>NC_084682.1:10000-10010000 GCF_028389875.1 Rhea pennata
CCAGTGCCGGAAGCCTACTGCTCCCGGCATGCCGCGCAAACCAACATGGCCCCCTCCGGAAGTCCAGTGCCGGAAGACTACTGCTGCCGGCATGCCGCGCAAACCAACATGGCCCGCCGGAAGCCTACTGCTCCCGGCATACCGCGCAAACCAACATGGCCCCCTCCGGAAGCCCAGTGCCGGAAGCCTACTGCTCCCGGCATGCCGGGCAGCCGCAGTGCTCCGTGAGGTTTGATCCTGCGGCGACTCCGTTCTGTCCCCTGCCAGGCCTCGGCACCCAGAAACCGCTGAACAGCCCGGTCCGCGCCTCCGCGATCCGCAGCAGCGGCCCGGGGCTCCCCGCCAGCGGTCCCGGGTCAGCTCTGACACTGCCCCTGCCTTGCATGACCCTCCCCAGGGCTTCCCTCAGGATACCTCCTGCCCCTCCCTGACATGGTCTTGATCTGACCCCAGACTCCCCCACGCTAATCTGAATGTGCTCTAAACCCCACCACAGCCCTGGCGCAACCCCTTCAAGCTTCACTCCTCCAGCCCCAGCGCACCACCTCTCCCCCCCCCCCACAATGGCCCTGGTGCACTGCTCTTCCCCACCATGTCCTTGATACAAGGCCACCCCCAGCCCCCGTGCAGTTTTCCCCAGCCTGGTGCACCTTGGTTGTGCCGTGTTGCCCAGGACATTCCCATTCACTAAGACCCCCAGCATGTGCGAGACCCGCAGCCTGGATTTCCCCCACCCCCCCAGTTCCACTCACCTCTTCTGAGGTGCAGTTGCTGTTCCAGTTCCAGCAGGCAGTGCTTGGCAGCAGCTCCATTGTGCTGGACTGACTCGTGAGCTTTTCCAAAATGCAGACCCTGGTCCCAGTGCATGCCTACTTCCTGCCCTTGCAATCAGCCCAACACCTTACACTTGTCCCAGCCTCAGGGCCTACAGCTGCAGCCCATCAGGGACAGCTGGGACTGCCAGGACAGCAGAGGCACCCCCACTCTTGATAGCAGCTTCCTGAAAGCTCAAGGGAGAGCTCTGGGGTGCACAGAGAGGAAAAGGAAGTATTCAGGGGACAAGAGAACAAAGCAAGAGCTGTGTGTTCAATAAAAGTTAAAAAAGAGGCAATGGAAGAGCAAATGGAGCAACTCTGGGGGCACCAGAAGGCATCAGGAGAGCCCTGGGGAACCCTCAGAAGCACTCAGAAAACTCTGGGACAGAGGAGAAGGCCGAACAGAGAACATTGTGGCATGCTGCAAAGCAAACACAGGGCCCCAGGGCACACCAAAAGGCATATGGGTGGCCTGGGGGCAAAACAAAATGTGAATTGAGGGGTCCTTAGGACATCAGAGGATAAACACAGAGCTCCGGGGCAAATTAAAATACAAAGGGCCTCAGTGTACACCAGTGGGGTCATAAAGCAAATCACAGAGCTCGATGAAGGACAGGACAGTGCCTGCAGGCTCCCTCCACCCCACAGAAACTCTGTCTCCCAACTATAGGCAGACAGACCTGGCCTCAGACACCCAAAGGATGTTGCAGAGTGCTGAAAGCAAATCCGTGATCAGTCTGGGCACCTCATACAGCCCTGGAGGGGTCCTGGCTGCCCCCATAATAATGGCAATCACCCCCAAGAGCCCTGGCAGTGCAAGGGCAGTTCCTCACAGCCCTGTGAACAGCACTGAGTTCCCTGTGAACCACAGGCACTCCAAAGTACCAGCTCCCAGCCCCAGGCGCAGCTTGTAACCTCCTCCCCACAGCATCATCTCCAGGCAAGGGGACATCCAGAACCACAGACATGAGCACAAAGAATAAAGCAACTGTTTATTGTTTTACTGCACAAAAATACCACCTGGGAGCAAGTCTGCCACAAAGCTCAGTGCCAGCACACTTCCCCTTACTAGACGACACCTGAAGAGTCATCACCACGCCAGCGTCCGTCCATCCATCCGTTCATTGGGGAAGAGTCAGTTCCCGCTGCAGCCCCTGACATGGCAGGTGTCTGTGTAGCTGATGGCCTACCCCTTCTGCTTTTTCCTTCAGGGGCAGGATTCAGCTCTGAGAATTGAGAGGACAATGCCTGATCTCACCTGCCTGTATTTTTGCATCCCAGACTAGAGCCCTACAGGACACTTGCACAGCTCTCAGCTCACCCACTGCATTGCCAGTCTCAGTGTGGTGGGCCTGCACTGCATCAAACCCAGACCCAAGCTCAGTGCATTGAGATGAACACCAGGTACAGGGGAAGGTTACAGACACCAAAGGAGTGTTTGCAGCCTTAGGCTTCTTAGGCTTCAGGGCTTACAGTTTACTGTCTAAGGATTTAGCCCTCTTAATTTATCAGTAAGCTGTAAGCCCTCCACCCTAAGTGACAAACTCCAAATCTTAGAATCCATGGTTGCTGAGGCTTTAAAACTTATGAAGTTGGATTTTAAATTCTGTGCCATGATTGCTAAGTGACCAAACTGTAACCCCTGTCTGATAAAGGCTGAGCCCCCACAAAATAAAAACACAACCCCTGCGTGAGAGACCCTCAACAACAAACTAAACAAGAAACCTTAAGTGAAAACCTTCAAACCCTCAGCTTTAAACAAGAAACACCAAAGCATCCATGAACATGAAAACAGTAAAGAGAAGCCAAAGATTTTGCCCATACCTTAAGAAGTTTCCCCTTCATTTAGAAGGGCACCAAAACAGGAAGGCATGCACCACAGTCCTGTTAAAGTTGCTGTTTAGCGGCTTGATTTTAGCCACATTCAAATGTGAGCACATGCAAGAATCACGCCACTGGACTGCACTAAGCTGCACTACCACTGAACGTACCTGAAACGGTGCAAGCATCTTTGTTACTGACTGTTAATATTTTTGGTCCTCTCAGCTCCAAGGACAACCATCCACAGCCAATGATACCAGTTACCACCAACAGCAAATCTACCTTCCACCTCACAGCCCTGCTCACATACAGTGCAAGCCCTTGACATAGCTGTGTCCACACTGCAAGTCAGAGCTCACGTTCCATGGCCAGCTGCAGATCTCTGCAGAGCTCCCAACTGTGACAATGCTCCTTTGACTAGCAGACTATGCTTCAGCACCTGCAAAGAGGCTGGAACAGTTACTGAGAGGCCAGCAACAGCACAGCCCTCCTAGAACTGCTTCCTAGTCCAAGGCCCATAATTGTTTTCACAACGATGAGTGATGCTCTGCGCTGCTTCAGTCTCCCTCTCTGGCTCCATTTCATTGCAAGAATGTCACACCTGCCCTCATGTACAGCCCTCCCAGACCCCTTCTGTACTTACAGACTTCCTTAAGAGAGTATAACAGAAATCAACAGAATGGGCTGAGCTGCTCCTCTTGAAGTTGCTCGCCCTCACAAGGTTATCCTGCAAATCAGTCAAACCATGAAGGGCCCTGGGAGATTCTCGTTTTAGAAGCTCCCCCCCCCCCCCAAAAAAAAGAAGTTTTAATGATGGTTCCCTAACCTGGACAAACGCAGATCCCCCCCAGAAGCCCAGTAACAGTTTTTATCCTGAGGTCCCAAGTTGCTTGCAGCCAAGCAAGGCAAAAGGCAGTGGGGTCCCGGCTTACTCATCTCGCCCCAAAATTCTTATTTTAGGCCTCACTGCTTCTTCCAGGTAAACAGACCAAAATACAGCTCCAGGCAGGCAGCTGAGGCTTCACCTGACCTGGTGGCCCTGCTAGCAACAGCAGCACCATAGTGACTGGGCTACCCATTGCTATTCCCCACTTCCTTTGCCCGTCTGTGAATTCCGGCTTACTACTCACAAGTCCGGTAAGGACGAGGCCAACCTTCCTATGGCCAAAGGGTCCTTGTCGGCACTGGGAGGAGAACCTTTCCTCTAGCATCTTCCGGGCCGCCCTTGACACGTGATAACTCACAGAGGTCTGAGGGCGATACCCTGTAGCTCTTCATGGCAGCATACAGTCATTCCCTGACGATTGGAATGCCTAGGATTAACACATTTTATAAATACTACCGCTATAGGGTGTAAAGACAAAATAAAATTTCTTCAAACAAACAAAACCTCTTTCTGTCTGACCGAATGACCACATGCATCAATGCCTGGCGCTCATGAGGAAGCTAGCAAACCCTCTGGGCTGATGCTGTTCTAGCGGGCTGTCTGTCTGAACTCCTCTGTCTTGCTTGAGACTTGCGCAGTAACTGCCCTGGCTCGTTAAGATTAGTGCCCACTTAGCCACTTGGATAGATGATCCCCTGCTGTCTATTTGTATGCCTGGCATTACTACTTCAGAAGGACCTGAGCGCATTCGATTGCCTGTGCTATCAAAGGTGGAAGCCTCAAAGACAATTACAGCCCAGACTGCTGTTAAATGGTCTTTCTTACAGAGAATTTGTGTTCTGGCCTCAAAGGGGATGCCAGGATGGTGCTACTGGCTCCCACTTTCCCTTACTGCTGTTTTCTAATGGTGCTGCTCCCACAGAGTCAGCAGATGCGGAAAGCATTACTGAAAAAGGCTTGCCTTGTCCCGAGAATTTGAGGGCAGGAGATGGTTATTAATTCCACGAGGCTTTAATATATCCTCTATCTACTGTCTTCCTCTTTCCCCAAATACCATTGCCAGGTAACTAACTTGGGGTTGCACTAACTGAGCCCTCTGAAAATGATCTCTTAACTTTACAGTTCAAAAGCTTTCTCTCTCCCCTTCTCTTCCCCCCCCCCCACTTCTTCAGTAACTCTGGCCACTTGACCATCGTTCCCCTAAGCTAATTAATTTACTGTCTTGTAGCTTTTAAAATAGGATGTTTCGTAGACATATAATGTCACACACGCAGAAATACACGTACGTAGCATACTTCTTGTAAAGCAGACAGACCTTCTGTTATACATCGGTGATCTGTTATTCCCATTGCTTTAATGGCGATCCTTCCTAGTCAGGAGTAATGGGTCCTCCTTTGTGGGAGATGGAGACAACTCTCAGTTGGTTCCATTTGATTTTATCACTTCAGCTTGCTTACGTTTTTTCTGGTCTCTTCAACTTCAGCTGGGGCAACCGATCTGAAAGAGTAAGTATTGTATCTTTCCCTTTCTATCTACGCATGTATGATAACAAAACAAAATAGAAACAGCCAAAGCAAAACTAAGGCAGATGCTGTTAACGATATCTGCAGGGTAGGAAAGGGTTACTCAGCCCTCAGTGCTGTCTCTGGGAGGCCAAAATAACTAACAGTCATTATTAATAGTTACCTTACTTGCCCATGGCATAACACCTCCTTCTTTAGCAGTTGCTGGGGATACCAAGGGTCCACTGCATTTTTGCTTCCTTGTTTCATCCCATCCCTTAGGAATTAATAACAGACTGCTTGTTCAGGTTTCCCCTCTGTCAGCATTTGCTATCATTGGTTCCAGCTCTGTAACAAAGAAACTAGCATTTTACTCCCAGTGAAAGGCAATGAAAGTATTTATGCATGTTCTTTTTCTCTTTACTGTGTTCTTTTCTCTTTTCCTTTCTTCTCCCCCCCCCTTAAAGAAAAGGTCTCAGTACAGCACTTTGCATCATATGTTATAGGGTAAACAGTTTGGAAACATGGTATACAGCAATTAGAGCTAGGTTATTAAACAGGCAGGCACATCGCCTAATACTTACCTACACCATCTTCCGTGAAACCTTGTTTTTATCCTGCTTCAGTATTATTGTTACTGTTCAGTATCCTTTCTCAAACCCTTGCATACACCCCCTTAACCGACAACTCCCTCGGTCTTTAATGACACAGAAAAATGATAGCACTTGAGGTGCCCGTCTCTGTTTCAGACCTATTACCTTGCTGATACAGCTCCCAGATTCCCCTTACGCTTGGATGCTTGCCTCACAGGTGATGACCAAAACGAACAGCTAGATCACCAGATCTAGCTGCTTCTCTTCAAGATGTCCCCTCTCAGGGGACTACCCTACCAAACAAACCAAGAAGACTCATGAGGCCAAGAGAGTACCAGGTTTTCGACACAACTTCCCCGAGGCTTTCAGCATGATTGACATAGGTGTTTTTCCTCACATTACTCAAAGCTACACTCATCTGTTACTTAGGACTAAACTGCTTCTACTTTAAGAGGAGATTGCTGTTTGTTTAAACTTTGCATAGAGTCCGTAACTTGCTACGCATCTGCTTTAGTCCCGTCTGCTTTCACAATGCTTTTGCTAAGGAAAGCTGGTAATTAATAACACCCATTCTCCCACAGGCTGGAGTAAGACATTTCTCCTGCTCTGAGGAGATGCCTGAAAGTCAGTCTCTTTTTTGTGGCATTCCTGGGGCTTCCCAGGGCCCATCAGTGTTCTCTTAGGCTTTTCGCGAGCCTTTTATATAATAAGGCAATTCCTTAGCCTGACGTTTTAGGTTAATGCTCCCCTTAAGCACCGTGCACAGCACAGCTATCCCACACTAGCCACATCTTGCACATACAGAGGGTTCTGAGAGGCAGCTCAGACAAAGAGCGAGAAAAATCAGTTTGGCATCTGTGCCTCCACCCGTCAACATTTTTCAGGCTGTGCCTGGCAGTGGGGGGGGGGGGGGCCCTTAAGGTGTCTGGGAGCGTCTTTCTTCTATTCATCTGCTCCCTCCCCTGGCCACACTCCTCAAGGGAATAACTTGGGGCTGTGCTAATTGTACCTGACTCCAGTTCACCTTCAGCCGGTTTGCTCCAGAGGGTTCAAGCCTCCCAGGACTCAGCAGCGCTCCAGGGCCCGCCTGCGGCCCCGCTCCTACGGGCTGCATCCGCAGGGGCAAGCGCACGCTCTGGTCCACGTCGGGCAGGAACCGGGCCACTAAAGGCAACACATGGCGAAGGGATGGTCAGACCCGCGCTGCGGCACACGCGGCGCTGCGCAGACCCTGCCTGGCGCTCCCGGCGGGGCGGGGCCGAGCCGGGCCCCAGCCCCCGACGCCCCGAGTCCCGCACCACCTCCGTCAGCAAGCAGGCGGCAGCCCAATGCCCGCGGCCACCCGAAGGGACGCGCTCGCCTCATGGGTGCCCCGAGAACCTTCACCTCAATGGGCCTCGACCCTCACCCTCCACCGCCGCAGTAAAGCTCCGCTCCTGCTCGCCGCCATGCTGCTCCCCGGAGTCGCACACGCGCCGCTCGCCAACGGGGCGCGGCCGCAGCAGCAGCTCGGTGGCCGAGCACCGCACACGCGCCGGCTGCGGCCGCAACCGGAGAGGCAGGGAGAGCGGCACCTCGCCTGCTTGCGGCGCTGCCTCCAAACGGCTCCCGCGTGCGAACCGCAGCTCGCCGCCGCACCGCGGGGCTCGCCTCGAGGCTGCTCTGCCCGTGCCCGAGAGACTGGCAGCGATCAGCGCGTAGGCTCTGGGGCTGCCCTGGAGCGAGGGTCCCGCGGAGCAGCTCCCAGACGGTACCGTCCGTCCCTGCGACGCTGGGGAGCAGCGATGAGGGAAAGCTCCCTGCGCTGCCGGTCCACGAGCGCCGGGAAGGGGCAAGGAGCAGGGCCCATGCGCTTACCCGTGACCAAAGCAGCGGAGAGGAGCGGCGACGGTGAGCAGCGCTGCACGCGCGTGCGGCGGCTGCTGGCCGCATTCTCCGCCCGCGGTGGAGGCCGGTCGCGGCGGCAGTACTGGATTGTGGACACGCGAGGGCAGCAGTGAGCGCGGCGGAGCGCAGTGCGCGTGCGCAGCCCATGTTCGTGTGCAGTACCGACCTTTCGACACCGGAGGACAGCGGTGAGCGCGGCGGAGCGCACGCGCGTCCCCCGTTCCGGTGCACTACCGCACGTTCAACACGCGATGGCAACAATGCGCACGGCGTAGCGGAGCGCGCATGCGTCTCCTGTTTCGGTGGCAGAGCACAACATGGCTGCCCGGATGCCGAGTGCCCGAAGACTACCGTTCCCGGCATGCCGCGCGAAGCACAAACATGGTCGACAGGAAGCCCGTGCCGGAAGACTACCGCTCCCGGCATGCCGCGGGGGCCCGTACCCCGCAGCGCTCGCTCAAGTTCGACCCTACGGCGATTCCGTTCCATCCCGTCCCCCAATACCGTCCGTGGCCCCTCCCGCGACCCGCTCCGGGTCAGTTCCGACACTGCCTGTGCCCCCCCGCCCCCCTCCCCACAATCCTGCCTAGGGCTTCCCCTGGTGTCCCTCCTCCGCCTCCCAGACACCCTCCCCATCTGGCGCAGGACGCCCCCCTCCTTCCCCCGCGCACCCCCTTTCTCTCCGGCCCCCACAGCCCCGGCGCACCTCCTTCCCCCCCGCGGCCCCGGTGCACCGCCCCTCCCCCCGGCTCCGGCGCGCCCCGCTTGTGCCGCCTTGCCCAGGGCGTTCCATCTGCGCGGGTACGCGTAGGACCCGCAGCGCGCGCCCTCCTCCCCCCCGCCCTGCTCACCTACTCCGCGCTGCAGCCGCCCTGCCGCGTCCAGCGGGCGGTGCTCGGCTGCAGCTCCCCTGCCTCGGACCGGCCCCGGCGCCAGCTTGCCCCAAATACAGCTCCTCTCCCGGCCCAGGGGGCAACCCAAAATGTGAACTGAAGGCCCCTGAGGGCATCAGAGGGCAAACACAGGGCTCCAGGGCAAACCAAAACATAAACAAAGGGCCTCGGGGCACACCAAAGCACACATCAGGCACCTCACAGGACTCAGCGCAGCTGTCAGCACGGCGCCTGCAGGCTCTACCTGGCCCCACGGACGCTCCCAGCTCCAGGCACGCGGGCCCAGGCACAGACACGCCAGGGAGCAGCCTGGTGCCCTCACACAGCCCTGGAGGGGCTCTGGCTGCCCCCATGATGATGGGAATCACCTCTAAAAGTCCTCCGGGCCACGCCTGCCACAACAGGAGCCGACCTCCCGCCGACGCCGTGCCGCAACCCCGCTCCGGGGCCCATCCGCGGCCCCGCTCCTCCAGGCTGCGGCTGCAGGGGCGAGCGCACGCTCCGGCCCGCGCTGGGCAAGACCCGGGGCCCTAAAGGCGGCACACGGCGAAGGCAAAGTCGGACCCGCGCTGCGGCACACGCGGCGCCGCGCAGACCCCGCCCGGCGGGGCCGAGCCGGGCCCCAGCCCCCGCCGCCCCGAGTCCCGCACCGCCGCCTCCACGCAGCGACGGCCTCAGCGGGCAGGCAGCAGCCCGACACCCGCGGCCACTCGAAGGGGCGCGCTCGCCTCACGGCCGCCCCCCGACCCTCCACCTCAGCTGGCCTTGGCCCTCACCCGCCACCGCCGCCGCGGGAAAGCTCCGGCCCGGCTCGCCGCCACGGTGCTCCCCGGCGCCGCGTGTGCCCCGCCCGCGAACGGGGCGCGGCCGCAGTCGCGGCGGGAGGGGGGCGCGGGCGGGGCCTGAGACCCGGATAACGAGTTCGTTCCTGCATGCTCGTGGCTGTCGATGCTTCTGGGCTTCCCTTAGCCCCGTTTCCATGCATGTCAACTCTGCAGCTGTGCTGATTAAGTGATGAGGATGAATTCACTCACATGTTGTTTCAGCCTCTTAGATATCCAGATTCCATTAGTAAGCGCACCTAGCAAAGGTGAAGTTTCCCATCTGTCCATCCTTCTGTCTTTTTCTCTTCCAGAGAAAAAAGCTGTAGTATCATGCTTACAGAGGGCTGCAGATGGTAGTTACATTGCATTTCACCATCAGGTTTAGCTTCCCATCTGTCCACCTCCATAGCACCACAAAATTTACAAAGCTCTCCTTCCAGCCAGCAGCTCTAGCCTGTGTCCCCAATCCCCACTCTGAGTTCCTCAACCCCCAAATTGTTTATTGTGGTCTTCTCAAACCATCTTTCCAACTAATGAAATACACATGAAAAGGGACTCCCTGCATGCAGTAGGAGGTAATTTTAAGTACTGAATGAAATTCACTACTCCTCTTAAATTTGAAGTAAAAACTGTATACACTGAGACTGTTTCATGGGCCTGCTGTCACCCTTTTGACTGTCAGTGGGCTACGGAGCACAGCTGGGAATGCAAATGAGGTGATCTAATTATCCCATCTGGTTTAAAATCCAGTAGGTGAGACCTATAGGCATTACTTTAACTTTCATAATGTCCCTGATATATTTAAGCAGTGCAGAGGCTACTTCTGAGAGCCTTCAGAATGTCTTTTGCCTTGCAGTGTGGAACATATGTCTTTCCAGAGCTGAAATTTCCCTAAATTGCTTGTTAAGAGAGAAATATCCCTGCGCCTCAATGAGATACAGCTATCTCTGAGATAGTGTGCAGCAGATCTTTAACAACAATCAGTAATTCAGGAGCAGGCTGAGGGACACTGTATATAATGGAAGGCTGAATGGGAAATTTTAGATTGTCAGAATAGAGTCATTCCCAAATTGCAGGTGAACCAAAATAGAAGTAGTAACAGTGTCTGAAAAATGTGGCAGGGCAGGCTCCTTGCTTCTGTGTTTTGTCCAAAGAAAGGTGCCTCTGTTGACAGAACCCACTCAGATGTCCTGCAGTCTGACAGGGGCTGTTTTCAGAGAGCTCTAGCCCCATTGCTCTAGCACTTGGCTTCTGCTTTTTAGCTTACTCTGATTGCATGTTTGATTAGGTCAGTAAGTACCTCTGAAAAGGAATAGATTTGCATTCTTCACTGTGGCATAATATGCAGATTCCTGGCTCTTAGGTTGTAGTCTTCTGTATGAGATAAGGAGGGATAAGGAGCAGATGAGAAGGAGAGTATGCAAGATTACTGCATTTGGACTGTAATTCTCAGCCGCCCCAAGATTTGCCCCACTGAGGCAACAGTTCCATCGGCTGCTGTAGAGCTGCTCAAGGGAGGTGACCTGATACCTGTTTTTGGTGCTACTCTCTGGAATACTTGACTGTGCTCAGTGTCCTAATGAAAATGATGGATTTTATTTGGGTCATGAGATTTTCCTTGTCTCTCCCTTTCAGTGTACTCATCATCAAGGCAAAACATAAGGAGACTGGAACTAACCCTGCACCAAGTAATTCTGTTGGATCCCTTGAGATGCAAAAGGGATGTGTCACTGAGGTCCATATGGTGTTTGTCCTGCAACACGCCTCTTAAAGAAACCTAACTGGTTAGTTTTCTCAAAAATAATATTTTCCATAAGTGATTATCACAGCCTGACTGCACTCTGATGTGACGTTTTAAGTATCTAGTTCCTAGAGTTCATGTTTCTTTGCATTCGGCTGTTCACTATATGGGAGGTACCTCTTCTCCTGGTAGAGTGTACTACAAAAAGCCTCATATCCTGGAGATAAAATCTTGTTCACTAAAAGCAGAAAAACAAACTGTGAGATGAGTTTTCTTTTTTTTTTTCTTTTTTTTTTAACTTGACTGATTTCAATTCTTGTACTCAGCTGGCTATAGATCTAGCTGCAGATTTTACTTCTCTCCACTTTATTCTGACCTCTGTTTAATCTCAAGGTTGTATTAATTCTGCCAAATCTTAACTCTCAAATGCAATTCTCTCAGGCTTTTGCATTCTAGCCTGTTTTCCAGAAATGTTCATGCCATACACATGAACTCACTTATTCTGCAGTGTTTTCTTTTTGGGACCCCTATTTCAATGCCATTCAGTTCAAGCATCCAGTAAAATTCCATGCAGCTCAGAGCTGGGGTGGAAAGAAATTGCATTTGGATTAACTACTTGTTTACCAGAATCTCTCTACTGGCACATCTATTCAAAATGAATCTTTGTAATCACTGGCCTTCTGATCTCAGTGTTTTTCAATGAACATTGTTGAATACACGCAAAGTGATATGGCCGTTCTAAGTCACATTGGACAACTTTTTATAAAGCTCACAGCTTCATAAAGACATCAGATCATCATGCCAGTAATAGCACCATTTCCCTCTTCTGGGCTGTATACTAAGCATGTTTGTATTTGGTGAAAATAATATCCCTCCACCGAAAAGAGCACAATGTCCAAGCTGTGGCTCACATTACCACATTTTATTTTCTCCTGCTTTCACGTAGCCCCTGCTGGTCATAATTCACTGGGGGTGTCATTACAGAGCAATGTTACTGCTTGTTTACAGGCCCTGTTATTGTTACTGAGCCCAGACAGATGGTTTGCTGACCTTTCCCAAGCTCAGAAAGGCCTCTCCTGACATCTCACCTGCAGTTTCCTACTCTAAAGACATCTGCTTAGAAGGGGATGCTGATGAGCATATATAAACTCTTTGGTTTGCTTTCCTTCTAGCACTCACAGTGACTAATAATGGATTAAAACCTGGCTCCTGTTAGAGGAGTCTTCACTGAAGTAAATACTCACTTTTGAGGCATTGTACAATCCCAACTGTTTCTGTTGACTGCCAAAAATCTTAAGAACAAAGTTGCATGTTCTGTAGCAGTGCAAGCCAGACTTCTATCTGCCCCCTGGCTCTCTAAATCTTGACACTTCTGTGGTCATAGCTCCAGGTATTTCAAAGGAGAGCTTAGTTTAGTCTGTACATATTCTGAGGAATGGTGGACTACGGGCCCTGACCAGTGTTACTAAGGTAACATCTCATCTCTCTCAGAGACTGGCTCTGGGAAATCACATTCATAGAGCTTCCAGTTTGATTGTAACAGAAGAGTGAGCTCACCTCTGCTTGCAAGCTCCCATGCAGACATACTGCTGACCACACGGACTGCCTCGCTGAGAGTCACTGTTCGTGTGGACAGCCCAGTGCCAGTCTACACTGTAAGCAGGTTGTAAGTAGAGTGAAAAAATGTAATATATGTTCCACTGGTTTCAGAATAACAGCCTTTGAGTGCCTGCTGTTCTGCTCTGCTAATCAGCTCTCGGGCTTTCCTTGCCTGTGCTGCTTTGGAACAAAGCTGCTAAGTTCTTGCCTCAGTACTTGATAGAGGTAAAGGAACTGCGAAATTCAGCACTGCCCTGCAGATTGTGGACAAAACCCCCACCCTTCTAAATGCATGGGATGTGGGGGAGGAGGCCTGGAAAAAATTAGCTCTTACGGGAAAGTTGAAAACCAGAAATCCAAGAAAGACCTCATCCTCTGTCTTGATTTAGGTTGGAGGATGAGGAAGACATGTTAGTCTAATTCCATCAGGAGAATCTTAAACATTTCTTTGCTGAGGGGCATATCGTAGGGCAGAGAAACAGACAAAGAGATGCATTCTTCTGGCTGCCTTCTTTACAACTGTCTGGGCACATGCTGATACAGCACTGAGGCAAGAGGCCTGATTCTAGAGCACCATTTTTCTTCACTGATAACACAATTGAAGAATTTAAGAAAAAATAATCACATTGATACAGTGGTGGGATACAGGGGGAGCTGCCTCTCCCTCCCTGCTTTTCTTGTTTGAACAGCTGTTTTCTGGAAATATATTGAAATGTCCTTTAATATGTGCCATAAGGTTTTATATGTTTTCATACTGAAGATTACATATAGAAATAATGTTCTGGTGTTCTTGTTATTAGGTGGTTGCTATAGTTGAGAGGCAGTCTCCCTGCACAGTCCTAAGTAGTTCCATGACTGAAAATACATAAACAGCTGAGATCTGTTCTCTTTTTCTTTCTGCTCAGGACTTTTGAACTAAAGAGAACCTAACTAGTGCATTAGAGCATGTTTAGCGATATATGAAGGGTTACATATAAAGCCAGAGTTGAAGGCAATGCTTCAGTGGAAACAAAATGTGACTCCAGTGAGGTCAAGGGAGTTACACCAGAGATTCATCTGTACCACCCCATTTATTTTTAGTTTCCCTGTTAACATTCCCTCTTCTGTATTTATAGCATGCCCCTCCCAAAATTATTCTCACATACACAGTTTCCCTATCCCTTCCTATTACAGTGCGTTGGGGCTTTGATTTAACTTATGTCCAGATATTTTAAAAAAAAAAATGATGAAGAAGAAGAAGAAGGCAAGAAAGAAGGAAAGAAGGAAAAAGAAGGAAGGAAAGAAGGAAAAAGAAGGAAGGAAGGAAGGAAAAGAGAAAGAAGAAGGAAGGAAGGAAAGAAGGAAGGAAGGAAGGAAGGAAGGAAGGAAGATATGTCTTTCAATAGGAGTTAAGTGGAAAAACATTGTAATAAATCTGATATATGAGATCTTCAAGAGTAAGGGCTGTATTCTAACTTTAGAGACACAGCTGTAAATCTCAAGTAACTCTACAGGAATAGATAGAATGACTGCACATTTACTATAGTATTGTAGCTGAGACTAGAATTTACCCTGTTATCTTCTAACTTACTAGTAAAGCATGTACATTTACTTTGTTTAAAAGCTTGAGCTTATTCCTTCTGTTATGCTTAATGGCAACATGCAAGGTCTGGATTGTGTCTTCAGTAGAAGCCTTTCTCAACCTTTCAGAAACTATATTATAGAGATTATATGACTACCCTTCATATACCCTTTGTAGACACTTGACTCTATTGCCAATGTTCATTAAACCAATGTGTCCCACCTGTCATGTAGGCCAAAACTCCACAGCGACCAACAGCTAAAATTTTCCAGCTGAAGGACAAGAGCTGATCACTCCCTCTTTGGAACTATATCAAATTTGTACAGTTTTACCACAGATTGCTAGCACATTTTCACAACCGAGATTTCCCTCCAAGAGAAGACGTGTTGAAATTGGTTCTTTATAGAATGAGAAGGAGAGGGACAGATTGTAGCAATCTGGGAAGGGTAACAAGCCAGAAGAATACAGTGTTCAGGAAAAAGGGAGCCACAGTCAGGTAAAGAGACAAGCAGACATCCTGGTTAGGCTGTGATCCAAGTGGTGGAAATTTTGTATCACAAACAGCAATGTGCTTGAGGGTTTGTGAAGGATGTTTGAGGAGCTCAGCAACCAGTATTATCAGACAGGAAAGCCACTATCAAGCCCTGGCCTGATAAACAGCTGAACAATCCTAATGAATTCTGTAATGGAAATTGGAGAAGTTTATGAAGTGTTTTGGGAATGCAAAGTGGGATAGTGGGTTACCTAGCAGTACATTATACCCAAGGCATGAGGAAGAATACCACGGTACAGCTCACTTAATGTTCCCATAGCTCTACATAAGCTTGGCACAGGTATTTCTTAGAATAATGACAAAAGCAGAGGGGCAGTATTAACCATAAATAGCTGATTTGGAAGCAAAATTTTGGCTGTTTTGGTGGGGAGATTTGTGTATCTCTTGGCAACTCCCTGGGCAAAACTCCCCAGCTATGGGAGCATGCAAGAGTGTCGCAGCCTGAAGGGGTGTCACAGTGCTGAATGCAGCCCTGTCATCTTCCCATAGCATTGGGCAATCCTGCTCCTTCCAAATGCAACATCACATCTAAATAGCATCTACATCCCATCTACAGTAGTAGGTTTTCATCCTCACTCCCAGGGATTTGCCTGTGAGACCCTCAGCCTGGGCCATGCTTGCAGCACACCATAAAACTTGCAGTTTCATCTCCCTTTCCTGTACCTCAGTCTCAGAATTTCTGTGGTGTCTCCCCCAGCCCCTGCTAAGCAGAGTGCTATGGAAAATAATAGCTAATAATAAGTCACACTGTATAATGCTGTGCATGGTGGAGCAGGTGCTAAATTGGAGACTAGGATTAGGGAACTGATGTTGATAAAGGGACTGTGCATTTTTTAATCTCTTTTGTAACAAAGCACTTTTCTGTAACAGAGTAATTTGGGACAGGTGCTGACAAAAAGTGTCCCATCTCTGAGGCCCTCCCCTCGCCTGGCAGTCCTGTGCCAGCTGGAGCTGGGCCAAAGTATCAGGTTGCCTTCTGCCATGATGAGCTAGAACTTTGATCTGGAAAGAATTGGAACCACCAGTGGAATGCTGTCAGAAACACAATCGGGTAGCGATTTGCTGAGAAGAGGATGACTGGGCCTCAATGTTATCCGAGACCAGTATTGAGAAAACAAAGTTTGCAGCCATGGCAGCAACTGCTGTCTCTTAAATGTTACCCTCTGTAGAGCTTGGCAGTCTTGAGTGTAACAGAGACAGTTCTACTAGTCCTTCTTGCAGTGAGTGAACATGCCAGGAGGAGCTGAAAGACCTTGCGCAAATCAGGAAGCGGCTGCTCTTTTTGCTGCCTATGGATAGATTTATTTGCACATATACTTGCAGGCACTTGCCTAGTGCATGTACTCTGTCACTTTTCTGCCTTCATTATTTTAGTGCTGTGATAATCCCTGGTGCCAGAGATGACAGAGAAAAGTTGTCCCTCAGTTATTTTAAACAATTGAGGACTTCCGGTGATTACCCCATATGAATTAATTGTTATCTTCAGCTATTTTCAAATAAGCTTTGCAGATTAATATTTAGATTAAGAAGAAATTTTTAATATTAACAATGATTATACTACTTTAGTTAATTGTTAAAATCCTGTAACCTCACATGCCATCAAGCTGTGAAACCTCCTATGAACAGCAATTGTTCACGTGCAGCCAACTCATCTCATTCTACAACCTGCTTCTATGATATTTAGACCATCCAAAAGGTTTTTTTATACCTAAGGCATTTCTTTAAATCCTTGGTGCATAAATGTTAGTGGATTACTTTGCTCTTAGGTAAGCCTGATGTGTTTAAAGGTCTTAAATCAGTAGGACGTAGGTTGAGTCTAGAAAGATTTTTTTTTTAAGTGATGATTCCCCAGCTCAGGCTTCAGTTCACAAATGCATGTAGACAAACCTACACATACTATACAGGCATAAAGTACTGGTTGGGCAGAGACATGCACACTGCTGTCTCAGTCTGTAAAATCAAGTGAATGATGACCAAATCTGCCATACCACTCTGTTTATTCCATCACACTTATGTGATGTCATTTATATTTCTTTTCTTCCCCTCCAAGCTTTCACACCTTCTCTTTCCCTAAATCCTCTGCTGGGAACTCAACGTTAAAATACTATTTGGAAAGTTTGCATACAAAGCAGTTCCGTTATCCATAATGAGAAAACTATAGTGGGAAAAGTGATGACTAGTGAAGAAAGAGAAAGATTTTATGAGGAAATAGAGAAGAAAGTGTGGAGGAGATCGAGAAAAACCGTAAGTGGAAGAAAAGGAGCAAAAAGACAGGCTGTTAAAACAAGCAAGGAGAAATAACAAGTTCACTTTCTCTCTGTGTCTTTTGAGGGGGGGAGGAATGGTGGGTGACACTCCACATAGAATGGAAATGTCAGCTGAAACTTATTCTCACATCATTGTGAGAATAAAGAGAGCCTGTCTCCTTCCTCAGCTGGGCAGAACCACTTCACATTCAGTGCGCTGGGCTTGCCTGCTCCCCTAATACCAGTTTCATCAAAGTATAGTCCCACCAGCTTTAGAGGGATCCCTCCTCTGGCTGATGGAAGTAAATAGACAGGCTTCTATTTTCAGGTGTTGAATAGGGGGAGGTGACAGACATCATCCTAGCCTTTCCTACAGAAGAGGAATTTCCAATTTTAGTATGGTTAACAGTCATTAACTGGGCAGAAAGGAACTTTGTAGGACTATGAATATAATTTAAGGCCTCTCCCCGCTGCTTGGGTTATGTGAAAGGAGCCATGCACATAAGAAAATAAAGTTCCTGGTCCTTTCTAGAATTTTCTTGTCCAACAACAAGACTGAAGATAACCTAGAGCTTCCTCCATTTATAGTTTGGGACCTCTGTGCACCTAAGTCATTATCTGGAAACTGTAAGCATCATACTGCTTATAATTCCTTTTGAGGCTATGTAATATTCTGGCAGGAAATTGTAAGAGTTGACCTTAGGAGGATAAGGTGATACCACTAAAAGGTGTATATTTAAAGAAAACCAAAGCGAGTCTTGTGTTAATTTTAAGTAATGCAGTTTGAAGGGCTTTCAGTCTGATAAATCTGGTGATCTCACTGTTTTCATAATTAAGCTCTTATATTTAACAATTACTTGTAAAATGCAGAGCAACATGGTACTGTAAGTAGTTAGCTGTCATTATTTTTGCTGCTCTTGCAGTAATTTGACTCTTACCAAAAAACAAGAAATGGCTCAGTAGAACAAGTCTGGAAGCCAGACTTTCTGACAGTTACTGTGTATGCCTTGATTAATTCCTAACAATTACTTGCTGTAGTAATGTCTGGTTGCAGCCAATTTTGCAAAGGCAGGTTTATGCTCTTACTTACAAGATCTTTCTGAGGTTACTCTGGGAAGGAAATTGAAGCTTAAAAAGAGATTTTTCTTTGGGTCCAACAGTCAAGGTGCAAGTACAGATCTGGAAGTAAAGATGGTCTGATGTAGAGATTGAGTTTAAGCCCCTTTCACGTTCTGTACTTTGGTGAGACTGTGTTAGGTGTGTTCAGTAGTCTTCTGACCATGCTCTAAGTAGGTGAAAGATGCCAAAAATTAGGATTCTTCATGTCTTACCAGGGATTTTTTTTTAGAAATTTTATTGTGAATTTGAAGCTGAGGAAGTGTGCCTGCTTACTCGCTCCAGACTTGTGGGTTTTCTCTCCACTTACCAGATAAAACATGAACAGCATATCACAAGGCTGCAGCTTTCCTGCCATAAAAGGTCACATAGTTTTAAGTGTATTGGGCTAGGGTTTCTATTAGCATAAGTATTTAACTCAGAATGCTAACATAAATTGTATTGTTATACTTCATGTCAAAGCATAAAGTAGTCCTGGGAGAAGAAGCATGTTGGAAAAGTAAGAAGTTTGAAGGCAAAAGGCAGCAGTCCTTCTTCATTTCAAACTATCTCTAATTTAGGAGCATGCAGAATGTAATGTTCCCATTTGACACTTTACTGAATAAACAAGGAATATATACTTTTCTGTGAGTACCAGAGTGACTGAGTATCTCCAAGGTTTTGAGCTTTGCTTACCAAAAACAAAGCTCTAGAAAGGAAAGGAAGTAACATATGCCTTTACTCTTTTGGGTCTCATGGTAAGATCAAACTATAGACCGGCACAATGGCTTAATTTGGAGACTGTTTTCTGGAAGAGAGCATCTGGACCTCATTTGTCAGTGGCACATGTGAAACAGGCTATATTGTTGCAATCTAGAGACTTTTCAGAAATTCAGAAGATACCATGCAAGCAGATTTTTATCTGTTAAGTGTGTAGAAAGGCAGAACTTTCCATTATCTTGTTCAACTGAAGTTTCTTCAGTACTGGAAATAAACTTCTGGGCATAAGGATACTGCAGGAGTTTGTACGAAACTACCTCCCAGGTATTGAGCTGGCCTGGAAAGAATGTAGCTGCTCCCATTTAGTACCTCTGCTCAGTTACCTTGAACTTGACGGTGATCCGGGCCTCCTAGCAACTGCTGATGCCATTTACTGGTGGGCCTGATTCTTCTCTACCAAAGCCAGTGGAAATGGTGCCACTGTGCTTAGATGCTTGGCAAACTGAAAGGCAGAGAACCACCTTAGCTGCCATGGTGGTTTTGTGGTGACCATGGTGGCCAGAGTAGAATTGGCTTAATCTTGCATAACCATAGCAGTGGCAGGCACCTTTTGCTGGGCCTGTGCGGACTGTGCTCAGCCTTATGCAGGATGACTCTGCTCTTCACATTACATATATCATGTCACTAACCAGTTTGTCTGCTATTTTATAGTTACATTGTACCCATCCTGGGACAGAGAATACCTTCTTGTTCACTGTTTGTTTAGCCCATAACACAAATGGAGCACTGACCTATGATGGAGTTTCTTTTCTGCTATCATCATACAAATAAGTAAACAGTAATAATAAAAGGGGTGCAAAATGTGTTGTCATGGGTAAAGCAGGATGAGTATTCCTGAATACAGTCAGACACATGGCCATGTAACATTTCTCAGGCTGTGCTCCGCACTTTGCAGGATTGGTCCTTGCACATTTTGATGCCTTTTTTTTTTATCGCCTTTGGGAAGAAAGATAAAAAGCTTTCACTGTTGGGCTGAAGTATTTAAATAATGTATTTATATATTTTGCAAAGGCCAGAGATTTCAGGAGTCTGCCAAGAATTTTCTGATTAAGGGAAGGACAGGAGGGATATAGTGTATAATATTATGTAAATATTCTGTGTAGAGAACAGTTTGCTGCAGGGGCATTGTAGAATGTGTCTGCCTGCAGGTCAGACTAGTTTTATACCTTCTAGGTACATGGCAGCCTGCTTTAAATAAGGTATCGTGTGTTCAGGGTGTCTGTATCAGCAGAGGCAAATCCTGACATAGCTTCTGTTGTTAGAGCAGCATTGATATTGGAGTTGCCAGTGTTTGTCCATGGGAATGATCCAAACCTGCTACAGTCAGTGAGAGTAGTTGAATTGACTGTGTTAGGTTTTGCTGTGATACCAGAAGGGCCTCTGAACGGTGCTGCTGTTGTAGGAGTTCAATCCTATTTGATAAGCTCTACCCTTTTGAGCAATGTGTGTGCTAATATGACTACATTAATGCTAGCTGTTGTTTAAATATTTCAGTTAAAAAATGATACTTCTAACTTACACGATGTAATGTTACTACAAAAATATAATGTCTAACTTCTGTGTAAGACCAAAAATAGCACACACTATGGTGTTTTGGGCTTGCTGAGAAGTGAAAGCTGGAATTCAGGCCACTCTGTCTTCAGCTGTCTGTCTGCTCTACCATTTGCACTGTATCTAATCAGCCCTGCTTTATAGGACTTCATGTACTACTCTGCAGGTGCAAAACAATTGCAGTGACCCACAGGTTTTATAGAAACATGGTGGTTAGAGGTCTGGCTTCTGCTGGGTATTGAAGAATACTGGTGCTGGAGAATGCTCCAGTACACATGGAAAAGCTGTTAGTATGAGAACCCTTCCCTTCTTTTTTTCCCCTCAAACTATTTCAGAAAGACAGAAACTATATTTAGGTTAAAAGAATTTAACTGAGTAGCTAGCTGCCTTGTGTTACAGTTTAGCACATGAAGGGTTGTAGGACACTGACCACTGTCAAGGGTGTCTCCTTGCAAACCAATTGCAGGAAAAAAATAGTATTCTGTGCTACATAATTTACATAATTAACTGTGCTACAGAATTAAGTTATAGAACCCATGTGAAAGAGAATTAAATCTCTACAGAATTGAATAAATCCTCTCTCTGATATAATTCTCAGCAAATAAAATAATAAACATGGCCTAATGTGCTCGTATAAATAGGCACTACTTGATTGGCCCATTAATTAAGGAACACTTGCAGTATTGGTAAATGCTGAAAAAGTGTCAATAATCTAAGTTTACAGAAGGGGAAAATGAGGCATGAGGTAAAATGATTTACCCAATGCCATGCAAAAAAAATGTGCCAGAGGAGACTAGTTTTGCCTCCAAGTCCAGTTTTCAAGCCATGAACAGACACCCCTTCTTCACATAGGATTGCAGTATACAGATAGAATCTCTTTCCTTGATAGCAGAAAGACTTCCTTTTCTGGATGCCAGTTTGCCAGATTGTTAACTGTAGCTTTTTGCAGATAGTTGACAGAAAGATGGAGACAGTATTTTCTCTCACTGGAATAGCAGAATCTTGAACATCTGCTAACAGCCTTTGAGCCCCCTATTCTGATTCCCTTCTCACTCAGCTTTATATAACCATAATTTCACTAAGTACATAGAATTTGTCCTGGTTTACACTAAGGATAAACAGATGCTGGGTCAAACTTGGAACTATACTGACGACAGGCATAAGTGCCCTTGACTTTTAAACATCCCTGTTATCTGCTCTATGCCTGATTATCCTCTGGTTCAATAGTCATAGTGCACACAGTTATAACTAATATCCTTACAGAACACATTAGCAGCAGGAGGCGAGAGCCATGCTTCATCTCAGAATCAAACTTGTGGTAAACTGAGTAAATGGAATCAATGGCATTGCTCCAGCTGTAATCACGGCGGTGCATCTGCACACAGAACAGTGCCCACGCTGGAAAGAGTAAATCAGCCTCATGCCAGTCCCCCTGTAACTAGCGAGGAGAACCTAGGGAAAATCACAGGCAGTTGCTACCTGCAGCTTTGACACTGACTTGTTAGGTAGTTCCATGGAGGTATGTTAGTGTCTGTGTACGCAGAGCCCCTTGGAGAACAGGCAGACAGCTCAACAATTTCTGAGTCCTAACATATGTGATATTATACATTAGGTAGTGCAACAGGGCCAGGCATGCAAGTGCCACTGTCTTGCAATATGGAATGGTGATGGCAGCATCCAAAGACAGGGCGCCTTTCAGTGAGGCTCCCTTGAATTAAAGTCTTGGTAGAAAGCAGTCTGGTTACTGCTTAGCACTGGTGCCCCATGGGCCAGATGCAGTTACAGCTATTTTCCTTGAACAATGCTGGCCTCTGGGCAACAATACTGAGCATGTAACTCACTGCAGGCCACCACTTTGCTCTCTTTCATTAGCCGGGGCTTTTAACTGTAGAATCTCTTGTGGAAAGAGTAAGCTCAGAAGGTTTCATAGTTGGACATTGTCTGCAAGGTGAGCATTGAAGGCTACGGCTTACACTGCTAACTGCTAAGGTTGCAACACAAAAGAACCAGAAAGGATTGCAGCAAATGCTGACTTTGGAGGTTGAAAGGAAGGAGTGGAGGAAGGTTCTATGTGGAGCCTCAGTGTGTACCAAGGGAGATAAGTAATATGATGTCACTGTTCACACTGATGTAGATCTTCTGAGAGGAAACAGATCCCCAGCCTAAGCAGATCTGTGACAGAGCTGGAAAAGCCTCTTTCCAAACTCTTCACCATCCTGCTGCGCTCACAATAAAAACAAAGCCAGCAGATGCAGATTCCAAGCTTTTATTCTCTGCACCTCACGGGGAGAACTGGAAGGAAATTCCATCCCATCCAACTAAGATTCCGAGTCCCTGAAAAACAGTAATACAGAGATGGGTGGAAAGCAGAGGGAACAGGACAGGAGGGATGTTAGATTTTAAAATCTTAAAGAGAGAGCTAGATTGTCCTTTCTCTTGCACCAGCATAAAATAGAAGCATCTTCCAGATGCTTCCATAAAATTAATGTCCAGATCAGATTCAAGGTGTGAGGCAATTAACTCAGTGGTTTATAAAGATGTAGTGAGATACTCATTCAACGTAGCTTAGCTTCCTTTCATTGAATTCAGTGGAGCTTTACCACTTCATGCATGTTGAGGAAGTGGCCAATTAAATCATCAAAGAAAAGCATGAGCATTATATTCTCATCCCCATTTGTCACTGAAATGGGTATTTCAGCATACTCCATGAATACATTCTGGCAAAATGATACCATAGTTATGTATGTGCCTATAACACCATAGTACTATAAAAATATTGTGAAAAGCAGTTTACTGTGCAGTGGAAGTAATATGCGAACACACAAAACTAGAAAAATCAGCCTCTTCCCTCAAAGCTGAAGCTCAAATGGTAACACTAAAGGGAAACTCTCAATCAAGCAGAATTTCCCCTTGCCAAGCAATATTGATGCATATTTGTTTTAGTTCCATGTTACACAGGTGGTTGAGTAATCACTTATTTTATCACATTTTATATATATGCTATCAGATAATCCAAGATGCTAGTATTTGGATTTACATTTATTTTACACTATCCCTGCATTTACACAATAGGATCAATTGATTAGATTAAATTAAATCTGGATTATCTCTTGGCCTGTTTGATGTGCCAAATTTTCACTCTCAAACCAGAAGGAGAACAATTTAGGTTTTAAAACTGCCAATAAAACTATTTTAGTTTAGCATTGTTGTACTAGAGTACAGTGTTGCTATCAGAGATTCTAAACACTGGGAAAAAATATAGCTATGGATCAGTGCAGATCTGCCAAAACAGCTACACAGACTTCTACAAAAACCCACAAAGCACACAAAAAACAAATTTTCTTTTATTTCTTTTTCCTTTTCTTTTTAAAATAATCTTTACAGGAATCTTAACAGACTTGTGGAAGTGTTTGTATTTTCTGCTTACAAATTTAAATATGGTGAACTTCTCTGTCCAATGCTAGGAAAAATGCTCATGTAGCTGTTGCTTGCAGTAGTTGTTCTGATGGGAGCAGATCTTTTTGCAAATGTATTGTTCACGTGAGTGAACATCATTTGCATGGATATCAGTATCTTCTATTACTCTAGTCCATAATTCCTGACTGGGACCACTGAAGGTCCTAGTCAGGAACACCTGGGAAGACATAATGGACATCATACAGCTTTTCAACATCATCACTCCTGGTGATATGCAAGATGGAAAGAACTCAAACTTTTTTTTATCAGAGCCTATGCTGAGCATATTGGCCTAGCATTCATTCAAAGACAAACTATTTTCTTTATGTAAATTTGGCATATTTTGTTCTGGATTGAAACATTTTTGTTTTTTCCCTTAACTTGGTGTCTGGCCGGAACCCTTTTTAGTTGTCAGTTTTCTGAGCAGAACCTCACTTTGAGACAGCTAAACTGACTATCTGAGATAGTCTGTGAAGTGTAATATATTACATGGATGGTGGTTTGCTTGCAGGGTAGATTAGATACTTTAAAATTGCCAGAAGATCCTTAAAAAAACACATGATCGTTCTACAGAAATTGTTCAAAATACTGTATTACTGTAGGCTGTAGTATTTGGAGCATTACTAATAACATGCTGATAGGACTATCCTCAGTCAGGTTTTTCTCTTTTCCTGCCTGGAGATTTTTCCAAATCAGATTTTGAGGGTACTGTAGTCCTTGACTGGGTTTTCCTGATGCCAAATACCTCCATTCAAGCATCACTACCTCTAGAAATCCTGGCTGTAACCAGAGTGCATTTTTAAAATTATTGTTCTTCCTCTGTTGCATGTCCAGCCAAGCCTTGCTAGCAGCTAATTTAGCTGGAACTTTATATTCCTCCAGGTTCAGATCACATTTAAAGATAGGATATAACTGGGGCCTCTTTTGTTGCTGGGAAAAGAGTTGATTTCATTGTATTTGGATAGATTTCAAGAAGCCTCTTGTTCGGAGACATAGAGAAAGGTAAATGGAATTTGTTTTAATTAGATGACATGTTGCTGCTATTCCAGGAAAGTTTTTCTTTCCTTCTAGGACTCTGGATTGATTCTAAGTGGTAAAACACAAACACTTGGAACTGATTGAGAACCCACGAACAAAAAACTTCCCATTGATCTTCTTTTCTGGGCTATGGCTCAGATCTGAAAAGAGGCCCTTAGTTGCTTGTGGTTCAAAAAGAATAATCTTATTTCTTGATAGGACTTTATTAAAGAAAATAAAAAGTATATTATGTACAATAGAACTGAGACACAGAGACGGAAGATTTTTAGTTGCACAGGAGAGCTGAACATCAAATTCCTACTGTTATTTGTGCATCAAAATCTCCTAGGTAAATTGAAACTTGGAGAATTTATTTTGTCTTTCCCTCTTCTGATTAGATCACTTGTTTTGTGCTTCATTTTTTATACATTCCCAGCTGTGAGAGCTCAAAATGAGAGTTTCAAAGAGTAACAGAAAGATGGGTATTATTTTAGACTTTCAAAACATGGAACCAAATTCCTTATTTGAGGGAAGGTGGGAAAAGAAACAGAGTGAAAGTTGTCCTTAAATCTGCAGTGAGATTAGGAATCTCTGAGTTTTTGGTATTCTAACTCGTACTGTAGATTGTCCTATATGCATGCATGAGAGGCAGTTTTCCAAATAATAGGCTTTCATGATTATTCTGTGTTTTTTGAGTCTGGGAAAAAAAAACAATTTGATTTTCTTGGTGCTGCTATACTCTGCTTAGAGTGGGTTGAAAATTTCCTTTCAGAATATTTTTTGTCAGAAAATTGAAATTTCAACAAACATTCTGTGAAAAGTATAAACTTTCCTTGGTAATTAAAAGCTTTCCAAAAAAATGGAAATGTTTACTGATTATTTTTTAAGTAAAAAAGTCAACTCTACATGAGGAAAGGAATATTTTCCCATTTACAGTATTATTGTCCTTGTCAGTAAATAGCTGATAACTGTGAGCTTAATACACACACACACACACACACACACAAACACACACACACACAAAACTTTTAGGTAAGATTGCATATTTTCTGGCGATTCCTTTCTATAAGCAAGCACACATTGTCCTGTAGGAAATTCAAGTTTTTCTGCACAGCTTTTTCAGTGCTGTAAACTAGATCTTGAATTTCGTGCTGCTTCTCTCCAAGGGGGCTCCAACCCTGCAGCTGGGTTATCTGTCGGGCTTTGGAAACATTTGCTGGTCAAGGCGCACAAGTAAATGTGCACGTGTGTGGGTGAATGTGTGTGTGTACCACATGCAAGTGAGCAATGCCAATGCCTCGTGGATACAGTAAATCTTGTACTGTACCAAAAAGCTGTGGCTACAGGACATAAAGTGCTGATCCTTGACAAGCTAACTCTGATAGTGTGAAGTTGTTTAAAATATTTTCCAGCTTTCCATTTCCTGGGATGCTTCATGTTCTTGCCCTGCGGCCGGCAGCCTTTGGCACGCTGGCAGAAGGGTTTTTGTGCGTATACCTGATGCAGGGGGTGAGCACTGCCCGGTGGCTTGGCAGGGCCCATTGGTGCTGCCACCTCAGGAGTCACCACCTGGAGCGGGAGCTGAGCATAAACAGCACGTGCAGCTGTGTGCGAAGACCCGTGTGAACGTGTATTCCCAGAAGCCTGCGTGCGGGGAAAGCAGCCCGCCTCTACTCTCCCGCCGCTGTTCT
Source organism: Rhea pennata (assembly GCF_028389875.1). Lineage (NCBI taxonomy): Eukaryota > Metazoa > Chordata > Aves > Rheiformes > Rheidae > Rhea > Rhea pennata. Next base: position 36,512 of record NC_084682.1, read on the forward strand.
CCCAAAGCCCGCTGCTTCCCTCCACACGCGCCCAGGAAGCGACCAGACGCGCGCGCTGCAGCCCCCCCTCCGCGCGGCTCCCGCCCGCCCCGCCGCGGCCCCGCCCCCGCCCTGACAGCTGCCCGCGGAGGGCGCGCGCGCGGCCGTTGGCAGCGTGGCCGCTGCCGCGGCGCCCCCTGCGGGGCGCGGGCTCCGCTCCCCCCCTCCGCCCCTCCCCTCCTCGCCGCCGCGCTCGGCGCCGCGGCAAAGACGCGGAGGTGGCCGCGCGTTTGCCGCCTGGGGCGCGGGCGCCATGGCCAGCGAGCTCGGGGACCTGAGCAGCCGCGACGCGCGGACGGTGTGCGAGGCGCTGGGGCGCTACGAGGACACGCTGCGCGGCGCCGTCAGGGAAATCCACGCGGACATCCAGGTGTTCAAGCGCGGCGTGGGCCGGCAGGTGGAGGAGGTGTTGCGGCTCGCCAGCCCGCTGGCGCGCACCGTCTCCGAGCTGCAGGAGGAGAACCGGCGGCTGCGGGCGCAGCTGGAGCGCCTGGCGCGGCGGGTGGAGGCCCTGGGCCGCTCGGCGGGGCTGCCGGCGCAGGGGGCGGCGGAGGCGGCGGGCAGCCCCCCGGCCGCGGCGCCGGGACTGGAACCGGGGCCGGGGCCAGCCGGCAGCAGGTTCTCCAGCCACGCCAAGCTGGCGGTGACGGGCCGCAGTCAGGTAAGCATTGGCCGTCGTGGCGAGGGCCAGGGCCGCGGTCGAGGGGCTCCGTGCTGGCCCTGCGGAGTGTTTTGGACCTTGGGCTTCGCTTGTGCAGCAGAAGGTCGCTGGGGCTTTGGCGGCTGCTGTGGCAGATGATCCTGATCATGGTGGTCTTGCTCTAACTGAGGTCTTGGTTAGAAGTGCAGCAACCTGCCTGTTCAGTGTGGTGAGAAGTAAGAAAAGACGTTGAGACAGTCTCAGTTACACATGTAGGTGTATATGCAAGTATATATCTCTCTGTGTATATGTATATATCTGTGTGGCAGCAGTGCTGTTTGCCAGCTGACACGTGAACAAAAGATGGCAGCACAGTCTATAGCAGGTGGGAATGCACTTCCCTGAGACAGCGACAGCGTCCTGCAGTGAGTTGCACTGTGCAGCTCCTACGCTGCCCTGCTGCAGCCGCTCCGCGAGCAGAGCTGCACACAAGCTGTCGTCTCTATGACCTAAACTAGCAGGAATGGATGCACATTCCTCCCAATGATAAAACTGCTTTTGCAGCATTGTGGAGCCTTATAAATTGGTTTGTGGAAAACCCAGCTAGCAGGAAGCTCAGCTGACACTGAAACTTTCTGCATCCTGCTTTTCCTAGATGTTTGGCTCTCTGGAAAGAGTTGAGAGTTTGGGTATGTTCCTTAACACCAAGAGGTGGCAGTCAGACGGTGCACAGTGATTCAGTCACATAAAACACTGTAAAGTTAGAGACTTGTCTTTTACAGATCACAACCTGTTTCATATAAACTTGATTAAGCAAGGTTTTGCATGGGACCTTTAAGGTTGTTGAAGCATGAAAACCTGCCCTATAGGCTGTCTGGGCTTTTGGGATGGAAAACACAACCTTGGAAATGAAATTCATCCAAAGTTAAATTGCTAGGAATGAGTCTGCATTGTATTGCAGCCCTTTTCCTCCTCATTGACTGGAGAATAGGACATATAGCTTACCATAGCTGGCAGTGTAATGGTAAAGCTGCTGCAAGATGCAGTGGTCCAATGTGATTACGGCAACTTTTGCCTTTTCCCCCAAAGGACAAAACTGAGCAGCATGCATGTTTCACTTCCCTTCTTTTTTTGCCCCATGGAGCCATCCATGCTTGTTTGCATTGCAAGGAGCAGAAGTGAACTGAGTGATAGAGGAGGAACAAGGGGATGTGATCTCTCACACCATCTCACCTGCTCTATCACTGCTCTTTAGATGTATTGTGTACTCTGCACTCTGTGATTAGTCTTACATAAGAGCTATGGTTATATGCAGCTCCAGATTTTTGTCTGAGTCAATCTGAGCTCAGATTGACTAGAACCTTCCCACTCCGCTTTGAGAGTTCAGGGAAGATCACTGAGGTACTGATAGTTCTACAGTGCCCTCCCAACAATTTTCCCCTGGAGGGCTGGGCAAATTCAAAGTTAGCATAGCTGACCGGGAAGGAATCTTAGTGCTCAGAACCATGGGAGGTGCTCTCTGCTACACACACCGAATGCATGCAGTGAAAACCTGGTTGTGTGTGTAAGGCTGTGATGTAGCTATGCTAAAAGGGCTAAAGCGAGAGCCTAAACCTGTGTGCTGGTCACCTAGATTCTCTATTGAAAAGTGTTCCCTCAGTTCCTGTAATTTCTCCTTGCATGACTGAAGCACTTTAAGCAGAGAACCATAAATGGTACTGTGTATGTTTCCAGGTGAATGACTGGCTGAGATAAAACTGGTGGCACTTCTAGCCTTAGTAAACACTTCTGTAAGTGAGATACAAGGGGGAAATAATACTGTTCTAGAAATAACAGCAAACAAGATGTGCTCTTTTGCTCCTGAAAATGCTTATTAGTTAAGTTCCTTTTACTGTGTGGTCAGTGCAGTGTTTATACCAGCAAAGGCTTGGCTTCTGGGTCTTTCAATGTTTCTAGCAAAATATTTGGATAAGAATTAGTAGTTCTTTTCTCAGATTGCAGATTGGATACTGGAGATTCTTAGCATCTTTGGTGATGTGAAACATGATTTGTAATATTGCTAGATTACATAGAAATTGCCTTGAAAAATAAAAAGTAAAGTGAAGGAGTTACTAGTGTGGATCAGAAGACATGAACCTCCTTTTAATTCTCCTAACCTCTGTGCTGTGCTTAAAATCTGTTATACAACGGTCCTAAGTGCTGCTTTAAGTGGATCCAGCTGCCTTTAGTCCTGGTAGCTCAGTCTAGTGAGGGGATTGTTGTGGCAGGATCACCTTTTGTTTGTCTCAGTTTTCTGCACAAGACAGTGTAGTGTTGCAAAGGGTTTGTGCTGTCTGTGTTCCCCTGAATAAGATTCCCCAGTTGTTGGGGGATTTAAGGATTGGAGGTTGGTTGACTGTTTTAACAGGAATAGCAAAAAGGGCTTATTTAATAGATTTTTTTTTTAATGGAGAAGTTTCAGTGTCACTGACTCCTGCAAAGCAGGGTAATTTGGAAGGTAACTGGAGTTCATTAGCTTTAATACCAGATGGTAGATTGTGGTACCTTTCACTAAAATAATCTGGAGTCCATGTTGTTACATTGGGCAGTCTTAGTTGTGGCACTCTTCTAAAAGATCTTAAAGGGAAAATTGCTTATCTTTCTTGCTACATGTTGCAAATCTATTAGATTTGAGATATTAGTAATAAAAGGTGACTTGCTTTTTGCATTCACAAGACTAGAAAATCCACTCGTTCAGTTGCTACAGCTAGATCTGGAACTATCTGGTTATTCTTTGACTTAGTCTTCAACCAGGTAGATCTTTCTGAAAACTGAATTTTATAAACTAAATACGGACTAGACCTTCTGTAACTATATGAAAGGAAATAGAAGGTGTGTTCAAAAGACTTTGGAAATTAGCTCTGTGGAATATTTCCGTATCTGTGGATTATGACTGCAGAGCAGAAAGGGGATGTCCAGATTCGGCCCTCACAGCACCAAGTATACAAACTCAAGTGTCAGAACCCCTGGATTGGTTTAAAAGTTATGATATTTTTTAAAAATTAGGATTGGGGTTTGCCTTCTGTTTGTTTTTGTTTGTTTGTTTGTTTGGATTTTTAACCTTTATCCAGTACTTGTGGTATATATAGACTTTTTTGTCCATAAACACTGGGGCTTGGAGCTGGTCTGAAATTGCTGGCTAATGTAACATGATTCCTGGAACTGGAACAACATGACTTATCAAGACTGTGAGAGTTATTGATTCTGCAAACCAGAAGTCATTTTTTAGTTTCAGGATGTTTACGTCTTTTTAATAGTAAGACCTATATGTAGCAAATGATATTCAGGCAATGAGGTGGTCTTCCATGAGACCAGAACCCCCACTGCAATAGGTTCTGTATGTAAATAAGATTGGAATGATTTCTGTCTAGAACAGATCATAGTCTAAAAACCATGATAGAAGCAACACTACTTAATAAGTAGTACTAACTGGTTCTCCTATATATTGTATGATGTCTCCATGCATTAATGTTCCATTTCTCCAGTAATGTTGTCCAGGCAGAAGGCAGGGGGGACGAACTGCTTCCCCCCGCCCCCCATTTACAGTTCGTTCTTCTGAAAGAATTGGGCAATGCTCTCTTCTTGTGGTGCTTCATTTTGGCAGAACACTTGAGAACGGCATTTTAGCTGTTTAAATGCTAGATCTGTTCTGTCATTTTTTTTTGCATCTGATACAAGATGCATCAGATGTATTTCTCAGGGTAGGGGACAGGTCTCTGTGAGCCAGAGATGTCCCCCTTCTTCCTCCTGATGCTTAGTGTTTCCTTGTTCCAGTAAGGTCTGTGGTATGGAGGAAGTACCTATGAAATTCAGTTCCTTCCAGTTCCAGATAATTTTGACTGTTGAAGGCAGTATGGGAACTGTCACTTAAACATGAGTCCTGCTCACTTAAGGATCTTAAGTGGCTGAGTTGACAACTCCATGTAGGGTTAAAGCACTGGTGGTTAAAAATCCTATATACCTACCAGCTGAAGTTATTTCAGGCTGGATTTGGATCACTTTGCTTGAGGGATGGAGGAAGGGGGCTCGTATGTTTTTGCTTTCATTTTCCTGATGTAAGGAAGAGAATCATTAGCATTGCTGTGCATGAGAGTAGATTCTGCCTCAGGTAACTACCTTTCCTTAATGCATACATATGGGGTCTTTGCCTGTACTCACGCTTGTGCACAAATGCACTGCTGTGATTGCAATTTCTAATTTTCAGCTGTTGAAATAACCTTCATGTGAAGAGTCCCATCTATCACTTCTTCCAAGAGGCTGTTTTGTGTAGCTCAAGATTCTGACCAAAATGTTTCTGTCATAAGCTACCCATGCCCAGAGAGTTGCTCTAACCTTTCTAAATGAGGCTAGCAAGCGCACTTGTCATGATGAGTTAGCAAGGATTAGTCAGTATTTCTATGAATACAAGTGCCTGCTCCCAGAGTGTCTCCATTTTTTTTCTTGCAGTGAACTCTGTGGAAGCTGTAAACACTGGCAACCTAAGGTTTACTTCTGTAGCAGTTCTGAAGTTTAGGAAAGTTTGAGATTAAACGTAGTATCTTGGCCTTATTTTGTGATTATGATCATGTCTGTAATGCCCACACTTTGGTTCAATTCTTCCTGCTAGTTGAAGTTTTTGTTAGTGCATGATAGGAGATTGCTAGCAGTTTCTTCTCAAAACTGGGGAAAATAGCATTTAATTAAAAGGATGTTGAAGAGTGCTTGCTATGGGAACTGGCTAGCCATTTTTTTTAACAAAAAATGCTTAGATTGTCCTTTACTGAATTTTTGTCTTTTTTCTTCTCCTTTCTTTTTCTTCTTCTGCCATGAAATTTGAGAAGCTGAGTAAGCTATAGAGAAAAATGAAAATGCTGCTCTGTAACATGATAAAGGTTGGGGGAACTCTTCCAAAGTTACCAGCTGTAAAAAAAGTTTTGAAAGAGTTGCATGTACTTTTTGCTGCCTTTTCAATGCGGGAAGCAGATTAACTCATTACAGTTCATGATGAGAATTCGTGGTTCTTACAAACTGACTGGGGCTGAACATTGTTGGAAATGTGATTAGAAACTTTTATTTTCCAAAAATACCCCCAGCTCATTAGTCGATCAGCCTTGCAGTCAGAACCATGCTGATATACAGAGCATGTTCTATTCTGAGTCAGTTTAAGCCATATTCAGAAAATAAGGGTAAGCTGAAAGTGTTGCCTCTCCCAGTAGAGAAGGGTACAGTGTGAAATAAGTTTACAGAAGCTGCATGCTTGGACCACTTACTGTGGTAAAAGCCTGTAGAGATTGTATTTCATTCAGTACACAGATAATCCTATGTGGTGAAGTCAAAAACAGCAACTATATTTTTATCTCTGTAGGAAATAAATCCAAGTATCACTTACCAAAACCTAGTAGACTATTGTTCTAAGTTTGCATGTGCTGCCATTCTGGTAACGGAGGCTGTTTGAATCTGTTTTCCTATGCATAGATTTCAGAGTTCTTCTCCAATAAATAAGAGCAGGCAAGATCAGATACATGAGTTGAGCAGAGCTGTCAGCTTTGTCACCAAAGCTTTGGTGGTACTGGACAGCTAACTTCTTGATCAAGTAGGCATTTTGAGGTTTAGGCTAGCTTAGAATGGCACCCTTGTGACACGGGAGATCAGCAGCAGGAATACATTGGCTTAAGAGTCAGCAGGTCTCATTGCTGTCACTAGCACTGGGGAGAAGGGGTAACCCACAGTACTTTTCTGCTCCCCTTTCTTTTCACGCTGCAGTCTTTCTTTTGCAAGGGCTAATCTGTCTGGCCACTGTTGCTAATGTGCATTGCTTTGTACAGAAATACCCTGATTTTAGGTGAGCTTCTAGGTGTTCCTGGATTATGTTTCATCTGTAAACAAAGTTGCATCAGAGCTGCATTCAAATGATTTTTAAAAAAGCATGAAGTGACGCTATTTGAATGGCTGCTTTTCCTCCAAAAAATTTGCAATGTCCATCTGACCTCCTGCAGACCTGATCAATCTCAGCCATGTCCAAACTGTAATGGGAAAACTAGGGCCCTGCTTGTATGTGAAGAGCTGGAATTCAATACCTAGCTCAGGACTAGGCATTAAAGTCCAACTTGCACTATCTTCTTAAAGTTACTTAGATTTGTGATTTCGATTTTGCCCCATCTGTAACAAAGGGTACCAAGAGGATAAACTTTGTCTTAATTACTGTTAATATCATCTTAGTGTGACATTATATTATCAATTTTAAATAACTTCTGGAAAATATTTCATCTCAGAGCAGTTATAGTAACCAGAAAATGCCTTTCATAAAACAATATAATGCCACAAAAGGAAGCTGAACAGGCATTAAACAGACAAAATTAACCTAGTACATACTGCATAAGGATTTTACTGAATTATCAACATAGCTGCCTACATAACAAAGGCTGAGATACTGAAAACCACATCAGAGATTGAGATGTGCCTTCCATCAATTATCTGACATCTTAAAAAAAAAATTAACTCTCTCCTTTAAATGTATTTGATTCCTGATAATGTATTGTCTAGCAAAAATCATATCTGGCGTAACTTCATTGAACTGCAGTGGCATTAAAACACCTAGAAATAAGTTGCCCTATGATGTTGTAGGTGAGACAGACAGAAATGTAAACTCATTTAAAATACATTTTTTTCTGATTGAAAATATTGACAAATAATTACTTTTGGTTCTGGTCAGAACCAAAACAAAAACAATCATTTTTGTAATGACTATTACTGTCATGAGCATTGAATTCAAAATAAAGCTGTCTGTACCTTGTATTCATATTGCACTTGCCGGCTGAAAAGTTCGACAGAAGGTTAGACTCCATCAGTGGCAAATTCAGCAGAAATAGACTCTGCTCCATTTGTTCATTCCTGCTTCTTGATTATCCCTTTACTTATTCTGGTGTGGTAGCTTGTGTGCAGTGAATTGGCTCCATGAATTTGCGTGACTTCTTTTTATTATCGTGTACAATAAAAAAGTGGGGTTATTTTTTTATTCATTTTTTTTCTTTTTTCTCTCCAAAGTTTTTAAAACTTAAAGTCAATTTCATGATTCAATTTATTGGGTGGTACAACAGTTGCATTGGCATAACCGGGAGTGCAGTGTGGATACTATAGTGGAGCTCCTGAAGCCAGTATTGCAGCTGAGGAAAGGTTATGCAGGATTGTGTCCCAGACTACAGATTTGAGATGGAGGTCACTTAATTTTTCACTGGTACAAGCATGTAATTTTCAGCAAAAAGATTCCTCTTTCACTGAGGTAAAGTCGATCTCAGAGCAATTAATGCCTTAGAACAAAGCAGAGGAATTGGTAGCAGAAATTAAGGGACCTGGGTTCTTGGGCATGCCTACAAGGGTAGGTTCAGATAGTCATCTTATGATTTGGGCGTGAAGGAGACATATGAAGTCTATCTGCGAGCCTTGTAAGTGTTCTTGTATGGGTCCGAGTTAGTGATAATACTCTGGGTGAGATTTTGGTATCAGTGCCTGAGGTTCAACTTCATGTTATATTTAATCCAGCCTAACTGCAGGCAGCTGCTGCTGCTTCAAGAAACTGCTATGCTGCCATCCTCCTATATTTTGCTACTTGCTCCTGTCCTGATCTAATAATGTGACTTTGTGGAAAAAAGGATGTGATAGAAAACTAGGAGTTTTGATAGCAGAAGGATTTATTTTTTCCTTTGCATGGGCTGGTGCAACTTGCTCTGTGGTTGCACAATTCACAAATCTGATACAAGGGAGATGGTGAAAACAGAAGGCCAAGAACGGGGAAAAGAGCAGGGCTGTGCATTTTAGCAGTAGCACTCAGGGAATGTAATAAGAAACTACACTCACAGGCTTTGTACAGTTGATGAACATGATTATACAGCTCTCCCATGATGGAGCTGATACCCAGCTTGCCATGTTAGTCCACTATCTGCTTCCATCTCTAGCCTCTAATCTTGACTTTTCTTGTCACATTGTGGGCTTCCAGTCCCACTTCTTGAGATCTCTCTGGAGTTGCTGTTCTGTTGAAAGATCTGGGTTTGATACTTACTGTGCACAAATATATCATATTTGCAACTGTTTTCTTAGCATTTTTTGCTGACTGCATTAATGCTTTTCCTTCTGTTTCACGTGTAAACATCATGAGAACGGAGGTGAGACCTAGCATATCACTTCCATGTACACCAGGAGGGAATGACTGAAGGTTTATTTGCAATCAGAGAATGAGAAGATAGCCATATGAATTAGCAAAGCATTGTTCGATTAAGACTTTTGTCTTTATAAATAATTGTGACGTAAGAGGAGTATGAAAGGTATGCAGAAGGGGAACACAGCACTGTGTGGAACAGCTTAAAAGCTCAGTATTTTTCTTTTCCAGATGACTGTGGTGCTACTTTTTTTTTAAAGTGTGCATTCCTATGTTAGCCACTGTGATTTGGAAGTCAGATTTTCTGATATTTTTGTGCCAAACTTTAAATTGGTTCTCTAACCAGACCAGAATTTGAGCACTGCTCTTGCAAAGGTGGGAAAATACTGTATGTTTGAAGAATGAATTTTTAAAACAAGGTCTTGGAGCCATAACTGCACTGCTGAGGACTGATCCCTTGTAGAAGAATATGTTGCTGTTTGTCATCCTTTTCAGGCACTGAGCTCCCTCTTCTACCTGTCTGTGATTAGATTTCTGGCTTTTCTTGCAGCTCAAATTTATGTGCTGCAGTAGCCTTATCACATGTGTTTGTAGTTGAGCATGATGCCTTTGTGAACAGAGAGGACTAAAAATATTGTAAGGGTTTTCTGTTTTGATGCTGTCAGAAGAGTTTCCTTTCCTACTTGCTGCTGTCTATTTAGCAAACAGCATGTTAAATGGCTCATTCCTGCACTTCCCCCCACCACCTCCATGTGCTTAATACTTCCAGGCTTCAGTAAACACAGAAAGCCACGGTTTGAGTGGGACCAGGACCATGCATTGCAGGGATTTCCATTGCCTAGCAAATGCGGTAATAGGTTAAAAAAAGTGTTTCCTCTTGGGACATTGTAAATGCCGGCTCAGATAGATCTGTTTCAACAGTACACATGCAAAAACGTGATTTCCATGGTTAATATTTGCTGGAGTATATGTCCTGTTATTTACCATTTCTAACCCCAGTGTCAGGATTATTTTCTTGCAGTGGCAGAAAGTTGGGGTGACTTACACTCACAGCTTTTGTACTGCTGTACAGTAATGGCAGATTGTGGGAAGGACAACAGCAGAGAACTTGCCCGCTGTGGTCAGAGCAGCAAAAAGATGACTACTGGGCTAGGACCACCTCTAAAGATCTAAACACATCTTAGCTCCCATTGTATCCTGATTCCACTCAGCAGTTAGACAGCCCAGGAGTAACTGCATGATACATAATGACCTGGGATGTACAGGCAGGCAAATTCAGTGATCCAGTAGTTATCTGACATTACAAACTATGAAATCATCTAAATTCTTATATTTGGTAAACAAAGGCTGGATAATTCCATTTCCTTCTTATTATAGTCTTAGGAGTGCATTTTCTGCAAATGTTGTCTTGGAATGGTGGCGTTCCAAGGTCATCTTGATCCTCATTTAGATGCAGATTTTTTAAAAACTGACTGTGGCATAGCTGAGGGCACCTGCTGAAGCTGCCAAGGTAGAATTGTTCCTTACTGTCTCTTTTTATCCAGCCTAGCTTCAGAAAAGGTTCTGTGAAAAGTGCTTCTACCATTTTTCTTCAGGGATATATTCCATGCACAAATGATTTCTTGATATATTCATAGTGTTCAAAGTTTTTCCTTAGCACTGCAGAGTTACTTACTGATAGAGAATACTTGTGTTATCTAACAGACAATGGCTTTCTGCTCTAGGAAAAGAATTAAGGACTAATTGTGGTGCACTTCTTGCTAGTATCTGGCAGCCTTGTTTGCCTTTCCCTACACATGTCATCCCTCCCCATTTCTGACATATGAGTGATCTCTTTATATGCAAGGCACAGAGGTTCAAAACTTGCCTTGTGGAAGTCAGTCATAGTTTAAATGTAAGAGAAGGACTGATTTCCTCCAGCATGTGTTAACAAGAGAGGGAGGTGCCTCTCTCACAGTCAGATAAACAGCACTTTCAGATCCAGTGATTTTACCATGACTCTTCTGATAATTAGTGCTTTTATGGAAGACTTTCGAAGACATGGATTTAGGGTGTGTTTTTTTGTTGTTGTTGTTGTTGTTTTGTTTTTTTACAGTTTGACCTTGTTGCAGGCGCAATCTTGTAGACATAGCAGAAGTGCACCTTAGTGGTTCAGAAGGAAAAAAATGTTTGTATTTCTTTTCTTTGTAACTGTCATCTGGTGCCCGATTTTTCTGAGTGTGTAGAATTTTCACTGCTGGATTATGAGATTTGCCCATTGATGCAGTTTCTGGCTGAGGATCTCAAAGGTCTTATTTATTTGAGGTGAAGGAGCCCTGCAGCTGTGGAAAGTATTATTACTGTACTTTAAAAAGTTGTATCTGAGCTGCAGAAAGATTAGTTCTAACAGCAAGCCTGAGTGAGAAGTACAACTTATTAGTGTTAACTTTCCCTCCTTCAGGTTATCCAATTCCTCATCTTGCTGTTACATGGGTTATGTGAATCAGTACTTCACATTACTAACTACAGATTTATGTACTTGTACCTCTGCTGTTTGCAGTCTACATAGCCAGCGTTGACAAAAGGAGTAGTTATGCGTGTTGTAGAAATGGGGCAAAGTGCCAAACTGTCAGAAACTCAGCACTTCCAAACAATTTTACCATTTTATTTTATTTTTTTAAGAACTTCAGTCACACTGTATTGAGTGCACAGCAGAACCAGATACCAGATCATCCAGTGTTCTAAAAACACAGCCATCTTTCCCATCCTCAAGCCTAGCATCAGTTTCTTCTGCAGCACTGTTAGCCAAAATGTGGTCAATAGGTGGGCATAAAGTAATGCAGTACCTGTCACTGCATTAGGAAGTCAGTTCACTCTGTAAGATGACACATGATCTTTGCAATGACCACTTTATTGCACTGTTTTGCTTCCTTGCTCTCTTTGTTTTAGTTTAATACTTCATCCTTCCTCAAGTGGATTGGTCTTCCCCGCAGGACTGGGACATAGGAATGCTCTCAGTCTCTATTTTAAACACAGTGAAAACAAGGCTCAGAGGGATTTAAGGTCCATTCACAATAGTGGCCTTTCCTCAAGAATGCATACTTTTTTCTCCTTTCTCCTTTCTCCTTTCTCCTTTCTCCTTTCTCCTTTCTCCTTTCTCCTTTCTCCTTTCTCCTTTTCTCTGAGCTTTTGACGTGTTGAGCTCAGACTCCTGTTGCTGAACACCCAGGTGAAGGCAGAGGGAGCTGCAAGTATGGAAGTGTGTGGATATCCATGCTGTAGGTGGAAATCTGCAAAGTCAGGTACCCAAAATTAGGTACTACATTTCAGAATTTCAGCCCAGATTGCTTTTCCAGGATCTCACAGGCGAAATTGAGATCTAGGAATAAATCCTGATTTTTATTTTTATTTTCCCTAGCTTATAAGTAGATCCACACATTCTGCACTGATACTCAGCTCAATCAACTCAAAAATGTTAACATTAATGGCTGAACAAATCTAACTGCTGAAAAGGTATCCAATTTGCAAATTTGCCTCCCAAGAACTGTTAGCTGCCATCCAAATCACTGCTAATTGTTTACAGGAACCACCAAAATGGAGTGAAATGCTGGCACTGTTGAGGGATCATTAAGAGTATTGCCTAACTTTACCTGTTTGTTTTTTTTTTTTTGTTTGTTTGTTTTGTTTTTGAGTTTTGAGACACTGCAGAAAATGTCTGTCCTTAACACTGTAAGCATTTGTGTCCATGTATGCTACAGGTGCGTTCTACAAAGTTGAATTAACTGTGCATTCTGTTTCAGTTCTGGGCAATAATTAGGACCTCAGTTACACTAAGTACATCAGTAAAAGTTCTGGACCTGATTTGGCATGGTGTATATGATTAATGTTTGGTGTACTTTCTTCAAGTGAATCCTGGCTGCTACTGCTAACTAAATTTATTCATACAGAGTAATTTCTTGACAGATATAAAAGTTTCAAAACAACTTTTATTCTTTTAAGGTTACAAGATCTGGCTGCAATGATACAGATTTAGCGGCAGTAAGTCAGACTGTGTGTGTGTATGTGTACGCATTTTCTGTGGGAATAACGGTCCAAAAATGAGCAGTATTATTTTTGATTACCATGAGAGACAAATTAGTAATATTTTAAAGATGTCATTCTTCTGTGTGATGTGTTGTAAAACATGTTTGCACACTGGTTTTGCGAAAGAATTCATCGTCACTGTTGGAACTAAACTGAGTAACTCTGTAAAGAGCCCAACTTTGGATGTGAGCTCTTCTGAAAACTGGATCCATAGTGTATTATCAAAGTGAGAGAGAACCCAGGAAAATCAGTGGAGCCTAGTTAGCTCACAGCAGCGCTTTTGCTTTTAAGAAAATTTTAGATGGTGGAAAAGACTGTGAACTTTTGAATATCCCAACATTCCTAACAGTTTTTCTCTGTTTTTATTTAAAAAGAAAGGAAAATCAAAACAAAAAGTTCTCCTTGTTCAGCTTGAGGCACTGAACTTCAGTACGGATTTGTAGAACTTGCAGTGTATCTTAAGGCAGGCCAGCCTAGTTGTGGAATGAACATTCTAATGTCCAGCTATCTTAGATGCATCTTGAACCTTAATGAGGCATCAAAGTGAAGCTGATTCTCACTCTTGCTAATGGGACTATAAGCAACACCATGCTGATGCTGTTTTTTAAGAGGCATCTCTTATGCATTATGGTAGTGAACAGACAAAGCAGTGACTTTGTTTTGTAACCTCTGAACCCTTAATACATTTATAACTCTTGGAAGATTACCAGCTTTGAAACTAAGCAAGTTTTCTTTCTTTCTTTCTTTCTTTTTTTTTTTTCTTTTTTTTTTTTTTTTAAGGTTGAAAAGACTGGACCTTCTGTGATTTCGGGAAGTCTCCATTCCTTTTCTAAACTTTGCATAAACTTTCTAGTTGGAACTAAAACTTTTGTTTGAAAATCATATCTAGATGATCCTGCCACTTTTTATTACCTAGCATGGAACAAATTGACACGAAAATTTGACCTCAGGTTGAGAAATAATATGCAAGCCAATATAATAAAATATACAATCCAAGCTGGCCTGCCTTAAAGGCAGTTCAGAATATCTCAATGTCTTGCCACAATTCCTTTATGTGTTTTATTGTAATACACCTTTCTAAGAAATGTGCTTATGAGATTGTAGGTCTTCGTTTTGAGTAAATACGTAAGTCAAGCTGATAGGGCTTTACCACATGTTGATGGCTTTTCCAAATTATGTTGTGATCTTGAAAAGCCTGAGTACCAATACTGATCTGATAATGTAGGGTTTAACCTTAAATTCAAGGGAAGAATTTCCCCTGACATCAGTAGTGTAGGAATGGAGCCCTAATTCTGCATAGTACGTCTGCCTTCCATTGAAATCGGTGAAGGTAGATGCTTAAATATCTATAAGGATCAGAATCTCAGCCCACAATTGTGGACTGTAGGACAAAATTGTAGTTAGGCCGTCTTACTGTAAACACATAATAGTTAATAAATTTTCAACAGGACTTCAAACCAAAGCTGCCATGAGCGGTACTTGAAATAATGACAGTTCTAGTATATCAAATAATGGATATTATTAAAATATGCTGTGCATTCTGCAACATGTAACAAGATTAGATATGCTTTTAAAATTCTCCACAATGCTTGGAAGTCATCGTCTGGTGTTCTTAATTAAGTTTGGATGAAGTAAACAGATCTAAATAGCAGACAACTGCTGTGAAACTGTTTTTGTTGGTTTATCTTGAGTTGAGCATGTAGTATGTGTATTTTATGAGATGTATTTTTCCACCCTAGAAAGAAATTTTTCTAATAATACAGTGAAGTTGTGGAATAAATATGTAAAATCAAACCACCAGCTTTTTCCATGTTTCCTTTACATAAAAGCAAATGGAGAGATGAATTAAGTTATCACATGTATACACACTGCTGTATATCTGTGTCTATATGTGGTTTTTATACTTTCCTGCAATATACAATCTTCTTCACTATCTACCTTCTGTCTTTCTATCTGCCTGTCTTTTTTTTTTTTTTTTAATGTTTGGATTGAGTAAACATAAGGGCATATTGCTTTTTTAAATTTAGAATATTTGGGGGCTATCTTGCAGTTAAATAGCTTTTAGAATAAATTCAGACTTTTTCCATGGACTTCATCTTAAGGAATTTGACTATACTGCTTTTATAATCTGTTTCTGGAAAGTGACATTTTTAAATTGAAGTAATTGTGTGACTGTGAAGCAGTTTCTTCTTTTAGTTCCTGTAGCCAAAACTCATGTAGTTCCTTGCTGTTTACAAAAACAAAAAATTCTTGACTGATTTTCCTGGAAATATATTGGCAAACATTAGGAGAAAAAAATGGTGCTTTTTTGAGAAAATGCTATCCTTGCAGAAGTTGCAGGCTGTAATTCAGATGCAAAGTTCTGGGATGATATTTACTTTCTATAATGCTTTTACCATATGTTATCAGAAAGTGCCAAATACCACTTTTCATGCAGCAAACAGAAAAAAACTGCATACCAGAAGCATTTTATATGATGTCTGATAAATGTGTAAGCATAAAGCGCTCTCTAACCCAATGTTAAGAGAAGTTAAGGACTTGAATCTACAGTTTATTTCACAGGGAAAACACTGACTATCTCATAAACTATTTCAGTGCTTTACTTGAAAGGATATAAAACACTATAGAAGTAAAAATATTAGAACTGAGAGCAGTAGAACTGAGAAGAGCAACTTAAAATCAGAAACACAGTGCTATTTGTATGGAATAAACTTAACTTTGTTTTATATGAACTGTACAGAAGGATAATGGATTTTTTTTTTAGTAGCCTAAGCCATACAGTTAAGTTTGTTCATGTGAATAATCTGATTCAAGAAAAAGGGGCTCTTCAAGTAAAGTTTTGCATGGTGCATCTCTCTTTCCAGCATGGTGTTTCTACTGTTCTTGCATCTATTTTCACAAAACCATACAAACCTTGAGCCTTTTCTTCTGAGGTCATGGACACCCTCAACTTTTGGTACCTCCAGTATACCCAGGTCCTGCAACGGCTTAAACATATGTATAACTTTGCATGTGTAGGTAGTCTGATTAGCTTGAATTGGCATATGTGTGTGGTAATATGCAACCTGCAGCCTTTGGTAGTTTTGAGGTAATTCTGTGGAAAATGGCCCAGAAACGTCTGAAAACAAACAGCAGTATTGACTAGAAAAAATATTTTAGATATGTGTAGCAAGGGCAGAGGTTTCTGTTAAAATGCCCACAAGCAATTCACTAAAAGATACCCCTTAGGTCTTCTATGCTTCCTCTAGTGCTCCAGCAAAATCTTAGTCCTGCTGAGTCTTTTCTCATTTATTTCATTGAAGCTGAGATTTTTATGCCTATCCTAATGTAACTTGCAATGATTTGGACTTATTCCACCTCCTTGTGAATGTAATGGGATTTTTGCCAAACATAACCAAGGCTTTGTTTCCAAATATATGATTAAATGAATAGCAGCTACCTTCATCTGTTGTTTCCCACATGTAGATGGAAGCTTTTGTCCACTAAAGCATCTTGGATTTCCCTGTATTCTGAATAGGGTGGATGGCCTTATTTTAAGTTACATAACATTAAAAATACAAATATGTCAGACTTTCTGACATAAAGGGAGAGCACAGGATGGTCAGATCTGGAATTACAAAGCTCACTTATTCCCCTGTTTCCACGACTGTGCAAGGTCTTATGTTTATCATCAGTACAGTGGAGGATGATGATAGATCTGTCTACCAAAAGTGCAACAGCTCTTCCAAGTGCCTGGACCCTCTGGGAACATTATATGAGGGTTGACATGAGCATCACCAGTGCTCACTTTACAGGTTTAGCTTTTGGGGTCAGAGGATTGCTCCCATCCTTTATTGTAATCGTTAGCATGAAGAACATCTGTTCTTGACTGGGGTCTCTGAATACTCCCCGAACTCTTGCTGCTGTTTGAAGTTTAGCTGTTGTGTCCATTGTCTGTTCTGACAGAGTGTAGACCTGGATGACCGCCACAAACCTGAGTTTAGAAGAGTTTTTAGTTCTTCCATCATTGAAAATGGGCATCAGTCTTCAGCAGGTAGGAATGGGAAAAGAATGAAGTAGCATTACTTGTAGAATACCAGACCCTGGCAGGTACAGAGCAGCCCTTGGATGTTGCAGGCATTAGAATCTGATATAGTTTTAGCATGAATACTGTAATGTTTAACTTTGTTTCCTAATTAGGAGGTTAATTGGTAAACTTCACTGTTAAGCATGCACTGTAGCATTTGATTAATTAGAGCCTATTATTGTTTCAATATCTCAGGGTATTAGTGATGATAACACCTGCTGTTCTGGCTGCCACTGTAGCCTTACATCTCAAAGCATTTTGCAATTACTAATCTAATTTCATACTTCAGTGGGGAAAGGACTTATCTCTGTTTTTGAGGTATACATCATTTCACAGAACTAAGAAAAGAGCAAGAATGTTGTCTCCTAATCCGTAATAGGAGATTTGGGGAACAGGGGTGGTGGTGGTGGAGTGTAAGCAGATGCAGATGCCAGTGGATTAAATCATCTGAAAAAGATGCACTAGCTGATATTCGTGTAGGACAGGTATATCACTGCAAGGTCTATACAACCAGGGTTGTATTTCAGTTTCTGCAGTATGCTGTAAATGGTATATAATGTCCCAGAGGAGGAATTAGTAGAGTAGTTCCTGTAGCTTGTAAAATAAAGTAGTGCATGAAAATTATTTTCTAACTCTGTGAAAATCTGCAAATAAATTCACCTCCTCTCTCTCTTTATTCACTAGATCAGGCGAAAGTTTCCCACGAACTGACCTCTTTTCACATGTCAGACTCTTCTCCTGAAGTGCATGCCCCTGCAGTTGCTTTACAGATGCCCCACCTTCCTGTTACTGCAGTAACAAGGATATCAGAGAAGCTTTCAGGAGAGACCGTCTCTTCAGCAGCAACAACTAACGTGTCTGCTAGCCTGCCAGCACAGAGCAAGAGCAAAAATGAGACAGTAGTGAAAACTTCCAACCAGTCAGGTAAGAGAGACAAAAATTGTTTGCTCATTGATGCTGTGTCTGGTTTCACATCTTCCAGAAGCTGAGGGCATGGGCTGTCCTTTGACCTCATGAGAACTGTGAGACCTAATTTCTAAGACTACATATCCCATAGTGGGACTCTGTAATTTGGAAAACTGTATGACTAAGTGGAGCTTTAAGCCATAATACCACATACTATAAGAACTTCTTGCTCCCTAATACAGGTGAGTGTACAGTGCAGCCTATTCTGTAGCACAAATACTCAATAAGTATTTATTTTCAACTTGGCCAACTAATTTAATTAAACTTGCAGGAGTTTTTAGTGCTTTGAGATCTCAGGCACCTTGTGAAGTTAGGCTGATGTTGGCCAACAAGTTCAAAAGTCATTTGAAGGGGTAAATGACCAACAGCAGACCAGTACATGTACACAAGAATCGGAGTGATTGCAGAATCTTATTTTCTCTCTAAACTGAGTTTAAAAGAAAGAAACCTCATCTGCTTTGATTCCTTCTCAAGTCATTGAAGTTTTAATTTCTGAACTGTATTTCACGCACACTTACTGATGGTGACATTTATAGCTCGGAGTATGTATATGGGAAATTAGAGAGAGAGGTCAGAGAGAGACTAGATGGATTTGCCAGTAAGAGCGAGGGATTATTTGCAGGTTCTTTTTTCACCTTTTCTTTCATTAAAGGTAAGAAAGTAGCAAAGCCTTCCTTTGTCTTTTTTCTTCCATTTCAGTGAAGGCCTGGAACTCAAGTTCATTGAGAACAATGGGTTCATCTACCGCTGCAGGTGAGTGTTCCTATCAACATTTCCTTATTCAGCACGTGTCAAAAGGGATTCTATGTGCTATCTCTGGGGTTGACCTGAGTGTCTAGTTCCAGTTTCTAAGTCCTTACAGACTACATGCTGATTCAGTTACCAGAATATCATATCATCTCCTTCTGCTATATCAGATTCTCTGGTGGTTCAAAGCAAGGGATGCTTACCCATATTTACACAGTAGTGTATGTGTGTACTGTTAGGCAATCTCTGCTATTGAAATAATAGGTGCCAGAAAAGTGAGGCAGGACAGACAGCTTGAGAGTTGAACATTTCAGCTGACCTAGTGAAACCTATGGCTGAATGTGAGGTAATGTAATTTGGAAAATATTGTGCTCACCCTGTGGGTGTTGAAGCAGCTTCATTTGAGCGGAATAGCAGCAAGTAGTGTCCTTCATATATGTGTCAAAGGATAAAATGCCTTAAGGACTTTTGGTTTCAGTCTAAATAGATGAGTGGAGCTCTGTCCAAAAGTACTTCTAGTAGATGTCACCAGGCTTTTAATTGTCCACACAGTGGACTAGCATTTGACTGTGACCTCAAGTGTCAGTTTAACACAGAGGTAGTTGGTGTTGAACAGTGATCACACTTCTTCATGGAGATTACACCTATATGCAGACATTTACCAGACTGTTTTTAGTTAGAAGTCTAGCTGATCTGGATTCCTTATAAAGGCAATTGGGAGAGATCAGCACTTCCAGAAAGTAATTTGGACAATGATTAGATTGTATTGCTTCTAAGGTACCAGTCTTTCTTCTTTGCCTATAGAAGGAGAAATAAAGAATAAATGAGTGGCTTGTGCAAAGAGCTTTGGATTTAATGTGTTAAAACTGGGCAAGTCACTCCATTATTCCACATTTACTGAGCATAACTGGGGTTCAGTGCTGGCTTGTAATAGACAAAGGACAGATGGTGTAGTCTCTGGGGTGGAGGGAAGAAGATGTAAAGATAGTTTTAAGCCAGCTTTGCAGCCTTCAGACTCCGTTCAACTTCAGAAGCAAAATGGTTTCTGGTGGAAATTAGGTAATTTAAATTATGCTCTCAATCG
Organism: Rhea pennata; assembly: GCF_028389875.1. Taxonomy (NCBI): domain Eukaryota; kingdom Metazoa; phylum Chordata; class Aves; order Rheiformes; family Rheidae; genus Rhea; species Rhea pennata. The sequence continues at coordinate 56,286 of NC_084682.1, forward strand.
TGGCAGTTTTCCCAGGACTACTTATGTCTGCCAGAATGACTGTTGAAAGCTGACCTGTGGCACCATTTCTTCCTTTCACTGAAATGTCCATGGCACCAACTCCAGAGTGCCTTCCTCAGAGGTCTGCAGGAGGGCCTGAAATGATCTGACTTTTCCAACACAGTTGTATCAAAGGCATTCTCCCACAGTCTTTTATGGCCTGTTTACACCTTCTTGCAGCAGTGCAACAATTTTGTAGAGAGACTGACCTGGGGAAAATTCCTCTCTAGCTTGTTAGCTTATACTGGAAGTTAGACAGAGGCCTGCAGCTTTTCACTATGATAAGTAAAAATCAGTGTGTGGCTGAAAAGGATTGAAAACATATGAGAAAGAGAGAGAAGTTTCAAACCTGATGTATCTTGTTTCTTCCTGCTTTTTATACAGACAAAACCTCTTCTGTCACTAAATCTGTCTCAGCCACAAGCTATGGGATGAGTAGTGGAACCAAAACTGATGAAAGGTAGGCATTTTTCATGATTTTTTTATTAGACTGCTGTGCTTGTGATCTAAATAGACAGGTGTTCTGCTGGCTTAGAGGAAAGGTGAGTCTCAGCTGCTGTAACTTAAGCTCATTAAAGATAGTGAGCTTTTCTGAGGGGTAAGTGGAGCTGTGATGGGAAGATGTAAAAATCTTTCATAGAACAGTTTAAAGCAGACCTAATCAAATAAAGCAGACCTATGGTGTTAGCCAAGATTATGGTTAAGGGGAGCAAGTTGTGAGCTTTATCTGTTTGCAGAGGAGCCACAACTTGTCTGTTCCTCACAGAAGTTAGGAAAGTTATGATTCAAAAGTGATCAAACAGCATGTTAATAGAAATTGAATAGGTATCTGCAGAGCCTAGACACCCAGCATTTTTATAAACCCCCAAATGCTCCTTTAATGGCCATGCCAGGTCCTTTGAAGACACTTTTAAAAAATAGTCAGCTGTGTCAAAGTTTGTATTTTGAGCTTAGTTTTGGAAACCAATACATGACTACTATTAAACATTCTTAGTTTGACGGCCTAGAGTTTAGCTTGTAGCTAAATGCCTTGCAGGATACTGAATACTTTCAGCCTTATTCCAAAAAGATGAGTACCACACATTTTTGACTGAGAGTCACAGTTGCTCAGTGTAGGATTACACAGTATCACAATTACTACTATAATACTCAGGTGTCCTGAGCATGCAAAATATCTGTCAAGAAAAATGAGGGGACAGGCAGTTTAAATATTCTGAATTAGGCTTGCATCTGACTTGAAAATTATCCCAGATTTGGCATTACATTTCTTCTAAGTTAGTTCCAACATCAGCACTTTGATGTTTGAGTCATGATAAACTGAGCATCCTAGAGAACTTGCCGTCAGGATATCTGTCCTCCAGCTGTAACAGAGACTTCAATTTAATTGTTCTTTGCTTCACTTTCCCCATCTCTGTATTGGGAGCACTTCCAAATGCCTATGTGGGTTACCTCATTAATATTGGTGAAATGCTTTAGGGTTCAAATAAACACAAATTAAATATAAACCCTTGCCTTCTGGATGAAATTATTATCTTGCTTTCAATGACAACTGAAAGTTTCAAACAACACTGACATAAGCTCAGGATTCTGTGTACTGTGAGTAAAAATTTCAAAGTAGTTCCCAAATTACTATTCAAGTTCCATTTTTAAAATATGGTTTAAATCCTCCAGGAATCCATAAGTTACAATTTAAAGGCATTGAGTGCTCCTATGTGGCTGCAAATCTGTCTCTCTCTCTGTCTCTCTCTCTGTCTCTCTCTCTCTCTTTTTTTTAAAGATACCTAATTGTTCTACTGCATGTTATAAGGCCTTTGTGACTTGGGCCACTATGTCTTGTTTGTAAAAGTTCCTTAGACAGTTAAGTACTTAAATGCCGTTTGTAAATAAGACTTTGGGCTTTGCTGAAATTGCTTTTGATTCATTCAGTTCCTCTTGAAACTGTTTTGGGAGGTTTAGAATAACCAACAGTTGGAACTTTATGATGACTTCTGAGTACAGTAGAGTGGGTTTTTTTTCCTTTTTTTCTTAATTGCATACTTTTCATGTTTCTTTTCTGCAGTGCCACTGACAGTTATTATGATGTAATCCCCAAGTCTCACTCACCTCCTCCTACTGTACATCGCCAGGTTGAAAGGAGGCGAGAACTGGTGCGATCTCAGACACTCCCACGGACTTCAGGAACACAGGCCAGGAAAGCGCTTTTTGAGAAATTTGAACAAGACAGTGGAAAGTATGTCACCCCCTTATCTCCAGAATGGGTTTGGTAATGGGAAACTACTTTGTTGACAGCAGAGGATAGTTAGGGTAGAAGTACTCTTTCAAAGTAGGATTTTGAGCTCAGGGGCTATGAGGTCACATTCAGTTCTGCTGATGTCACAGACCAAGCTCCAGAAATTAATAGCTACAAATTGTTCTGGCTTTAGAGTTGTTTAGCTGAAAAAGTAGAGGCCTCTTACCTGAGTGTTGTGAAAGCTGCCTTCTGCATAGTTATAAGAAGAGACTGGAAATACAGTGACTTTCTGCTGTCATTCATTAAGGGCCAAATGCACGGACTGTCCTTCATGCATCATGATCAGGGTATAATGTAAATAGAAAAGGGCTTGGGATCCTGGCTTTAGTGAAATCAAAATGAGTTTTTCTTGCAGGACCAACAAGTTGAAGTTTCAGCCCTGTGTTTCTCAAATATTACCTTGACAAGGATAGGCCCGGGCAAGATTGCATGATGTAGTTCACAAGTACGTTTAATTTTTTCTAAAATTTAATCTGGTCTCTGTGTTAATCTTCCAGAGGAAAAGGAGAATCCAGAGCTAAGCTGAAGAGGTCGCAGAGTTTTGGGGTTGCCAGCGCTAGCAGCATTAAACAAATTCTGTTAGACTGGTGTCGCTCAAAAACCATAGGATACAAGGTGAAGATATGCTAGCACTTTCAGCTGTTTTTCAAAAGAATTTACCCCAAAATTGTACTCAAAAAGTGACTGTAAAACATGCTTGACAGCGAGTTACCTTCCTCACTGCATTCCAAAAGATGAAGTTCTGTATGATGCTATACGAGCAATGCTTTAAGACAGTCAATCACTGCATAAGAGAGATTCTGTATGCCTATCCAAGCAATGTATGAGGCTTGGCTGAAAGCCTACATTTTTGTGCATATAGATACAGACTTCACTCTACACTTTTTTTTTTTGTAGTTGCAGACTGATTTTTGCATTGTCCTCATATATGGAAACATCTTAACAGTATGTAGAGACTATGTTCCTTTTGTTTCACAGTGGATCAAAGTACACTCTACTGGAGTTAAAGAAGTAAATTTGTATTAAATGGTAGAAGTTGAATCACCCAGTTTCAGTGAGCTCATTTCTATGAGGTTGTATCAGTATAGCTAAGAAGAGAACTTGGCTGTTGAGATTTTTATGAATTTTACTTGGTTACTGCAACCCCCCAAGCAGTTTCCAGGAGAAAGGATTCATTTTTCTAGTTTTTCATAATATGTGATCTTGAACATTGTTGTAAAATATGCATTATTATATATGCAGAACTATAAAACAAAATATACTTAAGCAGACCTAATGAAAATGACTTTTTGTAGCTTACCAGAAAGATTAGGGTTTGAATTTTCTTGGGGGTTGGGAAGGTAGCATGAAACAATAGCCCAAATACTTTCCATTTCACTGAGGCAATTGAAATTGACAATAAGCGTTAATGCTAAGAGTCAGGTTTTGTCACAGGCCTATTTTTTCCCATATTTCTACCTATCTGTGTGTAAACAGGCATTCAATTCAGTTGTAGAAGGCCTTACTGATTAGTAAAAATAAGCAATCTTGGTCTTTTTCCAGTGTTATACACTGTCACAAAATAGACCATTCTTCAATTACAAATACTTCATAGGGATAAGCAGTGGCCACAGCTTCCACAGTTACTGCACTGGCACACTGGGCCTGCTCCAGAATTCACTGAAGTTAACAAGCTTCTTCCCAGTATTTTCAATGGGCTGTGGATGCCACTTTTTCTCAGAATATAAATAATGAACATACAGAGAGGAAGAAAAACGTAAAGCCTGTGCTTTGTGTGCTTACTTTGGTTAGTGGGAGAGCAGGCTAGAACACAGCAGTGAGCAAAAGCAGCTTTCTTCTCAGTTCCTTGTGCTGCATTAACATGTGTATCTTTTCGTCATGACAGCACATTGATCTCCAGAACTTCTCCTCAAGCTGGAATGATGGGATGGCATTCTGTGCCCTTGTGCATTCTTTCTTTCCTGAAGCTTTTGATTATAATAAGCTTGACCCAGCTAATCGCAAGCAGAACTTTGAGCTAGCTTTCACCATGGCTGAGTGAGTATCCCATTAGATGTCTTGTGAAGTGCCTCCAGATCAAGTTTCATGAGACTGGGCATCACTGAAGGGTTTTGTCATTCCTCTGGTAGATCCTACATCACAAGCTTACATGTGTCATGCCAAAAAAAAAAAAAAAAAAAAGGTAAAAAAACGGGAACTTCAGTAGTCTAAAATCAGATGTGGTTTTATCAGGCACCTGATAATTCATTAGAATCCAGATATAATCCAGTGTTCAGATCTTTCACAGTCTTCAGGAACTTTCCGAATTCCGCTTTATAACCTCTATGCTCCTAGTAGCCAAATGGTTTCACCTGCTGCATTTTACCCCAGGAACGTGTCTGTATACAGTAGATGATACTGCTAATGGGATGGCAACTCCCGTATTGTATGTTGCCAGTAGATACTCAGCATGACTTCTGTGTTTTTGCATTTCTTAATTGAGCAGTTTCCTTGAACTGAGTTTCTTTTGGCTATTCTACGGCCAAGAAATGCAGAATTAGATGCTAAAGCAGCTGCGTTGGGGGAGGGGGGTTACAGTGATATTTGGTTAGCTCTACGAAGGATTATGAACTGGGAAGAAAGCTGTTAGCTCTACAAGATACTATCATTGCAGACAAAAGCTGTTCAAATGTCAGCCTGTGAATGCATTACCACACAGAACACAAGACTTGTTGTCTTCAGTATCACAAGTTAACCTCATGCATAGGCTGGCATTAAACAAATTCTGATGCAGAATTACAGAGGTTTGAATCTGTAGTAAGTGACACTAGGACAAACTCATTTCAGCTCAGTGAATATATTTGAATGCTTTGTACTTGTACAGACTGATGGAAATGACTCCCCAACTTGCAGCAGAGGTTGCATCCGTATAATACAGCACTTGAAGAATTAATTCTTTTGGCATTACTCTGATAAGAAATCTCAAAATGGCTTGTATTCATTCAATAGCCTATTGATTTAAACCTCTCTGGTCCACAAGACACACAGACTAACTTTCTGTGAAAAAAGGCAGAACTGTGATGACTTCTGTGAAAGGCAAAACTGATTTAACTGTGTTCTTCACTTCAAAGATCAGCAGATAGGTCTCTTGGACTCCTGCAGATGTTTATTCTGTTGCTGGACAATGTGCAGTTCAGATGGTGCTTCTTAAGACTAAGTAAGCATCAGGAACAAAGCTTTGGCCTTTTCAGCACTGTCAAGACCGTGCACAGCCTCATGACAGAGCAGATGTTATAATGCAGAAAAACAGGGTCTGCACTATTCTATTGAAAAATCCTATACTCTGTCTCTTTATTGTTCCATAATGTATTCAGGGTCAAAAGCTCCAGAATGCACTTAAGGTGACTCCTTCACAGAGGTTATGAAAGATTGCTTATAAATATGAGAAGCTAATATTAAGAATAGGACAGAGGCAGTCAAATGCTATACTTCATGGAAAGTCAATCATTCTAACAATGTAAAGCACTTATTTTGCAGTTCTCTATGTAGACAAACATTTGCTGGTGATAAGCTTACTGGTGTAAGTAAGTATATGATTTAATTCTGTAATGGCTGCAGCATAAACATATCATTTAAATTGGATGATTTTTAGTAGCATTTACATTAAACCAGCCTTAGCACTGATGCACAAAATTTGAGAAATCACCATGTGATCTTTGTTTGGACAGAGGAGGAAAAAAAACCTTTTTTTTTGTTCTTTCAATCATTTTGTTCTTCAAATGACGGAAGATTCTTAATGAATTTGCCAATCTCCATCATAAAAAAGCAGTCGGAGTTAACAGAGCACAAAGCTCTGATCAGCAAAAATCAGATGAACTTAAAGCTTCTTTGACAATCCCACCTGCCTGATACCTGATTTGAATTTGATGCATGTAAATAAACCTAGCCTCTCTGGAAAAAATGTATCCAAGTAGTTTAACTTTTGGAAGTGGATTTTGTGGAAGAGTTCACCTCCATTTGTACATTGCTTTGGCTTAGCAAATGTGAAGGTTGAGTTCAGTGTAAGTGGAGTTAAATCAGGGATGAAAGTGTCTCAATATCTTAAACTTATGACGGCATTTTTGTAAAATGGACAGAGCTAATGCTGAGAGTAACATTCTCCTGATTCTTTTTGATGCAGTATTCCAGGGAATTAAATGAAAATGGATTTTTTTTTAAGTCATTAAGTCATAAGTGGGAACTTCTCAACTTGTCAGTCATTTTGTTTAATAGTAGAGAGAAATGTTAACTTTTTGACCCAGTATCAACATGACTCATACTTGCTGTGTAATTGTCGACTTGTGTAACAATAAGAACACCATGTGGTACGCAGCTGGGTTCAGTAGACTCTTTTCAATTAATTACAGGTTGCAGGGATACATGACTACAGCTTCCTAAAGCTTCTGAAACAGCTTCAAACACTGGTACCAACACACTGAAGCTGTAGGATTCTTTTTCTTTCTTTCTTTTTGGAAATAAAAACTTATAGAACTGGATTTGTCATTTGCCATTATAGAAGAAAACTTTTTGAAATTTTTAGTTGGCTTTCCTTATGCAAACCTATGTCAAAGGAATTAGTTTGGGAAGCAGACTTTTATGTATAATTATTTGTACTCCACTTGTCTGTGAGTTGAAAGAGAGATATTTTTAGTTAGCTTATCTCTAAAGACATCTTAAAAAGTTCCAGTGTTTTCCTATCCCACTTTATGCATAAAAATAAATACAGGGGACAACAGAAGGCCTAGGCCTCAGCAGATCCTCTCTTTTCTGCTGGTCCAGATCTCAGTCTGGCTTCTGCTCTCCAACATGATGAACATCTGAGATTGTTGTCCAAGTCACTCAAACCGTGGGAAAGGGAATATTAAAAAAAAGGGGGGGGGGAAGAGGGGAACAAAAAGACTCCACTCTTTTTGACCTTCTTATATAGTAATGAGAAAAACTCATGATGTACTTTGTTATGGGAAACAATTCACAAACTCAGATGGCATTGTTTGCTGAATCTTGGGCAGAGGTGTGAGATACTGGGCTACATGCTACAGACACCAGTGGAAAAAAAAATCTGCTAGGCCTTGGTTAAGATCCCAGTTTTCCATTGTCACAAAAATTAAAATCTGCAACATTATCTAAGCTTGACCTTTTTCATTGTTAAATTGAATGATGGGATAACCCCCAGGATATTCTTAGATACCTCAGTGATGCCTGTATCAGAGCAGCAAAGAAATCTTAGGAGTAGTTACATGCCTTAGCTTGAACTCTGATGGATGTTTTACTATTACTACAGGAAAATGGCTCACTGTGATCGTCTTATAGAAGTGGATGACATGATGGTGATGGGCCACAAGCCAGATCCCATGTGTATCTTCACGTACGTACAGTCTCTATATAATCATCTACGTCGCTTTGAATGAAACCAAGGTCGCCTCTCCAGCCAGAAGGGTCAAGTTCATTATACTAATGGGAAGACTGATGTGTTACAAATAGAATGCAGTGTTATTTTTTGTTCTAAAGCTTTTTACTATCCTGCTTACATTCAGCTGTGTTGACTACAGTGTTACTAAGCAGTCTCTCAAAGTGTTGATGACAACAATATGTCAGTAATAAAGGGGCATGTTTTAAAAAGACAAAAAGCATAGGGAAAGGTAAATGCTGTCATTTTGGTGCTTAGTAGAAGGCTGGGTGTTTTTAATATTCTTGTGTTGTTAGATCTCTGGAAGCTAAATTCCATTTCATGTCTCCACTAGATTGGGGGGACATGGTTTTATGCAGTGACAGGTAACTGCTGTGAAGCTGTTCTCTCCTAAAATGAAGCTTCAGCTCTAGAAGACGGCATCTTTCCTTCACTTTTCTGTCCACCATAACATAAAAGAAAACACAAACAAGGAAAACTCCATTTAGCAGATGTAAGCTTGGCTATGATTAGGGCAGCAAGCTCAACAAATCTGAGTGCCCCAACAAACAGGACTTAAACTGTTCTCTTCAAGCAGAACAAGAATGCCAGCTTTTACCTACTGAGAGGGCCACAGACACTACAGTGTTGCACAGCAGTGTTTGTAGTGGTTGACTCTAGTGATTTTTGCTCAGGAAAGTGGTTGATGCCTCTATTGGAGTCCTGGATTCATTTCTTGCTTATGAAGAATAGCAACAGTTGGGGCTGTTCTGTGTGAGGCTGTGTGCATGAATTAGGATTACAGGAAATGAGGGCAGTTAACAAGATACAAAATCCTCAACACTTGTAAGAGAAGCAGGACTGCAGCATGCTTTGGCCTAGTTGCTGGAGGAGAGCAACTCTCTAATGGGGACAAGGAATGTCATTTTAATGATTAAATGGCCAAGCAAAGTGCAGAGAAGTGTTAATAAAGTGGGAATTCTGAAATGCCTTAGGCTAGTTTCTGATTTCAGTTAAATTAGTGCTAAATTCAATATATTTCTATTAACTACAGTAAGATTGTTCCAGATCTACAGTAGGCAGAAAGGTTATGTTTTATCCTTTCTGGCTTTCTGTTTGCTAGATGAACAAAGCTTTATTTTCACAGTGAATGTTGAAATCAATAAGAATAGCATACTAAAAAAAAAAACAAAAAAAAACAAAAAAAACCCCTTAATTTCGTCCCTAAAAACAAGCTCATAGAAAATAGAACTCTGCTCATGCAAAAGAATGGTTTTTAACCTGCATTTGTTTGTGCTCTTGGTAGGTATTTATAAAGATGACTTTGGTTCTGTATTGATGACCATTTATAATAAAATATATGTCAAACACTTTTCCTGAAGTACAGCTTCTGTTTAGAATGAAGTTACAGATGACAAAATGTTATGATACTGTGTGCTCTGAATTTTGTTTTCAAACAGTACAGAAGTTCAGTTGCATTTGGAATGGGAACTTGGTTCAACGACCCTTTCTAGTCGTTTACTTAAGAAATCATAAATTCATCGGTTACTTCGCTAGCAGTCTCAAAAAGTACAAAAGTGTACAGAGATAAAGTGCTGAAGGGCTAAATCATCATGCTTTTAGCTAGCCTACTGCTATGACACAATAGAAACAGTTTGAAACTACAATTTAAATATATATCTTAATACATATCTGAAAGACATTTGTTCAAACTAGCAGGATTTTAGCTAGTATTCATTTCATAGCTTTACTGCAACTGGGCAGAATTTGGGAAGGCTGTTGACATATTTGTCATTTGGCTGCATCGTCTTCAGTTTTTAACTTCAGTGACTATCATTCTGAAGAGTAGGTATGCACTTGTTGCTCCACTACCTGCACTGAAAGGATTAACATTCAGTATTTCTGTTTTGGAAAAGTAATCAAAGTCAGCATAATAGGAAATCTGTATGCAACTGGCACATGCAATGCTTATAGTTACATTCTTAAAGCAAAACACTTCTTGTTAACTAGCAGAACCAGGCTCCATTTCAACTACTACAGGGGCAATACTGGCTTTAAACATCTCGCTCATTCACAGTCCCTGATCAAGGATGACTCCATGTGACCTGAGTGCTAGATATACAGGTAAGTGTCCTGCTAATTTAGTCCTTGTAGCAAAAATCTCTTAAAAGAGGTTTTAGACAGCAATGTTATTGCCAATTTACTAGGAGGAGTTTACATCCTTCCTGCAGTTTTATTTGTTTTCACAGTTACCTAAAAGCTATTGTGCATGTTTTCAAAAACTGCTCCCAGCTTTTTACCTGGTACTTGACTGGAAATACAGAGGAAACTGCAAAATGATTACTGGGGGACAGAGGGTTTGTAAGCTAGTTTTAACTGCTAGCAGTTCACATGTAAAGGGATGAAGAAGACAGTACTATCACATAGCTTTATAAAAATCAACAGCTTTAAGCATTAAGAGAATGAGTGGGATCTAAATGAAAAAAATCCCAACTACTCAGCTGTGTATTTTAATTGAAATTAAAGCATGTTATGTATGTATACTCTTGGCTAGATTTTTTTTTAGTTTTTTTAGTTCAAAAAATGCAGAATGTGTGCGTATATATACAAAACAGTAAATATGTTTAGCATGAGTGATTAAATATAACTATATATAAAGTCAACATAGTATATGTTTACAGCTGGGGTATACTCAAACTTTTCTGCTGTTGCACAATATTTAAAAAATAGTATAATATTATATATATATAGTATATATAAATTATATATATACTATTAAATAAGTGGCTTATTGGCAACTTAGATCAATTCATTCTGTGTAGGAGTTCCAAAACAGTCTCAGCAATGCCATCACCTACTTTAATTTATTGCTTCTCTGTACAGCTGATACAACCTTCAAATCCCAAACATTTTCAGTCTTTAGACACCCTTTGTCTTTGAAAGCCTCATTCTGTGAGTCCTTCTGGGAACTTCCCTTCCAATTGGTGCTTTAGTTACAAGGTATTTTTGTGCAGTTTTGCTTCAGAACACAGTCACGCAACTGATTCTCCGCCTTATAGCAGTAGTCATATAGGGGGGTGGGGTGAGGATAACAGCTAATAAAGAAAAAAAATGGAATCTAAACAATTAATGTGTGTCCATAACCTATAGGTCACTGTAATTGTCCACCCCTCTGGAACAGGGCCCTGGAGTCCATCGTTACGTATCATGGGGTCTTGTCCATTTTCAGCCACTGGTAAGCCCCTTCCATGTGCTAACAGGTACCTATGAAACAGGAACCCAGATAAAGATGGGCTGTGGAGAGGTGCATTCTTCAAGTTGTGCTCACCTGTGCTTGCAGTAACCACAAACAGGTGTAGACACTTGATACTTTTAAATGAAAAATCTCATTGATCAACAAATACACAGCCTAGAGCCTACCCCTCTATTACTGTAACAACAAGATTCTTTTATTGGGCAAAATAGAGGAACAGGAGCTCTTCTAGGGAGTTCCTCCTACTTGAAAGCACAATAGTTGCATGGATGCCTTTCATCACTCCTCCCTTTGCTTGGTATTTCCAAGAAGTAGTCTACCACAGCATATTGACTACAGCTGTTCTCTTTTTGATTCTCCCAAATGGACACAGTGAGACTCCATTCCCTTTGTACCACAGCACAGAGAAGAAAATGGAACTAGGCAGAGAATCAGCCATGCCGGAAGGTCTTTTGCAGCAAGCATTCAGCAGTGGATATATGTGTGTGTGTGTGTGTGTGTGTATGTGTGTATGTATATCTTCTGTTATTTTATTGCATCTGGGAGAAACTAAGCCATATGTCACTCACTTCCTAGGCATAGAGGACTGCAGAAATGCACAGCAATAGTAAAGCTCAATCTACTCTCTCCTGATGAAGCCTACCAGCTGCATTCAATTCACACAAAATTATAAACATCTCCAGTTTAGTCTTTGAGAGACAAAATATTTTAACTTGTTAATGGTCATTTAACATTTAAAATAAAAAAAAATCTGGCAGGTAAATTTGAAGTATTAAATACAGTAAAAAGATGCTATACCCTTTAAAATACAAGTCCAGTACAGAAGCAGTAATATGGCCTTCCCTGTAACACTGTCCCTTAATAATGATCAGTAATCATGGATATGATGAAAGACTGGCTATTAAATCAATGCATAACTGACCAAATGCTGGCTTTTTATTCTTAAGTGGTAAACACATCTATTGTATCTACCTCCCAATTTGATTGATTTGTAAGGATGGCCAGGTAGACACAATTCTTTTTTTCCTAATTTTGCCATGAAGGCAGGCTAGATGGTTTACCTCTAGTCCAGGACAGCTTTACATTTCCACAAATAAATAAAAGTGAAATGGATGAAGTCATCAGGCATCAGGACTAACGAAAAAAAAAAAAACATAGGGCTGAAATGACATTCCCCTCAGCCTCTGATCAGCTAAGCTCAGTTGGTATTCCTCAAAGCTCCTTTCTTGCATGCTCAGGTTTTAGCAGGCAAATGCTGTCACCTCCCTGGACTGCACATGCTTATGGAAGTTTAAGGTCCTAATAACAGAAGTCTTGTGCGGAGGGTATCTCTGCATGTCTCACTGACCAGGGCCTGTTATTTTGTTGTTCATCACTAGGTTGCCACGCTAGGCAGCTACTGCTGCCACAGTTCTCTTCCTCCAGTTCTCACACTAAAGGCCTTTAAAGTCCTTTTTAAAATCAAAGAATTGTACTTGGCCTGGCTGAAAAGAAAGCTGTAATGGTCTTTACAAAACCTCAGCAGCAATTACTTGCAATGGAGAGGCTAACGCATGGTAGACTGCAGAACTGAAGGAAAAGCTGTCGATCTGAGGAAGTCCTGTTACTGAACAGCAGCAGACATTGGTATGGCAGCAGCAGCTGCTAAAGACAGAGTGCTGCAGCTTTAGAAAGTGGTTTGTAAAGTCTAGACAAGGAGTTTTGCTGAAAAAAATCGTGCTCATTCCCAGGCTACATCTCATGGTGGCAGCTTCATTTAGCAAGGTAGCAAATTATAGGTATAATGAATTAGATAGCTGTTTGTTCCAACTTGTTATGCATATGGCAGCCCTAACAGTTATGGAGGTAAACATCATACCTGTAGAAGGGAGCCAGGTTACAGCAGCTATGAACAAATCCATATGGCATTAGCATTTACAGCTTTAAATTTCCAGTCATGCTGAGGAGAGCTGATATATACCACATTCATCACTGGCCAGACAAAAGCGAAAGTTATCAGTGTCAGTTTAACTTCCAGTTCTTCTACATTTCTTAATGAATGCCTTATGTTCACCACCCAGCACTTGGTCCACAGCAAAGCATATCTGAACAAGCAGAAAAGCAATGTTAAAAAATATAAAACATAAAGTCCATAGCAACATCCTTTACTGTGTTTGGTGCATACACTGGCTAACAGAAAGCATGCCTCCAGTATTAGCTTAGGAATTTTATGCAATTAAGCTTCCAGTTATATTCTACTCTAATGGTCCTCTTGGACTCTGCATACCTTGTTCCCAAACAATCAGTACTACGGAAAAACCCTTGGCACTTTAGATTTAAAGAGGACAGATCATGAATGAATTTCATCTGTAAAAATTTTAAAACAAAGTATTAAGTATAAAACTGTGTTTCCAACTGAGTTTCTACATCAGATCATGTAGTAAAAAAATCACTGAAATGTGATGACTCACAACAATAATGCCAGCTGCACTTAATATGGAAAATGCTCCAAACACTCAACAGTGGTTCATGGCTATGTAAATTTCACACAAAAGTAGAACCATTTTCCTGCTTAGTTTCTATAGGTCAAATTAAAAAAAAAGTCAATATAGATATACTTCAAAACCCAATAAAGCCAGGCAGACTTGCTCAGCTAAAAGGTAGTCGTTTCCAAAGCATCTGTACATAAACTATACTGTTAAAACATGTCAAGTATCCATTCTGCTTACCTTTATAGTTTGCGTTGGACAGACAGTAACAATAGTTTCTGGAACTTCAGACCCAAGACCACAAATTAAACTTTCCAGGTGAATCTTTTGCATAATTACTAAGGAAGGAACATTTCAAATCTGCAGAGAAGGAAGCAATTCCATTCCTTAAGGGCATAACAGACATACAGAATTACAGTATTATATGCATGCACCCCATTCTTCCATACTCTTTTGCACTATTAGCAATTTCATTCTAATGAACCATGATATTCAGTAGCTAATTATTTGCCTTAGGTTTGGAAAAGAATCCTGAAGCAAAGATTTGATCATGCAAAGTAAACATAAAACTGCTTAAGAAAAAGAGTTTGATTACATCTGGTCTTGAACCTGGAGTATAGGAATAAGACAATTATTTAATCTCATCCAAGGCAAAGACTAACCACAATAACTCTTAGAACAACTTTTTTTTGGTTTCCTTCTTTGCTGTGACAAGAAATAGCAGAGATGCATGCATGCAAAAAAGGGCAGGAATCTCCTGCTTGAACCAATGACCTTTTTGCACAGTTCTGTAACTACAGAAAGAGGCCAAGGCTGTGCCCAGCCCTACTCTTCCACTCTATGATGAGAAGGAAGAGACCTGTGTTACTATCAATAATTAAGATATCTCTGAATCCCCTTTACTGACACACAGGCAGTGAATTTATTCTATATGGAATCTTCCTATGGTATTACTAAAAATCACTAAGAAAACCAAGAAAAAGAACTGTCTGTTGTCATCATAGCATTATGCCCATTCCAACAAAGCATATTCTGTGCTGCATTATTTAGTGGAAGTTGAAAAAATATTAAAATCTTGTTACAGGAATGTAGGACTGGATGCTGCACGGTGATGAGGGAAGCCTGTCTGTTCTTACACCCGTAATATCCGTGTAGGGATGATTACCACTCTACGTGAGTAGAGGAAGTGAGCCCGGACAAAACGCGCCTGCACAACCGCTCCGGCGCCTTACGGCGCCTCTGGGCCGAGCCTGAGGAGCGTGGCTGCCGGGGCAGCCCCCGCCCGCCGAGCCCCGCCGGCCGCGGCCGCCGGCTGAGGTGCCGCAGCCCCGCGCAGCAAGGAGCGACCTGCGCGCGACCGGCGAAGACAGGAGGCGGAGCGAGCGGGGCAGAGGCGGCGGAGACAGCCGATTGGCTGCGGGAAGACAGCGGTACCTGCGATTGGCTGGCGACGGCGAGCCGGGGCGGGGTTCCGCCTGTCCACCTGGCGGGATGAGGCCTTTCCCTTCAAACTGCTAGAGGTTTTCGGTAGTTAACACGTTCCGGTGCTGCATTCCTAGTGGAGGCAAAAGTCCATGAAGGCTGAGTTGATTTTGCCCCTATTATTTGGCAAACAGTGTGCTGTTTTCAGCCTCATGGAGTCCACAAATGACACCCCCTCCCCAAATATCATGGAATGATTTCAATCACTTTCAGAGCAGTGGGCTCCCTTTTGTGAATTTTACTGGTTCACATTTTTAAGCTTTTATTGAGCCAAAACCTCCCCATTTTCCAAATGAAATCTGATACCTTAGTCTAAATTTTGGAATGCTTACCCCCCCCCCCAATATTGTCAGTCTTTAAAATTGAATGTTGGCATTGCCACGATGTTATTTAACACTGATATAACTCTAAAAACCTTGTGAGATAAAAATAAAACTTCCTTCTGTTAAGTAACTTCTGTAAACTGTTAACTAGTTTACAAGAAAAGAAGCATTGTAAGTTTGGCATTAACAATTTAAAAACCAGAATCTGTTTTATGGTAAGGAAATCGTTAATAGACTTAGGTTTGATAATTACAAAGAATCTATGTTTTGAGGGTATGGCTCACAAGTTTCCTCAGAACAGCATTAGATACAGTGTTCCCAGGACAAAACTGCATGAAGTCTCACAGGCTCGCACAACAACATCTGGCAATACCCACTGCTTAGGGATCCCTCAGCTTTCAAGGTGACTTTGAGCATGTTTTTAAGAATGTAAAAGACATTTGCTGTCAATAGCCATTCAGGTATCTCAGTGTATTAGTTCACTATGAATAAACTTCTTGTAATCCCACTTTAATTTTCATTCATGTTTTTACCAGATGCATTGTAATGTTACTGCAAGTACAGATGATAACATTTTGTGGAGGAATACTAGATAATCTATGCAGCCAGGTGTATATCCTGCCACTCTTCCAGGCAAAAATAAACCTCTGTTCAAACTTGATTTGAGTTCAGCGCTAAGTCAATGAAAATCTTTCAGTTATTACGCAAATGGCTCAGGATCTTGCTGCAGTTGGTCATGTGGCCAAATTTATTGTTTCTAACTAGTTAATTTTATCACCTTTCATTAAAAATCTGTTAAAAGAATGTTTATCAGAAAAAAATCCCTACCTAGAGCCAGAGGACCAGAATGTACACACTTCTATGTACAGCCAGCTCATAGAAGCAGTGTTCTCTTGTTCAAGTAGTAGCAGCCTTCATGTAAATAATACCATATGGATTGATTTACAAGTCTGCCTAAGTAACTGTTTATGTAATTGATTCTTGTGACCAAAGCATCAATCTAGTCATAGTTTTGCTTTGTATCATGAACCAAGCACTCACCGAGTGTCTGTGACCACGTCTTTCTATCTTCCTGCATCAGTTAACACACATCGATATTCTCATTGTTTGCCTCATATGCTGTTCTTTTTGCTTCTTTTTGAACCTCCATGTCCTTCTTCTGCCAGGTGAATTGCTCCAGCTCTGCTGTCCACTCTTTGTCTTCTCCTGAAGCCTGTGTTTTCCTTTGGCTAGCTCTCAAACACCTGCATTTTCCACTAAGCCAGTGAGTGTTTCTTTAACTGCGACCCCTTTTTGGCTCTTCTGGGTATGTGCAGATTCTTCAGTCAGTAAAAGCTCACGAGACACATTGTAGTTACCAGTTTTAATGATCACTGACAGAATTTAGCTGCTGTTTGAGACTAAAGATAGTTATCAGATATCCAACTGTCAATGCACTTTATTTGCAGACAGTAATTGCAGGTATTTTCCTCACTTTTCTGCCTTGGACCAGCTAAACCAGCTCTTTTTACTAATACTGATATTTTTCTTATCGCTTTGCAGTTGCTTTGAACCTCACTGGGAACTTTGAGAGACACTCCTGTAACCTAAACTATACCTGACCTGTAGAGAGCAGGTGTATCACTGTAACATCTGAAGTAATGCTCTTGTGTCTCCTCCATTTTTTCTTCTATCTCCCAGTCTCTTTTTTCCCATATAAGGAAAGAATATAGTTGTCACAAAGATGGATTATTCAAAGCATACTGCTAAGAATATTTTACAGGTGACAATTTGCATAGGCATGTACCACTCCATTTATTTTCAGAATCTTTACGAATTTCTGTAATACATCAATCAAAACAATTCAAAAAAATTACTGTCTAAAGCTATGAGAGCTGGCTCAATTAATGATATAAATAATACATTTTTTAATTCCAGTTCAGCATGATAGATCAGCAGGTAGGTAGGCAGATGCTTATCTGGGGGTGGGAAAAGACAAGCGCTGTTCAGTCATGCGTGCTGTAATTCTTCTATCACATGCAAGGAGCGGAAGCTGGCCTGGTTGCTAGGATGTAGTATTGCTGTTCCCATAGCACGCAGTTTGTTTACCTTCTGTGCTGCTCTGAGCTGCCTCCTGGAATGCTTAGTCTTCTATTTAGAAAGAAAACATGCACTGCTGCTGTGGAGATTGAGGCTGGAAGACAGTTGGGGGCAAACTTTTTCCAATGCAGGAGAACTGAAGACGTAGCACATAGCCAGGATTTGTCATTGGGAACAATCCAAGCCAGGAGTAGTAGCAGCAAAGAGGTGGATGTGGGGGAAGGAGGATTCTTTTAAGGCATTTGTCTTGGAGTCTGGGCAGAGCTGTACGTTGCTGAGGAATAGCTGTGTGTTTCTGAAGGTGAGGAATTGTCTGAGAAACATGGGGTAAGCACCATACAAGGATAGGTAATTTGCTATTCAATCAAATCAATGTGACTTTGCATGTATTTGGGGCATTAGTTTACCTCTACATTAAAAGAGTGTCCCCAATAGGCTTTTTGTTCTTTTTTTCTTTTAGCCTTCTCTAGACTTTTTCATTTCCTCATTTATCTGCTGTATTTCCTCCTTCATCTTTTCAGGTCCTGTCTTCTTTTTTCCCTAACAACCATTTGATTTCTTATAAAGTAGAGCTCATCCAGCTCTCCAGCCTTATTCTTAAAACTTATTTCTGCAACTGATGGGAGACTCTTTTATATTTGGTCGCTCTTTTTTCACTTCTCTGTGTTTGTCCCGTTAGTAATTCCTTCCTCCCTCATATGTATCCTTTCATTTGCTTTCCTTTGTCTTCCTCATCCCATCACTGAAGGCTCATCTTTCCCTCTCATTTCCTCTTTCAAGTCAGGTCTTTTTCTCCTAGCTTCCATTCCTAAATTCTTGTTTCTTCATTCTCCCAATCCAAATCTTCTCTTCCACATCTTCTTGGCAAACTCTTGGGGAACCTTGAGCAGAAGGAATCTTTTCCACCTTCCTCATTTTCCAGGTAAAAGGGGCAAGAATCTGACCATCATGGACTTGTCTTTCCCTGTTCTTGCTTCTGCTACCAAAAAATAATGCTATTCCTGTTTCCAGGTTACACATTCCAAGAATTGACCTGTGACTCTGTTCCTGTTTTATATCCAGAACCTTTCCAAAACACAATGGCCAAATTGTTGCAAGCTCCACCCAAATGTCTTCCCCCAGACTGGTACATTGCAAACAAAATGCTCTATGCCAGTACAGAGTCTCAGAAATCCAGTTCAGAACGTGTGACAGCTGAGAGTCAGAGGCTGGTGGACGAAACAGAAAAGACAACTCAGAAAACCCAAAGTGATGTCAACAAGAAAATAGGTAATTCTGTTGGTGTCATGATGTGTTATTTGACCTGTGCGATTAAGATGACCTTAGAAATAGAAGTATATGTACTACATGACCATGCTATGTTATCTGATCTCATGGAAAAAAAATCAAAATACTTTAAAAATATTTTGAAGTGAATTCTTTATTTTATAACAGATAAATTACTGGTCCAAAATACACAGAAAGATAGTCCATGCAAATCTCCTGACACATGGTTGCAAAACTATCTCTGAACATCAGCTTAAAGCACTAAATGCACTCCATTGAGGATTGAGTCCTTCTATCTTTAGCTAAGGCCTGATCTACAGTGCTCTAGCAAAGAAGATGGACTTATATTAATACATACTTGCAATTTTCAATCTGCAGAACAGAGACTGGATGAAATAAAATTCTGGAAGCAAGAATTAGTTGACAAACTTGAACAGATTGTTAATGAGACAGAGGTACTATTGACTTTCAAGACCAGGCTGGAGAAAGCCTTAGAAAGCTGCAAAGAACCACTTGTCATTGCCCAACAGTGTCTCCTGAACAGGTGAGATTAAGAAAGAATAGCATGCAGACAGAGAAGAAATATAGATTACAAATCATTAACAAATAAGAAAAAAAGCCTGCAATCTAAGGTCTTACTTCTGCAGCAGAGTCAGTCTGATTTCTGTGGTGTCACACTGGGAAACCAAAGCTATGAAAGAACGATGACCATTTCCAGTGTCGCAAGAAAAAGCCTTGGTTATGGAAATTTGGGCTTCATCAACTGCAGATAGTTGAACAATGATATGGCTGATGGCTCTTCTTTTCTTTAGGGAGAGGCGAGTTGGGATTGACTTGGTCCATGATGAAGTGGAACAGGAACTAATCAAGGAAACTGAAGTCTTCCAAGGAGTTATTGCTTTGCTTGAACGTACATTGGAACAAACCAATGAGCAAATCAGGTGTGGAGCCAAAGCGCATAACTGAATATTGGGTAGCTGAAAAGTAGGATAGCGATCTTCCGGAGAAGCTGTAGAGTCAAGCTGAGCATGGGTCCAAAGTTACCTTCAGTGCTAAACAGTTACAGAAGCTCAGTTCTAGTTCATCCATTTGATCATTAATAGTGTGAAGTTAGTTTCAGGTAGAACTGAAAGTACTTGCACATAATTCTTAGTGATCTCAGGATCCAGACCTGTGCCTTTTATTGCAGTGGGAATTATACCATCAGTTCTGTGGAGGCAGCATCAGGCTGTGGAACTGTAGGCTTTGCAACTAACAGTTCATATATGCAGAATTCCATAATAGTATTTGCATTGCTTATCACACCTGCTGTTTTGGGGAGACTTAATGCCTAGGTGTTGGGTCATTGACAAGTTTACCACTGTTAAGGGCTGAAGAAGACTGCTGTTTTGTCAGTTTATCTTCAGTCTGGTTGTTTTCTCTTCTAGAATGAACCGTTCAGCAAAGTACAAACTGGAAATGGATCTGAGGGACAAGTTCACAGCCTTAACAATTGATGATTACTGTGCTAGCTTGACAAACAACAGTCCTGATATCAACTATGCTAATAATGATGTGGTGAAAATAGAAGGAAAGTAAGTGGTTATTTCACTCAGTGAACATACATTCAGCTCATACAGACAGTTTGAGTTTTACCATAATAAACAATTGAAGTAATTGTGTATGACAGATCATGTCCATCATAGAAATTTTTATACTTCTGTCCATCACTTCAGTATCTGTGTAATATGCCTGCGAAGTAGGCCACAATAACCACACTTCTAGTGAACTGCAGTTCATTAAAAGATTCTGAGGCTAACAACTACAGCAAAATTTCATACACTGCTGGAACCCAGAATAGACTTACTGATTTAACTTCCTCTCCCTGCTAGGGTGTCCTGGTAGGGAAACTGCTTGACTGGGACACAGGCTGCATAGGGCCAGTTCCTGACGCTGTCATTAATTTGTCATGAAGGCTCCTTCTGTGTGTATTACTCTGAACGGTTTGAGTGGAGAAAGAGATACTACAAAACAATAGGCTGAAGACAGAAAAAGCACATAGTAAGAAAGTAGTGTGCGATACTGTCTGAAGGATGGATATACTCTGGAGATTAGTAAGTGCTGTTGATGCTGCTGCTGAAGTCAGAACACAAGAGTCTGGCAGCTCTGTACAATGCCACTAGTACAAGTTAGTGTGCATCAACAACAAGTTGTTTAACTTGGACCACATCTGGAAGGGTGTTGGCTATTATATGCAAATGATGACTACAGGGTTACATATACACCCAGTGAAAAAAAAAAGGATCCTGTGAGGGTCTTTCAAAATACTTTCTTACAAGCCACTAGTCTGCTAGTAGGACCTTCTGCTTCTGGGTATACAGATATGTTTGGCTTTCCAACAGTTGCTCCAACTAGGTAACTATGAATGATTATTTTAGCATGTTAAGTGACCTGTGAGAGAGTAAGTGAATGTGTTGCGTGGAGATAGTTACCTGCTATAAATAGCAACTGCTTAACTCTATCAATAAAAGCATAATTAATGACAGGTGTTCTAAGAAATATTGGTTATCTGTGCCTCCCCCCACAATCAATCCCTCATAACGAAAAAAGAAAAGTTGTAAAAAACTTGCTTTGTGACTTTGGCAAACTGGTTTCCATCCTATCTTTGTTTCCTCTGAAATGTTTGAGGTAGAGAGTCTTTATTTTGTACCTGTAGAATTCTCAGCACAGCTGATGCCAGCAGGGCCCTGCAGTTAATAGTACTGCTTTGATCTCGTTAACACTACTACTTGTTTTTTGTGGAGCAATAAGTATAGATTTATTAATTCACAGATAATCTAATACTGCCAGTTGATGACTTTTCATTTTGTATCTCTTCTAGTTCTGTGAGCCTTGAAGAGTGGATAGATTTTTCAATCGTAAATATTGAAAAGGCTGACAAACAGAGAAACAATTCTTTGGCACTGAGGGCACTGATTGACTGCATCCTCTCCCAGACAGTGAACGACGTGCGCAAGCAATTTGAGACGGTGAATGCTGCTTTTAGAAATAGAGTGAAAGAGGTCAAAGATGCAAAGCACAAGCTAGAGACACTCCTTTCAGTGGTAAGTAGTAGGGGACAATCAGCAGAAATAGTGGAAACAATGGGCTAGGGTCATCAGTCTATTCTGTGAAATCAGTTTCTTGAGCTATTATTCTTTAAAATTTTCATCTTTTCAACACTGGCAAACTTGGCACATTTCCCTTTTTCTTTATAGAATACTTAGATTTTATCTTATCAGTTCTATGCACATTACTATAGAGGTAAATTTTCTGGAATCTCCCACTCAATGGAAACATGAAGCTGTAGACTTCAGTAAAGTCAGGATTTCCCTTGTGGTTTATAGACACATGGGGCTCTTTAAAGGATTTTTTCGTGATTGCAATGCAAAAGTCTAATAGCTTAGAAAACCAGGAGCAATCTGCCTCAAATTAGATACATGAAAACAGAGCTTTAAATGTTTTTTTAATTGCTGAGTTTAAATTCCAGCTCTTGTTCATAATACTGTCACTTCTTTTCCAATAAAGGTATAATAATCCTGGCCAACTTTTGTAAAATGTTTTAATGAAATACCTTAAAACATTATGAGTATTACTGTGACTGTTTGTACAATAGCTATTAAAGAATATGTTGATGATCTCACTCACTCTAAGAGACAGTGTGCAGCACTTCCTTCTGTTGGGTTTGTTAAGGTGATGAATGAGACTGCCTCACAGGAGAAGAACATTGCAGCCTTAGAGAAAGCAATCACTGATAAAGGAGGACCTGTTCAAGTGGCTCAAACTCGCTTGGAGGCAAGAACCCATCGCCCCAATGTGGAACTGTGCTGCGACACAGTGCAGCACAGGCTGATTAGTGAAGTTCAAGAAATTACAAACAATATTCAGAGGTAAGTGAAACAATGGAAGAATGAGAAATTTGTAGTATAGATTACTGGGTTAATTTTTGCTGAAAAGTCGGGAATCATTTTTTTCTTTAGGAGTGGGACACTTTAGGGGGAGCTGCATGGCTGTTGTCTCTGTGTGAATCCCCTTCCGTGGGTTTTTCACCAAAGTTTCTTATCCCATATGAAAAATATCCATGTGTTTCAACTGTCTGTCTGTTTTTTCCCTGTTAGATTAAAGGACACACTGGCACAGGCTGAAGCAGAGTTGAAAGGTCTGAGCCGCCGACAGCTTTCCTTGGAGGAGGAGATCCAGGTCAAGGAGAATACATTGTACATTGATGAAGTGCTCTGCATGCAAATGAGGGAATCTATTGCCATTAACAACTTCTGAAGCTGTCACACTGGGAGGCTAGCTAGCTCCTGCTCAGAGATGGGGGGGTGCAAAGTTAGAGTTAAAAATGCACTATTGACTCTAGTTTTATGAGGTAATTAAAAGAGACCTAGCAGTTACAGTCCTCTGTCTCACAGATATCTGTGCTCCAGAACATCTGATGAAATCTCCCACTTACCAATAAAGTTAAAGAGTAAGAAGGAATGTCCCTTCTTCTTATTACTGATCTTGGGTGCAACCCATGGTATCTTTTGCCATGGAGAAGTCTAGAAGCTGTAGAAGTCAAAACAGGAGTTCCCTCATAAGCCATTGTTAGAAAACTGTGCAGAAAACATCTGTCTGCTGTTAACAACTGGGCACACAGTGTATATCAAATTTAGTAGGAAGTAGGGATTGGTGATGTATTGGATAGTGCATCTGACTACATCTGAATCAAGATCAAGCCCAAGGTTGACTTTGGTCTAATCACTCCTTACCCCATGCCTCAGTTTCTCTATCTGTAAAATGGAAATCATGGGATGGACTTCATTGGTAAGGTGTTTGAAGTTCTACAATACAAAGTGCTGAATAGAGAGGAGGGCCTCACTTTTACTAGAGATGCCTGTAAGGGTGGAAAATGTCTCAGTGCTGGGAAAACAAAGCAAAGGCAAGAATAAATAATGGTGGAGACATGGAAGGCCAATTCCCAAATCCAACATTTTAATTCATGGGATCGTAAAATTGTCTTTTGCCTGTCTCTTGCTGTAATGGTATTTCCCTTTTAGAGGCATCGCTGAAAAGATTCAAGTGCCCTACTAATGCCCTCCAAAGGATCAGTTCCTCATTTGCAGGTGTGACTGGGTGTTTTTCTTTCTCCCTGTGGCTTACACCATTGGGTAGGTGATGACAAAATAATTAAGCTCTGAGTCAATCAGGTATTTGAACTTCTTGTAAATATCACGCAACAGCCGATCCTCCTCACTGGTCTCTTGTCGGGCTGTGTAAATCCTGACCTGTGTGCATGAACGGCAGTCATGTCTCTCAGATACACGGCTCAGCCATTAAAGCTGGTGGCAACAGGAAGTCTCTGTGACTAAGGAATCTAGAGGAGTCAAATTCCTTTGTTTTGAATTGAAATTCTGAGGTCATTACTCTGTTTTCACTCTAGACAGAGTGAAGACTGACTCATCCCCTGCCAAAGAATTTTTGGGGAGAACAAGGCTTCTTTTGCCCCCAGAACAGATGCATCCCTGGCATCTGCATAGATCTGGGAGGTTCTACTGAAGTTGGAATCTAGCAGGCAAAGGATTGGGAAAGCATGTTTTTCTCTAGTTACAGCTGTGGCCTGGCCCCAATTCAACACAGCATCCTTATTCAGTGAGATGTGTTTATATCCTTTTGCAATTTAGTGAGATTCAACTGCATGCTTCAAATTAGGCATAGTGCCAAGCACTGGGCCTAGGATGTGACCAGGGAACCCTAGCTTGAACTGGGAGGTGACAGGAGACCCTTTGCCTAGCAAGGACTTGTGGAATAGCTGGGGCCAGTTAATAAACTTTAATAGTATTCTGTGCTTGGCTGAGTAGGTTAGAGAGACCTGTTTCTGTGAGTGGCTGTGAGGATCCTTACAGATCATGCTAAAATATACTATAGGGAAGATGATTATGTTAACATTTCCATAATTGACCTTTCTATAGGAATGGGGACCTCAACTTTCTCTGGGTATAGGAGAGAGGAAGAAAATGGGAGTTTTGCAGCACAGATTCTTACCTTTATAGTAGTCAAAATGCATTTCTTTTCTGCACGGTTTTGTAGAAGCTTCTCCATAAAGGTGACACTAAGAAATGCCCAGACTTTCAGAAAAAACAACCTCTTGCATGATAAAATGAGCTGTAGCAGCTCATTGTCCAGCAGTTCATGGTCATTGTTTACTTCAAGAGTTAATTTCTTGAAAAAGAAAGAACATTGTTAGTACTTGTACAGCTTAACAAAGCTTATTATCAAAAGCAGCAATAATCAGAATTCAATTACCAAGAACTGCTCCAATTTTACCAACAGAAGTGATTGCCAGCAGATCAATTTTGTACCTTGGCATTAGCAGAGAATCATTTTTTTTATGACAACAGTATATGCCATCATAATCACCACTTTCCCATTAAGATAGAGATCCTTTGTGCAATACACATCATTCTCAGACAGCTTTTACTACCATCTAGAAGGTGCAGCACCCACTGCTCATGCCACGCTATTATTTCATGTATCAGAAATGATCCCAGATAAAAACTAGATTCAAACAAAATTTCTAGAAAGCTTTATAGATCTGTGGTGTTTACTGGAAACCCTGCAGTGCAACTTAAAGAAAGCTGTCAGTAACCATTAGTTAGAAGGCCATCTGCTTCCATCAGGCATGCACAGGATGGTGCTCATTTACAAGGGTCAGCTTAGTACAACAGTAGGAATGCTAAAGTGCCTTGATATGGGCATCAATTAATCTTGACATGGGCATCAATTAATTCACACATGCTGTAAGACATTTGTACTGCCAAAATGGAGCAAAACTGTAAGCATAGTTTGAGGCAGCCTACAGTCCTGTAAAAAAACAACATGTATAGAGTATTTTCCTTATACGTGGATTTCCCTACAAAAGGGTGGATTTCAGAAAATATGAAAGGATAAGTTATCAGCTACTAAACTAACATAAAGCTGTATGTCAAGGATAAAGCCAAAGCTTTCTTGCAAAATGACACTTTCCTGAAGTGTAAGTAAAGAGCCTGAAAGGCTCTTACTGATGATACTACAGCCACCTGTATTTCAGCTGTTAGCATTTTATGAGGGCAACCTGACACTACCCTGATATTAGTAAGAAACAGCATGATGGGGACTGTAACTGGACAAAAATAGTTACTGGAACTAGACTATTGCTGGGATGCTGGAATAGCTGTCCCTTACAAAAATTACCTTCTGAACATTCAACTGTGGTCAAGCATTCCCACTGATGCCTGCCATTAGGCAAAAGGCCTGTATGAGTAAGAATATTTGCTGAGCTTTGTGATATTATAGTAAGATGCCACTACTGCTCCACTACCTGCAGAACATGCCTGTAGGCTGGAAGAAGGTTGATGAGGGTAGGTCTCATTGTCCAGTCCGGGTCACTGAAATAGCAGCTCCGTAAACTGATGCTCCTGACTGGGATCTCCACTAGCAGGATCCTGGCTAGGTGATCATGTTTCATGACTCTTTCAAAGAAGAAGTTCACATTCAGTTGTGGGGCTCTCCTGGCTAGGTTTGCCCATGACATCCCCCACACCACTTGCCCATGAGGATCATGGATATGGCATTTGATATTCAGGGTGCAGAGGGAATGAGCACTGTGCTTAGACAGGATGTCCAGCAGTTCATCAGAGATACAGTTGTAATTGAAAGTCAGGATGACCAGGCTGTGGAACTTGGATATAGCTTGGTGGAACAATGTACTGCTGTAGATGGGAAGGTGGAGACTAAAGAAATCTTCAATGTTGACTTCAGATATAAAGCTTTTGTTTCTCAGGTAGCTCAGAGAATTCAGAAGCTCGCAGCCTTCTTCCAAGGTTACTCTTGCTCCTTTTAAGTTGAGATAATCAAGATGTTTGCTCATTCTTTTCAGGAAGGTTCCTAAGTTCTTGATAAACTGAGCCCTTACCATGCTTTTCCAGACCACACGGTCTAACTCCAGATGCTGGATGCTCAGGGATACCAGGCGGCTATTACATTTACCCAAGTGTGAGAGAAGACCTCTCATAGTGACTTGAAATTTTCGGGTCAAGACAGCATTGTAAGGATTCAATAATTTGATCTCAAGGTGCTCCAAATACTTGCCAAATTTCTTGACATACCACAGTGCAGTTTCAAATTCAAATGTGTGTGCCCTTGATGGTCGGCCATTGAATGTGATGGTTCTGGTTCTCCAGAGGGATCCGGAGTACATGGCTCGACTCCATTTTTTACAGACCAAGGCAGCCCGAGATCTATCCCTGTCATCTAGCCAATGGAAGACGTGCCTCAGACAGACATCAGGTAAACCAGCCCAGCAGCTCTGCTCAGGCTCATTGTCATCTTCCATTGAGGAGACAGTTTTTCACTTCTTTTCTGTGTGATGAACTAAAGTTAGATGAAGAAAGCTGTGGCTAGATTACTTGTCATCCCTAACAGAATAAAGTCTTTCAAGTGAAAAGCTAAAAGATTGTTTCTTTACATTCAAAAGCAACAATCCTTCCTTTGCCTCTGTACTCAAGCTGTCATGATCAAACAAGCTCTTGGGTCTAAATTGCAGTCTAACCTAAATCAAGAGGGGAAAAAAAGCAATGTATGAATAAAAAAAATCACAGCAAGAACACAGAACAGATTTTTGAGCTTTTTGGCCTTCAGCCTAGTCAAACAATCAAGTTACAGGCTCTAGAAACCTTTGGTAAGCACCACATTATTTATGACGGTTTGGGCCTGGTGCTTAGTTTCTAAAAGTATCTCCTGTTTTGGGCTACACAAACATGAACAACAGTAAACAAAACTAGCACAAATTACTATTTTTAGCCCTCTGGAGTACTATGCTCACACAGGATGTCCTGCAGCTCTGATCAGAGCCAGACTCATCTCTTCTCAGTGATGCCCAGTGACAGGAGGCAATAGGCACATATTGAACAGAGGAAATTCCATCTGAAAATATGAAACCACTTTTGCACTGTGAGGGTGGTTGAACACTGAAACAGTTTGCCCACAGAAGCTGTAGAAACTCCAAGCTTGGACATATTCAAAACCCAACTGGACACAGTCCTGGGCAACCTGCTCTAGCTGACACTGCTTGAGTGTGTGTGGACTAAATGCTCTCCAGAGGTCCACTGCAACCTCAGCTACTCTTGATTGTTTGATTCTGTGATACTGTGCCAAGATAATCTGAGGTAGCATCCTGCCAAAGATTATGGTACACTTGTTGTTTAGATTAATAAGCAATATAAGCTGTCCTATTATATGAGTTATCCATCTACTAAGTCCAAGTAGGATATTCAGACTGACAAGTCAGGAGGCCAACTGGGTAGTGGTAAAACAGGTAAGTAAACAACAACAATGTAAAAAATTACCGGTTCTGCTCTCCAGATTGGACTGTTTTAAACACTCAGAGCTCCAAGCACATTTCCGGCTCTGATCTTCTGCCTCCAAAGCTCGGGCCTTCCTTGTCCGGACCTCCTGCTGCGGCGCTCCCTCCCTCCCGCCGGGGGTCAGCCATTGCCAGGGAGCAGAGCGGTCACCTTTGTGACGTCACGGCGAGGGGCTTCGTGCCAGGGCGGGGGGGGGGGGGGTTAGGTTTGCATAGCTGCAAACTCCAGCTGTGAAATGCAAGCTAGCTCCCACTGCTGTCTGTTAGGCCCTTGCTTTCATCAGCACATTTACAGATCATGCTGACTACTAGTCAGCTCTGTCAATAGCCAACAGGCATGCAAAACTTGTGCTTTATTTAAACCTTTGCAGAGGCAAACCTTCAGAATGCACTTACTTCTCATCTTTATGGTGCATAAGTCTTACCATGTCAATTGGTACTGTTGGTCTTGGGGATGAAACAGGAAAAATATCAACTGATAATTTTCTACACTCTAAAATCAAGGCTCATTGGCTGGCAGCACCAAAGATGTGACTCAAAAGATGTACTGAGGTAGCAAATTTGAAACAGATGGAGACAACAGAAGCCGCATAAGATAAAAAAAATCTGCAGTTCCTCTGAGAGCTTCTTTATAACAGCAAAAGGTCAGATATTTACATTTTCATTTTTAAAATAGGCTTGAAAGTGTAGGCAATTTAACTTTAGCATATTGGTTCCCTTTTGGCTTAGGCTTCGCCAGTCCTATGGTAGCTCTGTGTCAGCACACACTGTCTGTTTGATTAGCACCATGTCTGCGTTTGGGAAATTTTGTCTTCTTTCTTTCCAGTATCAGTGTAGATCCAAAACCTCTGCTACTCCAGAAGCTGAGGACAGGGATATGATTGTCACTTAAGTTCACTTCTTGTGCTCACACACACCCCAACAATATCTGTTTGTCATAAAACTGTCAGTCATTTAGAAAGGACCCAATTTTGCCTGTTCAGATGGAGACTCCAGCCAAGCCCTAACACATTGTGGATCCAGATGCAATTTGCAGCTGAGAAGACCCAAAGAACATTCCCTATCGAGATTTTTGCAGGGCGAAAAACACATCTCCACCTATCTGTAAGCTATAAGTCAACAGGCAGAGGAAAGAGAACAGCACGCAGGGCTGTTAACAAGGAGAAATATATTGCAATTAGTAGGGGGACATTTACTGAGCTGTCCTGTCCCCCCCCCCTTTTTTCAGGCATAAGTATTTTAAAGATAAATGTCTTACACGTCTTATGCACTAATTTTCCTCTGGGATAGCTAAAAGAGAATCCCTGCATTCTCTGCACGTGGCCCTTCTCTGCTGCCTCATCTGCCACACAGCACACTGCAATTCCTGGTACAACACTGGGCAGCTGAACTCTGTCTGTATCCACCCCTTACAGCTGTATGCGGCAGTGGAGGGGAAGAAACCGTAAGACTTTGGTCCAGAATTAATACTAGAAAAAAAGGGCGTAGTGACCTGGATTCCCAGCCGGGCATCCCGCTCTCCGGACGCTTCCGCCATCCTTCCTGTGACGGCTGCGCCTCCTGCTCCCGCCCGCGCGCCCGCCACGCGCCGGCGCACGACGCCCCGCCACCCAACGGCCGCCGCGCGCAGCCAATGGGGGCGGCCCGCGGCTGCGGCGCCAATCCGCAGAGCCCCAGCGGGCGGCGCGCGATTTAAACGCGGCGGCGGGCGCGCAGCAGCTGCTCCCCTGAGGTGGTGGCAGCAGGTCGCTCGTGTCCGTCCGTCGCTGGAGCTGTAAGTACGGCCGCGAGCAGCGTTTCGCGGCCGGGGGGGACAGAAAAGCGGCTGGAACTAAGAGACAGCAGCAGCGCAAGGTGCCTGGCTCAGCAGCTGCGCGTGCCCCTAGCCGCGGGGCGCAGGTGAAGCGGCATGCCGTGCTGCACTGCGCGGCGCCAGGCTGGCAACAGCGCAGATGCAGCCCCGCACGGGGGGGGGTCTGCTTTCTGGGCGTTGCACCTCGGTAAAGCTTTTCAGCATGAATTAGTCAATAGTCATAATCTGCTTATCAAAAGGAAGTCTGTTAAGCTGTGGGCTAGTAAGTGTATTAGCTGGTTACCTGCTTACCAGCTTTTTCATATTTGTATATGCCAAACACCTTCAAAAATTAAAAGATTTCAGTAGATCTTATTGCTTTCTGATACAAGCGAGGACATTTGTGAGAGGTGGAGACAATCCTGGAGCTCAGGGATTGTAAGGAGAGATGTTAATAGGCTTCTGTAATGTGCAGCATATCAGTAGTAGAGACCACTCAGCTTTTTATTAACAGCACTTCTAAACTATACTGAAGGTTTGGTGAAATTGGCTCACTCATAACTCAGATTGCTAACATACATTTGAATTTCAATTGCTTTTTAGAAGTAGTTCACTAGCAATATCTTGCCTGTTAGCCACTGAAAATTGGGAATGTAAACTACTCCTCAATGATATCTAGGTAGCTATCATATAGGGATAGATGATATCTATCATACCACATCTAGCCCCTCCAGTTGATCTTATCTGCAAGTAACAATCTTGTCCATTTTCAGGACTTGTGTATACAGAATTGCAACCGTGACTTAAGAGTGACCCTTTAAGCTAGCAACTCAGGTAGGAGACACTAAGTGTGCAAACTTGTCTGATACAATTAATGAAGCTAAAAATTTGGGAGGTTGGGTCTCATTCTGAGACGCTAACAAAAAACTAGCAATTAGAGAGCATTTTACCTTATGAGCTTGAATCTCACAGTTTATCAGGCCTGTGCAGTATAAATAACAATTTTCTCATGAAAACACACCGACTTAGATAGCTCTGGAAATCTATGCAGATTTAGGTTCCCAAGTAAAAGTCTGCTCAGTTCTAATTTTGCTGCATCACGCAGTTGTAAACAAATGTATTATAGAACTATTTCTTTTTTTCCACCTTTTTGCTCTGGTATACTCTATTTTTTTCCTCATTCTGATAATTTTAGATATACTCTTGACCAAGAACTGGAACAAGATGGTATCTGTGCTCCAGAATGTTAAGACAACAATGGGCTGGCAGAAACACCAGCTCCTAGTTGACCTCAATGAGAATGAGAGCCCTGTGCCTGACAAATTTAAGAGAAGGGCTTCTTTGAGTTCTCTTAATACCATACGCATGTCTCTAAGGAAGCGAATACCTTTAAAGCAAGTAGAGCTGAATTTCCACGAGACTCCAACTTGGGAAAGTCTGGAAGGAAAAGACAAGTACCAAACTCTCCAGAGCATCACAAGAACAGCAAAAAACACTTTGGGAAAAGTGTCCCAGGTATGTTGCCTTTGCAGTTGAATGTAGGTACAGTTCAGTTCTGGCTTTGATTTCAGTACTAAGATTTCTGGATGTACAGAACGCTTTATACCAGAGGGCCTATCCTATGGACTGCACAACAAGTGGTTATCTTATGGCTGGTAACTAGTAAAATCTTCAATATCTTTTCTAGGCTATAGATAGGCAAATTATGGATCTAGCAGAACAGGGAGGAAGGCAAAACAAAGAAATGTGAGGAGTAGTTCTATCAATACTTTCCTCTTCTTACTGAAGAAACCCCTTTGCCTTCCTATAACTCGTGTGACAGAGCAGCCTTCAGGAGGAGGAGGAATATGAGTAGAGATGGCTGTGATTTACAAAGAATTGTGTTTGAGAAATGTGTATATCTGTTTTTTTTTCTTTCCCTGTACCCATACTATTTATCATTAGCACATTCCCTATTATAGCCAATCTAACTTAACAGGGTAGCAAATTCAAGTTTGATCTGTCCTTTCAGTTGGCAGAAACTTTCTTTAGTGTGTCAGTTGTGTTAGGGACTCTGGCTCTTTACTGCACAAAAGTGGCAGGATCTTTGTTGCAATGCCTGCTACAGTCCTTGACAAGCCCCCGAGATTAGGAGAGCAAATGATTCCAACAAGATATGGATACAGCAGGACTGAGAAGCATTCAGCTAGGTTAAACCTTATATAAGAACAAGAGCAAGGGATTCAGCTTATATGTTCTTATTCTTTCTGGTTCCAAACTCTAGGCTGGCTGACTTCATTTTGCATGCTGTATCTACCAATATCTGTTTCAGAAAATACAGAAGTCTTGCCAAAAACCAGTACACTCACTAGTGGCCTTTCCAGCTGAACCCATTGCCAGGAGAAGCTGTGCAGCCAGCTCTTCCAAGAAGAGAAGCACTCCACTTCGAACCCCTTGCCATAAGAAAAGTGTTACTCCAGCAGCCAGTTCCAGAGACACCCCAAGATCCAGCAAGAGAGCCTTGCTTGGGCCAACAAGAATGACAGAGCAGAGAGAATGGAGGCGTTTCTCATGCTGGCTTGGTAAAGATGCTGTCCCACTCCGGAGATCAAGGAGAGCAGCAGCACTAAAGAGTCCTTATTCATCACCTTCTGCTAACAGAAGGATGTATGTCACACTCTTGTAATCCTTACTGCTTTTTTTCATTACTGTGGTTAAAGTGTCTTTTAAGATGGGTGCTATCCTGTTCCACTGAAATGGTGTGCTGTTAGAATAGTAAAGAAAGTAATGTTCCTCTATAGAGATAGACTGAATGCTGCATAAAGCTGAACCATGAAACTTCATTTTGTGCTGTGAAAAGAGCAAGCTTTGTCTTTATCACTTTACCAGTCAGCAGCCCTCATCTGACTCTAGAATAAACCAGAGTTCTTTGCGGACGTTGTTCCAGTAAATTGCCTTAGATGCACCTCATTCCTACTTAGCTCTAACTTTCCCAAAGCTGCCTGTTTGTATTGCAGAAATACCTGGGATACCTCTGCTTATGCCAAGTTTTTTATATAGGATAGAGATTCCCCTTTCCTCAGAAATAACACAAACTAAAAAAGGGTTGTGACCCAGGAAGCACTTTGTAAGGCACAGATGTTTTGTCTTGGTCAAAGTCACGTGAGAAATGTCAAAGCTGGAAGCTGAATCCAAACCTCACTAATCTGAACTAAGTGCTTAAACTGGAAGATAGCTGTCTTGGGGCTGAAGGGAGATGTGAAGTAGCTAGTTGGTGGAATTCAGAGCATGGTTGCTAGAAGTCTAAACTTCTGACTAAAGTCCAGAGATAGTTAGAGCTTTTTCTGTAAAGACAGTGGGTTGGATAGTGTCAGCTAGTTAGTGAGTCCTGTTTGCTCTTTAGTAATGGCTACTTTGTTTGCAGAGAGTTTGACTGCGAGCTGGAACTGGTCTCCTCGGGGATTTGCCGACTGAAGCGTCTCTCCCAGGCATTTGATGAGGCTGTTGTGCAAGAAGAGAGGTAAATGCTGCTAAGTGTCCCCCCAAATTTGGTAGCAGGTCATCTACAATTCAGGTGTTTTCAAATGCAGGCTAACTGGTCCCTGTAACTCAATATTAGGGATAGCTGCAAAACCAGCTCAGATGTGATGTAACCTTTCTCTCTTGAAGATACCTGCACAGGTTACATCTGGAGTTGGAGTTGCAGATTCACTAAAATCTGTCAAATGCTCTTTTCCACTTTGTTTCTTGCTGTGAAAATCAGATTTCTCCTTGCTTAGAGGCACTTTTGACCCTGTATGAAAAAGGTACTTCTCTGCTACTGTCTAAAGATGTGCCAGTCCAGGGTTGGCAAAAAATCCCAGTGACTTAGCTATGATTGGTGCCTGCACATTTATAAGAAAAGAGACTCTGCTTTTATTAGGTAGCTTTATGTTTATAAATAGACCATGGTAACAATAATTCAAAACTTAAAGCATGAGAAGTCACTCACTTCTCATTCAGCCTATGAAGATGGTAGGCTGATGTGTTTGTAAGGGTTATGTCACTGAAAGTTAGATGCATTTAGACAATAAAAAGTGAGGTCAGTAGTCTTGACACCAGGGCAATTCCTTAAACATCCTCTCTTAGAACATTTGATATCTAACATTCAATAATTAAATGTCAAGCATCTAAAATTCTCTAGAGATGGCCTTGCGTTAAGTATTTTTCCAGAATACTTCTATGCTAAAGGCATTAAAAATACTATATAATTTCAGAAGCTCAACTTTTACCAATGGGCCTGTTCTTAGATAAATAGACATGATTACAGGTTAATTCCTGTATCAAGTTAATGATCATATACATTGAAAGGTCACATAAATCTCACTCCTAATGTTCTCCCATCTGTTAGTGATATGACAGTTTCTCTCATTCGTAACTGAAGATAGTACCAACCAGGTAAAGTAGCTGTTCGTTTACCTTGACTATACCTGCATGCATCTATGTGGAGAAAACTTGCTGTTTGGAGGGAGGGAGAGAAAGGCAAATTATCTTACCATATGGAACCATAGGGTTCTTCCTTGTGTTATCAGTGCTGCCTCTTGGCTACAGCAGTTTATCATGCAATTGTCAAGCTTAGCCTCTATGCTGTTGATTAGAGAAAGCTCACATGTTAACAAGTTGGGTTTCTGTACAAACAGCAACTTTTCCCACTTCAGAATAGAAAACTACTGGTACTAATGCCTTTGTCACTCAACCAGTTTTCACTGATTACTAATTAAGATCACAAAGCATGACAGAACAAGCTATTACCCCAAGCCTCCTAACTTTACAGCTTCTTTCTGTTCTGTCTCTGGCATTGTCTTAGTTAAGATGATGCTGTTACAATAGCAGCAGGTGGTACTTATTGCTGGCATTTTGAAACACAGCAATTGCACCTAAGTGGATTGGGAATTCTTTGCTGTAAGCTTTTAAACATAGCCTCTAGGGTTAATTCTTTAGAAGTTTCCATTAGCATGTTTTCTGTGGGAATGCCATAAATGCCTTAATTTCACTGAGATCTGGACTGTGCTTTTTAAAAAAATATCTTCACCCAATATGTTGAAAGTTTTTTTTTTTTTGAGGGAAAATAGTACCCTAAATACTACTTATTCAACAACAAAGAACGGTGTAAGAAGTTGATTTTTGTAAAATTGCATAGGAGGAAAAAACAACTCTCTACCTGGAAGTAATTTCAAGTGCTTGAAGTCTTGAGTGACTTGGT
Source organism: Rhea pennata (assembly GCF_028389875.1). Classification (NCBI taxonomy): domain Eukaryota; kingdom Metazoa; phylum Chordata; class Aves; order Rheiformes; family Rheidae; genus Rhea; species Rhea pennata. Next base: position 91,306 of record NC_084682.1, read on the forward strand.
CCAGTTCTACTCATGCAGGAGACCTATATAATGTGCTCCATCACTAGCTGGTTTGTAGGTTACCTGTTAAATAGCTGTGAAATGAGCTTATTGGCAGGTGCCCTTACATTCTAGCACATGATTTTATGTTCTCGTATCAATTGCCATGAGTTTTAGTATTTAGCCTCCCATTTCACTTTTTTTCTTGACAAAACAGAGCCTAAGTGTAGCTAGTTGCCAGCTCTATGCATTGTTCCAATGTTTCCATGGTAATGAATTAGACTTTATTGCAAGAAATGCCTACATTGCTAATTATGGTATTACACTACTTAGTGTGCTTTCACTCAGGTGCATGGAAGGTAACCAATCAAAACACTTCCTTGCTAATGTTTAGAGGTGTGTTTAATACCGAAAGGGTGTTGCTCCTGGCACTCTTTCTTGCTCCCAGTCCATCTGCCATTTTTTCAGCAGTTTGTGGGACAAACAGTTACAACCATATGAAGTCAATGTTGTTGATTTCATACTGTTAATAGTGGTCTTGTTCTCTTCTGCAGGCAACAAGCAATATCAATCTACAACTATCTAATGACACAAAACTTGCGGTTTCTGCAGCAATCTCAAACTCTTTCAAGCTATCAGAAGGCAAGCAAAGAATCTCCATCAAGCTGTTTGTACTTAGATGATGGCTATAAGTAGTGTTATTTTTATGAGCTTAGAAGAAGAATGCTGTCCAAGACTTGAGAAAGTTCACTATGATTTGAACATAACTGACTCATTTGAATAAGCTATTTACCCTTATAATCTTCCTTGACAAAGCAGCTCAGGTCTTCCTGTCTCTTTCCAAGTGAACAAGGGAATCAAATTTGTACCACATAATGTGTTATGCCCTACTGAGAGGAGGGACCATCCTGAATGTCTTGCACAAGGCAGTTGGTAGTTTGAGAGGTTTAGATTGACCTGGGATGGCTAGAGTAAGGGGCTGCTGCTCTATGAATGGTAATCATAAGCAAGACCTTTTCAGCTATTCCTCTGCATAGTATGGGAACAGATCTATTATCTTCAGGTTCTAGCAGATTTTTATACACTAACAGACAAAAAGCCACAGCATTATGAAAGCTAAGCTCACTTTTAACTGTAAGTTAATGAAACAGTAATGGCTTATTTGAGTTCAGATGGAAAAATGTCCCTGCAAGGCAATAGGCTTCTGTAGAATTGCTCAAGCCACAACAATCAAACTGCATTAGGATGCCAATTCATGGTTTAAGGGTTGCTATTAGTTAGCCTAATTAAGACCATTTAAAGTAGTTACGTTCCAGATGAATTAGACTAGTTTTGCTTCATTTCTTGATGCTACTTTAAATAGCATCTTGGCAGTGGAGTTAAGCATTGATTTTAAATTGATTTTAAATGTCTATCTTTCAATTATATACAGAAATCTGTTATTACAATTAATATCACTTCTTACAACTAATGTCATTACCTAATATTATAACACAGGCATTCTATTTGAAGTATACCAAGCATCTGATACCTGTATTTAACTTAATTACTTTCTAAAAAAAAAAAAAAAAAAAAAACAAGCTTTTTAAGGTAGGTTTAGCTTAATAGAGAGTGTTAAATCTTTAGAACTAAAGCAAAGATTTCTCAAGCTTCTGGAATTCAACACTAGGGCTGTGTTTTCCACAGCAGCAACTTTGTGCAGGCTTGTCAAGATCCCTTAGTTCTATAAAATGAACCTTTAAACAGAAGACTAATTTGGGAAACTTGCTTTACTTGCCATGTGCAACTTAAATGTATGTTTGGCAAAACTGGAACAGCTAAAATTCTAATGGTATTAAGTAGAAATATAGGAAACAATCATGTTCAGCTCTGATATGTGTAACTTTTTAAACTTGCTTTGATTTTCCTGCTTCTCAAACTGGACTGCTTAAAATATGGTGACAGTTATGAGGACTGAAAACTTGCCTAAAAACAACTCTGACTTCTAGTGCTTCAGATGCCTGCAAAAGCTTTAGTTTTGGTGTTAACTTACTTTTTTTCTTTTTAAAGCCTACTTTTCCATATGGAACAGTTGTGTGAAGTTCTTTGCATGTGGTGGCTACTACTTTTACACAGCTTTCAGAAGGATACTGTCTGGTTCTTTAAGTATTTTTTTATACTACTTTTTCCCTTCAAAAGGGGTGTTAGAATTCAGAGGCTGACTTCTATTCACAAATCTGGATTCTATTCAGATAATTCTAGGCATTAAACAGACTATTTATACCACTTCTGCCTATTAGAACATGCATGTAATTGTCTAAGACTTTCTACCCCAGCAGTAAGAAGAGCCTGTGACACTCTTTGGTTAAAGGCAAAGGTTTTATTAAGTGACTAATTTGTTATAAGATTTTTAAAAAGCAGCTCACATCAAAATATACCAATTGTAAAAATCTTACTCCTTAGTCCATATTAAATTATTGTACACTTTTAAATCTTTACAAGGTGCAACCATAAGAAATATAAACATTTGTCACCATATAGGACCTTCTCACTGACAAAACTATTTAAAAGTATACACTTAATAAAACTACAGACTGAAAGAACACATTCAACTTCAAATCTTCTCACACGTATTCAGTTGTAGAGTAGCCTGCCCTTGCCCTCCCCCAGAAATAGAAAAGATATGCAAAAAGCTTGGGGTTCTGTGAGGAGACTGCCATTCTGAACTCTACACACCAATCATCCTCAAAATCATCATCCTTAAAGCTCTTTTTAAGTTTTTAAGCAGTCTTTAAGTTACGCCTCCAGTATTGTATCACCCAGCATTTTATAGTAAACCTTTTGTCTCACTTTTTCATGTTCATCTTTAATAAATGAGAAATGAACTGTCAAAAATTGTTCCCCTTCTTCTTCCACTACTCCTCTTCACTACCCAGTTGTGATGGTACCTTACTGGGATAAATATAAGTAAAGGTAAACTGTCATCCCCTTACCTAGGGCTTGATCTAATCATGGCAGAAGATTCTATCTGCTCCAGGCCATTTCTTATTTCTGAAAATGGAGCTCTTTTCTTGCAAAAAGAGTGTTACCACCACCATTTTAAATGCAGGTGGCACTCCAGATCTTCTGTAGGAACCTAGAGATAACACTTGTACTTAGACAACAATTAAGTCTAATTAGCTTGTGGAAACCACTGTTTCTGCTGAGTTACAAACATGGATCATAAAGAATTATTGATCTTACAGAAGCTGAGAGGAGGTTAAGTTGAAAAATTTTGTGTTTAGAGAACTCTTCACCCCCACCTGGGAGCTGGTACAGGGTAAAGTGTCACTTTTTCCCTTGCATGTCTGAAATGAACAATTCAGTGCAGAGATACTGAATTCAGACCTCATGTTTCATGTTCTAATCAGAAAAATAACAAAATCACATTTTATACAATGTCTTCCTCTCCTGTATTAAACCTATGAGCTTATGAAAACTGACCATGAACCACTCTAGTGTTTCTATAATGTACTTACCTTTCTGGATTAAATACAAGAGAAGGGGAAAAAATGAGGAAAATTTTAATTTTCAGGAACAATTGTTGCCCTTAAAGTCTAAAAAATAAAAACACCTATTTATTTCAGATATATTTTTTTTTAAAAAAAGCTTTTAAACAAATTTAAGATAAGAAACAATATAGAAAGAAGTTTCATGTTTCCCTGTTAAATTTATGCTGCAGAGTATGTAATAGCACCAGGGATTTGCTTGAATACACAAGTAGTGCTGCCCCGGCCTAAAGACTACAATCTGGAAGTGGGACAACTTGTTGACTAATTCCCCCCCCCAAAAAAAAAACCAAAAAACCAAAAAAACAACAACAACAACAACAACAACAAAAAAAAAAACATCAAAACCAAAAAAAACTAAGCCCAGCATTTTTTGCAGAATGGTGAAGCTTTCAGGTAAGTGCCATTTTCTGCTTAGTTTAATACTTAAGCTGTGTACTTTTTTTCCTCTCTGTTTTACAGATAGTTCAGCTTCTATGTAACCACTGAAAAATATTTTTTTTAGCTTCCTTATATACTAAAGAATTAGAAGAGGTGAGCTGTAAGAAATTAAGACTCCATTTTCATCCAAACAAATCAAAATGGCAGCTGACTCATGAACCCCAATGAACAAGAATGATGATAATACCATGTCATTTTTATACCTGACAAAATTTTATGCTGAATAGTATATTAACCATGCCACAAAACTAAACAAGTATACTTTGGTCAAGCAAGATTCTGTTCCAAGCGCACTAGTGTAGTCAAACATTTTGTTTTAAACACTTATTATTCAAAATAAGCAGATTTGGCTCAACATTACTATTCAGGTCTGTGGAATATTCTGCACTCTTTTCACAACCCTTTTTTCAAACTTACCTAACAGGACAACCAAATTGAACTAACAGCCATTATAAAAAAATGCATATTGGTTACAAATTTGCTGTGAAAGCCAAACTAAAAACTTCACCTAACGTGGCTATGAACTCAGTAGCTATACATGCACGCACGCACACCCACACACACATATACACAAGCACAAAATACACCACAGTTGTGAAGGTGTTTTCACAATATCTCAGATAACAGTACACCACTGCTATTAATCATTGCCTTTTTTTTTTTTTTAAATCTTTTTTTACAGTAATTAAAAAAATCTGGATTCATATCAATAGGGCAAAGAGTAAGTGTCTAGGTGTGGCCTTCCCTGTGCACTGACTTATACTACTGCTTCAACAGCCACTGGAGTAAGAAGTTTAGCGTTCTAATGTTTCATTTATGCTTCCTCCATTCCAAAGGTCAGAAGAGTGTGTGCTTTTTTTTTTTTTATATATATTAATCAGACTGGAGGCACTAAAGGTGCTGAAACTATTGATAGGTCTAACCTGCATTCCTTGAGGACCTACAACTCCCCTGACCTCTTTGTCCCTTTCCCCTCTGTATACTTTTATGCTTCCATAGCCTATAAAGTTCACAACAGGGCTGAGTGTGCAAAGAATGCAGACATGAGGACAGATAAGCAGAGAAGAAAGATTGTGGGCTTAAACTCAACCTCATAGCAAATAGCCTGTTTAACAGCACTGGTAAGAGTTTGGTGAAAGCTCAACTAAAACTGAATAAAAACTGGTATCCACTTGCAATCTGAATGACCATGAGTTGTTACATGCAGTTTTGTGTGGACAAAGCATGAAGCTGAAGTTCAGTCAGGAAGGAAACGTTTTAAGTGGTAACAGGGACTAAATTACACGGTAAAACTAGTGATTCATTGGGCAAACATCAGGGATCACCTTGAATATAACTGCAAAAAGCTAGTGTTTCTACATGCATGAGGTCCCAGTTTTCCTCTGCCACAGGAGGCTGGTGCACTGCCAGTCTAGTTGTGAGATGTCAAAATTGTAACCATCTGTTCTGTACTATCAGTTCCCAACAAAACTTGTGTGTCAGTTTAGTAGCAACTGGCTAGCGCTGTCAAAACAACTGCCTCTGGCACCTGATCTTTCAGAGCATCAGTTCCTAATTAGCAGGAAGCATTAAACTGATGCCTGTAACTGCAAAAAATGTTTATTTGGAGGCATGTAATCTGCAGATAAACCATTCTATCCCCAAGCAGTAAGTAGTGTTGGAATTATGTAAAGGCCACATGAGCTCTCATAGATCTCAGGAAATTAAGTTGGGAAAATATTTTCAGCTCAACTTCAATGCTACTTATGGAACTATTAAATTGTTACCATTCTAAAGCATGCACACAGACTAGCATTTATTTTACTCCTTAAGTGATAACACTCTTCAATGAAGCAAAGGGATGTAAGGGTGACCCACAAATTAACAGAGATACACAAAATCAGGGCTTTCATTACCTGATTTCTTCCAAAATGAGAACTTAATAACTTAAGAGATTTCTCCATTCTCGTGTTCAGACTTTGCTTCCTTTAATGCCTGTCATAGAATTCCACAGAGATGTCTTTTTTTTGAAAAGGAGTGAGCTGGCATACCACAATAACTTAAAACTGAAGAACAGATTTTGGAGTCTCTTGGCCGACAGAGGTAGACAGCAATAGCTTTGAACTTTGCAGCAGGCACAGTGAATACTGACAGCAGATATGCGATACATCCAATGCTCAAAAAGAGTAATTTCAAACTTTGCAACCTATGTTGCCTTTAGGTACCCTCATCAGCAAAGTTCAAATATGTATAGTGAATTCCTGCCTCTCCCCCCCCCTTGTAACCCTTGGGTTGTCTTGCCCATTTAAACCTAACAAATGAGAGCATGCTGGCAATAGCCATGTTCTATCGGGCCTGCCGTAACAGTTGTAAAAACCCTCTGCCAGTTATTGTGGCATCAGAAAAAGGAGGCTGCTCCTAGCAGAACAAGCAATGACTTTGAACATACAATTTATGTACTTGTCAGAGACTGAGCTACTTATTGTATCTGGTCTTTTCACAGTACGTACTCTGGGCATTTTGTTGGCAGCTGCTAGAAAAAGGTACTTTTGACAGGAAGAGAGCACAGAATAAACATCAGACATGCCTCTCTACTGCGTAGTTTCCTCTTCACTAGACCAGCAGCAGGAAAACAAACTCAGCACCACAATAAGCAGCCTTTACTGCATTGACATCTTGTCAGCTCTGGCACCTGTACTAGCAGTGAACTGAACAGAGGAGACAATCTGCTACCTGGTGTAACTTGTGCGATCTCCTAGCTGGGAGGACAGAAGAAACAGGCTATGGTATCAGAATAAATACAGCGAGCCAAGACAGAACCCAGAATAACTATTCCAAGTTTGTAGGTTAAAGAGCTGCGCATGAGACTTGGAGGAAGCTGGGCACATGTAAACCTAAAGATTACTTCAATGCACTTTGTGAAGATCTTTTGTAGCCAGCTGACTTGGTACCAGAGCATAAAAAAATCCAGCCCTGTGTAATGTAGCTACCTGCTGCTAATCAGAGCTATCAAACTTTTCATACCCTTCGTAAAACTTTAGATAAGTTTACCCTTCCCATTAAAGGACACGTTACAAAACCAAATCACTGATGTGTCAGACATCTTTCAGGAAGTAGAATTTAAGCATAACTCCAAAGAGGGGGCAACTCTGGCAATCTTGCCAAATAATAAGCTGAAAAATAAAATAAACCAGAGATCTCTATTTGTAAGCTGCTTTGCTGCCTTTTAAGGCAAAAGCCACATTACTAGCCCCTCAAAAAAGTACACAAACTTTTGGGTGAATAGGGAATACAGAATTAGGTTTACTTCTGCAGTGTTGTAACAGTTTTCCATATAATTCCTGGTTTCTTTTACATGCCAACTTTTAAATCACTAACCAACAGGCTTGTTGAAAGACTGTTTCTGTTCCAGCTACAGACTAGAAAAACCTGAAAGTGAAAACAACAACGAACAGAGGAAAAAAGAAATCCCTTATTGACTTCAAACTTTTTCAGGGTTAGCAGTCAAGTTTTAATTTTTAAAGAAAAGGTTTTTCTGTGCACTTGTAACTTCACTGCATGTTTGGAAACATGCTTAAGTTCAGTTCAGTCATGAAAGTTCTCTTGGTGAATTAGTCCAGCAGAAGTACTGCCTCAAAGAATTTGGAAAAAAATAACTACAACATTTGCTTTTGAAATATTCTGAGTGAAATTTTCATACATTTTACCTCTAGTAAGTGCATTGAGGGAGCTGAGAAAAATTTAAATAATTAGAGGTGCCAAATAGACATTTTTCTATGTTGACATCTCCTTTCTTTGGAGCTGAATGTATTTTAAATTCTACAGATTGTCTGTAACGAAACACTTGCTATAAAGCATGAGAAGGTAAAAAATTCACCCAGAGGAATTCCATTATGATCTATTTTTTTTTCTCCCTCCAGTGTAGAGATTCTAGTTAGAACAATGAAAAAAAAGTGATTGCGCTGAAGTTTGGAGATTCCTTAGTAAAAAGGCTCTCTTTAGCTTACCATCTTAGGATCCATGTCAAGGACTCAGATGATCAGAGCCATCTCCTTAATTGGAGCAGTCCACACATTTTGCACAGTCACCAAGTTCTAAAAACAATGTGATCTTTGTACATTTTGCACATCACTGTGTATACAGCAACACTAACTCCTTCAAACTGCAGACACATTTATTTCTAACATGTAGCATTTATAATTTGGTTCATAAGTGGACAACTTTTATTTACTTGATGTCCAGCACCTCACAAATGAGTGCCCATGTTGATGTCTGTTCCCCAATACCATAAGCTGAAAGAAAATCTTGGGTTTAAGGCACCCAATGTATTTTGCCATACAAATCCTGACCATCCATTATTGTAGTTCTCAACACTGCTTCCCTTGGAAGTGTATAGCCTTATCAAAAGTGAAGCAGCAACAGATACAACTACTTAGTTTTTAAAGTTTAAGGTTTCGCTGTAACCTTTGGGACCTACTGACTACTGTTTTGGGTGCAGCTAGTCAGCTGTTATCACAGTCCTTCCTTCAAGTAAAATCAACTAGCTACAGCTTTTTCTCTTATTGCACATTTTATTGTATCTCTTGTAAAAAATAACGTAAGACAACTTCTGTTACTCTGATGTTGAAGCACTTGCAATAGTTTTAGATTGTTTTAAAGTTTCACAATAAACATGTCAAAAGCAACAAACCTGAAGTTCCCAGGTTGGTTTAAGAAGGCAGATTCCACAGGAGGGAAGACTGAGGTACCTGTCCCCCCCTTTGAAGCTGCCCCTAAATACTATCTTAGAGGCAAGCCTACAAGTTTAATGGAGTGCACCCAAGATCTGCATCTCCAAGCTTTCTAGGGGACAGATTCAAATTTGTGAATTCCACCTCGAACCCATGCAATGGAGGGCAAATGCCTCTCATGATCTTTGTCTGATTCAGGCTGGCTCTGTGCACGCTCTGGTTTGGGGTTGGAAGAAGGTGGGTCAGGCTGCTGTACTGACATAGTTCTACGGAGATGGTTTCTTTTGCGCAAAAACTCAGGTTGAGAGTGGAGGCCAAAGCTGCCTTTTCTCAAGATCATACGAGAGTTGTTCTTTTTGGGTCGTGAATGGAGACTGAATTCCAGTGAGGCCAAGTGGGCTGCATAACCTTCACTGAGGAACTGAAATAGGAAGGAAAGAAAAGGAGAGATTAATCGATCTATTAACTGTAATATGCAGTAACCAAAAGAAAGGCTCCACACTAATGAGACATCTGGCTGGTTAAAATTGCTGCCAGACAGATTTCAACAAATGCTGACCATGTTGGTAATGGAAAAGCAGAGAGCGCTCTTTTCTGTTAAGCTAGATGAGGCTTTTGGATAGTCTCAGGGGTTCTTTCCCAGAGAAGGTTCCTCCAAATTTACAACTAGTTAAGCCAAAAGTAGTCAATCTGTAGTCTGCTGTGAACAGAATAAAAAAGCCCTTCAATTAAGAGGATAAATTTTGTCCTTTCCTGTGGCTAAGTTGCCTTCCTTCTCCATGGGTCCTCCAGCAGGCAAACAGCGTGTTCAGAGAAAGGTAAGGGCTGCAGCAAAACAGAAGTCCACAAGGATCAAAAGACTGTGGAATTTCAAACCACCTCAAAGTCTTAAGAAAAAGATTCTGCTGGAGGGGTATGGCTGGAAGACCCCAGGTCTTTAAGGGCTGACTGTTATGCAATTTTGAGGACATTTATATTGCTCATATTCCAGGATCACCTAAAGCTCTCTAAACTATCACAGCAGAGGCACTATAAAATGTCTTCTGGGGAGAAGCTGTCTTGACCCATAGGCTCTATGAGGAGTTAAGTTCTTATCTTTTGCATCCCAGTTAGATACGTACAGAGGAATAATACAAGTCTACTCCCACATTTTCAATAAACTGTTCCATTTTTGTCATTCAGCAATATACTATATGTGCACTTGTAGATATATCCTAAGACTGCTCAATTCTCTTTACCATACACTTTGCAAGAAAACGCCTCATCTCTGACCAAAACTTCTCTTTCTTCCCTGGAACAATACCTCTACTCTTTACCTTGTGTGTGTGTGCACATTTGTGCATGTATGCATATGCAGTTATGCACACGTGCATTTCTTTGCTCCTCATAGAATTTCCTGATTCTGCATCAAGAGTTACTTACTTGACACTGTGTCTGGTATTTCTTTGTTGACCGTCCAACAATGTAGATTTGGGATGGCGATAGAGCCAAGACATTGTACACTGAAATATCTTTCATGGAACCATACGCAGCACAGATTTTGATGTGGCACTGAAACAAGGCAAATATTACTTCCACTGAGAATGCTCTGAGTATGGAGCACCATACACCTACAAGGACAACACTTGTTTTGCAGTGAAGCAACAGACAAGCTTACTGTTAGCAGTACAATTCTGTAAACCACAGAAGCCTAAATCTGCCTGCCTGCAGGCCAGAACAACTATGTACATGTCCACATACAAGAAAGAACAGGCAATTCATTTATTCATTTGTGATATCACATGGCAGGAGGTACCCTTTGGATTTTTTATCAGCCTTCTTTGCGCCTTAAAAAGTGAGAAAAGGAATGAGGAATGGCAAAAATACTTTGTAATGGCCAGTAAGATTTACTGTTCGAAAGGGAGGGAGATATCTAACTTCACTGAATGACATTATCTGGAAAAGGTTTTAAAGATATAAACAGGTTTTTAGTACCTCTTGCATAAGATGCCGGAGAAAAATAGTCTTTTGTCGCAGCGGGTCATGAACAAGCCCATCTGAGAAGAAGATCATTCCTTGTGGAAAGTTATGTTGAGACAACCAGGAAACCACACGCTGCTTTTGCATATCTGGACGGCCAGTGATATAGATAATCAGATATCCCAGATCCTGCCAATGCCTGTCAGAAGCAGCAGATAAATTGTGTATGTAAAGAAAGATAAATAATCACAGGACAAGGTCAGTATTTTCTTTGCTCAGCACAGACCCAGTTAGGAGAAGTCAGACATGATCCCTCCACAAGTGGAAAACAGCATGGCCAACTTTCTGCTTCTACTGAGAAATTAGGTAATAATTTCTACATCTTGAGAGAAGAGGAGGAAAGCAAGAGTGTGTCATACAACACAGTTACATAAAACCTGAGAGCTATTTAAGGTGTGCCTGATAAATACCTTAAGGTATTTAGAATAGTCTTTTTGCTGCAGGCCAAGTCCTGCTACCTGTGAAATATACAGCAAGATGCCCTTCCATTTCAGCTGCAGGGAATGGAAACCTTTGAAACCATTGACACCTCTCCATCCCAATGCAAGTTGGAAAAGGACATTTCTATTTCTTTACCCAGTGCAGCATTAGCAGGTGTGCAAGAGTGGACTAAAAGGCTCCACTCTGTACAGCTTTCTTTTTGCCCTCTAGGAACAACCCCCCCCTCCCCCCCCCCCACCCCCGCCAACCCTCCCAGAAAACTCTAACTTCAAATAAGGACATATTTCTACTTAAAAAACACCAAGTACCATGAGTGTAAGTGAAACATAAAATACACTCTTTGCTAATCATAGTAACAAACAGAGTCATCATTAATTCACTGCACACACTTTAAAGTCATATTTCCAAGAAGCTTTTTTATACAACACAAAATAAAAATTTCAGATTAAACCAAGGCACTTTAAGACTCCTCTGAAAATCAGGCACACCTAATGTTCAAACAAATACAGGAATTTACACGCAAAGAAGCTCAGCCTTTAAAGATCTGGTTTTTAGTAAACAATCTGTTTTGTCCTCTTCTTTCCTGTTTGAACATAATAGGAAGATCAGAGACTTAAAAGGAGGATCATGCAGACCTCACTTACCTGACAACATCAACCGCCCCAGCTCGGACTTTGGGGTCTCTTCCCATGATAGAAACACTTGCTGCAAACGAACCATCAATGCTGAACACCACACATTCCATTCCTCGGGGAAGCACGGTCAGGTAACTCGTGGCACTGCTCTGGTCTCCTCTAGAGAGTCAAAGCAGTAAATACTATTTTAAAAACAAAATTTCAGAATGTATTTTCTGTGTATTCTGGTTAAAACCTGAAGTGAGATCTGTCCACATCTACAGCTTCAAAAATCTCTGTCAAATAGGGCTTCTGATTTCAGTCCTACATGGGGGTGATTAAAGCTTTCATTAAAGCTTTTAGGAAATAGCTTTCCAATAAGCACTTTGGAAACTGACTTCATTGAGCAATAATATTTGTACAAATACACTGAAGAATTTCAAAAAACCCACCTCATCCCAAGAACCAAAACTTTGTATTTTTCTATTTATAAACATACACAGTATATGAATGCTCTATATACATACATACATATATAGACACAGAAATTTGCTACAATATTTTTCTAGCAGTCTACAATTACTGCCAAATTATTTGAAATTACAAAGAAAGAACTGATATACACCTTTTATTGGAATGTGCTTACAGTTGGGTAATTCTAGTATTACTCACCCCTCTATGCCTGCACAATTCAGAAAAGTAAAACCAAAGAAAACAATGTGCCTCCCTCCCAAACCCAAAGGGAAGTTCAACCATAGATGGCTTTTCTTATGTAAAGGCAAATATAAAGGATATGAGATGCAATCTTCTGTTCATAACATTCTCCTCAAGAGGACTGGATATTAAGACAGTAGGACAGAGCATAAACCGACTGAAAGTTCCTACCATCCCACAACCTCATGTTGCTTAAAAATTGTAATCTGAAGGCTGCACCTTCTTTCTTTTAAAATGAAGATTACTGTACTATCCAGGAATTTATACCTGGTGATCCAGATTCTTTGAGTGAGTGAGTGTGTGTGTATGTATGTATCACATCACAGCTTCATGGGCAAAGACAGGACAACTTCTTTCATTCCAGTCTGAAAATTATTCCTGCAGCCTTTGGGCACTTAGCTTCTGCATAGACTTTAATTTGTTTTTAATTAACTCTGCCTTCTTGATTCATTGCCTGTTGTAGTATGCTGAGGTAAAATATTTCTTCCTCTTGCATTAGCAGTACAAGAGACTAAATTGACTTTGAACTTGATTAACTTCTGGGTAACATCATACTCTGCTTCAATTAAATTCATCACACAGATTTTGTCTTCAAAGTAGGGATTCAATGAAAGCTATAACCTACCCCCTAAGTGGATAGGAAATTAAACTAAGGCACAATACTAAACTAAAACTTCACATTAAAGCAAAGTGAATTTTTTATTAAACGTAAGATTTTTTTTAAAAGCACAGCTACTTCAATCTTGCACCTAGGTTGACAGATCTTATTTTACACATTTTCGCTCTCACAGAGTGCTTTTTAAGAATTGCTGGGGAGTCAGGAAAGTTGACTGCTTTCACTTCAATGAGTTGCTTCTTTAAGGTGCTGCACTTTTTTTTATAAGTATAGTCCTGAGTACAGAATTAAAACGACTCCTTCTACTAGGCTGACATCAATAGATGAACAGCTCCTGAGAGCAAGGCAGTACCTTGACTGTTTATTTCAAGAATATAAGGTTGTCACCAGTTTGAAGAATGCAGAGCCATACCCTGCAGCAATCTTTTTCCCACCGAGCAGGCTCTGACTTAACCCAAACCATACACTCTTGCTGTGGAAGGACTGATTAGTCACACAATCCACTTGAGTTATGCAAGGTCAAGCGTCACTAAATTGAGTTGCACTAAGGATTTGTGTTGCAGTAGAGATTAGACCCTTGAGCCGGCACCTCCAAAGGGGCAGGTAAAAACAAATCTAAGCTGACAATACAGTGAAAGGATCAAGAAAAGATGCCTCAAATCATTACTTGGAAACTGAAACACAAAGAAATTAAAGCCTGTTGCATAATCTTACACAGAGCTGGCACCAAATCCCTTTCCCCACCTTCAATTTTACACACCTCGGTTTGCTCCCAATCACAACAGCCCACCACTGCTGCAGTTCCAGCTTGGAACTTACCTGACCACCATTTTGATAGGATACACACCAACTCTGAGCCTCTTCTGTTTAGGTATGTTGTATGATATTCGGCCGCTGCTGTTGGATATCTCTGTGTCAAAATACACCCACCTATCCGAAGACGGCTCTGTCATTATGAAGATGTCAACCTGCAAAAATGACAAAGCAGTCAGTCTTGAGGTCTGATAGCAGGTAGCACATCCCCTGTTCACAAGGCCTGCAATGCTTGGATAACATTAGTGTCTCCAACTGTGACTTGTACTAAAAGCCTACAAGAAAAATTCAAGGAATCATAGAGTTCAGTAAAGTCTTCATAGAGCATCCTAATAATTAGAAAATGCTCCCTAATCCAAAATATAAGAGTCTATTATACACTTGAATATTCAAAGTACACAGCTTAGCACTGCAGGTGTCAAGAGGACATGAAGCTCTGCCAAGACCAAAAAGTAGGAAAAAAATAACTTTGGCTTGTGTGTGCATGTTACATCTTTTGCATCCTAAATCAATAAAACAGAAAATTCATTTGGTTATTAATAAAATGAAATCTTCCTCAAACTATAATCTTCCTCAAACTATAAGCTTAAACCATCCTCAACCTTCCTCAAATTTGCCTTCAAATAAAAAAAATCTAATTGTTTAGTTTTTCAAATGAAAAACTAAATGTGAATTAAAAAGATTTTTTTTTTACAACAGGTTTCAATATGCTTTCCTCCAAATGAAGTATTTTATCAAAATTAACAAATAGTTTTGAAATGCTTTGCCTGACCTGAATTGGCACTTTTAAGGAATAAATACATCAGTAAATCTGAGGGAAATACCTGTTGAGTTCTTCTTCTGGACTCAATTTGTACAGGTTGTATACATAAAAGGTACATAAACTTCTTCAATGTTCAACACTCAGCCAGATCTCTACAAGATTGGACAGCAGCTTCTGAGATTCAGCTCTTTAAGTGGATAGTCTCATTAAATCTGCAAATATGCTTCTCTTGGACACAAAGATAATGCAACATTGGGATGTAATTATAAACATTATTAAAGTTGTTATGAATTGACGAAATTCAGAACTAAAGTTTTCCTGGATGAATTTTGGTGCAAGGGAAGAAAAGTCCAGTATTTCTGAATCAGAAATCTAACCAGATCAGTCAGTGTGTTTCCTGCCGACATAAGCATCTCATAGAATCATAGAATCAGTAAGGTTGGAAGGGACCTCTGGAGATCATCTATCCCAACCCCCCCGCTCAAGCAGGGTCATCTACAGCATGTTAGACAGGGCTACATCCAGGCAGGCCTTGAAGATCTCCAGAGAAGGAGACTCCACAACCTTTCTGGGCAACCTGTTCCAGTGCTCCCTCACTCTCACAGGGAAGAAATTCCCCATCACATTCAGGCGGAACTTCCTGTGGTTCAGTTTCTGCCCATTGCCTCTTGTCCTGTCACATGGGACAACTGAAAAGAGTTTTTCCGCGTCCCCTTGACACCCTCCCCTCAGGTACTTATACACATTGATAAGATCCCCCTCAGTCTTCTCTTCCCCAGGCTAAAGAGGCCCAGCTCTCGCAGCCGTTCCTCACAGGGCAGGTGCCCCAGCCCTCTGATCATCCTCGTAGCCCTATGCTGGACTCTCTCCAGTAGCTCCATGTCTCCCTTGTAGTGGGGAGCCCGGAACTGGACACAGTACTCGAGATGAGGCCTCCTCAGGGCTGAGTAGAGGGGCAGAATCACCTCCCTCGACCTGCTGGCAACACTCTTCCTAATGCACCCAAGGATACCATTGGCCTTCTTGGCCACAAGGGCACATTGCTGGCTCGTGGTCAACCTGTCATCCACCAGCACTCCCAGGTCCTTCTCTGCAGAGCTGCTCTCCAGCAGGTCAGCCCCCAGCTTGTACTGGTGCCTAGGGTTATTCCTCCCTAGGTGTAGGGCTCTGCACTTGCCCTTGTTGAACCTCATGAGGTTCCTCTCTGCCAGCTCTCCAGCCTGTCCAAGTCTGAAAGGCAGCAAAGCCCTCAGGTTTGTCAGCCACTCCTCCCAGCTTGGTATCATCAGCAAACTTGCTGAGGCGGCACTCTGGCCAGTGCATCCCACCTCCTCACACTCAGTGAAGGGATGCACTCTGGCCATCAGAGATGTGGTTCCAGAAAGACCTTGACTGTCATTTCACAACCTGATACTTCAAAGGAGGCCAGTACCTAGAGGGATCAGGTTAGTGCTGTACTTTAGTAAAATGGGCCACCCCTAGAACAGGCCAAGCGAAGCCTCCATGCTTCAGTTTTACCCCAAGCTCAGCAGCATTGCTCTGCCAGTTCCACAAAGCACTCCTCCCTCACAAAAATCCCTACAGTCTCAGCGAATGTGAACAAATGCATTCACTTCCACTTCATGCTTAGCTGTTAGTTTGAAGCCTGGCTATCATAGGTGGCTTCTGGAGTACAGATGGTTCCCACTACATCACATTAGTATTTCAATTCAAAATTAATCTTTATTCTTCTATGTGCATGAAAAAAGAGCAGCCACCTGACCTCTAGAATCCCCATTCCTTTATCTAGATGTCTTACCTTGAGGGGAGGATATATATTTTTCTTTTAGAGATTTGCCAACTGCTACAGAATTAGTTTTTCCTCCTTCCTCAAAAAGTTAATTCTGTCTCCAGTAGGTGGTGCAATTGGATGGCAGGTTCAGAAATCACTGCACAGCATACACATTGTTAACCACAGGAGGTGGCCAGCATCACATAATCAGGATGACAGCTGGGAAAAAGGCCAGCAATCAGGAGAGCCCAATTACCAGATATTTTTGCTGGATATTCAATTGTCTTTGAAGTGACAGAGGTAAGTGACATACTTCTTCTCACTGTAAGGCTTTCTCTGATGTTATACGTGTGTTACGTTCAACAACTGTTTCTAGTAAAAGTTAGTTTGAGAAAAAAAAGGAAACAGAAGACTCAGGCTTTACCTTTTCACCTGTTAAAGCTACCATGTCCAGAGGCCCATACATAAAGCGTCCAACCAGTACCTGAGGACCATCTTCTGCTGCAATGACGTCGTTAGCTCGGTGATTGGCAGTCACATTCTGAAATGAAAGCAGAACAGAAGGGTAGTTTTGCTTTTGCAAAGCAGCTACTATCTCTATGTTGTTACTAAAAACAGTGACACACACAGTCCCGGACAGCATGTCTGAGCTACATCTTGGTGCACCTGTAGAGCGCTTGGCAAGACTAGGTTACCATTTCAACTGGAGTCACAATCCCAGTAATGGTGAGTTCCTGAATACAGGTTCTAGTGAAATGCTCAATATAACTAAATAATTCCTTTTTAATTACTAAATAAGTACTTTTAAGGAATAGCAGTTATCTTTCACTATAAGCATTGCTATAGATTCACATGATTTTGAGACACACACACACTGATGAGGTACTTTTGCATATTTTTAATAGCCATAATTTTTCATACTAAAAAGAAAGCAATCTTCCTCCAAGAAGGTTTAAGCTGACGACACCACTGGAGTAGTACCTCCAAGCTGGCACTGCTTTCAAACTGAATATAAATTTTGGCATAGTTTTGACTCAAGCTTTTGCTGATGATCATATTTAATCCCGGTGTGTACTTATACCCTGGAGCAAAATGTATTCATACAACATTTACAGTGGTGTTTAATACGTGTTAAAAAGGTATCTAAAATTAACATGGCTATTTTATTAAGAAAAAAGGTCAGGTTTTCAGCTAGTTTTCAACAGAAGTTTTCTCATGATTTGAGGGATTTTTTTATTACATAGAAATCTCTATTACTCTAGAAATCACAGAAGCTGAATTTGGTATTTCTAGCTGACATGGCATTGGTAGAATTAAATAAATATTTTTCTTAGGTTATGAACTCATGTAGCATGTAAGAAAATAGAAGAAGAATCTCCTGCTCAACTGAAATGTAACGCCCTTCCATTATTTAGACAAAGATACATATTTTCCCCCAACATGTCACGACAAAACTACGAATAAATTATTCCTATTCCCTAACTCTTACTTTGTTTGCCTCTAGGTTGTGTTTAGCAGTTTTCAGCTCTTTAGCTGCCTTTGTTACATAAAATTCATACTTTAGGAGACTCAACTCCATTTATCTACAAAACCCAAGTTCTATAGCTGCCACGGGTACTCAGATTTATACCTACTCTCAACTTGACATGTGTCCTTTTGCGCAGCCATTTTTCTCGTGGATTGGATGGGCTTAGTGTTGCTAGATCCAGGCTGTCATTTTCCTTGAAATTCACATTTTCATACCTCATCACCTGAAATGATATCAACATTCTAATAAATAGTACAAGGCCTGGGGAATCCCATACTTAGCAAAGAAAAGGGAAGCGTACTAGAGCCCTAGCTGAATGATGTTTCAGAACTAACAGCACAGGTGGAGCAGAAAGAGATACAGACCATATATTCACATTAAGTGATGGCCAGCAGAGTGAAAACAGGCTATATGTCTATAGCACTAACTTCAAATACTTACTGAACAGCTGTTCCATTCAAAGAAGAGCCAGCACATTCTTTTATATTCTAATCATCCTCTGAATCACATAAATCCAGAGAAAATGGTGAGAATATTAGGATGGAATCAAGTGACAGCCACACTGCCTGCCTGTGGTCTGCAAAGCACCCCAAAGTCAGTAAGAAAGACAGTTTAAGACCACAGAAGTACTTGTTAATGTCCTTCACAGGGCAAAGGCCAGCTTTCTACTCCATCTATACTGATCTTCTATACATACACCCAAGCAGAATGGTTCTTAATGCCTTTCAGATCTTACCATTGTAGAAGGGAATAGGCTCAGGATTCAGCCTGTGGCTGGTAATATCACATAAGAGGACTACAATTTGTGAACATGCAGAATCATATAGGCTACACTCTTTCTTATCTAAATATCATGCGTTTACCAAAAAACTTATATGCCCTTCCTCAGATTTCCAGGCACAACCTACAGACTTCAGTAGGATGGTGCTTGTAATTTCACCAACTAATGGGATCAGGAATAGCACAAGGCTACCGCAGTTTGAATGAGAAAGCCTACCCTGCCTCTTTTCAAGCTAACAGAAAATGACTCAAGTTGAACAGTTTGCTTTCCATCCTGAAGCTTTCTATGCCGGGTTTTCCATGCTGGGTGCCATCTCTAGAATGGTGGCATGGAATCCCTTAAAAAGCTGTCCCACATGAAATTCCCTGAGTAAAGATCTGTTGCATTAAACCTTATCAAAGTAACCAACTTGCAACATGTTGTAGTCATGCTGAGGTGAGGGTGCTTTTTAATAAATTTGCATAAATACCATTCACTGGAGGGCATGTGCAGGAAATAAATATGCCCAAAGGTCATACATGAGCCTTAGCCTTAATCCCAGTAAAGGCCAAATGTCCAGCCTATGTTGGAATTAACCATTTTTTTTATGCTGTGCCTCACACATTGCCTTAGAGGCATGTTTCAAACACTTTAAGGCCTCACTAAATTATAAAAGCTGAAACACACACATAAGCCTAGATAATACACGAGGCAACTTGCTATGGATGCAAGGAGAGCAAAGAGAATAAAGCAGGAATGACTGCTGATAGAGAAATGGGATTAGCAAGGTGTTTGAAAGGGGAGATGCAAGAATGTTCTGATGCATTCAAGGGGAAAAAAAAATCCTGAGAGGAGGAGGAGATGACAGGAGATGCAAGAGAACTACAAATGAAAAAGGGGAGCGTGAATGCAGGATTATCTAAGGTTGTTAAAGGAAAAAGAAAGAAAAAAAAAAGGCGGGGATTTGAATCCTGTTACTTCCAGTAGAAACCCCTCCCCTACTTTGGAATAAGCAACAAGTAAGATTCCTATTCCAGAGGCTATTCTGGTTCATGAAAAACTCTTCAGTAACTTTTGCTTTGCAGTGATTGTGGTGACACTAGATATAAACAAAGTTTATTTAAACTAGCTTTGAAAATTCTGTGGAAAAGCACTAATTGCTTAATGACATATTTTGACTGGAATCATTTATACTAATGAGTGCTTTGACAGGAGAGTCAGAGGTTGAAGGAGTCTTAGTATTTCATCAATTAAAAGCAGCAATCAAAAACCCTGCAAGTGGTCTGGTTACCAGCCAAATCCTCTACTGCACATTCCATTCTGAGAGGCTGTGTACAAGTGCACAGTATTATGCTAGTCCCTTCTTATAACTTCCCATTATCACTGTCCATTCAGTATGGGAGCTCTCTTCTCCCTCAGCAGCTTTGGGCTGCTTTGAGCTGGAGGAAAGTCAGCCACTGAGCTTCCATTCACAGGAGCTACCAGCTGAGCCTCAAGGCAATTAACACCATTGACACCAGCACAGGTGTCAGGTAGGAGACAGAGGGAGCAAACGCTTGGAGACTAGCTGAAAGGAGCTGATTTAATGAACAGAAGTCACTGCAGTTTTCTGCATTACTTTTTCTGCCATTTATCAAGCAGTAGCTGTTTTACTTTTCACTGGATGTAAAAATACACTGATCCTTTGGTTAATCGAAATTAAACTGCATGTGACTGGCTTTTTAGGGGTCATTTTGGGTTCTGCAGAAGGCTTCCCTCAAATAACACTAAGTTGTTTTCACACTAGGTGAAATTTCTCAGCCCACCAATTTTCCCAGAGGTACGAGCACTTCATTAGTCCCAGTCACTGAGAACAGCTGTTTAAACACTGGAACAGCAAGGAAACCACAGATCAGTAATATGCCTCAAATATCAATTCTGAGGAGACCATGTACTCAATGTCTGCAAATAGTCTAGCATATTTACAGGAGAGAACGCTAAGCGATAGTCTTTTCTTACACACTTCTGTCTCAGTCTCCTTATTTTTCTTATTCCCTACACTGTTCACAGTGGCTTTGAAAACTCTAAGTACCACGTGCAATGGAACACAAGGGATAGCAGAGAGGGAAAAACCTACTGTATTTTTCTTTCTAAATCCAACTCACAATCCACTCTGAGGCTCTGATTCAGGAAAGCACATCAGGCTGCACTTTTAGACACCAGCCTCATTCACATTCAACATGATTGAAGGATGTGCTCAGAAGTCTGTGTGCACTTAAAAGGTAGCACTAAGTACAGTCCTCATTCAGAAAGACATCTCTAATCTCAGCATAATCAGCAAACCCATTACAAGGTTCCACTGCAACTCTTTGCTATCTACAGATAAAACTTGCCTACTAGATGTCTCTAGAGGTTAATTTATGTATTTGTATTGTCCATACAATGTGTTGTCCCTAAATTCCTAGTGAGACACTCTCATTTTAAGTATTAAATGAATATCTAATACCTGAGGCAGGTCTGAAGGCTTCCTACCATTTAAAAGGTGGCAATTGTACTCAGCTACATGGACTCCTCCTGACCTGATTTTTTCATGGGAGTATTATTTTAAAACTGCTGTTAGAGCTTTACTAATCATTTGCTCCTTAGTAGAGATAAACATAATAAAGCAAAATGGAAAATAGCCTATTTCTTCAAAAAGACAAAACAATACAGGCCATCCTGATCTCGGGTTCAGAAGGAGGCAGTAAGGTGTGCGTGACAATGCATTGCTCCCAGTCACAGAAACCAATACTTAGTATACCAGCCAGTAGTATTAATGGGGGAATGTTGTTCCTTTCGCCTCTCCAGTAAATCCACATCTGTCATTGGTACAGCAAGGTCTATGTGATGCAACCACAGGCAGCTATGCAACTGAACCAAAGATTAAAACATTCATCGCTCTTGGAAGACGCATGCAACAGTATTATTTGTTGTAGAGAAGTAAAGAGATCAATGACCTGTCTCAAAATGAATGCCACAACGTCTGTTGATTCCCAGTAGCTGGCATGGAAAAGATGTGGCAGGGCTACAGTTGGAAATGCTGTCAGTACATCTGGACAGTACAAGGCATAATCTATTCGTTTTGTTCCCCACCACTTGGCAGTAACTACAAAAAACAACAACAAGAACCGAAAAAGCATCACATTTCTAAAAGATACCTTCTTAATAAGTCTGTTGCTGTCTTTCATTTTAGGCTAGTTAGTTGAATGAAGTCTTCTGCTTTTTTAATCTTAAGGTTCTATTAAAGGTATCAATCAAACACAGAAGTACTGTTTTCACTGACTGAATCATCACTTAAATATCTGGAACCTACCCAGTCCTATTCGATTCAAGTTTTTGGAAGCAGAGGTCAACCCAGCGTGATTCCCATTGCTTTCTGGTCTATGGAGAATGTACGAAGAAGGACTGATAATTTTATGTTTTGGAATATAAACTGTAATTTTTCCCCAATGGTGAACACAATATTGATACAAGATTGACAGTCCATAAAATGATCTACAACACTTTTAGTAATAAGTAACAATTCTTATCTGTTTACAGTTCTGCACACCTGGAATATATTTCTAAACACCATTTAGTAGGAAATCCTTAATAACTGTTCATGAGTGCAGCCTTAATATAAAACTGTGACTTTGCCTCCATTACTTAATCCACTTAATTATAAACAGAAGAAGTTACTAAATTGTGTTATTTAACAGCAATTTATGCCATTATCATTCTCCCCAGATATCCAAGAAGGCAGTTTTCCTTCTCAGAATAAAATTTCCACAGAAAGGATGTGGGCAAAAGGGTTGAGGCTGCATAAGACAGTACATCAAATCAAGCCTCACTCACTGTTGGTGAGGTATGCTGATGGCAAACTCTCTGTCGACCCTGAGATTTCACTGTTGGTGCTGACCAAGCTTGACCTCCTTGATTTTCCTTGCAGTTGACTGGGTGCATCTGGAGATTCGGGGCTCTCCTGAGGGAAAGGTAGGTTCAAAGAGCTGTTCTCAAGGAACAGAGCACTGTGGTTGTGGATAGCATCACCTGCAGGTCATAGAAATGAAAAAACAAAGGGATGAACAGCATGGATGAAACTCCTTCAGGAGCAGGAGGACATCATGACACAGTATGACTAAATGGAGGAAGCATATCCTACTGCCACCAAAATGCAATGGTAGCTGGGTGCTTTGGCCAAGGTCTTTCAAAATGAAGAGTGATGTTGGGAGGTTATTTTATGTCCATACAATCCTATCCACCTTAAAGTCATTCTCTAAGAATAGCTAAGCAGCCCTCGGAGTCTGTGATACCGCTCTTGTCCTTTCCCTGACATGAGCAAAACCGCTTTAGAAAGAGTGCCTTCAGAGAAGGTGTCTACTAGTTTGCATGTTCCTAAATGGAACAGAATTTTTATTCGTTCATGTCACACTGACAAAAAAGCTATGGAATATGACAAACACATGTATTTAACAAAACAAAACAAACCCTTCCTCCTGAGGTGTTCTGAAACGCATATAAGAATTTATGTGCATTTAAATAAAAGCAATACTTATAATTTTGCTTGAAGAAGCCTGCACATCCTGCTATACCTATGAAAAGCAGAAGCCCAAATAGGTACCAGTGAGATGGGACATACAGCATACAGACCAAAAGCAGCTGACTCCTCAGTGTTGTTTTTCAGAGGACAAATCTCCTAGAGAGATTAAAACATAGCCAACAGGGAGAAAAAAAAAAAAAAAAAAAAAAAGGACCCAGTTCAATGCACAGAATACAAAGAAAAGGAAGTGAACACTGCTTTATTCCTGACCTTATTTTAGTCCTGTTCAAACAAATAATTGCATCAGGCTGTGCTTATCTTCCATGTATTTTTGGCTCAGAGACTCTCCTGTACAATTCCTTATGCAGTAGTGTCCTGGAATGCGTTTTCTTCAGCTTTTCAAGTCTTATGAATTCTCATTGCAATTAATACCTCAGTGGTGCACAAGGGAGAGCATACTGGGATTTGCTAACAATTTATAAATAAAAGTTGTTGTTTTAAATGACACCATCCCTTTAAAAAATGCACTGGAAACATAAGCTTCTACAGATTATCAGACCTGGTAAAATTTTACATTGTTATGAGAAAGAATATCAGCACAGCTCCTCACAACCTCCTCCCTCCCCAAAAACTGATATGGCTGGAAAGATTTTGGCTTGTTTTGATGCATGCCTGAATATCTTAGCAAAGTGAGACAACACAGGGAGCTCTTTCTCTAAGAAATACTTTTACAAGTCCAGCTATCAGCGAGAGGAAAAATCCATACAGTCAGCAGAATGAACCCTCTGTGAATGAAAAACCTTTAATTCCAAAATGATCTCAAAGCACTTGCTTTAAATGGGAGGATTCCATGATCACTGAAACCTACCCAGCTTAACTGTAAAAGGCAGCCAAGACAACTCTGCACAGATGTTTAACACAAAAGCATTCCATGAAACACTTGGCAATCATTACAGCTCAGGAACTATTGTTCTGCAACGTATCCAACAGAGTGTTTCCAGATTTATGCACTATGGAGGGGAATCTTCTGACGCAGTGCCTTAGACAAGCTCAAAAAGAACTTTCTTTCTTCCCAAATCACCTGGGGAGTTCTCTGCTTCAAGAATCACTATCTGATGGGTTTGTTCCATCACAACATGGCTGGTAAAATGTATCAGTGCAACATTTTCACTTCAGAGGGCAGTTGGAGGGAAGTATTCTTACTGTGCCAGTTATTTCAGAGGGCATACTTTTCAGATAGCATTAGAAATCCCAGTAACAGAAATGTGCCTAAGTAACCAGCGTGATTTCCAAGTACGCTGCCAGGCTGTACTCCAAGTCAGAATGTGAACCAGTGGGTGCCTCTTCCATTGAAAGAAGTCCCAGATACGTAGGTTAGAAGACAGCACATAACCCCCTGCCCCCCCCAGCTTAGCTACTCCTTAGGCAATCCTCTGGGGAGGAGGCAGGTCTTCAGGTTATTCTGTGCCCTGACAATAGTGTTTGCAGATATAAGCAAATGTTAGGCAAAGAAGCATGATTCACTGAAGAAGCCTCCACATAGAAATCAACCTTCTGCTAGCACCTACATGCTGCAGTTTCGCCAGACAAACGTGCAGCAGCTTTCCATTATGAGTTAAGAATGTCAGCACAGATAGAGAGATAAAGAATGAATAGAAAAGTCTTTGAAAAGACAACAACTGGGATGGCAGAGACCATATTAAGCTATTAATGAAGGCAATTAAGCTATTATTTGACTAGATGATCTCCAGAACTCCCTTCCAACCTCAACCATTTTGTGAATCTGTATTTTTCAATATTCTGTACTAGGCAGCAAAATAAAATGAGCTGCTCACAGTGGGGAAGAGCTACAGGTAAATTCATACTTCCACAGTTTAAGACCTGAAAGGCTGAATGAAATTCACAATCTCTCCTCTCTTTGGAACCCGTTCCCAATCCCTTATTGAATTTGTGCCGTTATGTTCCATGCGGGAAATAGGTGACAATCTGATAACAGAGCCTGTCAAAAGCCTGCCACTCCCAGTCTCTTTCCACCCTGCAACAGAAACTTGATTTCTAGTAACAGTAAAAATAAAGACTGTTGAGCTGTCAAAATGAAAATAAATCTCCCATGGATGACAGGAACTTTACTTTTCCAAACCAAAAGCCACTAGTGGTATTTTCTATTGTCCTATGCTTGTCATCACTACCCGTAGAACTCCCACAGCTGGTATATGCAACCCAGCAGTTCACATCTAATCATAAGCTGCCTTCTTCTCATGTTGTCTAACACTTATTTTTAAGGAGAGGCCATAAGCTTATACTAGTACCAATTAACAGGTACTAAAAGAAAATACAGCTTAACCTTGAAAAGAGGACATCTGCATTAGAAAGAAGTACACACTATGATGAAGAACTACTAATGTATAAATGTTAGTATCCCATTTCAAATTTTAGTTTGAGAACTTAATATAATTGAAGTTCTGTCAGACCAGTTATGAATGTGAAATGATGCAGCTCTAGATTAACTGCTGCTTTTCAAACATTGATTTAATCAGATTCCACTTGATTTGCATTCCACATATGCATGTGCACAAGTATGTGTGTGCACACATGACTTTGCATATGTGTGTATGTTCATGCATCTTACTGCAGGGAACACATTCCCACTGACATATATGCACCTTCAGCTTCAACAAATAGAAAACACTACCATTTTATCATATTCGCCTCCAACATTAAGTTCTGAATCCTGATACAGTTTTTGAAATATCCTGCTGAGGCTCAAATTTATCTCTGAATCTGTAGCAAGAATAAATCTAATGCGCATATATGTACACATGCACACTGATAAATTAAATTCTTGCACAATGTTACAAATCCAGATGCTTCAAACCTATGTGACCTTACCTCATTTGTAAAACTTCTTACAAAGTCAAAACAGCACAATTCCTTCTACCATCACCTTTCTTATCCCTTTCATCCTCTTTCCTCCCAGCCTATCAGTCTGTTTTGATTTTTCCCTGATTTAAGCATTCATTATCCATCATGACCACCTCTTAACTGCCTATGCAGGAAAAGCGCAGGCAAAAAGGGACTTGCCTGGTGCTGTGATTTCTCCTAGGAGATATCAGCAATAAATTAGCTCCAAGTGACCAAGAGAAAGAGTATCTGAAATAGTAAGTAAATCTAGGTAAAAGTAAATTGATTGTAAAAATGTATAGTTTAAAATCATGGTATCCATCAACTCTGTTGAAAACATGGAAGCTTGCAAACAACATTTCAACTAAAGCAATCGTGCCACTTTCCAAACTTTCTTTGATACAACTAACATCATAACAGCTTTTACATAAGAATTAAGTTTTTCTCAGTGATGCTCTTTGTTCAATTCTTGTTAAATATGTCCATGCCACTCTGTTCCAGATGACCCAACTTGTTTTCAGCAGGTTAGCACATTTGTATTTCAACTCCTCTTGAGCTGTGTAAGGACAGAAAAAGCTCAAGAGAACCTTAAGTAAGGAGAGCTATAAAAACAGGTACAGTACCTAACTGATGAGATTTTCCATCCCCCAGGGGGTATCTCTGGTACCGTGGAACACTGAATGGAGGCAGGAGATGGAATCTTTTCTCCAGCAATGGTTCAAGTCTGCAGGCAGAAGGATCAGCGGAGTGAAAGAAACTGTACACCTGGCTGCAGGCTGGGCGGACCTGGCATACTTGGATGAGAATGAGATAGAAAGAGAGTTCAGTGTTGCTCCTTTGCAGTTTTCAAGGAGGAACATGATTAATGTGGTCTTCTGCAAACTCCAGACTAAAACATACATCTGGTCACAAGAAATATAACTAAGTTGTTTGCTATTCCCTCTGTAAAAAAAACACTCTTCACTGCAAAGAGGTTTACAGAGACAAGATAATCACAGCAACAGGCAGGAAGACCAGCACAGGAACAGATGGAAGCAAGAAAGGCAACAGAAGTTTAAAAGTCTTCTAAATGTATTACTGAACATTACAGCTATGATGCTCAGCATTTCAAATACTTATCAATAAAATGATTTTCTAGGCCTATTACATAGAGAGGACTGAAATCTAGATGAAAGCAGGTACGTGACAGAAAGCACTGCAATTTCTGAAGTCAACTTAGAGAAGCTAATACATAGAAATGAGGTTGGACATATTATAACAGAAAAGCAATGTTTATGATGCTTGCTGCAGAGATGCAGCTCCTGAGGTTTTGGGGCTACAGCTGTAAAGGATATTTGTGAATCACCCACTTGCTTGGCCAATAGAACACTCAATTGAACACACAGCACTGAGATGTAACTTACACTCAAATGGGTGACCATACAGAGACTGCTAGAGTATATTAAACAGTTGGTGTAGTCACTTCTCATTGAGCCAAACCACACTTGAATCACTCTGGATCTTGTCAGTGTGTGCAGATCAATTCATTATGGAATAATTACACTTAATAGACTTTGTGTACTACTGCACCACACGTTACAACAGTCAATTAACTACAAGAGTAAAGAAATGATTAAAGAATTTATAACAGATGTTATGTCTCCTTCCCATGAACTCAATACAAGCAGGACCTACTCCTTAAAGTTTCAAACCTGCTGTGCTAGACAATGATCTCTAAATGCTCTTTTGATAGAATTTATGTTTCTTTGCACTGATCTCATAACCCTGACAAAATGCATGATGCTTTTCTTGGAAAATGGGTTTGGTATGGCATCGCTCCCACGCACCAGCCAAACACATGCTTAATTAGAAATGATGAACAAAGCTGTTAGTGTTTTAATACTAGGTGTTGCAAAGTCTTCTGATGGAATCCATCTTAAGTGATATGTCTCATTGGAGTATGTATCGGGAATTAAAAAACAAAATACACTGCTTAAGGTCTTCCTCATTTTTAAGCTTTTCAAGCAACAGCCAAGGCATTTATGCATCAGCAAATTTAAATGATGTAAAATTGACACTGTACATCTCCCTCTGCTGCAATCTCAGCTACTTGGACAATCTGAACGATGAGTTAAAGAGCTACACTCGAAAACACTACATTCTTTAGGTTTTATCAAGTCCTTTCTTCGCTGCTGGAAGGACTCTAAAAATGCATGTCGATTACTATTATCAATGGTATATTGAGACAAATCTTGATGTAGACTATGTCAATACAACCAAACTCCAAGCCTAAAAGAACACCTCTGAATTGTAATATTAGCTTTGCCACAGGCAGATCAGAACAATACTTTGCAGCAAAGTCTGCTCTATGAAGGCTAGAGCAGAGGGGCAGCATACTTTGTCTCAATGAGTAATTAACATTCTATTAATCTTAGTAAGAGACTTCAAGCTACTGCAATGTCAAGGCCCAAGTTCCAGAAAACATTAATTCTAAAGATCAAGCACGTGTTTGTCTATCTCTTTGAATTGGCACAAAAGCAAGATTGTCTGAAAAGGAAGAAAATTTCAATTACTTAGAGGATCATTAGAATAGAGTAGAGTAGCTTATGAATAACTGAGGAAAGAATGCAATATCTTGAGTAATTTGTGATGTGAAGAAGAAAGAAAGGAAAAAGCTCCTCTAATTTAATATTTAAGGAGAAATTTTACCCTTTCCTCCAATTTGTCCTGTTGTCAGGCAAATCACACTCAGCCCACATAAACCACTGAAATATGGTACTGTCAGATATTCGCAATCCATAAAAACCCACCAACCAAATGTGTACCACATTCGTACAGCAAATCATGTAAGCTGGCATCACCCACAGCTACCTCTAAGCTTTGGAAACATCCCTTTGTGGGCAGAAAACACGTAAGATCTTACTGTTACAAGCTCATCTTCCTGCAGAAACCAACTGGTGGTAACAGCAGCCACTACTGAAAAAATTACACCATGAAGGAAAGCAACAGCACTTTCTGTTGTTCCTTCTCCTAAGATTCTGTGTAAAACTCACATAAGTTAAAGCACTTAACCACAGCACTTAAGTCAACCACCTTGCTAACTATGGCTAAACCTATAACAAAGGGAGCATGGAGGGACACCACACTCAGTCCACCGGCCACATATGAAGACTAAAGCCCTCCTCACATAAGTAATGTAGTTCAATGTCTAAGATAGATGTAATGAATCAGGCCCATGGGCACCATTCTATTGTGTGTCCTATGTGCCATATTGCCTAGAGAGATTTATCTTCACGTCATTAAGATGTCAACACAGCATCTTTAGAAATGCTCTGGGACCAACCTTCCTTCAATAAGACACTGGTATATGATCCAGTTCAGTCAAGCCATGAACTTTGATGATCTTCAGGTGTGCAGTGGATGTTGCATTCTGCATTCAGTGACTCACTCTGAGAATGATGCAACATCTGTTTGATTCTGGAGGATTTTTGTCACATAAAGCAAACAATGTGGGTGCCTTTGGGAACATTCAGTCAAGTTTTGGTTCCTTCCCAAGCTCGCTTTGCAAAACATCTTAGATTGTGATTGGCTGCAATTACTATGCTTCCCTGATGCAGGATAACCAGAATCTGCTGTATCGTCTGCTGGATGTTGATTTTTCCAGTAAGGATGGCTTTGTGCACCGAACAGTTAGCACACCTGGTTACAAAGGAAAAAGAAGTGGGAGGTAATCAGACTTTGTTGAGGACACCATACAATTGTTTTGCGAGTGTCAGGATACAAATTGCTCCCAGTGGGGTTTATTGTTCCATGAAATCTGAATAAATCCTCCCATGTATTCCAGATAATTGTATCACAAGGGAGAAGTGGAAGTGAAATACCAGCATGAGGACAAAGTTCCAAGACTACTTTTGATGACTTTCCTAGAGCTGAATTTTGTTCCTAGCAGCTGCCAGAAAAAGTGGAAAGAAGTCACCAGTCTGACAGTATTTAAACACAGCAGAAATGAATTCAAGGCAAAGAAAGTACAATTTTCTTGCAGAGCCCAAGTGGTGTGAAATAAATTCTATGAGGTGAAGCATTGCACTGCACTATAATTAAAACCGTGCTTTGGCTAGTCTAGAACTTTGATGTACATATTTACAGATTTAGTGATTACAAAATAGAGTGGTAATTGGATATTATTCTACCAAGCTCAGCTTCCTTCCCTAATGGGTAATATATTTATTCTTTCTTCTCACCATGTTGAAAATTAACTCAGTCAAAAATAAATGAACAGCTTAATGTAATTAAATTAGCTGTATAATGGCACCTTCGTGTATATTTGCATGAGTGAGTTTGTGTTGCTTACAGAAGCAAGAGGGTGCAGACTTGAAGAGTAAATTATTATCCTAGAAAATGTCTTTTTACCCACTAAAGAGATATGATTCCTTCTTGTTCAAGCAATGAAAAACCTCACCTACAAAACGTATAACGAGTGTTTTTCACAAGGTAAGTAACAATGGCAAACCTCCACAGAAGTCTTTGTTAACATCGTTAGCTACTGAAAGACACTATTTTACTAAGAAATAGACAATATAGGGCAAGTTGACACTTCTTTCCATCAGAGAGCTTGTATGGGTAATTTTGGCTAACTTCCTGTTTGTCTAATGCTCAAGAAAACAACAGAGGAGGGAGAGGGGAAGAAGAGAAGAGAAAAGAGAGAAAACGCTTCATTGTGGCTTCTCTACCTCAACGATGACAGGAATTCTTCCTGTGTATGGGCACAGTAGGTGGCCAAAGAAAGCCAAGAATGCAATCAGCAGGGTTATGAGTTCACTTTCAAGTTGTTAGCATCAGGAAAAATATGATCTTTGGTGGCAATGAGAAGGTATATCCTCTGCGTTAGCTGTTGCTCTGCTCTTGTGACTTGGCAAAGGAATATTGGATATCACTTGCCTAAGGAGATTACTTCCGACTATTGACATTTAGCAAACTAGTCAGCATCCTGATCATTGAAAGAAAGCGTCAAACACTCTCCCATCACAACTATACCAAGGCAGGCTGCTGCCATTTTGCAGATGTAACTAGACACTCATGATATATTCAGACTTCTGAAAAACACTGAGGAAGTGTTTATGGGCTGGCAAGGCTCCTATGAAGATAAGCAGCACACAGACTGGAAGAATTCTGCTAAGACATACAAATGATCAGTGATTCAGAAAATAATGACTGATATTAGACAGCATGAGGGCCACAGAAGAGTTTGGTGGAGGGCACCCAAAAATGTCAAGGATGCACTTGGGGGCAATAAAATGTTAGAAGAGAAATAAAATACAATTGGCAAGAAGATAAAAAAGTAGAATGAAGGTTTGGTCTTAGTCAGTTTCCTTTTAATGTAAAGATAAACGAGTATCTGAAACACTGAAGGTAAAACATGAGAGAAGATGCCTGTTCTGCACATGGAGCAGACATACGTTTGGATATAATTTTCTTACAAGTGTTCACCCCCCCCCCCCAAAAAAAAAAAAAAATTAAAAGAAGTCACTGACAAATCAAAGTAGCAGCAACATCCTGGGCTGTAATTTCCCATATTTCCAGTTAGCTCTGTACCTATCATTTCAATAAAAAGGGCACCTGACTCCTCTCATGTAACTTCGAACTGTCTGCTGTTGGAACTGCAGCTGAAACAGGAGGTTTCTCTTTATCTGTTTTCCTCTCAACTGTGCTGTAATTATCATTTAAAATTGGGATTCTCTTATCAAGTACAGCTCTAAGAACTGATTATGCATCAAAGAGACTCTGCTCATCTTGGAAACCTGTTTGAAATGCTGGTCAGTTGAGCTGCTCTCAAAATGTGCTCTCTAGGATACTAGATTGAGTACAAAAGTGAGAGCTAATTTGAAGAAAGTATTTACAATAGTTTAAAATACTAGTAATTAATACAAGTTTTCCCTGTCAAAATGTGTAGAGGGATACTAGAACTGAGATTGAAGAAAGCAAGACTCCTGACTAGAGTGTTTAGAAACGTACAGTGCCAGTCCAATGAAATATTTAAGGTTGCACTGAAATTTGCCATCTAGCTCTAGCTAATCACAATTCTTCATAGTTACCACATTAATCCACTACAAATTTAAACAGGAATGAGACTAGGATCTGTGCATAGGGCTGCCACCAAAATATTACAGAACTCCTCAGAGGTTGTGTTTGTTCTTTGCTTTTCAGTATCCAAAAGTAAAAATGTAACTGTGTGGGATATTAACTCCTTCCTTCCTAACTGCCATAAGGAGAACATTTACTGTGCAGAAGAGTGACTTTAAATTGCACTGGTAAATGGAAGACCATAGAACAAAGAAATAGTATCTTGCCCCAATCTTACCAGCTTCATAAGCCATGTCTCCGACATCTTGCTAAAAGATGATATCAGAACTTAAAGATATTATCTTCCTTCTTTACAAATACACTCATAAACAAACAGCAAATACATAGAGCAATAAGAGTCCTGTTAACCTGCAGAGATTTTCTTCTTACCAGTCAGTGCAAAGCTGTCTTTCTTTCTCTTGCCTTGCAACCTTCCCCAGTAAAATAAATGAGTTTCAAGTTCAAAGCAACATTATGGTCTCATATAAAACATACCCAAGGCTCCAGTAAGTCGCTTTCTTTTAAAAATTACTGCTTTAGACAAATCACATTCACCTCACTTAGTTCATGCTTTGCTTGGATATCAGATAGCAGAATACTACGATCAAGTTGCAGAGTTCCCACTCTCCTAGTGGTCCTACTTCACACTATAAAGTTCAGGAAGGCAGCTCTTACCTCTGTGAATCCAAAATTACTTCTAAAGAGCATTAAGGTCTTCATACAGCCAAAACTGACTTTTAATGTAATTGTGGCATTTCTGAGCACAGAAATGCTCTCATATGCTGCAGAGTATTCAAGGGAAGACTTTCAGACTGGTGCAGAGAGCACACTTCAGAATTGTACCACTTTAAAGCAATTCCTCTTGCAAAAAGCCATTTAAGTCCATTAAATTTGCATGAATTTCCAATACAAGTCTACAGTCTTGAGGTGAAACATGAACTTCAATTGCACTGATCAGGACTGACTGATGGGAGGGCTTACCACACAGTCACTGCTGACAGCTGTCACAGGCTGTATGTAAAGATGTGCTGATGTTTGTGCTGATGTTTGCCATTGATGTACTCTCCTACAAAACACTGCTGTTGTTTTCTGCTTGCTATTCAGCAACTGGCACCGGCTACTTAGCACTTGCTCTTCGAACAGTCTAAAAAGATACCTGATGAAGCAGCTCTGTCTCATGTGCGATTCCAGAGCAGATGTGTACTTTCCGATTCATTAAATGGAAACAACTCCATCTTGCTCAAAGGATGGATTCATGTGTATACATTAATAGATATTCATAGATTTTTCCAAAGAAAGTCCTACCAAAATAACCTCAATACCCCTCTCCCTCCCCCAAAAGACCAACAGAAACCCCCATCATCCTAAGGGGAGAATTGCTAATCTGGTAAAGAAATCCCTAGGACAGAAATACAAATTGCAGTGCAGTTTGCATAGTCAGCCACCACCCTTAATTGTTCTTAATTTTTCTGAAATTCTCATTTTCAATTAGCTGAGTTTTGCTTTTATTTGATCAGAATTGAATACTGCATATATGAGGAATGAAATTTAAAGTGGGAGTTTAACTATTTTCCCCTATTAAGTCCCTGGAAGTTACTAAAAATGCTACCAGATTTCTAAAGGCTCCTAAAGATCTGCTTTTTAATTTTAGTGATTTTTAGTACCTTTTTCAAGGACTGTTCATTGGTGTAGTATAGCCTTCATGTTGAATGACATGGAATGTACGACTAACAGTAGGGCACAAGATACACCTATTGTAAATATAAAAATAAATAATGCTCATCACCACACACCTCAGGACAGACCTGCACTAACATTCCTGTCTTAGAAAAAGGAACTAGCCCCATTTCCCATTTTTAATTAGGCGCTGCTATTTACCTTCTTTTAAATGAAGCTCTCAGTTTCCAAATGTCATTAAACAGCCTGTATTCTAAACCCATAAAAAGCTTACCATCCAGGCCAGGCAGAACAGTACTCCTCATTGCAAGCACCAAACCAAGCGGCGATCCAAAAAGGAAGAAATCAGATACTTCAAATTCAAATCGGCCGAGGTTTACTTCTGAGAGACTGGAGCTATTCACAGGAGGAAAGTCTGCATCATCTTTCAACACACTTGAGTGGATGCTGAGCAAAGAAAATGCACTGCTTCAACATTAACGAAGAGAGCATGCAGAGAAAAAATCCATTCCAAAAACAGGCTGCTTAGATAGCTCTAGCATCTGCATCTAGATCCAAGCAGTATGCATTAAATTGTAGGCAGAAACACAGCGTAGCAGCTGTTTATCATGTTTTCTATCATATGGCTGTTCAGTAAATTTACTACCATCAACAGTTAAAATACTCATAAGAAAGTTAAGCAAGGATGGTGAAGATTGAGGTTTACCTCCCCTCCCCTTCAGTTGTACAGACACATGTAGGCATATTCTGAAACTTTTGCTACAAATTCTAACCTATTCAACTTGTTTAGGGACAATGACATTAAAAGTCACAGTCAAAGTATGGTTATACAGATTCATAAAAAGGCTCCTTCTGATGTGTTCCTTAGGCTATGAACTAAAAGGTGACTACTTCTCAGCTACATATTACAGGCAAAAATAACCAATGTATATGGATAGCTTTTAATCTTTTAAGTGATTTAAAAACTTTCATTTATTTTTTATGCTATATACACAGAGGTAAACACAGATCACTTATCCCTGATTGACAGAAAAGACTTGCCCCTTAGTCCTGTTAAAGATGAAATTACATTAAAATTCAGTATATTAGCATACACACATCTTGTTCAGTCATGAGACAGAGGAGAACACATTTTCAGAGTATGCAGGAGCTGCTTATCATAGTGACTTTAGAAAGAACGGTAACTGAAGCCCTCATGAATTATCCACATGTGATATCTTGCATCAATGGCCAGAAATCCTGCAGACTGATCCTCAGTCAGCCAAAAGACCACATCTCTCTTTCAATCTTTTGAGCCCACTAGTGTCCTAATTTATCACAATTTATAACCTGATGCTTTTAACTAAACTTCCAGGGACCAAAATTAGGGCTCCTTCAGGGCAGGAATGAAGAGACGTGGGAATTAAATCCATCATCTGTTTGGCAGTAAAGTTAGCTCTCTGTGCCAAAAACACTCACCAAAAAAGTGTAAGTTAATGAAATGAAATGCAACAACAGTATGCTGGACTGGGATGTTTGTGTGAAAGAGGGATCTCTGTCACCTCATTACTCAAACTGAGGCATCACCTCTAAATTACACTAAATAAGCTCACAGGAAAAGATATCTAATGATCTCACATCAATTTCTCATGCAGAAAACAGAAGGCTTTGAACATCTCTGTATTTACTGTGCAGAGCAGGGAATGACTTGGTTTGGTTTGATTTTTTTCCCTGTTTGATTTACCAAGGAATTTTTCTGCCTTCTTTAGCTTATGTATTTCCAGTTATTCCTCAATAACTTAGTAAAAGCCAAAATTTTCATGAGTTAGAAATGTGAAGGGAACGTAATTTTTTCCATCTGCTTGCTTAAGCAAAACCGTGTGCAAAGCTTTCAGTTTAAAATCAGATACCTAGAAAATGAAAACATAATAACTAGAAAATTGTTTCATCTATTAATTATTCTATTACACCTCAAGCATGAAGTGCTTTACACAAGCTAACACCATGCTTTCTATGCTTTAAAACAGTACATAGTTCTACTCCTATAGAGAGAGTTAGAAGTGATAGACCAAAAAAAAAAAAAAAAAAATCTTCACACTTTAGCATACACTGATAGCCAGAAAAAAAAAATCATGGTATGGAAATAAAAGCAGAATAACCAACAAAAGCAAAGCACAGCACATACTGACTGCAGCCAAAGCAAGAATATAAAATTACTTTAAACTGCCACTAACAGAACAGATAGCGTGAATTATAACACAGTGGTAAAGTCTACACTACACTCGAGCTGTTGCAGAACTGATAGTTGGAACCCAATAAAACTTTTCTCCCTCTGCATCACTCCCAACAAAATAAAGAAATGAGAAGATAGAAAGAAAAGATAAAGCACAAAGAATTCAGATAAGTGAAAAGCAGTCAAATAGCTAAGAAGTTGCAGAAACAATAAAACAAATGGAATGGTGATATTCACATCATATCTCTGTTTAAAAGGATTCCTAGGATTTAGGAAAGCAAATTAGGTTAAATCTCTTCCCCTTCATCCATCTTGCTGTTTAGCTGAATGTTTATATAGCTTTCTGTTTTATTTTAATACCAGCCTGAAGAGTTTTTAGACCAATGAGAGCACATAAAAGCAATTGTCTCATTCTTTGAAGAGTAACAGAAATCCTGTGAGTGAAGTCAGAGGGGTCTTTAGAAAGAAAAAAAAAAGTCAAAAGAAAATCATAAATTATAAAGCATTCATCCATCTTATTTGTGTGGGCTGCACTGAAGACATGGAACTACCTGCATTACTGTTTTGCACATTCAGAACTCTCACAGCTGAACAAAAAGAATAAAAAATTCACCACAGATGAGTGGGTTTAAACTAGACCCACAATCTGTGGATCTATATCTATGCTTTTCTCTCAGGAATATGCAGGGATCTCAAGCAAACTTCCAGAAACACTCCACAAAGAATACAAACAATTCCATTACTCTGGCACTGCCAGGCTGCATTCAGTGTCAAGCCCATTTCTTTTACTCAGGCATCAAACACTAGTTACCTAGAAAGGAAAGCATGATGTTGGGTTATAGTATCACAGCCATAGGTGGGTGAGTCACTTTGTTTCCGTGGTATCAGCTGCCTTGGCTCCTCATCCTCCATGATTCCCGAGATGTCAATATTGCTTTTGCTGAGGTGTTTGCTGCCACCCAGGCTTGAGTCCTCTGCTAAGAGGGGATTATCCTTCAGAAAATGAATAGAGCAAAATGAAGGTTTAAAAGGGGATCAAAACACAACAAAGCTTATCATGAAACAGCTGTATTTACACATTTGACCTTACTTAATCCAGAAAAGAGTGGAAGGGCTTAGACTTCCTCTATGCAGAAGCACATGCAGAAAGAGACAAAGACTCACTTTCCCTCTCAGACGTACAGCCTAACTGCTGGGAGGAGGACCAGGAATTTTTGAGAAGGAAGAATACAAAGGCCTCATCCCTCTTGACTTCATCATTCTTAGAGAACTGCAGAGATCCTAAGATAATCAGAGGGCTCTTAACTGAATGCACAAAATGCCAGTTACAGTATGGTCTTGTAATTACTGCTGTGGACCACTACAAATTTTACAGGGTCAGGCAGGAGGTGAGGGCTCTTGCAGTGTGTTGGGAACAGGAAACTGTCTGCCTGCTGCTTTGTGTGATAAACTCATTTATAACCAAAAAAGAGTTGTTTTATTAAATATGTGCTTCCCTTGAGTTCAAGCCAGAAACGACTACAGGTTCTACTTGTACTTTTTAATGCGACCAGTAATGCTTAAGTCTGACATTGCCTCTGTACGTCTTGATTTGCCCTGCAGCCTACAATCTTCAATGAAACTCTTTGCTGTTATAACAGCTATTTATTGTTTTAAAAACAGCGTCTATCCTCCAGAACACCAGAGACCTTCAAAGACAAAATTCTATCACCAAACTGTTCCTGGCAGAGTTACTTACATAGGGACTTTGTACAGATACATTATCAGCAAGGTAAGTGAATACCTTTTCTTAATTTATTCATGTTTCATAATTACTTCACACTGATTCAATAGGCAAAGATATCTACCCCATAGATTCAGTGAAGAGTTCTGTTCTCTAGCTTGTTCCCAAACAACAGTGCCATTAAATACAAATACAGAAATACAATATATTTCTGATTTTAAATTGAAACTTGCATGCTACAAATATTCTGCAATCTTTGCCTAAAATTCCAGCTTGCCAATTGTTCTTTCTACAAATACATTTATTAACGTACATAAGAATATTCAGAGTAGCAAAGAAAATGGAGGTAGGAGGCGAGGACACCCACACCCACATAGCTGAAAGTGAACTTTCAGAGACTGATTCAGAGCCCATGAAACCCATTGATAAATCAATTGATTTAAATAGGCTGCAGGTAAAACACTCAAACACCATACCATCAAGGATTTCTAAAAACCGTATCAGTCTTGTCCAGTCTTGGAACTTCTTCAAAACCCTAGTGATCTTTGTGCAAATGACATAACAGGAGCTGAGATGTAGATATATCTGCTACTTTTGAATAAGAAAGTTATGTCAATGCAGTAGGAAAAATGGGAACCCTTGAAGATGCCACAGCAAGAAAGCTGATGCAAAGAACTCAATGTGATTTTGTTTTTTTGGCCTTCTATTTTCCCAATAGTCTAGGGAAGAGGGCTGTCTGTTTGAATGTCATGGAGCTGGCAGTAACGTAACACCACAGGCATTTCTTGTAATCACATACAGATTTCTCCACAGTATTTAAAAACTAATTTGTGTAACCAATAATTAAGTAGTAGGACTGCTTAGTAATAAAAATCATTACCTTCATTCATCACTGAAAGCTGGCAGCAATTCACCTTTGTCCACTAAGCCTCACTAAAAAGAGCACCTTGCTGAGGGCTTGTCCTTCTCTTATGTCACAAGACAATCTCAGACAGGTCACATTTTGCATGGGTTTGATAGTCTCAGATTAACATCACATGGGAAAAACATTAAGTTCCTTCTTCCTCAGTGCTACTATTAAGGTTAACCTAGCATTTCAATTGCACATATTTATTTACCGGCCATGACGTTTGTCAGAGACATGGCATGTTTTTTTTTTTTTTTTTAATCTGGAAGAAAAACATTCAGCTAAAACCAGCTAATAGGATATATGTCATGCTATTATTTGCTCTGTAGAGGGGGGCCTTCATTTCCTTCAGTAAGCTTCAACTCATTTTAAACTTGATTTTCTATAGGTAAAACAGGTCTTAAAAAACATACATATCACAGATACCACCACAAGGTAAGAAATCAGCAATCTTAAAACGAAAAGGGACTAAAAGCTCTGTGGGACTGCTCCAGGGAAGGTCACTGGGAAACTGGCTAGTCATTTTACCAGAGAGCAAGATCCCTAATTTTTCTTTTTCTCTGTTGCACATGATAACTGGGCAAGGTAATGCAGAAAGACTACGGAAAATTAGCGATTGAATCTACTTCTATGGAGCCAGGGAGAGAGCAAGTTTGCAGGCCAGGCATTCCTCATAACCTCTCTCAGCACTGGAGCATGTTAGTAGTCCTGTGCACTTGGGGTGAGATTTAATTTCAAGAGTGCAAAAGAGCCAAATTTGTTCTCCAGATTTATGCAAAGGAGTAGCTGGAGAATGAAATGACAGACATGAGCAGTAGTACGAGTCTTTCCATAGTGCCCTGCTTGCAGGCCTCAGCAGCCAAGAGGACCACCTGGCTTCCATGCAAGGTGAATAATTAGTCCTGCTGCTGAGAAAGGGGAACCACGGAGCTTGTTAGTGCCATCTCTGGAGCTGGCTTCTGTCATATGAATCATCTGCCCCTTGGGGATTGAACTGGAACAAAATTCTCTTCACACACATTACTGAACAGCA
The DNA here is from genome assembly GCF_028389875.1 of Rhea pennata. Taxonomy (NCBI): domain Eukaryota; kingdom Metazoa; phylum Chordata; class Aves; order Rheiformes; family Rheidae; genus Rhea; species Rhea pennata. The sequence continues at coordinate 131,090 of NC_084682.1, forward strand.
TTAAATGGCAAAAGTCTGACAATCATTTGTGTCACAGAGACAGAAGGTAACTGGGTGAAAGGAGCTCTTACTGAGAAAATAAACCTCTCTAAGCCAGCTGGGTCTTCTCTGCATCTGAACTGCAAAAACTGCATCAGATGCAGTTCTCCCAGATCCCACAAATGGCACAGTTAACATTTCATCTGCAGTAAAATGGTACAAATATCAGGATCTGAAGCAGCCACCCACTGATATGCTTTAGATATCCTTCATCCATGTGAAGCAAATCCTCAGCTCTCTTACCCAAGATGTGATGACATCATCTTTGTTAAGCATTTCAATAATTACAAATGTCACTGGTTTTTAAAGGATAAAAGTTACTAGTCTGGTTTGAGCAGAGTGAGATTTGCTCTACTGCAGATTCTTTTACTGGACATACAGACAAATTCTCAAGTATTATATAGGTATGTATATACAATAAATCAACATAACCACAATAATCATGCATATTTCTACATATACCACAGAATTCTCTACCCGTTATAGATAATTCTCATTTGATTATTCAGTGAATAATGGAAGCTAGAAGGCAGAATGGACTGCATCACACAAACCAACATATATTCATTCACTCGTGGTAGCAGTAGAATGTACCATTCTAATTCATTATTTACATTGTCTTGACAAATTAACATAGACTCGCTATTGCCAAAAAACATGTTTCTAGTACTTTAGAAAGCTCTAGCTATGAACTGTTCAAAGAATGCAATGTGCTGTCCTCAGTACTGGTACTGTTAAAAGGTGATGCTGAGAACTTAGAGCTATGTTATTAATGGAGGATAATTCTCCTCCTAAAAACATTAAGAGGATGCCTCTTTGCTTGAGAGTACTACCATGTTCACATGCTGTCCTTTCACACATAGTTCTCAAAATGAACTAAATAAGTTAGTATCATTGAGCCCATTTTTGAGGAGAGAGGGTCAAAAGATGAAACAATTTAGCCAAGGTCACAAAACCATCAAAGAATGGAGCCTGGGTGCCTCATCCAATGCCCACTCAAATACACCAAACCACCTCTCAACCCCTACTTGAGTCTGAACTACATCAGGTTAGTTGAACTCCATTTTTTTCATAAATGGTGCATACAATAATGAAGCTTAAATGCTAGCATTACTTTTTTTAAAAAATATGCTTTCACTATCATAAATCCTTTCCTGAATCTCAGTTAGAATTAATCCTCCCTTCTTTCCAAATGTAGAATTCATGTAGAGACTGAGTTATGCTCAGTGGTTTATTCACACATCTTCAGGTGACCGGTATGCCTCATCACAAATGAGGCATCCTTCCACCTGCCACTAAAATTTACTCATGAGTACATCCTAATTCTAGATTATTGGTAGGAAGGTGCGTAAGAAATTCCAGACAAAATGGAGACCAAAAAAAAGTTTTGCTTGCTAAAAGAAGTTTTTAGCAAAAAAACAGCAGTCAGACTACTGAGAGAGGGTATCTTTACATCCACCATTAGGGATACAGTAAAAGGCACTCTGTGGCCCTGCTTTAAGGATTTACCAGTAAAGCCTTAACCAGTGATTGCTGTAAACTGAAGCTGCAGACTTCATTTTCCGATGGCATTTTTTTGACATATGAGCAAATTCCTGTGCTATCATTGCTATTTACCAAATCCCTAAATATCTCTGGCTTATACGGACCTGACTTCCTTCAGGGAATTAATCTCAGCTGCATGCTTTCTTTCTCTTTACCTGGATGCTGCTGATGCTTCCTCTCCTGCTGCTGTTCTGACTCTCATCAGCCGTATTAGCATTATAGCAGATGGCATCAAACCCCAAAATTCCTCCTATGCAGTCACCAATGAGACACACCTGATGAAATAAGAGATTTTTTTTTGGGGGGGAGGGGAGGTGAGACACAGCAATTGCTTTAAAAAAAAACAAAAAACAAAAAACAAAAAACATCATAGCCTTATAGAGGAGTTAGGAGAGCTGAAAGACATCTTAATTTACACCCTTGGCATAACATCTCTGCTGGATCCTACTGCAGCTGAAAAGATGTGTTCGCATTTTCTCCCATTTCCTCTTACCCCCAGACATACACTTTAGTATATCTGCCCAACGGACCGTTTTGACTAGCTGAGTGTTTCTCTGAACCAGTCAGAACTGTTGCTAGCTACCTGCAGTCAGATTCCAGCTTAAAAAATCCTCATCACTGAAGAACCTGTCTCAGCAAGATTTCAAACTACTTAACGTTTCCTTCAGAGTCACATAAGGAAGAGGAACTCAACAAATTAAGAACAGGTTGTTATTCACTGGTCAAGACAAGGGAGTAGAACTTTTACATGAGGTATTAAGTAGACAGATTCACTCACACCTAATGTAAATATAACAGCTACCTTCAAAATATAGGCCTGGAAATTAAAATATGTAAGTCTACAGAGTACTAAAATCGGGAATTCATCAGAGGAAGTAATTTTAATGCCTCACTGAAATCTGCCTCACAAGCCAATTACACTGAACATTTCCCCCTCCCACAGAATATTCATCCCATCCCAGTCCCCTGTCCCAAGAGGAATAATTGCTGTTATCTCTCTCCTCTGTTCCACAGGTTCTAGCAACCCCTTTCCCACCTACTCTCAAAGTAAATGTCTAGTCAGTTCTTCCCAAGGCCTCAATTAGTTTAACTGGTGACATATCTCTCCCTACAAGCCTTACCTTGCTTCTAGCCTTAATTCTGCTTGACTACAACAAAACTACATGTTCTGGTTAACAGGATGTTGTGCATGATGTCCTCAAAGTGAGCAGTGTAGGAAAAGTGACCACTTAGTAATGTTGACAGGAAAAAAAACAAACCTCTCAGTCGACCCCCCCACACCAAATTCTCAAATAAGAGTTAACAGCTGTTAAAAGTAAATTTTCTCAGGATGAAAAAAAAACAAAAAACAAACAAAAAAAATGAAGGTAACACCCACCCTAAGACAACTCTGATTCCAGAGTCATACACAATTGCTGATTTACCCTTTTGATCTTCAAATTCCTACACCATGCAATAAAGTCAAAGACCTGAAAATCATATGGATACCAGTAACCTTAACAAAATTATCAGCAACTTTTGTGTGGATTAATGGAATCTTCTTTTAATGTAATCTTCTTGAACTTACCATTTCATTTCTAATCCTCATTATTATTGGCATGAAGGTAATGGGGTTAATTTGTTCCAGATGCCACATAAAGCCCAAAAGGCCAGCTCTGCTTTGATGAACTTGCAATATAAATGGACAGAATAGACAAAAATACCAGAGAGGAAAGAGACTTGCAGAGTGGGGGTCAGGTTATATGGCATGTAATCTAGAAGTACAGGACTATTCAGATTGATCTTTGATCAGCTGATCTAAGATGTAACGACAGGACAAGAGGAAACAGGCAACAACAGAACCACAGGATGTTCCACCTGAATATGAGGAGGAATTTCTTCACTGTGAGAGTGACAGAGCACTGGAACAAGTTGCCCAGAGAGGTTGTGGAGTCTCCTTCTCTGGAGATATTCAAAGTCTGCCTGAACGCAACCCTGTCTAACATGCTCTAGGTGACTTTGCCTGAGTAGGGGGTTTGGACTAGATGATCTCCAGAAGTCCCTTCCAACCTTTCCAATTCTATGATTCTACGACCAAAGCAAAGTACTGCAGACAGTGCAGAAAAGTCACTTTTCCAACTTCTAACAATGCTTGTACTTGATGATAAGAACACTGTGGAGCGTAGAGAGGGCATAGGCTCTTCTATATGAAGTATTAATACAGATTTTTTTGGGGGAAAAAACAACTCCCCCCAGTCCAAACCACCAATCTTCTTTTAATGGAATCTTCTTGAACTTACTATTCCATTTCTAATCCTCATTATTATTGGCATGAAGGTAATGGGGTTAATTTGTTCCAGATGCCACATAAGGCCCAAAAGGCCAACTCTGCTTTGATGAACTTGCAATATAAATGGACAGAATGCTGGTACTTGATGATAAGAACACTGTGGAGCGTAGAGAGGGCACAGGCTCTTCTATATGAAGTATTAATACAGATTTTTTGGGGGGGGGGGGGAAACAACTCCCCCCAGTGCAAACCACCAAGGAGATTTCTTTGTAACTTTTTGAAAGAAAAAAAATCCTGTAACGTGATTTCTTTTTACTGAGAGATCTGTTTTTATAATTATTGCTGTCATTGGTATAATTTTTCTTTGCATATCTCACCTTTCATAATGTTCTGTCACTGCAGGTGTGTTGTTTTTATGCTCCAAGTAAGAACAGTTTATTGCGGATATTAAAATTAGCTTCAAAACAAAATTTCAGTCCAAAAACTGCTGATATACCACACTGTAATCTTATCATTGCTACGAAAAAGATGATTTGTGTAATATGATTTATGTTTTCGTTCAAAGATTACACTGTACTCTCATATGTGTCACCCCCCCCCCCCCGCAGTCTGGGAGTCATTGTACTTTAAGGAACTGCAATTTTCTAGCTACGCAGAGGGCCCCATCACAAAATAATTTCAGTAACTCACACTGGGCAGCAGTATGGCATTTACTCTATGTGAAGCAGGGCAGCTCTGCAGAGAAGGACCTGGGAGTGCTGGGGATGGAGAAATGGACCAACAGAAATGTCATGAAGTTGAACAAAAGGAAATGCAAAGTCCTGCATCTGGGAAGGAATAATCCTCTGCATCAATATAGGCTAGGGAACATCCAACCAGAGTGCAGCTCTGAAGAGAAGAACCTGGGGGCCTGGTGGACAACAAATTGAATACAGCCAACAAAGCACCCTCTTGCAGCTAAACAGAATCCTGGGCTGCATTAGAAAAAGCATTGCCAGGAGGCCAGGTGAGGTGATACCAAGCTGGGAGGAGTAGCTGACAAACCTGAGGGCTGTGCTGCCTTTCAGAGGGACCTGGACAGGCTGGAGAGCTGGGCAGAGAGGAACCTCATGAGGTTCAACAAGGGCAAGTGCAGAGCCCTACACCTAGGGAGGAATAACCCTAGGCACCAGTACAAGCTGGGGGCTGACCTGCTGGAGAGCAGCTCTGCAGAGAAGGACCTGGGAGTGCTGGTGGATGACAGGTTGACCACGAGCCAGCAATGTGCCCTTGTGGCCAAGAAGGCCAATGGTATCCTTGGGTGCATTAGGAAGAGTGTTGCCAGCAGGTCGAGGGAGGTGATTCTGCCCCTCTACTCAGCCCTGAGGAGGCCTCATCTCGAGTACTGTGTCCAGTTCCGGGCTCCCCACTACAAGGGAGACATGGAGCTACTGGAGAGAGTCCAGCATAGGGCTACGAGGATGATCAGAGGGCTGGGGCACCTGCCCTGTGAGGAACGGCTGCGAGAGCTGGGCCTCTTCAGCCTGGGGAAGAGAAGACTGAGGGGGATCTTATCAATGTGTGTAAGTACCTGAGGGGAGGGTGTCAAGGGGATGGGGACAAACTCTTTTCAGTTGTCCCATGTGACAGGACAAGAGGCAATGGGCAGAAACTGAACCACAGGAAGTTCCGCCTGAATGTGATGGGGAATTTCTTCCCTGTGAGAGTGAGGGAGCACTGGGAACAGGTTGCCCAGAGAGGTTGTGGAGTCTCCTTCTCTGGAGATATTTAAGGCCCGCCTGGATGCAACCCTGTCTTACGTGCTCTAGGTGACCCTGCTTGAGCAGGGAGGTTGGACTAGATGATCTCCAGAGGTCCCTTCCAACCTTACTGATTCTATGATTTCTAGTCTAGCGATGGAGAAGCAGGAGTAATAACTGTGACCCTACGTCAGCCAAAAGTCCGTAGGTGACTTCACTGTGGAATGGATCAGACCGGAAAAATTAAATGACTTTCCCAAAGTCACACAAAACATCTGCAATGCAGCTGGAAACTGAATATTTGTCTTCTGAGACTCAGTGCTCCTGATTGTTTTATTACTAGTGCCATGGAAGCAGAAAAGAAAAAGCAATACTTAAATACTGGATTCCTTGTGCTTTTAGCCAGAGATATGCTGATGTCCCACCCTACTCCATCAGCTATAGTTGGTCTGTGAGGAAATCAGTAACACAGATTTTCAGTTATTTCAGCCTGGCTGGCTTGTTCATTGCTTAACACAACACACTCCTATCACACAACTAAGGCTCCTATGCATTATCAGAAATCATAGCACTAATTAGCAAGAGCCTAGGAATAAAACTGTTTGTAAGAGAAGGAACAGCACTTTCTACAAACTGAGTAAACCTAGGTTAGATAACCGACAGGATTCCAGAAGCATCTTGTTCATGCTGGGCACTAAGAAGGCGTTTTATATAGGTAATCCCATGCTAATATTCCTTCATCATATTTGCAGCATTGCTCCTATATCCATAACTGAAAACCTTTCCATAAAAATCAGAAATGGCCCAACAAAAAACAGCTTTGCCCCCAAGGAATTATACTTCAATGTGCGAGAAAATAATCTTACCTGTCCATTAAAACCAGCCCCATCTGCAGATTTGAGAAATTCATTATAAACTTGGTTGGCTCTGCTAATCACCATGGCAACTGCATCTTGGTACTGAGGGGACGAAATGGCCAGCAAGGGCAAGGCAGCTAGTGGGATGTGGTCTTCACTACTGCTGAGACAGCTCTCATCATAACTGTAGGGATTTAGGCTAAAGAAGAACATGCTGTTGTCAGGAAAAATGCAAAAGACAGCACACAGCATTAGAGAATGAACAATTACTTATTAACAGAAATGGCTTGGGCTATGGCAGCTTATAATGAGAGAGTACAGTAAGGATCACTTTCTCACAGAAGAAAGCCAACTGCTTAAAATGAAGCATTTTCTGCTTTGTGTGACTGAGACCATGCTGGAAAGCATTTCTGCAATTCAACATACTTGTTGCAATTTGCTCACCTTATTTTCTTTACACACACAAACGGGTATCACTTTAACTAGCAAATACATTATTCCCTTTCAGCTTTTCTTTATCATATAATCAACTTAAAACAGAAGGAATAGGATCCAACCATCACAGTGGAATGTTGTTTCCTAAAATGCAAGCAGTTAACAGAGGAATTATTCAAAAACACGTAAAAAACATTTTTCCCAATGTTTCTGTAGAGGCTTCCTCATGAGATAAGATTTAGACCAATAATTATGCTTTCAAAACGTTTGTATAAAACCATACGTGTTCTGAAATCACATGCAAATTTTGCATGCTAACTTTTTGGAAAAAGGAGGTGGACTAAAAATGTAAGCTTATATTTGTCAGGACACTAATTTTATTTCACCTAAGATGTGCACTCTGCATTGCAGTTTCTCAGTAAATGTATCAATCATGCCTTGGTTGATTTTTACAGATGAACGGGAAAAATGATTCACAGAGAGGAAAAGGTACGTGTCACATTACTGTGTGTCAGTTTCTCTTAAAGCAAGCTGACCTTCCTGTAGAAACTAAAGGAAGGTCATAGTATTTCGGACAAGTTCATCCAAAGCTGCAAACTAGCAACTTCAATATATTTCAACAGTATTTTGCATTCTCTTTCTTTAGCATCTTTATGGCTGCACAATATTAAAAAGTGAGCTGCTTGAAACGGTATTGAAGTCTATGTCTCTGCTAAAACCTGCATCTTTGAGACTATCACCAGGCTAATAAAAGAGAGGACCTGCAAAGCTCAAGTGGAAGCCAGTCTGCACTCATGTCCTGAGCTTCACAGGACATTTTCATATTTGACTATTGCCACAGCTCTCAAATGATTTTGTATTTCTCATCCAAAGACATACAACAGCTTCCATGTCCTGAAGCTCAGCTGGTCTGCCAAGCCACATCAATTTACAAGTTAATACAGCTTCAGTCTGCCAACTGATTAGGTCATGCAGATGCACAGCACAAATAGTTGTGAATACCAATTCTCAAAAAACTAAAACCAAACTTCATAACTCCGCATAAAAGGACTTCATTTGCCAAAAAATTAGCAAATAAAACCTAACAAGGGGAGAAACACAGGAAGAAAAAAAAAATTATAAAGTGAATGGTTGAAATGGAAAAAAAATATATTCAATGGTTTATATAATAAAAATAAAATGCAAATGATATTCACAAGAGAACTGTACGAGGAACTGTATGAGGCACACTGAATGGAAAAATGAGTAGCTGAAAATATTATTTTTATGGATCACACTGAATTGAAGCAATTGTTACCTGGCCCATTAATCAGAAACAGTAACCTGGCTTAGAAACACTAGTTTAATTTTTGAAAAATTATTTTATTGTAAAGGCTGTGGCCAGAGGCATATCTATTGTTATCATAAACACAACACAAAGGAAGAGAGGAGGCTCTTTATCACAGGAGAGAGACTACGTATTAGTGCTGGAGCTGACACAAACCAGTAAAATATCAGTGTTGAAACTCAGAGGAGCCCAAAGCCTTCTTATTTTGGTGCACTGCAGGACACTACAGGAGGGCCTTCTAAGCACCAGTTTGGAAACATCATATTTGCACAAAGATGGAAATAACAAGGAAACAGGCGAAACCGTTAAGTGTAAAAGTCTGACAGGTAAAGCCTCCTGCTCTTCACCAGTGCTAGAACCTAAACAGCTCCCTAATAATAGGCAGTAAATGAAAAGGCTGTAAGAGGTATCTAGTCTTCCAGGGTGGGTGAAAGTACCATTGGCTCCCAGAACACAAGTGATCAATGGGACACTGGCACCTGCTGGCAGTGGTAACTGAGAATGCATCACGGAGATGGGAGATAAGGGATATTCAATCCAGGCTGTGGGCTCAGGGGAAGGAGGAATCCCATTCCTTTAAGCCATTATTTGCAAGAAAGGACAAAAAACTGCCTGTATGTGTTCAGATGAAGAGTCTCAGTGGAATCCCTCTAGATTCAGATACTCGGCACACAGACACAGCCTTAATTCAAAACCTGCGCCAAGGTATACTGAGGATTGCCCTACATAGGCACACACTATGCCTGCACATTCAGAAAATGGAGGATATGCTCAAACCAAATCGTTTACTGTTTGATGAGTCATCTGGCTTACCCTAGATGAAACATCACAGTAATTGCAAACACATTTCTTCTCCCACAATTTGCTAAATAGAATGTTTACCAGAAGTTTGTTCCACAACTGCATCCTGGAGTTCTGGCTGTGAAAGCTGCAGGCGAGAAACTGAAGAAATGTGAGAGCAAGGAACTCTCTCTCCTTTTGTCAAATCGAAAGGGGTGCACTGCAAGCAGCTTCAAGCAAGAACATACCGAGGCAATGCCAGTCTTATTTTAGTGCTGAGAATGATCCCAATGGTCATTTAAACATCCAGCTTGGCTCTCTTCAGTCTGGCTGAATACTCTGTGCTGCAAGAAAAGATAATCAAAAACAAACAGAAAGAAAGGAGTAGTGGGAACTCTGTTTGCTTGGGCTGCCAGCATCCACTCTCCCACTCCAGTGCTCCTCTTCCAAATAGAGAAGTCTTCCAGGCACTGCATTATGGGACACCCAAAACACACTACTGAGCCTTGTGTTACTCGATGGCCCAAATGGGCAAGGATGAGCCTTCAAACACCCTTTGATGCCTCATCTCCTCTTCTGCTATCAGTTCTCTTTCTTTTCACAGCACCAACTTGGACACAAAAACTTCTCCTTTACCAGTTTCTATGGTGTATTTTCCCTTTGACATGAACAGTCACCAGCCTGGTCTGAACCAGCCACCTCTTTTTCCTGTAAGCCAGTATAAGGTTATGCCTATAAACTGGCATAACCTCAGTCCTGCCTCTCTAATCCTGTCTCCTGGACAGCAGGCATCACCCTCTCCACTGACCAGGGCCAACCATCTTACAGTACAAAACACAGTGAGATAAACCTCCTCATCTCCTCTCCCATAGGTTTTCTGCTCTACCAAGAAGTCCAAGCATAACCTGGGGCACTAAGCTTTACTGCAACAACAAGACTATAAAAGCAACCATCACCTAGGCAAAGCCCCAAACAAAACCAACAAAAACTTCTCTGTGCTTCAAAGAATCAAGTAGGTCTCCTTCTCTTCTCCCCACTGTTAGAATTCAGTATTTACTCCTCATTTACATTTGCAGAAGAGTTGAATCAGGCCCAGAGTGTGTGTTCCTTTCTTTCTCTACTATCCTGAATGTGTTAGTGTACTTTTGTTTAAGATATTAATGGCAAGGAAAGTATCAGTAAGGAAAGAAACGTTTGCTGCTAAGAGAGACTATAGTGGTTACTGCTCCCTCTGTACAGAGATAGCCTGTGACTGAGTTCCAGAGTAGGAAAAGGCATATAAAGTTCACCCAGTGAGAGAGGATGGTTTCATTAACCAGAGCCACTCCCAAAACAGGCAAGGAGTAAGGCTGAAGGAACAGCTGTGCTGGAGCCCAGCACTCTTTCCAATATTTTGCTGATTTCTCAATAATGCCAGCAATATTCCAATATTGTGGTGCACACAGTTGAGGTTGGAACAATAGGTTAATGACAAGAAGTGGGAACTATACATTGTTTGATATTTAGAGAAGACCTAAGAGCTGTTGGTGGTCTCAAGCAATCTAGATTTTTGGTTCACATTATCAGGTCGAAAGCATTCAGGAGATCCATTCTCATCTGGATAGAAGCTCTGTGGGAATAAATGCATTTCATAATATGTTGAATTCAAAGGGCAAAGGAGTATTGATTGACAAGGAAGAATAAGCATACTCAAGTTAATGAGTTAGCTCCTCTCAGTTGAAAGAGGAGCTATATATCTTCAACTGTGTAAACACTGAACAGTGGAAAACAAGTCCATCCTGCAGTTGGGTGCTGTTTCTCAGATTTCTTGGAAATCTCAGACCTTACCCTGACCACTGACTTGGTCAAAAATTTTCACACCTCATCACCCAAGATTTATCAAACATGACGGAGTACAAAAATGTTGGTGCAGGACTTGCTAATACAAATTGGACTGAATTCTCAAAGGATACAATAATTTTAACAGTGACATACATTTACATGTGCTCTGACCACTTTTATTTATTTCTGTAGAGTAGTACTCTTCAGGTAGTGCTTAGGGACCTCTGTCATAGATGAAAGCAGTATCACACCAAGTGCTATAAACACAGAGAAAAAACAAGATTCTGTTTGAAAGGGCTTAAACTGATGCATTGTTTAACTGGCTATAAAGTATCACGTGAATACACAGGATTATACTGGACTCCTGACTGGACACCACTCAGGTCTCCGAAACAAGTCTTGACAGTACCACAGAAAAAGTCACATCTTAAATACTACAAAAAATGTGGTATCTGTCACCTATTTTATGCACCTCCTCAGTCACTTCCATTGGAGACAGGGAATTTCTGAAATCAAGTCAAATCACATGGCTGAGTAGTTATCAGCCATCTATTTCTCTGATGCCAGCCTCATGTGATATTTACACAGAACTCACTCTGCACAGAGATTTAAATGTGCTATTGTTTTGGATGCTTGCTATTTTGATGACAAGACAGTTTTTTATTTCAAAAAAATGACTGTTTTGCATTCTGTTTCAATGGCTCTCTAACAGGTTGACCATTTGACAAAGCTCTTCACCGTAATATCCACAAGTACCTGAGTTCTGGGGATGTTAGAAAACTTCAAGAAACAGACTGCAGTCTTACTGAGAACTTTAGACCTGCAATCATTCATAAAAATATCCTGCATTTGTGCAGAATATATATATATATATATACACACATACACACACACACTCCTCCACTGCTACTGTTAAAGGCTTGCAATGTTTTATCTCTATTACATTACTGGCTGCTGAGCTAACACAAGATACTTTTCAATATAGTGCACATTAAAAAGCATTACCATTTTATTCTTGTATTAAACCTCTCGTATTAAAATTTCAGGCATCAGAAAAGGTATATCCAAACTCATTGGCAATCTACAATAAAGTCTCTATCTCTTATGGAAGGAAATAAATTATGAAAGCAAGGAAAAACAAAAGCAAGATAGCTCTAGCATTCAGCAAGTAAGAGAAAAATGGAAAAAATACAAAGACCTTTTCAACTGGTGAGAAAGAAGCTTAAAGAACTTCTGATACATTCTTAAATCGAGTCACATACTGCACTTACTGATTATATACTTGAATATAGCTAAATATACAGAAAACATCAATGGATTAGGGGTTATGTTTAATATACTCCTTTAATTAGTATCTCATACTGAAGCTAGCTCAGATATGATGCAGAGCATAACTCTGTGCTCCAAATTATACAGCATTTACACTAAAAACAGTCAAATGCTTCAGCTCAGAGCATTCATTTCAAAGTGCTTTGAAAAGCAGACTACTTTAAGTTTGGTAGTAGTGCATTTTTTGTTTTCTGCTGTTGTCCCATCTTCCTTTTTAAATAACACATCCTTGGTTTTCTGCAAATGATGCACAGTAAATCATCTTTCCATACTGAAGTCGTAATAGATTCAGAGAGTACCCAGACTCTGCTTGAGATCAATCATGGCAAGAATCCTGCAGAACTTTCAATTTCCAAAACTAATGCTGTTTCAAACATATTCAAAGCAGTGACATCCCTTGAAATTTGGCACAGTGGAAATTTGGAAACAGAGTGTCTTTTGCAACAGAATGGATGTCCACAGCTGAAAAAACAATGTTCAGTATTAAACACACTTTGATCTGCAGTTCCCATAAACAGGACTTCATAAGCAGATATGAAACAGACCATTGAGCAGGGAGACCACATATGGAAAAGTTATGTAGGAAAGAAATACAACCAATTCTGAATGCTAGTAGAGCAAGAAGCACTAAGCTGAAATAGATTAATCTCTCAGCATTGGTACTGCCAATATTCTGTACAGGGACACAGAAGCTGATACAGATTTTCCTTGGCTGGCCAATCTTTAATGAGTTTTAGAAGTATAATCCTGCAGTTTGGTTATTGTACCATAACCCATAATCCATCTAAACCTCTGCTTAAACACAGATGCATTCACTAAGAATCAAGTGATTTAGGAGACCAGCACAAAAACAGAACACCCATTTGACATTCAGTTCTTAGGTATACAGTTAGGCTGAAGATAAATACATATTAGTCGTATATTAGCAGAGATGCAACACATTGGTCCGACTAGACTCGGGAGATAATGGAGCAGGAAACAAGCAACTGTCTTCAGCCAGCACCAATGCACATTGTAATGAAACAGCAATTACTAAGTAACTGACTGTTACCATTCTGTAAAATAAGCAACCTCCTTCAGAAGAGGCATCACAGGAAGAAAGAGTGAAGGACTCTGAAGTTAAGAACTGACCACAGAAGAGATGCTCATACTATGTGCAACTGCAATAATCCCTAGAGGAAGAAACAAAAACATCTCCCCCCGGCTTTACCAACAAATTGGATGCAATTTCTTAGGTTCTTGCTAAGGAAAGTATGTCTGTAGCAACCTGTTCACTCCACTCCAGTAGGCTGTATTTGGTTTTAGTTGGGAATTCTCTAGAAAATTTCTACTGGAGACTTATTTATTTCTAGAAATTTCACATGTAGACTGCAGAATAGCACACAGTGAACTTTTCCTTACTACCTAGATACAGCATAGCATCCCTACAAACCACAGGCTGACACTTTCCAGGCACTGAAACACATACGAAATAGAATGCATATAATGTTAGAAGCATTTCACACCCCTTTGCACCTGTGAAAAGCACACATTCAAAATACAGAGCAATGAATAATCAGATATACAGTATCTACATTCCTAGTGCAGGAATATCACTTAAAATATATCCCTGGGCAGGTGACAAAATAAAATGTTTCACTGGAGCAGCTTAGGGAGGAAACTCCAATTCATAGTTCTGCCTGTATCTTAGCAGGAGGCTTGCCCCATTTGCTTCCTTCTTCCTTATCTGTGGTTTATTCACAGAAGTTATATTTGGAAAACTAAATAGGGAGGAAGTCCCCAGGCATGAGAACCCAAACATTGAGGTTGGTACACTGTTGGAAGAGCCCTTACACAGTCTATCCTCATGCTCCCCCTGCTGAAGCCTGGATATGACTCAGGAACTAGCCTAGGCTGGGGAGTACTCCTGATACCTACTCTATCTATTACCACAGGATGTTACGGGATAACTGGACTTACTCTATCTATTACCACAGGATGTTACGGGATAACTGGACTTAACAATACAGACACAGGCTATTCTCCACTAGCTGCCTCAGTGTCAGAGAGCAGTTGCAGGAATTTCCTTTACTAGCAGTAGATGCAGCCAAAGACTACATAAAGAGGAGCCACTTCACTATAAATCCAACTGGCAAGAATAAAGGCAATAAGAATCCTCATTCCTTTCTCAGCAGAGACAGGCAAAGCCAAACTCTAACACTTTTTCTGTATAACACATTGGAGCGACAATCAAGGGAAAGGAAGAATGAGAAACAAACAAGTAGAGACATGGCAGAGTGTTCAATTTGGGCCACCATAGTAAGAGCAAGAAGAGCCCTTACTCACACTGGTGTACTCCAGCAAGGAAGTCACAGATACATGCCTAATCCCGCAAATGTATTGCCCTTTTGGGAAGTCTCCACTAAAAGGAAGACTGTGGACTAAGATAGCCTTCAGGACTACCTTCCTATCCAAGGAAGGTATTGCAAGATCGCAGCACAACATCACTACCATTCTCTCTTCACTTCTGTTCACTCAAAGCTTTTCATCACAATTTAGCATCCTTGAGACCTATTTTCTTTCAACCACACTCACAGACTTTATTAAATCAAGATTATTGGCAACTGCAGATATTTCTTGTCTAATGTGAGCTTTTCTAGATAAAAGACACCTTTTCGTTCTCTTTTTGCACTGTGCAGAATTTAATGATTTATTAGTGCAGGACCAGGACTTCTGAACACTGCAATAATACTGTAAGTTACACGCACATAGTAAAGGGAGTGTGGAAGGTAGAAAATCTAATGAAAGGCATCTTCAGGAGCTGTGCAAATTGTGCATGTACAAACTGTATCTATGCTTGCTCAAGAGACTACTTTATCATTCAGTAAAAGCATCAGTGAATTTAATATCGCCTTTTTGTGCTTCAGTTGTTTCAGATATAAAGGACAGATAAAGCTACTGTCAATTGCATTAATGTTTACTAAGCAGATTAAGATTCTTTGGATTCAGCTGCAAAGTTACATAATTGTTTAGAATAAAATCTATTCATTGCTTTTAACCACAGTGACCATGCCATTGAAAAATGATATAGCAAGGGACATGGGTCACATCTAAACATCCTTGTTTGGATCAGATTTTAAAAGTGTTCTATAAGGTTTCAGCTTAAAAGTCTCCCATCTGAGATTGCATAACTCACCCCAGTAGTCTAAAAGAGCCATTATATTAAAGCCCATTAAAAGAAATGACCCACACTGGAACCTCCTGTTTTAAAAGGGCTCATACGTTTTCCAAAAAGGGGGAGGGGGAAGGGAAAAATCAATCATTTTTTCACTAAACAATTTTTGGCATTTCAGCTCATCCCTTTGGAATGGTCATATATTAAAACATGTTTCACCGAGTTCTAATAGATATTCAGTTCTGCCCTTGAAGTCCATTAAGCATGCACAGCCAGGTCATCCTATGCACTGCCAGGATAGAGTACATTGGTTCCCTCTCAAGTTGTTCCCACATTCTCATTGAACAAAGAACAAAAGATATCAAACTCACATCAGAATTCATGTTCAGATGTTCAATAAAAATAAGCATAAAAAATTCGCATAGCCTTTCAAACTACTCATACTCTTAAACAGAAAATTGGTAACAATTTGATTCACTTAAGATTTGATTTAAGATCTGATTCACAGAAGTGGAGGACTTTGTCAGAAATGGGAGGACAAATCTTTTTTTTTTCCCCCCTTTTTCTTTCTTTTTTTTTTTTTAAACTGAAAGCAGCTTCACTAAATATACCTGAAACTCACTTTCAGTGGAGAAAATGTCTACTTTACAATAACTCCCCAATAGAAACCTGTTTTCTAAAAGGGGAAAGTTTTATGTTTGTAAAGATAGAATAAAATGCAAGATCAAAGTAATATGGTTAAATTTAACCAACCACAACCAACATTTTGTCAACTTGGAGCATGCTGTTCTTTTCCTTAACAGAAGGACTTCCCATTGGAAAACACAGTTTTATCAAAACAGAAACATTTTCAAGGAATTTCTCTTCTCAAGTGAAACTCTCACTGGAAAAATGTCTAATTGAAACTTTTTTTTTAAGAAAGTCAAAATGTTTCAGTTTGAGTATCTATTCAGCTTTTATACAAACATCATATATTGTTAAGTTTCAGCAAAATCAGAACACAATCTTTTGTCTTTCTCCATAAAACTTCATGAGGAGGAGGAAAATCAGGAGAGCAGAATGTCAAGTCCACAGGAAATGTTAATCTACCAGACTATTTTTTCCTCACTTGAAATGAAAGGAATACATGGGAAGGAAAATGCTGTTTTCTATAACCAGCTCATGTGTATGTTTGTGTTCAGGTGCTGCTGTTTTTTTGCAAAAAAAGTGGAATTCACGAGACTTTAAAAGCTAGGAGGCATTCCAAATCAGATCTCTGGATAGTAAACAGTAAATGTTCAAATCATATTTTGAGGCCATTGACAGTGTTTTCAGGTATAGACTATTCTAGTCCACATGTAATGTGAAGGGTAAGAGTCACACTGTAAATACAGTTTATTTGTATGCAGCTTAACACATTGAATATTAGCACCATGTGGACAAGACTAATAGGAGTAATAGGAATACACTAATAGGAGTAGATATGCAAAAGCAAAAGGCACTGACTTATAAATCCTTTTGGTCTCTCCTTTTTCTGATGATGATCAGGTGTATTGAGTTTAATATTTATCCAGCCTCTAAATTCTTAATTCTACTGTTACCATTTTCAAACACCATGTACTAAATATTTCTTAAAAAAATGTTTCTCCCTAATAATGTATAAGGGAAAAAAAAATTAAAGAATTGAACATTATCAAGACAATCACTCAAAATTTACTAAAAATAAATTTCTATTTCATGAATAGTTTCCAATTTGCTAGCAGTTGAATTAAATAATGAACAGTTTTGGAAGGATTTTTTTTCTATGTTTAATGCAAGTCATCTATAAAAAGAAACTTAGTTCTTTTGCTTATTTATAGCATTTATAGTGCTATTGTTACACCAATTATATTGTATGAACGGCATATGGTACATTCTTTACATGTATGCTGTGCTACAAAACTTCAAAGTGCAGTAGCTGCTATTAGGAGTAAAGAGACAGTAGAATTTTTAGTCCTGTTGAAAAGTCATGTTCACAAGTAAATTCTCCCTCACCACGACAACAGGTGTTAAATCACTAACATTTTAGACAGTTCTTTCTGTCCTCAATTTCCAGTGCAAAGTAAAATTTACCTAATTAGTCCCACTTTCTCAGCAATGCTCCAAAAGCTCCATTCTATTACACCCCTAAGCCAATGTTAGCAATATGCCATTTTTGTTTCTAGAAAAAATATTAAAATTATCAACAGGGTTTTCCATAGCATGTTACTCCTATATTAGCCAAATAAGGAACACATAAATAAGATATGCAAATATCAGCTGACATATGGGCATGCAAATCTGATTATGTTTCAGTTTTAAAATATGACTAGTGTTGACTTTTGGGGTTTTTTTATATATATATATATATATATATATGTATTTTTAAAGGAGACAAAAGAAAAGCTTACAATTATCTCAGTTTTCTTCACCTCCCCTAGTGTTCTGGATTTTTGGAGGGAGGAGGGATATAAGCAGACAACAGGCTGTAGTCCCAATCAGATGTTTTGTACTAATACATTCACTTAAAAATAGATAAAAGCTTGTTCCAACTCATTCAGTAAGCAAAAGGTTAAGATGGACTCACAACATTTCACTATGAAAAAGATGGATGATAGAAAGTCATTCAAAACCACACTGCAAAGCTAGTCATGAAAAAATGCAAATTAACTTACTTGGAAACAAGAGAGAAGGCCGTGGAACAGATCGCTGGACAGGGAACGAGCCTGATCAAGATATGGCCCAAAGCAGCAGGGAAATGGGCTTGAGTCACCTTCTCAAACACAGAACTGAAGGTGGTGATGTCTGCCAGCTTGCTATTCTGGTCTCCTCCTCCAGTGTCTAAGATGTTCCCCCCATGCAGGATCAAAATCAGCACATGAGTTTTGCAGTTCTGGTGTTGAGCTCCCTCCTGGAAGGAGGACAGGAAATAAGAAGGGAAGAGTCATCTAAAAAGACTTTTAGAACAACCTTTACATGAACAGTACTTAACATCAGCATCCACAAACCATTACCAATACTGTTCTTTTTTCCCTGCTTCCGCTATGATCATCTTGTGATACTTGACTTGTGGGAAGAAAGGAAAAAAAAAGTCAGTTTCATCCAAGTATGTCTAAACCAGGTAGAGCATGCTGTGTTCTGCCAGAAAACCCTTGCAGCTCAGATGTAGGTTTCAGATGAACAAAGATTATAAATGACTTCATGCACATCAAAAGCTACTGGAAATATATCCAGACAGGAGATGTCCAGTATCCAAAGATGGGTTATCATGAACTAGGCTAATCTTTATTTATTTATTGAAAAAGTTTGGACATGTATTGGAAAAGTTGAATTCAAATTATCACAAATTCTAAAAAGAAAATAAATTTCTCTGCTAATGAAAACATGTATCAAAAGCAGCTGATGCAGTTCTCTCAGCTTTTTGAGACTGGCAACTTCTTATTAAATTAAAAAAGGGGCTAATTTACCAAAACACTTACTGAAAGAGTAATAAATTGCAGCTGCTGATCACAAACTTCAGAAACACATTTGAGTGTGTAAGTATATGCACAGACAGACAAACATCAACTTTGGAAGGAGAGGTGATGTACTCAGGAAGAAAGGAAAAGAAGTTACCTACTTGAGAATGGAAAGTTTTGAATGTCTCACAACTCTCTCTCTCTTATTATTTTTTTTTTTTTTAAAGCAGCTGAGAGTCATAGACTCCTCACTTAAAAAAAAAACCGAGAGTCATATACCCTCAAAAGAAAGTGCACTGAACAATTGATTTTTTCCATCGTTTTCTTCTTTGCTTTAGACAATATGACTCCTAGCACCTTCTAGTTCCCAACACAATATGAACACAGGATAAAAATAACAGTAATATTTATTCTATTTGCCCTCTCTGAGGAATGTGGATTGCTAGATTGGGAGATGTATTGAAAAGGAAAGTAGTTTAAATAAAATCCATTAAGGACGTAACATGGTGAAATAGCCTCCATTTATTTTAAGAAAGGCCTCTTCATCAAGTTTAATGATTTTACATTTTACTATTACCCCAGTCTCACAAACTGATCAAGATCTAATGGTTAGGTTTGCACCTTTGCTGCTTTGCTGTATCTGTATGTTGCCTCCTCTCTTTAACAGTTTAACAGTCAACTTTAACAGTTAATCTTTGTTAGAAGTACCAATTTTTACTCAGTAAAACATAGCTGTGGGGCTAGGTATACTGGAGATGTCTACTGATATTGTTTATGCTTATGCTAAAAGCATCTAGAAAAGATGCAAATGAAAGCTTTTACTGAACAGAAGATGAAATAAATAGTCAATTAAAACATTTAATATGTCTCAACATGTAGCTATGTAGCTACGCAGACTGCTGTGTAATTGCATTAGCTTGACTTTTGTCATCAACATGTATTTCCATATGTTTGTTCCTTGGAAATTAGAGGAGCTTGTTTTAGGAAACAATCTCACCTCATTGTCCTCGTGCATTTCAATACTGCCTTGTGCAGGGAATCTTTGCTTTCTTAAAGAAGCTCTATATAATTCACCTGAAAGGGAAAAGATACAATTTATTGTATAAATACTTGGCTATCTCATCTTCTACAGACATCTGTGGAAGTTGGACACATTTATAGTTTCAATACAGAAAAGTCTGCTCACAGGAAGTCCTTTGAACACACAGAACATTAGACCAAGCTTCTTGAAATCCTACATCCTGAAGGACCTTCTATTCTTACAGTAACACTTAGAACAGGAGGTATTTATGTAGGGGTATGTAGTATCAGTAGAGCCGCTGTTTGTCACCTGTGCCTTTCTGGAAAAGCAGTAGAAGAGGTCCCCCTAAGTCCTGCAAGATCTCTGCCAGTCCCATGTAGATATCTTAAAGATGCTCTGGAGTGTCTCAAATTCTATGAAATTGTACTAAATGCCTGTATGTAGGCAAGAGAACTGAGCCTTTAACTTCTCATTATGGCACGAGCTATTATCATAAAAAGCAAGAGAATGAGGTTAAGACACAACTCCAAAGACCTTCAGCACCCAACTCTGTCATAAACCTCTATAACCTACCAGGGCAACTCCCAGAAGCAGCTGCAGTGCTCTATTACCAGGATGCACATTAGGAGTTACAGAAACATAGAACAAAAGACAGTTCCTCCTCCAAAAGCTTTGCCATTTGACAGCCAGGAAGAGACAACTGTAGAGAAACATAGTGTTTTGCTTGGATAGGATAGGATCTTGTAATCCTGTAATTTGTTATTACATCATCCCACGTAATAACAAACGAATGCCGCTGCACTGGTGTCGGAACAGGACTTAGAATGCTTTTGGCTTCAGTAAGAACAGATTCAGTCACTTAATTACTGATGACAGCCACAGCCAATTACACAGTGTTTGTCTCCAGTGCTTTGACTGACTACTTCTTTTAAAATGCCTCATAGGAAGAGTTAGCTGCACTCTCTTGGCCATCACACAGTAAATCTGCAATACCTGTTCGTTCAACTTTGTTAACAAACAAACCAGAATATTCAGACAAAAAATAGAGATTAGATAACTAAACACTTTCAGCCAAGAATCCTAAAGATCCATTTGCAACTACTACTTAAACAGACAAGCTCAACAGCAACCTGCTGTAAGCAACGAGATGGTTAGGACATCAGCTTTTAAACCAAGATAGTGTCCACTGCCTGGACTTTGGAAGCAGAACTGCTGCAAGTGATTATGAAAAAGGCTTGCCTTCAGAGTAGACCTTCCCTGCCCTTCAGAAAAAGGAAGATGCTTGCTAGGGTACAGCATTTCTATAGCCATTTGAAAGACCTGCTGCATGATGTATCTAGTCTCTTCACACTGCCTTCAGTCCTTTTTCTACAGCTCCATGGTTACCTAGGAAACAGCTGTAGGATGAAGTCTGATTAGTACTGCTGTCAGTTTGAACATCACACATACATGGGGCCAATCTCTTGTTAAGGAATCAAAGAGCACTACACCCTCCTGTCTCTTCCAACACTTTGAGACATCTGGTCAGAAGAGTTGAGTGAAACTGTAAAAATCATACCCCTGTGAAGCCCACTTATTCACACTTTATCCTATGGGATTCTGCAACCAGACCTTAAAATACTGATTTCTCAGGCAGAAAGAGTAAAAAAGAAGAAAACATCAAACTTCTGATTTGCTGCTTTCTCTAACAGGTGTTTATTGGTCATTGTGTCCCATTTCCAAACATAAGGGCAAGAAGGTGACTGGGAAGTCAGCATGGATTTTCTATGATGAGATGGCTGGTTTGGTGGATGAGAGGAGAGTACTGGATGTCAGGTATCTCAACTTTAACAAGGCTTTTGACACTTTCTTTCATAATATCCTCATAGACAAACTGCAAAAGTACAGGCTGGGTAAGTGGACAGCGAGGTGAATTGAGAACTGGCTGAACTACCAGACTCAAAGGGTTCTGATCAGTACCACAACTTCCAGCTAGAGGGCTAGTCACTAGTAGTGGCCCCCGAGAGGCTGATCGTGGGTCCAGTATTGTTTAACATCCTCATCAGTGACCTGGATGAATGGACCTTGATGGGATGGAGAAATGGACCAACAGAAATGTCATGAAGTTGAACAAAAGGAAATGCAAAGTCCTGCATCTGGGAAGGAATAATCCTCTGCATCAATATAGGCTAGGGAACATCCAACCAGAGTGCAGCTCTGAAGAGAAGAACCTGGGGGCCTGGTGGACAACAAATTGAATACAGCCAACAAAGCACCCTCTTGCAGCTAAACAGAATCCTGGGCTGCATTAGAAAAAGCATTGCCAGGAGGCCAGGTGAGGTGATACCAAGCTGGGAGGAGTAGCTGACAAACCTGAGGGCTGTGCTGCCTTTCAGAGGGACCTGGACAGGCTGGAGAGCTGGGCAGAGAGGAACCTCATGAGGTTCAACAAGGGCAAGTGCAGAGCCCTACACCTAGGGAGGAATAACCCTAGGCACCAGTACAAGCTGGGGGCTGACCTGCTGGAGAGCAGCTCTGCAGAGAAGGACCTGGGAGTGCTGGTGGATGACAAGTTGACCACGAGCCAGCAATGTGCCCTTGTGGCCAAGAAGGCCAATGGTATCCTTGGGTGCATTAGGAAGAGTGTTGCCAGCAGGTCGAGGGAGGTGATTCTGCCCCTCTACTCAGCCCTGAGGAGGCCTCATCTCGAGTACTGTGTCCAGTTCCGGGCTCCCCACTACAAGGGAGACATGGAGCTACTGGAGAGAGTCCAGCATAGGGCTACGAGGATGATCAGAGGGCTGGGGCACCTGCCCTGTGAGGAACGGCTGCGAGAGCTGGGCCTCTTCAGCCTGGGGAAGAGAAGACTGAGGGGGATCTTATCAATGTGTGTAAGTACCTGAGGGGAGGGTGTCAAGGGGATGGGGACAAACTCTTTTCAGTTGTCCCATGTGACAGGACAAGAGGCAATGGGCAGAAACTGAACCACAGGAAGTTCCGCCTGAATGTGATGGGGAATTTCTTCCCTGTGAGAGTGAGGGAGCACTGGGAACAGGTTGCCCAGAGAGGTTGTGGAGTCTCCTTCTCTGGAGATATTTAAGGCCCGCCTGGATGCAACCCTGTCTTACGTGCTCTAGGTGACCCTGCTTGAGCAGGGAGGTTGGACTAGATGATCTCCAGAGGTCCCTTCCAACCTTACTGATTCTGTGATTCTATGATTCCTCCAGTCTATTCTGCACTGGTGAGGCCACATCGGGAGTGCTGTGTTCAGTTCCGGGCTGTCTAGAATATGGAAGACATGGGCATACTGGAGTAAATCCAGCAAAAGGCATAAAGAAGATTAAGGGACTGGAGCACCTCACGTGAGGATTAGCTGATGGAGCTGGGATTGTTTAGCCAGAGAAGAGATGGTGTAGGGTAGATCTTATTAATGTATATAAATAATCAATGTGAGGGACTAAAGACAACAGAGCCAGATTCTGCTCACTGATTACCAAAGAAAGGGTGAGAGGCAATGGGCACCAATTAAAATACATAAAATTCAATTTAAATACTGAAGAATGTTATTATTGTGAGGGTGGTCAAAGACTGGAATGGGTTGCCAAGAGAGGTTGTGGTATCTCCATCCTTTGAGATGCTCAAAACCTGACTGGATGTGGCTCTAAGCAACCCACTCTAGGTAAACCCCCTTTTGGGGGGCTGGGAGGAGAGCAGGGGGAAGGAGTTGAGCTAGGCAATCTCCAGCTGTTTGTTCCAACCTCAGTTATTTTATGATCTGTGAATTAGAAGACTGGACCACAATATTTACACTTCTCTTGGCTGTCAAAACACAGAAATTCTTTAAAAGCTATTACCTGATATTCACTATAATCCACAAGCCCATCTTAGGCAGATAATTGATAGAATGCTCTTTCACTTGCTAGCAATACTATGAAAAACTCCATTTTTACAGTACTCAGCTGGCATTTGTTAAAAGACATTAAAAGGAGAGGGTGACAACACCAAGAACTAATGTTTTTCCATTTAGAATTCAAAACATTTATAAATGGTTCCTTCTGCTGCCATCTCACAGTTTCCTCATAATACTTTTTTATTCAAGTCAAGAGACAGATAACCTATAGAAAGAAACCTGAGAGGCAGCCTTTAACATCTAAACTGTTAGAAAGTTGAGTTGATTTGTCTAGAGTGCTAGTAATCTATGAACCAATCAATACTGAACTAAGAACTGCAAATCAGTTTCCTTTGACAGATACTTGAATACAAACTCCAGTGATTTACAACGCAGTAGAGAAGCTTTCTGCTTCATCTGTTAACCTGCTCTTACTGATGAGTTCTTCTGCTCACTTCATGATACCTTATCTTACAGATCATTTTCCTCCAGGAACACTCAACACACTTAACTATCATTAACTGCTTGGGCTTCCTGCATGCTAAGACAGCTTTTTCTTCTCAATTCTTTTTTAATGTAAGAATATTAAAAGATACAAATTAGTTGCCATTCATTAAAACGTGCCAAGATGACAAAGTTGCAATGATTTCACTGCTGAGTCCCAGCATCTCAACCTCTACCTAAATATAACCTCTCTCATGTGGCAAGAAGCAAACAGTGACAGGCATCAGTTCTTTAAGAACTGTGGTGTGGCAAATTACGGCAGGCTCATGTTTAAAATAACATGAAAAAGAAAACATGCCTAAGAAAACAATTACAAACAGAAGTGCCAAGCTGTCTTTAACACCTTTCATTCCTGTAACTCAGCAGACTTTACAGACTAAATAAATATTGCAACATTGCACTGAAGGAGAATTACTTGAGTTTGAGTCAGGAGGGTCAGGTCTTTGGAGGGAAGTGAGTAACGGAATCACAACTGTGCTTTTCCCCTTCTACAGACAGTGGTGAAATTCCAGAGAAGATGCAAAGCCTTCTATCCCTGGAATGCTTTCTCCTTTCTCTCATGAGAAAAGAGAGCAATGAAACTCTTCTGAACATAAACACTAGAAAACACTCAATCTAAAACTTCAGCCAACAAGTAGTGCTGCAACCTTAAAGGTCTTCATCCAACAAAGATTAGCTTTTTCAGAAAAACTGTGTGGTTTTCCTCCCTCCATGACAGATAAAAGTTTTAAGGAGTTAATAGGGAGACGATTATACTAAATAATAAATAACAGCTATCTCAACAGTTTCTACTGATTTTGACAAGAGTGATATAGTAGTTGCATTCTGGCAAGCCCTAGAAAGGCAGAATGTTGGTTTTAGTTCAAAATACACTTCATACACACTGAAAAACTCTCCACTCTGTCAAATTAGAATTGAGAGCTAATTGTATTCCAGATTCTACCACTATCATGCTTTGCAGCTACTAGAAAGTCATTTATTCCCTGTGGCTGAGTTCCTTCATATTTCGAAGCAAGGTAATTATTCTGGTCTTGGTAGGTAAGACTTCTAAAGGTTAGTCATTTAATATTCGTATTAAAGAGAAAACTGCAACAACAAACACGTGGACCAAAACTCTGAGTTTCCACCAAACATAATTGCTTTTTGGAAGTCTCTGCCACCCAAGTTTTTCTCTTATTAGAAGTGTTGTTTCCAAAAGCCTCTATGGAAGTATCACCTTTTTTCTGAAGCTTATCACAAGACAAAAGTCTCAGTTTTCTATCACCTAAGCTTGCAGCAGAACCAATAAAGCATAACATAAAAGTTTTGGGTCATTGAAAGAATTATCCAGAGTCATGAGGAATATCTAAAGTGGATGATAATACCAATCTTCAAGAAAAAAAAAATGAAAAATGGAAGTAGGACTCACCACATGTTCATCTGCTAATTTCATAGCACAACTCACTAGACAAGATGAAGATGACCTCTTGGGATTCCTTTTGGTCCGCTCTTTTGAAAATCTTCATCTAAAAATATGTTTTTAGAAAGCATAGAGTGTGTAGGGTTTTTTTTTTTTTTTGAACACTATCAAGTGCCAGCTTGTAGGATGGTTCTCCAGTACACACTCTCAAAAATGTCATGGATAATTAAGAATACACTAGGATTGTAGGCACTGTTTTAAGTGCAATTTTTATTCCCTTCTTAATATAGCTCTCTGTCAGGAGATTAGGTTTCTTTCGAAGATGCTCTCACACTTTAACAGAGAAAGCAATGCGCGACATCAATTGGCAGTATTAGGGATTACTGGAACTATGATGCACAAATCAGCCTATGGAAACATTATAGGGATTCTAACATACACCAATAGATAAAAGTGGTGTCACAGCTTTATTTTATCAGAAGTGACACACAGTGCCGCATCACACTAAATAACGTTTATTGCAAAGATAGTAGCTTTTCCTTTTAACCTCTCATCACTAAAAATGTGGGGCTGAGTTAAGCCCCACAAAGCTGCTTTTCAAAAACATACACACAAGAATTTCTGTGATAAAAAGTTTTTCCTGTCATATGCCAGGAAGAAATTAATGCAATTATGCACAAAGACGAATAAAAAGACTAGGGGAGGGACTGTAATGAGCTTATTTTAAAACAACCTCCATTTGTTTAGCAAGCTATTTACATTTAAAGGTAAAAATCTAGTAGCTGAAAAGAGGATTTGCAGATATTATAAGGTTGTTCCAACTGAAATATTTGTAACAAATGATACAGAAAACCGTTCAGTAGCAATAATCCAACAACATCCAGAATATTCTGAGACTTGGACTTCATACGAGTATCCCACTGATATGAAGGTTTTAATACCTGAGGCTAACAGACATCAGATAAAGCCAGTTTACCAAGAATAACTATCTCAAAACCACACAGTGTGTACTGATCAAGTTGCACCAGCTTTAGTAATTAAAAGCACCAAGTGGAATTTTGGATGTCGTCTTCTTTTAAAGTCTTAGTAAGAAATAGATCAATTAAAATGTTGAATGCTGGGTTGAACAACTTTCCAATTGCATCAAAATTTTCAAGGCTACAGAATATTCTTCATATTTTCTAGATGAAACTTAAAATATAAGTGGTGATTTTTAAG
This sequence comes from Rhea pennata, assembly GCF_028389875.1. Classification (NCBI taxonomy): domain Eukaryota; kingdom Metazoa; phylum Chordata; class Aves; order Rheiformes; family Rheidae; genus Rhea; species Rhea pennata. The sequence continues at coordinate 157,850 of NC_084682.1, forward strand.
CCAAAAATTAAAAATTCTTGTGATTCACACCAAAATAGACCAAAATAAATCAATATAAACCACTGCCTTTTTTTTAAATGAAAGTCACTGTGAGCAATTTTTTTTTATAATTGAAAATCATAACAAATAGCAGAACAATATTTTCCAAATATTTTTCAATTTGAGAAATACATTGAAGTGGATACTTTTCCAGAAACATGTTTGTTCCGTAAGTTTCAACCAAAAAGAAGAAAAAAATTCTGTATGGGCTCCAGAAAAAAAGATTTAAAATAACAGCAAACAAACTTATCAAGCAAACGTTTCCAAGCATCATTTAAGAACGACTGAATGAGAAGAATGGGTTGTATTTTCTTTTAATCTGCCTTTCTAAATGGGAACTCTTCCTTCTAAGGGTATCAGATTGTCAGCAATTTCTTTTCTGCCAGCACTAGCAGCAAAAACGCTCTTTCTTAACACCCAGGTAAGATGCAATAGAACTTCTCACTGCAGTGGAAATTTTAAATGGTCCAGAGAAGAGGAATTTAAACACATGCATAACAGTACACAACATGAATCACTAGTAATAGTCAGAAAAGCATACTGCCTCTTCCTTAGTGGGATAGATCCTAAGGCATTTAATGTTACGCAGTAATGTAGTAGGTTCCCACCCCCCCTTACTATTTATTCATTTAGCTCTTAGTCACATCATGGAAGTAATGAATATAGAAGAGAAGTTGTAGAAATAGAGTTCTACAAAACTAAATGGCTTTCCTAAAACAGTGATTTTATAGCCTTTGTGTATGATTGTTCTAATCTCTTTCATTAATACCCATTCTAATTCCACAATAGTTTTGACCTGAAGAAAGCTCTACTTACTTCAATTAGATTTCTTCTAATTTATATCAGCACTAGTGAATATCAAATCTATCAATCAATTCATTTCACTCTTTTAAGTAAACCACACACAAGCCCCTTAGGATGTCTTACATCGCACTCCTTTATCATACAAGCACAGTCTCTCCTCACTTCATTTATTTAAATTTTGCAAATGACCCCGTGGAGATAATTTGTTGTACTGATTGTAAATGTGCACATGAAGGAATAGCACATCCATAAGAAGGCCTGAAAAATAAGTGCAATTAAACACATCCATCAAAGCCACAACCACTGTTAAACACTTTTCCTGTAACTTCTCTTTGGCATCTAACAAGCCAAGCTACTAGATGCATTTTAGTTCTTGATTACTATGCAAAAATACATCCTCAGTGTAGAAAAGATTGTCCTATTCTTCAGAAGTCTATAAAGAGAAGGATAAGTGAAGAAAACTCTTTTGAGTAATCAGTATGGTAATTTTGTTCGATTTTCAGAGAATCACGTTAGCTGAAAATTAAACAAAGGGATTAAAAAAGCATTACTAAGAAACAATAAAAGGAAAAGATTTTACACATCTGAAAATACCAAGCCTTTCAACAGGAAAGACAGTCAAACTGGGCAAAATCAAGGAAAATCTTTCAATAACAGCTAACCCGAATTTGTATTTACTCTCCCACCAGCTCTATTCAAGGCTCACCTAAACATAAACAGGTGCTGTACAGTGCAGGAAGCTAGACAGTGAATATGCTATTGTATTTGATAGAACTCTGCAGGAAGTTTGCTCGAGATGTTATCTACACCTCAACAGTGATGATAAAAACCTTTATGAGGGCATGAAGTATCAGTACTTGCAAGGCTACAGCAGTGTTATTTTTCATATTGATTAACACAAACAATAGCTTGACTCTTTGGGCTGCTGAGCAGAAGCTAAGTGTTTATTCCTCCAAACCCATCATTCCTCTTTTACCCATTTTAAAAGTTTATCTAGTTTCCAATCCCACTGCCTTTCCTCAACACACCTAAGCAGCATTTAATAGTGAAGGACTAGGAGCGAAAGAAATTCACTTCTTGTTTTTACTATGGAAAATGTAAATGCACTTCACTAACAGGCAATAATCAACATGAGACAAAAGTGTAGTGAAGATAAGGTAAGTTGCAGTTTGAGTTACCAGGTCAGGAAAAATACAAGCTCCTCTCCTAAATAGATACTTTGGATTGAAAACATCCTTTTCTATCTCATTTGGGGAAGCACTGACCTAATTTGCCCTAAGTCATATAGGAAGTTTGCCTCTAAGGTTCTACAGTTCAGTTTCAGGATATTCCTTAACCACTAAGCAATTCTGCCTTTAAGTAGTTAACTGTCACACATTTTCTAAGTAGGTTTTGCCAAGGGGGATCAGGTTGCTCCGTTAGCCAACGGAGATACAAATTTTAAGCCAACTCTTCCTATGTGAAGAGAACGTATTCCAGTTAGAGGCTGGATCACTTGAAAAGTTTGTGCAGAACTGAATTCCTCCAATTAGCTCTGAGCTATGATGCTTTATATTTCTCTTACTTACTGTAGACTACTCCATCAGATGGATCAGACATGAAGTTGAGTTTGTTTGGGCTTTTTCTGTCTTCTAAGCTCATGCCAAAGGAAGAAGTTGGCATTATTTTACTTCAAAAGCTGGCAAACAATTGCTTTTTGTCAATTGGGGACACTTAGCAGATGGCTGTAGAGGAACATTAGCAGTTCTGCATCTCATGTAAGGCAGAAAGCACTTGTGATGACTGAACCACAAGATTACCTGAAAGAAGTCACCCTCCAACTGAACCTTGTAAACCTGCTAAAATTATTACTGTCATAACAGTCAGAAATATCTTTCTTCTGCAAAGTATTTTCATAATATGAATGTTTCAGTTAAATCATAGATGAAATATAGAAGTGAAAAAGTTATTACTGTGTTTTTACAAGACTTGAGAAACATTTTTCAGCAACTGAAAGTTTCTTTTCAAAACCATGAAACCCTATCATCACTGAAAAAAGGAAAAAAGTCAATACAAAGTCTGTATGTTGACAGAAAACTAGAACTTCCACCTGCAAATTTTTTAGTGGTTCAGGAAATCATTTTTGGTGGTGGTGAATGGGGAGAGAAGGAAGAAGGGGAGGAAAGGAGAAAAATCAAGCAATACTCATTATGTATCACAGTATAAGAGCGAAGCACTAGGATTTTCCACTGACCTGGAGATATGGAATCTCTGCTATTTTAGGGGTTGCTAACAAATCTCTTTCACACAGGAAGTTTTAAGTAGCATTTTGACATTTCTCCATCAGTAAGGAACACTGTCAAAATGACCTGTGTCCAAGTAGAGGATTCCTGAGAAACAGAGCCTCTCAAAGCCTCTTTTTCAAAATGCAATTTCCTAGTTTTTTAGGCCTTTTTTGTAAATGATCTTGTTCTGTAAACATTATTTGAACCTACAAATAAAAGCAGAAAGAAATAAAATTAAAATAGAGTAAGTTCTTTTACTTCCTCTTTGATGCCATTTAGGTATAAATAAGGTAAAATTCTCACTGTTTCTTCATTTCCTTAAGTCGCAGACACTTTTTGTATTCTACCAGGAGACTTTACCCTATTGAGAAAAACGAACTCTGCAGACTAATATCCTATTGTCCAGAGCAGTAGCAGACTATTGCCTCTTACATAAAATCAATCAGATTAGGGATGTCTTCATCACTACTGACTAAAAATGGTGAGCTCTCATGGTTTTTGCCTGCTTTTAGTGACATCACTGAACGTACATAGTAGAAATTACACTTAAGTTCCCAAATTATTGCTAATAGTTCACCGCTCAGTGTCAAAACACATCATATATATATGCCACAAGAGGCCTGTACAGGTTTTGTACCTCACTTGGATGTAAACGTTCTCTCACACTTCACTTGCAGTCTGGATGGATCATAGGACATATAAGAGGTCACAGTGCCTACTTTCTGTCTGATCAGCATGGCCCATAGCAGGAGCCCCAGCCCTCACTGCAATCAAGAGTCAGGATGCCTCCCTCTTTCCATTGTCCCCTATTGCTAGCCACAGGAATCAGAAAATGAGATACCAGCAGTCCATGTAGAGCCACATGTTCTCTGATTTGATTTGCCTGAGAAAAGAAAAGCAGGAAATGCATGCAGATCTGTTTGGCTGCTGGAAAATTTTTCTCAGGTAGAATCAGGGATCTTAAAGGGAGAAGATGGCATTAGTTGGGATTTGCTTGCTTCAAGCCACAGCTGTCCCTTTCTTGATTATGGATGGGAAGCTTAAACTAATGCAGAGAATCAATAGACAAAACCAACAAAAATGGAATAAAAACAACAAGAAATAGAAACGCAGTACAGTTTTGCGTATCATCAGAATGCTGCAATGTCTATTTTCCCAGCCTGATAAGATTTTCACAACACTTTTCAGGGTACATCTAAGAAAATTTAAAAGGTGCATTTTTATAACACATTATACAAGCCTAATAAAGCCAGTGTGAACAGCTACTCTAATATAAAAGCTAATCTAGAGGAGCCACAGACATTTTTCTCAGAAGTCAGTGCACATTGTAGAAGCTAAGCATAGCACCTAGTAATTCTCCTAGACTAGTGCAACACTGCAGACAAACCCTAAGATACTGTCTAGCTGCTCAAAAAACCTCAGTGATGTACATGATTAACAAATGTGCAGCCAAAAAAATACTTGTTAGAAACACAACCTGGCCTATTTTCCATTCATAAATACACATATATTCAGCTCTCAAATTTTTGTTGCTTCTTCAATAACAAAAGTTTTCAAAATCACACTCAATCCAGGGGGGAGTAATTCTGCTTTCTCCCTGGCTTACACATTCATGTAATTGCATCAACTGAAGTGATTACAGGGAAGTAGCACTGCCACTGTGCACTCCTGCCCTCCCAGCTTAGCTGAACAGTACGAGCACAAGGCTGGATAATTAAGCACTCCAGAACAGCAGTAGCTGAAAAATGGTGAGGGGAGCAGGTATCTTCATGAAAATAAAAAAAAGTTAAATTTTCTCTTTCCTCCCCAGGAAAATTTCTTGACATTTTTAAAACAAGCTCTGCTCAGGATTTCTAATCCTGATTCCGAGAAGTTCATTTTGCAACTTTCTACATGCTTACCTTCCAATACCAGCAACAGCAACACACTCTCCCTGCTTCTCATGCCACAGTCAGATGAGCAATCAGGCAGAATCAGCATGAGCCTGGGATACACAAAAGATCTAAGCACTGAATCACCAAAAGGCAGCTTGGTTAGGTGGAATCACCATCTGCTTAAACACTAGAAATTGCTACTAACTGCTACTGGCCTGAAATCAGCTCCCTGTGAGATGTCCCTGTTAAACATTTTCCTAATTAAGTGGTGCATGTTCCACGTTGAAACAGCTATCATTTCATTTCAACTTTAACTAAATGAAGTATGCCACACATTGCTGTAGATCTGATGTTGGAAGTGTGAGGGAAAGGCTATTTTACAGCTAGCAATCCTGTACTTATTGTAGGATTCAGATTTAATGGCATCTGGCCCAAGTATTTACAAGCACTAGCATCTCATTCCCAGCATACCACAAGCTTTAGGGGAGCTTCTTCCTCTTACTTACCCTGACTTTACAGCAGCTGAAATTACATCATTGTTGACTAAGTATCAAATTCAGAAAAAAAATCACGGATGAACAAATTTGGTGTGTGTGCGTGTGTGTGTGTTTTTTGGTTTTTTTTAAGAAAAAAAATATTCCTACCGCAACAAGCAAAAAGGCTATACCTGTCTCATTCTCTTTCCCAAGAGAGAGACTGAAGTCTTGGAAAAAGAGTAAGCTCCCTACGTCACAGTCTGAAAGCTGGAAGCAGAGAAAATCCCATGTCTGGATGAAAATCTGAGACAAGACTGCATCCTGAAGCATTTCAGTGAAATGCTAAAACACATCTCATTCTGAAAATGACCTGGCCAACCTGGAATACCTGGCAACCTTAATTAAAATGGATGACTAAATTTAAACACTGTGAATAGCTTTACTTAGCCAAATTTAAAGTAGACCCTTAAATATCACATTGAAACAGCATCCTCATTAGTTTTAAACAGTTGTCTTAACAGTATGAAATTTTTGAGTTCCATCTTTGGGGAGATCATCAATTAATTCCATTTAAAACATTAGGTCTCATTATAAAAATCATCAGGAAATTTTAAGCATCTTTTGGCAGTACAACTACTGGACTGCATAGCCTACCACAGACCAAGCTCATTGAGAACTCTCCCACGTAGTTCACTGGCTCTTAGCAGTACATGGTCCGAAAACAAATTAAAGTGCAGAAAGCTGTATTTAGAAGAAGAGGGCAGGGAGGAAGCTTACACATATCTGTTGCTGATCAGATGATCGCTTTTAAGGAAGAGGTCATGGTCCTAAACTCTACGCAACCATGTTACAGAAATTACACTACTTTTCAGTCTAACAGCCAAAAAACAAAAACAGCAGCTACCAACTCGGTGAACTCATTTAATCACTACGGAAAAGATTTTCCAGGTTATTTCTGAGACAGAAGTACAAGCTGCTACAGCGGACACTAATGAGCCAGCATCTCTGGCATTCAAATTCCCACTGGATACATATATAGAATACGTTGCACATGTTCACCATCAGCTCACAAGATATCCAAGCTGTGCATCTACATCCTTGTCTGAAGTAACTCATTGCCAGACAGTCTCTGTAGATAGAGTACAGATAGAGATGATCTGAAGATCAGAGAACAGCAGGAAAGGAGAGCCAGGTGAAAGGAGGAGTTCAAGAAGTGATTCCACACACCAAATCAGCCAGGAAAGGCATCAGTGCAATCCCTGGCAATAGAAGAAGGAAACCAGTCCCCCTAAATCTGGGCAAAGATAGTAGTTATGAGAACTCTAACTTTTGAGAATATGAGGTACAGTTTAAATCTGTACTAAGCACCCTTAATATTTTGCCACATTAATTGGAAAGGACTCTGGAGCAGAAACAACAGAATTCTCCCTAAATGAAAAACATAAAAGCGTCATACTCCCCAAAGAAAACTGTTATTTCCATTATCACACTCCCATAAGAAATCATGCAGTTCCTCACCATCTGCTGTGCTATTACTAGCTGTTTATAATAACAAATCTGTCATGAGAAATATGTTCGCATGAAGGTTGTAACATATGCTTTCTATTAACCAATGACAAAGAATATTTTAGTATACTGAAGATCCAGTTTCTTGCAAGCTGCACTGTTTAGAAGAAAATAACATGCATCACTGAGCCCAATCCTGTTCTGGGAGTCACAACAGGAGACATTGCCTGTGTCAACTCCATACTATTTCTTCGTTAGAAGAGTTCCCCAGACAGACTGCAAATCTTGTACATGACTAGTGTGGAGCACTGGAGATGCAATGAGGCACAGGATCTAGACCAGAATTCTTGACTCTTGCTGCTCCACAGCTCCAGCTCTCGTATCAGGCCAGGTGAGCTCGGCAAAGCACAATTCCCAAAGTGGAAGGGTAGGCACAGCCAGAGTGACAGTATGTGCTTATGAATACAGTTACAGGAGTGGCAAACAGACATTTCACTGTGAACTCAATGAGGGCAACTGACAATTGCTCTTGGGAAAACTGATGACACAAAGACTATCATTGATACTACTTATTTCTATGAGCCAATTTGCTCTCTTTAACAAGCAGCGCAAAAGCATAGAAAAATCAACAGCACAGTGACACACCTAAGGGGTACACCAGCAGCAAAGGAATCCTTGAAACATCAAGTGTGGCACTGCTCTGTGTTCCAACAACACTCCAAAACCTTAATAGTGACATATCTTGCACCTCTCCAAGCCAAGATGCCACAGGAGAGTACACAGCACAAAGCACTGAAGGCTTCTACTCCAAATCAAGCCACGTTCTCCTGTCCTGCATCGGACATCATGTACACTCGCAATTTCACCTTTAACACCCCATCCCTGCCACTCTAGCCAATGCTAGAAGACATTAACCGAGCAGGAACCTGTACTGTTTTAATGCATTAATTTTCACAACCCTCATCAAGGTTAAGCAAAAGAATTCTGGTTTTCTTCCACCCACCCCATCTTCTCAAAATAACATTTCAACAAAGCATAAATAACAGACTTGTGTGGTTAACATTTCTCTTCTGTTATGTTGAACAGCACAGGGTACAAAGAAAAATGGAAAGAACCTTGACTCACGTTGTTTTTCCTGTAGAAAGTCAGATGAGCAAAATGCAGACTCCTCACCTGACAAGCAAAAACATACAATGTGAAACAAGGCATTCTTTCCACGAACATTAAGCTCTCTATTTTTCTAACATACAGCAATAGGTATTTTGCAACGGGTCACTACTATGCTGGTTTCTAAAATTCCCTTTGGCTTCAGAGGGAATAGCTCAGCATGCAGCAGAGACATTGGAAAAACTGCTCAAATCTATTCAAACAGGTTATTTCAGATGCTAGATTTTCCTTTCAGTCTCAAGATAGAGCAATGAAGCTCTATCTAGAAAATTATTTCTCTGTCACATTATCCACTGAATCTCTAAACAACCAAGTAGCAGCATAACTTATCTAGTAACACAGATTCATATTCTAAATATTGAATTAGCAGTGTTGTTAAGAATATCTCCTTCCTCTCATTCCCTCCCACACTCCAACTGTCCAAGGGAAGTTGTACAAAGTGATTTTCTCAGAGTGAATTAGAAAACAAAAAAAAAAAAAATAAGAGCCCTAAACACACAAATATACAGATAGAAGAACAGAGAGACCTTTTATTTAGTTTGTGCATACAGATAAAGGCCTCCTACAGCACTCAGGGCATTTCTACCGATGACGGTAAGTATCTCTGCCATCAAATCATGGCGCCTACCTACTGTCTGAGCAGACCCAAGTAAGACAGACAGAAAGAGACAGTACCCTTCTGCTGAGAGTCTAAATAAACAACACAAGCAATGTTTAATTATTTTCCATATATATGGAAACAAAAACAATGCATCAAGTGACCCATGGGGGCTCATCTTAAACAGATGGGCCAAGAACCAAGAAAGCTGATGGCATCCCAGGACACATGAATAAAACTGAGCATGTTTTAATCACCTGCCTACTAATTTTCTTCTGTTCAGTTAAAGTTTCTGCCCAAAGCCTTAAGACTATAAAACATAGAGAAACTGTTCTTCATTTGGTGGACTCAAAAATGCCGTTACACAAACCCAATCATGGTTTATATATAATGAACAAAAATCAATTCTTTCCTCTACTAATGGATGCATCAGCAGGCAATAAGAACTCTGCCACAGCTCTATTTTCTTCAGAAAATAAGTTATCACAGTTGGCAACCTGACTTTTAAAAGGGAGCAAAGTGACAGGCCCTTCAAGTCTATAGCATAATGTCTGCTGTTCTCTGTTCTCCATGCTGAAAGTGCAACCAAAGAGACTCTCTTGATACCTGATTTTGGAGAAAAGAAAATTGTTTGAATTAACTCCTTTAAAATCCTCAATCTTTTTAACGGATCAGTTCCTCAACAGGGCATTCATGGACTGTTGTTCTGCCAAAGAGCTTGGCTCACAACTGTTATCTACTTCCAGCTTACTGAGGAAGAAGTGTTATCTGCAGGAGCTCATCCGAAGAGTCGTTGTTGAGGCAAAGCAGCCATCAGTCATTGCCGTGGGAAGAACTTGTAAAGTCCTCAGGAACATGACAGCTTAAAAGCAAGAATTAGGCCTCCATATCAAGAGCACAGACCAGCTTTCTAAAGTGCTTGCATACACAATTCTAGGAAATTACAAGATGACTGATTCAGGAAGAAAATTCCTTTCTGCAATAGCTTTAAATGGTTGTGGAAATAAAAATTCTCTATCTCAGGAGAACAGCTCTTTATGGAAAGCAAAAAGCCACTGTCAACAACAGAAAATCAAATTCATTTTTATTTAGCAGGTTTCAAAAGCAGACTTCAAAACCAATTTTACTGACAAACATCAACTTTCAATACATGTTTTAACATTTACATTTAGATTTTTTTTTTATATATATATATATATATAAGTGGGGAAATTAAGCAAAAATCTGCATGCAAAACAAAAATACCAGAAAGAAAGCACTTGTTCTCTGAAGCTAAACAGAATATAAAAGTGAATAAATTCTAGAGGCAGCCCATGCAATCTAGTTCTTTCTCAGTAAAGAGTTCTCATTGCATTTGTATCACTGCCTTGTGCAGGATATGGTGAATGGAAATAGCTCTGCAGACTAGCATGGATTATTATAGAGCATGTGCAGTAAGGAAATGTCAGAGGGAAGACACAGGTGGTTCATCTAGTTTTTTTAGATCTAGCATTAGACTTTTATCTCCACAAAAGCTCTTCAGCTTTTCTTCAGAACCAGTAACCTTGCCTCAAGCTCTTGCATCATCTACAAAACAGTCAAGACTGTGATGCCCCTCTGCACCCCACAAAACTAAAAATGACCAAGGTTAGTGCAGTCTCCAAAAACACATCTTTCCCATTTAATGCTTTCATGATGGTAGAGCAGGGGTAAGAATAGTTATTTATCACAAGTCTTTCAAACTTTGACCCAGACTGAACATTTTTAAGAGTGTCATTTTCTTGCAAGCTGCTCCACAGAGTACCAAAACATTCATGGTATCCCACATTACCACTGAAATAGCCTACAAAAAACATATATAAAGATACTCATAGGTAGTTTTTCTTTCTTTCCTAGAAACTGATACTTATTTTCTAGAAAAAATAGTAAACATTTGGAAACAGCAAGAACAGAGCACTGTGCCAGTTTGTAGTTTACAGTTACTTACCTGTCTTGGCACAGGACATTTATTATGGTGCCATTTTCATAGCTCCCAAGGAATCAGGGAACATATTTACATCACTGATCTTTAAACCTACAGTACAGCTCTAACCATAGATTAATAATTCAAATAATAAGAATGTATCTCCCTTCTCCTTTTCCATCTCCTTGCCTCCCATCCTCACCCCCAAAAAGTATTATGTACTATTCAAGCACAGATCCTGTCCTGAAAAGTAGGATCAAGGGTAAATTAATATTAATATTCAGACAACACTGATGCAATATTTTGATGGTATTTTTCATGTATGTGCTTTCTTAGTTAATTCTTTTTCTTTATCCTATTAAATATCCCTTGATCTTGCACTAAACTTTTAGAGAGTCTCCATGAAGATGTAAGAATATGGTTCCATTGCTTCATAAACTTCAGCAAACAGCGAATGGTCTAGTCAGGTTCTACTTAACACGAACTGCTTAAATATGGTAAACAGTACTGGCTACAAGTTTCTTTCCGGCCTAAAGACAAGACTTCAAAAGCCAAGAGAAAACAACAAGCAGGGTGGAGTGCAAGGGGTGAAAAATAACTGATAAAACAAAGATGATGCACAACTGTTAGCCAGCTAGAAGCCAGTATCAAAGTGGAACACTTCTGCATGCATTCAAAGCTAAGAAGATCCTATCAGTGTAAGTTGTTGCCAGCAGATACTGGAACTGGCAGGATATTCCTGATCTCACCTCAGTGAAGAGGAGTAGAATGAAAGGTCTTCTGAGCCTCCTTCCAGGCTTACGTTTCTGAGTCCATACAGAGTCCTTCCCATGTCCTCCTGTGCAGCATTAGCCCTCTGCCCTATCAGTCCTCCTGAGGCTCTAGAGCATCTATGGTGCTGCAGTATTATGTGTGCAGGCAAGGGCATGCAAGAAAATGGCCCTTTTAACTGAGAGAATTCTGTTACTTGCTGAGCAAATCCCACATTTAACTGCATATTCCTTTCATTTCAGCCTCTTAACAGTGAGGATCTACCTACTTTATGAATCTAGTTTAAAAATAATTACCTTCACACAAAAATAATCAGGAAAACAGGCTTGCCACCATGGTTGTTAACAGAAAAAGTTGGAAGAACTGAATTTGTGCTGACTGGGTTGGTTTAAAAATTCTAATAGCTCACCTTGCTCCTAAAATTCTTGTTCACCTCCCTCAACTCTCACAATCCTCCAGCAAAAACACAGAACTGTCTATGCACAAAGTAGCACACTTCTGGAGAATTCAGAGAGGAGAAGTGGTCAGAAGTGACATCATCTTTATTCAAGGGAATTTAAGTCTGTGTTTGGAGGGAAATAAGTACAGAAGTTGGAATTTATGACATTAAATTGACCTAAGTCAGCATTTCCAGGTTATCCCAATACTCAAAGAGGCTGCAGAGTTGTTCTTCCAGTACATCTCAGCAATGGGCATACATCTTACAAAGCACAGTACACACTCTACTCAGCAACTTCCTGTTAAGCACCAGCTATTCTGAAAATTTGCCTTCCAGTTTTAGACACTAAGCTTTTAGGGTCCAGTGCAGAAAACTGCTATACTAAATATGACTCTTGACTTTGAAACAGGATATATACTTGCTTAAGACTCAAAAGCACTTGAAACTATTAGGTACAAGCTACAACCAATTTTTCCACATTATCTATACAATAAAGTAAACAAAGGCAGGTGTGAAGTTCTACATATTCCACAGATATTCACAGATCTCAAAAACATTTAAAACTGCACTTGGACTATGAGTTTACATAGCTTCAAACTTTCAGACAGCATAGTCGGAGAACTTGTAAAGTCTGGCCGCAGAAAGAAATCTAGGTCAGTCTGTTTTTCAAGTACAGAACTAAAATCTGATATCATCCTCTTTTACAAACCTTCACAAAAGGAGTTTCATAAGAAGACAAATCCAAAGATGTAGGTTCATCAAGGCCTTTCAGCCACAAGTTTCCAAGCTTATGTTCTGTGCTCATTTTCTGCTCCTCATATATATCATCAGAAATGGTATGTTCTCCAGCTTCGGGAAATGCACTACAGTGCAAATCTCAAAGTTTAAAGGTCCCCTAAACTGCACTACCTTTTCCCTCACATAGTCATCCCATAAGACATTCAAGGAATATGAACCTAGACTGAAATGCACAAATGCCCTAACAAAGTCTGGCATTTAAATTACCCATCTGAAGACATTTTTTCTAATATGAAAAAAAAAAAAACTTGCCATGCCATGCTTGATTAGCCACTTGAGGGCATTCTATTTCATCTAAGCATGGTCACGTGCTCTAAAATTATTTCTATATTTAAACTCAGGAAGACCATTCATTTATGACAAGTCTCACCAAAGCCAAACAATTTAGTTGGTAAAAAGAAAGTAAGTTCATGGAATTCATTCCAGAATTAAGGCAGCAGAAACTCTCTGCCCTAAGGAAAATCACTAGGGATGTCATAGAATTCCAGGAATATTCACCACACAGCAATTTTCACAAAAAAACTGCAATTGCCACTTCCCTGGCCTGGAATTTAGAAATGATCTGCTGTTCCTACAGTCACACAACTATTTCAATGCTACAAAAATTTAGCAATTTTGAGGGCAGCATTCAAACCAGAATACAGTCCACCTTACTTTCCCCCTCCAACAAAGGGCTGATAACACCAGTAGAAATAAGCATACCTATCAACCAGAGGAAATACCTGAAGGTAAGCACAAGTTTTTCAAAGTCACCTTCAGAGCACATTATGCTGTGACACGAAGTTATTACACATATATCAGTCTTTGCAGAACTGTGCTCCTGATAATAAGATGGTTTTTAGTACAACTTGTCTCATCTCTCATTTTGCTGTCCCCTGGGATTACATTGCTATTGCGCTCACCAAGAGAATAGCGCAGCAGAAGAGAGCTGTGGGCCTCAGCATCTGTAAGATATCAGGGGGAATCATCCCTTGCATTCCCCCCCAGCCCTCTCTAGCCTTGCTACTTTAGGTTCTTGAGTGTCATCAGGCTTCCTGGTATGCATGATTTTCCCTGTTCTAGTGATGTGAATTAATTTAACAACTTAATCAGATGCCACTAAAGCAAACAATGCTTCATTTCCATTGTTTCAGAATTCAGCTTTTCCTCAGTAAAAATACTGTGAAATTGACCTTTAAACAGAAAAATCTGATGCTGCTTTCTTTTATGCCATTGTAAATATAAGACTGCTAGGAACACAATTATATCAAACTGGGGAAGACAGGGGAGAGATTAGGTAAGGAGGTAATATACCTGTAGATGGTACAATCCTTTGGATAGAGCTGGCAGCCAAGGAGCTCAGATGAAATACAGTTCTCCAGGTCCAGTGAAACCAATGCAATAATGTCTGCTGATTTCAGCATGTAACAGGCTAGATCTTAACAGGGACCCAATAAGGAAAACAGAATTCACCAATGGACTGTAAGAAAGGTGAGATTCACTGCAGCACAGCTCAGCTCTCAAAATAAAATGCTAAAAATACCTTAGAGGCTAGTTAAAGCATTTTTGTTTTTGTGATACTGTGTGTTCTAAATGACTGCAGTTGGAGAACAGGGGATAACCTGCACTGTTATAAGCTGCTACCACGGATGATTTGCACGTCAAGGACAGCAGAAATATGATTCATTGTTTATCTCTTAAACCTGCTGCTAAAAGTAAATCTGTTGTTTATATGAGCTATCTGATGTGTTTTGGAATGCTGTCGACTATTCAAGGCTCTGTCTTTCCCTTTCACTGATCACTGCATTAAGCCAAATTTCCCATTTTCTGTTCTTCACATTATTAGGCAGTGGCAGATGCTATTGGAATGAAATTAGTAGCAGCACAAACTCTGCAGTCAGCGACATATAAACACCCTTTAATTAGTTATATGACTCTAGGAGACAGTACAAGGAGGAAGAAATCATATACTCCTAGGGAGAAGGAAAACCGTTTTTGTACATGAAGCATTCTCTGCGGAAGAAACCAGACAAGGCTGCTTTCAGGGCAGAAGGAGGGAGAGAAACACCAGTACAAGGTTTAAATTCATTGTATCAAAATCATAGAGGCATGAAGTTTCAGAGATTTTTTTTCTGTTATATTAAGCATTTTGATCCTTGTATAAATGTTGGAAAACCTCTGAGATGCATGGCAGACGCAGCAAAGGAGATACCACTGGAGCCATGAAAAATGAGACTAGATGAAGAAGAGTTCCAAAAAAAAAAAAAATCTCATTGTGCATCCATCTTGCAAGGGAACACTGGTTTGCTCTAGGAACTTGGGCTCCAAATCAACATAGCTCCTAAGTTTAATTATTGTAGGTCTAGTATTCATATCACAGTTAACAAGCATCTTCACAAAAAGTCTAATCCATTCATGCAAAAAAGGAAGAGAATAATTGAGAGAAGACTACTGCGCATTTTCCGGAGTATATAAAGAAACATTGTTAGGATAGAGATTGTTTCTAATTGTAGGGAAATACAATAGTCTAGTTAGCTTACTCCACAGATGTAAATCAAACCTAGTCTTAACCAAAACCACTACTTCAGTCTTCTGACGCTATTCATTTCTTCGTGGATATTATAACAGGATGATAGAGGTAGCAGTTCCGGGAATCAACCCAAAATTACTCTGTCATCACTTAGAGAACTGCACTGGTTCACACACAAAATAGGCTTTTTCTTATGCTAGATAGAAAAGATGAAATCCAGAAGATATGACACTGGAGGGCAAGAAATCATCACTCAGTAATTTATGTACTGTACATAAGAATTCAGAAAGTTTTTTTTTTTTAAGGTGAGTTACAAAGAATATCTCCAATTCCACTACAATAGGCATACATTAGTTTGTTAAACTTGCGTGTAATCTGTTTCCCAGTATCTGTTTCCTAATGCTCTCTTCTGTCAAAACTTGTTATCTTCTCAACAATTCTGGAGGTAAATGCAGTGCGTCTTTGCCCCCTTCCCCCTTGCCTTCCCCTTTAGCTCTCTCTCACATTAAGGAGACATTTCTCTGTCTAGTTTTCCCTAAATGTAGTGTTTTCTTCTTATTACATTGAAATACACTGAGCACATAGAATAATAAGTTGTATATTTCTGTCTTCAAGTAAGGGAGGGAGCAGGGACAAAAGCCTTTAGGGTGATAGGCAGATAGTGTTTAAGGAGCCTTGATGTAAACCTGATAGAATGATAGATATCTCAATTAACAGGCACCTTGAAGTGCAATAGGGTAGTCAAGTTTGCATACAGACAGACACAGAGAAACATTTCTTAAATAAGATCTTCCAACTAAAAATATAAATGAGTTCCACTGATTTTCACTGATTTGCCAACAATACAGAGTGCAGCTAAAAAACAAGGATTTAGGATGACAGTGTTTTCTCAATCATCTCGAGTTGTTGCTCTGCCACCTCTGAGGAGAGAAAAAAAACAATCCAACCCACACAAGTAATACACAGGCTGTCATTAAACCCAACTAGAGAATTAATGCGTGTTTTTATGAAAAATAGCATAGATGTTAGCTTTGGCAGTCTCACACTAGAGTTCAAGAGATGGGGAAAATCATCAGCATGCATCATGTTCAGGTGCCATTCCAGTATAATGCAACTATTCAGAAATACACTACTTAAAAACCTCTGAAAGCCAATACACAAAGCACCTTTTTCAGTTGAAGTCCTTCATTTAGCAATGAATATAAAGTCTGAGCAAAACATTCTTTCATGTTCCAGTGAAAGAATTCTGGGCAGATAAACACTCCAGATCTGCATTTTTTTTTGTTGTTGTTGTTCTTGGAAGAAAAAGAAGAAAGCAAAAGAGAGCACAGTATGACAGCGTTGCAAAGACGATCAAGTGTATGCACGTCCTTCCAACTGCAGCAATGCTGGTAATAATGGTTACGCTGTTCTAGTCTGTCCCTCACCACAGTTTAATAGCAGCTATTTGCTAAAACAGCTTATTTTGACTGAAATTAAGGATTAGAGAGTGACTGTACAAACAGCTCAGAAGGCAGGTGAGAGGATCAGAAAGATAATGATGAGCAATCTCCTTGGCCAACAAACTGCAGTTGCAAAAGAACATGAGAACAGGTCATTGCAGAATGGGATCAAAGATCCACAGAACCAGCATCACCTTTGCATTAAATTTGGCATCATTTCAAAAGGGACAATTGTTCAATAACTAACTGCATCTCTGTTCATGTTCCAATATGAATATCATCATCACATCACCCATGGAGTATCTAATATGGCACTCCACCTCTCAGATAACCACCACTGGACACTCCAGAGGCTGCACCATCTCATAGTGTATGCATCGCCATAAACACCCCATACAAAAGACACGTAAGGGACAGCTGCTTTATCAGCCTGGGAAGACTATGAAAAAAAGGACAAAAAAACCCCAATCACACTACTAGAATCTGCAGTTCTGTCCTTCATGTAACATACTCTATTGATGCTCACATTAGAGACACCAAACTGCCTGAAACCACTCTCTCAAGATGAAAAAAAAAGAAGCAGACAGACTCAGCTGAAGGTACATGGTGTTACCAGTTTATGCAGATGCTTAATGCAGCTAAGAATGATTTGGCAACCTGTTTTTGCATTAAGTGTCTAGAATATAATTAGCCATCATCGTAAGACAGATCATCTCCACCTCCATAAACACTTTTAAATGGTTGTGCTTGTAGCTTCGTAACTGTAATAAACTTTGTATATCCTGTATACACCATCCCCATCTCCTGTGCCACAATTATAAATGGAGCCTACCAGAAAGTCTGCAGACATACCGATCCCAGGGTCAATGCTTATACAAAAATGTCAAAGCTTTTCCCAGAAGGCTCCAAGTTTTTCTCGAGTGAGAAAAGGATCCAAAATCAGAACCCCACTTCCAAGGCAGTTCAACATATACACCTAGGAATTTTCTGGTTCCCCGCTCCCCTCTTCTGTTTTAGGTTTTTTCTTGAACAGTCAGATTTGTCTTGAGCAAAAATTCACCATGGATTACACACATTCAACAAGCTTCCGGCTGGACAACGGGCAGTCTACTACAGAGCTCTCAAAAGCTGGAGACTCCAGGCCTCCAGCTTCCATAATACCCACGCAATTCAATACAACTCAATTGATATTCTCAATGTTAATGACTTCAGAGTGGCCTGAATCTCTGAAAGCTCTCCCCCTTTCTAAGTAGAAACCATTTTAATATCTCCAATTAAACTGCTGAAATTTAAGACAAATGAAAGTTCTGCCTTTTGGCCAAGTTCAAACGCCGTTTCTGAAAAGGACCTTACACAAGAACTGCATCTTTTGAGAATTTAACTGAAAGTGGAACCTCAAGCATATGAAGAATAGGATCTTGAGATCTAGTAAAGATGTGGCAAGATCAGTGAGGAAAAAGGCCTTCTAGGTGCCCAAGCCAGAAAAGCATTTGAGAAATGCTAGAGACAGTGTGAAGTTCCCAGAGACAGGCTGTCAAATATAAACAAGTTACCAAAGCCATAGTTATTCAGTCTCACTCAGCTGTAATTACTGAGTCTTTATTTTTAATCCTAGAGCCACACAAAATCCTCTTGCTGAAGCTTTGCTAGAGCCATTCACAATAACTGGGTTATAATTTAAAATAATCTGACCCAGAATAAATCAGCTCGTGCAATGAGACCAGGAAAGGCCTTCTACTTACCTAGTAATGAAAACTCCCAGTTGCGACAGCTGATCATGTCCATCTATTTTGCTGGTTACCAGTAAAGCAATCCATCAGTCTGTATGCGTGGTATATGAAGCACAGGAAAAGTGAATTTCATAGGCATTTCAGTCAGTTATGTTTTAAATGACTAATAACTGCATTTTGTCAATTGCCCACCTGAGGATTCATCATCATCTGCAGCATTTTAATTGAATTAGCTGGATTTGCAGAGTGAAATAGTAATGTATTGCTGACAAAATTGACTAATGGTTCTTAAAGTATAATGAGGTTGTATTTAAATCAATAGTTATCCTTTGTGTCAAGCTGTATTACAAAAATGAAATTGCCATTTGCTTGCTTCTTTATTTTATATGCTTCAAAAATACTACTTATGCTGCTTTTAAGAGAGCTTCATATTGCAGAAGTAACATTGCAGCAGGTTTATGAACGACTTCGCTTCTGGCATAGGAAGCATATTGAAAATCCCAGGCCTACAAATATAAGGATGCTATGATTGGGGAACCAAAGATGACTGCCTCAGGCCAGTTGCACAGCACAGGAAAAGTCAAGGATTACTGGGTGTTGCCTGTTCTTTTAATAAAATATTTCCATTTTGGAAAATGGAAATGAATAAAACTCAAAACTATCCACAGAAATATGGCTTTCTCCCCCTCCCCCAAGACTTCAAGAGACAAATTCACTGAAAAATAGTAAACAGGTAAGTGTTTATGAAGCCCTTCTTATTTAAGAAGCCTGAGTTCAAATCTCGCCCCTACCCTGAGTTGGAATTACAAATAAACTTCTCTGTAAAACAGGGGTTCAAGTAATAAACTATTACTGGCTATTCCAGCCTAGGTATAATTATGTCTTTCAGGAAATATTAACACAGTCCGTTCTAGTTTTCATCATACTGCAGAGTATTAAAAAATATATATAATTTTGGTCAAAAATAGCAAGTCTCTAGTCAGTCCCCGCAGCAAGTTGAAAGCTCCTCTGGAATCAGCAGACAGACTATAGGACTGAAACTGTAGATAGAACACACTAGTTCAAATGCAGCCTGCATCAGTTGCTACCTACAGTCACAGGCATTATACTGAACACTTAGAAGTACTACTGAACACTCTGACAGTACTACCTGAGCAGGAAAATCTGTATTCAAAATACAACATTATATCTGACACTAAATGGCAAAATACACACCTCTAGAATCAAGACTTCACTATCAGTTTAGGAGACTACCGATTTCCTATTGCCCCTGAATGCTTTAAAAATCTAACATTTAAAAGACCTTTCTTGGTTAAATAGCTAAAATGTACTACATTTGAAACAAAGAAGTTAACCACAGTATTAAGAGGTTAAACAAAAAAAATACTGTTAACTAATTAAATTAAATGCATGAAGCACAGGCTTGCTATTATAAAGTACTTCAGTTTGATTTTTATGAGCAGAAGGAGATGGATAGAAAACATCACACTGAGAAAATGAGACTGACAGATAAACTGAATTGCAGCATCCTAACCCAACATGACAGAAACCCACCCAAATGCGATGCATGTCTAGACAAAACCCAGGCCAGTCACTGATGAACCTCTGCAGCTCTGGTAATAAAATCCAAACACAATTGCATTTAGAAACGTTCTTTAAGTAACCATTTATTACAGTTGCATTCCTCAGACAAACCTTCATTTATGGGCAATGCATAATGTTGGCAAAACTATCTAAGGACAAGGTATACCAGAGAAATAAAACTAGAAAGAGAGGAAAAGTCCAGTATGGGGAATGGCATCTTCAATGAGAAGCTAGCCTATTATAAAGCCTATACTGATCACAGAAGATGTAGGATTTAAATGAAAATTCCAATTATTAATAAAGTAATCCCTATTTGGTCATGATCCAATAGGTGCAATAACATACCCTGCAGTCACTTTGCTGTGACTCTATAAAGAGCCAAATTCTGTGCTTGGCTACTGCAACAGAGTCACTAGGGATTGTCTTCGAAACAGAAATCTGCAGAACAATACTGTTATAAATACACCTGCTCCCACACACAATGTAAGCATCCTTTCCTATTCCTTGATCAATAGCCATATCCACCAAAACAGATTTACTTCCATAACCAAGACACAAGTTTGAACTCTACAGTCTATGGAGTTATTCAGCTCCTCACTGGAACATCCAGCTAGCAGCTAGTCAGTGCCAAAGAGGATGAATTGTTCGGGGTAGGGAGAAAGACCTGGCAACAGACCACTTCTCCACTTGTTTCTACGATGTGACAAAATTACCTCAAATGGTTGTAACTGTTGGCACTCATGCAGCCAAAATTTTATATGACATTCTAGATGCTCAGTTCTCTGAACCACTTGGCCAGGTCCCAGACCTGGCTAAACTCTGCAAGGAAACATTAAAGTCATTTTCATCAGAGCTTGGGGCAAATACACGTAAGTGAGCAGAAACTTCCACACATCTCCAATAAATTCTTTATGAACCAGAACAGCGATAAAACTTGATTACTTTCCAAATGTGATTCCAAAGAGATGATAATCATCATCTCTTACTTAAAACACTGAAGTCAGCATACCTTCTGTCACACAACACAGTCCTTTCAGAGACAAAACCAGACAACTTTATTTTTCCTTTTCACACTGAAGTCAAGGTTTCATTATTTGTCTTGAGTAATTTCATAGCTTTCTTGCAATACAACTTTGAAAAGGTTCAGAACAAAAGTCACATGTTGCCATTTTAATAAGTATAAAAACTGTATCCCAAAGTATATTTGCCTTCAGAAATTAGACCCATCTTCTGGTGAAAGCCAGAAATTGTGTGTTCCTGAGAAGCACAAGAAATGCAAGAAAAGGCAGTCGAAACAAGCAGAAACCACATATAGCCATTTTCAGATGCCATCTAATGGCATGTCTTAAAAAGATACACGTTTTTCTCATAAGAAATAATGACCAAAGAACATACCAGTTACCTATTATCTCACAACTACACCACAAATTCAAGTTTCTGCAAATCTTCTCCTATTTTATTTTAGATTATGTAGTAAAATCACATCATTTCAATCTTCCTACCCATACACACATCTATCTTTCTCAAGATCATCTTCACATCTTCTTAAACTTCTAAGCACAGCTTTCACGGGATAAAGCCATTCATAGTTCATGAAGAAGCACAAGCACTTTCCTTGCCTTCCCAGATGAGCTACAGGAAATCTCCCACCCATCACTAAAGCCAACAGCTGTCTTTCAACCCATGTCAATGTTGGCATGTAAATCTATTACAAACAGTGCATTCCTAGCACATTATGGATTGAGTAATTAAAAACAATATGACAATGCAAATGTTATGTTAGCCAGCCAACTGGATAAATGTGCAGTTTTCACATCTGTACTGCTACAGCAGCCAAAGGACGAAAATGTCCTAAGAATCACTTACATAAGAGCTACAAAATAGCTTGGAAATTCATGTGTTCTTAGGTTTCTCAGGTTGCTTTCACTTTATGAAAAGCGCAAAGCTAAACAATGGGGCAACTAAAATTTAAGCTTCTGAACAAGGGAAAAAAAAAAAAAAAAAAAGCCCAGAATCCCTCAAAAGGGCAAGCAAGGCTCCTTTTGTTCAAAAAGAAACCAGCTGTGCTGAAAAAGAACAACTAACTGTCAGAACAAACAGCCTGGAGAAATAATGGAAAGGAATAGATGGTAGAAGGTAATAAGACAGCACAGTCCTTAATGAGCTCGGGGTTTGGATACCTTCAAAGTCGGCAGGTTTTTTTTTTCTTCCTCTGCAAAGCAAATTTTTTTATTTAATATATATACACTATTCTTGCCTATCTGCAGAAGAGACATTATCAGCAGGTAGAGGGTAGAAGAGAGTTCAACAAATAGAAAATCTCTACCAATTAACTGCAGCATATAATGACTGCACTGAGAGAGCAGTACCTGAATGTTCACAAGCCACTCGGAGGCTTGCTTTTCTCCAAGCATTTGGAGAAAATAAACAATAAATAGGAAATGCTAACAAGCTGCTCTATTCTAACACAGCTGCCTTCCCCATTCTGCCATGGTCAGTCAATCCTCACTGAAGTATTGTGCTATATCAAGAACTAGCATCAAGACTGCAGCAAAGGATCATTACTGTGGCCACTGAAAGCATGCACACCTCTGCTGATCAGCTTGATTGCCTAAGTGATCATTATATCAGCACCTTAATCATTTACTACTTCTCCCCAGTAATATCAAGGGCAACAGCAGATGAAATTAATTCTTCTTGCTGTGCTACCTTTTTGGAACAAGTGGAGTAGACAAGACCCTTCTCCTTCCCAGACACCAGCTGCATCATCTTTCAGGGAAAGGAGGCAGTACGGCAAAAGTAAAGCATCCTAGCAATTCTTGCCCTTCCCCCCCCCCCCCCTACACACAGCCTTTCTGGTTAGAAAGGTCAGGAACCAGAGTTGTCCAGTTCTGGTTACTGACTCACTAGGAACAGGCAGAAAAAACAGACAGCATAAATAAAGCAGAAACTCAACACAAAAACATAAAACTAGAATGCTTTATTTGATCCAACGCTGAAACAGATGCCTGAGAAGCCACAGTATAGCTTGCACAAGTTTACCCACAGCAGCTCTGTCTGCAGTCCAGAGTCTAGACAATGCTCCCTGCTTCTGCTCATCAGGTAGGAAGGCAAAGGTGAAAAAACATTTCCCAGGATAGAAGTTACCAGCTCAGGAAGGGCCATCTGATCTACTAAAGCTGCAGAACAACATCACCTTTTCCTCACTGCAGTTTGATATGCATGAAAATGGTTTATGTTCATGGATGTGTGATGCTAGTCAGCTGACAAAGCTCAGATATGCTGCCATTGAACTGCATTATCTATTCCTTGACCACTCCACATTTCATCCCCTCTTTAGAGAATAAATTGGAACATGAGGGAAAAAAAATATATCAAAATAAAGAGCAAAGAGCAGTATACCCTGCTGTCTGCATAGGGAGTCTGCATCACAGCAGGACTGCTAATCTCCAACTGCAATGGCAAGCACTTATTATCTCTCTATGGAGCTCTGTGCTTCTTTATTTGCTCCAGATGTTTCCGTGTTCCCTGTTACTTTGTGTGTGAGAGAACGGACAAAAATAAATGCCATGTTATACTCTTTAACACTTTCCAGTTCTCAAGTACACATTCAATTTAGAATTATTCTCTGGTGACTACCTTATTTAAATACACTTATTCTTTGGGAGAGCTTCTAGAGGCAAAGTTGCTCAAAATGCTCAATATATTTGGGCAACATCTTCAGCTAAGATAAACCAATTAATGATAACGCAATTAATTGTGGCAACAGCATTCCCAGATCTGTTTTTGTTTCTTAAAAAGCAGAATCTCCGTAGTCTGAAAATGTTATGGGACAGCTTATCACAATTTAACAATAATACTGCTCTCAAAGGTAACAGGAGTTCAGTCATTTTCCTCAATGGCAGCAGAATCAGGGAAAAAGGAAAGTTAAGTTCATTTTTCCCATCTAGGAACACAGGACCTCGAGAAAACTCCCAGCTCTCTGAAAAACGATACTATGTAATCTTTACCCAATCCAAATAGTTTTAAAATGGAGTTTATCTGGACTTTCTCACACTGAAATCTGTTCCCCTCCACACTATTCCAACTAGAAGACTGAAGTCTATATTAGCAACAGGACCTAGTGCCTAAGATATTATTTTTGACATAAAAAAAAAAGAAAGAAAAAACTTGAAGCTATTTATCTTTTAAGGTACAATAAAGGAACGCAGTGAACCTTAATTTGAGAGATTCAGTCAAGCTTCTGGAAAACTGGAATAAAGATCTTCCGTATGAGCTATTTGAGACAAAGTCCAGCTTTTGCTTTCAGATTTATAGAGCAAGCAAAAACAAAAAAAAAAAAGAAAAAAAAGAAGAAAAAGAAAGAAGGCTCAAGACTATGGCCTCCAATATTCTAGAAAGGCATGAAATCTTCCAAAACAGGCAGAAACTACCTAAACTAAATTTTGTGTTTCAACTCTTAGCCAGAAATGAAGTTCAGGTCACAAATAACTCCTCTATTCTGAATTTTCTCCTCCTCAGTATGAATCTTTGTATATACAACATGTGCTTATACTTCTAAAGATATCACTAATCACTTCAAATCCAACAAATGAAGCACTGATGTAGCCTAAGTAACTGGTTCTCATCCACAGCATTAGAAAATAAGATACGTGCTCACCAGGAAGCCCAGTGCCAGGCTGACCTGTAAATAATGCCTACCCGGGCAGCACAACAGAGGAATCTTATGCTCTGAAACTCCATGCTAGCTCCAGGAGACAAACATTTACTGCTGTTTTGTTGGACCCCAAACAGATCATGAAGTCAGGCAGAATGGCTATACTGTTTTCTAACTTCCAGGCACGTAGTGCTCTAAAGCACCCTGCTGAGCACAATTGCAGCCACTGCTTGGCACAACACAACACTGTAGCTCAATACTAATGTCACAGATCTACAGTTGTGGGTTTCCTTTCCCCACTTCCTCTTCTGTTGGCACAAAGCTATGCCTATGTCCTAAAAGAATGATGTAATAGTTGATGCTCGTATCTCAGCCTACTAATACACTTACACGTTATGTATACATATGTGAGCAAAGGGGTAAGCAATGACTTAAGTCACTGCTTACTCCTTACTATTTTAACTCTACTGCAGTAGAGTAGCCCAGTAAAATAGGCACAACAAGGAATTATGTACATTTGAAATTCAGAAACCAGAAGCAACTTCAAAAGTTCTAGAGTTGCCATCTCTTCCTACACAGCTATGGCATCCTGACAGTCATGTACATGCTAAATATATCTAATATGGACTTTTCATGGAGAGATATTTAAATAAAAAGCCAGGAAAAAGGTTAGCTGCTTACACGGAAGACGGTTTCATCTCTTAGAAGTTTGATGATTACTGATCTAATTTAAGAAATGTCCTAATTTCATTAAAAAAGAGGAGGAAGAAAAGTAACCAAGGAAGTAGTAAAAAGTCTTTGAAGTTTGATCTAAGAGCAAAAAATTACTTACAAGTGCCTGTTGGTAAACTAAAGGCAGAATCCCACTGCGTAAAGCACGCCACAAACACACACATTTATCTTCCTAGAAAGAGTTCACAATCTAAAAGGACCAAACAGAACAAGGGATGGGCAACAGAAGGAGAGAGGGCAACCCTATTACTTGCGTGACTTTCAAGTCATATGCAGGTTTGCTCTCAAACATGCACACTTTGACCTCATGGGTAATGTCTACTCCATGCTGTCACATGTTTAACTTTATATAAATTAACTTGGATTAAATGGCATATTTAGAGGGAAAAAAAGAATTTGCCTGGTTGGCCAGCTAAAATGTGATTCTTTATAGCCAGAAGTGAGGATACTGCACAAGTAAGGAATTATGAAGTATATATTTTATGGTTCAAATTCAGTATATTCTTTACTACACCTTCATCAGTGGAACACATTTTATTTTCTAATATTATATCCTAACAAGATTATGAAAATAAAGTAACAAAAACTTCAACCTTTCAAATATTAACAATGTATGCTTAAAGTAAGACTATGGATCCAAGATAGTTGGAGGAAATGCAAGGCACTGAAACCCAACAGGCTCTATTTATTCCTCAGTATTTAGTCTCACTGCACACAATATTCCTTAATGTAATGGATGGCTAGTTCACACTATGTGTGAATTTAACCACCTGGTTATAATTTATGAAAACATTTTCCTTCTATTACACAGAAAGCATCTCTATCAAGACAGTTTTTGCAGCTGTACAAGTTTTTAATTCAACTTGATTGCTGTTTATGTTGTTTTTTTGTAATGACAACTTAATAAACTTAAATGCTGTTCCCAGTTTTCCCCCCAAAGAAGCATTTCTATCACTAATGAGAAACACTTGTTGGTCAGGTGTTCTCTGTCATACTGGCTGAGAATCAATAATTGATTAAATTATATACTTGCCATTTATAAAGTTGCTGACGACCTTGTCCGTCTCTTCTGGAACTCTAGCAATACTTAAGGAAGTAGTGTTCAGTGGGTCTTCAGCTCTGTCCAGCACATACTGCATCTTTCTGTTAATCTTATATATTTGTTGCAAGAGCCCATAATAGTGTGCTTTATTAAACAATCTATTAAAAAGAATCACTGCTCTGTTCTCTACAAAGGAACCTGGCAAAGCCATTGGCCTTGGAGACTGGTTTACTTGCAACAAAGCAATTATATCTGCAGCAAGCACTAATGAACTCATCATTCTCTGAAAGCCAATTCTGGCAAAGAAACAAAGTGCTCTTTCCCTGGATCAGCAGGGCTTAATCCCTGTATCTTTCCCCTGAGAGAGTGAAGTTACCTGAGAGGGAATACATCTAAGGACCATCTCTCTCTTTTCTACATCATGTTTTTAAAGAGAATTCAGTTTTACTTGAATTGTTTGTATCTGACTATAAACCCTTAGACAAAGCCTGAAATACCTTTCTACGATGGTGAATGATAGAAGACAATAGAGTCTTCAAACACCCTTCTCCATTACACGTTGCCTTCATCATTTTGTATCTGATGGTTGCTAATCATAGTGCTTTATAAAAATCACTTAATCAGTAACTCGATTCAGTCTTGTTAGGCTCCAACAAAAGTACTCTATAACTAGCCGCATGAAAACACTGTGATCTATCAGCACTTGGAAGATGCTTCCATGAAGAGAGACTGAGATGGGCACACGTAGAGGGAAAAAAAAAAAAAAAAAAAAAAAAACTCAATACATAGCTAATCAAAAGGACTGATTCTGTGAGTATAAAGTGGGAAAGAAAAGAAGGAAATGCCAGGTAAATACCTGGCCTATTTAGAGACCTGGTAGATTTAGGAAGGGGTCAATCAGGGAAAATTCCTAAATGGCAGTGTGCACTACAGCCAACAGTATTATTTTCTTTTGCATTGTTGAAATAGTGAAATCACGCTCCGACATAAGCGGCCATTGCACACATTATACTGGCTCAGGCACATGCTAGTCCAGTTCTTACTGAACTAAGTCTTTGCTTCACATCTCTGCCCAAGAAAGGGCAGGAATCAGATATTCCAGCACAATGAACACAAGCCTAAGAACTTGTAGCCACAGTCTGAAGCAGTATCAGAATGTAGATGTGTCTTACACATGGGCCAATTCAGCAAATGCTTTTCAGATGAGTATATAGGCTCTACAGCCTCTTCCCGCAGTCTCATGTGAATAAAAACAAAGGAAAGGAAGTGAAGAGATAAGAATTCTAAAATAAAAAACCTCTGCGTGAAGAAAATTCAGGGGTCCTTTTTTTCCCATTTAGTTCTGTACAGCTCTTCCACGCAAGCCAGATCTCACATTCTTTTTGCTTCAGCTACTCCTTCTTCCTTAGTAGCAGAAACCCTTTACAATTAGTCTCTTGTAACTTTTCCTTTAGTGTCCAACACAAGGGGCCCTACCAAAAAAAAAACCTCAACACACTCATTCTCATATAATGAGCCCTAAACAAACAAACAAACTTTGCCAGAATTGGAAGAAATACAGAAATATCTGCAAGAATCCAGGATAACCTGCTCTTGCTAAGTCATTCAGAAAATTAATTCACACCTGATGGAATACTAGATTAACTTTTCTTGCTACTTTGTGACAGAGAAAAAGGCATATATTTACAACATATCTCTCTCCTCTTATGAAACCCCATTGAATCTCTGACTTCAAATTAAGTTACCAAGCAACATAAGGGAAGAACTCAATATCACCATTAAGAGCAGATGTAAAATAGAATTCTTCCTTCTCTAATTGCTCTTTAACAATTGTAAATACACTGACTGGATTGGTGTCATCTTGTCACTTATAATTTTTTATTTTGCTAGTATTTAAGGGTAGTGATTTCAATATTACTTCTGTACATATATTCTAAAATAGTCCAGTTTACACTTACCTGCAGGATTAGCAAAGGATGGAGCAAAATCGCAAAGAAAAGCATTCTAGCAGGACTCTTAGTATGGGCAAATACATTGCATTATTAAAAAAAGATAGATTCATTAGCAAGTACAATTATAGATGGCCCCCATACCACAGGCGAACAAGGAAGTTAGGTCCCTCCCTCTCCCAAATGTCAATGAAGTAATTTTCATTTTCACATGATTATGTAATTCAGGAACCAAAGGGACAATTAAAGGCAGACTGCTTAGGCTCTTGGTGTAGGTCCTACATTACTGGCATACCAGTGCCCATTGCCTACTCATTTCCGTGGCAAATGATTACTTAATGCTGCCCCAAAATACTCCAGAAAGTATGGGTCCTTCTAAAAATTCCAGATAGAGATTTGCTGACTTTAAAGGAAGCTTTACAACATAGAAGTACCAGAGACTGACTCTGAGTAACAAAGCAACTTGGTGACTATGACCAAAAAGCTTCTTGTATATGTTAACTACAGGAAACATTTGGAACATTAGCACTGGTCCTGTGATCTGTCTCATGGCTGTTGAGCTCCAAGCCTGGTACAGTCCCACTGAAGTCAATTAATCTATGATATTACTTCGTCTGCCAGAGAAGATGATTTTTCCTAGAATAGAAACTAGATTATTGTAATTCATTTTTCAGTATTAAATTATCACTGCATATCTTTTAACTAGGGGACAATGTAAATGGTATTTCTATTTAGTATTTTACTAAAACCAGATGACCAGATTTAGTTGTCAGATTTTCTTGTTAACTTTAAATTAATACATAAGGCAAGCTAAATATTACCTTGATTTTCTTCCAGCTTCCCGATTGTTTCTATCTGCTCAACAAGGTCATTTGAGTTCCACTGGTTCATGCCTATGAGAATGGCACTTTTTCCTTCCACCATCTCTTCTATAGCAGGAAAGAGGAAAATGGAATAAATTGCAGTGACAAATAAGAGAACAAAGAGGACTAGTGCTAGTAATTATCAGAAAAATAAGCAGGTCATTATGATCCTTAATGTGAATATAAAACAGGTTATTATACTCAGGACTCTCTAGGATATCTTTCTGCTTAACAGTTCACCCTGCAGTGTATGCGCATGCTGTGTGCATTTTGTGTAGGAAAACCAACGGAAAGAAAGGACTGCACAAATTTTTGCTCTTACCTTGAAAACATGACTTAAAAACAAATTTAAATCACTCTACTGAATGTTTAATATCAAGAAGCAAAATTAGTCAGAAATTCTACTTCTTCCTGCAAGTGTAGTTTCAGAGAAGATATTTTAAATAAACACTGCAGAATCAAAATTAAAAGAAAACTTGAAATAATAATGGACAGCTTTGTTTCTTCTAGCGACTGACAAAAATTTCACGCAACCTACCAGTTTTGCCCAACCCACAGTTCTCATTCTTCAGTTTCTAAAACCTAAAAATATAGTCCCTTGTCTTCTGCATGCACATTTATTCTTGCATGTCACAGCTTAAGAAACATATATATATATATATATATATATATATATATATATATATATAAAACCCCAGAATCAAACTTTTAAATACAAGTATATTCAGTGGAGAGACTTACTTCTAGCAGTGATATTGCTTTTCCAGTTTATATCACTATTCATAACTTCAACCCTCCAAGTAGATTAGCACTTCTAGCTACTCACTCTTCCACTATCTATTCACTTCTCACTCTTCCTTCAGTTAAGGGGAGTTTAATATAAGGTGATAGATTACATATCTATGATGCCAGAAAAGTCTCAAAACTCAGTCTCAGCTGTAAAAACCCACTGCTAAGTGCATAAACATTCTTTTCTTCCAGCAAAGAACCTTCTATTAGTTACCATCACACCCCCAAGACCACATGAAGATATTAAAAATAATGAGCTATGTCCCAAGGGACTGAAATACAAGGAGAGAAGATACGCTCCTTTAAATGGTTCTGGGCAAATATAGCATACTGTATGTTACTTATTTTAAACAAATACATGGTCAGAGTTTTCTCTTAATTGGACTAATTTGTTTCTTTCTGTTCCTCTCAACTTCTGTCAGCAAGAAGTGTAAGGGGGAGAGCAGGGAGAGAAGCCTCCCTGACAACTGAGCATGAGATTAGTTTTGGTCAGGTTTTTCTCTTCCTTCTGAAGGTATTAAGCAGCTGCCTTAATGGGTGCATATCCACTCATTTCCACAGCTGCTATAGGTTAGGAGAGCTCTGTGGACTCTGCCTGTACCTCTTCTGACAACTTCTTTGTTGCAAAAGATTTTCTTTGTGAATTTGAGAAATGAGAAAGTGCATCTCAAATACTGATCTCAAGTAATGCATTTCAATTTCTCCAGTTTTCTTATGGAATAGGATTTGGAGGTTTGTATTAGAAATTACTTCCTTTCAGATCCAGTCTAGAAAAACAGCATTTCATAAGCCACACACCTACATAGCCTGCAGCACCACTTCATAATCATGCTATAATCCAGCTGTCAGTCTGAGGATCTCAGGGCACATTTTTTTGCAGGGAACCTCACACTACTGTTATAAGTACAGTCTAGTTTCAGTATGACTGTAGTTAGGATCCTTTTCTCCTTATTGCTCAGAAAAAGTTAAATGCTTTTCTCCAAGGTTGGGAAACTAGTGTGTTCAACAGTTTTCCTTTCTTAATCAGCACTGCCATCTATCATGCTTGAAGAGTCAAGTATTCAACCACACTTCTCAGAAGGGCTCTATTAGCCAGCCCACAGTTGGGCCAAGTTAACGGAAGACAAAGGTTTCACAGGTGAGAATATACCATTTACAAAGCTTAAAATTGCTATACACTTATCACTTACGACTAGCAAAAGAAACTCTTTAAATGAGGCTTGGAGTACCTATGCATTCCAAAACTTGCATATTCAGCCCTAGGCTTTGAAGTGACAACATTCAGTGCCAACTGCCACAGTCAGTCCTGTGGACTGAGCATCAGGAGAGATGCAGTAAGTCAAACTTAAGCACAGTAATCATTATCTTACTTGATTTAAAATTGTGTTTTCTACATACAGTGATAGCCATCACTAGTGTAAAACACTTTTAACTTCAAGTATCTGCTGTGCAAAGCAGTATCTTAGCACTGATTTTCCTGTTGTCACAAAGCGTCACTACCACATTACACCACAGGTACTTAATATATTGAATCAGGCAATTCTGCTGTAGCTAAAGCTGCTTCCCAATAGAATAGATTTCCTCCTGACAAGCAAATCAACCTGGATCACCAGGAATGTAAAAAGCTTTTCTGTACTGCTAAATTAATGTATTGCTTATTAGTGCTCCTATGGCAAGGGGCCTTCCATAGACTTAGGGGATTTTAATGGCATGGAGATTTTAAGGAGACATAAGACAAATATCTTGGTTTTCTGGATACAAAATCAAAACACCTAACTGCCATTCCTAAGGTTAGAAAAACATAATAAAATATATATCAACACACATGCACCACATATACTCTCTCCCCCCAAATTTTAGTTACACATCCATAACAGCATTGTAACTATGACAATTTACAACACTGATAACATGACCGTAGATTCCCATAATAAATGAATCCTCCATCTGAAAAAAAAAGAAAAGAAAAAAAAAAAAACACACAACAACAACAACAGCCACCCTAAGAGCAAGGATCATCCAAGTATTGACTGTAGTGTCTTTAGGCCTACCTATTGACATTAAAAATAACAGACAGCATGAGACAAATCAGCTTATAATGTCTGAATTCTTTCATCTCTCTGCATAGAGAGCTAGAACATCCCTACGTGTTAGAAGTCTTTCAGACTGTTTTGCTACAGAATAAGAAAATAATTGCTGTTTTGCAGTGTATTTTAACACACACACCCTCTTCCACTCAGAGCTCTCACATCGTTCTTTGATACTTTGCTTAAGCCCAGCTCAAAAGTGTGGGAAACTGAGGTGACTGCAGCCAGGGCAGGAGCTTGCAACTGTGAGAGCAGACAAGGTACAACCAGGATTTGTGCCTCAGTCTACCTGTACATCTAAAAAATCCTTCATATTTATTTACCTTTCTAAATCACTTAGTTCTTTAATTCTTTGTGAATTGCTTCTTGATTCACAGATAGATAAGCCTTTACCACAGCCAGTAGTTATTATTGCAAGCCTAATTGTTCAGGAAAAGAAAAGAAACTTGAAATACGATGCATGTGTTACAGACTTGGGAAAGCCTTTGAGCAGAATACCCACTTCAGCAATACAGGTAGAGAGACAGACACAGCAACTCCCTTCAAATGAAATCAGAAAATATATGCAGTCCTTTTTCTGTATAGCCCCTTTTCTATAGCATGCTTGTACATCCAGGGACTCATTTCTAGCTGTGGTAAAGCAAAAGAATGCAAATATGTTTCTGCATCTTCTGAAACAACATGAAGCCCAGAGCCAATTTCACTGATTCTGAAGACAGAGGGGGCCTCCTTAATAAACCAAGCCAAACAATATCACTTTACTAGACCCAATCAGTTGAACACAAGATAGGTGACTTTCAGGAAATTATTATTCAAATACCCATCTCAATTAAGAACTGCCTGATTTCAAGTGATGGCTAAAGTGTTCTAGGCAAGGACAGAAAGTTAAGCCAAGCTTTTAAACTCAGTTTTATTTTGAATACTCTTCTGTCCTTGTTTATGGTTTTTGACTACTAAAACTGAAAAATTCAACTCACAAGCAAGCAGCTTGTCTTTCAAGTTTCAATTTGTCAAATATTTTACAGCTACAGTAGACAATTCAAAGAAAGTACACGGTTTACCGTCATATAGTCACCAACATTGTCAGAGCCATGGGCAGAGAAACTGAAATCTAAGCATCCTGGATACAAAACTTGTACTTATTAGTTAATACATAGTAACAATTTGATTAATATTAATTATGCCTCTGCAGAAACAGCTTGTGTAGGAAAATAAAATAGTGCAATCTCAGGCTCACAGAAATAAATTAGTGATTTATCAGTGAGGTTGGTTCAGATACTTGAGATTTTCCCCCAATGGAGTGAGATCACTATAATGCAGCAACTCGTACCTCCTTCAAAACTATCCTCACAACCATTCAGAACAGAAAACTACTCTTTTCCCCTCAGTTTGCTAACCCAACTACCATATCGCACTTCCTTTCAGCACTCCTAGCTCCCAGAGGATACCTTCCGCTTCAGGTTGACTTTCAACCCAAGTATATGCCATTATAAAAACCCAAGAGTTGGTACTCTAATGAACACTGACTAATCCTGCAACAATCCCAACATAGGAAATTAAATTGTTTTGAAATACGGAAGAGTTCACTGCAAGACAGTAGACATATAATCCCAAATACAGCTCTGAAAGCACCAACTGCCTTTTACAACATACCCACGAATCTCCAGATATCCAAACAGCACATGACAGTGAGACTGAAGTCAATTACATAAAACAAAATTAATTTGTTCAGAAGTAGGCCTTGTTCAAGAAGAACAGGAGTGTTAGGAAGGGAGGTGATTTTCTCTCTACTGTCAGTATAACCAGATGGAGAAATTTGATGACAATCTTAGCTGTTTGAAGTAATATACCTATTTCCTTTGTGAAGCATCAAATGTTTTTGCACTTGGAAGTCAGAGCGTGCTGAGTGTGCTGTTACCCAAAGTGACTGAACTAAAGAATACATCCAAATCCAAGCAAGTATTTCATATTAAGGTGTGGAAAAGATCCCTCCCCTTTTGATCACAGAGATTTCTCTGTAATTCATAATCCCAGGTTGTTACAAAAGCCAAAGTACATTCAGCAAGTTTATTCCATCATTCTTCACTACTGAACTCTAGGTAACATGAGGACATAAAAACAGCTCCATTTGATCTCAGTAGCTCATACTATGAAAGATCCTACAGCTGGATTTCACAGCAGTAGCAAAATTAATCCTCCCTTATTGGTTATTCTCTCTAGATAAGCAAACGAATTAGTTCATAAAAAGCATGAGGTTTTGCTCCTTCATATAAAACCAAAAACAGACTCTCCACCCTTGTGCATTCACAGAACCCACAAACTTTAGCTCCACTTCAAAACAAAATCTATCATGTTAAAGAGGTTGCCCAGATTTGGAGTCTGTTCAGAGTTACAGATGTTATGAGTAGCATCACATTTTGGATTCACCTGCTGACCTCAGGCATTCAGATTTTGCTTCTTTCTGAAGAAGCAAAGCTCCCAGTTACCTCAGTGGAAGTTTTGCCAGAGGGGAAATTCTGTGGCCTGAATTTTCAAAGCTGGCCATCAGTTACACAAGTACTCATGGCCTTCA
This sequence comes from Rhea pennata, assembly GCF_028389875.1. NCBI lineage: Eukaryota > Metazoa > Chordata > Aves > Rheiformes > Rheidae > Rhea > Rhea pennata. The sequence continues at coordinate 192,484 of NC_084682.1, forward strand.
TTGGGAACTGTAAACAAAAGCATTTCTGATAGTAAATATCATATACTATGTCAGCTGTAAGCAAGCGGAACCCAAGAGTTGCCACAAAGCTCTGTGCTGCTGTAGCCACGCTGCTTCTGGTGCCAGATCCAGCTCATGTGCACCTTACTCTTCCTCCTCAGTACCCCCCGCTCTCCCATATCCAGTAAATTTACACCCACTCAGAAATCCTTGACAGAATATCTTATTTTCTTTTTCCCCGCATCTCAGCCTGATGAGGACAACATTGTCAGTCTATTCCCAAAGCAGCTTAGTTGCTTGCTGCAAAACTGGGGGAAGAATCGGTACAGGAGGACAAAAAACTTAAACTGACCTCGTGCGTCAAAGAATTCATCATCGGAGCTCTCCACTGAGTCATTGAGGATGTTCTGCATGCGCCACTGAGTACCACTGAATCTGTGCAGACCAGCTGAAAATATACACAGACTTACATTAACCCATTGGAATGCTCACATCTGCTCTAGGCTTAAAGGAGAAAAAAAAATTACATTAATAAGAAAATGCACACAGATAGCTTGAGTGAGTCATTTTGGTCAACGCATGTGCTTTAACTTGCTAACAGTGTCTGTGCTAACAGACAGACACTAATGCTGCTGCTCATTAGGCTCCTAAAGCCTGTTCTTCACTCTGAACATGACTTTTGCCCAAATTCTCACTCATGTTAAAAGGCACAAAACTCCAAAGGAGAGAGGACACCTTCTTGGCTTTAAACAACATTGTAGGGACTTAAAAGGCAAAATGAACCAAACAGGATATAAGCCACCAGCTAGCACAGTAGAAAACATTTGTTTACTTGTATACTAAGGAAAAAAAAAAATATACCTATATTGCCCAAGCTTTAGAACCGAAACGTTTACCTAGCATGTAGCTGATATTCTGGGATCATAAATCAAAACAATCTATTTCTTTATCCTTCAGGATTACAGTCTTTGCAGAATTATACAGTAGAGCACCTTTTCACTCATATGGACACAAGCCAGCAAGCACCATAATATATTGTCTGCCACTATACAGAAAGGAAAAAAGCACAGAGACATTCTTCCTCCCTTTCAGTGTCTGTGCTTTTCTGCAATTCAGAATTGTAGAACTGCTAACTGTTGCAAGAGTCACCTATTTGGCTCATCAATGTGAACAGTATTTAGCAATAACCCTTTTCCTCCTGCTATAAATGAGAGGACAAAACAATAGGAGAAAGACTAGAGAAGAAAGTAGAGATATAACTAATGGCTGGTGCAGTAAAGCAACTGTTCAACTTGCTCATTAAAGCAGAACCCTCATCAGTGACACAGAATTGGCTGAAGATTCAGCTGAAGACTATTATCATATAGCTCCTTCTTCCACTAACTGCTCAGTCTGCAATCGACCTGTATTCAAAGCTGACAAAGACAAAAATCACACTAGTGGACCTAAACATCAGCCTATGGAGGAAAAGAAAGGATCAAACTGGTTAACATTCCCAGATTACAAGCTGTTTGGAGCAAAGGACTTGGTCTGATCTGTAAAAAGATAACTTTAAAAGTTATCTTTGGCTCAGAGTCTTGAGATTCAAATTCCATAAAGCTCTTAGTGTTCATGTATACCTGAATTCAGAATACTGAATCTACCACATATCAAAACAGTTCAGTTCACTTAAAAAGACGACTGGACTGGAAGGAGGCAATTCATCTGCATCTGTTTATTCAATATATGATGATCTTTTCACAATTGAATGACTTCTCATGAAATTTAGGAAAACCTGATTTATGAAACTACTACCCCTTTGAACAAAAGTGGCCAACAAGAGCAACAAACATATCACATCTGCAGAAGCTTCATTTCCTCTAAAAACTGGACTATGATGTTTCTCATTTTAACAGAAACTTGTAAACCAGTTGATGCAAAGTTTCTATACAGCTGAGAAAGCAGGCAGGGAAATGACAGAACTAAAAACAGAGACAAGCAACTCTTCTTCCTGTTAAAGTCTTCTGCATAGTTAGGCAAAGTGCACAATGCAAAATGCCAACATAATCAAGTCAATATACAATTTCTGTTAATGTCATTCCCCACTGCAGTTTATGTCTTTTTCTCTCTCTCTGGCACTCCTAGCCTTCTCCAGATCAACAGAATGTGAGGTTCAAGGGGTTCTGCAGACAAACCCCATTAGCTATACATCTGCACTGGCCCTCTTCCTTCAGTGGTTAAATTTCAATATGGATGAATTCATTTTTTAATGACTTAAAGCTAGCGATAATTCCAACAGTCTCCAGAACAACCAAAAGCAACAAAACTCTTCCTAGACTTCAACACACTCTTCCTACTTCCTTTTCTTGAAGAAAGGAAAGAAAACAAGGCACTTCTGCATAATTAATACAAAATCATGCTTGCTCTTTGAATTTTTCAGAGCCCTCTGCTTCCTGACATTACGAACAAAAAAAAATGCCTGCAGGGATGGAGAGATGAGGACAACACACTTATTCATCCCTCTTAACCTGCCACATCATTCTCTCTTTCTAATCTCTGTACTAACTTAACTGTGATTTGCAAAACAATTAAATCATGTTTCTTAGTTCTCCTGGATTACCAGCTCACCTTCATTTCCCTAGTCATTACTCCAAATACCATCAAACTGAGGAATTTAGTACTGTGATTCACCCAAGATAGTTCACAATTAAGAAAGGAGGATGATATTACTCCACAGAGCTTGCAATGAGAACTGATGCCCAATTTAGTGTCAGGCCAAAGGGAGTTTACACATCTTGAAAGAAAATGAGAAGATTCCTCTGCTGTCACAGGCATTTCACCAGGCTGTTCTTAGAGATGCCACAGAGTGTACATTGCCACTGCAAGCAAAATTCCTTGCCATGCAGGCAGCTAGCGGCAAGTCCTGCCTCACTGCAACTGTATCCAGGCAAAGCACAGCCTCGAGCCAGCCTTCTGTGTGGGGCAGATTGTCTGTGATGTAGTAATAGTGCATTCAAGGCTGTGTATTTTCATTTGCTCTTGCCATCTGTGTTATCTGGAGAGTGAAATAATAAATTATTCCCCACACTTTTGAGCACTAAAAGCAACATCTTTTTGTCCTCACATGAAAAAATTAAAAACAAGGAAAACCACCTGCATATGAAGTTAAGAGAGAAGAAATCTATTTCCTTCCTCCTTCCTCCCCCCTCCCGCCTCCAGAATCGTCTCTCCAAACTTTGGCAAAATCTATTATTTAGAATTCAAACTTTTGGCTTTATGCTATTTGATAAAGTGCCTTCAGCACTGCAAGCTGCCACAGAAAACAGTAGGGCATCATAGCCAACTTATGCCAAAGAAAGCAGAATAATGATTTTGCCTGAATGATATCTACCTTAGATATACAACCAAAAATAGTCATCAAAAGGCATTGCCAAGGATACAGCAACTAAGAGAAATCCATCTGCATGTACCAGATATTGTGAAGTTTTACTAGAAAACTAGCAGGCTCAAAAACAAAACAAAAACAAATTTTCTCATCCAAAATTTGGGGGGATTTTTCTCACCTTGATTCTCTACAAGACCAGATACGGCCTGACAGCTCGATCCTGACTGAATGGCCTGATGAATGTTTTCCTGAAAGTTTTATAGGAATATACTGCAAGTAATGTCACAGACACTGCAGTTATGTTTTATTAACATATTATTGGTTTCTTTCTCCCTGTAAAAGGAATCTTCAATACTATCTGACATGAGCTTGTCCTTCTGCCCTACATCAGATGGGCACCAATAACCTTGCTAGAAAGCTTCAGCACATTTTATACCAAAAGATGATTTTTCTTTTTTTAATAAAAAAACAGCACAGTATCTACAGTAGTTTAGTAGACTATGTTCTACTGACAATAAGAATTCTCTTTTGGATATATCTTTGTCCCCAAAACCACAGTCAATTCACAGCACTCCAAAAACCCCCCAATAAGCACTAGATTATATTCCAACTCTTACTTTAGTATAGAGGGTGCTCTGATGGGCTCCTCAACATCAGGGTTTTTACAAAATTCCTATCACGTCAGCATGTATCACACTAACAATTCAGGATAGTTCCTGTGAAATGAGCACACAGTTTATATATCCAAAACACTGCTGTTATACCATACATGCAGTCCTCCAGATTATGATGTGGAAGGTGATAGCAGAGATTTGCAAATTGAGAAGGAATTCTACTTGCTCAATCCAGCCCCCAACAGTAGAAACAGCAGTAATTCTGATCTCTCTGCTGTTTAGATGAACATTACTGTTTAGCATCACACACACACACACCCCTATTGTCAATGTTAGCTACAATAATTTAACCAGGTGCAAAACATACGGAGCTTTATAAAGGCAGCATGAGGAAGATACTTGGCAAATACAGCAATATCCAAAAACAGCAGCAGCATCAAACCATCTTAGGGCTGACCTTTGCACACATGGAAGTTCATAAACAAACCCAAACTGATATAGCATCTGCTAACTCTAGGAGGAGGATGTAAGCCAGATTCATTTTGAACTGACCTGAGGCTAAATGTGTCCCAGAGGAAGCCATTTTGCAGTGTAAAATCAGCAGTGTTCTCCAGTAACGCACTTTATGATTTATGATCTGGAGAGCCATCTAGTTGTCTGTTACCTACAACGGGCCTTCTTAGAGGTGCACAGGTGGGAAGAGCATTTTCATAACATACTTTAGAGATGCAGGTTACTGCAGCCAGCAATTCCCACTAGTAACTCCGCAGAGCCCCCTGCTGTCACATCAGGACAGATTTACTGGTGGTGGTGTCTACGACTTCTGGCTCAGAGAGCTCCTGAACCACAGACTTGCAGGGAGATTTATACATGAGGAAAGGCAGATCTCTGGTCTGATCCAATATAATCATTACCTTCTTATCTGATGTTACAAAAGTGGCTGTCTTCCATTAATTTGGAAAAATTCCATCAAAAAAATCCCAGAAGGTAAAACTCGGTCCTTTACAAAATTAATTATCCTCAGTTTAATAGGACCCTGTCTCCACATAACAACAGGAGGGCTATGCCCAGCTTCACAGAGTGCTGATTCGATCTGCTGAGTTACAGCGTGGCAGCACGCATTCTCACATGCATAATAATTTTTAATCATCCTCTAAAGCACTAAATTTCTCAATTGTTATTAAGCATTAGCAAGTCTTTAATGCATTTACTATGGACTTCACTTTCAGGATATTGTCATAAACATTTATTTTCCATTATATCAGAAATGACAGCCATCTTAGTGGTTTCAACATTTAAACCCCCCTCAAGTATATGTTACATATAATTAGCAACCATAGTATCTCTTTTCAAGCTAGGCCTGCCTCTTTTAGGCTCTTCTGTGTTGCTTCTATGGCTCTTCAATGCTCTTCTATGGCTCCTAAAGTCACAACACAGTAATTTAAAGTTTGCAGATTATGACAGTTCCAACAAAATTTCAAGAAATAATTTGCATGTTGAGGTAGCAATTTTCTAGGGAGGAAAAACAAAATCAGTTTTGATTAAGATGTTTTGCAACAGATGTTATTCACAAATTTTACTTTCAGTTCACCTTGGTAAAGATCATTTTCTATCTCTGAGATATTGCACATTTTTACTAACAATCTCCTGGAAATACATCTGTGGAACACAGAATACAAATTCTTACAACAGTGGACAATGGAAGAGTCCAAGATTTTTGGCATCTGCACCTGGGTTCCATAAGGTTTAAAAAAATCCATTTGCAATTATTGTTTTTAATCAATTTTTACTAGTAAAGGAAATATAAGGAATAAACTATATCAGAAAACACGTTTGTTACTTGAATAGCCTCTAATGGCATAACTTCTAAACATCTCACAAGCACAAACGGACTTCCCATTACAGCTTTCCTGTCAAGTAGTAATTACTATCATTTCTGCATTGGGTGCAGAAAAAAGATGCATTCCTTCAACTAAAACAGTTAAATTAGTACAGCCTCTCATGCAGAAAAGACCTCAGGATCCCCACAGGCTCCCTGGCATTATTTCATTGGGGTACCGATTTTTAAGCACACAAACTCCTACGAGAGGACCTGATCTTGAACTCACATTTAACTTCAGTTTTCAGAGTCCAAACACTCTCCTAGGTTGATAACATGAGGATACAAAAGCAAAACACAGGCTTCCTAAGAACAAAATCTCTCAGACACTTCTGTTGAAATCAAGATGTTTAAACAGTGTTGAGAACCACAGGACTGCTTTACAGCAAGAGGAGGTAAAAAACAAAACAAGAGCAGGTTTAGCTGGTAACAGCAATACAAGACCATTAACCAAATCCCTCAAATAGTAAAGCAAATCTGGAAGAAACATTGAATACCACTGTTCACCTTACCTCTCTCCATTTTCAAGACCATCTTCCCAGCCCCAAACGCTAGACAGCAGTGCATTTCCAACAGTCACAGACTAACACCAAGTAAGGACCCACATGGCTGATACCTATCATTACATCTGCTAGCTGTTACACATTGTACTTGATCTAGCAAAGCCGAGAACATTCTTCCTCCTCAAATGATGCGTAACTTCAAAAGGCCAGCCCTCTAATGGTAATTACATATTATATACAACTGCACTTAAATTCTCACAGAATAGAGAGGATACAAGGTCTGTGCCATTTGCTAATGAAGTCATGTTTAACAGTCTCATTAAAGAGACAACACTAACAAAAGTCTAAAAAGTATGTTTCTTTCAATTGAAGCAGTGGCACTTAAGTGTCCATTTCACATTTCCATCAACTCTTTTCTTCCATTACTTCCATTTTAGAAAAATCTCTGTAACAGTCTAAAACGTTTTTAAAGCTGAAGTTTTTTTAAACTCATGACACAGCTACAGAAGTTATTGCAACCCTTTACATAACTTGGTAACACACTCATTTAAATTGTCTATTTAAAAAAATAACTAGTAAACCATTCTTTTGCAATGGTATCAAATTCATTCACAGAAGATGGATTTCTGCTGAAAGGTACATAACCATTAACTATCTACACAAGGACACTAAGTCAGATTCACTTGAATATACCTTACCCATTGTAATTATAAGGAATTGTCCCATTGATAAAGTCAAAAGACAGTCTCACATTCTTCTCTCTCAGCTTTAGGCATGTAGCTGAGGCACACAAGCCAGGCTGCCAGTGCTCCCAGAGACAGCAGAGAACCCTCACAAGGGAGAATTATCCTACTTCAGAAAACTGCCTCTCTTGACATCTAGCCTCGTAAATTAGGTTGCAAATATCCATAACAAGATTGCATTGACAGAGTATGATCATTATAATAATAAGTAGAAGAGCAATCAAGATTTCTTACAGCATGCAAAGCAAAACACAGCACATAAACAATTGCTGCTTCCAAAGAGAGGTAAGGTGTTATGTACTCTGCATTTCCCACCTCCTCACATAATATGATCTCAATCTGGGACTGAAGTTCCTGAATACTAAAGCAAACCTAGGAACTTAAATCTCACAGACCAGATTAAAAAAAAAAAAGAAGAAAGAAAGAAAGAAAAAAAGGCTTCTAAAAGTATGTTTAAAACCATGCCGACTGGTTAGGTTTAAAGGGAACAACACACAAAACCAAACCCCTACAATACTCCATCAGGTGCTAAGATTCCACTTGGTTCTGCATTATTCTGCCAAGTAGCCACCTGAAGAACTCCCCAATTATGCATTCACTTGAAACAGTAAGTATGATTCATTGAGGACTCATTCTTCATTATGATTATCATTCATTTGCTATGATTCATCAATACAGTAGAGATAGAGGTGTTTGAAAACTTCCTAGCAGCCAGTATTTTCACTAAACCTCCATTTCCCTAGAAAACATGTATATAAATGTAAAGACTCATTAAAAATTAAGAAAGAGCAAAAGAGCGGAAGATTTCCATCTTGAGCTATTTCCAGTCTAAAACAGGGAACAATAAAGCCAGGGTATACAAATATCCACATACAGGTCTGTGCAAGCATGTAGATGAGGAACTGTGACATGAAGACAACGCCCCAGAGAGACAGTTGTCATCTGTGCTCCTCAGAATTATACCTTTTAATTGTGTATATGGCACAAAAGGTCAGGGAACTTTAATGGAAATAAGAGCAACCTGCAAACCCCATAATGACAATGATGATGGGGGAAGCACAAGTCAGGGAAGAGATGGTGGTGAGAGTGGTGAGAGTTACTAGACAACACAGGGAGGAAAGCGAGGGCAAGGACAGAACTGTGTAGGAGAATCACTGTTTGCAGGACTTCATCCAAGCAGGGAGATGGTGCTTCTCAAACACCCTGCAGTAAGACCTTAACAAATCTTTCCTCATCACCATGGTGCCCACTACCTTAGATCTTTAGCTGACCTGCTGACAACCCCAAAAACTCAACACATCTAGGTTAATCTATTCATTTCATTCAAGAAAAGGTGTTGCAAAAAGCTCAAAATTCCTCTGCATTTTACAGAAGTTTGAGCTTTGTGCAACACCTTTTTTGTGTTTAGTTGAGGTTTTAGCTACCTAAGTGCTTCACACTCTCTCTATCTCTTCTTTGTATTCACCCATCCTTACTGCCAATACCATCACATCAGCAAAAGGCAGGGCCTATTCAGATACAAAAATAGTCTGTGCCCACAAACTTTCCTATCTAAGATTCTAATCTAATATAATCTTATCAGTTAATAGGAGTTATGAATTCAAGTCTCACCTTTGTCACTGAACTTTTCCCATATAGCTGCTCTATGAGGTTGCACTAGAAACCTTCTGAGTCCCTTTCAATCTGAACAGTCCTAGGATCCTAAGTTAGAAAGAAAAGGGGGGAAAAAGGGAATGTGATCTGCTAGGGCAACAGGAAGGAACGCAAACACTTGTGGAAAAGCAGAGACCACAAGTCATTCAAAGAATGCTGGCAGGACATGTTTCTGTTTGAAGAGTAAATGGAAAGCAGCAAGAGAAGTCAGCATCAGCTAAACCACTTGTATGGTAAGGCAACCAACAATCCTTCTAGGCAAGATACATATATCTCAAGATTACGCAGTGAACTTAGAAGCAGGCAGGCTAGTAAGCAAAAGAAGAGAAGCTACTTCTGACAGAAAACAAGAGGTTAGGCCAGCCAAAGTTTAGCTCTATTACTGCAGTAAGTTCACAGCAGTCAGCCAAGATCAGAATCCTGTTGTTAGGGTACTGCAAAAACAGAGCAGCAGACAGCCTGTAACCCTGCAGAAGCCCATTTAAACACTTACATTGCAAGAGAAAGAAATTTCTGCAGCATTCAGAATTGAGTATGGAAGATCTGCTGCTTTGGTTCAGGCCCATTCTTAAGAAAATATCTGATCTGTTTAACAATCTGTTGTCTATTTTGAACATACGATTCACTCTGAAAATGATCAGGCATCATTCTGGAAAACAGAAAAGCTGGATTTCCTTCTCACCATACTCCAGACTGCTTTTTCATCTTATGCAGAAAAAGTGCTAATATTTCTGGAAGAAGTATTAATATCTATTCATTATTATATTATTCATTATTAGTATCTATTCATTAGAAGCACAGTGAAAAAATGCAATTGTCATACTGGTATTACATTTTAACTTCATAATCCATTTAAAAAGCCAACTAATACCATATTCTTTGAAAACATTAACTTTTTCTTCCCTCCTTTCTAAAGACAATGGAGAGTAAATGGTTTCTAAGCATTAGAGATGTTATAATCAAACTCTAAGCCAGGTTTTCATTTCTGTATTTCCACCGAAGATTAAAGGTTCATCTGCTTTGTGTTTAATCACATTGAAAGTGCTTCACCTTCACTGTACTGAGACCCTTAGGAGACAAAGGGACTTTCAGAGCCATGCAGAGATGAGAAGACAGGTTCATCATTTGTTTTAAAATCTTTCATAGTGGAGTTTAAAAGGAGGTTCTCTGGAACCTCCTCAAAAGGGGTACTATACTACTGCCACTGCACTTTCTACTGCACTTTCAGCTAGGACTGCACTGCTTTAGCTCACACAGTGAACACTCAAGATCTCGAGTTCACTTCTAACTGACAGACCACGCTAGGTCAGTTATACTCAAGCAACAGTCAGTTGTACTTAAATCCAGTGCTTTTAGAATTTATGGGATTAGTTCACAGATGGAAATCTCTCAAAAATACCAAAATTCAACTAGTTTTTACAATTTAGCTCATATAAAGGGGCCAGCTAAAATAAATTACCTGTCTTTCCCCCTGCCTTTCACTTGGCATCAAGACCAAGATAATAGGATAGCAGTATCCTATTATTCTGGTTTTGCCTCTAGAGTAAATATATCTTAAACCAGGCTGATACCAAAAAACTTGGACGGGTAGGCATAAGCATATATACATGTGTATAAATGAAATCATGGTAAAGACATTCAAACTCGAAAGATAAAAATACTCCCTTGGGTTATACATAGTGCATTCTGATCAGAGGGAACACATCAAAGAGAATACCAATAAGCTCCTACTGATGCAACTGAGCAGACCGCATTTGAGTGGGCCAAGTTTCTGATCATCATCAATACCTCATTTATGGACAGTTCTGTAACACAGAGCTTCACTTCAGAAAGGGACAGATGCAGGCACTTTAGAAAAAGGTCACCAGAGGCTGAAGTCAGCTGTGTACAGAGCAACCAGAGCAAAAAACAAGGTAAAAGCATCACTTTTTTCAAGGGAGAAGCTTTAAACATCCATAACCCATTTATAGATTTCAGGGAGCATAGATGTCAAAGGGATCATTGGAACTTCTGTCCAAAAGAGCACACTGTCCACCAAAAAGATTAACTTGAAGAGAGTAATGATCTACAGTAAAAATTTGCATTCACATATAAAGTGGTCTCACATATGACCCCAGACCTTTGTAGGTTGGTGGTGGGCGAAAAGAGAGCAGCTAGGAAGAAAAGCAGACAGACACCCTTCCTGAAATGGGATAGGGAAAATTAAGGTAGATTGTACAAGGATCCATACAGGAGCAAAGCCATTTCAAAACCAATGGCCTGAAAAAAACTGAAAAAAAGATAGCAGCTCAAAGCTGAAGCTGCCTAACTGAATCATTATTGTTTCACTATATGTATTTCCATTTTTCACTTTTACTTCCTCTTTCAAATACGTTACCAAAAATAATACAGCAGGACCTTCTCCATTTCCTGATAGCTTCTGCTGGGTTTCAGATAGCTGAAAAACAGGTCTGCTAAGACACACAACTTGCCCAGATGTCATAGCAAATCCAGCACATACTATATGGAAGAGCACAGAGGAAAGCAGTCAGTCCTATAAAACCTGTTAATTGCACAGCCAGCTGTATTATCTGGAAAAGTTACAGGCACAAAGAGGCACACTGCATCCCCAAATGCCATACTAAATGCTTAAATACAGCAGAGAACAACTGAGGGTCATGCATTCTGCCCACCACATGGGAAATCTGCCAAGCGGCTCCCATTGACAGTCACAGATGACGTTCATTGCATCTGTGGGTGCAAAGCCAAGAAAGTCCCACCAGCCCTTCTGTGGAGCTGCTTATCTGTTTTTCTTACAGCCCAGGCTGGAACCAAAATGTCTCCTTCCCTCAGGCAGGCCACAACACCTCTGGCAAGTAGGGAGATGGAGCACAAGGAGAAAGAAATGGGTGCACAGGGTATTTAAATGACCCTGTTACACACACAAAAAAACCACTGGCAGAACTCAGCACAGAGTCAGCAACTTAAATAAATGCAGGAGAGAAAGGACAGTCTATGTATAGTTCAGACACAGATGAAGGAGACAAAAAAAAGCTCATGTTTGGTCTTGGGCTTTGCTATAAACTCAGCTGGACAAATCAATTGCAGCAGGATTTCTTCAACAGCAGCTAGCAGTAATCTACAGCTGATAAAATGGTCAGACCATGGCTCAAGTCTGCGATTACAGTTTCAGGGTTCCTCAAACTAATGATGCTACAGCCACGAAACTCCAGTCTAGTACAACCTCATAATACAATCTCCTCTGTTAAAAATATTCAGCATAGCTAACCTTGTACCAAACAGCTTCGTGACAATCAGGTACTCTCTGCCTGCAGTCTGAACAGAACCATAACCTGGCATAAATTCTGTGTTTTGCGCTCTAACTAGTTTGATGGAAGTGTGACTGTATACCTGATCCAAACAAACATTATATAGCAGGCAATACCACACAAATTCAGAATTAATGGCTGTGGACAGCAAGCAGCACTTCTGAAAATTGGTAGTCTTTCTCTGAAGTCCTCAGCAGCGAGTCAAGGAGAAGATTTGATCCCAACCCCACTCTCTCATCTAGTTAGGCTGGCCTCTGTCCCTGAAGAGCCCAACACTTTCCCGCGCATGCCTGGACCCAGCAGAATTGGATTCCAATCTCATTTGCAACATCTGTGGTCAGTGAGAATACACTAATAGCAGCTTTATGATAGAGAAGCAATGTACTGCAATTTACTACCAAAGTCTTTGATTATTTTTGAGGAGACAGAATTAACATGTACTGACATTATTTTTAAATGAGAAAAATAAATCTAATATTGCATTTCTATTAAGAGAAGTAGTAACATGCTCACATTTTTTTCCCCAGTTCTGCATATGTTAAGATTCAGTTTCCAGCATTTACTGCCTTGAACTGTTTGAAGTTCATTGCCCTATTCTGAAATAACCAGGCTATCAGTCTGCATGGAATCCACATTTCACAAGACCCCTTCTTAAGGGCAATGTGCAAAGATTATCAGCCCTGCTTAAAAGACACCTAGAGGGTTAAATAGTTAAAATGTTCACTAAAGAACACTTCTTGGCTAATGGATTGGCTTTGCTCCAGTCGCAAACTTGCCAGTGATTTACTGCGTGATGCTGGACACGTTTTCTCTTTCCCCCGTCCTTTACCTGTCTCATCCATTTTAGGTTCTGACTGAACGGTTTCTACAGTGCTGAGTCCAGTAGCCCCAAAGGTTGGCTGGAACCTGTCAATGCTGGGTGAGGGAGCTACCTTGCTTTGTGCAGAAGACCAATACCCACAGCGCTACTGGATTCCCATTTCTGGCTCGCCTCAGAAAACTCACCAAGTCCAGAGGGATGTGTGGCTCTGCTGATCTCACTTGGCATCAAGATTATGCATTTGATCTGGAGATAACAAAGCTGCTTTTTTAATATCCTCAGAGACACAGTGTCCCTCATAGGCTGTTCATTGCCATGGAACTCAGTCTCTCAAGTCAAAACCTGTGCCTCAGTCCCTAATTAAAGTTATTAAGAAGATGCCTAAGTATTTAAGGGTGCTTAAATGCTAAGGGAAGTCACTTACTGCATTCACCATGAGAGTCACGCTCCTTTAGGCAGCTCAGCCAATGCACATTTGTCATCGGTAGCAACTTGATGAGATGCAGAGGATGCCTGAGCTATGCAAAGTTCAGAGGCAGAAGCTACTCTCTACAGAGCTTTCTACTCAATGATAGTAGTAACTACTCTAAAAGAAATCTCTTTTAATATTAATCACAAACTAGAGAAATCAACTAGGCTACAATTCCCTAGCATCTCAGTACTCTGAATGAGTTTAATTAGAACTCTCAGTTTCAAATAAATGGTAAAAATGCAAGTATTATGGAATCACAGAATGGTTAAAGTCGGAAGGGACCTTCGGAGATGATCCAAGTCCAAGCCCTCTGCTCAGTCAGGGTCACCTAGAACAGGTTTCCCAGGACCAAGTTTGGATGGCTTTAGAGCATCTCCAAGGAAGGAGACTCCACAACCTCTCTGGGCAACCTATTCCTGGGCTCTGTCACCTTCACAGTTAAAAAAATAAGTAAATAAACAAAACCACCCTTCTACCACACTAGGCACCCAGTGTCTGGCTCTGTCTTAGTTACACCCTCCCTTCAGATATTTATAAATATTGATACTAACCCCCTAAGCCTTCTCTTCACTAGGCTAAACCATTCCAGCCCTCTCAGCCTTCCCTCATAAGACAGATGCTCCAGTCCCTTATCATTTAAGTAGCTCTTTGACTTGCTCCAGTATGTGCAGATCTCTCCAATACCTCAGAGCCCAGAACTGGACATACCAGTCCAAATGTTGCTTTACAGTGTGGAGTAGAGGGGAAGAATCACCTCTTTCAACCTGCTGGCAATGCTCCCCCTAACGCAGCCGAGGATTCTGTTGGCCTTCTTTGCCACAAGGGCACATCACTGGCTCACAGTCAATTTGTTGTTCACCAGACCCCCAGGACCTTTTCCGCAGAGGTGCTTTCCAGTTAGTTGACCCCAGCCTGTAACAATGCAGGGGGCTATTTCTCCCTAGGTGCAAGACTTTGCATTTTCCCTTTATTGAACTTCAACTAGGCTTACCACCACTGATCACAACCCTTTTAAGCTCTGCCATTCAGCCAGTTTTTAATCCACCTCACTGTCTGTGTCATAGCTTCACCAATCACCCCTCCAACTAACTGTGCACAACTAGCCTGGAGAAACAGAAATGGAACGTGACCTAGTCAAGCCTGCAAAGCACCTCAGCAAAGCAGCTCACACTGGAGACCTATGTTGCATCCAATAGGCTAATACTCTTTGTGGTGCTATTTTCCAGATGTTAGCCTGAGCCCTCAATCCACAAAGGTTTTCTGAAAAAGAAAGTCAGGGAGTTAAAAAGCAGCCTTTTGAAACAAAAGTCTCCAAACCTTTTTTAAAAAAAATCTGCTACCAGAATACAAATATTAAGTAGAAAGATGCAGCTGCACAGAGGAGGAAAAAAGTCATTCATTATCTACACCATTGAAAGTGGATGCAGCGAGGGCTGAGTTATATACGTCAAGGAGCCAGGCACCAGAAGCAGGTACTTGCAGTGGGGAGCAACAGAAGCTTATGTAACATTTTGTTGGTTTTCAATAGAGTGCAGTCATGCTAAAATTTATACCACTATGTTATGGATTTTGTGGCTGAATAGCTTAAGCATTAAGACTGCAGAGCAAAAACCAAAGAGTTTCAGAATCTCCCCTTTAGGCACTACAGCAGACAGTAATATTATGCTTTATCTACAAAATTGGTGCAAATTTGGAAAGTGTTACCAAAATACAATGTGCTAGGCAGACTATTCTCTCCATTCTTATGCCTGCATGAAACAAAAAGGCAGACTTTGCTCAGCTACCAGCTGGGACATTTTCCAGGTTTGGCTTACTGATCGAGAGAAAAAAAAGCATGTCATTTCCCTGCCCGTGGTGCTAGCAATGAGCAGTTCCACCATCAGACAAGGTAGTTTGAACAAAATACAGCCCTATGAACATCAGGCTGAAGTGTACTTTTTGTCCGGTCTGCTTCTGCCATGGTATCACAGTAACAAAATTTGTTTCATTACCTTCATAAGCTCCTCTTAAAAAACATAGAAGGGACAGCCTTCATTACTTCAACTGGAAGTTACTTACAGCATGCTGGTACTCTGTAACTTTCTCCCTTATTTTCTGCCTTGATGTATTCATGGCTGCTCTGTACCCACATCCACATAGTTTAGAGTCAACATCAGTTTCAATACTTTTTCTTTCATGCCTCTACCACTCACCATCCTAATCTACAGCACTGAAACCAGATTTGAATTTGCTGGGCAAAGAAAGCCCAGCTCTTCCCAATTTTTTTTACAACGGATGACTCCTCCTATTCTCTCTACAATCCTTTTTGGCATCCTTTTATGCTTCCTTGTAGATGAGCAGCTATCAGGGAACAGTCAACTACCATGTTAGAAATGAGGAATGAGCACAGCTGAAAACACAGAAGCTGCTGCTGTCACAACTCCTAACCTCTAATGTAGAAGCTAGGAAAATAGGGAAGAAGCTGTTGTGAAATTCTGTGGAAAAATCCTAAGAAGAAAAATCATTATTCACTCGGAAAGAAGTCCAAAATGTTATGAGAAGAACTAACTCGAGGGACTGCTAGAAGACAATTCCTGTCAGAGGCATCAACCACGTGAGGTGTCTGACTGCACCTGCTGCCACACCACATGCAGAAGATCAGCATCTGCAGCTCAAGGCAAGAGGCTGGAGACGCTTTAGGAAAATGAGAATGGCAAAGAGTTCTCCTTTGGGAAGAGCACAGCAACACTTTGCACAAGATGTTATTAAAGATGCAAGAGATACACACTGCTAATACACATCCTATTGTCACACACTATCAACCTCCCTAACCTTCAGGGAATTGTACTACCTGCACAGCAAAAGCATGGAAGTCTTGACAAAAGCTTAACACTTGCCTACAAAGGCATACATAAAAATATACACAGGACAGAGCGGTTTTTTGTTTACATTTTAGGAGTGAAAAAGCACTAAAACATAGGAAAAGGCACAGATGTAGCATTACTGAATTTTAGTGCCAGCACTACAGCACTGTGCAACACATGACTCACAGAAACAACAGCTCTAAGGTGTTGCAGGTCATTTGCTATCTTTAACCATTTACATTTCTGGGGTATTCTGCTATTCAAAGCTTCCCTTCAGACCTAATCACTTTTAAATATTAACCATGTACAAGCAGTACTGAAAGAACAAGGAAAGCTGTTCATTCTCCAGGTCTGTACTTTCCTAATATTGGATGCAGTGGCTTCCAGGAACATTGCATACAAAGCAGCAAGGCCCTGTCCACAACCGGAAGTTGCCACTTCCCTTAGCCACAGACTTAATACTGGCACACCTTCACCTCAGAACACCTCAGTTCACCTCAGCATGATGCCCACAGAAGATGGAAACAAATACACAAGTACAAACATACCCCACATCACAGGAAAGCATGCAAGGGATTGCACTGATATACTTGCAACTTATAAATGGACTTTTGAATTTAAATATCTCCCTAACAGCAGCATTCCAGTGTTACTTAATTTGCGCTAAATATCTCCTGATGAATCATGTAAAGTTGAAGGGACTTCTGGTCAAAGGGCCTTACAGCAAGGCTGCTTTGTTGCCAAAATAAAAGGCTTTCAACTTCAGCCACTAAAATTTGCTTGGAAAGAAGGGAGAAGGATATATAAATAAAAGTGTTAAAAACCTCACCAGTACTCAAAAGAAAACAGCAGCTCCCTGCAAAAGAACTGCCACTAAACTGACTGAAAATGAGCAAACGTGCTGGTGCCAAAGAGAAAGCTTCCAGCAACCTTAGAGTTCTAAGACAGAACATGAAGGGAGGGCAGGAAAAAGTATCATCAACCCCCAAGCAGAAATTCTGATGGCGACAGAAGTCCTTGGGAGCATCAGTTTTATTATATTCTGCTAAGAATGCTTCTGGATTTAGCAGCTGTTTAAGCATAGCCACAGTGAAGAGCACAAGTCTGTGTAAACTAGATGCAGCCACTCATAACATCCACATTTATTTGCTGGCTAGACTGCACAGCATCGCTCTAGCGCATTAGTCTTATTGAGTTTGCTTCACTCTGTGTCAACAGATTAGCCACCCTAATAAGAGTCTATTAGCATTCCCTGATTGTATTGGACACTGGCATTGCCTGGACTCACTGATTTGATTTACAGTGCCCACCAGTTCATATTTTGTTTTTTGTTTTGTTTCAGAGAACAAAAGACCAGTCTTACTGAAAATGCAGATAAGCTTCTTGGCAACCACATTTGATGCTTCTTCTAAATTAATGAACTTTCTCTTAAATTATGAGATTTGTTGATTGTTTCTTAACAGCCAGATTTGAACAATTTTGGCAAGCAGGGCAGCAACTATCATTTCATTTCTTTTTGTGCAGTATCAGTTTTTGAGAATGGAAGGGAGAACTAGCTGGAAGTGTGAAGCCTCACTACATCACTAACTTGTAAGTCGCTCAGAACAGTTAAATGAGAAGTGCACGCTCTGGTTTCCATAGGCTGTTGATGTAGCATGACAGACCAATAGCAGGACACAAGGTGAACAATCCCAAAAAGCAGAAGCCAAGTTTCCTATCTAAACTGTTTTCTTTTGCATAATAACTGCAGCTTGCTATACCCACCCATAGGGAGGGAGATGACTATCAGCCTTGCCTTGAGTGCACAGCCATGATGATAACAGCAGGGGAGTAGATGAAAAGCAGAGCCATCTGACAGCACCACATGCAAAAGCTGGAATCTCTAGCTACACTCCTGTATGGTTTTAACTCAGTGGAAAGAGAATCTACTTTTCACTTTTTTCCTGTCCTAGACCAGGACAACTGTAAGACTATAAAAAGGAAAATACACTAACAGCACACTAATGCTCCATTTTTATGCTTGACCTGAACTTTACTGCATTTACAGACTGGATTTAGATAGATGGGAGGAGGTACAACAAACAGAAACATGAGCAGAAAAAAAGCAGCAGAATGGCAGTAGAGATGTGGAGGGCAATGGGGAAAAAAAAAGAAATGCTGAAGGGAAAAAAAGGAATTATAAAACAGAGGAAGAAATATTCCTCTAAACCAGTGAGCACACATCCACCTGAACTATCCAGCAACAGCAAGAGAAACCAAACGCTTGACTGAGCCAGCTGCTGCACAAATAGAAAGCTTCTTTCCTCTTCCAGCTACACTGACAGCTATGACCACCTCATTATAAAATTTTATGGTTAAATTAGTTTTAGCAGACTTCTAACCCTAGACTGGTTATATGGATTGTGCTAATGCTCTAATCCTGCCAGGTCTGGTCTGTAGACTTAATTTTAGGTACATGTTTAGTGCCACTGCAGTCAGCAAGACCATTCATGTAAAGCTAGGCAAGCACACTCCCAGAATTAGGGTTCTATGATTGCATCTACTCAGACATCCAGAAGGATGTAACCAAAATGTGCAGTCCTCATTCTGCAGAAAATTCTGGCATTTTGGAAAATATTTTCATTCCCAGACTATAAAATGTCTCCCTCATTTTTCTCTTCACATTGAAACATTTCCTTTTAAGGGAGAAGGAAAAAAAAAGTTTTATATTGATCGGAACTCTCTAAAAATCAACTATAACATCTGTTCAAATTTGTAAAGAATTAAAAAAAAAATCCCACAGATCTAACACCCCATTCAAAATAGTGAAAGGAAAAAACAAAAAAAAAACCCCAGGCTTCTTCACATCTTTTCTTTGATTACTTCTTACTCACAAATGGTGAAATGATTAAATACGTAACAATATTCCACATACTCCCCTGCTCAATCCCCCAAACTTCTCTCCTGCACCATCATAACCCTTAACTGGATTAGGAACTCACTAACCAAAGTGAATTTCTAAGCAGTGTCATAGGAAATCCCTGAACAATCCAAAATGAAATGAGGATTCACCACACTGTTTTATTCTCATGGAATTGGTGCAAAGTAGTACCTCACAGAAATTGCATGAGTACCTAGTTCAGTGCTTCCTTGCAACTCTGACATCAATTCATTACTAGAACCAGCATGAACATTTACTGGAACAGTATTACTCGTCTGCAGAGTTCAACATTTCTATGGTATATCTGTACAATTTTGTTGACATATTCTCCTAAATAGGTCTCCTAATCTACAGTAAAGTCTACTTTTGTGTGTAGAGTGATGGGGATATATACATTACCTTTTAATGACTGACATTTTTTGCAGCACTTTGACATTTTAGTGTCAGAGTATCAGACAAGTAATACTCTGTTAGGAGCACTGCTCAGCACAGCACAAACATGACAAGGCATATCCATTTATGACCTGCCTATATCACCTTATTTGCCTTCCATCAGATAGATCCTTCCTCAAACACATTAAGCTTACACTTCTCAGTCTGACAAGAATGGATATCTGAGTGTGATCTACAAATAGGTCAAGTTCTATGAAGGAAATAAGTTTTAAATACAGATTTTCTATTGTGATGACAATTCGGAGATTGCATTCCATTGGGAGTCAGTTTATACAGTGTGCTGCTTGTGAAGACATCCGCACAATCAGACTTGAATAAACTGTTAACCACATCCTTGTCTAAAAAGCAATGGATATTTGCAATAGGATTTTTTTTTTAAAACTGTTGCATTTTGTTTAAACAATACCAAGGTCAAGTTCTTGCTATCCCGCCACACATTCATTGAGTGAGATGGGTGCTAACAAGTCTCCTTTTCTCTATGCCATTTGTAACAAAGATTACAGTCAGTGATTTTCTTCTCTAAACAAGCCTTGCTCAACAAGGCAGAGTGGGCTGGAGTTCCACTCATATTTTACTGCATCTGTGATCTGGAGAGGTGAGGTGATGCATGGGTAAAAACTTTCAGATTAACTCTTGATTTTCTTCGCAATAAATCATTTCATATTTTAATTTTCCTCTGCTACCACTGTCATATCTGCATGAAAACAACTTTTGCAGGACTCATGGAAAAAATTCCCATGATGTGGATATACTAGATCTGGGTTTCCAATTTACCATTCTTACAGGTTAGTTCTGATTCATAGAAAAGAAGTCATTACCCCTGGAATATAGAAAGAATGAACCAAGCTCTACTGGATTTGAAAGGAAAAAAGAAAAAGACAGACAGAAAGACACAGCCAGGTAAAAATACAGTTTTCTAGAAATTTCCAGAAATTACACATTTAAATGCTGCCATTTAGCTCACCCAGCAAACTTCAGCTATAGCTTTCAGTTACAGAACTCTGTTCTCTTGCAAGTAGCAATGCTCAACTCAAAAATCAGCTTGTTAATATTATCTTTTTCACACAGATAACTAAAACTACTTAACTAGAGAAACCAACCCTAGGCAATTTTTTTCCCCCCACAAAATATTTCACTATTTACAGTCTCTTGAGAGAGAGAGAGACAGAGAGAGAGAGACAGAGAGAGAGAGACAGAGAGAGAGAGACAGAGAGAGAGAGACAGAGAGAGAGAGACAGAGTGTGTGTGTGTGTGTGTGTGTGTGTGTGTGTGTGTGTCTGGTCACCAAAATTTGATAGTGAGTGACCATGGTTCAATTCCCAGCTTGCCACAGTCTTTGGGACTGTATATATCATGATATATCATAAAGAATAACTTGCTGCAATACATATGCTCCCAACTTCTTTTGCAATGAAAGAGTTATTCTCCATGTCCCTGTAATACAAGTAACCCCGCACAAAGAAAGGCTGGGACAATTATATTATAAAGTATTCATTCATCACATTATTTTTCTCCTAACTAGTTGCTCTCATGGTATCAATTGTTGATTAAAAGGAAAATTCTGAATACTGTTGAGAAAGAAACAATTAAAGTAAGTTTTTAGGTTTGTAAGTTTATTAGCTAATTTACCTGCATTAAACATTAATTTCCTTAAGATTAACAGATACGAATAAGGATCACAGCTGAAATCTAAATCCTGTACAGCAGTAGCTTTACCACATAAGGGAGAGCAGCAAATACACAATCAGTTGCATTCTCTTGTGATAGGTAGTGAAATGGTTTGTCACACTCACATGAGCATTCAAATTCAGCCCTTAAGAATGCTCAACAGGTCTGAACCCATTTACAAAAATGCTCCTGTCCAAGAGCATCCAGGACCTCGCTTGACTGAAAGAATTATTAGAGAAATAGTTCCACATCCTATTTTGTGATGCTTGTGTTCCTGTCTGAGGGCAAGGCAGACTGGACCTCTGTTTACATCACCCAAATTTCAATGAAAGACAAGTTTCATCCCTTGTCCTCAATGACAATACATAGTTCTCAGCAAACTGCAGAAGAAACAGTTAGCACTCTCATACCGGCAGCCTCTAGTGCTATCCACTCAAAGAAGGAGAAAAAAATTACCATAATTTTTTTTCTGATACATTCCACAAATAGGCCTAAGAAGCAGAACAGCCTCAGGAAAGACCACTTCCTTTTTCACTCACAATCTGTCATTCTAGAGCTCATTTTCCTCATTGTCGCACAAGCAAATCTACCCTGCTGAAATCAACAGTAATTGAAAATTGTATAAGAAATCAGAATCAGGTTTAGTTTCGCCTGGTCAGACTTCAAGGTGGTTTAGAAAGCTGGAATGAGAGCTATAAGACCCACCAACTCAAATTCTTTTCAAAGGCGTTTGTTGTTGTCATTCTTTGAAAGAAATTCGGCAAACTGGTATTTAACAGACAGTGATGTGATAATTGAGCAGTGCATGAGTGTACTTCATCTCACATGAGCTGAGTATGTTTCTAAAAGAGATGAAAAAAATAAAAGAATGAAAAAAATTAAAGCAACATTACTGGTCTATATCCAGCATGCTCAGAACTAAGAAAACAGAAGTACAGAACTGTGCAAGTAAGGCCTAAGAGGAAGCTATGAAAAGCCCTAAGAAAGATTTTTCTCTGAAAAATCGAGTAGCTAGTCCTGAATTCTAATCAGTTTTCTACATCATTTAGAGAAGTCTGCTGTCCAAGCCTCACTCATCCCATAAGACTCCCAGGCATCCTATGGCAAAACAGCCCACCATTTTCATTCAAGAGTTTCACCTGTTCAGCTGTTGGTGCCAGCAATGCCATTTCAACATTACTTGTCGTGTAAAAAAATACAAAAACAAACAAAAAAGATCAAATCAAAAAAAAAAATGTTTATTTGTTCCCTTCCAGTAACAGCTTTATCTCTGAACTGGAATAAACCAATAATGTACACAGTAGACTACATCTGGAGGTGAAATTAAGTTTGTGTGTACACAGCACAGTAAAAACTTCTTACAAAATGGGAATAATATTTGCCTGGTCAAATGATGTCCTCTACTGGATAGCACACTTGACCAGGATATAGGACTCTGCCATTAAATCAACTGGGTTGAAAATTAATTTCACATATGCACTGAAAAGTAAGTCAGCCCATGCCTGACATGAAACCACAGTCATGTTACCTTTTTTTCGCTGGCTCTGTCTTCTCAGCTTGAATTTGCTTTCATGAACACTGATTCCAGCTCACATCTTCATTGTTTATTAAAACAGAACGTCAGCAGCATGATCAGTGTGAATATTTTGGTAACAAACTCCTGAATACTACTACCACATCAACCTACATAAAACAGCACAAAGTGTTCTCATAGCTATTAAAAAACTCAGTCTTTTTCATAGTAAATTATTGAAAACTGAATTAATCTCAATAGAAATTAATTGGAAATAGACTCTGTTGCATGGCTTAAAGTCTTTCCACTTGTCATAACTTGTTTCAGAACTGTGATCATTTTGAATTCAGGAAGGGTTTCACTATTAAAATTTAAAAGCACAAGTCATTTTTCCATTTAGAAAGAAATGCTGGGTAGAAGGAATGGCCTCTGCTGTTGCCATTGAGTGCTGCTGCATAATAATACTTCCGTTCTGTTAGTTTCAAATGCTCCCTGCCTACCCATTCAGTTATTTAGCTGAGCTTCCTGCACAGTGCTATCTAGCAAGTATACTGTTAAGTCTTACTGAAGGCCAAAATCATGCAGTTATTTTCTAGTTATGATTTATTTACTCTTTGGCAAATGTAAAACTGAAGACATACTTTTAAGGATGCCAACTCAACAACTAGAGGTACTCCCCAGATTCAAGAGCGCAGGCAAGACAGAGGGAGATGCTGATACTCCCCTCCCATTGTTCCCAGAGTGAAGACTGAAGCACACTCAAAGCTGTTTGCTGTCCATAGATCATGAGAAAGAAAGGGCCATACATCCTGCTAACTTCACAGGGCCACACAGAACTCACCAACTTGTAGCACACAGAAAGTCTGGGACTTCTGGCACAACCAAAGTCACACAATGAATTTGTAGCAGCTACTGGAACCGAAATTAAATCCTCTCTGCCTCAGTCACATGTAACACTTGAAGCTGATCCCACAGATACCTCATGCAGGAAAAGTGTCTCCTTTAAGAATTCAACACATGACAACAAAGGCGGCCTACATACTTCTCATGCACTTTAATCCATCACCTGCAGCTTGCTTCCATGGTTAAACATACTCTGTGGCAGAGACACTTCAGTATCTTTACTAATATTTTATGGCAGCTTCATCTTTTAACTAATACAAGATCTACCAGGCTTTGAAGAACACAGCAGAACTAGTTATGACCCATATAGTTAAGAACTACACTGAGAAATGGTTTTATTCACCATCAAGGAAGCGGGGGAAAAAATAGGATGATGCATACCTCTGACACCTAGGTTCAATCATTAGCAGATGGATGGCTTATACACACCAAAAAAGAGTAAGCACAGTCTACCTTCATTAGCCAGGCATCAGCCCTTCATTGATTGCACCTAGGAATTTTAGGGGCACAAACCAAATGAATTCTCTTCTCCATTCTATCACAGAGACATCCTGCTTGCCACAGCTGTTGTTCTCTTCTAATGGGGGTTGTCTTATCTACACTACAGTGTAGTTTAAGCCAGGACCTTTGAAATCTCTAGCTGCACATTTGGATGAGAACAGATACAGTCCTATCTAAACTCTAACCATTCCAACCTCAGGCATGACAACCACCTCTCCCTCTGGGCCTGATGAAAGCCTTCATACCACAAGGACATCCAGCTGGACTGTGACCACAGATCCTTCCTGTGCTCACTCCTTGGAAGGTGTCACAGTCAGCTTTGCAGTTCCTCCCTTCCATTGCAACAAATGGAAGTTACTTCCCTTTGTTGCCCTGGCCCTTCAAAATCTGCGCCCTGGCACCCCTGTTGTCTTTCACTGCATTGAGATGGTGACCTTGCCTCTCAGTAGAGGCACTCCTGTATTTTCTCCCATGCTGCCCAGCTCATCTTTTGGAAGATGCTCACTGCTCCCCTTTACATTCCTCCTGAAAACTTTCTTCTATCCTAATACCTGCGAGAAATAACGTCACCAATAGGTCTGTTGACCACTACTATTTCATTATTCCATCTTCTTCCTCTGTCTTCTCTCCCCAGTTTTGTAATTCCACTGCAAGCTCTTAGGGGCAGGAAGCAGCGTTTTGTCCTTGGTTTGTACAGCACAGGGCACACTGAACTCCAAGGCCAGGTATCCTACTCATCAGTTCAGCTGAAGGGATACAACTCCATTAGCTAACAGTAGTAATTACCAGCTCCTTTGGGTCAATGTACCACTATAGGAGTGTTTATCCTAGTGCTAGATTACCTCAGAATTACTGGATCCTGCCTACTACCATCACTTAACGTAGGGACAGTCACATACAGGCTCTCCATTTCTACCAATTTCCAGTTGCATGTTATCTCCCATCTGTATTTTGCAACATAATGGCAGCAAACAACCTTCTACACTTCCAGGACTACATGGCTTTGCTTTTGTTGTACATGAGCAAAATTGCACGTCCCTGTGAATACACACAGAGATCTGCAGACAATTGTTTCTCCAGAAGGAGCAGAGGATGAATTATCGCTCAGAAGCGCCAGAGAATCTAGTCATGGACTTGGTTCCTGTAACTGAGACAGGAATATTGGTCCATACCAGAAGTCAGCCAAAGCATCCCCAGAGCTCTCTACTAGCAAGCACAAAGATGCCTCTAACCCCACAGCTCAAACAGTCTAACAGGTGGCTGCCGATGAAAGGATGCAATCCTGTTCCCTTCCTCCCCCTTCCTCACTCTCAGTGAGGTTAGCACTCACCTGACCCTGCAGTTGAGCTTGTTTAGGGAGTGAAGAGAGTAGAAAAATTCTC
Organism: Rhea pennata; assembly: GCF_028389875.1. Lineage (NCBI taxonomy): Eukaryota > Metazoa > Chordata > Aves > Rheiformes > Rheidae > Rhea > Rhea pennata. The sequence goes on from NC_084682.1 coordinate 218,023, forward strand.
TAAAAAATAAACTAAGTTTCCTACCAGTTTATTTCCCAGAACTGGGTTGCTTAAAAGCTGAGGAAGCTTGGGAGCTTGCATGGGAAAGAGGTGGAAATACACAAGATTTCCCCTCTTGTTGGCAGCAAGCCACCAGGATCATCAAAGCACACCTTGTGTTCACGAACCTACAGTACTCCATGAACAGGCTGAATCTTGCCCTGTTGAAGTCTGTGTGTGCTTACAATCTTGTGAACTGCAGACTTGGAACTAATGCCAGCACTTCAGAGAGAGGACAGAAAGGGCTTAAATAGGAAGAATTAAAAAGAGTACAGCAGTAGAAGCTGTAAGTATGGAACATGCAAGTGGAAGAAAAGGAGCAGGAAGGCAATCCTGAAAGGGGAATAAAGCAAGCAGGGAGCTGAATGTGAAAGGCATGATGCTGGGATTGAAAAGCTCTAGGGAAGAAAACCGAAGGCAAAAGGATAATAGGTTCATTGAACTGGCTGGAGAAAGAATGTTACCGTAATGCTGCCAGAAGCAGTCCTGGCTGGACAGAAGTGGAATACCAGACAGGGTTTCTAAAGAGGTAGGAAAAAGTCTCAAAGACAGAAAGGGATAAGAATTGAGGAGGGAAGCAAAGCATTAAGTGAAGAATAAAGAGAATGATTTTGAAAAGTGAGCTCCTTAGGAGGGAAAATGGAGAGGAGAAGCATCGTGAAGAGAGGTAGCAATTTGGAGCAGATGTCAGTAAAGGCTAGCGCAGGCAAAGGGTCTGGAGCTCCTGCCATTCACATTGCAGCTGCATCAGACCCTGAAGAAAACGGCAGTGAAGAGTGCACTGTTGACCAAGTCAAAGACATAATAAAAGGCCAAAGGAGAAGTCCATGCAAAATGCAGGTGCCCTTGTAAAGAAGTGTAAGAACTAACTGGAGGGACAATCCAGACACCACTATGGGCAGAAGTACCCAGTATATCCAGCTCCTGTTCCACTGCTCACTCTGCATCTTCCCTCCAAAAGCATTTCAATGGTGACAGCTCCTTGGTTACCTACTTTGTGCCTCCTTCAGCTGACAGTTCTGCAGCAGATGGTATGGACAGGCATTCATTTGCTCGTGTGGCAGGCATACATAAACAAAGCAAAAAAACTCAGCCACGCAGGCCTTTGAGCCTCTATTTTAAGGTACCATTGACACTTCTAGCTTTGTGTCTTATGGGATCACTGTTAAGTTGGAGGAAGAGAGACGGGAGGTGTAACATGGCTATCCAGGCTCCAAAACCCAGACAACGTTTTCCCATAAAAGCAGTGCATCTCCTAGAGTTGTTTCTTAGTGCTTCAGATGCCAACTCCCCCACAGCAGAAATTAATTTCATCCTCCCTCAGCATCACCACCTCCTCCAAACTCTCTCCCCAAAACCAGAGAAGATAAGAATATTCTCTAACCTTTTCCTGCAATGACTGTAGGTGGACTGCCTGCATCACGTCTGAAGTGCCCAACTTTCACAGTGCAGAGATTTTGGCCTTCTGGAAAAGATCTGGCATTTTTTTGAGTCATTGCTGCCTGTTGCAAAATGAAGTAGGAGATGAAGAACAGATACCACATCACCCACGGGAATATGCCAGGTAGTGATCTGCAATTGCTGCTATGTGGTCTGCAGCCTTCAGTCTTGCAAATGTCAGAGTTTTTCCTGCACTGAGACTTCATCCAAGTGCTTAAGATCTGAAGAGTCCAGCTGGTCAGCTCTGGCTATTCCTACAGGTCAAGCTGACCACCTCTATAAGCACATCATTCAACAGTGATCAAGCAGCAGGTGTCATAGCTGCTGCAATAATAACCTTCCTTTGCATTTTTGACAGTCCAAAGAACTGGAAGTGGTAGCAAAGCAGTGAACATACAAGCAAGACCACTATATTTTTGTATCTGCACATCCCAACTCACATGGATAAACTCCGTGGACTGAATTCATAAAATCCGCATATTTCCATTGCTCCTAACCCAGGTATTTGCTGGCAGAGCTCCTTTGTGAATGGTAACCATTCTTGCTTTTAATATAGGAAGCAGTGGCAGTATCACAGAGCTGGCATCAAAAGTCACATTTTGTCTAGAAGAGTGAGTAGATTCACATCCAAGAGAAGCACTGCTCTTTAAAATTCCTGTGCAAACAAAGTTGTGTTTGAACAAGCACACAATCTCTGCAGAGTGCATTGCCCAAATAACACTGGAAGTGAAAAGAACACTTCCTTATTTTTATATCGAAGTAGAAAGGATTGCAAATCCATGCCCCTGGAAAACAGCAGAATTCTCTCCCCTTATTTTATTGTCTCTTCATTTTTTTTCAAAGACTGAAAAAAAAATCATTTATTTCAATATTATATTTGCATGTTCTGAAGTGACTGATGCTCTCACGTTCTAGAGTGCTATTTCTCAGGGCTGCCACCAATCCACACCTACCTTACGGGAATAATAATAATAAATCTTGCTGAGTAAGAAGTTTGGCTTCAGCTGTAACACACCCATGCCTCCCTAAATCTGCACCAACAGACAGAGAGAACTGGCACCAAGCCCCAGGCAGACTTCGAACATGGAGCAGCAGGCGTTCAACCGGAGCAACGCCAGGCCTTCACCTCCTGAAGGTGTAACCCGGGGCAACCACCCCTCCCGCAGCAGCAGGTTTCCGACCCGTCCTGCTGGCCGGCACACAGGGCATGCGCCGCCCGATGCGGTGCTGCCCCGGCCGCGGGGCACCGGCACCTCCCCGCGCAGCGGCCCGGCCGGGGGCTTCCGAAGCCCTCGCTCAGCCGTAGAGGCGGCAGAGACAGGCGGGGCGGCGCCCGCTCGGCCCCGAGCAGCTCTTCCCGAGGAGCCCGCCGCCGCCCCTCGACCCTCCGGGCAGCCGCTCCGCCGAGCCCGCGGAGCAGCGCAGCTCTGCGCCCGCAGCTCGGTTTGCGGCCACCTGCCGCCGCCGCGGCGCTCGGCACCGCGACCGCACCGGGCGCGGCGTGGGCCCCCTCCAGGGCGCCCCGGGCCCCCACCCGCCCGCGCGGCACCTCCGCCCCGGGGCGCCCCCCCCCGTGCGGCTCCCCTCCCCCGCGCGGCGCCCCCCCCCCCGCCCCGGGGCGCCCCCCGCCCCGGCCCCCGCCCTCGGCGGGCTCACCTGGGCGCAGGGCTTCCGCCATCGCGGGGCCGCCCACTGCCGGCCGCGCCGTCCCCGGCCCCGTCAGCCGCCGGCCCACGGAGCGCTCCCGCCGCGCCGGCCCCGCGCCACTCGCCACCCCATCTGCTCGCGGCGGCAGCAACCCCCGACGACTCCGCGCCGCCCCGCGCAGCCGCCGCCGTTAAAGGCGCCGCGGGCAGCTGCTCGCGACGCGCCTGAGGCACCAGGCGCGCCCCGCCCCCTGCAGGGTCCGCGCGCCCGGCCGCGGCGCGGGGTCCCCCGGGCCCGCCCGCAGGGCCGCCCGCACCTGCGCCCCCCGCGCCCCCTCCCCCAGCCCGCCGGCCGCCCCCCCACTGCCCTCCCCTCTCCTGCAGCCCCTCTGGGCTCCGGACACGGGGCCTCCTCGAGGTGAGGGGCCTCCTGGCCCCAACGCCGCAGGGCTCCAGGGATGGGGCCTCCTCACCTCGCCGGTGCAGGGCTCTTCGGGGTGCCAGAGGGCATGGGGGGTGACAGCTGCTGCAGCCCACGCGAATGGCTTCTGCAGGAGGCTGTTCTGGATTTTAACTGCAAAAATGCTTCAGCTATTACCAAGCCCTGTGTCAATGCAGTGGTCATGCTGCTGTGAAGCACGGCACTGCAAACTCAGCAGTAGGCAAGCAGGTCACGCTCTACTAAGAGAAGTAGAACAGGGAGCTTTCAGGGGAAGACTTGTTTCCTCCCTCTTCAAGAACCTTGCCAGAGGCATTTCTCGAGCACCATCAAGGAGAAAATGGAGAGTAGTGAGCTCCTCCTGGCCTGCCAAGATTTGGGAGAAACTCTCCTTAAGAAGTGTCTGAAGTGTCTGCCCATCTTGTGGGAGCAGTGGGTAGAGGCAGGCAGAGAGCCTAGGAGGGATTGTATTTTATTTACAGCATGTCAGAAGAACACCACCAAGTAAAGTGTGGTCAGCAGAAGTTTTGCCCAAGGAAGCAGGCAACTAGAGAGCCAAGCAAACGCAATGCAACCGAGCCGTAAAGTAACTTACAGGCTCTGTGCCAATACTGACTTGGTATAAAAATAAATGTGCAATTTGCTCTGGACATTGCTAAACAGTTCATTCAACCAGCACAGCCAGTACCACTAAGAACCATGTTTAAAACTCCAGAGAGGGTTAAGTGGCTTTGTCTGAGGTCAGTATGCACTGATGGAATAGCCACACTCCCAGCAATTCTGACCCCAGAGCCAGCTGCAAGCAAGCTAACTATAGTTCCCCTTCGCCCATCTATGGGTGCAGTGCCCTGTGCTGGAAAGACTGGCCTAGAGCTACATTGCCTCCACTGTTTCACTTGAAGCCCTACGTAAAAGATTTGACCACCTAAGTGCTTCCCCAAAGGTACTGTAGTGTCACTAAACTACCAAATTAAGCAGTTACAGAGAAAAGACTCTGAATATGTTCATGGGTCTGGTGCCAACAGTGGCTCAGAAGACTGAAAGGCTAGACAATGTCTCAACAAAGTAGTGAGTTCCCTAGTCTGCTGCTTCCTACTTTGAAAGTTGCAGTACTTTCCAAACAGCTTCTGCCTTGTACGGAAGTGACCTCTCACTCTCGCCTCTGGGAAGGAGCAGGTCGGTAACCAATAGGCTAAAACTGCCTCTTTTAACTGAATGTTAACACCAGTTGGAGTGGGAAACATAACAAAAGACAGAAAGGACTGTAGCCGGATTTTAACAAGTGGCTGAGAACATATTTAATAGGTGTGGATAATCATGCATGACAAATCTGTTTGCAGTTTATCATAAAGTCCATCATGACAATAGCACGCAACAAAGCGATGGACAAATAGCACGTATCTTCTTCCTGCTGTTCAATAAGGGCAACCTGCACTAAGCTTTGCTTTTTGTTACACCTGTACAACCTCTCTAAAATCAGCAGAGTAGGCATATGCAAGGGCACAATCTCATCCCCTGCTTCCAAAGCTGATGCTGTCATCTGTGCTAAAGGCCAGCATAAGACTTAGGCCTCACTTGAGCGTTGTTTCAAGGGCTTTTAAGAAACCCGTCTGTGCTGGCGGCACGTGCTAGCAAGACTCCATCAGTGATGAGTGTCCAGGGAAATACTTATTCCAGACCTGATTCTGATAAACTAGCTCTGCTGCCTTTTGACAAATCTTCACCTTTTCCATGTTTCCATTCTCTCTGGACATGGGTATACAAAAACATGAGCAAGGAGCTGTTTCTCTGCTGAATTCACCCAATCCTAACTGCTAATACTCAAGTTTCATGAAGGGCTCTGAAGTGAACCGCCCTAACTTTCTGGATATGTCAGGCTAACACGCTCCACGCTGTCAGATACACTGCAGAAGCTCTACATAAACAGGGTCTTACAGTCATCTGAACAGAACTTTCCATGAGAAGGGAAGTTTTGATAGGGCTTGAAAGAACTTAGGTAGGAAACAAACAGGGAGATTCCCATGAGACATTTACCTCACTTCATACCTCTCCTCCATTGACTGCTCTCAGTTTAATAATCAGACTAATATTAAAATGCAGGTGATTTCTCTTTTTCTCACTCTCCAAATCTTCATTGGAAAAGAATAAGAGAGAACTTGCCAGAATAGCTCTTTTATTGAGAGATGTGAAGCAGTTCATGTACAGGCACAGAATAGTGCAGCCATTTACATCAAGTGTCTCTACGATGTGTCTAAAAATTATTTTATCGAGAAGATTTCTGCATAACATTACCCTTTGGGTAAGTACAAATACTGAATTAAGTTGACTCAGTCTCATCTTAAGCAGAAGACAGGAGAGCTGCAACTATTTAGGTATTAACATCAATATGAGATTCAAGCTCTGCCTACCATTTTCAAAAGCCTCCATATTTTGTGCTCCATACCCTATACATTAGTACCACTTTGAAAACATGCTTTAAAATCAGTTTCTCACCAAACTATTGAAAGAAGATTGAATTAGAATTTGCTGCCCTTTCAAACGGATTTAGATTGGTTTGTAATTGGACCTGAACCTGACATCACCTTGACCAGCTTGTTGACAACTTTTTTAATGGAAATCTTACCAGCTCACTGTACTGAAAGAATGTTTTACAGAGCTGCTTTTTAATTTTCCCTGGCCAAGAGCCTGTCAGTTTGGAATCAGTCATTGCAAATGTCCTGCCCCCAGTTGCATCCTTCCCCAGGGAGGTAGAAAGAAATTACACCTTCACACAAAAAGCTCTGGGTATGAGAAAGCAAAGACTTTGTTGTTGCTCACAGAGAGTACCACATTTCTTCTAAGGCATACTCATGTTTAACAGCTTTTATTAATTTTGAATTGTGCTAGACACTAACAGAAAAAAGAGAAGGCTTTCCATTGGCACAACTGCCTGAGCAGGCACATTATCTGCAGTTTTTGTGGACATATAAGAATCATAATGCCTCCTTCAAGGGGAAAAGATTAATTTGCATTGCACTGAATACTGAAAGCAGACAGTTGCCAACCCTTGACAACATAAACCTCCAGAAAGTTTTTTTTTGTTTTTGCTGAAGGCCTGCAAAAGTGTCAGAGATTGCAATGGACATAAAGGCACACAGCTTTTTCCATTAGCAGAGGGGCTGCAGAACCATATAGAAGGGTCATAGCCAAACAATAATGTAAAAAAATATAAGCCAGTCAACATCACGGCCTAAACTGGAATGTCTTTGAAGATATTTCTACATCCAAGCACTTACATTCTCCTCTACTGGTGACCCAAGTTCTTTTCCTCGCAATTTAGCAGAGAAAGTCTTCTCAAGACAAGTCTCTCTCAAAGGATGTTCTCTGTCACCATTAGGTTGTCTAGTGTTGTAAGACATCTAAGTATAGAAATTAAATTTTGTATAAAACATGGTTTACCAAGTTGTGGCAGAAAAAAAATCAGCCCAGTAGGCAGTGCCATGTATCACAGGCAATGTAGAATCACATGAGGGCGGAAATTCAGGAAAGAATGCTCTCTATTGACACCACTGCTGCTCCCTGAAAACACCTGCCCACATTATGCACCAAACTTGCTCAGATCAGGCAAGGAAAACGAATCTATACACTTAAGGTCCTAGGCAAAGTTGGAGGTTGGTTGGTCAAGATATCCAGGACTGAATTCAAGCCTTGCTCCTTGAACCAGGTTCAATCTAGATTAAACAGCCTTTGTAGCCAAATCAGGAGTCTGCTGAGGAAATAAGGGAAGTAGGAGATCAGTTCTCCAGAGTCCATGTTGTCTGCTAAAGCCAGAAGATAATCTTTGCTTGTTTCAAGTAGTGGTGAGGCTGAGCACAGTTCTGCAGCAGACATGGAGCTTCAGAGATGGAGCAGTGCAGACTCACGGAAAGCAGCCGGTGAGGAGGATGCAACGAAGGTCAGTAGAACCATTTCATCTCAGTTCTTACATCCTTTCTGATGTCATCGCAGTATCTGAGAGGCAACCCTAGGAAGCAGACACCACATTGAATCAGATAAGACAGCTGGCAGTAATGCAGCTCACAGCCAAGTATTGCACGTCAGCCACCCACTAAAATGGATTGCACTGTGCTGTTTCACTTGAGAGGACCGAGAAATTCTCTGGCATCCAAATCCACCTGCTTTATGTTCCTTATGCCAGTTTAACAGTCAAAGAAGCTCTCCAGGATCCAAGAGCAAGCCTTGAGATGGCAACTCTTGGCAACATAATATTAGATCAATGGAGAGGCTTCTCTGCAGTGTTTATATGTCACCCGCTATCAATATAAAAGAGACAGGATATGGCAGAGCTCAGCACCCTAGTGAAGAGCAGTATTCTGCCAGAAAAAAGAAAAACAATAAAATCGTAACCCACAGAGACATAACAGAAGACAGCAATGGATATGTGACAGGCCCTAAGAAAGATCAAAGACTTTATGATATTCTCTAGCCAGGAGATCATGGCTCAGTGAGGAGATGGGGACATTGACGGGTTGCTGCTAGCTCTAGTTAATCCCAGCTGCCAAAAATGCCTCATACAGTTCTTAGTAATAAGATTGTGTTGACTGACACTGAGATTACTGAGCCTTGCAGCTGGAGCTGGATAGATGGCTGTGAAAGGTCTACATCAGGCACAGGGCAGCCAGACAAATGCCTCAGCCTGGCCATGAAAATTGGCCTAACAGTATCCCAGCTGCAGCTCTGCAGAGAAGTAGGGTCTCTAGCCAATGGCCAAGCCAGCTGCTGATAGTTGCAGGAGCGAGAGCTGAGGGAGGCTCCACGCCGAGTAAATCATCACCCTGCCTGTAACCTCTCCCTTGGCTCTGAAGTGCTGTTTTCTCCGGCCTCAAGTCTTCTCAACAGCCCTAGCCCAATTCAAGGTCTATCAGAGCAGGAACAGGCTAGCACTGATCAATAGTATCAGGATTGGGGGCTTCTTAAAGAAGACGCCGTGGGCAAGGAAAAATGGTACTTGTGTCTTTAGCTCCAGAGCCCTCCAATGTTGGTAGCTACATGAAGAGGAAGGCAGAAGGTTTAAAAAGAGATGGAAAGAAAGTTGGTAAGAATTAAAATCGCAGGATTTAAGAATGGCATCATAAGTCAATAATCTAGTATTTCTTTGTTGTCATGCTGCAGAATCACTACTTTAGTTAGGATTGTGGGTTTTCTCTGCACCATTTAAAAGTTATTAATAAAAGAGAGTGGTTTGCTTAGCATAAGGCAAACAGCTTCCAGTTCCAAATGGGAGAGAGAAATACAGCTCAGGAAGACTCCTCAGGTGAAAACAGGATGACGTGAAAGATGTGCTCCAAACCTTACAGGAGAGGTGCCACAGCCAAATGCAGCCATATAGTCGGGAGCTTTTGTACATGCTAGTGCTGCAGAAAGAGCTCTTTAGCAGAAGCGACTCTCCTTGTCCACTACAAGCAGCACATCGAGGACAGCTCTAATAGTCAGCAATTTTCAGAAGACCAGTTTCACAGATTAAAAAGGACAAGTGTTCAGAAATCCATGAATCAAAACCTGAAGGAAGAACATGAGGTTTTAGCAGCTCTGGATCTTTATGCTGGTACCTTAGAGAGAGAAATTTTGGGAGCTTTTTCGTCTAATTTTGACATGGGGAGGGGAGGAAGCCAGAAAGGGGACATGCTTTAGTTTTTGCGATGTTAGACTACAGGTCACATATTCCAAGCTTATTGTTCTCAAAAATCAAGATGGTGACAAAAAAATAAAAAGTAAAACACATTGAGAGGGAGGGAAGAAAGAAGTAAGCAGACCTTAAGATAAAATTTGACACAGAATAGGAAAAAAAATAGGTCCTGAAGGAAATGTTAAAATATGCACTAAATTGTCCAAGAATCAATATACAATCTACAGAGCAGATTAAAGAAAAACCAAACAGCCTGCCCCCAATATAAACTGTTTCAGACACGCAGAAAAAGACAAAGTTAATCAGCAACTACCAAAACAAGAGCTGAAACTCGTCACCCTATGGATTGGCTCACTCTTGCCATAACCTGAGGGTTAGACGTCTCATTGTTACGCAGTAACTCAGGTTTTGCCCTCTCTTGCCTCCTCAGCCTGATGATAAAAAATAACCCAGACTCTACAGTCTCCCATATTGCTGGCATTTATTTTGCTTTGCTAAGTCCTTTTAGATTTTTCCATTAAAAAGAGGAAGATGATAAAATTTCAGGGTCCCTCAGTTTCAGTGGGTAAGTGCAGGGCATCTGTTCCTTCCACCTGAAAAACTCTGTCAGTTTTCCAATGCTATTTTTCATGAAGGCAGCCTGATTTTTTCCAAAACATTGTTGTAGTGACTTACTGTGTTGCTAGGAAGCCTCCTTCCCAGAGCCTGGTTGCTGGCCCACAGCAAAGCAGAATGTTAGGAAAGATCAGCAGAGGGAAGGACCGTGATAAATGCAAGAACATTCATTGCCTAAGATCAGAATGAGCTCAATCCTAAATCTATCATCTTTTCTAAATGAGGGACTGGTTATTTGAAAGAAGCCTGAATGCATTAAGGAGAGCACGAATAAAATGCTAAAGGAGTAACTCGAGAGACAAAGAGCTCAGCTCTTTTGGCTCTTTAGACAGTAGGCTATTTTTAGTCATCTCTGTTTTTTAAGTGAAATGGTGAGGGGAGAGTGAGAGACAGTGGTATCAGGATTTTTAAAAGCACCTGTGGAGCATTCCTGCTCTGCTGTGCAGCAGCCACACGGACATATCCAACCTCAGTTTCCACTGCCTTGCTCAGACACATACTGGTCTCAGCTAGGGCAAACTGCCCACCCTGCTTCTGGGAGCAGTGCTACAAAGTTGCCCAATTCTGCCACAGGTCCTCAGTTTGTGGGACTCAGCCAGGCTTGTAGATAGCTAGCCCTGATGCACTTATTTGAACCATGCTCACACGCTATTCACACTGTTAGTGAGAGGCACAGGAATCTAAGCAATCAGGAGCAAAGGGAGCTGAAGCTGTAGCTATCTTCCCCCTGTAAACCACAGGCAGGACGGTGTGAAAAGCTCCTTTCTGCAGTGCTACCCACCTGCCTTCAAGTGAGGTTAGACCAGCCCTCAATGCTTATGCGGCTGTAACAGTGAAGAAACTCAGAGGGGCACAGCAAGGCAAATGTTAAACTTGTGCTGTCAGGCACTAATAGGCATATAGCTGTGGGATCAAACAGTTCATCTGAAGGTGCAAAGCACCTGCAGAAGGCCAGGGAGTTACTTGGTTGTTAGCCCCTGCTGAGTTCTCTGCAACTATAGCTACACTGCAATCAATAACCAAGTAAGGCTGTTAGCTATGAACAGCCATCAGAGCATGACAACAGCATACACATTTTTTATATCCTCTTCACAGAGTCAACAGTTTGGAAAATCTCACATAGACAAACTGGAAGTGCACAGTTAACCCCATAGAGAGGCGTTTTCCCCCAGGACATGCACCTTGGTTTCTGTTAGCACATGAGGTGTTCACAACCAGCTTGCAAAAACATTGGCTGGGAGAAGATGTGCAGACTCTGGGTTTGCTGCCTGTTCAGAAGATACAAATACCCACAGTTCACTCTGCTAGTTTCTTCTCCATGCTAACAAGTTCAGAGAATAACTTGGGAAAAGTTACATGTGTGTGGGGAGAAGCCCCCTATTTCCTATCCACCACTCCGCAGAGCCCCAGACCAGGAGTCAAGGGGCTGCTGCTAATCTGCTGGGTGACTCCATGCAGATCAGTTCCCAGAGTCCCATCTCCTCCTGTCCTTTCCAGTCTGTAAAGAGAGCCAAGTGATGCATTTCCTCTCCTGCAAGAGGATTCTAAATGTATTAATAATGTCTGTTAATATTTTCTCTTGAAGTAAGCAAGGCTCACCTGCTACAAACCCCAAACTATTTGTTTCTTCCTTCTTTAAGAGGTATCTGATCTTCACTGTAAGTTTTGAGGAAATGGCCTCCAAAGGTAGTCATGGTTTCCCACCAATAGGCATTTATCATTGTCCTGCTGGTGTACGCAGAGTGAGATCACAACATGTTTTTATCAGGCAGGTGCAATTCCCATCTTATACACAGGCTCCCTTCATGTTGTCAGGAGGTACATACAAGGCATTGATTATTTCAGCACCCATTTTGTCCATCTCGTATAATAGGAGAAAAAAATTTTTGGTTGTAACTGTGGGAAAAGTCACTGAAAATGGGAAAAGGAGATGAAAAAAATTCAATATTAATTAGAAACTTCCCTGGGTGTCAGCAGGGATGTCACAGACTGGGGGATTTTGGAGGAAGTTCACACTCTAGCTGCAGAACTCTGGCTAAGGTTGGTCTAATTTACACACACACACACACACACGCACCTGGTTCCTTATAATACAGGATCTTCTGTCCTGACCTTAGAGACTGAATTTTCAGAATCCATTAAAGGCCTCCTGTCTGCCTCATACTTTAAGGTTGAGCAACATCCTCCCCTTCCTCTCACATTCCCCTGTTCTCATGGGGGGAGAGAGTATATACCTCTCACAAGGTACAATATATCACCATCTTTCTTCCTAGCCCAGTGAACTGTAGCTGTGCCTGCAGATGAGATCCAAGCCTGCAAAATATCCCTGGGCTATTCTTCAGGTATTTCTAATGGATTGAAATCTGGATTAGAAGACAGCTCTTTGGGGTTTAGATACAGAGACAAAATATGCCATGGACAGCTTTGTTACAAAGCAGAAAAGCAAGGCTCTTGAGGGTCAGGAGCTAGCACAGAACAAACAATGCTAATAAGGGCTGTTGGAGAAGCAAGGGGTAATGTATCAGAGATGAAATGAATGTGCTAGTTGCTGACATTTCTTTGAAGGTTTGTATTATTGTCTGGGCAGCCTTCATTTTGTACGTCTGATTCTGGCTTTGGACAGATTTCAGGACACTGCAAGAACCAGCTTAAGGAGTTCTCTATAAGGAATAGCGCAGCTTGATCTCCCTTGAGCATCTCGGCTTGAGTCCATTTGAACAATGCTATTTATACTTCATTAACACTGTGGACTTCTTGTTCTCTCCCAGCTCAGAAAGGGACAGAAATTGCTGCACTGAGTTAAAAAAAAAAAAAAAAAAAAAAAGAGTCAGCATGTAGATTTTAAGAGGTTTATTAATAATCAACATTGATGGTGCCACCTCCTGCTGATATAATCAGTGTTAACCATGTGCTCCTGAGATGGTCAGAAGTGCAGGCTAGAAGTCTTGACACAGGCAAGAAAAAATTATCTTTTGAAGAAGATTACCTGTTCTCTGTCTCCCACCTGCTAGCCCAGTTCTGTTTACCTATTTTTACCTCAGCCTGCGTATTCAGCCTGGCTTCAAAAGCAGGAAAGTGAAGCAGGACTTGGGGGGAGAAAGGGGACAGCAGTTGCAGCCTTTCTGATAGTTTAATTGACCCCACTTAGTTTCATATTCAGAACAAGTTTATTTTCCCAATTGAATGACGACAAGCAATTTTAGAAAGCATAACCTCTCACTTGGATTTCAACAACATTTAAAAAACTAAGAGAGGAAAGAAAGTTCCATTAAAAATGCTTTGACCGTGAACTAGTTTTGGTCCAGCTGCCTATAATGGCATAGCCCTCATGCTTTACAGCCTGGGTAAGCCTGGGTTCTTCAAAGATTGCCAGAAACCGAAAGCCAAATCCTGACAATTGCTGAGCACTTAACTCCTACTGAAAATGCAGGAGCATGGCCTTACCAAGAACATACTGAAACAATTAAAGCCCAGCCCAACAGACACGAACACAGCTCCAGAGAGCTTACAGGTACAAAATGGGGTGAGGGAGACTTTAATAATAGCGCTCTTCTCTTGCTTGACTCACAGAAGAAAGATAAGAATAGATGATCACACAAAATTAAATCAGTGCAATGAATAAGTGAGACTCAGATTTCTAAGAGAGGTTAAACCCTGCAGAAGTTTGAGATTACTTTCTAGCAGCCAGATGCATCCTCACACTTTTGTTTTGCCCGCTGAAAGGCTGAGAAGCTTCCTTGAAGACAAAGGATGTAGTATCAGAAAAAGAAATGTTTTTTTTTGTTGTTTTTTGTGTGTTTTTTTAACAGATCAGCCTTTCTGCCCATGATTGCATCAAGACTGATTGTTCTCTTGCTCTCTGACGCAGCATTTGGCTGACTACACTTCACTGACTACCACATGCTCAGAGACAAGTGCATCACAGAAGAAGCATTTAGACTGCTGTAACTAAGTGATAACCAACCAGCACAGCTTTCATTTCAATGACAGAAAGAACTTCAAAAGCACCTTGAATAGCTATTGAGATAAATCTTTTCTGTCAATATAAATTAAGATGTAATGAAGAACAATATGAAGAAGAAGGCAGTCTAACAGACTTAGGACATGCTGCCAGAGACTACTAGTTTTTCTTTCAGCAATCAGCATGCAGGACAGATTAATAAGGAATTTTTCTTTTTTCCCTCGTCAGGCTCACTGGAATTTCCAACCCGCTTCCTTCTTCCTTGCACTTTGTTTATCTATTTTTAAAATAATCTGCCTACTCATGAAGAAGCACTACTGTTACATCAGTATTAACAGCTAAGACAACATGTGCCTTCAGAGTGAGCAGAGCAGTACACAAGACTCTACTTCATTTCAGGTACCTCTACAGAGTTCACTGGACAAAGGGTTGCTGATGTCAGACTGGTGCCAAGCTGTTGCTGGGTTCATAGCAGTCTTCAACTGGGGCAGAAGGACAGCCTTTTGTTACCTTACCTCACCAACTTGCTAAGCCCAGTGCTGCCACTCACAGCAGCACAGAGAAGGAAGAGATGATTTGCCTCCTGGTTGTTAAGCCTCAAAACACCCTCCAGAAAATAGCAGTGCACTTTCACTGCCATTTGATTTTCAGCTCAAACATTGCCCATGGACAGAGAGACTCCATATAGTTACTAATCTCACACAGCCTACCTCCTGAAACCTCTTAAGGCTACAGGAATAATAAAGACCTACCATCTTGTGGAGTGGGAATCCACTGACAGTTAGGCTCACTTCTCTCATAAAATGATCTAAGTTACACTCTTTTCTTGTCTCCAAGCCTATTAAATCTTATCACTTCCTAACCTCTGACAAAGGGGCAAACAGAAAGAACTTATACATCTTCCTACTCTTCAATGAGACAACTACCAAAATCCTTTTAAAGAGACAATAACAAAGAAATTCTAGTTGGTTAGCAGAGACCAAAATAAATCTTTCTACAGAAAAGCTTTTTCTTCTTTACAAAACACCCACCCTTCATCCCTCTCCCAGTTCCTGTCTAAATCTTCCACAAGTAATAAGCTTAATTTACATTGTACAGTGACCGGGCAGAGACAGACCAAAGGGCTGGGCTGGCTAGTCCATCCCTGACCACTCAGCTCCTGCCCACTGATGCAGGTTCATTCCCATGCTTCAGGCTGCTCTGTAGTGCTCCAGCCTATTCAAATCAGGGCTACATCCACTTCAACCGCCTAGGCTGGATCAACGTCAGGATTAGGTCACACCTTTATAAAAATAACACTGAGGCAGATCCCTAAGGGACCTAGGCTGACACACTAAGAGTTAACGGTGAGAGTCAGATAGTCAGTTCCTTCTGATTTCAGTGGGAGTTCAAAGAACTAGCAAGCAACTTTTAAAGACAGCACGGTGCAGCCAGTTCCTGGCTCCAGAGAGCTTACAGGTACAAAATGGGGTGAGGGAGAAGTACTTAATGCATGAGGAAGAGTCATAACTCTCAGTGTTATATAGAGTCATCAATAAAACCAAATCTGTATTATATAAGCTCTGAGAAAACATTCCTCCCTATACTAAACAGATAACTGCAGTTAAAATAGCTAAAAAAAGCTATTCTGTGAACTGCACATAACTGGGAGCTACTCAGACATAATTCATGCTTTCTCTTTATTCTTGTCCCTTCCTCCCACAGTTTTCACACTACTAACATACTTTTCTGGTGCACCATTTATTCCCTGTAGGAGACCAGTAGCCTCCAGAGAGCTGGCCTTCTTCACAGTCCCAAGCTCAGCACAGGGCTGGTGTCGCTGCTCCAGCTGGCTCACATGCTGCTTCACAGGGAAGCTCTTTCTACCTAGTCAGGCAGGTTTCCCAGCTCCCAGAAGAAAATAAACAAGGTAAAAAAGCAAAAGCCTCCCACAGAGCCAGGTAGAAATAGTCGGTAAGCACATAGTTTTACACCATCCCAAGTTGCAGCACTCACCAAGGCAGTTTTACCCCAGTTACCTTCTCAGACAGGGTAAGACCAGTAACACCAGAGTCACTGCAGCTGTGGCCAATCTCCTTCCCTCATCCATGGAGCTGAGGGCTCTTGCACTTCCCTAACCACTAGGGGATTGCTTCATCTTGGGCCTTGAGTCGTTAGTCATAAAAACATCACCCTCTCAAGCATGACCTAATCTACCCCAGTTATGTACCCCAGCTTGTCATTTGTGTGTATGCAGCATCTGACCCAGTCAGACGAAATACACAAAGGGCCAGTTGGGGAAAATGGGGAAAAAGAAAAGAATTGACTACAGGCTTGATGCTGTGGGACCATATTATGTGTTCTTAAAGTTAGAATCTATAGCTAGATTGCACGCTTATATGTGGTATGGTAGGAATTCAACTGAAGGAACTCTCCTGTAACTTATGAGACATCAGCCAAGTGAATTATCTCTGAATTCAGCAATTTTTAAACTCATGCCTATGCAACCGTGTTAAGTTATGCAAATCCAAAAGGATCTTGATAAATCAGGGGCTGCTTGAAAAAGCACTTAAAAAAAATCCAGACAAATAAAATATTAAAAATCAGTTCTTGAAAAAAAATACCTCTCATCAGTAACTGTTTGAGTTTATTCCATGGAAAGAGCCATCTTCCTACAGATAAAGAGTACAGAAAAAGGTCAGGTAAGAAAGACATTGTCTCTACTAGATAAATGAAGGTAAGCATTGAACGTTGAATGCCATGCTACATTTCCTTCTACGCAGGATAATATCTGCAATTTAAATAAATGAAATTCTGTTTTACATTTATTGCAATTTCAGTTGTTCTTGATGAGGTATTTCGGAAGGCAGGTTCTGTCAGCCAGGTCTCTGTTCAACATTAATATCAGAGTGCCTCCAAGTTCCAGTGGTCAGCCACTTCCCTCCCTGTGCAAAAGCTGTGCAAACAGAGGCAGCCCTCCTATTAAAATTTTGCAACCTCTGTTATGCAAGAGACAACAGGCAGACACAAACACATAGCTGAAGCACAAAGAAACAGCTGATAAATTACTAGTCAAGACCACTGTCCTTGAACCCGCTTCTATGCTCTCAGACCAGACTACTATCCTGAAACTTAAGTGCAATCTAGCACTTCAAGTATGCTGCTAGAAATAATGTGGAGTCTTCAAAGGAAAAACATGCTCTGAAAGCTATTCTGTTCTTCTTGGACAAGCCTTGAGTAAATACACTGAAGCAGATCTTCTGTTTGGCTGATAACTGACTAGTATGTACAATGCATCATGAACAGAGTTCATTTTCCTGTTGCTAGTGAATCACTTCTCAAAAGGAAATACCTTTTTTCCTGATGGAGGGAAAACAGTCCAAAGAGAAGTGGGCTGGGCAGAAAGAACCTCTAAGAATAACTCAGAGACATAGCAAATCAAACAAAAAAAGTTCAATTATACCCTTACTTTGATATAACGGAAGTTGAATTAGGTCCAGCATTACTAGAAAAATTAGTTCTCAAAACCACTGGTAGAGCGAATTCTTCACTCCCAGAAGCATGCTGATTTAATTTCTACAGCTAAATATTTACAGAGTAGATCGCATATGTTTTCAGGAGAGTTGCAGGAGCTGCACATTGAATGCAAATGAGCAGTCCTGTCTTCAGGGTCCTCACAGAGGGTTTCTGGAGTCACCTGCTTTCTTCATTCCTTCCTACACACCTAGCTACCTGCCAAGAAGACTGGGAGCAGTGTGGCCCTGGGAGGGAGGACAAGCCAGGAACTCAGTGTGCCCACAGCACCAGTGGGAAGATGACCACACTGACAGAGCGCAATCCCACAGCACCGGGCAGGGCAGGGAGGCAGCCATCACAGGTCCTGGTGACAGCACAGGCCTTGTCCCAGCCCAGGCAAGGTAACATATCAGATCCAAAGTCAACCCAGAAAGTCCAGTTAGAGAGCTAACATGGGCAGGGGACAGGGCTGGACACCAGAGTACCTATGACCTTTCCAGCAAGGGCCAGGGACTGGCTGAACGCAAGCAGGGCTCCTGGCCACTAAGAGGTCAGAAAGGAGGCTGGTCAGGACAATTAAGGCCCCTTTGTGCACTCAGGGCCTGGCACCGCCCTTGTACAAAAAACACTCTGATATGCCTCTGCCATCCATCACCAAAATTACTCTAAAGTACTTTATAAATTTTAGTTCTGCTTCAGCTAAACATGATTGCAACAATAAATATTTACTTTTTAACCGGAGTTATCCACATATCTACTTATCCACTGAATTCTTTTTTTTTGCCTCATGCCTCTTGCAGCTCTGACACTGAATACACTTGCGCATAATGAATCAAGGAAAGAAGCCCACAAAGACCTTAAGAGGAAATCTAGTGCAGCTTGATGGAAGGGAATCCTTTGCAAGATCAAGAGTAGTTTGTTTCGGATAGTTAACTAGTTCCTAAAAACTTTTGGCAATGGGAAACAGCACAGACTCTAAGAAAATCTATTTCTTCACTCTCCACACCCTTAAAACTCTTCTAAAATCTGGAACTGCTTACAGTACTACCCCTGTACTCAACTTTAGAGAGAGGTTACAGACTCAGATGCATGGCAGTGCTTTAAATAAGTACATAGTCATTTAACATGTTCATCATATGCACAGTAACACTTGACGTGGTATTATGGTTGCATATTTTAGCCCTACATATAGTCTCTATCAACATACAGTGACAAGAATTAGGCATATGTATAAGGTTTAATAAGTTTGATGCTGATATATCCCTTAGGACCACTGACATGCAGAGTCACTTTAAGATGAATTATGATTTTCTCAGGGTACAAACTTTCTACAGCCTCTACCCTTGCATTTGGTACTATGCAAATAAACAATTTACTACAAAATCCTCTACTAAAATTTCTTAGGAAGGACTGAAGAATATTAAATCAGGAATCCCATCTAAAGCCTTCCCTCTCCACAGATTTCTGCTCAGAGAAAACATCCAAATACCACACTATCTCACCCAGAATAAGAGTTCGCTTTGGCATCATCATTCAGAGGATAGCATTAACAGCACAGTGAGAGAAAATACATTTACTTTGACAGATGACCACGTTACTTTGGGGCATATGGTAGCCCAACTCTTGTAATACAGGTTCTTCCTTGCATGTTGGGTGCTGACCACTCTAAATGGTTTAAATGCAAAGTATTTTAAATCAAAAATAATCTCAGTCCTAAGAAACAAGTATTTCTTTATTAAAAAGACTTTCACAAGCATACAAACACATACAGACATTCTTTCTGACTTTGTATTTGTGGATTTAAAAATAGATTTATCTCTACATATCTCGGAAATAAAAAAAAGGTAGTGTTTTAAATTACAAAATCTCATAGTCACACATCAGTAGTAAAAATTACATCAATACATTTCAAATCAAACATCACAAAACCAAACCAAACTCAATTACTTAAAACTGTATGTTCAGATTAGAGAAGATAAAAACACTTTTAGAAAGTTAGAAACAATTCTTTAGTAGGTTAAATATTATTGAAGAAAAGAACTTTGTCAAAGGAAACCTAAAAAACAATGCGAAGGTCAGTTATCTCAAGGGCTGAGAACATTTTCCACAAGTTTTACCACAAATTTTTTTTTTACTCATTGCTTACTCCAGATATAACCAAAACTAGTACACTGATTATCTGAAAATAACAAGTTAATTCAATACTGCAGAAATGCCAATCAGTCATTTTGTTGCTCTTGATTTCAATGGAATTTTTACACATAAATAATGTGGGTTGGATCATTAAATGCTGGTAGAATAATAAAGTTTTAGGCTGATTTAAGGAAAAAAAAAGAAGAGCTGGAGGGAGAAAATTTCTGTCATGTGCTTCCGTTGAAAGGTCTCATTTGGCTGTGCATTATGTATTAGTGATATTCTGAAACCAACAAGAGGAATGCTACATTTGGAAGCTGATTAGAAGAACCTAGAATGTAGGGTTTTTGCATGCATGCAAAACAACTGTATCTGTTAGCTGTGGTAGTCAGACAACATCCTTCTTTCATGATAGCTTTAAACAAGAAACTTGATGGCTTTTACTCTTGACTTTTCCACCGGGGCTTTAGACTCATCTCAAGAATAGCTCGTTTTTTCCCAACACAATTTTCAGATATATTCAACACTTTTTACTAACAATAAACTAAATAAACTAAAACTATAGCACCCTTGTGAGGTATTCTTTCAGTCAGACTCTTTCAATTTTAAAGAAGAAAACTGAAGCACAGTAAAGTCCATGGCACACTTGGAATCCAAGGTCTACCTCCCAGTATTTTCTTGTAACCAGGTAGATCGCACACAGACATAGACGAAGTAACCACAGGTGTACAAATAGATTAGTAGCCCCACCAGAACATGTAAACTTTACCTGTAACAATTTACATCATTCTACTGAAACACTAAAAAAAAAAAAGTCCTGATAAACCCAGTATAATAAAGTTTGAAGAGAAAAACATCATCATGGTTTTAGAAAACTTGAGATAAATCCTTGTTGGATTTAATTCATTCAGTGAGTAGAATCTCAAACAGACTTCAAAAAACATGAAAAATAAGATCACCTGATAAAATTGTTAGACTGAGGCTGGACACTGCATTAATGGGGTAAAATTAAAAGCATTTACTATGTTGGCTGCAAAAACTCTGAGGTGAACACAGCTTCTGCATAATCCTCACAAATATCCTGCAACTCTGCTGCCACATCACATAGGGCTTCTTTGGTCAGTTCATCTGCAAGACTGAGAGAGAGAGAGGGAAAAAAAAGAAAAGGAAAAGTTTCAGAAGGTCAAATTTCTAATTCTAATCATTCCTTCTATTGATATTAATGCTCTGATTTTAGAAGACTAATATTCATATATCTTTCTTTTTTCTACTGTTCAGCTGCAAAAAGATTCCACTACCACAGAAAAGGTATGTTCTCATATATGTTGTATAAGATATTGGAAATTCTTGTCTCAGTGTGGTTCCTAGTGAAGGACAAATACTTCATGCTTAGAGGTGTCGAGGGATCTCTGTCACTTTCTTTTGCAAACTCTTAGATACTGATCCTGCTTTGGGAATAAGACTTAATACTATGGTGCTTTTGAAGCCATTGAAGTCATTGGGAAGCATCTTACTGATTTTAGTGGTCACTGAATCAGGCCTTACTGAAAGCAACAAAATTTAAGGAGAAGTGAGATCAGAAATTTCCATTTTCATAGATCTCTGTGTCAAAGCAGATGTCACAGAAGGAAAAATTATTCTAGCATTTAAAAACACAATTGTTTTACTGGTGTCTTCAAAAATTCTCTTCAGTTTTATATATAATCTAAAAGCATCACAGAGTTAGTGTATCCAAGACCTTATAGCATAACATGGGAGAGCTTTTTCTTAATATATAGACATACATACTTTGATACATATTTTACCTAAAAAGATTTGTAATGCCCTCTGGTGGTAAGAATAATTCAATGAAGTGTCCTGGATATCAGATGACATTTGTAGTTTGATTTTACGTAACATGTATCATAGGCAAACTGCAGCAGTGGAATTCAACTGGCAGAGGGAGAGAGATTCACTTCCATTCAATCCATCTGCCAATCAAGATGTCAGCCTTTGAACCGCCCAGCCTCACACCAGTTACAATAATCCAATATGGACAATTAAAGCAAATCGTTACTTTTTATAACTACTGAAGCTTGATTTTGTAATTCTTTCCAGATCCTCCAGAGAGGATTCAAGTTCAGACTGTAGTTACATGTTCTGCTGGCCTGGGACCTTACAATGTCAATAGGTGTCTTAAACATCACAAAAATTGAGAATGAATTATAGGCAATTCTAGACAATCACTGAAGGGAAGTGCAAGAACATGATGACCAATAACATCATCTACTTGCCACACCTGTTACCGAGCAATCAAAATATTTATGGATATTTCAGCTTTCACTGCCCTGCTTACTTAGCAAATATTGACTGTGTGATAAAGATTTCTTCTTTCCTACAAAGTGCACAGTGGAGGAAATGTTATTTTCTGCTTCTTTACTTCTTCTATTTGTACTGAGGGATGACAGGCCAGGTATGTCACAGTTCCCATAGTGAAATCCCTGACAGTGCAAAAAAATTTGCAAACAAGTACTGAAATCTGCACTAAGTCCAGCTGTCACTTTAAGAATACCTACTGTTGTTCCATAAAACAGTAATTGCACAATCTTCCACCATGAGAGGTAAAGATTGCAGATATGTTCTCTGCTATTTCCAGTGCTTTCATAGAATCACAGAATAGATAGAATGGGAAGGGACATGTGTAGATCACCTAGTCTAACTCCCCTGCTCAAGCAGAGTTACCCTAGAGCAGGTTGCTCAGGACCATGAGGAATGGCTGTGAGAGCTGGGTCTATGTAGCCTGGAGAAGAGAAGACCGAGGGGTGATCTTATCAATGTCAGGTGATCTTATCAATGTCTATAAGTACCTGAAGGGAGGGTGTCAAGGGGATGGGGACAAACTCTTTTCAGTTGTCCCATTCAACAGGACAAGAGGCAACAGGCACAAACTGAACCACAGGAAGTTCTGCCTGAATATGAGGAGGAATTTCTTTACTGTGAGAGTGAGGGAGCACTGGAACAGGTTGCCCCTAGAGGTTGTGGAGTCTCCCTCTCTGGAGATACTCAAAGCCTGCCTGGATGCAACCCTGTCTAACATGCTCTCGGTGACCCTGTTGAGCAGGGAGGTTGGACTAGATGATCTCCAGAGGTCCCTTCCAACCTTACTGATTCTATGATTCTATGTTCGGTCAGGATTTGAATACCTCCAAGGATGGACACTTCACAACCTCTCTGGGCAACCTTATTTATTTCTTCTTCACTCAACAAAAAAGTAAATTTTGTTTTCCTTCAATTTACCTGTTGATGATACTACTGAATTCATGGATGGAAATTGCAACCATTTCTTTTTATCTCTAGGCAGAATATTATGCTGAGTTAAACACTGAAAATGCAGCGTTAAAGGCTTTTCCAGAGCATGCTAAATAACTACATTTTCTATGGAGACTCCCAATAGACTCATTCACCCATTTACTGCAGAAATGGATGAGGAAAGCTTAGGGTGGGCATTTCTTCCTGCAGCTTTATACAGCAACAGAAAGCCAATTTATACAAAATAAGGTCAAGTTAAAAATGAAAAATTTCACTTCTACTGATGTAGTCTTTTGATAATATTATAAGCTATTTATAAGATAATACTATAAGCTATTTCACACAGCTGTTTTTGTGGAACACCGCAATATGTTAAAAATAACCACTTCTCCAGAACATTCTACTCCCATATCCTTTCAGTCTCTTCAAAAACCTTAAAAATCCATACACATCAAGTACCAGCTGAAAAACAGTCCAATAGCTGACTGTCTGGCTTTGATAAGAACTGTCCCCTCCCCACTCCTTCTCTAAAAAAAGTCAGAAAAATCTGTTCATCTGCTGATACACTCACTTCACAAACACAAAGATAGTTCATGTACCTCTCAGCAATTTGCCATGGATTGAAACTGCCCACTGCCTCATGGGAAATGAGCTTTAGGTGATGCTTGTATCTGTTGTTATAATCCAAGATGTTCTGGAACATATGCTTTGGAACAGAGAGAGAAACATAGCACTTATTCTGCAGAGACATGCTCTGATTCAAGGGCTGCAGAATGTCACTGCCAGGCTGCAATTTCTCCTCTGATTCTCTGTTTTCATCAACACCACTGAAAATGGAAAATAGCCAATAAGTCAGAAACCGTTTTTCAAAAACTTTTTTGAAGTACAAAAATCTCATCAAATAGCAACCAATTTTCTTTAATGAAAACACTATAATGAAGGTGCACAAGCTCAAATGCATCTCAGCTTAATGTAGGGCAGAATATTCTACTTACTTGCCATCAAAAGGTTTTTCAAAAATAATGTCTATTTCTGGCTCTTTCTGTCCAACTAATTTAGTTATCTGAATTGGATGTGGAGAGGAAGGTCTTTTAGCTATTGAAGTATTTTGCTGCTCTAAAATGAAGAAAACAACATTAAAAATTATTTTGTTGGAAGAGAAGAAAACCCTAAATTTAATGCATGCACGCCCTCAGAAAGTGTTGCTCCTTTTAAGGCCGAGATAAATAAAGAAAAGCCCCTAAAATGTAAATTCAAGCTGGAATTTCTAAGAGCTCAGTGTGCTAAAGATGAGCATTTCAGAAATCCCATGCTCTGTAGAGTTTGTCATATTTGTGGATACTTCTACAGAAGAGATAGAAAATACTATTCTAAAACTAGTCTATTAAGCTTGGCAGTAAATACAGAATACAGGGCGGGGGGAGGGGGAGGAGGAGAAAGAAACTCACCAACAACAAAATTTGGGCCAAATCTTTACCTGCCCTAATGTGAGACTTTCCAAAAGGTGTAAAATAGCTCCATTAAAGTCAGGGTATGATTAGATCCTCACCTTGGTAAATCAGTGTAACTTCATTGTGGTATTAAGTTAAATAGTAGGATAAAGAACCAAGGGGAAAAATAACAACAAGCAAAAGCCATACTTATTAAGCATGCTACAGTGGCAAACAATGTTAAAATATGTCCACTTACATGCAGGATACATTAGAATATTGTTTGGAATACTAACTTTTGTTAGTGAACAGCTTCCAACTAACATTATTCAGGTGTGTGTCCTTCTCTCTCTCTCTCTCTCTCTCTCTCCCCCCTCCCCCCCCCATGTGAAAAGTTTTATCTTTAAATCTGGTGGATTTAATACTCCTTTATTTATTTTCTATCCAATGAAAAACAATCAGAAAAAATATTATAAGCTGCATTTTTTCAACAATTAAATACTAATTGCTGAAACACACTGGATAATAATTTCCAGGGTACAGAAAATCTAGATTTTTTTGAGGTCAGAAGAATTTAACCTGCATGCGTACTGCAAAATCAAAAAGCAGGTCTTTCTACAGGAAAAAACAAAAAACAAACAAAAAACCCCCAAGCTTCTTCAGTTTTACGTCATCATCACTTCAAAGGAATAAGAGAAGAGACAAAAATCTTCTACGCTTAATTAAGTAATTTAATATTATCTTCTGTATGCTGACGGAAAAAACAAACTTTGAGAGATTCACTGCTACAGTAATATTTACCTAACATTTACTCTTGAACTCAGCCATTTAAGTTGTTTATTAAAATAAAGGGAAGAAAATGGGAGAAGCAAACCAGATGATAAGTATCTGCCTGCTCCTGCCTAAATAGAAATAATTAAAAAGACCAACAGCAGGAATATAAAGTGAGAGTATTTCATAATACCTTACCTCTGCCTGTGAAGTCTAAGAATAATTTTGAATTCATCATTGTGAAAAAGATTACTGCTAAGCTGTTGCAGAGGAATCAAGTGAAATAAAAATACACTAAATACTCTCTTCAAGACAGAGATTAACAAATTTGTCAATCCATATCTCAAAAACTGAAAACAGATGAGACCTGAAGAGCTTAACAAGAATGAATGAGATGACTTTAGGAGATGTCAGACTAAGAATAGGAAGCATTTAGAGAAAATAAAGACATCTTCAACAAAATACTCTTGCCAAAGGTAATTTTTCTTATCCGAATCCCACACAGCTTATCTTTTGTATTTTCACGCGTATACTCATGAGCTATCCAGAAGAAAACAAGACAACTACAACTCAAAAGCTTTGCAAGTTACATGCATGCAGAACCAATAAGAAAAACTTTTGCCTCTTCTTCCCCTATAGTTCTCCTGCCACTGGATCCTCTGTTGATTGCTGCCATTATCACAAGAATCCTTTTTGTTTCTGTACCTCATTGTGCGGGGTTCCTGGAGTCTTATTCTTAAGTACAAATACTTTTGAAAGGACTGTATTAGAGGTCTGTGCTAAGCATAAAAAGATTGGTAATCTAAAACAAGACAGAAACCATACTTGAACTCAAACTGAACTGTTTTGGAGGAAATAAACTGTTTGTTCAAGTCAAAGAGCTATTTGCATAATCTCACATACATCAGATTTTCACTTTATTTTCCTGCCCCTTGTCTGAAATTACAGTGATAGAAGTGAAGAGATAAGTTACTCAACTTTTAAGAATACGTTTTAAAAAAGCAAACTAGCTTTCTTCTGGAGTAAAGTTAAATAAACTTACAGATGAATTGGAGTGTATTTACTGATGGAATATCATCTTCATTGCAAAAAAAACCCTCATTTACTTATACTTTGGAAAAACATAAAATATCTAAGCTAAGTCATGAGAAATACCTGGAAAAAGGACAACAATGTTCAGACTTAACATTTGATGACTGGAAGTATAAAATTAGAGCCTTTTCTCAGAAGAGACCCCTCCTTCTTTTAAATAGTCATTTTAGAATCAGATTTCAGTAATATTTCTCTCAAAGTTGTACCTGCATCAAAAATGTGTTTGGATGGTAATCATACATAATCCAATAATTTTGGTTTTGAAAAAGCAGAACTTAAAGATAGAGACTACCGGAAAAATAAACAGCATTAAAAAGACGCTTACCTCTTTTCTCTTCCTGGGCCCAGAACTCCAAATCACTGTACACAATCTGGGTAAGTCTCCTGCGCACAGCTTCCTGGTATTTCTTTTTTTTTTTTTTTTTTTTTTTTTTTTTTTATAAAATACACAAAAGAGAGAGATTAATCAGCAAATATTTAACAGTTTAGCTGAGCTGGTGATCACCTCCTGCAAAAGCAGGCCACAATTCTCTCCAGTCGAAGTAGGATTGTTTTCTCCAGTTAACTTAATACAGAAAAGGAGGGTGTGTGTGTGTGTGCGCGCGCGTGTGCGCGAAGTCACAGACAATCTTGGTCAAATGCCTCTGATCAACAGCAATTAGTCAAGTAACTGAGAAAGGAATGGCCCATGTGCCTGTCCTGCTCTATCACAAACAATAGTGAATTCTAACGTATAGTTAAATGTTCAGTCTCATACGGATAAAGACACTGCATAATGTAAGCTTTCTGCCTCCAGCTTAGAAGTAAATGGCAATAAATTCAGTAGTTTTAGGTTAGGACAAATTTCTAAGCAGGAAGGTAGAAATGAGACTAGAACAAAAGAACTATGGAAAAGCTGATTAAAGAAAATTTGAAAAAGTAGCATATGAGAAAGATCAAGGCAACCATGTGACAACCTCATGAAAATTTACCTAGCAAGATGGATAAATAGGAGCCCAGTTAACTAACACAATTTGTTTAACTTCCCCACATTTCCCTGTAATATACTTTGGATTATCATGGCATGCCTCCTTGAGGTGCTCATGCTACTGGAACATGAAGATCCAGTATCAAAAACACTCAAAAATTTCACAAATACTCAAACATTTCCTAATCAGTGAGACAATCAACTGTGTAGCAATTACCAAATTGACCTTCTTCACAAATAATGATATATGCCACAGAGCTTTGAGGTGGGAAGCAAACTGAGGTGTGCCAACTCTAAAGCTAGCAATACAGTCCTTAGGCCAAACATCCTTCTGTTCTCACTCTACTTTCTGCTGGAAGTGGAAACTCCTTCCAGCTCTTCCAGTTCATACACTGATCCAGTCAGACCTTGCTTCACCTAAGAATGTAGAACATGAGTGGTATCCACAACTTAAGGAGTGCAACCTGTCAATACTGAGACCAACCAAGAGATAAAGGCTTACTTCAATATCTTCCATTCTTTGCAACATTGTTTCCAAACGAGGACTGTCAGCCATGGCCAGTACCTGGGACTGGAGTCTCTCCTGCCACTCCATGCTCCAGAGCTCCTGAGCAGTATCTTGCAAAAGATCATCCAGTAGCTTTTCGCTCAGGGTATCTGCATTTGCTGCAATCTGCTAATTAAAAGAAGAAAAAAAAATATATTTTGGTGGGAAAAAAATGCTTATAAATTAAATATTTTTAAAAGAAACTGCTCACTGTAATAACCCAATTGTCATTCAGCATCTTCCTTCAATGAAAATCCAAATAATTTCCTGGTTTTCTTCCACTCATATAGTAAGCCAAATTAATAAAAACAGCTTAGTGTATGTCTACCACTAAAATCAATGGATATGGAAAAAGCTTATTACTACTTTCCCAGATGCATTCTGTTACATGGCAAACAAAAATTCATCATAAATTTCAAGTAACTATATTCTCTGGCATACAGACAGACTATACCTTTTTAGCCGTATGAGTTGAGAGCTTGTTTATAAATGAAGAATCCTTCAAATGACTGCTTGTTTCCATGGAGAGACTGACCTTCTAATAAAACATAAGTCCTCTCATGATAATCACATTTGCTGTATTACTAGTACAAATTATATTTAGTCATTAAATATGAAATTTTAAATACTCTTATCAAGTCCAGTCATGTTCAATATGGAATTGTTATGACCAATCAAAAACAATTTAAAATGCATCTACTTGATCAGAAAGTAATCAAAAAAACCTTAAGGTAGCTTTGCAAAATTTTATTATAATAATTCAAGGTCCACACACTGAAAAGAAAATGTACTCTCAACATGTCCAAAACTGTGTTGACTACATAACCAAAAACTGCTTACTTGCATTAAGTTGAAAATAAACAGATGTGTTGCCCTTTCATAAATGTTTACAGCTCTAAATTAAGCCTTTGGTGGCATGAGCTTTGACTGTATTACCTGTGCCTTGTCCAAAAGAGGTTTTAAGTGCTCCTGTACTACGCTTTCAACTTTGTCTGTAAGCTGGGTTGGAGAAGCACCCTGTGATCTATTCAAAAAAGAGTAAACGACAATGTCATTCTGAAATCCTGTATGACAACAAATAATCATAAATCCACTTTGTTGGGAGTGTGTGCGCGTGGAAGGGGATGGGAGGCCCTATCAGATCTGATACCAAAAAAATTTTATAGAATCATAGAATCAGTAAGGTTGGAAGGGACCTCTGGAGATCATCTAGTCCAAACCCCCTGCTCAAGCAAGGTCACCAAGAGCATGTAAGACAGGGTTGCATCCAGGCAGGCTTTGAGTATCTCCAGAGAAGGAGACTCCACAACCTCTAGGCGCAACCTGTTCCAGTGCTCCCTCACTCTCACAGTGAAGAAATTCCTTCTCATATTCAGGCAGAACTTCCTGTGGTTCAGTTTGTGCCTGTTGCCTCTTGTCCTGTTGAATGAGACAACTGAAAAGAGTTTGTCCCCATCCCCTTGACACCCTCCCTTCAGGTACTTACAGACATTGATAAGATAGATTCGCATTTTTCAGCTCTTCAAAATGAAACTTCAAACTACCTCAGCTTTTTTATTTTGTGAGGTCTAGAGGATGTTGGATATAATTTAAAATAAACAAATCCGGACTATAATCAGGATTGGGAAAATGATACCTGCCTTTGGTGCTATTTTGTCCTTCTGGAATAGATAGATAATATTTACCTTCTCAATGCAGTGTTGTGATACTCACTCAATTATGTTTAGAAAATAGAAAATGTTTAGCTGGAAATACACAAGAGTTTTGTGCACACAAAATGACTAGTCTTTTTGAAAAAAATCTTGGCTCTATCTTCCATACTGCAGTACCCAAATATATATTCACATCATGGTTTTAACCTTGTTAGGAAATTGGTGTAAAATTCAGCTCTCCTCTCAGATTCCTTCAACACTCATTTACAGAACAACTCTCAGAAATCTGTCCACTAGGTAACATTTCTGAGTAAGTCTAGAAAAAAATCCTTGTGTCAAATGCTTTTGGCAGCTTCCACCTAGACCCATTCCTGCTTTATTAGCCTCAGCTGAACAGATGAAACATTCATTTCAGTGACTGCACATTAATAATTGCTACTCATTACCGAGCAGACTTAGATCCCTTTAGGTCAAGAAAAACACAGAAAGAGATTTGCAAAATATACCAAAGACCCACCTGTTTAACAACAAGAACTAACCATGTCTTTACTTATCAAGGAGAACAGGAGTGAAGGGACAGAAGTAAAATTAACTAGAAATTAAATATAAGGAAATAGCGTAAAACAAGACAAGGAAATACATTATGAATATAGCAATTTGTCAAGTTTTAGCCAGGGTGATCTATTTCACTTCTGTCAAAAGATCTTCCATCATTTGCTGTTTATCCTGCTAATTCATTGCTTATATTTTTATGTCAAAGTGAACCAAGTCCCAAGGGGATGAATTGTCCCAGATGTTGGACAGGTCATGCAAGTATTCCAGGGTTGAAAGACTCTTTTTAAAAAGAAAAAAAAAAATGGAATGGAAATGAAAGGGAAGTATCCCTTGACAATCAGAAAAAGTTCTGAAGTGAGAATTGACAGGATTATAAAGACTGCAATAAAAAAATAAGAAAAATCAACTGTATTTCCTCTTACTTTAAGGAAAGATTCAAAAAAACAATAAAACCTTCTACCTTTACCTAATCAATCTCATATAAGAAAAAACATATTTTAAAGAAACATTCAGTAATATATATATATATATATATATATATATATATATATATTACTGAATATATATATAGTATTTTCAATCAGAATATCCATGCCAACCTGACAGCTTCTTTTCCCACAAGACCTAGTCTTTTTTCTTCTGCCTTCCTTTTCTGTGAAGCTGAGTTACCAATGGGTTCCTTGGATCTTGCATTCCTGGGTATCTTGACAGTACTATAAATAGGGGAAAATATTAATGGTACTCCTTTCCCTGTTATAGCTCAAAAAAAGTCTATTATAGCAAATATTATTGTATTAAAATTTGAACAAATGTTGCCCCTGTATTTAGGTTTCAATGTATAACTCTTATGAACTTAATAGGCTAAATTAAATATATGAAATTGAGTCCATGTAAATGTAATAGTGGAGACAAAAAGAGGAGATCAATACAACAAATTTGGTAATGTTCACCCTGAATTTCCTCCTTGATCCTGGAAGGGATCCTCCTAACAGGTGTTCATGGCAGGATGTAGGCCCTAGCTATCTGCATGTTTTAATTATTACATTGTCTATGCTTTGTTTGTTTTAAAAGATCTAGGAAGAAAAAGGGCAAATGATAACAATCATATTACTGTAAAGAGACTTCCTCTAGCATATCAGAATTCATTGGAAAAGCCTTCCACTAATAACTCAGTATTAAGTATAAGCGCTTCAGATAGCTTTTTAGTGAATGAAGTTAAGATCAGTTTTAAAAGACACATTCAACTAATATTGAGATTTTTTTCTACATTGATCCAATTATTTTAGCATTTATCTTTGAGCATTTTCCCACAAAGAAATAACTCCTGAAAGTATTACTACAAGTAATAGTCAATGTGCTTATCAAATACAAATACATACTTGTCTGAACAGCAGGACTAATAAGGTTGACTTAGGGAAGACTAGAGATTTGTGTTTGAATTTCTTGACGTCAAAAAAACTATCAATCAACCAACTAACAAACAAACAAAAAAACAAAGCCTTTTTGTAGTGGGAGCATTCACAAAAGGCTCACAGGCTTCATATATTCCTCTGTCTTGCAACACATTTTGATGACTACATTTTCCCTTCAGAGAAGGCATTGATAGGAGCTCTTCATTTGGATGGATGATTTCAAGACACTTGAGGGAACGTATTTTTGTTACTTCTACCACTCTGTCAATTTTCACTGAAATTAGCTGATGGGCTTGAAAATTATTGTATTAGGACTGACAGACACAACACAACAATCAGTTTGTTCTACGCTAAAAAATTAAATTGGGCCAGGCCATAGGCTAGCACATGATCAACCCCTTCTGCATACTGTGCACTTTGTCAGGGTTCAGCCAGTCTCAGACTATACACTAACCTGATTCAGGAAAAGGCCAATAGCTCTTCCCAAGCTATATGAAAGAGGCCAACTTGAGCTGGGAAAAGAATTCAGCTGTCTGGATCTGAACAGTGCTGTGCTGCTTGCCTTCATGATCAGAGAAGCTCATCTTATTTACTAATACAGATGCAGTAGCATTTCCACAGGGAAGTAGGGTAAGCACTGGTTCCACTAGATTGTGGACATACCGTTTTAGTGAAGCAGGAGGAGATGTAGGGTTTGGAGGTACCCAGGGTATTCTGCTCTCCTTAATTGGTCGTTTGCTCTCTTTTAACTGGAAAGCTACAGTTGTGTCTTGAAATCGGGCATGCTTTCCCTGAGGTTGTACGTGTCTTGATTTTAGAGCTTTAGGCACTCCCTTAAAATTAACACAATGACATTAAAAACATACATCTCTGTTGATATTTTCTTTTTTCCCCCTCCCTTAAGTATTTTGTATTCCATTTCAGAATCCGTCTTAAAGTCATGCCTGATGGCTTCATTGCATAGCTGACATATGCAGAGGTTTTACAACTGATATGAAAGAGGATATGACTGTGCCCCAACAGAACATGTGCTTAATCCCACAACTGTGATTTCTGCAAATAGTTCTGGCCTTTTGATATTGCTCTTCACAGGGAAAAAGTTCTTTCGAGATTTTCAGAATTAGACTCTTAACTCTGAACAGATCAAAATAGCAGCTTTCCAAGACAACTTATTTACAGCCACGAGACTATAAGATTACTTATGTTTGCTACAAAGACACACGGACTAGCTCCTTCAGTATGAATTGTTGAAATGCTTAATCTCACTGCTCACAGTTCTCATTCATACTAATACAGGAAGCAGTAAAATACATACATATGTACGCATGTATGTTACTATACAAAATCTGATTTTTCAGACAGAAGGCAGTATTCTAAGGAAGAGAAAAAAAACATTTAAAAGAATGCATCTATAAATATTTTGTATTTGGAAATTTTTAAAAATTGTTTGTTTGCATCAGAAGTCTCTTGCTGGTTACAGGAGAAATTTATCAAAAAATGAGATTTGTCTTGTGATGTATAATTTCTGTAATAAATGAGGCAAAATTTGCCTCATTTATATGCTCATATTAACATCAGGAAAAGAAAGAAAAGATTGCAGCTGTAAAGCCCAGTTGGAAAGTTATCATGCTAATTTCAAGCCCACTTTCAGACAATTAGTTTTCCATGTTGATCCTGTTATTCATTGTTTCTAATTGAAGAGAATGTTTCCGATGAACAATAACATTACTTTCAGTAGTCATAACACAAGACTTTCTTCCTTACTCCTCCCCTGTTCATAATCAAGAAATTTCTGAGGAAGCGCAAAGCTTGGCAGTGCCTTAAAAAAACCCAAAGGACAAACAGAGGAAAGCATAATTCTTTACTTTATCATATCCATACCTTTGATTTTGCAGGTAGTAATACTCCTTTCTTCCTCAAAGGGTCACTTTCAAGCACAGGACCTTTTTTTACAGCTCCAGCTCTTGATAGTGCATCTAACCTTCCTTGTAAAATGGCATTTTTCTCTAGAGTAGATGGGACTTTTTCTTCTTGGAATTCACTGCGTGATATATGAGCACAACTGTTTGGAATTGTTGAAATATTTGCAGCAAGCTCACGTTTGTCTGTTTAAAAAACAAAAAATAGTCCTTCACCTGTAAGCTCAAAGGGGCAAAAATCATCTTTATTTCTGAGATTTTATTTGAGATTTTTGTTGTGCTAGGCATAACTAATCATGAACTGTAAAGCTCTACTATAATACAAATAAATGAAATTTTAAAGGTATTTGTATTTCCTGGTAAGCGTTACATCAGCCGGCTTTCTTACACCGTTCTGTTGAACGGAGTCGTTTCACACACACACACACACACACACACACACACACACAGATACCTATGTAAATAATATGAAAGCCTTTTAGTAGCTATGGGCACATGAAGTCTAGGGAGTGATAACATCGTATCTTTTAGGCAGCAAGAATCATGAAAACCAGGAGATACTTAGCAATATACCTTCTCTCTTTGCATAATTGAAGATGAATTCATTTCATAAAAATCTCCTTCTGCTTACCCAAGCATAGAAAGGAGTAGGTACTAGTCTAATAAAAAGCAGTATGAGAAAAACACTACAAACAAGAATAGTACGGTAAACTAATATATGTTATATAGTAATGTAATAAGCTATAATGTCTTTCAGGAAGTGTCAACGTATTTCAGTTATGAGATTTAAATCACAACACAGAGTAAAGCCCTCTTCATTTCATATATGAGATAAATGAACAATAAAGCAATCCCAAAAGGTTGCAAAGTAATCTCCAGTATTAAAAAAAATAAAACAAATAAAAAAAAAAAAGCAAGAATTCCATTTCCAACAATTAGCTATTGCGTTGCTACGTACTGAAACTGGGATTACAGTGCAAAGAAGACTAGTATTAACGGACTGGCAAAAATAAAACAAAGCTACACCTCTCAAAACCTCTCTCAAAAGTATAATAAAAAAAAATCCAAGGAAATTCTGAGCCAAGGCTTGAGTACATCTTTTCACTGAACACAATTTTATAAACCACCATGATAGCTTTGTTGGAGACTTGCTAAGTTGGTGATTCTGTATTCCAGCAAAATATATTTATACAGTATTACCTAGGTAGATATTTGGAAGTATTCTGTATACACCATTAAAGCTAACTTGTAACTGTCATTTAGGTATACACTGTAGAAAAATAATCTTAATGTAGTCTAGCGTAAAAAAAAAAGGCAAAAATAACAAGAGTATGATTTAAGTAATAACAATATAGTCATAAAAACACATAAAAACCTGCAGGTTTAGCTCAGAGGAACAGCTGAAAAAGCTGCATAGCAAGGCTACAAGAATCTGATTATTACACATGGACTATATTACACCTTTGGGAGCAATATGTAACATACTACAGATTGAACTGCAGCTGGTAAGTTACCTGATAAATATTTAATAATTCAGAATACAAACCAATCAAGAGCCTCCTGGCGGCTGAAGGTTTTCTAGGTTCCTGTCCAAGCTCTTCCTTTAAGATGAGAGGTTTATTTTCTCCTTTCGGAGATGTAAGCTGCGCGCTGGCTGGAAATATCTCATTGTTTCCTGGAGATTTGCCCTGAGATGCTGAAAGACATTTCTTTGCTTTTTTTGGTGTTTGCTTCTTTTCCAGCAACGAATCCAGATCCTGTACCAAATATTTATAAATTAAATTACTCTCTAATTAAATCTGATGTAATAATGAGAAACATTAAAGGATTAAAGGATTCTAAGCAGTGCAGTACTTTTTGCTGTTTTGTTTTTTTCTTTTCCTTTTTTTTTTTTGTAGTGACTCTTCCTGATAGTTGATTCATCCAGAAGCTTCTTCATATAATTAATCTTACAGAAAAGGCTTGCATTTTTGTATTTACAAATGACTCTAGCAAATTATCTGCTTATGGTATCTTCAAAGAAAAATTGATACAAAGGCTACAAACAAAAGAAAAAAAATCCCCATATGACTATGGGATGACTATGGACTTTCTTCAATAACAAGCACAATCTTAAACAGCTCTACCTCCCTTTCTGTTCCAGGTCAATTATAACTATTACTGTTTTTATAAGCCGTTCAGTACAAAAGAAATAAACGCACAGCTCTGAAAACTAGAAAAATATTTTAAGATGCAGAAAATCTCATGACTATTGTATGCTTGTTTAATTAAATACTGGTTTCATAATAGTTTAGGTTACAAGGTCCTTTTTTAAAAAAGCCCTCTAATTTAGAAACTGCAGCAGGAAATATGAATCAGAGGTTTTTTCTTATACCAATGTTTTTAAAGCATTGAATATTGTTAACAGATCATTTGAAGTGCACAGAGCTTAATTAATTTTTGTAGTTACACCTTCTGCCTAGATACTTCTCCTGTACCCACCAAGCAGGAGGCAGACACTCATCACTAATCCTTATGATGAAAACATGCACCACTACACAGAATACATACATGAATTGCATGGATGTATAAAATGCACTCCTTTCATGCCTGAAAATGACAAATGAACCAGACATTGGTGCTCTATTACCACTATAACTACCAGTCCTAATTCTACCAAGAGAGCCAATAAAGACAGAAACAGCATCAACAGAAAATGCAACAGATAGCTTTGGTGTGTAAGATTTTAGACCATCTAAACTTAGGAAAAACAGTGCATTGTATACATTAGAAAAGATGGTGACTTTTAGATCCGTAAGAAATTTTGCCAATCTGTGAGCACATGAACACAATATAGTTTACGCTCAAATATTTCACCATGTCCTTTCCATCTTAACAGATTTTTCCTACCTCAACTTGTAGCAGGATATCTATGATAGTGTCAGAAAGGGAAGAATCCATTTCTAGTTTGGCAGAGCAGAGAGACAGTTGTCGAATGAGACTGCCCAGTTCCTTGTAGTGGGTAGGAACCTGTTGCTCTGTTTGATCAGTAAACTGATTGGCAAACGTTTGCAAGGCTCGTATAGCTCCTCTGTGTGCTGCAGCCAATCTGGATACTGCTTGAGACTGGGACAGAAAAAAAGCCACATGCTTGAATAACTATAGTTTCTACAAATGACGCTACTACTCAAAAAAATTTTGCTAGAATTTCATGACAAAATACTCAGAATTGTGATAGTTCTGATGAAGATGAGGCCACTTGGGATGTAAAACACAACAGGTATTTAAGCAGCCCACTAAAGATACTACATGACAGTCCGAATATCGACTATTGTGTTAACTTCAGCTAAACTAGCACAGTTATAACATTTTCTGATCTTTATACTCTCTACACCTAGAGAGGTTAGTCAAAGCCTAACTCCAGTGTGACAATCATTGTACAATCATGGAACAGTCTTCATCACCGAGAGTTTTCATTACTGAAAAAAATCCAGAAATGTTGAAAAAGCACAGAGAACAAGACAATACTGGCCAGACAGTAGGCATGATCACAGCATTAACTTTGCAAAAGAGAATAAACAGACAACAATATCAGAAAGGATGACCAATAAGACTAATTGACATCAACAGCAAGTTAAGAAAGTAGTGAATAGTAGAAAACAATTTTATTCAAAAATGAAAGAGGAATGAAGGAGGAATTAGAAGAAGCATAGAAGTAAAGAACAGCAGCCTTTTCCTCTCCAGTTTACACTAGAGAGATAAGAACTGAGGAAAAGAGGGAAGCAGCAAAGGCAGTACCAGATCAAGCAAGCCGTATTTCTGTGACAATTAAGTGAAAGGTGCAAGATACAAAACAAACAAAGACCCTTACTCCCTTCTGGAGAGGGGTCATATGTACCAAGAATAACTTGGAATCAGACAAACTCAATTTACTGAGAAAATTTCTGTCAATAAATGAGTGGCATCCTGAATGATAATTACTTCCTACCTTTTTAGTATGTTTGATTTTATGAGGACTCAGTTTCTCTAAATCATCCTGAATTTCTTTTACCTGTTTATCAAGAAAGCAGAGAGAGGGGAAAAGTCAGTCAGAATTAGCTCCATGTGTATAGATGAAAAATAAATCTGCACTGTAACATCTGAGTGAAAGTTCAGTTCTTCCAACAGTGATGCTCACATCTCTATCCAGTGATGAGAAATGAGTTGCATCATTCAGATCCAAAACAAAGACACTGTCAGAAGCACCTTGATCAAGTTCTTGTTCTATTTCATTTCTGTCAAAATCATCAAAATAAACTAGCTACTGTACATCCCAATTTTAAAGGATTAGTTCTTACTTGTTGTTGGAGAACATACAATCTCCGAGCTGACCGTGCAGCTTGTTCCTGTCTCCTAATGCGAATTCGTTGCTCTTCACCAGGATCCAAAATTTCACTTCTCTCTGAAGAGGATAAAATGCAGAGTTTCATATCTTTATCGAGTTTTTCACAGGTTAGATTAAGTCAAGGCAAGAAGCCTCGTTCATGCAGAACCAATATGTATGTAGGCGTATCATGAATTTTGCAGGGCCCTCTTCAGCAGTAATATAAGACAGTTATTTTGACTCTAAACCATGTTTCTGCTTACAGCTTGACTATGTATTCTTATCTAACATAGCTTATCAGATGTAGTTTACAAAATCACCTGTGACCCCCCCAATCATTTCACAAAGTTGCAGACAGAACATTCAAAGTCAGAAATACTTAAGCCTCTGGCTAATGATTACAAGAGGACCAATGCAGTGTCAGAAAGCACATTCAATATACCACTGCACAGCTATAAATTAGACGAGTCAGACTTACTAGATGTTATCAACTCTTGTCCTTTTTCTTATTACTACTAATGAAGTAGATGATTATGATGATAATTTTTTGCAGTTTGAAGATCTAGCCAATAGGGCTACAAGCACCAATGTTTTTCGCACAAGGTGTTAGTTAGCCTATCTTTAATTTACTGTCATTGGAGGTATTTATTGCCTAAAATAGCCAGCCATTCTACCTTTCATTCATTTTTGAAAACCAGTCCTTAAAAATACAAAATGAAATACTGATTCTAATTCAAGCCAAACAAAAGAAAAAAGAACGAAACAAACTATTGTACATTTATATAAAGTAATTTTTGTTTAGTCTTACACCTTTTTTAGCCAGTTCTTCAATTTTCTGGATACAACTCCTCAATTCCTTTTGCAGACGTCGGACTTCCTGTATATTTTCATCTTCTTTTTTTCTGACATTTGTCCTGGAGCCTGGTCCAGGGTCATGGGTGGGTGGAGAGTCTAAAACAAACGGTATTAGCTTTCCCTCATTTGATGTATAAAGATAAACTTTAGCACCAGAGCTGGCGGTCTCCACTTTGGAAGGCTGACCAAGTTTCTGCTGATATTTCAAGGGAGTCCAAGACTTCAGTGCATTTTTCTCTTCCAGATTTTGGAATAGTTCATTTTTGTGTTGTTGTGACTTCTTGGCCAACAACTGTTTATCAGCAACAACTCCAAAAACCTGCTGTTTCAGTTGCTCTTCACAATGTCTTCGTTTTACGTCCCTTTTGGCTAGCTGAACAGCAAATTTTAGTTTCTCTTCAGATACCACTGAAAACATGCCAGAGCTGCTTATGCTGGAACCTTCACTGCCAGCTAGATTTCTCTGATCATTTGATGGCTTCAGCTTTTCAATTATAATTGGAGAAGGGCTAAAGAATCTGACAGGCAAATTCTCTGGAATGGCAGGAACATTCCTATTAAACTGGAGCTGTTCCAAAGTTTAAAAAGAGGCTGATGTTACACAGAGCACATTTTACAGATGATGCATCTCTAGCACAAAAGAGCAGTGAAAATGGATCTCCTTTCATATCAGAACGTATTCTGTCACGATAGCATGTCTTCAATGCACATAAGACATCCTTTCCCTACTCAAAAAAATACCAGTATTCAAAGTTATTTTGATTTAAGCATGTAGATCTTTTTGTAAATACCATTAGGCGCTTCTTTGCATCTTAGAGTAGGTATATACATTGAAAAAAATGGCCCAAAGTGACTAGGCAATATACAATGACATTATAAAGGTTTTTAAGTATTGCAAAAGTGCAAATAATGAGTTATAGAAATAACATAACATTAGTAATAGGAATTAACATAATTACATCATATAGACTAAGTCATTAGTAAACTCATAAAGATAACAGGAAGATAAGGTATGCATGATGAAGGAGAAACGCAAGGCTGAAACATAGTACCAGAATAAAGTTTTTATGTTCAGTTTCCACACAGTAAAAAGTAGTAAGTGGCTTAGACACGCAAATAACATTTACTTGTACAATTTCTGATCTATCTTCTTATAGAAGAAAAGTATCATTCCTTGTACCACACTGTCATGAAAGCAAGTGCAAAGATTTGACACCCACCAGTGGGCTATCTCACAAAGTGGGTCATAATCATATTTCTGTACTGGTCATAGAGGAAAACTAATTCAGCATCACTACAGAAGGCAAATAATACCTGTGTTCGTAAGGTTGTTGCTTCATTCCTGTATAGTGGGGTATCAGACGCAAATTTAACATCAGATGTAGATGGCTTGCTCGGTCCCATCATATCAGCTAGATGCTGAAAATCCAGTCATTTGCCCTTTGCTATTACAAACCTAAAAATGAAATGATATATGGCAAACATACAAAAAAAAAAAAAAAAAGAAAGAAAGAAAAAGAAAATAGGGTGGCAAGCTAGATTAAGGCAGTGCTCAAGAGAGCAGGGCCTGTACAAAATACGTCAGTATCAAAAAACCAGAACCCGGGAGCACTCGTGCCTAACTTCACAGAAGAGAGGGTAAAGCAGAAGCGGTGCATGAGGGTGTGCCAGTGAA
Source organism: Rhea pennata (assembly GCF_028389875.1). Classification (NCBI taxonomy): domain Eukaryota; kingdom Metazoa; phylum Chordata; class Aves; order Rheiformes; family Rheidae; genus Rhea; species Rhea pennata. Next base: position 257,961 of record NC_084682.1, read on the forward strand.
CTCACGCTTCTTCACTCGGCTCCAGGGAGTAAAAGCGAGCAAGATCCAGCACGTAACGCTGCAGCTCGCTTCCTTCGCGAGCGCACCTCAGGCTTCCCCTCCGCGCGGCCAGATGCTCCGTTTCTCCCCAGCAAGGGCCACTCACGGCTCGTCTCTCATGAAAAGGGCTCTGCCTCCCTCCCTGCCGCTTCCCGCAGAGCGGAGACGTGCGGCGGCGGCGGCCCTCCCCGCTCCCGCTCGCCCTGTCCGGCCTGCCTCGCGGCCCACCCCCCCCGGAGAGGCGGTTCAAACCTGCCCCTGGCAACCGCCGCCGCGGAGGCCGCCGGGAAGTGGCGGGCGGGGCTACGGCAGCCGGCGCGGGCGGGCAGCAGCGGCGGCGGGCGAGCGGGCGGTGGCGGCACGCGCCATGGGCTGGGAGGAGAAAGAGGCGCGCGGGTACGGCGAGTTCGCGGAGACGGCGCAGAGCTGCCACGGGCGGCCCATCTTCGCGCTCTTCTGCGGCGACAAGGATGCCGCGGGCCGCAGCTGGTGCCCGGACTGCGTGACGGGTGAGCCCCGGCCCCCAGGGCCCCGCTCCGCTGCTGCCGCCGCAGCGGCACACTGCGGCGGCAGCAGCCCCACCTCCGCCGCGAGCCGCGGGGCCTCATTCGGGCTTCGGCCGTCGTCGCCGAGCGCATGAATCCCAGGGGCGATCGGGCTGATGTGACTGGGAGCTGACGCTAGCGAAGCTGCTGCTTCTATGCTGCTCTGTTTCACCAACCACATCCCACCGATAGCCCGTAATGCAATATGCTGCTCAGCAAAGGCTAACATTTCCATCTGGCTCCGCAAACAATTAGATGTGAATCTCGTGATTAGTTAATTCACCACTGCTTTATACATCAAGGGGTAGCAGTGACTTAGCGTCTGGCAGTGGAACGTGACGTTAACTTGGTGGCTCCTCCCAATACATCACTGAACTTTGCTGCATCATATATGGCCAATTACATAGGGCAACAGCTTATTCCTGCTCAGATGGGAGAGAACTCTTGTTCTCTCACATAAAGACAGCCAACAACAGTTACTGTGGTTACTTGTAGAAAGTGGTCTTTGCTCAAAGGCCGGTCCCTTTAACACCAATGGTAAGTTCTGCAAAGCTTCCTGGACCTCTGCCTGAGGCAGAACATCAGCACTAGCAACCTTGTTTGTCCAAACAGATCCATGTGATTCTGTAGCACAGTAAAAGTATTAACTACTAACTGATTAATAAATTACTCTCTAGCTGAACCCATTGTGAGGAACGAACTTCATAACATGCCTGATGGGTCTGTATTCATCTACTGCCTAGTAGGAGACAGAGCCTAGTAAGTAAAAATGTTTTAATGTCAATGGCTGATGTAACTGTTATTCTTGGACTGGTGGTGAACTAATCTGTTGAAACTACTGACCAAACTCCCCTTTTCTGTAAGGAATGAATCATTTTGTGACTTTTGAGGGGTACACCATCCCTTAATGCAAACTCTCTGTATATTTGGGCTGAGAACTGGGTTAGGAAGATGGGGGGGGGTGAGGCCCTTTGAATCATCCTTGTGAAAGAATTTTAACAAGCGGACTTCGAAGTGTATCTGTATAAGCTGTTATTCACCTTCTTTCTGAACAGCTGGAAAGATCCCAACAACGAATTCAGAAAGAATCTGAAACTAACAGGAGTGCCTACACTGCTTAAATATGGAACAGTAAGTGATTTATTACATATTTTGGGTCTACGTGCATTTGAGTGAGAAACTGGTAGGAGCTTGCGGCTACAAATTTGTATTGGCCATCCATGTTGTCTTATGCCCTCTTACTTAAAAAGAAGAGACAATTACGAACATCTCTTCTGCCCTCCCCCCCCCACTTCCTAGCTCAAAGAGACAACTGATCTGTTTTCTGTAGAATTTTCTGTGTAATAAACATGTAGTATAATAGTAGTTGAAGGAGGAGAGAAAATTCTTAGTAACATCTTGTTGGCTTCCTGACTTGCAGCTCCTCCAGCTTTAGAAAATCCAAAAGTTGAATTATGGGAGTGAAACAGTATTAGCGCAGTACACTTCTAACTCCCACAAATTCTCCTGCTTTTTAGTTGAAGACACTAAACCTGTCACACCACATTTTAACTTGTACAAGTTAATTAAAGTGGTAGTTACTTTCTAAGTAATGACTCAGAACAGAAAACGCTCAGGCATTTTTCAGTTACACCTCACTGCTTGCTTCCCTCAACTCCCACTTGCTATATATGAAAATAATTGCTGAAGCAAGGCTAATGTTATCATATACAAATAGCTCTAGTCTTGAACTGGATTTTGAATTGCCACTAAAATGTCTTAACTTTTCTTTCAGCCTCAGAAGCTGGTTGAAGAAGAATGTTTTAAGGCAGAGCTTGTGCGTATGTTGTTTACTGAAGATTAAATCTTCCAGTAGTCAATCATTTAGTAAGATACTCATCTCAATTTGCTCTGTCCTTTCTAGCGATTTTTATGTTTTCAGACTAACATTGGTTAATTACAACTTCTCACTAGTCAGAATAAGTGTCATAAATTCTAGGTCCAAACCTTCCACTAAAATCTCAAACTGCAAAATTGTATCTTGCCTTTCTTGTTGAAATAAACTTGTATTTGCAACAAACAGTCTCTTTTCAAAGGAACTCATTATGAAACACTTCATTTATACTTTCTTCTTTCCCTCAACAGTGCAAAGCTAAAGTAGATACTCTGTTAAAGTACAAGCAACTATTCTTTTAAATAGTTAAGGAAATCTACTAATGCTAGTGGAGGTGCTAGTGTAGCATATGCATATTGACACAAATCATTATTGCATTCTTTCAACCAAAAGGAATGTAAGCAGAGGGAAGGCATGTACTACCATTTTGTACAAGAATGGAGGCCAAACTACAGTTACTAGAAAACAAAGTGAAGGCAAACTCATTTAGTGTCCCTAAATCAATTTCCTACCAGATCAGCAGCAACTGTTCTATGTTCAGCCTAGAGTTACTGAAGAATATGACCGACTTACTATTAAAAGTGTAGCTGAGCAATTATTTGGGAAGAACAGGAGAAAGAGAAGAATCTGTTTATTCTTCCTAAAGCAGACTTTACATAGCTACTAAAGGCATTAAGACAGATTTTCAACACCTAAGATAGACTAAACACATAAGCCATTAACTAAGTATGGTGACCTGAAGGTTAACAGTCTTGGTATTACTGGTCACACACTGAAATTTAATGGTTACAGTAGCTGCTCTTAGAATAATATAAAATATAGCACGAAGGGGTATTATCTGAATATATCTAGAAAAGAAAAAATAGTCCTAGAAAGGTAGAGCAAATTGTCTAAACTTTAAATGCAGAATATTCAAGTTATACTGTATTTTTAACTTAGTTCAATAAACTGTATTTTTAACTGACAAGTCACATTATGTAAAAGTCCCTAAAGCCTAGAAGTTCTGCTACTTCTTGATGCTACATTTTATTCTTCATTACACAAAACTAAACTCATTTGAATGCAATCTGAAAGCAAGAAAAATAAATCCCTGTCATTGCTAAGATCCATGTATCTTAAGAAGGAAAAAAATTGCTTAGAAGCATCTAGTATTTCACTAGCAGAAAGTAAAACGTGTATTCCATTAAAATACACTGACTTTAATGAAATAAATACAGCTACAGCCTCTCTCTCTACATTGTTTAGTATTTCCCTAATATCTGTTTGCAAGGTTTATATGACTGAACTCTGCTCCAGTCCTGCAGTCCTTGTGTCTTCACACTTTGATTTCTGTCTCTAAAATATACTATAAGCAAAACTCTGCAAGACTCATTGCAACAATGATTACCAGGTAAACAGAAATGGCAAGTTATACCTCAGCTGTTTCAAGGCAAACATCCACATTGTAGATTTTGTGTATCTTCACTTTAACTTTGCTCATCTTGCAGTTGTAAAAAGCAGTACACAAGGGGGTTCTTAGCAACACCTTGAGACATGCCTCTTAAAACCAGACTTTTAAACTATGCTTTTTTCATTAGATACTTAAATGGCAGTGCCCTAAAAAACCCTACATTTTATTTTCAAGAGCAACAAAGACATGTAATAACACTCTTTTGAGATTGTTCATGCTACAGAATAAATTACAGAAGTATGAAGTTGTTAGTCTTACATCTTTAAAACATTGGTACAAGTTACAAGAAAAAAAGCCTAGTGACTTTATAAATCAGGAAGACCTTAGCAATAGAAATAATGAGGCAAAATTATATATTTTATGTACACACAGCCAAACCTACCAAGAGTCCTCTGTTGTAAGTACTTGAAGTGATACAAAGTACAACCTTGTCACTCTGGAGAACGTTTTTCATTTTACTGAGGTGTTGTTCTGTTGCTGCTGCTCTGCCAGTGCTTGCTGGAGGCGCATTCTTTTCCGTGAATAGTGTTGCCAGTGAAGAATCTGTTGCTCATCAATAAATTTAGCACACTGAGCATTTACCAGTTCTTTGCGGAAATGTTCATATTGGAGCAGCTCTAACATATGCAGACACTGAGGATACCTGCATTAAAAATAAAACCTTTTATTAAAGCATCTGTTTACAAGGTACACTAAGCCTGGTTTCTCTGAAAATTTTGCAGCCCATTATTTGCATTTTTCATGTACATGCTTTACTCAAGTATCAACCCATTTAAAACTACAATATTCCAGATGTTAATACATACCTTAATAACTTCAGTTTTATGCTAGGAAACAAGGAGTCCAAAAACATATATGCTTGCATAGGGTAATTTTTCTAATAATTGGATTTGATTAAAATATCTACTGTTTTCCCAAAATGTGAAGGAGAGCTGTAAGACTAAGAAAAATGAAAACTTCAGACTGCAAAAATCGCTCTCAAAATATGGCTACTGTGCCTAACTGAAGCAGTTTTGTACCACCATGTTCAATATTGATATTTTAAACAAATGATAAACTGCAGATATAGTTTGTAACAGGAAGATTCACTGTTCAACTGATGAAAGACAAGTTATATCATTTTGTCTATTCCTGTTACAGCTGGACTGTTGGAAATAGCAAAACACAGTGGGGAAGGCAGAAGCAGGGTTGCAGGCAGAAATCAAATACTGATACACTGCTACACAGCATGTAACAAAAGGTGAATATCATACCATTAAAATTTAGAATACTAAGTAATTTTAACACTTACTTTAGGTATTTTGCATATTCAGGTTCCTTCCAATAAAGTAAATATTTAAGATAATTCACAAAAGCTTTATCTTTGAAGTAGCCTCTCTGCGCAAGGACTGAAATAAGATGACAAATAAGGAACTGTCAGTTACAGATGCAGAAAGAAAAGTCTGCCAAACTTGAAGAATATATATTCAAAAACTATACAAAGGAACACTTGAGTCAGAACTTTAAGATTACAATCCAATTTTGATCAATTCAAGATGAAATAAATACACAGGGAGAAAATGTATATTTTTGTCAGCACTGTAAACAAAATAAGCTAGTCTCATCTCCTTTATGGTATGTGTCTTTTATACAGCAACAAAGAACAGCATTTTAGAACAGAAAATTTTTAACTGTAGCATCAAAATTGGCAGGTAAATTCAAGGGAAATAAGTACAGTATCTGAAACTATTATTAACACTTATAAAATGCTGGTTTTAGATAAAAATAATTTCAAGATAACAGTATTCATTTATTACAGGCTTTAGCTTCTTATTCTCTTTAATTAAATACATATAGATGTATTTAATTTTATTTCAACAAATAAAACATTTTGCATTTAAAACCCCCCACCTGTTATAAATCTGGACAAACAGAAGTATTTACAGACTACCTTTATCCTGTGAAAGTTCTATTTGCTTTTCCCTTTTTAGCATTACCAAAAGTAATTAAGACCGATATTCATTTCTCAGGATACTGACATTTACTTCGAAGTACTTACAGTTAAGGTAATTTGGATTAGCTAGACATTGAACAAATTCCAACTCCAGCTGGAACCGCAGTCGATTTCCTGTATCATCTGATATAGATGAGAAAAATAGTAAGAACTGAACTCATACAATAGATCTGAAAGTCAATTTCTCAGTTTGAACAGTATATAGACAGTATGTTTAAAAAGGAATAGACAAAGCAGTAACTCCCCATAATCAACATGGATTCATTTAGCAAAAGGTTCTTCATTACATGAATCAGTGTTGGGCCTGCATTAATAAATTTGGTGGTTACAGCAAAGCAAGATGCAAGAAATGGAGGAAAACACAATGACACTTGTTTAAAGTGAAGGAACAGGAAAGAGCAAGGAGCCTGGGATGTTTTTACAGGGAAAATTTAAGAAGGTGAGAAGAGGGAACTTCAAATAACCCACTGATCCTAGTTTTACATAACTGTAGAAGTAGTGCAAGGCAACTTTTTTGCAGAAAGATGATGTCTTCATACGGTACATGAGTGAACATAGCAATGTTCTCACACTGCGATATACACCAGGCCCTACTGGTGACTCCCAAGGCATTGATGCTGAGTCCAGTATCATTTAACATCTTCATTTGTGACCTTGATGATGGGACACAGCAAGTTTGCTGACAACACAAAATTGGGAGTGGTGGCTGACACATCAGGTGTCTGTGCCACCATTCAGCAGGACCTCAACAGGCTGGAGAAATGGGCCAACAGGAATCTCATGAAGTTCAAATGGAAATGCAAAATCTTGCACCTGGGGAGAAATAATCCCTTGCATCAGTACAGGCTGAGAGTCATCTGGCTGGAAAGCAACTCTGCAGAGACCTGGACAACAAGTTGACTACGAGCCAGCAATGTACGCTTGCAACAATGGTGGCCAAGAGCATCCCGGGCTGCATTACGGGGAGCATTGCTAGCAGCTGGTGGAGGTGATCCTTCACCTCTGCTCCACACTGGTGAGGCCACATCAGGAGTGCTGTGTCCAGTTCTGGGCTCCGCCGTATGAAAGAGTCATGGACATACTGGAGCAAGTCCAGCAAAGGGATACTAATGGATTGAAGTGTTATTGGTATGATACTTATAAAATTTATGAAATAAAAATTATATGAAATTGATTTGCTAAAAGCTAAGAGCGTTTCCATACTACAGAGGAATGCCTAAGTTCTTATAAAAAATAAGAAACTTGAATAGAGAATGTGACACTGGTGCAAGTCAAGAACATAGAAAAAGAAAAGCCGAGTGAAAAGAATTCATAGATCTCAAGTATAATGAGCAAATAGCAAACCTATCCTGACTAAAGGGCTCTCAGTTCTCTGTAGCCTGCTGTCACCACTAGAGACCACTCATTCACAGGCCTGTAAGAATGATCTTCAGTTCCCAGCTGAAAACATCAACGAACTTTAACATCAGGCTATACATGTTCGTAAAGCAGCTGAATCTAAACACACTTCTCTTTCTAAAAAGTTATCCGAGCATAGGGCCCAGAGCCAGAGGAAGGTGAGAACCAGTGCTTTCTACAGAAAGATCAGGGCCAGGGGACGAGCCAGGCTGAAGGACGTGCGGTCCCAGACTTGCAGCTCCAAGTCTTGAGCCAAGAGAAATGTCAAAAATGAGGCCGGTCGGCACCCGCGGAAAAGGCGGCAAAGCCGCGCGCCGCGGGGGCGCCCAGGGAAAGCGGCGCCGGTCCGAGGCGCGGGGCTCAGCACCGCCCGGCCCCAGCTCGCCCTGCGGGAGCGGCCTCCCCGGGCCGCACCCGCCGGCGCCCCTGGCCGCGCGGCCCCGCGCCGCGAGCGCCTCGCGCGCAGCGGCCACCGCTCGCCCTCACCTGTCTCCATGGCGGCGCCTCGCGAAGCGCAGCAAGCCGGCGCAAGATGGCGACCACCACACCCCGCGCGCCCGGACGGAAAGCCAACGGCCAGCGGCACCAAGGCAAGACGGGAAGGCGGCCGCGGTCCCCGGGCAACAGCGGCGGAGGCGGGGCCTCGGAGCGCGGGGCGGGGCGGGGCGGGGCTCGGCTCGGCTCCTAGCTCGCGGAAGACACGACAGCAGGCTAACGTCGTAGTTAGGCGCGTTGCTAGGGGAGAGGGTGGCTGGTTTGGCGCCATTTTCCTGTGGTGAAAGAGTGTAGCAAGCGGCGTTTGTCATTCGCAGTCTCAAACATACGATGATAGGGCTCCTACTTCAGCGTTGTATGTTTACGTACTTATATCACATCCCTTGGAAAAATGATGGATCATTTTAATTATTTGTTTTCTAGTTATGAAGAAAGTACACGGTGCACAGCTGGAGTACTTGTCTCATAATCATACCACACAGAAGAGCCCAGATAACATTGACAGGAACTTGAATTTTAAGTGTGGTACGCTTCCCTTCCTCACTGTGAGGGGGCACCCCTCCTGCGCTTGGGGCAGCATAATGACATGCATCTGGAGGCTTCGCTATCCACAGGCGAACCAGGGCTGATGGCAGTCCTGAGAAACCTCTCCTTCAAACTGCTTGGCCAGCCTGTGCTATCCTGCAGCCCAGTTCATTTTATATAGTGGCAGAGACTGTGAAAATCAAAGTACAGGCTCCAGGGTGTCTTTCCAACAGTCAAAGGTCAGTTTTATATCAATCCCTTGAGAACAAAGCAAACTGATCTCTGGAACCTTTACTGGCCACCTTTGTGTACCAGTCACCAAAAATTCGCAAGCTTTTACTTTCTGGAAAAACAAGTCATGTATGAAATGTTAGTTCCATTGTGGTCTAGTATAGGCGTAAATGTATCATCCTTCTGTCTGAATTTTCTAGGCTTGTTTTTTTTGGGGAAAAATGTATTTCTTCTAACAGTAATATGGCTGTTATCCAAATATAACAAATCAGCCATGTGACCTATCATCAAGTAGATAAGAGGACATTTTAAGCATGCATTTTGAGGGTTCTGTAATAGTTCTGTACTGCCTCAAAAGCAATGGCAACTGAATTTCTGGAGGAGATCCGTAAACTAAATGTGACTGACCCTGCAGAAATGATGGACTTGGCTATCAAATGGGTGCAGAAGTCTTTTCCAAATGTGGAATCAGTTTCTACAGAGACATTGCAAAGTTGGTTGGAGGAAAAGCCAGAAGAACTACTTATTTTAGTAAGTAATTTGGTGCTTATGAATTAATGCAAATTATACTTAAAATCAGGCAGAAATGATTATTTACCATTCTAATCTCTTTATAATCCACATTAAGAGGTTACTACTTTTCTAACTCTACAAAATACTTTAAGATAGAATTTAATAGAATTGGTTTTTAAAATTGTGTTACTTGAGCTGGGGTGCTCCAAGAGAAATGAAATGAAAACCAAGGAATTCTATGAACAGTAGAACTCAGGAAATCAGGTTTCCTGTGACTTCCTTCTGTGGGGGTGTTACGGTGTCTAAAACGCTAGCTGCGCTTCAGCGATTGCCTCCCCTTGGTGGAAGCTGTAGGAGGGTCTGTCCCTAGGCCGCGTCTGTATCTTCAGCCAGATGGCCTTGAACCCATAATGAGTATCTCCACACCAGGATTTTTCATACTACTCCCCTGTCACTATCATTACTCTTTTTGGGGGGCACTGACATGACCTGGTGTGCCATGGAGTTTTGCCAGAATCTTTGCATTTCTGTTTCAGTCATTGCTAGCGTTAGTCAATCGTCAATACTCCGGGTTTCTTAGGAAGGTCCCATGTTCCACATCTGAACTTTTCATGCTTTAGCATCACCAATTTGGTGTACAATGTGGCTAAACAACCTTGTAGAGAAAATTAATGTTGGAATAATGGTTTGTTCTGTCCTGAAAGGGAGCTTTTACCAGATAGGCAATTCTGTTCCTATTCCGTTAGGAAATACCTTTGGGGGCAATGTTTTAGACATGCCATTTTTTTTCCAGATCAACATATAATTTAGCCAAGAAGGATAAAAGAAAATGGCCTTGTATTTGTATTTGCGGAACATTCATTTTAACTTTGTAGTAGATCAGCCACTGTTGATCAGGTCCAGAGCAAAACAAAATTGGAAAGTAGGGATCAGTCCTAAAATACACTTTTTTTCCGGGTACTGAAGAGAGATTTGGGACTGGACTTTGTTTTGTTTGTAACAGCAACTTCCTAACGAGCCAAGGAAATTTCAGTCAACCTCTGTTGTTAATTGTTTATCAGCTTAAAAGGTTGGTGCAGAGTGAAACCAGTTAATAAATACACACTCCAGGAGTGTGGAGTGGAGCTGCTCAGTTGCATCAGCACCCTGGAGAGGAGCCCAGCTTCTGAGGTTGTAAATTTATTCCAGAAACTGCAATTCTGCCTTATGTTAGATACTAGCTTTTTCAGACCTTGGCTAAAATAAACCTCTATGGTTTAGCACTGTCAACCTAGCTTAGCTTCAGTGCAGCTGTATCATTAGGCACTTGTGCCACAGTGTACTGTGTATAGGCTTACAGGGTTACCTGAAACCTAACAGGTTATTTTTAAGAAAATGATTGCTATTTTCACTTGTTAAACTATCTTAGTTTCTTGGTGTCTTGGTTAGCAATTTTCCATAATACTATCTTTTTCTATGTAGTGTGCTTCCCCCCCCCACCCCCCCCCCCCGCGAATTAGGTTACAAAAATATCCAGAAAGGATTTGTACTTATTTTTTCTTAATAAAATAGCATTGCTTTTTTCAGACGAGGTTTTAGTGGTTATGGAATACAACCATTGCTATATCAAAACATACCAAGTCACTCCCCAGTAAACACAGACTTTGGGCTAAAAGCAGAGATCAAACAGATCCCACGTGTCTGCATTGCTATTCTGAAATGTGATTTCTCTCCCAACACTGATTTCAGAGGAGAGGATCCTATGAAAGGGTAGGTCACAGGAACTAAATTACTATGTAGTTTGCTAGAATTAAGTCAAACATCTCAATTTTTGACCATCAAAACTAGGAACAAAATTGAAAGTCAGGGTCATACTATAACAGCCAAGAGCATTCTCTAGGAAAAGATGTTTTTTTTCCCCCCCAGTTCAGTCAAACTTCCAGGGAAAGGTGTTAACATGACTGTGAGCCAGGAATTTTCCTTATTATTATTGTGAGACAGTGACAACATCCCTGCCTCAGTTTATCCCTCTGTAGGAATTAAACTGCAATCGCTGTTATTGGCTGTATCTGAACACTATTGCCAGGCCTTTATTTTTTCTGAAGCATTTTGACAGAATATGCTAAAATTAAAGTTGGCTGTGAATTATGATGGATATACATGTTAAATAGAGATGTATTACTTAATAAACACAAGCAGATGAGATACTGCCTTCTACATTAAGTAAATTAGCTATTAAAAGTTGAAAACTGCATTCAAGAAGGGACACATGGCTGCAGTGGTAATTACAGATGGTAGCTAAGTGACGATAAAATCAGTCTTGTGACATGTCTTTATAAGTGTTGTATTTAGGAAAATCCTAGATAGCAGATACCAAAGGTCTTTCCAGGTCCGTGAGGTATCACAATGTGTCTACTAATATCAGTAGTTTGATTTTGATGTGTGGACTTATCCTGTCTTTCGAACTGCCATATTAACTTTAGACTCTTCTACTGTTAAATGAAATATCCACCATCTTGCAGAAAAATGTCTCTCCTTTAATATTTGAGATGCTATTAATGTATTTCTTTCTTTGCAGGGCTCCATCATTCAATTTTAAATTGATAACAAGTGTTTCCTGTAGCTAGAATGAGATCTCGCATGCTCATCACTGTGACTTAATTTAAAGTGCCTCTTGAGGGTTTAGAGATGGAAACTATTATCCTGTAATTTAAGTTATCTATCCCAGTCAATTGTGCTGATTTTTGCACTGGATAGTTTTAACCAACAATAATACAATTTCTAGCTGAATATGTTTTCCACTTACTTAAGTGCCAAACTTACACTGATGAGTTTTGGAGAATATGACAAGCTAGCGGCTAGATTCTGGCATTTTTAGTTTTATTGAAGAGTACTGCACTGGCAATAATTCCTTTTTAGAAAATGGAATAGTGTATAGAGTAAGTTATAATAAATCATCAGTAGAAGTTCCCAAATCTGTCCTGACATAGAGACACAACCATTCGAGTTGCCACTTCTGAGACCTGAAAGCAGCAAGATTCCATTATACATTGGAGAAAATACAGTCATATCTTATCTGAAGGGCTATTAGATCTTGAAGGTGGATACTGAGAAAGTGGGATGTTGCCAAGAGTCCGTCTATGAAATCATAGCACAGGGCATTGGCATCAGAAAGAAAAGAAGATACAGCAAGGCTTTATGGTTGAAAGCAGTGATCTTGTGGAACAAAAAGTATTTGATACCCAATGCTTGGACCCCAAGCCATCCCCTTTGGCTCGTATGTTTAACCATCTGCTTTTTCACAGAAAGCAAACTTGTCATTATTCATATCAATACATCTCAAAGGATTTTATCCATAAAATGTTGAACAGATTTTTGCAGCCTGAAGAGTATCCTATGTTAAATATGGTTAAATAACAGAGAATGGAGTACACATTTTGTTATATTTTTAACAAGTCAGTACAAAGTCTGCAATTTTTTTACTCCAATGCTATAATTGTAACTCAATAGAAGCAAGATCATAGTTATCACTGACTGAAACAATTGTTAGAACATATTTAATTAAAGGCTTAACAGTTCACTGAGTTCTATTTTTGAGGTTCAGAAAATGGCAGATAATGCACATTTCAAAAGCCATCCTATGATGGCCTAGGTAGAATAATCTTAATCTGAAGACTGTTAAAGGAAGTTGTAAATTTGGTGATCCAAAGGCTTGCAAGTCTTGCTTGTTGCAGACAGAGACTTGTCCACACATACGACTACAGTATTCCTCCAGCTCTGGACAAAAATTAAGAACAAAGATACCTTGAAGTTTAAATGTCAAGTTGTATATTTCGCATGGTCAGAAAGTATTTTATATTTTACTTTAATGAGCTGGTTAAAAATACATCAGTATTCTATTCTTAGGACATCCGGAAGGCAGATGAATTTGAAGTCAGCCATTTGCCAGGAGCAATATGGATCGACCCTGAGAGTAACAATATACAAGAAATTCTGCAGGAGCATCTTCAGAAAGGTATTGTTTTTCATTTGAAGCCCTTTTAAAGATGCTATGAAGGAATATTGCTGAACTGAACCAGGGAAGTGGGATCTGTTTTGCAGGAAGTATTAGCCTGTTGAGTATCAAATATGCCAGAAAAAACATTTTTTTCCCAGTAATGAAGGAATGCAAAACGTCCTGTCTGAGATCCTTCTCCAATCTTACAGAACAATATACTGAAGATATTATTATCTATTTTATAATGGTTGCAAATATGAACATTTTCTCTTATTTTCCATTATCTGTTTTGGATTACCATTATAGTTATTTCATTTTTTTGAATAATAGTCTAATAATGACTTAGATTGATCCACTTTTAAGCGATTGCATTTTTATGTTTTTCTACTGTGGCACTCAGCTGAAGGGTGCATGGAACACATCATAAAGAGTTTTGCATCAAACTAAGGAAATCATTGGCATGCATTTGAAATTCATGAAAACTACATTCTCTCTATTTTATATTATGTTTTGGCTGTGTTCAGCAAGTAAGAAACAAATGGTTAACTTAGTGCTTAAGCTAATAGAGATCCTCACACAAACTACAGATGAGGGCATTATTCTTAATAATCACAACAACAGACAGGCAGTTCTGCCAGCTGGCATAGTAACAAACATTTTCCTTACTTGAGAATATAAGTTTTTGTTTTTAAAAAGTAAGGAAGTTTCCTAGCACCACAGCTGAGAACAGAGGTGACACCTTCCTTCCCCTACTATAGCCTGAAAGCTGAAGAGCCAAGTAAGACTTCCTTCACCATACACACAGGGACACTGTGAAATGTTGTAAATTTTGGATGTTTAGGTTTAGATTGTTTGGATTTGGCTACACCTGACTAGCAAGTAGGGTGTTTTTATAGATTTTTGTAGTTGGTAAATAAATTCTAATTACACCGCCAGTTACTTTTTTTTTTTTTTTCTGTTTCAGAACATGAACAACAGAAATGTGTAGTTTGCTATTGCACTGTGGGATATAGAGCTTCCCGGACAGCTCAGAGCCTGAATGAGTTCTTGTCTAGTGAACGTGGCCAAAAACTCAAACCTTTTCTGAAGATTTATAATGCAAAAGGGGGGTTGGCAAAATGGGCCAGAGAAGGAAAGAAGATGGTAGACAAGCAAGAGTGTTCAACACATCTTGTTCACCCCTACAACACTGAATGGGCCAAACTGCTGGAACCTGAGCTGCAAGCTCAGATCTGAGGGATATTTAGACTTAACTGGGGCTCCTGGTAAATCCCAGCCCTTAAACCAAATAGTAATGCTAAGCCAGACTTTAAGATGTTGGGCCTGTAGCTGCTACTTTAAGGTTAGTGATAACAGAGAATGAAAATGCATACTGATGTACTTGTTCATACCCCAAGACTGTCTTTCCCCAGGTATAAACTAAAATAGCAGCTGAAGTTCATACAGATCTGCCAGCTGAAGTCAGTTGAGGATCAAAACAATAAAGTCCCAGGCCTATAGTTTCACTGCAAACTGTAGGACAAATGCTAAACCAAATGCAGTGTTGAGCATATGGAGTATAAGCAAGAGAAGCATTTCCATTGTTCTATATTGGCCTGCCTGTCCTCTTATTCCAGAACAGAATGGGGACTTCCGTTTCAGGAAGCATTTCTGTCTGCCACCAGGCCCATCATGCTGCTAACCATAAGTATTAACATTCTAAAAAAAATGAGTCATGCGAATGAAATCATTGGGGCTAAATAGAAAAACAGAACAATTTATTTCCAGCTTTTAAACCCTCATCTCAGCTGTCTGACTTAAGAGACTGTCCCCTCACCTTGTACAGGGACATTTAATTGTACTAGAAATAACACTACAGCTACTTTTATAGGTAAAGGAAAGAGAGTTCAAAATGCATGATCACTAGTAATAAAAATGTTATGATTAGTGGGATTCCTTCCTGCTGGCAAGTAAAACTCTAAGTATCCTGCACAAACTCACCCACAAGCTCACCCACACATGATGAAAATAACTTTAATTCTTGGTCATTGTAAAGGTGGTGCACAAATTGTTACAGTTTCATGCATGCCTACGTAAATATTTGGCAAGAATATAAACCCTTTCTTTAGCTGCATGCTAGCCAATTTATAGTTGAGATTATACAGCAGTCAGGCAAACAAAAGTATTGAATTCCTTATGAAGCAAATTTAAATATAACTATTGTAAGGAATGACTGTGACCTTTGAACTTCAGGACTGTAGTAGAATATGCTTGAATTATGTCTAGCATATAAACTTAAGCAGCTTCAGGTAATCTAGAGTTTATGAATTATTACAGAATTATACTGATAAAGCACATCTTGACATGTTATTTGCATTACATTCAACTTTATTTTCTTGCTCTATTGCAGAGTTTAAAATCTTAATTAAAATATGTTGAGACTAATTGGCATAAAAGCACAGTTTCTCTGGGCTGGGTTCTTTACAGTCCCTTTGTTCCTTCTTCATGTCTGATAATTAATAATATGTCTCAGCTGGTTAGCTGTTTCTTCTGGCTTGGTGAGAGCAGCCTACTGCTGTTTGAATCTATGCCTTTTCCTAGACCATTTTATTTTTAAAAAAAAGAAGATTTTTATGTACAGTTTTATATAGAACATTACAACTAAGAGAAATGTGAAACTATAACTATCACTATAATTATAATTTCTGAGATGCCTGACTTTGCAGTTCTCCAGTTTAACCCTGGCAAAAAGAAAAGGAAAAAAGTCTCAAGGTCAGATCCCTTTTTTTTTTAGTTATTATATTTTTCTTGGTTATTTTTGCTTTCTCTTAAGCATGTTAAAATCAGTATAATCCTTTCCATTTTCTTAACTGGGTTTTGGGTCAATCATCACATCAGCTATAAGATTCACTTTAGGAACACATGAGAAGGCTGGAAATTTTAGTGCAAGGTGAGTGCTAACTAGATTGAATCACATTTTTGTGACTAACCACAGACAAGTAAGTATTTAGATTCCTGAGACGGAATACAGGGAAAGCTAATTGAACCATGTTAAAGACAACCAACTGTTCACTCGAGGCAAATTGTACTGGTGTTTGATTGATGAGGAAGATGAGCTGTGAGAAGAGCTCTTGGGCCTACCCCTTATTCCTAACGTGGAGCTTCTAAATGGTTGAGGCTTACAGACATCAGCAGGTTAAAGATACTTATGGAGCAATATTCATTTCATTGGAGACAGACATCTTGACTTTACATTCAGCTGAATGTGTTGGTGATCTTGCAGGTCATTGCTTACTTTTCTTTCTTCTTATACCCGCACAAAGGTAAATATACTAAGATACCTCAGTGTACTGTTGTTATAGCTCCTGCTTTTCTAGAAATGGCTCCCCAGCCATCTAGTCTTTTCACAGAATTTTTCCTGGGTGCTTTGCACCTACATTATCCATGCATCTTCTCTGAAGACTAGCATTTTGAAAGGTAAATAGCAAGAAAGTTATCTACAATATCATTCTAGGAGTAGTAGAACTAAGAAAGCCTGCTTTGCTATGAGCAAAATTTCTAGTGACAATTTCTCTGTAATCAAAGTTGTCTCCTGAAGTTCCCTTGTGACATTTGTCGTGGTTAGGACATAACCAGGTCTCTCTTCTAACCAGATAAATATTTTTCCAGGACTCTCTCCTCATCCAGCGATCTGGCCTGAAATCAGCCAGTGGGTCCTGGAAATATTTGGACACACACATGGACAGGATAATTACAAAAACTGTATTTCCACAGAGTCTGTGGTAGGGACCAGAGAGGGACATAAGTGATCGTGGAGTTGATGCTGCCTTGTTATCGCTGTTTCCAGTTTCCTCTTTGTCATCTAAGGGACCAGCTTGACCTACAGGCCCCATATGATTGCAGCCTGAAGCCAAGAGCAGTCCCAGTTAACCTCACCTCAGGACCTTGAGACAAATTCCTTAACTTTGCACTGGTAGAGACCTCATAAAAACTTGTGGAATTCAGATGTCTACAGGCCAATTAAGATGTACTGATCTGTCACAGATTGCCAGTTCAATGAGCCTAAGACATCAGATTTAAAACATTTTGGCTCAGCTTTCCATCAAAGCCACAGCTGGGATCTGAGGGACCCTTTTTTCTGATCCCTCAGCTACCAGGCAGGGGAGCCTGGGAGAACCTTAATAAAAATACCCAAAGAATCAGTTGATTGTGCTCAGATGTAAGGTTACTACTAGCAGTTGTGACACTGACCCTTTTATGTGACTTTTGTCACCTTGACCTTGTCATCTGATAGAGACTTAGCACATAAGATCCTTTTTTTCCCTTCCCAGCACTCCTGTACCTCAATCTCTTATTACATGTGATAATAAGAGATTGCCTCTTAGAAAGTGGGCAGAGATCAAAATCTATTCCAGAATTAAAATAATTACTACAAATCAAAATCCACATTTTCCATGATCCCACAAACATGTTTAGAAAGGGAATATTTAAAAAAAAAGAAAGAAAAATAAATTCTAACTGCTTCTACCAACCATTCTTTTATGTGAATCTTTAACCACAAACCACGTAATATACACACGCTAACTACAAGGCAGATGGTCATCCCAGGTTTTAACCTCATATTTTCAAACGTTTTAGGTCTTTTAATTATTTCCTCAGAGCTGACATAAAAATACAGAGGGCAGAGAAAATCACCCCTTTTTGTCAAATGGAAGAGATCTTGGGAGATGTAGCTGCAGATGTAACATTTCCAGTGTTCAAGAAATATTCAGACCTCAGGTTTTGTGGCAGGGCTAGGTTTGCTGCCAATGCAAGTACAGATGGAAAGAAATAGGGAAGGCTATTCAAAGCCACTCCCAGGAAAAAGTTGAAGTACCTTGGCTTTGTCATAAAGATGAGAAAACCCTACAGAAGATTGAAAATGAGTAGAAAGAATTCTGGCTTTTATTTTTTCCCTCTGACGTCTTCAAAAGTGAATTTTATTTTCTCACAAACCTTTTCTTATCTATCAGCCATTGCAACATTACCATTATCTACAGGGTCTTGCAGTAATGAATCCTACTTTTAACCCATATGGATTTATACAGGTAGGCAGAAGTGTGCCAGCAGGATAGAGGATACTTCTTCCCTTATTGCTGCTCAAGGCATTGCCATACCCTCATGTATCTACTTTAGATACAGTGGGCCCACCTCTCTCTCCAAACTGTTTGTCCCTTGCAGTTGATCTTCAATGGTCATTTCAGGATTCAGAGCTCAAATTCCACAGAGGGGAAAAAAAACGAAGTCCATTAGTGTTTTTTTTTTTTTTTTTTTTTTTTTTTTTTTTTTTTTCCTCCTGAAACTAAGAGAAAGAGGTAAGACATAGCCCCAGACCTTCCTGCTCCTCAGCCTAACTTCATTCCTGAGCTTTCAGGAGCTGAGCTGCCCCTCAGCAACATTTAACAAATCCACTGGATTAACTGGAGACATAGCTTGAACCTCCCTACAATTCACCTTTGAATCCTGTTGCTGTTTCTCACGTGCTAAGTTTCCTGAGGGAAAGAGTCATATTCCAGAATAAGATGACAATTTGGGGAATAATAAAACAATAGTCAAAGAGATTTTTTTTCTTTTGCAGGAAATCACAATGTCATCTCCTTCCCTTGAGAGCCTTCCTTGCACAGAAAGGCTTGTTTTAGGACTTTGAAAAAGAGAAAGGAAGAAGATGAAATCTTTCCCAAACTTTGTCTTAAATCACAGCATTCTCATGGTAGCCTCTCTGCAATTTGCTTGCAGGATATAATAGCCCTTCAGCAACAATTTTTCCTAGTGTCTTTTGCCTACAGTTATCAAGTGCAGCCAAACAATCCAGCTGAGGCTTTAATGGCTCCAGTGCAGAAGGGCACAGCAGAGGGAAAATGTTATTCGCAGATTTTTTTTTTCATTCAGGAATAGGCAGCTCATTTATTAGCAACATTCAGAAGTGATAAGAAAGGAGAGGAATACATGTCCTCTCCACATTTGGGATGGTAGGATTCCTGGAAACTATTCCTAGTTTCAAGAGAATGGTCAGAACAGTCTGATTCTTATAATCTTGTGCATTCTCCTTTTAAGTACAAGAGTTTCAGCAGTAAGCTGATGTTCTAAAGAGGTCCAACAACCATGTACATCTCTGGTTAATCTCTTATCCATTTAACGGGCTGCCAGTTTCCATTATCGCAGGCTCTTTCTGGTTCAACTTTCCCGCAACTGCTCTCCATGAGCTCCATCCTCCAGCACTTTCATGCTGCAAAAGTTGCTATATTGTGCAGTATTCTAGTTACAGAATGACTCAGGCAGCCTTTATAAATGTTTTACAAAGTATATGAACTTGAAGCTCTCATCTGCGTAAAGCTAATAAGTGCAGGTGCATTCATGCCACCCAGTACTGTATTAGGGTCTTTTTCTGATCTTTTGTCTCCTGCTGTCACAGTCCTTCAACCTACAGCAGAGAAAAGCTGGGTCAGCCTTTGTCATTTCCATTCCTTGAATGTTGCTCGGGAGACAGAGAATCCCAACCTTCTCCCTGGCCCTCCAACCTGCTGATGGATCAGTTCAAATGTAGCACAGTGGAGGGACTCTGCAGAACCAAGCTGGCTGCTGCAGGGAGATACAGAAGCTAGCAAAGACCTGAGAGGTGCTTCATGAAGGGCACTTACACCTAATTAATTACTCTCCTAAATGAGAGTACCACCAATATTTTAACAGTCACCTCAAAATGAAACTGCAAAGAACTTGGCCCAGACCACTTGCCAAAGAATTCCCTGTTTATTTATTTGATCACCCTTCAGACAAGGGCAAAGCTAGTTCTTGATATGAATCCATAGAGGGTGAATTTTAACTTGCAGTGCATTTTTGAGTATCCTAGAGTGACATACTCAGATCTACTCTGCATTGATCTGAATCATGTCATTAGAGAGATATGAATGAAAACAGTCATATCTGAGCTCTGAACTAAGTCAGCTTTAGAAAAGGCCAGAGAGAGATGCTCCTAGGGAAGTTAATTTTTTTTCCTAGCTTCTGTTTTTCAAAGAGGAGCAAAAAAAAAAAAAAAAAAAAAAAACAAAAAACAAAAAACACTTTTTCAGAGGAAGCTCTCTTTTCAGTTACTGAAGGATGAACATTCTTAGTGACATACACAAAATAAATGTGGTTTCTGTTTAATTGCATAAATGAGACAAAATATTGAGGAAAAACAGGTGTTTGCTCCAGAAATAATCCTTGCTTAATTGAAAGATTTTTGTTAACTTTGTTTCTGGTGGAAAATTTGATATTCAGCTAGCCTGTTAAAATATTTGCTAAAACCCAACTCATGTTATTGTTCACAAAGAATAGTTCACACATGTAGCTTATTCTAATATCTGGATCATTTAGTTCAGTTAAGAATATGGTTTGTCTAAAAAAAAAAAAAAAAAAAAATCATGTTTTATGAAGACTGTAGTGAAGCTCACATTCTGACCTGAAATGGTTTATGAAAACTCATTGAAAGCCTGTGTACCAAAGAAGGCTAGACAGTAATTTCATATGGGTAAATAAAGTACCTAGGTAAACATGGGAAGGATAACACCTTTTTTCTTAGAGAAGAAACAATCTCTTCCTTATGACCAGAACCTACAATCCATATTTACACGATAATGAATGGTCAGCTACTGACTTAGTGCTCCAGAAAAAACTAAATGGGTAAAAAATAGTTGTAGTACCGGAATTCAGTGTAATCTGCTCTATTTTTGAAGAGCTACTAAACATCTTGTTAAGTATTTGGATGCATACAGAAATGTGAGCGTTTAGATACTATACCTGTCAAAAGAATAAACTTAGCTCCTCCCTGCCCCTACTCTGCATTAATCGTGGCTCTCCTGCCATTGTTTGGAGGCTAAAGTTCTCTGTCCACTGAAGGACACCTGGCAGTTCACACACACTGCTCACCCTGCTCTGCGGCTCAGGGCGCCTGAGGAGCATGTGCCTGATGGTGTCCCTGCGACGAAGATGATGTAAATCCTACCCCTGCTTCTCCTGTACCTTTTCTGTTCATTTCCTCTCCTCAGTGACATTACAATAGTTTGTGGGTTATTTTTCACCTAGTGACCCAGATCTGCGTGCAACTGTGCTAATGCTGGTGCCAGGACAACCAAGGGGTGGCATGCTGCAGGGCAGAGAACAGGCCACCAACCCCTGTATATCAAGGATAAACTCTCAAGAAACATTAGAGCTAACCTTTTCCGTGGAGCTGAATAACTTACTCCTCATTTATAATGTCCTCAGCCCATGTGCGGTTCTAGAGCTAGAGGAGAAGCTGCAGCGTCAGGATACTGCAGTATCTTCACCCTACTACTGCCACGTGGGATTAAACACAGCACACAACTTCCCTGCATTCACCTTTGCTGTGCAGATGGTAAATGGAAGAAAGGACATGCAAAACTCACTTTACTGAGTCACCTCTGCAAAGATTGTCATGACTGGATAGGGAGACTTCTTGTAAGTGAGCACTATGCATTTCATATTTATAACTTATATACTGAAAAGGGTGATTGTGACCATCCCTTCATTCACTAGTTACATCTACCCTATTCAGCCTGTGAAGTTCAAGCCCAAAACAAAGAAGAGAAAGCTACCAGAGTCACTGTGACATTTCAGACCAGTGCAGAGTTCAAGACACCATAAACAGAAGACACCAAAAATTGTAATTGGTTCTGAAACGGATATCATTTTCCTCTCCCTCCCCCAAATCTTTCACAACACCCAGAACTGTCCCCATTATAATTTTATATCCTTAGCTTCGTTCAGGTAAATACTCTTTGCTTTCTTTGGATGATCAACTTGATTTTTTCCTGAGGGTCATGTTGTGGGGAATGATTCCTAGAATCAGATAGCTTAAGTAGAAGATTCAGCTTTGTATGTTATTTTATTCAAAGCAACAAACAGAAAAATAGTAGACACAAGCAGGAAAGAAACAAATCCCATCCCTATGTATAAGCTAGGCTATATTAGGCTAGAGTGTTGACAGTGGCTTCAGAGCGAAATCCTCAGTGAAAATGAACCCACGCTTTAAGCTGTTCGGTAGTTGGCTTAGATAGACTTTGCTTAAAATTCCCGTAAGTCCAAACCTTTAGGCTCTTCGTAGCAGGGTGGGTACATACACTTCAGCTCTCCCAGGCTTCCCCAAAGAAACCATTGTGGTATCATCACCACAGAAGGAACGTCATTGTCTTGAGTTAACGCTCTCTGAGCAGCTGCACGTTCTTCTTACCCATTTTGAACCAAACTAGCAATACAGTGACTAGAATGACAAATCCCTGCCCCAACTCTCCCACTGGAAATAGTGTGTCCAGGTAGGTCCATCTATGCATATACTCATTTCTACAATTAATGAGTTTCACAGAACTCCAATAGTCCTTGTCACTTCCATTTCCAACTTCCTGACCCAGCAGGTCTGGTCTGCTATTTGCCAGTCCTTTGAAAGTCTCAAATATGCATGCTCCTTCTTACTAATTGCTAGGTTCATTTTCATTTCTCTACAATCAGGCTGTATTCATGCCTGAAAACCAGTTCCATACACTACCTTGGGGCTTCGTACTCTTCTTGCAAATCTCTCCTATTCCCTGCTCACCTCTGAGCAGCATGGTATTCCTACTTTCTGCTCTATGCTTCGTAACGACCAGGGCTGTAGCTACCTCTATTCTGTACAGTACAGAGCAATTCCTTAGAATTTCCTTCTAGAAGAAACAAGTTCTCCTTCACCATAAAAAGCTGCAGTTATTGACTAGCAGTGCAAAATCACAAGATACATATTTTATTTTTAGTACATCCAATTCATAGTTACTGCACTGGAATGATAAATCACAGATAAAATAACTAAGCATTTAAGGAAATTTTTCTACAAAAAATAATTGAAAAAAGAGAAGTATCTGTGGATAAATAGATTTTATTTTTGTATTAGGCTTACATTAAAGGGCAAATATATGTATTAAAAAAAAAAGAGATAGGGACTTAACAAGGGGAAAAGCATAGATCAATGGAAGTCATGGACTAGGAAAGCCATGTTCTGTTAGCATGGAGTCAGTATTGCTAAGCACTGCAAATCACTGCAAAAAATCACAAGCCAAACCCTCAAAATTGCATGTCTGCATTTAAAACCAAGTAATTAAAAACTGAAACAGTGAGTTCCTTTTACTTGCCTTTTGGTTTTTGAGGCTTTAGCATTCATATTCAAAGGGTTTCCTCCCCTGCTGTCACAACTTCAGGCTTACATATTGCTTCAGACAAAAACTGGGATTCCCACATGTCTCAGAGAGGAGCTTTAAGAATCACAGCAAAATTCATAAAATTTGATTTAAACCACAGACTTTAGCAACATGATCTATTCATTAGTTGGACAAATCACTTAATCTTTTTCTTTCTTCACTTAGGAATTAGCAGGACATATTTCTAATAGCTTTACAAGACAACAAGCATTAAATATAGCATTTAATATGAAGACAGAGGAGCTAAGCAGCTTGCTTAAGGTACAAAGGTACACTTAAAGTCCTCCTCCCTCTCCCCCTTCCCCCCCCCCCCCAAAAAAAAGCATTAATATATCAGTTTCTGGTTCCTTGCTTTAAGATTGTATTGCCTTCCTTTAATACACACTTTCACAAATCTTTTCACACAGTTTTCCCCACTTCCTTATACACTTGTTCTTAAGTACATCTGAGTAATCCTACAGCAACCTAGACTCACATGAAACACTCAGAATAACCTCCTCCCACATAAATGTGTACGTATCTATAAACAAAGCCTAGCACAGTGAGAATTTGCTGGCATTAGAAGAGGAGCTGGCCTTAATAGCCTGAACAAAATGACTAGGAGCTGGATGGAGTCAGAGAAACCCTGCTGATGAGTTCCTAGGTGTGAGGATTTCAACAGTCCTCAATCTGAAAAATAAAGGGAATGGATTATCATTAAAATGGAACAGTTATGGGCACAAACAAGAAGAAAGCCTTACAAAGTATGCCTTCCTGTGAAACAAACTATATCACCAAGAGTCCAAAAAAGGGTCATTTCATGTTGTAGTTCATTAGCTACAGCACACTGCTGTAAAATGCCAAGTTCAGGAACTCTGAACCATCTCTAAATAATCATTATCTAGAATGATGGAGAAAAACTAGCACCTCCCCTCTAAAATACCTATTTTTGACAAATTTATGCTCTTTTCTGTCAGAGTTATTTAAGTGAAACTGCATTATAAGACTAGGTTTCCTAAGAAACTGGTTTTAGG
This sequence comes from Rhea pennata, assembly GCF_028389875.1. Classification (NCBI taxonomy): domain Eukaryota; kingdom Metazoa; phylum Chordata; class Aves; order Rheiformes; family Rheidae; genus Rhea; species Rhea pennata. The sequence goes on from NC_084682.1 coordinate 282,250, forward strand.
GTTTGGATAACAACATTATTATCCATTGTTGCTGGTTTAGTCTTTAATATTTATTGTGCAGCTAGCTGCACTATCAAGTTGTGGTATTCTTCAAATACTTCTGTGGTGTAGACAGCTGTGTGTTATCAGCAGGCCCAGGCAGATTCAGGTGCTCTGCTCAGGACAGGAACCGTTTTAGCTAGATGTGGCAATGCAGATGCAGTCTGTAGCGCATGTCAGAGTCATCTTACACCACATAATATACACAAAGGGGCCAGCAAAGATACATAAAAGAGGAGGTCTGCTCTAATGTGAAAGAAGAGCTGCCACTGGCATAGTTCTTCCCAACAGAGGAAGAACAGCCCATTCACATTAAATCATGGAGAGAATTCCAAGCCCAACAACTGTCCAAGAATGAGTCGTTGGCATTTTGCTCAGATGCACAAAAGTGCTGGGGACCTCGCAGTGACACAAGTGGACTGCGAACTGTATGGAAGTCATGTCACCCACACCAGGAAAACATTGTGAAAACAACCTGTCATTTGATTTGAGTGTTCAGAATTCATTACTACACACTTTACATATTGCAGACACATTTAGAAAAAAAGAAGTCAAATATGTCAAAAAAGTATAAGATCTATCATTACAAAGGGATGAGGGGCATTTGAACTAAGAAATCTCAACTGAATTTTGAACAAGGACTGTTTAGTGATCTATTTTTCCAGGCTGGACTCCATCCACCGTCCAATCCCAATACATTGTCAGCAAATGTTTTTGGGTACAAGGTTATTTCTCTTTCACGTGGTAACAGACCTGAGCTGGAAAACAAGATCTGAATAAACCAAAGCCTAAGTGTGACCAAGATCAGAACGCAGGTAGAATCAACTGCTGTAACTTTGAATTCAGTGGATGGCACCAGCCCAGGAGGAGACTTGTATAACACAGCCCTATTTTGAACTTAGGGCTCAGGCAGATGTTGATCAGAGGCCAAAGAACACATTCATACTTAAAAGAAAAGGAGATTAGTTCTTCATCCACAGTGAATCTGGGTCTCTCTGAATGACTTTTTCAGCTTGGTGACTTCTAAATTGCATAGGGAAATGCTGAAAGGTTTTGTTCCCCCTTTCATAGCTCTGTAAGTTCCATACAGAGACTGGAAAACCATTTGTCCTCCCTTTTTAGATTTTCCTGTGGTTCGGGCATTCACAAACTCATTTGTAACCATTCCTATCTAGCAGATAGTATGTGGGAATAGGTCTGCACACAGTCCTAAATATTAGCATGAGCAAACCCTGTATAACAGCGGACCATACCATGATTCTGCAGGTTTGAGATATTCATGTTACTTCCAACATTTGTAAGAACTGCATTAGCAACTTGGTATCCTGAGAGTAGCAAGGAAAAGTCAACGATATTCTGTAGTATGAACAGAAAATAGGAAAGCATTAAATTAGCTCCTTAGAGGTGGCACTGCTTACTGTTACACCAGCTGTTGGCATGGCCACGAGCCACTGAAAGTCATGCTCTGCTCGCATATGATAGAACAGGAACTGCTTGCTGATTCAGCATAGCTGAGAGCAACCATCCGGACAAAGCCCACGCTCAAGATCCTCCCACCTTCTCTGTTGGCTTCAGTGATGCTTGTTTTGAAGCCAGGGAAAATGGATTCTTTCATGCCTTTACACCACCAAAATGTTTGTATCTAAAACCAAGACCTTTTGAGGAAGAGGAAAAAAAAGCCATCCAAGATGAGTATCTGTCATGATTCTTACCCTGCAATGCTGGGAAGGAATGTAACCTAGCTCCAGTAACAAAGCAGACTGGGCCTTGCATCACCCAAGGTAAATAGCAGGGCACGGGAACAGGACGACACGCATGCTTGATCCTGAAGAAAAGCCTGTTTGTGCCTATTATACTGAAAATTTTGTACAAGATTAATTTTTAAACATGTTTTTTTTTCTTTTTTATATAATCTTTCCCCCTGAAGTGAATGAGATTGCTTTTGGAATGTGATTTGTTCCCCTGTGATCATTTTCAAAGATGCAAACTCGAGTTATCAGCCAGCTGGAGAAAGAGGATGAACCATAGATATGTAGGTCTGAAAGTACTTAAAACAGTTGTCCAAATCTCTGGTCAGCTCTGATTCTCTGTGGTGTGTACCCTCCCAGATCTTATTTGGCTTATGGTGGAGCCACCACCATACTACAGTGAAAGATAACACAGAAATAAGTGTCCCACTGTGTCCCACAGGAAACAATCCATGTCAGAGAGAAGACAGTTCTACTCACTTTTTATTTGCCAGACTCTGATTCTTCAACTCACCCATTTAAATTAAATACAGAGGATGTCATAAAAGTGTCTCAGAAAGAAAGATTTGCTATTTGGAGGACCGAGAGGTGACTGCACAACAGTTACAATACAACCAGAGTTCTTTATTCCACATATGCACATTCCTCCTTCCCTGCCATTCCTATCAGTACATCTCTGTGTGTGCCTATTCAGTGAAATAACATTTGGTTTCTACTTGCATAGCAACACAGAGAAGCTATTCCTTAGCTGAGATGAGGGCACTTTCTCCTCTTCAAGAAACTTTCAGAACATTCCCTTCTGCACATGAGGCAGGGAAGTGCCTATTCTACAACTTTTACAGTTTTTAGAGCAGATTTGATCTGTGTGTACTGACTCAGGCAAGTTCAATGATAGCCCTGCAATGCATGTTCCATACACGTTGCTTGCAGTGGCAAAGAGGAAGCACCATGAATTACCATGCAGTGGTGAAATGTCCTCATATTGCAAAGTCCATGAGTGACAACAGAAGCCAGAAAAGGCCTCTTTCTCAAATTTACTTAAGTACCTACAGATGTAAATAGATATTGAATGGTGCTTTCCAAAACACAGAAACTGCCCAACTGTCCCTAGTTTCATTTCCTTCAAACAAATATTGTGATAAGCTTCAGCTGGTGACTGTTATCTGTCACCAAGCCACTTCTTGGCACTAGAACTGGTCTCTTCCTTAGACAGACTCTGCATGAGGAATGGTGTTTATCCACCACAAAACCCTGTCACTAACTTGCTTTGCCCTGGCCCTGCCAGTTCATGGAAGAAGTAACAGGCTGCACCACAGGCACCCAGCTACAGCTAGACAAAAATACTTTTTTTGGAGGCACCAGAAGCAACAGTAAGTGGAGAGTTTATGGTGCCCAGCACCTTGAAAGAGCAAAAAAAGATACAGGCACAAACATCAAATCATTATTGAAGTTGTTTTCTGCTCAGAAAAGCACCTGGTGATTTCGTGGATACATACTTTCCTCACTTTGAAAGGCAAAAATGTGAATTATTTTTCCAGCTCTATAAAGAACAGTCAAGTTAATAACAAAACTATTAGATATCTCACGCACATTACCATGTTAGATGCCAGACCCTGCACCCTTTATCTTGAGGTGGGGGATTACTAAGGATGCAGAATTTGGCCCTTATGTCCCCACCACAGTCTTGTGAAGTAGGTAGGTACCATTAACTTGTTTTTCAGAAGAGGAAACTGAGGTGAACAGAGGTGAATTGACTTGCCTGAAGCTGCACAGCAAATTTGGGAGCAGAATTCAGGTCACACCTGCACATCTCTCCACTGTAACACATTACCTTACCTTACCTCCCTCTGACTTTGTCTACAGGGTTAAATCAAAAGCATCCAAGTATTACTGGCAAAATGCACCCAGCCTAGCATGAGTCTTTGTGCAGACCTCTGCAGCTTCAGAAATAATAGCTGCTACTCCAGTTGTAAATAGGTGCCACAAAACACTTTTCTCACAGGACTTGATCTCCAAAGTACATGAGACAACTCCCATTGCTGTTAGCTAGCCCAAGACCTAAGATCTGGGTCCCTAAAAATTACAAGGCTGTTTCCACTTGAATTCAAGCCTTTTTCAGGCCTTGTCTCCACTCCAGAATTCTACAGTTAATTGATAAAGCACTTCAGAGGCTAATTAAGGTACTTACATACGGGATGTGAAGTCCTATGGGTCACCTATCACTTCCAAGTTGGCATTAACAAAGCACTAGTTGGAATGTGAATACACGTGTACCTGAGGCCAAGAGACAGATTGGCTCATGGTCTTGCCAGTGCCACAGTGCAAGAAAAATAAAGCCATCCTTACCTCTTCATTGCCCAAGACAGGAGCAGAATCATGGCCAGCATGGAATTAAGTTACCGCAGGCCTCAACAAAGGTATCTAAATGCAGTGAGACTTGGGAGTGAAAGCAGGCCAGTGGAAAACATCACTGGAGGTTGACTTGAAAGGATTCCACCACATAGCTGAGGCCAGACTAAACTATCACATAACATAACTGAACCCCTTCTTACATTAGACAAGTCACAGCAGGTATTTCTCTGTGCAGCTGCTGACTTGTGGATGTAAGAATTAATTAATGAATTGTCAGCCCTTCCATGAATCCAGTGTTCTGTGTTAATGAACTAGTCATACAATAGTTCAGCCCATTTGATACAACGGCCTGCCTTCACTTTATTTAGAGCTAGATAAATTCTAAATCTCCACCTTGATTGGAGACACATTGGATCACTTGATCATGCCTGTGATCCAGACACAGATCCTTGGGGTGATAAATTAAACAGCACTTTTGGCTCCAGCATGGCTCCAGTAAGTTTGAATCTGGTCATGCCGTATCTGATGTTTGACTCCCAAAAGGCAGCAGACACCTAACCTTGGATCTGAAATGGTGACAAGACTCTATTTAGGACTTGGGGCAATGGGGATTAGTATGAAGAGTCCTTTCCTTGTTTAACAGGTGCATTCTTCACTGCTCACTGCTTAGTGTGTTGTTTGCCCAGGTTGGGAATGTGTCCAGGTCAAACATAGGTCTTCCCCATGTGTTGATGGCCAGCGTGACACAGAAGACTCCAATGATGTTCATCACTATGCCAGATTTAACCTGTGAGGAGGAAAATCCAAACCAACAACAATAACCAAACACCAGAAGAGCAAATAACAGAAGATTTGCTAGGCCTACTTGTACATACATAAGAAAGAAACATGGTCAAATTAATGCACAGAAATAGCCACTGCCCTATGTTCTTGCTTAGGTGGAAACACCAGGGAATGCACTGTGCAAAGCCTTTGAACACTTTGCTGTATAATTAGTGCAGGAACTTTAAGAAATGTACAAGTTGCTTTTATTAAAGAACAGCTTCTGTCCCCTGCAAGTCTCTAGTTAGAAAACTGGCAACATGCGAGCACAGAACCTGGCACTGTGGTCTGGCAGGCAATTAGATGACCAGAACCTAAGGCAACTGACTGATACCTTCTGCTTTCAGCTCCAGAGAGATCATAGTTAAGCCTTCAGTTACACTCACCAGTTCCCCAGAAAACACTGGAAGGCATTGTCTGCAGTCAACACTTCAGGGATGCAAATCTTTATTCTGATATTAATGGCTTACAAGAGAGGGACATCTGATGTTGGTTACTGCCCATAAGAGCCCCCTAGTACTTTGAAAGTACTAAGATAATCTAAGAAAATTAAACTTACATCTTATTTCAGGATAAGTGCAATGGAGACTTTCAGATAAAAAATGAGGCAATTATCATCTTACCATATCCAACACACGGATGTGGCCATAGGAGAACACTATCGCATTTGGAGGTGTTGCAACAGGTAACATGAAGGCAAAGGAGGCACTGAGAGTACCAGGCAGCATAACATACAAAGGATTGATCTTGATAGATGTGGCCTGCAGTGAAAGGGAGAGGATCATCATACTGGAGGCATTTCACAAGGAAAGCTAAGAGAACTTCTAGACACATGGGCTTAGCTCCTTCCCGAGCATTACATCACCAGAGTCTGTTTTGAGCATTTTATAGTGGAATCTGCATGTGGTTAAAGATAACTTTGCTCTTGTTCACTATCCCACAATACTTAAAAGCACTGCTTGATCCTTTCCTGATGTTTGTTTGCTGCATCGTATAATTTAGAGTTCTGGTCAAATTTATCTAGTGATCTTTTGTTCGACCTCAGACCATTTTTTCAGAGGGTTTGCCAGGTTAACATAGGGATGTGATTATAATTACTAGGCATGTGGAGTAACACCTGTAGAGTAACACCTGTAGACACAAACTTAGTGGGATTCAGAACTTAAGTGCCAATTTAAGTCACTGATAGCTCAGCACCCTTGACTGGGTAATTTTACCTGAATGAAATGATCCAGAATAAATTGGTTCTATTTTCCAAATTAAAGAACAAAATAACCTGTTTTTCTCCCTTGTGCTTCAATGTCAATTCTGCTCAGAAAACGCAGAAATTACATCTGCTTCTAGAGCAAAACTTATCAGGTTTCCCTCCTTAAAGTTTAAAATTGCTCTGACATTTTGTGAAAATGACACATTTTTAATAATTGGGTCTACCCTTTTCCATATGCTAGCATAAAAACATGATGAAAGTAATATCCAAAGGAATGAATAGAAAGTCCTGGATTTTTTTTTCCCTCAATTTTCAGTTGCTGGTTCAAATAGAAAAGGACTAGAAGTAACTGATGTTTGGTGACCTGTGTAAAAGAAGTGAGTCTCACTTCACTTTCTCCAGCACCAAGGGGTACACCATACAGATGAGCATTGCAGTGGGCTTGAACTGACTTCGTTTTTGGAGAGGGTGAAATGGGACAGGCATCTTTGATTAGTTCCTTCCTCTGAGAAGCTGGTTGCTCAGGGTTCAGGCATACAGATAGGGCAGTTTGGAGAAAGCTGGCATTCCCACTATCTCTCTACTTATGTGGCTATAAATATGACAGTGATGCCAGGGATAGAAAATCTGACTCTGCTAATACCAGCTAAAGATGCAATCCATTAAGCTATGCTGTCAGATGGACTGCTTCATTGCTTGCCTTCCAAGTAACATCACAGCAGCATACAAGACAGGAAATCTGATATTGCTTTGCCACTAGACTGTCACTTTATCTCTGTTCTTCCAGTTGATAGGCTAATAGGATGGAAGTAATTTTAATCTTACCAAGGACGAAAAGACAGGTAGGAAGAGAGTGGCTGTGGCAACATTACTGGTGCATTCAGTGAAGACAGCTATAGCAAGTGAAATTATTACAGCAATGGCCCACGGTGGAGCAGATTCTAGTGGAGTCATCTGCCGACCCAGCCAAGCTGAGAGCCCAGAGTCCTGACAAGAACAAAAAGTGTGTTTCAGTGAGGCTTAGAACCCTTGGCTTAGGAACAGAGAACTCTCACTGTGTATAACATTCCTGGTAAATAATCCTAAATGATGCCTGAAATCAGATATGTGAAAGGCACAGCTAGATCACGCACAAATTGAAGAAACAACATTCATGAAAGTAAAATGATCTTTCCTAAACACTAAAGGAAATTCCTTGTCAACTAACATGATACTCAGTCCCACTTTCCCGATTTTCCTGGAACTCAAATACTTGCTCAAACTTCGATTACAAAGTGTAAAAAGTGTAAAAAAAAACCCCAAAGTTATGTTTTTTGCTAAACAGAAACATGACATTATTGCTGAGACTACTGCAAATACTTAATGAACATTTCACAAGATTCCCAGTATAAGTTTCTAAGGTTTCTGAAGATCCTGACTTTGTATGAGTGCTCTATTTTTAACAGAAATCGACTCAAATAGCTTAAAAAGCCTTCTGCTATTGAGACCGAATGGACAGGACCACAGGCTGTGGCCTCCAGATCTGAACACACTGATAAATGGTGCACTCCAGAGCTTTCATTTATCCTACGATTTTAAAAACTTACTAGACAAAATTTAGACTTCGATAGGAATTTTTCCAAAAGCCTGGCACTGTTGAAACCTAAAACTTTGATTTAGGCCCAACATAGCAGTGATGAAGGAAACAACATGGTTGGCCTCAAGATTCTTTCCTGTTTCAGGAACTCAGCTGCCTTTTTCTGTGAATTCATGAACATTGGATCAAACTATGGGCTTACAGAATGCAGTACATTGTCCAACAGCAGCCACTGACAAAAGATTCAAGAAACCCCACTGTAAAAAATTATGGAAAATATCTACCTACCAGGCATTTCTTCCTAACTACTTCTGTATTGGTTTAAATTTGAAGATTTATATCCATTAAATGTACCTCAAATGGTTCTGAAATTTTCATGTGTGTTATCTATACTTCTATTTTCCTAGACCAAGCTGGGACCCGGGCAATAACACAAATAAGAAAGGCTGCTCTTCTGGTTTGTTCAGCCAATAAAGACCCAAACTACTTGGTAGACTCCAAGAGCTCAGACACAGTGAAGAAATTTGGTCATAGAATACAAATTCCTGAGAAGTAGGCACAAACAGTTTTAGATCTTTACTGGGTCTGAATTTGGATGCATGCCCAGTAATATGGGACAATATAACAAATGAGGGAAGTCTGCCTTTGAGTCAGAGACCCATGTGTGTCAGAACATACTGTGCTTGCATCAGCCAAAGCGAAGCCTCCTCCCAGCAGCAGCACAATACTCCAGGGCATCTTCCTCTGAACTGCGTTCCACTCTAGCAGCGGGGCTGATAAAAATGGCTTTGTCAAATCTGAAGCAAGAAGTGAAAAGGAGAACACTTGTTGGGGGAATGAATAGACTTTGGCTCCTGTGCTACAAGACACTAGAGAGAGGGCAGGGGCATGGTATTGAGAGACTCATACATCTCAGGGTAGTGGTGGTGAGTGGGGACCGTGTGCCAGCCCTGACCAAGAAATGAGGGATGAGGGAAGAGGCATGCAATTCCAGCACGTGTTTCTGCCAATACCATTAGCTAGAGCCTGGCAACTGTTTCACAGTTCCCTTTCAAATACCTTCTTCAGTCTCCTCAGGGTCAGAACTGCTTTGATTCCATTTCATGAATTTGGGTTTACTGGCAGGAAGGATAAACAGTAGCAGGGCAATAAAAACAGCAACAGTGGCATCACTGACAAACCTAAAGAAGAAAAAAGGAGGTAGGTTAGAAAACAGGACCCTGTTGGCTGCCTTCCAGCACTACAAGCACTGTTCTATGTCATCCAGCTTGGGGTTTGTACAGCACTTAGCACAATGGGTCATTAGTTCATGACTGAGGTCTCTCAGACCTGCCACTACACAAGCCAGTAATAAATGAAACCAGCTATAATACACATTAATAACCAAAGATAGAGGTCATGATGCCTTCCTTCTCTGTGGGGAAGCCAAAGATTCAAAGGTTATAGCCCAAACAATGATGCGGAAAGAAAGAGCCTGAATGATTTTCCTATTACACCTGTTATGTTCTTAACAGGGCACAGATGTTAGGTAAAGAAGACATTCAAATCACTGAACTAATTTTCCAGTAGGCTCTCTATATACTATATTTTTTAGAGATGGTACTACCAAATGTTTAGTGACACCACAACTGATTAGAGATCATACAAATCAAATGTTCATGAGTACATCAGTGTGACTGAGACTAGCATTGCAGAATTTTCTCTTCCTTTTGAAGGTTCAGCTTGCACCATGTCTCAGTCTCTAGGCTTCATTATAGCATGAACTGTCAAGGATCATTGGCTGATCTCACACGTGAGAGGTAGGAACATGCCCAGCAAACATATGAATTCAGAAAAGTTTGGGATAAATGGCCCCATAAGTCAAAGGGGAGTGTAAGAGAGAGGGAATGTGTTCATTGCTAAGATGGTACAAGATGAAAAAAACAAACAAAAAAAAAAAACAAAAAAACAACAAAAACAACAAAAAAAAACTTACTTATCTCCTCTTGGGAAGAGTCTCATGGCCCAGCCTGTTACAAAGCCTGGGTGTCTGCTAAACCACAACAGAACCAGCAAAACAAATATCGCGATGATATTGAATTCAGCATAAGAGATTGGGCCTAATTTCTTCATTTCTGCCTTCAGCATGCTGTATGCAGCTTTTTCTTTAGCAGTTTTCTCTGTCCCGCAGCCCCAGCTTTTTTTAAAGCTTTAAGAAAATGGAAGGAGAAAATACTGTAAGTATTTAGATATTAGAGGGATTTAACAGGCTTGCCACTCTGAAGTTGTTCCTCCTGGGCGCAGACACCAACCAGAGCAGAGGTCAGGAACAGAGAAATGAACACAGCATCACAGTATTTCATGGGGATATGCAGTTCTCACAAAAGGATGGGATTTGTGAATGTATGTAAGTCTCTATCAAATTTGGAGTAATCTGGGATGAAAAAGTCAAGTTTTGAATCAACAGCTGCAAAACAGATGTGCTAGTTTTCCTCAGCCCCCTCTTCAGGTCAAAGATCTCATGCACAGAGTTGAAAAAAAAAAAAAGGTGATTCTGTCTGAAAATTAAGAATACCTAAACATTTTGTCTTAGTGTAACAGCCTCCTGAATGAAAACAGGTTTCCAAACCTCAAAAGTTGCTGTGAAATGGAACTGCTGTCTGCTGTAAAATGAATAATGTGAATAACTTGTCACTGGGTTTGTTTTATCCAGAAACTTGTTCTCATTGAGCTGATCTACCCAATATCATGTAGTTCATACTTACTTGAGGCCCATGAAAGAGCACTGTAGCCAAAGCCAAGCTAGTGTCAACATCAGAAGCATGTTTGGGAATGCAAACCCAAACCAGGAAGCAAAATTCACGACATCATTATTGTTGGGGAACAACCTGGAAAGAACAGAACAATGCTTTCTCTACTGTCAAAATGTTTAGGAATCTAGCCTCTCTTTAACATGTGCTAGTGAGAATTAGGTAATCCAGGACAATCATTACAAATAATCACAGACATCCATAGCCTACTGAAGTCAATAGGAAGACTGCCCTGGATTTCAGAGCACATCTTAAATCATCCTCAGTTAATTTTCATTGCATTTTACTCTGATGCATATAGCAGCTCATTGTTGGTATTTTAGGTCTTGGTTAGGCAAACACTGCTGAAAGATCTCCTACACCTTCTAGGTACCTCTTACTTCCAACACATCTACTCATTTTTTCTCTGACAGTATGTTGTTTTCCTCCTCCCTGTTTGTAACCCTCAAAGAAGGGCAAGAATTTTCTCCTCCTGAAATTAATAACTGCACTACTGCTAACTTCAACAGGAGCCAAAGATGGCTTCATTCTTTTAAGACAAAGTAGCAGGGTTTTAGCAGCAGCAGCTTTTAATTCCTCCCTACATCCAATAAAATCTGGAGGAAAAATATCACTAGCAATTTTTCAGCTGGGTCTTAAAAGTTCCATTTTGGCGAGCTAGGTGTTAAAACCAATGGTTAAAATTGGTTAACCAATTGGTTAAAACCAATGTGGCTGCTGAGACTCGAGTCCCCCAGAAGAAAGCAATGTTGAGGGATTGGTGGAGTCTGTAGAATTTCTACTGCAGAGATGATTGCATTTAATTCAATTCTCAAGCTCATCTTAGCAAGAGAGTATTTTGTGCATACCTACTTTCATTTACAACAGGATCCATGCAATTTCCACAGCCACAGCATGGAGGAATAACGTTACAGGAGTTTCCATGTTATTTTTAGCTCTCTCTGGTGTGCTTACGAGAAAAGTTAATCATACATTCTTCTCATGCTCCTCACTGCAGTTCCTCTGCTGATGTGCTGCATTTTAATTGGGAAAGATGAGGCAGAAGATACCTCATGATCAACCAGCTCTCTGCAGATTACTAGCAAGTATTTCCAAGCTCCTCAGGAGACCTACAATACCAGCACCTAGCTGCCTAAGAAAGGCTGCAACAGAAAAATGAGGCCCATCACTTCATACACATTCCTCACTCTCACTTCATCAGCTGGTTATTGCTTAGAGTTTGCAACTGAAGCTGTCAACTAAGACTTTAGTCTGTTGGTCTGAGAAACAGTGAGATAGTGTAAGCAGGAGAAAAAGCAAGAACAACTTACTGATTCATTTGGCCTTTCAACACCAAGTTTGGCCCTGTTCCAGTGAGCGTTGCAGTTCCTCCAATGCTGGCAGCATAGCATATGCAAAGTGTCATTCCCTTGCATATACGTTTCCTCCTTTCCTTTTCCTCAGGAGATGTGGAATCATCAGGGACTTGTCCATTGCTTATGACTATACGAACACACACAAAAAATTTGTCTTAGGAAAAGCAAGGGAAGCAGAGAGTTCAAGACAGGATCTTACAGGCTCAGTGTTTCTGGTTTGTCTGTCATTTATTTTAATTAATAAAAAACCTCTCCAAACCAAACCAAACCAAACAAAAAAAACCCAAAATAATATCCCTACATGCTTTAGATCACATTCATGAGGAGCTGAAAACAGAGATTGTCTAAACATTAAAGTGCTAGTGCAAGATTGATGGCCTTGGTCTACATGACTCAAGGATACTGTGCCACAGCTCCCCAGCAGCAGCAATTTCCTGTTTCACAGAGCAGCTTAACATTGTGCAGATTTTGCAGTTACCGGAACTCTTTCAATACCAGAGTAAGAATCCAACTAGCTTTAACAACTGTAGAGATGGCAGAAAAAACAAACAAACAAACAGAAAAAAATTGTCTGACATAACTGTTAAAGTCGGTATGGTATGCCCGTTTACATCAAATATGAATTTTGCTGCTATGTCCATTGTTCTCTGAGGTTAACAATCTGACTGGACTAACTGTGCAGGACAATTCAGTTCTGGCAATTACAACTAACTCAACAATGCTAAAGAGCATTTTTTACACACACAGGTTACCTTTACTATAAATTAGGGATAAACTAGTCAGCAAAGCCAAGCAGTTACTTCTAAGTGGACAGAAATCCAACAAAATTATTATTATTGGTCTGACAGTAGAAGTCTGTTTTGGGGAGTCAAGAATCAGCACTAAAAAGAGCATTTGCAAAAACGAGAACTTATTTTCAATACAACTGTTCAGAAGCTAGAAGCTAGCAACCTTACAGAGCACTCTGTGACCAACTTGCATCTTTGTAGACTCACACATCTCACATAAGTAAGATGCCTGAGCTTCCCATAATCATAGTGCATTCTGCTTCCACAAGTGAGGTAAGAAATGAATTCAGAGAAGATCAAGGTCATATCTAAACTATGCTTCAAGGACCAAATGCATATGGCAGTTGTGACAGCCTCATAATAGGGCAGTATCTGGCCACACACGAGCGCCATTCTCCCGCACTTGTCTTCAATGGACATGTGAGCCACAAGAGGGAATGGTATGTCCCAGGCTTGAATTATGGGACATAGTATGCACTGCCAGCATTTGCACTCATTCTTGCGCAGTCACACAGGGAATCATGGCTGATTAACTTGCTAGTTCAGTGAAATCACATCTCCTTGAAAATTCCCAGGACAATCCTTCCTCCTCTGAAAGAAAAAAAGCACCATAGCTCTGTTTATCAGTGATACAACACAGCCCTCTGTGCCAGCACAGCAAACCAGCAAGATCAGAGGGAACAAATGTGTGTGTGGTTCAAGACAAGTGAAACTTACTGCAGAGTCAGAGCACAGACAGGTGTCAAGCATAAGGGTAAGATCATATTTTAAAGTTTTCCAAAGACTAGTTTATCTACCAAGAGAAGAGAAAGCTTTCGGCCAAATTACACTGGATCCTCTCTTATACATAGCTTTTGAAGTATTTCTCCTTCTTCCCTGCATCTTCACAAACAATCTGGTCAATACAGGAATATTTATTACATCAGGAACAAAATAGATTGAGATTGCACATAGGTTTTCAAACATTCTTACATGATTTAGGAGCTCAATCCCCACCAATAATCACAAGATTCAGAAAGCGAGGTGCTGGGGGGCGTTTCTCACAGGATATGCTTTTCACACCCCTAAGCAGGGAGTTAATTGCAAGGAAATTGTGAGGGGATGAGCTTAGCTTGCGGGAAAGAACATAATAATCTGTGTTGGATCTAGAACTAAGCACAACAAAATGACAGCCACCAAAATTGGAAGCCATTTTGGAAAACCTAAATGTGATGCATTTCAGGGTTTTCATTCAAATTACCATTCTCTCTCCTTGGGAAAGGTCTCCTTAGCCGTCCCTTACCCTGCACTGAAGTGGGATCAGATGTGTCCTTTTCCTCCAGCTCAATCACTGCATTAGTTTGCCCGCTTGCTTCTTCTGTCTGATCCTGATCTGTGTTGTCCATTTGATCCAAGACAGCCTGGACAATGGGAACCATCATAGCAGTGGTGGCTGTGTTACTTATCCACATGGAGAGGAAAGCAGTGACTCCCATGAATCCCAGCATGAGGCTGAAAAGAAAGAAACAGGCAGAGGAGAAAGGAGAAAAAAACACCCGGCTAGGCTTTATGGCCTAGAAAAGCAGAGCCCAGACAGGGATGTGTGTAGCCTCCAGCAATGCGAAGCAGGAGAAGACTCCCCCCAGGACAGCTCTGCTGCCTTTACTGAAGGAATCCCAGAAAGGCATTTGATTCCTTGGTCTGCACGTGATTAATGCCCAATGGCAAGCACCTAGATTTTAGCCAGATTAAAATAAAATAAAATGGTAGCTCTGTAAGAATAAACCACAAAACAACACTATTTCTCTGATGATTATCATTAAGATAGAAAATGACACTAGGATCTTGCAAATTTGGCTTTTGTCTCTAAATGCAAAATAATGGATACTGGATGCTCTTCACCACCACCATCTTTGCTAGACTGAACTCTAGTCACAGAGCTGGCACCACTTAATCATCCCCCAGGTGCTGACTGTATCTCCATTCACAGAGATGGTGAGGAGGACCCTGCATCACTGATGGCTTGGGGCCTTGATTGAGGGCATTCACCTAAACAGTGAGAGCCAGCACATTCAGTAATAGGTCAGCTGGGTAACAATAGTGCAGTTAACATAGTTTTACAGAGATTCTGCCTGAAACAGAGAGCACCGGTAGGATTTATCTCAGCTGACTTCAGACATGAAAAACACAGGTACCTTGATTCTACGTACTGCTTTGCAGTTGATGGGCACTTTTTGAGCATGAATCATCTGCCCTATTTAGATATCAGGCTTCAGGTGAGATAAACCTCATCTCTGGAAACACCTGTCCCTTTTTGATGACTGCACAGACTAGCTATTTGAATCAGAAGTGAATGCTTGTGTTTAGAAAACTGAATTCCATCTGAACACTCTCATCTAGGGATCAAACCATGAACTCAGTGGAAAATGTAGGAGACTACAGTTAGGGGCTGAAATTAATATAAAAATATTTTAAATCCGTTCAAGACAACTGAGAAACTCCAAGCTTGAACCAGTTCACATTGAATCTGTGGAAATGCTCCTCAACTTAGGGCAGAGCTAACACCTGGCCATGCTTTACTCACAAGTGTTCTCCTGTAATGTTGTTCTTGGCTACAAGACAATAAACTGTTCCTGCAGACAGATTTCATCCCTGGTAACTTTGTGTAAGGGCAACAAAAAAAGTTATTGGAGCTTCCTTTTTGTGCCAACCATTGCACACTCTCCCTGGGCCTCAGCTGAGTTGGTGCAGGATAGAAAGAGGTCATGTAATGCTCTTACAGTGCAGGTTTCACCCCAAGCATCAGCAGGACCTTCAGCGCAATCCTTTTGTGGAGATTCCACTGTTCAACAGAAATTGCGACGATCAGCCCCCCAATGAAAAGCATATTTGTTTCCTTTAGGTACTGCAAGCACACCTGAAACACAGAAAAGGTAGGTCAGGGGCCTCAACGTAGCCTCTTGGTGGCCTCACCAGCACATGTTGCCTTCTACACTCCTAAAGCCATTCACCACACCAGGCCCCATACCAGCATCAGCAGCAGGAGCCTCAGAGCTACTTCCAATTTCCCAAACTCTTGATTCTTTGTTTAGGTGTTGAACTGGCTAGTACAAAGATTTACTACAGCATACACATTCTTTTTGGAATCACTAGGAGTTAATAAAGTACAAAGTGACAGCAGTTTTCTAAAAGATTATTAGGGGTTTAAAGTATTGCGTAGGTACCAGGGATCCTAAGCTCCAAAACAGATTTCTCAGCACCCTTAGCACTCATACCCTTCCTTACTGCCTTCTTGGCCAGTCGTAAGCCTGAGATACAGTACCTAAGAACAGCTTCCTTCCCTTGGACTAGAGCACTACCCTGCCACTGGCACTCCCAGCCAGGCATCTTTTAGTAGAATGAGCTTTAGAGGGGACAGTGGGCTTGCTGGCAGCACGCTGTCTACCCTTTCAGAGGAAGTTTGTCTCATGCATTTTGAAATCTCCCATAGGACACATCTGCACACATCTCATAAGATAGGTATGAACACACAAGCTTCAGCATCAGACCTCTCCTACTGCATCAAGAGTAACTCCACAAGCTGCTGGCATTAGAGGGATGTTCGTCAGCAGGATCCACACTTAAGAGATGGACTTTCTCCGCCATCACCCCAAGCCCCACACCCTTTACTTTCTGGCAAAAGATCATTTAGTTCAGCATATTCACACACACGAATGCTGAATACTGCTTAATACTTTCAAGAACAGTGCCACAGAAGTGGAAGACTTCACTATTAAACTTATTTGCTGCACATTAGCTGGGGGATCAGAGCAATAGCTACCCTGTACTGGATCTGAATTAATCCTTACAGTTTTAGAGTCCTGAACTCCAAGTAGAGGGAAAAATACAACAGGCATGAGGGAAGTAACAGCCAGCGGGATAACTTCAGTGCACCAGTACACAGCCATGATGATGATGATATATGCACATTTGGCTTCCTGCAATACAATGGAAGACACATTTAAGCATAGACTGTTCTTAAACGTAAGAAACACACTCCTATCTCTTATAAAGGGACCAAACTTTCTGTTGTCTGCAGCTTAACAGGGTACGCAGAAATAGGCAGTAGGGACATGAGGATTTAAACTGTTATATTCTAAGTCTTGTTATGAAATCACATGCTTAAAAAGATCTGTTTGGCCTCACTGGTTGTTCTAATGCACCCATATGGAATGCTGGGTGTGAAGGAAACACACCTTCCACAGGCAGGTAAGTACACTGCTGAGTTTTAAGCTGCCCCTTGACAGCTGGTGTAAGCAGCAGAGTCCTAGGAGCTAAGAACTTTTAATAGCATTTATGGATTTGGGCATTTCTCTTTTGAGTATTTATTTTAAAATGGATGGCTAAATTCACCCATGTGGATGATTAGACTGTCTGAAATTCATGAGTCCTTGTGGTGAATCTGGTCAGACATCTGAAGCACTTGGGGAACTCTCTTACCTTTTCTTCATGGCTAAGCACATTTTAGTATTAAATTACTTTCCCAAATGACATTGCGCTTATTGAATAAGGGAATTCCCTTATTCAACACAAGTTGATCAGCTATTTCTGTTACCTAGCCCTCCTTGGCTTATACTTTTAAAATTGTTAGGAGAAGCAAGCATTCATCAACTAAGAGTAAACAGAGTTTTAGAGCTCAAGTCCAAGTGTACTTTATTTCACAACTTGCTCATATTTAGAGTATGTGTTTATAGGATCTTACTCTAATGCAGCAAATGAGACTTTATTGCAACAATAAATAGTGGTAAAGTGACTTTTAAGCTGCTCTAAGGTGACATTTATAAAGAGGAGTGTTGTCTTCCTTTCTTTTGTTGAGAAGCTTTTTAAGGAAATAGAAAATATGGTAAGTAATATGATTTCTTTTCAGGTTTAGAGGAAATTAATTACAGGACATGTTTTGAAAGGAATATTTCTTCATAGACTAGAAGATATCTGACAGAATTTATATGTTTCTTCCCATAATAAATGTGAGATGAGCTTATGATACAATTTTAAACTGTACAACAGTAATTAAATGCTAGAACTGATGATGGTTCATCTGTTGCCACTAGGAAAGACAAAACAATTCTAAGTGCCTAAAAGAGAACACTATTTTTGAATAAAACAGAACACAAAAGAAATACTTGTTTGGTAAAGTGGAGAATAAATAATTTCCATAAAGTTCAAAAATACAACTATGCTTATAAATAAACTACAACAACTGCAGCCAATTCAAACAACCAAAATTCTATGATTAAAAATATATGTATAACTGTGATTTTATATATATAGAGACAGCCAGACAGTCACAGAGTGTTTCTTTGGCATCTCTGGACAGTTCTTAGGAAACACAGTGATCTGCCCTCTCCCTGTGAGCAGAAAAAGTGGTTGCTGATGGAAACGTTACGCTCCCATTGTGAAATACAGTAATTTCCCAGATTAGAGTGGTGACACAATATTCCCACAAATATTGGAAAACTGAAGAGAAGCTTATTCTTCAGGAGAATCTGGGGATTTCCCAGATTCAGGGAAAGCTTCAGGGAAAGCTTTCCTAGTACTGATCACAGCAGTCCCTAACAGTGAGAAATCAATCTTTCTGTGAAGCACCTGCGTTCAGCCGAAAGGCAGGGTGACATTATTCCACCACGGAAATTTGAAGGAGTAGCAACGCTGTTTGCACACAGGCACGAGGCTTTTTGCTACTTTAAAACACGCTGAACACCACAGGTCCTTCAGAAGAAAGTTTGGTTTTAGCATTAGTATTATTGGAATTGACTCTCTTGGGCTGTAATACTGCCAAGTGAGGTTTCACGCTCTGCTGGAAGGCAGCGAGGGGTCACGAAGCAGTCGTCGGGGGCACCGCGGGGGGGGGCACCATGTGGGGGTACCGATGCCCCACGGCCAATGCAGCGTGCCAGACCCTGCCCGCTCCCGTCCCAGGGCACCTGGGCGGGTCGAGGCAGGCGAGGGGCTCCGGGGCAGCTCCCCGGACGGGGCGGGCGGGGGGCGCCGGGGCAGCTTCCCCGGAGCTGGGTGGGAGGGGCGCCGCCGGGGCAGCTCCCCGGACGGGGCGGGCGGGGGGGGGCGCCGGGGCAGCTCCCCGGACGGGGCGGGCGGGGGGCTCCGGGGCAGCTCCCCGGACGGGGCGGGCGGGGGGCGCCGGGGCAGCTTCCCCGGAGCTGGGTGGGAGGGGCGCCGCCGGGGCAGCTTCCCCGGACGGGGCGGGCGGGGGGGGGCGCCGGGGCAGCTCCCCGGACGGGGCGGGCGGGGGGCGCCGGGGCAGCTTCCCCGGAGCTGGGTGGGAGGGGCGCCGCCGGGGCAGCTTCCCCGGACGGGGCGGGCGGGGGGCGCCGGGGCAGCTCCCCGGACGGGGCGGGCGGGGGGCGCCGGGCACTTACCGAGGTGGGCACGGCGAGCGGCAGCGGCAGCAGCAGCAGCGGCGGCAGCAGCAGGAGCATGGCGGCGCGGTAGCGCAGCAGGCACCGCAGGCACGTCGGGGCCATCCTCTGCGGGACACGCGGTCAGGGCGCCGCCGCCGCCGCCTTAAGTACGGGGCGGCGGGGGCGACGCGGCCCGCCCGGCCCTCGGGGGCCCGCCCGGCCCCGGCCCGGCCCTCGGGGACACCGGGCCGCCCTCTGCCCCGCAGGTGCGGCCCCTCGGGGCCAGCACGAGCCCCTCTGCCCCCCTCTACAGCTCCAGTCGCCGGGGTGTTTTGAGATAGTCCTCCCCGTTGTCAGTGCTTATGGGAAGCTGCTACTACCGGCAGATCCTCATGCTGCATATTCACTGGGGGGACTAGCGGGCTGCCACAAGGCTCCTGCCACGCTTGGACTATGGTTGTCCTCCTGTCAAGGGAGGATCTTGCACTCATTGAGGCAGTGGTGAGGAGGGAAGGAGCTACTCTGGGGAGCTGGAGAGTTAAAACCACAGTGGGGTTCTCCCCACAAGGACGGTCTGGGCAGGCACGCATGGCTGTGCTTCACGGCCTGTTATTTTGTGAGGGCTTCTGTGTCCATAATCTGGGTTAAAGATAACCCAAAAAAGTTAACTCAAAGGTTATCTTTAATCCAGCTCAAAATTTCAGTGATTTGGTCTATAGCACAGCCACACAATCAGATGTGGTGGGGCGACTGAAAGGGCAGCAAGCCTGATCAGAAGGGCAGAAAGGGACAGCTCGTGGCACTGAGGGAGGGACTGAAAGCTGGATCAAGGACAAAGAATTGTTTGACATTTTGTGCCTTGCTTTTGTCAGCAGCCCCCTGAAACTGATGGAGGCAGGAATCATCTTGACAATTTGATCCTGCAAACTCTGAATAAGGTCTTACCAAGGGGTTACTTGCAGAAATAAAGAATTGCAGATCCCCCACTAAGTAATGAAGGAGCTCTGACTACAGCTTTCACTATTTGTCCTCTCCTGACCAGAGGGACTTGAGCGACAGTTCAAAACAAGACACTTCAGTGTGGCTGTTCTGTTTGTAAAAGCAATGAATGTCCACTCAGAAATATAGTAGCCAACCGGATCTGTACAGATTCCAAATCTTCAACCCTTTAACAGCAGTCCCTCTGGGTAACTTACCAACACCGAAGAAACCTCACGCCCGTGTAGAGCCTAGCAGAAAGTGGGGAACCAGCCAAAACTTGCATTCCTGTGGCCAATCTCCAATGAAGAAATGCTCCCTATTGAACAACAACAATAAAAACTCACTACAAACTCTTGAATCAGAAAATGCAAAGAGTTAACTCTAAAGGAGGTACTAAGGCTAACTTTATCTAAAAGACCAGTGCAAATGTGATCTGCTGTCTTGTTAAAGAGATGCAGTGCAGTAAATAAACAATCGTGTGGCAAGTCAGTTAGCTAGTCCATATCTCAGTTTCCCTCTTTGTCAAACGCAGACAAGGGAATCAATACTTCTTTATTGTGCAGAGCCTATTTGAAGCTTGCCTTCACTGTGCCATCTGAAGTACATTCTGTGATACGGAACAAACCAAAAAAAGGCTTCACAAAAAGAGCAAGCGAGTGCATACTAGGAAATCAGTGTGAAAGATCCTGAAGTGCCCTCTTCTTTGTCATGCAGGGCAACCACATAGGTGGAAAAAAGAGTATTAGGTGAGAATGAGAAAGAAGATGTCTACATTCAGAAGAGGAGGCGGAAAAGTTGTGCAGAGCATAGTTGAGGTAGAGGAAGGGGAGAGCAAGACTGGATGAAATGGGGGAGGAGACCAGTGACAATGCAGGCTGAGGCTGGGCACTGCTCTCGAAGGTTTCAGCATGCTCCAGCACACCCTCCTCTACAGAGGACTGTGTTCGATTTGGCAAGTCTTTCAGCAGTTCTCTGTCCCCCTCAAATCTGTGCATACAGCTCAGATACATTTGGTGCTGCCTGGATCAGAGTGTACTACAGAAACAGCAACTTTTTCACGTAACTTGCCCATGAACTTCCTCATTGGTGTGCCAAGGGGCTGAAAGGAGGACAAAGCTTTGGTCGCTTGCTTTCCGGAACTAGTCTGACAGGCAGGCAAAAGGAAGCTGCAGAGACCATCATGCTTATAAAGCCTTCAGCAGGAGAAGTTTTAGAGGGTTCAAAAAGAGCATTAAAACAAAAATCTCCCACAGTCTGAAATTCAGCTCACGGTAATTGAACACTAACTGCAGGCCTTCAAGAGAAAAATCCTTCTCTCTAGTCGGTACTGCTCTGAATATAGCAGAGACCAGAGCAGTATTTACAAGACTGAGATAGGTGGTTTCACAGCCTTTAACTACTGCTTTAAAGGCAGGAGCTGAAAACGGCTTTTGGTTGCAGACACCATTTGAAAGCTGAAACTTGTGGCAGCCTTTGGGCTAAATTCTGATACCCCGTTGCTGAATAGTATCTTGCTCTTACAGAGTTCTTCTCGGTAGTAATTTTCAAATTGCATTACAAAGAATGTCAAATCTTTGTGTTATGAGGAGACTTAGGCACGGGGCAGTGACATGGAGTGGAACTGGGAGCTGAGTCAAGTCTCTTGTATCTCAAACCCTTTCACCAGTTACCAGCCCTCCAGCTCCCATTTGCTGCTGTGTGTACTGTTTTCCACCCTAATAAACACAAGCATTTCAGGAACAGTAACCAGTGAGTTTCAGAAATAACTTACGACTTCTGTTCCCATTCCATAGATCGTTACACTAGAGCCTGAGGGTGTGCCGACAGTCTTTTCTCAAGATCGCATAAAATGCAGCAGAGATGGGAGAAGAATTCAGGTTTCCAAAGGGTGTGATGCAGCACCAGAGCTGAGCCCACCTAGCAGCTTGCTGCTACTCACCAGGGGAGGTACCATGCCCGCGAACTTGCCCTGGACATCTTGTAGCTTCCCAGCCACTGGCTCTGGTGGTTACTGGAGTCCTCCCTCAACTGACTGAACTGGTAGAAAACTCACTCATGAAGGAAGCAGAATGTTTTTGGCTGAGTTAGTGAGCTGAATAGGTGCAATGAAGTGTCCAGCGAGCACCAAAGCCAGCAGAGGAGGCTGGGCCAGTTATGCCTGAGGTGGGAGTAGTGATGGGTGAGATGGTCATGGCTGCTCCTTTCAGAGGCAGCAAGTTTGTAGATGAGCTTAGCAGAGCTATGAAACCACACACGGAGCCTTGCGATCTTCCCTCTTGTACAAGAGATACCAGAATAAATGTCATTCCCATACAATACAAGCACTCAGAAGTAGGACACTACCAGAGACTAGTTAACAAATGCTGACATGTATTGTCTGGGTTAGTGGACAGGGACTAGAAGTCCCTTGGGTAAGCAGGGATTCCAGGATTGTCAGGCTAGGTGGAAAAATCAGAAAGATTTTAGTAGAGTCTGTCTCGTTCCCACAAAATTGTTTTTCTGGATGCATCTCATTCCCACAAAATTGCTTTCTTTTTTGATGCATCTCATCCACTACAAGCCAACAACCCCACTT
Organism: Rhea pennata; assembly: GCF_028389875.1. Lineage (NCBI taxonomy): Eukaryota > Metazoa > Chordata > Aves > Rheiformes > Rheidae > Rhea > Rhea pennata. The sequence continues at coordinate 304,859 of NC_084682.1, forward strand.
GCTGCTGTTATCTCTGGATAGGAATGTTCAGTGGCAAGAAGGCTTTACAGGTAGCAGTTGATTAATTTAGTTACAAACATAAATATTTTCCACCTCTAATTCAAATGCTGGCCAACCACACAATTACAAACTTGTTTGCCTGTGTAAAAGCAATCTGTTTGACCTAGATAACTGCAATCTCCCATCAAGACAAAAATCCTTCTCACATTCTTTAAGTTATTACAGTGTTGCAGACTTCATGCAGCACCCAGAGATACAAAATTTTAACAAAATTTTGTTAATGACAGACTATAAGTACTCTGATACTTGACAATGAGAAACAAAAACCAAACAACTGATCCTGAGACGCGCTAGGATTTAGTGGAAAAAGACCATTCTTCTACTCAGCCTTTTGAAGTTCAGAACTTACCTCTGTGTGATGCTTGACTTGAAAAGATGCCTAAAAGAGTCTTGTACAGTATGTTATGCACTGGAAGGTTTACATGGGATGTAAATAGAAAGAGTTATTACTGGCATTCAGTGAACAACATTGTTTTGTTACCTGCTGTTTTCCCTCCAGTCAGTACTTTCACAGCTGCTGCTGGTCTACTGTGTCGCTTTAGGAGTATCCTTCAACTAAGTTCCCAGTGGAGCATCTGATATTTTTCCAAGAAAAGCTTTTGAAACTCTGAACGAGCATTCTTTCAGTACAGTCCTGGTGCACTACAACTTTCTACATGAAAGCCCTCATTATGAATTTTGAGTCTGTGGGGTTTTCTCAGTCAGCCTGTGATCAAGCTTTCTTGCCCTAGAATTGGTATTTCCCATATAGATTGCATGAATCCCTAAAGCACATTCAAATACTGTGCAGGCTAATGACTACAAAAGCAAAACCAAAACAAAATCACATTAAAATTTTGATTTGTAATTGGCAACTCTATAATCCTCTCCTTTAGCTGCCATCTCATTAACATATTTGTTCAAAAGCCTTTTCTCTGCTTCATTACATAATTTGTGTTACAAAATCAAAAAAAAAAAAAAAAAAAAAAAAAAAATACCACCAATTATTCCCGGGTCTAGATGGGTTATGTGGCTTCTTTTTTTTTTTCTCCTTTTATTTTTCCCGGAGAAAAACAGGGGCCAGAAGGGGCTTTATGGTTGGAGAATGAGCATGCTGAATTGACAGCCAAATTCTGAGCAACATCTGGGACATCTATAGTATATGGTATTACAATACATTATGCAAATCCTACTGAATGATTTCTCCCAATAGCTCTGCAAAGTAAAAGAACCAGTATTATTGTCCCCATTCTACAGACTGAGGTCAGTTCACCTCCTGTATCTCATTATACCCCACCTTGCAAGGTCTAGTACATCAAAGAAGAGCTCATCACTTGGCACTGATGTAAGAGATCTGCTGCAGTAGCAGATATAGGAATTTCTAGCCCTTCTGTCAGAGAATCCCGAATATAATGATACTGGCATTGAAACAAAGACATGAAATTCTGTTCCTCTTTCTCCCCAGCTTGCAAAACTTTCTAAACTCTAAAAAAAGGGGCTGCATAGCTTCTCTATCCCTAAGCAACGAAGCCAGCATGTGACACAGCCCCTCTCCCACAGCCATGGGGAACTCGCAGCCTCTGGCTTTGTGCTGGGCTGAGGGATGACATCTGGAGACCCACCTGAGATCCAGCGACAGGCAGCGCCTCCTGCACCGGTGGCCTCTGGAGGTATGTCAGTCAGTCCCAACCACGGCCAGATCTCTGCAGGCAGGAAAGACAGAGCTGGTTACTGCAGGCTGGAGGTGTCACCTTGCTCCTGCTCAAATATCCTGAAGCGGTTTGAGGGTCACTAGGGGAAACAGCGGGGAGTCCCCTGGGGCAAGGCTGAGCAGCCACGCAGTGGGGCGCAGTGAGGTGAGATAGAGGATGAAGGCTGGCTTCTCCCCAGCGGCGGCAGTGGGCAACCGTGCCCTCTCTGCTGTAGCTCGCTTTCCTCACGACGTGGGATGGCCCTCGGCACGCCGGGGGCCACAGCGGGCTTGGGAGGCCGGGTGCCGCCGTGGCTGCTGCAGCAGAGGTGGTCGCCGCGCGCCCCTGCTCTCCATCCCCCCGGCAAACCGGCCGCGCAACAAAGGGCGGCGAGACAACAATGGCCCCGGGAGCCTCCGCACGGCAGCGCCTGGCGCCGGGCCCCTCGCTCCCGCAGCGCCCGGCACGGGCCGCCTCGCTCCTTGGTGTCCCAGGGCGCTGGCACCTCGGCTCAGGCCTGCTGCGGGCAATGTCACAGCGGCAAGCGGAGCGGTATCCGCGGTGAGCGCGCTGCAGCAGCCGGCCGCAGTCCGGGAGGCTCCTCGGCGGACGGCGCGGGCGCTGGCGGGAAGGGCAGGCCAAGGCCCGGAGGCTCCCTGCGGCCTCGCCGAGGATCGGCGTGGGAGAGGGCCTCGAGGCGGCTGGCCGGCGGGGTGGCGTGCGGTCGGGCGGTTCCCCCACGGGCCGGGGCCGGCATCCCCCATGGGGCACAGTGCTGGCTGACCCCAGCCGGCCTCCAGACACCTTCCTTCATGGGCAGGCCCGGGGGCAAAACTGCCTCTCTGCCCAACAAGGCAGTTACTGCAATTAAACTATTGGGAAAGAAGGAAGGAGACCTCCCCAAGACCTCGGAGGACGAGGGAACTAATCTGCACGTGGCTGTACCTAAACTCACAGAAATAACTAGTACTTGTCTGGCAATGCTGCTATGTCTCCTTTAAAAATCTTTTGGCTAAGCAGCTGTTTGGGATGGGCTTATTGCCACAGATACTTTCAGTTTCATTTATTTTTTTTTCTTCACAGTTCTTGAAGAAAGGGAACTGAGAAGGATAAAGAGAAAAATTATGGCTGAAGAGAGCAGGTTCTGCAAAAACTGGTAAGAGCTCTCTCTGCACTCCTACGAAGCGTGAGGGTCTCAGGGGCTTGCTAAGATTTTCCTTAATATTATCCATGCTTCCCTTAACAGGGAGGGGGAGGGTAAGACAGGAGTGCGGATATGCGCTAAAGAGATACAAGTTAGGCTTGCTACTGAGCACCAAACAAAGATTTTCAGTTATTTTCACATTTCAAGGCTGCTGTTTTGTTGCCGCTTTCCTCTGGAGAGGTTTCTTCCGTAGCTTTCTCCCACTGGAGGGTGGGAAGGCCTTGTTCTCTTTTTATGTACTGCCATGTCAGTAATTTCCTAGTGCCTGGCAGCAGAGTCAGTGGACAGACCGTGCCAAACCTTGCAGCTGCCTCAGTTTTCCCTCATGGCTAACACTCCCTTCTGTTGCCATGTTTGCAGCAAAGTGACAATATACACAAATTTTCAGGATAATTGGCCATCTCTCATAGAGACGGGTCTGAAAGGGGCTGTAAGAGGTCACCTAGCCTCGTGTGGTCTAGAAGCTACTAGCTGTGCCATTAGGCAAATTGTAGGAAGGAAGACTCTGAAGCACTGCAATTAAAAACAGTAAAACCTGACAAGGCCAACCACAAGCAAGGAAACAAAGAATCTGATTTAAAATTAAGTTGATAAATAAAGCTTAGCCTGATTTTTATTTGGTCGGAAAAGAAAATCACCACTCAACCTTGCCCAAAGAGGGCCTGTGGATTTTTCTAGATGATTATAGGGGATCCTTTGATTAACAGTTGATGATCACTGATGAGATTCCTGGGCAGAAGCTACTGCACCTAAAACAAATCTGATAGATGTTTCTCTAACGAGTTCTTAAAAATCTCAGGTAACAGAGATTACATATCTCCACAGGAAATCCATTCCAGGGTTCATCCATCGTCATCTTGAGAAGTTTCTCTTGATATCTAAAGCAGATTTTCTTGCTGCAACCTATCTTCCTTGAGAAAATTAGAAGAATTCATTGCTTACCTCTCTCCCTGGGGCTTTCTTGCTGTGTCTGCTCTGTTCTGGGGCTGGGCTGTTCTAATGATGTGGCCTCATGCTGTCTATTCTCTCCACATTGAGGAGCCAGTGAATATGCTGGGCAGACTGGTTCTGTGACCCTGTCATGATGTTAGGTTCTGTAACAACGACCAGTGCAGACAACCCAAATTACATCAGCTGCTCTTTCTCCCACCTCTCCGCAGCAGCGGAGCTGAAGTGTGCATGTCCTTGCAGGCAGACTTCTACTCTTGCAGCCTGGCAAGGTTGCATGGCTCATCTTCATCCACCAGGCCCTAATGACCATCACCTCCTTGTGCCAATCATCAGAACTTCCTACCAGAGTATCCCTGGCCCATTGCAGTAAAGGATTTGAGGTGACAGGGACACACCTTACCTCCTGTTGCCCCAGACACAAATGTCTTTGGGCCTGAAGTAAGAGCAGTGAGGCAAACATCCTAAGGCAGGTCCCACAGGATCGGAGCAGGCCCTGTGGGCAGAGGAAGCATGGGAATCAGCTGAGGCATGGGTCAGCCACCCTGAAGCTGCTCCAAGGGGAGCAGTAGCAGTTTTACACTGCTGAGATTTTGCACTTGGAAGCCTCTTAAGGAGGCTGCACTCGATCTGTTTATTGTATTTCAATCCTAGTCACCAGTGTCATAAACACATTAATAATTAAACAACTGATTCCTGTATAGACTAAGTGACTCTTCTAGAGCCCACTGAGCACAATATCTCTGATGTGACAACATCTCTGTGCCTCTCAGCTCAGGACATTCTGCTTTACAGGGAGGGGGCAGCTGTAGCAACCTAAACAACAGCTGTAGCTCTTCCTGAAACAAAAGTTGGACCCATATATGAGGAGCCTCTAGTAGTTGCCCTATCCCTTTCAAAAGTGCCCCTAGTAATATGGCAGAACCCCAGTAACAACCCCAGTCTCTAAATGTCTCATTAGGATGAATGAGAACTATTTTTTGGGGACAAACCATTAGAGTTGTAACCAGTTCATTCACTCCTTTCCATTTCTGTACTTGGCAGTAAACGAGATGTGTCTGCTGCCAATTTCTCCCTCCATGAGGCCCATTGCCTGCGATTTCTCACTCTCTGTCCAGGATGTGATGAACCAGTTGCCCAAAAGGACATGAAAGACCATCAGACAGAAGCACACAAGCAGGTGAGGTACGCTCCACTTTCTTAAGGTTTTCTTGCAAATACCAAAAAGCTCTGTCAGCCCTGAAGTATAGTGCTCTATTTTAAGTATATTTGATCTTTTGTAATTGTTTAACCTGAAAATCTGTAAGGGTCTGATAAAACCCTTCAGTCCTGTTTACAGCATCTTTTGATCCTATTGCACACTCAGCTTCAGGGAATATAGCTTATACTGTGGTTTCAGGATTATTCATCGCAGCTCCTCCAGTAATACAGTCACAGATCAGACATGAATACATGCTACTTTTGCTTGTGAATTAGCTGGATCATGCAGTATAGAGTTTAAGACCCCTGTATGCTATTGTGTGAGTTTAATGTCGGTCGTAGAGGGATGAACAGTGCCTGCTCCAGCATAAAGTTAGATGATGCAGAGAAAGATGGACAGTACATGATCTGACATAAACCTTGCTTCTACAAAGTTACAACTTTTTTTTTTTGAACAAAAATGAACTAGCAGAGTAAGTTGATTGGCTCTTTGTATAGCAAGTTCATGACTTTTTAAATCTGGCATTAGAAACCCTGCAGCTAGAGGTACTATTCTGAAGCCTCAATACATAGGCATGAATTTTTATTCTGTTTTACTAGTTTCATTGATTTAACAGTTCCACTATTTTCACTTGCATAACAGAACACAAGTAGGTCTCTTGGCAAACCTCAAGAAAGCTAGCATGTCTCCTATACTGTTATATGGCCTATCATAATTTAGACTAGCTGAATATCAGCCCTATACTTTCAAGATAAACCTCAGACAAAACTCTGAATATACTTTATATTTCACACTGGGACCTTTCAGAATTGGATCCCTGCAGAGAATGATAGTTTCCTGCAGAATCATCAGATACAAATTTTCCTCAAAATCTCAACAACATAGCTCAGGTCTGACAGAGAAAACAAACAAACAAACAAACAATTCACCAAAACTTTGTCACTGATTGGGATGAAAGTAATTGGGAGATCATCACAGCAGCTTGAATTTGTATTGCTATATGAAAGCACTAACCATCCTGCTATGCTCCCAATGAACTGCTGTATGCTTCACTTGCAGGTTAGATGTGATTTTTGTCACCAGAATATGCAGCAGTACCAGCTAGAGTGTCACAAGGTAAGCACAGAATATGATACTTTTCATCCTCTAGGCTGACCCTTTGACCAGCCACCAGGAGTCACACTAACCTGGACAGACCATCATCAGACAAACTTCTCAACAGTGGCATTGTTTTGGCATACCTTTAGCCCCCTGTAAATAAGTATATCCTGTGGTGGTTGTCCATCCAGTCCTGCTGTGATATTCTATTTTAGGAAATAATCTATTACTTCCTCATCCTTGGCACCTCAGGCTCCTATTCTTTGAGGATTTTCCAAAGACATTTCTTTTCTGCCCCTACATTCATATTACCTGCTTTTCCAAAGGGGAGATTAGGCAAAGTGTGAGTCCTTCCTCACACAGGAACCTTCCTCAGGAACTATTGTGGGTGTGATGCCAGGGAGACCGCTAAGGAAGAGATACACAAAGGAATTGGCAGCAGCTGGGAAGTGAGCGTGGCCTGACCACTCTAGCTTTAGTCTAACTGTTTTGAGGAACCAAAGCAGCAAACACAGCAGGCTTCACCTGGTTCTGGTAGCTAAGTATTGGAATTTTCTAGGTGGGCTGGTGCTCTGTTGCTAACCCATATATATATTAAAAATATAGGTTTATATATATATTTATATAAATGAATATAATATAATATAATATATAAACCTTACAACCGAAGATGCAATACATCTTCACTGCTTTTGATATCCATTTTGCCTTATATTGCCACATTCTCCTAATTTAAAGCTAGCTCAGATAGGCTAACTTCATGCCTTCATTTGGCTGTGCAGATACATTCTTAAATAGTCAGTCATTCCTCTCACCTGATACCCTCTTTTATTATTGATGGGCAGTTCACAGTAATTTCCTCTGTTCACGTGCAGGCCAAGGAATGCCAGGAACGAGCAACAAAATGCAAGATCTGTGAGCTGGACATGCCCTCCAGCAAGCTGCAGGAACACCTGGACACTTGTGCCAGCCGAACAGAGCGGTGTTGGGAATGTAACAAATACGTCATGTACAAAGATCAGAACAGACATAAAGATATTTGCCAGAAAAGTCGTCCGTCCAACCATAAGGATGTGAACTTTCAAACCAGTGAAGCATCTACTCATGCAACATCAATTTATCCAACCACTGGTAACCAAAATTCCTCATTGTCGTGGAGAGGCTCACCTTGTTAAATATCAGTGAAAATTCTCTTGCCTTCTCTACAATCCTCAGTAATTCAGACTGAAAGGGATTGCTGCTTAATCCAACCACAGTGAATGGGCCAAGTGTCATTTTCAGTTACAGTGATTATTTTAAAGTCAAGTGATTGCACCAACTTCTTGCTCATCAGCCATGTTCTTTTTTATGCTTCTCTTGTATCCTGAAAGTGTAATCTCTTCTGTCAGAAGACAAGCAGAGCTTTCTCCTTCCATACAGAGGAAATTTAATCTAGGATTTCCCCCTCCTGCAACATCTGAAGGCAGAGATACATACTTTGATTTCTTGAGGTTTTGGAGCAGGTTTATATGGCCAAAGGTATCAAACAGACTATGACAAAACAAACAAAAAAAATCTGTGAATCCTGTCAATGATTCCAGAAAGGAATAGGCAGCAGTAGGATTACAATATAGTGGCTGGTAAAATAAACTGTAGGAAGCAAAACCCCTGGCAATGGGACATAGACATTCCTGGCCTAAAATTAGCTAGGGCAAGGTAAGAGAGAAGAACCCTGAGTCACAGAACAAGGGGCCAGAGTGAAACTACAAATATTTCAAAGTTCACTAGAAGGGATTTGGGGTTGGTTTTGAGTGGTACCAACAGCAGGAGAGAGTCACAGCTCTAATTCCTTCTCAGATAGTGGAATTAGCATCCTGTCTTTCTCTAGCATCAGTGACTATAAGGTAGGTTTGAACAGCCTGTCTGGATAACATCTGTGAGTAGCATCTTTCTCCATTTTTTCTTCCTGAAGGTGACAGTGACAATCTTTGTCTGAAGTGCAATAAGTCATTCCCAGATGATCAGTACCCCGAGCATCTGGTAAGTAGCTTTGATGCTGAACCAGAAAACAGTTAATTTCCTAATTTTAAACCAGAAAAAGCTGTACATTATGTAAGAAAAGGCAGTGTGTTTTGGCTTTTCAAATAATAGCTTCATGATACAACATTTTCAGCTGCAGCATTACTGTGAGATGGCCTCTACTGCTGCTCCCCATGATTCATGCCTGTCCTATACCACAATGCACTATGTAGTTGGGTGCTCCTCACTTTGCTATTGTTTCTTTTTACAGAATAAATGCAGTGTACCCCATATGCTGGCGAAGGCTCTTGCTGGCCCCAAAACTTCAAAACTCAGCACTGACTCTCCTCAATCTTCTTCCTCCCTGGCTCCCTCTTCCACTTCTGAGGATGCAATGGCATGGAAAGACGTCCGTCCCAAAGGGAAAGAAAGGGACCAGCCATTGACCTCAAAAACCTTGCTTAAACCTCCAAAGAACAAAAAGAAGCTTGGCTTTTCCTCTCCCACAAAGGGTGGGCATTCCACGTCACCTCAAGCTCTTAAAGATACCCTGTGTTACGACATGATGGTGACCTGTGCCCACTGCAACGTTCTCCTGCCGCTTCCAACCCTTCGGAAACACGAGGTGAGAAGTGAGCTTTGTCTCCTATGTGCTTAAATAAGAGGTATACCTACAAGGTCACTACACATCACCTGAGGTCCCAGGGCCTGTTCCCCATTCCAGAGCTACGTATGAAATGTTGGCTGCAGGTACAGCCTCTCTGTAAAGCATGGAAGTGACTAATTCCATTAGTTATTTATGCTCACATCCATACAGACTAGCTCTGTTTCCTGCCGTCTGCCTCAGTTTTAAGAAAAAGTAATAATGACTGAAGCCATTAATTTCAAGCTCAAATCCTGGAAAGTCTTCAGCACTCTCCATATTATCTAATAATTGTTCCTTAGAATAATGTTTTTTTTTTTTTTCTTTTAATCTCAGCTGCATCAGAGATGGAACTAGATAAGTTTCAATCTCAACACGGGCCCAATTGTGAGGCCCCTACTGAATATAACTATATGTTGAATATAATGTCAAACTTTCCTCTAATATGACTGTTATTTATTTGTCAGATCAAGTGTCTACGTTTGACATCTTTACAAAATACTAGGATGAACCCAAAATTAAATCGTGGAAAAGAAGGTATTGCAGAAATTGTGAAATCTAGAATAGAACTTATCATCTAGAATTATTTTGTATTGGTCAAACTGGAACAATATTTTGCAGAGGAAGTACATCTGGAAGAGTTAACACTCAGAATATTGCTAAGCTCTTCGGCATTCCAACACACTAGGTTCCCATGAGGTAGCTGGAGGGACTTAATAGACGGTTTTTATAACGAAAGAGTAAAAAAGGCTAGAATTCCCATTTGATAGCTGAATTAAGAGCTGGTTCAAGTCAAGGGAATAAAAAATAATAAGTAATTTTGGGGTTCCCCAGCATTATTTCTTTTTTCAAAAGGAAAAAAAAACAATATGAAGAATGCATTTTAAACCAGTTGGAAATGAAAAGATAATTTACCTCCAAAAGACTGCATGTTTGCAGCATAAACTACTCACAAAAATCATACCTGATTGCACTTGATCCATGAAGTACCCTTTTCAGTAATTTTTTTTAAGAGGGCATTGCTTCAAAACCAATACATTCTTCACTCTCCTGACTCACACACATGTGCACACAAAAGCACATACTGTACCTCTCAAACTACATTCATCTGAGCAGGGCAGTACCATCCCACTGTAAGCAGAGATCAGCACAAAATTTTCACAGAACAGGCATCCTGTTCTGGGTTTATCTGTTCCAGCACTAAATGGAGGTTTACAAAATAGTTTCAGAAGACAAGAAGTAAAATTCATCTTTTCTCTGTAGTAAAAATTATGTTTTATGTAGTAAAAATTACACATTCAATAGAGCATAATTACTCAAGACAACACTTCCAGCAGAGCTTGAACTAATTCATAGGTATTAAGTAACTCTTCTTCCACTGTCCCAAAAAGGCTGTGACTCTTACCACCTGCTCTACTCCTTGGATCCTAAGGAGTATCCCTTCAGCTCAGCCCAGCTAATTAAATGAAATTCAAAGCAGTTGCTCTCAATCTGTGTTTATCTGCCTGGTTCAGTAAAAGAACTTCTTTACTTCTGCCTGTAAAACTTTGATCTCCTGCTAAAATAAGGACAGCAAGCACCAAAGTATGCAGTGGAGGGTTGGTCTAGTTTTGATTTACAGAATGATTCAAATAAAAATAAGTGCATAATAATTACATGTACTTTGACTTGCATTTCGTTTCTTTAGGCTGTTCTGCTTAATAAAGACAGGAAGGCTGTAAAACTGAATCTCTCTTTAAAAAGACTGATAACTGGGTTTTGTTTTACAGAAGACTCCTTCTAGGACACTCGTGCTTAAATCTGGAAAGAGAGATGCATCTTCAGAGTGAAGCTTCAGTTCAGCTTTAGCAAAAGGCACTGAAAGTACACTAGCTTTATTGGCAAAAAATAAAAGTGATTCGCTACTCTGGATGAGGAACAAAAAGTGGTTCTGACTTTTATTCCTTATTAAGAGTGGCCTTTAGCAGATTTCACCAGAAAGCTCTAAAAATAGTGGGGCTCAACAGCTGTTGTAATTTCAGGTATTTCTGTGTAAGCCTGCCTGGGGAATGCATGTCTTCCACCCTACTTTAGCAAGGAGAACAGCTTCCTTAAAATTGTTTGTCCGAGGGGAGGGATTGAAATGAACAATTCGGAATTTCTTGTCACATTGAGCACCACCAATTCCCCTTGCTGTCACCAAGGCATTAGTGCATTTTATGGCATTGCCCAGTGAAATTTGAAAACATTATATCCTGCTCTCCTCTTCAGTGGGAATTTCCCCGCTGAACCTAGGGCTAGCCCAAACAGCTTAGTGTCAGGAGACTGCAGACACATTAGGGACAACTGAGAGTGTTCACCTGGTAGAAAATGGTCCAGATGGAAACTCATAGAGCCCGTTGGTGGAAAAGGTAAATGTGCAGAGTGAGTGGGTGCTTTCTGTGCTCTGTGTGCATGTTTGCGAAGCAGCGTTTGGAATGGCATCTTCTGTCTATAAGCACGAAGATACATATTAACAGAGCAGTTACCACAAGGAGCCATTTTCCTCTCGTCCACCTTTAGCAACGTTTAATCTTACATAGGGCTGGCTGGAACTGATGTGTGTTCTGAGCTGTGGTTTAACATCTCACATCTCAGATCCAAACTGGTTGCTCTCTGCACGATTTATGCACAAAGCCTCGATGCAAAATCAGGTTGAGTTTGAGAACACTCACAGCACTTCGGCATGAGCTCAGGCTCATTTACACACAGCCACATTGGCAAGAGTGAGCTGAACACCCCAGTAGATGATCTGGGAGGAGATACCTACATCCTCGCAGCCCCTGGGCTAATGCCAGCGTTGCGGACACGATGAAGGCCGGCTGTTGGGTCTGATGACTGTAAGTGACTCCTGATGCCAACCCCTACCTCTGCAGCATGGAGGCTGTTTGTAACCATCTGTTATATTTCCTGCATGAGTTCTGACCTCATTAATCTGAATCTGAAACTCTACTACTGAGGGGCGAAGAGTACATAACTTGACTCCTTATCTGTCCTGGATGTTTGACTAATCAGAATCTAGAAAGTTGCATTTGAAACCCTGCAGGAGTACTTTAATTAGATTTAAGATGGAATCTCCAAACACAGTCTAAGACATTGTTCTTACTGAGATTAATTTTAAACTTTCAGAAATTGTTCTGAACTTCTGGTAACTAGATCTAACATTGAGCGTGGTGCTATGAAAAAGTATTTTGCATATTTAGGGAAGGGGTTGTGAAAACACATTGTTAAACCATATCACTCTATGCAAGAATTTATCCTCTTTTATATTGCACCAGTTTAGACCTGCACATAGTTTGGTATGCTTAATATTCTTTGATACACATCACAGCAGTAGACCCATCTCCATTCAAACATAAGCTCTCACACAGTCTTGTTTATTTTGTGGTCTGAACAGGTTGCAACAAAGCTAGACTTTAAGATCTTATATCTTTAAGATCTTATGAGGGCTCCTCAGAACTTTGGTTCTTTCTTGTTCTTTGGCGTCCGTTTGAGCAGGCCTGGTAAACATGAGCTGAAGAGAAATGTAAATGCAAATGGAAAAAAAAGTCTGCAGATGAGCTTGGTAGGCAGCTATATGTATGCCTTTATATATATATATGTATGTATGTATATATAGCCTTTATACAGAGAAAGAAAAATATTTTGTCTGTTTTGAAAAGGATCTTCAAAAAGCTTTGGTGTCCACATGCGAAGGAGGATGCACTGCACACAGAAACAGCCCTTTCAATCACTTGGTCTCTGGCCAGTGCTGTCCCCTTTCTCTTATATCCTTCCATCTCACTCTTAGGTATCTTAACTGGTTTTATCAGATGGTCAGATTGTTGCAACTAGTTAGCCACTGCTGTGTTATTTCTGTGATGGGGTTCAGGCACAGAGGGCTGCCCAGATGGGTTCGCTCTCCATAGCCAAGAGTGCTTCAAGCGAACGGACAGACACCAGCATTTAATGCCCCTCCTGGCTTACAGGGTGCTGGAGCCATGCTTGGCTTTGCTTGGCCTGCAGCAAAGGCCAGCAAAGGCCAGCAAAGCCAGTCTCCACCTAGGATTTGCCATTCCGTACGCACGAGGAATGCACAGTAACAGAGAGGATCATAAACGCCATACGGGATTCCCCAGATCATCACACAGACTGGAATACAAGTCTGTGCAATGTTAACTAGGCACATATTTTGCTTTGAGCTATCTACAAACTTCTGATTTAAGGGGAGGCCTGATTTGTTAGAGGTTTGCAGTTCTCTAGGTGGAAACTTTAATGAACATTTATTTCTCCTTGGCTGCCCAACTTTCTCCTCAGCTTTCAGGAGTGTCACATGAACAGATGTAAACTATCTCTGCTCTGGGATTTCTCATGTATTTTTGCCCGTTCTTCCATGCAGCGAGTCTTTCCCTTCAGGAGTCTTCAAGTCAGGCCCCTGGGAGTGCTGCTGAGCTGAGTCCTCTCCGCTTGCATGGGGATAAGCCCAGGCTGTGCCAGGGACATCACCAGATCTACAGTTTTGTTATGGAGCTGCACCCTTATGGTGGCCAAGCACAAAGTCAGGGCGCAAGGGAGCTCCTTGGGCCCTTCCCTGATGAAGATGAGGAAGAGTACTGAGGTCTGAGTACCTTCCCAGCACTGTAGCAGGAAATCACAGCTGGTGACTAGCACTCCTTGTGGTACAGAGCAGCTTCTGTTTTATTTTAGGGACCAAAATGTCCTTTGCGGTTGCCTTGATTTTATTGTTCTTGTGTGATAGGTTTTTCGGCCTAGGCCCTGCTCTGCGCCACGCTGCTCTGCTTGAGGGGCGGCAGGAGCCAGAGCACCAGGCGCAGCTGCCTGGAGCTGCAGCCGTATCGGATCACAGATCACCTTCGCTCCTGGAGCGAGCTCTGGAGACAGAGGGAGGCGAACAGTGTCATCGATTTCTGCACCACCATGTACCTGTACGGGAGCAGATACCCTGCTTTTCGTGCTGCAGTTAGTTCTGATCAGTTTACTTACACCACAGTTCACATTTTGACTCGGCATAATAAAAAATAATCTGCTGTTTGGTCAAGGAGCCCCACAGGAACAGGGCAGGTGGGAGAGGCCCCTCCTCTGCTTTTCACTCATCAGCTATCACCTAAAATGCAAATATAACTAATTTGCCCTCTTGCACTCTTACCACTTGTGGCTTTAATAGTAACATAAAATACTAGCCCTTCCTAATCAGCTAATTTCTTTAAAAAGAATCGCATCCATTTCTCGATTGCTTTAGACGAATCTCGCCGGGCCGGTCTGTCTCCCTGTGAAATAACCGATTGGATTTAGCATCCTCCGCTCCTCGACGGTCTGCACGCAGCCTGCTGACACAGGAGCGCGCGAAGGGGCCGGGGCCGGGGCCGGGGCCGGGGCCGGGGCCGGGACGCGCTGGCGCTGCGGAGCTGCGGCTCCTCCGTGCTCCCCGCGCAGTCGCGTGTGCGCGCGTGTGCGCGCGGACGCGCAGTGATGGGCGCGCGCCTCCGGCCCTCCGGGCTGCGGGACGGCGGCGAGCCCGGCCGGCCGCGGGGCCGCGCGCTCTGCGCCCAGAGCTCGGCCCTCGCCCGCGCGGGCTGCTGCCGCGGCCGCCCTCCTCCCGCTCCCCGGGCCGGGAGCAGCAGCGGCAGCACGCTTCGAGCAGCTGGCGATCCTACAGCACTTACGGGGCTTTTCTGCTGGGTTTCTTATTTTTTTTTAGAAAGACTGCAGACATAGCTGTGAACAGAAGAGGTCTAGATTGGCACTCACCTTCCTTACCTGCTAATAACAGCTCCAGGGCTTAATCTTCCGCTTCCTGCTCAATCTGCATTTCTGTTCATCTCACCATAATAATTAATTTATAAGCTGAGAAGTGACAGGTAATGTTTATTATGGAGATGACTTCCATGAACGAGCTCCCTGAAATAACCTCCACAGATTTGTAAGGAGCCTTACATTTGATAATTAATTATGCAAACCTACTTTAACATATCTTTAGGTAATCAGAACAAAAGAAGACAGTTGTCTTTGCTAATTATCATGAAAATTTACTTATGAATATTGTAATTTATGCACATTACTGTGTCTGCTGTCACTCAGGGCTGGAACAGCTTTAGGTGGTGTTCTTTTCCTCCCTGTCGTTGTAACACAGGGCTAATGAAAAGAGCAGAGTGGAAGCTGGGGGCTGCGCAGAATCATTTTGGATCACGTTTTCTTTTGTGTGACTTCATGCTGCTTGGCTCTTTTGGGGACCAGCGTGCGTCATTTCAGGTACCCCGCAGAACCAGCTTCCCCTTGCTATTGCTACGATCGCAGCAGATGCTTACCTTCCTTTTCTCCTTTTCATCCTACTGTCCCATGGGAAGTCTTAATTGTGACACTAATTTGCAAGTAACATCAGAACAAAGGACGCCGTAACTGCCTACGGGGTTTCACCAACAGGCGTAGCTACACTGACAAACAGTGCCGCAGAGCCGAGCGTTGGAAGTCCCTGCAGTGACACCCAGAGCTGAAGCAGCTTAAATCACTACTGTTCCTTGCAGCCTGCAAGGATTTGCCAGGGCAAAGACAACGGGCTGTCTGCAGTGGTGGAACGAGAGGACAGGCAGGACTTCACCCCTAAAACTCTCACTGAAATATTTCAGTCTTTAATATTGATTTAAGCACAGCTACTTAAAATACGACCTACTTTACAGCATCTTAGAGGAACTAGCTTTTCACACTTTCTACTGAAAACTCTTGTCACTGAGTTTTATTTGAGTGTATTTGCATCTTGTGCTGCAACAAAAAAAGCCTTCCCTGATGCATAGGAAATGCAAGACTGAATCTTTACTGAGCCATGGACTTGCTGCAGGCAAAACTCTGGCTTACTCACACAGTATGCTGTAAATCAAAATGTGTCTTTGTGTATAATTAAAGCAGCAGACTCTTTTAGAAGCAATGGACTCAAACGAGTTTCATCACGTGCAAGAAAAAATATAGATGTCTTCCTGATAAGTGCCGACCCCCACCTGTAACTAGGCAGGGAGCAAAGTGATTTATAAATTTGCAGCATCTCCCAGAGCATTGTCTTGATATTCCCGGGTTTATTAGCTACAAGTCCTCCGGCACAAAACGTAGCCTGCCTGCCTGCCTTCCCAGAGAGACTTCCCACCACCTGCTGCCTGTCTGGAGCAGAACCCAGGATCAGTGCCTGCGGTTAGGCAATATATTTAAAATTGCATTTTCTTCTCAGGCTACTTTCTGGCATTGCTGCCTGTGTATCAGGGAGGGTGTGACTCTTAGCAAATAAGCCAGAAAAGAAATGGCACACAGAAATTCAAGTGCTGTGCTTGCTTATTAGTTTTGTTAAGATTAAGCCATGCCAGCATGTTTTTCCATTTTACTTTGAAAAAAAAAATCCATTTTCTGCTGCTTCCTAGACTCCAGAGCCAAACCGCTAAAAGATGTCATGACTTAATTCAGAATTTTAAACCTGGAGGATGGAGAAATGGCTTCAATCTCCAAAGGACTGCTTGAATTTTCTGTTGTTTTTAAGTCTCCCTCCATTCTCTAGAAGCTGAAAACTAAGAAGAGTGACAAACCAGTAGAAATGCAAGAAACAATGCTGGTGCTTGATTTCAGAGCCTGACCTAAACCACCTTGATTGCTGTGAGCAAACCTGGTTTGTAGGTATTTGCAAGTACAGCCACCACCCTGTCCATAATATTTTACTGCTGCATAATTAGGAGTAACAACTATGATGCCACTTCAGCTTTGTAGTTTGCCCTTTTAATTTTGTCTGTTGCTATGGTTGCAGGAAAGTATTGCAATCATTGCTGTTTATATTGCAATCCAAGTTACATCAACAGAGATCTTGGAAACTAAACAATAAAAATCTGCCTTAACCATACACTGCATTTGTTTTTGTACATAATAGGTTGTTCACAATAATCAGGATTCTTCAAAATCTTTTCTTCCCAAAGCACTTGAAAAAATCTTTAAACTAAAGAGTTGTCAAATGATCATTTATTTTCAGTACATACTTATCTGGTGCTCTTCACACAGCTGGACAATATATTTATCTTTTTCGCAGTTTCTTGAGTAGATCCTTGAAAGCAATTACTTTAATAACCTTTTTTTATGTTGAAATATTTACTCTTTTCTACTTTTTACTTTGTACTAATCATAGTAGCATCTCAGGTCTAAAGTAATGCATCTTTTTGGCGTCCCTGAAGCGTAGGGCTCGGCCTGGTGCTGCCGGAGCTTGGGGCCGCCACGCACTCCAGTCGGGAGACCTGTGCTGAGACTCGGCTATCGCGTGGTGCATCTCTTCCTATAAAACGTTGACTCTACAATGTCTAAATAGGAGGCCCATAAAGCAATTTGCTGTTTAAATGACCTGATACACACTGGGCATATTGAAGAAAAAAGCTATTTCCCAGTGACTAAACCTCATTAAAAAAGCAATTTTCCAATCAATTACAATGCAATTTAGCTGCTAACTGTTTAATTATCAAAAAAGAAGCTATTTTGTTCTCTGTTCCTATATTTATGAGCCATGCTTTAAAATCTCATCTTCAGAGTGGTTGTTTGGAGCAATATGACTGGTCTATTGATGCAATTATATTAAACTTTTCAATTCAATATATGGTATTAGTTCAAGGAAATATTGTTTGCACAGAAGCATCTGAAAGGTGAGAGATTCATTGATTTCTACAAGAGCTCAAATATTTATTGTTATTTTCATGTGCCATAAAAATTGTATTATCTTATGTAGGTTTTTATTAGAGGAATATTATTTCCTTAAATTTTTTTTAATCCCATACAAGAATTATCCTTTTGGAAACCTGCCTAAAAACCTAACAGCAGAGCAGGGTTCCCCTGGAAAGGAGAACGTCCGTCTCCAAAGAGACAGGAGCATTGAAGACGCAGAGGTGATGGCCCAGGGCTGGGAAGCAGGGTGTCCAGAGGTGGCCCCATCCCGGGATAAGCCCTGTCCTGAAGGAAGCCCGTGGGCTCAGCCCTGGGAATAGGGAGACATTAAAAGAGCAATGCTGCCACCTCTTGTGATTTTTATTAAAAACCTTGCAATACTTGGTGCTTCTCTTAAAGCCCCAGCTCCAGGGTTATGCTAGGCTTTCGTAAGTCCTTATTAAATGCTGTTTCAAGTCTTTGCAGTTGGAAGGAAATCTCAAAACTGCAAACCTTTAGCCTTTGACAGTGGGTGAAATTTAAAAGGGCACAAGCTGGCTGCTGGCTCAGAGCCCGTGCCGGGCGTCCTGGCCTCGTTGTGCGGCGCGGTGCCGGTGCCGGGCTGCTCCCTGGGCACTGCCGAGCCTTCGCCCCACGAGCGGCTCCCATTCTGGCAAATCAGTGACATCCACCCTGCCCCCTGTTGCCATAAATCTCCTTAACTACCGAAATAATACGGCTCGTGCCCTTGGATGTGCCCGCAGCCTCTTTTAAGTCGCTCCCAGTGTGCAGACACGCTCAGCTTCTGCGAGCGCAGAGGCTACCCAACCTCTCTGGAAAGCCTTGGAGGCTGCGACGGCGAGCACCTGCCCAAGCCCTATTCCATGTTTTCCCCTATGCCTTCCTGTCACACACCTGGGCCCATGCGGAACCAAAGCATGCCGATTGCTGATGCCGTGCCAGTCGGGAGCGCAGGACACGCACCTGCCGTGGAGCAGCCATGGGGGAGCTGCCTGCAGCAGCGCCTTTAGCTGCAACCTGCCCTGCTGCAATGTAACTGCTGCAACCTGCTCACTGCGATGTGCCCCACTGCAATGTACCCAGCTGCAATGTGCCCCACTGCAATGTGCCCCCATGATGTGCCCCACTGTGATGTACCCTGCTGCAATGTGCCTGCCGTGATGTGCCCCACTGCAACGTGCCCCCTGTGACGTGCCCCATTGCGATGTACCCTGCTGCAGCATGCCTGCTGTGATGTGCCCTGCTGCCCCCCAGCATGGCACAGGCAGGCCCGTCCTGCCACCACCTGTGGCTTGTCCCTGCGTTAGCAGCAGCACATTTGAGCACGTTGTCCCACCAGCAAAACTGAGCCCTTTGAGGTTGTGGATAACCACATAGTAGATGCCTGCTTGAGACCCTTCCAAGTATTATGGGCCAAAAATGCTTCTAACTTCCCTGTAAACCATGCAGGAGCAAAGGCACAGGTGGACGAGCGCACAGGTGGGCTCATTTCTGGGGCACAGCTGGTGCTTGCACCCACGGGAACCTCTTCCTGACCTCCTGCAAGAGCAAGAGCTACCTCCCTGCTGTCTGGCCTGCTGTGATCCCCTAGCTCTTGCTTGTGTGTCCTTGGGCCTGTCCAACTGGTGCAGACACAACAGCAGAGGAGGTAATTATGAATCTGTTACTGATGTAATGAGCTTTCAAAAACCCTGCAGTGGCATTCGGACGAAAGAAGTGGTTTGTAGCTCAGGAACTTTGCAAATGTCACTACCAAGCACTCGGGGAAAAAATGTAGTTTTTCTGAGGAACAGCTGTTTTGCTGCCTTTCTTTGCACATGTATGTGTGGTTATTGTTTGTTTGCAGCATGTCTAGGAATGGCAGGTTCTGTTTATGGGCACATATAATTATTTATTGATTTAGCTCAAATGACTAATGATGTAGCATAAACAGGTCTGCTTTTCTGCCGTGCATAAGTGGTATTGAGGTAGTCAAAATGGTTGGACGCACAGATGCATCGCCCCTGCGGTACCCTTACTGTGGCTTTTGAGCTGTTCCATGCCATCCCTGGATGGGGTGGCAATATGTTCAGGAGGTGAAGTGTGTCCAGGAATTGCATTTTTAACTATGAAACGAGGCTTTCCTTTCTGCTCTGGAAAGAAGTCTTATACTCAGAAAATAGGCTATCTATTTAGATTATGGAGCTGTGTCACAGACCTCGTGCATCCATGTGGCGTTCCTGACACTCTGAGCGTGGCTCCTGGAGGCCTGTGCAGTGCAGCTGCATAGCAAGCGTTTAGGGCCCCCCACCCCACAAATAAAAAAAGAAATCAGTAGGGAGTAACCTATGCTAATGAAAATCTGCAGATTGATCGAATATTTGCCGTGTTTAAGCAGTGATGACTGCAGAGCTCCTCCAGCCCCGAGGGGAGCTGTGGGTGCGGGGAGCCGTGGTGCTGCTGACCGGAGGTGCTCGGCAGTGGGAGCTGCGCGGGGAGCGTCCGCCGCCTGGCCGCAGCCATGCTGGAGCTGTGCAGCTTCCCGAACTGCCCTTGCCTTGCAAAACGCCTCCATGGAAGTGTGCTGGCGGGTGCTGGAGCGGCAGGAGGAGACCCGTCGCAATGCCCAAACTCCTGGCTGCTGAAAATGGCTCCTGAGGAGCACTTCTGGTCTCCTACGTAGTTTTTCCACTTGATTTGGAAGAACCCAGATTTTCCAGACAGGTTTCAAAAACCTTTGAATTCCCCATCCCCTGGATCCCTTATGGTAGAAATGACGAGTCACTTGTGTGCATTGAACGAGGAGGGGGGGAATTCGCCTACTATCATTAAGGTACTTACAGACCAGTTTCATTTTTGCTGAACTGTAAAACATTCAGCAGCTTGAGAACTTTCCAAACACTGGCTAGCCTAAATACATAAATAAATAAATAAATACAGAGCTATCTTATTTTCAAAGTGCTAGTGATACCCAGAGGTTTTAATTTATTGTTCATTGGCTCTGAAGTGTTATTACTTAAAGCTGCTTATGAGTCTCACCATTTGCAAGAAACAGGCTTTCGGGGAGCAGGGATATAGGGCTGTAGGAGGCTGGCCTGATGAATATTTGGTGATTGCAGTTTCAGAGTGGTATTTCAAACACAAAAGCCTGTCATGGATTTGCAACCAATCGCTGTGAGTGTGCACAGAGCTTGGCCTGTATTAATAACTACATTATGCACAATAACAGATTGGCATTAATAAATGCAGATTGGATATGTGTCGAGGGAAATCATCTGTTATGCTATTTGATGCCAATAAGAAAATGTTGTGCTTCCTCATTGCAATATGCAAATCTATTCTGCTTCCCACAATTAAGGGCATCTTTCCCTTCTGAAGCTGCCTGCAGCTTGCCAGTACATGTCATTGTACGGAGAACGTGCTCTGTGAGGATGCATAAGCACTTTGCTGGAGTGATGAGATGGCTTCCCAGTCTGCAGTCATCACTGCAGAAGGAAATGGGGCTGCAGAGCTTGGAGGGCTGCAGGAGGCCGGGAGGATGGACAGTGTGGGCTGGCGGCTTGTGCATTGGCTCCGTCTTGAAAATGGGACTTGCGCTTTCTGTCTGCACTTCTCCGCCTGGTGCGTTTCTGTGTAGGTCTTGCGGGCTGTTCCCTTCCTCACCGTGCCCTGAGCTGGTGGTTAGCTCTCGGCACTGATGGCTCTGCCTCATGGCTTGTACAATCCGATCGGTTTGGGTGGGTCTCTTGTGATGATTGACACAACCTAATACAGCTGCAGTACAACTGATGTCGTTTCTTTAGAATTTACCAACGTGACTTCAACTGAAATTAATAGTCTCGTATGTATTATTAATCTCAGTGTTTTCTGACAATGAGCAGATTCGTCTTGTAAAACCCTGCATGCAAAGGGGCTGCAGTATGTCATTGTCAGCAGAAAAATAAGGAATTTTTGCTCTCTTCGTCTTCTGAAGGTGGTTGCTCTATGCCAGGGATGAAGAAAGGTAGCTGAGTGCTTATAGGAGGTTCACAATCTTCACTCTTATGCAGAAGTTTCTCTATATTGCAGAGGACTTCACCCACTGGGCTGCTATTGTGGGGTCTCACTGACTCCAGAGAGAGTCGGATTGGGGTATTAATAACAATGATGACAGCAGAATTGTGTACCAAGGTACTTAAGAGTATTTATCAGAGCCCTGGGATGAAAGACTGTTTCCACAGAATGAGGAATTAACCAATAAATTCTCCCTCACTAACGTATCTCCCCCCGTCTTGCTTGGCTAGTACGCTAAAGTGCAAGGCTTTCATCAGCTGGAATGATGGATGAAAAACAGATTTTCAGCTGATGCCAAAATCTGCTGACATACATGCTCAAAGTCAGAGCTATGTTAGCATTGATGAAAATCTCGGCTTCTTACTAAGTAAGCAAAAGAAAAGCCAAGAAAAGCCGAAAAGCCCCACAGGGTTTTCAGCCTTCCTGTGTGACGCCCAGCAGAGCTGGGCGCTCCGGTTCGCCGGTCCGGCGGTGCGGCCCCGTGGCGGGGCGGGCAGAAGCGTGCGTCACGCCTGCGAGCACGCACGATGCCCCGCCGCTGTGAGCGGGGAAGGCACCTGCGCCCGCCCGGCTTCAGCAGCTCCATCCGAAAGGCTGGTTTGAGGGTAAGGAGTAGCAAGAAGGCAGCAGAGACGGGATGCAGTGGCAGGGCTGGGACCTGCAGCTACCTGCTGCGCGTTTGGAAAGCGTCTCCAAGGTCTCTGCTCTGCGGTGCTCTTCCTCCTGCTAGGTCTAGATTTTATCTGTTTTCATTGTAAAGAAACTAAAGGATAAAATAAAATGTATAAATAAAATATATAAACTTTGATAGATTCTTGTGATCTGAAATGACTGTTTTTCAAACCAATAAGGTGTTAGCCAAGATTTCACTAAAATGCCATTCTGCTCAGGTGAATAATGTGGGAAATATTATTTGTAATAATTAAATACCTAAGCCAGATTTGCAGAAACATGCTTCTTTTATACATAGTTTAGGATGACTTTGATAAATTTGCTCATTGCGTGCCATCAATTTAGAGAAGACAAGAGGCATTTGTTTATGAAAATTATCATAAATAAACAATGAGACAAGACTTCTAGATTTATGGCTTAATATTGTAAATAGGCTTTGCTAAAGAAAAAGCAGAAGTCTTTGATAGAGTAAACTTACAATTATTTGTGTACACAAGGAAGATGCAGCGTACTGTAAAATGCTCATAAACTGCCTGTCAGTCCAGGGATATTTATTTAGCTGCTTCCGTACCAGGTGTGCTCCCTTGGGAGTGAGTGCTGTGCAGGGCTGCTCCGGCCCCGCTGAGCGGTGCCCTGGGGCCAGGGGGACGGGCTGGGCTTGGCCCGCTGGGGTCTCCCAGGGCTCGGGGACGGGCGAGCATGGCCAGGTGCCGCCATGTAACCCGGGCAGGCAGCAGCTGGGGCCCCGCTTTCCCGGCCTCGCCGGATCACGAGCAGCTGGAGCTTGGCCACGGCGGCGCTGCGCCACGGCTGGGGAAACTGCGTGGGGGTTTGCTGCATGGGGACTGTGATGGGGACAAGGATGGCGATGGGGATGGCGATGGCAATGGGGATGGTGATGGGGATGGTGATGGGGATGAGGATGGCAATGGTAATGGGGATGGTGATGGGAACAGTGATGGGGATGGCAATGGGGATGGGGATGGTGGTGGGGTGAGGATGGTGATGGGATGGAGATGGGGACAGTGATGGGGATGGCAATGGGGATGGTGATGGGGATGAGGATGGCAATGTTAACGGGGATGGCGATGGGGACAGTGATGGGGATGGCAATGGGGATGGGGATGAGGATGGCAATAGTAATGGGGATGGCAATGGGGACAGTAATGGGGGTGGCAGTGGCAATGGGGATGGTGGTGAGGTGAGGATGGTGATGGGATGGAGATGGGGACAGTGATGGGGATGGCAATGGGGATGGTGATGGGGATGAGGATGGCAATGTTAATGGGGATGGCAATGGGGACAGTGATGGGGATGGCAATGGGGATGGGGATGAGGATGGCAATAGTAATGGTGATGGCAATGGGGACAGTGATGGGGATGGCAATGGCAATGGGGATGGTGGTGGGGTGAGGATGGGGATGGGATGGAGATGGGGACAGTGATGGGGAAGGCAATGGGGATGGTGGTGGGGTGAGGATGGCGATGGTGACAGGGATAGCAAAGGGGATGGGGTCACTGGTGGTGGGGACACACAGCAGTGGTGGGAGCTGGCCTCCCAGAGATGTGTTCGTCTCCTCCTCAGGTACCGCTGAAATAACGCTGCTTGGTGTCTGCATCTAGAAGGAAGATATCTCTGTGGCTGACAGGGAAATACTTAATTAAATGCTTAAATCACTGCATATACATCATATAATGAAAGCATTTTATCAGACTGTCTTTTTGAATCTACTGGATTATTCTTTCACTTAAGCAAAACATACGTTATTTGGGCCATTAATATCCATGCAGATTTCTAATCTGCTATCAACACAGGAAAATAGAATTCCAAAAGAAAGATTAATATTTACTTATAAGGCTATTCATCAATGTGTAATGACCTACTGAATCCATTACATCTATCGCTTTACTGAAGCACAGATTCAAAAGCCCGAGTTAGATAAACAGATGGTACTGTCTGAATACAAGCAGGAGAAAATGAAAATGGTTTTCAAAAGGCCCTGCTTTGAAATTACTTTAAGTTAAAAAATTTGTAGCAAAACTCCTCTCCTGTGCAGAAGGAATTAGCTGATCTTACTAGTCTGCCACGGTGCCACACACCGGCCCTGGCAGGTGGGCGATGGAGGAGGAGATTTGGGGCTGGGCAGGTTTTCAAGCCGGACATGTTTCATCCGCCGTGTTTGGTGCCGAGGTCGAGGCACTGACCGCAGCCCTGCTAATGCCGCCCCGCGTCTCCCTCGGCCGCGTGCCGGGCAGCCGGGCTGCGGGGGCCCCGTCCGCGGGCAGCGTGCTGTTTCTGCCCTCGCTTCCCGAGCGCTGCGACGGGGCCCCGCAGGCTTCGGTGCAGCTGGAGACTGGTGCTGGTAGCCTGGGACATCAGCTAGGGCGGCGGGCGCTGTTCGGAGCTCGTCCGTCGGCTCACCGGGGCGGGGGCTCGGCTCGGTGCCCGCGCAGCGGCCCGGGGACCGCGTTCGCGCAGCGGGCGCCGGCTGCCCCGCGGCACCCGCTGTGGTGGGGCGGACACTGCTGCCTGAGTGTCCACAGTATTTGGTCAGGTCACATCTTCCGACAGGTACCGTGTACGAACCGACAACGCCGTCTCGCTTTGTTACGTGCTAGGAGGAGATAGTGTCCACCACGCGCTGTCCTGTCTCACGGCTTTAATCTTTCTTCATGGACTTCCGTGCAATTACAGCCTGCTGGGGAGCTACAGAAAGGCAGAAACCGGCAAATAGGCTGTAATCTGTGACTAAGATGAATGAAGAAGTAGAGCTTTTCTCCCTTAAATGTATTCTTAATGAATTTTAATAAGGACATAATTTGTAATAAAAAGTTTCCTCTGTAATAAAAATCCTGCCTTAGCTTTCATGGGAGAGTGATGTTTCAGAACAGGTAATTTGTATATGACAGTAATGACAAGGTGTCCTGCATGTTAAGTTTAGAATGGAATCAGCGCAAGCCCTTTTTCAGGGAAAGGCAGTATGGGGAGTGGCTGGAAACGGGTATAAGCACAGGCCGGCTACCAAGAATGCCGTAATTTGGTGCAACGTGATAGGCAGACTGATGTGACTGCATAGGTAGCTCTTCAAGGGTGTGAAGGTCTCGATGATACCCTTGTTAGGTAAATTTGAGATGCCTGTAACTTCGCAGATCAAGCCAATTGCATGAATGATTCTTTGCACCCTGGTGCCTATATAAGGTATTCTCTGGGAAGATGCTGGATGGGTGTGGGATCTGGCTTGAACCCCTACTTGCCTCTAACTGCAGCTGAAACTGCAGGTCACATCCTAAAATATTGTCAGGGTGCAGAGACTTGCCAAGTGGGTTTTTCAGAAGTCTCATGGTGCCCCTAATGCCTGTGAGGTCCAGAGAAGGTAAGGAGCTGAACATGAGGCCTGGGCAGGACAGGCTGGTGGTGCCAGCCTGGCTGCTGGCTTGGACTGGGACAGCTTCTTTACTGCTTCTCTGGTGGGGCTTCACTAATTGCATGTTTGCATCTCCAGGGTACATCAGACGCTCATCAGCCTGGGTCTGGACATCTGGTCAGTACAGGCAAAGGATGGGAGATTAATCCCACCCTAGGCTTAGATGTTGAACCCATCCAGCTGAATCACAGCCCCAAGAGACTTTATTTATTGACTATCAGGAGCACCAAAGTGACTTGCCCAGGAGACAGTGGGGTTTGCTCTCCTTACAGATACCTCAAGCACATTTGCTGAGGGGTTTCTAAGGAGGGACATGTCTGGGGATGGAGTCAGATGTTTGGCTGTAACAGAGATCCAAATCCCAAATACCTTGTGGTGAGAGAGGGAGGATTATAACAGAATGAGGAATCAGCAGAAAGAGCTTTGAAAAATGTCCTTTAAAACTGGGGCCGGGGGAATCTGCTCAGAACAAATCCGTGCAAAACTTCAGAATCTTTCTTAGAGGCTGAACAAAAGCCATTACAGTCTGGGGGTTACTGTGTATTGCAAGGTTATTTCCAAACACTTGACTAACACCCAGGGAGAAAATATATGCCTTTTGGTTGACTAGCATCTGAGTGCATCCTTCCAGAGGATGTACAGCTCCAGTGCAATGAACACAGTAGTCTGCAGGTGCTGTGAGAATAGGACAAATAGTATTGTTAGGATTAAACTGTGAAGGTTAAATGAATCGTTTGGGAGGGCTGAAACCTACTAGTGATAGAGCTGCTGGGGAACACAGAGAGAGGAAAATGCCTTTGTGAATTCTCTCTCTCTATCTTTTTGATAGTGTTTTTTTCCCCCCAATAGGTGGTCTGGTTTATGTATTGTGATACTTTCTTACCCCTTCAAATGAACAGGCTGCAGTTTTGTGTGCTTCCCCGACGGCTGGTGTTTTTCCATGGCCTACACATAGGGACGACGTGAAATGGTGGTGTTTTGCTGCCTCGCTCAGGGCAAGGACAACTTGCCCTGGGCTGGGCTTGGGGTGTGATTTCAAGGGGAAGGGTCTGCTCAGCACCATTGCACGTTGCTGTCATCTACTGCTGCTCAGGGCCCTGCTTCTTTTCCCGCTGCCTCCACGGAGATTTGAGCATCGCCTGCCACCATGGGCATGAGACTGGGCACACAGCAGTGCTGGTGCGTGATGGAGATCGCTGGGCACTGTGGGGCACCTCACTGGCTGGAGAGCATGTCCAAGCCCAGTGCCCTCGGCCCCACCGTCGCTGGTGGGTGCGTCCAGAATGCTGGCACAACAGCCCAAAGACTGCTGGAAAGTAAAAGGCAGACCAGGACTTCCAGGAAATGGCTGGAAGGAAATAGTAAATAAAATTCAGTTGCTACTTAAAAGCATTTCCTTGAGTAATGGGAAATGCTATGTTGATTGTATATCGACATTGCAAGCTGAAACCGTGGCTTCCATGGGAATGAAGGTTAGTGTCTCTGCCTTGCCAGTAAAGAAGGGAAAGAAAAGCTCATTACTGACTAGAAGGAAGGGTTTGCTTTGTGATATGCAATAGAAAAAGAAGCAAGACACTCTGTAGTGGCTTGGTGTTGGGTACTTTTATTCTTTCTTGGCTCCTGTGCGTTTGTTCAGGAAAAATTGAAAACATAAAGAATCTCCCTCTCTATCTGTGCAAAGACTGTAGTGTATTCATGGCTGGATTTCTAACATGTTCCCACCGCTATTTGCTGGGCAGCTTTGGGGAAAGTGTCTTCCTACTCATCCCCTGCTTCCCCGGCTGCAAAATAGAGATACTGAGACTCTGTTTAGAGCTTAGGGATGTGAAGTGAAAAGCAATATAAAAGAACAGCGTATTGTGAGATATAAGATTCCAACATGTCATGCAATAAAGAAAATGGAGCTACTAAATGTTCTTACAGCTGTTTCACAGATTTCTCTGAGTTCAGGATTATCTTTAACAGAGAAAGTGGCTATTTTACAAGCATGAATCGCACTTCAGTGCCCAGCCATGCCTCTGAGAAGTAACTGGATTTGGTGCTTACCTTCCTTTTGAACCTTTAGAGGTATCGCCCCTGACACAGACCATTGTAGGGAGAAATATTACTCTATCAGAGTCAATGAGATCACAATTCCACCTGTTTAAAATAGCAGTTATTTCACTGATCATACCTCAAGGTAAATTTGATGAAGTCAACTCTTACTTCTCTGTTACAGTGTAATCATCTATGGGAAACATGAAGCTTGTCCCTTATGCCCTAAGGGACACCTCTCTGTTTTTAGTACCATGGGCAGAGCCTGCATGAGCAGAGAGGGGAAGGAAAAAATCATATCTGCTCTAAAATTGCTGGCCCACTGCAGACGACACTTGAAAGCAAAACCACTGAGACCATCTGGCTGCTTTTCAGCCTGCACTTCGTTCTCTTCTGCCAACTGGCTCCCTGCAGAGTTGCAAACTGTAATCTTCAAATTAGCTGGAAAACAAGTGCCCAAACACAAAAAAATGTTATTGGAATGGACGTGCATACAGGCTCAGTTTTCTGTAAATCAGGTTTCTGTCATCTGAATTCTAAGGTCTGCCTTGCAAGGTAGTTTCCCTTCTTACAGAGAGAAATCTCAGTGTCTACCATTATATTTCAGTAGGTGAAAAAATAGGCAGAATGCTGTTACATGAGGCTCTTGCACTGAGAAATGTCACTCTTTTCAATTGTTCCCTCTCTTTCTGGTGTAGAACAGACTTGGGCATCCCTCAGGAATTTTTTCTATTCCCAGTATCAGGACAAAGCTATAAATCCAATTAAGTCTTTCTTTGCTCCATATATTCCTTTTGTACTGTGTGAGAGATGTTAAAACATCTTTCAAACACCTCAGATTACACCAGGAAAAAAAATTGAGTGGGTTTATGCTTGTAATTTCTTAACCTAGTGTCCTTTTCTTTATCATTTTAGTTTTGCAAATGAATGAGAGGACATTACCTTTCTTTTTATAAGTGAATCCTTCATGGTTTGTAGTTCCCTGCTGGTGTGCGACTCCATCAAGATGTTAGTCGTGGTGGGAGCATGACCTCAAGCACCTTTCCATGGGAGAATGTGCTGCAGCCTGTGCCCAGTGAACTGGAGATGTAGCGTCTTATAGAGACTTGTGTCAGGTTACTTCTGAAGTGCTGCAGTAAGTCCTTTACCTCTAGCAGTTCTGAGGACTTCAGGCAGAAAATGGTCTCTTTCTTGGCTGCAGATGAGCCATGCCTGGGCAAGTTCTACAGCCCGACTCGACTTCTGTGCCTTCCACCGTATGGACTGGTCACGGATGCTGCTGAGATGAAACGAACCGATCTTGCAAACGAGCTGGGGAGTGAGGTCAGGCAGAGCAAGTCCTGCTTGTGCAGTCATGGCGGGGTGTTACATGATGCATATCTGAAGTGACTGTTTGGAATCAGAAAGCAAGCACAGAAAACAGGAGAGTGCAGGAAGCAGGAACTGCATTTTGGAATCTTCTGCTCATCTGTTCTGCTGGTGCAAACTGATTTCAATGGGGCTTCATTGGGGTCGGATGAGGCCCTGAGTACTTACGTGCTCCTCCTCTTTCTTACCCAGGAAATGCAAAATTTAAAAATAAATAAATAAAAATATTAAAAATCCTGGTTTTCTTTCTAGCATTTTAAGATGACATTTCAGAAAGCAGATAATTGTAGAGGAGATAAATCACATGACATTTTTGAGCAGAAAGAGTGGAGATAATTTGCATATAGGTCAAGAAACACAAATGGCCATTGTTTTGTTTTTTCACTGAAGTACTTAATTAAAATCCAGTTGAATCCAGAAACAAAGCTGAAAACATAAAGGGCAGAGCTGATTCCTACTTCAGGCCTGATTAAATCAGCTTGGCCTCTGGGGAATCTGGCCCAGTATAAATATCCCTAAAGGATTTCTTTCATTTTTTTTTTATTTAAATGATGTTTTGGAGAAAAATGAAAGCTACAGTTCTGCCAACGGTGGTGTAGAGTGAATCACACCCACTCAAAATGCCTCTGATCTTGCCCTTGAAAGAAATTGCTGTATTGATTGGGGGTCTGCTGGGTCTTCCAAAGCGCTCTAGAAAGAACAGAAAAGGGTCACAGGTTAAAGGAACTGGAGGCGATAGACAAACACTTCATTTCAAATCAGAGTAGATAATCTGCATTTCTTGGCAGAACCAACTGAGGGAAATGGTCATGGAGAGCCCTATCAGTATCACGGTTTTACTGATCTCCATGGAGCTACTTTTCCACCTGTTTAAAGTTTTATTTCTTCTGCCTCTTTTTTGTGAGTTAAGCAATTGTTCTGTTACGTAACTTCCAGGTGCCCGTGCAGTGGAAGAGGAAGGGTCTGGAGGCTCGTCCAGGTGGGAAAGGGCCAGGGAAGGCCGGCACAGGGCAGGGATGTGGGTAAGGAATGGTCCTTCCCTGCGGACAAGGCAGAAGGCCACCGAGGAGATTCCTTGGCAGGGGAGCTAGAATAGCCAGAAGAATTCCTCTGTCCCGCCCTGGGCAAGGCCCAGTTACGGTCTGGTCCTCACCATCATGGAGCCATGGGGCCAAAAGGTTGGAAACCCATCCATGGGGGAAGTGGAAGGAGAGCGTGTCGCGGGCCCGGCTCGCTGCGGTGCGGAGCAGGTCCCTGACGCGCGGCTGGGCTCAGGGGTCCAGGAGAGCGCAGGGCCTTCCAGGGAGCCGCTGCCGTTGGGGCTGCTCTGCCGGCCGCAGCACCGCGCTGCTCCGTGCTGCTGCTGACGGGAAAGCAAATGCAATGCATTGCTATTACAAATGCACAACCATTTTTGCAAGATTTCCAGCAAGTGGAAAGGAGAAAACTATGAATATTCTTACCTGTCAGGGGGTTCAGCAATAAATAAAACATCATTTGGTTAGGATATTCGTGCATACAGTGCCTGATGCATGTAATACAGGGCAGGCTGCAGCCAGGGGAGTGCAGCTGCTTACTACAGCTCGGAAAAATGACAACAAAGGATTAGATCAAAGAACCCAGGAAAACAGTTTTTGCTAGAACATTAGAAAGCATTAGGATGCTGTTAAAACAACTTAAATCAAAAGAAAGGGAAGTCACAGCATGAAAATAGGACAATGCTGCGTGTCCGTAATCACATTAGTTCTGACTGGCTAATTGTGTTACAAAGCAGGAATTCACTTTAGAGCGCTCAAGGCGCACGTTGAGGCAAATCGGCATTATTTAGTCATCACTAGCTGTTTATGTGCAGAGTAATTTGATAACAGCGAAACTCTAGAAATGATGGATTTTTTTTCACCCTAACCTGATTTCCCAGCACTTCATTTGCAGAGTTTGCCATTTAATGCCTCCATCTGTGCTACTGAAAATTCCCCCTCTCCTCTGAAACTTTTCCGACCCAGTGAGAACACCCAGAGTATTTTCCTGTGTCTTGATGAATAATCATTGGAGAAGCAGACATTTTCATTAAAACAAGCACGCAGCCTTCCAGAAACAGGATATTGTTTCTGGAAGGACATGGTTTCAGGCAGGACATCTGCCTGAAATGTCCCTCGGAGAGTTTTTCAAACAACTCAAAAGCCGTTTTTAAGGGGTGTTTAAACACGACAGAATACAAAGATGAGTGAAATATGGGTGGATAACAAGGAAGCCCTTTGGTTTCACCAGTGTCGCTGTGGAGTACCAGCTCCTGCCTCGCTGTCAGTGCTGTCAGCGCTCCCGCGGCTGACGCACCACGGCCGTCACTTGCGTGGTGGCACTACAGCAGGTTTGGGGATCAAGTCCTGGGCAAAATGCACCCATCTGTCCTCTTGCATGGCCCTGATGTGAAAGGGTTTAATCTCTCCAAAAAATCAATACATACATACCTGCTTTGATGCCAAGCAAAGGGAAAAGGTGAGTGTAGAAATCTCATAATGGACATGGACATTAGTTAGGGTATTTGGGGGCAGGTTTAGCTCAGTTGGTTAGAGCGTGGTGCTGCTAATGCCAAGGTCGCGGGTTCAATCTCCATATGGGCTATGCTGACGGTTGGACTAGAAGATCTCCAAATGTCTCTTCCAACCTTACCATTCTATGATTCTATGATTTATCCTCATAGTATCTCCATGAGAACAAATACTCTATTATTTAAGTACATAGATTTTAAGGGTAGAGGAATTGCATACATCGCCTCAAAATTCACACAGTGATTAAGATCAGATATCTTGAATCATGATCTAAACTTTCACAAAGACACCTGGCCTTTGCATTTAATCAGTTGCAAATAAAACTGATCAAAAATCCTGTTGAAATCCTGGTGGAAAGAAGTCTCTTGCTGTTTGTTGTTGTTTTCTTTTTAAACAGCCTTGATCAAGGCAGGAACCTGCACACCTGAATGTCACGTCAGGTGATGGCCTTCCTTGCCTTTGACTGTTATGGTTCTGTTGTGCAGACTATAGCACTAAATCGCCAGCCTTTACGCGGTGTCCCAGTTACTCCTTGCCAGTGATCTGTCCAATAAGTTTTTGGCAAAGAATCTCTCTTGGATATGCATGTTTGAGGACAGATTAGCAAACTAGCCCTAATCAATATTAATTTGTAAGACCCAAAGATCTGGACTTGTTTTTCATTCTTGGGTTTTTCTTTTCTTTCTTTTCTTTCTTTTTTTTCTTTCTTTCTCTCTCCCCCCCCCCCTTTTTTTTATTTTTTTTTAATATTCCTGGAGGTGTGAGTGGCTGATTATTTTTCCAGGGGAAACCCAAAAAAACGTTCAGCTGTTTCTGTCTCCCTCTGCATGCCATCAGCTAATTTATTCAGGGAGATTATTTTTTGTTACTCACCCAGCTCTGGTTTATAGTTCTTGCTGTCAGGACAATCCTGTTCTCTGCACTCATGGAAGATTGGCTGGTGCTTAATTAAACAGGCTCCATGTTCGAGCAAAGCCCTGGGCTGACCTTGTAGCATTCCCCATGATCTCTGCCATGTGCCAGAGAAGCAAAAATGAAAAGGAATCAGGAAAAAAGGAAGGAGTTGGGGTAACCATACTGCAAACATCAGATGGCCCCACCTGGAATTCTATTTAATTTCCCTGAGGCATCTGGCTCTGAGTTTGTTCTTACACTGGAAGTCCAGGTCTGTCACAGGCTGATTAACCCAGCTAGAGGAATCTGGGTACCAGAAAAGGTTCCTCTTGTTCCCTTTGTACCAGGCCCCCTCCTGGTTCATATGCCATAACAAAAACTTGCTGCACACCTAATGTTTTTTTCTCACATCCTTTAATTCTTTCTGATGTTCACTGAAATTCTAGGGAGCTTCTTGTTTGATTGCAACAGGCTTCAGTTAAGGCCACAGATAGAAAATACACACGAGGGACTATCTCCATGCCATTGGCATGCAGTGGTGATGAGCACAGAGGGCTACTCCATGCCATCGAAAGTGTGATGGCAGTGAGCACATACAGCTGCATGGCTGTGTGGCTGGGGCTGGCTTGAGGAGGACTGTTGGGCACCTCCTGGTTTCATCATCAGGGCTTCCTGCAGCACTCACCATGGAGCATCTGCCGAGCTGGTGCAGTGAGGTGCCCTGGTTCCCATCCGCGTGGGAGGAGAAATGACTTGCTGCGGTCACAGATATCACCATGTCTCACCCCTTCCTTCATTGGACACTTGTGGGTTGCAGCCTGCTGGATCTTGCACACCAGTGCACAGGTCTTGCCGCGCGCAGGTTCCTACCATGCTGAAAACTTGAGAAAGAAGGTCAAAACTTTTAAATGTCCTTATTTACACCATCTCCTGGAGTTAGATCAAGCTGTGGTCCTTCAATGTAATGTAGCTCTTCAGGCCCAGTCCACACCACTGAGATAGGCACTTACGCACTTCATTGGATCAAGGCCACAGATCTCCACAGCTTGCATGGATAAGCTTTAAATAAAGGAAATTGCTTCTTCTTTTCTTTCTTCCCTCCCACCCCAGCTCTTAAAGGTTAATAGCAGCAGTAAATTGTTTTGACTAGCAGTAGACTGAGAAAATAGCAGGAAGGAAATCAAAGAAACGATACTGGTCACAGCTACACTTTTTTCCAGACTTTTTTATTCTCGAGTGCTGTACACAAAACTTGCACACACATTAGTTGCTACTGAGAAGAAAGAGGAGAAAACAGACAGGCTTAGCAAAATGTGGGGGCAGTGTCACTAGCCTTGGCTTTGGACTTCCAAACTTCAGTCACCAAGTGTCCAAATTTCTTGATCTTTCGGTTTTCTTTGCCTAGAAGAATTTTTGTGCGTATGTTATCTTGAATGAGCTCTACTCTGCAATGTCCCTTAGGTCCTGATATCTTCCTTGTGTCAGGCAAACCTCGGCCTACCACCTGGGCTCTCAATGGGAAGAATGCTGCCATCGTACGAGTGCCGGTGGGGATGGTGCCAACTCAGCTCAGGCCTTGGCAACTGAATCTCACCCGACGGTGGCTTCAGGCTGGAGGTGCCTGACCTAGACAGATTAAGAAAATATGCCAGTATATGCATGCCACAGTGTCCTCTATCATGGAGGAGTTTGTATTTTCACTGTCGTGACTTCTATTGAAGTTGATGGGAAATTCCCATGTCCTGAAACGATTCTTTTTCTCATTCTAGACTATGTAAAAAGTGAGCTATATTCACAAGAATATTAGCAGCTCTTTCATGGAAGAATTCCTCCATATGTAGAGATTTTTTACACATAAAAGTTAGAGGTGCAAAGAAATTTACAGGAAAAAGGAAATGTGTGCCTGCAAACATAAAGTAAGTGCTGATAAACTGTCAAAGCAGATGCCATCCACAGAATATCAGGCTTTTTCTACCCTCTTTTCAGTATTTACATTATCTTCACAATACACACACCTTAAGCACCTAGGAGCAGACCAGTGTGAAATGGGAGATTATAGTATTAGAATTCCTAGCCACTGTAGGAGGCTGCTGCATTTCAATATGTCCCCCCATATGTTTTAACACTTCTGCATTTCTTCCATCTGTTTCTGGGAAATGTGAAGGAATTTAATGATCTTTTCTAGGGTTATTAAACCAACAGCTGTTGTCATTAATAGAGGACATTCTTTACGGCAGTGCACAAATTCCAGTGATAAATCCAGCTCTGTCATTCTCTATTTCTTTTTAATGACTACAGCGCTTGTACTGAAACTGAGGTTAGGAATACAGCAGATTCTTAAACTATTATTTTATGATATAGCTTTGACCTTCACTTCTGTTGACTTTGAAGGTTGTTTTTACCCCTTACGGGAGTCCCAGTCCTACATCCTTTGAATCATTGGGTTGTTGCCAATGATTGCAGTTAATAGGGATCAGCTTTGCTCATAACCACAAATTTTCTTGTCTATTTTTCAGAAGGGATGGATCAGCCAATGCTTTGTTGGAAGGATGCAAATCTACAGTAGGTGAAGCTTTTAGCAAAATTGGACTTTTCATAACACCAAGTAACAGAAGAGCAATATGACAGATACGGTTCTCTGTGGTGGACTGCATTATACTCTGCAGGTGAATTAAATTTTGCATAATAAATTGCATGTGGTAATCCCAATTCATAAATGAAACCAAGCAGTTGTGTTAGAAATCAAAAACAAACAAACAAATGCCAGTTTTTATAGAATACGTTATTTAAGGGTAATAGGGAAATTTTTTTCCTTTAGCTTTCCTAAGCTGCTGCTACCGTGTTTGCAGGTGCCTCAGGTCGGGCTTGCAGAACATGCAGAAGCAAAATGGAAGAAAGCAGAACATGCTCATATGTGTGCAAATGTGCAGCTGAAAATGTTGTAGAGCCATGTAAGCTGCAGCATATTGCTGCGAGGGAAGGGACCACTTGATTACTATACCTCAAGTGGTAATCTCTGGTTATTTTTCACCAATATGGTCAGGAGTGTGAAATATTCAGCAGTTTGCCTGACATTTGATGTCCTAATCAGCACAGGGTTCTTATTCTTCCCCAGCAATGAGGCAGTAGGAAAAAGATTTTGAAGCATTTGCTTGTCTTAAATGTCTCGGTCAGATGTACAATATACTTTCACTCTTCTGTTAGCAAAGTGAAGTGCATAGAAACAGTCCTGAGAAATATTGGTTTAATTAAATATCATGGTAGGCAGAGTGGCCTTTACTTATTTTTTTACCTCTAATGTGGAAATACTAAACTGCCACTCTTGTGGTGGTTCTGTAGCTCATAAAACTTCAGCTTGCTTTCTTCAAAAATCTTAAATCTAATAACAAGATACATAGCTCCAAATAATAATAAAAATGTGGGATTTTATTGTAAAAAAATGACTTCACATTTGTCTCCTGACTTTGAAAGCCTCTGTAGTTTGCTGCTAGTGGAAGAAACAGCGCTCAGACATGTTCTCTTCAAGTTCACTGTCAAGAATGCAGTGACACCTAAGTGCTGAACTGAGCCTTCAACGTTACAGGAGCCTGAGCTTGAACCACTGAGTTGTCTCTAACAAAATGATTATATTTTGGCTTTAGGACAGATCAGTATCACTTCTAAATGGAAATGAGCCACATGGCCATGGAAATGATGATGTCTAACCAGTCACCAATTATATCATTTGGGAATTTTGGCCAGAGTAGGAATCATTTTGCCTAGGGAGCTGGTCTCCTCTGGGCTGGGCAGGCTACACAGTGGTCACCTGCAATGCATATTACCTGTTATGTGGGTAAATAATTGGCATTCTTCACTGTAGCAGTTTTTTTTTTTTTGTCTTCTTCCCTTTTTAGTGACTTCAGAGGAAGTTGGATATGGGCTTAGATTCACTTTAACCAACAATAAAAGTATCCAAGGTCCCTAATAGGCTCCAGCCCTGTTTATCTGGTGGCAACAGGTGGTTTTTAGAGGCTGCCTCACCTTCCTTGAATCAGGACATTTTGGATAATGAAAAATACCACCCAGGAGAGAGAAAGGCTCATATTCAGCCTGGAGTTTAGACTACCAACCCTCATTTGGAGTCACAGCCTCCTGTTGGTCTCCTTTCGCCACTGGGTTTGTTCTTTGGGCAGTGATTCTTTCTTCTCTCAAAAAACAATGTGGGATTATATTTTGCAGAAGGAGTAGGACCTCTGGGACATGCAACCATGGGACAGAGGAGTTCTGTAAAGAGCCCAGAGCACTTTGCCTTGAAAAAGGAGTGCAAGGATGGGGATGAGGAACCTCATATCAAACTGCTTTGCCTGTTGGTGATGGATGCCTGCTGGCAGCCAGGAGATGGGAACCGACAGGAAGATAAAGATGGTCAAGTTGCCCATCCTTTATTGCCTTATACTCTCAGCTATAGCTGAATATTAATAGTGATGCTTCATTAGCTAAACACCAAACAGCTTCTTCTTGACCTTGACATGTACAGCTGTCACAGTGCTGGCAAAAGTTCTCAGGATTACTTTTGCAGCCTTGATATAAAGCTGTGGGTTCAAGGTCTTTAGAGACTGACCTCTTAGATTCTGAAATGCAGGATCTTCTCCCCAAGAAGTTAGAGTCCAAATATCTCCATTTTCAAGTTATTTTATTTTCCTGCAAAAATTTGAAAGCTAATTTGAGACAGCTGGTCAAATTAAACAGTCCTGGCATTTTTTCTTCCCATAGTGGATTGACCTATTCTGGAAACCTATCCGTTATGCAGTTTTCTTCTAATTAAATGAAAACGCAGGAGGAAGGAAAAAGGCAATGAGAAACCTTTAAGTTCTAGCTCAGATTAAGTGTCAACAATTATCAGTAACTTTTTTTTTTTTTTTAACCTTCTGAATCACTGGGAACATCTTTCAAGGCAGATTTGACAGTAGCTTGGTTTGCAGAAACATTTCTTCCTCTGAACCTGTTGTACTCCTGAAGTAGCTGGTATGACAGCTCAGCAATACCTCTTAGCACAGGCAGTGGGCACAGAGAGGTGGTTGATGTCTTTAGTTAACTTGCACCAGACGGCTGCTTCATTACCAGCCTGGAGTGAATAGGTTTCTGATGCTTTTCATCCTAACAGCTGTTCAAATATGCTCGGTAGAGGAACACTTGGTATCGAGTCACAGATAGTGCATCACAGCACTTGGGTAACCATTAGCCAGCACTAATGAAATTATAACTTACCAGTTAGAAAAGGCAAAATTCAGATCATTTAAAGATGATTTTGCCAAGTCCCCACAAAATAAGATTTTTGTGTTCTTAAATCAGATTAAAAACTAGGCATGAGTTGAACATATGTCCCACTTAGTCTGCATTCATTAGGATACGAATGTCTGGCTGTAGCACAGGACTCAGGATAAATAGGTTTTGACATGTTCATCTGTTTGGGATGCAACTGAAAAAGCCATCAGATAGTGGTGATCAGGGAAGTATGAAATGTACCTGTTTATTGTCAAATAGTGTTTGTTACCACCTCCATTTTATTCTAGACAATGATAAATTGATTCCTGATTTCTACTGTTTCAGAAACCAGAAAAGATCACCTACTCTAACCCCCTTCTATCCGGGGAAATAAGCAATTGCTTCAGGTTGTTCTTGTACTGAATCAGTACCTGCAGTTGGCTAAAATTTCTCTCTTGGGAACACCTCCAGAGTATTACACCTTTTCCCAGTCCTATTGTTAAACTATTATTACTAAAATGAAAGCCATATTTTTCATTTGTATGATTCTGGTTCTAATTTTCAGCTGCAAGGGAGGGGGACAGAATCTCTAGTTTTGTATCACACTGATATATTCCTCTGTGGTTGATGTTTTAATGTGGGAGGTATCTGAATGAAAGCAATTAACAGTAGAAAGATGTTGTCTTCTAACATAACTTACAAAGAATTTAAAGTATTTCAACTAATGTTAAAGTTGCATGTATGCAGACACAGCAATTCTGATGTATTTCACTTAGGAGTAATCACTGCATTTATGTCATTAACAAATGAAGGGAAGAAGAAAATACTTTTGTCTTTCGCATCTTATTCAATTGCACCTTAAAACAAAATACACAACAAAGTAGTTTTTCATCTTGACTGAAATGCATTTTAAAATTAATTGTTGGTTTAAAATTAATTGTTTTTTTGGCTCGAAGGCTTCATAAATTGGACTAGAATGCCCTACATACACACCAACCATGGAAAATGGGTGATCTTGCCTGTTTGTTTTCTCTCCAATGATTTTTTCACCTAGCATTTAATTAAAATAATCCCTGCACTGACATCGTAAGCAGGGGATGGGTAGAGGCTGAAATATTATTTCTGTCATGGGAGAAGATCTGGGTTGAAATTGCCAATTTATGGGGTATTTACCAAACTTGCACAAAACGTGGATATCAGAATCTCAATTAATTAGCATGGAAATGACTGAGCATAGTTAAATGTATATGTCTTAGTATTCAGCATTGCTATCATAAGAGGAAAGAAAAAGAAACAGAAAAGATGGGAGGAAATGAGAACAGGAATTGGGGAAAAAAAGATGTTTCTTAATCTTAGGTAGACGTTTCAATAAACCTGCAGACCAATCCAAGAAAATTATACTAATGATTCATATTACACAATTTCATCATAGGATACCTATATCCAAGGGTTTCTGGCTGCATTGGAGATAATTAATAGATGATTATGCATCTAAGAGCTTTATGCTGTCACTTAACACTGCTGTGTGGTAAATAGAAAGCAATAACTGAAATTTGGTGGTCTTCCCAGAATTTCTGGTATATATTCTAGTTTTTCTGGAGTCAAAATTCTGTGTTAAAAGTAGCAATCCATTTCCCAAAGAGCAAGTGCTCAGATATTATTATGAATATGCTGTAACTTTCTGGATATATGGATAGGGAAACAGATGTACAGTGACACAAATGGATGGATTAAGCGCTTGAGGTTCGCCCCTGCAGAGAAAGGCCCTATTCTGAAATATAAAGGGCAACTGAAATAGAAGAAGAGCTTGTGTGAAATTTCAACCCTAGTGTGCATAGTTTCTTTGAACAGAAATATTTGCTTAGGTATTTTGGTCTACCTTTTTTTGACAAGCTGGGCCTGAAGTCTTCTTTTTTCCTTTTTTCTTTCTCTTTAAAGGCAAGAGAAAGCAAAAGGAAAAACAGAACTTGCCTTTAAACAGCAGCAGGAACTGTGGATCATTTATTCTGTGTAGCACTTTCCCTTAAACGGAACTTGTCTATGGCTGCTTCAGGCCAAGGTTTTGGAATTGCTTTGGGCCTGATTTTCTTCGCATTCGAATGCAAGTTTCTGGTAAAAGTGGGAACCATGTAGAAAGAGTTCGAGGATCAGAAAGGGGCTTGTTCCTGGGCAAGGGGGACCCTTCCTGCCCACGTAACATGACAATAACGTCCTGTCTTCCTTCTGCTCTGCGTAATTCGCCTGTTTGGTCTCCAGCACTCACCCCAACGTGCATGTTTAGGTAGTGTTTTGAAGCTGCTCCTATCGGGTCTCTCGTGTGTTTCTGAGCCATAAAAAGTAATAGTAGTGTTAATATTTGAGGAGTGGTATTTCTTCCCAGCTGAACAAGAGTTAGAAAAGAAATATCTTTTGCTTCATGGAATTAAACAAACATCTTTGATCAGGGAAAAATGCAAGACAGATTAATGCTGTCAGTGCCAATGTGGGAAGAAAAAAGAATGTGTCCACTGGGGGATTTGATTAGAGAGCAGAGGTCAGTGAAATATCAGACTAATTTTGCTCTCTGATTAAAATCCTGAAGTACAGAATACGCTGGGACGCAGGTTCGTGGGACCCGGGGCGATGCCTTCGGCCGGTGCCTGTGGTGCTTGCGGGACGGCGTTTGCTGGGGCGTGCGTGGCCGCCAACGCCGCGTCTGCCCCGGGCACGCAAATGTGCGTCTGAGACATGTGAAAACACCCTAACGTGTTGCTGCTGGGACAAATCTCCTACAGCTACAGGACTCGCTTGTTTGGGCGCAATGACGAAGCGGGTTCGGAAGTTAAAGGCGTCAGCATGTCCCACTCCGAGCACGCGGCCACGCTGCTTGCACGGGCGCTGCAGGGACTGAGCAGGGAACCCTGCAGCCCCCTTCCTTAGCTATATGCAAAGGCAGAAACAACAGTACAAATATTTGTTATGGGCAATTTTGAAAAAAAAATTGTACTTTTTTGAAGTTCTAAATTCAGTATAATTCTTCTTCCCCTTGCTGCCCCATGCCATGCATCCTTCAACTCTGTATCACTACAGCCACTTTTATTAGGGAAAAAATGAAGTGAAAACACGAAGCACAAAGAACCAAGGCACACCTCAATGCATTTTTTCCCCATGTAAAAAGCCACATACGATCCCTTAAAAGCTTGCAGACTGTGGGAGGAGGAGGGCTCAAAGCTACGTCGGCAGCGAGCTACCCGGGCGATGCAGAGCGGCTCGGTGCCGCGGGCGGTTTGCAGCTGGGGCTGGCTCCGCTTGGCCTGGTCCACGCAGCCTCGGCAGCTTTTCCTGGATGTTGGGCTCCTTGGTTTTCTTCTCCTGCAAGGCTTCAGTTGGCATTGCAGCGAAGAGCAGTTGTCTGCCCACCTCGACGCGACAGGCAGAGGTGCTCAGCTGAGCCCCAGAGGCGGGGAAGGATGAAGATGACCTGAAATACAGATTCCTGAGCTGAGCCGAGGCTCGCTCGCTCTCTCCTTTGGGGGTAAATCAGCCCGTCAGATCAAGGCTGGCATTTTAGAGAAAATTCTCAAAAAGCGCATGTGCGTGTGTGGGTGGTGGTGGGGGAGCCTCAGCCTCATTTGTGTTGGCAGCTTTTGCAGAAACCCTGGTCTGCTTGCGTTCGCCTACCTTGCACCCTGCTAGGATGTATGTGATCCAGGGCCTTTTGCTCCATTCCTGAATTTGGAGCATAATCGGACCAGAAAGCAAAAGAGGCCCTTCGTACCACTGCCTCCTCTTCAGCGCAGGAAAGGCCTTGGAGCGGCCGGACTCCTGCGGACTTTGGCAGATGCTGACTCAGGCCCTCCGGCACTGTCTTCTTGACTTCTGCGAACTGAGCCTGCAAGACAGAGAATTTCTGCCTTGTGGGGAAAAGGGCCCTCATCTCCCATAAGCTTTAGGAATAACAGAGAGCATTTTGCAAGGTGTTTGGAAAAGCAACCATCAGCACTGCAAAGGATCTGATCATAAGGTTATTCTGCTGGACATATGGACAAAATATTGTGACAGCTCCTGTTAAGAAACTGCATAATCTCATGCTTGTTGACTTTCTCTGTTGGAATAATTTTATCCAACAAAAGCTAATCCTGAAGCATTTTGGAAAAGCAAGCAATGTGCTACCAGATAGGGGAGGCTTTTCTGCTTCTTGGAATAATCAGTTTGCATAATGTTTTTCATCAGCTTACTCTTCTGAAAGACAATCTCTTGTTGCAATAATTTATCTTCAACTTCCAATTTTTAGAATGACTGTGACCCAAGCATCACATGTCAGGAAACATTTTCCACTGGCTTATTCAGAATGCTGCTTGTTTCTATTTACGGATACACTGCCTGTGTACATTTCCAATACACTTTCTATCAAATCCTTTTAATAATTCAGGAAAATAAACAACAAATATTGTTGCGCATATTAGAGCCATGCTGTCAGGGAATAACATGCTCTGGGCCATCAGTAATCTTGGTGGGTTGAAGAGGTTTATAAAGAAAACCCCCTAACAATAAAGTAGAAAAAGATAAGGTGACACACAGGGTAGAAATTGATGTGTATAATTGCATGTACAATGTTCAGCCTGGTGTGAAGGCAGGCATATAGATGCAGCACACTATTTTGCAGGGGATGGGGCATATTCTTTGCAGGCTGCATTTTCCTCCTTTTAGCTTAATCCCCTGGCTTTTTGGGTGTAGAGCTGTAGTGCTTTGATGTTTCTCTGTCTTCTTTACTTGCTTGCAAAGAACATGCAGCTCCTGGTGTCACTTTCAGTTGCACCACCTATGATTTAGCAACTTAAAACTGTAAGTGGGTTCAAAAAGTGTTTTGATCTTTATAGAAGATAAGATCCATCGTGAACTGCCAAATGAAAAAATAAGACATCTGGCTCAAAGGCCCCAGGTAACAGAGTGTTCAAGGTGGAAAGAACATATCAGGAAAGTATCACTATACATTTATAGCTGTGCACTCTGTCATAGGAATCTGCTATCAGCTGTGATCAGACAGGATCCTGCATTATATCGGTGCACTCCTATGACCCTCAGCACTGTCAGCTTGCAATTTTTTTTTTCTCTTGCTCGAGTATGTTGGGAACCAACAGAATGGATGGGTAAGCACAGGCATGCCTGTTATCAGATTAGAAAGGCTTTCTGAGCTCTCACTCTTTGGACTGAAAGGTGCAAGACTTCTTGCTCCTCTCCATTGTGAGCAGATCTATTAACACCTAAATTTTGTACCTAGATTGTTATCTGAATGACAAATTTCTTGACAACTGCTTGCTCAAATTGTCAGCCAGCATGTTCCAGTAAATTGTTGAGAGGTGCTTGATACTGCATATGTAATGAAACTGCCTCTGGTGCAGGTGGGGATGATTGTTCTCATTTTTCTTACTCGTTTGGGAGTCCTGTTGGTCATGATTTGCATAGA
Source organism: Rhea pennata (assembly GCF_028389875.1). Lineage (NCBI taxonomy): Eukaryota > Metazoa > Chordata > Aves > Rheiformes > Rheidae > Rhea > Rhea pennata. The sequence goes on from NC_084682.1 coordinate 348,036, forward strand.
CACCACTCAAATCAGAGGTTGTTTGAGGTTTTTCTATGAATGAAAACCTTAAGGGCATGCCACTAGCCCAGCCTCACCCAGCTTGCACATCTCAACTGCTTGCTGGAGGACAGGTTTTCAGGATGTCATTAGCTTTGCTATTCCTTGGTGAGACTAGTCCTTTTTAGAGAAACAGACCCATGTTTCAATCCACCTTCTAAATCCTTTTAGGTTAACCTGTTCTGTTGGATAGTCCATACTGTAGCAGATACTGCTGAAATGTTGAGTAACTGACCACAAACAACGTTACTTTACCTGCACCTCCGCTAACCATTTGTGTACCACTGTACACATGGAGGCATTTGCTTTACAAGTACTACAGATAGCATGAATATTGACTTTGAACAGTTCTAAAAACTGCACAGCCTGAAGAAAGACATCTTTATACAATGATCAATGGGAAGTCCCACATTAGGCACCAGAAAGCCTCTGTCCGTAGAAAGCAGTGTTCTTTCTGCCTTGGTTTCAGACTAAAACCAATAGAACTTGTAAACTCTGCAACAGCCTGGCTAATCAACTAGTATTTTATCAAGCATGCTTCTCTTTTCCTGCATGTGTTGCTGATTTCCTTATCACTTCTACTTTAATTGCTGGATATTTCTACCTCCTGAAAATAAAAACTGCCAGCTGTTTTAGTTGAACTTGTTTGTATTACAACAGGCTTTTTAGTACCCAGAGTAATCCAGCTAAAAGGCTGTGTGGGGGGAGTCAGGAATACACAACTTAATAAATCTTTGAACTGGAAACAAGTTCTGCATTCTGCAGCTCATGCAGATGGAAATATCTGAGTCTGTTGATTATGAAGGCAAGTAAACTAAAAGCTAAAATGGATCTCTCAAATCACATGACAAATAGAGTTTTTAAAGAAAAGTAATATTCTAAATGAGCTGCTGATAGCAAGAGCACTTTAGAAAGTATCACAGTGGTAGGGGGGTTAATTGCTCTCCTACTCTGATGGTGTAACCTTATTACATAGGTAGCACATAAATATGCATCATTCCAGGAGGAAGCAATAAAAATGAACACTGGGCACATATTTATTAAGGATGAGGAAAAAGTGTCTTTCTGCTTACTGCTGAGCTGTAAGGGTGGGTACACTGCCAGCTTTTTCAGTGAGCAACAGCACAGGAGAAAGTAACTATGGAGAAATACATGCATGTACAGTGGAGGAAAAAATGTAAGTTTACGTTAATAGTGGCAGAGAAAGGAGGCTGACAGTCTCTGGACTACTGAGGCCATGTATCTCTGAACGTGCAAATCCTCAAAGATCCATCTAGCTGCTTCTGTTCAAAGGACCTACTGTCTCTGACACTTTTTTTTTTTTTTTTTTTTTTGCTGTCTTGTTTTGAGATTGAATGATTATCTTTTTTTTTGTTCTGTGTTTGTCTATGATTTAGGCTGCAGAGGTGCCAACCTGTGGCAGCTGTTGCCAGGTAGTACAGTGGTAGCATTATTAGCCTTTAGTGATTAAAAAATTCTTAAGTGGCAGCATTGCCTCTATTATTGTTGGCTGCTTTCATTTCATGTTGCTGTTGTTTCTAATGTTTGAGTAAATGCTCACATGACAAAATAATCTATGGATGATTTCTCTAATAGTAGTTTTGTGTTAAAACACAATGGTTTAAATGTAGGTGAAGTAGGACCTTTGGGGAAAAGTGTATTTTACTGATTTAGCTCATATAAATGGGGGGAAAAAAAGAAAAAATTTAGGGTATCTGTGTTAGAAACAGAGATAGCAAATTTTTTCCTAAGAGAAGGCTAGGAACCCTTTGGGCCATGCTTTGAGTCCCCTGGGCTCTGTCTTATGATATTGCTTAGCCTTACCACTTTTCTGCTTGGTAGCTCTCTAGCTACCTGTAGCTAGTGTACCACCATATACTAGCTGTCCTTTCTCCTAAGCTATCGGATTAATGCAGTGAAGTTAAGCAGGGTAACTTGTGCTTGTAGTCTGAACGTTGTGGTTTCATTTGTAATCAGAAGAATGGCTCAAGCATTTGAAAGTACGTTTTCTTTAACTGTACCTTTCATATAAAATATTTCCTTTATCTACCTTTTCTGATTTTATTTATTTTTTATTTTTTGGGTGCTAAGTAGAATTCTTCTAGCAACCTAAGAAACAATACTGTTTTAAACATTGAGATACTTAATCAGACCTTGAGTTAGGTAATGCTATGCTGCTGTTGCAGCAGTATTCCTGATGTCTCTTTTGAACTTCTCTCTGGGTGAATCATGCAATTAAACGTTGACAGCTATTTAAATTTTGCAATGTAATTACTTTATTTACAAACATGAATAGATTGAAGTAAAGGTTTTGAAGTAAAAGCTCATGATCTATGACAAACCTGCTTACAGAATGATTAGCATATTGTATCATAAATTACACTTAGATACCATAATGAGTTAATACTTCAAACATTTAAATTTAAATACATATATGTAGCTCTGTTTAATACGTGAGTTGGACAGAAATCAAGAGACTTGCTCCAACTCTGTGTGAGGTAGATGACACTTTTCCACTACCTTCAACAAGACTGTGGTCCAGTGTGGGGTTCCCTTCATAGTTGATAAGGAAGCCATCATCCTAGCTTTTCCCAGATGATAATCAAGTGAAAAAAATTTGCTCCACTAATAGCAAAAAGTGGTTATTTTGAGATGCTCCACTGATTTGTATGGTAACTGAGCTTAAATTATACATCCATTTTAAAAATATAGTTTGTAGAGAATATTAGCACTCATTGGGGAATAAGAATTCTGTTTATATAGGAATTTGAGGTTTCAAGATTTTTCTTTTTATCTGGTCTAGGAAACTCTTGGCAGAAAAAAGTATGAGGAAAAAATCTCTTGACATGTAGAAGTTTTTTGTTTTTTAAATGTTTCTTAATACATTATATAATAGCAACATGAAGCAAGCTTAACAATTCTGAAGAAGCTAAAACATGGCACTTCAACCTTATTGGAACATTTTCTATTTCTTTTTGTGCACTAAATGTCAATAGGAACAGGATGTGTTTGCAGTACTTCAGAAGTTTTGATAAAATTGGACTTTTTGAAGTGTTTCACTGACTTTCAGACCCATTCAAACAATAAGTTGTATAGATATGCTAGCTTAAACGTGATTAAGGATGTTACTCTACTTACCTTCCAGTAATGTGTCAGAAAGGATGTACAATTGGGTTAGACTTGAGGAAAAAAGTCTTTACTAGATTTGAGAAGAAAGCTTTGTTATCAACTGAAATTTGGAAAAATGGGGGAAAAGTGTGATGCTGAAAACTCTACCTACTGCTTTGAAGCTATTCCCTTTTCTGATTGCTAACCTTGCATGCAGGTTAGCATTAGAGATAAATTCACTTTTCTTGCACAGATTTGTCATTGGAAATTAGGTATTGTCCACTGTGGAAACGGAGTCACAATACAATGTCTCCAGTTCTTCCAGAAAAGTTGGAGTTATGATTAGATAAATAACTGTATAGGACATTAATTCGCTGTGTTTGGTGTCTTAGGCAAGTGAGAAAATGAAAGACTGTCCTTAAAATGACTCGACAGGCAAGGAACAATCTTTATTTCTGTCTATCAGTGTGACATAAGTACTTGTGTGCTGTATTTCCAGTTCATTACCCGGGTGAACCGTATTACCTTATGTGTCAGCATGCACGGTTGCTGCTCTTTCTACTGTATTGTCAATTTTTTGACATTAGTATCTTTGTGGTTTTATTTTTAGAGATACTCATTCCTGCTGCTTGATCATCTCATGTGGACCTGTATGACTGGGTTAGTATCTCTGTAAATATTAAACAGATATCTTGAAATCTAACATTGACTGAAATGGTGTAGAAAGGGATCAGTTACTCGGAAAGTGGTATTTCTGAACTAACAAAGAACGACTTCAGTAGACATCAAGGATGGGAGATGCCATCAAACTTCAGAGGTCAATAACGTAGAAATTCAGACCTGAGCCTGATGACAAGAGTCATTGTACTTTTGTGGTGTGTGGAAGGTTCCCCAGGTAGACCTCGATGTTTGTCCCTGTCTTTGCTCCTGTTTATGAGCCGTTTTGGAGATGTATAGCAACTCAATCAGCAGATAAACAGTGCAGTCTCTTTTCAATGTAACTACCTGTACATCCTGTAGTATTCTCAAGGGAGTTTGAGGCTGTGAATCATTATTAATGGTTTGGATAACACAAGAAAATTCTTAACACATACTGAGGTGATATCAATGAATATGTGCTATTAAAATGATTGGCAGTTGGTGCAGTATATTTGTGTGGACGGATAAGATTGAACAACTGCAGGTTTTAAAATAATGCTGAAATATAAATCTGCTTTTCTGTGATCCTTTTAATTATAGTATACACACTCACTGGCAATAAAGTTGTAAATACACACATACTGTGCAGGCAATCCCACATATTCCTGAATTTTTAACTGATCGACAAAATAAAGGTGTATAGAGATTAGATACAGAAAGTTTGACCCTTGAAGGTTAATATTTTTTGAATTAATTGGATGATCCACTGGGGAATTTCTCAGAGGAAGATAATTACATTTCTTTCTCAGTAAATTGAGTGCTTTGCTAGTTCAACAGATTAAAAAAAGAAGTTTGTTTTTCCTAGGGAAATAAAGGAACAGAGTATTCTACCATACATTTTATTATGAATGGAGGCTTGCTTGTTCTATTAAGATGATGCTTTAGAGCTTCTAGGAGAAGCTGTTTTCTAATATCTGAGCATTCTGACGTAATTAAGATAAGCCTTTATTTTCAGTAGCAGACTGACTGTCTCAAACAGTCTGACACAGTATGATATTTAGCAAGCCAGAATGCCTTCAGAAGAAGGGCTTTAACATTGAACGTTTGCTGCTTTTCCCTCACTTCAGTCTGTACATTTATGGGTCTGTGTAAGAAGGGAATAATGCATCTTAGAGCCAAGACAGAAACAGATCTATTTATGAGATTATTCCCATGGAAGTTAACAGCAAAACCTCTTACTATTTACTCATTAGCTTTACACTTAGACTAGACATAATAGCCCTGATTTTTCATCTGTGTGAATTCTGGAGGCCTCTAGCCATTGAATTATTGGCCTGGAAGGGATGGAGAAGGCCTGTCTTATCCGTTTCCCAATGCTAAAGGAGAGGGACAACGCCTGTGTCACTATTAACAATGTGTGTGTAAGTTTGAGAAACACTTTTCATGATAGAAAGCACCTAGCCTCACTACAAAATTGATTGCATTGTTACCACTTCCAAGATTTTATTTTTTATCTAAACAGATTTTTTTGTTGTAACTGAAGCCCCAGCTTTATGCTGGGTGCATCATGAGTATAGTGAACAGACCATTCCCGTTCTTTGCTGCAACCTTCTATGTATTTGCAGGTTGTTAGCCTGACCTCCTCTGTCTTGCCTTTGGGCTAAATTGTTCTTTCAGCTGTTTCTCCTAATCAGTTTTTGAGACCTCAGATCATTTACCTCTGGATTCTCTCCAGTCTTTTTTTGAACTGCTGTGCACCAAAGTGGTCAGACTATTATAGCTGAGGTCTTACTAGGGCTGAATAGTACGGAAACATTAATTTCCATATGGTGTTTATGCATCCTAGTATGATGTGTGCTGTTTTGTAGCAATGTAATATTGCTGTCTCACATTTTATTTATCTGCAATAATGTCCAATTGCCTTCCTACAGAATTGCTACTTAGACAGTTATTTGTCATCCTGTGCTTGTACAGCTGGTTATTCCTACTGTGTGTAGAGTCTTGTACTTGTCCCTATTAAATAACATCCTGTTTTTCCTTCCTGTTTTTTCTCCCTATGCTTCATCTTCAATTTCCAAAGATTATTTGAATTCTAAGCCTGTTATCCAACATCCTAGCTATACCTCCCATCTTGGTGTTGTCTGCAAACTTAAACATCTTGTCTATTCCATCATCCAGACCATTAATAAAAATAGAGTAAGGCCTGAGACAGACCTCTGTTTTGACAGTCAATTATTAGGTAAACTGCTCAACGTAAGTTTTCTAAACAGTTTTGCATCCACTACTTTTTCTAGGTCGTACTTCCATCACTTGGTTTTGAGAATGTCCTACGAAACAATGTCAAAAGTTTTTAACAACGAGAAATGACTTCTGCTTCTCCCCCACTCACAAGGCCTATTACCTTGACAGAGGATGAAACTAGGTAGGTCTGGGATTGAGAAATCCATGTTCTCCATTGACAGTTCCGTGTTTTCATCTATTTGCTTACTCAAGGTTGTTTTATTTTTTTTTTCTAATTTTTTTTCCATGAATTAGAGTGAGGTTTATGGGCCTATAATTCACTGGTTTGCTCACTTTTCTCTTTTTTTAAGGATGGACACTCTTTGCAGTGTTCAGTTACCTCACTGGTCTCCATGAGGTCTCAGGAATAATTGCTAATGGCTCTGGGATTTCATCACCCGAACAAGGATGATACTGAAATTCTTCCAGTGCTATTCCTCCCCTTCCTGAGACTGAAATCCTGCATGCTTATCTCAGATAATGATAGACAGTGATAGCATTAAAAACTGATGATAGTTTTCCTTGTGCAGTAGATAATTCTCCTCTTATTTAGTCTCTTGTTTGTGGAATACTGTTTCACATCCCCAGAAAGGCAGTAAAATATCTGCAATTGACAGCTACTCTGGGCTTAGGAGCAGGAACTGGTGGTGGATTGGTCTCTTGCTGTTTCAAAAGTGGGGCCAGGTCAAAATGTCATGTTTATCTGGCTAAAATCCATGACAGTGTTGAAGAGGACTCTTGCTTTTGATCTGCTCTAATATTCCTATGTTGCCAAGGGATCTCCTTGCTGTAGAGATTCTTGTGGAAGGTCCTAGTACTGTGGTTCGTATTTGAGGTGGTGACTGAGGATTAGAAGGTACTAATTATGTCCAGTTACCTCGTATAGTTTTCAGAGCAATGTAACAGCTCACATATGCAGTTGTTTCCCTGCAGCAATTGGGATTTACAGCACAATATTATATGTGATGGTGTGTTCACATGGTGCAAATGGTTAATTGGGTTTATTGTTTATCCCATCAAAACTGTGCTCACTGAAGGAACAAACTATTGGAAAAGTTTCTGAACTGACATTTAAAAATGTTGCATATTTGGAGAGGCTACATTTTGTTGTGTCGATAACCTATGCGTTAAAAAGTCCCAGAAGGAGTAATCAGCAAGATCCTCTAGAGTGTCTGTATGGTCATTTCTGTGGCCTTGATAAAGTGTAGAGAGACTAATCACAGTGAAAATTATTGCATTAGTTGTTGCTAACTTTGAGCTTAGTGACTGCATTCCTAGATCTACTGGTAATGAGAAGACATAAATTTGTGTGCTTTTGAAGTCTGTGACTTTCTCAGATGCCCTGCTTGTATCATGCAGGATGGTATGACCTCCAGCCTCTTCCTTTCCTGTGAATCGGTCTTTTCAAAGAGAAGAGCACTATTCCTGAAATAGCAGTGGATGGACAATAGTAAGTGACTTTGATGCTTAGATGCTTAGGTTTAAGCGAGAGAACACCACAAGCAAAGTGCTCAAGCAATTATAGCAGGATAGAGAGAACCTTTAGCAGACTAGGTTTTCTTTGTCAAATTGCCTGAGTTCATGTATACACAACTAACAGTGTTTGAGACAACCAGCTTCAGTTAAGAAGCCACAGTCACCCTAATAAACACTGGGGTGTTATAGCCTATGGTTTGACTTTGATAGGCTTAGGGCAGGTTCCTGTAATTGCTCTTAACTTGTATTTTCTGTGCTTTCTAGGATGAAGTTAGTAGGAAATCAGCAAGGTCTTTGACCAACCTGGGGTAACCTAGCAACTGGATAATGTTTCAGAATCATTCTTCTTCCCTCTTGAGCTTCACACCTGCTTAATGAGCCATTCTGGGGCTAACACTTAAACAGTTTTTTGTATTTCCTGTTTATAAGGTTCCTTTGAAACCTTACCACTTTGAAATCATAGCTCCATCAGAAGCACCTTCATATAAATTAATGCAGAGCTCTTATACTGGGGCATGGCAGAGTGATGTCTTGTGGTGGAGCTCAGCACTGCCGCTTTACGCGGCAATAGGCAATACACGCTGCTATACAATAAGAGCTGTGCCCTGCTCTTGCTCCCCAGCGCTGAGGCCAAAGGGCATCCATGGCTGCTCAGGCTGCTCCGTCGCCTGTGGGCACTGCTGGTGGTGGACTGGTCCCTGGGAGGTGAGGGAACCAGGATGATTCAGATACCTGGAACCCACATAAGAACTTGTCCTCCAGGCATTGCTGCTTTTGGGGAAGGAGCATTTGCCTAAGACAAGGTAAACAAAGCAGCTCAGAGTATAAGGAATCATTACATCCTTTGCAAAACCTTCCCAGGCTCACACTTGCCAGCTTCTCCCCTGCTGCAGTGAGCAGAATAGCTGATCTGGCATGCAGTAACAAACTCACAGGGTTGTTAAGTCCATGCATGAAAAAGAATAGGTTGGAGCCCTTGAAAGTCACAGGACTCAAAGTGCATGTGTGTATGATGGTGTGTTGTATTGTTGTATGTTTCCTTTTTCTTTTTTAATTTCCCTATTTTTTCTCATTTTCTGGCTTTCTGTAGTAGCTGCTGTGTCTAAAACTGCATTGTTTTTTCCTCATTGGAAAACAGATTTGATGTACTCCCAGGACTGCAGGAGCTAGGGTTCTAAACTAACTACCGGATATCAGCTCTAGATAAATTACGGAGTCTGTAATGTGTACCAATGGCTACTCTAGTCAGTGGATTGGAAAATACTGATTAAGAGGGAAGTGGTTCAATGTAAACAGAAACAGTAACCATAGTTACTTTTGTATGTTAATGTTCTGTGCTGCATTTGAACACAGGCTAACTGATTAACAGATAAAATCATTGTTTATATAATGTGATTCTATATAATGTGATTGATTTTCTCCCTCCCCCTTCCCTTTCCTTCCCCCCCCCCCCCCCCCCGCCCCGGGAAATTTCTGTTGCTTTTTTGTTGTTGCTTTTGTTTTGCTGAGACCTAGTGAGCCAAAGCAGGACAGTTTGCAGTACTTTATTAGTAACTGACTGGCACCAACTGTTTTCCCACTTCTTGTACTCACTGACAATGAAATAAATTGCCTTACTTTTAGAAAATGCAAGCACAAGCCACCTACTCTAAAGGAAGGATTGAAGAAGGAAGTATCTTTATTAAAGAAACTTTCCATTCCCATTTTTTCAACAGACATCTCACATGGTATCCAAATAAGAAATAGGAGAACAAGAACTAGTATCTAATGAAATGGCTACAGCTTGTACTGGAAAGGATGTAATTAGAGTACGTTTGAAGAATGGTCTGGGCTAATGTTATGACGTGTTTCACTGTTTGTCTCCACACGAACAAAAGTTAGCTGAAGTGGTGAACACAGAGAAGGACTGAAATACTTTACTGGAAGAACCACATGACTTCATGGAGTGAAGTAACAGCAACGGGATGGCCTCTAAGAGCACATATTACAAGATCATACACTTCATGGCTGGTAATACTGCTACAAATGAGGACTTGAAAGAACAAAAATCTGAGAATATTGGTAAAAGCAAGATTGCTCTGAGCAACTGGGGTGATGTGGTATTGGAAAAGATAAATGAACACCAACTGGGATATTTCCAAAAGAGAGAGATGTGAGAGCCACAGTCTCATGCCTGGTGATGTCATTTGCACTAGGGTATGATTTGGTCCTGTTCTACTGCAGCTGGCAGAATACCAAAGGCAATTCCCCTGTCACAGCTGAAAGCTGCAGTATCTAGTATAACTGAATTGCATATACCTCTTTTCTGTTTCTTCCTCCAGGATAACTGTTTTTCAATTTTGATTCACTAGTAAGCCAACTATACAGCAGACTAAGTCTCACTGTGATGTAGAGTTCGTTATTATGTAATTCCCCAAGGCTCCAAAGCAAAACAATGTAGGCCCACATATAGCATTATGCATCTCAACGAAGCATTTTTTTTTTTTTTTTTTTTAAACATAATGGTGCACAATATATATTTGACATCTGGATTATAGCTGCTTTGTTGTACTTGATGGGAATAAGCAATCTGAGTATGCTACTGTGCATACATTCATTTTGCAAAGTCAGGGGGCAGTGAAACAGTGTTTCTCTCTTGTCACTGCATCCTTATGACAACCTCTGAGGGTAAAAACAGAGATTTGCCTTTTAGGAAGCAGTTTTCCTTTTCTGGCTCCAGAGAACTGGACTCTTCTGGGGTAACCCTGGAGTTCAGAATCTTGCTGTGAAAACAGTCTTGCCAGCTGCTTCCCTTAATTAAGTGCTCCGAGGTATTTCTATGTATATTAGAGTTGTAGCAGCACGCTCTTTTGCACGGAATTGACTGTGATGAGCAAACCTTCTTTAAAGTTAATCAATTGCATTGCTGTTTGCCTGGTAGGCTAATTGTGACAAGCTCAGGGACCACTGAAGCTGTCATTGCCACCTGTGCAAAATGCTTTTGGTGATTGCTAGCACTTACCATGCAGTGGCAGGGCAGAGAAAGGAGCTTGCAATACAAGTTCCCTGCCCTTGACCCTGCATTTCCACACGTGCAAAATGTGTGGAAAGACTACCAGCTGGGAGGTTGGCATCCCTTTTTGCACTGAAATATTTGTAAAACAAGCTATCGCATAGACCATGGCACAGTTGGGAAATAGGCCCTGATTTCATCCAAGTGTAAAGAAAAGAATGAATACAGCATGGAAGAAATCACACAGAAGACCAATACAAGGCTTAGGTTACCACTTTAAATATAAATAACAATTTGTGTTATTTGTTCCCTGAATGCAGGGTAGGGAATGGTATACCAATGAATTGTTCTTAAGTCTGAATTACTGGCCTGGAACTGCAGCAGTGTATTAGACATGAGATTGCTCAGCCCAGTGAGGAGTAGAGTGAACGATAAGAGCAGAGCTGTCTTAAGACTTATTTAAAAAAATCTAAGCCAGAGGGCATGCAAGATCCTAGGAAGGTATAGCCTTGTAATTGCTAGGATCTTTCTCTCTACATGTTATCAATTAGAACTGTGGCAGGCTAGTCAAACAAAGTGACAGTCTGGCTGAGAGTGCGAGTTTGAGCTTTATGATTGAGCCTCTTCAAGAATTAACTCTTTATTTACTCAGAAGTGCCCATTAAGAACATAATAGTTTTCCCAATTGTACAGAATCCTATTGTGCTCAGAGGGTTACCTACAGACTTTCTTTTTGCTCCTCTAGACTGGACTGCTCCTTACCTGCAGTCGTCTGGTTTCCTGAAGGCCACTCACATGAGAGCTGAAGTATCCCAGTTCCAGTCTGGTAGACCTGCCAGATGTTTTGCATGGCTCTCACTGCTGGGAAGTCTGGCTCTGCACTAAGCTGTTCCTGAGGTGAAACATGGGATATCAAAACACAGGGTGTCCTGCTGAGTGTATGAGGGACACTGCACACTTGAGTTTGGAGAGTCATCTGTAAAAAGTCACTTGTCCTTATGCAGACTGGAGCCTGGCCTGCGAGTAGTTCAGCTTTCCTTAAGTCACAACCTGGAAGCAGGTCATTAAAATGATCTTAACACTGTTCTCCCAGACCTTTATTTTAACACTTAGTGTTTGGAGATGCTTATTGGCCTGAGCGGTTTGCAGGTGGAAGGTGGGACTGTGCTCTCTTCCTGTTTTGAGATACTGTGCTGAGCTCCTGCCTGCAGCATCGGCTGTGCAGGTGCTATCTCTGAGTGGTTTTGCCTGTGCAAGCTTTTTGTCTTCCTAACTGTGCTGCAGCATAGAGCTTTTCAAATTTTGTTTTGCAGTTTTGGAAGTAGACTTAAAATGCTGGAAATGTAGGAAGCGGAATCATGGAGATTGACCACTTATGTGTTTTATAATTAAATTTTATCTTTAATTGTGGATTTCCAGGGGCAGCAAGGTAGGAAGTGCTGTTGAAAGCCTGGGGAAATGAAGTGCAACACTGATACCTTTGAGTGGCTGTTTGGGCTTGAATGGTATAGTATAAAGCAGAAGTTAGAACCTTTGGTTCCTCCTTGGGGCCCTTTTTTCTCCCAGTGCTTCTTCCAGTGCACCAGCCTGCAAAGTACCTCTGCCTGGCTCTGCTTCTTGGAGACCCCTTTTCACATTTCATAAGTACTCCAGGCTCTGCCATTGATGCAAATGAGATGGCTAAATGCTCAGAGCTATGCACTAGCAGGACTTATGGTCTGCTCCCCTAATAGAGGAATCTCTAGCTTGTACAGGAGAAACATGTTGTTGAAATCCAAATTTGGTCTTTCAGCTGGATGCAGAACATAGGGAGAGAAATTTCCTTTTCCTGATACCACCTATCTGCACAGTGCTGGCAGCCTTTCTCTTTCCTTTGTGGCACTGTAAGGAAATTAAACATTAACAGCCACTGATGATGAGGTTCTTAGCCAACCAACTGTCAGTTGCAGCTAGCATTTGCTCTGTAGCAGTCAACTGGAATTCTCTCTTTGGATAAATTATAAGACCTCTGGCAATGTGCTAATATTATTGGCTGCATAAAGCTTGAATGTATAAATGAAAAAATCAAATTTGGAAGTCCCAAAAGGTGTGTATCTCAGGTTTCTCACCATCAGAAAGATACTTCATCTTAATCTATGGCTTAGGCCTCAGTTAATAATCAGTCAAAGTGAATCGGACATTGAACACTGCTAGTTTTGCCTATTTTATCATGCACAGATGTCTGGTTCCATTTTATACCTTATTATGAACCAGGTGCTAAATTGCCTTTGGCTGCCTTCATAGGCCTAAGGAGTTCGTATGGCTATCCCTAATGTAATTAAATATTTACACTCAATTAAATGAAAATTGTATAGCCATATCATGCCGAGAGCTGTTACTTTCACTAAAATTCTGCTTTTATACCATTTAAAGAGCTCTAAAACAGATATTCCACAATCCTCAAGCATTTAGGTAGCAAGCACAACTTGTGCTTGCTTTTTATAAACTATAAATATAGTGTCTCTCCCTCAGTTTATAAATATTTAAGTATGCCATCACTTTATCAACTCAGTATTATTTTTAGTTTAAGGTACTGTAACTGTAAATGTATTTTACCAAGTAAAGAACTTAGTGCATACTCAGCTACGCATGAATTAGAAGAAGATAAATAGTCCAAAGATTTCAGTTCAGCTACCCACATCCAGTGAAGAAATCTTGACTCTATTAAAGACAGTGGCAAAGCTCCTATTTCCAAGAAATTAACTAAGCTTCACGTAGCTTATCTCAACATCTGAACCTTGCATCAAAATTTGCTAGTACTTCATTCCTGCCTAACTTTTATTTTTCCTCAGCTATTGTATCTAAGCTTTCCTGGTAGCTATGATGCAGATGTGATTGAAGTCTGTTCTGTGCAGCTGCCTCAGCCATGCTCTGCAAGGCACTGGGAGGTTCTCAGTATGCATTTTGATGGACTTTTCCCTCTGACTAGTGCAGTGTAGTCCTTATAATTAGTGACAGTAAAAGCACTTCATTTATAGAGCATATTCATCCTCTGCCATGGCAGAATATCTTGAACTGTCATGATGACATTGAAAATAATGACCTGAAATGAATAAACACCACAGTCACAACAGCTCGCCTGCTAGATGGGAGGTCACTAGAGAGCTGGTTAGAGAAGTCGTCAGTTAAAGCAGAGAGAATGTGAAAGTAGCTTTAAAACTCTAACCAGCTCATACTGTACACTTTCTGGAAACTGGTTGTAGTTGCTCCTCTCAGTGCTCAGAAAAGCCTTTCTGAGCATCTCTGGGTTCTGGGACATGGGGAGAGGGGCTGGGATGCTATGCTCTGAGATTGGTACCTGTTGGCCAAGATGGAGCCGGGCATCTGCAGCATGCCAGATCACCTGTGCCCACCCTTACAACTGCCTTTCTAAGACACATTTCTCCCCAGACTGGGCTTAGTATGAACTGTGCTTGGGTGGGCATCAGGTCCTGTAAAGAAGGCAGGAATGCAAGTTATGGTAGCACTACTTGAATTTTTGTCCCTATAATTTGCCCCAGCCTGCTTAATCTGTAAGCTGCTGTTTGGTAAGTCACCAGCCACCTGCGTTGGCTGGTCCACACTCTATTTACAACTGCCTTGTTGATTAATGAGAACGAATTAACACCCTTCTCTGAAAGGGCAGGCTTCCTTTGGGGATAAGGTTGCTGTGGCTTGGCCATGCTGCCTGCGTGTGGAGCTGTTGGCAGGTGGCAGCCCCAAAGGCTCTGCAGGGCACTCTGGAAGCCACTTCTTGGCATCTGTTCTGTGTTTTTTTTCTGGGTTTTGTTTTAGCCAAGTACTTCCATTAACTTTTGTCTGATGTTTTTGGAAATGTTTCCTCAGTTCTCCAGTATTATGCCTGTATCTGGAGAATGTAGTTCCAAATATTCCCACGAGATCTCCAAAAATAATGATGCTGGGTTTTTTGAACATGAGGGAAAGAGAGAAGGAGAGAAGTTGAGCATATTCAGTGGTTTACTAAACCTTTCAAAGTAGCAACAGAGTTTTTTTGCAATAGCTATTTTTCTTTCTTATAGACTCTAACTCTGTCTTCTGCTATCCTCCTCTTCTCCTAATATTTGGATTATGCATACACTACTGTTACAGCTGAAAGCATACACTGATATAATTGTGCGTTAGCTAGATAAAATTTCTCACAGATGTGTCAAAAGTTTACTGAAGAGTTTGCTTCAGTGTTATGTTAAGAAATAGGAAGTGAAGCATAAAAACACAGCCTGTGCACCTGCAGAGTCCAGAGACAGCTTGAAGAGAAAAAAATTTTGTTCTTGGAAGTAAGTCCAAATAAGTACTTTGTAGAAATCTGGATTCTTGTTTTCCTGATCTTTAGATCCATAAAGCTTGTACCAATTAAGTTAATAAACTACTAATGGATGGGTAGACTAGACTTTGCTTTTAGTATAGCAGGGAAGGGAAATGAAAGTCTGGGAGATGTGCAGTAAAAAACTTGAGGCAGTTGCTTTGAAAACCTGAATCAGCAGGAGTCTAATTTCAGTAAGCAATCTTAATGTCAATCTTTCTGCTTTACTTTAGGTGGTTTTCTAAGCTAACTAACCTATCTTTCCAAATCTGTTCCTATGTTCCAAGAAGCTTCTGAATTTGATAAAAGGCTTTCTTTAAAAGAATATGTGCCATTTTCAGTGCTTTTGGGGCTATTAATGTGAAGTAACTGTCTTCAGCTGCTTTTGAATCAAAGCTGAAGAGTGTTAAACTGGTGGACTACAGTGATCCTCTCCAAACGCTAATGCTCACAGGAGGGTGGGTGGAGGTAACACTGAACACCACCACTGTCACACCATGTCAGAGGAAAATACTGCCGTCCTGCAAGAACAACGGCCCTGATGGCAGAACCTGCTTGCCTGGTGTATTTAATGCACTTACTTTAGTTTATGTGTTTATAAATCCATCCATGTGTGTTTGCAAAACTTTACCTTTCCTTTCCTGTTCTTCAACTTTTTTCATATCCTAGACTATCCTCCAATGACGGGTTTAGGCTCTAGCCATGGTAACCAGTTTGCTCCCTGCCTGTTTGTGCACCAGTAGATGGCACAGACACAGCAGAGAACAAGGGAGATGTTAGTAGAGGATTTGCAGGGATGGTGGATGCACGGACCTCAGCTACCACAGAGCCAATCAGAAATCACTAGCTGGTAGTCTCAAACAGCTTCTAGTTGTCTGCAAACCATGCTGATGTATGCCTGCAGGTTAGAACTGGACTGCTGCTGGAAGTCTGTGCAGTATGATTGCATATGTTCATGCTGCTGCAGCTTGTATATATACCTCCCTTCCCTCTGGAGGATGGAAAAGCTTATCTCCCACAAAACTTGCATAAAATTCTAGATACATTTGCTAAACTTTGGTCAGCAGGATAACCTGTTACTAGCTCCTGAGCTTGCTAGTTTAGACTTCATCCAAATGTGATCTCTGTGCCATATTGCAGTTTCTCTGACTATAGAGAAAAATTGGCTGTTTCCTTCACAAAAACAAGGCATCCAATGAGGTAATAAGTCTAAGAAAAGCTCAGACTTTCAAACAAACTGCATGAGAAAACTACTACTAAAATTAGATTCAGGATATATTTTTTTTTTTTGTATATAGTAGTCTTTTAATGCTGATTGAAAGAATATGTGCCATTTTCAGTGCTTAGATCCAAAGAAAGCCTTTTATCAAATTCAGAAGCCTCTTGGAACATAGGAACAGATTTGGAAAGATAGGCTAGTTAGCTTAGAAAACCACCTAAAATAAAGCAGAAAGATTGACATTAAGATCGCTTACTGAAATTAGACTCCTGCTGATTCAGGTTTTTTTGTTTTATTTTGTTTTTTGTCCTGAAGTCTGTCATGTTGCCCTTGCTGTGGAGTGGGGGAGATCAACTGAGCTTAGGGAGAGTACTGTCACTTACTTTCCCAGAGGCAGAAGGACAAAGAGAGAGCATGTAATTAAACTCACCCTCTGTAGGAGGCTTTACAAGGATTTGCATGGAAAATAAGCTAGAAATGAAAAGCAAATGAAAGGAAACAACTGTATCTGGAAAACAAGTTGGCCTAGTCATATGAAAGGCTAAGAGGATATTAGGACAGCAGCTGTCTTGGATGCAGGTCTTCATCCTGGAAGGTGGCCTACATTTAACAATTTGCCTGTTCATGAAGTTGCTTGCACCTGTGCTACTGCAAGGCATGGTGGAAGGATGCTATGGCAGAAATGTGGGGAAGGCAGCAGCAGTCTGGGGCTTGCTATGCTGTGACGGGAAGCTGGGGAGGAGAAAGGCAAGACTGCTACCAGTCTCATTTTGTATTCAGATGTAATAAGGCAGACAGCTAATACCTATATTTGCATATAGTTGATAAGGAAAACAGGCATTTGGGGAGGGGGTCAGGAATTACAAAAATTTTTTAGGAAGATGAGATCAAATAATTTGTATGAGAATTAATCATAAACGATGCTGAGTGAGAGATGCAGCTAGCTTGGGCTTCTGCCTTGGAATCAGACTTCTTAAAAATATGGGAAGCTTAGATACTCTCAGAACTTAATTATTGAAGGATGACTGCATGGTCATATCACCTGAGATGCAAGACTCCACTGTTCAGCTCACATCTATCTGAAAGTTTACTTTGAAAACCTGATGCCTCTCAGGTGTGACTATATGCTGAGTGAATGGGACCAAGGAGACATTTAAAGACTCTAGCTGTTTTAAAAATTCAGGCAATAAATTCTATAGCACTCTGATTAGCATTTAGGTGTCCATATCATACTGTCACCCCTCTAATTTAGAGCTCATGGCTGACATCCTATAATGGTTGCCTGGGCATCTCTAGTAGTATTGGAATTGTCCATATTGGCAGATTTAAGTGTTGCCTCATCACATAGGTTTGCCAATAGCCACTTGCTTCTTTATTTCTGTTGAATGTTAGCTTAGCCACAGCTTACATTGCACTTTTGCAGTGCATGCTGCCACATACAGCAGTAATGCAGAGTCTGATTGCAATGAGGCTGCTGCTGTGCAGAGTGGTGGTGCTGAAAGGGTGACTGCCTCCAAAATGGAAGAAAGAAGAACAAACTTGTGGACATTGTCTAGCTTCTGCAGAGACACTAGATAAAAAAATGACAGCCAATTATTATCTTGTCTTCCATGAAGAAAGGACATTATGTAACATACTAAAATCTATTCTACAGGAAGTCTTTCTCAATTGCTTTGTTAATGAATTGCCAGGTAAGCAGCACAATGAATCAAAACAGTTCTCGTAGATGGCAGCTGACCAGGGAAAGCTCTGTTCCTTAGACAGTAAACTCCTTATTCTTAAATGTTATTGTCTGCGGTGGGGCCCCTATGCAGGAAGGCCTGGGAGAGGCAGCCAGCAGGTGTTGGCCCCCTGTCAGCCAGGAGGAAGAAGTGAGGGAAGACGGGTTTGTTGGGAGGAAGGAAGATGAAGGCAATGAGGAGCTGAGCACGGGCAGCCTGCAGCAATGGCACAGAGGAGCTAGTTTAGCAAACCCAATGTCCAGCCATATCCTGGATAGTATAACGTGTTTGTACCAGTGCCCTCAAGTTTGTTAGCAGGAAAGAACTCCTGGTGAAAGAGATGAAATGGATAAAAAATGAGAAGGGTAATACAAAGAGGTGAGAGAATTCTCCAAGCTTAGTCAATACATTAGCAGCACTATTAGAAATACAAGCCAAGTTTCCTCCAGATCACTTAGTGGATGGATTACTTTCTTGGATAGGGTCTGAAATGTGCAGGCTAAAACTGACTTCACCATCAGCTCAAATGATAGAGGCCTGCTGTGTTTAAGCTGGAGAACCTGTATGTTAGCTTCACTGCTACTGTCAAGATTTTAGCAGCAATTATGTGCAATGGAGCAACTGCTAAGTTTTACAGTGGACTTTAGACAATAGGAGGTATTTTTCTAGTGTTTTTTATTGACGTACTCAACATATTGTGTAAGGTTCAATACAGAAATTAGACATACTTCCATATTGTTTTGAGCACTGAACTACATTATCTCTAGAGTATAATTCAACAGCTCTTTAATATTTGAGCAATGTTTGTGTGTGAATTAACTGTTAAGGAATAGCTGCAAGGAAGTATGCAAACTCTCATTAGAACGTTTAACATACTACATTACAGTTTTTGCCCATTAAGTGTGAGAGGTTTCAAAGTATTTCCTTTAAATACACCTCCAAGAATTGAACAAGACCACACATCAACTGATCTAAACAAATGAAGCACACCACACAGAGATAATTGAATCCCTTATTTTGACCAGCACACATCTGGGGATCCTCTGAATAGCACTTCTGAGCACTGAATTTGTTTGAATGGGTCTCACATTTAGCTTTTGAGTCAGGAGGGGTTCATCTGGGCTTGTTAGACACTTGGCTTTCATATGCAACTCCTTCTCCTGGCCTAGTTATTTGTGTCCAGTATCGAGAAAATATTTTATAAAAATGTAGATTTTATAGTTTTATGTTAGCAGAAAAGATATCAGAAAAAAACATAAGCAAGGTTGTTGTGTGTGTGTGTTGTTCCCCCCCCCACAGGTCTGTTTCACTACATCTTGTTTGGTAGTTTTTCATGGAAACGAAGAAACGAGGGATGAAGTATATTTCGTTTGGCTCAGGTTTAATTGCAGTGGCTGCTGTTAAAGGCTGCCTGGCGGATGGCTGTTAAGGGCGGTGTGTCGAGGGTGCCCGGGAGCAGGGCTGGCACGGCAGAGCAGCTGCCCTGTGCTGCACGGGCGCCCTTGGGCGAAGCTCCCTCCCGTCGGGCGCCGTGGAGCACTGTCCCCGGCCCCTCTGCAGGGGTGCTTGCAGCCTTGCCGAGCTGCTGCCCTCTTCTAGATCTCCTCCTGCGCTATGGGGTTTTCAGGTTATGGCTCCTGAGTCAAAGTTGTATTCATTTTTGATGTAGAAGTGTAGATGTGCTTTTAATTGCCAGCTTTTCACTATAGTCCTGTAAGGGCGCAGCATAAACTGTTCTGATGTCTCTGGTTTCTACAGTGATGTGACTAATCAAATAACTTAGATGCTCTGTCTGTAGATATAAATAACTCCCCAGCTATTCGGCATTTCTGTCTGATACTTTTTTACCAACACATTATCAAAGCCTAAAACTCCAGCTTCCATCTAATACCTCTTTCTGGATTTTTCTTCTGCAAATTAGCCAGTGTTGCAAAGACCAACACAGTACCTTGTACACAGAGTATGCCCTGCCTGGATTACTGAATTGTTTTTAGTTATGCATACTTAAATTTCCTTTGGCTAGTGCAGCTTCCACCTATTTTTCTTGTTCTTTGTGCAAGATTGCTGGAGAAGTGTTCTCCACAGAACAGGCTGAGGTAGCCATTGAAGTCTGAAGAAAGGGATCTATCTGGCACATTGGGATCATGCGGCCCAGAAGCCTTCCACAGGAGAGAAGGCTTTCTTCTCTGCTGGTTGCCATTAGGAGTTTGGCTTAAATTGCTTCTAAAATATGCACATACATACACCATCACTTACCCAGATATATGTATTCCTCAGACAACATTGATCTAAGTCTGCATCAAGTTTCACTGTGCCCTCTCTTCCTAGCTCTGTAGTTCTAAGGGGACAAAGACTGATGCTGACCCAGAAAAGATGAAGGTCTTCCTAGCATACCATCTCACAGGTCACTAGTCACTACCTACAGCAGTATTGGTGCTGTTCTGGAAAATGAAACCACATACTAGGCCTTTCTTTTGTCATCCCACAGCTACATTTCAAACCTGGGCACTGTTCTACTTTGATTCTATTTCTAACATCTTTATTTTTCATCTCATGAGACTTTTTAAAAAAAAACTCATGTAGCTATGCTGAGGGGTACTGATACACAGACAGTAAAAGACAGGCGTTGCAGGATTGTCTTTGTGTGCATAGATACACATATGTGTGCGTATATATAAAAATATGTAGAGAGAGAGAGCGCTTGAGACAAGATGTGCAGCATTCCAGGAAGGAGGTGGGGATGGAGGAGGAAGCTTGGATCCGTGCCGTGCTTAAGGCTTGGTCAAAGATATCAGTCTGGACTACCATCATCTCTCCTCTAACCTTATTTTGTCATCCTTGAGCAGCATGCGGTCACTGGTCCTGCTGACCATGGGAAAATTCCTAGATGAGCTTTGGCTTTCTGCACTATAAGAGTGTGAGATAAGTATACATGTATCTATAGGCAGATTTAGTCATGTAGTCTATATTTGTGAGCAAATGGCACCAAGCTCCAGGCATCCTATGTCCTCTTGTTGCAGACTTGGAGAGGGATCAATATAGAGGTAGCCATAGTGACAAGGGGCTGGGGAAGAGTAGGGAACCATACCTGGGACTTGCAGGTGCTGACTTCTGCTGAAACTGAACCATTCTGCATTGAAGTAGCTCTTCACATGCATTAATGCCACATGGAGACTGATAAACGAATCTGATAGTTTGGACTCTTTCTATATGGTACCAGAAAGCTGAAAGAACCTCTTAAGAGGCTGTAGGTATATGGGAAGACTGCAAGCAGATTTCAGCATTGAAAAATAAGGGCCTGTCATGCCTTTTACCACTGTTAAGTATTGAAGTTGTCCTCTTTCCAATGCTTAATTAGAATGCATTTCAGTATGTCTGTAATGTGGCTGAAGATGCCAAAATGAAACTCATCCAAGCTACTACTTTAAAGTGCTGTTCCAGTTATGTTATAGGGCACAGAGAAAGGAAAAGGCTATACAGAAATATTGCCTCTTAACATAAAAATACTTCCCACAAACCAAGGGAATGTAATACGGCAGCTTCCTCCCTTTTAATGCTGTAGTGTGACAAGGTGCTTCTGTATCTTTCCAGTATAGCAAAAAGCTTTACATAGTAAAATCTAGTAGCTGAATGGCATCACTGTTTTATAATGTCATCGCTGGTGGGATGATGTTACTCCTGGAGCTATCCCAGCTTGACTTCACTGTTAATTTAGGAACTAAGCCTCTGAAGAATTATGAAGTTTAAGAAATGCTGAATAAGTACCATGAAGTTGTAGTTACTTAGAGCTTTAGTGGCCTTTAAGTTCTAAAGTGAAGTCCCTTGAAAGAGGATATTTCTAAAACTATTGAATCATAATTTAACAAGAGACTCCAATGGGTCTGGGCTCTAATATCACCCATTATAATGTTTTATCTGTCTTTGCAATTACGTTAGCTGGGGATACTGCTAGTTTCTTTCTTTGCCTGTGCTGTGCTCCCTCTCTTCATTCTGTTATGAAGAGAATGCTCTAGGCATGGGCTACTGCACTTTAAATGACAGGGCATGTGAACATCATATATGAATATCTGAAATACTCAGAAACATTCAGATGCCAATTTTTCCACATGTGGATATAGCGGCTGTGAAGAGGCAGTGTCTCCTGGTGGGTAGAGTGCTAGTTACAAAATAAAGAAATCTGTTCTTGGCTTTGTCACCAAAAGATTTGGGTAGGCTAGGAGAAGGCTCTTAGTTTCTTCATGCCTTTCTTCTGACTATGAAACGGGCATGAAATACCTTGTGGATAATAATATAGCAGGATTTGGGTGAACTGTGGATCCCAATTTTTCTGCTTAATGCTCGGAGAGTAATTAGGAACTCTGACAGTAACTGAAATTTTACAGGCTTTTAGCACAGATGGATACAGGCCAGAGATGCCTGTCCACTCAAGTTGTGCTCTATTTATCATGAACTTGGTGTAAAAATTCCATAGTTCAGGTTTAAGACAGTTCCCAGTGTCAGTTCAATATCGATTTGGCTGCTAACTTTTTTTGCCAAATGAGTGACATTGTAAAGAACCTTTCGGCCGATATTTTCTAAGAGACTTAAAGGACGTAGGGGCCAGGTCTTCAAAGTTGTATACATACCTGAATACGCAGACTAGTGACTAGTGGGAATTTCTAAGCCTCCTAACAGGTTAGGCATCAATTTTCCAGAGAAATGAGTTATGAGTTAAGCATGTAATCTGTTTATCATGAGATTTGGAAAATCATTTGGGCATATACAGTAGAAATCTAGTTTAGGGAGCCTACTCTCCATTGACTTTCAAGTTTATTTCAGAGTTTAGATTCTATACTGTACTGCCTTTGAAAAGGCTAGCCTTGTTGCCTGTCTTCTGGCTTAACCTTTAATTATCACAATTATTGTATATTAATCATATAGGAGAACCTGTGGGTTCCAGAGAAGGATCAGGCTATGTTGTACTGACTAGCATACACACTGGTCAAAGTCAGTCTACTCGGGGGTGCTTGTTACCACTTGTAACCAACTTTCTTGAGCTGCATTTGGTATTTCAAAGTATTGTTATGATTAGTATAACTTAAATGAAACATCATGTAGTTCAAAAAGGAAGATTGTTTGACAAGTTAAATATGATGGTAGTAGATGATTCCTTTTTTGCAATGTTGTTGGGTCTGGATATGAGACCTTACGTGTGGCTTGCGTGGTGCGTACACAGCAGGCTTCAGTCTGTGGCAATCGTCTGAATGCCTCACAGCAGCAGACTCTTATTTAAAAGATGCATTTTGAGACTTGTCCGTTCTTGGTCGAGTCTCTTTTAGAGCAGAGTTGGGGCTTACAGAAACAACAGATGAATGAGTTAGAGCTACAGACTAGAGATACTAACTAAAGATAATCCAGCTGCCCATTTTGTGCATCAGTTCAGAGACTGCATTACCAGAGCGCTCTCTTCCTGAGGATCAAATGAGAATGCTGTTTTCAACTTCTGTTTGCTTTCTGTGTTTTCTTGATGCTCTTCCTCTGCCAGTCTTCCTGGGATGAGGTTCAGCAACCACAGCTTACAGATTTAATCGATCATTAGAGTGTCCCTGAGGATATGTCAGTTGCTGTAGTTTAACAGAATGTCAGTTGTGGAATAGACAGTCGTTAGAAAGAACACAGTGAACCATTAATCTT
The DNA here is from genome assembly GCF_028389875.1 of Rhea pennata. NCBI lineage: Eukaryota > Metazoa > Chordata > Aves > Rheiformes > Rheidae > Rhea > Rhea pennata. The sequence goes on from NC_084682.1 coordinate 371,522, forward strand.
GGTCAGCAATACTGCCTGTAAGGTGGAGATAGGGGAGGCAAGAGTGCTTGATTTGACTGTGGCTTCTTCCCTTCCAGAGAGCTAAAATCCTATTTCATTTTCATGGATGGGAAGAAAGCTGGAAGACAGGAATTTTTGTGTGTGTGAGTATATACAAGCTTCATACGTTGGAAGCACATTATCCTAAATGATGCTTAGCATTTTAGACTAGGCTGTAGCATCATGTAATCCCCCTGCAGGAATTCTGAAGTTTTCTTTCTTTGCTTAACTTATGATAGGCAGGAATCAGCCCTGTTTATGGATACTCAGGTGCATAACTCACGATAGCAGTAACAAAAAAATCCTGTACCCAAAATGATATCCAGTGCTCTGGAGATGTGCATGAGGATTCCAGTCCAGTATGTGTTACTTGTCTATAAAATTCATTTGGGTTGAAGACTCTGGAAAATGGAACTTTCATGTGAACTGCATTTTCTTAAAATGCCATAAATCAATGCAAATGGAACATTAGGTTATGTAACTTCATAAACAGCTTCACTTCCCTTGTGCAGAAGCTAAGCAGAAGCAATAATTACGTTAAATCTTTTTGAAATAAGCTTTTGATTCTATGTTGTCTCACCTCTCTAACTTTTTGCCTGTGAGTAGGTCAAGAAATGGCTCCCAATTTAACTGATTAAGTTGTTGCTCTTTAAAATTTAATGAATGTGAGTGGTAAGAAAGTTGATTCCATTTTATGTCTGTAAAATCTTTGAAATCAAGTACAGTCTTCCTACAAAGATGATGTACTGGAGCTCTGAATCTGCTTTTCAGTCCTAAAATGTACTCTAAAGCCTTTACTCAGTTTTGTTTCTCAGCCAAGGTTAGTACTGAATCTAGCTGTCTGCAAAAGATCTGGTTTAGGACAGCATGGAATATGCTGGTGGCAAATACAGAAGTTGGCTTCCTGGTTCTTTCCAATTATTCTGAAAGTACTCGCTCTCCTTCTGGAGGCACTGATAGGACAAACAATTTAGCAGCATGCCGTGATGATGTTTGCTGCTGGTGTTCGTCAAGACTCCAAGACTCTATCCCCATGTTGTCCTCTGCCTTGCTATGAGACTGATGAGTAGCATGACGATTTTCAGCTTTGTAGTGATGATCGGGGGTTCTGAGAAGCCCAGGGGGATTTGTTCTCTCTACGTAGCTAGGTGATCCCCCTTCTCTTTCATTAGTCAGCACTGAGCCCTCAATCCAGAAACTTTGGTAACAGACACTTGGATTTAAAATTAACTGTTTGGAGGAACTGTCTCTTATCCTTTCATGTGAGCCCATGTTCTGGAAGAGTTTGTCACTATTCAAAAATTAGGTCTGCAAAGTCCTTTTTATTCCCCCAAACTCCCTGAATATGGCAAAGTCCCTTAAAGCATGAAAAATGTGGGCAGAAATAGTATAGGAGTACTTTTACTAACTACATGGATTTTAATTTATTAGTGTGATGACTCTTTATACTTATTTGTGTCTTTATACAAAGAGCACCAGAAAACTTTTGAAATTTTCACTGCTTCATTGCCATGATACAATTTATTAGCTGAAGATCTGGCCAAGATTTCCTGAAACAAGATTTCCTGAGTTGGAGCATGCGTTTTTTCCCCAGTTCTGTTTTCATTAACTTTCATTAGCAATAAATGCTTTCCCTTGGGGGAGGAGGGGTAGAGGGAAAGAAGCAAAACAAAACATGTCTGTGTCAGGTAAGAGGGTGTGCAAAAGCTGCACAGCCTTTGAGCAGTGAATGAAGTGAAGTATAATTTCTTTCCCCCTTCCCGTTCTTCCCTGATCTGTTACCAGAGCCTGGCTGTCATGAATGTACTTGGAGTTGCTCCATGAACACTTTAAGTATCTTTCAGATAATGGGAACTTGGGAAACTATTTGAGTGAACTGGTTGCTTTAGGTAGATATGACTAGATACAATGTTTAATCTTCACAGAGCATTTTACTAGTGGCAAAATACATTTTCCTGAATGTGAAGCATAACTCTGCTAGTTAAACAGAGGTACATTAAAAGTCCAGACTCTGAGAGCCTAGTTTTCACTGAGGCATTTAATTTAAGGGCCAGTTATCAGAAGTCTTCAGTGCCTTCCTACTGTGCTAATTAACTTGAAAATTTGGTGGCTTAACTTCATGCTCAGCTGGACACCTGAAACCCCAATTTTGCTTTCACCCTTTGAAGCCCTGGGGGATGAAATCACAAAAAATAACTATGAATCTTGACATCTTCCTTTCTGCTTTAATGGGCCTTGAACCCTTCTATGCAACTGTGGCAAAGGCAGCTAATAATCCTGATGTTGCTTTTTCTCTGATGCTGTCATTAGCTGAGTAAGAGACGCAGCATCTGACTGTGACAGACGTCATCTTGCTGTCAAGAAAGAACAAAGATAGTTGTTTTCAACTCCTATGTCTCTCACCTGCATTTTTTTCTTCTGACCATGTAAACAGCATCAGTCCCAGTGGGATGATGGTTCCATCTTCCCAGTAGCTGCCTTTTCAAAGCACTACCTGATGTTTTGAGGTTGCTGTCAGAGTATGCAGGAAGTGTCTGAATTTAACTCAGATAAAAATTTTCCTGTTTAGTGAAAATATTAATAAGATTGCTGTGGTTGAATTTCATTACCTTCTGTTCTACCTGTCTATTCCTTCTCCTTCTCCTTCTCCTGTTGCAAGGCTGGCACAGTAGAGCCTCTGAGGGGGTGGGGGGGGAAAATGAAGTGTACAGAAAACATTAATTCAGAATCTGTATAAAGTGTGTTACATGGTATTGCATATCTAAGCAAAGGCAGTGAGATCCTTGGACTTTCATTGATCTCACAGGAGTTTGATTCAGACTCCTCAAGTTTCGAGAACGAAAGGTCACTGCTACTGCTGTATCCCACGTGGCCACCTGGCTTATCATTAGGTCTGATCCTCACTTGCATGGACTATCTTTATCTGTGAATAAAGTCAGCAGAGCCTACAGAGGGTCTGAAGTCTATATTCACTTTTGAAAAACTATATCAAAAAGCATGGTATTTTCTTCTTGAGAGACTGTTTGGCTTGTGTGGAGGGTATTTTTGTTAGATTTCTTTTTGTCACAGAAGCCTTTCAATGGTGGTGTTGAAACTTGCCCACAGGAATTAGTAACTCAACTTCCGCAGATAGCCATGTAAGCTTTGTGTCTCTGCATCTGTTAAAGCACCTCCCTCCCTTTTCTTTTTGTAGCATTGAAATCATCTGCACAACTGTGAAATCATTAGGTGAATCAGAGTAATGAATGATTCCTGCAACTGCATCTTTTTTTCCAAAAAGCTCAGAGGCACATTGGTGTATATTCCAAGCAACAAATGCCTCCTCCAACCATAGCATGAATTAAAAACGTCAGGTAGAGCAACGAATCCTGCACTCTGAGAAGCCGTTTAGTGGGGGGATATCTGTACCCATTTTGTTTTGCAAATTGAAATTCCTAACTATCGCAGAGAATAATAACAAGCTTATACCTACTAATTTGAACATTATGTCCTTTTTACTATTGGAAGAAGGTTCTACAATATAGATATTATCATTACATAATACCTTGTGTGTGCCGTTATGAGATTTAGATGGCCACTGTGGGATAATAATTCATACTTTGCTGGGACTGGAAGCAGAAATCTAATATGCACGTTTCTTTTGCAAGGTTTAGAAATTGATGTCACATTCAGTTCTTGTGCTTGCTGGAGATGGAATAAGAGGCAGGATAGTGCAGTGGCCAGGCAAACAGAGGCATCTTGGAAGGGCTGTACTCTAGACGCTGCATGTGTCCTTGAGCAAGACACTTCATTCCTCTAAGCATCTTGCTCAGTTCTTGCACTTGCTAGACATGAAAGACCATCCTGCCTCTTATTCCATTTGTGATGTGTATTTGTGAAGGGCATGGACTAGGTCTAGTATGGTTGGGGCAATGGGATTTTATCGAATTTAAGGTCTGCGTGTGTTATGGAAATGCTAGTAGAAAGCCTTTTCCATACCATCCCTGCTTATTTGATGCCCCAAGTCAAATATTCATAATCTATGAGACTATTCCAAAGAAATAAAAACTGTGACTTAGTACTGTTTTTTTTTTTAAAAAAAAACACTCTTATTTTTGTATATTTTAATGTCAGAGCTAACCATTAACACTTGTATTAAGTCTGTTCAGCACATGCAAGGAATCTGGATCTGTTTCAGAAATCCTTCAAATGTTTGATAAACTCTGACCAAAAGCTTTTCTTTTCTCCACTAGATTTCATTAAAAAATCCATGCTTCCCTACTGAGTTTTCAGATTGGCTGGGTTCTAACATCCTTGAGAACATGACCCTGACAAAAAATAGTATATTGCAAGTTATGCTTTCTGAGCAAGGTACAGGTATAATATCACCTAATACAAGTGTATGCGTTTTAGCAAGACGGTAGAGAAAAGATCTGACTAACAGGAAGGATTTTCTTTCCTTGCCTGTTGTTTTCAAATTGGAACTCTGAACTACTTTAGGTATTCAAACCAGAGGATATTACTGAATTCAGCCTTCCCTACGTACCAAGCACCTAATTGTAGGCAATGTAATCAACAGTAATAGATTTAATTGACTTTGCACTAAACAACGAGTGCATTACTATGAAAGAGGGATGAGACTGGGCCTTGACTTGTTAAGCATCTGTAGTGCCCTCAGACTATGATAAATAGCAAGTTCAAGGCTGGCAGTTGGATAAATTGCTGGAGTGAAAGCTCTTAGTCTGAAATGAATGGTTATGAAGTAAGAATTGCTATTAATATTCTTCCACTGATATAATTAACCAGAATGCAATGCTAATGTATGACCCAGAGGTTATTTACCAAAAGGGTTTCCAACGTGACAGTCAATGCTTTCTGTGAGAAATAGAATATGCTTTCTAAATGAATCCCTTGCTTGCTCACGTGGCTGCTCCCTGGGAGCATATTCCGTAGGTATGCGGCTGCTCCTAACAGACAGTGAGATACAACAATCAGATGGAAAGTGTCTTTGATTACAAGAACTTGCTCAATTTCTTCTACTCTTTTCCCTGCTGATTATTTTTGAATAGCATCCGTTCTAACAATGTTGTGACTTTGGCCAGCAAGCAAAGACAAGGCTATTAGGTAGTCTGTTTCCTGTGAATTGGCATTTTTTTGCAAGACATAAGGGTAGGAGAGAGTTTATAAATACTCTATACATATTTTATTGACTGAGCAATCAAAATTGGGATGACTTATTTTCTCAATGTCAGCTAAAGAGCAGATTTCTGTTGTGCATTGCTTCAAAAGAGGCAGGTATCCTTAGACACTGTTAGCTGAAAGATGCCTGCTCAATATCACATTACAGCAGCACAATAACGTATATCAGACTATTATCAGGTAAACCTCAAAGCTGCTGCTAGTAAACATAACTGACAGTTAATCTTTACCCTAATTAATAACAAAGGATTTTGTTTGCAGAAGTGATTCTAATTGTCCTTTTACAATTTCCTATCTCCAAGACAATCAGTACCATTGATTGTAATGTTAAATTCAATTACTTTAGAAAATTCATTAACATGATAATTCTTAATTGCTATATAGCATTCAACTTTCTTTTATCAAAGCATGGACCTGGCTGGGGAGGCTGAAAGAATTATAGGTGGAGAAAGGCAGTAAGAAGGGACATGTTTGTCATGAAATCATGCCAAAGGCTGGAAGAGAGACTCTAAGTGGTAGCTTAAAAAGCAAACAAAGGAAAATAAGCTTTGTGTTTCAGCAGGGCCATTGGCAATGAAAGAAGCTGACCATCAGGAATAGCTGGGAAGTACAGCCATCATTTGTGCGAAGCCATCAACTCAACAGTAGTAATGTAAAACCAGAGCAATGTGGGAAGTGAGCACCAAAATAACTTTACAGCTATATTCTTATGCCTTTACTCAAGCTGAATCTAATATTACCTGACAAGTGAACCACAGTGAAGCCAATGACATGCCTGAGAAAAAGTGCAGCTCATTGTAAGGTACCTTAGAAGCTCTTTAACTGTGATGGTTGACACATGGAGGAATTTAATAAGCTATATTTCTGATGTTCCCATTTAAACTTCCTTGCCATGTTTGAAGTTTTCTTAGATGCATAGTATGTCGGTGCCTAGAGAGTCTTGTGTCACTTTCTGGAGAAAGTGAGAAAAGTTTCCACGTTTGATGTCATTCTTACTCATTTCTCTACCATGGACTCTGACACCAGAGTGAAGAGACATTAGCGCTCTGTCCTTTGATACAGTCTCCTTTTGAAGATTCAAAGAGGAAGAAGCCTTTTAGTATTATTTCCGCAAACAGTGGGTAGACGATAGGGCAGCCCAGAATCAAGGAATGCTCCCCAGTTCTTGTGAGGATCATTTGGGGTTAATTTTGAGGGTAGATTTTTGTCACTTCAGGAGATACTGGAGAGGTTCATAATAATGTATCGTGCTGATATCGACAATGGCTCCCAACAAAACATGGAAAAGCTCAAGCAGGGATGTGGCATTAGCAGCCACTTCTAGCAATGCTTTGACTTCTATCCTTATTTCTAACATAAATGAAGAGCGAAAACCAACACAGCTGAAACAGAAGGAGGTTTCTTCCAGTCCTGTGAATTTAATAATTGTTTCTTCTGTAGTCATTTGCTCCAGTTCTAGCTTTTGTAGTTTGGTATGTGTGTGGATACTTTTTGAGAGAAGTTGTTTCTGTAGGAACATCCACTTGCCCCCATGTGCTGCCCTAACCAAAACTGATTCTATGGTGCATCAGCATTATCTACTGGTTGCTATCTACTCTTCTCAGGAACAGGTCATTAGTACAGCTGTGCATCTCCAGAGGGTAATGCAAATAGATAGTGTTTTTATAACATAAATTGGTGCTTTCCTCATTCAGAAATTTGCCATTTCACTCTAGCTCAAGCAGTTCTCTACTCAAGCTTTCTGGGAAGGGAAATCTGGCTAATGATTAAAACAGTTCTGCTTTTCAGCCAGTTGCACTTGCAGCACCTTAGCAAATCTGGAGCACTGAGGTTCAGCACTGCGACTACTGGCATGGCTAGAAAAGCTCTAGATAATAACCACAATAGACAATACAAATAGGGTCTGGCCTGAATTTCTGCTTAGCCAAGGAAGTCTGGGTATACAATACACAGCTCCAAGTAAGAAGTCAAGCAACTTACTATTTGCATTTCATATAAATTCAAATACCTCTTGTATTGATGTTGTGATCATGAATATAAGGAAGCAATTATGTAACATTCTGTGTAACTGAAATGTTTTTACCAATTGAGGATATCATTCCACTGAAGAGTAAACATTGTACCAAGAAAAGACCCCAAGATGCAGTATATTGAAACACTGGTGGACGTCTTTTAGATGGTTGACATCTAAAAGATAAAAGACTTTGCTTATACTGACCGATAAAGTAACATCGTTGTAATATCATCGTTGTAACAACAAGGTTGTAATATCTACAGGGCTATAGCTATTCTTAGTACCACTTTGGAGCTCTTTTCTTTCCATGAATCACTGTAGATGTCTTGAAACAGTGAAGAAGAGTCTACTTGAACTAAGGACGCCTTAGGGCTTTCATCAACTTCACTAGCAACATCTCTTCAATAGCACACCTAGTAGTTAAAAAAAAAAAAAAAAAAAAAAAAGTTAAAAAAGTTTGAATGATGTAGCCAGTACATACGGAGTATACGGCTTGACTTGAGGGTTTAAAATGCAGCTGGGCTAAGCACTGCTAGGCTTTGGTCAAGTGGATATGTGATGGGGCAGCAGTGTAGAGAAGCGCCTGCTGCCCCAGAGCTATGTTTTGCACCTCTTTTCTGTCACTGTCCTGTAGAAAAGGCAGCTGATCTCGTGTAAGGCTGGGTTGCACGGCTGGGGAACTGCAGATAGTGGGAGTGGACTACTTGCAGCAGGAATTTTACAAATGCTGGACAGTAAATGGATAAACTAGTCTGGGAGAGCTGGGTTTGAGTAAAATCCTATAGACAACCATTTTATATGAGGGTTTGGCGTTTAGGTAGGTTAAATATTTTTAAGAATTTCTGTCCTTCCTGAACTACATCAGAAAATGTACTCTCCATGGAGTGTTACTATTCTTTTAGATAAGTCACAACATAAAAACCATTTTTCTCTGTTCACTTTGTTAAAACCCTTGTAGCTTGCTAGGCTTTCTTTTTTTTTTCCCCCCCTCTTTCACATTTTATGTTTTTAAGGTGAAAAAATCTGAGACCCTTTTTCCGAGTGGAGTGGCAAGCTGCAGGGCAGCATTTTACCTGGTGATTAAGCCACCAAACTTGGCTTCCATCCCAATTTTTTTGTATTGAACCTTAAATAATAAACTGATGTTTCAGCAAGCTTTGTAAATTTTTGGAAATTACATTCTGATACAGTTGCTTCAAAACACCAGCTTCTCACCAAGTACTTAATCTTGAAGCTGAAATGCGTGTAAAGTGCTGGCTTGAGATATTCCGTGTTGCAGTAGGTACAATGCAAACACTGTCAGGCTAATTGCTTTAAGCAGCTGGAATGGGGAGGGGGCAGAATCTTCTTGTACTGTTGTATGTTCTCTGTCGTTCATTTCAAATCTCTGTAGTGGTATTATTAGCTGTGACAATAAGCACTTGGGACTATTGAGGAAAATGCTACTATTAATTCACTATTATTTGTATACTACCTATAGCTGCAGCACCAATGAATGTTCATAATCTTAAGCACCGTGTACATAGACACAGTAAAAAGCAGTCCCTGCCCAAGAGATTTTTTAGTTATCAGGCCCATTCTTGCATTACAGTCATGCAGATGACTGTTCATTGAAAACAGCGGCGATCTGCACAGTTGACTTTAGGCTCACTCAGGGGCCTTAGGACATAATAAAGAACTTTTAGCACCAGAGCTGTCATCAGCATGTCCCTGTCCTCATCACGATCTGCTCACTAATGCTCTAATGGCTGTGGGGCTGTAATTCTCCATAGAAAGAGTTGGGATGTGTGTGTGTAGTGGGAGGGAAGTCTAGATCAGCTTCTGGATAGAAAGAATTGATGCATTAATGCATACAAAAGGCGAAACACTCCAGTGAGATAATTCTGGTTAACATGAATGACTCTCATAGTGAATATGTCTTTTAAAAAAGAATATAAAACAATTCAATGCTTTAGTAAAATATTGGCTCTTGCTCATCCAGAGCGGCTTTTTCAAAAGTTTGAAGCTTCATTTTGGCTTAACTTGTCGCTGTATCCAAGTTAACATTGGGGCTCCTGTTGCTTCCAGAGAGAGCAGGGCTAATCCAATACTGAATGCACTTAAAAATCCCATGGATATAGAAACGCTTTTCATGAACTTTTTGCTGTTTTCTAGAGAACAAAAATAGGACACTGGCCCATTTCAGTTTTTCCACCAGGAGGTTATGCAAAAAGCATTTTGGAAGTATCAACGGGGAAAAAAGAAAAAAGTTGGAAAGAGTTTTTCAAATGCAGCTAGCTTTCTGCTATCTAGGCTGATAGCTGTGAAGTCTCTTTATTTTTTTTTATTTTGTATTTAAAAACAAAAAAAGAGTGAAGAAAATAAAAGAAAAAAGGCATTCCTCTGAGTATTTTCCTGTAATCAAGCATATTGTTGCTCAGTACTCTGGTACTGCCCTCTGTCTAAAGGCAATCTTCTAGCTGTTAGACAACTGCTCTAAAATATTCATGTGAGTAGTCAGAACAAACTAATTATGGCTGCTGAAACTTAGCTCAATTCTTAAATTCCTTTATACATCAGAGGCAGCTTCTTGAATGGTTTTCTCTGAATCCTTGGCAAATGGCCTTTCTGCACTTAATAGGCAACAACAGCATAACCTCATAGTTTGTTTACTCACACAGTTCTTCATTTCCCTTCCTTCTCCTATTAGCATTGTATGAATAGACTGTTTCTACAGGCAGGGAGCTTGTTATTAATATCAGGTGAACCAGTTACTGACATAGGAGCTCGAGAAGCTGCTTGAGTGTGGAGAGATAACGAAGCCTGGCATTTCAAACCCAGTGACCTCCTTTACCTAAGCTGCAGTGATTTGTAATGGAAAAACCCAAGCAGCAGACTGAGGAAATACCTTGTTTAAAAAGGTGACAGGTATTTTTCAAAAGCACATCATCCCCTGTGTCCCATCGCTGCTTTTCCTATCCCACTGAGAGACTGACAACAAAGGCAAATCTACATTGTCAGTTGAGAATAAAATTACTGCTACCTGCTGAAATGAAATTGCTTGATGCAGTAGAGTGTATATTAAAAATTCTCCACTGCTTTAAACAAGAACTCCTCAGAAATTTTTCAAATTTACTCCTTCTTCTACCCCCCAAAATGATGTCTCAACATCTATTTTCTCTAATACTTGTGCAGAAAAGGAAGAAAGCCTTTCCTCTTGCTGTGTTCCAAACCTGTTGGCCACTGAAAAGATGCATTTTTGCCTATATAATAATGCCTGGTTTGTCATTACTTTCAGTAAATGTTCCCATGAGAAGCATGAGGAGATAAGCAGGACCCATAAAGGCCCAATCTTCACGCGCGGAGTGAACGTTTTCCAGTACTTGTGCCTGGAAAAGCCTGACTGAGGTAAGAGCGTGAGTACGTATGCTGTGAATTTGGCTCTCAATCTTTGCGTTGCTGTTCATTTGACACCCCCTCTTCAGCTGTGTTTGAAATGTCTTGTCAGGTGACATGGGGCCTGCAAGTCTACTCTGCGCACTTGATCATACTCACAAATAGTATTAGTCAATCCTCTTGTACCACCAACTAAGCAGGACTTTCCAAGGACTTAAATGGTTTGTGCAGTTTATCTCTAGATGATGAAGGTTCAGTTCTGTGCAACAGCTGTATGAAGGCACTAATTCACATGCTAAGTAGAAGTAAAGCTTTCTCCGCTGGGAAATACAGCATCACTTTACCCCTTTAGTGAGTCGGTCTTTGTTCTGAAAACAGCTGGAAATTCTTAACTAAGGGATACAGGAGTATCAAAGTGGTAGCTGTGAGTTGTTTAGAGCACAAGTAGCAACACTCTTGATTCATGTAATCACTACAGAAAAAGGGTGCAATGTCTTCTGTATTCATGATGTTTCCTCTTAGTTATAAAGCCTTGCCTAAATATGGGCCAGTAAATTTTATAAAGGCATTTCATTTTTAAATCTCTAACATTAACTTTGTTTGGATTCAGCCCATGACTTGAAATGAAGTATTGAAATTTACCTTCTTATCAGTAAGGCTGATCTCTTCTTTTTATCCCGAAATATTTTGGTATCAGAAAAGCAATTGTAATTTCCTCAACTGGAATCCCAGTCCTAAGACTAGAAAACCCTGTGCTCAAGAGTCAATGCACAGGACCTTTACAAATGCAAAAGCTCTTCACAGCTTCCTTTGCAATGCTGATGCTGAGCCACATAGGAATGTTACGGAGACGAATGTACTAATATTTTTGTAGTGTTCCAAAGCAAAAACTAATATAACTGTTAGATAGTTAATTCAACATCTACAGGAGGTGAAAATAAATCACCTAAGAGTGATCCAAAATTAATGCAAGCACCTGCAAATGAAAGTCAGGTTAGTTTACCTGCCAAATAATATATATGCACATGGCTACAGTCATTGAGGAATATGGACCTAAGAAGAAAGAAAATGATCCTGTGAATTTTCATTCTGTGAGTCTGGTTTGGGGGTTTTTGTTTTGATGGGGTTTTTTTGTGGTTTTATTACTCAAAAAGTCATGTAGGAAAAGGTCCTAGATGCCTGAAGGGAATGTCTCAAGAAAAGACCTTTCCAGCATAAGAGCTGAAGAACAATAAATATCTGAAAACCTCAATTAAAAGGAAAATGCCAGGATCAAGAGACACAGATACACAGTGCAACTTATTAAAAGTGAATTGAAGCTAAGGTTGAATTTTGAAACTTGTACTGATAGAGCCTTCAGAAGATTTCTAAACGCCTCCTATGAGCACTCCTTTTTATTATGCAGATTAAAAGTGTGTAAGTTACAATTTGCATGCCAAATCATTCTAAAAAAGACACACTGAGTGGTGAATTTTGGTTTGAGGAATTTGATCCTAGTAGTCCAAAAGGAAGCTTTTCCAATGCTCATGGTATGACTTAGTTTGGATTTTAAAAATGTTCCTAGAACAGTTGCTGCAATGAAGTGCCTGTTGTGCACAATAAAAATCTGTTTGCAGGGGCAGCACTGATTAATTCATCAGATAAGATGGCCTAAAATGATAATAAATTTACCATCTGCCCTAACAAGGGAATGCATGTGTACCTGGGTGCTTCAAACTTCAGTCTTTTACTGTAATTTTTTGACATACTATTTTAAGAACTTGGTTTCTCACCTTTAAAATCACAAGCTGTGACCTTTATGGGAATATCAACATTTTTTTGGCTCAGGTTGTTTCTAGAGCCATTACAATTTGGGATGTGGATGACTCTGAATTTTTACAAGGATTATTCATAGACAAAGGTAGTGTGAATAAAGCAAAAGGTTTTCTTGATCTTTTCTGAAGGCTTTAAAAATTAAAGGTACATAATTATGTTAAACACTTGTATGCAACACTTTCCTTACTCATTTTGACCAGGAGAAGGAGTGAATGTACTAAACTACTAATAATGGAGGGAAATTCTTAGGGAGAAAAATGAAGCAGGAGCACATGCAAGTGCTGTGCTGCTCCATCCTTATGTTTACATACAATAATTGAAAAACTTAAAATGTGCCTCTTCCCTGGATGCTTAGGGCTAAGGTGGCTCATATCAGTCTTTCACGTAATTGGGTTTCAGTAGTCTTGTGATAGTCTTTAAATGTCAACCCCGGAATCGGGCTGTTGGGTGAGAACTGCAAAGTTTGTTTAAAACATTAATGTTGTCACAGACGGTACAGTCAAACATCCATCCAACCCAGCCTGCTTTTACTGTCTATAAGTTTCTGGCAAATGCATTTCTAGTGCCTCTGACTGCAGAGGAAAGCTTGAAAGTGCCTTGAGCATTACCAGAAGCCATCAAAGCCAGAAGACAAAGCCTCAGCCTCCTGGCCGATGGAGACCTAACCTGGCCTCGCAGCGGCTCTGCGCTCCGGGACGGCGTGCCGCAGAAGCGGAGCGCTTGGCAGCAGCGATCCTAACTTCCCTAGCTGGTCCTGGTGCCTGTTGTTGTTCCTGGCCCCTCGTTTGTGCACACATCTGGTTTTAATCGCAGTCAGATAAATAAAGCAAGGAGAGATGATGGCTGAGGAAAAAGGGGGAGCTAACTTATCAGGGAGGGGAGCACCAAAATCCTATGCCTTTCAAAGGAGAGAAACATCTGAATTTCCTTTTGCCCCTTAAGTAGGGAGACACCTGCTCTTGCATACTCTTTGCAGTTTAAATAGAAAATGTTTAATTTCAGTAAGGCCATGTGTCATTATTGTTCTTCTTTCTTCTCTGAAAACAGCTGTTTGGGGATAACATTGAAGACTGCACCAGCTAGCTACTTGTGAGATTCCACCATGCAAACAAAAACACATCCCAGTATATTAGTACTAAGATCAAAAAAAGTGAAATTACAAGTGATAAAAGCTTGCAGACTGTAAGTGGCACAGATTGTATTGGATGACTGTAAAATGTGGCACAGATCAGAGTTTGTTGCTGTTGGAACTTTAACATGCAATCAAGAGAGCATAATTAGGAAACTAAGACAAGCATGAGGCTAGAGCAGAGCTGATCAGCTGCCCCGGGACAGCAGGAAATGCAGAAGTGCTTTTGAACAGGGGTCCGTAGTTGTCATTTTGGTTCTTTTCTGACATGCATTCTTAAAAAAAAAAAAAAGCTCCCAGAGGCATCTTAAAGCCATAAAAACATAAAAACTTAATTGTTCGGCTGAAAGCAAATGGTATAAAATAAGCATTTGTCATGTTATCAGACCTTGCCTCTCAATATCAGTCTTTTAAGAATAAAAAAGATACATTAGAAAACTTGTTACTTATTTTCTAGTACCTTGGGAGAACTGCAAAGTATGTGACAGAAGCTCTAGAAAATAAAATGCAGGGACTCCTGACACAAAAGACCAAAGGGCTTTTGCCTTGCACTGCATAAAAGGTTTTGCATCTGATTGTACCTCCTTAAAAGCATCCTCCTGGGAGAAGCTGCAGCTTCGGGTAGATATATATTTTTAACGCTGCTTCAGACAGGTCTTGTCATAATGAGATTGGACTCCCTGGCAATGTGAACTTTTAAAACTTCTGAATGGAAATGGAATTGAAAAGCTTTGCCCAGAGAATGGAATGTAATTTATTTATTGTGTAATGGGGGGAAAAATGGCTATTTTCATGCTGAGTGGCTGCCATACAGCTCTTGTGCCAGATGTCTTAAAATACTGCATCTGCCAAGGAGCTTTGGGAGGCAGGAGCCACCGGGCTGCTGTGCTCTCCGGGGCGTGAGGGAGCTGAGGGTCACTGCGTTTAGCTGCTAGCGGCTGATGCAGGGTCTGCGATGGGGCCCGTGGTCCCACGGTTGGTGGGGTGAGCGAGCGGCTCCTGGATGCCGCGGAGGAGCTGAGAGGGGGCACAGAGCCCGCGCGGGCTGGTCGGACGGGGCCCCGATCTCACCCCTTCTGTTGCTTCCTCTCGGTTGGTAACTCGCTAACCCAGTTGTCCAAGTGCCCCCTTGCAAGCTGCTTGGGCCAAATCCCGGAAGCCGTGCTGGCTTGTCCGTGGCGCAGGCTGCAGCCGCGAGCTTCACCTCGCTGTGCAGCAGGGAAAACCCCTGGGGAAGGCAAAACAGACCCCGGCCACCTCCAAAGGGAATGTGCTCGCCACCCAAAGCACTTCCTGGGAAGGGAGCCCGAAGTGTCTTCTGTTTTAAAGACTCAAGACTAAGGGTTAGTAGCATCACCCAGACCATTATGGGGAGTTATGGGCTGCTCAGAAGTGATGGTATGGGCCACAAAACATGGAAATGACTTGAGAAAACAATTTTATAAACTTGAACCAGGAAAACGACATTCAAATTCTCAAAGGGTTGTAATTCACTTCCATGTAATTTGGGAAACGGTTTATAGTAACTTCGGTGTATGTACACTTTTCTCCTTGAATTTCAGTGTGTTCAGGTTTGTGTTCATTTTTACTAGCAGAGAATATGTCACCTCCTGGCTCTAGTTTAGGCCAAGGTAAAATGCATAAAGGTAAAATAAAATCTTTACATGGTTGTACATTAGTAGAGTAGAAATTTAGTAATACAATTTTTTTGTTTGCTGAGAAATTTATCTCAAAAAGAAAGAAATCAATCTATTTCACTGCAAGCAACTTTCCTCTTAATATTTTGCTGTGTTTTTCATCTGAAGATGACAACAGAAATAGCAAGATGCTTTGTCTGACTATTTTTCCAAATTTAGCCAGGTGCACACCTGACTTCATAGTCTATTGAATTCAGCAGGAGAAAACACATATTCAGATTTAAACACATGGCTAGAATAGCTTGCTGAATCTTCATCCCTAAAGAAAGCAGATGATGTGACTTCAGTGCAACTATATTGATTTATGGCAGCAGAGGTGACTGGCCTGCAGGTAAACTTAAATGTCTTATAAGCCTACAATTGTTTTAAAGATCATAACTAACAGAAGAATTAAAGTTGCTAAATTCATGGATGGATATAGTACAAGTCTTTTAAAGTAGGATTTAAGCAGCTGTATGTAGGATGAACTTAACTGATTCAAAACCAAAATCTTGTCATCACTGATAGAGTAGAAGTGAAATCACTGACTCCAGTAGAGACAAGATACAAATGCAGTCTCCTTGGGGGCAGCCCCATGTATGCTTTTCCTTCTGTCTTTGGATAACGTCAGGAAAAAATTTATGTGCAAAATAGCAATTGCTCCAAGTAAACTTACTGAATTGACATAGAAATTTTTATTTTATATGATACAGAATCTATGAAAACACAGATTTCTGCTAAATTATTTGACTTTTGAAGATATTTGTGTCATGTCTGAAAATAGCGGCCCGTATTTCAGTTTGAATAGTCCATTGCACTCTTTAAAATACGGTGTGCAGAAAGCATCCTGTTTTATTTAGTCCCTCAGTAATAAGAATTATTTAATGCTTTGAGATTTTTGGTGCTGCAGAAGGGCACAGTGTTATTTTGCAAGGTAATTGATTTTAATCTGCGTTGATTCTCACATGAATTTCAGACACTTAATTATAGCCTAAAGGTTTTCAAAGTCATTGACCTACAAATTCTTGATTAACACAGATTTAATCCTAAATAATATATGTAAAGAGTTTTCTATAGAGGAGTCACCTTTACTGAATGCCTTGAGGAAAATTCTAACTTCTTTTGCAAACAGATGCTCTTGGATGGATGCTCTTGTCCAAGAACGAGTCTCATAAGCAAGATCTCCACTGACGTGGAAGTGGTTCAAGTGCGTGGGTTTGTGGCTGGGTCTCTGGTGAATTTGCCAGGACACCGCTCAGAGGGTCCATACTTGCTGGGTGGTTAATGTGCAGGCTGGTGCACAAGGTCTGCCAGGGACCAGGCCTGCTCGGGAGCAGGATGCAGTGCACCCAGCATGAGCCACGCTGGTTGTGTTTCTGTGTTCGGTGAAGAAGGTGATTTCTCTCCTGTATTGTACCACCCTGTCTGAGGATGGGATGACCAACCCTTTGGAGATCCCAGCCTCCGCTGACTGCCCAGGACCACAGCTGATGAGCTGGACCTGGGTGCTGATGCCAGGTGTGATGAATCCTCATCAAGAGCTGGAGAGAAGGGAGCAGTTACTACCAGCAGGATCAGGGTGATAAATAATGCTCAGATAAGTGTTGCTGTCATGGGATTGAAAGAGGGTTGAGGCTTTCTGTGAGCATAGGTAATTGAAGAGAACCTCCTAAAGAAGGATTGTGCAGCTGCCCTGCGCTCCCTGCCTGGAGGGAGCGTGCAGCAGTGTAAGGGACCACGTGCATGGCTCCGCGCTGATGGCAGCACTGCAGAGCAGGTCTCCGTGTCTGCTGTCTCCAGCTCACAAGATTCGCTCTCAAGAGCACTGCGGGGTGGCGTGGCTCCTCCAGTGAGGTCAGTTAAATGCAGGTGACTATGTGCAGATGTTAAATGTGATTACAGAATCTTCTTTTCTGTTGCCATTCATCTCCCAGATACTAAATAGTTCACCTTTGGGTTAACTTGCTAGAAGGGAAAGGATTGAAGTAAAATTTGCAAGGGAGATGTCAAACTGATATTCTCTGTGTTCTTTTTATGCTTAATAGACTAGACTGTGTTGAGATTGCAGCTCTGTGCCAAGTGACACTATGGGTGTTTTTATTATGGAGCCAATGTTCTACTCAAAATTTTACTCCTGGTCTCCCCACAGTTGGAGTAGCAGGATTGTCTTATGGCTGAGCCACTGATTTAGGGCAGACTAGAACTGGATGTTTTTTGTGGCTGCTAAACTCTGAGCCTTGGTTTTTCCACTGCCAGGGTGAGGACTGCTTATTCACCCTCCTTAGCAGTTTTTGTTCATTTGTTGTTTTAGCAAATTAAAGCCAAGGAGACTTGCAGTCTGTTACATCAGTTTTGGTCAAACTGCTGGACCACGTCTCACTGTTTGGAAGTGAATGCTCTTTACTATCCAAGAGATGCGAGTACGTATCACCATTTCTTGTCTGCCGTGAGAACGGCATAGTTAAAGCACCCCAGAATGTGAAAGGTGCTCTCCTGGCGTGAAACTGATTATTTTTTCAGAACAATTGCCTTATTAGATCACTCTTTTTCATAAAGCTGCTGAGTGCTGGCTGTAGAGCAGGGTATGTTGCGTTTAGGTTTGTTTTCGCTCTTCCATTTCCCCCCCCCCCCCCATTTATACATGCAAAGATGGTTAGTACGTGGTAGACATTGCTGTTTGTATTCACACTAGTCGCTTCAGGATATGAATTCTGTGCTTGAACTCCTGCTGCAGACACTGTGCTTGGAGCAAGGAGCCTGGGCTGTGTCGGAGAGCAGGGACAGTACCTAGAACTTTTCCCTGGGAGTGCAGTCTGGGTGTGAAGGTGTTGTTCACAGATCTCTGTCTAATACAAGTTTAAAAAATAGATATTCGAAGGATTTTGCACTGTTTCGTATGAACATTTTTTTATTCTCTCTCTAACTGCAGCTTGTGTAAATGAGAATAATGATTGAAAGTTAATTGAAAATGCAGTCAAATCAGAGCTGAGGCTGGGGCTTGCTGAACTGTCTCTTTAGCTCTCCTCTAAAACAAATGCTGCTTTAATGACCGTGCCAGGGACCACCTTCCCTGGGTGGCCTGCTGAGCCTGCAGCCTCCTAACCATCTGTGCGGTGCCCGTCTTCCACTCTCATGGCCTGGCTGCGGGAGATGCTCCCTGTCACTCTGCTCCGCTCAGCCCCTTGCTGCCTCACAGGGCAGATGAAGCAAGAGTCTGTGGCTGTTGTCTCTTCCCTTCTTGCCCCCGCTGTCAGTTTAGGAGCATAAGGCATCTCCTGTAACTTTCCTTTTTCTTTCTGTATTGATATAGTTCTGGAAATAATGTTTTACTACTATCTCAATTTTTTCATCCTTCTGCTTTCTGATTGCTCTGTAAGTACTTTGGCTTGAACTCTGAGCAGTTGTTTTCCTCGCTTGACTATCTTTCTCCTATTGCCTGCCCTATTCTTCTGATGAGTCCACATGCATTTGCACTGACCTTTTACTTTCCTTTTGCTGCTTTTGGGTAGCAGCCAGCTTTTGCATGGTGTAGGAGCAAAGACATGTGCAAAACGCCTCTACCTGTAGAGCAAGGCAGCTGAAGATGGGCTGGGGAAAGCAGCTGGGATTGCCCTGCCTCAGAGTAAGGCATGTCCTACCCTGCGGGGACAGCGTGCGCTTCCCCTCCTGTCAGCTAGGCTGGAGAAGTGGGCAGTGGCATGCCCCTGTGTCCCCTCCGCACCCCTGCCCCACGCGCACGGGATTCCTGTGGCCCCGCCACTGTGGCAGCGCCGGAGTGTAGTGCGCTGCTGGCAGTGATGGGGAGCTCGTGCAAGCGTCCATGTCGGGAAACGGAAGGAAAGGCAGGGCTGGCGCCTGTGCCCGGCTCCCCTGCGCTCCCCGGGGCTCCTCTCTGTCGTGCTGGTGTGGGGGGATATAGGCGCCCTGTTTGCATTGCTTGCAACCTCAGGGCTGCTCTTCCTGCTTTGCCTTCCTAGTAATGGCTGTGTATCTTTACTGGAGACGTGGGATCGGGCTCTGAACTCAGCAAGATAAGTACAGGTCTGAGCAATTATCCATGTGTGCACACATTCAGTATTGGTGGTATCATCTGTCTTAAAACACAGGTATCTCACTTCACTTTGCACTTTCAATGTCTGTAGTCAATAGTGCAATGAGTAGAAAATAGGTCAGAAAACAGCTTAAAAAGGAGTCAAACCAAGTAACAAATGAAATTACATAGAAAGAAGCGTGAAATGGTAAGATGTGTTCCTGCTCCAGTCCCCACAAACAGCCTGCAAAGGCTGAGGTGGCAATGCACTGTTTAATTCCATTTTGTTGGAGAGCTGTGGCATAGCGATTAATCAGCGAGTTGCTAAATGAATTTCCATTTCCGATTCAGTCTGCTTGAGGGAAGCATCGCTGACTGCACGTGTGATGGAGGAAGTATTGTTCAGTAGGGCTTAAATTCATTTTTATGTAAAGATCCAGCAGTTATTAACATGCATTTTAATTAGATATGCCTGAATTTTTCAGTCAACTTGTGTTCACTGATTCTCTTCCTGTCCTAAAAAGTGTTTGTTTTTCACGGACAAATCCCATTCCACCTTTTTTGTTGCATTAAAACTGCATGCCGTGGCAGGTGTTTTGATTCGGTTTTCCTGCGGTGGAGCCTCACCGGAGACGGCTCCCGCTGCTTGGCAGCGCCAGGGGCTCCAGGACGCGTGACTGCTGCTCAGGCTCAGCATCTCCTGCCCCAGCGCCCGGTGCTGACCGTGCTGCTCCCCTCCGCCCCAAATGCAGGCGAAGGGGAGCAGCCTTGGGCCGCTGGCGCTGGGGACTGCAGAGCGCATTCCCCCTCTGGCATTGCGGGGTTTTCTGGCTAGGAAAGGTGCCTCTCATCTCCTTTCATCAACACGGGGGAAGCTGGACTGGAGTCTTAAATTATTATGCAGCATGCGTGTTCTGCTGAATTTTTAATGTCGAGTTTTTAATTCAAACTGTTAAAGTCTCTGCATAGGCAAAATGGAAAACAATACTTAGCTGCAACAATAATATCAATTATTAATGAGAGCAATCCTCCTATTTGCTGCATCAAAGCCTTCTGCCTCCTTTAAAAATTATTTGTTTTTCCACTTGGCCAAATGATACAGCAACTTGAGACTATCTTTCAGAAGCACCAGGCAGCAAAATAGTGCAACGGAGAGCTGTAAAAATCCTCCTTTAATGTGCTTTAGTTGCTTTGGAAGGTGTTCCCACCCCCCACTGGGTGAAGGGAAAAAGGCAGTTAGGCTTTAAGGTTTTGTTGTGATCCCGCTGTGGGGCAGCTGCACGGCGGGTCCCGCCGGCGAGGCGGCTGCGGGGCGGGGGTGGCGGGTCGCGGCTGCGGGTCGGAGCTGGGCGCGGCGGGTCCCGCCGGCGGAGCTGGGTGCGGCGCGGCGGGTCGCGGCTGCGGGGCCGCTGCGGGGCGGGGGTGGGCGCGGCGCGGCGGGTCCCGCCGGCGGGTCGGAGCTGGGCGCGGCGGGTCCCGCCGGCGGAGCTGCCGGGCCGGTGCCCCCGCTCCCTCCGGCGGAGCCTCCTGCCCGGAGCCTCCTGCGAAGCCTGACCCGGGCTGAGCCTCGGCTCTGGGCTCCTCCGGGCGTGAGCGAGCTCCCCCGGCTCTCGCGGCCTCTGTCCGGGTGTTGGGGTTTATCCCTAAGTGATGTGGGCCCTTGGCTGGAGTAAAACGGGAAGGATTTACTGGACTGGAGGTCTGGTCAGATGAACGTGTAGACAGATCAGGACATTTCTTCCCATGCCTCTTAGCAGTAAAATAATACCGTGTTGGAAACCCAGCTACTGGCCTGAGAGAAGGGTGACCTTCACCCTTGCCCTCTGGATTTCAGAAGTCATAGTGGAATTCAGTTACAAATAACACTATTTATCAGAACATCCTTTTCTTTTTCAAATCTCTGTTTTGTACAGAATACTACTGGCAGTGTCTCAGTCGCAACTGATAACATTCCCTATAGTTATTAAATATGTTCAAAAATACCATTTTTTCTTTTATTGATGCTTATGCAACAATAAAATACATATCCCTTCAGAAAAATCAAAGAAAAGGAAAAAAAACACAGAAGAAATATATTTTGAATTTGCATAGGAAAAGATGTTTATTATTCATCCTTATTAAAGAGTTTTCAGTATATGAGCTGGTAACAAAATGGTAAGTTTTTCAAGGTATAAACTACCATTGACAGTACTGCTATGGTTATACCTGAAATGTCAGACTGGAGACTGCAGCGGGCAGTCCTGCAGCGGCATGGTTTGAATGGGAATCACACAGTGAATGCGAGCAGACAGCCATAGAAGCCTACATCTGGATTCCTACATCTGGGTTCCTACTTCTGCTCCTAATAGCACAAACACGCTGCTTCTGTCGTCACTGCCTACTGTCGTGCTGCTGCAGCACCGAGGGGAGCTGCATGTAGAATCATTGCAGAAAGCAACAGCAAAGTATCTCATTTTTATCTGTGACATGCAACGAGTTTATGGGATCTCTTTTGGAATTTATATATAAGGCATATTAAAAAACAGAACAGAATCTAGATTAAGAAAAATGGATGTTCTCAATGGTACTTCCAGGCATACAAATACACACACCAGTAGAAACCAGGAGTTCAATGGCAGCTTGCTTTACAAAAGAGGCAAGACTTTAATTATTTAGGATGCTATTTTTTTAATGTTTTCCTGCCTCTCATTCATATGCAACCCATCTCTACAGAAAAAAGGTTTGGCTCGATCCTCTCTCCTGCTATGCTAGCTTTCTCCAGCTAAGGATTTGGCTTCAGTCGTTGTGGGGGAAGAATGCAAACAGCTCAAACTCTTCAAAAATGCATCAGAGTTACTTTACACTTAGCTGAGCCTGTGGGAGGAGGAAGTGTCAGAGATGCAATTAATACCCAGATGCACACACCCAAGAACAGCCAGCGGATTTTCACCATACTGCTGGGTATCAAGTCTGCGGAATAATGTCTTCTAGGCCCTTCTTGAAAAAAGGGACGCTGAAACTGAGAAAGCTTAAAGCAGGCATCGGGGATGGTGGTGAAAGGGCCAGAGGGTGTGAAAGGAGCTGATGAGACAGGATAAATATGGCTTGTCAGATAAGAGATTTGAAGGCAGTCTGCAAAACACATGAAGGAAGACGACAAATAACTGAGTAAATACATCCAGGGAAGCATTATTCAGCGCAGAAGCGAGGATAAGAGCACTGGTGTGAAATGGGAAAGAAGAAAAGATTTTGATTTGATATTAAGAAATTCTTAGCTGTGAGGTCAGTAGGGCAATGAAGTAGTTTACCCAGGCAAATCATAATTAGAAGTACAGCTTAAGGGAAAGCTCTGCTTTCTCCTTCTTTCTGAATTTTCAGCCTTTTGTATTTAGATCTGTGAAGCCTTCCTGCCTGAAGATTAGGAGTGGCTGGGAGATGCGATTTCCCTTTTGCAATAACTTTCAATGAGTCATTTCATTTTTACTTATGTGTCAGGATATAGTCAGACCTCTCAGTAGTCTTTCTGATTTATTGAAAAAGACAAAACATGTCATAACAAAACCCCCAACACACAAAAAATAGTAAAAGCAAGGTGGCAGTGGCTGGGCACCAACCTTGCAGCTGGAGCTCTGGGTTCGAGCTTGTGCTTTGAATCAGTGAAGCTGAAACCTGCCCAGTGCAGAGCGGGCAGGTCTGGCCAAGCTCAGCAGCCAAGCAATTTGTGGATGCCTTTCTGTGCCTTTTGCCTAGTTCGAAAGGAAATATTCAAAGTAAATGTTACTGAAATTGGTATTTTCCAGTGAACAGAAATCTTCATCAGGAAAAATTTTCAGTCCCTCACATAACCATATTTCAGTCTTTATGGATATAAAGATGTTCAGAGGAAAGGACTTTAGATGGGGAGCACACAGATACTAGCAAGTTTAGAAGTACTAGTGCCAGAGAAACTTTATTTTGTGTGATGATTTTTAAACTATAACACTCTAAAAGTTCTTAATTTTAATAATCTTTTGATAAAACTATTGTGCTTCCTGCTTACACAGGTAACTTGGAGTTCTCATCTGCAGCTCCTGTTCTCTTGAAAAGTCTTTCTAAGTTAGCAAGAAAAACTTGGAGACTAATTTTCTAGAGGCTCATTTAACTGGGCACAAGCTGCTGGGCAAATTATTGCTGGTACCCTGCCAGGTTGTTTAAGTCTCAACTGGTATTTCCAATATGTTAGGATATAGATGTAATTCACTTAGGAAATGTAGAATTAAGTATAAAAATCAGTATACTGGCATATGTAAGAAATAAGTAGATACAGGATTGCACTTGGGCAGATTCTAGTTCTGCAAAGCTATTAAGAATACTCTGCATTTGTTTTCTAAGGGACAGTTCAGAGAATTGTTTTAAAAGATGCATAACTGCACATGGAACCCAGCTCATTCATTTTGAATTTTCCCTCTGAAGGCCACACTACACCTGTGCCAGGGATAGCATAAGAAGTCATTCCTGCTTGATATTGTAGATAAATTGCATGATTAAACAGTATTTTTGTGGCCTACTAAACAGTGCTAGATAGAGGACCTTCTTGGTAGAAATGTCTCATGGCTGGTTTGCATCTCTCCCATGATGGCAAGCTTTGGAAAGTCTTACCAAACCTGGATGCTATGCAGCCTTTGTTTGTCTTTTCTCTGCTCTTGTCTCTGCCACTACAACACTGATTCAAGAGCCTGGCACAGCAAAGCATTTAAGTACGTGCTCTCATTCATCTGTAATCAGGAAAATCCCTTAAGCACTTGCTCAGTTGCATTCCTGATGAGCAATGATTTCCTGAGCAGAGAGTCAAAATGCCAGAGTTCCTCTACTGGTCTCTCCTAGGGGCTACCTCTCATTTTCACTTGCAGTCTAGGTAAAATATTCTGTTGACTTCACATTACATAAATTTGAATCTCTCCTTCTTTAGTTTCCTGTTGTCATTCTTGGTCTTAAATGCCTGATACTATTTTGCTCAAGAGCAGGCTTGTGGCTGGGTGAAGGGTAACCTTATTTTAATGGAATTTTAATAATGTATGAGGCTGATACTCCCATTCATTCACAAGACAGATTCATAGTGACTAAAGGGAAGTCAAGTGACACTGACGTTGGTTGACAATTTCTCCTCCTCCCTGCCGCCCTTTTTTGTTCCTAAGTGGTAATCTCGATAAGCCTTTAAAGCTGCTGAATTAAGAATGATGCAAAATGCATCAGCCTAGTGTTTTATTAAAACTGTTTTGCTAAAAGCTAGTCGTTGTCAAGTTGCAAATGTCAAATGCATCTTCCTTGAAAGTTGGATGAAATATAAATATGGGCGATCCTTAAACCTTCTAGGACACAAGGGGCTGTGGAGAGTCTCGCCAGCCTGGCAGCTCCTGGTGCAAGCCTGAATGGTGGAGACTGCTGGTCTCTTGGGCACCAGAGCGGCACAGGCGGGCTGCCTTGCCTGGCTTCGCTGGCTCTGAGACTGCCCGTGCATGGGCTGGCATGGGAGGAAAAGGGGCTTTCATGTTCCCTTTCTCCATCCATTTACAGTCTCCAGAAAGCACCTGTCACAGTAATTGCCACCTTGCTTATCAGCCTTCTTAAGTCGTGACTACTTCCCCCTACAATCTTACCAAAGATGCTTGCATGGAAAATTCATATTGGCTTGTGATATATTCTGCTTGGATTTTTAGCTAGTGGCTCAACTGTTGTGCCTGAGAAGTGCTAATTGGGCTGGTTAACTTTGCTCCTCAGTTTCATTATCTACTGTCAGTTATGTTGTTTGTTCCTGACTAAATTTCTTTTATCTGCTTCCTTCCTCCTGTTCTCTGATAGCATGTTTTTTCTTGACTCCTTTTAACAGCCTGATTTGAGCATTTGATGATTGTTTATAGAAGATCCTTGACACTCAGATATTTCTGTATTTGTATTATTTGCATGAACATACTCACTTGTGAATGAGCTGGATCCTAAATAAGTGACACAGCTGAAATCTTCCCCCTATTTCCCTCTGAAGCGCTAAGGCAAGCGCTCGGCATCCACGAACAGACACAGCTTGTTTTCAGTGATGGTCAAGCAGTTGGTGCAAAGCGTGCAGAGTACCCTGAAGGGGAGGCTGCAACACGGCCGTACAGTGAGAACTGCCGAGTCTGTAAAGTGGTGCTGCAGGGCATGGGGAAGACGTGGTTTGGCACACTCTGTTATAATTCCTTATTAAAAACAACAATCAGGGCCAAGCCATAAGCAGAGGTGAGTTGCTGCAGCAACTGGGGATTTAGTCTTGAAACACAGCAGTTTTCTAGAGACACACAGGTGAACAAAAAAAGCCAAATGAGGAAAATGAGTTTTATATGGCATTACAAATGAATGAAGGAGATGCTTTTCAGTAATGTTTTACTGAAGTGGAGCCCTTGCACTGAATCAGAAAACAGGTTTGGAGGTGTCCAGTGGACAGGACAGGTCATCCCCGCTGAGAGACTCAGCTCTGTGCTGCCACGACTGGTACCCAGTGTAGGCACAAAATCTTAAAGCAAGTTATTTCATACCAGCAGTATAGGTTATGAATGTTACCTGTACCAAAGGTGGAATTGCCAAGATGTATTATTCTTTGATGCAAATTTGATAGGGAATACTTCAGATTCGTTCTTATTTTGCATTTGAAAGTCAGATTTCAGAAAGAATAGTCTGTGGTACTCATAATTTCCCTTTTAAAATGAGAACTCATAGCTCGTTTCTTGTTAAGTGCCCACAAGAATCCCAAGTCTGAATTCTTCTCTTAGGGTTATTACCATGAATCCTCACAATTTGCATGGCTGTTTTTTCCGCTTTAGTGGTGATTACATTTTGGTGGGGCTGAAACGGCTGTGAAGTGTTCTGACACCCTTCTGCCTGAGAGGGGCTGTGTAATGTGCAGGGACAGTCTTGGATGGCATAAATCAGTGGAGGGCTCTTGACTATGATTTATAGCAGCTGGGGACGTGGGTTATTACCTCACTACAAATCATAACTAGACATGTGAAAGTACCAGCTAATGGATGGTCTGCGGTGTGTGTGGTCCAGTGCTTCCCGTTTTGTATTTCTTCGGTAATCAGATTCTGTGCTTATTTGGTAATGCTGCCTTATAGCCTCATTTCACATTAATCTTAACTTGGAATACTGTCAAAGCTTTCTGTAACGGCAACAGCAGCCTGTCTACTTGCTTTTACCTATTTCAGCAGTAATAGCTTCAGCAAGCCCTCATGTGCTAGGGACACATTCAACAGAAATATCAGGTTGTCCCAGCTCTGACATACTATCAGTTTATCCTGCCAGCAACGATGATATTGATGGGAGGCTTTTTACCGGTAAATTAGGATGGAGCAGAAAGCTCTCTGATCTAAGAGAGATCTGTCCAGGGCATGCTCTGTGCCCGTGAAATAGATGGCTCCAACTCAGTTACCAGAGAGATACTAGGAGAAGACATCAAACAAGTGTGTGCGCGCGCCTAGAAAACAACTGCACCAAGCAACCGCCGGTGAGGACTTGTGCGGCGCGAGCCGGGACGAACCACCCCCGTTTCCTTCGTGACAAGACGGCGGCCGCGGGTCCGCGCGGCAGACGGCGCTGTCCGCGGGGACGTCCTACGGCCTCAGCGGGGTGTCCGGCCCGCTGCGGCGGCGGCGGGGCCGGCGCGGCGGCCCGAGGAGCCCGCGTCGCGCGTGCGGAGGAAGGAAAAGCCGTCGCGCGGCTGCCGGCTGCTGCCGGGTCTGCAACCTCCCGCCGGCGCCGTGCAGCGCCGTGCGTACGCGAGCCCCGTTGTGCACAGCGGACGGCGAGGAGGAGCGCCCGCGCCTCGCGGGGCGGGCTGGGGGCCGCTGGCGTGGCAGAGGCGTTGGCTCCGGCTAGGTGCTTATATGCCCGCTTACTCAAAAATCGGAGTATGGAGGGACGGGCAGGCAGTTTGAACGATGTGAAGATAGACTTGAACTTTTAGCCAAAACTCAAGTAACTTTTCCTCTTTGTTTGTGGTTTTGATAAGGCATCTTTCAGTCTTTGTGAAAATAGAGAATCACTAATATAGCAAAACAAGTTGTACCTTCAGCTACTGGAAGCTGAAGGAAGTTTATTGCAGCTGAGGATCTGGTCTGGGACGTGAACACAGTGTTTCTCAGCTAGGGAAGTGCTGGGCAGCTAAAAATCCCATTGCAATTAGCCAGCCCTGAGAATCAGCACCCTTCAAACTCAGACCATCAGCCTTCCAAGGTCAAAGGCACCCAGGGATTAAGACATGTACTTGAGGACGTTAGTCCAAAATGCTTTGTAGGCAGAGGCATAGCAGAACTTTGCTGACTTCAGGAAACAGTTTTAAAATGCTTGTCCAAAGAAAGCACATTTCTTCTGTCGCTACAGGACCTGCAAATGAGAAAGATCAGAGCTTTTTGCACCCTTTCCAGCTGAAGACTCGTGTGGTCCATTTGTCGTCAGTCCCTGCACTCGTGACAGCTCAGCCCTACAGGAGCAGGGTGCTGAGGGCTGGCTGGGTTGTTAGTTGTGGCCGTGAACAAGCACATCTCAGCACAGGGGGAAGGGAGCTGCTGCCAGCTCCTGGAGGCACTCAGTGGCACCCCAGGGCAAATATCTTCAGCTTGTGCTTACTGCAGCATGGCACTCCCCTGTGATGACATATCAGAACTCAGATCTGCCAGCGCATTTCACCACATTTTCTAACAGCCTTTCCACAGCCTCCAAGGAGGTTTTAACCCAGCCTGATAAATGCTGAGTTTGTCCTCAGGGCCTGATAAAGGGCACAACTAACTTAAAAGGAAGATGCTCATCAACTCCAGCATGTGTTGTGTTCTTGTGCTGTTTGTTAGGGTAGGATTTGTTCTATTTTTCTTTCCCTACTGTGTCTCCAGTCACCTTGTGCACCGAGGTAATGGGTGCGTTTTTGGATACTAGAGATGTGTATGTCTCTGAGAAGAACATCATTTTGCCCAACTCATACAGATCAGTATTTCAGGAAAGGTCATTGTTTTGTACTAGTAAATCTCTTCTTGAAGAAGATCATCAATATTAATTGACCTGGAAGTCACAGACAGTATCTCACAGTTGGCAGTCTGCTGGCAAAGAAACCTGAGAGAGCCCCTCAGGACAACCGATCCTGGCAGGCTAACACAGAGCAGGAGGATCAATAGGAAAGTAGGTATGGCCAGTAAGGCTTACCAGTGCCAGCTTGTATTGAGAGCTCCAGGAAAGCAGTTGAGCGCAAGGGGCTATGGCAATGTTATGAAAACAGTGGTTGTATTTATTCTTGCATAGTCGAGTGAAAAGGCCTGGTTTGCAACAGGTAGGCTGTGATAAGGGACTTAAGTGTGTAATAGTGTTAAAACTATCTGGAGAATGTTTTTACATTGGTGTGCAAGTTGGGATGGTTTTAAATGAGAAATAAACCATTAGGAAAAAAATAGGAGACAATCTATCCTGGTGCATTTGGTTAATGCCTGGAGGGAGCTGTCACCATCTCTGACTCCCAAGGCTGCTGCTTACTGCTGCTAAGGACTTGTTAGACGTAGTCCTGTTTTTTTAGTTTGTTTGTTTGTTTGTTTGTTTGGCTCACTCTAATTTTGGTGAATGTGATCTCAGCTGTGATGTGTTCTGTATTATATATTTTGTTTTGGTTTGACTTCTGAGAGTACCTCAAGAGAGGAAAATTGGTGAGAAAATAACTGATTCTACCTTTATGTTTTGTTAAGTTCTAGCAACATGCAGTACAGATCTAAATTTGAAGTAGGACCATCATCCTACCTTATTTCAACCCACTTTAATTAAATAATAATAATAAACAGTAGTTAAGAACCTTTTCTCCCCTGAATTATAATTTTAAGTTTGCTTCCACTTCCCTTAGCTTGATCAGATCAGTGAACAATATTCAAGAAAAATCACTGATTAAAGGACTAAATTCACTTGATCAATCTTTAGGACCAGTCTGGGTCACTTGCAGAATGAATTTTAGTCATCACCTTCATCTGAAAGTGCTATTTCTTTTCTTATATAGAGTCCTGAACCTGAGGGAATTTAGCCAATTCCTTTTAATTCCCATGTGTATCCTGCTGCTCACAGAACCAGGATATGCACACGCATAAAAGCAAGCATTATCTCATTACCTCTGTGAGACGGGCAAAAGCTATTAAGAACGACAGCTTCGCTTATCTGTGGGCTCAGGTTTAGAGAAATGTGACTCAGTGGGAAGGCTTTCAGATTATGCTTTACCCTTGAATGTACCCTGCCAGGAGGTGCAGGGAGATAGCACGATGACTATTGTGTGGCTGGGTCCCACCCCAAAAGGAAAAAAATATCCTTCTGATGCACCTAAAGTTATGGAGACAGTTTCCAATCTCATCCCATCTAGTTTTAAATCTTCCAATTCCACCCCATCTAGTTTTAAATATCTTATTTCTGTAGTCAGAAGAGTTGGGTATGTCTGTGTGGTGACTAAGCCCTCTGCTCTCACACCCCCAGGATCCTACATGACTTCTGGAGGTGCCTGGCCTGTTCATTGCAAGAGTAGTTTAGAGACTCGAGGCACTTAGGTCGTATTGAAAACTCTCATCAGTTTATCACGAACATCCCAGGTTTTTTTTAAATGTCTGTTCTGGAGACATGTGATTACAGAAGAATATCAAGTTTGTTTTTGCTTAAAGCATCTTTTTTCACACTGTAGGGAAACGTTGATTCTAGTTTATATCGTCAGTCACCCTCAAGCTCGGATATCAGGGGACAGATAGAAAGTGACCTAAACTCAGTGCATGGGACTTGCCAATAGTCCTCTTCCTGCTTAGATCTAGGAGGTACCAGAAGATTAGTCTGTACGTTAGACTAGGAAAGAGACAGCCCAAATACTCTACCTGGGTTTGTTTGGTTTAAATGGTCATTTTCCTCTGTCTTTTTCCGGAAGTCTTCTACTGAGTAAGGGCAGCTGAGCAATTTGTATTTTTTCCTGATTTATTCTTTTTTTCCATTTTTTCTTCCATTTCTCCATTTGTATAGAAAGACCACAAGTTCTCCTCCTGGTGTATTTATCAAGTCTGTCTTTCACTAAGACTTGTCTGTCAGCTAGCCAGACAGCCCAGTTAGAGACACAGAGGCAATTTAAAGATGAATATTTCAGTCCAAGAATAGCACCAAGGAAAGAGCATGCCCAGTTTCTACAGTCCTATTCATTTGGGATACTCCTTTCATGTCACTGCTCATAGCAAGGCATAACTGAAGCCCAAGACCTATATTTAAAGGATTTATCCACTAACCTCTGAATTGACAGTTGAATTAAAGCATCCCGGAAACGTGCTCAATCTGAAACACTTAGTTTACCAAAATATCTGCTGTGCCTTTTGTGATCTGGCCTTCCAGTTGTTAATTAAAACTCCAGAACACTCTCTGATGGGATATTTTTCTTTGTGGATGATGGCTATTTCATAAACACTGAAAATATCCCAGTGAGTATATTAATGATTTTTTTTTTGTTAGGGCTGTATAAAAGTATGCTGAAAATATACCTTCTCAAGAGTTTAAGTAGGATATTTTCATATTTTGTATCTAAGTTTGCTTGCATTTTGTACTGTAATGAAGTGAAATGATATACAATGTCTTGGCATTTAAAAAAAAAAGTAATTTCAAAGAGTGTAATATGCTTCTTTTTCCCCTTTCTAACTTGGACTTAGAACTTTGTGCAGTTTGAACTATAGCTGAGAAATGGAAATTCTGATCCCTGCACAGCTTTATTAATTATATTTACTGTTGATGGATTAGGTCCTGCTTCCAGGGTGTTTTTTATTTTACTTGTAGCACCCATAGAAGGCCATTATACCTTTTTGTGCACTACTCAGATGTTTCTTTTGTATCAGGTATACTCCCTTTGTAGTTAGGGAGGGAGAGCTCATGAATAAATAGCCTTTTTTTTTTTTTTTATCCCCCCCCCCCCCCTACAGTTGGCATTGGGAACAAAAGCCCACTTGCTTTGCTCTGTTTTGCACGCAGCTCTGAGGCAGGCCTGTCTCCCCATGCAGGTACTTGGAGCTCTCGGTTGCACAAAGCAAGCAGCATCTGCCCCGTTTGATTCATGGGTGCGAACGGCATGGTGGTAATGTGGGTGTAAGGTGGCTGTAGGGCTGGGATATGCCCCTGGTGTGCAAGCCAGATCGGTTTGGCTTAGAAAGAGAGAGAGGAAGAAAATAAATCTCTGTTGGATGTAACTCCATTCCCTTCTATGGCATGTTGGATGTAGGAAGGGTCATAGGAAGCAATCAAAGAATGGGAATATGTACCCTAAATATTGTTAAATCTTGTTAAATCTTTTTTCTCCCTTCCCTCACTGGACATACACTCTCTACACAGTGCTGCTCATTAGGCATTCCCAACAAAAAGAGTCAGTACTGAGATGACGATGATGCCATTGGAAGACTTAAAGGGAAGAAATGAGACTTACAGAAGGGAATGACTTTTAGCTGATAAATACTTTGCCTCCTGATTTGTTGGCATTTGATTCTCTTTTATTCATTCTGCTTCTGCTTGTAGTCACTAGGCTTTCTTCTTATATTCATTTATCTCAATCCAATGGCTTAATCCTACAACTAATTCTCTGCCTGTAGTACTAGCTAGACTGTATATACTATGCATAGAAATATAAGTATGTTTAAATATCAGGCTGAACTAGAGCAAGAGGAAAATAGGAACAAGATGTGTTCTAAAAATATTGATGAGACCCTGAAGTTATTTAGTTACTGAAGCGAAGCAGATTGACAAATGTAATTTGCATTGTATTGCATGTTTTTCAAAGCTTTTCAAATGCTGATATTTAGGGGGAGTTGCTTTTTTAATCAAAACAAAAATATAATAAATATTCGTTGAGTGGTATTTAGGAAGTGGAGGAGTGAAAGATACCAGCCAGATCACAATTTCCATTTTGAGAGATTTGCCAAGGGAGTTCACAGTCCCTATAATTAGCCCTTTGCCTCTTACATTCTGAACACTTCTCTCCCGCGCTCTCCCTGAGTACTTCAGGGTGATTGGTTCTGCATCCCAAATCTTTGCCTGTGGCATGAGACATGAAAATGACTCCACTTGTAATTCTGTCTGCAGTTCCTTAGATGATTAATGTACAAAGATCCTGTTTAAACACAGCTGAGAGAATATTTGTGTAGCACTCATTGTGTCAAAGGGATCATTTTCCAAGGCATCAAATTGTTTTAACCTGCTAAGAGTCCTCTCTCCTTCTCCCTTATTTGCAGAAAAATGCAGAAGAGCTCAGAGGAAAGAACAGAGCTGAATGAGAAGTCAGAAAATAAAGAAATGTATTGCTTTGAAAGAGCAAGGTGACAAACTCTTGGTATATAAAGGACATACACACTAGAGACTATATTCTTATACATAGACCTGCATGAATGAGTTCAAAGCAAAATAATAAAAACAAGTACTGTTTAATTTTATTTTTAAAACATTACACTGAATGAAGCATGTGTAAATCCCTTGGAAGGATCTGGCTTCTGTCCCACACAGGCATAGTGAGAAAAGTCAGCCATAGTCCCAGGGGAAAGGGCACTTAGCTAACTTCTGGGTAGGAGAAAATGAAGCCGTTAAGCAAAAAGTTCTTGGGTATATACTAAAAACAGAACAAGATGATCAGATCCGGCAGAAACTGAGATCTGTCTGCTGGAGAACATAGATGGTTTTCCAAGCTGTGGCTGGGCATCCATCTTCTGGTGTTGTAACAGTCTTCTCTTGGATGCATCCTTCAATTTTCAGCCCTGCAAGCTGCTGTGCCCAGGCTAAAGGTCCACAGCTGGGCCAGAACCAGACCACAGGACACATCTCTTGGAAGAGGTATAGCAGGATTCAGTAGGTTAGTGGCAAGAGGCACTGTAGGAGAAATCATTGCTACCATAAAATACCAGTTATTAGATTGCAGGCTCTATTCTTTCTTTCGAGAACAGTTATCTGCACAAGCTTGTGGCTCAAGACTCGTGTGATCCGTCCAGTGGACAAGAACCAGAAGTCCTCATGTTCATTTGATGTCCTGCAACCACTGCCATAGGTTTCCCCATGCTTTTAACTTTATACGAGAAACATTCATTTGCAACTTTATTTGCAACTTCAAATGAAAAACATTGTAAAGCAGCTTCTCTATATTTCTTTGTTTTATGCATTGTAGGTGAGGAAAGATGACTCTAACTGCCATGTCAGTGTAATAAACTATGCTGTTAGACCTCTTGCAGACTTTCAGTACAGTACAATATGTTTGCTTCCTATTGCTATTCCTAAATTACAAATTGTATTTAGTTCATACCTCATTAAGTAATAGCAGTGTCTTTTGACAGTTAATTGAAATGAGTCCATTGTTTTTGCTACAAATCTACAGGCAGAATATACTGCTGCTAATACTAATTAAAGTTATTCCAGATCTTCTTGAAGGAAACTGAGGTCTTGGAAGAAAAATACAAGTGTGACAAGATAATATCCAATTTTGCATTGCAATCATAACCCTGCAGAAGTTACAGCTGTCGGAATTCATCACTGCAATTCTAACATAATTATTATAAATGTAATCTATTTAATGTCCCAGGACATCTGTCCTGATGGACAATGAAATGGCCCTATAGATGTGCTATAGACATCATTTTTGTGCCACACACTTTCAGATATTGTTCTAAAAAATCAAGGGGCATGTCATTCAAAGCCCTGCTTCTGGGAAGGCTCTGAGGGTATAATTCCTGTAATTAAACTGCAGCATTTGTATCCAATAATGGGGAAAAAACAATCTCTCTCTGTGTGTGCTCTGAATGCCTGATCTTCTTGAATGCATGTGCACCACTGTATTGGCTACATGCAGAAGTTTCTGTGTAAAGCTATGATCATAACGATAGATTTCCTAGCAGGTTTTTATGAACAGAGTTTGATCAGTTTTCAGATAGCACATGATAGTACTTTTAATTATAGCCAAAAAATGAAGTATTCAAGACTATATTGGAGAAAGCAGCACAGACAATATAAGAAAACTTTGAGCTATAGTCCATATTCAGTTGAAGTATTATTGGTACCATTGATTTTCAATTAATATGCAGTATTGACCATTACCATGAGGAAGATAGCAACACATAATATAGCAAATTTATAGATTTTTCTTTTTACAAAACATTGATTTTTTTTTCTTACTGTTGGCTATTTCCATTAATAAGACTACACAAGGAAATACTCTTTAAAAATTTGTTTCTCCTCATTTCAAGGGGACATTATGTGAGGATCTGTGTTCTCTTGAGAGGTGCTCAGCAACACAAAGTAATTCGTCTCCTGTACATCACTCCAATGCACGTAATATGTTTATTTATAGCACTGATTTTGCTTAGCTGCGTTTCATAACGGGAAAAGAACTCAGGTTCCCTTTTGGCCAGTGCCTTTATCTGTACAGTATGGAGAAGTTGCTCTGACTGGGAAAAATCTTCATTAAGGTGGGAAATAAAAGACATTGACAGAGATCAATCTATAATTGACAGATTTAGATAACTTGGAGTAAGGACATTTCATCTACTGCTCACATAATAAATAGCTCCTAAGCAAGTCCTCTAATGGTTTTTCTTTGGAAAAAGAAAGCACAGGAAAATCTGAGATATGGGAGGATCCACAGATGATTTTTTTCCCAGTAACAATAAGCAAAAGGAAAATATAACTGCAATATAAATTAAAGTTTAATACAGGGTCAGGAAGAAGCTATTTTTGATTGTTTTTTTCAGATTGTATTATAACTCTCTGTTTTGAGGGAGGTGAGGATGTACAACTGACTTCTTTGGTTATCTGTGTTCGACATCGAGCAGAACTGCTTCCTCAAGACCAAGTGAGCCGTCACAGGAGGGAACAAACTGTAATACTGAAAAAGAACAGCTAGGTCAGAGGTGTTATGACCTGATACAGTCAGGTCAAGTTCTTAAATCCATATTTAACCACTAGGACCATCTTGTTTCCACATGTCCTGAGTTGTTGCATGTTCTATAGGAGCTTCAAATTGTGAAGGGTGAATGTTTCCTGAAAAATCCTTTAAATTGAAATCTGACTATTTTTCTCCCAGGACTATGATTCTTTTCCACTGGTTTAGGTTATTAGTAGGTATTTGTCAATCCATTTTCAGCAGCTGACAAGCTAGATAAAATTGGAGTAAACCTATATGCACGTATCTGCCAATTGTCACTTTTAAATATGGATAAAGCTGTCAGGGTACATCAGATGTCCCTCCTGAACAGAAGGATAAAAACTAACTGTGCAAGCTTATAACAAGCATTGATCTGAAAAATGAATACTTGTCAAAGAGGCTTACTCAGGATGGCCTGCAATAGGCAGAAATCAGGCCTTACATCTTAATCGCATTTTAAGGAATGGAGTTACTCTACCCTTTTATTGTAAAAGAGACTGGCAAAAAGCAATGTAAAATGTTGAATTATCCCCGTTGCGGCGGTGTCATGGCAGGTGGGACCTTGTCCAGCACGGCTGCCTGACGGTGCCTGCTGCTCTGCCAGGGCACGCGGTGCAGGAAAGCCCTATGGCAGAGACCGTGACGGAGGGTCCCGCGCCCCCGTCGTCCCCCGCGCACCGACCTCGGCAGCCTGCGGGGCGAGGGCTCCCCGGCCCCGGGATGGCGAGGCCAGCAGCCGGCGCCCTGCCACGCGCTGGGTAGCATGCCTTTCCTCTTGCCAAAAGGGAAAGATCTTATTCCCCCCCTCCCAAGAGAAGGGGAAAATTAGGGAGAATTGGTAGGGCAGCTAAGGATGCTGTGTAGTATCGGTCACTGTTTGCTTTATTGTATTGCCCAGGACTGTTGATCTTTCGCCATAAGATCATGGCAGTAGGTGGCACAAAAACCTGAGCTAGGAACATGGTCCTGACCCACAGGGCTTGAAGTCTGAGGAAAGTCAACCGATAGAGGCAGCCAAGAGAGCAGGGAGAGAGAATAAAGGTATTTGGCCACCCAAAAGTAAGTGATAGAGCTACTTTGATGGTGAGGTGACTCAAGAGGGGAAATCAGGGACAGATGCAGACAGAGGTGTGGCATGACCAATGGACCTGAGCCTTCTGCCACGTACTTGCATTGGTATCAGCAGATCAAGGCTGCATTTGCAAAATCTGGCAGAAAAGATGTTGCGGTATTTAAAAGCTTCCCTTCAAATGCTATGAACTTTGGGGAATACACACATGTATTTAAAGCGTCCAGTTTTTGCATAGTATGTACTTTAACTGGCAGCATTGAGGTGTGGCTTTGCTCAGACTCTAAAAAGCAGCTCAAACATTAAGGATCGGGGCCAGTTCCACAGCTGGTGTCAAACCGACTCACTGACTGTGCTGCATTCATACTAACTACGCTAGCTGTGGAGCTTGCCCTAGAAACGTGGAACGTAATTTGCTCTATTTGGAGGCAAAAAATGGGTAATCATACAGTAGTTCTTTTAATTATTATGAGCCATAATCTGCAATTAATCCCAAAACAGTCACTGGAAGTATCAGACAGTCCACCTGGCAGGCTGACCCTCTAGGGGAGGAGCTTTTCTTTTTCTTTTTTTTTTCTTCCCTGTAAAAAGAAATCTGTTGCTCCATAGCCTGACAGGCAAAATTACCCTCAGGTAAATCAAAGGTCAAAAGACAAAAAATATTAGGTGTACAGGTAGGCACAAGACAGAAATGGGAGCTGAATGATGTGTATGAAATGAAATATTTTTTTTTCTTGAGATCGACTGTTCTCCTGCCTGGGGAGGCGGAGTTGGTAAACGCTCGATAACACCTGCAAGTTGAATAGGAGTGAGAATGAACAAATATTCCAGTTGTTCTTAATGTTATGCTGCTGACACATTAAGAAACGAGCTAGATTTTCTCTGACTAAGATAATACAAATCAATGTATAGTGAAGAAAAGCCTTTATTGAATATGGTACTTTAAATGTTATTATGGGAACAGCTCTGGCAATGGCAAATCAGCAGTTACTCACAGTTTATTGCCAAATGCTATAGGTCTCACATTGCTATGTTATAAAAATGATACTATATTAAATGTATTGCTGTGTGGGGCTTTTACAAAGCCCAGGAGTAATTCTTTGAAAAGCAGGCTCATTCTATCCCTATGGAGATCACAATTTATGGCACCAGAACTGCAATTTTGTAGTGAGGGTGAACAATTACACTGTTTATCTTCATCATTTTTGGTTGTTCAAAATATTCAGGCTGAGAAGAGCAACAGAGTAAGATATCTGCAATGTAAAATTCTAGCCATTCCTATATTTTTCGTTACAGATCTACTCCCATTAATGCAACTCAGTCACTGAGGTCACTGCAGCAAGAAGCTCAGAAGGTTTCTTGTTCACATAAAGGTTTTTGGAAGGGCTGAAATGTTTCTACTCCTGCAAGCTTGTGCGTTCTGTTTGCTTACAAGCAGCTAGTTCTTTATTTTGTACTTACCTACTTGTAGAAATGGCCTACAGGAATTAATGAATGTTGGACAACATACTTTGCATGACATAGCTTGGCTGGTGTTCATAGATTTGCTTTAATTTACCTCAGCTTAGAGCCAGTTTTTGTTCTGTTTCTGTTCTAAAGGCATTAGAATACATCACTTTTCTCACTACAGAATTGGAGAGCTAAATTTAAAAAAGGCCACAATTTGCTGGGTGGTGGGTGGTGGGTTGTATTTTATGGGCTTTTACCGAAATTTCTGTGCCCATTGATTTCAATTCCTAGCAGAGAGGACTTAAAAAATTTCTGATCTGGAAAATATCTTGCTCAGGATTCTAGCTGGTGCTCTGCAGATGCTAGCACACACCATGCAAACCAAAGTGGATGAGAATAACACATTCTGTCTGGTCCTTGCTCTTTCAGCATATGATGCACTCGCCTTGTGTCAGCTCTGCTGCACTACAAAGGCATCTTTTGAATTGACATCTGGATTAGTTTTTTGATTATACAAATGAACCTTTTGGGCTTTTTTTTTTCTTTCTTCTTTCTTCTTTCTCTCTCTCTCTCTCTCTCTTTTTTTTTTTTTTTTTTTTTTCCCGCATGTCCATTTTGCTGAGTGTTTCTGTAGCTGGCAGGTATAATCTGTATAGCAGGGGTGCCCAGCATGACATTTCTATCCAACCAAATCATTGCATTAGTCTTGCTTCAATGCAAAAGTTCCAGACAAAACTAACCTTTTTTTTCTAGCTGTCTGGCATTACAACCTAGGAGTTTGCTTTCTGGTGCCCAGACAGGTATAAGACTTGCAGGGCACCCAGATGACATAAGACTGTGTATTAAATACTCATCCTAAATTTCATGCTAGAACTGAATACCCAGATGGCTGCTTCTTATGTCTAACATATAGTAGAGATCAGTTCAGCAGCCAGCCTCTTCAGATAGCTGCCAAACGCAGCAAAATAACCACTTGATCCAAAGCTTACTGGTGTTAATAGGAAGCAGTGTACAGGACCAGGCTATAATTCACTAAAATGGATTAGGATCCCTTGTCTGCTTCATACTGCTGCTCACTCTACTGCTCCACTGTGAAGGTAGTTTGCAAGGAGACACAGTACTGGCAGAATAGTTCATTTATTTTCCCTGTGACAACTGCATGGAAGGTTTAGGCCATATTTGCCTCCTTTAATGGACGCCCTGCGTAAAACAGTGCATTG
The DNA here is from genome assembly GCF_028389875.1 of Rhea pennata. Classification (NCBI taxonomy): domain Eukaryota; kingdom Metazoa; phylum Chordata; class Aves; order Rheiformes; family Rheidae; genus Rhea; species Rhea pennata. Next base: position 410,429 of record NC_084682.1, read on the forward strand.
AAACATTACTTTGTGCATTACCTTCTAAAAAGCAGCTCAAACTTTTTAAGCTGTCAACAGTAATGGGCTAGGAATGATCTACATGACATGTGCAGTGGGATGACAGGTTAATGGCTGCATTCCCAGTCTTCCTTTCTGGTGTTATTGTCTTAAGTGCACGTTCTTACATTAAGAAAAGCAATGATATTACAGGAGAAGTGAATATTACCACCGGTTCATTTTCTTCTGGAAACACACCACTGCATTTGGCGCTGCAACATTTCACCGTCTTCTGCTGATCTTTGGAAACATTTTGCAAAATTCTCCTTTTCTGTAGTCTTAAGGATATGCTTAGGCAGTTCAATAATTTTACTTAGTGTTACTGATGTGTGTGTGGTAATAGAAGTTGGCATTTACTGGATCAGAGAGAAGCTAAACATTTGATCATATTCAACTAAAGCTAATCACCCCAAAGTAGGAGTGTTTACTGAGGGCAGAATTGTAGGTTCAAAATTAAGCAAGTGCTCAGTCTAGTACTGAGACTGCACTTCAGATTTTTCTCCATAATATGAGGCTATTAATACATTGTAAGAGAGTGCTATTAAAGTTGCAGTAAGTTATATATCTCACCACATTACTATAGCATTAAATATTCTAAAAATGCAGGGAATACTTTTCTTATTTTTTTATTGTCTGTTGACTACATGAGTGTTGCTGCTTTACTATGCATGCTATTCATTAGATAAACTGTTTCCTGAGAGGAACACATGCTAAATTAAATGCTGAAAAGTAATTTCCCTTCTTGTAAATGGCAGAAATAATGCAATTCTGAAGTTCTCCAAATCTCTGCACATGTGATTCTGGTATCTTTATGGTTTGGGGGCATTTATTAAACTAAACGAGATCAGTGAAGAAAACAAGGAAAAGAATCTTCACAGCGTATTATACTATATTGACTTCTTTTGGCCTTTCAGCTTTGTAAGCCTGCATGCCCTCTGTAAGCAACTCAGCATCATGTGTGTAACATGCTTGAGATAAATGGCAATTTTTGGCGTTGCTAAACAAACAAGCTCACGTAGACAGAGAAAGTTAGAGATTGCAGAAAAAGCCTTTCTGTAGGCTTACTTTTGCAGGGAAAGAAAAATCTCTAAAGCATCATTGTGTACTGGCCATAGCCTGCATGTCCTTCTGGTGAGAATTAGGTCTACAGCATTGTAGCAAGATGTATAAGCTGGTATAGCAAGACCTGATCTGCATTGTCTGGCAAGATTTTTTTTTTTTTTTTTTTTTTTTTTTTTGGTGTGTGTGTGTGTGTGTGAAAAGCTAGAGGAATTGCAGCTTGCTTCTAGACTCCTCACTTCTGCAGAGCCTACTACTTCTAAGAGAAATTAGAGAAAGTGAGAATTGGAGGTAGGAAAAGGAAAAGCCTGCAACGAGGTCTTGCAGGACTGATCCTTGTGTTCTGAGATGCTTCTCTGAAGCCAGAGGAGCTGCAGTAAGATGGTCATTGCCAGTTACTAGACCCAGCTGGGAGAAGGGGAATGTCTTGGGGGTTCCCATTACAGGTTGAGAGCTCAGCCCGAGGAGGCTGTAAAAAGGAAGTAGAGGGTTATAGCAAGTTTTGAAGCCAAGAGAAGGGGAAATTTTAGGTTTCTCATCTATTTGGTCAGAAAATGATTCTTGTTAAGCTGAGCCTTGTGAGTAGGGATTAGATTTAAATCTTGGGAGCCTGTCAATATATCTTGAGAGTAAGATGGAGGCAGTAGGATTAGGGTTTTTATTTCTTTCTGGCAGGACCTTTATATAATATGAGCTTCCTACTTCTTCTCTCTGTGCTTTCCCTTAACTGTTCAGACTGTAAGTTCTTTGGGTTGGGATCTGGATTTCTGCCTCCAACTTTCTACTACTGTCAGTGAAAAGTTAGGACCTGTCATAGGGCAGTTGGTGTGACTGTAGTCAGAACCATGACATTTTGTAGGGTATAAGCAAGAGGAAAAAGAAGCAGATGCTCTCTAGGTATAGCTTAATGCAAAAAAAAATATATATATTATTGTTACCTGGGTAGAGAAGCCAGAGAAAGTTTGAGAGCAGCTAACAGCCATCTGAAATGGAGTGAGACTACAATCAAGAATTGTAAATGATGTTCCTCTGTGCTGGTCACAGGACAGGGGAAGATGGTCTTGCTGTAAAAGGGGTCCTGCTCTCAGGCTGGGCTCCCTCGGCCTGCTGCTGTACTCTAAACAAAAGCAAGCAGTGTGCTCACATCACTTGCCCTTGCAGCACCTCCGTCAGTCAGGCTGAAATAACCTATTCTGCTTCAAACTTAATGAACAGCTCTTCAAGTCTGGACTGTTTTCTACAATTTGAGAAATATCTAAGCTTTTTTCTTCCTCACATAGTCATAAAGTTGAGGCAGAAATACAATGTGGTTTGTCATGTTTAAATTTAACAGGCAATAATACCGAAGAATAAATTGTGTATCATCTCTAACTATATTGTCAGCCCTATTCATTGCAATTGCTATTGTCAATGGGATGTAACGTGCTAGGCTCTTGGCAAAACATGCCCACAGTGCGTCTGCTATTTCAAAAGGCAAGGGGGAACGAGAGGTGGTGCCTTTTGTCTCTGGGCAGCGACACTTAGCCCTGCCACAGCCTGGGCTGCTCTACCTTACGGTGCCTCTGCAAGCATCTAGGAAATGCTGGCGGATGCCATAAGCCCTCTGCATCCCCTGCTCTCTATAACTCCGTGGGATGCACTGCTGAGCACAAAGCATGTGTTTAACGAGCTGAACACAGGGCTTAAATACAACAGCCAGCCAGAGGACAAAAGATAAGGACACTGGAAAGGGCCGAATGGAATTGTTGCGGGTATTATTTGAGGGTAAACATAGGAAGGCTTTTTATTTTTCTCTTTCTGTGGAAAGAAGATCCTTTATGAAAAGAAGTTTCTGCTTAAGTTATAGCTAACAATAATTTGATAGATTCCCTTGTTCATTGAGAACAGTAAGCTCTTTGAGGCTCCGTCTGTCATTTATGATACATTTGCCCAGCACCAACTACGGTGACCCCCGTCAGGATGCCTCAGGACTTGGTCCACTCTAGGAGCAATAGGAGGGAATGCAGTCCGTTAGTGCATGCAGGCGAACTGCACCAGGGATGGCCCATGCAAAGCCTGAGGAAGCAGGAATGCCGGCAAGGCAGCCCTGATCGCCAGCGCAAGAACGTCTCGGCCTTGGTTGCGATCCCTGACTCGGGGCATCTGCCCGACCAAGCGGTGCTGCTGTGGCTGGTGCCTCTTCAGTGCCTTGTGCAAATTGATGAGGTAGTTTAAAGGGTTTTTATTTTCCTTTGCATCTGAAATTGCCTGCTTTTCAAAGCTAGCCCTTGTCAGCAGCAGCCATGCTCGCAATGTCAACAGAAAAAAATAATGATGATGTCTAAGGCGACCTTTCCCTTGCAGGCTTACCTCTGGATCACGGTCATATTGGCAGATTGATGTGGTGAAGAAACTCTGATTAAACCTCTGCCCAGGTTGCTCTCAGGCATACTAATGGCAGGGCTGTCGAAAGCACCACAACTCATTAAAAAGAAAATCATTGCAGTGAAGGAAGGTTGAAATAATTGTAAGTGAAGATGACTGTTATTGTAATATGTCTCACAGAATTGGCCTTGAGTGCGAGGGTCAATGTGTCCCATGGTCATCTCCATGGAGCAGCACAGAGTTAGAGGCCAGCTCTTACTTGTGTTTGGTAAATCAGGTGCTATGTATAGGTGCTGGGATCTCATCTTTACATCACCAGTTTGTAGACTGAAATATAATCTCATTTTTGGAGGGATTTTATCAATCCTGTAGTTCTCAGAAGCCTGATACTTGTTGTCATGAATTATACGTTGCTTATGCCTCTTTGAATTACATTTGATTTATTTATGCTGTTTGATAGCTATGTGTTATGATTATAGTGTTGTTCTTTCTCCCCTCATTGATGATTGTATCTCCTGTTTCCTCAGCTTTAATGCAGACATTGTCTGACCACAAACTGAGTTGGCGACCTCCAGGTGATGTATATTTGTGTCAGTCAGGAGGGTGCAGGGGCTGAAGTCACACACTTATGCTCCATTACTCACCCCTGCATTGTAGGAAGGAGAGTTGCTTCCTTCTGTGCTTTTCTCTGGGCAATTGTAATTCTTCAGCTCAATAGCTCTGAATTTATTCAGCCTAGCTGGATATTATCAGTTTATTTTTTATGTGTGTGGAGAGTCAGAGCAAAGGAGAGAAAGGGAGGTAGAAACCCTCCTACCCCTCTTGTAGGGCTTTCAGGGGAATTTACACTGAAGCACGAAATTTGTCATATAAATATTTTAGGACTCTTATCTCTGCAGAGATTAATCTCGGAAATACTTCCAGTAGAAGCAGGGGCAGTTTGTTCTTAGTCATTTCCTCACCTCCCCTTTCTGTATGAAGGGATCCCCGGGCCTCCCCTGGCTTCGGTAGCAGTCCGAAGGCTTTTGTTCTCCCCCGTCCCGAGGAGCGGCTGTGCACAGGCTGAGCGGTGTCTGGGGCCACATGGGAGGAGGTCTTGGCTGGGCAGGGAATGGTGGTGGATAACTGTGCCGTGGTTCAGACTGGCTCGAGTCAGTAGTGACTGTAATGCTAGCCTTCTCCTTGAGCATCCTCGGCTCTGGGCTCTTTGGGTATGTGCTGGGTTTCGGGTGCATTCATCCTGGCCAACTGGCCAGGGAGCACACACCTGCCCAGGGGTCTTGGAGCTGCTCTATGCTTCAGAGTCCTGCCAGTTCAGCTGGGTGGCTGCAGCAAAGTGTCTCTTGGCACGGACAAGAGTCCAGTCAGCTTTGCTGAACTTCCAGCAAAAGATTAGATGCAGTGAGGAGTCAATCTTAATGGGTCCATCCAGCTTGGCCCCCTAGCACACACCTTGAATAAGCATTCAGATTACCTGAGCTCCCTCACCAGCAGAGAGCAGCGTGACCTGGCAGTCTCAGAAGAGCACTTCCCTGGTCGGACCCCGTGCCCTCCTCGCAGCTGTGAGCGTGCCCTGGGCTTTGTCACCCGCTTCGTCAGGCGCGGGGTAGCGGCTCCGCTCTGCGGCAGGATGCCAAGAGCAGACCGATCGTGCTAGCAAGACGCTGCTTGAACACAGATGCTTTCAGATTAGAGCCACACTTTCAAGAAAGCCGCAAGTGCTGTTTGCACCATGGCATCTACTGTCTCCAACTTGCCTCCACGCAGCCTTTCTGGAGCGGGTCTGTTTCACAGCGGAGGGACAGCTGCACTGTAAACGTTGCCTTGTGCTTTTGGAGGTGCTGATTCTTGCCTGAAGTGTGAGGCAGATTCAAATGCCTGTTGTTCAAGCAGCAGGCGGTCACGTTTCTGGGGAGCCTGAAATGGGACTGTCCTTCTCTCAATGGCCTGGTAAAACTGCTGGTGTTTTCTAGAGGTTGGTTATGCTTGTCAGACCTAATGGTGTTAGGGTGGGGAGAGCTGGACTGGGGTTGCTGCGGTTTTGCTCTCCTGCTCTGGTGCAAGGTCTTTCACCCTTTTCTTACTGAGGAAAGGAGCTTCTCTTGCAGCTTATTGGGGTTGCAAAGGTATGGGACAGCTGGGACATGAACCTGCTGAGTCCTAGCTGAGCTCAGACATGGCTCTTTTAAGAACAAAAGCTTTGAGAAATTATCCTAAGCTAACAAAATAGCCAGTGTCAGGTCTGTGGTTTGTGTCACGGGTAGCAAAAGTTGCCCTCAGTGAGCTGGTGCAACACTGCTAGACAGGGATCATGAGAGGTGCGAAAACTGGTTACAGAGTGAGCTGCCACATCTTCTCCCAAGATTTTATCTTTATTAATCCATTTCTGCTGTTGTCGAGAAGATCTTTCTGAAACATGATGCGTCCTCAAACCCAAAGGGTTGTTATAGGAAGGAACGCCCGAGCAGCACTGCTGCGGTGGCCGGGCCCTCTTCTGCCACTGCCAGTGAAATAGTCCTTCCTGAGGCTCTGGGTCTATGAGACCTTTCACAGCTGTACTGGCTCCTTAGGGACCGGCTGTGGCATCGCTGATACCTGAATTGGCACATTACCTAAAGGATTTGATATAGCACTGAAATCTGAAAAGGAGTTTCAGCGCTTTCTCATCTACCCTTTCTGTATGAAGGCCATCCTTGGAGAAGCACCTTTGCATGGAAATTCCACTGCAGTGGGTGACTTCTGATTTACTCAAGAGTTTAGTAATGTTGTGTGGCTCGTACAATCTATGCAGCCACGCCTCTAAGAATTCATAGTTCATGGCTGTGTTCCCCCATGCTTCATAAAAGAAGAAAAATGAGCCATGTAAGGAGGAAATGAGAAAAAATATTTGAGTTTACAATTTTTTTTGAGGACTTAATGAGTATTCAGAGCTTAAAGTCCTTCTTATTATATGTTAAACTTTTGAGAGAGAAATATAAAATCTGTATTTTATACCTTCACTGTGGAATTACTGATTTGCAGTAAGGAAATTTGGTAGCCAGCACTTCATTTTTTGTGCTTTTTGTAAGAATTTTATTGGCAAACAAAAGGGAAAAATTAAAATTTAACTGGATAAACAGAGTAAAGACCAATATAGCAGATAGCTGTAGCAAGAGGATCTGAGGTAGACGTGTTTATGTTGGACTGCAACTTAGAAAGTAGTTTGAAAGGAAATTATTCTCCTCCCAGGAGTACCTCACAAATCCATTTAAATTTACAGGGATCCAAACTGAGAAATCGGATGTGAGTTAATGTACTATATTCCCCACATTTCAAACCTCTTCTCTACTCCTCAAACATGAATGTAGCAGAGATTAGCAGAAAGGTCAGTACATAGATCTCCCTGTAGATATACTGGTTCAGGAATGATTTGAAAATGTCATTCCCTGAAACAGAGGGAAGAATTTGACTGCAGGTGCCTTTGCCAAGAAAATTCAGAAAGATATAAATCTTCGTGGTGTGAGCTCACATTTGTTGCACTATTTTTCTACCTATCTATTTTTCTTCAAAATTAATCTATTGTGTGTTACTTCCTGGTCCAGCAAGTGATCTTTGTCCCTATTCTTGAAAGTCTCCTCCATCTTTTCTCCACAGAATGACTGTGATAATCCTGAAGTCATCCAAAATCATTTGCATCCAAAGGGCTGGGTACAAAATGCCATGATCACAATTCCCAGCTTCTGCTGTGGACTGCCTGCGGGTGCTTGCAGCTCTGACAGAGCCATGCAGATCCCTGTCCCAGCAGCTGCTGCCGGAGGACGCTGAGGGAGAGAACGGGAATGCGCGTGTGAGCAGATGCAAAAGCCTGTGGGCACGAGCCTCTGAACTGCATCCTGCCAGCAATGCAAACAGCTGCAAGGTACCTGCTGCTCTGGGACAGTGGCTCCCAGGCAGCCTAAGCAGCCCGAACAGATGGGAAACGGCCACAAGGCACCCACAAAATTAATTTCCAAGACAAAAAAATGCACCTTCTGGGTGATCACCGTGGTGCTGGCTGTGTAGCCTGCGTAACAGGCATCGTTCAGCATTGCAGGTCTGCAAGAAACCCAGTGTCAGTATACAGCCTGCATTAATCCATTTCCAGTTTCACCACAGGAGGGCAGGCTTTTTGTGATTCCATTTATAATAAATAAACAAATAGGAGAATGTGGCAGGTTTTTCAAAAGTAAAAGGACATCTTGATGTTATTGCTCGTGGGAGAAGTCAGTCTGTGCCTTGTGGAAGCCAGTCATCTCCTAGACGAGTCAATCCTCAACTTATCTCCAAAATCCATTGAAAAATCTTCTTCTAAGTGGATGTAAGGGTGTGTGCACAGCATGAGGAGCCGGTGGAGATGCCAGGGCAGTTGTGTGAGTGAGATGCTCGCGCGCTGGTGCTGGAGGAGCATTCCACTTGGGCGGCTGCAGAACGAGCCACCAGCCTGTGTCAGCTCACAGCACTGCACGTGGTGAACAGGACGGAAACATGAACCAACCCAGCAACAAGCAGCAGGTCTTTAATAAATACCTTGTCATTTCCCTACACTACAAAATGCAGCTGCTTAGACAGTTCAACCTTGCAATGCATATTCTGAGGATTAGCAAGGTTTTGGGCATACTTAGAAAACACAGTTATAAATGCTTGCAGAATTACAGCCTCTTTAAGGCAAAGGTTTAAACGACCTCTTTTTTCCTTGCCCTTCCTCAGGAAACCACGCTCTCTTCATTAATTCGTAAAGCACCTTCAGCTCCCTGCCATGTTTCCTCCACTGTCTGCAGTGGTGGATCTTCACTTCGCTCACAAATAGTGTCGTGAACTCCTTTTAAAGAGCTGTTTTTGCAAAGCATGAATATCACATAAGAGCCAAATTGATTGCTGATATAAAGGGTGATAGCTGCAATATTTTATATTTATACACTACTTCCAGGAGATCTGGGGAAGAAGTCACAAAACCCCAAAAGCATGTGCAGTTTACTGAAAGATGGATACTCTTTCTGTGTTTGCAGTGTCATTAGTTATTTACAATGTTTTTCATCCGTTACATTGAAAGTTTGCTCACAGCAAAGCAGCTTTGCCTTTTGGAGAGCAGAGCTGTTTGCAAGATGGACTGAAGCGAAGACAACAGCAAAGAAATCTTGCTTGGGGGAGGAAATGCATGGCTGGGAAAAAAAACTTTTAAAACTCCCAGTAAGGTAAAGCCGTTGGGAAAGCTGCTTCTTCGCTAGGAAGCTCTCCCGTAGGGGAGGAAATGCTAAGGAACAGCGTGCCCTACGAGCAGGGGCCACGAAGCCGCCGCGCCAGCCGGCCCTGGCCCCTCGCCACACTGCCAAAATCGCTGCCTCTCGGGAGCCCTGCATCGCTCTGTTGAAACCACACTGTCACCATAATCCCGGCTTGCTCACTTTTCCTCACTGTCATTTCATTAAAAACAGCCTGAACAGACTTAAGAGCCGCCGCAGGCTTCCAGCTGCGGCCGGGCAGGGACAGCAGGTGCCGGCACGGGATGCCTCGCGCCCGCGCTGCTACGCTCCCGCGCAGAGCGGTGCGCGTTGCCCCTCGCCGTAACGGAGCTTCCGAGCACGCGCTTCCTTCCGTCGGGACCCCGAGAGGCCGAGCAAAGGCTTGCTCAGGGCTGAAATTCCTGGAATTCAAGCTGTCTCCCGCTCTTTCTCTGTTTCTCCTGTCTCTTATGCGTAAACGGTTTTGCACGCTTTTAAGTGCAAATTGAACGTTACATGTGTCTACTTCTATGTGTCAGTTATACATTTTTCTTCAGGTGATGAATCTAGCTTCCTCTAGTTAATGCCACCTATTTTTTTTCTTTCAGAACAATATCTCTTTTCTTGTTGTAACCCTTAGGGCATATGCATTTTTGGTTCTTGGAAATATAGACTCTATTCCTTTCTTTTTATAGGAACAATAACATCTTTTTTCCTAAAATATGGTTGTGCTGTAGAGGCTACATGCTTTGTATTCTCGGGAAGGGAAAGGGAGCATGGAAAGGGCCAGTGACCATCTGACCTGCATGTGACTTGGAAGCATTACAAGAAATTGCTTTCCAAGTGGTGCAAGGGGAGGAACTTGGCTCGGCAGCCTGCTGCGGTGGAGCCGGCCCAGAGACCAAGCTCGGAAGTAGCAGAGACCACAGTCCTTGGGCTACAACAGCAGCCAGGCTCGGAGAACGGCTGAAACTGCAGGTGCCATAAAAACACCTAGAAGCCTGACGGCGAGGTGTGAGTGGGGGCCAAGCACAGACCACCACAATTTCTCTCTGTAAATCTCTGTGAAGAGGTCGCATGTGCTTTAGAGCATTTGTTGTCTCCAGCTGGCCTGTTAATTAGCGAGGGATGCTGTGCTAAGGAACGTGAGAACTGTGTCTGCAAGCAGTGCAACTGTCTATTTGGGATGCCCATGGAGATGGTGGAGGCCATCCTGCAAAAAAAAACAAAACCCTGGTGATAAAGCTGGTGAGCTAACATCACCTGGCCTTGAAAGTAACCGCTGCTGCTATTGCAGATGGGCGAACCTCGCGGTCGGGTTCGGTTCGGCGCTCCAGCCGGCGACCCAGCAAGTCGATAGAACTCACACACGCGAACTCCCCCACTGTCCTCACCGTGGGAAGAAGCGGCGATTTCCGAGCACGCAAAGCCAGGGCTGCCCTGTGCAAGGAAGCGCTGCGGGAGCAGTGCTCGGCATCCCAGTGCCACCGCCCGCCGAGCAGCCCGCTCCGTAAACAGTGAGATTACACGCAATTGCTTAAAGCTCATTTTGTGTTTTAATTAAGTGTGTATTAATTTGACTTAGTTACTAAGCACTGACTACTTTATGCATTCCTAATTTAATGAGCTAATGGTGTGGGGATAAATAATACATGACAAAGTGTATCTTCACAGTGTTAAATTTTGCTGGTTTACAACAATTCTAATACACTGGTGTACAAGTCAATTAAATCCACAGTTTATTGCTGATTATACTGATTATAGGGCTTTCAGGCTTCTGTACATCACAAAACCTAGCAGAAAAGCCACTGTTGGAAACTCAGGACTCGTGGAGCCAGCAGATGTGAGGGTATGCACTGGCAATATCTGGAATGGCTCAAAGCACCGTATTTTGTGTGAGGCGTGACTTGGGAAATGTAACTTTTAGATGCAAGCTCTTATTTTTGTTTCTACTGTAAGAAACCTGGAATGTTTCAGTAAAATCTGCTCTGAAGATGATTGCTTTATCTGCTGTTAAAATGAAGAGCAAGGACTGGAACTGAAACCCTACCTAAATTTGGCTGTTAGTTGACTGAGGTGAGGGAACAAACCGGGAAGGATAAGTGACACCATATTCTGGGAAAAAGTTGTCTAGATAACTGCTGTAGTTTACCTAAATCAAACTTTGCTCTAATTCTAACTTTGCAAGGACTGATTTCCAGGACTTGCCAAGGTCTAAGCAGTTATACTTATTTCTTTCCTTACCTAACTCTCTCTAGGAGAAAAAACCCTATAGATTTCAGCAGCTGTCCTGGATGAATTTGGTGTTATGTGCAACACTAATTTGTATTCTGCAAGCATGCACTGCTTGTGCTAATTAGGTGAATTTCACTAAAAATAAAGACTTTTATTGAGAGTGGAAAACCACTTAGGACTGGACCTGTACTTACAATCCAGCACGATGTGTAATCATTAGGGAAAACCAACCAGCCCTTTGAAATGGTAGATTAAAAAAAAAAAAAAAAAAAAAAAAAGCTTAAAAAAACAAAGCAGAAGGCAGCTTTGCAGGGAACCTTCTGCTGCTGCAGGATGAGGCAGCTGAGCTATGTAAGAAATCCCTGATGTTCAGAAATCTTCAGTGCGAGTGTCTGGAAAGACAGCTCTAAGTCTTGAGCGATCTTTGCATGTTAAGTGGAGTCTGGGGTGAAATGGCCCGTTTTCCCGGGGCAGTGTCCCTGAAGCACGTTAGGCGGGAGTGCTGCATGCCTTGTGCCTTCCATCTCGGGGTGTTGCACTTCGGTCCTCTCAGAAGCTCTGCGTTTCTGATGTGGGGGTTTTATTGTTACTTGAATTCCATGAATTCTTGATATAACAGAGAAAATAGAAATTAAGTGACACAGGGTACTTCCCAGGCCGGAGGCTTCTGGGGTCAGTGGCGAGAGAAGTGTTGTGCAGAAGCTGAGATAACACGCAGGTTAAGCTCCCCGGAGAAGGGATTTCCTTTTGCCCATTCGTTGCTGCTGCTGAGCGTCCAGGGCTCTGCATCCTCCCGGTCCGTACGGGCCAACAAGCGCGCGGTGGCTGCAAGATGCGGCTGGGGCCAATGCAGAGAGAGGAGGCGCCTTCTCCGCCGGCTCAGGAGGGTGCTGGGTGGCGTGCAGGGAAGCACGGCTAGTTGGTGCCAGCGGAGGGTGGGAGGGTGGAGGATGGCTTCCTTTGTGCTATTAATGCCTTGTTTCTGAAACTGTGCATTGCATTCAACTATCACCTCATTGCAGAGCACTACAGAGCCTGACAAATAATCTTATATATCAACTTGTCAGGATGACTTCTTCTAAGTAGGATTAAAAGTTGTTCATTTGGGAAGTCAGACATTTTTTCCCCTGGGGCTTATCAGCATACAGCACAACTTGTTATTATTAACTGTGATAATGTTAGCAATGGAGAGATAAACATGAGAGTTGCAAAGAATAACAGGGAGAGCAGTACAGGCATTTCCTGCCGGCACTGCGCTAAGGTGAATAATCCACAACTCGTGCCGCACGCGTACCACGGCCGTCCTCGCCTGCAGACAGCTTGCACAGCTGTTTGTCTGCTTGTAATCACAATCCCATCAACTTGAAGTAGTGAATAACAGGAAAAAAGAAAGAAAAAATACTGATAAACGCATATGTGGGAAAATAAATGTCAAGGATGAATCTTTAATTCCACTCCGAACAGCTTGTGAGTAGTTCAAGTTTCAAGGCAGCTACGAGGTAGCTATCCTGTTGGCAAATATCATGCAGTTTTGTTGTCACGTCTTGGGAAGAATTTCATGCATCACTAATGCATTTTCAAACTGGTACTGATAATCTGAAGGCATTCACTAAAATTTTCAAGAAAGTGAAAACTGGATGTTTTTCTCCCAAGTCTACTAGCTGTGCTAGGAAAGTGCCTGGCCTTCATTTTGTTTGAGGCTTAGCGTAAAGATCCTATTTGCAGCCATCAGTCACAGTGCACCAAGCAATTCCACGCAATTATCAAGCAGATGAGATTTCCTGACATGGAAAATGTTGAGGAACATTTGAAATACTGAGACCTACTCTTACCCCGAGGCTGAAATTCTCTCTTTCCAGTTTGCCTCTGGAAAAGCGTTTTACCCTGGTTTCCCGGAGGGTTGCAAGCCAGCTCCATATGCCCCGTAGTGACATTACCACATCTGTGGGAGCATTAATATTTGGCTGATGGCTTGTAAGATGTGAATGACTATGTCTCAGTACATAATTTCTCATGGCAGTTGTAATGTTGTTGGCTTTGTTTCCATGCTTTATGAGCAATTAGGCTTTGACAGCTGATGTGAAATGTATTTTCAGTTCTTTGTGTTAAATTAGATACATCTTTTGTTCAGATTGTCGGTATATAATAACACCTATGCTAGCTGGAATGGCCAAAACACATGGTAGTTAACTTTAAGTTTCTAATTAAAACCTCTCACTCAGGGGCTAGATGTTTTAGCTCTTGAGGTGGTCTATGGGAATCAAGATGTTCCCCCAGCTCTGGATGGCTATTGCCATTCTACACAAATCACCTCAAAAGATGCTAATACCATATATGGTGTTCTTGTACATTTAGGCTGAGCAGATGCCCTCTCCCAGGGAGCGCACAGTATGGAGTTTAGCGCTAGCTGGAAAATTAGCTATAAAATGTGTTCATAAACATGAGGGCTAAAACCAAGCAAATATTTTGAATACATGAGAAGTGTCTCAATTACCCCAAAATATATTTGAAGTGTCACTGAAATTTTCACATCATGAAAACTTGCAAATTTTTTGCTTTTGGGACTGATTACAGATTTTTTTTTTTTTTTAATCTGGTAATCCAAACCCCATGGGAATCAATTTTCTAGCTAATTAGAGAAGAAATGCAGGGAGGTCAGACAGATCAGATAGCTGAAGCTATCTGTGATGGAAGAAGATACCACTGTGCCAGGAATTACTCAAACAAAGTAACAGGACTATGGTTGTACTAGGAATTCACATTCTGAATAAAACAGCATAGAGAAGTGGCGAGCCTCCTTTTCGCTGGCAGTGGTACAAGAGTTCCAGTAGCTGGTGGAGAAGTGCTTCATGAACTCTTAATGCTGCTTTGTTCCCAGCTGATGCCAGCGGACTGGGAGGGTCAGATCTTACTGTCAGGTTTAGCCCTGCTTCTGAGGCAAAGCACCTTATCCCTTCCCCTTATTCAAGGTATATCATATCGGTCCAGCGTATGCAGTCATTAGTTTCCAAGTATATCTCTTACTATGAAAAACGTATGTAATAAGTGGTAAATATTAAAGTAGAAAAGCATGTACTAAAGACTAAAGTTGATGGTACTCATCAGTTTACAACAGACCTTAGCCCATATGGTGGGGAGCATTGTTTTAAATTTCAATTCATAATGCAGCATCAAAAGATTGAGTGCTGGATAGTTTATTTTATAAAGTTAAGTCGACACTACAAATCAAACTGCAGGAGGACCATAATTTAATTCATTAACAGTTAGAAGATTAATTACAGTGCTATTAAATATTTGATTAAATTAAATCTGAGGTATTTAAACATTGTTTTTCAAATAATGTTTGCTCATTAATTAGAATGGGTAAATGTTCAGATTAATTAGGAGTGTGGGTTGTTGGCAAGCAGTAAACCCACATGCATTTCCCTTCCTGGGGTGCTCCAGCACGTCCCCACCGCAGTGCAGGGCAGACATGAACAGTCACTGCCACTGCTGGCCCAGGGTGCACGAGTGTCTTCGCGGATCCGTGTGCACAGTCGGGCTGAGGGCAGCCTGTCATCCCCATCCTTGGGCACCGTGTTCCCAGGTCCGTTTGCTTACTACTGATATTAGATAGCTTCCAGAGTTAAAGCTTGTGCTCGTTGTTTTAGGAACCCCGTGACAGCCCTGGTGATGAGGGAAGTCCTGACAGCTGGTGACATGAGGCACTCTCCAGGACGGGTTTGCTGGTGTATTTAAAGCCCAAAGACACGTGTGTGTGTGTGTGGGGGGGGGGTTATGAGAGCCCCTGAAACATCTAGCACCAACCTTGCCCAGAGCCTCGCGGTCTGCAGCTTCCCTCTGCCCAGAGCTGCCCTGAAACCCTTCTGCATTCACAGCCGCATCGTCTAGGTTCCCCCAAACCTCTTTGTCATCTGAAAACTCATTAAAATCAGAGGTCCATCACCTCCCCACTATCTTCATCTCATTAGACATGCAGGCCTTAATTTTCAGTGACGTAAAGACCTCACAGTGCTCTAAAGGAGTATTAAAGGGGGATTAAATGTCACTTACACCCATTATTTTCCATGGGATAGAATTCTGTGCATAAGGTCAAATGCAGGTGAAGTTATGCTGGCAGACACTTTGCCCCATAGTTTTTATCACAAAGGGAGATATCCATCTTTCTCTAGAGATGTGGTGTTCCTAGTTGTCTGAAATCCCCAGTAGCATAGACAGCTAGTAATGACTAAGTTACAGAAACACAGTAGGTGACAGAAATAAATGGCCAGCATAAAAGTTGAACTAAGAAAAAAATTCTTGAACATCTCGTGTGTATTGTTGTATGAAGCAAATAGGATTGCTTAAGACTCAGTGCCAGGCTCTTAAGACATACTTTTCTATGTAAGAAGGTACATGTGAAAACCTTACAGTGATGGATGCTTCTGCAGCAGTCCAGAGGATGCATGGTTTTCCCCTGCAGAAGTCAAATGCAGGATGTGGAAAACATTTCTCCACTTTCATTGCATCATTTATCATTGCTACGACACCCTGCATCAGGAGTTAATTAAGACTTGTATCCGTTCTGCCCGCACCGATGATCAAGAGCCAGGCGTGCATTCACATGTTTTCGGCTGAAGCAGTTTTTGAGCTTTGCGCTTGTTATCTGTAGGACTCTGTGCTTGTTACAGAGATGAAAGGGATAAATCCTCTTAACAAATTCTTTCCTCTTTCCATTTATCGCAGCCCTTCCCCTGCCTCTCCAGTGGCTTGCTGTCCTTCAGCAGCAGGGTGGCAGAAGCCGATGTCCCTGAGGATCGGGCAATGCAGCACGCAGGTGCAGACTGTTTGGACGTCCTCACTCTGCAATGTCCCCTGTGCTGTGCAGCTACCTGATGGACGTACTGAAAAATCTTATCCCTGTTAGGCAAATATGTTACTGCTCTGTTTTACTAAATGGGTAACAAATGTTTGGAATTTCTTGCCGGGTAAATCAAGTCCCCAGGAACAACTCTCAGAGCTAGCATAAGTCTGAGAAAATCAAGCCTGAAGTTTAGCCCAAGCAGTATATTTTAATTTTAAATTTATTTAAATTAAATGATTTATGATTTACAAAGATGACTGGAAGCACTAATTTCATTTCAGCTTCTTTTAGGCCTCCTATATTCACGCCTTGCTCTGTGTTTGCCAGTGTCCTTCGCATCGCGCTGTTAGTTTTTAACCCCAGTGCAAGCAGAACTTGCCGTATCTCAGCTGCATTGTCAAGTCTTACACTGCATGGAACCAGATTCTTTGAGTTACCTCCTCCATTCCTGTTTCTGTCTTCCTAAACAACAGCTTGGACGTAAGAATAAATTTAAAACAACAGCTCACAAATACTCTGTAACGCCCAGAGATTCTTTCTGCACTTACAAGTTTTCTAGTCCTTATTTAAGCTCCTCTGCATCAGCCCAGACTGACCTAGTTACAACAGATTCATTCCTAAGGCTTAAATATCCTGAGTTTAATCACTTCCCATATCTGTCCCATATCTATTCCCAGTCTCTTGGTATCCTATTGAAACATTTGTTTTTTGGGTGCTTTGTATGGTACCCTATACTAGTATGAAACTAAATGATTTCTGCCATAATTATATGAAAACAATGTGAAATAGTAATTGACTATTGGAATTATTATAGATTTAATGGAGGATGATGAAGATATACGTTTGTGCCCAGAGTCCCAATCAGCTTCTTAGCCAGTTTGAAATCAAACTGATCTGATTAACCAGCCCTTTGTGAAAGAGCAGCTGTTCAATCTCCCCTCCTATCGAATGCCTCATGTAAATAACACATTAATCTTCATTGCGTTGCAGTGACTCTTCCGTGTGCTCTGGGAAGGAAAGCAAGAAGAGTGAATAAGTGGGAGCTGGGATTACTTGACAGTTTTGAAAACCAGACCATAAACATCTTCATTTTTTCACTCCAGGTGTATGTTTCTAGAGAACAGCTTTTACTGTCCAATACAGGACACTGAAGCCAGTTAAGAAAGCAGGCTTTCAAATGTTTTAGGATCTGAATTTCTTTAAGCACTACGCTAAAAAATAGGAAAAAACATGTTTGAAAAGCAAAAATGAAGACAGGCATCAGTGTGCTTTGCCATAAAGCATGCATTCCTTTTTGGTTTACCAGTTGTTCCCTACTCTGCTATCAAGAAGTGGTAACAGTAGCTGTACTGAATTGCACAACGGGTCACTAGGTATTTGATATTAACAGAATGAATTATTGCCACATTGTTCAGCCTTTTCTGCTCTAGTAATTTTGCTGCATGTTCTATTTTGGTCATTTGCCCTATATTTAAAAAAGCA
The DNA here is from genome assembly GCF_028389875.1 of Rhea pennata. Classification (NCBI taxonomy): domain Eukaryota; kingdom Metazoa; phylum Chordata; class Aves; order Rheiformes; family Rheidae; genus Rhea; species Rhea pennata. The sequence continues at coordinate 427,688 of NC_084682.1, forward strand.
AATTAGCGTCCCACATTTCATCTTCATTGGGTCGAAAGCATCTCTGCTACTATGTACCTCGGGTGTTTCCACTGAAGTTATGTTATCTTGCTCCACTCTACTAAGCAGCTAGACTGAGAGTCAAACAATACATTTTGTGAGTCTAAAATTGAGTTCATTTTCACTTACATTTGTTAATTATTAGGTATGTCTGGTAATATTTCTACACATCTCCTAATTAGCTCTGCCAGCACTCACATACTTGGGGGACTGGTATAATGGTCTGCAGCTCAGGCCCTTGGAAGCAATGATCATGTCAGCCCCAATCCCATCAGTATATACTCAGTAGCTACTGCTCTTAGATACCTCTGGAAACTCCAGCTGGTGAGGTTTATCTTGAAGAATATGTCTTACAGTGACAGTAAAGAGTCTAAATATTTTGAGCTTTGTCTGTACTGGGGATTAGTGCACTGAAATAGCACAGTTAGCAAGCTAGAGCAAAGCCAACAGTTGCTTTCACACTCTTTCCGCACAGCCAGACTCAGTGGAAATTAAAAATGTGCCTAAAAAATGTAACCAGTGGAAGTTCTTACAGAAAAGGGGTTAATGCAGTATTAAATATAATTCTGTTGTGAGATAATAACTCCAAGGGGAAGAAAGTCCTCCATTTATTCATGTACCCTAAAGCCAGGATCTTCAACCTGAAAGCTTGAATCATGCACAGTAATTCTTGCATCTAGTCCTAGAATGACTGTTTAAACTAAAACATGTCTTTTCAAAAGGCATCTGATCTTTAAAGTGTCAAATGATGAAGAATTTATCACATCCCCTGCTTGTCTGCTCCTATATTTAATTACTCTTACTCTTTAAAATGGTATTTTATTTCTACACCTTTATCCATTAATAACGATGGTTCACATTAATTCTCTACATGCTGAAAAAAACAAAGTATTGTATATTTGTTTCTTTCAGTGATGCTCGGGGGGAATCACAAGAATAGGAGATTTTCGGTTCAGAACAATGGGAAACTGCTGTGAACAGTGGGAATATTTCTGATGAGGTGTCCAGTCCTGCTTACCCATAAATGTCTGTCTCTGAGAGTATATTAAAATGGCATCTATATTTAGTATAAAAGAAAGATCCCATCCAGTTTCTTCTGATAACTATTTAGATAGTGGATTTTTTTTTTTTGCCCCCCCCCCTTTTTTTAAGACCGATTCATTCTCCTAGAAAGGGGTTGGTTCATCCTGCATCATTGTGCATTCAGAGAAGATGCAACTGCAGGAGGGCAATGTGTTTTTAGTCATGAAATGTCTTAGGCACTTTTTATTGAATTCTTTTCTTGGTAATTACCTCTTATTTGTCTTCAATGACCTTGTACCCAAATCCAAAGTCTTATGAGGGACTTAAATTTGTCAACTATCTAAATGAATTGCAGGTTCTTAATATCTATGACTTCTCTAATATGCCTAGAGAGCTCCAGGAAATCTGACAGCTGTTTGCCATTCTGTAAACTAGACCTGTTTACCAGTATCCTTTCAAAATGACTGTAATTTCATTTTAATGATCATTAAAGTCTTAAGTGTCCACCCTGTAACACTCTGGCCCTGACTTTACCAAGCACTAGAACGCATGCTTCAATTTAGATTTTTATGGTGTAATGATCACTAATATAAAACCGCTAAAGTTTTAATACTGTCCAAGAGACCCTTGTGGACAATAATGCCTTTGTTGAAACCACTTCTGTGCTTGCACACGTGTAAGTGCTTTTGACGATGAACGCCAGTGGCTCACAGACCTGGACCCTTGCACCAGGCTGTGGCTCACAGCTGCCGTGTAGGGGCTCTTGCAACTTCGCCTCCAATTTATGAAATCAGCTCTTAAAGAGGAGTTTTGGAGGGAGTGATTGGACTTCAGCTAATAAACGTACACTTGTCTGAATTCCCTGTTATGATCTGCCACAAATCTATGCTAATTGGCCACTTTAAACCGGATTAACCACTATATACGCTGCTAGACCTGTGAAAATCTGTTGGTGGTACCAATGGATTTGGCTTTAATTTCTCACCTTTACCACTCAAATTCAAATACATCTAGGATCCATAGCAACATGAAGGTGCAATATAACTATTTTCATTGTTTCTCACATTTGTCTAAGCCTCAAAGGTTATCATCACAGCTTTAACAAGTTATATCTTGACTGACTCACATTCCTTCTGGGAAAGTCAGAAATGAAAGCAGTGCCAGAACAGAGTGGTACTGCCACCCGTTGTGCAGGACACCTTGAAATATGGATAAAGTACAATCATGATGGGATGATCGTGCTCAGTGTTGTCTTTTGTCCCCTTTGCTGTATTAGTGGAGCTGTTGAGAGAAACTCTTCAGATTTTTTAAAAAGTTGAAACATGTTTGTTTCCATAGTTTGTTAAGAAAAAAACCATAGTCTCAAGAATAAACGTGATTTTGGTTTTGTTGAAAAAAAGAAAGAAAAACAAAACAAACCCCAAACTTTAGCCAGTTAAAACCAATCTTTCATTCCTTCTGAAACTATGCATTTCCCAACTCTTTGTATTAGCTGGAAAAAAATGTTTATTGTTTCAGTTTGGTCAGTGAGCCAAAAAATATCAATTATTTGTACAGCTCTACTCTATCGCTCTCTGGGGAAAATTCTGATCTACAGAAATAATGGAATCAACAAAAAAGGTTTTCATTGCATACAGAGTTATTTTTTATCACCTTCACTGTTGATCTGATTTCACCTCAGGTTTTCCTCAGGAGAACGTGAATTTGGGTTACCTGGGGGTGGATGGCTGAGGACTGCGGCTGTGGTCGACATCTGGAGGAGTTCAGCACCAAAAGCTCTGGGGTACGCGAAGTCCTTGGTGCCTCCATGGGAGTCTTATTCTCTTTTTTTAAGAGACTGGTCTCTTTGTTCATCACTTTCCCATGCTCATTATCTACCTATCAGGGTTTTTAAAAGTGCTAAATACTATCTTAATGGTATCTCTCTAAAAAATAATTACTGTGCCCATAATCCAGTTTGCATTTGATACGTCACTTCTAATAACCTGCAAAATTTTTCTTTTTGATGCAAGAGACCTTATTTGTCACAGATCTATCTAACAAAGAGCTCATCTCTTTTCATTAAAATGGGGGTTTCAGCTCAGTGATTTAAAAATAAGAAATAAAAAGAGGAAAAGAACAAATAGACTCTGTGTTGCCTGGTTCTGTTTGATACAGTTGAACTGTACATAAAGGGAAGGAAAAAACAACATCTAATTTCTCATTAGACAAATGAGTTTCAGCTGAGAGGTTTACAATACTCTGGCTAAATGAAATGGCCACCAGTGAGGAAGAAGGGACCTGCTGGGAGCTGTGGGAGACTCTTGGAGAGGGGGAAGACCCTCCCTTTTAGCACAACTGAACCCTTCTTCTTTGCCCATTTTTCCTTGAAATGAAGTGAGCGACTGAACGACGATGACTCTCACGAAGTGAGAGCAGAGAGAACAACGTGGGCTTCCAGAGGCCAGTTCTTTCCTCCTGTTTTAAACATTTTTCTCAAGATGAGAGCAATTGCCTTCTGGAAGCATCTCTCACTGATGAAAGAGATGGGCTAATCAGTTAGGCTGGAGTAAATATATTGCAGATGGCTGCAATTAGAGGGGAGGCACCCCCTATTTAAGCCTTGTTGACATCTATCAAAGCTAATTCTTCAAGAGGATGAGAAGAAAGAGGTTTGAAGCAGTGAGAATGAGATGGGCAGAGAGGAAGGTTGCTGTAGCTCGGGTAAGCTACTACTGTATGTTTTAGCATTGGGAAGGCTCAAATATTCTGGAGAAAGCAGCTATAAAGCACTGGGATAATAAATTTAATTCTGCTGGGCTTATAAGGCCCAGGCAGACTGACAAAGTTGGATAGACAAGTGGATTTACTCATTTTGAAAATGAATTCCCTGAATGCACAGTAAAAAGCATGTAAAAGGCTGTTTTTCTTGCTGAGTTCACCTTTGTTTAAAGATGTCATGCACAAATGAGTCAGAAGATGGTTGACGTGAGGGAGAGTACGGAAAAGCACTAATGACTAAGCTATTTGGCTTCTGTGCTAGTGGATAACGTACTTATATGCAAAGTAACTTTCATGAAATAAAAAGCATTCAATCATTTTGTACGGTTACAGCTTTCAGATTTGTTATTCCTTCTGGGGATCAGAAAAGACTTGTAGATCCATTATGTAAAATCAAGGGTGAATGTTGTTAACAAAAGATTGTTAATGTAATCATTATAAGAGAACGAAATAGATTTGTGGGTTTTTTATGATTAGTGTTACTGAATACATGGCTTTTGAAAGAACAAATACACAGGAGCTCCTGCTCTCCAGCTGCAGAGTCCTTAGCAATTCTTTTCTGTGGTAGCAGATGTCCCAGGGCCTGGCGATGTTGTCTGGTGCACCTGAACTCTGTCAGCAATAACAAGGATGAAGGATGCTGAGTTCCCCCTACCCATGACTGCGTACAGCTGTGGTGCTCGCGTTGCGGCAGGGGGCTGTGGAAGAGGAGGCAGGATGGCCTGCAGGCAGTGTCAGGGCAGTGTGGCCTTGTCTGGTTCCACCCCCTGCACCTGGGAGCACAGCCAGGATTCGGCTCTTCACATTTTTGTACTTCTCACTCACTTCTGCCAATAGCATTTGTGTGAGAACAGCAGTTCTGTGTAATCGTCTCTCCTTGCATATATTCCTGGTAGAATACCTAATCCTTTCTTTGGTGACATCGCAATTAGCAAGATAGAAACTGCTGTGTCCCCCAACCAAAGAGTTATGATTTCAGAAGAGGGAAACCCTCCCACAAAAAAGCAGCCAGAACTGATGAGCTTCTAGGTTGCAGAGATGTAGATTTCATGCAAATGCCCTAATTAAAGAAAAAATAAGACATTGTATCTGCAGAGAATAAACGCTTTCAAAGCAAAACTGTTTTCAGACAGAGTATTTTGTTTCAGACCCTGTGTGGTAGCAGCAGGCCCGAGTCCCTCGGGCCACGCAGCCCGTGTGTGCGCGGCAGTCACGCAGAGATGCGTCCACGGCAGTGGTGGAGCTGGCAGCGGCACCGCAAGGCGCTGGAAATGCGTCCGTCAAAGCTGCGAGGGCTGAGGCAGATGCAACGCAAAGTCTGTGCGTGGGATGCGGGCCCAGCTGCTGCCTGTGCTGGGTCTGTCTGCACTGAATATCGCCAGTCCTTAGCTTCCACTGGCACCAAGCACACGCACGGGACACCTGCATATGCTGCGTCTAATTTCTACCGGTTATCTCGGTGATTTGTTAGGCCCCTGCGGGAGTCCCGGTGGTGCTGAGCGCCGTGCGGGGTTGCCGCGATGGTGATGGCGGCAGTGGGGGTCGGGGTCTCGTGGCGTGAAGGCAGGGCTGCCCCGAGGAGCGAGTCCGCGCGGCGGCCTCCCTCCCCGCCCGTGCCCCCCGGCTGACAGCTGGCACCGTGGCCAGGGTGCTTCGGGGAGCCTCGAACTGGGCGCGCTGGGATGCCTGAACCCTCTGTGAGGCGATGGGATGGGCTCCAAGCGTCACGTAACGCCTGTAACTTCGAGGGCCGCTCCCCTCTGCGCAGATCGGCTGCCCGGGCGCGGGCGGCGTTCCAGAGCGCGGCCTGCGCCCGCGGCCCTGCTGACCCGCCGTTCGGCTCCTCTGCGAGGCACGTGGCAGCTCGCTGGGACGAGCTGTGGCCGCGCCAGCCTCCCCAGCGCCTGCGCCCCCGTTGAGCGGTTATTAGCTCAGTTTTGACAGAGCATTGGCCATTCTCATACTGCCTATTCCACGTCTCCCGTAACATGGCATTTCAGGATTTTCCTGGAGCACCCCGAAAATCCCAGCATTTCAATCAAAACCTCCGTTTTCTCACTCTGGCTTTAGAAACAGCAGTGTTTTGAGAGCTGAGATGACCAGGCCAGACCTAAACGTGTGTTTAAGAGCTCTCGAGGTCCAGCAGGCCCGAGGCGCCGTGCCGCCTGTGGAGGGGGCGGGCGGCCCCGGGCGGCTCTCGCGCTCCGCGCGGCGGCTCGCGGGCAGCCGGGCTCGTGGCCCGCGCCGCGGGCTCGGCGGGACGACCGCCGCGCGGCTGAGCGTGGCGCCGGCCCTCTGCCTTGCTCCGGCTGCCGCCCGTGCGGGCGCAGCGGCTCACACGATGCTCGGAGAAACTCCTGCAGCCGGCGCCGCGGCTCCAGGACACAGCGATTCCTCCGGCTTGTATGAGAGAGAAAACAAGCGCTCGTCACTGTTGTGCCTGTGTTGAGAAAATATTTAGTATTTCTCATAATATTTGGCATGAGAGAGCGATTAGCAAAGGTATTTCAGAACGTGCCCAACAACGTGATGCTCAGTAACAGAGGTTGGTGTTTCCAGAAAGCTGTTCATCCTGCTTGACTTAGTTCCTCGTATTGGTGGGCTGGCTTTTTTTGTTTGTTTTTGTTGTTTCTTTTCCTGGATGCGTGTCTCTTGCTGCTCGCTACAGAGGGATCTGGAGGACTGGCCTGGACAAGACGCTCACATTTTATTTCACTGAAATTAGTTAAGGCCCTAAGCACACCTGTCTGCATTGGGTCGTATTCCTGACCGTGCCAGGCACGATATGCTCGTGGGTGACGTAAGCAGCAAGAATGCTTGCAAACAGAAAGAATCTCTTGTGATTTGGTCTGTGCGCTTCCCTTCCGAGGGCTAACCCAGTCGCTTGGCTCGCTGGATTGGTAACCTTTGGAAAAGAGGTAAACACTCCTTTTACGTTTCTCTCTTCAGTTTCAAGGCTTTTTGTGTAATTCCTTTATCCATATACTTCAATGGCAGAAAAAAGAAATAATAGCTGTTCTATGCTGGACAAACTCATTTTCTCAGAAAGGCATGTAGCCTGGATATAGAAATACCAAGAGAAGATGACTCTAAACAGAGCCAAGGAGCTCATCCCACGAGTTCCTCCTCCTCCTCCTTGCTGAGAAAGCATGCCTGGTTTCCCTGAAGTTTGCTTGGCACAGGTGCCACTGACTCTTGTTATTTTCTGTGTTAGACTGAAAATCATTCAGTCCCAGAAATTTTTCTCCCAGTGAAAATATTAATATCTGTAATCAAGTCACCCTTGGCCTTCTTTTTAATAAACTAAACAGATTGAGCTCTTTAATTGCCCACTGTAGAGCAATTTTTGCAGGTCCCTTCTGAATTCCCTGCAGTGTTTAAGCCACCAGCTAGCCTGTGTCTTTAAAAGTATCTGAATATCATCTCTAAGCCTCAGCCACATTTCATGAGCTACGCCTTGTGTTTAAGGGATGAAAACAAGAGAGAAAAAGAAATGAAACTCCGCACTTGCACATAGATAACATTTGCTAAGACATCTGGATGAATATCATCACTTGAATCAGTTTTATACTATTGCCTCTGGTATCTGAGGAGCAAATAGCCACTCATTTAATTTATAGTGTAATAAAATCTTCTATTGATTTTAATAAAATTGAAGACTATCATTTCGAATGAAAACCCTAAGGCAGCTTCTCTATGAAAACTGACTCTTTCTTTGCACACATACATTGCAGTTTGCATCTGATAACAGTGAGTGGGGACAATTGCTTTGTTTCTGGAAAGCCAGGGAATAATTTTAAGTAAAGAGCATGAGAAAACTCCTCATTAGAGGAGTTTTAGAGGAGAAAATAGGTGTTTGGAGACTTTAGCATGAATTTCATGTAGTGTAGAGCTGACAGCAATATACTGCTTTTCTTATCGTTGCTGCCCTCATCACGTTCCTCTTGAAGGCCTCAGCAGGTGGATGACAAAGGGTAGCTGAGGCACAGGCTACCAGCTAGGGTCTTTGCAGGGTTTGGCCAACCAGCCAAAGCAAACCACCACTTACATGGTATTAGCTTGTCCTTCCTCATTCAGGCTTAAGGTTCCTATTGAAACCAGTGTGCTCTGGAGAACCTTTAAGGATTTAGTTGTTGTTGTTATTTATTAAAATGCTTTAGACTTTGAATTCTACAAGTCTTTAGCAGCAGCTATGCACCCCACGCACATCTATGTTATTTTTCTGCTCAGCCTAGGCAATAAGTTTAGTCTTGTACAAGAATTCTGCAGAACTATGACTTGGAAATGAGATCAGTTAAGGAGAAAAAACACAACAGCAGCACAATTAACATTCACCTTGATGTTCAAGTTTCACTTTGAAATGTGCTTCCAGAAGATGAACTGCTAAGCAGAATTAGGATTTCGTTGTTGAATGAATATTCAATATGCTTTTAATACCGCTTCCTTCTACTTCCCCACACCAAAGCCTCTGGTGAAACATCTCTAATTAGCTTTGTTTCTGCACTGCTAAATAGCAAGAAAAAAAATGCAATGCAACAAGAGGAGGATACTGAAGAAGAAATGCAACAAGAATGCTGGGACTGAATCTGCTCCGTAGTCTCAGTCCCTCTCGCTCATTCTGTCCTCTTCCTCCTCCCCCTCCCCCATCCCCCCAAAAAAGGTTTTCAGAAAATTCCAAATCACTGAGGACCGGCTGGAATGCCTCGTGCTGCCCGAGCTCTCTGCCTGCTGGAGTGTGCTATCTCCTCTCATCTGCTGGCTAGTCAGAAAAATTGGGCTCTTCCATAGCGCTGGGACCTTCCTATGTCTGTGGAAAGTAGGAAGTGTTCAGATTTTTACTTTTTGTGTGTGTGTACATGTGGAATTGGCGGGGGTGGGAAAAGATAGAAATTATATTTTTGCAGGAAATATACTCCCCTGGGAGCTGTGAGAGCTTTGGTGCCCTGAAAAGAAGAGTCTCTAAAAGAACAAACCACGGTAATTATTTTGATTGCTTATCCTAGCACTTGAGTACTTTATAACCTGATCTTTCTACAGGACGTCTGCAACACATTTGCTAGGGAGCCTTTTATCTTTAAATAATGAGTTGTGGTGTATAAGATATTGAGAATTAGTGTATTGCTTTATAACCTATCTGAAAAATCTCTGTGGAGGTGGAATGTAGACAATAGATAGAACTGAAGGGAGGGAAAAGCACGTGTTGGTTTTGGAGTCTGTAACTGCGCTGGAACTAGCAGACTCATTTAGTAACGAGTCTTGGCACAAGCAGAGGAAATTGAAAGCTCTTGACATTTTCAGTGAATTAGATTAATGTATTGGGGCGCATTCTGGTCACCCATCTTCAGCAGCTTTTCCAGTACCATTTTCTGCCCTGTCCCTTCTGTGTGTCCACTTTTCCTCCATGAGTTACTGCAATTCTGAAGCCTATTTGAGCATCTAACAGGCAGGAGTTAGAGCGAACTGAAACTGGCAATTTTTTCTTCTCCTTTTCTCCCCCCTCCCCCACTTTCTTATTCAAGCTCGACAGAGAATTTCTGGTATGTTGTCAGAGATGACAGTAAAGGCAGAATTTTGCACCAGTTGCAGTGCTGCAGTTGTTGTGCAGGAAATTGTTTTCCAGATGTAAACACTGAGCAATGTTTAAGCTCTGCAGGTTCCTAGCCCATCCAAGGAGCTGCCCTTTTGTCACCTCTGAAAAGCTCAGCCCCAGAGCAGGCTGTTGTGGTTCTGTTATGCTGGGTCCATTCCTTAAGTCTTGTGTAACCTACTATTTACAGATTGAATTATGGGACCTACCAGGCCAAGAGTCTACATGAATTTAGACATTCAATTCCCTTTGGCTCCTTGAAAATCTTATCCAGAACATCCAGCTTTTCAAAGCCAGGGCAGGCTCTTCCTTCTTCATTGCACCTTCATGACAACAGAGATCTGGGCTTGTCAAAAAACCACAAGCTGTTTTGAGCTTATTAGCTCAATGGAAATTGAAAGTGCTTTGTGGCCAGTATGAGGACAGTAAAAATGTGGATTTACAATGTAAGCAATGCAAAATGGGCGATGCAAATCAGAGGAAGAAGACATTTAGGGATAGGCAACTCTATATCATGGAAATGCTTTAGGTCAGAGCAGAGAAAATTGTACCTACCCTGGCGCAATAAAACAGTGCTGATTTAGCTCAGTGAGGAGCTGGCCCATAGGCTAGGCATGCTCTGCTGATCAGCCTCCATGTTGTGATATCAAGACTGGCTGCATTCCCTTCATGAACTTTTCTTTTCTGTGAGCCTCTCCGAAAGATCCCAGCAGGAAAAGGCAAGCCTTTTGATTCTTTCTTAGATTTTTTTTTCTACCACTTTGATTAGATGTGCCCCATGCTGCTTCTTATCTTGTTCCACTAAATGAATGGCTCATTGATAGACAGTCCTTCAGCAATAACAATTATATTCATTTAATTCATGCAAATTATAGCTTTAAAAGTGAACTCATAATACTTGGCAGAGGCTATTTTCCTTGGCTTGCAGTTATTTTTTGTGCTAACACAGATAGGTGCCCAGCACGACCTTTTAAAGGTATTGGGCACTGCCAGGAGAGCCGGGCCTAAGTGTTCCCAGTTGATCTGACTGGATACCAGCCTGACACTGGGAAACTGTTTGGTAAAGTGCTGAGCCCTGCTAAGAAACCGGGGTGGATAACCTCTGGCAGAGCTTCCAATTCAGAGCTGCCTTGCACTTGCCCACAAAGGACACATAAGTCAGCAGTCAGCATCACAAAACTTGGTTCCTGCATAAATGGGCCAGTAGAGGATATTTATCCTCTTCCCTACCAATATTTGATACATTTTATCAAGACTTTTAAATTTTTAAATCCCAGGCTGATGCTTTACATGGCTGTACTCTGACCTATGCTAGCTAGATGCTCTCCTGACTTGCTCTACCTTATTCATTCTGGGACAATGATCCATGAATATACCTTATGAATGTGATCGCACAGACTCAGGGCATTCTCCTTTTCTAAAAGGGATTAAGCCACAAGAAAATAAAGGCTCTTTGTACTTCTAACACATCTGCTGCAGGATGTTTGTATTAAAGGAAGCGTGGACATAGTTAAAGCAAGACAATGTTGCCCTTATACCCTTTCAGGAGTGGTGTGCCCCTAGGTCTCTTAAAACATAGGCCTTTTAAAATTTAATATTTATTTTATTATTTTTTTAGGCCCACAGAACAAAAAGGTCATTTCAGTTGTAATGTCATTCATTTTAGCACAGGAACATTGAAAGGGAACTCATACAACAACAGAAGTTATGCACCTGCTTGCTGCTAGCGAGCAAGGCTCCTTCTTTAGCCAGTGGATAGAGGCACTTTTTGGGGTCCCTTCCATTGCCTTTTAATCCTGCAGAAAATAGTTTTTTTGGCTCGCAGCTAGATTTGTTATCTATTCTAAAGCAGCAAAAGATGCAAGTGCCAGCTACACTATTCCCTCTTCAGCAAAATGCCATCCACAGATTTTCTGGAAAAGGTCTGTAGGGTTCCCCATCGGTGCAGAGCTTTGAGGACAGCTCAGGCAAACATCTGATCACCAATCTGGCCTGGGGGGTGGGGGGATGACTTATATGGCCTACTGCAGATTCTTTCAGGCCTGACTTTTGCTATGGTCCAGTGATTCTGTGATTCATTTTCTGGTGGCAGTCAAGGTGATGGCTGTCAGAGAAGTACTGATTGCTTAACCTTCAATCTGGGCCTTTGCACATGTTTGAGTTGAGGAAGTCCTCCAGCTCTGCCTGGAACAGAAATCAAGGGCAGATGTCACTGCTTGGAAGAAGTACTAAGAGTTAGAACAACACTATTTCCCATTGGGGAAGGGTTTGAATTAATGTACCGCTTTCCTGAAAAGACACACACATGCACACACACGCACATGCACCCCCCCCAAAAAAAAATCACTTAAAACTTTTGCTAAGACTAGCTTTTGACATGGTGTGCTATTTTCTCATTCTATTGCTATCTTAGGGGAAATAAGACATTATTTTAACATTAGATTTATACAGTCAATAAGACATGAGTTGAATAGTGAATAAGCGCCCAGGAGTAAATTGTCTTGTCACAGTGTGTAAGGATTTGGTGAGAGCATTGCATTACCTCTACTATGCGATTGCAATACAGGGAAAAAGATCCATTCTTATCTTACTATATTTATTGAAAATCGTGTTTTGGCCAGGTCAGGTTCAGTCAGAGAAAATCCTCAAGTCTTACTTGCGTATGCACAAATGGAGAGTATCGAAAGAGGAGGGAAGATCCATCAGAGTAAATGCTGACTATGACTAGAGTCTTGTGTGCCAGGATTGCACCTTAAAATGAAACTCACCTCTGTTGAGAAATCTTAAGATCAATTTACATGTCATTGTTATTTTGAGGTCTTCTGCTGTGGCCTTTTGCTGTTGATGACAGGAGGAAATTCTTCCCTAAATATATTTAAACTTATTCAGAGGGGAGGATGTAGCTAAATGTGAGCAGTCTGATGAATAATTATGAGCAAGCAATTGCAGCCAAAACAAGCAACTTTTCCACTTTTTGAGTGGAATTCAGAGTTCCCAAGCCATTCTGCTTCTGCACGGTGACTGTAGGCGCTCTGCTCATCGGAGCTGATCAATTTGCTTTGGTTCCGTGGCTTGAGTGACAGCTAAAACCTGTGTGCAGGCGTGGGGCCCCCCGGCTGCGTTGCGCGGTGGGATACCGTTACACAGCTATCGCAGCAGGCTGTAAGTGCCCGCAGGGAGGTGTGATCCGGCCGTCTAGCCCCGTGCTTGCCCCCGCGCAGCCCCGCCGTCCCGGCCTGCAGAGCCTCCGCGCGGACCAGCCCCTTCGCCAGGCTGCAGCCGCTCCGGCGCGCACGTTCGCGTACTGCAGCCAGCCGCGACAGCAAGCGATTAGGTGGGGATTTGGGGATCAAGGGTACTGAAATCCTTGCAAGCGTAATGAAATGGGTCAGGCTGCAAAGTCCCTGTGCTGAGAGGCTTTGCTTTCCTTTCTTCGGCGGTGCCACAGCCTTTCGTTTCTGTTTATGAGCGTCCAGCGCGATGCCGGGCACCGCTGCAGCCGTCGTGGGGAGCGGATCCAGCGCGCCAGAGGTCCCATCCAGCCGCGGCCGTCCCCGCGCCGGGCCCGTGCTTGCTCCGACCGCTCACCCGCTCCCGCAGGACCGCAGGCTTCGTTGTCGCGCTGCGCAGCCCTGGGGGGGTGACGTGCTGCTGCCTTCACAGAAAATGGAAAAGCTATTTGATAGGAACGCGGTTGTCAGATAATCCTTTTAAACATGTTTTTCTTTATTCAAGTCATGGCAGACAATAGCCGCAGGACCAGATATGGGGACTCCAGTCATTCAGTGTGTGTTTAGCGGGGCGTGCGTGTTGTTTCCCTTATCTAGCCACAGAGACCGACGCATGATTGATTCAGTAACGCTGATGCATCTCAGCCAATGTGAATCAGAGCTAGTGGTAGTGTTTCTTTGCAGTTTCTTGTACGTTTTAAACCATCAGTCAAAAAAGAGGATGCAAAACATGTGAGTCATGCTTTGTTAGTGACCATATTTTTCTTGCATTAATATTTTACAGCAGCAGGGATTCTGTATTCCCAAATGAGCAACAGGCATGACAGCTTACTTACAAAAAGGTGTCAACGGCATGCTTACTAAAAATAACAACTGAAAGCATGCAACACAGTGATTTTAAGTGTGCCGTTCCTGCAAAGCCTAGGTTTCTTCTGGCAGACACCAAGCAGAGAAAAAGAATGAAAGGGGAAGAAGTGGAGAGAACAACTGATGGGATAGGGGGCTGAAGGGGCCAACCTGAGGAGGGTGCACGGCGAGAACAGTTTAACATTTTAGGTTATCTGCAGCAATTTACTTTCTCTAGTGTGAAGGAGAAAAAGCTAGCGGGTACCTTTGGGAGAGTGACAGGTAGAGATCTCAGACAGGTGGGGACTTTGGTATTTGGCATCGTGCATAGACTGCCCAGGAAATAATACTTGTGCCACCATCCGTACAAAAGAAGAGAGCAGGAGAGGAAAATGGAGACAGAGACCTAATGGTCCTTGCTTGGGTCGGAGATGCTCCGTCTGTGACCTGCTCACTGGCCCAGGCCAAACGCTCGGCATCATCGGAAACATTCTGGGCAACTGGGAGCAGAGTGATCCGGACTTTAGCACACGTATGAACCTACACGCATTTACAGAAATTAAGTCTAGGCATTTTCCTACATGTGTAATCCATTAGTCTTATAAATGTATGGGCTTTTCGCTGGAAATCATGTATTTGAAAATCCCCTTCTCCTTCCTGCCTCCAAAACTGCCTCAGTCACTTCTGAAAACAGTATTTTGCATGTAGAAGGACTGGTAGCAGGGGAAGCCTTGCAGAGAAAGGGTTGAACCTAGGCTTGTCAAGAAATGGTCTGAGAGCATTGTAGAAATAAGTTGTTCAAACGTTGATTTGGAGAAAAAACACCATGTGTGCCCTTTGACTGTGGTACCCCATCTAAACGACACAGAAGCAACACGGCTGTGCTCCTAAAAGAGCATTAACACCTCCGAGAAAGGTGGAACGAGAGTCCTAGCACTGCCAGCGACGGGTGACGCGGCATCCTCGGGGTTCAGACCGTGTTCAGTGCTTCTCAGCTGCACGGAGCCCACTAACAAGGCAAGAAACAGGACACCTCTGCGCTGCCGTAAGAGCAGCTTGCTCTGTTTGCTATTTCACTGTAAGCAGTTACGACAGAAAACGACAAGAGACGCGCAGGGACGCGACGGGTGGCGGTTCCGGCACGACGGGACCCGGGCGGAGGTGTGACCGCCCTCCCCGGGCCTGCCGTGCCGCTGGGCCGCTGCACCGTGCCAGGCGCGCGCGGCCGCCCCGGGGGCCTCCGCCGGGCCGCCCCAGGGGCCTCCGCCGGGCCGCCCCGGAGCCAAGCGGCGGAGGCGAAGCCGCGTTCGGGCGCGTTCCCGCCTCAGTGGCGGCGCCGCCGAGCCTGGCCGTGCTGGCGGCTCCCCCGGCGGCTGCTCCGCCGTTCTGCCTGCGCGTGCGACTAGCCCGATTTGTGCCGCGCCGGCGCACCGCAGCGCGGTGGCATCGCCCCGCCGCCGCCGCCTCCTGCGAGGGGGCCGCCGAGAGCAGCGGCGGCCCTGGGGAAGAAACCGGCGCCGCTGGAGGAAGCGCTGCGGCGAGCCGCTGAACTCGGGGGCACGATCTCCCCCGCGTCGCCTGCGCAGGCTCCCTGGTGTCTGGTGACGAGGGCGAGCCGCTCCGCGGCCTTTCCACAAATAGCTGCATTCCTTTCAATTTCTCCTACCTCTAGCTGCTGCTTTTTGTGAAACTTGTGAGAGCTTTAGCATCTATTTAGGCCCTAGAGCTTTAGCCACGTTTTGAAGTAAATGGAGAGCAGGTTAAAAAGCAGTAGAAGAACAGGGGTTCTGTGACAGAGGATGAGGAGAGGCCGAAAAGGCGGCACGCTTGCAGAAGGATCGTTTCCTCGGGACGTCAGGCTGAAGGTCCCGTGAGGCGGTTGCTCAGATCCTGCACGTGCTTCTCGTGCTCGTCAAACCAAGTGCAGCCGTGCTGATTTACTCCTGCTCAGCGTCTGCCTCTGCGTAACCTTCCGGGCAAAATCCCATCTAAATTCATAGTGGTGGACAGCCACTATCATCTCGGCAAGAACTAAACAGCTTCTATTAATGAAGTCTTGGTTTTCTGAGTCAGGCTTTAATTCCTTGAAAACGCAGTATTGGGTTGTTTGTCAGCATGCTGAACACCAAACGCGAAAGGTGATCGCTTCCCTGTTCCCTGACCTGCATTGTAAATCAGGGAGGTGACGTGCTTTTCGGCCTCTGGGGGACGGCTCCTGGAACAGATGGAGACTGTGGAGCACAGGTGATATCAAAAGTCTTGTTTGAAAATCTTCCCTGTAGTAAACTGGATGTTGACATGAAGATTGGCTGATTGTACAACTGCGAGTGCCCCAGTGATTTAAGATCTTAAATGACAATTTAAAAATGTGGATATGGGGAGTGCCGTTTTGCTGAGGCTCTTGAGAGATACATTTCCAGAGGTCTGGAGACACTGAATAGGGCTGTCAGACATCTTGAAAGCCTCATTCTTTACCTCTTTCATCTTTGAATATCTGTGAAAATAAAACCTAAGATCCATACTCATTTAGGTGTTAATATAAATTTTTACTGCAAGTTTCAGAGTGGTGAGATACTTTTATCTCCATTTAGATCTCCTCAAGCGGTGAGAAATGGGGCAGCCCCACTGACTGCAGTGGACCTGCCCTGGCTTTCCCCAGCTGAGAAGCTGGCTGTGGAGCAGGAGCATGTTCCCCCTCCAGAGCTCAGAGAGCAGAGCGGGAGGCTTGCCTGCGCCGGGGAGCAGACTGCTCCGTAGCGTTACGCTCCAGTGTTAACGTGGGCTTGACATCCATGTGAGCTGAACAGCAAGTCTCATTGTGTTCTGGAGCTGGAGCTATTTCATTTCGCCGAGATGCTCTGCGAGCTGCCTCCTCAACCCAGCAGCCCAGCCATTTCCACAACCTGCAGCTGTCACTTCTCGGCACATGTCTTACGGCCCATCTGGGCATGACAAACCCAGCTAACCTCCAGCCAACAGGAACAAATGCCTTGCTTGGAGCTGCAAAGACACTCTTGCTGCACACTGTAATAGCAGCAAACCACACGCGCAGCAATAAGCAGCACGTGGCAGTGAATTGGAGAGTGCGCCTTGGAAGAGCCACCACGGGAGCCCGGGATGGCAAAGGCGTACCTGACAGTTCCCCAACACAAATGTATTGCTCTCATCTTTCATGGGAAAGCGTGTATTATGAGCGGAAATGGAAATGTCAATTAACAGCATAAAAACCATGTACATAGTTACAGGGAGAAAGAGTGTGAAATTCTGGACAAAATAACTTTTTTTTTTCTTTGATCCAGCTAGCTCAAGCAGACAGTTCTGCCTTGCATCCATGGAAACAGCCTGCACGAGATCTTGTCAGTGTTTTTCACTGGGACTTGTACTTGCATGACCATGTTGTCATCGAATGCTGTGTCATCAGAGTCAATATTCACCACTCAAATTACAAGCTCTTCCTCTGGAGACCTCCCAGTGCGTGACCGGACAAGGGCAGCAGGTGGGAAGCCTGCAGCGGTGAGGTGCAGGTAGAGAGTCATGCACAGAGCAGCGGCTGGTGGCTGCTGCGTGCCGCACAGGTCCTGACTCCCTCCAGCCAGGGACGGCCATGGAGGGAGCTTCCAAAGACCACGTGCTGCTGGCACATGCGGCAGGCAGGAAGGGCCACATCCTTCAGCAGGAACCTTTCCTCCCATTGAATCAGTGCAATTGTTTCAGTCAAAACCATAAAACAACCCCCTAAATGTTGGAACACTTTGTGGAGACATTCTGAGAAGGAAGCATGTCATTTTGGCTTTTGAATGACATACTGATTTTAAAATGTCCTTGAATTTGTAGTTTTAAAAAATAAAGCTAAAGCTGTGAAGAAGAAATGTTTCATTTAAAATATTTTAAATGAATTTAAAAACATTAAAAATGTTTTAAAATGTTAAACATTTCAAAAAGCAGATCTGAGGCTGCCTGGCGCATTGGGGGCCAGGCTTGGTCGGTGACTGACAGCCCCAGACACAGTGTGAATGGGAGTTTCCATCTCATGGGAAAGACGGTATTTATAAGGGGGAAATAACATGTATGAAGGTTACAGACAGACAGGTGTGATTTGGAATGATAAACTGGAGTTATGCCTGGGATAGGTGACTAAAAAGAGCATACTGTTTCAGGACTAAACAGGACGTGACTGATAGCCTGGGCACGCAGCCTCGGGATCCGAGTGCCGCAGCGCTCCGAAAAGGAGGAGGCTTGCAGGGGAACAAGGCAAAGGCTGACAAAATTGCTTACAAAAATGTTTCAGAGTTGAGAGGCTGATGTTTTCCAGTGGCAAACCAGTCTATTGGGAGATGCTCACCAGGGCCCTGCGTCGCATTTGGGTGCTGTCCAGCAAGCGGGGTTCCCGGCCGGCGTAGCTGCAGCAGTCCCGCTGGACGGGGAAGCTGCAGCTGCAGAGTACTCTGCCTTCCTGTGGCTGGAGTACGAGACACGGAGAGTGCATCTCATCCCCAGGGTTTCTGCTGGTTGTTCCCAGGTAGCGTGCCATCATTTGGAGATGAGACAGAGAGAGAATATCTATCCAAAAATCAGTATTCATAAAGAATTTTTCTTTTAATTGGTTCTAGCACAAGATGTGCTCCAGACAAACAAAATATGCCTAATGAGGTGCAAGAGAAGAACATCCTGGAAAAAAAAATCTTTCAGACTTTGTTTGCCTTCTCCAGTCTCAGCAGTGCTGACCTTAGTTTGATGTGGAGCTTTAATTCCATCTCCTGTTCTCCCCTCTCTGCTGCAGCATGACCTAAGAATGATAAAAAGCAATACCTTCCAAACGAGAAGATAAATATACCTGACAGGGCCACTCCCTGCCGGGACCCATCGCCCTTTGGGAGCCGTGTCTGCTCCATGGAGTGAGCAAAGAGCCTACGTGGGCAGCACGTCAGCTCGCCATGGGCATTGCCACTTGCAGACTTGCAGTGTTTGCTGAACCTGGGAAAGGTGCTGGAAGCAGAACCAGCAAAGTGCCACCTAGAAGAAAAGGTCAATAACACACCTCCTCTCTCCAACCTCTTCCCTCCCACCAAGTCCTTCTTTCATCCCCAGGAAAACGCATCTAGTAAAAACAAGAAGGGTTTCTGTAGGTCATCTACTGCTAGCTTAAAGCAGCTCACCTAGAGGAAGCCTCAGGCTGCCTCAGCGAGGTGGAATAGCACGGCTATGCCCAGGCTATGAAAGATACTGCTGAAGAGCTTAGGGCCCTTGTTGGAAAGCCACTGTCTTGGCAGGCAACAACCCACTTGACATTTGCAGCTGGGCTTTGGCTGCCAGGCATATGGCCCACGGGTAGTGAGGACCAGATCCTGACCCAACAGTGCCACCCCCAGCTCACAGGTGCCTCTTCGTTTCCTTGCACCTGGGCTATGCATCAAAGATTTGTACAAGGTCATAGCCTGGCAATCTGCATGATTTCCACTGAATTTCTTGCCATGATGATCACAGCTCACTGCAGGCTTTGACATTTGTGCTGTCAAAGATGTCTCCCACTGCATTAGGGGCCTAGAGGCATGCCAGAGGCTAGGGAGTCAGACTCACCCTTGGGATATGGATTCAAAACTCCATTTTAGCACAACTTCTTTGTGTAACCTTGGACAAACAAGTTAGCCTCTCAGTTCCCCACCTGTGAAATGGGGACGACAGAAATTTTCCTATCTTGTGGGCTTTGGAGAATGAATACTCTAAAGCTTCGGCAATGGGCTGGTACCTCAGAGCCTGGGGACCGTGACTGCTGATGGCAGGAGATATACCAGAGACTACAGTACAGGAATGTTGTTCATGGTTTGTTGGTTTGGGTGAGATTTGGTTTGTTTGTTTTTCTTTGTAGAGGGACTTAATTTTTCAGAAGAATGATTTAGCTCTTTTAAATGTGTCTTTCTGGTACAGCAATCCTGATGAGGATGCAAGAATCCGGCAAGAAAACTAGACTCCTTTCTGCTTGTCTTATTCATGAAGGCCTGTTTTCTTCCCTTGCTTTATGTCATTGTCTCATCTTCAATTTAATATTCCAGGTTTATGAGGAATAACAAATCAATACTCTCTTTTTTTGAAAACTGCAGATTAAGTAATTGCTAGTGTCTGCCTGGATGCTACAATTGTATTAGCTGTCAGCAATAATTAATTTTTAAAGGAAATTGTTCTTGCTGATTTTTTTAAGACTAGACTAGATCCTACCTTTACTGTATATTCCTCTAGAGAACATTACCCTACTCCCTGCTGGGGCATAGCTCCTGACTGATGAGGTAAGGAACAGGCCCAGCTCGCAGGGAAAATGGGAAGGTGACACATCTGCACTGCAGCTCCCAGGAGACTCCCATAGCATTTTCAATTTAAAATATGTTACTTTAGCCGCTAGGAAACTGAAAATGCATGCAGAAAACTGAGACAAAGATATATATCCCTTTGGAAAAAATAACCATCCTCACCAATGTAGGAAAAAAAAAAATCTGCATGGTCCCCTTCTACTGCTTTGCAGACACATTTGCTGTTGTATTCATATATACTTTGAAGGAAAATCAAACCTCAGCTTTTCTGGCTGGCATACAAATTAATTCTTGTTATAAACCAAACCAAACCCAGCTCTCATAATAATTTTTTAGAGAGAATACAGAATAAACAAGTAAGGAAACAACCTCCCCTCTTCTCCTTTTTTTCTCACTAGTGATAAGCATACTGTATTTCTTCAAGTTTCAGACAGATCAGTTCTGTTCCCTGAAGGTCAAGTGCGAACAGTTGCCCGTACCTTCAGGGCCAGCTCGGAAAGCCTCTGCACCATTCGTTCGACGCGCAGGAACGTTCAAGGCCGAATTCTCTGCGCTTAACACAGCCTCATCTTTAACGTTCCTGCCAGAACCTCCCCTCTCGGGGTGCACAGAACAGGTCTGCAATATAAATCGTCTGTTTAGATAAGCTTTCATCTTGAAGAACGCACTTTAAAAAATCTCTAGCGGGCATACGCATGATGCCTGGCTGTCCTTGCACCCACCGCTGACACACGGCCACCCCGGGACTCTACGCTGCAGCGTGCAGCAGCGCAGAGCGAGACCAAAGAGTGGCTGCGGGGAAGGGGAAGGAGAAGGAGAGCGCCTCGTCCAGCTCGCGGTGAGGGGGACTGGGAAGTGCTACTGTACGATTACGCAAACTCAAATTACGCCAGGACACCACTAGCAAAAAGTGTCAAAAACTTTGCATGCCTGGGTGTCCCAATTCACTGCAAATCTGCCAACTTTAGAGCTTAGTACAGGATGCTAATGACTCTGGAGCACTGGTACAGCACCAATACGAGCACCAAGCCAGCAAAATATGTGCAAATTTGTCTAATTTTAAGAACGTGGTGAAGTCCCATTGTGTACAAGCAGTCGAGAGAAGAATACTACCTGATGATTGACTGTTGTGCTTTAGGAGCTCCCTTAGTTGTTTCAGTGACTTACTCGTTTAAATAATTTCTTAATCTGATAAGCTTTTTCCTCTCCTGTTGCCTCAGGGTTATTTCTGCAAAATCATTCTATTTTCTGCTTTCATGAACATATTCCAGTGCTAGCAGCACTGATTTACAATATTGTGCTGAGAATTAATAGGCAATTTTGCAATGATCTCTTCTGTAGTTGGTGTCCTTTCCTATCAAGGTTAGGGCTTCTGAAGGTTGAGCTTTTGATTTGCAGCTCTGAAATAGGTGGGAGAGGTTAGGGGCAGTGCATGGGGGAAGATGTGGTTTTAGCCTCCGGTTCCTGCCTGTTTCTCTGTAGGTGCTTTTTCGATACTTTTGCCCTCCCTGACCTTTTTCTGCTTTCAGCCACATCTCCGCAATGCTCCCCAGGAGGGGAGAGGGTGTCAGCTGGGTTGCCAGGTGCATTTCCTCAGGCTGGTAAATGCTTTTCACCTGCTGGCATGGACATGTGGGCAACCACCCACGAGGCCTGAGGACTCCATTGGTGGTGGCTGCAAAGTTCATTTCCACATTAAAGCTGTGATAGCCATAAAGGCTATAAAAAAGGCATAGGAGGGAAATACTTGCTGAAGACTGCAAGTTCTGGTTTTGTTGCAGTTTTTGTGTGTTCATTAGGATGCTGTATCAATCCCACCAGAAGAAACCCTGGCTGTTTGTGATGGCACGGGTCTAGGCCTCTGGTAGAGAGGGAGCAAGGTGAGCACGGGTAAATCTATTCTGGGCTATAGAAAATATAATAAAGGCAACTTGGGTTCGGTTTGTTTTTATGCAAGCTCCTGGCAGCCTGCCCTTCCACTCAAGCTTCCAGAAGGACAGGCTGGTGAATCTTGCAAACATGGGGTATGGGTATGTAAGTGTCAGGTGGTTATGTTGGTGATGACTTAGTATGACTGTGCTAGGGGTGGCTTTCTCTCTCCTGCACAATCTTCACCACAGTCCTTGGAGACGCTAAGACTCCAAATATTCCCCCATGCTCTAGTGGGAGACCTGCTCTATGGCAATGTGGGATGGCAAACAAAATAGGGTTGGTGGATTTTTTTTTGTGAAAGCATGATGTGGTTACGATCATGTTAGGACTTTGAGGGGTGCACAGAGTAACTATGAATCAGGCTGTTCTGTGCACGTATGATAAAGCCAGTTGGACACATTCCTTCTCGTCAAAATGTTTTGCGATGAAAGTAGAGTTTAGGCAAAGTATAATTTGGGGGAGGGGGAAGGAGACTAAAATTGTGCTGTCATGACCTATTGTTTAAAAGCACTTTGAAACATAGCATTCAAACAATCTGGCAGAATTTTTTCAATAAATCTTGGGTATGGCAGTTATGTTTTCTAAACCATGCTGGAAAAAGGTTTACTGTGTTTATAGCAGAGACTGGAAGATTGATTCTCGCTTGGAAAATCTGCCAGATCTCTTGATTTAGAGAGCTGATGGCTGGTGGAGTGCTTAGACTTGATTTATATCAAGTTTTGTTTCTTTCTTTCTTGCTCCCCCCGCCTGTGTCTTGTATGATAATATGAGCTACTCTTAATTATTATTTTTGTTTGTTTAATGAACATTGTTTTCCTTGGATGCTTTGAATAGTAAAGTCAAAACTCTCGTCTAATACCTGCTTATGTGGATTAATTTGATTAAATTTCACTTGCATACGATTTATATGAAGTCATTTGACTTTACAGTGAGGCTACCCTCACTTTCCCGTTCTGCAGGTGGAGGCACTATTTCAAAAATATCAGTCTTTCTCGAGGACCTCAACTGGAGTTATCCAAGTGGTTTAAGCTCCTCAGTGCTTCATCTCAAAGCACTTTAGACCTGTTCCTGGGCTGGCGTGTGACTTGGGGTGGGTGCTGGTGGGGGCATCCCGGTCCCTGTCCTGTGCAGTGCAGAAGGTCTCCAGCAGCGAGCATGAGCCCCGCAGCTCACTGCCCTGCTTTGGGCTGCCCAGCCAAGCAAGTAGAAAGGTCTCCTGGGGGTGTCTGCAAATAAACCACAGCCTTGGTCTGTGCCATGGGGCTGTTAATCCCTCTCGGGAACTCTTAATTTGCTTGAATAACTCAAAGCAGAGGCAAGCCAGCAAAGAAAATGAACTCGTCAGAGGCAAAAAACACTTAAAAGCATAATTGATGCCCTATCGTTATCACTACAGCAAGCATCTTATATCACCAAAGTAATACATGACACTTCCATATTACAACCAATCCCATATCATTAATTATGCTATGAGAAACTTCCTTTGTGTTCTACTTCCTGGCCCCAGACAGGCTTTGGTGTAGCTAGACAGCTACAGTATTGTCCCCATGCAGAACCTTTCCACCCAAAGTTATGACTATTTGCGCACCCGGTGTGTCCTTTTGTCTTCCCCCCTTTTGCTTTGAAGTGATCTTATTAATTACTGAGATGCATTAGTTTTGAAAATTGATTCACCAAATCAAATGATCAGTTATCACTTGCTACCTGGATATTTTTTTAAATGTTCTCTTGCGTAATACTAGTAATTCCTAGTATTTATGGGGTGGATGCTCATGGGGATTTGGGCAGTTCCCCCTGCACGAGTCTAAACTGAGACAAGTACAAAGCAATGATATTATAAGGGAGAAGAGGAGGGGGAGCAGGATGAAAGAGCAGCTGCAGTAAGAGATTGGGGGCGGGGGTTGTATGTTTTGGATTTCCCCTCCTCTCCCCCCCCCCCCCCCAATCCTGCAGAGGGATGTTTTGTGAATGAAAAGACCCAAAGTTTGAGATGCAGTTTGGGGTAAACCACATCACCCTGAACCCTGCAGTGCTGCCTGGCATCGCTTCCTAAACTCTGTACCGTTGCACCAAGGTATTTGTGCAAGGCAGCTTATCATTGCCGTGTGGGAAACTCTCCTGATCCAGCTCCAGTCCCATGGATGTTTAAATCCAAGCTTTTTATCTAAAGCATGAGCAGATGATGCTTATTCCCCTTGTGGAAAGATCTTTGTGGCCCAGGGAGCTCTGTAATAGATCGTCTTGAAGAGGGTTTGATAACACCAGTGGAGCTTTAAAAGTCAGGTTAAATAAGTATTTTCTGGGTCTAGTCGTGGAAAGGAAGATGGATTATAGATCTTCTGAGATTCCCCTGACTACTGGTAGTGTTTTTGCAGACTCTGGACAAAGTCTAGAGCAATCTGATAAGCCTGGTCACAAACATGTGCATGTGAAATGTTTAAAAAAAGGTTCTCCACCAGATGCCTATTAGATTTTAATACTGATATTTTTTATTTTGAATAAATTGCTTTGTTTTTCAGTTGAAATATCATGTAGCTGAGTATTAGCAGTCCAAGTCAGTAGTAGCTGAATGTGCACAATTTTGACCTATTTACATTGATACTGAATTGCAGGTACAGCATTAAGCGGATTTAAAAAAAAAAATCTCTTTATAGGTATCTAGTATTGATGAAAAGGTCATCATGCATTTACAGTGAAGTCTGCTTCGGTGCAGTGAGGTTGGATCAGGACCAATGTAGTACTTGAGTCTCTGGGGTTTGAGTGGGAATCAGGTTTTGCATCGCAGTAACACCAACCTGCTGCACAGCGATGAATTTCACCCTTATTACTTCATGCAGTTCTCAGTTAATTAGAAGACATCTAGATTTATCTCTTATTAAATCATTAGTGCTCTTTTAACAATAAATTGATACATAATTAACACAGGCAATCTTATTAAATCCATATTAGAGAGCTTATTTGAGACAATTGAAATCCTTAATTGAAGGTGTTACTAAGTGCCTCTCGCTCTCGCAACAGTAATTGTAGTTCCTTGCTCAACGCGTTAGGCTTGCGGAGGATAACGCCCACCTGGGTGTTCCCAGGTCGGTGCATAGATATGAGCGAACAACCTGCCCGAATCTCTTCCTCGGCTATGCGCACGGCCGCGGCAGTGGTGGGCACTCCGTGGGGCTGCGGGCGCTGCGGAAGGGCTCGGTGGGGAAGTTAAACTCTCGCTAAATCCTCGTGGTTAAATCAATGTTCAAGCCTCTGCTTACAAGCAGGAGAGAGTTCTGGCTGCAGCGGCTCCTCTCCCATCTCCCAGTTTAGACCTTAGCTAGATGCCCAAGACCAGAGGTCTTGGTGTCGTCTCTGCTCTAAGCACTTTGCTTCCCTCTTCTCTCTTGTATCTGAGTTTGCCTCACTCCGTCTTCGTTACGCCAACAGCAATTCTGACTTGGCCAACCTTGTGCCGGCTCAAACCCTCTTTTTGTTTTTTCTAAACCAGCTTTTTCCTATCTCTCTAAGCTTTGGAGCAACCACTGCTGAGAACAGCGTGGATCCCAGCTGGTCTTGTCATATCTCCCCTTTCCCGGCTCCGCTGCTTTTGCAAAACGGGGCAAAGCGCCATAGCCCGGAGGCAGCGGCACATGCCGGCAGCTCGGGGCATGCGGCGGCGGAGCCCGGGGCACCCGTGGGAACGGGCGTCTGGCGGCGCTGGAGCACGGGCGCCACAGCACTGCGGCGTGCGCCTGGGGCGGGACCTGCGGCAGGACGGCCTCGGCACGGTCTGCGGGGATGTCGGAAAAACTGCGAAGGTCCAAGGTTGCTTCTGTGTTTTGCTCTGTATTCCTTACTGCAAGTAAAAAAAAAATATTTTTTTTTTTTTTTGGAGGGGGGAGGAAGATACAGCTGCTTCCACTGTCCTTTTTTCATCATCTTCCCCCTGATGAATACATTCAGATTATGTGCCAGAAATAAAAATCAGCCATCACACTCCTGATAGTAGAGGTCAAGATAACATCTGCCTTTCCTACTCTGTTCTGCACTTACCACTGTAATAATCACGCACAGGAAACATCTGCTCTGGAAACAACTTCAGCAGTAAGAAGCCCAGCTCTGAGTCAGAGCATCCCGTGGTAACTTGTCATTATGGCCATTTATTTCTCCCTTGCTGCAGCAAGCCACGCTATCCTTGAAACTTCACTGCTGGAGCTGTTCACTACTCTGCAAGACGGCGAGAAAGTCCCAGCCCGCAGGGCGTCTGCCGATCTGGGGCTCGGGGGAGCAGTGAGCGACCGGGGAGGCCAGGAAAGGCAGGATGCTCGTCCTCCCAGCATGCCGGGCCTGCAAGGGGCTGTCTGCAGGTGGAAACCAGTACCCTGCCTCAGGAATGGGCCAAGTAGGGTGGTGGTTTGTCACAAGAGCATGTGTGTATGTATTTGCATATATAGGTATGTATATATACACACATGTACATACATATGTGCATATATGTAAAATGCAGATCTCTAGGATTCACACTTCAGTAATACTTGCTTGTGGCTACAGTAAATGGCATCTTCTAGACCCAAATTAAAATGCTGCCTGTACTGTTCTTGAGAGTATGCCATGCATAAGATGTGCACTTTGGCTGGAGGACTAAACTCTTAGATATTCATGCAACTCTAATTGCAAGCAAAAATAATGTAGATTTCCCCTGTGGGTTGTGAGCGTGAATTGTGGAAGCTAATCTCCAGTCAGGCTGCAAGAAAGTCTAAAAGTGTGTGTGTGGGGGGGGGGGAACATTTCCTTTAAATGAGGAACAGGTGAACCTTCAGCTGCCACTCAGGTGGTATTTCAGTGTGACCCCTTTTGTACGGTTCACTAAAGAGCAATTTATTTTTCATTATTCTTTCCCATGTGCTTCTGTAACTCCTGATCACAGGGGGGCCGCGCGGGAAGGGGCCGCTGCCCTGGCGGGGCTGTGCGCGAGGCTGTGCGCGGTGCCGGTGGTGCCAGCCACGTGCTGCCGGGCTGGCACCGCGGCGAGCGAGTCTGCAGGAGCGCTGGGTGGCAGGTCGCAGCGCTGCTCGCGGGCAGCGCACGAGGCAGATGAAGATACATGTGCTAATGAGCTATGAATTATTCATCTGGAGCAGCTGAATTAGCACTGGCTCTCCAGTGGGCTGCGGGAGGCAGGAGCCCGTCAGCCGTGCCCCACGGAAACCCAGCACACGTTTTTCTCTTTCCTTTCACTTGCTGTTTGCTTCGGCTCAGGGTGAGAACGTGAAATTTCTGCTCCTCCTGGAGCCTCGTCTCGTTGAGCCCAGCCACGTCCTGTGGCCGCCCTCCATCCGCGCGCTGTGGCGTGAGGGCATCTCCCCAGCTTCCCGGGGCGCCGTGCTGCCGTGGGCCGGCGGAGCGCTCGGGGCGGAGAGGGGAGCAGCCCTGACCTGCGGCCGGGGGCCGGGGGAGGCTCGCGCGCGCCTGAACTGCGGCCAAGGGGAACGACTCCGTGAACCTTGAGACGGATCGTTTAAATCATCTTCGTGTTTTTCCCAGGCTTTTATTCCCCGTTTCCTAGTGGACCAATATGGAGAGCTACGTAGTAGTGACTATCTGCTGTAATCAGGGTCAGCACCCCGTTTTGCTAGGTGCTTTCGTGATGTGTATTTTATCTCGGGGGCAGCCAGACCTGTGGCCAGCAAAACTCTGCACATCTTTATGTACGGGTATTCCCGTATTAATGTACTCAAAACTAAGCACATGTGTAAATGTTTCTGGTTGTTCTTTTTTTTTCTCCCCTCTGAGTTGGACCTAAGATGGAACTTTTCAGATATTCTTTTTCTCCCTCCCTATTAGAGCAACTTTTTTCTTTCCTTTCTGAAGAAGGACTGATTTTGATAGTCCTTTCTCTGGCAACTCAGCAGCCCACAATTTGTGGAGCTTGTCATTTTCCCTTGGGGTATGTTGATCAGCAGTGGAAAAATTATGCAATTGCAGAAGAAGCCCAAAGACCAAATTATTTTGTGTACAAATTGCATCGATGGACCTTGTGAGATAACAAGTGGGATCCTTTATTAACATGCCATTCTTCCTATAAATACAAGCATTTTTAGCGTAATTAGAATCAGAGTAGAGACAAACAAGGATTCAACCTAATGAGAAAAAAGGCATCTAAAAAAAGCAGAACAGACAGTTCTCTCAGTGGTGTCTCACTCTTTCCTTCTATTGACTATGGAGGAAGCCCAGGCAATAAAAATAAGCTAAATACATTAATTTATGGGTAACTTTGTGAGATAAATTCCATTTAATGGACTAGCATGTGGGTTTGTATAACTTGTGTTTTCCCAGACTTCTATACACGTTTGTTCTCATCATGGCTATGATGATGTGGTAGGTTCAAAAACAGGTGATGTTGCATTGAAGAATGAATTCTTTTAATCTTTCCTTTGGATCCTGGTCATGGTTAAGAGTGATGAGGAGAAATGACTCTCGCTTCTGTGCCTGATGTTAAGACAGAATTTCTTCCAAGGGAAGGTTCGCCTGCCTTGTCCGTCACGCTGGCTCTCAGTCCTGTCGCAGCCAGGACAGTGCTTTTAGCCGGAGCTAAAATCCCTTGGCACTTGGAGGGAGGAAAAAAACAACGCCGCTCCCATTTTTTCACTTGCATTTGTCAACTTGTTGATCAACCATTCGCATCCCACTTTGGGAATGAATGGGATCCTGCTGCTTCCCAAGGCAGTGCTTCCCAAACTGGTAAAGGCAATGATTAGCTTTCCCAGAGAGGGAAGGCTTTTGGCTACACTTTTCTGTTCCAATGCTGTAGATCTTGCTGCATGATTATTGATTTTTTTTAAACAGTTACTAAACTGCTACATTTACTGACTCATTCAGTCTTTTATCATATCCAATAGCACCAAGTACACTTTGGAAATAACATCTTTTCCACTCCTTCACAGCTTCTGCAAATCAAATTTATTTTTGTCACTGAAAATGTCAGGAGAATTCAGCCAAAACAAAGGTTTCCCCTTATCCTATTGCAATAGCAGGCGCAGGCCGAGGTTTTCAAAAGGCAGTTAAAAGTCACGCTGCAGAATTCATCACCAGAAACTAAGTGTCCTGGTGTTATAAAAAGCGTGGAGTGCCCAGTAACTCCCTCTGATTTAAGCCTGCGGTTGTCTGAGACATATGCAGCCGTCTCCTCTGTAAACTCGAGGCGTGCTAGGGCTTACTGCAAGACAGACTAAGAGTGAAAACAGATATTCTCAGCTGTAGCTTTCTCTAAGTGCCTTGTAAAGGAGTCAAGCATTGGTGTTGCAGAAAAGCAGATGCACAGAGAGGGAAGATGACTTTGCTCAAAGTCAACCTCTAGATCAATGACAGAAGGAGGAACAGACCTAGTGAGTGAGTATCTCCATGGGAAAACCGTCTCCCTTACTATCAACCAAGTACATCCTCTTAAGGCATAAAATTAACGTTAGTGGAGCCACGTGAGGACATGGTTTGGTCCTAGAATTATCCTGTTGCCTCACCAGGAATATACAGTGTCATTTGATCACAACTGCTGGCATCTTTGAAGTCCGAGGAGAGAGAAGATCTGTAAGAATATGTGAGAACAGGAAGATCCTCTTCTCAGTGATGCTTGTGAAAGCCCTTTACCTGGCTGGGACTTTTTTCTGGCCTTGCTCACGTTCCCAGAAGTTCCTCTGCTCCCTTGGTGGAGCGTGGTTTGGGTCCCAGGGCCAGCGTGGCCCGCAGGGGCCTCGCAGCTGTGCTCAGAGGAGGACAGCAGAGCGAACCGGGCTGCGCGGCGGAGCGCGTTCGGCTGGGGCCGCGCACGGCACGCCGCACGGCGCGGGGTTCGCTCCCAGGCGCGGGGTCGGCCTCGCCGCTCCCGACCGGCCGCCCGCGGTGGGCGCCTCGGCACCGCTGATCGGCCCCCGGGGCTCCGACCGGGCAGGGCGACTTGTCGTCCTTCTGGTTTGGGCTTGCTCAGTTTTCTGTCTCTTTTATTAATTCTGGAATGAGCAAAGCATGGCAAAAGCTTGTCGGGGACTCCTAATGTTTCTTCCAAGAGGAGACTCCACACTGATTTATTCTTTTAATGATAGCTGTGACAGAAACATTTTACCACCTATTTTTGTTGCTGTTATTGTGCTTATAATTAATACAACTTATTCTGTAAAATATCAGAGTTATTTAGTAAACATGTCTGTAGAGATTTGTCCTGAATAACAGTGCTTTATCAGAGATAATCCTTAGCTACTCAGCTCAAACAACGTTTCAGAGCTGGAAATCTCTCACAGAGAAACCAATTGTGAATATTAAAAGGGATTTGGAGGAGGAGGGAAGAAATACGTTTTCATATATTCCACTGAGTTAAAGATTTAACCTAGCAACATAATTGAATCCTTACACTGGCTCACAACCTCATTTTGTTTTGTATTAAAAGACTCTTAGCTGTATTTTAATTGTGTACATAATATTATTGATATTTAGCAATTGTTTGTCACCTTCACCTCAATCAGCATTGCAAAACACAGCTTGAATTAACTTGGAAGTAATTTCCTGGCTAATATTTCTTCTCATCTCCTGAGAGAAGCTGGTATAATAGCTAGTAAATCATGGATCAAACAGCCATAGTTCTGCTCGCTCTCCAGGCTCTGTGTCCTCTCTGGTTGAAGAGAAAGTAACTTTGTCTTCCAGAATGAGGGCATCGGTTCTGAATTTTCCAAGCTAAGGCAGCTCTTTGCAGTAATTCAGGAATGATGTGGAATGTGGCTAGTAATTGAGCATGAGAAAAACGTGGAAAGCAGCAAGGTGCTGACCCAGCTTGGGGAAGACTTGCTCGCACCCATGTGTTCGTGCACCCTTCCGGCCGCTCCGCTGGCGTGGAGCGTCGCTGCAGACGGAGCGCCTGGCCAACCCTGGCCGTGCTGTCGCCGCCGCTCCCTGCTGTGGGCAGGAGCTGATGGGAGAGGTGCGGTTTGCAGCAGATAACCTGTCGCTCTCGTGTCAGGTGTGGAGGTATCTGCTGCTTGTCCCTGGAGTTTGCCAGGCCAGTCCCTCTGTTTAAGCCAGCGGGTACCTGGGTTGTTCTTCCCTGCGGGGTAAGGCCTGGCTGTGCTCGGGGTCGATGGGGAGGAGTCAGGGACCAGCGTGCAGCAGTTTGGCACCTACAAGAAGATGTGGCACCCAGTAAAGACTATCAGGCAACTCTGGACTCAGACAGCATTTGCCTTAGCTGTTATTTAGCCTCACCATGGGCTGATTTGAGCTTTGGGTCATGTAATGCCTGCATCTTCTATGATTTTTCTCACTCTGACTCTCTTATCTATCTATAACACTAAAGAGAAGCTCTGCTCCTGCATACGAGGTTTCCTGTTGATGTCTTGAGGATGAAGTGTTCCCCTTACCATGCAGAAGTCTTGGTCACCTCCCTGTTTTCCCTGGAACATATAAGCACAGCTGAGAAGAGTGGAGGAATTCAGATGCGCTCCTCCACTCTGCTTAGTGTGGATGAGAAGGGAAAATCTCCTTCAAGGATTTTTGAATCCGCCTTCATTCTCTACCTGCATTTGGGAACCTACCACCAAGCCAAGCTTTTCTCTCAGCCCCTCCTTTGACTTAAGTGCTGAGGAAAGACCAAAAGTGCCAGCCTGCAAGCAAGCTCCATAGCTCTGACTCCCGTTGTCCTCCCATTAAAACCTACTATCCTTTATTAAGATTCCTGAGATCATGTTGTTGGCCTATAGCTCAGAGAAAAGCTATTCTGTAAGTAAAGCATCTAGTGCTCTGTCCCTTCTACTCTTTTCTCTTTCTGAACTAGCAAGAAACCTTGTGAGCAGCTTTGAACACAGATGTTGGTAACACTGTTGAAAAACACTCTGTAGTCTTGCCCATAACGTATTTGTAATAAGTGTTATCTTCATCTTGAATCAAACACGCTCCCTCACTCCTGCTAAATGATCCTATCTAGCACTGCAGGGGCAGGCGTTAAAGCCGACAGCTCTTGCTTTTTCTTAGCTGATGTTTCTGCCTCACAGTAGTTACACATAGCGATTTCTGTAAATAATACAATAATAGTGTTGTCTGCTGGAATTTCTCACTTACCATTGATTTAATTGCTTGGTTGGGGGTATGTTAATTGCTTATTGACACTGCTCAGCTCATGCTGGGGTTAGACAGATCTTCAGACTGAGCTGTTTGCAGGCCGAAGTCTCTGATGGGTTTGTGCTCTGCAGGTTCTGGAAAGGTTTGAGTTGTTGCTGCCCAGCACCACGGCATGGCTGTGACCTCCCACTGCTTGGGGTCTGCACTGCTGACAGCCATGCACATGGTGGTTCTACGTAATCACCCTAACACTGTCTATGTTTTCTGGGTCCAGTTCATGTGTTAGGTCCATGAAATCTGCATGCCCACCACGATGCCTGCTCAGCACAGATGCTGCCTCTGATGCATCCCCATTCCACAGGCTGGGGAAGCCAGGAGACTCTGCTGGTTTTGCTTTAGACACACAGCAGCCAGGCAGCCCTACTTGTCTCCCTAAGGCATGTTTTTGGGCATTTGTTACTCTAGATGCAGTCTGTCGTGCCAAGTTGCAGTTACGGTTACTAGGTATAGAGAGTACCCAATGGAGATGTTTCAAGGTTGGCCTTTGTCTAGTCTTCAAAGACTTTGTCTATTGCATTGGCTGAGGGTGTCATATCCATGCCATGAATGTTGCCTGTAGACCATAACTAAAAAGACATCTATGAGGGCTTTTACTTTTCTCCTAATTATCAGCCAATAACTAGAATTTTACCAGCATTCAGAGATGAGTGCTGCAGGGCCATCTGAAGCCCATTTTCTGATATGAAAGGCATGTTTTCTTCAGTGAGCTTTGAATCAAGATCTAATAGCTTCAAATTTAGTCAGAAGTGGAAAAGAAGGCCACTTGGAGAGGTGAAGCAGGTCTATGTATTATAATATCTTCATGCTATATATATAAAATCCGCTCTGCTGTTCTAATTTAAGTGTGCACAGCATGATAACATAGAGCCCATGCCTGGCCATCTCCTGATTATGCTTCAGCAGGGAAGTTTTAATTTAACCTTTTGCTATTCTGGATGTCTCAGAAGGACTGTTTCTGCTGGATACCGTAATAGTTTTCATACCACTAAATTCTCCTAACAAGTTTGCACTTTAATAAGGAGCTAGGAGCTTCGATCCCTCCTGATTTTTAATATAGCATATCACTGCAAGTCAATAACCTGTCAAGTGCTACTCAGTGTATTCAACTAAAACAACTGCTTTTTAGGCACTGCTGAAATATAACTCAGGGAAGTGTATGGAAAGATTTAAGTGTAATCCTGCACAGTGGGGCAATTGGCTTTCAAAACTGCAGTGTGTGGAAGGGGTGTGGATGCTGCGTGCCAGCATTTGGGTTTATTGCATCAGGGTTGTGGGTAGGAGTGTTGGTCACGGCAGCCCCCGTTAGCTCTGGATCGCATGCTTTGAGTGAACTGTAATCAGATTTGATCTTGCCTTCTTACGGCAATCTATCCTAGCATTAGTGGTGCAAAAAGAAGAGGGGAAATAACAGCTGGGAAAAGAGCTGGCAGTTCAGAATACCTACCAGCCCAAGAGGAGACATTTTCCAGCAAAAGGAAATCAAATTAATTTTGAAATTCACCCTTGTCAAAATAACTGAGCACTCACTCCAGAACATAATTTAATTGAGATAAATATAACTGAATAAGGAGTCTTTCTATTAGGTAATATTTGTCTTGTACTATTCCTGCCCACCAATCTCAGTGTCTTGCAAATATGGGGAGCTATAATGGAAGGGAGATTTTCTGTGTAGGAAAGCAAAGGGACTGCACAAATCGCACCCTGCAAAGCTGGTGATAGTGCCAAGTCTCCTGCTTTCTGGACTGGTGCCATCTCCTCTGGGCAGCGCTGTTTGATGCATTGCTTTGTACATGCTTTCTTCAGGAAACAATCTCTCGTCTTCTCTAAGTGTGAACTCCATCTGGAAAGAAAAAGCAACCATGTTAAGCACATAATGTCAAGGTTTATGAAAGAATAAGGACAGTGTGGTGTTTAATTGACATTACAGGATAACAACATCTTTTTTCTCGTCCTCTTCAAGTGTTTTTCAATTCACTAAGAATAATAATTCCATAGAGCAAATATTCCTGCCCCACAGAAACAGGACCTTCTGCCTTGGGCTGGGTGTCTCTCACATATGCAACTGGTTTGCATTTTAACTGTTCTTTGCCACCTTATAACTATTTGGGGGGGGGGGCTGAAATTAAAACTTCTCTGAAATCAGAATATGACTGCTGAAGGGCTGGTTCTGGCTGAGAATACTGAAACAAGAGTCCCTTGATATTTCTAATGTGTAGCAATATGATATCCAGGGATATGTCATCAAATGGTGGAAACCCCAGAGGGTACCCCAAGAAAGATAGTGCTTTCACCAGCCATGTAAATAGTGCATGTTTTGTTCCTCTCACACATCCCCAGGACCAACTCAGTTTCAGTCCCGTGAAACTGCAGTTGCCACCAACGAGCATTTTGTTGTGGCGGGGTCTTTCAGGACCAGCCTGCACCAAGCTCTTGTAGCAGTGTAATTTTTTTTAGCTAGGGAGTTGGGTTTTTCTTTTTTTACAAAAAACTCAACTAACGTAGCAGTCCCATCTCTTACATGAGTGCCATAAAACCTGTTTCTAGGTGCTGTGAACCATTCAGTTTTCTTCCTTTATCTGGAAGAAAAGCTGTGAGAAGGTATGAGCAACTTCTACCCTGGTGTAACTGCCTCTGCTTTGGGAAGATCCTACCTCTCTGACTGTGCCATGAAGGAGGCGCAATTCCTGCATGTTGACAGACCACAGGTGGAATTTGCCCCCTACAGTCAGGGGAATATGATCTTTGGGTCCTTTGTTTTCCCATTTTTTCTTTTTTTTCCTTTTTTCTTTTTTAATCTATTGCTGCAAAAACATGGCTTTTGACATCAGCCCTTAGATAGTGACCCAGAGGAAAAAACGCGCAAGGCTTCTCCTTTCTCCCAGCTTCCACCAGCAGAGTGACATGCAGACGCAGCCAGCCTGATGGAAACCTGGGGCAATGTCAGCTTGTAAACCCATTCAACCATGAGCAACCCCAAAGGGCCAACAGCAAGGAAAATAATCTAATCTTCAAGTTCATATTAAGACAACACAGCCCTGAATATTCTGAAACAAAGCAAAAATAAATAAATTAATTAAAAAAAATAAACAAAGAGGCAGCACTGCTGTCCTGCCTTTACATATGCATCATTGTAGGAAGAAATGTCATGAGCTGTCTAATAGGCTTTTTTAAGCTTATTCTCCACTTTACAGGTATTTGGGGTTTTTTTGCTGCTGATTAAACATTTTGCAGGAAGACGTATCACAGATAGGATTTTAGCACTGGTATCCATGGAAACAATAGAATGTTTCCAGCTAACATACATATTAATTTTTTCAGGCTGTTATTAGAACTCTGCTGTTCCTGCCAAAGGGGTTTAAAGAAGCATTAAGAAAGCAAAATATTGTAGCAAAAGATGTGAAACAGAATCGCTATTATGGGGATTATGAGGGCAGGATTTTTTTCAGATATTTTTTCAGACTAACGTAAGACCACTAGCATCAGCCACATCCTTTAATCTCAAAAGAAGTAAGTCATTGGTATCAAAAGTTGACAGTGAGTTAAGTCACATCTATCAAAAGACCTTTTTATATTATAAGAAAGGCAATCAACATTAGAGGAAGTCAGTGAGGTGAATCAGAAAAAAAATCTCATGTTTGGTTCATACTTACTCATCATTTTCATCCCCACTGTATCAACTTTGGGGTTTTACTGTTAAAAAAAGAAACACTAAAAAATGTTCTAAAAGCTTGCATTTTAGTTTCTAGTCCCCTCTGCTCCTCAGTCAGCCTTTCCAATAAATCACCCTAAATTGTCCTTAGGCTCAGATGGTTGGTCTTCCTATCCGTTTTCTCCGCCTTAGGAAAGACCATTGTGTGAGGTCCAGAGAACAAGACCTTCCATTTTTCCGGTGGTGGGTTCTGTGTGAAATCTGTCTTAATGTAGTTGCAGGCCTTAATTTTTCAGTGAGCTCCAGAAATCATGACTGTTCATCTGCCGTGGGTTTTTTTTCAGCCTATGTTATGGAACATTCAATCTCTGACCCTCTGAAAGTCAGATTGCCATGTCCCTGGATGTACAGTGTCACCCTTGGATTTAAAGCTTGAACTAAGATTATTTGGAAATGCCCAAAACCTACTCAGCATCTCCAAAATTTGGCATCATCTACAGTCAGCATGGCAGATAGAAAATATTGGCCATCATTGTACTGTAAATATGAAATTTAGGTCATTAAATGATATTTAAAAAACTGTATGCCAAATTATTCAATCTTTTCCTGTGGCTGTAGGTTTGAGAACAAGGATAAGAGCTGTGCTGTGGAGTACGAGACTATTGTTTTCCAATAAACAATAAAGGAAATCTGATAAGTAGGTGCCAAAACTTAGATTTTTTTTCTTTTGCAGCATTATACATACTTCTGTTACCTTTCCAGCCTTTAACAGTTCAACTCTTCCTAAAGACATCACATAGAAAGATGACACTGAAAATGGTATTTGCCTCAGACCTGACTTGATAAAATGCAAAAAAAAAAAAAAAAAAAAAAAAAAAAGCCTTTTTACAATCAACTTTCAGATATCTAAGAGATGTGTTTCTGGAACAAGCAGATATTTCAGGGCTGGCTTGCTTTGATACCTACTGAGAAATAAGATCTCATGTCATGCTGAATGACAAAACTGCTTGGGTTTTTTGTTTGTTTGTCTTTTTGTTTTTTGTTTTTTTTTTAAAAAAATCTCTTAATTACCAGTTTGGTCTATTGGGCTGAGTTAGTGAGTTACCCATTTTCTTCTGGTTACTTATCCAGTATATAGGATTAGCGTGTTTGCATGCCTCTCTGCTTACGTGTATAGTATTTTAGCTCTGACACATTTATGATAACAGGTATTTTATCTTTATGGTAATAGGTATTCTTTGAGCAGGCTGTTACCTCTGTGAACCAAAAGTGGTGACTGATGACACTGTTATTCTGCTCTCCTTATGCAGTAGTGGTGTAGTCTCAGGTGACTATTATATTCCAAAGACAATTGATATATACCAAAGACCAAAGAAAAGCCACCATTCTGTTCTTTGTTTTCTCTAACTTGGTCTGCATCCTTTGGCCAGTTTTGCTGATGATTATAACAGATTTAAAACCTCAGAGTGGAGCAGGAGGAACATGCTCATGTGTTGGTTGAGCTTATGAGAGCTGATAGCAATCCTCTCGTAAAAAAGAGAGATATCACAATTTACAAAAGAAAAAGGACCTTGATTACTGTTTCAGCTATTTTGAATCCTGGAATGACACTAACCGGCAAGGGCTTTAAACAGTATGTTCAGAGAAAACTCATGGAGACCTCATAAAAGTTAGATCTCAGTCAGGATGGTAATAGGAGAACAATGTCACATTGCCAGTGACAGCAACCAGTTCTTTTACTTTATCAGAAAATAGGAAGGAGCCTGAAACTGCAGTGACAGGATTATGGAACAGTTGTAACATCATGATCATTACTTATTCCTTTAGCATTCATTATTGTTAGATGAATCATAATGAACTCATCTGGTATTAATATAAATGTAAAATGCAAATCCATGCAAATTCCAGTGTAACTCAACGTCACTTAATGTACCGTTAAACTTCTTCATGAGCTTCCCCTGAACTGAGGTCTGTCTTTGGAACAGCCCAGCTATTACTGAAGAATAAAGGAGTGATAATTTGGCTTTGGGGCACCTTATGGGACTAACAGAAGGTAGCAGTTAGTCATTGTGAGTGACTATTAAAAAGAGAGACTTCCTAATTCAGAAATTAAAGCTGAGCAATGTGAGGAGACTGTGTAATTCCAGCATCAATTAAAGGCCATTTATTTTCTTTTACAGTTCAGTAATTGTGTCAGATCAGGGATGTTTTAACTGAAAGTCTATTTTATTCTTTTTCCCCCTTCTTCAAGCTACTGATGCCACTTTCAGAAGCAACTGTTTTTAGGAAAAGGAGGCAGAAAGGCACTCTTTCATCTCTGCTACCTTGCTTTCCAAAACCCATCTGTCCATCGGCAGCCGAAGGTCGGCCCCGCGCTGCTCGGCTCCGGGCGCAGCCGGCAGCGCAGGGCCGGCGAAGCCGTGAGGTCCGATGAAGGTTGAGAAACGGACAGCTGAAGGGAGAAAATTTCTCGTGCCTCTGTTTAAACTGCCTGGTGTTCCCAAAGATAGTGAATTAGCATTTTATCTATTTTCCAGATATCTTGCTTTAACAACCCCTTTTGCAAGGTTTTGCAAAGCATCCTCTGCTGTGCTTCCCCTGAGAAACAGGGTCAGAGCTGGCTTTTCTGCATTTATTTCTGGGAATATCTGCAAATAATCCTGATTTGTGTTTCTTAGTATTTCATCCACACTCAGAGGCATTTTCCCTGGTTGAGACCTCAGGCAGCTGTCCTGCTTTAGACAAAATTCTCACTTTAAAAAAGCCACCCCAAGAGTGTCCTGTGCCAAAACCCCGCACCGAGAGAGGCGCGCGGGGAGGGTTTGCTCCTTCCCCTTCGCAGCTGTCCTCGGGATGTTTAAAAGAAGGTGGGTGTGTGGCTTTCACTGCGCGGCGGGACGCAGACAAATTCAGGCTGTTCTTAGCAGCTACCTTAAATTCAAAGGAAACCAAAAATGCTTTGAAAGATGTTTTGTCCTTAATTGGAAAAGGAGCTACTTGTAAATTTGTGGGACTGCTTTTGAGGTGGAGATCACTGTCCCACCCCCGGGGTAAAGGTGCACCGAGACCTGGCTCCGCACGGTGCTCCTCGGGGGCTGGAGCCGCTGCTCGTGCTTTCCTCTCGGGCCTCGGGGGCTGCCCCAGCCTGCCCACCCCTCCGGCAGGCACAGCCCCGTGTGCGCTGCGAGCCCTCGGAGGGACCTGCCATCTGCTTACAGGTCTGTAATTAATTATTCACTGTCTTTCCACTTAAAAGCGGTGCAGAACAAAGGCATATACTAATTCCTTTTAGGAGGTAATGTCTCGAAAATCAAAACACAACTTGCAGCACACGAGACACCTGCATGATTATCATAATTAAATTAATTACAAGTATTTGCTTACTCTCGAAAGATGAAGAGCGTTAAATACTAGATGTCTCTTTCTTTAGCAAAACATCACTAGCCACATTAAAGGAAGGCATTTTGGAAGGAGATCTGTTCTGATTTGAGCACCAGCCTTCATATGAGTGTGCTGAATTCAGCCCCTGCAACCTCCTCTGCGCTGGTTGCAATTAATGCACGAGAATGGCCGAGAGCTTGACGCGCTTGGCGCCTGTGCCGGGGCTGCAGAAGACTTCCACCGCCACCACAGCAGAACAGCAACTACTACGGCAAATGACTGCGAGCCCTGCTCAGCATGCAAATATAATTTTCTATGCACTAGCGAGCAAAAACTACAGCCTTGGAATTTATAAGTGATGACTTCAAAAGGGGAATATGATTTTTTTTTTCCTCGGAAAAAGCAGTGACCCCTTGCAGGGTCAGGGCCGTACCACAGAAGGGCACTGCTCGGCTTCTCGCCGCCCCAGCAGGACGCGCGCTCCTGCCTCTGCGGCGCTGCCCGAGGGGAAGTGCTCCCGCTTGGTCGTGCTAGCGTGGTGCCAAGGTTGCTGAATGGGAAATAAAACTATTTCTTCCTTTTGACGCTCTGGTTATAATCCCACGTCTTTGATTTAATGGCAGTTACTTGTCTTGCATTCCCGCACTGTCTCAAGACGAGCAAAGCGCGTCAAGGGTGCGTTAAAGGAAGGAGCAGAGGCAGAGGAGCACCGGCGAGCAGCAGCCCGCGCTTCCGACGGGCCGCCGTGCCGGGGCGGCCGCCGTGCCGCGGCCCCGGAGCTGCTCTCCCGGCGCGGACCGCAGTGGCCAAGGGGCTGGAACCTCCTACGGCTCCGTTTCCAGCGGCAGCAGCTTTGCTCAGCCCTGCAATGGATCTGGAGAGAGGAGGATCTGTTTTAGCTGGTGTCAGTGGTATTGATCTCGCCAAGCAGAAATTAATGGAAGTGTTTCTCCTCTTTATTGCTTCAGGACTTGCTGTCTAGAAGAAAAAAGAATTTGTCTGTTTGTGATTCTCCTTGCAGTTACTTCTTACAACAATACATACCCGTTTTTTTTCCATCCTCCTTTCTCTGCATTTTTTTAATGTACATGTTTAAAACATTGGCCCACTGTAGGCTTTGGAAAGGAATGTTTAATACTTAATATTGGGCAAGACAATTTCCGATAATTATCTGCCCCGAGGCATGCAGTAAATGAAAAAGGTTTAAATTATCCTGCCCACCAAGAGAGGGCAAGCATTTGCAGTAGTAGGTAATGCAGGCAGAATATTGCTGTCGTTGTCTTGATATGGCTGTTGCTTGGTCTGGCCTCTTCCAGATTGGAGATATAAATATATATGTAGCTTTTTGTTCCACATGGCAGGTTATGAAACTTCTAAGATTTTGGTGATTGTTTTCTAAAGGGAGTGTAACTTTTTATGTTTATGTGCTAGCTCTACAAATGCATAGTAAACATCTGGGAATATGTAGAGTGAGCAGCTTTCACATCAACCCTGATCCGGTATACTCAGCAGTTTTCTTGGCCTTATTCTATTTCCATCTTTTGTTTAAAGGTTCTTCCCTGGTAACTGAATATGCAAAATTTCAGCCTCGCAGGCAGCCAAGGATCGATGAGGGCTGACACTGTGCAGTGCAAATCTATGGGCTAATGGCTCCAACTTTACTGAGCCAATTTAACACCCAGTGACAAGGGGCCCCGCTGTCGCCTCGCTGGCACCCTGTGAGTAAATCCATCCCTGCGCCCAGCAGTGCGTGCTCGGCATCGACGGCAGCCGTTAGGATTGTTGGTGTGCCAGTCTGGAGCAGCTTGCTGAATCGTGGCCTCGTCAAGAGAGATTTCTAATTAAATCAAGGGTTTGGGGAAGAAAGGGATTAAAGCAGAGGAGCATTGGATACAGTTCTCCAGTTTTGGGTCACCTTAATCAAACCGACACAAAGAAAGTCTGTTTAATCCAGCAGTTCACAATAATTCTTCGTTTGCTCCAAACCCTGAGCGCCTTCCCAGCGCCAGGCCAAGCTCCCCAGCGGGAGACCACAGTGGCCAGGAACAAGAAGCCAAAGGGCTCTCAAATCCCCCTCAGCTTGGCGAGGCCTTCGGTGGACGTACAGTCTTACAAGTGAAGAACGTCCTGCTTGGGAGCACCCGAGAGGTGTGCAGGCCGTGGTGGGCCCACGGCTCGCCGGGCCTTCGCTCCGCCGCGGCTGGGAGCCGGCTGCGCTGGCTGCTCCGGGGCCAGGCCCCGGGGCATCGTCCGCTTGTTCCAGCGCGCAGCGTTAGCGCCAAACCTCCGCTCCCAGCGCCGGGGAATGAGGCCTCGAGTCCGTGTCCCTTCATGGCCTGCAGCTCGAGGGCTCCGGTCTTGCAGGGCTTTAGAAGCCCGTAGGTTAATGCGCGGTTCCTGCCATGTTAAGCTGGGCGGGTAGTGCCAGCAGAGTGTACACACTTTGGCAAACTTCTTCCCCTGCATCCATCTGTTTTTCTGAGAAAACATTAAGTGGAGCTGAAACGTAGTATTTTGGTCTGAGTTATGAGTTTGTTCTCTTTTCCATAGCCTGCAAACATATCACAGCTGAAGTCCTACCTTTTTAAATCCACCTGGCACGGTGCACACTGTGAAACTCTGGAAATGACCCTTTATTAATAGTGTAAATTTTCTAATGCCCCGTGGGGTATACTTCCTTCCAATATTTTTTCCTGACTACCTCCTCCATGTCTCAGCCTCTGAACCGGGAGGGTAGTGAGGCAACAGCCACCCTGTGATGCTGTCTAATTTTTCAGCTATAGAGTTAGCTCCTTCTCTTGGCACAAAACTCATGCACTTACCTGTGCAGTACAACAAGCATTATGGAGCTTTGATTTAGAGAGAACACGGATGATTTAGCATGTTCTGGGCAACAACCAAGAGACTTATTTAGACTGGCTAAGTACAGTCATATATTTATAGTCATATTCAGTGAAGATTTGGTTCTTCTCCATTTTTTGCAGGCCTCCCTCCAGCCACCAAGTCAAAACTGATGCCTCAGGGTGCTCATGCATGTGAACATATGATTTTTTCCAACTCAATAGGATCTTTCATTACACACTAATATTTTCCCATGTGCATTAGACCCTCTATTCCATGAGTTACTAAAGCATATGTGTAACTCAGTACATGAGAAATACTTATGGACTGAGCTTTAGGGGTGATGCTAGTCAGCACAGAGTGTAAGCAGAAGGGAAGCAAGGCAGGTACGTATAAGGAAGAACAAATTGCTTGGGAAGTGAAGTTCCTGCCAAGCTCATGTTGGACTAACAACGACATCTGTTCTCTTTACTAACTTTAATTCAGTTCTCTTTCTGCCGCTCTGCCTGCCACGTTATTTAATTAACGTTAAAGAAACATGCATGACATTGTGCATGTGCTTAATTACTTACTGGAGTGAGGTGTCTCTCAACATATCACTGATACATTAATATCCAATTAGAAACATGAACTTGCTACAATTTCCTTATGAACCTGTTTTTTCTCTAATGAATAAATGCACGCAAGAGAGATGGAAAGCATGACACATTTTCCAAGGCAAAAGTCTATTTAAAATAGATAGGTTCTATTCTTCAGGCTTGCAGAGCCTGAGGAGCGAGCACGCTCAGCGGATGGACGGATAGGAGGAGAGAGGATGGTCTTTCTCCGTCAGTGTGCAGATAGAGCATGCTGGCAAACTGGGAAAAGCTCACAGGGTTGATTTTCTTTCCTTCCCCAAAATGTATGCTGTTTTTCTTTTGTCCCAAATTTTCTGGAAATATTGCTCAAGTCTTGCATGCCCATGTTCTGTGTGTGTATGCACTGCTTCGATTTTTCAGGAGTGGTGATTAATTTTGCCTCACACACAGAATACTCTTCATCACGTTTGTAAAGGGCGAAGGAAAGCAAACCCTGTTTTCTGCTGACCGTTCACAGTAAGGGTCATCAACGCTCAGTTCAAGTTTTGAAAACCTTGCATATTGTGACTATTTTTCCTCTCTAAAGATTTCCTGAATTTCTTTGCAACTTTCTTTGCAACCTTCCTCCTCTCTTTGTCCGTGGGCTTGCAGGAGCCGGACAGGAGCTCTTCCCCGCCGTGGTGCGAAATGAGGCGCCGCACCTTCTCCCAGCGCAGCTGGTGCGCAGCAGCCCCGCCGTGCACGCGCGCTTCTCCCCAGCGGCTCCCGGGCGCACCCAGAGAGCCGCCGGGTGCCCCGGCGCCGAGCTGCTCTGGCACGCAGCCTGGCGCAGTGCGTTCCACACGCGCTGCCCTCGATGCCGGTGGCTCCGAGAAGTGCCCGCGGCGTGCAGCGAGGAGCGCTGCCGGTGAGAGCTACGAGCACCGCGGGCGTTACCGGGGCTCCGTCCCCGCGGCGCCGCGGGCTGCTAGTGCGCGTTGGAGCCCTGCATCCGCGCGTTCGCTGCAGCAGTGCGTGCAACGCAGTCTGAGTTACAATCTGCTAAAGTTAGCTGAGCTCTGAAATACAGCAAAGTAAAGCATTCGCCTACTGAGTTGTCTTGCAGCGCTGCATTTTTTGCAGTCCTTGGAAAGACAGATGCTCCTGAAGTTGATTTTGCTTAGTTTCAGTTAGAGATGACCATGATAGGTGTTCTGAGGTGAATGCAGCATCGGTAGCATAACATTGCTCCTCATTCACTAATAGCCCTCTCTCGCATTTTTGATCAATACTTGGACATTACACCTGCCAGCATTACTCTTTATCCTGAAAAGAAAGCAAGAATTCTTTCCCCTTAGATTAATTCCTTCAGGCTAACAACTGCTAGATGACACTGGCACAGGTAGGGCTATGTACACCTTCATTATTCCTACTGGCAATAACTTAATAAAGAAGCTTTTATGATGAGTGACCCACTTCCTGAAAGAGTTTCCTCTACTGCAGGGAAAAATTCAAGTTTTATGCTTCTCTGAAATGGTTAATATAGTTTGATTAAAACATTACAGCCTTTGGAGTCTATTATTCACCCTCCATATGAGCTAGAATTCACATAAATAAGACAATGGAAATGGAAAATAAATATGAGAGCAATTTTAGATCTATAACCGAGACACATAGGTACATGGTATCAAATCACATGAACCTTGTGTTTCTCTGAGTTAGTGCT
Organism: Rhea pennata; assembly: GCF_028389875.1. Classification (NCBI taxonomy): domain Eukaryota; kingdom Metazoa; phylum Chordata; class Aves; order Rheiformes; family Rheidae; genus Rhea; species Rhea pennata. The sequence goes on from NC_084682.1 coordinate 471,698, forward strand.
GCACTGATTTACACCAGAGGAGGGGTTGGCTATAAATTTGTTGGCAGCTCAGTTACAGTCCTACCTCTTTCCTTTTGTGTGCACAGGTCTGTATTTCACATTGGTTTGCCCCCCCCCCCGCTATTCTCACACAGCTGTCAGATTGCTTTTTATATTTTTTGCAGCAAAGCCAAGAGTGAAGCTGATTGTAGACTCAGCCTGAGCATCTGGAATTTCTTTTAAACAGCTTTGCCCACTGGTTTATGTTAAATTATATGTAAGCTCTTCAAAACCAGGATCACCTTGTTTGTCAAAACCACCTGGCTGTCTACGTGTGCAAGGGGAAGGCGCCTGGCCCGCGATTCCTTCACTCATGGAGAGGCACCGACCACAGGGGGAGGTGCAATGCTCTCATTTCCAGCCCTGCAATTACTGCGTGGCGGTAGGGATGCGGGCACGGGGAACGCACAGCCAAGCCGTCCGGCACGCGGAGGGACTGTGCTAATAGCGAAGGGGCAGAGGGCTGGGAAAGCCTGCCTCCCGGTTTGACGCACATGAACATACATGCAAATTACATGCTTTTAACGGCTATTCTCCAGCAGGCTTGTCCGCCTGCAAAAAATTTTGAGCGGCAAGAGGATTTCCCCAGGAGGTGATGAGGAAAGCTGTTCGTTGTCCAGACGCCTTCGCTCTCCAGAACCACACCGTGGGCTGGGACGTCGGAGGGGCCTGGGCAACCAGGAGCATCGTTCCCATGAGACCCGTAAACCCCAGTGCCCCCAGCAGCGGCCGGCCTGGCCGTCGCAGGCTGGCGCAGCTCCGGGCTCGGCAGCGCGGACCCGGCTCCCGCTGGGACGCCCGTGGGAAACGCCGCCGGGCGGCTCCGTCTCCTGCCCTCTCGCACGGAGGACGCGTCTCGCGGAGCCTGGTTTTCATTCCCGCGCGAAGTCGTTCTGCCTAGGGCAGTTTCCCCCGAACGCTCGCGCTGCGTCTCCCAGAACACGCTCCCCTGCGCCAAACGAGGATTTGTTTCCCTCGCTTTCCTGCCACCCGTTCTGGGCTTTGGCACCCCACGTTACGTGATGCATTTAGCCTCTCTAGAAATCCTCATGTCTCTGGGATTCAGAGGGAGCATAGCGAGAGTCTGATCTGCTTTATAATAAGTCTAGACTTGTTCGTGCTATCTTTCTTTTGAATTTCTCAAGACTCTGCTTACATTTGTTGGCAATTCTCCAAAAAGGCGCAGACATCGGTAAAAAATGTTCTAGCTCTGTTTTACAGAAACAAGGATTAAAAACCTAATACAGTTTTTTTTTCCCCTTTAGGATGAGTAGCCCCTTAGGGAGGGGCTGAGGCCACCTGGAGCTCAATCAGCGGCCGAGCAGCACCTGGCTGTCATGAGGCCCGACGGGAGCCGAGCGCAGCTCCTCTGCAGAGGTGTTGAAAGTTGGAGGGCTGGACCATGTCTGGTCTGGTCTGGCATTTTCCCTTTCAGGACTGCGATTGGTTTGGTAGGTCCTATTTTTTCTCTTGTAGGTGGTGGTAGTCACGTACTCTTGAAGGTCTTCTGGATGAGGTATCATCCTAATTTTTACTTAGCTTGCATTTGTCAGTTTAAAACAAGAGTCAAAGCTGCTAGTAAGAATACTAGCTGCGTGTGTAGGAGCTGACTGGGTAGGCATGGATGAGCAACAGTAAATGCTGGTTGTGTTAAACCATGGCTTCCAGCTAATCTGTAGCTGTTTTTCTAGTTTATTACCAGTTGTGCAGAGTTTATGGAAGCTTTTGTGAACCCTGCCTGCTCACTGAGCTAGAGATACGCTAAGAGAAATGTGTTCTGCATTATCTCGTTATTCTGATACGGACTAGATTCTCGTTGTGAAAGCAACCAAATTAATTGGTTGGCAAAGCTAGGTCTGTATAATGACTGTGCTGCAAAGGGTACAGATCTTGTATTTATACATGTTTTTCCATATAATAGTTCAGAATATTTTAAGCTCAAAATGACTCTGAGCTTGGGGGATGACAGAACAAAACCCAACCTGTTTTACTGTACTCTAGTACCTCTGTTTAACTGGCAAGCCACGCTTCTGCTGTGGCCTGACCTCGTGCACCTTTATTCCTTTACAGCTGATCCAGTCCTGCATCTCTGGCCTCATTAGGTGAGAAAGCAGTACGTTAAGGCTTGCTGGGGGAAGGGTTGCAGAGTGTTGGGCTTGCTGCAGCTATGAAAGTCTGAAAAAAATCTCGCTGGAATACAAGGCAGTGCTGCAAGAGTCTTCATCTCCTGTCACACTAAAACAGATGATTTGGGGCTTAATAAGCAGTGTGATTCTCCTAGTCGACCTCAGGAAGGGCTGAAGGCCTGCCTGAGTATACGAAAGCCGTCATGCTGTGAAGCTTCATGTGCAGAAGCTTTGTCAGCTAAGGGGAGGAGGGGGCTGATGTGGCTCCTGTTTGGTTTTTGATTCCACAGCTTTGTTAAGTACCTATTAATAATTAAATTGACCAGGTCAAGCTGCACTGCTCCCCATGCACCTCTTGCGATCCTCCCAGGTGTCCTTCGGGGCGGCAAGTACACTCCCTACTAGGTTCTCAGCCTGTAAAACCTTCTTTCATGAAGTAGCGGGACCTCCATCACACCTGCTGGATGCCCACCCAGCAGTGGGCTTTACCTGACCTGCTCTTTCGTATGCTCCGACGGTGCCCTTGCGCCACTGACGAGGTGCAGGAAACTTGTACTGCTCCATACCGAGAGGACAGAAAGACTTGCCATCTGTGCAGAGAATGGGTGCTATTTTGAAGTTGATTATCCATTCCCTTAAGGAAGTAGGAGAAGTATTTGGATGCATTCTGGACACTGCCAAATTGTAGGCAAAAGGTGGTCTTCAAACTGAGTAAGGCTGGATCCTCAGCTGCTATAGGCACTCTTTTAAATGGTACAGCTAGAGACAGTCCCCCAAACTTCATCTGGTTTCCTCTGCTTATGTCTAGAAACCTAGAATTATAATCAGCACTAAATTGTAGCGTGGATTGTACTATACAATTGCTTAGATCTTTGTTGTTGCTTTTGAATTTTCATTTTCTACTTTCTTTTCACAGGATGTATTATGTAGTGCTCAAATGTGTTGCTGTAGCTGGAGGGTGAGGATCACCTTCTCTAATATAGTTTAATGGGACTTTCTTTCCTCTCCTAATCCCATGGAAATAGAAGATACACTGTATAGGATCACATATGAATGTTACTGTCATTTTGCTTTGTGTCAAAGATACGATCTCATCAGAGCTTGACTGTATCACTAATTTGAGAAAAGGGCACAAACATTAAAGCTGAGATATGTAACCTTTAGCAATCCTTCAGTTTGTAAGGAAGATATTGGGAATGCAGATTGTTGGGCATTATGCTCTGAAACGTTCCCCTAACTTTTGAACTGCAAAATTATATGACTGTCAGAACCGAGGTCACTTCTACCCCTCCGCCCCATTTTTTTTATGCTTGACTACAAATCTGAAACATCACTTGTAAAGGAAAGATGAATGCTATTAGTATTCAAATGAATTTCTTCTTCCATGTGAAAAATCGAACACTTCATTGCTAAAAGTAATTTTAGTGTTAAGCTATGTTATGGTAGCTCCTGTAGCCAACTTGTATGGAGGAGGTGAATATTTTGTCTTACCAAGGGCTAAACCTTGGCCCTGGCTCTAAAGTGACATATTGGGAAGAGGTCCATGTGACTAGATGTAGCTCCAGCAGAGCAATCTTCTTCCTCTGTTTTGTTGGGTCCGAGAAGGTGCAAAAGGAGTCCCCTTACAGTTGTTACTGATTGGCAACCAGTTGGTTGATAGCCAACCAACTGTTGGCTATCAACAACATTCAGGAGATGCTTAAAAGCCAGCCTTTCCGTAGCATGCTGGTGGGCTTTGGTCATAGTGTACACGTGGCTGTGGCTGCACGGGTTTGCAGCTGTGCTGGCAGGCAGCAACTGTGCTGGCAGGCAGCAACTGTGCTGCCCCGCATCCCCTTGGGTCCCCCCACGTTACCTGGGAGTTGTGTCGCTTGGTGCAGGATGGCGACTGCATGGTGGCCATCACCTCCTCGTGTTCCTGCTGCACTACCCGTGAGCTGTGCTGCTCAGTGCAGGGCGGTGATCAAGTGGTGGCCCTTGTCTCCTCACTGCCTGTGAGACGCGCGGTGCCCGTGTAGCTCGTGCGGCTGCTCGGTCCTCTCCTCCCCTCCCTCTTGCCTCCTCAGGCACCGTGCGAGGCGAGCTGTTCTCTTTGGCTTTTGTAGAGGAAATTTGGCTGATCTGTTTGGAGTCTTCCCTGGACTGTTTCTTGAGAATATTGTGACAAGCCCAGGGAGGAGGTTTTCGTGATTTTGCCCCCGGCCGTGGCAGATGGAGCAGCCCGTGAGCACGTGCTCCTCGGGTAGGGGAGCTCTCGCAGCACCCTGGGGAGCTTGGGGCCCAGTGACAGCAGCAGGGGTTTTGCAGGACGTCCTTAGAGACAGAAATTTCAACCGTTAGTGGCAACTAGTTACAGTAATTTTTTTTTCTAACACTCAGAACCTAGAAGTATTCTTCTTTGATGTCCATCTTTTCAATTTGCACTCTTTCCCCGTAACTGGCCAAACAGGCGCAGTGGCCACAACCTGCCAGAGTGATCCAGCTGCTCCCATTTCCAGAATTGCTGGTAATGAAAAGGGGAATCATTTTCAGAAACCAAGAGGGGGATAAGCTACAAGCGATCCCCAGTACAGTTTCTCTAGTTGGACCCCCAAAATCTGAAATGGCACCTCATTTTAGACAACATAGGCCATAAAACTTTATTCTGGAACTTGCCCCTTAATGGGTAAAACTCTCTTCAACTGTGGCAGCTGCTGCAACACTATTGGTTTGGTGCATCACTCTGGCCTGTACTAGCCTCTCAGTCCCTTCATCGCAGTGCAGTCGTCCCACCAGCTGCTAATGCAACTCTTCTAGCTTTCATTTTGAGTCTAGATAAAGCTCCAGGTTTTCCCCATGAAGTTTCAGGACTCCCCTTAACTTGAAATGCAGAAATGCCAAGGATGAATGCTTTTGCAAACTTTAGTCCGTATTTATGTCATTCATCAGAACCTGCCACTTATTTCACCCTCATCACACGAATCTGGCCAAGCACAACACAAAAGCTCGTATTTGCCAGCTGTTCACCACTGCACAGATGTTTCCGGTGCTGCTGCTTCCAATATGTTGGGAAGATGATAATACTACAGTTTTACAGTGGTTTTGATGGGATGGATTTTAAAGGCTGACAGATTTACAAAATACAATAGCTCACTTCAGATCCTCAGTGGTGAAATTCAGCCTGCAGAGTGGCAAACGTGGCATAGTTTGTGTGTTTTCTGTGAAGAAAAGGGAATAGCGAAGTTCGTGTTTGCGCTCAGTCTTCCAAGTCCCTGTAGTTCTGCTTAAGCGTGACAGACCGAGGCGGCGTGATGGCTGGCTGCTGCCGTTCCTGAATGCCGGGATGCTTCCAGCAGGTGTTTCTCGTGCCTTCACGCAGCGCCGTCGCAGTCCCTGTGGCAGGGGAAGGTGCTTGGTAAGAGCAAGCTGTGGGCCGGGCTGGGACAGTGGGCACCGCGGGTCCCGCTCGCTCCCGGGCGTCCAGCGGGGCCAGCCTGCACCTGAAGGATGCCAAGGTCTCTTTCTACTTCTGCCTAGGCTCAGGGAAAATACTACGGAAACATTAACCGAGTTTCTGGATTGGTCAAACATGATTGCAGTCATGCTTGTAAATAGGACTTGTGTAACAGAACTTGCTGTTATAGATCACAGTAAGGTTGTGTTGATAGAACTGTCAAGCACAGTAAGCGCTGAAACTACAATATATTGATGATGATTATAGCGTAATTTAACAGCAGTGCATGTGAAGAGGCAATTTTACACTGTAGTTCACCATAGTAAATTCAATCATACGGAAGATGTAGAAGGCCAAATACTTTCATTAAAAAGTCAAGATAGATACTGGGTTGTTTTTCCAGTGCTGGTAGTATTCCTGACTTCTTACGGAAAGGTTGCTGCTGTTTTACCTTGTTAAGCATCCCCTCTGACATATATAGCTTTACAGGGTAGAGGAGACTTCAGTCCTGACTGCTGGACAACTGCTCTGACTCTTCTCTGCCAAAGCAGAAATGTGTTTTTCATTAAGGGCGTTGAGTGAGCTGTATTGATATGAAATGTTAGTGAAGACCATGCACAGGAGTCGCGCTTCTGGAGAGCAATGTAAAACTAGGCCTGTTATTCCTTCTTTTTATCAGACTGGACAAAGTCAGAAGTTATTACTCACTGAAATAACTTATCTGATAGCTTTGACTTTTTTCCCCAATTACTGTAATTTGCAGACCTAAGAAAGGATTGAATTTGAGGAGTGTAATTGGTTTGGATAAAATAGCTTCTTTTACCCTTTATTTCCAACCTCAAACATTTTATTCTTATTTATACTGCAGTTGCCTCAGACTGTTCAGGAAACAAACACAAAGGGGCATTTGGGCAAGCACAGATGTCGTCGCCATCCTTCCTAAGGCCTCTTTGTGCTGACAATGTGATTTGAGGTTGCCCTAGTGTCAAGGAGAAATCAGGTCGTGGCTCCTTGGGGTCCCTCCCTGGAGAGGGCAGGTGGAAGTGGGAGCTCTTGTCGATGGAAATTGGCTGAGCCCTTGGTGTCCTCTCTAGGTGGGGATGCCCCAGGAGTTGACATGCAGAAGTGCCAAAATCTCTTGGCCAGATTTTCCTGGCTGCTCTGCAGGCTAACTTGGATTTTTTTTTTTTTCCTGTTCATACCTCACTCATGTTGAAGCCCCCATTGACCTCCTGCTAATTCCTGGTAGGACAGCCACTGCTGTCTGGTTGTACCATAGTGTGTCCTGGGACTCACCAGGCAGAATAGTCTCTTCTGGCTCAGGTGGCTTTGGGACAGACTCCACCTTTTTGTCCCATGGCTCTAATACTAGCACAATAAAAGTGTGAATTAAAATCTAAATCACTGTGACCCAACTAACAAGTGAGTGACTTGGATCTCTTCCAATTCTGTTTCCAAGGAGTAATTTCTTTTTTTTTTTTTTTTTTTTTTAATTTCCTCTGCTACAGACAAGAAACTAAATTCACCAAGTGAAAATGACTCTTATTGTGTCTGGAGGAAGGCTTAAGTGATTGCAAGAGACCAGTGTAGCCCAATTAATGTTTTCTTCTTTATTCATTGCTAGTTCTGATCTGTAGATGTCTTAAATATGTTAACACTTGTTTATGCATTTTTCCTCCGCCATTTTTTTATACCTATGGTAAAATGCAAATTGAGCTTTTGCGTATGTCAGCATCAAATCACTTCTGTGACATGAATTTTGTTCGTCCTGTTGGAAAAATGAAAAGTGAAATAGACTTTATAACAGGCAAAATTATTCACATTGATTGCTTTTCATCAGTTGCATCAATTATAAATAGCAAAGAGGCTTTGAAGAATACATTTATGACTTGTTAAAAACATTTTCTAAAATAATTAAAACCTTGTTGACTGTGGACATGTGGAACACTTAGTCACGTGCTTCTTTTCCGGCATCAGGTTGAACTCTGCCTGCAGTAACAGCATTTGAATCGAGCTGCAGTGCAGGAAGTATGTTGCAGAGTGCAGTGAAAGAGATGCCACTCCTAGATCATGCCTCCTCCATGGAAAAATGGCTAAAAAACCTCCATGCTGGCACCTGGAGAACTTCTAGTAGTCTGGCTCTGCAGTTCTTCAGGCTCAAAAAGCTAAAGCTCTTTTTTTTTTTTTCTTTGCATATGCTTATGTACCTACAACCATTTTCCATGCAATGGCACCAGCAGGTCGGGCGCACTGGGTGGGCAGGTGCGTGCGAGGGGCACTGGCCTGCAAAGCAGGTGCCACCAGGAGCAGGGAAGCTCTGAACCAGACCAGCACTTCGTGAATGAGCAGCTCCCTCTTCTCCTGTGCACGTGTCCTCCGTTTGCTAGTTAATCGGCCATCACGTGCGAACTCATCGTTGCAGCGAGTTCCAGCCAGAAGTGCTCAGCAGTGCCCGCTGGTGAACAGGGTGGGCGCAGGAATGCCGACGGAGGAAACGGAGGGTAGGACTGCACTGCACCGTGCAGGAGCGCGGAGAGACGTGCTGGTGAGCGATGCCGTTCCGAGGGCTCCCGGTCCTGCTGCACAGATGGCTTCACGCCCGAGGAGCAGCTGCTCAGCTGCATGTCAGGAAACTGGGGCTGACTTGTGCTCATGTGAGAGCTGCAGACTGCAAAGGCTGGACAGCAGTTCTGCAAGCTGCTCGAGTGTCCTCCGGAGAGGACAGGCATCTTCAGGGGCAGGCAGGGTCCTTCGCTGGAGATGACATCCCCCCATCTGCTGTCCCAAAGGACACTGTTCCTCCTTGTGGGCTGGCTTGCAGCCCAGAAAAGGGGAGCTGGCCGGGGGGGGGGGGGGGGGGCTTGTTCATATAAGCTTAGCCTCAGATTATGTTGATCATGAAACACCAAACAGGGACAGTTAAGACCAGCTCTAAAAGCAGAAGCTGGTAAGTTGAAGCGCTGTTCACCCAAAGGTGCTTTGCTACATTGGACAAGTGTCCCAGAAGGTGCTCCGCACCCAGCAAGCACAAGCAGGTTTGGGGATAGGTACAGGAATACGGTCAGAGCAAAACCAGGATGGACAGGTAGGAGAAAGGAAGAGCTGCGCATGTTTGGTGTCCTCAGAGATCTGGGGTGGGGGCTGTCCACCAGCTTTTGCCAGGTAGATGTCTCTGGTGTGCCTGGACTCCTGCCCTGAGAGTGAGGCAAGTGTTACCAGGCACGAGTCATCTAATCTTAATGTAGATGTATGGCACATCAAATGAATCATGCTCTCAACTGACCACAGTGGGAGCGTAGCTGATGAGACTGAAGGTCAGTGCCTGTACTGTAGATGTCTTGGTCCAGACAGACAAACCCAGCTGAGGTCTGCTAACAGAAAATCAGGACTCCGTTCAGAGCAGAGGCCAAGTGGGGCTGATCCTGTACAAAATCCCTTGACATATCTAGGAAGGGCCTTAACAGAACCATGGGGAGCTTTGGGACTGATGCAAAACTCGGCTCACAGACCATTGGATTATTTGCTTTGCAGTAGGTTAGGTGTTTTCATGGTGCAAAGCCCTTGCAACCTCAAAATGGAATATCTGTTTCATCCCTGCCACAAGCAGAAAATGCGGTCTCACACGTTGCTGACACTGGATGTGCTTCTAAAGCTCAAGGAAAACAGGGTCTTTGAACCTTGCTTATTGCCAATAAGCTAATCCTTGCAAAATGAAAATTACCATCTGTCCCTCTGATCAGAGACTGGCATCTGGGTCTGGCTCTGGTGCGTTTGGATGGAATATTGGACAAGGTACAGGAACACATGTCACTTCCGTGAACGTTTGGTTGCTGTTCCTCAGTAATATTATGTATGGCATCTGGCATATATAATAATTTAAATTGATGGAGACTTTCTAATTCTCTTTTCTGTTTCATAAAGAGCCAACAATGGATATTGCTTCATATTAATACTTAATGTTAATTTCAAACTAATATTTAAACTGTCTACACCATAATATCAAAAATAAAAACACATGATACTCTTTGAACAGCCTTGTGGGTATACAGATAAACCTAAATACATAAATTTAGGTTATACACTGGTGAAACATGGGAACGTACTGTCTGCGAGGGAAACCCTTGGGAACAGATTTTTCAAGTGCTGAGCATCTGCAATTGGAAGTAACATTTATAAACAGTACATTTCTCTTTCCTATGCCAGAACAAGACATGAATTTGGATCCACAAGAGAAAGAAACCCGAACTGCAAGCTGGTGGCACTGTAGCTGCCCTGGGCGCGCTCGTTTCTCCTGCACCATCTAGCTTTGACCTTTGCAGGACACAGTGGGCTGCTGATGTGGCACGTCGTTTAACTGGTGTAAAACCAGTTGAAGGTGATGGGGATAGCTTCAGCAAGTTGGCACAACGGCAAACGCAGCATGATGCTGACGGTCACACGCGTCCTGTCGAAGATAGGAAATTATGTAGGTTAAGAACAAACACCTGTGCGCAAAAAGGCAGCGTTACACTCTGAACCTTTGCGCTCTCCTCTTTCTAACCTCACTAGCACGAAGATCCGGACCACTCTAATGCTGTGCTTCTCCCTTTGTTTGCCCTCTTGTGTACCCAACGCCAAGTCACTTCACGACTCCCTTGTCTGTTTTATTGCACAAATGTCAATATAAAATATCACTGAAGAATCTTTTCAGGCTTGCACTTAGAAATCTTTTTCTTAATGTTTCTTTGCATGGACTGTTTATCAGTGATAATTTTTTTTTTTTAATAACTTTGTTATTACCCTGAAATGGCTGAAGGAGATGATCCTCAGCAGTTGATAAACCAAACAAAATGTTTGAAGCTGACAGAACGGCGCTCACTTTTACCGGGTCAAGCAATGGTCCTTGACATCACTGGAGCAACAGCATCACTGACTCTTAAGCCATATAACTTGATAACGAAACTTAGCTGAATTCAGAGGGGATGAGAGCAGCAGAGACTGAGATACTCTTTATCTGGCCTTAAAAGTGACAAAAGCTCCCAGAGCTTGCATGAATTTTCTTTAATTTCTGCAGTTTCTTTAAGCACCATTTACTGATCATTTAAGTACTCATTTTTATTCTTGTGCCCAAAGAGCCTGACTGTTCTGATTCTGGTTTAGATTGGATTTTAAAATGGTTCATCTAAACTGAGCAGTTGTTTTTGTGCCCCTCTCGGGGGGCTGGGTTCAGCAGCCTGCGTGATGGGAGGAGTTCCTGGGAGCAGAGCTCTCCAGCACCTTGGAGCACCGATTGCCGGTCAGCCAGAGGCAGCTGAGCAGAAGCACAGAGTTTTATCTTTTGTTATGTCTCATCTTTACTGTGAAAAAATGCAGTCTTATTTTTCATAGCACCTTTAATGGTGGGTATAAATGAGGTTGGTAACAGGCCTCCCTGCAGTAAGAGGGAACTACTGCTTTCTAAGGAGATGCTTGCAGCAGCAGCATTGCTGTTTCCTGCCCAGCTTCCTCTCGTGTTCTCTTGCTTAGGGCTAGTACAGCAAGTGTATAATAAAAAGATTAGTAGTGTCACAAACCCAAACAGTTGCATTTCAAAGGTTAAGGAAGTTGATGTGCAGTTTGCTCCCAAAATGCAATACTGTATCTTGGCTTGTGCAATTCACTCCTGGACACAGGTGGGGAAAAAGTCTCTTTTTGACTTCACAGACTTGATTAAGCTCTAATGCTTTCTGCTGCTTAAAGAGATGCTCTGTGTCACACAGAAGCTACAGCTCTCCTTGCAGCAAAAGGAAAATGCTGCAAAGCAATGACACATGCAGGGGATGGGATTCCCCTCCACAGCACTGCTCTGCCACTTACTGCAGGGCTGAGAGTAAAATGCTTTCTGGGCATTTGTGGTTCCCGGGAGCTTTGATACCCGTCCGTGACTTTAAGGGGCCTGGCTTTCTCAGTTCCCTGCTGGTTTGGAAGATCTCAGGCTCACAGGGCCAGTGTCTGTCCAAGGAGGCTCCTGCAGGGTGCTGCGTGAAGAGGGGCTACTGCAGCAAGGAACGGTGATGCGGCACGGAGTGGTGCCCGGCAGTGCGGTGCAGCACGATGCTGTGCGTGGTGTGGTGCGGAGGGGTCATGGTGTGCTGCGATGCGTGGTGCAGTGCAGCATGGTGCAATGCATGGTGCAGTGCAGAGCAGTGCATGAGCAGTCCACAGCATAGTGCAGAGTGGTGCGTGGCATGGCGCAGCACAGGTGTTGCAGAGCAGGGTGCAGTGCGAGGGAGGGTGCTGTATTCTCATAAAGCTGCCCAGATTCAGTAGCAGTCTTTTGCAAGCTTTTGAAAATGGAGTTATTTATGTGACAAACAGAACTGTCAGCTCAGCCAGGCAAATGGCACTCTAGGCAAAAATTAGGCAATCTTGTTCTGACTATTACAGTCATATGAAGAGTCCTGAGGAATGTGGGCTGTGGGAGGTAGCCCCCAAGCAGGAACAGAGTCTCTGCACCCAAGGGCTGCCTGCCCCTGCCTTGTGTGCTGGGGTGCAGCAGTGAATCTCATCAGCCTCGATGGACTGCAACGTGAAGAGTTCCTAGTTAAGCACCTATGAAAACATCTCTACCTGTACATGCTTACATGGGTATATAAATTCCACTGAAGCCCAACGAGTGAATTCTGCTATTAAAATAGCACCTGCATTATGTAAGTATCTGCCTCATGCTACCCTGCCTAAGAAAGATCAGTGGCTCTTTTGAGGCAGCGCCCTCAAGTATTTGCAAAATAATGAAAATCTGTTGCTAATAAAGACTCTTGGTTTGTTTCTTTCTATCTATACTTTTATTGGCAATTACCACAGGCGTTACAATTTCCAGTTATTAAAAAGAGTGGTATTTAGCAAATGCTCCATTAACTTGCATTAAAAAAGAATCTATCCTAGTATTCTCTGATATATGACTCCCAACTGCATTAATTCTCAGAATGATTAGCATGATTACAAAACTTCCTCGGGAAAGCATGCACCAGTGTTCTCATTGATGGCATCACGAAGAAGTCAGATATTTTATCTTCAGCACTTTTATGTAAAACAGGGACTAGGTAAAGAAAATCTGGAAACTCGTTAGAAGGAAGCATTAAAGTGAAATAGAGGCGAAAGCACCGTGCAGCTCTGATTTTTAGCAAACAATTTGTCTGCGAGGGCAAAGATTGCTCTGCCTTGCCGCAGTTCACGGTAAGCCTGGAGAAGAGTCCTTCGCCCAGCAGAGTTGTGAGATACTCGTGCTGCCGCTCTGAATCGGGAGTGTGGCTTAAACCAAGCTAAGCACACATATGTGAACTGGGATGTGTGCAAGTCCTTCTGCGCCCCGTTGGATGAGCAGTATTAAAAGTAACTAGATGATTTTCTGAATCAAGGTTTTCACACCGTACTGTGCTGGGGTTAGAAGGTGTGACGGGTTCCCCATCTGAGCACGCAAAACGCCTACAGCAGCTAGCAAGGGCGAGGGGGCTCGTCGGTCACGGGGAGCAGCTGGCTCTTGGTCTGACACCAGATGCTGGGCTTGTTCCAGTTTACTGCCTATTACTTCCATGAACTTCTTCACCTGGGAATACCAATACACAGAAAGCATGTCAGAAAGAAGTGGCAAGGACCAATGTAGAATTTAATATTGTATTCCCCCCAAAAAAAGCAGCAGGAAGGTAAAAATGGAGAGATGTGACAAGGCAGCAGTGATGAGAAGCTTTAATTATCTTGCTACTTCTGCGTAGGAAACAGCGAGCTAATATTTCCCAAAGAGTACAGGTAATGCTTCATTTTAGAGTTCAATATGACAGCGAGAGACGGAGCAAAGCCTGGGCACGGGGTGAGCTAACACTCGGGGCAGAACAGGCACTGAGAGGACACGCGAGCTGGTGGGCTTTGGGCGGGAGCGCTGCAGTAAGCGCTGGGGTGCTGCGCACGGAAGCCCCCGCCGCGGGCGAGCGCCGGCGGGAGCCCCGGCACGGCGGGCGCAGGCGCTTCCTCCGCTCGCTTTGCAACCACAAGTCACGTTTAGCTGCGTTTCTGCGTGCAGGTGCACCCCAGAGCTGGGCCGGTTTATGAATTTTAAAGTGGAAGAGATATAAGAAATTCTAGCACACTTCCTTTTTGCAGGATCCCGGTGCCTCTGACTTCTCCTGTTGCCCCGCTGTAGCCCGCTGCCAGGCTGGATGCTCGCCGCGGATCCCCGTTCGGGGCAGCCCCGCGCCCCTGCCCTGGGCGGGCGCCGGGCTCTGCCTTGGCTCTGCAGTCTTTCGACTTCAGCATCAAACCGCCCGTTTGCAGAAGCTGCCGCTCAGCCTCGTCGTGAGAACTGCACTAGCGCGTAAGGTGAAAACCAGATAGTTTAAAATTGCCAGATGCTGAGTCTGGAGAGCAAATAGGCTGTAAAAGCCACGTGGGCGCTGACAACTGGCTCTTAGTTTAAAGCTGAATTCAGAGACACACAGAATGACTGTTTTCAGCCCCAGAACGGTCAGGCTGTACTGTTGCTTCTTCGACGTAGCCTCTTCACGGTTGTTGTTACTGTGGTTTCCGTCACTGTCTTGGGTCAGCTCTTGCGTGGCAGATTTTTTTCTCAGTGTCCTTCAGGTGTGTTTCCAAACGCTGCTTTTACGCTTCCGTGATCGCTGGCTGCACCCTGTTGCGTACCCCGGTGGCGACGGAGGCCGCAGCACGTTCATGTTGCCTTTGGACTGATGTGGTCATCCTCTTGCAAGCTTTCTGGCTTCCTCCCAAAATCTCATTGCAGATCTGGGGATGTTCAAAGCGAGCATGCCTCCTCCAGGGGAAACCCAGCTCGAGCATCTCCTGCGTTTGGAGCCTTCCCACGGTTACAAGCCTGTGGTGTTGACTCCTGGAGGCACGCTCGTGACCTCGAAGAGCCGCTCACGGCTCGCGTGGAGCAGTGCCTCGTTCGGGTGCTGGACGGAGGATTCCCGGCAGCGGGGCAGGGTCGCCCCGCGGGCAGGTCGGGGCGTCCTGGTGGCACAAGCGAGCACCGGCACCAAGCCGGGGGGGACTGGATGCTCCTTTGGTTGTATCAGATAGCAGTGCAGTCATTCCTAGACTAATTTCTTAGAAAGAAAGTAGTGTTCAGTGATGGAAAAATTCAAAATGATATTTTTAATTTGGGAAAAAATGAGGCAGTATGAGAAAGCTCTGCTTAGTCTTATTAAATAAGTTGGTGTGTTTTCTTTCCTTAGGTCAGGGCTCTATTTTGTTTACGTTGCTGAGACCAAAAGCTGTATTTTGGACGTCAGTCCCCCAGCCAGAGCAGTGCCAGGCAGTTCCCACTGCGAGTGAGCTCCTCAGCAAGCACGGAGCCGTTTCTCTCTTTTTTCCTCCAGATCAGCAATGGACTTTTCAGCGTCGTGTCTCAGGCGCCTGCATCCTGGGCTTCTGGGGTGTTCCTCCATTCGCAGCCCTGGCTGGGCTGGGGTTCGCCGGCGTCGGAGCAGCCAGGCATGCGTCCCGTCCCGTCCCGTCCCATCCCAACCTGTCCCGACCTGACCCGTCCTGTCCTGTCCTGACCCGTCCCGACCCGACCCGTCCCGTCCCTCCCGCGGCTCCCGCGTCCCGGCGCCGTGGTCGGCCAAGAGGAACCGGAGCAGCGGAGGGCTCGACGCCCTCCGCTTCCCCTGCAGAGGAAGGGGCATTTCCTTTCCTCTGCGCAGCAGGGTTAACCAGCGTGTTAATTTTAGAAAAGCTTCGCCTAACCTCTGGCGCACAAACTGTGTTTCAGCAGTGGGAATAGGACACTTGGCATGGGTGAGGGCTCAGCAGTCCTTGCAGATACGACAAATCCTCTTTCTCTAGACGAGAAGTGAGCTGTGTCTCAGGTGCTGCAAATGAGGGAGCACTGATGGAGCCAAGGAAACGCTGATGTGGGTCAGCTGTGTGGCCCAGGGCCTCCTGCTCTCCTGTCCCAGGAGGAGGACACCTGCCCCTTGCCTGGGACTGAGCTGGTCGTTTGCTGCTGCTGGGGGCTTTATGCAGTGCAGAAGTGCTGTGGTGGTTGCTGCTGATCCTCGTGGGCGTTCTTGCTCATATTTTGCTGTGATCTGAGACTTGCTGGTCTTGCCTGAGAAGACAGGAGTAAATAGCTTGGTGGAGGAGACTCCTGGCTGATGGGAAACGCTGAGGAGCTGCAGGAACACCTCCGCTTCACAGGTACCGAGGCTCTGCCTGGCTCTGCAAGTAAAATGTTCTCATCTGGTTGGTCTTTAGCTCTGGGAAAGCTTTTGGCCTGAGTAGAGCTTAAGGTTTAGTAGGAGAGGATAATTAAACTTTTAATAATTTTGCTAAAAATATTAGAAATCGCTATTTTAGGGGACGAGCGCATTTAACTGTTATGGCATGTTATGGGATTTGGTGGCTGCTGAGTTTAGCCGCTGGCTCGCTAGCTCGCGCGCGCACCCTCGCCAGCGCTCCCGAGCTCGGCGTCGCTCGGAGCGGGCTGCCGGGGCTCGGAGTGCGGCACCGCCTGCGCCCCGGGCGCCCGGGAAAGCCGGCCCGCGCCGGCGGCTCCGCTGTCTTTAGAGGGACTCGTTGCCTTCTTAAGTAAAGGTGCCGTGAAAGCTGTTTCCTCCTCCTTTAGTGAACAACCAGATCTTTATTTTCCATCTTTATCTTGGAGTTAGTTGTGTTAATGGGTGTTGTGTTGAAAGAATATGAAATGTGTTTGGTTCTGTTGCACATTCTCCTTTGAAATGTTAAACCAAGTGTGAACTAGACGTTGTGCAGCTGGGGCATTATTTAAATCTATTTGGAAGCTTCATGCTAATATTTAAATTGCTTCCCATTTTAATTGAAATATTTACTTCTGGGAAGACGGAAGATGGAGGCATTGCTTGCAAACCTATGTGGCATTGACATAGCTACTCTGGGTGATAAATACCAACTTGCAGAAAAAAATAAATATGTAGAAGCATTTTCTCCAGAGGCTCAGCAATGAGAAAATAGTGAATTAAAATGTTTCTTAGTTATGTGTAGAAAAATTAGCAACAGTCTGCATTAATTGAAATTCAGTTCTTTATGTATATCAGTTCCTTCTTATCCTTCTGGGATTCTTAGCAGTGAGAAAGAGACAGAGCAACAGATTAAGCTAAATGTTGGCAATGACAGCAATAAATTGAGGGTTTAAAGCCTGCATTGAGATAAATTACTATTAAAAACATGCTTGCACTTTTTCTTCTTCTAAGAGCAAGACTTCAGTTACACAAACAACAACTCTGTTGTATAACTCGGCTATGGCAGGAATTTAAGATTTGTGGACATTATCCAGTGCCCCAGTCTCAAGCGAGTGTGTTAGTGCTTTCTTCCAGGGCTTCAAAGCAGGTCTCTTGGCAGCCCTCAGCTGTCCCTTCCCAAGGCCTTTCTTGAGGTTTTCTTTGTCGTCGTGTCTCCTACGAGCCAAGTCTCAGCAGCGTGCGGGGAGCTAGCGGGCAGAGACCTGCAGCCCTGCCGCATCTCCTTGAGTTTCTCTGTCTCTACCTGGTGTCTCTTACAGCAATTCGTCTGTAGCTTTTTGGGTACAAAGCTCATTCTGCTATTGCCTGTATGGTACAATGCGATTCAAAATAGGGTTCCCTATGCTGAAATCAGTATCAAGTGTTTTCACTAGCTTTGGGACTGAAGCACAAAAAAAGGCAGTCTTAAGATCTTTGTAGAGTGATTGCATCAAAACATGCATTTTATGCCCAGCTTGTGTGGAGTAAGCTAACTGAGTGCTTTGTGGTATTGTTCTACTAATCCCCAGTTCCCCCCTTACAGTTACTTATTTAAAGTCTGCAATTAGGCCTTGTAATATTAGTAAATTTTAGATCAGTAAAAATAGTAGAGAAGATGAAACCAAAGAAAAGAGAAATGATTTGAAACATGGTCACTATCAAAAGCTTTAGCACTCTTCTGAATTTTCTGCATGTTGCTGATACTTTGGAAGTTATTTCCAGAGCGTTTGTGTACTAATGTTCCTAAGTTACATATGTGCACTGAGTGTTTGAGGAGCTGGAGCCAGACCTGCTGGGAAGGGGAGGGCTGTTCTGTGCCACCCCAGTGGTGGTAAAGCACCCCAGATCTCATTTAACGGGCTGGTTAAATTTGATGAGCTTTTATAGATCCTTTTATCAACTGGCAAAGCAGCTGGAAGAAAAGTGCTTGAAGACAACTGGTGTTTACAGGTTGCGAATGAAACGAAGACCAGCTGGGGAGAGGTCTGTTGTTGAACGTAGGTGTCATGAGCCAGACCCGGTTTGCTTTGTCTCTCTCTGGTGCAAACCAGCCCCTGTGGGCTGAATCCTCCTGGGTGATGCTGAAGGAGAGGACAGCTCCAGCATGGGCTGTCCAAGCTGCTGCGGAAGAGGTTAGAAGAGGTAGAAGAAAGATGCGGGTAGCGTATTGAAAGACTGAAACGCACCTGTATGCTGCCAAGCTGAATAATATTAGTAATACTGGTCAAAAGGTACATCTAGGCTAAATTTTGCTGTAGTAGCAAATGGTAGTGCTGCAGGGTCAGGACTTGATGTTTCACGTACTGCACTGAGAGGTTTGCAAATGTTTTCCCTATTGCTGGGGGTAGCTTTCAGCAAGCTGGTTAGAAAGTGTTTTGTGGATTTAAGCAAATGAAAAGCTTATAGCTCCAGGACTCCAGTAACGGTCAGAATTTAACTGTGGAATCTGGAAATTAAAGTCCAAGGTATAGTGGATTTGTTATCCACAAATAGCAGGTGAGTAGTCTCTGAATATTGTCATTATTGCTGTGTATTTCTTTGATATCAGCTAGGTAACACGGTTCTCAGAGTTGGCGTTTGTGTAACGAGTGGTCTGTGTGCATCTTGCTAAACGTGATGCTAAGGGCAGTGTGCAAGCAAATAGCAAGGTGCGTGTTTGTCTCTCTTCAATGGTGTTTTAGATAGCTGAGTTTAATTGTTGCAATTGGAGCTGGGAAAATTCACT
This sequence comes from Rhea pennata, assembly GCF_028389875.1. Classification (NCBI taxonomy): domain Eukaryota; kingdom Metazoa; phylum Chordata; class Aves; order Rheiformes; family Rheidae; genus Rhea; species Rhea pennata. The sequence goes on from NC_084682.1 coordinate 490,253, forward strand.
ATGGCTGTTGTTCTGGACTGGAATTATTTGAAACTTTACTAATACCTTCAAACAGAAGAAATACTGGATTCTAGAAATGTTTCTAAATGAAGCATTGCGCTGCAGCATTGCTCTTCAGGAATGGATGGGAATTCAGAGAGGCAAAAAGGTAACAGCAAAACAGGTCTCAGTGGAGCACATCAGTCATCCTGGAAAGGGTTTTCCAAAAGTTTTATTTCACACTGAAGCTACTTTTCAGGTTCCTGATCAAGTAATCATTCTTGCCCCCGTCCTCTCGTCTTTCACCCCCCTTCTGGGGTGAGGGGCCGAAGTCAGAAACCCGCGGGGCGCTGGGGGGACGGCGGGTGCTCGCGGTCGGCAGCGGAGGCCGGCGAGGCTCGGGGGGGACCGGCCTCCGCTGAACCGCGGCGGGGCCCGTCAGGGCTCTGCACCGCTGAAAATCGCCTGGGACTGACCGCAGCTGTCAACCAGGTCGGTAATTGCACGGGGCCTTTTTTTGCCAACATCTAGAACTTGCAGACTCGTTTCAAATTAAACAATAAGTGTCTGCATTTATAAGTAAACATTTGTTACTAAATTTGCTCAAATATTCAATTTGTTCCATTCCAAGGATTTCTAATCAATATTGTGTTCTAGCAGAAAAATGATGTAATAAGCCATTATTAGGATAATGTTGTGTTCTTTTGTTGATGCTTACAACTGACAGCTAATCTTTATTTTAATTAATTTTTTAGATTAGGTAAATAGAAGCTATTCTCATTTTTCATGTTTTTTTTCTTTTTTTGAAAATTTTATTATATTCCCAGCATGGATAAAATCAACAGGATTGACTGGAATTTTATATTCTGATGCTATGTAATTTTAAAGCTTATTTCTCAGTAATGTTAAGGCAGTGTTGGGGGGACTTCTTTTTTGGTTTAGCTAAGTACAAATACAATATCAGTTTTTATAAAATGCTGTGGGAATGTAAGTTGTTGTGGAAGCTCCATTCTGCATGGTTTGGATTAGGTAGGTCTGCCTGTATTCTAATGATTTAGCAATTCCCACGTTGTTATATATGTACACGGAGTATATCACACTGTGATTAAAATGAAGCATTTGGTTTTTTGACTTGAAAGAAGTGCACTGCTGTTGGGTTTAACTTAATTTTATAGCTGCCTCAGATATGGGCAGCTTCTTCTGTCCTGGAAGATATTTGCAATTTCAATTCATCTCCTTTACTTTCCTGTGCCACTGGCACATTGAAAGAGATGGATGGGCAGGTTGTGCGTGTAGGAAAATAACTTTCTTGAGAAAGCAAAAGGGTCCTGAAAGGATCTTTCTTCACCTTCAAAAATTTCTTTTAAAAAAGGCACATAAACTGAAACTTTAATGTACTTCAAACTAGAACAGATCTTTGAAATTAAAGCTCCTAATGAATGCTTTTTTTTGGCAAATGCAGTTTACTCAAGTGTGGGGTTTTTTTGGAGGAGGGGGGACAGTTTGAACATGATCTTCTTCCTTAAGCAGCTTCTGATAAATCGTGAGGATAATGCTGCTTTAAAAAGAAGTTGTTGTCATCTTCTGACTTGGCACCTCCGTGCTCCCGGCGCGCTCGCGTGTGCAGGGCAGAGACCCGGGGGCCCGGAGCTCCCCGGGCTGTCGGAGGCAGAGCTGCCCGAGCCGGCACATCCTGCCGGCGGGACTTTCACGATGCCAGCGGTGGGTGAAACCAGCTCTGGCGCTGGCCGAAGCGGTGGTGTTGGCAGTGGTGACTGGGGCTTGGGGTCCTTGGCGGCTGGTGCCTCGCAGTGTAAGGAGGACCGACTCGCCCTGGGCAGCGTGGGGGTGGTTTTCGTGTTTGAGAGTGCAATTTTCTCTAGTTCCTTTCATCTAATTTTAATGACCTTTTTTTTCCTTGCTGTATAGGCGTTTCAAGCATTGGGAATTGTTCCAGTTCTCAGCTATACTGGAGCCCTTAGGGACTCGGCTGGGACACGGTGCAGCCTGGCGTTACTTTGCGTCTCTCTTTGCTCCCGACCTGCTCGCGTGTAGCAGCAAACGTGGCCCCGCACGTTCAGGACCTCCCTTACGTACTTGCTCTTCCCTGCAGACATTGAAGATTTTGGTAGCAAGCTGTTGCCATCTCTTCTGCAGTGGATTTTCTTTTTTTGGCGGCTGTTTTGTTTCAGTGTGTCAGAAGCCAGTTAGTGAGAACCAAGGTGCCGTGGACAGAATGGGTTAGAAAGTGCCCATTAAATTTCGTACTGGAAGTTCAAGATTAGTCATGCTTTAATACTAATTTTAATGTAATCTCACAATAAACTCTTCTAGTGGAGGCCATTACAAGAGTGGGTTCCCAGAAATGTCCACCCTCCTGTGCCCCTTGAGCTACTAATGCCCTAAGGCTGCGTGCGCCTGCAGGGACTCTTGCCTTCCAGATGAAAGGCTCCTAAGTAAGGAGGAGCTGGCGCTAGGTTAAGTACATCCACTGGGGCTAAGGTGGGCTGTCCTGACCCTCATGCAGGTGCATGCAGAAAACCCGCCTGCCTATGTGAGCAGTCCTCTACTGCCGTCAGCGCCAGCTGAGCTGATGCCGGAGGGGTGTGAGCTGATGGGCACTGTTCACATCTGCTGTGCTGGAGAAGCTTATTCGTACAGCCCCAAGACGTGTGGGGCAAGAGCAACGGAGGGGCGGTATCCTGAAAACCTAAGGGAGCAAGGCAAGTCCTGCACATCTCATCTCCCTAGATACCTGCTCCGGGAGAGGAAAGCGGGTGTGCAATCACCTTGCAAGTCTTATGCCCTTCGTCACAGAAGTTTCACCTGTGAGTCTCTGAAGTTTGAGGTGTTGTATGGCCCAAATGCCGCTCGAGGTGCCGTTGCTCCAGCTCTCCTGAAATGTAGCAGAGCTGTTGATAGCTTGTGCTGCTGTTGAAAGATACTTCAGCTGCGGTGCTGTGGGAGGGTGCTGAGGGTTTTGATGTGTTATAGGAGAAATTCAGTCTTGCAAACAGAACTTTATTGACCTTCTAAACTAATACAGCTCAATTCAAACCTTCAAAATTGAGCTTAGTGGAAAGTAAATTGTTGAAAAGGGCTGGTGCTTCTGTTGGGTTTGAAAGTGAATTTTACTCTTTAACATTGACTTTCTCAGTGTTTTAAATAGAAGAGGACAGCTTTTTTAGCTTATACCAGGTTGACCTTGCTCATAGCAAATGCACTATAAAGCAGGTAATGTGAGTGGTCTGTATACAGTTTATATATACTTTTTGAGGGTGAAAAAGTTATGTGCTGCCCTGGGCAGGTTCAAAATCTGATGTGAGTATCACTATAACATTTACTGTTCTCTCAGGTAAAACTCACTGAAATTTTTATAGCCTTCAGAACGCAGCAGCGTTGCTCTCCGGCTTGGCTGAGCTGGTAGTGTTTGGTGCAGAGCGCTTGCTTCGCTCCTCTCGGGTCTGAGCAGCGCGATGGCCTTGGAAGGGTGAACGAATGTGTGCACTGCAGGGGACGGTGGGATGGGGGGACGGTGGGACCTCTCCGCTGCGCTCGGGCCACTCTCCTGGCTTCTCCTGCGGTCGCTCGGATTTACACACGCCCAAGCAAGGGGGGAATCGGGTCTTAGCTTTCTACAACTCCTCGCAAACCAGAGAAATCAAGTGTGATCCAGCGACCATTAAAATAAGTAAATGAAAAGGTCCCCATTTTGGAACCAGTCCAGCAGTATCTCTGCTTGTGGTGTCATCTCTGCTTCGGACCAGTGACCTACGCTTGGTGCTGCGCTGGCTGCTGTGCTTCTCTTGCTGAAGAATGGGCGATGCTTGGCTGACGCTTGGATGTTACTAGTCGCTTGAGGTAGAACAGTCTCTGGAGCTGAATCCAGGCAGCGACCGTAATCCACGTTGCAAGGTCTCCGCTCGCCCGCCCGCCGCCTTGCCGCGCGGGAGCCGCTCGCCGGCAGCGCGATGCGTCGCCCCCGCGTGCCGGGCGCTGGTCGGGACGCGGGGCAAAGCGCGTGTGGGGCTCACCTCCTCTGTGTGTTGGGGGGGGTTGTGTGTGTTTTTCACCGCTGGGAGGTCGCCCCCTTCGTCAGCTCGCCCGCTCCTCGGCAGGCGACCGGCGGCTTGTCCGAGCCGCGCGGGTTCGGCAGCCGGGGAGGTGCAGCCCGGGCGAGCGGGCGCTCACGTGCTCCAGGCGTGCCCGTTTGCTCTTCCAGTCCTTGGACAAGAGCTGCTCTTTCTGAACTTGTCCTAAATTGCTGTTTTTCACCCCGAGAACTAAAATAATACTGAAATTCCTCGGACAGTGGCTATGCTGGAAAGTCATTGCAGATAGACGTTCCGACAGACTGAATACGTAATCGCTGTCGAGCTGACAGCTACGCAGTTTTGTACAAAAGTACAATGCTTAATTCTCCCTTCTGTTGCAGGAAACTTTTTTTTCACATTTATAGTCTGCCAGTTTCCCAAGCACTGTGTGGGTGTTTGATATTGAGGAGAAAAGTACAGGGCTGTTCTAGGTCACTTCTCCTCTGTTATTAATATTCATGAAGAAAGTTCCTGTGTCGAAATATTAAATAATTGTGACCTGTACAGGAAAGGAGCTTTTATTTTAACCTTTGAAAGCTGTATGCATTATTCATAAATGCTGAAACATGTAAACAGAGTTAGGTGCTGAGGTTATTTTCAAAGCCAGCCGAGCTGGGCACGCCACGGGTGGCACCGAGGCTGCCGGTCAAGTGGGAGACGGTATCGCAACAGGAAAAAGCTTCTCACCTGGGATCCATTAATTAAAAATAAACAGATGCTATAAGGAAAAAGAACAAATGCTGTGATAAAATGCTTTGCTGGTCTGAGTATGAAGAAAGCTTTTTAAAAAAAGTCTTTCTGTGTGACCCTGTAGTTCAAAAGGGAAGAACTGACTTAGTCCTTTATAATTCGTATATCTGGAAATTTGTTGGAGTAATTAAATGCTGAAAGAAAAAGGAGATTAAAAGGATTGCTTCCTTAAAGATTACTCTCAACTACCCAAGGTCAAAAGTAAATTATTAGTAATGTGGTTGAGAAGTTGGATCTTTCTGGCTGAGTAAATGTCACAACTGAGAAAAACAGTAACTCAACTTTCTATATTTGAGCATCTCATTATATTCTAGGCCAGTGAAAGGCTCATTAGGATCCAGAGAGGTGACACACAAGGTCTCATGTTGAAAATCTATCCTTTAATTATTTTATGGAGGTTAATGTTTCTGTCTCGGAGTAGTAGCTTCATCTTGGCAATGAATAATAGGTTTCAGTAGAAATGAGTTTAATGGAAAATTAATAAAGCAGTGCAGCATGGCTGTATTGCGTATGAAGGCTGGTGATGACGTTAATGCGTTTTAGTATTGCTTTAAAGGCTTTATTTTTTCAGCCGGCTTCCAGCAAGCAAAACCATTTTGCCTGCTATTAAATCTCTGTTCCTGGTTAGGTTTAGCTCTTTTCCTCTTCCCCACATATAAAAGAGTGCAAGTGTACTTAACTGGTAAATAGATTTTTGAACTGAGACACCCAGTTCTTCCTCAGTGGAAGATGCACGACAAAATGTTCCCTTCTCCCCCCCCCCCCCCCCACCCCCCCAAAAAAGCAACTAATCTAGAAAAACTAACTCTTGCTTTTGTGCTGCTAGAGCAGGTGCTTGTAGTCACGTGCAGAGGGAGGTTTGATCTGCAGGGAACACGGCCACATACCTCATCACTGCCTCTCATCTCTGGGGACTTTAGCTTGGGTGACCAGCCCCTTCAGTGCCAGAGTGCCCAAGGATGACAGGGAATATTGCCCTCTGAAGGGATGGACCTCGCACCGGCTGCAGTGAACAGTCAGGAGAGAGTCTGTGAATGTTTTATGCTGTAGGTCTTGGCAATGGCTGTTGAAGGAGAGGAGAAATGCAAACCAACAGCATCTTCGGTCAAACCTGGTGGTGTGGCTGGAGCGGGGCTTGGAGCTCTGGAGTTGGCAACAGGAACAGCAGAGCGGTTGGGATCAGACTTGGGCTCTCTGGGTGAAACACAGTGGCAATTTAATGGAGAGACTTGATTCCAACTTGCTTATTGTGGTAGTTGTTTGCTTTGAAAAGTTCAGGTCTTAAACTCGTGTCTTTTTAATGCAGCATCTCTGTTTTCTGGAGTTTTTTTCCTTGCTTATGACTCATCCAAGCTTCAGGAAGTTAAAGCTTTAGGGAATTGCATGCATGTTTTTATTTCTAATGTGCTGCTATTGAATACAAATTAGAAGGAAAATGTATATGGAGTGAACATCAACATGTTTTTTAATGGCGTGATAGCTTATTTTTTCTGACTAAAACATCCTGGTTAATTAAAGCTCGGTAGGATAAGTGTAGAGCTTGTTGAGAGTAGGAAGACCTGCCTTGCAGGAAAATCGCTTTTTTTAAAAAAAATACATGAACTGATGAAGAAAACTGTTTTTTCATTAAAATGGGTACAGGAGGAAAAATAATTCAAATAAAAACAACATTCACTGATAATCTCCTACTGCACAACAGTCCCAAATGCAACTTAATTTGACCAATTTTACTAGTTTTATAGCTAGTGTCAGCCCCTGACCTGTCAGGAAGCAGAAGAGTCCTAGTAAAAATTAGTTCAAAACCTGCACTGTCTAGAAAGATCTACTTTCTTCCAGAGCCTTCTGTCCTCTCATTCCTGCTGCCAGGTTTTGGACTCTATCCATTGCTTTGCCTCTCCAGACATATGGAGAGGTCCACCTGGGTGGCTTGTGAAGTATGAGTCTCAAATGTTATTTTGAGATTTTTTTCCCCCTGTTTTGATATAATCTCACAGAGAGTGGGAGAGGATGAGCTATCTTAAGCCAAGTTTTGGGCTGAGTAGGGTGAACATAATTATTTATTTCAACTCCTGTGGCTCTTATTCTGCCAGAAATCCCCCAAAGGTCAGAGGGAGGTGGCCCTCCAGGAGAGGGAGACAGAAAATCTTGCGTGACCTGGAGTGCTGTAGCCGCATGTGATGGATCGCTTGTTCCTCCTCGTTCCTGGACCAAGCGGTGTCCGAGTGGCCCTGCTGGCCCTGGCACTGGTGCGTGGAGGCTGGATGCATTCCATTTAGATCAGGTCGTCTTCAGCGTGCTGTGAGCGCGGGAGAGTGGCAGCTTCGGCCCCAAGAGGTGCGTGTTATAGGAGCTTGGAATAAAATAAAAATGCTGTCCTGTCCACAGATCCCCCCCTCTACCTTCTCTTTATTAAGGCTAAAAGAGAGGGAAAGGATATTATCCCCTGCCACCGCTTCAGGTGGGTTGCAATTATTGGCCAGAGGCCAAGGCAATGTTAAATTTATGGCTTTGTCTTTTTGTGTTTGCAGTGGTTACATGCCCATATAACCTGTTGGGATCTGGCCACATTTGTATGCAAGGCTGGATGAACCAGCTTGCTCCACCAAGCAGGGTGGAGCCACCGTGTCCGTGAGCATCCCTGGGCACAAATAAAAAGGGCTACTTATGCTAAAAGACGAGTGATTCCTAACCATTACATTAGAGAGGTTCTGCAAGAGCCTTCTTGGAGTACAGCAGATTAACTTTCTTTTTTTATTATTATTTTTTAAAGATTGGAAGCTAATGTATTTATGAGAATAACTTACATGCTGTGACGCAGCTGGTAGCATGGATTGTGTGCAGTGGTCCAAGAAATCTTTGTCTATTTCTACAATCTTAAATTAGCATTTATGAAATATGTAACAATGATATACACCTGTGTCCATATATGTGTGTGTATATGTATAAACTGCAGTTCCTTTATCACCTCTACAAAGAATTGATTAGCTACATTTTCTTTTTTAAAGAAGCTGATTTTTGGCATGCACAGCGCTAATAAATATTCATTAAAATTCTTCTATTCTAATTTTAGCCTAGAGTCTTCATTACAGGATGCACATGTAATTAGCCTTTTTTAAGAGTTTGTGAACTGTCCTTTTCTTCCTCACCATTTAGAGCTGAAATGATCAAAGTAGTCTTTGGCTTTTTGTAATGAACTTATAAAATTATTACGCTGCCTCTCTAGCAGTATAAAACAACATTTAGTCTTAATGTTTTGTGATGGACCCAAATCTTGGTCCCTGGTCTCACGCATGTGTTTTAGTGTGGATGGGAGCGGTTTCTTTGTGTGGAAGTAGGTATTTCCACAACTTTCTTAGGATTGGGATCAAATTCCATGAGATGTAACTCAACTCAGTCAACAGCAGTTAGTACCAAAACGGAGCTTCAAAGCATGTGAATACCTGTTTTGGAAAGAACCTGTCACTTGGTAAGCCATAATGGGAGGACGGTCCTGCTTTGCGGCTTCCTCGCAGCCCGCAGCTGCGCGCGGGCGCTGCCGCGTCCCCGACCCTGGCAGGGGCTGCGCGAGCAATTGTGGAGGAGCCTGAAGTATCGCGCGTTGCGTGCGCGGATGTTTGACTTTCCCCTCTAAGTGTGTGCGGGTCTGGCGGGCGTGTTTGCACCGTGCGCCTCGGGTGCCGGATCGGAGCGGCCCCGGGGAGCGGGTGCGGCGAGCAGGGATCACCCGCACGCGTCGGGGCTCTGCACCGCGCCAGAGAAACGCTGCGCGTGCGCGCAAACTGCGTCTTTCAGAAAGACCGAAGCCTCGCAGAATCACCCCTGCAAAGGAGCTGGTGCCGCGGTGCTCCGGGAGCCCGGCCCGGCCCGGCCCGCGGCGAGGGGCGGCAGCCCGGGCTCGCCCGCTCCGCCCCTTCGGCAGCCGCGCTCCGCTGGCGGCGGGGCAGCTGGAAGCAGCAAAACTCTGGGAAGGAGCTTGGGGAGCGGCTTGGCTAAGGGGAAGCGGCGGCTGCCGCGCGACCCAGCACCCGTTCCCAGCCCCCGGGTCCCCCCTGCGGGGATCCCCCGGCCCTCGTCCCCTCCAGGGATCCCCCCGGGCTCCCGCTGCGCACTGCCCGCCCGCCCGCCCCGGGCCCGCATGGCACGAGGGAGCGGGCAGGCGGCGGTAGAGGAGGAAAAAAACAAAGCGACTCGTTTTCTTAAAAGCTCGGGTGAAAAGCGTTTATGAGCGCGGAGGCGCCACGCGGGCTGCCGCCCGGGCGGCGGGGGGCAGGACCCCCGCGCTGTCCCCGGCCGCAGGCTCGCGGCGCCGCCGGCGCCTCGGCTCCCGCCGCTCCAAAGCTCTCGTCCCTTATCCTGCCCTTGTTTCTCTCTTGATTCCTCGAACGCGGCCGAGCGCCCAGGGCCATCATCTCGGCACGTACTCTCTGGGCAGCCCTGTGAAGTTCCTCCTCCTCAGGGCCTCGTCCACGGTCAGGATGTATCTGTTGATCAGATCTTTCATCTCCTGGGTGAATGGCTCAAAATCCTTCTGCTTAGCGCCTGACCGCTTGAAATTCCCGTCCCTGTTGTTTTCCACGCAGAGCAGCCGGTCCTCCGTCACCGTCATGTTTAGAAACTCCACCATCTCTCTCAGCTTGGGGATGAGGCTCTGCTTCAGGTCCTCATAGTGGATGACAAGTAGGCGCTTTCCGTACTTCAGCCAGTCCAGGACGTGGGATGCCCACCACGAGGCGTAGCTGTTCACAAAATCGGGCCATTCTAGCAGGAAAACAGGAACGTGGGACAGGTTAGTCATGCTGCATCTTAACAACACTTTCCCAGCGTTATCTTGGTGCAAGGTGGTAACGCTCTCATGCTGGTCTGAGCGGTGCTTTGCCACTAACTTCAGGCAAATTGTTTCACCTCTGTGGTTTTCATACCTTTTAATTCCCATTTCCAACTTAGTCTGAGAAAACAGGCAGGGCTGTTATTTGCTATGCACGTGCAGGTATGCAGCATCTGGCACGCTACCCGGCTCTTGGCTGGGGCCACGGGTGCTCCTGACTTTCAATCTGTAGCACAGCACATCTGCACGCTTACTGCCCTGCTTTGGGGGAGGTTAGGTAGGGAAATAGGATTAACAAGGAAGGTTCTTCTGTTCCTGGCACGTGAGAGGGATTTAGGGTCACCTGCCAGGATCACTGGCACATAATTTACAGAATCATTTTCCTGCCTTTGCCTTGGGCATTAGTGACACCTCAGTGTCTTCCATTTGCTGCTTCTGACCCTCAGTTTAATTTTCTGAGGGTTGAGATGGTCCCAGCTGAAGATCTGGGCTGCACTGGGCACTTACAGGTGAAACACCAATTTGCAGTTTACAGTACAAGGAAGCTTTTCCCTCTAGGCTTTTTCTCTTCTGAGGAGGATGTTTTGTTTGGTTTAATGAACAGATCTTGGGTTGTGGGTGATGAAAGGTGATGTATGAACTTGGGAAAGGAATATGCTGTCACAGAAGACCTCCCTCCCCACCAAGCCTGTGTGGTCTGTCGAGCCCAGCTATAGCAATGCACAAGAAGTGCGTGCTGAACTCCTTCACCACTGCACAGTCCAAATGCAGCAGTGTATTAAATAAGGAAATTACTGTCGTGCTATTCAGCTTGCCAGTCAAATGCATTAAAAAAAAAAAAAAAAAAAAAAAAAAAAAAAAAGGTGTGGTTACCATATCCTGAAGTCTTTTCAAATGCTCAGGGAGCACTGACTGTAAAGTCCTCTTATCACTACTATCTTTTGTTATTCTTATTTATCTCCAGTACAGTAGCACCTTTGTAGTGCCAAGAAAGTAGATCTCAAAATCTGTTTGGAAGCCATGCTAGATACCGCTGGGTCTGTGCCGGCTCGGCGCCTTACCTTGGCTCTTCCAGTTCCTGTCCGTCGCATACCCCAGGTGCCCGGCGTATTTCCTGTTGAACTCGGCCATCAGCGACTTGTATGGGTTCCTTATCAGCAGGATCGCAGAGTCGAACATCTCGATCTCTGTCTTGCCACTTTCATGCGTTTTCACACAGATAGTCCTTCTACTTCTCCAGTGGTCTTTTTCCCCTTTAAAACCTGTTTTATAAGGACAGGATCGTTGGATTTTTCACTTGTATTGATGCCAATACGTAAAACAGTATATGTTGTGAGAGCACCAAATCTGTCATCTAGGACCTGGGGCTAGAGCTGGGTTTTATTCTTGGCCTCACCTCTGACCACCTACAAGGCATATTCATTTTATTTGGTTTGGGATCATCTTTTTGTGTGTTCTTCTTTGCCTGCCATAACGAGTACCTTGCCTCTGGCTGAAGCCCGCAGCTAGCTGTGATTTGAGTGGGGATGCAGGGTTTCCTCGTAGATTGAGGAGCTCTTGAGCAGCAAGCTGTGAAAGAGCTCTGCCGTTCACACGGTCGGTGCGTGGTGCTTGCTAAATGTCATGCCCTCTGAGGGATGCTGGCCTCTCTCAGTAAGTGGTAGCACTTAAACCTATCCCTGATCTTCCATGTGCTACTGAAAAGTCTTGCACCCGGGGTTCAGCCAGCTTTCTCTTTTAGGCCACTCGCTTAGGTGGGGAGCTGCACAAATGCCCCTCTGCTGCGAGACCAATGCAAGTGGTTTTCGGATCTTGCAAAGCGCATGTCTGGCTCTCGTGGAGGTATCTGCCTGTCAGGCTTAGTGTATTATTCAAGCAGCCTCTGCTGTCTTCACCATGTGAGCCCACTTGTTCCAAACACATGTTTAAATTTAATCGGATGTGATGATAGTGACAGCCTTTTTCATTCCACATAGAAGAATGTCAGAGCAAGTAAATAGTTGGGTCTCAAAACACGTTTTCCCATCTCTCTGGGAACAGTACCTTTGTTGTACAGGGTTCCATCGAAGTAATAGCTGCCCGTGTAGTATCCTGTGGCATGTTCTATTAAATGCCGAGCCCATGTATTCCCAGCCCCGGGAAAACTAGACAAGGCAACGAACACTTTGGATTTCGTGGTCAGGAACTTCCTATCTGTGCAGCGGGTGTCTGCAGAGCATAGAAGAGATTTCATTGTTAGCATGGTGGCTTTTTAATAATTCTACTGACAGCTCTTGATTAAAGGATTTATTACTTCTTTTTATCAATACAAGGTATCAATTTGAGTCTAGTGGCGAGTCAGCTACTTCCCAAAATTAATTCAGCCATAAAAGGCCAAAGAGATTACCCTCCTTGGAGGCTTTCACAGGTTTTGTGTGAGGACATGCTTTGTTGTTAGAACTGCAGCAAACTATTGTAGGTGCCAGCAAGCTCTGATTAAAAAGCCCTCGAAGCCTGTTTGTTGCCTGCTATTTGCCTGGCAGGCCGACTCTTCAGTGAAAGCCTGAATGCGCATTAAACCTGTAAATTGCGAGTTTTATAGCGCAGGAGAAACCCCTCCTCCTGAAACGAGTTCGAGTTCAGTTAAACCTCTTAAGCTGTGGTTTTTCTCAAAGGGGCCTAAGGCAGTTAAATCCCAGATCACATTAATCTTCAGTGGGGGCTAGACACCTGATTTCCCTGCATGCTTTCGAAAATCCTACCCTTATTTCTCTGGGGGGTCGTGAAAAGCGAACGCATAAGAAATAGTGAGAGAGCTTTGTGCCGGCGCGGTGCCAGCGGAGCTGGTGGGACGAGCGGCCGACGATCGGGCCGGGGGACTGGACCACGGGGATCCCTATTCCCGACGGCCGCGAGATGCTGCGTGGCTCTGGGTATGCCTTTTCTCCATCTGCAAAATAATTAACTTTCCCTACTGGGGGGCTGCGCTGCTTAACGAAAGGATGTTTGGAAAAACACCTGGACGAACACAGGTTTAGGAGCGACTGCCGGGGGGTCGGAGCAGGGGCGCGCTGGGCACCGTGCCCGCCCGCGGGGCTCTGCCCGCGGGGCTCTGCCGTACCTTGCACCGGCGTCTGGTAGACCAGGCAGTGGCTGCTGGCGCTGTGCAGCCGGCGGCAGCGCGGCCCCTCGGCCCCGTCGTGCAGCGTGAAGCGCCTCGTGGGGTAGCCGCAGTAGCACTCCGTCCCTCGGACGACTGCCAGGGGAAACTCCTGCGGACGGAGGAGCGGGTCAGGACGCGAGTGCCGCCGCGGCCGCCTCCTGCTCAGAGGAAAACTGATCTTTGCAAGGCCGCCGCCGCGATCAAAGCCGTGCTCGACGCTTCCTCGTAAAGCTCGTGTTCCGTGTCCTGCTACTGACTTTCATGTGGCAATATTTTAAAAAGATCTTTAGACAACAAGCTTGTCAAGCTTAACAACTCAGAATACTCTTTTCTCTATAAAAAGTAAGTTGACGATACTCCTGCAGCGCATAGCACGTAACTTCACCCTACGTCTTCAGTGTAGGAATAGTTCTTATTGACCCCCAAAACCAGCATCTTGAATCAGGCAGTCTCTTTTAAGGCAGTCTCTTTTAAGCCTCTGTCTTTAGACTGCCAAGTTGAGGACTCAGCTGCTAAAAGGTCTGACTCGTTCATTTGGCTTCACCAGAATTTGTGAAGGAAACCTGCTCTTAAACTTAAAACATTAGGAGGAAAATGGGAATTTAGTCCCACTAACTGCTGCATCTCTTTAAGAAAAGGTCAAGCCCTAAAAAAACATACTTATGATAGTATGACTTGTTCACACATTGGGAAACACGAATGTGAGCATTACTGCATGTCTTTTGGGAAAGAGCATTTAAGAACAGGGTAACAAGTAATTTTTACAGCCTCTACTCAGAGGGACTGCACTGACAGCACGTATGGGCCTGCGCGGGGAAGCAGTGGTGCCCTGAAACCATGCCCACGAACCATGAAAACTTCTGGCTATAAGAGATTTTTCAGTGCATCTGAGATGTTGCTAAACTTTTGGTATACCCATCTGACTTGGCACGCGGAACAGGCTGCAAAGCAATATTGCTGCTGCACCATGAAATAAAGCGGTGCAGCAGGATCAGGGCCAGCAGCAGGCTGTAAGATAGGAAGGAGAAAAGAGGTCTTTGTCCTCAAAGAAACCCTCTCTGTGGTATGTGGAAGAAACAAATAAATGGTCTCTGGTACAGAAGGATTAGTAATAGGGAATAAATCCATGAAGGTCAATTTAGCACTGTATGAGGAAACTTGAGGTCCTGCACATATGAATCTTGATTTCTCTTCACCTAGGCATGCAGCCACCTGCCCAGATTATGCTAGTGATGATAACGCAAAGAAATTTTAGAAGGAGATGTGTGCTAATTATTTGCTGAAGAAATATGCAATTGCTTGTGTGCTTAATAGGAAAACCACACTTACTACTTGGCTAAAACTGGCCCTAAAATTCAGTCTTCCTCCTTGTACCGGGAGGACTGGATTTGCTTTTTCTTGGGTTTCCAAGGCGTCCCTGATGACTAGCTCAGAAGTGTGTGCGCATTGGCATGCAGGGACAGGCTCAACTGCAACGACAAAATGGCTGAAGGAAGCTCAGGGGGTTATTCGAGCACAAAGCATCGAATTCTGCCTATTCCATATCAACACTTTTTGCCTTTTAAAAATCTTTGGAGTCTAGAACTGCGTGACAGAACTGCTGAGCAGCTTATCTCTCGCTCGTCCCCACGTGCTTATCCTCTGATAAGGAGTCAAATACAACACGTGTGCCATCTGTGCCCAAACAGCCCGCGTTTGCTTAGTGAATGAGATATGACATTGTCAGAAACTATTTACGGATTTGATCCAAGGGCAAAATATTTCTGTTTCTGCCTGCAAATAGAAGTTTTCCCCTTACAATGAAGCAATGTTTTTTTTTTTGTTTTGTTTTGTTTTTTTTTTTTTTTTGTTTTTTTTCCATTTGAGAAACTAATAAATGACCTGGCCCTCAAGCATAGCCTAGAATAAAAATTTACCAATTTTGTGCTACTTGGCATCTGTAAAGTGTTTAATTATTTTGGAAGGTTGGATATTTTATGAGGAGACCCAGGCAGAGGTATGGAGAAATATTTGCTTATTTGTACAATCACTTCCATGAAGGCAAAATCAGCATTAGAAGGTATAATAGTGTGTTACAACCACTCTGCATCACTACATGCGGCTAGGTTTGGTTCAGAGGAATAGAGATTTAGGGTCAGCATTTGACACTTCTGCAAGGCAGGGGAGTCAGACTGACTCCCTCTTTTATGCAGCTTTCCCAGTAGTCAGATGATGATTTGAGAGCTATCTTCTGTTGTTTATCCAATTTGTGTGTGTGTGGGGGGGGGTGTTTCGGGGGGGGTGGGGGGGTGGTATTTCCGTGCCTTTCTCAACCTTTCCAACCGTGCTTTGGTTTTGGCTATCAGATGGTAGAATTAACCTGTATCTGAACACTATGCCTGCTATCTTCACTAGCCAGTATGTTGGACTTCTTCCTCCACTATGTTTCTTTAATAAGCACCTAATTTGAAAGTGTTGTAATTCTAGTGGTGCACTGTGTATGAAACCTCTAGTAAAGAATTCTTCCTGGAATGGGGAAAAAATCCATGGATATATGCTACGCAAATCCTTGATCTAATTAACCTTCAGGAAGAATCAACAAAAAGGATTTAAAAAGGGGGGGGGAGGGGAAGAGCTGACATCTGGTTGCAGCTCCCGAGGGGCAAGGGATGTCTTTACAAACAAATTAATCAAGAGAGCATGCCCATATTTGCCTCCGTGTTGCTTATCTTTGATTCTAAAGAGACTGGCTACATTACAGATGCTGGGAGATGTTTCTTTTACTACTTGAGGATGGCATCCCAAATAGCTGGCAGGGCTAGTGCAATCTCATACCTGATGTGATCTTCAACATTTCTTTGTGGCTACTTCTGTGCGTTTATGCACTCTAATGTAGATTTAATGTAGGTAACGTGACCCTAACACAGAGAACTGAGATGCTGGCAGAACTTATTTCCAGTAAACTAGAGGACAGACTCTGCTCACTCCCTCTCCTGTTCTTGGATTGTTAGTTTTCCCCCAAATGTCCAAAAATCATTGTGATGGACAGGGACAAATAATGCTCTTACCCCCATTTCAGCATACGTTTCCTCTATCAACATAAAATGATACTACTTTGCTCAGGCCTGAAGAATATTTAGTCACTAATTTAGATTTAGCATACACAGTGAGTGCCTTTTTCATGTCAAATCCTTGCACACTTGCCAATTGCAAAGAGAAACCAAGATAACAAGAATTGCCTCTTTAACTTCTCCCTTCCCTATTCCTTCAGTGCCACTGACTTTGATTTTGATTTAAAAATTGCCATCATATTAAAGGAAAAAGATCTCGCCTTCAACTGCTTGAACTGTTTTGTTTCATCAAGTATATTAAACTGTCAGATCTCATTTTACATTTGCAAAATGACTGGAGAAATTCAGATAATAATGCTGCTTTATTTACGACATTAAGGTTTCAGCAACATGACTTGATCCTGAAAATGCAGAGTATTTTTCAATTCTGTAGGGGATGTCTAAGAGTTTATTTCCATAAAAATTAAATATAAATGTGCTTTCTTTTCTGGCTTCAACATGTGTTTGGAGATAGGGGAGAAAAGGGAGCTGGCTTCATGAATGAAACGTTTTCAGTGAGTATGCTCTGATCACTGAAAAAGCACAACGATAGTTCTGGGAAATGCACCAGGATCCCAAGCATCAGTGCAAAGCACTATAGTCAGACGAGTGATTATTCAGATTGTGTGCCTACCTGATGCAGCACACAAAGTGTTTGCAAAATAATATATTCAACCCTGTCTTCCCATCCATATTTAATCAAGAACTGCAATCCATCCACTTTCATTCACCTCCTGTATTTATGTAAGTCCCAAATGATGGTTACTGCTTTAAGCCACCACATAATATTTAAGTGCAGGAGTAGTCCATCTCAAGTTCAGCACACATAAGTCTGCACTTCAGTTAAACATGACAGTTCAAGTGCTGTAAGGAAATCAATCATTTTCCAATAGCAACACAGATGATGTGATGATTCAATCACTGTTTTTGTTAGATTAATCTATTGGGAATTCATAAGTTGAATATAAAAACACGCTCTGCTCTCATTACTCTGTTAAATTCTTTCCCTACTTCCTTTGTTAACTGTCCTGTCCTGCTAAATTTTTTTTCTCAGTGCCAAAAGAATAAGACAGTAGGGGACTAACCATGAAAGGAAGTATCTTTCTCAAGTGAAAATGATGTGTTTGGTTCATTTAAAAATGGCTATGGTCACTCTGCAAGAAACCCAGATGTCATTCATCAAGTTTCCATTAGCACAGATGTCCTAAGAGCAAAGAATAAATACCATAAAGTCAATCACCCCTTGAATAAAAATGCTGGCTTGTTCTGTGTTGCTGTCTGTTAAGGCAAGGGGGGCAATTCTTTGATGCACCTGCTACGACCCTGATCCTGAATTTAATCCTCTTTCACTGCTAGAATAAAGTCAGTTGGCCTGTGCTTATTTGCACCAGGTGACGATCTGGCCGTGTTTCATTGTGTCAAAATAAATTCTACCTGAAGCCCTTGGAAACACTCTCAAATTTTTCCAATAGGATTTGGATCAAAGTCTTAGCAGTCTTTTGTTAATGAGTAAATGACAGAACGTAGCTGCATCCAGCATCCAAAATGACAGGTCTACTTCTGAAGTTGATAGTTTGGCATGTTCTTAAAGAAACACCTTAGAGTTAGTCATGTTCAAGCTTGCAAACTTGCTGAGGTATTTTTTAAATGGATTGAAATGTTGGGGTTCTCTGTTCAAGATTTAGTGCTGTTTCAGGTTTTAGTCTTGTATACTACATAGTATAGCTGACTAGGAAAAGGGCTTTCTTTTTCTTTCTTTCTTTTTTTTTCTTAACGTAATTCAAATGGAGAAGGCTCATCTGGTATTCAGGTTGGCTTATAAAAGAGCATATACGAAAATTATGGCTTCCGGCCAAGGGACCTGGCAGAGAAACACTTTCATACCTTTATGTTATGGGGTGATAATGGGTTACTATTAAGCCATGTCATCACTGTGTTAATTAAGAAATTGATAATTGTATGTAGAAGGTTTCATCTATAGTTGTTGCCTCAAATTCATTCTTGTAATTCTTCCATGCTACCTCTGCAGATGCATAAAGCAATTTGCAAGGCTAACAAATAAATATGCTGTGTCTCAAACTGCTCTTTGGGACTTAGAAGAAAAACAAAAGATTTATTTTTGTGTTTAGGTATCCAACTAGTCCCATTAAAAAGCCCGCTAGCTTATCTAGAATGCATAAAGTTGGTGGGATAATTCTTTTACTCATAATAGGCTGTACTAAAATGACAAGGCTCTCTTGATTTCAGGAGAACTAAGGTTCATATCAGCTAGGAAGCTAGGCATCTCCTTTTGCAAGGAAAAGAATCGAGGTCAGGACAAATGTTTGTAACATACTAGAACAAGTCCTAATATTGCATAGAGTTAAAGCTTAAATTGATTGTTTCTGTTTCAGCCCCAGTTCACTGGAGTTGCTGGTAGTTTGTGTACATTGTAGTTCGTTCTCTGTTTTGGGTTTCATCCTTACTTATTGTAGCATAAATCACTGAGATGAATGGAGTTGCTTTTTATGAGATGTGATTTGAATGAGACTGAAACCAGGCAGTTTGATCTTAATAGATTTTTTTCTATTTTAACCTGATTATTTGTAGAAAGCACATACTGAAAACAAACTATGAAATAAAAATATGGTCTTTTCCCCAAAGTACTTGCAATCTAAGTTGCACAGATTTCATTGAAAAATTCTAACACAGATTTCACAAGTTTTTCCTTCCTGTATCTTTCATCCATAGCTAATAACACTAAGCCTCTATGTCTGTGCCAACTGAGGCATGCAGAAAATCACATTGCTGCCACAGCAACATTGCAGAAAATGGAAAGGCCAGCTTGGAAAAGGTGATATTGTAAGAAAGGGTGTAATTCTGGTATTTATGATGTTGTGTAGCATTTTGCTTGCAGATAGAAAGTGATATTACCAAGTACAAGAATTTAATACTGCAATATTCCAAGTGGTGTGTAATAGCTGGAATGGTGGATATGTAATTGCTGCTTTTCAATGGAGGAAGATCTTGCCAGCCTTTCTGCAGGCAAATATTCTTTAATAGTCATTTTCCAAAGGGGGAGAATGGTGCCTAGCAGAGCTAAAAGGAGAGAAAAAAAGGTAAACAGTTGTAAACCTGCACAGTTTTGGAGAAAGAAAAGGTTTGGTACCTTTTCTTCAGCTTCCTTTAGGAGTTAATCAGGGCAGTTAGACTCTGGTGCATGAAGGGCAGACCACATCTCTACGGAGATTACCAAAGCAGGAAGGCAGATGGGACTCTCTGAGTGGATGTACTGGGGTTGAGGTATTTCCACCCCTATGGGGTAGTGTGTGCCTTCAGACACAGGTCTGGGCATGGTCCCTGCTAGTAGCAGACGATGCTCTGCACTAGGACCTAACCCATGAGTTATGGATCTTTTCCCGATTTTCTGAGGTCCTGCTTTTACTGTACGTTCTTATGCATGGAGGACGTGAGTATATGTGTATACATGTCTGTAATGTACTATGTACCAGGTGGTACGTAAGTAAAATGCAGACAGGGTAGCTCACTGCACAGAGTTAATCCATGACGCGTTCTCCAAACACGCTTCTGATGAGCTAGTATAAAGGATGTGTTGACTGGGAAAGGCCTTCCACCTGGCGTCACAGAACTACTGTAATTACTCTATCTACTAATTAAGAAGATTTGTTGTTCATGCCTTAATAGTTTTAATCAATTTTGTGATGCTAGAAGACAGAGTAATTGAATGTTTGGCTAGTGCCTGAGACTGAGTGTGGCTGCAGGCTGAACCTAACCAAAGTGAATCTTCTTCTGTTACCCCCCCCCCCCCCCCCCAAAAAAAATCCCATCAGAATAGGGAGGGAAGAGAATCACGCTACAGCAACAGCCACTGAAGTAGCCTGTGCATAGGGTCAAATATTCCCTTCTGTTAGGCTGAGTCCATCAGGATCAAACTCTCTTTCAGTTCTTACATCCACGGTCTAACTCTGTGATAGATGGAGAGGACAGAAGAAAAAGTGATGCTTTAGAGCAAGAGCCTGCAGAAGGACTGTGGACATTAGCCTGCCTGTTCTCGCCTTTGGCTCAAAAGCCAATAAACACACACGAGCTTATTAACTGCTTTCTTGTGGTCTTGTATACTGGCATCAAGGAATTTTAAAATGATTCCATTAAAATTCCCCTCCTGGATTGGGTTACAGGGAAGGCAGAATAAATTCTCCTAGTGTGAGGGAGACATATTTGTGTAGAAGTACCAGGAAAGCTCACCTGCTCTATGTATGCTTATTTTTTTCTCTTGCAGCTCTTTTTTAATTAGTTATATACTCCTAGTCCGCTTAGCCGGTACATGTGTCCCCGTCAGGTGAATGGAAATAGCTCCTCTGTGGGTGCTGCAGCCATGTTTAATGCAGCAAATGCAAATACGTGCCAAACCATGCCCTGATCGGTAGAGGAACAAAGTTGGATCTTTGATCAGCATTCTTGCTTGCAACACCTGAGATCTGATTTTTCTAAGGCCTTTATTTCCATACCATGGCTATCATTACAAGTGGAGTACGAAGTGTTGTGGTGTGATCGTTCTGCTGCTTGCAGTAGTGCTTATCTCTCTCATGTGCATTTATAGAGAGGCAACGGGGAGGCCCCGGAGCTTAGTGGATCAGTGCTTATGCCAGCGTGGCCAGCCAGGGCGACGGGGGTGCTGGGGGTGCTGGGCCAGCCAGGGCAACGGGGGTGCTGGGGGTGCTCGGCCAGCCAGGGCGACGGCGGTGCTGGGGGTGCTCGGCCAGCCAGGGCGACGGCGGTGCTGGGGGTGCTGGGCCAGCCAGGGCGACGGCGGTGCTGGGGGTGCTGGGGGTGCTGGGCCAGCCAGGGCGACGGCGGTGCTGGGGGTGCTGGGGGTGCTGGGCCAGCCAGGGCGACGGCGGTGCTGGGGGTGCTGGGCCAGCCAGGGCGATGGGGGTGCTGGGGTGCTGGGGGTGCTGGGCCAGCCAGGGCGACGGCGGTGCTGGGGGTGCTCGGCCAGCCAGGGCGACGGGGGTGCTGGGGTGCTGGGGGTGCTGGGGGTGCTCGGCCAGCCAGGGCGACGGGGGTGCTGGGGGTGCTGGGGGTGCTGGGCCAGCCAGGGCGACGGCGGTGCGGGGGGTGCTGGGGGTGCTGGGCCAGCCAGGGCGACGGGAGTGCTGGGGGTGCTCGGCCAGCCGGGGCGACGGCGGTGCTGGGGGTGCTGGGCCAGCCAGGGCGGCAGCGGTGCTGGGGGTGCTGGGGGTGCTGGGGGTGCTCGGCCAGCCAGGGCGGCGGCGGTGCTGGGGGTGCTGGGGGTGCTGGGCCAGCCAGGGCGACGGCGGTGCGGGGGGTGCTGGGGGTGCTGCGGGTGCTGGGCCAGCCAGGGCGACGGGGGCGACGGGGGTGCTGGGGGTGCTCGGCCAGCCAGGGCGACGGCAGTGCTGGCGGTGCTGGGGGTGCTGGGGGTGCTGGGCCAGCCAGGGCGACGGCAGTGCTGGGGGTGCTCGGCCAGCCGGGGCGACGGCGGTGCTGGGGGTGCTGGGCCAGCCAGGGCGGCAGCGGTGCTGGGGGTGCTGGGGGTGCTGGGGGTGCTCAGCCAGCCAGGGCGGCGGCGGTGCTGGGGGTGCTGGGCCAGCCAGGGCGGCGGCGGTGCGGGGGGTGCTGGGGGTGCTGCGGGTGCTGGGCCAGCCAGGGCGACGGGGGTGCTGGGGGTGCTCGGCCAGCCAGGGCGACGGCAGTGCTGGGGGTGCTGGGGGTGCTGGGCCAGCCAGGGCGACGGCAGTGCTGGGGGTGCTCGGCCAGCCGGGGCGACGGCGGTGCTGGGGGTGCTGGGCCAGCCAGGGCGGCAGCGGTGCTGGGGGTGCTGGGGGTGCTGGGGGTGCTCGGCCAGCCAGGGCGGCGGCGGTGCTGGGGGTGCTGGGGGTGCTGGGCCAGCCAGGGCGACGGCGGTGCTGGGGGTGCTCGGCCAGCCAGGGCGGCGGCGGTGCGGGGGGTGCTGGGGGTGCTGGGGGTGCTGGGCCAGCCAGGGCGACGGGGGTGCTGGGGGTGCTCGGCCAGCCAGGGCGACGGGGGTGCTGGGGGTGCTGGGGGTGCTCGGCCAGCCAGGGCGACGGCGGTGCTGGGGGTGCTGGGGGTGCTGGGGGTGCTGGGGGTGCTCGGCCAGCCAGGGCGACGGCAGTGCTGGCGGTGCTGGGGGTGCTCGGCCAGCCAGGGCGGCAGGGGCCACGGGGGTGCTGGGGGTGCTGGGCCAGCCAGGGCGACGGGGGTGCTGGGGGTGCTGGGGGTGCTCGGCTTTGCGCCTTCAGACCCGTGGCGGCTCTGGGGCCAGCGCCAGCGCGGCCGGGCCGGGGAGCGGGGCACCGCAGCAGGACCGCGCTGCTGGCCGGGCCCCGCTCGCTGCGACGCGTCTCCAGAGCGAGCCGCAGCGGGGGAGACCTCCCCGGGGGCAGCTTTAGCTCTGGGCTTGGTTTGAGCGTGACAAGGAAGCGGAATTGATTTTTCCCACGGTCTACACTTGTCACTTAGAATGGCTTTTCTGTGCATCACATCTAGTGGCATAATTCTGATGGCTTTCCTTCCCGCCTTCCCCACTCGAGAGCAATCGGACCAGATACATCACTGGATATTTATTCTGACGAGTTTTGTCCTTCAGAAACTCATTTACAAATTCAAAGCTCTAAGGCACTAATCTTTGCTATTCCCTTAGTAGATTAAAATTTAAAATAACAAAAAAGAAGAAAGGATGTGAAATGAGAACTGTTCTTACTTTCTTGGAGCAAAATTCAGAGCACATCTCCACCGTCAAATTGGGCTGTATCAAAGAGGCTGGAAAGGTGTCTGTTAAATTTTCTGGAGCTCTAAAACATCCTCGATAGATAACATTCCTCCCTGCAGGGATATGAAATAGGTTTCTCTTGAGAAAACAATGTCCATAGTATCCTACCACTATCACAAAGAACAATATTAGGTTCAGAAGCTAAAAAATAAAGTTTATATTTCAAATACTTTAGAAATAAGAGAAACCATGATATACACTAGAAAAATGTGTTGCAAATCCCATGGTATTGAAAGGAGCACATGCCTTTAGCTTTGTACTAACTACTGAAAGTAGGGCTGCAGCAAAGAGTTTAAATTAAATTCCACTGGTGGAGGGCATTGCTATTGTTTGCAAGTCCCAGTTTTCTTTTGAGGACATACTTTCCCCTGAAAGGCTTAAAAGCCCTGATAAAAATCTACAAAGCTTCTCATGATCTGCACAAGAAAAGGAATGGAATTTAAATGAATTCAGAAAGCCCCTACAGGGACTCACCTTCCTGCACATCTGCTCAGTTACTGAGCTATCCCTCTTCTCTTCCCTTTCACTAGCTTTCTTTTCAGGGCAAGGGAGTTTGCTGCATCCTTCGAAATCTGAAGGAAGCTTTTGTAAGTTGTTCAGGGAGAAAAGCTTTCCTGAAATCTTAAGCATCAGCCTCTGATCTCATCTGTTCTTGTATAAATGCCACAGAGCTTGGCAGAGTTGCTCTGTTTTTCATCAGTGTGAGAGAGATCAGGATTTGGTCCAAACCATTGCTACTAACAGCAGTATATTTCTTCCTTTTGCTCCTGGAAAAAAAAAAAAAAAAAAAAAAAAAAGCAAAGCCCCCAAACTCTCATAGAAACTTACTACCCCAGGCATAGCAATGGGCTTGCATAGGTGAAGTGATGATAATGAAGAAAGTAATATTGTGTGGCTAGGTTAGAAAAAGAAAAGTCTACGTTGTACAGCACTTCTGAAAGCATGAGAATTTTGTGGGCCATACAGAGGTGGAAAATAGACATGTAGTAATTTGCTTAACATCACTTAAGAGGGAGAAATGTGGGTTTCAGAATCAACATGGGTCTTACGAGTCTTGATCCATAGCTCTATTTTTGAGGTACTACTGCCCATCTTAAGCAATTCTCACCAGAACTGATGTGGGAAATGGGCTGGATAAACAGAGACGTAGTACAGCTTTGAAGGAAGATTTTGGTTCTGCGTGAATATTAGACGGGCCCAGATTTTCCACCACGAGACAAAAACAAATCTAAGAAGCTGCTCACTTACACAGGTTTTTGAGATTCGTCCTTGGCTGTGGTTAGGGTGTATCTACGTCAGAATTGTGGATCAGATGAGGGATACGCTTTAGAAACACATCTCCCAATGATCCCTGCTCTCCGTGCCTTTCTTTGCCTCACACCATGGAAGCTGGGATCCCTGTGATGAAACCGAAGCAGAGGTGCTTCAGGAGTGCCCCAATGCACTCCACTTTCTAACAGGCATTAAGCCTATAGAGCTAGTCCAAAATAAAAACCTCAAAGCATGTACAGCATGGGTCTTGGTCCGCAGCAGCAGCTGCTCTGCTCTCCGGCCCCACTCTCTGCTGTGGGCCTCGCTAACATAGCATAGCCCGAGATACTCTACTTTTCATACTGTATCTGATACTCTATTTACAAGATCTTTCACGTTAGGGCTGTGTTTTCTGTATCTCAGCTTTTTCAGTCAATTTTTTTAAGCCATTTGATCATCTAGTTTGACTCCTCTCAATAATACAGACCAAAAATTCTACCTAGTTACTCCAATAGTCAGGCCCGTAACTTGAATTCTTCTTGAGCATGTCTTCCAGATAAGGGTCTCAATACCCTGAGATGCAGAATCGATCCCTACCGTGCAGGGTGTTCACCTGGTTAATCCCTGCTGCAGTCCGAGTGCTACCTGCCTTCTCATTTGAAGTCTACCCTGTAGACTTCTGTCCCTGAAATGTCTCAATTCACTTGATGTCTTTTGTGGGGCATTTCCAGGACTGAGATAGTCAAATCTTTTTGGCAATCGACACGCAACCAGCACAGGGTGATTGCATTTTTGGCATCTCCATTTGCAGCCTGAGCCCTCCTCCCGCCTGCGCTGGCTCCGTCGCTGCTGCCTGGCACCGCTGCACCTTGAGGTTTATTTTAGTCTGACTTCTGCCCTGGGGGAGCATCTGAGCCTTCTCTGCGGTCACTGAGGGAAAACGGCCCCCACCAACATAGTTAACAACAGGAACTTGATTTCAGGTGCTTGAACTTCTGGAAGAGCCCCTCTTTTGGACTTCAGAGGATGCTCTAGGAAAACTAGTAACCTCAGGCTAAAAATGTTCATTAGCTTTTGTGAGCATCCCCCCCCACACACACATTTACAGGACTGAATGAGAGATGTATTATTCAGCTCCCCTTTTAAAGACCATTTTCTCTTTTTCATCATTCCTGAGACTTTCAAATCCATCTGAGATTTGGGTGCCTAATTTCAATGAAAAACAAAGAGGAAAACTGCATATCCAAATGGCACTTAGAAGCTTTGAAATTCCCAAGCAGACTGGCCTCATTTTAGTCCTCCCAGGAAAGGATATAATGGGCTAGAGAAAGCACAATCCTGAATACTCGCTGGGAAGAAACAAACCATAAATAAGTTAGGCCCAGGATACATGTGAAAGTGATTAAATTAGAGGAGACACAAGGTTCATTTCTGCTGTGCACTATGCTATATAAATGCTTTCCAGGAGAGTATTAAAGGATAGTGTTTTCCCCCACAATCTCCTTTTAACGTTTTTTCCCCCCTGGGGAACTATGCATGAAACACAAGCGTGTTGTTTGGGGAGGCTTTTTTGGACATTTTCAAAATGAAAAAATCCATGTATGTACTCTTTTTATTTAGAAGAATACAGTAGCATGGAGAGTGGAATTCCTTGCTTAGTGTGTGTCGTATTAGACTCAAATTCATTAATATCTCTGCCCAACTTTTTAAAAGAAAAAAGTAATTTTCTAGAAGTGAATTATTTACTTTAAATATTTGGTCCAGACCTGCTTCCATTCTTTCGTCCTATGTCTTTATTTCTTGTTTGCTATTCTTTGTTTCTCTAGGGATTACTTGCAAGATTATCTGGAACTTAACAGAGGATTTAAATTAACTACATAGTGGGGCAAACCCTCAAAACAGTTATTAGAAATAGCGTTATGTCTTTGGCATCACTCAGGAGATGTGAAAATAAAATAACTTGATGCTAGTTAGGGGGAAAGGAGTCTCCCTAGGATCAGACTGCTACAAGCACTGCACCAAGGAATAAAGGAACAGAAGCTCTTCTGTTTCCCAGGATGCTCTTGAAAGACTTCCCACTAAATCTCATACCCATATTAAATTCCTGAAACAAAAGTTTTATGAAAACATTTAGAATTGTATTAAATACAGCCAGAAGCAAACCTTGACCAGCCCACATCAATATTTAGAAGGCAGAAGGATTCCCATAAAATCCACAGATAATACTGGAACTGTGATATTTATATTATTCCCCAATTTCCAGAGGGAGCCTACGGCTGAATCCTGCCCCCAGGAAAACTCTGCTCCGTAGTGACCCCCAGGCTGGAGGTAGCTCGTCGCCTTCAGCGACGTGGGGCAGGTGAGGCCCGCGGGAGGGGAGCGGGCAAACTCGCTCCCACGGGTCTCACTGGAGATGCCGTCCCAGCCGCATCTGCACTCTTCTCTCAGGAAGACCTTAGCTGGCTCAACTGCTGATTGCACAGTAGAGGCAAAATATTAATAAAATAAGGCAAATCCTTATGACAGATGTTTTGTATATTAGATAGTGTAAATTATGGATTCCATTCCCGTTTGAGTTACTTTCCAATATACTTGTTCATCTTGATTAACACCCTTGCTGGCCCCTCAGCTCACTTGTTTCTGCATGATTCTTCAGACAGTCAAATACCAGGTATTACTAAGGGCAAACAAAATACAAATCTGCTCCAGGCCATCATTTGGTGACTAATTCATTAATACTTAAGAAAAAATAAATGTCACCTTTTTCAGTGAAATATGCGTGTATATATTTTTATACTGAAGATTTAAACAGTGATGCGTGTCCTGGGAAACCTGCCAATGTGCCTGTCAGCCTGACACTGGCAATTTAGGTCTGTGCACCTTTGATATATAATTTATATGTAGCTGGGTGGATTATTGTACAAACTTTGACTTGTCTTTACAAAGAAATGAAATACCACCAGTACTGGCAGAACCTAAAGTCTTAGTGCTTGTACTCAGCTTGTGAGCTTGCCAAAAGTAAAGACTGCTCAACTGTTTAGGTATTTTATATGCCTTGTGTTGGCCCAACGTTGCCTGCGATAGTTAATTGAATGACAAACACTGAGGACTGTCATATAAAGATGAAACAGGAACCCTAGCTCCTGGTGGAAGAGAAGTCCTTGAAAGAGAGCAAGATCTCATGATCTCGTTCCTCTCACTTAGAGATACTCGTGTGCTTCTCTGGAGAATCTATATTTTGTCCTGCTGGAGTCGCATAGTATTTATTTTGTTTAGGATAATTTTTTGAGCTTAGAATGGTATTGGTATGTGTGCTTTTTCTTCCATTAGAAAGCACCCAATTTTAGAGTTGTTTCTCAAACAAATGGTTTTGCTCCTTAGTAGTGAATGTAGAAGGGATTTTTTCTGATGACATCCTGCTGACATTGCAATTCTCTGCACTGTATTTTACTTGCTCCCTGGAGATGGTAACTTTTTATGTAGCAAGCTGGAGGCAACCAGGTCAGACACCTCTCTCTGCCACAAGGGAAGACCAGGTACTGGACCAGCAGCAAACGGACGCTGTGCCCTTCCAGCACTTCTGTCCCTTGCTGTTGCTACGCCAGTGAAAAATGGAGTGGGATGAGCAGCAGGAAGAGTCTGTTTGCCTAGGGCACCTCTGAAGCTACCCCCGCGGGATGCACAGCACTCCCCGAGGAGCGGAGCACCCGCTCGCTCCGGCCGCCCTTCACTTACGTCGCTTTGCCCCGGCCCGCAGGTCCTCCGCCCTGTAGACGGAGAGCCGGTTCGCGCCTCCGCAGACGGAGCCCTTCTCGCCCTTGCACTCGCTGTTGCACTCCTCCGGCTTCGCGGCGGCGGTCGGCAGCCGGTTCCCGCAGTAGCACTCCGCTCCGTGCTCCAAACCGGCGTAGCTGTACGCTCTGCAGGGACACGAAACGAAGCGGCTCGGGCAGCGCGTCCCTGCGTGGGAGCAGGGCTGCGCCTGGCAGACTCGGGGAGCTGTCTCTGCGCGTGGCTCGCACGCTGCCTCCTCCCTGCCGACCCGGAGGCGCAGCCGGCCGGGGAGCGGGCGGGCACGGCGGGCACGGCGGCGGGCAGCGCGCGCCGAGCCGACGGCGCGCCCGGCCCGGCTCCCCGGCGGGGCCGCGTCTCTCCTCCGGTTTGTTTTGCCCAGCGGCGCTGGTGCCCGAAGGACGGTCCCTGTCCTGCAGCGTTTCCCTGGAGCGCTGCTCGGCCCGCGGCCCGCTCAGCGCGTCGGAAACGGCAGTGTCGCAGCGCGAGGTGACGCCGTCCGAGCGCTAACCAACCCCTTCAGCTTTCTCTGAGAAATACTTCAGACCTCTTAGAGTGACAGAGAAGGAAAGCCCGCTTCTGAGGTTCCATTAAATGGCCTTTAAAATAGGGCACTTCTGATCCAGTCAAGCAATTTTCAGTTGCTCAAACAAGACGTGGCTGTCGCTTGACTAATCGCTGGCTGTCCCTCTCGAGGTAGATAAGCCGCAGTCCGCTTCGGCAAGCGGCCGCCGCAGGCTGAGCCGCGTCCTGCGCGGCGGGGCGACGGCGCGGTCCGACGGCGCGCCGGGCGGGGCGGGCGCGCAGGCTGGCGCCGCGCCGGGAGCCTCCGGCGCCCGCGCCGAGGCCAAGCGCCCTCCCGGCCCCTTTGGCCCGCCAAACCAAGCGCGCGTCGTGAACGCCCAGGGCGCGCAACCGCGCCCCGGCTCGGACCCAGAGCTGTGCTGGTTTACACCAAACCAGGGCCTGGCGCCGCGCTCTTCAAAAGGTATCTAACCAAGTTTGAAGATCTGCCTGATCTGTGAAGAGAGTCTCTCTTTTGGCTTTTGGGGTTTTTTTTGGGTGGTTATAGATGACTCAACTGGACCTGGGAAATCTGATGGGGTTAAACTGTAATGTAGACACCACTTAATGCAATGGGCTCCGCATAAACTGCATTGCTGTACAAAAAGAAGGGAAGTAAATTTCACAGGAATAACTGCGAATCATGTTGTTTTCTTCTTCTGCCCTCTCTTTTGCTTCAGAGCAGCAAGAAGTCTTTGGCATAAATAATGTAATGTAGGCCTGTCCTCATTACTAATTATTATCCCCAGCCTGCACACTGCCTTAGCTAATCAGGTCGGGTAGAGAGGTGGCAGAAACTACGCTGTGACTATTGCCCAGTGATCACCAGCTCCCTGTGGTACGCTGGAAACGGCCTCACTTGCAGCCGTGTACTTAGCTGTCCTGTTCTCTCTCATTTCCAGCACTGTAGTGTGCTTGTAGTTACATTTTAGGCCACAGATTTGGGCTAGAGAGTGATTTCTAACAGTCAAAGCAGTTTTGACCAGAAAATATATTTGAACAAAAAACATATTGCAAGTAGTCGTGCTATAATAAAGAGCCATGGACGAGTAGCAGTGAAAATAAACTATTTAAAGCAAGATTGCAGAGATACTCCTTCCCTGCAGGTATGAGATAATTGCAGTTTTCAGAGATGCTATCTCTTTCGCATATGCATGCTTTTTCTCCTTTTGAATCTAGTTCAGCTTGTTATCAGAAAAGGAAAAAACGTGCAGTAAAAAAATATGACTTTACCTCTCAGCACAAGCTTCCTGACAGTGAGATACTGTCATTTTTCTTAAGTCATAAAACACAGCTCCCTTCAATGTCCTCTCCCTGGAATCGTCACTGAAGCATCCAATGTAGGTTCCTAGGAGCATGAAAGATGACAGCATTAGGCAACATGCATATGCTAAACGCAGACACAGCACCTGGGTAAACTCCAGGCTGTAAGAAGCTGGGGGTTGGGGGGGAAGGCATGGCAGCCTTGTAAAACAAGGGACAAGGCAATCTTTAAAATAGTATAAAGTTTGAGAAAGTTTCTTGGATTTCTCCCAAATTTTCTTGAGAATCTCTAATTAAGAATAAGACAGTGCAAGAGAAATATTTTAAAAAATCAATTTCCCTTGGGTAGGCAGAGTTATATTAAAAGCTTATAATGGAAAGATAACTTCAGCCTTAACTAGGGAGCACTGTCTACCTATCACATTAAACACTCTTTCTCTCCAGTGCAAATGTATCTCTTAAAATGTCTTGCTTTACTTAACATACGGAAGATAAGTATTTCTGTTAGACTGCATCCTACATTAAGCCTCTTATTTTGTTGTCATGAACAAAATGCAATAATATCTAGTCCATATTTTTGTAATATATGATTGGAAGGATGACCTAGATTCCCACTATTATACAGCAAGTGTGTGTGTGTGTATATATGTATATATATAAAAGAACTTGTTATTAAAATACGAAGGCAGAAAGGAAATTTGATTTTGGAAGTAACAATACTGAGATCACAATACCAGAAAACTCAAATTGCACATGAGCTATGGACAAGAAGAGAACATATGATGAGAAATGAAATTTTAGAACAATTATATTACAGAAATTAATACGAAAAACTTCAAGCCACTCAGATTTTTAGAGTTAGGAAAATAAACATTCAAATATCATGAACAATAGTATTTTAAAGAAATGCACGTTGGTAATTTGCAAACATGCGATTAGAAGACTCACAAACTGAATATACACCCCCAGTAAGCTGTCAATGAGATGGGAGTTATGCACCTGCAATAAGGACGTTTTGTATTTTACTGGAGACTTCTGATTTTTAGTGCTTAGATTCAATCTAGTTATAGATGAAAATACAGTGTATGGGACCAAAGTGTCCAACTCAGGAGGCAACGGAAAGCAAACTAATGCAACCGTATCTGATCTCTTCCCCGCATCCCGTTCACGTTTGTGAGCCCTGTCTAGCAGTATCTCCTTCGCGTCCTCTCGTGGACGAGCCTTTGGGAGACCCCACGCTTTTGGAGCCGAACGTCGTGGCAGTGGCGTTTCAGTAGCTGTCGCCTTTGAAATTCTGTGCAATGGCATAACCTGCCGAAGCGAAACAACAGAAAATGTCCCGTACGCTGGACATGTTCTTGACGGAAATTTTTCATTTACAAATAGCAACTTGTTTAGTAGTATTTGTTGTACTAATAGCATTTTCCAGCTTGTTCCTGGCAGAATAAGACATGGTCCCTGCCCCAAACAGTTTAACAGTGCAAGTGGGCGTTTCAGTTGCCTGGAAAGAAAAGGAGATGAATTTTCTTGGCCAAGATCGCTTTGTTCTGGGTGGACGTGGAGGAAGGCAAGCGAACTTTGTGTTTACAATATGCAGCAGGCACGTACACCAGCATATTTATCCTAAGTTAGCACCCTGCCCCGGGAAGCCTGTAGGGGATCGGACCTGCAGGCCGCTCAGACAGGCGAAGTGCAGACGCGTCGCTGAACGCATCAGGAAGCCCGCGTGCTGCTAGCAGGATACTGATGAAGAATGCACAAATAAGGCAATGTGCTGCTTTACTGAAAGGGAACCTCAGGGCAAAGCTGATCTTTAACATGCATTATAACCACAGAGAATTTCATTATATTTTGGAAGAGATCCATAATGAAATAACAGCCTGCAAGCTTACTAGGAAGCGCAGGTGGGGCAGATAACATACATTACATAGGAAGCTAAATTTTTAACTGATAATAATTTCTAAAAGCATTCCAATACTTGTTAACAATATGCTTATTAATAATGACACTTCATTTTCAGTCAGATATTCAAAGGATGCAGATTTGAATCAGCATAATTCAGTGGGATGCAGCAGTAAGTAGCCCCGTTGGCTCCTTCTCTGTCAGCAATTATAACTTCAGCATGGCACTAGATTAATGGCTAATATGGGCATTAGGTTTAACTGACTTTTAAGGATAATTTTTGAAATTAGTCTGTTTGTTTTTAATTGAAGTTCTTAAGGTCATTCAGGAAAACTGTGGTAAAACAAGTTTGTACTCTTACCAGGTATTAGTGTAGTGCCCAAACGCTCACCATGTTTCTGTACATGTTGTCTATTCTTTTGTTAATCAGGGAGAAAAAAAACAAGAAAGAAAGAAGAAAAAAACCCTAAAACCAAGGGAAATTAGAGTACCTCAAGCAGCTATAGTCAGTGAAAATTCAGATTTACCATCTTTTCACAGTCTGGATTCAGGAGGAAACAAAGTTGAAGAGCTTAGGGGCACTTTCTGGGTTCAGCAAGGCAGGTTAGCTTCAGAGGGCACTTTGAAACCCCCTGAGACTCCCTGGGCTGCCAGAACACGTGCAGTGTGGAAGTGCAAACCACGGGCCCCTGGGGGAAGCGAGCAGCAGAGGGCCAGTTTCACAGAGGTCTCTCCTCCCTCGTCCCCTCCTGACCGGGTAGCGCCCTGGATGTGCCACTCTGGGTTAAAGCATCAGCCCCTGCTGGGCCACCACAAACAGGGTGTGGGCCACCAAAACCAGGGTGTGTGCTGCTTGCAAAAGAATGAAAAAGTAGTATTTTTCTGAATATTAAACACTGGGTTTATGAGGTACAAATACAAAAGCGGTATCCCAGAGGGTTCAGGTGGTTCCTTTCTGCCACTGGCCATTAAGCACTTACTGAAGTAGATGGCAACTAACGTTAGTAGATTTATTTGCTGGAGGTAAAGGTGCATGTTCCGTTCCGCAGAGAGCGGGGTTGTGCACGCAGGGCAGTCGGACGGGGCTCTTCCCACAGAGCTTGTTTCCACCCCGTGTGCTAGGCTTTTGCTGAGCATTTCAGCTCAGTCACCAGCGTGTGGCACAGAGCAGCTGGGACTGCATGTTTCACACTAGTCCAGGAGCTACCACTGGACGTTGAACACTGTAGTTGTGTCCAGGGCAGGTTACTGAAACGCAGCTGCGTTCTCTGGGGAACATCTGAACTTTGCAATCTCTATTCTCTGCCACTAAAATCTGCTAGCTGTGGGATTTTATGAAGTGCCTGGGGAGTATTCTGGAAAGTCTCTGCTTGGTGCTTCAGATACTTCCAGATGTTATAGTTTGCCTGACTCACACTGTATGACTCATCTATGAAACACCATCAATACCAGCTTCTTGTTTCCACTTCCAAAAATCTAATCAGTAGGAGTAACTAGATGGCACCTTTTTGTGGGATTCTTTTTAGAAGATGCCCCTTTCTTTGGGTAATGTTATTCAACAAAATAAAGAACAGTTTAGTAATGTGGTGTCTAGTTGTTCAGATCCTATTCCTTTTCTTATTGTCAGTGAAGCATCTCAAAAAGCAACCTTTTTTTCTAACAAGCAATGGATCAAAGGTAGCATTCAACCCATCCTCTCAAAACACATACCCCTCTGTTACAATGAATGCTTCATCTGAGATTGTTATGGAGGAGAACTTTATGGCGTTACGTGATGACAATTTTTTGGCTGTGAGGCACAAGGATGGTGGCATGAGGAGCATAAGGATGAGTGGTCATCCTGCCTTCCTCAGCACTGAGGAGCTCTGATACTTGGCCCCTCAAAGGGGGTCTGCAGCGCAAGGGCTTCGCCACCCCGCTGCAGTGAGCAGCTAGTGCCGTGGACGTCCAGGTTCACGTGCCACCCCATGTATCGCAGGCTCGGCTCAGGGTGGCAGTCGGAACTCTCCCAGGGTGAAGATGTGTGGTGGGTCACAAGAGTAGAAAGCCATGCAGAGAAAGTGTGAACATCTACAGACTCCTTTACTTCCCAGGGCTTTACTTGCCCTGGATAATAGTTTTTCTAAAGGTTTCCTACTGAACAAACCCAAGCAGTTCATGCATTTATTTGTCAGCAGCAGTTAGGGTAGCAGAGTCAGACTCACAGTGAAGCAAACTCGTATTTCTTCACCTCTGAATGGCTTTCCATTTAGGATATCATTAAATCATGAAGCCTGGAAAATGTACAGTTTTGTACCTTGTGCTCTGGCTGCTAATGCATGCACTGGACTCCCCTGTGCAGTGATGCAAATTCCCTTGCAGTCTGCTGGCTTGTTGCTAATTTCTAGCAAACTTGTCAAGCACTAAGGGCTGTCTCCATTCCAGGTGCTCTCATTTCACCGTGGTGCTGGTTCAGCACTCAGTAAAGGAAGGATGGGTTACAGGGGCAGTTCAGGAACAACAGGCGTGTTTGCAACAGTAGAATTCAGTATACGCTGCAAAGTTTCACCAGCAAAAGGTACCTGTTAACTGAAGGTATTGTGCATTTCTGGATACCTAACTTAAACTTCACTTTTAAAGTTTTCCCCATTCTGAGAAAGAAAAATCAATTAAACAGTGTTCATCTTTGCCCGTTTGAAGACAGATTAATTTAAATAAGGGAAACCTATTTCACTACCTGGGTTTCCATTCAATTCAATAAAAACACTTTTGGAGGAAGTTACAGCATAATGTGAACAGGCATGTCTGAATCTGGCCTGTGCATACACTTAAGAACTGATCTGGAAGTCATAAAGAGCTGAAAGAAATGCTTTTCTACAAGTAGTCTTTGTGATACTTATTAATCTTTGCCTGGAATAATCCTAGAAGGAGGTGCAGTTTACATGCATGCTAGAAGATGGGGTTAGGAAGTAATATCTCTTACCTTTGTTTTCAGCAGTATGCTCCATCACTTTAGATCCTTTCATTTGCATGGGTTCCTGTTCGTTCATGAACCTGTGTAACCACCTTCTCCGCAACTGCCTTAGCTCTGAGTTGCGGGATATGAGCCACCGTGGGCTGTGCCTCTGGTCCAAAGCTGAGTCCTGGAGCACGTCCACGCCTACCAGGAGCCTGGGACTTGGGCGAGGGTTTTGCATAGTCCTGGTGTCTACCCCTATTCCAACTCCTATCATCACATCTGAAACAGGCAGAGCCTGATTAGTAGAGGTCCCACGCAAACCTTGCTGGATAACCAAGCGAGACCGCTGTAGCAGCAGAAGGCTGCCAGCCATTAGGTAAGCTGCTGTCAGGAAAAAGAGCAGAAATTGGGTCCGCCGAAGAAACTTCTGTAGCCTGAAGAAAGCTTTGGCCATGCCCTTGCTGAAACTAGGCCTTCACGCCTTCCAAACGGCCCCTGAATCACCACTTGAATTGGTGCTAGTTCCTCCCATAAGTTCAGCCCATTGCTTTAATGCCTTCTCTCCGTGAAAAACACTCTCTCTGGGTATCAGTGGCAGCCTGGTGCATCACATCCATGCAGCCCTGAGGTTCCCAGGTAGCTGATGGGGTTCGTGCAGACCCAGGGATGATTCCATTATTGTAACTGCTGCTGCTGAAACCTGAAATATCAAGGTGGGGAAAAAAAAGGTTGGTTCAGATCCAAACAGTAAATACTTGTCATCAGGGTGACTTTCTCCCCCTGCTTCTTTCAGCTAAGCACTTCTCCATCTGTTGTTTATAATTACGCACTTTGAAGACAATAATCCTATGAGAATGATTGATTAAGCAGAAGCTACAATCAGATCTTCATGTTACTTGTTTCTTTCTTTTAACTGGAAGTGCACAAGGAATACCTTTACGATGAGGTTATTTCTCTTGGGATGTTTGGAACGTTAAGTTCTTTTCGTTCTCTATTTGTAAATAGCCAACGTCTCCATTCTTTGTTACTGTGGCTGCCTGTTCCAGTCAGTATAGGCATCTTTTTTGGAAGGTATTATCGGATACGTTTTTTTTTCAGAAGAACAGCAGCTAAGCTACAAATGTAGATCAGAAGAAAACAGCAGTGTGGGTGTATAGAAAACAAATGAAATTGCATCAACTCACTATGGATAAGAGAGTAATTATTAATCTCTGCAGCACAAAGTAAGGCGTTATTTTGAAAGGCTATCTTGGGGTTCTGTACTTATATAGAGAGCTGTGTGAATTATTCTATGTATTACTTTAGAAGAAAGCAAAGATCTCGCTAATTTTCTTAGCAGATTTCTATCGACAAATGTTGACATGCAGATGTTTGTAGGCAGAAGCTGATGAATGTTTGAAAAACTTTCTTTTCAAGTTTCACTAAATATCTCCTGACCACTTCTGAGCTTTGCCAGGCTGTTAGTTATGCTGATGTATACCATGAAAGGACTGTCCAGGCAAGAAAAGCCTCTTTGTACTCTAGGAAACCTTTAACCTCCTCTAACAAAAGCTGGCATCTCCCCATAAGTTTCTAGTTTCTCACTCAATCACTTCTCTGTGGAGCCAGGCAAGCATTGAGAAAAGATTTAGTGTTTTCTAGAAAAGAAAATATTATGGCTTTTGCTTAACTTGCAATTAGGACACACTCATGAAATCCACAGTCCTGGCAAAGAAACATCTATGCCTCTTCCTAAACCATGTGCTACCAGATAAAAGTCTCCACTCATTCCCTTTTACATTTACTTCTGTAATTTCTTTGTCATAAGTAGCAATCAAAAACTTCTAAGCCAAAAGTATATTAAAGCTGAGCTGATTTTTTTTTTGTCAGTTGAGCTTGTATTCCTTTTGTGTGACCACCTTCCAATCTAGGTCGCTAAGCGGGGCGGTGACTCCCCTCTTCCAAGTCAGTCTTTAGGACCAGATTTAGTGCGGTGGGTTTTGTTGTTGTTTAAGGTCCTGTATGCTGAATTGCATAGGGCTGAGTAGCATCCAGAAATGTTTGTGTTTATCTCTTCCTCCATACTTTCTCCAAATACTCAGTCTTACAAGGCCTTACCATCATTTCACTGTTACCTGTGCAAATTCTTATCCTGCATACATTATCAGATAACTTGATGGGCTGAGGTGCAGTGAAGTGCTTTAGTAAGTTGTTTAAGATCACTTTCTCCAGCATAAAAACTAACACAACTCCGTTCTGATCAGCTCTGAAGCCAAAGAAAATGCATCGATTTATACAAGCTAAAGAGCCGACCCTTAGATTTAAATTATTGAAAATCTCTGATCAATGTTCTGAGAGCTCAGGAATTACAGTAAAAGGGTCAGAAGTACCTAGACAGATGAACAGAAAATTATCTACAATTAGATACTGTAGATTGTTACTGTGCTAATTTAGCTGAAGAAATAGTGTCAGCAAGGTACCATTTGTTTCACTAGTTGTTCAGAACATCGGGCTACTGGAAACTTCTGAGCTATTCCCAAAAGAGCCTGTCCAATACAAAAGACAGCTAGACATGCATGTTAGCTATTTGAAGCTCTGACTGGGAAATCATGATGCTCCTTAGTCTACTGCATTTTGAGATAAGGCTTTGAGTCAGCTAATATGTGCCTTGGTGGCCAGTTTCTGAGCAGACACTGCGTTGTTCTGTTTGTCATCTGTAAAGCAAAGGGGGGTAGCTCCTCTTAGTACAGGGC
This sequence comes from Rhea pennata, assembly GCF_028389875.1. Classification (NCBI taxonomy): domain Eukaryota; kingdom Metazoa; phylum Chordata; class Aves; order Rheiformes; family Rheidae; genus Rhea; species Rhea pennata. The sequence continues at coordinate 527,388 of NC_084682.1, forward strand.
TGCCGTGAAGCCTGTCGGTGAAATAATGATGGGTGCAATCACATGCAATCAAAAGGTTTAAGATTTTTTTCCCTAACAGCAAGATGAGGCTAGATAAATTTATTACACTTCCAATCATCCTTGCCTAATTTTAATTCAAGGTTTCATAGCTCTTCTGGCTTATTTAAGAGAGGGATTCAAGTTACGATCTCAAAAAATACTTTCACCCAAAGCTCCTAAGTGTATTTAAAGCACTTGCATTGAAAAGAATGGGGTATAGCAAGAGGGCAAATTTTAAGTGTTCCTAATAAGCACTGTTTGGAATGGCAGCTAGGCAGGATTATCTTCTGAAGAGCATTGCACTACAACTTTTTAAGGCAAACTGGTACATCCTGAATGGACAGTTGAACTGGTTTACCTTGTGCATGACTTTCATTCTTCCTGCTTTGCCTTCAGCCGCTGCCTTGCACAAAGGCAAGATCCCATCCACCAGCTGGTCCATGATAGCTTGCTATGTGTTAAGCAGCTTTGTTAGACAACCAGCTTTGGAGCTGCTGCTCTGCACTGTGAAACACTTTCTGGAGCAGCATCTCCCATGGATCCTCAAACATATCCCTGGTAGTATCAAAAACTCTCTCCTTCCCACTAGAGTACAGCTGAGAAATGCAAAGTTTGTTTAGGCTTGTCTACACAGGATGTGAAAGCATTTGCACACAGCAGTTGGGTGTGTGCAGGCCATCTCCAAAGCAAATTCCAAACAGAAAAGCATGGCTTTATAAGATATAAGAACATGTCCAACTGTAATTAATGCTTCTCTAATAATGCTCCTGAACAGACTGAAAACAGTGCTTTATGAAACCCCTATGTTAAACAAAGTGAGATCCTGAGAGGAGCCAAGAGTAAGAAAAAAGCCTCAATTAATTTACTGTTTTCTGGAGAAAAAAAAAAGAAAAAGAAAGAAAGAAGGAAAAATACTATGTGCTAGCATATCAACAAAAATGACTATCCTCATGGTTTTGCCAAGGTAGAGGTCCTAGATACAAAAGCATTTCTCTAAGTGTTTTCCATATACCCTGGTATAATAACCACACACCTGCATTTCTCACTGATCACATGGAAAAAGTCCATTTCTGGAAGGATATGGTTCTTTTTTTAGCCTTTTCCTCCCTGCAGCTGTGTAGTGGAGTACTCACAGTAAAGCTATGCTTGACGAGCTAAGCTATGGTTGAGGATTAGTGCGCACCCAAGTAGCTGGAGAAGGACCCATCAAGGCTGAACAGTGGAGGCGGGCGGTGCTATGCCTGAAACCACGCCAGCAGCCCAACTTAGTCCCTTTTAAAGCATTGTATGGTTGAGTCTTTCAGCCGACTTCCTCACGTTTGCATAGGTGCAAAGCAGAACAGCTCCAAGTGCCACACGCTACACAGCACCATCCCCTCAGCAGCAGGCTGTGCTGTGTCTGGGCAAAGGTGCAGTGTCCTCCTGGTGATACTTACTAAAGAGGAACTGCCTCTGGCTGACTTTGCCTTTGCCAAGTGGTTGGAAAAGTTTAAATGGTACAAACCAATGTTACCACAGCCAATATGACATATAAATTACCTCCAGATGCATTCGCCCTCAGTACGGTTGCCATGACAGTACATTGTAGTAAAAAACAACCAAATAAATAAGCAGACTCTCCCTACCCACAGCAACTGCTGCAAACGCACAACTCAAAAATTAGATGTTGCTTTAAGTACGGAAACAGCAGAGTGCTGCTGACATAAAAAAAAAAATGTCATTTGCTTTTTCAATAAACTGCATATTGCAATATCATCAGAGTATACCTGAAAGTGTACATCACTTTTGATTATATTAAAAAGGATAGGGAAAGGAGGGTGTGAAGTGGTATCAGCTAACAGAAAATACAGCATTTGTCTTTGCGATATATGTTTCACTTTGAATGAATGAAGTGAAATAGAAAAAAAATGGAAAAATAAAGTTGCCTTTTGCTTGAAGTAGTCTTCTGTTCCTATTTATCAGTTCTCACAGCCACAGGTTTTTTAGGACCCAATTAATTGACAATTGGGTTAAAAATCAGTAAAATCATTAGATGATTATCGCAAGGACTTTGAGATGGGCAATGAGAACTGTTAAACAGCAGAAAAGACCTGTGGCTGAAGAGAACAATGGAAGGGTTGGTGCTGCAACACGAGAGAAAAATGATGGGCAGCGGCAGAGATCTGTGACTCAGCTTTGGGTATGATAACTGGTCATACAGAAGGTATGCTGGGTGCCCTATCTACAGCAAGGAAGGGGTACCTTGTGTCACTAAAAAAGGCAACGTGCTTTTACAAAATGTGTAATTATCCTGTGTAGCTTACTTTCACGGATTATTGCAGGGAGGAATTTGGTGTGGTTCAGAAAAGCATTGAATGGTCTTATTTTATAAAAAGCATGAACTTACTGCATTAGTGTCAGATGACTCTAACTATTCGGACAGTTCAGTTTGAACAACATTTTTTGCTGTTTCAACCTGAAATTCTTTGCTTGGAAATGTCATTACAAAAAACAGTCTTTTATATTTTTCTCTGACTTCTCTAATATTCCTATATCTGGTACAGCTAGAAATACCCTGTGAGGAAACCTTACAATATTGTATAAGGCAGTAGGACTGAATTCAGAGGGGAAAAAAATGCATCTCACCTAAAATTCTAGATCTCAGAATATGAGTCTGTTCTTATCTGTTTCCTAAAATGGGCGATGCTGCATTTCTTTTCACTGTCTCTGGCAAAGGCAACATCTCAAAAGAAAGGCTTCTCTAAATCTGCTGTGATGCGATCAGATCGTATTTACTGGTTGGTTGGTGGCTGAGTCCCCTGCCCAGTACCGCAGTGCTGGGGAATCTCGGCAGAGCTGTTACAGGTTGGCTGCTTGTTCGTTAAGGTGCCGTCGGGCTCCCGTGGGCTTGGTGCTGCGTCAGCCTTGGGGGATGCTCTCCCGGAGACCTGCAAGAACCAGCAACGCTGATGCAGCATGGTGCGACCAGACCCTCAGAAAGGCCGTGTCTCAACCCGTAGCTCTTCCACAGGCCCCGTTCCTCGGAGCCCTCGGCCGCCGGGCGCTGCCGATGTGGGAGGGAGCCGAGCGGCAGCGGTGGCTGCTCTTGAGGAGACCTCCGTCGTCTCCTGTGAAACGTGCCGTGGCTGTCCCCTTGCGCCTGGCTCCGCGGACGTGTGCGTCAGCAGGCAGACCTGGGCTTCCCCGAGGCTGCAGCCCTCTTGGCTGAATTCAGTGCAAAGGGGAGGAACGACCTTTGCGCCTTGCAACGAATCGTTCTAGTGCTCGGTCGGTATTTCGTAGAAACGACGTGGCTTACGGTCTGGACACCTGTGCCGTGGACAGCACTGCAGAGAGGGCTTTTCGGCGAGGGGGCGGGAGAAGGGAGTCGTCTGTGCGCTGCTCTTTTACCCCTCACGCGGTGCCGGCGCACTGCTGCAAAGCAGCAAGGAACGCGAGAGCACGCAATGGGAACTCGGCACTTGCATCTCAGTGCGCTGACGGGGCTAGACATCAGACCTGAGGCATTTCCACTTATAACTAACTCTTGCTGCTTTTCCTTTAGTCCTCATTTTTCTTTCAGTACATATGTAATACCAGATTTATAACTGCCATAAGAAAGTTGCTACAAGGAAAAGCAAGTCGGTAACTTGCTTCTGAAACGATCTCAATTGACAACCACTGAGCCACTTTCTTATGACCACAAAAGAAGTCATGCTAGGCAGCTGCATGAACAGTTTTTTAAAAGAGAAATAGAAGTTTTGAAGTTATTGGCCATTCTACTCCTTGCTAAAGAAATAGTTGCAGAAATTTTAAGGGATGACTAAATACTTCCAGTAATGCTATGAAAGCCAATAAAAGGTGGAAACAGTGAAGAAGAGCAGCTCTAGGCTTGCAGGTGAAGAGTTGCTCAGTTGCAGGCTGTCCCTTAATAGGCTGCACAGTGCAGAAACTTAGGTCGATACCACATGGAAGGCTTCAGCTCATCAATAGTTAGTCTTGTCTAAAGACCAACAGGATTTTGCAAATTCAGAGTTCTTGGCACAGAAGCAAGACTGTTTTCTCTTATGAACTGAAGCGAATGGGACTCACAAACATTTGTAGAAAAATCCATCCCTCTTCTACATTCTCCTCTGTTTTGTTAGCTTTCTTTGGGGAAAAATGAGTCAGTCTGTAAATGATTCGGAGGCCTAACAGAAAGAGGTGCTGGCTTGTGGCCTTTCTTTTGGATGGAAGCAACCATTTTCTCAATGCTCTAGTAGGAAAGTAACAGCTAATGTCATATAGCACAAATGCACAGGCATGGGGCAGGCAGAAAATAAATTCTTGAGAAGCTGCAAATTTAATGTTGAGATCCTATCTAAAGCTAGACGTGAATTTGTAGTTTCCCTTTATTCCTCTCACATCTATACTTTCCTGTACGAACACAGTCATCTTTTGAGTTTTGAGAAACATGTTGAGAAAGAATGCAAAGATGAGGTATCTCAGCTCTCCACTTCCTACCCCAAATGGAATCAACAGAGCAATTCCACATTATCCTGGTTACCTAATCATAGGATAAAAGTCAGTTGTTGCTTGGATCAAAATGAAACCATGGATTGAGACTTTCACATTTGTGTGGAAAGCAGCAGATGCTGAAAGCAGCAGATGCTAAAAGGACAGCTTAGAAGAAAGATCTTGGCAGTGTATTGTCTTAATCCACCAAGATCAAGAAACAGGTTCATGTTGATTCTGGTGGGTTTTGACTCAAATCCATTGTTACTTTTTCTAGCTCCTTAAGAAAGTATCATGTTGGGTTGTCCCGCTAACTGAACAATGCAATTTAGAAATTTATGCAAAGGAATTAAAAACAGGTGGTTTCTTAATTCCATCACCTTTCCTAGGTTATTCTTTCATCAAAAAAACAAGGGGGGGGATTTACACGAAGAGTTACTATATTCATTTTTCCACCAATTTAAAAAACATACTTTTCTACAAAATAAGGTCTATGGAATATAATCTGCTCATTGACTTTTCTGGCAGTTAAAATACTCTGCCCAAATATGACTCATCTAGAATCCAATAGATCTGGCTTTTACAGTGTTTTTGGCTTTACGCTGAGAGGCAGAAGAACTCGACTGCTCCCCAAAAGCAGGATTTTTCCCCTAGCACTTCAGATGATCCCGCAGAGCACCCTGCGGCAGAACACGTCTATCGCAGCCCCGGAGGAACAGCACCAAGCGTAGCAAAGCCGCCCCGTCGTTCATCTCCAGCCCCTCGGAAGCCGGCGGAAGTTTGTCCATTCGCTATAGCAGAAGCAAGTTTTCAGGCTAAATTGTTGATGGGAGGATGTGTGGCTGACTGAGTTCTAGGCACGAGGCCAACTCTGAATAATCATGACAAAAGACACCAAGCTGAGTCTTGAGGAAGCTTCTTTAACTTGGAAATTAGTTTAGGGATTTGGCTGTCCAGCAGCGTGGGAACGGCGCCTTTCCGGGGCCGTGGCAGCTGTACGCACGGCACGTACCTCGCGCCCCGCTGAAGACCGGCGCTGCCCGCTCGGCGCGGGGGGCCAGCGGGCTGCAGCGCACCTCTGCGCCGCTGCTGCGAGGCTGGAGCCTCGGCGAGCGCGGCCCCGGGCCCCGCTGCCCGGTGCCCCTCCCTGCCCGTGGAGCCCGTGGTGCTCGCTGCAGCCCTGCCTTCGCCGCAGCTCCTCTCGCCTGTGCCGCCAGCAGGACTGCTGCCTCGGGCTCGGGCTCGGAGCGCCCGCGCGCCGCGTCCTCCCCTCCCTCGGCCCGGGAGCTCCCGCCGGGCTGGCTCCGCGCCTGTGTGCCGGAGGGGATCACCCCAGCTCTTCCCAAGTCACTCCATCTAATTCAGAGCACAACTGGGCTTTTAAGTATTTCCAGAAACTAACTTTTGGGCTTCTTTCTGTCAAAATTAAGCACATTCCCTACGAGTTTTCAGTCAAGTTACAAGGTGACCAGTGACTTTTTCTTGTTAACTCTCAGGCAGCAGAGCAGATCATTCTTTAAAAGCTTTTTTTTTTTTTAAATTAAAGGAGCACAGAAACTTAAGAGATCTTCAGCTAGTGCTGACCACTGTATCTCTGCTGTGCAGCCTCCCCACCAAAAGATCCGGCCTCAGTACCTTAGCTTTCAGAAGCAATCAAACACTTCTTCCAACTTAGGAAGCTTTGCTCGCTAGAGGATGCATCCGTGCGGATGCTGCAAGGGGTAACAACAGCACATGCACTCCTCGGGAGTAACCGTTTCCAAACGCGATACCGTTCCAGTGTTACGGTAAGCACAACGGGAGGTCAGTCAAGAAACTGAAAATGAAGTAGAAGCAGCACAGTTCCTCTACCTCCTATAGCGGCGGACGCTGCAGCTGGAAAGGGCTTTTGAGCAAGTTTACCACTTCCTCCCTTCCTCATCTTCCCTTCCTATACTGTTTTGGAACTGTGCTTGCTATGAGATGTAATCTGATTGCCAAGTTACCTTTGACACTCATTTCACGTTAAAACAATTAAATAATGAGCTGTGATCTAAATAAAACCCCCAAAAAATCTTTATGCAGGGATGGCAGGGAGACGGAGAAAAACTGTATGGTCCATAAACTGTCACATCAAATTGAAACTACACAAGCTCATGCAGTATTCACCATAAGCAGAAAGCCTATATGATATACAAGATGTTTTACAGTTGGTAGCTAATTCATCTTTCAAAATGAAAAGTGATGTTAAAAAGCAGAGCTGCAGCCTGAGTACACCGGAAAGTCAGCATTTAACTTGTGCGTGTTTGATCACAGCAGCTCTTTAACTAGATACCGGATTTTCAAGACCAATTTGCTAGCATAAGTAGGTGTAAATCTAGGAAATGGTTTTGGCAGTGAACACAGGAGCCTATGGTGAGGGATGCAGGAGAGCCTACCGAAGGCAGGCACAGGCGTTCATTTTAAGAACGAGTGCTGACTTAGGAAGTCTTCCAGTGGCAGGTCATAGCATAAACTAGACAAGGGTGATACAGTATTTTTTTCCACGGATCTGATACTTTTTCCTTGCTCAGTGATAAAATAATAACCTTATCAGGAGAACTGAATCCATGCCAGCACAGAAAAGGTGCAGACATACATCTATACACATCTATGTATATACACATATGTTTGTATATCTGTATGCAATGTGTACATAGAAAGAGGTACTCAAAAGATAACAGCAAGTGTATGCAATCTGTTGCCCACCTATACTGATAATCTGAAAATTTTCCAGCAAACAGTATTCTTGAACCTAGGAACAATTTTGTTTGAAGATGAACCAGACATGCAGAACATGCATCCCTTCTGAAATTATGAATTTATCTACCCACTAAATGATGCTTTATGTGCAATTTCCAAAAAAACAATACCGTTTTGCAGCTATAGGCTGAAGTTTTCCAGGAGGCTGCTGTAAAGCAAAAAGCAATATACAGTACACTTTCCATCCCCCTGTAGCCGGAGCTGAGCTGTCTTCCTATCTGCAAGGAAACCTACCGGAATCGAAGTACCATGCGGATCCGTAACTAAGTCATAGGTACCGACAAGGCGCCTTTCACGGGGCGCTCGGCACGCGCGTCCCCGCGGCGCGCACCCGGAGGGCGCGGGGCTGCTCGGCGGAGCGCGGCGCTCCCGGCGGGCCCCAGCCCGCGCGTGGCCCCCTCCCCAGCCCGCGCGTGGCCCCCCCCAGCCCGCGCGTGGCCCCCTCCCCAGCCCGCGCGTGGACCCCCCCAGCCCGCGCGTGGCCCCCTCCCCAGCCCGCGCGTGGACCCCCCCAGCCCGCGCGTGGACCCCGCCGGCGAAAAGTTGCCCGCGGGGACCGGGGCGCGGGGGCAGCGCGGGGGAGCGGCGCCGAGCTCACCTGCGCCCGCGGCGGCGGCTCCTGCGGCGCCGGGGCCGGAGCTGCTCGCTGCTGCCGCCGCGCCGCGCCCGCGCCCTGCACATGCTCGGTGCGCGCCGCGCGCGGCCCCGCGCCCGCGCGCCCCCGCCGCCGCCTCCCGCCGCGCCCGCGCCCGCGCGCGAATGCAGCGCCCGGCCCGGCCCGGCCCGGCCCGGCCCGGCCCGCCGCCCCCGCGGCGACGCCCGCAGCGGCCGGAGCGCCCGGGCCGGCGCCGCCCGTTTGGCCACGATTTCCCCGCTTGCAGCCGCGCGGAGGCGGCCCCTGCCCGCGCCCGCGCCCGCGGAGCTGCCGCCGCCCGCGGGAAGGGCAGCAGGCTGCGCCGCGCTGCCCGCGGCTCCCGCGGCTCCCGCGGGCCGGGCCGGGCCGGGCCGGGCCGGGCCGGGGCGCGGCCGCCTCCCGCCTCCCGCCTCCCGCACGTTCTCCCAGGCGCTCCGGCGGCGCGGCCGGGCTGCGGGCGCACCCGAAGGCCGGCGCTGGGGGCTGCTCTCGCCGCGCGAGCGCGGCCCCGCGGCCCCGGCGAGCCGCGGCCCCGGCGAGCCCCGTCCGCAGGCGGCGCCGGCGTCCCGGGACGGTTTTGGCACCTGCGCGTTTGCGCTGCGTTGGATACGGGAGCAGCCGTGTCTCGAGCCGCGCAGGCGAGCCGTGCTGTGCGGGCGGGTTGCGTTTGTCGGTTTGCTTTTCCGCTTCCTTTCTCAACGGATGTTTTGTCTCGCTTGTTTGGCTTTAAAAATAAACGAGGAGGCGGTTTCCGCGCTGGGCGCGCTGGTAGAGCGGCGAGGGCCCCGGCCCGCACCCGCCGTCCTCGCCGCTGCGCGCCGCTCGCCTGGCCTGGCCTGGCCTGGCCTGGCCTGGCTGCACCGCGCCGTGCAGGGCTGCCGTAACAAAACCCGAAAACGCAGAATCCTAACGACAACAGCAAATCCACCTAGTCACGAGATACACCTGGATTTTCTATGAGAAAATATACCTGGTTGCTGGCAGAAGAGCCTTCATGCAGAAATCTGCAGTAGTTGTGAATAGTTTTCATATACAGAAATTCAGGAAGGAAAAAATAAGGGTTTCAAGTTGTTGCAGCGTTGTGGCAGTCCTTCAGACCTGATACGATGTGACAACGAACAGCTAGCACGCTTTTGCGGTTTACAGACGTTTTCTGGGACCTATTAACGCATTGGTAGGACTGCAGTAGTACAGTCATTTTAAGAATTTTGAGTAAGAGAAAACCCTGAGTACCCACAATTCTACTTTTTGGCTTGTTTTTTCCCCTAGAATCTTTTCATAATAGGGTAGACCTGTAATCTGACTTATTTTACCAACTAAGCAATTGTGTGTGCAAAGCTGTTTATCTGAATAGATACCGAGCAATCGCTCAATCTCTCTAATTCACGGTAAGATTGAAAGAGAGCGTTCAGCAAATTCTGTGAATTAGTAAGCAGAAAGCACGTTAAGAATGTTTATATATCATAACGTATTGGTGACTTGACGCATCTCATTTTGACTTCTTTTTGTGAGGGCTTCATAGCAGTCTAGTAAATGTTCTAACGAGGCTGTAGTAAAAACTTCACTGCTATTAAAGCTTTGCTGAAACGTGCAGAAAGCTGCATCCGTTTAGGTGTTTGCCTGTGTTAGCACAGAGGCTTAGCAATGTAACACTGCAGTTTTAAAATACTGATGTCTGAGATGTTTTCTCACTCCAGTAGCTGGTGCATCTGTTAGACTTCAACGCATCTAACCTTTATGTGCATCTATGGCTTTAAGGCTGAAAAAGTCTATGAAATTAGTTTAATTTTACTGAAATTAATCAAATGTTTAATGTAATGACATTTTTAAATGTTATGCTGGGCTGGGGCCTAAATCAGTAGAATTACAGGAGTCTGCCCAGGTGAATGAAGTTCAGCATTATCAGGACAGAAAACTGACTCCAAGAACGTGGCAGACTCCAGGTTTGCAGTACGCAGCGTCACCAGCGTGACACCCACGCTGATGGAATTGCCTCGTTTGGCACCCTGGCCGCAAGAGTAAACCTCATCTCTCCGAGGTACCCGCCTTACAGCAGCGAAAGAGCCCTTTTTCTGATGTACCGTATACTTACTAAGGGATCGTTTAATCCTACCAGAAAAGGAACTGCTTTCTCTGGTAATTCCCACTTTCCACTAGAGGGCTTTGGGGGGACAGATATCCCAGTGGAGCAGACCAGCTCCAGTTTTCCTACAGGAAAGCGTGGCCAGGCAAGGAGGACCGTTTTGGACCTTTGCTGCAAGAGTGAACATCAGCGTAGATCTGCCAACGTTTGACATGGTTGTGGAGGTTTTAGCAAAACCTGCTTCACATCATGGGTGTATCCCAGGAACTGCTGCTGCTCTGACATGTGATCTGTTTTCACAGGTCTGACCTGAAAGCAACTGCTATTGTTGGGGATCTTTCAGCAGCTGTGCCTTGATTTCAGAATTCAAGCAAAGCCCGAACAGCCACGCTTTATAAAACATCAGCCTCACTGCAGTGAGTCCTGTTTAGTGCTAGCCTGTTTCCAACATTTTGCATACAAAATGTTACACGTAGACTGCCTAGATTTGGTGCAGCAGTGAGCAAAACTCGCTTGCCACAAGGCAACTGTTCTGAGGATGCTAATAGGGCGAGGACAGCAGTGTCAAGTCTTGTGTTTCTGCTGCGTTTACTCATCGATAGATGTACTTGAAGCAGGATGCAAATATTAACAGGCCCTTTTGCAGTGATCGTGCTAGTGTTGTACCATTCTTCACATGCCCTAAAGCCTTATGCTGTCATATTCTGACCATCTTTTGAGCAGGGCCACAAATATATATATCTGTGTCCTAAATATGGGTAATCCTGCTGCTTCCAGCAGGAACCGAGAAGACCTGTACTTCTGCACAGATATTGGTATCCCGCCGGTCAGGGCTCGTAGTGGGTGCAGTTCTCACCTCAGATTTCTCAAGGTGGGTTTTGTTGCAAGGCCTTAAGCTTCAATATTCATAGCCACATGTTTTATTCTGTCTCTAAATTTGGTGTGTTAGGAGCTCTATTTTGCAGTTTTAAAGCATAGTGATCAAATGCCAGCTTTGTGATGGAAGCATTAATTCTGCAGCAATACTAAATAACACAGCCAATCTGGTTAATATTAACAGACAGAAACCACTAGCTATGGCTAGGAGGTTTTCTGGTGCTGCATTTTCTCTGCGTGAGGTTATCCACCTCTGCCAGTGTAGTGGAGTCTGCACAGATGTGGCGCAGACTCTGGCTGAGCAAATGGCCACCTGCCTGGGAGTAGAGACCAGATCCGTGCACGCAGCTGTGTTGACCTAGACACAGCTGTCACAGCTGCATCACCGGAGGGGCTGATCTGCTGTTTCTTGAGCTGGCTGTTTGGTGCCAGCTCCTAAACTGAGTAAATACCTGCTGTATTTCAGCATTCCGTCTTTCCGGCTTCCAGCGAGGGAAGCTAGGGATTGCACAGCTTAGCGTGGCTAATGCCATGCTGCCTCCACAGGCACTCTCTCCCTCATCTTCCTTCCTGGAGATGGCAGGATTTAGTGTTTCTGCTGCTACATCTGCGGTGGGGGATCTGCTTTCCAGTCTGTGCAGTCAGAGCAGCCAGCAGCATGAACCTGGCCTTGCACTCGCGTTGCACGTGTAGTACATGAGCAGTCTTCACCTCTTCCTCTGTTAGAGCTGGGTGTGTCTTGGGACTCCTCTCCTACAGTCACAGTATTTCCAACAGAAGGTTTTTGTAGGATGTCTAAACTAGGGTATGAACTCAAAATGGTTTCCGTCCAGAAAGGATACCTCTACAAAGACGGTATCCTTGTTTGGGTGCTTGCAAGAAAAACAAAAGGGAGAAAGGGTTGTACTCCCAGAGAAGATGGTGACACGGTGATACCCATCTCTTCTGCAGTTACATTGGGTATTTTGGGATCAGCGAGGAGATGCTCTTTTCTCCCTGATGATGCTATATCACATTGCATATAACAATATCCAGGGAGCCAGACAGCAAAACACTGCCCTTGACTGACTGACTGCGTGGGAGCGACTCGTGGCCATACAGGGTTTCGTATGTACAAAGCTTCATTGATTTATTTAATGTAGTTAAAGCATGCAAAAGGCAGTTTTAAAACTTACTTATTTTGGTTTAGCTAATCTAGTGAAGCTAGATGGGAAGGAAGTTGGTAAACCTGTTGGGCTGGATGATGGTAATCTCTAGGAGCCTTATTGTCTCAATTCTTAAGTGGCTTCAATTAAACAAAGCAGAGAATTCATAGATTAAAACAAGGTTTTCCACATAAAGTTTGCAAAGGCTTAATTAAACCAGTTGAATTAAATTGATGTGTGCTTTTGCAAGGCCACCAGATTAGATGCTACAGTGAAGAAGTGCTTTCCTATCACCACTCACAGCACTGGGAAGACCTGCATCCCATTGATAGTCTCTGCTTTTTCCGAAAAGGGTTGCTGCCCTGTGGTCAGATAATTAATAAATCTCTCAGTAGCACCATCTGGCAACTGATTTAATTTAGCTCTTTACCCAGTTGTAACAAATTTAAGGATTAAGTACATGGTGGCTTTGGGGAGACTTTAAGCACGGATACTCTGCATCTTGCACTAAGTATCTTGCATATCCTGCAACAAGGCCCAGACTCAGGAATGAGAAAACGTGTGTGTACAGCTGTGTGATTTTCTCTGGTGAAGAAGGCAAAATGTCTCTGGCCAGTTGCGGATTTCAGTACCTTCCTTTTACTTCTAAAGCAAGTAGTTTGCCACAATAATGCTTTAAAAATACATACTGAATCTGTGAGATTTCCTTTACCCTTTTAGTGTGTTGGTAGTTCTTTTCTATGTAAGCTGCAATTATCTTTCCTTTCATAATGCTTAAGTCATCTCTCTTTTGATACTAATATACTATTATATGGAAAATTAATAGTCAATATAGTATTCCAGTCCAGGAAATAGCAGGCCAAATTCTAGTTTTTCTGTGCCTTTATGTAAATCTGAAGTGATTCCTGTAAAAGCAGTGGGAATCACTCTAGACTTGCTCTCTTGTAAATAAGAGCAGGACTCTGCCGTGTGAACTCAATAACCTGTAGATATGTGATGAAAAACATAAAACTGTTAAAAAAAAAAAAAAAAAAGCTTAAATGTAATGAAAGCTTCTGGAAAAATACAATATGTTTTGGTAAATGGAAAGGAAGCTGAGATAGATAATAAACCTCTGTATGGAAACTGTGATATAAAAAGTAGGTCTTGGGAATCTGAAGATCTTTTGCAACCACTCATCAGCAGCAATTCTTCATTGTTGCTAAACCCAGAATGTGCAGGATACCAATCCACTAACATCTGGATTTCCTCACAGCACTGGTTGCGTTATCTTGACCTGCCTGTGCATCTCACCCAGTATTCTGTATTTCACTCAGCTTCAATAAAAAATAAGGCAGGACTTTCTAGGGCCGAGTATAGAGCTCTGATCAGAGAGAAATAACTGTACAAACCCTCTGCACTGTGAAAAGCAATTGAATTTTGACAAAATGAGTGACTTATGGCACCAATTTCTGCTGTTGGTTATACCAAATTCTACTCTCTAACATAGATGAAAAAGGGATACATGGTATTTTATTTAAGACAGTTGCCAGTAACTTGAAGGCACCTGGATTCAGTTCCTAGCTTTGCCACAAACTTGTTAGGTGATCTTAAGATATGAAGTCTAAGTGACCTGGCAAGGAGATTGCTAGTGCCTTATGCAGATTTCAAAGGGCGATGGAAGCCTAAATACCTCTTGTAGTCTCGGATATACTCTCTCCACTATTTAATTTCCCATCTGGAAAAAGAGGATGATGATAATATTCTTCTCCCATCCCCTGGGGAGTTTTCTTTTCACTTTCTGAGGAGCGTTGTTTGCTGCGGCGTGGCTTAGGCTTGCGGTGACCGTCAGCTCTATCTTATTGCAGTGGTTTAATCCCTCCTGCCTGGTGAGGGTGTGGGGGGGGACAAGAAGCTGCTTTAATATTTGGTTCATGGTTCGTGTTTAAATGCCTTGAAGAGGAATGTCTGTTCTATATTTGAAGTGCTAACACAGTCTTCAGTATGGCAATGCAAAGTCATCACTCTAAAGGGCGAGCACTGAAAAAGTACAGCAGGCTTTAAGATGATTGTGAATAATGGGCCTTCAGGATCCATCTGCATTAGCTCCTGTGCGCTACCACCTTTCAGTCTGTCAAGCGGGACTGTTGAGAAAACATACTGTTCAGAAGAAGAGGTTAAAAATATGATGTACTATATGAGAAGAGGCATGTGTAGTGTTTATTATGAAGAATGATGTGTGAGATTGTTCCGCGCATTTCCAGACTCAGACCTACAGGGCATTATTCTTGTTTTACTTGCACTATTTTCTCATCTGTGCTATCCTGTCGTCTTTAGAGAAGTTGTACCTTGATAAGACCCATGTAAGTGGCTGATGCAGCTCCTATTAAATTAAGAAAATGGATCAGATCATAAATTCAAAAGGTGATCTGATATTTCACGTGGAAAAGTGATGAAAAAACGAGCAAAGAGAAGGAAAACTAGGTTAAAGGGTGAGCAAGATACAAACTTGGGGAAATATATTTAATAATACTGTGAAAAAAAGGGGCAAAGATGGGAAAAATAAAGGATGTATGTGTTATGGTCATGTTGCGAAACCAGCATTGCAGCTGACTAAAAATCTGAGCACTTTGTTTCTCTGCCTAATGGTTCTGCTTGGTTGTTGCATGAAACATGGCAAGGGAACTGTGAGATGTGTGGTGTGACTTTCAGAATCCTGTTGCGGAAGCACTTCTTCTGCTAAATGGCTCAAACTCTCAGTCACTTCAGAAAATAGTCTCAATTGCAAAAATATGGATCAGTTCAGAGAAGCAGCAGTTATCCCTGGTATTATTTCAAGAAGAAACATCTAAAAGACTGCATGGTTTTATAAATGAATGTAATGGAAAAAATAGTCATCTTGTCCTTTTTAGTTAATAATCCTAAGTAGCCAGGGATTAGACATTCCATGTGAGGCCTTCCTACAATTTTCAGTTATTTCATGAAATGACTGAGTAAAACAGCCTTTTTGTGCAGTGGTTGACAATGTCATCTTTTTTCCAGAATGATTGGCTTCATAATATAAATACCACATTATATATAGTATAGGGAAAACTATCAGGTCTAGTACAATTATTGGCAAAACTCCCAATGATTATAGAGCAACCAGTATTTCAATTGCCATGTATTTGTTGAAGACTGTGTAGATCTGGGAAGAATCTTACGTTTTTTAGACATCTCTCAGAAGTTGTTTTAGTCATGAAAATAAAGAGAATTACTAAAATGGTGCTAAGGTACGTAGCAACACAGTGTGATTTATAGCAAGTGAAGCTGTAGCAGAGGATGTTATCCCGTTGCATCTGATTCACATAATGATGGGAGTGTGGTTCCAAGCGATGGGAGGAGGCGCTTGGGAAATGGAGCGCGAAGCAGTGCACCGGGCTGTGAAGCCTCCCGCTCCCGACAGCTTCCGCCTCCCCACTGCTGGTGTTGCTGATGGGGGTCGCAGTTTCGGGAAGCAGCCGCGGTGCCACCGTGCCTGTGGATGTCTGGGAGGACAGGTGCTGCGCCCAGTGACAAGTGCTTCGAGAGATGAGCCCTCAAAAGATAAATGAGCAAAACGAGACAAAGGAGGCCAGGATCTGGAACGTAGTCCTCGTGTGCTGGTGGAAGAGATGTAATGCTGCAAATGTAAGAGGCAGGTAGCAAAGGAAGCCAAGTTAATTCCCAGATTCTGAAGGGATCTCAAAGACTTTCAGCATAAAGCTTTGTTGTAACTGTAGCTGTTCCTGGTTTTGCCCAAATTCCAGGTAATCACAGAGAGACTGAAGCCTGCTATGAATAAAGAAGAGGTAAATAAGATGAGTTTTGCTCAGGATGTTGCTGGTGTAAAGGTCATTAAGGTTTTGTTCTTCAACCTTAGCACTCACAGTCCCGGTGAACCCCTTGGCCCCCTGCGAGCTTGTTCCTTCCTGAGGCAGCAGCACTTACCGTGCTAAGCACGGTGATTTAAACAACAGCTTGCGAGGCGAGTTGAAGGAGGCAGAAAGTGATCCATGCATCATAGCGGCCTCTTTCCAGTAGTGAATCCGACCAGACATTCTTTGCTGTAGTTACTCAGATTTAAAATACTTCTCAGTTTCACTCTCAATAAGTGTTTTCATACAGCCTAACACAGTGGGGTTTCATATTTAGAAGGGACAGCTTTGCACCAGTAGAGATATAACTGTGCTGCGCTTCGGTCCGGAGCGCTTGTATAAAATACACGTGAAGTCAACACCTCTGCTTCGTTCACCCGGGGGCACGATTAGTGCAAGGCCAGCCCAGCTGCGCCTGCTCCGTGCCAGTTCCCTGCCTCTTTCTCCACATAGGTAGAAAAATCTTTCAGGGATTTTGAGGATTGTTGTTTAGACACAGATAGTGATAATTAATCGTAAGTAGTGAGACAGGATGAACTGAGAATAGTGTCTTCTCATTTTAGGTTTTGTCAATATAGTAGTTTCTTCAGAGAGGCTCTGTTTTCCCCTTAGGACATTTAAATCAGCAAAGATGCCTGGAGTTCAGGGAAGCATGAGGGGATATTGCCTGAGGATTTGATGGTTTTTCCCTTTTTCCAGGCTGAGTCTCTTCATATGTAGCATCCTTTGGAGAAGAGGGGGGAGACTAAATTTTTTCTACAGATGAAAAATATGATCTTCCTAACCTGATAAGCAATGAACCCTGTTCAGAGTAGGACATTACTCCTTAGCTATTGCTGTGTGATGCCAGTCTATCGACCCTAAGAAAGCTGCAGAGCTCTATAAAGGAGGGGAATCATTCCCTAATCACAGTGCTGTTGTAGTTCCAGGATAATTTCCCAAGGAATCAAGTGTTCAGTGATGCAGTGGGAATTTTTTCATTGACTTAGAATCAGTAAGGTTGGGAGGGACCTCTGGAGATCATCTAGGCCAACCTCCCTGCTCAAGCAGGGTCACCTACAGCATGTAAGACAGGGTTGCATCCAGGTGGGCCTTGAAGATCTCCAGAGAAGGAGACTCCACAGCCTCTCTGGGCAACCTCTTCCAGGGCTCCCTCACTCTCACAGGGAAGAAATTCCCCATCACATTCAGGCGGAATTTCCTGTGGTTCAGTTTCTGCCCATTGCCTCTTGTCCTGTCACATGGGACAACTGAAAAGAGTTTGTCCCCGTCCCCTTGACACCCTCCCCTCAGGTACTTACACACATTGATAAGATCCCCCTCAGTCTTCTCTTCCCCAGGCTAAAGAGGCCCAGCTCTCGCAGCCGTTCCTCACAGGGCAGGTGCCCCAGCCCTCTGATCATCCTCGTAGCCCTATGCTGGACTCTCTCCAGTAGCTCCATGTCTCCCTTGTAGTGGGGAGCCCGGAACTGGACACAGTACTCGAGATGAGGCCTCCTCAGGGCTGAGTAGTGGGGCAGGATCACCTCCCTTGACCTGCTGGCAACACTCTTCCTAATGCACTCCAGGAAATGGTGACTTGCATCACCATTTCTAGTAAAGAGCTCTAGGATATTGCAAGAACAGGAATTGGGGAGATCAAATGAAATAGCCTGATGTAGCTGCAAACTAAGGTGGTGGTTCTTCATGTAACGTGTAGGTAGGCTGTGGAGCTGCTTACTGCTTCAGAAATCAGCTGCACAGAAATATGGGACTGGTTTGGTTCAAATGAAAATCCAAAAGATTTGCAGAAAGCAGCAATCTGTACATCTTTTATGAACAACCATACTTTGACACAAGTCGGTGGGGAAGGAGTTCTAATAAACTGATGGCTGTCACAATTAGGAGAGAGAGGATGTGTAGCACTTGTTTAACATTTTTTTTCCTTAAAAACATTGTGAACTTGTTGATGTTCCCTTATTTCAGGCATACCTTATGTTGTATTGCGGTTTTTGTCATGTTTCATTTATACTCTTGTAAGTTTCACAGATACTCAAATATTTTTGAAGGGGTGCCAGCTACCCAGATGGCAATTGCACATATTGCTGTGCAATAAAGTAATGGTAGTGTGGTTAGCATGCCCGGGAAAAGGAGTACAACTGGTGGAACAAAACTGAGATGATGACATGGCTTTTCCGCAGCACTGACAAGAAAAAGCACTGCTAGGTGTCAGTGGGCAGGAGAGGGCTCAAGGGAATTAGCTTTAGGCATAGAACAGAACAAACAGCCATGTATGCTTGGCTTGAGGAATAGAATTTATTGTTACTTTTTCAGTAAAAACCAACATTTTGCTGATATGTGTTGGTCTTTGTGTTTGAATCTTCATGCAAAAACAGTTAAGTCAAGGGGATCATTTGGACTGACCTGTGATAGCTGATGGTGAGGCAAAGGAATTGTCTTTAAGGAGCTGCTAAAATCAAATCTGCTTAGCATGTCACTCATAAAGATTCAGACCCAAAGAACGTAGTAGCACTTGTGGGTCAGTAATGTACTGTGCTGTACTAACTCCCAGCAAGGTAAATGTGTGCACGGCAGGGGCTGTACACATCCGTCATCTCTGAGGTGGTTTGGTTATGACTCAAGACTTGTAACCTTAGTCACAACAGATGGTTTCTAGCATAGTCAATCACAGGACACAAGTATGATGCAACAGTTACTGGGCATTTAATGGTCTGCTTTGCACAGAAAGGCAGGCTGAATGGTCATACTTCTCTTTGGCTTCCAAATCTGTGCAACACATCTGATTTCATCTCCTGAACCCTTCTCTGTTCTGTCCACGTGTTTCTGTTAGTTCATGACATCTGCTTCCCCTGCCTCAGCAGAAGTACTTTAACCTAGTTAGCAGGACCACAGGTCAAGCAGAGGTGCAGCTGCATGTGAGTTGCCAACCCTGACTGTGCTCTGCAGCATCTCCCTGCAAGGGCGCCCAGCCCAGCCCGAGCTTGCCTGGCACCACACTCCTCTCGCGCTGAGCATGAGCTCAGCTGTAGTCAGTGGAGCTGAGCAGGGTTAACAACAACAAAAAGGGGAATTTGGCTCACAGTCCTAATGCTAAACAACTAAAAGTCAAGGTTCTTGAACTTAGGCAAACAAGAAGCAAACAGCATACTCATAAAATCACACCAAATGAAGCTGTGGCTTCCTGCTACTCAAGTGCCTTTGAATGTAACTTGAACGTATATTCCTTCCTGTTATTGCTTGTTTAACCATAGGATCCCTTTGTGCTGAACTCAGGGAGAAGAGACAGTCCTTGCTCCAATCAGCGTACCATTTTTGTCTGTCCTTCCTATTTGAGTGGTTTTTGGCCTCAGAAAACTCATTGAGCTTAAAGTACTGGTATTTTTTTGAGTGGTGCCTTTTGACACTCTTGACCTGTATTATCTTTCAAATGCAGCTGTTTGTTGAAGAGAGTAAAGGCCAATGAGCAGGAAGTTTCGCACTGGGTCCTGCACAATACCATGCTCCTGAGATACTGCCTCCCCTCTCCCATTCAGCCCACAGTTGGGATTTCAAGGGCAGCTTTATTGGAGCTGTTCTGCTACACGATGTGAAGGAATAATGGGGTTGATAAGGCCTTATGCTGTGGTAATCACAAAAGTGAAAGCCTTCACTTAAATAAGC
The DNA here is from genome assembly GCF_028389875.1 of Rhea pennata. Lineage (NCBI taxonomy): Eukaryota > Metazoa > Chordata > Aves > Rheiformes > Rheidae > Rhea > Rhea pennata. Next base: position 546,954 of record NC_084682.1, read on the forward strand.
CTGCTTTTGTTTGCTGCTTGAAAACTTGGTCTTTTGACAAGTGTAAATAATGCCTTGTTCTTTATTTTTAGTGGACCATAATAAACTTGAGTAGATAGAATGTCACCTGGGTAATAAACATTCGCGTGTCCCCAGTGCCTGCCTGTATCATGAAATAACGATGTCAGCACCTCTCAGGAACCTTGTAGCCTCCCTTTGCAGATTCTGCACAGAAAAGTTAGATTGTTAGAGCATTAGATTGGGGGGGGGGGTTGTCTCATGTTGACTCAATCGTTCATTATCAGGAACTGACAGCAGCAATTAGTGAGCCCTGGACACTCAGCACAATGACGATCGCACTGATTCAGACTTTAAATGAAAGTCAGGACACTGTACAGTGCTCACTGCTGGGGTGGCCTTGCAGCTAACACCTACCACCTTTTTCTGGCTTTGAAAGGAGAAATAGCTGAATCATGGCAATTAGTCTACTGTCTTCAGTGTCTGTGAATTAGCACAGCATCTGACAGCACCGTCAAGTTGGCCTGTTAGGTTTCCTGTTGCAAAAGCTGCCTCTTCCCTCCTGTTTTAGGTGCATCATAGACAGCAAATATGGAAAAAGATCAGAGGATGTATCCAAAGAGAGCCAGCAATCACAACATGAGCACCAGGGGCAACATGGTGGAGGGGTATAGGAAGATGATTGATAGAGAAATAGTAAAATAGAGGTACTGGTTTCATTTCCCTTGTAATATCAGAACAAGCAGGTATCCACTGGTGCTCAAAGCAAGTTTCAAGCCAGTTAAAGAACTGCTTCCATAGTTGTCTGCAAGTATACAAAAAGTAAAATATTTCTACGTAATGCAGATATCAACAGTCCTGTTAGTGATGGTTAACAGAATGAAATAGAGGATTATTTCTTAGGTAAGTGTAGCAAAACAGCCCTGTCTCTGTTATCCGCAACACAACTGTCATGTGTTCTCGCAAAGTTCGTGCAGCTAATCACCATCAGTGACAGGATGCTGAACTGTGTGGGCAACTGCTTTATTCTAAAGTTAAGCACATGTTGTGCCTGGTTCTTGTTTACAACAGTAATAGAGGTAACAAAATACCTCGTAGATTAGATAACTGTAATGATTTCCTTGCCTGGAGTTGCTGTAATGAAATATCATGGAGCTCTGGACCCAGCTCTTCAGGTTTCTAGAGCTATTCTGCTGCGGTTACCAAATTTATTTCAATTTTCCTTTCCCCTCTTCCTTGTCAAATGAAACACACATCCTTGAATCTCAAGAAATGCAGCAGCCATTTTCCTTCCTCATGACTTTCAAAGCTTTGCTCTATTTCTACTTTTCTTCTTTACTCAAGAGACTAGAATATTGGTGTTTTCCTTCTGAGATTCGTGGCTCAGCTACGAACACAGCAGCCTGCACTTTTTCCCTTTGGCACGTACAAAGGCATGCTGAGAGCGTGTGCTCTCAGGACTGCCTGGCTGCACAGGCTTTCCCCTGTGCCTTTCCAAATATTTTGGAAGTATAGCTTCGTGGTTTGCCTCCCCCGCTCCTTGTCCCTCCCTGGCGCTGCCAGCTCCCGAATTTTGAGGAATGCTGTTGCTGCCAGTGGAGCAGGGCATAGCTGTTGCTTGGTAACCAGCAGCCACATTTTAGAAATGCGCCCTTTTAAAACGAGCTTCCTAAACTAATGGCTTTGAAAGGAACAGTTGTTCTTTCAGGATTGTTTTCATTCTGTTCTTTCTTAAAAAAAAAAAAAAAAAAAAAAAAAAAGAAAAAAAGAAAAGAAAAGGAAAAAAAGGAAAGAAAAAAGTCTTTCAGCTCAAGCTTTGCTTTTCTTCTCAGTCTCTTTCTTCACATCTGGTCCCACAAGGCCAGCAGTGTCGCTGGCCTCACATGCCTCGGAGTGAAGCCCTTTTATCCTCTTTTCATTTAGAGTTCAGTTGTTATCAATACTGAATTTTAGTCTGTGTGGAAGGAAACTCTGTGAGCACTTCCCATAATGTCTGCATTTGTGTTACCTCTATTCTTCACTTAGCCTATTTTTCCTCTTCTAAGGATTATATATTTCCTCTGCTTCGAGGAAGACAAGTCAGCATTGTATGCAGGACTAGTACCCTAGAAATGCTCAGTATCTATTCTTAGTTCTCATCATGATTTCCTGTGTCATCCTGGGCAAGTCACTTGCTCCTCCATGCCTTACTTTTCCTGTCTGTAAACTGGATTCAGTAATACTTGCACAGTGCCCTGTGATCTGTGGACGACTGAGCTCTGTGACTCAGCCACGATGTTTCTATCACTAGGATAAGATGAAGATGTCAGGTCCTATGGGGATTATACCCTGGAAGAGTTGCATGAATTGCAGAACACACACACACACACACACACAAAAAAAAAAAAAAAAAAAAAAAAAAAAAAGACCCCGCTCTAAACTGTCCTAAAACCTAAGCTGCTGCTGTTCAGCTAATGGCAACCTTCTGTTACACTTTAGCCTAATGAACAGCTATTTCAGTCCTGCAGGCTGTATCCATGTAAATCACCACATTATTGACTGAGGTCAGTAGAACTGTATGTGAAGCTCCAGGGGCAGAATTGGTCTGCATGGCTTTGATCTTCATGTTCCTGCCCATGTTGCACCTCTGTCACAGATGATGTAAGGGCTTTGATCTAGCTGGAAGCTGAACAGTCATTCTCTGTCACTACCATTGCTATTATTCCCAAAGATACAGTAGAAAACTGTTGTTAGTAATTAGTTTCTACCCAATCATAAGGCTTTGCATGGCATCATTATCTGGACATCTTTCACATAATTACTTTTACATTACAGTGCTGGTAATAAATATCAAGGAGCTGATACTATATCACAATCCCTTGATTAGCAAATGAGAAACTTTCCAAATTGCACATGCAGAAGGGAGCAAATTATCACTCCCTTTAAACTGCTAGGAGAAGTGGCTCTGCTATGTATCTGGAATTGAACTGGTGTAGTGGAACATGAACCTTTATCATCAGAGCAGTAAGAAGGTCTGCTTGGTATTTTCAGGCCAAAGCAGGTTTTTCATTTTTTTAATGATAATTCTAGAAGCCATAATGTTCCTTAGCTGTCCAAATAGTAGTCTTTCTACTGCTGAAAGCATCAAAGGCTGTTGCTGTTTTGAATTTCAGTCCAGCTTTTAGAACAGGATGTCACTAATCAGTAGATGAGGAAGCAACATTGCCAGCAACAGGAAATAGTAGTGATGTGTCTTGTGATGCCACTAACAGAACGTCTAATTGTCCCAGCCTAATTCAAAGAGAGACAAAGCAGGCTCTAAGCATCCTAGTGACTTACATGTTGCTGCAGTATCCCATGATAAAGGTGTTGGCAATGCAATCATATAGTATAGGGCACCAAGAGAATTTTATCTTGGTCCCAGTTGCTGTGGACTGTGGGTAATTCTCAGATATCAGTGTGTCATCCCATGTAGGGATGGGGATGGGTCTGCTTTCTTGTCATGCAGATTCAACACTTGGTGACTGGTGTTCTGATGGAAAAGCCCAAGGTCATTCCTTATGTATAGGACCAGCCACCTTACCAGTGTGTATGAGTGATAGTAGCTGCAGTGCTGTGCATCTGAGAGGGCTCCTGAGAGCTGATGTGCAGCTCCTTTTAAGGCTGCAGCAGTACCCAGACTGAGCTGACTCGCAGCAACAGTGGTATGAAATGTTAGGTCATCCCTTGTGTTTTCACAGAATCACAGAATCAGTAAGGTTGGAAGGGACCTCTGGAGATCATCTAGGCCAACCTCCCTGCTCAAGCAGGGTCACCTACAGCATGTAAGACAGGGTTGCATCCAGGCGGGCCTTGAAGATCTCCAGAGAAGGAGACTCCACAGCCTCTCTGGGCAACCTCTTCCAGGGCTCCGTCACTCTCACAGGGAAGAAATTCCCCATCACATTCAGGCGGAATTTCCTGTGGTTCAGTTTCTGCCTGTTGCCTCTTGTCTTTTCACACGGGACAACTGAAAAGAGTTTGTCCCCGTCCCCTTGACACCCTCCCCTCAGGTACTTACACACATTGATAAGATCCCCCTCAGTCTTCTCTTCCCCAGGCTGAAGAGGCCCAGCTCTCGCAGCCGTTCCTCACAGGGCAGGTGCCCCAGCCCTCTGATCATCCTCGTAGCCCTATGCTGGACTCTCTCCAGTAGCCCCATGTCTCCCTTGTAGTGGGGAGCCCAGAACTGGACACAGTACTCGAGATGAGGCCTCCTCAGGGCTGAGTAGAGGGGCAGAATCACCTCCCTTGACCTGCTGGCAACGCTCTTCCTAATTCACCCCAGGAGACCATTGGCCTTCTTGGCCACAAGGGCACGTTGCTGGCTCGTAGTCAACTTGTTGTCCACCAGCACTCCCAGGTCCTTCTCTGCAGAGCTGCTCTCCAGCAGGTCAGCCCCCAGATTGTACTTGTCCCTAGGTGCAGGACTCTGCACTTGCCCTTGTTGAACCTTATGAGGTTCCTCTCCGCCCACCTCTCTAGCATGTACAGGTCTCTCTGAAAAATGTTTTACTTCACTTCTGAAAAAGTGTTTTAAATGACAGTACTATGTATTGGGCTTGGAGGTCAGTTCCACCAATCATGCTGAAGCTGTTTAGTGCTTCTAAAGAGCTGCATTCAATTTGTGCCAATTCAATCTGTTTGCAAATTGAAATGACAGTGTCTTAACAACACATGATGTGAACTGTCACTTTTTATTTCAGCCCTGCTATCCCATCACCTAGAAACACATACATCTGCAAAAGAAGAAATGGCTAACAGTACAGAAAAACCATCTATGAATCATATCCCAAATTTGTAGTGTAACAGAAAATGCAACAAGATTCATTTAATGCTGGAGCCAGGGTTGTCCAGCTTACAAAGTTTAGTCTGGTGCAGGATTGAGAGATAAAGGTGGCATCAGGTATCTTTGTGCCTTCTGACTCTGAACACCCAAGTAGGTCCTGAAGGACCCCATCATGGGTGGGGACTACTTATGAGCTGTTTCTAGTGTCCTGAGCTATTGTGGCTTCTTGGGACCATTTCAGAGATAAGATGTAGGAGATCATGTCATGCCCCAGCTGGACTGCAGGATGGTGGCCTCCCTTGGGAAGTGCTAGACTAGATGCCTGGTATTTGGCTGAATCATGGTCTGGAGTCAACTATTTCGTTAACATAGATAACCGTAGTTTTAGTAGCTAACAGATTTTATTTCCTATTTCTTGCCTTTCTTTTCCCCTATTCCCCTTAGGGAATATTCTGCTAGTATTTTTTCTTGTGAAAGCTGCCTGAGACTCTCAAAGAAGGTGAAGTGGGATGAAAGAAGAGAAATTTTCTAGAGTAAATTGAGAAGAAGAAACATTTTCATGGTAGTTCTTTTCTTTGCTTTTGAATTCTATTTTTTGGATTTTCACTATGATGAACAACAAATCTATACAAAATCTCTATACATCAAAAAGATGCCAATACATAAAACAAGAACCCTGTTCTATAACATAATTAAGAATAGGTATAATTCAAGATACCTCAACATTCTCTTGGACTGTATTGCTGCATCACAGAGGTAAGCATTACTCACACATTTATAAACATATCAGAATTATTTCCTGAGGTAGATGAAAGAGACATCCAGCACAACCTCATGACTGTTTTTCACAGCTGTCTATGTGGAAAAATTGCTTACAGCAAGTACCATCTCATGCTGTAATGCTTTGGTGGGAATTTGGCTGGAGGAAGGAGTGCTCACTTGGTCTTGACCCATGCCAAGAACTGTGATTAACACATTTTAGACCATTTGCTGAATGCATATTTCTTCATCCATGTCTATTTTCTCATGTCCCATTAAACTCCCATTGAAATCCCTAAACCCTTCTTTGCACTGGCCTTTTGTGGTTCTTAATCAGACCCTACCTGGGTATAATCCATGAGGCAGGGGCTGTCTTTCCATATGTCCTGAACAGCACTATATCTATCACTGAGATTATTATTCTTGATAATAATCATAACCATTATCATCATTTAGGTAACCTCACTCAGTTTTTATATTACAGGACAGAACAAATAGATTGAAGATCTCTGTACCCTTGGCAGCATTACTGAGTCATATTTCCATACTAATTAACATTTCTTCAAGAGTAGACATTCAGGGCATCTTCTCATAGTCCACACTTCTTATCTGCCTTTTGTTCACAGATGTATTGGCTGTCATATTGACCCATGGTCAATTGGGTGTGGAAAGAAAATTTTAATCTGTGTTACTGATGTATTGCTGACATTGTCAGTCAAATAAGCCAGATATGCACAGTGTCCCTGGAATGTTTAGAAAGAATTAGACAAGAAAATTACCCATCTTATTTTTAGACTAGCAATTAAAAACATTCAGAGCAACAGGCTGTTTACACTATGAAAATATATGACACAGAAAAAGCCATACAAGAAAGCTAGCTGGACAAGATGGGCAACATATGGGCACTGCGATAGCTGGGCACAGGAACTCATAAACTCTGATGATGAATGGGTGTGAAAACAGAGCCAGTGGAAATCACAAGGAAAGTCAGTTCTAATAAATTTTGCATTAATAAGAAAAAGGATCACTCACAACTCAAGCTGAATTTACTCTTACCTCCCCTTTTAATTTCTGATTCTCTGTTTAAATGTTTGTGGCCATCTGAACCTTGGAATGTATTAATGTTTTAGCAAGATGAGCAACAGGAGGCTGTGAAATATCAATCATATTTTAAAAGCAAAAAGGATTTGGAAGTAGATAATGGATAGGTGGTTTTCTTAATTCAGCATTATAACAGTAGAGATTACACTGACTCTCTCCTTTTTCTCTTCCCCCTCCCACACATACTCACACTAAAAGAAAAATAAAAGACATTTGCATTCATTGGCAAGCTGGTGGCTTGTTCAAAAGGATCTTTATTCAGCCTGTAAACAGAATCATGATTCCCTCCCATCTCCCTCCCCCAATTTCTGTGTTGATGACTAATTTTCATTTGCTTCTCTGATAGAAAAGTCTGTTCAAAACAAAAGCATCAGAGTAACAAATCAAAGCAAAAACTACTCACATACAAGGGCATACTCATAGTTATGTATCTCAAAGGGCTTGCTCAGTATAAGAAAAGTCAAATCAGATGGTCCTCTCCTCAGTGCTTGGCATTTTCAGAGAACTGGGGTTAGACCTTCCAAATTCACACTTAGTGTTCTTTTAGGGACTATTCATTTATCAGAGTATTTCATAAAATCTGACAGGAAATTATATTTACGATGCTTTTAGCTCCATTTGGGACACTTTTTTAACACTGTTTCTGGGGTGTAAATTATTTAAAAGCCATTGATTTGGTTCTTTTCGTGATGAGATGAAAGCTTAACCAAAAAGCTTTCCTGTTCACAACAGTCTTAAATTCTGTGAGAGAGCTATGTATTTTTGCTTAATTGAACACCTAAAGGAAAAAAAGAGCTTGGCCTCCTAATGTTTTTTAGTAGAAGAAAATGTTAGATTTATTTAACCCCATTGACTTTTGAAATACAACCACTAATGGTATCTGTTTAAATATTATCCTCCAGAATGGATAAAACATTTTATCACTAAGCATTACATTCACTAATGGAACATTTAATATACCTCTATGTCCCCTGTACTGTTTTTCTGGCAGCTCCAACAGTGTATTCTCAAGTGATGGGTAAAGACAGATTCACTGGTGTAAAAGGTGTGCAGCTGTCTCACTTCAGAGGTTATGAAAAGACTCCCCTTTCCTGTAACACAGGAGAGCAGGAGCAGCAGAGAGACATGACAAATTCATTCTCTGGAGAAGCCTGTGTGACCAAGTGGTTCAAGTAGAGAGCCTGGAAGCCTCTTGCTTCACCATCCCTTAGCCCAGAAAGGGAGGTTTCCTTTGCTTGCTCCATCCTGGTTCATGATAATCCTGCTAACTGCTGCTTGGTGGAGCAGAGCATGCAGGACATGAGGGGAGGTGGTGGCATCTGACCCTCTGTTTTAGCCAGCTGTGAAGACCTAACCTTATGTGAACATGAACTTGTGTTCTTAGCGTAAGTGCAGGGAAGTATTTTGTGCTTGCTTTGTGGTATGTTTCTTCTCTATAGCTCCCAGATTACCTGATCTGGATGTCAGCAAGGGCTGTCCTGTGCTGTAACCTTCTGGTCACAGAAACTGAGATTCTCCTTCCCTATGTGATATTTTTGGTTGCATATGATTCCTTTTTCTTGAAAATTCCTTTAAAGAAATAAAGATACAAATGTCTAAGAAATGCTTGAACTTGTGGCAAATGTATACCAGATGTGAACAACCTTCGACTGAGGATACATGTAATTGAAAGCTTCGAAAGAAAAGATATCTGTATAGGAACCATTTTCCTCTGTGAACAGTTCCAACCTCAAATTAATACTCAGAAAATGGATATGGGATCAAGCCACAAAACTAACTGCTCTTAGAATAAGGACAATTTAATTACGTAAGAGTTGGAGTGAATAGTTTTGACATTCTATTAAATCCAAAATACATCTGGCTTAAATGAGTGTGTGTGAACTTGCTAAATATTCATGAAGCTTGGTTTTCTTTTGTTCCATTTATGCATGGGGAATATGGGATGTTTTCCCCCTACAAATTATTGGCTGGTTGATCACTGTCAGTACAAATTTGAGGGCAGAAGGCCACATTTCACATCAAGGTGCTGTGCCTCATGTTAACCTTAAAATCAATATGTGAATAGTTGGTGGTTGCAGGTGAGTGTCACTAAAGATGAGACACCACACTAGAGACACTGGGATTCCTCATCATAATTGGCATTGATTCCCCTTTCATTCTGGGGCTGTGTTGACTGTGAACTCGTTAAATTGTGACCTGCATGTAAGACTTGCATTTACGCTCTGAAAAGTCAGCGTATTTGCTATAGGTTGTTATACTCCTGAAGCTGGAGTTGTTCAATGTTTGTGATGAGAAAACTGTTTAGAAAAATTTCAAGTAAGAACTATAAAAACAGGTTCCAAGGGTACTTTTTTACAGTCAGAATCTGTTCTCTTGCCTAAATGTGACATACTAAAAAGGCAGCACTCTGTTTATAAAACTAGCATGGAAGCTCAGTGCTCACATTCATTGTTCCTCATGAATAGGGGATAGCAATTGCATTGATGGAGCTTGCTTGGAGACTGATTTGGCTCAGTTACTGCTTTCTTCAGAGGGACTTGACTCTTTTTTTCATGCTGCATTTTCTTCCAACTGATGCTGGAAAACCAAGATCCAGCACAAGCTGAAAAGCATCGAGTTTGGCTCTGCAGAATCCCATGGGAAGGTTTGACTGAATGTATCCAGTGAATACCTGTCCTTGGCATTAGATCTCCTCAGGTTGTAAGCTCCTATTTAGGAAGCATATTACTAAATGTAAAATAGGGTGATTCTGTCCAAAAAGAACAGAAGAGGGGTTAGGTTTAGCTCAGCTGGTTAGAGTGTGGTGCTAATAATGCCAAGGTCACAGGTTTGATCCCCGTATGGGCCACTCGTTTGAGGGTTGGACTAGATGATCTCCAGAGGTCCCTTCCAACTTTACCAATTCTATGATTCTATGAAAAGGTAATTTTCATCTAGGGATGGAGGTAAATAACTTCAATTCTAGGACAACAAGAGTCAGCACAGAGTCAACATTTTCACTGGGTTTAAGTGTATATTTAGACGGATTTCTGATTTTAAAAAAAGTGTATTCTCTGTAATATGAAAATACTGACTCAAAAGCTGACAAAAATTTTACTACTACAACTAATCTTCTGGATCAGACCACTGTACCTGTGTGAGGCTTCTGTCTCAACTGTTGCTCACCAACAATGTTGATATGGCTTGAATTTATGTTTGGTTTGACACATTTGAACCATTTAGCAGGGTGGTGAGAGCCAATGTGTAGTTGCTATTTACTGTTCCTTGCCAGAATAATACTAGTGTAGCAGCAGACAGGAATTCATAAGAAATAATGAAGGTTGCAAGAGAAAAGAACTGGAAGAGCTGCTCCATGTGCTGTTGGCTAATATGATGCCTTCAATTACAAACAGCTTTCCTAATAAAGAAAAAAGGCTATGACTTAGGACTAATTCTAACAATAATGATTTTTTTGAGAATTCAAAGCTTGATTTTCCAAGGCATAATTCCCTAAGGCTATGGAAATTTGGAATGATTCCCCAAGGTCATGCATATACCCAAAACCTTCTGTTTAGGGCTGGTATGGAGTTTAAGGGGTGATGAGATCTTCTATTGGCTCTCTGCAAAGAAGTAAGTATCTCCTGTATGTGCTACTCAAAATTTAGAAGCATTTCTACACTGTAAGAGATCAGGTAAAATATGTTTATTTTTAGACCAAACTCTGCCTGGAAAGGTATCTTCAAATGTATACTGTAATAAATACACAAAAAATAACATGCCTGAATATGTCTAGAGATGGAATAGAATACATCAGCATCGTGACAAGAAATTTATAGTCTGCTCTGAGTATTTTAAATGCTTCCATGCACAGTGATAACCCTGAGAATAGTTATGGTAACACACATAAGCTTCCTTTATAGACAAAGGAAAAAAAAAAAAAGAAAGAAAAAAAAAGGATTTCTGCATTTTCATTGCATTCAGACCACAAATTAAGGAAGGGATCACAATAGTGAGAATTTAAGACAGTTTTCAGTACTGGGTGAGCTTCCACATGAAATGAGAAGAATTCATGAGGTTGCTGTAGGACCAGTTCTGTGCAAAGATCAAAATGCTGCAATGGAAACCATTTCCTTTTTCTGTCTGTTGTGAGTCACAGGGCAGGTCATTTTAACTTTCTGCTCTGCTCCATCAAAGCCTTCTTGTTTGCATATTGATTATTCACTGGGGACTCTGATCTTGACCAGAGCCACTTGGCATGTTAATAGTAGTTTGCAATTAGTTAATTTGACAACATAGTTTCCAAGGCAGGTGTGCAGGATACATTAATCAAAGCATCTAACAGACATTACATTAAAAGACCATGAGTTGTAACTATAATTTGGCATAGGAAAAAGAGGAGAAGAGATAAGAGCAACCTAAGCAATACAGCTAGGAAAAATCCATTCCTGGTCACCACAGGCATCCCTTAGAATCCCTGAAGCAGGAGGTTGAAAACAGGTGAAAACAAACCTGCTAAACAACTCACTCAGACTATATGTCCCATTCCAGCTTCCCTGCAGACAGCGGAAGTCTATGGAGCTGAGATTAGCACCTGATACAGGGAAGCAATGTGCTGTCTTAAAAAATAAAAAAAAAGAAAAAAAAAGAAAAAAACAGTAAGACTTTAAAAAATGCCTTTGTATTTACACTGCTCTGACCATTCTGGAAGCTTAGTAGCCCTTAGCAATACTTAGAAAGGAGGTTAACCTGAAATTCTGCAGAAGTAGGTGTAAATTATGAGCCAGTGTATGGTCATTCTTAGACCTGTGTCTGTCTGGGTCATCATCTTTCCAGAGCCAGTGGAGAGAGAGGCAGATGTGAGTGAGAGGTCAAGCAGGCAAGTTTTACCTATCTGCCTATCCAAACACTAATGTATGACCTGAAGGATCTCAAAGCATGTCAGGCTGTGAGATTAAAGTGCTGAGCATAATAATGGAGGCATTAAATAAAACTCCAAATAGAACAATACCAGATGGAACAAACATGGAAGTCTGTTCTTGCACTTTTCTTTAAGGCAAAATTATTTAAGAATTCAAGGGATTTTATTCTCTGTGCTTAAAGGACACACACAAAAAAAGGAATTAAAAAGGAATTAAAAGGAAAAAAGAAAGCACAGCAGGATCATCTCAGAACAGCAAGACAGTGATTAGCCAGTTGAAAAGTCTGTCCCTGAAAATAAATATCATGTGAAAATATAAATGACTTATGCAGAAACATTTCCTAATTCTGAATAAAAAGGAACTGTTATTTAGAGATGAATCTTGTTGTCCTTACATGCACCAAGCTCCTGGGATGTAACTGTCCTGTGTCTTCATAACCCTTCTGAATGTCTTTATGTATATGCTTAACTTTAAGCACACAGCAGTTCCAGTGGGAACACAATTGTACTGTGCTGCATTATTCTGCCTATTCACATTTATCCCCACCCCCTTTCATTTTTAACTTCGGGTATTGTGTTATTCTAGGGTGGGTTTTTTTTATTCAGAAGTCCTCCAATTTATTTCAGTTGATGAATCAAGGTCTCAAGCTTCCTTTTCAACACTAATTGTGAATGCGCTTTGTTCTTAAATTGAAAAATGCACTGTACATCCTTGTACTGCTGACCGGGCGAAGGATATTTACATGACTTATGGTGATATTCCTTTATGTAGCTGCAGCATGAGTTTTGACCCTGTAGTGAGGGAGAGAAAGCAACAACCAGTACACAACCTGGTGCAATTTTACATCAACTATCTGAAGTACAGTTTTGTTACAATTATTGGGCCAGTTCCTTAGCTGGCGTCAAGAACTACCACTCCCTTGACTGAGACTGATCTTTGCTGATTCATGCTAGCTACATACCATGTCCATTGCACAGAGTTTTTGCAGTGACATTGGTATTTCCTGCAAGATGCTTTCACCTTGTTTCTAGGTGACTGACCAAAGGAAGGATCCGAGTACACAACCTCATGGCAGTATGTGGCAGAGTATGTGGCATTATCTGAGATCGTAATAGCATCACTGTCTCTCCTAAATTCTGTGGAATTACAACCCAGTTATGTGACTGAACGACAGGAACAAAGAACTAGACAACAGAGAAACAGCCTTTGTGAGAAGCTAAAGTAATACTGTTTCCAAAATGACTGATACAGGAAAACTGGACTATTTTATTCTTCAGTTCAAATACTGGATCACTACTGCTTTTTTTGACTGCCAAGGCCACTTGAGATTGCCTCCTAACTCCTGTCTGGCAGTTATCCGTGCTATCTAGACACCTGACTGACTTTCAAGTATGGCTCTCATTTTCTCTGTGCCTCACCTAAATAGTCTACACTTCTGTATTGTAGACCTGGCACAGATTTACCTTGCAGTCCTAGGATAGGCCCCCCTTAGAACTGTTTAGAGGGACACAGGTTCTGTCTCACATCACAGGAATAATATTGCATAGAAAATATAACTCTGTGTTAACTGCACTGCCATTATGAGAAGTGTAGGATAGGGAAGCTTTAACATATCTAGATGTAAAAATGAAGACTTTTTGTGTCTGTGACTAGTCATCTTCCAACTGAACTCTTTTCCTGACTATGCAGAATCATCAACAAGGAATGCAGCTATTAACATCAGCGGCAGCTTCACTTCCATTCCCAAGGTCAGGAAGCCCATAGCAGTGTAATAGGGAGTACGTTGTTTGTTTTCACCACAGATACTTCCTTCTCATGCAAGGGTAGAGATGTGTTTGTTAACAAATATTGTCCTGAGTAAATAGGACAACATTCCTGAAGTTTGGTGGAGGAAGCTCCAAAGTAGCTGTAAAACAGTGCTAGGAACATCTAGCGCTACTGTGCAGAACTGGGCTCACATAAAATTGAAAACACCCCAAAATCTTGCAGAGATAAAAAAAAATAGTAATATTGGTTCATCATGGATTTTAATAACATTATAACTCCTAATGAGGTGATATCCTACAGGTTGATTAGTTGTTCTGTTGCTGTGCAAGCCGATTCATCATCCATGGTATTGCCAAAAGAAAGTAATCTGCAGATTGTGGGTTTTAGTAGAGATTAAGCATCTTTGACAGAATTATGTAATTATTCAAATATCATACATTTTGATAATATTCATTTCCACTGTTGTCTGCAACTCCTGAGGTTAAATTTAAGCTAGTTACACTGGGCTTTATTTACAGCTGGGTAGAACATAGATTTTTCAACTATCTTGACCACAGTAGGAAGGTAAATAATTTATCAACATTTCTGTTTCTAGCTTTTACAGTGTAACAGCAATTAGCTTAGGTTCTGCTGGGATTTCCCTGTTTACACTATACCCATGAACTTTGATCTAGATAAATTTAATTCTTCATTAACACTCTCTTCTAAAGTGCAGTTTGATGAGTGAGCAAAATACCTCACGCTGACTGCCTGACCAGCCCTAAAGCTGGAGGCTTCAATTGCACTTAAATTGGGACACTGAAAATGAGTAAAATAAATAAGTAAGACTCAAGCCAGAGCTATTTTCTGCTTGTTACTATGTGACATTATGAACTCTGAACACTTCTGTGAACATTTGTAGCTAGAGCAAGGCATAACTGTAGTGTTCTAGTAACAGCAAGGGAATATTACCAGCTATCCACACTGAAAACTCACACTGTTATATAAACTATTCCCTGTCAATTTATTGGGTTTGCTTAAGCCCTGGGGCTTGTTGCAAGCACCAGGGTACCAATCTGAATGTGAGTTTCTGCAAGAGGAACAGACCTGTTTAAAATAATGGTAAGGTTAATGCAACAAAGTTGCTGACATGGGGCAAAGTATTTCAAACATGTAGTAAAATTCTTGAGCAATCCCAAACTGGTGCTAACAGATTATATGTAAAGTTGAGCCTTCATTCAGGTGCAAAAATGTGAATCAGGCTATGTTTCTGACAAAAGCTGGAGTAAAGTATTTGAGAACAGATGCAATAAATGTTTTCTTCTGTTTTCTAACCTAAACAGGAAACAGAACCAAAACATAATTCAGTCTCCTTTGTTCAAACAGTCCTTTCGGCCTGGAACTCAGCTTTGTCAAAACCAAGTTAGTACTCACTAAAGCTGAAACTAAAATAACATAGCCTCTTCCTGATTCAATGCTAGCTACCCATTGCATCTAAGCAATGGGTACATACTACTGATGGTAATGCTACTGATAGCATTTTTTTCCAGTCCAGATCTGAGATGTTAAAATCTCCTAGAATTTTATGATTTCCAATAGCATTTTTCCTTTAATAGGAGCTCTTTGCAGCTCTTTGTCTGCCTTGCAATACAACAGATTCTCAGTATCACTTCATTCACGCATCTTTCAGCACCTTTGTCCCTAACCATTTTGATTCAGTTAGTTCTGTTGCTAATTTTCTTTTCCTGTAGACTGCATAGGACTTTTGACATTTTGCCAAACCAACAGGCAAAAATGGCTGACTGTATGGTTATACTGTGAAGTCTGTTTGCACTTTGCAGCTCCCAAGCCTGGGCACACAGGCTGGATTCATCCCATCTCTACATGGGAAGCCACCCCAATATGCACCTCTTTCCTCTCTTCCCTGCCCCTCACATGCAAGGAGGATCCTGGCAAACAATCCTTTTGTGACTGCCACAGGACTGGATAACCCTGCTTTTACTCCCCCAGGCTAGAAAACAGACACTGTTATTTTGATGAAACAGAAGTTGGACAGGGTTGGGTTCTGGGTTTTTTTGTGAAGTTTGAAGCTGAACTTTTCACCTAAACTACAGCTCTCAGAAACACTTGAATTAATTACATCTTGCTCATCAAGCTCTTTCTTTCAGAGACAAAATTATGAGTAACTTTTTTTCACTGTGTGAGTTATTAAGGATTGCTTGAATTCTGCATCCATGTAGGTGACAGGATATCTAGAGAGCTGTTGACAGACCTGGTATACCATCAGTTCTTTCACGACATGGTCTGAGAGAATATAAAGGCATTCGGAGGTTTTTCCTGTTAAAATCAGAACTGAAATTTCACCCACTCTTAGGTCACTATTAATCAGAGGGCCAATTAAAATAGTATAGTGCTTGTTTATAATAATTCAAAGGAACTTATCACTTCAGTGTGGGTTTATTTAGGAATCCTAGCTGGGACATATCCAGCATGCTTCAAAGTACTTTGCATGGACCAGAAGTAACTCCGGTACTTTACACTTTTACCATGACTTATCAAAGCACCTGAAAGGCAGTTTTACTGATTCTCAGTGGAAGCACTGAATGGTTATGGAGAAATTAGTATAAGGTATAAGTATAGTAAGGTATTAGTATAAGGTATTAGTATAAGTATATTCCTTATTTCCTATCTAACTGATGAGTGCTGAAGTTGAATTTCAGTTAAAATGGTGTTCTGGTTCTTTCCAACTGGTGGACAGCATCTCTACATTAGTCATTACACTACATAATAAACTGATGGCATGATCTACGTAACTTAGCAAATGAATGGGCACAAATCCATAGGTCATATAAACTAGTGAAGCTCCAGTGACTTCACTGGTACAGTTAATGAGTTGCTGGAATTAATTACAAATTTGCTTGATGATATCCTCCTATAAATAGTTCTATTTAACAGTTCCCCCCCACCAAGAAAAAGGTATCTGTGTGTTTACGTTACTTGTTCTCAAGAAAACATTGAAATGTGTTTTAATTTAGAGTTCATGATTAAGTTTTGCTAATCTCTGTGGGACTTCAGCATGCAGTGAGGTCCTTTGATGAAAAGAAATATAGTCTTCAGATGTTCTTTAAGGGAGGCATGTTCTTAAATGCTGGTGCCTTTCTAAAGTAATACTTTTAAAGTAACCATATACACTTAGAATTGATGGAAATTTTGAAGGGAGACACATTATCTTTTCTTAGGCATACAGATACAGTTGGAAAACACAAATGAGTTTTGAGTACCCTATTTCTTCCTTATTTGATGACAGTTTCTATGCCTGTTCCAATTTTAATTTTTCTTAAGATGAATTCCTCTCCCTCTTCCTATGATGTGAATCTAAGCAGCAGACAGTACACCTTAGCTTCTGCGATCACTAGCAGGGATTTCCAGGACAGTTTCCCTTGACTCTGCTGTCATCCTGAAACACAGGTGATCTTCAATCCACAAAAAATCATTTTAGTTCATGGGTGACTGCTGTAAACAAGAAATATATGCAGGGCTTTTACAGGCACTCAGCAAGTAACATGCAACTCTGGCTCAGGACTTCAGGTTTATTTATTCTGCAACAGAGTTGAGAAGAAACACTTTGCATTTTAAGTGATGTAAAAATGCTCTGCTGAGGCTTCAATTAAAAGCCAACTGTGATACAATTTTTCGTAGTAACGGCTTGCACTAAAACACGCTCTCAAAAGTTCTATTGATAAGGCTTCTCCTGATTCCTTTATTGCTCAGATTGCTCAGATGCATTTGGGGCCACATTTATCTATTTGGATCCTAAATAGAAAGACCCAGAGGCAGGTCAGAACAGACTGAGAGGAGAGTGCCTTGGGTGGGTCATGAGACAGGCCTCTCACTGGTGCTGTGTGACTGAATGATGATGCTCAGGTGTGCGCTCAAAATAGTTGGTGAAAAGAAGGTGATGCTAGAGAAGAGTACATAAACCAGAAGGGGAGCCTGTGCAGAAGGTACTGAACTCCCCTAGAGCTCTGTGGTTATTTGGTGCCCCTAAAGCTTCCATGTCTTTGGTGAGTTTTATTTTGCATTGCTTGTTAGGCTTGTGGATGGTAGTAATCCATTTTCCTTGAGGAGGAACAGAGATAAAGGTGAGATATTTTTCTGTTTCTGCTTTGTTTGGAAATTCCCCTTAATCTTTTGGGTTAAGATCAGCAAGAATGTCTGTTTCCCAGCATAGTGGAGCCCTGATCTTGGTCAGATGTTACTGTAGCATACCTCATGAATAACTGTTGCTTATTTTTTCTTTTAGCTCTGAGCTGTTTCTCTCTTTTGAGTCTTATGTGAGTCTCAAAGACTCCAATTCCCTTGAAGCAACCTATATGCAGATATCTTTCAGCCCTAAATTCTGAGGATGTAGTTTTTAGCTCCTTTGAGAATGACTGAGCTCATCAATATCTTGCCTGATAATCCCTTCTCCTCTGCAACTGAGTATTGACTTTTTCTCTTTAGCTTTCTTATGTTTCCAGCAGGCTAGGATGGGAATTTGATATCAATTTTTAATAAGGCTTTACTGTGTCAAAGGTGCTCCAATTCTAATGTGAGGACAGGCAGTAAGGAACATGAGGACTGCTTTAGTGCAAATGGAAATTTCACTGCATTCATACCGAGACACATACTAAATTTCATTGTCCCTGCAAAACAAAGAGTGGAGCCAGGCAACTCTTTCTACTCTCCAGTCTGCTCTCATACAGGCAGAGTATATGGGTTTTAACACTACAACAAAGCAAAATAAGAAAGACCAGAGCCTGAAACATCAGTGTATGAAGAGATGTGGTATCTTATGACCCAAACTCTTTTCTAAGTAAAAGGGCTGAATTTGTTCATATTAGGATTTTTCACACACTCATTTAGCTTTCTGTAAATTGCCCATGTGTATGAAAAAATTGAAAGAAAAGCTAAATTATTTTGTGTTGTCCTTATTGAAATTAAATCTTTTCCTTTTATAGCATCTTTCAATTTTATATAAAAACTTCTTAGAGCATGTAGACCTAAAGCAATAGCATCAAGTTCAACAGAATATATTTGAGTAAAGCAATATACCTTTGTAATGTCAGAGCACTTCTGGTTTCCTGAATATAAGGCAGTACTTGAGGTGCATTAAGGCTCTGTGGTACAGATAGAATCTGAAATATTTTAAGGGAATTATTGCCTGACTCTAAATGAAGCTAGGATATACTGCTAGTAAAGACTAACTCTGTGGACAAAACCACTGCCACCAGCGAAGCAGGCTGCTCCCTACACTCATCTTGTTTTCCTTGTTTTCCCCCTCCCCTAGGTCAGTGCTGGCAGAGAGCCTCCAGCTACCTCTGCTCCTCACAACCTCCTCCATGCAGTGCCAGCTTTGGCAGCCCCAGCAGAGCTTCAAATAGCATGAGCCTGTAGGGGGAGGCAGCTGGTATAACACTGCTTACCTTAAAGTTCATCTTCAATTTCAACAGGAGCAGAATTCTTATTCTTCTTTTCTATAAATCTTAATACTTGTTTCTTTTTACAGTGATGACTCTTACAATGCAGATGCATCATAGCTTTGGCTTAACAGAGTCATTCAAAAAAATTATCCTAATGTAACTATAGTTATGAAACTTTCTATTCTGAAAGCTGGATTTAGACCTGTACCAAGAAAGATAATGCACCATACTTGCAAGTTCAGTGGTGCTGCTGTCTGCCTTTCATTCCCATCTCAGCTGTGTGCATGCTTGATCTGCTGAGGTAGTTATGACCAGGTACCCTCACTGCACCATCACCCTCCATGCCTTTAAAAACAGAGCCCGAGTTTGTCCTCAGCCAACCTCACTTTTCAGGTGCTGAGGAAATAGGAGCTGCCTCTTCATTGGAGCTAAAAGAAAGCCTGTAGCTGGCTGACTGACCTAGTGCAAGGATTGGTAGCACATCTGGGCTAGGCCAGAGATTGGAGATTAATTTATGCATCCAGGGCACTGTAGCAGGGATGTAGAGAAGGGGCTGTGTAAGTTGTTTGTGGGAAGTGGATGAGTAACAAATGCCTCCAGGATTTTTCTGTGGTGAGTTGTGATTCAGGCCTTTCTGGTTCATTAAGTTATAAGAATCCATTCTCTGTTAATATAAGACTTCCTATTTATATTTAGTTTGTTTTTCAAAGCTATAGTCAAAGTGGAGGTTTTACAGCTGCTGAGATCAGAGCCCTTTCAGCACTGCAGCAGGAGCAGATCTGTGTCCCAGAGATGTTACAGATGAAAGGATCGGAGAAGGCAAATGGCATGTTCCTGTCTCAGCCTTGCCAGGCCAAGGAGCAGCACTGGTGATCCATGTCCTGGGCAGCAAAAGCAATTTCCGGTGGGAGCAGTGGTAAGGCCTGGAAGGGGAAGAAGGTGGCTGGACTCCCCAAGGAAGGTGGGGAGCACATTGCCACCCCTTGATTCCTGGGGTAGTTATGCAGGAAAGTGAGCATGTTCCTGGCTTGGTTGTGCAGGTAGAGTGCCTTGTGTAGGGAGGGTGCCAGCAGCTCGTCATTTTTTGCCAGGAAGGTGCCACCTCACTGCAAGGGCTGTCCCCTCTTGGAGGAGATCTTGGGCTGCCAAGCCCTGGGACAGAGGCAGATACCTGCCCTGGTTCTCCAAATCCTATGTCAGCCAGCTCTTGGGGCATGGGGGCTTGGACATAGCCTGCTCCTAGGGTCAGATTTTTCTCCTGTGAGTTGGGGTTGTGGGTTCACCCTCCCAGTTTGGGATCTGGAGTGGCTCTAAGGGTGACTGGAGAGGTCTGGGGCAGAACCAAGGCACATTGCCAGATTGCTGCAACCTGCATCTTCCCCTGCCTGGTCCAGCCAGCATGTGAGCAGGTCCAGTTTTTTAATAGCTACCTCTTCAATGAATATAAATAACTATCTCTAATTCTGGAAGACAACCCATGTGATATAGAAAAAGAGAGGAATATCTGAAGTGTTTCTAAAAGTGGATGTTTCCAGACAGTTAGATGGCCTTGTGGGAAACCCTCAAAGCAGTCTGTTTCTCTCTGTTTAGTGCTATGTACAGTGGTTGTTACCCTCTGAGATGCTGCCTCTGCTGAACTTATCCTGCTGTAATTGCTTAGGTTGAGGACAAAGAAACAATTTTTATCTTTCTTTCTCCCCTCCAAAGCATGATATCTGGTGCTAGTAAGCTTTGCTTGCCTGAGAAACTTGCTGTGCAGCAGGAATTGCACCTTCACATGTCATTTTTGGAATTCAATTGAAATTTGTCGTCTTTGTGCAGAGCCATTCCTTCCATGATAACACAGGGATAATAATGCTTCTCTGTCTTTGGCAGGAGTATTAAGATGTCCACCCCCGCCAATGTAGTATGTGGGTAATAGAATTAAGATATATAACAAGAACAGAACAGATGTGAACAGATATGTTTCTTAGTTATGAAACTTTTGAGAGGAAAATTGAGTTGAATACACACAATATGTTGAAATGCAATAAAGCCATCTTGAATGGATAACTCATTGCACAATAGATTGTTTAAATGTATAATGCTTGTGCATCACCTGACTGTACAGCCCTCTGAGAAACACAAGAGCTCTAATCAAGTAAGACTTGGAGAGAGGGGAGGGAAAAAACTTATTGGCCTAAAAGCTTCAAAGAAACAGCAGGTCTGTTCTTCAGAGAACCTGTGATCAGCACTGTGCAGTTTACCCAGTGTTATAGAAAATAGCTTTGGGATCTTGTTGGATTTGTGGGACTGTGCGCAGAGTGTGCCTGACTAGCACATACCATGGCTGTATAGGAGTCATGCAAAGGACAGAAAAGCTTCTAAACCTGCTAACACAGGGATGAAATTTCAACTTTTTATTTTTCCAGAAAAAAATGTTAGGAACTAGCCACAAATCCTTCCCATTAAATTTTTACTACAGACAAAATACTATTTTTGGTTTGCTCTGTTCCATGACTTTGATTAGCATGAGGAAAAAAACCAAGTAGATCAGATTTTATTTTTTTAGTTAGTTTTGCTATATGGGCCTTTAAAATATCAATATATATTTCCTATTTTTTCTCTTACACTATGAAAGAGTCTTCATGGCTCACCTATTGATGTCATGCAGTGGAAAACAGATAAATGAAGTATAAAACTATTGTATAAACCTAATACTTTATAAAGACTTTAACCTCAGTGGGTTCGTGTCTGAGATAGATGACCTTCTAAGATCTCATAAGCTTGAAATAAGACAGTGATAGCTTTCATGCTGATCAGAACATATTTCTTTTACTCTTTATTCAAAAAAACTTCTTAGTTTCGCAAAGATCTTTTCCTTTCCTATGTGAAACCTTCTGTTGTCTCACAGATCACACTAGATCCATCATGAGAACAATTTGCTCAGTATGTATCAGCTTCTAGGATTTTCATCATTGCCAGGACCAAGAACTACTGAAACACAAATAATTGCAAAGGTTTCAACTCTTCTGGAAGATGTTCAGTGTGAGAGAAAGGAGTCAGTTAATTACTGATTCACTAAATAAAGTTAATGGCACACTCTATTTGAGAGGTTCAGTGCTCTCAAAACCATGTGAGGACATGTTTATGAAGGATAGTCTTTGTGCATTTGCTTTGCTGTGTTGCTATTTTAAAAATATATCTTCCTATCTTGGACTGAAAAATGTCTACTGCCTTCAGTGTCAATTTCTTGGAACTGTCACATAACTTGTATTTGTCCATACATGCCATGTGCATGTGTGTGTATATATGGAAGTGTAAATTTTACTCAACTCTGTACTCTAGCTGCCTATCAACAATGCAGTCTAAATAGCACAGCCGCTCATAAGGCTCAATGCATTTTCTCTGGAGTTCTGTTTTGTTAACTCCATATGGACATATCAGAAGCTCTACCACTTTGGTATAATGATGATTTTCTCTTAAAAGCAGCTGCAAGAGTGAATTTAGTCTACTATTTCTGTTGTCCAGTGAAGCTTTAGACAGCAATTTAATCATTATTATTGCTACTGTACAGCTGCTCTCTGGAGGAGCTTAAACCATGTCAAAAAGGGAACCAACATAATGAGCCTGACAGAATTTGAGAAGGAGCGATTAAATTTAGGATAATGAGTTCTGCTGAATTTTTAATGTTATTGTAACAACTCATACCACTGCAGCCTGTTCATCTCTGGACTCAAAACTTAAATGTGCTCAGCAGATGCATTCTTCCCCAGGCCTACTCCTCTCAAGAAAAAAAGAAAAAACAAGAAAAAAAGGAAATAGCCACCCTTCAAGTTCTTCCTGTGCATTTTTCTTAAACCTTCAGTGCTATATTGCTGATAGCCATCCTTCCCAAATTGAGTGTTTGTGATATGTTAACCTCCAGCTCCAGATGGAAGTGAGAATATAGATATCTCTATCACATCTTTCCCACAGTTATGCAGAATAACCTTGACTAATTTTCAGTTATCTGAATTAGCCCATCCTTGATATTTGGAGACTGAATGAGGAGAGGTAAATCAAACTTCACTAGACTGAGTATTTGTAATGTTTCTTTAGAATTAACTACTGGGAATTGAAATTGGATTAGCTGCAATGACTTAATGAAACCTTTTTTTTTCTTTTTTTTTTTTTCCTGATGCATTCTGGGGTTTCTCACATTCTCACCATAGCTGCTGCAGCTTGCAGATTTGCAGGGAGAAACTCTGCTATCACTGTACTTACAACACAGAGTGCCATCCAACTCTTGTTGCTTTTGTTATGCCAGCTATACTCTAAAGATTATAGCCTGGGTAAGCTCTGCAGGCTCCTTACTACACTGTTGCAATGCAAAATCATTGATAAGAAGGATTTTTTCTGGATGCCAATATATATTAAAAGACATACTGATTTTTGTAGGCTGAAGAGCTGGAAATCAAAGATGTTTCATGCTGTTCCTGGCTGATGCTATGAAAAAGTCTTCGTCCAACATGTGAACAAACTCTTGAATTCCAGGCTCTAATGTTCTACTCTGGGATTTTTGGGGCATACTTTGAAAAAGCTTTGCATCTTTGCAGTTTTCCCTGAGTACCATAATGAAATGAGCTTCCCTCTTATGCATACAAATGAAAGTAGGTATTTGCTGCTGCCCATCTGCAGCTTTTCAAAGGAACTGGGGATCCCTTTCTGAGTGTGAAACATGATTGCCTGCCCTCACTCATGGATTCTTTACGTGTAGTCTAGCTTCTACACAACATCAGCATACATGCAAAGCATCTCTAGCTTTTCTAGACATGCTGCAGGTCCTTTCTGTCACTTTTTTTTTTTTTTTTTTTTTTTTTTGGGGGGGGGACATATTCCAGTTTCTGTATCTCCTCAGAAATCTCTGAACAAAATCTTCATCCTTAAAGGAATTCATGGTTGGTTTTGAATAAATTCTATCTGCATATAAGCTGAGGAAACCTGTTGTTTCTCTCCTAAATCAGACAGCAGCATACAAGTTAGAAGTTCATGAAACTGAACTTATCCATGGATTCTCAGAACTTGGTGGAGATTGGAAATGGGGAAACAAGGACTGTGTACACCAATGTTGGAGTGACATGCATGAGCATGCACACACACAGACATGTGCATGCACACAACATGGAAAAGGACAGGAATGATGCTGCCTAGGGAGATGGTTTACTTCCACTGGTAGCAATTCATAATTTTATTGTCAGGGCTCTAAGCAGGTGTAGAACATGGACATGCTGATAAAAGGCATCTCTTACTAGTAAAGCATTACTTCTGCACTTGTGTACCTATTCTTCTTGGTCTGCCTCTCCTGACAGGAAATGTGTCTCACTGTGATTGGTGTTGAACAGTAATTCCTTAATCTTGGGGTTTGAGCAACACGTGATATAATTATTAAAAGTAATGACAAGTTCTTCACTGAATACCAATTAATGTTCAGTTAATGTTTCTAATAGAACAGAGATTGGCAATGGAAAGCAGAGTGGATTGATAGGACATAAAGAAATTATTTCCTTGCTGTAAAAGATATTAATAAGTGTTTCATCCACAGCAGGATGAAAAATGAACCAAGTTTTATGGAAACCATAAAAAGGCTTTCAG
Source organism: Rhea pennata (assembly GCF_028389875.1). Lineage (NCBI taxonomy): Eukaryota > Metazoa > Chordata > Aves > Rheiformes > Rheidae > Rhea > Rhea pennata. Next base: position 571,337 of record NC_084682.1, read on the forward strand.
CTGTCAGTGCTCTAGTCTCTAACGGAGACATGAGGGAGCACAGTTCAACACAAGCGTTTCACATACTCATGGCCTTGAACGTCACTGCTTCACTCATGAGTTTACTGTGTTTTGGGGATGCAGTCACCGTAACAGGATTTTTCTTTTTTTCCATCTGAAAAGATGCACTGGTGGCAGTAAGGAGAAAGCACAAACTAACTCAAACTTTACGTAATAAACTAGAAAAAGCAGCCCCAAATGATGATGGTATTCTGGTTTAATCAGCCCGCCCTGCTGCTTCTGCCTGCATAGAACATCAATTGCTAAACCCATCTGTGAAATGTGGCATTTGAGTTGCTTTGGCTGAGAATGAACAATATATTTAATGGTTGCTTAATCTGTTGTGGGTTTTTTGTTTTTAGGGTTTTTTTTATGGTGTGCTGAAATGCCTCATTTACTAGCTCAGTATTACAAAGAATAAGGATGCAGTTAGCATTTGGAAAAATTAGGTTAAATATCCATTTCCTGATAGAGAGATATTAAGGCTCCTCCCGTTTTGCATTAAGCACCAAACTGGAGGGCAGGCTGGACGGCAGCCCTGTAATTGGTGCAAATGACTCAAGACAGGCTTAGAAGCGCCTTAAGAGTTTAACTTCAGCTAATCTGACTCAAAGAGCTGCAGAAGAGTCACATATTGTAACACTGTTGCAGCCTGAGTTGTCTTTGCTGTTTTCTTTACTTTTCCTTGTTTTGTGAAGTCCATTTTCCAGTTCAAATCTTACCAGCTTTTGGATAAAATGGATGAGCTTGCCTTCCTACAACTTTATGCCCCATACTTCAAGTTTCCTTGTTCCTGCCTATTCTATCCTTATGGTTTTCTGATTCTTTTCCATTCCTTTCTCAGTCTCTCATTTTTTCCCTCAAAGTTGTCTCTTTTTTTTCTCTCTGGTATGTGAAAAGAACCTTACTGCTGAAAAATAATGGTTATCTAATGCATACCCTTCTCCCACAGCAAGGTGAGTTATACCTATTTCTTTCTGGATACTTGTGTAAACTTTTCTGAAGAGCCTAACTGTTGGAGATGCCATAACATCCTTGGGCAATAAATTGTGTTCCTTTGCACTTAGTCATCTTGAAAGTACATATGCCTGGGATAAATAGAGAAATGTACAGAGCAGAAGTTCTTAAACTGGTACTACTACTAGTACATTGTATATATCAAAGTGTGGAGAGGAAATAAAAACCGTAGAACTTGGCTAGAGCTAAGGAAAATGGCTTTGCAGGTGGAGTTGGGAGTTGTACAACAAAGTACCATCCTCTGTTACACATATCCATACAGTTTCCTTTAAAACGCTGTAAAACTGGCATGCATTGTCTCCCTGTTGAAATTCAGTTAATTGATCCACAGATAAATGGCCTTCCCCCCAAAAATAAGGCACAGCCTTTGTCCTAGATAACACTCTTAGAAAAACATTTTTTCTTGCAAAAATGATCACTTTCCACTGTGCATCCGCAAGCAAATGGAGCATGATGTTTAAATGCCCTTAAAAAAAAAATTATTGAGATAAGATCATTAATGTATAAAAATGGCTTCTTAACAGAAGCAGCTTTTGTTGGAAAATCTTCATTGGTGGTAGATTGGGAGTAATTAAGTGCAATGTAATTTAATGACTCAAAACAACAAACAAGGTTTGGCATAGCTATTTATGAATGCATTGTTCTCCTGGGGAAACCTAATTTGAAGTGAGTGGCAAAACATGCATTGTTTTCAGTGGGGTTGTCCCTTTGCTGTGAAAGATAGACAGGAAAAGCACCTCTGAATTTTAGTTGTTTCAGGTCTGATGCAGAATTGTTGCTCTCCCACAGCAAACCAAAACCTACAGTGCTGTGCTGTCAACTATTAGAAAATGACTAGATAGTTTCAGTTATCCTGCACATACTTGATTTGAACCTGAGCGTGCGTTTCCCCTTTGTCTCTCCGAATCTATAGACAGCTGTCTGGGGCAGTGACCTTCATTTTATTCTGGTTTTGCATACAGCTGAACTTAATGTGGTCTTAATTGCTGACTTGTGTTCCTGGTGTCACTAAAATTAATACATATTATTTCTGTGTACCTCCTCGTCCTTCATATGCTGCTAAATGTGAATGGTGGAGTTTCTACACCCATCTTTGGTCAAGTGTAAATAAAAATCAGTCTCTACAATGATTTCTGCAGAAACTGAATCTCCACTGCATGTTTTTTACTTTGGGTTTATACTGCTGGAAGAGCATACATTTCAGTGGAGCGGGTCCTAAGTAACGTGCAGTAGTGTCCCTGAGGACGGTCAGTCCTGTGGTGCTTTTAAGTATCTCGGAGACACGTAGAGATCAAAAGTTAATTTTCTCGCCTTCTCTAAAGCTGCTTTATAATTAATTTCTCTGAATCTGTTTGTTTTTCTGCTGCGGAACACTTCAATGCTTACATGTAAATTATCAACATCAGAAACCTTTTTTCTTTAGAAAAGAATACAGGGCAATTGTCAGATAAAAGTCATTACATATTCAAAGCTATTCTGCTCCACTGATAATAAAACATTCTTAGGGGAAGGTGACCTTTTCACAATAGACTTATTAATGTCAGGACTTCAGAATTGTCTTTTCTCATTACAAGTCTCACCAAAAACATTAAAAAGAGTGAAGTTTATGATCTTAAAGATGTGTCAAAGCGCAAGCTTTAAAGAAATCTTTACAGAATGTTATTTATATAACCCATTTTTGAGGTTTATGTGGCAAGTATTCTGAACCAGCCCCGTTTGAATGGAGCACCACACTCATGACTGCTTTCTATTTCTGACCTTACTCCAGAAGTTTCTGTTAAGGTTTCCTATACTCATGTTTGCAGCCTCGTAATCTCCCGGGGCTCCCTACGCGGTGCAGTTCAGCTGACCTCCCGAGGAGGCAGACTTACCCGGCTGCCCCGCTCCCTGGAGGAGCAGGAACCGCGACAATTTTTACATGAGCATGTACAGAATTATTCTGCCAACGGGAACAGATGAAAATTCTACTGCGTCCTTTAAAATCGGACTAAAAGCTGCTAGTATAAACTGTAAACAGAACAAGGTATTAACTTCCCTTTGCAAGGGGTAGACAACTGTTTGAGAGGAATTTAATCAAAGAGTACCAATTACATTAATGAAATGCATATGGGATGACAGTCTTAAAGAAACATAACTTGAGGACACAAGCTAGTAAGAAAAGCAGAAAGACAGAGAAAATAAAGCTGCAGGTCTAGTCGAGTCTTTGGAAAGCTGTATTGTGCCAGTACGCGTGCAGCAGGAGGGGCTGGCGGGGAAGCGCCCGACCGCGGAGGAGGGCGGCTGCCTCGAGGGGTGACAGCGCGCAGCCCACAGAACTAACGCCTTCCCCGCACGAGTGTACCTGCAGGGAGGCCGAACCCGCGGGCCAAGGAGCTGGGAACGGGTTTGGGGCATTTCCTGGCAGAAACGGGCCGATGTCAGTGTAAAAGGAGCGTTAGCGGCTCCAGGGTGGGCTTTTCCTGACTCCCTCCCGCACCCATCGCGCGCCGGAACCGGTTCGGGCCGGTTGGAACCAGCTCAGGCCGCCCCGAGCTGGTTGGCGGCACCACAGGGACAGCGGCCGGCGCCCTGCCTGAGGGGCGGCGGGAGGCGGCGGCTCCGCGGCGCCGGCCCCGGGGCTGCGGCCGGGAGAGCTCCGCGGCAGGGCGGTCTGCAGCGGCTACAAAAAGAAGCGGTGAGTTTTTGCCTGTTTTAGTTGCATGAATTAGTTCGTGAGAGCTTTGTGAAAGCAGGGGAGATGATTTGAAGTGTTTCAACTGAAATGTATGGCAGGCTTTAGCAAAGGGAGAAAAAGCAGAGAAAGAACAAAACTGGGACTTTGTTTTCTAAATCTACCTGTGAAAACATTAATCAAAATAAAAGTGATTGCAGTTCTGCGGTGGGTTACGCTGAGATAGAGGCCAGGCAGGCTGTTGCTTTTGTGTCTTTGAACACCGTCGTGCCATGAGGGGACAGCTAGGTCTCAGAGGTGAACTCACCATGGTGCGGTCTGAGTGTGAGAGCACCCCGGTACAGGCAGCCCTGAAATTCCCTGCTGTACCCCAATCTTCCATGGCAAAGTCAGAGAGGCTTGCTTGAGGGGCTGGAGCTGCAGAGACTGCAGGAATTAGCCCCATGTGCTTATGTCTTGGTATCTTTCCAAAATCAATATTTTAAAGAAACTGAAGTTATTCCTCCTACTGGAGTCATGATTCATACAATGATAGCATCAATATTAATACAATCATCGAACTTTAATTTCAGTTGCTAAGTAACCTATCATTCCTACAGAGCAAACTGGACTGAAACCAGAACAACAAAAAGTAGAGAAAAAGTAATGTTAGAAGGGAAATATTAAGGGAGGAGAGGGAGAATTTCAACCGAATTCTGTTTTTTACAGAACCACCATCCTCTTGGTATAACTGAAAGCTGCAATCTTCTTCCATTTTCCAATTTTTATTTTGTTTTTTTTTCCCTTAGTTCTAAACTCTTTTGAGATGTGAGCAGCCATTTTCCCTTTGGTGCATCCTAATCACAGCAGCGCCAGTGCAAAGGACCTACGGTCAAGATTTATAGCAAAGCTGTTTATTGGTTTTGTGGCTATTTAAATGTCCTGTCACTATATATTCAAAAGGTAGTCTTTGTAAAGAAAGATGAGGTAAATATAACCAATGACATTCATTCTACTGTATCTGTGACTTCTCTAAGTTTTTTTTTCTGCTTGAAATGTGAGTCTGTAGGAATCTGAATCTTGAGAGGTCAAACAAATCTCTCAGTGCTGGCAGTTTTCCTGTGAGAAATGTTTTAAATACTACTACACTTTGGTTGTATTTTATAACCTCTTCGTTTTAAATGCTTGCAGCTGTTCAGGCTTTCAAACATAAGGTGGAGACTTCTACTACTGCTCACTCCAGATTTTAGACCACCTTCTTAGTGGCTGTAAATTGCTGCTCCTCAGATGTAGTCCCATCACCACTCAGTGCAGGCAGATGGAGGCAGGATAACGATCATGATTTGTACCAGCTGAGAATCTGGCCTTTCAAGTACTTTGCGCTTTATGAAAATAAAATGCTAAGAGGTCATATAGACTCGATTGTAATTCATATGTTAACAGAGTGATGGAATCTAATGGACACATGACAAAACCAAGCCATGGAAAATTGAAAAGGGCATCCTGTGATGGGGATCACAGATCTCCATCTCTTTACAGATCATCAAGTTGGATAGCTCCAGTTGGGTTAGTCTTGAATGGCTAAGGTTTTTCTTTGAAAATGTATCCTGCTAAATAATAGCTCTGGTTCCACAGCTTCTGGACTGCACGTAGTCTTACAGTGGTTCTGATATGTCATGTGTTTGGTTCAGGCATTTGTAAAGCATGAAGGCAGGCCAACAAAATGCTGCTGTGGTGCTGGCTTATGTGGCTTAGGGGCTTGAAAGCCCTCAAAAAGGATGACTAGGGAAAATGGGGGTGGGTGCCCTAGCAATGAAGGATACAGAGAAGGCGGAGTTACTGAATGCTTTCCTTGCTTCTGTCTTTACTGCTAAGGCCAGTCACTAGGAATCCCAGAACCAGGAGACAAGAGAGAAAGTCTGGAGTTGGGGGAACTTACCCTGAATCGAGGAGGATGGGGTTAAAGATAGTTTAGGCAAACTTGAGACCCATAAATCAGTGGGCCCCTATGGGATGCACCCACAAGCACCAAGGGAATGGTCACTAGACCATTCTCCATTGTCTTTGAAAGGTCACAGAGAACAGGAGAGGTTCCTGAAGATCAGAAGAAAGCCAGTGTCACTCCAGCCTTCAAAAAGGGCAAGAAGGAGGACCCAGGCAACTACAGGCCAGTCAGTCTCACCTCCATCCCTGGAAAGGTGATGGAACAGCTCATCCTGGATGCCATCTCCAAGCATATGGAGGAAAAGAAGGTGATCATGAATCCCTGCTGACTACTCTTGAAGGGCAGGTTGTGCTTAACCGATCTGATAGCCTTCTATGATGGCATGACTGGCTGGGTAGATAAGGGAAGAGCAGTGAATGTGGTCTACCTTGACTTTAGCAAGGCTTTAGACACTGTCCCCTGTAATATCCTCCTAGGCAAGCTCAGCAGGTGCAGGCTAGATGGGTGGACAGTGGGGTGGATTGAGAACTGGCTGAACAGCAGAGCTCAGAGGGTTGCAAGTTCTGCTTGAATGTAAGGAGGAACTTCTTTCCTGTGGGAGTGACAGAGCACTGAAGAGGCTGCCCAGAGAGGTTCTGGAGATACTCAAATCCTGCCTGGACATGAAACTGTCCCACGTGTTCTAGGTGACATTGCTTAAGCAGGGGGATTGGACTAGGTGGTTTACATAGGTCTCTTCTAAACTCAACCATTCCATGATTCTGTGATTTGGTAAGGTGAGGCCTACTAAACTTCCCCATTTTTCTCCTTTGCTCAGCTATTTCTCATTGACTTGCTACTCAATGCCAAAGTGCAATAGATACGTGTCATAATAAAATAAGCAGTAATACCTACTTATACCATTAGTAGTGGAAAGATGCCAACATTACTTAGATGAATTAGCACACAGATTATCTCTATAATTTCAAGTTACTTTAACTCAAGGAAGACTGACTGGCTGTCTTTCAGAATATAGTTTGATTTCCCTTGATAACTTTTGTATTCCAATCATATGAAATGTTTTACTGCAGACAGGCTAGTATGTTCGACTGACGTAAGGGAGGTAAGCAGCATATCTATAATACCAAAGATCCTCAGCTGATGTGAATCCATTATTTTCAGCAGTATCTGCAAAGTGTGATTTAACATTTCTCAAGTTAGCACTGTGATTAAATGGTACCATGTAATGTGTTCAGCAGGCTCCCCAGATCTTCAGCTTTCCCAAGTGGTTAGGAGGCAAAAGTGCATCATTTTGTCTGTACTCTGAATGACTACATGCTGTTTTGTGATGCAGATAAACTCTAGATTTGATTTAGTTGGCCCTACCGAGCAGGAGCTGATCATAATACAAAAGCTGGAGCATTTGTCTGCTGGGCTGTTGGTAGTGATGGAGACCAAAGAACAGGATGCTGATGTACAGCATATCCTAGTAGTACCAATGCTGTCAGCAGCTGGGGAAAAGATAAAGCAGCCTAAAGGCTACTTTGTCTTAGGCTGGTGACTTGTCAGGTGCAACAGGAGTCCAGGATTAACAAAACGGAAATTTCTGATGAAGGCATCACAACACACACATGCCTTTCCCTGTCTCAGGAGACTGTTGTGAAAGGACAGGCATAGCAGCTGCTGTCATGGCTTATGTAGCCTAATGCCTTCATGGGCAGGTGGGAACTTCATGCAGTAATTCAATGCTTATTCAAGGCAGGGAAGTATGTGGCTACATTAGTTTCCCAAAGAATGCCTAATATGTTCTCCCATGTAGCTGTGTCTTGTTAGGTCTAGATGAAAGACCCCTATTCAGAAAGGGCTAAAAATATGTTGACATTAAAAAAGAAACATTGCATCAATCTTCCTCCGTAAAAGATCAGAGGAAAAAAAATTCAAAAACTTAATGTTGTGGATTTTTCTTTTTTTTCCCCCTAGGAAAACCATTTTGTCAGAACACTCCCAAAGAATTCCATTTCCATTGTTTAAAGGTTTTCTAAAGGATTTCAATGTGTCCAGTTTAGAAAGATGAGTCTTAATGTTTAGTGAGCTCAGATTAAGAAGAGAAAAAATGATTTATTAAAATAGCTTTTTATACAAGAAAGGAACTCTAAAAGAGTTAAGTCCAGGAACGATATTTCCATTGTACTTCGGGTGTAGCTGCTGTTTTATTTTTTGTGGATTTGTTTGTTTGTTTTCTTTAAGCATTATCTTAAGAAGCCCAAAGATATCTAGGAGATAAGTTTCTGTTTTGGTTGAGGATGAAAGTAAAGGTTGGGAAAGGATATTGGAGCCAGCTGGTACAGAAGAAAAAAATAAAAGAGGTCATTCATTATAATTTTTCCTCATGGCTGCCAGCAAAGGAAAGGAAGGAACATGTCCTGTGGGATTTCCCAGCTGGCATGAGCATTCTTAAAGGCTGACTTCCAAACAAACTTGCAGCAAATGAAAGAAAAACATCAAATTCACTCGATAAAATCAAATTCACTCGATAACTGCAACTTCATGGATTATATCAACATACCAACATTCTGTTGTTTTTAATCAGAAGCATTATGTGATCATACAAAGCAGGAAAAAAAAAAAAAAAAGAAGATCACCATCTCTTGGAAAATAGGAGCATACCCAGATTGCTTTCTGTGCCTTTTCTGCTTCTAGCCTACTGTGCTTCTTCCCTAAAATCAGTTCTGCCTTTCAGCCCAGTGTAGTTCCTATGCAGAGCATTCACATGAGACTGAGAGAAGTCTGGGAAGTCTTTCATGGTCTGCAGGATGTTTTTTCATTTCATGTATGTCAGCTATCTCATTTTTCACTGATTATAACTTCCTTCTTGTATGTTTAATTAGCCTACCTAATTTCCTGGCTGCAAACAGTGACCCAGTCTGCTCTTTTTTCTTTTTACGTATCAATACATCATCTACTGTGACCACTAGTTCATGCTGACCCAGTTGTCCTGTTCCCTTGTCTTTATATCCACTTGCTTATTTACTCACCTGAGGTTTGGTATTGAGAAATGAGAAGCATTCTGACAACAGGGCTATATTCACATGCATTAAATGCATGTTTTCAGCTAGGTCTAGATCCAAAATGAGTACAATTCTGGATCACAGGTTGCCTGAGGGCAAGAATTGTCTCAGTGGCATTTATTTGTGCAAAAAGTAGTTCAGGCAGTTCTTTGGCACTCTTGAGTCTGCTGCTGCTCCTGCAGAATTGCTATTAAATGATCATCATTCAGTCATTTCACGGGAACTTTGACACAAGTGGGATGCAGAGATCAGAAGGCTCTCTACAATTTACACTCAGATTTATTACCACAGCAAAGAAATGAAATCCCATCAAATGCTTTTCTGTCTCTTGTGCAGTCATGTAGCTGATGAGCTTTATGGGCAGCTGTCAATTTTAAGCAGGATTGTTTTGTGCTAATTGTGAACAGGTATCACGAATTTTTTTTCTGGTGTTGTTTTAGCCTATTCATTCTTTGGGAACACCGTATAGACATCGATGAAGGTGCTTGGTGAAGTCAGTCTGTTAAACCAGAAATGAGGTCCAGTAGCAGGTACAAATCTACTATAGAGTATGAAAACAGCGGCCTTGCCTTAATTCCTCAGCTTGTTCTCAGGCTTTCACAGTATATTCTCCCTAATTCTTACTAATCCATGTGGACTATGTTTAATTACTTTGTAACTTCCGAAGTGTTCCCCTGTTCTGGCTCTGATTTAGTGTCTCTATGATTCTGCCACAAGTGAAGCTTGAAGGGCTCATTTTCTGTATCTAATTTCTATTTTTTCTTAAATAGACAATATGTTTTATGGCTTCAAATGCAAGGTTGGAAGTAGTCACTCCAAGCTATTGTTCAGCTGATCAGTTACTGTTGTATCTGACTTCAGTTGAGTGCAATAATTACTTAAAAAAAACCAAAACAAAACATAATCCTGTTCATAAGATCTAGTCCAAAAATACTAAAGAAAGTTACCTCAAGGGTGAGTTGTAGAAATCAAACACAAAATTTTCATTGACTTCAGTGCTCCTGGACCATGCCTTAAGAGAAAATTGTTCAAATGAAGGGAAAGAAAAACAAACAAGATACTTCTCAGAGTAAGTGGGTTTGTTGTTTTCCCCCCACACACACCATTTACTTAGAACTTCATGTTTTTCATTAGTTGCCTGCAGCTAAATGTCAGTTTATGTCCCAAAGCTTAGCAATGTATTAATTGCCGGAAGTCCTGGGTTTTGTATTTCCAGCAATATAAAGGTCTGTTTTGAAGATTCTTGTTATATCTGTGTGGTGTAAATGGCCTTTGCTTATTTGAGCAGTCACCTGCCATCTTAAAGCTTCATGTTACTAAGTCTATATGAATTTCCCAGAAATACTAAGATCATGTTTCTTTGGGCATGACTTTTAAGTGACTAAGGCACTCGCATTTAAAGCAGTTAATGAACCTCTATGATATGGAGTCGAAGTTCTTAAACCACTTTCAGGAAAAACAGCAATGTGTGCTTCTAGTGCAGCTTTATCATCAAATAAAGCACTGGTGAATAGAAATGATGAAACAATGCCTAGTAAATAATGGGTGTATCTGTTTGACTTTTGCTTTCTGCTGAGAAGTGTAGTTAATGGCAAGTTGAGAAGTCTCTGTTTGCGTGGATAACAGTGCCAATATGTTCTAGTCAGCTTCGCTTCTGTTCAAGATTCTACACTAGTTGAATCACAGGCTGCAATTCTGGGCATGCAAGGCCACATTCTGGGCATGCAAGGGAAACAGAGACAGTGCCTTCAGCAAAGTCATCTCTGCACTCTGAGTTGAGGTAGTTTGTAACTCAGAAAACCTGACAGTTTGGACTCCAGTGCTTCAGGAAATGTGTGGTTAGATGCTCAGCTCGTGTAGTTCAGCTCCAGTGTCCAGATTTCTATGGAATTATGTCACTTTGTAGAGCAAAGTCCAGAATATGGCTGATTTCCTTTCATAGTAGTGTGCAAGTTCTGCAATATCAAGCAGAGAAGCTACATCATGCTTTGTATTGTTAAATTCTTCCTAATTTACTGATAAAAGTCTTGCTAAGTAAAAGATTGGGCTGGGATTTACATAGGACCTTGAAGTTAAATATCCAGCTCCCGTTATGTTTTTGCAAAGGTGCAAAATTAATACAAATGAACAGTGCTTTTTTGGCATATAGGATGCCTCAGTATGGCATCTGCACTGAAAACTGATTCATCTAGTGGTCTACCACTGTCTGATATATCAACTCAGGAAATAATTTGATTGTAACTATGTAAGTGTAGTTAGTTCTTGTATTCCCCCACAGCCTAGCATGTTTTGTAGCTGTGTCTGAGTGTTTTGATCTCACAGCAGCCCAGAATCAAAATACCACAGACATGATCTAGTACTGCCACAGGTGCACTTTCATCTCAAAAAACCCCAAACCACAAGCTCCGATCAGGCAACTTGTATGAGACTTCTGGCTGACAGAAGATACTGTATGCCGAGGCAGCTGTGCTGGGACAGATCCCATCATTCAGATCTATTACCTTTTACACAACTGAGATAAATTAATTACAGGACTTTCCCCTGACATCCAGATTCTTGCCTGCAAATGTTCACATAAAAGATGAATGAGAGAATCTCATTATAGCTTGATGAATTAGCCTTTTCACTTAGAATTACAGCAAAGTCTACTTCATGGTCAGTGATCTTGTTTAGGCCAAGGCATTTTTTTTTCTCTGAATTCAGATCAAGTGTTTGTTGTCAAGTTACTTCGTTTGGTGCAATCCATATTTTTGCATTGACTTACTAGAATTTTTCATTTTCCTGAAAATATGGCACCCTGATTTTCCAGGAAAAATATTATTCAGCACTGCATCTTTCTCGTTTTCTTCACTATGGAACATTGCAAAGCTAAGATTGACTTGAGTGGAAACAGAAGTCACAGTTGATATTAAAAAAGAAAAGAAAAAAAAAGACCAACACAGCTCACATCAGATCAAATAAGTGTCAAAAAGCAGTTCCTGAATATCTGGAGATGTACTCATTTTACTGGCTCTTGCTCTGCTGGTGTCAGTCTCTGTCTTGTGTCTGTTAACTCCACCTCTGATGGAACTGGGAATTTAGAAAGCTGGAAGTAAGACTGATGAGTTTTTAGGCATTACCAACATAAAGACATTCTGAAACACTGCTCTTTTTTAATGCAGGATTTCTCTCTTATCTTCCCCAGTTATGCTTGGAAAACACTCTTCCCAGATTTCAGGAACGAAAGTCCCTGTTACCCTCCTTCCTTTCTTTCTGCAGAAAGAAATAAATTTTTTGTCTAGTGCTTTTATTATTACTATTTTTGTAGCAAAAGGCTGAAATACAAATATTTCATTCAGCAAGAGTGGATACTGTAGTGCAAAAGCTAGAAGGGAAGAAAGACAGTTATCCTCAGGCAAAGTTAAGTGTAGTAATTACTATTGCTAACAATCCTTCAGGTTTTGCTTATGGAGAAGAAGAGATGAATTTTCCAACTAGATCCTCATCACATTAAGAAGCAAGTGCAAATCCCGTCTGTCTTTTTAAGGCTCTCAGAGCTATGGTTTAGTTGCAATACATAACATATCATGAAGCTTTCATCTTCAAATTAGTAAAAAGTAAAGCAGTAGGATTTCAGGGGTAGGGAGGTTGTGTATGCTCTCTATGTATAACAGGTGTGCTGAGATACTATTATTTAGCTGTTCCTGAAGAGGGTTTATGACTGCAGATTCCTTGGTGTAATTGTTTGCTTCTCTAAAAATAACTGAGCACACAGGTCTGTAGTGTGAAAATGAATGTGCCTAAAATTGTACTCTGGGCAATTCAGTAAGGGCTGATGGATTTTCACAACGCTCATTTGAAACTTAGACAAATTAATTTAACTTCTTAAGTCTGCACAAGTGGACTGCAGATTTCCTGTGGATTTCCAATGTAGTCACATCTCCCCATAACTGGAAATACTGCAGGTATTAAGGGATGTGACAAACTGCAGAAGCACTGAGAAGACGGATCCAAAATACCAAATTTCTAAAAGCTCCAAAAGACAGAAGTGCTATTCTATTTTTTTTTTAATTGGGACTTTCTCACATCTTAGCTTCTGTTAAGATTTGAGTTGAACTTCATTTAAGAATTTTTTACTCTTAGATGATCTTTATGTCTAATTTTCATTAATTTTAAATGCTTTAGTAATTTTCACAATAATGCTGAGAACTCTGTTGCTCTAATGCTGACATCATGTTATTCCAAATCTTACTGAGGGGAGAAGATATGACTAAGACAAAGCATATCATACCAGTCACGCAATAATTCAGATGTCTCTGTAGATACAATCCATATGTTCAGTAATTAAACACTAAAGATAGTATCAAAAAGACACATCGTATGTGTGCAGAGCAGCTCACACAATACAGTCTTTACCCATTCCAAGATACTACAGCAGTGCAGATATTTAAAATAATTGCCAGTCCCTGAGAGCTAAAGGCATGGTTTCACAGGTATCTTTTTTTCCAGGGGGGCGTTAGTATCATCGTCTGAAGTACGTGACTCTAAGTCAAGATACTTTTGTCAGCAGATCATTTGATCTCATCTGGTTGATCAAGGCAATTTCTATAGTCATTGGGAAGGAATCAATATAGTTGCACAGGGAATCAAGGAACGAGCATGATAGTATAAGGAAAAAGCAAAAGAAGGAAGTTGTTATTTTACATACTTTCTTTGCAGTACTCTCAAGTTAATTGTCAGGAGATGAACTTGGAAATATTCATCAGTTTCTTTCATACAAACTTGGCATATACACAAAATAATGCTGTTGAAGAATAATACATATTTTAGTTAAACTTGGAATGTAAAGGGGACACGAGGGAAATGCGCAGAGCTTTTCACCTCTGTGCAGAGGAGTTAGAAACAGGCCTTTATTCATTTCCAGTTTGTAACAGAATGAAACAACTGAAAACAGTTGCTCACATTCCCCACTTCTCCCTGCAGAAGTGACAAACATTAAACAAGGCTGTGACTAAAGAACAAATTGTTTTCAAGGGCACAGACTCCATTTTGGCTATCTATTTTGCTATGGTTTTCCTAAGTAATTCGAAAAGCTATTGTCTACATAAAAACAAAGTCAAAATAACTATCCCTGCCAGGGGCTATTTTACAAAGAAAGAACATTGTGTTTCTTGCATGTAGTTCTTGGCAGTTTATCATGTTCGTTCGTTTGTATCTTTAAGTGTCAACATCTTGATCAATTTTATTGCACCTACCTGTGGTCAGAATATTGCTAATGGTAGCTCTGATTGGTGTTCAGGGGCATGATGAAGTCGTTTATAATGAACGTAAGTGAAAACGTCAAAATATTGGTTAGAAAAATAATAGCCATGGTGTCAAGTTGTCATTATTTATGTTGCAATATTTACCTGTACGTCTTTTCTATATATCCTGATGTTTCACAGGCTGCATTTACCTTGTTGTCATTCATGGTTTTTAAGAGGCCTATCTGATTTTGGGAGTATTATCAGAACAAGATACCAAAAGCAAAGTGATTGTGTTGATTACCCAATTACTTTTGTATCAGCACAAAATGTTCATTACGACAATGTTAGTCACCTTACCTCGAACTAGGGCAGCTGCAGAAAAAAGAGATTCCTATGTTAATCAAAACCTTGCCAATAAATTCATGTACATCTTGGAGCATAATGTTTTCCAGAGGGCCTGATTGCCATCTCCCAGCATCTAAGAGCAGAGAAAGTCTGTGCAGAAAACAAGTTGGGGTTCACAGGAGGTGTTAAAGCATTACTGCGGAGCAAACAGAAAAAGGCTTCCTGATCAAAGGATCTGAAAGGACCTCCTGAAACAGCTCTTATCTGATCATTTGTGTTGGAGTAGCTGAGAAAACCGATCTCCTCCAGTGAAAGGACTGTGCTTACTATTGCAGACAGAAATATGTAATAGACCTGATTTGGAAGGTCAAATTGTTTTTACTGTCCCTCGAACAAAGGAGTGAAATCAGGTAGACTTTAAAAATTATATAAAACTTTAAAATTTCATAAGTTAGGCCAGAAATTTCATAGGGTATCTTTCTAGGATCTGTTTGTCCAATTTGCTGCTTCAAGAAAGCTTTCTGTAGATACTCCTGAAAGTATCTGGAATGTAAGCCTTTAATAGGAAAGGAACTAATATCCCACTGAAGGTAAAATAACAAGGCCTATATAACCAGCCATTTGAAGATTTTGGACCTATGGATTAGGCATCGAAGTTAAAAATGGTTAGAAAGGAAATACACCTGATTAAATATCCTGATACATTAACACAGACACAAGTGTCATAGAGAATGTTTGAATAGATGACATTGTGTGGTCACAGGCATTGCAATAAATTCCTCTGATAAATAATAAAATCTTTTTGTCAGTCTTCACAAAACTCAAGGCAGTTTCACAGAGGATAAGGCAAATATCAGAAAAAAATTTCTTATGTAACATGTTTGGAGGATGTGTGTCTGGGGGTGTCAGAAATACAGTAACTGAAGAGACAGTTGCAAAGTTTCCTATAAGTCTAGGATCCAGCTGTGTTTCGGGGAAGAAAGCT
Organism: Rhea pennata; assembly: GCF_028389875.1. NCBI lineage: Eukaryota > Metazoa > Chordata > Aves > Rheiformes > Rheidae > Rhea > Rhea pennata. The sequence goes on from NC_084682.1 coordinate 586,590, forward strand.
ATGATTTCATTATTGTCTCCAAAGAACCTCATAAACATCGGTAGAACTGGACTTCTGATCATCATTTGCAGCAGTTAATGATTTTAATGAAAATTCCTACATTTTACAGCTAGGACTAGTTTCAGTAAGGTGATAAACTCTTCCAGGTTTGAATTTGAGATATAAAAAAACCCAGGATGTTTGTGGGCTTAGCAGAAAAAAATAGAGGAACCTTCAACTCATATTGCTTCAGACTCTTTTCATGTACATACACAGTCATTCTTTCCTATTCTTTCCCTTCTACTCCATTTGGTCAGGCATATAAATTTATCTTATTAGCCCCTAGTCCTTGTGTGGTCCAGCCTTTTCATTCAGGAATGCTGCCTACGTTTCTGTTTTGGCTTGATTGTAAGCTCATAACTGGGCTTGAAAAGTGTTATAAACCATACATTTGTGATCCTGTTTGAACTTTAAATGCACTGGAAAACAAAACAAAGTACTAGTCAGCCCCAGAAAGGTTTAGGAGAATATCCTTCTGATACAGAACCAGCCAACCGCTGGGTCCAAAGCAGAGAGGAGCTTCTGCTCTTCAGGCTGTTCAAAGGGACCCGTTTTGTGATACCATGTGTGAACTGCTTTCTCAAGACTGCCTTAAAGTCAGCTCTTGTATGTTATAGCTAATTGAACCTGCCTGGATTAGTCTTTACCAAGTGCTCCTTTGTAAATACATATATATGAATTCTAAGTTTTGTTTTTTCCAAACTGTTTTATTGCTTTTAAAATGTTTTATTTTTCATTCAACACTTGTTTTAATTCTCTGTTGTAGAAGTCTGCAGATAGTGAAACATGGGGATAAAAGGATGCAGAAGTCTTCTGTACTGAGCAATCAGATGTTTTTGGATTTTAACTTCTCTTTAAAACGTTTATAATAAAATAGTACCCTTCCTCCGCAAACACTTACTGTTAAGCAGAGATGCTAAAGAAGAGCATAGTTATACATTGAACTAAACTTCACAGTTGCATAAAATCTAGTGAGGTGCTTGTGCATTTCCTCATAGGCATTGTATTGTAGGGTCCCATAAGTTGAGTATATTCTTGCAGCACCATGCATTCCATCTCTAGTCATTACCAGTGGGAGTCTTCCAGCTGATTCCACTATGCTATGGATCAGGCGGTGAAGAATAGCTTTTGAAGGGCATATTGCATTTGGTTTGGGTCATGCTCTCAGAGTGGCATAGCCCACAGTAAGATGCCAAGTTTTCAAATGTCTTAGCCTACTCATTCTTGCTTTTGATCCAGTTCTAGAAATTGTGACTATGTAATAATCAGAGAGAGTCTATATGTTAAATAAAGTCAGCTGGGAAATGAGGTCTGTTACCTCATTGTATTTTAAATGATCAGGATAAACAGTTGAGTACAGAATTGCCCTTTCTCATCATATCATACTGTCATGAGGTTGTGGACAGATGTTTTGCAGAGAGGAAGACACCTGAATTTGACAAATGAATCTGTGGTGAACTCTTCAGTCATCTCTAATTCTTAGAAATGGCTCTTTGGTGAGAATTACCACTACTCCAGTACCTTTTATTGAGTTGTTGTCCTCAAAAGTTCCTGCATGCTAAATTTGTGTCCTGACAAGTTAATGTTGAAGGAGACTTACAATTTGTGAAGAAACCTTAAGGAGCTGTTCCCCTTAGAGCAGAATTGCCAGAACAGGAAACTCTCTTAGGGATTTTGTTTTCTCTGTGTGCTGAATCTTCAAGGAAAACTGATTTCTCCAAGCATGAAATAAAAACAAGAAAAAAATGTCACTGAGCTGTACAGACCCAGAACACAGCAGCACAAATGAAAAGTACCTCCTGCTGTCTGTGGTGCTGATGATCTACGTAGCTGAGAGCAAAGCTGAGACTTTTAATGCCCAAAGCATGATACACTTCTTTGACCTTTAAATGATTTTTATTGCTATTTTGGTTTGCTGTCTGTTTTGCCAGCTTTCAAAGCAATAAATGGATAGACTAGAAGTGGTGGAGATAGTGAATTTCAAAGGGATGCAATGTTCTCCCACATCATGTTAATACATTAAAATTTTGAAATCTCATTCTTGTGGCAAAGGTCAAACTTAGACCTGCAAATGGTATCACATAATTAATTTTGACATTCATTCTAACTACAAATACACAGATGTCTCTTGTTTACATTGTTATATTGTGCCTGTGTTGATACTGCCTGGATTTTTCTGTGGTTTTTTTCTTAGTAGCTTGGATAGACAGAATATTTTGGAAGTCTCTGAACATGGCAGTGGAAGTCCACAGAATAGACAAGAATGATGTTGCCTTGAAGAGTACATCCATGTTTTTTAGTTTGGGCTCAGAATTATGGTAATGATATCATACAAATACAGGATTTTGATCTGCTCAAGGGACAGAAAGAGCTTTCAGTTCCTTGTAACATATACTGCAGGTGTAACACTTTAATAGGGCTATTTTCTGGCATGATAATTTGAAAGTTCGAGGGAGTCACACAAACTCTTTCATTTCCTTTTCCATAGAAGTGTTATCCAGTGAGATATCTTTGCTTTATTCATTGTGATGTTAAAAAGAGGCCAAGAACTGCAGAAATAGAGATCTAGCTGGAAAGCCTTGGAGCTGTAGATTGCAAGCTACAGGTTGAAAGCCTGGCAGATAATTGGAGGTGCTGTAAATAAGTCTACCAGTAGGACCTCAGAAAATGTAGAAACATTTGGGAACTCTGATCCAGAGTCCAAATCTACTGAAAACGACTTTTTTCAACACTGCAATCTCCAGAGGTCAGAGAGAAGTTAAAGAAAATAGCTGAAATGGAGAATGTGAGGAAAGAGAACTGCTGCTCTATTGCAAGACGTGTTGTAGGGAGAAGTAAATGACTATACTATGAGGAACTCAGTAGCTGATGTGTTTACGGAAGTTCAAGGTGCATAACCTAGAAAAAACAAGATAGTTGGATTTAAGAAATTTTTTATTGTCATTTTTTATTGAAGGTTACTTAGTCTTCAGGCTCTTACGGTTCTTAAATGAGTGTTGTCCTGAAAGGTAATCATTTTAAGGCAGTTCTAACAGGTTTCTGATTACTTTTATCACATTAGATGTCTTCTGTTCTAAAAATTGCTCTCTGAACTCTGAGTCCCTTTCAAGAACTTGGAAAAGATTTTGTTGTTGTTATTTTGTAAGGTTAGTATGTTCACCAAAGAGCTTTCCCTAACCTCTCTCATCTCTCCACTAAGAGTGGCCCAGCGAAGTGATGGAATGCTGCTTTGTATGAAATGAAATGTCAATACTATTAGTTTTATGGAGCAGCAGCAATTCATAACCCTCCAGGACCATCATCAAACTAACATCTTTCCATCAGTGGCACTGAGAGGCAGAGGAGCCTGGAGTATAATGAGCTTCCTGTGCTGCATGAGAGTGATGCAGAGTTGGGATTTGTGCATGTACAGAGGGAGACAGAAAATGATTCTAGGACAACATTGTGCCCTCCCTGCCATTCCCAAACCATTGTGGTGGGCTTTCATCTCTAGAATCTTCCACCTTTTTTGTTCTTAGATATTTTCCAATTAACTGCTCTTTCTGTAGTAAAAGACAAGAATTTAATTTCATTAGGTGAATTAAATAGGAGAGAAGACTAGGACAATTACTTACTGTGAAACGTTTTTAATTTTCAGGGCATTATGCAAGAAATACTGAAACAGTAGGATAATGGTGTACTGGAAAATATATATACAGGTTCACTTTGAAGAAAGATGAATATCAGAGTTCACATGCCTAAGTGTCTGTAGCAGAGGTGAGTCAGATAGGAATGTGTTATAGACGGTGAGATAAGAATATAAAGGATTTATTTTTCTTCTGATTTGTGCTGAGATTTATAATAACATAGTAGTTGCTGAATATAGTATCTGTTGCATACCTTTCAGTTGCCTACTCTTAAAGTCTTGTGTAAAAAATAATCATTTTTCTTAACAGTAAGAGTACTTTCAAAAACATATTTTGACTTTTATCATAATTGGAAGTTTTTACTGAATTAGAAGTTACATAAGAAAATTATTTCCTCAAAGAGCATATAAAATATTTAAAATATATCAAAATTAGCTTTTGCATCTGTTATCTGATTAAAGAATAACTTAAATAAAATCAAATCCAGAATGACATCATAAATGATCGTAAATTATGAAATTATGAGCTATGAAGCTATCTGCCTTTTTTTTTTTTTTTTTTTTAACTTATTGTCATTCTGCTGTATAGTCATCTGTAATCTGAATTTCAAAATGCTTAGGTTTTGAGAAGCTAAGGGCCAGGGATAATATAGAGAAGGGAAACTGAGTTCCTCAGAGTTAAAATATTGAGCTGTGAGAATTTCCTCGTTCTTCCAAAAGATGATGACAAACATAATGATAAAATTGGTGAACATTCATTTAGTATAGCATATTTATTTTGGCCACACTTCGGGCTTTTTTTACATTTATTTATTTACAAGCTTTATATAATTGAGATTCAGTGGCACCAGTGTTAATTAGAAGTCAATTGTAGTAATCTCTCAAGAAGTGTTTGTATTCCCATCCAGTCATGGAACAGAATCATGCCATGTCACTTAATCTCAACAAAGTACAATAATTACTCATACAGAATATTCAGAATAACTCCCTAGAGTACAGTATAAGAAAAAAAATCTAATTTGCTCTTGGAATTTATACAAATTGGAAAATTAACTGAATTTCATAAATTCCTTATTTTGTGTGAATTATTCAGTTCATTGAATAATAAGAACAAAACTTTATATGTTTCATATATATCAGTGAAGTAGAAGCTTCTGTTGTGTCAATGAAAGATTTATCTATATAGAGTGCTAAATATCAATTAAGTGTGACCATGAGAATGAGCAGCCTTGTCCACAGCATGTGCTCTGCGCATGCAGTTATCCAGTATTTCATAGATAAGGAATTCTTTGAGTAAATGATTGACTGAAAGATGGTTTTCTTCTGGGTCTTTGCACAAGAATATTTTCTGAAAACTGTTATCTAGTTAATAACTGCAAAGCTTATGATTCTATTGTTTGATATAATTTTATTCAATAAAGCTGCCTTGCTGCATAAAGGTCATGGTATTTAATATTTAATAGCACAAATCCCACGTGAGTCTTAGGCAGAGTATGAAAATTACATTTTAAATTAATGTTCACTCAAAGCCTGCTCTTGTTTCTCTCTGCATTTGAAAGCCAACAGCCATTTTCAAGCATAGTGTCAACTTCTAGAGATGGCATCCATATTATCCTCTTTGAAAATGGCTTGTTACCATCAAAAGATATGTGGTAACGATTATTCATATGCTAAAATAGCAAGTGGAAGGACTAGTTCTGGTGGCTGATCAATAAACCTGAAGTCAGACTTTTTTTTTCTCTGTTGAAGACATGTTTTACAGAAGGGCCAGCTCCTTGTTTGTGTCTGCACAGCACTTAACGTAATAGAGACTTAGTACTTTGTGAAAGTAACCAGTTACTAGTAACATAAATAGTAAATTAGTAGGACACCAGTGTGATGGCAGTCCTTGATGAATGGATCTATATTTATACCTGGAAAAATAAATACATGTATGTGTACATGTATAGTATGTTATTATGAAGTTATAAGTATTATTATTCATGTATATAATTTATGTATATAGACCCACATTCACGATTGTACATATATCAAAATCACTTTTTTTTTTTTTAGTGTGAAAACTGCTCAAGCAAGTTAAGACGCAGGTCAGCCACAGCTCTCCTGAGAGTCAATACATTTCAGTGACTTATCCTACGGTGAATACTGTTGTATTCTCCATGGGATTGGTGGTTTAAATGCAAAACTGAAGAATTCAGCAAGTCCTTGCCTGTGGAAATCCCACAGTATCTTTGAGAGCTTGTTGTGCAGGCTGATTGCTACTTCATCATGCTAATAGAAGAATGCCACCTACATGTCTCCTTCTGGAATTCTCCCAAAACACTGTACAAGTACTTTCAGTTTTTCAAAGATAAGGCCACCAGACTCCATTGTCTCAGTGCAGAGAATGATCTACATGAAATATGTTTTTCTCCCCTCCGGTATTTTGAAAGCAGGAATAAGAACTCTCCAAATGGTATGGTTATCGCAAGCTAATTGCCCTTGTGGGGTTTGAAAGCAGTCAGCTGCACATCATTTTTCACTTCTATTTTTGAGAGAAATAATCACATAACTGCAGAATCGGTAAGGTTGGAAAGGACCTTTGGAGATCATCTAGTCCAACCCCCCTGCTCAGCAGGGTCACCTGGAGCATGTTAGACAGGGTTGCATCCAGGCGGGCCTTGAATATCTCCAGAGAAGGAGACTCCACAACCTCTCTGAGCAACCTCTTCCAGTGCTCCCTCACTCTCACAGGGAAGAAATTCCCCCTCACGTTCAGGCGGAACTTCCTGTGGTTCAGTTTGTGCCCGTTGCCTCTTGTCTTTTCACACGGGACAACTGAAAAGAGTTTGTCCCCATCTCCTTGACACCCTCCCTTCAGGTGTTTACAGACATTGGTAAGATCCCCCCTCAGTCTTCTCTTCCCCAGGCTAAAGAGGCTCAGCTCTTGCAGCTGTTCCTCATAGGGCAGATGCTCCAGCCCTCTGATCATCCTCGTAGCCCTACACTGGACTCTCTCCAGTAGCTCCGTGTCTCTCTTGTACAGGTGCACCCGGAACTGGACACAGTACTCGAGATGAGGCCTCACCTCATCTGGCTAAGTAGAGGGGCAGGATCACCTCCCTTGACCTGCTGGCAACACTCTTCCCAATGCACCCCAGGATACCATTGGCCTTCCTGGCCACAAGGGCACATTGCTGGCTCATAGTCAACTTGTCATCCACCAGCATCTCAGGTCCTTCTCTGCAGAGCTGCTCTCCAGAAGGTTGGCCCCAGCTTGTACTGGTGCCTGGGGTTATTTTTCCCTAGGTGCAGGACTCTGCACTAGCGCTTGTTGAACCTCGTGAGGTTCCTCTCAGCCCAACTCTCCAGCCTGTCCAGGTCTCTCTGAATGGCAGCATAGCCCTCAGCTGCATCAGCCACTCCTCCCAGCGTGGTATCATCAGCAAGCTTGCTGAGGAGACGCTCTGTCCCCTCATCCAGGTCATTGATGAAGAAGTTGAACAGGATGGGGCCCAGTACTGAGCTCTGGGGGATTCCACTAGCCACGAGCCTCCAACTAGACTCCACGCCACTGATCACGATCCTCTGAGCTCTGCCTTTCAGCCAGTTCTCAATCCACCTCACTGTCCGCTCGTCTAACCCACACTTCCGGAGCTTATGTAGGCAGATGTTATGGGAGACAGAGTCAAAAGCCTTGCTGAAGTCAAGGTACACAACGTCCACTGCTCTGTCCTCATTTACCCAGCCGGACATTCCATCAGAGAAGGCTATCAGATTGGTTAAGGAGGATTTCCCCTTGGTGAATCCGTGCTGGCTACTCCTGATCACCTTCTTTCCCTCCATATGCCTGGAGATGACATCCAGGATGATCTGTTCCATCACCTTTCCAGGGATGGAGGTGAGGCTGACTGGCCTATAGTTGCCTGGGTCCTCCTTCTTGCCCTTTTTGAAGACTGGAGTGACACTGGCTTTCTAATCTTATTTTGAGATTAACAAAGCTTCAGGCTTGTGGCTTTTGCAGTGAGGGGTCGGGTAACTTCTGAGTCTGTGGCGTTTGAACAATGTGACTTTTCAGCAAATCTTCAGCTATTAGTAAGTATTGTAACATACATGACATCGATGGGCACACTCAGCTTGGTCTGGTGTTGGGGAGCAGGTCAAACATCAGAATTGAAGTATGACACTGTCTGAAAACATGAGCTGAAAATCTGCTACGATTAGCTGAGTTTTTCTCTCTCCCATACAGGTTAAGACAGTTACTATTATGTGGGTGCCCCAAGTACCAAGTTCATTTCGGCATGGAAACATAAGATCCACATAGTCTTTTTGCAGTTATTCTTACGGACAGTTTATCACAGCAAATGGTAATAAAAGTGTCAAGCATATTCTTTGCCACTGTTGCTTGCCTGAGGGCCGGGATTCCTGCACCCACTCTTTTGTGCTCCTACCCTTGCTGTCCCAGCTCTTCTGGAACTAGCAGGTCAGAGACCGTGACCACCTTTCATGTGGAAAGTACTTGAAAATCTGTCTCAGTGTCTATGTGATTAATTAGGATCCTGTGTCAGGAAAGGTCACCAAGTGAAACTAGGGCCTGATCTGAAGCTGGTAAGAATCTGTAGTTCGACCATAGAAGAGAGAACTATCACCATGAGAAGGTACTTGCAGGGAAGGAAAAGTAAGAACGAAAAGTTTCTGGTGTGTCTCCCTTATTGCTGCAGCCTCACGACATCTGTATGGTGCATTTACAGAGGCACAGAAGCAGATTTCAAATAATGATTGTGATTAAATTGTTTGATGCTTACCCTAATACAGCAGAAACAAGTTTTGAGGTTAGATTTTCAAACTTTCATCAGCTATCATCAGATTTGGCTAGATCTTCAAAGGATTTCAGCATGGAATAAATACTTGATTTTTTCACTCTTTTAAAAATAATATGTCTGCTTTCATGGGATTTTGAACTCTGTAGTGCCTCCTTACATCTGATCCCAAACATTTACTCGTCAGAGCATTCTATACAGTTAAAAATGAAACAGATGCTATTTTCAAGCTGAATCTAGCACTCATCAGCTGGTTTGGTACTTACTGCCAGGATTATCTTAAGTGGCTTCAAGATCATTTCCTGATTAAGGATTATTTATATATTGTAACTGTCCAGGCCAGGCATAATTTCTTTTCTTATCTTGGTGGCAGGGAGAAAAGACAAGAATTACTGTGCTTTTTCTATGCTTTTTCTGATACATCTTTGAAAGCCTTAAGTAGTCCAAAAGGAAGGTCAAACATACAGCTTCTTCAGGTTAATTCCTTTGAGTGGCATTTAGTTTTAACCAGCAATGTTGAAAACTTTTATTACTAAAGCAGAGTCTGTGCTGAACAGTTCTGTGCTATTGCATAGTTTGCAGCTCTAGTGCTATGGAAACCTTTTAAGAGCATGGGTGTTGCAAGAGAGAATTACCTCTGTGTTCTCTGGGGTGTCTTCCTATAATTCTGTCATCTTCTCTAGTGGTGGAAGTTGAATGTTGTGTTGTTAATATTACTTGAGCAGTGCCATTTTTTGCTCTGAGCAGATGCTGTTTTCCATTTGGCCAGCAGGTTACAGTAGCGGTTAGCTCAGTCTGATGCAACCTGTTTGAAAGGCAACTGCAAGTTACTGCAAGGGAGCAAAGCTTCAGGATATGCTTAGTGCACAATAAAGAAAATGCAGTAAGTTCTGCTACAACAGTGGAGCTTTTGCATCTTTGTCCATATCATTCAAAGCAGAGGTAACATATTGGCCTAAAGTGTTGTTCCTGGGAAAATCACTGTGATGTATTACAATTGTATCTGGGGATGCAGAATACTAATATTGTAAACCCTTTCAAACAAAGTTGCTTTGTTTTGATCTGATGAGTTTTAGCATGATTTATCTCCCTTTTGTTTTCGCAGGAGTAAGATTTAAGGAGGAAATCTGCACCCAAGAAGTTGTTTCACTTTGTTGATTGATCTCAGCCAGAAATGTGTTTAAATTTCCACACAAGCAGCTTAGACACAAACTCGCACCATAACTAGAACAGGCAGTGTCCCCAAGATATAACTTCCCATAGCCTCAATGAAACTGATAGAGATGAAAATATAAATATCTATATGTGCATATATAACATTTAAGATTATGTAATTTCACCATCTGGTGCTTTATATAAACAGCAATCATATTCCATCTCTACAGTGTTACGTAATGGACTCCCCCATAAAAATCATTACTATCAAAGCAACATGGGGCAGCTGGTGAAAGCATAACTATACTTTCTGTTCTGTAACTAAATACTCCTTCTGGTAAAGTAGAGGTGGACAGCTTGCAAGGCAGAAACTCTGTGTATTGCAACATCTCCCACTAGTTTCGTACTTAGCTGTCTTTGTTCTTACGTTTGCAAACTAGGCAGATTGTGTTTACTTTGATGAGCAACTTTACTGCAGGGTCAAATAGGAAGGGAAAAGTGGCAGGGAAGGAGTAAATCTTTAAACAAAAATGTCTACAATAATTAGGAAATGTGGCAGGAAAGAGTTGATCAGTAAAAGATAAGTGAAAGGTGTGCTTCAGGGCAGTTCATTAAGATGATAGTGAAGAGCAACCCAAAAGTCCTGCAAGCGTTTAGCAGATGGGAGGATATTCTAGGAGCCTGTCATTTGTTCAAGCACCAAGTGGAAGCTAGAAATGCATGGATTTAGGGGTGCATGGATTTTTTTTTTTTTTTAAGAAATCTCAGATTTATTTTCCAGAAACAAACTATTAGGAAGGCAAGCCAGTGCTTACATTTTCTGTGCCTTTGTTCACATTTTCTAATGCTTAGGAACCCTAATAAATGGAAGCCTGCATTTCAAAATTGGAGACTCAAAACCCAACTTAGTTTTTCAATTACAGATGCCAATACATTGACTTAATTAACCTGCAGTGCAACACACATGCAGCCAATCTGCAGACCAACTCTGCATCCTTGTATTGAGCTGAATTGCCTAGTGTACTTCTATTCTTCTAGAGGGCAGCTTCTCACCTAATTTTAACCCCCGCAGAAGACCGACAACTAGTCATATTAGTCACTTAGACTCCCTCTATGATGGAGAGGGCAAATCAGACCACAGGTGGGCTCCCTCACACTCTAAAACTGTCAAGATCAACCAAAGGAGTAATAGGCTTAGATGAGACATTCAAGGAAGCAGGTAGATTACTGGCTGGATAAAATGAAGGAAAGTGATACTTCCTCAAGTCATGTCTAAGCTCATCCTGGGTATCCATAGCAGGCTTAGGAACTGAGCCCATGCAAGAAAAGCTGAAAACTAGCTTCTTACTGCTGTAGTATCTCTGTATAATAGCATTGATGGGGGCTGTCTGTTTGTTATAATTTAAAACCCTTCTGAAAACTCTTCAAGGATTCAGCCCTGGGCGGCCTCCAGAACTTTCTGACTCCTAAGCCTGGATGAAAATTTGCTTTAATGACTTAAGTCATCACTCCAGATTATATTCATCTAAAACTTCATTATATTGAAACTTACCTAGCTTCTCCAAGGGGGGATTGCATTCTAATGATTTTTAGTTTGCTAGTTTGCTGGGTTTTTTTCTTTCTTTTTTTTTTTTTTTTTTAAGAGTGTTCCATAGAGATAGGATTGCCTTCCGTGTGTTCAGTTCTTATGTGATTTTATTTTTGATTTGGAGCAAGGGTCTGATATAAGTTACCAGGAAATAATGAATTACCTGACATGTCTGGAGCGCTGGGGATTTTCTCACATCAGAATGACTGTGATTGACTTTTCTTTTTTTTATATAAATCTGCAGCAGAGGAATTTTTTGATGCCTGATTGCAGCTGACAGGTCAGCTGTGGAACACGCTCACTGGTGACTGTGACAGGCCTTCCTGTGTCATATCCCCAATGCTAAACTGCAGACTCTAATGGTTTGCTGAAGATATGCTGTCAGAATGATGGAGATGGTAAGCTTATTAAATGAGGACATCTTCTATTTGCTAAATTGCTTTAATGTCATAGGAGACTGTATTAGCTCATTGGCCATTTCTATATAGGGATAAGAAGAGAATGCAAAGAAAGACAGAGCAGGGATGGGGACTGAAACAAAAATGCAGATTTATTTGTGGTTTATTTTCTTGATTGTTGGTATAAATCAGTATACTCCCATTGCATGCAGCTATGTTGATCTACCTAAACATAAAAACTGGAACTGTGGCTTAACTAGACACAAATATTTTTGAACCAGAATATATTTTCCAAAGTTAGGGAGTGGCTTGAGAGTTCCCTTAGATCTTTGAAATGTACTAGTTTCATCCTGTTTCTCTAAATCTAAAATGTGCAGGGCAGACTGACATTATGGAAGGTCAGAATTCCCAAAGCCTTTTTTTGTTCCTTTTCCTTAGTAGTAAGTCACTTATAAAGCTGAGGTCATTTTATGATACTAAGGGCAGATGAGGAAGGTGGATTGGCTTTTTAGCACTTAGACCAACTCTTTGCTTTTTGCTACTATACTTCTGTTTTCACTGCAACATCTGGTTGCTTGTGCATGGTCATCTTCACAGGGAATTGTAAGCAGATCCCTGGAAGAAGCTTTTTGATTTTGTTTGTTTGCTTTTGTTTTTTTGCTTTTGTTTTTTACTGTTGAGTAAATATTCAGAAAAAATGAAAGGAGTAAGAAGATGGAGCAGATATGGACTTGTGTGTGCTTTCTGGGAGGAACAGCTTAATGATGTTGGGAGTCAGAAAAACAGAATGAGGAGGCAGAAGGCTTATGTTTGAGAGAAAGAACCCGTAACATACTAGTTACACAGGCATTCTGGCACTGTCATATTAGATAGAGATTATCAGCTGGTGAACCAAAGACATAAATGCAGTTATCATCAAATAACATTCATTGCAAATGTAATGGGAACAGAGGTATATAGATTCCCCAAAGCGGGTAGATATAACAGTTTGCGAGCTATTGTTTGATTTCTGTTACGTTTATTACTTACTTGATGAATTAAGTCCACCTGTCAGATGTCACTGTAAAAAGGACGGTAGTAAAGCTACAGTTTGATTGTAAGTATTTAATAGGCAATTGCTTTATTAATACATAGACAAAAGTGTGTTAGAAGAGACTAGCTTTTCCCATTGCCAAATAAGAGTCGTTTCCAGTTCAGGAATGTTTAGTTTCTCTTCTGTGAGATCTGTGTATGTTTTGTAGGATGAATGCTTTCACATGAGTGAGCTTTCCTAAGTGGCATTAAAAACAGCATCTCAAAGGAAAGAGAAATATTCTACATCAAAGTAAACCTGTACTTCTCTAATACTCCATGGATGTAATTAGCCCATGGGTCTCTAAAGCACAGCTCAGACTTTCTGCACAGATAAATTGCTAGCACTTGAGATACGTTTGATCTAGCTGATCGGGGTCATGCAAAAAAGAAACAACTTAGTGGATGTTTTTATCTAGCCTAGATGTGGTCTGCACCAAAACTTTCCAGTGTGGTTACCTTGAAATCTATTATGATTTCCAGGTTTTGGAGGCACCTATAATTTCTTCTTCACTCTTCCAGTAGATCTAGCTATGCTGGCAAACATCATATGCCACTCAAAAAACCCAGCATCTTCACTAGGGAGAATAGATGACACTGCCATGTTGTAAGGATATCTTAAAATCTCTTAAAGTATGGCTACAGCATTCACTTCTGTCAGATTTTTAGTTATTGTAGACAAATGTATACAATTCATGCCAGACTGCAGAGGAGTATCTGGGTGGATCGAAGTATTTCTGGCTTATTTTAAGGCTTGAATGGGCTGTCCCTGTTTTGCAGTGGCTGAAGAGTTTAGCTCTTTGTGCTTGGGGAACAGTTGTTAGCAAAATCATTCACAATCCTAGAACTTGCTGTGGGAGGAGACCAAAGTGGTAATTAGCTCCCTTTCCCATCTTCTTCATCTTACCTGTACAACAAAGCCTTGCTGAATTTAAAGCATGTATGCCAGCTGTCAACAGTAGAAATTGTGGTCCTGTCTCTTTTCTGCCATAGTTTCTATATTATTTTTTGGTAAAAATTATCTCCACAATATTGAACAACCTTCCATAATTAGGTTGGAGTTAATCAAGCTGAATTTATTAAGATCTTTACAACCAAATGGGCTGATTACGAGTAGGGAGAAACGTAGCTTATTATCTAATTTTTGAAAGCTTGTATAAATTTAGCCAATGACTTTATTGTCAGCCAAAAGAACTATTTCAATTATTATCTCTAATAACTTTAGAGAACATCTTTAAAGTTCTTTTCTGTGAATCCTACTTCTAATGCTACTGCAGAGATGAAAGAAACAAGCTTAACCCAGTGAATAACTGATAAACTAGAAATATCACTGCCTTGCCTCAAAACGTCACAGATCAGAGCTTGTCCCTTGAACATAATCATTGTGTGTGCTATCTCTGGCCTTTATTAGAAGTGAAGCTCTTTTATAATATTCTGTCATTTATGACAGTTCCTCCAGAGAGTTCATTAGAATGAACATTAATGTGGCTGAATCTGGGAAACTGTTGTTCCTGACATAATGCCAACATATATTACAATACTATGTCAATGCAAGGGGGGAGCTTTATGGTTGTTTAATGTGTGTGTGTGTGAGTGTTGCAAAATGCATCACTTTTTAACTCTCTTAGTAAAGCAGTATCTTATTTTCTGAATTGTGACCACTATAAATATAGGTAATGGGGTGCCTGAACAGCTATTTTGTTCAGCAGTTATCTGTGATGATTATGTATTCATAAGGTAGAGTTTTCAGCACTGGAGAGCTGCAATTTATCTATACTGTGCTTCAAACCATCATAGCTAGCAGTTGTTTCCGCCAACGCAGATGCTTCACTGGAATTTCTTAAAGTTCATTCACCTCAGTTTCTAATACTGACTTTCATGTATAAGAAAAGAAATACTGGCAAGGAAATAGCTAATGTCTTGCCCTTTCTTCCATCTATTTTGACACAGCTGTTACATAGCATTAACTAATTTCAAGTCCAAAGGCAAGCCATTTGTTTCAAGCATAGTCTCAGTGGATCAAGTGAGGCCAGTGTAGTTCACTATGGGTAACTATTGCCACATAGTTGTAGTGTGTCCGAGAAGCTACCATTGCTGCTGCTTGACAGTTTGTTAAGTTTGGGTAATAGAAGATGAAGAAGTCAGTGCATAAAACTGTTGACTGAATTGAAGGTCCAGTGGTGGAGAGTATTATCTAGTCCCACTTGAGAAGTGACAATAAGAATGATCCCACTGGGTTTCACATCTCTTGTTGTGAAATGAAAAGTAATTGAACACTGTGCCTTAAAAATGAAAAGGGTGTGATCTCTGCCCTGCTGCTTTGTCAGATATGCAGTTTTGCTGTTTCTCCTGGGAGCTGAAGAATCTAGTTGGGTTCTTTCTGATCTGGATTTTGGCACTAGCTTTGCTGCTGATGAGCCAAGCCAAGCTGATGAATCCAACCATAAAGACAGAAGAAGACATTAAAGATGAGTCAGGAGCCCCAAAAATTTAAAGAACATTTAGGAGGTCACATTATAAAATGTTGTTATTAAGAGATAAAAAGGTTGGTTTTATGCTTGTGCATTCTTTTTCTATGAAATAAAAGTGTCAGAAGAATATCAGTAAAATCTAGAAAGAGTATCGTGCTGATTAATGCTTAATATGTCATTAAAAGTATGTCTTCAGACATCAATTTTTTGACTTGTCAGTATGACTGACAACTTTTTTCCATACAGCTCTATATTTGATGATGTCATCCAGTACCTCCAAACAATGAAATAGGAAAAAAAAAATCTATATTCATTTCATTTGACACAGATTCAGCCATTTTTAGCACTGTTTCTTTTACTTACCAAGTACTGTTTCATGTGGGCAAGTGTATATGTTCACATGATTTGGGATAAATGTTATCTAAATAGAAGTATTCAGTATAGGACGTTTTTATGAATGCTAGGCTGAATTCTTATATATAACAAAATCTTTTTACATCATTCTGACCCACTGAAAAAAGGGATACAGAGTTCCTAAAATGACCATATATCATATTTACAGCAGATCAGCTTAAAGTACCTATCCCTTAAATAAGATCTATGCTTTCTATGTTTATACTGCAGAGAGATATTAGAGGGGAAAGAAAGTTGTCAATACAACTGGAATGTGGCCAACACACTTGGTTAAATACCATCCTGTTTTGTAGTTTTAAACTAATTCACTAGCACTTCAGCAGCTGAAGCCAGGTACAACAACTTCTTTTCTGCTGCTTCTAACAGGAAGGTAATTTCCACTGGTGGGAACAAACAAAAAATTGAAGGTATGAATGGCTGATTCTGCCTAGGGATTTTACTCTTGGCTTCAGGATCTTATTGATTGTTTATGTGGCAGGAGTGAAAACAGACTGAAGTTTATAATCTGTTCCATTTATGTCTTGTTCAGATGAAGAATGCTGAAGCTGTAAACTGTCTCATGCTTATTCCAAGTAGCCTTACTCTAATCTACTTTCTGGGTCAATTCCCGGGTAAGACAGTATGTCACACCATTACATCTTTAATTGCTTTCTGTTCAGTCTTCTGAATCACCCACGAGGGGTTGGCAGAACTGATAGGACATGCTGTAACGCATTATATACAAGCATCTTATCTCATTGGTGCTGCGCGTAGGTACAGTGCTTAAGAGACTTCCACAAATACAGGCATTTATCTTAGTCAGCTGTAATGAACTGCATCTGTTAGGTGGGAAGGGAACAGCTGTAGTAGATCCGAATTAGCTTCATCTTTGTCAGAGGCTGCTAGCTGCCTACCCCTTTGGCTGGTATTGGGGTGATCCCAGTAAAACTTGACTTAGAGACAAGAATATGGCTTTGGGGAAAAATCTTCAGGGCTGATAAGTGAGTTGCGGCATTCAATGTAAGACATACTTTTAAAGCCCCAGTAGCCATGTTCTTGGGAAAGAAAGAACACAAACATCCATTAAAGGCTTATCAAGTTGGGAACCCAAAACCCAAGACATTACAAATTGCTGATCGTTACGGAAAAGACCATCTGTGTGATATCTCTGCAGGGGGAGAAAAGCTAGGGCATTTAGGCTCAATATACAGGATCAAAATGTGGGACCAGTATGGAAAAGTTACCAGTTATACTACGAGATACGAACCTGAAGTAATAGGATTATTCCTACTTTCAGAGACCCTGATCAGGATTACACAGAACATGCACTTGGTAAAGACAGCCCCTGCTTTGAAGTGATTGAGGTCTAAAGGGAGATGAAGCAGCTTAAGACACTAGAACCAAAATAAATGGGGAACTGAGAGTCAGAGAGATTTAGGTGTTTTGCCTGCCTTTGGCAAAGCTGGGAACTTCGCCTCAGTTTCCTGTGTCGCAAGACTAGTCTCCTTATTTCAGTGTCACCTTGTTTCACATAGAGATCTCAATAGCAGAGTGTTGCATGTAAGCCACTTTTTACAAGTGCTGCTCATTTTGTCAAATGAAAGCCTTACAGTTACGCACTACTTCAGCCTGCATCAGTGGCAGCACCTTGAGGAAGTTTACATATTGCAGTCTACCCGAGGTCCAGAATCTTTTTATGATGTAGGCATGAAGAAAAGCCCAAATGATGGCCCATCATTTTATTGTCTTCAAAGTGTTGAAATAAGGTTTAGCTCAATTGGTTAGAGTGTGGTGCTAATAATGCCAAGGTCATGGGTTCGATCCATGTATGGGCCACTCGCTCGAGGGTTGGACTAGATGATCTCCAGAGGTCCCTTCCAACCTTACCGATTCTATGATAACTAGAGCCTGGCTCTGTGTGGAGTTTATTGCATGCCTCTGCAGGAATTCTCCCAGAATAAGGCATTGTGCTGCTAAGCAGATCAGCTTTTGTTTTTCTGTGGTATGGGCAAGGGCGTACCCGTGAGTGGTTATGAATGTTCAGGGCTGGAATAGAAACCCCACTGTTTAGGCCATCTGCCAGGAGCTGACCTTTCTGTTTCTTCTTACAGCTTGTCGTTTTCAAAATAGCGTGCAAAAGCCTCTGTGTTCATTTCTGATCCATATCGGCTCCCAAAGGTGCCTGGCTGATAGGCATGCTAATGGTAATGCTGCTAATTCTGACAGGGTCGGGTAGAGAGTACACAGGCAGTCCAAAGCCTGCACTAGGCAGGGTGGACTCACAACTAGGATTGTCCCAGTATTATGATTTTGAGGCAGAATAAGAAAATGAAGCTTTATTTTCTTAACTACTCGTCTGCAGTTTTCTGAGCTTATGCAGTAGATTTTTTACTCTTTCAAGTCCAAATGATGTCAGGAGTACAGCAGGTTGTGACTCTATTCTTAGAACTAGGAAGATTGGTGTAGGACTATGGAGAGGTTTCCAAATGATTTTTAACAGATAGTTATTTTCTTGATAGCCTGGATTAACATCACACATAGTGATGGATATGCTGGATTGGTTGATGGCAATTTCAGGATGTGACTAAGAGTTTGATCGACTTTCTAAAAAATGTTTAAGCAATCAGCTTAAACAGTTGGTTTTGTGGAGGTTTAACAGGCTTGAATTTTTTTTCCAAATTGGAACAAAACAAAAATCGGATTTACTGGGCTGTTAATATTTTCAAATGATTTTGGTTTGCTGCAGTCAAAGTATTCTGTTTAGCTAAATTAGCACTTCATTCGATTGTATTTTACAGTCAAAATTAATATTGATATTTCTGCAGCACATAGTACTATTCTGAATGATTTGGGGTTCTGTAATGTTTTGAATAATAAATAACAGCACAGTAGATTTCAAAATAAGAAACTGTTTCAAAGCAAGCCCCCTGGAAATTCTCCAGTCTGGTAGTCCTTACAGAACAGTTTGAGTGATTCAAGACGCTGTATTTGCACTTTCTCAAAACACAGTTTTATCAGAGCTGGCACTAGGAACAGAAAGTTTTGTTTCCAGCAAGACATTTTCCAGCAAAAAAGCATTGCTTTCTGTGATTCTGATCAGTCATAGCTTGCCACTTTCATTGCTGTCATCAACTACAACTTAAATACAGGTTGTGCTTCAAATGTGTGCATCATCAAGACAGTAGGTGACCTGTTTAGTCATCATCTTATGGGTGCATAAACTCAGCATAAATGCTACATTCAGAACCCCATTTTCTTTGAACTACTGAACCAACTTTCTGGAGTTCATTGGGGGAGTAATTTTCATTTTTCAGATAATAAGTGATTGCTCATTTCAAAGGCTCAAAATTTGCAAGGGACCTCAGTGAGGTTCTTCTTTGTGCGTAGCATTTGGCAGTGGTGGTACTGAAGATGCGCGTGTTCTTTACGTGTAATTCACATTCTGTCAGCGTTAAATCCCAAACTGGAGAAGGGTAGGGAGAGGAGGAGAAAGAAGAGATACAGCCTTGCATTTCTCCGTTTAAATGCCATCACTGTCTGCAAACTGAGCCTGCAATTATTTGCCCCCATAATCCTGGAAGACTGCTTAAAGTAGGGGGAAAGGAGGAAAAAAGAAGGAAAAACTTAGAGAAACGCTATCAGTTAATCTGTGAAAGCCTCTCTTTTTGGTTGACTATATTCATTTTGACAAGTGCCTCTCGTTCCTTCCTAGAGTGTTCTGGCAAGTGAGACTCTTGCATATAAAGCGAAGGATTTGCTGAACGCGCAGCCATGCATAATTTAGTAATGTAGGGGTCTTCTGCACTTCTCATCATAAACTTGTATTCAGTAAGTGCTAACACAGCTCTTCTGTGGATATCTTCTGTGGATAGAGATTTCAGTCTTTTCATCTTCTTATTTATTTATTTTTGTAAGATCTGGTCATTAGAACACTTCCAGAAATTAAAAACTGACCATCAGGAAGTTTGTTTGCAGTTATCATAGTTAACAAACATATCTATCTATTTGTACAAACACACACTTAAAATAAAGAAGTGTTTGTGAACTCTCAAGTGGGTTGACATTAAAGAATAATATGAATAAATACTGGAAGACTAGATTTTTCTTGAATTCATGCTATTCACCCATAAGTCATAAAAACAAACTTGATGCTGGATAAAATAGCTCAGGAAAAGAAAAAAAAAAAAAAAAACAAAACTCTTATTTCCTCCTGAAGGAAAATATTATATATCTCTGGAGCAAGCATTCCAGAGGAAAAAGCCATAACTCAGTAAGTTATGGGTCCGTCCTCATAATGGAGATATTTCATGCAGAGGAAGTGACAAAAAAAAATTTTTAAATAATGTTAATACTTACTTGGATTAATAGAATGTTGTACAACATGACCTGATCTTAAAATCAAGTTTATATTTAGTAGGTGGTTCATCCTGTTCTAACAATGCAGAATAATGAATCGCCCTTTTTTACTCGATAAATAGTAATTAAAGAGAAATATTACATGGCTGCACCTGTTTTTCATTATGTGGTTGCCACAGTGTGTAAACCAAATCTTTTCTTGATGACAGCAGCTGTAGGTTTAAAAACTGAGGGAAGAGCATGAAAAACCCTCTGAGGTCTCTAGACACATGTAAAAAATCTGAAATTATTAAAACATATGGTGGCACATACTGATTACTGTGAGCTCCTGATGGGGTTGTGAGCCCTAATTTCTCATTGACTTTCAGTTTTTCTAAGTATTCTTAAGTTGGTTTGTTGTTTTTTTTTTTCCACTCTTCTTTTGGTAAAGCTCTTCTGACAGGGAATCTACATGACATTACGTAACAGAACACTCAGTGTTTCCACTTGATAAGTTATCTGTTTCATTTTAACAGCTTAAAAAATGATGGACTTGAAGGAAATTTAAGTAACATAGAGATGGTTTCTTATATCTGTGCTTGTTTGTCCTGCTTAGATGGTAAAAACTATAGAGAAAGTACATTTATTTGATCAGCTAAGAATTACTTGTGAATGTCTGTGGAACAATGCAGGATCAGAGTATATAGCTCAGGACATGGGAGACAATATGAGAAGAAAGGAATAGGTTTGAGTTACAGTATTTTCTGGATTCATCAAGCTGTTGTCAATTATCATGAGCTCCATGAGTCTGGTAGGTTATTAAAACCTATGTGAGAACGGTTGAGCTCTAAACAGAGACAACCAGCTGTGACTGAAACCTTCCCAGGACTGTCTTACCGGCAAGTTTTAGTATTAGCATTTCATGAATGGAGGATGGAAGCACTTGTCTAAATCTGGGGTAGAAGCAAGAAGAGCATCCAGGTCTCCTAAGTCCCTATTTAAGGGCTAAATTCCAAGTTCCCTTTTTTCTTCAGACTAAGTTGCTATTACTATGATTTATTACTTTCAGTGTGGAATTCATATTTAGTATTGTAACAGAGCTAAGTGGGTACATGAGACTTACTCACAGCAGATGTAGGGTTGGGCATAGTGCTCACAAAAGAGCATTCCTCTTTTTTACAGGGGTAAAACTCCTCTGGACCTCAGAGAGAGTTAACGTAGGTCAACAATGCTGCATTTTTTTGAAATCCTGCCCATATCTAATTAAATTCCTAAATCCAGTGAAAGTGACATATTTTGTTGTATCTCAAGCTGCATTAGGATATGCAGTTAGAAAAAGATATGATGGTGGTTTAATATCACAAGAGTTAGATTAATGTAGTCTCAATGCATTGGATACATCTTATAAATCCAAAGAATCATCAAATGGTTTACAACAGCAGTTATCTCCTGCTGGCCTATTCCCTTCTCTTCTCATCTCTCTCATTAGTTCTTTGCCTTCCCACATGATATTTTTTTTGAAGGTGTTTTGAAGCAGCAGATGACTCCAGTTAAATGCTCCACCCTGCTGTGAACCATGCTAATACGTTTCTGGTTTTCTTAATTTCCTAAATGAACCACTTTAATTGGGGCCTGGTCTAGATCATGTAAGAATTTAAACAATATCATTTAATGATTTCCAACAAACTGGTTTTCCCAAATCTCTGTATTTTACAGCCATGTAAGTTTCTGAAATGACAGGGATTTGTCAGCTTTTCCTGTTTAAAACTGCCAGGATAGGATGGGAGCCTGAATAGCTTTGGAGAGGATTACTATGGGATTTCATAAAATACCAAGTAATTTAGCCTGCCACAGGATGCCTTGGATTTACACATACTTGCCTTTCGTCTTTTCTGACCATGGGAGGGAAAAGTCTTAGCTCAACACTGACATATATTACAATATAAGACACAATTTGATTTGTGTATCATTTTCTATAGACATACATAGATGCCTTGCAGAGGCAAGTAACAAGGATATTCAACAAAGGAGAAATGACGGAGGCGGAAAAAATACTGCTTATTATGATGAAAAAGAATCTTGAAGATGTAAAGTTGGGAAATTGAAAGGGCAGGGCAAAAGCTAAACTTTTTAAGAAGGTGGCCACCAGCGGTGTGGAAGGAGCTGGAGGCCCACAGCATTGCTAAAATATTCCTATGAGCATTAGCTTGAAAACAAGGAAGAAAAAAGGGGCAGTAACCCTTGTATATAGTTTTAGGTAATAGCCGTAATAAGTAAATGTACATGTATTCAAATAAGTGGATGACTATTCAGATTGTTTTGAAGTATTACATAAGATAACTTGATGTTTTGGTAAGCATCAGCATGCATTATCTTTATAGGCACTTGTTCTTATTAACCATCCTGATTAGTAAGCTTGGCTAGGGAATGTTGATGCTGCCATTATTTCTGGAAGTGCTAATGGTATCCTGGGAATTTAATAAATACACCTTTTTATCATTTACATGAGTAGTAGTGTCTAGAAACCATGCTGGGATGCAGTTCTATCAATCGGTTGTATTACATACACAAGACAAAAATACTGTATTCAATAATGTAATTGGAAGAAAGACTAGCTTCAGACTTCTAATTACAGTGATAGAAAGGGCCTTGACCCAGGGTCTTGCAGTAACAGCTTCCTGCTTTTCACAGTCCCAGACACAAGTAAACTTTCCTGGCTCGTATTTGCATACTCCCCACTTCTGCAGACTGTATTGTGGTTAATAGATGGGAAGCAAACTGAATTGCGCTTGCATGCACTGTAGGAGTGACACTGCTATCTCATATACCTCTCTCGGGGTTCATTGCTGTGTCGTGTTATGATGTTTTCTGACTAATGAGTAACACCCTTTCTTCCTAGCAGCAGTGTCAGATAGTCTTGTCAGACAAGTACTGAAAATGCTGTATTCCCCACCAAGAACAAATTCAAAATTGCTCAAAAGCAATTTTTACATCAGTCGGCCCAGAAATTTGATAGGAGACAGCGCATGTATCTTCACAGATCAAGGGGTTGCTGTGACATTTGTAGGCAATTATCTCCTTTTCATGTGGGTATTTGAAGGGATGCTACAACAGATACTGCCAAGCTGGGAGAGGAGGCCTCATAAAACAGGCTGGGGAGGCGAGAGGGTGGGAGAGGGAATGGGGAGGTGGAGAGGGAAGAGTAGGAGGAGATGCAGTGCATGAATGTGACAGATGAGGCAAAAAGAAAATGTAAAAGTGTCACAGCTAGAAATCTGGGCAGCAACAGACAGTATTGAACTGGAGTGTGTATGGCAGAGTGCTGCCTGGATTGGAGAGGGATGTGGCAAGTCTTAGTGGCAGAACACAAAGAGGTGTTTTTTTATAATTTTTGCTGGGCATTTATCAGGAAGAGCTCAAAAAAAAAAAGTTAATTTTGTCCTGAAGAGTCTGTTATCTTGTCTAAGGCTATTGAACATTTGAGTTCTCTAGATATATCTTCTTTTTCTCTGGATGTTCTCCGAACTCATGATGGTGATGTCTGGGAAAGATAGGAGGTCTGTGGCCACTGGTCTGGGCCTTCTGGATGTCCAGCGGTCAGGTGCATGTGGTACAGGATCTTCATCCTCCCTAGTGCTGGTTTACAGCAAATAGCTGGAAGCTGTCACTTCCTGCAACAAACCCACTGCTCTCTAGCTTTGGACACTTGCCATTGATGCTTTTTGGTAGGTCTTTTATCCTTTGTTATCTCTGAAGATCTCCAGAGTAATTCATTGTTTGTCAGACAAGATTGCAGCAAACAAACTACACTCTGGGAAGTCACGTCTGGTTATGCTTACGAAAAAGAGGTAGTTAGAGAGATCAAAGTTTGGATTGCTTAAATCTCAGGACTGTGGAGATTATTTTTCCACACTGATAAAGAGCCTGAAAATTGCATTGTTTGCGGTTGAGTTCTAAAGGATTGAACTCATTTAGCTGATAGATTTTGTGTAGGTGGACAGAACTTTAAATCTACTGTTCCTTGTTCCCTGTAGCATTTTATCTTGATGTCGTTCAGTACAAGTTTAACCAGACTCCTCTGCGTTTATTGAGAAAAAATCAAATGAATGAATTACATTATTTCAGTACAAGTCACAGTCTAAGAGTGGGACAGTACATGTTGGAGGCAGGAAGCAGAATTGATGTGATTATTTTTCATGATCCATGAATGGTTCTGTTTCCCTAGCCCTCTTAGAATGGTTGAACATCTTGGCTATGCTTAACTGCACAGCAGTCTCGGAGAAGAGCATTCCTAGTTAGGTCTGCACAGTGTAAATGGCATTTGGGTATCTTCATGGTGAAAAGGAGAGCTTTTCCATTGAGGATCAAGGCAGTGACTGTTTTATCCAGTGAATATATACACTGTGAGCTTCCTGGCCTTGATGTCAAGATGAGTAAAGACCTCATTATCAGCATTTTTCTTGTACTGAAAACCTTTTGGCTTGTTTTGGTTATTAATGTTTAAAAGGTCTCAGCAGTTTTCTAAAACAAAACATTTGTGTATTGACAGCTTTTCACACACAAGTTTCTCTTTCCAAAGGTTATTTTTCTTAGAAAATAGGCAGCATCTTTACAGTTACCTTGTGACTAGAGTTTATTATTTGGTTTGGAGTTTGGTGGAGAGCTTAGCTAATATTTGTGTGTAAATTCATGACAAAATGGGTGATTTGCGTAGAAAAAAAACGTTTTTCATGTCAGTAGATGCAATTCAGTGGAGTTAGTTTTATAATACATTAAGCAGCTAGAGATAAGGGATATTAGCATTAATAAAAAACACTACTGTCAAGTGTGTCTATGTTAAAGGTTAAGGAGCAGATTTGTAAGCTAACATTGCTATTACAGAATGAAATAGACTGGAAGGACAATAATTCTATTTCCTAGAAAAGTGGTACTACAGCTACTTGGGTACTTGCCATCACATCTGTTGTCCTGTTTGTTCTTCCACTTTTTATGGCTGTGCACAGAGTGGCTGGCTCTGCGGTCCAGCTCAGGCCCAAGTAACCAGCAGCACACTGACTGTTCCTGGCATGCTGTTGGTGCAAAAGTGAATGTGTAATTGCAGTTACTGTAATCACCAGTATGCCTTTGTCAGTTTAAGAGGCTGTTGTTGTGAATGCTAGTCAAAGACCAACGCCTACAGTCATACCCAGACTATGATACAACACTGTGCAAGGAGGGTTGCTCTAAACTACTCTGAATTTGCACCAGTTCTCAGCAATTAGAAAGTGATGATTAGAGCTTGTACCTTTTGAGAAGCATGTCCTTTGCAGTTACTGATGTGGACAAACTTCTAATTTATATAATTTTAAACTGTAGCAAACAAAGACCAGGAAATTGTACACAAGTAAATATTTTTCCATGGGAAGGTGAGATGGTGAACTGGTACCACCAGTCAAAAGGGCACAAGGAACTGAACTCCAGACCCCTTGCAAATACTGAGCAGAATTTAACCTGACGGTATTGGTCCAGCTGTGCTATGCATCCCTTTCTGTGAGTGAACACAGCTGTACTGACAGCTAGTCCAATTACAGAGAACATCCCCTGTTGCTCGCTCAGCAGTGTCCTCTAACCTCCATCCTTTTTAGGTGTAAGAGGTGGTTTCAAATGATGTTTGGTGGACAGAGCCCTGGAAAACTAGGCTTTATTGCTCTGTGGTTTTTTTAAAAAAAAAACATTGTCATACATCTGATTTTAACATTGAGTGTTTACACTTGGTATTACATTTAAGCCCTAGAGAGAATATATTTGTATATGTTTGGCTGATATATATATACTGTTTGCTGAGTTCCCTAAGTACAAGGACATACACTATCACTCATTGGCCATTTATATTGCCATTTATGTTACCATTCTCTTTTTATGTGTACATAAATATTCATTGATATTGATCAATATTTATTTCTCATAAATAATACATCACTTTGATTCTGCATAATCCATTGAGCACAATGTAGAAATATACCAAAAGTATAGTAAATATGGCAGTAAAATTTGCTCAGAATAATTTCAGTAACCTAGGGAAATTACTCCAGAATTTCAGCTAGTGTGAGTGACATGGCCAATTAAAAGAAATGTAGGAACTGATCTGTGCAAGCTGCGCAGAGGCACCCTGCAGCAGGGCAGAGGAGAAGGCATCTCCCCTTTACCTTGTGACTCCACAAAGCAGAAGCGCCTGCTAGAACTGGAGGGAGGCCAGAAAAGGCAACCCAAGTGATTAAGGTGCTGTGAGCAAGTGCCCAAACTCTGCCCACTGCTTCCTCTCCCTTGGGCACTGAACCTGTAACATTAAGTGTGATTTAGGAGGAAAATCTGTTTTCTCTGTCTCAGCTAGAGAAAATCAAGAGCAAGTGTGGTAGCAGAAAGATCCCATCAGCTGAATCTGTGCATGCTTGGCGACTTTCTCCAGGGATAAGTAAAAATAAAGTGGCCTCATCCACCTTGGCTGGCACAAGATAGTTTAGCGAGATGCTACCTTTCCAGTAATTCACCAGAGTCTCTAGTTCTGTTAGATCCTGTGCAAGAAAAGTAAATAGAACTCTAAGCTGTCTGTCTCACAGAGCCTTTATCACTAGTCTGCAGCACTGAGGGAAAAATACATAGTTTAGATGTTTCCTCTGCTGTCAGCCTCCCCCAGAGTAAAGTGAATGTTAGAGGAATAGAGAGCAGGCATTGATGCTATATACATCATTGTAGTTTGTTTTCTCAACTCTCCAGCAAGGTAGCAAAGCAAGACTACTAGGTTTCAGTCCCCCTCCAAGAATTATTTGTGAATTCTGCATGTAGACAGTTATCTAAAATATAGAAGTAGGCAGTCAATGACAGTCTGCAGTCTAGATGTATTCTAGGTGAATACTGTAACTGCTCTAGCATACAGTGGTTTTTATTACCTCCTTCCCTTTCTGGCCATGTGCACCTTTAGATTTTCGGAGGGGACTGCCTGCACCCATGGATGTTGTGGATGCTTTTTGAGATTGAACCCTGAAAGGTTGGTATAGGAGGAATGTGTCTCTTGCATCTTGAGCAAGCCTGGAAAGAGCAGAAAGGTGGCTGCTCTGTGTTAGTCCAGTTAGGGCTCATGTAGCAAGAATTACTGTCATTCCTGAAATCTAGATACAAAGCCAAATTCAAAGTCAGCTCTTTGCCTCCACCTTTGTATTTAAAGTTTTCACCAATAAGGACAGAGAATTAAATGGCTCAAGCATTTTAAAATGCTCAACTGCAGGTAGTATTGTCCTCAAGCCCTGCGAGAAGAGCTGACATGAAGGAATAAGAATAAGGCTTTGTAATGTGTCTGAAAGCACATCACTGACAACCATTGCCTTTCTGAACAACTTCAGTTATTAATATCACTATTTTCTTGCCTCAGTATAACCTGAAAAATCTCATTAGGACTTGCAGTCCCATTGTACTAATCACAGTGGAGAAAAAAAATTAAACTACACCATGTCTGAGAGAGCCCACAGTCTTGAATTTATTTAGCTCAGATGTGAGAGAAGCAGGAAGATAGCAGGCACAATGCAGCTCTTCCATAGGTAAAAGTAGGTCATTTTGAAGCAAACAGCTGAGGCAAAAATAAATAAACAAAAGAAAGAAAAGAAAAGGAGATGGAGTTAGGATAGAAGTTCTGTTATAACAAATTACAGCTGAACAATGGTACCAGCTCTGGGAACTCTCAATGATAAATTGCTGTCACTGCTTGGGTACTGCTTTTTGAACTAATTTTTTTATGGAGCTAGGAAATTTTAGAGAAAACTGAGTGTTGCAAAAGCCTTTCAAGGAGTCTACCCCTTCTTATGTTCGTGGCTAAATCCCATGCATCCCTGGAAAATGCTTAACTGATTTATTATTTATCAACACAGTCAGCCAAGTGCAACTCGGCCCTCTACCACAGTGTTTGTTATTGCAGTGTAAACTTTGTCATTTATTGGAAGAGACTAATGCCAAAAAGGTTGGCTTCATAAAAAAATATTCATGTTAAATTGGTCAGCCCTCCTTTCAATACAAAGGTAGGGCGCAGAGGGTGGTGGGTGGTACCAGCTAGAGCTTTTCAGACCCAGAAATGTGAAAGACTGACCTTTTCTGCAGTGGAGTAGGTTTGATTGTAAGTTCTTTTCTTCTACCCTTTCCTTTGTTGAGAAGACAAAAGGGTGGAGGATTATATGCTAGAGCTAGCACTCTGAGCATCAAGGAGTTCTGATTTTGCCCATGCATAACTTCAAGCCCAGGAATAATACTACTGATCTTTTTTTAAACACATGCTTTGATGATCAAAACATTATTCTGTTGTGAAACAGCACTGCACTACCCTGGATCTCCAAAGTGCCTTTTTTCAGAGAGGTCAGTAACATGTCCTTTGTTTTACAGCTGGGGGAAACAGAGGCTTGGGGAGCAGAATTAATGTTGAAAGTCACAAAGCAGACCTCAGGCAAAATGGAGCACTGAGTACATCCACGCTGCAAAACCACTGAAATATCTTCTGGTCTGGGGGAAAACATGATATTACAAAAGAGAGTTATTCTTCTGGCACAGCTCAGGTACAGCTCCAGTACTGTCAGGTAGGGGAGAACTTTATGTCCTTGCTTTTGGAAACACCTAGTGTCAACAGACTATTGACAGTTATTGTTATGCTTATAAGCAATGTCACAATGCAAATAAGCAATGAGTAGAGTACATTTTATTAATTTGTAGGCATAGGCTATTCACATATCAGAGGGATAGAAAGAAAGATCAATCAATAGTTAGCAAATAAAGCAGAGTCTACGTACCACCAAGCAATCTGGGCTCTCAACCTCGAGTTGTTTCCTGGTCAGGCATCCCCGAACCAGGGAGGAGGCAACTTGCATCTATCTCTCCTAAAGTGAGTCCCCTTCCCTTACCTATAGATATACCTGACAGTGATGACCACGAGTCATAGGACAAAGCTTTGTTCAGCCAGTGGAACTAAGATGTGGTTCAGATGAAACAAAGATGTGGTTCCAGGTGGTCAGTTCTTGGCAGATTGTCCTGTTCACAGGACAATGCAGCTGTCCAAGTCCTATTAATAAAGCAAGTTGTATCAGCCCTCAGGTATCCGCTCACATTAATAACAGTGACTGGAGGGCAGCCTGTGGAAGCAGGTGTACTTAATCAATATAGCAGTGGGGTTCAATGTAGCCTCCCCTACAGTTATCATCCTGTATTTCTAATATCAGATTATCTGCCTCACCAGCAAGGCCTGGGAGTTTTGCCATTGTTTTCTTTGCCTTTGTTGTAGTTATTTACAAAAGACACAGAAAGTAGAAAGTGCTGGAGGGTAGGGACAGTCACTCTCTGTTAGAGGCAATGATTTTCCCTTCTATCACAAGTTGATGGTTTCTTTGGTTCTTTTGACCACTCTGCCATTACTTGTGACCTACTCAAATGCTTAAAACAAGGAGAAGAGGAAGAATGCAAGAGAAACAACTGTGATCAATCTGGAGCTGATAAAAATCTGTGATGTAGCCATCACATCTCTGCAATTATGTTAGTACCAATCAGCAGAGAATTTAGGCCTTGATATTACAGACAGAGCAGTTAGGGTTCAGATGCATTTTATTAGGTGATAAGACATTCTAATGCAGAATACATAAAACAAAGACAAAACTAAACCCTCCTGATAATATACTAGCAGTAGAATACTCTTTATCATAGTATCATAGAATTGGTAAGGCTGGAAGGGACCTCTGGAAGTCATCTAGTCCAACCCTCAAATGAGTGCCCCATACAGGGATTGGGCCCACGACTTTGGCATTGTGAGCACCACGCTCTAACCAACTGAGCTAAACCTAACCCCAGACCTTTCAGCAGGTGTGAATTGCATTGCTTAGTCAAAGCTAGTAAAATAAGTCAGTTTTTACCAACTGAGCATCTGAACCTCTGCTTTCTTGTCTAGGTTTATTACCCTAAGCTCTCTGCTGTGCTGAAGAAACATTAGATAGTTCTGCTACTGTTGGATTAAATAATTGGTATTAAATTTATGTTTCTTGTATTATCTGAAATAAAATAAAGCTTATCATCTTCTACTGATGACGATTTTCAGCAGACTCTGGCTTTACAAAAATGTCCAAACTATTCTAATAAAATACATTATTTTCCCCCTTCTGTTACCGTTTTCATAGTTGATTCAAAAGAAATGGCTATTTAGGGTTTTGAAAACTCACACGGGGCTCAATTGTTAGCTATTGCTGTAGCTTGCAGGAAACAGGAAGGGAACATGCTAAGAGCATTTACATCTGCTAAGACTGTTCACATCACAGTGGGAGAAATGACTGTGCATTGCCCTTTCTGTTTTCCCAGCTGGAAGGGGTAAGGTGTGGGCTGACTCCTCCACTTGTGGCACTTAGCACATCAGCACTGGGGCAGGAAGCACTGTCACATGTCCCCTGCAAAAGGTGGGCTCCACATCAGTTCAGATGGAGTGAGGGAGAAACAAGTGACTGAGCCAAAATTTAGTTTAGTCTGTCATTAATGCAGTTTAACTGCTTGCATAAAAAGTTCTGGAAAACAGCCCTGAAGGGGCTGTGACAGGTCATTTTAATCCATATGCCTATGCAGGATACTTGGATCATTTCTGATAAAAGATTGCCTAACCTATTCTTAAAATACTCCAGTGTTGGAGACCTGTTTTTTGGGAAGTTAATGCATTTCAGTGCTTTGCTGTCCTGCTAGTGACTAGTCTGAATCTTCCTTTCTCTGACTTGCTGTTCTGCCCACTAGGAAAACTGGCTTTGAGATTGCCTCGGCCAACCCTTTCAGTAACACAGGAAGAATTTCAGCAAGTCCAGATGATCTGAGGACATGTAAGGTCTGTTCTCTACTCTCCCTTTTCAAGAACGAGCTGTTGTGTCTTTTTTGCTAGTATGAATTCAGCTGCTCAGGCTTTCTGCTATTAATGATAAAATGGAAAGATTTCTTGGTAGCTCAGATGTCTCCTGTTACTTGTGCCTCCTGTAGTATCTTGGCTTTTCTGATTTATTCCCTGCACAGTTTTACTATATTTGTCCTTAGTAACCTGGTCTAGTTTCCACTTTTTGTATATTTACTCCGTATGGCAAAGCCCTGAGTCCAAAATTCATCGAAGATGGTATATACCCTCTTTGTAATTATCATGAAGGCAAATGATAGTTTTCACAAAGACTGTGAATGATTGAGAAAATCCCTGTTTCAGATGGCAGCAACTTTGATGCTGAAATAATTGCTTTCTCTGGCTACTCTTCGCACTCGCTCTGAATGGTTTCTTCTCCTATAGTTTTTCCAAATCACTTTTGCTAATAGTAGCAGCGTGTCAGATCACATAATTATTTTGTAAGAGAAATTTTTGTGAGGTACTTCTGTTTGTCTACAGAAATTTTTGTGAGGTACTTCAGTTTGTGTACAATGCATACACACTGGCAATGGCATGTTGTGGCAGGTACATGATGCTCTGGGTTTGTGTCTGTACTACTGCTGCAGAGGATGGATTTTGCCAAAGGAGAGGTGGGTGCTGAACCCTTGAGGCTCCATTTCCTAACATGAAGAGCATTTTAATGGCTGGGTCAAGAGGGGTGACACTTAGATTCAAGTGGGTAAGAGGAAATTTTATTCCAGTGGGAGTTTATGTATCTGATGTTACTTAGAAATATATCTGGAGAGAGATTCTATGTAGATAGAGCTATATAGCTATATAGCTATATATTGTATCTATCAAGAGAGTAAGTCTGGTGTTCAAGAATATGTAAATAACTTGGACATGTTAGGTACCTCTGAGGCTAGCGAAAGAAAGGATATTAAAAAAAGCTAGGAATTTAAATCTCTTGGTGCTTAATATCCTCTTTTGCTCATCTCTGCCACCTTTTGAAATAAAATATATTGTATAACATACTTAAAACTATTGCAGCTAAATCTAAGTTCAATACCTCTAGTGTCATGCTTCTGTATGTAATTTGGATGCTATACATTTTCCTAGTCATTACTTAGGAATGACACTCTGCAAAGTCAAGCTGAAAATCAATTGGAAAGCTGACTTTCTGCAAATTCTACAGCTTTTTTTTTTTTTTTTTTAATCTTGTTACCCTAAGTATTTTCCTACAAGAAGAATGCATGGATTGAATTGCTGTGGTTCTCAGTTATTTCTTACTGTGTGAATTCATAGCTGTTCCATCTTATCAGAGTAGAAATTTCATTAGGGAAATTTTGAGAGTTTTTCTTTTAATTAAAGGAGGTATCATACTTACTTGCTCAAACTGCAGCTGCTAATTCTCAGCTGCCATTGTGGCAGTTTGTTTAATTAAGAGTAAAATTATCTGCATGACTGAATAATTCTCCATGAGATAGATATACTCTTTTAGTATTTGCAGGGTAAGAGCTCTAGCTAGGGATAATCAGTATAGTTGCTCTGCTGTCCGTGGAAAACTACTACCTTCTACCACCTGGAGATAGATTAGTGCAAAAGAAGAGTGTAGCAGCAGTTGTAGATCTTTTTTAGCTCTGAGCTGCTACAGTTAAACATCTCTAGCAATGTTGATAAGGATGTTTTCCCACAGATACCCTCTTTTCCAAGTTCCAGTGCCACCTCACTCCCATTGTTTGAGACAAAAAACAACCATCTTCTTTTTTGCAGTTATACTTCGCCATAGTTCATACCCTTCCCATACTTTATATTTAACCCTTTTTTTCTTTCACAAAATCAGTGTGTTAGGAGTTTAGCTTATGTATGCTTTTTCTGATAAAATCTGTATGACTTACCAATCTTGTAAATGGATGTTTGATTGATTGTAGACATTAGGGTTCCCATCAGAAATGCATGCATTATGACTGACTGACTGTAATCAGAGGGATAGGCATCATTATATTAACTTAGGAAATTGGTATTGTGGAGAGGAAAAATGTCTTCATGGTGATAAAACAGATTTCAGACACTAGGGATCTTACTGACCTTCAAACAAATTTGGAGTACTAAGCTATTACCCTCTCAGCATGAATGAAATATCAAAGGCATCTTTTAGCATTAGGCAGAATTAATGATTATCCAAAAAGGAACAGTGTAAATTTTTTTTCCTTTATAGGATACGACTGGGTTATATATACAGTGAAGCCTAAAATTAGAAAAATTGTTATAGTTTATTATAATATAGTTTTAATTTCTTTTTAAATTCAACTTCCATATGATGCATATGGCCAAAAAGAGCCATAGGTTGAAATGGTCAATGTGTAATGAAATGCAACAAAAATGTGTGACCTTAGAAATGTATCATCTTGTGATTATATTACCAGGCAGGGCTATGAAACTCAGTGCTTCAAAGACAGCACCATAGCATGGGCAATGGATCAGAGTCTCAGCAGTTACAATTTTGCTGACATCAGAAGAGTGATGGACGGTCAGTAGCAGGGCCCCTACCATTTCCACTTAAAATCACTGTATTGTTACTTAACAAAGGATTGCCTGCTGCTGGCCCTTTTGTATATATGCTGCATGTGCTTGGAGCAGCATCAGCTGTTGAGGTATCAGATAAAACCAAAAAATAGTACATAGGAGTGGAAGGTAGTGTGATAGTCACATATAAGCAGGAGCTGTATCTTTATCTACTGATTACTGGAGCTATTACCTCCACAGTAGTGCAGTGGTAGAGATGCTGCTTAGCAGAGGTCTAGAAATCATGTGCTACTATTTAGAAATAGTTGTGCTACAACTAGTAAAAACAAAAAAGAAAAAAAAAACTTCCGTGGCTCATGTTGGCAAGAATTGCTGAGATTTACTGATTTTCTTTTCTTCCTGTAAAGTATGAGGGAGAGTCTGCTTCATAGAGTAATTTTTGACTTTTCACACACACACACACACACACAAAAAAAAAAAAAAAAAAACTGCTACTGGAGGGAGCTAGGACATTATTTGTGCCCTTGTTTTGTCCTTTCAGCCATTTTATTTCTTCATTTCATAGTACTGCCTTTGGAGGTTGTCTGGCCAGTTCATGCTTGAGCAGAACTGCAGTTTTACAGGAGGTCTCATGTTGGTTATAGGATGCTGTGAAAAGTCTGTGCCAGAGCAGAATGAGCAGAAAGGCCTTTTTTGACTCCTCATGGAATACATGCTCACAGCAGACTGGATTCAGTGACTTCAGCTTTCTTACATGTAATCTTGAGTTTTTTCTTAAGTAACAGTGATGAAAGGTAGATTCATTACTCCCACCTAGGTGGAGTAATGAATAGTCCATCTCATGCTCATAAGTCATATCAGTTTTTAATGTAACTGGCCAGAGAGAGAGAAGTGTATGTGTATATACATGTATATATATGTGTGTGTGTGTGTGTATATTTATGATATTTATGTAAATAAATATGAAATAAAGTGTACCAACTAACTTACATCTGACTTGATGGCAGTTTGGGCTAAAATTCCCCAGGGTGGTGGCATTTCAGCTTAGAGGGGCAATTAACCTCACCTGGAAAATACTATTAAAGAAGAGCAGTAGGATGCAAGCAGTGCAAATAGAGTTGCTAACGCGTTTGTCTTTTCCAGCCATTTGTCTCAGTGGGGCTTGCAGCCAACCTGGATGCTCAAATTCAGGGAAGCTGTGCAAAGCATTTTTTCATGATTCTTGAAGAATACATGCAGTTCTCATCCTCAGGAGATTTAACTGTAGGTGTGGCTGGCAGATTTAATTGGATTAGTCCTGATACCAGGGAAGCTTGAGATACCATTTAAAGCTGTGTTAAATGGGTAATTCATAAGTGACCCTAGGTGACAATTTCCCGTAATCTTCTTTTCTTTACAGAATGGATGAAATGGAAAATTGATGGCATGAGTCTAAAACACATTTTTAAGCTTGTTCCTGAACAGAACACTACATTCACTTGATAATAAAGCTGACACACAAGAGTTTGCCTAGATCTTCATTCTTTAATGTCTGTCTTTATGTTTTGACTTGAAATCCTCTCCAATAAATTCAAGGCTGTAAAAATGTAATAGGACACCAGAGCAAGCTCCACTTTCTTGAACTAAATACAAACTTTTGAAGGTTTTTGGAAGATAATGATCTTTTGTGTGTTTAATGATCATATTAACCTCAGCATTATATGAAGGTGGGGGAATGGGAAACAAAGGGAGCTGAGAAAAGTTGGTAATGTTTTTACTACTAGAATAGAAGACTAATCCACTTAATCAATACTACCTAATTTTTCAGCATCTACTCCAGTTGATCTGGTTTTAGTTTGTACGTTTGAGGTATGTTGGCAGAATATCTTGCCCATGCTAGAAAAGCAGTTACTTCAGTGAGTACAGTTCTCTTGTGGCCCACATGCACAGGGAACTTGCTGTGGCATTAGGGTTCTGGTGCATGTTGGCTGACAGTGTTAAGCGTGTCATGATGATGAGCACTTGACTCGATTGGCAGCTGATGGCCAGTGTTGGAAGTACATGGGGAGAGCCACTGGCTCCCAGGCTAGAAGGCAGGTACAGGGTGCCTGATCCAGATCCTGAGCCAGTAAGCTAGTAGTGTGGGGTGTTCTCTGAAGACACTTGCCTTGGGGAATGGCCTTCTCCAAGAGAGCTTCTAGGGGAAGATCCATTACAGAGATAAATAGGTAAATTTCATGAAAGTGGCAAGATCCATTAAAGTCATTGAAGCAATAGTACTTTCTGCTACCTGAGAACCTCTTTCTTTTACCACTGCCTTTCCTCTATAAGATTTCACTTGCCCATTTAGAAGTACAGGAATTGAAGTATAGTCTTTTTTGTAAATGCTAGCACCATGGAGATGACACAGCAGTGAGAGTCAGGATCCTTGTTGGACCATGGACCATCTCTTCTGCTCTTAAACAATTTTGAAAGTCTGGAAAGGCTTTAGTCAGTCCATTAAAAATCTCATAACGAAATGTAAATGTGGAAAAAATCTGACCTGTTGATAAAAGACTTACTAAAAATATTTACATTAATGTTTGACTGTGCTTTCTTAGTTAATCTGGTTCCTCTGCTAATGGCTCTAAGCAAGGGTAGTTTACAATAAAAGTTAGTGCTGTATCTGGCCTATTAGTCTTCTCGCGTAAATGATTAAAAAATGATAGACACAAAAATCCATTTATGAAAGGGCTTTTTCCCACTCTGACCACTGATCATAGTTTTTTCTTATGGAAAAAAAAAGTAATTAAAAGACAACTGAATTCCCTGGTTTGTGGGAAGTCTGCTTGGTTTGCTTGTTATTTTGGAAAGCAACTATTATTTGCAAATGGAAGACTTTATAAAGATTTTAAAATGTCATTTAGGGCATCTCTGATTGCCCCGCGGAAGAGCTTGTTCACCTGTCAGCCTTTATAAGCATGTGAACATGGATTTCCTTTACTCCTAGGAAATCTTGTCTGGCTCTAATGCTTTCCAATGTGGTAGGTGAGCATGTAGCCTGAAGTTAAACAGAAGAATATGATTACTGCATTTTACACTTTGCACGAACGTTGTGCTTGCTGTATTTTGAATATCAAATGCAAATTATGGGACATTCAGCATCCTGGATAAACTTGATTCATGCGAGAAATCCAATTACTACCAGCAGAGCACTTTATGGATGAAATTTTGCTAGGGACCAACTCTAGGCCTCTGTATTTAAACAATAAGATTTCACTTAACTTGTGGGTAGGAGTTGCAGGAAAGGCTTCTGTAGAGTCGGTATTCAGCTGCTGTATAAAGAAAGCACTGTACAGTCTTTCTATTTGTAAACAGCTGTCTCATACAATAACATTGAAGATGAAACCTGCTGAAGTCCAAGGTAAAACTCACTTGTTCTCAAGATGCTGCTCAGTCAGCCTCAATAATGGTTGAGCAGAGGAAAATATTTTTAGAACCTCTTAAATCTTAAAGAAACCAATGAGCGTTAAATGGCTCATGCTAGATTCCTGAAAACCGAAGGTGTTCACCAGGAGGCAACTGTTCATGACCACAGGAGACAAGGGGAGGCAGTGAGGAACAAGATGAATGCAGCCGAGACAGCAAGGGAAGCAGGATACATTCACAGTAGAGAGAGAATCAAGTGATTCCGAAACAAGACCAGAGGATTTTTCTCTCACTCCCTTATTAGTTGGAGAGATTGAAGAAAAGTAGTGTGTATTAAAACTTTTCGTTGGCTTATGAGCCAAGCAGTGTATTCCCCAAATCCTAGAGCTCCTGTTTTCAAAACTCAGAGGGATCAAGTAAGAAGAAAGATCTTAGGTGCAGAATGTCATCAGTGGAAGAAGAAATGCACTGTATTTGAAATATCTATGAAAGAAGTGTGAAGGCAGCATCAAAGGTCAGGCTGTGCTAGAAAGAAAGAAGTCATTTGCCAGAGAACCACTGTCTCAGGGCCCTCTGAGCTCTTATGTTAAGTTTGATGTGATGAGTTTTTCTGAGCTCAGCCCTGCTCAAACTCTCTCAGCAGTACCACTCTTGTTTAGCAAAGTCTGATACAGTAAATATATTTTGCTTCCCTTCTGGCTATTTTCTCCTGAAGCAGTTTAGCTAAGTTCTCTGTCTGACAATGTATTAACCCCTTGCTAGTGGGTAATGCAGTAAAAGGATTACTGGGTTTAGTTCTTAGCTCCTGTGTGAGCCTTGACAATTGATTGCATCTTTGCTCAGTTCCTCACCTTATCCATAGGGAAGACAGAAGAATAAAAATGGCTCATCCTTGTACAGTCCATGCTGATTGTGAGCTAGGGCCATATGACTATGCAGAAAGAAGGACATCTGAGATCTTTCAGCATTTCTGGTAGACCTGACTAGCAGTGATAGGGCTGAGCTCTCCCTTAAGCCCTTTGCTCCTAAGTGGGTTAACCTCACCCAGTCCTGACTACCTTTCAGAGCTCCCCATCTGTTGCTGCACTTATCTCCTGTAGTAAGGAATGCTCCTTCATCAGACTCATCTTGTGTCAATGTGAAATTTCCATTTTCTCCTCCATCTTGCAGAGAAGCAGAAAAAGGCCTTTGTAGAAATTTCTTCCAACAAAAGCATTGTAAGGATGAATGTGATTTTCATGATGCTAAACTGGCTGAGGAGATTGTCCCTTAACTAGAGCTGGCTGCAGAAGGAAAAAGATAATGCAGCTCCAGCAAAGCTGAAACACTTCATCCTGTAGTTATTCTAACAGGAAAAAAAAACAGACATGCCTTGTTTTATTTAGAAAACCCTCGAGTAAATGTCGTAACACAGTACAGGCCTGGTCAGTAGCAAAAGGAGGACTCGGTTTCCCTGGAGCTCAGTCACTGGGGAAGGGGATTCAGAAGGGAAGGATACAGATGGAGTTAAGGAACCTTCATTTTTTGTTCTGATTTGAAAGAGAGCCCAATTTTGAAATCTCAGAAGAATTTCTCAGAAGAAATGTTGTCCTTCCCTCAGCTCTGTCAGCCGTGTTTGCACACTACGTATTTGGTTAGCATCAGTTGTAGCGTTGTGACTGAGCTAGAATTTTCTCCAAAAGCACCCATCCCAGATAGAAAGATTCTTTCAATTAGACCTGTCTTTCCTGCAAAAGTTCAATCAGGAGAGGTTAATAGCACGAACACACACTAAAAACAAATGCTCAACTTGAAAGTTTGAATAGTCACCAAAAATGAATATTAGAGTTTAGATCTGAGTGCAAAAATTGCCTTACATGTTATGTTGAAGGCATCCAGTCAGGGAACAGATAAACATGTAACTTAGCAACAAAGAATAAATTGAGAATGTTTGCAGTGAAATGTCAGAGCATGATCTTTAGATCAACTTGTACCTGCATGAGCAAATATTCCATTTTACAAGAACTGTGCCCTGCTGTACACACAGAGCTTAATGCCAAAGTATGTTGCCTTTTGTGTCTATTTAGCATCCAGTTCCTGTAACTTTATTGGCTGCCATCTTCCTGGACTTGCTCAATCCTCTCCACTTTTCCACAGGTCTGATAAAAAGCAATCATGTCCATTTCCTGCCAAAGGGACTCCATTGTGAACAAAACTTCCTGTTGTTATCCACCTCTTTCTCAAAGTGATAAACATTACTTTGAATCTCTAGCATTACACATGTATCTGCATGAATTCTTTTAACAAATGTGTTGAGGCTTGGAAAAATTTATTTTAGGTAAGTCAAATAATCTTTTCAATTATCTTTTGCTGAAAATACTGTATTTTTGTAGACATTCAAGAACGTCATGACATTAAATACTAGCCTAATTATCATTATCCTTTCTATTAAGTTTGCTGAGATATTTTTTAGAGTTGTCAAATATGTGTCTATTTTCTTATTTAGAAGGAATTCTTCAGGCATTTGTATATTTGGTTTCTTGATGATAATTGAATCCACATATTTAATTGCAAGAAAGCATTATCAGAGAAGTTAACAGCTGTAACTTAACTTTGTTTGTTAGGATTATTTTATTTTGGCAAGAACAGATTCTCAAGTGACTTCTACTGAATGGCACTTCCTGACAGTTTAGCTCCTCTGAGGCCTGCTATGGATGGAAGCTGGGGGAAATGATGAAGGCATTTTACCACCCACATGGCAGTTTACTGAACCTCATGTGGGCTCAGTGCAATATCCTACACATATCATGGAGCACGAGGCTAGAGTTAAGCCTGTGAGTTGTGAGTGAAGCTGTTCCCTTGCTTCAAAGCATATGCTCCTATCTTTTATCCATTTGGGCTAATGCTCAGCTTCTGGCAGATTGAGCTGATAATGCTGAAATGTATAGTTTTGCAAGTTTGGTGAGTAGGTCCAAGGCTAATGGAGATTTCCTCTAGCCGTTAATGCTACAAAATACTGTTCATCTAAAATAAGAGAAATCATACTGCAACAGGGAACCAGCAGAGGAAATGCATTTACAGTTCATCTCAGTTCCCTTCAGAAAATATGTTATTTCAATCTGGCTTGCTGGAGATTTGACTGTTCCTCTCTGGCTGTTGAATAACCATGGGAGAGGTGTTGTGAGGGCGTGTATTTATAGTCAAGCATATTGGGGGGGGTGTAAAGGATGATGTTTTGAGCATCAGTATATCCATTTACTTAAATTATTGCTAAACCTAATGTCACCTCTGTGTACTCCATAGCATGTTATTGAGTGTTCTAGCTGAGTAATTTCATTAGAATTTGCCTCATTTTCACCTCTGGCAGCAGCCATGTACATAGCTTCTGAAAAGGTTATTCACACAATATTGCATGACCTTGATGAAAGGCTAATTTGATAAGAATTCAATTTAAAATTCCATTTGTACTGACAGACCAGGATTTTATTGATGTCACAAATTTTCAGCAGTGGGAATGACATTTGGATTGAGACTGCATTGTTCATAGACCTGAAGGTGAAAAAGGCATAGGATTTGCAGGAGTTGCTTTATGAAAGGGTCAACACACCTTGCAGCAGTTTAGTTTAAATGCCTCACTAAACTGTTCTTAAGTTTTCTTTATTATCTTTTTTTATTTTTCTTAAATCTTTCACAGATAGGAAACAGTGGTTGATAACAGGATTGTTTTCCAACGTATTTCCAAGTGCATTTTCTACTTGCCCTTTCATCTTCAGGTCTCTCTAAGGTAGAAGTAACAGATAGAATAAATAAGTAGTATGATTTGCTTATTCTGAGTTATGAGTTTGTGCCGTGAGCAAGGGTCTCCTCTCTGTCTCTCACATAAATCACTGAGGCTGATGGAATCAGGTTCATGGAAGGCAGCTCTATGTGAACAGAGGCTGAACAGGATACATTCATGCCACATCCCGTCTGCTCTAAGTCTTGGTGTTGCTGAGGATGTTTGCTGGTATCACTGCACCAGTGCAGTCTGTGTTCAGTGTGGTTATCTTAGTTGCATGTGCAGAAGGAGTTGTTTTTGTAATGGACTAACAGCAGCCTGAAACCGTAACAATAGCCACTTTGCGCACAGATAGAATCCTTAAAACCTAGAGGCGCATGTTGTGAAAATGTGCCCTTCTCAACTGCCAGCAGCAAGGAAGAAGTCTGAAATGTCAAATATGCTGAGCTGTTTTGAAAGCCCAATTCTCAGTATAGTCATGGAGCTGCTTTGTACTGAGCATTTTTTTTATTTTTTTTGAATCTGGATCA
The DNA here is from genome assembly GCF_028389875.1 of Rhea pennata. Classification (NCBI taxonomy): domain Eukaryota; kingdom Metazoa; phylum Chordata; class Aves; order Rheiformes; family Rheidae; genus Rhea; species Rhea pennata. The sequence goes on from NC_084682.1 coordinate 627,546, forward strand.
CATTTAGGCGTGTAAATAGGAACTGATTCTTTTTCAGTTTGATTCTTGGAGATTTGCCAAAAGGGACATGTAAAAATCTGTGAAGGAGTAGTAGTGTTGCGGCAAAGGTAGTTGAGGATATAAATGAAGCAAAGGTTTGTAGGAGGTGCCAATATCTTTTATTAGACAAACTAATGCAGTTAAAAAAAAGGGGGGGGGAGGGTTGGTACAAAGGTCTTGTGTTCTTGAAAGCTTACCCAGGTTCTCTAGCTATATCTGTGGCCTTGTTTTTCTAGCTGTATCTGTGGTTCTAATAAAGGGTATTAATTTTTCCTCAAACATCTGTTTTATGGGATATCTACAGCAGGGGCAGATTTGGACCCACAATTCTTTAATTTTATTCCTGGGCTGAAATTGCATACTTTATTGTCTTGTAGTTCTTTTCCTATTGCCTTTTATACTCCAAGTAAAAAGATACTCATTGGTGCCATCAAGCACATCTTTGATCCCAGATCTAGTTCAAACTTAGTCCTCCTTGAGGAGAAGAATCTGCTGCTATTGGATTTGCTGAAGTAGGTCAGCCCTGGTGCACAGGACTGTTGATATACTTTCACTTTTTGCTTTTATCCATTCCAATCACATGCATTGCTGCAAGTATTTGACTTTAAATTGCAGAGTGTTTGCCAAGGTCTGGTTGGGTTAGAAGTCACTTCCTAAAATACCAAAGATCCCTGACAATTTTCTTGGTATGATTGCAGAATCCCAGGAGAATTTTAGAGGCATACAGGAACTATTCTGAGTAAGGTTCAGTGCGATGCTACTATTTTTGTGTAGGTAAAATGGTCATTAATTGAAAGATACTGACATTCTGAACCCTTGCTTTAGAAGGAGGTAAAGTGTCAGGGTGAGTACTTGTGCTACTGCAAGGCGGAGCTCAGGGGTCTGTAGGAAGAGTGTATCCCTGTAAAAATATTTCCAAGATCTTAATATATCCTGCACTATTAAAAGACTTGTGTCTGATCTTTCTCTGGAGATTCATCCTTGAAAGGCTCTGCTGTGGCCATTGTGGCTTTTCTGCTGGCTCCTGATGTCTCTAGTGGCGTCTACACACACGTACATAGATGCAAAATAGGATATAGTTGGTGAGAAATCTCTCATCTCTGAAATATTGGATATGTCTTAGCAGATAAAGGATGCCTTTTCCCCTTAGAGCAGCTTTCTTCATTCCATAGTTGGGGGTCTGCAACTTAGGCAGCTAGATGAAAATGTGTCATCTTGAAAACAGAAAAGTGCCATTTATGCCTAGGCTAAATAAAAAGGCAGTGGAGAAAAGAATATGACAAATTGCTTTTTGACTGTCAAGGATGGCTGAATTGCTTTGGCTAAACAAAAAATAGAGTCAGACCTTGATCCAAAGCCTGGAACCTTTTCATGGTCTTATCTGACTGCAGAAAATGGTGCTAGTGGTGATATAAAATGGGTCATATCCAGAAATTGTGTATGTTAGTATAGTTTCACCAGCTTTGATTTTGAGGGAGATTTCTGGGTGGCAGGGATGGACCCTCTCCTGCAAAGATCACTAGAACATCAGTTTACTAGTTTTTTTGAAAGAAATGTCAGTGCCGTGCTTTATATGCTAGCAGAACTAGGTCTGCTCGTAAGGATCTGAACCTGGTAGTGCAGTCTGTTTCTGTCACATGCTGGACCAAACTATCCATTGTCTAATAGGGATATTCAAAGTTTGGAGATGCCATTAAGGTGACTTAAGATCTGGAAAGGTCAATATTGTTTGCAGCTTAGAACCTGAACTCTAGCAGCTGCATTGCAAAGCTCTTAAACATGAAAGACTCCCATGTATTTCCACTAAATAGCTCAAGTTTTTAAGGTCAGGCATATACTCAAATATATTCCTGGGAACCGCTGAGTATGCAAGCTGATCTGTTTCTAAAACATCCCTCTACTGACCTAGACTTGCCTTCTGATGATTATTTGGGGTAGCTGTTGAATGTGAAGCAGAAGCTCTGGCCTCCAATGTAGACCATTCTAGCAGTGATCCACAAAGAAGGGAGGGAGGTTGGCATGGAACAGGGGCACAGGACCTTCATCCCTGAGTCCAGGATGACTGCATTAAATCAGTGAACCAATACAAAATTCAGATGTGAAATCTGTGCCCAGCTTCTCTGTAGGGTAGCATAAGGGGAGCTCTGGGCTGGGGCTTCCACCTAAGAACAGATGATTAATGATCCTTATTATCATCAGTTACTTACCAGCATGCACTGAAGATGCTGAACTCTGAAGTGTCACAACTCTAAAGCAAATCCAATATTATAATTACTTTGAGTTAGTACTTTGAGGAAAATCAAGTATGGTCTGGAAGTAACGATATCCTCTGCAAAACAGAACTGCGAAATAAAAAGCCAGTCTTATCTGACTTAATTTCCTTTTTCTTTGATAGGTTTTGCAATAAATTACTTGTTTAAGTGATAGCATGAAACATCACACAGTGATATTTCAAACATTCAAATGCGTTGATCATTTAATACTATTTTCCCTTTTTATTATGCCATAAGCAGAATTTTAATTATAATATTTATGCAAATTATGTTTGTGTAATCATATTTGAAAGACTGTGTGGATCAAATTTTCCAGCCAATTTCTCTAAATACAAGCTTTAAACTTTCCCTTTATCACTGTCACAAACACTCTTTCTTTGAAATTTGTCATTTCAGACACTTTCTATTAAAGCATCATGTAAAGCTTTGTATCATTTGTGGCCTCCAAAAAAAAAAAAAAAAAAGAGGATCTCTTCTTCTCTGGATCTGCAGTAGGAAAACCTAAGCATACACTTAAAAAAAATTGCTGCATTTTTCCTTCCGCAGCCTGTGTATGGGAGGCAGAAAATCTCAGTATGGTTTTTTTACGACTATTTATTTTTAAATTATTTTATTTTTTTTTTACTGCCTTACAAATTTGGATTCTGTCCATCATATTTAACCTGGACGCTATGGAGGGTTGGGAAGGCTCTCAGACTGGTGGCTGTGTGCCTGTTGTGTGCAACAGCTAATGGCATGCCAGTAGATGGCACTCCAGAATTAGGCAGCATTGCTCAGGCAGCATGGCTCTGGGTTTAGGAACTCCAGAATTAAGTAGCATTGCTTCAGATTACATAGCATTGCTCCAAATCAGGTAGTGTTGCTCTGGGCTGAGGCACTCCAGAATTAGGTAGTAACACTCCTGAGTGATGTAGATGGTATTTTTTTGTGTGTCTCTAACTTGTTATATCACTATCAGAGGGATGGAAATAGAGTCGACAGTCATACTGAACTCCGTTCTGTTCAACAGTAGGCTTTACGTGGAGGCAGGAAAATTTACTTTAATTTTACCTTCAACTACCCTTACCCTTCCTCTGAAAGGGAACCAAAATGTCAGCCATAAATCATGCCCGTTTATGGGTGCAGTCAGTGTCCTTCATATGTGCAGAGCCTCATAAGCTGTTTCACTGCTCTTCTGCAATCCCACTTACTTATCACCTTCCTAGTTAAGGGTTGAAGTTTATAAACTAAGCATATAACCCTGCTCCAAGTCTGAAAGCTCTTCAGCTTCCAATGAAACTTACTCTTCTAGGCTGAAATCTTACATGCTGCTTATTTTCTACCAAATACCAGCAATTACTGGCAAATACTGTAATGAACTGAGAGCAGAGAGACCTGCTGGCAAGTAAGAAGGATCTTTTTTTCTGTCAGGGTCATTCTTCAGACAGCTCTCGATTTGCTTTTGTGTAACAACAGAGGAGATGCAGGCAGGAGGTATTAGGATATATAAGACTTCCTCAATTATGGCAACTTCTGTGAAGGTTTATTAAAGCAAATAGTTAACATGCAGTCAAGAAAGGATAGCTGCTCTTCCTAACAGCTAGCACTCCAGTAGTTCAGTTAGGGCCTGCTTAAGGTTTTACTCTGTTTTCATACTCCTCCAAGAACATCTCGAGAAAACAAGCACGAAGATAACACCTTGCTATATCTAAAGCTGGGGCAGGGGGAAGGCATGAGAGAAGTAAAAAGAGACCTTAAACTCTTCTGATCCTTGGCTTTGTCAGGGAGAATTAACAAAAATATACAGATAATTTCTCTCCTATGTATATCACCCTATCCATGCTCAAACATGCACCAAAATTTCAGTTGTTCAATATATTCCTATGTGGAACAGATTTTATATAGCCAAATGTTTATCATAGGATCTGATTACTGGAAGATTCTGGCTGGAATAACTATTTCATTATAGAGAGAGAGTGAGAAGAGAAAGAAAACCAAATGAGCCACACCTGGGTGTCAGTTAACCAGTTGGTGATTGGGGGTGGGGTGGGCAGCACCTGAAGTTTATATTAGTCAGACTCAGCTGCACTGACAAGGAGGTAGAAGGGCTCTTCAGACTGGAAAATACCTGTAAAGGGGTGAGAGAAGATGCAGAGTAACATGGAGGAGGGTATGAAGAAAGCAGGGTGTGAGAACTACCTTCTTCTACAGATGCTTTGGACCTTTCTGATAGGTGAGTGGGATACAGTGAAGGGAGGTGTGAACCTCAGCAGGGCTAGGTGCCTTAGGGCAGCACCAATGGAAATGTACCTGCTGCAGCCTGGCTTTGCTTCCTCTTTAACCTCTGCTGCAGGGTTGGTAAGGTAGGTAACATGAAGGAATTAAAGCATTTCACCGGCAGGTCTCACTTACTAGTTGCTTCTCTAGTTTGTTTTGGCAAAACATGCCTTTCTTGCATGTGTGTTGGAGTAACGCTTTGACTTCGATTCTGTGACTTGTCTTTTGGAGAAGCCTGTCTTTGTTGGCAAAACAATGCAGTTTAGCTTTTAGGATATGTGTATGAACTTGGGCAGAGTGACTGCCCTGCTTGGAGTTTAAAAGTATTTCAACGTCTAGCAGAAGTTATTTGGAGAGAGGTGAAATCTTTTTACACTGTGTATTTTGTAATGAATATTAGTAGAAGATGGTGTATGTTGCAGTAATCTCAGACCAGAGGGACCTGCTGACTTGAAGAAAAGATGTAGAATATTCACAAATTCCTGAGGACTGGCAAGTTTTAAGTCTAATATAATAACATGAGAACAGAGAGCCAGAGTAAGAGAGAGACTAAATATTCTCAGTTTTCATTTTCTCTTAATAAAGCTTGATTTAGTTGGAATAGAGCTTTCCTTTCTCCCTTTTGCCTGCTGTACTCTCAGATGTGCAGACTGCAGGGGAATTCACTGCTATTTCAGGAGTTAGTGGCTTGCTGTGTGATTGAGAGCTTAGACTGCCCATGGCACATAACAGATTTACAGTTAGCTTTTGTAAAATGGCTGATTGCTTATTTTGCCTTGACTTATTTTAAAAGACAAACCTATGATGAGATGCACCCTGGCCCATGTTGTGTTCCCTGCTGTTGGATGTGGAAAGGTGCTTTGTGGGCGTATCAGGCAAGCCTGCTGTTCTGTGACCTTTCTCCCTGCTGTTGTATCGGTTGTATTGCCAGCCATAGCACAATACCTTGTTGCCTTCTTACACCTGTGTGGCATGGAGTCAGCTTAATTACAGTCTAACTCAGATTATACACTCTCCTGGAACATTACTGAGGGAAGTAAGGCTCATTTCTTAAAAGTCACTTATTTTTCTCTCCCTATAAGGCTCTGCTTACAACCATCTGTCCTTACTGAGAGAGGCTTCCTAGCAAGAAGCTTGTTGGACTTCTGGGCCTGCTACTTGGGCAAAGGGAGTCAAGAGCACTGATGTGCTTCCATAAACTGCTATGTGGAGCAACAGCCTTCCTGATCTTGGCTAAGCAGCTGGAAAGCTCTTTTAACCTACTGTGGGAGAGGAAATTTCCCTAACCCTTTTGATCTGGACACTTCAAAGAAGCTGCAGAACTCATCCTGCTAAGGATGATTCCATGCCTTCCCTACCCATTGAGGTATCTGCTCAGTAACTTGCAGTGTATTCACAAATGCCACACAGTGAGCAAACTACTTCATACGTAGCTGAGGAAAGAGCCATTCACTCTAATAAACTTATCTGCTGCAAACTTTCTGCCCTCAGAGCTGACTTAGTGCTTCTTAGGCCTGTGAGGCGGCTTTCTGGGACAAGCCTTCCTGTGCCAGAGCACAGCTGTGTAGTTGGCACCAGCTTGTGAGGACTGGGGTTGTTTTCACCCCTCTCTCAGATACAGTAAATAGGAGATCAGGCTTACCTCAGAATCTCCTGTTGTGTTCTATTGATGTGGATATGCAATTAGCCTGTCATGATTCTTCTTAGCTTTGGCCTGCAGACCTACAACTACAGTATGATCTATAGTTGTTAAAATCTAGGAGAGCAGAAGTTTTTCTGCTTGTTAGGGTAGGCCGCATCCAAAGAAGAACACTTATGCTGCTTCTTGCTGTCAAATTGAGCAGGAGGAAGCAAATCCCAGTTCTGTGGCATGGGCTTTTTGTATGTTGCTAGTAGATATTGCCAGGACACCTGGTATTTAAGCTTTGTATTCCACCAGTACTCAACTATTCTCCATCAAATCAAGGCTTGCTGAGTTGAATATCTATAAAGCCCCAGCTGGAAGGCTTGTTTCTGCAAATCATGAGGTTGCAGATGAGCAGGAAGTATGGAATGTTTACCCTAGACTAGCCATTAAGTATTGAAAGGTACAGTTCTGGGAAATTAGTAGATGTTTGAACTCTTCCCTTGAGAGAGGCCTGGCCAAGGTGTAATCAGGAAGTAGCAATGTTTGTAGCAAAAGATTAAGGATGATCTGGGCATAAATCATCCAGTTGGAGCCAGTCTATTAGATACATGTTTCCCAGGTTGTCTCATCTTCAGGTGAACAGAAACAGTTCTCACTGGCAGCAGATATTTACTCAGCCCTGAGTCGCTGGCCTTCCAAAGAAGAAAACTTTTGCCTATGCCAAAACAATAACAAAGAGCATCTGCCTGGCTGCAAACTGCATTTGTTGGTCTGAGTTGACCACTGAGTCTCAGTTTTTAAATGAACTATGAGCTCTTTACGTATCTCAAGTGGTATCTTCAGTATGACAGAATTCTTGCTTAGATGCAGTAGGCAACAGTACAAATAGTAGTGTTATGGCAAGTGTATCTGGGCCTTAATTTCCAGTGACTGTATGCTAATAACTCTGTAGCCTGGGGAAGAAAAGACTGAGGGGGGAATCTTAGCAATGTGTATAAGTACCTGAAGGGAGGGTGTCAAGGGGATGGGGACAAACTCTTTTCAGTTGTCCCATTCAACAGGACAAGAGGCAATGGGCAGAGATTGAACCACAGGAAGTTCTGCCTGAATGTGAGGGGGAATTTCTTCCCTGTGAGAGTGAGGGAGTGCTGGAACAGGTTGCCCAGAGAGGTTGTGGAGTCTCCTTCTCTGGAGATACTCAAGGCCTGCCTGGATGCAACCCTGTCTAATGTGCTCCAGGTGACCCTGCTTGAGCAGGGAGGTTGGCCTAGATGATCTCCAGAGGTCCCTGCCAACCTTACTGATTCTGTGATTCTATGAACTCAGGAAGACATGAGCACCTGTAATGACAAGCTTAATGTCTTTCCTTTTCTCCTTTTAAATCTACTTAGAATGCCACATGTAAATCCTCCATGCCATATTAGTGCATGACGATGTTCATTAGTAAATGACTCCAGGGTTGTCTAAATGAGAAAAGCAATTAGGCAGATTTGTAGAAGACAAAACATGTATTGATTAATGTTGATCAATAATAATGTGATGACACATGCTGAATAATTCTGGACTCCCAACAGAAAACTAGAAATCAAAAAAAAAAAGGGAGGGGGGGAGGAAAAAAAGCTGAAAACTGATGCCTTTTTTAGGCATAAATGGACAACTGAGCCTTCTCCAGCTACCTCTTAAAACTCATAGCATTAATCACTTCTGTGCTGTACATAACATTCCAAAGGAAGGAAGCAACCAATGTTTTCACATTATTAAAGGAAATTATATATCCAATACCTTTTAATGTGATTAACAACTATAAATGGAGGCTATTTAAAAGCAGCAGATAGGAGGAATATTAGTGCCAATAAGACTGAGTTAAATAAGGTTATATCTGCCAACTGTGAGTTTGGAAGGCCTGCCTTGTGGGTAAGATAACTTGTTCACTCAAGTAATAAAGCAAGTACTACCTGGAAAAGATTATAATTGTGACCAGAACAGAGCTATGGTGCTATTTATTTGGCTCTTACTGTGATGAGTAGTGAATTAGCACAGAATCTCAGTACATCAGAATGATGCCAGTACCTAAAACAGGCAGGTTATTCTGCAATAAAAAATAGCTATATTCCTAAATGCATTATGCAAAAGAGAAAAAAAATATTGTGTAACTGAGCTCTTTCTTTGGTCACAGCTCAGTGGGCCAAACTGATTTTCTGAAGGTAGGTGGAATAGAAAAGATCAAAACCAATATGGGAATAGTTTTTCAAAGGCCCTCTGAAAAGGGGCTATCACATCTGAGAGGTATATCTGTAGTATTGGGGTGACATGAAAAACAAATGACCATGTGGGGAGAAAAGGTGGTCTACGCAGGAGATTGGATGGAGGGACATCTGAACATATAGAAACAAGCACCTGTCTACAATGATGGTGGATTTCTTAACATTGTTTGCTGTGGATATAGCAAGAGCAGCCTGAAGCCACTGTCTGAGCCCTGGGAAGTGAGTAGAAGAAAACTAATCTTGTTAATATAAGGAGGACTTACTCTCTGTGCTTCTGTTTCCTTTCACCTGTGTTTGTCTTTGCTCTGTAGAGATGTATAAAGTTCTCTGGCTACACAGCAGAAAGGGATTTGATTGCAGTTCAGCCAGAGCCTTATGCTGCTAAACAAGTATTGAATTGCAGAAGAAGGAGGAACCACCTTCCCAAATGGGTAAGAATCCTCCTGTCTCTTTGATTTCTCTCCTTGAATTTCAGCAGTGTCACAAACAATCAGTTTTACTTGCAGTAGCTCTTTGCCCCTCTGAAGCACAGGCTGTGTGACTGGAGTGACTGTGGTGCCTTCCCACTGCCTGTGCGGGTAGGACTGGAAGAGAGATGGCAGAGTGAGGCAAATCCATGACTACACTTTCTACCCAGATGCTTGGAGCATGCTTCTTTCCCTTACAGTGAGACAGTTTCAATCTACTCTTGTTCTGCTTTTGTATCTCACAACTGACTTAACTCTGCAAAGCTTATGAGTATATTTGGACCCTGCCACAGGAAGGCTGAGCCCAAGGAACTGAGCGCGGAGGTAAACTGGGCTGCAAGTGCTTGTGCAACCTGCTGCCAAAGGCTTTTAGTAGTGGCAGAGTGTTTTCTATTTGGAACTGAGATGAGTGTACTACTTGCTTTATCCAGCTGACCTCTTGCAAAATCTGATCGCTTCTATTATCTTTAGCAGGCAGGAAAGAAAACATTTTGTTAGATGAAAATATATGTCTTGAGGCTATGTTTTCTTCATAACTGTCTGCTTGAAATGACAGATTATGGGGAGGAAATAGAGCACCAATATGCATTAAAAATTTCTGTTAATGTAAAGTAGAAGACAGTACATAGAGATATGCTTTATTACACAGCAGGTACATTAAACAAAACAGTTGTATCCTGGCACTGACTCAATTTTCTGGAGTGATAATTTGTTGTATGAACGTAGGGATCTGTTAAATTAACTATGACCTAGTAGGTAAAGTATAAATTAAGAATTCTTCCATGCACTTCTGTTTTCCATCTCCAAAAATAACCGATGTTATTAAATAGGAAAGTGCTCTTTTAGAACCCATGTTTAAAGTTGAGCAGAAGGACAAAAGTGCTGGGTAAATACAAGTTGGAGAATAATCATCATCTTGTCTCTAGTACTGAGCAGTGATACTAAAATCCTTGGTAGTAAGCTATTCCCTGAGTAACTGGAATCGAGAATGTGATAAAGCTTGGCCTTTCTCGTTTTGAAGGCAATGAGAAGGATTCTGTTAATTTGCAGCAGCCTTGGGATAAAGCCATTAACCTAAGCTCTGGAAAGGGTGTGAATTCCTAGTCAGTGCATTAGAAATGTGTGTATGGGGCTAAGAAAGGAAGAGTAATGTGTATTTTGCCACTGGTTCCTCTGTGTTTCTAGAGCATGTCCACTGGCACTGCCAATTCCAGATATTTCAGTCTGTGTTAGCAAGTGATCTCCCAGCAACCTGTCATTTACAACTTTTGTCAACACCCTTGTGTGATGATCCCTTGCTTTGATCCAAACATGCAGTATATGAGACCGCTCTCTGGTCTGGTGAATATCCCTGCTAACCAATGTGCCCTTTTATCCTCAGCAGTATTTTCTTAAGTTCTAGCAATCTCTGTCCAGATGTATCAGCTAAAAGAACACTAGGCAGCAGTGTGAGCGCAGTTCACCTTTCAGGTTGTCTCTGCCCTCCTGCTTTAGAACTGATACATTACTCCCTGAGTGTGGCTCTGTGCTTTGAACTGTGAACCCTCAGCAATGGAGCTGTTGGTATCTTGCATCAGTGCAGCAGCTGAACACAAATACTGCTGTGAGCCTGGCCAGTTATATTGCATCCAGTGTTAGGATATTGTGCCTATTTTAAATATTATCTTGATACATTGGGAACCTGCATGGAGCGTAAAGCCTTCTGCTTCTTCTCCCTTCCCCCAAATCCTCCACAGAACTGAAGAGGAAAAACAGTAATAAAAAGGCCAGACCTAACTACTTCAGTTTATTCGGCTGCATGCAATGCAAATGCTGTAGGCATGTGCTTAAAATGTAGTGAAAAGTACAGTTCAGGAGCTATAATAATGCTGGTAATAGCACAAGTTGCATGTAAAAGGGAACATGAAGAAACAGAGTAAGTGAAACAGCTCTGAAAGTGTATTGCTTTTTTTGGGAAGCCTAACTTGCTCAAAGGAAAGAACTGTAATCCCACTCTGGCTACTCAGTCATAAATGGCAAAACAGTAGCCAGGTGACATGGCTCATCAGGGCAGAAAAGCACTGTCTGCTCGCTACTGATACCCAAGGAACGTACCATGTTTGGAGTGAAAGTTCTCATTAGCATTCCTACTTCTGTGCCAAGGCAGGAAGAATAAAATAAATGTAGTAGGGAGAAAAAAACAAGTTTCTTAAACTGTGTTGGAGGAAGTAGAGGAGGAAAACGGTTAATTTTCTATTACAGGAACATCATTTCAGCTTCTTCTCTCCAAATTGGTTATTCTGACTACAGGGGTATTATCAGCACACCCCTGTCACGCACAGTCAAGGTAGGAGTTGCTCTACCTGGTATTAGGGTGGAAGAAACAAAGCTTTGAGGTTCCTGGGCCAAATCTGTTTCTGATTTGGTGACTGAAGTGTTTGTGCAGTAGCTGCTGCCTAGTGCAAATGGAATGTGTTACTCATAGTCTAGTTTCTTCTGGATACATGGTCAGCAGAACTAGCTGTGAAAATGCTTGTCTTGACAAAGCAGTTTTAGGTTGAGGTGAAACTCCTGATTTCCACACTTAAACCAGATAGTATTCTAAGTGTCACAAGAAAAGGATGTATACAGGGTATGCATAGGTGTGCAAGGCGTCTGTCAGTGGCACTTCAGGAGCAAGTGGTATGCCCAGAGCTCAGCTTTGCCCAGGAGTTTGGAAGAACTTTGCCCGGATGTCTTGTAATTGAAAAATCTGCTTTGCTATTTGAAAAAGGCTTCAATTGAAATGCCCTTTACAATGTGTTTACACAAAACTACTGCTGCTAGAGCTAGTGTTCAGTGCTGTACCACCTCCACTCTGAGTTCAGGTAGTTTTGTCTCTGCAGACACTGCAGATGTTTTGGAATTGAGCAAAATACTTCCCTATCCAGTAAGGAAAAAGTGGGAACAAATGGTCCAGGGTTCTAGAAGATAAGGTTGGCATAAATATTAAAGCGAAAAGCTTGTTTCCTTTACTCATGCCTTAGCAGATGTCTGCCCTGCTGTCTCAAGGAAGTGGAAAGGTATCTTTTCCTGAAAGGATGAACAAAAAGCCCCTGACCAATAAAAATACATCAAAGTAATGAATTTGGGGTTTTCTGCATCATTTTTCTGTGTAGACTTGTAGGCTTTTTGTGAATGTGAGGGATGTAAAGCCACTCTTGACTTATTTTAAAAGCTTGTTTCCAAAAATAGGTTCCCCCCAGCAAATAAAGCTATTAGATACCCATTTTCTATTGGGAAATGCAGATCAGATGTGGCTCATTATTTTAGGCACCCTTGTTTGTTGTTTCCACTGGAGACTTGGCAGAGCCTCTCAACTAGTTAATATTTGCACTAGTCCAAAAGCTAACAAATGCCTGAAGAAATCCTTGTATTGAAGGGATTTGAAGCTATCTTTACTGGACGCTCTGGAGAGCTAAGAATGGTTTTAGTTTACCAAATGAAATGCCGTCTGCATCCGTGTCATGGTTTAAAGGTGCCCGTTACCCTGGTGCTGGGTCAGTGTGTGAACCATGAGTTCTTGGGCTGAGAGGAAGCGAAAGTAGCTCAAAACTTGATTAGAGATCTCTTCTAAATTACAAACCTCACACAAGGCTTAAGACTCTATTTGAAGGATTCTGCCATCTTTAATAAATGCTGTAATCAAGCTTAAGACTAGTATTGGGGCTGATCAAAGTATGTTGAAGCCACTAGCTCATAACCCATGCAAGACTATGGAAAGGTGCTTCTTGTGTCCATGAACTCTGAGATAGAACCTAATGAGTGTCTCTAAAAAGAAATCACTGCTCAAATATCCATGGATTACACTTCCTTCTTCCTAGATAAATGAATGTACTGTGTGGTTTTTTTTGATTTCATGTAGTGTGTTTTCCCTAAATACTCTGGAAAATTGAAATAAGCAAGTATAGCCTATCTTTAATAGCATGTGCAATGACTGTGTAGAGTGGGTAATTTGCATCTCATTAGCTTGAATTTGGGGGAACATGTTTGCTGCCTGATTGATCTGGAAATAGAAGAGTGATACGTTTTTTGAGTGAATCTTGTTCATGTGATTTTGTTAAGAAAGGTACGCAGTTGGATATGTTATGCTTGCTTATCTTCATTTTGGTTCTAGGAAAAAAGTCATTGTTTTCATTCTAATATGTTGTTGCACCTTTGTATCCCATATGTAATTCTTGGTTTGCATGGGGCTTTTTGGTTTTTGTTTTGCTTGGTTTTTCTTTAATGTCTTCAATTCCATTCTCTTTCAGCTCAGCTTTGCTTGGAGTGTTGAAGCAGTAAGATAGTCAAAAAAAAAAAAAAAAAAAAAAAAGTTTGAAAGTTTGTTTTTCTTTCAAATCTGGAACCTTATCAAATAGTGTTTGTGGCCTGATTCCCACTGACCTTTGCAGTTACAGGTAAAGGAAGATAATGAGGGGTGGGGAGTGAGAACGGCTTGTCTCTTTTAGCATCTTGGAAATACTTTAGCACTGACATCTATTGGAGAACTGAAATATTCCCTAAAAATATACATATTTTTGAAACGGAGACAGCAGTGTTCACGCTGAAACAGGATATCAATTGTATTTTATAAATTAGTCCTATAATGTCTTAGGTATGTGTTACTTATTGGGCCAATGTGAGTTTATTTGTCACACTACAGCAAACAATGTTATGAAGTGAACTTAGAGAAAGGCTGAACACTTGCAATCAACATTAGTTTCTTAAGAAAGCTTTTTCTGTGTTGGCAAAGCATTCAAAGAATGTTGCCAGGAGATGTGATCAGGCCATATTTGAAAGCTGGGCCTTCATGAAGGTGACTAAAACAGATCTGAACTTGGGAAAATCTGTTTGCAACTTTGAATTAATTTTATGTGCTCACAAAAGGGAGGAATACTCATTTCTGGCTAGGGTTGTTTGGTGTTTTGTCTTAACAGGTGTAAGTTAGGCATCTGTGACCTCTCTCTGCTCTGTTCTTCTGTTGTGCTTTCTTGAGGAATGTCTTACTGGTTTCTTTCTTAATCACTGCAAAGTTTCATCTGTTGTAAATTTTGCTTGGGCTTTCTTCATACATTGTTTGCTTCTCCAAGGAAAGCTTCATAGGCTTGTTTGGTTTGGTTTCTCTTTTGTGCCATGCTCTTTGCTGCAGTTTGTTTTGAATGCATTTGCCTGAGCCTTCCAGTGGAAGGAGATGACAGGAGAGAGAAATGCGAGCACTAAATGATTAGTGGATTTCCTCTTCCCTCCCCTGCCCCCTAATTGGGAAACTTCTCCCCTGCCCCCCCCCACCCGACAGGGTATGTAGTGGTGGTTAATATAAGCCTAAAATCCAGAGGGTGTCAAGGAACATCATTATATTACATCAACTGTTATTTGTGCTTAGCTGAGAATAATAGCTGTTGATGATGGGGTTTTATTTGCTCTCAGGCAAAGCTGTGCCTAGAAAAAACCCACTTCAAAGAAAGTTTTGTCTTTCAGGCTCTGGAGCTTAATAAAATTCAGAAAATAGCTATAAAGTGGATACTGATACTGAATTTAGGCTTCCCCTACCCTTTTGTACTGCATTTCTCTCTCTGGGCTGTGAAAGAAATGGTGGACAGCCATAGAGGAATGAAGTTGCTTATCATGGGTGGGCTTCAGCCAATGCAGAGCATGTCTAAGGAAAACGGGTGAGTCAGCCTTGCATCTGGATTCATTTAGTCCTGTGGAAAAACTAGGGTAGAAATTTCTCCAGTATCTTTTAACCTTGACTGAGAGCAGGCTCATGGACTCATGTATTGCCCCAGAGGCTCTATGGAATGGTTTATAATCACAGGTAAAGCAGGGAAAGAGTGATTTAACTTAGTAATGTTTCCTATGAGCCAAGAAAGGTGAATGACTGTGACTTGGAAGAGCCTAGCTCTTAGTATAGTTGTTTGTAATGGATATGACTGTGTGTTCTTGGAAATCCTTGCTAAAACTTAAGTGTATGATTTCAGGGTTCCTTGGGGACACAATTCCCTGTTGAGGGGCACAGGGTGCTGGTGGCCAGCCTCTCTGGAGCAGTCCATGCTGCAGGCAAGCAGCTGAGGAGCACTTGTGAGCTTTCCTCTAGTACCGGTAGCTTGTCTCAAATCTGGCACTGTGGCAGTGCAAGGCAGTCCAGATGAGCAAGACTATGGAGCTTGAGTTTGCCCAGTGAGCAAGGCACACCAGGGGTAACTGGTAGCCCTTTTGCCCTGATTCCTGACCACTGCTAGATGATTACATGGGGGCTCGCTCCTAGTGAGAGGCACGGAGCTGAGGGCTTCCAGTGGTAGCGGGATGAGTCGCTGTTGCTCAAGCAAGAGAATGGTTTTGCATTGAAGAGATGCAGCGCACTCATGCTGCCAGGGGGCTGGGGAAGAGAGTGGTCACAGAGCACATGTTGCCCAGCAGCTTGTTGCATCAGCTCAGAGTGAACAGGCTGAGCAAGCTTTGACTCATTCATCTCCAGTAGTGCTGAGGCTAACAGAGGTTGGGAGGTGCACAGGGAATTTGAACCAAGTGATCTTCAACATATCAGCACTGATTCAGCTGTCTCCTACTGGACCCTGTGGATGTCATGTATGCTAGTTTTTCTTTCACAGCCAGATACAGCTGTGTCTGCAGTGTAAATGCTATGAACACTGGTAGGCTCTGAACACCTGTGGTTAAGATGGAGGTATGCTTCCTACTGCATTAATTGTACCACAAGGTGATAGGAAGGACAGGTGATAGAGGGGATACACTGCATTCAGCTGCTGCAGTTCTTCATCTTGAGAAAGCAGCAAAACTTCAGGGGACCTGAGTTGGTAGGGAAGGTTTTGCACTGTTCCTACAAAGATTTCTTTTGGTCTGCTAACGTTGTTTTCATTCTCCATTGTGCGTGTTGTGTCTTCTGGTGCTTGACAATGCTTGGAAAGTGATAATCTGCTGATAGTTTTGTCTTGTTCTTTGAATAATTGCTGTTCGTTTGTTTATACTGAAATGCATAGCACAGGAAGTATGTTCCTTTCAATGGATTTGAGCATTGAGCTCCATGTATTGCTTTTATCCTATCCTCTGTGGGTTTTTTTTTTTTTTTTTTGGCATTAGTATTTCAGATTTTTCAGTGTTTGCATGGTGTCAGAAAACTGTTAACCCTTCAGCTTAGACTGAGCAATACCCTGTAGTTAGCAAATTCAAATCCCTCTGTCAAGAACTAGTTTGGGCATTTTTGAGAATTCTTCTTGTGCCATTCAAAGCTTGGCTGGTTAATGAGGGCACTGTGTAAGACTAAGTCAACAGAGTTGTTTTCCTCTCTCCTCCCTGCTCAGCATTTAAGACTGAACAGTGCTACAGAATCAGCTGCTGGTTATCTGTCTTTTGGCTGGCATCTCTTGCTTGCAGATAAAGTAAAGTTCTGCTTAAGCTAGCTTATTTTACTCCACAGCATCTGCTGTGCTTATAAATCTATGCAGTTTAACAGCTACGGCTTTGACTTCCAGGCTCTCCAGGTTGATACCTGAGCCTTCTGCAGATACTGTTCCCTGAAGTTACTGTGTGTGCCTGTGTTACCAGAGCAGAAATGCCTTCTTTGACCCTCCAAACCCTACTTCCCAATTCTTGGAGTTATCCAGCACTGGAGTGTGTCACCAGCTGGTGGCAGAGGTGTCGGGGAGCTGGTTCCTGGGGCTCAGCTCTCCCGCATGTGAGTGCATGTGAGGTACTGCTCAGTAGAAAGCCCAGAGCTGCCCGAGGTCTGCCTTACAAACGTGCAATGTGCCGTGCATTAGAGGGCTACGTTCTGGTTCTTGTCCTTGCTCTGTTCCCTTTTTAAAGTTGTTGAGGGTTCTGTTGAGATGAGTTTGTATCATTTATATGGGGCCTGTTTTGGACTCTAGGAATATCTAAAGGCTTTATTTTCTTCTCTTTTAAGAGGAGTAAGATCTTGGAGGGAAAATGCCAAAATGCTGTCCATGTTGACAGTTTCTGTCAGCCCAGCAGAATTATAAGTCACCAAATATGAAATTACTAGGAGAAAAAGACTTGTAAGAACTGCAACTAAATCCTCACACACACAGCTTTATCTATTTTGATGCCCAAACATGTTCAAAATACAACTGCTATAATACTTTTACCTTTCTAATAATGAAAGGTATTTGAATTGCAAAGTAAGCAAAAGCTCTGAATGTCAGTGTGTTTGAAAATAAGCCTGCCTGAATGTTTCATTTTTCTTCTCACAATAATAAACCCTCTATGTTAACTGAAGAACAGGTACACAATTTGCTGGGAGTTACAGTAGAGAAAACTGGAAACAAAGGTGAGACTACAGTTGCCAAAGGTGCAAAGTAGCATGTAATGCAGAGAAATATAGTATTGTAGTAATGGTTCATATGGCAAAACTAATGTAATTGGTAGTGTAATATAAACAATTACATTACCAGTTCTGAACGATACTAATTATATAATAGAGTTAACATGAAAATGCTGTTTTAGTATGGCCCACACAGCATAAGGAGCTGAAATAATCCCATTAAACAGAGACTGGATGTGCTGTTACTTCCACCCCCACTGAAAAACACTATTCTGCACAGAATGTTCCAGTTAATGAGTTTAAGAAAAACATTAATAGGAAGGAGGCAATCGAGCACAGTGTTAAGGACCCATAAATTGAATTGATGCAGTGAACTCTGTTATCTCTACCTCTTCCACTCAGTATCACTAAAATGTCACTGAATCTAAATGTCCTCTGGTACATTTCCATAATCCACAATTTTAAGAACTAGCAGTGATGCCTAATTCTGCACAAATGTATGTCTGTATGGCAGTATTACAAGTAGAGTGGTTTTAAGTTTGTATCTTTTTTAAATATGAAGGTTTTTTGCAGTTCTTTAAATACGAACTTTATTTGAATGATTTGCTTTATTTGTAAGTCAGTTGGGATAGAAAATATATGGCAATGTATGTTATACACTACATAGGCTGATAAGCAAATCTCGAGTATCTGAGGCAATTTGATTGATTTCTTTAGCTGGTCTTTTAATTGATATCCTTTCCTGCTATTCTTTGAGGGCCGTTTTTAAAATTGCTCTTTGCTGGTAAGAACTGCAAAGAAATTACCATCAATCTGAAGTGTTCGGGGTCTGAGATCAGGCTGGTTTTAGTGGCAGTTCTGCTTTATATTGATGTGGTAAAATACCAGTTGGGTTTTCTGAAATAAAAACAGCAACAGCCAATAATTAATGTTCACATAGTTAGTTAAATGGGTCTAGCTGGATACTTGAAGCCATACTCCTGCCTTAGAGAGATTTATCTGCTGAGGGTCACACAAACCTGCAGACTTTCCAGGATTATGTGATTGCTAAGGGTCTATGCATTGTACTTTACTCAAACCTTTGCATAAGCAATTCAATGTTTGTAACAAATACGTGTCCTGGTGCACATTTGATTTCAGAATAAGCAGTAGTTGTTTTCTAGGCATATATGACAGCTTGTTTTGTACAGCAAACATCCTGTGAAGTCCCAATTCTATGAAGATCAACAAAAGAGCTGCTATCTACTTCTCCCAGCTGCGTTTTATCTCCATATTCTCTCTCACATCTCTACCTGAAGAGATTTTTCAGGAAGCTGAAGCCTGAGTGGGATTGGCAATCTGTATATGGTACTTAGAGGTTGCATTGGCGCATGGTGGATTGTCACCAAGCTTTTGCCTGTGTGCATGTCTAGCACAGTACTGCAGAGAAGATGTGTTGGCCTGCCTTGGGTGTAATCTGCCTCTCATGCCCATTTGCTCGGAGCCTTGGCCTGAGCCCAGCTGCACTGCGTGTAGTTTTGAGGAGGTGGGGAAGTGTGGAGCTAGCCCATGTGCCTTTGGCTTGCGTGTGGGCCCTGTGCAGCACACAGAGAAATTCTTCCCAGACCAGAATGCATTTGCTGCTGCACTAGTTTTTAGCTTTCCCTTTCTGGAACAAACTGAAGTGGCTGAATACTGTTATAATCTCTTCTGTTGTGCTAAGTAATTATGTAGTCTAGGCTTGATTTGTGTATGTGCACACAGGGTTGTGTGTGCACCTCTGTTAGATGGCATCCCTTGTTTGTGGGTGCAGGAGGTGGTAATGTGAACCCAGGCTGATGTCATCAAACACTACCATGGAGACATATGATTAACAGCAGGCTTTTCTGTTGAGTTAATTGAGAATAGTGTATTTAGGCTTGAGAGAAAGTAGAAAGAAGGATCTCTGAGAACAGGATGGAACAAGGAGGATAAAACTAGGGACACACAAGCAGATAGACGTATCCAGGAGAGGACCTTGATGTAATCATGTCAAGTTGCATGTCTCCTCAGTGGATTTCCTGTGCAGAGAGGGAAATGTTAGCCTCAAACCTCAGAAGTGGGATTCTCCTGGCATATTGTTCCAAGAACCATCTAGAAGTAGCTACTTGAAAATATTAAGCACAGGTGGATGTTATCCTATGCTTTTACTTTTATTACTGTTTTAACCCAGGATACTATAATCCAAGTTAAGATCCTATTCATGTGACCATTTTATTTGTTGTGCTGTAGACAGAAATAATTAAGACAAAAATCACTAGAGGCAATGAAAGTTTAAAAAGAGATCATCTAGTCTGTGCTTTGTATTTAAGCAATGTTTTGAAGCTACAGCTGCACCTTAGCACAGCTGTGAAATTACAGAGGGCTCACAGCCAACCAAGCAGATGACATTTTTCCCCATATAAAAGGAAATTCCCAGGTGTGTCAGATTGAGGGAAAGTATTTGGTAGAGGGAGAAGATAAAGATGCACTGTGAATGGCAATGATCACTTTTTTTAACTAATAGGGCTCTTTATTAATCAGTAGAAACTGATGCTAGTTAGAGTAGCCAAAGTGCTGCTCTACATTTAATCAGGGGCAACATTTCTGTAAGTTGTCCTGTCATAAACTGAACACAGCCCAGGTGATGCCTGGGCCATCCAGAGCTGGGACAGCCAGAGCTGGAACTAGTGTTTTGTGACTGTATAAAGTGAGGCTAAAAGACAGTAAGATAAAACAATCTCTTCAGTGAAAATTGATACCCAGTAAATATGGTGCAATGCTTAATGCAAACTTTTGTCTAATATCAGATATTGAATATCTCTGTGCATGAGCATGTTTGAAGTATCTGCCCTGAAGCATACAATCTACAGGTTTAAAATGAGGGGAGAAAAGTCTGCTTGTGTAAGCAGCATAAAAGCCTATTTAAATATATTGAAAGACTGCTTAAGGAACAAGAGATCTAGAATGTGCAGATGTTCCTGATGTGCATTTTTAAGGCCTCAAAGGAGTGTTAAAAATCAATAGTCTACTCCCATGTAACATGATTCAGAGTTCTGCTCGACTAAAGTATATCTTCCAGAAAGCTACCTTTTCTTAGTTTCAAGATTTTAAGAAATAGAGTAAATAATAAAAGTTCAATGGACTGTTGTCATTTGTACTCAAGCGAACTAAATAGCAGAGGGGGATGTGCTTTTTGATGGGGTTATCTGTAGCGGGTGTCTATTTTAGCTAATATTTGCATTTTTATTGCGTTCTCAGTTGGTATAAACTGGCGGAGTTGTATTGAAATCAGGTTACACCTGCCCCTTAACTCTATCACTTTTACTACACTTCTTCCCTCTTGCAGGAATCCTTCACTCACATCTATGTTTTTCCATGGCATCATTTGCCTTTTCATCTAGCCATGGACTAACAGCCAAAGTTTTGAACCGCATCTTCCCGTGCTTTACCTCTATGGGATTTGAATCTATGAAGACAATGGAAAGCTGCTTTCATATTGCTTCCCAAACTCTGAATATAATGGGATCACTTCTGTTCTGGTGTGAGTCTGCCAGAGCTGTTGGATTACAGTGGAGATTAGTTTGGCCTGTTTTTGTTCGGATTTTATTTCTTAATCTCATGTTCTTATTTCATTCTTAATGCTTATCAGCATTGTTCAGCATTCTTATTCTATAAGAACAGAACTTCACAAGGCTTTTGGTTCATTAGTTTTTAATTAAATATGAATTGAATCTGTTTCCTCTAGGCTAATTTTCAAGTGACAAACAAAATCCCCTTAAGTGCCTTTCCTTTTCTTCCATAAACTAGTAGAGCTGCTGTCAAATTCCCTTAGAAAACAAATTTCTTCAACCCTGTAAGTACAGATTACTGTTCAATCAGAAATAAGCTAGAGTAGTTCTTGGGAAAACAGATCAAGTAAAATAGTTCTCTTTGCAAAGCCGAGCCTTTACAGTGTATTGTTTTGGGACACAGGTAGCATGGTGAGCTAAGTGGGAGATATCCTCAGCAATGAGTAGCTTAACAAATTCTGTGCTGGTTTGAGGTATTTGGTGATGCATAGAATGTTTTGAGTGAAACACCCACTTAAAAAAACCAAATCCCCGCAAAACCTTCATGTGCCCCTCCCTCCAGAGAAAAGCAAGAAAAACAAACAAACAAAACTTGTGCAATTGCACAAGTATGCACTTGACTAACTTGACTGCTGCATGTTTAGGAGACCCAAAGCTAACTATCAGAGCTAATCTAATTAAAGAGGGAACCTGTGCAGTGTTACTGAGCGTTGCTTATCTGAAGGTGTAAATTTGGAAACTTCGGCCACAGTCCTCTGTTTCATTCTAGTTGCTTCACCAGACAGGAGTGGATCCACTGCACCTGAACAGTTGATGGGCAGGACAGAAGTACTGACAAAAGAGCAAGAAAATTCTGATACCATTTTATACCAGTCTCAGTCTATGGGTAGCTGGTGAATTGTTGCTGCTCTACTATAAACTAAATGAGAGCTGAAGATCTCTGGAAGGTCTCACGTCTCTTGAGTAGCAATGAGAATTTTCGGTGTTGT
Organism: Rhea pennata; assembly: GCF_028389875.1. Lineage (NCBI taxonomy): Eukaryota > Metazoa > Chordata > Aves > Rheiformes > Rheidae > Rhea > Rhea pennata. The sequence goes on from NC_084682.1 coordinate 649,326, forward strand.
TAATTAGAAAGTTCTGAGTTACTGTTTCAACTGACTGCATGCACTGATGATGGTGCTCTGCTGCTGTTGTGTAGCTGTCAAGCTTTGGGATCAGAGGGCTGTGCTCTGAAGGAATAAGGAATCCTAACAACCAACCAGGCTGACGTATCAGAAAGCCTAGATAGATTATGGCATATTAGATGATCTGTGCCTTCAGCTTGGGCTGACCTTTAAGTTTACAGGCCTAGAGCCCAAGGGAGCTATTATTACAGTATAATACATCTGTGAAGGAAGCAGCTTAATTCAGTGACAGAAAAGGACACTGGCAGCATCTAAAGATCTCAATAGATATGTAAGGAATGAGATGTGAGGGCTTTTTCCTCTATAGGGAGGCTAGTGTGGTTAGAGGAGACTCCTTCTTTATGTGCAGGGTTAGCCTTACAGATCAGCCTTGTCTGGTTTTTATGTCATGCCTCTGTCAGGAGTCGAGTGTAGTACATTGGAATTGAGGAATCCCTGAACTTGTATCTTCTCACTCGCATGGTGAAATTTATTTTGGAACTTAACTCAGCCTGGAGCCATGAGTGTTTGTTACTGTAGTTGTTATCCAAGTATATCATTGCAAGTGCCTCCTCCAGAAAATATAGGAAGATTCCTCTCTCTTTTCCCAAAGATGTCTAGCTACACTTTAGCCTTCGTTCTTCCTTTCAACCCCAGGCAGGAGCATTTCTCCTGCTGTAGGACTTAAGATGCTCTCTTTCCTCTAGCTGAATATGGGAGTTTCCCAACAAGGCTGTTCTGAAAGTCACAGTTAGGATCAGAGTAGAGGCAAACTTCATAAAACATCTCAGCTTTAAAGTATTGAGGGTTTTGGCAGCGAGTGTGGAGGTGGGAATTTTATTTTGCTTTTATTTTTGCTATACCCTCAATTAAGAAAATGGCAACCAATTTGGAAGCAGCTTACCGTGCTTCACACTGCTTCCTTTATTCTCAGTCTGTAATGCCACAGAGCAGATACCATGCAGCATCTTGGCTGGTATACAGAGCTCAGGAATTCCTCTTTACTATGGTGCGTTAAGTACAGGCACGTCTCCTTGGAAATCAGTTTGCAGGGTCTAAGGCTTCTTGGAGTTACTTGCTCATCTATGTAACTTTGTTGTTCTTGCCTAGGGTTGTCTTCCTCAGTACTGTGTCATTGTGTCACACTGCTGACAAAGACATTAGATATTCAAAAGTCCTGCAGAAATCTCCCTGGAGAAGATATGGTTCAGAAACTCCTGTCAGCAGCAGTGCATTTCATGTATTATATGAAATAGACCTTAGTTCCTTATGTCAAACTGTGAGGGGCTGAATTGTTTTCTGATTAATGTATAAAATAATCCAGGATACTGTATAAAAAAGGAGGGGAGAGTGGGAAGATATTACTTGGTTTTCATGGAGATTTGGTAGTAATGCTTCTGTAGCAGGGCTATGAAAAGCATGATGATAAATCTTAGCTTATCTACGCCCATTACTTTCATTAATATGCTACTCTTAGGTTGAGGATTAATTTTAACAAGTCTTTTTTCCTCCCCTCTGGTGGCTACCTGAAAGCCCTACTCTGAGCCACCACTGTCCTGCTCAAAAGAGGTAATTTTTACTTTTTTTTCCTCTTAAACACTTTATTTTTTTGTTCTTAAATTCTGTTATTCTAAAAATCAACAGCAGGTTTAACCCAAGTATGGACAGGAAAAAGCAGTAGTATGTAAAGATAATAGAAGTCAAATCATGTCTTAGGTGGGCAGTTTTAAGCAATTGAATGCATCTGTCTGCAATTTATACAATCCTTCTGTCAGTTTACTCTGTGTGTAAAAGTCATTAATGAATTTTTCTCCCAGTTATATCTGTAATGTAAGCATTCCTGTCTTACAGGTGGGGAAGCTGAGACTCGGGATGACGAGGTAAACAGTTATCAGTTCAGAGGAGCTTCTTTTTCCCAGTAATGCTGAAGTAGGTTCTACTTTTTGCTCAAGACTTTCAGGGAGATATAGCTGCCTTATCTGTATATCTCTAAATTCTATTTAGACCTCTAATCTGTGAGTCTAAGTACCTAAATAACTCTGAAAGCTGGGCCTAGAAATGATATTAAGCTACTCTACCAAGGACCCAGAGGACATGAGTGGCAAAGCGCTCCACTCGGTGCTTTGACTAGGTGACATTTTTCTGTCCACAGTTTTTAATAAAATGGAAAGATGCATCTGTGCAGAGCTACTGAATCTTATTGCCAGCTTAGCACTTGGATCTAAATATAGCGCTGGTTATAACGATGCATTTTTGGTATCATTCTAATGGGAATTAATCACATCTTCTGTCACCTTAAAGAAGAGTTCATACCATGGTCGCATCCTTCCTTATGAGGGCTTTTTTTTCCTCCATCGAATCCAATTTTGATGTACAAAACAAGATAAAAAGCAAGCAGTCTTTATGGAATTATGATCACCTTGCAAGAAAAGGCAGCAAAGGAGCCATCTGCTTCGCTAAATCCAGCAATTTTCAGAGAGGTATAATGTCACTGCTCTAGCAGTTTGCCCCTCAAATACTTTTTTTTTTTTTTTTGTAATTTATTAAATGACCTAGGAAATTAATCTGCAGCCAGAAGATGGAGATATTTTGTCACAGGATGTCACACAATCCACCGATCCATCAAGCAGACAGTAGTGCTGTACATCACATACTGGTGCCAACACATTTTACCATCCCTCTCAATGTTAGAAAAAAGATCTACAGAACGTCTTTGGGGTGTATTTCATGTGCTAACTTGATGTCCCTTGTTACGTGGATCTATACAAGGAGCGAGTTTCAGTCAAGGAGATTTAGATCTCTGGTGCTGCCCCCCAATCACCTTTTTTTTAAACAGAATTATGGTTTGCAATGGAATAAATAGTGTGTCTCTGCTTCTGTCCACCTTTCGAGATCGGAGCTCTCATCTGCCATTCACACTGAGACGTCCATCACTGCTTGTATCTGACCTATGCGCTTCTTAGATATCAACTTCTTACCTAATTTTGTTCCTGATTAAGGTAACTGTTTCCCTTTAGTTTAAATCCTTCCCAAGAAGGAATTCCAGATCCTCAGTGCCAAGCACATCAGGATCCCCTAATGTGGAAAATTACTTCTTTAAAGACAGCCAGTGGGAGATCTACAACAGACAGGAAGAAGACAGTTCATCACCTTAAGCATGAAACTGCTTTTTATTTTGACATCAACCAGTCCTTAGCTTCTGTGTTGAGCAGTTCTTAGCATCCATGGACATCGCTAGATTTCATTAAAGGTGACCTCTGAGCACCTCTGCTTAGATACTATGAAGAAAAAGTGTTTGCAGTAGACAAAAAACATGTTTTGTGCTGCATGTGTCTCATACCCTATAGGCATATGGCAGTGTTTAACACTGCTCATAATTTAGTTAATTTCATTGTGTTTCAGTCCTTGATAATAACGGGCAACTGTTTTGTGTCACTTGCTTCTGTATGCAAGACAATCTGTTAGATTCCTCTTTCCAGGAATACAAGTGAGAAATGCTAAGTATAATTTATGATTCCCTTCTGGACTGGGATTTGTTATTAATGGCTGTGTTCACTTAGACTGTCATGTAGCCTTTTCCTGTAAAGGGCTTATCTGCTCACTTGTACAAAGAGCACAAACTCTTTGCTATATTCTTTGCTGATTATTGGAATGAGAGGGGGTGAAATGCATGGTGTGCAGAAATAGAACACAAATTTTCATAAGTACCAATTCTATTGCTCAAATTTGCAATTTTGCTTCAGACAAACAGCCAATGTTTTAAAGTTATCCTACCGGTTTCTGTTTTGAAATCTGTTTGTTTCCTTTTATGCTACTTGGATGGATACCATGGTAACATTGGTTATATGAGTCCCTCACAATTCGTAGTCTACTTTTCTTTCCAAGGGTGTTGGGAGGATAGGAAGTTCTGCTACTTCGCTGTGGTTGGTATGCCCAGCACTGCATTAAACAGGATGCTATAGTGCACACATGAGCTTTGCAAAAGCTTGAGAGTATTCAAATCTGAGGTTGCAACTCAACCTGAAGAAAAATACAGTCTGAGTTTGAATCTGGATCTGAATTTTAGACACAGTGTTTGGTGATGATAAAAGGTTCTGGGACTTCAGAACCACTTCTGAATTATGTATTTTGCATGATGGGATTACATAAAGCCTTACATTGTGTAGTTTTCAAAAACATTTCCAAGCTTTCGTAGATGCTAAAGGAGAAATTAAAAAGGACACATGTAGACAAGCACCAGAATACAATTGTGCAATTTTCTGTGTAATGATTACACTGCAAATGTTGCTTTTCTGTGCATTTTTGATTCTTTATTGGTCTATTATGGCTATATGTAGCTGGAAGAGATTCTTTTCAAGGTAATACAGTGACTCAATGTCATACTCTGAGACGAGCAGCATATGCAGTAGCACATGAGCTGTGTTCGTAGAGCACAGGTTGATTTGGGGCCACTGAATGGACTGCGGGATGTTTGCCGGGAGCAGAACTCTACTTGGGAGGAGTACATGCAGGGATGTGAGTTGCCAGAGGGCGGTGGCGCATCCTGTTGGTCCTTGCAAGCACAGGACACAGCACTCCTGGCAGACAGTCTGCTGCTGAGCTGGAGCTTTCACCTAGGGTACAGAGATTGCTGTGGGAGGAAGTGCTTTGCAGCCTGGAAAGAAAACAAACAAGAACGAAAAAGGTGGTTGCCTTTGAAATATCAGTTGGCCAGTGCTTCAGAAAGAGCTCTCTTCCCCAACTACTTCTGTTTAAAATTGAACTAGTTAAGATTTTTTTTTTTTTTATCTGAGCAAATAAAAGAAAATTATGTTTATAGGTGAAGGGAGAGGAACAAGAATTTTTTTTTATGGCCAGTACTGATATTTTTGTCATGGGTTTTCAGTGATCTGTCAGATAAATAAATTCCCACCTTCCTTCGTGCTGGTTCTGTAACAGTGATGCATTTGATTTGCTGAACCAATGCAAAACACTTACGCCAGTGCGTTGTTAACTGGGTTTCCCCATGCAGGCATGTTGCCTTAACTGCCCTTCTGCTACCCTCATTTCTTCCCTTTCCTTGGCTGCATCCTGCCCTGATGGAGTAAGTAGCACGTGCGCGGTGGAAGCCGCCAGCCTCCACCCAGCAGCATCCTGGGTGCTAGGAGCATGGTGGGAAGCTGCTGATGCGACCTGAGCTCTTGCCCTAGGCTGTTCCTTCAGAACTGGCTGCCAGCTGTGCCTTACTCGGAGCCAGAAGCAGGGTGACAAATTTGCACTGGACACTTACCAGCATGAGATTGTTTTAATTTGTTTATAGTTGAGGGAGGGTTGCGTTTGTGAACTCTTTTACTGCTTGCTATAACAAATCTCTTTTCCTGCCTCCCCTTACACCTGTAAGAGGTTGTTGTTTTTATTTGCAAAGGATAAAAGTGATTCTTAAAAGGTGAAAGTAGTTCTAACTTTGATAGCATGATCAGCTTGGCTCAGAGTATTATTATAGCTTATCTCACTCCTCTGTGATAAGTCAGAAAAACAGTAAATGTCTTCTTTCAGCAGACTGACAGTCAGTATTGAAATTGGTCTCCTAATCTTTGTGATTGCTTTCTGTGTGATAGAAATATTGCCTCTTGTAGGGTATTTATTGTCTAGTTCTTTCCAACGTATTGACTTTATGTAACAGTTTGATATACATCAAATCCTTTATAGATTTAATAAACTCTTCTGGTCAGTGTTCTGTTGTAAACACATTGAGATTTATGATCATCTTAGCATAAAGCCCTTTTTCGTTGAATTTTTTTACTCCCAGATATCAAAATATAAGAACCGAAGTATATATCATGGTGAAAATCTTACCTTGTATCTGTCAAGTGCTAGTCAGAAGCTATTGATGGTTAGAGAGTTGAAATATGACTAATGGTCAATGGTACAGCTGCCAAGATCAGCATAAAGACAAAGTAAAAATCCTCCCTTTTCTCCCTCGAACTGTTTTGCTCTGCAATGAATCACTGTAGGAGGCTGGACTAGCTAGCAGGGCTAATCTGTCCCTGAAACAGAATGGCACCAGAAAGACTCCCATAAAAGAATCTATTACATAGAAAAATAAAAATTTACTATTACTCAGGCATAAAATTAAAGTATGAAAGCTGTGCTAGAGCACTTGTAATTGAAAAAAATGATAAACTGAGAAGACAAATTTACAGCTCTCACAAAAGTATGTACTTTTACTCCCTCCCTCCCTCCACATTGTTTTCTAATTTTGATTTTGTGCTGAGCTGCATGTCCTGGCTTCAGTCTATTGAAGCATGTGCCCTGCTTTAGTATGTGAAATGTCCTGCTGATGTGTCAGCTCTATTTGCCAAGCTGAATTTGAGGGCATAGTTAACATGCTAAGGGTTTGGGGTTTTTTGAATTTTTTTTTTCTTATAGTGATGAGGCAGTTTGACACACTGTTAAATCAGTATTAAGTATAGAAAGATGTGGAAAAATCTTCCAAGTTAATTGAGTAGGGGAGGGTTCAGTAGAGTTGTTACTGAGTTAATAACGTGTAATAAAGGAGGATGCTTTTTAACTAGATTTGCCATTGGAGATGCTGTAAGTGGTGATACCTGTAGGCACTGGAGTTGGGTAAGATAGCTGCTGTCCTTACCCTCTGGTATGATGCTGTTTCTTCAGCGGAATCTTTGGGGAGTAGGTCCATACGGATGCTGTCCTGTAGGGCCATACGGCCTGCTCTCCTGCATGCACTAAAGTGATGTCCTGCACAGTACTAGTAAGCAGTTCCTGTGTCACCTAACCATAATCCTGCTGCTTCACCCCATCCCCTGTGACTTCTTGGGGCCCCACGCTTCATTGCAAACCTTCCCCGCAATTCTGCTTTCATTAGTTTCTCGCCTCCATCTCAGGTGCTGTGAGGATTAGTTGTTGTTTATGTAGTGATATGAGGATATGATATACTCGTGGACTTATTTGTGTAATTTCTCACTTTAGCATGCAAAAGGTGGTCCCATGTTACTTTTACATTATCTATGTAGGCCTTGTTCTTTACTCAGAAATTGATGGCCTTACGTTACTGGAAGAAGTCTCTGCAAATAGAACCAGTAGTGACTTTTGTTTTAGCTTTGGCTTCAGGAAAACTGGCTCCAAGCATTTCCGTATTCACAGACACTTTCCTCCTGTTGGTAATATCTTCAAATCTTCCATGAGAACATTCATGAAGTCTAGAGTGTAATTAATTTCTTCTCTACCTATGGCCAGCTTCCAGTTGCAAGCCAATGAGATGGCTCTGGGTAGTGTCTAGGGATGGCTCTGCTGATGGTTTGTTCCCAGGCTTGGCCCAGGCCATGCAGTGCCAACCAAGGGTAGACTCCTGGGAAGTCATTCAGTTTCTCCGTTGTGTAGGGGGAGTTGAAACAATGTAAATAAGCCAATTTAGCAGCCTGCTGTTGCCAGCCAGGAGGTCCTCCTGCTTCTTCATCTTATCATCATCATCTTGTCACTCCCAGTTCTCTATTCTTCTTTCCTCACATGGACACTAGCATTCATCAGAGCCTTGTGTGAGGCTCATTCAGCTCACTTATACTGTAGAAGATTGACCCAGCCAATTGAAAGGATACTTTTCTGCAGGGTGAGTGAGCTGAACTGGCCTGGTGCAAGATCTGATGAACATATTGCAGGTGCAAGGGAGGGAACAGAATCGGGTTAGAGTGACAGTAAAGATTCCTGTTGCATTGTGCATCTTTGCCCTCCACAGCCCCTCTGAGTGACAGTGATTGTTTGGTCATGCCTTTTGTCATCTTTAATTTGATTTCTAAACTCTTTGGAGACCTTGGTGCTTCATACAGTAGGGCTGAAGTTTCTTCAATTTGGGGGAGACAATCAGGTACTATTAAGCATTTTATTTATGAATCCTACTTTGAGGGGTAGGAGAAAGAATGGAAGGGACCATAATTTCTATAGCCAGTATTTCAGGATAGTATTACACACATTTATTTTATAAAAGATAGCTTTTCTGTACAAGAGTCAACTTTTCAAAGCAGCCTTCAAGAAATCCAGTAGGGCTTTTTAAATTCACTCATTAAATGCAAATACACTCTTCCTGATATATTAACCTTCCTTTAACAGAATGAAAACATCTTCTCATTTTACAGCTGAGTTATTAAAAAAAAAAAAAAAAAAAAAAAAAAGCATGCTGAGAGATTTTTGGATGCAAGTCATGGAACAGAGTAAATTTTCATGTTGGAAATGGATTATTTTTAAAATGGGTGCTTCATTTTATGAAACAAAAACAATCATCTTAGGCTTTGTCAAGTGCATGCAGATTTTGTTCTCCACTGCCTGCTGAAGGTTTAGTTCTAGAGACTCTCTAGAAAGATAGTTCTGGATTAAAGCTTTCCTCTTATTTTGGGAGATTAAGAAGGGGAGAGGGATGGATTTCCAATTCCCTTCTGATGATATAATTTGATGGAAGAATGCTTTTTGTGAATCTTGAAATGGACTTTACCTTTTTTACTGTTATTGTATTTATTACTGCCCTTCAGATCTAAACCCAGGTAACAATATGGGTCATTAGTTGAAGTTAAAATGTTATTTCCTGCCTTTTCATCGAAGAACATGCCAGTATTGCTTTTCTAATTGTTTCATAGCTTGTGGGTAAGTATTTAGTTGGGATGGTAATGAAGCCATACAAACAAATTCATTGATCAGCTTCTCTCACTTTACTTCTGATGGGAATAGCCACATATGTAATGGGAATGATAAAGTGAAGTATTTTAGAAAGATGGAAGGAATATTTAGGTCATACTTTGAGGCAAGATGACACCTGATAGTTTGTTGACATCTCAGTATTTCCCCCTGGGCAAACCTGTTCCTTGGAAATAAAGCACTGTGCAAGTGAAATTGAAAGTGAGAATAGATTTATGGTTCATTTACTTAGGGAAGACCTTTTTTTCCTACATGCATTATTTATTATAGCCTGTCTTCTATTTAAGATTGTATTGCAAGAGCTGTGGTTTTTTCAGTCATCTCTGAGGTTCTTAAGCAAGGACCAGGGTGAGATCTAAAGAGGGATTTGCAGTAGGTTGCACAGTGGCACTAACGGTCAGTGCTGACTGCTAGAGGCCTGGCATTGCTGCCATTTAAAGCTGGGGCCTGGGGCATTTAGCATTAGTGCCAAAGTGAAAGTAGGTCACTTTTGTCACTTGTTTGTATACAGGGAGGGCTTAGCGGTGTGGGGGGTGGTGCCAGAAAACACTGGTAACTGTCATGCTGCCTCTGTTAGGAGATCTTAAAATCATGGCCCCCCAGGGAAAAATTGGTCTGCTTGCTGCCTCTTTCCACAGGATAGTTCTCTTTGTATGGCAATGTCAGAGCTCGAGAATGTAACCCAGTGCCAATAAATGAAAGGTAATTGCTTGCTAATTGCCATCTCTTGTTACTGTAGGCAGTATTGCACCAGGCTGGAATCCACCTCAAAATAAACATCAAGAACAGCTTCCAGACTGATTAGTGCTCTCAGTTACCAAGTTTGTTTCTTTTGTGGTTCCAGATTTGTTACCAGCCGAGCAATAATCAGAGCATCCAATTGTAGCTGAATCTTGCATCATTATTTCATCTCCATTATTTTCCCCTCCTAATCAACTGAGAAATTTCTCCTGCAAAGATAGGGGCGTATTACGTTCATGAAGATGGCTTAGCTGGGACATGGCTTGTCATTTTTCCTTGCTTATATTTTATTAATATCTGTTATTAACCTTGATTCTCCTTCCCCTTTGTGCTTTATCATCTGAACTAATTAATTCTTCTAGCAAGACTTACAGGGAAGGGATGGACGTGTCTGCATTTGTAAACTAAACGCATCTTAAGGTGATGTTACCTGGCATCGATAAATGAGAGGATAAATCCCAGTTGAGAGACTTGCTGCACAGCAAAAAAGCTAAAGATACAGCTACCTATGGGATCACTGAATTTGTCCTGTCCCCTTTAATTAGCACAAGTGATGATGTAGATGATACCTGAAAAAATAAAGTCTATTTTTTTTTCCCCATGAACATGAAATATCCAGGAAAAATAAACTGTTCTGTGACTTGCCACTTACCCACGCTCAATCTCAGGGGTGTATGGATTTGACTAGAAGCTCCTTTTGCGAAGTCCTCTTTGTTCTTACTATTTCCCTCCCTTCTCTTCCTGTGCTGCTCTGTGGGTGACTGTCACTCACAATATACCTGAGGAAGGAATGACAAAGCATGAATCTGGCTGCAAGAGAAAGTCTCTGTATTTGTAAAGCAGCTGGCTCCAAACTGGTGCTCTAAATGAGGCCCTAGCTCTTAGTCAGCCCCTGACTTCCGAGACAGTGCAGTTTGAGCCTTTCAACAGCTGGCATTAACACTATACCCCCTGCAATGCCTTCATGCTACAGGGCTGACATTTGCTAATAGAAATGAGTTTGTGATAGAAGCAGTGAATATCTGGAACAAAATTCTGTGACTGGTACAAATTAGGAAAGTAAAACATAATCCTATTAGCAAGATGAAAATACCATATGCCAGGGAGAGATGGAAGAAGATGAAAAAGGATGATTTTGCTTGTAGAGGAAAAATCTGTACACAAATTCATGCAAAACTAATGAAAACTGGCTGGATTTGTAAACAATGTTAATGCTCAGAAAATAGCTCATCTGACTCATCTCCCCCAGATATCTCATTACATTTGGTGACCTCTGCTTTGCCAGAACATTTGTGTTGCTTTTTTTATCTACACAGACCGCTGATGCTGATTGAAATGGCGTATCAAAAATGATGCATTTACTTCTGAGTCATGGTAGAGTTGTGAAACAGAATCCTGTGATTCCGCTGTCTGAGAGTGTCTTTCTGTCTCAGCACTGCAGATAAATACTGAATCTAACAACGGGATTTTTCAGAGGGGTGGAGGTCACTGAGTTCCTACAAAATTTGTGCTTGGGGTGCGGGAGGATTGCTGGACAGAAAAGAGAGGCCTTGTTAATAGTACTCTTGTGGAGGGCAACTCGGTAGTATGAGCTAAATCCTTGTTAAAAGTCAGAGAACCTGTGTTAGTGCTCGATCTTCAGGCAAAGCAGTTGTCTTTGATTCTGCTTTTCAGAGAGCTCATGTCTGGGACAAAATCCTTGTGCTCCTGAAAAACTCCAGATTTTCACCTGGAAGGGCAAACATTCTGGGCTGAAGCACTCAGCTGGCACTACTTGGAAATGGAGCAAGCACACACCTAAAGAGGTCTAGGGCAAATTTGAGTTGCACTTTTTTCTATGTTCTCCCTCTAAATAAAAATTCTCCTTTCTGCCCTGATCTTGTCAAGTGTATTTGGGGGTTTTAAAGCCTTTTCTGAAGCCCATACAAGGCTGTGGGAAGGCTGAATTTCTCATATTTTCAGTGAAGCAGCAGAAGGCTGCATATGTAATTCCAAGAAAAAGACAGCTCATTGGTCTGTGCGCGGGACCTGTATGCACAGCCTGTTGCTGTCCTGAAGGCTCGCTGTCCAACCGTGGCACTGTATGTGCCCAAGCATGTGGGTAGAAATGTAATGGAACTAGAACAGAGAGGACAGGCTGCATAGTGGTCTCGTTACTGTTGCCGAGACAAGACTAGCACAGTGGAAGCATTGCAAGTTGTTGCCTTATATGTGGTTTCTGCTCTCTTTTGGCATTTAATGGTCTTGTGCCTCATATGCCCCCTCTGAGCTGTATATTCTTTCTCATCCCAAAACAAAAGCTACTTCTCTCTTTTCTCAAAGAGCTTATAACTTAGATCAAATTTTTCGTTTTGATCCTGCCTTAAGATGGCTATAGAGACAACTGATCTTCCCATTTTGAGTGTGCAGTAGGAAGCCCACAAACAGATACACAATTATGAAGTGTTCACCAAGGATCTGTTTTCTGGAGTTAGGACCCATGTTCTCAAGGCCTGCTGTAAACTCCTTGGAAGCCAGGGCAAACTCCCAGGTTACTCTGCAGAGCATGGATAAACAGCATTTTTTTTTCTGAGTAAAACTGAAGCTTTTTCTCAGAAACAGCTAGTGATGCTGCTTTTATGTCACAGGCTTTTCCCCACCCAAGTCCTAGAATATACTGACTGAAAATACAGGCTTGTCAAGGAAGCATTGCTTCTGCTGCTGGGCATGGACTAGTGGAGCTCATAGCATTGCCCAGATGGTTCTTCTGCAAAACAGTGCACTAGCAAACATTGAGTAAATAAAAGTCGATGTGATTACCAGCCTGCACACAGAGGCATTATGTCATGAACTAAAAGGCAAAAGTCTCTACTTCCATGTGCTATAGCCACATAAAGAATGCGTTCATTCTTGGGTGCATCACCAGGGAGATGTCAATAAATTGGAGGGAATTGAGAGAGGAGCAGCCTGCATGATTAGGGAGATAGAATACTGGGCTATGAGGGAAGATTAAAGAACTGAAAGATAGGACAAGCTAGCCAACAATGACCAGAGGGAAAGTGGTGACTTGATGCTTGCTTGGAGGCTGTAAAGAAGGCGGTTGAGTGCGCTGGAAGGAAATGTTTTTGTATGTCTAACTCGCCGATCTGTGCTTAGAGCTCACCCATTCTTCTGACTTGCAGGGCATCTTTACATTCAGAGCACAGCCCTTAAGAGCAGTGCTGGGATCTTGCTGGCCTTCTCAAAGTAGTGCTCAGGGGCAGGCCATGGCCAGTGAGGCTGCAACGCCCCGCACAGCCTACATCTGCTCCTTTAAGTTCAGGACTTTTGCTTGTCTTGATCCTCCTAATGAAGTATTTGTAGAGGGAGAGTAACCTCTTGCACCCTTTCACATACACCCCCCCCATTGTTTTTTGAGTCCTATAACTAGTTGAAAAAAAATCATTTAGAGAAAACTAGGTTTAATAGCAGGAAACATATTATTGGTGATTTCTTTGGGATACTAGATTAACCTCCCTGGAAAAAGATTAAGAGTTTAAGAGCAGATAATAGGCAACTATGGAAAGAGGAAGGAACTTGGGACAAGGTGGTCTCGCTTGGACATTTCCATTCATGACCTGGTTTACATTTCAAGAGTGATGGTTTCAGCTTGCTTTTCCTTAATTGATGTTTTCCCCTTTTACACATTGAAAACATGACAGCTACTATTTTGCTGAAAACCATCCAATAAGCATCCTTTGCCGTTCGTACAAATGGCGGAGCAGAGAGTGAAACTCTGCCACAGCTCCTGTGGAATTTAAGTGGGCTGGGATTTTAGTTCGAACATTTTATTGCTCTTAACAGTAGTTTTAATAGTAACCTGTTCTCTCTTCTCTTGCTTAAAAGCCCTTACTTCATACTACACAAGTACACAGATACTGTGTAGCAGGAGCATTGTAGAATTAACTATAGTTTTCCTTTACAAAACCAATATGACTATATAATGACATATTCCATAAAAACATCTGTTAGAACCCTATTGTAAGATGAACATTGCTGATTTAGAAGACAATAACAACTGTATTTTGCCTGTAATAGTGTGGTATTATGTAACATCAACCATTACGTAGAACTTAAGTATAGTGATTTCCATCAGGTACCATGTAGAGGGAAGTAGAGTGCCAGCAAAATTAAGGGGTTTTATTGCCTTAGAGAAAACTAGTATTGTGCATTGAGAAATACAGTTTGGACAATTAGGGAGTAAGGGAATCCATTCCAGAAACAAGGAGAAAAACAGTAGGATTGAACAGTTTATTAAAAACATGGAGGTCCATAGTTACCAGAATTGAGAGGATTTTAAATTGCGTATTTAAAAAAAAAGTAAATGAAATTCTATTTTAAGCATAAAATGCTCCATGCAATTGTATAGATCATTCAGAAAACCACCAAAGTATATATTTTTACAAAAATTCCTGGAAAGCAGCTGTTGAAATAATTGTTTCCTGAATTTCTAGTCTTACCTTTGTCCAGTTGGAAGTAACAAATCACCCTGTGAAATGTGTGCTCAAACTAGATTGCATGGTGAATACTTGCAATAAGTTGCTCACTAAGAGGTGATAATTGCAGCTTAGTGAAAGTTGAGCTGAGGATGGAGGTAGACAAGAGGTGCAGCAAATAATTTTAATTTCATATGATTGGTGTGCTAGTAAGGACTGCAGCATGTGAGGCAATTGACAGATACAGAAATTAGGACATCCAGTTCTAAAACAGTCTTTAATTGCATGAGCTAAGAGGGTTAATTCCAGTAGAGCAGCTTCTCATCTGTGTGACCAGCAGCTAGAAATGGAATGCAGCAGTTTTATTCTCAGCTGTTATTGTTCATATTCTATAGCATGCAGTAAAAGAAAAAAAAATACAATATTTTACTCATAATGACTAATAAGTCTAGTCAAGTAAGAAAGAAAAAATTCATACCACAACTGTTGTTAATCCCATCCTGGGATGTTAAGCACGTACTGGGCTGCTATATTGCTTCCATGCACTAAGAATGAAAACAGTATCATTAGCTGGTATTGACAAATGTTCAGAAAACATTGCAAGTCTTATTTGTAGTGTGTTGAACCGGAGAACTTAAAAGCTGCTCAGATTCAGTGATCTGTGTCATTAAGTTCAGTTTAGTTATATCCACTTGCATACTTTTTAGTATTTGTTTTGTGTGTGTTCATAATATAGGGAAGAACTTTAAGTAATGATGTTGACCAAAATAGTGTAGTTCTGTGTAGTTCTTGCAGTTCTGTGCACTAATTTCCCATCACCTAGGGCTGACACACCAGGATTTCCTTCTCTTGGGTGCAGATAAGGGTAAAGGTATCCGGACACCATCCCACAGATGAAACACTGTTCAGGATGACCAAAAAAAAAAAAAATAAAAGGTTGATCCTCAAATACAAAACCATTTGTTTTGAGTACTTGCAGTTCATGAAAGTCAGAAATGAGGTGAAAGGTAGTTGGAAAGAGATTTTAAATCTAAATTATCTTATTTTTTGGGTGGGGTATTTTTAATTGTTTGTTTTAATCAAGATATTTGCTCAAGAAGTGAAACTAAGGGCCTGGGCTCTTGAACGATTCATAGAACCAAACTTTTTTATTCAGCTATCTTTAACTTGAAAACAAGTTTGTTCTTAGATGCCTTTTAAGTGGTAAGCACTTTTTAAAATCTGTGTACTAGTTTATGATTGGTGATACTTTCCTACCAAAGAATATAAATTTAGGGCAAAATAAATATTTTCAGCAGACTGTTTTTTATCTTGATTTAAAAGCTGTTTTTAACTGAAGAAAAATGCAAAGGCAGAAGGGACCCCGGAATAAATCAATTCACGCGGAGCTTTTTGCTTGCAACATCAATTGCTAGTCTGGCATTTATATCTAATGCCTTTGTGTTTAGTTTCTTGAGACCATGACTTCTTGAGACCAAAGAATATAGCAGGTCTTTGTTGCATCAATATTTCCTCTTTCCTATGTGATTGCTAAACACATGGCTATCAGTAGTGAATTTTTCAGTCATTTGTAGATTATTCTATTTTGTGTGTGCAAGTTGCGTTTTGAAGCTCAACTGTCTGAAACTTCATTTCCCTCCAGAAATGTGATTTTCTCTCTGTCCCTCTTTCTCTCATACACGCACAATGTTTTCATGGCAGTATGAACATGTAATTGAAATTGATGCTAGTACAAGTTACTCATTCACATAAAGGAAAACTGATCTTCTGAAGACAGACACAACCAATGTGACTGTGTATCTGCAGCAGATACTTTGTCAGTACAAATCACACACACAATCACAGAATCGGTAAGGTTGGAAGGGACCTCCACATGCTGGTTTCTGTCTGCTTGGGGGCGGATGTAAATGAAAACCCCTGGTTTTGATTAAAATCTGTGAATAAGCTTATTGATGTCTTATGGCTGTTTATGTATTTCCACTTATCTTACCAGAAAGATTCCCTACAATGTTGTAATGTTAAATGGGACTATATTTCTTTCATGCAAGGACTTCAAAGAGCACTCTGGCTTACATAGGTTAAAATCACTATGGGTAGCTTTAATTTCTGTGCTCTTTGCTCATTCAGGATCTATGCAATACTGAAAGAACCTTTTTGATGCAAAATAAAAATGCAGCTAGTATTCCCAAAGGGGGAAGATATCCTTGAAAATCTAGGCCTTGGTATCTTGGCTGTCTTCTCCATCTTTTCCTTTCTTCTTAATTTCTTATGCATGAGTTCTTTAAAGGTGACTTTGCTTACGAGGCAATTTTTCCCAACATCCTCTAGTTCTACTTAAAATAACACACTTCTTGTGAGTAACCTGTCAATTAACTGCAGAGATTCAGCTGGTTGATACCATCATCATTACATTGCCTACAAACTGACCTGCTGAATTGCCGTTTCTGGAAGTGCTACCTATTAAAATTGATCAGCCCTTCCTATGCTACACATTGCAGCTGCAATAAATGCAACTGCCTATATTCACTTTCTTTTTTCTTCCAAATAAAAATATGTATCAAATCATCCTTCTCTCTTCCCAAATGGCAGACAGTTACCAGAACCTCTCTGTGTAAGGCAGATCCTGTCAGACTGGGAAGTATGTGGAACGACAAAATGCTAAACCACAGCAAACGTCCACAGGTATCTGGCAGGATGACACGTTTCTGTTCAGATAGAGATGGAGAATAAGCTTTCCTTTTCCTTTTTATTTTTGATGATGGTCCAGATGCATGATAAAATCCCCCCTTTTTTTGTTTTTTTTGAGAAAAATTTCAAAGCGGGGGGGGAAATTTTCATGGTATATTGAGATATTTAAAAGGAAAAATCTTTTAAGGGAAAAAGGGGAATTTTGCTGCTCTTGGGAATGTTATTCCTCACATGAAGTATATCTCCAATGAGCTATTGTGCATACTGGGGACATCAGCCACATGGACCAGAACCCCAGAGAGAATTGCTGAAACCTGTAGGTGGTACCTGCTTCTGGCCTGAAATTTCAAATCTATGTGGATTTTGTATCACTATGAAACGACATACCAAGACGAGGTTATCTCACAGCAGAACCAGATGCTTCAGAAGCCTACTGTTAAGCCAGCCTGAATAATGGGAGTTTCTCTCTCTGCTCATTATCATATATGTATGTATGCTATATCAGATAACTGAGTGGAGAGAGAGTTTGTATGCAAGGGAAACATTTTTGTGGGTAAGCAACTTGTGAATTTAAAAAATACAGGTTGGGATAATCATGGTGACTTACGGAATTAGAGAATTAGAAAGGGATACATGGGAGAATTAAAACTGTAGAGCAAACAGGAAAAACTTGGATTCTAGTATGATACCGGTACATAAAACTATGTCCTGTGAAACTTTCTGCAGACTAAAGGCACACTGAAGAATCGCATCTTCAGAAGTCTCTTCTCAATCTTGAGTTTCAGCTATCTCTAGGTTTTTGGATTTTGAGTGGTGGGGGTAGTAGGAGTGTTAAGACTAGCTTTACTCGGTCATCTTTGAACTTGGTGTGTCAAGTCTCCGAGCTTAATGTCAGAGATGTCCTGCTGCCACTGAAAGTCTCTGTCTACTCTCTGTTTTGAGCTCTCTGAAATTTCTTCTTGGTTTAGTTTATATTTTGTGTGTGTAACTTTCTGTTTTGGAATCCAGTTGGCAAAACTACACTATCCAGTATATGTCAAGTGTAAAGAACAGCTCAGAACTACTACAATATGATTTCCAAAATGTCAGTAATTAGTGATGGGTGGCTTTCTAGGTATTTTTTTTTAGAAGAAACTTTCCTCTTCCATCTGCTCCCCACCTGCCTCTCACAGCTGAGCTCCTGAACTGAAGATGCTTCTTGAGAGCTTATCTGAATCACTTGGATCTTCAGACTGATTTGAATATTACATAAAACTAGACAATCCTGGGATTTCATTTATCAGCTGCTTTTTCTATTCCAGCATTTCCAGAATTCAGAATAGAGGCCGTCAAAATAAAAATAAAATAAAAAACTTAAGATTGAAAATTGAGCCTAACTTTCTGAGTTCAGCTGTTGATGACCAAGACTAGCAGGACTCTCTCTGCTGTGTCCTGCTGTGTTGCTTGTGGAAAGTAGAAGAGAGGTTGTGTGGTTTTGTTCTTTTGGAAGGAAGGATTAAGACTTTCTGCTGAATTATGTTTGGTGAGCTCTTTCTGTGGCATATCTGACTGTCATCAGTGTAGGTATCAGTTTTATTTAACTATGATTGGTGCTGATCACATAAAGTCTTACCAGAGTCAAATCTTCAAATGTTACACACAAGATACCATATTAATACTGAAAAAAAGAAAGGTTGGGTCTTTTTAGGTCCTTTTCCCCTTGTTGCTGGTGGGCATCAACATGGAAGTCAGCAAACCAACACAGCAGGTAGAAGAGAGGGAGAAGGAGAATATTTTCCTTTATGCCAAAAGAGATCTGAAAATCCAGATGTTATTTCGGGAGACCATATCTGATAGCAGTTTGCAGTGTTCTGCAAAGACATTTAAGTGCTCTTTGCTTTAAACTAAGCTGCAATTTGTCTTTGCAGATATCTCTAATACATTAATAAAAATGCTCTAGTAGTAGAAATGCATTATGATACCACAGGATGTTGCTTTTAATAATTCTCCTTCAGCAGGTAAACACTTCCTTACTCATTTGTATTAATTGTTTTGATGCTTAACTTGAAAAATGTATATTATACAACAGGCTGAAATCCATGATGAATAAAAGGAAAGAACCCAAGGGGATAATAAGTATCTTGGCACTGCTGTGATGTCTCATACTGCTAGCATCAAAGCTGCCAAAGTCACTACTGCTGTGCCAGAGAGAAGAGGGTATATAACACTGAGCTTTATTTCAGGAAGCAAATCATAGCCTGCACTGTCCAGGAGCCATGGAGATCAAGGTGAAGATAACTACAGTTTTACCTGAGCTGGGAGTTGCAATGACTCTCTTGCAGTGTTTGTATTTTTCCCAGGCTACTGTATCACCACAGTCAGGTCAAAGCTGCGAGTTCACTACAGTGTGCACACACTCTTGGAATTATATTCACTTGCATGAGAAGGAAAGTAAGGAATGGTTTATTATAAATTTATACTTTTAAACATAGAGCATCCATCTTGGCATTACAGTTTGGTATTTAGGATGGTGCTTCTGCTCTGTAGGAGAGCTCAAGTTGTGAATTTTTTCTGGGACAAAACCAGACTCGTCAAACGGTGATGAAATTCTCAACAATTTTATTCAGATAAAGTAAGATTTTGTGTGAAAACAGTAAACATTCTTCTACCCTCAAATGGTAAGAGATACGGGGACATATACATTCTGGACATGCAATCAGTTATCTTGTTGGAAGTGTTGTTTTGCGAAGCAAATGCAGGTTTTGCCCTTTCGTGTTTCCAGAATATTGTATCTTGTTACAGTATTTTAGCAGGTAATTTCATAAGCCATAGCACCAGTGAAACCTACTTTCTTACAGAATTGTCTCAAGGCTGAGCTGCCATCTCTTTGATGTTTAAAAAGAGTTAAGCCTGTTCCTTAGGGATATTAATAGAGGATTTCTGATACATTCAACTACTTGCTTCAGTGAAACTTGCAGGAGCATAGCATCTTTGGAATCTCAGCCCCACTATCAAATTTGTCTGAAATCTGCGAATAAGAAGTCTCAAGTAGCAGATAAACTCACATTGACAGACACATGCAGGAGGTGCACCCATACACAGAGAGTGCTCATGGGCCTTTTTTCTGTACCAAATGAGACTAGAAGTGATTACTGAAGTAGGCCAGGCTGCAGCAGAAAATATAGTCTTAGCTAGGTTCCTCTGCATAATTTAATTTGTTCTAGTGGTTGTACTAGTTGTTGCTTTCTCCTTTGCCCTTCAAGAGCACCCATCTTCCTCTCAGAAAAAGTCCTTGTGAAGGCTGTCTGTCAGATGAACGGAGGAGGATTTGGAGCATGTCCCTCATGCTTTCCTATATCCATCCCAATTTCCTTTAGTTTTTCACGTTTACCACTGCCTCTTACACTTGCTTCCCCATAGACAGAGATTAGGAGCTTCAAAGGAATGTCAGGAGCAAAGGTGCAAATCCCCAGCACTTTTGCTGGGAGCAGGGCTCCAGAGGCTCTGGACTCCTTTGAAGAGGTTTTCTCAGCTGTCTCTCTCCATCCCTTTGTTTAGACATGGGCACATACCCTTGAAAGGTGAAGAAACTTTCAGATTTCTCTTACTACTTCTGAAGGTAATGGATGGAGTGAGAATTCTGCATTACCACTGAATTTTAAAAAGACTGCAGAAATAAGTGGAGATTAGAAAAGGGGAAGGTGGTTTTTGAAGCCAGCATAAGAAAAAGACTGATAAGGACTGGAGAAAATGGGGGGGAAGAGTCACTGTTCTTACTAAAACTATTCTCAAGCTAATAAACACTCTCCTGAATTCCTTTAATCTCCTGTCCTTTTAGTTCATCTTTCATCTTTCCAGCTCATCTCTTGACATATATTCTGAAGCATTTCTTCTAAGAGAAAAGCATCAGTAGTTCAAACTCGTGATCCCACTTGGGAAGAATATTCTTCTAATGCTTCTACAGGTGTCAGCAGCACTTCAGGTATAAGCTTGATGTGTCAGGCTGGCTAGTCAGGAGTGTTTTCTAGGAGGAAAACAAACTTCTCTCTGTTTCAAATACAGAAAGTGAGAGCTATAGTGAATTAGAATGAAGCATCAGGTAAGTATTGCGATCAGCTTGTATTTTGCTGTATCAGCTGAGCCTCTGCTTGAGGCACCACCACATAAATACAGTTTTTCAAAGAAGATCCTTAGGCAGGACCTGATTAGGTTAGTGAAATGATAACGTCTAAGTTAACAGACTGTACCCTGCAGTCCATACTGAGGTCCTGACTCTGCCAAGTGTTCTCCAGCAGGGTGGGAGAGTTTACCAGTACTTAACTCCATGGGATGCAAATCACAGGTACTAAACAGGTTCCTTTAAAATGAAAACCAGTGGCTGAACAGTAAAGCCAGAAAATCAAAGGAGAGTGAAGGTACTCAGTTTTTTTTAAAACAGCTGTAATTATACAATAAAATGCAGCTAAATTGTGCAGTGATGGATTCTGGAGATCCTTCAGTCTCACTGAAACTAGCTCTCTGCTAGGAAGTCACTCCATGGTTGAGCATACTTTCTTGGGTTCATCACAAGTGGACCTAGTTGTGGCCCAAACCATATTTGATACCAATCTGATCTAATGTCATTGTGGTCACTGAGAGTTAATCATGTGCTCCAGGTTGATGTAGGGTTCAGCACTCTCTATTCACAGTTCTTTTGGAACAGGCTCTGATATTAAAGGGAAGGTTTTGGTTATGGCATATATAGTTGTCTTTTAATATCCTCATCCAAATTTTGTCTTGTGATAAGGACTGGGGAATCCTGTATTTAGTTTTGCGATACCCTGGATTTTTACCATGTAGGCGTACCTGTAAAAACTGTTAACAAACAAATAACTTTGCTAAGTAAGCAACTATGCTAGAGTAGTTATTTATTACTGATCGCTTAGCTGCATCCATTTTGCTGGTTTAGGCAGGCTGTTTGCATGGAACGCTGGGGCATCTTCCCATTCCTTGGTGCAGCATGCTGCCTTGGCAAAAAAGATGAGAAACATTTGGAGAAAAAGATAATGCTATCCTTAATAGTTAGTTTTGCACAACTTAGTTTTGTCTTGGCAATGTATCAGACAAGGGTGGGAGTGAATCCTTAGGAGGACATTCATGCTGCCCAGCATTGGGTGCCCAGCCTTCTTCTTCAGGCAGCTGAGTCAGATGCATAAAATCAGACAGTGTGCATATCCTTCTGTGTCTTCTAGGCTTTTTAATAAGTTTTTTGGAGTGAAATTTAAATCCATGCAGGGTATAGAGTAAGGTCTGTGCACTTCTTGAATTCTACCAGAATCTTGCTCCAGAGACTTAAATGGCATTTATCTGGTGTCTTGGTTTTATTTTGGTCCTCTAGAGAGAGGCTATTTCACCTCTCATGCACGTAAAATTCCAATTTTCTCCTTGTTCTTTAATGGCAGCTCCTGAAAATGTCATTGTGAGTTACTTATTAGTGTAGGCTTTGTTATAACCCCCCGTAGAGCCTCATCCATCACTCTGTATCATGAATGGCAGTCCTTCCTTTCATTTCTGTCTGTGCTGGATAGAATGACCACTAGCATAATGCAGTGTATCAAACTCAGAGTGAAATCTTGACTCTACTAGTCAGTGGGAGGTTTGCTGTCATAACCAAAACTTTGCCCGGGAAAGCTACTTTTGCTTTATGCCTTGTGAAACGTTATTGCTGCTCCTTGCTTGTGCCAGAATGTATCTGAACTCGCCCTATTTGGCCATGAATGCAGAGTTTGACTATGTATTTACATTCCTCCCCCAAATACTGAAGCTTCCCTATCTGCCAATCAGCTCTTTGTTCAATTCCCTGAACTTCCTTCTCAAAAGAATGGATCAGCAAGTATATAAGCAGCAGTGTTTACATGATCTTTCAATACCTTTCTACGAAAAATTTAATAATGTCCAAGAGAAAATTTCCATTCAGTTATGTGCAAATTTTCCTTGAGAAATAAGATACACCATTGTATAAAATACATTAAAATAGGCAAATGATTTCTAAAAATTTCAGGTTTTCACAGTTATAAAGCTACTCTAGTTTACAGCAGGCCTGAGGAACTGAAACAGCTGGCAAAATAATAAAAAGCATTCCTCTAGATTTCTGACTATATTGTGGGAGGAATGTTGGAAAAATGCAAATTGTATCCTGATTTATTTTAAATAATGCAGGAGAAACCATAATGAACAAGTTAGATTTGTTTGAGGGGAAAAAAAAGCCCACTGAATTTCTTCATAAGCTCATGGGAATACTTATTTTCAGTGCTATTCATTGTTTAACTTGACTCTTTGATTCTTTTGCTGATACTATTTCAGGCATGAAAGTAAACCAGGATCATCTAGATCATTTATATGCAAATAGTGGATCATCCAGGAGTAGATTATGGGGGATACCTGGATGGCTGGGTTCTAGCTGGCCAGCTCACTTGTATCACTGATGTGCAGCTGTACTTGTGCAGTGAGCTGTGAGGCCTTTCTGAAGATGTTTGCACATGCAAAAATTGATTGCTGTTAGTTGTGGCTGCAAAATAGGATACCTAATTAAAAAAGCAAGCCATCTGTCCCTGAGATGATGACCAGACAAGATGGTCTGTGTGCAGAGGGCAGCACAGTGTCTGTGTATTGTTGGTGTTTTACTGTTCCTTGGTATCTGAACAAGATTCACTGCCTTGAGCAGGAAGATACATTAGAGCAAAAAAGCAGGCAAGAGCATTTGTTATAAGCAGATTATAATTTCTTACATATTTTACCTACTGATTTGTAGAGACTCAAATGCAGATGTTGTTTTGTAGCTCACTGAGTTAATTTTTTTGACAGTTAACTTGCTATACAACCTCAAATGTTAAGACACAAACATACCAGTCCAATCTTTGTGTTATTAACTGTATCTCCAGCTCTAGCCAGTTTAAGAATAAATGCTAAAATTATGGCTAAACAAATAAATTGCATCTAAATTCAAAAATAACAAGAGCACTCCTGTGCCTGGAAAACTGTTTTCCTTGTACTCCTGACATGACAGGTTATTTTTAAACGTAATTAAAATCTTAACATACAGTGTCATAGAATCCATTCTGTTAACTGACACACCAGCACTTTTTTATTTTAATAAACTGTAAAAAGCTTTTAATTCTTAGTATTTTGAGTCTTCAGGAGAAAGCGCCGCTAACATTGATACCTGGTGACAGTTAGTCAATGAATTAAAAAAAAAAAAAAAAAAAAAAAAAGGTGGTGGTTCTGTCTGTCTCCCAGCTCTTGCTAGCACTAAATTACAGAATTAATAGGCTTTTAGAAGAGACTGACACATAGTTACTGTGGAAAAGACAAACGTGGAAAGCCACTTCTCTCACCACATTTAATTTTAACTGGAGGCTTTGAGACTCAGTAAATCTTTTTCTTATTTCATTCTCACTTTTTCCACAGGTATTGAGTCTTTAAGAAAAGCATTAGAAAGATGTCTGATAAAATGACTTAATTTCTTTTCTTCACCCCTATTCTTTGCCTTTCCCAAATCCTTTTTCTCTCCTTTCCTCCCCAACAAAAAGATGAGTTGCTTTGTGATAGCCAACATTTTCTTCAGTATTATTGGCACTAAATTGTGGCTCAGGTGTTAAGAAAATACTGTGGAATAGGAATCCCAATCACTTTCAGGATTATTTGGGCAACTCAGACCTTTGGTACCAGGGAGAAGTAGTAAACAGAGCCATTTGCCTGGGAGAAGATGGGAAGAGGGGTAGAGAAAGCACTGCTGTGATCATTTCCTGCACATTGGTCCAATGCTCGGAGAGGTCTCCAAGGGCAGCTGGGAAGAGAGTACGCAAAGGTTTGATGGGTGGGCTGTGGGGTGCTGAGTGGCACTGGGGCACCTGAGCGGTGCTGCTGGTGAGTGCCAGGCATGCAGGGCGACACGAAGGTGGCAGCATGCGGGCCCTGGGAACTCGGAGCAGCCTCTGGCTTTCAGGTGTGCTGCGTATAGGGACAGTTGTTCAAATAAGAACCCTGTGTGGACACGCTGATTTAGGACAGGTTTCGAAATACTCAGTGTCTACGGACATGAAGATTTTTCCAACAGAGGTCAACTAAGCAGCATGTCTCCCGGTGCCCACATATACAGACCTCCTGCTGTAGGGCTAAATTGAGGAATAGACTCAATACAACAGACCAAGTGGATGGATAGAAAAAGGAAGTATTCAAAGATTTGTTGTTTAACAGACTTGACTGAGTGTGTTTGAATTTAATGAAGCCCACCTGAGCTGCAGAGCAACTTCAGCAGCTCAGTTATGCAACAAGAAAGGAAGGTCTTGGTGGCCAAGCAGATAAGCAGCATCTGAGCATGAAGAAACCATGGGCTACAGGGGGACAGGAGAACCTCTCAGCTGGGAGATGCCACCCAGAAACACTGGGGTCTCCAGCTGAGCACAGATGCTGTCTTCTGCCCTTGTGAACGGTGGTTGGTGATGCATGCCAACACGTAAGTCAGAGGTAAATTAAAGGCTGGTAATTTTCAAAGTGAACACAGTGCATTCACGCTGATCAGCATCCTCGCTGTGCTCTGGGAGATTAGACAGAAAGGCTGTCAGATATCCCGATTTCCTCTATGGTCTTCTGGTACTGAATGCTCATTTTCTGTTTGAGATTCATAATGTTGGGAATGCTCTTACTTCAGTTTCAGTATTCAGACTGTGCTGTGCAGCAGTGTCTCATCCTATACAGGGTGATGGCAAATAAAAAATTGAGAAGTTCATGTGTAGCCTTCACAGACTTGTGCTGAGTCCTTTGCCCAAATGGTTTTATCTCCCTTCTGGTTCATACCTGCCATTACTAGATCGTAGCAGGGACTATATTTCTTGTGGTAGCCTTTGACGAATCCTCAGCTTCTTCACTGGTTGTGTGTCTGATTCATGATCATCTTAGATATATTTGTTCTCATCCTTTCTTATAACATATTTTGTCCATTAGCGGTCTTGGCAGAAACAATCTCAGACTTCTCATCGATTAAAAACAAAATGCAGAATTTTCTGCCATCTTTGGAAGCAAATTCAGAAAAAAAGTAGTTTTTGGCACCGAGACAGGAAGTGAGTTACCTTTTTCGGACAGAATGTTTCAGTAGCGTTGAAATATTTCATCTTGCTATTCTCAAAATGAAGCATTTTCATTATTCTTACTGTCTAAAATGATTCATCATTGGGGAAAACCCTTCAGTTTTACTTTACGTTTTTCCCCTAAATAGAAAAAAATCAGTCTGAACCAAAATAGTTCACTTACCCTGAAATGAGCAGACTTTTTTTTTTTTTTTTTTTTCAGTTCACCAATGTTTGTAGTCTTTTCTTGGAGCTTTCTATCCTTGCATTTCCATCTCACCTCCTGTCCTTTGGCTGTTTTTTCCTTAAGCTCACTATGTCTCCAACCTGGAACAGTTGAAGCAAGGTATGGTGAAGCTGAGCTGCCTTTCAGCCTGAGCACTTCCTTAGTTGTGTTATTTCCTACTTAAAATCCAGTTTATCTGCATTTCCTCACAAGAGTACCTGGTCTCTTCAGCCTTAGTTATGTCACTCATTGCCTTCTACCTAGATGAAAGAAAGTACATGCTGTAAACTTTGTTTTAATTAAAAAGAAAGCACATACTCAGATTTTTATGACTCCAGATCCTTATCTGAAATGACAGCAAATTAGTGCATGCCTAGCACAAAAACAATCAGATCTTAGCCCAAGATTGTATTTTTCATATTCAGATTGTTGGATTAATTTTCTCTGGATGATACTCTGTTTGACTTGCATGAGCAAATGCCTGATACACTACAGAGACTTCAGAAAGCAATAATAATTTGCAGGAATTTGGTTCTTGTGCAACACCAGCTGCCTAATCTCTATTTTAAAAGAGTGTCATTTCATACAGTACCATAGGATCTCTAAAATATGGGCATCTCTGCTTCTGTTCCTGTTGGCCAAGAAGTACAAGCAACTGTTGTCAAAAGTGTTAAAGGAATGGACAGATGCTCAAACACTAAATGTGGACAGAGATCTCAAAATCAGTTGAAAGTAAACAGTAAAGTTCTTGAAACAGAAAGGAGAGGGGTCAATTTAATGCTAAAAGTCTTTAGATTCTGGAGACTCTCTGGAATGTATGAATCTCTAAATTCACACCATATATTCTCTGCAATTTTACTGCTGTAAGGTTGCTGCTGCCTTGCTTGAACACTTCACTGGCATTCACTTGCTTTTGTTTTGGCATACCACATTTAACAGAATGCTTGAAACTCCTGTGTATCTGGGCTTAGCCTGATAATACCATGATAGGTTGTGGTTGTCTTCCAACTTCCCCTAGTCCCTGCCATTGCAAATGTCTACCTGATGTGCCGTTCCACGTACTTCTGTTGATCAGTTGTTCCCAGTTTTCTCGCTGTTCTGTTACTCGCCTCGCCTCTACTCACTTCCTAAAGCAAAGCTTGACAGAGTAACAAGACTCCTCATTCTGAGATTTTTCTGTGTTCCATGGCATGTGATTAAGGAGCCGGCACAGTATTTATATGCACAAAGATTGTACAAATGGTTGTTTACAACAGAACTATGTTCCCAGTGGAACAGACTTAGAACTCTAGTTTTAAATTGCATTCATTATGGACCAGAATATGTAAATGTCTTTAACCTGTTTCCAGCAGCAATTGTGCATAGGAATCACATGCCTTGCAGCAGATATTATTGCATTTTTGTATGTGCGCATCTTTCCAATCAGTTAATTTGCATAATCAAAACTTTTCTTTTTAGCATTTTCCTGTCTGGCTAAAACAAGACTTTACTCCAGTTTGTTTGGTTAATTTCTAAGATCTTCGTTGGCTTGAGTGCCTGTAAAAAATGCTTGACTATATTTCCTTATTGCATAGTTTCAAGGGAAAAAAAGGAAAGAATGCGAACTGACCTTGATCAGAATACTTGGAAACATGACAGAAAGGGTGTTCACACTTTCCTGCCAGATCCTGATTCATCAAGGTATTTCCCCATGTCTGCAACTTCCATGTGCATGAGTTGTTCTTATCAGGAAGTGTTACAGCACATTGGCCAGAGGGATTCTGAGCCCCTTCTCTGCTCAGTGGGATAGGCCTGGTTCCTCCACAAAATGAATCAGGTACCTACAGGAGACTCCTGAGTTTATTTTAGAGCAGCTTCCCTTTCAGTACAGAGGTAGTATAAGGAAGGTAGCTGGCTAGGTTAAAGTAGGGTGATACAAATATCTCCCTACCCACTGCTTTAACATCCTGTGAACAGGTAGATGTCTTTGTATAGACTGATGGAACAGATTACGCTTTATAAGTATCTGTGTCCCTCTGTGCCTATAGAGGAGATGTGGTTGACTGTTTCCACCTGGGTTCTAACCTTTTGGATGGCAGAAACATGGTGAGATGAGTCCTCACCATGCACCCATTGTTACTTTCCACCGATGAACTCCCTGGTCTTAGCTACCTGCAGGAATTGTGATGGATGTGTTGTCTAACTCACCAGGTATCACGTGTGCCCAGCTTATTGTCTGAAATACCTCAATTACAGCCTAATGTACCTGTTAACTTGTCACTGAAATGTCAAGCTTGGCAGAATGCCTTTCGCATCATTCAGTAGTCTGCATTGTGCCCAGCAGCCAAGGGGTTAACAAGGCTACACATCCATGGTAGCAATTGCTGCAACACATTACTCATGCTCTCTATTATAATCAATTCCATTATGATACTGTCGACTGGGGTGAAATGAACTTGCAGTAGCTTAAAGCAAGATAGGTTAATTAAAAACCTTGATCAGAGCATCATAAACCACATAAAAGGTTCCATCTTTTAATTATTTTTGGATGGTCTCTCAGGCAGCAAGGCCAGAAAAAAAAATTCCTGTTCCCAGGGCCCATGAGCTGTGAAAATTATTGTGTCATCACATCAGTTTGGTTATTATTTGGCTTACAAACAAATAAAAGACAGTTTAGAATGGACCCCCTTGTTAAGGATGAAAATGAAGAATTGCTTATGATTAACCTGTCAGCTAAGCAAACGCAGATCATTCTCCACAACAGGATTCAGCAGACCTAGACCCTGTCCAGTCTGTCATATGAATCATATCTGACCCAAAACTCTCTTTTTGAATATCTACCTGCCAGTAAGGAGGACTTGGAGTAGCATTGAACTTGGTTGGTGTTAACAGCACTCCTTTCTGCAGCAGCATGCTGGTGAGTCCACACCATCTGATTTGAAGTGGGCTGGAGGGAAGCAGAGATTCAGATGAGCTTTCACAAGTTGAAGCAGACTACAGCAGCATGTTCTCCTACCAAGTAGTAGAGACCTAAGGTAGGTCTGAAGAGTGTGAGCTTTAGATTTGCTCTGAGATTTAGCATTCTTGCCACAAGGATAACTACCAATTTTGTTTTTTAGCAAATGACTATTTAATTTAGATAAGACAGACAACATAGTCTTGCAGTATATTCTTCTGAACTCTTCAGATATTTACAAGAGGTGCAGTGGGAACTCTGATTCCCAGAAAATGTAAAAAGTATTTAAATTTCACCAAAATGATGGGAGGACACATTCAGAGAAGTCAGCACGTGTTAACATACGTGCAGCATTGTTCAGCAGGTCAGTAGCAGAAGGATAGTTTCCAGGTCATCTTATTCTGCCTTTCTCTTTCTAAACCACGTGATTAATTTAAAAGAAACTGTATCAGGAAAATCTTGTGAGTAATAACCAGGTGGATGAAAATAGTGGGAGAGAGAAAGGAAAGACAACTGCTTTTTGGTGGCATCGACTATGCTGCTCAAATCCTTTAAAATGCGGATGCCTTTGCTGAAGCATCAGTATGCCTCAGCTCAATGTGCCAAGTGGCAAGGATCGGTGTGCCTGCTCCTATTGTTTCTGAGTTTGCACTATATATTCTGTTTTTCATTTAGCACTTGCACAGTGGGACTGCTGTTTTATAGAATAGCATGTCCTTGTTTCACTCATTCATTTATTTGCAACTTCTGGTTTTAACAGAAGAAAACTACTTCTGATACTTGGCACCATCTCAGCCAGCAATATCCATGGTTTTATACAAAACATCAGGACAGTCAGTGTTGGAGCTATTTACTGAGTCGTCATCCTCTTGTCCTGTTATATCTATTGTGTCTATCTAGGAAATACGACACTAAGGAAAGATTGAAATAATTTTAGTATTTGGAAGAGTGGGCAGAGGGGGACATGGCAACAGTCTGAAAATACAGAAATTCCTCTTGAAAAGAGGAGAACAATGTGCTCTCAATTCATGCAGTTGCTGGTACAAGAAAAAAAGACCTTTGACTACTGCACAGGAGATTCAGGTTAGACGTTAGCAAAAACTGTCTAGCAAGAACGCTGGAATGGGTTACCTAGAAAGAGAATTTCTAGGCTTGAAGGTCTTTAAGGACAGGTTAGACAAACCTCTGTCAGTAGCGGCAGTAAGGACAGTTTGTCCTTGGGACAGGGAAGGAACTAAATGACTTCTCAAAGTCCCATCTGGCTCTCTGATTCTGCAATGATGCAGTTACCACCCGTGTACCCTTCCATTTGTAGTTGCGAACACTACTGGAATGCAGGTTGGTTTCTAATTGTTTACCCTAGGTGAAAATTACTTCATTAAATGTCTGGGTTCATTAAGACCAGTTGAGTGATCAGAGTCATACCAGGGGGCTATATAGAAACAGCCCAACTGAAGAGTAGGAGCTGTGTTGCCTGGGTGCTCGTTTGTGCTGTAGCCGGGCTGATCTTTGACAAGCCGTCTGTGTTTCAAGCTGAGACTTGAACATTCGGAGAATAAGGTCTCAGCACCTGATGAGGATGTTTTGATTGTTGCAGGCATTTTCTGCTGTTGGATTAAAATTGAACTGGTCAGCCCTCTCAGCAGCTTACATTTCCATAGCTCCCTTTTTGACCCAGTACAACTCAATGTGCTTTACAAACCACTTAATTCATCAGGGTAGTGTGACCACCTTTGGGGCATAATACAAGATGTTTTTTTCTTTTTTTTTCTTTTTATGGCAGCAAAGATGTTTAAGGCAAAGGACAAAGAATAGTTTATCCAAGCAAGTCTTCAGTGGAAATTTAGGTTGCAAAATATAATTATACAGTCTACTGTAGTGTAGCTGCGATATATATTTTACAAATTCAGCTCTTTCCAAATATGGCATGGTATCTTAGGTGATCATAGGTGTTGACAGTGTCTTGATTAATGATTACTTTAAAAATTCCACTGGTGGAACACAAGAGTAGTGAGCATAGGAATAGATGCACCTGACTTTCCATCTCCTGATATATTTCTTTCCTTCTGTGTTTTGGCTTTTTACTTCTTTATGCATAAAGAAGCTGGTTCTT
The DNA here is from genome assembly GCF_028389875.1 of Rhea pennata. Taxonomy (NCBI): domain Eukaryota; kingdom Metazoa; phylum Chordata; class Aves; order Rheiformes; family Rheidae; genus Rhea; species Rhea pennata. Next base: position 680,287 of record NC_084682.1, read on the forward strand.
ATAATGCATTCTATAGCTCCTAGAAAATCGCAAGCCTATAATATTAGCAGAAGGCAATTAACTGACAGTGTGAATACAAAGAAATAACACTGGCAATACAATACTTGGATAGTCCGGCCCATCTTGAGTTAGGTAGATTTAATTCCAGACACTTCCATTTTTTTCTATTTTTGGATTTCCTACAATTTTTGTTTCTTTCCTATTACTCAATTTTTGTTTCTTTCCTATTACTTTAGCCCCTGTGGTATGATTTTTTGTAATGCAATGATTTATTGCATGAATAAATCATTGAATAATTAAATAAACCAGTTTGGAAACCAACAATATGCCCTTTCTATCCTGGAGTCTTACTGTGAGAGATAGAGAGGGGAAAAGAATGCTTGGAGAAAAGAGCAGAAGTACTTCAATATAGCTAAGAAAATCAGGCAGTGAAAAATATTCTGTCTCCTATTCCTACCCAACAATGACTGACTACAACAAGTAGACTGGAGTACCAAGGAAGTGTAGAAGTGTAGTTTTTTGCACTGTTTGCTTCAGAAGAAGCTGATACTATGTTCCTTAAACAAAAGAGGAGCCAGTTAGAGACTCTGGGTCAGTTCTCTGATGCCTGAGCCAGAGCTTACACTAGAGGTTGTCATGCTTCTATGAGCACAAAGTGATGCAAGACAAAACACTGCAGAGGCAGGTGTGGCCTTGCAGCCTCTTTCTCTGCAAACAGAAGCTTCTGAGCTCACCCACTAGTTAAAACTGAACTGGAGGACAATTTTTAACTGTTGAGTCCCATGTTCTGCATGAAGGGTTTGTTTATTGCATCCTGACATGTATTGACTTCAAATGGACCTTTGAGCTCTTTCTGTTAATTAATTGATTTAATGGAAAATTAGCAAGCATGCATGCCTCACAAGCCAAGTTACAGAGCAGCCAGTGAATCTTTCTGATGCTGGGCCAGCCACTCAGCCGACATAGTCAGTGTTTATTGCCCATTGCACCACAAACATAGACAGTGTTTATTGCCCATATGCACCACAATCCACACACACATGTACACAAGCCCCTGTTCCCTTGTTTTGCTTTCGTCTAAAATATTATACCATTGGCTGCACTCTTCTACTTCCAGCACTGAAGAGGAGAGCTTTTTCCACTCCAAATACTAATCTGTGCAACGTATTCACCCATCAGTTTCAATAAGCTCTACTTTTGCAGAGATACCAAAACACAGTAGCATCTAAAAAAGAAAAGGAGAGAGTAAGGAGGAAGAAAGTATAACAAAAGCATTGGCAAGCAGAATTTGCAGTTAGCTCCTTCCTGAAAAAATAATCTACCCATGTGTGTGCTTAGCACTTGAATACAGTAGCACACAGCAGGATCAGCTAGGGCTCCATGCACAGCATAATCTTATCATGGACTATTTGAATAAAAAAGCACAGCTTTGTGCTTTTCCTCTTCTACAGAAGAGATTTATTATAAAAATCAGTTCATTGCTTCGGAGCACATACCCTTGCATAGGAAAACAGTTGGCTTCATAACCTTGGCGGGGGGGAAGATAAATAAAGAATTCTCATGAGACACATACGAGAACCCAGGAAGTATTAAACATATGTTGGAACATATTGATCCCTGAAAGCCTCCTGCAGCAGATATGAATCTCTTTCATTTCCAGCCATACCAGTACTTTAATGAGGACAGTGTGTGCCTCACACCTGTATAAATCATTTATGTAGATTTTTGCACAGCCCCTGACCCGGAGCAGTGCCACAGCCAGCTGAGGTGCCAGGGGCTGTATGTTGCAGCTGAGGTTGGTCAGAACAGAGGTGGGCAGAGACCTTGTTGGAGCACAACCCTCCCTGAGGAGCAGGAGCCTGCAGTCTGGGAGCACGCTTGTCAGGGTCTGAGGACTGCTGCGCTTGAGCGCATCAAAGGGAAAATGGCTGTTGTTACATTTGACCTTCAGATCAGCATCCATCTATCTGCTGGCTTCAGTCTTAAGATGTTGAGTGCTGCTCATGTACCACAGTACCCAAGCAGCTACCATGTAAAGTGAGCAGCAGTGACAAATGTCAAGTGAATTCCCTAGACTGTGTGCATTCTGCACATTGTCTTTTTACTGTGCAGAAGTAATTTGCTTGAGAAAAAGCTGGAATGAAAAATGGGACAACTTCTTTAAATGCGCTAGTGTCCTTCTTATTTTCAATTCAACAACCATCTAGCTAAGTGTTTTCTTATATGAATCACTGAGGATATGAGTAAGTTTTAAGTGGTGTCAGGAAAAATATATTTAGAAATAGTAGAAGCAACTATTCTAATGAGAAGGATGTCACAAAGACACTTGCCCGATGTGTAGAGATTCATTCCATCTGAGCATACCACTGTAGACAAGAGCTAACATAACTGTATTTTCCATTTAGTTTATTGTGTACTCCAGTAAACTCACAGACAAGTGGTGACCATGAATCACTGAAACATTCATGAGTATGTGTGGATAACTACTAATTGCAAAAGTATATTCATCCTATAGGCTCTTCACAGATAAAAGGGAACTAAGGCTCTTGGCCTTCAGTCTGTGGGTGCAATGACTCACCCATCTGCTCTTCAGTTTGAGGAGGAGGCCCAGAGGTGCCCGTCTATTATTCCATTCTCTTTAATGATACCTTCACACACAGACCTCCTACCTAGCTGTTGTATGCAGTCTGTGCCTTTACTTTTTGGACTAGTTAGTCACCTTTGCTCATATCATCACCTTGCAAAGTAAGGTGCTTCTCAGCACAACTAGACTGCCTGAATTTGACCTTTTCATTTCCATTTCAAATATATCATTTTTTTTGAGGGGGGGGGGGAGTGAAGTGTATTGGCAATAAACATGGTATAAACCCAGGAAGATGAAAAGATGAATCACAGCTATGAAATATTTGGCTGTATTTTAGATATGAATCACAGCAGGTACAACAGCAGCCTTCTACCATTGATGCACTTCATATCTATCAGAAGAGATTTTTTTTTTGCTGTTATCGTTAATTATTCTTAAAATAAATTGCTATCATGTAACATTAATTCAAGAGAAGAAACTCTAAATTCCATGCTATTATCTAGGGCTTGTTTTTACAATGAATTAATGGGAATTAATTTAACACTGCAACAACAAATGATATCACTGAAGGAATACAAACTAGGTCTTGCTTCCTAACCTCTTTTTCTCCCTCCTACTAGTTTCCCTTTCTGTGCTTTGATTCTGTTTGATACAGAAGGTCTTAGTCGAGCAGTAAGTTTGCTGAAAAAGGACAAATCAGTGAAAAGTCTTGTGTGATTTCTTCCTCTTCTGAACTAAAAATCTGGTACAGATGTGCTACTTCCGCTGTGAAAAAAAAAACAATGAAAAATAGCCTTTAATTGTTTGCAGTGTGTTAATTTTGATTGATTAGATGGAAAATCAGATTAGTGAATGGTATTTCTGTTCTTCCTTCTACATATGATACAGTTTTTATAGAACATCAGCCCACACAGGACACCTTGACTGTATATCAGTTTCGTGTTGAGTTGATCTGTTTTGGAAAATGAAGGGTGGTTTCTCATTGTGTTGGTGGTCTCTTGCATATAAGTCTGTTTGGCATATCTGGCATCGTGCGCAGCTGTTGGGGGCTATGCATGGTGAACTGTCTAGGGATGTTGTCTTTCTTGGAAGTAGTTTGGATTCTGTGCCTCAGTTCTGTTTCAGGAAGCAGGTTTCACTATCTTCCGTGTTAGAGCATTGCTCTAGTGGTGGTGATGAGATGCAGATATAAGCAAGACAAAGCTTTCAGGAAAAGGTAATAAATTTCATGAGACCTTTCATTCATCCTTTATTTTGTATTTGTATATTACTTTCTTCAAACTTTGGGCAGATTTGTTCTAAATAAAGTAATTTCTGTGTATACTAAATTAAAAATAGTGGAACTAGTTGCAGATACTATTAATTGTGAATGTGATATACCACCCTTTCTTTTCTGAGTTTTACCTATACATGAATACCCAAGTTTCTGGAAAAATGGTTTGCTATTTCTGTATGTACTTGCATACCACAATGCAACAGGATATTGATATATTTAGGATATAAACTACATAGTTTTCTGAACAGTGTAGAGCCCAATATAAATGGCAAAAAAGATACTTCTAAACTGACTATACTTTCTTCAGTGTTTTGTTTGAGCTGGGGGAGGTTCATACACCATTCACTACCTTCGTGGAGCCTGTTGGATGGAAGTCATTGTTTGTACTTAGAAGGCTGGATATGCTGCTAACCTATCTGACAGTTAACATACTGAGGTGAGAACATCACAACAGCAGAGTGTATTTTGAGGCTTCTCAGTTATCTACACATATTCATATGAATTAAAGTTATGACGAGAGATAAACTTCCTAGTAGTGTAAGAAATCTTTTTGTGTGTTTTGCTTCTTTTGCTTTCTTTTCCAGTTGCTTCTAGAAATGTGTTTTTTGTCTAAGTCATTCGGTAGAGCTCATTAAGTGAAAGGCATCTGAGAAACTCAGGATGGCATCTATGCCACAGGTACCAGGATCCAGTTTGCCTAGCAGTTCCAGATGACGGGTTAGTGGGGAAAATATCACAAGACCGTCTGGTTTTACTAGCGAGCAGAGTGGCTGATTGCTGTGATCAACTCGAGTCCAGTGATGCCACCAAGACCATGGCAGGGTATTCTCACTGGGCTTTATCCAGTGATTTGAGACCAGCTCAGACCTGGATTGCAGTCAGCGACAGGAACAAGTATGGTGCATTCAGCAGGACAACACACTGTTATTTGCCTAATCTGCTAGCAGAACTGTTTCACCTACATGTGAAAACAGTAGCAGAAGTGCAAAATCAGCATTACTCATCTGCACTGCTTCCTTTGTAATTCAGCACGCTGCAGATTGCAGCTATGTGCTGCCTCTTCTGTCAGGTTGGAAGATAGTCCTCAGGCGATGACATGCATCAACAGCGTTGTTTATCAAATGATAGCCCGATACCACTGTTACCACCCTCTGCATGATTGCTTGGCCAGGAGCCAGCATTTCAGCTGCAGTATTGTGGTGCTTCAGGGAAAATAGCTCTTACCTCATAAGGGGGAATGGAGCTTTCTCAGTGCTACTGCTGTATGTTGTGTAGCCACTACAGTTGACATAATTTACACTTTGGAGTTACCAGTACTCTGAACTACTTGTTTACAAGGTCAACACAGCTATCTGAAAATGCAAGAGATTTTAGTCCTGACTGAAATGAAAAACAAAAATAACAATTTGTAAAACATCATAAATTTTGGAGACGCTTTACAAGGTCCACTCAAACTCAAGTTGAAAGAGTGCCCACACAAAAGAGCACACACAAAAGTACCCAAGAGTATATAGTGCTTAACATGCATAGTATTATGAAAATAATCAAGTTCTCAGAAGTTAGAGCAGTCACTTGTGAAAGGCTCATTTACTATGCCAGCTCCTTCAGACATCAGTGGAAGTTAGACACTCGGTGAATATAAGTGCCTAAGTATTCTGTACCTAAAACTCTCTTAAGTATTAGTTCTCCCTAAGCCTAATTTGAATCTTCTGGGCCTCCAAGTCTCATTCAGAGCCTGGAGAGGCTTTCGGTTTCCTTGGATGTACCTCGGAGAGATGGACATTTCTGCTTGCTTGGCCTCCAACTCCTTATTCCAGGCACTGGGGACTTTAGTTTCACAGCTGCTAGCTGTAAAGCAGGTGAGCAGGGTTTTATTTCAACATTATTCATTGCCAAAACTCTGCTAAAACCTTGCTCTCCAGTTTCATAAATCATGAATTGCCTTAAAATCATGAGTTTTGTAAAATGATAAATAAGAGTTTCTTTTCTACTTGTCTTCACTTCTTTGAGGTTTTTGGGTTAAAGCTGTCAGACTTGGCCCTCCATCTAAAAGCCAGAAACATACTGCCTCTTGTAAGTTAACACTGGAATTCTCAAAGATGACACAATGCCATGAGCATGAGATTTATCCCAGTCCTTATAGTGTAAGCAATCTTATGAGATGCTAGTGGTAGGGTCAGATTTTTACTTTAGTGGACATTCTCTCCAAAAGATCATAAAGCTGTGTTTGAATCAGGAGGCTAATGTTGGGAAATCATCTTGGTTGTGGAGTTACCACTGTGCCTTGTATCTTCTTGTACTGCCCTTGGGTGTTTTCAGGGAGCCATGTGGTAAGTGGAGTTGGAGGAAGAGGTTTCTGTTTCCAGAGGTTTGTGATTGTGTTCCTGGAGTGCAGTGGCAGACCCTCGACATATTATCCTGGCGTTTCCACTTGCTCAGTAAGATTTTTCTTTCTCCTTTCCTTTCCTTTTTTTTTTTTTTTTTTTTTTTTTTTTTTGTTTGTTTGTTTTTAGCCCAGGTCCCCATGCTTGCTGCATTGCCTATGGCTATCAAAGAGGGGATGTGAGCAAAGGAAGTGGCTTGGTGCCTTTCTAGACAAGTGGTGCAAATTAGAGTTGTTTACAGTCTAGTCTAATTTATGCTGGAGAGCAAACACCAGATTCAGGAGAGTGCAAATGAGGATAAAACCCCAACAGATTTCAGCTATATGTTCTTTGGCTGCCGAAATGAATTTCGATGATAGAATTTAAGGAGGAAGGTAGAGTTAGAGTTAAAAAGAAATCTACCTTCTTCTGCATAAGGCAGGATGCTTATTTTAATAACATACTTGTGTTATTTAATTTTTTTTTTAATATATGAGAAAATACCTTCTTCAAGGAATGTCATGGGCAGGAGGGGAGAGGGATGCTCCCTGTCCTTTTCAAAGATCACAGATGGAGTGATCTGTTTATTTGCATCAGGAATGAAGCAAATCAGTCCTGAAAATTAAGCCTAGATCATTTTAAAGATTAATACTAGCATTTAGTGGAGATGGGGAATAGGGGAGAGCAGGAAACAAAAATGACACACACACACACACAGAAAATTTCATTCAAGCAATTAAAGAATCACTACCTTTTTATGATTAACTTCATGTTCACAGATTAAATGCAAAAGCTGTTGGTAGGGGCATTGCTATTCCATACCTGACATGAACAATGGGAATATTTGTTCTGCCCGAGAGGATTACACCTTCCATTAATCTAAGTTTTATTGAAAGTTTAAATAACAGACAGACAAAATTTGATCAATTAGTAAAGTAATTCCAAGGAGATGTCACAGTGAAATTAAATCTTAGGCACTTTCAATGCAAAGAAGCCTAGGACTCCCTCCAGTTTTCTTTTTCAGTAACAATGTTTATATTTTAATTGAAAGTTTATTCTGCTTTGTACATCTTCTACTAAATTTTAATTTAACACTGTAATGAGAACAGTTTTATGTTACAGTGTTTGGAGCAACTCACAGGCAAGTCAAAGAGTGGCTCATAAACGAGGAAAACAAATGGTTTTGGCAGGATTCATACAACTAGCCATGGAAATCTCCTGATGAAAAGTGGCTCCATGGCCTGGTACATTTTGGAGATCCTCCTGCAAAACCCCCAGGATGCTACAAGCTTGGTACAACATACGTGTGTTCCCTCTGGCTAATGACTTGCAGAAACTATCTCACATATTTTCAGATGTTCTGTATGTGATGCTTTTAGCCGTCTACAATACCTAGGGTCAAAACTCCCACAAACCACAGAGGCAATCCACAAGAAGTCAGTCAGAAAGGCAGTAAGGAATGAAATACTCAGCACAGTAGAGCCAAGAATAGCCCAAACGTGTTGCTGATGTGGAAAGTGGAGGAGTGACACATGGGGGTGATGTTGGAGAAGGAAGGATGTGCAGGGTTTATGATGATTTGGAAGTGCCCGACTGCGAGACCACAGTGTAGCACAATGTAAATCAGAGAAAATAAGGCAGCACTCATTGATCAGCCAGTATCCTGAGACAATCAGCAGTGTTAGTACGAGGCACCATCCGCCACGTTCAACGTGGAACAGCATTTTGTAGATGTTAATCTCAGTTTAAGGGAAACCAACAGCCCAGCAGTGATGCCTGTGCAAGGGAAGGAACACAGAGGACTGCTCTATTCTTATGCTAACAACCTGACTCCGGGATTTCAGTCTCATTCTAAAAGAAAGGGGGGAGAAACAAAGCCTGGACTACTTCATTTTCTGGGTAGAGATGACAGATTTTTGTTCTGTGTGGTGTTCAAGAGGGCAAGATGTGTGTACTTTTATTGCATGTTATTGAAATTCATCACTTAGATGTTAGAAGCTGTGAACATTCAAAATTTTTGAGACAAGTTCATGGAAGAAAAGTCTATCAACTGTTGTGAAATACAAGGATGCCTATGTGGAAAGGGGTTCTTAGTTACTTACGCTTTGTATTTTTTTGTCTGTGCATCCACTGCAAGGTAAGGGAGCTTCGGTATAACCTAGTACTGCTGCCATTATGGGACCATTTAGGCCAGCGTCAACTCAGAGCTGCACCAAGCCTGTTCCAGTTTGTACTGAGGCTACAGCTAATGACTGGTGAAGTGAAGCAGGCGCTGCCTGTAGGCAGTGGCCTTTGAACACCCTGCTTCTCCCCAGAAACTGCCGGAACAGATAGATGTGCACTGCTCTTGCACGCTCAGTGCCAGGAGACTCTGATGCTAATTGTTCAAACAAGATCGTTTTTACTGCTTTACTCTTTTTTTTCTTTTTTATCCACAGCGCATGGAATAGGGACAAGGATCCAGTCTGGTATTTCTGTTTCTCCTCTACTAGTAAGAAAATGAGGAAGCAATTATTCCACTCAAGTAGAAATTTAATTCACAAAGTGCACCTTCACAAAACAGCAGCGACAGCCCCTCTTCTCCTCTTGCTCTAACATTACACTGCTTGCCATTTCTCCAATTCTATTTTCATTATGTTATATAATTCTTTTTGTCCCTACAAGTGAAATGTTACTGCTATCATTACTGTTCAGCACTTCCATTTTTATTGTCATAAATGTCATACAGTAAATACCAAAATGGTCACAACCTTGCTGTGAATTTAGTTCAGCACTATCTTTGGTGACATCCTGCATTTGAAAAGGAGAAATACTAAGCATCATATATATGTCAGAGAAGTCTGCTTCCTGGATTGCTGAAGGAACATAGACCTACTGACGTGCACAGTTCTGGTTACATTTACACAATAAGAATTTCTAGTCAAACCTAGGCCTTGATACCTCTACAAAAAGTACCCCAAAAAGCACAGCCACTCAAAATTATACAGAAAATACTAGTGAAGAGAAGTTCATTGGGGAAAGTTGTCTTATAGGACAATGCAGCATTTACCTATTATACCAGATAAGCAATACATGGGCTTTAGCAAATCACTTCAAAATATTCCCCTCTAAATTACTATCAGATCAGCAAATATTAGGGGGAAGTTCTGCCTTTTAGAACTAATAGATGTGAGTATTATCACATCTATTGATATATATAGCTGAACATTTTTTTTAATAACTAAATCTACAAAGCTTGTCTGTTTGCTGAGTCCTGCTTCATCAAGATAATTAGTATTCTTACCAGGGCATAGTGATGTCTTATGTCACATGAACCTGTTTGTTGAGAGAAGTGATGATTTTTATTTTTGGATAGACTGTTTTATAAGAAATAATTTTTCTAAGTAAAAACAGAAATATGCTTAACCTTGCCTCAGTCGCATTCAGCAGTATTAAAAAAAAATAAAAGAAGCAGCTGAAAGCTGCTTGTAGCTTGGTGGCAGAAGCCTCTCCTCCATATGGTATGTTAAATGCCAGCACCTGAAATTATCTGTCATAAATAAGTAATAAGGGATGATTTGCCATGATCTGGATGGGCTGACTTCCCATTTAATATACCTTTAACTATTGATGTGCCGTAGCAGCAAGGATACGATCCCTTTTGGAGAGTGAATGCCAAGTTTCAAACGGTGTAAGTGAGAAAGCTCATGGACAGGTTTTGCATCCTGTAGCACATGTAGGCAGTGAGGGTGTGATGCTGCCTCTGTCTCTAGAGGAGGCTGCAGAAATGCTGGCCATGTGGCAGACAGGGCAGCTGCCTTGCTGGGAGTGCAGTGCTGCTCTCAATGCATCAGTCCTGCTTTTGGGACCTGACCCTGTGCCAGTGTGTGCCTGGCGCAGCAGAGCAGCCTGTTCAGGGCAAGCGCGGGGGCCTCTGCACGGGGCTCTGTGGTGTGGCTTAGGACCTGCTCACTTGCTATCTAAAGTCTGACTCCTAGTTCCCATTCATTTCTGGGGAAGTAGTATCCAGATCGTCTCTGCTGTTTGTAAATCAGTTTGTCAATGAGCTTTGGGTAGTAGGAGCAGTAACAGCCAAAATTACAGGTACCAAAAATATGTTATCTTTTCCTTGTCTGTCTCCAACCTTGCTTTAACTTCCAATCTGAAAGTAGCCAGTAGAGTTTATTGTAATTCAGATTGCTGTTATTTAGCCTTAAAGTGTTCAAAACTTTGGGGTGATTTTACTTCTGTAGATCATCAGCCATTCTGTAGTACTTTTTTATGTACTCAGCACTTTTAATGATCAGTTAATTATTAGTAACATAGGTTGCTTAGTTTTAATTACTGGAACAAAAGTGTTCAGACACATCTATAGCAACTGTCTGGTGTCATGGCTTTCTTCAGAGACAGAGGCAGACACTGTCAGTAGAGCCTCAGGGAGGTGGGCTCAAGCTCGCTGACGTTGCCTGGAGTGGGATGCCTGCTCCATTCAGAGTCCTTTGAAAATTACAGACTTCCGTCAAACATCGAACCTGAGCTAAGGACCCAGGCCTGAGAGACTGAAGTGTCTCGTTATAGGAATAGTTCCACTGACTTTTAACAGGATTACTTGCCAATTAGAAATCAGACTCATTTTAAAAACTAGGGGAGAGTAAGCCCTTGATTCATAGAGTGAAGTGTCTGGATAAAACTAGTGAGGGTCCTGAGTCACTAAGTATGTGCTTCTTAAGGCTAGAGGTCCCCCCAAAGACAAGTGTGCAGAGATGAGAATGGCTCTGTAAGCAGGCAGGACGCCTACTGAGAACTAGAGATGAGGAAGATATTTCATTATAGAGGGGCAGGCAGCAGCAAAGCCTGAATGATTAAGGTATTTTACTGCAACGCCCATTCTGTATCTGACAGAGCTGCTGACAAAACAGAAGTGCCTCTAATTGCAGGAGCCCAGAACAGTTCATTAAAATAATTAAACATTAATGATGCTTGTCTTTAATGATGCTTTAGGCTTGTCTCTAAAGAATATTAGGTCTAAGTGGAGGATGAGAGAAACTGAGAGAAAATAAAGTGAACATGAAGCACTGTCCATTCCTCAGACTCAGTATAGGACTCCAAGTGTCTGCAGATAACAAATGGGAGGTGATCTTTGCACTTAAATTTCTGCAGTTATTTGTATATTTATTTTATCCCTGCAACACTTCCTAATTCTGGTAGAAAACAAGAACAAAATGCCTCAGTGCCACAGGAGGCCTGGTTGTTTTGCACTTGTGGTCTTGAGGATCAAGGTATACAGACAATATATCTCAAGGATAAGGTTTATAAGGTTAAGGATATACACAAATAGAAGATCTTTTCAGAAGTACGTTGTCTTCAGGCTTCAAAATCTTCCTGCTAGGAATGAGATGGAACAATTTATCTTGGCTCTTCTGTGCAGATGGGTGCAACATCACTGATGCCACAGTGACACTTGCATACTTAAAATAGCTCCAAAGGAAGTAATTGTGTATTAACCAGGAAGGAGGCATGGGTGAATCCTGTCTTCATCCTTTTACTGGTATCTTGCAGTCTAAGACAAAGTTTCTCTAGCAAGACAGGTCCTTGGATCTTTTGCTGACTTTGCCAGCACTTACTGTTGTCAACAATTTACTTACTGCCTGGCATTAGTTGACTGTTGCTGGAGCTGTTATATAAGCCAACTGTTTCTCTTGTTACTTTCTGGGATATTGCAAAAAGACCTAACCCCGACACTTCAAGGACAGGAGATGACAATCACATGCCCACATCTTTCTGAACCGTACTGGCAATATACGTAAGCTTAACACAGAATTTACAGCAGTTGTTACTCTGCCTGCCTAGCAGAGAACTGAAAGGACTTCTAGGCAGGGTAAATGTTCTTACTACCATGTTAAAGAGCCTGTAAAAAAAAATTAAATGCAGGTATCGAGAAGTAGAATCTATAGTAGAATCTGTTTGAATCTAGTCAAATGGATTCAAATGAAAGCATTACCATTTTCCCTTTTATTAACACCGTCCATTCCATGTCACTTACTGAACTTTGATATAAGAATACTTTGACCTACAGCTGAGAAGGAGGTACAGCTGAGGTGGAATGTTTTGGATAGGGTTGGTCACAATATTTATAGCCAACAATATTTCCACTGGAAAATAATGTTGTAGTAAAATCAGCTACTTGAGGCAATATGATACTTAAAAATTCTAAATTCTAAATGAAACTCGGAAGAAGAAAAGCACTTTAGTGAGACTGAAGTGTTCAGACTTGATTAAGATAAGGTCGAGAAGTAGTCCAGTTCTGTCTCTCAGAACCAAATGTTTCTATTTTCTAACATTTTTCCTAAGTCAGGTTCAAAATGGAAGTTGTAGTCTGTTCAAACAAAACCTTTGAAATAACCCAGATTTTCCTTCCTCAGTAAGATTTGGTCTTCAGGAATTCTTCATTTCAGGAATGGGATAAAATTGAAATGATAAAATTTCCTCTGAAATATCAGGATGTTTTGTCATGCACATCTGATTTAATTTCTTTCACTGATGGTAGAGGAGTTTAGGACAGGAAGTTTGGTTGCTGCCGGAACAGAAATTCAACATTCTAAAAGGACACAAGATTTTGAGTCAAACTCTGAGATGTTAACCCAGTTCATATGAAAAACATTATGAGATTCTTAAAGACCCTAAGGATTTAGGACAGGAATTTTTCAGTGCATCTGCATTGTGGCTTCCAAAGAAACCTAGTGTCTGCTAATAACAGACATTGATGCAAATACTGATCTGACTCTGAGGGCAAAGTGACACCTTCTGAATCACCAAATCCATTTACTGCACCATCAGGATTTCAGGGTGGCCTGACTGTAGTTCACTGTTCAGCTCTAACCCAGCCATCCATGAGAAAGCATCAGAAACAACTGAAATTTTCCCTGATCGCTGTCAGTGAAAAGAGCATGGCATTTCTGGAAGTCGTGGTGGATTGATGAATGTAATCTGAAATGCACCATGCAGCAGTACAGTTTGTCACAACTAAGGTTAATGAAACAGACTGTTAAATAGACTGTAACTGTACATCTGACATAATCTACTAAATTAACTGAAAATCTACTAGCATTGTACTTCTAGCTACTCACTTAACTATCATTAACCTCAGTAACAAACTGCAGCATAGTGATACCATGAATAATAAGATTTAGATAGATGTCGGTGTGGCTCTCGTACATTCATCTGTGATGTGCTCTGACTGCTGCTGTGGCTTTGACATTTACCCGGAAACAGAACAGTGTTTGGTCTATATGAACAGTGATAAGGCCATAGTTCAGCGTGATGCTAAACTTGGTTGAATAATAACTGTGGTGCAAAAACCAGAGAGGATATGGCAAATGGAAGGCTGTAAATGGAGAGAGACACTCTTTCAGCAGTGGTTGGTTGAGAAGGGATCCTAGAGCTTTAGGATATCTGCGGTCTTTCCCCAGTTCAGTGTGTGACGAGACCCCTTGTCTGAAATGGCTGTTGGCGTTTCCTCCTGCACAGTGGAGACAGCTGCTATTCACATAACAGTGTGACTGCACTAAACGGGATCTATGTTACCTCCCCTTTCATAGAGATTCAGACTTTGAGGAATATTTTACTGAGGCTTTGTCCTGGAGACCATGCACATCATTGCTTTTTTATTTAGATCCGTTAGTTTGGTCCCACATTTAAGAAGAAGAGTTTGTTTTAGGAGGAGGCCTGCCGTTGCTCTGAGCTCAGCAGTGGAGGGTCTCTGTTCTGTAGACTCTACCAGAAGGGCAGGTGAGAAACAAGATGCAGCTCCGAGGAGTGGTATGCTGCTGCTTCTGTCTTTGATCGTTTTTGTCCCAACACCCACTGATACATTTTTTGATAGGGAGACTGGGCAGCTCTCTAGAAGATTTACAAAGCTGTTTCTCTTTACTTGCAGATGTATAGATGGGCATTTTCTGTGCATAAGGCTTATGTGGCTGATCAGCAAGGACTATAGTGCTGGCATTTCATTCTCATGTCAGCTGTGTCACAGTCAGTAAAACAGCACAATCTTGTTGTCTAGAGTGGCTCGCAAGTGAGAACAAACTGTTCACCCTTGTCCAAGAAGCAGTTTTTGATCCCCAGCTTTCAGTGGGAGTGACTGGGCAGCTGCGCAGAGCACAGGAGGGCACAGCTGAGCAAGTCAGTGCTACATCCAGGAAAATGCACAGCAGTGCTAGCATGGATGTACTGGCTGCAAGGGCCTCTGGAGCCTAGTCCAGCCCCAGCAGCACCACAGCCAGTGCTGGGTCTAGCCAGCCAATGTGGTATCTAGCTGAATTATGCAAGCCTCCAAGGATGGAGATCCCCTGAAACTTCCCTGTAGGAAGTTTTTGCTCCAGGGCTACCACCACATTCTCAGGAAGAATTTTTTCCTGCCGTCTAATCTGAACATCCTAAATTGTAGTTATGGCTCCTGTGCCTATCTGCTTTTTTAATCTGGCATTGCCCTGTTGGGAAGCTCCCCGAGAAGTTTGCCCTGTGCAGCAGAGTATGTTACCCAGGGACAGGACCTAACTCTAGGTTCACCAACGTTAATTTACTAAAGAACAATATTTTCAGCAGCCACACAGACCTACATATCTGACTGACTTCGAGGTGTCATGGGTTATGATCAGACTGCTTTACCCCAAAGAGCTGAGATTAGGGGAAAAAAAAAAGAGAGAGAAATAGGTAGAAAAATGGATTGTAGCATTTCCTGTATTTTAACAGCTCTAAGGCTACCACAGCTGTACAGACTTTGTGCCGTTATGCACAGCTAAAAACTACTGTATTTAGAATCAGATTGCAACTGCTTCCTATCTCTAATCACTTTGAAAATATTTCAAGCGCATTTCCTACTTGACTGCATTTAAAGTGGCACCTGTGCTGGAGACCAAATTAAGCTGCAGCTGATACGTGGAAAAGCCAGACATTTAATTTTTAATGGTTTCAAATGACTTGCTACTTAATTCCTATTTACAGCTTAACTACTGAGGTAAATCAAATGATTTAAAAGCAAAAAATAAGTCATACTTTCTATTGGTATCTCCTTTTTGACCTGCTAGGAAGAAGGATACAAGTTTCTAAATGCTACTTCTGTTTCTTATGCTCTGAATCTCATGACTCTTCAAAAGGAAGTTCCAACTCTTCCCATTGATGCTTAAGCTAATTTCTAGTTTAAGAAGGCTTTCTTCTCCTGGGGGTAGAATAGAACGTTAAAAGTGCCAAGAGTAGTTTTCTTAGTTGGTGGTTAAAGTGTAGTTTTTCCTGACCTTTGGACATTTGCCATGAACGCTATAATTCCTACTAAGATTTTATCTTAAGCAGATAGTATAAAGGATCTGAGAAGTAGGTCAGAAGACATTAAAGAATCTGTTTGATTCATCGTGAACCGTGGGTACAGCACTGTTTTTAAGCCTGAAAAATCATTACTCAATAAGAGCAATCAGGCAAAAAGCAGCTGGCCCTTCTCTTTTGCTAGGCAGGATGGTCTGCTTCGTCAGATGCTTTGAGATTTGTGGGGCTAGATAAGACTTTTTAACTTCCTTAACAAGATGCAGAGGACAGGTCCAGGGGCAGTAGAACAACTGCCAATTTGGTACACAATGCAGACTGCTGTTCACTTTATGCTTTACTCAGAGCTGTATCTTCTTATTGGGAGAAATAGATTAGTTCCTAAAATTAACAGAAGACTAGAATTACCTGGTGTTGAAATTGGGTTTGCTATTTCATATGTTCAGGTATAGTCAGGACTAATGTTCTTACTGTTTTCCCAGCCAGCAGGAGGTACACAAGCTCTGGTCCAAACTCACCCTTGTAGAGATGCTCTGTGGGAGCTCAGTCCTGCCCTGAGAAGGTGCTCTAAGCTGAGGGGCCAAGGCCCTCTCCCTCTCTTTACACCCAACCTTTGCTCACTCGCAGCAGCCTATGGGGACACCATTCTGGCTGTGCTGCTGTTTGGCTCCCTTTGCAGCTGGATATATCAGGCTGGTGTCTGCTCCTGTAACCTCACTGAGAAAGAGGTTGAGGTGAATATTTAGTAAGAGAGAAAAGGAGGTTTGGGGAAAGTTTCCAGTGACTCTTTTCAAATTTAAAACCACAATCTGGTTGTCATAAACAGTATCTTATGTTTTGGGAGTGGCAGAATCTTGATTACAGCCTAAGCAATGACGATAGTGCGAGAAGCATTCACATCTCACAGTGGGGACCTCTAGCACCTTTGAAAGATGCAGGGCAGATTCTAAGTCAATAAAAATCATTGTGGCTCCCCTCACTTCTCTGCCAATTTACCCCAGCCAGCAAGTGCCCTACAGAGTTTTGGTCTATTCCTGGAATGCACTATTCAATTTTCCCTTGCAGGTATTTGAGTATTTTGAGCAGTAAATATCATTACGCAGTGAAGACTCCAGTTGTCCCTTTCCTGCTGAGTGAGTTAGTTCTTTTGGTAGATTCTTTATACATTTTCTTAAGTGTTGACAATATTTTTTTTCACCTTGTAACACTTTCCCAGCCTGTGTCTGTCCAGGCTGTACAGTTTTCATTTCTTTCAATGATTCTCAAGAAATTATTGAGAAATCAAAATGTGTTTCAGAGTTACCTTCAAGGCTTACAGTAGTTCAAATGGTTTCTATAAATCCACAGTGCAAATGCTATCTTTCAAAGGTTTACTGTTCCCCAAATGATTGTAATGGTGTATTGACTGACTTTACTAGGGCCCTGGGAGTTTAGAAAGAAAAATAGAGCTTAGCAAGCAAGATCTCTTAACATACATACATACATACATACATATATATATATATATATATATAAGTTTGCAAAGTTCATTTAATCTATCTCTGCTTTGTGTGTTTATAAACCAGATGCTGTCGTTAAGGTTAATGGCACTTTTCCGTTCCCAGGAATATTATAGCTATCAATTCACTAGGGTTTTGTCACGCCGTACTCAAATGAATAATAGAGGCTCTGTTCTTCAGGAAGAAAGACCTACTCAGACTGTTGGCCTGAGTCTTCTCAGAACACAGGTCCAGCTCTCCAGGAAAATGCCTTGGAGAGCAAATGGTTTGTCTTCCAACACTATATGGATATTTTCATGTAACAAATTATCTTCCAGCTCAGGAACCTCCGATCTTGAACTTCCCTGCAGTCTTCCTATAGCACTGCATCATTTTTATGGCATTTGGTCTTTTGCCCTGGTGCCTGCTCTTTGCTAGAGAGTCATTGGGATGTTTTATGGCCCATGGATGTGAATAGTGGATGTTCTTCACTCTCCCTCTGGGCTAAACGTCTAAAATGTATTTGTCTGTAGTTCAGGCTACTGGACTCAGTGGTTCTATATATGTTTTGCTAGATCTTGTATCACACGTAAGTGACATGTAAGGAAAAGTTGTGGTTTTTTTCTATCAGTGCATGCAGTTTTGTGGGTGAGCAATTAAGGCAGCTTCTCAGGATTCCAGAGGATCGTGCAGGGGGAAGAAAACACACTGAGGCTAATGATGGCTTTGCATTTGGTGGAGCTGTGAGAAAGCCTGTACAAACAGACAGTGGCAGTCCCAGCCAGCTGGGGGAATGAAGTATCCAACATTTCTTTAGGCATGTGGCAAGGCTATATGAGCTTAATAGCAGTGCTAGATTCAGTGAAAGAAATTTGCCAGGTTTAAAGAAAAAAATGCTATCCATCTTTTGCTTGATAACCCAGTAAAACTGCTGTTTATGGAAGACAGTGAAATTCTGCAGAGAGCCTTGATGGAAGAGGATATTACCCATTAAGGGCAGCAGATTGCTCTTCACTATTCAGAAGGCTGATTAAATTGAATTTTATATATATATATATTTTTACAAAGAACTGAATGCCAAAACATAAAGTTAGAACTTCTATCTTCTGATAGAAAACAGAAGGCATAATTGGTGCTAATCTTTTTTAGCATGTTTTCATCATATGCTCTACCAAACGCTGTCATAGGAATATACATACATATATATATATATATGTATGTATATACACACACACACACACACACATATATATATTTTCAGCTTTTCTGTGTACAAGTCTGAATCCTGCTCATATGTTGCCTTTGTAATCAGAAAAATCAGTACCAGGAGCTTGTAGGTGGATGTAATTTCAGAAGAGCAACTATGGCATCTACTTTAGGCTAGCAAAATGGTAGCCCAAGCAGCAGGACAGTGATGAATGAGGCCAAAGTATGGGGAATAAGCTCTGGCCCTGGCTACCCAAACTGTTTCATTTCAAGAATGGTCAAGACCATAGCAACAGCTCCAGAGCAGGGCAGAAGAAGGGAGTACAAGTGAATATTAACATTCTCCCAGAACAGAGAAGAAGAAATGGGCTGCAAAGAGGTTATTCTCTGAAGAAGTAGTGGAAAAGAAAGAGTTCCTGTGGAAGAGACCAAGATAAGAATGGAGACCGAAGTTTATATTCAGCACACACTTCTCAGTCCTATGGCATTTTTTTATCTATTTCTCTTAAAGTCAATGCATTGGCCAAATACAAAGTTGTGG
This sequence comes from Rhea pennata, assembly GCF_028389875.1. Taxonomy (NCBI): domain Eukaryota; kingdom Metazoa; phylum Chordata; class Aves; order Rheiformes; family Rheidae; genus Rhea; species Rhea pennata. The sequence goes on from NC_084682.1 coordinate 699,029, forward strand.
GGTTTATTTTTATTTTGGTACTGAGTAGTGTTTAAAAATAATTCGCAGGCTTTTGCTATCCTGGCTCATCAAGCCATTTTTGAATTAGTGCATGATGCAGCAATATTCATAGACAACAAGCACATAATGAGAACACAGTATGCGGTTTTTTAAAACAAAATTCCATGCATGAGAGAGATTATAGTTGAGTTCTGAATGGATATAAACGGTAAACTGTTCTTCCACTCAAGAACAAGTCCAAGGGAAAAGAGCATCCAGATTAAAAGAAAAAGCCATCTGCATCCTTATTGCATACCAGCCAGAAGACTTCTGTTGCCTCCAGCAAGTGCAGCATGAGAGCCTGGCAAGGGGTCATGCAAAAATGATAGTTAAGGAAGGCAGCCACAGGCCAAAATGCTGCCACTGGTAAAATGTGTTTCACAGTTCAGTATCTGGGCCCTTTAGATGCTTAGCATGCCCAGTATGTGATCACAGCAGGCACTGAAGTATAATGAGGAATAACTCCCAGGGCAGAAAAGACAAAAATCTGTAGCTTTTAGAAGATGTCACAGAGCATTTTCTTCAGACTTGGTGTTCTCCTTGCCCTTACACCCCCCTATACTCCCACGATACAGCCCTGAAACCACAGTACTTACTGCTTTCTCCTGCCAGCCACTGGTGTATTGCAAACAGGTGGGCACAGAAGGAAACCTGCTTTAGAAACAGGTAATAAACTGGGATCTGGAAACCTGCTTACCAGACAGATGAAGGGACTGAGGAAGATAAAGCAGACAGTGACGGAAAGAGATTAGATGTTATTTTTCAGGCTTAAAGGTGCCTCCCTTGAGTGGAAACCAGCCGCAGCAAGGCCTCGGAGGTGCCGCCTTGGCGTGGTGAAGGGGCTGCAGCTCGGGCATGGCTGTACCACAGGGCCGGAGGGCACCGGCATGCCGGGAAATTGGAGCAGCATGAAGGCTTTGCTGGAAAACCCCAGCCCAGCCTTAGTGCTGCAGCAACCCTGCAGGAGCAGTTCTGTGCCGACCAGCCCGGGGGCACCTCCGAGAACTGTGGAGGGCAGCAACAGGGCAATGGGTGGTGTATTTTGACTTTGGGCTGGCATTTTTAGTTGGCTCCATTATATCACAGTGTCTAAAGCCCTGGGCTCACTGTCCCACTAATTGCTGAGGTGGGGAGTCGCAATGTGGGAAGAGCTGGGGGCTGTGCTACCGCAGAGCGAAGGAGGAGAGGCTCTGCAGCTGCATCCAGTCTGAGCATGTTTTCTTCTGCTCTGCAGGACGGCTCACCGTCAGAGGGAAGAAACAGCTTCACGGGGAGGCAGGGTATAGCTGAGGGGCCAAGGATGTGGCATACACTGCCTAGCATCACGCGTAGGTTGAATCTGGCTTAGTGGTAGTGGCTTTGTGATTGCTTATAGAAAAATACTGTGTTTCAGTTATTCTGGTGATTTGAAATTTGCCTAGGATCATTGAAATGCTGTCTCTCTAGTAGAGGTTTTGCCATAAAATTGGTCCAGCCAGTACCGTCCTGATGGTTGTCATGTTTTCCACCAGTTCAGTTCCCCTGAACTGAAACCACCCAGCAAAGACCACAAAGTAGGCATTGCATAGTGAGCTGAGTCCTGTGCCAAAGTGACCTGGGCTTTTGCTGCAACCTGGAAGTGAATGTTTTCATTGTCCATCTCCAAATTTTTGAGACATTCAGTTTCAACTTAGAAAAAGAAGTCCTCCTCGATTCCGAGGCAAACTGTGCTGTGCTACCAAAATTTTATTCCGTACAGAACAGAATAGCTAATGGAAAGGATACTTTAGGGAGGGTGGAGTGTTAGGGAAAGAAATTACAAGGAAAAAATTGAAATAAGACCTAGTGTTGTGTAGAATCTGGATGAAAGGAATGGCAGTTGATTTTCAAGGAGGGGAAAGAAAAGATTAATTTCCTGATTAAAAAAAAAACAAATGCAGATCTTTTGTCACTAGCAGCTCTATCTATTTTGATGTAAGCAATCTATATGTTAAACATCTAAGCCTCAGTTTTAGAACAAAATGAATGACATGCTACTGGGTGTATTTGCTCTTTTGTCATACTGATTCGAGAAGTTTTGCTTACTTGTCTGTGACTTGTCCAAAGCTGTCCTTATGTCCAGCATTAGAATCCTCTATTCTTGCACTGAATGAGCAAATATTTCTGCCTGAATTTAATGCAATAACCATTGACAGGCCTGGAAAGAAAGAAAGAAAGAAAAAAAAAACACATTTAGCCAAACAATAGATTTACCTCTGATGCTTCAGATTCATTTCAGGCAATTTCAGAGGAACTGCATGCAGGTGTTGGGGCTCAGGGAACAGCAGCACATGTGAGAAGCAGAGGCAGGGCTGCATTTGGAGGATGTTATTTATATCACTTTGCAGATTTGGGATACCACTGCAGAAAAAACACCAAGGGATTGATACTGTGGTCCAGCTGGCTTGGTCACAGAGTTATATGGGAGATCTGTGCCTCTGAAAAAGAGTCTGTGACAAATCTTCCATCCATGCTCTTGACTGCATTTCATTGCTGTGGGATTGCACATGACTTCACGCCTGGCCTTAGATGTTTCAAAATCAAGGTGCTTGGCATAGGTGCCAAAGACTGCACAGAGAAAGCGGGTAGAAATGGCAGGGCTGATGTTATGCTCAAATTTCGTTTGAGCATAGCATCAGCATTGTTCTGCACAAAAGAGTTTGGAGAAGTGAGTGAGTTGAAAAATAACCCAGACGTAGAAGTGATCTTTGCAGTCATGGTGTGAGCACACACATGCAGGTGCCAGCCTGGGGGCACAATGAAGCCAGGGTCGGGAGTGAGTGCGATGGCTGCTTTCAGTGGCAGCTCCAAGTAGTGCCCGTCAGGCTGTGGTCTGATGGATGTGACCACGCCAATCTGGCCATTTTTCCCTTTGCATTACTAGAGTTTCTGTGATCCTACAGCATCTGTGTAACATCATTAATACAAAACAAATGTATCTCTATGGCTGAGATTTGTTTAACCTTATAAACAGTTTCAGTTAATGGAGAACAAAAGAAATGATGCTCAGTAAATTTGATTTTATGAGTCTTTCCCTTATTTGCTGTGCCCATTAGGTCGGAAGTTACTTAATGGTTGAGTGTCCGTTAGTGCATTAGCTCAGTGATGAGGGAGCTAGATTTAAAAAAAAAAATACTGTGGAAAAAACCCACTCTCTTGTCCATTTATTAAAACTTCAATTTTGTTAAGCAAAGACTCACATAATAGCTAACCAATGGTGAGGAACAGTAGAATTAAGTATTCATGAGAAAAAGACTATAACCCTTGAATTACTTTTTACCTTACCGAAGTATTTATTCTGTCACTTTTCATGAGAGCCCAGCAAAGCTGGGCTGGGAGAAGGCAGAGCTAGGATTGTGCCTCCTCTCCTGTGTGGTTTGAGAAGAGGCTGTGCAGTGGCTCTGTCCTGTGCAGTGTGAAAAAGAAAGATTTCTTTGCTGGAACGTAGCAGGCAGAGGCATTGCACCTCCATGCACTGCTGTCTCCATGTACATGGGAAGGGCTGACAATGCAAACGTCCTAAAGCTGTGGAGACTCCCACTTTTATCTGCGCAGTTTGGGTGGGTCAGTACTGTATGTTACTGAGCACTGGAGTTAAACTCAGCATATGTCATTTATGGAGATGGTGGCCTCATTGCTCCCTCACTGGTGAGGTTTCCAAAGCCTTTAAGCCCACCCTAACAAGATGGCTTTTGAGTGGCATCTCACTAGCTATTGCAGATATGTCACCCTGGTTGTATAGTGAGAGGGGGAGGTGAGGAGAAACTTTGATTTTAAATGCTGCTGTTAATATTGAGCAAAAAGGTTGATGCTTAATAAATTATGTAGAAGAAAAGAATATAAGTACTGTTGAATTTGAAAGGTGTGTTTATGTCTGTCTGAAAACCGTACTTTTCTAATCGTAAATATATGATCCAGCTGACAACAATCAGAATAACCATTTCATTGATAACCCTTCTTTTACTAATTTACTTGGGCATATTTACTCCACCCAGGCAAATTAGTTTTCAAAATCTCTTTTTCTAATTTCCTAGACACCTGGAGAATATTTATATAGGCCACAAAGAGCTATTTACTGTTCTGGGTAATTCAGTGAACATTCATAGAATCATAGAATCAGTAAGGTTGGAAGGGACCTCTGGAGATCATCTAGGCCAACCTCCCTGTTCAAGCAGGGTCACCTAGAACACATTAGACAGAGTTGCATCCAGGCAGGCCTTGAGTATCTCCAGAGAAGGAGACTCCACAACCTCTCTGGGCAACCTGTTCCAGTGCTCCATCACTCTCACAGGGAAGACATTCCTCCTCCTATTCAGGCAGAACTTCCTGTGGTTCAATTTTTGCCCATTGCCTCTTGTCCTTTCACATGGGACGACCGAAAAGAGTTTGTCCCCATCCCCTTGACACCCTCCCTTCAGATAGTTATACACATTGATAAGATCCCCCCTCGGTCTGCTCTTCTGCAGGCTGAAGAGGCCCAGCTCTCGCAGCCGTTCCTCACAGGGCATATGCTCCAGCCCTCTCTAGTAGCTCCATGTCTCTCTCATGCTGGGGAGCCCAGAGCTGGATGCAGTACGCGAGATGAGGCCTCACCAGGGCTGAGTAGAAGGGCAGGATCACCTCCCTTGACCTGCTGGCAACACTCTTCCCAATGCACCCCAGGATACCATTGGCCTTCCTGGCTACAGGGGCACATTGCTGGCTCATAGTCAACTTGTCATCCACCAGACTGCCAGGTCCTTCTCTGCAGAGCTGCTCTCCAGAAGGTCAGCCCCCAGCTTGTACTGGTGCTGAGGGTTATTTTTCCCTAGGTGCAGAACTCTGCACTAGCGCTTGTTGAACCTCGTGAGGTTCCTCTCAGCCCAGCTCTCCAGCCTGTCCAGGTCTCTCTGAATGGCAGCATAGCCCTCAGCTGCATCAGCCACTCCTCCCAGCGTGGTATCATCAGCAAGCTTGCTGAGGAGACGCTCTGTCCCCTCATCCAGGTCATTGATGAAGAAGTTGAACAGGATGGGACCCAGTACTGAGCTCTGGGGGATTCCACTAGCCACGAGCCTCCAACTAGACTCCACGCCACTGATCACGACCCTCTGAGCTCTGCCTTTCAGCCAGTTCTCAATCCACCTCACTGTCCGCTCGTCTAACCCACACTTCCGGAGCTTATGTAGGCAGATGTTATGGGAGACAGAGTCAAAAGCCTTGCTGAAGTCAAGGTACACAACGTCCACTGCTCTGTCCTCATTTACCCAGCCGGACATTCCATCAGAGAAGGCTATCAGATTGGTTAAGGAGGATTTCCCCTTGGTGAATCCGCGCTGGCTACTCCTGATCACCTTCTTTCCCTCCATATGCCTGGAGATGACATCCAGGACGATCTGTTCCATCACCTTTCCAGGGATGGAGGTGAGGCTGACTGGCCTGTAGTTGCCTGGGTCCTCCTTCTTGCCCTTTTTGAAGACTGGAGTGACATTGGCTTTCTTCCAGTCCTTAGTTCTCCATGACTTTTCAAAGATGATGGAAAGCAGCCTGGTAACAACATCTACCAGCTCCCTCAGTACCCGTGGGTGCATCCCATCCAGGCCCATGGATCTGTGGATGTCAAGCTTGCCCAGATCTCTAATCCTATCCTCCTCATCCGAAGGAAAGTCTTCTTTTCTCCAGACTTTCTCCCTTATATCCAGGCTCCAGGATTCCTGAGGGCTGCCCTTAGCGGTGAAGACTGAAGCAAAGAAGGCATTCAGTAATTCTGCCTTCTCTGTATCCTTCGTCACCGGGGCCTCCATAGTGGGCCCACATTTTCCCCAGTCCTCCTCTTGCTACTGATGTACTTGAAGAAGCCCTTCCTGTTGTCCTTAATGTCCCTTGCCAGCCTCAACTCCAAATGGACCTTAGCCTTCCTCGCAGCATCTCTACGTACTCTGACTGCATTCCTATAATTCTCCCAAGTAGCCTGTCCCCTCTTCCACAGTCTGTGTACTTTCTTCTTCTGTCTGAATTTGGCCAGGAGCTCCTTGCTCATCCATGCAGGTCTCCTGCCCCCTTTGCTGGACTTCTTACTCATAGGGATGCACCGCTCTTGAGCTTGGAGGAAGTGATGTTTGAATACTAGCCAGCTCTTCTGGACCCCCCTTCCTCCTAGGGCCTTAACCCATGAGATTCCTCCAAGTAGGTCTCTGAAGAGCCCAAAGTCTGCTCTCCTGAAGTCCAGGGTTGCACTCCTGCTTATGTTCACTAGGTTTGAATTAATATGCAGTCATTTCAAGTGCTAGCAATTTACTGATAATTGGAACATTGGCTTATCCTGGAAAAAATAATCTAGCCTTACAAGTTATTTTTCACATGTCACATTATGCAGCAGGAAAGCCAAATTTCCTTGTTTACAGGCTAGCAAGGAAGTATGTTGTTCATTAGCAATTTGAAGGCAAGTACTCTTCCCTATCACTCACAAAATGTACTTTCTCCATTGTCAGGACACAGTGTTTTGGAGAGAAGCTTCAGACACCCTCTTCTGTTTCCAGGATAGGTGACATACAAAAAACTGTTGCAGTGACAATTACAACCTTTTATAAAGAGCAGTTATAGGGAAGTCCCTAGGGGTCCTAAGAATGAGAGTATAAAATGGAAGGGCGGGAGCAAGATTTTTCTGGGCTGCTTCTGTTTGGAGGAATCTGTAATGTGATAGGGAAGACTTCCTAATCACTGCATCTAGTTGCAAAGAGGGATGGGTAAATCACTACAGTAATTATTTAAGCAATTTACTCAAAGATCCTTTGCAAATGCAAGAAGAGAGCTGGGGATGAGTGAAGGGGCTCTATAGCTGCACATGCAGGAAGAACCCATTTAAACAATGCTGGATATTCCAGCCTGATATAGTGACCTTTAGGAAGCAAAATGTGTGGCTGTACTCTTCCCTACTCTTTTCCAATACCCTCACCTTAGTTTACTACCTTTCTTGCCCCCAGAGAATTTGCCTGCCTTTACCTGTTTTGTGTGGCAAGATAACACAGTCTAGATAGGTATTGCAGTTGCTTTACTGTGTGTGTCATCCACGTCCCTTACATGAATTTATCCACCTCCCACACGGCAGGAAACATCTAGTGCTTTCTAAGTCTCTGCAGAGCAGTTCCCTGGTTGTGAGGCCTTGGTGACGCAATCTTAGAGCCATGGGACATGTGTAGCAGTCCCAGCATTGTGGGAGGGGTGAGGATACTGCAGACTGCATGTTGTTGCTGCTCTGGGAGCTGCTCTGAGCTTCTGGGAGTGCTGATAAGATGAGATGTCTCAGGCCATGTCTGCACCATATACCATGGACGAGAGCACTACATAGAACTTTGTCACCTGGAAAAAAGTTCCTGTGCAAGCACTATTTCCAGGAGACATTTCTGCCTACTTTGAAATGAGTAATGCAAAAGTGCTTAAAAGGTCTTTAGCATAAAGATTTAGGCTACTGTATGTTAATTTCTGCAAGTTTCTTAAAAATCTAACCTGTATTCATATCGGAGGCACACCCTCCAAAATGTCTCCAAATAATCATTACAGAGAGCATGTCTTCTGGCTTGCTTACAGGAGTTAGTTTAAATGTCTGTAAGACTGCTACTTAATGAATTGCATTATATTTCATGCAGTTGGTGATTGGTAGTTAACTCTAGCAACAGTATCAGTCTATCAGTAGACACATTTCAGTTTCAATTTATTGAATGCACTCTGATCATGGCCAAACAGTGCTTGCAGGAGAGACCTATCTTAGAAGCTAATGGAAACTGATACACGGAAAATGAAATCTATTTTCTCTGTTTGTGTTGTGTGCTCACTTTCCCAATTTGGTTCCACTTACAAGGGCTACTTAAGATGCTACCGTGTAATGAAAACAACTTTGTTATGGTCTGCAAGACAGGGGGGGAAACAAGAAGTTGCATTTATTTGACACAATTTTGAGTCTCCACTGGGAGCACTTTAAATCTGTTCAATCCAGAGAGGAGTTGACCGTTATCTTTCTAGAGTCTTTTTTTCTCCTGTAGCTTTCTGTCGCCTTGTATAACTTCCGAGCCAAGCATGCAAGGGATCCTAATTGAAAGTTAAAGGAAGCTATTCTAGGGTAATTTAAAATACCTAGATATCTTTTGCTTCTGAATTCAGGAAGTTTCGCAGCCGTTCAGCCGTTAGTCTCTGTGCTCTGCTGTACGTGTCTTAGCAGGAGTCTTAAGTGGGATGGCAGTGACAAATTTAGCTGTAATAGCAGTTTCCAAAACTGATAAATGTTGAACATGGATACTAAACCAGAATGAACATGCATTGTTGCATCTGCTGTTGATTAGATGAAAGTGCTTGCAGTTGAGACCTTGGCTATTAATTGCTATTATACTGCTATGTCATGTAAATCTATTTCTTTCTTAAAATTGTATTTGATGTATATTCTGATGGAGGCATGCAGGGCTACAGTTCTGGCTCTTACAGACATATGGGCCATAGAACCTGCATCTCATTCGTGTTCTGGTTTAGCTCCTCCTATTGATCTTGTCTTAAATGAGGGTGGTAAGTGTTTTATGCTGCAGGTCAGTACACAACAGCAGTGCAGTTGCATATTGAGTGAGGCCACTGGGAGACTTCGAAATAGCTGAAATAAGCAGGAACTGTGGCTTAGGCACCCTTGAGGATCTGGACCCAAGGACCCAGGTCTCAGAGGAAGCCTCTGGAGTTAATGGTGGCATTACCCAAGATGTTTACCTCCCGTGTTTAGTCAGAGAGGGTTTTGACAGACAATTTGGGCAGCTAAAAGCAAGGAAGACAAATCATTAATGATACTGAATTTCTTTTCTTGTGAAATACTAATTTTATATCAAAACAGAACTGGCAAGAGGGATAGTCCTCTTGTGAGTGTAGCAGGGGGACTGGAATAACAGCAGTTTTCCTATTGCAACTTCTGTTTATATCTCATACATTTTTAAATTGATTTTACTGTAGAAGTGAAAATCTTCATGGTACAAATATTTGATAGTTTTCATGTTATGCTTTTGACCTGTGAAAATGTGTTTGCAGCAAAGATCAGGTAAACACTCTGAAGATAAACAACTATGAATATAAGACTCACAGTGCTAGCATAAAACTTAACATATGTAAAATTAAGCACTTCTAAAGAGGTTGATTTCTTTAGCGAGTTTGGTGCTCATGAAAGCTGGCAAGCTGACAGCCCCGAGAGCAATGATACCACCTTGCCTGCCTGCATGAGACAAATCTGTCCCTGTGTGGCTGAGCGTTAGAGCATGGTTAATTCCTCAGTGGCGATTCCAGTCTTTTCCTTCTCTGCCTAAGTACTAATGACAATTTGCAGGAAGCAAGATTCAGTCTGCCAGGAGCCAGGCTGGGACAATCATTCAACTTCACTCACATAGGTTTCTTGATGGAAATAGCTTTCAATCACTAGTACCAACCCGGGGACAATTGAAACCAGCAATCTAGAGTCTCCTCATAGCCAATCCTTCATAGCCAATTAGCAGTCTCTTGAGCTATCAAGTACCCTTCAGTCTCCTTTATACTTTCTCACACAGAGCTGCAGAGCCCAAAGGCCCAATAAACAGCTCCTATCTTCCTCCCTCCTGTTCTTTGTTTACCACCACTTGTATCTTCCATGTTTGGTTAGGAGATAAGCAGTTCCTGCCTTGCAGGGTGTTCCTGGAGCGTAACACCAAGGGGCTGTAGTTGTTTAACAATAATGATAGTACCTGCACTTCTGCAGTACCTGGGAAATACCTGTCCTTGGTGACATCTTCTCTAAGGTCCACAGCAGCCCCATGCAGATGAGTACTGTGGTCTCAACTTTAGATAAATGGCTTGCTGAAAGTCATTTGGCAGCTTATGGCAAAGCTAAAATTAGAATCTGTGTCTTCCTAACACCAAGTATAATCCTTATTCCCGGAGACTATGCATTCTTAAAGGGTAATTAATTTGATGTTTGGATGAGGACATTGAGAGAGACATCTTATTTACAAAAAGCTTCCTAGTGGAGTTTTCAAGAGAACAGTGATCCAGAGAGAGTGCAGTATGTGTTACTGTTAATGTAAAGGGACATTGTTATCTGTGTTGCGCCGCTGAATTCCGTTAAGTTTTTTATTCACCTTGTTCTCAGGAGAAACGCTTTTTCATTTGAAACCTCTACCAATTGGAACCTATTGCTATTTCATTTTTTGAGCCTGAAAGGAAATGGGCTGCTGCTCAATCCTGAAGATACACTGCTTAAAGTGCTATTGACTCAATAAGAATAAACAGAATAAGACAACCTGGGCCAGCTTCTCAGTTAACAGCTCCAAACAATATCTCTTGTTTGCACATGCAAAGAGGTCATTGCACTGCTGACTATCGCGGCTTCTGGGAACAGAAGTGGTGTTTGAACTTACGAAGGTGGATATGCCCAGTAATATGTATGTATACTGGACTTTATCTTCATTTATGCTAAGGCCTCTTTACACTGCCAGTTCTTCTTTAAGTTTTGCAAGTATATCCATTCTCCTATTCTTTTTTAGGCAATTGATCAAATATGTGAAGGCCAGTATTGTTGTTCATGCCTTCTGCAGCCAAAGGCCTTTTCTGAAACCGAAGATGCTCTACCTTTCACTAACACTTGAAAGTTGTATTGGCAGATCATGGAAGAAGGAAGGTTGTGGTCTGTGGAAAAAACTATGAGGTGAGTAGTGCCTGGTCATAGATCTTGGATCACTGGATTGGAGGTGGGGGTGCAGGTTTAGCTCATGTATGTCCCCTTCTCAGATCTCAAGTCCTTTGGTAAAATTCTGATAGCAAACTGCTTCCTACTTTGTATTAAGATTAATGTTCAAACAACCATTGTCCCGTAAATCTCTCTCAGAGGCTTTTCTCAGAACAAATAGTTAGCAAGAGAACAAGGCATCTGTTTGAAAATGAAAGGAATTCTGGTGTATTTATTAAGCAGGTAACCTCTCTCTTGAAATGTCAGTCTGACTGTTCATCTTCCTCTGGATACAGTTATAAACGCATTACGACAGAAAATGTTACATCCTGTATTTATTTACAAGGAGAAAGAGTCATTGAGATTAATTGCTCAATTGAATATGCAATGCGGTAAACACTTATTTAGAAATGATTGTTTGTGTTTAATTATGACATACAGGATAAGTTTAACAGTCATAAATTTTTCATTGGATTGTGAATGCAAATGCGAGCATTGAAATACATCTGTGAAATGCAGAAATCATGGGCCAGGCTCTCCCTTTATACTAGCCTTCCTATAGTATAACTCTCTCGAGCCTTGTTTATGTGAGCTTAAGAAATTAACTCGTAGTTGGTAACAGACGTGGAACTGCAGGTTGATTTAAGCCTGGGTCTTTCCAGAAAAGCATCCGTTGGTTTATATCTCTGCCCTGTCTTCCATCTTGTTTACGAACAACGATTCTTCCTTGCAGAATTAGCAAAGGACTCACCCTGAAAATACACAACAACCATCTGTCCTTGCAGAAGCAGCCATGGACTCATTCTGAAAGTAAAAATGACAACCTGTTTTCCCCTGACTCATCTCAGCAGACCAATGCTGGGCCACAGCCACGTGGTGGTGCTGGGGAAGGCCTCTGCATGGTTTGAAAGCCGTGGTTAGGACTACTGTGTGCTCTCGTACACGCGTCCTGTGTGCACGTGGCGGAAGAGTTTGCAGACCCAGCACGTGCTAGGCAGCCTGTCTCCCTTTTGTCAATGTGGCAGATGAAAAGCTGTTAATAAATGTACCATAGAGAGTGGCTTAGAAAACAGAAAGTACTTGGTTTTGCTTATTTTTTTTTCTCCATAAAAAGTTTTACACTGAGCAGTGGCTTTAATTAGCAGCAAGGGATTAACTCCCTCTTATACTTTGGGCACAGTAAGAAAGTAGAAAGGACTAAGGACTTAAACTAATTCTTAGTAGATTCCCAATAAAATAGAAAAACTTTTTTTCCCCATAAAAATAACTTTTCAACCAATTCAGCTGCTCTTAATGGTTTGTTAAATTCTAATGTTTCTAAGCATACAATGAAACCCTACAGGTTTCCAACAATCATTCTTTATCAGATGATTTTCCCAGCTTTTCTCTCCTGTTTCCCGTGGTCATGGAAGAAAATGAAAAAACAGATGTATGGGACAAAAAAGGTTAAGCAAGAGAAGATGAGCCAGAAAACGAAAAGGAGAGTAGGGGTAGAGAGAGGAAATTTAATCAAAATGGAAAATTTCTGTGACAAAGAAGTTTCCTTTTTCCTCACACAAAAATGTGTGGTTCGTACAGGGAGGCAGAATATTGTCTTGATCTAGCCTACTCATTTGAGGAAAGAAGATGTATTTCCCAGCTGTTGAAACCTGGCATGATAATAAAAGACAAGTATTTTTGTTTCTGTAGTACTGAAGTTAATCTCTCATGGGGCAAAATCTATCACTCTCTGAGTTTCATAATGTTTAATTTTGTATTAGGGAAGGAACAAACTGGTTTCTTCTTGTACAGTTGCACAGTGAGTCTTTTTACATGCTTAAAGGCAAGTGCTCATTTTCTGAGCAGTCACATATGCCATTGAGTGATGACATTTTTCCATTTTACTGTCTGCAATGCTGGACAGAACGTTACATTTCTGATGAAAATTTTCATTGCAACCTATCTTTTTGACCAAAATTAGAAGAGATTTTCAACAAAAAGAAGGATGTTCTTTTCATTTATTGCTCTTGAATACCATGTTCTCCTGCTGGTGTAGGTTTATTTTGTATTGGTTTAACCACTGAATTACTGCAAAAATATGATTGGAAAAATGAGATGTGGTGGAACTGAATTCCTTATTCAGTTCACTGTGAATGCACACCCTAGGAAGAAAGCATTTGCTGCGAGTCAGCAAAAGGTATTCTTTGCAATGTGATCGAAACTATTTGCTCACATGATTACGACAACATATTTTTATTACTTACTAAAAGATTTCTATTACTGTCTGTATTTCAGGAAAAGCTCTTAAAGCTGACTTTAATTAGAAGTTGATAACTACAGTTGAAAGTCTGTTTTTAAAGACTTTCAGTAATCTGGGAAAAGTTGTTCATTATTTGGGGGGGAAAGGGTCCCTTTCATAATTAACTAGCCTGAGTCATTCTGTATATATGTAAATATTCTTATACTGCATGTGGACTAAAAGAATTATGAAGCACTGGTTGTAAAGTAGCTTCTAGATACTTTTTCTGGTGAGTCATAGACGGTCATCTGCAGTCCCAGTGGTAGTGAACAGAGGTCTTGCCATGGGGAGACACTTTGAGGGCAGACTTGCTAACATTTAAGAGAAAAACATTTAGGGACCACATTGACCTTTTTGTTTTTCTTGTACATGGCCTACTTCTTATCAAGTCCTCTGATTTCTCTGCAGTAGACATCCAAATGTGGAAAACTATTTTCTAACCAAAGCAGTATATTCTTATCAGTAAGCTGTGGTTATTTCTGATGTTTCAAATGCTGTAATTGAGGCATGTCGTAAAAGAAGTTAAGTAGCTCTATGTACATTGGTTTTCCATTTATTTAATAGGTGCGGTATAACACTAATCTTGGTTTAAAATAAACTAATCTTGGTTTAAAATAAACTTCTAATGTGTTGCAACAGCTGTCAGACTGTGCTCTTCAAGGACCTGCATCCAGGTCAGCAGTATCCCTGTGTCGGATTCCAAGATGATGACCCATTATAGGATGTTATATAAAAAAGAAATCTTCCTGGGTTAGGCAGAAGGTCAAAGACTGTCAAAAGTTTACTATAACATAGCTGAAAGCTGGAATCCCTTGAAGATATATTAGCTGTATCACAGAGCAGGATTTCAAGGCAATATGTGAACCTAACAGGTCTTGAGGCCGTATTTCAAGGGCATGGGAGTGGGGTGTGGGGGCAGTGTTACACATGAGCAGACTTAAAAATAGAATGTACAGAAAGGGACGATCCCAGTCGATGAAGTGCTGCTGACCTTGTCATCAAACCTTAAGATGAAATATCTGCCCAGATGGGTTCCGTTTATATTTTCAGACTATTTTAATAGTGATACTGGACTGAGTTCTACCTGTGATTTACAGCCCTCATCACAAAGATTATCCTCCGGTAACTTGGCAGAAGGGCCGCTCTTTGCCCGGGGGGCTGCAGAGCTGTGGATGTTCCCTGCAACCATTTTATTGACCTTTGGTTATGGTGCCCCAACTGTGAAACAACAGAGGACTCGCTTAACCTTCAAATGTGTAGTCACCCACAGACCTTGTGCAGGGGGTGAGGGGGAGACGAAGAAAGTGGACAGGCTGCATGTGGATGTTTGCATTTCTGTCCATTTTGACTCCATTTATTTGTCATGCGCCCCACTGTATTCTCAGACTTACACATATATACCTTTATTCTTTGATTAATAAGATGTAAGAGGTTATATGTAGCTATTGGGATGCAATGGATCAATTCTGGTTAAAGCTAATTCACTGAAGAATAAATTGTACATAGTAAGAAGCAATTTGGAGATAGGAGTGTTAAGCCAAAGGTGCTACTGTTCAAAACATTTTCCAGGACTCTACCTTTAGATTATTCCTTGTTCATTCTCAATTCTCTCCTAGTGTCCTGGTTGAAGGACACCTTTAAAATGAGGGATGAGCTATAATGAGGAAAGAGATGAAAATTAATCAAAGATGACACTAGAAATGATGTGAAAAATAATTTCTTTGGCATAGTATTCAGATGTGAGGGAGTATGTATTTATGTGTGTATTTATATGCAAACACATATACAAAAACTGACACTGCTCATCACTTGTAACACTTGTGAAAGACTACACAAGGTGAAAACTAATAACCTCTAAGTAGAGGTGGGGGATGACCTTTAACTAAGGCTTTGGAGTGAGATTCAGAAATCGTGGACTCGCTTCTCATCTCTCTCTCAATTTTCCTTTGTGATTTCAGGTAAAATCTTGGGGATCTGTTTCAGCAAGGCACTGAGTCACAACAGTTAACATATGAGATGAGTCAGATGCTGAAATACCCTGTTCTGCTGCGCTATGGCTCTTTATTTCCCTTTTTCTAAAGTGAGGATAGGAAGTTTTCCTTTTCCCTGCAGGTTTTGCTCTCAGCAGTGCTATTGCACTGTTCCAGATTTCAAACCAGCCTTTTACAGCCCCAAACATCACAGGTGACAGCACCAGATCCTGTTCCAGTTTCAAACAGCATAGCTGTTAAAAAACAGACTTAACTACATGAGACACACTGAAGATGGGCTGGAGAAAAAGGGAGGAAGAATGATAGAAATGAAATGTCATTCCTGAGCTGTGCCTGCAAACACTGACTGAAGATCAGTCTTTGGGTTTACAACACACAGGGGCTATTAAGTTTTACACAGTGCCTAGTGTTTTGCACTAAAATTGGGTGTCACTCTGAGATCTGTAGGAGTCCAAAGTTAGTCACATTCTGCTGTAATGTGAGAACACTGAATGTTCATCGGCAATGGAAGGATATTTATATTTCCCTGGTGAAGTACCTGCCAAACTCCATGTTCTGAAAATTGTTTGCAGCTGCCTGCTAAATGGCCTAGTGTTCTAGCTGCTTCAGTGCCAGGAGATACACTGAAGTGGGCAGTGATAGACAGAAGTTCATTTTTTCTTGTGGTCAGCAATAGTTAGGCTTTTGTGCAGGAGGCAGTGTGCAGTTACTTGTGAATGCCCCATATTTTCTTGTAGAGTGACTTACTTGTCTCCAGAGGAGGGATGGATTAGGATGGATGCTAATGGCCTGTGGTCACATACTGTGTCCGTATCTGCAGATGAGCTACAAACATCTGAACACAGATGTTTTACCTTCCTTTGGTTTGGGTTATCTGTTGTCAGGAGAAATGCTTTAACATGCACACCTCTGAAAGCTGCCAGACTGCAAATGAATGTTTCCTGCTTACTTCTAGGATGCATGCAGAGGGCAACCAGAGAGTCTGTCCTCAGCTCGCCTTCCCAATGCAATTCCAGCCCTGATGCAACAAGGAGGAGGATCTATGAGCCCTGATTAAGCCACGACGCATTGCATGCTGCATGTTCAAGGAAGGTAAAGAAATGTCCTTTTCAAAACCTGGTAAATGTCTCTAAGCCTATCAATCATACTCTTCTTGATGTTGTGGAAGAACAGGAGGTGACTGTTGGGATACTAGTGAGACCAGCCATATCAGCACCCAGGCCTGGCTGTCGTGTATGAGGCTTCTACACAGAGGAAGGCAATAAACAGCTCTCCACGTCCAGTGTTACCCTGGTTCAGCTCCTTCCGCCTTGGGAGCAAAGAAATTACCAAAACTGCAGTTCTTCGTATAATTTGGCATCTTTTATTTAGGATCCTTATTCAAAGTCCCTTGGAGTCTTCCTGCTGATCCTAACAGCATTTGGACGAGACCTTGTATCAGCAGACAAACATAATAAACAAGGACAGTGGAATCCAATTTTCACTTAGTGTTTTCTTACCAGCATACTGTTCTAACAATGCTGCATGATGATAGGCTTATTGTGCCAGATTTCTCTACACAACCACTGCATTATATTCCATAAACACGTTTATTGAGCCTTTTTTTAACTAGAAGCATGTAATATATAGGTTCTAACTTGTTTAATGAAGCATGATAATTGAATGATAATAGTTGTTCTTTGAAAGTTCTGAAAGGAGATGGAAATCTGTTAGAATCAATGTATTGTCTACAGGGAAATACTCCATCTCTGAAAGAAACTGGTGACTTGTTATTCTATGAAATGAGAAAATATTGCTATTTATGAAGCACATTTATAAAACTTACACTACACTTTTAAAGAGTTGGCTTAAGGGCATATACTACAATCCACATTTATCAAACAATGCGCATGTAAGTGAATCACAAAACCAACTTCAATTAAAAACAGATTTCAGAAGTAATGTAGCATGTAGACACTAAAGCTCTAGCAGAAGGAATATGTACCTGGTTAGAGAATCAAATGCTACTCTCAAAACCTGGACTGGTGGTATTTTAGCCTCTAATATAACTGAGTTCCCGTAAAATGTACTGGAATGAATCATGGTAAAGATGATGGTGCCAAGCAGTGGTGGCTTTTATGAACACTCTCAACTTATTGTTACAGTATCAGTCGTACAGTGCCAGTCTGTATAACCTGAGCAAGACATTAAATTAGGTGCCCCCTCTATAGGAATGGAAGACAGCGGGACATTTCCCTGAAGGAACAAGCACACAAGCACTTTTTTTTTTTTTTTTTTTTTTTTTTTTTTTTCCAAAATACAGCTTTTCCCAGAGTAAAATGGGATTCTGAATCAGTTTGAAAGAGGTAAGGTGTTCACGTCTGAGTCTATGTTTGGATTCAGTGTTCTTCTGTAGATGCTTTTCAACTTGTTCCAATATTGTGTATTATTAGATTCATTAAAAATTCCTCTTCTGGAACAGCTTTAGCAGTGACGTTTCAGAATTTGGACTGCTTAAAAATGAACAGCAGTATGTGAGCAGCTAAGGAAGAACATGTGTTTTTTTATGAGCATTGAGAATAGATCCATTTCTTAATAAGAAATCAATGTTTGAGTCACAAGGTGGAATAGGACAATAGTTATCTTAAGTCACAAGGCGGGGGGGGGGGGGGGGGACAGTAACCACTGGGATATTATTTAGGAACTTGCTGCAGTCAGAGATGATGTATTCTAGGCACTCATCATTATGATATGTTATGGCATCAAAAATCCACTTTAAGGTCTAATATAGCCAGTTGACTTCTATGAAGAGTGAAATGAAAATGATGTAATGGATTAGAGAAAGCTAAACAAGCCATTGGCTTTCAGTACAAGCCTGTGACATGTCGAAACTGGCAAAATATTTCACTGTGCAAGTTATTAAAAATGAGTAAGTTGTATGCAATGTAAAGTTTGATCTTGATTGATTGTGTACGCTTAGAGCTAAGTCAGATCAATCCAAACTACTGTATTAAAAAAAAAAAAAAAAAAAGGAATGATTTGACAAGAATTGCACAGATTGCTAACATGCTGGAAACTATTTTCATTAGTTTACTAAAAGAAATATCTCAGTCCTGCCAAAACATATTAAAGGAAAAATGAGTCACAACTAAGGGAAACTAAGAGAAAAATCCCTTGCAGGAGCAGAATGACAGAATCTTGACAAAGACTCATACTTTTTCTGTTTTTAGGCAGCAAGAATGAAGCAAGAGATAGCAAACAGCTGGTTATGCAAACCGAGGAGGAGGCTCTTCCACGTCAGGTAAGATCTCTAGGCTTTGCTCTTATGGGGAAGATGACGTTCTTACTTCTTGTTAATAACCCTTGAAACCTATGCACCTCCTTGATGCAGACTGTCATAGGGACCAAAATGCAAGTGTGCACAGAAAAACTGAAAAGATGAGGGAACTGTGGTGTGAAACTAGGCTTTGGTTTGGGAGTCTCCTAAGCAGGGAAGGCTGATTATGAAAAACATCTCTGTCCACATCCTCAGTTCTTATATTCTTTTCTTAAGGGGCCAAGGCATTATTGCAGTGTGGAAGGTGTTATAAAATAGTAGCTGTTTTGAAGACTAGATACTGATGAAAACACAGAACTCCATGGGACACTTCAGAGACTCTCTGGCAGTTACTGTTCCCTCTTTGTAATCTCTTAAATTTCATTTGTAGGTAATATCTGGACACCCCCTCCTCCCGTTTCCTATGCTAGATGTTCATTCCAGTGATAGCTAGTTTCGCTGGTTGTGATTTCTGCCTGGAACTGAGGCATGGGCGATCAGAAATCCAGACAACCTGCTAGCCTTCTGCCTGCCTCTGTACTCTGGAAACGAAGTCCCATGAACTCTGTAACAGCGAGAGAAGTACAGTTTGAAAGTTTCTTCCATGTCAGGGCTCAGACGTAGAGCAGCTCAGTGTTGCGCGTGGTGTTGCTCCATCCAGCACTGCTGTGGCACACATGGGAACCATACCACTGCGTGGCGGTTGTCACTGGTATTCTTGGGGGGGGTCTCCCCCTTCCTGCTTTAGCTGACTTGAGAAGGAGGCAGATAGTTCCCATGCTGGCTCTACTTGCAAACTCTGCCTCCCCAGCTCTGCCTCTTCTTTTACAACAGCTCAGCAACAACTTGCAGAATTACTTAACAAGGCGAAGATCATCCCTGCTTCCCTGTACACTGTCCCACTAAGTAGGTAGCAAAACTGTTGAGCTTTCTCCTTTCTGGGTAGATTTGCTGGAGGATTTTTTTGCTTTTATTAATTGAGTCAGAGGCATCTGTGGCAAAATAATCTGCCTTTTAATGTCTTGAATTTGTAGGAGCTGGAACTGCTGTGGAAAAATCACAGCTGCTTATATATGCACAGAGAGAGAGAGGGAGAGAGAGAGGGGGAGAGAGGGAGAGAGGGAGAGAGAGGGGGGGAGAGAGAGAGGGGGAGAGAGAGAGGGGGAGAGAGAGAGAGAGAGAGAGAGAGAAATAGCAAAACTCTCTGAGACAACTCAGCAAGATTTCATTCACTTTTCACTTGGACAGGGACCAGAGCTCCCTGCCATCTCCCTCCCCTGCCCCCATAATATATATATATGGAAAAGAGTGTTAGAAAATCGTTTCATGGTTCAGTTAGAATTCTGTTTTGTACAAATACCTCTTGTCCTGTGGCATACAGAGAAATTTCTTAGAGCAACTCCTTCTTTGGAAAGGCAAGAGATAGCCACAGTCTTATACTTTAAATAACCTCCACTGAGATTCTTTTCTTACTTATGTGCTACAAATATCTGAAATGGAACAGATGGTGTCCAATCTTGCAGCATTATCTCTCTACATACACTCATCTTAAGTGGATTTAAGTTAGATTTTTTTTTTTTTTTTGCATGCCAAACAAAAAAGGGGGAGGGAGAAAAACAAAGCATAAAAACCAGATGCTGGTAATAGAGAAGTGAGAGAGCCCTAAAAAATGCCACTTAAGACATTTGCAGAGCTGCACTGAATAGAAATTTTCACTATCGCAGCAAAATTCCCCACAAATGAGTTATGGGAACAAGATGGAATGCAAAGGGCTGCTTATTTAAAGAGGCATAACAGCTTCAGGGAACAGGCACTGCATGTGTGGCAGGAAAACAGACAGTTACTGTGGCAGAGAACCTTTATAGAGAGACTCAGTAGTTCAGTCTGCACTCTCATCAAGTTCTTTTAGCCAGTGGTCTCCTGGACAGTGCTGTGACCAAGGAACAGAAACTGTCCCCAGTTCAGTGAGCTCTAATATGGCTGTCGCTGTACCAGTACTTCCGTAAAGGTCACATTAGGATCATGAAATGGAAGTCAAGTTCCCAAGCCCACAGAGAGTTTATGGGTTCTGCCAGCCAACAGCTGCTGGAGCAGCCCTGCTGCTGCGCACCATTGCACTGAGGCCTCACTGAGGCTCAGCGTCGCCCATCCTGTAAGGTTTAGGTGTATCAAAAGGAGCCGTAACATCAACTCTGTCCATTGCTCTAGCACTATTGTGATTAGATCTGCTCAGGATGTTTCTAGTTAACGGATAGAGGATTTTTACTAGGATTTAGCATCACTGAGGTGGGTGTTTTCTGTGATTCTCATTTGCCACAGTTTTGACTGTGATTTTCCCCTTGGGTAGTGATTTGGTTTACTTCCTGAACCGCTTTCTTAATCTTTCTTTCCTGCTTCTTCTTCCCTTCTACTACACTGAGATCGCTCCTCCTCATTCACACACTCAGCTGACCCTTCATCTCTGCCCCCTGCTCTGAAATCTCTGATCCACTGTGAAGTTTGCTAGTTCTCCCTCTATAATAGGGACTATTCCTTCTCTTGTGTATTTTGCCAGTTTAGAGCATGCATTCCTCCACAGATGGTGTGTCTGCTGCTCTGAATTTGTGGAATACCAGTAAAAAGAGGGCCTGTGCTCAAAGGCTACTATAAAAACAGTATTAAAATTTCATCAGAAATATCTTCAAAAACAGTCTTTGCAATACAGTGTCTAATATCTTGCATGTTAAACTCCTGTCTAATGGAAAATTTTCATTTTGATAACATTTATTAACCTTTCATTGTTAAGTTCAGAGGTGAATTTAAGAAGGTTTGTATTTGTTCTACCCATAATTAGTTAATTTAAGATTTTCCAGTATGGTTTCCCGGTTACTAAGTTTTTGAAAAGAAGCTCAGCATCTCCATTCTGTGCCATTTAGCTGCTAATCTAGTTTCCTGCATTACAGATTCACCCTAAGTGCAGTCTTCTAAAGAACAATCTCAGAATATTTACCAGATGCCTTTCTAGATATGATCTCAGCAGTTCAAAAATAGGCATTTTCATAGCACTCTGCTTTTGGCCATACTAGACAGACTTTAGAAGAGAAAGTTAGTAGGCTTTTTTGGTTTTTGGGTCTTTTTTTTTTGAAGTGGTAGAATTTTAATGGTTTAATGCAATAGCAGCTGCACATTAATGTGTCACATGACATTTGCATGGTACTGCATCCTTCCTGCATGCACACCCAACTCTGCATTTCTGTCAACCCAGTTTTCTACAGGGGGCTTGAATTACCCAGTAGTAGTATCCAATTTTTTTTCTTCTTTAGAGAAATCCCAATCCCAGTCTCAGCATTCCAGTGTTAGCTTTCCCGATGCTGGAGAGTGAGGACTGGAGACACCCCTGGAGGATCAAAGCTACCTCACTCACAGGTGAGTGTGTTGACAGCCACAGGGGGATGACCTGTGTCCCAGCCTGAACTAGTAGGAAAGAAAGTTGCTATCTCCAAATTAAAAAGTGACTTGGGGCAGTGAATAGAGTACGAAACTGGGAGATAAGCGCCACGAGCTGCTCAGGCTATCCCAGGGCCTTCATTTGCCAGCTACCTAGATCACAGCCTGGCTCACTTAGCTGTGGCCCATTCACCATACCTGCTCACGCTTCATTGACTCTGGGCCTGTGTTACAGATTACTCAGGAAAGACAGGCAAAGGCAGAAGCACTGCAATATTTGTGGCCTGTAGACAGCAGAATTAAAGTAGCCTGAGACTAAGATAAGAGAAATTTTAATCGATACCATTTACATTAGAAAAGGGGCAAAAAACACCAGTGGATGCCCTTACCTTCCTTTTCCTATGTAAATTGATAGGTGTGAGGGGGGGGGAACAAGAACTTGGAGGATTTTTGCAGAACAGCCTCTAGTCCTTTTTTTGAAGTTGCCCAGCTTAGTTGGAAGTGTTTAAACAAACCAGTTTTACAGAAACATTGCAAAGCACATAGCTAAATCTTCACGATACAGAGTGCTCAGCACTTGGTTGACTTGCAGGTTTGAACTGTTACCCAGGAAGAAGTTTTAACAGCAGATACCCACTGCTATCAAACAGGTACATCTTTGGCAGTCATAAGCCTGAAAAAAAATGTCAAACTCCATGGAAACCTGAATTTACAGATGCCTATTTCTTCCTTACTGTTTAGAAGTGACAAATGAGAAAAAGGAGAGAGAGCATCCAGCCAAATGCAGATGAGAATAACAGCGAACAATTTCTTTCTGTGAGAGTTTATAGGATAACTGCTTGGGAAAGAGTTTTCCTTTATTTAAAAATATTTTTTTTTTAAAAAAAAAAAAAAAGCTTTTAAGAATGGAGTCTGTGTTTTTTTTTCCCTTCCTTGGCTGTGGGCAATTGTAAAATACATAAAATGTACCTTATGAAAGGCAATTACTCTGTACATATATTGGGCCCAGTCCCACAGAGCTAAGGACATTGCTTTTCTTCTCCATTAAGACTAAGCAGTACAACAAAAGCACCAGAGACTTTGGCACCAGTGACAGAAGACTACAGAGAAATGGACATCACCTGATGCAAATCAGCAGCACTTTGCTGGTTTGACAAGTATTACACCCATCTCTTGTAGAAGACACCTATACTAAAACAATTTCCCTGTGCCGCTGCAGACAGAACTGCAGCGAATCAGGAAAGCAGTGTTAAGTAGTAATTACCCTGGCTGTGGTTCTCCCTGGCATAGTCTCCAGATTCGCCTGGTGCCAGGCTGTTCCTGCTCATTTAGAGAACAAATGCAAGCACAGACAGGATAAATCCCTGTAACTGAGGCTAGAGGAGCACTTCTGATGTTCAGTTAACAAATATCAAAGTAGCTTCCAAAAAATGACAAAAGGTGAAATCTGTAGAGGATAGAATAACCTCATGAACTCAAATGTTTTCAAATAGCCTTCTTTCCTCAGTGACAGCGACAAGCATCCTCATTTTTAGAAAACTTGATTAACATAAATTAGCTAGAGGCATCTGCTCCTGATGAGAATAAATTTGAAGTAACTATAAATACTTTCAAGTCTTCAGGAAAAGACAAGGATGTGAAGTTTCCTGAATGTCTCTAATATGCAAAGGAGTTTGAAAAGGCTTTATTTTTTTTCCTGTCAAGTTCTTTCTTTTTACAAAATCAAGGAGAATTTAGAATGAATTGCCGTATCTTTAATCTCTCCTTTGTGAATTTATTATTTTCTTATCTTCTCGTCTGAAAAATTAAATTACTTCCTTTTCTGAGCTGGCTACAAACATAACTAAAAGGTATAGATTAAAGATTGAAATATAAACTGCACAGAAGGAACAAACTTTTAGTAATTTTTCTATAGGAAGAGCACTTACGTTGTATTTCGGTCTGTAAAGTCTGCCCTTTTTAGCCTTCATGAAAGCAGTGTCAGGCAACACTTGGGGGGAACCCAGACAAGATCCTGCTGCCACCCATCAGCACCTGGCCAGCCACAGCAAACCCATAGCATGCGCCAGGTCCTTTCTTGCCACATGTTCATACCGCGGTGACCTGCACTAAGTCTTTTATCTCCTTGTGTCTCAGTCATCAGGCACAGTACCAGTAACTGAAGGGTCAGCGGGGACAAAAGGAGCTCCTTGTAGATGGAGAAAAACATGTAATTGTTTAATGATGGGTTCTGAGTGAGAGACTATGCTCTGTCCAGCTCGCACTGCATTTGTGCATGTCCACTCACAGGCAGCTCTGGCCTTTCTGCTATTTGTTTTTGGTTTTTTTTTTTTTTTTTGTTTTGTTTTGTTTTTTTTTTTTTGGGGGGGGGGGGGAATCCTTTGGTTTTTAATAGGCTACGATAGGCTCTATTTGGCAAACCCAGGAAAGACCTTCTTCCCAAGAAGCGATCAAAGATCTTAGTCTCAAGGATTTTTGCTGGCCTGATTCATGATCTGAGATGTTTTATTCGGTTGAAGTCACATTAAGAACAACATCTGTACGAGGTCTGTAGGACTGGTAGTAAGCACAGGGCGCACAAGAAAGTTCTCAGGGAGCCTAAAACATAAAGAAATCCAAATTCAGGAGGAGCTGAGGTATACTCACCCTTTTTACCCCAAGTGTTTGATCCCTCATTAAAAAGCCACATGAAGCAGCACATTGCATGCAGCCCAAATGCTGTGGCGTGCTCTACATGCTTCCAGTACAGTGCCATGGTTAGTGGCACGGGGAGCTGCAGAGCTCACAAGCAGCCTGATGCATCTTGTTTCAGACCAAGTGATTCAAAGCTCAGATTCCTGTCTGCCCACTTCGAGCCCCTCATATGCCCTGACCTCTCCCCCCAGCCAAAGTAGTTGGAAATCAAACAAGATGGAGACCCTGAAGTCAAGAAGGCTTCTCATGAGAGATGTGAGACATTAGTGAAAGAAGTAAAACATGCTACTTTGTCTTGTTCAGGCACTGTACTGGCATTTGTTCAAGTTTCCCCAGGTGACCCTGAATAAATCATTTAATGCATCTTTCTTTCAGCTCCCTGACTCTAAAATTGAAGATAATCATTTCTCTCTCCAGCTGCGTCTTGCTGCATCTATTTAGATTACAAGCCTCTCTGGAGAATGTCTGTCCCCATACATGCACAGGATGTCTACCACACAGGAACAGTGATTTCAGGAGAGCCTCCAGGCACTCAGGTGATACTAATATTAAAGAGTAGTAAGTCTCTGCCACCCCTCCTCAGTGCCTGGATTCTTCATCTTAAACTTCTCTGTTTTGCCTGGATTCTTCATCTTCTCTCAGTTTTGCTACAGTGGTGGAAACCCAGAGCACAACCATGCAAAATCTGGCCCCCTCCCCCCAAATACCTATCTTTTCACCTACATAAAAAGCCCAGCTCTGGCACGCCCAACAAACTCCTCGCAGCACAGCTCTCTTGGCAGCAAACGCCTTCTCTCGGCACCCTCTATCCACATTAACAGCAGCGGTGCACGCTGGCTTTCTTGCTGTCAACTGTTGTCAGGACATACCTGTATCTGAAGGCTGTGGGAAAAAGCAGATCAATGTTGGTTTTTGAGCACAGAACTAAGAGCTACCAGAACTTAGAAAAATAATATTACATCTTAAGCCAGCTAAACTTTGTCCAATAAAGACCCTACTCTAACGAATTTAGAGAAGATCAAAATAAATTTTAAACTATTAGGAAGAACATGTGCAATCAGAGCACTTGGACAGCCAGATGTCACAATCTAATAATTTAAGATAGTCTTAATCAGGTTTGTTTTTTTTTATATATATAAAAATCTGTCCTTCACTGTTCAGAAAGCTCCTTTGTGCAAACTGCATCATTGTTACAATGAGCCATACCTTCAATTCCTTGCTCAAGTAACTGTTAAAAAGTTTCATGAATGCAACAGTTAAACTTCCTTGTCCATAGTAATTGTAAACTAGTGAGCAGAAACATGAATAATTTAAAATAGTGCTTAGCAATGGATATCTTGAACAGATTACTGGGAAATTGGGTCTGAGCATATAGAAATATCTAGAAAAGAAGTTCAGGGCCCAACAGAAACAAGGATCTGATCAGAACCGAAACTCCAGCATGCATCAGTCTAATACCATGAGATTGAGAGAATTTGTAAAACAGGATCAGAAAAATCTGTGACAGCAGTCAATTGCAGGTGTTTGGAGAAGATATACATGAGTTAGAAAACAAAGTGCCATAGTTTCCCTTCAGAGTCTTCCAGAAACCCCCAGCTAAAGGATTTCCCAAGGTGAAGATGATGCAGCTGCATGGCCAAAGGCACCCTGCCAAGTCAGCGTGTCACTGCTCTTGCAGTTCTCAGTCAGCAGAAACAATACTGAAATAAAGAGTATACACAAACCATCCACGTTACAGGGAAAGCTGAAGTAGGCAGTTGTACTGAAAATACGTGGTGTTCTCGATTCCTGCAAGTGCAGGACAGGCTGTTCCAGGTTGGTATTTGCTTGTCTCCAACAAATGCTGCCTGTTGATAAGTTTTTCATTGGCTCTCTAAAATGTAACCAGTTACTGGTGACTCCAAAGAAAGCACTACCTCTCTTGAGATTTAGTGAGGCTTTCATCCGCTTGGGAACCAGAATCCATCTCTGGCAACTGCATTTGAGTTTCAAAACTCGATTTTTGAAGCATGATTCATTGCATCATTAATGACAGTATGCAAAACGAGATTCATAACACTGCAAATTCTTTTAATGATTTGTAATACTGATTATCTAATACCAGTTCATATTTGTTCTTGATTCTGTGGTAGACTGGAAGAGTTTAGTTAAGATTCTTACCCAGCAGAACTGATCTTCTTTGAAATGCCGCTAGTCACCCCATTTACTGTGAGGCCTGCACATAGAGGAACGCTACTTGAACCAGAAAAGTGAGTTAGGCATTTCAGAAAAGGAGCTTTCTTTTCAGACTTAAAGCCCACCTTCATTTTGCTAAGTTCCAGAGCTGCCCAGGAAAGGAAAAGCTGCAAGGTAATGCCTGTAAGAGAGTAATCAACTATCTGCAATTACCAGTGCTAGCCAAAAAAGTAGGAATGCCTCTTACTATGCAGTTGTACAGTTTCAACAGCAATAACTCATTGCTGCAGGATGATGTCACCAAAAGTAAATGACAGAGTGACTTTGTTTTTAAAAAGAAAATACAGAAAAGGAGAGAAAAGAAACAATAGAGATTTGTGGAGAAGAAATAACGCTATAACCTTCTTGGTTGGAGGTTGTTAGTTTCATTGTACTAATCGTGTAGCTTATTCATTCTTGAGATAGTGATTCCCACGGATTGACTCCTCCGTTCCCCAGCACTGTGTCATAGGTGAGAAAATGGTCCTGGGGAGCTACTGGTGTCTGTGAACTTTTAGACATGTGGGGTGGGAGGAGGAGGCAGAAGGGGGGTTTCCCATCCATTAGGCTGTTTTTCCTCAAGCCACCTAGTAATGCCAGAAAGGAAGGCTTATTCTCTTTCAGCCTTTGACCAAACATGCCCCCCACAGCTTCTGGCCAGGAACCCTTCACCAGCATACTTTGTGGTGGTGCAGGTTTGGGCACCTGGCTGTGGCCAGGGCAGGCAGGCTGCTGGAGTCTGAAAATGAGTGAAGAGCTCAAGTTTGATGACCTAGGAAGACGACAGCTGTCAGCATGAGACAATGTCTTATGCATGCTTTGAAGGTGTCACTCCAAACTGATGGCCGCAGTTAAGGTTCTGATGAGTTTACACAACTGGCATGGGAAGAAAAGGTTTGAAAAACTGAGTTTGTTGCTAGACCTTAAACAGCTTACGGTGCTCATGTGGCTGACAGAGCACAGGAACTTCTGGTTAGTTTTGGTACGAGGATAGCTACCCTAGTTTTGGATTAGATTCAAGAGTAAGGTTTGGGCTAGAATTGAGCTTTGCAAAAATAAAAAAGGCTAAAGAATCTGAGTAATGTTTTTCTCTTTTTTAAGTAGACATACACTTTAAACAATCCTGTCTGCTTCTCTCCTTGTCTAGAAGTGCTACTGAAGTGTGTCTGTTTAGAAAGAAAGCCAGGAATCAGGAAAGGCAGAGAGGTCAAACATGCTGTTGTGACTTACGTTTTGAAATCACATACAATAGCTCATTTCCAACTGGCTTTCAGCATCAGATCATCTGCATCAGTGCAACGCAGTTTGATGTAACAAGTAATAAACATGATGTATCCCCTATTTTATCTGTTGCATGGCCTTTTATGGATGTCCCATGCCTTCATTAAAATATGTACTGTGTTCAAATTGTCCAGCATGATTAGAATGAAAATCATTTTAAAAAGAAAAATGTAAATGCTCTTTAGAAAGAGCCAAAGTAATAGAGCCTATATATCAGCCAGTTGTACAGGCAAGAATACATCATGATTCATGCTGATGCATTTGCTCTGGTCCTTACCAGCACTGCAGCCTGCTCTGCATGCCTTCAGCCACAAAGCTGTAGCCCGGTCTGCAGGTTGCGCACACAATGAGGTGGTTGCTGCCTCGAGAACTGTACTTAGAAGCAGTAGCACTTGGCACTTCCATGGCACTTTTCATCCAGAGAGCTCAAAGTGCTTTACAAAAGTTATTTAAGCAAATTTCATCAAAATATCCCTGTGAGGCAGCAAGAATAATAATAATATTTAGCACTTCTAGAGTACATTTTCATCTTAAGTGTTTTGCAAACATTAATTAAACCTCACAGCATCCTTCTGAGTTGAATAGGTAGTAATATTCCCTTATATAGAGGGCCTCTCACATCCAGGTCCTGGGGATCTCTGCACTCTGCCTGTAGCACAGCACCTCCTGCAGGCAGGGCCAAATCTGGAGGAATTTGGGTCCTACCCAGGATGGCAGTCCCTGCAGCTGAAAATCAAGTGTTTGATATCCTCAAGAAATATCATATGGAAGCATGGGCCAGAGGAGTCAGCAAAGGGTTGCCATGGCTTTAGTGGGGCTAAGATTACATGAAGAAATAGCTTTTGTGGATTCTTGCAATAGGCACTTTTCAAAAGAGTGTAGTAGACCCTCCTCTGTATAGCCAGATTTTTAAAAAATCTCCATAGTTGGTGAATAAATTTACATTTGTTAGCATTTTAAAACAGGTTGAGGAATTACGTGCATATTTTCCACCCTACGGCTTAAAAGCCCTTATCTACATTTTTTCTGTGTTTGTTCTAAAAGTGCGATGGTCTTGGCAATGGATTACTTTAATTTCCTCGGACAGGCATTCATTATACTGCACCACTCACATCTTTATGAAATAAGATGTTTCATGCACTAAAATTATTCTAGTACAATTAGTAAGATACTATTTCTAAAGGCACTCTACATTTCCAGTTAGGTAAAAGGACATCCAGAGTAATCGTTCAAAATAAAAGAAAATAAATCATTGAGAATTCAGTGTCTTGTCCTATAGAATAGGCTCCTGAACACTGATGATCAAGTGTTTAATAAAACATGAGTCAGGCTTCAAAAAATAATGATGAGATTTCCTTAATAATCATATGAATCAAAAGAAACCAGAAAAAATAATGACAGAGGTTGGTTTTATGATATTAGGATGCCTCAGGCCTTGTTTCAAGGTTTTCATCATAGAACTGAAGCTGGAAATAAACCTTTTCTTGAAAATTAGTATCAGATTCTCACAGACATGTACACGTAGCAACTTAAAGACATCAAACATAATAGGAGTTAAGAAATTACTCACTGTACTGGTAACCCTAAATTTTCCACTGGTGCTGGTTTTGCACCCATTCAGCAGCAAGTCTGGAACATACCTGTGCATCCAGGAGCAGCGCAGCAAGCCGTGCGCCCCTGCTGCCAGCCGATCGCAGGTCGTCTCTGAACCTTTACCAACCCACGCAACATCAGAGCAGCTTGGCAGGAAATAGCACTGGGGCCAAGGAGGAGAAGCAAGAAATCCAACTTCACTTTGCCAGGGTTCTTTTTTTTTGCATCCAGTGACCTCATGCACAGTCTGATCCTCTCCTCTGGACACAGGCATTTCCTGCAGAGGACTTGCAGATAATCTGCTTACTGACAAAATCAGAAAAGGGAGGAAAAACCTTTATTTTTCCCTTCTTTTGCCATGAAAACAAGAGGAATTAATAATAGAAATTCTAAATACAGAGCCCTACCTTTAGTCTGTTTCATGAAATGATTATTATATGGTGATTATGATAAAGAAAAGTAATTTTATTCTATACAGCTTGTAATGGATAATGCCCAAAACAAGTCTGTTTACAGACACCCCCCCCCCTTTTTTTTTTTTTTTTTTTTTTTTTTTTTTTTTTAAGCTTTTTCAAACTCAAAGGAAGAAGGAACCAAGTCCTCAGGCAAAGGTCTGGGATTGCAAAGAGGGGGGAAAGCCGGCGCTTAGCCCTGCATCCAGCACGCCGGCTTCTGCCATTTCTGCACCCAGTGAGCACAGTCACAGCTTTCCTGGCAGAAGATGACTGTGTTTCCTTTGTTCCTTGAAACACATGGGTTGATACAATGCACTCTGTCCCTTCCACTGGGCTTGGGAAAATAGTTTCATTTCTTCCCCATTCAGATGATGTACGGTGTCTGACACATAATTACTGATATGGCCACAAAGAGCAGCAGATGATTTATCAAGTGGAGACAACCTGCTCTTGAATGTCTCTTTGAGACTGGCAGCATTCAAGGTGGCTGCCTGCTGCCAGATGGCATGTGCTTTGGCTTCCTTCAGACTTTTCTGAACTATTGTAAACACTATGTTGCTATTAATTCATCTTTCCTCACCAAAAAAAAAAAGTCCAAAATCCCCAGTAGGGGAGCAGTGGTTCCAAAAGGAGGTGGCAATCCCAGGAGGACACGAGGACCAAAGACGAACCTGAGCCCTCGACGGGCAGCGTGGCCGAGGACGGCAGGCTGCAGTGGGTGCTGACCTCACGGCCAGGCCGCCCCGGCCACACGGGGACACCATCCTGCCCGCGGGAGCTGTGTCGATGCCGCGGGGCATCCCGCCCCGGCGCCCGCGCAGGGGACACGGCCCCGCCTTGGGCATCGCAGCTGCCCTGCAGAAAGCCAGAACACAAGTCACCATGGTTTCAGGCTTGATTACAGGCCATGTTAATGCCAGCTGGTTTGGAAAGTTTCATATGCCTAGTCATACTTTTCTGTGTAAATATCATGGTAAAAAGACATGACATTTTCTGGACCATTCTTCAGTATTAATAAGATTCCAAGTATGGGGGTGACCTTTTCACAAAGGATTTGTAAATGCCAAAAACTGCATATATATATAAAAAAAACTCAGGCAAACAGAGGCTTCATAACTTTGCATTTAGTTCTTAAATGGCATTTTCCTGCCTTTCTCTCAGTTTTTATCATCTCTTTCCACTGAATGTATGTGATGAAATCTGTACCTCCAACAGTGGCCACAAAAGAGAATGAGAAAATTAGCAAAAAAAAAAAAAAAAAAAAAAACCCAAAAAGGGAATTGTTTTGCTGCAGAGCTGAATGACTCAAAACAAACAAGCAAGCAATGGAGGGTGCCATGGTAGGGAGGATTTCTTAGAATCTATCAAAGCATCTCAAAAGGCTTAAGAGGGGCAAGGAGCCCCAATACAACCAGGAAGGGAAATGCAGGCATCTCTGCATAGTGCAGACAACAATACTTTGCTTATTGCTGCCTTTACAGCACAGCTCTTTATGACAGGAACTTTTTAAATTCTTTATTATTTCCAGCAGAATTATGTACATGTAATTAAAAAAAATTTAAAAACTAAGTAAAAGTTGATCAACTTTACCAAGGAATAACTGAGGGTTCAGATAAGAGGAAACCTGTGGCCAGTCTTCCCACACATAATGTCACACACAGGTGGCTGCAATTACACACCTCAGAGGGTCCAGGTCTGCAGACAGCCCTGAAGCCCACATCCCTCCTGGAGCAGGTGGGAGAAGAGCAGTGAAGCAGAGCAACTGCCTGCAGAGGAGAACAGGCAACTACTATTTGGCCAAAATAAATCCAGCACAACAGTGACGCCACCACCCAGGCCCCTGACTGCAGTGCTGCAGCTGGAAGCCAAACATGGCCATCTTTAGCCCATTTTAAAAAAGGAAAAGATGCATTTTAGACTAAAATACATTTTAAAAAAAAATAAACCCTCAGCCACACTGAGCAAAAGCATGGAACTGTGTCCTCCCAGCAGTCAAAGGAGCAAGATCAGTGGTGCCACTGCAGGCACAGATGGTGCCGCTTGTGCTGCTGCTGGCAGATGGGGCAGCCCAGTAAGCAAGCACATTGGTGCTGCTGCCCGGTGATCGGCAGTTACCTGTCCGGCAGCCAATCTCATGTTTCTCTGGAGCTGTGAGACACCCAAGAGATCGCTGCCATATACCCACAGCTCGGGAGAAGAACAGGCAAAGGTGAGTTGTCCCTGTGAACCAGAAGGACCACTCTGCCCTTATAATATTATGAATCATATATTTCTGAAGGAAAGGAAAAGAAAGGCCAGAGAGGAGCCAGCCAGCACTGTCTTATCCCTTCTTAACAGTGTTAAAGCAATACTGATAGCAATCTACCCATCTGCAAATTCCTAGCAGAGCAGCATCACTGACTTGGAGTTGGGAAAGATTTGTATATTGGCATAAGGACTCTTGTTTTGTAGAGGGAGCAACAGACAGTACCTAGTGTCACCTGCAAATAATGAGGGTGTACACAAGAATAGAAAACATTTGCATAGTGGAATGGGAATCACCAAGTACACATGAATCCAGCAAAAAAAAAAAATAAAATTCTCTCTAATGTACTAGTAAATTATCTGGAGTTTGGCCAGACACTTACATTTTTCAGTTGTCTGAACTCTACCAGGTTCTTCAGTCATGGTCACTGAAATCTGAATAGCTGCTTGCTTGGTAGGCTTGTCATGTAATGATGCTTGGCAGGTTTATTCCTGTTAAAAGCTCATATTACAGCAAAAGAAACACTATACAGTGGTGACACAAGTTAATTGCTCAGTTACCAGACAATAAAGTGGTTCTACTAGTTACTTTTCAAAGGTGTTAAGGGCATTTTCAACTTTGCAATGGCCCAATGTCAGGGCTTTGTACTTAGGGCTTATGTTAGCACTACATTGGCATCATAACATAGCATTAAAGGGAGAAGCCCGCAACTTTTCCTCATAGAGAAAACTCTCAGACACTGGCATAAATTTACTGACCCATGATCCTAGGAGACCAGAGTTCCCCTCCCACTCGATGCAACTGGATGCCTCAGGCAAACTTCATAATTTCTCCAGCTCAAACTTTACAGGTACTAAAGAGGCCTTTTCTCCCTGAAGGTCTTTGAATCATTCATCTCCAAAGGAGGATCAGCTGCCTCTGGCTTACAGCATGTTAAGAAGTTTGGCCAGTGCAGATTTCACACATTTAGACAAAACTTTAAGCTTTTTTTTTTTTTTTTAAATCAGCACTAGGAAAAGAAGAGGGAGTACTTATTCAGGTTTTCAAAATATTTAGCAACTTAGAAGTGCAAAAGACAGACCACTGTCTTGCACTGCTTGCTGTGCAGGTTTGGCATCAAACATGAATGGACACTTGACAACTCTCTAAGGGCTGAAAAACCTCTGAAAAACTAGCTTGCTCAGTCTCTGGAGAAGCAGGATCAATAGCTTCCCTTGGCAACTCAGTCTGTGGTGTTATTCTTAGATTTTTTCCATCATAATCTACATTTTCCCTTTTGCAGAGTAAAAGCCTATTACTTCTTGTTCAGTTCTCATTGACTAATGAGAATAATTGGTCCCCTGTCCTCTTTATTATCTGCCTCTAAGTATTTGTAAAGAGTTATCATGTCTCCCTTTAGTCCTCTTTCCTCTTCACTTAAAGATTCCCAATTCACTTTAATCTGTCCTCCCTGGCCCTTGATCCTGCTAGCACTTTATAAGTCAAACAGCAAAACCTAACTACTTTGCAGACATATCACATTAGGATGAGAAACTCCAGAGGGACAGCGAAGTGCATTGAAAAAACAGTTAATTCCCTGCTGACCAAGAGCTTTCACAATGGGTTAACAGCAGCTGAGGTTGGATGTAGACGGCCAGTTCCCTACACATAGCAAAGGTGCCAAACAGAATGAAACCTTCATCACAGTCTGCTGCCTGTTGCTACTGCTGCAATACTAAAAGGTGATGGCTGAGTAGATGGGTTTGAGAAGCTGGGGAAACCCAAACAGAGGAGGGACAGATACGCCACCATGAGGGACCAGAACAGAACCCCGCATGCCCCAGAGATGTCCCCTCTGAGCTACAGCTTGGCCTGGGCATGGCTATGGCAGGACAGTGGCTGCAGTCCTTGAGGAGTGATGGGAATGGTCCCGCACTGAACTGGGATCCCCGCTCTGATAACTCCTGCCACTTTGCCACGAGGTGGGCTGTGCACACTCTGCGAAGGCCGAGGGCTTCAAACTCAGGCCTCCTGGTCTGCAGAAAAATCCTCTGCTGCCCCCTCCCTCTCTGCACACAGTTATTTCTGGCGACCAAAGTCAATTACTGCTCCTTAAGATATAGGCACAGAAGTTCTGCATCCTTTATCCATCCATATCTCTACCAGATCAGTCCACAAGAGCAACTCATGTCAAGCCACGCATTGCCCTGCTGTGCCACTCTATTTCAGAACAAACACAGCACCAGTAAAGGCTGCAGAGAAGCATGCAGAGGTGCAGTATCCTCCCTTGCATCCTATAACATTAAGACAGGTTAATTTGGATTTACAAAGTGAAAATGTCAAGCTCCATTTATATTCCAGCACCCAGCTTTAAATACCTTTCTCTTTTCTTAGCAGCCATTCTTGTGTTCTGTTTCTTCACTTAAAGCTGATAATAAGCTGTCCATCTATATAACCATTCTGCTGACACAAGTCATGATGGATATGAAAAAGCAATAAAAAGCAAGTCTAATGAGACATTGCTCAGAATGAGGGAAAAAAATTGAACCAGGTTCTTTAATCATCAGCATAGAAATACAAGTGGAATGAATTTGTTTCAAGGAGGCCTCATTTCCATTTAAATGTAAAATACACTGAAATGTTTTAAGAATCTCAGGAAACTATGGATTGCTGATAAAGTATTATCCTTAGTAATCCCAGTCCAAAAAAAAAAAAAAAAAAAGAAAGAAAGAAAAAGAAAATGAAGGCCAATCTCTTTCCAGAGAGAAATGCAAAAAAACTGTAGTTACAATGAGATCACTGAAAACTTGAATCACTCATTTGCTCTAGAAGACAAGGACTCATAAAATTGATTGCATATTTTATGCATCATCATAAACGTTAGCAGAAAAAGCCTAATTCTGACCTGATGTTGTATAAATAAGAACTTTCGTGCATAAAATCAGTAAGAGATCATAGTTTAAGTCCTTTTCTCTCCCTCTGAAAACAAAAAAAAAGAAAAAAGATTTCAACCACAAGGAAAGCAGGAAGAGAATAAGAAAACATCATAGCCAGCCTCATATGACCCCAGGCAGATTCTCAACCCCCTAAGCTCTGCAAAATGGAAAGCGCAACCCCTCCACCAAATAGAACTGCAGGAGTCCTCTCAATACTGTACAAGGTAGGCGACCAAAGTCCATGAGGCAAAGTCTGTAAGATGTGGCACTACATCTCTTTGGGCAAGAGTCAGAAACATCTCAGAGCAGACACTAGAAACGGCTGCTAGAAGTCATATAGTCGCAAACCTATAATTATGCCAGCCTCTGCTGTTGCTGCTTATAAAACAGGATCTGGTTGAGTCTCTTAGCTGCAAGCTAGGTGGCCAAGCCTGTGGTCCCCTACTGCACAACAGAAGGGGCCTGAAGAGTTATTAGCCACTCTGCCAAAGAGCATCAGCAATACATGGCACCCCACATAACTGCAGCTCAGAGAAGGGCTGGAAGAGAAGCCAAGGGATTAGTGAGGGAGGTGATGAGCTGTCCTGGGGATTTCCAGAAACTGAATACCTCTCCTGCAAGAGCAAGAAAGGGGCCAGGACAGGGAAATCCTGCCTCAGTTCCCCTTTGTAACTCAGGAGCTTTGTGTGTGTTTTATCACTTTATTTCCAGGCTACCTACACTAAGACTTAGAGAGTCCCATAAGCAAATGTTTATTGATTCTCTTCTGAGCTAGAATGAAGAATTAGGCAACCTGCTCCCTGAAGTACCATCAAAAAAAATGAAAGAGCTAATGCCAGCTAAAATCTGCCCTTCTTATCTCTCTCAGATGGGAGAAGAAATAAGCAGATACCAGGGTTGTGCATCAGCTGGACATGTAGGATCTATTAGGTTTCACATTGCCCAGAGCAAGGAGAAGCACTTGCTAAATTTGTGGTAGCATTGCAAATAGCAGTATCTCCTAAGGTTCACAGCACTGTGCCCAAGAACAAAAATACTAAGAGCAAAGTATTATTTATTAAACAGGGTATTGTCTGGGTGAATGCCAGCCGATTAGGCATGTGGTCCTGTTACCATGGTGATAAAAATCCACATAAACATAAGTAAAATAGAGAAAGAGGAAAATCTTTCTACAAACACCTTTTATCCAGGCCTCCTGCACAGTGGGGGACACTCAGTGGCTGTGGCTTGAATTGATGCTTCTGTGCATTTCCCAGAGGAGGCATGGGCTCACGAAGCCTCAGTTTTCCTACCTCGTTCGCCACAGACATACAGCTCTGAAGATGTTCAGGTGAAGAGTACAGTGCGGAGCAGAAAACAGCTTGCCTGTCAAGAAAAGGAGCACAATTAGCTGAAAGGCTGAGACCTCACCTGACTGAAGCTGGAAGGTGCAGGGGATGACAGCAGTGCCAGGATGCGTGAGCTCAGAAGCTGACCCAGAATGACCCCAGCAAAGAAATGTTAGTAGCTTTGCTCTCTGGTGTTAAACTCCATCCTTTGCCACAGCATCTCAATGCTGTCCCAACAAAGGGCACAGCGAGCCAAACTGAGGTGGTACTGGCTGATTTTTCCTAGCTCTGTTCTTTGCCATCAGCTCCCAGGGACAACATGTATCTCTCTGAACCTGTAAGTCCCAAGCAGCTTTACATCGCTGCTTTAGGCGTAAGAAAAAAAGGGAATCTCTTCTGTGTTGGGAATGGACACAGTTGTCAAATCACATCTTTGTCTTGATTTCTTCTAGTTCACAATTCCTGCATTTTGGGTGAATGTGGATGGCTGCTCCCAGCCCAAGCCACCTCACTTTGTAGCTGAAATCCAGCCCCCACAGCAGGCTTGGCTCAGTGCCACAGGAACGATCCACGGAGCAGCAGCAGGAGAACCAGCAACATGTTTTGGGACAACTGTGCATTTACACAGGCTCTGCTGTTGTGAGCTGACTAAAGAAAATGCATGGTAAATTTGGACAAGAAAAGCCCACGGTAGTCCAACCAAAAAAAAACCCTCTAGAAAGGGCAGGGAGGGGAGGTAATAAATGCATCCTGACAGGCTCATGCTGCTTAGAAGTGTATGTCCTTGTCTGCACCTCTGACTCCTTCACCCTGCCCTGACACCTTGAGACCCAAAAGTTTCAAGATTTTTGAGAAAACTGAACTTCAGGCAAGTCCATCAGCAGGTTGAAGCCAAAGGCTGAAGGAAACCTCTGTGGTGCCGTCACCAACAGGCATCGCCTTCCAGCCTTGGGACCTAGCCATCAGCTTCCCTGGGCTGGGGGAAGCCCACATCCACACAAGCCTGGCTGAGAGGCAGCAGCACTCACAGAAGTCTGTAATCGTTGCTGTGTTCTGACACCTATCATACAAACTACGGTAAATGGTGTATTAAAAATACCTGAAATAGACTGACAGACCCATCTGGTACACTCCAGGTTTCATCCTGATGAACTAGCCTTGAACCTTTCTCTTCTCATGTATGCAGAATCAGCTTTCTAGTCAATACTTTTTCCTCTCCTTCCCTTTGCCCCCCCAAGCAGTTCTGTTTTCCTACATTTTACTTTGAAGCTGTAGCTCTGATTGCACCCCACTGCAGATTAAAACATAATCATTAGCTATAACATCTAGCTTCACCGTAATGATCCAAACGTTTCAGTGCAATATTCCAAATGCTGAGTTTTATATTGAGAAGAATTATGAAATTCAGGGTAATAATGCCAATCTTTGAGAACAAAGAGACTGAATTATACAGCTCAAGGGTTTTCCAACGATATCTAAGAATAAATCAAGATACCATATTGTGTGCTCTTCCCCCCCCCCCCACTACTGATGAGTATGTATCAAATCACTTTTAAAATATTTATCACCCATTTGCATGGACTCAGTAGAACTGAAACCTTCATCCTGAGGATTTTTTCATCCCTGTGTCTTTAGCTGGCACAAGCTTGTTTTTGCAAAGGGCTGTCACTGTAAGCTGTTATTTATTTATTTTTTTTTTTTTTAAACATTCCCACTCTCTACTACATACTGCTGAAGATGAGGGTGCAGCTACTAAGGTCAGGCCTTGACAGGAGAAAATAATTAGGGATAACTCATCTCCTAGAAGTATGTTTAGCAAGCAGAAAGGGCTGGGAGCTGAGTAGAGGAAGACATTTGAGGCAAACAAATGGCTTTGGTCCTTCAAATACAGCACAACATAGTCCTGAGCTCCCACTACTAGGACATTCTCATGAACTATTAGGCACGCTCCACAAGTATGGACGAAATAATACATGTAGCGTATATGACATCTATCATACAGAGAGGTCTCTGTAACAAATAATATTCTAAACTTTTTGAACATATGGAAACCAGAATAATTTCCAGGCCTCATCAACATGTTATCACACTAGAGTTCCATGGAGCTCACATATTGTTTTGTCTTCACTAGCTCTGGTTGATCTTCTATTAAATACGCAGTATTTCCATAAAACAATTCCCTCCCTTCTGCCAAAAATGTGAGATTAGCTTAAAAATTGTAAGTTTTCAAAATAGAAATTCACTGGAAGGTTTTTTTTTTTCCTACTAGCTTGAGTTTTTATAACATACTCAGATCTCTTTCTTCCCCTTTTATATGCAGAAATAAAGCATTAAGAAAAAGTAAACAGATTCTCAGTCAAGTCTTAAACTGAGCCATTAAATATCAGATACTGTAGAAACCTATGTAGAAACACAGTGAGATTTTGAATAAATGGTGTGAAGAAGGTGAGAGACTATGAACGATCATTCTTTATTCTCAGCACAATAGGAAAGTGGGAACCCGCTAAATTATCAGGTGGTGTGTAATTAAATTGTGGGATGCGTGACAGCCAGAAGGATAAAGGGGTTCAAAAAGGGATTCAGTTAATTCAGGGAGGAGAAGCCTGTCTGCAGCTGTTAAGCCTCATGGTCCTAATACAACTTCTGACTCAGGAAGTCTCTAATCTGCTAATGCCAGAAACCGGGAGGCTGATTTGAAGGCATGGATCACTTGGGATTTGTCCCGTTATTGAGCTTCCCTATCCCACTTACTACTGGAGATGAGGTACCAGGCTAGAGGATTTTTTTGAATGCTCCAACATACCTAGTCTTATGTTTGTGTCCTTTAAAATAGTCTTACCAGACACTCAGGGTACTCAGACTCCCCTGTCCTTTGT
Source organism: Rhea pennata (assembly GCF_028389875.1). Classification (NCBI taxonomy): domain Eukaryota; kingdom Metazoa; phylum Chordata; class Aves; order Rheiformes; family Rheidae; genus Rhea; species Rhea pennata. The sequence continues at coordinate 738,376 of NC_084682.1, forward strand.
CCCAAGGTCAGGATGAACTGGGCCATGAGCTCCCCTGCCAGTGAGGCCCTTGAGCGAGGGTCAGTGGGCTGACCTGCAGAGCAGAGGTGTTTAACCACAAAGATTTCAGGATCAGTTACTGTCACTCTTGAAAGCACAGTGGCACAATGTGTGCTGTGAGCAATGCACAAAGGCCAGCAAGGTCAGCTGAGCACACTGACCCCAGCAGCAGGATTATCAGCCAGATTTATTAGCTCTGTTATAGGAGCATGGCAAAAACCACCACTCCACCAGACCTACAGCCCCACAAGGACTGCTACCTGACCTCACCTGCCTGCAATTCTCCATCCTAAAGCTACCAGTCTCCACATTCCTGGCATTCACCAGGAGCCTGCACCAGCTGAGCAGGTGACACCTCTGCAGCATTAGTGCTCCTTACCTTGGCAACTTTGTCCCTCACAGTTATATCCCTTAAAAAAAAAAATCAGGAATACTCCAGGAGTATCCCAGCACGATTCTATGTCTCTGCGCTCATATTCAGCTACCCTTTAGGTTGCTGAGGGCTGTTTTTTCACTTCATGTTTTCTTAAATTACTTAGATGATACTTTAGTATTGTAATAAAGTAACTGACTTGGGAGAAGATGAACATTAACATTTGCAGTGTGGGTTGAGGAAAAAAAAAAAAGAAAACATCTTTAAACCTCCACACAGAAAATGATCCTCACCAGTAAATGACGCTGTCACAGCAAAAGTTTCATCTGCAACGTGAATCACTGCTTATCTTTCAGGTCCTTTAATGGCTCCACTCTGCAAAGAACAGCAACAACAACAAAATCAAAGACTTCTTCCCCAACAGACACCCAATCTTTGTCATTTTGGATGTGTTTTTGTTTCCTTGTTTTATCTGCATGAACAGTTTGAATAGCTTTATAATTTGCCTGTGCTCCCAATTTTATTATATCTGCCATCCATCTGTTATTTTTTATGGTTTATGCTACCATTCTCCTCTAATGCCAGCGGCTCTACTGTAAAACTGATGTTGCATCTTACAAACTTATCATTTTGCTCCAAAAATGTATCTTGTGCATGATGGCAGAAAAACTGCCTGGAGAAGAGTGAATGGATCTTTTATTAATGATTTTCTTGTAGGAAGAGCCCACACAATAATTGTACATAGTACAAATACATCTTCTCTTCTCACTGTAGTTTGCAGAAGTCCCACTGAATGATACAGGGCTATTTCACTGAATCTAAAGAAAAAGCAGGTTACATAGGAGTGTCCCCCCTTTACATAAAGGATGACAACACTTTCCTCATTTTCAGAGGGTAAACTGTTCACATGGAGTGAAATCCCTCTCCTTGTACAGCAGCTAGTACACTGCACTAGACTATTGCAGCAGAAATAAAAAGAGCAATTGAAAGTCATGCAGCTCCTTCCCCAGGTGCTGTATTGGGCTGTGCAGAGGCCTTGTGCTCATGCTAATAGACAAGAATAAATTTTACTTCAGAATAAATTAAAACTTTACACAGTTTCTCTGAGCTTAGCAGAAGCCTCCTGACTTACAGGCAAAGAGCTGACACTGGGAGACACTCCGTGATCTGTCCAAGGTTGCAGGAGAGAGGGCCAGAGCTGAAAACGAGAAGCCAGCTCTTTAGACTCCCAGACTTGTGCTTTAATGACAAGTGTCCACAGTGCTCGCATTCTCAAATGATTATAAGTAATTATTATCATGATATCACAACAGTCATCCTCAGTTTCAGTTGATCGTTGGCCAGGCTATCTTAAATTTCTCAAGCTTTTTCTTTTTTTGGCAAGGGGAAACCCTTTATTCCCAATTTGAAATGAAAGTGGATTTTGAATCCAGGACACCTGTTCACAAAGCAAGACTCTAGTTCTCTAGCTAGCACTGTCTCACTAAGATCTGATACTTTGTTTTTCTACTATGATAATTCCAGATTATTTTATAGAAGTTCCTAGGAATCTTATATATTGATCCAGTCTCTAGTTCTTGGACAGTATCTTCCTGCCCAGCAAAGTTGTTCTAATGTAAAACTTCACATATATATTTCCTTCATACCAGGTATACCTCTTCTATAAATGTATATAGAAATCCATATATATTTTTATTCAACACATGCACAGAGATACTGAGTTAGCATGAGATGGAAGAATCAATATACATATAAATACAGATTTTGTTAATATTATTTCCAGTACTAAATTCTGACCTTCAGACAAACTAGTACCACAAGTGCCTATGTCTAAAGCCAGTTAAAATTTTCACTTCTTCGAGCACAACACACTGTTTTTCTCCTTGTTTTATAATTTTCTAAACACAAATGTAATTGAGTCTGGTCTGCTACCAAGAGGTTTATTAAAAAGGCAAGAGATGAAACTAATGATTGCTAAAAAGTTCTAATTCCAGGTATACTGAGTTGTTTGTTACACATTTATGGCTACTAACCAGCAGTGCTCAAATAAAGGCCTGTGGATCTGTTTACATTGCTGAAGCACTAAGATGCATCCAGGCACAAGAACTCAAAGGTTGAAACAGAAATCAATATGGAACAACTAAACACCCTACTGTGTAGCTGGAAGAGACTAAATTGATGATGAACATGTGAGTCCAATAAGCAAGCACATAATTTAAAATGTATTAAAAGCAGAAGCTGGCTAAAACATCAATATTTAAATACCATCCCCTGTAGCGTCACCACAGATTTTGCTGGAAAAAAAGATACTCTTGAGCTTGGAGATGATGAAGACGTAAGAATTGCCTAAAGCATTTCTTTGGTCAGATGTTTGACACTGATTTAAATAAAACTGCCTCTGGCCCCAGGTATTCTCTCTCTTTTTTCTTCCCCCCCCTCCCCACCTTGGTTCATTCCAGCATAGGAGGGAGGGGATGTGGAGGAAGGAAGGGTGGCACGCTTCTTCGTTTCTAGTCTCCATGCAGGTAAAGTCAAAGCCAGGCAAACGCTTGGAATCAGTTTTCAATTTTAGCACCTTAGCAATGAAAATATACTGCTACTAGCACCCAAATGGCCACTTGCATTGCAGCCCATGGACATATTAGGCCAGTAAGAGCAAGCCTGAGTATCTCTACATATTGCTGTGTTATATTATGTGAGAATACCCTGAGGCAGGTATTGCACCAATCCAGGTGCCTGTGGCAGCAATACTCAGGTCATGAAAATAGCCAGTGGAGAGAGGCTGAATTGTCCCCTGGAACACAATTTTCTCCATGGGATTTTAAAGGTGAGAGTTTCTTGGATGATTTCAAGTACATAAGTCACATACGAATGCAATTAAGACTGAGTAATTTAAGCAACTCCAAAAATTGCCCCCACTCTGTTCTGAGGAGGCTCTTAGGCCCTGATGATTAACAAAGTTTGCATCCCATTCAAAAACTGCTTGAGAGAATGAGTTTAAGGGTCATCCCTAAATCATTTATCATTTGATTTCCAGCATCACTTTCTACGAAATGCTTCAAAACACCAGCATAATATAATGGATAATGTGAAAGAAAAGTTTCTCCATGATTGCATCAAGAGACAGAGACTATCACTAAGATGTGTTTAGAGACAGCACAAGCCTCAACACATTGCACAACTCCCACCCTATTTTCAGGTGACATACTCGTTTCTTCTGAGACTTATTTGCAAATGACATCGTTCCACAGTTCACAGAGGATTAAGGCCTGTTTTTCCACTAACTGGAGATTTTGTTGATTCTTTCTATAGCTAGCTCAGTTGGTTAGAGCATGGTGCTAATAATGCCAAGGTCGTGGGTTCAATCTCTGTACAGGCCAGTTGTTTCCCTACTGAGCAGGGGGTTTGGACTAGATCTCCAGAGTCCCTTCCAACCTTACTGATTCTATGATAGCTATGTTTTAGGTACTGGAAAGCTGATACCATGTATCTTCTCAGTTGCTTCTTTTCCAGACTAACAAGCTCATTTCTTTTGATCTTTCCTCTTAATCAGTAATCTTTCTTGTTGCTTTCTTCTCTGAACTCTTTCCAGTTCTTGAAATGTGATGGCCAAAATGGGATACAGCACTCCAGCTGAGGCTTAGCTACAGTCAAGTAAATCACAGTAATTACCTCCTGTGACTCGTGTAAGATTCTTGTTAATGCTTCCCAAAATGACAGTTTCTCTCACCTACGGGGTTCACCTTCAGCATGAACTGAAGCACCAGCCAGTTTTGTGCTTACGGTTTGCTCTTTCTTTGACTTGGAACTTGCTATGTTGCCACATTCTCAAGGATGTCACCATACTCCCAATGTGGAAAACAGTCTTCTTTCTTCCAAAATGGCACAAAGACCTCTTCCTAATGCAACCTGGAAACCCAGCAGGGCCAGAGTGGATGTGTGCAAGTGGTCAGGCAGTATGCCTCTGAAAACAGGCAGAGTGAGCTTGTGCTTTCCCAGGAAGCCTTACCCACCAGCCTGGACTCTGTGCGAGTGCAGTTAATGTGCTCTCACCACTCCCATTAGCCACTCTAAGCACCTGGACATATCAATTCAGGCACAGCACTAATACAAATATACAGCTCCTGCATCGGAGAGGGCTGACTGCGACTGTGGAACAGGCTGCTTTCACATGCAGCACCTAATTCAACTGGTCCTTGATGCCATGCCTTCTGGACACTACATATAACACTCACCTGTTCTCCAGGGAAGTAGGATGTCCACTCCTCTGCCTAGAAGTTATTGACAGACAGTAACAAAAGCTTTGAACCAGATGATCCCACCAGCCTATACATCCTATCTGACTGGAGGAAGGTCATACCACATTCATTTGGACAACAAGATGCAACATCAATGTTGCTCTGCACCATCTCTCCACGCATGGTTCCAACTGCACTTGGAGCCAGCTTAAAAACTCTGGCTACCCATCACAGAATTTGAAAGGCATATGGTTGACAACTCCATGCACCAACACAGAACAAGACAGCTCTCTTCCCCATCCACCCCTGAGACCCAGCAAACCAAATAATTTTTGGAGAACTGGCTACATGAGTAAATATATTGAGAATTTGCTCCTCATAGAAAAGTCAAGACCTCAGTTTCCAGTCTATTGATGATCTTGGGCAAAAGCACTTACACACTAAGCAATTTTGCTACCTCTAGCTAATTTGCACTTTAACTGGCTTGCTGGTAAAGCAATCCTTACATTAGCTAATCCAGAGGCCATCTGCTGAGGATAACATATTTATTACTAAGACTCTACCTATCTCTATTGTACTAAGCATGCACATGGTGAATCTTAATCATTTTAACTTAGACACTCTATTATACATATCATGAAATTTAACAAGGTATGTCCTATATGGGGCTGTAACACTGCAGCTGTGTGGACTAATTAGATAACATTCATTATTGTTCATTCAATTTGTGTTTGCAGATGCAGAGAGCTGAGCGCTGACTGCTCGAGTCTGATTGATTGCTCCCACTTTGCATTCATTAGGAAGGTGGCCTCAGCACAGTAGTTTTACAACATGTGTTTGCTACCACTTAACTGGATGTGCCAGTCAAAAGCCTTGAACTGTGTCTCTTGATTAACAATATTTTGCAAATATGGTGCAGTCTGTTCTAGCAGCACAACAGGACTATTGTGGAGCCAGCATTCTTGGAGAGCACCACTCACTGCAAAACCTTCCCCCCTTTCCACACACTGAGTGGAAAGAAATACAGTTGTGACAGTAAAGGCTGATGACAGCTAGCCAATACATCAGGTTCATAGGTGGCTGTGTCCATTGCTCATCTCCTCCAGTTGGACGTGAATTAAAGAGATAAATGGGCCTGTCAGAGAGTTTGTCAGACAAATACCAAACCCATAAAACTAAGGCAAATACAGTTCACATTGGCCTCTGCATTTTTCCCTAATCTCTCTTTGCAACTGTAGATGGAGGTTTTTTTTGTTTTGCTTTGTACTGTTATTTTCCCCTCTCTCCTTTTCTCTGTGCCTAGCACTAGGCAGCCACTCTGTGGTGGATCAATTATTTAAGTGGCTCATGTTCTTTTCTGAGCTCATGCGAGAGGTCTAGGAGGGGAGCTTGTCTGGTGAAACCCAGCCAATACCACCTGCATTTTTCCTTCTGCTCCCCTCACACTCCTTTTCCCTGCGCTCAGGGAATCCGTGGAGCATGGTGTCAGAAACGAAAGCCCAGCAGCACCAGGCTGGTGGTCTAAAAACTGGAGAGCTCTCAGTGGAGACTGCCCTCCTGCTGAGCTGCCACCCTGGCCCACACTGCTGCCATCTGCACAGACAAGGTGCGCCCGCAGCCTCGGCCCAGCAGCCTGGCAGGCAGCGCTGCACCCCGGAGAGAGGCTCGGGAGCAAAAGCGCCTAGTGGCTTACGCATTTCCAAAGTGAGGCCTTTTTTCAGAATACACTGTAAAACAGACAGGCAATTTAAAACCTTTTAAGGAATTTTACCTTTTTCCATAGGCTGAGATTAAAATAATGCCTATCTGTAAATTATTCAAGATTAGATTACAGTTTGACCAATCCGTGGTCAAAACAGTAAAGAAATATAGAACAAAAGGCAGCTGATATTTGTGAAAAATACATATAGCTAGGCTAATACTGTGTCCAGGTTGAAAGCAGACCAGGTAGCCAGACTGAAGCATCTGTGAAAGCCAACTCTGGTCAAAGTAGTCTACCCCACTAGCAGAACTGCCGAAGCTTTTTCGAGGTTACATCAGACTGTACACTAAAGTGCATTTATAGTGCCTTATAATTAGTGACAATCAGTGCACAAGTCCTCCTTGTTTTTCTGCAAGGCTGTAACAGAGATGTTCCAAGGCTACCTGGATTTAAGGAATCACTGACACCATATACTGATTCTTCACAGGAAGTTTTTACAGCGCTGCATTTAAACCAGTCTTGCAGTGCAAGGGGTGAATTTCAAAACAGCAACAATATGATGGACAAAGAACACTGAATCTATCATTGCCCTTCCATTTTTCTTAAAAAACATTCCAGCTTCACTGACATTAAATTAGAGGATAAAAGAAAAAGATTGAGAAAAATTTTCTAGAGCCTAGGGGAGTCAAGTACCTGGCTATCTCCAGAATAATTCAACTTCTTATGTTTAGCCCAGCTCTGGAAGTCTTCCAGCAGAAGGCACAAGGAATCATTACAGCTCTGTCCCATTAATCAGGCAAGCAACCTATGCAAATGGTTTGGCATTTTAAGGTGATGAATTTAGCAGATTGCTTAAGATATAAGCTGGGATGTACCTGGTCTGCTTTAACTGAGCATCATTCATTGTCTCTGCTCCTCTGGCAGCAAAACAACAGAGGTGACCAGCACCCCAGGAGCTACTATCTCCTGCAGGAGATACTGAGGCTCCGTCACTTAGCACATTCCCAAGTGACAGGTGAAAACGCAGCAGCTTACAGATGTGTCTCAGCATACCCCACTTCAAAAATGACAACTGAACCACCAGCTTCCTGAAGAGTGTTACAATTCAGCAAGTAATGGATGCTTAAAATTTACAATTTTAGAGAAGAATATATTTCCTTATATTTAAGATTTTCAGCACATTAGGGTAAGAGGGCAAAGCCCTTTGAAATAAATGGAGAATTTAACTTATCAGCAAAGGTGAACTGACTCGGGATCAGTCACATATCCTAGACTAACCAGGAAGGCTTCCATTTTGAGACAGCTTCTGGAAGACAGATAAAAAAATGGGGGGGAGATGGGGAGAAAAAGAAAAAGAAATATGCTCAAGTAGCCCAAGTATTCTTCACTGCAATCAGCACATGGCTTAGGAGAACACGTTCTGTCTTACCCTCCTCTCTGAGGTAGTCTTCCCAAATGCCGCAGAAGAGCAACATAGAGACATTAAGGGGTTTAATATCCTCACCCACAAACACACACACCGGACTGGGATGCACACACTCCTATGGAGGAAAAAGGACTGTCAAGAAAAAGAGAAAACTTAATTGGTAGGGGAACTCTCTCTACAGGCACATCCCATGTGACATTTTACAGATGGCTTCCCAGTCAATGCAAGTGCACTTTAATGGCAAGATCATGCCATTCATCGCTGCGCTGATTTAAGGGGAATTTTTTCATTAGACTAAGTGTTGCTATGCTGCTAACACAAGGCAACTCCACTGCCATCGTGTTATGCAGATGAACTGTCGTTTCAGCTCATTTCAGCGTAAAACACTGTCACTTTTTTTCCCTTTTGCATATGCAATACTCGCTGGATAGTTCAGGTCTATGCATAACATTTATTTGACAGTAATCGTTCCATTTCTGTAAAGGAAATATGTTCCACTATTTCTACAGCTGATGGGTTCTGGCATAAGTTAGAAGCTGAGGCTCCAAAAGGAGGGAGAATGTTTATGGGATGAACCACAGCTGTTTGCAGTATTCCTCTGCCCCAGCAATTATTTTAATAGGAAGAATTCCTGGAGGGTTATTTGGCTTCTGCACAGTGTGGTGCTCTGCTCACAGTCTCTAGTTAGGATATTAGACAAGTAAACCTCTGAAGACACTTCTGTTCTTGTAAAGCATTTTTAAAAAAGGAAGAGGGTTCTGTTCTGCAGCCTGTTTGCACACCAAAAAAATAGTTGCTCCCATGGGTAGTACAAGAAATGGCTGAATAACTGGTGTATTTACATGATCTACATTATAAAAATATTGTTTATTAGCTTTGTTGAACAGCCCTGAACCTCTCCAAAAGTGAGAATACTACTCAACTTGAAAGATATGTGGCAAGATTAACACATACACATATATACCTTATCTCTAGCAATATGTGTATGTCTGACTTGCATTTTTTCTCATGCACAGCTGAACATCCACAGTCATAAAAGTGCGACCTCTTGAACCTGATCATACTGCACTGTGATTTTTGTGTATGCCTTTTTTTTTGCATTAAGTTGTGCAGCAATTTCTAGAGATAGAATCTCAAGCCAGGCTTTTTGCTGTGGTGCAAGAAGGATTCTTTGCTCCATTGCAGTCTATTAAAAATTCAGCAGCACTTTGCAAATGTGTTGCTGCTCTGCCTCAAAAATAATCAGTCAGGACAGTCTTCAGACAACACTGCTCACTAAATAAAAAAGCCAAGACCCCCTGCTGAAGGGGAAAAGCTCCCCAGAGACTAGCAATATTTTAACATGCTTTTCATCCAACAGTTTCAAAGTACTTCAGAAGCATTAATTAAGCCCCATGACACGCCTCTAAGATGGAGATGAAATGTTCACTTAGCAATGGATAGCACTGGGGACAACAGCCTCAGGAGATCACTAGGAGTGCGAGGCTTTGGATCATACGACTTCTAAAGCATTGTTTACATCCCATGCAAAAGAGAAGAAAGTTCTTAAATGCACCAGAACAAGACACTATTGCTCTCATGGCAACACAGTCACAAGAACGAGGCTGAAGCTGGTCACCAAGGATATTTCAGAGAAAGGTGGGCCTGGGAGGGTTTGCTCCCAGAGCAGGGCTGTGCTATGCTACTGCTGTTGTGCATGCCGTCCCTCTGCTGCTCCACGGTAGAGCAGATCCAGCAAACATGCTGGTTTGGCAGGCTTCCCTGTTGCTCTGCCAACTCTGAGAACACCAATATTCCCAAGCCCGCGCTGTTTTGTTCAGTACTGGCAAATGTTCGCATCCTTCAATGAAAGCATCTTGCATAGCCATAGCGATTTGCTTTAGGTAGCTTAATGAGAAAACGAGCAGATGCCTCCCTGGATTTTTACTTTCAGATCTGCTGCCCAAGTTATTAAATATTTAAATTCCTTATAACTTTAAAATATTATACTCATTTTTATTTTTAGAAACACATATGCTTTTAATGCATAAGAAAGCTGCTAGCAGTTCTTCCCACTAACAGGTTTTTATTCACAAGTTTATGAGTATGTAATGATGGATATTCATTTGGGGGGATTTGTTTAATAAAACTGGTTAAAAACAAAATCAAAGAGCAACTGAATGAAACATTCACAGAGCACAGCATCAGCAAGACTTGAGCTACTGCCGAAAAACAGCTAGGTGAAACCTCAGTTGAACAGCCCATTCGAAAGCTGCATTTGAGAGGAGGATGGAACTTGCTTTGTCCCCAGGATCAGCTGTAAGAAGCAACTGCTGCTCTCTGGACCTCCTGATCCGCTCCAGATCAGAGCTCACGATGGTAAACCATTCGTTTTATCCACTGACTGCTGTCTGGCCCATATGAAGTTTGTTAGTGTTCACATTTCAATTAATAATAGTCTGCTTAGGACAGACTGTCTCCATCATTTCTACTAATTAATATACTTGAGAAGTCAACCCCTACGCCCAGAAATCAAATGACTTATTACTCAAGCCGTTCTTCCATCCTCTCTAACACAGCTGAGGAACACAGACATCGTTTGTATTACAACTAACTTTGTCAGGCAGTCCACAAGCTATGCCACTAGCTGGAGTATTCATCTTCAGTGAGAACTGTTTTACTAGTTAGCAGAGAGTTTATTTTGCAAAAGTTTAGTTCATTTGCACTGTGCGCAGAAAATCTATTCTCAACTATTCAAAGAATGAAAACCATTCCACAAATCTGGCAACACTGATGTCATGTTCTCAGGATGCTTCTGATCTTCAAAGGAAGAAAGGGTATATTGCTAGTGGGACAAATGCAATGAGAAAAACTTCAGAAAGACTTAATCTCAGAATTTAATTTTGCTGTGCAATGGAAGAAAATATATGCAAACACTCCTAAGCTTGTGATGATAAACTCCAGATTACAGTCTGGATGTTCCTAAAAGTCGTGATTAGCACATGTGATGTTCAAACGAGCTTAAACTATCTGACAACAGTTAGACGACTTACTCTTCACAGGAAAAACTAAGTCTTTATGATCACATTTAACACAAAAATAAAGCTAACCTCAAGTGCAAACCCATTCTTGGATAAAGCTGGATCCAGCTTTTGGCTGGGCTTCATCTCTCCAAAAATACTGGTTGGAGTGGATTTGCAAACTATATTCAAGATCAGAGCTTTACTGTTTTAGCATTCTTACGCTAAATTATTAACTGATCACTAAGTAGCATTGCTGTCCATCAGAACTAAGTCATGCTGGAAACAAGCTGGATAGCAACCAAAGTACTGTAAAGATCAGCAGGGAGACTCCTAAGTATTCAGACATGTTATTTCTAGTTGGAAATAATGAGAATCAATGGCCTAAATGAAAGCTAAATGCCGTAATACTTCTGCAGACAAAGATGTAAGAAACCAGAGCACAAGTAAATAACATCTGTCAAATCATGTTTCAGAAAGCTGGCCAGGAAAAAAAAATAGCAAATATCCTGTTATTCACAAAGGGAAAAACAGATAACAGTTTGTTATCACCTAATACTGTTTCTCGCATACAGAAATGAAATCTTTTATCTAGGTATTTAGACAAGAACAGAAGTTCAGTGATTTTTGTCAGCATCATTAGTCTCTCTGGAGAGAATATTAAAATGCTGCTAGTGACAGAACATCAATAACAGGGGAGATAAACTCTTCTGAAGCACTAGTTTTCTCAGCATTGTGAAATCTAACTTATGCATCATCACTATACATCAGTGAAGGAATAATGCAAACAGGCACTGTAAACACCATGTTACAAATAAAACAATACATTTCAAGTGGGATCTGTTTCTGAAGGAGATTTACATTTAGTAACAGAGATGAGGTTTCAACAGTTTCCAGTAATAACATTGCAGCCCAACAATCTCATTGCTGCTAGTCCATCTTTTTTACAAAAAGCTCTGCAACGAACACAAAAATAAGGGCCAGATCTACAACTAGCTATAAATCTGCACAGCCCTAGGAATCCAGTAACCCAGTAATCAAAGGAAAAAGGGGGGGGGGAAGAGGAGTAAATAGGAAAAGTTTGTAAGAGACCACCATGCATGCTTTATAGTAATAACTGACACTTTTCTATGTAATTTAGTTACTATGAATAGTTATATGCAAACTCACCTTTACTTGAGCTGAATGCAATACCATATGAAAAGGTAATTTTCTCTGCATTTCCAATACAGGCTTGAATTTGATCTGTAAGCTGAATGCCCCAATCATTTGGACCCTGTGAATATTTAATTCCTACATAACTGCTTCAGTGGCAAGCAAATTTTTCTTACTGCTTTTCCTTCACCCTGTAATGAGGTTAAAGCAAAAGGACCTCCTAGATCACTGAGTCTTTATTCCTGCAAGCAGAGGACAGCTTCCTTGCAGGATAATATAGGTGCATTTTTGGCTAACAAGGACTATGTAAAAGATTGAGCAACTCTTCTTTTTGTCTGCTGCCCCATGTGTTTATTTTATCTAGGTCATTACTAGATCTGGAAAAACACTGCAAACAATTACGCACAAATGTTCCTTTGCATTTTTTAGTCTCAACCATTTTCTCACTCCTTTTATGTTCATTTCATGTGACTTTATTCTAACAGATCTGTTTACTATCAGAATGTTCACTGAAGCAGCAAATTGTACATGATCATTGGAGATTACTCACTGAGAATAAAGTGATAAATTATTAATTTTCATTATTAGCATTGTTGTCCTATCACCTACAGCCCTCACTGAAACCCAGACCCTACTGCATTAGGTACTGTATAAGCAAAGAGGAAGAGAGAGCTCTTTCTCCCAAAGGGCTTTCAGCCTAAATACATGGCGGGGGGGGGGGGGGGGGGAAGGAGGGGAGAGAAGGACACAAAGAGGCAGCATGACCTGTTTTAGCTTGCATCTAGCCCTCCATGGCAGGGCAGGGCTGTCCTCTGACTGGTCTCCCTGAGCATCTCTGCAGGAAACCTAAGGGCATGATTTCTTCTCACTTCATTTGTGCACTTACAGTTTCCTTGGGAAGGGCCTAGTTTCCACAGACAGATTGCTTCTCCCTTCACCCATCTGTGTATGCTTTTTTTTTTTTAAAAAAAAAACAGAAATGGATGTAGAAAGAGGGGATTAGTAATCACAGAGGACAGCTCCTAAAGGCTGAGTGTCAACAAGCGCTGGGCACTCACCCCACTGACGACCAGCTTTGACTAGAGCACATGCACGCTTGGCTTCTGCGCTGCCTGGCCGTCTGAGCTCCTTGCAACACCTCTGCAGCTCATCTCGCTTCCCCACAAGCAATGGTTACTCCAACTGCTCAGCTGCCTTCTGTATCAGTTGGTCATTTCCATATTCATCATACAGTCCACAAAACCTGCAGAAACAGCAAGAAGGGACTGCTGTATCCTTGTGACTGCCCAACAGAGCCTCTGTTTTGAGTTGCTGGTGGCTTTTTACCTGAACCATAAAATCAGCTTGTTGCATTTGTGGCAACAGAAGTAGACCAAGAGGACATTAATTCACTGCTATCATCTAACATCCCTTGTGGAAGTCCCATCAGGGAATCCACATGCCTCAAATCCAACACCTTATGAATAAAATACAGCTGAATTTCTGGACCTCTAGACATGGGTTAAAGAACATGACAACGTTTATCACGTCTCTTGGTGATTGGTTCCAGTGAAAAGCTATTACCAGTACTATGTCCTATTATTATGCTAGTTTTGAGTGTTTCAAGAATATTCAGGTTCAGATAAAATTTTAAGTCTCTAAATGCGCATGAAATTAAAGAGTGGTCCCTCTAGGTTCCAGTTGTATTTAGTGAAGTAGAGTACTTCCCCAAACACGTTAGATGTTGGGAAGGCTAGTTAAATTTTCATAGGTTTAGTTCTGTGGCAACTTACACTACTGAGAACTACCCTCTGAAAGAAGGGAGACAGCATATCACACAATTAGGTATCTGGGCAAGTACTGACAGGAATAAATACAGCACAGTCACATTGTCATCTTTCTTGAGAAATGCTGCATTAGTCATTAAGTGCTTTGCAATATGATGTTGTAGAACTGAATTAAATCTGTCCACTGAAAAATGCCCTAAAAACAAAGCAACAAGCACATGGAGCATGCAGGGCCATTCAAAAATTCAATTCATATTCCTCTAGCAAAGTTGTTTTGCCTGACACATTTAGATGCTTCATTTAGACTGACAGGAGAAGACTACACAGACAGGGATGGGGCAACATATTCTCCAACCTATTGTTCTTTCTCTGGTGAAGACCTGTTAGTAGCCCCTGGAAAAAAAAATTCATTCATAAACATCTGTAAATGGCCAAGTAGCAGACATTTCCACTGAAGTTTTGTGATGCAAGCCTTGATTAACATACTCATTGCAAATCTGTAATAAGCTAATGATTTAAATCTCATTAAAAAAAATATCTTGTAGCCTAGAGCTACGCTGAGGGCGTAAGTCAGATGTATGAAATGCTGCCATTTAATTTTCAGATCATCTGTGCTGTAAGTGTGCAGGTATATTTGAGTAGACTGAACATGTAACTGCTGCAACCCTTAATGCAAAAGTAAAGTCAGCCTTCAAGGAGGTACAGACAGTCAAAACCAGCAGCTACCCAAACACAGTCTGTAAGGGAGCATGGATGGTCATGGACACACAAGTTTTCCTTACAAGGAGCAACAGGGAGAAAGGTACTGTTCAGCCATAGTATTTTTTAAATCATGATAGTACTGATTAATAGGAGTAATGATACTTTTATCAATATTAATATAAGCATAGAAGGCCCCATTAATTTTTCATTGTAAAGTTTAAGAAATAAATATTCTTTCCATGAAGTCTACTGTCCTATAAAGCAAAAGGAGGATAAAATAAGCAACCAGAGAAACACACGAAAAGGATGAGACAATATAACAAAGGAAAGTTTTTATCCTCTTCTGAATCAACTCAGCAGTTTAGTTCTTTCCCCACCATCTCCTGCCTCAGGCATCTAGGCTATTTCTAGTTCACTCATGGTCTTGCTGAATAGACAGCACATTAATTTTAACCCTTCTAGGCAAAAGCTTTTCCTACACACAATTCCTGCTGAGGCTGACAAATTCCATGCAGGACAAGCTTGCTTATTTTAGGTAGCCTGGGTTTTACTATCACTATCTTCAAACGTAAAAAAACTCCCTGGGGTAAGTAGTAGGAATGAAATAATGTATCTGCACAGCACAAGAGTATTTAAGAGTACAGCCACTTAGGCTACATACATCCTTTGCTATACTTATTTGTGCTAATGCTACTTTTCAAATAGAAATGAGACTTGGTATCTACTCCTTTGCTGCGACCGTCAAATGTTTTGTTTCCATGCTACAAAACCATCTGCTGGTTTTGAACAAGACATTGCACCTGCAGGCATGTATCTTGAATAGGTATATGTTTGGGCTAGGACACTATTACAAAGCTTGGTGGATTATACACTGAAAAGATATCTAGAAGTTTCTTCAATTATGGTATCACCTGGGTTGGAAGAATGCTTCCTAATCACCAGAGAGCACAACTATCCTTTACTCAATGCTTCTAAAATGGCAAAACCTAGATGGCCAAACTCAATATTGCTGCTATGCACACTGCTTACAGTTCTCCAGATTTACCAGTGATCACCACTTTTCTTTGGCATTTCCTGATCTTTGGCTTCAAGTTTTATTTGAGCCTTGCCTCACATATCCCACTCAGGAGCCCAAAAAGCAGACGTTGAAGCTGCTGAGGAGAAGGTAGGAAAGGAAGAAAAAACCCAGAGGAACAGTTTTCCCACATGTACACAGGCTGCAGTTTGTAAAATGTGATCAACACAATATATAATTGGAGGGGGAGCACTGTAAAATATGTGGAGGCAGGAAAATGAATGATCTCTGTCAACTATTTAAAAGCAATCCAGTAATGTGAACAATCAGAAGTGAATAAAAAAATCAATACACTTCTCAGTGCAGAAATAGAAAACACGTTGGATTTTACTCCTGCAAAATCCATGCAACAGACTAATTCTGCTTGTCAGTAAATGTGGCCACTTCAGAAACAGAGCCACATGTAGTAGAATACTCTTTAGATAAGTTCCTGTGCTTATTGATGGAACTATAACATCCCCACTGGTTTCAGTGGTATGTGATTGCACCTTTACGCTGTAATTACATAATTAGGTTTTATTTCTATTGTATTGAATTTATTTAATAAAAGATACACTAGAAAGGCATCAAGTAAAACAAGCAAAGGACATACCATGCCAAATTCAGCCCAACCTCTGCTTTTCTGCTTCATTTTCTAAGTGCAGGAAAGCAAAGAAAAGTAATATTATTCCTGTTAGAGAAAACAGACAACCAGAGGAATGACTGGTGAGTCCCAGAATGGCCATTTCTATATTCTAAATTGCAGCCTGCTTCAGACTTCAGTATGTGCTTCCTGAGTTGCTACCAAAGTTTCCTCCTTTAACCTCCTGCTGGAATTTTCCTGCTGTTATCTGGAGTTCTTCATGGAAAAAGGTTGTTTGAAACTGCAGGGAAGGGGGGGGGGGTTATATTATCGGGGGGGAAGTCAAAGTGAAGATAGATGAGTGGACAGAGCATAATTTTGCAGCACAATTTATCATGCTGTCCAGCACTTTACTACACAGCTACACAATTTAACTCATAGACCTCAGTACTATGTGTGCACAGAAGACAGATCTATTATCTTTCGTTTCCAAACTTTACTTTCCTATTGGACATATGAAATATAGCTAGAAACATCATGCAAATTAGAGATCATGGAACTAGCTCAAAGACGATGGGAACTGCCAGACTTTTAGTCAGCCATTGAACCTTAGCCAACCTTTGTTTGTCATTATTGAAAATACACAATTATTCAATGATTTTTTCTCTCTGTAGCTTTCAGTAGCAGGTACAGATGGCACCACATTCAGTTCCTCTAGCACTCTAAACACCATAGATAGCTATGCTTGAAAACTGAAGTCAAGAGATCTGGACTTTTAACAATCCTGGCTGCAGTCTAGCTTGGACGCCCACCAGGAGAGTGCAAAATGTCAGGCCAAGTCCTTTAAAAAGGACAGGCAGTCTCCATTAACAATTCAGTCACTCTATTTCTCTTTTGATAATCCAGCACAAATTTACATGCACGAAGACCAGAGGCTGCTTGTCCCCTGTGGTAATCCTTGTCTAGTATGTTATCTATATTCTGACTTATGCAACACTATTGCAGCTATGTGACCTCCTTGTCCATCCTGGGTATGCCTCTACTCTTGTTGACATGACAGAAGTTCTCACCTCAATATCCATTTTCAGAAGAAAAGTACAAACTCCACGGAACAAGGCCTTCCTAGAATTTTCCAGCACTCTGAGGCAGTGTTGCACTAGCAAAAGATCTGGCTGAGAACTCCCTTCCTTCCATAAGTTTGTTGCTTCTGTATAAACATCTTTTTTCTAGAATACCAAGTGTTTTTTGATGACATGATAGGTAGAGATCAGCTACTGATTCAAGATGTAGGGGACAGGTTCAGCACTAGCAGAGCACAACCACAGATTCCCCAGAATAGAAGCTTTTCTCTGATGAGGTTATTTAATTTATGCAGTGACAATGAGGAAGAGGGCTCACTGAAGGTACACACACACACGAATGAGGGCCAGAGGGTACTGAAGCCAGAGGGCACAGAGGAGCAAGACTACACCTGCCAAAGGGAATATCTGATCAATAGTCCCATTCCTTCCCAAGGAGCAGATGTCAGTGCTGCTGACAGATAAACCATTTCTCCCATCAGCTGCAACCTTTTCCTTTTTCTGTATCTCAGGTAGGGCCAAGGCTTCTTTAAGAGAACTGCAGGTAACTGTCACCTTGAGCAGCATGCAGACAGCCTAACTCATCTGCTGTACCAGCACCTCTCTGATCATAGTACTGTCCTGTTCTCCAGAATCTGTTTTCATTAACAATGAGTCACTAGTTACCAGAGGGG
This sequence comes from Rhea pennata, assembly GCF_028389875.1. Classification (NCBI taxonomy): domain Eukaryota; kingdom Metazoa; phylum Chordata; class Aves; order Rheiformes; family Rheidae; genus Rhea; species Rhea pennata. Next base: position 756,166 of record NC_084682.1, read on the forward strand.
CAGACAAAAAAATCTCCCAAAAGGCCCATTTTGTCTTGAAGTCGCACTACAAATTCGCACAGGGCACCTAGATCCAAGCAGGAAGCTCTCACTACATGCAAAGCATTGCTCATCATGCTTTTAAGTGGAAAACTATGAAGCAGTGAGAATCCTCACCATAGAAAGTCCCTTTCCCTTTTGCTGAGCTGCTTATGGGATTAACCTCTAGATCAAACTCTTCAGAAAAATCAAAGTTCATAAAAATCTGTCACCAATCTTTTTCCAAACTGGGGGGGGGAAGCTTCATCCAACTTCAAAGAGTGCTTCTCTGTTAATGGTTAATTGGCAGCATTTTTTCTTACTGCAGTCAGTAAAGACAAATGCAAAGGGAGGAGGACTCTGGAAGGCTTTTTTTTTTTGGGGGGGGGGGGGGGGGGGGGGGGGGAGGGAGGACACAGCAGTTACACTCATGAGCCTAGAAGCAGCATTGTCAAGTTTGCCTACAGTAGTTTAAGATGATATTGCCTCCAGCAGTCCCTCTGTTAGGGACTAACCTCTCCAGCACACAGCCAGAAGGACCTCCTAAGCCTCCTGGTTTATGCCAAGGCTCCAGGTCTTCCCTGAGAGAAACTGGAGGAAGGCACACAGCCCTCACTGCAAAGGGCAGTAGCCTCTCTGCAGAAAGTGAGAGCACTTTTAACTCCTTCAGCAATACCCAAGAAAGCAACAACCAAGGCCCTGCAGTGTTCATATACATAACCTAGCTTGGGTCTGTGTATCACTTTATGTTATCCAAAGTACTGTGCTTAGTACTGATCTCCAAATATTTTTGCTCCTAAATCTGAACATCTCAGATCCTCATTTGGATGAGCCCAAAGCCAGGGCATTTGGAGAGACTGATTTACAGCCAGTGTGAATTCAGACTTAATTTTAGTCACATTTGTGTATATTTTAAAATCTTTTTGAATGGAAATATAATCATGCTTTTGTTGCTTTTATTTTTAAAGAAGGCTTATTCTAGGCTCTTGTACTGGGGCAGTCCATTTCAGCAGCTGAACTGAGACAGCTTCTCAATAGTGTCTTCAACCTCTGGTTACATGCAGAAATCCTACTACAAAATGGAATCAGGGTGCCCCAATGTAAAAAGACAACTCAGTCTAGGATCCTGTCCCTAAGGAATTTTTTTCAGGCTCAGTGAGTACTTACAGCTCCTGTTGATTACCCATGGGGTGATGGGTTTTTGGCCCTTTTTAGGTAAGAACCTAAAAACATCCAAACTGAACACTGAAAAATGGAAGCATCCATATTTCAAGGCTATATTGGATGTTCAGCTACAGACAATTTCTCCCAAGTATTACTCAGTACTACAAATGGCTGGAAGGTCTTCTGCTAATTTAAACCAGCATGGTACTCATTGTAAAACTGAGTCTACTTACACTAGCTAGTCCATGATTTGAATATTTTAACAGTCACTATACAGTGAGGGAGATTACAGGCCTTGGAGTCAGTAATGCTCCTTTCCTACTCCAGGAATCTGTCTCCACTAGGTGTGCATCCATTTGCTTCAGCAACTGGTAGATGTGTCCTGAAATCCAAGTCATTATTATCAACCTCTATGTGCTGCAAATATGATACTGGTTCCCTGCTACCAATACAAAACTAGGAATAACAACAACATGAGCACTGCTCTAGTGATCTGCATGCAACTCACTCACGAGACTGAGGACCTGAGAGCAGTGGTCTGATTCTCAAAGAACTCCAACAGTGTATCCAAGCTGAATGCTCTTTTACCATTTATTGTCTAAATCTCAAATATATAACATGGAAAGATTTCAAGCAAACTTAATTTATTCCTTCTAATTGGGTCAAAAATTCTTTGAAATTGTAGAATTTAATAAAGTTGTAAAGGAAACATTAATACTATCAAAAAGTGCCTTTTCTAGCTTGCTGCAAAGCATGCTGTTGATGTTAAATTTTTCCTAATATGATGAGCACAGCAGTTCAATTTTGGAGAAGTTGCTCTTATTTTGTGAGAGTTTTGAGGTCTACTTGCAGTAGCTCCAAAGCTGCAAACAAAGATTTTCCCCTTTTTAGCCAAGCACATGAGCTCTAAGCTCCTGTAACTAAAATGATTTTTATTTCATTTTCAGGATCTACATGCCAGTGTGCTGCAAGTATCTGAAGGGAGAGTGTCAAGGGGCTAGGGCCAGACTCTTTTCAGTAGTGCCATGCAACAGAACAAGATACAACAGGCACAAACTGAAACACAGGAAGTTCCACCTGAATACAAGGAGGAATTTTTTTCCTGCAGGAGTGATAGAGCACTGAAACAGGTTTGCCCAGAGAGAGGTTGGAGTCTCCTTCTCTGGAGACATTCAAAACCCACCTGGATGCAACCTTGTCTAACATGCTCTAGGTGACCTTGCTTGAGCAGGGGGCTTGGACTAGATGACCTCCAGAGGTCCCTCCCAACCTCTGTGATTCTGGTACAAAGCACTGGCACAAGAGCCAGCGCAGAAAGTTGTTCAGTGACAAAGCAATACTGCCACTCTGTGGCTCCTGTGCCAACAACCACAGCCAGCCACCACCTGTAATTCAGTTTGGTTTTTATATTAAAATTGCTTGTTTTCAAATAAAGCACTTAATCCTCATCCCAAATACAGTACCAAAGAGGTGAGAAGTTCTCTACCACTGGGAGCTTTCCACTCAAGCTAGTCTTGCCCACCCCTCCCTCCAAAAACACTGCACTTGAATTCAGATTCAGCGTATCAGGGTACTGTGTTTAATGCAGGAATAAAAATCTCTGCCTGGTGTTCCAAGAAAGAATAGATTACTTTTCAGAACAATTGCTCTGGGCCTTTAAAAAAATCTATTGCCCTTCACCCAAGGCAACATTCATACCTACAGTGGGGATCCAAATGGATGGTCTCCACTGACAGTGGTAACAGATTTGCTCTCTCTGCTTTTGCTCAGTAGATGCCTCTTTTCAAGGCAGACTGCCTGAACTGTAGTTTAGAGGCCCAAAATCTGTGCATACATCCTTCACATCATCTACAATGAAACATGTACTTTTGTTTTCGGGTATTTCAGTTTGAGTTTGGTGGGGGAGGAGGTTGGAGATTACATTCAAGTAACATAAAATGAAAACTTGCTGGCATTGAAAAAATACAAAGTCAGACAACCCTTGCTATTTGCCAAAAGTTTCAATGGGCACCCTAGAGGTTATAGGGAATTATTGACTCCTGAGCATTAAGACATTTTTGATAACAGGGGTCAAGTCATGAAAGTGCTTTTGCAGATGCTACACATTATCACCCACTGCAGGGAGGAGAGCAGGAATTACTCCTTCACTTTTCCCTCCTGCAAGAGAACAGACAAGCAATGCACATCAAAAGCATAGTCATCTCTGGTGACAACAGAGAAATAACAGGAGTTTCCCTAGAAAACATTGATTTTGGTCATAAATAGTGCAACAAATGAAGTAGCTACAGAAAAATCTTTTCAGTTATTCATTTGGAAAAAATAGTCCAAAGTGGTGTTTCTAAACCAGCAGGCAATAATAGGATCTTTGCTGGAAACTTCAGATTAAAAAAAAAAAAAAAATCCCTGAGGGCTGGCAGTGCCATAGAGTCTACACCTGATTCAGTCCAAAAAAATAAACAAACAAACCACTTGTCTCTGGCAGAAAGTACTATAACACATCTACACACACGCAATTTCCAAACCTATTTCATTCTTTGATGTCACCTCTCCACCCATCCCTATTTTAATGCCATTCTGAATCAGCAGAGACAGCAAAAATGGCAACATCATTTCTAGGAATACAGCCAAATTCATTAAATTAATAAAGTAATGTAAATGGTATAATGACCGCTCTTTCTGCATATGGCACCAAATTCTGTAACAGTTCATCAATACCTATAAAACTACTCTGCTTAGTACATATAAAGATGCACTGTTATAATAAGGAAAACCTCAGCCCAATTGAAACTAAAAAATTCTACAGCCAAGCAACACTGCCAATGCATACTTGTTGCCCAACAATGTAACAGCAAGGAAGCTATTATTTATCTTTCCTTTGCATTGCTTAAGCTATTAATCATATCATTTCTGATTTTATAGGAGCATTCTGCAGAAGGAACCCTGTCTGCTACCTAGAAAATACAACACATCTGAAGAACTACTGAAATAAGACAATTGATGCATGGCAAGAGACATCAAATTACCACTGTAAATTTGGTTATGCAAATACATCAGAAAGCACTAATGAACTGTAGTCACTTTTGCATGTCTTGTTATCTTGAACTTTTGGAACTATGACAATTTACATGAGATGCTAATTCATCTACGGAGCTCGGATATTAAGATGTTTGCTGATAGTTTCCATTAGTCTTTGTGTTCTGTTCTGAAGCTCTGTGGATACAGAGCATTTCATTCAACTGCTCAAATATGCTATCTGAATGTTATCTGTGTACACAGTTGTATAATTTGCCTTCCAGACAAAAGCATTTAACCCATGAGTTGGGTTAACCTGTCCCCACTAACCTATATTCTGACAAGACTGGACCCAAAGTATGCAGTCTACATCTTAAAATGTTTCTCTGAAGTCAATGCAAGACAACTTGTAGAATAATTCCCTGCAAGAGGCAGAATAGAACCCTTTGTAACTGAGAAAGGGGTAATGCTCATTTTTTAAGAGTGGGAATTAACCCTCCAAGGCATTATTCAAATACAAGAGTTTTATCAAGTTTTTTTTAAAAAAAAAAAAAAAAAGCAAAGGAATATGCTTTCATTTCTGTATTACCAGTGCCACCTTCTGCCCAGAGGAGGAATCCTTTGAGTTTCAAAACCTCCAAGGATTAAATTTGGAAACTGATGAATTTTGGGTTTTCTTCCACACTCTTTGGAATACTGCTGAAATTAAATATTGGAAGACTTATCTTTTCAGTAGCTCAATAGCTTACTGAGTTTTGTGTTTGAAAGACCTACATATGCCAAAAACTTCCAATTTTAAAGGAAGTACACCAGTGTCACTGTGCTTTCCACAAATTCATACACCTTCTGAGATGTTTCATAGGTGAGAAACAAGCATCCGTTATTATCAAAAAAACCTAATGGAAATATAACAAGAGGTTTTGACATTTATAGCCAGTTAAACAAATCCACAGGACCATAACTTGAACAGGGATAGTTATTTTTCTTCTTTGTGTCACCCCAAGTCTTTTCCCAGAGAATGTTCTAAGTGATTTTGAGTTCCATTAAACTGCATAGCAACGTATTGTAGAAATTCATATCTATAGTACCCAGCATCTCATTTTGAAACACACCTCATTCTTAAAATACTTTATCTAATAATATATACAAATGACTGCTATAAAGATCAGCCATAACTAGTTTTTTCATATTATATCAAAACTTTGCAGACATGAAATGAATACTTAACTGGATTTTCCTGACCCTAGTTCCAAATTTAAATAGTAAGGTCAAGCATCCTTTCCATTAGCAGCAACCTTTATTACTTAAGCCACACAAATTAGAGTTGCAGCTGAACCAGTGACCTAGAAGAGATGCTTTGATTTCATTGTTCATTCTACCTTCCAACAGTGGCTGGAAAATTGCTTGATAAATCGCATTTAGGAGGTGTTTTAATGACAAACTCAACATGATAATCTAGTACACAGACTTTCATTAAAAAGACAGACAAGGCCTTATCAGCTTCCCTAATAGATATACTGCACACTTCTGCCAAAGCTAGTAAGATAATGTGAAACAGCTTTAAAATATCTAACATTTAATTGTCATTAGAGTGAAATTCATTCACACACCAACAATGACAAAGTTGAGAGCACCATAAACAAAGCACATGCTACAAATCACATCAAACATGCTGAATGCTCAGATCAGACTAATGGAGACATCTGTCTTCATTTTGGGAAGCAATTACAGCATGAACTGAGATGGTACCGAAGCAGTTTACATGCCAGTGTGGGAGTGTGTCAATCAGTGGAACTGGACCATTCAAGCTTACTTTGAAAGACCTGAGGAGAGTGGGATTCCCAAGCAATCCAATTTTAACTCAGACTAAAAAATTTAAAATTTCTCAGCAAAACTGAATTTTATGAGTTCTGCTGAAGATGTATGAGAAGTTCTGATGCTCTGAGTAGAAGATGCAAGAGGCAGCAAAGCCTTTATCTGTGCTAAAGCAAAGCATGTCTGCCTTCCTTGATTCTAGGACTCTACCTGAGACCTAAGGTCTCAGAGAGACAGACTGTATTGCTTCCCTGGGAATGTACAAAATGGGGAAGATTCTGATGGAGAAGACATTCATTGATGCTTATGCTGAATGCATGACACTTGAAACAGGCTTGTATTTATTCTTCTTCCTCTGCAGACAATCAGGAAGTTAGCATTTTAGAAAACTAAGGGGAGATGAGCAACTTAATGCTTTGTATGTTATTATCCAGTAACAAGACGACAGTCCCAGAAGCTGACACAGGATAAGCTACATGGTCAGCTTTGGGCCTGCCACAGAAGGATCACCTTTCTTCCCCCAAGATCCCAGCACAGCAAAGCAGTACCCCACCGCAAAGAGAAACTCAGGTGCAGAGATCACACAGCTTGCACAACTGTCCAAACAGGCATCTACAGAAGTCATGCAGCGCCTTTCTGCATTTTACCTAAACATGAAACTGTAGAGGTGCACACATGCACTGAAAGTCAATAGCATGTTGTTACATCACTATTGCATTCAGTTGAAATCATGTGGCTTTACCATTCTGCATTCAGCCTACATACTCTACAAGAGCAGGGTGCATCTGGAAGCCAGAGCTATTTCAGTCTGGTTGGCAGTTTGCTTAAGAGCAACATGACAAACCAGGCTCTCCAATTCTTCTGGCAAACTCTAAATTGAATTAATTTAAACCCAATCTCCACTTTTCTGTAGCCTTACAAAGAGAAGTGGTCTAGGAATGTCTTTTATGGATGTGTTTGTACTTCACAAGTTTGCTTCACTGAGAAAATGAACACCTGGGGAAACCCTGTATGCCAGGAGGAAACTCGTTTTTCTTTCAGCTCTACTGGCAGGAAATGTTAAGTGTCTTCATCCACACTGAACACTTGCAGCCTGCTGCTAATCCTAACCTCACAGAGCAGGACCGTGACAGTACGCACCACCAGGCAAACGCCATGCAAAGCCTCCTGCACTTGGAGGGATGTGTCTTTTACAGGAGGGAAGGCATGCCTCAGGAGCCTGCAGGTGAGGAGGGAACACCCCGCACAGGGATTGCTTGCACCTCCAGATCTGCAGGTACAGCAAGATCAACAGAGTAACACAGCTCGTCCTTGCGCATAACCCACCTGCTCACAACTCGCTACTTCCCACTGCTCCTGCAGCAGACACGGAGGGGAAGGAAAGGTGAGAGACTGCGAACAGGGCCCTAAGACACGAGGCACCCCGCAAACCCTGGGAGAAGCGGAAAACTTCCCTAGGCAAGAGCACCACACACCACATAAGTGGTTTAAATGTCCTTTCCCAAACCTTTTCCAACAGAAAGGCGAAGCATCAGAAGGACAAGGCGCACTGCAACAACACCAGGTCGGATCACCTGGTGAGGACAGGGAGGACCTTCCTTCCCCTGTCCAGACGCCCTGGACACAGCATCGCCTCACTCTGCTCCAGCCCAAGAGCAACGGGAACCGCCACGCTCAGGCAAGGAGGAACTGGAAGGTAACGGGGCAGCTGGTAAATAGGCAACAGGGGTGCGAGCCCCCCATGGCCACAGGCACCCAGCCTACCCCCCGCCTCAGCCACCCACAGCCCCCCCCCCAAATGGCCACAGGCACCCGGCCTACCTCCCCGCCTCAGCCACCCACAGCCCCTTCCCCTCCCCACAGCCCCCCATGGCCACAGGCACCCAGCCTACCCCCCGCCTCAGCCACCCACAGCCCCTTCCCCTCCCCACAGCCCCCCATGGCCACAGGCACCCAGCCTACCCCCCGCCTCAGCCACCCACAGCCCCCCCCCCCCCAAATGGCCACAGGCACCCGGCCTACCTCCCCCCGCCTCAGCCACCCACAGCCCCTTCCCCTCCCCACAGCCCCCCATGGCCACAGGCACCCAGCCTACCCCCCCGCCTCAGCCACCCACAGCCCCTTCCCCTCCCCAAATGGCCACAGGCACCGGGCCTACCCCCCCCCCGCCTCAGCCACCCACAGCCCCCAGCCAGGCCCTTCCCCCCCCCCCCACGGCCCCTTCCCCCCCCCCCCCACGGCCCCTTCCCGCCCTTCCCCCCCCCCACACGGCCCCTTCCCGCCCCCCCTCCCCCCCCACACGGCCCCTTCCCGCCCCCCCTCCCCCCCCCCACGGCCCCTTCCCGCCCCCCCTCCCCCCCCCCACGGCCCCTTCCCGCCCCCCCTCCCCCCCACACGGCCCCTTCCCGCCCTTCCCCCCCTCCCCCCCCCACACGGCCCCTTCCCGCCCTTCCCCCCCTCCCCCCCCCACACGGCCCCTTCCCGCCCTTCCCCCCTCCCCCCCCACACGGCCCCTTCCCCCCCTCCCCCCCCCCACACGGCCCCTTCCCGCCCTTCCCCCCCCCACACGGCCCCTTCCCGCCCTTCCCCCCCTCCCCCCCCCCCACACGGCCCCTTCCCACCCTTCCCCCCCTCCCCCCCCCCCACACGGCCCCTTCCCGCCCTTCCCCCCTCCCCCCCCACACGGCCCCTTCCCCCCCTCCCCCCCCCCACACGGCCCCTTCCCGCCCTTCCCCCCCTCCCCCCCCCCCACACGGCCCCTTCCCGCCCTTCCCCCCCTCCCCCCCCCCCACACGGCCCCTTCCCGCCCTTCCCCCCCTCCCCCCCCCCCACACGGCCCCTTCCCGCCCTTCCCCCCCTCCCCCCCCCACACGGCCCCTTCCCGCCCTTCCCCCTCCCCCCCCACACGGCCCCTTCCCCCCCTCCCCCCCCCCACACGGCCCCTTCCCGCCCTTCCCCCCCTCCCCCCCCCCCACACGGCCCCTTCCCGCCCTTCCCCCCCTCCCCCCCCCCCACACGGCCCCTTCCCACCCTTCCCCCCCTCCCCCCCCCCCCACACGGCCCCTTCCCGCCCTTCCCCCCCTCCCCCCCCCACACGGCCCCTTCCCGCCCTTCCCCCCTCCCCCCCCCACACGGCCCCTTCCCCCCCTCCCCCCCCCCCACACGGCCCCTTCCCGCCCTTCCCCCCCTCCCCCCCCCCCACACGGCCCCTTCCCGCCCTTCCCCCCCTCCCCCCCCCCACACGGCCCCTTCCCGCCCTTCCCCCCCTCCCCCCCCCCCACGGCCCCTTCCCGCCCTTCCCCCCCTCCCCCCCCCACGGCCCCTTCATTACACAAAAGGGATTCAAGGAATTGACAATACATTTTCAGCAGGTGAGAAGTCATTTGAAACTAGAGTACTTTTTTGCTGTTCATTACTGAGGAGAAAAGGTGACTTCTGCACTAGAAGCGTTGCCGTGTTTCAGAGCCCTTCACATCACTCATCCAGGTGACGGAAGGCACAGCTCCCCGCTCAGCGGGGTGCCTGACTGCCCGAGTCCAACTCCATCACTCGGCACAAGCGTCATTTTAAGAGCAAGTAACATTTTTAAATTTGCGTGCATGGCCATTGCCTTTCAGGAACTGCAAGAAGCCCAAATGGAATTGACACATCAGGTTTGAGCTTCAGGAAAAGCAGGCAGCTTTCCTGCATGTGCAAGGCAAACAAAATCATCCCCCTGTCGAAAGGGATCACGACTATTAGGCTGAATACTAGGCTCCTGCTGAGAGAAGCTGAATCAAGACACTCAAAGATCTCGCTCAGAAAATCATCCTCAGGATAATATTCTCTCATTTTTTGTAGAAGGTGAGAGATTTGCATCAGTCAAGCAAGTAACTTTAGCTCACAATTGTTGTGAGAAATCACAGACACCTTGAGCAAACAATAGCCAATATCCAGCAAAAGAGGGACAAATCTCACACTTGGCATTCTCAGGCTGTTCACCACTGATAGCACTCAAAGCTCTGGGGAATAGCAAAGGTCCCTCTCCAGTCCCTTTTGCCCTGAGGTGGAATGGTATCAGTTTCAGTGCCTAAACCGAGGTGGTGTTAGTTGCATCCTGGTTAACTGCAAGATTCAGAGGAGATATTTGCCTTTTGGAATATTTTTACCCTTATGTTTCCTGTATTTTGGGAACTAAAGGCATAGAATATTGAGCATCTCAAAACTCAGCACCCGGCCAGATTTCAGATTCCTCTAAAGATTTGTCCTCGCACTTGAACATTGCCCTGTGATACAGGGCAAGTCACATCTTCCAGATTTGCCTCCCCCCCCACTAGACACTGAATGAGAGTCAGGCACCACCTCCTTTCAACCTAAGTCCTCAGACCCTGCGTCATTCACTCAGCTGGTTACTGCACCTTACTTGAGTCAAACAGAACGGCACATCTTAACTCAGAGGAACTTGCTCCCTTTTGGGGGAACTCCTAGAGTAAGAGACAGGCTATACTAAGTACAGAGCAGGACTGCATAGAAATGCATGAATCTTCATGCATAAGCAGCAGATTGCTTATAATCCCAGTTAATCTTAATGTACAGCAAAATAAATCTGTGTGTACTTTTTCATAGATTCCTCAGTGGATATTCTTCAGCATGCAAATGAGGATATCAATGCACTCAACTGTAGGATCAGCACATATTTTACAGCTAACACTCAGATCATGGGGTCTGGGATAGAAATCAGAGCCAGCAGTTTTAACTCTTGGTTTACCTGCACCATAAAACACCCAGCTGAAAAATATGCAATTACAGCCTTTCTTGTGCAAATCCACCAGAAAAATGAGAACCACAATCAAGGACAACTTTCTCAGCAAATTGCAGAGCAATCACATGTTTCAGCTAACATTCATTAATGAGGTGATAGCTTGCATTTCCATAGAATCCTCCCCTAGAGAGTTTTACACTTTATTATACAAATACAGCTATCAAGGACATTGCAACTGCAGTACAAGAAGTTTGGTGAGTAACTAACAGTGTGATATTTCAGTTGTATCCTTTGAAGCTTCAGATGCAAGACACTTTCAAAAGAGTTAGGCATAAGAACAGTCTGCCTTTCCCTCTCATCCATGCCAGGATGTTAAAAACTATCATAGTAGTTTTACATGCTGCAACAGTTGTTACTTCCTTCACATGCCTAGGTTGTAGATTCCTGTGATTATGGATTTCAGTTTACTTTTAAAAAGCCTCATGAGTTTACAGATAGCTCAAGCTAGCTTTCTAACATACTATAAGACAAACTGCTTTTATTGAAAAACATATGTTCTCCCGTATGTTGAAGATAATGCCTACTTTACAGAAACAACTAGCTTCAGAACAGCTTATCAAAAGCATATTTATCTTCTATTTATAAACTTCCATACCATTATCCCTAAAAGCCCTAACAAGCACTTAAACCAACAAAGACTTCATATATCCACATGCATTAAGACTTGCATTAGTTTTTCAGCACAAGGAATGCTTACATAGCATTTATATTCAAATAAGTTCTGCAGCATGAGCTACTCTTAAGGTTAGAGAGGAGTTTCAGGTGAAGAAGCTGAACATAGTTAGCTGACATGCCCAAAAGGACACTAAAGTCAGTGTCAGAACAAGAAAATTCACTCCCAGTTTCTGTCACCAAACCACAAACTTGCATATTATTTAACACACCCCACCCTACCATGATCTTTTGTTATTTAGTGGAAAGATACACACCCACAGTGCTTTAGAAATAGCAGAAACAGGATTCTGAAGCCAAGCACACAAGAGTGTGCTGGATTTAGTACAAGAACAGCACTACAGACAAAAGAGCAGATAGCCACAGTGTCCAGCACCACACATTTTCAGAGAGAGCTGCAAAGCATATCACAGGTACTTCACTCTGTCTGCATTTCAGCCTTTTCATATTCTCCCATTCCCTTGGGCCTACAGCAATGCCCCCTCCCTTATTAAAGGTGGATTTAAATTATTACTCACCACAGCAACAGACACTTTACTGCAACTACAGACCTCTCACTACATCCAAGAAGATAAAACGTGGCAGAGCCTCAACTTGGAAATCACAACATCCAGAGAAGGAGAGCCCTTTCCTGCACCCTCCTCCAGGCAGCACGACCAGCTTTGCTGTAGTCACCCAGCTGTTTCTTATAGCCTACTCAGCAGGTTAATTAGGCCAATCACCTGGCTTCGATTGGCCATCCAAACTGTTCAGATACTCTTTATTCTTCCCAGCTGGTGGCTGGCTGCCCTGTAGCTTGTGGTGAGATCACCCATAGTCCTCTGTGCACATCCTCCCTACAGCTTTTAGGGTCATGTTGACTTACTAAAGCAGCAGTCAGTGTGGAGGGAAAGAAATACTGCTTCATTAAATTTTCTGCTATAATTAAGAATTATGGAGTAATTATTGCATCTATTATTCCACCACATAAAATGAGACAAGAGCAAAGATTAATGACAGTAGCCCAAGAACAGAAGAAAAGTGCTATAAAAAGGCTTTAGAGAATATTTGACTGTGGCCCTTCTTACAGGGCCACAAGGATGACAGCCCCTCATCAGCACTTGCAATTTCCTATGGCTGTGCAGAATATGGGAAGGGCTTGTGGCCTGCAAGATGTGAGGCAAGAGTTCATCATTTGCAGCAAGCAGTCAAATAAGTCATAGGCAAATTAGCAGCTGAATCTCTTTTTTTGCTTTGAAGCAGATCATAACGTTCATGGTCTGTAGTACAGATTCAGTTCACTAGATGGCAACTTGTACTCATTTGTATCCCCCTACCTTTGCACAACTGCCCCAAATCAATCAGTCATACTACAGCTTTTGTCTCACAGCTGTGTTCCTGGTGCACACAAGACCCTCTGTAATCCAGTCAGCCTTGTCTAAGGATGTCTTATTTGATTGTGCCTTCTCCATCGATCAAAAAGCAGATGTGACCATCCAATGGGTATTACATTGGAAAGGAGGGCAAAAGAAAGTCCTATTCACTTACAATGGATCCAACAAGCAGGTGGAACACATGGCCGACCAAGCTGAGATGTTCCTAGAGGAAATCCCCCAGGGAAATGCTTCTCTGTTACTCAGAAATGTGGGAATGAGAGATGAAGGAACATACTCTTGCTTAGTGTCAGTGTCTTCTCTTACTGGAGAACAGACAACCCAGCTGCAAATAGAAGGTAATAGGTTTTTGTATTTAAGTATGATGGGGAATGCTTGAACAAATGGCATATAAAACTATTTAGTTTTGTTCGGTGATGGAGATAGACTTTATGAATTAAGAGATGTAGCACTGTAGTAATTTTTCACTCCACAGAAAAACCCACAGTTATCGTCAACGTTAACTCCCTCTCCCTGGTGGAAAAGGAAAGCAGCACAAGCTGATCTGCGAGATCAGAAACCATTACCTGCTTGATGCTCAGGCTCAGTGGGTCCGAGAGCTGAAGGGATCCAGGAAGATGCCTGATGAGGTGAAGAATGTTCTCTCGAGCAGCCACAGACAGAGCAGCAACAGGACATACAGCTTCTCACGATAATTCCTGCTCACGGCCTCCCTGAAGCACAACGGGCACACATATACGTGCCAGGTCAGCCATCAGAGTCTGCAGTCCCCCACCAGGAAAAGCGTGATTGTGAAAGTGAGAGGTACACCATTCCCCTGAGGACATTTGTTATCTTCTACACACTTAACCCATGGGAGAGCAGATAGGGGAGCTTTCCACCGATCTTTACCCTTTGTCAGTCTTTCCTCTCTCACCGCTGTCCTCCCCACAAAGAAACCAATTTCCAACTAAATTTTCCTGCAAATACTCAGTTTTGTTCATCAGACTGTCATCTTGATAAAAAACAACAAAACAGACTCTTGATAAAAAATTAAATAAAAGAGGCAAACCATGGTTTTTGACCAAGATGTCCATTCATCAGGGATGTCAGTTCCCAGACAGTTCTGCCCCATAGTTAACATTCTTTTTCATAAGGAAGAACAGTGGCTCTTTTGAACTGCCTAACAGATGCCCTTAGCAAAACATACAGAACTCCCTCAACAGAACACATTTGAAATATGTGGTGTTTTTCTTTTTGTCTTGGGCAACCTGGGAGATAATCTTTACGGAGAAGGTTGAATGAAGACATCATTACAGTCATCAAATATCAGCGGAAACTTTGAGCCATGGCATTTGAGGGTAAATCAGAATTTGTCTTTTAATTCAGTTGGATCAGTGAACTCTGATAAAATGTCTTGCAGTGCTACTGTGGTTACAAGATTATTGAGTATCAGCTAGGCTTGTTCATATTTTATCCTTTTGCATTAGAATTTTATGATGTACTACTGCAGTGTGTCTCGCCTATGAGTACAGATAACTTGTACCAGGCATCAGACATCACAGACTTTATTTTAGAGAGGTACCTCTCTATCCTCCATCATCTGGCTGCTTCTCCTCCTAATTGGCCTCTCTGCATGCCTTGCTGTTGTGCTAAACTACCTTCACAAAGGTGAAGTAAATTCACATGTACAAAAATCCAGGCTCAAACTTTGGGAAGGAGGGGAATCTGTGGGTGGTGGTATTTCTATGCCATCCATTTGAGATGCACCTAAGAGGCTCGGGAAGGATAAATTAACAGAACTGCTCTGAAATTTGTAGAGCAGTCCTCATGTTTAGTAGCTGAGACTGCTCCCCAGTCAGCAAAGGCTGATGCTCTCCAATGGCAGCTGCTGGCTCTTTGCACACAGGAGCAGAATTACACCAGCGCAGAGCACTTTGCACCTCATTTTGTTAGTGGGATTGCCCTGTTCTGGTAGGCAAATGGTTCGGATTTTCCACAGCCTGCACCACTGTGAGCAAGTCATCTATCCTCTCAGGGCCCTTATGACACATGAGGAAAAGAATATTTACTTGCATTTCTAAGCTGTAGCAAGCTTTCACTCCAAAATTGGTTGGAAAATGCTATCTGTTTTAAGTTCTTTCCACTTACTCCTGAAAAGACGTAAAAGAATATTTACTTGTCCTGTTACCCTTCCATTTGCAGATAGAATCAGATGATAATCCTGCATGTGTTTTACAAGCTAGATTTGTTTATAATACCTATGTTATATACTAACGTAGGCACCATGCGTTAGAGGTGATTCATGGCCACAGTTCTATTTGCAAGAGCCCTACAGTGTTGCGTCATTGTCCTTTAAAAATCTTAGCTAAGGAAGTCTTCAGAGATTGAAAGCAACCTGTGTCTAAAGAGCACACAAAAAAAGGCTGCATGCCAAATCTGAGAAGCAGGATGGAAAATAAAAGACCACTGTCTGCCATGGAAACTGCAGTGGCAGTTGCAGTCAGACAAGATAGTCTAGCCTGAACTGGATCATACACGAGTTTAACAAACCCTCTGCCTGCAAGGATCACGCTATGAAGTCTCAAATGGCTTCATAGTTAGCAAGACTTCAGTTTGATGCCTTGTCAAAACTATGCAATCCTGGAACGAGGATTGCTGGAACAAGCAGGAAGAGCGCAGTTGAGACAACATTTTTCCTTGCAACTGTGGTTACCATGGCAGTAGGCTTGGGTCTCTTGGATGCAAAAAACATGTAAAGCAGGGAAGAGAAGACAGTAAAAATAAGCATTCATGCAGTGTAGGATGAGATGGAGATGTGATCTACAGCTCTTTATGACATTCAGTCTTGCTTCAGTCTTTTTCTTCAGAAACCTCTTTCCCTGTGGCAGTTACTGTCCCCTTGCCTGAGTATGTAACACTAGTGACATCATTAAGCGTATCCCAGGAGCAGTGTCCTATTGTAGTAGCCAGCAAGAGACTTCTTTGGGCTAGTCATTGCACATTGACCTTGGCCAAAAACAGTCTAAGAACGGAAGGAGGGAAATTTTATCCCTAAGTGACAAATAGAAAATGTCAAAGGTTGCACTGGTGTGTGGGGGTGTGTGTGTATGTATATGTGTGCGTGTTCCTCAGAACCAGTTGGCTAATTCTGACAAAAGGATACAGATTTCAGATATAATGAAGTTTCTGCAAGGTCATTTGTTTTAAATAGCTAGTCATGTAAAGGAAGAAGGCCTTAGCAAGGGAGGGGACACAGCAGGAGCTCAGATGTTACTACACAGCAGAGAGCTGACATGAGGTAAGGGGAGAAAAAAATGGGAAAACACACGCAGAACAGGGAAAACCTTTAATAGATTTCCTTCTTACAGGAAAACTTCAGTCAGTGCTGTATTGCTGTATCAGTCAGCCTCAACACACAAACTTGTTCGTTTTAATTCTTTTCTTCCCTTTTATTCTGCTCTACTTGAGGTTTAAGAGGGGAAAGATTGGTTTTCTGAACAAAGGAGAAAAAGGCCATAAAAAGACATGAGTGTTTATTTTGATCGATTGCTACAGTGCAAGAAAAAGTATCAATGAAAAGCTTGAGACAAGAGAAATATCTCCAGCATGTTAAAAAAAAAAACTTTTCTGCCTGCAAATACCAGTTAGAGTAAAATCAGTCACTAGCTATGTGTACATACACCAGGACTGATGCTCTTCCTCCTCCCAACCCTTTATAAAGTATTTGCTTATGTTTCAAGTTGACTTTGCTCTTCTCCTCAGGAAAACAGGAACTCAGGACAGATAGTGGAAAGAGGTGGCTTCATCTTGGACTAGATTCACTTTGTTTCAGCCAGAGATGAGATCTGGCTAAACACAGATTCTGATTCAGTGCTGTCTCATAATCTTCTTCTGGGCAAGCAGAGAATCTGGATTTGGTAAAATATCCTGCAGATTTCACAGCTGGGAATAATGACACAAAGTTTCAGAGGAATGCACAGCTGGACCCAATGGATTCTACATACAGGTTTTAAATTGGATGAGCTGTATTAGTTAATATTTTTTTTTTAATGAGGCAGTAGATGCTTTGGGGATATTTGCACATACTCATTTCTTGTTTCTACACAGTAACAGGTTTCAGCAGTGTAATCTGAGCTAACATTGCCTTGTCTGCACTGGTGTGGTTGAGGTTGTACGACGCATGTAGACAAAATCATTAGTGAATCTGACCTGCAGTCACGGAGTACTGTGTTGCCCTATATTTTAGGTAGTCACTTTTGCCAGCACGCACTAGCTGTTCCTGGTTTTGCCAGGGAGCTTTCTCGTGCACGCGTCGCTCTGAGGAGCTGTGTGACTCAGCGCAGTTCAGCGACCGAGACTGCAGCAGCACTGCCGGCCGCGCGCACACGCTTGCCCGCGCTGTCCCGCGTGCCGCAACGTCTCTCCGTCCCCACGGGCACCCAGCCCTCCGGTCCAGGGCTCCCAGCGGTGCGCGCTGCTGCCTCCCGCGCAGCCAGTCTGCCTCTACCTGGTTTTCTCTCCCTTAGAGCAATAAGGTGCTGTAAAGTACGTAGCATGCAAACACGCTCCTTGCACTTGTGCTCTGCAGTGTTCTGCCACAAGCTGTCTGCTTTCCATGGTGGGGAGGAAACCATCTGCAGTGAATTGCTGTAACTCTACAGCACTGTCGGGATGGGAGCAGCAGGGAGGAAGAAGGGAAGAAACTTGGAGGAATAGTTTTCTACTTAACCTGTGGTGTACAACCATTGTCTTTTCAAACATCCTAGATAGGAATGCCACAAAATCAGGTAGCAGGAGCCAGGACCGGGCAGCTGGTTCGTTATGCAGCCTGTGTCCAGGTGGCATCCCGCTGTCTGCAGCACGGAGAACTCCCAGAGCCTCCCTGGGTTAGGCCCCGAGCGGTTTAGGGTCTGGACACCTGGAAATTTGCCTCTTGCACCAAACCACCACTGAAATTGGCTGAGGACAAGAGATTACGAGGGGCAAAGATGGGGTCGGCCTGTGTCTGGCTTTGGCTGTTTGGTCACTCTTGCAGAAGACTGGAGTTGGTGCTCAGAAGCGACAGGAGACTGTTTTATCGTTTTGTACCAATGCAAACAAGATATACCTGTCAGTTTCATAACTTTTGTCACAGGCAAAGTGACGAGCTGTAAGAACAGTTTTTACCATGAAGATTCGTTAGGAGGCACTGGCATTTCCGGGCTGTGTTGTACTCCAAATTTGCCGTTGCTGGCAGAAGCCAAGGGGTTCTGCGAACTAGAAGCCGACACAGCTGCTTCGTTCCGAGTAGACACGAGCCCGTGCACGCGGGCTGCCGGTAAGCGTCGTTAGGATGGGTTTGAGTGGGAAACGTGGGGCGAGGGTCACGCGGGCAGAGGTGCCGCTCGGCCCCGTCTGCGTGGAGCTCGAGGACCCCGGCACGGCGGCGGGAGCAGCCCCTGTGAGCCCCCGCCTGGTGCGGTCCTGAGCCCACGCCGCAGCCTGTGTTACCCTCAGATACGTCCTAGTGCCGTCGTCCCCCTCATTACAAAACGTTACAAAAACAAAACAAAACAAAAACACTGGCTAATAGTTTTGTTCTTCCTTCAGACTGAGCCGTGGGGAAATTTCCCAGACGGGCTGCCTCCAAACAAAAACAGCTTTTTTCTCAGCGTGCCAGGAGGAGGAGGTCTGGGAAATAACAGGGATTTGAAAGGGTGCCTGAGGAGCTCGAGAGAGAAAATCCAATTTCATACATAGCTCACCGAGGACGTCCATAAGACAGCCGCGACGCCAGAGGCCAACAGCGTGGGGTAAACTAAGCTGCTTCGGGCAAGCTGAACTGTTTGTTTTCTTTGCCACATGTGGCCTGGCCAGTGACAGGGACAGATTTTATTTCTAACGCTATCATGGAGTGACTTAGATGAAGCTTTATGTGGCACTAATTCTGGTTCAGAAAGCATATTCGCCTGTCTGCAATCACTGTGTCTGAAACAGAATGATTTGGCCCTCGCGTTACTAAAATCAGCAGAAATGTCCCGATTTACACCTTCCCCACTATGACACTTGTGCTTTTGCTTGCAACTGGGTTTGACTTCACACAGCTTCGAATCAGCAGTACTTCACCCCTGGCCTTTGCTGCTTCGTGGTCTTTACAGGCATGTACGGAAGATCACGGGCTTCCCAAAGGGCTCAGGAAAAGCTGCTGCTTTATGGACATATACAGCGTAGTACACATATGGACACAAAATATGTTATTTATTGTGAATTTTGCAAAGACACATTTAAGCAACAAAATATACATTTGTGAACCTTTAGTTTTATACATAACAAATACAATCTGCTACCATAGCAATAAATTAAATGTACATTATTTACAACAGACATAGGCCACCAGGAACCACAAAGCACCACCTCTCTACAAAAAAAATAGTATTTTGTCAGGTACATTTCTTCAAGATTTTTTTTTCTTTCTATAAACTCTCTTCACATTCTAATGATATAAATTCAGCATTTTCATTTGCAGGACGTAAGCAGTGCTACATTTGTTAAAAATAATGAAAGCATGCTCTAAGATTCAGAAATGAAGCCGCCGTCGCCAGGTCTCGCGGGGCAGAAGTGCGCGGGCAAGCACGGCAGCGCGGGCGCTATCGGCAGCCGCCCCGGGCCCGCCACCCCTCGAGACCCCCGCGCTCCTGGGAAGAAATGAGCTATGTGCACGGGAGCATCCCTTTTCTCGGGGGGGAAAAGCACGTTGCCCTTGGGCCGAGGCGTAACCCCGTGGCGGCAGAGCTGCGGCTCCGAGCGCGTTCCTGGAAGCGCGGCGGCACCCAGGCTTCGCACGGCCGCGGCGGCCCGCTAGCACAGGCACGGCCGGGTGCTGGCCGCCGTGCCCGTGCCCCGGCCGGCGCCCGGCCGCAGCGGCCCCCGGGGGTGGCTACATGATGAAACGGACCCTGAAACAGCCCCAGCCGTCCCTGAAAAATGATACCCGTTTCTCTAGCAAAAATGAAAAAGATGCACTGCCCAATAGTTTTAGTGTTGATTAAGGATCCTTTCTTCTATATATATATAAATATATATAATCTATATCACTTAAGCCCAGACATTTTGCAGTATATACAGGAACATCTCGACCCACCACCGGGAGCGCGACAGTGCCGGCACGGCGCGGCGACGGCCCAGGCAGGACGCGCGAGGGCAAACGCGGCGTGCTCACGGCCGCAAGGCAGAAACCACACTAAAGCTCAGCTAGGACGGGAGCACTAAAAGCCCAGCGGTCACCAAGGGTCCTGCAGCAGGTTTGTACAACGAGCTATGAGGAATGCTTTTGCAAATGGCACAAAATACTCAGGAGCAACTCGGAAACTTTGTCCCAGGCCTCGTTTCTCCTGCTTCTCTCCCTCCCCGGGAGGCTGGCACGTTTAAGGACGAGGCCGGGTCGCTGCATTTCTCTCCCTGTAGTTTCAAACTGTCCCGCGCCCCTTTAAATCACATTCAAGTAACTCAAAAATCAATCTAGGTCAAAAAGGAAAGTCAGTTTCAAGTAAAAAAAAAAAAAAAAACCCAAACAAACAAACAAAACAAAATGAAAATGCACCCAGCCCCAGCAGACACTGCATCTTCCGCTGAAAGATCTCACAGAGATCAACACCCAAGAGCACGATGACATCAAGCAATTTCTTAGGAAAAAACACCCCAAAACAGGTTTTTCCAACAATCAGTATCTCACTGCCTGGCATAAGAAACCCAAACAAAATAGCTTCTAAGAGGAAGAAGTGGGGACGGATTTGAAAGAGCTGCTGAAGCATACCCAGATAGAAGCGCTGAACACCAAAATATTTGGAACCTGAGACATCTAGAGCTAGCTACAAACCAGGCTAAACACTTTGTGCTTTTCCTCCGGCAAATAAGATCTTGAGCTTTAAACTCTGTTTAAATCCGACTCAGCGAAAGCCGAAGGGAGTGTAATCACTGGTGGTTACCTGTGCTTGATGCCCCCGTACAACACAGTCGGTGCCATGAAGCCGTTCTCCACCTTTTTCACACTGTATTTTTTTCCTCTCCCATTAGGACTACATTTTTTTCCTTTCAAGTGGATAAATTACATGCATAAGTGGGAGCACCCGTATGTACCGCACACTAAGGTTGTTAAATAGTACCATGCAGAGCCCTAGGTTAGCAAAGGGGGTTGGGTTGGTTTGCTCTGGCCGGGGGGAGGGAATGGGGCCGACGGGCTGGTCCTACAGGCGTTCGCCTGGACAGAAAAGCTCACAGCTCTTCCCCAGCTTCTCCGAGCCACCGCGGCATCCCAGGGGAGCGGCTCAACCCCGGGAAACTCCGGTAGTGGCACCAAAAATCATCCACTGAGCTGGCTGCCACGGTCCCGATTCTAGCGTTTGGGAGACATTGCATGTCTCCAGACGTGCAATTTTGTGTCTGTACCATAAAATTAGCTGCCACATACTTCTGTGCCCCTCTGAACTCCAACTATGTAAAATCAACGTTGGGACTCAAGGTTTTGTTTTCATTCAGGATGGGTTCCTACTAAAAACTGGTTTTCACTTGAAATCAAAACCTTTATTTTGTGAGATATTTTTTGCAAAGATCCCAGATTAATGTTAATTAAGTAAGTGGGAGGGAGCATCTCTGCAAAACTGCAGCATATCTTTCAGAAAATTGCTAAGGGGAATCTCTGAGCGTCCTGACGCTCCCGGGCAGCCTGCAGTAAGCCTTAGGCATCGTTCTGCAGGAGCAGGAGGATGCCGGCGGCCTTTCCGGGGGGGCACTCCTCGGAAAGGGCGCCACGGGCAGCGGCCTTGCAGGACTTGCAATCGCTGCCTTCCAACGCGGACGAAAGCACGTTGAAAGCAGAGGGAGAGACCCGCGAGGGGCGAAGCAGCCCAGCGCCGCCGCGGTCTCCGGCACTCACGCATTCGCTCGCCTGTAGACCCAGCCTGCAGGCTGGAGCTAAGCCCAAGGGGAAACCGGGGAAAGAAGGGAAAAAAGGAAATCAGAGAGCTTTCCCCCCGGAGAGCTGGGGCGCCCGCAGGCTCCGGGACTGCCTCCCGCCGCGGCGGGGTGCCGGAGCCCCGGGCAGCAGCTCCGGGGCCCCGCAGCGCCGGCAGCAGGGCTGCGGGCAGCCGGCCGGGGTGCGGCCGGGGCGCCGGCGGCTCCTCGCTCGCGCCTTTTTCCGTGGGATGCTGGAGGGAAGGGGCTTCCCTTTGCCGACCCAGAAACTCTCTGCGGAAAGAAAAAGAGCAGCGGCGTCGGGGACCGCGAAGGGCGAGCGCGGCGCCCGCCGGCGCGCCCCAACCCGCCCCTCGAGGGGCTCCTGCCCGGGGCCGGGGCGCGGGAGCGGCCTCCCTCCGCACGCAGCACGCGGGCGACCGGCCAGAGCGGCTTTTGGAAACGGAGGCGCTTCTCGTTTCACGTCCTACGGGCTCTTTCTGCGCAGCGAGGAGCTCCTGACGAAACCTCTGATCTTGCGAAGCAGCCAGGCTCCGGGAAGCGGAGCTGGCCCGAAGCCCCCGTCACCGCCACCGCGAGAGCCCGGCGCTTTCCAAACCCAGCTCCAGCGTCTCCGCTCGCTAAAGCCGCCCCGTAAACTGGCCGCTTCCATCCATCTCTTTTTGGATGGGAAAAACCCGAGTATTCTCTGCTCTCGCTTACTGCGGACAGAGTAAAGCAAAGCGAGCCTTAGCCTCGCTGCAGAGATAAGCACCAGCATTTTATAACACCGTTAGCTGCGAAAAAATAAAATCTATTAGGCTGTGGCACACCTTCCCTGAAATAAAGTGGCAGAGGCAATGCTGGGAACATTTAAAACTACTCCAGAAAGAAATACATAATAATGTATTACATGTAATACATAATAATAATACTACTTAGCTGCACTTAGGGGGCACAGATCTTTCATATCAGCAATAACCTCTGCAGCTTTTCTCGTTCGATACTGTCCCCATCTCACAAGAGCATTTAGATTCTTTTAAGATATATTTTTGCTCACGTATTTAATGAACAGTGCCATTACCCAGCGTTAGCGGACTTTAAAGGATGCATGCTTCACCACAGGAGAGCGAGATCACCTACACAGCCTCGCAAACACTCACCTCCTCAAAGCTGGTGACCTCTTCATCCTGCTAGTGGCTCTAAACGAAGAAACAGAGGGCGAGCGGAATCGCAAAGGAGGGCGCAGGCAACCCGGGACGCCCCCGCGCTGCCCCCGCCGCCGGCAGCGCCCGCGGCGGCTCTGCGCCCCGGCGGAGCAGCTCTCCGGCGGGGCCCCCGCAGCCCGCGACGCCGGCGAGCGCTGCGAATCGGCAGCAAGGAGCTCTGCTGCGCCGCGGCTCCCGCGCGTCCCGCGGGGCCGTCCCGTCCCGTCCCGTCCCGTCCCGTCCCGTCCCGCGGCGCAGACCTACCGTGCTGGAGCTGCAGTGGCTGAGCTTATCGAAGCGAAACTTCAGATTTGACCTTGGAGAGTTTCTGTTCTTTATATCTGCTGGGGGGGAAAAGCAAAAAAAAAAAAAAAAAAAAAAAAAAAGGAAAGAAAAAAAAAGAAGAAAAGAAGAAAAAAACCCAGTGAACAAGAATATTTGTTTAAGCTGTAATGCTGACTGCTGCTAGACCAGCTTGACAGCCAGGCAGTTTAATACACTGTCATGAATGTTATCAATGTTTAGTCTGTTTTGGCTGAATGCTTGGCAAAATCTGTACATTAAATGTCTTTGATGGAACAAATTGAGGCTTAATTATAATACACAATATTTCTAATAGAAATGCCACTGAAAAGGCTACAACAAATGACTTATCAGTGTAATGTATGGGTGGATTTCTACGTTCTTGGCAGGGAAAATACAAAATAAACACTTGAAATATTAAAAAGGACTGTTTTAATACTTCAGAAAATCAATAGTCCAATACGGAGGAGGACTTGTGGGGTGCTGAGCTACAAAAACAAAGCAAACCAGACTATTTTTCAGCTCAATTTTTCTCCTAGAGTTGTTCCCAATTACTGAATTGTTAAAGGTGAATTTGCAGCTGCCTGGCTGTTTTGCAAACAGGGCGTAAGTTCGTAGTGTGCATTTTTCATTTGAATCATCATTTCTTCCAGCAGGCTTCGTGGTGCATGAGGAAATTAAAACAGTTGTCGGTCTGTGGGTAAGGAGAGAGTGATGTAGATACTCTGAACGTGCAAAACTTTCCAGCTCCGAACAGTGTCATTATTATTTTAATGAATTAACAAAGGGCCCATTCTGACAATTTTACGTGTACTTATTTTGTAAATTGTCTTCCTAAAATGGATAGTGTAGTGGCAGAGTGCGTTACCGGCAGGTGTAATAGCTGCAAGGCCAAAGAAAGCTGCTTGTTTATTAAATAATCTGTGAGTCATAGCTCATTCCTTGGAGACAGTGAGTTTCCAAGACTACTGGAAACGTCTGTCAAGAGGGAAAGGAGTAAACAAAACCACAACAAAAGCCACCTATGCACTCTAATTTATAAGGGAAACAGATTCCCCATGGAAATACAGAAATAAAGCATGTTAGCCAGCCTGCAAAGCAGTGAGGATGCATCTCCAAAACACCACTCTCATCAGTATTTTCGGAGGGAGCGAAGGCTTCGTTGGCTCTCTGCAGGCTCCTTGCTCAGACCAAAGACAGTTCAGCCAGAAGAAAAACCATTCAGCTACATTTCTAGTCCCAGAACTGCTTGTTCTGCCCCATTAATTTTAAGCAAACGGCTCCTAAATTTACTGAAGTTAATAGTGCTTGAAACTGGGCTCGGTGTGCTCGGTGTGGCTCGCTCGGGAACAGCTCCCAGGGTTTTGGGGTTGGGAGCAGCAGCAGAGCCCGGTGGGCTCCCCGCGGGCAGTGGGGCACGGGGGATGCTCCCCGTTGTCCGGCCAGGGGCTTACTGGGGCCAGCGCCCATGCCAGAGTGAGGAGGGGAAGCCGAGCGGCCCCGGGAGCAGGAGCAGGAGATGGGTGAGGGGCATGAGGTGGAGGATGAAGAGCACGAGGTGGAGGACAAGGTGGATGAGGGCACAAGGTGGACAAGGTGGAGGACAAGGCGGAAGACAAGGTGGAGGAGGGCACGAGGTGGTGGACAAGGCGGACGAGGAGCAAGGGGAGGCCGGGGAGCAGCGGCTCCAACCCACCTGTGGGGCTCCGGCTCATGATCACGGGGGTGGCTGCAGCCCCGCTCGGGCTCTCGCCGCCGGGCGACGCGCTGTAGACGAACACGTCCTGCTTGAAGGGCGACGCGGTGGACGGCTGGCTCCCCTGCAACGCGAGAGATGGAGCCAGGCCGGGCGTTTCCGCCGGCGGCCTCGGTCGGCCGTGCTCCGCGCGCGCTCCACCACGCTGGGCTCATCCAGGAGCCCTCCGTGCGCCCGGGCGGGCACGCCAGAGGCGCTGTCCCGACGGACGGACGGACGGACGGACGGCAAGGGCCAACGCGCGCCGGCGCGCCCCACGGCGCTCCCGGCCCCGCATCGCCGCCGGGCACGAGAAAAGCCGCTCGGGCTCACGCTTCGGGCCGCGGCGCAGCGCGGGGGCCGGCGCCTACCAGGCTGTCGTACTCCTCCAGGGTCTCGCTCTCGCCCGCCGCGCTGCTGAAGCTGCTCGTGCTCGAGGAGGAGCGCGAGATGTTCGGCCGCCCGTTCTCCTTCAGCTTCATGAACGGCCTGCGGAGCACGAAGGAGCCGCGGTGGGCGGCGGGCAGAGCTCCGCGCCCGCGCCCGCGCCGCCGGGGCTCCGCGCAGCCGTGCCGGTGGACAACCGCCCCGAGCGCCGGCGAGCAGCCCAGAGGCGGCGCCGATGGGCACCGGCGGGTCAGGCTAACTCCTCCCACGGGAGGACGGGACCGGCCGCTGCAGTCCCTCCACGCCCCGCGCCGCGAGGCTTGGGGCAATTCCCGTCACACACTCTTCTTTGCTGTCCTTTTTTCTCCAAAGACGGCTGTTTTCACACAGCAAGGGGGCTCTGCGCATGCATCGCCAGAATCTTTTTTTTTTCCCCCCCTCTCTGAACATCGAACTTATTTATGGCGAGGCCGGCCGGCAGGTGTTGTTCGACAAGGTCCCTGAAGGTCCGCAAGGCGCAGGGCGACTCGCGGAGCGGCGCCCGGCCGGCAGCGCGAGCGAGCCGCCAGCCGCCGCCGCTCACCTGTCCTTGCTGGGGCCGATCTCGGGGGAGCTGGGGTTGGAGGAGGCTTCGGATTTCACCTCTTGAGAGGAATGTCCCGTATCCGGCGCCTTCTGGGCTCCAGAAACGCTGTCGCTGCGGGCACAGAAAGGGCAGGCGGCACAAGCTGTAGCAGGGCCCCAAAGCGTTTGCTCAGCCGTATCCCTAACGCCACGGGCCAAACCGCAGCGACGGCGATGCTCCCTCGACCGCGCCGCCCGCGCGAAAGCCGGGGCAGGGGCCCGGGACGGCGGCCTAGCGCGGCCGCCTCGGCGCGCTCACCACCTCGTCCTGCTCTCCGAGGGGCCTTCGGACGCCGTGTGCAGGCGAGGGAACAGCCCCGAACGTCGCTTAATCGGGCTCCGGGACTGGTTCTTGGCCGCCGCCACGGGCACCGGCGGCTGCGGAAACGGAGCGGTCTGGGTTTAGAGAAAGCAGAGACACTGCCTCGCTCCGCGGGCTGCAGGGGACCGAGCGCGCGGCTCGGCCCGCCGGAGGGGCGGCCGCGCCGGCGCTCACCGAGAAGGCGGTCTTGGCGGCCTCGGCGCTGTTGTGGGCGATGCCGCCGCTGAGGCTGCCGGGGATGCCGCCGCCGTGGTGCTTCCTCTGGCTGCCCACCATGGTCTCCATGGAGTGGCTGCGCACCCGGATCGCTCGCTGCGCGCCGCCGGGCGCGGCCGCGGGAGCCGCGTTAGAGCCGGGCGTCCCCGACGAGCCCCCGCGCCGCGCCACGACCCCGCAGCCCCCACCACAGCCGGGCATCCCCACGGAGCCCCCGCGCCGCGCCACGACCCCGCAGGCCCCACTGCAGCCGGGCATCCCCACGGAGCCCCCGCGCCGCGCCACGACCCCGCAGGCCCCACCACAGCCGGGCATCCCCACGGAGCCCCTGCGCCGCACTGCACCGCGCCGCGCCCCCGCAGCCCCCACCGCAGCCGGGCGTCCCCACGGAGCCCCCGCGCCGCTCCACGCCGAGCCCCCGCCACAGCCGGGCGTCCCCCGCGGAGCCGGGAACAGGCACCGGCGCGCATCAGAGCCGAGAACCCCCGCAGGAAACGGGGGCCGCTACGGCCGCGGGGCAGCCGCGCTCGGCCCCAGGCGTCGGGGGGGACCCACGCGCTCGGCCCCCGGGCGACCCCTGAATTAAAGACCACTTTCAGGACTCCACGAGTCCACGCTCAGGAGCTCTGGAGACGTCTCCCCGAGCGTGGCATTCACCCAGCAGAGCGGCGGTGCCCGCGCGTGCGTCGGACCTTCGAGCGCTCCCACCGGGACTAGCTCAGGTGTCTCCTGAGCTGAAACGGCTTCGATGCAGATGGACTCCTGCCTCATCCTGGGATTCTGCTTTCAAGCAATAGCTTTTCTTCCTCAAAACCACTCATCTGCATCTTCCATTAAAGCATTGTGCCAACCCCAGGTGCATTTTAACTTTGCTCTTGGCAAGGAACTTAGGTTTACCTTAAATGACTCCAAAATGCCTCCATGGCCTCCGTTCTCAAGTTTGTCCTCCTCAGGCCCCAGTCCCAGCATGGCTTGGGTGTGCCCATGGAGCTCATCGTGGAGGTTGTCCAACAGCGCAGCCCGTGTCCGGTCCTGCGGGAGCGAAAAGAGCCGCTGCTGTCTGCAGGCGGCCTCAGGGGCTGCAGCGCGCCGCGCCGAGAGCGCGGACAGCAGCGCGCACCCGCCGGCTCCCCCGGCCCGGCCGCCCGGGGACGCCCAGCTCCGCGCCGCCGGGCGCCGGGGCGGCGTCCATCAAACGCGTTACGACACTTAGAAGCTTTGACCACGCGGCCCGCGCTTGCCCTCAGGTGCCGACCTCACGCAGCACTGCGGAAACAGCAGTTCAGGAGGAAAACAGAAAAGCGCCTTCTGCTTTCGCGCACAGCTGCCCCGGGCGCCTGCGCCTGGCGCGGGGAGGGCGGCGCGGGCAGGAGCGGCAGAGCTTTACCTCCAGCTTCGCAAACTTGTCGGACTTGCAGCAGGCGTTCTCGGCGTTGATGAGTTTGGTGAGCAGGAACTCCCTGAACTCCGGGCTCTGCGAGAAGGAGCACAGGCAAGCTTGGGGGACACAAGCCAGCTTCACACGCCGAGATTTCTGGCACGGTAATTCTACAGCTCAGAGCGTCCTGCAGCCTGCCCAGGCACGGGAGCACCGGGGAAGGAGCGAGCTCCACGCCCGCAGCCTTCCTCCGCCGCCTGGGCGCCGCCGGCCGCCCCTCTGCGTTTCGGACCGCGCGTGCCCGCTCCTCGCCTCACCTTCGGAAACACCGGCGGGCTGGGCAGCGGGGGGCCGAAGGCGGGGACGTCCTCCCGCGCCGTCACCGACACCTGCGGAGCCGGGAGGAGACCTTCACCGCACGGGGCGGAAGCGCCGCGGGCGCCCCAACCCGAGGGCCACCTCCGCGGCCCGGGCAGAGCTGCTCACGGCCACCGGCCGGGAGCCCGGGCAGCGGCGCGGCGCCGGCTCTGCTCGGGCTCCGCGGGACCCCGTCGCCGAGAGCGGAGGCCGGGGAGGCGACGCCGCCGGCGCTCGGGCAGCGTCTTCGGAAGGGGGTGAGCGGTGCCCAGGCTTGTTCGGGCGTTTAGCGGCACCGTAATTTAGCACTTCCCCCGGTACCAGCACGCTGGCAGGCGTGCTCGACTGACACGCACACGTACGCACCTCCGTCACGCATCGGTGCATACGTAAGCGCGTGTATACACGCACGCACACTCGAGCTACGCGCGGCGCGGTTACGCTGCTGATCACACTGGAGCGAACGTGCCACCGGGAAGCTAACGTATAAACCAGTTACACGAAACCGGCCCGCGAGAAAGCGGCAGGGACCGAGCGGCGGCAGCAGAGACCCCGCGGGCGGAGAGCAGGCCCGGCGAGGGGTACCTTGTACGAGGTGCTGTCTGCCTCCGGGCTCTCCACCTGCACGACGATGTAGGCGTGCAGGAAGTTGGAGGCGATCATGTCTGGCACAAACGGCGTGTTCTCCTCCTGGAATACGACCGCCACGATGTCGTTCCCGATGTGCCGCTTTCTCTGCAGCTGAACAGGGAGCAGAAAGAAGCTTTCGCCTTGGGAAAGCAGGCGACTCGGGCCGCCGGGGAGCAAACGCCGGCCCCAGGGAGCCCAGCCGGCGCCCGCCGCCCGCCCGCAGGGTCTTCGGCATTTGTCGCCGGCCGGGCTAGCGGGGGCAAACGGAGCACCGAAGAGCCGCACGCGCGCACGCCTGCCCAAGCGCAGCGCCTCTCCTACCTGCTGCGCATCCCCTTCGGTGAACGGCAGCTTGGTGGAGACGTGGAACATGATCTCCCTGTCCCGGAACGTGGTGAACACCGACTCGGCGCCCGTCTGCCCGTGGCTGACGTCCAGCCCGCCGCGAAAACTGCCCGCCCAAGCAGGGGCGGGAGAAACGAAGAAGCACGGTTGACGACTTCCAAGCTTGCACAGTAGATGCTTCTACACACTACACGATCGCTTGTTAAGTTTCCTTGTAACATCGTTCTTTTCATTGCACGTACCCTTTAAAGTCCTGGAGTGTTATGGTGTCTCCCAGCAGGCTCAAGAAGCTTTTGAAGGCAGGACTCTCTTCGTTATTTCCAAACAGCTCCTCCTCCAGCGTCTGCAGAACACATGGATATAGAACATGAAATAAAGAAGCATTAGAAATTACTTTCGAACTTAAAGCTATTTCCAAAGGGCTATAAAGAACAACAAGTTTGCAGATCTACAGCTCTGCCTGGGAAAGCCTCTCCCTGGGCTCCCGTCCCCAGCTGCTCTTCCCTGGGGGCTGCAGCTGCGCGGCCAAGGCCAGCGCAGCGGGGACCAGCGCCGTGAAGCTCCGGCACATGCCCAACGCCGCGCTGATGGCAGCGTTGGCAACGCGGTCGCTGCTGGCGAGCGGCTCTGCTGCCACCCGGGCGAAGGCCAAGGAACGTCCCGCAGCGGCATCGCACTCGGCTTGGCCGGCAGGAGCAGCTGCTGACCAAAGGGAAGGTAAAGCATGGGTAATATCAAAATACGAATTAATAATCGCTGGGAAAATTTAAGTCTTAACCATCTCTTGTGCGGTATATTTCAAAACAGGGAGACCTCAGTTGTGATCTTGCATTAGTTATTCAATCGAAAATAAAAAGCAATCTGTAAAGATAATGAGAACGCCCATCAGAATAATCTCTGATAAATTATAAGATTCATCTGTCTCTCTGTTTCACGTCTGAAGTTTCTGAGCTAATGAAAGCATTTTCAGCAAACCCATGTCCTCATAGCCTGCAGTCTTCCAACACAAATCTAACTGTTTGACTGTCTAAGCATACATCAGATTAAAATACCATGGCTGCTGAAATGCATATCCACATCCACGTCTCCCCACAGCAGCTTGTGGGCTGGTTTACATACTGATTTTACAGTCACATCATTTTTCAATGAGCCAAGGAAAATATCCAAGTAGTAAGATGCACATAGTTAGCAAGGACACCCTGAGACACAGCGCGCTGCACGTGAGAAGTTAGCTGCAGGGCCACCTCCCAGCTCCGAAGGTCTCGCACGCCTTTTGCAAAGCTGGCCTCTGCCTAGCTAGCACGCGCCTAAGCAGAGCAGAACGGGGTTACTCACCTGCCTGGACTTCTGGTAGATCACACCAAACTTGAAAGTGTTGTTCACTTCATGTTCGTCATAGGACACTATCATCTGGGATGCCTGGAGAAGACAAACCGTGAACCGTCTCACTTGGCACTTCACAAACCCTGACACCTAGAAGAGGAAAATCTAAGCTATCGAGTCCTACTGACTGGGCAAGGTATTCACAGTCCGTTACAAAACAGGGGGCTGCTTACGGCTCGCTGAGTGGAAATCCACAGTCAAACACGCTCGGGTCATGGTCCGAAAGGGCTTAAACACCACGGGCTGGCAAAGGGGCCACACGAGCACAACTGGGGCACGAGGGTGCACGCAGGCAGGGGAAAAGGTATTAGAAAAGCTAGGGAATCCAGATATCCTCCCCCAGATTCTCGGTGGAAAAGCCTGGGATTTTCGGGGTGCAAATAACTGCAGCTGCCGACAGCGAGCCAGCTCTGCAAGCGCGGCCCTTCCGTCGGGGCAGGGCGTCGAGGACGCGGCTCTTCCCTTCCCGAGCGGCCGAGGGGTGTCTCGCACCTCCCTGGCCAGCCGGTAGCTGTGCGACTCGCGGCGTGGGCGAGCGCAACCATCTCCACCTTGGCTGCAGCAAAAGGCAGCGCGACTGCCCCACAGCGCGCCGGGGCCTCGGCCGCGCGGAGGGCCTCGCTCAGAAGGCCCCTGGAGACCACGGCTTTGCTTCCTCGCGCCCAGCGAAGGCTGCACGACGGCCGCATGGGAGGCGCATCCCGCTCCCGCAGCGGCGGCCGGCCGGGCCCGCGCGGGGGGCCAAGCCCCGCGCCCCTGTGCGACCGTGGGTGCACCAGCACCCTGCTCCACAGCACTGCATCGCCCCGCCGCCGGGAAGCGGAGCGCTAGCCCTGCCTGACACACGGCCTCACCTTGGGGTACAGGACCGGGTTGAACTTCAGGCCCGAGGCGTCGTCGCAGAAAGCCTGCCGGCGAGGGGAGAGGCGCCGGTGAGCGCGGGGCAGCCGGCACGGCCGCCGGCGGCTCCCGCAGGACGGAGCCCAGCCTCCCGCCGCAGCGGTTCACGGCTCCGCCGGGAGGACGCGCCGGCGAAGCGCCGGCTCACCTTGGCGATCTGCGGGACGCTGGGGAGCTTGCTGAACCCGGCCAGCGGGATCCTCTCGTGCAACGTCTTCACCCTCGACCTAGCGCGGAAAAGGAAGTAAGCAGCCGCTCCGGACGGGACGGCGAAGCGGAGCCGCCCCGGAGCCTGCCGCCACCGGCGCGGTGCTCTCCCGCGCCCTGTGCGCCGTACGCGCCCAGCAGCCGTTTCTCTCCCATCGCCGCAGCTCTCGAGACGGGCGCGGGGCGGAGGGAAGGGGCGCGCAGGGTTTTTTCCTCCATACCTGAGTATAATCCTTAAATATTCGGTGCCATCTGCCTCTTCACACTTAATAGAAAGGATCAAGTTTCCCAGGCTGCTGGCTGTGCAGTAAAAATTCAAGTGATCCTAAAAACGGAGGAAGTGCGTGAGCGGCGAGCCAAGGAGCTCGGGGCTTTGCGTGGGGGGACGCGGGGGCCCTGCCCGGCGGCTCGGCCGATGCCGCCGCACCCCCGGCACCCACCTTGCCCAGGAAGTGCCGCCGGTAGGCTCTGGCCTCCCCCTTGCACTCCAGCCGGTACCCGCCGGCGCCGGGGCTCGGGCCCTCCTCCTCCTCCTCGCAGACGCTGCTGTCCGACGAGGTGGGGGTGCCCAGGTTCTCAGGGTCCTCGATCCAGTACCCCCCGAACTGGGGCAGGATGATGAGGGGGTACGGGCCTCCCTTCTCGATGACCTGCACGAGAGGCACCCTGAGCTGCCCGGCAGCACCGGCGCATCCCCAGAGCTCGTGCCGGCCGGCCGCTGACCCGGCTGGAAACCCGGCACGCACAGCGGGGAGCAGGCGCTGCACGGCCCCCGGCCGAGCACGGGAAGGAGCACGCGCTGGGCGAGAACAGGCCTTGCACAGCTCATCCCGGCAAAGCCCAGAAGCCCGACACGCAGGGAGGCTGTAAGCAGGATCCACAAAGCCCCCTGCTCCCACTGCTTTGGCAGAGGCATTTGCCTGGGGGCACCCACACATGCTTTGGAGCACCCACCTCGTCGATGCTGGGATACGGGATGTAGTCTTCCTACAGAAAGGAAGGAAGATGCCATGTATGACTCCTTCTTGCCATCAGCGGTTCCTTAAATCCACAGCTTTTCACTCCAAAGGCAGGCAGCGCTTTCCAGCTGCCCTTCAGCACGGGCTCTGCCGACCCCTCCTGCGCTGCACCCCACTGCGTGCTTTGGGCAGCGCTGCAGCCGGGACCTCGGCGGAGCAGGGGCGCGCGGGGCGGAGGGGCGGCCGGCACCGCGGGACGGACAGACGGGACGGGACGGGACGGGCGCCGTGGGAGCCCTCTCTCCGGCGAGGCGCCGCCGCTCCCGGCGAGTCTCGCAGGAAAATGCTCCGGATCATTAAGCCTTTCACACAGCCAGCGTCTCCCCTGAGTATCAGTTTCAGCTTCTCAGTGCCACACATAAAAGCAACTGCTGTACGTGGCTCACCGCTGAAATACCCGGGTCCGAGGCACAAAGCTGGATTAGGGATTTACAGGCACCGCTACCGTATCATTGCATTTAATCAGTGCCTTGCTTTTCGAAAACATCTAAATCCTTCTCTTAGTTCCTTTAGCAACTGTCTTTGCACGCGTTAAAGTCCTGACTTCTGGGGACTAACGAAAGGGAGGGGGCGCGGAACAGATCTGCACGGGAAGCGGAATCCAGCTGACCTTATGCTTTTGGCTCCCGGTTCTCTGGTCTTCAAGTTTTGGTGCCTGTTGGAAACAAAGCAATCGGCGGCTGATCGAGACGCTTCCCGCCGCGCAGGCGAGGCCGCGGCGGCGCTGCACTCCGCGAAGCGAGCGGCTCGAGGAGAGGGGGTCTCCGACGGCGCCGGAGCGCAGGCGGCATGCAGAGCAAGAGCTAAAGCCTCTGCTAAAACACTCCTCAAAGCAACGCGGAATAACCTCGACGGAAGATCCCGGGGCCACCGCGCTCCTCCCGGGCACGCCTCGGGGCATGTCTGCGCGGCTTCGCTACGCTACGTCTGGGCTGGGAAGCGTCTTC
The DNA here is from genome assembly GCF_028389875.1 of Rhea pennata. NCBI lineage: Eukaryota > Metazoa > Chordata > Aves > Rheiformes > Rheidae > Rhea > Rhea pennata. Next base: position 789,892 of record NC_084682.1, read on the forward strand.
CCGGTGCCGCCGGTGGGAATCGCACTGCCTCGGCGACCCAGCGGGAACGCAGAGCGCGTTGCGCTAGGAGCGCCGCACGCCAGCCGGGCGCCCTGGGGCCGCCCTGCCGAGGCAGCTTCGCCCCGGCGGCGCCCCGGGAGCTCTCGGGCGGCGCGAAGCCCGCGCCGGCGCTGCTGACGCCGTGCCGCTGCTCACCTGCATTTTTTCCAGCATTTCGAAGAATTCTGCCGACTGAAAAAGAAAAGAGAGAGAAATCCCTCGCCTGACGAGCGCGGGCACGAGGCCGGCCGCATAGCCCACGCCGGGGTACGGACACCCTCGGCCCCAGCTTTGCCCGGCGCCTCCGGGCTCCGGCCCGGCCTCGGGGCGGCAGAAACGCTGCCGGGGGAGCCGAGGCCCTGGCGTGACGCCGCGTCTCCGGCGCGGGGACGGAGCAGCTGGCGCCCGGGGAGAGGCGTGCGGCCGGCACCGCCGCCGGCTGCGGGCGCCCCGTTTGCTTTCGCCAGCGCCAGAGCGGCTTGGCCCGGAGACGAGGCAGGGGAAGGGCCGGAGCGGCGCCCGAAAGCCGCCTCCTTGACTCGAGCTTGTTTGAGAATCCGGTTTGAGCTCAGGCCTCTGCAAAGAGCGGACAAGCGCCCTGCGAGCCCGTTCAAGCAGTTTTCAGGGCCCGTTCTGCCAGCAGCCGGAGCCAGGCAGGCCAAACCGCGCGGCAAGAGCCGCTCCGGCTCCTGAGCGACGCTCATCCACCTCTCAAACCGCGCTGCCGCGGCAGGCGCACGCGCTCAATGAACCGGTCCGGCACCCGTGAGCAGCTTCTGCGTGCTTCAGCCAAGCTTTGTCGGGCAGCGAGTGCTCGGCCGACGGCAGCGGGGACAGGCACCGCTGCGGGACGCTCGGCAGGAAGCAACGTCACCAGCTGGCGGTTCAGCCGGCGCGGCAAGTTCACGCTCACCCGCTCGCCCTCTGCTCCGGACGGCGCCTGCCCCTTCCCTCCACCCAAGGCAACTCCCTTCCCGGGCGCCTCGGCCCGCGCGAGCCGCTCGGAGCAGCTCACGGCCGCAAAGCGCCCAGCGCGAGCGTGGCACGGCGGCGGGCGCAGCGGCCGAGGACGGGCCGCGCCGCGCCGCGGGGCCTCTCCGCCGCGCTGCGCCCGCCGCCGCCGCCTCGCGCTCACCAGGACGCCCCTCAAGAAGCCCATCATCGCCCCGGCGTCGCCCCCGCCGCCTCGGCCGGGACCGTCTGCACGCATCGAAAGCTGCTGCGGCGACCAAGCTTCCTGATGGGAACGCGGCTCGCGAGGCCGGCCGTGCGGAGCCCCACGCCTCCCGTGGTTAATGTTTGGCCACGCCGGGGCACGGCCGGGCTGCCTGCGGCGCGGCGCGGCGCTGCGGGGGGAGGCTCCGGGAAGGCAGAGCGCCCAGAACAGGTTGGGCAGGAAGTCGGGAGAGGGCTTCCCAGGGAAGGAAAGCGTCCCGTCGCTGCCACGCAGCTGCTGCAGCGGCTCCCGGCACCCCGCGGCACGCCGCGGCACCGCCGGCGCCTCCGCCCGCCCGCCGGCCGGCCCGCGCGATGCGTGACGCATCTCGGCGTCCTCTAACCCGGCTGCAAAGCAGGACGAGCCGTCAGCCCCTTTCAGTCGCCGTAACTGCGCAACGATGAAGACGCGGGACGGACGCTGAGGCGGGAAGCCCCGGCCGTGCCCTGGGGACGGACCCCGCGGCATCGCGGGCGGGCCCGAGCAGCGGCAGCCGGGGCGCCGCCGTTCTGGCAGGGGACGGAGGTCCGGGGCCCAGCGCGCTGCGGAAGGAGCCCGGGGCTTGTTTGCAGGGCACTTGGGTTATCTAAAGCACACGCAGCAGCACCTGTGCACTTTCCTCCGCGCCGGGTTCCTATAGCGCCAGCAGGATCTTTGCACCCAGTTTCCACGTCTGCCGTGGGAGCCGTCGGCGCCGTGCGGGCTCCCGGCCGGCCGTGGGCGCCGGCTCTGCGAACTGCGCCCGGGGCCGAGTGGGCGGCGAGCAGCCCCCGTGCCCGTGCCGCGGACGGTCCACGCGGCAAAAGCCCCGTCCCCGCCACGGTGGGCGCAGCCGGGGGGCTTCCCGCTCGGAGACGAGCCTCGGCACACCGCGAGGGCGCTTGGCCACGCGCAGCCGGAGCTGCGGCGCCGAGGCCGCTGTCCTCTCGCAAAGGGGACAGGAGAGGAAACACATTGCCATCTAACATCTGCTGAACGTGAAGAATGACCGACTTCCAGAGACCGTTAATTCCAGGAAGCTCGGGCAAACGTTGGCAAATTAACTGCAATTTCCACGGGCAAACATCAGCGCTGGCTCCTCAACCCTGCCTCCGGAGCGCCCTCGGAAGCGGGGGCCATCGGCGCCTCCAGTCCTCCCCTCTCACCGCTCCCAGCTGCACGCCTCGTTTCCCCTCCCTTTTCCTCAGTTTCTGACGTTTCACGGTCTCGGTTAGGAACCTGGGATCGATGGCTTCCAATCGACCTTCCGGAGGCCTCGCTGCAGTCGACGGACGCGGGAGCGGGTCGGGTCCTGCCGCCTCCCCGGCGGGCAGCCCCGGCAGCTCCCCGTTTCCTTTGCTGCCCTTTCGTCGCCCCGTTCCACAAAATTCAGGCTTCACAGCAGGAACTGGGAAAAGCACCCGCAGAGCCCACAGGAGCAGCCGGCTCCGGCTCCGCATTGAGCTTTACAGCACAGCTCCGCTGCACCGGAGCGATTCCAGCCCTCGGGAGAGCGTCCAAGCTCCAAGCCCGCTCCGCTTGCAAGGCTCACGGCTCGCGCCATTTAACCAGATCCATCTTCTAATTCCTATATTGATCTCCATCTTCCTCAGCTTAATGAGTAATTTCCCAGGTGGCAATATATTGAATATTTTGCAGCAACCCGTAGAGAAGGACTCCAATTCCTGCTGTGTGGAAGTTCTGTTTTTGCAGAAATTTCTCTGTGCAGTCTGACAGAAGCTATTTTTGGTTAAACCGTACTGCGTTTTCTGCCACTTTGCCATTTATTTCCATGTCTTTAGTTGATTTTTCCTGTAGAATTCACTCTGAAACCACTTTCTCCTGCCGAGGCCAAACCCCAGCCTGGTTCCCCACCTCGCCCCATCCCCCTCGGACCGGGCCACGCACTCGGCATCGCTTGCAGTTCAATGTGGCAAAGTCGCCTGGGATAAACCTTGGGCCAGGAGATGGAGGAGCTACCGGCCGCAATCGCCCTCCGTCAAACACCCTCTTCTGCTCCACTGCCAGCGGCTCTGCACCGAGCCGAGCGGCACGGGAACCAGGATGGGGACAGTGTGGGAACCAGGACGGCACGGGAACCGGGACGGCACGGGGACCGGGATGGGGACAGTGTGGGAACCAGGACGGCATGGGAACCAGGATGGCACAGGAACCAGGATGGGGACGGCGCGGGGACCGGGACGGCGCGGGGACCGGGACGGGGACAATGGGGGAACCAGGATGGCACCGGAACCAGGATGGCGACGGTGTGGGAACCGGGACGGTGCGGGAACCAGGATGGGGACGGCGCGGGGACCGGGACGGGGACAATGTGGGAACCAGGATGGCACGGGAACCAGGATGGCGACGGTGTGGGAACCGGGACGGCGCGGGAACCAGGATGGGCATGGTGTGGGAACCGGGACGGCGCGGGAACCAGGATGGGGATGGTGTGGGAACCGGGACGGCACGGGGACCGGGACGGGGACAATGTGGGAACCAGGATGGCACGGGAACCAGGATAGCGATGGTGTGGGAACCGGGACGGCGCGGGAACCAGGATGGCGACGGTGTGGGAACCGGGATGGCGCGGGAACCAGGATGGGGACGGCGCGGGGACCGGGAAGCACCGGGGCTGCGCAGGAGCCGGCCGTGGCTGTCGCAGGGGCGCAGCAGGAGCACGCCCGCCCGGCGGAGAGGTTGCGAGCTTTCCTGCGGAGCCACGGACGCCTCCGGGGCACTCGGGAAATCTCCTTAGCCAGCACGGGGACGAGCCCCCTTCCTGCGGAGCATCGCCGCCCGCGCAGGCGGCACGAGGCACCGGAGCCGCCCCAGTCCTGGCGCTGCTGGACGCTCCCGCCGGGCAGGCGCTGCCGGACGGCAAAGCCGCCGGATCCGCGCCGGCGCAGAGGCAACCGAAAGCAGGGCGGCGCTGAACGGCCTGGGAGCGCCGGCGGCCCCGAGCCCGCCGCGGGCCGCAGCCCTCCCCTCGCCCCGGCGCCCTGCGAGGCGCCCCACGCCGGGGGCTCTGAGCCCCGCCGGGCTGCGCTGCCCGCGCACCTACCTTCATGGTCGCGGGGGCGGTGAGCGGCGGCGAGAGGGGCCGGTCTGGGAGAGGCGCCTCGGCGCTGCTCAGCGCCTCCTGCTTCCTGCAAAACAGAAGAGAGCGGCCTCAGCTCGCCCCCTCGCCCGCTGGGGCCGGGCCGGGCGAGGACACGGCGTGCCGGGCACGGGGAAACGCTGCCCCCAGACCTCAGGGCCCCGCCGAGGGAGCCCGCGCGCCGTGGCCCGGGGGCGGCTGGCCGGCTCGCCCCCTTTGCGAGGCGTCCCGCGGCGGCGCGGACCCCTTCCTTGTGCCAAGGAAGCTCTCCGCGCGCCGGCGCGCGCCCTTCTCCGGACCGGCAGCGCAGCCGCCGAGCTGGAGCGGGGCAGGACCCCACAGGCTCCGGGGGAGCCCGCGCGCCGCCCTCCTGCCTCGTCTCTCGAGCGCCCGCCTCTCCCGCCGGAACGGCGGCTGGGCCGGCACGTTCCCTCGCTCGCCCTCCGGGAGCCGGGGATGTTCCTCCCCAACGCCCTCGCCCCTCGCTCTGCTTCCCCCGAGCCCCGGGCACCGGCCCGATTGCACTAATCTGCACGGCAGCCTCCAAGGCGTAACGCGTGCCAGACTGCCGAGATTAAAGTTACGGGATGCATACGAATAATTTGATCTGGGCTGGTCGATCTGGGATTTGTAACAGGTTGCCATAGCATCATCTTCTAAGCGATAGAAAATCACTCGCACAGCAGCGGGTTCCCTGTTTGGGGCCAAACTGCTGCGGCTGCCGTGGCCGTTCGGGGGGAGCAGAACGCGTCCCCGCACCCGGCCCGGATGCGCCGGCGCACCTGCATCCGCGCGGAGCGGCGAGCGGAGGCCTGGCCTTTCCCTCCTCTCCGCAGTCGCAGCCCGGCACCGGCGACGCAGCGGGATCTGCGCGGCGAGTGGCGCCCGGCCCGGGGCGCAGCATCGCCCCAGCCCCGGCGCTGCCCCTCCGCAGCGCCTCCCCCGCGCAGACCCCCTCTGGCGCGGGGACGAAGCAGAAGCCCGCGCGGAGTGAGCTGACGCGCTCAGCTCCGAGCGCCCCCGCGCCAAGGACGAGGGCTGCCGCAGCGGGCTCGGCTCGGCTCGGCTCGGCTCAGCACGCCCTGCTGCCGTCGCGCACGCCCGGCCCCTGCTTTCACATACAGCTACGTAGAAAACGGACTTCTCCCAATTTGTCACGGACTTCCCACTTTGTCCCCTTGAGAAAGCAAGGCTTGAAACGTGAATAATAGTGAAAACAGATTTTTATCTTTTACAAATTCTGTTTTCTGATCTCATTCCTGGAGCGGAAGGAAAGCAGTGATCCCCAGCTGCACTTAGACCAATCAGCCAAGGGACTGGTGCTTTTTCTCTTAAGGCCGTAAGGATTATCTGAGAGACATAAGCCGAAGCCATTTCTGAGCTGATCCAATAATTTCTGAAATTGCACAGACCTGCTCCTAAATCGAGAGTCTCCGAGCAGGCACGGGACCGACCCCGCGGCAGAGGGACAGCGCAGCCCCTCCAACACCGAAGGCGCCGGCCGGGGCCGGGGGCAGAATTTCTGGCGGCGGGGAGAGGTCGAAAACGCAGCGACCGCTGTTTCGTGGAGTGAACCTCCATCCTGCTCCCACTGGGGCCAGCAGGACTTTTTAAGTGGATTTCAGGCAGTGCAAAGATTTTGCTCCCAGTCCCTCCAGGTGACAGAGCAGCGACGACATCCCGCGCTGAGCTACGCAGTTAGCTAGTGCCAGTGACTGAGAAAAGAGGCATTTGCCTTATTTCCAGTTGCCTGGAGCAGCTGCGGCTGAACACGCACGGGAGGCGCATGTGTGGCCGTGCCCCCCTCCTGCCCGTGTCGCCCCACAGACCGTCGCCGAGCAGGGAGCCGCAGCGAATCTGGGGTGGGTAAAAGCTGCTGCCGAGTCCCTGGTGCCCGGGGCCAGCGGGAGCTCGGAGGGTGCCGGGGACAGGGTGCCGCCGCGGACTGCCCGCCGCGGGCCGGGGAAGGCGGCGAGCATCGCCCCGGCTCCGGCGCTCCAGCCTGCCCGCCTCGGGCTGCGCTTTGCCGTGTGGCTAACGAGGGAGGGCCTCGGGCCACCGGGGACTCCGTGGCCACCACCGACCCTGCCGCGCTCGCGTACGGCTCATGCGAGAGCAAAATTCAACTGCAAACACAGAACGGGTGAACGTGGGAGGAAAAAGGAGAGAGGAGGAGCAGGGGGAGAAGCGAGCCCTCCCGACCGCCGCTAGCAGCCCCTTCCTCCTCCTGCAGGGCACGTTGCTTTGACGGCCCTGGCAGCTTGCGCGAGTGAGGCAGCCACTGGGGAGGACGGCATGAAACCTTGCAGCCTCTCCCACGAAGGCCCTTCACCCGCGGCAGGCAGGAGCGCAGCTCCTCGGTCCTCGCTCTCCCCTCGGGGCGCCTGTGCGGCTCTCACCGTCGGAGGAAACCCCGCAGCAAGAATTAAAGCCAGAGAGCCTGCGTGGACGGGCGAGCTGGGGGTCAGGCGCGTGCGTTGCGGGCCAGGCCCCCGCCAGGCTTCGGGGCGATCTCCCTCTCAGCCCCGCGGGCCACGCTGAGCACGTTCAAAGGAACCCGGTACCTGGGGCGAAGAGAAGTCCCTGGAAGCGGCGGCCCCTCCTCCGCGCTGCCCGTCGCCCCCCAGCCCCAGCAGGGACCCGAGCGCCCAGGGGTTCGGCTCCTCGGGCCTCCCCGGGCCCGCGCAGGGACGGGCTGCCTTGCTGCGGGACGCTCGGTGTCGGGGTCCCTGGCAGCACCGCACCACGAGTCAGTCACATCGCGCCGAGACGCCGCGTCGCAGGAGCCCGACGCTGTGAAACGCCCGAGGAGGACGGTCGTTTCTCTCGCAGGCGGGGCAGAGACGGACCGTGCGCGGCCACAAGAGCCCAGAGCCGAGGCAGCCGCGGCACTGCCGCGGCGCCCGCAGGGACGGCCGAGCCTGGCTCCCGGCGGAGGCAGGACTCGAGCCCTGGCCGAAGCCGCCCTGAAGCCGCCTTGCAGAGCCATCCGGACCCTCCGACGTGGGGTGTCCCGGCCTCCCGCTGGCACCTCGCCTCATGGAAGCACCTGCAACCCGCGGCAGACGGAGGCACTGCCGGACCGGTCAGGCGCCCCGGAGGGAAGCGCGGCCCCTCCGCGGGCAGCGGCACCGGGAGCTGTCCCACTGCCGCCCCGTCGGGCGCCTCAATCTCTGCCTAAAACCCCGGCAAAGCAGGAGAAAGGAATAATCCAAAACTGCAACACGCGTGCGGCACGGGACACGCACGCGAAGCCGCAGAGCGGTCACCATGGCTCTGCTCCGGAGCGCGCCGGCTGCCCCGGAGCATCTAGAAACGGGCTACAGACCCGCCACCCAATATTTCCAGCCTTGGGGGGGCAGAGGGGCTGGAGCCTCATGCCCCATTTTTTCAGGCTAAAAAATTGGGGGGATACTTTACAATAAAGACCCCAAACCACCAGTCTTTTCTTCATATGCTTTTTGTATGAAAGCACAATTGGAATAAGAAAAAATAGAAATAAATGATAAGAAATCCATCAAGCTGCAGCAGCAATCACACTGCTTTCACACAGAATAAGAGGTATGCACACTACTGACATTTGGGTGCATAATTCTTACTATTTTTAACAACAAAGTTGCCAGAGCATCACACTCCTGGTGGAAAGAGAACTTGCTGACCGAGAACACACAAAATAAATCAGAGCACTGTAAATCTCCGAAGCAAATGGAAACTCGCAGTAATAAGCAGGGAAAAAAAAAATCGGGAGCCATGCATAACAGATGCCAGCTAACACAATATTCCAAACAGGCTATTTCCTCAAAACACGAAGTTGAACATAAAGTACAGTCCGCGGCTTAGTCAATGAAAGCCGAGACCATTTGTCAGCTGTTCCTCGGCGACGAGACAAAGCTGTTCAGGCGAGTTCAGGCCGTTCCGATCGCGGCGGGCTCCGACGCGAAGCGCCGCTCCGGCGGACGCAGCAGCGGAGCCGCTGCGCGCGGTGAGCTCCCTCCGTCCGCGCACACACCGCGGGCGGCTGCGGGAGCGCTCGGGCACGGCGCGCTCGCCCCCGCGCCCCCGCGCCCGCCGCTTCCCTGCGGCGCGAGCAGCAACCAGGCTTTTCCTTTTTTAAAAAAAAAAAAAAACCTTCGACAAGGAGGGGAATAAAGCCGTCTAAACTCGCACTTTACCTTTTCTCCTTATTTTGCCTCCTGGATTTGTGCAGCAGCCCGATGAGCACCACGGCGGCGCGGATGCCCGCGCGCTTGGAGGGCGTCCCGGCGCCCGGGCGCGACATGCTCCCGCCGGCGGCGGCGGCGCCGCGCAGCTCCGCCCCGCTCCGCGCCCCGCTCCGCGCCCTGCTCCGCCCTGCTCCGCCCCGCGCAGCGCCGCCCCGCTCCGTCCCGCTGCGCGCCCTGCTCCGCGCCCGCCGCGCTCCCATGGGGGCGGCGCCGCGGAGCCGCCGCAGCGCGGGCGCGCAGGGCGAGCCCGGCCCCGGCCCCGGCCCCGGCCCCGGGCCGGGAAGGCGGGCGGCGCTCGCTGCCCCCTCTGCCCCCTCTGCCCTTGCTTTTCCTGGAGCCTGGACTGGTTCCCGAGCAGGAGAAGCGGAGCCGACGGCGGCAGCCAGCCGCGAGGCCGCTCGCCCGGTGCCTGGCCGGCACGGACCAGGGCTCGTACCGGGGTGCGAGTGTGCCGTTTCCTCCGGGCTGTCGTTTACTGATTCCTGCGAGGGATTAGCTGAATTTTAGGAATGTTAAATGAACAGGAGCTTAATTTTTTATGGTGGAGTGCTAATGTCACAAGCATTGCTCTGATGCTGAGGTTTTTATGACAGCTTCCTGTCCCGTCACCCATGAATTTGTGTTGCTGAGTATTTAGAGGGATAAAGTTACAGCGACTTTAACATCTTAACAGAACAGAAGACGTCCCCCTCCTCCCCCACTGCAAACGTTTTCTTCTCGCTCTCGGCTCGCAGCCCAGCCCGTGGGACACGCGGCACCGCCGGGCCCGGCGCGGGGGCCCTGGGAGCGCCGGCCCTGAGCTGCCACCCTCCGCCCTGCCTGCTGCTCCGCCGCCGGGCGCAGTGTGATCTGGGGGGTGCTGTCGCTTTCTTTTCTTTTTCTCCCTCTGCTAAGTAAACTGTAAATGATCCGCCTCAGAACGCAGCACCCTTCCCGGCGCAGCGCTGCTTGCGGTGGCGACAACCCCCCAGGGCTCTTCCCCGCCTTCCCTTCTCCTCCCCATCACCCTCCTCTCCGGCCGGGGACTGGCGGGCAGTCGTCGCCAGCGCCCTGGCCCCTCCGGCCACGGCCCGTAATCAAGGCGTTTGCTCGGGAGCGAGGGGCTGGCGACGGCCCCGGCGGCTCGGCCGCGCAGCCCGTGCAGCGCTGCCTGCGGCTGCGGTTCGCTGGAAACTGCCACGGTTGAGGTGATCAACACCACTTCAGCTCTGGCCTTTTCCATCTAAATAGCTCAGCACAAGCTCTAATCATGCGTATGCTTTAAATCCAATAAAAATCCCCTCCACCTGTGCTATAACTTCTTTAAACTTTCCGCTTTAAGACAGTTAAACGCACGTACAAGGCTTTCTTGTCAACAAGCTGCAATTATTCAACCCTGGAACAACCTGGCTGCAGACGGGCAGCGGCCGCAGCCTGCACATCTGTGGGCCGAGCGCACGTGCAGCTCTTCAGGGTCAAGACCTAAACCCTACGTCCATTTTAACGTCAACATTTTAAGGTTTTAAGGGCTCTCGAGCAGAGCCTGTGAGGACGGAGGCGGCAGCAGGGTTGGCGCTTGCGGCAGCCGCTGGAGACGCCAGGGCTCCAGCAGGGCTCCCGCGAGCCCCCGCCGAGCCCAGCCCCTTCCCAACACGGATCCCGAAACGACCGTTTCTGCCTCCTCGGTACGACGTTACGCGACACCAAACTCCTTGTGGCACCCGAAAAAATCTGAATGGAGAAGAGGAGGAAAAGCACATAAACCTGGATGCTACCTGCACCCTCCGCGACAGCACAGGGCACCTAACTCACGCTGAAGCCTCTCAGCAAAGCTTCTGTCGGAGCAAGCAACACACCCCACTGCTCTTGTCAGATATACCTGGCTGCTCCCTTTCAAGCAAGAATCAGACTGACAAATTAAGCAATTGCCAAAAAAAAAAAAAAAAACAAACAAAAAAAAAAAAACAATTAGAACCTATTTCCATGCCAAATTGTATCAGTTCTGCAGCACCTCATTAGTTTTCATTTAATGGAGGGGTAGGGGTTTTAATTGTAAAGCTTTTACCTATTGCATTAAACAGACAGCTTTGAATTTCACCGGGTCTCTCTCCAGAGACATTCTCCCCCGCCGATCTTCCCCCCTTTTCCAGACAAGTTAAGTATTAATCCTCTCTTGTTTTATGCTGAAGCAGCTTTGTATTGATTTTTAAAGATGCTCATTTCTCTGGTATTTGGAAATAGAGGATCCCGTGGGGCAGATGCACTTGGCCCTATTTCCTCCTCCGCCCAGGTCCAGCGTGCGAGTCTCTGCTTGGGCGAGCGCGTCCTGCACCTCCGCGCCCTGCTCCCAGGTCTCCGGCGGGAGCCGGGAGAACCAACAGCACCGGCTTCCCGAGGAGGGCTGGATGCTTCTGCCCAGGGGCCAAAGGGAGGAAACCGGAGACGAGCAGCTTGACCCAGTGCCCAGGCGCCGGGCGCCTGGGGCCGCCGGAGCTGGAGGGCCGGGTGCGCGCCCAGGCGAGCGCCACGCGCCGAGGCGGGACCTGCCCGGACCTTCGCCCACCCTCTGGACGTGCTGCCGCCCTGCCTTTGAGATAAGCAGCTGCCGCTCTGGCACGAAGAATCAAACCCCTCTGCAAAGAGCCCTGACGTTTTGCTTTGGAGGAAACAGTTTTGCAGCTAACCACAAATGTGAATCCGCAGGGTCTGGCGAGAGCTGCTTCCAGCCCTGGACGATTACACGCCGTTATTAATAAGTCACCAGGGCGGCTCGATCGTTTATGCAAAGCTTGGCATTTTCCCTGTGCGCTTCGCTACGGAACAAAGATCTGAAAACACCACGTTGTGACAAGACCTGACCTTCCTCCTCGATATCGCAGAACCTCCCATGAAAACACGATGCTACTAATATTGTTATTATTATTCAAGACCCCTGTACTTGTGGAGTCACTTTGGCTTTTATCGTAGTGCTTCGCCCACCTTCTGCCCTCGAGCAAACAGGATACGCTTCATTTAACGTTTTAACAGCAGAGAAACCTTCCAATGCTGAGCGCATTTTTCCCCATGTGCAGCCCTTAGCTTCCCGGCTGCTGCTCCTCTCCTGCCCTGTGTCCCCGGAAAGCGCACCCAGAGCTGGCCGGTGCCCGCGCGCCGCAGAGCCGCGACGCTGCCGGGTGCAGAGGCGCTGGCCCCGGCGCCGGCCCCCCAAGCGGGCCGCGGAGCCTCCTCCAGGCAGACCGATCAGCGCGCCGGAGACGGAGAGGGACGAGAGAAGGGTGTGAGCGACGCAGGAAGACAAAAATAGCAACTGAGTTTCTGCAAGAGGAGCAGTCGCATCCCTGTTCCCTGGCTCCGAAGGGATTGCAGAGCTGCGAGCTCGGGAGAAGGCGATTACGGTATTTCCAGATGTGCCGCGGGAGGAGGAGAGCACATCCAGTTTTAAGAGACGCGTCACGAGAAACAGAGCTTTACATTATTTAGACATCCAGCCCCAAGTAATCTGATTACAGATTTACTTTATGACTTCAGTTAGAAAGACAGAGGAAATACCAGCAAAGTGCAGGCAGGTATTTTTTCCTTTCCTTTGGATGAAACATCCCTGTGCGTGGGAGGAGCTGTGCAAAACCCATGGAGCGACGTTCGGGCACTGTGGTACGCGTCAAGGGCACAGTAAAAGGTGAGGGCAGGGAGGATTCATTACGTTTTAATATAAAGGTGGACACGGAAAATCCACAACCCACAAAACCCACTGCACACCCCGCACCGCCACACTGCCCACGCTGCTGCACGCCCCACGCCATGCATGCACCGCACTGCCGCATGCCCCACACTGCCGCACACCCCACGCCGTGCCCACCCTGCGCCGCCACACTCCCCACGCTGCTGCACGCCCCACGCCGTGCACGCCCCCCCACCGCCGCACGCCCCACGCCGTGCACACCCTGCACCGTGCACACCCCGCGCTGCCACACTGCCCACGCTGCTGCACGCTCCACGCCATGCACACCCTGCACCACTGCACGCACCGCACTGCCGCACGCCCCACGCCGTGCACACCCCGCTCCACCACACTCCCCATGCTGCTGCACGCCCCGCACCATGCACACCCCGCACCGCCGCACGCCCCACACCGTGCACACCCCACACGGTGCATGGCCCACACCTCCGCGCGGCCGGGCTTGCGTTAGCCGGCACGAAGCGGCGCGGCGACGCGGGGGGCCGAGCGCCCGGGGCAGGGCCCGGCCCCGGCAGTGCGGCCGCGGCCGCGGGGCTTCGCCTGGCGCTCCCCATCCCCTCCCGTCTCCGGGCGCCTCCCCGGGCCCCTCGCAGCGGCTTGCGGGGCCGCCGGGGCCCCAGCTCGGGCAGGAGGGGCCGCGGAGCGCGGAGGGGCGCGCGCCGCTCCTCTCCGGGAGCCGAGGCGCGCAGCCCTTCGGCACCGCCGCGGTGCTGTGCCTCTGCTCCGCGCAGAGGAGCGAGACGAACCGCCCGCTGAACGAAGCACCGACGCAACTAGCTGCCTGCTGCCGCTCACAAACCACTCCCGGCTCTCGCAAGCGGCAGCAGGGAAACACATGGGGACAGCGATGGGGAGACGTGGGGATGGTGATGGGGAGACGTGGGGACGGTGATGGGGAGACATGGGGATGGTGATGGGGAGATGTGGGGACAGCAATGGGGAGACGCACGGATGGTGATGGGGAGACACACGGACGGCGATGAGGAGACATGGGGACGGTGATGGGGAGACACAGGGATGTCGATGGGGAGACGTGGGGACAGCGATGGGGAGACGTGGGGATGGTGATGGGGAGACGTGGGGACGGCGATGGGGAGACATGGGGACGGCGATGGGGAGACATGGGGACGGCAATGGGGAGACATGGGGATGGTGATGGGGAGACGTGGGGACGGCAATGGGGAGACGCACGGATGGTGATGGGGAGACGCACGGACGGCGATGAGGACACATGGGGACGGTGATGGGGAGACACAGGGATGTCGATGGGGAGACGTGGGGACGGCGATGGGGAGATGTGGGGATGGCGATGGGGAGACGCGCAGGGACAGCAGCCGTGAAGCAGAGCTAGACACTTTCATGTAGAGGTTTTACCAGTTGCCTTTCAATGCCACCGTATCTCGCTGTAGCAGTAAAGCACATGCCAAAAAACCATATCCGAGTTAGCACAGCAATAAAAACGGAATTTGCATTTACCGCTCTGGAATTAAGCTTTGAGCACAAAAGCAGATTTCTGGCCGGTGGAGCAGGCGGCGCGGCGGGCCCCGCGGCGTCCCTGCGCCCGCGCCGGCAGCAGCGGACGCGCCGGCTCGCTGCCGGGCGGGAGCCCGGAGCAAGGCTTTCCAAAGAGACACGTTCCAAGACCTCGGCATTAGATCAAATTAGATCAGATCAGCGGGGGAAATAAGTCTTTAGGGCACGAGCCGTTCCTCTGAACTTTACAGGCAACCCCGTGGACCAGCCGCCACCGTTCCCCGTAGGCGCCGCTGCGCGGGCCGCGCCGGGCGCCGCGAGCACAAGCTGCCCGGAGCGCCGACCGCCCGCCGCAGCCGCCGCAGCCACCGCAGCCGCCGCAGCCCCCTCCCCTGCTGCCGCGGCGTCCGTCCCAGCGCCTCCCCGCGACCACCGGCAAACAGCCCCTCCTGCGACAAGCTATAAATACAGCCGCATCGAACCAGACACACAAACCAGTTTATTAATCCTGAAACGGAGCTAAAAATAGACCCACGAGGGGCTGCCGAGTCCTCCGGGCAGATGCAATCGTGGATAATCTAGCTTTAAATTTGCAGAGGCTGCTTGGGCGCCACGGCGACGTTTCCACACCCGGGCTGCAGGAAGGCGCCGCGGCGGCGGGCTCTGCTGCGCCGTGGAGCCCGCTTGGAGGCAATCTGCTCTCCGGAGCGCGTCCTCCCAGGACCTAGGCACGGTCCCGGGAAGATCTCTGCAGCAGCCAGAGCAGCTCCTGCTCAGCAGCTCAACCGTTCCCACCTCTCCCCATTAACACCTGATGGCCAGGGCAGAGTTAAAGAGCCTCAAGCCCAGACACGGCTCATTTTTACAAAGGTCCGGGAAAACTCATCTCTCCGTTCCGCCTTCATCTCCCACAGCCATTCCTGTTACCGGACACGCCGCGCGCCAGCGCCAGCTCGTGCCGGTACGAGGCTCCTCTGTTCCATGGGGAGGTGGTTATTTCATTGCTATTTTCACTTCACAAGGTCCAAGAAGCAACTTTTGGTCTGATGAAGGGCCTTTTTTAGTACCAGTGGTTTCTCCCCCACCCTACTGATGACGCCAAAGAAAACCAGCCAGAGCTCCAAGGGCTGAGAATCAATCAGCAGGCGAAGGGCTGATCAACCTCGAGCCTAGGACAGCACTTTGCCGGGTTATTTTTGAGGCTTTGGGAATGAATCTGGATCACGGAGGCAGGTCCTTGCGGATGCTGGTCCCCGTCACCCTTCGGGCCTCCGGCGAGCGGCGGTGCCGGGGTCCCCGGGGGCAGGCGGAGCGCCCGGCCGGGGTGCTGGACAGCTCCTGGCGGACCTTCCCGCGGCTCTGCCGAGCCCGCCGGGAACCCGCGGAGCTCTTGTGCTAGGACCAGCGCAGCGTGTTTGTGAGGATGCAGACGATATTTATGCAACCTCACCTGGCCCAGAGCTGCTTTTTGGTATGCAAACATCCTTTGACATGCTGACTGCCCCCCCCCGGGCCACCTTGCAGCTTCAGAAGTTGATTTAATTGCAGTCTCGCTCCCTTCATCCCTCCCTGGAAAGCACGAGCTACACCATTAAACTAAAATACGGTACCGCCGTATCTGCTCAGCCCTCCCAGGACCACACCGGCACCAGCTGGTCCGGGACACGGCGCCCTTTCTGCAGACTCTTCGCCTGACAACAGAAACACCGGCAGCAAACTGACGGATATTTTACAAATATCTAATGTGGCTCTGGCCAGGCCCCAGCTACAGAATCGTGCAGCGAAGCAATCTGTCCCCAGGCAGGAGCGCCGCGAGGCAGCGGGGACGGGCCGCGCTCCGGGGCGCAGGAGAAGCCGGGAGCGCCGGCGGCGGGGGGCGGCAGCAAACACGTTTTGCTGTGATCAAAAATGCGTTCTGGGAAAAAATGTAAAAGTTTAAGACGTCCTTTACTCGAGCGGCAGCAGCACAGCGGGAGCGGGCGGGCGCCGCCGGCACGGTGCAGCTCCGGGCGCGCGGGCACGCGCCGCGGTGCCCGCCCCAGAGCCGACGCGTGGGAGGCGGCGGTGCGCACGGAGCGGCGCGGCCCCCTCTGCGCCACAGGGCAAAAGAAAACCCCCGGGACCCCGGGAACCCGCCGCCGCCGCGAGCACCGCCGTAGCTTCTCGCCAGCTCAGCAGAGCCCCGGCCGCGAGCGCTGCCGCCGCGCCGCCCTCGTGCCCCCGGCCGCGCGCGCCGGCGGGCGTCCGGAGGCGGCGGCTCCACCGAGAGCGCCGCCCCGCTCGCCGGCGCGGCTGCCACCCCGCGCTTCGCAGGGAACGGGCTTGACAGCAGAGAAACACGACCACTTACTTGATCTTCAGGCTGGCGAGCATCGTCTTGTCAATCCTGCGGGGAGAGCAGAGCAGAGGCGGGTTAGCGGGCACCGGCGAGGCGCGCGGCGGGTGTCTTCTCCCGCGGCCCGGGTCGCGCGGGGGCTCCTGGAAAACCTGGCTGCAGCTCCCTCGCCTGACACGAGGGTCCCCGCCGGAAGACTTGACCGGGCAAGAAACAGGCCAAAACACAACCCAAACTTGCAAACTTAGCTGCAAGGAAAGCAAAATCCCACCAGTCGTGCCCTGCGGCAGCCAGCGCAGGGCTGCAACGCGAGAGCCGAACTGTGCAGAGGAACAGGAGCTGCTCCGGCAGCGGGCTCGGCCGGAGCAAATCCCTGCTGCAGGAGCTGCCCGCGGCGCAGCTGCAGCCGCGCTCTGCAGCGCTCAGCAGGGCGCTGCCTCGCTCATCCCTGCGGTGCTTCGACATCCCCACGTGTAAAGCTGCCTTTTACTCAACCCAGCACATTTGCCGGCTGTCGCTGCAGACACCTGCGAGCGCCCCGGGACCCAGGCAGGAGGTGAGCGCCAGGCTGCCCGCGCAGCTCACGGCCCCAGCCCCGTTCTCGCGGCAAAAGGTCCCAGGTTATTTCATTTATTTGCTTGGCACTGCTAATAAGTGCCTATCTCCACAGAATCATTATGGTTAACAGCATATTAATATTAATTAATGCAAATCATTGTAATGTCTCAAAGTGTAAAATGATGTCTTTTGGCAGGGATTGCAAATGCTGTGTTTATGCCACGTGGAATTAATTCCATGTCTTCAAAACCCCCAAGAAGAGGCACAGTTTTTGCAGCGCACTCGCAGCACGCGCCGCCAGGCAGCAGCAGCAGCAGCGCTGCCTGCCCTGCTCCGGCTGCAGGCCCCGGCGCGGGGGCCTCGGGCACGCTCACGCACCCCGGTCCCGGTCCCGGTCCCGGTCCCGATCCTGATCCCGATCCCAGCCCCGGCCCCGGCCCGCATCTGCTCCTGTTGTCGCCTCCTGGAGCGTGGGCACGTGACCGTGCCTAAAAATAGAGCCGGGGCACCGCTAATTATCACTTAATGTTTAACGAGCCCGTCCACAGAGCTGGTTGATCATTAATCCGAGCTCAGCGTTAAGGCAGCTTGGCGCAAAACAACCTGTTGCCAGAACGTTTTAACGGCCGCAGGAGCGCGAGGCGGCCCGCGGGCGAGGGAGGACCTGCCCCGCGCGCCGGCGCTCGGCGCGGCGCAGCGGCTCTCGCCGGGGAGGGAGCACGAGGAGAAGGCAGTTGGTGTTATTCTGCCTCAGAAGAAAGAAGGAAAAAAAACAAGCAAGAAAACTGTCTGCTTCGGAAACCACAGCTGCGAGGTGGCTGAGCGGAGAGGGGCTCAGGCCGCCCTGGCGGCGCTGCCCTTGCCGGGGCGGGGAGCGCGGAGCAGCCGGGGCCGGCAACGCCGGGCCGCGGCGCAGGAAGGGCGGGTGCCGGGCCGCGGGCAGCGCGGCCGCCGCGGGCGCTTCCCGTGCACGGCGTTCCCACGCTGCCAGCGCCTGGTGCCACTGCGCCGTGCGCTGCACTGTGCACCACACACTGCACCGTGCACCACTGCACTGTGCACCGCACACTGCACAGTGCACCGCTGCACTGCGCACCACTGCACCGTGCACCACTGCACCATGCACCGCACACTGCACCGCGCACCACTGCACTGCGCACCACTGCACTGTGCACCGCACACTGCACAGTGCACCGCTGCACTGCGCACCACTGCACCGTGCACCACTGCACCATGCACCGCACACTGCACCGCACACCACTGCACTGCGCACCACTGCACTGTGCACCACTGCACTGCGCACCACTGCACTGTGCACCGCACACTGCACAGTGCACCGCTGCACTGCGCACCACTGCACTGCGCACCACTGCACTGTGCACCGCACACTGCACAGTGCACCGCTGCACTGCGCACCACTGCACTGCGCACCACTGCACTGTGCACCGCACACTGCACCGCGCACCACTGCACTGCGCACCACTGCACTGTGCACCGCACACTGCACAGTGCACCGCTGCACTGCGCACCACTGCACCGTGCACCGCACACTGCACCGTGCACCACTGCACCGCGCACCACTGCACCGTGCACCACTGCACTGTGCACCACTGCACCGTGCACCACTGCACCGCGCACCGCACACTGCACCATGCACCACTGCACCGCGCACCACTGCACTGCGCACCACTACACCGTGCACCGCACACTGCATTGTGCACCACTGCACCACTGCACTGCACTGCGCACCACTGCACTGCACGCTGCATGCTGCACTGCTGCACCACATGCCACTGCACCGTGCACTGCTGCACTGTGCACCACTGCACTGCACGCTGCATGCTGCACCACATGCGACTGCACCGTGCACTGCTGCACTGTGCACTGCTGCACCGCTGCACTGCACTGTGCACCACTGCACTGCACGCTGCATGCTGCACTGCTGCACCACATGCGACTGCACCGTGCACCGCTGCACTGTGCACCACTGCACCGCTGCACTGCACTGTGCACCACTGCACTGCACGCTGCATGCTGCACTGCTGCACCACATGTGACTGCACCGTGCACTGCTGCACTGTGCACTGCTGCACCGCTGCACCGCACACTTCACCGCTGCACCGTGTGCCGCTCCCGCGCCGCCGCCCTCTGCCTGCCGGCGGCCTCTTCCCCCAGGAAGCACAGGCGAGTTTTGTAAGGAGCAGCTCGCAAATGAGCCCGAGCGCTTCCTCCTAACCGTTAAAAGCAACGGAAAGGACTCGGTCGTAGCGAGCGCTCGGCGTCCGCCCGCGGCGAGCCCCCGCGAGCTTCCCGCCGGCCCCGGAGCGCCGCTCAGCTGGCGCTCAGCGTTTCCACCCGGAGCCCTGCGGGAGCCCAGCCCCGGCCGGCGCCGGGAGCCGCGCGGGGCGCCGGGCGAGGGCCGCGCTGCCCCCGTGCCGCCGGCACGCCGAGGCGCCCCGTCCCCGCGGCTCGGCCTGCCACGACGGCCGCCCGGCGCGCGAGCCGCGCTCCACGGCGAGCGGCGGCGCAGGAGCCGGCAGCGCGCCCGGTGCCGGCCGGGGTGGCCGCGCGGCGGCGGGACGAAGCCCTTCCTGGGGGGCTTCGCAGGCGCCGCGGAGCCTGCAGGGACGAGGGGGGGACGCGGCAGCCACCCACCAGCCGTAGCCGCCGAAGGAGACGCTGCGCTTTCGCTGGAACATGGTGCCGCGCGGCGGGGCCGCGGCGGCGGGAGGCAGCCGCCTGCGCCGCACCGCACCGCACCGCACCGCGCCGCGCCGTGCTGCCGGCCGGAGCCGCAGCGCCAGAGCCGCGTGCACGCGCCGGGGGGGGAAAGAAAGGAAAACCATGTCACTTCCTTTCCTCTCCCCCTTCCCCCAGCCCGGCTCGGGCTTTTCGCAACCCTCTGCGGCCAAGCTCGCGTTTCCCCGAGCGGCAGGGGCGGCGCGCGGCGGGCGCCCGCCCCGGAGCTCCGCGCTCGCCCGAGCGCCGACGCCGCGGGGACGGGCGGCTCCGGCGGCCGCGGCTCCTCGGCCGCGCGCGGGGCCGCAGAAGCGCGCGTCTGCAGCCGGCCGGGGCCGTGGCACGCAGCGTGGCTCTTGACCAGCCCGCGTCAGAGCCCTGTTTAAATGAAAGTGCAGAAATTACCGGGTCCGGTTTCCAGGGATGCAGGAACTCAAACCCACTGCCAGGCGCTCGAACGCCGGCCAGGCGCCCTCGGGGGCCGAGGCCTGTCCTCGGCTGCCCGGCTGCTCCCGGGTTCGTTCCTCCCGGCTCCGCGGCCTGCGGCACAGGGTGACTCGGGCAGCTCTTAATGCCCTCGCCCGGCGAAGCCGCAGCCCCCCGGCAGCCCCCGGGCACCGAACCGGGGAGGCGACGGCCTCCCGCAGCGCCAGGCACCGCCAGGGAAGGGGAGCAGAGGGCGGCCGCGGCGACAGCGGCCGCGGCAGCCGATGGCGCGCAGAGGGCCGCCGGCCCGCGGCGCCTGCCCGCCGGCAGCGGCTATCTCGCGGCCGCAGCCGGCGGCGCCGCCCCGCGCCGGGAGGGGAGCGCCGGGTCGGGCGCCGCGCCGGCCCGCCGAAGCCGAGGCGCGCGGCGGGGCGAGCTCGGCGGCGGCGCGGCTGCGTCCTCGCCCCGCGGAGCGGACGGCAGTCATCAGGCAGCGGCACCTGTGCCTGGCGAGGGACAGCGATAGCGGACCGAGGCAGGCGGGCTGCTTCCGCGCGCTCGGCGCTTATCGTGACGCTCCCACGAGCGCTGCAGCTTGCACAGGTCTGTGCTCATGCATCTATCGCAGAGGCACTACCAAGAAACGCAGCGGCAACGTGGCCACGCACAGTTCCTGCGGCAGCTAAATCATCCCGTGCCAGCGCCGGCTGGGAGGAGCCAGCGCCAGGGCCGGCTGAGCAAGAGCGCGACGGGGAACCTGGGCGCGCCTGGTGCACACGCACCGCGGCCACAGCAAGCTTTGCACACGCACCACAGTCACAGTGTGCTTTGCACACACACCCCCCGCGGTCACGGTGTGCTTGGTGCACACGCACCGCGGCCACAGCATGCTTTGCACATGCACTACAGTCACAGTGTGCTTTGCACACACACACCCTGCGGTCACGGTGTGCTTGGTGCACATGCACGGTGGCCACAGCATGCTTTGCACATGCACCACAGTCACAGTGTGCTTTGCACACACACACCCTGCGGTCACGGTGTGCTTGGTGCACACGCACCGCGGCCACAGCAAGCTTTGCACACGCACCACAGTCACAGTGTGCTTTGCACACACACCCCCCATGGTCACGGTGTGCTTGGTGCACACGCACCGCAGCCACAGCCAGCTTTGCACACACGCACCACAGTCACAGCACGCTTCGTGCACACACGCGCCGCGGTCACGGCACAGTTCATCCCGGCGGCTGCAGCGCCGACGCCTGCGCTGCCTCCCAGCAAGCTGCCTCCAGGCCGGCAGCGCTTCCCGGCGAGCAGCCGCCGCCGCGCCGGGTCCCTCCCCGGCGCCCTCCCAGCCCGCACGCCGAGGCGGCGCGGCACCCTCGGCTCCGAGGCGAGCGCGGGCGCCTGAGGGACCCCAAAAGCACCGGCTCGGCCGGGACGCATCGGGGCCGTCGCGGGGACTTTGCCCAGCCGTCGCCCGGGCGCGGAGCAGGGACCTGCCGCCGGCAGGCAGCAGAATCGCAAAGGCCACGGCAGGACCGCGGTCGAGGAAGACGCGGCAAAGCCCTTCAAAGCTGGAGCCGACTCAGGGCAGCAGCTGCAATAGAAACCAATAGGTCTGACCGTTTCTCTGGCTGCAATCCTCCAATGCTAATTCGTCTTTTCTTTGCAGTATTGATCTTTTTTCTTCCAAGGCACTTTCAAAAGGGAGAGGAGGAACATTTGATGCAGCCGGTGCCTCCGGGTACAGATCCCTGCTCTCCTGCCACGTGCTCCGGAGCTCACCGCCGCGCAGCTCTCGGAGCAGGACACAGCCCCTCGGGTGCGCAGAAGAGGCCGGCGCAGGCGAGGTGCTTCGCCCCCCGTGCAGGGCGGGCAAGCAGCCCTGCCAGCGGCGCCGCGCCCGGCCGCCGACTGCGAGAAACAGGCGTCGGGCCTCTCTTAACCGGATTATTCTTGGTTCACTCTGAACTCGAAACTCTTAAACTAAATGTAAAGAGCTCCTTGATTTCTCAGGCCCATCCGTCTTAGAGCTGCGTCTTGCTAGAGAAGGGAGGAGAAACCCTAGAGAAACTTCCTCCTTAGGAAGCGCCTGCTCAAGCGTGGCGATTTTCCTGCGCGCTTCCCACGCCTCCTCCAGCCGCAGCCTCCCTGCCCGCGCCGGGTCGGCTTGGCAGGGGACGCTGCAAGCAAGCAACAGGCATCGCTGCCTGTGCGCACGGGGCCTCTCCCGAGGGTCGGCACTGAACAGTCTTCTTCTGTATATGTCCATATACGCACCCACGTGTGTGTTTAATACACATATACGATGTGATATATTATCTATAGATGGATTGCTATGACAGGTGGGAAGAGCACTCTGCAAGACAAGCCAGTGCTGGCACCGTCGCCATGGCTACCTGCACATCGGCGCTCAGCCCGCGCCGTGGCCCCAGCCCCACGGCACAGCGCAGCTCAGCGCAGCACGGTGCAGCTCAGTGCAGCACAGTGCAGCACGGTGCAGCGCAGCACGGTGCAGCTCGGTGCAGTGCAGTGCAGCATGGTGCAACACAGCGCAGCACGGTGCAGCTCTGTGCAGTGCAGCGCAGCATGGTGCAGCAGAACACAGCGCAGCACAACACGGTGCAGGACAGCGTGGGACAGTGCAGTGCAGCACAACACAGCACAGTGCAGCACAGCACGGTGCAGCACAGCACGGTGCAGCACAATGCGGCACAGCGCGGCACGGTGCAGTGCAGCGTGGCACAGCACAGCATAGCACAGCACGGCGCAGCGCAGCACGGTGCAGTGCAGTGTGGCGCAGCACAGCGCGGTGCAGCGCAGCACGGTGCAGTGCAGCGTGGCACAGCATGGCGCAGCACAGCGCGGTGCAGCATGGCACGGTGCAGTGCAGTGCGGCATGGCGTGGCACAGAGAAGCCCAAGAGCCAGGCCGGTCCCGGGCTGCACGACGCAGAGAGCTTGGCCCCATTCACACGGCTGCAGCCGACGGAGACAGGGAGGCAGTAGAGAGGAAAAAGCATCGTTTAAACTAAACCCAAGGGGGCAAAAGGGGGTGGGGGAAGGCCGGCGCCGGCGGAGCGGCCCGCGGTGGCCCCCAGCCGTTCACACGAGGGCGCCCGGGGCGATGCCCGGCTCGGCGCCGGCGGAGCGGCACGCGCCCTCGCACCGCCGCCCCGGGGCTGTGCCGCGCAGCTGCAGGGCCGGGAGGTCCCTCCCGGCCGCCCCGCTCGCCCGGGCCTCCGCCAGCCGCGGCCACGAGGCAGCGCTCAGAGCCGACGTGTGCGCGGCTTCCTCAAATTTTGCAAACAAGACACAAGATTTTGACTCAGGCTTTTCGAGCCTCCCTGAACATGCTGATATCACCTATATCTCACAGCATTTGGGGTGGCTTTTGCGAGATCTATGCTACATCCAAGCCAGAATCGACAAACAGCTCCTTCTGGTCTGGCATCCAGCCTGGAGGCAGATGTTAAGTCTGAGCAGAGATTCATCTCCCCTGAGAAACTGGAAAGAGGTCTGGGCAGGCTCAACTGATTTTAGCTCCTGGAAAAATTTTCTCCTCGTGATGTTGCTGTTAAGTCCCGTTCCTGTTTCTGCAGCAGCGACGAGCAGATCGGCCTGACGTCGGGGGCAGAAGCAGCGGCGGCAGAAGCGGAGGGGCTCCCAGGCAGCCCCAGGACCCTGCACCGCGCCGGCAGGCTTGGCCCCAGGAAAGCCGTGCAACAGCAAAGGAGCAATAAAACCTCAGCACGGAGGAAGAGCAGTGCTCGTGGTGTGGTTATCACGAGCTGCCCTTCGGGAGGAATCAACAGCAAAGGGAGCAAGAAATATCTGTGGAAGCTGCTACACGCAAGGGCCGAGTTTGCTGTCGGGAATCACGCTTCTTGCCGGATCTGAATTTAGACTCGCTGGCCCGCTGCCAGTCCTCAGCACATCGTGCCGTGCGGGCAGATATTACGTCCCTTGTGATGCCAAAACAAGCAGCCTTAAATAAAGCAGCAGAGTGGGGCGCGCAGGCGGCGGGGCGGCCGCGGCAGGCCTGGCACCGTGCCGCGCGCGGGGGCCGCCGGCGCCGCTCTCGCCCGCCCGGCCGGCGCTGCCGCCTGCCCGCCGCTGCCTGGGCGAGACGGGGGCGAGCGGCACCCGCGGCGCCGCGCAGCACCCGGCGGGGGGGACCAGCCCCCGGGCGGCAGAGTCCCTGGCCCCGGCTGCCTCCTCTGCACGGCGGCACGGGTGAGCGCGGCTCGGCACGGCTCGGCACGGCTCGGCACGGGGCACAGCCCTGCCGGAGGGGCCGAGCAGTGCGGCCGGGCAGCGGAGCGGCGGAGTGTCTCCGCAGCAGGCCCCCGGCGGTGCCGCGCGCCCCGCTCGGACGAGCCTGCCCAGCCGGGAAACAAGGGCGACCGGGTGCTTCGGGCGCCCTTTGTTCGCGGCCGCCTCGGCACGGTCACGCTCCCGTCCCCACGGCTGCTCGAACGCTGCCGTACGCCGCGACCGCAGCCCCGACGCACCTCACCTCGGTTTCCTTGCTGCTCTCCCAGGGCGGCAGCAGCCCTTGCGCCAGCGCCGGTAAGCGCCGAGCGAGGCGATGCCCGCAGCCGCGGCAGCCCCGGCGCCGCGCCGCCGCTACCGCATGGCTGGTTGCGGAGGGCTGCGCCGCGCCGCCGCTCCGGCGCGCCGCCGGCGCCGGGCGCCGCGCCAGCAGCAGCCGCCTCCGCGAGCGGCTTGGGCGGCGCGGCCGGGCGAGGGGCTGGGGGCTCGCGCCCGCCCCCGGCCCCGTCGGCGGGGAGGAAAAACCAGGCGCCGCGGCTGCGGCTGCTATTCGCCAGGGCGCCGCGAGCTGAGCATTAACCCCTTAACCTGCCGGGTGGGCGGGAAGGCAGGAAGGGCTGCGGCGTGCGGGGAGATAATAACAAGGGAGCAAAACCCTGCGGATTCAGGTTTGGAAACGGACTTCCGTCTTGCACGGGAGCCCTTTAGCAGCTGGTCTGTCCCGGCCGAGTGAACGACGCAGCCTGGGACGGGCCAAAAGCACAGCCGCCGGGGCTGAAACCCGGAGCGCCGGGAGGAAAGGGCAAGCGGGCGCTGCCAGCGCGGGGCAGCCCGGCCGGGGCGGGCGCGGAGCCCGCGTCCGACGGCACGCGCCTGGCGAGGGCCCGCGCGGCTCTGGGCAGCGCGGCCCTCGCCGACCGCAGAGGTTTAAAAGCGGCGCGCGGCTGCATCGCTCCCGGTTTCGCGCCGCGTTGCAGCCGGAGCTGGAGCACTGGGGCAGCCCGCAGGCTGCGAGGTGAAATCCCTGGGGAGCAGGATCCGCGCCCTTCGGAGGCGCTTCCCCGCGGGACCGAAGCGCGCGCCGACGCGGGCGCACGAAACGCGTGCTCGCCCGGCTCCGGCTCAGCCCGTCACTGCCGAGAAGCAAAGCTGCTTCCCTCCCCGTCCGTCGCTCCGGCAGGGAAGCGCGCGGCATCCTGCCC
This sequence comes from Rhea pennata, assembly GCF_028389875.1. Taxonomy (NCBI): domain Eukaryota; kingdom Metazoa; phylum Chordata; class Aves; order Rheiformes; family Rheidae; genus Rhea; species Rhea pennata. The sequence goes on from NC_084682.1 coordinate 815,174, forward strand.
GCACGGGCGCTCCGGGCCGCATCCCCGCCAGCGGCTCCCCGCCCGCTGCGGCGCTGGAGGGCCGTTGTCTCCCGTGCTAGGCAGGGTTTATCCGCCGGAGCTGGAGCACGCCAGCTCCCTGCAGCCCGCCGGCAGCATCCGCGACAGCGCCCAGAGCCGCGCGCACGGCCGGGACGGGCTCGTCCGCGCACCGACGGCTCCCTGCTGCGCCGGTGCAAGCAGGCGGCCCCTAAAATCCAAGCGGAGCAGCGGGGACCAAGATTAAGCGTGGAGTCAACGCTGTTTGATCGCAGAACGCTCGGGTCTGGACGACAGCAACGCGTGCGCGTCGCGGGCAGAAAGAGCCGCGACGCACGCGGGCCGGGGAAGAAAGCGCTGAAGCGCCGAAGGGAATCGGGGAACCAGAACAAATATTTTTCGGAGATTTCCCTTGCGGCTCGGTCACTGAGACGTGCAGCCTCTGGCTCCTCATTGGTTTTTAGTGTAAATCTCAAGCGTGTTACATAGGTAAAACGGGTCCTCAGCAGGTTGTGGGACTGACCAAAAAGCATGAGACTATTTGGAAGAAAGTTTGGGGGAGGGAGCGGTTAACTTGTAGTTTCCACTTGCGTGAGGCTTCCTACCCCTCGCCGCTGCCGTGATGTCTGGGGTTGTCAGGGTCTGCGGCGCTGGGACGGGCACGGGTCTCCGCAGAGCCCGAGGCTCGCGCGGGAGGCGGTGAAGCCGGCAGCCCCCGGCCGCGGCCCGGGGCCGCCCGGGCGGCACGCGCCCGCGCCGCGACGCCGTACCTGCTGGGCGAGCCCAGGTCGGCCCGGCTGACGATGCGGTGCTGCTGCGGCGAGTGCAGCCACTGGAAAGCCGTCAGCGTCCTCTCCTCGATGCGAAACCGGCCTTCTCGCACGTACCTAAAAATAACAGCGAGAACGGCTGAAATATTTATTAGCGCAGCAGTGTCAGGAGAGGGAGAGGCAGGGCCCGGGGAGCAGCGGGCTCAGAGAAGCTCTTCAGCCTGCGAGCCGGACGATCACCGTAGCGCGTTTTAAGGGCTGCAGGAAAGTCACAGATCTGCCACGAGCGCCCGCCCGCGCCGTCCTCAGTGCCGCGACCCGGCTAGCGTCTTTCCAGCGGTATTCCAGACCCCAGGCCAGCGGCCGCGGCTTATTAAATAATCCCCAGTGATGAGCTCACGGTCTCAGTTAAAGCGGCGCGTGCCCTTCAGCGCAGGAGCGCCCTGCCTGCTTCTGCCCGGCCCCCGGCGCTCGGACGCGTCCGCAGCCCGGCTCAGGCCCAGCAGCCGCCGGCGCCGCGCACGCCTCCCGCGCGCTGGACACGCCGCCAGCCGCGAGCAGCCGTGCACGCCGCTGCGGAGCGGCCCGCGCACGGCACACCTTTGTAACTTCACCTCTGGTGCGCATTTCGTTGGAAAAAAGGAAGCCGAGAGGAAAGGGAAAAGAACTCGCGCTCCCTCCGAAGCCGGGGGCCGAGCCCCCGCCCGCCGCCCGTCCGAACTCCCCGGCCGTAGCCTGGAGCCTCGCTGTCTCACGGCGAGGGCAGGACCCCTCGCTCCCAGCAGAAGTAAGGCAGAAGCACTCCTGGAGTTTCCCCGGCAGAGAAACGCTCCCTCCTAACTTCACTGCTCTAAGGGACGGAGCGCAGCGCGCTCCCAGGGCTGCCCTGCACGTGCCCCCTCTGCCAGGCCAGCGACGGGCAAACGGCTTTGGGAAAGGACGGAGGAGGGCTAGGCAGCAAGGACGGCAAAACAGCCAAGCCAAGCAGCATTAAAACTTTCCAGGTCTAAGCGTGCATTAAAAAAAAGAGCCCTGGACTGCCAAGGAATAAAAATAGAAAGAAGCAGAAGCAGCTTTAAATCTCCCTCGGGGACTGGCGCTCGGCTTGTTCACCCTGCGTTTGCCGGGCTGCAGCCCCCGGCGGGGCCCCAGCACCGGCCCTGGCTGTGCCGCTCACCTTGCGCCGGCACTGGGGAGCGGGACCCGGCCCCGGGCCCGGCTCCAGCGCTTACATAAGCACGGCAGGGTTGTAACCCAGAAAGTCATCCCATTCACACCGCAGCACTACTACCGCATCCTGCTCAAAAGTCACACGCTCCGGACGTCACACACTACACTATTAAAAATTAAAAATACAGAGAGAGCTCATTTCCCACGTCAGCCTGGCCCTGCCGCTCCCCACCTCGCTGCCGCAGCCGGCCTCGCCCGTGCGCCGAAGCCTGCGCGGTCTCAGCCTCCGCGACGCCTCGCCCCCCGAGGACCACCGCGAGCCTCCAGGACGTCCCGTGCACGTCCCCGAGACTTGCCAGTGGCAGCTACAGCAGCGGCACCCGGGCGCCCACGTGCCCAGACACTGCCGTCCCCCCTTCTGCGGGGGTGATTTCCCAGCAGCGGGATGTCTCCTGACCCTCTCCTGCCTCTGCTGCACCCCGAACGCCCAAGGTCCCGCTGGGGCAGCGGCGACGCTTCAGGGCCCTTCGCAGCGTGGCAGCCGGCCCCGCACCGCGGACACGGCCGCCGCGGCACGCACCGGGGTGCTGGAGCGCGGACCCCGAAGCGCTCCGGCTGGGAGCCCCCTTTCGGCACGTCCCCCCCGGCCAAGGGGACCCTCCCCAGGCTGCAGCGCCCGGAACAGCCGCACGCACCTCTCCCCTCCCTGCACAACGCTCGCAGCCCCCCGGAGGACTTACCGCCCCCCCGACCCTCTCAACAGCCAGAAACACTCGGGGCAGCTGCCGGGACCCCCGAGCCTCCCAAATGCCGGAGCACCCCCGGGACAGCCCTCACCATCCAGCGCCCGGGGCTCCCCAGCTCCTCCCCTGGGACCCCCACCCGGGACAGCCGCGGCCTCCCCCCCCGCCGGAACTGCAGCCCCCTCCCGCTGCGCCCCAGCCCGACCCCCCCGGGCAGGAGCCGGCCCGGAGCCCCCCGCAGTCCTCCCCCGGTCCCGGAGCCCCCAGCCCCGCACTCACCAGCGCACCAGCTCCCAGCGCCGCTCGCCCGCCGCCTTCCCCGAGGCCATGGTGCCGGTGCCGGTGCCGGGGGCGCGGCCGAGCCCCGGCGGCCCCGCGGCGGGGCGGGGCGGCACCGCACGGCACGGCACGGCACGGCACGGGCCGGCACCGCCACCGCCCGGCCCAGCCCGACCCGGCACCGCCACCGGCCCCGCCCGGCCCCGCCCAGCAAGCCCGGCACGGCCCCGCCCGGCACGGCACGGCCCGGCACCGCCGCCGCCCGCCACCACCCTGCCCGGCCCGGCCCGGCCCGGCCCGCGGCGGGGGCGCACGGCGGCTCGGTGGCCTCCTCGAGCGCCGGGGCCTCCCTGGCGTTTCCGAGACGCTCCTTCCCCTTGTCCTGCAGCGGGAAAACACCCGAGACGCCTGGCAGGAGCTCTAGTGCCGGTTCCAAACCCGGGCCCGTTTCTGCTGCATAACCCGTCGCACACGGCCGCTTCCCCACGCGAGCGGTTTCGAAGGCCGCACGGCGCTTGCCCGCGTGCCGGCCGTGCTCACCGGCAGACGTCCAACACGTTCGGCTTCGCAGACGTAACTTTTCAGAGAGCAGTCCCCCGCCGACTAGCTGTATTCCCTCGCAGAATGACGTCCGCAGGGAAACGTGCATGTTCCAGCCTCCAGGCTTCAGCAAGTCTGAACAAAGTATCGGGAAGTCCTTTGGGAACAGTCGCAGGTGGAGGCGGAGGCAGAAACTGGCCCCCGCCGCCTGCCCCTCTGCACCCTGCCCGGCCCCGCCGACGCTCGCCTGCGCCGTTCCCCGAACGACGGGCGCCGGCGGTCACGCCACGAAGGCCGGGGCGGGCGCTCGAGAGCGGGATTTACCCCATGCACACTGATTATGTCGCCTGCCGTTGCTCATCCTTGAAAATGAATAATCCAGCAGAATTTGCATACTTGTTGTCTATGAATGTGAAGATGAAAATTATACTTCTCTGGACCCAAGGCCGAGTGAGTCACGACTTCCACTTTGAAGTCCTGGGAGCTGCTTGGTGTATTTCAGTTACAGACGACCCACTGTGTTTAGCAAACAAACTGGAAGTATATTTAGAAAATATTTCGAGGAGCTTTGACTCATGCTGGAAGCGATTTCTCCAAAGTGATGTTCCAGGCCTAAATCCTAGATTTCTAAACTTTAAGAATATAATTGCACAACTCTACATTTCTCAGATGCTTTACTCACAGTGCATCAGCTTCGTTTACATTAAATAACATTAATTCCTCAAGTAAGTACCTATTATTGGTAATTGTGGCCTCCTATTCTTGCAGGACCCAAATACATCCAAAACTCATTAATGCATTTCTCTCAGCAGCACCCTTGTTGAGAAGGAAAGTGATGCTCTGTCCATTTTGCCAAGAGAGGCCAAGTGGCTTTCTCAAGGTCACATAAGAGGATGTTAACAGCAAAACCGGGGATTCAGCCAGGAGGGCTTGAAACGTTTAGGCAGCGACCTATCCTGTGGAGGGAGCCGCCTTCTCTTTCAAATTATGGGCAGAAGACTGAAAAGAAACAACCTGCCCAAACAGGCTGCTTCCATGCAGTCCGCAGCGCCTCACCCCCAGGCCCCCCCGGCCTCTCTGAGACGGATCCGCCGCGTTAGGGCACTTGCCGGAGAGCTGGGAGCCCGCTCCCTGAGCAGAGAGGAGGCTCTCGCGGGGCCGTGGCCAGGGCCTTCTCCTGACCACATAGCTGGATGCTTCGGCTGAATTTGTCATCAGGAAATTGTTTGTACTGAAATAATCAGATTTAATGAGCCCAAGAGCAAGTGAGATCACATCTCAGCGAGTCTCTGTTATCAGTTGCCTGCAGACTTCAGGAAACAGCTCTGCAGTAGTTTGATATTTTTCATGATCAGAATCAGAGCTCAGGGCAGATGTAAATAATTTGATCTCCATTCTGCAAAACCTGATGCTCATGCTTAATTTCCTACCTTGTAAGCCCAAGAAGAGTTTCGGTCCCAATGGACCGGCCTGAGCTCATCCCTAGCTGCCCCCAGACATTGCAGGGAGACATTCACCGGCGACGCTGCATCCCTGGCAGGATACAACCACGGCCGGGGCCTAGCTCAGGGAGCCCCCCGCGCCCAGGACGCCCATCGCTCATCTTTCATCCTCAGCTCCTCGCCACTGCTCAGCTCTGCTGCAGGAGGCCAGGGGTGGGATGGCAGCGAGGGGCCCATGCGGGGACCTGGGCTCGGAGTCACGCCAAAGGAGGGGACGCAGGACAGGACAAGCCTCTCCTTTCCTCCCCTAAATCATGGGAAGTGACCCACCCCTATTTCATCACATCCAAGTTTTTTGTAGACCTGGGAAATTCAAAGAATAAACTCAACTTTTTATTTTGGAAAAAAAAAGAAAAAGAAAGTAAGTTCTAATACAATAGGAAATAAGAAAAATGGAATAATGTTCACATAACAAATACATGGTAATGTATCAGGCATCTTTTCGTCTGCTCCGTTGTGCTACCAAAGCCCTGTTGGTTTCAGCTGGGGTCTCTCTTCAGGGCCAGCATCCCAAAAAAAGGCTGTAAGATTTGGCCCATTATTTCCCCAAGCTTGTCCAGTTCAGCTGGGCAGCACGCGAGGGTGCGACCAGCCATAGGAAGCCACCCTCTCCTGTCCCCCTCTGCCCCAGCATTGCTCAGGAAAACTGTGTCCATCATCTTCGTGAGCTGTGCAAAGCAACGTCTCTTTGAAGAACAACAAATTGAATTATTTAGCTCAAGCAAATATCCTTGCAAGTCTCTGATATTTTCCAGTCCCAATGGAAATGTTAAGCTAATGTTAAATTTATCAAAACCCTCCGGCTTTTAGCCCTGCACTACTTTAAGGAGCTTCTTATTACATTCCTCAAAGCAATTAAAAGACACACACACACACAACTCAATTAGGCTGAAAAAATAATATTTGCGACAAAGTTAAACTCACATTTTTAAATTAAATGCAGAAATTCTCTTAATAAGCAATCTAGGGGGAGAGGAAAGCAGTGATCTGAAAATATTCTATGCATTTGGTCTGGAAGGGTACCTGAAGGCATGCTTAATGCAAGTGCATAGGTGCATGCACGCTTATGCTGGGAACAGAGGGGATTTTTTTTCCAGTATTAGTCGCTTTCGGAATGAACTGATTAAACGCCTTCATTTAATCGGAGCCTTGCTCTCAGAGGCTCATAGTCCTCATCTGCTTCCATAGCTGCTAGTAAGAGGGATTTATGTATTCAGGAGTGACCTGAATTGCTGCCTGGGTGCCTGTTTCCCTGCACTGATCAGAAGGCCAGTGCACGAGGACCGCGGTCTTTCCTCGCGCCTCCCGGGCGCCGGCGGGCTCCTCGGCCCGGGCGATGCGCGGAGCCGAGGGTGTGCAAGCGCCGGACGCCGCCGCGATAACCGGGGCTGATGCCGCTAGAGGTCAGTGTCAGGTAAGGAGCCCTGCACGCGCCGGACAGCGGGCCTGCGCGCAGGCCCCGGTGCTGGCTGAGCTGCTGTTAACAGCCAGGACACCTCTTTAGATGCTTTTAGTGTCTGTTGTCCTTTCTATGAGACGGCTTCTAAAAAGAAAAAAAAAAAAAAAAAAGCCGTGAGTCTCTGCAACAAAACCCAGCTGAGGGCGAGGAGCCGGATGGGTGGGTCCGGAGAGAGGTGGGTTCCCAGGTACGGCCCCCGCTGCACCCCGCGCTGGCAGCCGGGCTCTCCGGGCCGGGGCAAGACTCTTGGTGGTCCCAGTGCCCGCCGGCGTGTCGGCGCGGTTCCTGCCGGCAGCGTGCGGATCGCCCCTGTTTCAAGCGGCACTGCAGTCCGACATCACCGGGGTGGGACAGGCAGGGAGCAGGCCGGCTCTGCCGGCTGGGCTCCGCAAGGCCGGTCCCGGCGCCGAGGGAAGCTTTGCACGGAGCTGATCACAGCACACCGTCTGGCAGCAGAGACTCTGTAACTTCCTGACGCTGAAATGGCATTTCCAGCTATCTCTGACAGTTTGTTTTTATTCCCTTCAAAGCCTGGAGGAGAAGAAAAGGTGTCAAAAGATTAAAGGCTGCCACACACTTATTAGAAGGTGTCTCAGCATAATTATTTGGGTATTCACTGGCAGATGGCAGCGCACAACCAAGTTCATTGTGCTCCTCTGCTCCGAGGCGCAGGTTTTGTGCTAACACTTTATAAAGGTAAATTTCCCTCATTACGTTGATCATAAGCTGTCAGTGGAGCAGCTCCCAGCTCTCAGCGTGAGGAGGGGGATGGCGCAGGGTCACCGCCTGACAGCGGGTGCAGAAGATCACAGTCACTGGAGGCATCAGCTGAGTGGCATGAGTGGCACTGAGGCATGAGCTGGAACATATCCCAGGCAAAAAAGCTGAAATCCAGCTCGTTCAGAGCTAAAGGCTGCCAGTTAAACCAGTTCGCTGTGTAATGGCGTGTGTGAGAGAGAGGTTATTAGTATTAACAGCATCTGTGCGCGGTGGCTGAATCCGAGCTGCTGGGTAATCGCTACAGAGGCAATGTGCTTTATCCACGTGCTATTCTGGGTGCAGAGGGTGCATTGTATTCCACTGCCTTCCCTCTCTCCAGCGTGATCGTATCCCGGAGCAATGACCTCATTTAAAGAGGCAGCTGTCTGTCCCTGAATGTCTGACCTTGATCGTTCGCAGGCTTGTCTTTTAGTCAGTGGAAAATCAATGAAAAATGTACAAATCTGGTGAAACATGATGCACTCTGAAATCACCCTATGCATTTCTACCCCTCCCCCTTCCCTCCCAGTCTTTAATTCCCTGCTTCTAAAATAAGCTAAGTGTTAGGGGAAGTGAAAGCGAGACATTAAAACCAACACCCCCACAAAAACATGGCTAACTCCGCAGCGAGATGGACAAATGACATCTTGGCAAGTGTTGATCTGATGATTACAAATGGAGGAGAGGTGATCCCAGTGAGACAACACTTCTCTGAATAGGAAAGTCTATACTCTCTCAAAAATCCATCACCTCATAACAACTTGTCATTCCAGAAAGAACTCATTTTTTATGAGAAACCAGTCTGGAGGAGATCTACACAGGAGTCAGCATGAATGAGTGAGCATTAGGAGGCACTGAAGCTCTCAAATACACTTGCTAGGGCCTTAAGCAGAGATGTTTGAATAATTCATTGCAGATCAGGAACCTGCATGTGCACATATGGGTGTGTAGATCACTCACCTTTTCTCCCAGTTTGATGACTCCTGTTTTAGTGTAAATGTAACTCACTCTTCATAGAAGAATCCTGATTCCAAGCTCAGCCTTCCTCTGCCAGCAGTCTGCACCATGCCATGCTGTACCATGCCAGTTTGCATCAGGTAAAGATCCAATTGTCTCACCGTTAATAAACAGGGATGTTACAAACCTATCACATTACATCTAGACCACTTTCCTTTCTGCCTAACTACTCTGAGACTTAAATTAAACTGCTTTCCATATTACCACATGCTTTGTTATAACTTCAGTATTAGATCAAAAGTCTGAAACATCCAAGGGCAAACATGGACAAGGAAAGACAAAAGGGTACCACAGGCAGCATCCTGCAGGTCACCCAGGTTTGTCCAACTGACCTCATAACCCTCTCACATGCTATTTTTTGTGCTACGTTGTGTGCAAGTAATGGTAGGAAGAACACTGGAGACTGATACACACAGAACAGCAGCAGTTTTAATATGAGGGTGACAGCACAGTCCGGCTGAGCACCTGACTGCAAACACTGCAAACTCTGTAGCAGATTCTGGAATAAGACTGAAATCAGCAGCTGATCAGCAGACATGCAGGGAGGACTCTACCATTTCCCTCTGTTCCTTCACCACCATGTGACATGGAACATGCCACTTCATCTAAGGTTCCCCTGCTGTAAAACAGACATAATGAATCTTTGAAAGTTGAGTCCCAGCTGCTCCGGATATAACAAATGAAAGGGCATGGAGAATTATTAACTACTGTCCTCTAACTATCTGAGTAAACAACCTTTCCTCATCACCTCTTCGACCATAGCTTCTGGGAAGCTTTTTTATAAACTCTTTCTACCCACTGACTTCCTCACTGAAAATGTTACTGTCTCGCATTTAACTTGCCCTCCCTCTTTGAACTGTGCTAATACCGAAAAGTCCACAAGAGATACAAACATGGCTCATTTTCCAACAGATGTTGAGTTCCCCAGCTTTTTTGCCTGATGCAAAATGGCTCCCTTTACTCAGGCCTTAATTGAAGGAAGCACTGGCTGCCCGGGACATTTCTGAGTGTATTTCCGTGGCTGATGCTCTCGGGGGCTGCAGCTCACCTGGCCTGCAGCGGCCGGGCCGAGCGCGGCGGCCGCCGCAGCGCTGCGCGGGCTGGCGGCCCTCAGCACCGCGGACAGCGCCCGCGGCCCTCAGCACCGCGGACAGCGCCCGCGGGAGCCCTGCGCGGCCGGGGCAGAGCCTGGGCCCGGGGCGGGGGTCCCCGGGGGAGCGGGGCCCCGGCCCCGGTGCGGGGGGTCCCCGGGGGAGCGGAGCCCCGGCCCCGGTGCGGGGGGTCCCCGGGGGAGCGGAGCCCCGGCCCCGGTGCGGGGGGTCCCCGGGGGAGCGGAGCTCCGGCCCCGGTGCGGGGGGTCCCCGGGGGAGCGGGGCCCCGGCCCCGGTGCGAGGGGGTCCCCAGGGGAGCAGAGCTCCGGCCCCGGTGCGGGGGGTCCCCGGGGGAGCGGAGCTCCGGCCCCGGTGCGGGGGGTCCCCGGGGGAGCGGGGCCCCGGCCCCGGTGCGGGGGGTCCCCGGGGGAGCAGAGCTCCGGCCCCGGTGCGGGGGGTCCCCGGGGGAGCGGAGCTCCGGCCCCGGTGCGAGGGGGTCCCCGGGGGAGCGGGGCCCCGGCCCCGGTGCGGGGGGTCCCCGGGGGAGCAGAGCTCCGGCCCCGGTGCGGGGGGTCCCCGGGGGAGCGGAGCTCCGGCCCCGGTGCGAGGGGGTCCCCGGGGGAGCGGAGCTCCGGCCCCGGTGCGGGGGGTCCCCGGGGGAGCGGGGCCCCGGCCCCGGTGCAGGGGGGTCCCCACGGCGCCGGGGCCCGCGCCGCAGGGGGGAGCTCGGCGCGCGCAGGAGGCTCCGCGGGCGCCTGTCGCGGCCCCCGCCCGGCTCGGCTCGGCTCGGCTCGGCGCGGCTCGGCGCGGCGCGGCGCCCCGGCGGAGCTCCCCAGTTCCGGTCACGTTGCTGCCTGTTTACGGCGCGGCTCCGGCGGGCGGCGGCGGGGCCGGGCCGGGCGAGGCGGGGCCGCCGCAGGCAGCGCGGGCAGCGCGGGAGCCCGGCCCCGCGGCCCGGCCCGGCCCGGCCCGGCCCGGCCGCCCCATGACGCCCAGCGGGCGCCCGGCGGGGCCCCGCCGCTCCCCCCAGGTAAGGGACCGCGGCCGCGCCGGGCGGGGCGCTGCGGGCGGAGCCGGGGGCGGCGAGCGCGGGGCGGCCGCGGGGCCGGGCGCAGCGGAGCCGCCCGCGGGCTCCGGCAGGCGGATCCGCGCTGCAGGGGCGCGGGAGCGAGCGCGGACCCAGCGCCGTCGGCGGGGATGCGCCGCGCGGCGCTGCGCGGCGCTGCGCGGCGAGCGAGGCGGGGGGCGTCCCCGGTGAAGGGTCTGCCTGGCGCGCGGGCGGGGGGAGCTTTTCCTCCCGAAGTTGCCCAGAACCCTTGCCCGGTCTTTTCTGCAAGTTGCCTCACTCTGCACGTAACCGCTGGCGGCTCATTTCCTCTTCTTTCGCCGTGGAAAAGCAGTCTAGAGCACAGCAAGGCTCCCTGCTTGTTCTCTCCCGGTAGTCACGGAGTTAAGTATCTGTAGAGGGGCTCTGCTGGGGATGAGGGAGCTCTGCCACGAAATTTCCCAAGCGCAGGATCACGCCACGGGGATCACCCACTCAAGATTATGACTGACGCAAAGTGTTGATTGCGGGCCAAATCCTGACCCTGACGGTGAGCTGAATCCATAGTTAATTCCACTGAAGCCAGCAGGAGAAAACACGGCCTTGCTTTCAGCGGTTGCAACCAAATGAAAAGCTTTAGAGTTGGCTATTAGTCAGCCTCTTGTGTTCAGAGAATTGCTAGAAAACATAATAATTTATAATCAACATCTGCATTGATTTAGTCTTTAAATAGATACTGGCAGATAATTAGTAGCCAATAGGATTTTGAGTGTAATTCTGCCTCTATTGAAATCAAGGAAGGTTTTCCACTGACTTTCCCAAGGCCAAGATTTCACCTCTGTTTTCTGTTCCTGGCATTGCCACTGTCTCTGTGACCTTCTGCAAGTTTCTTGGCTTTCTTCTGCCTTATTCTCCTCACCTTTAAAAGGATGCCTGCTTCATGACATTGTTGCAAAGTTTAACATACATGCTTGTATTCTTTAAGTATCCGCCTTTGAAAGGTATCATCAGGAACTGAGGTTTTCTTACACTGAAATTTTGGGATTCAGATTAGCATAAATAACAATTTGAGTACAGTTTTACCTTGGAAGGAAATTCTCAAACAAGCAGTCTATACAATGGAAAACAGTTCTTAATAGACTTTAAATTAAATCAGTCGTTGTAGCTGCTATTTAGAAGAAGATTGGTTGTTTCATTTGTTTTATAAGAAGTAGGAATCCTGATAAACTGGGATGAAATTGCAAATCTTACTACAGTGTTCCAACAGTACCTTGAAACATCCAGCTGAGATCAGCTCTCCCAACGTGCTTTGCTCCAAAGATGTTTTAGTCTCGAGCTGGAAAAAATGGAGTGAGAAAAATATTTTCATTTTAGAGATGAGGGGCAGGAACACAAGAGGGCCCATCATTTACGACCCCGCTCGGGAGGCCGCAGGGAGCTCGCGCTCAGCCGCTGCCCCGGGCGCTGCCTCGGCCGGGTGCCGGCCCGCGGGCCAGCCTCGGGCGACCTCTGCCAGCAAAGGACTGTGCGGAGTCAGAGCGTGCCGCGCGAGAGCTGAGAGCAGCAAGAAAGCTCTCTTTCTGGGGAGCAGCTGTCTCCGGCCCATTCTGGAGCAGCGTTCAGCTCCGATACCTGCTGAATATCTCCGCGTTTTCGTGTTCGCAGGGCTGCAATCACATTCTGACTCCCCCATGAAGTCTGTGCTCAGCAACCTCGAAACCTCCTCTAACTTATTTGGCACTTTAGCAGTTAAGCTTTCACAGTCTCCCTGGGTAAATTCAAAGTTGAGTATTGGGATATTAAAAGCAGATTTTAAAAGCTAAATATCTGGCCCTGAATGCCCTAATCCAGGAGAGAGTCCTGTGCTCGCAGCCTTGTCATGTTCTGCAAGGAAAACTTTCCTCAAAAGCTCTGTGATGCAGCACTCAGTCCCCTGAATGTCCTATGACATTTAAGCGCCAAAGTGTTTGCTTTTAACATGATACCTATTTTGTGGCCTCACCTGCAAAACCCAGGAGTACCTGGTAACAGGGGAGATCCCGTTCCATGTTCGGGGCTTTCTGGAAAGGAACTGCCAGCCTTAAACCAGTGAAGCCTTGCAAAGGAATGTAGAACCAGGTGCAGCTTTTGCTGGCAAGGACAGTCCTTGAGCCCCTGATCTTCTACTCAGCTCAAGTGCCAATTTTTCAGTGGTGCAGATGCAGGTGCTAGTGGAGCAGACTCCTGCGACAGAAGGAGAGACAGCAGCCAAAGCTCTGCAGGGAGAAGGGCCCGGCTCAGACTGTAGAAATCACCTTTGAATAGGGGCAAAAATCACTGTTCAGCTGATGGTTGCTACCTTCTTTCTAGCTGTATGTATGCAATCAGGAACTCAAGGGCACAAACCTAAAGGGGAAGACCGCTTATCCTTGAATTATTTTGAATTAGGATATTTCCTAGAATTGTTGCTGTTTTGAGGAGCTATGTATGGGGTTACATAGTACACAGGTACTGAGAAAGTTTTCCCCACCAGTTGCTTTGGCAACTTAGAGCTAATCTGAAAAGAAAAGAAAAATGTAATAACTAAAACAGCAGGGGAGGGACCAGAGCAGGTTCACTCCCTGTTATTGCTTGCTGCAACACAACTGTTCCTTTTGGGAGCTGCGCTTACGAGGCTGGAGTGAGAGGAGCTAGTGCTTAATATCCCTGAGAGCAACAACCCGAATCACCGTGCTTTGACTCCTGCATCTGTGGAATAGGCAGAAGGCTCCTGCCTTGCTTCACTGCGTGGCGGCGTGGTCCGGCAGCATTTGCTGGGTACTTGGAAGCCCTCAGCATGGGGAGCCTCGGCGTTATCAGCTGGAAGATGCAATGGCTCTGTAAAGCGTTATTAAGTCAGCCAGCAGCAGCAGATAATCCTTATTAACTGCCAATACCTCCCAAGTGATTTTGCACTGTGAAGTGTCCAAAGGCAGTGCACCGAACTAAATGCTCAAAGTGCAGTTGCAATCTCCACCTGGCTTCAAAAGCAATGGAGGAAAAAATCAGTCACTGAGAATCAGGTTTTGAAATGCATTAGGGTTGTGGACGGACACAACCTCAGCAAGGCAATAGCTCATTCACTGGGTTCTGGTAACACTAGAAACACTTGGAGGGCTTACAGAGGCTGTTGAAACTTCATACTGAATTGCAGCTTCATTAATAGCTATTGGCTCTTGCATCATTACTCCTAACAGAGATGTCTAATAGCTACGAAGAGGAGCAGCACATTTGTTCCTTTAACGTGGAAACAGCTGGAGCTTGTGAGAGAGACTGGCAGCCCGTGCAGCGCGCTGGTGACAACGCAGCCATGTCCATGCCTCCAGGCCACGGCACGTGGCCCCTCCTCCAAGGGGCATGCAAACCACGGTGGAGATTTTCACATCTCTGCTCTTTATAAGTGGCAAAAAATCAGCCACAGCAGAATTAAGGCTTTCAAAAGCTTTGGGGCTCAAAGATCAGCACCTGGGCAAAGAGCCTCTGAGCCACTCGCAGGAGCACGAAACACATCGTGGCGTTTAAATCGCCTGCGGACCTTACTCTACTTTCATCCCAACTCCCAGTAACATGAGTCTATTTACTTTAATAACTCTAGTTAGCACCTAGGTCTTACACGGCACTTTGCATCAATAGATCTCAAAACACATTACCCTCACGTTACAGAGGAGGAAGCAGACAGGGTGATTTACCGGGTACCACAGAGCATGGTGAGGAAGGGAACAAATCTCCCGGTACCTGACCTGTGAGCAAACCACGGAGCCACCAACTTCCCACCGGCTGCAGTGAGGTTCCTTCCCGATTTATAGCGGAAGTGAAAAGAAAACACTTAAGCCTATTAGAGAGTTCGGACAAAACGTGGTGTTCTCCTGCAGACACGATACCTCTAATAACACTTCCACAGGCCTGAGAACTGTGTCTCAAGGGAAATGGTGAAAGTCACTTTGGAGAGAAAAAGCTGATCCAAAACCACTAAGTATTTTCCATAAGAGTCTTGAAAACAGTTAATTCTCCCAAATGCCCCCCCCCCTTTTTTTTTTAGCATACAGGTAATGCATTCAAGCTTTTTATCTTCCATATTAGGGACAAAAAACAGATCTCTGAATTCCAGAAAAAAAATCTTTTTTGATTCTCTTTACAGCTTGATATTTATCAACACAACTATTTATTTGTAAATGAAAAAATGTGTTGGAAGAAGAGGGTAAATTTCTACTTGAAAGGTTTGATGGAAAATTTTAAGCCATTTCTACTAAAAACATTTCAACTAGACAGAACGAAGTGCTTGAAAATAGCATTGTGTGTCCTCCAGGGCTTTGTCCAACCTACTTTCTGTGCTTTCAGAAAGATGTGGAACCTCATCCACAACCTTTCTTAAAGAAACTACTCCAAGGCTGGATAGTTGCACCTCCACACATCTCTCCCCACAGCCAGCGTTGGCAAAAAGGTATATTTGACCCTCAGGTATAGCGTGGTTGTATTCCTGGACTGTGTCGGATGCCAGATGACAACTTCCATAACTTAGGTACTGGCACAAGTACATAGGTCCCCATCACTGCCACCTTTAACGAGTTACCATCATTGCTGTCCCTGACACTCCAAAGAAGGAATGCCAGCTTTCTTGGAAATTATTAGGATATAGACGTTTAAACCTTGTCTCTTAATTAAGGTGTCATCAGGAAAGCACAGATGTCTTACAAGATTAAAAAGTTGCCATCTTGCCACTCAAAAAATGGGAATGATTAGAAAATTAAGTCCAGAGCTAGATTTTTTTTTCCCTCTGATCCATTTTAAAATGCCAGACATTGAGGGACTACATATCCCTCGAGGTTCCTGGAAATGCTCATGACTTCTTTAAACCGAGCGCGTGAATCTCTCGCGCAGGCAGGCAGGAGTAAGGAGGCAGCCTCAGGGTTGGTCTCACTTGCCCTACCTTGTTCCATGGGGAAGCTTCAGGCTGGTAAAAATCACACCTGCCCAAATAAGCACCTTAAAAGAGGAGCAGGACCTTCGCACCTTTGCCTTGAGGCACCCGCTGGCCCCTTCTGCGCTTTGCCACAGCATTCGGGGGGAAAACACCCACAGCTCTTCACTCCCGGGCCTGCAGAGCCATCCTAAAACCAGCAATTCTATCATTTTGCCTCCGGGAATGGCTCCCAGGGCAAGAAAATAGCCAGTGACAATCCAACAGGAGTGCCGAAGCCGGTTCACTTCGCCCGTTTTTCTTACTTGAGGCTTCGTTCAGGTTCCCGCTGCAGTGACCGCAGCGCAGAGCCCGATTTCCTCCCCCTGGGAGGGAGCGGACGCGGTCAGGACGCAAGCCCGGATTTCCCTTGCGCACGTGGAGCCTCGGCTTTCGTTCGCCCCCTCGACAGAGAGTTACAGGAGAAGACGGTGTCTTCGTGGGGCTGTTCACTTCCTTGCCAGTCCAGGGCCTCGCGGCTCCACGGGCGCTCGAGGTGCGGGGAGGCTGCAGCGGCGCCAGGCACCGCCGCGTCCCGCTTCTCCTGCTGCAAGCCAAGAGCGGGAGCCCGGAGCCCTGATTTTAGGGCTTTCCCAAACCTTTGGAGGCTTTGGCAAGAACAGAGCTCTGAACCAGGCCGTTGCCAAGACTGCTTGCTTTGGAATCAAGCTTAAAAGCAGCTTGATTTGATTTAGGATGCGGGAATTAGCTTAAAATGTCCTACATTAAAGAACCGGGTGTTCTGCAAGCATGAGCTAAAGTTTCTGTAGAAAGGAAATGAAGTCGGACACAGCTGAATGGAGAAATAGAACCAGCTTCCCCGGGCCGGATTGCTGCGTGCTGTCCTTCAGGCTGGCCGGCCAAGATCTCCCAGACCTTCCCCACGGTTTGCTGTGGGTAAAACATCTCCCTCCCCTCCAGGTTCAATGCACGGAATAAGGATGGTTTCCCATCCACACGAAATGGCATTTCCCAGGATTAAGGATCCTTCCGGAGGTTTGCTTTTATCTCCCCAGCGCCGTGGCACGGGTAGGCAGCTCGCCCAGCCGCTCTGCAGGGCGATCAGGGGCGATCAGCCGGCAGCGCGGAGCTCCCCAGCACGGATCCGCCCGCCACGCAACGCTGGTCGGGCCAGGCTGGGCACATTGCCCTGCTCGTGTTTAGCTCTCTGGCTGCGGGCACTGCCTCCTAGGACGCGGCTCGCCGAGCGACGGCCGGGGTCGGCCCTGGCACAGCCCCAGGCGGGACGAGGGGAGGGGGGGAGAGGGGCCCGTCCTGCCCGGCGCCGTCCTGCTCGGCCACGACGAGCCGGGGCCGACGCCGGGGAAGGGGAGCGCGGCAGCGTTTTCTGCCCAGCCCGGGCGCCGGCGCTGCGCGGCCCCGGAGGAGACGGGACAGCGTCGTGGTTTGGCGGCCCGCGCGCCGGCGTCCCTCTGGGGAAACCCGCTCGAGCGGAGCTGCTTCGCCCCGCGGAGGGGACGGGCAGCGGGAGCGGGCCCCGGCGCCCAGGGGCTCTGCCTCTCGCAGGGGCTCGCGGCTCGCGGCTGGCCCCGCTCCCCGCCTGGCTCGCGCCGCTCCGGCGCTGCCGCCTCTCTCCTCGCCAGCCCTCTCCACTCCCCGCAGGCCTGGACGGTGAACTTGGTTGCGATGGAGACCGTGTCCCTGGAGCACCAGATCCAGAGCGTGCAGCGACACATCGCCTTCCTGAAGAAGGAGCAGACGGAGCTGCTCCACGACCTGCACCTCGAGATCCTCCGCCTGCAGAAGCACTGCTCGGGTGAGCGCCCGAGGCCGCCGCCGCGCCAGCTCCGGGAATGCCGCACGCCGGGGTCGCTTCCCTTCCTGCGGGGCGGCCGCGGGCTTTCCGGAGCTCCCCGCGTCTCGCCTCCCCGTGCCGGCGAAGCCCTGGCAGAGGTGCTCGGCCGAGGGACGCGATGGGACGTGGCAGAGGCCGTCGCGCAGGGCGTCCCCGCCGGCCCCTGCGGAGCGTCCTCCCCGAGCCCGGGATTGCACCCGGGGCTCAGACGGCGGCGCGGGCGCCGGCGCCGGGGTGCCCCGTCCCGCCGCGGCGCCGGGAGCCCCCGCTCCCGCGCGGCCGCAGCGCCCGGCGCCGGCCCGGTCTCCCACCTGCACGCGGCGCCGGCGGCTTCCCCAGCCGCTGCCCTCCCGATCCGCGGGCGACAGGGTCCTGGGCACCCTTCTGCGAGCGGCGGCGGGGGCACACCCCCCGTGCAGCTCCGGGGGGAGCTCGCCGGTGCTTGACGCCGCAGCTGGTGCGCCCCAGCTCCGGGAAGGGAAGCGCCCGGCGCGCCCCGGAGAGGATCCCGTCCCGTCCCGTCCCGGGAGGAGATGCGCCGGGGTGGTGCGGCGGGAACGGCCGGGCCCCCTGCGCCGGGCCACGGCCGGAGGATCTGGGGCCGCGTGCGGCACCCCGGCCCGGCGCGCGAAGCGGCCGCGGGACCGACCCGCGCGCGGGGGAAGCGGGGCGCGCGGGGAGGCGGCGGTCGGAGCACCGTGCGCTGCTCTGCGCTTGGGCCTGGTTTAAAGCGCTCAAAATGGTTCAGCAAGTCTCAAAGGGAACCGAGGGCTCTGGCCAGGGGAAGGACTCGCGGCTGGGCAGGGGCAGGACGGGGCAGGATGGGGCAGTGGCAGGGGCAGGATGGGGCAGGGGTAGGACAGGGCAGGGGTAGGACAGGGCAGGATGGGGCAGGATGGGGCAGGGGCAGGGGCAGGATGGGGCAGGGGCAGGGCAGGGACAGGGGTAGGATGGGGCAGGGGCAGGGGCAGGACGGGGCAGGGACAGGGGTAGGACGGGGCAGGATGGGGCAGGGGCAGGACAGGGCAGGGGCAGGGGCAGGGCAGGGACAGGGATAGGATGGGGCAGGGGCAGGGGCAGGATGGGGCAGGGACAGGGGTAGGACGGGGCAGGATGGGGCAGGGGCAGGGCAGGGACAGGGGTAGGACGGGGCAGGACGGGGCAGGGGCAGGGGCAGGGGCAGGGCAGGGGCGGGCGATGGTGCTTTCTTACCCCGCTGGGTCTCGCTTGCAGAGCTGACGCACGACCTGGAGCTCAAGGAGCTGGAAGCCCGCCAGCAAGGTAAGGCCTCGAGCCGAGCACGCGGCTGGGCTTGGGGGGCGGCGGGCGGCCGGGCGGCCCCACCGGGGTGTCCCCAGCGTCCCCCGCGGGGTCCCTTGCCCTCAGGGCGCAGGCAACATGCCTAATTCCCGGGGGTGCGGCGGCCGGGTCGCCCCAGCACCTGGGGGCTTTTGCGTTTGGAAACCAGCATCTGTGAGGCTCGCTGGGCTCCAGCCTTTCGGCAGGCCCCCGGGGAGCGAGCGGCGGCGTGCAAACCCCCGGGGCCCAGCAAAAGCAAACAAGGACGTTATCAGCTGCCCGGAGCAGCTCGCACCCAGCCCCGCAGCTCCCAGCACCGCGCCGCGGCCGACCAGCCGCAGCATGGGCCCCGTCCCGCCGGAGCTGCTCCGGAGGCCGCCGAGGAGAGAGCGGAGAGCTGCGCCCCGGGGCGCGCAGGGACGGCGCGAGGCCCCGGGCGCATCGCGGCTGCGCCCAGCCACGGCTCCTCCGTCCTCCCGTCGGCACCGCTCGCCCAGGCGCACAGGCAGCCGCTGCCCTGGCACCAGGCCTGCGTGCTCGGGTGCACACACGCACAGGCGCACACGCATGCACACACACGTACACACATTCATGCACAGACATGCTCAGATACCAGCACACACGTGCACACACGCCTGCACGCTCGCGTGCATGGATGTCTGCACACACACGTGCAGAGACTTCTGCTCACATGCATACACACGCAGGCACACAGGCGCGCAGAGACATCAGCACACACGCACGCACACACGCATGCATGCAGATGTGCACACACTATGCACAGACATCCGCGCACAAGCACGCACCCACGCGTGCCCCGCTCCGTGCCCTGCCTGCAGCCTTGACCCCGCGCCGAGCCCGCCGGGCTGGCGCCGAGCCGGCTGCGTTGGGCAACCCGGGGGCTGCGGACTCCGGCCGGCGCCGCCGGCGGCTCCCCAGGCGCGGCCGGCGCGCGAGCCGTGCCCTTGCCGCGCGGTGTGCCGGGCGCCTCCCGGGGTCGCTAACGCCGCTCCCGGCCTTGCCCCCGCAGACGCCCTCGACCGGGAGCTGGAGCGGCGCTGCCGGGCCATGGAGGCGCGCCTGGAGGAGAAGGAGCGGGCCAACGCGGAGCTGCGGCGCGAGCTGCGGCACAAGGAGACGCTGGTGGCGGCGCTGCGCTGCAGCCTGCGCGCCAAGGAGCGCGCCTTCCTCGAGGAGCTGAAGCGCCGCAGCCACCGCGCCGCCGTCCTCGACGCCCGGCTGCAGCAGCGGGCCGAGGCGGCCGCCCACCTCTCGCTGCAGCTGCACGCCGCCGCCCGCCGCCTGCCGCCCGCCGCCGCCGCCGCCGCCGCGGGCCCCCCCCGCCGCCGCGGCCCCCCGCCGCCGCCGCCCGCCGAGCCCGGCGCCATGCCCGACCCGGCGCTCTTCCTCGGCGCGGCGCGGCGCCGCCGGCCCCGCGAGCGGCACTGAGACGCGCCGCCGGCGCCCATCCCCGCGGCGTCGCGCCGGCCCCCGTGCGCGGACGCCGCCGCCCGGCGCCTCCGTTTCTGCAGCCGACTGTCGGCGCGCGACGTCGAAGGCCCCGCGCCGCCGCCCCGGAGGGGAAGCGCTGTACGATCGCAGCAGAGACGACGTCGAAATAAACTATTTTAACGTTTGCATTTCTGCGAAGTGCTGGGAGCGGCGCGGGGCGGCGGGCTCGGCCGCGCGGCCCCAGCGCCGCCTCCCGCCTCGCTCGCCCCGCGCCTCCGGCCGCTGCCGGGGCCTTCCCCCGCGCCGCCCGCCAAGGGCTGCTGGCCGCGGCGGGGCTCCCGCCGCCCCGGGGCCGCCCCAACTGCCGGAAGATCCCGGTGCCGCGGCGCCCGGCGCCTCCAAACCGCCCTCGCCGCCGAGCGCCGCGTCCCTCCGCTCGCTGCCCCTCCGCCGGCGCGGGCGTGCCGCAAGCTGCATCCTCCTCCCTCCCCACCCCCACCCCCACCCCATCCCCATCTCCATCCCCACCCCCACCCCATCCCCATCCCCATCCCCATCCCCATCCCTGTCCCATCCCCATCCCCATCTCCATCGCATCCCCATCCGCATCCCATCCCCAACCCCACCCCCATCTCCATCCCCATCCCCATCCTCATCCCATCTCCATCCCCACCCCATCCCCATCCCCATCCTCATCCCATCTCCATCCCCATCCCCATCCCCATCCCCATCCCCATCCTCATCCCATCTCCATCCTCATCCCATCCCCATCCCCATCCCCGTCCCATCCCCATCCCCATCTCCATCGCATCCCCAACCCTGTCCCATTCCCATCTCCACCCCTTCTCCATCCCCATCCTCATCTCCATCCCATCCCATCTCCGTCCCATCTCCATCCCCATCCCCGTCCCATCCCCATCTCCATCGCATCCCCAACCCTGTCCCATCCCCATCTCCATCCCCATCCCCGTCCCATCCCCATCTCCATCGCATCCCCACCCCCACCCCATCCCATCCCCATCCCATCCCATCTCCGTCCCATCCCCATCTCCATCCCCATCCCCGTCCCATCCCCATCTCCATCCCATCCCCACCCCCACCCCATCCCATCCCCATCCCATCCCATCTCCGTCCCATCCCCATCTCCATCGCATCCCCAGCCCCCTCCCATCCCCATCCCATCCCCGTCCCAGCCCCAACCCGTTCCCGCGCCCATCCCGGCGGGGCTCCGGGCTCCGGCACGGCTGGGCGCTGTCGCCGGCGGGAAGGGGGACGCCAGCTGCCAGGCCCCGCACCAAATCCCCGGATTTCCCCCCCTCGCCTCGGTTTGCGCTGGGCCGCGCAAACGCGGGCGGGAGCGCACGAGAAGAGCGCGGCGGCCGCGGCACGCGCACAGCGCCGGTGCCGGCCGCGCGCCCTCCTCTTCCTCACCCGGCCGCCGCTCTCCCACCTCGCGGCGCTGCGGAGCCGGGCAGATCCCCCCCGTCCTCCCGTGCCGCGGCCGGCACAGCCCGCCCGAGCGGCGGCGAGCAGGCGGCCGGCACCCTCGGCACGGCCCTCGCCTGAGACGCACAGCGCCGCGCGCAGCACCGTGTGCACCACCACGCGCAGCGCCGCGCACAGCACCGTGCACAGCACTGTGCACAGCACCATGTGCACCGCCACGCGCAGCGCCGCGCACAGCACCGTGCACAGCACTGTGCACAGCACCATGTGCACCACCACGCGCAGCGCCGCGCACAGCACCGTGCACAGCACCGTGCACAGCACCATGTGCACCGCCACGCGCAGCGCCGCGTTCAGCACCGTGCACAGCACCATGTGCACAGCGCCATGTGCACCGCCACGCGCAGCGCCGCGCACAGCACCGTGCACAGCACTGTGCACAGCACCATGTGCACCACCACGCGCAGCGCCGCGCACAGCACCGTGCACAGCACCGTGCACAGCGCCATGTGCACCGCCACGCGCAGCGCCGCGCACAGCACCGTGCACAGCACTGTGCACAGCACCATGTGCACCACCACGCGCAGCGCCGCGCACAGCACCGTGCACAGCACCGTGCACAGCGCCATGTGCACCGCCACGCGCAGCGCCGCGCACAGCACCGTGCACAGCACCGTGCACAGCGCCATGTGCACCGCCACGCGCAGCGCCGCGCACAGCACCGTGCACAGCACTGTGCACAGCACCATGTGCACCGCCACGCGCAGCACCGCGCACAGCACCGTGCACAGCACCGTGCACAGCGCCATGTGCACCACCATGCGCAGCGCCGCGCACAGCACCGTGCACAGCACTGTGCACAGCACCACATGCACCGCCACGCGCAGCGCCGCGTTCAGCACCGTGCACAGCACCATGTGCACCACCACGCGCAGCGCCGCGCACAGCACCGTGCACAGCACCGCGCACAGCACCACATGCACCGCCACGCGCAGCGCCGCGTTCAGCACCGTGCACAGCACCATGTGCACCGCCACGCGCAGCGCCGCGCACAGCACCGCGCACAGCACTGTGCACAGCACCATGTGCACCGCCACGCGCAGCGCCGCGCACAGCACCGTGCACAGCACCGTGCACAGCACCATGTGCACCGCCACGCGCAGCGCCGCGCACAGCACCGTGCACAGCACCGTGCACAGCACTGTGCACAGCGCCATGTGCACCACCACGCGCAGCGCCGCGCACAGCACCGTGCACAGCACCGTGCACAGCACCATGTGCACCACCACGCACAGCGCCGCGCACAGCACCGTGCACAGCACCGTGCACAGCACCATGTGCACCGCCACGCGCAGCGCCGCGCACAGCACCGTGCACAGCACCGTGCACAGCGCCATGTGCACCGCCACGCGCAGCGCCGCGCACAGCACCGTGCACAGCACCGTGCACAGCGCCATGTGCACCACCACGCGCAGCGCCGCGCACAGCACCGTGCACAGCACCGCGCACAGCACCACATGCACCGCCACGCGCAGCGCCGCGTTCAGCAACGTGCACAGCACCATGTGCACCACCACGCGCAGCGCCGCGCACAGCACCGTGCACAGCACCACATGCACCGCCACGCGCAGCACCGCGCACAGCACCATGTGCACCACCACGCGCAGCACCGTGCACAGCACCGCGCACAGCACCGCGCACAGCACCACGTGCACCACCACGTGCAGCGCCGCGCACAGCACCACGCACAGCACCATGTGCACCACCACGCGCAGCACCGCGCACAGCACCGCACACAGCACCGCGCACAGCACCATGTGCACCACCACGCGCAGCACCGCGCACAGCACTGCACACAGCACCGCGCACAGCACCATGTGCACCACCACGCGCAGCACCGTGCACAGCACCGCACACAGCACCGCGCACAGCACCAAGTGCACCACCACGTGCAGCGCCGCGCACAGCACCACGCGCAGCACCATGTGCACCACCACGCGCAGCACCACGCGCAGCACCGTGCACAGCACCGCACACAGCACTGCGTCCAGCACCACACATAGTGTCATGCACAGCACCACACACAGCACCGTGTACAGCACTGCATGTAACACCATGTGCAGCGTGGTGCACAGCACCACACAGCTGGCACCCGGGACACGCTGCGCCGTGCAGCGCTGCACACACCACGCGCTGGCCACACACGTCCCGCAGAGCCCACGGGAGAGCCCCCTTGCCTGCACCAGGCATTGCACAGGGCTTGCACGTGGGCCTTGTATAAGCCTTGCACATGGGCCTTGCACAGGGGCCCTGCACGCAGCAGCCTACCGCTGGCCGTGCACGCGCCTTGCAGGGGGGCCCCGCACGCCCGCCTTGCTCGGGGTCAGCACCAGGCCATGCCCCGCGCCGCAGCAGCGGGAGGCCGGCGGCGCGGCGCGGCCCCTTTAAGGCGCGGCGGCGCGGCCCCTTTAAGGCGCGGCGGCGCGGCCCCTTTAAGGCGCGGCGGCGCGGCCCCTTTAAGGCGCGGCGGCGCGGCCCCTTTAAGGCGCGGCGGCGCGGCCCCTTTAAGGCGCGGCGGCGCGGCCCCTTTAAGGCGCGGCGGCGCGGCGGTTGGTCCCGGCCGCGCGCCGTAGCGCGGGCGCCACGTGGGGCGGTGACGGCGGCGGCGGCGTCCGGGCGCGGCGTCCGTGCGAGCGGCGCCGCCATGGTCATGAGAGCGGACGAGATGCCGCCCGCGGCCGCGCAGGGCGCCGCGCACCCGCCGCCCGCCGCCGAGCAGCGCCCCGGTGAGCGGCGCGGCGGGGCGCGCGGGGGCCGGGCGGCGCGGCGGGGGCGGGCGGCGGCGGCGGGCCGGGCCCGGCCCCGCTGAAGGTGACCTTCACCGGGCGCGGCCTGCGCGGCGGCCCCGGCCGCGGGCCCGGCGCGCTCGCGGGGCCGCCCCGGGCCGCGCCGCGCCGCCTCCGCCCCGCGGCGGCAGCGGGGCCGGGGCCGCCGCGCGCCCGGCGGGAAGCGGCGCCCTGCGCGGGCCGGGCCGGGGCCGGGGCCGGGGCCGCCCTGCCCGCGCCGCGGCCCCGCTCGCCGCCGCCGCGGGGGCCGAGCTCCGCCGGGGGCGGCGGGCGCTCGGCGCGGCCCTGCGGCGCCGCGCGAGACGGGGGCGGCGGCGGCTGCGCGGGCGGCTGCGCGGGCGGCCCCGGCGCGGCCCCGGCGCGGCCCCGGCGCGGCCCGGCCCGCAGCCCCCCCCGCGTCACGAGGCGGATTTTTGAAGTTTGCCACTTAAGCCAAAGTTCGTCGGGGTTTGGCGACAGAGCGGCCTGGAAGTAACTCAGGCGTGCGGGAAGGCAGCGCTGAACCCTGCCCGCCCGCCCGCCCTGATTTTTTACTTTTTTAGTGGGTGTCACGTTTCCAGCTCCAATAACTAGGTTAAAAAGTTACAGTGCGCAATCCCTGCGCTTCAGAGTGTGAGCTGGCTGCTGGGGAGGGAGGGAGGAGTGAAAATCCTCTCCTTGTGCTAAGGTTGCTTAATTGGTCGGGCACCTGATGGGATCTGGGGGGAGGGCAGAGCAGGGCTCTTGCATTTTCTTAAAGCATCAGGTTGAGGCCAGTACTAGCAGCTGAAAATATCTGTTTCATCTGCTGGCCTATCAAAACCTCTTGCCACATCCCTCCCACGCAGCAACGCTATCATTGCAGTGGAAACGGAGAGAGTCAGTCAGTCGGAGCTGGCATTAAGCGTTAGGAGTTCCTGGTTCCCAGGCCTCTCTTTCTCCTTGGGAAAAATCGGCACTTTGTTCTGCTGTTCCCGGCGCGCTGTGTTTCCTTCTCATGTAGCAGCAGTCTTTGAAATGTTACTAAGGAGAAAGTTGGTATAACTTTGTACTGGATATATTCTGGACGGGTATCTAGCTGATGAAGTGCTCGTTCTTCTTTTCTGCCAGACATCAGGATTGGGGGGTTAGTTACTTCCTCCACATGTTAAAAGGCAAGAGAGCTGGCAACTGCTTCTTGTCCACTTCTTATCTAGATAAAAATGTTGAGGCTGCTTCATTGCTCTGAGTGCAGAAAGATGCAGAAGTGTGAACAGTTTGGGACCCTGTAATGCCCTCTACTGAGGGCAGTTATGGGTTAAGTTACCGTTCCTATTAACTAGCACAAGGTCAGGAGGCGGTTATGTGCCGCGTTTCTTGGATTATTATTGTTTCTGCAGTTGTCGATCTCTTTAAAGAGGTTTGTCTTGTGTGCAGTGCTTCTAGCCAGTGTAAAACAAATGCTCTTTGTCCTGCTTTTTCTAACTAAGTCCCTCTTTCTCTGTTCTAAAATGCACCTCTGTATTCGGACGTGTCTCCTGTTCAAACCCGTGGTGAAGGAAGATACTAATGGAAAACTGGTGTGGAGGCAAGTGGAGCTGTATGTTAGTAGGAAGGTCAAAGACATGGATCCTTAATCTAGGGAACTGTTACCACTGTCTGTCACTTGACCTTGGAGGTTCTTTGGTGTTTTGGAAGGGACTGAATTGCTGGCAGCTGGTGTGTGGTGTGGGTTTGTTTTTTTTTTTTTTTTTTTTTTTGTTTTTTTTTTCTTTCTTAATGCAGTTGTAACAGTCCTGAGGGGGAGAACTGGAGGAATATAGTGCAAGAGAAATCTGATCATTGCTACAAGGTTAAGAAAAAGGGAAAGGAGTGTGATAAATGCAGTGTGTGTGTGTGTGTGTGTGCAGCAGGGTGGGAGGATGGGAACCTAGGAGGACAGTGTTAGGAACAGTCCTGCTTATGGGATAGCCACAGCTGAGCTCCCATTAGAAGACCTCCAAGCTCATTGCTCTGCCTCAGCGACCTTGCTGATGGTTTCCCAGCTGAAAACTGGAAGTAAGCAGATCAGGAATGTGCACTTAGGTAAATCCACCAGCAGACACATAACTGCCTTCTACACAGTAGAAACAACTTTATATTGGGGAGTACTGTGTTTGTCTTGATCGCCTGTAAATGCCAAAGCTTGGCACTGATCCCTCTCCAAGTACAGCTTTCCAGTACTCCATTTACTTTCTAATGTCGTCTTCTATTGGTTGTACTAGAAAGTTATTTCCAGAAGCTTTAAAGGTCTAAAGTTCACTTTTCTTATTTGCTTTTGAGAAGTAAAAACTGTCCATGAAGGGTAGGTCAGAGTGTGAAAGATTAAAAACAAGGCTTGGCTATTCCCTTAGGAGTGGTGACTCTCAGTTTTTGGAAGCAGGTCAGTTTTTCACTAGTACTCTCGCTCTGAGCTGTCTCTCCAGCAGTAGGGTTGAAGCACCTCCCCACAGGGAGGTTAGGGGGTGACTACTTCAGGGAGCCTTAATAGAAGGCCCCCCAGTAGGGTCTGGATGACTAGACCTAGTTGGGGGCTTCCAACAGCCTGAAACAAGACTCTGAACACCTCGCTTCTGCAGCGTTCATGGCACGGGTGAGGACAGTGTGAGGGGGAAGCCCGTGGAGCAGGGTGGTTCCAGTCTAGAGGTCTTTACTGCACGTTGCTGCTGCTGCATGCTTCTGGTCACTGCTGGCTTGGGCCTGGGTAAGGCCTGTATCTCCTGTCTGTGGTCTGCTTCCAGGGTGGCAAGACTGGCTAAATGTTAGCGTCAGTCCTAACCTCCAGCCTGCGTGTGGTTGATGCAACGGAGCTTGCACGTGTACGTAAGGCACCCGAGCTTTCTATTGTGTTCTCCTTTTCTAACGTTAGTCTGGGATGAGTGGTTATCTGGCACTGGTTCTTGACAAACCTGCAAAGACGCACTTGTACAGCTGACAAACTTATCTTGGGTGGGGAAATAGATCTACACTCGCAGAAATAAACTCTGTTCCCGAGCTGAAGCATGAGCTGCTGTGTCTTGTTCAACTCTCCTTTCCTTGACCAGTCCTGAGGGGAAAATCCAGTGAGGCAATCCAGTTGAAGTAAAATTCCTAATCTCTAAGTGATATTGGAGTAATGGCACTTAAATGGTTATTGTAGTTTGTACCTCCCTCTCCTTTAAAGAAGAAGCTGTATGGAGAGCCTGCAGTTTCAAAGACTTTCAAAAGAGTTTCTGTAGTGGCTAGCCAACAAAGTAAAATTGCAGGTTTGTGACTTGTGGTGTTTTCCTAGACCTACTGCAAGTTATTCCAAGGCAGGCTGATATGAACCCTCCTTACCAGGCTCCGCACCAGTTAGCTAGCTAAATGTGGTTCCAGTTGAATGAGAGAGGGGAAATGATAGTATAAATATTCCCTAAGGCAAACTGTGTCTGGCAGAGAGCACTGCTGCCAGGAACTGGGGGTAAGCCTGTCTTTGCCGTCTGGGGAGCTGAAGCCTGCGAGGCCTTCCCCAGTGCGTGGAAGCTCCCTGCGCTGCAGACAGCTGGGGTTAGGAGGGGTGCTGGTGCAGACCCAGCTCGGAGTGCTCGTGGAGTGGGACGACGGTTGCTAAGTATCCCTGGCAGAGGGAGTTCTGCCGGGGGGGTGAGACCTGCAGCACGCTGCTACAGAGTCTCTTGGAGCAGATGCGCCGGCCTGTCTCCCTGGGGCGGTGTGTGGCCCAGAGGCATCCCCGGGCTGCAGTGTGGCTTGGAGGCAATGGCTAGTCCAGACACGCACCGCGGGATGAAGTAAGCAGCCAAAGATGCTGGCTTGTCCCAAGGCAGAGTGGTGCCTGGAGCTCCCTGCTATCAACTCTGTGAGCCGTGGGGCACTGCAGGATCTTGTGCTGGGCTCTCAGGGGTTAGGAAGCCCGGGCCTGCTGGGCTCATGTGACACAGTTTTCTCAATAGCAGCTGCGGCCTTGGTTGCTGATTTTAGTGCTCGCTTAGGGTGAAACTGGAGTCTTCACTGCAATGCGTGGTACCATGTCCTTGCATTTACCCCTTGCTATGGGCTTTGTCTTCAAGCCTGAGGTGTGCAGCTGCACCAGGAGAACTAGCTCTAACGGAGTAATTAACTCTCTTGGGCTTTTGTTGATGCAGTAGCTGTCTGAAACTAAGGTATGTGCCAAAATAAAATACATACATGTAAGGAATTATGGACTTATTCACAGTATCTATCTGAAACATGATTCCTTCATCCAGTTTTCTTCTCTTGAGAAGTTTGAGAAACAGTCTTCCTAACGCTGTTAATATTTTTGTCGGTGTTGATCTTTGCACTTTGCCTTAAGTCCTAGTCTTTGTGCCTGGTTTCTCTAACATTTGAATTGCTCATTGCTGTCACAGAGTTGCTTAGCCAGGTACTTTCAGAACTAAGTTTCCAAAGTTTTGGCCAGACAAAGTTTAAAAACTAGCTTAAAGGTAGTTCCCAGATGTGAAGAGCAGAGCTGGGTAGTTTGGGGTGCCAAGTGCAAAGCACTGAAGGTGTTTCAGTGGCCTGGGCTCACCTGAGCCAGCAGCCGTGGGACCCGTGAGTGCCCTCGGGCACAACTGCAGCACAGATGTTCCAGTATCGGTAAGAACGCAAAGCCACAAATTCCAAACTACACTAGAATGTGACTTAAGGTGCTTAGGTTTATCTAGTCAAATTATACTGTGGATATATCCTAGTTAGAAATGAATACTTTCTCCACTTAATATCTGTGGAGCAGGCAGTGCTGCAGAAGAGACTTCTGAACGTGTGTGTCTTGGGTGGACCTGCTGGCGCTGGCTGGGAGCTGGTGAGCTCTCCTGCGTGGCCACAAACTGCAGGGCCTCTGCACACTTCCTCGAGTCAAACCTGGATGTTGTAAAGCCACTGAAAAATAAATGCAGCACTTGCAACCCTCAGTACCCACAAATGGGTTAAAGCCAACCTAAGTTTAATGACAGCAGTAGAGCAGCTCTAACACTTCACTGTGGGCTCTTACTGAAAGAAGTGCTTGTTGCATCTAAACAAGTGCTGAAAGTTTCTGGGAAGCTACAGCTTTCCCTGGGGAGCCAGAGGAGGGCAGGTCCATGCTATATCCCATCTTCTCTGATAGACTCTTACAGAAATACTTCCACTTGGGCTACCTCTGAAGCTAGTGTCTAATTAAACAATTCAGTGTAGACAATTTATTTTAATTTATTATTCAGACAAAATTTAATTTGCATTTGCTATATCTACACCAGCCAAAATGTGTCAAAATTAGCATATACTGCTCTGCGCTGCGCTGAACTTTGGCCTGTGTGAAGAAGTGCTGCTTGGCTTCTTGAAGCATCCTGAACGGATCTCTTGTGGAGGCAGAGATTTCATCCCTTGCTGGGTAGTGCTCTGTGAATAACACCCTGGTTCTTGCCCCCCACCCCTTCCCTGTGCACAGCAGCTGCAGGTCATTCCAGCCAAAGCTCTGCTTGGGTGCAGGCAGGGTAGCACTTAGTTTTTCTGGTGGAGTCGGCACTTATTTGTGTCTGTGCACTTCAAGAACTGGAAATATGGGGGTGGGAGGAGCATGTGAGGATCCAGTTTGAGTATGGATGACTCAGTTTTGTTATTTTGTGTATGTCCCAAGTATAGAGAATGCCAGCAGTCTTATTTCTACATAATTAAATGTTGCGTCATTAATGTGGGATGATGTTGTATTGCTTTTTCTTAATTGTTTATTGCTGTTGATTCAGTTACTTGTAAACTGTTACACAATGTAAGCTACCTTTCTTCCTCCTTGGAGAAATGAGTGGTGTTCTCCTGTGGATGAACACAACAGCTGCATCATGAGACCAGGTTTATGTGGCCATTAAAGGGAAACGTAAACTTAATGTTAATTAACTTAATGATAATAAACTTAACGATAATTAAACTTAGTTGCTAATTGCAACAAAACATACCTGAGTTCTAGCTACCAGATCTGCTTTAGAATGAAATCGAATCTGCACTTTCATTTTACCTCTCTCCACTCCAGGTGGAACTTTAGTGCCAAACCGAAGCCTGGTGCGTGCACTGATTACACTCACCTTTCCTGAGCAGGAGAGAGTTGGAGCTGCCACTACACCAAAACTTCATTCTCCAAAAGCATCATGAAAATCATTAGTTGTAGATGCAGGCATAATTTCAAACTCAATGCTAAATACTTAGGACAAAAGAGACCCCTTGTTACTAAGGGATTCAAGGTTAGACCCTTATTGCACTATAAAATTGCTACAGAGAGCAGTTCCAATGAGTGGCAAACATTAAACAGAAATCTTAGTTATGCTTATTGGGTATGTCACTCACATGGATTTGAGTGGGAGAGATTTTAATTCTGCTTTCTTCTTTCTATCTTTAAAAAGAACAGTAGAAACTAGTCAGAGATTTAATTTTCTATAAAGAACTTTGGGTCTGTTTTTGAGCCTGTTCCTGCATTTCTCTTTGGCAGGTTGTTTGCCTGAGCATAAGGCTCTGAGGACTGCTTCTGGGCTTCCCAGGATTTTCTTTGGAGGAGCTATTCTGCTCCTTGTGTGTGTTGTGTGGAGCTGGCCTTGAGCAAGTGATTATGTAAGCTGTGTTATCTTAGTTTCATTCTAGTATTGAGATTTTCTTGTTAGGGATGTGGCACTTGCTTTTCTTCTCTTTGAAGAGTTGGGGCCCTTCACACATGGGAAGCGGCATGGAGCACTCCAGAGACTTGTAGACGAATTGGGGCAGGAGGAGTGTCAGGTTGCTTGGACAGATGCAAAGGCTTTTCTAGGCAGATCCAGTGGGTTTGAACTGCAGGTCTCGCATGCCTGGTATAACGTCTTTGCAATATCCATGTCTTTGCACTGTGGTCCTGGTTTCCTTGGACACAAAGTGACCACTGCAGTCGGTCAGTGAAGCGTAGTGAGTGCTTCAGTTCGATGCGTGTGCCTGTGCACCACCAGAAGTGCAAAGAGGAACACAAATGTCCTGCTGCTTTAGCCAGAGGAGGGAGGGGAGGAGGAGGAGGTGGCAGTGGCTGCCCAGTGTCCCGCTGTGTCGTGTCAACCCCTGGCCTCGCTGGGTCTGGGCTGCGCCTGCTCAGGCTGTAGGCTTTCCAGGGTGCTTGTTGTTCGCAGAAATTTCTAGCTCTGTAATCCCTGCATCAGTTACCTTAATCATAATATCAGATGTCCTAAATAAACATGGAGAGAGGAATGGGGGGAGGGTTATGTGTGTGTGGTTTTGTGGTTTGTTTATTTTTGATTTGGCAGAGGAAGGTGAGAGGACAGAAAATTTGTCTGGAAACTACTCAGTAGTTCACTGACCAGATCTTTTATGCTAGTCTGTTTAGTATGGATGGCTCTGCCTGGGCCTAGGCATGCCATAGTAACTAACTTTGTCTTGTAATTCAATGCATCTCATTTGCTTACAAGTTTGGCAGAGCTGAAGTGCTCCAACATTTGTCCCATGCTGCACCGGTACAGCACTCGATATCAGCAGTCTATTTATAACGAACTCCTGGGCTGAAGCAATCGGGCTAATACCTGCTCTTAGAGTGTGCCTGAAGAACTTGTCAGATATACGCACATCTATCTCTGTCTGTCTGTGCCTCTGGAGCAGTGAGGAGAGGAGGAAGTCTTCAGCTGCTGGGAGTTAGTTTTGCGCTTTGTGGATATTGTGGTGCTCTGTAGCTTTGCAGTTGGCAGACGGCAGCGAAGATGATGTGTGGAGGATGAAGGTCGCTGGAAGGGGCTTTGGGAGAACTGCTGTGAAACCAGCAACTGATTCTGACCGAGATACTGGAAAGGAGGAAAGAGATGTATACTTAAGAGTATATGGGACACAGATCTGAGTAGTTATTGGTCCTGTGCTTCTTGTCACCTTTGGTCCAAGTAAGAAATTTCTTTGGAGAATTTGGTTGACTGTGTGAAAATGTTAACAAATCCAAACTGAAGAGGGTGAGGTCTGCCTTGTGGGAACTGCCTTGTGGGGGCTTAAATATATGTGCGCAAACAAGAGACTTGCAAACAAAACTAACTTTTCTAATCCAGTGCTGTATGAGCTGGGTTGCCTGTGATCATGGGAAACAGCATTTTTGCAAACTGCTGTAAGCATGTAACTGATCTAATCTTCCAGACACGCAGTTTTAATTCGTGTGATGAGAGGTCACCCCTCTTACCCAAACCTCCCGCAAGCTGCACCGTCTCCCCAGACGTGCCAGAAGCTTCCCAGTGTCCTGGGCCGTATCCAGACGTTATCCCCAGCGAGGCAGTGACTGAAAGCCTACAAAAATGCACAGAGTACATCCAAGACTCACCCGAGGCCAAGGGCGAAGAAGAAACGGCAACGGCCTGTGGTAGCAGCTGCTCAAAACTCGGCTTTGCTGCCGCTGGCCTACCGCAGCAGACAGAGGCATCCCGTGCCTTGGCTGTCCTTCCCCTCGACCTTGAGAAAGGGTCAGCAGCGCTGTTGCGTGGTGCTCAGCTGCTTGAGGCCTGCCAGTGCCATGTGAAACTTGAGGACGGCAGTTTAGGTCGTAGATCATGCAACCAGGAAGAGCATGTGGCTGCCACGGCCTGCGGAGCACTTCCTGCCACCCCGCAGCGAAGCCCCCACTGCTGTGGGGAGGCAACAGCCTTGAAGTCAGAAACGTCCTTCGCGGATCCGGGCAGCTTGTCAAAATGCAGATCTACTGCTCCCTCCTTGGGGAGCTGTGAAACCCTTGAAACATCTACCTCTGATCTGTCAGCAAACACAGAAGGAATCCCTAGCGTCCCAGAGACGGTCTTGTCCTCTTTGCTCTGCGATGAGCCGTTGTCGCAGACTCAGGATACGGGTGCTGATTCTGCGTTGACTGACCGTACCGCTTGGCCCAGTGGCAGCTTAAATTGTGACACCGGCTCTAAAGTGCACACACTGTCGTCAAAGCAGCAGAAGAAGAGGAAGAGGAAAAAGAAGCTTGCACTTCTAGG
This sequence comes from Rhea pennata, assembly GCF_028389875.1. Lineage (NCBI taxonomy): Eukaryota > Metazoa > Chordata > Aves > Rheiformes > Rheidae > Rhea > Rhea pennata. Next base: position 848,346 of record NC_084682.1, read on the forward strand.
TGCTCAGTGGTGGGGGGTCTCTGTTGCCCCCGATGTGGCTGAAAGACTTGGATGCGTGTGAGGGGCTGGGGTGGCTGTGTGTGTTCATGGCGTGGGGCAGGGTAAAGGAGAGGGGAGGCAAGTTTACCCTTAATCATTTTTCTGGTGCGAGCTTTCCCAGCCTTGCTCTTTACCAAAAAGTGACTTGTTTGTTTTGCTAATGTGGGGAAGGAGCAAACACAGGGCTTTTCTGCTTGCAGCTTGAACGCTGAGACATAACCGAAACGTGACTGGAGTTCTGTGGCAGTGGTGGTGGTATGAAGCTGCAAGGTTGGTGAGGCTGCCTGGGATGCTGCATGCACGTGCAGTGAGAACTGAACTTTCCAAGGTCTGTGGCATCTGTTATCGTGTGCAGTCGGCAGTATTCAGGTGTGAGCCTTCTGCTGTGCCAGGGATCTTGATCTGTGTAGCTCGTGAGGTGCCTAGCACATCAGCAGGGTCGCTATAAATAGGAGGCATGGTTAGAGCAGTGCCTGTCACCTTGGCGTGTACTCTTTGTCCAGGTGCAAAGATGAAACTTAATCCTTTTGCCTACCCTTTCCACCAGGTGCAAAACGTGATTCAGGCAATGCACGTTTCTTTCTTACCATCGAATGGTGTCTGTTCCTCCTCCTCCTCCCCTCTTCGGTATCTTCCTTTGCCTGTTTCCCTGACAGTTTAATTTTCATATGTATTCAGAGTTTGTTCACACTGTGCTCCAGAGTAAAAATGAGAACATCCCGTTACCACGAGGCTGCCAGCTTGCAAGAGGCAGAGCTTAACAAGCGCCTCAGGCGCGCTCGTGGGCAGAGCCCGAAGGCTGGAGGGGAGAGGATCCCCGCTGCGGCGCGGAGCGTGCCCTGCCACAGGGGACGGCCGTTGCCTGGGAGCGCAAAACTGCGTCTAGAGCCCGCGCGTCCAGGAGGGCTGGGTCTGCGCTTTGCAGCTTATAGCAGCAGGGTCGAGGGCGGTGTTGGTAAGCGAGGAGCGGCGGGCAGAGCCCGCGGACGGGGCGCAGCCGCCCAGCCGGCGCGCGTCGGCAGGCTCCGCTGAAGTGGTCCCGACCTGCGTCGCCTTGCCGCTTTCTGTGCGGGCCAAGGGATTGTACCCGAAAGGGAGCTGCGTGCCCGCTTGACGCTGGGACTGAGAATGAATAACGGGTGAAAAAATCTTTGCAGATACCTTTCAGGTTTCTTTTTTGCTCTTTCTGCCATCTGGAACCTGCTGAAATTGGGAGACTGACGCTTTACCCTGATGCCGTTTCCGGTGTCTTTGCCGGAGGCCGGTGGGAAGGCCGGCCCTGCTCCTGCTCGCAGCCCGCCTCCTGGTGCTGCTGCAGCACAGCAGTAAAAATCAGTGACCCACTTTAAGAGCAGGCAGGTAAAACCCTGCTTTGCAGCAGGGAGAGCGTATGCAGTGAGTCAGCACTGAGCAGGCAGCGTGTCCTCCAGGCAGCTCACTTGCGTTGCTGTGAATTGGGGGTTGAAACAAAGCATGCTGTTTCTGCTGAAATGTCCCTGTTCAAAAAAACATTGCTGGCTTTAAACCTGCTGGATGGCCATTCTTCCTCAGCCTGAACCGAAGACTGCTGGCTGGAGCTGGACCTTGTGGTGTAAGGGGACCTGGAGGTGTTGCTTCTGTGTCCCTCGGGTCATGTGCCCAGAGCGTTGTGCAAGGTGGCATGGCTGGGAATAAGAGCACGGGGACAGGAGCTAGCACATCTCGTGAGCTGCTACTTCAGCTTCTCAGCTGGCAGTAAGAGTCTGCGTAATGCGGTCAGGAAGGGTCCGTGGTCACGGACAGGTGGCACCTGGGGTGCTGGGTAGTATCACTGCCGCTCTAGCCGTGCTTGTTCCTGTTCTGCCCTAGGGCATCTACTGCTGCAGCAGTTGACACTGGGGTGCTACGTTTCTGGTCCGTGCTACACCCTCCCTTGTGGCTTTATGCCTAGGGCCAAATTCTGCCTCTCCTTTTTGGCTGCTGCAGGAGGAGCAAAAGTTCAGCGATCCTGCCCTGTTTGTACTGCCCTGTGTGGGCAGGGGCTGGACCAAACCTAACTCGGGAGCCTGGAGCTAATGCAAGGGAAGGGCTAGTCGTGTCTACAAGACTAACAGCCTCAGATGTTGCATTTCTGGCTGTAGTTTTTCTCTTCCGCGTGTGTCCCAGGCTGTCAGAAGGAGCTCTGGCTCTGCTGGCTGTGCGGGTGTAACTAGGGGCTCTCCTCAGGCCTCGGGGGATACAATGTTTTTCTGAAAACGTGATCTCTTGAGGCATTCTTGCATGATGCTTTTCCTCCTTTCCAGTATGGCTGGAGCTTGTTAGAGCCGTAGCCAAGTGCTCTAGCCTGGCTTGCCCACGCTTTCATCTGTCAAAAAAAAAATGAACAGCTCACGTTAGAGACGTATGCGAGGTGACAGTGAACATGAGCGGTGGCTGCCGAGATACTAAAAGCATCAGAGGCTGGTTCCAGTAGCTCTGTTTACCTGCTGCTCCAAAGACAACCTTGACAGTTGTCTTTGAAGCAGGTTTGCTGTTGGCTTCCCTATTCCCTCTCTGCAAGTGGGTAGTTAATGGCTGTTTCTGCTATTCCAGCTGTAGCACCTCTGGCCAATGCTGTAATAGATCCTCTTTCAGTGGGGCCTGTGTTGGTGGTTTCAGCAGCTTTAGGAGACCTGCAGCTTCCTGTCTGATCTGTTCTCTGGCAGTGTCTGCTTTAGAGGCAAGGAAAACAAACCATTGCCAAAGCATGAAGTAGGCGCAAAGATCTTCCTCTCCCCATGACGTTTCTGTCTAAATGAGCACCTAACATGTCGTCACTTTTTTCTTAAAAGAAATTGCTGAGGCCGAGCCTCACCCTGGCACCTTGGTTTCCCTACAGAGTATTTTGAAAATGCAGAGGGTGGCCTGATGCGTGCAGGGGTGTGGGAGCTGTTTGTGTTTCTGTGAAGTAACCTGGCTCCTGCGTGATTTGCAGCTCAGCGGTGCAACTGCTGTCCTTTCCCCTCCCTCTTCTCTGGCTGAGCAGTAGCGTAGCAGGAGGTGTGCTGGAAGCCCTGTAACATGTTGGTGCAGAGGTTACAGCTGCCTCCAGGCCACAAAGCACCACACACCCATTTCTTTTAATTAAGAAGGTTAAGACTGGATTGAATGTATTGTATGCTGACCCATCCTTCTGCTTTCATTCCCTCCTCTCGGTTATGGAAGATCCCCCCCCCCCAGGCAAGTGCGAGCCTGTTAATTATGCTGTGAGGGGAAGGGAGAGCAGGCTAAAGTTTTGCTGTATTTTAACCCTTGACTGTCTGGCTGGGTTGGCCAGAGGACAGAGATTTAATTGCAGACTGTGTCCTTAGCTTGCTTGGAGAGGATTGGCTGTTTGCTCAGACCTTACCTAAATCCCCCTCTTCTCCCCCAGAGCACTCGTCTGGCGTGGCACTCATGAATGGCAGCGGCCCGCACGAGAGCCTCAAGGGCGACAAGGACGCGCGGCAGAACGGCCACGAGGAGGCTGAGCCGGGGGAAGATGGGAACGACCAGGAGGTCATTGTCATACAGGACACAGGATTTACCGTCAAGATCTGCGCGCCCGGGATAGAGCCCTTTTCCCTCCAGGTACCTGCCTTCCAAGGGACGGAGAAATAGCGGCTGGCAGGGGCGAGGAGAGGAGGCAGTGCCGAGCAGGGCAGGCGCGAAAGGGTGCCGGGCTGGCACGTGCCGCACGCGTGGCCTGGCGTGGGGAGCGTGTCCTCGGCTAGCGCTGGCTGCACTAGCCAGCTAACCCCGGGGACTCCTGCAGGCAGGAGAGATGCTGAGCGCTACCCAGCCCCGGGTGGGGGAGGCAGGAAGGAGCGGTGCCAGGGCCTCTGCTCAGCGCTGGGTGAGGAGGACTGGGGAGAGGCACTGGTGAGGTTGTGCCAGGCCTCTCCTGAGGTCTGGCAGCACTGGTGTATGCCGCTGGTGGGAAGCATTTGAACCAATGCACTAACGCAGTGCTTTCCTTCAGCTAACGGGGAGGGGACAAGGATCAGAGGAGGCTTGCAGGAAGTCCCTTTCCATGTAACTGCAGCCTGGTCAATGTCTTCAGGATACTTCTGGTTCCTTGACTTGTCCACTTTCAAATGGGGTTAAGTGGGGAAGGAGGCAACAAAGTGTAGAAGGTGCAGGAGAGAAGCTCCCTAGCCAGAGGCTTTTATGGCAAAAGGAAAGAGGAGGAGGCATGAGCAAAAATGCCGCTCTGGCACAGGCCAGTGCAGGATTTGCAAGGGCAGGGGAGGGTCTTTTGCTCCAGATCCTGGGCGTGAAGGGAGAGCAGGTGGGTCAAATGAGGTGTAGCTGCCCCCTTGCCCCATCTCCGAGGGTGTCGGGCAAGGAGCGGAGTACTGAGGAAATGGCCTTCCTGCTTCTGGGCCCTCCTAAAGGAGGGATGAGAATGCGTAACCTCTGGGCCTTCCTCTCTGGAAAGGAAGACCTTTTGCTTGCCCAAAGGTTTTGGTATGATGCTTCTTCGGACTGATCTGCGCCTGACAGTGACATGCTAGCAGAGGCTCAGGGAGCTCGAGCATCTGCTTGGCAGTCCCGTGAATGATGCAGTCTTCACTTTCTCCTCTACGCAGAGAGCTCTGCTGAACACTGTGCGTGTGTGTGTGTGTGTCATGTTGACAGCGATGCACCACCAGATCAGGATGGGCTTTGATGTGCCTAGCCAATGCTGCTTTAGCTTGATACTTCACTGAAAACTCTTTGGATGAAGCACCTTTAGTTTGGGGGGGAGGAGTCTTGTGAGTCTAAACCCAGTGGGAAGTCTTATCTTCCCATGACCAGCAGAAAATCCAGTGAAACTACATCCCCTGTGGAACAAGCTGTTTCTCAGCCCAGCTTCTTTTTCCCCTTTAAATCCCATTGGCTTTTAGTTTTAATAGGCTAATAATAGCAGGCCGTATTGTTTACAGCAGCTTATGTAAACTACCCCAAATTTTCATAGCTTGAGAACAGTGTCAGTTGTGCTGGAGCCAAAGCAGGCAGGTACAAGAGCAGCCCTGGTGCACAAGTCAGGGTTGTTCCTCGCATCCCACAAGCCACGTGCTTGCGGGCTGTGTTCCCTAGAGGTGTGGCATAGATGTGCCACACCACGCTGTGGGTCTCGGTGCAGAATGAGTAGAGGAGATGATCTGTTTTCCACTTACATCATTCAAAACGTCACCACAAATGCACAACATGGATGGATAAGGCGAGAGTCACTGTTTTTCTCCTTTCTCCTGCTCCTTTGCTGCCCTCTTGCCATCCCTGCCCTATGCCTGTGTTTAATGCAGCACAAGGCTGTGATGCCTGTGGGTGCTGAGTCCTGTGGGTTGTAGCCAAGGTGGGTGACCCATGCAGGAGAGGTGGGAATACCCTCCTGGGGGGGGACAGGAATAGTTGTCTTAGGAGGAAGAGCTAGGGTTTGCCTTTCCAAGCTCGAAGAGGTACAAGAGGTGTTTGATTCTGCACAGAGGGGAAAAATTTGGCAAGACTACGCAGGAGGAATTTTTGCATGTGCTCTGGGGTAGCCTTCCATGCCTACTACCCTCAAGTTTGCTGACATGTTGCAGTGTTACTAGGAGAACAGATATCTCTAGTGGATTTGTGTCCCTGTGCTGGATCTTCTTTAGGTGTGTGCTGGAGAATAAGTTGGCTGAGAATAACTGACTGGGTTGTTCTTTCCTAAGGTGTCTCCTCAAGAAATGGTACAAGAGATCCACCAAGTTTTGATGGACCGAGAAGATACCTGCCACCGGACTTGCTTCTCTCTGCAGCTGGATGGCAATGTCCTTGATAATTTTGCTGAGCTAAAAACCATTGAAGGACTGCAGGAAGGCTCATTGCTGAAAGTAGTGGAAGGCAAGTTCCTTGAAGCTTCAGGAGGGAATGAATGAGGGTTTTTGTAGGGACTGTTTTTGGCCACCTTGCAGCCTGTTCCCCTTTTTGAGACCCACGTGCCAAAGGAGTAAGCAATCGTGTAACTGCAGTTTCTTTCCTCTGTTTCTGCTCATCAGAGCCATACACAGTGCGAGAAGCCAGGATACATGTGCGTCACATTCGAGACCTTCTGAAGAGTCTTGACCCATCAGATGCTTTCAATGGTGTGGACTGTAATTCACTGTCATTCCTGAGTGTTTTCACTGAAGGAGACCTGGGAGGTATGGAGCCGAACGGCTTCTCCAACATGGTGAATGTTTTCACTAACCCTTACTCCTTGCTTCATTAAAATGCATCATAACCATCCGCTGTCCCACATTGCTCAGAAGCGCAGAGAAACACTCTGAGCACTTCTGCATTCTGGCTTGAGTAACTGAGGGGGATTGAGTAGGCCTGTGTTCTTCAGCACTAACTTTCTATCTGTTTTTGTTCTAGACAGTGGAAAACGAAAGAAGAAGGGTACAGAAATGGAACAAATTGACTGCACCCCTCCCGAACATATCCTGCCAGGTAGCAAAGAGAGACCCCTGTGTGCCCTTCAGCCCCAGAACAGAGACTGGAAGGTAGAGTTTTCCTGTGTCATTAATCAGCTATCAGCACATTCCTTGCAGCAGAGTGGTGTTCAGGGATTGAAAGCTGCATTGGACTTTGGGATTTGCTCTGCTTGATGCTTAATGAGTGCTGGAATAGCACAGCTTAACCAAAAGAATAAAGTCCAAGAACTTGTGTGCAAAACAGTGGACACTGAGCCTGGACACCTGGAGAGCATAATAAAATGGCCTGCCCTGCTGGGATGGGTAGCAGGGAAGGGAGAACTGTTGTTCTCTGCAAAGTTTGGGAGATGGGATCTGCAGATCACTGTAATTTCTCTTAGATTTACCATATGCTCCCACTTGGTTTCCAGAATCATCTTTAGAAGCTGCTATTTAAAAACCAGTACATCCAGAAATCTGTGCCTTGTGCAACACAAAGGCCTAAGGTGTCTGTTTTTCTGTGTCTTACGGTGTGAGAGGTAGCAAATTAAGGCAAAACACTACACTGCAAATGGCTTGAGGACAGCTGTGTTCTTAAGACCAATTTTCTCATAAGCTCTGTTCCTGGACCAAGCAAGGGCAGCAGGTAAAAGGATTCTAGTTTGCACATCAGATGACTTTGTCACTCGGGGAATTAATTCCCACTGATAGGAATCACTTCTGTTGTATTCTTTCATAGCCTTTGCAGTGCCTAAAGGTATTGACGATGAGTGGCTGGAACCCTCCACCTGGTAACCGGAAGATGCATGGAGACCTCATGTATTTATATGTCATCACAGTGGAGGATCGGCATGTCAGTATCACTGCGTCCACTAGAGGATTTTACTTGAATCAGTGAGTAAATAAGACTCCTTGTCCTGTCCTGCAGCAAGTAAGCTTGCATTAGCCAACTGCAAATGAACGCATTTTGGTGTCTCTTCTTTTTTTGTGGAAAATAGCCTATTAAAATTCACTACTCACATGCGTTTGTAGGAGTTGTTATACTGGATTGGGCTGTTCAGTTATGCCTGGTACCACTCTTCCACAGTGGGTAAATGGCTGATGCTTTAGGGAAGTTGCAACTTCCCATAATATTGTCAGCTAATTAAAGCATTTTGGGTTGGGAGGGAAATTCCTTCCTGGCCATTGCAAATAACTTATTTTGCCCTAAAACAAGAGCACAGCCTGGCAGAACTTCCTAGCTGGGGCATAGATCTGACTAGCAATCTCTTTTTATGGTGACTATGAAGGATTGCTAAAGTGCCTGTATTATACTTGTGAAAGTAAAAGTGGCTGTATTGAAAGAGGTGCAGGGTCTATCCAGCCCAACAGTTTATTAAAGAAGTCTGCTGAATTGAGGGTAGGTTGAAGAGACAAGTGTAGAGCAAAAGCCTTGCTGTACACTCAGCTCTGAGCAACCATCAGTTCAGAAATACCTCTGGTGGTCATGATTCTGCAATCCAGGTAATTGCCAGGGTAAGTATAACTGCAGGTTTGAGATGATATAAGGTTGTAATTCACGGAAGGAGAATGATGCTCCCTGAGGAGAAGGAGAGCTTAAAATATAGAAGAATGTAAAAATTAAGCGCATCTCTTCCTTCCTTTCCATTACGAAGGAGAAGTGCTCTGTGTTAAACCAGCTTGTGGAAGAAATAATTGAAAAAGAATCTGTTTTTGTTGTCCATGATTTCCTACCAGATCTGCAGAACTGAGTAATGATTTTACTTGAAGGAGAGTAATGGTTTTAAGGATACACATTACTGAGCGCAGGTTCCTGGAAAGCAAGTGGCACAATCAGAGCATGAAACAAACGGTCTTGTTAGTTTAGCGAAATGTGACCCATGACTTAGAGGGGACTGTTCACATGGTCCTGGCAGGTCAACTGCTTAGGCGTCAAGTCTGCTTGCTGGGGTGCTGAAGAGGGCATTTACTGTTTGGTATAACTGGGTTCTCTGTTAAGCTGAGGTTCTGTAGGTGTGTCTGGAAAGCTCTCTCTTGTGAAATCAGTCCTTCCTAGCTATAAAAATAAAAGCCTCCTTTTAAACGGTGGTGGATGAAGAGTCTAAATCAGACTTGCTGTCCAGCCTGTCAGGGCCCAGGCACAGGGTTACTGTAAGCCCTGTCTTAGTTGGAGAGACTGGAGGGGGCCCTTGCAGCCCATCTGCCCATGTGCCACTTGGTCTCCATTTTGCAGACAAGGGTGTGTTCTGCAGGCCTTTCATGTGGTGCATAAATGAAAAGCCCTCACGCTTCCTACACTGTAGGAATGTGGTACAAGTCTTACCTGCGACAACAGTATTTATTTATTTGTTTTCAGGTCTACTGCATACAACTTCAATCCTAAACCTGCAAATCCCAGTTTCCTCAGTCATTCCTTGGTGGAACTACTTAACCAGATCAGCCCTACCTTCAAAAAAAACTTTTCTGCTCTGCAGAAGAAACGGTATTAGCACTTCTTCCTCTCTGGTTGCTTTAGGTAGCTTTATGTTGCTTGGGTAATCTGATGGTTAAGTTGCTTGGTGAGACTGAAACATTTGGCTGGCTCTGTGGGAACTGGATGCCACTTCCATGTAGCAAGGATTGCAATGCCTTCTTTCTCTGATACCATACAGTGGTGGGATGGTTGGTGGAACGTATGAGTCTAGGAAGCAAGGACCACCAAATATTTGACTAAATCCCTTGGCAGCACCCTGGTGTAGTTGGCTTTTCCTTGTTTGAAATACGGAGCTGTTGGAATCAAAATGACTTGTCCATTCTTATTCAGTACAGTGGTAACAGAAAGGCAGATGGATCCCCAGAGCCCTGATCCTTATCCACCTGACGTTTTCTCTTGGCTATAACTCCTGGATGACTCGTGCTTAGAACATGCAGATTTACAGATTTCAGCTCTGCCTAAAGTGAGGCTTTGCCTAAAGTGAAGGGTGGGGGACAACAGCTTTCTGTTGTTGCAGTGGTATCAGCTGTGGGACTCAGCTGGAGTGCTAGACTCTGCCTCTGCACTGCTGAGAAGCTGAACATGGGGAGCTCTTTACACAGCAGGAGAGAAGGCTTTTAACTTCTCGAGGGTTTGTCTGCACAGGGAAGCTTGTAAAATAAGGTAGTACAAGTCTGCAGTGCAGCCACTGTGTCAGTTCTGCAAATGGACCTCTTAGTCCATGTTAATAAGTCTCCCACATGGGAGAGATTTCAAAAACAAAAGTCAGATGTGAATCTATAGCAGACTAACTATGCCATGGGAAACCCCCTGTGTAGATGATCTTGCTCAGTAAAAGCTTTTTTTCTTTCTTTTTTATTTTTTCCCTTCCTCCTTTTTTTTTTTTTTTTTTTTTTTTTTTTTTTTTTTTTTGTTGCTAGTTTAATCCACTCCCAGGGTGAGCTGCTCGACGGCAGTTATCATAAATGAGAAAAGGCTGGTGTGTTGCCAGACTCCTGAGATGTGGGTCTCCTCACCAAGTCTGTGCTGGCTACACACCTTGTGTAGGAGACTTGATGATTTTCTAGCTAGCCAGGCAGCAAAGGGTTAATGTGAAACAAGGCCATGTGCTGCTACAGTAAATGGGTTGATAACCTCATCAGTAGTTACTCTGTCCTTGAATACAAAAGAATAAAGACTGAAACATACAAAATTCCTGTGCTACTTTTTCTGATTATTTTATTTTGTATATTATTTAAAATAATTATTCTAAATATGTGCATGTACATTTTTCTCTAATTTCCTCTAGCTCCTATAATAATAAAAATAACAATGATTTGTTTTATTCTCCTGTCCTTGCTGCAGGGACTGTTTATTCTACTCCAGAACAGTGGGTCCTGTGCAAAACCTGTCATTCTTTAGAGTCCATTTAATGAACTGTCTAGGCCCAGCAGGATATAAATTGACAGGCACATTGTCTGGCTTTCAAGAATCCTGCTTCTGGTCTCATTAAGTACTTGAAAGTGACACTATACAAGGGCTGGAAATTAGCACTGGCCTCCAAACCACTGCTGTGACTGTCTGGCCATTTAAAAAATGATTATACTGTATTGCTTTTGGGGCCAGAAGTAAATACAGATGAGTCTCCAGCACCTGCTGAGAGCAGACTGACTACATAAAAGGCCGTTAGGTGAAGCTTGCTTTTCGCTTTATTAGTGGGTGTGTGCTATAAGCTTATATTTTATACTATAACCCTTAGGGGCCAGAGTGAAAGCTGAGGGCGAGCCTGATACAGGTGGCCAGCTGGGAGTGGTGCCCCCTTGCCTCCACACTTGTTTTGTGGCAAATGGAGAGCGTTATGAGGATCTCCAGAACTGAGATTAAATTGAAGAGGAGGGAGCAGGGAGAACCCAGTTGATTCTCCGGACTGCTGTTGAGAAATGCTACCAATCCCGATCAGCCATAGAGGCTGTCAAATGAAAGTTCATTGTGCTGCCTGTGAGACCCAATCTTATTTTGCTGTTTGTTAGAAACTAATGTTGCGGGGGAGGGGGGAGAACGACTCTGCTGGAATGAAAGAAATCTTCCTTTGGTGGAAAATGCCTAATTGTTTTCATTTCCAAATTAGGGTTCAGAGACACCCTTTTGAAAGGATAGCCACTCCTTTCCAAGTGTACAGCTGGACGGCTCCACAAGCAGAACATGCTATGGATTGTGTCCGGGCAGAAGATGCTTATACTTCTAGGCTGGGCTATGAAGAGCACATACCTGGACAGGTATCCGTCTTACTTTGAGAAAGCTGGTGATGGCTCCCAGTGCAAAAGATAGCGCTTATTAACTTTTATCAGCAAGTAGAGCTCTGGTATTTGTGGAAGGGAGAACTTGCATGAGTTCAGTGAAAATGAGTTGAACTCATTCTTAACTGTATCCTTGAACTGCAGAGGGCTATGCTGCTAGGTGTAACTTTCCTGAGTACATACAAAGGTCTGAAGAGCAATTTTTGCACAAATATCTGCAAGTCTTGTATCCCTGCTCCAAACACCTGACTTGGGCCACTGAACTGCACAGAAAGCAAAGCACCTGTCAGTCCAGGAATGGCTAGCTCTGTTTTTAAACAAGCAGTTTCAAATTTGCAGCCTCATAGCATGAAATCTTCCAAGCCTTGGAGTAGTGCAGGCCTGCAAAGGCTGCACGTGAGTTGTCTGTAAAAGCTGCACATGGGTGGTTGTCTGTCTGTGGTGTGATCACATCACAGTGTGCTGGCCAGTGAAATCTGCACCATATTACTCCAAAGTGGTCGATCTGGTATTTCAGTGAAACTGTACTGTGTGGCTTGGACCAATGTAAAATATATCCCAAATTACCACTGAATAAACACCACTCACTGACTGCTCCTGCTGTTAGTTCACTTCCTCTGAATGTCATGTCAGCCTAAAATTCCCCCTAGCGTTCCCTTCTCTCAAACTGCCTTGTAAATCAGAAAACGCTGATTTCCCAGCCCCTGCCTACACAAAGCGTTCTTCCCACAAGGCTTTGACTCTTTCAGACCAGAGACTGGAATGAGGAGCTGCAGACTACACGAGAGCTACCTCGCAAGAACCTGCCAGAGAGGCTACTGAGAGAACGAGCTATTTTCAAGGTAATTTGGGGATGTGCAGGCAGCTTTTACTTAACTCCATCTCTGCTGTCCATATCATTGCTGGACTCTTTGCCTGATCTTACTCTTAAATTGCAAGAAGAGGTTCTCTGACTAAGGGGCCTTGCATGTCTGCCTTCTGCTGTCAGCTTCTTGGAGAAGAGTTGCACTTGACCCATACCTCCCTGCTAACCATCAGGCAGACTCCTCTTAGTCCTGTGTTGTTGTTTGATCCAGCCCTCCTTTGGGTGGGTGGAAGGAACAGGGGAAGGATGGACATGCATAAGCCTAGACCTTCTTCTGTAGGAAGTTAATGAGACAGAGCTATGGTGGTCCTTAATGTTCTGGGTTCTGGAGTATGTATGGGCTACTAGTCAGGCTTACAAAAGCCAGGTGACCTACCTGCCTGCTGGAGGGCCATTAGAAGGTGAGGAGTGAAGAAGATTGCAGAGAGCTGGGAGTCTGTGAGAGCAGAGTGCTGGGAGGATATGAGCCCTTCCTTACCCAGCTTTCTCTTCCCCTACCTGCAGGTTCACAGTGACTTCACTGCCGCAGCAACGAGAGGTGCCATGGCTGTCATTGATGGTAACGTCATGGCTATCAACCCCAGTGAGGAGACAAAGATGCAAATGTTCATTTGGAATAACATCTTTTTCAGCCTGGGTTTTGACGTCCGTGACCACTACAAGGACTTTGGAGGAGATGTTGCTGCTTACGTAGCTCCTACTAATGACCTCAATGGTGTGCGGACCTACAATGCTGTGGATGTAGAAGGGCTGTACACACTGGGGACTGTAGTAGTGGATTACAGAGGTTACAGGGTGACAGCTCAGTCTATTATTCCTGGGATCTTGGAACGGGAGCAGGAGCAGAGTGTCATCTATGGGTCAATAGACTTTGGCAAGACAGTTGTCTCACACCCCAAGTACCTGGAGCTGCTGGAGAAGACCAGCAGGCCACTTAAGATTCAGAAGCACAAAGTCCTGAATGACAAGAATGAGGAGGTGGAGCTGTGCTCCTCAGTGGAGTGCAAAGGCATCATTGGCAATGATGGACGTCACTATATCCTGGACCTGCTCCGCACTTTCCCTCCAGATCTGAACTTCCTGCCTGTTGAAGGGGAGGAAATGCCAGAAGAATGTAAGAAAATGGGGTTCCCCAAGCAGCACAGGCACAAGCTTTGCTGTCTGCGGCAAGAGCTTGTTGATGCTTTTGTAGAACACAGGTGAGCTGAGCTCCCCTTTTCTTCCATGTGCATGCTGGTAACCATCCAAGTCAGGACCACACTGCCTTCTCCCAGGGACATTGCCACAGAGCTCCTAGAATAGTACAGCTAATGCCCTTGGCCCTGCAGGTGCAATTATAGAAACTTAATGACTGAGAGTTTAGAACAGTGGGGATTCTGACAGTTGCAGGGAGCTGGGGAAAGAGATGGTTTTGCTTTTTTAGTCTCCCAAGTCTTTTATTTGTGTGTGTGTGTGTGTGTGTTTTTTTTTCCTTTTTTGGAATTTCCTGTCTAAAGATTTAGAAGTTCTTCTTTCTTTAGATGTCCTGTACTCTTGATGTCTAGGATATAGGAAGGATTTGTACTCCTCTTTCAGGCTCTTGGATGCAGCATTTCTCTTCTAGAGGCTGGGGGAAAAAAAAAAAGTACCTGTGGGAACTACTGTAGCAGTCTCTGTGGTGAGCTGTATAGGCTTCCTTGCTCGCACTGTACAGGCAAGGAAGTGGGAGCTTTGGGAGCGGTATAAGCAGCGTAGTGCAGCTGTGTGGTGCTGATGTTAATGCTCCTGTTTCCTGCGTGGAGGACTGCAGGGTACTCTGCTACTACGGATGGTCAGAGTGTGATTTCGCTTTTCAGGAAGACAAGTCTTGCAGTTGCTGGCTGAGGAGCCCTGCCCACTGAGCAAGCAGTTCTGCAGCCAGGCGCTCTTCCGAGTACTACCACGTGCCCGCAGGTGGGCTCCACCACCCTGCAGGAGAGCTCCCAGGCCAGCAGCATGCAGGAGTGTGGCCATAGGGTGCTGCTACTCCTTGGCTGGGAGAGGTTGGGCCTCCCCATGCTAAGGTCTCCTGGAAAATTGCTGCTGATTTTTGTTTGACATAGTCCTGCGCATCTGGCGGTAGGGCCAAGAGTCTTTTGGAGCTCTCTGCTGGTTCTGCATGTGGAAAGCAGTTTTTAACCACTGCAAAGAGACTAGTTTCCTAGTATGATGGATATAAAAATCAAGATTTGGGTGGGGGGGTTGTTTGTTTTTCCTCTTCAAGTCATCAATGACAGATGTTACAGTAATGTGCACTGCTTTGAGATGGGGAAGCTCATGAATAAAGGGTATGTCCTGCCTTTACAGAGGACAACTGGATGGTCCTAACTTTATCAGTTTCTCCTCTCCTGGAGGATTGTTGCTCCCCTTGGGTTCTCCTGTGTGCGCTGTTTGTCTTTGCTGAATTCCTCTTTTCTTTTACTGTAGGTACCTCTTATTCATGAAGCTGGCAGCGCTGCAGCTGATGCAGCAGAAAGCCAACAAACAGGAAAGCTCAGGTGCATTGGAAAATGGCGCCTCTCCAGAGAACGGGACTGCAGAAAGTGAGAAGTCTGAATCGGATGATGGTAAAATAGATGATAATGTGACTGGACTTGAGCAGGTTAAAGAGCTTGCTGAGACCATTGCATCTGATGACGGAACAGGTACTTAATCCTCTGCATCACGAGCAGCCTAGGGCTCCTGCACTAGTTTGTGGGCTCTGTTGCTGATAGGAAGTGAGCCAAACTGAGGGGAGTCAAACAGGGCAAGCACTGGCTTCTTCAATTATTATTGTTTTAGCCTTTGTGTGAGCTGTTCACACACTAAGAAACTAATCTCCCTTGCTGTTCTGGAGACAGGTTGGTTAAGTGGGCTCTGAAATACAGGAAACCCATTAGCTCTGACAGAAGAAAGAGAGCCTGACTGGCAAGCTGGCCTCCTGGGAGGTCAGCAACCCACAGTCAGGAAGTCAGACTTATGCAGGTCTATGGTGAATGGAGTGTGGCAGCTCTGGGGATGCTTAAACACCTCTGAAAATCCTAGACTTGAGCATCTGAAGTTGAGGGGAAGGGTGCATAGGTATTCTAGGTAAGTGTATTGCTCTTGTTCAGATGTGCATTCTGCATCTATCCTCCTTCCCAAATATCTTACCACTGATTGTCCCCTGGATTTCTGCAGTGAGTGCCATTATTACTGGTTTTAGTAACAAAACTTTTCTCTTTAATACTTGGGCTTGTCATTTTCTAAAATCCACACTTGTTTTTATTCTCTTTTCCTTCATGCCCCAGTGGATCCCAAAAGCAGAGAAGTGATTCGGAATGCTTGTAAGGCTGTAGGCTCCATTAGTGATGCATCATTTGACATTCGGTTTAACCCAGATATTTTCTCACCAGGTATGTGCACAAAGAACTGAGTTTTGACCTCCTTTAGAGGATTGCTATGTCCAGTGAGCTACAGACAAAAACTTGTTCTGTAGCCAACAATAATGCTGGCTTCTGACTAGCTGTACAAGATTCTCCATGCAGCACAAAAATAGAGAAGAGGGAGGGAAAGAAGTATAATTGATTGTAATGCTCACACTACCAAATGAAGTCAGTAAACTGTCTCCTACTGTGACAGTCAGGGAGGTCTGCAAAACACTGCCAAGAATTTTCATGCGTTCCTCTGTTGCTAGACCACATGAGAAGAGGCGGGGGGGGGGGTGGGAGCCATCAAATTTGGTCCTAATGTTTTCTGTGTAAATAACAATGATAGTTGTAATTAGATGACTGCTAGAACAAACCCTGCCCTTCACTGAGGATCCAACATCAATGTCACAGTGCCCTTTCAAATTTACGTATCATTTGTGGGCACTGTATGTAGCTTCTTGTGTCTGGAATCACCAAATGAATTATATTCATTTGGAAATATAATACAACTCCTGAAAGTGTTTACAGGGACAAACAAAGGCTATGTACATGCAAATTGCAGGGGAGTGGTCATAAAGGTGAGTTTAGCTTGGAAGAAACATGTCAGAAGGAGCATGTGTTTTGAACACCCAGCCATCCTCTAAGACTGATGTAAAGATTGGTGCTTTGGCACTGACTTGGCTGCCAGAACATACAATTGTATTTTAATTTTGTGTATGCCAAACCAAAAGCTTTGAGCTTCTAGCACTTGCACTGCTAGCCATCTGCTGAAATGTGCTCATTCCTGTCTAGCCAGTTGACTCTGCACTGTAAGTGGTGTACACAGTACTTTGCTTAGATAGATTGGACCAGATAAAGAGCAGAACTTGTGCCTTTAAAAGCTATGTTAAGAACAAGTAGGCACAGAGCAGCACAGCCACTAACAAAGCAGAACAGGTAAGGTTCTTCCCATTCAGCATGCTGCAGAGTAGATGGCCCTTGAAGTGCCCCTGATTCCAGGGAGGTAGAATCACTTTAGCTTGCTACCTTGTCTTGCACAACTTCTGTATGTGAGGGGAGTTTTTGTCAAGTTATGAGTTTTATATTTTCTGTCTTTTTGCTCTTAGGTGTTCGTTTTCCTGAGTCTAGCAAAGAAGTAGTGCAGGAGCAGAAGCAGTTACTGAAGGATTCTGCTGCGTTCCTACTCTCATGCCAGATTCCAGGTTTGGTAAGGAACTGACAACCAGCACTAATGTCCTCTCTGAAAGCTTGCCTCAAGTCTGGCCACTCTGAAGAGTAAGCATTGATGTAGTTGTATGCTACCTTCTCCAGACCAAAGTCTGTATTCTCCTGCTGTCAACTGAAGTTCTGGCACAGGCGGTGAAGTACAGTAAACAGTGCCAGCATTTCTGATGCAAACATAAGAGGGGTTTTCTGCTTCCCATTTTACATCATGGCAGCATTTTCCCACCTCACTCCAACCAAGAATATATATCAATAGACAGATCTTCTCAGATCTGTCAAGATTTCAGAGCACTAAAGACCAACCCTAAAGACTATCCTGTACAGCTCACTGTATTAGCTGACCCTGATTTAATCAATTGATGACTAATAATGCTGGAGTGAACTGGTAAATTGTTCTTGCTCATATCTAGTCTATACATTCCCTCTGTAAGTCTTAAGCATTTGAGATGCTTACTCACCCTGCTAGATAAGAAACATCAGCTGTTCCATTCTTAAGCTGTTCTCTAAAGTGGCTGCTAATGTGCTTATTACAGCTGGCACTGCTAGTCTAGGAGGGTAGAACTGGTGCTCTTCACTCCAAGGAGTCTAGCAGTTCTTAGAGAAGCTAAACTTGGATTCCTTTTTCTAAATTCTACCTCTGTAAATCCACTAGTTCTGTAGATTTTTTTTTTTTTTTTAAGATAGACTATTCAGCCTTAATCATCAAGTGGAATGAATCAGAAAAGGGCTAGACTTATTTTGCAAGATATTTCATACACCAGTCTCTAAATCCAAAATGCTGTGCAAGCGTGTGCTTGAGGACAAGTTAGACTAGCACAGAACTGCTGTGAGCAGGCAGTTGACCCTGGTCTGTATCAGAAAGTAACTGGTGTCACTTCCTAACATACATTAAGTGACTCTTTATCAGCATTGCAACACAACTTAAAATGCAAGTGCTGTTTCCCCTTATCAGCAAAATGTGTACAACGCTGTAGCCTTCTAATTGGTAGTGTGTTTTTAGTTAGTGACTGTAAGGTCCTTAAAGAAGAGAGAGTCTGCTAGTTCCACAAGCATTCTTTCCTTTGTGTCTGCTCTCTGTAAACCAAGGTTTGCATATTCTCTGCAGGTCAAGGACTGCCTGGATCACACTGTGCTCCCAATGGATGGAGCTACCTTAGCAGAGGCCATGCACCAGCGGGGCATCAACATGCGCTACTTAGGCAAAGTGATCAACTTCATCACCAAGACTCCTGGCCGTGCTCAGTTGGATCACATTTTTGTAAGCATTGTGCTTAACTTCAGACTGTCACTTAAAACTGACTTTGGGGTCATTTGTCCTGTATAGCTAAAATAACTAGCTAAATATATAATATATATATATAATAACTAGCTAAAATTCCATTTTAGCTAGTTATTTTCTCTATGTAAAATAAGCAGCCTCAAAGAGGAGAAGGAGGGAAAAGGAACTCTAGTAGATAGGGAATTTCAATCCCAATCCTTAATGACTTTCATTGCATTAGGGAGTCTGAGTGCCATTTGGAATGTAAAAGTGCTTCAGGGGTTCCCAAGCTTAATAGCAGATAAACACAGCTTGAGTTTTTCAAGCCATGCATATGCCTGTAAGACCTGCTGGGGCTTTGGACTAAGCTGGGGAGCGTTGTGTGTAGCGTGCCAGGGTTACGTGTGAGCCTGTTGGCAATGGTCTTGGGCTGAGCGCTTGGTGCCTCATCCTGAGGGTGCTTAAGGTGATGCTGGGAGGCACCAGCAGAACCAGAGCCCTCCTGTGCTAGGTGGCCTGTCATCACCAGGCATGGGAGAGCTCAAGGGCTCTTCTCCAACTCCACAAGTACTGTCTAATGAAGTACAATGCTGTGCTATAGGCTAGGGTTGCAGAATGGGTCCTTTACAAATATTGGTCAAAGCCCACTTCAGAAGCAAAGTATATCTTTCATTGTTGTTATTGACTGACTCTTAGACTCTATTCTTTGTTCCCTTGGATAGAAAATAGGAATCAGTGAATTGATCACTCGATCAGCTAAACACATCTTCAAGACATACCTTCAGGTATGACCTGCAGTCTAACCTCTGGCCTTGTGTGTTCTGTAGTGACTTTTTTAAACCTCTCTCAAACAGGTAACTGGTTGAGTCTAGTCTCTCTTTAGACAGTTCATGGGTGTTGCCTAGCAACTGAAATACAATCCCATTACAACTAGAATAGGTATAGACCTGTGTATACAGAAAAACAAGCTTCCACTTGAAGATAGCTTTCCCAGAGAATAATAATTCATGCTTTTCTTCCCCAGATCCTCACTCTTTACGTTTAAATCTTTTAGAAGTAAAATCACAGCTTGCCTTCCCTGTAATACTTAAACAGTATTACTCTTACCCTCCGAAGAAGCTCTTTTATTGTGTGAACATTAGTGCATCTGTATTCCTATAGGCATATCTGTATACCTATATGCATATAGCATAGTAAAATATCTGGTTTTAGTCAATGACAAATCTGCTTTATATTCTCAAGTTTTTCTGTCCTGAGCAGCAGGCCCAAAATGAAACTGGAAGATCAGTATTGAGATATATGCACCATATATATATAAATGTATATAATTCTGCCTATGCTAGTTCTACTTGCAAACATTGAGTCTGCCCATCTTCCCCCCACTACACCTGCACCTTGCTTACTCTCTCTCCCTCTCCTGGATGATTTTCCTGTTTCTGGTAGGATGGGGTTTGCGTGAGGCTCAGAGGCAGAGCAGCGCATGTGTGACGGAAGGTGTTGTCCATGACTGATTTCAGTGTCTTGCTGCAGGGTGTGGAGCTGTCGGGTTTATCAGCAGCCATCAGTCACTTCCTCAATTGCTTTCTAAGCTCCTTTCCAAATCCCATTGCCCATCTTCCAGCTGATGAGCTGGTCTCCAAGAAAAAGAATAAGAAAAGGAAAAACAGGAACCTTGGAAATGCTGATAACACTGCATGGGCCAGCATGACCCCACAGGAGCTTTGGAAGAATATTTGTTCGGAAGCAAAGAACTACTTTGATTTTAGTCTTGAATGGTAAGCAGAGCAAATTACCCTTACTGTGCTTGAACTCTCAGCAAACTTCTGTAGTTTTTATTGTTCTTTAGTAGGACCTGCCTTTTTGATTTCTGTTTGTAAATTTTTACTGTTTAGGAGATACTACATGCTTAGAATGGGGAAAAAAAAAACAGGCAAGGAGCAGTAGGGGGGAATAGAAAAAAAATCTGAAATGACATGAAACCTATGAGGCAAATGCAGCTAGGAAAACCAGGCAAAGAGAGTTTGTGGAAGGTATTGATGAGCAGTTCTGTAAACTTTAATAGACCATTACCATGTGATATTGTTTGTTATGTGTTGGCTTCAGTTAGCACCTAGTTGTAAAGGGACCTGTGCTTCAAATAGGCCATGGAGGAAGGATGTTGTGTAGAAACTTGCCCAAGAGTTCACCTTGTGTGTGCTTTTGCAGTGAGAATGCTGACCAAGCAGCTGAAGTGTATAATCTACAGAAAATCACCCTCCTTCGTGAAATCTCCCTCAAAACTGGAGTCCAAGTAAGACCCATATCTTCTCTCTATTCTACGTCATGTTCTGTACAGAGATGCTTGAAGGTTAAGTGCTGTTTGTTAAACAGCTTTGCAGGGTACAGCCTTTCAGAAGAACAGTGCCCGCCCTTAAAAGTCTTTCTGTGGCATTAATGCTGGAATACGGGTGCTAGCCTTATGACAAGATTTCTAGTGAAGTTCTCTTAGAGGGTAACTTACTGTGCATCTCCCTTGGAAGAAGATTTGTCTGCCTGAATATAGTTCCTGTATCTGTTCTGTCTGACAAACCAAACTTGCATCTGACTCTCATGCATGTGTATACACACAGGTACACATCCATGTAAAGAGAAACAACTCTTTGAATTCAGCAGGACTGGAGTTGTCCTTATTTGAAAAACAGTTGATTTCCTTCCCACGCTGCTGTCTTCTTGCTCTCTGAGTTCAGTGAGATGATGTCTCCCTGTCCTGGGTGCCAGTGCTGGTGTGACCTTGCCAGGGCACTACAGTGCTCTTTCATGACCAGCACGGGAGTGTGAACTCGTGTATGTGACCTTCCTCCAATGCTATCCCCAGGTAGTGACAGCAGGTGTTTTGGCTGTGAAACCAGAAGCAGAACGCAAAGCTTGCTTTCCCCTCTGCTCTTGGTGAGAGCTGTTTCTTTGGTTCCTCCAGATACTGCTGAAAGAGTACAACTTTGACAACCGGCACAAACCCACCTTCACCGAAGAGGATATTCTCAACATCTTCCCTGTAGTGAAGCATGTAAACCCCAAAGCCTCAGATGCTTTCCACTTCTTCCAGAGCGGGCAAGCAAAAGTTCAGCAAGGTACAAACCTGACACATCCCTGCCTCTTGAGGTTACTGCTGCTGAAAGAGCAGGGCAGAGGTGGCCTGCTGCCCTCTGCCATTATACCCCCCACCTTGCTAGAGGGGATAAATATGGTCCCCAAGACCGCAGATCTGCTATACAAGTTATCAGCTATGAGCAAGGATGGATATAGGAGAGCTATTTCTTTCTCCCAGATTTTAGTCCTTACATTACACAAGGCAGTGACCTAAAGCTACATATCCTACTGCTGTTCTCTTAAGCCAGATATAGATTTCACTGCACAGATAACACATTTCTCCAGTAGCGTTAGGGGAAATTATCTTTGTTGCTCAGCACTTTGATAGAGAAAATCTGCTAAGTTTTTTTATACATACATATATATATACACACACACACACACACACACACACATATATATGTGTGTATATATATATATATATACACACATATATATAGTAATTTTCTTCCCAGGAGGTTTCAGGTGAATGCTTAACAAAAACTAATTTTCTTCATGTGGGTTTTTTTTCTCTCCCTTGTTCAGGTTTCTTGAAGGAGGGCTGTGAGCTCATCAATGAAGCCTTAAACTTGTTTAACAATGTGTATGGTGCTATGCATGTAGAAATCTGTGCCTGCCTGAGGCTGCTAGCTCGTCTCAACTATATCATGGGAGATTATTCAGAGGTAGGCAAGTGCTCACAGGGACTCCGTTTGGTCCTCCCATTCTTTCCCCCATGCTTCCTTATTCAAGTGCCTGGATTCTGCATGACTTGCCTTTGGGTCTTCTGTTCTGTTTAGGCCTTAAGTAATCAGCAGAAAGCGGTGCTAATGAGTGAGAGGGTCCTGGGTATTGAACATCCCAACACAATTCAAGAATACGTAAGTACAGGGTGCTGGGGGAGAAGCAGTATCTCATGGATGCATCTGGCATCTGCAAGCCTTAATTAAAGTCTGAACCTAGAAAACATCTGCAGTTCTCCTTCATTTGCAACATTCTTCCCAGAATCTTCTATTTTTATCATAAGCTCACATTTTTTCTTGAAAGTCTCTGGTTCCCAGTTGACTACTTTATTATTAGGACAAAATATGTGGGCCAAAGAGCTTCTGCAAGCTTGAGACTTTGTGGGTTCATAGTTGTTAAAGGAAAAGGCTTGAAATATAGGTTTTGATACTATATTTGAAAATAAATACCTTAGTAGAGTTCTAAATTAACTAGCAGCTTGTATCTTTTCTGAATAGTTGAAATCACTTCTCATGTTAACGGAAGATCTTTTTTTGTGTGACTGTGGGAGTGGAATGGAGAGATCACTTGGCTTTATAAAGTGGTAAGCAGCATTAATGCTTGATTGTTTCTTATGTTGTAGATGCACCTTGCTCTGTACTGCTTTGCAAACAGCCAACTCTCTACAGCATTAAACTTACTGTACCGTGCACGCTACCTCATGCTATTGGTATTTGGGGAGGATCACCCAGAAATGGCACTCTTAGATGTAAGTAATCTTAGAGTCAAAGTCTTCAAGAAATCTCTTGGCCTTTAAAATGCCTGTGTCACTGAGCTATTTAAAATGTCCGTATAGACATTGCTTTATCCTCCTTGGGTTTACTACTGGTTAGTACCGTTATGAAAATGGGAAAATAGAGTTTATGACTATTTAGCTAGGAAGGCCAGCCTTCTATGGCCAGAGCTCTTGAATCCACGTTTCCAGTGCCCCGGTGCAAGTCCTGTAACCCTTGGGAGAAGTTCTTAATTTAGCCTAATCTTCGTCCCCTCTGTAAAATGGTGGGAGCTCCTTACTTCTGTTCTGTTTAGCTTGCTTGAACTGAACTGGAACAGGAGAGAATGGTCTCCTGTCATGTGCTACATGCTGTAGAGATGCCTTTCTGTAGGCATCTCTGGGCTTCATCTGAGACTATTGACAGACTTTTCAAGCAGTGAAATACTTGTCAATGGTCTTACTTACAAAGCAATAAATGCTTTGTAAGACTTTGCCTTTCTGAATGCCTACTTGACTTCTGTTATGCGGCTCCATGCAGAACAACATTGGCTTGGTGCTTCACGGAGTTATGGAGTATGACCTGTCTCTCCGGTTCTTGGAGAATGCCCTGGCCATCAGCTCCAAGTATCACGGCTCCAAGTCCTTGAAAGTTGCACTAAGGTGAGGTGCCGTGGAGCATTGGGTTGGATTGTGGTACTGTTAGAGAGTGAATACATTTAACATAGGCTTATATGGGAGGGTTCTGCTCTGGCTGTGTCCAGCTGTATCCTTTTAATTTACAGACTCTATCTAGTCCCAGCTGGTCTGTCTGGCTCCTTGGGCTGCATTTGTTCAAGGTCATGGTGCGGCTAGAAAGGTGTGGTGCCAGTCAGAACTGAGCATCCAAGCCTGTCTGGAAGGTTGGAGATTCCTTGTTCTTGAAGTTAGTTATGGAGATTTGCTGTAATACTGTTTGCCCCCAAAATATGACAAAAATGACCCTAGTCTTTGTGGACTACTGATAGAAAAATGCATGCAGCAAGTAAAGGTTGGAGAGGAAGGCCAGTGTAGGCATACTGGGAGACTGGGATGGTTCATAACATTTGTATTTAATTGTTTAGCTTCTTGGGGAGCTATCTTTGAGATGCATACCATTTGCTCTTGTCCTTTATCATTAAGGCTCTGTTCTTGAATAAGATACCAAGTAGCTCCTTTGTGTTTCCTTGTGTTTCCAAGGGAGCTATGAGTGGTCAGCACCTTTAGGATCAGCTTTTAAGTACCCGCTACTTTTCAGCATTGTATGTGCGCTGTCCTTGAATGCAAAACTGGCTCACAAACAACCAGGCAGTGGCCCACTCCTAATTACTAGTACCACACTGCAACCTGTCTGTTGTTTGTCAGAGTGAAAATAAATTTTACTAAGCACACACAGGCGTCTGATTTGTTTTCTAGTAGTTGATTGATATGCTTTCTCTAAAAAGCTTCTCTCCCTCAGTAGCACTAGGATGCTTGATGAGATCCAGCACCTCCCACAGTATAGCACTGCCAAAAATAGAAATCTCTGTTCATTCCAAAAACATTAAGGATGCAAAGTCCAAATCAACTCTCTCAACTGGAGAGAGACCAGGTGACTTAGATCCTGGCTCTGCCACTGTTTTGCTAGTTGTTTCTGTACCAGAAGATTTTTGAATTTTGGTTGGACTAATCAAGTTATTCAAGCATTTACTTTCCAAGAAACAAAAAGCCCCTTTTCCAATGGGAATGGCTTATGGCCGCTTGCTTTTCCTCCACTTAACAAGTCTGGCTGCTGAAATGTTCCTGTGAATGTACTGCAGCCATTCAGTATAGCACTGGAGCTTTCATTCCTGCAGCACCCAGGAAATCTGGTCTGCTGTCAAAACCCCCAGTTCCATCTCTTCCATAGATCGTTTCTTGCTATTTTAATAAAAGTCAAGCCCAAATCGCTGTAGTATATTAATCTTAAAATGGGGGTGGGGGAGAAACTGCCAACACACTATATTCAAAGTTCAGTGTCATTTAGTGCTAGTATTAAGACTTCTAGACTGTTTTCCTAAAGCAATGTTCTGTGTAGTGCAGAAATGTTTCTTCTTTCATTATGGTCCTCTAAGGGCTTTTTTCCCCTCGCAGTCACCACTTGGTAGCCCGAGTGTATGAGAGCAAAGCGGAGTTCCGGTCAGCTCTGCAGCACGAGAAGGAAGGCTACACAATCTACAAAAATCAGGTAACATGCATGTGTTCTGTTAACTTTTATCATATCACTTTCTGGTGAGAAGTGAGCATTGCTATTGCAAAAATAAATCCACAACATAGCAATTCTGCTTCCTTGAATTGTACTTTATGCCATAATTGACCGATTTTTATGCCAAAACAGTCTTTGAATGGATTCTTTTATGCAAGCTTGTTCTCGTTGTACCTTCCTCATTGGACAAATTTCTGTTAGTGGCTTGGCCCTGTGTGGAGTGTGTGATATATTTTGCACTGAAAGGAAGCATGCATATTCTGGCAGGGCACTAAAAGAGCTGGTATATCCTTTCCACTTTTTGCATCACCTGTCTTAAATGTCAGAGCCAAACTAGTTTAGTAGTTGAGCTGTTCTGTGTCCTGCTTGCAACCCTTGCTGATGCACAGTAAAACTTCTGCATCAGCCTGCAGTCTGCCTGAACATGTCTGCAACTGCATAGCTGTGATTCAGCGCCATCTCACTGCCTGAAAGCACAGCCTGGCGGAGGGAATGCTGCTCGCCCTGCAGACATGCTTCTACTTGATGGAAATGTGTAACTTTGTCAATAAGGCTCCTACAGTAATGTGGAGTGGGGGTTGTTGGTTGATTGCTTGTTTTTGTTTGTTTTATTAATGTCAGGGCAGGTGAACACATTTTCCTAGATTTCTGTAAGGATGTTAAGCCAGCAGAGACTAGGAGTGCACACAGGTTTGGGTCTCATTCTGATTTGTAATGTGCCTTTCCTGATTAGCTTGGAGAACACCACGAAAAGACCAAAGAGAGCTCTGAGTACTTGAAATACCTGACTCAGCAAGCAGTTGCTCTTCAACGCACAATGAACGAGATCTACAAGAATGGATCCAATGCGAACATTATGCCACTTAAGGTAACCTCATGCGTTGACAGCAATCGAGAGTACTTGCCGTAGTGGCAGAGATTGTGTTCAGCTGTAACTGAAGAACATGTGAGAGTAAGTGTGCAGACTTCTGCCTGGGCAGGAAATGTTAATAGTTGCACCAGTTGCAGGTGCTTCACAGGCAGGAGGTTCCTGCAAGGGCAGAGGCTCAGACAGACACAGCAAGGTCTAAACAATGAGAATTTGCCCTCTTGGCTTCTAAATGTCCTGGGCTCCAGCTCTTTCAACTGCTTCAGCCTCTCAATAGAAGAGGGGCTGAAACAGATGGTGTTGCAGGAGAGCTAGAGAAAAGGGTGAGAATGACCTGGGCAGCTCATAGCGTGGGAGCTTGGAAAGCCCACTCCTAAACCTGCTCCTGCTGCTGACTCATTGGCTCTAGGCAGGTTGCTCCACCCATAAGTACTTGGGTTTCCTCATCTTAAAAAATGCTGTCATCTTTCACCAGGTGCTTTGTTCTCCTTCTAAGGACTGTGTGGCACTGGGAGGCTGGGCTGCAGCGTGGCATGGGGGAGCCTGTTTTGCCTTGGTGCACTGGGACCAGTCGGCCATGTGGGGCCAAACCCAGCTGCTCTTATCTGCACGTGCACCTGGTAGATCACACCAACCAGTCTGCAGCATATCTAGTACCACGTGTGATGAGTGTTCTCCTGATGTGCTGTGCATGACTGGCTGCTATAGGATTGAGAGAGAGTCTCCAGCTGCACAGACCCCTTCCCAGGCAAAAGAGGGGAGTAGAATAGCTCTCTGTGGGGTTGCTTTGGGTTTTCCTCTCACTGTCAAGAACTAGATATGGAAATAAGACGTTTTTGGCAAAATAACTTTAGTGTAAGGACTTTGAATCAAGTGAGTGGTCAAGTCTGGGAAATAGCGTCCATCAGAGAGGCTCAAACTCCATGAAATAGTAATGAAGAATTTACCTTTGTTACACAAAACTTAAGTGGAATAGTTGCAATTTGGGCCTAATGTCCCAGTTAATACTCTTGGGACTGTCCTGCTATGTCACTGAGACACCATCTCTCTCTGGAAATCCTTTTGCACCCTGATCAGAACACTTCATTACACTTGTGTCCCGTAGCTATCTGTAGTAGTGCACAAGAGTGCAGGTGCTCTGTAACCATGTATATGAACATCTCAAAAACAATGCAAAGAAATTAATCCTCATGTGTAACAGTGGGATAATATGTGTGCAGAGATGTTTTAGAAATTAATGTATTTGAGACTGGAATCCAGTTCTGCTTATCTCCTGATGGATTGGCTTAACTGGAAGTTCATTCCTCTGTTTACATGCCAGACAAAAAAAATGGTCCTGGCTGCTGTGATAGAGCAAGAGATTATGAACCCATGTGTGTATTGAATTTAACTGAATTCCCTGGGACTTCAGTGGGCAGGTTGCCCACAGAGGCTGGGGCCATCTAGATGTGGGGGATTTTTTGTCTTAGAAGCGTAAGGAGGTGGAAAATAGGAGTGATGCCATCTTGCAGCTAATAAAACTAGTGACTAATGGGAGTTTTAGCTTAGTAACAGCTGTGCTTTTCAGCACAGGAGGTATAGGTGAAGGGGAACAGTCTTTGACTGGTCTAGATTTGCTTAAGTGCTCTTAATTGTTCTGTGGGGGTTTTTTTGTTTGTTTGTTTTACCTTACAGTTCACAGCTCCCAGTATGGCCAGCGTCCTGGAGCAGCTCAATATTATCAACGGAATTCTCTTCATTCCACTAAGGTAGAGTGATACTGATGTATGCGATGCTTTTATCTGTGCCCCAATGCATGGCTTTATAAATCAAGCAGTTGCTTTTATCTTCATCCCTGAGAAACCATAAGCCAGTGCTTTCCTTTGCATTAAGTCTCACCCAAAAGGGGGAGTTTTGAGTGATCTGCAGCAAAGACATGGCTGAAGCATGGTCTTCTGGTGCTCTACTCAGAAGGAATGAAGTTAGCAGCCCTGTGCTAGTTTTTAAAGAGCATTAGCTTTTACCCAGAGAAGGCTGCTTTGCTTGGTGGCAGCCCTAAGGAGTCTCTAAGGTCTCTTTCCACAGCTTCCCAGGATTTGGTTACAGAGAGTATTGGCTGAGTACAACATTGGCCCTGATCATTATCATCTTTTTTAAGACGACTACTGAACTGCAATGGTCTTTTTTAAATTTATTTTTTTTTCACTTTAAAAATACTGTTTTAAACTGTTAGCTGGGCCAGTGAAAAGATGACTGAGCTGAGACTGTATTCTTCTAAGCCTAGAAACAGTGAATGAAGGTAAAAGTGCAGCAGAAGCAACTGAAGGCTGTCTGGACAGACAGGATTACCCTTGCTGCCTCTAGCCAGAGGGGCAAGTGGTGGGTCACTTCCCTATGCCTCTTCCAGTTCAAAAACAATGGGGAAGCTAGGCACTTAGCACTGCTGAGAAATCAGAACTGGGATCTGGCAGGAAGGAGGTAGTTGCGGAAGCACTTCCTAATTTTTTGAATGCTGCCTTTGTCCCTGTGCTCTGCTCTCTTTCTAAAGCTAGTCTAACATTTGCTACCCTCCTGGTTTCCCCTTCAGCCAAAAAGACTTGGAGAACCTTAAAGCAGAGGTACAGCGACGCCAGCAACTTCAAGAAAGCATAAAAAGCGGTGAACAGGTGGAACCAGAGGACAAAGCCTTGGAGGAGAAAGAGGCTGAGCCAAGCATGCCTTCTGCTGAGATCCCCTTAACACAGAGCTCTGCTTAACATGTACCTCGCTTAAAAAAAAAAAAAAAAAAAAAAAAAAATTTAAACCACCCTTTTCTGAATCTGAACCAGGGTCTTGGACTCCCCTGGAGCAGCTCCTCCTTTTTTTGACAATGTTATTGCACTGGTACAATTAATACACAATGCAAAGAACTAATCTGAGAAATGTAATCTGTCTGACTGAGCGTGTGTATCTGCCACGTGAAGGGGGAAAGTGGCCAGGATGCAGCAGCATGTGAAAAACCCATCCTAGGTGAGCACAGCCAGAGGCTGTTGTGCCTGTGTGTGTGTGTGTAAGTGTGTGTGTGTGTGTGCATATCATCAGTTATTTCTACTTTGTACATATGAATTCCAAATGAACTGTCTTGAGGTATATAACATTTCTCAGGTCATTTTTATGTTGACTAAGGACACTGCTTTGCTAAAAACAGTACAGTCAGTCCCTCCCTCCCCCTCCACTGCTCAGCCTTCTTGTAAAATGTGGATTCTAAGCCAAAAGATTATTTTTCCCCATCACTATTCAAATTTGTGCTAAGAAAAACTAAGCAGCCATATTTGTATTACTCAGATGGTTTAAGCCTGTAATGTGTGTGTATGTGTATGTAAGTAAGGGAATGTACAGCATTTTCTACATCAGGATATAGCCATTGGATTCCTTTAACCATTGTTTTCTATTTTTGGTTGGAAGGTTGGCTATTTAGTGGGTTTTTGTAACATTCACATTCTAATTTTCAAGAGAGATAGATATATAGATATATATCATATATATATATATGAGAACTTGCAGTTCCACCTCTCTGCTTGCAGCTGAATAACTTAGGATACAGTATCCAAAGAGTGAGGACTTGATGTCAAAAAAAAAAAAAAGCGCACAAATTTCTGTTGCAATGGAAACCCCAGTGCCTAGGAGAGGTTGATCATGGCATCAAGAGAGAACTGAACTAAAGTGATTCAGTAAGGAATAGTGGCCCTATTAATGTAAGGGGGGAGGGGAGAAGGGAGGGAAAGTCAGAAGTAGGGACTTGATCTGATTTGAAAAAGCAACTGTAATACAGAGCTAATCAACTTTAACATGATTGTTGAACTTTACCAGATTTGAATGAGTAGTTTCATACAGTCTAAAACTACTAGGCTTTGGGTAAAATTCCCATAACACTGAGAACTATGGCTAATACCTTCTTAGTTCTTTAACTTTTTTGCACACTGGGTTTGAGATTGTTCCTAGGGGAGCTTCCATTGCTGGCAATGGATGTTACTGAAATGGCAGATGCCACTAAATGAATAGATTCCCCTCTCCCACCACACACACTTCCCATCATGTTTTTAAGTAGAGCATGCTCTTTATCTTCACAAAGCAAGTAAGATTTAGCCACTGCAGGCCATGGTATGCCGACAGAGTTGAATGTTTTTTTTTTCCCAACTAGATTAAGCTGTAGAGCAACTGACTTATGATTGCTAGTTGAAAACCACACTGCGCTGATAAAGGAGTCCAGTCTCTCTTTTTTTGTCTGTCACAGTTAGTACTCTATGCTAATTTGCATTGCTTCTTTTACTGACCTTCTGGAGAAACAAGTGCTGTCACTGTGCTCTGTACCCTTGGTTTCCTGTACTACATTACAGGTATTTGTAACTTTGGTGGGGGGAAGGGAAGATGGGGAGCAGCCTCCGAGGTGTTGGAGGTGACAAAGCAGGAGGAGTCTTTACTGCAAAAGGACTTGCTCCTATCAGAAAAATTCTGAATTTCCTGGAAAGCAATCAATAAATGACTACAGTGCATCTTTCTTACAAGATTTTTCTTTTGCTAGTGTCAAATCCATTAAGAGCCTTTTTATTAATAATCTAAAATAGCTTAATTTCTTACAAATTTAAGATGTTGAATATATTAATTTAAGCACTATCATCTTCACCACAACTTCTGTTCTTTTAAGCAGGAGCTAGTAGGAAAGAACAGATACTGATTAGAGGCTTTAAAACCAGTTCATCTCTCTTCGGTGGCGTTTAATGCACTATTATGCGTTCCTGTAACTGCAAACTTTGATCCCCAGCTCACTTTTCTTAAATATGCTCAAAATTAGCACATGCAGCCTCGGTTGATTTACTTGCCTCCTGCTGTATCAGTTGCTCCTGCAGGATTAGGAAGACTGGTGTTGTGGCCTTCTGCATTGGTAAAAGATTTATGCCACTTTTTGAAGAGACAATAGTCTTCAGAACAGTGTGGTAAGGTGCATGGCAAACGTTTACAGTTGTGTAGTTTAATACTGCCTCCCTTCTACAAACCCCTCTTTGCCTCACCCACTAACCAGTCCTTGTGCATAGACCAAGTGGCAGAAACATGCAAATTCCAGCTAACACAAACCTAGATAACAATAAGCAACATGAATGCTATCATCTGTTAAATGCAATTATTTAACAACATAAATTGCATAGTTCTCTGCACCTCTTTTTGACTTTGATGAATGGAGTACCTGAAAGCAGCCCATTTTAAAAGAAAACTCCAAAGGATCTGACTCAAGCTTGCACTGAGGCTGTACCAGATCAAGAAGTCCAAGAAACTGAATGCAGCTCTCCCAGCCCTGGATTAACTTACATCTGTTATATAAGAGTAAGTTAGTTGGCCTAATTACACGTAGTCCACCTTGTCATGAGATTAAATCTATTCACATCTGGCCCAAACGGGATTTAACATGCCATATATACATACCAAGCAGAACTACTGAGCCTCATCTATTCATATAACTAGCAAATAACTATGGCAATTCTGATAAAAAGCAACTGCAGCAAAATGGAGTTACTACATCAGAGAAAGTTGAAGACCAGCAGCAATCCTTAAGGAGGCATATAGAAAAACATACCTATTCATCTTTCTTGCTTTCTGTCCTGACAAAGTAATTTCCAGGATTTGACACCATGACAGAAAAGACAGAAGCTGTAGTTTTCAGAAGAGTCACCAGTTAAACCTTAACTGCATTTAGCATTTGTACTATGTTTAAAAAGAAGCCTACTCAGTTGAATAAATTAACTTCTCAATATCAAACAAAATTCCTAAGTAGTTGTAATTCCTTTTCACATTTAACCCTGCCACCTACTGGAAAACACTTTAATATCCTTCAACCTCCTATGCAAATAAATAACAGAAACTAGTCTCTCACACTTACAAAGCTCCAGTCACTAAGGCATCAATGCATAATTGACATAAATCACAAAATTAAAGTGGAAAATGAAATTCTTCAGTTAAAGTCCTCTTGACAATTTACATTTTAATATTCCTTATTTCTTATAAGACTAGTTTCAAAGCTCTAAGCAGCTTTCCTTCAAAGCTTCATCCAAAGGCAGCAGGTCAAATACCATGGTCGAGATCACATCCTTGCTCCTCTATCAATGAAATGCGTATTTCTGCTTTAGTTTACTGACCCTCTTACAAGAAGCATTCAATGCAATTAAGGCCACATCACAGGAAAGATGAATAAACTCCACACTGAATGAAAGATATCAGTGTGAAAACAGAAGTTGAAGTAGTGCTCCAGTGTCTCAGTATTCCACGCCTGCACCTCCAAAATACAAGATTTACTTAACAGAGAATTTATTTGGATGTCAAGTAACTTTGAAAGGATTCACCTGCCCTTCCATGTTAACAACTTCAACTGAACTGCATAGACAAATAGTGAAAGGTGGTTCTCATTAGGTCTACTGCCATTCCATAACAAAACAAGAGTTCTTCAGTACAAGACACTCATTTCTGCCTAACACATTACATATATAAATTATGCTCCAAATGTACTACTATTGAAAATCTTAAAGATATCAATAAAAATGTTTACATAAACCAATCTTAAAAATAGTTTCCCTTATACATACTGTCTTCAGTACGATCCATTACAGTAACACAGTCACACATGAGTATTTCAAACTAAAGTCCCACATAGACTTCAGGAAAAGATACAACAAAAGTTGGTGTGAACAACAGTGCCTCTTGTTTAGTAAGAAAGAAGCAAGAAAACAACATTCAGTACAACATTAGAAATGACAGTCTTCTAGACCACATACGAAACTTTGGCTTATTAAGTCTGCAATAAAATAATCAAAAGTTTCATTATACCATATTCATAAACACAACCTTAAGAGTATTCTCTGTAACCAGCTGCCTTAAAAAATGCTTCGTATTTCTTAGTCAAGCATATTTTGAATTAAAATTGGCTGAAAACCAGGTGTGGAGCAAAATCTGAAGGGTGAAACACCAGCAGCTTTTTTTCAAAATAGTTTTAATTCTTGCATCCAAGGAAACAAAAACACATCTAGTTTTATATGCATTTAATAGTTTACCAATTGGTACAATAAGATTTTTTTAATATGCAGAAAACATGAATAAATTTTGTTTTACACAGTCTGAGAGCAACAAATCTTACTGTAAAACACAGAGCAGTATTATATACATTCCTTTTCTTTTTTTTTAATTGTGTCATATCTTCAATTAAATCCTACAGTCTGGGAACTGTTTTCTCCAATTGCAACCTCTAACATCGTTCTTCTGGAAAAAATTTGATGTTTGCCTTCATGTCAATATCAGGATCAACTTCTAAAACTTGAAGATTTTGCTAACTTATCTTCAGAATGAACTTGGGGAAGCCTGAGGAATAGGTAGGACAGGAAAGCAGCTACTTACATGACACAGTGGAAAGATAAAAAGGCCAGTTAAATCCAGTTGTGACTTGTAAATCCAACTCAACCTTCCCCACACCTAATGTTTTTTTTTTTTCCCCTACCTTTATATATGTATTTTTTTTGCTAAAAGATTCTTGGTATTGACTTTTAAAATACACTGGACTTTATGCACAGCCGGACAGCAAATAACTCATTCTAAGTGCATTTTTCCTCCACTCAACTCAGCATTGTTATATTCAAATCATTAAAAGGATTATCAAGCCACCACTGTCTACAAAAACAAAGTATAATCTTTTTCTTTTAAATAGCTTTCATGCGAGTCAAAAGCTATTTAAGAGTGATATTACCAGGCAGTTCACATAAAACAGGAGGAGGCAAACAGGAGAAGCAGGGTACTGACAGTATAAGTAGACTGGGCTTGGTGAGTCTATAGCCAAAGCTTTCAAAATACTACAGTGCTCCACAGCCCTTGGACAACTTGCTAGCAACTAGTTTTTTTTTTTGTTTTTTTGTTTTTTCCTTTTTAATTAGTGCCCCGGGCACATCATTGGTCACACCATACACAAAAGCAGGACGGTTTTTTAATCTCCTAAAGTGCAAGATGCTATAAAAGATCAACTTCCAGATTATGTCTAAACCACAATAAATGTTGCACTTTTTAGAATGCATCTAAGACTTCCTGGGCACATTACATTTGTGTGGCACTGGAATGTCTGTCTGTTTTTATGCCAAAAAAAATCTGTATTTTCTATTAACATAGTTTCTATAGTGTTTTTTTCTTAAAAAAAAAAAAAAAAAAAAAAAAAGCAATGCCAGTTTTAGTAACGAAAGTGACAAAGCAGCAGTGAACCTCTTAAACCCTCCAATAATTTATTTTGTAAGCCAAACCAGTAACCTCATTATTGTATTTATCACAGGAAAGGCACAGGATTAGACAGCTTACATAAAACATTGCAAATAGTGAAAAAGTTCACCAGTGTAATATCAAGGAGCAACACTGCAAGAAACACTCATAAATCCAACTCCTGTGTTGTGGTTTTCACTTTTTGTGTTGCTGTCTTAAACAGGGCTTTAATTTTTGATCCATTCAGGACCATCCCTGAGATTATTCACTGCTTGTTAAAGGAAAAGGTTGCAAACTGCAACATAGAAGTACTTGGCAGGGTGTTTCCTACAAAGCAATTAAAATGCTGCTTATGTGACTTTAGTTAGTTGTTTGTCCTTGTAAACAGTTGTACGCTAAAGGGAAAAAAATGCAGTGGACAATTTCCACATAATAGGTACCTTTAATTTCTTATTCATGTTTATGAATTACGTATACAAGTGTGGTTTACTTTATACTTAAATTTTCTAGGTCCCATCAGGAATTAAAGTGATGTATTACTTTACAATTGCAGATGCACTGAGAATTTTAAGATGCACTGTTATCTGGAATTCTCAAATAGGACAAAGAGCAGCAAATTGTTCCAGCCCAAACAGCTAACAAAGAAAAAGATACTTTATCTGTGCATGCTTAACTGTGGAATCACACACTTAAAATTATACAAGCCACTGGATTTAAGAGACTAGTCTGAATGTTAAACTGGCTCCAACCCCCCATACACACACACACACACACACACACACACTAGAACTCCATTTCTCCAGCCCTTCCCGGAGGCGAGGCAGCGCAGGGAGCCCAGACCGA
Source organism: Rhea pennata (assembly GCF_028389875.1). Classification (NCBI taxonomy): domain Eukaryota; kingdom Metazoa; phylum Chordata; class Aves; order Rheiformes; family Rheidae; genus Rhea; species Rhea pennata. The sequence continues at coordinate 883,083 of NC_084682.1, forward strand.
AGCCCATTCCCTCCACACAGGGGGCAGATCCTTCCAGGTGGGTCTGCAGGAAACGAACCACCCTCCCCCCCACCATTTCTTAGTGTGTACGCCTTCCAAACGACCCTACGCCGGTCACAATTTCTTATTTTTAAGAGGGACAATTTTAAAAGCCATGTATTAAACAAAATGAGTAAAATAAAGCACAAATTCACCTGTTAAAAATGTCAGAGTGGTACTTCATTACACTGCAAATTTTAAAGTGGATTTTTTTAAAAGACCTGGTTAGTTCAGTAAGTACTGGAACTCTTAATTATCTACAATGGAATTTGTCACAAAAATGCTGATTAAAATATTCATTTATAGTATCTTCATTCACTTCAGATCAAAATATGCAACTTTAGGGATATGCAAATTAAAAACTGTATATACCAAATAATGTAAATACTAATTACCAAATCAGGCTTTTTGTTTTCTTTTAATGTTTACTTGATAGCAGCATTCCCACACATGGACTGTTCAGGTGTTTTTTAAAAGCTTGTACCAATTTGAATACAAGGTTTTTAGTGCTTTCTTTAAAGCATTTAAATACTATACCCAAGATATTTCTCAATATGCAAACCAAAGTAAATTTTTATTCAAGCCACATTATGTCTTCAAGGTATATATAACCTCATTTTCAAAAGGGTTTCCAAGGAGGCACTAAAGAAACCAAGAAAACTTTGTATACCCCAACCTCCTGCATGTGAATATACGGGAAGTGTACTTTGATACTGTTGTGTAATGAGAATTGCACATTTCTAACAAACATTGAAAGCAAACAAGCAAGTTGTACCATGGCAGTCATTTGGGAGATTAAGCTCTATTGGAAATTAGATCACTAAATTCTAGTGGGAATGACAACTCCTCCTGGAAGTTTGTCTAGCATAAAAAAAAATTAAACTTAGTTTAACAGCACAGCTTAACCACTGCATGACCAAATAAAAAATAAATACATTTATCACATCAGCTGCTACTAAGATTTGTTGCCTTATTTCAGGTTTACAGTTAGTTATATAAATATACCAACCCTTGTGTGATAAGAGGCCAAAACAAGTGTATTCTGTTGATTTGGCAAATGTTTCATGACAAATATTCCAAAGTTTAATTAATTTCCATTAATTACATATAAGGTTCAGAAGATTCTGAATTGCAGCCTTATTATCTAGTATCCTTAGAGAAGATTTATTAAGCACACTTAAGTGATGTTACATAGATACACATTTCTGAAAGAGCCCTACAAAACTTTTCCCAAATGAGGTCACCAATTCAGGCACCAACAGACAGCAGAAAGAAAAACAGGTATAATTATCCGACATAGAACGACACTGTCAACTATTCAGTTAAGTGCCCTATTTCAATTATCCAACTTCTGCCTTCTTAGGTCTGATGTGACCAATGCCAGCCCATATTCTTAAACCTATGGTACTTCTAGACAACGTATGTAAATTTACAGTATACAATTTGGATTCACCATGCATGAATACTTTGTGTGTAACATTTAATAAGCTCAATCTACATCCAGAATAATTTACATGAAAGGACAATATTTATTTAAACAGAGCTCAATGGGTAACCATGGTATCTGAGTGCATCCAGAGGAAAAAGGGGTCAAATGTGAATTCAATCAACGGCACTCCCACACTTTTACTGTTTGATCTACGCTTCCAGTAACCACATATGGTGCCGTCTTGTGGAAATCTGTGAGGGAAGAAAAACTTATGTTAAGGATGAATGCAACAATTTACTATTTTCCACTCTCACAGAAAGTCACTACTGATTTCAAAAAGAAGATACTGACTCAAAGCTCTGCGTGTCAGTAGTTTTAAAGGCCAATTTTCTAATGGTAAAGTTTTCTATAACAGGAAAATATATTTTTAGTTCAGTTAAGGAGGATCTTATCTGGATTTCTTTTCCAAAGTTATGAAGGAGGAGTCTCAAACATATCAAATTGATAAAGCCCTTGAACTTTGTTTATTTGACCTAACATGAAGGTATTCAAGAATCAGAATTAAAACTTTTCTTCTTGGAGTAGATAGTATTAGCCATGAGATTATATTTCAGAAACTTAAAGTGTACTTTTTTCTTTTTTTTTTTTTTTTTTTTTTTCCTTACATGACTCCAAAATATTCTACATATGCAAACAATTTTGGACAAGGTCCTGGGACAGTACTGGGACAATACTAACCAAGAGGAACTATAAAGCCTCATCGTTTAGAAAAGGTTCACTCCAAGAGTTTAGTAGTTTAATGTTCTTTAACTTGGAACTTTTCTTTGTCCCTTACTATTCAACTGGCTTCAACAACTTAAGAGTAAAGTTAATTCAGAAACCTTGTATTCAAGAAGAATTTGATTAGAAAACCTTAGTAGCCCATGTCAGGTCCATTGCTAACCTAACTTGGACAGCTTCACTGAGGAAAGTGAAAAATACCAGTGGAGAAAAAAAGAAATAATACACTGGATTCCAGAGTAAAGATAGTTTTGTTGAGTGGGGACTTTTGTGTGTTTTTGCTTTTTGGGGGTTTTGTTTTGCCAGGGCAGAGGGAAACTAACATCTATCAATATTTAGTAATACTGAAGAAAAATATCCACGAATTTGGAGTAATGGTTTTTGACTGTTTTGCCCCCTGCCTTTGTTCTCTTTTTTTGTGGGCTGACAAGCATTTATAGTACAGCATTCCTCCATGTGCCCACACACACAGTGGTGAAAGGTTACAGAACACTTGCAGTTCATTTATTTATCCTCTATGCAACACTGGCAACAGAAATGGAAAATCCACAGCACTTCAGATTTGTACCTGTCCTTATTTGTCTAAAATACACATCACACAGAAACCCAAATGTGATATCTAGCCTGGTACTCAACTTGAGTTATTGAAGATGACGTAGAAAAAATACGCATCTCTAGTTCTGTAGGTATTGCAGAACAATACATACCCAAAGAGGTAACAAAGTGTTCATGCGCATTGAGGGTTTTCATGCATCGTTTGTTCTTGAAGTCCCAGACACGTAGAGTCTTGTCATCAGCGCAGCTCAAAATAAATTTTCCCCCAGAATGGAACAGAACGCCACGTACCCAGTTATCATGGCCCACCTTACATGCAAAGAGAAATTGGTGAACAGAAGCATGTTTTAAGGCTTAATCCTCTAAAATATATACTATGGCAAGCTGAGTAACAACATTCCTTGTTTCTGCAATAATAATGCTTAGTTTTCTAAAAGCTATTAAATTTCAAAGTTTATCTTCAGTTTCTATTATTACATTCTATCAGTGCTACCAACAATGCAAGTTCCTGTCCTCAAAGGCAAGCAAACAGCAGCCCTCATGTGATCTGCATTGGGTTCTGCTCCCCATCCCAACACCAAAAGCTATTCTCCAGCCTGAATGCAGGAGGGAACACAGCAGCCCATAACCTGTAAGAACACCAGCACTGGGAACACCAGCACACTACAATAACAGGGAACATTTTAAGACAGAAATCTGAAAATTCAGAGCATTCAGGTTCCAAACAAACCAAGTTACTCATCCCAAATCCTACACCACAGTATTCCAGCATCTACAATATGCACATTGAGATTACTTAGTATTTCTTACCAACAAGAAAAGTTGAACTATAGAAGTCATTATAACTGCATATTTACAGCATTTGTCTTAATTCAGTGAGTCTGGCAATCCCTCAAAATGTGAGGGACATGTAAGAGTTCATTCCATTAAACTGGTGTTACATATGCAGGTATCACCACCAGAAAAGCCCCCAACAGACTTACAAGTGTCATAAGGCACATGCCAGTGCTAATGTCCCACATCTTAATGGTCTTGTCTCTGGATCCAGACAACAGAAAAGGCCCAGGCTTGCCACTCTTCTTAGTCTACAGAAAAAAAATGTTTCAAGTTATAGTATTTACCAGGTTAAAAAATAAGCATTTATTAGTAGGAGAATTAGATCATATGACATCTTTTAGCTAATAAAAACACAATGCCTAGTTGAGATTCAAAGACTGTTATTAACACTAGGAGAACGTCAAAAAAAAAAAAAAATGAATTAAACAACTTGTTGAAAGAGTGGTTCTATTTCCTGCTGGTATACCAAGCCAAACCTTACTTGAAATCAAACTTGTCTGCTGCAAGATACCCTCTTTTACCTGGTGGCAGATACACTTCAGTTAGATTCAGACAACTCAGGACAAAAAACATTAAGTTCAGACATACCTTTGTGTGCGCATTCTTCACAAAAAGTAAGAATTTTTGAAAAGTCTCTACTCTGAACTTATTTCAGTTTGTATTCATGCAAAGTGTGAATGAAAGATGTAGTTCTCAGAACTTGAAATGTTTCAGTTAAATTTTAACATTAACTTGCTTTTGTTCAAAGCTAAATACTGTAACGTGATGTATGTAGTTGATCAGACCAGCAGAGGGCAGGGGAGACACCGCTTCAGATAATTACCACTGTAAGAGGAAGTGAATATTTGGAATTTATTTATTTTTTTTTATATATATATATTAAAAGGTTGTAAGGATCTTTTCAGTCAAGTTTTGCTCGCATCCCTAAATAATCTGTTAAATCCATCACTTGGCAAGTCACAGTATGTCTTCAGTGTACCTGCTTTTCCCCTTTAGTTCACATTTACCTACTTTTCCCCTTTAGTTCACATTTACCTACTTTTCCCCTTTAGTTCACATTTACCTACTTTTCCCCTTTAGTTCACATTTACCTACTTTTCCCCTTTAGTTCACATTTACCTACTTTTCCCCTTTAGTTCACATTTACCTATAACAGACTTATGTAAAACTTTCTTAAAGGTCAAGCAGGTCTGAAAATACTTTCAGTATAATATACAATATGACAAAGTATTATTAGCACAGACAATTGGGTAAAAACAACCACTGCCTATATGAAATCAACTCTAAGGCTAAGTTTGGCCGCTAAACTTCAAACTCCTCAACACTGACCAGGAAAGAAGTTTTGTTTTGAGATAGTGGTTTTTTTTTTGTTTTTGTTTTGTTTTTGTTTTTTTTTTTTTTTTTTTTTTTTGGTGGGGGGGAAGGGGAAGGCAGGAGGGAGAAATGCTCATTTTTAAAATGGATTTAATTTTTTTTCTATTGCTTTTGTCATCCATAAAAGGAAGTTTTTGCTGACCTTTAGTAAGCCTTCCTTAAAGATTTGATAATAGAACCAGAGAATATGTACACGTGATTATGTGGGGGATTTTTTAAGAATGACTTCTCCTATCATTAACTTTGTACACTAGGACACTGAAGTCAAAGCTTAACTCAAGTGCAGTAACATTCTGTATAACACCCAAGGCAGCTTTATTTCTGCATTGCTGGCTCACTACCACCCCCACCCTTCATCTGCTGCCTACCCTCATCATAATCTTCAAGTTCCATCAAATAAGCTACCTCCCATCATTCTTTAACAAAATATGGGAAAGCGGCCCCATCCTCACCCTTCTCAGAAACAGAGCATCTTTCTAAACTTCACTTCCACTAGTGCAAAGGCAGGCTCCCACTGTTAAAACCAGAAAAACATGGATCTTATGAACCACAGAATCATAGAATCAGTAAGGTTAGAAGGGACCTCTGGAGATCATCTAGTCCAACCCCCTGCTCAAGTAGGGTCACCTAGAGCATGTTAGGCAGGGCTTTGAATATCTCCAGAGAAGGAGACTCCAGAACATCTCCGGGCAACTTGTTCCAGTGTTCTATCACTCTCACAGTGAAGAAATTCCCTCTCACATTCAGGCAGAACTTCCTGTGGTTCAGTTTTTGCCTATTGTCTCTTGTCCTGTCGCATGGAACAACTGAAAAAAGTTTGCCCCGATCCCTTGACACCCTCCCATGAAGCCAAGATGTGGGATTTAACAGTACGCCAACGTACTCAGGGAAGGACTCATACACCTGTTATACCTGCCAAGTACTTTGAAAACGGAGCTTAGTAATTTCAGTACTATCCAGTAAATTACGTATACAGCACAGAAAAGTTGACTGGCATATGCATATTTATTAACATTGGAAATACTACCTCTGATCCCGTAGCTTCCGATATGGTGGAGTATGAGCTCTCAGGAGCCCAAGAAATGCACTCTACGACATGTTCATGTTCTCGGAGCTCAGCTTTGCACTCCTTTGTCGCTACCACCCAAACACGCACCGTCTGGTCATTAGAACAGCTGGCAATTAAGGTGCCATCTTGGTTAGGCCGCACCATGCGCACCCATTCTCTGTGTCCCGTAAAAGTCTTCACACAATAACTATTTAAAAAGGAGAAATATAGTATGACTCAATTAACATTGCAATAAAAGTACTATATGTATATACACACACAACCTTTGAAATGTAAGGACACTGGACTACTACTCAGAAGTTAAGATACGACATTTTAGAATGCATGCATCGATCCTGGCTGATGATGTACAAGACCATAAAACCATCAATTCACGGTTAGGAAAAGCTTATCAGATGAGGAAAAAAACAACAGTTAAGAACAAGTAAACGCTTGATAAAAGTAGAAAACACTAGGCCTGGTGGAGTGGAGGGGAAGAAGCTGACAGCTTGCATTAAATAGGTATTTAAGAACAAGTTGAGATTTACAGGCGATTCAGATAGTCTTCACAGACAACTCCAAACAAATTGATCAAAGATACCAATGAATGAAACATAGAATAGGGCAAAAATCAGAGGCAACACCTTGATCTGTACCTAGAAAGGTAACAGGTATCACCCTCCCTCCTCTCATGCTCCCTGTAAACTTCCGGTTAATCACTGCATTTATATTCATATCCAGTCCTGAGTCATGGTGCTATAACTTTATAGCTTCCATAAAGATGAAGTCAGTTACTTTTAATTAGTGGCTACCAAAAGCCTAAGCTTAAATGACTTAAAGAAGAATCCTTCAGTTGTTGATTGTGACAGGCATGGTATTTTATCTCGATTCTTGAATGTCAGCAAGACATTTTTATTGTACGTGGTTCTACTTCCTATTGAAAAGTGATTTATGTTTGCTTTCTTTAGATGGTGATGTTTAATCATAACTGTGCTTACCCTGTTTGGACTTCCCACATTTTGATGCTTTTATCCCTTGAAGCAGAAACTATATGATCTCCATTGGGCATGATGGCTACTGAAGAAACATTATGATCATGACCTAAAAACAAAATCAGATTTTTAATAAGTGATACATCAATATTGTTTTACACAACACACAGGACCTAAAATTTTTTTTCCTGAGCAACTGTCTACAGTAGTGGCCTCTGGTGTATGTTCCATAGGATAACCTTTACATGTAAACCTGAGGTTCTCTGAAAGAATCATTTACATTTTTTAAAATCACACAGTCCAGTCATTGAGCATCATTTGGGATTGCTTCAAAAATTTCTTCTAAAGCTGTTGTAAAATCAGCTACTTGCCATTATGGAAGTGACATTTAAGGCTACAAAAGCTGGCACAGTTTAGAAGACAGAGTTACTACCATGACTGTTCTTAAAATTATCAAAATTACATCAGTTACAACATTCTGATGCATTATACAGATGTTTCAAAGGAAAACAGATCTTCAGTGAGATAGCATGCCAAACCTCACTGCAGAAGCTTAGAATTAAAAGAATTATCATTTCCACACATCTGATATTAAAGTATTGACAAAATACTGTACTGCACAGATTCCTAGAACCAAATAAGAATTAACTGTATATACATGATAGCAGCTTCTACAACTGCTGAGAGGTCTAAGATGATCAATGCAGAGATGGAAAAAAAGCCTTTTGATTATTTCCTCACCACAGACTCCTATGACCTCATATGTGGTTTCAGCTCTTGACTTTATTCATCCCACACATACAATGGGACTTACGATATAAGAGAGTTAAGCACATTCTGTAAAGAGAATTTGTTTCCAAAAATCACAAATAATTAAAACTTTTAATTCCTCAAGTGGCAAATATTAGTATCAACTCTTTCAAAAATTTACTTTATACAGAACAAATTGGTGGATGGGTTGTTTTGTTTTTTTCTTTTGTTTTTTTTGAGAAGTCTACATACAAGCTTGAGTATAAGAATTTATATATAAAAATTCATACATCCAGGTGTTGGATTTAGAAATTAAGCTTGAGATCAGTAGTTTAGGGTACATATCTCAGCTTAAAGGTACTGAACAGCCTCCTCTGTTCATCTACAAATCTGAAGTACTGCCCCCCAAAAAGTTACATTTAGTAACATCACCAATACATTTCTTATTGATTTTTATTGGCAGCTGCATTACACCTTGCAAGTCATGTACCAATGATGTGTAATTTCAGTTTTCATTTCTACCTTTTGAGAACTCTGAGCACTTGGTGAACTCCTACAAAAGCAACTACATCACTGCTTATGTATCTTAAGTGTTGGAGAATATTAATTTCAGTGTAAGTACTGTACTTTAACTGTTCACTGAAAAGACATCTCTTCCAAGTTAAATGGGAAAAAACACTAGCGAAATGTGGAACTATTCAATCCACATTTGTATCACAACATCAAGATGTGCACTCTGCACGTGTGTTCATATAAACAACGATGCTTAAAAACTATAAAAAAGGGAACTCAAACACTGCTTTATTTTCTTGCTTTCAGCCAACTGAGCACTGGGTTCCACTGCAATGTTTACTCTTTCTCTAGAACAATATTTGCTGATGTTTAAAGAAGTGCACACACAAAAGTCAACCACTTTGTTTTTTTTGTTGTATATGTACATGTATTTTTCTACACTAAATCTTAACCATGACATTCTCTATTTCTACTATTTGTACAATAAAAGAGGATATCAAAAGCAAGAAGTAAGATGAGCAGCAGCATAAAAAATGCTTTTACACCAAAACTACAAAACAGAGTTATCAATATCTGAATTTCACAGGTGCTTGTTTTACTTTCTCACCCATTTTTCCCCGTGGCTTTTCAGTCTAATGCAAAGGACTTGTTCTCTTGATGTCAGGTAAACATGAAGCAAAAGACTGCACACAAATCACTGCCTTCTTAACAAGTACATTAGGAAAGCAGAATGGTGTAGAAGGTAACTAACGGATTTGAGGGCTTGAGAATTTGATTTTCAGTGCTAAACATATCTAACTCCATTTCACTTCCAGATCATTACGGGATATTTTCCACAGCATCATGCATAGAAGATCTGCGATGCTATTTCACTCCATGGATACTGAGTATATACTCTATTTACAGAGTAGTAAAAGCATGAAGATATTCCCCTCTCTTTTGGGCAACACTCTGGTTTATAACCCCTTTCCACATCAGTAGTTTTCCTGGATTAAAAAAACAACAAACAACTCCAAAACCACACACACACACCCTCTTCACTTTACAGACTGCTAAATCAATCCCCTTTATACCTTACCATGCATAGTTCTGATGCACTCAAAGCCTTGGAAATCCCATAGCTTAATGGTCATATCAGCAGAACAGGAGGCCAATAGTTTGCCAGTGTGGTCAAAGGAAATATCTTGCACAGAGTCTGTATGCCCCTTAAGGGTTCGTTCAAAGTCTCCTGTCTCATAATCCCACACCTGACAAGCAAACAAAATCTGTTAACAGCAACCTATTACTTGTTCAGCCTTACATTTGCACTCTGCAGGCCAGTCTAGCACCTTATTCAATAATTAATTGAGCAAAAGACAAAGAAAGACTCCCCTAGAAAGAAGCCTTACAACATAAAAATATGCTTTGCATTTTATGTGATTGTTACTTACACATTAATTGAATTCATGTATCTTAAACTATTGTTTGAGTTAACTTAAAATGTTATTAAAAAAATATAGCCGGAAGATAGTTTCTATTGTACTTTAAGAATCTTAAAACTCCAAGCCTTTAAAAATAAAAGGGTATCAATTCAGAAAACACTGGACAGAATGAAAACCACTTTGCACAGATTGTTTCTACACATCCCTTTCTATACCAGTTCTAACTCCAACAATGCAGCCAGGTTTCAGTTAGCAGGAAAATATTTTCTTTAGTAATCCCCCTCCTTTGTTTTCCTTCAAGCTTTACTGTGACTCCAGAATTGGTTTACTGCCTTAGAACCAAACAGCAAATATTCTACCTACTGGAAACCAATATTCAGAGCAAACTAGTTTAAGAATGATAATCCAAATCACTTCCAAGAGCTAATATTTGACATGCAGACATTTGCTAGATTACAGAATTTGTCAGAGATTAAATAAACATTCGTAGATAATAACTACGACAAGAAAGTGTGAAGTCCCCATTCTCACCTCCTAATTAAGTCAGTCTTCTATCATCTAACTACAGACAAAAGCTTCTGAAACAAAGCATGCTTTTATAGATTTTATTGTGGGTGTCTCTCAAGCACAAAGTTAGACATTTCTTTTAAATGATGAAAAAAACTGATCCCCTCAGATTTCACTGGCAAAACAAAGCTTATACTACTAGGAATGCAACCGAGACAGAAATGGTGCTATGCAGTTCAAATTCAAGAACAAGAAAATTCATCCAGTGTTTCCGTAAGAGGAAGCAAGGAATAAACAAAGCTAATTAGGTTCCTCAAACATCTAGCACACACACACGCTTGTCTTTTCCTTATTCCACATCATTTTAAGTCTTTTTCTGAAGCTAAAGGATAATAAAATAATCTTGAAGCTATTAACTGGACCAATACAAAACCAAAATTTATATCAATTGCACAAGGAATCATACTTGAACCTGAAACAACCTTCAATCAATACTATGCATGACCAGTTTTGAATACGGTTGTTACATGTTAAACTAAAGTCAAAGAATGTATAATTTTCTGTAGCAAGTACATACCTTTATTGTGGCATCCTCTGAAGCAGAGACCATAACACTGAAAACTGGATGGAAAATTACTCGAGTGACAGGACTCCTATGTCCACTCAAGGCATACTTCTCTGGAGGACGGGGAATCCATTCTTTAGGGTCTCGTTTCTGACCAAGAGGTCCACCTGATGTAAATTCTTCCTTAGCTTCATTCAACTTCGATTCTAATTCCATAACCTAAATTTATGGGTTTTAAAGAGATTGTTTATTTTTCAGTCTTACAATAAGGTTCAACCTCAGTCATTAACAGTCTAAACACCAACAGGCTCCCAAAAAATCAGATCTGTGCAGTCTTTGCTCTGCCTTAAATCAATTACTGACATCCAGTAACACTAGTATTTCTAAAAGTTAAAGCTAAATTATTCAAAGAATTTATTCCTTTCCAACTTTCCAAACATTTTGGCAGGAAAAAAAAAAAGTTTTGTCAGATCACATTCACTCAACTACTGCACAGAGATGTTTGAGTAACCAACTCAAAAGTTTATTAGCAGTTTTGACCAACTATGGAGAGGTCTTGCTAATAAAAGAAATCCTATTACTGCAATCCATTTGTATATCTCTGAGATGGCATGCACGTTAACCAACAGTAGGAAGACTAAAGGCATAACAAAATCCTAAATACGTTAGCATGCTGTGATTCTTCTTAGTATTTTTAATACACTCTAAACCTACTGATATTTTTGTCAGTTTTATATTGTCCATTTACAGCAGAGTCATTTGCTCTAAGGCATTACAGTTAATGGTTTCTTCCCTTTAAAGTAATGGTCAAAGATACTAGCAGAAAAGGTTTTTACCTTCTTTCTAAACCAGTTAAGCCTTTTGGAGACAGCCATTCAACCTTCCCATTCACAAACCACCCTAGGGCATCTCTTTGCTTTCCAGTTCCATAAATTGCACACACAGTCCATAAAGGTCAAGAAATTTTTTATAAAATGCTGAGAGGAAGCTGCGCCTTTGCTAGCACTTAGGCAGATAGACTATTTTCTACAAGGAGGATTTTGCCATTTTCCCTGCTGAAGTTAGCGAAATTCATCTTCGGACATCATTTACTAAACCCTGCATTTGTCCAACAAGAAACAAAAACAGCCAAAAAAAAAAAAAAACCCAAAACAAACACGTAACATTCTATTCAGTGACGAATGTTACCTTGTAGGCATAACCTTTGATATGAATAAATCCATCAGCTCTCCACTTACCTTCTTTTGTAATCTTATAACTGACGTCCATTTTTTCTCGAGAAGTCCAGCATATTTCTTATCTAACTCTTCATTCTGGAGGACAGAAGTATTTAAATGAATAAATATTAGTTCTATACCTGTAGGAAAGTTTTCCCAAAAGCAATACGAACAGCTCATCTTAATAAAGTCTCTTAACTACTGAAAGAGGAATTCAAGTGAGACAGAGTTTTACCAATAAAAGCAAAATAACCACCAGTCAAATTTTAATAACGACAATCTACACACAGGGAAAGAAGAAAACACTTAAAGAGATAATTTTTAATTAAAAATATTACTGCAACATAGATTAATGATGTAAGATTCTGCAAATAAAATCCCAAAACTTTGGCTAAACTGTTGTTGATACTGTTTTCCATCTTCAAAACTTGAAAGCTTTTTAAGTGCTCTGCATATCTGAGGATGTTTTGTCTTATTTTGTCATAGGATTTTCCCCTACCTCCAACTAACCCTTATTAAAAAAAAATAAATAAATAAATAAATAAAGACTACAGTAGGTGGAATGCATTGACTGCAAGGACTAACACACAGCAGTAGTAATTATTTCTTGAAGATATTCTGCTCTTTTATATCCAACTCGACTGTTAGGAACTACTGGACTCCTGCCTACTGTTAAGACTGTGCTACTATCAGAGTTCTTAACACAATCATGCACTTGATTTCTCATGAAAATCTGCACTCTTTGAAGAACAGATCACAAGCTGACAGAGTAGGATTATGTACACTCCATCTTGGCTGAAAACCATTTACTCCAAACTAATTATGAACTTTGAAAGCTTAATTACAGTTAACCTCAAATTACTACCATAACATTGCATTATTTTGTGCTAAATCCTCAAAGGAACACTTGAAGTCCACTCACTCTGCATCTTTACCTGAGTCAGTGAGAATTACTACATATGCTCCACTGAACAATACCTCAGGTACTGGAGAAATCAACACTGATGTATAGCAATGGTACTGAAACCTAAATAATGGATCATTTTCTTTCTGAAAATACTTTTCCCCTTTGGGCTCTAGGGTATAGGGGAAGAGCAACAGTGAACAACTGATCTTACTGTAAAAGCCAGCGGACTATTTTTTTCCCTCACACCTATTAATGTAAGAACAAAGAAAAGCAATACAGAAAACCAAGGCACATCATGAGAAGCACAGAAGAGGATATTAAAAACTGCACATTTTTCTTCTGTGCATGAAGTGAAAATCTCATACTAGAATAACATTCTAAATTAGATGGTGAACAACAATGGCATGGGCAGAATAGCAATGGAGTGGCTTACTCCCTAAGAGCTCTGAGGACTGGCTACTTTGGTCAGAGCTCAGATGTTAATCTATTACTTCAGGGGCATGTGAAAAATCTTACCTGTGGGAATAATCAATAGAAAAAAATGAAGTTGTTCTTTGTAAAACTACATTTCAATCTTTCTGATTTTCTAAAATCGTTTCTGTTTTCAGTTTTTTTATTTTTTTGTCATCTTAGAATAGCCCTATACAATCCACATTTTCTTCTGAGAAAGTCCTGTGGAACTTAACAGCATTTTCTTATCTCCCTCAGGACCATCTAGCCTATTTAGATCACCTTTGTAACCTTTGAGAAGACTTAATTAGGTTGATGGATAAAGCTGATAAGGGGATGGTATTAGGATTTTCAATTATAAGTATGCTATTACAATTTGTCAGTTCTACTTATTTATTAGATATTAGAAGCAGATTAGAGAAATGAAAACATATCTCAATCTAGCTTTTTGGAAAAAGAACAATCCAAGATTTATAATAAAGAAGAGCCAAGGATTTAATCAAAAGCCAGTGTACAGAAGACTACTAAATCCAGGTGTCTCCATTTCCTTAAGTTTCTCTGATCACCTCTAATGCTAATAAATGACAAGTTTAAGAAAAAAAGCAAGAATCATCTGTTACAAAAGCAAGTCAATGGAACTACGTAGCAAGAAACGATTGATTAAAGTCACTGGCAACAGCCTGACAAAACAGAGTTGCTTAGCAGAGTTGAACAGCTTATATTCATTATTTAGCCTCACCCTTATATTATACCATTAACCAATCGGTATTCAACAGCTTCAGGCAGTGGTGTAAATACTGATCCAGTTCTAAACACAAATCAGACTTCTGCCATTTGCTCTACATTATAAAGACAAACACAATGCTATTTTGTCTTCACATTTCTTAAATATTACCATGAGAAGTCAGTCTCCAAAGCTGCATAGTCTTACATCCTCAAGTCAACCTACAAAAGTCTTCATTTTTCCAATTTTGCATGGCAGAAAGTTTTTGCTTTCAGGCAGAATTCCATGATAAGAATAAGCACACTTAAGCAAATGATGCTGGAGCAGAGGTAGGGTGGGGGGAAACCATGGACACAGACTACAGCAGGAAACGGAAATTAAATGCATTGCAATTACAAATTCTTCTGAACATTCACGTTATCTTTTGCTAGCAATTAACTGCTAGCTTCGTTTTCCAGCACCCTTCACCCTGAAGGGTCCAGCCCTCCAAGACTTACAGCCTTAAACTAACACTACAGGAAAAACTTGTCATTGTGCAGGTGGTAGTCAGACGGGGTGGGGGTGGGGGGCGATTCAAATACATACCTAGATCATGACCAGAAGACAAAAGTTTGGCTCAGAAATTTTCAAGTCATCCAACGATTATTTTTGAACTTTATGCTAAGACAGTAAACTGCACAAGTTTATCATCTCCACTTCTCACAATGTATGAGCTAGTGGGTAGTTTTTAAATATGCGTTCAGAATGAATGCAACTGCCATAAAATTCTAAATTCTTTATTTAAAATACAGATGAAGAATAGATGAAGAATCTTATTTGCACTCACCATGTCTAACTCAGCTTCCTTTTTAAAAACTGAATATGCCTCTTCATAGCCATTAGAACGAAGGTAATCTGCTATTGCTCGATTTCTAAAAATAGAACAAAATCCAGTAACTTTAACCACAGTTCTGAATAAAAGTAAAAATAAGAGGATTGGTTCAGACTTTTTTTTTTAAACTTCTCCAAAGCATGATAAACATCAGCTGCATCAGTGTGGCACACCACCTAAGATTATCAGCTTTATTAAGAGCTTAAGCAAATATTAAAAATACATTTGGCAAATTCAGATTTTGTTTCAAGATATAAGTAGCAATAAACTTCTTTCTCAGAATACATTTTTTATTTTAAGTTTGAGGAAGTTTTTTGCTTTAAGATAATTATAGTAGCATAAAGATACTTAATCTGTATCACCCATAAAACCTATACTAGATACAAAAATGAGCAAGGCAAAGGCAACATCTACATATTAAAGCTGAACTTTAAGTTTGGGAGGAACAATTCATGGTACTCACGAGTATTCACAAATTCTACAACAGTAAAATTTGAATAAAATGCTCAATTTAAAAGAACAAATCCTAGCTTTGTCTTTCAGAACAATACGATAGCTTTCATTAGATTACAGGAAGGATGTTGCCTGTGACCAGAACTTATTATGCTTGGAATTTCATATCTTTCTTCAAAAGTTATACACATAAAAAAATATATACAAGGTAATTACCAAATTAATCCTTCTTACACCTCTGCCCCACAGAAAGCATGCATTTGATTTGGACATACCCATATGCATAAAAGAACAAACTTTAAGCTATGCCAAGACCTCAACAAGCAGTTAGCATTTGTCTTTTTTTTTAAGCACAAGACCAAAAAAGTCTGCATCTCAATTTACTTAAATAGATAAATGTTTTCAAATTGCACAACAAAAAGTTTGCGTAGGAGAACTAAGTTTAATGTTCTAAAACAGACCTAAAAGCTTCAGAAAGGAAGTCTAGTTTCATTTCATTTCCTTAGTAGCACTTTCTTTTTTCCCTTTACTACGTAAGTACCTTCCCATGAAAGATGCACATGCACTGAACAAAATATTTTGGCAAATTAAAACCTGGATGGTCCACATATCTAAGGAATTTAGGTATTCTATATCATCCAGAGAAATATGGATACTTTAATTTTATCCTGAATACAGTGTGAAAATGACCTTCTAATTTTTTTAATATTCTTAGGTGAAATGAAAATCAATTACAGTAGCACCTACAGATGTGCTACTGTAATAGGGTTAAGGCTACATTTTAGTTCCAGCTTATGATGAATTTCATTTTACAGTTTTCTGTTACTGAATTTAGAGATAGCAATTTCATACTAGGATGGAAGAGTCAGGCCAAGTCCAGCGAGTCCTTAGCGACTCCAATGCAAGCATTCCTTTGCAGCACCTCTCCCTGACCTCCCCAGCTCACTCTTCCACATACTGGCTTGTCACTAAACTTCTCTGAGTAACTCCACACTTAAATCTTTCTTCTAAACAGCTAAATATACACAGAAGTATAAACTCCAAGTAAACCTGCTGCAGCACCAATATCAAAAACCAGGTATCCGGATACTAAATGCCAGTACTTTTAAGAGACAGAAATAGAACAAGTACATTTACTCATTTACTAAGAAAGCATCAGTTTCAGGAATTCTTCAACAAGACAGCCTTCATGATTAAAGTATTTTACAGCTAACACTTTATATAAAAATAAGTATTAATTTCAGGCTACAAGTAGAATTCTCAGAACAGAGAGAAATCAGTCCGTTTCCTTAACACAGGACACTGAGATAAGTACTGAAATCAACTCAGTATGAGCTCATATCAACATGTATCACCAAGTGGGCTGTGGCAGTACAGAGTGCTACTGGGTTTTACAGTATCTGACCAGAGTGTGGAATTCTACATCTACATGAAAGCTCTTGAAGCTTACAACAAATAGCCCTTGGAAATATAACATATTGAAATATGGAAATTTGAGCTAAATTCACAACATTGGCATGTCAGCCCATTATTTCTTCCCTTTCTTCTCTCTGTAAAGAAATCAGCACAACGTCATCTTTCTTTTTGTCCATATATTTGTTGCATTTCCACCTAAGCAGTTAAAAGATCTAAGGTAAACGACTGACCTTTCTGTATAGTTGCCTCCAGATTCACATTTCCCCATATCTTGCTAATTCCCTATTTGGGGGGAATAGGTCTTTTCTTCTAATGCCTCCTTCCTAAGTATTACGCATATCCAGTCTCTCCTCACTCAACTCTAAGGATGCCACTATATGCAAGTAAAAACCTTAAATTCTCTTCATAAACTATGCATGCTAAAACAAGCACTGCCTCTTTCCAAACTTCTGAAGTAAATCCCAATTCACTGTTCATCTCCCATTTCCAGTCATAACAATTCATTATTTCCACCTCTCCATTAACCTATTCACTCTTTCAAGTTTTTGGCAGAAAAAACTCCAGAAATTTGCCAAAAAAATGTAATCATGAATATGTTTAAACCTTGGACAAGATATTCTCTAAGTCTAAGGAAAAAGGAGTCGTAAAAATTAAAATTTGAAGAAAGTTTGCATACTACTTAAACAAAGGGTTTTATTTCTCAAAGTATACTAAAATAAAACATGAAACAAATACTATATTTTAATATAAAGAGAGCTGAATCATTGCTAGAAAAGTGAAGAAGTAGTATTAATTAGAAAAACAAGGACAGCAGCAAACCCCCAATATACAAGCTTGCCAAGGACAGAGACATCCAAAGCTAAATGACATTTGCTCTATGCTTTCACAAGAAAAAAAAATCACCCAAAACAATCTTTATGTAAGTTTAGGAAATAAGGTAATATGCAAGCCATGACCATTCTGACTGTCACCCACCTTTTGCTCTATCATAATTTAGCACAGAAAATAAAGCAAACTAAGGCATGTAGAACCAAATGTAAAAGTAAACCGTACTACATGTAATTGTAGAATTTTAAAATGTAAATTTACTACATGTAAATGTAAGGTAAAAATAAACCTGACAGTTTACTCCTCATCTTAATCTTAAAAGATGAGAAGAATTCCATACCTCAAATTCAGTTAGGTCTTTTTATGATACCCTTCATTTTAAACATAGTATCAGAGTCAAGGAAAGATTGTACACAACTTGTAATACAATACAGAACACTGGATCAGCTATCTTTCTTCTTAATGAAGATGAGTAAGTGTTGTAATTTACACAAAGTAATTCACTAATCAATTTGGACTGAATATTGCAGTGCATTTGCTGCTTATTTTAATCCTTTTGTAACTTGATAACAAACTTGAACAAAATAGAGAATAATAAATTAAAATGAAAACTGACAGGCAGCTTTCTCATATCTCATCACTTGATTTGAAACAATCAAAACAGTATGGTTTCCGTGATTCTTTGCTGCACTTTTGCTTCATACAATGGTTTTAGCCTATTTTCATTAGTAAGGGACAACAAAGAGTGAGCATGTTAAAGATCTCTTGTGTTATTCACTCTGCATAAAACCAAACCAAATTCCTCTTTCCAGGCCATGTAAAAACAGAAATTTTGTAAATTAACTGTTTTATCCCTAACTACATGAAGTGTACCTAGCTATTTAAAACGAACAAAATTTCCAAAGTATATTGGTAATTGATTCTCCTCCTTCAGTCTATGTCCACCATTGCACAATTCTATTACCAAATACCAGAGGTTGTATCAAAAGTAACAGTGTAGAAATCAAAATCTGTACTTCAGCAGAACATGAACATGTCTACCCTTTAAAAATCTAACTGGAAACAAAGTTTAATGAAAATGAGACAAAAACAACATTCCTTACAGCTCATCTCGTTGCCTTTGTGACAGCACCATTGTGGCTGTAATGTCAGATTAATGCGGTTCAGTGGTGGCTGCCTTCAAGATCTAAAGTCTTAGGGAGTCCTGGATCCACAATTCAGTCTGCCACAGAGTGGCTTAAAGGAAAGAAGTGTTTCTCCACACGTGAAATCCAATAGGAAACCTGGAGGCATTCAACAAGGAGGATTCATTCCATCTGGAAGAAAGAGAAAGAAATTGTTAATTTCCTTTAAATAAGCATTCACAGTCACTCTGGACTGACATGAACTCAGGTCAGAACAACTCTCTAGACAAAGTAAACTGAGTAAAACTGTAAATACACTCCCCTTGTGCTGTAAGGGCACAATCCCAAATAGCACTATCCAATCTGGACTGAACAGCCTGGAGAGGCTTATATACTTTTTTTAATCCTCTCACTCCTCTACCATTTTTCCTTCAAGAAACAGGGAGCTGAAGGGGCCCTCTTCAATCACAGCTCAGTCTTGTTTTGTAGGCCACTATACCATGATTCCCTTTGATGGAGAAAAAAAAAACAGGCTTACTTTAAACTATCCATGTTTTGCACTTATTACTCCTATCAAGAAGTTCACCTCCAAAATAATTTATCTTTAGATCAGATTTTCTATCTTTTGCATATCTATTTCCTCAAACTAAAAACAGCATGGTCCATTTCAGTTCAGTTGCAACACATATTAGAGACCAGCTAATGCTGTCCTGCATCTTTCAAATTTAGGGGCAGAGTTTAAGTAAAGAAAAGAACGTTCTAAAGTGAGACTACAAGAGATGCTATGGCTACAGACCATAACTAATGGCATAAAGACACTCAATTTGCCACTAACTTATCTGCAGCACTATATTAGGTAGTTGTCTTGGATTTACCCAAACGGTGTCTTTGAAGACTATAGGTGTAATTCAGCACGTGAACGTCATAGCTACATCAATACACACTTATGTTTGACAAAATACTTTTTCCATCTACTAATATTAATCTGAAAAGTGTCAAAGGATCACATTCTAAGATAATACTTGCCCTCTTTCTAGTCATGTGTTAATAGGGTTTACCTGTAGTCAAATCTAGCCTATATCTGGGGTACAGCAAAAATTTAAACAAAAACCTATTATCAGAATAGCAGAGCTCCCACAGTAAAGAGCTGAAAAGCATTACTTCAACTGTGTTCAGACAGTGGCTCAATCACTAAATCTGTGACAATGCAAGCTAATTCTGATTATTTCTGAAATTTGATATATTCAAGACATGATCTAAGTCATTGGGAAATTCTGCCTTTCACAATCATACGTACAATGCTTAATCTTTTGCTATAAAGTAACATGGACTTCAGTATTCTTACTGTACAAACTACTTCAAATGGATAGTTTTAATCTTAGTCACTGAGTCATCAACAGAACAGTTTTAACAGCACAGCAGGTATTCTTTTGTGAGCAATATGATTAAGGGAAAAAAACCATGTAAGCTAGATTTTCTTATGTACAGATGCTTGTCAAGTATCCAGCATATCACCTGCTTTAACAGTATGACCGAACAGCTTTTAGCAATGAGATAAAGAGAACATGAAAATACACAACTGTTGTAGGAAGTACTACTCAGATCTGTAAATTTTACACCAACTATTTCAGGAAACATTTTCCCATGGCCTCTTACCTGTTGCTTCTCCATTAGACACACAGATAAACATCATTTACTAGAGAAGTTAGATAATAATTTTGGTAAGAGGCCTGTTTGATGCAGAAAGCCTTTCCTAAATGAAAAGGATAAAATATTAAGCTTGTATCATGGATGTCTACTTATCAGTCACAGGAAATCAAAGGGCTGGTTTCTTATGTGGCATTTATCAAGGCTTTGTCTTCTGCTTCAAAATAAGCTTAAGTTGCAAGTTACTTGTATTTCACTCCTCTGTTGAATTTTCCATGTCAAACACCATAACATTGCATTGCAAGCTGTTTAAGACAGAAATACTCTAAATAGGCAAGACATTAATTTGACCTCTTCCCTAACAACAATTTCAAAAAACATTCAGCTGAAAACTGATTGCGCAGGTTCCACGCTCTCAGATAGCAGAAGCAAACACTTCACTTATTCTTGTCCCATACCTTGCTTCCGGATAGGTAGAGACAACTGGCTTTGAAGAACTGCATCTTTTTGACTACAAGGGAGAAATACTGTGTACAAATTAATGGAAATTTAGTTAATACAAAAAAATCCTATTGAAATTATCAGAAGAAGTGCCCTCTAGAGGGCAATGCTGCTATAAATTTAAGTACTGAAAAAAACAGAGGCTTATAATGGCTGAATCTCTGCACTTCAGTCTGAAGATCACAATGTTTTCATTAATGATAAATGTTGAGAATAATAAAATATTTTGCTATTCAGTGATTCAAACAGTGCCAGTGTATAGACAGAGGTACTATACACTGGCACTGTTTGAATCACTGAATAGCACAACATACAATATGAACTTTCAAAGTCTGTTGGTACTACTACAAATCCCAGTAAAATCATGGTATTAAGAGCAATGGTATTTTTCATAGTATGAGCTACTGCTAAGCAGCAAAAGCCCAGTAAAGCCCAGTACTGATGGAATAACAACCCCCCTACATACATGCTCCAATATTTCATCATTTTTTCATTGCACCTAGGTTATACAACTACAATACTTGCCTAAAAACAACAACTATTTACATAAGGCAATCTGATATCTCATCCAGTTAAGAACCCCCCCACACACACCATGAAATGCAAAGCAACCCCTAATTTTCCCCCTTGTTTCACTGACAACACCTGGCTTGCTGATGCAGACGCTATTTTATACCCTCAGTCCACCCAAAGCACACATTCTCCACATCCCAGGCCCACTCAGCCATCATTCTAACTCTAAATTGTTACCCAGAAACACATCCAAGCACTAGACAAGTTCAAGCAGCAGCAAGTCAAAGTAGTTATTTCTGCTATTATCAAACTATAGTTGATCAACACCCAATCAACTGAGCAGCAGTATACTGCTTTTCTGAAAGGCAGTTGTTCCAAGTGCTTCTCACTGTATTCATGGACTTTTTAACTAAAGGACATATGAATAAGTCAAAGTATTTTCAGGGCAATATCTTTTACATTCATCCTTTACAAAAAACAAACAAAAAAACCCAAGCAAATAACTGCCAACCCTCACCTCCTTCCTCCCAAAAAACAAAACTAAAAAAAAAAAACACCCACACACAAAAAGGACAGAGCTTTAATTATCCTATTAGGTAGGATTCCCTGTTTTTAGGGATGCTATACAGCAGAGGGATATCACTTAGCACTATCCTTATTTACTATTAACTTTGTATGCCTGGCACATTTCTACTCATTTCTACTCATTTTTTTTTTTTAAGTCAGTCTAACCAATAATTTCATTGCCTTTTAAAACAAATACAGTAAGTATGCTATACAGAGTTTGTTTAAGAAAAGGTAGTGAAAAAATAAGTTACTTGCTTTAGAAGAGGCTCTTCTTGATGTGGAGGTTGACAATCATATGCTACAACTTTCATAGCTTGACAGCAGTAGGAACTGCCTAATTCTCTCTCCCCCTCTGTCTCATCTTTGAGTGACACGAAACTACCGAAAGTCTCAATACATTTTCTCGGTGCTGCGCCACTGTAGTTATTCTTACGCAAGAATTCCAGACGCCATACACACTCTTATGCTAACTAGTTGAATACAAGCTAAATTCATCCTACAATTAACAGTAAGCAGCCTGGACACAAGCACAGTTTTGAATTTGGTTGCCAAAGTCTAAAATACTTCAAAGAAGTCAGACAAAATAAATTACATCTGGCTGAAAACTGACCGAGCCTTGGACTAGTCCACCATCGTTGCTTCACATTAATTCACCGGAATATTTAGAACTTAAATCATTGATCCTCAGTCCTGAAACCTCCTCACATATGGAGATTATCCACAACAATGATTCAATCCACTCAAAACTTCAACAGCTTACTTCCACCTGGAAATAAAAGACTGGATTCCAGACAGAGTAGTAACTTCCATTTAAACTGGTAATATCTGCTTACTGGTCAAGGACTTTAAGAAAGCTGCCTCCTCTACTAGCTCTGAAGCTACAGATACTCAGTGCTTGAGGAAAACTACCACTAGCACAAATTTCATTTCTAATACACCAGTAAAAGTGAATTCAGGTCAGAGGATTCATAAGGTTTTAATTTTGCTATGAAACACTCATAGGCCAGTATCTACAACCCTTTTATTGTTAGGGTTGAACTACTTAGAAAGATCAGGGAAAACACTTTTTGTAATGCAACATAAATCACTTTTATTCACTACTAGTAAATACAAATGCCGAACTACTAGCCATTAGAAACTAAGTTGATTTTAAGTTACATTTAAACATTTAACCACTTGTATCAGCCTCCTTGTGAAGTGTTTTGTCACTTGAGTAACAGTAATACCATAACATTATGAGAAGAAAATGACATGGCAGTTAATGCAAAGAATATATATTACAACATGCAAAGTCCTTCCATAAAGAGTAAATTCCCAACTCCAATATTCTATGAAATATGGTTACACAGCCTAGTCTTAAATTTGCCAAAGTAACGAAGGTAAAATAACAGATTGCTTACGTCAAAGAGAGTTTCATTATCAACTTAGGGCAAGCATTTGAAGATCTTAACAACTCTATCGACCATGTTTTTCCCCTCTATAGTTTACAAATAATGTCCACTTAATTTGTTCATCTTAAATCCTGCAGGATGTCTTGAACTTTGCATTAATTCAGTTTCTTCAAAACAAGTTACTGATGCTGAACCACAGCACTTTCCTAAAAATGTATGAGGGCCTAGAGGAGAATGGACTCAAAACTGGAAGTCCTATAAATATGATCAGTATTCAGAAAGCAATGAAACCTCAAACTTTTTTTTTTTTAATTAAAGTCAAGCCTGCACAGCAAGCAGCCTTTACAGAAAAAAAACACTTAATATTCAGCTTACCTGGCAGCCAAAAGGCAGTGACAATAAGTAACAGTTACTTATCTACTTTTGGACTTCTAACCATGCTAAAATATAAAAGTGAGCTGGAGATTAATGGATGCAAACATATAAACAAGGTTGTAACAGGGTGCAGCCCACTTTTGATCAGATGAAGCCTATCTTGGTCCACCCAAAAACTGGCACTCCTCTAAACACTTATCATACATTATTCAACATCTTCCAATGCTAATCTCACAGTCTGAAAAATCTAATCCTTATGCACCATGACATTAGAATATGCTCAACTGTCATTCGTGGGAAGGAAATACTGAGACCCCCACCATGGCACTGTTTCGTAGCAGTCCTATGTTGTAGATTTCCTATAAAATTAGGAGATAGCACAGACATCTAGCAGGTGTTAGAAGTATACAGAAACACCATCTAAGCAAAAGGGGTCAGACTTCATTCTTCTAGAAGTTACCACAGTGGTGAAATGCAAATTAAGTTGTAACTGCTTTTTATTTTAGAAATTACAGAGAAAACAGACATAGTATTGTGCCTGTGCACTTTTTCTTTAGCAAGTGAAGGTTTTATGACATACAAAACTCAGTGGAGCAAGACTAACCAGTCCTCCTCCACTGCCTATCAAGGTTTTTAGTCATCACTGCACTATATGCACACACCTCCTCACACGACCTTAATTATGAGAAGAAACAACTATGTTCAATAAGGGGAACCCTTGAAGAAAAAAAGTTCATTACATCTTATCTGACAGTGATGTTGATTATCAACAACTTGCTGTGAATAATGTGGTGTTAAGAGACAAAGCTAGATGTTTTTGTAAGAAAAGGTGTGTATGAATATTTATTAATTTAAAATAAATTATTAAGTACAAAAAGCAGGATTAAGCATAGAGACATATAGGGAATAATAACTAATATTCACTGTAAAACATGATGTGCCTTCTGTTAAGAGTCCCACTTACATTGCAAATAGTTCTATCTTAAGACCTACTTAATTCCATATTGATAACATTTACAGACATGAAAGCATTGAGTGGCAAACCTCTGCAGAGGCACAAACTTGCAGTAAAAGCAGACTACAAGTATTCACAGCAAGATCAATTGTTTTTATAAGCATTTTCAACTTGGGAGCTAGGCATGGCTAAATGCATAGCACTGGAAAAGGCATGACACATCAAAAATTTGCCTCTTACTCCTGCTAGAAGTAGAGTATCTGCTTAGTTTTCTAGAACACACAGGTACCTGGTAGAAAAGAAATATGAACATTGTCTGGTGTAATTAAGTAGGCTACTTTATGAAATGCTGCAACACAAACCAAGCACAAACTGTGTGCAACATTCTGTTTGGTTCCATTAACAGCATCATATCCTCAGCAGACAACTCCATCTTGTCCCAACTGCTAATTTTTCCTCTTTTCTTTAGTATAAAAGCCTAATCTTTAGCAAAGACTTATAGAAATGTCTGAGCAGTAAAGATAAAAGATCCAATTCAATCAGTGTTGTAGAACTGAAGAGTGGCATTCTGAAGTACAATCTTTCAAAAAAAATAAGACAACCAAGGGAGTCTCATTATACAGCCAGAACTGTTTCCCTACTTGAGCTTCTTAACAAACAAACAAAACTGAACTAACAATAAAGAGCAACAAATTGGGCAGAAAAACAACCTCAAAAGCAGACAAATCTTTCCTTGTAAGCGAAAATGGAAATAGCACAGCACAGGTTCTTTTGACTTACTCCTAAAGAAGTGGAAGACCCTCTGTCTCCTCATGTCTGTTAAGAAATGCCTCCCATCTTTCTAAACTGGAATTCAGAAATTCCTTAGCTTCACCACATAAGCCTTTGCTAGAGCCAACTGCACTCACAGCCTTCAGGAGAGCAAGATTCACCCAGAACATATACTAAAGACATGTTTACTCATTTTAAAATTGCTTTGAAGCTCAGAATCACTGCCTGAAATACACTTAAAGACAGTCCCACCCTGAAGGTGGCTACAAACACACATACATACCTTTTGCAAATGGTTATTGTGAATATACAGAGCTGAGTCTAACTTCACATGTGAAGGAGACTTCAAAGATCTGATACCATTGTATCCACCCTCTTCCTGAGTCAGACTGATGCATCCTAACCGTTCAAAATACAGTTTCTTCTTCAGAACTTTCAACAGTAGGTCCTGACACTGATGTGGTTCAGCTGTTTCCTAGATTACTGGAAAACTTTACAATAACTTAAGAGATCTGCTAAGCATTCTTAAGATGTGAAAACAGCAAAATGAAGCAGGTTCAGCTATACGTGCCAGCTCTCTGAGAAAGCTCTGTAGCAGGTTTTCAAGTATAAAACTAAAATATAGGTAAAGCAATGAAGTAAAAACATCACTTTTAGACAAGAGGTGGTCATAATTCCCAATTCACAATATATCATCCCAACAAACAGTAAACCTTGGGTCGTAGGTATTTCTATCGTTGTGTTTATACTTGCTTCAAAAGGCAAATATTTCCTGTGTTTGCCTAAAAAATAATTGGAAAAAAAAGATTAAGGAATTAATCTTTGTTCATCTGAGTCTTGACTTGCCAAGAATACCTATTTACCTAAACTAGCACCAAGTAAAATCAAAGTTATCGGAATTTTAAAATCCTACCACTGCCCATTCTGTATTCGTAAGTCATTAAGAAGAAATTTAGTCAGCAAGCTACTTCAAAGTCCATGATACTTTTGCTTATTAGAAAACACTGAATGCCAAATAATACTATAATTCAGTTTGAATACATATGCATGAGATAGACACTGTGATAGACACATTTGAAGATAGATGCTTTTAAAGTAAAATCAGTCTGCTTTCTTACCCTTAACTACTAAAATAATGTTTCTGGACTTAATCCTCAATTTACTGATTCCTGCTGCTGTTTACTGCATAAACACCACAACTCATACTAAACTGGTCATCAAGATATCTTAAAGTAGGATGTACTTTTTTCTTATCGTTTCCTCTAAACCATTTGTTTTACCATTGTTTAGCACTAACTTTGTTCAGCAATTGTAATAATTCAGCATGGCAGCTTTAATCTAAAGGTTTTATCTGTATAAGGTAGATACACTCAACTCTTCTGAAGTAACACATATAGCATAGCATGACAAAATTGAAGCCATAAATACAGAGGTCAAAGAAACCACTACCTAACAGTTATCAACTCATGAAACAAATGACCATCTTCTATAAGATGCTACATTGGTCCCTGCAAGGTGTAAGTTCTGTCAGCAATCTGGTGTCTCAGAAAGAGTAACTGTTTTTGTCCTTCAAACTGCATCGCCTTATGGGAATTGCACCACATGAAGAAATTACACTCACTGTTCAGCCATTAGCAACATACAGCTACTAAGCTTAGTAACTCCCCTGCTAATGTTGCTCTTAAGAGGACGTTTGACATTAAGATCTGAAGTTTTTATGAAGTCCTTCCAAATTCAAGCATTATGATAGATGAACATATCCTGAGATATCAGACCACAACTGCAACCTTACCACCTTCCTCATTATTTTCTTTAGCAGCAAGACCAGCTCAGAGTTGTTCATGGTTCTTTCCTTTCTTCTATCAAATGTGTCAAAAATATTGTTTACATGTCAACACTATAAACAAACCATGAAATGGATCAATTGATTAACAATACTCATTTCTGCTCTTAAAGAAAAGAGAGAGTAAAAAATATTCCCAAGTAGACAGATAAATTCTGTCTACATCACAGTTTAGCAAGTGTTTAAAATTAGAATTTTTATTAAGAATATATAAACCAATAAACATAAAATACATGAATAGCAATTTACTACTGTTGTCAAATTCATCTGTCTTTCTTGGTATATGCTTGTTTTGTTATGATCAGTTGCATACACTTCTGTAGTACGAACAAGATCCCATTTTACATGCCCACCTTAGGATCAGCTGATCTTTCACTGAGTAAATACGCCACACAATAAAACCATCTTTTATCAACACCTTGACAAGTGGCAGATCTCTAATTGACGCCGGAGCAATAAGTTTTAAGAAAACCTAGACAAATATCAAGCAGGGACACATAGGCAGAATAGCTATT
This sequence comes from Rhea pennata, assembly GCF_028389875.1. NCBI lineage: Eukaryota > Metazoa > Chordata > Aves > Rheiformes > Rheidae > Rhea > Rhea pennata. The sequence goes on from NC_084682.1 coordinate 910,961, forward strand.
CCAAGCTTATTAAGAACCAGTTTTCCTTGCAAACATCTGTAGAATCTAATTGGACTTTTTTTTCCCTAAGTCTCCTCAGTAAAGCTGTGAAGACAAATATAGAGATAGACCTATTACATTATCACACCTTGATAAGTATCAGAGTTGTATTTTTACAGGATTGTTTCATGGCCTAAGTTACTCTCATTGCTCAAGTCAGAGTTCCCACGAACAAGAAAATCCTTATCGGCATCATGCTGAAAGCCAGTCTCATCCATTGGAACTCTAGGCTCAGTACCCTTTATCATTCTGATAATTTAAGTCCTCAAGCCTATAGAAACATTGCTTACTAACTACTATAAAAGCTAGTCAGTCAGCCGTAGTATGTTCATAAGCACCCTTCCCATCTCCCGTAATTCCCAACACAGATTCATCCCTGCTATATTTTACTGCTTCTCTCGGATCAGCTTCTCAGTTTTTATGAGTTAAATCCCCAAAACATCAGTTTCCTTGCCAACTCCTAGCATTCCTTGGTTCACAACATCCGAAGCAACACACACAGTTATACCAACAGGTTCTTAGAACAGATCCAAATCATCCCAAGTTCACTCTGCTGCGGTTCAGAAAGCCCAGACAACCCTGCAACTGTTGCTGACCAATCTGTTACTGCTGATTTTGGAATACATTTTCCTAGTTCCTTCAGAAACTTAAGAATAAACAAAATTTCTGCAGTTTAACTGACCACTGCTTAGGCTCCATAACCATCACCACAAAAACAAGAACTACATACACTAAATATGTAACTAGCTCATTACATCTGAAATGAGCTATTGAAAGAAATGGCGTAAGTTAGACAATGAATGTGCTCATACCAAAGAGACCAGTATCTTTCAAACACCGAAAGCTTGACAGACAAGGGCAGACTGCTATGCTTTAAAAACAGTCAACTTTTGGTAGTGTTTTCTTATCTAGTCTGTAGTCTATAGTCTACACCAATACCCCAAGGTATTCTAATATCCTACACAGAGGATGCAGTAAACCCAATCCATAAATGCAGTTACCTTTTTTTTTTTGGGGGGGTGGGGTGGGGGGGATAGTATGACGACAAAATAGCACCCTTAATAACAATTTAGAAGAAAGTTTCCTTGAAGGAGGACACAATCTGAGATCACATTCTCAGAAGTATCAGTTTAGGCACACCTAACCTTAAGCACTCCAAAAGTACCACAAAAGTAGAACAGCAGCAATAATCATTAAAATTTATCTTAGTTCTTCAACTAAGGCATACATACCATTATGACCATAAGGTATGTGGTCATGTACCCATGTACTAGGGTCCTCATTATGAAATGAAATCATTTACAGAATTTTAAGTTGCTCACATCTAAAAATCAAGTTTAAATCTTAATTTGCAATCACTTAAAATTCCAATAATCTGTGTAAAACCTAAAATAGTCTTGGATGTCCACCTATGAGATACCAATTTTCAAGCTGATCCTCTAATATACTCTACTATTCTTAAAGGTTGTTTTAACCGAAAGAACACTTCTCACACATCGTCTCCCTAATTTGCTAGTATACCTGAAAGTGCAGTTTGTCTAGTTAGTTTCCTCTCTTTGGGCAACTTCTCAATCCCAGTGAGAGTCACTTAAGTAATGGCAACAGAGACCAGAACTGGCAAATGACTGACGGTATTGATACAATCAGAATTGAATTCCATAGTACTTTAAAGGTGAGACTGCCCATTTATGCATTAATAAACTAGAAACTATTGTTATGTTATCATTTACTACATAGCTGGCACATTAAATCCTTACAAGGTTCTTAAATAGTGTATCTTGCTTCATAACATATTAACAAGGGGCCTTATAGGCAATTAAAGTTATACTCCTTTATGGAAGAGTTAACTAGATTAAAAGAAATATTCTTGTATACCTTTAGACTATAAGTTTTTAGATGCAGTACATAAAAACATTTAACTTAGTCTAATTTTAATGGCTCAATTTTGTTCCAAAGCTAGCAAAAAGCTGCTCTAACAAACTCAAGCCACAAAATAGGACAACTCTTTACACAAATATACTCTAGAAAGACTGGACAGAAGCTGCCATTTCAATATGGATCTAATTAAAAACAATATAATATCCATATTTCCTGGACATAAACTACAAAGGTTTCTTAGAAGTCTGTTTCAATCTATTGATAGGAAAGAAAAATGGTAACAAGTTTTTTTTTTAAAAAAAAATCCAGTTCTTTTCCCCCACTGCCCATCTCCAATTATAGGGGAAAAATACATAGAGTGCAATCACAAGAGAACAGCCATACAGTACTTAGTGTGCCATACACTACACACCTTATCCTAGAAAAGGTTAGAATTAATCACTTATTAAGCCTGCAGGGATGAGCCTAACAATACAAAGGAGCTACTCATTTATGAGCTGGGCAAACCTTTTCACTTTTCAACTGACATCAGTACAGTACTTCAGCTAGTGGAAGAATTATGAAAAAGTGAGCTCCAACAAATACCCATTTTAGGGAAAAAATATTGGTCTGAAATACAACTCTGAACTATGTTATTGGTTTAAATGTTTAGTAAATCAGTGTTATTATACAATTAAATGAAGTCTTAAAACACCTTAGTTCTTGAATGCAAATATTTTGCCATATATCTGTGTAACAGTATACCAATACACCATTAGTAACAACATCTCATGTCTTCTACAGTTTTTCACGCTCATTGTTTGCAGTAAGTTCACAAAAAAAAATTTCTATTTCAGCTCACAATTAAAGATCTACCCAAGCGAAGATATTTTAAATAAGAATGACTGTAAAGACCTCTGCCTATTTTCTTATCCATTTCACCCTTTAACCAAGCCAATCCCACTAATAAATTGTAAAAACATAGGCTGTATTTGTTTCTTATTAACTTTTCTTTAAGTAGTCACATAAATAGACTTTTGGACATAATTCAACAATAAATCACACACAGAACCAGAAAATGATGTAAAGTAGATCAAGTGTAACATCTGTTTCCCAAAGACTTGGAATCCAGGTTTCAATCTCACCTAAAAAATAAAACTAGAAAGTGTCATCAAAACACTATAAAACAAAGGCAAGTTAACAACTCTGTATTGCATGGCCTCTGAATACATTTGTATTTCTGCCCTAATTTGAGAAGTGTATTCTGAGGGGGGGGGGACAAAAACCAAAAAACAAACTTATTCCTCATCTATTTTTCCTTATTATTTCAATTTTTAACTACCATTTAGCAGATCACAGGCACTGATTATCTGCTTTTAGAACCATCAAACAACAAAAAAATTTTTTGGTTATGTTACCTTCTGAGAATCAATCCTATTTGACCTTTAGACACATTTCATCCAAATTTGCTAGGAAAATGTTCTGGGAAGAGAATAGACTTGAGTTAACTCAATTTTGAAATTTATCCTTCATTCCATCATTACAGTTTTGCATTCTATTAGAAGTACGACATAATTGACTTCAGGAGAGGCAACTCAAACACATACTCAATTCCTTTTATTTTAGTTTTTTGAACTCTAAACTGGAAGAAGCTTGAAGTTTATGATCTATATGCAGACTTTGGTAGAAAACTAGTGAAATCATTCTACTTCTAGCTTGCCTATTCAGTCCTCCGAAAATTCAGCTAAGTTTAAGTACAAAGAAATGAACAATATGGAAAAAATCTGGCTGCAGTTGAAAATTAAAGCTTTAAAGGGGTAAAAAAGTTTCAGAACTAGAATATTTTAGGCTGTTATCTAGCATGTCAGGCTAGCAACAGCAAAGAACTATTTCAGAAGTTTTAAACTCACTTTATGCTTACATTAACCCCCTCCCAGTGGATTTCCATGGAATATCACTGGAAATCTGCAAGACTTTTTGGTCAAATCTGAGTTATTGAAAAAAATACATATTTTTTTTAAATACAGTGGGCTAAAGTGTTTCAAGCTGTTACTTCAAGCTTGTTTAAAGTAGCATGTGATGCTTATCTGGACAACTTCAGTCAAAATGTATGTTTTGATGTTATTTTTGTTTGATTAAACAATACATACATATTTCAGGATAGCATTTCTGGAACACTGCACTTAAGCTACTTTGTCTTCTCCACCAGAAGGAGTGTATGCATTCAGAACCATTCCTTATAGCTGATCAGTGTCTGTGCACTTGATTTTTTATTTAAACTTTGTTCTTTTCATTTCCTCCACTCATCTTTGCTTCTCTGACTTGGAAGAATTAGGTAGTACACTTCAAACTCTTGAGCTGCTTACAGGACTGTATCTAAATTAAAATATTTCTGTTACTAAACTGCCTGCTACATTGGAAATATGATGCTGATAGAAATTATTGCAAATTGACAACACTTCTCTATGAAAAATATCTGGAAAGAAACTTGAAAGACTACATTATGTTAAAGCTTGAAGAACAGCAAAAAGTAAATACTACAGAAAGCTATATAAAAACTCAGACTGAGCTTCCATTCTTCAAATCATGAAAATGTATTTTTCACCCTTTAGTGAGTTTCAAAGCTTGTAGATCAAATCTGGATTCACTTAAAGAGGGAAGAGAAAAAAAATACGAAGAACAATGTGATACATGTCTTACCCCATCAAAGGGAACAGGGTTTTAATCTTTCATGACATTGGCACCAAAGTAGCAGTGATTAACGCAATATAATTAAATTGGGTTTTTTGTACAAGGCGCTCGATCTTTCTTAGGTCCTATTTTCACCAATTACAATACTCCCTTGTAAAGCAAATATGACTCTTGTGGGAGTCCATCTCTAGAAAAGGCTCCTTCTTCTCTGCTTAACTTACCAAAAATCCCTCCTCAGAATACCGAGATCTCCTACTGATGTATAGCATCTGTAATTGTGATATGCTGTGGTACTGGTAAATCATCTACCATTAAGGACTTGTCCAAGCCTTGTTAGTGTAACAAAAACATAAAAACTGGTAAATTCTATACCTGTTGGTTACAGGGCTAACTATGCCCAAGTTTTGTTCGTTTTTGCCCTTTTTCTTTTTTTAAAAAAATAATGGCACACATGATCTCACAACTTTAGCTCTGCTCTGTCTGTTGAAGATGAATGTTAGGGTCAGAGCTCTTCTGTCAAGTTTTCCCCAGATCTGTAGGTTACACTTGCTGTCTACAAATCTAATTGTGTTACAACCAAAAACTTCGTAACCATTATTGATTTAAGAGACACCATCTGTTTCAAAATATATTCACTCAAGTTAATGACATCATCCTCTTAACAGAGAATGTAAAGAGGCCAGCATCTAAATAAACCAAATTGTTCATCAGATGTTTTTCTTCACCGAAAAAACAGGTGAATCAAGGACAAAGAGATAAACTGTCAGTGCCATTTCTTTAAGGAAGAAACATTAATTTATCCACAGCTAAAATATGTATATGCTTCTTACTGATTTTCTCTAGCCTTAAAGAAGGACAAATTTAACACCTAATTTAGAAATAAGCTACACCCAAACAGAAAAACAAGACAACCAATGAAAGCAAAGGTAGTCCAAAGAGGGAAAAAAAATGATGTACCTAACTAAGTCAAGAGAACTTAGATTTGTGTAGCACAATAGGAACAATTGGTACTCATATGAGAAGGAAGGTATAAATAATCTCAGTCATGAAGGCCACTGTGCTATCTCAGATGTAAACTAGCACTCCATCACACCATAAAAACCTGTTACCTTTAACCCTACCTCAAAGGAGATATACCAGCTGACTCAACAACAAGCACTGAAGAATAAAAGGTGCTATAGAAAAGCCTATCTACGAATTCACTAAACAAGGTCCTACTTAACAACAGTTCTGAGAAAAATTACAGGACAGGCATTTGCTGCAGCACCACCTATAAGCCTTCAGCATAACAGATTTTCCCGTAACTGGAAATAACTTCTCAAGAATACAGCAGCTAGTTACTAGTTAAAAATATCAGGTAACTCTTCCAGAAACAGTAGAATCTTAACCACAGAGACTTACTTACCCCATTTATTTAATCATAATCTTTACCAAAATAAAGTCCAGAAAATGGCCAACTCAAACAGCTAGGATCTTTCAGAAGTGAGAGTTTTTAAGGGAAAAATGGCTAAAATACTGCTAGGAGTATCAGTTAACAAGTACTTTGATTTCATAATTTTTTTTTCTTGTAGTTAAGCATGCACTAGCACACTTGATACTGCTTAGTATGACAATGCTGTGCACACATGACTGGCTTTGAAGAGGATTGCATGCTTATAGTACTGATGAAATGGATCAGAGCTAGATACAAATATAGAGTAAATATGCTTATTTTGTAAGTAGCATAGGAAGTTTAAGATTTTTCATTGAAATTTCCCTAACAGTACATGCCAGTATTAAGTATTATGCTGGATGGCTTCCACAACAGTAAGCTTAAAAGGAAAATAGCTAAAGTCACACCTACTTAATCCCCTAAGGAGAAAGCATGAGAGAGAGAGGAAAAAAAAATCAAGCATGAGTTTTTAAACATGTTAATTTAGAGTGGCATTAATAGTCAAGACTCAGAGTCTTGCCTCAATCTGTATCAGAAAGAAAAGATCCTTTCCTAAACAACTAAATGAGATGCACCATTTGTTTGGACTAACTTTCAGTGTCTAGATCTAGTTTTAACATACTAATTGCCAAGTTCTTCATTCCACTCTGAAAACCTAGCTTGCAGGGTATAACATCTTGTTCAGATAGACAGCTAAAATTATTTGCTTAGCACTTGATAAAAAAAATATGTTTCTTTCAAATGTTTCTAATATGTAATACTCATCAGTAGGTCTCAAAGCACAGTATGAATGAAAACAAGCTCTTTTTAATGTAATTACAGTTTTTCTAGAACAGACATTTAACCCACCTTAGCTAAAGGGGCACAACAGTGACACTGACATAATACAGCTACAATTCAAATCAAACTACCACATTTTCAACAGTGGTACAAACCTTGTATGCAGATGACTGCATATGCACTCCTGCTAGCCACTAAAGTAACAATTCTGAAGAAAATTTTATCTACTTGAAAACTAGTTTTAAGTGGGTCGGAATTATTTATTAGTGCAAATGCCTATTTCTAAGTCTTGTATTGAGGTGTAACTTACCCTGCCAAGCAGGTCAAAAGACTAATAAACACAATCACAACACCCAAAAGTCACGGTAGAAACCCCATTCCCACTGGGCTGGACAGAAAGTACTTCTGAGAAAGTCATTCAACCTAAGCCATGCTTATTCAACCGAATAAAAACTTTTAGTAGACAGGTTGTTCTGTCATTGACATTTAAGATTTTTAAAATGGAGGAAAAGGAGAATTAAGAGATCAATGGTACCTTTATTAATAAGTCTGCATTTACAGACAGGATATAAAACTTATCCCTCTCTATAATAAACCTGACAGAAGAAACACAGAACCAGTTTGGTCAACATACACGGCTCTAATACTTGAGCAATATCTTCAATTATCGTCACAAATTATAAATGTTATAGGCTGCCAAAAAAAAAATCCTATACCTATACAGAAGCCAAAATTATTGTTTATCATTAATAACTACTGATTTTTACTGTCATCTTGATTTTATACAGTCAGGTTTAAGCTGTTCTTATTTTCGGACTGACAGGTATTTCAGTGTTCACTTCAGAAATTCCAGCAGCCCTCCCACGGTCTTTGCCTTTAGTTTAGAAAGTCAGCCTGAAGTTTACAAAAATACTGCAAAGCTAACTGAAACAAAGCTATTCAAAAGCTGCTCCTCTTCATTCTGTAGTAATTCAATCCACCCTAGTTTATGACTACTCTGAGTAGCTACAGAGTTGTAAATAAACTTGGTAATGAACATACACGGTGTATTTCAGGGCTACAGAGAAGCATAGGCTTCCCAGCTACTGTTTGGTCAGAATATTTTATAAAAGGGTCCCGGCCACCACAAAAGCCTTAAAACTAGCACTGATTGAGACTGTTACAAAGGCATCAAAGAAAAAAACAAGGTTTGAGCGCTGAAAAAGACAGTCAATAGATGCTAATTCAATAGCTGTTCCACCTGCAGTAAGTTGGTTTGACAAAAAAGTTGAGAGCAGAAGAATACAAACTGAGCACTAAAGGCTGGGTGGAGCATAGGAAACAGTATAGGAAGAAGTGTCAGCAATATACGTATGACAAACCTTGCATAGAGTCCTAAAGATAAGTACTAATGCCCTTCTTCTGTAGCACAGAAATTAACAAGTTACTCCTATACAAGAAAGTAACTTCCATCATTTCAAGACAAAAAAAATATATAAAAGTTCTAAGGATGCATTTTGTTGTATTCATCATTGTTCTTAGCTGGTATTCTTTTTTAGACACAGGCATTTAGTGAATACATACCTCAGATCGTACAACCTCCGGTTGTAGTACAGCTCTAGTTCTAGTAAATGAGCTACATCTCACAAAAAGCCACTATCCTTCAACTGAATTTGGGGCAAATCAAAACCAGAAGCAGCCTCATGTGTGTGCAACTACAATCAGAAACTAGACTCCAGAACTGAGACTCAAGGAAAACATAATCCCACCCTACTTCATAAGTGTTCACATTTAGTGTTATACTTGCTCTGATCAATACTGAATTCAAGTGGGAATACCATTAGCCATCTCTAGAATTGGCGAGTACTTGTAAAAATAAAAATAATAAAAAAAATCAGTCTTTCCTAGGTGCTTCATTTGATCCCTACTGTATTCCCCAAATCCTTTGTTCTAATGGCTTTCCTACACAACTTTAAGTCTAAGCATTAGTATTACCCCAATGATGCAGCAGTAATTGAGTGATATTGTAAGACTCTTACAGAGCCATACCTTTCAAAAGGGCTTCCAAAAATCACAAGATGTTATTGTATTTGAACTCAGGACATAAAGTAATGTAATTAAGTGTGTATACTCATAGGAGCTACCTTTACAGGGGGAGGGGAGACAGAGAAGGCAAGGATGCAATTTTTTTTTTTTGCATCCACCCATAGCCTGGTTTAATCAAGAAGTTAAACGAACAAATAATACAGCACTACATAACAATATAAGAATTCAATATATTTCAGATAATCTTATATGTAAAAAAAACTGTAAAAATATAATTTTTATCTAAAGTGTAAATTAAAAAAAAAATCAACAAGTAGTATCTCAGTCAACATATTGAAATGGAAAATCAGACAAGAAAAAAAACAATCTTGCTTTCCAATAGTGACTGGTCACTTCGCACTGTCAAACAAATCAAGATCCACCCTGCAGAAAAATAAGCTTCAAAACAGAATGCTAGATTTGTTTCATTTCAGAAGGTTCCTGCACCATTAGATTCTTTCCTAAAGAGACTTCATTGTTACAGCAATTAGTATTCCTCCACCCCAGCAAAACGCAAGCAAAGGGAGTGAAAAAAAAAAAAAAAAAAGCTATGAAAGGGTAATCTAGCCATTTCGCAGCTTTGCCTCCTTACTCCACCCAGTCTCATCGTCTCTTCTCTGCTCAATGGCTGCACACAGCATCCATAAACATGGTCAAATCAAAAGAAACACGGAAAAATGAGATCCCTGAAAACAAGCTAGAAATTTGCAACAAATCCTTCCATTTAAAAATATTTTCTTTGTTTAGTTCCACTAACAGAACGTTCCTGTTTTCCAAAATGATTCTAAGTGCAAACAGCATTTTGGAAGGAGACCCTCCCTCTTCCAAAAGCCAGCTGAATGCTGCACAATCATTTATTAAATGATCTTTTCTGAACATACGTTCTCCAACCCCCACCACCCAATACTATATGAACAATATTCTCATGAGAATATATACTTGAAGAATCCCCACATAAATATATAATTCAACTAGGTCAATATGCCTATTTATTTACAGCAAAATAGCGTTTATTAAAGATTTTTAATATAGCTTCAATAACCTTCCACCATCCCCTGGTTAGGTAATTCATTATGAATTGACTTCACCTGCAACAACCAGGCCCTCTACTGCAGCATTATTAGCAGAGAAATTTTACCAGTTCTACAGCAAAGAAAGGGAAGATGTCACATTATTATTGGCACTAAAGGTCAAATTTAATTACATCCACCCTAACCAGCAACACCACCACCACCACAAAAGTCTCACACCCACAAAACTGAGTAATCCTAAACTTTGTATAGGAGGCACCACTCCCACCCCCCACTCCCATCAAAAGCTCTGCCTGCATATAACCTCCTGCCTAAACAAAACCTCAAAAGGTATCAATAAAGAGAGTGTTTTAGGAAATACAATTGCTATTAGAAGGTTTTCAGGGAAACTCCTCGCGACTGTGGGCAACCAGGCAGCAATATGACCCCAAGAAGGAGCGATTACACCTCCCTCCCCCGTTTTTACTGCAGCTGGTTCTGAAGGTCTGAGCCACCTCCTACCAATGCCGGATCACTGCAGGAAAACAGGGTGGATGGGAAACCCATTCTTAAAATAACACCGCCGCTCTGCCCTGTGCCATCCGAGCTGTTCGCTTTCCGCGCTGCAGCCGATCCTGGAGATGTGGGCCACCTCCTCAAGCGCAGCCGCCTTGCCCTCGCAGAGGGACAGAGCAGCGGCCCCGGCCGCGAAGGCGGAGAAGGGACGCTCGGCATCCTCGCAGGTACGCAGAGGCCAGGCTCCCCACCCCAGCCGGGTTTTTGTTTCGCTTTTTTGTCTGGCCCATCGCCTCCTCCCCGTATCTTGCTAAGTCACCCGAAGCAGCGAGGCGGCCTAAGCCGGCCGGGAGGCGGGCGGCAGGGAGGCCGGGAAGGCAGAGCCGGCGCCGGGCGCGGGGCCCCGCGCCGCCCCCACCCCCCGCTCCGCTCCCTGTTTTCCTGCTAAGTCACCCGGAGCGCGGCCGGCGCTGCCCCCGGCGGGCGGCGCGCAGGGAGGCCGGCGGCGCAGGGCAGGGCAGGGCGGGGGGCAGCGGCGAGCCGGCCCCGCTGCCGCCGCCGCCCCCGACCCGGCGGCTCGGGCCGGAGGAGCCGGTCCCGTCCCGTCCCGACCCTCCCGCCGCCGCCTCGCCCGGCCGCCGCCCGCCTCCCCCCCGGCTCTCTCCTCACCAACGGGCGCGGCGGCCATTTTGAGAGCGAGCTGGAGAGAAGGAGGGCGGGGGCAGCAGCGGGGAGGAGCGCGCAGCACCACCGGCCGCCGGGCCCGGCCGCCGCCGCCGGGACAGCGCCGCGCCGCGCCGCGCCGCGCCGCGCCGCAGGGGGGGCAGCGAGGGCGGCCCCCGCCTTACCCGAGCCGCCGCCGCCGCCTCGCTGGGGTGCGTCGGGCCGGCGCCGCCCGCCTCTCCCATTCACCGGGCCGCGGGGGCCTGCGGAGCGGTAGCGCAGGGCTGCGCGGGCGGGGGGGGGGAGGGTGTCGGCCGGCTCGGCCCCGCTCGCGCCGCCGCTCCGGCTCCGCCGTCTGTCAGCGGCGCCGCGGCCGCCAGCACCAGGCGGGGAGGGAGGGAGGGAGGGAGCAGCGCGGCCCGCCGCGCCCACTGCGCATGTGCGCGGCGGAGGGCGGGGACAGGCGCCCGGAGACCATCTTGGGCGGCCGAGGCGCAGGGCGCGCGTCCCGGCGTGCCCCGCGCGCCGCCCGCCCGCCCGGGCCGCCTGCCCGCTGCCTGCCTTCCCGGCATGCCCCGCGCGCGCCCCTCAGCGCGGCCTCGGGCCGCGCCGGGCGCGGCGCCTCCGTGTAAGTGTCCGCGCCCGGCGTCACGCGCGCCCGCACCGGCCCGTCACGGGGCCGCCGCTCCCGCTCCTCCTCCTCCTCCTCGGCGCCCTAGCTAACGATAACGCCGCGGTCGCTCGCGGAGGGGCGGCGCGGGTCGCTGGCGGGGCCGCCGGGCGGGGAGGCGGCGCCGCCCGGCGCGAGGCCCCGGGGTGCCGCCAGGCTGCCGCGAAGGAGGCCGCTGGGCCTGGCGCCCGAGGCGGGAGCAGGCGAGGCCCAGGCCGCGGGGTGGGGCGACGAGGCCCTGGGGCTGGTTTGGCTCTAACCGAGCTGGTGCAGCCGCCACGGGGAAGGGGGAGAAACAAAAACAAAATCCCCAAGGGGAACTGTACTGCTGCTTTCTGCTTGCAGCCGCATTTGATCTCCCCACACAGATACACCGGCAAGGCGTGCCCCGGCTTGTGAGGAATCTGCTCCTGATACAGCACTATTTTTAGTGAGCAGCCTTGCCCCACAGGCCCGGGTTGCCGGCTCGGAAGGAGGCATGCCTGTCATTCGTGGCATTCACCTTTGTGCAAGCAGAGATCTAGGAACCTAGCGTGCCCCAGTGCATCTCACTGTTGCAGACCTACAGCAGAAAAATGTGAAAAAAGCTTGCTTTGCACTTGGAATAGAGTTTTTTTGCCCAAGGGTTTCGTAGTCTCCTACAAATCCTGGCTCGTTAAATGCCAAAATATCCTTGTGTTACCATATCAGTGTTCCTGATGGTAAACTGAGGTGTAGACCGTTGATAATCTAATGCACATACTTAGAACAAGTGACTAACAGAAGAAGAGACAGACCTACACAGACCCACAGGGAAATCAACTGCCAGTTCCATTAATTGCCATGTGACAACGCGTGATTAGGCAACTGGATACATCAGAAGCCAAATTCTCCCCTCAGTTTTTGCTTTTGCAGTCCTTATGGACTTCAACGGTTTGTGTGAGCATCAGCAAGAGCAATCCTCACCCAGGTGATTTGCAGGATATTCAGTGTTTGGCAAATCACAGAGATGAGCTGACAGTATACCCAACCAGTATAACTGCTTCATCACAGTATATTCAGATACAAAGCGGAGTCCTGCTGTTACAGGAAATGGTTATAGGTGTCACTATCAAAGGCTGATGACCAAAGTCACCTCTAGATTTGGCAGGCATGGCGGCATAATTACACTAGCTTCATACAAGGCTTAATGTGAGCCATAAAGTTTTTTTAAGTGTTGATTTGGGGAAATATTTCACAGGTAAAATTGGCAAAAATATGGCAAAAAACTTTAAGAAATCTCGAGGGACACTGAAAATTTCATAATCAAACACTGTATAGTTTTATCTGTTTCTATTGCAAGTAACAACTGAGATTACTAATGTCTGAAAATTATAAGATTAATCTTTGTTTACTAAGGGCATTTGACAGTGCTTCGTGTCAGCTTCACTGTTGTGCTGTGGTCTATGGTCAGTCACTTGCTGTTTTGTTTATATGGGTATTTTGTATAGCCTTGGGCAAGAGAGGACTACTTAAACCCAATGCAGATTGCAGAATTGATAAATGCATCCAGGACAAATGTTGAATATGAACTTTCCTTTAACTAATCTTTTTAATTGACTAGGTTACAAGTTTTGGATCCATTTAAGTCTTGAATTCTTCTTACCATTTACACCCGGAGATGATAAGACAAATATTCCCAAATGCATTGATGACTTCCAGAATGGACCAAAAGCGTAAAGTAATTCAATTTCAATATACTTTTTAATAGAATTAATGATGATACAAAAAGTTGGATAAATCTGTAAGCCAAATTTCCGGTGAGGAGAACAGTAAGACAAATTGCAGTGTGGATCTGATCCTTTTATTCATTTCTGCTCTTCACACAGCTAAAGTAGGACTATTTTATATTGTTCCACATTTTTGAATAATTAGTAATGCTAGCATTTGGCACATCTAGGCTTGCAATCATAGCACTGCAGATCGGAGTCCAGGGGTATAAAGAAATGGACATGTTTAGAGCGTGTTTTATAAATACTTCCATTACTCTCAGAGGAAAATACTTTCACAGAAGAAAATATTATCTGCAGCTGAGGCTTCAGTAGCACAATGGTGTTCATGTGCACGTATCCACGTATCTACATGGAGTTTCATTACTTGCAAAGAAAGATTTTCAACAGAATTGGCCTACTAGTACTGTAGTGGTTTAGATGTCAAACTGGCACTTAGTCAACACTTTCCTATTGTTTTCGGCTATAACACTCAATAACCTTTTATACATTTAAATAAAACATTTAAATAAAACTTTTTGTTACTCTTCTAACATCTTCCTTTTCACTTAACTGACCACTGTGGTAGAAGTACATGTCCATTTCCCATTTAAGGCAAACATCAGTTGGAAAAAGCAGAATGAAAAACACAGTGGGTCAAAATTGTGACTCTGCATTATCCTTAGTGCCACCTAGATACACAGAAAAATAATACATGCCCAAGTGAAAGTTACTGCTCTCCATATGCTAAATCCTAAAAGGTATTGGCCATTGTTCAGATTTAACCTCTGAAATTGTTCTTTGGCTGCTATACTTCTAATTTTTAAACATGCTAAACATTTTTTTTTATCTTTTTAAGAGGCCTGCAGTCATTGGCTCAAGTCTTGTGATGTGCTGCTTATAACTGGACAGGCCTGGAAGTGGTTTAGTGCCTTCCACTCCTATTTTAAGGTAAAGGATATTAGCCCTTTTCATATTGCAGCTAATTATACATTAAAATATTCACAGCTGTATTATTGTGCATGTAGTTTACATCTGTATCTAGTAAGTCTACCTAGTCCGTATGTCTGCAGTTTGGCTATAATGGTACAGTAGGAGACCATGTCAAAAGCATTGCTAAAGTCAAGGTAAGCAACGTCCTGTGCTCTGCTCTTAAGTAAAGAGCCAGTAATCTCATTGCAGAATATTGTGTTACTTGGGCACAATTTGCCCTGCTACACTGTGCTGGCTGCTCCCGGTCATCTCGTTTCATGTGCCTGAAGGTAGCCTTCAGGAGGATTTGATCGTAGTCTCTCAGGGAACTGAGAGCAGGCCAGCTGACCTGCAATTCTCTAGAAGTGTCCGTTATACTAATTACAACTAATGAATAGGATATCTACAAAAAGATTGAAATTTAGGATAAGACTTTAAAATAGTAAGCCAAAATTATATTTGCTGTATTTCCATTTGTTTGCAAAGAGTGTGGAAGATTAAAAGGTCAAATTACTTTGAAATTTCTCAGATTTATAATAGTATAGCAAATATTTTGGAATGCGTACTTCCAGTAATGTTAGCATTTACCCAAGAATCTCAATCCATTTCAGAGAGATTAATGGATTTCTCCAACTTTTTTATGAGATAGGTATTTTATTCTCCTTTTGTAGTATTAAGGGTGCCAGAATAAGTGATCTTGAAATAAAAGTCAGAAGAAGAGTTGGATATTAAACCATGCGATTCTTGTGCTTTCAGTATAGGCTGTACTTCTTTTAAATAATGTGATATTAAGCTTTTTTTTTTGTCCTCTGTTGTCATGTCCTCATTTGATTTTGGGATGAAAAAAATCCCAACTCCTAACACAGCCAAACTGCAAGGAATTTTAGAGCAGGATTCAAATGTTTTTCTTGATTGCTATGGAGTATCTTGATAATAGACTAAAACATTCCCTTGGATAACCCCAACTGGGATGTAAATCGAGATTGCAAAGCTCATTCCAATTCCAGCTTCAAATTTTTCTTTGTGGTATTCTTAAAGTAAATGTTTACAAATTGCACGGGCATTCTTCAGAGTGAGCTGTGCTTCTTCAGTGTATTTTTTACCATACAGGATAACACACACAGCCATATATACTACACTGGAGATTATATATTTCAAAATATTGTATCAAACATTGTGGAGCATCTTTCTGCAGGCATGCTTTCTCCTAAACACGGAAAAGTTCATTTATTGATTACTCACAGATGGTCTATGAATGAATATTGTGGTTGATAGTCTACCTGCATACATATTTGCATAGAAAAACAGCTGTAGTCACTATGCCACTGTAACCGGCTCATTTACATGCTGTAAGTCCGTCTTGGGGCCTAAGCTACAAAGAATATGAGCTGTTACAGCTACAGAGCTTTGGAAAATGGAAAGCCTGCACAAAAATGCCTCCACAAATTTGAGTTAAAGTATCAACTGAGCTTTAGGTTGGGAATAAATTCTAGTGACACAAATATTATTGTAACTAGATGCCTAAGTGCATAGCAAAGAAAAGTTAACTTTTGCAGTGTCTTGCCGTCCAATTTAATGAGTCAGTAGGCATGCCTACCTGTGTCATTAACCCTGTCATTGGAATATGTCACATGAAGTGAGTATTTTCTCATCTTTTTGTTAACTAGTAGATAGTGACTTTGTGGTTCAAACAAGGCTTGTTTCTAAAACTGCAAAATTTTCCACTGTATTGTTTTTATATATGGAACTACATGCAAAAGTTTCTGTCATGATATTTTTTGAATTCCCACGTCACTTCAGATTTATCTTGAGAAAGACAGTGAGAAAATGACTCTTTTTGCGACCAAGATACAGATGGAATACCAGTTGTGGGGAAATTTTATATTCCCAATGCAAAGCATAATGGCAAAACATTCAGATTCATTTTTTGTGTATATTCAGATTTTAGAAATCCTACTTCCAGTACAAATGTGGCCTGTGCTGTATATTATCAACGTAAGCAGAAAGACAGTCTGTGACTGCATCCCTTTCTACCCAACCTTTCTTAATAGCATTAAAAAGAAGAGCAGATTAACAAATCTGGGTTCTAATGTGTTTCAATATTGAGAGTCTTGGCCATATGCAAAGTCTTCACCTATAAGTAGAATTTTTTACTGAAGTGAGCCCCTTTTTGAATTAATAATGTGAAGTGATGGAATTTTCAGCAAGTCTTTCATTCCTGCTGCTAGGAGTTCATATCCGTTTATCTATTCCATATTGGTTATTAACCAGACTGGCCATCATGTATAGGTTTTAAATAGTCTGTACTAATTACAGCGACTGTCTGTCTGTCTTCACCTTGATCGAGTGGTCTATATTACTATGCATATTATTTTCAAATGATTCTTTCTTTTCAATGCACATGTTAGTTCAGCAGCTGCTTTTCCTATAGCCAAAGGATGAAGGTCCAGGTACAAGTAGCATTTCATGAGCTTGTTGGTTTTATTTTTACTAGCTGTACTCTGACAGAGGACCTTATATAAACTTTATTGTTCACCTTTCAAGTACAGCTTTATCGACAGCTCTAAGTCTTTTTCACTTGTTGATTCACAATTTATCTACTACTACTTTTGCATTTTAGCAAGGGTATGACCAAATTCTGCTGTGTCACAGGCTCGACCTCCTTTGTTCCAATACAGTGAGATATTGAAAGTATCTTTTTTTGTAATGCTGTAAGAACCAGTATTGGATATAATGACTTTCACAAAGTTTTTAATGTTATAGTGTTAATTGCAGGCATTTATTGTCACACATGAACATATTTTCCATTCTCAAACTTAAAAAAATATATGAAAATTAAATTTATTTAAAGGACATGTATATTTAATTTAAAAACTTTTTATTTCATGTTTTCAGCAGATTGTTATACCTTCAGAATGGTTTTATGAATTAAAGTTAATTCATAATAATTCTATCAGTAACATCTAAATTCCAATTAAAAATATAGTAAAACAATGCAGAGATAATAAAAGATCTAATTTTCAATCTAATTGGCCATGCACTTTTGCATGCAAAAGATGCACACAGTTATCATGCTAGTATAGAGGTGTACTATAGCTGAACATGCAGATTAGGTCATCATAGCCTCCTGCAGCTAATTAGAATAATTTGTGTGCATAAGTACCTGATTTGCATCTAAAACTATTGCAAATACACATGCAGCTATTTTATTTCAAATAAATCATTCATCAGCCTTATTTCTAACGATATTGCAACTGAAATTAAGCAAAATTCGACTTAGTTTAAGTACAAGCCTTTGTTGTACTTTAGCTTCACTTTTTCCATTCTCATCTATACATTCAGCAAGCACGTGTTAGAATGAAATGAAAGAAGACAACTGTGCAAACTGTTAGAAGGAATAATGCTTCAGAAGTTTCTGTATCAAAGTAAAAATAGCAAGTGTAACACCTAAGACTGTCAGTGTAAGTGCTGGAGAGGACAGGAGTCCAAAGCATATTAGTACTATTATTAAAGGGGGGGAGCACAAACTAACATCGATGCATTCTTAATCCATAGTTATCCCAGATTAGGATTAAACTGCCTTCTGGAGTTTTTTAAACTGCCTTTTCCTATTGAATTGTATACCTTTGGTCATACTCTTTCTACTTTTAATGGTTTCAGATTAAAAAAAAAAAAAAAAAAACAGACTGGGATACATTTTTCTGCTGAGTGCATCAATGGAATCACTGAGTCAAAAACATAAAAACAAAGCAAATATGCTGCTTCTTTAAACTTTTAACCTACATTACTAATTATAGTAATGTGCAATCATGTATATTATTACTGCTGCCTCTCTCCAAACCCCCTTCTAAATTCTTTTTCCTTTTCTCTTGAAATAATAAAGCACTACCAGCAAAATTAATTGACTTTGCTTACATTTTATATGATCATCATACAGCAAGAGGTAGTTTCATTACACCTAACCTAATATTAAAAGATGTTCTCATGTTATTTTTCTTTTTCAAATTTGTTTGTTTAGATATAATGCATAGAAATCTGAAATTGCTTTTGCAAGTTAGGAGTTTCTTTCTTCTAAATTTCTTTCAGCCATACATTTTGGTTTGTTGTTGCAGAATCACCAGAAACTCTTTTAAAGTTCTGCTTTTACGGTAGAAATCTGTTACTCAAGATACTGTAAAACAATAGGGAAATACGGTCTCTGCCCTGAGGATACTGCAGCATTTTAAATGCAATTTTAACATTACAAGTATATTTATTTTTTTGATCCATGAAAGTTAGAATCAAATGTTACTCATAATTTTCATTCTAGATATGAGAAATGAAAAATGCTAAAATAATCAGTTGTCTCAAGGATATTTTACTTCTATTTTAATATTTTCAGTTGTAGTAAGACATATAGGTAAACTAGTGGCTACTATAGAGGAAACTTATCAGCAGTAATTGACTTTTTATAATAATTACATATATTATTGACGTAACATCTTGTTGTTCTAGTCAGAAACAACAGTAAGCTGAGCTGCCCTGAAGACTGAGTTGCTTTTCCAAAAGGATGCTCAACTTGCAGCTGAGGTTATTAACAAGGTAACAGAGGAGATCTATAATATATAGGCTAAAGTATATAGGAAGCTTGGTCTGTAGCTACTTGAAGGAAAATTTTTAGTCCTACATGTCTTCTCAACAAAAGTATCTTCCTGAAAACAAATATTCATCCCTTAAAAATGAAGGGAAAATGAATACTTTCTTTTGACATGCAGTCTGTTTAACTAATGCACTTATTCCAAACTTTAATAAACTGATGATCTATTACCCTATTAGAATCAGCAACATTTCACAAAATATCAGAGCTATGCAGAAGCTATTGTTTTGACAAAACAAAATTGTAAATATTTTACTGAGTCTTCATTAAAAAAAATTTAGGATATTTAGTATTACAAGCAAAGTCAAGTTCTTCTTTAGATAAGAAAATTGCTAACTCTTCTTCCTTGGATATTTATATAAGTGTCTCCTCCTTCTGTCATGAATGTTACTGGCCTAACTAGAAGGTTTAGGCATTAAAATGTGTGTGTTCTAAGACTGCTGTCAATTTAAAAGAAAGTGGCCTACATGGACAATTTTTCATTCTAATCAACATTCATAGGAATATTGAAGGTAGGTGGTTCATAATACCTTGTGATTCACATACACAAGAATTTACCATGCACAACCCATGAACAGATACTCACACACCCTAATTAAATTATATGTTTGACATATTCTTAAAATGAAACTTTCTAAATGCAATTATACATATTAGCTGTGCTATGATTCAGTATTATGCTAGCTACAAATTAAATGCTTCAGTAGGATTGGTCTATTCTTCATTGTGTATTCATAAGGAAATAGTAGTAAGCTTAGTTTACCTTTTTACCACTGTTTTCCCCTGGAGAACAGCTCTGATTAATATTATGTTATCTAAAATCGGTACTGAAGAAGGACCACTTAGAGACACACACTGTCATAGTAGGTATTTTCTAGTAATTGTACTGAAATTTGTAAATGGAAGAAACAATCTGAGACTTTTAAACTTTTTGTCAAACAAGAAATATATAGAGAGAAATGAAAGTGGGGAAGAGTGTTTGCTGTTACTCTTGGGATGCTGTACTACTAAGATGAGAAATAGGAGTATAAGACTTATTATAAATAAAAGAGCTATGGAGGTAATTCAGGTTGCTGCCTGGGAGAAACTGAGACAGAGATAAAAAATGTTGGACTCTAATAGAGAAATGTTTCTCCTAAGACAACAAGGGGAATTATCAGCTTATGTTTATTGTAATAACGTTTTCCTCTAGACATGTTTCCCAGCATTCTTACCAAAGATACATAACAGGAACAACAAAAAAACTTTCAGTTGCATTCATCTGAATTGGAAAATCTAGATAAAGGAGAAACATTTTACTAGTTGCATAAGTTGTCTGAAATTTACTGAAAATGGGATCATGGTTTAATAGCATTGTGAAGAAAGTGAAGTTTACTCTCTTAATGCATCATTTATGGTCTCAGGCTTGAAACAGAATGGTGCTTTGGACTTCTTTAAGTAAATGTCAATTTTACTAGGCCTTTTAGATTTATTTATGTAAAGTGTAAACTTGAGTGTACCTTACCCATGTGGAAGTTCAGGATTGAATGCTGTGACAGAGGCAATAAAATGACTTCATTCTGTTGTATATGGTAAGAAACTAATTATGAAACTAAAATTATGAATACTGAAGAAAAAAATAGTAGAAAGAGGGAATGTTCATATTTGGAGATTACAAATGATTAATATTGATTTAATGTCATGTTCTGTGCTTTATTCTCTCAGTAATTCATCTATTAGGCAAATTATTTAATCTCTTGAAAACATTTTCAAATATTTAAAAATGCTTTATTAATTTATATTTATAAAATTTGTTTATATGTATGCTTTTAATAGATGTCGCTACAAAAGTAATATTAGCAAGTATTGGAAATTTTTTTGTCAAAATCAGTAGCACAACTGACTGAAAAAAATTTAATCATTACATGGTCTGTAATTCAAATTTTATAGCAGAAAGTCTAAATGAATTCACACACTACTGGCTCAAGTGCTTTCTAGACATTGGGTGTATTTCTATTGTTTGTTCCAAGCATAATTTAGTGCCCTCATTAGCATATTATTTCTATACATATCATTAGGAAAAGATTAATTTCAGGGTGTAGTGTTTCTAGGTGAAATTGAAAAACTTATTTAATTAAAATGCCTTGAATTCAAATAAAGGATGAATAGCCTGTGCATCTCTTTTATATTTTTTGTATTCATTCCAAATAGGAAATGCTAAGCAAATCTCATTAAGTTAATGTATGTTACCTAAAAAGATTTAGAAAGACTGAGCCCTATGGTTTTACGAGCTCTGTATGAAAAAAGGGGATAGAACTTTATCTGAAGGTAAAAAATTAGCATCCAGTCCTGACATAAGTTATGCAGGCAAAACTTGCATTGGTTTCCATTACAGCTACACTGAAATAGCCAAGATCATAGGTGGGTAATAGTACATTCTATTGCACAGTTTTATAATTCAATATAGTGATAGAGATAGGGATAGTGGTCTCAGCAGATGACAGAACACTGATTTCTAGGGTGCCCACCTATTATTTTACATCCCTTTGGTTTATCCAGGAGTTGATACAAAACTTAACCTGGAAATAAGAAGTGAGACTAAAATTATAAAAATGACAATTGTGAGGTTTAATTTGTTAACATATTAATGCATACTGAAATCCTTGGTTAGACATTGCTTTAATAAATAACAATAGTTCATATTTGGAATTGAGAAGAAATTCTAATTAAGACAGGTTTACTAATTCTTTTTTTTTAAAAAAAAAAAAAAAAAAAAAGTAAATGAAGTCCTTTTGGGTTCATCTGCAGAATCCCAGTAGTTTTCATTTTGGCCTGAAGAATTTTCAGCCTGAAGAATTTTCTCTGTCCCCATTTTCAGGCTTCATTGTGCTGTCTGTATTCACTTCTTTATCTTGTATGGCAGCTTCTTCATTATTAAACAGGCTCCGTGAAGGATCTACTAAGTTAGAATGTTTTTGTCATTTTGTAGCACAAGACAATACAAAGTCTTTCCTAAGCTTTCTGATGTACTGGTAAAGCACAAGATTTACTGATGTAAAATGTATCTAACACATCCAATCTGTAGTTCTCTTCTGAAATATTATATTTACAGAGCTACTCTTAAATTCCTGTTTCAAAAACAAGCAAACAATTTACCCCTTTTAAGAATTTGTTCAGAAGGATGTAAAACAGCTAAAGATCCTGACAAGTCAGCAGAGACTGAGAAGTGTATAAATAAGAAGTTTGGGTTGCTAAGTCGTTTCTCCTGGTAGCAATATTTCTTAAGACTCTGAGTGTTTGTCCAAAAGAGCTTTTAATATCTGTGCAGGTGAAGGCTAAGAATTCATCAGATAGATGATATGCAGCCCAGCACCTTTTTTTCCTTACTGAGTTGGTAACGTAACCTTAATAAGAGAAGTGAATTCAGTGTTTATGGGACGCAACCGACCAGCCTATTATGACGGAATGATTAAGTTTGGTAAGGCTGTTAGAAAGAAATTGAACAAGCACAATTGGTATGGACTTGAACATTTTCAACTGTAGTAGATCAACAGTCAGTTCTGTAAAATTCACCTTTGTGCCACACATGCATCTGTAGAACAGGCATTTACACAGCTGGTAAACAGTTCTCGTAAGAGCTTGATTCTGAAGCAGGAATACATAAAATTTGTCACAGAAACAACAAAAAGAAGTTAAGCAGCACAGAAACTGTGAAGAGTTATTTTAGTGAGTTGAAAAGAGAAAATAAATTATGAGGAAAAAACATGAATCATTTAGGAAAAGTCATTTGAATTTCGAAGGGCCTGATATTCTACTGAATTCTGCCTTCTCAAACCACTATCTTGTCTGTCTACAAGGTGAGGAAGTTTTCACCTTTTGTTTTAATGTGTGCAGAACAGGGCTCTGTGTGCTAGAAACTCAGCATACCTTTAAGAAGCGTTTTTTTGAATGTAGAGAAATATCTGCAGGCAGTCCCAGCAACATAGCTTTTATTTGCACTTGAGAGAAAAAGACCAAGCACTGAAAAATGGGATGATCACATTTTCTTGTCCAGAAATCAGATAATAGGTCTTCAATGTCTGAGAAAAAATGGTCACAGGAAAACAGCTCATCTTGAACCTGAGACATCAGTCTTCAGAAGGTATAACTAGGCTGTTTCATGTTCAGTATTATGTACTTTGTACAAGCTATGGTTTTTTGGTTCAGGGTATTTTTCCCACAAGAGAATCTTGGTATGCTCCAAGTTAATTATGTTTCTCTCCTCTTGAGTTACTTTACTATCTAGAAATTTAAGCTAATGCAGTCTATTCTAGGTTTTTCAAAACTGCTCAGTGCTGCGATACCTATGTGCTAATCTAAAAAGATGATAAATATCTGAATATAGGGAAGTAGGAAGACAGCTAGAGATCATCCTAGTTCCCACAGACCGTAGTATCTTTTGGCTGGCTTAAATAGTTGTCCTAATATAGTACAGTATTATGCTGTGTCCAGTGTGTACATTTTAATGAGGTGAGTTAATCTTTATATTCTAGGAAAAGACCTTGATAGCATTATCTATCATTACTTATAATACTGTATGTATTAGAGCGGACAGAATTATTTTTGGATTGCCAGACCAGTTAAAGAAACACACGTGTTTAACGGAAACTAAAATTTAGTTCCATACAAGTTACTAATCAGTGTCTGTAATGAGTATCAGAAAGAAGAAATGACATTGAGTTTGCAGCAGGGACTAAAGCAAAAAACAGAGTAGGTAGTATTGGGACTGACCTGGTAAGGTCCTAAGAAACAACAACTCATGGGCTTTTGTGCACTGCTGATGCTCGGCAGCACTCAACTCCCACTTGGGTCAATAATTGCAGTGACAACTAAATAACAGAAAAAGGACCATACACTTTACTAAATAATGCTGAATGTTGAGGTTTTATAACAGCTCCCCTGCCCCACAATTACTGTTGTCATTGTCCATAGCTGCAAGTCTTCAAAGCCTGTTAGCAAAGCAGCAAGTATTCCACTGACACATAAAGTGGAGGGAAAAAAACATCAATAGCACTGGATGTTGTGCTTGGAAATGGCAATAGTACTTGTTCAGCAGCCCTTTACTTGCTGAAGATTAAAAAATAAGGTGGGTCCTCGCTGAGGGGATGCATCGCCGGTCAGAAAAATAGAAAGCACTTTCAGATCAAAAAGAGCTGAGCCAGCTGAATGCATTGGAAGGATCTCTGTGCCAATGAGCTGTTCCCTAATAACTTGGCAGCTCAATCTCTGGAAGATACAGAGTCAGAGAACACAAGAGCTTCTTGTAGCCTGATGTTTGGACACTGGAAGCTGAAAATCAACTAAGATCACTGGATTTTTAAAATGTTTTTAGTATTAGGAGTCCACTGTGTCTGTGAGCTGTGAGATGTGAAGGAGAGCAGTGAAGCCGTGCATGACTGTAAAGCCAGAATGGAGGAATGGGGTCAAATAAGCAGAAGTTCCTCTATGTAAACTGTGATCAGTAAGGGTTCCATAGTTCAGCAGTAGAGACAAACTGCTACCGAGAGCAATGTACTTCATGGGATATGGGAGAAGTTAGTGAAAGCAAAATTTACTCCAGTGTCTTTTTGTTCTCATTTTACAACAGAGAGTTTTGACTGGAGGGGCCATTGTCATGATGGTTGCAAAGTGAGATCATGGTGCTAGGCAGGAAGTAGCTTCTGGAGAACAGGGAAATTATTTCAGTGGCTAGGAGTGTTTGGTTGGTGTATGGATTCCTTACTCACTCACAAATTCTTACAAAGATTGGCAGCAATTTTATTTATAGAAGTTTGCCAAGTAAAGCAAAACAAACGCTTCTCAAAGATAGTCAAAGATGATGATGGTCATTCTGATAACGGCTCCCTGAAACGTAATAAGAGTTTCCTGATATCTTCTTCAATGTGGATGCAGGAAAATGAGGTATCCAACTTCAGAGAATAGATTTAACGTGAAGACAGCAACATCACTAATTTAACATTCTTCTCTTTATGAGTGTCTAAAGTATTTTCTTCCTCCTTTAAACTGTAGAGAGATACTCTTCTTATAATGTTAAGGCTCTAAAGAAAATTGAGGAAAAAAAAGCTACAAAAGATAAGGGAGTTAATTCCAGGAAAGTTCAGAGACATGGGAACACGTAGTTGTTGTATTTCTAAAAAGATATCAGCACTTTGTCTAAAGGTATGCTTCTGAAATGGACCTGAATTGAATATTGACAGTGAGTTAAAACATTAGCATTTTGTCTCAGCTATTCCCGTGTTGTTCACGGCACTAACAGTCTGAAACAACATCTAAAACAGGAATAGAATTTGCCTGATGATGTTTCTTCCTTTTCTTTCCTTTTTTTTCCTAGTACTTTTAACAGGGATGATAGAGTATAAACTTCTAAGAACTTATCAGTGCAAATATATGTCTATTAATATATTATTAAAAGTATATACCATGTGGTATATATGTGGATGTATATATAAATAATACAGTATAGATACATACATTCATGCCTACAGTATTGCCAAAAGCACAAGCTGAACTTGCCATGCAGATTCAGAAAATGGAACAGAATTACTTTCATATGAAGAGACTTTTTCAGGGTTAACCACATCTGCTACTTCAGGGTAATATCACTTTGCTATTTTTCAGTGCATATTTTCAGCTAATAACATCTTATCTCTGCTAAACTAATCCTATGAACACTTCCCTGGTGCTGTAGTTATTTAAACCGAGCTATTTATCTTGTGGTTTCACATTAAATTTTAACAGCTCTAAGCCAACACTTGCTGCTAAAAGAAATGCTACCACCTTCTGTACTTCCCAATCTCTGCTTCTGTCCCCGTGCTGTTTCCTCCCTTTTGCCAAAAGAAACATTTGTGTGATGAATGGATTGGAGAACTGATCTAAGATAAACATAATCAAACTGGATCAGTTTCCTGATGAGGCTCATCATGTAACCACATTAAAACTCTGGGACAAATAAAAGGGTTGCATTAGGGTAGATATGAATGGATGGAGAAGCATGGGGGCTGCTTCACTCAGCACCAGTGCCAAAGTGTACTGGTTTAAACTTCAGTATTAGATCTAGAGTATATTTTTCTCCAGCATTCATATACAGTGAAAAGAGAAAAACCAATTCTGTAATGCCTGCTTGGATAAATCAAAATACTTCTTTTAACTTCAATTAAACTATGTCTGCTTAAGAAATCTGAAGATCCATGGCTTGGATACTCAGTTGATCTAGGATCCCAAGATCATTTCTAAGCTTTAAGTAACAGATCTTGTGAAATCCCTAAGAAAAATCTGTGTTTCAAAAATTTCCGTATTTGGATGAGAAAACTAAAACTAAGTACTTTCCATCAGAAAATTCCAGCAGAAAACCCAGTGAGTCAATGGCAAAGTTGGGAAGAGAACCCAAAAGCTATCTTTCATTACTTTATTGAGGATGTCTCAATATTTGGAGTAAGTGAGAATTTACCCAGACCTGAGGGAAGAAAGTCTGAAAATATGAATGGCATATATCCAGAAAGCCTAAAATTTCGGTACTTATTCACTCTGTTCTTTAAGATCTTACAGTATTAAAATTAATTCATAGTCTAGCTTATACTGCGTGACACTGATAGTACTCTAGAACTCTTTATTGATGTGTTTGCGTGCTTGAATCTTCATTTTCTGCTGCCTTGACTCTTGTGGAGTGATTTACATATCAGCAAAATGAATGTTTAAAAAATGCTAAATCAAAATTGTGGCCTTTCCCACTGGGATTTTGCAAGTACTAATAATAACACAGGGTGCAAGACAATTGGAGAATCTACCCTTCAGGCATGAGTTTGATATCACATTCTTGTCCCTTTCTTTGTTTTGATACTATTCTAAATTTATATCAGCATTTTTGCTAATTAAAAATAGATATCAAACTACACCATTCAAAAATTGTTGGGAATCATCAGCTAATACAAATTTAAACCTGTAATGTTGAAAATCATAGAAAGAAGCAGGACAGGATTGAGTGGTGGAAAGGAACTTGGAAGAATTTAAAGAACTTGGAGGAGGAGACAAGTTAATTGCCTTCTGATTTTGCAAATAAGGGAAAAGTCTGTCCTTATCCTTAGTAGCAGACAATCAGAGGAAGGCAAAGAGAGGAGAGGGTCATGGCATGAGTGTCTCTTTGTTAGCATACAGGTTACAATGAAAAAGATGAATAGAGCAAAAGAGAGAGGTTACTGTCAGTATCTGCAATAAAGAAATGTCTTAGCAGGTTGGCAGTCAGCTGGTCAAATGTTCTGTCGCCCTTGTATTAGCCAGGTGGCCAGTTCCCCACTTAGGCTGCCAAGTGAGTTGATCATCAGCTAGGAGCCAGACAGAATGCCAGGTGGTCAGATCCATCACTCCGTATCCGATTAACAGTGACACTGGTTCAAAGCCAAGCATGAAGGCAGCTATGAAGCAGGGAGAGGAAGTATCTCTATACCACCAGTGCAATCCCTATGTCAGGTCCAGTTGCCTTTAATTTTTCTATAAAGCTTGATTTTTTGAGTCTTTGCTTCAAGTCTTTTTGTTTTTACTAAATAATCTTTTGGATATTTGCTATTCTTCTTTAGCATCAGTTCTTCTGTGCCTAAGAACAGTACTGGGCCATACTGTAAATGATGGGTCTGTGGGTCCGTATGATGGATCCGTACTAGAAATACACTGCCCAATTCATTTAATTTCTCAACTTTGATTGATTATTAACCCAGAATTAATAAAAGCTGAATGTTAGCGCATGACTGGTACAGGATATCATGGCACAGTTGAATCTCACCTGATTATACCTGAATTATTTGGCATGAAACAATCCTTTACCCAGGCCTCATCGAGAACTTTAGATGTAAGGTCAGTTTTTGAACTCAACTTTTTGTATCGTTTTAGTGTTTGATAAAGCCAATTGTCATTTAAAGACTTTTTAACCTCGGTGGATTTTGTCAGGTGCTCTTTGTTACATAAGCATTACTTAACGGCTTTGGGTTTTTTTCTCTGTTGAAATCTGTCACAAAATTGCCATAGGGTTGAGTGAAAGTATGAAATTCAATATATTTTGTAATTATATGAGTATAATCAAGCATTTACTAAGAAAGCATTGGAAGAGAATCAGAATTTTGGAGACAGGATGGCCCAGTGAAGCTGATGGTTCAAATCATCCTATATTTTTAAGAGAGCGTTGTTACCCACATTGTGACTGTCCTGAGATCCCTACATGAAATGCACCTGTTATTTATTGGCCCCATATTTATGTGCCAGAGGAGTGGAGCCAGAATTTGAA
The DNA here is from genome assembly GCF_028389875.1 of Rhea pennata. Lineage (NCBI taxonomy): Eukaryota > Metazoa > Chordata > Aves > Rheiformes > Rheidae > Rhea > Rhea pennata. The sequence continues at coordinate 939,307 of NC_084682.1, forward strand.
AACGTTTGGACTTCAGGACTTTTCAGGTCCCTAGAGGAAGTCCCATCAGGTTGAAATATGTCAGTGGAGCAAATTTCTGTCTATGTTGCATGCATATTGTGAATAGAGGTCTTCATTCTGTAGCCTCTTACATAAGTCTTAAGATAATTTAGAGATGGGAGGAAGAGGAGTACTTAAACATGCAGCCCTCTCAGAGTCTGAAGGTAGAACGTTCCACCTTTAGACTGGCAATTAAGGCAAGATAAACACTCATGAATGACACAATCTGAATAGCCAAAAGTGAGAGAATAGTTTATAGGAATAGAGCTATATATAGCCTGAAAGATACAGCAGTTTGAGCTGCAATAACCAGTGATTCATGCCCAACTCAGGAAGGATGCTCTCAAGCTACAGTCTTGTCTAAAATCTCAAAACTGTTACTGTAGTTGAGATGAATGAAAGATTCCCAACTGAGAACTAGTGTCAGGGGTTTGTGGCTCTACCTGGGCAGCTTGAATGAATAACATTTAAAACTCTGTTCCCCATGACAGCTCATCACATCTGACTGCTTCATTATATATTAAAATAAGAATATAAATGTAAGAACAGTTGGCTATGTGAGGCAGAGATACCCTCTTGTTTAAGAGATGATGGTTTTCTCACCTAACATGAAATAAAGAAGATCGGTACTCTTTTTCAAGCTCTCGGAGACTTGATTTGGTTAAATCATGAAATACATCCCTGTATTAGTTTTCTCAGCAGTAAGAGGATAACAGTTCTGATGCGTAACACCTTAAAATTAATAAGGTATCCAAGTATTTTTTTTGGGGGGGGGATAGAAGAGTAACTCATGTATTATAAGCCTGAATTGACTTAGAGTAGCCCTGTGACCTTGAGTTAGCCTCTGTCATCAGTTTCCATATTATCTACTTTACGTACCAAATAGGGTTAAGGCTAGGAACATTATGACCATTTAATTACTCCTTATAATGAGCTCTGAAAATAAGAACCAGTATTGTCAGAGTAAATCACATAGCTTCTGGATGAACTTTGGGAAAGTAGGATGGAAGGGCTGATTGTTTTTGGAGGGTTAACAAGCAGATGCAAATGCAAATGCAGAGGCAGTGTGTCACTCTTGGCTCTGCAGTTAGAGCTCCTTCCGCATCCAGTGACTGTGCTGGCAGAGCTGTGCTGACTCTCCTGGATACGAATGCCTCCTTGCTGCTTACGGAAGGGTGCAGTCTAGTGATTGCTGAGCGTGATGCCAAGCTCCTTGCATCATCCAATCTCCTCCCCCTCTCTCCACCACAGCTGTGATAGTAACAATTATGCTGGGGGGAGTGTGTCTATCTGTGGTATTTCTATCCATTTGATCCTTCTCAGACAATCACATGGAGGTGGAGTTTCTGTCTTGCTTACGTGTCTGTATTTTTAAATAAGTCTCTAGTTGTGTTGCTGCTCTGCAATCAGCATACCAGCTGACTGTCTCTGCACTGTGCCATGTACAGCGTAGCATCTGCATCAGACAGTAACAACTTGTGGCTTGCAAGCTGTATGCAGTTTTGCAAAGATGCCAAGCAGCTCAGGGGCAGGGCCCCCAACATACCCAGACACCCTGTGCCCTGTTCAGCTCCAGGCACCCCACGATACATTTCTTCCTCCTCCCTGACTTTGACGGATCCTTTGGCAGTGCTCAGGAAGGGAGGAGATGTTCTGTCAGCACAAGGGAAGTCAGAGATAGAAAAGGCTTTATTAGGTCAAGTTTTTATTCATCAGTCGCAGGATACAGACTGTCAATAGAGGGCGTAATAATTACTGAACTGATACCCTGCTAGTGATCATAAACACGAGAGCCTCATTATATACATGAATTACATCTTTTACAAATACATGTTTCTGCAGCTAGACCAGCAAATCTAAGGACATCTGTAATACGGCAGAAGACGTTCAGTACTTCACAGTACTCTTCCAAAACAGTTTACCTCTAGTTACACACACTTAACAAGCAGAATATTTTTACTCCCTGATACTCTGATTCATTTTGAAAAACCAATTGCTGCATGCCTTAGAGCGTGGTGCTGCTAATGCCAAGGTAACAGGTTCAATCCCTGTATGGGCTACGCTGAGGGTTGGATTAGATGATCTCCAGAGGTCCCTTCCAACCTTACCATTCTATGATTCTATGCTGAATAGATCCAGAAATGTTTCACTGTCTTTGTCTATCCTTCAAATCTAAAGAAAGAAATATTTTATGCTTTTTTCCTTGTGTTTTAATGTAATGCCGTCACTTTGGACCAGAAGGGAGATGTTTTCATGACAGCTTTCTAAGTGCAGTTAATTCATGTAATAGTAGCAAGATAAATGGATGAAGCTAGGGCTCAGTCAAAAAAAGAGAAAAAGAACAAAGATCAGCTTTATGCATTTCAAAACAAAAAGTCCAAGACAGGTCCTTATCTCGGAGAGTTCTTTGCCATTTAAGTAAGTCTTCAGTCTCTACTGATATTTTTTACCAGCATCATTAGCTTTATCTATGCAGTATTTTCATTTGTTCTTTTTAATTTTAAAATATCTGCTGAAGAACATACAAAACAGGAACCAAATGAAAATGAATTCAAAGGTATAATCATAAAGGTATTATCACTTTATCATTGATGTAATCTGGGGCTTTTTTCTCAGCCATCTCACATTCTCCAATGCCAATTCAAAAGCTTCTCTAGGAACATAGAATTGGAATGGATTGTGTGTAATTGAGTGTGGTCAGCCCTCATAGGTGATCATATAATCCTATTCATAGACATATGTAACACTATAGAGTTTTGGGGGGCGGGTTTACCACCAGAAGATTAGTCTTCTACCCTGTTCTACCCTCCAAAACCTCTTTTCTCTAATGTTTCAGAATCCTGACTGCATGCTTCTGAGTATCTCCTGGATAGGCAATAGGGCTTAAGGATACTTTGCAATAATTTTTTAAGGGTAAAACTCTTTCTTTTGGTTAGATGTAAGTGTTACTAAATTCTTGCGAATTTCAGTGTGCATTTCACATGTTACACATTGTATGTTTCCAAGAGTATAGCCAGCAAATTCAAATCTCCTTGCACAAGCCCACGCATTGCCCCGACAGCTACGTATCCACTATCTCCCATGATAGATGTACCATTGCACGCAATATGACCACTAATGCGGTGGGTGCAGATACACGTACCTGGCAGTGTGCTAATAAAAGACCTGATGAAATATAGAAAGCCCCTGCCAGTCTCCATAAGCAATGTTGCCCTGAGGAAATGAAAAATTGCTTGTCTGTTTTACGCCCATGTGCTTTGTAGATTAGAATATGGCTCTAGGTATTTAGGTGCTTTAAGCCTGACTAAGGTTTTTTTCCACCATAATAATGCAGTGGAACTAAATGGTCCATTTTCCAATATGCCACAAGGCTGATTAAATAGGAGACTGGGAGGGGATTTTTAGAGTAAACATTTAGCTTTAGGTATTTTTTGTTTGTTTTTTATTTTTTAAACACTGCATTGGAGAAGATTACAAAACCTGAAATGAATATAAATAGTTTCCTGATTAAAAATAAAATGGAGAAGAAAACTTAATTTAAACCTTGCCCTGAGGACCTGGCAGCTGGAAGGCAACAATGTGCACTAGTGCAGTAGACCTGCAAGGAGTAACTCCTCACAAAATGAAAATGAAATTTGTCTAGTTGGTGTTGCTTCAAGATGTTTTTCCAGCCTGTTTGTTATGCTGTTACTAACATAGTCATACCAGGAATTAGGAAACTGTTTATAACAATATCACCTATATAGCTCTTTTCAGCTTCAAAATACTTTCTTAACATCAAATAAGTAATGTTAAGAAACTCCTAAAATGGAAGTCTAATTATCATAATTTTACTTTTTGTCTGGGAAAGATTAGTAAATGTATCCTCCCAGTACACCTGAGAATAGGCAAGCTTCCTGCCCATGTGCGGGCAACGTGTAGAGATACCTGCCAGTTCATATAAACAAACACAGTCCTGTCTTGAGGAGCTTGCCATACAAAGCCCTGATCTTGTCACTGTACCTCTTCAGGACTCCCGTGTCTTCCCAGAGCCCCACTGACCTCACTGAGTTCTCCTCATGCACAGTTAAATCTAGTTTTACAGCGCATGGGGATAACTCTGACCTAGTTTTTCACTGAAGTGATTAGTAGTTTTATGTGCCTCAAACCGAGATGCTTTAAAAGGTGCAGTTTTTTTTTTTTTAAGTTTCACTTCTGATAATTAAGCTTCTTTGAGAAGTCTGTAGTTAAACACTCAAAAATAGGTGCCTTAACAGTCACTATGTAATTTCTGAATATTTAGGTCAGTTGTTTTTCTAATTTCTCCTTTTCAGCTTTTGAGACAGAACCTGGTGCACACGGTTTATCCATTATGAACTCACTTCTTTTTCCACTAAAGTAAATACAAATTCTGCCATTAATTTCAGTAACCACTATCTTTTTGTAAAGGTTTTCTTTGTAATTATTACAAAAATCTGTTTCCTCTGATCTGGGGGACATGTTTGCAAAATGGATAGTTTCCATGATTTCAGCACTCTGGTCAGAAACATGGACACTGCTTTGTTAACGTATTCACTGATAACTCAGGTTTGCACATCTTCTGCCGTACTCAAGAATACTTGTGTGTCTCAAGGGTCGTTTGAGCAGAGCACACCTGTAGTTCCTACAGTGAGATAAACAGAGGGATAACAAAGGAAGTTTTGATTCTAAGAATTCTTTGAGTGCTATAATTTCTTTTTTCTTGAACTGTTCGTGTGTACCTTTTGTGGTAGGTTTAACTGAAGGGTTAGCATCTACTCTTAATAAGCTCTTGTGTCACCATGGCCTGCTGTGCAAACACTAGTTTATGCATTGTCTGTGCTTCCCCAGAAACCATCTGCTGCTTCTGTGGGATGGGGGAGCATTATCTGGATGGGTTTCCTGGGAACTGTTGCAGGAGCAGTGGTCCCCCCGGGTTAACAGCAGGTGTGGCAACAGGTCCGTTCACGTGAGTGCAGAGAAGCCGCGTTGCAGTACCGCTCAGCCCTCCCAGCCTCTCGGCTTCGGCTCTCGAGGCAGTGCCGGGCAGGACCCCTCGGAGGGGCCGGGCAGGACCCCTCGGTGGGGCTGGGCAGGGCGCGTGGCCAGGCTGTAGCACAGGACAGACCATTAGGTTGCAATGGGGAACTCATTGCCGAGAGCTGCCACAGAACAGTGTGTCCTTCTGGGCTGTAGGACTTTCCATGGGCAGGCCCTGAGAACAATGGAATTGGAATGAGAAATTTCGGGTTAACTACAGAATTTTTAGTTAATGTAAGGGACTGTAGTCTTTATCACCAGCATTGATGACTGTTATTCAATGTATTGTGACAGAATAGCATCTAGAAACAGCACACATGGGCAAACTGTACAGAATCCTTTTAATCTTTTAAGGATTATCTAGGATATATGCAGCTAACTAAAATGACAAACCTTATTTAGGGTTAAATGCTTTCTATTCACAATGTAACTATTGTTATATAACTAGTGTATAACTAGTGATTTTATTTTTCACTTTTTTTTTAGGAATTAGGAACAAATACAGATACGAGACTCTCAGATTAGAGGTTACTGTGACTTTCCTTTTCAAAGTGAGAGAAATATTTCTATTTGTTTTATAAGCTATTATTAAAAAACTTCCAACATACCTAGAGAATCCCTACTGTGAGGGTGCTGCAGGCCATCTGCCATTTTGTGTAGCACTGAAACACTTCAAAGCTCCAGTTAGAGGAGGTCAGCAGTCTTGACGCTGCAAAGCCACCCGCTTGAGCTTTGATATGTTCAGATCTGCTGTTCCCAGGCTGCTGTGCGACCTGCAGAAGGACAGCATTATATGACGTCAATGGCACTTCCACAGATTCTCTTTCAAGTTGAAATGTAGCAAATTTCATTGCTGTCATTGCTGTTGTGGATTTTAGGGCTGATCTATACATTGCTTCCATAAAGTCCACTTTGTTTAGTTAGGAAGTTTTTTTTACTGAAATAGCTATGCCAGTATAAGCCCAAGATGGATTAGGTTTTCTGGTATAACCTCTTTCCCCTTCCTTTCCTGCCATGTCAGCCATATCTGGACTTGGGGATTTGCTCAGCTTTAACAACCCCATTATAATTACAGCAATGCAATTTGCCTGTAGACAAGCTCCTAATGTCATTTGCAGTGATTATACCTGTATTAAAATCGCAGTACTGGTTCAGAAAAATCTAATTATTTTAAATAATTGTAAAACAAATTAGTCATCCTTTTTAATAAAATTGTTTCAAATAGTTTTTCTTCAAATACTTTTTTTCTCCTCCTTGATGTATTGATATTATGAGGCCTCCCATTATTCTATCTACATGACTGTCAAGTGCCAAACAGCTTACTTCAGTTACTTCAGTGCTACAAGTATATTGTGCATCTCCAGCTAAGCAAAGATATAATTGATCTTCTCTGAGCTGCTGTGAAAGATCTGTTTGATATTCAGTCTCTCCTGAAGCACGAGGAGCATCGAGCTGCCGCCTGGCCGTTCACGGCAGAGCGAATTGAACGGCCAGTAAGCCGGCTGTCTCAGGGGTGCTTCTGAAACCCCGTATATCACCAGTGCAGTCTGAAAGGTGACCTTGCAGCGGCGTTCTCCTACCCTGACTTGAAGCCCCTTTTATGAGCACTGCTTGTAGACAATGCTGTTCTTCAAGATAAAGAGCTGCTAATGAAATGGTCTGTTATAATGTCAATTGGATAATTAAACGGGTTTGTATTTTAGGTTTAAGAAGCACGTTGAAAAATTGTGCTATTACTTTTACTGTTGAAAATGCCTCCTCTTGATTTAGGACATTTTGTGTAGTTGTGACTCTGGGTACATTTTGATCAGTCAGATTTGGAATTTTAGACCTCGAAGGATCTGTTGTCTGAACTGAAAGACAGCTATAGAAACTTCTGTATATGGGCTGTCCATGGGAGGGAGACAGTGAGCTCTGCCGTAGGTGTGAAGAAAAGTACCTTTTTTCCTTAAAAAACAACAGCAGTTTAGCTGGTGATAACTCAGGAACATTTTGCAGAATGCCTTGGAGATTATGCATGCTTGTTCTACTTGCAAATTAGCACATGGCACAGGAAATGATTCTTAGTATCAGGAGAACAGTGAAATTGAGAACATACCAGTTGCTATTGGATTTATAAAGGAATCACCAAAAAAATTCAGGCATTTCTTGTACAGCATGTTGAAAGAAACATGAGACTTGAACAAATGACACCCCTGCATTCATCATCTGAAAGTATTGTTGCTACTTGATATTTATTCTGTCTTCCTTAAACATTTTCTAATGCCAAACAAATGCTGTTTGAGTTTGTGTGTTTAGACTAATAGTGACATCCAGTGGCTGATCAATCTAACCACAAGAATAACAATCATTTCAAATGGAGCATCCAAAAATGGTGAGCTTATGTTGATTTAGATCATATGGAGTTTGTGGTAAATATATGTAATATTTTCCTTTCAGGATCTTGTGACTGTCAAAACTTGTCACCTTTGCACTTCTGCCCTTCTGGAAATATGGCAGTGAAAATTGCATGCAGCTTTTGACACAAATTGACACCTGATTTAAAGTATTGTCTTTCTAAATGAGTCTTACTAAGGACCTACCCACATTGGACACTAGCAGAGCCATCTGCTGCTAGACAGCTATTTGTTACAGATGATAACTTTTAAGAGCAAAAAAATGGAGGGGTATGTTTGGGTCAATGGCTTGGTAGATTTGAATAACTCTACTTCAAGTGAAGTCAGTAACTGAGACTGAAAATAATTTTTCTTTGGATTTCTGGTTCTTTTCAGGATAGCTATTTATTAAGTGTCAGTTAGGAATTTTTTATATTTCCTAGTTTGTGTAAGGAACAAATTAGACTGAAGATGCTAATGCCAGCTCATTTTGGGAATATGACACTGAATTGTTAGGAATTCCTACCAATAGCTACTGCAAAATTCTAAAAGAGTGACATCGTCAATGTGGAGCAAAGGCCAGCCACGGTGCTGTGTGCCACTGTGAGCCTAACCTTGTTAACTAATTTATCAACAAAAATAATGGCCCATTCCAAGGACTGTGTAGGCACTGAGGAATATTTAGGGCTGCAATAACAGTACTGGTTTAAAATGTGAAAGATTATTTCATATGCTTATGCATCCCCTAAAACCTTGAAAAGTAAACTATGTTAAGAAAACATGACAATAGAATTAGCAGTGCCGTATCATAAATAGGACTAGAGTTTCTCTGTGCATATAAAGCATCTGATAAGTGTTTATACACAGCAGAAGTTTTTATTTATTATTGAGGTAGGTACCTGGCTTTGGGCCAAAAGACAGACATTGGAAGAACCTTTGTGAACAGTGATTTTTGAAGTGATGGGTACATCCCAAATGAAGAGTATCTTGCTGGTTCCTGATGATTGCAGCATCCTTTCTGACTGTAAAATGCAATTATAGGGTCAAAGTTTGGCATTTGCTAAACCAACTGTCCTTTTATCTTACTGCTTGGTTTCTTGAGAGCTGATTTACATATTCTTTCCCAAACTGGTCTACAGGTTAAAGGAGATTTTAATGAAATGTCATTCAAAGAGCTTTATGACATTAAGTATAATAATAGTACTATGTTCCACCTACTGAATATGATATTTCAGAGAAACCTAACATAAAAGCTGTGCTGTATTCCAAAAGTCTTCTACTGTTAAGCGTACAAATCGCTTGATAGAATAAATGGTTGCTTCCAGCATGAAAGGAACTAATTTTAGACAGGAGTGCCTAATGTGCCTGTCAGTACTTCAGAGTGAATGATTAAAGATAAAAATAGATTTATTATGTTTTCCCTTGTGTTGTGCCTCAGATATACAGGAAATATGGTATCTACTTGCTGAAAACACCTATATAAGGCTACCCTAATATATCCTGAAAATGATTTCACAGTATCTATTTAGCGTAACTAATTGCATTATCACAATTGTAAATGTTTCCAGTGCTGGTTACAACTTCAAGGAACACCTTGTAAATTTATTTTGACTTTACTGTATTGTGGTTAACTTAAAATTGAAAGTGCCAGGCGAAGTAAATTACATTTTCTGATACACTTTTTCTTCTTCTAAGAGACTGCCAGTAGACGGCACACATGCTGAGAAATCTGGTTTGTAAGAACAACTTGAACACTGATGCTGTCTTTTGTTGGTTTATAATGTTCGTAGGAAATTTGTAGTGGCATTGCCATTTCTCTTTCTTCAAATCCATCTGGATTTGAGAGGTCTGGTCTCCTCTCGTTGGTATGCTGCAGTAATTCTGCTGGAACCTTTGACATTGCATCATGGAAAGTGAAACTTTGTACTAAAGGCGCATGACATGTGGATCAGTGTTTGATCATCATACTTAGCTGTAACAGACATTTGAAACACAACTGTATTTCCACATCATGAGCATCTCAATAGAACAGACTTTCGCTCATTATTTAGGCTAGAGTTTCTTACAGAAAAGTGCATGAGATACGTATTTCAAAGGTACATTTTAATGGGTCTACATAAAGGTATTTTCTTTCAAGAAGCTTAACGTCATGTGCTGGAAGTAGGAAGGAAATAGGATTTTTTTCCGTCATACATACTCTCAAACATACTTTTTATTTATTTTATTTACACTAACTTATTATTTACTATATAATATAAGTTGTGTTGACATAATCCATTTACCAAGCATTTTTATTCTAAAACCTCTTATTTCCCCTACCCTCCATCTTGCGGCTTAATTCCTAAAAAATACTACCAGAAATATAAAGATTTTTTTTTCATACAATCAGTAATTTTAAAATATTACCAGAATAGGATTGGAAGTTAAACATGTACATTTCTAAACAATACTCTTCACAAGCCGGAAGCATGCCTCTGGCAGCCCCATCCTGAACATCTTCAAGATTTAGCAAGAAATCTTTTGCACAAAACCTGAAAAGCAGATAGCTCCATCACACCTTCTCATAGGACCAAATGATATCACTCTTTTTATAGGCACATAATTTATCCAAAGTGCACTGAAGAGTTAACAGATCTTGTATTTAAGTGCTTAATGAGCAACTAAAGAATAAAGTCAGAAAAAATCAGTTCATTATTTGTCATGGATACAGACTACTTTTCACTTTACTATATACATTTATATTAAGACTTTACACTTTCAAGGTTCATGGGTCAAGATTAATCAGTTGTGACCTTGGAACACAGCTCTTCTCTTCATGAAGTAAAAGCTGAGTAAGGGAATCTGAAACAAGAGTCCATACGTTTATATATAGCTTGATCTGATTGAATGGTTAAGATGTAATTGAACAGCAGAAATAACATTCTTTTCAGAGGAAGAATTAAAGACCTTAGGAAAAAGAGAGGTGAAATAAGGGTAATTTTTCAGTGCAAGTGACATTATGAATGTTATGAATTAATCTCTAACATGACTGAGGTTGACTGTTATAGTGTTCCCTACTTACTATAATTCTTTTTCAAGAGCAACTCTTCCTGCTTAAAATATTCAGCAGCTTATTTAAAAATGGTACAGAAAAGAAAATTTTAAAATGTTAGGTGCTTTGGTAGCAAAGGTATTTACTACCAAAATGAACACATTTGTTTCATGGTGTCTTTATTTATAGAAATCTTTTTTGTGTGAGTGTACTTTATATGTTTTACAGTAGCAAAATAGAGTATAACTTGATAATGGATTGTTGCAGTCACCCTGGCAATCTTAATCAACATGAAAAATGCCTAAAAAGTAATGACCAATTTCTCTGTATCTGAACTCCATTCAGACTCTGCAGGAGAGCAAGGCCGTTAGAAAGCTGTCTCAGCCTCTTGATCCTGAGTTTATAGATGTCTGCGTACTTTAAAGCATGAGGAAGAACAGCTTTGATCTGTATCCTAATAGTGATTGTTTTTTATAATTATCAAATCAATAATTATTAAAAATAACACATTTCTAATAATTTTCAGTGTAGATGAACTCTTCCCTTCCATAATCGCCTTTTTCTTTACACCCAGCAGAACATCCTACATCATTGTCTCTACCCTATTGCAAGCGGGACAGACGCCTATGACAGCGTCTCTCTGAGCTTTACAGTGATATAGTTTTACTTCAGAAGGGGAATTCCTCACTTCCTAATTCTGGCTGCTTTGAGGTTGTTTTGTGTTACTTATCAGGCCTGACACACCAGGCACTCTCAGCCCAATAGTTCAGATGATTATTTGTGAATCTGGAAACAAAAAGCCCTGATAGTTCCATGCGTAACATTGGCATGAGAGTCTGTTTTCTGCTTTTGGCCTGGCTGCAGTGATATTATTTCAAATTGTACTCAGCTGTCTTTGCAATCATTTTAAAATTGTCCATTCCACAGTTTAGCAAATCTTTACCTATTTCCACAGATACAGAAGAAATTCAAAAAAAAAAAAAAAAAAAGAAAGAAAGAAATAGCATTTTTGCTGAGTTATGTAGTTTTCTCTGCCCTGCTTTATTCTATGCATCCATTAAAATTTACACATGCCTGCATAGAAGAAGCATGACTGTTACCACAAGAAATAATTCTTTTGAGCCACAACCTCTTCCATATTGCCTTCTGTTTTTATGAGCTTCTTTGCCAAGACTAATCAATATGTAAACCACAGCATGTTTGTAACTAGTCTTATCTTTTTGTTTTAAGTTTTATTTCATAGCTTCCAGGTCCTATAATTTCATCACAGCTTTCATTATATTCACCTTTTTCTTTACTCTTGGAGGCAAGTGTTTTGTTTTTTAATCCTTTTTTTTTTTTTTTTTTTTTTTTTTTTTTTGGTTTTTGCAGTCATTGATAGAAGTTTGCAAATATGACCCAAGTTAACCCTAGAGGCTCAAAGATTAGTAGGGACATTACAAAGCCCAAAAGTTCAGCAGTTTAAAATGAGGTGTTATTTTAAAGCATAGCTCAGATAGTCTTCATACTGAGTCACGGTTTTGTAATTGCAGCAGTGTATCTAATCTACTGTTCATTCTCTCTGTTATTTTATATTGATGTTCTAACTCAGAGAGGGGAATTAAGAGATATTCTTTCATAATTATTGGTAGTCCTAGAGTATCCCAATTATGGTGTGATCACCAGCAGTGCTATGCAGTCTACTTCAAAGCAACGCAGAGCACAGAGCTGCCTTTGCAAGCTGCAATAGCTGGCAGCACTGGCACTGCCGAGGGTGATAGCCAGCACAAAAGGAAGTTTGAAACACAGTTCAATCAGTTTCATTTTCCGCTTCTTACATCCTACAACAATGCTGTATTGCTTGCTTCCTAATTTTTACATTGATGAGTGTTTGTACCCAAATTAATATTTTCACTGTCTTTTTAAAAATCTTCTGAAGCATTTATATTTGTATTAAGCTTTGAAATCTTGTTTTTGAGAAAGGAGCACTGACCTTTGGCCTGTATCATTTGGCAGAGTTTCTGTAAGCTATACCATCAGTTGTTATGGGGCAATGAGGTGGAACAATTTATTAATCTGTCATCTCAGAGCAAATGAGTTACATTTGTTTTGAAGCCTTAATGTAGTGGTCATAGGTTAACCATCCTGTAAAGTCCCCTTGGCATTTCTTTTCAGGTATGAATAAACTTAAGATCTTACTGACTTACCATATATCAAGGAAAATAATGGGTGAAATCCATAGTTAGTGTCAAAACTCTGTGGATTTTCATAGAGTCAGTAATTCACTGGTGGTTTCAGTCCTGCAATTCATTGCAGCCACAGAGTTCTGTACTGACTTTAGAGGAGTTCTATCCAGCACCACAATTTGCAGGTTCGTGATCTAAATTGACTAGTATGTTCACCTGTTTTTGACCATACAGCAATCAGTACTTTCAGACATCGTATCTGTGCTTAAAACAGTTCAATAGATCTTGATTTTTTTAAAGTATACTTTTATAACTTTATGTATCTTTAAACTAATTCACATGAAAGTAATTATGTGGCATTGTCTTGCAGATATTTAGTGTCACTTGTCAATTTAGAAGTTATCTGAGAAAGAATAGAGTTTAGTTCTAACACAGGTTGAATCAGTACAATACAATACAACTTATCCTAGTATACATTTAAATATTTACTCTGTACACATGAGGATAATGGTTGTATAATATCTGGTACCAGTCTCTGGAAAGCACAGTTTACCTCAGCCTTACAGCAAATTTGTTCAAAGTATTATGTTCAGTATTTAGTTATTTTATGTAAAAGTACACTGACAACCCAGTGTTTGATACTAGCTGTCTTACATGATACTTTTTTCTATTAAATAGCATGAAGAGTTATCTGCTTGGAAACTTTTTCACCTCTACAAAAAAGTTCTTTTAGGCTTTTTGCTGAAATCATGTGGACAAGGGTAATTCTCACTGCTATCTTCAGGGCTAATTTATTCTGTTAGGCAATAGATCTAATTAGGTGTTATGAATTTAATCAAAAATCTCTACAAAACTTTTGAAATGACATTGTTGTTCGTATTCTAAATGCTTCTGGTCACCTAACTTAAATCATAAAAGCTTGTAGGTGGAGTTTTGTATGGGTGTGAGGATTGTGTACACACAAATTTCTTCAGGAAGAGCTATTCCACGTTCTTAGCTAAAAGGAGCTGTTTGTATGTGGAGTCAGTGAGAAACTGCTGCTCCGCAACTAGAATACAATGACAAGAAATCAGCAAATTTGATTTTGAATCAATTAACTCTTCAGTTAAATCTGCTTGGCAGTTCCATATATATTTGTTCTGTGGTATTGTAAGAGCTGCGTGGAAACAAAAAATTACCATTTGAAAAATATAAGTCTTTTCAGAGGAAGACAAATATCACTGTGCTTTATTTCTGAATTTCCAATGCTCCCTTTCACCTTCCATCATACAGACTGCTTTCTTTTTAACATTTGCTACAGGTATTGCATAAAGAAAATTTCATCATGAAAACACCTGCTCCAAATGTGTTCTGTTGCTCTCAGAGCATGTATAATTTGAACAGTCTGTTATAATCCTGGATTAGCTTCCCTACCAGCAGATGCTCGCTGAACTGCTGTATCCGTTTTAGACCTTGTGTCTCACTTGTTTTTGGCTTGCTGAATCTGCACAGAAGCGTTGTGTCTCCAGCTCTGGGCCTCTAGACATGCATTCCAGATGCAAACAAGTGTCTGATACCACTTCTGGCAGCAGGAGTTACATTGTCCAGTTGCTTAGGCACTATCATTAGTCCTTGCTCTCTAAATCCTACATAATAGCTATTGAATACTTGCATAGTCATTTCCAAACTTTGCACCCTCTATATTATTGTTTTTTGGAAACAGTGTAACTATATTAACAAATAGCAGTGGAGAATATTAGCAAACTTAAGTGCTAACAGTCCAGGTAGCAGACATGTATAAACCTATGAAAACTAGAAAAATTCTTAATGCAGATTCTTATTTCATTTTTCTCATGGCTCCAAAATCATTTAAGGTTTTGTCTGTGTCTCCTGACCTTCTACTTAACCAAGTTTTCTTTTAGTGTAGAACTCTTCCCTTCACTTTGCCTTTCCCTAAGTTATCTTTTCGGATGACCACTTGGGTAACTTAATTCTCTTATTCTGTGAGCTATTTTATGAGTATCAGCTTTCCTGGTAGAATGAATTCTGTTGGTTATTATGGTACCTAATGTCTATAGATACTCTGATTTGAACAGGTGATTATCCTGTTATATCCTCTGACTACTCTATATTTACCAACCAGTGACAGTGCTATAAGAATCCCAGTTAAAAGCACAGCAAATGATATGACATGGCTTTATGTCATATCTGAACACTGATCTGTCACATAGTACAATATAAAACTATAATTCCTTCTTTAGGATTTGCATTTTGGAAAATAAATCTAAAGATCCACTCATGTGATTTGATATATAAACCCGCCTGGCTCATTTCTGAGCAGCTGTAACAAGTGAATAATGTCTTTAGACTCCCACTTACTATTTTTCCATTTGTTCTTCTGTCTATGTTCGGATATACCATGTAAATTTTGGTGCTCTGATGCTTTATTTTTTCTGAGAAGACAAAGAGTCAAAAAGTCGCTGTCTTCTAGTGTACTTGCATCCATCTCTTATCCTGGAAAAAATGAAATATTCAGCAGTTCATCTTCATTCTCTTCATCACATTTGAAAAGAGTGCAGAGCTAGCAATCCTTGCCCTGTAGTTAGAGTGCTCTGTGGGCCTGTATTTCTCACACATGTTGTCATCTGTTTTGTCCACTTGGATGAAGTAGTCCATCTCAGCAGGACTTTCTTTAACATGCTCTTTCTGAATCAGACGTAGATCCAATGCAGCTGCTCTTTTCCCAGGAGTAAGCCACAGCCTGTTTCACAATTGATGTTTCAGTATTATAAGATTAGTGCTTTACCCACCTGATTGCCAGCAGCAATGAGTATTTTTGCAGAGCTTGCTGCTATTTATCATTTTGGCAGTCTTCCATACTTACTGTGACCCTATAAAACTGTCTGTGGTATTCACTGAGATTTCATGTCAGAGATGCCTGTACAACAAAAACATCCTTCCCATTTCAAATCCAAACAAATAATTTTCTCCTCAGGTCCTCCCTATCAGAATCCATATACTCTCTCCTAAGCCTTTCTAGGCTAAGCCAAACATCTTGAAACTTGAGAGTCTTTCTCATCTTCCTTGAACTGGATCTTGTGGTACAGGCTCACATTTAGCATAGGCTGTATATTGCCCCATGTTTTGGAAAGAAGCTGAAAGAGACAGTTTGCAAACTTTCCAGATAGTTTGAGTGTGTATCCTCCATCTGCTCTCTGTATTTCATTGACCTTCTTCTGCAGAAAGAGAAATACAGATCATTCTTGTTTTTTCAAGGATTTTTTATAGTTGCCAACTATCTGACTAGAATATGTTGTATATGTGGTTATGTCACAATTAAAAGAACAGTGTTTGCGTCAGTCATTTGAGGTAATTCTTAAAGAGAGCATGTTTCCATATATTAGACAAATTACCATTCTTAGATTTTTTTCCTAGGCTTCCCTATGAATTCATCTCATGCACAGACAAAATTCTCCAAACCCATAGTCTTCCTTTGGCAGAAAACAATTTTATCATTGCATGCATGGGCTGCCTCTAAGTTCTAACTGAGCTGTAGTTCCTCCTTTAATTGCTCATTAGTTGCCTGATCAAATGTAAATTTTCATAGAAATTAGTCAGCTTCATCCTTGTTAGGTAAGGCAAGATATTTTCCTCCATACAAACAAATATTCAAAACCTGCCTCGACACAATCCTGTGCAACGTGCTCTAGGTGCTTGAGCAGGGGTGTTAGGCTACATAATCTCCAGAGGTCCCTTCCAACATCAACCATTCTGTGATTCTGGGAAATAATTGGAAACTTCAGCAATTATTTGATTCATCATACTGTTTTCATCTCTTAATATAATTTGGTGTCATATTAGAAGTGATTGATGTAATAGAAACTGGATACCACACTGGATCAGACCACCAGTTCAGTATTCTACCCCTATTTGATTTCTTAAATTGATTGCTATTTTTCTTATAATGGGAGTATATCTATTAAAATTCAAGTTCTGAAGCTTCACTGGGAGCAACAAAAACAGTATCATTCTAGTGATTAGAATGGCTACTAAGGATAGAATTCAATTCTTCAGGAATATTTTCTGTTCCTGTCTTATTCATTGTACAATGCCCAGCTTCCAAGACAAGTGAACTGCTGGACCTGCAGACAACAATCTATTTGTTCACAAGAAGTTCGATTCAACTCTAATCCAATTCTATCCTGTGCATGGAATAACATGCATACAAAATCCAGCATGCTCATAATTTATACTGCATATGCACAAGCAAAAAAGTCTGTGTGTCTAGAATCTGCAAGTTTTGTTTATGTTCAAGCATGAAGAAGAAAATAACTGAATCTGAAGAGACCAAAACATTGCTATAGTTAAATAACTAATAAGGTAGAATAATTTATCAGTCCAATGTACCTATAATTTAAAGAAAAAAAAATCATAGCAAACTTTGCCAGATTAAAGCCTGCAGGTTAAAAATGCCAAACAACATCATCCAGTGCAAGCAGATTGGTTAACTCCTGTATACAAGTACCTGAGCATCAGAACACTTGCATTTTAAATATCTAATTCAAATGATGCTGCTTAAATGAAGAGAACCACCTATCATGTTTAGGGCAGAGATAGAGCCTAAATTATGATGTTGCTGACATCACTATTGTGGTGTGATTCAAATACGGCTTTTGATTAGTAAACAGATGGGTTTTGATCTGCATCATGAGTCTGAATGAATTTGTTGCCAATTCTTGAAGCGGTTTGTGTTCTTGGAATCAAACTACCAAACAGTAACAGATGTGAGTACATTGAGCTGTCAAGAGCTTAATGAAGTAAAACTGAGATCACTAACCAGTTTTAGAGAAAGGTTAAAGGGATCCTTTTTTGAAAGCTAATTATTTAGGACAGCACACCTGTCATTAGGCAGCAGAAGATACCAAAAATTAACCATTGTCTCGCATGAATTCTCACTGTGCCACATGTGGTTGAAATGATAGACAGAGTTGTAGTCCAAAATTAATTGAGCTTTCAAACCTGGAGAAATTGGAAGAAAAATTTTGATCTAAAGTTACTAAAAACAGTTAAAATCACTAGCACAGCATGCCTTCCAGTATTATGGAACATTTCGTTTTAATTCTTTTTATTATAAAGGCACTAATAGTTACATTCAGCACAATAAATGCAACCACACAGACACATCGGCTTTCAGCATGATGTGGTAATGTACAGAAAAGACATGGCCTTGCAGGTAAGGCAATGGACAATTCAAGAAATTTGGGTTCAGTTCCTGAGTCAAGTCAGGTCTCTCCGTGACCCTGGGAAAGTCATTTAACGTACAGGTTCAATGATAAAACTGGAATAATACTTCCTTTGTGTGGTCTGTTCAGACTGTAAACTCTTATTTGGCAAAGACTATCTTAATGTTTGGATAGTGCCCAGTATACCTCGGCCTTCATTCAGCTGAAGGCTTTCTAGGTCGATGTTATGACACCATGCAAGTGAATAGAGATCATCTGTACCTAGAATTTGTTACATTGGTCTGAACTAAGTGCTAATTAGTAGTTATTGTTCAACTTTGGCAGTACTTTAACAACTCAGGTCATACTGTTTATTGGGGGCAGAAGCTGCTGCTTTTCCTTACCTGAGAATATAAAGTCACAATTAAAGCTTTGAAGTTTCTGTCTATTGCTGTTTCTCCCAAATGAAATGTGATTTAAAAAGTGATCTATCAGATCAAGCCTACAGAAGAGTCCAGAGATTCCTTTCTTTATAGTCAATCCAGAGTTTAATCTTTATTTATAATGATTCTGTTTAGATACACACCAGTGTTGCTGCTGAGTATTTTTTTTATTTAATTTCTCACAGTTCTCAGATTACTTGACATTTCCCACTGGCTCTTGGTCTTTTATACACAACCTAACCTTGGTACCGTAAGCAGTGCTTGTTATGTTTTGCTAGCTGCTCTATTCATCACTTTACAGTGGATCGATCTGCAGCCTGTTGCATGTATATGCAGCTTACCGTGCTGCTCTCTCTGCAGTGTCTAAACTCCATACTCGCTCACAGTTTCTTGGCAGTTCCTGCATCTTCCTATCTGATGGCCAGCATGTTGTATCTGTACAGCTTTCTCTTTTATGAGATTCTTTGACTCTCACAGACTGTTCATTGGCAATTTCCTTTCACTTCTTTTGGTGTGTTAGGAGCGCTAGTCAATGTGGTTAGTGGGGTATAAAGCACTATCTTTCAAGTGAGATTATCTTCAGTGTTTATTTGATCCTTCCAATATGATCAACTTAGATTAATGACCAGTCTTCAGTAATCTTTTAGCTGTTCTAAGAATAGCCATTGTGAGAAATCAGTATCTCATGGATTAAAATTGCTTTTTCAGGGTACTTTCTAGTGAAAGATGCATTTCATAGTTCTGTATATAAGAAACATGATCTTCTTCCAGTTTGAGGGTTTTTTTCTGAAGAGGAGAGAAGAGGCTTAGGCATCTAGAAAGACACAACTGTGAAAAAATACTTTTTTGTAAATCAAAACTCTGCTGACTGTAAATATAACTTAAAATTTATCCTGAAAATAATCTTGTCTCTGTGCTGAATTTGCTTCCTTGAAATCTATCAAATCCATACACTTTCTACAGTGCTTCCCGTGCTTATATGGTAGGCTGGTGGCTATGCCACTGTCTTCCTTGTGGTGGGAAGACTTTTCCTGGTGATTACGGTCTTGGGAGCATAGTTCTCTAAAGATTTTAGTATGTGAGTAGTTTTGCTCATGTGAGGAAAACTATTCAAGTCTTTACTAATAAAGACAATCACCTACTGCTAACAAATGTAGAAACTTTAAACACAGACATTTAAAAGAGACACCACAGTTAGCCAGCAGTATGAAGAGGAGAAAAAAAACTTTGATTGTATCTTTCTGTGCTAGACACACAGGATGCACATTTTCTGACCCCAGGGTTTCTTTACAGAAAAGCAAGTTTACAAGTCTTAGCAGGTTGCTGCATTTTTGCAGGTGATTTGGATAAATGTATAACTGCCTCTATAGGAGCTTTTTTATCACGTAGCATCCTACTGATGCCTGGATTTCCTCTCCACAGGAAACATGCCCAAAAACTATTCTAAATTACTGGTCAGAAATCTTTGATCAGCAATCATTTCTCTTTCAGTATGTAAAATCCTATATATAAAATAACTCCTATAACTTCAGTACAAAGAATAACATTTAAAATCAGTATGTGAGAAAGCTGCATACATGTTACTACTTCTTCAACAGAAAATTTCCTCCATGATTCTTCTTTTATTCCTTTCAGTATAAACATAAACCTAATGTGTATGCTTGAATAACATCACTTACTTTCTACAGTTACTTTTGCAAAGACTTAAATCTTCTAGCCAAATTTAAATCTTTGGGCTTAATATAGGTTATTTTGGTGAAAAGTAATACCTTATTATACGCAGAGAGCTTGAGATGGAGAGAGGGCTCTCCCTTCTTACTTTAAACTTTTCATGCCTTTTCTTCTTCCTTAGGAGATGATGGGAAGCAATGAAATAATCAAAATCTGCTCCAGCATAGCAAGTAAGGATGTACTCAACTGTAGCAGTGCCTCTGACTTCAGAATCTTAGTCCACTACTTAAAATTAAGATACCTTGCTGAATTGGAGCCTACATTATCTAGATCATATTCCTACTTTATTTTTCAGAAAAGTAAAGAGAAAAATTTGCTTTGATTTTGAACTAAGGATTTTTTCAATTGTAATTCTGCAGCATGTTAGTATTTGTAAAGGTGAAATGTGAAATGATACCTTGCAAATGGCAAACTACGTTTTTAAAGTTGAGATGTCAGTATGATTTTGGTCTATTTACATGTATAACTTAAGTCACATGAAAATTGCCCCATGAAGTGAACGAAGGCAGCAAATTGGTATGTATGAATGTTTACGAGATTAGGTCTTGCATTTGCATAATTTTGACATTTTTAGGTCAAAACAATTCAGTTTATTCACACTGCATCTTCAGTAGTAGCTGTCAGACAGGAAGGCAGTAGGTTTTGAACCTGTGCTTCCAAGTTCTTGCATGGAGTGTCAGTAGCAGTCCGAGAAAAATTGTGAAAGCCACCACTGCCACTAGAAAAACATGACATAATAGATATCACTTTGACGTCAGGACGTCAGACGTCAGGACTTATTACTCCTATTTACAGAGATCAGGCACTAAAATAGTTTCTGTAGTATTAGGAGAAGAAGGAAGGGGACTGCCTATGTCATGTTCTTGTTTATACTGCATTTACACTTGCTTTATGAAACTTCTATCATTTGAAAATTAATTAACAGTCCAATATAAACTAGAAAAAAAACATTCTTCAGTATTGTAATTTTACACTTCTAAACAAACTCCCTGTATAAACTGTTGTTGAGAATTAACATATTCTCTGGTTCTTATCTTTAAGCAGGTTTAGGACTTTTATTTTTTTAACTCTACATTAATTTACTTATTCCTTCCCAGAGGGAAGTGTTCCACATATTGAATGAAGCAGAGTGGCAGGCACAGAATTAACCTCTCACTTCCCCTGTGAAAATATTGTAAAGTTTCTTTGAATTTTGTTCTACTTCTGTTAAACCTATACAGTGGATTTTTATCTCTAAAGTAAGCTTTACTGACTCTTCTGCTCCTGAAGGAAATATCTAAAAAACCACTATTTATTAACTTCTTATACTATAGTAACTATTAAAATGCCTCCCCGGGGGGGGGTGGGGAGGCATTATTCTACATACGATCGAAATACATGGCATTAGACAGATCTTGGCATAGAGAACAAAAGTTGGGACAGAAGAAAAACAACAAAACAAAAGGCAGCAAGGCGAAGAAGGGGGAGAAGGGACGTTCACAAGGCCGCACAGCAGTGGCAGGGATCAAGACCGGGGTTAGAGCTGGGAGGGTGCAGTGCTCTGCACAGACGCCAGCTTTCTCTTGGGGAGCTCCCCAGGTCCCAGGAGCAGCAACGCTGCTGAAGCAGGTGAGTTAGCCTCCGGGGAGCATTTCATTAGTGTGGCTGAACGGCTTGCTTCTGCCAGTGGAGCAGTACCAAGTATGGTACGACTTACTAGTCATATTTTTAACCTGGGAAACTCTCCTGTGTACATGCAGTTATACTGGTATACGTATACAGTGATAGTATTCTTTATGTGAAATCTACACTAAAAAGGTTTTTTCTGACAAAATCTCCAGGGTAAATATAGCTTATACCTGTGTTTATGTGATTAAAGTATGAAAGTCTTATCGCTGGGGAGGACCAAAGTTACCAGTTACCCTTCTAGTGGTAGTGTTTGCATTTGACTTGCATTTTTTACATTTAAAAGTTTTGTCTTTTTTGTAGTGGGGTGAGTACTTAAATTAGGTCAGTTACAGGGGACAGGCAAAATACATTAGGAGGTGGGAAACACTGGATTCTTTCCAAGGCAGTAACACAAGCGTCATTATAAGCATGTTGCTTTGGTTTACATCCCTTATCGCAGAATCAAATCCATGCAAGCATCATTCTGCATAGCTCTCATTGCAGTAGCAGGGCTCTGTGCCATTGTAGACCATTATTTTTTAAAGAATAAGGCAGTTCCATTAGGCCTTTATTCTTCTTTCACTCATTACTTTAGAGCAAAAAGAAAACTTTACCTGCAAGAATGTCTTGAAGTAAATATGTAGCAGGAATTTGGGATTTTTATGGATATTTCTTCATTCACAATCAGGAGGTAACTGCATTAAACTGTCTTTACCTGGAGGGATTTGAAAATCATATTAAACCTAACATCACATCACAGCTCAGATGACATAGATCACTTACAGATTAAGATGCTGTCCTCCTCCCCCCAAGCCAAAACCCCCCTTTAACAGGAAAGGTGTTATCATCGGCCACCTGTCTCTCCAGCTGTCAGGATCCTGAATCAGTTCATTAAAAATGTGCAGCTTTAAAAATTATGCACCTGATCATATGTTTTCTAGAGACTATTGGCTTGAACTGAACAAATACCTTTCCATAGTTTCGGTGGCTGGGTGATGACTGCTGTGGAGAAATACACTTCCTCCATCATTTTCCTCAGTTTCCGTTAAGTATCTGTATTTCAGCCTGAAGGTCCAAGTAGAGCATTTATGGCGTAAGGCTGGAGAGGAGGCTGGGCGGTTCAGCCACCCCTGACGGAGCTCTTTGGGGAAAGGTGGGAAGTAAGACTCCATGCTGCTCCTGTGCATCGCCCAGTTAACACTTTGCAGGTCCCTGCTCCCCTGCGTGGCGATGAGGGCCGCAGCCGAACACAGAGCTGTGAGCTAACGGCGGGGGGGGAAGGCAGCCTGGATGGCACGGTGAGCTGGGCGTTAAGGTCCGAGGCGCGGATTTGGCATGAGCCTGGTTAAGACTGGTTTGAAGCTGACGACTGAGGTCAGCCGGGCACGAAGCTCGGCGCTGTGGCGGGGTCCGGCCGCCCACTGCGCGATCGTACTCCGTGGGTACAGGCCGTGTGCTGGACTTTGTGATACAGTCGCCTGTGCTCAAATGTGAAATTTCAAATATTCCTTCTGTTTGCTTGGTTTTTTCTTACAAGGGAGTCAGGAATGATTACAGGTAAAAATAGGGATTTTCTTTCCTTGATGAATTGCTTTTATTTACAGTTCAGGTAAAGCATAACAGCCTTCTGAATATTTAGTAGGCCATTTGTCTTTTACACAATCTGTAAGAAAAGCTGTAATGAAAAAGTACAAGTTTGCCCTGCATGTACAATTCAGAATAAAAAGCAACAATAACATACACACAGGGAACAAAATAAATTGAAGGATAGTTCAGTAGTGATCTTTTCTTTTAAACTGTAAAAAACATCTGCAAAAGGACTTATTTTTTTTCTAGGTGATCACCAGCACAAGGGGAACACATGTTCTCTTTCATACAGCTACTGATTCTTCAGCTCAGTGAATTACAGGTCAGATCCATCAGGGTTTGTAATTATTAGTTCTGCTATTACCTACTGGAGTTACTTAGATGGAAAACATATGTGGATTAGCAAGGAATAAAAGATCAGGCCGTACTTCTGTATTCATACGCTTTATGTAACCCCTTCCCTCAGAGCATGTCCAAAGGCTTTACATATATTAACAAATCATGCATCTTTCCATCCGGCTGAGGGATCACCCTTGTTTTATAGATGAGAAAACTACAGTACAGAGAAAAGGAGTTTATTTTAAATCAGAGGTGGCTGAAATAATCCAATGTAAGCGTTTCATTTTAAATCTGTTACTCTTCTTTCATCCTATTTGCTATATTCATATTGCAGACGCAGGAAAGAATGCTGTTTGCTGATGGCTGAAACTCATTGGTGTTCTGGAGTACTTATCAGCCCACTGTTAATAATACATTCCCAAGCGCTCCATTAGATGCACTTAACCTGCAGCAGGAGAAAGTGGTGATTCCTGATTCGTAGTAACCCAGCAACAGTTTCTTAGCAGTGGCTCAGCTGATGTGTGTGTGCGCACGCACGCACGCGTGTGTGTGTGCGCGGGTGTGTGTGCACGTGCAAAGCAGCAGCTTTGCAGGGAGGTGGAGGCAAGGGCGTTTTCAGTTGGGGGAAAAAATAAATACAAGTTGCTAATACAGCCCTACGATCCAGGCACACTGAGTATCAAACCAAGAACAAGAGCCAGCTAAGCAGAAATATTGGCCTACATTTTTTTCTCCTCCTAGTATAAGGCATGCAAGTTTCTATGGCAACTTCTGTTTTCTGTTCCATAAGGCCTACTGACTCATTTCTGTGGGAGCTGTACACTGAAAAAAATTTGTTTTCTCTCCCTGCCAAGTCAAGTGGCTCCTTTTCTGTAGCCCATTGCTCTTGTCTGAGTAAGTCTGAACGACAGAATGATTGGTATTTGAAGCTGGCATTGCTTTGCACAGTCAGTTGAGGGTGACAACAAAAGCAAGCTGAACATTCAAACATCCTCATCTCCTTGAAAAATGATTGCAAGGATGTTCAATTTATCTGCTTTACAATAGGATGTCAGCCTACTTAAAACATTGGGATGTGTTAGGTAGCTGGCTCTTGAGATAAAGCCGGCATAAGCCAGGAGGGTAGTTCCCCTTGAGGAAAACATCTGCAAGTGAGGGTCTCAGCTCATCATAACTTAGTCTTTCTGGGGAATGCACAAGCTGCTACACCTCTGCTGAGGGGTAAATCAAAATATGCACCAAGGATGCATTTGGTAACACTGGCTGGGCACAGACACTGTTTTTGCCTTCTGGGAGATGTCTGTGTTCAGTCCTCCATTAAACCTTAAAATTGCATCCCATAAGCAATGGCTTAGCTGTTAGTTCATGGCTGAGTCAGATAGAAAAGCTAGTGGAGCCTTGCTTTAGGCAATGGAGATTTGTAAAGATGACTGCCTTAAGGGGGAAAGATGTATATGTGCCAATACTTTTGGAACATCTCTTGTTTCAGAAGGAGCTTTTTAAAATGAAAAGACAGTAGTTAGGGACTACTTTGATGATAAAGGTAGCTTAGAAAAACCAGAGTGGCCTAGAGAAGACTCTGCCAAGAATGACTGTCTGCCTACACGACTGTTGTAAGGGAAATCAAGGTTGGTTGAGTCCATGTCTCAGCTAGAAAAAATGGATATATGTTCAGAGCCAGGTAGTGTAAAACAAATCTGTTCCTAAGTACCTGTGTGGTGATAAGCTTTATTTATTTATTTATTTATTTATTTATTTATTTATTTTGATTTACTAGTCCTTTTTATCTTTTACTGACATATTAATCATAACGTGGACCTTGGTTTGACAGCCATATCCCAAATGGTTTTCAGTGTCCATTACTAAATTTTACCAGTATCCATTACTAAAATGTTTATTTTATGGCTTCGTGATAACATCTCGAGCTTTCTGGATCAAAACTTCAGCAGGAATGGATCAGCATACCTTCCACAGTCTGAGCTTATCACTTCAGTTTTTAACTGGGAAACTTTCATAGCTATATAAGCTTAGGTTTTCAGCAGAGCCCAGGGAAGCTGAGTAGCCATTTTTCCTTGAACTGGAGGTGGGGTCTTAGCGTCTACTTCTCTTAGTCTCCACTGAACCAGAGAACCCTGTGAACATTCGCACTACCAGCAGTTCTTCTGAAGCTTTTTTTTTCACCTAATCACAAACATATGGTACAGTTTAAGAGCAATTATCTTTACATTGTTAGCTTTAAAATGCAGCCTTCTTTTAGCTTTACAAGGTCACAGCAGTTATCCAGTCAAATGGTAGAAGAGAAATAAAATGTTAACACAGCATGACTTTGGTGAATCAGTTAATCTTTTTCTACCCTATTTTCTCCAGCAAAATAAAAATCCATCTCCACACACTGCAAAGTGCTTTGGGATCCTGAGGTGAAAGGTACATCATAAGCCCAGAGTATTAATTATTTAAGCTCTGATAGTATGCTTGGTACTGGAGGGAATTCAGATGAATTTACAATCTATTATTGTCTGTTTGTTTATGAATTGCTAATATTTACATTGGTTGCAGTGATAGAGCTGTCAGTAAACTGTACAGGTTTGAGTTTGCAGACACTGTATATTGCTTCTCCCTTTTTGTGGTTCATGCCACTAAGATTTTAGAAATGACAGTAGTGTGTGCACTTAAGCAGTAACAGTACATCTACTTCAGAGAATAAGAACATTTTAAGAGACTTATGTCAGCATTTTATGTAGAGCTCCTTATTAATTATACTGGAAGGGGGGAGGGTTAGGATGTAGCCAGCACTGAAAGTCATAGTGTATGTTGTCAACCCGGTATGTATTCTAGAAAATGGTATATGTGTGCAACATAGAAAAGGCAAGGGCTTGCTCTTCCAAACTACAACAAATTCCTTGTTGTAATTTCAGTTCTGCGGTTTTTTGGGGGAACCGAATCTGAAATTGCTCATAAATTGGCCTTCTGGTTTTTACATTAAGCTGGATTACCCAGGGTAAAGCTTTGATTTTTAGATTTTAAAATGCTGAATAATTTATGTGCACATTGCCTACTAAACTAGACTGTGACAGTTTAGTTGCTCTAGCTCTTCTTAAGATGCATCCAGACAATGACTGCTTTAATATACACGCAAACTTTGAATTCTGTTACTTTTAAATATCGGGGGGGGGGGGGGGTTTAAGGGGGTTTTTACATCATTTTATGTTGTCGTGATTTTATTTAATAGTGCCAATATTGTAGTTGTGTTGCAAGCACTAAGGATGATTTTTAGGGCTGTTGTTCCTTAAAACCTGCTTTTGATATCATTCCATTTTAATATGGCCATATGTCATAGTAAAGAAAGGTTCAATACAGGCATACATGAGTACATAGAGCCAGAAAGGGAAAATTGTATTTTTATGAACAGTGCTGATGTTGATCATAAATCTAAATAAAATCATTTTCAGAGCTTTTGCCAAATTGAATTGGTTGGAGCCATTCAAAACTTCTATTTTCATATATAAGTATTGTAGAATACATTTAAACATAAAATAGTATGTTTAGACATAACTTATTTAATTGAATGTTTGCATTGTCATTGTGCAGCCTTTGTCTCTGGAGAGCTTAATACACTCCTGTTAGAGTTTACATCATGCACAGACTTTGATGCTGAGTATGTAATTTCTGTAATAACTTCATTTTTAATATAGCACATCTTTACTGACTGTAGAAAAAGGCCAGAATGTGTAGATTATTCCCTCTTGGTGGATTGGCTTTGGTTAACTCATCAAAAGCAAAAAACATCTATTAAATGTTCTTTTGCTGAGTCCTCAATTTAAATGAACTTGCAGGGAGCAGTGAATATTTTTCCTCCCATTTTCTCTGGACTAGTTTCTGCAGCCCTCAGAGGTCACAGCCTCCCCAGAGAGGCCTGGCTAATGTCTGAGAAACGCTGCTCTGAACAAGTCCAAATGCTGCTATTCAGCAACACTATAATAATCTCACCTAAATACACCAGCTTCCATCCATCAAATGATTGACCCAATATGAAAAAGCCTCTGTAATTGTAATCACACAATGCTGGCTAGCAAACTATTCTTTACACAGGCCTTTACCAAGACAGTGCATTATCCTTACACAATAAGTTATCGACACCATGTCAGATGCTGACATTTATAGTGGGATTATTGACAACGATTGTTCAGTGCTGTAAACAGTTGGCTACATATAGCTCTTTGCGTCCCGCCTCTATCATGCCTGCTTATCCTGAGCTTTATAAACACAGAAATCACTCCAGCTCTCCCCAGTTCAGGGACTGCATGGTAGAAGCAGTAGTCACAGCTGTATAGTTGAAGACTTGAAGTAGGAATTCTGCTTCTTTGTTATATATGAAAAATACAGTGTGTCCTATCCAAACTAACAGCACTTGGTGTCTGAGTACGAATATCTAGCTTAGTAAATCAAGAACTCTTTTACACATACACATTCTTCTCTGTTACCCAAGCAGATCAAGTTTACTGAGCAGAACTCTTGCATCCTCATTTCTTATTTGGCTGGATCATTGGCATATTCTCCTTTTGTCTGCTTGGTTTTATTTTAATTGTAGTTGTCTGCAGTTTTTAGTATTTTTTGATCAAAGACGAGCACTTAATATGATGTATGCAGATCTCTCAAATGCCTATCTCTCAATTTAGCAGCCTCAGATAGAAACTGTTACATCTATATTACTGCATAGAAGTTAGTGTCATAAATGTTTATTTGATTGGCTAATCAGTCTAAACTGTTTGCAGAATTGAATAATTTTACCATACAATAGTGTTGACATCATAAGGGCTTTGAAACAGAAAATTTTAGAAAACCTTTATCATACTGTATTTATTGTTATTTAGATTTCAAGGCTTGTTATTGCCTACAACTGTACTGTAAGTTTAATAATATTAAAATTTTTTAGAAAGCTCCTGGAAACAGAAGCTCATGGTTAAACTGATAAGTCTGCAAATGCACAAAACCTCTCTCTGGAAATTGTGCAGAGAGATTGTACTTTACTAGAACAAGCTCACAGAAGAGCTTTGGGTTACTAAGGTGAAAAGAGATGCACTGAAGGCATTAGATTGTAGCAGTGTGGGGGGTCCATCTACTGGTTGTATCAAAAATTGTTAGTTGTATCATTGGGAAAAAGAACTTAATTTCTGGTCTCTCATATCAATGCTGAAGAATAAAATTCCTTTAAAATACTGACCAGGCAAGTATGAGTATGAGTAACTTGCCACCAGTTACTTGCAGCATCTTAAAAATTTGGAGAGCTAACCACAAGTGTGCGTCTCTACTAATACCTGAGTATCTCCTATTTCCATGTAGTTTTCCCCACACAGTCCTGTGAGACAGCAGGCTACCAAAGTACTGCAGATGGAGAGTATGGAAACTAAGTATATCTGCACTGCAATCTACTGAGTGCTATAAGGATGACCCCATCTTAGCAATCTGCCGTGGAAGCACAGAGCTGTGAGCTAGTTTACCTTGGGGTATCTCTACTGTGCACTTCAGAGAAAACAGAATGGGAGGAACAGAGAGCAGCTGATAAAGATATAAGAAGACATTGATACTTACATACTTTGTAGAGCTTTGGTATTGACAAAAGTGACAGAAAAATTGAGAGAGTAAAGAAAAATTACTTTTAATGCTTCCAGCGGTATAGAATGTATCTCACAGTGAGAAACTTAAAACAGCTCAATGTGTTTGGTTTACCCAAAAGGTTGAAAGGTGATTGCATTACAATATTAGACTACTTTTGTGGGGAAGAAATCAAGGTACTAATCATTTCCTTAAGCTAGTAGAGAAAGGTACAACAAGGCCAAGTGCCTGGAAGCTGAATTCAGACATCTTCAAGGTAAAAATTAAGCTCATCTTTTTACTGGAGAGTGTAATTAACCCCTGGGACAAAGCATCTGTGGTAGTGCTGAATTCTCCTGCTTGTAATATCTCCAGATCACAGCTAGGTATTTTTGGAACATACGCCTTAGCACAGTATAAGCTATCCTTATGTCAAGCCAAAGTTACTGGGTACAATATGGAGGTTATTAGGTAAAATATATTAGCATATGCTGTACAAGAGGCCAGAGCAGATGATCTAAAGATCCTCCTGACCTTAATTATCAAGAAGGGGTTGCATTTTCTAATTTATACTCCCACCCACTCACACTAACAGAAGTAAAACACAAATCTCCAGGAGAACCTGAAGAAATCTGAAAAGTTTCTGAAGACATTAATCCAGTTTTGGCACTTCCCTGTGCTACCGGAAGGTGGCATATCAGGCATTTACATTCTGTATTGTGCTTTATTGTGGAGAGAAACTAGGAAATTTTTAGGTATACCTGCAGATCTGTACAAAATCTATTCACCATTAAGTCCTGGTTAATCACTCTTCATGATTAAATACCTACAGTAAGAATGCATGCATCATTAAAACCACAGATAAAGGGATCACAGAGAAAGTCAGAATGTTTCACTCAGGAAAGAGCACTAATTGTTTCCACCTTGTGTTTTTTTGCATTCAGTACTTGAACTTCAGAATGAAAATTTTGAGATAAATTCCAGCTTTCACATGAGGAGAGTTGGGCTAATTTCTTATCCGATGTGAAGTGTAAAGAAGAATACACACTCATCTAATACTTTCCTGTTTGGGGCCTAAACTGTAACTGAATGTCCAGTTTCCTGGACAGGAAAGTATTTAAGCAGACAATAAAACTTTAAGCACTTCAGTATTCTCACTGACCCCAGTGGGATTATTCAGAGGCCTGGAGTGAAGGTTATCTGTTCAGAATGGGGAAAAAAGAGCGAAGCAAATTCACGGCTGCTGCACTGGAAGCCAGGAGTCTCCCTTTCCTAGCTGGACGGACAGGTGATTAGAATTTATGATATGGAGCTCAGAAAATGGGGTTCTGTCCCCTGCACTGACGGGGCAATTCTCTATTTAATGCAGGTTTTTGTTTGAGCTAGGAAATGTCACATGACTTTGTCTAGTAATGCCCCAAAGATCCAAACTGATGCAAAGCTAAATAATGGAAGAGTGTGAGAGAACAAATAATATTACAATGAGGGAGGCAAATAATAATGATAGATAATAACCTGAGAATGACATGAGCTTTTCATTGTAGTGACACAAAATCAATAGCCCAAGTTATTGGGTTATTAACCCAATAGTTACCAGTTAGTAACCAGATTTATATTTGAAAGTTTATAGATAGTATAAGTAGTAAATATTATTTAATTATATAAAGTAATATAGACGGGGTTTTAAAAGGCATTTAATGAGCTTACATATCCAAGAGGCTCTAAAACCAACTATTTTCAAATTAAGAAAGAAAAATTTTGGCTTGGATGTGACTTGTTACTTTGGAAGTAAAAAGCCCTCATTTAGACATTCATTTTTCTCTCAACGAATACAACTAGGAAGGGATAATCCATAAAAGCTACTTTCTAATGAGAAAAAGCTTCATGAAAACAGGTAACTGATGCCTGCCTGCACACAGGACACTGCTGCGAGATCGCAGTGTGAAACAGTGGCCTTGCCTCGTGCCAGCAGAAGGTTGGTACGTAGGGTTAGTGGTGAGACTGTCAGACAGAGAGATGTGGTGATGAAGCCACTCCTAAGTTACAGTGTGCAGCCAGCATGTTTTCTCCAGAGCTGTATCATAAGTTTTGAAAGAACATCCTCATGCCAACAGTGGAAACACCCAACAGCTGCTCCTTGTGAGCCTTGCACTGCCTCCTACTCTGGGCACCTCCCACAAGGAAATGAATGTGAGTAATTTCTGAAACGGGGAAAAATCTTAGTTACGAATATTCCAAGAAAGCGAAACCTATTAGTGCTCATGTGATGCAAGAATCCTGTGTATGATGTGGTGTAAGCTGAGGCTGTTTACTCTATAAGCAGCAAGGAAGTAAGCAGAATAACAGGAAAAAGGAGACTGTCAAGTCTTCAGCAGTATTGCAGTTATTCTTTCAGATTTGGACACCTGAAGTTGTTTTTCTTTAAATCCATGATATCTGCAGTACTGAATATGATCTTCAGGATATTACGTGATCCTTGTCCCCCTCTGCAAACAGATGGCATTATAAGACAGTGTCATCCTTAAAATGGCAATTTTTTATCTCCTTTGGAGTCTTGTCTTTTCTCCTTTTTTTTTGAAAAGGTAATATAAGGACCATATAATGGGATCTGTAACCACTGTTTGTTTTCTCTGTGCTATCCATGTATGACTGTCATGATCACAATTATAAATAAATATTTGAACTTTATGTAATGCTATCAGCAAATCTGAAAATAAGGAAACACATTTTACTGAGTGCAGCAAGACTCTGTTTGTTGTGCTGTTCAGCTTAAATTGTTTTCTCACAACCCAGCTTCATGTTTAAGATGTTATCCAAAATCACCACTCATAGCACATGGAAGCAGTTTCATTCATCCATTAACTCCATTGATTTTACGGTTATTTCAACAGGTTTATAATAGAGATTGATATATGTACCATCTGAATATCGTCCAGTACTTCCTAAAGGACTAAATAGAAAATACTAAACAAATAAGAAAGTTAAAATGCCCTTAGCATTCCCCCCCAAAGAGTTAAAAATATGCATCTCTGAAACCATATATACTTGTAAAGGAAACAAAAGCTTTCAGTTCTCATAGGTTACAGCTAATCTTTGGAGAGGATGAAAAAATATTAGTCAAAGGATCTGACCTAGAGTTTCAGAACTACAGATAGGAATGGCAAGTAATTCTAACAACATCAGATAATATAATGGAAATTTGCCATTCCAGCAATATATTCAAGAGTTATCAGTTAGGCTCTGAGGAATACGCAGTTGTCACAGGTTAGCGCAGCAAAAACCTCAGTGACCCTCCCAGGGAAAGGCCTTTGCACCCTGCAATTATTTCCTGCCTCTAAGTTGTCTGCAAGAGTAGCCCCGATAAGGAAGAGCCATGTAACCCAGAATAGAATCACTTAAGCCATGCAGTCTGTGGGGAAAGCTTTTTCAAGAGGATGACACTGACTTCAGAACAAACCACTATTATTTTTTAGTGTCCTTGGCCATAAAAGTCTGTGTTCTGCTGCATTGCATGTATAGCCCGGTGTCTTCTCTTTGTAAGTGTGGGGTGCGACAGGGTAGAAATTGGACTTCTCTGACTTTTAGCACATATGCAGTGTTTTAAAGACTCTCCGTAAGTGTTCACAAAGTCAATCCAAATAACTTAAGTGTTCTGGCTTATTGCTGTCCCTAGTAACAGGGTCAAATGATTCAGCAAAAACCTTTCTTAGTATAATCCTTCAGAGGTAGATGAATACGCAATTGATGGAGTTTGGATATGTTCCCTAGCTGCTACGTTAGTTGGGTCCAAAAGCTCGCAATAAATGAGTTTAATCAGGAAACATCACTCTGTCTGATACAAATGTCTAATGGCACCAGTTTGTGCTTTCAGCTGCCAAAGTCAGGAGCTAGCTTAGTAGTCAAAAGCCCAATGAGCTCAAGGTTTCAGAACAAACAACTCTCCTTGGAGATTAAAGTGTTGCAAAAGATGTTACTAGACAGCCAGAGGGAGAGTTTTGCCTCTTACTAAAGCAGTTAACCCAGCATGTGCCTCAACTATTCAAATGTATCTGAAAATATTTATTTTAAAAGCTGTATTTTAACAAGTATTCTGCTTTAGAACACTGCTGTTTTATTTTCAGTGAGGTCCTCTTATAATTAATTCTTGTTATCTTAACTAAGAGTTTGTAACATTTATGTAGTATAAAGTCTCAACTGCCTATCTGAACAATTGACTGTAAAGCAGTAGGAAGGTCCTGTGAGTCCCTGCAAAGTACCTGTGGCTAAGAA
The DNA here is from genome assembly GCF_028389875.1 of Rhea pennata. Classification (NCBI taxonomy): domain Eukaryota; kingdom Metazoa; phylum Chordata; class Aves; order Rheiformes; family Rheidae; genus Rhea; species Rhea pennata. The sequence goes on from NC_084682.1 coordinate 972,763, forward strand.
GTATTGTTTGTAAAGCCAGCTTGATAGTAGAGTAGCTACACAGTCTGAAAAATGGCACCATCTAGAAGAACATTCTATACACACCTGCGTGGTTTGAAGGATTACATATAGTATGAAAAAGAGGAGGTAGTTAGGGGAAGAATCTGTGGTCTACCCTAGTTACACACATACAGACCTGTTCTACAAAACTGCAGATCAGATCATCAACCTAGATTGCAATAAATGTTTGTCCCAGCTGTGGATTTCATCCCTTGTATCTCTCTGCTAGACAGTCTAGATCATCATTTTTCCCCATTATATTGTTGACTGACTGCAGTGCTTTTTGGAAGTACCAGATTGACAAAATCTGAAATGTAATAGTCCTGTGATATGCACAGCAAAAATAGCACACTGGCCTACCCAAAGCTCTGTTGGTGTTCTTGAGCTTTGGTTTGCCAGGTGCCATTTAGTTCTTGGCTCCTCTGCTATGATCGGATAAATCTAATTTTTGGGTGTAGCATATACAAATATAGACAGCACATTCAAAATATATCTAAATATGTCCAGGATACAAACTGAAGCAGTTAGAAGTTAGGAAATGTCAGATTAAGTTTGCCCTAAAGTTGGTTCTATTGAGCTCCTTAGGATGTATGCACTTACTTATATCAATAATTATACAATTTTTATACAAATCTCCTGCTTAATTTAGTATGCAGACTAGACCTCTACTACAGAGAATCAGGCCTAAGTCAGGAAAGGCATTTATGCTGTTAAAACTCTGTTTCATTTATTGCAGAAGTTGCAAGGCGTGAGTTGAGAAGGTTTTCAGGAAGAAAAGGGATGACTGAACAGTTAGATTGAACAGCTGAATAGTTCCTTGCCAAATGCAGCACATCTCTCCATTAGCTATGAGTAGCTAGATGATACCAGGTAAGTTACTTCAGACACTTTCCCAGATAGTCATTAACTACATCTTCCACTCTTTTGTGACGATACATTCATTAATGTCTGTGAAGAATTCAGATAACATAGAGACGAGTGCATGGAGAAGCCCAGGAGGAAATGGCTAATTCCATCTGCAGAGAAAGATGTGATGAGTGTGCAATAAGTGAAGCCATCAGCAATACACTGAATGACGAGGGTAAGATAACATACCACATAACTTTTGCTTGAGAGATTCCCGTGGTGTTACACATTGTGCAGAATGCATATACATAAAGAAGCCAGTTAAAAGCTCCATAAAACTTTTGAGTGCCTAATTTTGACTCACTAACATTCTTTAGTGTAGTTTTTGATTTGTAAATTCCTAAAATTTAAAAGATAGATTTTTTTCAGAAAAAAATGTGTTTTTTAATCCCATTCCTTCAGTGAGGTGTATTATTTTTGTTAATCTATTTCTCTTCTCTTTATTTTGATATCTTTTCTCACTCCCCCAAAATAAGCCAGTCAGAGTGATGCTTAATATGGAAAATTCCAATATGGATAATTACATTTTTATTTAGCTTTACAAGCTACTGAAAAATGAGCTTTTTAATAGAAAATGTTAGGTGACCTTAAGCATAAACAGCACTCCCAACTCTGCTTGGAGGTATTTCCAAATGAGCAGGATCTACATGTGATGACTTTGTGTGGACTCTTTTCAAAAGACTCCCTCTTTCCTTGCCCTTGCTCAATAGAAAGGGCTTGGATTTTCCTTTCTGTGTGGCCACATCATCAAACACAAAGTAGGAGAGGCAGACACAGCAGAGCACTTAGTCATGCACAACCACAGAATCTGTGGTTAAGAACAATCCAGAAAAGGTCCTTTTAAAGCAATCCAGAGGAGAGAACTTTGAAAAAAAAATCTGCCATGAGAAAATCCGTGCTGAGATCCTAGCCTGTTCATGGTCAAAAACTTTTCTTTATGGCAATATTAATACTTAAGATAAAAATTTCAGACTTGCTGTCCAAGTTCATAATGGACTGTATTTAAAAAAATAATTTTATTTTCTTGACCTTAGGGTATTCTGGGGCAAATATAGCCACTGAAGCTGTGGGACGTAAGTGTTATGTTTTCTCATATGTATGTGTTAGGTTTTCTCATAGGTTTTCAGCGTGTATTTTGTGTTCAAACCAGCAAAGTAATACTCTTACCAAAATTCTGAAAATCCAGTCTACTAGCATATTTTTATTCTGTGCAATTTGTTTACACCATACATTTAACTAAAAGCAGGTAATAACCAAAAAGTCTGCTGGTTTCACTTTTGTTTTGACTTCCTTCTGACTCGTTTCACTTTTTGACTGTTGGACTCGTGCAACACCACACAGCTAGCGCTGTGGGGGAATGTCCTTAGTTAGACAAACCTGTGTTAGATTTAATGGGACCATTCTTAATAACAATAGAAGGTGCAAGAACTTAATGTAAAAAATTAATGTTCGTGAAGTTTTCTGTGTCCTATTTCCATTAGTCAGAACAGCGTCTTAAACTGGAAGCTGCGCTGATTTACTTCCCCAGCGCATTTGCTCACCGCAGGTGGCTCGCTGCCTCCTTGTCCCAGTCATTTAATCTCTGGGTCATAATTCTGAGTAGAAGGGAGTAGTCCTTGCCCAAACTTCCCCTGGGGTGTGCTGGGATGCTTGTATGAACAGCATTTGAACCTCTCAGATGGAATGGGCCAGAGCAGGATAGCATTTGTTATTTAGCAATGATTTTATGTACGTGACGATCTGCTGAGATGGTTTCAGTGCCAGAAAGATTTCTGATACGCTGCAGGAGGGAATGCTGGACTCCTCATTCAGCTGTTAGCATTCCTGTTACAAAAGGCTTCCCTCCCCGCTGGTACTATCTCTGCAGCTGTCCAGGCTGCGAACAGGTCTGTGGGTACTTCTTTGGTAATCCCCACTTTATTTTTTTGCAAAGAATCTAACTATTCAAAGAATCCTGTTTACAGATGATAAACTATTTTAACAGAGACTAATGGATATCTGATCTTTGTGCCCATTATTCTCTCTTAAAACACGAGTCTTTTCACTTTGCTGCTCTCGCATCCATCCGGGAGGATGTATGTACAAGCAGTCAGCGGTCCCAGCTGGGAGAGAGTGCCAGAACGGGTCTCTGTGCCCCCAACACGTCAGCTGGTGGCAAACAGACGCCTAGAGCAGGTGCTTGATGGAAAAGTGATGGGGGAGAGGTGGTAATGACAACAAAAGCTCAGGGACAGCCTGAAATCTGGCCTATGTATTCAATCTGTCTTGCGGATTTTGCAGCCACAACAGGAGCTAGCAGGCACGCTTCAGAGGTGGCCCGGACAGGACAGGCAGAGTTCAGCTGCTTTTTCACTCCCAGAAGATGGTCTCCTCTCTTCAGGTCAGGTCCCGAAGGCAAGGTGCTGGCGTGCCTGTGAGGTAAGGTGCCACTGGCGTGCCAGAGCTGTGCCTGTGCAGTGGACGGACACGGGTTGTGGGTGTGCAGAGCAGCCAAGCCTGGCAATTTTACTGATGCAGCCATGCTCTTCTGGGTGCCCTTTCCCAGGCGGGCACAACAGCAGTGCCACACACGAGAGCAATTCGCATGTGCCATGGGCGCTGCAGCCTGCGGGGTGCCTGGGGTGCGCTCTTCTGCCCTACACTGAGCATCCTGCACCATGTCCCGTGGGACCTGCCCTGTGCCCCACGCAACCTGTATGGGCACCTTTCCCCGTGCCCCACGCGACCTGCGCCGTGCTCCCTGCAGCCTGCACACTGCCCCGTGCCCCACGCGACCTGCCCTGTGCCCCACGCGACCTGTATGGGCACCTTTCCCCGTGCTCCACGCGACCTGCGCCGTGCTCCCTGCAGCCTGCACACTGCCCCGTGCCCCACGCGACCTGCCCTGTGCCCCACGCGACCTGTATGGGCACCTTTCCCCGTGCTCCACGCGACCTGCGCCGTGCTCCCTGCAGCCTGCACGCTGCCCCGTGCCCCACGCGACCTGCCCCGTGCTCCCTGCAGCCTGCACGCTGCCCCCTGCCCCACGCGACCTGCGCCGTGCTCCCTGCAGCCTGCACGCTGCCCCGTGCCCCACGCGACCTGCGCCGTGCTCCCTGCAGCCTGCACGCTGCCCCTTGCCCCACGCGACCTGCGCCGTGCTCCCTGCAGCCTGCACGCTGCCCCGTGCCCCACGCGACCTGCGCCGTGCTCCCTGCAGCCTGCACGCTGCCCCGTGCCCCACGCGACCTGCCCCGTGCTCCCTGCAGCCTGCACGCTGCCCCGTGCCCCACGCGACCTGCGCCGTGCTCCCTGCAGCCTGCACGCTGCCCCGTGCCCCACGCGACCTGCCCCGTGCTCCCTGCAGCCTGCACGCTGCCCCCTGCCCCACGCGACCTGCCCCGTGCTCCCTGCAGCCTGCACGCTGCCCCCTGCCCCACGCGACCTGCCCCGTGCTCCCTGCAGCCTGCACGCTGCCCCGTGCCCCACGCGACCTGCGCCGTGCTCCCTGCAGCCTGCACGCTGCCCCGTGCCCCACGCGACCTGCCCCGTGCTCCCTGCAGCCTGCACGCTGCCCCCTGCCCCACGCGACCTGCCCCGTGCTCCCTGCAGCCTGCACGCTGCCCCGTGCCCCACGCGACCTGCGCCGTGCCCTGTGCAACCCGCCCCGCTGCCCCGTGCGCTGCCCGTGGCGCGGCGCGGCGCGTGTTCCCTTCCCGGCGCCCCGCCCGCCGGGACCGGGCGCAGCGGGCGGGGGCGGCCGCGGCGCGCTGCCCCTTTAAGGAGGGCGCCGGCGGAGCGGGGTGCCCATGTGGAGGTGCTCCATGCCTTGTTGTCCTCCGCGCGGATTGGCTCGCAGCGAGATGACATATTTTAATAGGATGCAAACGCACTGCGGGGGGAGGATCGCCTGGAAAACCCGGCAGCGGGAATGCACCGCCCGCGCGGCCGGGCGGGCCGGCTTCCCCGGCGCGGCCGCGCGCGCGCGCGCTGGGGCGGGGGCCGCGGCGGGCCCGGCAGCGCGAGGCGCCCCGCCGCGCGGGGACGGGGCTCCCGCTGCCGCCGCGGCAATGAGGGCGCGGCCCCGCCGCCAGCTGCCGGCCGCCCCCGCGGCGGGCGGCGCCTGCCCGCGACCCAGCCCGGTGCGGCGCGGCGCGGCCGCCCCGTCCCGTCCGGCGGCCGGCGCTCCGCGCCGCGTCTTGGCGCCGCCCGCCGCGTAGTAGCGGGGCCGCGCCAGCGCTCGCCTGTTGTGTTTCTGTTGCTCCCCGCCATCTTGTCGCGAGCGCTGCTGCCGTCGGGGCGAGCCGCGGGGCGGCGCGGCGCGTGCGGCCGGGCCCGCGCGACGGAGGCGGCGGCGGCGGCGGCCGGCGACCCGCGCCATGAGCATCGAGACGCTGCTGGAGGCGGCGCGGTTCCTGGAGTGGCAGGCGCAGCAGCAACAGACCGCACGTGGTAAGCGGCCGCCGCCGCGCCCCGCCGCCTGTCAGCGCCGCCGCCGGCCCGGCTCGGCCGCGCCCGCGGGACGCGCCGCCGCCGCCGCGTTCCCGGGGCGGGGGGATGGGGAGCGGCGGGCGGCGCGCGGCGGGGCGGCGGGGTGCCTCCGTTACCGGCGGGCGGCGGGGCCCGCGCGGGCCTCCGGGGCCTGAGGGGGCGGCGGCGGCGGCGGGGGGAGCGCGGCCCGGCCCCGCGCGGCGGGGCGGCCCCGCGCGAGCGGCGGCGCCCCCGCGGCGCGCGGCCCCTGCGCGGGCGGCGGCGGCGGCGGCCCCTGCGCGGGGTCCCCCGCGCCCCCCGGGGCGCGCCGCCGCCGAGCGCTGCGTGTCCGCGCGCCGCGCCGCGGGCGGGGCGGGGGCGGGGCCGGGCCGCGCGTGACGCGCCAGGCGCCGCCCTCCACCACGTGCGCGCGGCGCGGCCCCGCCCCGCCCCCCCCGCGCGGGCCCCGGCGCGAGCGCCGTGAGGCGGCGGCCGTTGCGCGGCGCGGTCCCGCCGCGAGGCTGCCCGCGGGCTGCGCGCCGGCCGCCGCCGGGTGCCGGGTGCCGCTCGCCGCGCTGCGGCGGGGGCTCGGATCGCGGTGCGAGGGGGGTTTGGGCTGCGTGGGAGCCCGTGCTGTCAGCCGGGTGCTTTCGGAGGAAGGTTCCTGAACAAGGGCTGCAGAGCCTCGCCCTGCCCCCCCGTGTTGTGGCGGGTGCCGGAGCTGTAACGCAGCGCTAGCTCGGCGCGGGAGCGGGCGGGAGGGCTCTCTTTGTGTGTCACTGCTGGGGATGCAGCTGGAAACCCATTGTTTCAGTGATGAGTCACCCAGGAGATAGTAGATGTTATGAAGCAAGACAGCTTGGAGACACGCGGGGGCAAAAGACTTCCTGAGTAAGAATCAAAAATGGGAATTTCTGGGCTACCACAGTCCTCCTTTCTTAAGCTGCTGTCAGCATCATGGCTGAGCGTGAGGGTTTCACCTGTATGACCGCTTTAAGGTGAAGGAAGAAGCTGCCTGTGGCCGTTTTATGTATGTGCTGGTTTTATAGCCTTCCTAGTCAGATGTGCTCACTGGTTGACGTTAATGTTCTCAGTTCTGTGGTTCATAGGTAGTGAAGGTGCTCTGGGTGTAGAGAGGTTAGATATTTGAGACATGCTGTTAAACAGTGTTGGGTATTACACTTTTTAGCACTAGAAGAGATAGTGTGGGGTAACTGAGTAACAATTACTAAGAGACTGTTTTGAAAACTGATGCAACAAGTGAGGATCTAGGATATGTGGGAAGAAGTGTTGATTGCAACGCAAAGAGAGGCAAAAGTGATCAAAAGGTGCAGTGTTCAATAATCTTCAAAGGCAGAGATTGTTCTTAAGTGGGATGCTGTCTTCGTACTGGAATCCGCCCCAGGTAGGAACTGCCTCAGGTGTTTGTACACTACGTGGTGCAGCACTTCCCCGCTTAGAAGCAGATGCTTCGTCTACTACTGTACTAAATGTAGTTATCACTTCTGCTGTGACAGAACATATTAGGAGTAATATTATTGATAAGAAGTGTTAGTGCAAATGGAGACTAGTTCAGGGAAGTCATTAGTACCAGGAAGTTGACTGGTGTGAGAGGGAGGAGGCAGTCATTTGAACTTTAGGTAACAGGAAAACGTTAGGAGAGAACACAGGCAAAGAAATAGCTGGGGAACAGTATTTGGCCAACAATAAAGCATTCAAGATTGGCTTCCTTCCCTCTCTTTCTTCCTCTTCTGCTCCCTTCAGACACACGCTCTAATTTAAACAAGAAAAATTCAAAGAAGTTGTACGCCTTGCATTATGCTCAGTTATACTGGGTAATTCTAAGGATCTAGTGGGTCTTAAAAGCAATGTAGTTTGAGAACAGCATTTAAAAATCCAAGATAAAGCTCATTCAAGGCTATCAAGGTCTAAAGATAACAAAGATAGCACAGAAAGCTTGGCCTTGAAAGGGAGAACAACCCATGAATCTGCTCAGACATTGCTGCTGTTCAGTGTAAGTGTGGTGATGAACACATTCTAGGATGATTCCCTAGATACCTCTCCAGCAAAGAGGACTGCGTAGGGCACACTGGTCTCGGACTCGCTCTGCTCTCCATTTCTGCAGTCACCAGAGTGTGGAACTGTCCACCTGGCAAAGGTAGCAGCACCACAGTGCCTGTGCTGGCTGCCACAGGAACTCTGACAGACTGTTGTATGTTCAGTTCTTCAGCTAACAAAGCCAGGGCCTAGTGGATGTGTAGGCCCTACTACCAACTAGATGGTAAAATGTAACAAATACTTAGTCCATTTCCTTTCTCAAGCCTGAGAGTGGAGGAGGAAAAAGTCTTCCATTCAATCAGGTAGTCATCGTCCTTCTTTTATGGGAAGAAGATTGAAAGATGGAAAAAAAGCAAGGTTTGGGATAAAGGAGAGCATAATGATTTGGGGAGGGAAGAAGATGGTTGAAGTAAGGCTGGCCCTCTTCTTGGGGATTCTTGGAAACATGGAATGCTTCAGTAGTTGCACGTGAAAACACTGTGTGAGAAGTAGCTACTGGTGTACAGTCATGCACAGTTCTTGTGTGAAACCACGCAGGGGTGGAGATTAGAGAATTTCATTATCCTACTTAGATGTACATTATCCATCTGACCATCTTATCTCTATAAATCTACTGATGAAATCATAGTCTAGGAACCTGTGTGAACTCAGAGTGGCATCTGGCTTTGCCAGTGCTGTCAGTGTAGTGTGAATTCGGGCAAAAGACTTAGCTGCTGGCTATTCATGAAATTTCCTGTCTGTCAAGGATACTGGTAGGTTTCATTCATTAGTATTTTTAAAGCAGTCAGATTCCAGAAAGCAATGGAAGATAGATTGATGCTAAAGCCAAAGAATCCTTCTGTGGCACAAAGATACAGAAATACCTGGAAGAGGCTTGTTTCTTGCACAACACTTGTAATTTGCTTTCTCACACAGACTTGCAAAGCTGTCACTTCCCCCTCTTCATGAGGGGAATAGGCACTTGGCAACCCTATTGGGTGAGAGTTTGTGTTCATTTTCAAAATGCCATTGCTTTCAGCCAGCCAAGAAATCCACAGTGGTGAATCTTTCTGAGTTTTTTGTCACAGGTTTTGCAGGAATAGTTCAAGAAACCCATGGCCAGTTTGAGTTCTCTCCAACTTGTTCTGCATACCTGGATAGCTTAGTGGCCACTCCCCAGCTGGACAGATATGGTGAAGGACAGTCTTTGTGTATGGTTTATGACTGGAAAAGAGAGTTTTTTGAAAGCAGGAGAGGAAGGAAGAACCCCTAAAGGAAACAACAGTTAATTTGTCTTCACTTTCTCCTTGGACTTCCAGGGAGGCTAGGCCAGCTGCTTTCAACTTTGTTTTGTTTTTCTTCTCCTGGTTGATAATTATTGGGCACAACTTAAATGTTCTCAAGCTTTGGGGATGCAGGGTAAAATTATTAGGAGAGCATCATGTACTAAACTGTAATTCATATTCTTTGGGAAGTGAACCAGTGTCTGCAAAGCTATGAAATAGGTCCCTACCTTAACACCTATTCTCTTCTATGTTCTGCATTCTCTGAAGCATCTGGAAAAGGCTGCTGGTGCAGGAGGTGTTTGATAGGTCTGTGTAGATATACAGCACAGGTGATATGGCATCCGTATACTATCTGGTACAGTGCATCTAGCATTTCCTCAGTTTTATAACTAAAACAATGCTTGGGTTTTAGAATTATATCTTGCTGTATTCATCATCATGCTGATTTCTGCGATCACACACATGGCTTCCAAATGTTTTCAGACCTTACACAAGTATCTCAGAATGCCTCATTTTCCTAGTAGTAACTGATGTTTTTGCCCTTGTCCATTTTGTTTTCCGTCAAACACGCATGTGGCTTTTTCTGCTCTTTCAGCCTTCTTGAAGAGTGGAAAACTAAACCATGTAGACTTTACTGTTTTTTCATCTATAACTAGAGTAGTTTCATTCTGCTCCCTCAGCTTTCTAAGGGATATGTGTGCAATGCTATTTGGACTGCCTGTAGGGCTAGGATGAAACCCTGTCACAGGCCATATTAATACACCTCTGTAAAACCCAAGCAGCTTCTAATTTGGAACCTGCCTTGTTGTAACCCTGCAACACAACACAGTCAGTTTCTGTGCTCCTAGGTAGGTAATCAGGCACTACATAGAGTACAGTCCAAACTGTGTTTGCAAGGTGTTTACCAGAAGTCTGAATATTATATAATGTTCAAAATATTTCAAAGAACATAGTTTCAAATCACAGGAGAAGACGGAGTTTAAGTACATCATTAGGTATAACAACCTGATAGAGTAGAACAACATGAGGCAGTCTTGATTGGGCCCTCGGGGGTGAAAAAGACTTTAGTGCCGTCAGGATCTTTGAGTTGTGCGTTTTTTGTTTTAAGATGATTTCAGACTTTACCAACATTTGCTGGAATTTGAAGGATACAACACAAGTGATCAGTTATCTTTCAGGTAAAGTAGAGGCCTGTGAAATGTAACTAATAGATTACATTAGAAGGAACTGTATGTTTGTTAATTACGTTGTTGCCCAGATATATCTGATGATTTTCACAATTATAGAATCCTTATTTTGATGACACTTCCATAACATAAAAATAATTTGCTACTGTATTGACTTAAGAATAATAAGTTACAGGGCTTTTTTCCTTCTGTGCAGATTGCAAATCCCAGTTTGATATTGTGGGTATACTTCGTTTTATGGCATACTTAGTGCTGGGATCAACTGATTCAAAAATATTTTCTTAAAAATGCATATGATCGGTGTATGGAGATTTACAGAGAGATATAAAGAAAATGAAACTTCTAAATCATGCAGGTTGTAATCCACTATTCCATTTAGTAGAATGGATCTGCTGAGCATATACATGATGAAAAATGTTACATAAATGCTGATACTAGTAACATGTTATTTAGATCTCATTAATTTAAAGAAAAAAACAACTTGGGGAAGGTGAGAAGAATGATTGATGTTATGCATGTATTGTTATAGTATTAATGCCACTGGAGTGCAAACAATAATAGACACACTCTGGAAGTACACCACCTTGTACTTCCATGAACACATGCTTCAGTGTTTCTGTTTGAGTGTTTTGGGAGTTAGAATTTTGAAGAACTCTTCTATCTCTTTCACATCTGTGCTTTCATGATCTATAAAGTTGCTGCCAATGACCCTTTTTTTTCCTGTAAACGGGTGGCTCACGTGCACGTAAATGTGTATGTACGTTCGTGCACAAACACACAAACTGAGCTTCTTTTTCTACCTGTTATTTGCAAACTCCAGAGACATTTGATGTGAATTAGGGTGACTGATTTCTTTGAATTAGGTTAATCTAAGAGTCTTTTATAGTCTAAGAAGACAAATTTATTTATAATTGCAAATAACTAGTATTTGTTTTCTTAGGGTTTTTGTTCTGTAGATGTTCATTTACAACCCAGTCAGCTGGTTCTCTCAGCTTTGCTTCATGCTGTGTAATTATGTTTATAAGCTTTTCATTTTTTCAAATATTGCCAGCAAGGGGCGACCTAGTAGTAAGCTTAGTTCTTCTGATCTTTTCATATCTCATCTAACTGCCTTTTTGGTACATATCTTAATTGTACGGGATTGATAAGATGTGTGGTAAACTGAAGAATTTTCTTTGCCTGTGCCATCCAGCTTTAATATACTGGTTGTATGATAGGCATTAGAGATGTTGAAACATGTATAGATTAGTTTGTCTTTCCTGCTTATTATTTCTTTTTCCAATAAATTAGTGTATAATTGTTCATATGGCTAGTACTTGCAATATTTAATATTTCAAAAAATAGGTGGTTATTATCTTCTGTGATTGATGTACGGGAAAAATGATCCTCATAGAGGTTAAAAAGCTACTCTTAGGGTTTTCCCGTTTAGCCTCCCCTGAAAGTCTGAGCTGCATGTCCAGATTAACACAGTAAATTGCTGGCAGACTTTGGGCAGAACCTAGGAATTCTGATTCTCTGCCTCCTTTCTTGGACTAGTGATTAGACCCTGTTGTTTGGGTGTATCTGTGCAAATGGGTGAAGACAAGCACCAGCTCATGTCTGGCATGTGTGTTTCACTAACAGCTTAGTGCTGTGCTCAGTGTGGTGTACCTCTAGTATCCCTCTCAACAGGTCTTGTAAGTATGATGTTGAGACATCTCTAAAAACTGTAGGGCTTTTTACACAAGAGCTGGCTTGTACCTAGCTAGCTCAGGATGCACACAGATCTTGAATATATCTGCATGCAGCTCTCCATGCAGCCATGTCCTTACTGGCTGCAGACAGCAAATTCACCTGAATTTCTTTCAAGAGAAGTGAAAGCACCTCCCAACAAATAGTGCAGTGTTTATCTTTTTTCGAAGGCTTCTAGATATGCCAGAGCTACGTTGCAGCCCCAGGGGAAGCCAGTGTCACAATGAATGCATGGCAGGTGGAAATAACTCCCTTAAACCTGACTGCAAGCTTGACCTTTTGGAGCCTACATAGGCCTGCTGAAACCGCAGAATAAATTGACAGCAGTCTTGTTTCAGGAAAATAGTTGCCTCACATATTCCTAACCTAGCCTGTTACTCAGCTGCTAGACTAAGTAGCAGTTGTGTTCACCTTTCTCTTTTCTTTTTTTTTTTTTTTCGTTTTTTTTTTTCTTTTATGATTAATGCTAATCTGGTATAGGTAATGCTAACCTGGTAATCAGCCTAGGTGATGGGAGTATAAGGGAGTCACAGACTGGCTGCAGTGGAGGACTCTTTTTCTAAATCTGATACTGTCTGTATAATTCATTTTTTTTCTGATAAGCTAAAGTAACTATTTTATCTCACTGTCTTGTGAAGCAGCATTGTCTAAAAGGTTAGCTGCAAGGCTGGAAGTAGGGAGTCTGTGCTTTCCTTAACTCTGCTCCTGCCTTTTTCTGTAGTCTTGGGCTTGTCAGTTGAATTTCATGTGTTAAAGTCCTGAGCCTCCTGAAGTTACTGGCAAAACTATATAAACATGAAAACCTTTTTTTAATTGAACAGAGCTCTGATCCTCAGTGATATCTTGTGGCAGTGAAACCCATACTGTAATTGTACTCAATTTTTGGAAAGGTTTCCGTGTAATTTGTTGTTTTTCAGGTATTTCAGATAGCCTTTTGGTTTTGGAGTTAAGAAATTAGGAATCCCCAATCTTTGCACCTCTGACTAAACTCTTGTTTGTGTCAATTCTTAATCTGAGCACTCCCAGTCTTTCAGCCTTTCTTCTAGTAAAGTGTAAAATTACACTTTACTTATGTCCATCATACATTTCTGAAGGCACCTTGCTTGTCTCTCCCTGCTGCTTATCTCTCTTTTCTTACCTAGAGCTGAAGGGTTCGTGACTGAATATGTCTTAAGGGCAGGACATTCAGATTCTGGTCCATATTGTACTGTCTGTATTGCAATAGTGTCTCTATTGTTTTCTTGCCAGTTTGTGTCTTGACTGTTGGGCACTATAGGCAGCCAGGTAAGGTTTTGTTTTAGATCCCGTATTATTTATAGTCTCTAACATCTAGAGCTATGCAGTTCCCAAAAAGCACTCTTCAGCTCGCAGCTGGCGAGAGTCCTGATAGTAGATGAGAAGGACTTTTTTTTTTTTTTTTTTTTTTTTCTTACGGTAGTACTGCTAGTCCACAGATTATGAATCTCACATTAGGAAATTCTTGCTGGAAGAATCTTATATTGGAGGGGGGACAGGATGGGACATTTTTAAACAGGTGATTCAGTTGAATGGCTTGTTTTGCACCAGAATTACCCAAGCATATTAAAACTGATTTATGCTAATGAGAGTGTTAATGAGACTAAAGAGATTTCATCCATTTTGGAAAGTATTTTAATAAATGATAGGTACTACATGTAAATTCTCTCCTCAAACCAGGATCTGTTAATGCTACAGCTGATGGTAGTTACAAATAAAAATACTCAAAACCAAACTTCCTCTAAAGGTAAGCAGGTTTTTAAGCGGAAATAACTGTTACTGCACATTCTCCACAACTATAGGTGAACTGTATCTAGTTTCAATTTTAGTGGCAAAATGTTTTAGTGTGGGAACAACCACTGTTACAGCCTTGTGATTAATAAATAATAGTGGCCTATCATTTCTGTTACAGGAATCTAGGAATGTTAAATAAACTAATGGCAAGCAAATATGCCTGACTAACAAGCTGGTAGTTAAACTACAGATACAGTTTTACTGTGACTCAGTCTATGATACTAAGTTATTTAACCAGTCTTTGCCTCAGTTTCTAACATCTGTAAAGTACTGACAGTACTTTGTCTGCCTTGAAAAAGTTTGGCAGACTATTTGCATCTTAAGTGTTTGAGATCTACTTCTAAGCAGATGGATAAATTGTGGTCTCAGGTTCACTTGGCTGTTGTGACTACGTTAAGTGTCTGGGCTTTTGTTTTAACGGAGTACATTGTTTATTATATGATTTATTAAAGTCAACTCTGGTTTACCATTATTTTCCAACTAGTACATTTAAAGCACATAGTAGTTCCAGTGTGTTTCTACAGACTTCAGTTTATCGTGCTATCGCCAGAGACAAAGGATGGTGACAGGTTTCTTGTGTGTGTGTTGAAGAACATGGGATTGAATCCTACTTGTCTTCAAAGCCACTTTTTGTTATGATCTGTGACACAGAAGCTGTTCAACTGGAAAATAAATGCTTACTAGAATAATTAATTTTTCTCACTATTCCTTGAAAAGGCTAGTGCCCAATAGAGAAACACTGAAATAGCATCTTATGTAGAAACGTCTCTGCTGATTATCTGCCCAAGTAAAGCTCATCAGATGATAGAGCAGAATCAATAGTAAATCCTGTGCTGTTTTGTGTTCGTTCTGCCTTTCAGAACCGTTTTTCTTCTATAATAACACTTAGTTTTTCTTTAATAATACAGTATTCATGGCCTCACCTGTGTTAGTAGGAAAGGAATGGGGCATCTTAGTAGTAGACTGAAATATGATCAGTACCTAGGTCAGCAGCAAGTGGGGAAAATCTTGTTAAAGAATTGTCTGATGTTTTACAGGAAGCTTTTTCCTGTGGCCTCATCGGATAAGGTGCTGCAACCTCAGACAATCTGAAGCACTGCTTCTAAGAAAACAGTGCTGATTTTAGGATTTTACTGCCACTCAACAAAAGCATTTTGTTTGGGGAGGGAGAAGGAGGTGTCCTCCTGCAGTGCGTCCTCTTCTCCCCTTGATAGCGGAGTGCTGTAGAGAGGAAACTGTATATCAGAAGTTCCACATTATTGATAGAGAAGCAGAGATGCAAAAGGATAGACTGATTTTACCAAATCTGTATCATCAGGTTGAGTGAGAAGAATGCAGTCTCTAGATTCATCAGTTCTAGGTAGATGCCCACTAGCATGACACCTGTAAGTTCAGAAACAGATGTTGAACTGTGAGCTAGGGGAGTGATGAGAAAACAAATTACTATTGAGCAAAGTGATTTTAGCAAAATGGGAGAGAAAAGTTGGGCTTATGTTCTGCTGCTGTCAACCAAAATTCGGGAAGGCTTAGATAAAAGAAGTTGTAATTCTGTCCCAGGACTCCAACTTGTTTCTAGGCACTTGCAAATGCCTGTGACTGTTTCCTGGCATATCCTCTTTCTTATGTCAGCAACATTTCTTATGACTCAGTGTTAGCCTCGATTCAGATTTGGCATTACTGGTCTTTGGTATTGCTGACTGTATTCTTATCTTCTGTTTCCTAGTTCTCTTCCCCTCCGGAGTCTGGGATTTGCAAAAGCAGCAAATAATCTTCAGGCTTCAGATAGTATTTTCTCTTTAGTGTGGCTGCCTCCTGCTCTTCAAGTGCAGTCTAGACCAACTTCAGTGTTGTGGGAATGAGGAAATAGGAACATTTTTTTAATTTGATAATAAGTATCAAGGGCATTGTGTTGTCCCCTGTAGGGATGGGATGAGAGTGGGAAGGGAAGCAAGGTCCTTTTTCATAGACACTTTGTTCCCATTTCTGACAGGGAAACTCCTGTCCAAACAGTCTAATTGGAAAATATATTTATTTGAGGACTCACTGTAGGTTCTTGCACAGACATGTCCAGACATTTACAAGCAAAATTTGTTCCTGCAGCATTTTCCCCTGTACCTCTGGTTACTCTTTCAGTCCATGTGGCATGCCAGGAGAGGTGATGTCTGCTGTAATACAAGAGGCTTGTGTTTGCTCTGAACTAAAATGCTAAGTGATAAAACTATGCTAGTACAGCTATTATATGAAAGCTGGGCTGAGATTCATTCTTTTAACACTTCTCACCAGGATTTATTTTTTCTCTCTTTCCTTACTTCCACTGACAACTATGTGGAAGAGAATGAGGAGGGGGGTGTCAAACAATAGCTTTATCTGTTACTCAGTTTACATCATTAACTTTTCTAAAGAGCTTTGAGAGGTGAATTTATTCATAAATAGAACTGCAGAGCATCTGCTATGAATAATAGAGATTCTGAAATGTGCCCTGCACAAAGGGCACTTAGGCTTCTCTAGTTTTAATAATCCACACTGTTGCTGGTATGAATTGTTTCATCTTCTTGCTGACTCCCTGTTGAGATAAAGGAGAATGCTAAAAATCTAGAGACTATTTTTTTCCTTCCTTTTATACCACTTCCCTGGTGTAAATCAGGAATGACTACTTCGAGTAATGCTGTTGTAGAACCAGTACAAATGAAATCCAGTGTACCATTTTCCTGGTATGTAGTGGTTCATAGTGTGCATTATAAGCTGCAAGAAGCATTAAAAGGTTCAGAGTTCATTATTCTTGTGCCACAGATCTACAAATGCATAACTGCTTATAGAATTAAATAATGCTATTTCTCTGTATTTAGGAGAGAACTTTAAGCATGCATAGAGGTAGGATGCTTGATTTTGCAAAGGCACATGCTGTTGATAAATTCTAAATACTTAAACAAATCCCTTATACAAAATAGGAGCATTAAAAACAACATTAAAATTGTTAAAGGACTGCTCATATTGTTCCTGTAGGAATGAGTTAGAATAGAAGCCCACTGACTCATTCTGACCATTGCTGTTCTAGACTAGTGGTCCTAAGAGGCTCATGCAATTCCACTTGCACAACTGCTCTGGTTTACAGACAGCATTCATAGTTACAACTGATGGAGTTTCCAGAGCAGTCACAAGGGAAGAGTTAAATTTAAACCCAACAGATTATTAGATAACAAAGTTAACAGTCTTGACTCTGTGTATTCCTGAACCATTAAGGCCCTAAAATAGCACCATTCCACTGGTCTGGAGGGTGTTGATCCCACTTCTACAACAACCCTGTTTCTTCTTGTGGCAAGATAGGCTGCTTCTTCCTGATGCTGCTGGTATTACTGTTATGCTCCTTTATTATATATAGCCTTGGTGCTTTGGCAATTAGGGTAAAATACACAACTCACAAGATCTGAATCTTTTCATAGATCATGTGTAATATGAGCCAGGTAAGATTCCTTACTTCAGTGTGCCTCAGTTGTGATTCAGACCACCTGAGGATTCATAGGATTGTTTAGTTTCCTTGATTCATTCAGTCCTTAGGCCATTAGATGAGAATTCAAGAATAAATGAAAATTAGATAAAACTTTGGTGTGCAACTGCCAGTTCAGCTGTCCCTCTGAGCCCAAGATCCCTCTTCTAAAAAGGCCTAAACATCACATACCTTTTACGTATTGGACTCATAGCAGATCGTATATTGATTGCGTTGTTAGTGAAAGAATATCGGAACGATATGTGTGTCTGATTACTATTCTTTTTTTTCTTTTTTACCTGCATTGTGAAGGGAAGTGTTTCCTTAGTTTGTATGCAAACTATATGTGTATATAGATAGTGTATAAGTACTAGTACAAAGTACTGTAAGAACAGAAGTATAAAATGAAAAGAAGGCAGGGAGAACTCCATAGCTAGATGGAATCACTAGATGTTTTTGTATCTCAGAGGTGTATGTATGTTATTAAGAGATTGTTTAGAGACTATTTAGTCCATTCAGTGGAAGGATGGATTGACAGTTTGGTTCCTTTCTTTCAGACACAGAGGACAGTGGCCTACTAGTGTTAGATTTTGGCTAAAAATTATTGAAATGAACTCTTTAGCTCAAAGGAGCCTAAGATTTGTGCCACCAAAGACCTTGTTGGCAGCTTGTCAGCAGCCTGAGGGCTGCACCAGCTTTACAGAAACATTTGCATATTTTTGATCAGTAATGTGTGCTTGTAACCTTACTTTCCTGTTCTCTCAGCTTCCCTGATGAATGAAGATTACTTGTGGGAATTTCACTGATAATCCTGATCAGTACGTTGGAAAGTATTGCCTTCAGTTTGGGGTCCCTGTGCACACACCAGCTACAGGCCTCATTTTTTAGATCCTATACCCTGCTTGTCCTGATGCTACTACCAGAAGCCAGTGAAGAAGTGAATTCATTGTTTCAGTTTGCAGATTAAAGCATGGACAAATTTGGATGTCCTTATCAGAGTAGTACCAGGAGTTTCCATCAATTGACTTTACTTCTTCTTTGCTGCTGTCTTCCTACTCTTTTGCCCAGCACCGTACTTTTACATATAGTTGGAAGCTCTTTTTGCAGTCCTTCATCCAAAACATGTCCAGGAAATACTGACATCAGTTCAGTGCAAGGGACACTCCTTCTGTCTCCCAGGGTCGAGCTACCCATAGAGCTCTGATGCTGGAGTGCATGATCAAACATGCACATAGAAAACGCAGTTAGTCAGCAGGTTACTGAGGTCAAACTTTCTCATGGGTCCTGTGCCAGGGCCGTCCTGTTGGTTCTGGCTGCAAACCAAGCAGCAAAGTGGAGCAAAAGAATTGCAGACAAAGGGCTTTTATTTATTAGTTATTAATGTTTTTTGATTTAACCAGATCAGTCTGAAGTTATTGGCAGCTAAGATTTATGTAGTTTACATCAGGGGATTCCTGCTGGGGTTTCCTCCCTCTGCTCCCTCGCTGTTACTCATTCCTTTAAAGTAATGTTGATGATTGCATTTTCTCAGAATATTTCAGGGTAAAGAAAAATTAAATTCAAATTCTGAATTTCTGTTTAAACAACATCGCATTCTGGAGTCAGTCATTGTAGGTTCACTTACCTCCCTGTATACTGCTGTAAGAAGTTTAATTAAAACTTTGAATTTTATTGTTGCATGACCTTGGGAAAAGTCCATCTTAGATGTTAAATTTGTCTGAATCACTGTTTTTCTCATGCTGCCTTCGCAAATGCTTCAGGACCAGAGATTGCTTCCCTGGTTTTAGAGCTTGATTCAAGTGTTGCTTTCTAATCTTTCAGGTGCTGGATAGATATTTAGCCTGTCTGTTGAGTGCTTGATCTCATTTCTGGTCTCATAGGTTGTGTGTTTGGGTTGATACTGCACCTGAGAATTGAACTAGGATTTTTAGGGAGCAGTTATAGCTGGAAGCTTCCCTCCTTCCTCTCTTTGCTGGCAGGCTGTACCAAACTGCCTTCCACCAAAACTTGCCCTGCATATATCTTACAGTGCCTCCTACCTTTGCTCTTTATTCTGAGTTCTCTGTGGTCTCCTTCATACATAGTGTTTTCAACTGTTCTGCTGCAAGCCTGGAATGACTCCAGACAGATTTGCTCCAGGCTAACAGAGCAGAGTTGGGCCTAAATGTATTTGTGTGGATTGGAGCAAATATGATGGATGTTGTAGAAATTCAGGGCTGAAGAGAATTTCAAGAAATGGTCTAGCCTGTGTATGTTAGACAATGTCTCTGTGTGGTCAAATGTAACAAAGGTGTTTCAAACGTTGAAAGAAAAGTTTTCTTCATTTTATTGCTCTCTGATGGTTCTTCACTACACAGCTTAAAATTGAAAACTGTCAGAAAATACTGATGTAGTGGAGGGACCCACCTGGAATAGTATATATGTAATATATACTATGTAAAGGATTGGCTAGCTTCATATGTTGTGAGAATGTTTTACTGGTGGTGAAGTGGGAGGAGGCTTTTCCCTTTGTTCTGTTTAACATAATTTCTTGATGAAGATACTTGGGGTAGAGCATCTGTTTCTTTCAGCACTACACAGGGGAAAAGCCCTAGGTAAATCCAAGTCCGTGTGGCTTTTGCTTGTTGGCTAAGTATAATTCTTCTATGGAGAGTGCTGATAAGTGCATTATGAAGAGAGGTTCTAGAGAAGTTTCCAAGTCTGTGACAGGTGCAGGAGAGTTGCACTGCTTTTAAAGAGCTGGTATATAGTTTAGAGTGTAGTGTGAGGTGGAGCAGGACTGAAAAAAGTACTTGGATTTGCAGTTTCCTAAAACTCAGATTTTGCTCTTTATTGCAATAATCTCCGATAGCAGCATCAGTCCGGTGAGGTTCCTCTGAGTTTAACATCATTGCCATGTTATTTCATTGTTGAGGTGTCTAAATGGAAATCACAGTTAAGATTGGGGTGTTCTGCCAGGCTGTATGGAGAGGAAGTCTAGCTAGGCCTAAAGAGAAATTAGATCAAGTGGAGAAAAGGAGTGGAGCAGAGAACTGTCCTAGATTATAAATTTATAAGACTACCAAGAACAGGTCTTGAGTCCTAGTCTTGAGCCCTACACTGGATTGTTTTTCTCTTTTCTGATGCAGATATTGGTGCTCTTTTCTGAAGGAAAGACACCAAACTTGCTTAAATAGATAAAGCCATTGTTTAAAATCTCCATTCTTCTGATATTAACAATATAGCTGATTTTCAGCTTCATTGTGGTTTTGTTGCAACTCTCGGGAAGCTGTTAAACTAACAGTGTCTGTACAGCTTCTTGTACAGTGAGTTTGTTTTGGAGATATTTGACTAAGGCTGTGAGATGTTTAGAAGTCAGGGCCACTGGCGCCATTGAACTTGTATAAATAAACTTCATTTGTGCTGCTTTCACACAATTAAAGCTCAAGACCTGGAACATATTTTAATGAGGTTTATTTTGCTAGTCAGGACACACAGATTTCATCT
This sequence comes from Rhea pennata, assembly GCF_028389875.1. Taxonomy (NCBI): domain Eukaryota; kingdom Metazoa; phylum Chordata; class Aves; order Rheiformes; family Rheidae; genus Rhea; species Rhea pennata. The sequence goes on from NC_084682.1 coordinate 993,177, forward strand.
AGTTTGTTTAGTGTTCTAGAAACATACAGGAATGTATGCACGCCAGCATCTGTTGTGGATTGATTTCTTCTTCCTTCATGGGAGTGTAGGAATTTCCTTTTCATAAGGACAGAAGCAGGGAGAGCTTTGGAAGGATTTTCTAGAGATGAAGAGCTTTTTCAGCATGTTGCAGTTCATCACTAAGGACTTTCTCAGTTTCCTGCAAAGGCAAGTGTGGACTGAACAGGCACTTCCATTGTCTTCAGTTTCCTTTTTCTCCATCTTCCCCCTTATATTTTAAGTTTACGAACTTTTGGAAGGAAGCTTTGGGTGAGGATAAAGGAGGGAAATAAAATAAATTGACTTCAGTTTTATTAACATCAGGACTATAAATTTCTGTTCAGGTTCCAGAATTCAAAGGGCGGTGGATCTGAGGTTTTGCTTTGGGTCTATCTTTAATTCAGCATAGAAGATGATAGTTGCAAGGCCAAATAGTATTTCCTGTTCCATCCATTATATATTATTGCATAACTGGCTACCTTTCTTGCGAAAGCAGTTCAGCTGACCTCCCAAGAAACAGGTATAGGCTATTGATTGGGTCATAGTGCAGCTCTGGAAGGTCCATTAATCTTGTTTGCCTCAGTAATTCTTTTCTTGACAGAAAGGCAGGGCCTTGCAGTTGGTGGACTTGGACATTGGGAGTGAAAACTGTCTAGAACAAGCCATCCCTCTCCTCAGTGCAGTGCTTGGATAGGAAGAGAAGATGGTTGATCTTGTGATGTGTTCCTTTTCATTTGCTCTGTGATCCTGTGGTCTCTAGACACATCAGAATTACAGAATCTCTGCAACAGTATCCTTAAACAGTAGAGGAGCAAGCAGTTACCTCAAGTTGTTGGTCTCAAGAACTAAAGCTGAGGGCAGCGCATATTTTATATTTAAATAGTTTGTGCTTAAATAAAAGGGAAATGAATGGAAGAATCAGCATGACTGAAACAGGGGACTAATTTCAAGGGACACAGGATCTGTAGCTGGTTCTGCCACTGCCTCACTGTATGCCCTGGGTTGTGTCACTTTATTCCCCAAGGCCTCAATATTCCTCTCAGCAGAACTGGGAGTAGTTACACTTACCATTTTGCAGAGAGGCCTGTGAATGGCAAACATCATGTAAGTACTGTTAATCACTGTTCATATTCTTGTTTCTCTTTCAGAAGAAAATGAAAAACACGAAAAGCTCCGCCTAGAAAGAGAACAGGAGCAGAAGAAGGCCAGTGTACAAAGGGTTAACAATGCCATTCATGTGGAAGAGCCAAGGAACGAAAGGCTGGCAGTGCCCCTCTCTCCCCCTGCACCAGCCCCTCCACCTCCTCTGCCTCCACCCTTAGCAACTCCTATATCTGTCATTCCTATTCCTGTTGTTACCAGCCCCCCTCAACAAGCAGCACAGACTACCTTGTCCCCTCCACTAGTACAACGCCACCAGCCTCTTTTAAGCACTCCCAGTGTCACTAAGGAAGCATCTTCAGTTGCACCTGTCATACAAAGACCATCTGGTCCACTTCTTCCAGATGTGAAAGCTGCTACACCCCCATCAGGTAGCCCAAAGCAGCTCCAGCATTATGCAGCTCCAGTCCTGGCCATCTCTCAACACCATGTTGTTCAGCAGCCAATACAGCCTCAGTCACATCAACCCCTGCAGCAGCATCCAGGACCACCCTCACAGCTTAGTGCTCTAAAGCTGGTTCCAGCAGAAGATGCCAAACCAAATGAGCAGAAGAAGAGACCTGGAGGGTGAGTATGCATTGTGTTTTGGAGATAAGGACTTTGGAGGGTTCTGAGAGAGAACAGGCAAAAGCAATTTCTGAATTCTGTAGCAAATCTGAGCATCTCTTCCATTTGTAAATAGCTGTTAGATTAGAAGTAAGATCCATGGATATTTGGATGTCGCTCTTGCGCTCTCTCTCTCTCTCTCTATTTTTTTTTCCTTTGACTGGAGTATTCAAGGATTTTTTTCCAAGCTAGAACTATTAGGAAGCAAGTCCCAGCACTGCCTGTCTGATCTCATACAGCATCTGATATTATGCTCAGGCGAAAGATCTCTGTTCAAAGTGGTCAGGGAAGTCATACAGCAATCTTGCTTGCAGAAGCCTTCTTGAAAGTTGGGCTGTGGTAGTATTCTATGTTTTGTTTCCCAGGACAGGGATCATCTTAGTTACCATCCTAATTTCTTAGTGTTGTAAATGCTAAATCCAATCCTGAGTTAAGCAAAACAGACTTCCTATTTGTTCAAGAATCCTGGAGCTGGAAGGGACTTAAGGTTGTTTAAACTTTCCCACCCTCACATGTGACTTGTGACCCTGATGTTGCTCCTGGTGAGTGTTTGTCTAACATGTTCTTAATGATTTCGGCTGGTGCAGTCTCCTATTTTCTCTTTAGACAATTGGTTCCAGATCATAGTAGCCTAATAAGTAGCCCAATATTACTTGTCCTGTTTCTCATGGATGAGGAGAACAAATCATTTCCTTCCTGTTTGCAGCAGCCTTTTACCCTCACTCCCTTTGGTCTTCCCTTTTGCAGGATAAATAGCCTGGATTCAGTCTTTCCTCCTAGATCATCTTACTTAGACCTCTAACTGTTTTCCTTAATCTGCAATTGATAGATGTCTCTTTGATAGATGTCTCTTTGAAACTCAGTGCCAAAGACTGGATGTGCTAATCCAGCTGAGACCTCTTCAGGACTGAGTGGAAAGCTCAAAACTTTGCAGTTCACTTTTTTTCCTGGATTTTCCAGTCTTTGCTGCATTTGCTCTGAGCATTACTATAATACAGTTGTTAAAAGAGCATGAAGAATGTGAATTCTGCCTATGGAGAAACAATGCTTGGCAGTGCTGAGCAGTGACCTGTTTCCTATGGTCCTGACCTGTTCCCTGTGGAAGACTTCCATAAAAAGCATAACTGTTTCAAAATCACATCATGGGAGCAAGAAGAGAAGTAAAATGTAGAGGACAAAAAAAAGGGTCCATAGTGTCTTTTGGAATGTAGCAATCCCAATTTGTAAGAATTTGTAAAGATATAAAATGTCAGTATAATTCCTCTTAGAAAGACTGAGATGTTTATGGCCTGTCTATAAAACAGTCGCCTGCAGAAACGATAAGGATATTTGTGCATAAAACAACAGAGCCTGTCACAGAAGTTGTTGTATGGGTTCAGACTGGTGTACAGAAGGTTTCTGATGGCATAGGTACTCAAGTGAAAGATGTGGAGAGTTTTGCTCTCTAAGCAGCAGCTGTCCTGGCAAAAGGCATTAAGATAGCTGCAGTTATACTAGCAAACTGCTCTGTACCATTAAAATATGTTTTGTTCATGGGGCAGGAGGGTGGGCTGTTATCCCAGTGTAAAATGCAATACTATTGCTGTGTCAGTGTGCAAAGTTAGAGCATTTTACTGTGCAGCATTTCTGGAGCTCTTAAACACCAGAAGAATGCCTGTTTGATGCTGAGCAAGCTGTAAAGGTTTCCTGTGATGCATTTTGGATCAGATACCCCAAGGTGCATGCTCTTTCTCTTCCTGGAGTTACTCCTTTAGGCATAAACATAGAAAAGATGTTTTATTTGGTTTGTAAATGGTTCATGGGAAAAAGACTGTCAAATATTTATTTTAAACATCTGAATATTTATTAAATATTAACCTGCCTCCTGAAATGCTCACCTCACCATCAGCATATTTTCAACCAAAGGTAAATAATCATTTTGCATAGTGTATGGAAAATGCTTGAAATCTCTGTGTGTCTGCTAATGTGCTTTATCACTGCAGTAGCTGAACACCTGAGATAAGATAGATTTGTTTTGCTTTTCCTGAAAGAAGGCTCCCTCTGATTGGGGGGACGGAGGGGAAACAGAACCAAACAAAACAGGAGTTGACCCTAGTTCTCTTTCTTGAGCAGTGACTAAGAAATTCCTGTATTACTTTACTTCATATTTATGTTCAGCTGTGTTATTTTAGGCACAGTAAAAAACTAAAGAGGTTTGAAGTATGACTGCTAAGTCCCATATGCTTTATCTTGTAATTGTATAAATCTTACTTCACTGGAGTGTAGGCATAGATGAGAAATGGGTCAGAATCTGGGCTATATAGTGCTGTATAAATGCATACAATTCATACTTTTTCTGTATCTTATCTTCTCTTTGATAATAGCCATGTCTGTGTATATAGACATGTTACACTGTTACCTGTTTGTGTTGTGTGCAGTATATGCATAATCCATTATATGTATATATGCTTATATAGCTAAACTGCATGTGAAGTGTAGATCTTATCTTTATATAGTATAGCTGGAAATACATATGCAAATAATATTAAGACAGTGATATCTGAACACCTCTGTTGCTCTTTAATATTTACCTCTATATCCTAGACACACATGCACTGCTGAAAGGGCAGGTTGAATGGCAATAGTTTTAAACCTGACACTGAGTTTATCTTTGTTCTGTTTGGGTTACAGGGTTGGGACCAGGGAAGTACATAATAAATTGGAGAAGAACAGGTGCGTAGAAAGCCAGGGTTGTGCTTTTTTATTGTAATTCCCCTTCCTTTTTTTTGCATATAGTCTGTAAATATTCATTTGGTATTTTTTACAAATGACTTGGAACAAAATACTTTGACTTTTAATGAATCCTATAATACTGCTTTGCTTTTTTATAGCTCACTTCTGCATCTCTTGCTTCTCAGTATGTTTTACTTAGCTGCATAATTGCATTACAGTAACACTGCAAATCCCTGATCCTGCAAAGTAAATCGCCATGTGCATAATAGTGTCATTTCTCATTTGGGTTAAAGTAGTATGTTAGCCAATATCAGGGACCACGGTATAGTGTAAATGCAAAATAAAGACCAGTTCCTGATCCAAAACTCTTACAGTGTAAACAGCTATACCAGAACATGGTGAAAGTGAAGGTAACAGCACAGAAAGATGAGATATTCTATTTAAGATTATACAACATTTCCTAGCAAAACTAGGACTAGAATTCAGGTCTCAAGCCACACACTCCTGTTCCATTTACTGGATTGAAATGGCTCAATTTTAAGCAAATAGGTAGTTGCAGAGGCTGCTGTGCACATGTGTAAGTGCTTTGCTGGATTAAGGCCAAAATTAAGTTTTCACTCTCCATTCAACTGACTTATGCTCACATAAGTTGACAAACTACCTGTGTTTTTTTCAGACGTGCTCATTTGAAAGAATGCTTTGAGACATTAAAACGCAACATCCCCAATGTAGACGACAAGAAGACCTCAAACCTCAGCGTTCTAAGGAGTGCCTTGCGATACATCCAGGTATGTATGGCGTTCGGGTAACTGCTTGTTATTGTTGACTGCCATTTTTACACATTTTATCTATCAAAACCCAGAGAACAGTATTAACTTTGCTGAAACCAAGTTAATTATCTACTTCCTGTAGTACAAAGGAAAAGGGAAAGGAGGAGCTCCTGTTTTCCCCCTTTCTATACAAGTGTAGTCATTTATAAACTCCATATTTGCAGAGCATTTTATATCTAGGTATACTTTCCTCTGGCAATCTTCTTATACTAGAAATTCCTAGTTAACCATAAATCAGTCATGCTAATGGTAGTGATGGCCTTTAGATAGCTTTCACCTTAATGAAGTAGGTAATTCAATTGTTCATAAAAGGGACATGCAGTGTGTATGAAGTTATACTGCTCCTTTCTGGACTAAGGTGAATTTTAATCTGTGTGTTCTGGGGTTTTCTTGTCTTTGCTAATCAAAACAGACTTCCATGAAGATTTTGAATGTCTCAGATTTTTGGTGAGACAGACATGGGTTATGCCCTTGGTGGTAGGGAAAGACAGGAATTTTGGGATGCAACTTGAAGTTTAAAATGGATTGAGTACCAAGAATGAATCTGGGAAAAAGTGAGGATAAAACTAAGTTGTGGTGTTTGCAGGCTGAGTGAAATGTATCAGTATTTGTTTACTGCTTGTTATTTATCTGGTATTTGGCACTGTCAGCAGTTTTGTCGGCTGACTTTATGCATTGATTTATTCTTATCCAGCACATTTTCCATACTTAATATTCGTAAAACTGGTTAATGGTAGCACAGCAAAAGTTCTTGGAGATGTCCTCTGTGGCTGTGAAATCAATAGCCTGTAATGCAGTTAAATTAATTGAGAAAAAAGAAAAGGGAAGATTGCTGAAGCTGTAACTTTCTCTTGCGAGTGAAAAGAGCCAAAGATGTCTTATTTTGGCTGGAGTAAAGCATGCTGAAGACTGTTCACAAATGGGCTTTTCCACAATGAAGTGGCTTCTTCTTTCCTCTCTTTCTTCCCACCTTTCTCAGTATCTCTCCAACACCATTTTATTCCTATGGTCAGAGGTACAGAACATTCGCTACTCTCCCTGACTTTTATTTTGGAGATCCACTAATTACTCATAAGCTTTCGGAATAAGACCGTCTTGGCCCTTGTCAATAGCCTTTGATCAAGGCATAGAAAACCAGGCAAATTCTAATGATACCCAACCACTAGAGGATGGACAAACAATAGGAAAAAAATCTACCTTTCTTAGAAAGGTCACTTCTGGAGATGTGGTTGTATTGCAGTTAATGGGCATTGGAAAAGATACGAGCCTTTCATTTCATTTCAAGCGGGTTGCTGTCAGTAAAGAAATGAGCTTTCATTAACACTAACAGAGACCAAGTGATCTGATCACCTGTTCTTGCTTTTGGGAGTTGAGTCCACAGTCACGATGTCACGAATGGAAATGTCTCTAGCATAGCTAGCTGCCACTATGAATATTGATGCAAGTGCAGATCTATCTGTGAGCAGACTGCTCTTCAGCAGAATTTTTATTCTGTGCTTTTGGAAGACAGCTTAAAATTCTCTTTGAGGATGTCAGTAGGGATGATTGGTTCTTTCTCTCCCTGTTCTCTAGATCCATTGTGGAATACTTTGAGGCTTAGTAGTAGTGCAGCTGTGTTACCTACGGACATATATACATTTATCTCTGTAAACTGCTAGAAATTAAACTCCTGTCATGTCCTTCTAGGAAGCGTGAATTGCTTTTTCAGTGGTCCAAAAGGTATCCACAGATCCAGAAAATCATTTTGTTTCCTTTAAGTTTCTACCACTCAGGACCCATTTCACTGTCACCCCTAATTGCCTTTCTGTACATTGATCAATTCTTTAACTATGCTGTGATCACTTCTGTAGGCCTGACTGACTAATCCAGCCACCTTAGGAAAATGTCTAGGTGGCTGTGTACTGGTAGTGGGGCTTAAAGAAGAAAAGTGTGCCTGTGTCGTTCTGTATACCTGCTGTTTAGAACCTTCCTGTTTAGAAAGGAATCTCAGCGTGGTTTAATTGCAGCATGTTTGTAAAGTGAAAATACAGAAATTCTAGCTAATAACTTCGTGATATTTTCAGTAGTCTCAGACACTATGATGTAGTATAGATTGCTGTCTACATAGTTCTAGTTTATGTACTGCACTATCTGTTCACACCATGAAATTTCTTGGATTATTAGAGAAACGACAAAAAAAGACAGGTGAGGTGACTTGTCTCAGATGTGCAATGCCCTGGTCTTAAAAATAAACCAACCAAGTTGCCTGATAGGGCTTCCATGAAGGCATTTTTAGCTGTGTAAGTATGTCATTTCCTCTCTCCTTACCATTCCCAAAAGCACATCAGAGCACTTGGAGCTAGCTGGTTAGAGGAGAGTGAATCTTGAGTAGTTAAACAATTGGGTTTTTTGTGGTCAAACACAGTGTTACTTTGCAAGTGATACAGATCTGCTGGAACAGCCTGATAGAACTGTGCATGTCTTTGAGGCACTCTGCTTAAAGGGGTGTCTCCACCTTCTTAAGCTCATGATGATACTTAAGTGTATGGAAGAGTTTATAGACAGGTAGACTGCAATATTAGTTTGATGTCCTCTCAATCTTCTTATTTCTCAGTGGGCCAGCAAGCTCTGAGCTGAGATGCTCAGAACTAGAGCTACATATTCCACATGCCAGACTAATGAGGAAACTTAAGATAAAACAATGTTTCTGCTAATGGCTCCACTGGGAGCACTCACCTTTGTTCTGTCCATCCCCCCCCTTTTTTCTTTTTGTATGTGTATGTGAAAGCTTTTCTCAGCAGCCTGCTTTCTAAGGGTCAGGCTGTTGTTAGGTTGTTTCTTTCCTAGATCACACACACTGTTTTGATCTGGACATGAGTATCTGTTGACATCTGATTGTAGTTTAATGGCAGGTGTCAGATGAGTTGGCTAGTCTCAGTTCCTAGAAAGCAACCAGTTGCATTAGAAAATGAGATCACTCATTTCACTCATTCTGCCTTCATGCCTGTTAGTCACACTACCTGACCCCTGATCTTAGTTTTGCAGGATCAGATCACTAACTCGTCCTAATGAGGTAGGTAAATTCTGCTGTTTTGCGGCTGGGGAGAGTGAGCAGGAGAAAGAGAGGTAACTGATAGGGAGAAGGTAAATTACTTGCTCTAGATCACCTAGGAAATGTATGTTGAATTCAAGAACTGAATCTAAAATACTGAAGTTGTAGGCTGACAGTGCAGTTCCAGCTCCTTAGCTAGGAGTTTGTGTAGACAGAGTTGCCTCGTCACCTGTAATAGGTTTGATTCTGTAGTCATCAGGAAGGCTGCAGAATCAGGTCAGGGACAGCCTGCTCTGCTGTGTGTAGATGAGCGCAGTCTCCCATCTGCCAGTGCTGCAGCACTTGGCTCACTCCTACAAAGGCAGAGGAGGTGGGGTCAGATCATACCACGCACGCGAGCGCTGAGCCCAGCCTTCATCAGGGCGCACGCTCATGCTCACGATGGCGGTGAAGGTCACGGTGACCTCACAGCCCTCCCCTCCCTCCTCTCTCCAGCCCAGAGCACCCTCGCCAGCGTCCACGTCCACGTGTGCAGCGAGCACATGGCTAGTGCCAGCCCCCAGCGTCAGCGGGACTGCCCGCCCAGGGCTGCGAGCCGAGCCGTGCAGGCCGCTGCAGCGCTGTGCAGCTGCGCCTGCCGGAGGAGGTGGTGAGGAGCTGCCTCAGCTCCCGTGGGTGGGTGGGCTCTGCTGGGCCAGTGCGGCTTGTGTAACCTCCTCGCTGACGTTAGCGTCTGCTGCTCTCAGTGATTTTCTTGTCCGCTTTTTGCACAGAAGCAAGAGTGTCTCTTGCGGCCGATCATTTTAATTCAGAAACAACAGGGAGTATCCAGAAAGCAGAATATCTTCCTTGGTATTTGTTTTGCTGTGGATTTAGCCTGAATCATGACATGCACTTGTGCTAAAAAATAGACAGCTGTGTTTATTTGCCTGAAAAACAGATTATTAAAAATCTTGTTTGAATTTTCAGACTTTTAAAAAAAGACTTACTTATTTCATTTTGAATTTAACTTCAAGCTGTTTCAACAAAAATAACACACATGGGGAGTTCATCCCACAGATGAACCATCTGCTGATGCTCCTCACCTGTCCCAACTGATCATGAAGGGAGCCTAAATGGGACCGCAGACTGGACTGGGACATCAGCTGGCAGCTATGGCTAGATGAGATGAATCCCAGCCTGACTTAAAGATGGAAGCACAGGGTTAGTCATGATTAAAAGAAAAACAAAAGAAGCATTGCCTTCTTGGCAGTAAAAAATACAGTTAACACACCCACCCACACGGAACATTTCAAAGACTGTCTTTGCCCTGTATCTCCATAGGCTTTTTTTTTTTTTTCCTGCAGCTGCAGGGTACCACAAATCACATTCCAAATTCAGCATGTTTCACTTAACAGGCTTGTTTGCCTCTCTCCCTGGTGAAGAGGACACGGGAATTGTACAAAGGAGAGTTAAAAGTAAAGATTTTAATTCGCAGTATAGCGAAGTAGTTCTTCATGAAAACAAGAAGATACCCAAACCAAATGAGTCTTTCACAGAATGAGTGCAGTGTGCTGGCCCTGAAGCTGTAGTTAGCTGATGATCTGTGCCTTCAAGGATTATGACAGTTTACTAATTGTTGCAGTCTCTCTTTCTGTGAAATCCTTTTTTTCTTCATTCCAGCTAGAACTTTTTAGAAACCAGCTATTTGTTTCCTTGGCTGACTTTAAATATTTGTGTCTGTATCAAATCAGATAAGTTAGAAAGTTAAATTCCAAACATCCATTTAGCTGTCATTTTAATTTATCCTTAGAGTTGTGATTGTGCACTGCAACAGTAAATTAGGATCTCCGCAATTAAACACATTGTTGCACAAAGGAAATTAGGCCGAACACAGTTGGAAGTTAATAATCCTTTCAAATAGTGATTCAGTTTTAGGCAGTGTAAGCAGTTGTGTTGTGAACTAACTTCATGGCTTTCAGTTGAAGGAATTGTCTCTTACTGGTCAAAGCAGCAGAGTGGGCCTTCAGTCTCCAAGTGGCGGAGCCTGCACCGTAGTACATCTGTTCTGCGAGCCAAGCCACCTAACCTCTTTGTTCTTCGCATATGGACCACAAAACATAGGTAAAATACTGAAGACCTGAAAGTTTCTAAGATGCCTAAAAATGATTAGAAAAACATGCAGTGGGAAAAAATGCTGTTACCTACTGTGAGAGAACCATGGCCCAGTCCTCAGCTGGGGCAGATCAGCATTTGCTCCATAGAAGTGATATTCTCTGCAGAAAGCTAGCACAAGACACTTGTCTTCTTTCAACAGTGAGCAGTTAGAAGTGGGAGTTACTGTTCCTTTCTTGTACTGGATACAGTACTGCTGTGGTGGCCAGGGAAGTAAAGTTCTGGAAGACTGAGAATACAGTGTGTAGCCAGGACCTTAATGCAGCTGGGTGTTTTGATTGACTTTAAAGGATTCCTTCCCCCCTAGGAAATGTTCTAATCATCTTAGTTGGAGGCTAATTGAAGCCCTTAAGCAAGACTCTTTTCTTTTTCTCCGCCTTTGCCTGTCACAATGGTACCTGAATACCTTCCATTTTCAGAGGTTATTTTTCTATGGCATATTAGTTTAAAACAACATCCATGCAATTAGCTCACCACATAACATCAGGACACCAGGACAACCAAAACTGGCACACTAGAATCACACACAGAATCACAGCCTGACAGATTTCAGATCACACTGTAAGTCCTGTTTGTTTGCCAGAATTTCTGTACTATAACCAAAGTCAAATGCTGAGTAAATAATAACCTGCTTACAAAATACTAGATGGAGCTTTCCAGAGCTTGCAAGAGTCAAAGATTAGAATCCTTTAAAGTTTGCTAAGTAGGAAGGCACTGTGATCTAAACTGCTGCGTGTGCTGCTTTAGGTACTCCCAAAAGTATTGAGGGGCAGGTAGGGGGAGCTCTGTATAGGAAATTAATTTTGCTTGCCAATTCATATAGCAGCAAGTAGGCTTGGTGGATGACCTCTTACTATTAGAGATGGAAAATAGTTATGAAATGAACTTACAATATATATGACCAATTTGTCATATACTGTCTCCAAAAGAGGCAGGAAGGTTAGAATTTCTCTCTGCCTCAGGAAGCAGGATTTAAATTCTACCCTACATCATGCTGATTTGAAGGATATTGGTACAAAGCTACAGATACTACCAGAAAATTTGCCTTTTGGTCCATGTCTGTGGTCTTCCCACTGATCACTCACTTGGACTTTTGCTGCAAAAAAAGGTCTTTTGGTCTTCTGGTTATATGTACTTAGAGAAATCTAAAAATGAATGACAGAGCATTTTAAAAGTCATGTGGCTGCTTGTGTGAATAGGTTGCAAGCCTCTTGCTGTTCCCTGAAATACATACCAGCTAACTAGAGAAGTGTTTTACCAAAATAAAATAATCTAATTTCACATTTTTACATTTCTCAGTTTTTCCACTTAATGACCACAGTATCTCTTTTTTTTTGGGGGGGGGGGGGGGGTTATTTATAAGTCATTTAATTGGTGTCTGAATACAATAATTCATCCCTAATGTTTAGTGCAGAGGACCAGAGCAAGGCTAGTGTGGTTTTTAAAGTCCCACGTTAATGCTCAAGTTAGGGTTTGTGTGTTATGTAAGTAAAAGAGGACACTACAAGCATAGTAGTTCCTGATGGAGGGAGAGATGCAGAACCACAGACAGTAAATCCACGTATTCAAAGTTAGAATCTGATCTATCTGGATTATTGTATAAGAACCAAGCTCATTTAGATTCGAGCACTGTAGTGGCTGGATTATTGATCAAAATGCCTAAGCCAAACTATGGTGGTGAATCTGATTAAGTTCCCCACCTTGAAAAGTACAGTTGTGACATTATTATTTTTATTATATTTTTATATTCTCTGCCAGCTACTAGATGAAGACATTTATCTATCCATATAACGAACCCAGTGAGAACCTGGGTCCATTAGTAGTTTCAGTTCTTCCTTCATGCGAACAGCACTCACATGCCAAGCAGTGCTACTTCAAGTTGTTTACCTGACCCGATTCATTGATTTTTGTCTTGTCTAATTAGCCTGGATTTTATCGCGAACAGAAAAAGGCTACCAGCAACAATAGGCCATACCCCAGCAAGGGTATGGTGTTATCTGTTGATTTCAGAAAGAGAAGAGAAATAACAGTGCTGAGTAGTGAAGTTGAGCAAGTTGAAACCTGCTTAAAAATGTGAAATAGAGTTTGGTTATAGGGCTGATCCTCCACTGGAGTGGAGAGTGAATGTACAGTACCTGCAGAATCTAGTTTCCCCTTGTGGTAGAGTCATTGAAGAGTTGACTTTAACTTTAGAGGTACTACATCAAGTTACATCAATGTAGGAAATGGGGTCCCAAACTTGAGAAGCTGAGAGATGCTATAAGAACTTTCAGCCCCTTAGCTCTGAGCATACCTAGCATTTTGCATTTTGGACTCCTAAGACTTTCCAATCCACTCCATCATATTGCCCGTAAAAGGAACTATTTTCCTATTGAAGGGACCTTGCATTGACTTCCAAAAGACTGGGCTAAAGCCCTCTGAGAAATCTCTGTGTCCATTTATCATTTGCTGAGATTTATTACTAAAGTTTCAGTGAGAGTCATGTGTAGTATGTTTTTTGAATTAAATGGCAAGAGGCTTGTTGCATTAAGCTAGGATGGCATCCTAGTGTGTGTAGGCCTAACGGTTCTGTGGGTAAAATCCTCATTTAGATTGTACTGATAGATGGTTTTTCTTTTTGATAACTTGCACAATCATCGAATAAAAGAAACTTTGGATTCTCGTCTTGAATTGGGAGTTTACTACTCTAGCTGGTACATCAGCCAAAATCATTTTGGGCCCTCAGGCAGCTCTGGACATTAGAAGTCAAATCGTCAGCCATCCCTTACCAGTTGTAGTATAATCTACTTGAAGGGAGATTCCACCCTCACAGCAGTCAGCAGATAGGCTTTATTTGCAGGAGTGGCTGCAAGACACATCATGCAATAGAACTCTTTAAAGGCCTAGTGTTTGGACATTGAGTGGATGGAAGCTCTTTCTTAATCTTTGGCAAACAGGATGGTACAGTGTCTCATTTGTGATTCATACACTTGAGTTCGAAAAGGGAAAACAGAATTACAGCTTTTTCATATTTTTTGATTGTTAGGATTTCTACATCTATCATACTGCTGTCATTTAAGTAGCAGTTTAAAGAAACACTCAGGGCTCTAAAAACCAAACCAGCCTCTAATTCTAACATAATACAGGGTTTCAAAGTGAGCTTTGTTGGAGTCTATTTCAGGTGCTAGTGCTCCTGTGAGATCAGAGAGCAGGCATGGGAGAGAAGAGCGCAAATGACATGACAAAAGTGGTAATAAGTACAGCTTGATTACACAGGCTTTATTTTACATTTAATGTCACAGAAGTCACCCACCTTTAAAATTTTGTGATAATCACTACTAGTAGTGAAACTAATTTCTTCCAATTCAAGATAAAAGAGAACCTCCATGCAGTGTTTGGATGCAGAAGACAGTGACCCTCAGATTTCTTTTTAGGAAAACAAAAACCACAAAAACAAGAACAGCATAACCATTCCGCTTATTTTGTATTTTTGTTTTTCCCTCCTAGCATCGTTGGGAAGAGGTTAGGGCCCCATGGTACAGATCTTTAAGGGTTGTTTGGACTCCTTCGACTTCTAGTCCTCTGACTAGCAGAGAGCAAATATGTACATTGATACACTCTAAAATTACAGTGAAGTAGTTATTGGCCTGTTAAATTACTAACAAATAGTTACAGGAGAGCAGCAATCATTGTGAGTGTCTGCCTAAGTGCAGCAGAGTTCAGCCCATGTTATGCAATGGATTGTAGTCGTAGATGTCAGTGACAGCCTTGCCAGGCATATAAGTCAACTACAAAATAATAAAAGGGAGATTTTGAAACTTTTTATAGTACAGCAGCAGGAAGTTGGTATCAACTTAATCTCTTGTTGTCATGTCAGCAGTACTATGATGCGATAGAAATATTGATAAAATATACTTTCAGGGATGTGGAAATGTAAGTAAGATTTTAAATGTCTCCCTTTGTATCAGTTGTTACTTATCAAAAGTTAATAGTGATTCTGATCCAGTTTGTGCTGGGAACTTGCCCTGCCAATTCTTGTGGTTTTATCAGAATGCGTTCTTGTGTGCAACTGTGATGTTTTGTTTCGTTTTCTCTCTCTGTCCCTCTCTCTCACCACTATTACTGTGGGGAAGGATCCACACAGGCTGTGGGGAAACGGGATGACCTTGGTGAAACAATGAAACTGGTTCACAAAACACTGACAAATGCATTATTTAAGAAAAACAGAAAAATAGCTTTTCTTATCCCCCCCCCCCAATTCTTTTGCTTTTAGCAGTCTTAATTGTCTTTTATGTCACAAGGAGTTAAACATACAAAATGAAGTTTAAGTTTAGAATGTCCCTTTCATTGTAGACTACTTACCATTTCTTTTACTGGTGATACGCTGCTAATTGAGAGGCAGCCAATACAGCACCTATAGAAAAAAGCGTAGGCTGCACTCTGATAATGAGGATATCACATAAAGACTGTTGATCCTGTCACACTGAGATACAGCGTGATCCAAATATCTAGGCTGCTCAGATCCATGTAAAAGAGCATTTGGGGGCAATTAGTCTTTGAAAATTACAATTCTGGTTGAAAGAGCAAGGTAGGTGGCAAGTGACCTGTACTCTTATTCTATACAAATTAGGTGCAAGTTGGGTGCCATCTGTTGGGCAGATATGTGATTATTCACTGTACTTGTATTTTAGGGAACCAATTCCCAACACCTAAGCACTGTTGTGTTTTCCTACAGTTTTAGAAAGACCAGTTTTTATTTTGCTCCTCTTCACAAAAGTCCTGAAATATTTGAGTGAAAAATATCTTTAAAAGAAGTACGATCCCATTCTGCAAACAAACTTACCCATCTAAAATGCTTCATCTGGTTGTGTCCAAGCCACGTGTTTCTAGGTAACTGGCACGTTCTTATTAATCCTAGGGCATTGTCTTTAACGAGGTGACCTGGCATTGTTGGGGGCTCTGGCTGGCAGCTGCTGCTAAGAGATCAGTCTCTAGGATGCTTCAGAGATGATCATTGCAAAATAGTATTTTTCTCTGCAAATTGCTCGACCAGGGAGAAGAATAGTCTACTAGATCTTAATTTGTATAATCATAAAGGAGTGACCTTTGAACTTAAATGTTATAATATGTCTTAGCCGGTCTGCATCTCAGTCAAGTTCAATTTTTGATAAATTTTCAAAAATAGCTAAATGATGCTGTTGAGTGACAATAGTCAGTCTAAAAAGAGATAGTTAGGAGATTCCTAAGTTACTCAGCCTTGCATGTTGGAATGCTAGAAGAACATGGCAACTCAAGGCCTATGTAAAATTTAGCAAAATAGGCACCTGTTTCTTTTAACTCCATTCTACATTATTTTATTTCTGTGCATGCACTGTGAATGGTGATATTAATTTTATATAGGTTAGGTGAGTTTGCAGAATGTTAATCAGCTGAGAACAAGGGAAACTTTTAAATAGGAATAAACCGTAAATAAAACTGAATTTCAATTTAAAATTCTTGTGAAAATCTGCCTTTTTACTTTAGTATTTGTTGCAATTCAGAACTCCTCATCACCAGTAATTGGCACCTTTCTGTAATTTTGATAATTTTGTGGTGCTTTACCTACTAATGTAAGCAGTCTCTCAGCTGTGCTCAGGAGCTTTGCTGTACTTTGGTGCTTCAGCTTTTGCAGCACTGCAGTCTGAGTGACTGCTTTTGAACCACCTCTGTGACGTACTCCAGAGATTTTCAGTGTTGACCATGTGCAGGCATTGCAGGAAATACTTGGTTGCTGAGCTGACAAGCGCTTGCAATCCTAAGGTCTTTTCCTGCATGGAGGCAAAGATTGGCCTTGCACAGGTGCAAAAATTGGGCTTTGCATGCTGTCCTGAGATCTGTTCCCTTTGCTTTCAAGGCCATAGCAGTGGAAGAGACAGGTTGACCAAAAGCCTTTTATGACCTAGACCTGATTTGTGGGCTGTAGGTAGAGCCATCATGATGTGACTGACTAGCACTGACCTCATTGCATCAGTGGAGAAATTGAGGAACAACGGTGGCATGGGAGGATCTATATCTTTCTCTGAATCACAGAGAAAGACATAGTAACTTAGTCTTCTGAGACCTTTTCCTGAGTTTTATGTGTAGTAGATTATAAACATAAGCAATGCAACTATTGCCCTTGCTCTGCTCACACTTAGAGCCTTACCTCCCCCTCCAGGCAGAGGACACTGAGTCAGCCTGTCCTGCCTACAGTACTTTGCACGCAGTAAGGCTGTCAATCTCATAGGTTTTGCACCTTATTTCTGCATCCCTGATGCATTTGAGATGTGTGGGAGGCCCCACACTCCACTTGTTCTGTTGGAGATGGGGTGTTTTCGCTCCTCTTCTGTTAGGGAATGTAGTTCTGCCAAAGAAAGCTTCTCCACTAGCATATGGTTGTCAGAATGCCATCATCTGCCAAAATTGTGTTTATAGGAAGCATGTTCGTGTTACAACTGAAACCCGCATCTACATGTCCCCCAGTGGCCGCTGCTCAAAAACCTTGGGAATATTTATGTTCTAATACGAAGCTCATTGGTACATCTTGCCTGTTGACTAAGCCAAATTTATAAAAATAAGAACAAAGAGAGTACCATACTCAGGATCCATCCAGAACTGTATTTTGTCTCTCACAGCAGTCACTGTGAGATGCCTCTAAGAAAAACAAAGAGTGCTGCAGCAAGTAGATATGATGATAATATATCTCCAGGTTTATATCCTCCTCATCTCTAACAGTAAGACATCTGGCTTTAGCTCTAAAGCATAACTGTATTATGTCTTCCAGAACTGTTGTCTGTGCATCATCATGCAGTTGCACAAAAGGTTTGTAAGAGTCCAAAATCCTGCAGTTTTGCCATTAATAATGGACCCTTGAAATGCAATGTGCTTTATCCTAATACGTGGAAAATTATTGGAGTTAAACCACAGATACATTTACCATGTCAAACAAATTAAGCTACTTTGAGTTTGGGTGATTTTCCAAGTCACAAACAATGCAGTACTTGGGAGTACTTTTGGGTACCCATCATTAACATCATTGCAATTGTTCCACTTATTTCCTGAATGATTATTATGATTAAAAATAAATAAATAAATAAAAACATGCAAACAAACTTAACACCTTCTCATTGCAAATAATACTTGAATATTTTCTAAAGATTGGATTGCTCTTAACCATGAAGGCAATATCAAGGAATAAAACATATCTGCTACGCTGGTAAATGCCAGCATGGTTTTGGTGGTTGGTGCTGGGAGTGGCTATGCCTTGTCCTGCTTTGTTTTTTCACTGTGTATTGCAGTCACTGCTTTTTTTTTTTTTTTTTTTTTTTTTCTAAATTTGTTCTTTATCTTCCTACTTCCTAGTTTGGATTCTTCTTACCTTCTAGCCTAGTAAATATGTGTACTTTGTTCAGAGAACTGTGCTTGCAAGAGGCTGGGCCCTGGCCTGTTCATATAACCATGTTTCAGCTATATTCTTGTTCCAGAGATTATGGCCCAATGTGTTTTTTATTCAAGATCTGTGTGCTAACAATGTGTAGATAACTAATAACAGTAGTGCATGTTCTCATTTCCCCATTATTTCTTTGCTCCAAGCAGATTTTCTATGCTGTGAAATATTTCTATCTATTTAGCTCTCCTGTAAACTACAGAGAATAGTGCTGGATGCACCAATTCACAAATTCTTTGCTGGAACAGTTTTCTGGTCACTTGCAGAAAAGGCAGCAAATGACTTGCTCATTTCCTGAAAACACCATGCTTACACATGCATGCGAGGGTGAAGTCACATCCTAGAATATAACAAAACTCTGGCTGCCTTCCTTGTCCAGGCGTTAAAACAAATGGAAAAGCTAGGTCGTGAGGCTGCTGACAAATGACCGGTCACGACTGTGAGATCTGTAGATAGACCTACACCCGACCACTCATACCACACTGCAGATTGCTTAACCTCCTTTAAAGTATCTACAAGGTAGCTATTATATATGTGGTCAGATCAGCCTGCTGTAGTGTATCAGGCCTAGGAGCAGAGTAGGATGGCCTCTCTGTTTTGTCTTGCAAGTTTTGTGTTTATTTCAATGCTCAGGTAAAGCTTTGAGAACAGTGGCAGCCTAAAGTCTTTGTTCTGCTCCTTCCACTTCCTCTCTTCCCTCACCAAAGAAGCTTTCTTGACTACATGAGGTTCTTGAGCATAGCTGGGGAAGTTCCATTTGGCTTGACAGGTCAGTTCTAGCCAGGTAGTCAGTAATGCGTTAGGCATACCCATGGGTCTCACATTGGCCATGGAGAGGTCAGGGGTGATCCTCAGAGTTAAGTCTATATTTGACTTCTCTCTTAGGAGTGCCAATAAGCAGTGGCTGTCATCCTTTGACAACGGTGAACACAAATGTTATTTCGTACGTAAGACCAAGTAACTGTCAGGTAAGAAATGTTTTTCAGCTGCTTGTGTCCAGCATCTCTTAGACTCAAAGTGGATTGTCTATTGAAAACACAGGTTGTGAATTCCTTAGCGGTTATGCAGTGTTACAGCCTGATTCAAAACAGATGAGCCTTTACATCAACCTCTCATAACTTTGGATCAAGCCTTGCACAATTTTACATTATCTCTAGGGAAAGTGAGACCATAATCCTGTACTGAGTTAGGGCTTGCATGAAGACCCATGGAAAAACTGCTGTAGTACAAACTGTTTGGATGTAGTTTCACGTGGGTGATTTTAATTGGACATACCTAACACTCCTGAGTGCATGTGAGTGTTATTTCTTTCCTAGAACATGGAAACTGGCAGTGATAAAGCAGTTACTCTGATAGCTGACAATGATATTGTTGTGCAGTGACCTGCATTTTCCCATCCATGGCAGTAGGCTAAAGAAAGCAGCACCCTACGCTGCCACCACTGCAAGATTTCATCTGTAAAAGCCAGCCAAGTGAAACAGTTACCATAGAAACCACAGCTTTTGTTCCTGTGGAAACCAGCTGAGGGTTTCACACAAGCAGAATGTGAGATACAACTGTTAACTCTGCTGTTGGGCCTGATCCTACCAGGTCCTGGTTTCTCTACCTTGTAGTTACAGGGACATCACAGCCTGAGGGGCCTGGTCATGAACGGATTCCTATTGACATCAGTGCCCACTGATTCAGGTGCTGTATCCAGGAATTACAGGAGTGAGTCCTTTACATAGAAACTTAAGACTTGATGCTATCATCTTTACTAATTTAGGTAACTGTTACTGATGTACGTGTTCCACTGAGGTAAATGGGGACACTGATCTGACTACAGATGTAGAGAGCAAGCTCTTAATTTTCCCTCTTTCTTACTTTGTCTCTTCCTTCATCACAGCAGATTGTATTCAGTTGGGGCAGGCAATTTTTAGATATTAGGTTTTAGAGAAACTACTCGTTGCATCTGGAGAACTTCATAGAAAATCTAGCAAGATTCAAAAGGAATAGACTTTCACTTTTAAAGTAGGAATGTCCAAAATTGGTACAATTAATGCAAAACTTGAAAAGTACTGCAAGTGAGTGTATCACCTCTGTCTTCAGACTCTCAAATCAGTCTCTGGTTTATATTGCTTAGATTATTTGAGAGGGCCACTGAGGAAAGTGCAGCATTCTGCATAGTGGTTTGTTGTGCCCTCTTTCTTCTGATGTTTCTGGTCACAACATTGATGGTAACAGGCTGACGGACTAGTTGTACCATACGTTTGTTGCAATGCAGCACTCTCTGTGAGGATAAGATCCTTTTCTGTAGCATTTAGCTTTTTTCATTGCATAGAGAATTCTATAACAGGAAACAAAATTCTGTATGGAATCAGAAAGCCTTACTGATGACTTTTTTGCTCAGTGCTGTGGAGATTATCTATCTAGGATTGCGATCACTGAGAGTTTTTTGGTTGAAGAACTCATAGCTTGCTGTAGTGGCTGGGATCACAGTAGCAAAGAGGTAAAGGAAATGGCTTAAAATCGCTTTCATGATTGCCCATTGGTGAGGAATCAGTGAATGCTGTGTAATAGAGCACAGCAGCTAAAATACACTTTGGAAAAGCTCATAATTGTAAGTGTTTTTTATATTGCTAATATGATGTTCATAAGGGGAGCTTTTTAATAAGACGTTTTAAATCTCACTGATGCCAGCTACAGGGCTGCCATATTCTGGAGACAAGTGCAGAGAAAGCATTGGGGGCATTATTTTCAGTCTTGACATAAGAATAAGCAATTTAATTACAGCCAGCTATAAAATGGAAATATTTGTACAGTGAAAAATGACTATTGCTGTGTAGTGACAACAGTAGTTTGTTTCTGGTTTGTTTACCAAATAATGGCAAGGGGATGTACACAAAGACAAATAACAGTTCTGAAACAGTGAGAAGACTTGAGCACAAAGGGGCAAAATGTTACAACTCACATTACATTGTGTGCTTGCTGTCATTGCAGTTGTGCTGTTTTTGCTTTAATAATCCACGTGAGTAAAGGCTACTTTGAAGCTGACAGCTACATATAAAGGAAAAAAATCAGATTCTCATGGGGAGCAAAAGCAAACCCACGAATGGATTTTAATTTGATCACTGCTCTTTAAGTGGAAGATGAAGAGGCCCTTGTCACCACTGATCTTGCTTTCTTGTCACCATTTCCACAAGTGTGTGTTAGCAGTAGCCATTCTGTGCCTGCTTTGCACAGATGCAGATGATGACAGAGGGTGGCTTGGAGAAGGCTTAGAATCACAATGAACTCCCAGGCCCATCAGTCCTCTGTAAGCGCTGCCTAGCAAAGAACTTACTGTCAGCTTCAAAATCAGGCACAATTTCTGTGACAATACTCATGGACTTAATATTAAGCACACACCTAAGTGTATGGCTGGACTAGGGTCAGAATGATTAAAGCACTTTATAAATACAGCTTTCGCTTTCAAAATTATTCTTGCATGCTGAGAGAGGGAAGAAGCTCCCAAACTAAATGAAAGCTGATCCTTGCAGTGTATTATTGCTCTGTACTACCTCTTGGCCTCTGCTTCCTATTTTCTGTGCAGTTAGGAGTTAAATTGCAAGAACTGTAAATATTCATGATGAAATGATCAACTTACTTTCTCCAGAGCTGGCAACGGATGTGCAAAACTCCCAACATCATCAAAAGCCGTGGATGCATTAGTGTGAAAATCATGAAATCTGTGATTTTTTTCCCAAGTTAGAGCAATTGCTCCCATCAGTATTAGGATCAGGATTTACTGTCTCTGTTAGTGATGCTCTTGTGGAATTTTTTTAAAGTGCATAGAAATAAAAAATAAATCATTTTCAAAGTTGTGCTTTTCACAGTAGCTTCCTTACGCTGTGGAGAAAATGTTGCCTGGGCAACGAAGGCTTCCAATTTCTCAACACTTAAAAAGAAATAAAAGAATTATAATCATTTTCACAAATATGGGAAGAATCTGTGGTGAAATTTGTCACTTGAAAATAGCAGTTGCAAGGGCAGTGCATTTGTTGAGCCATCTCTGTGAATGTTTGTAATCACAGTCCCATGCTTTTCTGACCAGGTGCTGTGGTGTATGGAAGTAATACTTTGTTTTCTTTAGGAATTTACAGCTTCCAAGGTTAATTCATCCTTGCAACTCTGAGGAAAGTAGGGAAACAGAAATGCAAATAACTTGAGTAACTTTTCCACCAAAAAGAAACAGAATCAGCATGTCCTGAATGAGGGCTAAACTCCAGGATTTCACACTAGTAAATTGCAGGTTTCCTCCATTCTGTCTGTTGCTTCTCTGATGAAACATAACATACAGCTTGGCAAAACAGCTGGCCCAGATGTAGAATGAGAGAGGAGCAATTGGAGTCTGCTCTACCTAAACACCATGATTCGAACATACACTTTCCAAATACTGGCCTGTAGCATTTCATTCTGAGTAAGGTGAGGAGCTGCATAGCAGGAGATTGGGCCCTGGGAGTGCTCAGTTATGCAGTGAGGTTTTTCTTAACATTTTTCTAGGCATTCATCCTTGCAAGAGACTATGTTCATGACAGATGTGACACTGGTCTAATCATAACCTCATAAAGCATATAATTGCACATTAGGAAGAAACTCAGCTGGACTTTTTGTAATTTTTTCACATTCAGATAATTCAAACTTAATCAGATGAACTTGGAAACGCTAGAAACTTTCATCTTTTCTAATAGCTACCAACCCAAAGTTCCAGCAGATTTTTTGAAGGGAGAAGGGCCGAGCATTTTAACAACAACATTCAAATCTAGCTGCAAGATCAGTACTATAATAGGAGAATACAAGCCTGCATTTGTTACAGTGACACAGTGAGTGCTAACCTTGGGTTCCTACTTAGTACCACAATTGTTTTTGAGCATGTATTATCTCTGTAAGTGCTTGTCCTGCCTCTCCGGGGAAAGGGACTGCTACAGATAAGAAATGAATCTATCGATGGTCTGGTGAGGCTGAGTGCTTGTTAAACTGCTTGGTATGTGGCAGGAGTTTTTGGCTAATTTATAATAATTACAGGTTTGGGTATTTTTTTGTTGATTATTCTTTTAATTATATAGTGTTTCAGATTCAGCTTACCTCGGAAAGGAGAGGCTCCAGCTGTGTCTGTTCCATGTGCCAGTAACAACTGAAAAGACATGCTCTGGCCTACTAGTTAGTTTTCTATCCTGATGGACAAAGCCATTAGGTTTAAATTCTAGTCAGGGCTTGTCACCTTTCAGTGCAGTCATTCTTAAAGTGACAACTTGCAGAAGCTTTTAGAGACTCCAAACCCATCCTCTGCTAGGGGAGTGAAGCATCTAGGGATGAAGGAGATCTAGGAGAGAAGATCTGGGGATTTAACACATTGAAAGAAAAAGCAAGTGTTATTGGGCAAAATCACTGCTTGCTTCAGGGAGAATCAGCAGAAGTCTAGCTGCCAGTTACATATGACACAGGCTGAAGATCTTCATGCATCTCTTCCCACATTGCCTTTAATTTAGAAGCCACGTGGAGTATGCGATGGAGAAAGAAATGTACTTGAGTGGTCTTAGCAAGGCCCGGGTGACAGGGCTGCAGAACTGCAGTCTCAGGGGTGGTGGTGTTAACCTGCCTACTTCAGCTGTTTCAACTTTCTCCCACTGCAAAATGAGAAAGAGACTAATAATGTAATTCACTCCCCGCGTAGGATTCGTTAGGTAGTGTTGTAAAGGAGGATGCAGTGCTAATGTTGCCGTTGTTATGACACTTGGGAGCTCCCCAGTGCAAGCATGCCTTTGCTCATTTCAATCCATACACAAACTTTATGCATACGGTAGGGGAGAGAGCCGCTACAGGGAAGGAGTGATATTTGGGGAGCACTGTTATAAACTCAGTCAAACGGGACATCATCTGAATGAGAACCTGAGATGAGACTGAGTAAAGTGCTGCATGCAAAGCCCATCATGCTACAGGACAGGGAGCTCTTGAGGGAGCTGTGAAAAAGCAAAACAGAAAAAAAGCGTCTTTTGAAGAGAGAATTACTAGAAGAAGGGTTTGAATCTTGAGGCCTGGGTCAAGCTTGGGAATGTGTATCCTTCCCGGTCTTGGCAGACTTAATCTTTGTCCCAACTGTGAGCGCCTTATCAGAGTCTTAGCCTTTGCTGTTCCTGGCAGTTTCCAGTAAGAATGGCAGCCAGGGAAAGTGGGTCAGATAGCAGCTAAAAACCTGCAGCTGTCCCAGATACACATGCCTCTGGCTTAATGAAATTTCAAACCTTGAAAGAGAGGTGTTCGGGCATTTGTATGAATTTCTTTATTGTAATTTAATTCTTAATCATCTATTTCATTTTATGTAGTTTCAAGGTCCCTTCTCTGCCCTTGTCTATTATAGCCTTAGGTACTAATTCTGTTGACGATCTGAAAGGTTTGGATTTGGTGAAAGATGCCTGTGTGTGGTTGCTTCTTATTTTAAAAATAAATGTAATTGCTATGACTTTTTTTTTAATAGGGTAGGACCCATTATAATACTACTGTTATAAGAAATTCCTGTCTTTAACAAAAATATACTGGTGACTAGGGCATGTCTCTAAATAAGTTCTGCGTTTGAGGGTATACAGGCGAGCAAAGTCCACATGACTAATGTTTGGCTATCTCTGTGGCATCTTCTATTAAATTACTAGAAAATCTGGCACCTGACATGGGCAGGATAGTCTGAAAACGATAACCGATAGACAGATGCATGCCAGGCAGCAAGCTATCCAGAGGGTTGTAGGTGAGGCTGGTCAGAGGGAGGAACGAGGGAAGGCATTTGCTCACCTCTCTTCCGTACCAGCCCCCGGTGGCCCTGTATGGGAGGAAACTGGAAGGCAGGAGAGTGTCTGCTCTTGTCTGCTCTTGTCTCCTCTCCTGCCATCCCTCATGTGCTGTATCAGTCCTACTACTGCAGCCGGCTGTGCTCTGCCCATCCCTTGAAGAACCCCAAGTCCATGTGAGAGCTGGTCCTTTTGCCCCAGTGCAAGCTCTCTGGACAAGGCGGATGGTAAAAACAGCAACAGTTCCTGCTATGCCTTTTGCTGCACAGAGGCCAGCTAGTCCGGACGAGGGGCATTCCTGCCTCTCAGACTCATCCTTAGAGGCAGCGTACTCACGCAGCTCCTGCAGAGTCTGGGAGGGGACTGCATCATGTGCAGGGCTGAGGTGGTGCTTGCAAAGAGCAGGTGAGCACAGGGAGGGGAGGTGCAAGAAAGAAGGAGGGCTCTCCTTAATTTCACCAAGTTCATTATTAGGCCAAGCAGTGGATCAGCCAAGGGATCTACCTTTTCTCAGTGAGCCACAATGAATTGCATCATGGAATAGTTTTTGAAAGACTACCCGTGCCAGCAGAGAAGCTCCAGCCCATCTGCTGCTCGCAGCCTCCGCAGCAGCCTTCCCTTGGAGAGCACCCAACCTGCGTAAGCACACCAGTGTCAGGAGGGCTGCTTGCACAAGCCCGGAGAGGAATGGGGAGTTGCAGCGAGTGGCTCTTGGGAGCTGGCAGCCGGTCAAGTCGTTTCCCAGCAGAGGGAGGGCTCAGGCTGCTGACACGTGTAGCCTTACACGGAGGCAGGAGGGAGGCTGGCCTGGAAGGGATGGGCTTGGAGCAATGCCATGCAGACAGGCGGGTTTCCAAAAGGCAGGCCCAGAAGCATGTGTAAGAGGAGTGGATTACTCAGCGACAATGTGAGTTCCCTGACCCCAACCGCTAGCAGACTTCTAGTAGTATTTGCTAAGGGTTTGCTTCCCTTTTCTGTAATTAAAAATTTGGAATTAATTACAAGCCCAGGCAGCTGCCCTGTCCATACCTGGTCTATCATGCTTGCTTCTGCTCCTTGAAGTCTCACAGCAGAGAAGGAAATCAAATCTGCTTGAATATGCTTGAGATGCATGAGATATGGGTCCTGAAGCTGTGCAAATTTCTTTTTTATTCTTCTTGGAAAGCTGTATTACTGCATTTTCTCCTTTAATTATAGTTCCTTATGAATAATTGAATGGAGAATGCATTTGGAGAGAAATTCTGCAGAGACAGGCAGGGCTTGTGCCTGTCTGGTGATTTTGGTCTCAGGCTTTCTCCTGTTAGCTTCTTTGCTGAATACATAGTAAAGGGAAGTCATTCAGACAAGTTCTCTCCTAGGATATTCTAAAACTGAACATAAGAGAATGTACCTTCCTCAGTAGCCTTAGCTTCCCTTCAGTCCCCTTCCTCTTTCCAGCCCACATCTGTTTGCAAAAAAGCTGAGGTACAGATGCCATGTTACTGTGTTGTCTAGGTCAGACAAAATGTTTCAGCTACACTCAGTGGGATAACAGACTTTAAAACAAGCATATAGATTTCAACTGCAGCTATGTATGGAAAAGCAGTCTCCAGATTAAAGTCAGCACTGTAATGGAGCCATGAGTCTCCGACCCCTCTTATCTGCATCTGTTGTACTGAAAATCTTCCTTGCTGCATATACCCCATCATCTCAAAAACTCTCACCACTGTAGACTACAGGTGTGTTGGAGTTTTCCAGTATAAAACATTGGTATTGAGGAGCAGGCTTACCCTCTTCTGCCTTGCAACTTAAAAAACAGTGACAGGGACAGAGCTGGCCATTTGAGAGCAAACAGTACATTTAGAAAACCTTATAAACTGGACTGGAGGAATTTTCTGCATTTACACAGCTCTAATGATTATGACAGGCATGTTTGGGAAAAATAATTCATTTTTTGTTATTAGCAGGTCAAGCTTACATTGTTTTTAATTTTGCTTTTATATAAGAAGAAAGCAGGAGCTATGTTAATCATTGTGTTGGAATATGCTAAATTAAGGGCCTGGTTGAACAAGCTTTAAGGTTATTTCCTGGTGACTTTTGAGATGAAAGAATGACAGAACCATTAAAATGAAATGCATGAAGTCAGATTCTGATTGCAGTTGTTCCAGAATACTTGAGAGTAGAACTGAAGAGCACATACGTATTCAGAAGAGTATGACTGATAAGTTTAAAGTTTGCTTTTAAATTCAGTTTGTGTCAGTAAAGGGTAAAAAAGAGAATGCATGCAGGCCCTGTAGAGGTCTCTATAGACCTGATATTTTCAGAAGTGTTTATGTGGTTTAGATTCCTAATGACCAAACTCACTTTAGAAAATGGACAGGGTTATGCATGGTTTTGCAGATTTTACTCATGTTGTCTCTTTTATGCTCATAGTAAATACTGACCTGGGCAGGAGAAAAGGTTCTTTATTATTATTCTGTGTTTCACATATGGCTTGAAAGCTCATAAAACTTTTGTGAAGACCAGCTATTGTTCCCTGCATTGTTTATTTCTGTAGCTCAATAATTGGCTCTTATCAGATCTGTTTTCTCATTATTTCCAATTAATAGTACTAGGTAGTGGTATTCTGTTTGTTGCACCTTTGTATATTATACTGGCAAAGCATCTTTTCTGCTGATTAATGTGTATCAGGGTTCCAGTACTCTATGACTGAGCATTAGCAGAAAAAGAGAACATACACTATTCTTCCTCATTTGACTTCAGTGTTTCCCCTGTGGTGCAGGGGATTGTTGGCACTTAGCCACCTCTCCTACTTCAGGAGCTCTTGGTGTTGTGTGTGTTGCTTGGAAACTAATTAGTACTTTTTCTTCTGACCACATAAAAGTTCCCTCTCTCTGTGATTTATAGGCTGACCAACCTGAGGTTAAGGAAATGCAACGTATGGTTTTGTGCAGATCCATTTGGGATTCTGTGCCAAAACCTTGTCTCTCTTTCCCCAACTATTGTCAGTTGGTTTGCTAAAAGATACTATCTGTTCCTAAACATCTTGTGTTTGAAGTACATGAATATGTTGGCGCTTTTATCATCCTGTGTAAAAGCAGTGTTCCACACAGTATTTCTGTCTCAGTGCAAGGATCTGAGGCATATTTTACCTTTTTCAAGCTGTATTCACCAGTTCACTTGCTCTGCAGCAGCACTGTTCTCTGTGTAAATTCTCCCCTTCCTTTAAAGATACTTGGTCGTAGATTTATGTAGTTAGAAACAAAATAGCCACAGCATCTGAATGGCTGGCAGTTATCTCATGTTCTCTCACTTGGAGAGCAAAGGGAACTGCACTCATTTCACCTCCTTTGCATCTTCCTATCAGTCTATTATAAACCTTAATCTTCTTTAAATACTTCATAAGGCAGGTGAAGTGAGGCTGATTTTGGGAACTGAATACTGACCTCTGTCACTCTAAATTCATGTTGAAGAACAACAAGGAGCTCCCTTGGACTGAAACAGAAGAGGGGAGTGAACAGAGACCAGGTTTATGTTGCTGCCTCTCCAACAAATACCTGTCTGGGACCTAGGGCAATCTCCTTCACTGTTCCAGGATTGCTCTGTATTCATGATTCATTTGTTGATGTCTTTACAAGAAGCTCTTCCATAACAGTGTTTGCACACATGTACAGTCAGAGTGTTCTGCATTTAGCTCAGGAAGTCAGCAGGGTAGAAGTGCTGTGCCGGGAAGGGTCTGACTTTCACATTCTGGAGGAATCATACTCATAATTCAGTGTTCGTGGTTCTTAATTTTTGAGTTTTGTTGGCAAGGTTAGAGGGAAAAAGGAAAGAATGTAGAAAGAAGGTCATGCAACATACTATGATTTTCTGTCCTTAGAATCACAGAACTACTTTTTTCAGAGAAAACACTTTACAGATTTTCCTAAAGAGTTCCAGGCCTTAAACTGATTGAGTAGAATTGATTCTACTCACACTTGACTTGGTTAAGCCTTTCAGTTCTGCAGACATGTCTCTGCTCTGGGCTCATCAGCATTCCTGCGGAAGGCAGAAAGTGACTGGCCAGAGTAACCCTTTAGATTTTCATGGCCCACTCTTGCCCTTTCCCTTTCTGTCAGAATTTAAAAGGCATAACCATGTCTGAATGTATTTTACAGCAGCATAACTGGCTATAAAAGAAAGCCAGCTGTGGATTTGGAAGTGACCAGGTCTGTGTAGATTATAGTTGTTTTTGCTCTCCTTATATTTTTTTTCTTCCTCCATCTTTAGACTTTAAAGAGAAAAGAAAAAGAATATGAACACGAAATGGAGCGGCTAGCAAGAGAGAAGATCGCCACCCAGCAACGGTTGGCAGAACTGAAGAATGAGCTGAGCCAGTGGATGGACATCTTGGAAATTGACAGAATTATTCGACAGACCGTTCAGCCAGAGGATGACCAAGCATCTACCTCGACAGCATCAGGTACCTGCAGTTTGTCTGTTCTTGCTGTAATCATCGCTGTACATCACAGACATAGTTATCTCATGGTAGCATGAGGGGGATGATCTTCATTTAGCACCATTAAAATTGTTTTTGCTTAATAACAGAACCTGAGAAAGATAAGTTTAGAAAATCTGTATTAGTCTGGTCCATGCAAGTTAAAATACTCTTCCCAGAACATCTCGATAGTATCAGTAATACCACTTTCACCAGTGGCTACCTACCTCAGTAGTAGGTAGGTACTGAGGTACGCACTGTTACTGCAATAGACTTGGTTTCTAACAAAATAGAAGATACCATCTTTTCAGTGATTCTGGAAGATTCAAATACAATTTTGGATGAGCTAAATCATTGCAAGTTGCAAAAGCATAGTATGTGTGGGTAAGCCCTGAGGCCCAGTTTTAAGTTATATTAAAGTGCACTAGGTATTTCAAGCATCTCCTGGAAGAACTTGGAGATGGCTTTAAATGGGACTTTATTTATGTGCATGATCAGGTAGGTAATCATAAAAAGCTGAACTTCAGGAATATTTCTAAAATCAGACTTGAAACAATGACTGAGCCAGACAAGGTCTAGAACTCAGTTTTTAAAATCAGTCTCTGATTGAGATTCCTCAAGTCCCAGGTCCCCAGATCACCTTCTTAGGTCTGATTTACAGAATGCAGAGTGCTTCTAGAAGTCTACAAATGGATCAGGAGGAGGGTGAGGATGAGGATGAGGGGCAGCATTTTTAGAAATCAAGCTCAAGGTTTCTTGAAGGTTTCAGAACCCTTGGAAATCTTAGTCACTGATGTTGACCTAGTAATATATACCTGTATAAAGTATAGTGAGAATCATGCATGGACCATGTTACATAGATATGAAGCGCTGTTTTGCACATTCAGTCTGCTGATACACCTACTGAAACATGAAGCTAGTTTCCCTCTTACACAGATATGCATCACTGCTTGTTAGAACTGATTGGCCTGTGAGCATCTTGATGAATTTGTGCATGGGGTTAGGAGGGTGTTCAGCCATGTAAAGAAAGAATTGGTACAGAAAGGGTCACCAGAGCATTTGAAGAGCTTAATGAGGCTTCACATTGTCTGAGAAGGGTTCAAAGTGAAGATTAAATGATACTAATGGAAAGAAATCATTTTGACGCATGCTCTTCCCAGTAAGACGTTTTTGTGAGATACTACAGTGTTTGCTTTTCACCTTACCAGTGATCAGCAGCAGGAAACATTGGCAGTCTATGGATGTGCAGTGCTTTGCTTTCCAGAGATTGGAAGAATATAGCAGTTTCTCCACATTCACAACAGTTTCTCCAAATAGCAACGGAATTTGCTCTTGACACTCCAGGCAGATGATAAAGCAGGTTCCAGAAAGAGAAAACCTGAAGTTCTTATTTCCATTCAGCTTCTTATATGGGGCTTGCCACCTTTGAACATACTCACGAACAGACTCTGAGCGTAGGCCAATGGTATGTTAAGAATAGGAGTGCTTTGTAAATGGGAGTGTCAGCTGTTCAATTCTCCAGCTGGCATCTCTTGAAAATGATCACTTCAAGCTACTGCTAAACACAGGGCTTGCAAAAGGGAAGCATCTTCCTTCATTTTCCTGCTGCTTCCTTGTCTAAGTTTTTTAATCTCTGCTGCTTGACTGGCT
Organism: Rhea pennata; assembly: GCF_028389875.1. Taxonomy (NCBI): domain Eukaryota; kingdom Metazoa; phylum Chordata; class Aves; order Rheiformes; family Rheidae; genus Rhea; species Rhea pennata. Next base: position 1,024,057 of record NC_084682.1, read on the forward strand.
TTAATGCAGGCAGCACAAAGTGCCCCACTTGTAATCCTGGTCTCCTTAACATTGGCATATTCCTGCTTTGCCTCATTAGTTCATGACCAGACAGAGCTCCCTTATTCCAGAAGCAGACTGAGGAACTTTTTGCCATGTTCCCCCATCACTGTTTCCTGCCCGTTCTGGGGGCAGAAGGGGTAATGCCAATTGATAGAATAACTTGACAGAGAAAGAAATACCGTTCCTCTTTACACAAAGAGCAGTCCTTAGCCTAGATGGAGTTCATCCCTTAGATGAGAGCTAAGGGCTATTAGTGTACCTCTGCTCAGATTCAGTGGCCTTGCACTTTTCACTGCTCTCTCTGCTTCAGGGCCTGCTTTGCTTCCTTGGCTTACCAAATGAGATCTCTCAGCCTATTATAGGCAATCCTCTCTAGCTGGGGCTCACAGCTAATTCGGCCTGCGAGGCTCCAGTCATTGGCCCACAATCAGGGAAGCCAAGGGATGCCACTTCACTGGGACCTGGTGGAGCCTGTTGTGCTGTGCTGTCCTCCCTTGACTCAGTAACTGCTCTTGCTGTCACTTATTTCTTCTCTGCTGCCTTTCAGATAAGGCTGGTTAGTTCAGTTCATGCTCTGCTTTCTTTTTTATGGGAGTTTCTTCCTTTCATTTTTTTTCCAGAGGGTGAAGACAACATTGATGAAGACATGGAAGATGACAGGCCAGTGAACTCATTACCAAAACTAACCCAGCGCCAGCACCCAGAGCTGCTGAAAGCCGTCCCTTCAAACGCTACTTCACATCACCCAGCAGTTTTGCCTCAGCACCTATCTATACAGCAGAAACAAACCCCAGCCCACGCACAACCTCCCATCCAGACACAAGCACTGGTCCAGCCGCAGGCGATTGTCCCAGCACAGACTCATATCGTGGCGGCTTCAACAGTGCAATCGACTGTTATTGCCCACACCGCCACTACCCATGCTTCGGTCATTCAGACTGTCAACCACGTGATTCAGGGTCCACAGACCAAGCACATTGCTCATATTGCACCTTCCACGTCCAGCCCTGTGCAACTCACCACTGCTGCTCAGCCTATTGGCCACATCACTGTGCACCCAGCAACCATCAATCACATGGCTCATCTCGGCCAGCAGTTACCCATCTATCCTCAGCCTGTGGCCGTCAGCCAGCCAGTAGTGAGCCACATTGCTCACACTATTTCTCACCAGCAAGTAAATGGAACCACAAATCTTGGCCAGCAAGCAGTGATGGCCAAACCTGCTGTAGGAACGCAAGTTGTCCATCATCCACAGTTAGTTGGGCAAACAGTCCTAAATCCTGTAACTATGGTAACCATGCCATCATTCCCAGTGAGCACACTGAAGCTGGCCTAGAGAGGATAGTGCAACGGCAAAGTCTTTTGTGGGAACCTTTCCTAAACTCCATACATTCCAACCACGTCCGATTCCAAGGGAATGAAGTGCAGAAAACTGAGAATGGCAAGACACATGGGTTGGGGCCTACTAGGGCTATCCTCAGCTGCTCAGTAACCAACCTGCTAGTGATGATGAGAAATGAGGCCTCTCTGCACTTGAATTTTGCTAATCAGAGAAACCTTTAAAGACAGTTGTTCATGGTGATTTTTTTTCCTTTTATGTGTAATCAGTGAAATATGGATATGATGTTCTTAAGACTTTAATTTTCCCCTTTCATGTGTTGCTTCTTTGTAGAATAAAAATTGCTGATCTCTTTATTGAGACGTCGCGTAGAATGGAAAAAAATCATAGAAGTCTATATTTATATATATGTGTGTATGTGTGTGTATATATATGTATATACATATATATATAAATATAACATTTGAAGAAGGCCTTTGGTAAGGTTGATTATTTTGCAGGATTATTAGACAAAATTCATTTTTGGAGGAAAAAGACAGTGTGTCCTCTCTAAACAAGAAACTTTAAGATAGATGGTTTGGTGGACCAGGGTACATATACAGTGACAAAAAAACGTAAACCATGGTAAAGGTATTTCCCTTCAATATATAGCATTTCAAAAAAAACATCTATAAAATCACTGTGACTTGTTACAGCGTTTTAAGGAAATTCTGTCCTGTCTAATAAAAGGAAAAAGAATACACAGCTGGACTTCATTTGTTGCAGTTTCATAAATGACTTGATATTTATAGCTATGTCAAAAAATACATGTTCTTTTATTATTTTAATGGTTGACAATACGTTTTTATTTGGGATTTGGGGTTGTTCTTTTGATTTGATTTGGTTTTTCTAATGCAATGATTGAAGTTGCAGAATTCTGTTCATAGCACTCCCAATCTTAGGATTCTTCATGGCAGTCCCAGACTCCCAGGTTTTTGTTCTTGTTTGACAGGAGCAGTTATTTGGAACTAGCAACTTAAAGTATATTTATTGGGTCTGAGAACGGAACCTGGGACAACAAGCCCAACAGAAATTAAGTTGATCTGCTGAAGGGGTTTCTTTTCTTTATTCCTTAATTGACCATGTTTTAGTGGAATAGTTAGCAGATTAGAAAAAGGATCAATGTGCATGTGATATGCTCCAAAGTGCAAGCCATTTTGACAGCCTTTTTTCTTTAGGGGGGGAAATAAAGCAAATTTAGTTTTGTATAAGATAACAGTATATTCCATGAGATCAGTATAAATAACCTGATAGATTGTCTTACAGACTACAGTGGAACATGCACCAAAGAACAACTCTACATATTAAGTAACTGTCCTGTTCCATCTTTTCTGATAGTTAGGTCAGCTCTCCAGTTAATGGCAAACTCCCACTGAGTTATGAGATGAGGGATATTATTTGTCTCTGCTGGTACTTGCCAGCCTGCCTGGGAGGTTGCGTAGGACATGTTTCATTGTTGACTGAATACTTTGTTCCATGCACCGTTATATGTGTAGTACTACTATTAATGCTCTCTCTTATTTATGTTCCTTGCATCATTTTGTATGTAGTACTACTATTAATGATTTCTTTTCCATTTTCCTCTTCAAAAACTGCAGTCCTAACACAGGCAAAATTCTTGCTGTAGCCAGTGGACATTTTCCTTGAGTCAGGATAAGAGGATGGTCCCTGCTAGCATCTGACCAGTTACAGTTTGGAAATGACAGCAGTTTGGAGAAGGAGGTAAGATGAGCAGTCATGGGACCACCTTCACTGTACTATCTGTCTCAATCTAGTTTTTGGTCAAAATCTTCTATGGGAAAACTTAATATGTAGTCTGTATGTGTGTCCAGAACACCTGCTGACTCCAGCAGGATTTTTGCCTCATTATGGACTGCTGTAGACAGTGGCATAAGTTTAATTAAAAAAAACTTGGACAGTTTTAGACTGTCCAAACTATGGTTGTGAACTGTGCTGGAGGCAGGAATTACTGCAGAGATCAAGTATGATTTTGCCTTCTGAGTAGTCATGACTAAGAATTACATTAAATCAATATTTATAAAGGCCTGGGTTGCTAAGTAGTTAACACTTTCTTTCTTATATTCATGTTAGTCCAGGAAGCTTTTGCCCATGTTGCTAAACACAGTTTCTGCAGTAGAGTGGACAAATCTTTAAGGGAGTTATTTCTTATCTTTAAGCCATGTTTATATAGATAGTTCTTCTCGCTTCTAGTGCACTGTTAACGTAAGAGAAAACAGAATCATCAGAGGTTTATTGTCTCTTCTGTACATTCAGGTGCTTTCTCAAGGAGGTTGTATTTGTGAGCAAGTGGGAGTCTTTGGCTAATGTTACTGGACATCAGCGTTAGATATCAGGACAGTTTATTCTTCAGAAACACTTGAAAGCACTGAGTATTTGCAACAGGGTGATCTGCCTTCTTAGGAGAAACTGTGTAGTGTTGGTTCCTGTAGCTGTGTTAGGAAGAAGAAACAGCCTTCTACCTTTCTTCTTTGCTGTCCCAGCTCACAGATCCCTACAAAATAACAAAATAAGGCAGGAAGCCTCATTTCTAGTCAGCAATGGCTAAGCTTATTAAAAGCGAAAAAGCCCAGGTGACCACAACAGCAAACGGTAATATGTAGTTGCTGAGGAGCACCAGGGAGTGGTATTGGAGATACCTGTCTAACCCTGTTCCCATTTGCAGGTGTTGGCAGGGAGTTACAGTAACAGCATGTGCAAGTTTATCCTGCTCTTTTTGCATGTCAGTTTACTTCCTTTTGGCCCCAGCTTAACTCCTTTGGCTTATTATCCTAATATAATTGATAACTAGCAGTGACACAGATACACAGTTATTCCCAAAACATGCGGAGACCTTGTCCATGTTTTCCACAGTAAAATACGTAAGAGGTCAAGAGAAGAAATCCCATTCGGTTTGATACACGTTTTCTTGTGGATTTTTTTTACTGGCATTTACTGTATGGACATGTGATCCTGCTGACATCTGAAACTTCTACTGCTTTATTATGGTTTAAAGGTAACAGTGTCACTAGTAGTTCTCATGGATAAGTCCTCTTTCTTTGCTACTTTTTCTCCCCTTTGAAGTTTAGTGTTCTGTCTGAACCCCTTCATCAGTGTTACGCTTCATCTGAGGAAAGGCTTATCCCATATGGTAAACTGATCTCAATGTCCTAGATCATCCTTGTTCTCACCTGCGTTTTTCGGGGTAACCAGAAACGTTTATTTTTGTTTGTTTTTTAAAATCAGCAAACTTTCTTCTGTTCTGTGGGGAAAAGAACAAACTGCAACTCTCCTTTTCTTACCTGTCATTCCTACACAGAAATTTCAGATTTATTCTAATACTTTTAGAAATCATGTTCAGTACTGTATAACAGGGGGCACTTTAGAAATGTCTCTCCTCCTTTGATAAATGTGTTTTCCCTATGGAGAAAGCTATATATAAATATATACATATGTACACTTTGGGATTCAGAAGATCTAATTTGTCCCAAAAAAATCAATAAATACAAAGTTTACAAGAAACCTCTTCTGTCGTTGAATAATATTAGTTGTGGGTAACCATGCCACAGAAAAAGTAGAAAATGGGTTTTCTGTGTAGTAGTTTGGGAAGGCTGCTGTCCTTTCAAGCCTGATTCAGAGCCTGTGTGAGTTAGTGGAAATGCTTCCACTGATTCAGCAGGCTTCAAGTCAATCGTCTGCAATGCTGTTTCCTTACTTTGCAGCCTGTATGCCAGCCATGGGACGTGCAACGCTATAGGTAGCGTAGAACATGCTCAGAGGCTTGATCTATACTTAAAATTTTTGTCGGCATAGTTGTGCTTGTTATAATTTCAAAAACACACCAACAGATCTATGTGAACAGAAACCCTAGGATGACTGCAGTTATATGGGAAAATATTCTTTTGCTTTCATAGCTTTTTCCCTTTGGGGAACTGGATTGCACTATCCTAGCAGAAGAACTGTTTTGCTTGTATAACCTGTGCCTACACTAGGGAGTTTCCCAGAGAACCTCTACGGCTATGGACCAACCAGCTAACCCTGTTAAGTGTAGATGAGCTCCAGAGCTGGCTACTGAGAAAGAGCAATCTGAAGGTCAGTCATTTCCAGTTCTTTCTTTTTTAAGCTAATTTCTAATTTTTGTCAAATAAATAAATTTGATCTAAATGCAGACAAATAGGAATAAAACCAAATTGTTATTTTAATATTATCCTGAAAAGAGTTCTTACAGTTTACACTTTAGATGTGGGGATATATTCCTGACCTCATTGATATAAATATTCTTGGTCTAATTTAGGCAGTTAAACTAACCATCCAAACAGCCCTATTTTTTACCATTCTCTGCAGTTGCTGGTACTTTAATCAGATCCAAAATATTGTGGGCTAGATCTCCTTGTGAATGTTTGTGTGTATGTGGTCAATGGCATTCTGTACATGCTTTGCTTTCCTACAGTGGAAGTCTAAAACAGAATGTAAGACTTTAGTGAATTAGCCCTATTATTTCTGAAATTATCTTCTTAGTGTTTTGAATTAACCAGCATTTATATCAGCTGCAGACAAACATAGTTTCTTGCTGTTAAAGCACTGTGGTCCTAAGTAGATCTGCTGTTGTAATCCTCAGATTGCTCAGGATTTTAAAAACTGATCAAAGCAGAACAGGTGGGGAGGCCAGGGAAAAATTTAAAAAGGACAAATCAAGTCTAGCAAAATAATTTTGATAATTTTGACATGGTATCAGGCAATCATCAGACAGTAGGAATTTTTAAACTAGTTTAGTAGGTATTTTTAAAAAGCATACTCAGTATTATACTTCCATCTTAATACAGGCTGAAGGATTGTTTTGGCTGCAAAAAACATTCCAGTTTTGCAGAATATCATGATTGGCTCAATTCTACCACCATTGTTGGAGAAGGCACTCACTCGCTAGAGAGCCTGGGGGAAGTCAAGTCATTGCACATATCTACTTGGCACAAGCATGGGTGGTAGAATGGGACTACGCATAGAAAAGCGTTCCTTGGTTCACGCATTCAGAGCTTGAGATAAGCTAATATAGTCGGCGCTCTCTCAGCTGTTGAGGGCCGTATCTTGAAGTCTTGACTCATACCTTTCTCAGGCAAAACTTATATTGATCTCAGGAAAGACTGGGAAGAGACTTCAAGATTTAGGGACCCTTGCTGCAATTGATGGCCTGGAGCAGGCTGCTGTTCCCAGTAAAGCTGGGCTCCTCAAGAGCTCGGTTTATACGTTTGAGCAGTGTCACACTGTTGGGGATGCAACCCTTAATACACTTCAGACTGGAGTATGATGAGAGCAATTTTTTACATGCATTCAAGTTTGCAAAGTTTAAAAGGTCTCGGCAAGCTGCATCAATCTGTAAAACAAAGATAAATCATTTTTATATCTTTTAACCTTCCTTTCAAACAAGACAATTTTTCTGCTGGCATTTGATTGCAAAGAAGAGAGAGAAAAGCAAGGACACTTAGCAATTGGCAGTGCATAGGGCATGTCTGTTCCTCCCAGCCTCTGTGTTAAACAGATGGGGTGGATGTGAAAGATAATTTTGACCAAAAATGTGTCTTGTGCATTTTGCTTTATTAAAACAAAAATAATCATTAATAATAATTACTGCTTTTATAAAGATTACCCACAGAGGAGGTATTACGTATTTTGTTTGTGATTTGCATTCATGAATGAAATGCCCCTGCAGTGATTAAGGTGTGAGGGGTTTGGTTCTGGGAGTGGGAAAATAATCTGCATTAGGAGAAGGATCTCTCTCTTTTCTGTGGTCAACAGAGGTATGTGAGAATATTCCTTCTGCTCAACCTTTGACTTTAATTTCCATGTAAAACAGAGAGCTGAAAAGTAACATAATAAGCCCAAGACGGGAACAGGACAGCTCCAATAAGAAGGGCTTTCTCAGGCCCATATTAGCAATTGAGTCAGTGTCACTGTTGTTTACAGGCTGTTCCTTTAAACTCTTCCCAGTGTGCATGCACAGAACAGCCCTGCTGGATAGAGAACCTGTGTTTTGCCAGTTTGGACCCCATCCTTTACTTTCAAATTCCCATTGTATGGGAGTTTGATGTATCCAAAGGGAGCAAAGTAGAGGCCTTTTAACTGTAACAAGGAGATACCTCCAGAGCTGTAATAATTGAAGCTGAATGCTTCCACTCGCTTCACATTACAAGGTTGGGGACAGTGCTGGCAGTACAGCCACATGCTCCATATGTGCACGTGTGAGTGTGTCTGCAGTTCCTGAAGGAGGATACAAGGATGGGTGTTTGTGCATGCCCATGTAAAGTGTGTGCCTGTGTGAGGATAAAACAGCAGGACCCAACCAAAACCTCAGATCTAAACACCTTTCAGCTTTGGGGCAAATTAGATCTGAAGCCAAAATGTTCTGGTCGGGCCTCTTTTTTATGTGCGTGCGTGTGCGTGTGTGTGTGTGTATATCTATCTCTGTGTTCTGGTTAAATGCTGGATGTTCAATGAAAGTATAGTTCAGGTATTAAATTCTCTGTGGTAAGACTTTGGTGATGAAGGAAGCTGAACAAAACCACACAGAGCTGGTGGAATCTGAAGGCCTCCATATTACTAATCTGTCCTGAAATTGAAAAGTTGAAGAGCCTTACTTCTTCCTTGAAGGGAAATAGTCACTAGGAAGAAAAACGAGCTCTTCTGGAGCAGTGCTAGGTTTACTTTTAGTTTGTTTGTTACTTAAGTTGATTTGGGAGCAATCACTGTCTAAGGCAAAACGGAGAAAATCAGTAGTAAATAACAATGGTTATTCAGGGTTCAATCCTGCATCGTTCAGATTCGTGAGAATATTACCGCTGTCTTCTGTGGAAGCAGGATCATGCCCAAAAACGCAGGAGAAAGTGAATTCTACTTTATTTTCTTTACCTGTCATAGAGCTTGACAGATGTGATGTTCCCTCTGCAGTGGCTTCTGCTCTTTTAAAATTGTATACAATTTATCCAAGTAGGAAATGAACCAACAACAAATTAGTATTTAATTTAATATTGTGCTAAAAAGATAGTAGGTCCAAAGATTAGACAGGCTGTTGCTTTCTGGTGTTGGACTACTTCTCTTTTATCCTTTTTTTTAAATTAAAAGTGGCCTTCTGTAACAAAAGAATAAAAGAAACAAACATAAAATGCCTTTGAGTGGTTTAGATGGCGGTGAGACTCTATTGCTGCTTTTGTCAATATTGGTGTGATTGTCTGTATGCACGCCTGTTTATATACGTATAGAAATTCAAGCAAAGACTTTATTGTGTCTCCGATTTTTGTATGTAGCCTGTGTCTCTTTTGGACTGATTTGCATCCTGAGTGAATTTTTGCATTTAAAAAAAGTGTGAAAATTGTTTTGGGTTGGGGATTGGGTTGGAACAAGGGGCATTTGAAGACATCACTTGTGCGATTTTGGGAGGGAGGGAGGGAGGGCCTGGGGAGAAGACTTAATTTGCCTGGTGTGAAGATGCATTTGATGTTTGTTTGGTCCCCCCCTTGCTTTCTGTGATGTGTATTGAAAAACATACTGAATAAAGGTAAACATTTCTTAGCTAGGTGTAGAGGCAGCCTGCTCTTCCAAGGTGTCTAAATACCTCCTCCAAATCCATCAGCGATTGGGATTTTTTTCTGTCTCTCAAGGACTTGTGATCAGACCTTGAGGTCCAGATTCATCAATCCATTTCTATTTATCTAAGCAGCAAATGTTTAGTCCCAATGATTTTTAGGCACTGCTTAAGCTTAATTACACTTCTGACTTTGCTGAGCTGGGACCTGAATGCCTTAATTCTCTTGGAAATGGAAGTGGAGGTGCCTAACTGCTTAACAACATTTAGGTAAGGCTCTTAGGACTTGCATGTATTTTTTTTGTGAGTAATTGGTTATTCATTTCAATTTTATTTTTATTCTAAAAGACATTGAAATTCTAAAAAGAAAAATCTAATACTTTTGACCTATTTGCCATCTCTTGTTATCATTTAGAACAGATTAAAATAAACACTACTTTAGATTTTTTTCTTCTTTAGCCAAAATACCAGCTGTTAAGAACAGACATTCAGAGTTAAGGAAGAGACTGTCTTTTTCAAATACTTTATGTTTAGAGTTATTAACAGTGTCTTTTTCTTCCTGTTACATAGTGCTAAAAATAATAATCCAAAACTTGAATTACCAAAATACCAGCATAAACATGACAGCAGAGAAGTACAGCCTTGGAGAATGTTTCATTTGGATGTTTCCTCATGATGTTGTAGATCCATTGATGCTTCTCCTAATTGTAATTTAAGGGTTCTGCCGCAGAAGAAAAAAATTACAGACCCATTCTTAATTACTTACCCTGCTGTTCTGCATTGCTAGTGTAATATGAAGGTGCTTTAGTGCTTGGAATTTCTATGTATACCTACCATAAGATGCCATTTTACTCCCACAGAGGTATTACATGGTTCTACTGTAAATCAGAATGAAGTTCATTAATTTGACCTGTTTTTTTATGCTGAGAAAATGAATGTGAGTTTTGAAGGAGTGTTCTGGCAGGACACAGAACAGTCTGTTGTTCCCCAGTGTGACAGACGCTGGCATGTGAGCCTCTGCTTCCAGGGATACCTCCAAAACTCCCTTCCATTCCCCACTTCGGTTTTGTGATTTTTACCTTTTTGACTTGTAGTTGCTTCATTCCATGTGTTTTATTTTTCTTGTTCTGAAAGGCCACAAACTGTCAGTTCTGTCTATAAGGCTGCATAACACAGTGCTGTTCAAAAAAAGTTGAAAATACACTGTCTGCTCAGGCCTGATGCTGCCAGGTGCAATCACTGAGGGGACATCTTGCATGAGGAAAGATTTCAGTATTGGGTCTATACACTTTCAGATCAGTAAAACTAATACGAATGCCTTACAGATATGCCTTAAGAATCTGATCCAACAGAGTTTCTTCACAGAGTAAGAAATGAAGTATTAACTGAGTTCACTGAACGATTTCTTTGCTTACAGTTAAGCACAAGCTTGTGTTTCGCTAGGTGAGGACTTGTGGTAGGAATGGAATACCATCCCATCCTTATTATTAGGACTTTTTTAAAGGGATCCCTCCCACTTCTGTCATATATGTGAACACCCTTGTTGCTAAAAGTATTTACCTTTATTGTCTTTGAGATCTTTACATTAGGAATGTTTCAATGAAGGTGTTGATTGTAAGTGCAAAGTTACTTCCAATGCTTTCCACTGATTCAAAGCCCTGGAAACCTAATTGCCTCCTATTGCACATCACAGGAAAGCCAACAAATCGGAAAACAATCACACTGGGCAAATGCAGTCTTTGTTTACAGTGAGGACTTGTCACTGTGTTATCAATTTATTGAAATATGAAATAATGAAAAACATAGACTGTAAAGATTTTTATGTGTTTGGATACATCTGCTATGTGAAAAAACAACTAATTTTGTACATATTGTATTTTTACTATTCAGCTGTATTATACTAGCTCTTCATGCTCCAGAATTTAGGTATCCAACATGAATAATATCCATGTAATAAGCACTTGCCTGAAATAAATATAAAACTGAAATAAACATGCACTGAAATCTGAAACAGGATTCTGCATTTTCATCCTTGTGCTTTGCATGCAGATATTTTACTTCATTTATAATTTTCCAGTTAAAAGGACAATGCTGTGGCCATAGCTTGTTCTCCAAATATGCATTATTGATCAGTAAGCCTGGAACTGTACACAAGATAAAGGCTATAGCTACCTTAATGTGTTTCAGGATCAAGCTTTCCAATACCACTCTCAGGAGGGGAAAGCAAGCATTCTTTTCAAATTCCAGAATTTATCAAAACTGAGGAAACAGACATTTCTTGAACATTCATCAGCAAAGCATCTTTAATTCATTGGCCTTCCTTAGAAAGGATTAAGATGTAGTACCTGTGGAAAGTGCAAACACAGGCATTCTGCTGTTGATGTCAGTACCACTGGGAGAGCTCTGCAAGGTGCCTTTGCTCTGTTGGCTTTGAGTTAGATTCTGATGATCCAAATAAGTTCCCCAGATTCTCTTGTCATTTATTCATCTTCATTTAGGCAGGGGTTTATGACTCAGTCATCAAAACACCTGTGTCTGGTAGGAGCTACACTTTTAAACTGGGGTTTTGTGCTAGCAGTGGACCTAAGGCACCTGCTTGACTGATGGACTGTGCTCAGCCTGTGAAGGATTTTGGTTTCTTCGTGGACAAAACCCGAGAAATTTTGACTTCAAAGGGCTCCTGATGTGCCCCTGGGCAGTAAGCCTTATCCCAGGGGAACATGCTACTAATCGTTTGTCAGAAAGCGAGACCTCTTCTCATAAATTTCAGGGACAGTTGCTCTAACAAGTATTAACAGATGGGTATTTTCTGTGCACTGTATACCTGTTATTAACATTTACTTCATTCTTCCTATTTGCACCATTTTTATGAACCATAACCAAACCTACTCTGCATGTGAGCCAGGAAGAAGCAAACCAGAGCCTTGCTATACTTGCCAGTGGTGTTTCTGTTGTGAGACGCTGCAGTGAGTCTGAGATGGACCTAAATAGTCTTTGATGTTCATCAGCATAATACTGTGATGGTTTATGCCAGGTGAGAGCTCCTGCCCCGAGTCCCCTGTAACTTTAACTCCCTGCAGCCAAAAGGCCTGTGCAGTCAAAGGGCAGCTGCTGAGCCCGCACGGCACTGGTGTGATGGGACTGTTGGCCTTCGTTAGCCAGGCCCAGTGTCGAGTCTGCGGGCGTTCCTCTGAGATGGGGCTGCTCCCCGGAGAGTGAAGTACATTCTGGCTAAACCTTCTTAATCTAACTCAGATTTGATTACTCTCTTCTACAGATTGTAAACTTGGATGTCTCAGGATTTCAGAAAATCTGCTTATTGGTTTTCACCTCTGTGGACTCAGACTTAGGTAAGCCAGCATGCAGGCTGTGCCCTGCGAGCACTCAGCACTTCTGCACCAATGAGCACCAGGGGACAGCCCTGCACGGTGCAGCATGGGGCAAGCAGACGTACACCTATCCTCCGTGTGTGCATGGAGGCAGACGGACACACATGCTCCTGGTGTCTCAGTTCCGACGCTGCCACGTGCATTCAAGGAGGTTGATAGGAAGTCATCTGCCAGCAGGGTTTGCGCTTTGTGAGCACTGAGACCGCTGCCTGCAGGCTTCCCAGCCTGCCCTCATACTGTGGTGATCAGCTCCAGCAACAGACGTGGTTTTTTTTGCTCCCAGTGACAGTGGGCACTCACTGAGTACTGCGTATGGGTGGGCTTTTTGCATGCAGCCACCAGGTGCCAGGGCCAGGACCTGGTTCAGTCAACAAATGCGTGCTTACACAGGGACCACGTCTGTTCACTGCCCCTGCGCTAACCCTGAAAGCGGTATCAAAGGACCATGGCAGAGGTATTGGCATCACACTCCTTATACCATTGCCCCCACCTCCCCTCCTGCGCTGCACGGCTGCACAAAGCAGATCCCTCTCTGGCTATTGCCCCTGGGCAGCTGAGCTGTTGTGTGGCTGTGGAGAGAAGGAATTTTGGGGGGCTAGGTAGAGCCCTTCCCACTGGGGTATTTGCATGAGGCACCCTGCTTTCTCACTAAGGGGAAGACAACTGTGTGCAGACTGATCACAGCTAAGCAAGCCATAGCTTTGGCAGGGAGCTAGTGTGGGGAAGAAGGGCCTTGCTTGCCCTCTGCCAAACTCCCTTCAGGCTGTGTCCGGCAGAGACCCGTGAGGGTGTCAGGCAGCAGGCCATGCCGAAGCCCTCCCGCGTGAGCCGAGCCTGCAGGGCCCAGCGCGTGGCTGTGAGCCCAGCTTCTCTCTGTGGCTGTGCTCACCCACCGTGTACGTGGCCGCCTCTAGCGCAGCTCTAAGCTGTTTGTAGCCGGCTGCACGCTGTGCGTGGGAGAGGGCTCCTGCACACTGGGCTCCTTACCTTAAGTGCAGTTCCTCTGTGGCAAAGGCAGAGCCCTGATACAGTGGGTAAAGTAATGATCCAGGTAACTGGCAGGAGACCCAGGTCCGTACCCTCGGCCCCTCTGTCCCCATGCATACTGTACTCTACCAAAATCTCGGGGGAGAAGTTTTGTGTCACCAACCCAGTCTTGCACTTATTGTGCCCACAGCTTCCTTCCGGAATGAATAGATAAAAACAGTGTAGACCAGCTGAATGCACTAAGCAGCAGTGCAATTGGCTGCAGGTGCAGTGCTGTGTCATTCCCCCTGCCCCAAATGTATAAAAGCACTGCTTGAAAAACAGCTCTGCAAGAGTGTGTGTGGTCTGTGCAGCTCCTTGCAGCTGTAGCAGATGCATGGGAAGCTGTGGTCCTTGCAGGCTGGTGGCCACCTTCCTGCACAGAGGTGGGCGTGCGGAGGGGGTGGCCTTGCCCCTCAGTGGCACTGAGCGTTTGGCTTGCTGCTCGCACGGTGCCTCAGAGAGGTGCCGCAGCCTTTTTCCTGCTTAGTGACAGCAGCACCTCATGCTAGCCTGTGGTTTGGAGCCCAGGGGAGAGGAGGAAGAGGTCTCAGCACAGGAGGGATGCTGCAGTGGGAACCATGTGCCCAAAGAAGGTTCCTTTCCAGGACCAGTCCCTGCTTTAAACTATGGACTCTGTCTCCAGGGCTGATCATGTCAAAAGGGTCTTGGGTCGGACAGGAAGGTTTTTGCACAACACTGCTGTAAGCAAGTATGACCCTGTCTCGCTCTGATGATGCAAACCAGGAAATTAGTGCAGACGCACTGGGCTGTGGACAGCTCCGCCGTAGCAAGACACCAAGGCTGAAGAGTCCAGAAACTGCTCTCAGCTTTGTCTAAACAGTAAAGTGAGAGCAGACTCTTAACAGCTGGACTCGTCCCAGAGGCTTTTTTTTTTGGTACGTCTGGCACAACCCTTCAGTGGAGAATTGGGACCATCTATAGGGTCCAGCCAGCTGGGGAGGGCATCAAGGCTGAAAACAGGGCATCGTGTGTCATCCATGGACAAGTTCCCTGCAAGAGGCTCAGGGAGGAGGCAGTGCTGGTGGCATCCCAGGCCTTGCCACCCTTCCCACCAAGAAAGGCAGCCAGGCTGTTAACTGAGTGCAAAGCCTGCGGATTCAAGGCCAGGATCGCACCTGCTCCATAGCTGAACACTGGTGTGGGCAAAGTCTAGTGTCAGACAGGCTGTTTTGGGCCAATCTTGCATGTGTGTGAATGTTTTTATGGTGTGACCTATCACTGAAGGAACAGTTGTCTGTCGGGGCTAGAACTGAGCAGGGGAGGAGGTCATCCAGCATCTGTAATGCTCATTACCAGTGTTTGTGTGTCCAGATCTGTTAGGACACAGCTCATCGCTGCTTGCATTTACTTTCTTTGTGCTGTAGGTCGGGCAGCATCTAGGCACCCTTATCCACACATGCCATGAGGGATATGAGCCCCACTGAAACGCTTCTGGAGTACAACTAATCTGGCATCCCCCCTCTGAGCCACTCCTGCATCTCCTCCCGTACCATGGAGAAAGGCTGAACCTGGAGCTTTGGTCCTGACCAGCTGGAGCATGATGGAACAGGAATCCGCATGGGGTTTCAGCACAGCACACTGATACTTGCAGTCGTTGGATGCTGGTGAGTTATTTCTCTTCAAGCTTTTAGATAAGAATGGATCTGGTGGGTGTCTTTACTCAGCCTGTGTCCAGAGTAACACTGAGATGTGTCTTCATCTTGCATCCACACTTGGGACAGTAAATCTGCACATTGAAGTATTCCCTCTTGAATTTTTAACAGGCTCCAGGGTATCGTCAACTTCGTTGCATGGGCTTCCACTTCCACCCTCCAGGTCCTGCCTGCAGGCTTCGGAAAGGCTGTTAATTATGCCCCATTTGATTTCCGAACTGCTAGCAAAGGCTTTTTTGCTGAAACGTTGTTACACTATTTTCAGCCTGCCTTGTCAGCCCCAGGAGATGCTTATGCTGGGTTTGGTTAATTAGATGCTATTATTAAATAGTCAAGATAGTCCAGTAGTTTGCTCTCATTGGTATGGAAATGACCTGTCCTCGCTTTTAGCTACGCTCTTGATATGTAAGATATTGTTCATCAGGGTATTTATAATCTGTTCTCCGGTCAAAATTTACACTAGATCTGAGGACAATCTGCTCTGAAAAGGGAAACCGTGGCTGTATAGGCCGAAAGGTCAAATGGGCTCAGGCTTGCACTCGTGCGAGCTCCAGCGATTGCTCAGCTGTACAGGCTGACGCTGCCTCTGTTACACCTGGACAGATACCCAGTGTGGTTCAAATTCCACCTTTTTAAGTTGAAGAACACAGAGGGATTGCACTGCCAAGCTGCAGGACATCTGGATAGAGGCGCCTTGGAAGGGAACTTTCTGCTTGTGCATCACACTGGAGGCTGCTGGTAGTACCACACCATGGGCAATAAGCTGTTACAGCCTTTGCAAACATGTGTGAATGGATTAGGGGACAGACATTACAGTCTGCGACAAACAAAGCTTGTTTCTATGTTACTGTTGTGCGGAGGGAAGGACAATATGACCTTTAGGTTGTAGGTCTCTAGACAAAAGGAAAAAAAAACTCCTAAAACACAACAGTATTGTGAGTCTTCAGGTCTGGTAACTTCATAAATGAGCGCGCGGGTTGAAAAAGTGCCAGACGCTTCCTCGGGCTGAGCGCCGCCTCTCGTGGCAGCTGCCTGCACAGGGTGGCACCTGCCTGGTGCCGCAGCCCCTGCGGCCGGGGGCTCCCAGCCAGGCACCTCCAGCAGCTCCCGGGGGAGGGGGGGATGCCTGGCAAGGCGGTGAGATGCCACGTGCAGGGTTGCTTTGTTTTTTTCACTGCCTGAAAATATCCAGAAATGACACGTGAAGCCAGAAAGTTACATGTTGTGCGTGTGCTGCACCTCTGTGGTTTGGGGAATTTGTATTTTTGGAGCATGTGTCAGAGCTAGAGCTGGGTGAAGCACTCACTGCCGGATCCCACAGTCGCAACGTAGTTTTAGTTGTTGGTATTTGGGAACCTGAGAACAAAGCTTGGTGCCGTCGAGGTGCTGGCAAACAGGAGTAAGCGCTTGGCCAGATCAGTGGGGTACTGTGATAGACGGCTTAGAGCACAAGGGCCGAAGCTGCTGTGTTTGGCAAATCTAATGGTAGCGTGGAGACAGCAAACGAAACAAAACCAAGTCTAGCACGTGTGTTCTGAAACCACGTAAGATACAAGGATAAATACGCGTTTAACAAACAGCGCTAAGTCACCAGTGAGGCCGCGGGATGGCTGCGTGCGCCGCGGTGGGGTAAGCATTTACTCGACTGCTTTTACAGAATCAGTGTAATCGGAGAAACGTCGCAGCAGCCCGCTCAGGCCCCACTGCTGAATGGAGCTCGCCACCGCGCGTGAGCAAGCTCCTTCAAGGGGCTGCCGTGCCTGTTGGAGGAGGCTCTGCCTTGGACGCCCAACGGCTCTGCTAGCTTTAATGTTAACTAACTGCAGCACGGCCAGGCCTAAAATAGTGGGATGGAACTTTTAACGCTTGTCACGGGCCTCCTCCTGCACTGGGCGCTATTGCACATGCACTGCAGCTGATTTAGATACATGCTCCAAATCAGCCAAGGGACCTTTACGGTCTATTTGGTGATGACCTACTTTAAAAATACTGTGTAGTACAACAGCCCATGGATGTTAGTCATAGAAACCTTAATTACATATCGTACTCTCTTCCCAGCCAGCTCGGTCCTTAGGGCCCTGTTCTGCCTCTGAAGTTAACTTAAGGGGAGAGAAATATGTTGAGAGTGCCACAGAACGCCTTGACAATATTTATTCATATGTTGCGTTTAAACATAAATAACTGAGCAATAAATAGTATGTTCCTGACAAAAATAAAGCAATACACAATATTCATAAAATACAATTAGACAGAATGTTATAACAAATACAACAGTTTGCAGAGGTTTGTTTTTTTTAAACAGAGTTGTACAGTACGTTCCCAACATACCAAAGAAAACAAGTGCAGCTTTACTTTTTTTACATCTCTTTCTCAGGTTCTGTGAGTTGGAGGGTTTATCTCGCGCTTGTGTTTTTTCTTTTTCTGAAATACTGTTTCACCTTTCAAGTGAACAAATGGATGCACAAACTGAAACGCTTTTGAGACCTTTCAGCAACCATGCATTGGCCTATAAAAGCTGGACACACGCACACGCACGCACAGCGATACATAGTAGTGGGTTCGAACTGTCGGCTGCCTGCAGTGCAGCTGCTTCACTCTTCATCTGGAGCACACCCAAGCTAGTGACATTGTGTTGGGGGGGGGACAGAGTTCATTACCTTTCTCACTCCTACTGCTTTTATTTTAGCACTAAGTTAGGCGCAGAAAGGGGGTTTCCTTCTACACGGCCTCCTGCCCACCCCTGCTTACAGCCCGAAGCGGGCTCCTCTGTTCTCCGCTCTGGTTCGTGGCCCTCGTGGTTGGGCGCACGGAAAGCTCGTTTCTCCTGGCACCTGGCTGGGCCGCGTGCGGGCGATGGCTGCGCCTACGGCGATGAGCTAAACTAAGGCTTTAGGACCAGTACCCGAACGAAAGCTGCCTGTGTGCAAAGGAAGACAGAGCTTGGTTTATTTTTCATTTACTTATCTCTTAAATCACCCCTCAAATTTTGAGAACAAAGTTAAAGGACTTGACTACCAAGCTGCAAAGCACTTCACTCTTATTTTTTTCCCTTTCAGACTATTATTTACCCTTTTTAGTTTACTGCAATCATAAGGAAAGATCTCAGCATAGCTGGGCTTTCTAGAACCAAATCTTCCCTCTGCTTGTGCAAGCAGTGCTCATCGTAGGGCCCCAAAGGCAGTACACACGTAGCGCAAAGAGTGAGAGTCACCTTGCTGCTTTCGTAATAACAAGAGCAGAGTTACTGAAGCGACTACGGCTGTGAGTATGCCAGTCTTCAAACAGAATAATTTGATTTTCTACTCCCCTTTTAGGTAAAATCTGACTTCTAAGTTCACTATGAACTTCTTAACTTCATGTGAACGTCTTAAAAACATTCGGAATCGACTGGTTTCACTAAAAAGTTCAATGGGAACAAAACTCTGAAGGAGTAAAAAAAAGAAGAAAAAAAATCAGATTTAAACTAGTTTTTGGCTTTCTTCGTTTTTTTTAATCACTAAGGTTCTAACAGCAGCTATTGTAAGGTGCTTGAATTAAGTCCCTATGTTTCTAGGCACAGGCCACATGAGTATCTATGAAATCTGTGGATAAACAGGGTAAAACTTAACGCTGCTGCTGGAAGCATGTGGCCCACCAGGAAAACAAAGATCTCTGTGAGCTGTGCGGATGGCTCTACAAAACAGCATCACGTTACAGCAAACCGGCTCAGATCTTATGCAGCAATTCAAACCACGTAATCTGACAGCCTGGATCCTGTCCTCAGGCTTCCAAGAGGCATCCTTGGAAAGGACACCAGATCGCCACTGTCCTGCGGCCCTGCAGAGAGGGAAGCAGTGTGCAGTGAATAAACGGGAGGACATGAGGCTCTGCAGTGTTTGCTCTGTACCATGGCAGTGAACTTCATGGGACTCTGCAGAGCCTGGGAGCTGATAACATGAGCAAGGAACCAGTTTCTGTGTGCTAAACTTGCATTAACCTGAACTATTTTAGGCAGATCTTGTCATCTGGGAATACATGCAGAGTAATTTTGCAAAGGAAAATGAAGGCATGACTGTGGCACGTGTAGGCCATAAAGACTCAACATATGAGCTAGCCAGCAAAGACTTGCTAATGCTTCTAGTCAGTGTTGCCAGGCCGCCATTGCTTATGTTAACGATGCTATTCAGTATAAGGCTATTCTCCAGCTGGTTACCTTACTGACTTTAAGTACTGCTAAATACTGTGGTGAATACAAGTGCCAGTGTTCTGGCAACAGGAGCTGCATATGCATTCTCTTGCATTTTCAAAGAGTAGCCACTGAGTCCCAATTCAATGCTTGCAACACTTGAGAGTACTGGATCGGGCCTTAACTCCATGGAAAGTTCTGACAGAGCACAAAGTGTGCATCCAGGGTATTAAAGGTGCAGTAAGTCAAAATATGAATATTCCAGCATGTCAGGTCAATAACATTACAAACGCATAGATAGACAGTCTTCTAGATAAACGGAAATAAGAGAATGCAAAAAGATTTTTGTCTTGAAATACAAAGCAAGTGTAACAAGGCCTATCAAACACAAACTTTATCTGGTGAAGGAAAAGCTCCATTTTTAAAAGTCTTTTACAAATTTCTTAAATATTTATTACATTATATGGAAGATGCAATTAAAACAACATTTTGAAGTTACAGTGCAAGAAGTGCTCCATCCCATAGCTCACAACAAGGCCACAATGACAGTCTGCTCATTATCACTTATTTTCAATCAGTGTCTGCACTTTGTAGACAAGGTCTCTTGCTATCCTCAGAATTTCCTGGGCGTTATGATGCTCTGCCATTTCTAAAAGACACAGACAAACATTCTTAACAGTCAGCTTCAAAAACGTTTCTGCCCTAACATTAATATTAATGGAGCATTAGCATTATTTAATCAGTGCAACATTAGAAGCAATCCAAAATCATTGCAGGGATATAGTATTGTAGAATTAAAGACAGAGTAAGTTAATGAATCCTTTAACGATACAAGTCCATAAGTCTTAGTATCAATATCCAATCCTTTTGTTTTCAGTTCTTACGCTGCAGGAAATCCCAGTGTCCTATAATCAGAGAACAGGAATAGAGGGTTCTGTACCCACACATGCTTGTGAACAGCCCTCTGGGGTTCTCAAAAATGTAAAGATAGAGAATGCAACTTGATCAAGAGATGTCTCTCTAGGCAGGGACTATTGTTGGAGTGTCTGAGAAGCAAGTGGTAACTATAAGAAGAGCTAGAATTTGCCTGATCATAGAAGATCTACCATCTTCTATGGTCCACGTAGCTCTCAAGATATTGTTCTTTGTATGTGCCAAGTCAGACCTTCAGGAAGAATGTGAGAAACTGGACTCTTCATCTACATGGAAGGCAATGTGACTGAAGGAGTAAGAGACGCCCAGCTTCACGACCAGGGGCTTGTCTGGCAGCAAGTGCCAAGTATCCCGAAATGCAGCACCTGGATGACTGGTGCCTACTGATCTATGTCATGAGAGCAAGAACTGCAAAGCTGCAGGCAGCTTGTCATAGTAAGGGGGGAGAAGCAAACTCTGGTTGTCCACTTTTTTATCAAAATGACTTTCTTGAAAGTTTCTTACCATTAAAAAACTTGATGATATCAGTGAAGTCCATGTTGTTATCACGGATAATCTCTCGATAAACCTCCACAAGTGCTAAGGCAATGAAAAGGACAAAATGTTCTGAAGAGATGTGCTTTGCTGCCCAAATAACTTCCCACACTGTAAATACATCCTCGTACAACAATTCTGAATGGGAATAAACATTACAAGAGCATCTGATTATTCAAATTGACCATTTCCCCCCCCTCTAGCTAATGTCTTACAGGCCTTATGCAGAAATGAATAGTACTTGACAATGCCTTCTTTTCCTCTCCCCTTCTCCTCCAGGCCAAATCTTTGTACTTATCTGTGCAAGTATGGCAGCATTACTAATAAACAGAATTAGGTTTAAAAGAAAGAGAAGGCAGGTACAGTGTTTACACCCGATCCCAGAGAAGATGCCTAAACTACAATGAACATGTCATAGCAGCACATGTACCCCAGTTTATCCTAGGATAGGCTGCAAATCTGAATGCATTTCCAGGGCCCCTTCTTGGCTTTGCAGTGAACCTATGAGGGCAAAGGCTGTGCTATTTTTAGCTGCAAACAGTTAATTGTATAGAGGATATGTATAGATTATGCCTACACATGCTGCAATTCAGGTATCACCTATGGAAGCTTCACCTTTTTGATACATCTGGGCTGATCTTCTGCACAGTCTTTGACAGTGAGGTCCAGGGGATCAGGATTTGGGGAACAGGAAATTTGCAGTGGAGCAGTAGGTAGAGGATTAATGATACAGTCCCAATTCCTTCACCCATCTCACTGATAGTTTTTTGTAGTAAATAGCTGATGGGTGTGCATCTTCTCCCTCTATCACCTTTGTACCTTCAGGTGTCTGAGAGGGAGGTCTTTAAATGTTCTGGCAAATTGATCTATACTTCAGAGGAGCTTCTGATCTTCCAGAGAACATGTTGGGTCCCTCTCCAAAAACACTTTAACCAATGATTACAAGCAACTGCTGCTATTACATATTGGAGGGGAGGGAGGAGGAGTCCTAGGTGCTCCCACAGTATATAACCGAGTACATTGTTCAGCAAAATATAACATTTCCTGAACTATTGCTGAGCTGCTCCTTATATTCAAGTGGCTGTTTGTAGATTCATGATAATGCAGTTGGAGCCAAGTTTCCACTCAGTGCAAATGCCTGTTTGCTCAAGAACATGATACCAAGTCAATCACTCTTCTAAGTTTTGATTTTGTTCCAGTTCATCTTTGAGAGATGCATTAGTTTTCTTACAAACTCTCTGTGAGCCTTGATACTACTCATTATCCAGACATTTAAACTGAAACAGAGAGCTGTTCACAGTTTTGCACAACTCTAGATTATAGGCATAGAACATTATTACCTCTTTTAAAGTCAAGCAGGAACCAGCGATAGCAGAAGTAAAAGTGAGTGTAATCTCCATTCTGGTGCATCAATTCAAAAAGCTCTGAGTCTAGAATCTAAAATGAAAAACATCAGATATCAATATCTAGTCTGAGAGCAGCCAAATCAAAGGTGTTGGAGACTGGTAAACTTCTATGCTGCTTCTTCATTACTTGATCCAGCAGTTAGTCAGAGCAGCTGCTTGGCACAAATCTGGCCTTTTATTACATGTTTGCAAAATACCTGTGGTGTGGGTGCCCTGACACAGGGCACTGATAAGGTGAGTGGTTACTGCTGTGCAGGTACAGCAGTCAATCTGAACTGTGACATTAAAGTTCCAAGCAACAAATTATAGCTCCTAATGATTTTAACAGGCAACAAATTTTGATCTTCCCACCTCTAATCTCTGATTGTAACTTGGCGCTAGAGTGCAAGACTGAATTCCATTTACGTGGAGAAAGGAGGGAGAAAGACTTTTTAACAGTAGGTTTGTAATTCTAATGAGCAATGGCACAGTTCTACATTGCAGCGTGAAATCTCTAAAACTGAACAATTACTTGCTGGTTGTCTGGTGGATGTCCTACAATGTGGAAGTACACCTATAGTCATTCCTCACAGATGTTATCCTAAGGGCTGGTGGATAAGCACTGCTTAGTATGTGGCATCCTCCTACAACCTTGCCATTCAACAGCAACATTGCAGCTCTGTGTGCTGCTTGCATTTGTCATGCTGGCCATCTTCTTCATTTAACTGACCTCTATTTTCACTTCTGCTTAATAGGCCACCCATAAAACCAAAGTCCTTAAAAAAAAATAGAAATAAAGCAAGAACCGTATGTCTGATTTGTCACACCAAACCAAACAGGACAGCTTTTATTGTGTTTGGATTAGCTGTTAACCACAGGTTGACAAGTGAATAATTAAAAGAGACTGCTAGCAGTATATGGAGCACAGCTCTGAACAGACAAGCCTGAAACTGAGAACTGTATTGCTTTACTGTGTGTACGTCCTGGCAATGGATGGCACAGATTGAGACTTATCCCTCCTGTGGTTACTTAAGCTCTCAACAAAACAATGACTTAATTCTTGCATGTATTCATGTGAATGGCATAACATAGATAGAATTTTGTCCCACGAACCCACAGAAATGATCAATGGACATTATGAAAAAATATTGCATGTTATGCCCAAAACTACAGCTCTTACTGTACCATGAACTTTTGAATCATTTTCAAGCTAAGAGCTAATTTTACAACTCACCCTATAAAAATCTAGTGACAGTCTAACCTTGAGATTCTTGGACAAAATACTCATATTTTGCATATAGCTATAACTCCTTTTATAGGAATCAAAAGATCTCTGAGAACACTGATATGTAGAAAAATGTCTTGTAGCACTAACAAAGGGCTGATTTTAAACTGCCCAGGACCAGTATCCATATTCGTCCTTTTATACCAAACCTGACTTCTCTTGTCACCCAAACTAGGAGGTGGCAATGGCATGTTAGATACAAAGGGATATACTCACATAAATGCAATTACAGGATTAGAATCTACTTCAGCAGCAACTGATAATCACACACACTGCACTCCAAATTGCACTCGAGCTGATTTCAAATAATAATTAAACTCGTACAACTAGCTGGAAGCACTCTTCTTGCAATGTAACATTATCACATAGATACTTTACAAGTGGGATAATTTAACAGCAGTTAGTAGGTACTGTTTTTCAACTGGCTGAAGATACCCATCAGCAAGATAAGGAGCAGTGTCAAGCAATCTGCTGGAATTTAACTCTTAATAAATCCATGTCCTTGCTCTATAAAGTTGTGCTTGTAAGTATGGTAGCCACACCATCATAGCTGCATAGTAAATACAACAGAAGTACTTACAAAGTAATTAGATCTGAGATTTGTCTTGTTGAATTGTTTCTACACCTGAAAAGACCATAATTATCAGTCCCCTATATTTGAACTCAGCTGGATAAAAAAAGTGACTAAGCTCAAAAGCATCAAGTGTGGTTGTGCACACTAGGGCAAGCACGCACTCTAAATGGATTTGATTTTTTTTCCAGGTGTGGGTGGAGAGAGCATGCATCTATCTTACAAGTCAAATGAGTACTCAGCATCACACAAAGCTGCTAGTCAAGCCAGAAGTCTAGAAATAATGGCTATCACTGAGTGTTCTCATCCTTCTTTATTCTAGTCTTATACACCTGCCTAGTGCGCTCTGAAGTGGAATACCCAAACCTTAAATCTATCCAAACAAACCCTTTAGCAGGCATTCTACGTGAATACAAGTATAGCTATGGTCTATTTGAGCCCATAAGAAATCAAGTTTGTGCCACAAAAATCCATATTTCCTCTACCAAAAAGCAACATAAGACTGAATCTTACTGCTATTTCCCGTTGACTTCAGTTGGAGCTGGACTGAGCCATAAATGCGAATCATTATGTTGTGTAGCTGGTATAGTGGAGGTAGCAGGTTTGGAGGTTTTTATCTGTCAAGGTGAACTGAACTTTTGTAATATACACTGACTGTGTATTACCCCAGTAATTGGAGTTCCTGCCCATCCCTGTGGCATGAAGCTAGTTCTAAGCCTGTCACAACCTCATCTTCCCTCAAATAAGGTTCAAAAAGACTCACTTGGATTAGGGATCGCATGTTGGCAAAATGTGCATCCATAGCACCTCCATTGGGGAAGTTCTGGCTCATCCTCTTCATGAGGTGGCTGAAGCAGCTGTAAGCCAGTTGATCTGCAGATACAATGCAGAACGCTTCAGTGTTGCGAAACGTGGGACTTCCCTGACAAAGCAATGCACTGCAGGGCAAGGGAAAAATAGTTTTTTCCCCTTTGAAGTTCCCTATCCCTGTGACCAGTATTTAGATGAAATGGAACACAGAACCTAACTCTGGACCTTCTCTTACTAATTATGTTCCAAAAGAACCCAACTTGAGGTTGAGTTTACAGCTTCAGCAACTCTGAGAACATAGCTATTTTACAAATTTAGTAAAATTTAATCTGGAAGTCAGTGAGCAAGCAGGGAATCCCTGAGATACTTCTGTTAGCCACTTCTAAACAGCCACATGTAAAGCAAACATGAATCAAGAGCTGCAGGTTTGCCTTTCCTGGTGAGCTAGCTTTGGTGTAACAAATACAACTTCTTCTGAAACAGCATTTCTAAAAAAGACCTCCCTAAAAGATGTCAAGGTGTTCCAAAAGAAAAGCTTTCTTACCATTATCAAGTATAACCATCAGAGGAGCTAGGAGGTCACACATGCCTTGAACATAACCAACTTCTAGGTGCTCCCAAACATAACTGCAGAAGGAGGAAAACAGAAGAGTTAATAGGATGCTTAATATTAAAAACCACTTTGCTGCATGCTTGCCTCAAAAACGTAAGTTTGTCTTCTAAAAACCAGCTCTTTTTGGAAACTCTTATTTTGTCCTAGATTTTTGCAGAAGATAAGCTAAAAAGCTTAGAGAACTTAGACAATGCAAATCTTCCTGCACATTAGTACAAAAGGACAAGTATTTCAGACAACTTTTTTATGATAATTTCTAAAGGCCCTGTAAACAATTCACCAGGAGCATGGGGTAGCACTTAAGGCAGGAATATCTCTTGTAATGCAACTCTTGTTATGGGCTCTTCATATGTTGTGGAAGGAGTAAAAAGAATGCTGTCAACTGTCTACTTACAAGATGAGTTAACTGATACTGAACTTTTTTCTTCCTGTTCCTCTAAAGCTAAGTATTGTATTGAAGTCTAATATGATTAGGTGAGTTGAAATTTTAAGCAATTATTGTAAGTCTCTCTCTCACAACTTTTTGCTCCTTCCAGTTCCAGAGGTCTCACAACCCTGTATTGTTTTTTGCTTGGCTAGAGAGGAACATTTTAGACAAAAAACTTGGAAATCAATAGTTTGTGAAAAAAAACAGTGAAGGAAAGTATACAACTTAGTCTGTGGAACAAAGGCCAAGATTTTTAAAAGATATCCTGTTTTGTTTATTTCTTTGTTTTCCCCAAGTGGAATTTTAGTATCTTTTCCAAGTGGCAAAGTCTATGGAACTTTGAGCTTTAAGTGTGTTTAGCTGAACAGCCCTCATGGCAATTTACATTCCTAAAAGTGTAACAGTCTTTTATTGATACCAACTGGTCTCAGTGGACAAAGATGTTGGTGAATTTGGTCTGAAAATGTAACCTTTCTGCCTACTTAGTAGATGTCCCTAAACAATATATTTGAGCACCTCAGAATTATTGTCATCTTTATAGCACCCTATTAGAGCATGTATATATTATTCTCATGAGTAGGAAACCACAGCTAATAACACACTAACATCATAGCTCAAGGTGACTGACGGCATCTGTCTCCTGAAGTAGAATCTCTCAGATCTGCATTCCATACTTTGGACCACGTATCATACTATCTGCCCTACCATACCATCTGTTCCTTCTTCTTCTAAGTTCATTTCTAATTACCCTTTCTCTCTTTCCTGAAGGGAGAACTTTTACAAAGATTATTATTTTAATATTATAGTTTGCAGATTATGACAGAAGTGTGAAATGCTGTTTAGGTTTACAAGCTATATTACCTGCACATGACATTTCGGAGTTTTTCCAGGTTATCAGCAGTAAAATACCAGTAATTCCGATCACATCTCTGGACATCTTTATCAATTCTGTGCAAATTTAAGGCAACAGTGTCCAATAATTCTATCTAGAAAAGAAAAGCTTAAGTCAGATCTGCTGTTCAAATAAAAAATAGGTGAAGTAAGAGGCTGGCTACTAAATCTTTTGTAAAGTATCCTGAAAAACATTTTTAGATAATTTTATCACCATAGCTGAAGCCAGACCAGGGCTCATGCCTTTTTACTCCCTCCACAACTGCAAGTGGATTCCAGCCCAATGTCTACCTGGATGGCATTAAAAGAGAATATCTACTAGCAAACCAGAAACAGCTTTACCACCTTTATAAAATAAAATTTTGAACAAACGGTGAATCTGTTCCAAGATATAACTTTCATTAATCACATTAGCACCATAGGGATTTGTTTAAATTAAATGTACCTGACCTTCCATGTACAGCAGTGCTATAGTACTTCAATATATATGTACAATTATACTGTGGACATATGTGAGCATCAAACTACTCAACCACTGTCAAAAATACCAAGTAAAACACACATATTTTTACTGGCATGTGTTCCAAGTCTGTTCTCTTTGCAAAGTGTTATTAACAGTGGAACAACTCCCACAGAGAACTAGAGGCAAAAACCCAATTACTGATTTGTTGACAGCAGTAGTAATCATAGATACCATGGAGTCTTAGATCTAGATTTAGGGTTTTGGTTCAATTTGATTAAACAGGGGTTTCAAATTGAATTAAATGACACCAAATTCTTACAAGTAGTGTCCCCCTCCTTACTTTGGAAATTTTTAGCTACTAGAACTGTACTCACATTCTTCTCCTTGCCTTCCCATTCAAAAAGGGCCCAAAATTTTCCTGCTATCTTATTTCCAGTTTAGCTCAAAATCCAGATGAACAGATTTGGATACAAAGATCCTCAGTTATCCTCCCACTGCCTGTAGTTTAGTTTGCGATTTTGTTTCATTAAATCCTATCTGAAAAAGTGCAAGTCTGCTAGAAAAACAGTGCTCTGCAGAGAGATGATGATACATATGTCGTGACCTACTGTGTAGGATGCAGCACAGACAGAAGCAACATCCATTAAATAATCCACCTGGGAACACAGCTGCTCTTCAGATACAGAATCCTGAGACTCCAGTACACCTGACTTGGCTTTCTGCACATGTGCTGTGTCTACATCAGTTCTTTCCAAGTCGGTGCTAGCTTCTTCTTCAGCCCCATCTTCAAAAGAGACACTCTGCCCATCATCAATACTGGACAGAATGCCAGAGGCCACAGAGTAGTTCCGAGAGGATGGTAGCCCAGAATCAGGAGAGTCAAACTCTACAGACTGCTGCTCTACGGCAGCTACTGCTGCTGGTGTGTCTACAGACACAACAGTGAAAGTGGGGTCATCCTGACCTTTTGTGTCTCGCTCTGCTGAGTCCATTTCATCTACAGATATAAAGACCTTGGGGGAAAGGGATGTTCAAAGAAAGCAGGGGAGGGAGAAGAAACAGAAAACATTAATTTAGGAAACAAACTTCCAAACATGAGGAGAAAAGTAACTATGTTACTTCAGTGCACAAGATCACTGATTAATAGAGCTTCTCTACATGCAAACAGCTGGGAGCTCCCAATCTTTACTATGAAACTCTAGATCTAAAGATACCACCAATTTACGGGCTTACAGCAGTCTCCTATTATGAGGTCTCCCTCTTTCTTCAATTAGAAGTTCCTTGGAAAGCAGCCAAGCTTCCCTCCCTAAGACCAGCTCTAAGAATATCTGGTCATTGTATGATACTTTTGAAAGCGGCCAACATACCTGAGGCCTCAGACAATCCAGTTCAATAACTGTTGTTTAAAGTCAATACCAGCCTTCATGTTCTTTGCACTGTGCAACTACCTTCTCTCTTCTCTTGCTAAGACATCTTTATTGAACTATTTCAAGGTGTATTTTCTGTTGTCTTAGTGAAATTAGTTGGTTAAGTGTCCAAAGTCTGCATAAGTAATGAATGTCCAGAGACATTTTTGGCAATGGAAATGCCAGTCTCCACACACCAACTCTTCTGTCCAACTATGTGACTCTAATTTATAGATCTCTATCTTTGTTACACAAATTACAAAGGGGTTAATTCAGTCTGTCTGTCTAGTGCTTAACATCTTGCCCTCGATTGACAAAGATCCCCTCTTCCAAAGTAAGAGCACCCAATCTCTCTATCAAGGACAAGACAGAATCAAAAATATGCTTTCACAGTAGCAATCTTTTAATCTATGCTAGATTTGAATAAAGGACCTACAAGTAAGAGTCTGTGAAGCTATTTTACTGTTGAGAGAAGGATCTTCTGTAGTTGGTGAACCTTAAAGCCCTTTAGGCATGTCCTGATTAAGAACTGCTAGAGATTACACAAAATACAGGCTCATTTTTAGCTATAAGATAGAGGGTATATAGATCCAAATTCTCTCAAGGATTCAAGTAGCTCCAGACTGACAGAACTGTGTCTGCTTCTAACCAAAGTCTCTGCTTCTCTGGGCTGTGCCTGTGCAAATACTAAGACTCCTGCACTGTCTGCACTGTATCAGTGAATGAGAATGGAGTACTTACATCATTGCTGATGGTAGAGTCCCTGTGAATCAGTCGCTGGACATGGCTATCAATGCTGCTGCCTGATGAAAATTTTGCCATTGTGGCAGAATGTGATTCTTTCTCTCGCTGCTTTACAATGATCTCACAGGCTTTCCACTCAGCCATGACCTTCTGATACCGGAGAGCAATGTCTTCATCCACCTGCAGACAGATAGATACTGAAGTACTAGTCCTTCTTGAGAGATGGCATTAAAAGGTGTGTGGAAGCCAGGAGAGGAAGGAATAAAACAAGTGTAATGGCTCAAACTGGAAACCTGAAGCATCCTGAAGCCCTCTTGCTAGAGCAGAAATCACTGTAACTAGAAAACATAATGACTGGAAGAGTAAGACGTTGCAAAGGAATGGACAGTTGGACATTGACTGCAGGGTATAAATTATCACTGTAGAGGGCAGAAAAGATTCATGTAAGTTTGTGTGTTTGTTATGAGCAGCACTTCGCATTGTTCAGGAAAGAACAAAATATGTTAGTGGCTTACTTTTGAAAACTCACATAGAAGTCAGATGCAATCCGATGGAGCAACGGCTAGCTCTAATTGGATTATTCCTATTTTCATTAAACTTTCTTCTCAGCGCCTTCGCTATTCCATCTTTAACATAAGCCCTTGTAATGAAGTACAAGTCACATATTTATAGATATCAGTTTATACATGAGAGACTCCTGAACAATAGAAATACCAGCTCACATAGCCCAGTCTTATGTCTGCACTGCACATAGCCAGATGCTGTGGAAACCACTCTTGTTCCCATAGTAATAAAATAGATTTTTGCCACTGCTGGCTTCTTCTGTTGAAAGACAAATACAGAAAATCCCTTTGGGCTATTAAGGGACATGTAGTAATTTTACTGCTTTGTCACTTGTCAAGAGCTGAAAAGAAAACACACGTGTGAGCTGGCTCCAGGCTCTGGACTCTGCTGACTGGTTTAGCTCAGCTGGTTAGAGCATGGTGCTGCTTATGCCGAGGTCATGGGTTCAGTCCCCGTCTGGGCTATGCTGAGGGTTGGACTAGATGATCTCCAGAGATCCCTTCCAATCTTACCATTCTATGAGGACTGGAGTTGCTACCAGAGCATTCATGCTAAAAGCTACAGACTATTTGTCACTTGAAATAGCTGTGGAATTATAAATCACAATACAACAGTTAGTGGAAGGCTGGAGTGCAGCCATGTTTGGGAGTGCCCCAGATACTGATGGATGACTGCAAAAATATCATCAGAAGAAAAAGATGATAAATCATCCATGTTGACTTCAGTTAAGGACATTAGAAGTTTCCCATACGTACTAATGATATAACTGTTCTCATCTTGTTCGTTTAGTATACTCTTACATTCAATTAGAAGCTTTTATTTAGAGTCCAACAGCATATTTCTTTGAGGAGTCAGTTATTATTGTTATTTACTACTGGTGTTGAGTAGTTCACAGGAACTCTAGGCAAGGTTGGGAACACCCCTGTGTTAGTATGGTACAAACCAAGGGAAAATAGCCTAAAGGAGCTTATATTCTGCAGACCAGTTGTTTTATGCCTTGCCACATGCCTTTTTGAATTTAGCGTAATTCCTATTGTACAAATAGACTCAAGTTTTCTCTTCTTGACAAAACTCTTATGTTCTAGGGGGATGTGTGTGTGTCTGTGTGTGCGCGTGCGCCCTTTGAAACTGGGGCTAGAATCCATGAGTTGTTGCTCCAATCTTCTGCTCTAAGAGTGTCTAATTCCAGACTATCTATTTCTACACATAGGTCATAAATCTGATGGTTCATATTCCTGTGGAGAACACAGACAGCAAAATGCAATCTATAGCAAAAAAGCTCTTAATATCCAGTATTTCTTGGAAATATTAATAATAATAAAAAAGTATAATGAATGGAGCACCAAACGCAAATGTAATAAATTCAAACTGCATCAGGAGGTGCTGCAGTTTAGCCAGATCATTGCAGCTGAAGCTCTGAATTAACTTTATAGAAGTATTTAAAAGGGTCATATCTTTTTCACCAAGGCAGGAAGAGTTAATGAAGAAGCCCACACAATGCCCTAGAAGCACTTCTTGTCTCAGCTTGTATTGTATGCACAAAAGAGATGATGAGACAAGGACTTCTCTAGAACAGACGTATCTGCCAGCAGGCCTATTGCAGTGTATCAGCCTGGCTGGATATCAGGATTCACTTCTCCTCTTAAGCAGTTTGCCTGGCCTTCAGGAGATAAGATAATCCATAGGACTTACTGCCCTAGGTGGTTTCAGAAGTGCTCTTCTTCTACCAGCATTGGCATCTTGGGAGGGCAGGAAGCTGCCTAAGCAGTGCTCAGTAGAATGTTCTTGCTATACACATTATATCCAGATTACACATTAAGGAAGAAAACACTGACACACCTTCAAAGGCAACTGGATTAAAGCTGAAGAATTTGGACTGTGACCCAGTCTGAACAGTTAAGGGGTGTATTTTTCCATCTGTGCTCAAAACAGTTTTATGAAGAGGAAAACAAGATAAATTGCATTAGGAAAGAAGAATGCCCATGGTTTAGAAGCCAATTTTTCAACTGGAAGGCTCTAAGCCAGGCTGCCTTTGTGATCTGCAGCTGTTCATAGGCTTCCTAGGATATAAAATAATTGGGAGTAAGCAAATGCCAAGTGCTCTGGTTTTGATATACAAACCACTCCTCATCCATTTAATCTGTTCCAGAACAAGATCAGCCACTGCACGAGTGCTACCTCCCTGGCAATAACACAATCAGGAGAGCAGATTAATGAGTTAATTGCATTCCAGAACAAATCTCATTACTGTTCTAGACAGTCCAGCAAAATTTTGGGCAATTCTTAATAGTCAAAAGCAATGTTTTATTGCCATACAAATCCAGAGCTTACCCACAGGGCAGTGTCCTGCTGTAGTCTTAAGACTGAAAAGGAGAACCTCGCTCTCCTCAACAAGTCAACAGAGTGAGACTAGAAGCAATATTAGAGTATCTAATAGCAGACTGACATTCCCAGTACACATGAGCCCAAGGACTGCAGGAGACCTAAACCAAGGTTGGCACTATCTGATCTGCTCATCACAGTAGGCCTACACTTAATTTCTTGCTCCACATGTGAATTAGCTCTAAAGCTGCACTACAGTATGAATCTGGGCCTATTAAGCTTCACTTGAGGGTAATATATTAGCCTAGGCTCAGTACTGTGATAAAAATGCCATAGAACAATCATAAAAACAGCTATATTGAATCAGGTAAAGGCTCATCCAGCCCAGTTGATGCTTAGAGAAAGCATATGGGAGTAAGGAATGGGAGTATTGCTGTGTTTTTTCCAGCACTCTAGCTTATGTCTACATTGAGTTTCTGTTCAGTAAGCTTTACTGAGTGAAGGCATGATTGTCTGCCCTGTTCTTCCCAGTGTCTCTCTATATCTGGTTTTATCTGTTTGTTACAGGCCTGGTTTATTATCAAGGCTTTTCCCCTTAAAAATTACAACAAATTAATTACAACAAATGAAAACATACAACAAATAAGTAAAAAGTTGGTACTGCTATAAATAATTAATAAAGGTAAATAATATTAACGTAACTGGTATACAGGTAAATTGTGGTTTCATTAATGGACACTATATACTTAATGTCAAATTTCCAACTCTGTGAAATAGGGCTGTGACATAACATAGGAAATCATTTATTGATTGTTAGCAGCAGCATGCAAGATATTAAGAGGAAAAATGCATCATCTGAAACTGCATCTTGTGTTTTAAAAATGCACATCTTACATATGTCTAGGAAAAGCCTATGTCTAGGAAAAGCCTAATGAACTTACAAACTAAACCTTCCTTTGGGTATTTTTAGCATCTAGACAGTAACTCCTAGCGCACTTCAGAAGATACATCTGGAATGTTCAAACAGCTCCAAGAGAAGTCCAAACATGCAAACGTGCTACCATATAGAGTAGTATATCAAACAGCATTTAAAGTATAACTCAGCCAACACATATAAAAGAGAAATTTCTCAAACTAATATCAAAATGTCACCGTCATCCCCATTTTATAAATGAAGAATGTAGGAAAACAGGGTTTACTCAGAGCAAGCACGTCACAAGTGAAGGCTGAATGTAGGTGTCCTGACTTAGTAAGGAACTTCTTTTTAATGATTTTAAAAGATGATAAGTAGCAAGGGATTCATATCCATCTACTAGCCGATGTCACTTGTTTTCAATAGCATTTTCCCTTAGGTATATTAATTAATAATAAATACCAACACCTGCTATTTAGAAAAGAAAACCCACTCTGCAGATGTAACTCAGATCTCTGGAAAGTTGAACTTACCTGATCCATTTCCTTTTTGGCCATGCCGAATTTATAGTGACCTAGCAAGAATGGCCAAACCTCCTTTCGAATCTCATGCTGTACCCCACCATAGTAAACTCTTCTTAGTAATTCCAGTTCCTTGTAATTCTACAGCAGTCAGGAGAAAGAGGTATGTGAAGGTAATATATCTTTACTTTCCTCAGGAATAATCAAATACATTTAATTCCAAGTACAAAGACAGTGAAATACACAGGGCTCTAAACTTTTGTAATTTTATGTAGGGTCTTTTTAAGGCCCTAACTCAAATCCAGTCTAATATAGAAAGTTGTAATATCTCCCATGAAAATAATCTAATTTTACATAGATCAGAGTTCCAGTGAGACCATTTGCTCGTGCAAAGGAAAGGAGACTGTAAGAATCAATTCATTTTCACTGGAGACCACCCAAGAAAGACTAGATAGCACCATTAATGATTCACAGTCTCAATTCTAAGGAATACTGTGCTTGCTACAACAGCATGTTGGAGCTTACTCAATACTCATAAAGGTATTCTCTTACTTACCTTCTTGTCCTTCTGATACTTGCTCCAGACCTCTTTAGTAAGGCCTCCTGAAGCACTGGCTGGTTTATCAGGTGGAATAATAGTGTGATTCACAAGTGCAGATAGATGTGTTCGCACTGTTGACAAATGGCGGCAGTAAGCAAGCCCTGTGGTTGTGGAAGGGAAGAGGCAAGATTTTATAAGTGAGCAATCTATGTAATATCAGCAGTTCCTTTTTGAAGATGAAGCTATGGCATTTTAAACCTGCCACTATTATTCCTATATGAAAGTAGCTTGCATTTGTACTGTATAAAAATGAAGAATTGCAATGGAGCCAAAGATGAATTTAATCTTACACAAACAAGAAAAAACAAGTAGAGTATTACATTGCAACATACAGTTACATTGTATCTTCACTAAGCATCAGTTGCTTACACGAAAGTCACAAATACTGGAATTATGAAGTTCAATACATGGGTCATGATCACCCTAGTGTCCTGAACTGATATGACTCATTTGGTGAAGATAACAGCCAACAATAAATTTGGGTTTGGGCAGCTTTATAAAACAAACATGGCCTGATACCCATGGCCTTTTCAATAAGCATGTAGATACCACAAGGGCTGGATATAAGAAGCTTCACTTACATCCATAAAAAGCTCTGGAAACTATTTGCCTCTTCATGCTTTCGCACAACATCTTTAATGGAGTTCTGCGGAGATACGTTAACAGGAGCATGATAGTTCAGATAGACAAAGACCACCATGAATTGTATGCTTGATCCATATTTTTCACACATACTAATTCTTTCCTTGTGCCAAGTTTTATTTAGCTAAAGGACAACAATAATGGAAAACTGTACTTTCAAAAAACATTTTCCCATGAGCATTTTGGCCTAAACCATGTTAGTCTTGTGCATTTAGCTACAACTGCTACAGGTGTATTTTAAAGGTCCTTGTCAAATTAGATGAGTTGTTGCCCATCATTGTGATTGTTTATGATGTGCTGTTATCATCAAATAAATTGCTTCCAGAACTGAATTGTATTAAACTAGACAAAAGAACTGGTTGCAATTTTTCTATCAAAGTGTGACTTAAGAGCAGAAGGGATAGGAAAACAGAGTAATGGCTTTTTTAAAATAAACTCAATTTCTTACTGTATAACTCCCTTGCTTTGTGTTGAGATACTATTTGAAAATTGCTGTTCTTTGTCTCTGGTGCTGCAACCAGTAAATGCTCACTGTCTTTCAACTGTGACATGCACAAAGCTTCCCAGGTAAGCTCTCTGCACAGCTTGCTTACCTATCATGGATGCAGTTGCAACAGTTGGGTATATCATATGGAGAACTGCCTGTTGAGCAGGAGAGACATGAGGAGCCTTGGCTACAATGCTCCAACTGCCATGAAAGCAAGTTTGCCCCAAAGCCTTGCATCTCTATCATTTCACTGGTGTCTGCAGAAAGAAAAACAGCAGGCCATCAACTTTTTTTCTTCCTTTCCCCCTCTTCCTTCTGAGCATCCCAATGGCTTCATGCTTTACTTATCAGCAGGCTCTAAACCTTGATTCCAGAAAAGTGAGAGCACAGTCCTAGTTACCTCAGAAATACTGCTCTCACAACATCTAAACCAGCCACATGCTAGGCATGGTCACTTGAGTCAAATCCCTTCACCATTTTCTCCTTTTTTCCACATGCACAGCCCAGACCACGTTTTAAGATAACAGAGAAAAGGGTGCTGTAACAACAATTAAAACAGGTTCTTGTATAATGCCATGGTAATGTTGTTTATGGCCAGAACAGATCATCTAACCTGACCTTCTATTTAATACACGTCTTAGAATTTCACTTTGCAATTCCTAGATCAGTCATTTAACTGCTAGTCCAGCTAGAGTGAAAGTTTAGCAGAAAAGAAATGAAGTAAAATTGACTCCGTTATTTTCAAAAGATGCTTCTTTAGATGCTTACTTAGAACCAGATCCTAAAATATTTAGTGCAGAAGGGTATTTGAAGTCCTACTGAAGTCAACAGTACGTTTGTAAAAGCAAGATACTCTGGAGGAAGATGTGATCCAACAGTACAGTGCAGCTTCCTGAGTTATGTCTGCTTCATCTAATCTATTTGCTTTTTAACTTGTTTCAGTAAGGCACCTCTCAAAAATCACCAGTTGTCTTTAGAAAGCTTGGCTTCAACTCTTCACTTTTCACAGCTGGCATTTGAGCTTTTGGGTTTTTGTTTTATAATAAATAACTGGCCTTTCAGCTCACCCATGATTAAAATTAAGGCAAATGCCATAATACTAGATGCCACTAAATTAACATTTGTAAGGAAAATCCAGTCCCCTGGGCCGTGCTTTTAAAACATACATAAGTTGGGCGGTAGGGGCAAATCCAAACCATCTCATGCATTTTAAATCAAGGTAGCATAAAGCATTTTAGTAGTGCTTATTAGAAAGTGGGCATAGATGAGGAAGGAGTAGAGTAAGAACAGTTGTTAACAGAAAAAAGCACAGGCTCATGCGGAAGCAGTCATGTGTATTTCACTTCACAAAACAAAGTGCGATGCAAAAATGCTCTTCACCTTAATTCTTCAGGAAGGAGCTGAATGACCCAGTATTTATTACAGCTTCTTGTTTGGTTCAGATAAAAACCATCGGACAAACATTTTTAGATCATTATTTTTGCCTCCCCTCTACAGACAAGAAAAGTGGGTTTTTCAGTTTTGTTTAGGTTTTTCTTTTTAAAGAAACAAGGAAAGAACCCCACAGAACCTAAAGATTCAGATGAAAGGTACCTGAATTAGTGAAGAATTAGAGTGAACAGCATCTTTTATTTAATTGTAGTGGTGTTATCTGTAACTTTAGCTACATGCAAAAGTCAGGCATGTTGCAAAATGTAAAAGCAAATGGCTAGCAAACCTGCTACAACAGTGTTGTCATTATTTAAAAGGGATGCCGCTGACAGAAAACAGCCAATCACCAACAAGAATCATTACTCAAATAGCAGACATAATCCTATATACTGTTACCTTAAGAAAAAAAGAAAGTCAGATTTCTGACAGCTGGTATAGCAGGATGATTTAATATTTTCATTACCTGACTAAAGACTAAATTGTGTTCATTATGTTTTAGATTACAGCATTAGCCTCATACTTGTATATGTGGCAGTGTCAGACCTCCTCCTTTTCTGTTACCATCCATATGAGAAATGATTGCTTAAGACATATAAGAACTTCCTGAAATAGTACCTTTTTTCACAAGAAATACTGCATTTCCAAATTTCCTCCCATCCATACCTTGCAAGAACTCTTTATTAACTTGGGCTGGGCTTTATCAGTAGTTAGGGGTTACTACACTGGGATAAGCATGTGGGCAATTTATGAGAAATGAGAAGGATTTCTCCGAACAGGTTCATATCCTGTCTAAACAGAACTTAAGCACTAAACAGATGCAGGGCAACTTTTCTCTCCTACAGCCAGTTTCACCAGACAAGAGATAATATCCATTTGGAACTAAACTCCTTATTGTTGTATTTCAAGGTATGAGAGTGTCTTATCTTGATTCCAGATATATTATGCTTTTGCAAATTTGAGATGTTAGGGAACAGAAGCACCAGAAAAAACATGTTCCCGCTAAAGCAATGAATCAAAAATACAGACAAACCAACTTGTAAGCAGTAGCTCTCCTCTCTATTTCCTCTGCAGATGTCCAACTCCAGACAGCTACTTTACAGTCTGTTGGTATACAGAGAAGCTCCTGATCCTGCTGCTACACTCCAGTTATCAGGAGGAGGCAGAGGCTGTTCTTTTGACTTTAACAGGAGTACGCCAGATCTGTCACATTCACTCAAAAGATATCAAGGCTGTTGGTATGGAAACTGTGCAGTAACTGGTAAGCCTGGAGGAGGGAAGGATTTCAGCTGAAGTAGTGGATGGGCCTGGACATTCCCTTGCTGTCTTCTAATTAACTGCAAGTCTTAGAATACTAGCTATCTGTGAGAGTTTTGCCCTGCTGAGTGGATTATTTTATACACCATTCAACTTCGTCTTTTGAGAAAGGAAGGACTTAACAGTCTCCAGAACTACACTGTTAGATCCTGAATGCTTGCTAGTAATCCACTTCTTGAGAGGTGCAATTTAATGTATCAGTTATGAATTGCTTTAGGAAAAGAATGAGATGACAGATTTTTAGGGAATAGAGAATCTTGCAGCTAATCATCACAACCCACCTAGCCTATGTACAAGAGGTAGAATGAAAGTACCTGACCACAAAAGACATTGATTTCTGTACCATCTTCTCTGCACTCTGCTAGTCCATTGTGGAGTTATCCAGGGTGTGGAAGTATGTATACTTGCACCATCCCAGGGCTCAAATTATATTCACTACACTTCTGTCCTCCCTATTCTGTCTGCATAGGCATACTCCATTCCTGATCTTGCCCAGCACATTGTACTATTACTGCTGTAACAATATGCCTCTGACCTTTTCTGATACATGGCTGCTCTTTCCAGTCTGTTACAATGTACACATAACTCATGGAGGAAGAATACAAAGGCCTGTTACAGTCCCTCACTCTCCTTTGTGAATATGCTCTAGAATCCACCTTTTATGAAGATGGGGACAGGAAGTGTCTGGAAGGAGAGAAGGTTTGTTCAGCAGCACACACACTCAAGGGAAGGTGTTGCTATTTCCACTTTCCATGGATTGCAAGCATATTCCCAGCCTCTCTACACATTCCACTACGTCTTTTGATCTCAAGGTGGAAGTGAAATGTTTTTGCCCAGAATAATGCCAACACTGTTGTATGCTTTAGTGGAACGAGCTGCAATAGAGCTCTGGGACACAGGGGGAGGAGGATAAAAACCTTTCATCCTATTAGGAGCTGTGAGGTTCCGAGAGCAGATCATTGATAGCATTGCGTGTAGCTTATCTTCCTCCTCCTCATCATCGTCAACAGAGGCAGAGCGGCTGGCAGCTAAGTGGTGGTAGTTAATAGTTACTGCTCAAAGAAAATAGTGAAAGAGGAGCATAAGAAGAGAGAACTTGGTTCTGTGGGAAAGCTCAAAAGGACACGTTCAGCAAAGACAAAAGGAGTTGAATCCTGCCCTCTTCTTGAGGGCACAAGCTCCTGTGCAAGCGGGTAGGAAAGATGAGTTTCTTACAGAAAAACATGCTCCACCAAACACAGGCTAGCTTTTGACTGTGCATGGGCTGTGTTCCCAGTGCACAAACGTCACATCATGGCAATGGAGAAAGGTACCAGTGCCAGCCTGCACTAGGTGAGTATGCTTTTTAGCAAAACTCAGTGGGAATTCATGGCTGCAACTAGCTTCCCTCCTTCACCATGCTCAAATCAATGCTGTGGTCTCTTTTCTACTCTGATACCTGTGCCAGGTGCATCTGAGCAGGAAACAGTCTGGTCCCCAACTCTGTCTGGCACTGCAAACATGCATGGTACACGTCTATCTCTAAGGAAGCACAAGGCAGAAGCCAGCTATGTCTTGCACTCAGCAGGCAGGTCTGTGCTGAGTGCGCCCACAGAATCTGCGGTCCCCTTGACTTAGGCAAATGGCAAACATGCTTTGGCGGGGTGCGTGTGTCTGTCTGCGTGCAGGTGCGCGTGAGCACGAAAACTTACCTGTACAAACTCAGAAGCCCTAATAAAGCATGGCCACCAATGTGGTTCAATCCCTGGGGTAAGGAGGGTTTAGCTGAGATTTCTGCTCTTTCAGCTGTATTAAATCCCAATAGGAACAGTAAAGCCAAATCCCCTGTAAAATTTAGGGCTTGATTTGGCTGGTAAATTCTTACTTGCTTATTTGCCAAGGGGAATAAAACTGAACATGCTGTTTGAGAACTAGCTCAAATGCCTTCTTGCATGTAAGGAATTTAGATTCACTGATGACATGAGGTGGTTTGGTACTTGGGAATTCATTTAGTTGCCTGGGAAGGGCTTTATTTATCCATTGTTAAGTTCTTGCTTCCAAGCCAAGAAAACTCAGCTCAGAGAGTTCTCAGGGTACTTTAATGGTCCAGTTCATGGGTTTTTTTGTTTGTTTTTTTCTAATAGCAACATTATGAGCAAGCAGCATGGCCAATAAAAACCATCCTCACTTGTGAGCAAAACTGCTCTTGGCTAGTCAAACACAATCTTTTTGCTTTTAGTCTCAGTTTGCAAGCCCAGGGGAGTATTTTAAAAAATTCCTCTGCGAAACACAGAGTAAATGTAAATTAAGATTCCCCCCTCCACTCCATTTTCACTAATATAATGAAAGTTTAACTGCATTAAGGAAAAATATAGTAAGCTATACCTGTTGATCACAGTTATCCAACAATGAAATTCTGTGGTAGATTTTTTTCTACAAAAACCTGGCTCGTCTGCTATCTTCAGTTATTTCCCAGGATATTACTTCAAGGTTTTCTTAGTTGTTTTTTAACAAAGCCGAACAACAAAAGCACTTACTGTTATCATGCTTGTGTCCTGGATAGATAATTCTGAACACATAGTCTGTAGCACTGTCTTCAACTGGCACTTCTTCTAGGTCCACTGATTTGTTGCTGTTTCGTTTTCGAAGCTTTGGAAATACTTTACCCTACAAAAAATAACAATCCCACACATTTAGCTACCAAAGAATAACAGAAATAGAGCAGAACAAACTAAGGGCTTTAGACCTTTTGCATCTTAAAGCCTTAAAACTTTACTTTCTATGCTGGGAGAGGATAAGGGGGGAAATCAGCACTACAACAGCAAGCTAGCACATCCAATAGCATCAGATATGCATGGTGGTTTGGTGTACTTAGTACAATTTTTCTGTGTACTTGAAGGACAACTTTTTCATGTAATCTACGGGAATTTGGCACCAGCTCCTTTAGTAACCCAAGTCTCTGCTAACATGTATGACACAGTCCATTTGAGGCTCAATTCCTATCCTTTGGGTGTGTATTTTGATAAAATAGGAGATTCCAGTTTATAGCTCAATGCATCAATAAGACTACAAACAATTTTAATGGACTATCTTTAAAACAATCAAGTTGGACTAAATAGAGTTATTTTTTCTTCCACCTTGATTTCCAGCTGCTTTATAGTAGTTCTAACATGCTCTACGTAACCCTGCTGAGCAGGGAGGTTGGACTAGATGATCTCCAGAGGTCCCTTCCAACCTTACTGATTCTATGATTCTTCTGTGTGGCAAAACACTGTTCCACACGGACATTAAGATCAGCCTTACCCCAAGCAGCTCATCAGAAAAGGCAGTACCTTGCCCTGTTGTGACCAGAGTGGTGGTTCCAGCTGTCCACGAGGCAGAAGGCCATTTTCCAGACAGGAAAGGAATGCAAGAAGGTGACCTCCTTGTGGGAAGTGCAGTGGAGGTCTCTGAGTTCCATCCTGACTCACCAAGACTAATGTCCCTCTGCTTTCTGCTGCAAAGGAGGACAAGGGGAGTCCATACCATTACATCAGAATGTCTATTTGTTGCTTTTACCTCCTAAATTAAGTTTTATTTATGATTGCCTCTAAGCAGATAAAAAAAAATGTTACAAATCACAGGATAATCTAGGGATGACCTCAGTCCTTTCGTTTTAAAATAGCTCAGATAGGAACAAACCATGACAGGTCTCATGTAGTAACATTTAAAGTGATTACAAACATTAATATAATAAGCAATAAAGGAGGAAGTACACTGTATCTCTGGCATCTGACACAAGTTGATAGAAGACACACAATTTAGAATAAAACCTAACCTAATGGATATAGCTAGAGGAAATCAGCTTTATTCTTTTAAGAATCAACAGGTCACATTCCCTGTTGTAAATTCTTTTCATCCACCTTCAGGGTCACTAGAAAATAAACACAAATAAGGAAACCCACTGTGGACTCTGAATGTACTTTTAAGGATAATAATCTGCATCTTTAGGGTAATTTTCAAAATCACATAAGTGAATTAGGTTCTTAATTGCTTTTTCCATAACTGAATGAATAAGAACATAACTCACCAGAGTGTTTTTGAAAGTTTTACCAGTAATCTTTACACCCTTCTGCTATCTACACTTATCCAAGTAAAGGGGAGATCTTTCAAAAGCAAGACGTGTTCCATAGCGTGGTTGGGTCAATTCCAGTCTGGCAGCAAGGGTCTGCAGCAAGCTCACCAAGTGTCTGTCGTCTTGAGCAAACAACAGAAATCATGTTGTGTGCATGTCTGGCACCTGTTTCTGAAACAGCCTTCTCAAATGAAGTACAGCAAAGGCTGTCACATCTGCCATCTAACTCCCCTTTCTTTAAGGAACTGTCGGAAAGCAGAATGGTGACATATCTGTCCAGTCAGGGAAATTTTGGACAGACACAAAGTGTCCTGGTTAAGCAGATCCAAGTGAGCAGATGGACCTGAACTAATGTTGCAGTTGTCATCCTCTGCCAGCTAGGAATCTAGGTTTTAATACTCATGCCCACCTGTTTCTGCTGGCACAGTAAAACTAGTTAATAGAAGTCACTGAGAGAAGAAGAGAGATCTTCTTCAGAGATTTTGGTGGCTCTCCCACATATATATTTTAAAGCAAGATGTATAGACTGTCTTTTAAAACAGGTTCTTAGTTCAAAATGTCCTTTAGTCCAACTGGGGCCATTCTGTAATTCAGATCTGACTCCAGATAAAATTTCTAAATGTTTGCTGTCTTTGCTCCGTGATTTTGATTTAAGTAAGGCCTGTGGTGAGAAAAGCAGTGGGAGAGATGTTTTGTTCCAGATCCCTCTCCCTACATTAAGCAGAATGGGCTAGTCAGAACTCAGAGGTCAGAGGCCTGTTTTTTCAGAGTTCCTGAGCATCTACAATTTACATCAAATGAGCAGGGCAAGAGTCTGCTGTAATAGCGGGCAACTCAGTTTCTTTCTACAGGTTGATGATACCACTGTAGACAAGGTCAACAGGCCTCGTTTTTTTTTCCTTTTTCTCTCTTTACGTAGTGGTAATTTGATGGAGGCTTATAGTTATAAATCTAAGCTTCTACATTTGATACCTGCTTTCTGACAGTCCCAGAAGTGCTGTTTTGCATAGATGCTTCAGAATAAAACAAAGCCAAGCACAGGGCTGCACTGA
The DNA here is from genome assembly GCF_028389875.1 of Rhea pennata. Classification (NCBI taxonomy): domain Eukaryota; kingdom Metazoa; phylum Chordata; class Aves; order Rheiformes; family Rheidae; genus Rhea; species Rhea pennata. The sequence goes on from NC_084682.1 coordinate 1,067,305, forward strand.
ACATAGAAAGCAAAAGACAACTGGAGCAGCTTTATGCAGAGAAGTTCTTACTAGGTCTTTCAGTGAAGACATCTGAAGAAGAAAAATACTCTGCTTCCTTTGCAATAAACCCCTAACAGACACCATATAAAACAGTAGCAGCATCAGCAGCATTAACATTCATCTGGCAAAAATGGGGTCTTGGGTGCACCTCCACAAGAAGAAGGTCTATACTTACGTTGTTGATGGCAGTGAATGCAGACAATCTGGCTGAGTGGCACTATTAATGCGTAGTCCCAATAAACACTAATAGAGAAGGAAAAAAGTGCAGGAGACATTTCCTTCCACATTCAGGAGCACTTGTGAATCCAACCACCCAGTAAAAAGACTCTGCTAAGTTATTAACTGCTTATTAAATTTGGACAATTAACAGAAATGAATAGTGAGGAAAAAGGCAAAGGAACTAGTTTTCCACAGTGAACAGAGTTGGCACCAGACTTTTTATAATCTCTTTCTCTCTCCTATTCCTCTATTCCCTTCTCCCTTCCCCCTCCCCCCCCATCCAGGTTACATCCATGTTCTGTCTAAGACTAAAATGCCTAGGGCACAGAATTTGTGATGGCCTTGTAGCTGGGATTCAGGACAGCCAGGTTCAGTTTTGTCTTCTACATGTGATTTATGGACAACAGCATGTAAATCCATTGAGGCCCAAGCTTAGACCTATGATATACTGGAAAGAGCTTTCAACTCTTCTGAGAACAACCTTGATTGGATTTATCTCTAAATCCAAGGGAATAAGGCTTCAATAGAAGTTTTATAAAAAAACACAGATAAGCTTTAAGAAAAGGACTAGGGATGGAGCAGTTTTTTAAGGCTGAAGGATGCATTGCCTGAGGAGAGGTTACACCTGCCTAGTACAAGGCTTTACCTGCCTTTCCACTGAAGTAGAATGCTAAATTAGATGAATAACTGATGTGAGAGAGAATGACATAGTAGGGATCACTTTTTGAGATTGAAATTATCCATGCTTGTGAAGTTATTTGTGATATAATTTGGCGGGGGAGGTGGGTGTCAGTGGGAATACTCCAACCCTAAGTGATTTTTGAAAAGTTCATTAGACTGTTACCATGTTACTTAATCTCATGTTTTATCACAGTAGCTAGGATTCAGTGGTCCCCTGCAGCATCCCAATTCATTCCCCTCAATTCCAATGATTATGTATTTAAATTCCATTGACAGCTTGCATTTGGGTCTTGGCTATGCACACATTTCTTTACTATTCTGTCATTTTAACACAAAATGCATTACAGGACCTGGGAAAGTCACTTCATCCATGGTAAAACAGGAACAGAATCTGAACTGCCTGACACCAACTTCTACATTATTCAGTAGCCCTTCAGTTAAATCAGTCTTGTTACACTTGCATCATATTGCCAAGGATACAAGAAATAACACTGAAAATGCTTCTCATCTTTTCCCAAAAGGAATGGCTACCTTTTCTCCAGCTCAGAATCTCCAAGGGTTCCATTCATCAGTTGATTTGGAGTCCATTTTAATGTCAAACTCTCTGCTGACTGATGAAGGGAGAGATACCCAGGAATTGCCTCCAAGTCATCTTTCTGTTTACAGAACCAACACACAGAAAGCCAAGTTGACTCAAATGCACACACATCCTCTTTTCTTTCCCTCCTCTTGATATCAGCCCTCTGTTGATCTAGTTCCAAGATCTTACTTCCAGGTCCCTTAATGCTGCACACTCTGTCAGCCCAATAGGTTTGGCTTTAATCAGTATATGCCAGTCTTCCTATTTTTATTTGGTCCAACCATATTTTGATTTCCCAGTCCTTTGCACCTCCATCAACTGTGCCTTTAAGTCATGCAAGAAACCTGTTTTCAAATGAATGCAGCTAACAGGATTTAGCATGACATATCAATAAGATTGGCCACTGAAGTTTGTTCACATAACTAGACTGAAGTAAAAGCCTTCTTTAGAGACAAATTGAGTAACTGAAATAAAAAACTACCAACCTTGTTCTCAGTAGATGTTACATTAAGATCTTTAAATCTTTTTGGCAGTGAAGATGAAGCCTTATTCACAAATTTAGGAAACAAGGTTATATCCAATCACATATACAACAACAGTGAAAGGCAGGGAAAACTTGGTCCACCCTGTACATCACTGCCTACCCTGTTCTGCTAATAGCCAGATGACACAAGTTTCTGAGAGTATCAATTCAGTTCCCTTCAGGATTATAAGATGCCCTCCTACCAGACAGGATGCAACTGTAGACTTCCACAAACAGACAGAAAGTGTGTTTTTGTAACTTATTTTTTCTAAGACTTACAGGAAGCATATGAGCAAGGTCTCAAAGGGCAGAGGGGGCAACTACAATCATCATGTTCCAGCCTCCCTATGCCCCAAAAGTTCCAGAGCAGTGCATTTTCCAGGAACTGCTGAGGGAAACCTTATCACTAGAAACACTGCTATTTAATATATCTATTAGAAGGAGATGAAAAAAATACAGTACAGTCACTGGGTTTATGAAATATGTCAGTATTTTCAGTATACATTCAGTATGTCCATCCCTATCTATAGGTTCACTCCACAGTTCACACTGGGTGGGCAGTAAAAACATTCATCCCATCTTAATCATTCATCCCATCTTAATCTACCTCAGGATTCTGAAGTCAAGTGGAAAGGTAACACAGTCCTGAGGATGAGACATTTAGCCAGGTCTTGATAAATCTAAATTATATTCTTATATCACTGTCTTCTCAAATCACAGTCAGGCAGCAGCTGTGTATATTGACATAACACTCAGTGTACTTACCGGTTGGACCAAGACATTATTTTTTCCATACAAGAGGTGCGTTCGGGAATTCTGGTGTAAAGACTCCACATATTCTCTTGCTGAAGCAGCAAAGCGATCCTCTGATGTGCTCCCACTTGAGTGTCGTTTCCGAATCTAGCATACACACATATACACAAAAGCAGTCACTTTCAAGGCAGATCAGGTAGGTCTAGAATGACTGTACCAATAGGCCAAAATACAGGAATAGTTTCACTTAGACCTATCTCCATAATAGACCTTCTTTCTGGAGCCAAGAAACCTTACAGAGAAATGACTTGGGCTCTTTTTTACCTCTGGCTGAGGCAGCTCATAATTTCTTGTGAACTACCTAGTCAATGCACAAGTGTCAAAAGACACAGAATTTAGTCCTGAATCTCAATCTTTTCTAAATAGAGATAAAGGGGATATCTGGGTCTAAATGGACTTCTAATCTGTGCCAAGGACACGTTACAGAAGAGAAAATAAAGGACGTTCTAAATTCAGATCTCCTCCCTGCAGGACTGTTTCTGTTGTCAGTCTGTGCCTGTAACTAAGAAATAGCTACACAGCAAATACCTACTCCCAGGGCTGGGCGCTTTGAAGGAGAGTCTTGGCGGCCATGAACTCCATGAATCCGGTGTCGCTGAACAAGTTCATCTGCTGAAGGGTCTGTCCAGTAGTGATCAGTTGTTTTTAGCTTGGTATATTCCAGTGCACATGGTCCAACTAAGAAAACAGTCCAGGAGTGAAACCTTGCAAGTCTGTTCACAAACATATTTACTCCTATCCTGCAGGCCAAGTACTGAAAGTGAGATATTCTTCTCAAGCCAGGTGAACATTAATGGTCACTGAAGTGATCATTCCACAATAAAGAGAATAAATTAGAACATATCAGGTCCTATTATCTAGGACTGTATAATAATATTGCTAGAGAATACAATACCGTCACATTGCAATACTACCAGTTCCAACCTGTAGCTGTACAATATTACAGCTAGCAAGCGTTCTGTAAAAAACATTTACATTCTATTCTCTGATCTAACCAGTAATTAGTAATAAAAACAAATCACTGGTCTCCACTTGTCTTGTAAGACCCTCCAGAATCTCCGGTATTGCCCTGTTATACATGGTCAAACCATATGGTACAGAGCTAAAAGTCGCTTTTCATAACACTGTCCTACCACAAAACATTTCAAGAAATAATTTCTTCAGCATAACAAGAAGTGTTATGCTGCAAGAACTTACCTAAGAGGGAAGCAAGTATTGGGCCACAAACAGGATCTGCCAGTAAAGCTTCTTTTTCATAATATTTACTAGGAATAAAAGATTAAGAACCCAGTTAATGACACTAGCTGTTATTTTTAAAAGCTTTTATAGTAGCATGAGTACCTTCTCTTCAAAAATATCACATTACCACTTATCAGAAAGTATGACAAAAGAAGACAGAAGAGGTAAGGATAGAGAAGCTATACACGCTGCTTTCTCTATTAACCTGATAACTATTCCTTCAGTGCTTACTGCTGTCAACTGTGTAAGCACGAGGTAAGCATGACTACTGAAGTCATATTCCAGGTCAGGCTTGGAACATAATAAAAACTGAGGCCAAATGCTCATTTCAAGAGCAAATTCAGACAATATTAAAAGGAAGATTTAAGAGTTTAAGGGCTTAAGAATTTTACCAAGGCTGAAATTCATATCTAGGCTGTATATCTGTAGTGCTGTGTACAAGCTGAAGCAGAATGTATTTTCCAAGCTTGGTTTTAATTAGAGTTCTAATACAGTACAAATTCCAGCAATAGAATTTAGCTGTAATCATCAAACACACTTTCTCACAAACAATATAATAAAACTGGGCATGTAAACCACCAAAGATGAGACCAAAGAGATCCAAACCCCCCGTATTTCCTGAATTTGATAGACAGAGAAAAAGCAGTTGATAAGATTACCCAGAAATCACCAATACATGCATCTCTTCTAAAAGTATTCTCTAATGGAGCTTGCCTAGCCCATGTACTGATCCCCAAAGAAGAAATGTTGTGCTGGGTTCGCATGGAAAGTAAGAAGTCCTTAATCATTTTTGTGGCCCTTCACCACTAGTTCAACAAACCTACAATCCAGACTTCTATACTTAATAAAATGACCAACTCCTCTACTTTTGATCCATATTTTGCCGCTGATCAACTGTGCCATCTTGGGCAGATCATTTTATCTTAGTATGTTCATTCTGTCTCATCTGTTTTTGACACTGAACTCTTCAGAGGCAGGAGCTTGCCTTTTGCTAAATGTGTTTACCCACTATATTTGATTTGGGGCTTTGGACACTAATGCAATATGGAGACAAATAATAAATCTCTGCAAGCAATTTTGCCAGTTTTCCACAGAGACCAAGAGATCCACACATTTTTAAACATCTCTTCCATTTGTGAGGAATATTCTTGAAACACTGTCAAGAACAATGAAATACTACAAATAATAGCTCTCATTATGATCTCAAAGCTTTCCCATCACAGCAGGCAAAGCTGACTTATAAAAACCACAGAGCTAAAAATCAAACACTCAAATTTCTTACTGTCATTATCCTCTTCTGTCTCTCCCGCTAGATGGGGCTCAAACTCTAAACCATCTTCTCTTCATAAAGAACAGAAGGGCTGAAAGACTTTATATATGAGCATTGAAGCATTAATGTCACAGAGATGCATGAGAACAAGCAATTTGAAGAGGTACATTTTAGTCTGTGGAAGTCAGGTTCTCAAAATCAGACAACTACAATTAAGGACTTGGCCCTAAATCATTTGCATGGATGGAAAAGCCAGGGAAATGAACATCTACAATACATAGTAATAAAGGCATAGTAATTCATAGTAATGAAAACACAGTAGTTGAGATCTAACTCTCCTGTCACATCTCCAGCTGAATTATGTGGAAAAAGAAATTCAAAAAACTTGGTATCCATGTATGAGCAAATATAGTGATACACTGGGCTGAAATGCCTTCATTAACTTTATCTATGGGACACAGCCAGCCTTCTCACTGTCTCTTCTACACACAGCTCTTTAAACAAGTTGGGGCTAGAGGAATAGTTCTCTTTGAACACCACAAAGACCTTTCTTCCATTCTCTTTTTTCATAGCAAGAAAGATCATGAAAATAAAGCTAATGACAAGAAAAACAATATGGCAAACTTAGAAAATACTGTAGAATAAGCTCATCTGCCTGAGTTCTCTTCCCTGTTCAGGCCTATGGGCTTTGCACAGACAAAATGCGTCCCCTAGTGCAGAACAACTTCTAAGAGGAGAACCACTTGCAGCACTGGATGTAAGCTGCAATGTCAGTGTTAGGTAAAAAAGTAATTTTCTGTGACCAGTCCAAACCAAACTTCAGGATTTCTACCTTTCCCTTCTTACAAGAAATTGTCCCCAGTACATTCCCTAATTCTTCTTTATCACTTATGGGAAGGTGGAAAGGCACAAGGGTAGTTAAGAAGAACCTCTTGGGAAAACAATACTAATGCTGGACAGTAGGAAGTGATGACAGAATAGAGAGGACTTCTTCTCCTCTTAGAGAGAGACCCTGTGGATTATATGCATAAATCACTGAAGCTCTTCTCTGGTCTTGCAAGGAAAGAATCACTTTACACAAAGCTTTATCTTCTAAAAAGGAAACAGGATTCAAAGAACCTTTCTGCATAACCTGAGGTTTATAGCCTTAGCTCTTCCTGTTTTAACCTCTTTTTCCTCTCTTTTCGGCTACGAGGAGGGCCTTCTTTCCTGACATGCTGTAGTTCCAAAGAATTGTTTTCAAGTGAATGTAAGTGAATTAAGTACTCATGATCTATTAAAAGACTAAGTTTCTGATGTCTATGTCCCATTAGAATGTAGGTACCTAATATCTACTGAACCTAAGTGGAATTAAATGCCTAAGTAAGTGTAAAGGTTCAGGGCTTCACATGCTCCTGAATGTATTACATGTTACTGAAGCATTGTTCAGTATTTTGCCTACTTCAGAAAAAATAAGAAAAGGCTTTAATAAACTGCAAGGTAATTTTTCCTTTTTAGCTGATTTCTAGAAAGCAGTATGGCTGTTAACACTAAGTCTGAAACACTCTCAATGATTCAAAACAGATGTACAATTTTTTGTTGTTGTTGTTTTGTAAATGACTGTCTGTTTCTCCTCTTAGCAGGTCTATTCAGTACTACTTAAGTTTGCAGACAACTTTTGATGAAACTCCTTGTTGCAGAAACCTGAACACATTGGTCCAACAATTCTTTGTGCTCTTGGCTCTTTCCTTACCTGCAGTTATCAACAATATACTGCATAATTTTGTCGAGTACTTTCTCAATCAAGGCTGTTCGAACCCATATGTGTTTGATAGCCTGAGGCGTCAGGGCAGGCGTTTTGCTTGTGGTTGATCCCTGCCTCTTGAGGGATTCTTGCCCATTTGGCTGATTTTTCCTGCAAAAGGAGATAAAGTGAAAGTTGTCAGAGGTCAGACTCTCTTCTCACAGGAACCACTCCAGTGAAAGACTGTGTGGAGAGGTGTTAAAATACACAACATGTATCTGACAAAAGTATATCTGCATACTAGCTATCTATTTTACACGCTGTAGCACTCAATACCACCGGGACATTTGCGTTTAGTCCATCATCAGAGATTTGCTGAAAATCATTGCTCTAACTAATGATTTAGAATGGCTCAGCTCCAGGTTATGAATCAAGTACATCTGTAAAGACCATCTAATTCGCAGACAGATGCTATCCATCTCAAAAGCAAGCAAACAAATAAAAGAACAGGCATATATTAGGTATCTCAGGTTATGTGGTCACCTACTAAGGTGGCCAAAAATATCTTGTCACTTTTAGAACTTTAGAAAAACAACAACATTTGAGCTCCTCCCAAACTCCCATCTACTACAGACTGAAATGAACTGGCAAAAAAATCTATCTCAGATCATGTGCCCCCAAAATAAAAACACAGGAAAATGCAGTCTTCTGCAAAGACAGAAAGTAAGTTCTGCTGCAGGAGCTGAAATTTGCTTCTCATTAAACAAAGCTTCACACTTAGCTGGGAAATCTGCAGGGAAGATAGTGAGAAGATTCTCATCTCCCAGCTTTCTTACGCATCTTTGAGCTGAAGCTAGCCACAGTCTCAGGAGGAACACAGCTACTCCAGCATGAGATATTTCCACTGAGACCAGAAGCATGGAGTAGAATTTGAAATTTTGGCAGAGCTGTTCCAGGAAGCTCCTGTTATAAGGCTATCCTTGAGCACAAGCCCATATCTTGATTCTCTCTATAAAGCACCATATATATCTATAGCACATTCTGCGCTAGCACCTAGCAGTGAAATCCTATCTCCTACCATCTACAGGATGAAAGCAAGACAGCTAAGAGACAAGCAGTATCAAGCAGAGAAACTAGAACTATAGTAATTGAGCATCCAAAGCCAGCTAGGGGCTTGCTTACAGCCAAGACCCCCTGCCTGTTTCTACAGTGTAAGTCAGCATAGTAATAGGCCTACTTCAGAAATGAGGAGCTTAACATTGCCTTTTAGTGAAAAGATGGTAAGCTGGCTATAAAAATCAGAATTACTTGCTAAGTTTGGCTGTAAACAAGAATGCAGGGACTGTACAGCATGATGGTCTCTGAACTGAGTGGGAAGTTGTCATTCCTTCCTTTGGAGTTATCTGCTGCCAATAAATCTACTTGACCCCAGTGAGTCCAATGAAATCTGTTCATGAGAGCTTCTCTTCCCTGCCAACACCAGTGAAATGGGTAAGGCATCTTCTCAGTGTCCTGGGTCCTGCCATGGGGAACATCCACCTCTCATCCATTGGATACTGGTAGTCAAAATACATTTTCATACAGACAGCAAACTCCCTTCACTTCTTTAGTGGCACTGTGTGTCATGGTACCGCTCATGACACATTCATTGCTTTGCAGACAATTATCGGCTTTCTTGACCTAGACATTTGTACACTACTAACATGGTCACTGCCAGCCACCAAGTCAGTACTAGCCTGGATTCAATCATGAATCAAAAAAAAAAAAAAAAAAAAAAAGCATTCAATTATGAATCAAAAAAAATCACTCTAGAAATTGTTGATCTAAGAAAAAAAAATGTTATCCAGTTACAAGCCAAATTACTGACTGTCACTGATGAGATAATTAATGATCTGAATAGATTTGGAACCAGGGATTGATTTTTGGAGTAGAATGTGCTGTCTAGAGCTTTCTGGTTTCTAAAAGATGACCACAAAAAGGAAAATGCATTTGTGCTCTGCTTTGCTTTTTCCTGCTGCCTAGCAAAGGAGCTGAAATGTGAGCTTGTGTTCCCTTCCTCCCTCCCTGCTAGTCTGGCCTGCAGCATTAGTTATAGAAGACAAGATGACAACACTGTCACATATAGAATACCTAACATACAGCAACAAGTTACAAATGCACAATTTGAAAAGCTGGTACCAGTTACACACAGCCTATGGTAAAAGCACTGGTGGGCACTGCCCCGCATGCTCTCCTCCGACAGTGCACATAACTGTGGCATATCGCATGGTGAAATTGTGCCAGGCCAGCCTCAGCCTGTAACAGTGTCTTCTGATGGGTCCATACTCCTGCATCAGGTAATGAAATACAGGTGCAGAGGAAAGGCACACTACAGAGCTGAGCTGGGAGAGCTCACTACTTTTAAACGACACTGCGGATTTGCTTTGCCTCTCTATTTCACTGTGTGGGGCTGGCAGTGAAAAATCGATCTTCTTAGTCTCTTTCCCAGCAAATTTTCTTCTTAAAATAGCAGAAAAGAAAGTTCAGTTTTGTTGTAACGAGAAGAGTAATCCTGACTCTCTAACAAACTAATCTACTGCAGAAAATCCATGCTCTCAAATGATCCTGTTCTTTGACAACACTCAGGTCCCCTGTCACAAAAGGATTCGATCGCAAGGACAAATACAATTGTTGGGCACAGTCTTGACTGTATTTCTTCTCTGCATTTACACAGTCTCTAGACTTCCATTAGGCCATGACAGATACCCGCAAGGCAACACACACATGCAGCGATAATCCCAGGTCAAAAAACACACATGACAACACTGACATCAGGGGAATTCAAATGTGTTTAATTGTATCCTAAACAGAGGCTTTCTTATGCCACAGCCTCAGGAATATTTAGACTGCTGCAGGGATTTTGTCTGATTTTATACATTCAATGACACAAGCCTGCCCCAAAGTATTTCCTAACAGACTCTCTTTGCTTTGCCCACTTTCTACAGCACTTAAAATTTGTGGTTGGTAATAGCTGAGAAATACACAACATTTCCCCAAGGGAAATCAGAGAATTTAAGTTCATTTACTCTGCTTTGTTAGAGCCGAAGGTCTCTGATGTTTAGAATAGGGTTCAGGTGGGCTCTTAATTGAGGGGCAAAGCTGGTGAATTTTCAGCAGAAAGCATCCTTCTTCACAATATTTAACTAACATTAATAAAATCCCAGTCTAAAACAGTTAGCACACAATTAAAAAATTATCAAAAACAGGTATTTGCCTGTTAAAATTGCATAAAAATATAATTAAATGAAGTCTAAAATAACTAATACAAAATTACACAAATTTTAATTAAAAAAAATACATAAATGTCAATAATTGAAGACTTCAGTACAACACAAATGTAAAGTCATACTTACTTGACAAAGCCCTTGATAAAGCAAGATAATCAAGAGGCCAACAGTTCCTACAAGGTACAAAGGCTTCTTAAGCAGTCCCACAGGGCTGCATTCTGTACAAACAGAAGAAAATATGCTCCTGCCCTGACTGAGTTTACAGTACAAAATACTCATCCGACAAGCTCACGCACTGTGATTCAGTCAGCAGAACCACATGAGAAGTTTTTACTTGCCCTGCTCAATGCTAGCAAGAAGTTAGAACTTTCAGTAGTCTTCACATCCTTGACTCCAACATGAATTCAGCTGTGCTTAAGTTCAGCACATACTTAACAGTTTTTCCATAATCAATCTCTTACTGTTGATTTCCTCTTGATTTCATCCTTTCTCCTATCATTCACTGTCTCCATTTATTTAACTATTTCTGTCATAATACCCACAAATCAAATCCACTGTTACTGGTTCAGCAAGCAGCACTCTCCAACATGGCCTATTATTACTCACTTTTGTTGCTTTGTATGAACTAGAGACCTGATCCTTTACACTATAAGAATCAAAACAGAACACTAAAGACCCTCTGCTGCTTTGCTAACTATCAGCTTGATGAAATCAATTACAGAACTATTCTTCCTTACAGTTTCTAAATGACAGACACCAACCACTTAAAGTTTTAAAAAAATCAGCTAAAAATACTCTGTCCATTTCCCAATTAGTCTCTGTACCCCCTCTATACTGCATACACATTGCATGAATTTTGTTGATAACCAGACCTCAGCCTCACCTGCTTTCCACCTGCTGCTGCAGTTCCTGCACTTTCTTACATATGTCTCCAGCTACTGCATAGGTTTTGCCAACTTTGGTGAACAGCGCAGCTACCTTGTCAGTCCGCAAGAAGCCAGCAGCCCTGCGTTTCAGCATGTGCAGGAGACAGGCTTCCACAACACCTGCAAGAAAGGGAAGGAGATAAAGTTATGGGCACGGCCACTCTTCTGTCTTCTCTTTGCTGAACGCCATCCGCTGACACCCACTGATCAGGTCTGGAAACAGAGAAAAGAAAGAGATCAGTCTCAAAATCAGATCATGATACAGGTATGTGTCTAATCTGCAACAAAGCACTTTGAAATTTACAGATAATGTCAGTTCATGAATGAACCGAAGGACTAAAGTATTTCCCAGGATTTTCACCCCCATTTTATGCATGTCACAGTGTGAAAGAATTCCTGATTCTACTCATAATGAAGACAAAGGAAAAGGCAAAAACTCCTTGTGGCAGAACCAGGTCTCCAAATTCAAGATACAATGAACTAGAAATCTGCTTTTACTGAAGACCTCTCTTTTGAGCAGAGGCTTCTGCTCATCTTGGGGAGTTGCCACATCCAATTCTCCCACTTGTATTTCTCCATATAGTCTGGTCATTGCAATGAAAAGGACTATTTGGAGGTCAAAACTGTTATTTACTACTCTTTCTTAAAAACGTGTTGTAGTAATTTTAACACTTGTTTGCAAAGAATGACACAGGCAAGAATGCATCTATACAATCTATATAGAGTTGAGGTTTAAAGCTGAACCAATTTCTGAATTCAGAATGTTGCCATATTTTACCAACTACTGTCATACAGTCAACTGCTGTGTATAATCTAATCTATGTGGGGGCCACAAAGGATCTTGATCTGCAAAAGCAGGAGAGAACAAATCATCCTTTTATTTCTGATTATTAAAATATTAAGTATTAACTCTTCATATCCTAAGTGGAAGGGAGATTCTTCCCATGAAAGAAGGACTGGGAAAAACAGGTACATCCCTACTTCACCCCTCTCAGCAATCAGCTTACACCAGAAAACATCTGCTGCAATCAAAGGGCATCCGTAGGTGGCTAAGGCAATGCCTGTTTGCCTGTGGTCTGGCACAAGTGGGAGCCCAGTGCTGATGGCATCTCTGCAAGCAAGGCTGTTTCTACTCAAAGAAAGAAGGAGCATCTGTGCATCTGCTACAGAAGCAGCAGCGGGGGCGAGCACTGTTTGGTTGCCCATGGGGTTTTGCAAGGCAAGGCAGAGCAGCATGGGAAGAACAATGAGTGATGACAGCATAGGGATGTTCTTCATGGCACAGCCATAGATCCTGTCTAGCAACCATCATGAAAACTCTTAACCCAGCTAGTGTTTTGCTCTGTGTTTCAATTAAAAATAAAGAAAGGGGGAAAAAATAAAAGTAGTATTCCGGATGCCTGAAGCAATGCAGTAATAATTGGTTCCAAATCTTAAATGAAGCGATCTGCCTTTAAAAATAACTGCAAAGAAGTGCATTGCTGTTGCTTAGGAAACAAGCTCTCTCTCCCCAACACTATTTTTTTTCTAAGACAATAAAATATTAATGAAACAAATTTAGTGAAAAGCACAGCAAGCACAGTTTTAATTAATAAATGTTGCAGCTGTCATGGAGGGTAATTTTCACAGTGACTGTCCCTAAAGCCCCAATATTTAATTATTCCATTGTGACATTTCTCATCAGAAGAGCTTGGTATGACATCAGTACCCAACTGATTGTAAGGAGAAAAGACACTGGAATTAGCTACTGGATTGCCAGTTCTCAAAATATATGTTAAACAAGAGAGGTTAATGCACCATGTCCAGTTCTATCTGTAAACTATCCTGAGATCTCTGTTCAAGTTTTAGTCCCAGTTTGCTACCTGTGGCCTTCAAGTCACTTCATTCTCCTCTATTTCACCCATAGATTGAGGCTAACAATACTGTCTTTCTCCCAGTTTTCTTTTAGGGCTCCTCTATACAAGGGAAATATTTCAGAGGGCTGAGTTCCAGAGGAGCTTTAAATTCACACCTGACTTGATCTCAATTTGTTTTTAAACACAGAGAAGCTTTTATTTAATTAAAACTATGAAACTGTGGTGACAGCTCCACAGGTGTGCCCAGATTCTGTAGGAGCAGACACCATGCAAGTATTCGATTTCCTTTTCTCCCTTTGTTCCTTTTTTATTTTAGATCAATCACAAAAATTAGACTTCTGTTTTCTATTCATTTGAGTGAAAAAGCAAAAACTCACTTTTTGCAGTGAAATAAATCAGCATTTTCAAAATCTTCATCCTGAAAACTTCCACTTCTCCCCAGAAAATCTTTCCTCCTATGTGCAGGAAGGCCTCCACAAATACACTGCTTTGCAATTAGACTGCTTACACTTCTTGCATTCTGTTAATTTGCAAGGGAATTAACGTTGTTTCTTGGCCAGCTCTTGGATTTAAATCAATTGTTTGTGGCAAGTTCTTGGCATTCATCTTGTGGAAACAGGTGGAAACAAACTGAACTCATTTATATCTTGAATGTAATATACCCTCTTCCTACTGTTCTATTGGATGGTGTCAGAAATGGCAAGAAATGTTAACTGAATATACAAAAGGATATTGTGCAGACATACACTTGCATTCCCCATTTCCATTTCTGTATTGCATAAGGATGCATTTTCAACTAGTGAAAATCAATACAGATTATGTCTTACAACTACATTCAGAGATACATACAGAGAAAACCCAGACACTATGCAATGGAGACAACTTCAAGAATCCATGGTAGTGCCAGGGTAAAATTTTTTTTACGTTGACAGAGAACCTTTTTGGGGGAAGAGGACTGGAGGGTTAGGTAAATCAAGCTTACGCAAACAATTTTTTTTTTTTTATTTTTCAGAAACCAAAAATAGGTGATCTCCCTGGAGGAATCGGCTGCAGAAAACAGCACAGATTGCTCACTAAAAAGACAAGAGGAGGAACATTTCAGGCAATATAGTTAGAAGAACCTTTGCAACAGGAAAATTATTTATCTTAAAGGAAAGGAAACATTTTTCTCTTTGTAGAATCTGATACTCTTAAAAGACACGGAAAAAGATGAAGATCTGGCTGTTGCTGGAGGAACTGGTAACACCACAGAGACATAAACAGGTAACCTTGTGGATACACACATACACAGACTTTTTTATTTATATGCCTGCATGTACACAGCCAAATAACTGTTGTAGACTTTTTGAGCACAGCACAATGTCATCTTCAGCCTGCCTCTAGTCACGATAGTCACAAAAATATATACATACAGAAACTGAACACAGAAAGATGCAGATCTTCATTGTGCCCAGACTGCAGGTGCAGCAGTGCACTTAGAATGAATCAATACAGCTAATGAAACTTTTAGTTTAACCACTTCAGGTAATTCCCTTTTACCACTCAGCTGACAGCAGTCATCTAAAAACTCATTAATTCCAGTCAGTTTTGAGGACCATCCCCTGCAGTATCCACTGCTGCATTTAATTAAGTGCAGATATGGTTATTGATTTACAGTCCAAATAATCACTGTTCCCAACAAGCTTAGAAAAACAACACATTTTTATAATTTCAAAAAGGCTACTTCTTGCAGGGCCAGAGGAACAGCTGCACTTTTTTTGCCTGTATCAAAATCTTGACGTGGCTTAATGGAGTGTACAAAAAGAGAGCTCTAGGAATGGGCCTGGAAAGGTGGCAAGCAGAGAAAAGAAGGCCTGTGGAAGGATTATTTGTGGAATTTATTTAGCAGGTAAAATTTTCTTTAGACAGGAAAAACCACTGCAGCTAAATACCTTGTTTTATGGAAACTGCACAGGGAATAGAATTCATGAGGTTGAAGTGTGGAAAATAAGAATGAATAAAAGGAGGAGGAAGATTAAAGACAAGCAATCAGATGTTCACAATCTCTAGCTGTTGCTGTTTTACTTAGCTAATCACAGATCCACCAGTTTTGAAACCAATCTTATCACCAAGATATAGCTTGCCAAGTCATTGAGAAATGTCTACTGAAAAGGTAAGATACACAACTGTACCTGCATACTAGCTACAAACTGAATGACTGCGGAGGAGATACCCAGATTTGCTCCTTCAAATCCAAAGGGTAGTGCTATGTGTATTTTATAGAAGGGAAAGACAGAAAATGAAGCATGTGCATAAATCTCAACCCCCATTTAACATCCTATCTTCAAATGTCAACAATTACAGACTTTCCAGATATAGCTGCAATGCAAACAAGGGACTTTGCGTGACAAAACCAGGCAGGCTCATGGGATGCTATGCAAGGATAATGAGAGAAGAGCTGTTTTACAGCCTAACACCTCACTTCCTCCAGCCTCACCTGATCTTCAGTATATCATTCATCACATCCAAGCCTGCAACATCCAGTACAACTGAGGTTAGAGGATTCCAAAACGTTAGAACAAACAAAAAAAAAATACTAAAAAATGGGCCACTTGGAACTAATGCTTTCTTCAGAACTCTGGTACTGTGATTTAAATATCATAGCATGGGATATGAATGACAAAGATACCTGCAATCATTTCTTAATTTTGGGGGTCAGGAAGATACACCCTTAGAGACTAAATGATGATTCCAGTCCCTTATGCCCAAACAGCCAAACAGCATTGAAAAGTGAAGCTAGTTTAGCTCCTTTTCACTTTATACCACTTTATGAGAAGGTAATTGATACAACATTTTAACAGGGTTTATATCCTTACTTCCTTTCTAGGATAGATAGTTTTTTGTTGTTGTTCTGTACTTGTCTCATACATGTACATGAAGTTCCTGGATTGAGAGGGGCTCCTAGTTGTTACTAGCAGAAGAAATAAAGCATGAACTCACATATGGTAACAGACAGTCCTTGTGTTAAAGAGCTTACAATCTAAATGGGCAGCCTAGCAAAGGCACAGAACATATGTCATTTCTGCAATATGAAAGCACAAAGGAAGCAATTTCCTCAAAGGTCACCTAGTAAATCTGAAGCAGAGCTTAAAACTAAACCACAGTCTCCCATATCCCTAATTCAGTGCTCTAATTGTTCGTCTTCACAAAACTCAGTAAGATACTTCAATAGAGATTTTCATCATTAGATCTGTTTATCTTGCATATATTAGAGAACATTCTTCATTAAAAGACAAAATTTAAAATAAATTCTTACAGAAATGTGCATTTGAAAGTAGGGGTGAGATTTTCCCAAACACAGCACAAAGATTGAGAAATTCAATTCCAAATAAAAGCAATAGAAACTAGTTGTCCAGATCACATTGGCCTCTTTGAACTCTCCAGCCGAAGGGAGATACAAGAACTTAAGAACTGTAAAGGCATCTTCTTTACATATATAACATATGTATTTATGTACATATAACATATGTATGTATTCCCCTGGCTAACATGCTCTAGGTGACCCTGCTAAGCAGGGAGGTTGGACTAGATGATCTCCAGAAGTCCCTTCCAACCTTACTGATTCTATGATTTACTTATAAAAACATATGTTTACATTTATAATTCCAAAAGAACAAGATTTTTTTTCTCTTCAATGGTAATTTATTTGGTTGCAAATTTAAGGTTAAGCACACAAACCTATGGAATGAAAGCATTCCTGGGTCAGCCAGATACATGAAGTACCATTAGTACAAAGACATAAATAAATTGCTTTGCAGAATATAAGAGTAGGAAGCAAGAGCATAATAAGGAAAGTCCAATTAAATACTTTCTCTGTAACTACAACCTCAAGCTAAAACCTATGCTAAATCTCATCAGTTAAGTACAACCATTATTATGCTTTATTATGGGCATCCCTTAACAGCTACATGAAAAAAGTCATCTCTGCTGATGTATGACTTCAGTACTTTTTTCTAGTGTATTTTCATATTTTGTTTTATCACAGGGCTGTGGACATCTGAAACTTGAGGCTTCACTGCTAGTATGATATATTTATTAAATATATTCCTATTTACAAGGGCCCAATCATGGTTATATTATAACATTATTAGCGCTGCTGAGAAATAAGTACCTTAGTGTGGAAGTTGAAAGGCTCTTTATTTCTACTTTAGCTTTTAGTCTGACTGGTCAGTTGAGAAGTCAAGATGCCCAATATTAAATCAGTTAGGAAGGCAAACTTTTTTCATATTTAATTTTGTTTTCTTTTCAAGCTGCAAAAGAAGACCTTTAAAGCTGCTCCTATTTTTGTTAGTGCTGTTTAAGCTTTCATGTAGCAAATCACTCGGAATCCATACAAAGAAAAATACCAAAGTGAGATTTACTAGAAGAACACAGCATTTTCATTATACAGCAGCATAAAGAAGCTGTAGCTGAGATCAGGACTGCATATAACTAGGCCCTGTACAACTACCTAGTGGGAGATGATTCCTGCCTTGAAGAACTTACAAAAAAGGCCTCAATAGGAAACACAAATGTGGTAGGAGGAAAAAAATCAAAGCAGAAAGAGTTGGTGAAAAGTGGCCTGTTATCTTATGATTTTGGTATTTTTAATTCCCAATTCCTCTCCTTTTCTAAATTTTGCCTAGTCCAAGCCCAGTGAAGCCACTGCTTCCATTAAGTTATACTAGCACCAAACTAGAGGAACACAGAAGTGAGTTTAGTCTTTCATTCTCAAAGTGCATCCTTTTATTAAACTTCTGAGCAACTTAAGTCAGGAGCTACAAGAGAAAGTAAAATAGCCTTACCACTTATCGGGGCCAACCATCAAAAGGCATGATTTTCTGCAGAAAACACACCTTTAATAATGCTTCTAGCTTGCCATTTAAGAGGTGCCTTTCACCTGACACTCTTCAAAGCCATCCATAAAAAATAAGTAGGCCTTGCTACACCCTGCCAACCTCGGTAGACATCATAACCACTTTACACATGTCCACACCAGATTCAACAACCAGCTCCTGCTTTCTCACAGGCTGTGCCCACCCAGGCTATAGGTAGCACAAGCCATGCAACCCCCAAAGATAATTGGAATAATTGACTGAAAAGTTCCACTAGTAAAAGTCAGACAACAATCAGCACCCAAGACACAGGCACACCCATCTTCCATGGTAATACAAACTTTCACTTCGAGGCATATGCACCTTACCAGTTATTTGTAGCTAAGAGGTCAATAGTCTGAAGCTCTGTTATTAGATGGTATTTGCATTACAACAGCACAAGATGTTTACGCTCAGAATAGATGTTTTATTGGCTATGATGAAGAGCCCTAGTAAAAGCACATGCCACTTCATAGTTTAAACAGATCAGACAAATAACAAAAAGGAAATAAAACAAAAGCACAGAGACGTTAAGTAATTTATGGGTAATATACAGGTAAATTCGGAGGAGACGTTTCCAAACTACTTGTCCAATGCCTAAACCATCAGACACACTGCTAGACTTGTGAACACATTCTAAAACAGCAATTATTTTCTGGATCCTCTCTTTGGACTTATCTCCACTGGAAACATGTCCCAACCCAAACAACTGAAGACCAAGCACATTACAGTCAAGCTCACAGGAACACGGAGGGAAACAAATTACTGAAATGGTGCTTAGTTAGTTTTCAAGGTTAGGGAAATCCCCCCAGAAAAGACCATTACAATGCATTCAAATTGTTAATTCATCCAGGATGTAAAACACCATAGACAACTAGCAATTTCAGGTACTCAGAGAGCCCCATGGCTGCAGCATCTGAACATGCCACAGTCCCTCATATATTCAGCCTCATATGTTCCTTCATAGTATGATTTTATCTCTTGCCAAATATTGAATCAAGGACTAAGGAATACCATTCTTCCCTGTGCAACTATAACCCTTAAAAACTTTAATGTAACCTTTGTAACTATAACACTTGTTACTCTGACACCATCCCTCAATACAACATGATAGGCTCTTTTGCTGCTGACATCTCTTCATTCCTGATAGTGATATGTCTCGTCAGGTAGAAGGCATTCTTTTATTGCAAGCTTGGGATCCTAAGTACCCATTTTGGGTCACTTCTGGCCAATTTCATTACTTAATTTTAGCCACAGGGTGGCAACTACTACAATCTGACTATTTTAATAATCAATTCCATTTTGCCTAGTGGACAAAGTTCTATACTATCCCTTTTTGCCCTTCTTGGTTTAGAAAGTGCCTTGAGAAATAATAAACGTTTATAAAACAGTACAGTGCACAAGATGGGAATGATCTCATTAATAGAGTTGACCTACTCATGCATGGGGCTGCCAGCTGGGACTAAGAAAAACTGCTGCTAAGTGATGGTAATGCAGAATTATGAAAATAATTGACCATTTAGAAAAGTTGAGTAAAGAAGCTTCTTGCATGCATACAACACATTCTTCAGCAAGAAGAATTAATCCCGGGCAAACACTGAGCCCATTTATAACTACAGGTGCTGAAACATACTGAATGAAAAGATGCTTCATTTCCCCTGTGTCTGTGTGAGGTCTGTCACTAAGGCTGAGCTCACATGATATGTCAGGGAGAAGAAAGAGATATGAAGTCAATTCTCTGTGGAGACAGTAACAGAGACCATAAACTGTTTAGGACTTAGGTTGGTCTCAGTTTGTATATACCTAGTACCAGAGGCCCTTAGCCTGTGACTGGTCTTGTCCCTCTACAAGTGGAAAATAACATTCTTCTCACCTTCTGGCTGCAGGACTACACCCCAAGTGTGAATGAAGCAAATAGTTTAGCTCCTTCTTATCTCTGTCCAATGTTTTCCACCAAAGGCAAATGCAGAGAAATATCAGACCCAACAAACTATCATTCTGCCAGATTTGTACAACCCAACCACTGTTCAGTTTTGATCACTGCAACCTCACAAATAAACAGCACAAGTGTCGATCCTCACAGCAGAAGCACTGGAGGCCCAAACATCATCAGCGATTTGCATCTCTCACAATGTTTACAATACTGCCAGCAATCAAACGCAGACCCAAATCCTAGCCAGTCCACTCAGGGGCACTTCAAGGCTAGACTGTAAACCTCTTTTTGGATTTGGTAGCATCCATCAGTTTAACTACAAGTGGTTTGGACCATCATATGCCTAGATATGTTGACCAGAACACACGAAGGAAGTCTTCAAGCCCTTTCAAAATAATCATACTGCACTGCTTCAAGAAGAACCTCCTGCTTAAACAAGCTTCTTCTGTTGTTCCTTCCCCTAATCCATGTATTAGAAACTATTAACTCTGGTCGCCATTATTTACTCAACACACAATCTTCCAGGCATCACTCTCCCAAATACAGTTCAACTTCTTTTACTTAGTCTTAACCTTTTATTTGATTGGGAGACTCCTTTCTGAAAAGGGTTCAAACTCCATAGTCAAAGGCCACAAATTCCTAACATCCAAGGGTAGTCAGGAAAAAAAAAAAAAAAAAAAGTCGGGAACGTAAAGTTTATATTGCCTAAGCCATAGATATGTCACCTTCCTAAGGACCTCACTGTAGAGTATCTCTATTTCAAATTGTGCCTATTGTTCTTCCACCAGGTACCACTCATTTTCTTTGCCCACGCACCACTCCTTCCCCTCCCCCCAATATTTATACACATAGTTAAGACCCTACCCTGAGCCTTCTCTTCCTGAGATTAAATAATCCTAGCTCCCTCAGCTTCTCCTCATATGACAGATGCTCCAGTCTCTTAATCATCCTCTTGGCCCTTTGCTGGACCCACATCCATGTCTTTCATATACTAGAAAGTGCAGAACTGGACACACTACTCCAAATGTGGCCTCATGAGTGATCAGTGCTGAACAGAGGGTGAGAATCACTTCCCTTAATCTGCCAGCAACACTTCTTCACTACTAAAGTGAAAAGGAAAGGTCCTTTAGCCTGTCAATAAATCTGCACTCAGTAAATACTGGAAAAAAAAAACTTTTTGTTCTGCCACATAGCCTGGATGCAGACATCATCTTTTCAACTCTAGGATAAAATGTATCTAAATGAATGATTCCCACTTCTAAAGATAGCTCTGGCTGGAAAGCATCAGGGTGGGAAGCTGGTTACTGCTCTGCTTTAAAATCTCAGCCATTAAGGTACAAGGATCTCAATATCCTTCAGAAAAATGGAAGTGTTTCCATTAAACTTGATATTAAGGGTAAATCAAAATAACAGAAATTTCTGTATATAATTGAGTATGATGTAATCTGATGGCCCTAGGCTAAAGTAAAATGTTTAGCAGAGTGCTCTAAAAAGTGTGAGAGATTATATTTAATTTCTTAAGCTAAAAACACGTGCAGTTCGCAAGCTGTTTCAGATTTCACACCAGAGCTAATATTCACTGGGTTTTTCTCCTCCTTCTGTAACACTCTGCTCATTACTTAAAAGCAGTCACCTTTGGCATGCAATCAAAAAGCTTTTAAACTGTGTTAAAAAGAAAATTTGCCTCTCCTCCAATTACAATAATCTCTGGTATTCTCTTTGCGCTAATGTGTTTATGAAGAGAGGTAGAATCTCTGCAAACTATTGATTGTATAAGCATTGTTCATCACTGAAAATGTTCCATTTGTTTCCAGATAGGACTAGTAACATAGGGATGTTTATATTATGTTTACAAGAGATTTCTGTAGTTAATTAACTGCATTTTTTAAAATATAAAATGTCAAGGTTAAATAGCCAAAAGAATTAAAATAACAAAATGTCTGGCTGGACAATGATTATCTACATCTGTTTTCACAGAAGTTACATTTCTGTGAGCTAAGAAAAAAAAGAAAGAGGAGAAACGGACCTCTTAAATTTTTATCAGATGGTGCATTTAGAAGCTTCAAGGCAGTCATCTAAAAAACGAAAAGCATAAAGCATCTCTTCCTAATGAGCATGATTGTCAGAGGAGAGTCTGCAACTCCTACTGAAATTGATGGGAACAGCTCTTTCTGTAGACATTCAGAATCTTCAAAAACATGGTCCAGACTAACTCCAAATCAATTTCCTCTGCCTTTCCATAAACTTCTATAAATATTTTGTTGATACATTTTAAACAGGAGGGACAGAAAAGGTTTCCATTAGGAACTTATTTCTCACCTTAAAAACACACAGAGAGGAGCTTCCCAAATTGCTGCTTTCCATAATTTTACTGCAAGTCTGTGGATTTTTTATATTCTTCTGAAAGTCTTACCATCTTGAGGCATGCCACAGGACAAGAATCTCACCATTTGAGAAACAGATTTCTATTCCTCACAGTTGATTTTATTTTACTGTCATGAACTTTAATCCAATCTTGTGATTTAGGGCCATGAAGGAAAAAATTTCTGACTCATGATTTTTCATTGCTTGGGGCAGGCAATCATGGCGTTTGGTGACTCTGATAATTGCTTGGATTTCAGGTCCTGAACAAGAAAAAACAGAACACAAGCTCCAGAATCATACAGTCATTAGTTTCTAATTAGATCTTCTCTTTCAAACACAATTAACTTTGTGCAAAAGGGGATAACAAGTCATCATAAAACCAATAAAGAAAACAGTTCCAAAACTAAGCACATTTTGTTGTTAACCCTTATGTATGTAAGCAGCTTAGATTCCAAACTAGCACTCCTAGGTGTTTCTGCAGCTCAAGCAAGCTCTCCCAGAAATACCCCAAATATCTGGTCTGGAGGAATCACCATCCAGATTAACATTTAAAGGCTTCCTGGCTTTCCACCGCTAGCTTTGACAGATACATTTTACAGACCTTCAACTGAAAATATTTGACTTTATTCCTAAAAACATTCACATAGACCCTGAAACTTAGGCACTTAACTAGTCTCAGGCTAAACATGTGGTGATGTGCTCCAAAAGATTCAGCCATACAATTGCTTTTCTATTTTTCGCCATATTCAAAATGGATAGAATACTCACCTGCTATACAAAGCTGAGGTGACACCTAATTAAAGCTGGAAAATAAGTGTTAAATTGTTTTACAGAAAGTGCAATCTTAATTAACAAATGTGTTTTGCAGATCAATTGTATACTGCAAAAAGACTGAGGAACCATTTTTTTTTCTCAGAATTTGCCAGGCCTTTCACTGTGAATAGTCATTGACCAACACAGAGCTGTACCAATTAACATTTTCTCTCTACTTATTCTCTAAGAAGAAAGCATCTTACACTGACAATTATCCAAGCCTACGTGCTCCAGAACTATGCAAAAGGAAATTGCAATAGAAGGATATAGGACCTCCATTTCAGGTCTCCTCTTGAAAGAGGAGTTAAAACCAAAAGCATAGCAATTTCAAAAGCAGTTGTTTGCGATATTTTTCCTCCTCTTTCCTCAGGAGGACAATAAACATTCATGCAGTTCTGATCTACTCAAACACCTGAGGAACTTGAAAGCAACAGCAGAACACACAATATGAGACAGACCAGGCATTAACAATTCAAACACGCTTATTGCACCAGGTCAGCAACTCTTCAAATAAGATTAAAACCTTTCTCATAAAGCTACTCTGAAAGAAAATATCATGACTCCTGGTCTCACAACCCAGAAACCATCACACAGTCTGATATCACTAGTATTAAGTCCTCGGAGTCCATGAGGATCCATACTGGGACCACTGGAATACTGTATGTATTATGTGCACAGATTAAAACAAGCAAAACAGGGGAGTTCTTATTGCTCTACTTCAAGAATACAAAATTGTTCAAGAGCAACCAGCTAAGGAATATTTCACAGAAGAGGCCATTTTCATCCTCAGTCTGGCTCTGACATTACAACAACCCACCCAGAATCAAGAGCATATTCTAGCCCTGCCATACTGAAGGAAATGCAGAGAAGCTGCACATTCCATATACTCGGAATTTTTCATTACATCGGGTAACGGCATTTGTACTCTGGAACCACAAATTCATAGTTTGATTTCATTTTTGATACTGAAGTTCAGCAAACAGCCTTTATGCACAGCCCAAACCCTTTTGGGGTGAGCACTCACTTCAAATAAACCTCTCCTCCCTTAACGCCTCTCCGCTCTTCTTTGGGAGAGGCTAGAATATAACATTTGAGCATCTGTGCCATCACAATCAGTCTGAACAGAAAGGACTGGGATCTCAGTATGAACAGGAATAAGTGATACAATTTAAAGGCACTGGGATCTACAGGCCTTCCTTCCCTTGACAGCAGAAAACCTCAGTACTATGATATAACCAGAGAAAGCTGCTTGAAACATCAGACTAAAACCCATCGCATAGTCCAGGCTGACAAGTGGGTCAGGTTCACTTGAGTTCAAGTTCAGCTGCTCAAGAACTGCACTGTTACTGGCAGACAGGCAGTTAAAAACAGAAGGTGTCCTGAGAGTGCTCAGAAACATGTGGTGAAAAATTCTGAGGCTTTGTAAAGTTTCTTCCTGCAGTGCACTGAACAGTTACTTTTGTGCAGTACTTTCTAACAGCACCCAGGTGAAGAAATTGGGCTCTCTGTTGCAGTACAATATATTTTACAGAGCAGCACAGCGATGGTGGAGCCAGGAGCACACTAGGAAGGACAGAGATAGAGGTATGCAACACTGAGTGGTCCTTGCCCCACAGGGATGAGAGGCCATTCCTGAAGCCATTGAGGGGCTGCAGTTCACTTAGACTTCACTACTCTGAACAGTGAGTGAGCTGTATCACACTGATTAGTTTGGCTCCGAAGTTCAACACACAGCAAGCACAGCTACCAGGAATAAATGTGCTGCAGCTACTGCCTTTCCTCCAGCATAACGTGTTCAAAAGGGAAATCAGCACCAAGTGCTAATGTTGGGGAAAAGGATTAGACAAGGCTGCTGCCCATTAAGTAAGTCCATCTATTTCCCAGCAGAGTCTCCTCCAACACAGTTCCTGTGCAAACACAGGTTCTGAACAAGGTCCAACAGCACAGTTCCCAGGGAAGTGTCAGAAACCCCCAATTCTCTTCTCCATTCCTATTCAAAGGAACAAATCTCAGAGGCTGGTGCAATGCAAAGCTAATCTTGTAATCCTCAGAGGGTTTTAAAAGAAGTCTCAAGAAGTCTCAACCAACTACTGTTCGACAACTCAAAATCAGAACTGGCCTTTTCAATTCAACCACAAAGGGATTCTGTACTTTTTAATTAATGAGTTTAATTACTGGTAGAAAGTTTATTGTTCAGGCAAAAAAATAGCTTTTCAGGCAGTTAAACACATCTCTAAATTGACCAAAAATGTTATTGAAAATACAAGTTCTGTGTGTTTGATAGTGACTGAGTTATCATTTTTGTTTGTTTTTACTGCTAACTTTCCCCCAAAATGCAGTAATTACGTTTATTTTGACAAGCAGGCAAACTACTCACATCTAAACAATGTACATTTTCATTCTGGCACATTTTCTCCAGCTCTCAATAATCTACCTGAAGTTTAGGTAGATTTCACAGCATGAGAGTTTAGAATTGTTACATTAAATACATTCAAAATACTTACTCAAAGTGAACAAACTACTAAGACCAATTTCAAATAATACAAAAATACCTTTAAATTATAAATCAGGCCAAGCACAGTCAAATCCTATAAACTACACTATCATTGCAAGTCAATTCAAAGTTCACATTTCCCTTAAAAGAAACACACAGTGAGCGTTGAATATTTTGCATGATGCTGGTTTTAATTTGTCACCATCCTTGCTACACTTAAGCAATAATTACACCAATCAGAACAATATATCGTTAGCTTCTGAGGGAGAAGGTGTCTGGACAAAGTTTGTCTTCAGCCCAGGTAGTTATCAATTTACTTTTAAAAAATAAGACAGATTAAAAATACACTCTACATTTAATTAATACTGTTACTGGAGCAGCGCCCTTCTGGCAATGTAACCCATTCATCAAGCATGAAGTAAACACTATATATATTGCTTACTTTAAACGTCTTTTCTAACAGAAGGTTTTCTACACACATCCTTTTCATTTTCCTCCTCTGATGACTAATACATACAATAGAGCAAAGAGAGTTTGAACAATCCAGGGCAGTTATTACAGCTCTGCAAATGCAGTAAACAAGCAGAATATGAAGTGCATTAAACAAATGCCACAAAGGTAATGGACCAGAGGCCAGGGTAATAAATCTCCCCTTATCTGCTAGTCAAATAGGTGATTTAGCTATAAAATATGCCTGCCTCATTATCAGAGCTGTCTTCCTGCACTGGTAGGCTAGGCGTTTAGCTAGGTGGCAGACAGCTCGGACAGCAACGCAGCCACAACAGCCTGTCATGTCCCTGCTCCGTACAGCTCTATTCTCAGTGCAGAAAGTTGGTACTGCACTGCACTTCCATGTATCCCAGGTTGTCAATCAGTCCTTGGCTCCATAAATCAATTTTCAAATCTTTCAAGTTCACAACAGAAAAGGAACAACAGCAACAGCTCTTCTGCTGGGCCTTTTATCTATCACACTGGCCACTGTTGTCCCATCATCACCTTTTTCCCATAGCTCCAACAGTCCATTTCTGCCTGCCCTACTTTGCTTGAGATTGTAAACTTCTGGAAGCAGGGCTGGTTTTGTTTTCAGTTTGTACTGTACCTAGAGAAAGTGGAAGCAAGGGTTTACCAGTGTGTGGCTGAACTCTCTAAAGTTTTGCTTTTACATCAGTAATATACATTATGTCAACCTTTGTTCATACCAGCTTCCCCAAACATGGTGATCAGAGGAAAGGTCTCTCTCTGGTTTGTCATGAATGTGTAATTTCAAGAGTCATCAGCAATTCTAAGCTCCAAATTTCTGGTGATAAACTAACAGCATATTTAAGACACATAGCTTTTCGCTCATAGAAATTTAGCTTCCAGAAAAAAAAAAACACTTTAAAAAGATCCCTCAGTTAATGAGAATCATTACGCTCATATTAAATGCATTTGCTGGAAATGAGATGCAGCTCTTTGAACGACATTAAAATGCTGGTTTTAAAAAATGAGATTGGAAGTGTCTGAAAGGCTTTTTTTTTTGTTTTTTTAAGTGGGAGAGGAAAAAGAGAAAAATGTCCTTATGCAGAATTTTGAGTTGGCTTTGTACATCTGAAGTAAAGCTAGTCTAATCTGGTATATTTCTACATTTAAAAACCAAAAAAAAGTAAGAGAAGAAATACTAAAAAGTGAGCCAATGGAAGATCTTGAATGGACTAAACATAAGAGAAATTGTTTTGAGAAAACTAGCTCTGTGAGATTCATGATACGAGTTACATGCCTTCGAAGATGACAATATTCAAAGTACTAATACTACCTGTCTGAAAAGATGTCTCAGTATTACAGGCTGACACATTTTCAGGTAAGAATTTCTACTTTTTTTTTCTTTTTTTAAAAAAAAAAAGAACAGTATATAAGTAATCATGGATTTCTGCTGTCCAAGAAAGAATATTACTGTAATCCTAGAGCTACCTTAGAACTGCTGTGTCACACAGAAGTCTGGAAAATGGGCTATACTTTTGTATAGTACAGTATAGATACAGTAGGGAAAGCATGGTGAGAAGGAATCAAATGCAGGAATTCTCACCTCTTACAGCAGATTATAACACAACTGATTTTGCACAAAGCTCTGTTAACCCGTATCTCAGTTTCCTTACCCCTAAAACAAAAAAACTCTTATCTGCTTTAGCAGAGCGTTGCAAAGCTTATTAGACAAAAGTCGTGCGAAGTGCATTGAGAGTCCCAGATGGAAGGTTAGAAAAAGGGCAAAATATTATTAGCACAGTCTGTAGGTTACTACATAGGTCATTACCTGAAGATGCAATCATTCCTGAAGTAATGCAGTGCATCACCTAATAGTTCAGGTAAAAGAAAAAGAGTATGAGGTAGGATTGAGAAATCATTTTCAAAGGATATGTCTGAGTAATAACTGAGTTATCCAGCCACACATTTAGCCAAGACAAAGAAAGGGAAGTAGTTTCCACGTAGAGGGCAAGACAAACTATCCTACAAGCATCAGATTTCAATGAGACACACAATTAGCTGCTCCACCCTGAATATCTCAAAGCACTCTGCAAGCCTCAGTTGACAGATACTAGCAATATCTCTGTAAGTTAGGTATTTATCATTCCCATCTTACAGATGAGGAAACAAAGGCACAAATAATGCTTTGTACTGATAAAAGGCCTCTTAGCAGAGCAGCAAACTCAACCATGCTCTTTTACTCTGCTAATACTCAAAAGCAATTCAATTTCATCAAGGCAGCCTTACTTAAATCTAAGGATTCAAACCCTAATGCTTGCCTTTGAATTAATTCACAAACAGGGCACATTCCATTATATTTGCTGCATGTTCCATT
This sequence comes from Rhea pennata, assembly GCF_028389875.1. Taxonomy (NCBI): domain Eukaryota; kingdom Metazoa; phylum Chordata; class Aves; order Rheiformes; family Rheidae; genus Rhea; species Rhea pennata. The sequence goes on from NC_084682.1 coordinate 1,095,772, forward strand.
ACATTTTGCTAAGTTAAACAGATTTTTAATTCTTTGGTTATTGTAGCATGTTACCGTCAGATCTAAAGATGGGCAACCATGCAGAAAAAGGTTTAAAAAAACTGCAGGTAGTTTATGGACAGCACAACAAATGCAGTGCACAGAACTGGGAAATCCTGCTTGCTGATTATTGCAATTGGTAAATTCACATTAGATAATAACTGCAGAGATAGATACAAGAAAAGCTTCCTTCCCCCTCACCTTTTCCTTCAAATAGAAAAGCTAGAATTTCAGGTGAGAACACCACCACCCACCCAAGCTTTTGGGAAGCTGGTGAAATAAAGGATGGAGAAAGAGGCACAGCATTTTTCCTGGCTTGCAGAGAATGCATGCATCTGAACAAGTAAGCCATGGCCCATACATAATACAGTGTCAGCTACTGTTACTAAGGAAACGGCACCAGATAACCTAGGCTGAAAAAATCCATATCCAGCTCCTAGCAGAAACACACATCCACTATTACAAATATCCACAAAGCCTGCACCATTTCCTTATACCTTTGACTGACAACACAATACAGGTGAAATTCACTCGACAGCAACCTGTAGCCCAGAGAAATTCGGGCTGTTGGGCAAGGCTTTGGGCACTTTGCTTTCTTGTACAGAAGCATAAGCTGAGTTCTCTTTCAACTAAATCAAAAGCTATCCACATCCTCCTGATTCCAAGGTTTAATGTGGGTAAGTTTCATGCTTAGGATTGTGCATAATTTCTGATCAAAGACTACTTCAATTCTAGCTACTAAAAACAAGCAAAAAAAAAAAAAAAAAAAGAAAATCTGTTGACAGCACAAAAATGGATCATTCCATACATAAGCAAGCACTATTCCATTCCATTCCAATGCTGGGAAGGAAAGGAGTTCAATATCCTTGTCCCAGCTGTGAACTGATCAAAAGTGCTGATGGAAAGCTCATTTCACTGTGCACTTTATCACATTACCACTATCTAAAATCCTTATCTCGTGCTTGTCTGCCCACACACATGATCTCTGCTGGGGATTCTGCTTGATGAAAGTCCTTAAGAATTGCCTCCATATAGGCTGTAAATCATATATGTCAGTGTGATCACTCACCAATTCACTGTGGTTCCCCAGAGATAAATAAAGCAGTTGTTACAACAGCAGCACGTGAAGTAGTCTAGTAATAAACCATCAATTGCTGCTGAGAGAGAGAGAGAGAGAGAGAGAGAGAGAGAGAGAGAGAGAGAAGGGCCTGGAAATGAACATATATCCAAGTCATTTGTCCCCCAGTTGATCTCCTAATATTAAAGCATTCTACTGCAGAAGGAGGAAAGTTCCAAAAAGGAGGAAAACTCAGCTAGAAATGAACAAAAGTTCAAAGATTATGCCTGCTAATTTAGCCAAATCTTATCTGCTCAGGAGAGTTCTTCAGAAGCTAAGCGTTCCTTCCTAAGCTGAAGGAATAAGACAGCTGAATGAAATCTCTACCAACTACATAATGAAATAGAAGCAACTTCCTGTCAACTGATGAACTATCTATAAATTGAATACTCCGTATAAAAACAAGCTTTTAAAGCTAGAATAAGCATTTTAAAGAGCACTGAAACAGGTTGCCCAGAGAGGTTGTGGAGTCTCCTTCTCCAGAGATATTCAAAACCTGCCTGGATGCAACCCTGTCTAACATGCTCAAGGCAACCCTGCTTGAGCAGGGGGGGTTGGACTAGATGACCTCCAGAGGTCCCTTCTGACGTTATCAATTCTGTGATTCTGTGAAAGGTCTCTGTACTCCTAGAAATGATCAAAGAGACCAGTGGTGTCTTGGTTAGAGTGCTCACTGCAATCTCTCTCATTCTTCTTTAAAATGCTGCTAAAAATACACATGCTTACAGCAGTTCTATATCAGTCTCATACTTCTCTGTACACTCCTTTGATAGCCTGTGTTGTAAAAAACAGTACAAGCCTTATACAAACATATCCATCCCCAAACCCATGCACAGTGTGCCACACTACCAGTGAAAATTCATTTGTACAAAAACATCCATAGGATTTCCAGTGCGTTTCATTCTTGAGGTGTTTCAGACTTCAGTTGGCTCAGCTCTAAACAGATATATGAGATGGTTCTTGATCCAGAAGGAATGTTTTCTTAATTCTGCTGCAAAAGCACACCCGACTCATCCCCCCTGCCTGCCACTCCCCATTCATGCACTGGGAGTATATAAAAAAAATAAAAAATAATAAATAAATAAATAAATAATAATAATAATAATAATAATAATAATAATAATAAAGCAAACTCATTGACTTCTCTCCCTCTCCTCAATATAATTCAGAAGGACTTTGCAGCTAGTTGCGGGCTTTGTCTTTTTGCTTTTGTTTGTCCCAGCATGGCACTAATTAGCCACATTACACACAGTACAAAGTGTACTGCTATAATTCTGAATCATAGAACTAAAGCTTTAGAAATTTAGATATCAGATAGGATGAAAGAGTAACTGGAATGTAAACTAGGTTATAAACTGGGTTGAGAACAAATTCAAAATCATCTGCATTCATTTTTTTCCCACAAGAATAAAAACATCAACACTGTTTTCCTCCTCTTAAATCACACATTAAAAGACTATAGATTATAAGCAGAGTCATCATGGTCACAGCAAATCTCTCCCACTGGAGTAGAGAGAAACTTGACTGATATGCACAGGATGGTTATTCCACAGGGGTCAGCAAGAATGACAGTGAGCTCCTCTGGGTTCTCTGAGACTGGCTTTTCCTTTAGGACCTCACAAAGGTGAGCTCAGTGCTTCGTACAGCATATCACTCCATGCTCAGCTTGTTACAGAGGTTGTGCTGAGCCTGTCTCCTATCTTAGCAGACATTATTTCCATAGTTCCATTAGGGTGACACTGGAGAAGGAAGCAGAACCTCCTACCAACTGGATGCTAACATATCTCTCTACAGTTGAACCCCTATAAGCTACTCTGGGCTCAGGCTTCCAACTGAACCCTACACAACATAAGCTGCTCTTCTGGTCAGTTGAATCCAGGACTATGGATACACATTTCAAGGTCCAGCCATAGGCTATGAGGAAAATCATTCAGACTCAATGCTTTGAAGTAATCCTACAGGAATAAAACAGTCTCAGTAAGAGGAGGTTAACAGATGATGTACTTCAGTTAGAACTCAGGAGCTTATTTAGAACACGTACTTCTGCATGGGGCTGTCCAGTGAAGATTGCCTCTGCCCTCTCAGCCTTGGTGTTTCTTGTACTTACAAACCCCATGTGCTATAATGAAGAGGCATATAAGGATGTGGGAGAAGTAGTAACCACTAGTTAATTCCTAGTGGTAGCTGTGGTCATTTAGGATCTAGGAGAGCTAAGAAAATTTCAGTTACTGAAAATCAACTATTATGCATTTAAAAGACTTCTACTAAACTCAGCCTTACAGGAAAGTAAGATGATTCATATGAATTCTATATTTATGATGAAGATTCAGTGAAAGTGACTCATGTACTGAGCCAATCTAATTTTAAATAGATGGGGAAAACCTCTTGAAGAGGCACATGAAACTGAAGTGGGAGAGCAAAGAGAACTGCACACACAGGACAGCTTCAGTCAGGAACAGTTAGCCAAATCTACTAGAAACAGAGTTTCTTCATTCAATTAGCTAAACTGGTAGCAGAACATTCAGCTTCACCTATTTCTGTTTTGAAGTTAATTAACTCTAATATTCAAAGCAGCAACCTTCCTGCAAGTTGGAATACTTCCTTAAGCTAATTAGTATTGCTGGGCAACATGGGGAAGTTCATGAAGACTTACTAATCCTCCTGATCCTACAAAATTCAGAACACAAACCCAGCTGGAATCAGGGCAGTCCATATCAAATAGGCAGCCTGCAGCAAGGGCACAGAATCAGGGTTTCTTCTGTTCCTGTCTCAGATTCATTCTCAGCTGTTATTTATCTACTGTATCTCTATATTTCACAGAGTATTTCACATAATCACAACCTAAATGCAGGAAACAGTAGCAGAGTGTATATGTAACAAAATTTGGTCATTCACATAGGGTAACTGGGAGGTCTTGCTTCAAACACAAACTGATACTAGAGAGAGACATATCACAAAAATTCTTCTAACATACACCTAGAAGAGCTCCGTGCAAATGTGACATGCTAGTCATAGAAGCAACATCCCTAAACACAGAAGCTACTTGAGAACTGATGCTACTATATTCAGGTTCTTACATTTCTTTGTTCCCTATATTCTGCATAGGATTTACGCCACCAAAAAGCCCACATCCTAGAAAGTAAAATCCTCACTAATTCACTAAGAAAGGGAAAAAAACACACAGATATAAACCCTGTAGATGAGCTTTCAACTCACTAGCATTCAGTTCATATTGGTGACTTAAAAAACTTGGGTACCAAAGTCAGTTCTGAGTTTGGGAGGGAGGCAAAGGAAACTACAGTGTATACTAATAGCAAAAAGGTATTAGCCAGAGAACACAGCCCAGTCTTGCGTTCCTCCACTGAATATGTAGGGATGAATAAATTCATGTAAACTGCAAGTAAAAGATGTCTTGAAAATACCAAGCATCTCAGTTTAACATTAGTCTAGCATACTTTAATAAGCACAGCAGAGTGGTGGGAATTTGAATGTAGCTACAGGAAAAGGTTACTAGTCTCAAAATTTTGCTTTCAGAAACATGTGTCAATAGTTATTTCTCTAAACAATCCATTTGTCTTCAAAGACAAATCTAACTTCCACTCTTAGCATCTCTATCATTGACACATAACTGGGTATGTTTGACTGCAAATCCTGCATTCTGCAAAATGCAGAAGTGTTTAGATGGCTATTCTCCAATCATTCTCGAGCACTGGTCCCAGTTAAGTCTTAGATTTGAAGTATCAAGAAAAAGCAGCCAAGAATTCACAGACCAATATGCCTTTATAATTATATATAGCTTTAATTCTCAGCAGTATTTTCCTGTAACATTTTTCCCTTTTTCTTTATACACATGCCAAAGTTTGATGGATAGTGTTACTTTTTTTTTCGTTATTATTCTCAGTAAATTAGGGACTAGATTACAAAACCATTGGACCAACATTCAATACTTCCTTTTTAGGCATGTAAATGAAGTAGCTAAGCCTCCAAAGGAGTGCTTGGCATCAATTCTCAGGAGCTCAGCTCTTCTGAGAACCCTGCACTGGACCAGGTCTGCTTCACTCCATCATCACAACACACACCTCAATCCAAGTCTGTAGAGACCTGGCAGACAACAGCCAAACTTTGGAATTTATTCAGACTTTGATTCTTATACAGAGAGTTCTGAAATACCAGCTGCCTTTGATATACATGATGTTATCTTCAAAGTTTGGGGTTTTTGCTAAATCTTGGTATCATATCTTCCAAAACACAGTTATAAGGAACAGTCACCAATATAATGGCTCCCTGATCGTATTAAAAAATATACAAGAATGTCCACAGTGTCAAAGCCTAAACCCTCAAGCTCTGCATAGATACACCATCTACATAATACAGCACCCAGTTCACAGTGAACAGTTGAGAAGTATTCTGAATATCTGAAATATGTCAATTAGTCAGCAGGATGATGCTGCTGGAAAAACAGGCAACAGCTCTTTCAGTGACTCTGGGCTGGATTCTGCCACCTTTACTCAAAACACCCTATTCTTCAAGTAGAGTGAGACAACTTACAGAACAGAGGACTTTCAGCTGGAAGGGAGCTGCCAGACTTTAATCCATGGGTGTGAAAACTTGATCTCTTGTCAGTTACTCTCTAGGTTGTAGCTTAATATCTGTGTATCTCTAAATATGTGTATTTTTAGTTTACAACTACTTCCTCATATATCTCCTTGTCATTCTGGCTTGGCATTTATTTGGATTTTAACAAGAGTTACTTGCAATGTACACATGGAAGCAGCAAATGTAAAGAAAATCTGGCATGGGCCTGAGCTCCATGTTTTTTGTAATATTAAAATCCATTAATTTATCTGTGACAGCAGATCAAAAACAGTTCTATAAGAAAATTAAGACTATTTAGTGTTTGCTCTGTTGTGTGTCATTTACCACATAAGGCGATGATGTGACTGCTGTCTTCATGTACAAATTTCCGGGTGACAGCTTCTTCCATGATCTGCTTTACCTAAAATAAAGAAGTAAAAAGAAGTGATTGTAAAATACTAACACAAAGTCACTACTTGCAGGGAGAGAAGGACAAAAGCATCCAAAAAGGGAAAAGAATAAGGACAAAACTAAGTATGTTTTCATGGGATGGGGGAAACATTGGGAGAATAAAAAAAGAACAGGTCTATTTGTAATGGGCCCCCTAAAAGGCTGAATTATTTCAGAGCACTCAGAATGGTACTCTGGAGTACTTCCTCAGCACAAGTTCCAAAAGGCTATGCAAACCCCTTTATACAATGCATCCCTTGCCTTTGTGATCACTTCTGCTCATTAAACAAGATTATGCATCGCCATGTGCTTTCTCCACTTGTGGCATTCTGCTCTTTTTCAAGCAAAAGAATCCATGAGCTACTTAGGCATGCATCCCAAAAGAGGTTTAGTGACCTACCTCCTGTTTTGTCAGAGTAAATAACTCAATATCAAAAAGACTACAAATGGCTTATTGGGAGGTGCAAGGCAGTGACATTTCACAGCCAGTCACACAAATGCTTCCTGACACTTACCTCTGTGTGAGTGGGTCAGAGTAGGAAGAAAAAGCCATTTTCAAAGAACTAATGAGTAGTTTTACTCATGCCAGTTTGGGGAATCAGAAAAAAAAAACTCTATAAACACACATAGAGTCTACTTTGCTGTTTCCTCATCTGTATCTGTTAGAAGCAGGCATTTTGCTCAATTTTAGAATACCCCGGGAAACAGGCATACTTCATGTTGCTCATACTTATAGATATGCAGCCCAAAGTAAACATTGATAATATACGGATGTCTTTAATAATTGGGGCTTTAGATGCTACAGTAATTACAAATGATGTTCTCAAGGCTCTATTGTGTCAGACTCTACACAAAAATAATATAGTGCCTATAGAGAAGACAGTCCCTTCAGTTCAAGCTTCTAGACTCAATTTAAGAATTACAGTTAATAAAATTATACCTATATCTATCATAGTTCTTACTGATTTAAAACAAAGTTCCTCTCCTGTTTCAAGGCTGGTATGTCAAGCTCCAGAAAGAATTCAATACAAATTCCCTTCAAAAATTAAGGAAGAAAACAGACAAGTCTTACAATTAGGCTCTTAAAGAGAGGCTGCAGCAATTCTCCATTTATCGCTTGCCTATTCCTTCTCTCCCCAACGGCTTCTGTAGCCCCATGCCAGATGAAACCTATTTGCTTCAACCAACTAATTTATCAGACACTCACTCCTTGGCCATAGAGCACTCGCTTTTCCAGATATAAACCCACAATCATTTTTGGCTTTTCTCATTCATAACTATAATCACAGAGTTAAGACACACTGCCTATATAGAGGCCACATGATTTTCAACATATGAATGTAAATGCCATTGTGGTAGATGACTTAACAAAAAACTTCTTCTGCCAAAACATGCAGTTAAAAAAATAGTAATAATTGAAAAGAACTTGTATAGCAGTCATGGAGTCCAACAAATTGTGCAAGAGAATTATTTGACAGGTAATCACTCCCTTTCCACAGGCTGTTCTTTATCAACAAACTCAACAAGATGGCCTGCATATCAACCCAACCTGACAGGAGTACCAAGGCAAGCTGTACAGCAATGTTCTGTTTTTTAATGTAGGCCAATAGCCTGCAGCAGAGACCAGATTTCAAACCCAGGAGGCCAGCAATTCAGCATCTCACTCCATGCTTCTCAGTACAGCTGACTACTGTGCATTGAGCTCTCATGAGGCTGCATCTGGCACCTGAGATAGCAAGTTTAAAGCTAGCTGAATTACCACTTCATTGTAGAGTTGACAGGTTTTCAGCCTCCTTATTCAGCGCTGGAACCAGTGGGAGCCGCAGGTGCCTGACCAACATCTGGGGTCTGCATTTGCACTGCTGAGATGATGAGGTGGCAACTGTCTATGAAGGTGCTCTCTCCATTTTGAAGGCCTTCCTCCTCTGACAAGCTCATTTGCAAGGTCAGCTCTGGAGGCTGTAATCAAGCATGCCGTATCCTGATGGTCACTCTGAGGCCTCCATGCCCCCTCCTACACACCCTTCACCCCTATTCCTGCCCCAAGCAGCAGTCAGAAGCAGTATTTGCCACCTGCACTGGCAAAGAAACCCATTAAATCTACTAACTGCTTTGAACACGCTGCATTTATTGCAGGAGTTAAAGGGTTGCCTCCTCTGGCTAGAGGCAGCACTGCTAATGGACAGAGAGGCACCTAGAGATAAACCTGCTCAAGTGGGAAACAGGCAACTGAGGTTCCCAGGTGTGATATACATTCCCTCTGTTGCCTTGGAAACATCACCTCCATTCTCTGTGCTTCATTTGTAAAATCAATACAGTATCCACTCAACTAGGCTGCTGATTTATATTTGTCAGGCGATACAAGCAGCTAGAAAAGCAGCAATGCATCAGCTTCTCTGTGTTTCAGTCTCTCCATTCATGAACCAGGAGTAGCAATGCTCCAAAGGAACCACACAAAGCTTTACCAGAGCCCAGTGACAGAAGACATTATGCTCTCCCTGGAGAAGGTAACAGACTCTGAAGGCACCAAGATTACCAACCATTAGAGAGCAAAGATGAAGAATGACCTGCCTATCTGAATAAAAATCTTGGCATTCAAGGGTGTAGAATATCCTAGTGGGAAAGGCAAGCTCCTTGCCAGCAAGACAAGCTTCTTGGACTGAGGTTGTTGTACATTTGTACAGCACTGTAACAGCTTGTTGCTCTAACCTTCTCCTACACCAAACTTAAGTCAAAAGATATGAAATAATAATGTTTCACCAAAGAGAAACACAAGAGAAATGCATCTGTTTCATTTTGTAAGTCCTGTTACATGGAAGCTTTAAAAATAGAAACAAACTCCAATTTTGCAGGAATCTGCCAGTGTATGAGACCAAGAAAAACTACTAAGAAGCATCATGCACCAATTTTATACTATTTTATACACAACTATAGTGCCAAAAGCAACCTACAGGTATCACCTTTCCATCACCCAGCTCTGAGCTCCTAGCCTGCCCCTATGAGCATAAACAGATAGGACTTGTCTTACCACAATTCTATAAAACTATCCCTATGATGGGTTTCCTATTACAGCTGATTCAACACACCTCAATATATCTGCAATCTTCAGGCTTAGGAATGACTTTTTAAATTAGCAGCACTTTTTCAAAGTACAGGTTACAGTGCTTTCCCCATCACTTCACCATGCTGGGATGCTGGACAAACACCACTAGGACAATGTACAGTTGGAGGCAATATGGCACATAAAATACTGGAATAACTAGGACCACAGTTAAAACCCACAGCATTTTTCCCTCAAATAAGAAATCTCCAATATCTCAGCATTTTTCCCTCAAATAAGAAATCTCCAATATCTTTGCCTTCTTTAGCTTGTGTAGTTACTGTTCATCCCATTTATTGATTGTTCTGGCTTTACAAAATCTTTGTTACTCTTGATGAAGATCTGGGTGGTGTCAATACAAACAGTTAAATAAATACCATGTTTCTGCCCAGAGGTGACTGCATTTAAGGACCAGCAATTCCATTTATGAGTGCTCTGAAATCTTTCAGGTGAAAGCTTCTAAGGTTATCATTATCCTATTTGTCTCACAGCTAGAAAGAGTGCTAGGTTTAAATCCAGAAATGGCAAAAAACTCCATTTCAGTAGGTAGAAGAAAATGGCTAGAGAAAAGCCTGTTTTATAAGCCTACTTGTCACAACAGATTTTCCTGCAGAGAGAGATAAATGTTTGAAACATGAACTTATAAGCAGCCTCAGCATGAATCCCAGTAGAGCCAAATTTTCAGAACACATTACATATCTTCCTTTCTATTAGAATCAAGAAAATACATTCTTTACCAGTGGGAATGGCAAGTCCATCTGAGAAAAAGCAAACAGCATTAAATAATCCCAACAGAAACACATAAAAGGTTTTTCTGGGGGAAAGGGAGTAAAATAATAATAATAGAAACACTTTGCACCAAGTGACTTTCAAGATACCGTTTTATATTTTACAAAGATAACTGAATTTTAATAGGCTTGGTGCAAGTAGTATACAAAAAGAATACACTTACTCTGAACTCTATTATATATTAAGGTTATGTGAAAATAATGCAACAGAAGGAAGAGCTTTAGTTTAAAGGACAAGGGAAGCGAATGACTGGTTGGAGAATATATATTGATATGGGCTAGTCATAAATTTTCAAAGGAAGAAAACCAGCACAAAAAGACAGGCGGGCATAAATGGTAGTATGAAAATTCACACTGAAAATAACCGAGGTTAAAAATTCTACAGGAATAAATTATCTACTATTAAGGGCAACATAACCTGGTGGTTTGTATACTAAAGATTTGCATTCAATTTCTGATTTCATTGACTGACTGTTACAAAGAAAACCTCAGTTTCAATGTCTCTATTTCCTCTCAATACCATTTGTCTTCATGTGAGCAAAAGAGACAGGGTCCTCTATTTCAAGTCTGTATAGTGCACAGGCTATAAGTCAGGGCAAAAGATACTACCTTAAAATATAAACAATCATCAAAAAGCTGTCATAATTATTTTAGAATGGAAAGCTCTGAGCAACCCAAAAAAAGTGAAGTCAAAATAAGTCCTCAAAAAGAGCATTTATAAGGATTTGGAGAAATAAAACCAAATTAAAAGCAAAACAAAAACCTAGACCATAAAGAAGGTATGGATTACACTTCCAAGTGCTATTCAAGTAATTTAAAAGTTAAAGTCTAATTAAAACACTTTAAACATTTTAAAGTCAAATTAACCTCAAATTTTAAAAATATATATACTAAGTCTCCGCAATTCAAGCTGGTTTGAAACACGAAAATCAGTTTCATTTTCACTCTCATACATTAGCTCAGTACTGCAATGTTTAGGCTGGAAAAACATTTCTCCAATTTATTTATGTATTTATGTAAACATACTAACCCAGGAGAGCAAACGTGCACACTTCTAAATCAAACCTTATGCTATTTCGGCTAAAAGGTCTTATTTTAAGCTAAAACTTCTAAATGAAGTGGCAAGTTCCTGGCTGCAAACTGCAGCCTGTAGCATACGTGTGAGCACTACACAACGCAGCACCTGCTCAATGCAGTGCAAAGAGGTGGGGTTGTTCTAGGACATGGTTCTACAATTTCACGTTCAGACCATTCTTTACATGTCTATCCCTATATCACCACTTCCACTCAACCCACATTGAGTGAAATGTCTGATATGCCCAGTTTCATCATTGACAAATATTAGGGTACCAGATTCAGGCTCAGGAATCCTGGCAACAGCTTTTCATATGATCTTTAATGAATCCTGCTGTCTTGTGATTTCTGATTTACCCAGCTGTGAAGTGAATGCATGGGGAGGGGAAGAAGCAGAAGGATAATTAGGGCTTTTTAAATATTTTTTATTGCTATGATGGGTACGCATTACATTCCCACTTACTTTTTGTGTAACAAAGGGCAGCTATACACAGCTGTTACATTTTGAATGCCACACAAACAGGTAGTTTTGAATGTCCCCCTCCCCCCCAAAAAAATAGCGTAGTTTAGCGTACCGGGAAGAGATGGCCATTCACTGAGCAGCACTTCCATCCGGAGTGTGTTCAAGACCTTGCTCTTAGACTAGTGTGCTCTTAGACTAGATCAACAAGCACCTTCTACAATAACAGCTTGGCAGGGAACCCAAGGAGTCTGCTGTTAGAGAGGTCTCAGACAAGGCCTTGCTACTGCAGCTCTGCATTGAACGGCCAGTCCATCCAGATGTAAAGCACAGTAGGAACTCAGTGGCTGCTGAACACATCCTGACAGGTAACAAGCAGCACTCTTCGTAAAGACTGAAGCATTACTAGTCCAACTGTAAGTGTGGTCAAACCCCATAATCCCTGTTCAGGGACAGGAGATAAGCAGTTTATCCAAGAACTGAACTCAGTTCCATGCCTATATTGAAACCGCATCATGCATATACCACACTGCTGCTTAAAGGAGAAACAGACAAACTAACTCATCCTTCCTCCCCACTTTGTCAGCATACTGTCGAAAGTACAGGTATTAGTACCACATAAACAGAGATCATTCTGTTGATGACATTGCCAGGTAGGGTTTAAACTCTCCAGCAGAGACTGAAGAGAAATAAAAGCTATGTTAGAGGCTCATGCAGGCTCAGATTTCATTAATTTAAATTTCTAATACAAGATAAGATTTTTCAACTCGGAAAGATATAAAAGCAGGATATCTGGACTACATTTTACCATCACAGTTTGGATGAGGCACAAATGAAAATCAGCATAAAAACTAAGCTGAATTACAAGCACAAGATCGGTAAGATACAAGGTGCAACTATTATCCAACAGCAGAGTTTGGTCCAGATCCAGTTTCACGCAATTTAACATCTTTGCAAACTACAAATAACTGTTATGTTATCCCAGTGGAAACTGTGGTTCACAGATTAGACAGACCTACTAGCTCATCTGGTCCAGCCTTTTCTATCTGTCATTCACAGCAAGAGCACTGACACAAGTTGTTCTAATCTGTCCACTATGTCTTTATTTAATATGCATAAGAGGAGTTCAAGCTCATACAGAACAAATCATGCCTTGGATATGTAGCTGAATACAAGCCAGGATCTTTTTACATGCCAGCTAAGCTAAATACAGCTGAGAAGAGTAGCCAACTTCTATGCAGCTAATTAATATAAAACACAGCAGTCCTGTGTTTTATATTAGCTGATGCACTCCTCAACTGCTGGTCTTGAATTTTGCTACTGGAGGCTTAAGCTCAAGGGCAGCCTATCCTGTGAGGGGTCAAGGAAGAATTCTCTCTACAGACTAGTTATTTCACTAATAAATTTTCTTGCATCTTCAAATAAAGCAACCGCTTCTAGTCACCCTGGAGATGAGCCTAAGGAGTCCAATGTGTTTCAAGACGATAGTTTCTGTGTACAGGATGCAGTGACTGAGCTAAGAAAGCAGTATTGCTCAGCTCTACACAGAAAATTTTATATTCCTTCTTCAACTAATGATAATCCTATTAGAGCTTAGTATGGAGGAGAATTTGTATTTGTTTCTGCATTCCACTTACTAAATCAAATTACAATTCAATTTGGTAATTCATCAACTTCCACCATCCACCACAGACTACAGATGTAACATTTACCTTCTCAGACTCTTAAAATGATCTGTAACAGCCTCCTGTTAAATGCTACCTTGCTATTACCATGCAAGGACCCTCATGTTACAGGAATTTTGAGTCAACACCATTCACAACCTGTCAGGTTTAAGGTGTTCAAGATCACAATATTAGGAGAAAGCTGTTGACAATGAGAAATATGATTACTGCAAATGATATTTTAAAAATAATGACACATGACAATAGCAGAAAAAACCCTCATGATATGCAAAAGTTTCATCTCTTTCAAAAGGGGATTAAGAAATTTTTTAAGTCTAAAGAACACCTGCACTCAGACACGCAAAGTAATCCAAAAGCTTAGTTGCATAGGACTTCAGATTTCTGGGGGTGTAGCAGCCTGAAGAAAGTGATCTCCTACTGCCTTGCTGAGAGATAGCCTGGTGACAAAGGAAATAGCTGTTTCTTTCCATCAGAAAACAGGGCTCTGACATTTGGAAGCCAATTCACTTCACAGACAAACATCTTCCGGCTTGCTGTCTTATCACTGATTTTCCTCCTTCCTCCTCTCAAACTCACAACTGAGGGAAAGTTAGTGAGAATCTAGTAATAGAGGAAACATAGTCCCTGGAGAAGGGAGCTGGGACCATTAGCTCACTATAGACTCTTACTTCAGCAGATCAACACAACTATCAGGGACAGAAAAGGGAATAAGCCCACAGAGATAAGCATCTCCTGTCCCCAGGCTCTCTTTGGCTGGCCTAGCGACACTACTAACATATTTTGGGGACAACATTATAACGTCAACTTCGATAACTTCGCTAGGAAGAATTTTTTTCCCAACCAGAGGAAGATCACAACTCGCTACTATAGCAAGCACAGAAAAGGTTAAACAGTTGTAGCTGAACAAATCCTCCACTTCTCATTCATTGCCTCCTGAAGGCAAATTGGATTTTAATTCGATCTGGCCAGAGCTTTATTTTATTTACTCTAGGCCAACTCTTAAGTATCAGCCCTACTGCAGAAGAGATTAAACAAATTCCTCGCGGAGAACGCTTAGTTTTCCACTACCGGACAGCTCCTGCCTGAGACGGCTGAGCCCGGCCCCTTGCCCGATGCCCCAGGAGGACGAGCAGGACGGAGCCGAGGCCGCAGCGCCCTTCCCGGGACAGGGACCCGCGGGGAGCCCCGCCTCGCGGAGGGAGCGCGGGGCCGTAGCCGCCTCGCAGCGGCGCCCCGACCCCCCCCCCCCGGGAGCGCGGTGTGCGGGGAGGGAGCCGCAGCCGCCGTCCCGTCCCTCCTCACCTCCTTCTTCACGTTCCACAGCAGCTTCTCCTTCACGGCGTCCGCTGAGCAGCTCATGGCGGCGCGCGGAGCGGGGCCGCGCCGCGCCCCTCCGCGCTCAGGGCCGCCCGCCCGCGCCGCTGCCGGAGCGCCCCCGGAGCGAAGGCGCCGCGCCGTCCAGCCGAGCCTGCGGCGCGCCGCGCGGCTCCGCGGCCATCTTCCGCGGCTCCCGCTGACGTCAGGCCGCCCTTCCCTCCCGCGGGCGGCGACACCCAGCGCGGCCGCGGGCGGCAGCCGGGGCGGGCTGCACCTGCCGCCACCGCGGGCTCCATGGCAACCGCGCCGTAGCGCGGCGGCCGCGCCGAAGGGGTCGCGAAAGAGCGGAAACCCACGAGGCGCGGCGGGCGCCGGGCCGGAGGGCGGCTGCGGGGCCGCCGCGCTGAGGTGACATGGTGCCTGTCTCTCCCCCCCCCCGGCCCGCCACCGCGCTGAGGTAACGCGCCCCCCCCCCCCCAACCCTGCTGAGGCGGCGCGCGCGGCCCCCAGCGCTGAGGTAACGCACCTCCCCACACCACCCCGCTAAGGCAGCGCGCGCCCCTCGCGCTGAGGTAACGCCCCCCCCCCCCAACTGAGGCGGCGCGCGCGGCCCCCAGCGCTGAGGTAACGCGCCCCCCCCCTCCCCCCCCCCCACTGAGGCGGCGCGCGCGGCCCCCAGCGCTGAGGTAACGCGCCCCCCCCCCCCCCCCACTGAGGCGGCGCGCGCGGCCCCCAGCGCTGAGGTAACGCGCCCCCCCCCCACACACTGAGGCGGCGCGCGCGGCCCCCAGCGCTGAGGTAACGCGCCCCCCCCCCCAACTGAAGCGGCGCGCGCGGCCCCCAGCGCTGAGGTAACGCCCCCCCCCCCCCCCCACTGAGGCGGCGCGCGCGGCCCCCAGCGCTGAGATAACGCGCCCCCCCCCCCAACTGAGGCGGCGCGCGCGGCCCCCAGCGCTGAGGTAACGCGCCCCCCCCCCCAACTGAGGCGGCGCGCGCGGCCCCCAGCGCTGAGGTAACGCGCCCCCCCCCCCAACTGAGGCGGCGCGCGCGGCCCCCAGCGCTGAGGTAACGCGCCCCCCCACCCTGCTGAGGCAGCGCGCGCGCCCCCCGCGTTGTGGTAACGTGTCCCCCCCCGCCAAGCACCAGCACCGCTGAGGCAGCACGCGCGGCCCCCAGCGCGGAGGTAATGCTGCCCCCGCCCTTCGCTGAGGCAGCGTAGGGACCCAGCGCGGAGGTAACGCGCCCCCCGCGGCCCCTGGGCTCCCTCCCGCCTGGCCTCCCGAGGGGCTCCGCCTGCCCTGGAGCTCCCCTTTCCAATGCCTCCGTTACACGTTACCTCTTGCCGAGCCGCTGTCGCCGGTCCTCCCACCCTCCTTACCAAGGGGGAAGCTGGTTCTGAAAGAGTTTCCCCAAAACAGGGGTCGCAGTGAAGTTCATTATGTCTCTGGGACTGCTGCAGCTGGACACCAGCATCTCTGGGGAAGGGAAGGTGGTTGAAGCATCAGGTCAGTTACATATAATAACCTGCTTTTTTCAAGTGCTTAATCCCTTATTTTTCAGTGTAATGCTAAAAGAGTAAACAGCATACTCACATATTCACAGATAATTTCACTTTTTGGTCCTGGCAGAACTACAATATTTTGATTGCAAAACCATAAGGAGTGTTTCATGAGGTGTTTAAGTTGTTCTTTACAAAGCAGATAAGGAGGTAGGCAAGATCATTCCTTTAGTAGCAGTATTTAGGTATTCAACAAATCAGAGCTCACTGTCAATTAAGTCCTGTAGCTGCTACTGAAAATCCTACAATAGTTGTGGCTGCACAGGAAAGAACATGCCATAGTGTAACACTGAAGCAAAGGGAGAGTTCCTAAAGGAACTGCATAGAAGAAAGAAGAGACGGTAGGCAGAAGTATCTGGACCACAATGAGTAAGAGACAGAGCTGCCTTAGTGCAGGCAGAAAAGAAAAAAAGAAGAAAGGGAGCTACATAGTCTAGATAGAAAAACTATGCAAATCTGAAAGAGGTAGTTAATAGACAAAAGCATATTACACAGTTTCAAGGACAAAATGCCCTAGCAAGATGAAGAAAAACAGGTTCAGTTTCTACTGGCTCTCATACATCATAGAGCCAGCGTAGGAACATCTACTTTACAGGTAAACCAATTCTCAACAAGACAACTGTAGGAAGCAGTAGCTAGTATGCACTAGAAGCCACAGCTTTCCTAGAGAAGTTTCTCATCCTTCCAAACAGAAGGATTATGTAACATTTTCTAAAACATTCAGATACTTTGTAGAATATTATTTCTGTGGTTGTCACTCAAAGTAAAGTAATACTACATTATAATACAAACTTTCCTTTTATTTCTTTTTCTTCTACCTCAATTTATCTATGGAAATAAGTCTTTTTTTTCCTCCTCTAATTATTTAATCAGCCTACCCCACTCAATGGGTGTCAGGACTTTAGAAGTAGCAAGTCTGCAACTCCAACCAATACAGCCTGCAGGCAATAGAAGGAAGAAGGCTCATTTCCTCATTTCACGGCTTATTACAAATCTTGACTTCTGCAGCTAAGAAAAGAGGGTAACAGCAGCAAAGAAAGCAACTAAATAGAACAGAGAGTTCATAAGATTGTGTTGGCTAGCTCAAAGTATACTTACTGCAGAACACAGACTAAATCTCTGAATCTAATTCCCTGCTAGATTGCTGTGTTAGTGAAGAAAGGTTAAAGATCTTCCAAATGCAAGCTAGATTACCTGTGTGGTAACACAAATTTTCTTAATGCAAGATCAAAATTCTCTGTAATTCCTATTAGGAAGTAAAGTTATTTCCATGAACATGAAAAGTACTGCAACCAACATAGTTGTTTTCCCACTAAAGTAAAAGCCCAGAGAAAGCCAAAAGCAGTTATCTGTTGTGCACTTTGTAAGCACAGTGGCATCTCCTACAGAATTATAGCCTGCACTTGCAGGGATGGGTGAAAGATAGTAACAGCCCATAATACAAAGCCATTGGCCAATACAGTATTTCTGTGATTCAGGCATCCTAAATACTTGGTAAGGATCTCAAGTACAATACAGAACAAAAGCGTATACTTAAAGAAACCATTGTGAGACAATTAAAATTCCTGATGATGGAGAAAAAGATCACAGAAGATATAAAATATAACAGTTTATTAAAAATTAGTGTTCCATTTTCATTTAACACATTGATGAAAGACAGAGGAAACACTTTATCAATGGTTAATATGGTTACTGCCCTTAAAAGTGAGGCATAAAAATAAAACAAAAGCCTGATGCCATCAAAAAACAGCTTGATCGTAGAATGTCAGTTATAACAGGAACAGCAATCATATTTGCTACCCTCTGGATATAAAACAGTACAGAAATCAAAAAGCTGCATTATTATTACACAGTTTAACTTTCAACATTCCTCTGAGGTAGGGGAGGATCTTCCCTCATTTGTAATAAAACGGGGGTAAGTTATGCACATACATGACAACTGATTTAGTCTATGTTACCAAGTTATTGGCAAAGCTGGAAATGGAACTCATGCCCACTTATCTCTTAATAAAAGCTCAGTTCTCCTAACAAAATGGGTGGCATGGAACGTGGCTATATAGATTTAATGCCAAGGATTGTCAGAGGATATAATCTAATTGTGCTAGACACATTCAGTTAAGCTATACTCCATCACTATTTCTAGGAGTGAATTGTGTCTGAAAATTAAAGTCAAGAAGAAAACCTAAACAAAACCACAGAAGTATTACCTGTTCCAAGCAGAATACTTTTCAATAACAACATAGCATCAGTCCCTCCAATGCCATCCCAGTCTGTGTTATTTTATTTTTACCATGCAATGCAAGAGATAAAAAGTCAGCAGAATGGAATGTTACAACAGGATAGATGTCTCCTGTTCTGAAATCTGAATGTCAAGGCGAAGGTTAAACATTTAGTTTTGTCTCCACATTTATCAAGCAGTTGGAGGCTACTACCCTGCAGTGCTAACTCTTTTGTCATTATTGCCTAATTAACACTGATACTGAAGAGCTGTTTAACATAAGACATTCACTCAAGGCATCAAGTCTCCTCTGTAGAAAGACTGAGGCTGTTTTACAGTATGTTAGTACTCCATTACAGAAACATACAACACTTTATTACAATGCTTGTGTATAGATGTCAGCTGATCTCAGTTCCGCTCATTCTCTCAGCCTGCTAATGTAATATGTGAATGCATAAACTTCACCTAAATTCAAGAGTGAGGAGGACAGTAAGGTTTCCAGAGAAGCTCCATATAACTAGAAGTCTATATTTTCTTAATAGGGATCATTTGTGATATTAAAAGCCAGTAGAGAAGATTATTAGCAAATGCAGCAAATGTAGAAGTGGACAGCTTACTACAAATACATACAGACTACATTTTAAAGTTGCATTATCCTTTTCAGTGTTTTCAGTGTTTCACTTACTCTCTATCATATTAGGTTGTAAAAAATGTGTTCTAGAATGTATTCTTTTCAAAACAAAATATGTCCCTTAAGTAAAGGAGGATTAAGGTAAGAATACAAAGCATAAATTTTGACATAACTAAAGTATTTAAAATTATCAGAACCTAGTAGTTAGACTATACAATCAACATGTCATGATTTTGGTGGAGAGATCATACAATTAACATTTTGTATTAGACCAATTTCAGATAAGCATTTTTTTAAGAGAATGTATTTTACTGCTTTTATTAGGAAATGTTTACATTTAGATTTACTGAGATTTCATGTAAAATATCAATTATGTAACCATTCACATAAGAAATAACCTAGGGCATTCTAGATTTTATCAGAAATGCATGAATACACTGACCCTACCTGAAAGTGGATTTCTGGTATTACAATTTTTTAGCTGTGTGCAGGTCCTTATAATAGCACATGTCTCAGAATACACCTACACAGAGGATTTCCTGGTGTTTTACCATGCCTGATCTATGCACCAGTGGAGGGAACTATAGGATTGCTAATCTAGTCCAACCCTGGTACTTAGCTAGGGCATTTCAACTATATCTTGAAAAAAATATCAGAACTAACACCAAGACCATGAGTTTGGAATGTCTTTTGAATAGATAAAATTTCAGTATTTATACAATTAGATCACTACTCTGAGTAAAGCTTACAGACTGACAGGGTGCTCTGTCTATAACGACCAAACATTACTTAAAATCATTCGAGTTTAAGTCATATCTTAATCTAAAAATAGATGTTTTGTGACTGGTACTATTTTGGGGAAGAGCAGGGAGAATGGATGGGGATGAGACACAAAGGTGAAATAAGAGGGATATCCAGATATATTTTAAAAACATCCATAACTGCTTACAGTTTGTACTGATATTCCATATTCTACAAATATCAGTAAGTTATTTTGCAATTTTTAAAGGGGTTTCACAACCCCAGATGGTTCAAGAAAAAGTTTATTTTCTGAGATTAATTTAATCCAAATTCAAAACAGAAAGTAATAATGCTTGCTTATTATGGGAGACAGGAAAAAGAACACCAACTAAACCAAAATACAAGCTTTTCTCTGCTTCTTATAGCATAGCAATTCACAATTTGAATCAATTGCATTAAGGAATGCTGAGAGTACAGAATCCAACCTACTGAATGAAAACCTCTGGACCAGCACGCTGATCTGACACTCATCCTCTCACACGTGCTCCTTCCCATACCTGTGCTTCCCAGAGAAAAGATATGTAAAGATAATGACAGTTTTCTATTTATAACTGCTTTAAACATAGTTTTGCAAGGCTACCAACATCATTTACTAAATCTGCTAACAATCACTTCAATAGTAGTAAGAAAAATTAATATAAATCATTTGCCAAGAAATAGAAATGTCACACACACACATTTTACATGGCAGCCTTATTTGCCACAGGATGAAACAAAATACAGAAGAATGAATTGAAGATATTAAGCACAGCAAAAATAACCTAAGACTTCAGCCTCTCTTGGTAGCTTCGAAGCACCAATCACAATGTAATTTAAACAGTATAGCAAAGAAAAAAAAAAAGGCATTACACTCTAGTGGAATTAAAAAAAACCCCAAACCCCCAAAATGTCTTTGTAAAAACTTATGTCAGCAGCTGTATTTTCACTAGCACAATAGCAAAACGATCTGGAAAACAACAACTTGCAGAAAGCAGTATCAAAGAAAAGAGGTTATTGGTCATTAGTGTTTTACACAAAAATGTAAGTGCATTACTGTGGCAATGCAAATTCCTGGATGTGAGGAGAATTAAGTGAAAACCTTCCACATGTAGAGGCCTGGCTATGCAATAAATATTAGCTATTAATGCTTTCTTAACAAGCCTCATCAATCTCATTTTCAAAAGCTTAACCTAGTAGAAATCACTTTTCTTTTCCCTCCTCTGCAAGCATCTGTTACTACCAAAATACCTGCCATTTTGATTTTAGTTATCACTTTACAATATTAATCTAAGCTTATATTCTTGTCAGGCTTTTGAAGTAATTTGCATTAAGGCTTGAACATAAATTTGGCACTAATCGAAAGATTTCAAGCCTAAACATCCTGGAACCTGAAGCTTCCTTATTCATTTACAATATAGGGACATAAAAGCAGTTGTACAGTTCACTGGTATTACATACCCATAGGTGCCAATGAGCTATTATCAAGTAATAACCATTTATGACAGCAGTAGGATTTGAATCTACAGCCTAGAACTGGAAGATACAATCAAAATTTTAAAAATATATCAGTAATTTCTCCATATGAAACACAGAACTGTTTCCAGAGACCCAGCTTGGAAAACAGGTTGGACAGCAACCTTCTGAAAGGCCCTTCTAAAATTAGCACCAGGCGAAACATTCAGAATAATGAAGCTGATATTTCAGTTTCTAAGAATAAACCACCTCTCTCCTATGTCCAAGGTGTTTTGCTATTTTATGCTAGCACAATATTTCTGTGAGTATTCTTCTCTCTCCACTTAAACTTATATGCTGTAGAAGAGATTCAGAACACAGAACCTAAATACACTCTTCAGTGTGTGAACATTATCTAGCATTGCAAAATGTTTGTCTGTACTTGACCAGTCACTGTACTTTTTCCCCCTCAGCTAGAGAAATCTAGTATTAAATAGCACTTTTGGGCCACAAGAGAAAACTAATGCAAAACAACCCCCCCAAATTGTCATTGTTTATATAAAAAGGATTACATCCTCACAGCCCTAAAGGGTGGCAATCCTGCCGCAATCTATTCCAGAACTTTTCTTACTTGTAGAAGTTTCCTCCTTCAGCACACCTATTTTTAACCAGGAGAAGTTATTACATATTTATTCAGATTTTCCAAATTTTCTCATTTTTATATAAGAGAAGCGTTTTTGATTACTTGACCCTTACCTTTCCAGAAGACTGTAGTTTAGATTTAATGAGTTTTAAAGACAGCTTAAAAAAAAAAAAAAAAAAAAAGAAAGAAAGAAAGAAAGAAAGAAAGAAAGAAAACTTTTGTATGTGTATCGGGAAAAGAAGTGAGAGAAATCACACACACACACTGTATTTGACTATTGCGTAGCTAACCATTTCCTCCATGGGTTATTGAGATGTAGCGTTTGCTAAAAGTATCCATGTTCAGAACCTGTCTCCCCCCCCTTTAATATCTTGATTTAAAAACTGGAGGTTCCATTACAAAAAAACCCTAAAGGGGCAGGTGTCTGGAAAAAGATTTTCAAATCACACCATCTTACCCAGGAAAAACAGTACTTCTTACTGGAAGTAAGATAACTGGCAAATCATTAGCTATGAAAGACCAACTATGAACTGTCAGAAGCAGTGTTCAAGATTCAACTCCTTGTGCAGCAAACAAAGGGGTCAGTCTCTATTTAAAGCATGTGGTGCAAAATTAACATGTCAGTTCTCAAAGCCTTTGGCCTTTAGTGTTACTTTGTGTGCACAAATGCCCTTTAGCTTCTTTAAGGAGCCAGGAAGCCAGATGAAGGTTAGTCCACACAGTCCAACTTACACCTCCCTACTTCTTGACCTCACTCAAAGAATATCCATACAAGCCTTCAAAGTACACCCTTTCTTCTCTACTGACAAGCTAGTGGCCAAGCTGACGGTCATCATAGGTGCTGTATCTCTTCACATGGATTCGGCGCACTCGATCACGAAGTTCAAAACCATCATCATCCTCACTGTGAGAGGCCTGGCTTCGGCTCCTGCTTGTTGCTTCCAGCAGAGAGTTATCAGGAACTCGTGGTGTTTCATAAAGTAAAACATTTAGTGTTTCCTCATATATTCGTGCCTCTGGGAATTCAACCTACAAAAAAACAGCACGTCTTTTTCCTGATCAATACAAGATAACATGACTGGAGAACACACACGTGTAAATTTGATTCACATCAGAAAGAGTAAAACAATTAGGAAAGATGAGCAAAGCAGTCTAATACTTAGCATAGGATTATTCCAACAGCCAAATCCCCTACTACTTCTTTTAGATTGTTCTAGAATGGAATACAGGTATTTCTGATTCTTAAATAGAAGTGTCTGATCCTGATCTGCATACCTGCACCAGTGCAAACCAGAGGTACCTCCTGAAGTTAGGGACACTCTCTAGATTCATCATATTTTCATGCATGTAATTCTCATCTCTTTAAGATACAGTGTTTAGAAGCAAGTCTTTAGGCAACTTGTGCAAAATCAGAGGCAGGAAGACCATCCTTGGAGATATTCAAAACCCAACTTGACATAGTCCTATGCAACCTGCTCTAGCTGATCCTGCTTGAGCAGGGGGGTGGGCCAGATGATCTGCAGAGGTCCCTTCCAACCTCAACTATGTGATTCAGTGATTTTTTTTTCCCTAAACATAAGAGACAGGTAAGACAAACTCCGATACCTTAGTTTGCTTCTTCTCTGTGGCATACACTATAGAGGTACAACAGACTTCAGCAAGTTTCCGACCCTGTCCATAGAAAGACCAGCAACAGATTTCATCTCCTATAACATCTTTAATGAAGAGAACTCTGCCATTGAATCGGAGAGAAAGTTTGTCAAACAGTTCTATATTCTTCAGTAAGTTGTCATCTGAATTACTGAAACACAGCAACAAAAGAAGAAATAAGGTTTTTGTAGTTTTGCAATCTCTATAGAATTAGTATGGCTATTCCACCACAGTTCTATGTGTTTATCTAACTGCAGCATACAAGTAGTGACTCATTGCTATACGCTGCCAAAAAAAAAAAAAAAAAAAAAAAAAAAAGGAAAGGAAAGAAAAGAAAAGAAAAAAAAAGGCTAATAGCCAACTTGAGATACAAGTAAGATGGTCGGATTCCCATGAGCAAATGTATCGGACTTTACAGGTCAAATTAGATAATAAGTAATGACAGCACAATTTCCCAAATCATTACATCAACGATCTACAACTACCTCTTGACCGATGCTCAAGACGATTAAATCATATGCTAACTGCAGTTCTTTTTAGATTTAGTAACAGAAAAAGACTAATGATATCCTGTGGAAATTTCCATGGTGAATACATAATTTAAGGAACTAAGTTCAGCCAAGATTCAGCATCTTAACTGCTTTTCAAAGCAAGATCCAAACGTTCTTGAGGAAAAAAATATTTATGGCTCTACAGCTTTAAAATTAAATAAAGCTATTAGAAAGCTACTCTTAAAATTTAAAATACATTATTTAAATAACAACACCAATGTCAAATGACAAATCTAAGGCAATATCAAGAGGCAAAGCTAGGGGAAAAAATAAATTAATTATTTAAAAAAAAATCAAGCAGACTTTGTTCATTTATGTTATTTGACCACATTGAAAGTAAATGAAAAAGCTGCTTTTACATTGTTGATAAGGAAGATTAGAAGGAAAAAGACTTTGCTTACTAGTAGCCAGTGTGGAATTTTAAACAAAGATGCCTCATTTAAACATCATCAAGGCATTAAGATTCATGTGCAAGGAATAATTATAAACCTATAACTAGTTGGACACCAACACTTCCTGGTGTCAACCTCTAGGGTTCTGTGGCCATCATTACTAGCATGTTAGCATTTTCAAACCCAGGGTGACTAATATGTTATTCTGCGCTTGCTTTAGCATCATTGCCATAAACTAAAGGTAACACAGGTACAAGTGCAACCCAAGTGGCAGACACAGAACACAGCTTGCTGAAGAACATGCCTCTGTTTAGATCTCCCTCAAGTTAGCATTTCCTGACTACCTGAAATTTCATGATTGTTAGAATCCATCTCTCTGAGATACACAGTCAGTTTGTCTAGAGAAAGAACTTCCAAGATTGCTTCAACAATCACATTGCTTCAGAGACTCATTTAAGAAAATCCAGAGCCATTCTAGCAGTATTTTAACAAAGGGATCATGATAATTACACTGCAAACCCAAATAATATTTTCTTGTACAGAAAAAAAAACAGTAAATTTTTGTGATGCCCTTATCCAGGTTGTTCCTGAGCAGAACAGATACTTTCCTTTGTAGCCAAATAATTAATTCATTTAGAGGCTTTGGGGGATCTCGAATGTGAAAAATGGCAGCAGGAGAGGGTAGAAGAGTGTTGCCAGAGGTAGATGAAGAACTAAGAATAAAACTGAAGAATCAAGAGATAGGTATCATGGCTGCACTGGCTTTGAATTGAAGGGGCAACGTGCAGGTTACCAGTTTGTATTGTATTACCAAAGTTAGATCTGGTTTCAGTAAGTATTAATAGCCTCATCATTCTTGTCTCTTATTCCTTGACGCTATCTTTCTCAGACATACCTCCCCTTCTCTAGCACAACTGATCACATCAATCACAAAGAACTGCACTCAAATCCATAGAAAAGTGCTGCTGCAAGCTACAAAAAGTTAGACCACGTTACATTTTCCTCTACTCCCATAGTCAAAAGGGAAACTTTCCCATTATAGTGCAGAGAGAACTGACATACCTGGTATAGGAGTATTTGTTGTTGCTTCTATTATAAAGCAGCTTAACAACAGGCTATTGGGAGAGGAATAAGAAAAGAAAAGGTAAATTAGGTGTGTGAATACTTTTAGCAAAAAATCAGTTTCTCTCTAGATAGTTGTAGAAAAGCAGCTACCTTCATTGATGATTCTATGAGTCTCTCTTCTTCTTTTGGAGATGTGATGATAGGGATGTTACAAACAGGTTCATACAAGTCTTTCTTGTCCTGTTTTGAAGAAAGAAGAGGGAGAGGAAATAAAAAACCCAAGAGATATAAATGATGAAACTAACATCTGCTGCTGGTTTCTTCTCCAAACCCTCCAGCCACGTTCCCAAACCCTGTGATGCAAAGGAAGAGCCTTATGTTGCTATAGTAACCACACAGCATTACCTTGATCTGCAAACTAGAAATACAGCAGAGAGGTTTCTTATTCCCAGAAGGCAGCAATAATTGAAATATTGGGATGCAAGACAATATGTCCTTAGCTATAGTAAAGACTCTGAACTCAAGTCATACTTGATTTAAGTGAGTTTATTAGTATAGCCTTTTCAGAAGAAAGGGATAGTAAGAGTTTATACAAGTTTTAATTAACTCAAAACACTGCAGTATATAAGAAGATCAGCCACTATGAACTGAACATTTGGCAAGAAGAAGAGCATGTCATTGAAATGGACTTCATCCCCTGGTACAAAAGCTACCAGCAATAGCTTGAAGTACAGTCTGTGACGCCAGATTCCTCATGTAACAAATTAAAGAAAGCTCAATAGCTAATGGGAAGCCATGGAACTTTTTTTCTAAAAAAAAAAACAAAAAAAATTCCAAAAAACGGTTTTAAATTCCAAACCAGCAGAAAAATTGTCAGTGTAGCTCTGCACTTCTTTCAATGTCTTCAAGAAGCATGTTGGTATTTAATTAAATTAAAGGTATTTAATTACTATAATTATTTAATTACTAAGCTTTATCCCTTCAGAAGTATTCATTTCACAATCTTAAGATTAATCCGTGTTCAAAATAATCCTGTTTATTCAATAAATTTCCTTTAAATTTCTATTTTTCATTTCTTTTCACATAAAAGGAACTCAAAATTCACTATTTCCTAAATAATATTTTTTAAAAGCACAAATTAAAAAGAAACAGTCCCTCTACTTATATGACTGGTTCTGAACATAATCTCTTCTTTATTCATCTTCCTGGCATTCCTGTGAAATAGAAAAAGTGCTATTATCCCCATTCTGCAGCAGGCAGCTGGACAAGAGAATGGTAGCACAAAGGGAAATGATCATCATACAAGATGTTTATGAAATGATAAGTACTTAAACCCAAGCCTTTCACGTTCTAGATTAGTATCTAACCACTGGACCATCTCTCTCTTACAAAGAAACAGCTACCTTGATAATGCAACCACATTACTAATTACACTAGACCCCTTGAAAACATAGGCACTTCTGGCCTGGAAGGCTGTTCCACAATTTTGGATAGATCTGAAAACGTTTCCTGTGACAGCATAAACTAAATCTCTCTTATGTAAAGCATCACAGAATCTCAAGTATCCATACACAGCGAGGAAAACTATGGCTTTGATAAATGTCCTTGATAAGATCTTAACAACTTATCTCACTGCTGTCTCATTTTCTTTCCAGGCTACCCTGTACGTCTCAGACTTGATGTACATCTAAGGCCATGAAACACTCTTTGAAGTCATCCCAAGTCATTTTTATAAGGAAATCACCCACCAATAACTACAGGCTACTTCCATTTCTTACCTGCAGGGCTGCTTGGCACATGTCTACTAAGCCCTGAATGAGATAATATTTGGCTTCTGCCATCAACTCTTTGACCTCCTGTCTGTGTTTTGGAAGTGCAATTGTGTCATCTCGGAGATAGTTTAGAATTGTTCCAAAGTGCTTCCCACAACGGTCTATAAGGATCCAGCCTAAAAAATAACCATCATAACATTTCAATCACCTTAACACTGGCAGGCAAACAATATTTCTTCAGAGGGATTAAACATGGGAAGTGTATTCAAGCCTCATAAGCTCACAGAGCCCACTGAAACTTCCCTGAAACTGCATATGATTTGTTTCCCATTTCATTTAATGGAAGTCTTTACTGACTTTGAGCAAACTGAATTTGGTTACAGAACAGAAAATAACAAGGAAATTGCTCTTTTGGTACCACCTGTATATTCTCGCTACTTTTCAGCACCCCAGAAGAAAAATCCAGCTTAAAAACAAACAAACAAAAAATCAAAAACACTCAGCTTTCTCTGAAGAGACATTAAAATCCCTGCAAGAACCTGACTATATTGTGTCTATTGATCAGTCCATGTGTGGCCTGACCAAAATTATTTTCTTTGTTTGATCCTTTCTGTATTAGGAATGGATCTTTTTAACTACTATATAAAATTATCAGTTTGCATTTTTACAGAGCTCTATTTAACTACCTGACCAAGCAGTTCAAACCTTAAAAAAAGCTTATTGTTAGGTAAGCTGCTTGTTTTATTTAGACGCCCAGCATACTCATGGCAAAATAGAGTTTCACTATATTTGTAAGGAAATAAACGTAAAAACTGTTGTTGCAGTGTAATGCTAGGTACTTGTACCTGAGAAATCTATTACTAAGAAAGCCAAGGGAAGATTAGAAGAAGGAGTTTGCAGATATTTGCAACAAGTGAATTGGGGCTAAAGTTTGTCAGTCTCCCAACCACCTTCTGCTGTTGTTCAGTGTTTTTAAAAACAAAGCAAAAAAAATATATATACCAAGGACGCCAAAACACAGAATAGCCCAGAAAACACAGTGTGATAAAAAGGCTATTCTAGTCTCTAAATATGAGTAAAGAGCAATACAGACAGATCAGGAGGGAGTGGAGAGTGGAAGCAGTACAGGAGAGAGTAGTAGACAGACATTTTTCTGATTCTAAAACCTCCCTGAGGTCATGTTCACTAGGAAACAGAATGTCTGACTTGCTAGCAAACAATAGCAGTGTAGGCCATGCAAGCATAGGGCTTAGTACAGTGACAAACTCTCTTCCATAATGCAGAAGGCAGGCCAAAAAAATGGTATTTTGGGACCCAGATGCAGAGAACAATACAAGAAAAGTAGACTAAACCACTACTTGATTCTCCAGCTGTGGCTGTGAGAATGCTAAACATGTCATCTCTTCAGGCTAAGGCTCTTACAAAACTGCTGGACTAAACTGAGTTAGTCATATGAGCCAGCCTTCTCAAAGGGAGTTGGGTTTAAGTGATATGCAGTCTCCATGAAGAGTTCTGTCAGTTTAAGTAAAAAAACTGTTACGTGGAAGAGCTTTCAGAGATTAATATTCTGAACCACCAACAGGTTAAATACTTGCTATCCTCTCTCAACCTCTTCTCCACAATGCTACAAGTCTCATTCCTAAGGTATCATTTTGCTATAGACTAGTAAAGAGAAGAAAACGAGCATTCATAGGCATTGCTGACATCAGTCTTCTTACTTGTTCTATTCTCTGTAATTTATTAGGGATCTTTTTATAAAGCCAGGAGTCAATGTCCAGCATGAGGTGACATAGTATTTGACTGGTGACTAAATACTGTCACAACATGGATATGTATTTTCAGCCACAAATGGAACATACTGTTAGGAGGAAAAAAAAAAGAGAGAGAGAGAGAAAGAAAGAAAAACAACAACAACAACAACCAAAAAAACCCCAGAATCCTCAACATAGTAAGCAAGGCTGTTCTGAGTTTGAGAGATGAAAAATGAATGTCTCCCCCCGCATTTTGATTGATGCCACTGTACACCACCCAATAAATGACAACCCACATGCCGTATGTTCAGTCTTGATAAAACGTCAGCAATCTGTGTACCAGCTGTGATTGTCACAAAGAGAACCAGTCCTTCCTCTAGTTAATTTTAGTAACAAAAAAACACATTTTTATAAAGCACAGAGACCTGTTAGAGCCAATGGGACCTGAGTGCCTAATGTTCCAAATTACTTTCAGAATATATTTTTCCTTATACTCCTCACTCAGCATAGTCTATAAAAACTGTTGTTTTATAAAATTCTCCACATCAGAAGACATTCCCCTTACCTTCTTTGTCTGTGAGCACTTCCATCCTGCCACTAAACATTGCCTTCAACATTGTGTCGTGCCTGGTCAGGACTTGAACCGTAGTGTAATACAAGGAGCCCCCAACGTTTAGCCGCACATATTTGTTACCGAGGTTGCCCCCTTTGAAGCTGCAAGTTTTGGGCTTGGATCCTGCAGCTGGACAAAGAGTGGTTAGACATGTGTCCCCTGACATCTCCTTCTGTAGATAGATGACAACTCTGCAGAGCGTGGGCTTGATGGATTCCGCCGTGATTGGTGAAGAGTCACAAGGCACGAGAAGGGGAAGTGCAAGGCAAGAGCAGTCGTAACCTGCACCCTTGAAACAGAAACATGTAAGATCAATACAGGAGCCTAGAATTACCATTTAAAACAAGAACAGCAAGCCCACATTAAAGAGGAGATGTATTCAGTAGATTCTTAAGGACACATCTGCACAGGTTCTGACAAAACAAGATATACGTGTTTTTCAGACAACTTACACAGCAATATAATGATTGTTCAGCACCATACAGTTATGTTATGGCTACATTATTGTTAGTAAGGCAAGTTAAACATTTCTGGACTCCCTTTTATTTAGAGTTCAGCCAACACATCACCATCCAATCCTGCAGTCCAAGTTTAAATAACAGTAAGAATTCAGCTGCCTCTCAACTTCCCCAAACTTCCCCATGACTTTTTCTTGTGCAGATCTAAAACATAATGGAAGAGTTTTCTTCATCTGGGATATATATGAGGGGTTTTTTTTGTTTTTTAAACTGGAGATCTGTACAGAGGTTTCAGCAGCTTTTCTTTCAAGAGCCTTGACACTGAAATGCTAGATTATAATGTTCTATATCCTGGTACATTCTTTCATTCAAAACTCTTCTTCCATCCTGGACTGCCAAGCAGTCAATATAATATTGTTTTTTCTATTAAAGTCCAGTCTTTGGAATATTTTTCTCACTTAAAAGCTAAGACATTCACAGCTTCCTTCCTCTCCCCAGTCTCACTATATTTATCTTTCCATCCAAGAGGAGCTGAGAATAGAAACAAACAAATAAAAGGAGAATGAAACTCAGTCTAGCAGGACAGATTTAAAGTTCTTTAACTGGAAAAGTACAAGGAATGGGTTTCTGTTATCCTTTTAATAACTGTTGTTCTCAGAAACATTTTGCTGGCATTTCCCTCTCACGATGCCTTTGTTTATTTATCTATTTCAGACTACAGGCATCTGTTCACTTCTCTATTCTATGCCCATGGTACATGAGTAACCTTTTATAAGTAAATATAATAACCTGCTAACTGTATTGCTGATCCCACATCCTTCTTCCTTCTCACTCCACCTCAGCTTTCAGCATGGAGAAAACCCACATCTCTCCATCCATCTGGTACAGCAAATTACTTAGCAGCTATAGATGGCATCTTAAAATTGCCAGAGATTTGAGTAACTATGGAATTTAGAATGACATCTAAAATAACGTTACTCTAATTAAGCAAGCACTACAGACAATATCTATTAAACAAAAAGCAATACAAAAACTTTGAAAGTCACAAAGACACAAACCAATTCTAACAATTTTAGTGCCAAGAGAGATCAGTTTGTCTATAAATCCTTTAACTGGAACTCCTACTAGCTGTCATCACTCTTTACTTTCAGCCAATCATCCTAGAACACAGTAGTAAATTTACTTCTATATCTAAGTATGCCAAAGTTTTTTTTTTTTTTCTGAGCACATCATTTTAGACAAGTAGTCCACTGACGAATGTAAATCAAAAGCAACTGCATGTTACCAATTAATTTGTCCAGAAAAGTAATTTCTGATTGGTAAGCAGCCAGCAGCGACCAAAAACTGTGCATGTGATTATCGTGATACAAGAAGTTCCTTACCCAGAACAGCTAGAGGTTAAGGTAAAATTGACCAGAACTTCTGCAAACACATTGCACATAATACAATTCCTCCTTAGTAAACATAGTTTACTATGATCTTTTAAAAGGAATTAAATCAAGACTAGAAGCAATTACGCTTATTGTTTCACAGTTAAGACCTCTGGTAGAAACGGAAATATAACTTAGGCCTATAAATTTGTCATAGATGTCCTGTCTTGTTTTAGCCCTTAGCAATCGCTCTTTAAAACAAAAGCATGTTTTTAAAGATAGCCAGACTGATCCTGTAACAAGAGAAAGAACTCCAGACCCAAACAGAGCTCTCTGATGTCAACAGTGGTCTGTCTGAACATATCTCTTTATAAGAATCAAGTTCTCAGTCAGTTCTATTGCTTCAGGTGTTTACTTACTTCTCTAACCAAGTAAAACGAAGCAAAATACAAGCAAAATTTGCTCTTCAGCCAATCCAAGTATGAGCAAATACTACTACTGTAATATGTTCATTAGCTAATAAGCTAGGAGGCTTTTGCTGTAAACAGTAATGTAACCTCTGATTACACTCATTAATGCAAGGGAAAATCTTCTACGTCCTTTCCTTCCTGCCTTGTGTGGGAAGCAGATGGAGGACTGTAGAACAATAACACAGCAGTTTGGACACTGTATCAGGAAATGGTCCCAACTGAGGACTTCCCTAAAAAGAAATAATTCTAACAGCTTAAGAGGAAAACAAAACTGAACAAATTACTTGCAGACTGGTACACTTACTACCTAATTTCTGCACTAGACAAAATGGTCTTATTATTTTTTGACACCCCAGGCTCTGACAAGCCCATCATGATGGGTTGGAAGCAGGACCCTGCTTCCCTGCTGAAAACTCACTGCACTGGAGTCTGCACAGAGCAGAGTAGTACAATAAAGGTTACGGATAGGGCAGGCAGAGTGAAGGCAGAGAGGAAGGTGCATGAGTATGTCAGTATCAGAACAGCAAAGGAAAAGCAGGTTTCCTGCACGCCCCAAGCGTCACACACAGAGGGAAGGCAACGTTTCCAGAGAGGAGGTTTCCAGGTGCCGAAGTACTCGAGTCCACACACCTGGTTTCTACTCCTTGTTCAGCAAGGGCAACAGCAGGACAGCGGCAGAGTATTTCCTCTCAGGGTCTCACTTTTACAACTAGAAAAGCAAATAACAAGATTAGCCTAGAAGCCAAATACTAACGCGCGCAGAAGCTCTCCCCAGCCACCTCTCACCGCCCACCGGGATGCTGGGACGGTACCTAACCGCACTCGCCATCAGCCCCGCCGGCAGTGCCCAGCCCCGCCGCTCCGCTCCGCTCCGCTCCGCGCCGCTCCGCTCCGCTCCGCTCCGCGCCGCTCTGCCGCCGCCGCCGCGCCCTTTCCCGCGGACCGCGCACGGCCCCGCCGCCCCCGGCGCCCACCCCTCCGCAGCCCCTGGCTGAGCTCATTTCCTCCGCGCCCCGCCGCCCACCGGCAACCCGGAAGCGCTCCTCGCCGCCGGGACTACAGCTCCCGGCGGGCGGCGCGCTCGGCCGGGACTACAGCTCCCGGCGTGCCGGGGGCCGGCCCGGCGCCGCTTCCCCCCCCGCCGTGGCACGGCCCGGCTTGTCGCCGTGGCAGCCGCGGTGCGGAGCGGAGCGGCGCTGCCGGCCGGGCGCTCGCCGGGCAGCGGCAGCGGGGACACTATGGCCCGCGACGCTCTGCGGCAGGCCGGGCTGCACTTCGACGAGCTCAACAAGCTCCGCGTGCTGGAGCCCGGTGTGGCCGAGCAGACGGCGCAGCTCCGCGAGGAGTGCGGCGCCTTCGTGGACAGTAAGTGCCGCCGCGCCGGGGCTGGGCCCGGCCTCCGCGGGGCTCTGCCGAGGCAGTTTGTTGCCGGGGTCGCTTAACGGCGCCGCGTCGGGGCCCGCAGCCTCCAGACAGTGGTCCTGGAGTAGGCAGATTACAAAGATGCCTTGAATTGGCGAAATACTAAGCAGGCTGTGGTGTAAAGGACAGTGACGAATCCCATTGGCGTTTAAGGGCTTTTCCCCTTTTTTTCCCCCTTTATATTCTGTCTGGTATGGAGGAAAAATGCTAAAATACACCTGCTTACAGTAAACTCAAAGGACTAAGAAGTCACAGCTGAAAATCAAAGCCTGTAGTACAAGTATTAATCTTACTCAGTGTTGTTTTGATGGCTATTGACAATTTTTTTTCTTTGCAGAAGTAGTAGAATTTCAAAAAATAGTGGGTAGCTTAATTGAACTTGTTGATCAACTAGCAAAAGCTGCTGAAAGTGAGAAGATGAAGGTACTGTGCAATTAATGTAATGTGCCTTGTAGTGTACTCTGCCCTGTGCAGTGCATGAAAATCCTGCT
The DNA here is from genome assembly GCF_028389875.1 of Rhea pennata. Taxonomy (NCBI): domain Eukaryota; kingdom Metazoa; phylum Chordata; class Aves; order Rheiformes; family Rheidae; genus Rhea; species Rhea pennata. Next base: position 1,129,664 of record NC_084682.1, read on the forward strand.
CCCTTTCTTCCTACTTTCACAGTACAAACATTTTTTGTCAGCATCATGCAGAGATTTTCCATGGTAGTTAATATCTCCCTGCCTGTCAGATACGAGAACATGGAGGCTCCAAAGAAATGATAGTAACCGTTGGAAAACTTTTATAAGCACACTCAGAGTATCACATTACTCCTGCATTTAATGGTCCTACTGTTGGAGCTTATTAATATGTTGCATGTAAACAGAAAATTCTTTCCAATCAGTCTGTCTACATTTTGAACTTAGTTCATGAGAAGCCTCATGAGGAAGAACAAAGAGGTTGTCCAAAGACCAAATCAATACATATCTCCATAACTACCTCTGAAACTTTTTTTTGTGTGTATTTCTGCATGTCACCAAGACTGTTTTTCCCGCATATTACTGCAAATTTAAAAATGAATGTTTAGCACAAGTGTAAGTGGTTGTTTTTTCATCATTTGTTCTAGGGGGAAAAAATATAACCAGAGCTTGTCTGTCTGTAATACTAGTAACCAATGATCAGTTTGTATTTCCAGAAGAGTTGGTAGCTTTCCTGTCAGGCTGTTATGAACACTTGAAGTTTGAAGGAAGCTTAAAATGCTTTAATCTGCACAGCTGCTATGGGGTTCTCTGCCTGTTCCACCAAACACTCAGTATCAAGATGATATCCTCTTCTGTTGTTAACATGCCTAAAACACTTCAAAATCAATCTGACAGTAATGAAAGTGTTTAAAAATAACAAAGCTCCTGCTACAACTACACCCCTGCTAATCCTGTTTTGACAGGCCATTGGTGCACGAAATTTGCTGAAGTCTATAGCAAAGCAAAGAGAAGCTCAGGAACAGCAACTTCAGGCTTTAATAGCTGAGAAAAAGATGCAGTTAGAAAGGTAAGTCTTATTAAATGCTTTTTTGGTGCATTGATTTCATATTTTGAAAATGAAGTAGCATATCATACATGACAAACTCAGCTCAATTTTGTAAACTGTATACTCGATTTATTATCTGTGCTTGCCTGCAGGAGGACAGTCTTCAAGCCTGTTCAAACAGTCCATCTGTAGCTAAGATATATCCTCCTATACAAAGCATGCATGGAATGATGCAGTGGCATAGTTCTGTGTTTAACTTAAGGCCCTGTTTACCACTCTTACAGGAAGCCTCATTTCTAATGTTTTTGTGGCTAAACAGGGCATGAGATTATGCAGCTGAAGAAACTAATAAAGTTTCTATTTGTCCAGTGCTGTTTGTCCAGATTTTTGTAGGTACTTTAGAACTGCAATGTCTAACTGATGTAACCACTGCTTTAAAAATGACTACATGCTTAGCCTAGATTTCCTTCACAACAGACCCATGAAGAGAGAACTAAATCATCTAAATAGGATGTTGGATTTAGGATTTGAACGTAGCTTCTAACCTTTTTTTTTTCTCTTTCAGATACCGAATAGAGTATGATACTCTGTGTAAAATAGAAGCTGACCAGCACGAATTTATTGACCAATTCATTTTTCAGAAATAGAGGGTTTCAAGATAAAACAACATATTGACCTGGAAACATGAACATTCTAGGATTCTGAGGCTTTCAAAAATATGCAATTTTTCATTGTGTATGAATGGATGGCTTGTATAAATGAAAATGTTTTTTAATGCAATATGAATTTACACTAAAAGTGGCAATAAGGAGAGCTTTCTAACAGATGTAAATAAAAACAGTTTTGTCCTTTAATTTTGTAAAACTTTTGTACAGTCAGTAGTTCTAATTCAGATTATAATTGAGTTAACACTATTGCTGCTATGTTATGTCTCTCACTTTTTTGAGGTGTACAGCTCTGTTGAAGAAATCAGGAAATAAATTATTGTTTTCAGACCTTCTGGATATACCAAAATTAGTTGCTTCTGCTAAGTTATTTCTGCTCTTAAGAGTTTACAACTTCCTGCATACTCATAATGAAGAATTTTCAATATATAGTATTTTCATCTTTATAAAGACTCAACAACAACAGAGAGAAGCAGCAGTAATTTTTATCTATATCGATCAGATTTTCTTTTGCTACACAGTTTAAAAGAAAACAAGGACAAACTTAGTAACAGAATTGATCAATTACAAATGAAAAAAGTAGAAAACACAGCAGAATTAAGATTAAATTGCATCTGACGTTCAATGTCCATACAGCTACTAATACTAGACTAAAATGCTTTTTTTGAATATTTTAAGAATATATCTTAAAACTGATGAAACAAACCATTCCAAGCATACTGTGACATAAGGGGTATAAATAAACTATAAGTATGAACGTGACATTTAAAAATGGAATGCCCATATTTTACAGTGCTGCAAGCACTTAGCATCTGATATTAAAATCAAGCCTTATGTTGAAGTGCCAGTAGATGTGTTTTATGCATGTCTTTAGGAAACTAAATATGGAAATGTTGGCCTTTCAAAGCCTGTAGAAGCTTTAAATTATACACCAATTAAGTAAGTCCTGAAATATATAGGCAGTGACTGAAAAGCCTATTCTTTGACCTCTAAAATTTTAAACAAATCTCCAAGGTTGAATTTTACAGATCAGATTGAGAACAACAACAACAATCTCTACCAGTAAGTAGGTTTTAATTGCTGTAACTTCAAAGTCTAATGCAACATTTTCTTTATGGGCTAGGTAAGATCTTACGGTCATTTTGAGTTCCTTTTAGTCATTCCCACGAGATTTAAATGAAATGCTCATTCAGATATATTTAGTTATTTATTTCCATAGTAGCAGTGATTTCATTGGAAGCAAGTAGCTTACAAATGCTGAAGTTCTTCGGAATCCTTTGGGAAGAAGTGTGCCTCATTGTCAAACTAAGTCAATTTTAAGCATTCAAAAATCCAGATTTTTGGCATATGTTTCACTAACCAGACATTTACAGTTAATCAAAATTTGAGCTGAGGAAAGCAAGGTGAGATTCTGCTTTTTGGAAGGGCTGAGAAAGATTGTTTTATGGAAGTGTTGCATATTTGTGTGTGATCACTTACGGAGTTGGCACAATGTGTTCTTAGAAGAGAGGTTTCTTAAGTAGCTTTATAACATCATCTTGGAAAAAGACTAGCTGAATGGAGAACAAATATCAGGTGCAATTCCCCCTCACACCTCCCAGTATACAATTACATACCACAGTGGTAAAGGTTTATTTCCTAATACAGATGTGCCACTCAAGATGGACAGTGTGAAAAGAGCTTGGTCCCTTGAGTTGTGTATGCAGAGATACCACATGGAATTGCTAATAGAGGCTTCCACCAAAGCTGTTCCTGATTAGAGTAGAGCTGTAAGCTCAAGGAAATTCAAACTTTTCTTGCAGGAGTCTGATGCTTGGGTAAGAGCTGTGGCAGTTGACAGTATTAGGCAGATGTTTGTCCCAAAGGACCAAGTCAGCATAGGCTCTAATAAACAAGTACGAGTTTTTATAGCTGATTTACTTCTTTTTTCTTTTCTCCACGTGGTTGTATTGGTGGCTGTACAGCATGGTAAAGAGAATCAGAAGTGGAATCAGCAAATACGGCGCATATATAGATAAGAGAATTAGGCGTTCACGTTGTGTCTGAGGGCCCAGATGCTCAGATTTTGAGAAATCATGAAACAGGATATGAGCAAGGATAGGAAACAACGTTGTAGCTACATGGCTAGAGTAGATAATTGCAGGAGTCCTTATCCATTTGCAGCCACCTGTATTGAGGCAAAAATGAAGCAATATTGAAATATTTTTGAAAAGAGCAGAATACAGTGGTTTATAAATTAACAGAACATTAACTGTTACATCTGTGACAGGCTGAGCTGTAGTTATAGTAAATAGGTGGTAGAAAAAATACTAGTAGCAACCCAGGAAAATTAGGATCTAGCTTAGTAGAAATTCAGAATGACAGTGATCGTGAAAGTTTTAAAGTAACAAAGTACACAGACTTGACCCAGAACTTTGTCTATGTTGGTAGCTTGCCAGATGTTAAGTGTTGGTGCTGGTTACACATAAATCACTGCATTGAAAAGAGCCTACAGTTACAGTTTTTGTTTCTGACAGGCCTTATTCTATGCTGCTTTCTCCGATAAAACTTGCAAGAAAATAGCACCCCACATGGTGCTTAAGATTGCTGGATAAACTTTCTTTGCTATACAAAAAGCAAATGTTTTACAGAAATGCTGCACATGATAACACTGTTCTTCCACTTTTATACCAACCTTTTAAGAAGGCATATGCTGCAATGGGAAAGAAAGGCATTTGTAAGAAGGCTTCACAAAATATAAACGACTTAAACCACTCAGGGGGCTGGATCATCATTGGATCTCTAAAGGTGACTGCATACCACTGTAACAACTCTGTCAGCTTAAGGAAAAGAACAAAACAACAGATTAATACACGGAGCATCAGCTGCAACAGGGAAAAAAAATGATGAACCTGAGCTGCTCTTTGTATGAAGCCTGTTTCTGCAGTGGGAGAAATCACGTGATCTCATCTCAGTATATGAGTCGTCTTGGTGCAATTTTGTCTTAATAGAGGTTAAATTCCTGAAGTCCTTAATGTGATGAATCCTTTCCTTCAAGTATATATTAAATTTACATAACAGGCAGTTCCTGAACTGTTATATTATCTACCAAAAAAAGAAAAATGAGACCCACAAAAAAATCCATACTTTGAGATTAGTAGATAAAGAAAGAATTCTTGTATTTTCCTCTTTCAAATCCTCCTATTGCCAGGACAGGTGAGCTCAATGTTGCAAATATTTTTAGACACTTGTAGTGTCTAACTAGGTAGTGTGACTTATAGAAGCAGCCCCAGTCAGGTCTCATTAAATCAAGAGGAGTTCAGTGCCTTGCTCGCTCATGTGAGTGCATCATTACACCTCAGAATACACAGCTATCTACTGTGGCTTGAAGAGCTTGATGTAAGAATTTCGGCCTAGTGAGTTGTAATCTGTTTCCACGATGGAAATGTAAATTCCAGCATGGCTTTAAGTTGGACTTTGAACTGAAAGACACGTATTGAGATTTGCTAGTTAACTATTAATTAAAAGCGATTTCTATAATGCAAAAATTGTACTGGGTGGCAACAATCAAACTCACTAAAGGTAAAGGTAGTAGAAAGTTATGGCTGATCTCATTCTGATGATGAGCTGAACTGACTGTGATCTTCTATCCATCTATTATTTTATTTGATTATTTATTGTCTTGCATATTTTCAAAAATCAGCAAACTAAAGATTGTTATTAATACGTTTGGATATGCCTGCTCTTGCATCTTAGTAACTTCACATTTTTGGTAGAGGTATGAGCCAAACCCAGGAGCACTGAATTACAAGGGTGGTTACAGAGTCACATTCAAGTGACATATGTGACAGGAATGCAGCATGGCACATTCCTATGCACACGAATTTTATTGCTCCATTCTGCTTTCCTCTACCTGCAAAAAACACACTACACTGAGAAAATTACACTATAAATTTATCAGGATTTTTCTTGCTTGCCTCACTTACTGTAGGAATTTAATTTGAAAGAAGCAGTGTACATACATTTGATTTAGAAATATGAAAAAAAAAAAAAAGAAAAAGGCTTATGGCTTCTAAGTATACCAGTAAATCAGGTTTATTCTAATTCCCAACTGAATAACTACAGAAGAAAAAATATAAATCATAGTGCAGATAGAGGTGTTGATTTTTTTAGTTATTTTATTTTAGATGATTTACTCCTTTTTTTCCTTATGTCTCTTTACATACTAGATTTTCAAAAAAGGAAAAAGAAAAAATGGCACAGGATCAGTTACATCAAGCTGAAGGCTATCTATAAAATTACAACTATTCAAAACCTTTACACAGAACTATGTCCGTCATCCTCCAAAATCGCTTTTACCTACCAGTCGCTACATCTTTGCACAGCTGCCTGCAAGCAAATCACAATCTAACCAAGATCTCAGCAGATTCTCATCATCAGCTACTTACGCTCTCTGGGTAGATACCAGCTCCTGGCAGAAGCGCTTGCAGGTCTATCATTAATGTGATGGGAATATGAGAGAGAAAGTACACAGCAAAGACCCACTCCAGGAGGCGAGTCGGAGCAGCCATAGTTGCACGCTCCCGACATGCCCCTCCCGACTCCCGTCATCCCCGCGCACAGCGGCTCTGCGTCCTCTGCACAGACCCACAGCCTCTGCGGCCCTGGCCTTACCGTACTGCTGCAGAAGGACTATTTTAAATACATTAAAACATTGAGGGTAGAAGAAGGAAGACATACAATTTAGATCTTAAGTTTCCCATTCAAAGCAGCCTCCAGCAATAATATGAATTTACAACTGTTTGCTTATGCGCAAGTAGAAGCATGCATATGTATTTCATCAAAGTAACACAAAGAATAGAACAAAAACAAGCCAAGTGTTTGACTTGCTATGGAACATATCTTCCTAAATCATTTAAGTCTGAAATACTGAAAAGCACTTAACATATACACTTCTCAGTAGCTGCTAAACTGCTAGTTATACTTTAAAATGTTACCATGTTTTCCCATAGTTTATACTCATTTATTTCACATTTCTTGGCTGAGTCCTATAGCTAGCAAAAAAGCATTCCAACAATTAACTTCCTCTTGCAGAACAATTTTTGACAGGCCGGACTATCTTCTACAGATAGTAAGACTATGAGATTTAAACATGGCTAAAGATCAAGCTTTTTCAAGATTTAAACAGACTAAGGATCAAGGTAAGAAAAAAGTAAAAAAAAAAGTTTTTTTTTATGAGTACTAACATGCCTTCCATAGACTCATCTATCTTCATCACAGAGCTTAAAAAGGCACCAAATCAAGTATATCAGTATATCAGCTAATTGAGAGTGTCTGATTCCATCCCCAACTGAGGACACAAGTTATCCAGTGCATAAACCCAGAGTATATTTCAATTATCTTCTAGGATTCCAGTTTCCTCCACTTATCAATGTTGCAAACAGCTTAAAAAATCACAGGTCAGCAGGATTATACAAGTACAATGCACAGAATTTTCTATCAAGTGGTATTTGACAGAATTTAAAATATATAAAGAATGAAGAGTCCAAGGATCTCAAGATATTCTACTACTAAAATAACTAAATAAAATAAGAAGATTGGTAAAACGGCTACTGAATAAATATTAAAATAATCTGTTCAGTCTGCTGAGTATTCATACACTCCTGGCAGGTCAAATGAGAATGCATATCTCAATTCTGTTCTGAAGATGTTATTTATCCAAAACTGTGCCAGTGTCTTCACTGAAATACTCTTAATTTTAGGAACTTTGTCAGTATATTCTCCCAGGCTCATCTCTAACACTGAGTTGTATCTGATGGTGCAAGCCACTAAGGGAAAATGTGGTGATTTATAACCACTGAGGATTTGGCCCTTTGAAGTGAAATTCTGTTTCTGTTAATCCTAACAAGGCTAGAATTTCAATGCAATTCAATAATACTGTGACACAGAGACAGTACTGGTCAATTATGTACTTTGCATGTTTCTCAAGACACAGACTGAATCCTCTGCAGGGGCATAAACTCAAGAATCACTATGACAAAAATGGTATTAGGAAGCATTAAATGAGCCTAGACAGTTAGGTATTTCACTAACCTCCAATTTATCACTCCAATGTGAAACACAGAGCTGCATCTGTTGCTCAGTATGTTTTTAAAGGCTTACCTCTTTATTATGTCAATAATTTGTACTTCATCAAATGAACAGAAGCCAAAGGAACAATAAAGTTTAGTACAGATAATTAGTTAAATAACACTTTTCAACCAATGTGCTGTAAATGCTTTCTCAGGATGCAAGTATTCCAAATACCCAACTAATAAATAGAATGCAGGAGAAAAACTTTGTAATTTTATAAGTTAATTGATATAAATCAATCAATGGTATTTCACCATAACTCAGGAAATGGGTTCTGGCAACTGACTTTGCCATAGCTAATCTTGTTTAGTTCCACTGGCTCACCTTCAAGTCGTACAAACAGAAGGACTACACCTTCTAATAGCAGGATGTTTTTTGAAAACTTGTATGCAATTTTAAGTTATTTTTTGCACTCACTGCTTCTGTACTCTTGTCAGTGCACAATTAATAAAAGGAGATGCAGAAGCTGTATTTAGAGAGCTTACAGATAAGCAATGGTAAGTTTAAATGTACTTCACAGTGATATCAGCAAGCTTAAGGAGGATTAAAATGCAGCTCTGAAAACTGCTGTCTATACTGCAAGCTAGATTTTAACCTTACTAGGAAAGAAAGAAGCTTCTGATATGACCTCACAAAAATTTAATCACCTTAAGTGTAATAATGCATGTACATATATGCGTTCACTTTACAAACAAATAATCTTTGTCAGAGATGGCTTTTATGAGCTCTCACTTCCGCTGTAGTTCATTTACATTAAAAAATGTAAAATACAGCAGAGACTACAGTTATGTTCTTTATATATGTACGCATTCAATTTTAATTACATACACTCATTCTGCAAAGTGTCTTGCCCACATCTGTATCAAAACACTCTGAAAGGAAAATGTCTAAAAGACATTTTGTTCTTTGCATGTTTATGAACGAGATTAACTCACGGAAATCACACAATTAGCCCCAAAAATACACTGATGCAAAAAGTGGACTTTGCTAATTGTAGTACTATGTGCTAATATATTTACAAAGTTATGTGTCAGAAAGAGAAGAACCCACAAATAAAGTCCTCATTTTTACTGCAGTCTTATGCTGAAGGAGAATCAAATGAGCAGACTGAAAAATGGCAGTGAACTAATGGAAATCAGTTCAGTATGAGACAACCATGAAACAATAATGACATCACCATCACCAGTTCTAAAAGTTGTTAATTTAGCTCATAATAGTATGAAGTCTTTGAAGAAGAGGCATGTATACATGAGTAACAAACAATATTCATGCTAACACTGGGAAGAGAACCCATGCTGAAAAGGTCATCCTTCCCTTTGTATCAATTTATTTCTTGTGAAATCTTGAAGCTTTTGCTAGATAGTTCAATTTGTCTGATCTTTAAAAGCCATATCCATAAAACATACGAACATTTTTTTCATTCCTATTGTTACACCACCACTGAACGATGCATTCTTTGCATTACTGGTACAGAAAACAATGAAGGAATATATAATGAAAAAAATTACATGAACTTTGCAAATTAAGTACAATCTATACACAAACGGATCTCTTTCAAAACCCTATAAAGGGCAAGTCAGTTTCTCATCTTGATTTCATCTATAAGTTTTACCTTTATTCAGGATCGAGCTTAGAGATTAAATATATATTTCATTAAAAAATCATATATACATGTATATACAAGCATATATGTGTGCATGTGTGTGCATGTGTAAAAATCAAAACCACATCCAAAACAATGTATTACAAACTCTTTTTACTTGTATTCTTTGACATAATTCAATCAAGATTGTGACAACAAGGTGGGAGATCAAGAAGGAAATAAAGATAACACCACTTCTTTTTTCAAATGTCACATTTAATGTTTTCACCACTGTACTTCAAATCTACATTTTACAAAGTGACCAGCAAGTGTGCCACATTAACTGACCAACCTCTGAGATTTTACCTTTCATACCAGTGTCTTCTTGGGCTCTTATAATTATAACACGTTTCTCATTCAAGTGAATTGAAATGCTTCAGTTGGTTTTATTCTCAGGAGCCTCATAAAAAACAAAGATATTGCACCATCTTTGTTCAATAATTCAATGTTTGTCTCTTTCACAGCAAATAATTACTTCATTGAAGTTAAAACTTCCAAACATAACTTACTAATAGTCTCCAATTTCAGCTCAGATCACTCTTGTTGAAAATACTCTGCTAAATACAGATAACTTACAATAACTTTAACAGTTAATTGTCCATAACAAACACCACGGTTTTTCTCCAGACCAATGCTCAAATTTTAAGACCACCCTTTAGTATTTCTTTGTACAGGTGAAAAACAGTCTTCAATTTTCTAGTCTTGTTTTAAATATAAAAGTTGGAAGGGACATTCAAGTTTCAAGTCTCCACACTGAACTTAAAAAAAAAAAAAAAAAAAAAAAAAATCATGTGGAGGTAAACAAACCAAGTTGTATACTCCAGGAGGTAGAGGCCTTCAATTTGTGTTCATATATACATATGCACAGAATTCAGTGTTCCAACAGAAAAAGAATTAGCCAAAAAGTAATAAAAGTTATTTACTACTGTGACATTTCAAGACTTCCACAGCTTTGCCTAAAGACACGAACACAATTAACATAATTCCCTATGTGCTTTTTTTTTTTCCTTTTCTTTTTTCTTTTTTTTTTCTCAACTGTCCAGTGCAGGAAAAAATTCTCACAAAATTTCACAGACCTAAAATGTGCAAGCTAGTTTCTCTCTATACAGCAATGATGTCAGGGATCTCTGAAATTAGCCCATAAATGGAATTATTTACACACATAGAAGATGCATGCTGAGGGGTTTTATGTAAGAAAGAGCAGAAAAACTTCTAATAAAAATAGATTAAATATATATATATATTTATACTGGGTAAGGAAACAGAAGTTTAGTCTCTCCTAGTCACAAACTCATTCTCTCTACTCACAACATTTGATTTTAGAACAGCACACATCACCATCACAGCTCTAGTGAGAAGCTATTTATAGGATTTGATCATCAGGTGACACGCTCACTTAATGTGGTCACTGTCATCTGATGTGACTTCATGATTGGTCGCAGTCAAGTTTTCTGTATTCCTTAGTCTTAGAAAACCCCAGATCTTCAGGAATGGCTCAATATCAAAATGTATGTCTATCTTTTTGTACAATCTCACTTCAATTAAAAAAACAAACAACAACAACAACAAAAAAAAAAACAAAAAAAAACCCTCCCCAAATTTGGTTCAATTCTGTTTGTTCTGAGCTGAGCCATCACAGCTGCACTAGAATTCATAAAACACGTGCAACTCTGGGTAAAATATTTTCTTCTAAAAGCACAACCACTTTACAAGATTAAAAGTCTAGTACATTTCTAAATATTATTCATATTGTACAAGTAGTGGTTGTTAATTTAAAACTTCATTAGTAAAATTACAGTACAAGCATGATTAACCTCCAGAATTGCAAATCCCAGACTCCAGTGGAAAGCTACATTACATTTTCAGTAGTATATTATCTTCCACTTTATTCCCAAACCAGTGGAGATGGCGGCATCTCGGATGGTTGAGCAACTGTGGAACTAGAATGCAAGAGATACAGAAAATCAGTGTTCATTTGCAATAGCTAACAGACAAGAAAGTTAAGGCTTGATTAGTAAGCAAAGATTTCAAAGGAAACAAAAAAACCCCCAAGACCAATAGTAAACAACACTGACGACGAATACTTCAATGTACTTTTTTTTTTTTAATGATTCCTCACCTATCACTGTCATTCATTTTAATGGTTTTACAATGTAGTTTTACGATGAGAATTCAACTCATCAATCTGTCAATTTAATTTTTAACAGCCTGATTTGGGTATTTTCATGTATTTTTAAAAATATTGCTTGAAATTTTTGCACATTTTACTTAAATTCAGCTTTACCTGCACAAAATTACTCTTTAATGTAATCACTCATATGCTTAAAGTATTCTTTGCAGCATTTACCTATGGGTCTTCCCTAATTTATGAACATAAAACATAATAACATTTTGAATGTGTGACTTGTGTACTACTAATAAATGTGAATTAGTATCAGATGTGATTACATACAGTTACCTAATAAAGCTCTTAAAAGCAGCAGACTGAGGGTTGATGCAGAGAGGCACTCTGTTTCCTTTCTGCTGTTCCAAAATGAACTGATGAATGATTTCTGTATGTGAGAGAAAGATAAAAACACCATACCACATAGATTAACACTTTTTGCTTCAGTAAAAAGCAATCTGGAGTGGAGAATAATAGTTTCCTTCACTGAAAGTATAGTTCAGTAAGGATAAAATAAGTTTTCCTAAAAAAGAAGATAAAAAGTTTTCTAGTTTTCCTAAATCTCATCTGACACATTCAGTCTCATACCTTAAGTTCACAGGGAACTTTTATATGCACATTGAAATAAATGTATGTACAATAAACCCCCAATCACAACTATAATACTAAATCAATCATAATCAATTACAGATTTAATTCCAAGAATTTTAGGATATAAATTCTTGAAAGACAATTCTTAAGTTGAACTTCATTTACGAATACTGAAAACACAGTTCTATTATTCATTAGTGGTATGTAGTGGTATGCGAGATGAAAGAAAATAAAAAAGTATCCAGTCTAAATGCTTAGTCCATTTTGGTAGTAGCAACCGATTTCATGAATCAAGCACAAAACTGCCATTTGAGAAGGTTAAAATAAAAAAGTAAATTTTCATAAGGAAAGAGGAGCTCTATATGTAGCTGCTAGACAAAACATCTTTTTAGACATGCACCTTTGTACACACACATAGACACAAACACACTCGGGGTGGGGGGGGAGACAGGGGGAAACAGGTAGACGGGGGTGCCTGGGAGGTTTGGAAATAGGCTGCTCTTCTACATGCAGCAGCAATGAATGCCAGAACAAATCTCCATACATCTGGATAGTAAGTTAGAGGCGATGTGCTGGAATTTGCATTGTTGTCTGCAAGCTTTCATGGCAGTTTTGGGAATAAAACATTACAGAAAACATAGCAGAGCTATGTAACCCACTGAAAAGTGATGGACAAAGAAGGGAAATGGAAAGAGCAACAGGATAAAAACAAAATAATGTTACGTGAATTTGTAGAAACTATAAACGTGAATTTCAGAATCAAAAGTTCAGGATATATCTAAAATAAGTCCTGCTATCATGGGAACATTACAGAGCATTTTTTCCCGCCTGATAGAACTATGCGATAACACATTTCTGCTATTTCAGGACATATAGCTCACTTGCTCCTTTTTGTCTAATTAACATTGCCACTAAATAGAACCTAAATCCCTGCCAGTATTCTAATATTGCACTGCTTATAAAAGGAATGCTATCCTGACTGAATCTGATTTCAAAAGAAATAAAGTCTATTTTATGGCTCGTTTTTTATGATGGAATCAGACTCCAAATCTCTAGTGCCACCAAGTAACGGCTGGTGTCTAGTAACTGTCTACACTAGTAGTTTCCCCTTCCAGGCATCCAGACTGATTTTCCTCATGATGGCATATCAAGACCTAGAATGAGTCTTTTATGTGACTGCCAGAACCACAGTGTGGCATCAGCATCAGGGCTTATGACAACAGCTGCTTCAAAAGCACTTGACATGGACATACCAATATGAGCAGAGTGTGAAGATTAGATAAAATTAAGTGGGAGAACTATGAAACTACTCAGCTTCTGTTACTTGCTATGATGCTGACTTTTTCTGAGGATAATTATCACAATAATGCCTCCCATTATTGTGATATCCATAATATCCCATATATCCCATAATAGTGATTTCTCTTTAACCAGCAGCACAAGAGACTCAGTAGCACAGGGAATGTTGGCTCCAGATAAGAACCCTATTAAGGTTAGAAAACAATAGACTTCCAAATGCCAATGATGTGTGTGACATTATTTAATGTCAGAAAAACAGCAAACGATTCTGTTCTTTTAGTGTAAAGGAATTTGTTCGAGTATATATTATGGAAAAATATCCCCCAAAATCCTAGATTAGTAATTACATTCAGATTGCCTATCCTAACTATAAATTATTAACAGATGGAGCAGGAAGATGAATCCAAATGCAAAGATTAACCACTACTCACCTTTAACTTGCCGAACAGAACTGAGGTTCTTTTCAAAAGTGTCATCAAATTTGGGATTAGTGATGGGCTCAAAATCACTGGTATAAACTCTTCCAGTAGATGTGGAAAAACAACATTTACACATACAAGTGTGGTATCGCAACCGCCCTTCATCAAGATACGGGTGAGCTAAGGCATCCTTAGCAGATATTCTTTTGGACTGAAATGTTGCATAGGAAAAAAAGGAAAGAAAAGACATTTTCAGAAGTACTGAAACAGTCTAAAGGATATTTACTCATCAATTTATTCTCAATTGTTTTATAAATCCCAAGCCACGTAAAGAAATAGTTCTTATGAAATGTTTTTGCTTTGGAATCACTTTACCACTAGGGGGAACGTTTTACTTAAAAACAAGCAAAAATGATATTGATCTTTTAGTACAATAGCTAATGATAGAAAATGCGTCTAATACAATTTTTGGAAATATATTTTACAATAATTACTTTTTCCAGATAACCTTATTATTATGAATGCTATAATAATCAAAACAACGACTAATAATTTTAACGTTAGCAAATACAGAATTTTGTAGGTCCATATTCTGCAAAATATTTTATTTGTGTGTAAATACCTATCTAAAATAAAACACAAATTTAAGCCTCACTGAGGATGGAATAAGTCAGGATATGGCATAAGGAGTTCTTAGGAATACTTTGCAGGTTAAGTTTCAGAAAACCAGTGATGAAGGAAGTACAGAAAAGGTGCTGGTCAGAGCAATGGATTAAATTATGAAGTCTTATTTCCATGTCACTGAGAAATTTTTTGTGCGTAGCCCAATAAAAGCACTCAATCTTTTCATGTGTCCAATACCATCCTGTCTAAAAAGGAGAATACTATCTGCTTCTAAAATACAGCAGATAGAAGTGCTATTGAAAATCCAAGGTACAATTAAATACTTTGTCATAGGTGAATTTAAAAGATGTACACAGAAAAAATTTACTTACTCAAAGTGACAGAGCAAAAGCAGTGACAAAGCTTGAATTAGAAACCAAGAATCCTAATTCTCAAGACATTTTTAGATGTTATCATCCCTCCTGAAATAAATATCACCTGTTCTAAAGGGTTGCCCTGTTTCTTTTAAAAAAAATAAATAAAAATCAAAACAAAAACATATTTATTTCAATGTGATTTGGGGATACTAGTATTCTGAAGGTCAGCAGAATTAAAAAGTAAAAATTAAGTTTGTTTACATAAAACTTTTTATTTAACTTTTCTGTGATTTCTTTTCAGGAACGTAGTCTTAAGATTCTTTAAAAATCCAAAGATAATTCCTTCTGAAAATTCCATCAGCTACAAGCTTTGTCCTTTGCAGTGTAGTCAGTTTGTCTGTACTTTATTTGAAGGCATTCTACTGTTAAGATGAAATAACTGAGAAGACTAATTCAGGTATCAGGTTTTCCAAAGATAGTTTTGTACAATAAGCCCAAGAGAGGAAATTCAAAATTCACAGAAACAAATTTCTACTAGAAAAATAGAAACTTGGTGGAAAAAGATCCTGTTATGCAATTGTGGAGAGGCACAGGATTTTTTTTGTGCATTGAAAGACCATGCACACCCACGTGTCTCTAATTAGAACAGCATCAAAATATCTGATGTTCTGCTACCTACACCTAGCTAGGAAAAGATGGAATGATTCATTAACACCCTCATATCTCTAACTCTATCATATCTTTCTTCAAAAGACCACTTGATTTTAAATGTGAAACTCCCATTCCAGGGGAAAATTCATTGACTAGTTATAAGATGACTCCTATGCACTTTACAGAACTAAAAGTACTAAAATGTAGTCAAGAAAATCAGTTAAAACAGTTCTTACCCACAAAATTCATTTAAGTAATGGACAACAAAACATTTTGTAAATCAAAAGGTGTTAGATTTATTTTAAATCATACTTACTGGATCAAAGACCAACATCCTGCAAAGGAGATGAACTGCTTCATGTGTAGCTTGACTGGAAAGTGTATAAAGGACAGGAAGGGATGGCTATAAAGGAATGACAGAAAAAAAGTACAAATAGTTGCCACATCACAGCTCAGTCAGTAAGAAAATAATGTTATATCATGCATTACTTTATAGTTACCAAGGACAAATATCCTGTAAAAAAGGATGTGCACTACCTACTTCTTTCCAACAAGATTATAATCACTATTGGTAAACTCAGCAATTCTAATAGGCAGTTAATTGGTTATTTTTTACTTAGTTGAGATGTAATCCCTAGACAAATCTATACTTCGAACACATTTACTACAGAATAGTCACTGCTGCAACCACAGTACAAACCTACAACAAAGTATAATGTTCTCTTTATCTCCCCTTCATCATCAGTTACTGATGAGTTATAAAACCAACAAATTCTAATTCTTGGTGAGCTACTGATATAACAGATGCTGAATAGGTTTGATTATCCACATCATTTCCAGTATTTCATTTTTCTGATCTCATTCACTGCCAAATTATGGATTATTTTGCCTTTCTTTTCCCAGCCAATCCATATCTAACTGAAAGTAACATCTAGTACAATTAAAATGACCTTCAGGCATACAGTGTTTTAGATAGAAATAAATAGGCCAGCTATAACAGCTTGAAGGAACGGGGGGTGGGGAAAAGGGAGGGTTCAGTAAACTGCACCTTGTTCTACAGTGAGGTACTCTGGGCCTAAACTGCATGCTAAAAAGGTACAAATAACCCAAAGGTGATATGCTCCCTGAAGGAATGCATACGGCTAGCTCTAGCAGCGCAATACTCTGCTTAGGCCCACAGTATTCTGACTATACAAAAACACAGCTTTGCAGATACTCTTCTCCTGTATTTCCTCATTTTGCTCACACACACAGAAGCACAAGGGCCTATCCATTCTGCAAGTTCTCAGTTTTAGCTGAGAGTGAAAAATATTGTGGCACAAATACTCAAGATAAAACAGATTTTAAAAACTAGCTATATCCGGCACTTGCTGGGAATATGAGCAGGTAACCTTCCCTAGAGCCAGGAATTTGAAGGCAAGTACAAATCTCCTTAGCAGTAAGTGCTGTAAAGCAGATTGGTTATACAGCTTCAAGTATGAGGTCAACCTCTTTTCCAATCTCAGCAATACAGTCAGGCCCTGCTAGTTTGACAAGCAGATAACATTCTAACAAGATTTTACTTAACATATTAAGTTACCATTTGACAACTTTTAACTTCACATATTCTCTAGCCTGAAAGTCTCCTTTGACTCTGAAATTAAATGTTAACACTAAGATAGTAAAATGCAAACAAGACATTTCCTCCCTTTTCCCCAGGATTTCTAAAATGTTGGAAGAAATATTGTCTGAAGAATATAAAATAATAAATAAATAAGTTAATTTTATATGTATATGCCAACAGGGCAGGAAGAATTAAAGAGTGTGTTCCACTAGTGTGTATGATTAATGAGTAGTAAGATGTGGGAAAAATATATTAGCTTGTTGACAAAAGTGTCTAAAATATTTTGCCAAAAATACAACAAAGCATTTGAAAACTAGCTAGTATATTTATGGGACAATACTCACTGACAAAGTTAGGCTTTATATTAAATTTGCATGGATCCATAGGATTTCCAAAACTACGTAAACATCTATACAGATGTTTAACTTGTAATACTCTTGAAACTGTCAATGCAGGAGACCCTCTGCAGCTTTCTGAAATGTACAGTTAATTTTAATTTACGTCTCCTGCCAATATTATCAATTAAAATGAATATCTTCTTTTAAAATAACTATCAAAACACTGTCTCTTTTTTTAAAAATAAAAGAAAGATTCACTTGTAATTCACTTGTATCAGTAAATCAAGCAATATATATGAGACAGAAGACAGAAATGCACTTTACTAGCAAGAGCTTTATCTCAATAGCAGTTCGGATAACTACACCTTTAACTAGTTTCACTGCAACAACTAATCTTTGGTAAACCTGATTCAGTTTACAGTTAGAGATATCTCTGAGATTAAATATCCAAATAAAACACTTACAAACATATGTATAAATGCCATACCAATGAATTTTTTTCTGGCCTGAGAATTCAACCATAATGTAAAAAAGAATGATGATTTAGCAGTAGAATCCTGCCCAGAAGAAATCCTAATTTTTGAATGCTAGCTGAAGGATAGTCTTGACCAAGTGTAAGGAAAGCCATGAGATTAATATTAAGCTATACCTGTTTATGAGGACCCCTGAGTATATGTGCCTTAGCGCCTTCACAAGCCGTCCTCATAGCTTCCAGTGACGGTGTTCCCAACAGGTCTGTGATCAAATCCAACTGTAAATATAGAATATAGATACGTCAGATCTTAGACAAAATAATATTCCGCACAGTAACAGCAGATTCTTAAGTAAAGTTTAAAGAATGAATCAATTGGAAAACACTGATGGTATAGCTAAAGAACGTTAACCTATATAGTTAGTAGGTAGCAAATGCAAACATTTGCAACTTAACTGAAAAAGTCTTAACAGAAGTTGACTTTTAAGTTTGGGAGGTTTTTTCTTTACTGATTTAGTAAAATAATTTATTGCAATTTTAAAAGTCAATTTTACATCATTATACAAATTCTTAAGTATCATTAATGTTGAGAATATTTAGTTTTTCAAATGAATAACACAACTGCATGTCAGCATTGCATCCCAATATACTACACAAAATGACCCCAAAACCAGGTCAACTACTATTTTACATAAAACATTTTGCCATCAACAGAAATAACACTATAGACAAGGTAAAAAAAAAAAAAAAAAAAAAAAATCACAGAACTACAGCACAAATTTTATAATTAAAATTCCAATAGCAAGGTTTGAGATATTAATTTGAGCAGGAACACTAGACATCGAATCATTTTACAGAAAAGAATTTTTAAAAAGAAATGAAGTATCATTAGCAGGACTTCTCATAATTTTTTTTCTAAATTAAATTAATTAAGTGTACATTATTAGGTATTTAAGCTGTGTGTTCAATTCATGTCATCTTTGTAAATTATATAGATTTAATTAAAATGAGAATTACTGCATCTCATTTGCAGTATTGCTGGTGTGAAGTATTGCTAAGGTATTGAAACGACAAACTCAGAATGGACAAGAAAAGAAAATACATCTATCCAGCATCAGAGAAAGGAAAAGAAGTGGTGCTAGTGAAGAATATGAAAGTTATCCAAAAAAGAGCAAAGATGATGTTGTGGTTAAAACTTATATCAACTTTAAATGACATTACATTTTGTTCACATTTTAAATTTTGGAAAGCAACACACAAGCTCTTACTTCATTTCTACAAGCATGTGTGCATATACCCCTATGTCAAAAAAAAAAAAAAAAAAAAAAAAAAACTCATCAAAAACCCTCTAGAAGTCTAAAAACAAACAAACAAACAAAAAACTAAAGAAGCAGTGGTGAGATCCGCACCCAAGTCCCAAGTGTTCCCTCGTGACCATCTTCCACTTGAGCTAATGAGGAATTGCAGAGCTTTCCTCTGAGAGTTCATTTATTGTCATCAGCATGCAGGTTTGTATGCACTCACTTCGACTGTTGATATAAAATAGCGAAAGGTGACTACTGTTTACACATCAACCTATGTTACTCTTCAACTGGCATGTTCTCTTCCTCTTTTCCCACTTTCCATCAGAAATACCAGTCTATAAGCTGTCTTAGCGTACATGCAACTTCATAACTGGATTGAACATACGTCCTCTTATTTACCTCAGTAACATGTGGCCAAGACTATGGTTACTTCGTAGAAGAGTGACAGTAAAACATCTGTATTTGTGAACAGATGGAAAACTAAACAGAAAAAAACCCTAAACCTTAAGGTTTTCACATGTGGAAAGTATATATTCATGCTAGCAAGGAGGAGAAGCAAAACCAGCTAGTAGCAATTCTAATACTAGCTAATTCTAATTCTAATACTTCACATACTCAGTTCATGCTGAGGCAACCCTACCATTCTCAACAATGCACTGCAGTTTGCAAACAGTTGCTCCCAGAACTACTTATTATTTTCCAAATTATTGTATTTATTTATAATTTTCCTCTTTCAACCATGTTAATTTTTTCAGAATATGGATATATATCAGAGTTTTTTTCTGTATCCCTGATTTGTATCCACAAAAGTTACAAACA
This sequence comes from Rhea pennata, assembly GCF_028389875.1. Classification (NCBI taxonomy): domain Eukaryota; kingdom Metazoa; phylum Chordata; class Aves; order Rheiformes; family Rheidae; genus Rhea; species Rhea pennata. The sequence continues at coordinate 1,149,587 of NC_084682.1, forward strand.
GAGTAAAAAAAAAAAATCCAACAGTATTTTAGGAACTGATTTCAAATAAATTCATGGTCTTAATCTACCTTCTGCAACCCAGCTACCTACAAAACTAGTAGCTGTATTGCAGCTACAACTGATATTTGTGTTGGTTATTTTCTCTGTGCATGCATCTGTGCTGACATGCCAAACAGCCTGCAAAACTCACCAGAAATGCAACCTCACATACGAGCTACTGCTCATGGGAAACTGCTACCTTAGGCTGGCAGTATTTGCCTGATCCTCCTTTCCTCCTGACACACTGATCCTTCCAAATGGATTTTGTTTATTGTCTCAAGCATGTGAACTGTTATCTTAAGGAGGATTAAATAATAATCAGAAAAACAGGATATAGACTAAAAGAATTGCCAAATCTAGGAAAGTGGTTAGAACTTAGCACCGTACTATCTGCCTTTTACATAACAGTGTACAGACTATTCTTTACAGCAGAGAAAGGCATTTGCTCCCACAGATAATCAACAAGTGAAAGGTCACCCATCCTACACCACAGATGCATGAAAAGACAAAATTAGATTTAATTAAATGCTTCTTGAAGTATCTCTAAAAATTCTTAACTTGCATTTGTACCTTTAAAGAGATATTTTTAAATAAAAATAGATAATATAAAAAAACCCTAACTATTCTAAACAGCATTGATAAAAAACAAAAATCATAGAAGTTAGGAAATACTGTATTTGAAAGTATTTCTAATTAGGTAATCATCCCTGTAGATTATATCATTTCTTTTTGTAATATATTCCATACAATCCTTATCAAAAGATAGTTAAGGTAACTTCAGTAGCTAACGTAAGTACCTTCACTGCTTTCAACACACTACTTAGCAAAGTTTAATGTACCAAAGTCATCAGTTCCAAACTGTTTTGTAATTTAAAGCTTTATCATCTTTATCATACATTTGAGTTTAAAATTTCAGTACTGTCAGTTTTAAAATGATCTCTTCCCTTATCTCTTCCAGGAAAACTTCAGTGTGAGGATGGCTGTACTCATGCCAGAGAGTTTTTGGTGGCCTAGTTAACTCCACTGGGTGAATGGCATCACCATCTTTAGTCCACAGTCTACACTGAAAGGCTCAGCACAGGTATGAACAATAGACTGTAATACAGACTAGCTCAAAGCACTTATATAGACACTATTGACCTTTGAAGAATACTGAATTTCTTGGAAGATAATTAAAGTGTATATGACAATAACTACTTAAACCATTCCCCTGCATACAGATTATAAAAGATCCAGGAACTCTCAACAGTTAACTTTACTCAATTGAGAAGTCATATAAAGTGAACAACATTAAAAAAATACATAATAGTATTCTTGTTATCTTATGAAGGTTTTTGCACTTTAAATTTCAAGTAAGATGGCCAAGACTATTAAAATCACATATGCGTACAGCTTATTGGAATGCAATGGAAGATCAAAGATTAGAGCAAAGAGGGTCATAAATACTTCTGAGACTGAAATGGAATAGCTGTCAAATTTAGCTAGGCATTTGATTACATTCACTCTCTTCACAAAGGTAAAATGAAGACTTATCTCATGATCCGATAACATACCAATGCTCTCTAGAGTGATTAGTATGTTTCTCTTATGGGAACACTACTGTGGTGATGTGTAAGTACCACTAGACAGGACACAGTATAGAAAAGATACATATAAAATACACACACACACACATATATATACATCTATATACACATACACACAGACACAATAACAGTTTAAATATATGAATATTTAAAATAGCATTCTAAGGTAAAAAACATCTCCCCAAACCATGGAAATATTATGTGCAAAAAGAGACAAGAAAAGCAAAGACTTTCGAATGATGAGAATATTTCCTTTAATAAAAATTCAGAATGTGTTTTTATTTCTTGCTAGTCAATGCAAGTAGTCTCACAACTTTACTACCATGTAATTTCTAATCTGTAGATGATTACTAAGAAGATTCAAGAAAACAAACATTTTTATGACAACACATTTTGTTTCACCTGCTAGATAAATTCACCCATCCCTAATACATTACTGCAGACATCATTTTGGAACCTACTGCAAAACCTGCAAAAACTACTTCAAGATTATCAGAGATATATGTATATTATGTCAGTTTGCTTAGTGTTAGAATGGTGATGACAAAGTCTGGTCTATTTGATGTTTGTGTACCTGACAATAGGTATACAATAAATAAAAATATACAATATGTTCTTACGTACTCAAACATTGCTAAAATGAGACAGTCTGACCACTACTACTAACTGATATTTTAAGTAGTTCTAAGATCAATACTTTATCTCCAGACATATATTGATAGACACTTACTACTTTCTCATATTAGTTGTTACAAAAAGCTTGTTCCCAGTTACATCACCTTCACCTTATCTCAGTAAGATGCTACAGTAGACTTTGGTATTGCAACGGATTACAGGAGATTACCAAAAAAAAAAAAAAAAAAAAAAACCCACCACAATTCAAACTCTAATGTTAATAATCACTACCTTTAATACTGTCTGGAAGCAATTATTTCAGTGTTTCAAAATAGCTTGTTTTTGCCTGTGTGTAAATCAAGCAAAACAAAAGCAAGTTTGTGGTTCAGTATGCATCAGTATAACTGACTTCATGAAATTATGCAGCAAAAGACTTTTAAAGGGAAATTTAATTATACCTGCTGAATGGGACTCTGTGCCTGAAACAATATTCTTCGCCCAAGTAATTCTGCAAAGATACAGCCTACAGACCAGATGTCAATAGCATTGCTGTAGTGACGGCTGCCCATCAGGATTTCTGGAGCTCGATAATACTGAGTGACAACTTCCTGAGTCATGTGACGAGATTCATCTAATTCTTCCACCCTGGCCAATCCAAAATCACAAATCTAAATTGAGAAGGTAAATAAAAAAATTAAAATAACCAAAACACTTAATGCATTTCAAATAGGTAACCTTTTTGGCAACAAGGCAGCAAATTCCAAACCAGCATTTAAGTAAATCAGTTAATTTGCTATGACAGCATAAACAAAGGGAAAGGGGAAAATGAAGAAGTTATGCTACTTTATTCCATATCCACTTAAAGTTTTATTTGAAATTACAGCACATTCAGTCGCAATTACAATTTTAAAAACCAAAAAGATGTAAAATTCCTTTAAAAATAAATTCCTTGTTTAAAAACAAATCTGCCCTAAAAAAATATATTGACAGCCTCTACGTTCAGAATATTTCATCCCAAACCACATTTCATTTGTTCGTAATATGTCTCAAAATGTTAAAGAAAGATTCAGCTTTTCTGTCATTACAGATTTGTGGCTTTTTCTTTTTTAATTTTTTAAACCACAAGGTTTAAGAAAACATTGGCCAAAATTTTCAAGATTAGAAAGCTTAGCAAATCAGTGTAAACAAAACTTAATTTACTGATAAATGAGATTACTATACAACATGTCTAAGCCCTCCAAATTACACTTGCCTAAAAAATTGACGGAAGAGTCTTGAGCATTTTAGGTCGCCTTTACGTTAACTAGCAGCTAACACTGAACACTAACATTGCAGGATCTCAAGAAACTATCTGCCCTTCTAACCTGCTGAGGGCACAACAGTTCACACTCAAGTCAAATAGAGAAAAGCTTGTATCTTGTTTCCACAGATCTGGGGAGAGGTAGGCAGAAGAGGGAAGAGAAAGATGTTTATTTCATTTATAATTTTGAAAGACTCCATGGGATGTTTTCTTTTAAAATGAATTTACATAAAAATATTCATATTAAATGTTTTCATTTAAAAAATAACATCTGATTTATAATGAACAGCACAGACATATGTACATTTTCAATAAATTGAAATAGCACCTTAAGAACACAGTTGCTGTTCACAAGTAGATTCCCTGGTTTAATGTCTCGATGTAAAATGCCAGCAGAATGTAGATATTTCAGACCTGAAATATTAAATGAAATTAAAATAAATACTTTTTTCCCCTTCTTCTTAAAAAAAAGTTTCAGGCTGACAACATTTTCCTGAAAGGTCTTGAAACTCTTGGTCAGCTATACTTCTCCATTTGCTCATTTTTACGCAATTCTAATTTTAAGTCTCTAGCATACACTCAATGAATGGATAAAACTTTGGGAGTAAACAAACCAGACATATATATATGTATATAGCATATATATGACACAGCATATTTTGCTCCCTGGTTCTGCCAAGGATACTCAGGTAATCATGATACTGCAATACCAACATATAGCTCCCACTGCTCTGTCTTTCCCAGTAACAATTTTAACTTCTGGGGCACTAAAATTTGACTTAGAAAATTGACTTCCTAGTTAACAACTACTCTGAAGACAAGTAAACTCAGGTAAATTCAGATTAAATCAAACCTAGTTTGCAATATTACTCCTTTTTCCGACCCCCTAGATATCAAGATGACTTTCTTTCAAAGTAATCATGAACCAGTAGCAGACAGTATAAAAAGGGACTTAAAAGAATACAGGCCCAAATTACAGTAAAGCCTAGGCCCTCTTCATAATTTTAAAGGTGTAAAAATTCAAAGCTATAGCTAAGGAACTTAGGCCATCTGATTGCAGTGATTAGGGATGTTCCTAAATTCTATGTGGTTAGGAAAGAAAGATAATCTATGTTTCCTGTGTGCTTTTGTAGTTCCTGAAACCAAAATCCGGGGGGGGGGGGGGTTTGTTTGTTTGTTTTCAATAAAATGAAACCAATACAAAAGCACCTCACTGAGAAGTTTAATGGAAAAAAGTATATCAATAGGAAGATGCTTATGCATGTGAACTACAGTAGTAGACAAAGCACAGAAAATGGAAAAATTATCATACTTCAAATAGAATTGGATAAAGCAAGTAAATAATAGCATTAAGATGGGCAACACTGAGCTCTCAGGTCAAATGTCCAGGCAAATGGAATGAGACTTGAAATAACTCTTGAACAAACTTCAACTGACAGCTTTATATTATATTACCATTTTGATAGAAATTAAGAGCTTTGCATTCTCCCCCACCCATCATAAACTCAATAATCACAGCAGCACAAATACCATCTTCTTTAGCACAACAGGTACTAACAGTAGCCAATGCTAATTCTGGATTTTAGATTTCTTTGCTCTACTCTTCATAAATGTGATCTAGCATTTATTTACTACCAGATACCACTGACTATTTGTTTTCAATTTATTCCAATGAAAATATCAAATAAAATCAATAGAAATCAACTGGACTAACAATGACCAGATGTTCAAAAGTCAAGCACAATAATCTAGCTTATTATTTGGACAAAATATTTTCCACATGGACTCAAAAAAAAAGTTTTAAATCACTATTGTGGTAAATCATTTTATCTAAAAATCAAACTTCATTGGACAGCTCCATAACAATTTAAATAGAGTGTTCTGCAAAATACTTTAAGTGGTTATAGTTACACATATTTATCAATTTGGCTCAATCAAGGTGTCTTTTCCATACCTTGATTCAACAAACATCAGAGGACTGCTGAAACACACACATCCCCCACCTTCAAGACTGTTTTTAAAAGAGACTTTTAAAAAAAGCCTCTGCAGCTAAAGTGTTAAGCATCGCCATCTTTATCTACGTACTGTGATAGAAGGCACCAGGGCTGCTATATACTTTTAACAAGATTAATTAATGCTTGCTATTCATTCATAATACGAAACAAATTATTAAGTTTCCACATGAAACTTATTCAAGACGGGGACATCTTGAGAATAAATATTAAGAAAGAGAGAAAAAAATAGTAATATTATATAATTTTTGTTAATTTTAAAAGAAAAAAATTACCTCTTAAAATCTGGTAAAGAAAAACTTTGACATGATCCGAGCTGAGTGGCTGAGGAGAGACGATAATCTTATGGAGGTCACTCTGCATCAATTCAGTGACAACATATCTTCAATTTATTAGTTAAGGCAAAAGCAGAAAGTCCAGCATATAATCTCTTGTAACATTTATCCTAGCTCATAGGAATTTGAGCTCTCATAAGTCAGAGGTATAGAGTAACAAAGAATAAAGCTTCTTCACGAAACGGAGGTCAAGTTTCTAGGCTCTTACAAGAATGAAAATAAAAACTGGGGTGCGAAAGAAAACAGATTACTAAAAGTAGCATTTGCATTAATGTTATTTGTTACAAAGTTATTCCAAAGTCAAATTACAACTCAGAAAAGAAAATACTTAATATTATTACTAATATTTTGAATTTTTTAGATTTTTCCTTAAGAACTGAAAGCCACAAATTAAAGGCAACTCATATAGTGATTTCAGAGTGGACATACAGGAACATGTTTTAACAGAAAAACTGAGAACTGCAACACTGGTGAAATTCTCACAGGTTGCTACATGACTAGTAACACAGACTCTTAGAAATACATATACCTCCCTAAATCTACACAGTACCCATTATTCCACCTTCTCAAGCATCAAATGAAAACATATACAAATCCTCATCATACAGACTCTTCTAAGTTATAATAGGTGAAGAAAAAACAACTTCAATCTACAGGAAAAAAAAACTACTAGAAACCACCATTTGATGTACAAACACACATGCGACACACAGCAAGAGTCATGCTCACTGATAATTTACACAAACAGTTAAAGATGCAAAAAGTTGCATATGCTTTGGCTTATCCTGAGGTAAGATGCAGATTAAGAAAGGTATTGACTTTATTCAGGAAGCACTAAAAATACTAAATATGTAATGCCTCAAATATGAAGAAATATGGAAAACACAACAAGCATACCTTAAGCCACAAAATCAGTATCATGAACACTCCTGAATATGTTGCAATATTAAAATGTATAAAAAATCATTAAAATATTTAGTATACTACAGACATGCTGCCTTTGAGTTCTACAGCTCAGTTCAGTGACAGTGTTTACTGTTCTTAGCAGTGAAGAGCCTATGGAGTTGTAGAGAAACCGTGCTATATTCTATTTCATTCATGAACAATATCACTAAATAAGTTTTGTTTTTGAATCTACAGATCAGAATAGAGTTTGAAGCAAAATTATAGTACCTTGACTTTCAATAAGACTTGAATTTGCAATGCTGAAAATTCTGAAAACTCTTAGTTTAACTTTTCAAATCAAACAAACTTGACAGGATAATTTAGAAACACTACCTGCTTACAAAGCTACTTTTTAGTAATCCTGTTTGAAAAAGAAATCTCCAGTTTGCTGTATTTATTACACTCATGGCTGGAGAGGGCAAAACACTGTGGCAATATTATAATTGTTTTTTTACATTATAGCAACGTATAAAACGTCTCACTGAAATTCCTGCGTTAGGCATTAGACATTGTAAGACAGGCCAAGCCCTGCACTGCTTAAAATTGAGATAAAATTGACATAAAGAGGTAGCACATCCTGCCAAGGTCATACAAATGATCAAGGACAGAGTTGGAAATAAAACTCAGTCTCCTGGGTCTCAGTCTAGTATCCCCCTTGGCAAATCACATTCATCTGCAGTTCAAGGTAAAGCAGCAGTCAGCTCTGCTAGTCTTCCCCACATACCAACTGATCATCTGTAAGAATCAATAACAGCTCAGTTACCCTCCTCAGACTGGGTGCTACGTAACTGTAACCTCATGCAAGTTAGCCTGTTACTCCGCAGAAAGAAACAGGATTTTGTTTTATATGAGAAAGGTGCAGGCTTTTGTTTTACTTGCCCTCCATATTTACCATGAACAAGCTCTGGTAACTTCATGAACTCATCTATGTTGTGACAGTATTTTCAAGAGTGCTCCACCTTAACCTTCTCTCTGAAGCCAACAGGAAGCTAATTAGGTCAATGTTGAGGGTTTTGTTCTCTTTTTATATATCTCACCATTATCCTGCAGCTGCTTAAATGCTTTTTATAACCACCTCTTTTACATACAAAGTCTGAAATATTACAGCAAACCTTGACTTCAGTGAAGATACTTATCTCTTAGTAACATGGTAAGCAAGCCAGCTTCAGCTGAAACTACTTGTTCTTACCATTATCAACAAATAATTGATCAGCACAGGTCAAGTTGCACATATAACGATCTAGAGAAACCTTACATCTTTCTTCCCTACCCAAATGAACATTCTTCTTCCATCTGTTGCTCTACAAACCATACCCGTTTCTTAAAAAATTCAGCCACATCGCTCATCTGCCATGAACACGCCAAGCAAAAAATCATTTTATAAATTAAACACTGCCAAATTTTTGACTAAACTCCCCAACTTAGAACTGTAGTCATGAAGAATTTATGAACATTTCTTTATAAGAAGAAAAACTCAACCCTGTAGAAAACTGAAATTTATGAAGCTAATTTTTCTTTTCCTTTCACAAAGACCTTCTTAAATATTTATGTCAGTCTTTTTAAATTTGTTTTTTACCTTATGGCTGCAACACATCTTTACATTTAATTTATAATGTAAAATATTAAAAAATCCAGAAGCAATGCACTGCACTTTGTTATAAGATTTCTGTTTTGCTACACCACAAATCCTCCTAAATCTCAATCCCTAGCATAACGTCTCCCAGATGTCTCAACTAGTTGCCATGCCAACTAAAGGAGCTTAAATTAAATGAGGGCCTGAAATGGCACCTGCACCACTCCAGGTCTGTTGCGCATTAAATAAAGCTCTCTTGACAGGGGCTCAGAGGTGCCATTAACTTGAACAGCAGCTATCTGATTATTGTCTCTAGATAATTTAATGAGGGTCTCCAAACAAGAGTGAAAGCAGCACTTGCTTGATGCTCCTGCCTTTTACAAATGTGGCAGTTTCTTAAACAGTTGGTGCACAAGTGGGTTAATGACTTTACTCTGGCCAGTACAATAAATGTTTAACAAAAAAAAAAAAAAAAAAAAAAAAAAAAAAAAAAAAAACCCCACAACCCACTCCACCTCAGTCAAACAACCAACCAAGAAAGACTAACCTAAACTTATGGGATTTCAATCAACTATTCAAACAAGTCTCTGCATTTTTCTTTTTAAATTGATGCATAAAATACGCTGGCCATGAGGTGGTCACTGGAACTGTAATATGCAGCTAAACTGAACATTACTACCAGATAAAAATTGCTGCTGACAGCAGTAATTAGTTAAGTAGCTGTATAAAATTAGAACTACAAATGTACCAATCTGCTTCAGAATAATTATCAAGGCAAATGCATAGCACAATAGAACCTCACTTATTCTTGTTGACTGGGAGACCTGCTGAATTGGTAAATTTTATGAAGTGACAAGCAAATTCAAAAAAAAAAAAAAAAAAAAGGAATACTACGTCACAAAGCGTACTTTATTCTCATAATGAATCAGACCATTCTTAATTATGCCTCTGCATACTTCACAACTCAATTCTCTGGGAAGAGGCCAGCGTTTTGTGGACAAGTAATGTAGATGGGTTAGCAGGAGGAGAAGAGGAGAAGCATGTAGCTGCAGGATACTATTAAGAAATGATCCATGTTTTTTTTAAAAAAGTCCAATCTTATATATTTCAAGATTTTCTTTAAAATGAGGACAATGAGGATTTCCTCCTGTTTTAATAGGTTTATATTTGTTTTACTTTAGGATCGTATCAAACTTAGTTTGTGATGTCATCTCTATTCTTTTCTAACTCTTTACAGCTACAATAGCTGCCAGGTACAAATATTTCTTTAACATCCTTGTTTCACATAAATGTTCAAATCATGGGGGGGGGAAAAAAAAAGAAAGCAAACAAAAAACTCCACAATCCATGTTAACATAGCTTAAGGAAAATTCAAAAAATTTAATGAATCTAGTACTTTTCTAAATTCACTTTTATGTTTAAAATATGCTGGCATTTTCTCTTGTATGTGAAATTACTAATACAAGTAATAGTTTTTGCTGTAGAATCATCTCCATTATGCAAGGCAGAAATGGCAATCTATGGCACATGTCAAAGGCTACAGACAAGCAGTGGCAGAAGATTTTTGGATGGGGTTGGGTATTGAAGGCAGAAAAACAGACATTTTTTCATAGCTGGAAGAAAATAGTGAAACTCAATCTGAATCACACTTCAAATTCTTGCTGAGTTTCTAATATAGAGAAAATTCAGCCTTTCAACATAATTCAGCTGGGGCACATTGAGAGAAGCATCTAGTTGAAGCAGCAGCTCCCATATCTCCACTCCTGCTCAGTCTCAAAACGCTACAGGAGCTGGAGTTCCCAGCCTTCCACAACAGCACCATGTCATCAATCAGCTCGGACTGAATGGCACTGGTATTACTTGCAGCTTACTATTTCATACTACATACAATAAAATGAGTAATATTCATATACAAATATTTGTATTTATGTATTTGCAAAATGAAGCTTGAAAGCTCTGTAACCTCTAGTTTGGGAAACACAAATATGCTCTGGCATATCACATCTGCAAGATAGTCCAGCCTTGCTGTGACAGATATTCTTGGCTGCATACTGTGGTTAGCAATAATGAGACATACAGGCTTTATGGTTGGAAATCTCCTTAACTAGTGGTACAGTGACTGAAGAACCATTTCCTGCAGGTATGGGGAAGAAAGGGATGGCAGGACAGTCTGCAGAATACAAAAATAAATTACACTACTTCATTAATTTCAAAATTCCTTTAGTTATTTAATTATTTAGGCTTGAGATTAACCGAATATGATATTCAGATGGGAAATAGGTCAAATATTTGTGCTACAAGGCACTTCTCGCAGATCACAGTTTTGATATTTTACAGTGTTTATGTATTGATGCAGTAAAATTATCACATACTTCCCTGAGTAGAAAAAAACAAACCAGTGCAAATTAATGAGCACTAGTCATGTGGATATTTGACTGACTAATCACTATTGAGAACTTAATTCCAGAAATAGCTTTTGAACAGATTTAAAAAGATGTAATATCATATGCTAACAAATATTGTGAAAACTTCCTATTCAAAGTTAACATTTTAAAACCTTCTTTCATAACATCATTTCAGTTTGTTCAACAATCAAATCACAATCCTTACGTTACAATTTAAGATAATTTATTGAGTAACTATAAAAAGTTTGAAGTAGAGGGAAAATCTCCATCTATTTTTACTGAATTATTGACTGCCAAGCACATATGGTGAGCAGATTTCACTAGGAAGGTAACTGCTAACAATACATGATGCGCAACTTAAAAACCTCCCTGGTATTTCCCACGTGTACACAATCTTCTGGATAGCAATAATTTCATATTGATGCATATCAGGGAAAACCAACATAATACCAGTATACTTAGATATTAAATTCCACAAGTAACTCGTTCTCTTACTACATGAAAATCACATGGAACAGACAGCTTTGAACGAACAGCCTATTCATTTTTTGAACAACTCTGAGCTGCTAGCTGGTAATGCTGTACAGCCTTTGTAACTGGCCTTCAGACATACTTCCACTGTAAGAGAGGACTGTGAACCAATGTCACCCTATAGAACAGGCCTCTCATCAATGAAACCTCTTCTGCACGAGCTCATATGGTGTCCATGTATACTTTTCCCTAATTTAAGGCACAATTTCTGGATTGGGGGATGTACTTGCACCCCGATAAAACAGATAAGAGTTACATTTTCAGTTCCAGGTAACATCATCCAAATAGATTTTGCAAATCTTGGGATAAAGATATTACAACTTCACTGCTCAAAAAAGTAAACTTTTAACCCAAGGCAAAAACCACATAATAGATAAGTTAGAGCCATTTTGGTAGGCAGTTTATTCAAGCAGACATCTAGGACTCTCTCTCTCTCTCATATACTGGTTTGACACCACCACCACCACACATTCATTATCTGTTAAGGTACGCCAGGCTACTCTGCTCACAACAATTCAAACGTGAGCTGCAATTCTCCTCAGTGCCTGATCCACCCACAACAGAAACTGCTGCAGTCACAGCTGCAAAGTGGTGACCCAAAGGCTTCTATTGAATGTCCTAAGTCTCGTGGTCCTTGATGCCCCTTTTCAATTCTTCTGTGTATTGTCCCAGAGGAACATAAACTGAAATATCCATTCATTCTTCTAATGAATTTAACGATTTTAAATACACCTACTGCATCTGTACTGCAATTATTTTGACAAAAAAGAGAGAAGAAGGCAAATAGTTTCCTATAACCAATACAATATTCAAGAAATTTAAACAAATATAAATCACAGCCTATAAAATACTAGTCAGAATGTCTTAAAAACAGTTAACCAGGAAGGAAATTAACATTTCTGTTTTTATATACAAAACTTGGCAGTAGCTACACTAATAGAAATAAGCTTATCCCACTTAAATATTCTTGATTGTACAGTCACACAGAAGGTGTAATTCTTAACCTAGATCTGATTTATAACTCATAGGACTTATTATAAAATGAGGGCAATGAATTAGTGCAGATAACCAAAATCCAGTTTATGAAGATCGTCTTGGATGCTACTGTTCACATAAAAGAAATATCAAAGGAAAGTTATAGGATCTTTATCTAATATTCATTTGAAAAACATCATATAGTACACCAGATCTTTTCAACTAATAAATTTATTTGATTGTCAATCAGCAAATTAGACTGTACTGCTGTTAGGATCACTGACTTCACAATACACTTACTTTTTCCAACAATCAGTTTAAGGTATTATAAATAGATCAAACCATATTTCACAAAGCTCAGTTTATCTAAAAATAAAGTGACAATTTTCAGTCCATTAAATTTTTCTGTAAAGTAGGTTAAGCAAAAAAAAAACAGCTAAGATTCATCAGTAATTAAAAAACTCTGCTGAAGACTGACACCAATATAATAAAGCTACTTGCAGGATTAGCAGAACACATGAGAGACATCTGTGGGACAGTGCATTAACCTTTTTCATTTTAACTGCTACTAAGCATCCAGGTAGCAGAAAAAAGTACTCAGGTCTGAGTAACTGTTGCATAAAAACACTTTTGGTATAAATTTATGTAATAAACCCATCTCTTCAATCAAAATACTCTTTTATATGCTCCTGCATGTATAAATACGTATTTTGGGATGAAAATTGATTGGTGCCTATCTTGCATTAGCTTGTAAACTTGTATGACTTGCTTGGCTTACAAAGAGATTTTGGTTAAAAATTTTGGTTTGCAGCATGGGGGCTATTTGCAAATTATAGACGGGAAAGATGATACTACCAAAGCCGTAAAAGGAGCAACTGCATAGTGAGATGACACACAGCTGCACATTCTACAATTCAAATGTTTACTTTCAACAATTCAGCAATACTTTTATTTGCTTTTGTGATTTTTCATAAAAGACATAAGTCTATTAGCTGGCCTCAGCTATATAGCAGATCTCTGTCCTGAAATGCTAATTTGGTAATGGAATGTGTCAATATGTTAGGGTATTTGATTATCTACTCTCTAAAATATAATTTTTACTTAAGTCTACAAAGGATTTTCTGTTACTAATAACATAGGGAAATATCTGAACAGGACTCGGCAGGACTTCAATGAAAACCTCTTTTTCTACAGAAATATAAAATGAAATATAACCAAATAATCTCACGTAATGAACATATCAAGTTCATTTTTTATTAGCTAAGAACTAGTTATCAATTTCCTAAACACTGTTCAAAAAAGTAGATCTTAGCATGTTAACTATTTGTAATAGTATAAAGAAGAGAGCAGACAGTGGGATTAATCTAAGGAGATAGCCTTTTTGTACCAATGAAAATCTGTGCTTAACTTATTGCATTATAGAATAAGTTTCTAGTAACTTAAGTAACAGAGTACTAATACTCTATAACAAGTTAAAGAACTCATCTTCCTACCAGAATTAGTATGAGCACTACTCAGCGTAATGAGCTACTTAAAATTTTTAGTATTTAAGAATGCAGAAATTTCCAACCCCAAAATACAAGACAACCCAAACAAAGATTGAAAAAGGGGGAGGGGGGAAACGCAAAACATGATGCTCTCACTCAAAGCTATGTAGTACAGAATTCAACTTTTTAATATGGTTATCCATATATGGGTACCCATAAGCATGTTCCTGTTTATCACAGCTACATTAAACAATGCATACATCATTGTGAAATCTATTTGCTTGATCAAGATAGGGGCTGAACGAGGAAAGCCACAACCTAACAAGTTTGCTGAAGCATCCATGAAAATTCATGAGTTCAAATCACAAGGTAGTAACACTCCTTAAAGGAATCAGATAGCATTCTAAGGTACTAAGAACTAGAGAGGAATATAAACTTCAGAAACAGTTTTCAGAAAAATACTTCGAATGAATCACTATTAGGAAAGCAGTACCTTTGGTAAATATTGCAATGCACTGCACTTTTTGGCTCTCCTTTATTCAAAGTTTCATATTCAATCCTGCCCCATTCATCTCTACTTAGGATTTCTAAGCTCAGGAAAATCACACCTACCTCAATTAGGATGCTCTATTTTATAGTTAGGATACATTTCTTCAAAATAGTCAATGTGTGGAGGCTGAAGTATGTCGAGGGCAGAGAGTACCTAGGAAACACCATACAAGATCAAGACATACCCCAGTCAAAGATAAACCCCTCTTAGAAAGATAATCAGATAGCAGTTTTCTTTGAGAGCTTAGTTTTATTATATCCCATCCAGTGAGACAGACATTCTGTCCCGCTATACATGAGCATTTAGTAGTCCACCAAGTCAGATGTTCTGTACCTTCAAGGTTTTCTTTTTTTTAATTCAGTATAATTTTCCCAAATGTTCAAGTACTGCCTTAAAAGCACAAGTCTATCTACTCAATAAAATTGTTTTATTTCAGCCATAAATATTTGAATCATAAAATATTTGAAAGAAGTAATTCTAACAGAGAAATGTAGAAGTAAAAGAATCTACATTTTGTTCTGCCATTTGTTTTTAACACTTCTGTGATGTACTTCTACAACAACAAGATTTTAAAAACAAACAAAAAATCCCCAGAGTTGTTCACATTCTGAATCTGAGCTTCTGCTCAGTCAGTCACTTAAAATCTCTCTGCACAGCAAAAA
Source organism: Rhea pennata (assembly GCF_028389875.1). Classification (NCBI taxonomy): domain Eukaryota; kingdom Metazoa; phylum Chordata; class Aves; order Rheiformes; family Rheidae; genus Rhea; species Rhea pennata. Next base: position 1,164,602 of record NC_084682.1, read on the forward strand.
GTTACAAAAGCAGTAGCAGAGAATTCACATTCTTTCACAGAAAAAAAATACTACCTTGGTGTAGTCTTTTAGATCCTGTCCTAGGAATATTTATGACATTTGGGAGATGGATACACACATCAGCAGTTATCAGTCTCCAGTTCTGACTGCTTACAGAGATGTTTTTATTTAATTTTAGTCCTCACTAAAATTTTTCCCATAATGAAGTTCCTGGTGAGAAGCAGCTTAAGATAACAATTCAAAGGATTTGCTGGGGAAAAGGAGGGGTGCAGGCGGCTTCTTTGCAATTTATTATCTAGCTTGCAAGGCAGTGATCCTTTTTTGTGCTCTCCCTAATAAAGCTTTTCTCAATTCAGTGCTTAGCCACAAATAAAATCTTTTTTTTAGAATATGATACCTTCAGATAAAAAAGAGGAATTTAGAAAAAAGAGAAAAAGCAATGAAATAGGGTTCTAAGACAAGTATTGACTTCCTGATAGAGTTGCACTAGCAGAAGACAGTATACCCAAGACGCTCATTACTGCTCACAAATGGGAGAGGTTACCACATCCACAATTGCATTTGTGGAAGAGTTTCTCCAAGAGCTTTTCAATTCACTGCAGACACAATCATCTGGGCCAACTCAAATCATTTTTAAATACTTTAACTTAACCTAGCTGATTTTACTTTGAGCAGATGTGGGAGCGTTTGCACAACCACTCTGCTAGAAGAACTGAGATAGCAATAAACTCCAACAAAGGGGAGAGGAAGGTGGACTAAGAAATAGTTTGGAAGCAAAAAGCATCTCCAGATAGCACAGCTGTTTGCAGACTAGAATTTATCTAAAGCCTAAACCAAGATCAGATTGAAGTCCATTTCCTATTTATTTGTAACTATTCTGGAAGTGAAAGTATGAATATCCTTAGAGTCTTTAATCAAACATTTAACTCTTCACACTGTTTACATCAGTAATGTCTGACCTCCTAGGAAATCTGACAACTGCAAAATTAAAGAACTTCTAAAGCATTTTAGATATTCTGTATCTTAAATGAAAAAATTTTTACATCATAGCTAGTACTATTTTACAGTTAGGCTTTACTAAATACTTCAAAATTACTTACATTGTCATGCTTAAAAAAACACAACATCTTCAACTCCCGGAAGACCCTTTTACAAGAGACCAAATTTTGGAAGACGTTGGGCATCTTTTTGAGTGCAACTCTCTTTCCATCTCGTGGATCTGTTACTGACCTACAGAATAAAAGATTCAGAACATCACATACTACTGTTAGACAACTTTTCTAAATCAGAAAGAATATTTAAGAGTTCTGATCATTCTCAACTTAGAAGGTGAGTCAAAACAATATGCAGTCATTCTAGGGAAAAAAGTATTAAGCTAAGGGAGTTTAAGTGCACTGTACTATAGTCTTTGTATTAAATGCAGTGTGATTATTCTTTGATGAAAGTACAAATACACACACCCGGTCAACCTCGGTAGCTGGACACACACATTAGGAAATATACTGCCTGCCCCTAACATACACTGTAGCCCAAAGCTGGATCAACAACTTAAGCCAAGGAGCATGTGTGACCACAAACATTTTCTTCACCTTCAAAAAGACCTTAATAAGAGTAAAATGTTTCTTCAATTATACAAAGTTGATTTTGTTAGATCTACTCCTTTCTTCTTCCTTCCTAAAAGGGTAAAAAGTTTAATAATTCTGTTCTGACAGAACATAGGCAAGCATAGTGCTATTACTTGATCTATCACTAACACCTTAAGTCTGGAGAAGTAACATCACATGGTATCGAAGTGTGCACAAATGTAAAATGGGTTCTATCTTTCTCCCAAAGAGTTTATGGGATGCAGCTATCACAGTTCAGAAATTATAAGGTACTTTGCATATGGCAAGTATTTAAACTTAATTAGATTCTGAAAATAGAATTTTATAAGAACCAAAGAACTAGAGCAAGGAGATTCTGGTGCCTCAATTCCCAGACATGGCTTTTAAGGTGAGGCTTCTCAAATCTCACTACAAAACAGGATTCCTGGATCTTCAGTCATTATGAAGTCTTCAATTTTTTTTTCCTGTATATTTTTATTGGAAAAAAAAAGTTACCTTCTTCTGAGTGCTATATTGTAAACATACAAGACTCTACATCTGACTATGCACCCTTATGACTACATTTGTCCTTAAAAAGTTGCTGGCTTTTCTATCATGGGACGGTCATATAGATGAGACTGAAGGCTTCTTCTTTTGTCCCAGGTTCATGCTGTTTTAAATGCCTAAATAAAAGATTAAAATGAGGTAATCACCTCTTTGTCAGATCTCCAAGTACCATGTCTGTCATCAGCAGATAAAACAATTCAGTCTAAAAACTCAGAAGTCATTGCTGATAGGAGTGGCTGAGAGTCAAAAGAGAACTACTGCGACCCACCCGGCTAGGACGCTTCCTGTTAATTGCCACAAAATATTTATATTTAATATGGAGGCCAAGGCGGGGTAGAGGTTGGTGACCTGGGAAAGTTGATACCAGACTACTACTACACTGGGAATCACAAAGCTGAAAAGACTCTGAAAAGATCTTCTAGTTCACAATCTGCTTCCTACTTTGTTCAGGACCTCTACCTCTTGCCTAAAATGACAAGAAAGGGAATGAAAACTGGAAGAGCAACAGCAAATCACCTGTTAATAGAAATCAGGGCTCACCACTGGCCAGACTGAAGCATCCTTCCTCACACTGCGTAGTAACGTCACTCTCAGACTACGGTTAACCTCACTGAGTCTATTTGCACACAAGGTACTAGGCACGGGGAGCGGGCAACACTTCAGTCTGCCCGGAGCTGTAGGATTACAGCGGAGGCGGGTTCTGAGCGACACACAGCAGGGCCAGCATGAGGTAGTGGCTCACAAATCCATATAAATTTGATCCCAGGATGAGCTGAGAGCTCCCACTGCACACAACGTCAAGCACCACCGATCTGCTAATTAGTGGTATCCTTCCCTCTTTATGAGGCAGCATCACTGGCCCCCAGCAAGTTTTTACTAGTGTGAAAAATAAAAGCTATAACACACTAATCTGTAAAAGAAAATTCAAGTTTATTATACCACATTTGAAAAGCTGATGATTCTTGGCAATTAAATAGATATATTCTTGCTACAGTAACAAATCTGCAAAGTTATATTAAAAAAAATCTTTACTGATTATACTGCAAATGCTACTGAATTGCTATCTTCCTTTTTCTTTGTAGTTTTGACACTATTACTGACCACTGCACATACACAACAAAACACTGTCCCACATCAATAGGATGTTCACAGCTACAGAAAAAAATTTTGTAATGAACCACACTGATGATACCCTTAGGTATCACACAGACACAGGCCTGAGACCTTAGACAATTTGAAAGTACCTAGGCAGTCCGCAAACACCTACCTCTGCTGTATTATATTCAACAGCGTAGTTAAAACAATAGTAAACAGCTGATCTAGCAATGAAAAATTCAGTTTAAAGTAGCAACAGTAACTTTTCATAGTCTTAATATATTATGTTATATAGCATATTAAGCATATTAAGGAGATGTTCTCCAACCACCTTTGAATAAGGGGCAGAAAATCACAATGAGTGTTGCTGTTTTGTTGTCTGCCCTTAAAAGACATGTAAGCAATCTAAAAATATATTCACGTGCCTTTCATTACTGTAGACAGAAGTGACCACAACAAGTAAATTTTCTGTAAATATAAAAACTCATTCTTAAACAATTTAAAAAATGGAGCATCTTAAACAGAAATCTGTATACTGAATGGCAGAGCACCAATGATAGCTATCAAGAATTATTTCAGTTATGAGTACAAGGAAGACTAAATTGCCTTGTGGAAAAGCCCCCCTGTAAGTTTACTTGTGCACTAGAAGCTCCTTGTGTAATGGGAGAAAACTGGAATGAGGAAGTTCTTTCTACTTGCATGTCCCATTTCTCTCCCAAAATATTCTCCTTCTGGAAAAATCTGGTGACAAAATAATAACAAAAGAGATGATAGCTGTTCAAAGCAAGATCAAAACATTGCAGCTTCTCATGCTACCGTAGATATCAACAACCACCTAGATCTTTTCTTATTCCACTGTGGTTGTTTTAAGATCTGTTACAGGCCACCCATCAATTTTTAATTACTGAATTTTAAACTTTTGCTACATTATTACTTTATAAATGGACTATTTTTGAAGTGTACATGAAACTCTTACACATACAAGCGAAGATATGGTGTAAAATTTAGAGTGAGCACCATAATTATCCTTTTTCCTTGTAAAAAATTTTATTTAATTCTTGGAAGGGAGAACTACACATCATATTTCCTAAGGATTCTATTTATTTAAATTACATTACTATTTATGACATCCAGCACCACAAACACATAAGACTGATTTATCTTTGGGAAAATGTAACAATATTTAAGATAAGAAACCAGTAGGGGCCTATGGGCTTTGCTCATGTTCCACCGTAAATCAGTCACCTCGTTTTTATGCCACAATTCCAATTTCTTGTTTCCTGATCTACCTGCAGCTAGACTACCTTCCTGCTTACACAGTAGGAATCAACAACAGATCTACAGCGGTAGTTCTGAGCAAGTATTGCCAAGTTCATCACTTAATTATGCTCATTTCTGCTCTGTTTGAATGGCACCACTAGTGGAGACAATTAAGTTACAGTATTCCTATTAACTTCTTCCTATTCTTCACTGCAAAAATCTGAATTCACAATACGTTAGCCAGCTTTGTTTCAGTCTTTAGTAAAGGCAGTCAAAGCGAATCCTAAGTACTGCTACTAAATTTCCTACAGAGAAAAAGAAAACAATAATGTAAACTGAAATGGGCAGAGGCAAAACAATCAGAAGTCACCAACAGCTACATTGGTAAAGACAGACATGTGAACAAGTAACGCTAGCCCATGACTGATAAAAATCTTGCCATCTGAAACTAGGGCACCACGTTCACTATTTATAGCACGAGTACACCAATTTCCATAAAACCAATAACAGACAACTTGTGTTTTGTTGGCCATTCTTCCTCTTGTTTTTGGTTGGGAAGCTTTATGATAGGGACTTGTATTTTTATACTTAGGCTGTATCTGTAGCAATCAGCTTCTAAATATGAGTAATATCATAAGAGAAATTACCAGTGCCATTAACTAGTCATGGAAGAATAACCCATCCCATACACGTTAAGCAAATAATATATCAAATCAGAAACAACTTTGAAATCTTAGATATTTTTGATATGATAAAATTTCATAAACAGATGAGGCATGCAATACAATTCCCATATATAAGTGAAGTAGATAGAAGGAACTGAGAACGTGCTTGAACAACACACAGTCAACTAATCAATCAAAATAGCGTAATTAAAAAAAAAAAAGAAAAGAAAAGAAAAAAAAGAGAGACTACTCTGGCATTGGTTTTTGGCTTAGAGGCTCATAAGAACCGAAAGATCATATTGGCAAAACCTGTTGAAGAAAGTTCTTCTACACTGCTGACTGACAATGCATGTGTTAGACTCCTGTCTGCTGTCCAGGTGCTCCCTTATTATTAATGTCCTGAAGACTTCTTAGATAAAAGCTCTATGGAGTTGAGTGCAACTGAGACAAAAAGGGGCTCACTAGCAACTATGCACGCAGCAAATTTTCAGCCATATTCAGGATCCACTGCTGCAGCAGTACCAACAAGAAGCCACCGAATTCAAGGCAGGCTACAGAGCTGTTCCTCTAATTCTGCCCATCAGCAGACAGGCCGAAACTGAAGCTTCCTGCTGGAAGAGGAATAAATACCCAAACAAGTTTCCAGTTGCTCGCTGTTTCATTTCCAATTGAACAAGAGGGAATAACCTGTTTGGTATTAGTCGGTTTGAATACTGGTCCTGCCTCCACCCTGTGACAAGTATCTCTGTCGTTGCACGTTTCTGTAGTAGGAAGCCAGCTTTGCGAACCTACATTCAAGACCTCCAGCGGCTGTTTTTAATAGCCATATTTTTAGCCATATTTCCTTTTAAAAACTTCCTATCTGCTTTTTTTCCCAAATCATGTGAGTATAAATATTGCTCCAGTGTTTGACAAGAAGATTTATACAATATATAATCAGAGCAATAACACATATGGTTTCAAAGTTTGCATTGTATCTTGTTAATGTTTTAAGGTAAAACTCACAAAGTAACATTTCATGTTATTATTCATGCAAAGACCAGTCATGCTTGTAGCTGGTAACAATATAACTCTAATGAATGTGAATGGAAGTGCGGTAATTTCACGCCATGTTGAGTTTGTTCTCTCTTAACTCAGGGTAGCAGCTGCTTTGGTTCAGCACAAACAGTACCAGAGAACAGAGATAAGTGCTGAAGCCTGTTACAGAGGAATGCTTTTATTTCTTTGTTGCTGAAAGGCTTGCTGGGCTGAGCTCTTCTCGTGCTGCAGCACACTGGTTATCCCATCTGTATTAACTAATGAACCTCAGACGGTAGAGATAACGAATGGCTCTGAAGGCAGCTTCCGTTATCGCCAGTGAAAACGACCCTGTTGAAGCTGTGCCTCTTATGACTAGTCTTATGACTAGTTACTTTTCAAACTCAACTTTCTATAAATTATTTGAATATTAAGTATATTGGGCATTTCATGCATATGCTAAATAAACATCTAATTTTTACAGTAACTTAAGTCTATTTACATAATCCTGTCTAATAAAATTAAATTAACATTTTCATTTTGTCTAAAGTCAAACAATTGAAAACTAAATTCTACAGTCCTGTATACTTTTCAGATAATGTTATGCCTCCACACAGGTGAGTTATCAGAAGACCTCAGAAAGTGTTTGTTTAAATTGGAGCTTAAAAAAGGCACTCCCAATTCTAATAAAGTATTAAAATAGAATAGTAAAATTCAGTTTTAGAATAGCAATCTGAAATATCTTCAAGCAAAGTCTGAAATTCAATAAATTACTTTAAAAGAATGGAAGTACTCCCTCACAGTGTCCTGAATTATGGAGACATTAAAATACAGATTAGCATTCAACATAAAGTTGAGCCGTACTACCACAAAATTATGCAAGTTGCATGCAAACACAAGAATCCAAAAGTCAGCATTTACAGAAACTAGATCAGACTGAAAATAAATTTTAGGATATGAAAGTTGACCATCCACAGTTAAGTAAGTTCATAACTGCTCTGTAGAAAGTTGAAGCTGTTTAGAGTTGCCTAAATTAACATTCTCATAAATCAGTCATGAACAATAATGCAAACTGTAAAATATTTTTCTATTAGTATTGTTTGTACTTTGCCTAACCTCTTTCCTACTCTCTTTATTAAAAAAATACAATTAGAAAAAAAAACATTTTAAGTCAAAATGTTCATCTTAAAAACATTAGATGGGTAGGAAAGAAACGGCTGAATGCCTAAAAATACTTTCTATTCTAAGCACTACAAGCGTGTTTAGGACAGTAACTTGATTACAATGTCATAATTTTACAATGACAAAGCAAAAAGAAAAACAGAATAGCACCTTAATAATTCAGACTCCCTCTCCAAAAATATGCAATGAAGGCTGTGTCCATCTCTTCCTCTCTGATTGAAGGTAGATGTTTAAAAGTTTAGAGCGATGATTCCCGAGCCTTTTCAGCTGCTGAGCCCACCTGAGAAAGCTGACAGCGCTCTGGCCACAGCTCTTTAGCTGTGAATCACAAGTACACTTATGCAGAAAACACTAAATTTTGTTCAAGTCGGACACCCGTGCCTTGGCTTGTGAGCTTTGTATCACTCACTGGCAACTTCACTGGGCAGCACAAAACTAACAGAACAATGAAGAGTGGAAATGTCAGGACCACATTAAAAAAACAAACAATCAAACAAAAAAAAAACGGTCTTTTCTGAAAACCTGTTATTTACCACATCCAATAAAAATGCTGAAAATGGTGCTTGGTATTTGTATACAGTACCTACTTTGATATTAGTAAAATAATTATTTATAGCAACATGCTATCTGGTCAGGTGTTCCCAAGAGGGACAAGAAAAGCCTGAAGGTCTCCCAGGAGCTAATTGAGAGAACACCAGAAAGGCAGCTTCACTCACTGCTGTTCTCAGAAGAACACATTTCAATTCCCTGCTTTGCTTTGCAAGGATATTGCACTGTAGGTGAAGCCGGCGGTGAAGCGTGCAGCAGGCAGGGAACCTATCCATCACTCAGCACAGTCAATGGGGCGCTCTTCAAGCTGCTACTGAAGCCTGCAAAGGTTTCACTTATTAAACATCAATTGTGCCTGGGGATAAAGAGATAAGAGACTAAGAAGATTTAAACCAAAAATAACTTAAAAATGATGTATAGGTATGGGACAAAAATCGAATTAGTGAATATAATTTGGAAGGAAAAAAAATCACAAAAGAGCTAGTTTAACTTTAGCCAGGTCTTTAAGAACTGTATGATTCCAGATGCTACTATGTTCTCATAGTAGCACCCAATCCTTTAGGATTCTTTATTATACTGTACAAAGCATGGGGAAAAGGTGCATTTAATACTATTAAACCAAGTCAAACATTTTGCTGTAAAACCAATCACAAGTTCCTCAGTACAATTAACTTCTGCTCACACAACCTCTGCTCACACAACCACTTCTCCTCCTGCCCAGGGAGGCTGCCTGCCTGGCTATGCACTCATTAAACCAGCCAGGGTCACAACCTCCTCCATTTGCTTACGGCAAAAGTAAACACTTCATAAAATTCAAAAAAGTTTCTTGGAAGATGCTTTCCCTTTGTTACTCTACCAATTTTTCATTCGGTAACGTTCCCAGTGGCAATATTTACATTAATTTCCCCTTAACCAAATTGACTTTATGATTCAGCCACTTAAAAAAATCATGACTATCTCCAATTTGTTGTGGCAGTAGCACCTACTGCTACAGGTAAAACCAGGATTACCAGAGCCTAAATACTACAGAAGGTTACTCCTCTGTTCCTGCTTACTTAATGTACTTGACAGCATGCTGCTATTTTGAACAGTTTCTTTCCTTTGCAACATCAGTTTGTTCAGTTCTCCTTTACACACAGAAGAAAATGTCCTCCCTTGACAAAAAGCAGGAAAAGTAACGGACACGAAAGTAAAGAGATGAGGTTAGAGGTACGCAAGACAAAACTAGTTGTCTTATTTCAGGAAACTGCTGGTTACAAGCATTTTCAAAAAGTTTCAATAGTTTTGCTAGGTTCATCAAAACAAGCTTTTATCGAGCACATATTTTAAAAAGTCAGTTATAAAAGTACTTGAACTAATACTAACTTCTAAAACTCATAAGCCAATGAACACCAGAATGCCTATTTCCTGTAAAGAATGCAAACCCCCACAAACCTGTGTTATAATAATTCTTTTCAGACTGTTTTTTCAGCTTTCAATTTGCACTACTCGCATTCATAACTAAAGCTACCCCCAAAATCCATCTTTTTTTCTGCAAACTTCTAAAGTTTAAATACAGAAGAACAGAATAAATCAATCTAATGAAAAATAACAGTACTACTGTACAGAATTTCAGATTTCTCAGCTCTCACCATCTTCAGAGCAAATGGCAGGGACACTATCTCCATTTCAGTGGAAAGGACACTGACAGACGCACAAAACCAAACACTTCACAGACAAAATAGTTAGGAGCGCTACACAAATAAGAAACTCATGAATAAACAAACAGTTCCTTTCAGAAAAGTGCTGCGTGCCTACCTCCTAGGCAAAACCTGAAACCGCACTCCAGGTTATGAACAATTTGCAGGCTGCTTCTTTTGCTTTACAGTGACCATCACTAGCAAGAAGTCAAGAACTCAAACTCCATCCACAGATCTAACATGACGGCCTCTGTGCAGCTGGGGCCTCCTGGCAGCTGGCTGGTCAGATGGTGCTGATTGCCCACCTCCAACAACCTCAGGCATATTAATGTACATATCTTCCTCGTATTCCTTTTTCTTTCATGTTCCCATAGGGATACTACACAATTTCTGATAGGAGAGAGGATATCTAAAGGAGCTTCAAAAAAGCACATATTCCATTCCACTACAATTTAGAGAACTACTGGAATACAAAGTATATTTATGGACTCCTGAATTCTGATAGTCAATAAACACCATACATACGTCTATGATTTTTAATAAAAATAATGATCTTCCAAATTAAGTGCAAATAAATAACTTGGACAATAGTATTTTAGCTCTTGTCAAAAAACTATCAAACATACATTTGAAAGCTCAACATGTGACTGAAATCTTCCTTTTGAAAATCACCCCTTTTTTCCTTGACACCAAAATTTTGCAAAATCCTTCATCAAATCTTTATCAAGTTGAAAGTTAAGCTTTCTATACCGAAGCAGTATGTATTTGTATTATGTTTGTTCTGGACTTTGAAAACCTTAGTGTTTACAAGGCATGTACCGGATAGCTTGTTTAATTCTTGCACATCCAGTCCTATATTCCCTAATACATCTAAAACTGCCTATCACACAACAAGAACTACTACTCTGTGATGAGGATTCCCTGAACCTCCTTTTGGAAATGAATTAATCTAAATTTAAAGAAAACAGGGTAAGGGAAAGGGAGAAGAAATCACTCAGCTGTTTTTCCTGGCATATAAAACTACAGTTTAAGGCTGCAGGAGGAGTTATTTAGACGTTCATAGAACAGTTCATCTTCATTCATCTACTTCAACAAATATCTTTAAATGAATGAGCTGTAATATTAGATAAAGATTGTTTAATCTTGCTCTAGAAAAAGAAAAAAAATGTATTTATTTTTAAGGTGCATTATTTAATCACTCCTTCATATTTTACGGTATTAAAAAATACAAAACAGATTCAAAATTGTATTCTTGTTCAAATTAAAATGTTTATTTCAAATGATTTTCTTTTGAACTAGAGGCTCCAGTAACACAAAACAATGATGGGTCGCTATTTTGGAAGGCAGAATTTCTCCTAGAAATTGATGTTATGCTACATTTGTACCACTCACTGGGCTAAGTTTTTAGTTGTGTTTTCTCTTTTCTTTAAAAGAAAGTCGAATGTACCAGAATGTATATACATCTTCCTTTACGATAGCAATTCAGTACTGCATCATTAAAGAGCAGGCTGACTTTGCAGGTAATATTTTTCACTAGAACAACCAGTACCTTGTTTCACCAGCACAAACCAGAGTAAAAACACACAGAAGCTGTTGGGCATAAAAGCCCTTGTTTTGCCTCTCCTTAAACCACCACAGGTACAACAGTACTATCCCAAGTAGAAGATTTTTACCCATGCAACAGTGCCGTTAGATCAGGATGTAGTTGTCCAAGTGATTTATTGATGGTGTGGCTTCACACTATACTGTCTTGCACAAGCGCAAGCCGCTGCTAGAAGGGGCGGTCCTGCTGCTCCCCCCTTGCTGTCTCCTGCCCTTTCGCTGCTATTTCAGACAGTTATCAGCTGCCTGCAAGGTGAGATGGTTCAGCAAAGTAATCCCCTCGGGAGAGATTCAGTATTAAATGCGCAGCGAGCTGCATGAAGTCATCCTAAAGCCCCTGATCCCTCGAGCTGACACCAGGGAAGCTGTGTGAGCACATGGCTGAGCCAGAGTGCAAGACAGTGCAGTTTGCTAGTAGCAGTTCACAATTACACCAGATTAGGCACAGCACGAAACCAGGCCCTCAGTTGTGCTGGAAGCTTATGTATGGACAGAGCCAAAAATGAAGATCTGGTCTACTAAATTCCTGGTCAGTGCCCTGGGAAGAAGGGCCATTCTTCTCACCATAAGAAAGCCTTTCTTGCTGATTATACATGACATAAATATGCTATGTCTTATTATATTTAAGAACTATAAAAAAAGATAAGTCTGATAAAATACATTAAGGAAAAGATGCTTTATATAAACTGTAGCTTTACATTATATACCTCTTGACATTATAGGCTAATCACTCCAGAAATTTTAAAATTTTAAAGAGTAGTAGAACTGCAGAAAAGATTAATGATACAACCCAGGCCTTTAGTTAAAATGTTTTCAGAGACAGTTCAAACTATTTCAAAGAATCTTTGCAGGCATTTAACCTTTTCAATTACCCATTATAAGTCTCTAACTTTCTACATGTTGATGGCAAATTCTGAAGACAGAGATTATGCCAAGAGTAACTTTTTCTTTCTCTGAATCCAGGTCAATGCATATGCATCATTCTATGGCTTCAACTGGTAGAAAAACAAGTTTGTGACTACTCCATGGCAATTATTGCACAGGAACAAGGTAATGAAAGAATGTTTTCAGAGGGTGGTGTGGGAAAACTGCTGATTGAGTATGTTCTAAGAGGGAAGTAACCTTCCCCTGTGTTTATAGGCAACACCTATAAACTGACATTAAGACTTATCGAAAGAGAGGGAGGAAAAAGCTGTTTGTGATTTTTTTATATATATAATTACTTTTCAGGTTTCTTTATTATGCAGATGTTTTTAACCATAAAACTTCTCCCAGAAAGCTTCATGTTAAGATATATAATATAGTCCCACAAACATTTTATTTGCTCACTCAAGCATATTTGATACAGGACTTTCAGACAAATAATGTTGCTCATATTCAAGACCATGTGATAACCAATACACCATTTCTCTAGCACACAGCATCCCCAAAATTCATGGTGCCACAGCCACAGTTTTATTTTAGATTACTGAGGCCAATAGCTAAAATAGAGTTCTGCTACAGCCTTTTGTCTGACAAACGCTTATAGGCATTTTTATACATACGATATAACAAACAATCACATCTTGGCATATTTCAAAATATATCTGAACCTGGAATGAAATAAAAGATGTTAGAAAAGTACTCAAAATCAAAAGATTAAGACTGAAGTTAAAGTGCAGAGAGAGGGTGTACAGTTATGCAATTATGTATCTGGGAAATGTTTGATCAAGTACATAAAGTTTAAACATAGGAAGAGCCAACAGATCCAGTTTGTCTGCTGTGTTGATTTATTGATAGATAATAAGCCCTACTAAAGCATTACAAAAAGATGATCAACAATTTTTAATAGATTATTAGGTAGTGGAGGGGAGAAGCAGTGAAAAAATATACACATATATAAAATATATATATATATAATACATATATATAAAATATACATATACATAAATGAAATAATTAAGACAATAAAAACATACATATTATAACAAATGTGTTAAGAAGTAAAAGGAAATTATATTAGGTTAATCTAATTTCTAAGCATATACTGAGGTTTTAGGAAAAAAACTCAAGTAGTTGCTTTACTAGTTCTACTACTAAAGAACACTAAAACACAGGCAAGACAGCACAAATGTAATGTTCCAGATTCACCAGTGACCATGTCTAAAACAGAAGTATTTTCTCCAATCACAAACTAAAGAGTTCACCTTCTAAAACAACTCCTGACCACCAATGGTGGTGTTCACCAATGCATAAAACATGCACTTTAAGGCTTTGCGACAATTCTTATTGAAAGTTGACTTATTCAAATGTTCAATGCAAATACTAAAGATGGAATTAGTTTTGCCTACCTTTAGTAACCTAAAATTCAAATTTCCAGTCAAAAGCTGTGAATGTGGCATACCTACCCTGATATATAATTGTTGCTCAGCTCCTAGATCTGGCTCACTGTGTGGCCATGCCAACAGTCATGCTGGCAAAATGAAGGAGAAAACAGGGAAAGTGGTAGCTGAGACAACGGGGAAGCCAGACTGCTTTTTTGTTAACAGTGACAGCTCAAACATATGTCAAATATGACCCACATCAGTCACACAGGCTATGTCTAGTCAATAAGGAGAGGGAGGGACGGGATTATTCTCTTCTAGAGGGCCTGTCTTAAACAACATATGAATAGTTTCTCCAGAAATGCCTCACCCTACCAATTAACCAGAGAGTTAAGGTATCTTGCTTAAAATACAGTCTCACTTGTGGATAGCCAAAGCTTGTTGATTTGAGGTCCCTCATTTCTGAATTTTACTTGAGTTTTTCTTCCTCGTTGTATCAACTTCTAATTGACAGTCAGCGCTCTACATTACAAACCACATTAAATGCTATCTTACCACTAAAGTGACTTAGGCTTCTCTTGCAATGAGAAATGGGAGTGGTGGCTAACTGAGTGGTGTGGTTATTAAGTTTTGTTTTTGTTGGATTTTTTTGCAACAAGAGAAGCTTGGCATAAACATTCATACAATTAGCATGGCGTTATAACATTCCCCCCACCCCGCAGGTGTACATGCTTTAGTTAAGAGATGCAAAAGCTGATAGATTCTAATACAAAGGAGATCTGCATAATGACTTTAATTATAATTTTCAAAGGGAAAGCCACACACAGGTAAGCAATGAGGAGGGAAATATTACAGTAGTGCAATGCCGAGTCTGTCTCTGCAGTGACCACAGCTCTTTGAGAGTCCGTTTCAAAATCATAGCAGGAGGCTAGTTACCCCTAATTAAGTATAAACAAATGGACATCAACAGATCAGACAGTCACAGCACTGTCAGTGATGAAGAAACAGAGGGTAGAGAAGTACCCAGTATCCAGTATGACTACCCACAGGAGTGAAAAAGTGCACTGACGAGAGCTGGATTCTGTACCCCTGAAGCAGCCAGAGACTTAAGTCTGGCACTTCGTTAAATAATCTCTTCATCTAGCTTCCAAGTAAGAAAATAAATATCTGATCACCTTAAGTAGCTAATTAGGGCCCACAAGACAGACACATGGAATGCACTGAAGCATACCAACACTTCCGTGAAACATGCCCACCTGTTCTCACCAACAGTTCATGGGCTTAAAATGTTTCCACAAAATCTGGTTGCATGCCCACTGCAAATCATTGCCTACAAAGAGCTCCTAGTAGCTGCAGCACAGAAGATTAACCCACTTTTAACAGAACGTGAAAGAATACATCAAGTGAAAGTCAGTACAGGTGCATGAAATGAACACATCACCTGCATGGAAAGAAAGAAGGATTATCAGAATAGAACAGATATTTACTTTTTGGAGATATTAAAAAAATTGATGGGCTGTTAATAATTTTCAGGTCACTATTCCTGTGCAGTGGTATCAAGTTGGCAATACTTTGAAGATGCTAAAATGATATACTAACAGGATACAAATATCCTGTATTTTAAGAGAGATGACATAAAAGCGAACGGAAAAAGATAGCTGACCAAAACTTAGATTTGTCTTAGATTTAGTTTCGCAGCACAGACATCCAGGACTAGGCAGTATAAAAGCAATAAGGAATTTTGCAGACAGCGCAATGTCAGTCAGGGGTAAGAACTCAACAGATCTAATACGTAATAGCATAAACACCACAGGCAGATGCAATATCCACCGCCTTCTCTGGAATGCATGTTTTACTCTTAGAAAAACTGACTTTGCAACATAAGGAAGCAGTTTGCTTTACTGGCTTTTGATAATCACATACTGTAGCCCTACAGCAAAAGCAAAGGAATTGTTACAGTTATCTGTATGATACAAAACCTGCTTCTCAAAAACACAGATATAGGGAGGTGTACAGTGGTGCCCTAAAGACCCAATCAAAATTGAGTCCACACTGTGCTACACAGTTACAAATAAAGTAAGTAACAGTATATACCCTAGAGGGATTGGTCTAATTTAAAAACAAGTCAGGGTAAAACAACAATGAAGACATAAGTGGTTACATTTACTCTGTAGAGTGGTATTTACTATTAGTTATTCATTTACAAGTCAATGTACATTGTATTATTTATAAAATCTGACATTATCAATAGCGATCAGACCTCTTTTGAGAAGTGTAATATGTAATTGGAGGTCTTGAGAATGTCTCATAAAAGCTAACTGTCAGCTAATGAAGTGAAGATACTAGAAGGTAAGAAAAGCAAATGCATTAATGACTTCCAAAAAAGGCAATCCGTGTGACAGTGTTCACATGTAAACTATAAAAATAGTAGAGGAAAAACAGGAAGAATATTTTGAAAGCTGCTCTTTAGTAAAGATACACAAGAAAAAAATACAGTGATTGATTTACGAATGGTCATAGCAGTCACTTAAAAAAAAACCTATTTCTATTCTAGGTATTTTCACTCTTGGTTCACAGTAGAAATTTGTCAATTGTAAACTTATGTTTTCAGTTTTTAGCTTTAGCAAGCACAAAAAGTTACTAATTTTTATATAAAGATTCGTCCGATAATTACTTAATCTCTGAAAAAAAATTCTTTTGCATAACAAAACTTTCTCCAACACTCAAACATTTATTCTAGTAAGTGAAGACTAATGTAAGAGAAAAAAAATACATATTTTTGTTTTCTTTTGGACGCTAAAGTTCAAGACAGGATACTGTAATTCCTGTTGTTAGTTAAAAAGTGAAATTATCTAAATATTTGATAATAAAACATTACTTAGTATATAAATGGTTTCTAATACAGTAGTGATGAGGCTAGGAAAAAAGCTAGAGAACAGCTTAAAGTTGCCAGTAAACACGAATAAATTTAAACTGCAAAGTCTGGTAAAAGTTATGGCAAAAAGATGAGAAATAATCCTCTCAGGCATTATTCATGATAAGCTAGTGGGTTTTAGTAAAAAACAGATTTTCTTTTAAAACCTATAAAAGAATGACTTTTTAAATATATAATAAAAACCATTTATAATGAAATGGGATATAGTGAAACTCCATTCTTCAGTGAAACTAAAAGTCTCGTTTGTTTTAATAAATGCCAGTGTTCCTCCTCTCCCACCTCAGCTCACTCGTTATTCCCCTCTTCTTGCTTAAAGCATCTGTCTGTGAACATAATCTAGCAAGGTCTCTGGAGTGGTAATTCAGTGGAAATTCTTCTCAATTGAAGCTGCCAATTGCAACTGGCATCTGAACATGAGATACTTGGGCTAACGCAGACTCCTGTCTGCAAGGAAGCTCTAGTATACTGGCTATGTAATATTCACTATCGACCAGCTTTTAAGAAATTTTTACTAACAATTATCATAGGCTTAATTTTATATAAATGGCAAAAAACAATAGCTGTTGTGCATCTGTTTTAATTCTCTAAAAATCTTTAAAAAAAAAGAAAATCCTTGTAGGAGAACTCAATGTCAACATTCAATTTCTCTGTTTTAAGGAAAATACCGAAACACAGTATTAATTATTCTTAAATACAAATACTAAAGTACATATGCACATCTGAGTATATTGTAGAGGCATTCACGTTTATCTGATATAGTCAGAAATCCCATCTTACAGATCTTCTTACAAAAATCTTAATCATAAATTCTTACAATGAAAAAAGTAAGAATTAACTTGTCAGACTGAAGGCACAATTTTAGTGTTTACAAAACCCTGGAAGCTATACTCCCTGGAGACCCTGATCCAATTATGAAAACAAATCCCACACTAGCAATGCCAATTTACAGGACAGCAACAAAGAATTTTAAGCTGCAATTTCAAAACATCACATGTACAAAGAAGTATTAAGCAATATATTGTTTATTTGTTTTATATAAGAATATTCAAAAAGAATCATATTATGAATATTTTGTAAGTTATAACATTTAATCTTAAATTCTTCAAGATACAGTTGTAGTTTATGAAGATAAAATGTGTTCATGACTGTGCTGCTTAATGAAGATCACATTACACACAATAATAAGGGGAGGAGAATGAAGCAAAGTGCCTGCTGGCCATATTAACAAGGTAATGCAGGTCTGTATGTTAACTCTATAAGGCTCTTGGGAACTCATTTCATTGATTTATTTTGATAACTCTTTCAGCACAGGGAAAGGGGTGCCAACAAAAATAGTGAAGAAAAATTTCCCTGTAACTGTCCACTTTGGTTCAACTTTTGTCCATTATCTACAACCCAATTATTCTGCATTACATCCCAAGGCCAGTACTCCACTGGGAAGTAACAGTTCATTAAGAAAACATTTCTCCCATTTTATTCTTCCTCTTTGGAAATCAGCTTCAGGATTCCTGCATCAGTTTCATACCTCATTCACACAACAGGTTGCTCAACACTGCACTGACAAGAACCTGTTTACAGAAAGCAGCAGACTGATAAAAAGTGGGGTAAACATGTTCACAGACAAAAGTAAAAACTTCTTACAGTTTCAGACATCTGGGACCTACAAAATCACATTTTACCAACTAAATATTTTCCTGAAATGTAGGTAAGTAAAATAAGTTTTAGATCCAGGAATTTGTGTTTGACCACTGGTTATATGTTTTCAAAAACACTGAACAGATCAGTTCCTTAAAAAGAAGATTACCAGAAGACAACATAGTTAACATACTACAAATATGAATTCTCAGCTCTTTAATAAATTGCCTTTACTTACCTTACAGAGTAATGCAAGGTACTCCAAAAATAGTTTAATGTTTGTACTCCACAAAAAACTTGCGAAGTAAGGTACTCCAAAGAGCCAAGTCTTTCTAATTACAGGATTCATTTGGGAAAGAAAAGACTGAGTATAAGGTAATAGATTTAATAGATAGCTTTAAGATGAGTCTGAAGAATAAAACCTAAATTTAACTTTCACTAAAAGATATTTCATGTGAAAGGGTTAAGCAGCTTGTTCTTCATGCTACACTTCAAAGGTAAGCTTTATTCACATCTTGCTCAGCTGCCAAATGCAGACCTCTCCAGAGCTCCTTTTTCAACTGTAGATGCCCTAAAAAGCCTTTTAATGTTGCGTTCTAATCACACCCTCAAGCATGTGCGCCATTATCACTTATTCTTTCAAAATCAGAGCTAAAAGCAAAACTGATTACTGCAAGAAATCTGTCTCCTTGAACAGGAATCGATTCAGAGTATCTCACTTAAAAGAAAGGATAGAAAATTTAAGGGATACTGTTATGGGTAATATCATTAAAAATGTTTAATTTGTCTTCCTTCATGGAAGCTTAAAATTGAAACTGCTTTCCAAATCAAATTTATTTCTCCATTTACACAATTTTTTCTGGCTATGCTTGAGGCCTTTTTATTTACTTCCCAACTGCCTACATGAACCACAGCCATATATAAGCTATTACATGATACAGAACATTTATTCTGATTATTCTTCTATTCATTAAAAACGATTCTTCTTTTCAGGCAATGGCATAGCTCTGTAAGGTCTATGCTGATTAAAAAAAAAAAAAGAAAAAGAAAAGAAAAAAGCCTAACAAAGAGGCAAATCTCTGTGCTTTTTTGTACTTCTTTCTTTTTTTAACAACATACCACAGTTACCTGAGCTACTACATTCCTGGTCCAATTCACTGACCTCTATTCCCATTCCCACTAGCTAACCAAACATGAGAAACCTTCTCCGTATCCAATAAGCCTCTGGCTTTGGCACAGATCCTAGAACACCTTCGTACATCCATAGAAAACTAGGTTACTAAAGTCTCTGGTCACATCCTCTAGATAGTCAGATTTTTGGTTTCCAGCAATAATCCACCGCATCTCAGCTTCCACAGTAAGGCTTCCCTTGCGCCCCTCATCCTCCCTAGCACCTTCTCCCCTGGAGCAGGGGGCCCAAACCCCTCCAGCACCATACCTCATCTCAGTTAACATCTCCATATGCCATCTCCCAGGTTAAAGCCATCACATTTCAGCCATTCAAATGGTTTAAAATTGTTTGGCTGTTTGCCAGTATTGCAGAGTATTCAAACCAAAGCCTGCAACAGATATTTCAGACATCAGTAATTCACTGCGATGTGGTTATAAACCTGTGTTCTCCACACAGGAAGTAGTTGGATCTATTGGTTAAGTACTAAGCCTGAAAATTTCAATATATTTGTTACATGAGGTTGACAGTACCTTTCAATTTTATGAACTGCATGAACTGTGTACAAACATTTCTTTTTCATCATTAATTACAAAAGTTTACAATACAGAGTATTTATTAGTTGCCACCCTCTCTTCCATTCCTGTTGCCAGAAATTATTTTATACAACAATCTTTTTCTTTTTTTTCATCTTAAGTGAGACACTACAATCACAGAACTTAAAACAAGCACTAAAATGTCACTTACAGAAAGCATTAAACTTGTAAGGTACTCTGATTCCCAGCACAAATATTTAATAATGGCTGAAGTGAACATTAACCAGAGAACACTCAGTCCTTCCTCTGCTGAATAAGCCAAAACTAAGATTTGAGAAATAAAATAAATAGCATATCTGAAAAAGTACTATTAGTTCTTCTAACAGTACCTCTTCAGAGACAATCCCGTTGCTTTCCTTAATGCTAATGCAAACAGAAGACAATGCTTTCTCCATTTTGATTTTGTGATGAAGAGACCAATTACCTTAATGGCAGCTTCCTTGCCTTTGTATACAAGTCAACAGGAGATCAACTTTTCTGATGCTTCCTCTGTAAGTTTTGCTAATGTACCATATTCAAAACCCAGCTACTTTTTTTTCCTATGAAGATATCTAAGTGACCAAAACCACAGTCATCCTTTGAGTTACTATAGGAGCAGAAGAGACATGCCAGAACACAAGCACTAAATAAGCTTAGAGTCAGTACAGTGCAAAAAAATAGAAAATTCTTTAGTGTTGTGGGATATTTTTGGCAGATGGAAGAAGATTTTTTTAATACGCATTTTTGAAGATTTAAAAAAGACTCAGCCTTGTAAAGGAAAAACATATATATATGTATGTGCACACACACACGCAATATATATAGGTGTGTGTGTGTGTATATACACATATGACTGTGTGTGTATACACATATATATACACACATATTTTCATTGAGCTTAGATTTACTGACAGGGAGCTTAAAGAGACTTCAGTGTCCCATTATCATGGGTCAGAGAAGTGACTGAGCCCAAGTGACACCATCAGGTCTCACAGCTCTGTAAAATTCCTCCTATTCCCTGGACAGTCCCAGAGCCACAGCCACTCCTTTTCATTGGATTCAAAAATCAAATTCAGAAATGGTAAGATATTAGAGTGACAGCCTAAAATACACAGATCAGGAATATCTTTGAATTAACAGCCTGCTGAGACAGTGATCCAAGATGTTTTACAACTCTTTCATACCTCTGATAGGCACAAAATATAACTGATGCAATTTTCCTTCATGTTATGATGCTATGAGAGATCATCTAGCTCATTAGTCAAATGACAGAAATGCTGCAAAATTTGCAAAATAGATCTAAATTTTCAGGTAAAATTAAGTCCCTATCTACCCTCATTTAAGCCAATATTCTCTGCAATGTTGTAATCATCAATAAATAATATTCTGAAATAGTCACCATTTTAAGAGACTGAATGTTATAACCCAACAACACTTCCCTTCTACCAAAGGAAGAAAAATAACATTCTCAAACTGATTTGAAAGCCTAACCTCTCCTGTGGTCTCCAAATTAACATCCCGGACTGTTTCATGAGAAGGTTATGCCCTCCGAGACTGCAACCCTTAGTTCACCATCCTCCAGCAGACACCTTTGACAAAAGGCCCCTGCCTGACGGGACTCAATCCAGTGTGCAAGGAACGGCAAAAGGAACCAAGAAAGAAGGAAGACAACAAGGCAAAGAAAAAATACAAATATAACTGCTACCTTATTTCCTGGCAAGAATGTATGTGGACACATACAAAGATGAAGGATAACAGAAAACAAGTACAGGAAAGAAGAGGATGAAGAAGGAAAAGAGCATAAAATAACCTTAAGGTTAAAAATAATGAAATTACATTTTACTATCTGTAGAAAAAACACAGAAATTCCACTCACTTGGCAAGAAAAAACAGCAAGAGAAGTAAAAGCAGAAAACTATTTTGATGTTTTTTGACACAAATTACCATCTATTACTGGATTTTTTTAAAAAATAACTGTTTAGTACTGAGCATTTGGCAGTCAATGTTGTCTCTGACAGAGTTCAAGTCCTCAAACTCAACTTTCTGCCTCTAATCCATCACGAGAACTTAACATGACCCCCCCCTTCCAAACAGTATATGACCGCCACCCATTACAAACAAATAATTATTTTTTTGCAAGACAAGGCATCGCTGTACCGGTATTATATCTAATGCATATCTCATCAGATATATGTTAAACCCAGTGAAAATTTAGCTTCAGAAGTGAGAATTTTTTCAATAGCAAGTATACCTAAAGGTTTAATAATCACATAATAGTACAGCAATAAAACAAATTATCACTGTCAAAACACCGATGACCGATTTCTGTCAGTCTCTAATCCTTACTTTTTGTTTGTTTCCTTTTCTGGGAAAGTATTTTTAGATGGAAGCAGAATTAAGTAATAAATTAATTATAATGATGAATCACAAACAGATTAATCTGTGATCTCTTCAACCATAAAACCTTAAGAGATGAAAATATAAAATACAGACATACTTCAGGCATGAAATGAAAGATACATTCCTCCAGCTCTGGTGGCTGCTGCGCAGGTAATTTGGTATTGCTAAACAGAACGTGTCACGCAGCTATTTCTTTTACCGATGTTCGCAAATCAGAGAGTATCTCTCAGAATGGTCCTGCTCCTTTAACCTCATCCTTCCCAAGTATATATTATATTACTTTATGTATTAATTTAATATATTTGAACATGGCCTGAAGGTGTCATATGCTTACTGGCCAGCAATTAAACTCACTGGCTTAAGTTACAAAAGGTGTAATAAGACATAGTAGCAAAGTTCAAAGGTTTATTGAATGGCCTTGTCACCAGTCCCTCTCCAAGGGCTGAGGCTGCTGGCAGGACGGTGCCCCTATATGCTCTTCAGAAGTTCTGCTTTTTATTTTATTAGTAAAGGTCTGCAAGACTTGTCACCACAGCAGAAAACAACCAGCCCTGCTGACTTCATGCTGCTGGTGCACAAATACGCAAACACGAAAAACAGATTGTACATGCGGGGAGGTAGCGCTGCTTCAGTGCTGTTTGGTCATTATCTACAAGACTGATACAACTTCCTTTACAGAAATGAAAGGTGACATTTTCCTGAAATGGCAAATGTGAAAAATGTACCAACGCTTCATTACCTTTAACAAAATTTTAATATTTCAGAAATACAAAGTCTGAACAATACACTACTGAATCCACATTGCCATTCCTCCCACTTCTGATTGTAAGAGTTTCAAAGCACACATTAAAAACTCCCAGATTACTAAACTACTGCAATTAGGCCAATTAAGCAGAGATTATTTTGTGTCTTCCTTACAGGTGAAAAACCCATGTCATACAAACCCTTTTTTCCTCAATAACATTACATTAAGGGAGATTTTAAAAGTCCTTCCCCCCCACCCCCCCCCAAAAAAAAACCACACTTATCCACAACAAGAACTTTTATACGATTGTTTAAAATATTAAAATAATTTCATGGAAACTGTATTCCTTTTTCTTTTTGTTTTAAATCTGAATTGTTATAAACAAAATAAATTTACAACCTACACAGCAGTTTCAGTTTCACAATTTTATCTAAAAAAGCAAGAAGTCAGAGCTGCAGGGCTCCTATCTAACCTTACCCTAGTCTACTAGTTTTAATACTATATTTAGTTTTAAATGATCTCTGTGAACTGACCTGAAAACCCTAATATATGTTTCTGAGCCAGTCCAAAGCCTAGTGATAACATAAATCACTGCCATCGGTATAATTCCAGTCTTCTGGGACATTCTAAAGTAAAATATAGACTCTCAGAATAAAATGCTTGAAATTAAATCAGTGGCTCTAAAAAACAACCAACCGAACAAAAAAGGCTCTTAACCCAAAGCTTAAACAACAATTTGCTACGAAATAAAAACTATTACTGAAGGATTCCCTTTACTGGGTCATATCATAGGTGACAAAACCTTTTGGGGAGCAACTGAGGGAGTGATGATATATATATTTAATATTCAAACTGCCAAACATCTGTCAGTGCTTAACACTTCTATTAGACAAGGCTTCAGATGACTAAACAATATCCTAAAAGTGTTAACATGCCATGCCCATGACATGCATCAGAGAAAAAGCCCCAAGCAGATCAAGGCTGGTTCTGATTCTGTCAATATTCACTCACTTTAATTCAACAAACCACTTCAGAAAGCTAAAAACAAGCAAGAACCAACGGAAAACAACCCAAAGAACCTAAGTGCTCTTAGTCTTCCATGGGCAAAAGGAAAGCTGCAGCTCCGCTTATGCGCTTGGTGACTCTCCCCACTTTTCAAATACAGTCAATGAACAACTGCATAACTCATCTGGAAAGAACTTCAGTATCTTAGGGTTACCTTTCATAACTGACAAATAAAAAAAGTACTTTCTATTTCACCATTAAAAAACTGCTTTTAAGTTAGCTGCTAGATAGAACTTTGACTCAGCCACTTGAATTAATTCAGCTGATCTATGACAAAATAGATTTTAAAGTTATATTGACAAGCAAAAATATTTTATTATATTCACTATTAGAATAATTCTGGATAAAGATTGCTAACATGCAGAACATCTGTACTTTAGGCATTGACACAGATGTATGCGGCAGAAAACATGCAGTAAGACTCTTCCTATCAAGAAACGTGCTGGAAATGAATGGAAAAGAGAGATGTCTGTCTTGCTCTGCAAGATCATAAATGACAATTTTCAATGCATTTCAGATTTAACCCCCAAAATAATTAAAGCAGGTCTTAATTTCACATCCTTTTGTTCCAATTCATGATATGAATATTTACTTCTGAACCAACATTCAATAAAGATTATCAAGTTGGGACACTGCCACATGAATCAGGCACAGAGACTGGGCAACCACCACCAAGGCTGTGAAACAGGATCCTTAACAAAATTCAGCTCCTAAGTTAAAACTGCACATGTCAAATTAGTTATTTATTTTATTACACCTGTAAACAAGAAAGAGGTGATATCATCAAAAAATTAGGAAAAGTCACAGACAGCAGCAGTGAATTCATCAGGTCAGTTTAAAACAGTGAAAGGAATAAGGGATGAGGAAAAGAGGAGCTTTCTCTATTTTTACAAGGATTTAAATTGACAGTAATTGTTATACCAGAAGTTCCATCCCCAACAATTTGAAATAAGATGCAAAAATAAGGTAGACACTAGTTGTTAGACATTCTGCTTATTTCATTTAACAGCATGTTATTTTTCTTGATTCAACACTGTGTGCCAACAATTTTATTTTCAAATTTACATATGCTGAACTATAAGAAGACATAAACCACTGAACTCTATTTTCCTTTAACAGCACATCACCTTTATGAGATCAATATCCATAATGGTGGTTTAGAGGAGACGTGCTATTAACAAAACTATTGATAGCTCTTTATTTTCCAATATTCCACTTTCAACCTGTGCATACTCCTGTTTGTTCTGAACACATCCCTGCAATTAAAACAGGACTTGAAAAATGCTAATTGTAAGACTGCTCAGTTTTTTAAAAAAAGCAGAAAACAACTTTTTGTCAATTTTATGAGCCCATACATACTGTAAGACGTATTACATACAGAAATATTTTCTAATATCAAATTATTTCACTTTGAATTTATTTAGATTTTTAAATTAAAAAAAATCATTTTTGCCTTTTTACTTAATTCAACTGTTCTTTAAATATTGTCACCTGGGTCTTTTTTGCTAAAGCTTTCAGTTCCATATCCATCTCAATTTTTCTGGTATTGTTTTGACTATCCTTGGCTTTTCCAAGTTCCATAATAAACAACAAAATTTTCACACTGAAAACGTGTGCCAGATCATAGAATCATAGAATAGAATCATAGAATCAGTAAGGTTGGAAGGGACCTCTGGAGATCATCTAGTCCAACCTCCCTGCTCAGCAGAGTCACCTAGAGCACGTTAGACAGGGTTGCATCCAGGCAGGCCTTGAGTATCTCCAGAGAAGGAGACTCCACAGCCTCTCTGGGCAACCTGTGCCAGGGCTCCGTCACTCTCACAGGGAAGAAATTCCCCCTCACGTTCAGGCAGAACTTCCTGCGGTTCAGTTTATATCCGTTGCTTCTTGTCCTGTCACACGGGACAACTGAAAAGAGTTTGTCTCTGTCCCCCGACACCCTCCCTTCAGGTACTTATACACGTTGATAAGATCCCCCCTCAGTCTTCTCTTCCCCAGGCTAACTGTGTTTTGAAAGATCTATTACAAACTTGGATAACACATAAGTTTGAGCATATCTACATCTTTTCTGAAACATATTTTACAAATTTCATTAGGAATTTTTCCCCTCAGCTATTCTGAAAAATCTTTCCAGGGTTCACGTTAATGACCTGCCAGGTCTATGGTTTTCATTAAATCCAGAATCATAAAATCATGCAGTAAAATGGAAATATGTGACTATTTGTTATCTATTGCTGATCCCACAACTCATTAGAAAATAATGACGCTTAACATGTGTATTTTGAAACTATGTTTATTTTGGATATGTGTGTTTTGAAAACTTATGTTCACAAGATCATAAATATTCTCATTTTGTAGTTACTATATGTTACATTTTTAGAAGTGTCTTTAATCAGATTTATTTTCATTCAACTCTGAAACTGCATTCAAGAATACCTATTGTTTGTACTTGATTATTAAAATATCACTCCACTCTTACAACATGCACTTTTGAAAGCAGCTTTTATGAACTGACTTTTAAAAATTTCAAAAGTCATCCAATAGAGGTTCCCTTAAAAAGGAAAGTCATAGTGTGTCATCTGCTCTCCTGAAACATGCTGCTAAATAATTAAGACGAGAGACAGTAGGGTTGCTTGACCATAAATTCAACAGTAAACTTACGATTAAAGTTTCAAGTCAGGAAAGACAAACTCTACTCACATTCAGTCTGTAAATGGCAGAGAACTACAATAATACTGTTTACATGCATCTCGGTTTTTGAATATCAGATACATGTATATGAGGAGTTAACAGCCAGTTTGCAGATGCACCTTTCTAAATCATTAGCCACAACTCAAGCCAGTTGCAACAGCTGTTGAAGTCAAAGCATGTTTGGAAGCTAAGTACTCAGTATAGTTTAACCTGTGTAACCTTGTACAGTATTACATTTATCTCTCTTCATTTTAGGAATATCATATGTCTTCCAATGATTTATTTGATCCACGTCCCTTCTGTCAGTCAGAATAACAAAAAGGACAGTTTTGCTTCATCAACATACCCACAAGCTACAAATCAACATCAAGGAGAAAGCCTGGTTTAGAGGATTTCAAAGGTACCTGGGGAAAGGATATGGAGATTAAGAGATTCAGAAAGTTCTCTTGCTCATTTTGCCTAAAAGTGCTAGCCTAGAAATTTAAGAAATTAAGAAAGATAGACTGTAAGCAGTCTGGAAATAAGTACTACATTCTCTTCCTTCTTCTGTAAAGCTAGCCTTCAAGATAATCTGCCTCCATGTCGGAGATTAGAAGCAAGTGAGACAGCAATTTCACAGAAACACCCGAAGAAAAAATTATACTGCTATAAGGGAACAAGTCCTTTTTAAATACTTTCGTTCTGTTTATTATATAACCTCTGGGTGAAACTGTTATTTAATGCTTTCAAATAAATATGTATCAGTTGTCAAAGGTCTTTAAAACCAGTGTAGGGGGAGGGAGGGCTAAAGCGGTACTCTGCTGCAGTCAAAGACAGACATCTCAGAAATAGGTGGAGTGTGAACTTCCACTCCAAGTAAAAGTGCGCTACATAAACATAAATGAAAGAGGTTCAAAATGGATTATGAAATACTTTCTGCTGTATCCCTTCTAACAGTAATAAACCTTAACTCAGTAGTTAGGAGCTTAAAGAGTTAGAAGGAAAATTAAATGGTTTTCAGTGAAACAAACTCCAGAGACAGACCATGCAAAATACTCTCCTTCCTAACCTACAACTAGAATGGCTTTCAGCTCGCGTTTGGAGTGCTCAGAAAGTGTGAGCACCCATCTTAGTGATGACTTCATATGAAAAAGACTGTTAATTCCTGAAAACTGCTACTACCTTTATATCTTTATACTATACCTTTATACTTTATACTACCTTTACACCTATATAACTTCTGACTATTTGTAGATAAATACTCCTCCTTTCTCAACAGTTCTCCCATGCATACCATTTAAATCACTGAAATACTTGTCTATCTGGAAAAATTTAAAATCTTTTCTAATGATGAATATGTCACAGGACCAAATGGGAGAGTTGTTTCAAAGACAAGTAAAATCAAATCACACTTTAATTAGAACTTTATCAAATATGACTATATTTTGAATTCTTAAATTCAGTGTTTCTGTTTCTTGATCTGAATTTCAGATCAAGTATGTTTTTCTCATGTTTATTTTGGAATATGAAAAGAAAGCCTTATTTGAGAGATTATCTCAGCAATGCTACAGTCATTGCATGAGATCTTCCTCCTGTTCTGAAGGACAATTTATAGCTGTTACTCCAGCTGACTTAATTCTTTATAAAATACAAGTTCCATCTGAAAAACCTGAAAATATAAACTTGTATGCTATAGCTTATCTGAGATATGATTTTAACTGAATACCACTGAAACCTGCTGATCTAGATTTGGAAGTTCAATGGAACTGATTGCTGAAAATTATGTTTATGCTAAAGAAATACACACACATTTTCTTTTTCTGAAATCAAATTTTTGAATCTTGATTTATATTGTGGACTCCAACTGTTATTGTTAAAACAACCTTTAGAAGAGAATTTCCCTTCAAAAAAAGAAGCTAAGATTACAGAGACAAACACTGATATTATCAAAGATAAATAGAAGAAATATTTAGACATTTCTATGTAACTCTGCACATTTAAAGTCAGGTGATAAAAGTAACTTTCAGGAAGTAAGCTTTATGATTTAAAAAGTATCACTGAATAAAATAGTTACAAGTACTAATATTAAGCAGAATATTAAAATGTATTAATGGAAGAAATAAAGACCCTACATACACTTTCAAGAGAAAAGGGAAAGTCAGTGCCTTTTCAGAAAAAATTACTAATTGAGATCAAGGCCAGAAGAACTATTTGACCATTAGTTCATCAGCCACCTCAGTTTTATTGCTCTCATTGAGCAGAGATTCTATTCTCAAATTACATTTAGCTTATAAAATGAAGAAAACTATAAGAGCACCGCCTGGTGGTACCGCAATAATGAAGAAAAATATTACTGTAAAACTTGGAATAGGTTTAGGATTAAAACTTGGAATACCACCATGCCAAAATGAAAAGGAAACCAAATCACCAATTTCTCTGAGGAACATTTTGCAGCTTTTAATATGTATCTGAATATGAAAGTGAACGGGGAGAAGGGAGAGGAAATCATGTTCTAGAGTCCGAGAATTCCTACTATCCCATTACATTTTACACAAATTCCACAAAATTTCCTGGAAGAGTTCTTGAACAGAAAGCTCTGAATTCATTTGTTTTCCAATTATATACAAATATCATCATATTGTGTTAAAAAAAAGGTGAAACAGCAGAAGATAACCCATCAGAATAAATATTCTATAAAATGATTCCGCTATCATCAGTCTGGTGTTATAAACAATCTCTAAAACAGCATAAAAATTTCATTCACTCATATACTGTTTCCAAGTTTTTACAAGAAAAAAAATACAGCAGGAAATTAAAGATACTACTAGGACATACTAATTCTGTTACTGCTTTCATGATTAAAGCTCAAGCTCTTACTGAGCACTTTTAAACACTGTACATGGCAGTGTTCCAAAGTCAACCGTAGTCATGAAAGCTATTTAATATCAAGGCTGACATAAG
This sequence comes from Rhea pennata, assembly GCF_028389875.1. Lineage (NCBI taxonomy): Eukaryota > Metazoa > Chordata > Aves > Rheiformes > Rheidae > Rhea > Rhea pennata. The sequence goes on from NC_084682.1 coordinate 1,194,258, forward strand.
TCTACCTTTATTCATCCATCACTCACTCATAACAAAAGTAAAAAGATACAGTTTGAATGAAGTCCAGATTGTTCTAGCATTCTGACTTTAAAGCTACGTGTCAGTACAAAGAGAAATCAAGTCTTTATTTAAAATAATGAGACTTCTATGAATATTTATGTTTGTTCAGTTGCCTGCAAGTTCCTTAAAACATGTATTTTAGTGTATTAAATAGCAGTGCATTTTTGTAAAAAGCAATATTCACCTAATGGAGTTTGTCTAGACTCCTATTTGTACTTATATCAAGTTGTATGCACTTAAGTACTTCAATATCTTTGCATCAAGCTGTATGCACTCACAGATTACATAACTGAATTATGCTGAAATTACTATTATTTTTTCTATGGTTAGAGCAGCTCCCAACTGCCAATTTACAACAAAATTACAGAACTGTGAAAGCTAGAGAAATGTGCTGACCATCTAAGAAATCAAGGATACCAGTGTACTACTACAATATATATCCACTATTAAAAGTAACTGTACCCTGATGATTTTAATACATTAATATTTTAGCCAAAGTAAAGCACTTCTGGACGTGTATGAGTTGGAGAATTCAGTAAAAGCTATCCAGCTCTGCGATCCAAATGCTTGGGTCACAGACACCCACAGGCCAGTCTATAGCCCATTCTCAGGGGCCTTTCTCGCCTTGCAAGCTATAGTGGTATGCATTCAACAACGTAATTGTACAGCACATGCCTTTATATTGACTTACATACCAAATCAGTGTCTATTAGAGATAGGAAGTTATCCTCTACAAATTCACCAAACACTATCTACAGTGGACTAAATGAGGCAGTATGCAATAAGCTGGTTAAACTAACTGATCTGTCATATATTAAAAACAATCTGCTAACATATGTTACCAACTACATTAGCATAGGATACGGAAGGAGGGGACTAAAGAAAGCCCTAAGGATTTCAACAGGCTTGTATGATGGCTTAAACAACACACAGAATGCTACACGTCTCTCTAAAGCAGATGACTACTCATTTCCAGGTTACTCCTAGAATGTACTGACTATGGCAAGAGCTCCAGCACTTCCACAAAGAAGCAGTGTCTATCGTCTATATTTTAGCCATCATATCTAAATGCTGTTGTCTGTATTTAAACATGAAGTTGATAAGCTACACTTTGTCTTATTTTCTGATATTTTTCCATGGTATTTTGTGCAAAGGGGTAGAAGGGAGGAAAAAGAACTGTCAGAATGAAGTAGTGAAAAAATACATTTTAAATAAGATACGTTACCATTATTATTTTTAAAAAGCATGGCTTACTGTTGCAACATTAATCTTTATAACCACTGTATTTAGGTAGCATATGATTGCTATGGTTTGTACTACCTTTAGCCAGCACCCCATTCACTACCATTTGCATATTTTTTTTCCCTTGTTGCTGCTTATTACAGTCAATTATTATCAGCAAGTAAATGCATTAATCACATAAGCCTCTATCCTTTACTTCACATCTGTACTGCCTGTCATAAGCCACTTTCAGATAAGCATCTACTACCTTACTCAGGGGCCTACTTTACAAAATTGAATGTAATAGTTGGTTTGACTAACAATAAAGCAAAACTTACACAGCGTCTACCATGTGATGTACTTTCAAATTATAACACTGAGCATTTATCCAAATCTACTGCATGTGTATGTTTGTGGAATAGCTGAGCACATCCACACTGGACAACTTCAAGAGCTATACAGCTTGTTCCTGGGTTTATAAACCAATCTGCACTATTCCAACCCAGACAAGGTAACTGTCATCTTGGAGAAATCTTATCACTGACAGATGCAAAACACAGTTGTTGCCCTGGCCAGTGGGATATTTCATGGGCAGGGAGACTCTCCTGTTTCATCCATGCCATAGTTTCAGTTAATTCATCCTCATCCCAAGACTCTCCTCCCAGAAATATCAAGCTTTGGCTCTGCAAGCTTCAGTTCCTCTCCATCTCTGGGACTCACATCACCATATACTCTTATTTCCAGTAACTGACAGCATGGGAGCGGATTTATAAAACTCTAAACCTAAGAGTTTATATTAATGCTTGTGAGTCCATTTACTAGTTAGGCAAAACAAATACAGGCTACATTTTCGAAAATTAAGACTATAATTTCTTTACAGAAAGTGTTTATATCATTTTATATATTTAATGCTAAATAACATAGAACACAGTCATTGACTACAGTTATTACATAATCTATTACAGAAATTTGGAATGGACATCAACTATTAAGTAATAATACCAGGCAGACTACGTATTAGAATTTCAGAAACAAAATGCAAGTATTTTCAGATAGATTACTGCTGTAATAATAGTTGTAACTTAATCTTTAGTCAAGTACTTGTTCTTAAATTCTTTGGGTTACAGAGGAAATTGCAGTAACAGAGCCTAGTTTCTTTATACTGGATCCTTTCAACTAGAAATAAATAGGTTTTCAGGAGACCCCCTAGATGCTGTTGCAAGTACAGATCCTACCTTTTACATTACTTCCCTTATTCCAGAAGGGCTTTGAAATCTAAACTGACCACTTATTTTTGAATCAATATATCATCTTAGTCTCTGTTCTATGGACTTCTTCCTTTTAATGAATTAAACGAAGCAGCTCGTTCTGTTCTCTGAAAAATCTTCAGGGTTAATAAATGAGTACAGAAACCAGACTAACAGAAATCTAAACACTGCAAATGTATACCCAATAAAAGCTGTTTCAACCAATGCAAGAAAAAAAAAAATCTATTTCTTGTCTCAATTGGAATCCTATTTGGACCAGTTAGGACAGTCCCACAACACATTCTGTAACCTGTGTATCTGCTCAGTGAAAGGCTTTCTTACACCTTCTTCCCCTTTGTCTTACAACATGATTTTCTTCCAAAATTTTTATACCTAAATATGATCAAGTTAACACTACACAGCCAGTTATACCTTGAAGCTGATTTTATATCTGTAAACTTAAAGCAGTAAACGTTTGTTAGCTATTTTTGTTGTTTATAAATTGCTGGGTTACATTAAACTAAATCCACTTTGAAAGGTTTAAGTAACAACCTCCCCCACACACGCCTTTTTTTAAGGGAAGCTACAAAGAGGTTACTAGACTAATCTAATTACTGTGAAAATTTAAAATGCAACCAAACTAGACAATTACTATAAATTCTGTAGCAAAAATTCCCAAATATATATGCAATTTTTAAGGTTGTAATTTAAACATATATGCCAGGGAACTTGGAGTTACTATGCTCCCTTTTCTACTTTACATCAGGTTGCTTGCTGCTGTAGCAGTGCTAATTTTTGTCTAATGTAGATGTTTCTGCCTAGTGTAGGCAATATTAGCATGAGTACAGAACCACTGTTTCATGTCTTCTGACAAAACTCGAATGTACCAATCTATATGACTATATAACCACATATGCAAAGATTTGTGCAAACAACGTAGAAGTCAAGAATCCAAAGTCCTCAAACTTCGGTCACATAAATAATATCATTTAATAAACCTGAACCACAATTACTAGTTTAAACTGAAAACTGCCACTTGCATGTAACTAACACTGCTTCAGTAGAACTTATACCAAATTCTACATGAGAATACAATTGTTACCAGGCCATTGATAGCAATTAAATAGTTATAAAGGTGGACACCAAATATTCGAAAATGGGTAACCTTTCTTTGACCAAACATATTATAGATATAAATTGATAAAATGTTGGAATATGGTTGCACACTCCACCCAACTGAATTATTATTGGATCATGTAACATTCCCTATGCTCCACTTCAATCTAAAGGGATCATCTCTTAAAAGTACAGAAGGAGAAAAAAAATTATGGAAAAAGTACTTAAGTAATCAACAGCTCCATTGCAACTTTTCTTATTAAGAAATCAAAAGAATGCTATGCTCAAATAACAAAAATTTCCGTATAAAAAAAACTGGGAGCTATATCTTGTTGGTACACAAAAGCTAATATTCAAGCTGCTGTTCGGTATTTGCCTATAAACAACTCAGACAAATAGAGCTTCAAAAGCTAACCCCCCAAATATGAAACAGATGGATCTACTTACACACAGGAGCCTGCAGAAATAATTTGACCTAAAATCCAATATTGCTCCCCTAAACCTCTCCCTCCATCACAAACTCATTCATCTATGTTTTGTTTTGTAGAATAAGCCAACTTTTCAATTCTCGTATTTTCAAATATTTGAACCACTGTTCTTTATGGAAAAAGCTCTAAATATAGCATTATTAACAAATTTTTACTCACTTAAACACAAATTCAGTTTATGTAAGCTCTGTACAACTTTGAGCTAACTTCTTCCTCATAAAAAGCTGAATTTGTCTGTTACATATTCCATTCCTACTAGAAGGTGGAACTTTGCAGTGGATTAAAGAAAATGAGACCCAGATATAACCATTACAAGTAATCAAAAACCACTTCAAATATATCCCAAAGGCCTCCTTCTACTTTACCTCCCCAAAGCAATTTTCACTTTCAAACTCATCATTCCCTCAAGAAATCAAGCAGTTATTTCCCTCTGCAACACAGCCTAGTCATATCAAGCAGCCATGTACAACACACAAACTTGTTACCTGGCTTTATTTATTATTCCATTTCATCGCAGACCATTGATATGCATGCTTATGCCTTAATCCTTTTATAAATACCACAAGCATTTGTATTCTCTGACTGGTGAAAAAGTCAATTTAAACACTCTCCTGAAAAGAAGTTAAAAAGTACACGGGAGGAGAGGAGAAAAGAACGTCTGAAACACGTCCTCTGAAACTCAAGATTAGGCGGTAAATCCAGTCACAAGCTGTTCAGCTCTAACATTTACAGGATTCGGAGAAAAGAATACATACTGAATGCTACCATGATCTAACTATATTGTGTATTGTCAACATACAGTTGCATATGCATGCAAATAGCATCAAGATTTGCAGGTGCTGCAATCAAACACATTTGAAGTCAGCTGTGAAATGCTGACCTTTGCATAATTTACAGTGAACTAATTTATTCAAAATAATCCTATCCCAACTTTGAGAGAAAAAAAAGTCATCCATATACCTTCATTTCACACTCCATTCATTCCTTCACCTTACAAGACAATAAACAATCTAAGATATTACTTAGATATTATTTCACTTAGCTCCCCAGGTCTAATTTAAATGCAAAGAGTTATTATAAGAGTTTCATTTAATTTAAGTGCAAGCAGTTATTATAGGCATTTCATTTAATTCAACACTGTTAGGAAACAGTCATTTAAATATTAACAGAATATTTCTTTTTGTGAAATTTGAAAAAAGTCCAACATATAAAATTTCAAAATACCTCATACAAAAAAAAAAAAAATCAGAGTAAGGTCACTGTTCCACTATATTTCTTAACAAATAAAAAAATATTTAAAAGTCAGATTCCAATTTAGATATAGTAATCTTTTAAACAATACTACATACCAGTTATTCACCTGCAGATTCTTAAACTATAATGGTGAGTGTGAAATGCAATACACTGACTGCTCTGTCATGTGCCCATTGCCAGTATTGTCTCTTTTGCCTTAGGCATCCTTGTGGTTTATTCTAAGAAATAACTGGATCAAAATGACTTAATATCTCACTTAGGACATCACTGCTTATCTGCACCAAATGCCCCAGATGACACAAAAACTCACTGAAGTATGACTCAAAAATGGGAACACCAAAAAAGTAACTATTTACACAGTGCTCCCATCTGAAGTGGTTCCATCCAGCATCCATGACCCATTTAAGACAGCCTCCCAGCAGCAAAGAGTCCACCCAGGTGAAGAAGTACAGGCAGCTACACATAAAAAGCCATCTATAAGAAGCCAGGAAATTATTACGACGTTTATATCAGTCACAGCTTCTAATGGAAAATGTTTGCATATTGGGACTAGAAAGAACTAAACAGTGGTAATCTTCTAACTGGAAACTTCCATATCCATTTTTCTATTATAGTCATTATGTGGACAAAGCAGATGCATCGTGTGAATGGAACAGTTTCATGTTTACCTAGATGAGTGAAGATCATCAGCCACGCAGCCATATAACACTCAATACAGACAGTCAAGTACTCTAAATGTGCGAAGGAATTTTTTTTATAATGCTTACCATTTTATTTAGTAATTTAAAAGTTTTCTAGCCCATTAATGAAAGCAAATTTTAATATGTCAAATAAAATACACAAATGCATCATGTTGTAGATGACTTTCTACCTTAAAAAAAAAGAGTTATCTTCCTGATTAGTACTATTGTCACATCTTAGTCAGCTATAATATCAGTACTTTAAAAGCTCTTTGGATTTGTCTTGGATTTGTTTGGTTGAATGTTCTGTAGGGATCTTGTCTGCAGATAACATTACTGGCATGGATTATTACTTCCAGAGCCTCTTTATCCCATTTTGCATGGATATTCTGCGCCATCTACCAGAGATGTCACTTCCTGCTTACAGCTCTCCACTTATGCTCAGCCTCAATCATAATGAAAATTCCAGGGTAAACTTCAGATTTCTTTTGTATTTTTTGGATCAATACTATAAAAAGTCATTACAGATTACAGCAAAATGGCAGACGAAATAGTTTAAAGCAAAGCAAACAACTGTCCACCTAAATGCTAATTAACACGACATATTTTCAACTGACTTTATTATTTTCAGAAAAGACATCTAGTATGCTAATAGGAGGGGGAAAAGGCCCTTTAAATTCTTTTTAACAAGCAAGTTTTGAAGGGCTAGAAAAACATCGCGACACAAACAGCTTTAGATTACCCCCACCCCCATTCTGGTTCCCATCAATATCTGGCCTCAAAAGGGGAGGTATTCTTACAGTTATTTACATGATTTTGAAACTGTAACCTCTTTTCTTTTTCCTAAAAAACATTCTAGCAGCTTCATCCAAAATAAATGTTCTACATTGCATGCTTGCTCAGTATGAGAAATTCCTTTAGAGTAACAGTCAGGAGATTATCGGTTTACCCTAGAAACATATTTCCTGCTGTTGTGCTCAGTATCAGTACAGTGATGCAAGTTACTTAAAATAGTTCTAGGGTCCATACAATGATCAATTGTTTGCAATACTTCTTTCAGTTTTTATTTCAATACTTTCAGCATTTACTTCAGTGATTTCAGGCCTCTGAAGGCCAGGAATCAATTGTAACTTCATATAAAATTGTCTCTGCCTTCAAAAGCTATGGTCGCCTGTACATAATGTCCTATCTCAAAATCAACAGCCAAACTCTTTGGAATGTTATTTTGCTATCTGACTTTCCAAATAAAAAGTATTAGAAGCAGATACATTGAAAAAAAAAACCACTGCAAAGTAAAATGGAGCAAATCAGGACCTTTTTTTGAGTTTACATACTTATTTCTATATTGCCATTTGTAACACATTTCCCATAGGGTTGTCTTATAATATTGCTTTTATGAAAGAAAAAAAGCAGGCTGCTTGATTTCACAGCCTTTGATGAACAGCAGTAACTTTTAGAGATACACATAACACAAACATAATCTGCACACACCTTACAGAGTTAATTATCCCAGGCAAGTGGATGTTTCTCAGCCAACAGACATTTTGATACAATCTCACAGCACCATTAACAGCTTGAACCAGCAGCAAAAGTAATTATTCTCTATCTACTTCCACAGAAGTTGCAGTTCCTCTTTGCCAGTCTAGGAATACTGCATGAAAACAGCATGAGCTCCTCTCCATTCTTCTTGTAGAGCTGTAACTTTTTACCTCTCACTTCCAAACTTATGAACCATGGTAGATTCATTGAAAATTTTGAAATTTTGTTTTCTTTTAACTTTTTTCTTTCTCTCTTTCTCTCTCTCCCCCCCCCCCCCTTTTTTTAAAAAAAAAAAGAAAAAAAAAAAAAAGAAATCCCACCAGATGGCAGTAGCATGTCTCCCCAGCAAATCAGGGAGCACTCCTGCAAAGGACAGCTCCTTCTATATTCACTGAATATACATAAGACTTCCAAAAATCAGATACAAGTTTTGAAAAACAGGGCACAAACAGAATTATCACTGAAAATAAAATCTGGATTTCCTCAATACTTTTAAAGAATGTGTTAATAGTGAATAGTTAAAGAGCAAACTGCTTGGTTTACAGCAAATTAAGTAAACAACTTGTTTATTGGTAATTTGCCAAACTAGAATTCAGTTAAGCAAATTTGCAGAGCCTGGGAGAAGGTACCTATACATCTTTTCCTGCTTCAGCTGCTTTTTCCTCCCCACTTTTAGCCACAGTTCAGAAACACCAAACCTTGGTATTAAAACAGTATGCACATCTTCATTCTGCATTAAAACATGAAAATTGAAAAATACAGCAATTTAATCCTAACACTTCAAGAGATTCTTTTCTACTTTCTCTGTGGAGTTAAACTCAGATCAGAATCTACATGTAGTCAAAGGAGGTAACATGCCAAGGACAGTTGATTTAAAATGTAATAAACAAGGATACAGCTTGTGTATACAAGTAACAGTGGCAGCAATACAAGCCTGCATGAGTTAATAATGAAAATGCTGAAGCACGATGCTTTGGCTCTTCTTGAGTGAAAAACTACAGCAGCACATTAGCTACACTGAAACATCATAAAGTACCAGCCAAATGAACGAATGACAAATGCCAGTTCGAATACCAAGTCGAAAGCTTTACCAGTAAGCTAATGGGAAACTCAGTAACCACTTGCTACTGAAAACTTATTTGACCTGCTAGACTCAGCTGCAGGGTAAGCTGCATCTTCTTAGACAATTCAATGACGAATCAGAGTGGTAAGATGAAAGACTACCTTATCAAATATTTCATCTGGCTGTCAAATAACATCAGTTTCCCTCAAAACTACATATATGAACTTTTCAGTCATTTATTAGTATCAATACATGCTCAGAAAGAGATACACATTAGCAACGCTGAACAGAGCCCTTACTTAAAATTAGTTTAGTCCTTATTTTTTTAAAAAAATTATGTTACGCTTGTACCAGAGTATACATTATTCATGTCCAAATTAACCTAACTTATAAGTAATGGAATTGATGTTTATATTCATTGTGAGATTCATTTCCATTATTTTATATGGCTTCAATAAAATCATGCAGGCATTCTTTTCTTTTCAATGAAAACTAAAATTGAGTTTAATTCTTGCTTACTCAGATTCTTAAATTCAATCTGCATTCACTTGCAGACGTTAATATTAAACATTCAAAAACGTAACAGTGACCACTTAATTCAAATATATATGAGCAAAAGAGGAACTAATTTTCAACCAATTACGTTTTCAGTCTGTGTAGATTTATAACTATATCAAAGAAAAGCTAATCTCCAAACTTCTGCCTTTATTTTTATCTAACATCCTCTCCCCCATATTTTTTTTATATTTAGTTATCTTGAGGTAAAAAGTGTAGTTACAACTTTGCAAGCATAGTCCCACTAGTGGCAACTTGTGTTTGTGTGAACGCAGTTGTACAATCAGGTCTCAGGATCAGCAGAAACTTTTGGCACCACTCTCCCTCACGTCAGTCCAGCACACAAAGTTACACCATTCTTACTTCTACCCAAAGAATTTTCCCTTTCTTCTTCTTAGCATTATTAATGATGATATATCTAAATGTGTAAGCTTTACAATTCATTCTACTGAATATTATGAAAGCAGATCTCCACACCTTTTCTTTTTCCAAATAAAATAGGAAAAAATAGAGACCTAGGAAATATTGGTAAACAAAATACTTGTACCAAATGATAACAAGGTCTGCTCTTACATAACAGCCTAAATTAAACCAAATCTAGGAGAATTGCAATTTAAAAGATACATACTTTATCAAGAAATAAATGTATGAACAGATAGAAATAGTCTTTAGATAATATTTAAAGTAGATTTCAGTTTTCATTCTTTTATATTTACTCTTTTATACTGTACCATAGCATGAACACAGCAGGACTAATTGTAAAACATCACATTTCTGACTTTGAAAACTTAGCATTTAAATTAACTTCCTACACATTCTGAATTAAGGAACACAAGATCAACTACAACATTAACCTATGCCTAGTTCATGCCATTTGTTCTGTCTTCTTAAAAACACGATTTTATTACAAACATTGGTCTGATATGCTGTGAAGTGCCAATTTTAAGGGCAGGGGAAGGAATAACATATCTTACTCCTCTTAGGCCTGTACTGGAAAGCACTTTGCCACTGTATGCTGGTACTGCCTGCAACTCCAGTTACGTATTACTTCTGTCTCAGTAAAATTAAATTGTGAACAGCAAAAATCCTTAAGCAACACAGGAAGCTATTTCAATTAAATACTGTGGAAAGTTCTACAGGGACATATTACAGTCACATACTTTAAACTTTGTGATACAGGAAGTATGCTGCAGTATGCTTGCTCTCAAAAACAAGACTAAGGCATCTTTCATGTTTCTAATGAACATTACAGAACATAGTAAATTGGACATTGGACAACAGTTTATAAAAAACCAAAAATCATGTTGATTTTGCTTCAGTGATACTGAAGAATAATAATTAAATACATTAATTTAAGATGGTCAATAAATATATTAGAAGACATTATGTTCCACTGACAAAAATCCTCTGAAATACTAGCTAGGGGAATAACAGAACTATAGGTAGTACTACAGTAAGACAGAAAAAAACATTTACATTTATGAGAGAAGAGCAAAGTTCAGGTATTGCTGTTTTAGGTAGTATATAGTGAACTACCACAGGTCAAACAATCTCTCAGACAAAGATCTTGACAGGTGGTCTAAGAAAGGCGTTTTCATATGCTGTCCATTTCTAACTCTTAAGTCAAGTTAAAACATATATTCTAACACTCACCTATTAACCTGAAATTTAAAGTACGGCTTAGCTATACAGAATATATCATCTAATCAAATGTACAGAAGGCATCTAAACGTGTTGCATTTGTCTCAGCAGAGACTGACAATGTGGCCTGTTTGTAGGAGGCTGTTGTTCATCACTCTACACCTTGTTATGTCCACAAAAACAAGTGAAGCCAACTTTCTAACAACAGACAAGAACCAGTAAAAAAAATCTGTAGTAAGCAGCTTTCTTGTACGCTGAATCAAATGACAAAAACAAGAATGAAGTATGATTTGGTAAAAAATGAAAAGGAAAAAATTGGTTCAGGTTTTTTCTTTACTCACCAGACAACACCAAAGGCTCCATATCCAATAGGTCTGTCCGGCTCAATATCCAGTTGCTGTTGTGGATGTTGTGAGTGCTGATGATGGTGCGCTTTAACTGCAGCAGCTGCTGCAGCTTGTACCTGAGCTGGGGCTGCTGCAGCTGGTCCAGGGGCCTGACCCGGTGCCGGTGATGGGAAATATGGCTGCTGCTGCCCTGGGTTTAACATTGCCGCGGCCGCGGCCGCAGCTGCTGCGGCCGCAGCTGCCGAAGAGGCATGCTGCTGTACGGGATGTACCGCAGCTGCAGAGCCTGGATGCAAGTGATGTTGAGGGTGGTGGTGGTGATGGAGGTGAGGAGGAGGGAGGTGAGGAAGGTGGTGGTGATGGTGGTGGTGGTGACCTGCTGCTGCTGCAGACGTACCGCCATTGTAAGCCGCCATCATTTTTGCGTTGGCTGTTGTGCCACAAAGAGACATTCAAAAAAATGCCCTTTGATTGAATAACAACTGGGTCAAGCTGTCATTTGGCCATAAAAATGAAACTTGCTACACTTTAAAAGAAGTTGGGTTTCATCATACAAGGCCCACCTTTAAAATCATTGAGCTCAACTGGCCTTATCTCCTCACGAAGCCAAAAAATTTGGAGAACCTCTTCATGTGTGTATGAGCCAGCATGCATAAAAACCTCTTTCCCCCAAGAGTCCAGCTGCGGTTGGCTACTGAAAATCCATCCTTGGGCAACTGGGTTGGGTCTCGTTTCACACTTTTTTGGGGTGGGGGGGGGGAGGGGAGGAAATACAGGGATCAATCCCCCTTCCCTCCAGAAGGAGGATTTGGAGTCACTCCCCTGGAAGAGCCTGCAAGGACTGACAAGTCTACCCCTTCCATTCCCACATCCTCACCCTGGATCTCCTCAAGACCGCCCCGGAGAGCCCAGACACCTCCTACATAGCTCCCTTCCGTATGCACCTGCTCCCTCGAATATAGCAAAGAACTTGGAGTTTGCAACTTTTCCTGGAAGGCCTGAAACACACACAAGCACCCAGAGAAAGTGAGGAGGGACGGCAGGAGCGAGGAGAGCAGGACGAGGACAGGCAGGGGGAGGGCTGAAGAGAATGAAAAGAAGATAAAAATAGATGGAGGAAGAGAAAGGGACGGGGAAGGGGGGGGAAATCCCGCAGGAGAGCGCGAGGAGGACGGGAGGTGCGAGGGGAAAGAAGAAAAGAAAAATGGGAGCGGGGAAAGTGACAAATGAATGACAGGAAGGAGCGCGGGGAGGGGAGAAGAAAGAGGGGCGAGGGGGAGGATGCGATGGGGAGCGGCGCGGGGTCGGCGGCGGCGCCCCGGCCCCCGCCCGCGGCGGCGGCGGCGCCCTGACAGCCTGACCCAGCGCCGGCGGCGGCGGCGGCGGCGGCGGCGCCTCCGCGGGGGGCGCGGGCGGCTGCAGCCCCCCCTGCGGCGGGGCGGGGAAGCACCGGGGCCGGGTGGGGGGGGTCTCCGCGGCGCGCGTGCGTGCGTGCGTGCGGCGGGCAGAGGGTGGGGGGCTCTCAGGCCCCCGCCGCGCGGCGCCGCTCCGCCCCCCGGCCGCCGCCGCCGCCGCCTCGGCCGCCCGACCCGCCGCCGCCGCCACTCACCTCCTCACGGAGCCCCAGCGCGGAGCGCACAGCGGGCACGCGCACCCGGCCTGCCCTCCCCGCGCCGGCCCCCCCCCCGCCCCCATGCGGGGCGCGCGCCCGACACCCGCCCGCAGCCAATCCGGCCCGGCCCGCCAGGCTCCGCGAGAGCCGCCCCCACCCAATCGCCGAGCGAGACCCAGCGCGGCCGGCCCATAGGACTCGGCCGCTGCAGAGACTCCCGGAATTGGTCCCGCCCCCTTGACCCCCGCCGCCCAATCACCGCGCGCCTCCGCGCCCAGCGCTGGCGAGACCCCGCGAGATTCCCTCACCTCATACAACCCTCACCTCGGGTGGCCCCGCCTTCTTCACCTCGCTTGCCAATCACGTGGTCCCTCCCCAGCCTACTGGCCAATTGACTCGCCCCCTAGCTTGGAACCCACCCCCAGCCCCGCTTTCTGCCCAACCCCAGCGCCCTATGCGATCCCGTTAGCCAATGAGGAGAACGGAAAGCCCGAAAAGGGGTTACTGGGCCAATAGTACTTGGAGGCGAGGCAGCGGGGTGATTGACAGCTCTCCTCACGAGTGAGCCGCAGGTGCGGACGTTAAAAAGCCGTTATTCCGCAAATCGCAGCGCGAGCCGTTCTGTGGTGGGTGAGGAAGTTCCTGCTGCCGGGCCCCGCTGCGCGCCGGCCGCTGGCCAATGGGCGGCGGGGCGCGGGCTGACGAGCGGGAGGCGGGGCCAATGGAGCTCCTGGGGCGGGGCGAGGTGAGGAGAGGACGCGGCGGGGCGCGGGGGTCACTGCGGGCGCGCAGGGGCGGCGGGAGGGCGAGCGGGAGCCGCGGCGGGAGCCCTGAGGCGGCGCTGCGGCGGCGCTGAGGCGCGAGCCCTGAGGCGGCGCGAGCGCGGCGCGAGCCCTGCAGCGCGCGGCGGGAGCCCTGAGGCGGCGCGGTGCTGCGGCGCGAGCCCTGCTGCGCGCGGCGGGAGCCCTGAGGCGGCGCGGTGCTGCGGCGCGAGCCCTGCTGCGCGCGGCGGGAGCCCTGAGGCGGCGCGGTGCTGCGGCGCGAGCCCTGCTGCGCGCGGCGGGAGCCCTGAGGCGGCGCGGTGCTGCGGCGCGAGCCCTGCTGCGCGCGGCGGGAGCCCTGAGGCGGGAGCCCTGAGGCGGCGCGGCGCGAGCCCTGCTGCGCGCGGCGGGAGCCCTGAGGCGGGAGCCCTGAGGCGGCGCGGCGCGAGCCCTGCAGCGCGCGGCGGGAGCCCTGAGGCAGCGCTGACGCGCGCGGCAGCTCCGTGCCCGCACGCTGCCCCCGTGGGGCAACCGGCAGCCCCTGAGGCGGCGGCGGGGCCGTGGTTGCGGCGCGGGCCGCGGTGCCGACCTGCCCTCCGCCCGCCGAGGCCGAGCCGGGCAGAGGAGCTTAGGGGCGTGAGGTAGATGGTTGGCTGTAGCCCCGCTCCCTAGAGGAGAGAGACTGCAAAACGCCGTCTTTCACGAAGGAAGCTTGCCCAACTCAGTTAAGAATCGCGAACGTTCTTTAAAAACAGGGCATGGTCTTCAAATGTGCTCTGTGTGTTTTGAAAACCAGAAAGTGGAAATGGCTTGAAGCAAGCCAGGCTGGGGAGGCTGCAGAGCACTGGCAGTGAGGGCCTGAATTCTGGAGGTAGGCTTGTAAAGCAGGTGGGAAATAGTGTCATGCTGTTTTTTTTTTAAAAAAAAAAAAAAAAAAAAAAAGCCTTTCCCTCTACCCTTAGCTTAAAAACATGTTTTGGAGCTCTTCAGCAAATAGCTAATAGCATATATGGTAGCCAACTCTCCTATAATTTTTTTCTCCCCTGTGGCATACTGGAACATATCCATTAGTACACTTGGAAATTTATAAATTCAAATATACTTGGGATTCATAAACCAGGAAGTGCTAAAACAGTCATTTTTTTATTAGGCTCTGTTTTAAGAGAATATTTATGTCTTGGATGGTTTATTTGCTGTTTTTTTTTCCCCCTCATAGTTACCACTAGAAGTCAACAGGTTCTAGCTTTTGGATACAGGTTATTCTTAGATCCTAAAGCACTTTACTTTTTCCTTTTCTCATCTTCTTTATAACCAGTTCCACCAGCTCAGCCTTCAATCTGAATGCTTATAAATTGCCACCAAATGGTATGGGACAAATGCTGGATCTATTATTTGGTGAGTGGGGTTAGTTGCCTAAACTATATCAGCATAAAGAGGTCCCTCTTCACTTCCCCCTGCACTTGTTTATGTCTGAAGTTACTGACTTCCTGTTGATTTGTCACAACTTTTTTTTCCCCTTTCAATTTTAGTGAATCAAATCCTTGATGACTTTTTAATTATACATAAGTAAATAAATGTCTTGTCCTAGAAATGCTCCAAAAGGGTCATTAGCATTTTCAGTAGAGAATGCAGAAGTCATTGTATTTCATTGCAGCTATATGCCGATTCTGCCTGAGCTGTAGATCAACTTTGAGCAGTAAGAGCAGAAGAGAGGAGAACAAGATTGCAGTTCTGGCACTTCCACTGATTCTTCTGCTAGCAGCAATACAAGTCATACTTTCCAATTTCCATATCTGTAAACTAAAAGTAAAAACTGGGACCCACATCTCTTTTTGTTTTGTTTTTATTTGACGAAAAGTTACTTCACTAGTGAAGCTTAGTAGTATCTTGTACAACCCTATTTGCTTATCTTTTATTTGCTCTTTGAAGTTGAGCCAGGCTCTTTTCAGTGAGATGATGGACTGATGAGATGGTGACTGAAGGGGTACATTTATCTTATGCCCCCATATGGAGGTATGTCAGATGCCAGTGTTGAAAGACCCACCCTAACAAGTATATCTTTCTTCTACATTGGGTTTATAAACCCTGTAATTGGTGTCTTTGGTCTGTGTCATGCTGTGAAGCTTAACTTTGTCAGCTCAGCTGCTTTTTTGGCACTTTGTACTATGAAAGGTAAGGGGAACAAGACCCATGCTGTTTCATACTGAGATATGTTTAAGGAAAAAACTTTTAAAAGAATATTAAGGAAATGTGAAACTTGCAGACTAAAATAGTGCTCATAATTTCTACTAGACTTTTTTCGGTACCTGAGACAGAAACCTGTTACTTGAAATGAATCAGTCCTACTTAAAACAGGGCTACAGAGTGAATTCATGATGTATTGTAAGTTGGTGCTTTTTTTTGTTTAATGCCTCAGTATAAGAAGCATAAGCCTGCTGAGGGGAGCTCATTACAGAGCTAACATATAACTTTGAGCAAGATTGCTTTGTGAGTAGTCCAATTGAGTCTGAGCTGCTTGGTGAGTAAGCTGGCAGAAATCTAACCATAGTAATTTGAACTAAGCAAGTAGAAACACTACTCCAGATCCTGCCAAAGCCCAGTTTGATTGCATTTAATTTGTCATCCTCAGTGATCCATGGAGATACGTGATTGGTGACTACTGCTGATGAAACATGACAGATCAATTCTAATCTCTTACTGGTGAAAGCAGTTATTCATGGGGACATGCATCTGTCTCTTACTATTTTATTCACAGCAAGAGTGCTGTAAAGCCATAACAAATCTGCTGTCTGAGTGTCACTGAATGCTAGTATATCTAGATTTGTCAGATGCTCTTAACTAAACCCATTTAAAAACTACATTTAAAAGTAACTATTGTACACTAGTAACACAGGCCACAGCCTTGTCGCTTTATGAAAATCTACTATATCAAGTTTAGGATTTTGACTCTTGGGGGAGCTTATTCTCCCTTTGAACTTGCCACTTGCATTGCAGAGGTATAATCTTTCTGACAGCACTCTGCGGAAGGGTAAGTGGTGGAAGACAATGTGTAATCAGCCTGTTCTGTTTTCTTGATATTTCTCAGCAGTGCTTACACAAATGTAAATTTGTGTAAAACAAATTTACAGAAGAGGGTATCTTACTATGTAAAATGTTATATACTTCAGTTACAGGCATAGACTTTTTTCTTGTACTGTAAGAATTAGCTATGAAAGCAAGAATTTGAATACTAGAACAAGTCTCTTTCATTTTATGGCTGAGTATTGTACATATGTATCCTTAAACACTTATGCATGTATTTTTTTTCTTGTGACTCATTAATGCAAAAGTAACATTAATTAGAACAAAGCATAATAAAATGCTTATATAGATTTTTTTTCCCCCCTTTGATCCATAAAAGGGATACTCTGAGCAGCACTATTGATAATTTATCATGTGGGTGTTTGACAAACCCACACATACCTCAGTACACAACTCTGCAGATACAGAATACTGAGGAATGTAACACCCTGATAATGTTTTATTCATAAATCCTACTGCATCTGTTAAAATATCATAAACACTGCATTATATTAATGCATGTTAATTTGAGGGGTTTTGGTTAGCCAGATAAATGTCTTCTAATTAACTTGTGGTTTTAACATAAAAGAGTAAACAGTAATATATACAAAGTATCTACAAGATTAAAATTCATGTTGATATGTATTGCTCCCAAAGAAAAGGAGCAATACATAGTGTGTTCATATTAAAACATTTTTTATACAAAACTAGAAACAAATCAATTAATCTATTAATAAAATGCAATAAGAAGTGGAGGGGGTGGAGGACATGGCAGGGGGGTTACTGTGTAATTTATTATGAATGAGGATACTATGAAGGTACCAGGATACCCTCATCTAAGAGAGCGAGGTTCTGCTTGGGTTAATGACTGTAGGATAATACATTTCTGTTTTGATAAAATAGGTATTAGTGAGAAGGTGGGCAGTATATTAAAAGTCTTTGGGGGGGGGAATAAAGTAGTTTAAACAAGTGCATGACCTAGAATAAGCTTATTAGTCTTAAAGACATACTAAAATGACCCTCATTTTGTTCTCTAAAGCAGCTGTGAGGAAACTCTGCCGCTTCTTGGAGAAATGTGAAAAGGTGAAACGTTACTTACCTGAATAAAACTGTACAGATGCTAATGATAAATAGGGTAGGGGACAAATGGTGCAAGTGACAGATAGTGTCATCTAAGTGCATGTGTCTGATGCTAGAGATCAGAATCTAAACACTTATGTTGACTTGTTGGACTGTCAGCCCTGTTTGCAGCTCTTAGTGTCATTTTTGTGATAGTTATGTTGCAGTTGACTACTTTGTCCCAAGTAGTGCAGTAAGCTGTATGTACAAATGAAGATCATGATTAGCAGTGGGACTTGAATTCATCCAAAGGACTTAGTTGAAAAACACTAAACTGTGCATCTTCCAGTGCTTTCTAGCCAAAAATGTTTTCTTTTGACTCTTCTGGAGGAGTTACTGAATCCTTTGCTCACAGAGCTTAAGCATGAACCAGATTCTAAACGGGAGTCTGATAGTTAGAGTGGATTAATAATTTGTGTAAAGAATTGGGCCTAATTTCTTGTTTACTGAGTTCTTATTCTGTCTTGTTTCCATTCTTGTTGCTGAATACCAGTTGTAGGGGGTTGAAGGGAAGTCTGTCTCCTGTGGTTTTTTGGAGAAAGTGACAGTTCTGCAATTTTCTACATTTCTTTGCACCAGAAATGACCTTGCTGCTCTTTGTCACCAGCATTTCCTTTCATCCCTCTCCTGTCAGCTGTTTTTGCTCTATTTTGATGTTGGAGCAGCAAATTAACTCCCTCTGAAGCAAATGTCATGCCAGTAAGGATCTTGAAGCAGCAAGAAAATCATCTCTGAAGACTGATTTGGAGACCTTTGTGAATAAGTTACCTTCTTAAAATAGCTCCACAGTTTGATATCTTCCCTAGAAAGTGGAGAATTGAAAACACCACATACCACTTATATCTGAGCAGTATCCTTAAATGTTTTATGGAGTAGGAAGAGAAGGATAGGTTACAGCTTTTCTCCAAACTGAAATAGGTACAGTAAGTATAAGAACCTAGGTCTTGGCATTTCTCTAATGTTTTCTATTCAGTGACTTTTTTTTTGGGGGGGGGGGGGGGGGAGAGAGACCAAGACACTAGTACTTATGATATGTTGAAATTTCTAGATTGTAGATTTTATCAAAATAGAAAATACTACTGCTGTGGTGCTGTTGGAAATGCCATCCTTGAGATCTGACTTCTTACTCTGGTTGTCTCAGGGCTAGTTTTTGTTCTGGCATTGATTGCAGTGACAATGTAATGAACAAAACAATTCATCCCAATTGATTGTATGCTGCTGTGTCTGTATGTCTCTTGCTAAACGTTTTGTTGGTGCCATTACTGGTAGTGGTCATGATTACTTCTGGTTCTGCATATGATTACACTAATGCAAAGTGAGTACAAAAAGCTGCTGTATCAGAATAGATGTATTTTGACCCTGTACTCCACAGGTCTGATTTAGTGAAATAGTAGGTAGGAGATTAAACTTCTAGGCTATTAAATTGTTGTTTGCTATAGCTGTAAAATGATAAAGTCCAGCCCGTTATGATTTTTCTTATTTCAAGTTTAGATAGCTTCTTAGTGCTTATTTTGTGTAATGACTAGTCTTGTCTAGTATAATAGCTCAAACCCTTCACCCTTGCAATATTAGAGTTCTTTGAGTAGTATAATAGATCATATGCATTCAGTATCAAAAAAGAACAGTGCATAATAGAAATGATTAAAAACAAATAGTAATTCTTAAATTGAGATCTCTGCAAGAGGCATACCTATCCATTACAGCAGCGCAGTATTGAGAATGTAACTTAAATAGGCCATTTTTTACTGAGCTACAGAGTGGTGATTACTCCCTGTCATCTTACCAATCTTACTATATTTCTTCTTTGTTATACATAGTCAAGATATGAATACATGTAGGCTCAAAAAGTAATAGGAAACTTACTGCCTGGTTCAGGACAAACAACACTTCACTGTCTTCAGAATTGGACTGCAGGAAACTACGATCATGTACTGCCAAGTAACTTAAGCCATTTAACAAAAAATGCCAAGATTGTTGCATAGAAGATATGTTGTAGCTAATGTGACTTAGAGCCTATGCATGTTAGCTATTGCAAACATTAATTTTTGTATTTACTCTGAACTTAAAGCTGGAATTTCTGACAGTTGACTTTGGTCTCTAATATTAATTTGAAATAGACCTTATTAAGCCAAATCCTCGGTTCATGTAAGTTGCCATGGCTTCTTTCAAGCTGAACTCCATGGGTTCTTTGTTTTTGGACTGTTCCAGAAGCAAGGTTTTTCAACTATGTTAAAAATTTTTATAAGAAAGAAGTTGCTTGCTTCACTTTATTTCCAAACAACAATGCAATTGCATTAGTCAGTTCTGTCAGTTTCATCTGTATGAGACATTGGTAGAATGTGTGGAAATCCTAGGGGAGAAGAAATGTATAGTAGTTTTTTTCCTTAGACATCTGCAACACTTGAAATTAAGAATCTTTGTTCCTAAGAAACCTTTTCTGTTCTTTGAAAACAAAAAAGGTGGCAAAGAACACAAATTGCAAATACTTATGCAAAAGTATCTCTATGTACAGTACAGGAATTTGCTTATGATTAACCCCATTGACTTTAGTCAATCTATTATTATTTTAAATCTTTTCATTTGTTATTCGAATAACACTACTCTGCCTTAAAGGAAGGTTAATGTGAGTGGACTCAAGATGAGAACTATGATTCTTTGTCACCATTCATTTAAATGGAATTGCTTTGTATTAATGTGGAGATAGATAAGATCAGAATAGAGGAATATCTTCTACATTAGACTTGGTAAAAGAAGGGGGGGGTTGTTTGTTACTGTCACATAACCCTGAGTACAGTGTATAGAATAGCAATTTTGAAGCTTTCCTGTGTCAGCTTCTTCCTGAAGTACATTTGACTGATACTGAGGACAGCCTTCAGGTAGACTCAACAAATAAATATGATTTCCTTCAGGAAGGGGTATGAGAAAACATTGAAAGAAACTACAGTTTCATGTGTATACAGATATCATTTATAGTAACTTATTCTTGATGTAATAGTAAGGCAGTGTGCTTGCATATTTTAGTAGAACCATTTGGCACACATAACAAGGCTCGCTAGGTAAAAATGATAAGATATGCCATGAAAGAAGCTAGAATTATCTGAATTATGGTATAGATGCTCAGACTTGTAAGAACACTTTCTTTTTTCACCAAAACAGTGACTTAGCAGTAAGCATTCTTAGTGTCTATGGGCTATATTACTATATGGCCTGCATGCAACAAAATAGGGGCACATAGTAAGATTTGTTGTGAAAGGCTAATTATGAGACAGTCTCCTGCTTAGTATTGCACTGTATCAATGTAAAAGACAATTTTGTGTAAGAGCATTCCTTCAGGAAAGTGGTGCTGTCATACCACCTGTGTAATAGTGCCACAAACTGAAGTATGAATACGGTCTTGCAATATCAGTAGTTTATTCATTCATGAAATGCTTTAGAGTATTTTTGAAATGCATACACTCCTTGCCCATGGAATCTATTTGATTTATCTTGGATTGTGGGCATCTTGACCCAACACCATGTTTAAACTTTCACAACACTTTTCAGCTGACTATTAAATGCTTTGCATTTTTCATGTGCTTTATATAACTTCTGTGTCTGTGTTCAGTGGATGTTGGTACTAATGCCTGTTTGAACCTGTTAGGTTTTGTCCAAGCAGTGAATCATGTTCAGATTATTAACTGATGCTGGTTGTTTTGCCATAGATCTACCTATATTTTGATTCTTTGAGCTCATCTTTATTGCATAAAACTTTTATATAGAGGTATTGGTTATATTAAGTATTTTGGTGATGCTAAAGAGTCTGTTCAGTGGAACTTCAAGTAGCTAATTGCAGTAATCAATAACTGTACAACCAAAAGCTTTTTATGGATTAGGGGCTGAAGTAGCTCAGGTGGGAGAGTGTTAGACTTAAGATCTAAAGGTCCCTGGTTCAAGCCCGGGCTTCAGCAAGGGAGGTCTTTGTTGCTCCTTCTCTGGAGACAAAGCCCTTCTGGATGCAACCCTGTCTAACATGCTCTAGGTGACCCTGCTTGAGTGTTTCCCAAACTCTGCTTTTTGACTTCATAGTGTCCTTTTAAGGATTTCTTTTGTCAGGTGAATTCCTTGCCTACTAGATAAACAGCAGAAAAGCTTTAGTTCTTCCAATTTATCCTGCTGGATTAAATGTCTTGTATTGAGATAACCAGCAGCAATACACCCCTCTGGGAGACTTCTGTCAATTAGCTATGCATCGCACACTATGGCATTGGTGGAAAGTCGATTGTAAGAAAGCTGTTCTTTAAACACCCAGGACTGTGTTGAGGGTGGTTATTTTGGGGGGATTTTCTTGTTTTACAAAAAGCCTTATAGTTGCAGCTATTGAAGACTTGTGGATGTGTTCATGAGCATGAAGAATAGTGCAGTAGCTTTGGACAGCTCCTTTTGGGGTGCTAATTGTCTTTACTTACAGATTTCACAAAGTACTAATGAGGGACCATTTAATGCACAGCTAATCAAGCTTTCCTCAGAAATGCAAAGA
Organism: Rhea pennata; assembly: GCF_028389875.1. Taxonomy (NCBI): domain Eukaryota; kingdom Metazoa; phylum Chordata; class Aves; order Rheiformes; family Rheidae; genus Rhea; species Rhea pennata. The sequence goes on from NC_084682.1 coordinate 1,216,537, forward strand.
GAATGATGCATCATCTAAAAGATAAGGGACTCTCAGATTACAATAGTTGGTTTGTAGGTGGTGCATAAACTTGTCTTTTATGGTCATGAACATATCTGTATGCCTGAAGCCACTATGATGGCATTATTTTAAAAGTAGCAGTGTTAAAATTCCAGGCATCCTGAAGCTTGTCAGAAAGTTTAACTTTCCCCTATGATCTTAATGATATTCAGTGTAATTCAGCCTAAAGGAAAGTGGAATGTAAATAAGGCTCTGGTTGGTGTAGTAGCAGCCTATGGCATTAAAAAGAGGGTGCAGTCTTAAGAGAAACCACATCTAAGATAGCCACAATTCAGAAGCCCCTGCTGCAGCTTTTGTATACTGGTGTATTTGATCAAGAACCGACAGCTCATGTCTCAGTGTTGGACAAGCCTTATTTTCATGGTGCTGTGCTGCTCTGCAGATGCTTTAGAGGACCTATACAGCGTCATTTTACCATTTGCCTCAAACTGAGAAGCAGAATTATTTCTGGTAAGAAGTTGGGCATCTTTGGTTGAAGTGTGGTGCTGCTAATGCCAAGGTTGTGGGTTCAGTTGCTGTGTGGGCTATGCTGAGGGTTGGACTAGATGATCTCCAGAGGTCCCTTCCAACCTAACTGATTCTATGATCTTCTGCCCTGTATAAGTAGGGAATGTGGAGAGTTATCAATGACTGCTCTGCTCATTGAGTGCCTGCTGAGCCCTCTCAGACTGAACTGCTGCTGCTGTGCCTGGCAGGGTTGTTGCAGTGTTTCACTGCATAGATTTGTTCATATATGTATTTGTAGTTTTTTGTGTTGTATATGGAGACACAGATTTGCTGGGGGGAAGGGGTGAAAGCTAAGCAGGCATCAACTGCATTTGCCATTGCAGCCACAACACTGGTGCCACTCATCCTTGGTGTCCCTAGTTCCTCAACATTGCTGATCAGGTTTAAGAAAGTGGAAAGAAGCTGTAGTGTTGTATTGGTCATGTGAACTGCACATGCAGTCTAGCAGGCCACTCCTCAGCTGGAGTGTGGACCAGACTTCAGTTAGTTTCTCCCCCCCATTAGCCAAATAAAAGTGAATTTAATCTGTTTATGCTTTCCCCACCCTTTCTTCAGCACTGATATATCTGCACATGCCATAGCACTGTTACAGCCTTTTACTATCCACTGCCTATCTAAGCAGATGTAATAGAATCAATGGAAACACAGGATGGTAAGGTTGGAAGGGACCTCTGGAGATCATCTAGTCCAACCCTGGATAGGATGTGAATCTGTTCTCAGTTACACTAGCCTAATAGCACATAGGGCTGTAAGATGTTGTGAATAAATCTGGGTTTATACAGAAGTAAATGACAGCACGCCATACCATTCTTAAGAACCTTTTTTTAAAAAAAAAAAAAAAAAAAAAAAAAGAATTTCTTTTAGACAGCTGATTCTCTTTTCACCAGTGCTCAAGTCAAGACAAAACTAATTTCATGTGATTACTGGAGAAGGAAAACTTTAAGGACAAAATGATACGGGAACCTCATTAAAATGGAAATGCTGAAATATCTAGGTAATTGGGCATTGATTCTGTCCCCACCTTCTAAGTCACTTCATAAACTGTGTTGTATTAAAAGTAATGTCTGAAGGATGATGCTCTAACATCTGCTATTGCTGAAACAATGATTTGCTTTGGTTTTCTTCTCACATTCTTTCCACATCTGCATATGTGGATCTCTCCTTGATATCAGTCATTTGTGACACTGATTGCTCCTTTGCTGGAAAAACTCAATGGATATGGAATTGTTTCTTCAGTTATGAATGGAATATTTTGGGGTGAGATTTCGTTGCCGTTCACCTTAATGCCAGTGGCATTATGAAATGGAGCAATGTGAGTAAGATCTAGCTGAGTAAGATCTAGCTGAGGGCTGCTTGCACAAAGTCCGTATACTATTATGTTCCTCTAAAGGGTGCTTTTATGCAGCTTAAGTTCACAGAATTTGGCTTGGCTCTCTTCTGAAATGCTAGTACCACCTTGCGTGGTTAAAATTAAGGAAACTTTTTTTTTTTTTTTTTAAGTGATTTGCCTGCAAACATTGAGAACAGAAAGAGGAAAAAGTTCCATGTTGAGAGTGTTCTACTTGTGTTTGGGATTTTGTTTTTTGACTTTATGGATCAGTACAACAAACTGATTGTAAACATGTCTTGCTGGATGTTTATTTCAATCATTCTGGCTGTGAGTATTCTGATGAGAAGCAATATGTTGCTTTGTTTTCAGTTCGGATGACTGCTAGAGTACTTAGTTGCATGTACCAGTTTTAAAATTAAGTTTACTTACAAATATGACTTTAAAAGTCACTTTCTCTCTATTTGTGCTAGTAAAGTCCAACTCGATAGAAATTCATAGCAAACAAAGGATGAACAAGAGATTTGAGGAAAACTATTTGGTTATCTTTTCCAGTCTCCACTTACCATGCATGTTAATTTTGTCAATTCTCTTTCAACATCCAAACTATACCCCAATTGGGAAAGCACATGCTTTAAATCAATTCTTAGCCAAGAAAATGCTTGAGCTTAATTTTAAGTGTGTGCATAAGTTACATTACTTAAATGACTCTTAAGTGTTTGCTTAGATCTTATGTTGTTTCTGACTAAATATATTAGAATTTCAATTTTAATGTAAAAACTGTAGTATAAAAACTACAGTATATAAAGTAAACATGGATATCTGCTTTTGCCATGAAGTTACTGACTTTGATTCTCATGGTCATTTTCTGGTACGTGGCTGAAATTGGAAAAGAATATATTCAACTAATGTTTTTAATATGCTAAAAATACTAAGTTACAGAGAAGAATCCATATTACAGTAATCCTGCATATATACAGGCAAAGAGTACCCAATGTGCACAGCAGATGGTTTCAAAGGAAATCCTCGAGAGCTAGGATTAAAAAGCAATTTTCAGCAGGTTCAAAATGGGTCTGCATATTTGGGTCACAGATATTAACTCTTTCATTGCAACCAAATGAGGAAGCATTCTTGTCAGATTACTATGAAAACATTTCTCAGCTGACTGGTGGACCCTGTGGAAGAAAAACATGAAAGTCAGTTGATTCTTTTTCTAGCCCTGTTCTAACCACAATGAGAAAACTGATTTAAGACAGTGGTACGTTCCAAGTTAATGGGATTATTATTCAGCTGACTAATGACATTGGCTAATCTTTCATATGTGGTTTCTTCAATTCTTGTTTAACCATGCACAAACTTGCATGAAAACAAACATTGTAGATTAAAGTGTTCATAAAGAATGATCTCACTTTTACTATTTGGAATTTGAGAAGAGTTGTGGGTTTTCTTGAGGAAACCCGAGATATAAAGATTAAGATATTCAAATCCCATTTGGTTTCAGATCTCTGAACTGAGTTCCTGCTTTTTTTCCCCTTGATTTTATTTGACTCTGGATCAGAATTTTATTTTTGTGCTGTAGTAGAGGAGTTGAGTGTATGCAATCCTGATTGCTTTTCCTACCTATTGCTTCATTTTAAACTTTGATACTTAAATTTTAGTGTTAATAACAGCAGTCTTCTACCTTCTTAAATGTGGCAACTACACTTTAATCACCATTTATGGAAAAGTTTAAATATGTACTCTTTCAGTATTTTTCTGTCCCTTTGGGCTATCATGAGGATGTTTGAAATAGTGATAAAGAAGAAATTGAGCAGCAATACTAAAAGATTTTGTTCACCTCTAGATAGGTGTGGATATGTGCTCCAGGTTGCTTGGAAGTATGCTATTACGAAAGGAAAGCAAGCCCATGTTTTCTTGAGCAGTTCTAGGGATACTCAGTGATTTGAGTACAGATCAGCTTTGTATTCTGAGATCAAGAAGACTTTGGACTCTTAGCAGATATAAATAGCTTAGCAAGATGTAGATTATTAGCTTTAACTCATTTATACCGGCTAGTAAATATATTAGGAATGTAATTTCAAATTTACAGCAGTGTTTCCTTATACAATGTAAAGGCACTTTAAGTTTGACATGAATTAACTGTTCTTTTCAAAGGCCCTTCCCTCCTTCCAAAGTGCAAGTTCAAATCAATGCTTAAGCAGTATTTATCACTAAACAATGAGATGCAGCAACAGATACTATTTTATCATATTCCCAAAGCTAAATTGGGTGCATTTTAAATAGATTTGGAAAGCTTTCTGAGCAAAGGTGACTGATGCTCTGCTAAGTGAATTATAGAAATAATTGCTAGTTTAAATTTCAGCCTGTAGAGGAGTTAATTGCATTGCTCTTTGGCTATCATATTAGCCACATGTTAATAGCAGAGGACAATGTAGTTCTGAAAGGGCATCATAAGTGTCCTAGTGGGATAACTAGCAGCAAGTATATCCACAAAATGTTAATTAACAATTTTAAGTAATAGATGTCTTCTGCAGAACTGGTCTAGGATAGATGTATAATATTTTCTGCTATTCAGAAAAGAAAATTCAGGGGATGGATGAAAATAACATAAGTTTTCTGTGCTCAGTCCTTGTTCCAAAACTAGAATCTTTCAGTGGATGCAGGAGTAGGTTTTACTAAAACTGAATCTGCTCTTCTAGTTTCCTGTTTTTAGTCATATGCCACGGGAATGTTTCCAGTGTATTTCTTGATATGACAAGACCTAGCTTCATGTAGTCTTACTGGTTTTCTTTTGTGTTTTTTTTTATGTGCTGTAATAAGGGAGTTTCAGATGATTATTCCAGGAAAGAGGAAAAATAAGCTTTTTAAATTGTATTTTATTTCAACAATTGCATCTTAATTTGAGGTATCAGGACATAGATAATCAATACATTAAATTTTTACAAGTAAATGGTGGAAGTTAGTGTTATAGGCTTGTTAGAAGCAGAATTCCATAGCTGTCAGAGATAAGTAGGGAAAGAACAGGCTATCAGGAGCTTGAAAATGAGGTCAAATAACTTAGGTAATATAAGGAAAAGACAATAAAGGAATGCAAAGAGAAGGCTGAGTGCAGAACAAGGGGAGTGAATGCATCTTGATCAAGATTGTCATCCAGATTCTCAGTGTGAGAATGATAGACTTGTGGTGTGGATGAGCTTCTCTGCGTTTCTTCATCGACAGTAGGTTTAGTAAGTTGAGGAGGAGCAGATAATGAACAATTGATTCTTCTCTGCAGATCTCTAGGTTGCTGTCGGACTTAGACCTAATCTGTGAAGATAATTAAAGTTAGCCTGCTCTGAAGGCTGTAAGTTCTCTACTTCCCTTCCTCCCTTCCTCCCCCCCCAATAGTAAAAATGAAGCTAGTGCAGATTTTTTATGACTGTACATACCTGCAGGTGTGATTTCGTAGTGGCAGTTTTGTATTCCTCCAACCTCACTGATAAATTCTCTATCAGAATCCTTACAGTGAACTGTCTGTAAAGATACCAAAGATAACAATATTTTGAAAGATGCGTTTAATCAGTATTACAATTGATAAGCAATCTTGGCATGGTAGAGGGAATCTGCTTGTGTTATTGTATTTGGTTGAGAATAGAACAACTTGAATATCAATACAGTGTCTTTACCATACATTTTATATAGAGAAGCCGGAGGAATGAACTTGAGGGGTGAAAATCTCTCCTGTTATTTTAATGACACGAGATGGTAGTCTTGGTGCTATCATTTAGCACAACAGTTGCTTGAATTTCAGATGCTGTAATAACATAGCAGGACCACTTAAAATACCTTTACTGTTTATTAGGGCTGCTTACAGGAACAGACTTGTCTGCTTTTTATACTGTAAACTAGGAAGTGTGGTTCTTGGGGGCAACTGGGCTATACATATACTTTGCAGGGCATATGATCTAGCATGTTGATTTCTATCTGGTAAGTTGCTGCAGGGAAGCAGCCTTTGATAGTCTGGAAATGGAAGAATGCTATACTTCTGAGCTTGTTCTAGCAGTACTTTAGGATCCTTTGGACAATACTCTGACACTGTACTTAACAGTTGCACATGTTGCTATTGACAAATTCCATATTTCTAAAAGTGCCTTTAACCATTTGACACTCTTGCACCAATGGAAAAGTGCAGTGAGCTCTTCATATCTGTGCTCTTTTTTTTTCCCAAAAGCTATAGGCATAGTGTTTTAGCCTGTAGAACAAAAGTTAGAACAAGTTATATAGCCAACATCTTCACCTAGCTAAGTTATTAGGCAGAATATTTGGCATGGGTGCTAAACAGTTTTCTGCCAAGAGAGCCTTACTGATAGTTGTTCAGGGATGAAGACAATCTCTTGTTTGTTCATGAGAGCTGTATCTTTGATTTGTCAAAGCCATTTTTGCTTTTCAAATATCTGGATTAATTTTAATCAAACCTTTGATAACCAGCTGTGTGGTGATTATGGTGGTGTATTCCTTAATTCTCATGGCAGATATGCACATATGCATTGTCATTTTGATGACTTTGGTAATCTGACCCATAGAAACTGAAGCATGCTGTGCAAACTGTGTGTGGGTGTTTGTTTTTTTTTTTTTTTTTGACCTGCCCTATCCTTGGTGCCATCTCTGTTAAGATGGAAGAGCCTGCTTGAAATGTGGTCTGCCAGTTTTAAGTAGAGTGGTAGTGCCAATTACAGACTGATTTAGAATAGCCTCAAGTAAACAAAGAAATAAAAGATGATTCTCAAGTTCTTTTTTATTTTTTAAAAGCATGTTGTATCTGTTAAGTCTTGTGGCTTTATGGAACATCTATCAATACCTTAATGAGAATTCTTCACATGGATTTAGTAAACTGAAGTGACTTTCTAAAAACAAGAATAGCTCTAGGCTTTCAAGTGTTCTAGATATCCTTTTACAGCCTAATAAATTTAAGAGACTAAGGTCTGTAAGCTCTAAGATCTGAAAGTTTTTTGTTTTTTTCCTTTCAAAACTTTATTTTAGGGATTTTTACTGTAAAGCCGGTAGCAATAGTCTGCAAAACTTGCTATCTTCCCCACCTCTAATCAAAACTTTTTTTGTTGATTGACCATACTCAGAGGGCTCTACTATGGGGAAGAAGCATGGAGGGGTATTACTCTGCCTCGTTACACTGTACTTGGAATACTTCATGTTTAGTGCATGTCAAGACTCACCATTGTATTACCAGATCCCTGTGTCCTGTCCTGTTGATTCTTTCCATAATGGAACACAGTGCAGGAAGCTGATGGTATCTGGTCCTGCTTCAAGCTTATGCAGTGGATCCGTGCAGCAAAGTCAATCACAACAAATTACCCTGTAAGTTTTTAGAATCAGGATTCTACACCCACCATATGAATCCTGCTGAAGTCTCTTCATTCAGAGCCCTGATCTACTGCTGAAATCCTGTGTGACAATGAGAGGTAAAGGTGCTACAGCTATGTGCTGTAGGTAAAGGTGAGTATGTATCTGATATGATGCATCTCAATGCAAAACTTTAAAGTTATTTAAGCATCTAATTTCTCTGTAATCAATGACTCAATTTGTGAATGTGTGAAACTGAAGTTTGAGATTCAATGACCGTGTTTTCTCATGTGTAACAACAGGTTACATGGTACTACTATAATTCAAGGAAATAGGTTAAGTGATTTCCCCCATCACTGGTTAAGAATATACAGTCCAAAGAAATATCTCCTTTTATCTTTCTAAATTGATTAAATTGTTTTGAGTTACTGTTTCCTGTTGGAATAAGAAAACATGTAAAAAGGCACTCATGGATGTATTTATTCACACACTTCAACATCCTTTAAGTCCTCTTTTAAGCTTTTTCTCTCCCCCCCCCCCCCCCCCCCCCCGGCTAAATAAACAGATTTCAGCAACGTTTCATCTACTCCCTTCAATTACTGCTGTTGAGAAGAAGTTTCTGCAGTTGCAAATGTGCTATTTTGTCATGTCACATCAAATTGCATCAGCCTTATATTTAGGAACAAAAAGAGGGGGAGGCAGAGACAGGATGTGGCTACAAATGGAACCAAAGGGTTTTCTTAAATATAGGCTGAAAATAGACAATCAAGGCAGTAATGCTTTTTTTTTTTTTTTAAGGAAAAAAAATCCATGAAAAGGAAAATCAAGTCAGTGACAACAGAATGAAAAACAGGGTTGAGGATGTGAGAAGAGGGAGTTCTAGATGGAGGTGTGGGCTGGTGTCAGGGAAAAGCTGATGAACTTGTCATTTATGCAAACACCCTTTCTAAAACCACTTCACACCAACCTGGTAATATAATATATTAGACCATGTACTGCTCTTTTAGTTCCTTCAGTGCTGGCTAAAGTTATTACCTATGTTCCCTCCCACCTTGTTGCTGGACTTGTCACCTGCCCTTTCCTTTGATTGTTCTCCCCCCCCCTTTTACAATTCAAAGCTGAACTGGTTGATTGCTCCCTAACTTGACTTAAATTTTTGCTGAAATTAAATTTTTGCTGAAATAACTTAAATGACATGTCTCTGCCAACTCAGCTCTTAGTCTTAACCAAATCACTTGCAGGAATTGATCTAATTGCCAAATTCTCATTGACTAGTCATCTGAGATCTGTTATATGCTTGTTATCTTGATGTAGGAATGGTTCATGATGTAGGAATGGTTCATTAGTTTTTTTTTCTCAAAATATCATTAAATTACTAAGACTAAAGTTGATACAAAGCAAAATGACTTAGCTTTGTTCACTTTTTCAGCCTTTTGGCTGAAGCAAAACTATTGGCATGATGGCTGAATTTGCTAATACTGTGGGGTTTTTTTCTGGGTCCTGCAATCAAGTGGAGAATTCCAAGTTTTCTGTGGCAACTTTATATGCAGAAACTGGATATTTTTGTTCTGTTACTTCTGAATGTAATTTGTAGGGGTTCTGCCTTGCTAGATAAGGGTTTCTTTGTAGAGGTAACCAAACCAAATGATAAAGAGGGGGAGTAAGTTACCTAACTAAGCAGAAAAATAGAAAAAACTAGGGAAAACATAATTTGTGAAATAAACCTAGCAAAATTGACTTAAACTACAATGGAAAAATAAGAACAAAGCATCTGAAAAATCTCTTTATAAAGTTTTAAATGCTAGTAGACCAGTAGAAGGCCTTCAGAGTACTTAGAGTGCTTATATGCTGGAAGTATTTTGAAACATGAATTAACACGAATTAACCCTTACAGAGCTTTTCTGTGGCACAAGTGTTGTTCTGTCTTGAATAACTCCTCTGTTACTCTAGTGTAGCTTTGGAGGAACTCCACTGCTATCACGAAACACAGGCACAGGTATTTTTTTAGGTTGCCAGCAAAAATTGTTAGTTCGAGAAGTCAATAGAAGTAGGTTGGTTTACATCAGTCAAGAACTTGGACAAGTGAGTTTTTCTTTATGGTGGTATTAGGCATTTGTCTGGAGAATCCAAGGCAGAAAAGTTAAGTCATCCAAATCAAACTTCAGTACCAATCCAATACCAGTATTCCGAATTCTTATGTTAGGTATATGGCAACATACAGTGTGTGTGTATATATATATATATACACACACACACACATATACTATATAAAAATATCATTTGCTTTCTCATAAGGGACTGTGGATCAGTCTTTTACATTATTTTTCTACCTTTTCATCTCTACTGTACTACTTAAGTTAACAACCTAGCATTAACAAATACTGGGTTTTCTGTTGGTATAGACAGTTCTATAAAACCTTGATTAACTGTTCTTTTGAACTTTTTGAGAGCAGTCAAATTAGTTTTGAGAGCTATACATTAACATTTGGTGTTCAGAAAAGGTTTACACTTACAAAACTGAGTAGGCTGGGATATAAATAGGCATAGAGAATTTTCAGTATTTCTCCATATAAAATAGGAGACTTCAATTCATCACATTAAAAGAGCGTTAAATTTAATATATTATTTTGGAAAAGTCTACATTTTAAGTAAGAAAATTGGTTTGGGTCTTCGGAAAATATATTAGCAGCTTCCCCATGAAAAACGGACTTTTTTTGCCTTCTCAGAGCTGGGCAGAAAATGATCTGTTGAAATCCAGAGCATAAATTATGCCTGTAATACAGCTTGCTTTGGAGTTATGAGTCTGGTAGGAGGCTGATGGAAATTAAAATGAGTTCTGAAAGATCAATTGTGTTTGCAAATCAGCAGAACTCTTGATGCAGATACGATCTGTAGGTCTACCAACAGCTCCTACTTATCAAATAAGAAAAATACTATTCATTTAATACAGTTTAGCACTTGGAATCTCTTCTCAGAAGTACTTGGTGATGGTAGAGGTAATATTTTTATTCTTGTCACCAAGGATAATAAGGATGCAATAAAAGTTTGGAAGCTTGTATTTATTGGATTATGACAGAAGTAAATCAAACATTATTTCAAACTGAAGCTAGACAGGATAAAACACCAAACTGTTCATGTTTAAATATTACTGACTCAGAGCCATGAAATTTTGTATTTTGATGCAGTAATCCAAAATTTATCTTCAAATTTGTTTTACAACAGCACAATAGCCCACCTATTGTGCTAAATCCAAACACTCAATGCAGTTTGATAGAAATGTGGCAATGAAACATTTGCCGCAGGCTTACTGGTGTGTTGTAAACTGCGCTCAAGGTAGACAGGCTCGCAGATGGGAGAAGACATACTACTGATAACAGCTTTTAACATGAGTAGTAAGAAGCTGATGTCTTTAACTTGTCTGCAGTATTTGTTGTTCTATCTTATTTGAGTTTTATTTGGTAAGTGCATCCATTGTCCATAGTAAAGTACACTGTAAGGGGAATTATCCCACTAATCTGTGTACACTTCTTCCTGGAGTGGGGGAAGAAAAGAGTCATGAAGAGATTCTGGTGGCACTTAAAGCATTTATTTGCTTAGAATTTCTTGTTCTTTCTGCCTGTCTTCCAATTTAAAAAGCTTTCTGATGCTTTACCGTCTTTAACATCATGAGGAAAATTATGAACACGTCAGTAAACCATGTTTATTTTCATTGCAAAGGATTTCAATTCTGTCTTTTTTCCAGAGTAAATCACAGAAATATTAAATGGGGAAGGGAAAAAGGATGCTTCTTTTATATTTGGGGTCTGTTTGTTTTTTCAGATTTACTTAGTTTAAAATGCTAGATAAAAACTGCAGATCAACTGAGAAGACTCCATAAGCATTCTTCAGATTGTGTCAGTGTGGGTTTTTTTTTTTTTATGAACACCACTATGACAAAAACATGTTCTTTGGTCTTTGGTTGAAGTGAAAGCATTGTGGCTCTCTTCAAATATGTTATTAAATCTGTATTGTTTAGATGATAGGATGGGTAAAGACACTTGTACTGAGAGCTGTGTCAAACTCATCATGACATATTCTAATTCTAGTTCACTTGCTGAATTTCACAGCTATTTGTCTGGGCATTGGGGTAATTTGGAGGGTTGAGTGAAGCCAGATTGACTTTAATGAACTGATTTTATGTATTTGATTCATTTTGGCAAAAAAAGGATGCTATTTATGGAGTATTTTGTATTGTGAAGACTTCTGTTCTGCCTGTCTCTCAAACTTTCTCTGGGCCACTGTCTTTGTACCATCCCCAATAATTACATCAAATTAATTCAGCATAATTAACTAAATTATTAGCACTGGAGGTTAGCAACATGACTTCAGTTGAACTGAAGCTTTTATCCCCCTTTTCCTGAGGTTCCACAAAATGTAAACAAATCTGAATCATAAATGAAAATTAAGGCAGCTCTTTCCAGCAAGTGCTTTTGCCAGTCTGAAGAACTGTCCTGCAACATTCAGTCACTAAAGTGTTGATAATATGCTGTCTGCTGGAAAGGGAAAAGAATCCACTTTCAACACTTTAGCCTGACCAACAACATACCTAGGATCCATTTTTGGCTTTGCTATTGATGTATTATATGCAAGCTTATATTTGATCTTTGTGTCTGTCCTTTTTCTGGAAAGTAAGGCTAAAGATATTTGGGTTGAGTAGATAACTAGTCTTTTGTATTTGGAAGTTCTGTATTTGGTAAGGAGTATTTAATGGACTGCTTAAATTTTCTGGGACTAATTGTAGAACTTAGATTAAAAACCCTTTCTTGCTTGGAAGTCCTTGCAAGATGCTGGGACAAGTGAAAGTGAGTCTATTCCAGCATTCTGGTCTTAAATTCAAAGGGATTAAGTTGGAAAGAAAGAATATTACCTTTTGTTTTGAATGCTGCAATGCAATATAGCTATTATATGTACTATATCGCTGCTTAATGCTATATTATTTAATAATTGTGAGCAGATCATCTGTTTTAAGCAATAGCTACACATTTCTTAAATCTAATGTTTTTTCCCCAAGTACTGTGTGGCTTGTTATTCTGACTGATGGTGATTTAAATGTAGATGGTTATGAAGGAGGGAACAGGAAGGGAAGTAACATTAACTGGGGAATTCTCAACACTTAATTGCTATTCTCATCTAAATCAAGTTCATGACACTACCATCAAAGTAAGTGACCAAGGATCTGCAATACAGGATGGCCTGGGATGCATAGATGCTCTTTTAGCTGCACAACTTCTTTCTTAGCTGCTTCTACTCCTATTATGCCTAATCCTTTACTGGCATAAAGCATTGTAGGCTTGTTAAAGTCAGTGGAAACATACCAGCTTGATGTTGTTGAACGTCTGACCTATTAGTGGACTCTAGAAACCTGTTTGGAAATTGCAAAACTCTCCTTTTCCAACTTATGGCTTCTATCTTCCTTTTGGAAGCCTGTATTAAATCATAAAAGGAGAGAAGCAGCAAGGATTGAGCTAATGCAGAAAACACATTTAATCATCTTCTCAAACATGTAGACCAGTAATTCCTGTAATTTAAATATGTTACAGTAAGATCTGCTACTGCTACATCAGCCATAGCTTTCATCACCTCTGTCTTTTCTATTGAGTCAAATCATGAAAGGCTAGAATCAATTGTTAAGTAGCCCTTTTTGGAGCCAGGTGCCCATTTCATGAATTATGGACTTGCTCCAAGATTTTTCTTCTCATCTGAAGAGAATATCTTAACTTTTTTTTTTAAGTGTAGAGGAAAATGATTCCCTGAAAGAATGGAGGTGATATTGTTCCTTCAACAGCCAGAGCAGGGAGAATGTGCAAGTCTCACCCTAGTTGGTTTTGAGCAGTGCTCCTCTGCAAAATCCCGATGCAGCCAACAGTTTATTTCGGGACAAACCAGTTGCAGGACTGGGATCTCTTAAGCTTGCTGCTAGTCAGACTTTTTTTGTTTGTTTTTCCAAACAGATTTTTTTTGAGGCTATAGTGACAGTAAGGTTTTTGAGGAAAATTTGAGATAGGACTTTAAGACCTCACAAATGTTCCTAAGATATGGTGGGCATCTGTCCATGTGATTAAGTGTTGGTATGCTAACAGTCCCTGATTAGTGAACTGTACAAGTTAAAATCCCCTTTAAGAGGCTAGACTCCTAGACTTAAATGTAATACTGCTGCTTATAAACATCTCCCCCATGAACAGGCATGTACTCCACTCAAGACAGTGGGCCAAATTCACCCACAGTATAATTCTGCCACAGACAAGTTTACACTATGGAAGGTTTTGACTCACAGTTACTTGGATTGAGGGCAAAGGATTGGAAGATGTTAAATTGCAGCGGGTGTGGGCTTGGGATAATGAGAGCAGGTTGTTCTTGATGCTGTTGTAAAGGGTAGTGTAAGCTGGGAAGGATGATTACAGGATGAACTGTGGATGCCAGGACATTGTACAAGTCCTGTCAAGATTACTCTAGGGATTATGCCTGTATAGCGACAACTGAGAAGGACATGCCACAATGGATGAACAAAGTGAAGAGTTATACTGGAAAGCTCTGTTGCACTCTAGATTTGGTTTCTCCTAGACTACATACAGACTTTGCACTGAAGGAATGATAAAAGCATATTTTTGGTTTAAAAAAACACAATAAAAATACTGATGTTTAGTCAATAGTGTGGATCACAGCAATATCCTTTTGCTTCTCATAAATTCAATCTCTTTACCTTTCTGTGCCTCTAGTCTTTCCATTGAGCTTTAGTACTCATTTTCCCAAGTAGGCCCTTTCTGACCTAATTGGTAGTTGCTTGTTTGAAATATTAGGGGTTTTTTTTTACTCTTTTGTTAAAGACTGGTTGTGCAGTCCTGCTCTATCAAAGTGAGCCTATAAAATTAAAATAAACTTTAGCCTGTTTCACTCTTTCCCAAATAGTCAGGAAGCATGACAAAATACATTGGCAAAGGACATGGAGTCATGATTAAAAATGTAACAATGAATTATTTCAGTTAATGAATGAACAGCTTCATTAAGAACCACAGGTCTGAGCTCATAAGGGCTATCATAGTTGACTACGCAGAGGCAGTCGTCCTCCTGTACCAAGAACAAGTGTGCACAGAAGAAAAATCTAGGCCCATTGTAGTATTTTCTGAACACTTAAGGGAGGATCAAACTGTGGTAACTGAGTTCTTGTGAGCTAGCTGTAGGGGGAAGCATGGAGTTAGATGATCAGAGAGTGTGAATACTTGACTATCTTAACACATACTGACTTCATGCTACTCTCATACCTATAACTTGGTTGTGCAATGTTAGCTTGAAGAAATGTTAGTGAAAGTGATTTTACAACTACCTCCGAGTGCAGTGCAAAAGAGCATGGCTCTTTTCCCTGTTCTGTTTTCAGAGCATTAATCCAGTGTATTGTTCTGTAATGAAAGCTTGCATTGAAGTATGAATTCTGATAAACACTGACAAGACCCAGGAAGTAAACTTTAAGCAATTGTCTTATTTCCCCCAAACATGGCATTGAGGTCGGACAGAGATGCTAATTTTCTTTATTTTCTTGGTATTTTTCTTGTAGTTTGAAACTGGTGTGCTACCAGATAAATGCTTATTTGTACAGTGGTATGCACAAAAAGTGGTATGACTTAAGTGATAGGATAACACCATGTTGTATGTTATTCTTATGGAAGCAATGAGCTTTATGTCCAGTTTTTTTTTTTTAACAGTCTGGTTTCTTACAGTCTTCCCCTTCAGAAAGCATATGGAGCCAGTCCACTTCCTGGGGGAAGCCTGACCAGCAAATCTACTGGTAGGTTATGTCTTTTCTTCCCTGTTCATAAACTAGAAACCTGAGTTTAAGTATCTCTAAATGTCAGGAAAGTTGTGTCTACAGAAGCGTTCTTTACTATGAACAGAAATGCTGGTGTTGTTTTCTGCTCTTTTCTCCACTCTTAGGAACAGCATCTCTGCTAAGGGTTTTAAAATACATGGCCTAGATTCTGGATTAAGGAGTCATGCAGGGGCTTGCCGATTATATCATTTTGTTAAAAGCACTATACAGACAGGTATGCAGTCAACAAGAGTTCCATGAGTGCTATGGAAACCCAGGAATACTTATGTATGCATAATGTAGCTTTAATAGATCTGTTACCTGACTGGTGGCCACTTTGCACAAATTACTATATTACAGATTACTATGACTGAAGAATACTGGTGTTACCTGCTTCTGTTGCTTTCTCCTTTTATTCTTTCTCCTTGTATTCTCTTATTCCTCTTAACATACAAAAATTTAGTACTTTCGTCATTTATATGTTCCTTAGGGCAAAGACAGGTGCTTTTCCTATGGTGATACAGTATTTACTCTGAAAATGCAGACTACATCATCCAAACTATACAGCCTAAGCCAAAATACCTTGCTCTGTCTGCTTCCTAACATAGTATTACTGTGATTTCTGAAGAAAAACTCACTTTGAAAGCAAATATCTGGCAGTCAGGAGTTGCACAGAGGGCCTGTAAGATCAGTGTTGGCCTAGTCTGTTGTGGATCTTTTTATTACAGCATAAAAAAGATTCGGTAACAGCGACGCTTTTATTGAAGTAGCTTAGTGAGGAAAAATAAGAAGCAGAATTTACCTTGTTTGCAGACTTCTGTCACTAAATGTTGGTGTTATTTGAGGATGAAGTCTTGCATCAGTTTTCTCCTTTAACAGAAGGTCAAATATTTTTCTTTCTTATTACAAGTTTGTAAGAAGCAAGGTAGAAGAAAAAATACACAAGTAATGGTGCATCAGTTATCTAAAATGTAAAGACCAAGAGTACCACCACAGTCCCTTACTCTAAGCAGTGCTGTTTTCACCCTCAGATCTGAGGCTATAGTTCTAGTTGCTAGAGCTGACCTCCTTATTCAAGAATACAGACAGGTGTCAATGAGGTGTAAGAGTTACTGAGGATGATGATTTTTCTGACGCTGAACATTCGTGAGCCAAGTAGGGTAGGGAAACAGAATCAGACAAAATGACAGCATCCCAGGAGTGATGTGATGGCCTAGGCTGGTGGGTGTAGGTTGTATTTAAACATCCTTATACAGTTTTGTTCCCAAATCCTTGTTTTTTCTGATTGTTGAGAAACCTGTGCTCACTGATCTGCTGCCTCGTGTAAGACTTTTGTAAGTTCTTGAGGCCCTGTTGTAAGGCACTCCTCCCATGCTCTTGTGATTCATAGTTTATGAAGTCAGGAAACAGTAGCTCTCTATTTTAAATAATCAAAGACAGCATGTGTTTGTACCCTCCAAAAGAACTTACATGCTTTGTTTTTTAACTGGGTATCCTACATAATTTGTAATAGTACTGTGCCCAGTTGAAGTAATTTTAAACCCATAATTTCAGGCAGAAAGTTAGTATGCTAACTACTCCAAAGTAATAGGAGAAACTGCTATAACTAAACTGGAACTAAGCACTAGAACAGTCTCAAATTACAGTATCTACAAGAAAGAAATGAATGAGTGGGAAGTTTATTTTAAAGCTGATGGCACTAAGGTGTGTCTCAGTTCATATTCAGACATGACCTCAAAGATGAACATATTTGATCAGAAAAAACAAGATTCATGTTAAGTGTCTGAGCTGAGCAGTTTACGGATGGGAAGCTCTTACGAGGTAATGCCTTTCAGAATTTTCTTTGTGAGTCAGCACAAAAAAGGGAGAAATTTGAATTCAATCTAAAGCAGAGAGATTCTTATTTGTTCTCATATTACTATCTGAGCATGCTACAAGGAATATTTCCCTAGGCATGCTCATCAATTAACCAAAATAGAAAAGGTAATTGAGCCTTAGTGGAGGAAGCATGTTACTTCTCTAGTGTTAAGACTGCAAGTCTCCATGTCTTTTTGCTGTTTTTAAGCTGTTATGTGTCTTTGCTCTGCGATACCACAGTGTAAGATAAGACATTTGCACTATGGCTTTGTTTAGATAATTTACGTAAGTGGTCTTCATCGTGAAAAGAATTTCATGTTGTGTTACAGCTTAAGTGGAGAACTCATTTGTGCCTTTTCTAAGCCTGTTGATTTAAGTCTATATTCAGTTTTTCTCTGCCATAAAGCATCTTTTACTCATACTCTGACCAATATATATATATAATATATATAATAATGTCAGACTTCCAGTTACCTTAAAGCTGCTTTACACTGTATCAGCAGTAAAGGGAACATAAAATGTGTCTGAATAGGAATTGCAGTTTACACTTTATCTGTAAGAAAATTCTCCTCAGGGTCTGAAAAGAATGGTCTCTTGTGTGCTGCAAGCATGCAGTACTGCCAGATGTGGTTTGTTCATTGTTTAGTAACCTTCCTGTATTTACAGGATTTAAAGCTAGAATCTGACTCTCCTTGTTGTTAAAATTTCATCCTGGACCCTCTGTATTAAGGCAGATTATTAGACAACTTGTGTTGTACTAATGCATCTGTGTTGTGCTGCTCACAGGCTGCGCGCTGCTTGCCAGGGCAGTTCATCTGTATGAAGCGCTTTTCATTTTGTCTTTTACAGTGGACTTTCAGTGGCAGGTTGAGGTCTGGATGAATTGTTAAGATAGTGGCAGCCAAGGACCCAAAATGCTTCCTGGTACTCTAGGTGCCAACAAGATAAGGGAAAGTGGATCCTCTGCGATTCTGATAGCCCAGAACAGGCTGCTGTCA
This sequence comes from Rhea pennata, assembly GCF_028389875.1. Classification (NCBI taxonomy): domain Eukaryota; kingdom Metazoa; phylum Chordata; class Aves; order Rheiformes; family Rheidae; genus Rhea; species Rhea pennata. Next base: position 1,234,463 of record NC_084682.1, read on the forward strand.
CAAGAATGCTTCGTCCGGGTCACAGTTTACTTTGCTCTAGAAACCTTCATGAGGATGAGTTGCGTTGATTGTTTGGTAGTGGCAAATGCAAGAAATGGGAATGATCAAAGTACTTAGTTATGAATGTGCGTTGAATAGCACATGTATTCTGATACTTTTAGGAAATAGTCTTTGCCTACAACAAGTAACTGCAATGCACTAGGTGATGTGTCTGGGATGTTTGGCTTTCAGTGCCTCAGGGTGGCTGATCTGCCTACCTGTAAATAATGGGAACTCATAGACTACAGCATACTGCACAAAGGGGCTGATCAGAAGACATTTTGGGGGCGGGGGGAGGTTGTTTGATAGGGTTTCCACTATTTCACTTTTGTCATTAGAAAATTGTGGCAATTCTGTTATTCAGACTTGGCTTCAGCTTTTGGCTATTGATTCAGATTTTACTTTTGTCTTCTAAATTAAAGAGCCTTTTAATTTTCAGTGTTCCTTCATGTGAAGGAACATACGCATTCTAATCACATTGGCACACTTTTAAGCTAAAGATTGAGCTCTAAGACTCAGTTGAAGGTACTTTCTGCCCCCTTAATGCCTTTTCTTTTTTTAATGTAGACATACAAATTAAATGAAGCTTCCTTCTGCTTATGAAGGTAGTTACTTTTCTTTTATTCATAACTCCCTTATTTTTGTGTTTAGGGATCACTTTATCCTTCTCCTCCTTTTCTTTTGCATAGTAGCCTGCTGGGAGCTATGTTTTGTTGCTTGTTTGCTATGATTCTCTAGCTCTTTTTCCTATTCTAGAATATAGTTCCTTATTGTGTAGCTATAACCTGTACACTGTATAATGTTTAGACACAAAGTTTGGAATGGGCCTAACCTATCCAGAAATTTACCATCAATTTTGATTGCCTTGTTGTCAGTCTGTGTCATCTACAAGCTGTGCCAATTAGTTTTGCTTACTGGGAGACCACTGCTGAGAGCATCTAATAGCATTAGGCCTAATCCTGTTGCCCGCAGAACTGCCTGAGGTATGTCGAATCAATGGTGACTTCCTATCAACAAACAGATCTTTGAGATCTGTCAGCCAGTTCCTAATCTCCCATATGCTCTACTGACATTGTATAGTGCTAACTTTACATTGCAAGATTGAATCTCTAAAATGTGCTATTGTTGCATTGTTTGGTGTTGCTTCTCTGCCTTATGCATCTAGCAAAGCATTAAGCTTCAGAGAATAAAAATAGAAACGAACAGAACAAGAATGTGTGGCTATCATTATTCATGCAGTAGGACATTACAGATCATACTTGGAAAGGGCAGAATCCACAATAATGACAGGCCACACAACTCGTCAGAAATGATCATGTCAAAACAGTAGATCCTAATAAAAGCCCAGCATGCTGCAGAGATTCATTTATTAGAATGTGACTTCAGCATTGTACATATTCACCCCTACAAAGGAAGCATATATCTACGGGGCAGGATAGCTGTATATCTACATTGCTTAGGGCAGCAAAACATTCAGTAACTATGAGCAAATGTGACTTCGTAGGATGGTACTTACTGGTTTGCCTAGGGTAGCAGAACCCAGAGAGCTGGCCTTGGACATAATGTACTAGTCAGTCTCCTGTGACCCTACAGCGGGATAAAGAAGATATATTGCACAGGGTAATAACCAAAGAAGACGGTTACTACACAAAGAAGTCTGCTGCTCTACTGCAGTGTGTTGTAAAAGAAGTCCAAGTCCAGAGTCATAGGCCTTTCCTGCAATTACTGTCTAGGAGCCTGTGAAACCTGAAAGAGGTTTAAGATAAAAGAATAAAAATCTTACTGCGTAGTAACAGTCTACTCAAGTGTCTTCCTAGACCAGTGTCAGAATCTGAACCAAGATCTTTTGTGGTTAAAGAGGCTTCAAGAGGCTTCCACTTCTTATTTTGCCAGTCTGCTTGTTACCTTGTGCAGAAAATCTTAGCATCTCATCTTACACAAATAGCATTTTTGGAAGCTTTATTCATACTAATGTCGTCAGGCCTAGTGAAGACCTTATGAGTCAGGTTAGAGAGCTTGGCTCTGAATTTGTAATAATAGGTCTGCTGGTGATATCTTTTTTCCTCAGTCTATTACAAGATGTTTAGACTTGCATTTTAAAAGAGGATAAATAATTTTGACACCATAGATAACTGTAGAGATGCCTTATTTTCAAGCTGAATGATTGAATAAAATTTCAAATGAGCACAGAATTCCTGAAATACTTTAATATTGCATATACTTTTGAACAGACAGGTCACTTCTCTGCTGTTAAATGAGTACTTAAACTGCTGGGAGTATTCCAAGGTTCTTTCTAATTCAAACTAGATTAGTATTAATCAATTGATGCTTTGCTTTTATGTTTGATTATTTTTTTTATAGGATTTGTTTGCTCAATTGCTTTTTTACAAAATCCACTGTGTAATTCTAAGCTATTTTCATGATTCAGTCCAAACAGCGTACTAAGACCCAGGGAGATGATAGGATTTTCTTTCTTTTATTGCTGTATTTATTCTTGAACATCAGCTTCAGGATCCCTAGGTAGCTTCAGTAACAGAGCTAGTAATACAAAATAGTGTCAAAAGCTTCTATCTCTCCATGTCAAGTTTCTGTTCCATCTAACTTCTGTTTTGTGTGCTTGGTTTTGTGTGATATGGTAACGGGGATGGATTCTCCAGCAGAGAACCTGATTAAGATAAGTTTGCCATGAAAGATGATTCAGTAATCCAAATGCTGAGGTAGTCTGTGGGAACTTGGCTCTGTTCTGCTAGAAATTACTAAGTCGTTCATATTCAGCACCTTAAGATGTTAGTTGCCCTGCAGAGGTAAGCATCTCAGCTGACTACAGAGCGAGCTGGCAAGACAGTATTCCAAATTCATTTTACATCAGTGAAGTACTCAAATTCAGTGGAAAGAATCCAGGCCTATCTCTGTTCCTCAGCATTGGAATGGATGTAATAGTACTGTGCCTGCTTTACAAAGGTACTGTAAAATCAGTATGCTAGAGGTCATGAAGTTTGGATATGATAGAGAATCATAAACACCTGAGACTTATGAAGAACCAATACCAGAACTAGAATTTTGAAGTAGTAGGAAAAACGCATCTCCATCTTGCAAAGAAACGTGTATTGGGGAGGGGAGACTATAAACAGTGACAGTTTAGATAACTCTTTTAACATTTAACTAGTACTTTCAGTTTCTGAAGCCCAGCTTCTGCAGCCCATTTAACTCTAGCCTGAAGAGATTGAGGTCTTAATTGTTGAACCAAAGACTTGCTTGAAAAACAGTCACAGTAGCAGAAAAACATCTGAGAGCAGGGGCATAGCGTCATGCTAGTATCATGGGTACAGCTATACACTGGGTCAATTGACAAGATTGCAAATGCAGAGTGCAAGATTAATTGGCTTTGGTCAGCCTTTGCTTCACTATCTGAATATCATTATCAGGAATGTAAATGATTATGCTATGTAGAGAAATACCACAATAGTCTCAGTGTCTCCTTTTATACTTGTCTCTTTTTAAATAAGCCTTTATCTAAATGCAAATGTGATTTCAGCTTTCTGATTAGGACATTATACAGTCATCCATTCCAGAAAAGCACAATTAGTGGATTATTTCATTTCTGACTCAACAGTTCTTGGTTTAGAAAGTTGGTTTGTTGTGTTATGCTTGATATTTAAGTTACAGGAAGGAGACTTACATTATTAGAGTCAGAATTACAGCCATATTTTGAGGTTTGAGGGATTTTTACTGAAAGATAGGTAATCTTGGTAAAGAAGAAAAAGTAATGTTTATGGGATTTGTGTGTGGAGAGGTCTTTTTAGAACAAAAGACAGTAGTACAAATTATTACTGTGCTTGATTGTCCTTTTTGTGCATAGTAAGGGTCAAATTATCAGTAACAACTGAAATCTGTTATGAGATGTACAAGTGCAGAATTTAACCCTACCCATTTTTAGGGTCTGTTGTGTCACTGTTTGAAAACCTGGTGCTGCGACAGGTCATAAGAAGACTTCTGATTAAATCAATTGCATTTCCAAAATACTTGTTGGCTTTTTCATGTCTTATGGTAAATTTCCAGTGAAGCAGGACAGGAAAGGTGTAGCTGGAGAAAATCGCCTTGGAGAACTGAAGTAGAATTTGTAAATTGGGAGAATTCCAGTGGGAGGAGTAAAGGGCTTTGCATTACAAAGAATGGTGGAAGATAGTTAATGCAAGTTGTGCAATTAGAGTAATGGAGTTCTGAGGGAAAGAGATTTGAAGTTATTTGGGAGAAAATGAGGTGACACTTGGCCACCCTTTTTCCTTGTGCTCTGAGCATTGAGGCTTACTCAAATCAATTTAAGTCTTTCCAGTAGCAACTGACTGAACTCAGATCACTATCTGATGCCTTCCCAGCACTCTCTTCCTTCCAGCTTTGACAGTGATACTGCCCTGTCCCAAGAAAACAAAAGAGATCAGATTTTTCTCTGCTATACTTGGCTTTTGCTGCCAATAGTTTTATACACACTTTTTCTGTTCTCCTCTGTTGCTATCACTGTTCCAAGCTGGAGGAAAGAAAAGATTACAAGAATGTCAAGGGCAGGCAAATCCTTATAAATAACAAGTGCTTGAAAGCTTTGTTTTATGTTCGGGACAGGCGTATTGTGGCTCAAAGTGGAAACTGCTGATCCCAGAAAGAAGCAGAAGACTGACCTTCACCTTCTCCATTTTGCTCCTGCTATACATGTGAACAATTGTCACAGTTGTCACAGTTGGTCTTAACCAGCACAGTAAAATCTATAAATTTCTTTTTGCTTTACGTTTATGGGAAATGATGCAAAAGAAGCTCTTATTTGTATCTCTGCTCTCAAACCTTTCTGAAATTGCAGTCTGTTTTCATGACCTTCCTGTCAGTTAGGTAGCCCAGAACTACATTTCTGCTCTGTGGTCGTCTTGCCCCCATCACTGTAAAAGGGAGGGCAAGTTAACCCTTGACAGAGTCTGTTAATACATAGCAAAAATCCAATGATTTGAGCATCTGCTCTTTTGAGTAACACGTGCAGATCTTAATACTGAAGTGTGAAGAGTGAGGAATTGTGGGTGACATCACCAGACTGCCATTCAGTCTGTCTGGTGGATTCAGTGACCGTCTTGTGCTGTCATGGTTCATAATGCCTGTCAAAAATTTTAGTTGGATTATGTCTGTGGTCTATGGTGTTCACTGTATGAAAAAATCTGTTAGCTTGGGGTTCTTCCTTTTATTCAGATTATAGGACTTCCCTTTCACCACATGAAGGAATCAGTTTGTAGAAGAGAAATTGGCAATGTTAGTGTAAAGTATCATAGCATCTATTCCAGTGCCATAACTGGGCCAAATTGAAGAAAGAGCTAAGTTTTTAACCTAGATAAGCAAGAAAATGGAGTTAGCTTTAAAGGTTCTGGATTTTCTTGTTCTTAACTCATTGAGACCTGCAGTACAATACTAGAAAGCATTTTTCTTGCAGTATCTTGTGCTAGCTATTTGACATTTCTATCCAGAGACTTATTTTGTAACTTCTAATAGCAGGAAAAACATGGCAATGCCTAGCTGATGTGGAGTTGGCTGTGAGGCAGGAATGTAAAATTATAATTCACATAATCATAATTTGTATATATTGTGTATATAATTGCATAATACTGCAAAGGAATTTAAAACTACATATGGAATTTCAAGGAGAAGGAGAGTTGAGGACCTATTCAGTAGAACATAGATTTTGGAGACAGCTCTAAGTCCCAGAAAGGTTAGAGGAAAAGTGTGAAAACAAGAAAAGATCTGTTCAGATGAAATTTTAATATTACAAATTGTTAGAAGGCTATTGATTATAAGGAAGCTGGATGAAAGTTTAGAGAAATTGAGATAGCATTGGAGTCCAATGCAGGATCAAGTGCATTGCTGTTATAGGACTCTAACTTTTCTACCCAGTTAAATTTTTAGTAGTAGGATCCTAAGGCAGTTTAGAAATCTTACTGAAACTCAATTCAATATATAGTGCATACAGTTATAACTAGCCTTAATTTACAGTTGCAGACAGGCACAGAAGGATTAAATGTATTCTTGAAGTTATGATTATTTTGCTAATTTGGTCCTAAACTGAGCAAAATTTCCACTGATACTAAAAGAATGACTAACATATGGAATAACTTAATCTAGACTCAACAAATTAACCAAATGTTGCTTCAAACTTGCACAGTAAACAATGACTGCTACAACTTCAGGTAATATGAAGAGAAAAGGCCTTTCAGTTCTTTAATAAACAGCTCTGAGTCCCCTTATAAGGTATCAGTGGCTAGCATGGTGTGCAGTGACTGTTACTGTTGACTGAGATGAACTCTGTATCACTGAAGGGCAAGACAGGAAGAAGGAGGTAAAGAGTGTTGAAGTTAATGGCATTGTGCACAGCTAGTTAATGTTACTACAAACATTGGGAAGGTAGATGCTCATAAAAATTAAAATAGCTAGAACTGGTCAAAGACTCAATTTTCAAATCCATTAGGAAGCTCAATACTTAAAAGGAGGATTTTTTTTGAGGTTCATAAATGCAAATGTTTGTCACAAAATTCAGATTCAACAGCTTGTCATTTCCCTGTTTAAAAAATTTCTAATTATCCATAGTGAAAAACACTATTTTAAAAGAATATCTTGTAATGTTTTTCTCCCCAAACCTCTGCAACATTTTCAATTTCGATCAGTTTAACCATTCCCTATTAATTTGTGAGACTGGTTTCCTGCTCTTTCCCATAGCTGAGTTTATGCTGAGGCAGGCTGTCCTGTACCTTCCCAAAACGTGAGGGATCTTTGCTTTTGTGAAATCTATTGCAGCACTTGGATTTAATTAGAACACGATGGCAGATGAATTTACACATCAAAACCTAGAAACAACTCAAGAAATTGGCCATATGCCCAAAGTACACCATAGGATCTACCTCAGACTGTATTTAGCAGGCATATGTGAAATACAGGGTCAGGACTATAGGGTTGGTTGAGCTATACCAATTTTTACCAGCTAAGGATGAATTTCAAAAAAAGCCATGAGTGTAGATGAGTTTAGGGCAGCTTGCATACAACAGCTTATTTTAGATTTTTGTACTGGATGATAGAGCCATATTCTTGAATGTTCTGTTTAAGTAGCAACAAGTAAAATCCTGTTCTATTTTGCACTGAGCATAAGTATAGACCCATGGGCTGTGTAGACCTTGGACATACTTTAATCTGTCATAAAGTGAAATTAATTTGTCTAGTTGCACAGATGCTTTTCAGGTTTTACTTGTGAAACTACTCATGCAGCAGTTGGTCACAGTGATTGTAGTGCCTTATCACATAGGCAAATGAAACTCTCCATTTCACATCTTCTACATGTGAGTTTATCAGTTAAAAATTAGGATTTGTTTTTCATTAAATGTTAGGGAGTTCTAAGATTTAACTTTTTATGAAGTAATAAAAAATTGATCTTCAAATCTAGTATTCAGATCTCAACTTTTTGTCTACATTCAGGGCTATGAGTTAGGTCCGTTATTGTCACTGATTGTTAATCTGTGTGTGTTTGTGTGTGTATGGAGAAAGTAAAATGTTGACAAAAAAAAGAATTAAGCTGGGAGTTTTGTACAGTTCATTTCTTACTTTCAGATATACCCTTTTCTGGTTATTATTGGACTGCTTTAGTATTTTTATATGTAGTGCTCACAGGAGACTGATTATAGAGCACTTTCATTCTTAATATAATCTGAAGTTTAGCATCTAGTTTAGTTACATACTAATGATGAATGCTGAGCCCTAGCATTAGTCCAGAGAAGCTGCATGTCTCAAGCAGTTGTCTTCAAGGGTCAGTTGTTTCTCTGCAGCCCCTTTCCATAACATGTGGAACATCTTTATTTTCGGCTGGACACGTTAGTGGTGTTGCACATACTAGTTCATGTGCTGTGGGGCACAGCAAGTAAGTAAGGTGGCTTCAGATACTCTTAGGTGGATTTTCCGACTCAAAATGCTGCCATTTGGGTTCTAAGCAAAAACCTCTCTGTAAATCTCAGGGTCAATGAAGGCAGGAGAAAAGGAAGGACAGAGGTTAGGGCTGCAGACATCCTGTATGAGTCTGGTGTAGTCATTTAATCTGTGCCTCATTTCCCTGTTTATGGAAGCAGTACCCTGTCTCACAGATGTTCTAATCCATATGTTAGACACTGAGACACTTGGGTATAGTAATAGATTCAGAAATACACAAATGACATAAATCTATAGGTGCAGAACCTCTAAATAGTAATCCTTATGTTCCAGTAATTTTTGTAACAGGCTTTAGAAGTCTGTACTCCTTAGAAAAGTGACTTGATCAATCGGGCTTTAAATGGTTGGCAGCTGAAACATCTTGACAATCACTAGGATGCTAAAATGGCCCTTTTTATTTTTTCTGGCATGCCATGTAGCTAGTTTTGTTTTCATTTTCCTTTTATAACTGCACCAGATCTATTCATTTTCAAATTAAAATAAAATGAATAGAGCAACACTGGTAAAATAGGCACACAGAGGGCATCCAGACTTTATTGAGAAGGTGTTGCTTTCCCCATGTAATCTTATGTGGTAAAAAACAAGACTGCCAAAGGCAGGCAACACGTACAATGTTACTGTACCTTTTGGGGTTTTTTATAATGAGAAATTAAGTCTAGATTTTTATTGGGGTGGTGGTGCAGAAATCCTTATCTCAGTTCTTAAAAAAAAAAAAAAAAAAAAGAGAGAGAAAGAAAGAAACATTGACATCCCTATAAATTGAATGATGTTTAGGATCTCCTGAACTATCAGTATGTGTCAGGAGTGTTATTTGGTCTAACTTTTGTTCTCTGAAGTACTAAAAGCCAGGGACAAACAGAAGGGGGTAAACTTAGCGTGATGTCTGTGTAGTAAATGCTTCTTACAATATATAGTGCAAGTTGGCAATCCGAAAATGCTTTGATTAAAAGATAACACTAGCTGAACTCTGCAAGTTCCATTTACATAGCAGGGAGGAAAGAGGCAGATGTTAGGGGAAACTATATTTCTTAAGCAGGAAAGCAATGCAAAGGCATTTGCATAACACAGCAAGCTTTGTCCAAATTGATTTTAGTCTTTAATTTGCATTTTCACTGACACATGGAAGGGATATACAATGATAGCATTGAACTGAGGGCTGGGAAGAAATTGAAGCAGGTATTAGAACCTACTTTAAAGTTCCCTCTATTCGATGAGTACCTGGTAAACTAAGGAAAAGTGAGAAATCAAAGAAGGAACTTAGTGCTGAATGTGATATCAAAGTTGGAGTAAAAGGTGTATACTGGAATCATGCACTCAGCTCTTGCTGTTGAAGGATAAGCTGTGGGATTGAACTTCATGTAGCCATGAGGGAAGCCATTGATTCTCAGGTATATTTTGTTGCATGTTTTTGTATGTGCACTTTTATTTCCATGTTTATCGTGATTACAAACCTTTTTCTAATAAGCTTGACTTTTTCATAATGAAGATAAATAGGGTAAACTGACTAGCACTGAGTATATCTACTGCCTATGGAACAGCAAATTTTTAGATATATTAACAGCTTACTCAAATTACTTAACATTCAAGCTCTGTTTCAATACTCTTTAGAGATGAAGAGTGTTCCCCAGGTTGCAAGGGACAATGTACAAGCTGGAGACATGAGATGCAGTGTCAGAGAGGGATTTCTCATGGCAGGTGCAAGCTACTGCCATATTTTCAAGCAACAGGCAGCAAGGTGACAGCTTTGACTGTAGTACAATCAACCTACAAACTACAAAACACAGATTTTTGTAGTAAAATAAAGAATGTTGCAAAAGATTATTTGGAAGATATTTGTAGTTGGGTTCTCAATTTCAGCCTGTATATGCTACCACTATAACAGCCTCTTTTTAGAGAAAACTGTGTACTAAAGCCTTCCTCTTTAAGCTCATTGTAGAAAGTTTAATTTGGGGTGAAAAACAAGTGAGACCTTCAACACTTAGAAAGCAAGTAAGTGAGGGTGTTACTGAGATCTGCTCTGGAATAAGCTCCCTTATTACATTTGTATTTTGAAAATATGCAAGACAGTTTTGGAATCGTTCTACTTAGTTTAAGCTTTTAACTACTATATTAAAACTTCGGCTGTCCTGCTCTCCTTCTGTGCTCAGTGGAGAGAAAGGCAGGGAGTGATTTGGTCTGTATGTTATCCAAGTTGCTTTTTGGAGTTGCTTATCTTTCTACAGGTTGGCAGGAATTTAGAATTCTTTCTGAACTATTGAGTATAATCATCATTACTCACATGCCAAAGGGAAATGAATCCAGACCAAAGTGAGTACGAAGCTGATGTCCAGTGTAGGTTTCACTGTAAAGAGAACTATATTTTAGAGAAAAAAATACAGATTGGAAGAAAACAAGAGAGGAACATTCCTGAGCCTTGGAGTTCTGATCTGTATTCTGATCTTGTCTGCCATAGGCAGTGGACATACTCAGTGTTTGTCAGTTTACCCTGGGACTATTGTTTTGATGTATCATCATTATTATGAACTTATCAGGCTAAAGCCATAATTAGCACATGTGCACTCAGTGAGCTAACAAATGTGGTAGACTGAAGCCATTTTGAAAAATCAGCTCTTGGTCTGTATTTCTGAGTTCTTGTAACATCTTTCCACTATATCTATTCTTTTTCAGAGCAGTATTAAAATCTTGTTTTAGGGTGGATGGCTTTTATTAAACAGATATTGGAGAAGAGAATTAGAATCAAATCAGCAGAATGAAAGGATTGCAACAGCAGGATAAAGCCAACTTACTGCCTTTGTGATGGAAGGAGGCTGTGAAACCTAATGGAAACCATATTGTGGCTGTGAATAATTCTCAGGAGGGATCCTTGAAAGGTCTTACCTCATCTCTTACTTTACTGATAGAACGTATCAAATATTCAAAGACACCCTCGGATGCTCAAAATGCAACAGTGCACTAAACTGGTCTATTCTAGATACTAGAGAAAGATGTGACCTATTTGGGGAATAAAACTGCACAGGCCTCTGCAATTCAGTGATATGACAGGGAAATTTATCTTCATTGTGACATGTCAGTTGTGGGAGCAGGGGATAACTGGCAGAGAGTAAGGGTTATGATGACAGAATTCAGGGGCCAAGTTAGGACTCTTATGCCCAGGAGAGGTCACTGTTGTAACAGCACTCCAGGCAAATCCACTCAGGTTGCATAGCCAATTTCATTTCATTTTCAAAAATTCTAATACCAGCTGCGAGTGCATGTGGTAGGATCATATCTTATTACTGATAGTACCATATTGTTGTCTAGGATTGTTTCCATAAATGTGAGAAGCATAAGAGATCTTTCCAGTACTAACAGTACAAGATAGTGTTTGGAAACTTACACCAGTCAACATTATCTACTTCTGAATAAAGGAAATGCTTTTTTTTCTTTTTTAAATTTTGTCAGTGGAATCTTACTTAAACCTTTAAGGACTGAAATGGCATAACATTTAGGTAAGGTTTCAGTAATAACAGTAATAACCAAACCAAATTGTTACCACTAACTAGTTAAAGTGAATTTGATTTGAAGAAGAATTAAACTTCTATCACATTATCATTTTGGATTGGTATGAAAAGAATGAGTGATTACTGACATGCTTGTTCTTTTTATTAGATTATGGTCCCATATCACTTGTCAAAAAGAATTAAAATGTAACTCTAGCATAAGTCATCTGCTAAAGATAGTTGTATGCCTGTAGTTCCCATCAGCATAATTAAAGAGATCTCTTCCATGGGACAGGAGACAAGGGTAGAAAAGAGGTTTTAAGGGGGACAAATCCACAGATTTGAAAATTCTGGAAGAACTGAAGAATTAGACTGATACTGTGAGACCATTTGATGGTTGAAGTTGGCTGAAAAAGTTGAATACTTATTTTGTTAGCAGGACACCAGAAATACACAGTCCAATGGCTTTGAGACCTATAGGCTATGACCATGAGCTTTTAGCTGGAATTTAAAATTTGCTTTAATGTAAAGCCTGAGGCTGAAATTGTTATCTAAGAGTGCCATTTTCCTCTTGCTCAGTTACCCACAAGAGCAGCAGAATTTTACGGTACTACTGCCCTCCATTTAGACCAGCAGACTCCAGATCTGATATCCTGAGTTGTTTAAAATCCCACACATTTCTCTTGACTTCTGTAGAGATAGATGGTACATTCCATGATACTCCTGCTTAACATAAGGACTTTTGCATTCTCTGTGTATGATATGGGACACTGGAAAGTGTCACTTCTTCTGTCATTATGTCTGTATATGAATACTGAATTTTATAGGCTTTGTATTTGTGAGGCATGCTGTGCATATTCATCTAGTGCTTTTAACTCACTCAGAGGTGTCCAGGCTATGCCTGCATGGAGCAATTGCACATTGCATTTCTTACGTAAAAAAAAAAAATGTGCTATATGTTTCAGGAACTTATCTCAGTTGCCCTGTTAGGGTGATGCTACCATTCAAGGAGATATGGTCCTGGGCTGGTCTCTCCCCAATAGCAGTCCCCGGGGGTTGGAAAGTGGCAGTGTTCCTGGCTGGTGCCCCAAGTTGGGGGCACCCTAAGGGCTCACTGGATTGCTGTTACAGCTGTTGGGCTATTCTGGGCAGGCAGTGAGAGAGCAGAATGAGGAAAAGATAGAGCTGTGGCTACACTGCTGGGAAACTGGAGTAGTTAGCTTGGCAATGTTATTAAACTCAGCTTGTAGCTAGTCTGAGAGCAATAATTATTTTCAGGTAAAAAGTATAAATTCATCATCTGGAGCCTAAGCAGCTCAGGCATGACACAATTACTGGGGTGTTCTACTTAGAAATAAATTTGTCTAAAATATTTAAATTAAGAAAAAGAGGAAAAATATTCCAAATGATGAGTAAGTATCATAATGGGTGCTAAAATAATACCGTACACCTACTTCATTATTCAGTTACTTATGTATTATCTTTATTCTTAAGAGTAATGATGTAAAAGTGCTTTTTTCCAAATGTTAGTGTAGTTCTTTGCGGATGGTAATCATCTGTTAAATGACAACTCATTTACAGTATTTGATTAGTACTTTATATAGCTTGAATGGACTTACTGTTAAAATATGTGTATAGTTGTGGAGGTGAAACTTGCTAGATTTGTGTTTTTTCCCATTGCTATTACATTCAGTGGAAAATTTCAAAGCTCTCAGTATTTTTGCGTATCTGCTCCTGCATTTATAAATGTTATATGTTAAACCCTGAAATTTTCGAGCCAGTTCATATGGTGCTCTTGACAATAACAACGTTAAGAAATAACTGTTGAAATCCAACACCATTCATAGCAATTATGAGGGTCCTAATTTTTCAAAGTAACCATGTGGATGGACCCTTATTACTCACTGAAAGCACTGAAAGTTTGAGTAAGTGTGAGCATCCTGGCTCAGGCAGAAGAATATCACAGCCTAGAGGGTTATCTGTTCTCTATATTTAGCGGCTCAGACTCCAGGACCCCTTTTTAAACTGGAAAAAATATATTAAATTGAAACTCACATTAATACTACTATCAAAACAAGATCTTTGAACTGAACGCTTTAATCTTTATACAGTGGAGAGGCGAGTTTAGCCATCCATGATCATAAACTACCAAGTTCTGATCTTTCATATTGTTTTTTCTTCTCAAGGTTTCTTCAAGTTATGCTGTTAATTTTAAATTTGCAAACCCAATTTTAGTTGTTATAAAATTATTTTTCAATTTGATTTCTGTTTTAATAAAATTTGAATTCCTTTTTCTATTTTTAACAGCTAAATAACATAATGACTCCACTACCAAATGCTGAACTAGTTCAGAGTTCTTTACAGTTATATCGTTACCTGCTTCGATGCTGTAAGCAACTTCCTGAAGAGAATATTCGTCAGCATTACAGACATGCAATCAGACAGGTGAGAATGGGATTTCTTTTCAAAAAGTGTGATTTGTAGTGTTCCTTTTTCTTCAACTATTTCCATCAGTTTTGTATAACTCCTGGTACTGAAAATTACTTACCTGCAAACTTGAAACCTGAATATACCCAAAGAATTATATTGGGAATGTATGAAGAGGCACTTCCTTTTGTTTGCTTTGAATCTGCTACCTTCAGTTTTGTTTGCTTCCATCTTTAGTTCCTGTTTTTTGTCAAGAGTGAACAATCAATTGCTTATTCACTTAATCACATCTTTCATGTGCTTACAGACCCTTACTGGCTCCTTGTCAATTTTTTCTATCCTCCCTAGGCAGAGTAAATCTTATCTAATAGCTCATATGGAAGTAATTTTGTACCTTTGATTATATCTGTTGTCCTGTCTGTATCCTTTTTAGTTCCAGGCATAATTTCAATAAAACTTTGCCATTCGGGATTTTATTTAAGTGCTGTTGAATTTATTAGGATGCAACTTGCTTATTAAAATTATACATATACTTCAATGCTTTCCTAAATAAGAATAGATAGTTTGTTCATCCTAAATTAAAGCTCTTGGGAGTCTGTGTTCATCATCTTAGCACTCTTTGCTATTTGATCCTGTGGTTATGAATGAAAGGAATGAAGTACTTCATAGGCAATTATTTCACCAAGATTTGTTACAAAAATAGTACAGCTAGGCTGTTGCAATGTGCATTGGTTCCTTTTCAGATCAAAAGTTTGTTTTTATCAAATATTTACTCTGGTGCCTAAAACTGATCCTTGTTTTGACAGCTGTTGCATTAAGTTGGCTAGTCAGTGTAACACTTTGATAAATATTGTAGAGTTTCAAAGTTCATGCTGATGAAGACAACCCTGAGCGAATCCAGCAGATTATTAAAAGAGCCATTGAAGATGCTGACTGGGTTATGAATAAAGTAAGTACATCATAGAGTCCTAAGTTTTGCTCTCACTCAGTTCAGATCAAAAAATAATACTGGAAAGCAAATTAGGAGCAGCAAACTGTTCTACACTCCTGGGCATTGCAGAGCATTGGTAAAGGAAATATCTAGGCACTAGGGATTTGACTAAGATATAGTTCTTGTTTAAAAGCTCTTCGTTATTGATAAGCACTAACTGTATCTTTTTAGTATGAATGGTGCTATGCTGTAAGTTGGTCTCTGTGTAAATCATCGTTCAACAGTGGTGGCTAGTATAGCTCTATTATGGGGGGGGTGGAAGCCACAGTATTTTGCAAGCCACAGTTCATTGGTATCTTAGTTCCAAACAGCAACCTCTCCTCTGTTAATCAGTTTACATAAATTCCTAGAATACTCTTTTCTCAGGTTATGCCTGAGCTGTGCAGATCAGGGTTAGACAACATAGTGGAAAAACTATTAAAATTGGTTTGCTCTTGCCCTAGTTTACACCTGGTAGAACCGCTTTACTAACCACCTTACTAACACAATGCTGAAAGATGACTCTCAAATAGTCTGTGCTGGAAAGGCCACATCAACAAATCATACTAGTGGAAGAAAAGTAGCTTGAAAGATAAAAACCAGATTTTTAGATAAGAATTAAGATTGCTTATTTTCCATTACACAGCTGAAAACCACGTGGACTTTAAATTTAAATTTGGCTGGAGAGCATAGTATAGTAACAGGAATTCTTCAGCATATAATGAAACAAGTCTTAAGTACAGCTTTCCCCTAAGTATCTGTGATTTAATTTATTAAACAACTGTAAAGTCCATGAAGCTGAAATGAGAATTATTACAGGAGCAGGCATAGACCTATAGAATTCTAGCAGTAGCCAAATCCCAGCAGCTGCAGCCTAGTAAATAACTGTCTGTGCCTGATTTAATTCTATTCTTCCTGCAATTATGAGAAGCCATATTCTGATTTTGCAGCAGAGATTGTAGTTTATTACATTCAATTAACAGTTTTCCATTGGAAAAAGTGAGAGGAGGATCAGATTTACAGTGCTCATCAAGAAGCAATTGCATGTCCCGTATTTTACACTGTTGTAGGGAAAGCCTATCAAACTTATAATTTAAAGGAAACTGAAGTTACTTTGTGTGAATCATGAATCTGGTAGTGACTTCATGTTGGTATGAATTGTTGCATTTAGTTATTCACTTTTACCACTTTTTTTCAGTATAAAAAATAGAAGAAGAAGAAGAAGAATGAAGACCAAGAATGGCATTGATATACATCGTTAGATAACTTACAAGGAAATAAGCCCAGTGTTACATTATATATAGTTTATATACAGTATAAGCCTGTAGTTTTCCTCTAGATAATACAAATGTATGTTATACCTCACTGGGACATCATGAAGCTAAATTACTATTTCTGCAGTTATTTGAGACTGTAGATAAAAGGATACAGTCTAGGTTCAAAGTATTAACATGTATAATCACAAATGTTAGCTGAAGGCCTAAACTTCCTAAAGATTTGAGGAGCACAGATAACTTCTCAGGAAGGCATAAAAGTATAATGCAATACAAGTCATTAAGAAATAATTAGTGCTCTGTCATTCATGTCTGAATTAGGTTCATCAAAAGGAACTTTTATATTTGAGCATAAATACCCTATATTGAAAGGCTCCAAACTTGACAACATCTCACTGAGGGTCAGAGCAAATTATTCTTTACTTGGTTGTGACCTACATTGTATTGTTAGGCTTAGATCCAGCATATCATAATATTTGATACATTTTGCATAGTTGTTTGTTTCTTCCTGTGTAAGTACCAGTGGATTTAAGGTTATGTGTGAAAAAATGTTCTGAGTTAAGAGATGTCAGTCTGACATCAGACCATCCTCCATCAGGACAATAGAGATGTTCTCAGAGTAAAACAAAGGTCTGATTGGAGCACTGGTCTAGTTTTAATCTAGTAGTAAAGACAAGATGCATAGGCTACTGAGTGGAGACCATATCCATGAGGGTTGTATTCTCATATGAAACTTGATCCACAGTATTTTCACTCCTGTTGATAGTAAAATTAGTCTTGCCTCCCCCTGCTGCAGGCATACCTTTGTTCTCCTCTCTAGGCTCCTGCTTGAACCATTAGTTGCCTTTTATATTTAAAGGTTGATGCCTGTCCCTTGTGACCTGACTTCTAAGCTCTCATGGAAATGGACACCATTCAGACAGGCTACATGTGCTAACTGGTATGATCCCTGGAATGTGCAGTGTTGAACAAATATGGAGGCCTTCACAGTTTTTGCAACAGGTAATAAATGTGCTTTAAAAATCGGTGTCCATGTACTCCTTAAAGAGCCTCTCTTCACAGCACTAACAGATTTCCAACAGGGAAAACTAAAGAAATACTAGCTAACTTAAATAAGTCAGGGGTAAAAGTTTTCCTTTTGAAACATGACCTCTTTGTTTATTTGTACTTGTGACTATCCGCCTCCAGGTGGCAGTGCATGCTGCTAATGCACATCTGAGGCCCTGAGGGTTGGAGGTTGGGTTTGTTCATTTCTATTATTTCCAATTTGTTGATCTCCCTCACCTCCTAAAATACAACTCAAATGCCACAGTCAGATCTCTTCTAGGCTCCAGATTTTCTTTCAGAGTTCAAGGAAACAAAAAGTAGTCTAGTAGCTCTAGGTAGTCAAGAATTAGACAAGTGCTAAAAAAAAGTTGTGGCCATACATAAAAACTTACACCACAGTGTTATATCAAACATCTTCCTTTTCTTTGCTCATTCTAATCTTTCCTCTTCAAGAATTCTTGCCTCCATTTTTTTTTCTCTGCCATCCCCTACTGCTGTTCTTCTCTAGACCTGCATCTTTCACATCATTTTACATTCCCTCAGCTTCCATAGCTCTTATTCTACATCTTCCTTAATTCTCTTCTCTCAACAAGTCTCTCTATCCCATTCTTTTCTCCTTCTCGAATACTTTTATGACATTTAAAAGAATGTCAAAAATACTAAGGTCTTATGCTAGGGCCACCCTTCTGCTTAACTTCAGATATAGAACCTGAAAGTGATAGAGCTTTTCAAGTTAAGTGTATGTTTTACTACTTCATATGGGGGAAAACCACTTTTCTTCCTACTTAAATACATTTCAGAAAATTCAACCATTTTGGTTTAAACTTTTAAGTTTAAACTAAGTTTAAACTTAGTTTGGTGCAAGGTAAAGCATGGAAAACTTCAGCCTTTGTAGATTACAATAACATAGAAACATAGTTCTTGTAAACATACTTTACAACAAACAGTAGAAAACAGAATGCTTTGAAAAAGCTTAAACAGATTTGATTGTAGATATCTGAATGTCCTGCTTTTAATCAAGATCAGTAAACAACTGAACCATACTGTACTCTTCTTCTACTATATATATTTGATCTGGGGTATGGAGATGCACTAATAACTTTATCACTGCAATAGTAAAAACATCAAGCTTCAGTAGGAATAACTGTGTGAAAGCATACTGGTTTCCTGAACTTTAAAAACAATGTGTTAAAAATGATCCATTGCTATAACTCTCTCACACTACAAAGCTAGACAGTGTTTTATTCAATTACTTAATATTTTGTGTGTAAATAATTCTTAAATGCTTACTTAATTTGTGGATAGTTTGACAGGAAAAGCACCAAGGAGCTGGAAGGTGTTTGAGGTACCAAAGGAGATGTGGGAGCATCAACCTGGAGGTATGACCAGGATCTGTGAATTTCAGTCTTTTGGAAATAGGTAGAGCATGCAGTTCTTACTAGGGTGCAGAAGGGAACATGGCTGTTGAGTCAGAAGACATCATGACTAAGTATTGATTCAGTTGTAGGGCACGGTGTGATGTCTGAGTCATTTTTTCATACAGTCTAATTTTTTTCAGAATAGCATACCTGTTAATAGGATGAAAATGTAATGTGAAGATAACTTTATTTACTCTGTTATGGAACATATAATTTTCCTGACAAAAATTCTTTTTTTCTTCACAATTGCAAACATAGTTCTATTCCTGCTGCTCATATGGGAATATTTTACTGGTCAGTCACCTTCAGAATCTTCTGATGGTGGTTGCAAAGAAAATGTCATACCAGACAGACTGGTACATCTGTTTTCTTATTTAATCATCCTGAATTTCTGGAAAAAAGGTAGCTGCAAATTAAGTAATAGATAAGGCTGTTGTATCAACAGTTTAATGAGCAGTGTGAAGTTTTTTTTTCCTCATAAACTTTGCAAAAGTAATCACAGTATATAACACAAGATAGTATCAGTAAAAAGGCATAAATTCTATTATAGGGATTACTTTTTGCTGAAATTAAGAATCTGTTTCTGTAATTATACATCATACTAATTCTAATTATTCAGCTATTGGATGTGTGTATCAGTCCATTAATGAAGGATATATCAGAAGGTCACATCAAAGCCCCTGTTTGTACTGGCCCTACTGATGGACTTTATTGCAATAAGCATTTGGTTACCAGCACGATTTCTAGTGTGATGCATTGGTGTGAGTTTCTATTGTGTTTACAGGCATATAACTACATCATAGGAAAATGATTTCAACTTCTGGCAAAATTTTTGGTCACTAGCTCCTTGTAAATACTCTTTTAGCAGTTCACTACTGCTCACTTAATTGCTGAACAGAATTAACAGTTCAAAGGTTTTGTACAGGCACCTCTGTTAAGCTGCGGATAAGGTTTTACAGAAGTCTTGTTATGCAGGACAAACATCAGGACAAACAAAACAGTTGACAGTATACTGTTGAAAGTTTAGTAGGTTGGATCATGCTTTTAATTCTTAAAGTATGGAGAAAATGATTATGTAGATCATATTTCAGCTATGGAAAATGAGAAATTTAGACATTAGCTCAAGTTTACAGGCTTGTCAAGGTTAAGGATAGAACTCAATATTTGTTAGTATCTCGTATCCACATTTGGTGCTTTTTTATTTTTTTTATTTATTTATTTTTTTGTACATATAACATTGTGAGCCTAAAGCTGAAACTGTAGGGAAATCAGTACATTACAAATGGCAGTGACATATCTGGAAAGACTGTAACAATGACAGTTTACTGATGTGTTGTGTTACGATTAGCGAGGTGTATTACGGATTCTTAGGCCCACAGACAAATGTTAAAAGGCCTGCTCTTGTCATTATCAACCTTGGAGCCTCATATAGAAGCTTTCTGTGTAGTGAAAGTCCTTATTTGTTAATATTGGCTTTGGATATGGAAAAAGGTGGAAATTTGTGGCTAATCTAAACTACAGAAAGGTATTCTATTCTGCTCTTCCTGTGGCTGAAGATATGTATATATTTCTTGCCAGAGATGCTACTGATTTCAGTTCATTCTTGCCTCTCAAAGTTACTTGAGACCTGTGAATACTGAACAGAATGCTTCCATCCCAAGCCAGATTCTGCTTAGGTCTGTTTGTCCATAGTTGAATATTCTTTAAATCACTCTTCAGCTTCAGTATTTTTTAAACTTTTTGACCTGGTTCATTTGTCACAGATGCTGCTTTCCACACATGGACTGAAGAATTTGATGCTAGATGAAACATTTATGGTGTCTGGCTCATTTTCATATGCTATGAGGAAGTGGTCTTTACTGTGGTACTACCAGGAACAAGCGCACAGGTGCACATTATATTTGAAAGAAATTATATTGAATATAATCTTTACTAAGCTACTCAAATACAAAGCTTTTTCCCTTTTAACAAAGCTCTGATAAGATGCAAACTGAGCAGGTAGTGCAGGGATTGTGAGTCCCAGATGGTCGGTATCATAATATTCATTCAGCATTGGAGTCCTTGACCTTGAAATGTAAGAAATACTCTTTCGAGCTTTATCCTCCACAATGAAATGTCCTTTGGTATCATCCAGACTAGCATGTGTTTTATTTGAAAGTGTGAGCAGCCTCTTTGATGTTGAGAACTGTATTCTAAAGTGAGCCAATAACACAAAAATGGCTTTGCACTGATACCCTGCCTACTTGGTCAGTTACTTTAGTGTAGCTTTTCCTACTGTTCAAAGGCAGGGTATTTATTTTTGAGCATGAGCCAGTTGTTGCATCTTTCAACTTTTGTATTATTTAGTTTAATTTATACTTCTGTCAAGCCAGGTTTTATGAAATAGTGTTAACTGAAATACATAATAGTCATCAAGTACTCCTTTCAGCTTGCAATTGATCTGGACAGATGCATCAACTTAAAAAAAAAAAAAAAAAAAAAAAAAAAAAAAAAAGAGAGAGAGAGAAAGAAAAAAAAAAAAGCTGTTCTATGAAGAATATTTTTTTCTTCATAGCTGTGTTTGCTGATATTTAAAATAGTTTTTAAAAGTTCATAACCTGAGTGAGACATTAATCATTTTCATTTAAGAGCTTAACATATGCATTTATTGCTGGTCGAAGGAGGTCCCTGATGCCGTACGTTTGAAAAAGTGAGTAGTCTTGCACACTTTAAGATAGAATATGAAAAAGAATTCTGTACTTGCTGTTTATTTTTCTGACCTAGGAATTCGGTGATCTAAGTTAAATTCCCTGTTCAGTCCCCGTCAACCTGGGTGCCTTTTGAGCAGATCAGCTCAGCCAAAAGTTCTTAGTTACGTGAACACCAAAATGTCATTGAACTCTATAGCAATAATGTCTCTATTCCTTTGAGAATTAGGACTTTTTGGCATCCGTGTACATGAAAATTTAGGAATAACTTGTGTTTTAGAGGAGATAGTGCCTAGCAACAAAACTTAATACGGTTTTATTTGCTTTTTGGTTACTTTTTTCTCTGAAATTACTTGGCTTTTCATTCTACATTAATCCATTTTGAAAAGGATTAGCTTGATTCTTTTGAATCAGTGATGTCTGAGCAAGCTTTGTTTGCCTGCCTCACTGTCTCATGTAAAAGCTTTTCCAGGTGCCTCCCCACACCATTGGGCCAAACTGCCTCATTGCCTGTGTGCTTCTTCCTACTGTGGTTCAGTTTAAAAGCTAGTGCGCATTATGTCCTTTTACAGCTTAATCTTTGCAGTCATTGGTATCCTTCCCTGCTCTTGAAAGAAGTTTAAAAATGGTGGTGGTTTGATTAGTATTTCCTGCTGTTGTACAGAATGGATCTTTATCAATTCCGTATCTTTTAAAACCCATTTTAATAAGTCAATCTAATCAGTTGCAGGAGTTTGTTCTATGTTTGGTAACATTACACAGGGTCAGGGGTTTTCTCAGTTTTACTTTCATTTTCTTGGTGGTCATTTCATCTAAAAGTCAATTACGTCTCAGATGGTATGAAACAAGGAACAAGGAAAACACTGTTTCAAAACTAACATCAAACGGAAGTTAGTAGTCTGGAAAATATTTCATGATGGCAAGCAGAGCAATGACTATTTGCTAGAGACACCTCCCTGCTATACACTGATGTAAAGATTGATTTTTTTTTTTCCTTGCCCAAAAAACAGTATTTGGTTTTCCACAGTTGTGCAACTGCAAAGGCTGCTCTCCTTTGTTTTTCTATTTTTTTCTTTCTCCTTTTATCTTTTTATTTGTCATCAAAGGTGTCTTTAATTGCCATTTACATTATAGGACATAGAAAAGCCTACTGAATCTTAGACTTCAGTCTCTGAGGAATTCTTTAGAATTTATTTTCTATAAGTCAGAGTACCTCAGAGTAGGTTCGTGTGTGTGTTTTTTTCTTTTTAATAGCCAAGATTTTCAAAAGTAATTTTCATGTTGTTTTTAGGTACTTGAGACCTTAATTATGCTTGGTGTTAAGTCTTACATATTTTACTGTGCTATCATTAAATTTCTTGCAAACAGGATCGCTTCTCTGGACTTCTGTTTTGTGTTCTCTTGTCCACTTAGATTACTTGGAAGGGTCCATAGTTCATTATCTGCACAGTAACACTTTCCAATGCATAATCTCTACATTTTTGGTGATATATGCTGGGATGGTGTTACTACTTTGTCATTTACCTGAGTAATGCACAGTTTGTTTAACTACAAACACTAAGATATATTGATGCCCAAATGCACAATCAGGAAGATGAGCAACATGTTGTTCTGGAGAATTCTCAGATGGTAATCAAGTCTTAAGAACTACCTGTTTGTACTGGAGCTGGCCAAGGTGGTGCATGAGAAGAGAAGGGGAAACGAGTTGCTGGTTTTCAGCTTGGGTTGGTCATGCAGCTATCGAACTTCTTTAATTGCATGGACAGTGTTCTAAAGTCACAGAAAATTCCCCTTTACATTTCCTTCTACTCTGTCTTTGAGGACTAAACCAAAACTGCTCATGAAAACACAAGATGAGGCAAGAACAGCTGGTTGTCATGCTCAACCAAAAGTCTTGTTATTCTTTGTTGCTCAGGAAGCTGTAAGCCTTGTAAACAGTGAAGTACACAGTCTGCATCAGCTCCTTCTGCTTTGAGTGGCAGTGCTCCAATACCCACCTACTGCAATAGCTGGATGAAGCAGTTAGACTGCATTAACTGATTATATTATCTTATCCTTCCAGGAATAGAGATGAAAATTGTTATGGATAATAGTACCTGCTAATTTGTAACAATCCTTTTATTGCTAGGATTACTTATTATAGATAAAACTCTCATTTAGCCCACTTCATTATTCAGTTCATAAGTTTATAGAATCTGACCTTACTTTAAATCACCAGTTTTTCATGTCTGTTTTTGTTTTTCAATAGTGACATTTCTGTAACTTCAAAGACCATCTTCCCAATGTAGTCCAGAGTTGTATGAATAATCAGTATTTTTTATTTGCCAGACAAACTAAAAACAAGCTGAAGATGTCCCCAGCCAGGAGATCTTAAAGTAGATTAAGAAAAGCAGCACAATGAGTATCCACATTGCAGGGGGATGTCTAGCATCATGACAACCATTAGATACCTAACTACTGTAGTATGGGTAGTTTTGGTACACTATTTTTTTTAACTGTGCTTGCCTTGTGTTTTGACACTTAATGCTCTTGAGCTATCTAAACCTTAGCACTTAATTCCCATTTTCCTTCTATATGTACTTTATAAATAAAGTAGAGGAAGGCTCAGCAGTATCACTCTTCACCTGCTTGTTTCATATAGTGTAAGATCTGAGGCAAAGATCTTGTATGTTTGGGTACCAATACGTATTTTACAGAAATTACAGTAATTTTACTAGTACAACTGAGTAAAGGCTTCAAGGTTTAGTATCACAGTTTATAGGTACTTCATACTGAGAGCTCAAAGTGCCATACAACTATTACCTAATATATTTGCATAACTTTCTAATCTAGTAGATAGATGTTATACCCCTTGTAGCTGACTAATGCTGACTTTTGTGATAAAATTGAATGATACTGGTATTAGGTTAGCATGGTATGATTTAAGTCTACAATGCCAATAGGACTTATGAAGTCTCTTCTTAATTGTGAAGGAAGATACAGAGTTCACAATGTTCTTCCTTACCTAGGCACTGCTTTGTTCCATGATACTAAAAGGAGGCACACTGCCTTAGGTAAGCCCACATTGTAGCCTTCTGGTTTTGGCAAACTTCTCCCAAGAGCAATCACTGAATGAATGATGTTCACAAACAGAATGGGAAACTGAGGCATGCAGCATGTCAAACCTCTTCTGCAGAGTGGATATTGACCTGCAAATGTGTGGTTTTTTTTTTTTTGGTTTTTTTTTTTTTTTTTTTTTTGGAATTAGTGTGCTCTAGCTTTGAGCATGTGTTACAACTGTGTAGACACTGCAGGAAACTTGTATCCACGTTAGGTTATTAGACTTGAGATGAATTGACAAGTACATGGCTTAAAATACTAGTTAAGTGACTGGGCTCAGAGTGGTTAATGGGACATACTCTACCTTGAGACTAGTAACAAGTCAAGATTTTGTTATTCCTGCATTTCTAAACTTGGGCTGACTCTTGCATTTTGTACACAGGAAGGGATGGGTTTACTGTCATTGCACTGTATGTAAAATACTCTCATTCATTTTCAGTTTCACCCTCTGATCTGCGTATCTGCATATGGAAAAATTTTTCACTGTCTGCCCTGTCACAAACTGGCATGCACTTTTACACTGTCTGGCTCAGGAAGTGACAAATGTAACATCATACTTTTCACCCTGGACTGCTGTTTTTACCGTACCTTAAACTGTCAGGAACTGAAAATGAGTCCAGTCCCATTGATTTGTTACACAGGGGTCTATTCTGTGACCTTTATCAATGACTTGAAGATGATGATGAAGTTCCCCCTCATCAATTTTGCAGGTGTCATTAAACTGGGGGTCCGGGGGATATGCTTATGGAAAAGGCTGCCATTTAGAGGGACCTAAACAGCTGAAGAAAGGAGCTAACAAAAACCTCATGAAATTTAACAAGGAGAAAGGCCAAGACCTGTGTCTGTGAAGGAATAGCATCTTGCAGCAAAACAGTCTGGGGGGCTGATGGCTGGGGAGCAGCCTTTTTTTTTTTTTTTTTTTTTTTTTTTTAAGGACCTAGGATTCTTGGTAAACAGCAAGCTGAACATGAGTCAGCAGTGTGTCCTGGGGTGTGTGAAGGAGCACAGCCAGTAGATCAAGGGAGGTGACTGCATCTAGAATACTATATCCAATTTGGCCCCCAGTAAAAGACATTGATAAAGGATAGTGAGTTCAGTGGAGGACCGCCAAGATGGTCTGAGGCATGTGAGGAGAGGCTAAGGGACCTGGGCTTGTTTAGCCCGGTGAAAAGAAGACCTAGGACACTTAGTAGCAGTCTGTAGTACCTTTAACAAGGTTATCAAGGAGATGAAGCCAGGCTCTTCACAGTGGTGCATGGTGGGAGGGTGAGAAACAGTGAACAGAACTTGAAATGAGAGGTTCAGACCCAGTGTATCACAGAATTGGTAAGGTTGGAAGAGACCTCTGCAGATCATCTAGTCCAACCCTCCTGCTCAAGCAGGGTCACCTAGAGCATGTTAGACAAGGTTGCATCCAGGCAGGCTTTGAATATCTCCAGAGAAGGAGACTCCACAACCTCTCTGGGCAACCTGTTCCAGTGCTAGTGTAATGAAAAGCTTCTCCCTCATGAGGACAGTCCAACAGTTGAGGAGGTTGTGCAGTCTCCTTCCTTGGAGATGCATCTTGAGGAATATTCAATAAGTCATAGCACTATTCAAGGTACCATAATTCAGCAACTGCCTGAAGTTTTGCTAATAGGCAGCTCCCATTGAGGAAACATTTGTTTCCCTCAGCTATGGAGAACTTGAGTCAGAACATGTGTGAAAATAATCTCTATATGAACATATTCTTTAGAAGCACCTTTTGTTTGTAATGAAGTAACATCACATTCAGGATGCAAACAAGGATCCCATTTTAACTACACTGCCTGAATGAGAGTTTGTAAGTAAAAGACATCACTTGTTTTCTACTGAATGACAGTATAGGATGTATGTTTCTCAGATTCATGTAAGCAATGGATGATCAGCAAACCAGAAAAATCATACGGGAGATATAGTGAGAATACACTTTCAGACTGAAGTTTCTGTCTAGATTTGTGATAATGGACCAAGCTTCCTGAATTAGTCCAGAGGTTTACACCATGAGCTGGAACTAGCAGCAGATCTGCAGAAGCTTGCTTTCTGGTATACCTCATAGAGATTCACAGGGCAAATTTTCAGTGCTTCAATTTATATGTATTTAGTTGAACTTGCAGCTCAAAATCAGCGAAAAGAGACTAGGAATACTCTGAAGAAGTTGGAGAATTTGCCATGCAAGCAGTCTGTCTTAGCAGTGAAAGGGAAAGAGCTGTTAGTAAAGGAGCTCTAATCTCATTATCACAACCCCTCTTAACACTAGCTTTGTGTCAAACATTAACAGAGAAGGTAATTTTACTCTGAGCTGTTTGAAAATAATGTAATTTTGGCAAACATACTGAAAATTGTGTAGTATTAGGCAAGACTGGACTAACTATAGTGCTTTGCAAAAACTCAATGTTCTGCCAGTAAAAATGTTCATAAATATAAAGTCAGTCATAAAATTCAGACAGTCATAAAATTGCCTGTGAAAACCCCTTTCTCCATCCAGGAAACATTGTGAGGCAGCTGAAGGTACAAAGATCAAACCTATGGTTTTGTGTAGGACGTAGCAACTAAGCCATGCTAACCAGAGTTTGATACTTGTGGGGGGAGGAAAAAAAAAAACACCTTGAGAAGGTAGATGCCTAGTATAGAGGAAGCTGGAGGCTTAGAGGTTAGTTATGGGACGTAAGTACGTGAATTTTATTGACATTGTTCCAACAAGAGTGCTGTATTTTTCAATGAAAAAACAGTAATAGAGAAATCTTCTAGAACTGTTCATCCTTTCCAGGAAGGAGATCCCTGAGCTCATGTACTACACTTAACAGATGAGAGATGAGGGGAAGTGAACTCATTAACCTGATATATTGCTGTTAGTTGTTATAGGAGAAAATACCTGTGATTTACTGAGTGGTTGAGTCAGGAAGGCCTTACCAGTAATTCTGTTCAGGAGAAAAAGATGGCAGGACATACTCCCAATGAACTAAATAAAACTAAATTTAGAAGCTGTTTAAAACAATCCTTATCCTTTAGAAAGAATAGATATGCTAGTTTCTATGAAATTTTTCACCCTGGCTCTTAGGTATTGGCAAGTATATTTGAACTCAAAGAATAAAAGAAAAACTTGCATTCTAAGATGAGATAGAGAAGGTGGCTTTTTCTTTGCATCATGCAACTGACAGATTTGAAATGCTCATGTAATGAATACCTCTCTCTGACAGGCATTGTATAGAGATTATATCATGATTCATGATACACTGTCACCAAAACTGAGAAAATTTTAAAACACTTCTGATAAAGCTAAGTCTGTCCAACTGAAATTGACCCCAAAGAAACATTAGTTGTTGCAACAAGAAGTATTTTATATTGGATAGTGAGGAGGGACTTCACTATTAAAAATGAGGCTGTACAGAGCTGTTCTCAGATGTTTCCAGATCTGAAGTTTTCTAGAATATTACTTTATAAGAGATGGCTTATATGTAGCTTTAGTGATAAAAAGCTACAGCTAGGCTGAGTGCAAAAGGTGGGTTAGTATTGTGGTCAGCAGAATGGCATTTAGTGTTTCTAGAGCTGGAACATGTTCTTGATCTACCCACCTTTTAATCTCTCTTCTTATCAGATAGATAAGCAGTCTGGGACAGTACTGACATAGAAATATTAGGCACTTCTCTCAAAGTTCCCTGTTGGTCGTTCAGATGAAATCAATTAGAGAAAAATCCCAGAGATTTAGGTATTAGTATGATTATTAAGAGTCAATAGAAAGACGTAGTAAATATGTAGCTCAAATAGTTTGAAATAGTTTAATTTAATATGGAGTTTTCAGAGTTTTGGAGCTCATGAGCAAGGTACCCAGTGATTGTCTGCTGCAGCAGTTGCAACTGCTACAAACTTTGTACAGATTTCAGCAGGAAGGAGCCCGCTGTTTTGGTGGGGAGTATTGTCTTGTGAATTCAGTTTGGTATTCTTTAGCCAGGCAATATTACAGGGTTTTTTGTGGAAGAAAAATATCTTACAGTTGCTCCACAAAGAAGGCATGTGTTTTAGCGTCATAAATAAGGAAACAATATTTCTTTAACAGAGTGATTTATGAGTACGCCCTTATTTTCTGCTGATACTGGCTCTTCTAACTGAGCTTCATGATCTTTCCTCAGCATGGAAATACAGAACTGAATGATGTTCCATCCATCTCTAGATATGCCAATTGGTCCATGTTCTTCAAAACTAGAATTTTCAGATGCAGTAGTACAGTGGATGCAAACATTTGCTTTGAGGATAAAATTCAACAAATGTCTGAACTTGTGCCTAAGGGCAACTTTAGTTGATGTAAGTCAAACAGGCATGTGTATCTATTAAAAACATGCACGGCAGCACACAGTATCAACTTGCCAGTCAAGAAAGCACTTGGATAGGGAGATAAGGTTGAGAGAAACTGAGAAGAGTGAAGGAGAAGGATGAGGAAAATTTTACAATTAAGGGAAAATTTTAAATCAAAGCTGGTGTGAACATGAGTGTTGCTTTAACAGAAGAAATGTTCACCAGTTGATCAGAGTTCTGGAGGGAGTCTAAAGACCTCAGCACAATCCTCAAACAAAAGAGAGAAAGAAATCACCATGAATGTTACTGCCTGTGTTTACAGTAAGTCTGCAATCACCAAAGGGAATGAAAATGAAAACATCAGGAGAAAAAAAATGGCGTTGAAAGCATATTTTCTGATTATTTCCTGATGCAGGTAAGATCATTAATCGTTTACCAATGAATTAACCTCCTACTTCCTTAATCCAGGATGGAGCATTGTTCCTTCTGTTTGCATCTAAGCTTATCCTGAATGTTTGTTTACCTATTTCAGCATCAAGTAAAATAATTATTTCAATATTATTACATCATGCCTGTACTTCCAAAACAGTGTGTGGCAGAAATAGACTGCATTGTACACAAACTTCAGGTTTTGCAGATTTTGGTAGACTTCTGAATTGACTTAACTTTCTTGAAAGCTGATTAAACCGAAGAAAGATCTTATGTTCATATTTTATGCAAAGCAGCAATTTGTAATTACAGTAAATCTAATGTAAACACAGGAAATCAGTCACTTTATGTAGAAAATTAAAAACAGTCATATTTCAGAAATAAGTGTTGAAACACCAGGTTAAGAGCACTCATTGTTGTTCAGACCAACTTTAGGTATTTATTTGGTGTGTGAACTCCTGGTAAATTTTCAAGTCCTGTAAAACTGAAGATGAGATACAGCCTCCATGATAACAGAATTATAATCCTACTCAGGAGTTTTGTGGAGTGGCTAAATCAAGCTCCAAAACCAGGTCATTCTCTATTAAACTTCACAATTTTCAGAACAGCTATCAAGCGCACTGTTTTCATGATTTTTATAACGTATTCCCATGAGAAAAAATATAGCATTTGGCAGTCCTTTCCCTGACATTGTGGTCAGGAACAGTGTTGTAAGATTAGAATTATTACATACATTTAAATATTTTAGTATCTTTGGATGAAAAACAGTACAGAAATGCAGAATGTGGTTATACCATATAGTATATACCATACATAAGTAGTGCTTGTGATTTCTCAGGCTGAATCTTACTTTCTGTTCTATTTTGTTGTAGATTTTTTTTATTTTCTAGAACTAAAGTTACTTTTATACTTAAATATTTTATGCTTAATTCCAACTCTGCTTTTTTTTGAAAAACAATATTTAAGTCTCTTGTATCATTTGAAACTGATAAAAAAAAAAAAAAAATGTTTATTTACTGATGTCAAGCAGTGCTCTGTTACTTAGAGTGGAGTTACTTCCTCAGACCATGCTTTTACCATATTTGAGCATATCTGCCATTCTTTAGTTCATTCTGACGTTTTTAAGCATAATTTTTTTTTGCAGGGTATAACTTTAATGTCGCCTTTCTTTACATTAAAGCTGTCTTTGAGAAGTGTGGATTGCAGGACCAGAGAGAAGCCCTGCCGTACAGTGGGTCCCCAGCCAAATGCCAGCTTTTTCTTATATTCCAGACAGAAATCTTCAAGAGTCTAAATATAATGAAATTAGTTAGGAATGTAGAGTGCACAGCCTTGCTTGCACAGAGCCCAAGTCATTGCAGCCACAAGCAGACTGCAGGTTTTTATGCCCAGTCAATTGCCTATTGCTATTTTACTTTCTTGTATTGATCTGCTGATACCTAGCCTTCACTACTGTGATTCTGGCTGAGGATCCTGCCAAGGAGTCAATACATTTCAGAAGTCACTTCTGCTTGAGAAGCAATGCATCCAGGCACAAAAAAAAAATCTGTTTATTGATTGATTGTTTTTTTTCTCTCCTTCCTCCTTGATTATTGTAATATGCATAGTTGGGAATTTTGAAAAAGATGGCAGATGAAGGGATTTTATATTATTCCTGCATTTCTAAACTTGGGCTGACTCTTGCATTTTGTACACAGGAAGGGATGGGTTTACTGTCATTGCACTGTATGTAAAATACTCTCATTCATTTTCAGTTTCACCCTCTGATCTGCGTATCTGCATATGGAAAAATTTTCCACTGTCTGCCCTGTCACAAACTGGCATGCACTTTTACACTGTCTAGCTCAGGAAGTGACAAATGTAACATCATACTTTTCACCCTGGACTGCTGTTTTTACCGTACCTTAAACTGTCAGGAACTGAAAATGAGTCCAGTCCCATTGATTTGTTACACAGGGGTCTATCCTGTGAGCTGTCCTGTTGAACATTTTTATCAGTGACTTGAAGGAGGCAATGAAGTGCCCCCTCATCAGTTTTGCAGACTGGGGTCAAACTGGGGGTCCAGTGGAACATCATACTTCTCATCCTAAGCTGCTGCTTTTAAGATAACCTTAAATTGTCAGGAACTAAAAATGAGTCCAGATGGTAGATCTGGGGTGGTACTTGTACATGCATATTTTGGAGTGGCTAGACCTGAGTCTCTGATTTAGCTTTTGACAAAAAGTTGTTTCATCAACTTTGTAAAGAACACTTAAAAATAATGGAGAAGCCAGTGATGAAGATGCTACACTTAATAGCAATTACATTAAAATTATTTGAAATGGTTTGGATTGTCCTTAAAGATATGACAAGTAAGCAAAACACTAAGCCAAAGAATCAGCATGACTAAATTGCATAATGTGAGGAGATACTCAAAACAGATAAATTTTCTTTGGGAAAACAAAATCCAATCCAAGCCAGTGTAAAAGATAATGATTAACAGTAGTCTATGAGGAGATACTTAGGAGCACCTTTTAACAGTAGTCATTAGTGTTACTAATTATACGTTTCTGTGTTGGAAACCAGTACTGCAAGGAAGCTTATGATAAAAACTAGTTGATCTATTGCAGTTCCAGCACACACAAGCTGGGATGAATTGGTGAGAAGCTCTATTGCTTTCTTGCATAAATCTTCATTTCAGAACATACAGTATCTGGGAGCTGGCTGTCATGAGCCAGCTTTTTTATGGTCAAGAGTGGGATATCATAAAAAAATCTGTTCTTATGTTTTTTCAGCTTTGCATTAAATCCAGAAAACTTGATAAAATCTTGCATCTTGATAACAGTTACCACAGTTTCATTTTGCATGTCATGTATCCATTAGTTGTTTAAATTAGTAGAATAAAACAGAGCAGAAGAAAAATTGCTAGTCTATGTTACTGTACAATTGTCAGAAACAGAGACAATGTCTCACAAATGCATATGCATGTCATGCTCAATCTCTATCCAGTAGTACAGGACATTTCCACCGTATCTCACCCGGAAGAGCATTAAGTACTATTACTCTAAAACATACCGAAGTAAGATTATCAAGCAGTGTAAAATAAGAACAGAAATGGATTACCTATAACTATTAAAAAGCTCTCATCATACAGCTTTTGGATTTCTTACAATCCAGGTATCACAGGTTTCTCTTGTGTCTAGTATATTTGATATCCAATAGAGGAATTTGCAAACTAAAATATATTCTTTTTTTTCCAAGAAACATTTTTGGATGAGAAGTGGAAAGTTGCTAGCAAACAGTTGTAGGCCCTATCCCAGGGTGGTCTGGCATCCAGTCTATGACACAAACTCACACCATGGCATTCATTACTCATGTGTTTATGAATACTTTTTCAGAGTTGAAAAAGTACAGAAAGGCTTTACTATGGCTCACTGTTCCATTGCACTGGGCACTGGATACTGAACAAACAAGGGGACAATACTTGTCCCCAAGTAACATTTTTTTAGTTTATAATAAATAGTAAAGGCTTGCTAGGAAAATCATAGTCTTCTACACTCGTGACAATAAGCTGGAAAATGTGACTGAAATATAGCAAGGACTGAAAACAAAACTTACAGCGAGAAAGAAACAGAAAGTGAATGGATGTTTTTACTGGGCCAAATGGACTATGCCATTTATACCACAAAGTGATCAAGTATGAAAGATGTAATGTGTTTTACTGAAGAGTCATTTCCTTGATTGAGAGCCATTTATGATCAACTTTTATGATTTGACTGCCCTCTGACTGACTGTATTACTCTTTTGGGTCCCATCTCAGGTTATTAGGCAGCTTTTTGCTTTGAGTTTTGCCCTTTGTACTTGTTTTCCAAGAATAGCTTAGTTACAGCTGATTCTTGTAGCGGGCAGGGAGACAGACTGGGTGCTGTGTGGAGGGTCCTTTCCAATCCTACATTAGTGGTTCTGTGTTACTGGTACTTTAAGGACCAAATATTTTGGTCAGCCAGTGGAGTTAGTCAGACAGGGTAGAACACGAAGCAGAGTATGTATTTCCTCAGGAAGAGGATATACATGAAGAACCAAGCCATTAGTTTATAAGAGCAAATAGAACATCCCATCTTTGTCACAAGATGAGCATGCTCGTCTTAACAAATCTTTTAAGGTAACTGGTGATTATAGGTGCCTGCAACGTTGTATTTCTAATACGTGATACTGTATGGGGCATTTCTGAAAGAACATCACAGAGAAATCTTGCAGAGTAATATTAGATAGGCAAAAGGAATTGGAAGAAAATTCTTTCTAATTTAGAAGTTTGGACAACTGAGAATCATCTTTTTGGGGTTACGTGAAGTTAGCTATATCAGGTCTTGTTATCATCAGCTTTGCCTTAGTGTTACAATTCTCTTAAGACTCAAAGGTGCCTGATCTCAGAGGAGCAGCCTTACACTTATAAGTGGTTTTTTTTTCTCTTTTTTAAAAAAGACTACAACTTCTTGTGTTGATCCAGAATATTGCAGTCAGTCAAAGAATGAGGCTTAATTTTGAATGAAATAACAATCTTTTGAGGCTACTGGCCATCACATTTCCAGAAACAAAGTAAAATTTGACTAAGAACTGTGGCATATTCAGAATGCTATTGAATAGGTTGAATGTTCTATACTGAAAGGTCACCTCTTTCATCAAAAGTTAATACAAGAAAAATTAATTCTTGCATTTTGTCATGGCAGAGGCTGAAGTGGCTGTGCAAAAAAAAAAAAAAAGGATCTGTGTGGAATTGGCTTTCTGAGGGAGAATATTTGTGGAAGGAGTGCGCATTGAGCTTTTTTAGTTAATCTCTGGATCCACTTAAGAAATAAAGGCCCCCCTCTCATTGATGATACCGATGGAGTGTTATGATTGATGTCAGTGAGATAAAGAGCAGATCCTGCTTGAAGAACTGGAGTGATTAAGCTATCCTCTGACCAACTGAAGATGAAAGATGTTTCTCCTCTTCTGCTCGTTCCAAATCTGGACTCTCATGTCCAGTCCTGGCATAGCCTTTCTTTGAGCCATTTCTCCCTTCTATAACTTCCAGCAACCTGCTCCCCTCCATCCATCTTCTTGCAGCATGTGTCCTAAGACTGTATGAAATACAGTCAGTTTTGCAGCCACCCAAGGGATAGAGATTTCAACAGTCTCCAAGCATGGGGAAATAGGGAGGGTAAGTAACAAAAGCTTAGAAACCACTGGCCATAATTGAATTCGCTTAAATCTCTGCTAAGATGTATTCCATTTTACAGTACTAGACATTAAGATTCTCTATGCTCTATAGGAAAGAGGTCAGATTTAATAAGAAAGGGAGGGATACTAATAGAATTTTTTTAAAACCCAGCAAAGCAGCAAGTGCCAAGAGTATGAGCTGCTTTGAACTCTGAAGTTTCCTTTCAGTTGAGACCCTTTGGATTTAACCCTTGAGGTACACTGAGTTATATTTAAACTCAGGCAATTGTATCTGTTGGTTTGGGGAGAGCTCTGTGTTCAGAAGCAAAGTAGACATCCAAAGCATAGCGTTGGATCACCCAGCTCACATATCATTTCTGCTTCTTGATTAGATGTCTGGAATATTTAAAGCACAGGGATGTCGAGAGAATTCCAGTGGAAAGAAGGGCTTCATGTAAAAAAATCTGATTGTGAATATTCATGAACAGTAAATATGAAGAAGCATGGACATGATACAGTCAAACAGAGGTATGCTTGGGCTACAGAAATCTCAGGTCTATTTTTCAAGAGATTCATCTCAAGGTACTCTGGGTGGGAAATAAACACACATGTACACATAACTCAGTTTACTTCCAGCAGTGCTTTACACAGACACTTAATGTTCATTTTTAAATAGACTGAAACACAGAAGGAAAAACTGCCTTGCCCAGCTTGTGCAGTAAAACACTGACAGATGAAAAGAGAATGCATATTTCCTTGTTCTTCTTGTAGCCTTGTGTCTTCCAGTAGATCCATGGTAGGCACTTTTTTCTAGTTATCATTGTTATGCTCTTAGCCCTGTATTAGTCAGCACTTTTAAGACTTGTCCTTGATTTGAAAACAGGTGTAAACATTCAGTTCCCTTAAAATAGTGTTATTCAGTCATACATAATATACATGAGCAAATAGTTTAGGTCAAAATCCTTGAGCCTGTACTGGAACACCACAGCATTTCTGAGTTGGCAGTTGCTTGGCAGCACTTCGTGCTGCATGGCACTGTTGGCTGCTGTATTACTTGTGTCTTTCAGACCTCAGGTAGAAGCCTAATTTTGTAATGTGTAAAGGTGTGCATTGTATAAAATTGAAAATCAGCTTAGTAATCCCATCTTCAACATCTAGCTGTCCTTCTGACATTCACACATATAACATTATGGAAATATTTTATACTTTCACTGAAATACAGAGATTCTTTCTGTTTTTTCTAGTATGTTGGAAATGCACTAAGTGTCACACCTCATAGGCAGCAACAGCTAAAATAAGTAGGACTAGAGAGGAAGGAATTCTAAAAATGCTCTATTGAGAAAGTTACTTTAAAATTTGATCAAAAATGAGGAAATAGTATCTTCCCAAGTACTTACTTTAAATATAGAATACCTGTGCTTAATTATAAGCACCTGTTTAAATGCTTACTGGTCCAGGCCCTAAAGCCATATGGTTTGTAAAACTTGCAAGATTTCTGTGGGCTTTGGTTACAGAAGTCACAGTTACACTCTTTGTATAACAGCTAGTTTAACCCATAGGAGAATGATCTGATTTAGTCTGTAAGAGCCATTTCAGGGTAGGATTTATTTTCATGTTGCCTGAAAGTATGCAAAAACTTTTCAGTATGATATACTTCCCTTATTACCAAGCTCATTTAGAAATCAAGATTACAGCACACTGTGCAGAAAGGAGGGGATGCTAGTAACACCAGGAACTAAACACAGCTCTGCCTCCAGTCATAGCGCGTTATGTAATACTGTAGCAGCCCATCAGCTACACCCTGTCATTCTGAAGGAAACTGCTGGACGTTTAGGGATTCCCCCTTAGTGCATTTCGTATACAGAATCCTGGACTATAAAATGCTTTTGCCTCGCAGGAGGGATACAGAGCAGTTAAAGGAAAGGAACTTTGACAGAAGAGACCAGAGATCTCCTAGCAGATTTAGAAAAAAAAAAAATCACAAAAACACGGTAAGACAGCACTATGTTTAACTGTTCAACTAGCTGTCATTAACAGCAGCTTCCAAGTGAATAAGTTTATGGCACAGTATTTTTTTTTTTCCTACCTAGGAGCAAAGTTTTGGAATCAATCCTCTGCTTTATTTCCAAACTGTCCTGCTGCCTGGGCAATTTTATCTTCCTTGCTGCTATCTTCAAAGGTTTGTGCACATAGTAAGTAATATTGTAAACATTTTTTGAATTATTCTGTTATGAAGAACATAGAAAATAAGCAAGTTCTTGCTCTTATTGCCTGTGAATGGGAAAAAGAAATGAGTAAAGAATGCGTTTCATCAGCTTGCAGCATGCTATATCTGTGAGTCTTCCTTCTCTCTTTCTTTCATTCTTCTTTCTCTCTATCTGCCTTTCTTTCTGTCCTTTCTTTTTCTTTCCCTTTTCCCTCCTTTTCCCCTCTTTCCATCTCCTCTCCTTTTCTCTTTATTTCCATATACTTTAAAAGACCATATAGGCATGATAGTATAGAAATAGTCATTTCTTCCCAGCTTGTAACTAGGAAAGATTTGTTTCTAGTTTGTAACTGTGGAGAAATGCTTATAACATACTATTTTTTTTCACTTGGATTTTAAAACAAGTTCTAACAGTTTGCAATTTCTGCAGAGATACTTGCATTCACTTCTTTTCCTGTCTGATTTTACATCAGATAGCATGTTTGGAGCCTAGTACATGACTGGAGCTTTTACTAAAAGAATAATATAAATAATAAAATAATACCTAGTTTACATCAAGAATGTAAATTTTCTTTCCTTTGTTCTCATTTTTTTTGGCAACATCAGCTTTTGGTTTGTGTTATGAAACTCTGAGACTAATTCTACTTTACCTAGCAACTTAATACTTTACTATTTTTCTCCTAACGCATTCTTCCCCAAGCAAAAAATTTGTTTTAGAATCGGAAACAAGCAGAAAATCTATGTTCAGAAGAATAGCATTCAAAGTTTTACAGTCTTATATAAATATATATGTTACATTCTTTTATCTATATGCTATGCATATTTTTACCAATAGAGAACACATGGAAGATTCTTGCATCCAGATTTGGAACACCACTTAGAATCTCAGAATTCCATTTGAGTCTGGCAAGCTTGAATATCTTGCAAAGAGATTTGGTTTAATTTATGAAGTAATATTTTTTTCTGATGGAAGTCTTTGCTATGTGAAGACAGTAAGATTTTACATACATTTTCCACACAAAAACATAGTGATGTAAATTAACATTACATCTAGTAGCACTTAACAAACTTTTGAAGAACAGAGAACTTAAAAAAAAGAGGGGGAAAAAAAGTATTTTGGGTAGAATTGGAGCATGTGTGTGTCTTCCTGATACTGATATTTGTTATTTTATGCATCTGAGAGACATTTGAAATACACTTAGTAGTAGTTTAAAATAAATCAAGCTACAACATTAAGCTGATAAAGAAAACAATTAGCCTTAATATTGTTACTCCAAAATTCAAGTAACTATCATTTTTAAGCACAGGAAGTTAGTAAGATCAAGGCAGTTAGTCTGAGTTTCTGAATCATGTTAAAGGGAGTTACCTCAGTAAAAAAACTGACCTTGTTTTTTTTTTCTTTCAGGAGTGTTCCCACATCACACAAAACAAGATTTCAGAACTGTAAAGTAAAATCATAAATAAAGTACACAAAATGTTGTGCCCATGGCAGTTTGTATTCAAACCTCATGCTGCCAAGAACCAGTTTTCTGAACAGAAGGATATCAATAATAACGTGGAGAAAAATATTAAGGTCCACGGGTAAGATCTGTGTTCTTTAATGGTTTCATGTTTTCTCCCTCATTTGAAAATGAAAGACTCTAAAAGCCATGAAGTTCGGGAGAAATTAGTCACATGTTTCCAGAGCAATAATTTGAACAGAAAAACAGTTGTCCGTGGGGAGTCACTGGATGGTACTGGTAAAGTCTATTTAAGCTTTTGCGACAGAGTTATACAATTACTGAGGAAATAAATCATCATGCTTTATCTTTCATAGTTCTCAATTGATATGCTATATTGGTTTCATATATGGTATGACTTAGGAAGTGTATTTGCTGTAAAAATTAACAAAGTAATTATTAATGCTGTAATTAAACTGGTAAAGTGTTCCTGTGATATGGTTTATATAAGACACCGGAAAAAGTAAATTACACGTACACCTTAGTTCTCCCAGAGGCTGTTACTTATTTCAGCTCTATATTATATATAACTTCTTTCTCTCCTCATTCCCTACCTTTTACTTTTACTACTCAGAATAGTTTATATTCAAATGTGAAGAGATGTGAAACAAAATGGTGGAAATGGATGATCACATGCTTTTTTCTAACTAAAGCCATCATTGCCATCAACAAGCTAAGGGTTTTGTTTGGATTTCATGGTTTTGGAGCCTCTTGATGTTTTTGAAGATCTTTTGAAATTTGGTATCCAAAGTAAAAAGTAAAAGAGTTCAGAAATTCAGACTTAATGCAGAAAACAAAGGAAATTAATATAAAATAATGTTATTTGCTTGATTAACTGGAGACTGGACCTAGCTGAAATTTCCACACATTTATTTCCCAGAAGCTTTCACCCTTTTTAAGTTCTGCAAAGCTTGTGACCAGGTCATGACTGTACAAATGTGCCTTGTTTAGCTTATAGCAATTATACTCAAGTGTTACTGTTTCAGGGCTGCCCTGCAGTATTCCTTCCTGCATAGTGATCTGGAAAGGGTGGTTGCAGTTTTACTGTCAACTTCTAGTCTGTGCTACCCCTCACTCTGCTGAGAGTGGTTAGCTTATTGAGTCAGAATACCTGCCAGAGACAATGTTGGGCATCTCCCTGCTGATGTTGAAGGTAAAGCTAACAAATAAAACCTAAGCATATTGTGTTATATTGAATTGCCTTTCTCTCTTTTAAAGCTTAGCAAAAGATGATGCCAAGTTATATGATCTGAGCAAGAAGAAGATAGAGATGCCACCTGTCATAACTTCAGCAGAGGTCAGTGATGGGAGAAAAGTTTGTTTCTAACTTCATTGTTTGATACTAATAGTTCACAGAGGCTGTGCTTGCTGTTCAAAACTTCTAGAAGCTCTAAAACCAAGGTTAACTGTGGTTATAAGAGATTAGAAGACTCTTCTTGAGACTGACTGTTATGTTAAGAGGCCCCATTTAATTTAAAGAGCTGTTTTGCAGTGGCAAATATTGTTTACTTAAA
Organism: Rhea pennata; assembly: GCF_028389875.1. NCBI lineage: Eukaryota > Metazoa > Chordata > Aves > Rheiformes > Rheidae > Rhea > Rhea pennata. The sequence goes on from NC_084682.1 coordinate 1,274,035, forward strand.
ACAAAAATACTTATTTTTGCCCATTTTGTATCAAACTGTGGATTAGGTTGGTAGTTTTGTACTCAGATGAATAAATACTCATGTTGGAGAAAATGAGGTTTACACCTAGTTCTTAGTTTTTATTTTAATTTGTAGAGTTTCATGGCCAAATAGAACTAAAAATGAAGTTTTAAAATACTTAACAAATCTCAAGATAATGTGTATTTTTATCTCTTTTCTGTCCAGAAACGCCCACCAAATGCTGTCAAAGCATCAAACCAAGTATCAAGATGTCCAAGACATGTGAAAATAAGAAACTTGGAAAATGGAACCAGCTTTCTTGACACTTTACATCTGACAGCAAAAGAGGTAAGACCTGAACTGGATTTTCCAAAACTTTGAAAAGAGACAGAGTGTAACACTGTTTTTTCCACATTTTCTTGTTTTGCTCAGGTTATCAATTGCCGGACCAAAGCTTGCCAAGGAGCACTTATGACCCCCAAAGGCCTGGTGAGAGGCACTAGAGATGCACAGGTTCCACCAGCGGAGCTTTTGCCTCAGGCAATAGATTTTGTCAAGCAGTACTACAATTCCTTTAAAGAGTAAGGCAACCCTAGCTTCATTTTTGATACAGAAGTCCTCTACTTGCCAATTTTCTGTGAGCCTAGAGAGCTTGCTTGCTTCACAACCATCAGCAACTATCCTATTACATAGCATACTGTAAAAAAAAATGGGTAAGGACTATAGAAAAGGTGATTAAAGCTATTACTGTACTTCATATGCTATGTCTGCTAATTCCAGGTTTGGAGAATACAAGAACAGATTCTGTAAAACGTGTTCCTCCTGAATGTGATACATTATAATAAATAGATTGGTCAGGACTTTTTCTTGCAGAATGTTGCCTTCTGTTTTCTTAACATTGGATGTTAATGGAAGTAGCACCCACTTAGGTCAGTCTTAGACGTGTGCATAATGTGGATAATACTTTTAGCTTGTGCTGTTCCAGTTATCTTTTCTCTGTGTTCCTCTGTTCTTTGGTTTTGATCAAGGGCAGTGCACACTCAAAGAACAATACCTAGAATTTATGACTTGCTTAAAGTTACTGACTTTCAAGGCTTTGGCCAAAGTTTGGAAGGCCAGGCTTTTGCTTGTCAACCTTGTTCTGTGCTATCATCAGCCTAAGCTTACTGGGTATGGTAAGTGGAATTCCTTAGCTTCAGAAAAGATGTTTGTGTTTTCACAAAAGTGGGGATGCAGCAGAGAGATCTTGTTTCAGGGAAAGCTGGAACATCTGGTTCTGCCTCAAATTCTGTCGGCTCAGGGTCAGTAGGGTTTTATAAAGAATAATGATTTGATCTATGTAACAAACTGACTCCTGCTGTAGTCAACAGCAGCTGAGTGGACTTGGGCATTTAGCAAGCCTTACAGGATTCTGCAAGGTCCCCCTGTTACCTTCACTGGCAGTTTCAATGAATTAACAAATTTTTTTCTTTTAAAGGTAGCCCATGTCCAATTTTATGAAATATAATTAAACATTACTAATAATTTTAAAAGTGTTTTTCTTTTTATGCTTCATGTAAGTAGGTTATGACATCAGAAAAGTTTTTTGTAGCTGTCGAGTTAATGAAGTAAAAAGAAAAATCTAAAGTCATACTTAAAGACAAGAGCTTTTATGAATTCATTACATCATTAGATCTTAAATTACTTTTCTGAATTTACTGTATTTCGTATTAGGGCCATTTTTTTTCCAGTTCGAGTCTACCCTTCCATTAGGTAGGGCCAGATGAATGAAGTGCAATACTTCGTTGTCAGGAGGAGTCCTTTGGTTTGAATAGCATTGCTTTGGGGAGTAAAATGCATAATATGCAGAAATACCTGCAGAACCTGACTCTTTTTTTAGTTACTAATACAGAAAATGTACTTTTGCCATTAGTAATTTAAGTTCTCATTGCTAACAGCATAGTTATGTAAGACTATGGGACAAAGAGTACAAGAGTTGCATCCATTGCCATGGACCAGGTGTGAACTGATGGTTTTATTCCCTTCTAATTTACATCATTCTGATGAAGAATATGTTGTCAGTGTCTTCATCTGTTCTGACACGTGAAAGAGGATTTGGGTCTTAGAGTTTGCAGGTCAAATTTTCAAGTGTCCAGATTTTCAAAACAATTAAGTGTCTGCCTGTTCCACTGTAATGTATTATCAGACTTTCAAAGGGACTCTACCACATAATAGCTACTCCTTTAGACACTTTTAACTGTTCTACAAAGCTTTCCTCCTGCTGAATCTTTCTGAAAACCCCTTTCACACTAGCCTTACTCACTTGCCAGAGCATTATATTTGCACACATCTCTGTTTCTGCTTAGGGTGACCTCACTTCTTGGCTATTTGATCACATTGATTTACACTATCTTACATGCTTGCCCTTGATCTTTCATCTTGTTGAAAATATGAAAACTCTCAGACAGTGCAGGCTATTCTCATTCTGTCTGTTAGCTGACAAAACAATTTTTGTCTGTGCTGTGATAAATATTTCCTCATGTTTTGTCTTCATTCTGTGTTATCAAAGTAAAGAATTTTAGAGTTTGGCTTCTTTGTCAAAAGGAGTTGCTCAGCACCTCCTTTCTGGTGTGAATCCTACTGACTTTGCTCAGAAGAGCTGCCTCTGTAAAAATAATAGAACTTTTAGAGACAGTCACTGTAATTCTCTTCACCTTCCTACTTCCTACTTCTAGGCTGAAGCTAAGCTGCTCTCTACTTTTAATTTGACAGTTTTTAATAAATAAATCTAGAATATCCAGATTTAAGTTGAAATTTTACACTGAAAAGCTTGTGATCACTGCATGTATACATTGGGTAGTGAAAAGATGGTGTCACTGCATAAATTTCTAGTGTGTTTGATTCTTCATTAGGCTAGTAACTCTGTTATTTGCACTCAAAAAGGACCTTAAAAATTCCTATATTCTGAAGCCAGAGAAAGCTCTCCACATCCGACCTCAATCAGAGTTCTATCAACTTAACTCATGCCCTTACCTAGAATATCCACTGCTTTTTGATTAAAAAAAAAAAAAAAAAAAAAAAAAATATTGTAACCTCTATTGTCACAGTAGATAACTGCTATGCTTTGGGTACTAAAGAGTAGTGCAGTAGAGGGCAGATGAGGAGAAGGTGGTGGTGACTTCTCATGTCTGAAATACAGTGAAACACAGTGCTGACTTCAGGAGATAAAGGATATTTTCATAAAGGATGAGAGTATTTTAGGTCAAGCTGTTTTGCATCCAGAAAGTGTAGAAGTGTGGATTTATAACAGAGACAGGTTTCTCAGTGTATATCCAAACTTGCCAAATCTGTCTGTCTACATAGATACCAACCCTATCCGTGGAAATTTGCTCTAGCTGTATTCTGGCAGATAAAATCATCTGTGTAACTGGATGTCTTCCCCTTAAAAAAAGGGTGCCCTGCTGTCAATAACTTTATGGCTGAAGCAGCCCATGCTCTTCCTCATCCAGAACATAAAAAGTGTGTCTGCAAATTAAATCAGTTCTAAGTAATGAAATTCTCATTGTTTCTTTTCATGACTGTTTTTCCTGTTCAACAGTTTAAAAATAGAAGAACACCTGGCCCGACTGGAAACAGTGACCAAAGAGATAGAAACAACAGGAACCTATCATCTGACAAAGGATGAACTGATCTTTGCTACCAAACAGGCCTGGAGGAATGCTCCAAGATGTATTGGGAGAATCCAGTGGTCCAATCTACAGGTAACCTATGAGTCTAGAAATTATTGGCTAAATTATCATCTGCTGCAAGTCTGAAGAATGTCCTTTGGCTTCTGTAAAATCATGCCAGATTGTATCAACAGAGAACTAGTCCCTCTTGTACCTATAAAATCATCATTTTTTTCCTAGTTCTCTACTCCGTAGTTGAATTAAAATGTTTAGGAATATGCTGTAGGAATCAACTAAGCCATAGAATTAAGTGCATTTCTTGTGCCTTGTTGGATTGTTGCATGTGAAAATGGTACCTATATAGAACAATTAAAATTAATCTTTTGTAGTAGAGCTAAAACTAAATAGAAACATCCTGATTTTTCATTTCAATGTTTTTCTTAATGTTGAATTAAAAAAAATGTTTTAGGAAATAATGATCTTACATTAGTGTTCCAAAATCAATTTTCTTCTCTACTGTTCTTTTGTAAACACACAGGTATTTGATGCACGTGATTGTAAAACAGCCAAGGAAATGTTTGAGCATATCTGTCGTCATATTCAGTATGCAACAAACAATGGAAATATCAGGTAGGCCTTTTCTATTTCATTTGAATTTTAAACACCAAAAATCAGATCCAGATCTGTGTGCAAAATCCACAAAAGATCTGAAATGATATGTCTAATACTTAGACTGCTTGTTTCTTCTCTTAATTCTCCTGGCTCTTACATGTTCCTCTTATATCTACCATCAGCTGTTTTGAAAGTTTGTAAGTTTGTAAGTTTCATGGCTGATGTAAAATCTTTAATAATTCCTGGGGAGAGGAGATGATGTGGAGATTCTGGGAGCTGGGTGAAGAATGTAAATGATTTTATTTTTACTGATGTTTATTTTAGAAATATAAAATAATTACTGTGAGTAACAACTTACGTCTTAATAATTACAATGTTTGATGTGCTGTTATTTAATGGGATTTGATTATCTCTTTGGGCAGATCAGCCATCACTGTCTTCCCCCAGAGAACTGATGGGAAACATGATTTCCGTGTTTGGAACAGTCAGCTCATTCGATATGCTGGGTATCAAATGCCAGATGGGTCTATCATAGGAGACCCTGCCAGTGTGGAGTTCACACAGGTACAGCTCCAAATACAGATTCATAACTACTTTCCATCTTGTCTAACCCATCTGTCTTCTATTTAGCTGTTTTTCTTTTATGTTTATGCAGAGTGGGTGAGAAGTGAGGTGATAAGGAATGAATAGGATGTTTTGTCCCACAGTTTCTAGGTGCAGGCTGAAGCAATAATGTCTTACAGTCCTGATAAGAAATGCTCCCCTGCATGTCAGAGCTCAGGAAAGTTTTCTTGTGGTCCCTTCCAAGGCAATGATTGGTGCTGTAAAATTTGTCTAATCCCCCCTTACATCGGGGACACAATCAGTACTTGGATTTGTTCTGGTATTGTTTGAATGCAGAAAGACAGTTTTTACCACTGAGGGGTTAACAACTTTTAAAGAGTTAGCATGCTTTTGTCTTCAAATCCAGGGAGGGGAAAAAAAAAAAAAAAAAAAAAAAAAAAAAAAAAACTAAAACCCCAAAGCCTACTTTGTTTACTTACAGTTATGCATTGAACTTGGGTGGAAGCCGAAATATGGCCGCTTTGATGTAGTTCCACTCATTCTCCAAGCAAACGGCCAAGACCCAGAAATATTTGAATTCCCACCAGAAATTATCCTTGAAGTGCCAATGGAGCATCCAAAGTAAGTGCACAAGATTTACATAATTGCATTTTTGCCTCTGCCTCACCTTGTCTATTACACTAATACGAAGCTGGTTTTATTAGCCTGCGCCTATGAGTTAGGATGAAATTACGGTAAATTGTTTGGAAACATAAAATGCCTGTCAGGGCAACAAAATGAGATGTAAATTAAGGAAGCCAACAGTATTTTTGTTATAAATCTCTTTTTTTCTAATCTCCATTTCAATTGTATTCAGAATTAAAAAAAAGCCCGTAGTGTCTTATGCCAGTGCAATCCACTTGTAAAATGTGAATCTTGTAATCATCATGGCTTTGATTCATTAGAAGATGTAAGTAAGTGTATTTCAAAGCAAAATCATCAACATTCGGCTTCAAATGTAAGTGGTAAAGGTCAGATTAGTGGTGATGCAGTGCCATGCTGATTTGTCCTGGCTAACAATCTGGTTGTTAGGTGTTTCATGTTTTTCCTGCTGTGTCTTGTTACCTGTTCCAGTTTGTACAACAGTGTTTGTAGTGGCTGCACTCATTACAAGGTATTTGTTGTCTTTCTCTTTTTGTTTCTCTCTTCATGTTTGCCTTGGGAGTGACCTGCAGATTGCAGAAATCTGTAATGCTGTTGTGCAGTTTCTTTAACAGACAATTCCTAATTTCCACATTGCATATGAAAACTTTATTACGAGCTTCTATAGACCATGCTCCATGGGTTATTCATCCTAGCAATAACAGGAGAAAGAGTTACATAAACTAATAAATCAAAATACTACTTTAACAGATATGAATGGTTTAAGGAGTTAGATCTGAAGTGGTATGCACTGCCTGCTGTTGCCAACATGCTTCTTGAGGTGGGAGGCCTGGAATTTACAGCGTGTCCTTTCAATGGCTGGTACATGGGGACAGAGATAGGAGTGCGAGACTTCTGTGATGTACAGCGGTACAATATCCTGAAGGTAATCATCTGAAGTGGGAGTGTGTAGATCCAAGAAGGGAATGGACTTGGTTGGTGGAGCATTTTTGAAAGAGAAGTGTTTTCAGTCTTTGCTGGGGTGGGTGTTGTATTTACTGCACACTAACACTTCAGTGCTAATCTGACACCATATTCTGACTATTGTGGGAAATCTTGATTAGCTGCCAAGATTATGACTGTGCAGATTGTATCACTGTTTCTGCAGCGTTCTGACAGTATCTGTTCCAAATACATGGCCAGAAAGATGAAAGTACCACTGTGAAAGAAAGAATGCTGTCCTAAAGGGAATCCTTTCCCAGTTTTACCCTGAGATCTGCTGACTGAGAACTTTTGGGCTCTGTTGGTATATACCTCACAGGTGTATTGATGTCAGATCCAGTCGCCTGCTGACATTGCAGTGGAGTTCTGGTTCATAGCTGCAGGTCTTGGGCACCTCAGCAGTCTGAATTAATAATGATTGCTTATTAACAGCCACTGCTGCTTTCAAACCATTTAGCTCAGGAGAGAGCCCCTCCCTTTCACCAGACTGATAGCCTCAAGAACCAGAACTCCATAATTTAAATTTACCTCTGACACCAACTGTTTCTGCTAACATAACTTCCCCATTACAGGATAGACCTGTCCCTATTCCTTGATATTTTTTCTTGTGTTATTATTTAAATAAGGTAGAGAAATCATCAGGTCAAAGTCCTGCATATTAAGTTTGCTTTCCCCCCTCCCCCCTTTTTTTCATGTGTAGGAGGTAGGAAGAAGAATGGGACTGGAAACAAACAAACTTTCCTCATTATGGAAAGACCGAGCTGTTGTAGAGATTAATGTGGCTGTGCTTTATAGCTTCCAAGTAAGTCAATGAGTTTGGAGAGACGCTGAACATTGTGGGCTCTGCTTTTCTTTCGCTTACAACAGTTTTAAACCAATATAGTGTCAGTGGACCAACACTCAATTCACAGGAGGCTATCAGTGTAACTTCGGTAGAGTTATTCCTAATTTACACTTGGGAAAGTGGAGGAATCATATCTCATATTGTTGCCTGATAAAAATGTCATAGAGGGCCAAAAGGTGGAGAAAAGAGAGACAAGAAAGTTAAGGGCAAGATTGCTCATTCTTGTAACACATCTGTTTGTATCAAAATCTATGTAAGGCCTTTGGATTAACAGCTTTCCTTTTACAATGACTGTATATTTAAGCTATTGTAGCAATATAAGAGATAGGTAAAAATGAGTCAGAGGCATTTTAGCGTCCTCTCTTATTGCTGGAGAGGTGAAATGCTGACAAAAGATGTTGACGTTAAAGGATTTAAAATGAACAACACAAATCAAATCAAAGGTCCATATAGAACAGTATCTATATAATAGCTACTACTAATAAAGATTTCCCAGAACTGTATGAAATCCTCCAAATATTAACCAAAGCAAAGATTACTTTAACTATGTCATGGAGAAGAGCAGGAGAGGCATTTCAGTTTTGCCTTTCTTTTTGCAATTCTTCTAGAAACAAAATGTTACTATCATGGATCACCACTCTGCTGCTGAGTCATTCATGAAATACATGCAGAATGAGTACCGCATCCGAGGAGGCTGTCCAGCTGACTGGGTGTGGCTTGTGCCTCCTATGTCAGGGAGCATTACTCCAGTGTTCCACCAGGAGATGCTGAACTACGTCCTCACTCCCTTCTTTTATTACCAGGTACATGTCATCAAAAAGATGATTTTAGCAGACTACTTCAACGGTGGAGATGGCACCTCAGAAAGTCTGAATGAAAAGCTCCTGTTACTCACATCACTGTCATAGGGCCTGCAAAAGAATATTCACTGTTAGTTTCATAAATAGTAGGCAATTTCTGTTACATTGTGGGAGATCATGTTAGTTCTGTTGAATTCCCAAGCAGTAATTAAAATGCAGTTTAGTGCTGCAGAGACTGATCCTGTATTTACTCAGTCAGTAGAGAACAGGATTCACATCAGGCAGCAGATCATATATACAGATTGTACTGAATCTGGCACTCTAAGACACACAAATTGTGTGTTTATTATTTTACATTTCATACTTGAAATTACCTTTTTTAAGGTGGATGCTTGGAAAACACATCTCTGGCATGATGAGACCCGGAGGCCAAAGAAAAAAGAAATAAAGCTTAGCATCTTGGCAAAGTAAGTTGTTCAAATAAAAGACTCGGTACTTTCACCCAACTATTCTGTTCTTCTGATGCTCCTATTCCATGTTTTTTGAGAAATTTTTGCAATACGGACACTTGAATTGTTTGAATCACAGACTTGCACACCCACTGGTAGGTAATTTTCATAGCTGAGGTTCTTATTCAGGATTCTCTCCAGTGTATTTCTTCTAAAGAATCTTCCAAGGAAAAACTATGGTCAAGATCAACCTTTCCTAGCTTCTTTGTGAACCAATCTAAATTACTGGTAGCAATATTCAAAATGATACATTTGGGGTTTTTTCTTCAGGTCTGTATTCTTTGCATCTTCACTCATGCGAAAAACAATGGCAACCAGATTCAAGGTCACTGTGATCTATGCAACAGAGACTGGGAAGTCTGAAACGCTGGCCAACAGCCTGTGCAACTTGTTCAACTGTGCCTTCAACACTAAGGTGAGAAAGTATAAATTGTCCATACTAAATGGAGAGCAATGGTTGGCTAGTTTTATCAGCTTCTGCAAGTTCCTTCATTCTGTAAGCCTTTACTTGAAGTTTTGAATGTCCAGCAAAAATAGCTTGCTGGAAGTTTATTTTTTTTTTTGCTGATCTAGCACAGTGTCTCATAGATTTGATAAACAGTGATCTGACAATCACACAGATATCTAATGCTAGTTCTTAGTTATGTCCACTCAGAATTTCTCATGAGCTTGGTATCTTTCAGGTTCTGTGCATGGATGAGTACAAAATCTGTGACCTGGAAAAAGAAGCACTCCTTTTAGTGGTTACCAGCACTTTTGGAAATGGAGATTCTCCAAATAATGGAAAGGTAATATTGAACTCAGAAGCATATCTGAGACTCAACTCAAAGACCACTGAGACTAGAGACCACCCTTTCGATTGTCCCATGTACTTGAATAGGATATGAATCAGGGTCTCATTTCTGTTTTAAATCAACTGAAGAGTATTTTTCTAACCTTAAATATTTTATGAATTTTTATACAGACATTGAAGAACTCCTTGTTGACCCTTAAATTTCTGAGAAAAAAAATTAGGTAAGAATACTTTGTTATTTGTTTGCGTGTGGTGAGTCCTTTTGCCTTTTATTTAGCATCGCATTGTGGCTGTTAACATTGCCTATCCCCAAACTTGCTTATATCTCCTTGTACAGATATGCTGTGTTTGGTTTGGGGTCCACCATGTATCCAGAGTTCTGTGCCTTTGCTCATGCCATTGATCAAAAACTAGCCCAGCTAGGGGCTTCTCAACTGACTCCAGTAGGTGAAGGAGACGAACTCAATGGGCAGGAGGAAGCTTTTCGCAGCTGGGCAGTCAATGCATTCAAGGTGACTGTAAATAGTTAGCTCATATATTCATTCATTCATTCATTCATTTAAATCTTAACTAGCATCCCATAAAAATGGAAAAAAATAGTTTTAAACACCTCACAAAACTGGACATACTAGTTTTATTTCAGAGAAGAAAAACATTGGCAAAATTAACATATGGAATCAGATATGAATTTTGAATGCCTCTCTCTTCTGTTGCTTCCCTAAGTTCAAGAGTGAACTGGGCCGCTTTTCTATTCATAAAGGTCCATGGAACCTCTTACATAGTAAGAGCAAGGACAACAATATCAGACATCAGAATTTTTCTAAGTAGTTCAGTTTTCTAGATAAACTCGGTATAAAAGTAGAACTTTACTGAACCCCTCTAGCATCACTGATCTCAACTGAATCAGCAAATAATAGCAATTATTGAAATTGAAATCTCCCCATTAATATTAAATGAGAGCATAATTAGCTCTAACCAGGTGTCATTACTATTTTTATTGAAATAAGCATAGCATTAATAAATATCAGCAAAGTGACAAAAGACAATACTGGGAATATATATATATATATACACACACACACATATATACATATATATTTTACCATTAATAGCCTGAAATGTTGTTTCTTTCTAGACTGCCTGTGATATTTTCAACATCCGTGGGAAAAACAGTATTCAGTTGCCTGGGATATATACTTCAGATGAAAGCTGGGATCCTACGAATTACAGAGTAGTACATGACTCTCAAACCATGGACTTGACTAAAGGTATTACCACCCACCTCCCTCTTCCTCTATCTGTTTACTTCAGATAGGTCCAAATTGTAAAGGTTGTCCAAGAGTGATACAGGCCCTGCTACAGTACTGTATGATAGAATTCATATAATAATGTAATACAGTGGTAGAAGAAAAAAAAGACATAGATTTACATGGAATAACTCATTATCTCTTCCAGTGCGGTAACATCAAAGCACCAGAACTGGCAGATATTTTGGCAGCCTCAGAAGAAAAGCCATGACTGGAATGAACTATATTTAGTCAGGGAAAGTGTGCAAATCATTAAAACATATTTATTTTCTATCTAGGACGCATAACTATTGTATATTCTAGGGCAAACATAGTTCAACTGTTTTCTGTGTATACATGAAGATATTTTAAACACAATCACAAAATTACCATGAGTCTTGTCCTCATTTCTCAACAGCACTTACAGACGTTCATGCAAAGGATGTAATTCCCATGAGGCTGAAATTCCGGCAGAATCTGCAGAGTTTAAAATCTAGGTATTGTATCTCATTCTTCTGAATATTACAATACTACATTTTACTAGAATCTTAAAATAACTGAAATACCTGGATATAAACATCTCTCTGTAGTTATTGAGAAATATATTTGAATTTGGTACCATCATTAGAAGTAAATCATTATCACAAGCAGACAAGAATAAATAGAATCCTAGCTCCTAGGTAGATGCTATACTTCACAGTGGAGTTTCTGGGACTATAGGGAGCTTAACTACCTTTGTGATTATTGTCCTTTAATAGCAACCAAGTGTGGAAGGTCAGTGTATGGTCCCTCTCTCTTGCTTGGTTCGCTACATGCTAAGCAAATGTTTGCTTCATTTTGAAAACAAAAAGAAAGGAAGAGAGAGTGCAAGAAGCTGCTGTATTGCTTGCAGTCATACTGCAAAGCAAACTGAGACAAGACAGTATGCAATAGGATAATCAGTTACAACATTCACCTTAGAAATAGCATTTATGAATGGCTCTCTAACATTCTCCAGTAAGTCTCTTCATCCCTGTTCTAAATACTATATAAAAGTGTGTGTGTGTGTATTTATATATAAACACACACACATACTTCTATATACTATATATATACTTCTATATAAATACAAGGAGACTTCCTTACAGGAAGTCCTGTGAACTTGTTTACAGTATGAGCTATTTTGTCTTCAGCAGAGCTACACTTCCTTTCACTGGCTGATTACAGGCAGATTTATTCTATACTGGAAAGATCAAGCAGCACTTCAGCATCTTGTTTTGATGCAAGTATTTCACATATTTAGACTATTATTCAATTAAATTTCCATGAATTACTAAGCTGGTCTGATAATTTGGTAATGAACACAAATAAACCCTTGCCAATTGTCATTTCGGATTTATTCCTGTTCTGCACAGTTTAAGGGAAATCTCGTTGATGTAACCAAGACCAGTCTTATTTTTTATTATTATTATTTTTTTTTTTTCAATCTAGTCGTGTTACCATCCTGGTTAAGCTTTCCTGTGAGACTAATCAGGAAGTGCACTACCTGCCTGGAGAACATATTGGGATTTTCCCAGGCAACCAGCCAGAATTAGTCTGTGGCCTCATTGCACATGTCAAGGATGCCCCACCAGCTGATCAGACTATCAGACTTGAAACGTGCACTGATGGTGAGTTGGCTTTCTTCAGAGAAAATAACAGACAGATAATTGACAGATTTTTTCCAAAACTCCAAATTCTTCTAGACAGAAGTTGATCCTATTATCCTCCCTTTCTGTTTTAATAGGATTTTTATTGATGCTTTTAGTTGCTCTTCTAATTCTGCATTCTGATTTTACACATTCTGGCGGTCACTGGTAACTTCCTCAGTGCTGGTGGAGTTATCCTGGATTGACAATGTCTGTAATGCAATTGCTAGCTTGGCTATTGACTGCAATTAAATTAATTAGTAGAATTTACTTATTGAAAACAATCAAATTCCTAAAATAGATTTCCAGGTTATGACCTTCTAACTCATTTTAGTAACAGCAATCTGCTAAATCATAGTCTCCTGTCATACAGAAAGGATGATTTCCAACATTCTTTTTGTTTAAAAGTGTTATTTTGTTGTTATGTAATTCTCTGCATCAGATACTCCACTTAAAAAAAATTTTTGAAATCTCACATTAATCATTTTAACAGTCAAATTCCTCTTTCAGGTTTAAGGAGAATGCACAGTCTGATCACCAAGGTTTTAGATTAATTTTCTTAGCAGATATTTTTTTCAGTAGGGCCCCATGGTCTACATCTGCATGCATATACTCTGAAGTTGTATTTTATAGCTCTACAGCTGTCAATTGCCTTGGGAATTGCTATGTGTTATTTCCCTCATTTCCAGGTGGCTACTGGGCAAGTGACAAAAGACTTCCAGCCTGCACACTCCCCCAGGCTTTGACATACTTGCTTGATATCACTACTCCACCCTCTCAACAACTGCTAAGAAAACTCTCCCAGCTGGTAACAGAGGAAGGAGACAAAGAGAGACTGGAAGTCTTATGTAGTGTAAGTGTTAGGGATAGATTTGTGCTAAGACATCTATGCTCTGGAAAAATCAAAGGCCATCTGATGCCCTTTTACTGTATAGCAGAAGCTCTAAAAATTTTTGTAATGATGGTGCTTGATTCTTGTCCTTCCATTGCATGTTCTGTGCCCTTTAAAACCAACCTCAGTGAGAGAAAGGGTAATGGTGTAGTTCAATTCAGGTGTGGGAATCAAGCGATTCTTATGAACTGCTATTTCCTATGTGGTTTTGGGTGGGTCAGTCTGCCCTGCCTGTTTCTCTTGCATGTCTCATGGTGGTTTCTGATGATAAACCACTAAAAGACCTTACTGTTTGCAAGTGGAGAGGTTGAAGGGAAGGTAGTAGATACATGTGGTAAATAATTTGGTACTACAAGAGTATGAGGGATGTAGGTTTAAGTAACCAAAGACTCATAGGTGTGGTAAGTGCTTGCTTCTCCTGCTGGGTTCAGTAAGTGCTCAGTTGTTATCAGGACCGGGGTCCATATGATTTTGTGGGTATCCCATAGCAGGGTGCTGAGAAACAGATTCTTCTTCAGTTTTAATATCCTTCCTGTAGCAATTACTGTCTGAGAGAAATTATAGAGGCTGTTTATATAGTTCTGTTTCCAAAAATTAAACGATTTCTGAGGAAATCCCAGTAGTGGTCTAGGCAATGTTTTGAGAATTCTATGTTGATCTGCAGTTTACTGCATGTTTAAATGTAAAGCAGGAGTCTTATTTTTTAAGAGACATTTCAAACATCCCTGCTCTCATGAACTCAGCGTGTCCTGATAACTTTTTAATGGTGGCCTTTGGCTTTTAGAACACAGAAGAATACAATAAATGGAAGTTTTACAACAGCCCTAACATCCTGGAGGTCCTGGAGGAGTTTCCTTCTGCAGAGATCTCAACATCTTTCTTACTGACTCAGCTGCCGCTTCTGAAACCCAGGTACTATTCTGTCAGTTCCTCCTGTGACATGACACCCAGAGAGATTCATCTGACAGTTGCAGTAGTCAACTACAAGACAAGAGGTAATGCATTGTTGCTTTCATGTATCTCCTGATTAAATGGTGTTTAGGCTGCATTGTGGTTCAGAAAAACTTCATCTGCCATATGCCATAAAGGATATCTGTAACGAAAAGTTTGTATTGTGATATTATTCTACATGCAGAATAGCATACAGCAGTGTAGCTGTTCATTCTGTATCAGGATTTTTTAAAATCCTGCAGCTTTATCAGTGTTGTTTTAGAAATCATTAGTACGTATCAACTAACTTAAACACTTCAATTTTAAGAATAAACTGTACTTTTTTTAAAAAAGAAAGGAGAGCCAGCTTATCTATACTTATGAATGTGTCTCTTTTCCTCTAATTAGGTGGGCAAGGGCCTTTGCACCATGGAGTTTGCAGTACATGGCTGAATACAGTACCTATCAATGAAGTAGTCCCATGCTTTGTACGCAGGTGAGTGTGTGATAGCAAAAAAAAAGCCAGCAGTTCTTAGTTCACTTTCTTCAGCATTTTTTGGTTGTTTGCATATGATTGCCAAGTGACTGATGATTGCAATTTGGAATATCTCAGCTTGAGAGGAGTAGGAATTCCCTGTCTTCCAGAGAGAAGATGCTTTACCATGTCTTATACTGAGTAAAATCATAAATCATTAGAAAATTCTGAAAGAATTTTGTCCATATGACAGTATCCTTACTCTTGACATATCTACTATAGAGCAACTAAAGCTAAGGGAGCAATTAAAAAAGTCGCCACATTAAGCCCTTTTACTATTTTCAAACTGATAACATAGGCTGCACTGTTCAAAATCATTCAGGCTGAAATGCTCAAAATCATTCAGGTAACTGGCACCAACAAGTCAGTCATAAACTCTTTGCTGTGATTATCTCTGAGTACTTTGGGCTTGCAGCTCTGCAGCGCAGCATATTATTTCTCTTTTCCTCCCATATAATTTCAAAGAAGCATGTGGTAAACTGAATAAAAATCTTTTTGCAAATACGTACTCTCTGTATAGTTTAATGGATTTTTTTTTTTACACAACTTCTCCTGAAATTAATTCCTGTGAATATTTTCAGGGAAATAATTGAAATTTTATTGAATTCTAATGAAGGAATTTGTTCAGTACTCCTAAATCTGCTCAGAAATGTTTGCTCGTTTTTCCATAAGCATTGCACCTATATCTACTGCAGTGCAACATGGTTTCTAGATAGACTGGGAAAAAGGCAGGCAAAGGAAGGAGGCCATCATGTGCTTTTTTTCTGTCTTGTGGCTTTGACTAAGGGTTGACATTACCAGTGTTTCTGCAAAATTATGGTGATAGATACTCTCCTGCATCATTGTGTAATTATCAGTGTTAATCCTTAGTGTATACTTTAAAAATATCGCGAGTCTGATTCTCCATTCCTTCAAACCAAATTTACCCTAATGTATTTTAGCATAACAGGAGAAGATTCAGGGCAGTAGAGACAATTGTCAGCTTTGTAGGAATAGATTTATTCTGAGTTTTATGTATTTTTGCATGTTAGTGCTACTGGGTTCCAGCTCCCAAGGGAGTCAACCAAGCCGTGTATTCTAGTTGGTCCAGGAACAGGAATTGCGCCATTCAGAAGTTTCTGGCAGCAGCGTCTCTATGACTTGGAAAAGAAAGGTACTACGGGGACTGGCACAGGGGGAATGCTGTATCTAACCAGGCAGCAGAAAACAAAATCTCTACAGAAAATGACACCCGGACATGTTAGCCAAGTAAACAGTGTAGAGATTTGTCATCCCAAGACTGATTAAGCACTGCACTCAAACAGCTAATGCTTCCACCCCGCTTGAGACCATTCTGGTGGTCCTGAACCATTCTGTCACTTGGAAGAAGGTTGTGTGTGTCCTTTTAAGTATTATACATTCACTGACTGCCAGAGTCTCACACAAGGGCCACAGTATAGAGGTAGTGCTTTGGTCTCTTGGTATCGGTTTGTTTGGGGATGTGCTCCAGCAGGAGAATTCCACATGGTTCTCTGAGGTTTCAGGCAAGTTCAGTCCTACTGCACGCCCTTAAATCGGAAGTTTTGAAACCACACTCAAACACATGCATGCACACACACACTACTAAGGTGTTCAATGGGGAATGCTAATTAGAAAACAACAGCTGTATTGCCCGAATAGTTGCTGAGACAATGGGGCCTTGTAATGGGATAGAAATAAGGGATAATAGTCCTTATTAGGAAAGAACAAGCAACTTTTCAATGTTGGTTTCAGGAGTCAAAAGTGGTGACATGACATTGTTGTTTGGCTGCCGGCAGCCAGACATGGATCACATCTACAAAGAAGAAATGCAGGAAATGAAGAGGAAAGGAATCCTGAAAGAGGTCTATACAGCTTACTCCAGGCAGCCTGGCCAAGCTAAAGTAAGGCTGGTTCCTCTGTTCTTCAGGAATATGCTCCTTTGGGAATGGTCCTTCAAGTTAAGATTTGGATACTGCTTAAAATTTTTCTTAAAAAATTGTTAGCGTTTTGCTTCAGTGTTTTGTGAACAAGTGGCAGAAGACCCCATTCCTTCAAAGCAAAGGATAATCTCAGTGTGCACTTCAGTATGAGCAAGCTATATGTATAAAAAAAACCCTTACTGCTATTTAGAGACGCATGATAGACATATAATTAAACCTTTAAGTGCGAACAGCCTTTGAAAGTAGGTTTAACATTTTCAGAAACCTTAAATTTCATGGGTTATGATTAGACTAGGAATTAGAAATGAGTTGACTGTGGCCATTTGTCACCATTTCAATGACACGCTGACTCTGGAAATTTTTTCTGCTAGGAGAAACCTTGATTGGAGAAAACAACAGTACTTAAGCTATCCTCTTTTTAGCTGTCCTCCTATCCTGACAAGACAGGAGTTTTTGGCAGTGGAAACTAATTCTAAAGAAGAATAGTCTTAGTTCTGTTCTAGTTTAACCAAGATACTGGCCCAGCCTGCAAATGCGATGCTTCTAAATGTAGCATGAAAACATTTCTCCCCTTCTTTGCTGTGGTGCAAAGCACAGCTGGAATAGTTAGGGCATTTAGAGCCTATGTAGACTCCCATCATAGTTAGACTATCCGTAAGTCAAGGTAGCATTAAAGAGACCTTGTCTAATGATGCTTTTTTCTATTTCTAAGGTCTATGTTCAAGACATTCTTCAAAGCAAGTTGGAAGCTGAAGTATGCAGCCTCTTGCATAAGGAAGAAGGGCATCTGTATGTCTGTGGAGACGTACGCATGGCCAGGGATGTTGCTCGGACCTTAAAGGGGATGCTTGCGAGTAAACTGAACCTTACTGAGCAGCAGGCAGATGAATATATTTTCCAGCTAAAGGTATGCTGTGATGTGCAAGGTATTCTTTCCATTCAGACAGTGTTCCAGCCTGGGTTAGAGAAGACTTAAAAGTCATAATCAAGATCTTGTGGGCTATAATGAGCTTCTTTCCAGCAGCATGCTGAAGAAAAAAGCTTAAGTGACAAGCTTTGTCCACCCACCACGATTATTAAAATGCATAGTTTCTGTTTGATTAGGGTGTGTGAGTGACATGTCACGTTCCTCCCTCATACACCTACCATTTTACCCAGTGTCTCCTCTTGGATCCTGGGCATTAGCTTTGCAACATGAATGGAATATCAAGAATTTGAGACTTTTTAGTACCGAAGAAGGAGGAAAGTGAGTTTGAGAAATGAATGGTTACGTGACTGAAAACACAGCACTGGATTGGCTGGTGTTTTAGGACCTGAATTTATCAGAACTTGTCCTGGATCGTGTGAATCTGGGATTTTGATAGGTTTTGTTACTGACAGTAACAAAAGTCCACTCCTTTTATATAGTAACAAAAGATCACTGTCACCAAATCAGTCATGCGAATATGAAAGACCTTCAGTTGCTTACTGTTATAAAAGGAGCAGCTAACAGGTTTTGTTTCATCTCTTGGGTTTCTTTTCTGCAGAGCCAAAAGCGATACCATGAAGATATATTTGGGGCTGTTTTTCCACCTGAAGTCAAAAGAGATGTAAGAGCTTTGCAATCCATCAGTCCTCAAGCAGATCAACAAACGATGTTTTAGACAGTTCTTGCACATTTGTTATTATTTTCAAAAAGGAAGGGGCCAAATCCTCCTTCTGATTCATGGCAAGTCATACACATGTATCTAATGGTAGGATTTGGCCTTAATTAAGAAAAATAATAAATCTAACTTTTGTTGCTATTTATTTTTAGACTTCTTTTAATGGATTTTTATTATTATCTTTATAGTGAAGATGCAAATTATTTTTTTAATTCCATCTAGACTGGTATAAATTTGCAATTTTCTGTAAATACAAAATAAAACCTGCTCATAAGGAAAATTTAGAGTTTTTTACTATGTAATAGAATGCATATATTTTTGTGAAATGGACTGTTTATCTACGTGGATTTATTTATATTGGATTGATTTAGTGTGCATATTATCTTCACTTTAAAGCAAGTCGTTACATTTCTTGGAAATGTGTAGTCACACCAGTTATTGAATTTGAAGTAATGTTTGTAAATGAGATAATAATACAATGGTTCCAAAGCAGAAATACCTGCTGCATGTACTTCAAATGCATACATATGAGGAGGCAGCAGTTATGAGTTCTGCTTTATGTGATTCAGCACTTGGACCTGAATTGTTGCTGTTACAAAGCCCATGGCAATGAGGTTCAGAAAAATCATAAGCACTTTGTATGTTTGTATTCTGTTCTCTGACTTACATGATTTGTTTGTAATAAATGATGCCTTTATATTGAGACAAACAAGTCTGTATGGATTAAATGTATCTCTTTGGGTTATTGGCTTCATCCTACAGAAAGTGGGGGTAGGTAGGTTCTCAGGTTTCAGTACAGTGAGTTTGGGCTCTAGTGAACACTCCTTCCGTAAGCAAACACACCTTCCATCTCCAGGAGTTACACAGTCCACCTAAGATTAGTTATGCATAATTGTTATTGGCAGGGAAGTATGAGTCTGGGGAATGGCTTACAAACTACTTGAATATAAAATGGTAATAATAGCAATACATTTTGCCCTAGTGCATTTTGTCTTTGGCTCTTTTTATACCTTCCAGTTATGTCACAACTTCTAATTCTTTCTGTAAAACTGTCAGGATTATATACTCAAATTAAAAAAGCTAAATGTGAGATTTTCATGTCACTTCTTGTCTCCAGGAGCTGGAATCTTGTGAAGAAAGAGTTGAGACTCAAAAGTCAACAATATGTATATACAGTGTGTTTCATGTTACCTCAGGACAACCTTCAGCATAAGACCAAAAATACAGCATAGTTAAAAGAATTTGAATGGTGATGTCAGAGAACAGGAAGTTTCAGACAACAGACACAAAGATAGTAATGGAAAGAGGAGGTCCTTAGCACATATGGAGTCCTGATGGTCATCTAATATACACTGTGAGTGTTATTTTATACCATGTTCCACTGGTGTTCTCTGACACTAGTTTTTGGGTTGGGATGGAAATAGAACAAAGCAATTTCACTTTCCATTAAGAAGGCTCTCCTTTGGGAGCCATGCTCTGTTTTCATTGAACTCTGAACTTCAAATAAGTCCTAAGAGTGCAGGAAACAGAAGTAATAAGTTCCAGACTTCAAAGTGCTAGTATGCTCCTTGCCCATTGAAAGAGTGCATCACAGCACATCCCACTTTCCATGCACATGACTTAGGTGATTTTCCATGGTGGGATTCTTTCTTTGTATCTCAGGTAACTCTTCTCCAAAGTAACCATTTACTTTGAAGTATTACCATAATTCTTTATAAATGCTCACTTGTACTTTTATTAAGGAATCTTCTGATAGTGCCATATCCTGAAGACATGAGACACTGCTGAGAGCTACCAGCTAGGGAAGCAAAAATGTTGTTCATTCATAAGCCTTTGACAGGTTGGAGCAAGAGGCAAATGTTTTTATGTATCAGCTCAGAAGCTACATGACTTTACACTGGATGCATTCTACGTTGATGAGGCAAGTTTTACTGGAACAACAAAATTCCACCATTGCAGGAATTTCTCCTGATGGAGAGGTAAAGAAGGCAGTTAAAGGATTAAAAAAGTAAAGATCTGTTCTAATTCATTGTGAATTTATTTAAACTGGTCCCAATCTTAAGTTAATTCAAATGCAGCACTGAGCTGAAGCTATATATAATTTCTTTTTCTATAGAGATAAATAGGGAAGAAAGTACAGATGATAGTCAGTAGATAATTACTCTATTCCAAGATAAAAACTGAAACTTCATTTAGGAAACCGCATGCAGAATATCTCTTTGAAACTGTAAAGATGATCAAACAGCCTACTGCACAGTTATTGAAGTGTTTGTTACAGCTCTGACTCAGTAAAGTGTTTTAAGCACTTAAGGAATTCTCTTAGAGGAAAATACGTGCTAAAATTTGCAGAGATGATTATGCACCTTGTTGATTTGGAGACCTAATTCTAAATTACGGATCAACACTTTCTGATGCAATTAATGAGTTGTTTCATTAATGTCCAACTTACATGGCCGATAGAATTCAGCATTCAGAAAAGGCTCCATATCAAGCCACTGAAAAGCAGGCCTTTTGCTTATTCCAGTTCTCTAGTCACTTTTGATCATTGATAGGATTCCCTGACCTCTCAGATGCACAGAGTAAATTGGTCCAGCTGAGTTACAAGTTGTCACAGAGAGTTAGCAGTCCCCATACTAGCTTGGTATGTCACTGGATTTGCAGTATAGATATACTGATTGCTTCCCTATATCCCATAAAACTGTAGTGATCAGACATATGGATGTGTTTCTGAGATTTAACAAGTGGTCTAGCATTGATTGAGCACAGTAACAGAGTCTGTATGTACTTTTAATCTGCTGTAAGGTAATATCCATTAACTTAAGCCTCTTTCCTTGAGCTTTAAGTTAGTACATAACAAAGCTGGTTTGTTTTGGGTTAAGAGCGTGGTTACATTACTATGGCCTATCAAATAGCTCATTCATGCACCTCAACTCTTGTTACTTGAGTTACAAGGTCTTTATGTCAGGGAATACTGCATTTGTGCAGTGTGTTCTGTACATTATGATAATACCAATAAAAAGTAATAGCAAGCAAATAGGCAGACAGGAAGCAGTATATATCCTGGCTGTAATCAGGACTTTGTAGAGATTTGTAGCTCCTCTGTAATGAATTAGCATTTAATCTTACAAACCTGATCAGAAAAGGGAGTGTGTAGATAAAATATGATAATTTTCATTGCAGTTTTTGTCAGTTTTTCTTTGCCTTTGTATCAGTAGCAATATTCATATATTCTGTAAGTGCCACAAAATTTTATTGGG
Source organism: Rhea pennata (assembly GCF_028389875.1). Taxonomy (NCBI): domain Eukaryota; kingdom Metazoa; phylum Chordata; class Aves; order Rheiformes; family Rheidae; genus Rhea; species Rhea pennata. The sequence continues at coordinate 1,295,577 of NC_084682.1, forward strand.
AGGAATTAAGCCATTGCTAGCTAGCAAAGGCAGTGATATATGGATATGCCACATTAGCTCTCAGCTATGCAGTAACGTACTAACAACAGTTCAAGCTTTGCCTGTGGTAACATCTAAGGTAACCTTAAGTGCCTTCAGCTGCAGTAGCTGCCCAGGCTGGCTGTGTTTCTCCCTTGCTGGCTGTGCAGCCTGCCTGGGAGGGAGGCCCAGCTTAGGGCAACTTTATCAGCCAGGTGTGCCTGATCAGCCACCGCCCGGCAGGGTGATGGGAAACAGCTGGGTGACAAAGAGGCCAGACTGTAGGGTGCAGTGTGGTTGCAAGACTAGTAGATGGAGGACCTCTGGGACAAGGATGGTGGTGTGCATCCAGGTAGGGGAGAGGCCTTTTTTTTCTTTTTTTATTGTTGGTATGTTGTATTATAGCTGTGTAGACAATGTTTCCTTTCTGAATGTGTGCTCTGAAATGCAGAGAGGTCTGGGTTGGGCAGGCAGGTGTCCTGCCATGGTGATGGTGCTGGGTAGCCAGGGTTAGGCCTGGAGGCATGGGCCTGAGCTGCTGCCTTTTGTGGGCAGGAGCAGGATGTGCTCTGGGAGGGTGGAAATGGGATGTGTTGTGTCGAGCGCTTCGTGGATCTCAGCTGAGCTGGCTGTTTGTGTTCTGATCTGTACGTTGTGGGTTGCTGTCTGGTGCCTTCTTTAGGGATTTGGTCAATCTAGCCCCATGGTTGGACTGAAATGTTATGTCTGCACTGTGAGGAGTGTTGAACAGTTGGGATTGTCCAGCAAAGCTGGTAAGAATTGCCCCCTTGGGTTTTAAGGTTTCAAATGCAATTTAGTGTTACACTGCAGTTGCCTGGAGCTATGAACAATCTGTTTTTGTGCTTGGATTTGCCTCTGCTGAGATGAAAGTATTGGCTGTTTTGAAAAAGCTTTTTGTTCTTCTTCAGAAAAAGCAGAGTCTAGACTGTTCATTGTTGAAAAAGAAATATTGTAAAAGCTCTTAAAAATAGAAAGAATGTATGAATGAAGATGTACATTGTATTGTACAAATCATAGGTTAAAAAGTATTTTAGGCTTTCAGTAAAGACAGGTATTTGATTTAAGTTTTCATAACAATATGGTTTGCCGAACTTCCTGGAGAGCCACCGACATTAAGTAATGTCTTACTGTGATATGTAATGAACTTGTTAAGCTGTGCACAGTATCTTATCTCTGAACTTGAACCTGGGTCAGAGTAAAATTTCTGCAAACCTCAAATGTATCAATCTACTGCAAATTAGGAATCTGATGCTTGTAATCAAACTGGTATTGTCCATTTATGGTCACCTTGAAGCACCAGGTATCACAGTAGATCTAGATTTAAAAAGAAAAAAAAAACGGAAAACAAAAGGGGAGGGGGAGGTGCAGGGAGGAACAGTGGGAAATGCCACGGTAAGTCTTTCGGATGGGGGGACTGAGCTTTTAATAGACATCAGGAGATGGGCAGGAAACTCAAACCTTTGTATTAGTCAAGTATCTAAAGCTGCTCTTGTAAATCTACTGGTTGCTTTGCTAGGTTGTTTGTGTTGGAAGGCTACAGCTTTTGCAAGTAGCTCTCGTTCCGTTGTGTAGCAGCAGTCCCCGAGCCTTTGCTTTCCAGCTCTATAAGATAAATGATTTAGTATAGCTCATCTAATCTATTGGGCCTGAGAGAGGCTTTAGCAGAGTGTGAGCCGCAGTGGTTAGCGTGGCAGTTACCAGCTGTTACTAGAGCAGTTGCAACTTCTGTTTGCTTTGCTGGCCTTGCCTCCTGCAGGGTTTGACATGAAAGAGCAAAACATTAATGTTTGCAAAGTGTTGGAGTCTCTTACCTCATCTCAGAGGCCCACCAGAGCTGCCTAGCTCTCGAAAGCTGACCTCCAGGCCCTTAGTAAAGTAGATGTCTTCTTAAAGCCTCAAAACAAGCTAGAATAGCTCTTCCCTAATGGATCTTCGTGACAGACTATGCCAGGAACTTGCCTGGGTCACCTGGTACAAAAAGCAATAATGGCTTTGCTTACTGTGAAGTTCTACCCTTGAGAGAGCTGCATTCTGCGGGGGGCGGTGGGCTCCTCCTTCCCCTACAAGCAGATCAGAAAGGTGTTGCAGGCCATGACTTGCTCTGTAAACCTTGAGTATACATGAAGCATAATGTCTTCACCTCCTTCATGTTGATATGAAATCTAAACCCAGAAAGACACACAATCCTCATATCAAAGTGAGTTAGACCAGTGTGTGCTGTAATACCTTGATATGAATAATAGTAATAAGAGGATGTGAAAAGTGAAAGGAATTATACAGCTGTTTTGGTGAGAATGAGAACTTATTTCTGATAAAGGGGAACCCATAAGGCTGCTGTTGTGCAGTACTACCATGTGCTGCATGTCTCTCTGCAGATTGACTCGAACCACTCTGCAAATTGCCTAGTATAAAAATGCCCTTTGATCTGAGAAATGAACTTGCAAAGAGAACTTTTTTTCTACGGAGACCAGGGGAAAACAAGAAGCACTATCTGCTAGCTGGCTTAGCGCCAGCTTAGTTATGCTTCTTCATGAGAATATGCATCTTGCTTCAGGTAGACAAGCTGTTGGTGCTTCAGACAAACAGATTACAATTACTTGGATGTAATGACAACCTGGCAAATACCAGGCTGTTCTGGTGAACAGCTGATAGAATGTAATGTTCATGCTTTAGGCCTGTGGTTTTCAACTTAAAAAAAAAAAAAAAAAAAAAAAAAAAGGGGGGGGGGGAACTACTTGCCCTTCAAGTTTAATTGAGAATTAAATTCATTATTTCTTATTCTGTATAGAAAAACAACAAAGCTTAACTTATCTAAAGCTTTTCATTGTTCACACATAAAAGATAAAATTGATGAAATATATAATTGTGCTCTTTAAATTTCTCTGGCCTTCTCCCTGACAGATAGCACAATGCTGCTGTTATTTTAAGTATAAAGCTGTTTCCCAGAGGTATATAATATTCTGGGATTAATTAACACACTATAGTGTCACTTCTACTAACAGCACCAAAGCAGCCTGTTTATATGGGTTTATATGTATTTATATGTATATAAAATGGGTTTATATGTTATGAGCATGTTAACCGTTTATTTTCCCAAACAAAAGTCTAAGGTATTTAGTTAAATTCAAGTCAATTAAATGTTTAATACCACAAATGAGTTCAGACCTTTTAAAATATCTTGGACTCAGAAAAAATCTTGTAGTAACTTTTTTTTTCCCCCTCCTCATAATCCAGGAACAAAAGGAATTGTGTGATGTTTTGCCTGTGCTTCACAGAAAATGTTACATATGCTTTACAAAAAATGTTGTTACATGTAACATCCATATGCAGATTTAGATGTTAAGTATAAATGATAGCACTATACAGAGAATGGCGCTTCAGACACTTGCAGTTGAGATCTTTGTCTAGAAATAGGATAAACAATGAGGAGAGCTGACCTGAGACACTTGTTTTTCACTTCTTTATGCTTTTGGGAAATGCCAGGTAAATTGCAGTTCACACTGTAGTTTTGTATCTTAAAAAAACCTACTAAACATATTTAGATACAATTGCTTCTAAAAGGGAAAGAAAAACATGCAGTCAGAGTGTATTTATATAAGCAAAAATCTCTGCTTGCCTTTGACTATAGGGGAATCTGCTACCCAGGGAAGTCTACTGGTTCTCTGGAAGCTGTGTGCTCTGATGTTCCTATTGAGCTGATCTTTCAGTGCTTCAGAGAGGTTTCCCTCCCAAAATAAATTGAGAAAGACTTGCATAATTGTGTGGAGACTGGAATGGTCCAGATAGGAGGATAAGATTTGGCTAGGAAGGTAAGAAAAGTGATCTGACAACTAAAAAGGCAGCTGGGAGAAGCAGGAATAGCTTCAATAGAAATACATCTAAAAATTCTCTAGGTCATAGTTCATGTGCTTAAATTCAGTTCTAATAGCCTGTCTGAATGTTACTGTTTTGCTTCTTGATTTCTCTTTTTCTTTTTGAGGGGGGAGGAGGGGGCATGTAATGACCTGTGAACTGAGAAAGGGAAGAACCTCCAATAACGTAATTTTGAGATAATCTTTTTTGAAGTTTGTTAAAACTAAATGACCTTAAAAACTAAATGACAAATTCTGTTTTTAGACATTCTCACGGAACACTCTTCTCAGAGGTTAGAGACTGGGTAATTTGAAAAACTTCCATCTTCTGGTTAAGTTTTCTGGATCAGTGTTTAAAAGAGCACTTGTCTATTTACTTAATTTTGCTACTTTCTATTTTCAACTTGAGCAGAAGATGCCGTGTTCTCGTGCTTGACCTGGAACTGTCACTTGTACCTACCCATAGGTGAAACCTGACCTTTCGGCCTTACTCTTATGCAATTAACTAAGTTGTTACTGTGTTTCAACTTTTTTTTTTTAAAGCAATCCTAAAATACTGAGCTAGACTGAACTTGCTCTCAACAAAGTCTAATGCTTCAAGAAAACCAAATGTGGTTTTTTTATCACCAAATAACATGGCCCATCGTATTCAAGAGGGAGAACTTTCTTTGACAACTTCAAATAGATTCAACATCTCTTAAACTTATACATTGGCACAGGAGGGAGGCTTGCAAGGACCTAGAAGGGAAAAAATATCTGTAGTTAACAAAAGTAACCACAAGGAGGCAAGAAAACGACAGGAAAGAAATTGTGCATGAGGCATCATAAACTTCTAGCAACTTGTGAAAATAAGGGAAGAAATGTGTTACTTAAATGAGCTTGCATGGATGAGTGTTGCTGCTGGTATCTGTGATGACAAAAGTGCATCTGAGGTGCGTTTTGAGGAACCTGCAGTGAGGACAGGCTGTTTGCAGGGACTAGTGGGTTGCCGTTGTCAATGGACACAGCACTGGCTCCTGTGGCTCCGGGCAGGACCAGGGTGCCTGTCCTCAGCTCCATCTGGTCTGCCTCCCTGGGGCAAGTCTCTCCAGCAACCACATGCAAGAGGTGGCAGCAGGCTTCAGGTCATAGGATAACGTGGGTTGGGAGAGACCCTGGGAGCTTGGCCAGACCCACCTCCTGCTCAAAGCAGGGCCAGCCATGAGGTCAGACTGGGCAACCCGGGGCTTGGTCCAGCCCGGTCCTGAACTCTTGTGGGAGGAGGCTGCTGACCTCTCGATGCTGCCGCCCCTGCAACCTACCTCACGGGGGAAAGCGGCTCCTGCCCCCTGTCTGAGCACCCTCGCCACTGGGGCTGCCACTGGCTCCCTGGGCCCACCCGGCCTGGCCCCGCAGTGCTCGCGGACCCCAGGTAGTGCATCTCCACGGCGCGCTGGGGAAGCCGGCTTGGCTCAGCAGGGTCCAGCTGTGCCCACAGATGGGGTGAGCCGGAGCCCGGTGGGAGCTGCCCTGGTTATTCGCACCTCAAACACCAGCCCTTTGCCACCTTCATTGGGTTCTTGAATGTGGCAGGGGATAATCTCATGGGAAACTCGCTTCTGCTTCCCTGTCCAAGAAAAGGGAAGGGCAGGAAGGAAGGGATGAAGAACAATAGCAAAAGTGATGACAGAGGTAACAAGCTGTGCATCAGCTGACGCGCCATGATAGGACTGTGATTTCTGTCCATCTGCTTCTCCTTCATATGCTCTTCCTACATCCTCCAGTCTTTCAAATACACTGCCTTTAATTCCTAACTAAACCACAGTGACCATTTCTTCCTGCTTGGAGAAAGGATGTTTAACTGGGAGTCAGGTCATGCTTTTTTCTTTCCTTCGAGAGTTGAACACCAACTAGGTGAGAGATGGTGTAGAAAACGCCTTTTTCTTTGATTCTTGCTTGTAAGCTTTCTAGGACTGAACACTACAGTTAAGTCTTGTAGGGGGGAGTGGAGGAGGAAGACTTCCAAGCTTTACTTCAAATATAAGCTATTATATGAGGTGTAACCCTTTGGGGAGCTGCAAATCCTTCAGGACAATGTTCTATAATGTGTGGAAATATTAGTGGGTCACTATGGAAATCTGCTTGTATTTTAATTTGGCTACAAGTAAGGGCTGGTAGGAGGATGTCAAACCACAATTCTGTAACATTTGCTTTATCCAGAGCAAAGATTTATTCACTGAAAAGATTCCTATACATCCAGAACTTTATTAGCATAGAGTGCACTTTTTTTTTTTTTTTGTGCCAGTTGCATAAACTAATACAGAAACCTTTGTTAATGCTAACAATTTTTAATTTAATAGCAATTCTGGAAGACACTCAGTTGATAGAAAATATAAAAAAAATTTACTGTACAAAGTTTACATCACATTTGAAAAGAAAATGTGTCCATTTTCACCATGTTACAGACTCCATTTACATTCACTACTGACATGTGGCTATTGTAGCAGCATTGTGCAGCCAGCTTCACATTTACAAGTCTAAAATGATACAGGCTTACCATGCTATTCCCTCCTTCACACCTCTGCAAGAGGAGATAGTGCAAGTGATCATAAAACAAAGCAGTGTAATGACCCCTGCTGGGTTTGCAATGCCTTCAGGAGTAAGAGAGCTCGACTCTCTTTGCAGAAGTACAACTCCACCGGTTTCAGGCAATTTCTGTGTGTCTTACAACAGCTGATTTGCACCAGAGAATGATCATGCCCAGAAACAGGCATCAGTCCCTACTTTAAAATACTGGATCCAGGTGGTTGATTTTGCTTTTAAAAGAGCAGTTTTACAGAAGTTAAACACAGGACCAAGATAAAGTTGAATTACAATCTCAAATCTCATGATTAAAGGCAGGTTTTGAACCCTTTCTGCAACCTGGACCAGATCCAGGCGCTCCAGGTGCCGTGGCGTGCTCGGTGCAGCACAGCTGGGGCGCAGCGATCAGGGTCTCCTGCTGCAGTTCAACGCACTTTAAAGTGCCGCACGTAGGACATCAGGTTTTAAGCAAAAGGCCTTGCTGAAGCGGGTGGGGAAGCCCTGCCCAAAAGCAGAGGTGCCAGTACAGCCCAGTGCCTGGGGACAGGCAGTGTCCGAATCCCTCCTGAGGGGTGCTGGGAAGGACAAATGGGGCTGGACCCCCTAGGTCCCCCTTAGCTGGCCGTCCTCTAGCGCCAGCACCCCTTCTCCTAGCCAGTCGTCTGACAGGAAAAGATTAAGAATATATTGCTTTCTCAGCGTCACTCTTGTCACAGTGATGTTAATGCTGAGGAAGAGGCAAGGAGAGGCTCTGTATTCACAAACTGGGGTGCCGGTTCCCACCCTGAGCGGTTCTGGGTGTCCCAGCTTTAGAGAACACAGACGGCAGACACAAACAGCGAGGAGCACACCAAGGCTGCTGCCGCCCTCGTGCGCTGCAAGGGCACAGGGCCCTTCAGAGCTGAAGGCTACAAAGCAACAATTTGCTTTCAGTAGCAGCCCTCCCCTGGCGCCCCCAAGCAAAGGGCATGGTGAGGCCAGTGGGGGTTCTGTCTACCGGGTTCATAACGTCACCACTGCTAGGAAGCATGTTTCTCCCCCCTTCAGGCTTCTGTTGTGCTATTGCTATTTAAGCAGCACTTGTGAGGAAAACAAGTTCTGCTTAAAACTGCTGATGCAACTTGAATCTTACTGTGAGAGAGCAAACGGTAGTAAGAAAGAACCAAATGGTGCTGGTTAAACACACAGTACACTTAGAGGGGTCTTATTTGCTTAATAAAATAAACTGGTGGGAGACAAAGATATCAAAAGAGTATTGCAATGCCACACTGGGCCACCACCAAACCGAATTTTTTGTTTTACATTTGAGATGCATTTAAAATTTTATTCCAGCACAATACTTGTAAAAGAAGTAACTGTTGGCTTATATGTATAGTAGGAGTTAAGTTCTCTGCCCAACAGAACTTAGGAATTTTTTTGTCACTTAAAGTTTTTCTCTGAAAGTTGGCCACTGCAAGCAGCCAAACTGAGTGCTTGTTGCTCTGCCTGCCTTAGAGGAGAACTTCAGAGCTCCTTTTTTTCTATGATCCTTGTTGCAAAGCCTTGTAAACCACACACTGTACAATTAGGGTCCCTCTGCTGCCCTGGCTCGCTGGGCCTGGGAGAGGAACGGGAACGGGAAGCATGCAGGAGCCTTTGCCATGCTGCGGTAAGCAGATGTAGCCCTTTAACCTGCAGATCAGGCTGACATGTGTTTGGTCTTGAAATTAACCTTTGAAACAAGTCTGAGTTGTTGGGGTAAGTCAAGTCACCATGATGCTACTTTCCTAGTTGCACGGTTTTGGTCATTCTTCGCTTAAAAAAAAAAAAAAAGACTGAAGCAGGGTTTGTTTTTTTTTGGGGGGGGAGGGGAGAACTAGCAGCTTGCAAATAAGTGTGTGTGTGTGGAGGTGGCAGAAATGACTGAATCTCTTAACAAGCTCTGCAGGAGGACCCTATTTAACAGCAAACAGATTTGTTACGGGTGCCCCCCCCCCCCAACTTGTCTCTCCTCTCTCCCTGCAGCTCTGAAAAGATGTTTTCTCCATAAGTGAAACAGTGGTTGGGGCAGCAACAGTCTAGTTTTGTTGGTCTGTTTTTGTTTCTAGAAATGCTGCTAATCTAGGGGACTGGGATTTGATGTGCCCGAAACATCAAAAGAATTTGGCACCTGGGATCTAGTGTTCCTTCCTATGCACAGAACTGTAATGCGTCTTAGCAGGACACGTACAACAGCAGAGGCACGTACAACAGGCTCTCTTGCAAAAGCACAAACAGCAGACTGTCCCCTCTCTTGCTTCCTAGCCAGCTGCCTTGGGCTTCTGCTAAATCCAGCACCATTCCCAAACCAGCACAGAGTGCGCTGCCGTCCCTCCGTGGCTGAAGGGTCCCTTTGGCTTTCCGCCTCCCTAGTCGTTCTCACGCAAGGTGACTTCTTTCAGTTCCACCAGCTCCTATCTGGCAGATTTCCTCCCTAAACCTTCTTTATGCTCAAATCTGCCTGGAGTTGAGAAGAGTTTAAGGGGAGGCTGCTGTAGAAACGTAGGGGCAGGGAGCTCATTACTTTCTGGCTTGACCTGGCATGGGGAACAAGTAATCCTCTGAGCCACCTGTACTGTTGGGTGTTACTCCCTCACTTGTGTGCTGAGGATTTAAGGAAACACCTAAGCTCTTCAGCAATCCTGTTTGGCCTAGCCAGAGCTGTCAGCAGGGCACAGAGCAGCATACACGAGCTCCCTAAGGAAGCAAAATGCATTTCTTCATCCAGAAGCATAAGAAGTCGTTGGCATGATTTGTCAGACTTAGCTGCAGCAAAGCCAACAGGAGCAGAAGGTGCCTTCAACTTACAAAGTAAAGCTGTAAGGCATCGCTACGGAGGTCCCACTCCCTCTTGAGGCCAGAAGAGAATTTAAGGTAATTCCTCATTCAAAAGCTATCCTTCCCCCCCCCCCCCCCCCCACTAAAAAGCCTGTCATTATAGTCTTAATCCTGTTACTGGACTACAGGAGACAACATCTACAACAGCTTTTATTGTGATTTCTGTGCAGAAAAGGCCTTGACTCTGTCTTTTAACTGAAATCTAGCCTATGTGATAACAAACTCTCTTATCAGCAAATTTGCACTAGAGGAACTTAAACTGAGGCAAGCCAGAGCTTAGACCAACCCTTCTGAAGCAAACTGCAGAGCTCAATGTTTGGTTTGGGCACAATGCAACAGATCACTTTTACCTTACTAAAAGAAAAAAGTTGGTAACTACACCCCCTTACACTAGCACAGAGCCATTCGGAAACAAACTCGCTCTACTTATCTTACAGAAAACAAATGCTTTGGAGGCAGAAGATAGCTCCTATTTATACCATAGATACAACAAGAAATTAGAAAGTTCTTTTTTCAGTGCTGTTTGAATGGCTGCAGTTAAACTTGATTTGCCTTTTATTATGCTTAAAAAAATAGAGTTCACACAAGCATAATGTAAACATTTTTAAGTAGCTGCTGGTGCTCAGGCAGAATTCAGAGTTTGCAAACAACACAGGACTGAATTGATGGTTGTGTGGCTTTCAGGTGTGGCTGCACCAGTTTCATAGCTTGGAAGATTCTGTGAAGACTTCTGATGCTTTGTGGTCGTAGTAGGTAGACAACATTATCACAAGACATTTACACACCATGCTATATCTTTTGATTACTTGGTTCCAGGATTCCCAAGCCAAATCTTTCAAAACGCAGGACAACTTTGCTACTGTTAATGCTGAAACGAGTGAGGAGGGAGAGGAGAAGGGAGGGGGAAAGAATTATTTTTAATTCCTTTTACAAAGCTAGAGTCCTATAAAAGGAAATAAAATGGGTTAGATTCTGATCTTGAACAACATCTGGTCATCTGGCAAAGAGGTTTAAGTAATCATACAGCAAACAACAAACTTATTCATGCTAACCTTTCATCACTGGAAATGCAGCACAAATCTGTTTTGCTTCAAACTGGAAAAGTACAGCCTGGAAAACCAGAGATTTCATTGCAACTATTTTCAATGGGCACTGGATTCCCTTGAGGTAGAAGGGAAGGAAAAAAACTTTACAGAATTTCTTTAAGGGAGAGGAACATTTTGACAAGATGCATTAGTTGTTTAAAAAACAAAAAGGCTCCTCTTCAGACTGTAGCAAATGCACAGAGATGTCATTTTTCATCTTAAAAAAAAAAAAAAAAAAGTGCAGGGCTAGAGACATTTTCACTTGCGAACTGCCTTTCTACTACATGAACTCAGGTGCCAGCAAGGCAGATGGCCTGAGTATGAGCTCTTGCAGGAGACTCTTCTCATTGTGGCATGCAGGCACCTGATTTTCTGAGGGAGTGAGTATGGGTGTATTTGTCCTTGCTAAAGTCAGTTAAACCAAACCAAACTGCTTCTTGTTGCACTCTCCTCTGTCCCCATCCTTTTGCCTCTGAAAAAAGTTTTTTTCAAAGTCATGAATCAATAAAAATGAAAAAAGGTCTTTCATAAAGGCACATGTTTGCTGTGCTACGTACAATTCTGCAAAGCCCCTAGTGCCAAGTCAGACGTTTTGCTGAACAGAAGATGCAAACAAAAGCAAATCATAAAATACAAATAGCTGGATTTGCAAGGAAGGGAGAAAGAGTAACAGAAAGGAGCTCTTGCTTTATTCCTCCTTTAAACAGCAGTGTAGCTGGTCCTAACTGACCCTCATGGGGCAGAACGACTCTCCTGACTGTTGTCGCTCCGACTTTGGAGCAGCACTGGCAGCCTGGCCCCAACTAGGCTAAGGGACTACGGGCTGCCCCCAGCAGAGCAAAGACCACCCTCCTCTTCGTGCATGAGTCACTGATGCTTCATCCAGCCCCTCACAAAATTGCCACTGGCTCCAGTGTAGTGCCAGCCCTGCTCCCAAGGGAGATGTGGCATCATCCAGCCCTTAACTCCTGTTGGTTTGCAGTTCAAGGTGTGCTCAGTTATCAGCTGTGCCCAGGGAAGTGCACCTTTTATCTTCTGTCACAAGCGACAGTCTAGCTCTAAGGGTGACAGGCATAACCTCAGACAGCAACTAGAAACCGTACCCTCTGCTACACGAGACTTGCAGGACATCATAAACAGTCATAACAATTTCAACCAAACCCCCGAACTGCTGGGCAGGACACGTGCAGCACTGTCGCTTACACCTTACTAGTTAGAGAGCAGGTTACTAGAACATTTTCAGGAAGAAGTTACAGCCCGCTGAAATGCTTCAGAAGTTAAAGATGGCCACGTCGTTAGACAGTAACTTCTTGCAGACAGTTGGTTATTCAAGCTAACAGCCCACACCAAGCAGAAAAAGGCGGAAAGGAGAATTCAGATAAAGTGTTGATTATGTCCATGGGTTAATTTGGTTTGTTTTTGGTGAGTTTTTTGTTTGTTTTAAATGGAAGGTGATTGTCCAAAGTTGCCGATTAGGATACAACACATGGAAGCATGCAAGGTGGAGCCCATTATTGCACCAGTAGCTACAACCTACAAAGAAACATGGGAGGGAAGGGAAAAAGACACCGTGAGAGTTAGTTTTCAGTTATTTAAAGCAAGCCTTTGAAAACTACATATTATAAAGTTTACAGCAAAATAAAATGCAGGGTTAGTGCAATGTCTCTTGAAGGATTTATCAGAGGGGATGTGAACGTATGTCTCTAGCTGTGTTAGCCAGAGACCTAGTCAGAACAAAGCTATCGAGAACCACTCATGTGTGACTTGACTAAAATACAATTTGTGGGGGATGAACAGTGAGCTGCCTGCCCTTTCATTTCAATGGCTGCTAATTCAGCTGTCAATGTTGATAATGAATACTGACATTTAAAATATTTCTCTGCTCAAAGCATACAAGAGGGGGGGAAGTATTAATATATGCAGATTTACATGACCCACTGGCAGGGAAAGAGTATCTGTCTACCTAGGAAAAATAATCAGGATAGCTGCTATGTTGGACATGATCCCACAGTTCCACAAGCTGTTCAAGAATAATTCCCTATAGAAACACTAATCCGAAATAATCACTTGGCAAATTACTCTGGAACTGAGCATTCTCGTGAATGGATGGCCCAAAGGGGAAGCATTACTTCAAGTTGATTTCCAATGTGATGTTAGAGGACGATGCAAGAGTATGACTGCCTACAGGGGAAAGTGTTGGCAGTCTGGGCTCTGTCTGCTCCGTAGTGTCTGGTTAGGCAGGTGAAAAGGTGCCAAACCAGTTGTCAGAGTTAATGACCCAACACAAGTGGCTCTTATTGCGTAGGGAAATGAGGGTGTGAAAGTGTTGGCACACAGAGCACTGGTCTTGCAGCACAGTGTGTTTCTGTTGCAAGGAAAAAAGGCTTCCAAAAGGACTCTAACATACTACATAAATCTCCTAGCAAAAGAATTGTTGTGTAATGTTTTGATAAAAACTTAAATACAATTATCCTCCTTTGAAAGAATGGAGGATTATTAAAAAAAAAAAAAAAAAAAAAAGCACAGGTGAGGCTGAATGACTTATGTGACTCGATAGTGGAGCTGAAAAGCACGTACTGAAGGTAGCTGGTACAGATATGGTCAGTGCAAGTTGTGTTCAGAAATATGGTTTAAGCGCACGGGCTATGTGGAATAAGCGTGCCTAGGGAAAAGCCAGGACATGTCTTCTGCTTCTTCAAATCCCCCTCAGCTGGCAGACCCTGCCGCCTTTTCACAGCCAGGCTGCACCCGCCTGAGGATGCAGACCAGGCAGGGCCCCCCATTCCTGCAGCTGCCTCCAGCCATGCAGCACAGCCCTGTCTAACCTCCCGCTGCAGAGCCACGCGTCGCTCCTCGGGCTTGCTCCTAAACCTGCCGCTTGCATCTCTGCTTGCCAGCAGTTGCCATTAAGGGCTTTTGCCTGTTCCTAAGCTAAAGGATGCAGGCAGGACTCAATTACTCTTCACAGGTGAAAATGAAAAAAAACTTGCTGATCATCACATTTTGCAGCCTATAGGTTGATGTCAAAAGGTCACAGTAATTCATGTTTTATTCTTACATTTAATCTTGTTTAGCCTCATTGGCATATTGGACCAGATTTTGTGACTGCTCTGGGTACTTCTTTCCTTCTAAGTGCTCTGAGTGTAGCATCACTTGCTCTTTAACCCCACTACCTGCCTGAAAGACTTAAGTTCAAAATGCTTTAGGCCAGAAGAAGAAAAAAAAAAAAAGAAATGTTTCTTTTAAATTACAGCTGAAAAAGAGATGAGAAGGAGCAATTGCAAACAGCTACAGTTTTAGCTCAGGCTTTGCTGGTTTCTCTTCAGGTTTTATTTATTTTCATCCTGACAACTGAAATCACAAGGACTGACACTGTAGATACAGTCTTGCTGAAGTAGTAAGTATTCAGGGTACAGAGAAACACCTTGCTTCTCAATTATATGCTACAACATAGAAGCAATAATTGATGAGGTAAATAACTACTGTCAAATGTAAGAATATTTTACATCTCTACCTTTTTGATACATCTTTTTAAAAGGAGTGTTATGATTTGCATATGCACTTGTCCACGGCAAGGAAAATATCTAGTTCTATTTATGAGTGACTGGATAGTAAATGTTGAAGCTTTTGCCAACAGTAGTGCCCTTCTGTATAAGGATGATGCCATGGTCTTAGAAGCATTCCCCATCTTAAAATTATTAGACATCACAACGTAATAAGGATTTAGTAATAGTGTTAGGGAAACTGCACAGGAGACAGAAGGTGAAATTTTCAACCAAGGCTCTGGACAATCCACATCTGCTAAAGCACAAAATGTCATGATAGTTGCCATACAAGTAAACAAATGTATTTGGGTAGTTATGGTAAGCTATGCAGGAAGATCATGAAGTGTTATGGGAATGAAAGGGGTAGATTAAACATCAAAGGAGAGAAAAGAGAAAATAAGCATTAGAGGTTATGCTTATATAAACACTGAGAAAACTATTCAGTAAACGTGCACTGGCTGCAAACATTTCTAGTTTCCTATAGATCTTACTTTTTAAGGAAAAAATCCACTGAGGTCACCAAAATGTAACATTGTGCCTAAAGGAAATGCTAAGGTGTTCCTGAAACTGGACAGGCTTTCCTATGCTGGGGCTTGAAGGCCCAAATCCAAAACCTCCTTGCAGTAGTGTAGGGTGTCGGCAGCAGAGACTAGAAAACTGACACAAAACTGGTCTGGAGTGGGGTGTGGGTTTCAGTCTCCTGGCTCCAGGACTGTATCTGCTCTGCTTCTACTTTAGTCAATAGACAGACTTCTGCTGATGTGAGTAGAAATAAAAGTGGGAATCAACTTTGACTGGGAGACAGGCAGGCTATCCGTGAGAGAGAGGCTGAAAGTTATAGGCCCTCAGACTTCATGTTAATGCAATCTCAACTAGAATGCATTTTATATCCTGATCTGATCTATCATCACACATGTTATAGGATGCATCAGCCAAGTGTTTTTGAGGAGTCTCTTCTAGTTTTGACAGTTTACAAATGCTTGATCTTATGAAACCTTTCTTCCCCAATTGCAGCAAAGAACCTGACTTTGAAAATATAGTGAGCTGACATGAATTTATGCTGATGTTTCAGTATTTATCTTTATTTAGTCCAAATCTTGATATGACTCCAACTTACATTCAGTCCAAACACTGCAGCTTACTACTAACTGTCAATTTACTATGTGTGTCAAGCAATTTAGAGATTCTGAAGATAATTACCACTTATTTCAGTTTTCTCCAAAGCCAATTATTCTGCATCAGCAATAATGCTGCATTTATTTATCTGCCTGTGCAAACTAGGCATTCTTCTATCTTCCATAAAAAGGAGGAGTTTTTTTTTTTTTTGCCTACATGCACCTTGAAGAAGGCTGCAAACTTAAGATTCTTCTGCAATTTGGTAGCTCAGGTTCAAAGGCAAACAGTGGCGTGCTCTCTAGCCCTTTCTTTTTCTCTGTCTCCACTAACAAGGGAAATTCTAACTACTTTGGGGTCAATGCAGGTCATTTCCAGTACTGCTGGTAAATATTCTTTTGGAAACCAAACATGCAGCTGAGCAAATAACTTACTGAAAGAGGGAGGTGAATATACTGAAGTAGAAATTTAACTGCGTGAACTGCGTGCATGTTTTATTGCATAATCTCGTATTAACTAGAAAAGCAGAACAGTACACTATTACCTCCCACCAGAGGTTTAGTAACTCCCAGGAAAGCAAAATAAAGGACAGACATGATTATTTAGCAAATTCTGAGCAACCGGAGCATTTTAAGTAGTAGTGGATACTCACTCTGCAGATTTCCAGAAGTGCCCTGGGTGGGAGAGCCGGCGATTCAATTTTGGCAGTTTTTCAAGCATATCCATAAGGACAGTGAAGCTTGGTCTCTCACTGAGATCAAATGACCAACACGCTGACAGAATTTCCTGCAAAGGATATTTGTGACCCATTTATCTTCAGTCATTTCACAGGTTAACTAGCCAGACCAAGCAACTGCTTGAGCACTGTGATTTGTGGCAGCCCAGCTAGGGATACCTTTTTTAAAAAAAGGTCTTAGACATTCTTATTGACAAATATCCTGGGTACTTGTGGATGTTCACTTCTGTATGACAGTTCTGGGCAGAGGCTCGGTGCCAAATCTCGTATCTAGCTCTAATACACTCTCTTGCCCTTTGAGAGTTGTAGTAAGATAAACCTCTTTAAGCAGCTCCCTTTTTCCCAGCATCCCTGATAAATAGCTATCTGTAAGGATTCCTGCAACTGAGGTACTTACATTGACTTCTTTCCCCAAACTAACTGTTGAAAGGACTTGTTTCACTCCTTCACCACTCCCGATTTGCCAGATAAGTGCCTCTGCAGGCTGGTTTTTGAAAGGCCATTCTCTTGCTTGGAGCTCATACCACACAGTCCTGAAACATCAACAGACATATCAAGGCTTGGTCTGCTGCTAACAGGAAGTTAGGAAACCCTGAAACAGCTGCAATTGCTTCAGATGAGCTCTGGAAAGTGCATAAAGCTGTGCAGCAAGTCTCTTCTACCACACCCCCTCCAACAGACTGTCATGGCTGTGTTTTCTGCAGTAGGTAAGGAAAAGGCATCCTAGCTAGAATACCGAGTCTGTGAGAAGACCACCAGTCACCTGCACAGCTCAGGCCTGTAACAAATCTAATTTAGCAAGCTACCATGATACTCTTGGCTGTTTCTTACCCAAAAGCATAGACGTCTGCAGCTTTGGAGAAAGGCAGCTTGTCTTCATCTTTCCCAGGGGCCATCTCACGAACGATTTCAGGGGCTAGGTAGCATAACCAGTCATGAGGCAGCTTCAATTCGTTCTCCCTCCTGAGTTTGAGAAAAAGAAGTGGTACTGGAAAACTACTTCAAGTTCAAAACCCATATCTGTGCCTCACCTAATACCTTGACTTTATTTACTCGAATGTTTTGCCTGAAATTTCTTTCCAAGTTTCTTGCCATATTAAACAACACACACAACTTGGCCTGACTCTCCAGCTCGTTCTTGGGCTTATAGTCATCTTTGTTCTGTGTTTTGAGCCTTAGTCCATCTCTAACTTTCTAGCCCTGTCCTACTGGAAGTGTAAGGAGGATTGTTTTAAAGTGCGTATTCCAAAATGTATGTATATAGCAAACTAATTGACATTCCTTACTTATAGCGTGCAATGCATCCAAGTAAGATCCCGTTTGTTCACTACTTATCATTCTAGAAGTGCACCAGTCATTGAAGTCTCTGCTTACCTCCCTTCCTGAACCACACCCGAAATTCCAAATAATCCAAAGTCAGTGATCACAACTTTCCCGTTGTCATAGAAAACATTCTTGGATTTCAGATCCTTATGTACAATCCCCTTTGCATGAAGATACCCCATGCCCTGGAAAAAAGTTTATATTTAAAGACGTAAATTTTTACTCCCAGCCCAACTCTGAGTGTGCCTTGCCTTCAGATTGCTTTTACAAATTTACCCTCATTACTTGCGCATAAGTGATTACTTGCAAGTGGGAATGCAGCAGCTGTTTGGTTTATGCAGGGTGCAAGGGAAGTCTGCAAGGAAGCAGATCTTAGTTCAGTGCTTAACCTCTGACTTGTTTTTCATCCCCTGCATAGTAGGGCTGCTGGAAGGCTGAGGAGGGACCCTTAAAGGACGCATTAAGTGGCTGCAGACCTCCCAATTCCTAGGAAGTCTGTATGTATAAGAACAATGAACTGACACAAGCTTGTTCAGTACTGGACTAAATTCACATGGTGTTTCTGCCAGAAGAGGAAACAGCAGTTTTGAAGATGCTATTTTAATTGAGCAATATTCAAAGTGAGCAGAGAAAGCACTGTGCAAACATAGGAGAAAATGGCCTCTAACTCAGAATGCATTAACTTAGTGGCAAGTAGTTATAAACAGCAGAAACTGGAAAAGTAACCTGTCCTGCATGCATTTATTCATGGTTCCCTTTATCTAAATTCTTCATCCCCAGCCCCTTACTGACGAGCAAGAGGCCTATTTCTGATCCCGACAGCCCCTTAGCTTATTGCCCACTAAATTAGCACTTTTCTTTCAGCCAACTTCAAATTTCTCCTGCTGCAACACCCTGTTGGGCTGTTGAGACTTACAGACCCCCTTCCCCCCAGCTGAGGCAATGCCCAGAAAGCAGATGCCTCCTCTGTTAGCATAACCTACTCTTACCTTAATGATCTCCTGTGCTATCTGCCTGGTTTTGTTAATATCCAAGGATATCTTGGGATCCCTTACAAATGAATGGAGGGTCCTTCCTTTGCAGAAGCTATATGAAAGAGAAAAAGAGGAAAATAAAAAATTAACAGAAGGTTCAGTTGGTTTTCTTGTCATGCTGATGGAATCTCATCCCTCTTCCACTGCTAAGAAATGCCCCTTTTAAGAACTTTAAGGACCTGATCGATTTACAGCTGGTGGGGGGGAGGGTATCTGTGTGTGTACACATGTACAGGACACCTGTCAGAAAAAAAGCATTCAGGGATATGTAACATGCTCAAGTATTTCTTCAGGGGCCTGCTTCTCATGCCATTCTGACTACTGAAGTCCAGTTTTCAAAATCTGAGCACCAGACCCTGCCTTTGGTGCTAGTAGTGGCTTGAGCAGGAAACCAGTTTTGGAACTGGGACCTAGAAATGACTAAGTACTTCCTTCCCAGATCACAAGATAGTTGCCTCCAGCCTTAGTTCAGTTCAGCCTGCACATGAACATCTCAAAGCTGTTACTTGGAGGCCAAATGATGCTAATACTGAAAATGGAAGTTAGGAAGAAAATTGTAACACTTTTGCCTGATCAACAGGTGTCCCCCAAGAGGAACAGAAAGGAAATGCAGTCAGATATTCTCAGCCCTTGGAGCTGATGCTAGCAGTGTTCTGCTTTTGAGCATCTACTTCCCCAGAAGAAGAATGGCTTTCTGAATGCAACAGGATGCAAGAGATTAATGACTTTACTCTGGCTTAAATTTTGTACACTGGTTTTAAAACCTACCAGACGATCCACAGTTGGTGTGGGGACCTCAGCTCAGTTGCAAAAGAAGGCCCAAAACTAAAGTGTTTAGTGCTACATTTGCAACAGAAACCTCCTGCAGCCCTAAGGGCTGTAATAGGATGAGAATTTATTGGTTTGTTTTGTGTTAGTTATTCTAGAGGCTCCCTCAGTCCCCTGCCCCTCTCAAAATACCATCATGCATAGAGTTGTTTTAGCGTTCGACATAACTGAAGGGCAAAAAGCCCCTATGGGAAACCTCCTAGAACAAACTGGCAACAGATGAACAGAAACCTGTTAGCAACAGAACTGCTGTGTATATATCCTGCTGAGGCAGTGACCTCAAGCAGGGGAAGGCTTCATGGTGATAATTTGCATTATCAACCTCATGCGTATTGCTTTATTGCTACCGGGCTGAACTGAATGACAGAAATGCAGCCTACTCCAGCTTTTTCTCTTCCTGTTAGGATTGCTTTTCTTTCTTTCTTTTTTCCTTAAAAATTCATAAATAGAGGGAAATTCTAAAAATTATTAGGTACTCCCTAAAAGGAGGAAAAAGATCTTACAGAACAGTAGTGCAAAAATAACATGGTTGCAACAGGGTTATCCCCTATGATGGCTGTGTCTATTCCACTTCTAGTATCTGACCCTCTGACCAGCTTCCAAGTGTATATGTGTGTTTTTTTAGGGTTTTTTTTGTTTGTTTCGTCAATTTACGTCATATGGCTTTTCCACTAAGCATGAAACAGTTCCCTGCAGTTCATGGTCCGAGACCTAGAAAGCCTAAATTAAATGAGGCAACGACCCTGCAAGTGTAAAGAGCATCTGCTCTGCCACGGTTACAGCCAGGTGCACAAGGCTCTCTTAGGAGAGCCAGCATTCCTTTGGGAAAGGGCTGTCAGGCCTCCACTGGGGGTGTTCTCAGAAATGCTCTGTGTAAATCATTTCTGTAAGGGCCAGGGTAGTTTTGTGTTTCAGTATCTCAACACCTCAGTCTAACACAGGAAATACGGAAAGGGGCTCAGGAACGCAACTATCACCACACAGCTTTTCATTTCTCTAATTCAGACCAGGATCCAAACTGAGGCATGCAGCCTGTACAAATGCTTGAACCTATGCTTTCTCCACTCTTTTTGGTGAGGGAAACACACTTCGGTAGGGATTCGTTGGTAAGCCTGTCCTTTCTATAGTCTTCAGTAGAATCAGCTGGCTTCTGTTTCAGCCCAGAGTGCATTCCTGTCTGCCACCTCCTGACTACAGTGAGACATTTATATACAGTAATAGTGAGATAAATTATGTCTTTACCTGGTAATGATTGCTAAATGAGGAGGGTTCATGCATGCTCCCATGAAAAGTACCACGTTCTCATGTCGAGTCTGTCTGTAGTTCATCACTTCCTTTTTAAAGAGCTTGAGATGATCCTGATTGTTCCCATCTATCTCCAACAGCCTGATTGCCACTTCCCCATGCCATTTTCCTTTGTAAACCTTCCCCCATCGTCCTTGGCCAATAGGATCCCCCAGCTCAATCTGCTCAAAGGGAATGTCCCACTCTTGCAGGTAGACACTGGTCTGGCTGGGTTTGCGATAGATCATCCCTTGCAAGTGTGGCCGTCTGTTTGGCAAGTCTTCCACCTCATCCTCATCATCTTCAGGTTCTGATTTATTTGTCTCTGGTTCTTCCACCTGCTTGCAAATAATAGGAAGGAAAAATATGTCAGAACCCTATCGAAGGGGCAGGATCAGCCTACAAGCCAATAGCAAAGGCTGTTTTGAGAGAAGGACTTTAATGGGTTGGTTGTAATGGCTTGGATGCTGCAGGAATATGCCTCATATGATAAGGTTATCTCAGAAGGCTGCAAGATGTATATCATGCATGTCATTCCATGCAGCTGAAGACAAGAAAGGCTTTATTCCCCATAGAGCTAAACTTGTAGAACAAGCACTGACATCTAGGAGCCCAGCATCTCTCAGGATTTGGCCTTAAATGTGTGTGAGGGGGAATCCTATAGATCACTTCAGAAGGAAGAGTCAAGAGCAACCGAATTTCTTTTGAGGTTATTAAAATTCTTCCTTTGGGCTTGATTCAAAATGTAGTAATTTCTGCTGAAATCATGGAATCTACCTTTCTTGGTTCATCCATCCTAACAGAAATCCATTTCAGTGTTTGATTCCAGTAGTGCCTAAGCACATGTTCAAGTTGCAGCATGAACAGTCTTGTGGAAAGCTACAAAAAGCTTTTCTTATGCAAAACGTAAGCATATATTTGCAGGTGTTGCTTTGTAGGATCAACCATGAGCCAGTCTGACCACTAGTAGCACCTACACATGCATTACTTGCGGACTTTGAAGTCTGCAAAACACTTAGACTTCATAACTACAATAACAGGCCTACACCTCTTGTAATATTAAAGATGGCTGTGCCAAACTGAATGAGCTAGAAGTTTAAAAAATATCATCCTGGCCCAATCAGAAAAAGTTAATTGTTAAAAGTACTTCTTTGTTTCAGCCTACCTTCTGAAATCAGAAATTTTCAGTTTATCTTTGCAGTACTAAGAGTCTGGTGGGACTGAGGTAAGGCACAGCTAATCTGCACTCACCATGAACTTCGGCTGTGTGAATCCACAAGTAATTTCAGGGCCACGACTTTTTTATTGCACTTTTAGCATGGCATTTGTGATTGTACAAAAGAGTAAACCAGAAAACCTACAAACCTACCTCTGCTTCACAATGAACTCCATCTGTGTCTGGCTGATCATCAGCACTAAGAAGAGAAGACAGGTTTACAATAAAAACAGTACTTGCATATACACCTGAGTTAGAAAAGTGGGCTGCTGCATATACCACTAGTGGATTGGAAAGAAGTAAACAGAGAACAGACAGTGACAGCAACACACTAAGTCAGAGAAAAATACAATGACTGCTCTGCTTAACAGATAAGGACTTTTTAAGCATTCTTTGCTAAATGAAGGACAAAGACTTTGAAGTGATTTTCAACAGTTAAGTGATATGAATTGATTTGGCAGCAGTATGGCTACAATATTAGTCTATTCCAGTAATGGATACTCCTATTTCTACTGCTGAAACACCTACAATGGGTCAAGCAATTGTGAGTGCTAGCAATGTAGGCTAAAAACTTTTGCGTGTGCTACAATTCAGACTCCTTAAAAAGATGTCTGCTTGCAGCTGAGTACACTATGCTCTTTAAATTTTAAGAAACTTGTAACTTCTATTTCCTTGGATGGTTTTGATCTGGGGAACTTGCACACCAGCATAACAAGGCATTAAAGGTACAGACTTCTCTCTCATTTGAAGCAAATATCACATTCAGCTTTATAAAACTGGCAATAGCAGTATCATCTCTGCTCACTAAAATATAACCCCTAAGTCTTCAGAGGATAAGTTCAACAGGCTACTTGATTTTTGGTCAAAACATACTGTTTTCATGAAATGATCTGAAAATTATCAGTTAAATGCTATGCAAATAAAATAATTAATACTTACTTAGCATTTTCAGCTGCTTCGGGATGCTGTGCTACTTGTGCAAGACTGGGAATTTCTAAGAAAATTAAAAAAAAAAATCTGTGAGAAAGACTTTATACTTTACTCCCTTACAGATCTGAAGTTTTAACACTTAAAATAATGATTATTTGCTTATTATTCAGGAATTACAAAGTAAACTGAACTACAGACTATAGGATTTTATACCTTTATTCATTTAAAACTGTGCTTTATCTTTCACAGTACTTACATGTCTGTATATTGACCAAGCCTAATCTTCTTCCCATTCACTGACTTATCTGTAACATCTTGCAAAATCAGTCCTTGTCTATAATCTGCTTGTACCCCTTTAAATTGCCTTAGACAATCAGAAATATTTAAATCCTCACAGAACTGGGACATCATCTATGCTGCAGGTTATGTATTCCAACTTTATCTGGCGTGAGTGGTGTCATCAGTGTACAGGAAGTTCAGCTTGGGTTGCAAATCCACCCAAAATTCCAAGCAAGTGTTCTGTACCTTAAATTCTACATCACCAATTCTCAAGTGGGAAACAAACGGTTTCCAAAGATTCCTGAGCAGTGACTGAGAAAAGAGTTTGTACTGCCGATCCACCTATGTGACGCTTCTAAAAAGATCACACTTCTACTGGCAGCTTTTTTAGGCATTCACATTGAAAATCATGAACATTGCTGCTTTAAATGCATTTTCATATGGCTTCTAACTGTCTAAATGAATAGATTTGCATCATTCTTAAATCCCATAGGCAAGAATTTCAGTTTATATAGGTTAGCTCAGAATTCCTGAAATTTCCTGAATTAAAGAGTGGCCATTTGTACTAGCTAAGTAACATGAACCTCTAGAGGCAGGAAAACTAGTTTTTTAAAGGAAGAACATGGTCGTATATAGAATCCCATAGCAGAAATCTGCTGTTGCACAACTGAATGTTATTAGGAGTTTCATCCTAGTACATAAATCACACTACATTAGGAAAGAGAGGTCTGAATGGTTATAATTTATATGCTGAGATCAGGGAATGCTTGCTTTTAAATATATTTTTGTTTGAAAGCAGCACGCAGAAGTTAAAAATAGGTTTAGCAAATAAGCACAAGTTATACAAGTTACAAACAAGCAGCCTAAGCTGTTAGTAGAATTAAAACAATCAACTCACCTGGGAATATAAATTGTTGTCTATGCTGAATGTAGTAGGCAGCTTTTCCAAAAAAAAAAAAAAAAAAAGGTGTTGGGGGGGAAGGCGGGGAAAAAAAAAATCCAGAGGGAAAAAAAACAAGTTAGAGGGATCATCAGCAAGTGCCCACACGCATTTAATGAATTAGTCCCAACTCTGTGTTGGGAAACAGATTAGTAGATTATCAGCTTGCTTGAGGGGTGAATTTCAGCACATGCATTTTTGGAAGACTTAAGATGATACGCAACCATCAAATGAAAGTTATATTACTGATAAACAAACTGGTGGGAAAAACAATGCATTCAGACTTCAGTACATAGAGAACCCAGGGATGCTAAAAGGCAGATCCTCATTAAAGCATTTCTGATTCTTCAGTATTCTCCCTTGCCTCTGGTTTCAGCTATTCCAAAATAAGAGACTGAAGCTCATGAGCCATCTGCAAGCATTTTTTATTAGGCTTCACTGTTAAAATTCAGTGAAATAAAGTGATTTCAGTACAATTCTTATACTAAACTCAGGCACTAATTCTGCTTCATTTGAGGGAGATAAAATAGTGACTTTCACTCACAGATCAAAGGCTTGATGCAAACTACAGCTACGTCAAAGGCTGGATGTGCCAGCTGTGGAGCAGCATGTGATTTAATTTCCAGATAGAAAGAATTAAATTATTCTCATTATGTAAGTCTTTGCCCTTGTCAGGGATCTTTGCCTCCAACAGCTTGGGGCTGGTGATGTACCTTATCCCAGTTCTTTTCACATTTTGCTCTAGCAGCCAACTTGCTCATGATTTAAAGCCACTGGTGACCAAACACAGCAAGCAGCATGCACTTTGCACTACAATGAGAAAATGGAAGTGTATATAATTACAAAGGAGAAATTTGGAAGATCAGATCATTTAAGAAAGGTGCTAGCACTCCTAAGCTCTCTCCTGGACAGGTATCTTCTATCGTTGATACCACTTACAACTTTAAAATTTGTAAGAATAGACTCTCTTCTTTTACCAGATAACTGAATCACCTTCATATACATTGCATAAACTGCAACCAACTTTTCAGAAACCTACAACTACCTAGGAGGTCTTGATCAGCCTCTTCTTGTACAGAGGCCTTTCTGATGTCGGCAGTTCTCCTGAAAAGGATGGGTTTACCTGGGAAGTTAAACCGTCCATCCCTCTGGCCCATGGGAGATGGGTTTGGGGGAGGTGTTGCACTTGGAGGGTTGGAAGACTGAAAAGGTGCTGGGGAAGATGGTGTGGAAGAGGTTGTAGAAGAAGGGTTACTGCTGGAGTCCAGATGATTTATTGCTGGTGGATGCTCCTGCAAAGCAATTAAAGTCACTGATGAGTAAAGTTCTCCTCAACATTTATTGAGCAGAGAAAAGAAGGCTGTTGCTAGCCTGTTATAGCATACTTTTTCTAAGTGAGCAGGGGCTAGAACTGTGCATGACCTATTTTTTTACATGCAGAAAATGTCACATGTCAAAGTCTCTTTGCAAAGTGAAGGCTCGCAAGCCAGCGTGTTAGTAACAGTGGGGTTCTTGCTCCAACCAGCAAGGTACTGCTGGCCACCTGTCCTTATGGGAGCTCCTTAGTCACTTACAGACACAAGACTTGCTTCGGTCACCAAGTACCTTTTTAGTTAGTGCTTTGGGAAGAGTTCCAAACTGCGGCTCTGTTGGTCTGTCTACTGGGTTATTGATATCAGAAGGGACTGACTCTGTCCTCCTTATTTTTGTTACTGAAAAAACAGGTTAAGAGATGGAAAAAAAGTTTTAATCAGGCTTATTATTCTTATGGTACCATCAATTATACTGAAATACTAAGACTTTGTAGAAAGCTTACTGGGAAGGAAGGATATTCTACAAGCAGGTGCCTCTTTAGTGCATTTGTTATGACATTTTAACCTGAAAGAGAAAGATTACATGTTAAATAGCCAGTTGTTCATTCCCCAAAGGAAGAAGCCTAGCCTTCACTTGTTGTGCTTATGCTAATCTCAAAGAGAGTTCTGGAAAGCTCTGGGGCTCCACTGCAGGCCTGTGCATTCATGACAAGAATGCTACTGTGTATGTCACTAGGCTAAATAAAGACAGGTATGTATCTTAGCATCTGATATATTTTTAATACAGTTTCCTTTACTGATTCCTGTCATGAGACGGAAGATTGACAAAAATCTTAGTGCTATGGACAGACAATCCAGTTAGAGAATCAAAAATTAAAATCCTCACAGCTAGTTAGGTGTCAAACTCCCACTAAGAGAGTTGCCCATGACCAGGTAGAAGGCTTGTGGCAGGGAACTAAATTGGTTCCTCTGTATGTCAGGCTCCATTCTAAGTACAGGTCATGCCAACACATCCCAATGCCAGTTCAGGAGCTGACTGAAAAAATGATGGCACTGTTAAGAATGCATCACATCAAGAAATACATTTGGTACTGGGAAACTTTAATGAATCAATTGTAAAGTGTGCTCACCTGCAGTATTTACACTTCACCCCGAACATCATGCTTTTCTGACAGACTTGGCAAATCTGAGATAACCAAGACTTTGTAGAGAACCTAAGCAGAAGAAGGGGGGGGGGGAAATGATGTTAAATAGTATGTACAGAAAATGCAAAGTTTGTAGATAGCTACGAACACGCTATCCTTTTCTAAGGAGCGTAAGCAGTATTGTGGAAAGGGCTTCTCGCTTTTCTAATTAAGAGCGATTTGAAGAAGGCTGGCACCTACTCTGGCCTCCTGCTAGCTCCTCAGCTCTTGCAAGAGACCTGAAAGGTGTTCAGAGGTGATTCTGGCTATGGAGACTGGATATGCATGAATAAACATCTCTAGAAGGTCCTCAACACTGTAGATTAGCAAGATGCAGCAGATTACAGATCTGAAGCTTTATGCAGTCAAAGACACCTGAGTGATAGAGGATCTCTACACAAAACAAACTCAACCTGGAAGTGACCTTCACCTCGTGCAATAAGCAAGTGCTCTGAAAGGGAGCAGCCAGGACATACTCCAAGTGCAGATCCAGCCTGCACATGTGCTGCTGCTAATCAGTCATTGGTGTCCCTCTTCAGGGCAGAGGGACAAGTCATATTGTGCATGTTAAATGCACCTGAATGTTTCTGTATAACTGAAACACAATTTATGGTTGGTGTGTGTGTGTGTGTGTGTGTGTGTGTGTGTGTGTGTGTGTGTGTGTGTGTGTGTGTGTGTGTGTGTGTGTGTGTGTTGGGGAGGAATGGGGATTTAGCCAGTTGCAAGGACAAAAAAAATGAAATATATGCCCTTTCCCCACAGGGAGGAGTAGCTTCCCTTTTATCGGTATCAGTCAAAGTGTTTCAGGAAAGGCAGTGTTACACATCTGGGGGACTTAGTCCTATCACCCTGGACGTGACCGCCATACAAAACACTACTACTGCTGACAAACTAGTCATCACAGAATCCCAGTCAAATGGCTTTGTAAAAAAAAGGACTACAGGTGCTGGACTCATCAGTGGCAGGTTAAAAACAAATGAAGCTGAAATATGAAATTAAAGCTGAACTTCACAAATGAGGTACCCAGCCTAGCATCAAGCCCTTCCTGAGTCACCACTACTCCAAACAGCACAACAGGGTGCAGTCCTGGTCCAACCTGTTTGTTTCTTTTTGTGGCTCACAGCACATGCTGCTTACCTGTGTGTTACAGCTAAGCCAAAGTCTCTCCGTACCATTTGAGGGGATCCGTGGGAGAGTTCTGATGGAGAACAAAAGGATGTTTTAGGGAAGCTTTAGTAACAAGTGTGCTTACCAATCTAGACAGAAACAAAATGATCACTATTACAGCTCAGGACTAGTAGCTATTACACTGTTAGTAGCACAGCTGAGATTAGTTTGCCTTCCGCTGTAAAGCTACCAGATATTGCTCTTTTATTTGTTACAGAAGCCAAGTAAGATAAGATTTGGTGGTGGAACCAGAATCCACTCTTCTTTTTGTTAAATGATGTTCTTTTTGCTTTATGTTTATGGGTGACAGAAGGTCTACCCCTCTCAGAGATGCAGTCATTCCAAAAACAAAAAGCCTAACCAAACTTTAAACTGATGCTGCCCAATAGGTACTTCTATTTCTCAATCTGTTACTCTTCAAGGAAACTAAATGCAGTACTGAGACTTACTTTTAGAAAAAGAGTTAATTTTTGATAAATTAGATTTGCAAGTCAGAATAGCTCTAGCCATATATCTATGCAATAGTTTTAAAATCAGACTGAATGTGTGGCTGAGGAATCAGGAAAGAAGACTGCAGAAAAGAAGGTAAACTCTGTTGCTTCTCATCAAATATGATCAGATGCCCATTTAAGAGAGCAGATTTTAAAAGCTGGAAGTCAGACAATTGTTTACTCCAAGTTGGTTTATCACCAATACTATCACTCAGTTTTCAGGCAATGTCAATAGATTTCGAAGTATTTTTTAAGATGAGAACTGTATTATCTCTATTTTATAGACAGAGCCAGTGTGACCCAGAAGAATAGACACTTGTGTGGGACCACTTAGCAAGCCAATAAAAGCAGAAAAGGAGATCTAGACTCCAAATCTGTTCAGTGCCCCAGTAGTTCCTAAAAACCTCACATACTAAGATTCCGTTTCTGTATTAAATTTACAGCCATGCTGCAAATCTGGAAAACACCCAATCTGTAGGCACTAACACAGCTTCCAGGCTGGACAGTGTCACTATTTACAAAAGGCCTGTCCCTCTCTTTGACCATAGATGGCACCATTTCTTTTTTATCGTTATTCCAGTGAACTTTGTATGGCATCTGTGGTCTTTAGCATCTTCAAGTAGGCTGTAATATTGTTTTTCAAAGGAATATATTTGCATGAAATTGATCTAGTTTGACCATCCAAACCTACACTGATTTGATCATATTAACATCAGTTAAGACTGCTAAACCCTTACTGAAGAATTCTAATGAATTTAAGAGAAAAAATAGAATTGAATGGGACTTCATTTTCGTTTGAATTCTTTATGCCTTTTTTATTTATTACATAAATTATATCACTCTCCATAGAGAAATGTTCAGGTTTCTCCTTCCATTTTCATTTTACTTTTTTTCTTTATACTTTTTCATTTTTCCAAGTAATTCCCGAGATTTTTGTTATAAAGGGCATTAAATATACATGTAGTGTATAATGTCCTTACAGTTTTTTATACTTAAGAGGAAGGTGAGAAGCTTTCAGTAAGCCCATAGCTCTTCACGTTAGCTTCAGAGTTACATGTTCTGTGTCTGAGATGGACACACATAATCATATTAGGAGAGCTAAAATACTAATACTAATATGAGTCTATTACCTTGATAAAAGCACAAGTCTTAGTCCTGCAAGCCCTTAAATATATGAATAGTCTCATTTAAGCACATGCTGAACTGTTTCTCAAAAGAGTGCATGCAACCATCTGACTTCATCATGCCAAAAAACTTAGCATCGCATATCCAAAGAACTGAAGTTACAGTATTTCTAGTACTAAGAGATACAAACAGCTGTCTGACATCATAGACAATCAATTACAACCAAAACCAAAACCTTGCTCTAATCCTTAAAATATCTGTATTCCTTTTTGTTGCTTTAGTCATCTGAAGAAGTACCAGGTCAAACAAGGACCTTGTAAGGATCCTGCAGCTTTCCAACAGGCCAAGCTCCTGTTAAAGTAAACAGGAGCCCTGTTGAGGACCTCCCAAAGTTGCAGAGAAGATGATCACACTGCAGATGATTGACAAGGATGGGTTCCTCCCTCTCAGGCAATGAAATGAAGACAGCCCTGTAAAAATCTCTTACCGAACCTAGAGGACAGAAAAAAAAATTTTTTTTAGACATTCATATTCATGTGACAGGATACAGACTTTGTTAGAACAGAAACTCTTTCCTGCAGCTTTTGATGTCAGATTTACAAACATCTCTGTTTTTGCACAGGCTCCTGAAGTCACTATAGAGCCAGTATTTCTCTACCTACAAACACTAGACTTTGCTAGGTAGCGCTCCAGCCTGTGAGTGGAGCATACAAGATAACACAAGAATTCTGGCTTGCAGACTAGAACTGTTAATGGAGCTGAGAACCCCAGTCTGCTGGAAGGCTCCACAAAAGCATCTGAATCAAGGAAGTGCTATATTTTGCCCTTTCTAACAAACTCATTCAGTAGGAGCTGGATCACAGCAGGACCAGGTCTTTACCACTGAATTTCAGAACAAAGATTTGTTGGCCACAGGTCTTTTCAGTTCAAGGTCACCCTTTTTACTCATTCCTAAATGGAAACTCCTTACTTGCTGCATTTAGAGGTCTAGCAGTTTGCAGGGTTTAGTACATACTTCATATGTATTCACAGTGTGAAACAATAACGTACCGCTTACAGGGCGACACATTTATAATGAACTCTTTCACGTTCATCAGCAAGCAGTGCAGTACTGCAGCATCAAAATTACAGCCCTTTGTTGTTAACGTTCACACCCAAAATCTCAACTCCATTCTGAACTGCGCTAGTTTCCTTTATGTATAACAATGTAATTTTTGCAAAGAGGTCCTAATCAACACGCTCTTTGAACACTTCTAGGAGGTCAGAGAGTTAGTTAAGATACAATGGTCTTGTGCCAGCTACAGAATTTGGATGCTGATCTAAGTTTCTGCATTGTTTACGGAAAGCCAGGATCTGCGGAAGGCAGATCTCTCCCAGTTCCACTTGTTACTTAGATGTTAGATTAATACCTTTCAGCCCATATTCCCCCAAAAAGCGTATCTCAAAACCTGCATCAGTCCAAACAAAGATAAAGCCTGAGACTATTTGTCTTCTTACGGAGGTGAAGTTGTCTATACCATAATAAATGATGGCCGTTTTAAAGCTCATGCTAGCAGCTAAAATACGTCTTAAGATAAAAAGAAAAAAAAGTAACAGCCACTTGAACAGTGATAAACACGAAAGGATAGAAGAGAACTGTTGTAGGTGAAACTGATTACTAACCACTCAAGGAAAAGTTGGTCAGAGCCCTTTACTAACAGCAACTATCCCAGCCTCCCCAGCAGGTGCAATCTTTAATAAAGTAGACACTCTTAACAAGGAGGCTTTGTGGCTATTCTAGAACATCGTGCTGATACAGGTTCTTAGACTACAGTGAAACCATGACCAGGCAACTAGACACTGGCTCTTTTACATGGCATCAAAACTGGAGCATTGAATACCCTTTCATACGAACACAGCCCACCAATCCCCATAGGGAAGGAGAAAGTGTCATGCTTACTTTATTGGAGGAATTTCATCTATCCTGTTTCCCAACTGTGATTCATGGGACTTGCTCCTTGTGAGGGTTGGAAAATTAGGTAGCAGCTGAAAAACCTTCCGGCAAGGGGGAGGAGGAGTCCGTGGTGGCTTCAACTTATGTCGTCTCTTGGCTTGAGGAGTGGTTGGTGGAGTGATGGTGATGCTATGAGGAGTCCTTGGTGTTAACCTTCCACTGTGTGCAGGGAAGGCAAAAGGGTCCAGGAGGTTATCTGCATAGACAGAGGGTCCGTGATTCGAAGTAAGAGAATCTGAAGATGGGACTGTGGATACTGATGCAGAACGTGCCTGCTGGCTGGTACCCTTGGGAAGGTGCAATGCAGTGGGAGTCCACGTGGGTGCAGAGGAGCAGGGGGGTTCTGTCGGGTTTGTAGAGCTGCTCTCTCGGCTTGCCTCTGGTAGATTCATCAGCACATCGTCTTTTAACTCCCCCCCTGTTCACAACCATAGCAGTGTTAGTGAAAACGGCCACCATATACAAACACACCCCATGATGCAGTTTTAGGCCGTGAAGTGGGTTTTTTCTCTCCTTTGCACCAAGCAAAGCAATTGTTTCTCCTCCTCTAGAACCCTTTTAAAACATTAGTGAAAGTTACCTTTAAAATGAGGGCAGTAACTACTCTTCTTCCCGATCTGTAGCCATGTATTTTAAAAGCTAAAATCAGGTCTTACATTCTATAATGGTTTGAGTTTTACCAGATTGGGCTCTATTGACAAATATGGAATATACTTAAGTGCACAAAACAGGCACCTACATCCTACTACAAGCCTATGTGGTTTTGCTGCCAACTGGTTTAGACAAATCTGTCACTCTCTCTATTTTTAGAATGGTCCTCGGTCAGGAGGGGGAATTTTATTTTACTAGCCAACTGAACTCCTAAATACTACCTTATGGAACTAAGAAAGGTCATGGAATTGGGTGGGGTGGGGGGAGGGGGGAGAAGAAGGGTGTCTAGAAGTTCTCAGGCACTGATTTGTGCACTTCTCTCTCTGACATGTAACTGCTGCCTAGAACTTACCCGATGCTTGAGTACTGGGGCACTGCTGTTCAATTAGAGACAGCAGCAGTGCTCAGCACAAAATCGCTATGTTTGTTCAGACAGTTTTAATTGGAGCTTTACCAGGGAGAGGCAGCTGGACAAAAAGATCACTAGATCACTGTGGGAGCCCAGCATTGCTCTCTACAATGCTTATCACTGTAGTTCAGAATGGTCCTGTAGAGCTGGCACAACAATTCTGGGTTTAAAAGGGGAAAACAAGTACAGATGCCTGCAGACAGTAGAGTAGGAATGCACAGATTATTGGAATAATCTCAGAGGCATAACTCAGCAGAATAACTTTTTGGCTTAATTTTAAGTATGTACTTAATCACTTAAAAAAAACAAGGTGACACATCAAGGCTTCAGGCCCTGAAGTCATATTGACAGTCAGTAGTTGAACGTACACCTAGTTTTAAAAATAGTGATCAGACCTCTAAAAACACAAAACATTTTTTTTAAAGGAAAGGAGACAAACAATAATATATTTACTTAAATTTGAGTCAGATGCAGTTTCCTTGTAATAAGTGAATGGCATGCCTCCTGAACAATGGCTGGTTTTGCCACAGTACCCCTGGAAAATATTTGACAGGCCAAAACAGAAAGATTACAAAAAGGAAATATGAAATTGAGCTGTTTTGCTGGCTTTTCCATTAACTAGTCTTTATGATTTGGTGATGATATGAACTGTTATAATACCAACAGAAAACATTACCTTTCAGTAACAGATTGGTAACTTCTACAAAGAAAGATCCAATGCACATTAATGCCAGCATGTTGTGAGAAACACTCTCATACAAGCAGAATTTACAGTACATTTGAAAACAGCCTGGGAAGGAGGATAGGGATGATGGTGAAACAGCATTCTGAGAGTCTAGAGTTTATCTTCTAAAATAACTTGTTCAGATCCACATGCATGCTGAACATGCACATTTCTAATTACACAATCCTCTTTCTACAATTTCAAGGTAAATCGGGGTAATTTCTAGCTCTTATATCTGCTATTAGTATTTGTCTAATGATGCTATTGATTCTAGCAGCGTGTAGAAAAAATAGCAGGTGGCAAATTGTTTTAAACAGGAGTGAATCAACTGGCATGCTACAAGCTATGCAGTGCTAAAGGGTTGTTAGTGGAATGTTTTGTCCTTCCAAGGCATAAAGATGAACAATACTCAGACTTCTGAGTCAGGGAAAACAGAATTACACCTTCTCTCTGGGTTGGCAATATTTGGGGAAGAGATTATGAGAAATCAGGTTCCATTCATTAGGGCAAGGGTGTACTGAATGCAGAGTAGTAACTGGAGCATCAGACCCAATTCTTAACATGGAATAAAGAGTAACTCTTTTGAGCTGGAGGGAATATTTCTGTATATAGTTATTACCAGAGCTAAACGTGTTGTCAAAACCAGATCCTATCCACAGCTCTATGTGTGTCTGATCACTGCAACTTCATGTATATCTAGGAGTCATAACCTAATATGGGTTACAGAATGTATTTAATGATAATTTTCAGAGGTTTTTGCAGATTCTGTCATATGAAAGGAAACAGGATAGGTGCTGAGTTACTGAAAAGTGAATCCCATAGAACAAGGCAATTGGTACCTGATTCAGTCACCTTCCTTAAGCAGCTCAGTGCCCCATTGAGTCTGGAGCACTCATCATCTCTGGCACCACATCTCTTCATGGTTTCCTTTACCTTTGACTCATTCATTTCTAGTAAGGCATCTAAGGTTAGCTCCTCTGGTATTCTCTGCAGAAAAGAAAAGATGATGCATAGTTATATATACACACACATACATATCTATAAATATATATATACATACACATATATACACATACATACTATATATATGTATATATAAAACCACTGCCATTTATTGTTCTGATGTATTTTAAGTAGTGCCACTGTCTTACTGCCTAGTCTGACTCATGATTTACTCATTTTGATAGTGCCTCTCTCTTAAGGGTCACTAGGTTAGTCGTGACCGTGCAGCAGACGACAGCAGGGCTTAACAGCTGCTCTTGCCTCTCTACACCATGGGAGAGCAGGTGTACACTGGAATGTGCTCTGTACCACAAGCATGTTATGGTCGCTCCCCACCACTAAGTTATGATTAGTTGTGATTGAAGTGGAAAGCTTTACATACAGTATTTTTTGAAAAGTTACTAATGCAAGTTTAACTTTTTCATTAAAAATAACAATCGCAAAACAAAACTGGTAAGAAAACAGAAGTCAGATAAAGAGTTAGATTTTCAGTAAAGAAATGAAAAGTAAAAACAGTAAGGGAAATGGCTTCTTTCATTGAAAAAATTAAATGTTTTGACACAGAGTTTCCTCCTTGAGCAATTTTTTCTCCGCTAGAGAACCAGCCTTACCCATATCTTGCTTGAAAAGATGTTTGTGCAGAACTCTATGTACTACTTCATATGCCAGAGTCCCAAAAATAAGGTTTAAGTCAGGCAGACACAAAGGATACAGGAGACGAAAAAGCATGAAATGATCTGGTATTTCTAGATACAGAGTTGAGCTGTGTTGCCTCCCTCCTCCCCCATTCAAATGTTTCCAGTACAAGTGTGCAGCAATTGTGGTTCATAAACAAAACCAGGATACCCAGGAATTTCCCTGAAAGTTTTGCCTAAACAAACCTCACTGCTGCCTACTCTTGCAATGAGATCACAAATTTCACAATATTTGGCCTCTTTCCTGAAGTTCCAACTCCCGGAATCATAGTATGTAATACAAGTTTTTAGGCTTTTAATTAAAAGGGGAAATATTGTCTCACTGGCAATAAGAAGTTTGAAATCCTACAGATACTTAGAACTCCCTTCAAACTCTAAAAGGCTATACATCAAATTTGAATGAGTGCCGCTGAATGTCCTTTAAAGATTACATCTTTCTTAATACAACTGATGCCTTTGAGACCTGGCTCATAACTTTTAATTTCAGCTGTGACTGTGCTACAGACAGACACCCAACCTTTGGAGTTTTGCATGAGGTAATACAGAGTAATCACACAGTTTCCATTTTAAGTGACTGTTATCATGGAGCAAAGAAAAATAATAAAGCAAGAAAGGCCCAGAATAAAGTGTAAGAAATGCATCCTGTATCTTCGGTCACATGTCTTGTCTGGATGAAACACAAAATGCAGCTGACTCAGGAGGGCAAGAATTTACAGGCTCAGTAAACATAAAGTAGTTCCGTAGAGCCAGAGTTCAGAAGTTGTCAAAAATTTTTCTTTTTCTTTTATAATCGACATTAGTGGAATAATACTGGTACAGACAACTTTCCTGTACATCTGCACTTCCAAGATGCAAGAATAACCAAATCCCCCCAAGAAACCTTGTACTTGAATTACTTCCACTTGGATAAAAAGCAGGAAGCACTAAGCTTCCAGTGAGAAAACAGTGTGAATTCTGC
The DNA here is from genome assembly GCF_028389875.1 of Rhea pennata. Taxonomy (NCBI): domain Eukaryota; kingdom Metazoa; phylum Chordata; class Aves; order Rheiformes; family Rheidae; genus Rhea; species Rhea pennata. The sequence goes on from NC_084682.1 coordinate 1,330,910, forward strand.
TTTCCTGAGATTCCTAACCTGGTATTACATACTCCAAAAGGCCAAAGAGAAATCCAGGAGTTCAGAATATCTGAACTGGAACTAGAATAATTTTATTCAAATAGAAATATTCTCTGAGAATAGAAGTAAGTCTGGTTCCTAAAATGAAGAGATGAATCAAAACTGATTTGGTTGCTTTCATACAGGTAACTTGATCTCAAACATTCTGAAATGCTCAATAGTTACATTGAGTACACATAACTAAATTGTATTGTAATTTAGTAGTGGTCTACCAAAGTGATTGAGGGATAGAAATAACGTACCCTAATTCAGGCATCTCAGTGTTAAACACCTAAGTTTGAGCTAATCATCCTAAAATCCATAGCTGAAATTTTCCAGCATGAAGACAGCTCGCAAAAAGCCTCAATCAAAACTGGGCTGATAACAGCCAAGTTAAGCCAAATCTATCTTAGAGGTAGTTCTTTCCTCGCCACGCTCTGAATTCTTCTCCAGTGCACACAGACTAGCAGTTCACAGAGGCATCTTTGTTCAGCAGCATCACAAGGGCAGCGCTAAGATGCAAGTCCGCTTCAGAAGTCAACAGTCAAAACAGCTGTGGGACGAGCAAAGTGACACCACAGTGCAGAAGTGTACACTGGGTTAGCCAGTGTTCACAGGGGTACGGAGTCAGCCACTGACATCCTTCTACTGCCTGCCCCGACCCACCTCCCAAAACGGTTGTTATAGCACAAAACAGAAGAGGGCCTGCTAAACCACCGCTGGTGCCCTTGTGCTCTGAAGCATGGACATTTATGCTTCCTTTAAGCATATGGGAGAGCCAATGTTTTTTACAAAAACATTTTCAAATGTTTTTTGAAACATTTACAGAATGTTTCAAAACAAGAAAAATCCCATTTCATGTAGGTGTTGCTTTTATAGTTTTATAACAACCCGGATTGCAACTATGTCACTCTTGAATTATCTTGAAACATTTCCCCACCACCACTCTACTCCAAGAAAACAACCCGGATTACTGAGCCACTGCTCTAGGTAACACTGTCATTCCAGATCCCAGTATCGCAACAACTTCCTTATCCTTTGCACAACACAAGTGTAACTGGTAACCTATTAGAGCTATTAGAAAGTGAGTCAGTCAAGTGAAAGATACTGCGGTTCCCTTGGCAAGTAACACACCTCAGCCCCAGCCAGTGCCATCCACCCAGGCTTAAATGGTGAGCACCAGCAGCTGGACTGCAGGGGCACCTGGGATGGGCTGCTACAGCACAGCTGGGGATTTGGTTTCTTTACTGCCTTCTCTGTGGCAGGGTCCAGAACAGCCAGGTCCCACTGATCTACAGCATTAATGCTTCAGGTCAAGATTGATACAGGGGATATCCCGACTTGGCATCAACCAGTATTTGGGCTGGCAGAAAAGTCAGCCACAATGCTTTGCAGAGGCAGGTGTGGTATCAGATACTGAAAAAGGTTCTGTCAGTGCAGCTTAAAAATCACAGGATAGTCAGTAAACCAAATCCTAATAAAATATTTTTTTCTTGAAAATGCAGAGATCAGGAAAAAAAAAAGAAATCAGTTTGCTCTGCAAGTGTGTCTACTAAAGTAGCTAAGATACAGTTAGGTTCTATCTGCTCACCTTTTTACAAGAAAGGCAAAGTACAGCAGTTACCTAGTAGAATAAAATATTAGGCCTTCATACTGGAAAAAAAAAAAAAAAAAAAAAAAAAAAAAAAAAAAAAGACGATATAGTGAGTGTGTGCTTCAAGCTGCATCAATTTTATGGACTATTTTAACTTGCCCTAAGTTAGCTCTCCAGGTTTGACTAGTATAGACAAGGCTTAACCAGGGAATTCTCACTCCCTACTGGAAGGGATATATGGAGCGGCATACAGACTTAACTCCAGACTGTAACAGCAGACAGATCAGCACACCCAAGGGACAATTCACAAGCACAAGATTCTTGCACTCATAACCAGTGCAGATGCCTGAGAATGACCAGGGGGCAATAGTCACGGAGCAGGGCTGGGCCTTGCTCAGGAGCGTTCAGAGCTTCACAGGCCTTTCTCGCATTCCCAGAGGTGAGCACAGGCTTGCATTTTCCTGAGAGAATTTAGCTCTCATCCTCATCCCACGGCAACCTGACGGTTAAATGGTTAAACTCCAGGATTATCTGTTCTTGTAAGTCTGAAAGTATTAAGTGCTTTTCTGAGTTTTCTTTTCTTTCTTTTTTCTTTCTTTCTTTTTTTTTTTTTTAAGTTCAAACCCATGTAACCATAAATCCCTGACTTTCATTTTAATTCAAGCCTTCCTTATTGCAGAGAAAGACATTGAAAACAGTTAAAAAAAAGAAATCCAAACTAGTGAGCTTTTTAGAAGTGTCAGGACATTTTTTTCCTTAAGTCTCATTAATTTGCCAGACAATTCTACGGGTTTCACTTCCTTTAAGCAGGTCTGTTTGTTACCGAACCCAGTGTGTGGCCTGCTATGAAAGGCTTTAATGGCTCGCACCAGCCATAGCTGAATAGCGAAGGGCAGCCCCGGTTCTTGAGTGCTAACTTTGCTCTGCATCGCTTGCACACAGACACGCACCCTGACGAAGGGTCCAACCTGCTGCTGGCTTGCCTCCCTCCTGGACCTGCACAGAACATCCAATCCCAATCTACTCTTTCACTCAATAGTTTAATTTTAGAAAGATGGAATAGCAAGTTGTAGGGAAGTATAAGTACAGAAAAGGAGATTATATTTAAACAATCCCAGTGACCTTGAGCTGGAAGAGCTCAGACTTTCTGAACCTGCTGCCAGCCCCTATGACACGCGACAAAAGAAATAAGCTGCTGAAGAAGGGGAAGGAGGGGAAGTAAGAGGCTTTCTTTAAACTGCCACTCAAGTGCAGCACATATGTGGTGGCTTAATATAAAATTGCTCAACCTGATCTCTGCAAGCCTGGCTTGATACAATTTATCTCTGTATTAGACCCTGGCCAATGCGATAATGATGAGGGTCACTAGTTTAAGACAGTTCTTTAAACTGTCTCGGTTGTGGCTGGTGCTCTTACTCAGCTGCTGCCCTGAGAAGAACATTCCCTGCAAACTTCCCTGCCTGTGGCCATCTCAGAGGACCATGTGGAGGGCTCCAACCTGCTCAGTGGGCTGCAATTCTGGGCTCTTGCAAGGCAGTTACTCCCAATCTTCAGCACTGATGGTGAGAAATATGGGTCCAACAGACCTCTCTCTACCTGCTTCTCCTTGAGTGCTGTGGCTTTAAAATAATGCAGCTTACAGACTTGCAACACGGCCAAGCTAAGTACCATCTCCCTGGGTACACCTTGCCTTAACTACAGAATCATGTGGTAGGGACCAAGATATTCAGATACTACAGCAACAACAAGGACTTGGAGGTGGGGGGAAGTAGCTGCTGAAATACTGAAAGTTTGTCTCCTACCAACAAAACCTAAAGCCTTACTCACCACATGTTGCTCAGTAGAAATGATGCTAAAAAAAAAACCCACGCCAGGGAATCATTCCTTTTTAGAAAAGGTGAAAGGACTTTTCTACAAAATCCATCTGCTCATCACACATAGAGACTGTGCACTTCACAGCATGCATGTTTAGAAGAAAAGCAAACCACAGAGTATCCAAGAAGCCATTGAGAGGGTACTCTGAATTAGCCATGAAGAAGGGTTCATAGTAGTGTAAGGGCTTTAATCTTGTCTGGTATCCAACTTAAATCCTCAAAACGAGGCAAAAATGCTGCTATCTATCTAGCACACCAGATGGGATATTTTTGGTAAAGATTCATTCCTGCAGATAAGCCTACAGAGCTAACACTACTGCTAGCACCCAGTAAAATCAGTCTGACCTGTCCCTCATCTTAGAAGACATGGCTGTTCCTGTAAAGCCAAACAGTTGCCAGGGCCCTACATGCCTCCTTTTAAATCAATACCCTCACCAGTCATCCGCCCATAAAGCAGCAGATGCTAGAAGAGAAAGCCCATTACATAAGGTGCTTAATTTCCTGCTCATAGCTCTAAGCAAAGCACGTAAGGATGTGTTCAAGAACATCTTGTGCCTGCTAGTTTTTATTCTGCTCTGGCTTTCTAGAACCTAGTGAAGAAGGTACTGAAAAATGCTAACATTATTAAATTTCTGGAGAGTTTGAGCGTTATGGAAAGCCTCTCACATGAAATTTATAGCTTGCACTAAGCCTTGAGTATACACAGAGTTTTGCATAGCATCTCCTCTTCACTGCTTTACCTCTCAGAATACATGCAGATATTCCTTATGTATGGAGCTAAAAATCCCTTACCTGAGTTGCAAATGACAGTGCAGTAAGAAATGACCTGATGGATTGTGGCCTGTATTTTTCAGGACCAAGGTACTCACAAAACAGCATAACAGTGCCTTTTAGATCATGGAATTACACAATTTTATTTAATAGCGTGAGAAATCACGTATAGGGAAGTAGCGTATTGTATGCAGAAAAAGGGTTCCAGGCAGTTTCTTATCCATGCATTTTAGTGTCACGGCATCCCCATAACTAATACTGAAACATCAGACATTTTTCAATAATGGCATATTCTTTCGAAGATGGTAGCAACAGGTAGAAGCAAACTGAATCCCTGCCTGGAATGAGTTCTGAATTCTCTGAGGGATCAATTCAATTTGTTCTTACTCATACTAAAATAAGCCACGCTGTCAGAGGGGGGAAAAAGGAAGCAACTATTAGAGCCTGGCCATTCTTCTTAGATCTGTACTCTGGACGGATACAGCAAGCAGTCCTTCCTAGGGGCAATCTGTAGCTCTAAAGGTTGTGTCTTATCTCCCAGCCTGGCTTCAAGGAAGTAGTGGGTGTGCGCTCTGAGAGACCAGAGATATTCCCTCCTGCTCTTAACAGCAACTCTACACAGCAGGTGGGCTGGAGAGGAGCTGACAGTCCTCAGGGGAAGCCCATTCAGACTGCTCTTGGTGGACAGGGGAGCTCCTGTTTTGTGGGGAGGCAGATGCCACATTTTAAGTGTTTCACTGCAGATCTTGAGGGGCGGCATAAGCATCATGCTGAACTCATGGCACAAACACCTCACAGCGAGCAAGGCTGCATAGGGCACCTGGCCCCTATGGCAAGGGGAGTGAACCCAGGAGGCTGGCAGTAAGAGAGACATTAATATTTTCCAACAGCTGTTTACCCTTAGGAGGGGCCCTCACCTGGAACATAGAGAGAAAGATCCAGGTGCAGGAAGCCTGCAGGACAGAGTTTATTTGCACATACACAATCAGCACATTCAGGATTTCTGCTATTTAGCAGTTCAGTCAGAGCTGCTGCTGCCAGACCCACAGAAACCCCCCACAAATGCCCTAAGTCCTCGTAGTCTGTTCATGTAGATATCCTGACAGAAGAAGATGAGAGGATACATCTGTGGAAATGCGATAGGCTTAGGCAGATCTGTCCCTTCCATCCCCCCCAATGAAAGTAAGGAGCAAAGCACAGAAATGCTCCAAAAACTGATAGCACAATCTGCTACAAGCTAGATCACAGACCAAGCAAGTCAAACCACGTGGCATGGTTTAATATTGCCACCATGCCAATGCCATGTCCTCCACAGACTTCCATAAGAGTAGTGGGAGACTCTTAACAGAGGATTCCTACTCAGGCACCCACCTTACTGCTCTGCTCCACAGTGCGTCAAGCGCCGTCCCCAGCTTCTCGGTGAACTACTCCTGACTATTTGCAACAAAAGGCACAGAAGCCCCAACCTCACACTCCCATCTCTGGCATAAATGCTAAATGGGGAACAAGGTCCATTTCACAAGCAAGCAGGAGTTACTGAGGGAAACTCCCCCTATACCCTGGGAGTCGCATACATTCTCCAGGCAGAACTGCCATAAGCCAGACCTGACACTGGTGAACTGTTTCACCTGCTCCCAAACATGCCCAGTGGTGGCAAAGATCTGCTTACAGCCAGCAGTTGCTAGGATAGGATTTGCCCCTCCCTGTACATGACAGTTAACTACACTAAAAACAGCTTTTCCAAACTTGATTGACTGGAACCCCTGCTTTGCAAAGAGTGAGACTAGTTCAAACATGTTTCAGAAGATAAGGAGATGACTATGTTCTTAAATTACTTTTTAAGATGGTGACAAACTATATGCGAGAACAAACAGAATACTGAAGTTTCTGGAAAGCACAAGGGTAAAGGCAGAGAAGAATTCTTTAATGCATCAGAGAAAATAAACCAATGGAATATTTTTATTCCTCTCTTGATTTTGATAGAGAAGTCCCAAGCCCAGAACCAACTAACCTAGAGGTACAAGCGACCCCTTCAATCAGCCTTAGTGTGGGGATAATGCTCTGTTTACATACTCTTTCTCTCCCACTCCTCCCCTCAAGTCTTGACCCCAGTTGTTGGAGGGAGAATGGCAATCCTGAGCAGTGTATTTTCCTAGGTACATTTTCAGAGCAACTTTCATCCTTTGGAGACCACTACATAGCTTAAATGCATCTCATCTCCCTGTCTGCATGGTTCCTTGTCCTACTTTTTATAGTTCTCAGTTCAAATATCTCCTTTCCCAGTTTCACTCCACCATATTTAAGTATTTGTGCATCATTTTCTGTGATGAGCTACACATATACAATGCTAATTCATCTCCAGAACTCCTAGTCAAAAACAAGGACTCCATCATTTCCCAGAAAATACTTTATAAGAAAATTACCGTTAGTATTAGTCCACCTCCAAAGCAGAACCAGCTCCATGTTAGCCCCTATGCAGTATGATAAAAATCTGTGTGGTAGCTGATTAGAGGAATAGTAACAAAGGAAAAGAAACAGTAAAAGGTGGGGGGAATTCAAAGTTTCCTTACCCCTCAGAAGGCGTATTCACAGAGAGCAAACGGGAGCACAAACCAGAAGCTTGTATGCACCACCTACCTCCAGGTCTGCTAGGTCCACACAGAACAACTCTTTCTCTCTTCGCAGCATGACTTGCTGACTGTTATCCATGTTCACAGGAGTTTTAGCTGTTGCCCAACGCCATAAACAGTGCATTGTTATTACTACAATCTCTTCTAGACTAAAGGATTTTACAAGCAATCATTATTCCTGTTTAATATATAGATTTTTCACAGAAAGACAGGAGCCCGCAATAATAACAGCGAGAGCTTTCAAGCTTCACAGTGTCCGCAGCAAGTCACTGAGTGAAAAAATAGGCTTCACTCTGGACTAAAGGAGTCAGCAGATACTCTAAATTAGAGTCGGTGCTCTATTTCTGACGGGAAAGCCTGGGAGCTTCTGTGCTTCCCCACATGGCAGCTTTATTTGGGAGCAGGCTGGGGGGAAAGGGGAGGGAGGAGGGGGAGGGAGAAAGAGGGAGAGAAAGAGAGCATTGTTTCTCTAATTGGTGAACTAAAGAACTCCTTGCAATTAGGCTGTTTTTCAAAGGTGTTATATCACAGATTAGCACAATCTTGAAATGCTCCTTCCAGCAACTGTAGAAATGCAAAGGAAATCAGAATCATTTAAAAAAGGAACAAAACATGAACTCAGGCCTTTCACCTGACCTTGGACAGGCAGCAGTCTCCTACACAGGCTGCAGGAGAGCCTTTCAGCTGCACTTGCCTCCTGTTTTGTACCTGCTATTTCTATCTAGCCCCCAGAGCTGGCCAGAGCAGGGCTCGGCTCTGTTGCAGTTGGACACTTTTGATGATCATGTAGGAGGAAAGTTTTCAAAGACTCTACAAGTATTTAACAACTTCTCCAATTAGTCTGAGAGCCTAAAAATCTCACAGACAAGAGGGGTCTAACATCAAAATGTTATTACAATATTTGTGGGGTATTCCCTCTCCCTGTAGCACTCTTTGAAAGTGTTAGAAAAGAAACCCAGTGTGATTGTTTCAGTTTCATAGATGAACTAACAGCACCTCGGAGAGATGAAGTCATTCCCCAAGATTATCTTGCATGCCAGCAGCAGAACCAGGTATGGGACTCGAGTGTCCCAATTTTCACTGTCCACCTACAAAGCCATCTCTCTGAAAGCTCCCTAATCACCTCTCCCCCCAGTCACGTCACAGGCAGCATTCATAAAGCTAAGAGCAACCATTATATATTTCACAATAGTTAACCTATTAAAGCTCCTTCTGTCAGTAATTTCCATTTTCAAAGCATTCAGCTGAAATGCAGCTCACATGCTGTATGAAATCTGAGCTACAGCAGGAATGATTCCATGATACGTTTAACATTTCTGGCAGACAGCTCATCACAGACAAACATCTCCTGTGCACTGTCTGCAACTCATATACCCTGCTGCCATCTATGCCACAAAAAACCCAATAGTGGCTGCATTGCTATTTTCTAAGTAGAGAAACAATAGGACAAAGAATCAATGCAATAAGTACAAATTCAATTGCTCTTCACAGCCATTGTTTTATTAGACCAGCTATTTCCATTCTCACAAATTAGAGCCTGTTCTGGGATGCCTAGTCAAAAGCCATTTTGACAGCCCAGTACACATTGCAATTCTCCTGTACAACTAATCCGAATGCTACGCAAGCTGACTGCAGCTGCATGAAATGGATGCAGAACTTAAAAATATAACCATATATTTGGGATCACAGAGAAATTTAAATAAATGCTTTTTACACCTGTAATACTCCAGCTCTAGGAACAGAAGGAACATAGTTTATTACACTAGTCATTGGTTTGGAGAGGGTGGTAAGAGTGCATGAATAAAAGTAATAAACAGTTGGAAAATGTACTCTTCCTGACTTAGACCGAACATGAATTTGTTCACCCTTTTTAGCGACCACACAAATGGAAGGATGGACCGGACAGTGTTTGCTCTCTGAGTTAGCAGGATGTAGTTTGAACTGTTCTTCCCCATCCTCCAATCCTCTCCACCTCTTCCCTTCCTCCAGTTCTGCAGGCATCACAAAGGATTTCAGAAAGAGCTACAAAGACATTCTTTTAAGCTCAGGCAATTCTAGTAACCCTAGAAACCAGCAATAGCTGGGAGCCTGGCAGTTTGGCCACAGCAACAGGCTGCTATTCTGTTCTCTCCTTGTCATCCCTACACCTCTAGCTGTATTACCCAAACCCTAGCTAGGCTGCAAGGCAATCTCCATTTAAAGGCATCACATCCAATATAAATGTTAGTAAATGAAAGGAAAAATTTAGTCTTGAACTCATCCTATTTCACCAAAAACTACTTAATTAACATCAGCATCAATATGGAGTAACTTCCATGGAAATGTGCTGAATTCAGTCATTCAGTCTTCTTACAAGTAGGTTCCTGCTGAAGTCCAGGAAAATCTTTACTTGTGTAAAGATCAAAGGAAACTGAAAGAGAACACTGGGACCTGGTCAGCAAAGCCAAAAATGGGAGAAAGAATGCAAAAAGCCTTTTCTTTGTGTAGCCATCAGTGGACTAAGCTCTACTTCCACTGTCATTAATGCTACACTGAACTGAACAGTCCCCAGTGCAGAACAGCATGGACCCAGACCCCAGGGAACAATCTGGTAATAGTGCCCTGCAGTGCTTGAGTTTCTAGTAATCACCTAAACATGGACATGATTTCAGGTTCTTCTTTAAGTGCACCAGAGAGAGGAGCTAGAGGTCTTGGTCTATTTGGTTACTTTTTATTTTAGTAGAAGTGTAAGATTATTTTGTGCAGTGAAGAGATTTGCAGTGGTCAGGAGTTATTTGCATGTTAAGAATTAAACCATAAAGAATTTGTAAAGATCAGAAGGAGCCATGGTCTATGAGCATGAACATCAGATGCCTGACACCAAACAGAACACCAAAGGAGAGTTGTTCATTCCATTTTTTTTACACTGATGCAATGCTCTTTGATACCAGTCTGAACCAGAGACTTTACTCACAAGGCAGGGGGATGTAATGAAAAAAAAAAATGTTTCTGAGCAAAGACTCCCCCCCACTCCAAATTCAGACCACAGCTTCCCACCTGTGCATTACTGGGGATACAGGGTACAATCCATTTGTTTTTGTAGTCTGAGTGCTGTGTGAGCTGTACGAGTTTCTGAACCATCAGTCTGGACCAAACTAGTAAACTCTGAACACTCTTAAGTTGGTTTAAGTTTAGAGGGAGATAATGCTACTGGCTGTCCTTGGATCTTCACTGATTTGTAATTAAACATACATCTTTCAGAAATGAGAAAACTTTTAAGCTTTAACAACTCTTTAACATTTTTGTCCATTTGTTGAGTGTGTCAGCATACAAAATTCTAACTCTAGATCCCCTTTTTTGGCCAGTATTGCACAGAGAAAATAGTACTATACAGTACTATTGTTATCTAAAACCTAGCAAGTGAATGAGTTATGGTGGCATTTCTGGACCTATCAGGCAGAAGATGAGGTGGTCCTGGTAATGCTGGATCTCTGTCTCATACTCATACCAAAAATAGGTATGAAGCTCTGCTTCAAATGCTATTATAAGACCACCTCTACCGACTCTTGGAGGAGAACAAAGCGAAGAGAGTATTTCACCACTCCCTTTGTGTGATTGTTGCTTCTGGGAGAGAAGCACCCTTTCCACCAAAGGTCCACATTCATACCCCCACGTTTCTACTTTCCCTGAAAATAAGTTGAGGAAATTAACTCACACCCAGCAGGCAGCTGAAAAGGTCAGACTTGACATGGTAGGAAGGCTCTGTGATGAGGGCTGTCTTCTCCTTACCTGTACAACTTCTTTCCTCACATTGACAATGTCTAACCAGTCGTTGAATCTTGGGTAGCTGTTGAGCTCTGCTGTCCTGTCATTTTGGGGCACACTCAGCTTACACTGCCGTTGTCTGTGAATGTAGTCAATCAGTTTCACCTGTTGGGATCCAGAAAGCAAGCAGTTAAATTCTCTGGGATAGGTCATCTTTCTCTGCAATGTTTGCATGTACAACACTTAGCAAAATGGGATGCTGGTTGGTGAGTGGGGCTCTTTCACGCTATAACAATAACAGATTCTTACAAGCACTCACAGAAATTCATACAGTGAAGCATTTCGTACCGAGTATCTTTAGTCTGCAAAATTTCAGCAGAAGGCAGGACCCTGCAGGGTCTAACCCTGCAGGCCCCTTCTTTAAACTCATATCAACAAAAGTTCTCTGGTGTTTGAGTTTGATGCCAAAATACGAAATGGCAACGAAACCAAATCAGTTACATTCTGTTTTTAGAAGTGATGCACACGTATATGCAACTTCATTCTAGATACTGTGGTATTGCTAGTCTAACCTGCAGGACTTCCTGTCCTCCATCCATTTCTCCCATATGTTTGTTATACCCTTTTACATCTGGTCTTCATTTAGACAACAAGTTCAGTAAGACAGGAGTAGCCAATGGAATTCAAAGACTCTGAGACATTATCTGACAGGCATTTCTGTCACAAAGCCAACAATAAAAACAATGATCTTAAAAGAACAAAAACTAAAGCTTTTATTACCTGACCATCTCATGCCAAAAGCACTACATAGAAATTGTCACTTCAGGCATAGAAAAACAAAACCACAAAAGGAATATTATTTGTGCCTTATGTTTGCTTATCAAAAAAGAAAAAACCCTCAAAAGATTTCTCACTATGTCACACATTCCCACTGGGCAGATTTAAGCTTCAAAAGCTTCTTAACAAAACAATGCCTCAAAGCAAGTTAGCTGATCCGTGTTTTATAAACCAAAACATGTCCTTAGTCAACTAAGAATTTCAGCATTTGGGATAAGATCAGACTACAAAATGAAAAAGGAAAAAACAAACATGAATTCTTTGTTCACGATAGTATCTCTTCTCTCACGTTTCTGCTCCAATATTTTTCGTCAGTGCATCTGAATGACGTTATATTGACTTGTACACACAAATTCAAAGTTACACGCAGGAAAGAAAATTAGATCATCTCCTCCTTCCCCAGATAAAGAATGTGTCAGATATTAAAAAGGAAATGTATATTGCATTTGATCTCAACTGAATGACCGCCACACTGAGCATAACGCTTTTGAGCTGCAGACCAGTTTGGAAGAGTTACTGCCTCCTAAAAACCATCTTAGAAAAACTGCAAATGCTAACTTGACAGTATATTGTAAGCACAGTAGTTAATGCTATTTGATGCACAGTTTGATGACAGTCAGGCTAGAAGTAGTGCAACTACTGATCAGCAATCAGAAGACCTATACTCACCCCTGAAATCCTGAGGCCAAAATTCCAGGCAATGGAATTAACCATCTCTGGAAGGGACTTAAAACCTCAAGGACCGAACCCCACTCACTCTCTCCATTTATCTGCCTTTTACTGAAAAGAGGAAATTCTTTCTCCTTCTCAACTTGTGTATTGTAACCCAATCTCACAAATGTCTAACTTTTGCATGCTTTTGCATGGCCACAACCTAGTAGTGAAGAGTGCTCTCCTGTGAAGTTAGCTGAGTGTTTCGTTTTATGAGCAATCTATCTACTCGCAACCAGCAGTACAACAGCAAGGTTCGTCTCTGCCCCCACACTTCTGAATTCAGGAAGCAGTGCTATGAAGTTTGAGATTTATCAAAACATGGATTGATGCAATCAAAACAGAGGAATTCAGACACTTCATACAATGCAGAGAGAAATGCAAAGCAGTATCACTCTTAAGAGAGGCAACTGTGCATTAAAAGGACTGCTGTATCCTAGAATACTCAGCCACTGCTTTGCATTTACAGTCTGACCACCCAGCTGAAACCAGAGGAACCTTCTAAGCATAACTTCCTAACGTGACTTTGGAGCATAAGACCTAACAGAAACTATCTTGGAAATCCCACTCAATCTTTCTCAGTCTCAGTACCTCTTTTTATAAAAAGAGATGGTGGTGCTTCCTTTTTTTCCCACCCTTTGCCTACTTTCTCTAGTCAGACCCAATGATCCAGAAAAGTGTGGGGCAGGTCCCTGCAGGCAACCACGGTTTTGCCGAGGCCAGCTGAGTTCCAAACAGGCTGGAGACCAGCTCAGCAGAAGCCTGGGCAGCCACGGTCCTCTGCCTTCACTTTATGCCAATTAGAGACAAGTCATCTCACTCTCTCATAGCACCATATGCTAGTGTGACTACATAACTTTTGATAAATGACGCAACTTGTTCTGCCTGTACCCATACTCTCAAGCTTGATTTCAGCTGTATTCTAGTGCATGGTTGTACCTTCAGTTGTACACACCCCTAAATTAATCTGTCTCTGGTCTAGGCATGCTCTGTTCCTTCAGAGTTGGCTCAGTGCGGACAACGGACATACACGATGTGGTTGGCTGGTTAACTTAGTCATGACCTTCTGCTTTCTCATTGTCATATGCATCTGCTCCTAACAGCCTATCCAAGGAGCTCTCTCATTCATTAAAATCACACTCAGGAGAGAAATGAACTTGAAAATGCTTTTCAAAACATCTCCCTACTAACCGCTCGGTTTCAATTTTCTCTTCTGCTCACTGGAGTACTTTTCCCCTAGCTCGTGCCTTGGCTTTGCATTTATGCATTCTGACACAGTACAGCCAGCTGGACTGCACTAGATGCATAGCTACTATACAGATCTCCCCAGCAATTAAAAATAAGCCAGTGCACATCCTGGGGGCAACTTAACTCGCATTTATTAAGGAGAAGAGCCAAAAATACTGTCTCACACAGTTAAAGAAATTGTTTTACAGTTTAGACTGAATGCCGTCATGGATTTCAACTGTGATTTTGCCCATCTGTTATATAAAACCTTTTTAACAAGACCCACATTCTCATCATCAGAGATTCATTCCACTCAAGGTACTTGATTCTGTTCTTACTGCACACAAACGTATCATGTTTGCATCCTGACTTCTTCCTTCAATAGATGTTAGGGAGAAAGAGAGTAGAATGAGAAAGGGAGACCTTGGCATGGGTGAAGACAGAAACAGGATAGTCAAAGTCCTGATAGGAAAAATGAAGGCAGTACATCTTTCCTTCTCAAAGACATGGGGATCTTGGCAACCCACAGGCTAAAAGTGAGGTTAGCAAGGAGCACAGAGCGAAAAACAGGGCAACAGGAAGGGAGAAGAACTGGTATGAACAGAGAGGGAAAGTCCCCTAATAAGGGACACAAAGAGGAATCTGCTGGAATTTTGACGACTAGCTAGAGCTCCCAATACGCCAAAAGCTCAGCCTATGTAAGTTAAAAGTACTACAGCCTCCTGGCTGTGCAATAGATATGTTGTGGAGATGGGAGGGAAGGCAGAAATCACCCAAGCCTTCCCTTTTCTGGAGGCCATTCCAAGTAATACTCAATAGCTATATGCACTTTGCTTTGATATACAGACTGCAACTACAAAACCCAGCCAAGGGCAAACAACTCAGCTGCACATTTTGAAGCCAAAGTATGTTGAATTCCCAGGGTGCTGCAGTATATTACTGCTTCTTCCCCCAGGTCACCTTACCCCTTCCCCATTCCTTGGCATACCTCAAGGTTGCTGAGCACCTAGAAAAAGAAGAAAGGTTGTTTGCACAGTAATTTTGAAACTGGTACAGCCAGCTGTGACAGGCCTATGTGTAAAAGTAACAGTTTGGTTCCCCTACCTGATTGTAATCTGCTATTTTAGTGCAGGACCTCCTATCAAGCAAGCTTTATTTTCCTGGAAGAAGGACAAGATGTCAGCACATTCTCTAAAGCTAGAGCTCCAAGCTTAGTTATATGTAGCACTAATGATATGCAAATCCCTTAAAAGTAGCATATGACCCAGTACAAAGTAGACAACTTCACACATTGACAGTGGCAAGAAAAGGTTAGGGAATCTCTGTTCCAATACAATGGTGGAAGGCAGAATGGACTTAACATCTATTTACCAACAGAAATCACAATATAAATAAAAGAAACTATCCATAAAAATGTATGACCCCACATAATCCTATTACAATCTCCACAATGTCAGTAGGAGGACTGCATTCTGCTTTGAGGTAGGGTATTCTGGAGGTACTAAGAGCCACTATTGTTACACTCCCCACAAAAGTTCTCCTCACCAGTTTCAGTGCAACACTGGGGAAGCATCCCATTTAACGGGTAAGGCAATGGAGCTGGACTCCACATTCACCTCTGTTGCTGGTCTGCTGCATGACCTTGAACAAGTTAAATAATCCATTTCCTCTCCCATGCTGCATGTGTCTTGGCCTGTTTGGACTGAATAAGCTCCCTGGAGTAGGTGCTGTTTCAACTATTTTTGTTCTGCTTAAAATAATAGGGCTGCAAATATTTGCACTTAATGAGGCTCATCCATAGCACAAACTCCTAAAAGGACACTTCAAGAAGGTACTCAATGCAACACGGATTTCAGTTTCAAACTTTTCTCCTTCACTGGGCTATAGCAAAGATACAATGCTTGAAAATGGAAAAAGTAGCCTGACAGCACAGATCTAAGTATCTTAGATTGCCAAGTCCAGTTTTCCCATGCTAACTCCCTTCCATTTACTCTTCATGTCTAAAGTTATTTTCCTCTATTCCTATAAATAGTATATCTACATTCTCTTCCCACCCTAGATACACCACGCTTCTCCCCTAGGATGAATCTCACTTTGTTATTTCCTGCCCAGGCTTTTAACTAAACTACATGGCTTGGCTTTAATAGCTTAGCTGTTACAAAACCCTTTTCTGAGAATATAATAAAACTTCTGGGTTCAGTGACGCACATAAAAAACCCACAAGCAGCATACAGGTCTCCAACCACACACTAGACAGAGAGATAAAGCCAGTAGTAACCTTCTCACTGCCTGGTTCCAAACAGCATATCTTACACATACAAAATAGCAAACCCCACAGCAGAAGCAGTGATACTCCAACTACCTTAAATCCACAGAAATGGGAAAGAACAAAAGCAGTGAGAGGATATGGAGCAGCTGGAGCATATTACTACTTGCAGGGGTGCTCCATTAGAGCCCTCCTTCTCTCAGTCTGGTGCAGCTGATGGCCAGGACCTGGTTCTCATTTGCTGTAAGAATTACACATGTTGGAAGGTATGGTCTTGGATGCACATTCACCTCCTTCTTACAGCACTGTTACATTAACATCCCTTTACAGCATATGTGAGAAACAGACCCAGAATCTTTCTGAAAAACAGCCAAACTTATGTGAGAAACAGACCCAGAATCTTTCTGAAAAACAGCCAAACTTTTTTTTTTTTTTTTTTTTTTTTAATACAAAATAACCAGCCAGGCCTCCTGAGTTGTGAGTTTGCCTGTACCCATGACCTCCAACTAACAGCTGGAAGTTCTGATGACTACAAACTACAAACAAAATATCACTCTCTCTCTCCTCCCCTAACACACCCCCACAGTCCCCGCACACGCACACACACCCTAGTTTTTCAGTTGGACATCTGCAGATATGACACAAGGAAACAACGGCATCTGTAAAACTGATTCAGTGGCATGGTACCAAAGTACTACCTGATACCCTTCAGAATATCAACAGTCTGAGAATGAGTTTTATTCAGACTTGACAACCAGATAACATATTTTCACATTTTCTCCCTCAGAGCTATAATGTTCTGCTCACCAATGCCTAGGACTTTTCTTGACGACTTGAAACCTATCAGATACCAAGTTTAGAAGAGTTTTTTTTGCCACCTCCAAATCAGACAGTTGTTATTGCTTAATCAGTGAATCAAGCACATGTTCAAAAGCAGAATATGCGTCCCTATCCCAGCAGATGAAATCTGACAGAGTCTCAGAGCACTTCAGAAGATAATAAATATGAGCGTACACTACTGCTTCCAAGCCTACAACCACTTAGTGCCTTGCAGTTTAACAAACTGGTCCCTGAAGTTTTAAAAGAACGAGATCAATGTATGACCCTGCTGTTACATGTGGCTAAGAGAAATGCAAATCATCTATCTTCCTTCAGACAGGAATTAATCAGGAAGGAACTGCTCTATTAACCTCCTGCCAAGAACAGGGCCCAGAGGGCAAGGGTGCACGCTTTGAAGCATCAGACAATAGCTACTGCTGGTAGCAGGACACTGGACTTGCTGGATCAGTATCTGATACAGCAAAGGAGGTTCTGCATTTCTACCTTCTGAGACAGAAGACAAAAGTCCTGATCGCAGGGTTTATGCACAGGGACACTGGGGGAAGTAAGATGAGTCATCTTAAGGCATTCAGTGAAAGTGGATACACTTCACACCTTTAGCTGACTTGTATCTATTTTCCCCAGTGCCATTATATAGGCAAGCCCTAAGTTAGACCAAAAAAAAAAGAGCAACTTGAGCAATGAAGAAAACACAGAAAGTTCAGAATCTGACTTGCCAAAATTAAGTATCTCTAGTCATGCTCAAAAAGCATGTGAGCAACTGATAAAGATCTCCACAACCACTCAGAGATCAACAGCAACATGAGTGCATTTCAGGACACTTTTTTCAAAGTCATCTGATCTGAAAAAGAAAAAAGGTGCAATTGAGTTGGTCCATGCAAAGGAAACAGCTAGTATTTCATTTTTACAGAGCAAGCTATGCTCTATGCTAGGCTGCTTCCTTTGAAGTATGAAGGCAGAGAACTGGGGGGAGAACCTGTGATCTGAACAAGAGCTCAGGACACCCTCGTGCAGATGGCTGGCACAACAAATTAATGAACACCTTCCTCACTTAATTGGTGCAAAGCACTGACAGTGGTTTACTCTGCAAGTACAGCCTAGCTAGGAGGGTAATTACTTGGCACTTCTGAGACACAGTTGTCACCATCTGCTCTGCCTCAGGTTCTCATCTTTGAAATAACTGTAAGAACAGACTTTTTCACAGGCTTTTGGAAAGGTGATTACAATAGAGCTGATAAGGCACCTGGATACCAAAGTAACGGACCAAATACCAAAGCGGCAAACACCAAAGTGGTGTAAATGCTGGTTGGTTTCTCCAGTTTCTCCTTAATTAGCAGAATATAATTAAGGCAGATCTGTACAGTTTGTAATCAGAGTGTTGTTGAGCCTAAAAGCTGATCTAAGGCCAGAAGAGACTCAATGAAAAAGACAAGGACAAAGCACCCAACCAGAAGAGATAAGAGTAAGGCCAAAGAATCACTACGCAGAAATAGCTTTGTGGTCTGCCTGGTCCACCCCAAGGACTGTGCACAGAGGTAAGGAGCAGAGGCATGGAGGATCACAAAACGTGGGTTCAACTCTCAGCTCTGTCAGGGATCTGCGGACACAAGGCAATCCAGTTCTCATGTGAGCCTGTGAGTCAACCATCCTAAACAGTTCTGCTTCAAGAAGTTGTGCTTTGCAGTACCTTTCAATTAACAACAAGTTAACTATATTTGCAAATTTTTACTCCACATAACTGAACTGTTCCTTCTGTACACTTGTTCTAAGCAGCTGATTCATGTGAACAGCTCCCAGCTATCTAAATGGTTATCATCATCAAGTAGCAACTGAAGTCTTAGAAACTCTGATTTCTCCTCTATGTTCAGAGGTCTAGCTTGTTGTGATGGTCTAAATGAACTGTCCTTTCCAAACAGCAGCAAAACCCAAGTGTACCTACAGGTTTGTGACTCAGCTGATTCTACATCACTCCGAACTGGTACACAGCCATCACAAAAACCTCTGAAAGGAAGCCGCCTCCATCTTCTTCTGAGCACTTAATGCTCCTTGAGGCCTGACATCAGTTTTAGTAACAGTGTAACTAATGTTCCTGAAGAGATGATGTGTCCCTCTAGCTGAAGCCCAAAGTGTGAATTAATTATTTAGGTATAAGAATATCTTAAAACAATGTAGACTATTCTCTTTCCAGTACTGGAAGACCTAAACCAATGCAAGTTTTCAAGTAGTTTAACAATATATGCCTGGTGGAGAGTGGGTCTATACCATTTTAACATTACATATGCTCATTTTGCAATGACAACTGCTCCAAACTTGTTCATAGCACATTTCCTTCGAACAAACAGAAAACCATCCTTCTCATCTGTGCTTTCATTAGGAGTGCTCCGTTTCTCTAGTGAATCCTGATGACATAGGAGTCAACTGGAGAGTCTTATAATCTCATGTACTGCAGAGCTACCTCAAATCCAGCATGAATTTCAAACAGTCCTTTTCAAGGCTGGCACAAGGGCTGCATAGGGCAGAGCACAGAACCCAATCTAAGAAGAAAAGATGCAAAAACAGGCAAGGACCGTTTCAAGGTATGATCTAAATCCTGCAAAATGAGGTCACTAAATCTCTCACCCATATAGTTTTACCCTCCAAAACAACATAACTGAATCCACTAAAGGATGATATTTTGATATGTATGTTCATCAGACAGGGAGAAGGTGAAGATAGCAGATAAAACAGTACAGAGAAATATTTAGTAGCAGGTATTTATTGGAAATGGTGCCTAAGAAAAGGAGCTTGTACGCATGGCCAACACTGACTTGCAGCATGTGCAATTTGCAGTCACATATTTGTACCAGACTGACTTATTCAGCAAGGAAGCATAGTCGAGCAAGTAGGACTCTTGTCCAGCATACGAGACCTGGGTTCTAGTTCTGGTTCTGCTGCCGCCTCAACAGACCACCTGTTTCCTCGCACCTGTTTCACATTCACCTCTCTATATAAAAGTTCAGTCAAAGGCACAGGTAATGGAGACTCCTACTATCCAAAACCACAGGCACAGACCCCTTGCAAAAAGGAGAGCAAAACAGTGCTGCTGTTTTGAATGCCAAATATAACTTCTGAATGTTAACATACTCACAAGACCCCATGCAGTAACATCTTATTAAAAATAAGAAAGTAAGAGAAAGAAGGATTATAAGAGATTTGCACAAAATGAAGGAGCAGTTCTAAACACAAGTCATGAAAAATCTAGTTTTTAGTTGTCTGATCTAACCACTAGATCACAGCAGCATTAACTGCTATAGAGCTTCTAAAAAGCAGATGAAATCCGGACTATTACAAGGATGGGAATAGGAGCTCTTAGCAACGTCAACATTTTGCGTGCACAGCTCCACAGGTTGTACCATGCTACAGTGAGCATGAAGCTGTGCTAATTTACCTCAGCTGAGTATCTGTGCCTGGAGTGTCCATCCCAGCTTATTTGCAGCAGCTACAAAACAGAAACATCTGACAGCCTCCTTGTTCTGCTTTGGTGTCTGAGTTGGCTTACAGACTTTTGGTTTTTCTCATTAACGAAAAGGAAATAGTTTCTCAATGCATTGCTAAACAGGACCCAGCACAAAGCAGCAGTAAAGTGTACAACCAAGGTAGACTCAGTAAAACAAACAAAAAATAGTTTTAAGAAAAAATAGTAAGTATAAGCACAGAGAGAGGTAGAGAGATAGGGAGAGATGGAGGACCAGATGGATGGATTTTCCTTTGAACCTTCTGACTGAAGGCTGTCACAAGAACAGCCACTGCCTAAACAGTACAGTACGTTATTTCTGTTTTGTCAGATCATGTAGACAGCATCCTTTCTGGGTCACTTGGAGGCCATGTACCACCCCTTTTCTCCCTACTTTTTTTTTTCCTTTTTTTTTCTTTTTATTTTTTTCCTCCACAATCCCAGAATCTGAGAGCTGTAAACACTCAGCTGGGGCCTTTGCAGCTAAGGGTGCGAGTGGGAGGGACTCACTCAAGTGGTTCCCTGTATCCAGTAAGGCGACATTCTTCAGAGATTTCATCCTAGGGAGGCACACGAGCCTCATGCAGTTGCAGGCATAGTCCTCCACTTCAGTATCAGAGGTTTCACACCCAGTGCACACTAAAACTGAAAGTTCTCCCCCTTTCTTTATAACCTGAGGACATGCAACTGCAACAGAACAGTTACGAGAGCTCTGCAACACTAAGAACTGCACCTACACTCTTATCATTTGTTAAGCACAACCATGCTGCTGCCGCATCTGTCCTGCAGCTCACCTTCCTCTCAACTCAGATTTCTCTCCAGCACTCATCTAGCTCAGACTTTGCCTCTTTAGCTCAGCCATGTTTCATTAAGCTTAACTGTATTTCGATATGGAGCACAGAAAGACTAATTCCTCTCCCTGCACAAAGATACTGAAGGATATCTTTAGTTGAAATTGACCTAAAGACCCGTTAAGGTTTCACATCCAATCATGAAATTAATGCATGAGTCACTCAGCAGGCTCATGGTTTCACCCTGCTATGCAGAATGTTTCTGGCCAAACACAGAACATCTCCTGTTCTCACTTGTTTGGTTCCATCAGCAAAGTCCCCAAATTCTGTCTCTGTTCACATGCAGCCTAATCACAACCAGCTCCAAAAAATTTGTTGGCAATCAGGGAGAATTTCAGTGTCAGTCAGCAACTTGGGCCTCAGCAAAGACTTCACAATGCCTAGTTCAACAGAAACTTGGCCCCCAACCAAGGTCTTTAACAAAATGATAAACAAACATCTGTCAGAAATGGACTAGCAGAGCTAATCCTGCCTTTGGCAAGAGAGCAAAAAGAGGATCCCCTGAGATCCATTCCAGGGCCTTTATGCCTTAAAAAGGTAGAGTGGTCCAGTGCCTGTGACACTGACCTTCATCACGCCACTGAAAGAGAAGAAATCTGGAAAACTTTAAGAAATCTAAGATTTCAATCTCCCTGCTCCAAGAGAAAATCAGCCCCCCAAAATTATTCTTGACAGCTGGGAAAACCTAGACTCAGATCTTTGCTCTCCTTTATTTTTCCTGCATGTCTCTGAGTAAAACACTGAATGCCAGATCCACTACAAATTTCAGTAACGAGTTAGGAACCTGTGTACTTTGATGGTACTGCATCATATGGTCTTTAAGTCTCAGTTCTTGGTTTGTTAGAACGCATCATGGTGCTACACTACTTCACCAAGCTGGGGAAGAGAGGGAAGTCTGTGAGGTGCTCAGATCCTAATGTAACAACAGCTTCTCAAGGTAAATCAGATAAAGAATCACTTGTTCATGTTATCTGCTGTAACTCATGAAGTTATACAAAGGTAAATGCAGCCTAAAGATAATACTAATACTATGCTTCTCCCTATAATTGTTCATTCTCTCAGCAAATCCATTGCATCTCCTCTCCCAGAGAGGAAACTACCACTCTGTTCCCCCTGCCAGCTTTAAAATAACTGCAGCTACAAAGCAGCAAGTGACAGGGAGAAAATTATAAATGGTTTATAATTTGGAGAGTAAACACAGGTTCATTTTTTATGAGAAAGTGTGTGTGTGTGTGTGGGGGGGTTACAATCCACAGAAGTCTTTGTAAAATTCCAAACTTATAATGTTCTCTATCATTTTTATGATGACACTACTCCTTCTCACACATCTGCAAATAACTCTTAAGTATAATCAATCTTACAGGGAGGGAGATGAGAATTAAAATAAATAAATAAATAAATCTTGTGCATTGTAAACTTCCAGTGCAAATAAAAGAGTAGAATTTACAACGAAAAATATAAAGCCTGATATTTCCTTCAGCAAGGTCAGGAAGGGAATGACTAACCCTAAGTCTCCTTCATAGTCTTGCACTTTCCTTTCCTCCTCATTGCAAGCCTCATCCTGCATGGTACTGAACACCCACAGGTCTCATCTTGTGTCCCCAAGACCAGCTATGCTACTATAATTATACTGATACTTAACAATAAAAATGTAGTTTACTATTGCTGTAGCGTTTGAAATTTTGATTTGGAATAAGAGAGCCTTTGACAAAGAGAATCAGACTTCACATCATTAGAGGGGCAGGTAAAGAAGCCTTAAAGCAATGGAAAGATGTTGTTGGATAAAATCTGAATCAAGCCCACAGTACTTTTTCATAAAAGCATTTGCAGTTTTTACATCTTTTATGCTCCATATTCTCCTTAGGAAACATTCTTCCTACTTCTCCTCTGTCTCCTCCTCTGCAATATGTATACTTAATTATTACTTTCATCTTAAAGTAATACTTCTGATTATCCAGTGATGAGTAAGTTTAGCAGTCTCTAGGGTTCAGAATTTCTGCTTGATCTCTTGCTTAGATGACTGCATCAGAGCAAGGATACTGCTGAGTGAGAGTGATCAGAAAAGAGAAAAAAACAGGCATGCTTGGGAGAAAATAAAAAGCCATTGTTACAAGTCTGCATGCTATTTTGTAATGGAAATACCCCCCTCCTAAGGGAGGGGGGAGGAAAGACAAAGGGATTCTATGTTGTATTTCTCTGCCTGTGAACTGACGATTCTCAGCACTGGATACAAATTCATTCCTTAAGCCTTGAGATTTTTCACTGCAGCCAACAAACACTTCATATTTCTGCAAAGATCACTCATGGTGTTTTCAGACTCTCTTGATTTACAGTACAGTATTTCATCCTGAGCTTTTCAAAAGAAACCTCCCTAAGTTAGGCATTACTGAAAATACTAACTTCCCTAGGATGTTTTTGAAAATGCAGATCCCACATCTGTACAATCAAAGATGCTAAATGCTATTGGTATTCTGCTACACCTCCTGCTACGTGTGATACAAAACACTGATGGGGGTAATTCTCCCTATAGTACTCTTCTAGAGTATTAAGGCCAGAAATACTGCGAAGGCCTATAAATGCTTGAGAAATTCAGCAGTGCAGCAGATAGCTTAGTATCTATCTCCTAGACACCAGGTTTGTGCCCACATAAGGCTTTCCTAAGGTTTGGCTCAGATAGTGGTTTGAAAGCTAGACTACATCAGATTTCCTTCCAAAGCTCCGCTGTTCTCAAGATCTCCACAGAGGTGAACTTCTACCCTGCTCAGCCATCACATGATGAGTGAACAAAACAGCAGGATCCCCTAAGTATCTGCAGTCTTTCTTTAGTATCCAGACTCTGAATCCCAAACATCTTGGGTAGGAAAAACTCTCTACCTCTACCTTCTTTATCCATTGCTTTGTTTCTCTTGTGTTTTGGCAAAGCAAATTCACAAATTCCACTAGATTGTTTACAGTATACTCTTGAAAGCACAAATAATAAACAGCAGACTATTATTAGCTTTCCAGCTGTGACCTGATCCAAAGAATACTGAAATTATTGGAAGTTTTCACTGATTTCCAAGAATGTAGATTAGATCCTGTTTGTGTTGTCTGTTACCTAAACAATACCCTTGCCTGGGCTGGCATTAGAGCCCTGCCCTTGGTTAGGTTAGAAACACAGGCAGCTGTGAGCTCAATGCAAACAGTTTGGCTAGCCAAGCTGGTCAGCTGGTTAGTATGTCATGTTCTGGAGTCTATTTTCACAGACTACCTGCAAAAATCTTGCATGATGAATATTGCCACTGCCTATCATTGCAAAATTGGAACACAAAACCAAATTAAAAACTCACCCCAGGAAAAAAGTAAGACTTTTGATCCTTATAGCACAACGGGTCCCAATTTCAACCTCTTTTCAAACCACAAGGCTAGAAACATTTTTAATGAAAGCTGAAGTTCTCACATAAGCCAATGACTACACATCATGAGACTTGCAACAGGCTCTGGCAGCTGATGACAGGGTGATTCCTCTGTTTTTGTACATCCTTTTCCCACAGCCACAAGCCCGTTGTCCACAGCCTCCGTCACAGAGACACGCCTCTTCAAATCTAGGTATCACCAAGCACTCTGAAGAAAAACTGCACAGAGAGAGAGATGCTGGTCACAATTAAGAGCGAAGGGAGAAAAGAGAAACATCAGTAACAGGGCTTCTTCAGGCTAGACTGGGCAAAACACATGGAAAAACACCAAACAGGCAACACAGAAAGAAGTATGCGTATCAGAAAAAGGAAGTGCCTGGTAAGTCTCTACAATTGCTAAGAGAAAGGGAGAGGACAGAGCACAGTCACCCAATAATAGGAAACTACAGCATTACTCACTACTTTGAGGACTTGCCTGCCCTTCTCCCATTCAATCTACTCAGTAGATGGCCGAGTTCTTAAAAGCACCTACTAAAACTAGATTTCTCAGGACACATCCACCCACTAGCTCAGCAATGCAGTTACTGCTATCCTCTGCTTCAGTAAAAAAGCACATGGCATTTTAAGCAAGTCTTTCTACCTTAAACTGTAGCAGGGCATCAGTTACAGCACT
This sequence comes from Rhea pennata, assembly GCF_028389875.1. Lineage (NCBI taxonomy): Eukaryota > Metazoa > Chordata > Aves > Rheiformes > Rheidae > Rhea > Rhea pennata. The sequence goes on from NC_084682.1 coordinate 1,355,855, forward strand.
GCTGCTATGGATGTGGTTGCACAGCTACGTTTGTTGCCCTACGACAGGATGACATCTGCAGGGGCAGGATTCCCAAGAATTCCACTGCTGAGCTGCTTTCAAAGTCTACTGCAGGAAACAAAAGCAAATCTATCCACATGAAAGAAAAGACAGTTCTTAAAAAAAAAAAGAAAAAGAAAAAGAAAGAAAGAAAAGAAAAGAAAAGGTTTGGCATGTATGTTACAATCACTAGTGCCAAGGCTGCAGGTTTTCTGTTCTCACAATGAGGGCAAGTCAAGTTTGTTCCAAGCTACTGCTACCAGAACTGCTTCTACAGAAACTTCTCAGCAAAAAGCAATGGATTTTTTGAATCCATCTGAATATCTTTAGAGAAGATTTGAGGATGAGCCATGTAAAATGGGGAAAGAGAAAACAAACAATTCACATACAAGCCTTTACTTCTTTATGTAAAGATGTTTGTACTACCAATTGTTTTATGTCTAAGAATTAACATCAGTTATACATCAGTAACACTTTGCCCTGGGGAAATTAAGAAGTATACAGCTATGGAAACTTTGAGACCTGCAATAAAACTATTTTCTAAAATAGTAACTCATTCAGAAAGAAAAAAACAAGTGTTAAAAGATAGTATTTTTATTTACAACCTATTCTATTTCAAATCTTCCCTACCATTCCATATTAACATCTGTTTTTAAGAAATCAGAAGATGTTCTACTACACAGTGAATCAAAATGCAACAGCATGGCACGGATAGACATCAACCTTCCATGGTTTTCCAAAGCGCTATCACCTCCAATGTATAAGTAGGATAAGGGTGGGGCTGGGGGGTGTGTGTGATGCAGTGGCTTTTTGCTTCTTGTAGTGAAAGCAGAAAAGGGAGATGGCTGAGAAAAGCACTTTTTGTAAAAAAAAAAAAAAAAAAAAAAGCGAACTATAGGAAATTGCTTAACTGAAATGTGGCAAGTTGCCACATTCTCTGAAAGTATCTTTTACAACAGCTGAACAGCTTTTATTTCAAAAAGCTACTATGAGATTATAGTTTGGGACTGTCAAAAAGAACAAAGAATACTAAAAACCCTTCAGTACAAAATGCTTTTGAGTTATAACGCTCAAAATGCTCGAACACTACAACTATTTATTTCATATTCTCAGAGGAAAAAAAAATGATATGTTCTGCCATGCAGCAGGGATCAGAGATTTTAAGTTTGCTCATCAGTTTTAGAGTAAGCTTCCTGACCTCTCTGTACAATGCACTGGGGCCAAGCCAAAACAGGAAATACAGGAACGAAAAATCTTCTCTGGTATCATAGCTGAAATTCAGTTGCTAGAGAGCTGGTGATCCACAGCTCAGCTCTAGAAAGGCGAAACAATTCACAGATAAGATGGAGTCAATGGACTGCATGAGTTTTTCCTTTCCCTTAGCACTGGATGTGTCATTAGTAAGTGGGTATGCTACTGAGTTTGCTTCCCCGGCCAGCTCTCCTTCCTTCTCAGAGAGCAAACAAGCAAACCCACACAGCGAACCCTTCCACCTCCCTCTGGCTCTGCAAGTCCGTGTTTTCTCAGGGTGGCTTCCTGCTGCCTCAAAAACTTAAACATTATGGTTGCAGCCACACTTCTGTGAAGTGTATTTGACTTAGAAGTGGGAAGACAATGCAATGGGGACAGAGCCTTTAGATCTGGGACATACCTTCCCTCAGGCAAATATCTTCAAACCAAGTCTCACTGTACTACATGCGTAAGCTCAGCTCACAATTATCCTACAGGACACTAAACAAGAACACTTAAGTAACACCTGAAGCAGCCTCAGTTCAGGAACCACTTCTCCAAAACATCCCTGATTTCCTAGTCTAGAGGACAGCAGGAGTATTCACTTAAGCCTACTGTTTGCAGAAAGCTAATTATTTGTGAAATTTAGGAACCTGTGTTTTTATGGTGTTTGAGAAATTTACATCTATGCAACTAGGAACAGGGAGAACACCTGACTAGCATTCTGGATAGTCAGTCAGTCACCCCAAAACAGAGGGAGGGATTTTCCTGTGGCACATTACAGGTAAAAGGTCCTCTGTAAAACCTCAGGACCATCTCTCTGAAGGAGACAGTGTTTTTGTAAACAGAATGAAGGATTTGTGGAATAAATCTAGACTTAATGCAAGCGGGAATTGCTATGAAGAAGGAAGAATTGTGGTGCAAAAGGTACTGTTTGTTGCTTTTTCCTGATTTTGTCCCGAATTAACTGAGGTGAATTGTATGTAAATTCTACTACTTTACTCTAAGATTGCTATTCACTTGCTGGGTTTCTGTGACTTTGTGTTGGATCAGTTTTGTGGCTTCCTTCCTACTCTCCTGCTGTTCTGCAGGGAAACGAAGAGAAAGAGTGAGATAACAGGAAGAGTAGGAGTCCTTATTCCTGTACAGAGATAAAGCAGGATGTGACCCTTATTCCTTAAATAGGGTAGAAGTGGTTGGAGCACAAGATCCAAACTGATGTCTCCCTAAAGCAAAGAAAGAGTACAACAAGGACCAAAAATGAAGCTGCTAATCTTGGGTTAGGAACTTAATGACATCAATGGTGCTTTGTAGGAGGAGCTTAATTAACTACAAAGAACTTAGATTAATGGTTACTTCTGACTGTTTTTGCTAAACAAAGCTTAAACACTGGAGCACTTGATGGGCCTCAAACCCTCCTAACCTTTGATCTTACAACGTATTGGTGCTGCTCCCGGTTGAGACCATGCAACTACTGCAGCATTGATGCTCCGCTTTCATTTGACCAGATGTCTAGAAACCTGTGTGACCCGTTTGTCCAGCTCAGAGGCAGCCCTTCCCTGCCCTCACGTTGTGCTGCCCTATTAAACTTTGCCTTTAAATTTAACAGCCTCTTATGACACTGGTTCCAGTGAATGCCTGACTCTGTTTCCCAGAGCAGCATACAATTTATTACCTGGAACAGGGCAATGGGAGTGAAATACCACAGGGTAGTCTCATGTCCAAGTACAGTTATGGAGCAGCATCTGTTCAGTCTGAAATCTCAAGCTGCTGTACTAACATGCAGAAAAGCACAGTTTGGGGAGGATTTATTGCAAGTGGTTGATCACTGTTGTCACTGCCACTTACGTACTCCCATGCTAGCTAAGGTTACAATCAAATCGCTGTTGCTAGGGCTGTATGAACAGGAAAGATGGTACCCCCATGCCAGAAGTTCATAGTGTACAAGTAGCGATTCACCTCATTCAGCCTCTTAATCTCTAGTCTAAGAGTCCACGCCACCAACAACTGAACTTGTCTGCCTTCACAGCAAGAGCCTCAGGTGATCTTATCTCTGCAATAGTATCCTAGATAATAACAAGGAAAAAGAAAACACTGCAGTTAAGATCACTAGCTGGGTTAGAGGCAGCTATGCTGACTGAACTCTGAAGCAGCTACACCCACATACCAAGCAAGGTTGTAACAGCAGGTGGACCTGTTCAGCCCATTAAAGACCACTAGGGCCACTGAAGTCTGACTCCCAACCCAACAAGGTACTTCTGCATGTGTTTTATTCAGGTATGCCCGAACTCAGGAGTTTAAACATGCACTGAGGCAAAGCTAAAAATTGTACTCCATATCTCCAGTGACTAAAGAGAAACTCTCACTACTACTTGAGTTCAAGGCTCCTTGTCTCTCTTCCACTTACTTTAGTAAGAGTGACTATTGAACCAGCCCCTTACAGCCATAGACTGTATTTAGCTTCCTGTTTAGCTGAAACACTTGTGTATGAAGCTAAGTAAAACTGATGTCAAGTTTGTTTATGCTTTCAAAAGGTATCTGGTCTTTGCTGGAAATAAGTACCTCTAACCAGACTGACTCTGTACTGCAGTAACTGGAAATGAACTCTGCACCACTGACTTCCAGCCATTCAGGGTTAGATCATGTTGCATAAATAGCAATAGTCAAGTTTAGGGGAGGGGAAAAGACAGACTGCAGCACTCTATGTAAGTGACATGGAGCAACCTGCCTTCTGCTGCAAAGGCAAATACTCTCCTAGCAGCTGCAAAAAACTCCAGACCAGTGGTGATATACATGAAACCAGCAAATTCAGCAGTGGGAGAAGGATAGAAGAAAAAGTTTGGGGGTTAGACTACACAAAGAGATCACAATCTGTATGAACTAGCAAAACTGATAGTTGTGGACAGTAATTCAAAAGGAGGGAACAGCCTACAAAACAAACCACTGTATAGTTTCACTCAAGCTTAAACCTTGAGGCTAACAGGTAACCTGTCAGGAGTTTGCTTCAGGCATCTGATCCAGATAAGCAATGCTAAAGTTCTGCTCATCTTGTGACCATGCCACCCATCAGAGCCATTCCTGTGTAGGAATTACAATGCACTAACAAAGTTCCTTCTTGTCTGAACTTTCACCTTTGTCCTGTCTCCCAAATACTAAACAGCATCAGGACTGCAAGTAGTTTCTCTGAAATGTATCTGCACTGGCTGCTTGCTAAGAGAGACTTAGCTGTGTTGGAACAAATGTAGCTAGTAAAAATGCTCTCATGAAAAGGAACTGAAAACAGTCTGCCTATCGACTGAGACTATAAAGTGTTTGGCTTTCACTTGAAAACATAAAAAGCCTCCCTTCTTGGCTATGGCCCTTCTGGGGAATGAGGAAGGATAAAAGGGCATGGGTTGAGTGTAGGCAGTCTTTCCCTTCACTGCAGGGGGAACTCTAGAGTATACAACTTCTCACCCTGATTGCCTATTCTGAGGAGCCTTTCAAAACATGCTGACATTCAGTATATCTATAAAAAAGATCACAAACTAGTATTTTTCTTCACAAAAAGCTCATGACAACTAACTATCTCCAAGGTGATACAATAACCTGTTAAACTGTCTGTCAGTCTTGAGGAATTTCCAGGACCTTCCTGAACACCACTTCTCAAAGTCAAACATCTGCACTTATCTACTGAAAGGATGCACCGCTTGAGTAATGCTAAAGTCACTTTGCTGCACATAACTCCTAATTATACTAATACTTGATTTTAAGCCTTAGAAAAAGGTTCTGGCTCTTAAAAAGGGACAGAACTGCAATTATAATGATGGCACAAGTAATAAACTGTTACTAGAGGAAAACATTCAGTTTCAGAAACTGTGTTTATGGCTACAGTATATACTTCTGACTGAGGTATCCAGTTGATCAGAACATATGTCTACACAGACAGCACTGAACCCAGTCCTTGGCAAGCAAAGACTTCTTTATCTGCAGGTATTTATTTAATTTTAGTGGAGGTGAAAAATAGAATGTTTTCAGTAACAAAGTATTGCCTAGATTCTTACTGTCTAGCTAAACAGGCCTAAAAAATCATTACTACAGAACTGTTTGGAGATGTTCTCACTTATTTTTCGTTGCTTAACCTTTTACTGGGATGTTTACTGAATGGACAATTAAATAATTGGGTTACTGTGAAGAGTAAGTTAAGGCAGCTCTAAATCCCTCATCTTTGGTACCCTCTGAACAGAACAGAATTCTGATACAGGTCAAGAGCAAAACCAGCTACTTTTCTGGGCTTTTCCAGTCCAGAGGAGAACCCAGAGAGCTTCATACAGCCTCTAACTCTTCACTTTTTGAATAATGCAAGACAATATAGGGCTTTTGTCCAATGGAAACCATACTCTTGACTTATGCTGTTGGTACAGATGACTATTTTCTAGGGACCTTAAAAGTAAGAACACTTTAAGGCATTCTTGTTATCATTTTAGTGACAGAGTTTTAAAAGTAGGTGTGAATAAATGAAATATTTGTACAAAACAGTGAATATTACTTAGGTTGTGATCAGCAATAACAGAGCTTTATGGTAGCATGGGTAAGAGCACCATGCAACACATCCCTTGCTACAAATACAGTTCTAAAGCAGGAAACCCAAGCATTGGTTCTGGATGCTATGAAAGGGCTGAAAGATTTGGAGCAACAAAGCTGACATCCGGGGAAAACAAGCAAGAAAACAATAGTTGAAGGTCAAAAGTAAGATGCCGGCTTCAGAAGATGAAACAGCTCTGATATACTATCACTGTCAAGGTATTATGCCAATTTAGTGTGGTATTGGTCCTATATGTAATACAAGCAAAGTAAGCTAAAAGCCCTTCTCACATGTTCTTGTAAACTTGAGCAATTCTCTGCCCTCGTGCAGAGGGCATGGGGAATTATTAAATTGCAAGTTAGTGCAGATGATTAAAAGTTTTTATAGGTTGGAAACAAGCAATGGCAGAATAACAGTAAATAGGACTCTGACAATCGGTATGTTCACCTTTAAGTTTTAAATACTGTGCAATAAACTACATCAAATCTTGCACTTGGTTGCACAACTGCAAGTCTGGGTAACTTCTGCATCAACTTTCATAAATCAGATGCACAGAATATAAGTCCATCCAATTCTTGTTCTTCTATCATGCTTAAGAGAGAAGTAAAACTAGAGTGAAGACACTGGCCTGATGTCAGGTATGGCCTTCACAGTGTATCAGATATCCTTTCTCCATGCACTCAGTTGAGCTTTGTGCTGCAAAATGAAGGCAGACTGCTGGTCTCAGAGCTTTGGGATCTGATTCTAAATAAACTGAGCTGTATTCCCTCCACCTCATCACTAGAAATCCATCAAGTGAAGAAAGACACCACCAAGAATCTGCAGAACTATTCCTGTAATTCCCACACTGGAAGGAATTTGACAGAAGCAAGAAAGATTAACCCATCTTCAGAAGTTATTACCCATTTTCCAATAATGATTAGGAGTTGAGTTGCATCTACAGGCTATGCACTAAATGCTAGAAAAAGAAAAGCCACCCAAGCTTGTTCTCATTGTAAAAACTGAATAAGCAAGTCACCTACCTGGAATAAGATTCCTATAGGTGATGGTTCTGTAACAGTGACTGTGTATTCTCAAACATTGTGTTTGGCCTTTGGATCTTCCAACTTTTGCAAGTTGGAGGCTAACATTCCCTGTTACTAGGTTTGAGTGTCCAATCAAAGATTAAAAGAGGGCCTTTGAATCTAAGATAGTTGACCACTTTTGGAGGAAAGGCTTTTGGAGACTTTACCCTAAGGTACCAACTTGGATCTTACTCTAGCAGAGTCTTACTACTAGAGACTTACTCTGCTAGACTCCCCAGGGACTAATTTAATCAATCTGTTGGATTGTATGCTGCCCTCTTTATCATCTTGAGAATAAGATCAACCTTGTTTTTCAGGGTTAAATACAAGTCTTGCTAACAACGTTCATGACAATACCTGTTGGGTCCTAATTATGCTGAGTGCAACAGAAAGGATCCCTGCCTTACTTTCCACTAGCTTTCAGCCTAACTTACAGCATTTCTCAGCAGCAACATTGTTGGTCTGTGCCACTTAGATCTAGCCAAGGGGCTTTTAGCCCTTATGCTAGCAAAAAACATTCATCTCTTCAGGGATCTTGACTCTATATTGCTTGTTGTAATAAGTATTTGCTTATGTTGCATCTCACTCTGTCATGCTTATGGCATGGTTATTTTATATATCCTGTGCTCACCCTAGCTTTGTAAGGATGATACCTAATAAAACGGGATGGCAAGGCTGTTGCATCTTCTTCAAGGAAAAATGACCCTAAACCATTGGAAACTGTTTTGGCTGCATTAGGCTTTGTGGTAGGAGTATTAAAGATTATTTTAGAATTAGCACAGAATAAGATGCCTTAGATGCTGACTAAACACAAAAAATGTAAAAATTTCTCCTGAAGTAGAATAAGGGATTTAAAAAAAAACAAAACAAAACAAAAAAAACCACTCCATGTAGGACAATATAGTGCTTCCTGCATAACAATGAGCTGAAAAATCACTGAGCCACCAATAACAAGTCTCTGACATACTGGAAGCTGTAGAATATTGAAAGCGTTAGGTGGAGGTAGCTTGAATATTAAACAAATACATTAGCTACATGAATTCATCACTTTATAGATTTTACCTTCTGTGCTGGAAGGGAAAGTGGCTAGGTTTTTACTCCAAGATAAGCATACTCAAAACTTCTAATTTGCATATTTATATTCTTACAGCAAAATTATCATGTAGATACCATTTTTACTGTAGGGGAAACAGTGAATTGGGTTAAAACCCAGGAAGCCCTTGCCAAACAGCTACCTTTCCTTGACAGCCACCAGGCAGGAAGCCTTCAGCTAGGAAAAGGAAGGGTTGTGGATTTGGACCAATGTTACATTTGGTAAGTTCAATGCTAATCACTTTCTCTGTCCAGAATTAGATCAAAAGTTAAACATTCATATGAGTATACTAATAACATTTGTGCTGATCTTAAATCAAAGCCTACTGAAGTGGAAAGAAATTTGTTTGCACTCTGAATCAGCCTCGATCACTATGGAAAGTGGCACAATAGTGCACTATTATAGCAGGCTTCAGCATGGTACAGGTTAATCTGTTTATACTATGGGCCATCCAGAGGTCATTCAAATGAGCTAGGAAACTTGATAGGATGAGTCAGAGCAATATGTGTAACACTTACTTACTCATGTAGTTAATAAGGAGTAACATTTATTTGTCTGAGCTATAAGTTTACAAATCCACCTGATCATGCATCTTTCATTTACCTTCAGAAGGTTTGGATCAGACACCATTTCCAAAAGAGTTAGTCGCCTTCAAAAATTCCTGGCACTCGCTTCCATCAATAAGACACAGAAAGAGTTCTTCTGCAGTCTAAAAATATCGCTTTCTCAATTTATTATCCTTTGTCTTTCCTGTGTTGTTTTTTACTACCTTTCTCCTACAAAAAGCACTTACATTACATCAAACTAACTCTGAAAACCATGCAAACAGCATTTCTGCTGAAAGAGCTGGAGCTTTAAATGAGTGTCCGGGCCACACTATTCAGGGTTTTCAACCTCGAAAGGCAGTTATAGAAGAACTAAGCCAGCAGAGACTACAACTAAATTCGGCCTTTACCCTAGTGTTACACTGCCTCGCTGCACTGTTTTCAGTTCAGTCATATTCAGTTTCTTTTACTGTAAATGAAAATGGGCTCACATAACCTGACATGCATCTAATGTCAACTGGATAAACCAAACGAACACAAGTGGGTCCCTAAGATAAAGACAGCTGTATTATTTGCTACAGATATGTCACTTGACTTATGTGATGGCTTTGGAGCACCAAGTGTTCCATTAAGTGATATGGCTGTAAATAATTTATGAGCAACCCCATAACACTTGATTAAAACCTACTGAAAGAACATCTAATTAAATTGGCCTCTGAAAGAACAGATAACGATATGATGAGTGTGTAAAGGGCAGATGGCAAGTAGTAGCTCATCAAAACATGAGAGATTAATATAGAAAAAGGTACCTTCATCTGTGTTGCACTCTGACAATCTCTAGCTGCCCAATGCTGGCTATTACAGAGATAATTTCTTCATTCTGCCTTTGGGTATTTGAAGTGACAGCAAGAGTACTGGCTGTCCTCTGTGGCATAAACCACCTTCGAGCATCTGCAGAATAAGTACCTAATCTTTTAGGCAACCAGATTGGAAAGCGCTTACTGCATCTTTTAGTGATCATCAGCAGACAGCAGGTAAAGTCAGAAACCGTGAGAGTGAAACCGAACTGGCAGCTTGCTTTTTTTAATATAAGGGCCATAGAGAAGACTGCTGGTAGCAATCAGGCTATTAAAGCGTATATAGTACTTGGTGGCCAATACTAGAAAACTTCATCTTTAAAAGAAATACATTATAGGAAAATACTGACAATCTTGATGCAAATCACTTGTGCTTCAAGATAAAGGAACACAGCTCACAGCAGGCATTCTCCATGCCTTTCAGCCTCTGAGGAAGTAAAGAGTTCTACTTACTTTGTACCTAAAAACAGACCTGTACATAGACATAACATAAGGGATGTATGTATAAACGTAGAATAGCCCCGAAGTGTAAAAGCATATCACTCAATTCAGGGTTTTGCTTGGAAATTACTAACAAACTTTGTACTTTTTTTAAAAAAAAACAAAGGAAATACATAAGAATGGTGTGAACCATACATACACTGCTTTAATGCTAATGTCTGTCTGACTCCTGAAAGGCAGACTAAAACAAATGAGGCATTTCTTTTCTATCAGCTGAAGTGGAGTCCAGAGTACCATCAAGGCTTTTCTCTTAAAGGAGTGCCTATTTTTCCTCCCAAATCTCACATCTGAGTGGATTTGGTGGGGTTTGTTGTTGTTGTTGTGTTGGCTTTTTTTTTTTTTTTTTTTTTGGTAGCACAAAGTTAGGTTAAATGTAGGGATTGGTGACAGTATAGAAACTGCTCCAATATAATACTAGATATTTAGCAGTGCAGACACCTCAAATCGTAACACTTTCCCATAATAGCCTATGTTAGTAGGTGAAATAAATCATCCCTTTCTGATGCAGAGTTCATGCCAGCCCTGAGACACAAATGAGACAAATGCGTATTTACAGCCCAATTTTCCAGTACCTGGAAACAGGTTTCTTCTAACAACCTTCCCCATATCTCCAGCAGCCAAAGACAAAACAAAAGTGGAAAATGAAAGCAATATTAAATGATATTAAAATCAAAATTTGGCAGGTCCCCAACTACATCATTCCTAGATAGATTTGGCAGGCAGCCCTTCAAGTGGACAACAGTCAGTAAGGGCAGAGATTTTTCCAAAGTCAGTCACTTGGAGTTAGCTACTGTGTGTAAAACTGCAATAGCAAGTTGCAAGCCCAAATAGCAGGGGCACTGTGATCCCCAAATTATAAGACACCAAATACAAAGTGCTTCCTTCTTTGCAGTCAGACTCTTAACCAAAGCAAGTAAGTCCTATTTCTAGTGCATCTATGCCTGAAAGCCCTCTATACTTGAACTCTCTAATAAGAAACAAACAAACAAACAAACAAACTTCTAACAACTTGCATTTTACTGACTTCGAGGCTCTTCTAGCTCTTTGAATAAAAGTATGTATCACCAGTGCCATGGCTGAAGGAAGGGTGCTCTGACAGTATGAAGTGTCACTGCTCATCATTTACAAATAACCGTTCTATATCCCTGCATTTCCCCAAGTGACCTGGAAATAGCATAAGAACTGAACCAACCATCCTGAGCTGGGACATTGACCATTGGATCAACCTGTCTCTCACTTGGCCTCAGATTTTAAGCTGTAAAAGGTCATACAGAGCTTAGTTCTCCTCATTGTTTTGCAACCTCAGAAGAACAAAGACAACAGCAACTTTTCCAGCAGCTGCAGAAATGAAGATTCAGCTTAGTTTCAGAGCTTGTCTATCACAGCAGTGGTAAGGGAATCTATCGCTTATAGACAGACTTTAAAAGTAATTAAACATGATTCTGGTGCAGCTCTGTGAGATCAGAGCAAAGTTTTGCCATGTTATCCAGGCTATGTACAGTTACAACGGGTTCAGGTGTATGTAGTCCTTCCTTAAGGGAAGAGTTACCGGACTATTCCACACTTTGAAAATAAACTGTTGCAAAACTCAGTCCTCTCAGTGGTGGTTCTCGCAACTACTACTGCACAGGGTAACTTGAAAAGCACCTTTCCCATTAGGGTGAGTTTCCACTCCTACAAAATGCCTATCACCTAAAGACAAGAAGGTCACACATTTTAAGAATGCCTATCCTTAGAAAACTTGACAACTATCTGCACAGCAGTATGGAAACCATATTACAGTATACTGTGAATAGAACGTGCTTTGGACTGTTTTAATTTGTCAGTACTGCCAAAAAAAAAAAAAAAAAAAAAGAAAGAAAAGTGAGGGGGTACCCGGGCTTCTTAGAAGAACTCTCAAATTTCTTTCCCAAAGAAATGAGCTGTTCTCACCAATAAATTTCACAACCCCTCACCCATCGGGGTGATTCTCCCGTTTTCCCCACATCTTCTGCTGCAAAATTTGAGGCCAGACAAATCTTAGAGCCACAGTTACTCGCAGTTAGTGGCTGAAGATTGAGCTCAGCATTTCAAAGAATTCTAAAGAATTCTAGCAATGCAAAGACCTGCAGTGCTTGCTATATTGTTCCCACCCATAGATGCTTTGTCAGGAAAGACTGTGCTGCTAACCAGTCCTGCAAGATACAGTTTGAACATGGAGGCTTCAATCTTTGCAATACGAAAGGAACATTTGCTGTAGTGAAGAGACCTCATACCAGGCTGGAACACAGGAAGAACAAAAAAAGAAAAGAAAAAAGAAAAAAAAAAGAAAAAAAAAGAAAGAAAGAAAAAAACGCTGAGCCAGCCTATTTATATACAGGATTCTTAATAAGTGAAGGGGATCTGACAGGGATCAGATCATGTGTTTCCTCATCTGGTTTTCCCTCCCCCACACGTTGGTTTTATAGTTGCAGGGAAGATCAAGCCAGAACTGTGGGAAATTGCTAAGTCAGGATATCTCTGTGGGGCCCCAAAGAGGTTGTCTGCAATGTTTAAGCCAGAGGACAAAGCCTTGCGATAAGGCAGAAAGCTAAGCAGCTGGAAAGATCCTGCAGGGTAGAGGCAGTCAAGGGGTGTGACGCACCCACTACAGAAAAGAACAGAATTCATTAGGCGGAAGGTAAAGTTAGAACCCCATCTGGGAAAAATAAGGAACCAGAAGCATTTTGCACTAATGGAATAGAAAAGAGGATGCAGGTTAATTCTAGTAGAAGAATTTAGCTAGCCCTGACTAAGCTAGCTTAATAAGAGACACAGGAACAAGCACAGGTGCATCTATGGGCTCCCTAGTGGTCTGCTCAAAACTGCTCTGATGCAGAGCAGTACAGTCTTTAACACTGGGAACGACACCCTGACATGTGCTCCAGGCATTTAGGAGGACTCTGTCACAAACTTCACTTTGCCACATCACAGACACTTCCAGTCTGTCTGAATAGGGGTCTGTCTTTACCCCCACCCCACAAGAAACAGCTCAAGTCAGAACTTCAGCTACCTTAAGCAGATGCTCAAAGCAGTGAAATTAGGGTTAAGAAAAATCACCTTCTGAAGCTAGGTAAGTAACAGGCATTTTACATCCCTCCTTTCCCCAAAGACCTAGCAGATTAGCAGAGTGTTAAACCTGAACTCTCCAGGCAGAAGTATCCACAACTAGTGTGTGGTCAGCATGTTACACAACTCTTACTGCACAGTTGCTCCAGGACTGGGCACATCACTACAGAGACAACAGAGCAATTGGCACTGGTCACTGCTTTCTCTCCTTACTCTTCCTCACCTCCTGATCCAAACAGCTTTGAGTTGTTACACTTCACAAGAAAGCTGTTGGTCACAACAGTGATCAAAGCAATTTCTGTAGGTGGCTTTAAGAAAGAAATGCATCTCTGCACTGTCTTCCTAGTGCTGCCATGGAAAACTGGGTCCTTCAAGGCCAGATGTCAAGCCTCTCTCAGCTCACCCTTCTTGGCATAACTCCTCATAAGACCACCAAGAAAATGTTAGCGAAATGCTAAGGACAGAATCTGATCCTTCACTAAGGGACATGGCAAAGGCAGTTTGACTCATACTACAGAGAGCAGCTGTAAGGACTATTCTGTTACTACAGCAGACTTCTGCTGAGACCAGTGCTGCATCACCACAGGGTTCCTGCTGCCAAAGAACTCATTTCTCTCAAATTAATACACAGATCCTGATACCTTTAATTTTAAGACGTATATTGTAAGGAGTCCATTAACTTCAAAGCTCTTAGCCTCAGACCACAAACTAGTTATTCTTGACAACTGAGGCAATTTGAATAGCATAGTAGAAAAAAAAAAAGGGAAAGAGCACATCAGAGGAACTAACGCATGCCTTGGCAGCAGGATATTGCTGTAGATTTTGGTTCCATAAGAATCAAAAACTAAGTATTAGTGTTACCCTAGGAGAAGGGCTTATATCTTGCTAAGTTAGCTATGCCTCCAGTTATAGATTGGCATATGATAACTAATAAGGCCATTTAGTTAGATGCAAACAGGTAATGTGTGTTCAATGCCATCATAAAAATAATCTTCCCCAAAAGAAGAATTGTATTTTCTACAAATTTGGCCTCAACACAAACCCAGCCAATGTTTAAATGCAGTAACTAAAAACCTGGGCTTACAGCAGCTCTCATTTCTCCCTCCAAACCTTAGTTTCCACAGATTTCACTCAAATCACTAACCCTGACTGCAGATGGCCCAGGAATTTTGGACATGCTGAGAGGGGTCCCACAGAAACTGTTTCATTATACCCATGCAAAAGCCACTGATACAACAGTGGTTAAACCAGGCCTGCAGCAGTCAGCCAGTGGTTCTGTGAATATTAAGTTTCACCCACAAAACAAGATTAAACCAGTTTTAACACACGCAATACACTGGCTTAATACAAGACAAGCCCTTTGACATCTGCTCTGGGGTTTCTCCTAGATCAGTTGTGTAAGCAAATGCTAAATGTCGTTGGTGTTCATGCTCACTTCGACTTACTTCAACAACACCATCTCCTCCCTGTTCCAAAGAGCTTACAGACACTCTTGTGTAAGACAGCGAGGAGAGGTAAAGAAATCCTTTTCCAAAGGAAGGAGGTTGAAAGCCTATGGAAATTCCTGCCACCTTGACTGGATCATTTCATTTGGTGCATTTTAGTCAGTTATTTCCTGAAACAAGGATTAAAAAAAGACATGGCTATGGCTTTCAGAAATCACTACAATGAGAAAAAAAATACTGGATCAGATCCACAGCTGCACTAAGACAGCCTAATACTACTGTTGGCACTGGTCTGAAAGCACTCACAACTGCCTGTATCAAAATTGTGGGAAAGTTAAAGTTAAAACTCTTCTTAAGAAGTGTTTTACTCTGTGGAGAGTTTCAGTTTTGGTCAGAAAGACAAAAAGGCCTGTAAATTGAAACATTTTGCTTGGCAGAGCAAGAACAGTTTTTAAAAGGGAGACATCTGAAAGTCAGGAGTCTTCCATGAAAAGTTTAGTCTAAAGCAGTTTCTCTTTTCCTTGAAGCTTTAAGGAACAAAAACTTACTATTGTTTATTTCAGTGGAGCTATGCAACTGTCCATTAAATCAGGATTTACCCCTCTAACATACTAACAAGTAAAAAGAAGAAAACACTGCTCTGGAAGATGAAGAATTATAAAAAATTCTCTATGCTTTGAGAAAGGCCAGGTGTGTAAATGTTCTTCTTGAGGACTCTAGGGCAGCATAAGGACACTGACATACATCTGCCACCAACTGTAGCGACATACACGTCTGCAGATCTAGTATCTTTTAGAGGTTACTCCTGGTTAAAGCTCTCAGTCTGGAAAAATACTAATTAAGTTGTCTTTCCAGTATGTTCAGCATCATTAATAACTAAAAATAAAACCTCACACTGGAATCTGAAAACTTCAGTAATAGCCCACATACACAGCAGCAATGAGAAGCTCAAGACTTCCTTTCTAAATTTAGACTGCTTCAAACAGAAGTGAAAGTTCTTTGATAAATCAACAAATAAATCTTTCAGAAGCAAATAATGAGACTAGAACTGGGCAGGAAAGTGGTTGCCTGTCCTTCTGAACTTACTCACAAAGAGCTACTGAAGAGTTTTAGGGACCTAAACCCAAGGGGTAGTAAACTGCCCTCACTCTCCAGCTCTTGGCTGTGTTGTGAGGCCTGCAGTCAATTACCTGTTTTGGCAGTGCCAAATCAGACGGGACCAGAGCCTGCATCTCCTGCATCCGAGAAAGATTCCTCAGCTATCATGTTAATTATTGCTCTGAAGTGAATCTCACAGTTTCTGCTCTTAGAGCTATTATGTTTAGAATAACTTATGATGATCAGATAAAACATACTCTACAGCCCCTAGTCAAAGCATGATTCCTTAAGGGTCCTGTGATTCTTCTCTGCTTCCCAGAGATGCAAACAGAGTACAGATTAGATTCCATCTCTAGGCAGCGAAGGAATGATGGAGACCTGGCCTCTGTTCTTATTTTCATTTTAGAATACCTTCCCAAGAGAAAAGATAGCTATATTTAACTTCAAAGCCTCATTAAAAAGCAAATTTCAAAGAGCAAGATGGAGGCATTGGGCCTAATCCTACCTTCACAGCCCTGAAAGTATATAAAGAATGGGTGCAAAGCGGCTTCATTGCAACTGTTCTGCAAGTTATACCAGCAAATATCCAGGGGGTTCTGCAGAGGATATTTGTAACTCCATTTACACTGCCTTAAGAAGAACTATTGTTTGACTATTTTCTGAACAGTCACTTCCCTAACGCAGAGCAAGCTAACATTTCCTGGTAGTCACATGCAAACACATGGTAGCCCCAGTGGTAAGTCATGGACAATGTAGAATCAGTCCTCTAAAATGCAGAGCATCAAGTTAAGTCCTCCCTGCTGGAATTTAAAAGTAGGACATCCTGATCAGTGGCTTGTTTTGCACTGTGACGGGCCAGGACATCTTTCTTTAAGGTGAGGGGACAGAAGACGACATATACACAAAAAAATTAAATCAATGAGCAGGAGTGACCAAGTTTGTTCTTAGAGAATTCTGCAATGGATAGAGAAAGGCATAGGCCTGCAACAGGGCTCAGCCCCCAGCCCCCAACACTGTCCCCCACAACAATCTTTTCCTGCATATCCCGAAAAAAAGACACATTAAACTCCTTATTCTCTCCTTTTAGGAAAATCGCTGCTAAAAACAGGAAGCTGTTCTTTCTTCTCATTCATTAAAACTTGGAAAGTATATTTGAGCCACAGCCACTAAACCACACATTCTGCATGCACCATCTGCTGCACATCCCTTCCATGAATCGATTTTAACCAACCAAAAAAGATTGCTAGTCAGGTTGCAAAATCCACAGCTCATGTTTAGGAGGGGAGATTCCTATTGAAAAGCCAGCTGCTTTTACCTGCCATCACTTTAACATGCAGGAAGCACGACTGATTTTTAGATACTGCTAAACAATATCCTGAATAACACCCAGTGAGGCTCAAACAAAGTCAAAGCAAGTCAATATTCTGGCTCTGAGTCCTGTTCAACTCAGCCTTTTCTGTAATAAAGCTGAATCTTTTCTGCCATCATGTGCTTTTCCCAATACGCTGAACACAGCAATCTCACTCCTAGGCTAAACTTGTATACTTTTGCAGCCAGCTGCACGCTATTTCCATGTTGTATCTCTTCTTCATCCCTCCCCTCCCCCCTTTTTTTAACCACTCACTTCTTGGCAGCAAAAACA
The DNA here is from genome assembly GCF_028389875.1 of Rhea pennata. Lineage (NCBI taxonomy): Eukaryota > Metazoa > Chordata > Aves > Rheiformes > Rheidae > Rhea > Rhea pennata. The sequence goes on from NC_084682.1 coordinate 1,373,020, forward strand.
CTAGCTAGCTCCTCAGCTGTTGTGTACTTGCATAACCCCTTAACTTTGACAGAAATTAAAAGCATCCTGGTATAGGTTCATGTTGCTAGTTGAACTGTCTTGAGCTCCTGCGCACATGCCCAATGATGTTTGTGCCTTCCATCCACACACAGCCTCTGTAGTTCAGACTTATGATGTACTTGTAGAGCTTAGAAAAAGATGAAAGACAGACATCCATTGGCATCCTTGGGCTATGATACACATGTGCCCAGAGAGATTTGGGCCTGTGCTAAGGTCTGAGTTTCCACCTGAGGAATACCCCAGCGTTCAGTCTAAGCTTGTCTTAACTTGAGCAAAAAAGCAGCTTTACAATGTAGATAGTGGGTTCAAACACAGACCTAGCAAACATCAGCTAGCACAGGTCCACATGAATGCTATGGCTGCACCAGTGATTACTTCATGATCTTTGGAAGGAGCAAGGTGGGGAGACAGCTGAGCTAGGAAATCCCTTGAGATCTGTAGGTGATCAAGGAGCTCTGTACAGCTCCGCCTCAATGCAAGAGACACATCTGACCACCTGTGTATTTTGGTGGCTGTCAGCTGTTTTCCCACCCATCAGCATTAGGGAGTTGCTGTAGTTTAACTTGGACTAATCCTGTCCTAAATTCAGACACAATGGATTATAACCTACTGCCAGCCCTTACCCAAGCTGCATCAAGTGCAGCATAGATGCAGTCAGAGTCGAGTCAGAATACCAAACCGTTTCTTAATCTTTCAGAGCTAGTCTCTGGCTGCATTCAGGCTCGCACTAAGAAGTAAGAATGCCCAGGATACTTTTATGCATGACTGCCCAGAAGCTATATCCTGGTAGAGACAGTTGATGGGCTGCTCATTCTTCTTCAAACACGTGTTTCAAGACTCAAAGAACCTCTGCTCCCCAGTTTGCTAGCCATGGCAACTAAGCCACTGTGCTGTTGACAGCAGTCAGTTGTATGGGATTACTGTATAGGAGCGAGAAAAAAAAACAGGGAAGAAACTTTCTAAAAGACGTTGGAGTCAGTATCTCTGGGTGGTGTCATCTATACATCATTCTGAGATTTACACTACAGCACTAATCTAACCAACACATAGCCCAAGCCCCAAAACAATAAGAGGTAGCCAGGTGTGTTTCATTACAATTCTTCTTTTAGCAAAAGAAAATATTCCTATTTACTGAAAAGAAGGATAGGAAATCTTAGTCTGAAAGAAAAAGTTAAGGTTTTGTCTCAAGCATCTGAAAGATTACTCTGTCCATGCTGGAAGTAATTTTTTATGCATAACTATTCCCTAAATAATTTGGTCTGTCACATGACTTCATTTTGTTAGGTGTTCCTATTTATGAGCTACAACAGGTGATTAATTTGTGTACTACAATAGCTGACTCATATGTGTAAATCTGTCATTAGTATGCAGCTGCAACATTAATAGGGGTTTTCCGTGTGTAAAATGCAGTTACTGGCAAGTGTTTGAACTTGAGTAGCAGATCAAGTTCTGCTCAGGTGGTATCTGTGCAAGCCTGGCTTAGCCACAGGTTTAGCTATATACAGCTGAAGTTCAAGTCAGGCTACTTGATTGATTAGATCAATTCTAAACATGCAACATACATCAGAATTCATATGTGGAGACTAAGGCTTGTCTGGCACGACAGACTGTGGGTTCCTGTTAACGCATGTGAACATGCATGTACAGAAGTCTCAACTCTAGGCTTTGCAGAACTTCTTTATTGGAGCTCTGTTGCTGTAAAGGATCTCCAAGCTGATTCTGCATGAAGATGAACAGGAATAATTCTGCTTTAACATAATTCAGTGGCCACACAAGCAGCCTTAGAAGGACACAGGCAGCATAAAGCCTTGCTCACGTGCTTCTTTTCCTGCTTCCTAATTAGCACATCACAGAATACAACCCAAGAAAAGAAGTATGTACAAACTTTGACAGAAAAGTGAAAAGAGGCCCATTTCATGTGCTCATCTTGATGACAACCTACTCATCAGAGTTCGTCCTGGAAACTCCAGGTAAGCTAAAATACTGCTGCTAACTTCTTGTGCAAATATTTATATAAAATCAGTAGCAGGAGATAAGTTAAATTCCATTATGATTTGGAAATTCTGATCGCAAATAGAGATGAGGAAAAGAAGGATTCTACAAACTTGGTAAGAATATATAGTTCTACCTCCTTCCAAGTCAAGCAGATTCTCTTTGGAAGTATATCTTGTACAAAAAAGTGCACAAACTTAGGAGAAAAAAAGACAAGTCTTACAAAAAAAAAAAGACAAAAGACAGCCACCTTTGAGAAAAAACACATATGTTGCATATATGCAAAAAGTAAGATGAAATAAGAGAAGATCTCTTACGTAAGACCTGCTGGAAAAGGAAGTCTTCAGCTGAGCAAGGTTCATAAGCATGTGGCTACAGGTTGCAGTTTGGCCTGAAAAATTCATTACTCTTACTGCTTACAACTTACAAACAATTGTCTTCCCTTTGTGTGCACCACATGTTCAACTTCCAGTGTGTAAATCTGGACTACTGCAATTCCTCCTCCTCTCCTCTTTTGCTCTCCCTCATTTTCAAAGCATTTGTTTCTGCTTAGAGATTGCTTGTTAAGAGATAAGCCTTTTCTAGACAATTTGCCAAATGCATCAGGATCTGTCAATGCAAGTTCAAACATATTAGTTCACAGGTATCATTCAGCCAATCTGAAAGAGTGATTTGTGGATCAAGCTTTATGATCTGGTATCATACTTTCTGGAGGTGCTGAACAGAAGGTAGTCCTGAGGAAGAGGTCAAAGTGATCTTTGCACATTAGGCCAAGAATGTCTCTAGTCACAGACATATTCTGGCCAAACTACAATGAAAACAGTTTTTCATAAAGAACAGGCAGATCTTAGCAATGTGTACTACAGCCTCCCCCACCCCAATGCTCCCACCATAACCAGTTTGGAAGCTGCTTCCTTGACAGAAACATAGTTCTTATGATGTAAATAACAAGCTAGAAGGAAAATACTTTGGCAATCTAAACACACTTTAGGACTCCGTTCAGCCTGGTCCTTCTTCATGTTTGTTGCAGTTAAGTTAAAGATGAACAAAGTGCCCTACTTAGTTTTACAAACTGCAGAAATTGCCAGACTATCTATGCTGTCTCCAGCAGAAGAGACTGGGAAACCAAAAGAACTCTGCAAGCAAAACACAGAGCTATTCTCTTCCTTATCTCCAACAGATTGGCATGAGCTATAATGTTGGAGGTTTCATGTGCCTTGCTACAGATTGTAAAGTCTCGTCCCGTCATCAGCTTCCCAGCCAGAGGCACAGATCCAGAAAGATACTACTTTCACAAAGAAGTATGGCTAAAAATAATATGCTTATAACTGTGAAAAAACATTTTAAAAGCCATGCAATGGATTAGCAAAGAGACAGAGTTAAAAATTGTCAAGAGTTGCTTCTTTCCAAGGATGTACATAGAAATGTTGGTGCTTACCACATGGAAAGACATTTTCTCTCTCTTAGGTATGGTTTAAGATTACCATTATTTTCCATTTCATTTTGAAGTCTACTTGAGAAGTGAGTAAACCTGCTAGGACAGAACTGAAAGCAAGCCACATACTAAAGTGCTGGGTAAAAAAGAAAAACACTCAAGCACTTATTTGGCAGAACATATAAAAATCAAAAGATACAAGACCTTGTGGTATCAGAAAGCCTGCTCTGTTAATAACCAAACCAACAGAGTCTACTTTGCCCCGCAGGGAAACTCCCTGGCCTTCTAAGAAGCAGCTTTCCTACACATGAAACAGGGTCAGCTCGTGTAACACATCTACACTCAGCAAGTTATTTGCAAGCATTTCCCACAGCTCTTTATTCCCTCTTCTTCCTTCTATATTATAGAAGGTTCTCCCTGCAATCATTACATTAGTATGCATGCTTATTTTTACCTGTCAAAGTCCCAGTTTGACATCCTTACTGACTGTGTGCTCTAGTTTGAGAAGAGCATATATACATGCCTAAGAGGAATGAGGAAGGGCTTAAAGCACTTCAATATATTAGAAAAAACATAAGACACTGAAATACCTTTGCTTAGGTTTATGCTCTTGACTTTGAAACACACACACACTATGAATCATATGGTATACATGACAGCTTAGTTGTGAACAGACTCAGAATGAAGAAATGGGCAGAAGGACCAAACTATCATGTTTAACACAAAAAAAAATACAGAAATTAAGATTAATTTACACTAGTGTTTTAAAGTATTGATTCCACGCACATTAAAAGTGCTTTCAGAACTTTACTTCAGGGGTTTGCTAACCTTGGGACTAGAAGTGGCAAACAGCACACAGTGCTGTCTGATCTGCGCTGCTATAAAGTTTAGGCAGCCACATACATCAGACAGTATCCACCCTCACACACAGGTGGTCAGAATGCCTGTGGTTCACCGAGATACAAGTCTCCCTTCAAGCAGGTATCCCTCCACCTGTAAGTTCACACTTTGATACCAAAACCAGGCATCACAAAACTTTTGGAAATATATGAACTATAGTGAAAGCGTACTATAGACACTCCCTTTTTTTGTTCCTTCAGGAAAAAGAAAAAGTGGTATCAATAAACACTGATTTTTGACATGATATATTGGACTGTCTTAAAAACACACACGTGCATCCTCATATTTGGCTTCAGGAGCTGCTACTTCAGTTTCCAAAGTCAAGTCCCCTCCCTTCCCAAACCAGTACTTCCTGCCTCCAGTTTGCTCCTTCTATCTCATTTTTTATCATATCCTTGTGGCTTTGCTACACAGTTTACCAGTTACAATGATATAGCTAAGTTTTTTAAAAAAACTTTTTTCCATGAAAAATTTCCACATAAGAATACAAAACATGAACAGATTCAAATTCAAAGTACAGATGGGGCTTGTAGGCACAGCAGCCATACCACTAATCATGATCCACAAAGGCATTCAGTGACTTGTCAAGGCCACCCAGAGAATGGCAGCAGACACCAGAAATCTTTACACTTCGAAGTCCTGGTCTTTGGTTAGAATTACTGACTAGTGAGACTTACCTACGGTATGCACAGTAACTGTGCACTGCAGTCAGATCATCAGTAGCACTCGACCTGTGCAATATTGAAGCATCTGTCTGTACTGAGTTGATCTGATATGCAAGTGTCTATGACCATACATGCATGCATTTCTGTCACATTAACCAGTGCACAGTAATTACACTGCATAACACCACAAGCAGACCACCCGCTATTTGAGATGGCAATGCAGCCCACCATCCTCTGAGTGTCTCTCTGGCACACCATGGGAAATTACAGCTTACAGAAGAGAACACAGACCCTCTTCTCCTACAGTTTGATTCTCTGCTCTGTGGCTGTAGACAAACCCGCTTCAGACTGGTACAGATAGTTGTTAAGCTCAACACTTAGGCTATTCTTGATAGCACATACTTTGGTACAAGCGACCGATCAGAGTGAATGGCAGAGAATCCATCCAGTCCTTCCCTGTGGCTGTAGTTTCGTATGTTGGCAAAGATTTAGTACTTGGTTGAACTCCCAGAGAAATCATATAATAGTGCATCAGAGAGAAATGTTTGCCACTAAGGGATACATTTGATAACAGTCAATACATATATACATTTATACCAGTAGATGTGGCACCCATTTGTTTATGCAGTTAAATGTTGAAGGCAATATGGGCACAGGTGCTAGACAAGTATCACTAGAAACAGTTTTTGTTGCCTTAAGAAGAATCTGAAGACCATAGCAGACCTTCGTTCCTTGTAAATAAAGGTTAACTTTTAGAATGGGTCACAAGCAAACTACTATTGATGATTTTCCAAAATGATGCTGATCGTTATTGTTCAAGTATTGAAAAAGCAATCACTAGAGTTGCAAAAAGTCTGCACAAATGTTGTTTTAAAAGAATAGCAGTGTTTTCTTACTTTTGAAGGCTATTTGGAGGTGGTAGCACGAAAGAGTACTACAAGTTAAAAAAAATGCAGGAGAATGGAGAAGGAAAAATGGCACAGTCTCTTAGAAACCTATCAAGAGTTACTACCTATTGTTTCACAGCTCTTTTCCCCAAACTTCATTTCTTACACAGTGGATTTTACGGCACATCGTTACAGTTATTCTGTTGCAAAAATCTTTCTTCTTAACAGCTTGATGGTCTAGGTCTACAGCTCCTACTATCAGACTGAAGAAAAGGACTATTAACCTTTATATGAAACTTCTGATCAAGGATGAGTGTGAGGTACCTTAGAGCAATATCACCTGCACGCAAGATAAAGGAAAATGTTATTTCAGTTTCTAAAGGTCAAAAGAACCAAACAAAAACAGATCTAAATTCCTTCTCTCGATACTTATGCAGACTTGTGTGTGACTGTATGGATTCTGCCCTTGTTTGCAAGCATCATGCTCTGCGCATCAGGAGTTTCCTACAACCTCTCTAAGCAATGGAGCATCTCTCCAGCCTGAGCTGCGGTGCTGCTGCCAGCCGCACAGACGGAGCGAAAAGGAGGATCAAATTAGATCAGTGAAATTGAGCCAGGAATAGAAAGGCAGGCCTGGAAGCACAGGGCAGGAGCCATCAGGAGCAACGAGCTGGATCAGAGGGAAAAGGTGAGTCTCCCCAGTTGTCCAGGGACGCCTGGCGCAGTGTCCCGGCTCCCGCAGCGGGCAGAACGGGCGGCGCAGCGCCCGGCCCGCAGCCGCCGGGGCACGGGCCCGCGGGCCGCACGCGGCCCTGCCTCAACGCCGGCTCCCGCGACGGCCCCGCCGCGGCACGGCGGCCCCGGGCTCGCCCCGCGGGGCTGCCCCGCGGCTCCCCGCGCACCTGCCCCTTCTCGGCCGCGCCTCCACCCTCCCCCTCGGCCCCCGCCGGCGCCTGCCCGCGTGTGGGGGGACGCGATGCCCCGGGAGCGCCGGGCCCGCGGCGCGGCGGCAGCCGGCCGCGCCCCACAGGGCGGCTGGGGGCAGCGGCGCGGCCCGCCGCCCCGGGGAGCCGGGAGGCCCCAGCTGCGAGGCCCGGGGCTCCGCGCCGCGGCTGCCGCCCCTACCTCCAGGGTGCGGATCTCCTGCTGAGTGAGGTCGTTGGAGGCGGCGCACTTGGTGCGCAGCCCGCGCAGGTTGGACAGCGAGATGTCGATGAGGTCCTGGAGCAGCCCGCACTGCTGCAGCGTGCTCCGCGCCGCCGGCGCCGGCCCCGCCGCGCCCGCCCGGGCCGCCGCCTCGCCGCCGCTCCGCTCCTTCCTCTCCAGCATGCCGGCGGCTCGCAGGGCAGCCGCTCTATCCATTCCTCGGCATCAGGGAGGCCGGGGAGGAGAGGCGGCGGCGGCGGCGGGGGGGGGAGGAGGGGAGGCAGGCGGGCGGCGACTCGCTCCGCTCCGCCTCCCCGACCGGTTACCGCGCATTAACATGCACGACGGCGGGCGCCGCGGCCGCCCCGCGCAGGCGGCGGGCGCTCCGCGAGGGGGCGCGGGCGGGCGGGCGCTCGCCTCCCGCCTCGGCCCCTCCGAGCGCCCCACAGCCCCGTCAGCGCCGCCCCTCCGAGCGCCCCACAGCGCTGTCAGCGCCGCCCCTCCGAGCGCCCCACAGTCCTGCCACTGCCGCCCCTCCGAGCGCCCCGCAGCCCCGTCAGCGCCGCCCCTCCGAGCGCCCCACAGTCCTGCCACTGCCGCCCCTCCGAGCGCCCCACAGCCCCGTCAGCGCCGCCCCTCCGAGCGCCCCACAGCCGTGCCACTGCCGCCCCTCCGAGCGCCCCACAGTCCTGCCACTGCCGCCCCTCCGAGCGCCCCACAGCGCTGTCAGCGCCGCCCCTCCGAGCGCCCCGCAGCCCCGTCAGCGCCGCCCCTCCGAGCGCCCCACAGTCCTGCCACTGCCGCCCCTCCGAGCGCCCCACAGCCCCGTCAGCGCCGCCCCTCCGAGCGCCCCACAGCCGTGCCACTGCCGCCCCTCCGAGCGCCCCACAGTCCTGCCACTGCCGCCCCTCCGAGCGCCCCACAGCGCTGTCAGCGCCGCCCCTCCGAGCGCCCCACAGCCCTGCCACTGCCGCCCCTCCGAGCGCCCCACAGCGCTGTCAGCACCCCCCGGGCGCGCGCCGCGGCACACCGCCCCCCACCCCGCGGGCACGTCGGCACTCGCAGCCCGCCCGGCCCCGCCCCTGCGGCCGCGCGCGGCGCCCGACCCTGAGGGGAAGCGCCGGGGCGGCGCCGCCCGGCGCGAGGCGAGGCGCGAGGGGAGGTGCGAGGGGAGGTGCGCGGCCCGAGGGGAGGCGCACGGGGAGGTGCGAGGCGCGAGGGGAGGCGCGAGGCGAGGCGCGAGGGGAGGCGCGAGGCGCGAGGCGAGGCGCGAAGCGCGAGGCGAGGCGCGAGGCGAGGCGCGAGGCGAGGCGCGAGGCGCGAGGCGAGGCGCGAGGCGCGAGGCGAGGCGCGAGGCGAGGCGCGAGGCGAGGCGCGAGGCGCGAGGGGAGGTGCGCGGCCCGAGGGGAGGTGCGAGGGGAGGTGCGAGGGGCGAGGGGAGGCGCGAGGCGAGGCGCGAGGCGAGGCGTGCAGCGCGTGGCGCCGAGGTGAGCGCGGCGCAGTGTCCACGCGGGGGAGCGGGGAGGCCGCCAGGGAGCGAACCCGCGTTAAAAGCAGCGTGGAAGGGGCAGGGCGCGTTGCCCCACCGTCTCGGGGTGCCTGTCCCACGGGGACAGCCAGCCGCGGTGAAGCCGGAGCTGCTGGGGCCAGGTCTGTGGTGCGGCATGAAAACAAGAGTCATGATTTAACCAACTCTAGTACTATCTGTGGAATTACACTGGAACAACCCAAGAATTAGCCTTATCTGAGTCGCTTACTAGAGTCCATGAAGTGTTTTTCTAAAATAGCCTTCCCCAAATGTCCTATAAATGATGTTGCGTGTTTTATTTGACATAAGCATTTACTCAGTAAAGAATAGGCGCAGGTCTAGAATGTGAAGTGGGCATTATTATAAACATCTTTTAGTGAATGTAAACACTTCAGCACGGTAGATTCATTTGAATCAGGCTGAGGAGGGAAGTTTATTAGCGTATCTGGGGCCTCGGTGGTTTCTGCTTTCACAGCGGAAACACCAGAAGGATGATGAGACAGGTAACTACGTTATAGCCGCGTGTGATTTCATATCCTGATGGAGTCACACTGAACTGCAGTTTATTAACGCAGTGTGTGAGGTGTCAGTGCACACAGAATACGTTTCCAAACTGTTTCCAGATGTGCTTGTTTGCAGCGAGGGGTTCAGAAAGACAATTCGGTTGCGTGCTGCTGGCAACAGAACAGAGACTGCTTAATGAGGACTACATTGACATCGGGTTTTAAAAGCTGGAATGACATCTGAGCCACATGTGGCAATATAGGAGCGAGTTTTATGCAAAAAAGAGGGGATGAATATGAGCATGGGATATGAGGCATATATACAGTGTAAGTAGTCTCCACTGGAGCAGGGTAAATTATTTGATGCTGAGCTGCTTTCTCATGGTTAGATGGATACTGGTATTCATGCTAGTTTGGTGGCATTTTCATCAAGTAGAGTGGCATATACTGTTTTGTAATTTCCTTAAGCATGTGGATCAACTAAAGTATTTGATTTCATTGTTATTATTCACATACCGTAAATATCATACATGTCGTAAGGGCTTTATTGGATTAGGGTTTAATTAGTTTGTCATCTGATGAGTTCTTTGGTTTTGGGACAGTCACTTATTTGTTTTGCTTATTATTACCTCCGTTTTCCCAGCTTCATAAAAAGATCTTTATCTGCCCTCCTCCTAGGAGAACTGGAAATCCAGCAAGTGAACTTTTAATTTCTGAAAGTCTTGCACACTAAAATCCTCAAATGCAGGTGACTGTGGAACTGGCAAACATTATTACAGGGATATTATTCTCATAGATATCCTCTGTATATCCACCTGGAAACATTCATTTGCTAACAGAGGACAAACCAGGTTTGTTGCATAAGAAAGCAAACTGGGAAAAGAGTGGACTGTGCATCACAAGACATTTGGCATTCTCAGCAAGGGTTTGTGCATCACATGGGGAGTGTCGGCCTAATTAACTGCCTAGCATAAGCGGGCAGCATTCCAGCCTCCGGCATCCGAGACTGCCCTCCAGGCCAAAATGGAAAAATGTGCTGACTAAACATTCTGCAGTCTCCCTGCATTCATGTCCCTACTCAGCATTGCTTGCGTGTTCGTGAGGCTGTCGCATTCGCAGGAGAAACAGAGAATAGTCTGAATGCTCCTCTGTGGAAGCAGATAACACACAAGTGAGCTATTCTCTTACTGGCTGGCTGTTTTGACTCCAGTAGCGAGGGTGAAAGGGAGAAGCACAGAGCTACACGCGCTGAACCACAGGGAAACCATTGTTTCGTGCTGAGGTGGACCCCAGAGTTGTTAGCACGGGACTGCAACCTTGGGTGTCCCACAGAGTTGCAGCCTGCGTCATACAGGGTGAGCGCTGAACAGACATGATATTGAGATGCCAGGAGCAGCCATTTGTGAAGATGGGGGGGAAGAGGGAGCGTAATTTTTCTGATTTCATGGATGTAGCCTGCAGGATTCCACCGTGAGCATATCCCTTATTCCAGCCCCACCAAAGCAGTCGTAACAGAGCATCTCCATATACTATTCATATGATGGGACACAAATTCCATGAATATTTTAGGGCTTTCATTTAATTTCTTACACATACTGTGTTTTATGTGAGGCCTGTTTTGAGAATGTGTATTGGAAAACGCAGCTCGGGGACAGGGTAGATGATTCCAACTCCATTTGCTTGGTACCTACTGAGCAGTATTTCCCCACAACTTGTACCTTACACAGACAATATAAAGTTCTACCATGTTGACTGTGTTGTGATTTGCCATAGTCTTTGCACTGAAAATAAAAATACAGAAAAAATGGGAGAGAAAACATGTCTGTTGACAACTCAGTTTGGGTTCCTGTTTTACCACAGACTTCATATGTAATCTTGGATAATTTTTCTGGAATCTCAGTTGTCTATAAAAAAGGCAATAAAAACACTGCTTTCTCAGAGGTCTTGAAGAGGGAAATACAGTGGTTAGTCAATGCTAGAATAGCCATATGAGCACTCTGAATGACCTGTATTTTGCCCAGAGATTTAGGAAAGTAACATTTTTATGTCATGTATCATACATTTGTTGATATATTCTTGTTAGGACTTTGCTTGAATGTACTGCGTGTGTGGTAGACCTAAGAACTGCATTATATAGAGGAAAGCAATCTTTTTTTCCTTTCTGGGTCAGGGGAGCCACAAGTACATGGTGTACATCATTCATGTGGGAAGAATACTGTGGCCTTTTTTGCATATAGAAGAAAATAATAGTTTTGAAAACAACGGTGGAATGTTGAATGCCTAAACCAGGTCAGAGAGAACTGCTAAATACTTGGTTCAGCCACTGATCTAAGAACTGAAAAGATTTTTCCACCACCACCCCCAGCCTCTTGTCCACACAGACTTAAGTTCTCTGGGACAAGGATTTTCCTTTGCTAACTACCATAATAAAGCCTTAATCTCACTAATCGCCTCTAGCAAGTCCTGCCCTATAGACCATATCTAGAGTCTTCAGCTCAGTAACATAAGCACACTGGAGAAAAGCAGAGACTTTCATTTTTCTTTTTTCTTTTTTCTTTTTTTTCCTACTCAAAGAAAGAAAAGCACTGATGCATTTCACATGTTGCTTTTAAGAAAGGCTTCTATTACCTTTTTAGCTAACTTGCCCCAGTTTCACTCAGCTATCACAACACTGAATTTAGATGATGAGACTGAATTACTCAATTTGATGTGTTTAACATAGATAATAGAAACCTGTTTTAAGAAAATGCAGTGTTGGGATTTGAAGAGCTGAAATGTTAGGTGTTTCAGATAAAAGAGGCCTTTATTATTGATGATTTTCTCCTCAAAGGCTTCTTCCTACACAGACAGTATGAGTATTCCTTTCTCATTTCAGCACAGCAAAATAATTTACAGTAGTTCTGGCATGCTTGTCTACTGTGAAGTTGAGAAACTTCAGTCCTATTTTTAGACATGCTGCTGCATATTCTTTTTAGGATATACAGAGAAAGTGAAGATGGTGCGATGGTGGCCGTGGAACAAATCCTTACTGTTTTTCTCAGTTTAAGTATCTCCATTGCCTTCAATTGAGCCAAACCATTTTGCATCAGTTTAAGATTTGGTCCTGCACCTTTAAGAAAATGATTAGGATAGGTCCACCTTTTCACACACCAGCTTCCCCTTTTGGGAGCTTAACCAACTAATTACATTAGAGGCCCAGTTGGGCAGGCAAAACACCCACTTCTTTATATCAGCTTATTCTTTCCTCTTTCGTATCACCTGTCATCAGAGAACCCAGGAATTTAATAGGGGTCTTCTACTAGTTAAAATGTCAGAGTCAGAAATAAGGGAGGGAACAGCAAATTCACAGTGTTGGCAGTAGCATTTACCAGTGAGACCTTGAATAGATAAAAGGAAGCGTTGAGCTGAGATTCAGAATAGTAGAGGAAGAGATATTAAAATAAAAAATTAATACTATTCTTAAAACTATTTGCATGAGTGGAGGGGAAAAAATGTTGTGCTTGGGCAATACAAGAGAAATGATTCCTGCTCCACAAATGGAGAATGAAAGAAACGAGCTGCTTAGCTGTGGTCAATGTTTTGTGTAGACAGGCCAAAAGAAAGGAATCTTGAAGCAGGCCTAGAAGGAGGACTGTTAAGATGATGTATCCAAAGACCTCACCTTCTGGAGTCACGTGAGTAAGCAAGAATCTCAGCTGTTACAGCAAACAAAAACTTTAAGGGCTAAGAAAGCTTGAAAAGACAAATTTTAGTAGTCTATAAAACAAATTAAAAAGATGTCAACACTTATTTTTAGAAAATCTCATGTGTTTTTGTACGTTTTCTTAAACATTTGCTGTGTTGCAATAATACTGCCTTTTCTCTGTCATTTATCACTGGTCTCTTCTGTTTAGACTATAAACTGCTTAGGGCAGGAAATGCTTCTTATTCTGCTTTCACATCAACACTTGAATCACAGAATGGTTGAGGTTGGAAGGGACCTCTGGAGATCATCTAGTCCAACGCCCCTGCATCTCAGCTAGATGCCTCTAAATTCTGTTGTAACATAAATACTAAATAATGATAGTCACAGAGGACTTATCCCCTACCCCGCTTGGAAACCTGCCAGTGTGCAGTGCTTGTACTAGCAGCAAACATACTAACAGTGAAAAGTGACAAATTTTGTTGGCAGAATATATTCATAGGTCTAACAAGAATAAGATGCACCCGCCTCTAGAAACACAGGCTTATGTCTCTCCATGTATAAACACACCCAGGATTGACTCATGCTGGCATAATCCCCTTGTGCAATTTGTATATTGGCATTAGATGTGTGCGTGAGGCAGAAAAACAAATATTTGGTTAACAAAACAACATGGGGTAATCAAAATAATTAGATGGCTTTACCTCAAAACACAGCAACAGGTGAGCTCCTGATAGTCCCCTCAGACAGTCATACCTATCCCTGCAAGCAAAGCTCCTCTGGGTTTGCTTTATCTGTAGCAAAATAGACATATTATTTGGTTCAATTTTATAAGAGTGTGGGGGAAAAACCTTCAATAACCCCCCATCTGCCAAGGTAGGGGATATACTGTGTTGGAAAAAGCCGGCTCATGTTCCACAAGAAGGCTTTGTCAAGTGTATTGCATAAAAAGATCAGCCCTGAGGCTCAAACACGGCTGAAGGTTTTAATTATTTTTGCCACTACCTCTGTCATTAGAACATTATGGAACTACATCACAACAGCCCGTCTTTCATCTGTATGAAAAAATCTCAAAGTCCATGGTTACATTTTTTCCGAGCTGTTATCCCAGGTGACCATTAGCTTTGTTTCCCGCAAGACCTTGCTTGTTGTTGTTCTTAAGTAAAGGAAAGGGAGTTGAACAGGTTAAACATCTGCTCACATTATACTCTGTACTCTTGGAGTCATTTGATGCGACAGACCTGTACAAAGGACATGAGGCCAGATTCTATTGTGCACAGCCTGAGTAAGGCTTGTTCTGTACTTCAGTGTTTTGGCGGTATACTTATGTTGACTAGCAAAATGAAGAAATTCCTCACATCTATGTGCCGTACTTCTACCAACAAAACTCTAATCTTAGCCCAGTTATACTGGCAAAACTAAAACTTTTCCTGGTGCAGCCCCTTCTCTGTGGACAGAGATTTTGCCAGCAGTTCTCATGCTGATATGTGGAAGGCCTTGCTTCTTGTTTTGCAACCCTACTTCTACACCTGTATATGCAGTGCCTTAGAGGGGGGATGGCCATGTGCATGTCCCAAACAATTCATTGTGTCTCTTACCACATACCTAGCAGCGGAGCTGTGCAGAGATCAGCTGGGGCTGCTGGATAATCCATGTCCCTGCTATGGGAGGAGCAGGATCACAGAGACCAATGGATCCAGCATCCAGAGTCTTCCCAAGTTTCGTCTGCATATCTGGCATAGCTATGTCCCTGTGCATGATGGGATCCTGGAGGAGTTATTGACATCTTCCACTTGTAATACACCCCCAAAGAGTCTTTTCCGCAAGCACTCTGGTGTATGTCTCTGGGGAGAGTCAGGATAGACCAACACGCGTGTTTCAGAAGAGGTGCAAAAACCCCACAGTAGATAGACATCGAAGCATCCGGCTTTCAGAGCTCCGTAATAATTGAGATAGGGAAAAATAACTCCTATAACATATGCTCTCTCTATATATATTTTTTTCATTAAAGTAAGTAAGTTTTGGGTATTCTGAATATTCTGATAAGTATCTATGATTAGAGTATGTTTTGCTTGTTTTAACCTATAGTGCTATCTGTGTAGCTGAAGGCATAGCATAACTCACCTGTCTAGTTAGTTAGTTTCAGCCAGCATGAAACAGACTGGGTCAAGTTACACTAATGGAGGATCAGCTCAATTGCATCTGACTGGCATCGCTTGCCAGGTTTCTTTATAGGAGGTGGAATTCTGCAAGCGCTACCTGCATGTACAGATGCACCTATGGGCCTCACAGCATGCTCCTGCTCACTGAATCAGGCTCTTGGAAACCAGTTCTATGAAAAGCCTGCAGATAATCTAAAGAAAAATTGGAACATTATTATGAATGTTAAAAACCTCAAACCTGTCTCCTACAAAAAACCTGGCTCAGCTCTAAGTTATTACAGTGATGACAAAAATTACATTTTATTCACTTGTCAATCATGCTGGCTTTTGATCAGTTGAGTATTGATCTACCAAAAGAAAAACAAACGTAGATGCTTTGTTTCTTGCAATTCAGTATTCTTTAAAATCAATGTCTTCCCACAACGTCTTGTGAGTTTTGGATTAGGCCCTCATTACAGTACCATGAAAATTCAGGCTGTTTCCCTTTACTTCCTTTTTCTTCATAAAACATCTAATAGCCACCTGGTGACCAAGATGCCGTGTGTATTCAGGCATTTTCTTTATCCAGGGCAAGTTTGAGAGAGTATAAGTGGGTATATAAGAATGTAAGTCCCGTTCCTGCTGCGTCCTGGTTAGTGTATGGCATTTCTTCATTCACAAGGATTTCTGTAGCACCAGGTTGTTTGGTGGAGAAATGTATTTACGGTGAGAATATTAGTTTCTTGTCCTACTAGATTTTATGGCATTATTTAAATGTTCTTAGTTAATAGTTCTATATAAAAGTATAATAAATGTAATATGTATCAGAGATTTTAAAGGGAAAAGGCAAATGGGAGTGTATAGGAAGTACTGTATATCCTAAACAACTGCAGTCTGGATTCATTCTCACTTTAATTCTGGCTCACAATGACACCTGATTTTTCAGAACTAACTGAAAAAAGGTAACTCCTTCCTTGCCTTCTGTATATCATTCTAATATCCAGTATCCAGAAATCAAAAACTGCAATATGAACTATGTGCAAGGCTCTGTTAAAGTCACTGATGGTCATCGGGGAACAAGGATTCTGTATACCAGGCTGTGTAAAACTGGGTAAGGCCTCAGGGTAGGCAACAGATTGAGATTCAAGTGTGATTAGGAAAATACTAAAGGGTGCATGGAAGCCATCAGAGAGCATCCACTGGATCACAGCATTAAAAAAGAAAACTAGAGAGAGAGAGAGAGAGACCAAGTCTGAGCCTTACAGAACTTGGTTTTATGCCCCCTGGCTCCTGGGAGCAAAATGTTGGAGAACTTTGTTTTTCACTTAGAAAAGAAAAAGAATAGTGCATGTTTTGTGATCCTCGCATCATAGAGAAAAATCTTAAAGATGTGACTTGCAGTATATATAATCATTCATAAACTAGAAGGCAAAAAAAAAAAGAACTTCCCCATTTATTCTTTTATGCGAACCAGGCAGATTCTTTGACTTGTAGACCAAATTCTTGACATAGAAGAGGTTTGTGTCCTGATTGTGAACCCTTGGGAATTGCAAATTATTTGTTATCCTGATAGTGGTTGCATGAAGACATCCCAGTAAGGTACTGTTACAGACAATTACTAGACATTTGTACCAGGGCCATCTTGGATGGTGTGTCTATATATAGTAAACAGCTTCAATCAAAAAGGAATTTGTCAGATAAAAGAAGTAAAAAGAGACATCCTTAAAATCCCTTTGGATCATCCCTGTGCACCTTAGTTCTCAGCAAAAGGTATTAATAACTTTTTTTTTTATTTTACTTTTGAAAGTCATCTTTAAGAGCATGTACTTCCTGAATCCCTGCTTGAATTCTGCATACAGTCCGGACTCTGGATTATGGTAGTCATACCACCTTTAAGTCACTTAGTGCGTCCATAAATTAACCAGCTAACTTCATATGTTAGCATGAGTGCAGGAAGTCAGGTAATCCAAACTTGCTATGCAAGATTATGCAAAGCTTCCTTTAAATAGAAACATTTGTCTCAGCTAGTGTAAAGACGTAGGGCTTCATACATGTACTTAACTTCTCACACAGCAAATAGCCCTACTCACAATGCACAAATGTACATACAGTTAAATTGTTTTCTGATAATGCTACAGAAAATGGTGAACTACATATTTTGCATTGTACTTAAAGCATAGAGAGATTTTCATTGTAAAAATCTTTATAAAAGCTAAGAAGCTTGATTTTTACATTAACATCTCATTTTGAAGGCTTATCATGGTATAAATGCACTTTCCTCTTGTTCTGATTATCATATATATATATATATATAATATATATATGATATAATATATATATATTATATATATATATTATATATATAATATATATATGATATTTCTAAATATGTAATAATGACAGTTGGAATGAAGTCTTGCAGAATAAAGACTTTCCAACAAATAAAGGCAATTCAAAACTATATATACAGAAGGCCTTTTTGAGCCCTAGCTTTTTGATGGCAAAAATCCTTTCTGCCACTGCTGTTTGTGCTCACACCTTTTACTAATTTTGGATATCCTGCATATCTTGCATATCCTTTCCCTGCAACAGGTGCTAGCAGACTGTGTTAATCAGTTATATTTATGGCTGATCTTTGTAAGTGACGCATGGTCCTTCTGGTCCAGTGCTGTGGATCATTTTAGGGAGGCAGGATGGGTATGAGCTAGGCTATCTGAAATTTGGGACTGTAAAAGTGGGATTTGCAATGTTACAAAATAGCTCCTGTTACTGGCTCTGACTCAGTCGAGATCTTTAAGCACAAGTTGTCCGGCTAAAGCCAAGCTTGGAGATATGCTTCTGTGTCTTGCTGAATCAGAGTACGTATAACAAGATGATTTAGAAATTCAGCTCTGAACAGCCTCTCATTTTGCAGTGGTCAGACTTTTGTTTCTGAGATGAGTTCTGAATCTCTGGTCCGTGTCCAGTGTGGGCACATCAGATTCCCACTGCATTCTCACTACTGCAGCCCCCCTCTTCTGCCTAGTTCCCAGCAGAGCAGAGCCTGCTTACAGAGTTTGTGTGGACACCTGGAATGGGTGGCAGTGCTCTGATTTCCAAAAATCTCTCTAAAGTAGAAAGGTACTAGGAAACACAGCCAGTCTCACTACCCTGTTTCTGTCAGTAGCTGCTGGTGTGATAGGGCTCAGTTGCCCCAGTTCTGCACAAAGACGTGCTCTAATTTTGCTGATAACTTCTGGAGAGAGAATGGTTGTGCTCAGTACTTGTCAGCATTTAAATCAAGTCCTTTAGTTTTCTGCTAACTCCTCTTCCTCAGTTTCCATCACAGTCATTGACTTTCTCAATAACATTCTCTCTGGAAATGGTTTGCCCCGGAAGCAAGATAAGCAGAACATGAATGCTAGTGGGAGCAGAGCCAAGGTTTTGAAATTCTGGCTCTCACTCCACAGCACCAAATAGGAAGCCGTTTGCATTCATGGCAGACAAATGTACAGGAAAGGACAAAGTAAACCCCAAGCACTTTCCCTCATATTTGAGCTTAGTTTTAAAGCGTGTGAGAGGAATGATGTTCCTGATCCAGCAGCCCACAAGTTTCTTTGCCTCTGCTGTCATTGTGAACTTGGAGTTCAGCAAGCTGAGTAACAGTCAGCAGGCCCTGGCTACTGCCTGCTTCTGCAGATCGCCAGGTAAAAGTCCCCTCTGTTTTCTGATGGGGAATTCTGTCTGACAAGGCCTCGGCACTGGATCAAAATAGGGATAGAGGTCCCAGTGCAGGGAAGTGTTTTTATTCAGGACGTTACATGAGCAGAGTTAATTTAAAGTCTTATTTAAGTGCTACAACAGTCAATAGTTTAGTCTTTTGCTAAACCAGAGGCTTCTACAGTTATGTTTTCTCAGTCTGAGTAGTCTCACTCCATTCTGGGAAAACAGCTGCAGGAAACCCAGCTTTTGCCATTGGAATGACCCCTCCGTACACCAAACTCTGTGTTATTTTCTTTAGAAGAAAAGAATGAGTTGAAAAAGCTAATACAGAAAACCTTGTACTTCTGTAGGGTTATGCAGACACTAATCTTTCCAGTGCATCGGTAGGTAACTATGTAGGTTCAATTCAAACCAAGCAAGGAACTCACTTTGATTTCAGTTAGATCATAGTCAGGTCTGAAGATGGAAGAACAGAGACCATGAGGGTAAATGACATACTCTTCACTAAATAGCAAATGATTAACACCTTGTGATTGAAAAGGCAAGAATTCTAAATGCAGGTCCTGAAGTTGGTGCCCTGGGCTGTATTTTCTGTGCCTGTTAACAGGGAAGAGGCAAATCTCCATGATGGCAAAAAAATTAAAAACACATAGAAAATAATTATCTTAAGAAAATAAGCCCTTCTCTGTCTCCCATGTAGCAGATCCTGTAGGAACTTGGACACTCATCTGAAGGAAGGAGGGAGGGAAATTTTATCACTAGCTTGCTCATCATGAAGAGGCAATTGGAAAGTTGGATCTGTTTGTATGTGGGGATGACAACCAGTTTACACAGGCCTTTGCCTGGAATGTGGTCTCTCATCCTACTCACAGATAACAAACCCCCAGTGTCAGGAAGTAATACTAGCACATCCTCTTTGCAAAGCTATCTAAAAAAACAGAGAGGAATTTGTTTCTGACTGCAGTAGAGAGACATGAGTACTACAATAGCCATCTGCATGCCTCTTCTCTCCGTTTCCTTCCTTGTTTTTATTCTTAAGTCTTTTTACAGCTATAGCTTCCCAAACAGTCTATGGAACTGCCAGCTTTTGCAGTTTTTAGTTGCTTGCATTATCCTAATGCAGCCTACTTGCAGCAGCTCTCTGCATGTAGCTTACCAGCAGAACTGGAGTAATCAAAGCAGAACACTATGCTGTGCAAGGAAAAAGCTGAGTTAAAGCTGGACTCTAAAGAACCAGTGGATTGGCATGGTGTCTCTCACATCTTAGATGCTCATGTTCCCACCACTCAGTGCTTTCTTTCAAAGTGTTCTATTTATTCTTTGCTCAAATGAATCCCCCTTTTCCCTCAGAATCCAATAGTAGCTATAGGGAAAGGAGACATTGGCAAGAAGCAGCCTGTTGTGTTTCTTTCCCATGGGGAGGTTCAGTTCAATAAAAATTGAAGGCTGCTTTCAAAAAAAAAACAGATTGGTAACATCGTGGTAAATCTGTCTTCTCTTCAAGCCAGAATATATTTTTTATGCCCTGAAGGAGCAAGGGAAATATTCTGAAGCTCTTTTCAGGCAGTGCAAGAACAGAGCCAATTTCTATAGCTTGTGGTTTACTGAGAGTACTTGTTTCCATTAGTTTGGCTTCCAGTCTGTATAATCATGATTTTGGAAACAATTTCAAGGAAGGGAATGATGACCCTGTGGTTGAGAAGCTGGGCCAGTCCAGTTCAGTTCCTGTATCTTTCATAGTGTATAGCCCTGGGCAAATCATCTAATCCTTCTGCGTCTCCTGTGAAACAGAGATAATAATGCTTCCTCTGTCTGACATATCTATTTAAACTACAGCATTTAGGATTAAAAATTATAAGGAGGAATAAGGTAGATGTGATCCATGCTTCCCAGAATCCTTTTTAATAGGTCAGATTTTAGCCATTACAGTGTCATAATAAAAAATAATTCCTCTGGTTTAATGGAGTTACTCTAAATATTCATTAAGTTAAATGAAGTCAGAACTTAAAATGTTAGATCTAAGTGCTCTATATTGTTTCATCTTCTTTAATGGGTTTGCAGTTTAGCTGTTTAAAACAGAATGTCTCCAACTCCCACCCATCCACGAAGTCTGTTTCAGCCTGCTAGCTCTGTAGTTCTGCACCATCTCTGAGTTTTGCAGACTCCTCCAAACTCAAAGTATGCTCAGTAGTATTGACTATCTTTTATCAAAATATGAAACCAAAAAGATAACCTCTCCTCAAAAGCAAACATGGTAATTTACCTTGATCAATTCACCTTTAATTAGGAAATCTGAAATACCAATACCAGAAGCCTTCTCCCTAGTAATCTTTGTACCAAAGACAGAGAACTACCAGTGTTCCCATGAAGGATAATCAGGATGTTGGTCTTGCTATTAATTTTATGTGAGTGTTCAAGCTATGGGAGAATTCATGTGATCCTTTTCAGCTTTTTATTTCTATTATGCAGCTGTATTTCTTTAAAGAATGAGAAGTTTCACCAGTTACTGGCTCTCCTATATGTCTTCATAATAGCATGGATTGTTAATCTGTGCTGGGATGATAGGAATTTTAGCTGACGCTCTCAATACTTTCTCTACATCCTAACCCCCTCCGTGCCCTTTAAACTGGGAAAGTTCCACAGACAGGAGGGTCATAACAGAAATTTGTCCAGTTCCACTTATCAAGGTTGGCCCGTCTGGAAAACAACAGAATTGGAGCTGTAAATGTCTTTCTGCTTTTATCTTTCGCTTTCTTACGTGCCCCAGAGCTATGCCGTGAAGAGCTGCCACTCAGAATATAGGAGTGGAGTTTTGCCTGCAGCTTTATGCTGAGCAAATAGAGCCATCTGCAAAGAATTCGCATTTCAAGACATGCTGGTTCCAGTGTAGCTGAAAATCACAACTAGTCAGCAGGAATAGATGCAGTCTGCTAAATGCTTGGGTGCACTCATATAATTGCATAATTCAGCGCTGTGAACTACCTCTCCTCAGACAATGTGTTTTAGATACTGACTGCGCAGAAGGTCAGCTTGTGCTAGAAAAACAAACAGGCTACTTTGCTTAGTATAGCGGTGTAGGGAAAGCTGGGAATAGGCTATGACAGGAGACATTTAGCCCTGTTAATCACTGTTACTGTGATGTGGTCAAAGCATTTCAAGCTAGTTTTTAGTAATACAGACTTATTGCTATTTTTTCCCTACAGTGATATGTAGAGGGATTAGTCAAGATTGGCTTCTGATTACATTAGTCATTATACAAACAGTTCTCAGTCCAACTTGCCAACTGTCTTAGTGCATAAGAGCATATGGGTAAGAGGTGCACTGTGCATTGGAGCATGCAGCAGAGACCCCTGAACTGCTCTTCCACATGGTGCACTGCCTCTCCTTATGAAAATACTAGCTAGATCAAGGAGGCTTGTGTGAATCTCAAATAACCTGTTTGTTGATTTGAAGCAAATTTGATAGAAGAGTGGATAAATTAGAGGTAAGAAAATCCCTACGTGTTTGGGGAAAATAGTTTTGTGATAAAAGTGCCAAGCATGAGCTCATGGGTGATTAGACACATAAGAAAAGTTCTCACAAATGTCCTACCAATAAGAAATACTTCATCTAGAGCATGAAGCTAACCATAAAAACCAAATCACTAGCTCCTCACAAAATTACTTGACATATCTGAAAGGTTATGCATAGGCAGGCCAACTAAGTGTCTGAGGCCACATCATGACTCGGAGGTAAACTGGAAATGAGTGGCTGACCCCTTCTTCTGCCTGTTCCTTGATTATCCATACTCTTGCAGGCTGCACAAACTGGCATCCACAAACAAAGGCACTTTGCTCCCAGAGAAGCAGTTGGGAATTACAGAGGGGAAGAAAAAGTAAGGTTATGCTTAGCAACTGAGCTGAGGAAAGAACTTGAGCTTTGACTTATAGTTGCTATTTCTATAGCATCTCTGGCCTCAGATAAGGGCCCCTGCATAATCCTGAGAACTGAAATTAGAACTGCATAAGAAAGTAAGAAGAAAAAGAACACAGACAATATAGAAACAGAGAGCAAGTATACAGGGATTTGCCCACAGCATGAGCAAATTTAAAGCAACCATGTAGTATTATGGATTGCAATGTATGGGGTAGCTGCATAGGTGTTAGGGCCTTATCTTCTCTAGAGAGTATTTCAAACTTTCTAAGGCTCTAGGTATGCACAAATATATTTTTCACTAAATGGATGCAGTTAGAATGATACAACCTTCCATCACTGTGCGCATGCGCACACACACACATACACATGCACATGCAAAGAAAAGAAGTGCTTAATAAAAGTGTGATTTTTTTCTATCTTCTGCAGGGGCTCCCATTCTTCTGTGAGGCAGATAATGCAGCGTGTTGGAAAGATGTGTAAATTGTGCTGCCAGGGAGACCTGACTTTCTTCTTGCTTTTTTGCTTCCTTTAATCTTATGTAAGGCATGCCTGCTGTGAGCAGACGGTACAAGCCTGTAAATAATGGAGAAGCATAACACTTAGCAAAGTCATCCCAGTGTGCATCTGCTGCACAGAGTATTTTTATTTAACCCTTTCATTTTAATAGGCTCTTAACAGATAGATACTTTGAGAGTGAATCACATGCAGATCAAAAAAGAAGATACAAAAATAGTTGATACCTCTTAGGGTTTCCTTACCGCCCCTTGCCATGGTATGTATTTTCTAGGATGCAGCCAGTTACAAACATGTTAAAACAGTTGTTTCTCCTCTCCCCCAGGAGAGGTGAAAAACTCTATCTTACTTATGTGATATAGGGGAAGCACTACCTGAGTGGTCCATCACCTCAACTTTACATCCTCTAGAAAATGCGTGCCTTTATACACTTCTCAGGAATCAACATGTCCTGTTGAATTAAGTTAACATATTTCAGGCAAAAAAAGATACACAGGCGTATTAGTTATTTCCTCTGTGGCAGGTGTGGTGGTGGGGACGAAGGATGGAAATTCAAGCAGTATGGAAAAAAAAAAGACTGGAAAATAACAGGGTGTGGAGCCCTGTGCACTTACACCTGTGGAAAACAAAAGCTCAGCAAATGATGAGAATTTTCAGCTCAGATCTTTACAAGCACCTGATTGTCATTAATGCTCTGTTAAACCACCTGAATGTGGAGGGGGTGCTAGGAGAGCTTGTCCATCCCTGGGTAGTGGGAGGTGAGTGTGATTTGATGTGGCACATGACTGTACATTGTACCAAGGTGCAAGGCAGGTTTAAGTAAGTGTAGCAGTTCCCTGCAGACTAGTATGGATCCCTCGCAGTCAAGTACAGTTCAAGTACTAGGACAGCCTCTTTCAGCATGCTTTACAGAAACAGAATCTGTGATACAGGAAGGTGAGGAAAAGATCAAACTCTTGCCAGAGCCTGAGGCCCTGATGAAAGAAGACTGGATTTAGAGGTGGTATACTCTCTGGAGATCACAGTGTGGCATTAGGAGAGAAATCCAGTCTGGGCTTTCCTTCTGACTCTCTGTGGCATGTTGCTTTGAGCATATCTCACAGATAATCTCTTGGTCTGTTTGTAAACTAGGGCTGATAAAGTTTATTTAACTACATCTTTCACAATGTTATTGAGAAGGTTGATGAGTTAATGAGGAGTAATTTATCAGGATGACTCCTATTTAAAGCAACTTTTTAGAGGCCCTATTAGGCTAGGTACCAAGCAGAACTGAGAGACAAGTGGTGTTCAAAGCCTTGTAGAACCTAGGAAAGAAAGGAAGGAAAGATCTTTATGTTGTGGGTTACTGTTAGAGCTGAAAGTGGAACACAACTGTTTCAGCTAGTAGCCTGGGTCCATATCCTCTGGGATGTGCTCTGGAAG
Source organism: Rhea pennata (assembly GCF_028389875.1). Taxonomy (NCBI): domain Eukaryota; kingdom Metazoa; phylum Chordata; class Aves; order Rheiformes; family Rheidae; genus Rhea; species Rhea pennata. Next base: position 1,397,511 of record NC_084682.1, read on the forward strand.
TGTAAAATGATACAAGGAACTGTCTGGCTCATTCCCCACTTGCCTGCAGGCGCTCCCTGTGATCACAATGGCAAAGGACAGGAATGTAGTCAGGGAATCGCAGGAGAAGGCTCTGACATGGGCTGTCCAGGAGATTGTGCTGAATGGTCAACAGTTTCCTTCTCTTCCCAGAGGCTGGGAAAACTCAGATGAAAAGCAATGAAGCATGGTCTAACTCCTACCCCAGCTTTATAGGCACATAGAACAATTGTTTGTAGGTCATGTCTTTACACCATTTTTGTGATTCTAAAACTATTTGGCAAAGGAAAAATAAAGAAGTGTTTAGACACACATCAAATCTACCTGACCTGAGTTGTGGTATATATGATTCAGTAGAGAGATTCTATTTACCGTGTCTAAATGCCAGAAATAATCGCCCTTGGCACTCTGCTTGTGTTCACCGAGTCAGCTGATACTGTGTTTGGGCAGGTAAATAGATATTGGCCTGCATTTTAGAGCACAGGGATCTGAGGAGATGCAGTGACCTGTACACAGCTGAATAGTAGGAATCAGAACTTGTTGGATGAATCCTTTATTTCTTGGCAAAACTTCCTCTCCAATTTGCACTGGTTTTCCAATCTTGTAACAGAAATTGGATCCCTGTTATCTTTGTTCTAGGATAAAATCTTAGAACAAAAAAAATCCTAGGTTCTCTGTTTATTTAGCTCAGCATGTAAAAGATGAAGGACACTATTCCCATGTATCATGCAGTAAGCTCACAAATCAGTGTTTTCCAGGGCTGATGCAGAGCTGTGTCCCGTTTTCATCATACAAGGACCTTGGTTCCCAGATTCTGCTCCACAGACATCTGTAACAGAGAAATATTAGATAATTGACAATATACCCAGCCTTCAACCCACTCTGTAGGGGAAAAGGCTGTGATATTGCAATGTGTGTATGCACACCAGCTCACATATGCAAGTGAGACTTGCAAATTCAGGCTCTGGGAGTCCCAAGGGCAGTACAGATTCCACAACTAGTTGTTGTGGAAGGACTTGTGATCACTCTACTTTCCCATGCATGAAGAACAACCTCATAGTGAACTTTCAGCCAGTGCTACCCCTATTTTACATTAAGAGGAGGAGAAACAAAAAAACACAAGCGAAAAGAGAGAACAAAAACCTCCAGGAGACAATCATCTTTTCTGCAGTTTGTGCTCAAGTAACCCAAAATAGCTGTTTATCTGTAGCAACAATGGAGCGCTTATTGATTTAAAAGTGGGGGAAAAAAACTCCAAAAAGCAACCCCCAAAGGCTTATCAAGTTACTTAGGGAAATATTTGGCAATGATATCACAAAAGGAGTAGGTGATGAACTCATAAGGAAAACACAGTCCTTTTCCCTCACTGGTAATGAAGGGTCTCATCAGCTAAACTCAGGTGAAGATTTGAAACATTGGCAAGTTTGGGATGTTCCAGGCTGGGAGCTTAGCCCTTTCCCGCTTGGAATTTGCAAATAAAAGTTCAAACAATTTTCACGCATTGTAGGGATATTTAAAGATGCTGGGTAAAAAAGTACTGAGTATAAGCAATTCTCCACAATAAGAGTAGTTGCAGGACAAATGCTAGCTATCTATGGAAGCTCCTAAATATGAAGCATTGATGTTGCAGATAATAGTGCTTATATCCTGTTTCTTATGGGCTTGATCCAGTGTTTCTTGAAGTCTTTCAAAAGGTTCTCAATTGACTTGTCTCTGAACTATTGCTTTTCTGCCAAAACCAAATGCAGTTCTTTAGTTCATTTTCCCACTTATCCATGAAAAACATCTTCTAGTAAGCCAGAGACATGGATACATCCACTTTTTTAGAAGCTAAAGAATAGCTATGTGGAGACCCAAACCCTGGAAAATGAGAGAGAGCAGAGAAGATGCTGCTTTGTAACTATAGTCTGAAATATGCACTGGATACTTGTAGACTGATGGTAGATGAGCACAGACTAACCACAAAATACTGCAAAAAAGGTGTCATGCAATGATAACTTGATCAAGCAAGGATAATATATTGTCATAGACATGCCTCTAAACTGGTATTATGGTCCAGAAAGACAGACAAGCATGTCAGTATAAGTTAGTACTACACTGGTGTAAGGCATGTGGTGGAATCTTTTGTAGCTTACAAATCAGGGCTATAAGTAAGTGGGGACTATGCAAAAGCCAAAATATCCTGAGAATGAAAAATTTCAGTAACATGGGGATTTTGGAGATGCAAGGCATACAGTCTGAATGCACTACGGTTTGGTTTTAACCCTACTTTATCTTCAGTTTTCTTTTATTTGTATTTAGTCTATTGATTACTTTAAGTAGACAGAGGACAATGTACCATTTTTGTTGCAACTTTGGTACATGTTTTAAAAAGCAGTGAATGTGGGTTCCCAACCCCTAGTCCATCTTTGCAAATTTCATGAGAGCTTTTATTCATGTCTATGTCAAAATCGGGGACCTAAGTGTGTCAAAGCCGTGGTAAGTTACCTATATCAGTGTTACCTTTGCTGTGAAGGTGAACAGCCCTTACTCATCTCTGCACACCTGAACTTCACCTTCCTGAATGTGAAGGCCATAGTTTACCTGCAGCTGCCAAAGCTTCATCAGCTATCTCAGAGTCAAGCCACATACATACACTGCTTTTAGACACATCCCCTGTGCCTTGAGATGAAAAAAATATTGAGAAAACAACTACCCAATCACATTACTCAATTCTGCATTTTCTCTCAATCCAGGAAATTACTTAGGTGAGAAATTGAGCTAGTTAGGGAAATGTATTTATTATTACTGTTCTTATATTATTACTATTATTTATTACTATTATTTATTATTACTGTTCTTGGTATGGAGGCACTGACCAGATGAACCACGTTCCTCAGGACTGTAAATCCCCCTCTCTCCTCCCTCGCACAGTGGTATATTCTGTCTTTCTCATACCACAGCCTCTCTACCACGATATCAGCAATGCCAGATGGTCCTGAAGCAGCAGCAGTATTTCATAATAGGATTTAGGGTATTCCCATGAACACTCCATAGATATAACTGGAAACTATGCAGTAGGAGCTGAGCATTGTCCCGTGCTCTTCTCACAAATCCCCCTAGCCCCAAGCCCCCAAGAAGACAAGCGGTTGCCCTGGCCAGGGTGAGGTTTCTTCCCAATGCTTTGGTGCCCCCTGCAGCCAGGCAAGCCAGGTGGCTGCCAGGCTGCCAGCGGGCAGCAAAGCACCTCTGGGCTTTGCATCGTCCCAGCATCCGTCCCAGCATCGTCCCAGTATCTGTGCTGGGAGCAGCGCTGGAGGCAGGGCTGTGTCGCTGCTGGGGCAGGAAGTGAGTCACTAGTGTGGCTGGTCGCGGGGCAGTGTTGTGTGAGTGTGAACGCTCCCCAAACAGGAACTGCAGACAATTGCAGGAAATGAAAAAATGTAATCCTGCTGGGAGACAGTTATTTTCATTAGATTAATTTAACACGCTAGTGTTCCGGGTGTCTGAGGCTGCCTTCCTCAAGGAAGAGAGTTATGCAGCTGGGGAGAATTGCCATGAATATGTACATACATGGCTGCAGGGTGAGGGTGAATATATTTCTTTGACCCTCTTATATTATGTGGTCCTTCTACCCTTCCATCCATGAATTTTGTAAAATACAACTCAGAGATTTCTCTCTGTGCTTTAACTGAACCATATGCAAGATGCAGATAAAGGACCTACTTTCTTTAAATATGTACAAATAAAGAGCAGCCCTCTTGCAAAAAGTGGAGTAACAGAGAAGAGGAGAGTCAGGCCTTTTGCTTCCTGTCCTCTTGCCCCTGGTGTCCAAGTATTGTTTCATACACAAAGAATACTTACAATGTAGGCAAATGCAAGCTGCTCTCTCCACATCCATCCCCTCCACATATACAACCCTCTTACATCTGCTATGGTACTGTTATTCCTGAACCTAAATATACTGTTCTTCATAATGCCATGCACTTACGTTCTTGTGCTAGGAGCTTCAGTCAGGGACTGGCTTCCTACTGTTCGAGTTGCTAGGGAATATAGATAGTGACAGATCCAGAATAAGCAAATGGGTCTTGCCCCAAAACATTTGCAGTATAGTGTGTGTTTGTGTATATATACATACAATGTTTTATATATATGTAACAACCTCAGGAGCAAGAGACTCCGGGGAGATTAAGAAAATTGAGAAAATATAAGGAAAACATCCAGCCCATAAATCAACAGTGGACTTAACAAACCTGTTGCATAATTGTTGTCAAAACTACTTTCTTCTCAGAACTGCTTGTGAGAGGATGGCTTTTCCTGTTGTGGACATGATGAAATAAGATGTATACCTGGTGATTTGCACCAGTCATGTTGAAGGGAATACTACCTTACCCTATGTGATCCCTACTGATAACCAAATGTAAAGGTAACATACTCTGGGGTGTGACCTTAGACTATCCACAGTATGCAGTAACAATTTGTAAGGGTTTGTCACTCTTATGTCCCAAAGAAGTACTTTTTCAGCTGTCTATTTTAGTGGTTTGAGTCTTACCACTCTATTCCCATGCTGCAGCATATTCTGTTTTGGAGCACTTTGATTTCAGTTCTTTCCTGCCTTTGTTTCCTGTTTTTTGAAGTTTTTTTTTTTTTTTAAACACAGCTATTCTAAAATCATTGCTAATGTCCTACATAAGTGATATCCCACTTTCCTCAAAGGTATGGTTATCAGTTGAAGTTGACTTTGATGTTCCTGACACAGCCTTGCCTTCAGCTCCTGAGGTCTTAGAATTGCTTATCAGGAAAAGCAACTCTTGATGTTGGGTATTGCTTAAGAACAGGTGTTGTGAGAGCTCAGAGGAAGAGGATGTTGGGCCCAGTTCAGAGCTTTGAAGTCATTTCAGGCTGGCGGCCAGCTGTAAGCTCACTCACTACTCAATGGGTTCATCTGAAGTCTGTTTCTGGCAGGCAGATGTGTCATTCAGGAGCCACACGGGTACTTACTTTGAGAACGGAGCTTCCAGTTTCTTCCAGCATCCCTCCCTTCTCTGATGACAAGGGCCTGTGGCACCCTCCGTTAGGATCCTGGAGTGTAATGGCTTCTCTGTGTCCATGGTGGCCATTGCACAAGGCCCCTCTTCCTCTGCTGTTGCTGCATTTGCCCAGTGCTAGAAGGAGTTCAGGCTCCAGCCCATTGCATTCAGCACACAGTAAAGGAGGTGATACCACGCGTAGGCAAAGATAGGGTGATTGAATCAAAATAGCTTGTGAGCTGAGGTAGTAACTATGCTGGCACTGCACCAGGGGATTTCTGTCTCCCAGGAGACAGACCACAAACCCTTAATCTATCCTGATGTAAAGATTCATCCAGAAATGAGCCTTGAACACTTTCCTTGACCTGTTGCTTCTGCTGAGCTGCAGTCTAAGCCAAACATTCCTACCTCTTCTGTCAGAGGCACAGAGACAGTTAAAATAGCTCCTGCTGCTAGGGATGATTTCAGAGGCGGTATAAATAAATGGGGAAAAACAAATAAACCATAGGAGAGGCACTTTGTGAGGACAAAACATCCCAACAAGGAGACTCCAAAATCAAGGAGTTTTACATATATCTTGAGGCAAATTCTGAGGGAGGTTTGACTCCTGTGAAGGTGACTGGCTCAGCATAACTCTGGGCCTCGTGTACATACTGAGAATTCCCCAACGAATTTCCCGATTTTGTAAAACGCAGATAAGATCTAATCTTTTGCCACAACACCAAAAGTTGACCATTGTGACTAGAAAGTGTGTTGAATGTAGTAGTGCAGAAATAGTGATGCCAGCTTCGTAGGATTAAATTTCCCAGAATGCCCTTTTGGCACCCAAGAAACAATTTTTTTTATACGGCTCAGCACCTCAGGGCACATCTGTACCCTTGAGGTGATCTGCAAAGCAGGCAGTGAGCTGTAACTCAGCCTTAGCTACTAGAATCCTGTGGGTACGTTCAGCACATCCTTCACTACTCAGTTAAAAGCGAAGTAGTACTCTAGCAAATGAATTGCAAGGAGGAGAACCCAACAGCAAAGAAGAGGACAAGTATTTTATTGCATACTAAACTTCAGGGCAGTTTTGCCAGCCAAGAACACTGACCCTGCTTAGCCATCAGGAGATTTTGTATCCTCTAATCCCATGCTGATCTGGATTACTTTTTTATTTAAAGAAACTGACCTCTGGCAGTCACATCAGGTCCTTCTGATTCAGGAAGTGAGTACTGAACCTAAATACAGAAACAAAAGTTCTAACTAAAATAATTTGGGCTGATCAGTATTGGTTCTCAATTAAAAGGCCAAGGAAAGCAGAGGAGCATTACCTTACATAGAGCTTAAACTTTTACTAGTAGATTATGTACTTTGATAGGTCCCGTTAATTCTGTTCCTCAATAAATTAACAAATTAAGGGTTACCAAATAATCAGCACATTTGCTAAAGAAATAAGGCATTGTTAAAACTCTGGCTTGTTGTTACTAGTGGCCAGCCTCACTACTTTTTTCTAGGAAGGAGTACACACCTCTGTAATATTAGTGACATAGGAAATCTGTATTTACACCTCTGATTTGACAGAAGCTTCATGCATGTCTTTGGGCAAGTCCTCCAGCTTCTCTGTGCTTCAAACGTACCCCAGAACTTCCTTGTCTCCCAAAGATACCATGATATGGAAGTGGGTGGGTGCTCAAATGCTTTTTAATGAGGCCATTATAGTCATTCTACATGCAGAAGTAAATAAAAGGTAAGAATATCAAGGCATAATAGCTGCTCAGACACTATTTGTTCTGACTCTCAGTGCATGTCATGCAAGTTTTTGAAGGCCCCTCCCTCTGTAAATACCATTCTAATGCATTTTCCTGAATGTTCTCCCATGATCTTGCTAATTTTAGCCTCTGCGCTCCACTGAAAAGGTCACTTTGGTAACCCCAGGTATTTCACGTGACTGCATAAACTCATGCAGTGCTCACTTAACTATCTGCATCTTAAAATAGTAACAAGCCCTAAAAGACCCAGTATTAAACTTCCAGTTTAGGCCTCTTCCTAAAAATAGTCCTTTGATTACATATGAGCTAGTTATATGATTTCATACCTGCTGTTCCTGGAACTTCTTTCCTGACCGTAAGTACTGCCCAGTTATAACCCTTCCTAAATATATATCCGTAAGGAGACTTCTAAGAGATAAATGATGGGTGTGACGTTGCAAGCTTGAGATAACAAGAAAGAGGCCTTTGGTTCCCATATGTAAGTGAGATAATCATTAAACAAAACACAACATCATTGACACAAGTAGCCCAAGTGGCTCTGTATTCCTGCCACCTCTGTTTTCCATTTGCTGCCTCATAGTGCTGGCATTTCCTATTATTGCTTTCTTACCAGCGCTGTAACATAATAGCCCCATGTCTATAAATCTGGTAAAAAGCTGAACACATCCATGCTGTCATACTAGAAAAACATACATTTGAAAATATAGTCCTAATGATTCATGCAGATAATTCTGCCATTTTAGGCCACTGAGAGTTAATAAGCCTGGCCAAGGTACCTCATACTAACAGGGAAGATAGGCTACTTAGGGCTGTACTGGAGTGCCTCTGAGGAATACAAGGACCATGGAGATAGATAGGATAATTATGAACAAAAAGATCTCCTCTCTGATTTTTTGCCATGCTGTGCTAGTAGGGAGAGGTCCTCTACCCAACTCTGATTGCAGCTACATTCAGCACAGACATTCTGGCTTAGGTCAGATCAGAAAAATGTCTGTTTTCTTTCAGATAACATGTAAAAGGAGTATTGACATTACTGACCACTTAAAAAAAAATCTAGCCTTTTTCAATAGAAGCAAACGTTCTTGCCCCCTGTTTCCTGGCAGAATTCCAGTTGCTCATCCCTGGAAGGAGTTTGATATCGAGATCCAAGTCATGGTACCCTTTAAAGAGCAGAAAAAGCATTATTCCTAGAGCTACTACTGAAAAGCTATCCTAAAGGAAGAAAGAGGAATAGTGTCTAAGTATGAGATATATTCTTGATCTACAGAACTGGCCCTTGTCAGCTTAGTAACTCAGCCCTTCACACGCATCTGTAAAGAGTTGCCTGGCCTCATAATCTTACAGTTAGTCTTATGGTGTTTTCACTTAAAAGCCCCATTTTCTGGAGTCACGTGGTTTCACATAAACCTCAGCTTTCACTTTAATAATAAAAAACAAGCAAATTCTTTGTGACTACAGAAAGAAGAATAAAAGAAGCTTTAGAAACATGACTGCATGGGTCCCAAAAGATATTACCCAGAAGATGATAAAGAATGCATCTTGTTTTTATTTAATGATTTCTAAGGTACTTTCATATCTTTTTCAGATGTTTGAATGCATGTGGTTAACAGTTCATATATAAGGTAATGAGATAGGATTAAGAATTGAGGCACCAAGAAGTTATAGCTACATAAAAAAAGGAAGATGATTGCAGAGATGGAAGTGGAATCCAAAGTTACCTGTGTCCCAATCTTAAATTCGTCTTTCCAAGGATGGATAGAACTGCTGGAAAAGGAACTGCTAGAGCAGAGAAAGATACTATTTGCCAGGTTGAGACTGGGGATGGTGAACAACACAGAACAATAAGACATGAAAGCTGCAACAAAACATCAGTTCTTTAACGAAATGTCTTCTGTATTTGACAGAGGAACAAAGTCTTTATGAAGCTGGAAATCTATAAAGTGACAACTGATGGTTTCATTGTGTTTGGGACAATTTCGGAAAGCAGTCCCTCAAAACTTGCTGGAAGGACAGTTTTTGCATTCTTCCTTAGGCTAGGAGCCAAACAGTTCTTTCCCAGAAGTGATGAAAGTAAGCAGCTTTAGTTGGACTCTCCTGACACTTTTCAGCAAAAGGATTCCTCCAATACAGTTCCAGCAAAGAAAAGCATGATTGTTTGCAGGCCCATAAAAATACTGCTTACAGATGTCAATGAGCAACTGCAGAAAGGGGAAACCAAGTTTTGGTAGATGCCAGTCTGTAGTCCCCATCAAGCTGCTGTCATGCTTTGATGATTCATACACAAAGTGCATCAAGAAAGGCCTAGAAAGCTGTACATAATGTATGATTTCCTTCCTCTTTCTCTTAGAGGGCAGCAGTTCACATGTGGCCCAACTCAGCTGTAGACTCAGAAGGGGTATTTCTGCAAGAGGGGTGTCCTGAAGGAGCTTATAGAGGTGTGTATTCAGGAAAAGAAAGAATTGAGACTTGCAGCTATTTTGTTTTCCGGGATTGTTTTGTTTCACGTGTTAGTTCTTTCCAAGTTAAAGCAGGGGAAACAAAACAAGTCAGAAATTTGTCTCCTAACCTTGGCAGAACCCCTTTTGTACTATGTGCTGCTGCCATCTACAAGAAGTCAGGACACTAATCGGTCAGAAAAATCCTGCACAGTTTGCTTTTCTCTCTCTAGAATCAGCAAATCCTATTTGCAGTGGGATGCATTTGGCTGTTAAGATGCAGAGCAGAGCTGCTGCAAGATTCTCACCTCCAAACCCAGGGCAAACTGCAAAGCCCTGTGTAAACACACCTTAGTGGTTTTATTGCCTGTTAAAGGGCTACTTTCTCTGCTCTGACCTCAGAGTCTCTACCTTCATGAATAAACATAGAGAGGCCACCAGTGAATATCAGGACCTTCTTCGAGGACTGTGTGGAGGTCAGCAGGCATGCTTGCTTAGGGGAGCTTATAGCTGTCACCACCACCTTCCCCATGCAGAAATTCACTGCCTCAGATTATAGTCAAAGATAGGTGGTGGTGCAGAAGAGACGAAGGATCTTGTACCGATGTTAATGTCAATGCTCTTGCAGTTACTGAAAAGCCTCTGGAACAGGAGTTGATTGGACCCTCTCATGCTCCCTCTCCCTTTCCCTCGTGTCTTCAGACGTAAGAGACTGGACTATCTATCCCTTCATCTGATCTGTATGGCAATCCCTTTGCTCTCAGTTTAGTCTCAATACCTTTTGAGGAAAGCCAATATTATAAACGTTGCAACTACTGAAAAATTAAGTATTGCTCAGTAACACTAAGTAATGAGTAAATGCTTGCAGGAGCCAGGAATACACTCCAGGATCTCTTGCTTTCTGGTCTCTTGGCAGTTGACCCCAAGCACATCTGATGAAGGAGAATAGCAAACATTTGCTAACAACAGAATGCTGTATTTTCTGCTATATTTTTCTTGTTTGCAAGAAATGGCTGTAGTTGTAGAGCAGGTGGCAACTTGAAACTTGACAACACAGAGTTCACCATCTTTTCAGAATTATCAGCCAAGTGATTTACTTGGAAGACAGTGGCTACCTCAGTTTCTGTGGCAGAGGGTATTTCCACTTCAAGCTAGGTGACAGCAATACCATGTATCACCCAGTAGAGAGCGCTACGTACCCAGAAAGGATTCCATCCTGGATAGAAGACAAATATTCATGAATTTGTTATAACAAATTTTTTAATGGATTTCTTTTAACAGTGTTTCTACTTCTTCCTCCACCATGCCTTTTTTTCTGGCAACAGAATAGAGCAAAAAATAGAAACAATTCCCAGTTTCTCAGAGGTCAAATACACCACAGCCAAGGTCACACATGAATGTGAAAACTCATCAGGGTACACACAGGATCAGAGCTGGTGTGTAGGACTACCAGCCCTACACATTTGAAGTGTGAGGGTCAGTATAAAATACTTAGTCTGTCTTTAAAAGGCATGTGGCCTTAAAAATAACATACTCAAGGATAGTCCTCTTGGTTTTGGTATAGAAATAATTAGAGATCTAGTTCACAACCTTTTTTTCTGGAAATATAAGAAAATTTTGCTGCTCTGTCTCTGAGATGAGACTCAGCTGAGATCATCTTACTCTAGCAGTTGAGCTTTTAAGAATGCCAATACTTGGTATAAAATGATAACAGTTAGCAGTAATCTGTTTTCAAAGAGAAGAGAAAATCAAGCCAGCAGCCAAGCAGCATCTGCAATGAATGGAGTAAAATCTCCAGTGTCTCTGTAAACTGACTTTAAAGAACTGTATTTACTTTTTATATTTGTTCTAAAGCGTAAGATAAGCATATGCAAAAGGTACTGTCTTACCACATCAGAGATGAAAATTCTATTCTAAAGTTTTGCTTGGACTCCCTTTCTGTGCGTGATTTATTTATCTGTAAACGAAGGTAACATTTTCTGTTGTTCACAGCTCTGTCTCTTGTTTAGTTAGATTAGTAGTTCTCTGGACTAGAGACATGTTTGTTAAAAGCTCAGATGCTACTGTATTGTACTAATATTGATAATTCAGATAATTTACAGATTTCTATAAACATCCTGAAAGCTATTGTCTTTACATTTCTCCATACATGCTACTGACTTACATTTTGATTGAAGCATGATTTGAGATCATTTGTTATTCAAAATATTGGGTTATTTCTGAATAATTGGTTAATAGCATCTGCTGTTGATGCTGAGAACTATTATATATTCAGGAAAGAGTAAGACTTAAAATCCCCCACAACAACACATTTCTTGTGAATTACTAGGCAGAACTAATTTTAAAATAAGGAAACCATTTTCTACACATCACATTGCAGAAAACGTCCTCCCAGCTGTATATAAAGATCTCTGTTGAGTGGAATCTGGGGTCTGGTAATGGCTTAGGCTTAATAGTAAGTGCTTTCTTGGGCAAAGAACTGCATAGAAAAGGGTAATTAAAATAAAAGGTGGACATCTTGAATTCATTTCTTTGGAGTCTCTTGCAAAAGGAGCTCGTGATCTGGCCTGCATACCCTTCTCCGGACAGTAGCAGTTTTGTTTAGGTCAAGCCCTCCAGGTCTGATGATGCAGATTAGCAGTAAACAGACACTTCCTTGCAAAGGGCAAAGATGATTGTCCAATGTGTATTCCATGGCAGCAGTGAGTATTAAGCCAGGGCACGACTTTACCTGATAGTGAGTGACTTGGATCTTACCTTTGTCACAAGAGAGTCACATTAGAAGATGCAACATGTCTTGGCTTTTTCTTCACCAAACAGAAGCCTATAAGCAGCCCACTTCCAGCTTCCCTAATGTCTCACTGGCCAGTGGGCACAGGAGATTAACTTGTGAATCCCAGGAGTCGTTGCTGCTTCCACTGGACACCACAGTAAATGCTCATGCAGTTGTTTTCTCTCTTGCAGTGGGACGGCCGTGCCAGTTACATCACAAGTCCCGAGTCTTTCCCAGGCTCAGGAAAGTCTCAGGAAACACCCCTCACGGCTCATCAGGGCACACCATTGCTGAATTACACTCAGACATGCATGGATGGAGGCACGCCTCCCTGCACCTGCCCATCTCACACCAGAATCAATGTATCAGACTTCCTTTTCTTTACTGGAAGTCTTTCTTTGGTATTAATAGGACGCGTTAGGATCTGATCAGTCCTTTTTCAGCTTCCTGTCACTTTGTACTCTGTTAAGCTAGATTTTCATTTATAATGTTGCGTTGAAGTGTATTCAGAAGTGGGTTCTCTAGACAGTAGATCACAATCTCCTTCTGTGATAGCAATGCAGTCAGAGAAATAGCATAAGCAAACTGTAGGGCAGTCTAGTGCTGGTTAAAACAAAAATGGAAAAATGTGCACCCACCTAATTTTCTGTTTCTCTCCCCAGTGTGCTAACTGTAGTATTCTCACTCGATTAACTGGTCTAAGTGAACAGTGCCTTTGGAGTGGATGTCAAGAGAATTACTTAGCACATTAGAAGCCTGTCCTTGATACCAGGTGGCCTATAGCCCTTCTAGGATTTTGTAGACATGTTGCTGAGGTTTGTACACAGGGAGGCAATTTCTCAGCTACTTCCATTCCTGGAAGGATCCTTGTTTTAGAAATGCCAATGGCCTAACAAGAGACAGAACAGCTTTCTGAACTGGGGAAGCAGCAAACAGGTATTTCAGTCTTGTGACGTGCCACATCAGGATCAAAGTTCTTTCCAAACTAAGTCTTCTCACTCCTCTTATCTGCAGTGGACTTTAGCTTTTTTTTTTTTTTTTTCCTTTTGCTTTTTTTTTCTTTCACCTGATGCAATTAAGATGAAGCAATATTTCTTCCCTCTGGACATGTTTCTTCTACTGTGACCACAAGGAGCTAGTGAATAATTAATAGTACCACCAAAACATACCCTGATAGCTTGTCTACATGGGGAAGCTGTGCAGGTGCACAGTAAGATTTGAATTTACATTGAAAATAGTGCATACCAATTAATTTCTCGATCTGGATATTTATTCTGGTACAAATTGCTTTTTCCGGGCTGAGGTTATATCTTTGGAAAGCAGGTTGCGATAGTCTCCCCACATAGTTACTTGTTGTTAGGAGTAATAGGTGACAGAAAAAGAAATAGTATCAATATAATTTTAGTGGTTTAATTGTATTTTTATAATTAAAAGGAAACCTGTTTCCACAAGGATCAGTTAACATGATCTCAGATACTGAGCTTATGAGCTTTTTGGTTTGAATTTTGTTAGTTGCCATATATACATAGCACAAAGTGATTTTTGTGGCCTAACATAATTAAAATAATAATAAAATGTCATAAAAAGAAGCAGAAAAAACTCTTATTCTAATAGAACAGTAAATTATACAGAATATATATATATGTTCTTCTTTTCAATTCACCTTTAAAGGATATGTTTGAGTCTGTTTCCAACCTGTTTGCTTAATGAGTATTTAGCTATTTATCTCTTAAACTCTGACATTTATTGACAAAATAAAAAGGAACACAAATCTGTTTGGTGGCATGGCTGCTTCTCCAGTTAACCTTATCTGTACTGAACTTCTGATCTGAATAGTAAAAATGGTCTTAGTGAGTGATGATTTTAAATTGAGTAGTATCCATCAGAACAAATATTTCTGCCTTTTTGCTTTCAAAAGATTAAATGTGAAATCATTCATGGCAGAGACCACTTGGTATGCCAAAAAAACCTATGTTTTTCTGTGGAGTGGACAAGATTTAGAAAGATTATGTATGGGAGAAAGCAGAGATAAATCTGGCAGTTCAGATTTTACAGGAGTAGAAAGTAAGGAGAAGTTTCCTATCTGTCAGAAACACACTGTGACAGCTTTCTTCTCCCAGCTTTAAGTCGTCCTGAACCCCTGTCTTTGATTATCATTCCTAGTATGCCACCTTAAAAACACTAGTTTGTAACTAGTAAAGTAGTTAAAAACTAGTAAATTTTGTAACTTGCAAGAGGAGCATGATATGACAACGTATCATAATTTATAGCAATATAAAACTCATTTGTTCGCTATGATGAATGGGATCCGTAGGGCACACTTCCGTGACTAATACCATTCATTTCAGTGGGACATAGGCCAGGTCTGCTGTTTGCCAGTGCAGCCCTCAGTCAGAGTTTCTTTCGAAGGTAACAGTTCATCCGTAACTCTCTCCTTGTACTTCCCAGCTGCAGAAATTTCTGAGCACTGGCAATGCAATGATACTTTTTGCTATAGCCCTCCTTCACTCTTAACTTCTTCGGCATCATACAGCTCTCATATAACAACTAAACTCAGTGCCCAAATGTACTTCAAGCTTTGACCTTTCTGTATTAAAAAAAAAAAAAAAAAAAAAAAAAGTATGCATGCATTTTACCTGTACCAAATTACTTTAATTTTTGCCAGGCTGAAAATTATACTCAAGGCCTTACCGGTTCAGGGGATGGACTCAAAAATACATTTTATTTTAGAAAGTGGATTTTTTAGAAAGTGAATTTAAAATCCAACAATCCTATTATCAGTTTGAGTAGTTGCAGCCTGAATGTAAATAGACTGGCTCTTTCCCAACTTAGTTGAGATTCTGAAACCACCATGGATTTGAAATATTAGTTACTGCCAGTTAAACGCTTCATAATGCACAAAAATGCATTCCTTTGCTGGTATCTCACTTCATATATTGTAGTAACAAATTTTTTTATTTTGTTTTTAGGAGTTCAGTTTGCGTAAGTTCTTGATAGTAGGACTGTTACTCAACTAGCCAGAGAGCAGATCTCCTTTTCTTCCCCAGAGATGAAGTGTAAAATAGGTATCCTATTGTAACAAAAATCAAAATCTATTCTTTATCTTACTACCAAAGAGAGAGAGCATCACTCAGGATGTTATTCATTATTCATTTCTGCCCTCTGTGGGCTAACTTTAACAACTAGTGCTATTTCTAATTTAAGGCTGGTACAGAAAGGTGTAGACACAAGCAGGGATATTTAGAGAATGGGGAGCTAAGTTCAGAAAGATAGTGTGCTCCCACATGCCAGGATCCAAATCAGCTGTGGCAAGTTGGAGCAACTCATGAGCTATGTTAACTTTTGACCTAGACCAAAACGCCTTTTTGAATAAGAAAGTCTTAAGAACAGCAAAGATGCTTTTCTTTCCAAATGGCACTTAAGTGATGAGTGATGGCACCTGACGTTAGTCCAGAGGGCATGTATCCCTTAGAGTTCTCATTCTTACACGAAGACTCTTGGAGGTTTAATAAAACAAAGATCTCCTGACTTTTATTGTCATGACCCAACCACAATACCTTCTTTCAATACAGTCCTTCCGTCGCCCTATATGAGCTCCAGAAAACACTATAATAATGTCTGTGAGTTAGAAAAGTCCTTCATGAATGTGTCAGTCACCATTTTTCAATACAAAATTAATAGGGAGCTCTAAAGTCCCTAAGCAGGAAGGCTGTTCCTTTTACAGATCAACTATCTCTTTGAGTGTTTACATATGTCTACAGAAGGAGAAATGCATGTAGGATTTTAAGGGGAGTTCAAAATTATATAGAATATTAGTTTTTGCTGGAAAATGATGTCTTTAGGAACAGCTGGGGGAAGATGTTAGCCAAGACATTACTTCTGAACTAATGCCGAACTTCTAAACTAATTCTGCATTTACCCTAGCACGGCTTCGTACTCAAAATGAATTTCATCCCTCAGATCTGTACCTGCTCAGTCTCTTTCGGTTCTGGTTTGTCTTCCCAAACAAGACACTCAGCAGCAGTTCGGGGAGACTTCATAGGCTTTACAGGAGAATGCAGAGCTTTATTGACTGAAATACTCTGTATTTGACTATCTCATCAAGCCTTATGTTGCTGGCTGTGAGGGGAAGGAGGAAGTGTGCTTAAAACTAATTTCTGCCTTTAGTTCTATGCATTACCTGCCAAAAATATCCTAACAATTTCATAAATATGCACGGTCCTGTGCTTTTATCTTTCTTAGCTAGCTATCATTTTGTGCTCAGCTTAGAAACACCAAAGAAGGCAGATTTACATACACAAAGACTTCACTCTGCAGGTTCTTTTTCTTTCATTACGTTCTTTCCGAGTACACAGAGAACCACACAGGCAGAAAGTGTGGCCATTTTATATGCAAGTGGAAAGCTATCATTACCTGCACGTACAGAAGTTAAAGTTGTGTCGTCACTTGGATGCCTGAAGAAATACACCCCCATTAAGTGAGAAAAAAGTTAATCATCTAGTGTGCAGACAAACTGAGCTATCTTTAATGTTTGTGTAGACTAAGAAGTGAGGTCAGAGAGGTGAGATTATGATTCTGTCATGTAGCCCCAGCCTAACAACTCTATTATAACTGCCCATAAATGACTATTTATCTCTTTCATACAACACAGAACTCAGCCATCTGAAATAAAACTGAGCAATCAGGTTTTTTAATCTACGTTAGGAATTAATAATATTTGTCACAGAAGTTCTCTCTGGAATTCAACTAGATATACAAGGCATAACCTTGCTGATAACTAATATTTTTGTTTTAATGACTTAAGCAAAGTTACTGATTACTTATCTTGAGTTTACACTGGCTTTTCTTTCATTCTAGTACAGGAATTATTAAAGCTGTTCTGAAATACCCTGCTGCATGTGGATTTGCGTGCTGTATGGAGCAGTGTTTATAAAGCAAAATTATCCCTGTACAGAAACCAGTATCATACATAACTCCCATTTACCTTACTCAGGTAATTCTAAGCTGAAGTTATCACTTGTATAAACACTGTCTGCCTGACACCTTTACCAGATTTCCCATGGGATCTTCTATAACCTCTATGAGAATTTTGTTAATATGTAAGGAAAAGAGGCCATGGGATTAATCCACCCTATTTCTGAATTGTTCTAATGGAAGACTTAATTCAGGTTTGAAATTAGAAAATAAATCACACAAAATACTTAGCAGTGTTCCTCAGTCTCTCCCCAAGTAATTCAGCTCAACAACCATATATGAATGTGGAAGATTGGTTTTGGAGCATTTCTGGAAAAAAGATCTTCCTTCTGATTGGCATTCCAGTTTTCTCTAGGATTTACTTCTCTCTGAAGCAGAGCTTTGGTCTTTTTCTACTGCACATAGGCAACCACTGAGGGCCTGTTTCTGTGTGCAGAGGCTAGGCAGTCCCCTGTGCTCCAGAAGTAGGCAGTCATTTGGGACTAGTTTGCAAACTCCCTCTGCATCTCTAGGAATTTGTTCTGGTGCCTCTCATCTGAAAGCTAAATGGAATGCTTTGAGGAGATGGAGCGAGCAGAGAGTTGTGTAGCACTAGATTTTCAGATGAAAATCTGCTTAGCTCCTTGGTTCTTACACCAAGAGAATCTTGTAATTTTAGTACTTGTGTAAAAGATACTTTGGCAGTTAAAGCACAGACCTTTCCAGAACAGCAGAATATGAGGTTTAGTTTGGAAGCAAGAGAAGTACATTGTCAGACACATCACCCTGCTTCTTCTTCATGGTTTCTCTTAAAGACCTCAGTTGCAGCTTCTTGTCAAAGGCTGGTCTGTAACAGCATCTGTCTGTCCAGGCTGCTGCAGTGTTCCTAAGTGAGGTCTACTCTCCTGAGCCAGGGCTACTCTGCTCCTGTAAAGCAGGGGAGGGGCAGGGTGTGTGTGTGTGTGTTGGGGGGGGGGGGGGGGAGTAAAGCTTCATGGTTGGTTTTAATTGCCTTTTTATTCTGCTAATTGATTGGCTGTTGTTACTTAAGAACAGCTGGGAGGGAACTTTTATCAGCCTGTGATAGGCTTAATTGCAGTTAGGTCTAAGTGCTGTCTTTTAATTTCTCTGTCCCTACCTTCTTCTCAAGGGAAGAGGTCTCCTGGGGCATATCCCATCTTGCCCCCTTTCCCATGAGTACTGCTTCTCCTTCAGATCCATCTCCTGCTTCTCTGCTGACTGCATACTGGTGTTGAGTGATCCCCACATCAGGCTGCCTGTGTGCTGCAGCTCTCCTGCCTGTAAGTAATTTGTGGGTCTCTTGTACTTCTGGAAATGGTAATATCAAAGCGGTTTTAGAAGTTTCAGTCTCCAAAGCTTGTGCTGTTAGATATCCAGGCCCTTTAGAAAGTGCTAGTGTGAGCAAAGTGAAGGAAGGAAGGATAAAAATGCATTGGGCACAAATGACTTTATTTTTTTTAATTTAATTTTATTTTTTTTACTCTTAGGTTCCAGAAAAGTGTGGAATCTCTCTCTGCAGAGTGTAACTGAGTTCTCACCCAGCAGCCCCCGAGGCTCTTTGTGCTATAAAAAGCACCAGCAGCTTTGTAAGTCCTCTGTCACCTTGCTTAACTGGATTTACTGACCTCCAGCCACAATGTTACATGTAACTTTATTTTGGTTGGTCTCAGCTAGTGATATGTCTTCACTGACATACTAGCATGAGCTGTTGGCATGTTCTGAGTTAATCAGATGGTAGTAGTCTAGAAAAATTGCCAGAGGTACCATTTTTTTCTACAGCTATAGAATGCATATTTAAATGTTTGTAATGTTTAGGTGTATCTGGGAAAAGCAGTTGAGTCCCTGCTAAACTTCTTAGAAATGCAATGTCCCTCTCCATGGTAGCCTACAAAGGAGGTGCCATGCTTTAAGAAGCTAGTTCTGTGTCCCTGAGACAAACTGTATGCCTGGCTGTTTTGCTGGGCTCAGGTTTTTACAATGCTCAGAACTAGAAATTCTTGGAGGGTGTTGTAGATGAATCAGTTGTGAGGCTCACCTTGTGGTATGCCACTGCTTCAGAGCAGGCAGTGGCTTGTAAGCATTTAAATGGTTATAAATACTAATGAGGCAGCTTGTGTACCTGCTCTAAAGTTATCCTTGAAGCCCTGGAAAAAATGTTAAATCAAACAAAATAACTGATGCTAGTAGAGCTAGGAGAAGTAGGCTGAGACATAGTGGGCCTTTAGGGCTCAGTTCTGGAATAGCTGTAACACTGTTCAGAGTTGGTGAAGGAGGAGAAGCAGTCCAGGGGGGTCTTGTGCAAGTTTTCTAAGAGTTTAGAGTATTATATGTGCTTGTGTAACTCCAAATTACTGAGCTGTATAGCATTGCCTTATAATATATGGTAGGTAATAGCTGAACTGAAATGCAGTGTTTATTTATGCCTTCTGGAGTTGCAAGCTTCAGCAAGTTAACAGGTCTAATTCTTGCCTGGTTGAAATTTATTAGCAGCAAAGTTCTAGTTTCAGAAGCAAGGAGTCTGTGCACTTTTGGTCAAAGGACTTTCTGCTGAGTCCATGTTCTTGTTGCAGAAAACACTTACGTGGTAGCTTTTATTCACAGACTTGAAGCAGGCAGCATCTTCTTAAACATCTGGAAACTGGTGCACAGAAAGATTGACTTCTCAAAAGTCATAAACTAAATCATAAACAAAGAATGCAATCCAGGCTTTACTCCTAGATTCTGATGAGGCAAAATGGTACTAGCTTGGCAGCTGTTAGACTGGGAACAGAAATACCCTCTGAGTAGGAGAAAATCCAGAGAGGAAGGGTTTGGTTGCGTAATTGCACTGCAAGTATGGAAACCTCCTGGTGGGGTCAGGCAGCTACCTTTGGGGAGAGCAGCAAGTCTTCAGTGCCCAGCAACAGAGTAGTTTACTGAGTTCCTTCTCACTGTATTTTCTTAGAAATGTCTACCTTCCTCTTTCCCATTTTGACTCCTACATGTCTATTGTGTTTGTGTTGCTATCATACTTTCTTGTTTAAAAGTTTCTGAAATTTACTATTACCTAGTGATTTGTTTGTATCTTACTGTCTTCTATTGCTTGATAATTGTACTCTCATCAGGAAATTTTGCAAATGATTGCATCATCCCTTTTTCCTGTTAATTCTCTGTGCTGCCTACCCTTGCTTGGCAGTGTTTGCAATACTGGTTAACGGAAACAGTGTGTCAGCATATTGCCGGATTAGGTCTGCTTCCTGTGCTCTCTGCTCAGTTCCTGCCAACTTATAATTGATTTTCTTCAATATCCAGAGCACACTTCAGTAAGATATTACAGAATACTTTATAGACATTAATTACATGCACAACAGAAATATCGGAATGACTAGTAATACTGCTTTTTGCCATGCAGAACATATTTTTACATGGCTACAAGCAGCTCTAGGCACAACTCTCCTTAGCCCGAGCGAACAGTAGATTCCATTGAAGCTCTTATATTTGACACCTTTTAAGTAGCCTCCGGAAGCCATTTGGAGATTTTAACAGCTCCAAGAATAGATCTGACACTGATCAGTTTTTTTTGTTTTGTTTTGTTTTTTACAGAAAACAAAAGAGGGGTGGGAATAATGTCCTTACAAGCATGAGGCTTCAAACTTGGAGGGGAAAAAAACAACAAACCAAACAAGAAAAACCCCACTTAGAATACTGCCTCTTTTTTTTTTTTTTTTTCCTTCTCTACAGTAATTTTTCATGTAATGATTCTTGTTAAACTAGTTTATATGAAACTAACCACAGACCTTTACAAGTGATAGTATACCGCTACTCATACTTGTCCGTTAGATACTGTATGGGTACAGACAGTTTTCTCATGGCACTCAGGAACATGCAGTAGCTACCTCTTCCATTCTTTGAGGTTTAGTTTGCACTAGATTTGTTTACAGATGGGCTGTTTGGGAAAGCTGTTACATTCTTGCAAAATCTGATGATGAAGACAGGAATTCTAGAAATGTATTCAGTTGTTGATTCTTGTGCTGCTACTAGCTGGAAGCCAGGGAACATACAAAGCATGCAGGCATTTCGGTTGTGAAGACTTTCATCCTAGTGCAAACATTGCTTAGGTGTCGTCCCTCTTTCATGAGTTGTTCTAGGAATTGGATGTGATTTATAGAGCTGTGTGGCACCGAACCATCCAGGCTCAAGCATGTTTTTAATATGTAAAGGGAGATGCAAGTGTTATTCCTGGAATGTTCCACAGAAGTATATTGGGGCAGCATCTTTTCAAGGTTGCAGGTGTGAGAAGCAGAAGAGAACAGAAATGTTTGTAGAGATGATTGCAGAGGTTTTTTTGTTTGGCACAGGGGAGTGTTTTTTTGCTAGCAATGCCCATCTTGCAAGAAACAGTCCTTCCTCTGCAGTTTATGTTCTAGGCAGACAAAAGAGGCCCAAAAGCCAGTGTTACAGATTGGGAACAGAGAGGGGTGGAGAGATGAAGCATTTGGTTTCCAGAATAGTGCAGGGCCTAGCTTGACAGCAATTGAAGCTGAGGTTGCTCATTGACTCTGGAATTCGGGCTTTAGATAATGTCCCAAAGTCATACAGGGACAAATGTTGATAATCAGCCACATGAATGCTGGTCTCTGACCTGCCAACCCAGTGATGCCTTCCAGTGCAGCTTGGTTAGAAAGGGACAGAAAAGATGGAAGTCCTGATACTTTAGGTATGAGGCATATGATCAAATTTAATTCTTTAAATTCTTTGCTCTTCACTCTCTCCTAAGAGAAAAGAGACTTTAACTACGAATGTATGGCTTATGTGGTATTTCTCCTGCCTTTTATTAACAAAATCTGTGGATGTATTCTTTGTTTTTTTTTTTTCTATTGTTTGTTCTGGGGTTCCCCCCAACTCCTATAAAATAATCCTGAGTGCCTGCAGATTATAGGAGTCACCAAACTGCTTTGTGGAAGCCCAGCCTTTGACCCTAGCTCTTGGTTCACTGGTCAATTCTAAACAGTATGCCTAGAACACAAAACTGCTACTTTGCTCAGTACTTCTCTTTATAAGCTATTTTTCAGCTAGACCAGACTAGTTACAGCAGGAAGACACCAGGAAAACATGCATTAGTCTACAAAGTGCTTCCATGCCTCTTAACCTTCCAAAGGTGGTTTATTCCCTCTGCTCCAGCCTGTAGACTCATGCTGCTAATGGCCCTGGCACACTCTCTAGCTGCACATTGTTCCAAGGTTGTAGAATAACTTCCTTTGTCAAGCAGAGCTGTTAAATACACACTTTCAAATCACAGCTGTCTACATCAAACTACTATTTTTTTTTTTTTTTTTTTTTTTGCTGATATTGTAGTATTAGTAACCAGGTGCCTTTTGGTTAGGAATCTCTGATGGGAGGTAGTAGTACTGCATTGGGACAAACTTTCCAGCAGAGGCTGCAGAAAGGAGCACATGGAGCTCTAGTTGATCCACTTGACTGCATTTAGATGGAGCACATGTTCATAAATTACGAAGTTCCCTGGCAGAAAACTTCATGCCTTATTGCTACTCTTTGCTCACCTCTGCAGGCAAGTTGAGCTGGGTTGTGCCTCACTGTAGTCAAATGCATATGAACAGGCACAATACTTGTCTATTCTTCCTTCAGCTGGACAATATCAGAAGGCTTGTTCTAATGATGCATGCACTTAGAACACAAGAGGGAGAAAAAAAAGGAAAATACACTTGGTTTGCTTTGGTTAAGTTTTCCTCTGAAAAATGCTGCTGTGGCATGATTCATTAAGTAGCATGGCAACACATACACCTTCCACTTCCTTGTAAGCAAGGTTTTAGTTCTTGAGGAAGTTCTGGCCTGTTGGCTGTGTTTTCTAGTATTACTTAGAGAGCACATATTGTCCAGAGAAATTTATAATCTCCAAACAAAACATTCCTAAATATTAATCGTGTGAAACAATACCTTTTTCCAGCTGTTAAAAATTACTCATAAGTGCTGCTCTGCTAGCATCAGCAGGGATTACATTGCTCATTTCTACTGACATCAGCATGCTGAAATCTAGCAGAGTATCTTATGAATTCTAAGATACTTACTTACATAGTTCAGAATCTTGCAGTATACTCCTATACACATGCAATATACTGTGGTCCTGAAATGGAAAACTACAAAGCCTTGCCACAGCAGATTCCCATTAGAATTCTTAGTTGCATGCACATGTGTGTTGATAAATAAGTCACCACATATAAGACTTGTATACAAGCTTTTAATAAAAAAAATTCAACAAAAATATATATAATCAGGCATTTTATGCAATGCATACATTCTTTGTATCTGCAGGTACAGATAAATAACAGAGGCAAACAAGTATTTTGCTTATCTTTGGCCAATAATCGATAATCACCCCCGAAGAGATATTACAGGGTCAAAGAATAATAAACTGAGTCTGTAAATTTGTCTCTCTTTACAGACACAGTATCAGGCAACAATACAGTAGTTAAGATTTTAGAAATGTAAGGAAATATTTCTTTAACACTGCCCAATACTGAAATTTAACCTTTTTTGTTGATACAAAACTTAAGGCCTTTTTTTAGCTGACACAGGCAACATTCTTGCATTTACATTAGATATAATCTATCCCTTACCTCAGCCAACTTCCCTTCACCATATATTGCTCTAAAAAGCTAAGCTGTACCTTTTCATGAAATAAAAATAACATGAATTCGCATCTGTATATCAGTTTCCTGAATTCCAACTAATGTACATACATACAGAGCAGTTAAGCTTCCTTAAGTCAATATTTTTTTCTAACTCAGTGTCCCAGAATAATAGGTATCCTTCCACTTTACAGCACAGGTGCATCTGATGGCTCTACAAAAGCAATATATACATGATACACATTAAAAAATCATAAAAGCAATTTTTAAACGTACATTGATAACACATAGCAGCTTATGTCTATGTATGTACATGTTTCACAGTTATCTTAGAAAATTGAGAACATCAAGAATACTTCTATTGTTTTTTTCTATAAATATTACAAACTTGTCAGGCATTTTGACAAAATAGTATTTACGTTATCCATTTAAATAGGTATAGAAAACCTGTAGAGTTTTAAGCTTAAAGGCTGTAAAGTTTGAGGATTCTTTAAAGTGTTTAGCCAGTTTCAGCAGCTGGGCCATCTGCTTTTTTTTTTTTTTTTTTTTTTTCTCCCTGCTTGTTAAATCTGGTAACAAAGGAACTCCACCACTTTTGATGGGATAGGCAAGTTCTTGACTAGACTGGTGGGCATCACTCTTCGAATTGCCATACGACACAGATGCTGGAGACTGGAAACTTGTTTTGGCGTTGCCCAGAAATACACACTTCCATCCTGTGTCCTGCCCAAACAGAACAAAAAAAAATTAGAATTATTCCACTTAAATGATTTCAATTTACTATAATTTCTTGCATACATTTGCTAGTTAAGAGGGAATATGCTCTGAGCTGCCTGTTCCTTAGTTCTAGCTGATCCCAAACTAAATTACACTAGAAGCTAGTTCTTTTAAGCTACAGCAGCACAAAAATGGTAACTTGTTAGAATCATTACGGTACCATATGGTACTGATCACCTTGGCAACAGATCTGCGCAGATCTTCCAACAGCTATTTGGTGTACAACCTAAAGCAGAATAATTTCCTTTGATTATCTGATGAGTTGTTCTGATTTTATGTATTTGGGGATCTGTATACTTACATTATTTATTCACAAAGATAAGAAAGGAGTTTATCAGCTTCTAGATTTTACTGCTATTCCAGGAATGTTTAAACAAATAGTACCATAGGTAAATCAAATTCAAAAGCATCAAGTTGCAAGTCACAATGAAGTTTTTTTTTTTTAAACAGAACTTTTAGCCAGTTTAAGGTTTGTATTGTATTGACTTTTTAGGGAAAACGTTTAAATGTATACTTGCCCTGCAGCTAGAACACTGCCATCGGTAGAAAAGGTACAGCAGAGCCCATTGTTCAAAGGTGCAACTTGTACAGGGTAATCTTCATCAATTCTCCAGAACCTCACCATTCTGAAAAGGGAAGAATTAAGTGATAAGTTACGAGAGTAGCCATTTAATTCTTCAAATTATTGTGCAGCATTAGAAAAAGTGGTCTGAAGCAGAATTTAAGAGTTTAATGAACACTTTAATATGCATGCATGGCATTTCAAATTTGCCTGAAATGCTGTAACTTCATTCCTAATATGTACCTTGACCAGCACATCTTCAACAATTCTAATTGTGCCAGTTAAAGTAAAAGGTTGCATTCAACAGCACAAAGCAGCAATCTGGCCTGTAGATTTAGATAGCTGATCACTTAGTAAGTGGCACGTATGCTAACCAATCCTAACAATGCTTTGTTAAACAAACCCCAACATCTCCTTTAGACAATTTAATAGACACATTGTTATCTTGAGAAATCATTCTTTACCTTCTAAAATACGGTTCTTCAAAACAGGATTTGCAACATTAGCAGAAGTTAAATACCAGATCAGAGTAATATTCATTTTACTTTGGAATCTAAACTATACAAAAGGCTTAACTGCATTGCTAGCTCCATTTTCATTTTTCACTGTTAACTGAAAACAGAAAAATAGGGCTTGTAAATTTGTTACAGACTTAAGTTATTCAGATCAGCTATCCTGTGAACAACTCTTTGTCTGTGTTCGGAATGAACATTAGCACATATCAGACAACTCATCTATTTTTACCAAGCCCAGAAGAACTAACTTCTCAGTTGGAAGGAAGAAGAAAAACCTTCATATTTAAAGCTGATGTTAGGTGGGAAGAATTAAAGTAGTCTAACAAATCTTTCCTCATACTTACTTATCATCAGCAAGACTTGCAATATGTAGTCCATCGTGACTAAAAGATACAGATCTGACCCATCGGTCATTTGCTCCTCCAGCAAATATTGGAGTAGGAGGGGGAAACAGATGCCTGGAGATAGACAAGATGCATAACTAAGTGTAATGCTCAAGAACTGTGTAAGAGTGTGCTTTAGCCATGACTAGCAAAGATGAAGAAGGAAAAATGGATTTAACATTTAACTGTGTAATCAGACGCAGAGGCTGAACTACAGTATCTTCTGTAGTACTGAACACTTGAGCTTTATTGAAGATGCTTAAATTAGTACACCTGAGAATACCAGTGCTTTAAATTATTTGTCAAATAGAAGAAAAACTTTCACTGTTCTGCCACTTTGGTATTTCTATCAGCTGAGCTTCTTCCCAAATCTAGTTATCAGTTAAACACATTAATTTTAAGTAGTTAACTTCACTCAGGAGAAAGGTTTCCAGATTTGATTACTTTACTTACCCAAACTCCATAAGAATAACTCCAATATATGGATCCCAGACATAAACTCGAGTATCGTAAGATGCAGTAGCCAGTAAAGCTCCATCAGGAGAAAACTCACAAGCTACAACATCATTGTGATGTCCTTCTAGTTTCTGTATCATGCAATATTTATCCATATCCCAGAGAAAAACCTGCAATTAAAAAAGCTAATGTTATAGCTCTGCTCAGAGATACAATGACACATTTATTTTTATTATTTTTTTTAAGTATAGCTGCTAGTCTTATTTAGGATAATATTAAAATCAGGCATTATGAATTACTACAATTACAAAATATGCTCAGTGTCATACTTGAATTAAGAATCAAATTTTTTTAAAAAAATAAAGCAGACATGCAAGGTCTAACTCAAGTTTGTTAAATGTTATTAACATAATAAGCCAAAATGTAAGATAAAGGCAACATAATTTAAGCATGTAGCTTACTGAAATTGGTGTATTACAAAACTATTTTATTAAAATATGCAGAAATAAATAGGGTTAAATGCTACAGTCCCCTCTTTTCAGTAACTACCAAAATTTTAAGAAATATACAGACAGAAAACGTAAGGTTAACATATTGTTACTCCAGTGGCATCCCCTTTAAGATCACTTGTTTACAATTGGCTTGGATCACCAACGTCAGCCTAGGAAGAGAAACAGATACTGCAAGCAAAGAGAATTTTCACAGCCAAAAGTTATGTCTTTGGGAAAACAACAGGGAAGTATAACCACATTATTAGAAATTATTTATGCATTTTTAAATCAAGTCAACAATAAAAAAAAACAGTATTATATTTTACCCAGCTTATTGCATATATTATAAAAATTGATAAAAGATAATAGTATTTTAGAATTTTACATACAGTTGTACATTATATGTAGTGAAAATGAAGACTGCAGAATAATGTAATAAGGAAGAACTATGTACTGCAGCATGATTTTACAGAAAATACAAGTTTTTGGCATGAAATACTATATCTGTAGAAGAGCTTATTCTTGATTTATCCCCAACTCAGTTTTACTGCACAGATTAAATACTGACATATATATGTTTGACCAAAGCAAATAGAGCTGTAGTGCCTCACATACTTCCTAAAACTGAACTATTATAATCAGTTATAAATGTGTTGATCAATTTCACCAGGAAGACCCCCAACATTCCACAAAACTGGAAATTTAGTTTTAGGAGTCAGTGTTTCACTGCTGTGAAAATTAAAAAAAAATAATAATAAAAGAAAGAAAGAAAGCAGAAAGTGGACATCAACCAGCACCTGCGTACGTACAGTACACCTTGCAGTCGAATGCAAGGTTACTTCATCCTATGGTAAAGTTCGCCCCCAGCCTGGTAGCCAGAGATGCCACTCTTTCTGCCCAGCTAACACCATTGTGCTCCTGTGTGAGTGGTGCCAGCTTAACCTCAATCACACCAATATTGCTGCCACCACCTGTGACAGGGAAAGCAAGAAGCTTATGGAAAACACAAAGCCTAAAGATAAAGGTATACATCCACATCTGCTCTATTTAAAGAAAAAAAACAGAACCCAGACCTCAACTATTCTCTATCAAATTGCACTGATAGCTTGCTTTAATGTATAAAATGCATTTGAACAGTTATCCTTACGAAGTAGTATTCAGTGCTCATATTGTTTTTACTCAGCACCACTAGACTTTGTTAAACTACAAAAAAAATTAACTAGACTGAATTCCCTATTCTACTATACTGACTCCTCGGTGCTAAGAAAAGCAGCTTATTGTATATGTGCTTTACCTGCACTGCTTTCAGTTCTCTAGCAGGACATTAGAATACAGATGAAAATAAAACCAGTATGCTGTTCTTCATTCTAGATCTTTAGACACAAGAGTGTCTTTTGTATTGGAGAACATGTAGAAACATTTTTGTTCAGCAGGAGATACCATGACTGGCTCAGACTTTGAAAAGTCCTTTTCATTGAGCAGGAAATAGAAAGGATAAAATCAATAGCAAAATAGTTGTATACATTAATCTAAGCATCTTTTAACACTGGAAGCTTTAGTCATCTTTGTTTTTATACTATATACATGTGCAGAACTACTTCTCAAGAAATGCTTAAAGTTTCTTCAACTAAAAGCAGTGCAAGTTCAATTCATAAATCAGTGTCTCTGCACCATGTGCTAGTTTTATTTCATGCACTTTTACATCATCATAAAGTATTAGAAGTTCATGACACCGAGCACAAGCTTAATGTTACTTAGATTTAAAATGATTATGCACACAATTCAGTAGACTTAAGGAACAAGAAACTGACACATACTGCTTTACTAGCTCCAACAGAACAGAGAATGGAAGAGTCTGGAGAGAATGCACAGCCATATACCCAGTTCTGGTGTCCTCTTAATACTTTCATCATATTTCCTAAGAAAGACAGACATTTCTGTAAGAATTGGTTCAAGATTCCTAATCCAATATGAACTGCTTTTCCAGTTAGTTTTTCCCTTTATGAAATGTCATACTCTTTTTCCAAATGACATCTTGCAGTGTTATTTTACACTCAAATAAAAGGTGGCCTGTCATGCAGCCTCCAAATCCTTTCTCCCTATTCAAAAAGTCAGTTCATACACTCTTAACCCACTGCCAGCCTGTACTTTCAGGGCACACACAGAGAAAGTATTTCAAGGGAACATAGGGAGCAAGTGTCTAATAAAAGGAACTTAATTTTTTAAGAAATGTAGACCCAACTGAGTTTATGATAGTGACTAGAGGAGTGTGTTTTCATATTTTTCCTAGGTATTACATCAGATGAACTTCTTAAATGCATACCATCATCTTTCAGGTCCCACACTCTCAGTGTTTTATCTCTTGATGCAGACACTAAGATCAAGCTGCCATCTGGAGCAAAGGTTAGATCTCTAACAACTTCTGTATGGTCCATAAGGTTAAGGAGGAGCTTTCCTGTTACGTGAAAACATCACAGTTTAAAACGAAGGATTATAGAGTAGCCTTTATTCCAATTAAATCCCTTATGGAAAAACTAAAGTCAAAGCAAAATCACAAGAACTTCTGAACATAGGCAGAACAATACAGAGCTACAGCAAATATTCTTTGTAGAAATCCTTCACACAGTAAAATGCATGTGCATCTTTAGATTCTTGTGTCTTGAAGAGCAACTTCCTTTAAAGCTAATAAATTCTTAAACAAATCTATATATTAGAATCACATGCCTGACAAATGAGACAAGATTTGTCTTTGATATGCCTCTGCATGCTGAACTTATCTGTTATTTTATCCTATAAACCAAACTCAGTAGTGATTAGTTTCATTTTTAAAACTGGAAAGTTTTCTCCCAAATGTGTTACCAGATAGCTTATGAGATTCCGATTTCAGGTTTGGTCCCTTATCACTTAAGCAATATTTATCTTAAAAAAAAATCCTCATCAACATAAATTCTTCCTCATACTCAAGAACTGAAAGCAACTTCCCATTTTGAAAGCTTCCTTTATTTGAAAGTATCTTAAAACTACAATCCAGCAGAACATTTTAGAGTAAGCAAGTGGTGTTGCTCTTACTCACCTACTTAACCATTTTGGAGCAATGAGGCTTTATTATTCATCAATTATATCTCAGAAGCATAACCTGAGCCTCTTACTTCTTCAAACAATATTTGAACACTTCTAGTTGCAGGAATTATGCTATTTTTAGATTACTAAAGTTGCATTCAAGTTCAATTCCCAATTAAAATTCTGTAAGTGATTTATTCTATGCATTAATGATGTTACTGCTACATAAAGTGACACAGAAATGCAAACTTCCGCTTGTATACTCTACCTGTATATACATCCCATATCTTGATGCGCCCATTGTTCAAGCCTGTTGCAAGTAGAAGCTGGTCTTGCCCAAATTTGAAACGGTGCCATTCTATATTCACACAGCGGCTCTGCTTTTCAGGCACTGAAGACCCAAAAGCAAGACTCCAGACTATATCACCACAGTCTATTATATGTTCACAAGGCTTATTCTTCTGACTGCCGTCGCTGTTTTGTCTTGGAAGTCTTGTACTGATTGAATTTGCCACATTCTTTGTGCCATGCAACAAGCTGTAAAACAAACAATAGTATAAAACATGTCTTTTAATATAAAAATAATGTAAAATAGTTTTACATCATGTAATGTTCAGAATACAACAGAACTACAGGTTCTAACCTCATTAAAATGTAATCTACAAGTGAAAATAAAGTGTGCCTTTTGGAATTTAGCTGGTATTCTAAAAAGAATAGTAAGGAAACAGCTTTCCCTTTGAATAAATTCCTAGAAGTTAACACCAAATAGTTCTTTCTGATAAGAAACTATAAAGTCCAAATCTGCTTTAGAATGAAAAGGAAAGTTGAAGACTTACTTCCTCTTATTTTAGCGCATCTAAAGTAATTAATAAATCACTCCTGCATAACATTAGTGATCCAGGTGTTGCCCTTGCTGACCACAGAATCCTCCAAGATGAGGAGACAATAACTCATACATTAGATTAAGGAATTAAATAATGCTGTTTTTTCCCCACAGACATCAAAGCCCAAAAAGCCAAAATAGAAACTTTAATCTACTATCTCCTATTTTGAAATTCTTAAGTTTTTCAGATCAGTTCAAAGCTATATGGTTTTATCTTACAAGTTATTAAGGCACTGGGACCAGGGAACCAACTTCACTATGCGATGTCCTTGTGACCAAGCAAAGTATGAGCCATCAGGAGCAAATGCAACAGTCCAGTTTTCACGTCCACACTTCTTGTCAAAAGGAGAAGTTGGGGCTAAGAGTTCTCCTACAGTACGTGACCGAGCTAAAAAACAAAAACAAAAAGGAAATTTCATTAAAAAAGATTAAACTCAGCATATTTAAAAAATCTTAAAAAGGAACTGGGCAATATGTTACTTAAATATTTTGCTTTTATTTTATGTGAAACTTACAGTAAGGGGGGGGCAGTGTCTTATTGCCACTATATAACCAACGAAAACAGTAAGCATCAGCTGCAAAAGAGATTAAGTCACTAAAGAGAAACAGCATAGTCTTAAAATTTCCTTGTTGTCATGTAAGTAATATCACATCTTGATGCCAGAAGTACAACTGAAATCATCAATTTACTGAGAACAGCTCTTATTTAAATTACTCTAACTATAGCAGTACAATTATGCTCCAGTTGCACTTCAAACTGAGTCCAGTGAATAAGCTGCTTAGTAGTGAATTTTTTCTCAACTTTTAGCCACTTAAAAGACAAATACGAATAGAATTAGGTACTTTAGTATCCAGCCTCTCCCTCAGAAAAAATAACTTTAGCAACAACCCAAGGAAACACGCTGTGTGATCAGATTGGGTTGGTTCTTCCCTGCTTTATAACGTGACTGGATACAGAAGAGTTTCTCTCTGCGGCTCAAGCTGGGGGTGCAGGTGCGAAGAGACCTTATCAGAGCTTTCGACGAAGCCCGTCTCCGGAGCGCGCGCAGAGTCACGGCGACGCCTCCACACGGCCCCTGCGGCGTCCATCGCCGGCGAATTCCGGGCGCCGCCGCGGCCGTGCGGGGCCCCGCGGCCGCCATGGCCGCCGCTCGCCCCGCGCTCCTCGTGGCAGGAGGGCAGCGGCTTTACATAAGCGCTGCTCCACGACAGTTTTTCATCCCTTGGCGCAAGGGCACCGCCTGGGCCGAAGGAGGCTGAAGCTCCGTGCCGCCCTCACCTGAGGGCTGCCCCGCCGCGGCGCCCATGGCGGGAGGCAGCCGCCCGCGGCCCCCCCGCCGCCCAGCCCCGGCGCGGCCCCCGCGGCCGCCCCTCACCGATGAGCTTCTCGTTGATATTCAAGGGAAAGCTGGCCATCTACGGAGCAGCGGCTCGGGCGCGGAGCGGGACCTGCGGCACGACCGGGCGCAATGGAGCGACAGCGACCGCCGCTCGCCAGAGACGCAGCCACTGGGACAAAATGGCCGCCGCGGCGCGGGGTGTAGCGCGGCGGCGGGGGGGAGGGCGGGAGGCGGCGGCCGCGGTCCGCCCCGGCCGCGCCGCGCCTCGCCGCGCCCTCCCGCGCCTCCATTCCGCCGCCCCTGCGGCCTGCCCCTCGTCCTTCACGCTCTGCCTTTCTCAGCTTTCCCCTTAATTTATCTTATTCGTCTTAATTTATCCTCAGCAGCGCTGTTAGTCCCGTCTCGTGCTGCAGCTCGCTGCCCGGCGTGGCCTTGCGCCGCCATCCTCGCCGTGACGGGCTTCCCCGCGGCGGCTGGGCCTCTCCACCCTCCGAAAAGCACCGCGCGCTCCTGCCGAGGATTGAAGCACACAGCCTGACAGCAGCCCGTCTTGTAAAGGAAAAAAAAACCTCCCGGAGTTGCTTAAAATGTACCCCGCCCTAAGTAAAAAACACGATGTAGCTGCGTTTGGGGGGAAAACGGTAGCCGACAGTGCTGAAGCAAGATCGGACTGTCGCGCCATCGTGGTGAGGTCCGCAGCCGTGGTTTTAGCCACCACTCTCAGCCCTGTCTGTGCCAAAAGATGAGTCACCTTTTAGCTGTATTAGGGAGCTAAATTTATTGTGTCTGGATCCCCCAAAACACGAGTGCTCACAGCACCGATGAGAATCGTAGCAGCTCTGCCCGTATTGCGGTCAGGAGGCTTTTCACAGCTGCTCCCACGGGGACGTACGGCGGTCGCGGTCGTGTTGGCAAACTGCATAGTTCTCGGTAGGGTAAGGAATGTTCTTCTGTTGCTTAAAAATCCAACAAGCGGCAGTTAACATTCCTCCCTGGGTGAGTTAGACAGATACTGCCTCCATTATCTGCTCGCCGGGTTGTGACATCCTCCGTGTCCGCCGAGAGTGGGACTGCCAGGCGGCACGTCAGCCGGCGTGGGCCTTTGAGCTTGTGTGAGCACCGTGGAATGGATGCGGGATACGCCCTTGACTTTGTTTTTCCTATCCAGGGGCTGGAAGACTCTCAGGAGCACTTTCTGCTCTTTCTTTCATATTGCTGTTATCTTAGTGTCTAAATCCAACAAGATCTGGGTTATGGTAGAGTTCTGAATTTTCTGTTGAAGTTGTTGGGGTTGTCCATGAACTACTCAGGGAGAAAGAGACCCTGAGGCTACCTCATTCACTGCATGATTTTGAATTAACATCTATATATTCTCCTTTCTCTTTCACTTCCTTTTCCTCTTTTTTTTCTCCTTCTGCATGTCCAAATTTGACCCCTGTTCTGACACTAGATGACTCTTTCCTTGCTTTCTTTTTGTACTTCCAAAAAGCAGATAGCAGGATAATTAACTGCAGATATTATGGAATAACTATGATTTTATTCCAAAGCAATAGTTTAACTGACATAGCTGTAAGGATCAGCTATTTTGCAGCAGCAATATCCAGAAATTGCACTTATGTAAACAAAGCCAATGAAGCATGATTGAAATCATGGGGTGGAGCAATGTCAAAGCAAGGAGCAGGAAGGAGGTTTGAATATCTATGGTGGTCCAAGTGCTACCATGACTCAGTTCACATGTTTATCGTATCTGGTTTGTATAATACTCTCTTAGCACATCTTAGCGCCGAAGCGTCACAGTACTTTTTAGCAGTTTTCTAGCTCCATCAGTTCTCTCTTGGCTGCAGATAGAAAAGCCTGAAACAGCTATCTGCAGCTAACCCCTCAACAGCTTCTTCTAACAAGGGAGATTTGTAGCCAGTAAGTATTGTGAAATGATGTTTTGGAGTTACTCATAAATTGTGAATGTTTGAACCAGGCCATCTCATAGCTGAGGTGACTCACTTCATAAGATTTCTCCTGCAGGCCTGAGCTCCAAATGCAGTCGGAATAAGGCTCTGTTCTGTTTGCTTACCTTGAGGGGCTGTGGTATCCCGGACAAGAGAACAGACACATTACACAGTTTTGTACCGTGTTACTGGCTTGCTTGATAGTTTTCTTAAAAGAAGCGAAGTATTTGGCAATTTATTTATTCTGTATGTAGTGCTTCAATAATCAATCTTTTTCCCGCAGTGTGCTTTTTACTCATTAATATAATAGATTTGAGAGCCAGAAGATATAATTAGAACTGTTATTCTGGTCTTTGTATTACATGGAATTTAGTGTCATCTAATTTAATGCATCTTCAAACACTGAGCAGTTTTAAGAGTTAGATTGTTGTTTAGCTGTTACAACACTGGAGTCCAAATGCTGGCCTTTGAACTTGCCAATCCACATTCTCTGTGTTAAGGACACAGTGGCACAGTGTGGTGTGTAAATTGCCAGGCTTTTGCAGGCTCATTAGAAATTGTCTTCACAGACTGTTCTAGAGACTTTACCAACCCCTTCTCCCTACATACCTCACTGCAATGGAAGTTGCCTCATGTCTGAGGGATGTGTAGAAGAGGAGGAAAGCTAGGTGCTGTCTGCAGGCTACCAGCTGAATCATTCTGGTCGGTAAAGATATCTTCTTAAAAAGCACTCAAAACTTGAGGAGATAAAGAATCCACACTTCCCTTCCTCTGAGCCCTTGTCGTGTTTATTTGCCTTGTAAGTGAACAAAACTGGATTATTTTTCAGATAATTTGTGTGCTTTCTGGTGAGGCTTGGTTATGGAATCAAGGGTGGCACCAGGCTGCATACCCCACACAGTCACATGTTGCGAGGGCCTGTAAGACTGTGCGAATGACTCCAGGCTGATTTATGTGTTTTCCATTATCCTCCTTTGTGGACGCAGCTGCCAAGTCTGCACAGTGCTGTTCAGCTGGGAAGCTAATAAACTCATTGCCATCTTTTTCCATCAAGACGTTACAGACTAGAATAAACTTTCATAAATGAAAGAGGACTTTTTTGTCTGCCCGATTTGAAAGTATTTTCTAAGAACCAGGTTACATGATTTTTCCCTAGGTTGTTAAAGCACCAGGATCTGCTTATTTAACATTCTTGCATACTGATGTAGTGAATCTAGATACACACATTGCATTTGTATTTCCATCTTTGAATTTTTTATTTGATGTATTTTATGTATTTCTCTTAATCAGGCATGCTGAATTCTTTTTGGTTTATTCAGTTGCTGTTAGAACAAACTAGAGAAGCCATTTGAAGTTTGGGTATCACAAATAGGGGATGTGCTGTTTTCATAGACAGACTAAAACCACTTGGTTTTAGTGCTGATTCTTTTTTGCACACCTTTGTAATATTATCCAGAGTTGGTAAGATAAGCCTAGGTCTTTTCTTTATGCATTTCCAATATTCTAGCTACTTGCAAGACTCTCAGCAGTGTTCTTACTGTGCTTGGTTTTCATTGCTGTGCTCTTCTACCTGAAGGCTTCTACCACTGAAAGGCCATTCATTTGGATTTTGGAATCCTACTTATGAACCTATGGATTACCATTAAATTTAGATCACAGTTTCTGTCTAGAGACTGTGCAGATTCAGTTTGCGCAAGCCATTCCAACAAGGTATTCTGTTCAGGGACACAGAGGTTATCAGTTTCTGTTAGGTTCACTGTTTGGATTGTAGAAACAGGAGTTAGGTCAGCAACAGTAACTGTGCCAAATATATAGCAATGTACTAGAAGAACACATGGGGCTTTTTCAGTCGCACGCAAGCTATGTCCCTCCTCTTTACCGTTTCTGTTCTATCAAGTATGCGTGACAAATTATAGGTGAGAGAACAGTTAAGGCTGATGATAGTAAGACCAAAGTAGCTGATCTGTGCAATAATGCATGCATCTTGGTGGTTTGACTATTAAAAAATATGCTATTTATGGTCTACACTGTTAATAATTCACAAGCTCCTGTTTGTTTTGAGTAGTATCTTTGAGATTGAGAAAGTTCAGCATGAGTTTGTGGAGAAAAATAGAAGGTGAAAGGAGGGAGCAGAATGGAAGAAAGGGGGAGAGGGAAAAAGAATTGAAGAGAAAAGGAGATGTGAAGAGAACAGTGAACAACAGGAAAGTTAGCCCTGGGCTGTTAGTCCCAAAATAGAATAGCAACCATTACTGCCAAAGTACACACTGGAAAACTCTGCACTGACTGACTGGTGATTCTAGGAGCCCAGGGAAGCAGTGAGAGCTTGAACCTCTTCTACTGCCAGAGATGGAGACCATGTGGGGAAAGGACCCCGTAAGCCCTGGGGGTTTGGATGCGCTTTTGTTAATTTGTGTAAACAGATGGAGGGAATGCAGAGGTCTAGCAAGGTCCTTTGCTCTGAGAAGTAATGGGAAGAAGGAAATGCCATGACCAGATCTCCATCTTGAGAAGAGAGGAACAATCCCCCCAAAGTTTGTGCTAGAATGACAAGCAGTAGAGTAGATAGCAGCAGGTTAGGTGGAAACACTTCAGTTTGTCACCAATAGATTTCAGTACAAACACTGTTAATTTTTTATACACACACATACATAAAATATCTTTTACTAGTATTGTCCAATCATCTAGTCAGACCCAAGTCAATGTCTTCTCCTCTTCTTTACTATTCTGTGGTTTATACATACGTAGTAGGCATTTAAATATTAAATAATTACAGAAATAGAACTATATTCACAATTTATTTTTGTTTATAAGACATGGGAAAGTTTTAAGGTGAAAGTCTTAAAGATGTTATGAAAGTTTAGATTCTCTAGGAACAGGAGAATCAATGAATTGCTCTGTTCAAATTTTCTTGCTTATGTCAAGCTCTAGTAAAATCATAGGAAAGTTATGAAATACCCATTTCATGGTTTGGAAGACCTTTGTCTGAATTTTATGTTGTCTGAAATCTATTAGTTTATTGACAACAAAAAAAATGTGTAAGATGTATGTCTTCTTGAACTCTGACTTAAAATAAGCCTATGCTCAGGGTCATCCTTCAAATCAAATGTTTATCAGCACCAAATAGAAGAGACAGGGCCTGATCCCTACTGTTAAGTAGGAGTTTAGGATCTCTGAACTGGATTTTGAAAAGGTATTAAAAAGCCTGAAAAGCTTTTAAACAAGTCGTGTGCAATTTGGCTACAGACTCATCATTTTGGAGAGTAGAGAACTCAGGTGGTACCTGGTGGGTAGGAACCTTGGTGGTAATCTTCCTAAAGAAGAAAAAATGTAAAGCAGGATGGATTACTGACCTGTGCGAGAATGTACTAAAGGTTTGACTCTAATGAAAAGATATTTAAAAAACACTGGGAGCTGTGTGCTCAATGCTCATTGAATTACTTTGGGAACTGGGTGAATAAATTCCTTAAACTCTTTTGAAAAACTTTCTGCCTAAATAGTAGGTTAAAAGACTTCTCAAGAAGTGATTAAGTACCACTAAAGTATAGCAGAAAGTGAAGGTGGCCCAAGTGACCACCCCACAAGTTAGAAAAAATTACTATGCAAAAAAAACATTCCATCCCATCCCCACCCCTAGACCCGCAACAAACAGTTAAGAGTGTATGGGGCCTTGTGTATGAAGCTACGTACTGCAAACATAAAAAAGAAAAATCTCTAAGCAATCTTTGCCTCTCTCCCTACACCCTTGTTATTGCGTATTCCTTCTAGTGAAATGCCACTGTGTGTGGCAGTTCCAGCTGTTATTTTATTTCATGTATGTGTTGTTATTTGCCTGGTGACTCTGAGTAATATTGGCATGGTTCAGCTGTTTAGTATGGGACTTTTGGCCCTGAAGAGTTTGCAATCTAAATAGACAAGACAAGCAACGGCTGGGAGGGGGAACGGGAGTATGAGGCCACTTTCCCAGGGTCATCATGGTACAGCCAGGAGTGTAATCTTCTGCCTCTGCCACAGGCACCTCATGCGCTAGACTAGACTGCCTCCCCCTGTTAGAATTCTGAGTTGTTGCTTCCTGTCCCGTTTCCCACCATTGCTCTGTAGCTTATCCACCATTGCTTATTTTGAAAAATAGAATTGGTTTTCCACAGATGTCCTAAACAGATGGGAGTCTGATACATAAGGGGTTAATCTGTAAAGGCCTGCTGCAAGAGTATGTCATGGAAAAGTTGCAGAGATGGAATATCAGAGATAAACTAGATTTATTTTTTCTCTGCATTCTTTTGGTCTCTTAGGGATTTTATCATTTTTGGATTACATCCTTGTGGTATAATAGATAGAGCAGATGGCCTGATGCACGTGGAGAATTCAGTGTTTTTATGATGATTAGTTGCACAGGAATAAGGAGAGACAGAGGTTTGGGCTTATTCTTTTTAGGCTTGAAAACATTCCTTCTTTGTAAGCTGGCCATGGGTATTGCACCTTGTAAGGGAACTGCTTTTGGATACATCTGCGCTAAATTTACCCACTGAAGTTACAAGAGCCGTTATCTCAGATGGCTGAAGGTCGTGCTGAGAGTTCTGAGCTTGAACTGTCCTAAACAATGATAGTAGGAAAGGGTCCTTGGTGGTACAGAGAAAGCAAGTCATCCTCACTGGAAAATGAGGTTGATTAAAAATCTGAGCTCTCTTGGAGACTGCGTTTCAGCATACTTCTCCTCTGATGAAACGTATCAGAAACCAGTGCAGCTTCCAGTCCAGCCTGTGTAATTCTTTGTGTGCTATTCATTTGCAGAGCCCTGCAAGGCCTTTCTTGGTCTGCGATACTTCCCCAGAGATGTACACATTATTTTCTTCTAGCCTGTTCCAGCTCATCCCTGTATCTTATCTGAATGGAAAGCTTTGCACTGGGATTATTTGCTAGAAGAACTTGTACCTGCCTTAATGCCACTTTACACCAGCCTTCAAGAAAATAGTTGGTTAAGCAAGCAGTCTATGTTTTTATTCTTGTGTCGTCATTTCCTTCCTTCTTTTTTTTTATCATGCAGGAGACCTCTCAGGATGTGTGAAGAGACTCAAATCTATTTGCTGAGAGCAGTTCATAAAGCAACATTGCCCAAGTCTATTCTGGAGAAGTTACAGAGGTACCAGAAA
This sequence comes from Rhea pennata, assembly GCF_028389875.1. NCBI lineage: Eukaryota > Metazoa > Chordata > Aves > Rheiformes > Rheidae > Rhea > Rhea pennata. The sequence goes on from NC_084682.1 coordinate 1,436,660, forward strand.
TAAATGGAAAAACTTCCTGACTGTGGAGTGCACTGTTACAATAAACAGAGTAATTGATAATCTGATTATCAGAGGCGAGAGAATTGGATGGTTATAGAACAGTGTCTATTTCTTTTCGTTTTGTTTATGAAAACAAATATCGTGGTAAATGGGAGTAAGAGCCAGGAACCTTTTTTTCCTTTTTTTTTTTTCTTCCTCTTTTTTTTTTTTGGCCTTTTCAGAGTGTCTAAAATAGAAGACATTAAGATTTGTCTTCTATGAGTGCAGTTAAGGTACTTTTTTCTAAAGTGCTTTGACAACCTGAGTAGGGATATACAAAAGGCAAAATCTTACAGTGTAAACGGTATACAATACTGCAGCTCTAGTGCAGCATGTGAGATATATTAAGAAATGGGACTTCTCTGCTAGGAATATATTGCCTATTTTAACTTAGAGTATTTTTGAGAGGTGAGATAACGTGAAGTAGAGCAGTAGTTCCTCCTTCAACTGATTGCTGGTAGATTGAGGCCCAAGAATCATATTAAACTGAAAAAGTGCTGTAAGCTCTGTGTGCGTATGCTCTTGATGAGCAAGAAATTTTAATGTTGACAGTGGTCTGTTGGTCCAAGAAGTTTTACTGGGGTGCTAGAAGACAAGGTACTATTCTGCAGGCCAGAGGACTTGTATTATATTCCTAGATATGTTGTGTGAGTAGGGCAAGTTGCTCAATTTTCTTATGGCTGTTTATATTACAAACTCATTGAGACAGAAATTCTCTCTCTTTCTCTGCATGATTTTACAAAATGGGACCTTGTCAACTGAAGTCTGAGCCTGCTATTGTAGTAAAAATGAGACTAGATTGAAGACTCAGTTGAATGGCAAGTTATAAACACTACTTATTAATGGTATTTTCATATCCTAAATGGTGACTCTATCTGATAAGACAAACTACATAGCTCAGGAACAATTCCAGCAATACAGAAATTAGGCCAATCTTGAGTTCACTGTATCCCCACCCTGATATATGACAGCATAATCTCAAATATTACTAACATCTATTGCACAACTGTTTAACTCCCTTTAATTTAAAACCTTTCCACAACATACTAGTTCTATGTGCATCTCTTCAGCCTATGTTTTCTCTGAACTCAGCTGCCATTAACTTCAATGTGTTTGAAGGCATTCGGACTCCTTCCAGGAGGAGCATAATGTCTGGCAGGCTCAGGCACTCCGTCTGCAGTGTTTCCATGTGATTTGAAATGACAGTCTTTTCCACTCTACAATGAATAAATGTTACTGAGCTGTTTTATATTCCTTTGGTTTAAATTCCCTTGCTCTGCTCTGTAATTATAGCTGATTATTTGCAGTGGTGCAAGATGCCAAGTCTCTCATTAGAACCAGGGTTAAAAACTTTGCTTTGATTGATTTCATTAAAACCAGAGAGGATATGAGGTCTTGTGGCCAAAGCATGCGATGTAGAGTCAGAAGAACCATCTTTTCTTCCTAACTTTTCTACAGGTTTCTTAGGTGACTTTGGACAAGCCTTAAAACAAACTTAAATAAAACCAGCTCAGTTCTGGAATTTGCTTTGAGATAATGACATACTAAGTCTTAGGAGAACTGCAAAATATTGTAACTGAATGCTGAATTATTTTGTGGGTCAGTTTCTTTTCTACCTTGTAGATATAGAAGCCTCCTACATCTAAGCAAAATGTATCTTGAGAGAATAGTGTAAATTAAGACGTGAAGTGTAAAGCCAGAGAAAATCATATGAGTAATATGCAGAGGGGAGATAGGGACAGTCCTTTTTGGCAATCATAATGTGCAATTTAACTGAATGTGGAAACAGTCCTCAGCACAAAATCCTGCCAATGTTCGGTAGAGTTTGAACAGAGGTCTGATCCTGGCCTGCTTCCTGTTGAATATATAAAAAAGATGCTCAAAACTTCATTGTTTTCTGCCATCTCCTCCTTCCCCAAAGCAGCACAGGCTGGTAGCCCAGCAGCTGCTTGAGAGATGATGCCCCTTGGCCCCTTTTCCTTTGCTAGCACAGCTGCAGACTGCAGGCAGACATGGCTTCACTCTCGTTTGGCTGCTGAGAGCTATACTTCAGTGCTCTCCGTTTGTTTGTTTGTTTGTTTTGCAAACCTACTCCGCTTCCTTCACAAAGATGCCAGATTCCTAATTTGTTTTTCATCTTCAGAGAGCCAAGGTCTGAATAGTTCTGCTGATCAAACAACACTCAGCACTGCAGTGCTATCAAATGAGACAGAGCCACCTTGTGAGAACATCTATTTTGCTTTGATGTAGAGAAAGGTGATCTAACCAGCTGATCTTTTGGTCTGCAGAAAGCCCTGTCTGATAGATCTAAGATAGCCTTTGTTGGACTGCTTATTCTTCTGTCTTGCTTTTTGTTCCCTGCTCCTGATAAGTACTGCACAGTTAAAAATATTCCAGCCAGAGCCTGTTTAGGATGAGAAGCTAGGGCTGAGGGCCATAGGGCACGCAGGTGAGGCAGGGTAATGAGGAACCAGAAGCTGGCTCTGGAAGTTCAGGAGGTTCCTGCATCAGAGCTTGCTTAAACTTGGTGCAGAGTCACAGACCTTGCACTTTTCTGAGGCAGAGGCTGGACTCTTCCCAGCTCCTCAGCAGCATATAATGTCCTGAAATAAAGGGCCTGGGAGTATTTAATACACATACAACCCAGCAAAGCTGAATGCCTGCTCAGGTGGGAGCAAACTGCACTATACAGAACAAAAGTGCTGCCTCTGCAAATGCAAAGGGACTTGTATTCCCTTCTGCTGATGAGACTATGCATTAGCCTAAAACAGGGCTACGACTATAAAGTTGATGCGAGATCAGTGTCACATAACAATTCAGAATAAGGGCTGTCTTGCCTGACACTGAATGTAACAGATCAACAAGATAGCAGGGAATGTTCTTTTCAGTCCCATATGCTTTTATATATTTATATAAAATAGCTATTTTTTTTTTTTTTTTTTTTTTTTTTTTTTTTGGTACTATCTGACCTGAGACACTGCAGCAGAAACCAACAGTAGCTTTTCTGAAGTCAGTAGTGTTATTTTTAGCTGGTACTGCTTATGCTGGACTGTGGTTTGGAGTCAGTGCACCTTGCAATGATTTCGTGAATCAGAGCAGACAGTCTGGCATTGTGTGGTTTAATTCTGAAAACTGCTTTGTTAATTATTTGATACTGTCACAACTTGTCACTGTCTTAATCCACCTATGTTCTTGAATATCAAACAATTTCTGTGGGGCGTTGGAATGATTCTCTTCCTTTTACAGGCCCTCCCAGCTGATGTCATCAGAATCCTATCAGTTACACAGATTTCACAAATCTCTGACTCAGTAGAGCTGTGAGGCAAATCCCTGTGTGCCCTAAATATGGGCATTTTTTGCATCAGATACTAACTAGGGTGCTATATGCCTAAATATAAAATTCCTTAAAACACATACTGTTCTCTGAGATTCCTTACAAAGAACTAAGAATAAAATCATGGTCTCCTTAGTACTGGAAGGGAGCATGCTCCAGAAAAGGGTGTTTTCCATAACTGGCATACATGAGCATCTATCATTAGTATTCTCTACACAGACCAAAAAAAAAGTACAAATCTAGAAAAAAAATCTGTATTTCTGTTGCTATATAGAGATGTGTAGATTTTTATAGTGAGTGATCACACAAATATGGTGATTTATGCCAACCTAGGATATAGTCAGTAATAAACAACTGAATGTGTTTAGAGTACGAAGAATATTTTTTGCTTTTTGTGCATTTTTGCATTTTGGCGTTGGACTAGCAACATTTCCCCCTGCAAAGTGAGGTAAAAACAATTGTATAAAGGGTGTTCTTATCAAATCCAATTTATAGAAGAGCAAGTGCAAAATTAATTAAAGAAATTAAAAGGATAGAAAAAGACGGGAGAAAGCACATTATATGAAATAGCTGCATTCTGTAAAGCAGATCAATAAAATAAAGGAAGAACAGAAAAAGTCAGCAAATTGGGGAATTATAGACTGGAAGGGATATATCTGACAGCTTCTGTGTGGAAACAGAATAGGCTGCATTCCTACTCTGGCAAAGTTGGGAAAGCCCAGAATGCCTGTAGATAAAGAGCATTTGCTTGCAGATCAGAGATGGGCCTGAGCATATCTGAAACTGAGCTTGAAAATATTTGGATGGTTTATATCCAGGCTTGTTGCTAAAAGGAGCATGGGCAGAGGGTTACAAAAGAGGAGAAACTGAGAGAAATGGAGATTCTTTGAAGCTGGAGGATGGACAAGATAATTTCTTAAGATCTCTTTTAGCCTTCATTTTTGATAGTTTGTTACTGGAAAGTTGTAAGTAAAAGAGTGCAGTGTAGCCTTTTATGTTACACTGAGAATGTTCATGTTTGCCTAGTATATAAACACTGAACAGTGTAAAAAGGTTTTAAAGTAAATATGATAAAATGAACTTGAATACTTGAATAAATAGTAGTGCAGAGACAGAGAGATATTAAGGCAAATGGAAACGATTCTGTATGACCAAATTTCTTTCTCGGGAAACACGTATACTTTGCGTTGTTTTTAGGAAATTCCCACTGACACATCTGCAGATCAGAGGGCAGAATTTCTCCAGGCAGGCAGATTCTCCTAAAGAACTTATAATGTCAAATCAAAACATGATAGAGAAAATAGAAGGAAAGACAAGTTAGGGGAACAGAAATTGCACAAGGTTAGACAAACAAGATTTTGTATAAAATCTGGTAGTGATTTGGGGAAGTTTATTATCAGACATGACCCTGATAGTGCAACTTTTTTTGCAGGAGGTCGTTGTTCATTTTCACAGTGGCAAGAATGTCCCTCAGTGCAATCTGTTTGTGTCTTTGCAGTCTGAAAAGGGAAGCAGTGAGAAAAGGTGCCCTGAAGAACAAAGAACTGGGGTAAAATTTAAAAGCTGAAGGAAGCAGACATAAGTAGCAAAGATTCCAAGCAAAGGAGCGAAAGTCCATTAATAACCAGAGGTAAAAACAATGTTTAGAAAAACATTTTCTTCATAAAAATGGGTTAACTGAGCTACTTTCTTACCATAAGTTTTCTTGTTTCTTACAAACATTGTATTCTGCAAGGTATCTGTCTCTTTGCCTAGGAAATGTCAGTAATACCAGTTCTACAGATACATACTAATATAATTTTAGGAAAAGCTAGCCATATTGAGCCTTTCAGTAATGTCATCTTCTTTAGTTCTGGCTCCCCCATCAGATCTCTCCGTTATCCAAATTTCTGTAATGTGGTATTTGAGCAGTGTCCAGATTTCTGCCTGTCATTTGACAGCTTAGCTAGATCTGTGTAAATGTGAGTGCTAGTCTACAGACAGTTTTCTATGCTTGTAAGTAAAACAGTCTGGGAAGTAGACATAATTATAACAATGCAGACTCCTAGTGCAAATAGAGCTGTAATCATATAAACGAACCTTCTGTCAGTACAGCTTATTCCTCTGAACGAAGAGAATAATCTCTAATAAGACAGGCACATTTATACTGTTTAACTGTTACACAGTAAAGGTTTTGTTTCATTGTATCAATTTTTGAACAGAGGTGGATACAGAAGCTACAAAACCCTGATTGTTGTAATTTACTTCCTACATTACTTTTTTCTCCACTGAAACGTCATGTCTGGTTCTGTGATCAGCCAGATGGGGTCACTTTAATCAATCTGACTGCTTTTAAGGAAAGGATCTGCTTTCTGCATTAATGTAATTGCACGTTATTTGTGAGAGTCCTTCCATCTCTTACTTCCTGAAGGTCTGGCACAGAGATTCAGTTTTGTAATTTGAGCACTAAAGAATGGCTGGATCTAATTAGGTGCTCCATTATTCTGGCAGCCTATGTAAAATGAAAAGTAAAAGCTCAGTTTTGCCATTAGTACTTAATAGGTAGCTGGTGCAAGCAGTATAGTGGGCAGTATGTGTACAGGTCTGACTTCAAGTTTGACTGGTATTTGTCAAGTTTGACTAGTACCTGTCAACTTATACTGTGTATAAATGTTTCTCAAAAGAAACTGAAGACATTTCTAGCTGTTACATTCATTATATCTCTCTTGAATTCATAAGTTATATAGATAAGGTGTAAATAGGTCTTGACAATAGCAATAGGTTCCCCATTAAAGCAAAGAAGGATTTTAGGGGAGCACCTTTTACCTTTTTGGTAGACATTGTTTTGATGACCATAAACAGGACAAATGAGTTTTACATGCTCAGAACTACAGATGGACTTACTGGCTGCAGAACAAATGTAATTATGACTGAACATCCTGTCTCACAGCAGCTGTATGCTGCCTCTGCCGTTTTATGAATGGGCTGTTCACTGGAGTTTTGAACTGGAAGACTATTGTTAAATAAAGATACAGGAAAGAGGAAGTATTCTTGCAAGACCTGAACTTTAAGCCCATATTCAGACATGAACAGGAGGTACATACAAGTTAAAAATATACTTTAAATATGCTATAAATTCTGCTCTTCATTCAGGCATCCTATGCTATAATAGTAATAACTCTGTGTACTCCCACAAACAGGAAATAATTACATTAAAGATTTAAGGCTCTCTATGGCTTTGTCTACTGGTTATCATCATCATTGTTTTATAGATGAATACAGCAATTTAGACTAAAGATTAAGAGTTTAGTAGGTTTTGTAATTATCAAATTTTGTATGGGATAGTCTCTAGAAGAGTTTAAACATTATCCAGGGCCCTGGTCCAACATTTCAATTTAAGAATTGTCCTTTCATCCATACTGAGGCTGCCTGCAGGAAGTTCACATGCAGAGTGCTACATTATATCTGTACTGGGTATTCAGAGTAGATCTCCCTTGCTGGTGCTAAGTAACTGGTCAAACTCATTGGCACTTACTGCATGCTAAATGAAAAAAAGAAGAGTTATATAATGCCATGGAATATTAAAGGCTAGATTGTGATTCATTACTAAAGCAATTAGATTATGCTACAGTTCCACAGAATTCGTTAATCACTTGTCTTTTGTTGCATGCAGGCCATTTGGCTATGATCAGCATTTTGGTTCAAAGCTGTTAAAGGCACTCATTTATCATGGTTCTTATGCTTGTCAGGAGAGCTCCTAACGACAAAGGTGTTTATATTTTTTCTACTTCTGGCCAAAATCCTTGTGTAGGGTGTGCTACTGTAGGAAGGAGCACTTGCTGTGAAACTCTCTTGCAGAGCTAGTAAACATCAGCAACATGCCTACAAAAAAGCCCCCCTTAGGCACAGCTGTAAGCATCAGCAATGCATATAGCTGACCAGGGCAACACAGATGGGGAAAGGACTGTGGCTCCTCTGTCTTCTTTCTTAATGTCAAGGTTCTGAAAGCCAGGTTGATACCTGGTCCTACTGCTGGATGGTGACAGGGAGGATGCAGCAGCAGCTGTTCTGGGTGGTGGCCCCTCTGGCAGTAGCAATCATTTCCCCAGGTCTCCAGGTCTTTGCCTTCTCAGCCTTAACCTTTTACCGACAGCATGTGCACCTGCTTAGTCAGACAAACCTGATGCTAAGTGACATGCCCAGCGTCACTCAAGAAACAGCAAAGCGTCAGGTCCATCCTATTGGAGAACCAGTCCAGTGTTTTAATCACAAGGTTGTCCTTCCTCTCCTCTGATATATATAATATGGGGAAATTTTGAAAAAAATGAACGAGTCCATCAGTCTTACAGATGTTGAGAATACCAGCCCCTGCAAGAGGAGAGGACTCCCTCACTATGCTGCAACTTTATCAGAAAGAGAAATCAGTTTTCTTTCAGCTGAGCAGTGTTTGTTCTGCAACTCATATGACAGATTCAGTGCAAAATATTATGTCACAGCATTGTGTGATAATGCCCAGTCATGCACTGATGCATTAGCATGTGGCATAAACATCCTGTGTCACCATACTCAATTTACAATGCAATTAGAAGGCTGACAGCGATGTTTGTAGGCGTACTCAAAACAGTTTTCAGCCAGGGCACTTGGATATCAGTGCCAATGAAACAATGTCACTGCTCGGGAAGAAAGCATGTGCTGAAGCCTTTGCAGCAACCTCCAGTTTGCCTGGCATATTGTTGTGCCATTTGCCCTGGTTATGTAATACTGAAAACATCTAATGGTTTATGATTACTACTGCAATGCATGTTACAGGCTTCCTACAATTACACCCACAATTACAATGAAGATATATCAGCCAACAGAGAGCCCTCTTTTTGCAGGATATAGCGTAGACCTATAAAAACTGGAGCTATTGCATGAATTCAGACTAAAAGGTCTCTGTCTCTTCTGGCCTGTTGTCAATGAAAGAGAGAAAGGAAAGAATAAGGAAGGAAATGGGATGGAGAAAGGAAATTTGCAGTCCTGGAATCTTTCCATGATTTTTTTTTTCCTGAGGAATTCAAAACTGCTGCTCAAACAGCTGAAGTCATTCATTGTGAAGAAACCTTGAAGGTACCCAGCACTCTCCCACTGGCTTTTCTGCAAATTCATTCCAATTCAACAACTACTTCTTGATCTGTCATTTTGCTGCATCCTATCACCCTATCACAACACAATGTCAGTGCATTATTTTCTAAGATGTTGACTCCAAAAACCAAAAAGTTTGCTGGTTTTGCCAAGTAATATGATAATACAATGATAGATCTTCGTGATGTAGTACCTCCTTTCATATAGCAATAAATAGAAAATGGGTAAAGCTACTTTTTGATGCTATATTGTCCAAATTGGAAGTGATTAAACTCTACTAGTTAGTGTTTATCCTCACTTATACTGCTAAGTTCCAAGCCTGCATTCTTGTAGACACAGTTAACCTGTTCTCTGAGGATCTGATGAAGAGGGAGCCTTTTCTAACAGGAAAGGCATTGCACTGGAAGTAAGGAGACTAACATTGTACTCATGGCAGTGTTACTGACATGCTGTATGAGCAAGGAATTAGTCATCTCAGCTTTTGTTGCTTCTATTTGCCCTTTCATCTTTTGCCTCTTTTATCTTTTAAGGTTGCAGGGGGAAGGATTTATTTTTAATCTGCGTTTGTACTGCACCTAGCCTCGCGTAAAGGGATCCTGATCTCGGTGGGACTGCCTATAAGCTACTGCAATGCAAACAACACATTGTACAATAAAGAGCTGTGTTTCGCAACTTTGTTATAAGAGTGATAAACTGCCACGTGGAAGCTGGGGAGACAGAAGCTTACTTATGCCCGACTTAAGTCTGTGAATCTTCTAATGTTTAAACTGCAATTGAATCTTTTCAATGCTAATGCGATAAAGCTCTCTACTCCACAAAACAGCTCAATCAGTACCCTTTCGGTCTATATTTGAAGCTTGTACAGGCACGATTATGTTAGAAAAGGGTGTGGTTTTTTTCACTTAAATCTGTGCCAATGAAAGTTCTGATAGAAGTAAAGCTGTACTACTGTAAAAGTGCACAGGACTGTGTAATATTTTTGCTTTCCAGAGTAGGAATAAATTTTTATACCGATATAATTATTTCTGTACATCAGTGGAGAAGATGAATGTCCACTTTAATTCTGTCAGCTTAATACAGCAAAGTATTTTAAGATTTATACCATTACAGAATTGACAGAGAGGAAGCTTATGTGCTTCACAGGTGTAACAGAAGAAAGCACTTGAGACTTTATCTTCTTTCCTTTCTGACTGAGCAAGGAAGTATTTTTCCCTCTTGCCTTCTCTCTCTCTCCTTTCTTCTGGAGCTGGCTTTTCCTGTCATACTACATAGTCTGGAGAGAGTTTAGCATTTTTCCCTGCCCCTTGCAGCTCTGGAATGTTTTCCTATTTCTCAGTCTCTGTTGTAATTAGAAACAAGGCAGAGGCGGTGCCTTTGTTTCACTGTTGCTTTTAAGTCACAGGATAATATTTAGAAAATTAGCGGACCTGCAGTACTCCACAATTACCCTCACAATAAAAAAAAAAAAAAAAAAAAAAAAAAAGTATATTTGCAAATTAGATTAATGAGCGTCCTACTCCTTAAAGGGTCAGGGCCAGGTTTAAGGCAACAATAGCTACTGGTGACAAGCACTTTGATTCTGCAATATTCATGTAGTCCACGTGGCCAAATAATTAAAAGAAAAAAGAAAAAGGACTGGACCTGTGTTTGAATACTAGCTAAGAGTATAACAGGAAAATGTGAGTGTAAACTGTGCTCATAAGAGCACTGTGGCTTTGAGGTCTTTCACACTGCCAAGTGAGTTGTTGCTTTAAGATTTAAGAATAATTAGATGCCCAGTGTTCACAGAAGCAGGAAACAGCCCTCACTATGTCCAACAGATCTTTTCTAGTATCTTTCTCTCTTAATGACTTTATACAAAAGAAAAGATTGTGGAAAATGATACCATAGGCCTGCACTTTGCTTCCTAGAGTCCACTAAAGTAGGTTTAAAGGACATTACTGGTAGACAACAAATAGGCAGTTTCTTACTATTTTAGATTGAGGTCTTGACGTTGTTCCTGGTCAGGTCATAATTTGCCATGGGTTAAAGCATTGCACAAACAGTGACAAGTACAGCAATGCTTTAAAAGACAGTAGCAATAAGAGAATCTCTGGTTGCTTAGCAAATATCTGTAAATTTAGCAAACATCCATTTGTCATCTACCATCCAGGGAAAGAATCACCCTCAATTCTAATTAATTTTAATTGAGTTAAAAATTACCTTCCTATTTTTCTCTTCTCAATATTTCTCTTTATGGATTTTCAAATAGTAATATTGTTACTTCAGTGTCCTAGAGGTAATCTACAGTAAGCTTCACTCTCATTTTTCAGCTCCATTTAACAGTACCTCTACAACATTGCATCTGAGGACTCCATACTGTTCAGCATTATCTGGAAACCCAGCAAACTAATGTGTGCTGTATCCGGAGAGTAGTGTAATACATCATCAGTTCAAGCTGCTTGATATGTATTTCAAATAAGCTGTTTTTTTTTTTTTTTTTAATTTTAGAAGAGCTCATGTGGGTTAAGCAGCAGTAGAAATTAAATAGGGCAGCATAAGCTAGTAGCATGACTCACTGAAAGGAAATAAAGCAGCAGTTGGTAAAAATTGTTCAGTAACAGAGTCTTTATATTCATAAACTGCAAGCTAATGTCAGGCTTACCCCTCCCCCCCAAAAAAACTCGATGTTTAAAACGCAGAAAACTAAATCCCAGTCTGAAGATCCTCTGAGTTCTTAAAGACTCACCTTTCCACCAGGCACTTCTTTTCTGCTTCTCCTTACAGCCCCTCTTGTACAACTGATTGTTTAAGAAGAGGGAGGAGGAAAAGAAGGTTCTTTGGTGAATGGGGTGATCCAGTGGCATTTTTACATGCTGCACAAATATCTGTCTATTAAAATAATAGTACAAATAGACCAACTGTGAATTTATGTAGATCTTGGCTAAACCTTTGACTTATATCTGTGGAAGTAAATAATATGTATCAGATACCAATCATTTTATCATTACTGAATTGAGCAGGAGTGTCGTGTGAATGCTATATGGTCAATACAGCTTAGACCCTGAGCGCTGTATAAGGACAGACATGGTTTAGTGATGTGCAGATGTTACTGAATCCAAATTCTGGCTCTGAAATGATATGATTATAATCTCAACTCAGTTGATCTAAATGAGGAATAATTACACTGAAGTTAGTGGAAATTACACAGGTTTTCATATAGAGTGAGGGGAAAAAATATCAAGCCCAGTGTTTTATTGTGTCCTTGAGCAAATCAGGAATAACTTTAATTTCACTGTTCATCTGAGTAATGGGCATTTGTCTGAGACCTCTTGAGTAGGTTTGTTTGGGTGAGAGTAGCCTTTGGCGCAGCCTTACTTCATTTAGTTCACCTTAGTGCTGCAGGCTTGTTACAGTCTGATCACAAGGCACTAGAAAGCTCAATGTAGAAATGTACTCAAGCAACTATAATATGATGTTACTAAAAATTGTTCATTCTGAAGTAAGGATGAGGCATTGCCCAGCAGAGGCATGGCTCCTAGTGGATTCAGTGTGCAGAGCACACACTGCAGAATGCAGAGCAGCTGAAGGCTGTAAGCAAGCTGGAAGGGGAATATGTGGCATCCAGCCACGTAGTCTAGCTGTGGGCAGAGGTTGAAATAGCCCTATTAACTCCTAATTACAGGAACAACATTGTCCAAGAGCTAGTTGTAGAACTACTACCACTCCAGTAGCAGCTGGGAAACCAAGACTGCTTTCCCTGTGGTGCTATCTGTGTAAGCAGTTTAAATGTCTCAAGCCACAGACACAGCCAAAACAAAGAGAACAAGTGCCTTCAGTCATGACCGTATGGTAGCCACCCAAAGCTTTAGCTAGAGGCAACTGTCCCAAGCTGGAGTAAGACACAAGCAATATGAAATACATATATAGATTAATAACATAAAAATAATTAATGCCAAAACAAGCAAGAGAAGGAGATAGAGTTTACGTTATTTATAGTAGCAACCCCTATGAGGAGTTAATGAGGAGTTAATCTGCACCTTTGCAGTAGTACAGCTGGTATCTTTACAATAGTCTTGATCTGCTTTAAAGGAAAAAAACAATGCATAATTCTTTTAGTGTAATTAGGAGGTAAAGCATGATCACTTTGTCTGAAAGACAGAATCTAATGAGAATACCTTACAGTGAAAGGGCACAGAGTGCTAATGAATGTCCTGCAGCTCCTACTGCCTTTTTGTCTCTCCTGGTCTGATCCAAATGATAATGAACTAAATGATACTTCAGACCTCCAGCTTTCTTTCTATGAACAAAAGTCCTGCCCCTTTCTATGAGATCATCCAGAGAAGAAACCAGAAAATATCCATCAGTACTGAAGTCACAAGGTCTATCTGGTATTCCTTTCCTGTAAAATCGCCCCTTGTTTTGACTCCAGTTGTATGATAAACTAGGAAACAGAATTTCAGGGAGAGGAAGAAATAACCCTGAATTATCCTCTGAGGCACTGTGATAGTCTAGGCAGACCTGATTAGTCATCCAGAACTAAAATATTATTTTTGATACTTAAGTAACATAATCTCTGCAAATAACTGTAATATCTGGGAAAGGCGTTGCATGATAGGGAAAGAAGAAGCAGATACAAAGAATGATCTCATTCCTCTGAAGTTTTTAGAACATAAATATACACACTGGGAATCACTGTAAGAAGCAATCTTTAATTGAATTTTGACAAAGAGCTTATGTTTTATACCTCTAAAGCAAAATGATAGGCACTAAGTTAATATATCTATATCCATTTACAGTTCATGGCATAAACATCAGTTTCAGAAAATACTCTGCTCCCTTAATTTCCTTTAGAATATTTGGGCTCTTACTCTAATGTCTTGAGAATATAGCACTTCTTAGTATCACACAAAGCATCATGGACTAAACTCCTGGTGTTTTGCATCCAGATTTCCAGAAATCCAGATTTTTAGTACAATAGGAATTATTTGCCTTCAAACTGCAGCATTTATAAGTAGACTGTGTGAAATAATTTGCTACAGCTTTAATTATGCACCCTAAAACTATGCTGCCCCTGTACTGAATATGCTTTCTGGGATAAAAAGTTCCAATGTGAATATTTTATGTAGACTCTCTTAACTTCTCTAAAGCATAATCCATCACTATGTGATTAGCATTAATTTAGTTAGTTCATTTACTTGCTCTGTTCAGATTTAACAGATCCTAGTTCAGTCAGGGAGAAAGTGGGAGGCAGGGAATGATACAGCAAATACCTGATCTAAAATTTAAGAAGTTTTCTTCTTTTGAAAACTGGCCAGCACATTTCAGACAAACTAATAAGGTAAATAGCATAGAAAGAATATGAAACTCCCACAGTTTATCAGACAAAAACAAAAAGAATTATTTTCCTTTCCTCTAGGTAAGTCAAACTGGGATTTCAGTGGCCTCTAATGCCCCCTAATGGACAAATATATTGGAGCCGTGTCCTCATAAGAAATACATTATGCACAGGGGGTAAAAGAATCAAATGTCAAAATGGAGAGGGAGCTCTAGCGTTGTCAGATAGGCTGTATAGCTTTCACTGGGAGCCTGCCAGCTCTTAGATTGAAATCCATGTTTGAGGGATTTGTAGCTTAAAGATACTAAGTCACCTCTTACCAAAAAATTGGCAGATATGTTCCTTCCTCCCTTTCTTCCTCATTTAATCCAAGTTTGTTTGTTTAGCTTCACTTAAGAACAGTATGAAAGTATTTCTGCCATGGGTTGTGGATTTGGACATCTCCTCCAGTACAATACCCTATTTATCAGGAGTTCATACCAAATGTATGTCTTACAGAAGAATGCTTCTGAAAGTGATAGTAGGTTTCTGGACCAAAACAAAGAAACAGAAATTAAAAAGTATCACTTAGCATTTTTGAGCTTTTGATGGAATATTTGATGAATGCTGGTGAAAAATAGAGAATGAGATGGGAGGGAAGAAGAGGAAAAAATAGAAATATGAAACAGAGACTGTAGTGAGTATGGTTAAAAAATGGAAAAGTTAATAGGTAAATAATTGTAGTTGAAAATACAAAATAGAAGAAAGGAAAAGATAAAGATGTGGAGAAAAATATCATATTCCCTGGCAATAAGCGAAGAAGTGTTGCCTCCAGAAAAGTAAGTTCAGACGTAGTAAAAGAGAGAAGACACTCGCATTTCCTGAGAAAATTGCAGGTGATATCTGGAAATCAGCTGAATCTTAATGCATAAAAGATATCAGAAAGAAACGAAATGCCTTCTGCTTAAGGGCTTCTAGCTTTTTATCAAAAGACTTGCTTTGTTAAGTGATGCTATATAACTGCATAGGATTAACACCTTTACTCTAGAGTGAAAGACAAAGCTGGTGAATCAAGAACTAATGTGGATTTTACTACAGATCTGGGCAGGTCATTTTCTGTGTGTGCCTCATTTTTTTCATCTGACTCCCCATCTTCTTGCTTAGGCAAAAAGCAGAAGTACCAGAATACCTCAAAGGAAGTGATTCAAGTGTCATTTTTTGGCTTGACTAGAATCATCAATGTCTAGAAATGTCATGAGAGGGGCTGCTTGCACCCATATGTGAATTTCCAACTCGTAATTCCTTCTGTTGGCTTGACTCTTTCAGTTTTAGTAGTTCTAAACCTATTCTGAGAAGGACTAGAGGGCATAGCAGGGACTTTCCTGTTATGTGTGGCTCCCATCACTGTTGCCACTGCTGACACCAGAAATGGGAAATTTTAGTGAGGAAAAAAAATTGGTATTCACTTCAAAGCCTAACAAGAAAATAGGGGTTATTTTGTGGACGTGGCGCTTTAGGCTGTAATCTTTTATTTGAGTTTACAAATAAGCTTAAAGAAATGGATTAAGAAGCTCATGCTAAGTGTCTTAAAAAAACACACCAAAATAACCAAAAAGCACCAAACTTTCAAGAGATGCTAAAGAAATGGTACTACAACTCAGAATTTATGTGGAGCTTGGGAACTTGGAATGATTCCTCTTCAAATAATACCTAATGACTGGTTATAAATTGTCACATCTGATTGTTGGAGGACAGTTTCTAACACCAACATGAATATTACGGATACTGTGTTTTCTTCCAAACATTCTTAATTCCAGATGTTAACTTTCATTAGAACGCAGAAACAGAGACCATCACACTTTTTGTCTCTTGATAAGATGTCCTGTTGACTAGGATAAGATGACCTGTATGACCTATCTAAGCTAAGACAACTTTCAGTCGTGCTATTTGGAATTTTAGTAACTCTTCAAATGTCAGTGTCACCTTCCCTGCAGTGTTAAAATTACTTTGCTGCTTTTTGTACTGCTCTGTCCATACTTCTGTGAGTATTCTTTTTCTAGGATAATAGGTCATTTTTGCTAGGATAGTGGATCATAAAGCATTTTGTACTAAGGCTAGTAAGAAGGGGAAACAATTAAAAGGAAGCAGAGAACATAGGGAAAGGTAAATCTTGACTAAATAGTGGTTGGGATTTTCCAAAAAGTTTAGGGGAAATGCTAAGAAATTTTCCAATATCACCTTTCAAACTCTAAAGCTCCCCCCTCGCCTGAAATCAGGGAAGGCTATAGAAAGTTATGATTTCTTTTAAGGAACAGATTTGCTTTGGAGGTCCAGGAAAGAAAGAAACTGAAAAAAGCACTTTTTGTTTTGTTTAGTAAATTTTGAGGGGATGAAATATCCTATCTTTTTCTTACTAAAGTCCAGACTTCCCAAGACACTTTTCTCTCAGCTAATCTTATCACCCCTGATTTCTTTCTGTCTTTGTGAAACTTGTTTTTCATAAGCATATCAGTAAGCTTTTCCTGCCCCCAAAATGAATGATTACTGTTTAGATTTTGGCAGAATGTAGAGATTCCTCTGAAGATTGTGGCTTTACTGCCGTAAGTGGATGTTATTCTTGCCTGATTGCTTGGGGATATGTAGAGGTCAAATATATAAACAGTTCAAAAAGGAGATTTGACAAATTTGTGGAAAAAAAGGCCCAGCAAAATTAGCTCTGCCTCCAGCAATCCCTGAAGTACTGTCTGTTGGGATTTTGAAGAGGTATGTCAGGGAAGGATTGCTCGACATGTACTTTTGTTATTTGTACACATTTTATGTAAGCATAGCTTCAGGCATGGTGGGAAGAATGGATAATTTGTCTGGTCTGATTAGCTGCTTTGTATTCTAACCTGAAGTATCCCTGAAAGATGATTCACACTTTACATTCATGAAAATTCTCATAACTGCTGAATACTGATAGCTGTCACTTGGGACACTTAGGATTGGTTTTAATGGTGCTGTATGAACAGTTACCGAAATGAAAGTGGAAATGGCAAGATGGCTACCTGAATCTCTTGTGCCTTTTTGATTTGACATTACAAATGAATGTAGAAAAGCCTCCCAGTTGATTTTTTTTTAAAAAAAAAAAAAAAGTTAGTTTGAATGTAAAACTTGATCCCGACTTTTGTAAAATCTCTGAGCTAGTTCCTGCTACTTCTGCCTGGGTGCAGGCTATAGACAACATGGTGTATTACTAGCTCTGGCAATTCTCAAAAGCAGTCTCATCTGCAGTTTATCCTTATTATCTGACAGAGGAGAAATCATGTGCATGCCCTGTAATCAGCAAGCTGAGCCAAGTTAGTTTAAGCCACTGAGGAAGGTGAGGATGAGCTAAAGCTGGTTGATTTTGCCCGCAGGTGGATTAGGGAGTGTTCATGCAATCTCTCCCAATGGCAGGTGTTGGTTAAGGATGAGCAGTGAAATGATCCCAACTTCAGCTGACAGAGTTGGAAGGGAACATACATCTGTTGCTTGAGTAATGCCTCACTGCATAAGGTTTTACACTGGTTTCAAGGGTGATGTTTCAAACCGTAAGGGAGTCCCCTCCCAGACAAGTCCACGCTGGCTGCAGTGTTACCGTTTCCGGCTGTTTGTCACTGCCCTTCTGCCGAGTGCTACTGCTCCCACTTCTCTGCCAGCAGCAGGGACTGCTGAGGAGTCACCCAGTATAAGCACCGATGAGCTCTAGCCCTTGCAGGATGTTTTCTCTTAAGTTGATAAACAAATTCTAGATAAAATCTTTACTCCATTGAATCCAATTGATGTTTTGTGTTCATTTTTTTTTCTTTTAGACTCTTCATGACAAATCCATTTCTGTCAGTCCAAAGAGCTGCTGGGCATATCGTACAGTGAACCTGTCTGTGCTTTGTGATCTCAGGAAACTTAGTATTAGCCATTTTCAGATACCCAGCATACCTATACATGGGATAAAAGTCAGTATGAGCTGGGAATCTTTGAGAACAGACCCCTAACCTTATCCTATTTTTCAGAGTTTGCAGTAACCATTTACCTATGCAACAACACTGTTGGAAAGAATAATGAATGTTTATGAAATGATACCATGATACACACTGCTCTTTCGATATTGTTGTTACTGGCCAAGACTTTCTCTGTGCTCAAACATACAAAATATAATTAGAAAGGTTCCATTGACCAGCTTGATTCTCCATCCAAGACAGTTAAGATTTCAGTAATTAAGCAAATACATGTATCATATATGTTTGTTGTGGATATAAATATATATAAAACCAATCCATTAGAAGCCTTGTCTAGAATGTAATACAACATTTATTTTTAAAATCTTTTTGAAACATAATCATGCTGAGCATTATAATGCACTCTAATGCAAAGGAATCAATAGCCTTTACACCACAGCTAGTTTATTGTACACAGCAAATGAATAATACAAAATTCAGTGCACTTAACAGCCTAATATTAGACTTCATAATTTGTATAAATCAGAATGCTTTTTGCATTTCCTGAACGATAGAACCACAAAGTGTACAGACAGAAAACTACTGTTTATTCTTCAGCCAATTAATCTTTTTCCTTAAATAAAATATTTGCAATTGAATTTCATCTTTGTATAAAGATGAAATATTAGACATAAAGTTGAACTCCTGGAAACTCTTGAAATATTATACATAAACTAAGTTGCTGAATTTATTACTAGTATGCAAAGTGATTGTTCATATTGTAAATCTGAATTACAGGAATTACACTGTTCATTATTTACAGATAAAGTTACCTCAGAATACATTTGATATTGCTACTGCTGCTGATAATTAGTATGTATTATGATAATACTAGTAGTCTCTAGGTTAAATCGAGGCTCCTTCTGGGCAGAATAAAAGTCCCATATACGTACTAGTTTAAGAGGTAGGCAGACAAGGTTGGAAAAAGGTGCAGGATGACTCCTGTAACTGCACATTTTACCACAGTGCCTTATTTTAGGCTCAGCTGTGTTTTTACTACACACTAACCTGTTTTTCCTGGTGTTATTACTGTAAGTCATTTACATCACATATACTGACTCAGGAATTTTTAAGAAATATCTTCACACAATTTGAACATTAATTTTGCATAGCCTACTTTACTGTTTTTCAAATGTTTTGAATTTTTCTTCCATATTTGGATAAAAGGAAAATGGATCTGTCCTTGCTTCAGCAGCTGAATTGTCCATATTCTATTCTTTTTCAGCAGTCTAATGTGCAGTGTCAGAGAGTTTTTATTTTCAGTGGTTTAGAGTAAACACAGTGTTTTTCCAGACTGAAATGATGGAAATGAAAGCAGGACTGGTTCAGCTGATTTCAAACCTGGTTTATTTTACTTTAAATACTGAATCGTCATATATCTGAAAAAAATGTACAAATTAAATCCAAGCGGTGAATGTTACAATGTAATGTTAGCTATGTTACGTAAATTAAGACAACTCTGCTTAATTAATAGCACTTTTTAATTCATCCTACTAATTTGTATTACCATTTCAAAAATTTGTGTAGGATAGCACTTGTTGCATGTTTGATTGAAAAAGTAGGATTAAACAGAAATTGAAAATAGCTTGTCATACAATACACTATTTTGACATGCATAACTTTATGATATGTCAGAATATATTAACTGTGCCTTAGTGAGGAGCCTGATTAAATTTCATCTATTCTGATAGGGATTTGGCAACATCAAATGCTAAGTATAAACTTTGGAAGTAAAGAGAAGTAATGCGTACTTCATCAGAGCGATTCTGTCTTCGATGAGAGGGGGAATTAGATTCCTTCCCCATTTGCTTTTCTCCTGTGGGATTTACAGATTTGCAGATTACAGCAGGATGGATGTGTATTTGCATTTGAAATGCTATCTTAAAAAATGCTTTATGATAATCCATCTGAACACTGGATTAATTATGCTTCAAACAAACACAAAAGCAGTTTCTGGACATGGACTGAGGAAATCTGGACTTGGAGGCAAAAAAAGTGAAGTCCATTTTATTCTCCGGTTCTTCACGATGCATTTGTCAATTCTAAATCCTGCAATCACAGGATCTATGGAAGAAAAACTCAAAGACAAAATAGAGCAATTTTGTCTTCATTTACAGAATTTTTACTTGATCTACCATGAAAAGTCATTATTTTGTGGTTCTTTCTATGCAGAAGGAAAACAAATTAACATTCCTATGAAGGAAACTGGAAGTGGATGTTTGTTTGTCTTGTTATCCGCATATCCTACTTTTCCGAGTCACATAAGCAGTTGGCTGGGTACCGTGTAAATGGTTTGGAAAGAGTTTGTGTGCCGCATTATGCGTCTCTACTTACTCCTGGAGTTCTGTAGCGAGGTCTTCAGATGTAACAAAAGCTGTTAAACCCAAATAAGCTAATTTATTAAAGAGTAAGTTTATTTTTTAATTCTTTGAAAGATTAGCAGCTGTATGTTTCAGTCTGCATATAGCATCCGGACTGTAGATAATCTCTGTCAAGCACTGTGGCGTTGAAATGGCACTGTTTTTAAAACAAGTAGGCAAACACCGGCCAACCATCTCATCTCTTTGCCAAGCGAAGGTGTAAGCCGTCTGAGATGCCGTTGAAGTTTGGGACCGAAAGCATCCCTCAAGCCATCAGAGGGGAAAGACGCCTTCGTAACGCGCGCTCGCGGCGCAGAGCGGCGGAGCCGCGCCCGCCCTCACAGGGCGCCGCGCGCGCTCCCGCGCGGCCTCCCCGGCGCGCTCCGCCGCGCAGGCGCCGTGGCGGCGCGAGGGCGGGGGAGGGCGCAGGCGCGGCGGGCGCGCAGGCGCGGCGGCGCCGCCGCGGGCGCGCAGGCGCAGGCGCCGCCCGCCGCCGCCGCCGCCGCCGCCGTCGCCTCTGTCTGGGCGCTCCCCCTGGCGCGGGCGGCCGCAGCGCTGCTGCTGCTCGGACGGGCGGGGGCGGCCTGGGCGCCCGCTTCCGGTGTGGTGTCATGGCGGCGCCTGGGCGCTGATGGCCGCGGGCAGCTGAGGGCCCGGAGCTCGGCAGCGATACGGAGACCCGCCGCCGTCGCCGCGCTCCTCGCCTGCCGCCGTCGCCGCGGGGACCCGCCCCCCTCGGCGGCCGGGCGGGCGGCGGGCCATGGCGGCCCACAAGCCGGTGGAGTGGGTGCAGGCCGTGGTGAACCGCTTCGACGAGCAGGTAGCGGGGGCGGCTGTGAGGAGCGGAGCGGAGCGGAGCGGGGCCGGGGCGGGCCGCTCCCGCGGGGGCCGCCGCGGCGAAGGGCTCGGAGCGCTTCCCGCCGCCCCGGGGGAGCCGCGGCAGCCGCGCCCCCCTGCAGCCGCCGCGCCGCGGGGTGGGGCCGCGCCGCGCTCGCCCCTTCGCGCCGGCCCGATGCTGGCGGCGGGGGTGGGGGGCCCGGCCGCTTCCCCGCCGCGGCGCCCCGCGGCTTTTCACCTCGCTTCTTCGCCGGGGGGGACGGGGCGGGGGGCTGAAACGGCTCGTTGCTCTTCGGCTCCGCTCCCCCGCCTCTTCGCAGCGCGTGTGCGCTTCTCCCCGGCGCGCCTGTGAATGCGCCTCGCCGCTTTGCAGCATCCGCCTCGGCAGAGGGGAGCGAAAGCCGGGGAGGGGAGTTTAAGCAGGGCTGCGTGAGGCTGCGGGCAGGCGCTCCCGCCCCGGGGAATGGCATCCCCGCCGCTGGGAGCAGCCGGTTACGCGGGGTGAGGAAGGAGCTACGTTGCCGTAGAGCGAGATGTTTAACCGTGGTAATAAAAGTCAGTGCTTATGGTTTGGAGAAGCGTTTTCACCGGGAGGCTTCCGAATGGAGATTCTTGGCCTTAGCCTTTGCGTTTCTCTGCTCCCCGCGCAAGGACTGCTCGTTGGGATTGGGCGGCACGACTTTCCCAGTGCGGCTCGATGCTTTGGCTGCGCATTTTTACTTCCAGGAGGCTCTCCTGACATGTAAGCGGGGGCTCCATTCGCGTTGGGAGATCTGTTTGTGTGCTCACTGTCTCCTTTCGCTGTGCTCTCAGTACATCCTTTGTGCCACGGGGGAGACAGCTCTGTGAGACCCTGCTCAGCGTAGTACCTATCAAAAACATTAAGCTAGCTGTATAGATAGGGTTTTGTTCACCTGCCATAAACACGTCCCCTTAATGATATTTGGCTTTTAACAACCTGCAGAGAGCTTGTGGCCTGGTTGAATAAAAACGAGATGATCTGTTCTATATTTATTTTAAAACTTCTATAAATGCAGTTTATTTTAAAGAAAGTAAATACCAAACTTTTCTCTTTTGTTAGAGTAAAAACAATGAAGATTTTTCCAATACATGTTAGGCATGATATTTGTATAGTTAACTTCTTCTCTCCCTTTCCCCTTATCTTGAGTCATAGATCATTTTTTCCATAAGCTTAAAAAGCATGGTACTGATTATGCTCCCAGTAATGCAAGAAAATGTTTCTTTGTGTACTGGTGTTAAAAGGCCCTAGGCTTTGTCGTTCGCTTTGTTATGTATATTGTAGAATTGGGCTTGCCAACATCTGTTAGGAGTTAAGAACTTGAGCTTTTTAAACAGAAGTATTTTCCTATACACTTCATGGAATAATTATGGATAGGTATATAGGAGATCCCCTTTTCTGTTTGATAGAAGGCAGGCTGTTCTAATCTTTCCTCAACATTGGAGCTGCAGGCAAAATACATACTAAATACAGTATTGACTGTTCAGTTCAGTGTAGTTTGCATGATAGATGCTATTTACAATATTTTGATCCATTTATTGAATATTTGTGTTTTACCAGTACAAAATATTTTTCTTTACATTGTGTCATCTAGTGGATGAAACAGGCAAGGATGAGATACTAACCTCTACTTTTTGTAAGAAGTTTTTGCTCTCATTGATTAATTTTAGCTGAAGGTTCTCAATTCTGCTTCTTTTTGAGACATTGCTTTCTCTGCCTTGCCCAGTCTGACAGTGATCTTCAGTTAAGAACAGTCACCTTTCTTCTCTGAATTCCCAAATGCCAGGTTACTGTGACACTCGTATGCTACTACTTAATGTGTTATCTATCAATGGTGATGCTTATTTGTTTCCTGTAACTCCTTACTTTTATGTCATTATTGGGTAGTCATGTGGTTATTTAATAAGTTGTTTACTAATTACATTTTAGACTGCTCATTTCAGAATCAAGTTTATACTTCATACAAATATACTCAATATACTGCACATTATTTTAGTGGTGATAATGCATTTTTTAGTTCTTACCTATTATGCCTGCCCTTCTAAATGCAGGACCTTTTGTTTCAGCACTGAGGGAGCTAGAGTGCTGGTACATATTATATCATGAGTATGTTTGAATAAAGAAATGGGGAGCTCGTGTTTGTTTTGGGTTAGGTTTTTCTTCGGAGGAGAGGACATAGAAATTTTGAAGGTTTCTTCCTTTAGAAAGGAAGAAAATGTAACCATCTTCCAGTGAAATCTATAGATGTAGACAGACTTTCCATTCATTTTAAGACAGATGAAACAACAAATTTGGAGAATGCTAATCTATACTGAAAACAACAAAAATCAATGCAAACAAGTCTACTCAGTTCTACTCTTGTTTATTGTTATAAATGCTGCTTTAACTGAAAATTTGCTTTTGTATGTATGACTCTCGGGGCTTAAAATGACTGGCAAGCATAGTTTCATAAATTAACCAATGGCAAGCTTACTAAATAAATTTTTGAAATATAGTGCCAGTCTTGCTCAGCTGCACTCACTTCTGAGACTTCAGCTGCTGCAGTGCACTTTTCTTTGAGCTACCCTTGAAGACTGCTTGAAGGTTTCAGCTGGTGCCGAAGGAAGCTATTGACCATACATGTGAGACTGGATCACACTTTTTATATAGCACATGAAAAATCTCTTCACTGATTTTGTGTAGTATTAGTTATGATAATTTTTGGAAGTTTTAATGGTCTAAATATAATTACATTGCAGTAGCTGTTTTAGCAAATTTCTGCGTATTAGCCACAGTGCTTTCCTATTCAGCATCACCTGTTGGCTCTTTGTAATTTGCTTATGTTGGGGAGTTGTTAAAGCCTTAGTTTGGTAAGCCTTGCCTTCTATCTGTCTTTGTTTAACATTGAATTATTTGGAGTTATCTGCATTTTTGCTTTGTTTGAATCTTTTTCTGTTTGTTTAGGTTGATTTGAATTTTGTCTCTAAGGCTGAAGGTAACTCTTAAAATATTTACAATTTTAGGTTTATGTGGTCTATTTTTCAAATTTGCCTAGTTTTAAATACCTTTTTTGGCTAAAACATGCCCATCTCATAAGTAGTGTGCAATGGATAACCAAAATATTCAGACATAAGCACGTCTCTGTAAAATAGCTAGTTTTTTCCTATGGAAATGTTCCCTTATTTTATGTACTCTATTTTTATACGATTTTAAAACATAAGTGCTATAGCTGAAATCATGAGAAGGCTGCTACAGTAATAAGAGTTCTTCTGAGCATACTCACAGAAGCTTTACTGCTTAAACCATTTAAATCTAGACTGTATGTAATAACGACTATCAGATACAATAAAAGGTATTAATCCTGTATAAACTTGTAAACTTGTGGTGACTTAAATGATTATGATAAACTTTAAAGAAAGAAGCCCTTTATTATGTGAATTAAGGTTCCCCATTTATACTCCCCATTTATACATTTATATAGACTCCCCATTTATAGTTTGAGGTATGGTTGCTTTTGGTTAAGAAAGCTTTTGTTAAAATTAGAAGCCACTAGGAATGTTCCATTCTTAATTCCATTAAAAGGCATTAAATTAAAACAAATATTCCTTCCTCTTCCTTCCCTCTACAGTATTTGAAACCTATACAGAATTAGAGATCTGAAAAAGCACTGACTGCAAACACTAGCTTTGTGTTTTTCATTGCTGTTTTTATTTCAGCTTGTTTTAAAAGAACAACAGTAATAGTAATATGTACATATTTTAAAGTAGTTTGTGTGCTCTTTGATGACTGTGCTCCTCTAACAGAAAGGAATCCTTTACTATAAAGGTAAGGCTAATCTATGCAGAAAACTTTTTTCATAACCAATCTCAGTTTGAAATAGATTTTCACAGGAGCCAAGAACCCAAGCAGACTGTAATGCTACTCTAAACACAGTGTGCTGTTTCATTATTCTCTAACATAAACCTGAAGCAGCTTACCTCTTATTTTTTTGTAAAACAATATACAGACTAGTATATTTCAAAACAAAATGCTGTACTGCACACAGATAGAAATCCTAAAGAACAGATAGAAGAATGGCCTATGTGCAACGAGTGTTACCTGAGTTCATTAGTGAGCTGCTGAAAAGCATTGAGATGCTATGATGATCCCTCCTTACTGAACACAACGGTTTTCATTAACACTATAGGTAAATATACATTTGTTCACAGTACAAATTTTTAGTTAACCTTTTGAATTGTTTTTTAGAGCAACGTATGAAAATTATTTTAAGAGTTCAGTGTTCTTTGAAAGGCTTAGTTGTGAGTTTCTTTCACTAAATAATATCTATTTAGAAGGTGATGTTTATAGTTGCACACAGTGCATGTTTATAGTTGGGGGAAAGATGCCTGTTGCTTTTGGAGATATGTGGCTGATTCTGACAATACTGATGCTGAGGAAAGAATGGTGCTGTGTAATTTTTTTTTCCTCTCTTTGGTACGTCACTGCATTACTGTTCACTGAAGGAGTTCCAAGAAAGGGTTTGGAAGGGAAAGGTGGGGTATGCTCTATGCTGTTAAGGATGGCACTAGAGGTTTTTTCCTCATCACCTGGAATAGCCTGTCACCTTCCCCTTGCCAAAGTTGGTTTAAACCTTCTTGCCCTTCATGAGGTAGAAGTAGTGAAGGTAGGGAGAGGGCTCTGAAGTCTTTGCCACCACTTTGAAGCTGAATCTTGAACATGTTGGCTTGTGGTATACCTATGTGCAGTTGGATAGTGATTGTTTTTTGTATTAAGAGATTTGTCAGAGTAGTGATTTAAATGACTGTGGTTCTGAGCCTGTGGAGTATGTTGATTTGTGAAATTTTGAATTCCTAATGTTCTGCAAAGATCATACAAAAAATTTGAAGTGGTGACTTTTGTTTGAAGTGATGAAGTACTTCACACTTGTACAACATGTACCTTACAACTTCTAAAAAAATAAGGATTTTAAAGATGATCTTTTGCAAAAGAGAGATGGTTAAACTTTAGATTTATCAATTGCAAAGAAAAATCCCTGGCTTAATGATAGCCTTTCTCAACTGGCTGAGTGAAATAACCTAGAAGTGTTCAAGATATTGCTGTTGTTAATTGCAAACCAATGTCCCTGTAAGTTTAGCAAAAGATTATACCATTTTGTATCAAACTAGAGGATACCTGAAAGAATACTAGGATCTCTCCTGCACACGTGGAAAAGATACAACTAGTCCTTCATAAATGATGTTTATGATCAGTGAAGGATTCCTCAACTATTTTTTTAATAAAGGCACATCAGTTTGTAAAGTGAGGCCCCTCCCGAAGATACTAGAGTCTTGCATGCTCTCAGGTACCACACTTGTCTCCACTTCTTAAACAGCTGCAGAATTTTACAGTAACACTTACTGTAAAGTTTTAAAGCCAATTTTTAAATCTTATTTTAAAGGTCTTGTTAAGTATTCATGTTAAATCTTTTTTCTTTTTCTTCTAGAATAACCAAGTACTTTGTTGCTTTTTCAATTTTAAATTGGCAAAGTTATTGCCTCACAGGTCTGAAGAGACTGAAAGACTTCTCTCTGCAGAAACAGAGCAGTAAGAGTGATTAGACGTAGGAAAGCATTGGAGTTTTCTCTCTCTAGCAGTACTGCAGACTTTGCAGATACTGTTGTAGACACACAGTGATGGCCAGATGATTTGACGCTGTTAGGCGTCATTGTAGAATAGTTAATAATTTATGGCATATTAATGCATAGAGACTTCAGTAAGTTAGTGTATGCCAGACTGTGAGGATGTTGAAAAAGATTTTTGAAACACTGTTTTAGGACTATTTTCTAAGATGCTAGTAAGGGACTGTGCTGTGATTCTGTTGTTTGTCTGTGAATTAGCCTGATTCTTTTTTCTTAAAAAATACTTTTTTGAAACTTTTAATTCACATTTTTCATGAAGATAGAATTTTATTTTACTTTAGCACACTGTGAGAGGAATTTACATCATCTGGATAATTAAAAATATTGAGGTTTTGTTTTAAATAGTGACTGATTTAGCTGGATTGGTTTTAACAATCTTGTTTTCTTGAGAGAAGGTGGTTCAACTCTAATATTTCTAAGGCTTATCTTTATCATTGCATTTTGAAAATGAAGATAGTCTAATGATCTAGTGGGATCTGGCTGTTGCTTTTTCTCCCACTAATAAGAATTTATTGCCTCTTTGCATTTAATATTCCTTGTGAGAATCGCTAGGTTTCAGGATAAGTATCAACAGCAGATTTGAGTGAAATTATAGATCAGCAGTACTTCCTAAATTGAAGTCAAACGCATTTCTAGAAACAAAGATGACATAACCTCTCTGTGTGGTCAAATAACATGTTTTAATAATTGGGAAGCTTGCATGGATACAAAAGTAAGCTGATAGATACTAAGTTTCTTCATCTTTCAATTTTATTTTTCTAGTTGTTTTAGCAGAATGCACAAAGTGGCTCGTATCTTGTATTCGGGATATGCTGGGCCTTGTACTGTGTTATTGCAACTGCCTGGCTCAGCTACTTAGTGGTGTTTCCTTGTCTCTTGCAGAAAGATTCTTTTTCAATTGATCTTATGAGATTGAAACCTTGAAGGTTTGAATGGAGAGATTTCAGATTTCATCTACCTGATTTTCTTTTTGGATGCTGTATAAAATAAAACATAGACTGAAATGCCATTGTTTCCTATCCTCTCTAGCTTGTTTGACAGCTTAACCTGACTTAAACTAAATTAGAGACACTGTATCACTGCACACCTTAGTGTGGATTATAGCTGCATCTATGTAGTTATATGTGTAAGGATGTTGACCATGACTTTCTAGCTCAGTGATCAAAATAGTTAAATTGTGTGACTATCCCTTTGCTAAACTGGGATGAGTTCAAAGTGGTGCTTATGTTCATAGCTTGAAGCTCCAGGCTTATTTAAGCTTTGAGTCTTAATGTCTTTTAATAATTTAAAGCAATACAGGAAGCCTATTGTGTCAGTCTCTTGCTTTTATTTTATTTTTTCCTAAAATGAAATTAGCAATAATAAAAGTAACGCTCTTTTTCCTTTTTTCTGGTAGTGTTTAGATTAATAGATATCTGTGTGAAAGTTAAATTGTTTTCTTTTAGTCACTCAACACTAGCACTGCATTCGGTTAGGGTACATATAATGCTTCAGCATGTCAGAGTACACAAAAAAATAGCTGAGAAATATAAAAGAAAATTCAGTGCTAGTATTTCCTTTTTATACAGCTTCTTATGTTGAATGGTAGTATAAAAAGCAGTTTTATTTCTAGGTGACCTTGTTGCAGTGGCTGTTGTGACAGGAAGCTGCAAAAATATGTAATACGATGTTTCTATAGCACGGAAGCATACAGAACTAGATCTGTGACACATTTTTTTTGAGAGGCACTTGTAAAGTATTTTATCACTCAGTGGTATTGAGCTTTTCTGCCGCTGTCAGCACGGAGACTTGAAAATTCAAATAAAAAGTACTAGTAATACTGAAAATTTTAATTAAATGTATCTATCTTCCAATGACTAATGACTTTCAAAAATGTATTGTAAAAGTAACATCCAAGAATGAAAATAAAGCCTGAGTCATAAATGCTGTTTGTTCTGTCTTTTCTAGTTTTACGGAGAGAACACTGAAATACATCAAACAGTTTTAAAGCATTACAATTTGAAAACTTGCAAGTCAATTACAAGATTAAGTAAAAATTACCTTAATTACCCTTTGGAACTTGTTGCCCTGGAATGTTGTGCAGGCCAAGCATTAGACATTCTTATGAAGGGTAGATCTGGTGGCGGCTTTTAATGTGGTTCTCTGGATGCAACACTTGGTGCAGGAAATCTGTAAGCTGCTTTCTGAATTGGAAGAAGGGGTTGCTTATTTTTGCTTAGTGTTCTCTAGAACTGTTTGCTGCTGTCCAACGTTGGAGACAAGGTAATGTACTAAATAGGTCATCAGTGTGATCTAGTGTGGCAGTTTTAAGTCAAAAATGACTAGAGGTAACCATTCTCTTAAGCAAAAAAATAGCAAATTTCCATTGTGAGCACAACCTTTGGTACCAAAAGAACTGATACATAAAACTCAAACCACAATTTTTATGGAGAGGAAATTACTCTTGGGCGTAAAAGCTAGATAGCATGAAAGGACTGTTTCCCTACAAATGAAAAATGTCAGTATAAAGTGGACTGCATTTAATGATTCAATGAAACTTATTCTTGGGAAAAAGTGTTTCAAGTGTCAGATTTTTAATACAAGTCATAAAATCTAGTATTTTAAATGTGCACCTTTAAATTTTACCAACAAAGATAGTAATGTTACGTGGTTGACAGAGATGTCATGAATGGTGACTGCAGTTTAACTGGATGGCGGGATGGAATGCATCCTCACCGAGTCTGCAGATGTCGCTGAACTGAGAGGGAAGTAGGTAAACTAAAAGTTAGCCACACCTTACAAGGAGACCTCAACTGTCTGGAGGGCTAGGCCGATAAGAACTGCATGAGACTTGGGAAAGATAAATATAAAATCCTGTGCCTGGGATGGAATAATCCCAGACAGCCAGAAAGGCTGCTAGAAAGGCCCTAGGGGCTTCTAGTGGGCAGCCAGCTGAACATGAGTCAGGAGCTTGCCTTGGCAGTGATGAAGGCAAACTATGTTCTGGGCTGCATCACCAGGACTATAGCCAGGAGATCTAGTCCTGTGGTTATCCTACTTTATCAGGGGTTCATAAGTGTGTGCCTGGAACAGTGTGTCCAGTTTTAGCTTCCCCAGTTCGAGAGAGAGATTCAGAACCTGAAGAGGATGCAGCAGAAGGTCACTGAGATGGTTAGTGTTAGAGCACTTGATGTATGAAGAAAGGTTGAAAGAGTTGGATTTACTCAGCCTACAGAGGAGGAGACTCAAGGGGTGTCTAGTCAGTCTTCTAATACATAAAAAGTAATTACAGAGAAGATGGAGAATATGTATTCTCTTCACAAGGGTGTGTCACAACAGGTCAAAAGCCAGCAGATGCGTGATTGCTTCAGATGAAATTCCATCTAGATATAAGAAAAAAAATAATTTGCCATGAGTGCAATTAAACTTCGCAATAGGTTGCCCAGAGAAATGGTGGAATGTTCTTCCCTGCAAGTATTCCAGGTTTGACAAGGCCCTGGTGAACTACTCTAAAGCCCTGCTTTCATTGGAAGGTTGGACCATATGATCTCCAGAGCTCTTCCAATCTAGACTTTTCTGTGATTCTAACTATGTAGTTGATATGTTAAACTAACAAAAATCTGAAATTCATGTTTTGTAGTGTTTTAACTTTTTATAAAATTTGCATACAACTGAATGTTTTAAAAAATAGCATTTTCTTTAGAATAGCTTAGAGGTTTTCCACATCACTTAGTAAAGGCCATAGTCTCAAAAAAAGATCAGTGCATAGTGTGATCTTTCAGAATTTTCTAAAGTCTTCTCCAATTTTCCTTATAAGGAAACAATGGGTAATACTTACATTATTTGAAAAACTTTAGGAATTAGATTAAGAAAATTAAGTCAGACTTGAGCAGTGAAATATTGCAAAGTGATAGCAGCATTTAGAAATTTATCTTAACTTTTGAAATTCTATCACCAAATATATATCTCCTGCAGTTTCTGTACTGTGAATGAAATAGCTATTAAACAATAGCTATTTTCAGTTTGCGGTGAGAGAATTTATTCTGGATGTTAGAATTATTTTTCTGACTTGCTTGTGTTATTATAAAGGTGAGAGTGATGTTCCACTCCACAGTGCTACTCGTTTGTTTCTTGTCCTTATCAAAGAAAATTGCTTATTTTCCTATATTAATTGGAGAAATCAGTATCAATATTTGTGCTGTGCGTAATGTCAAAAAACAACACTGTTGGAAAATTCAGGTAGAATTGTTTCTGAAGACAAGAGTAAGGCCTAAAATACTGATTCTAAACTCTTTTTTTTACAAGGGAATTTATGATACTAGGAGTATTGTGTAGAACTTAACTGATTTCGGCAGTATATATTAATAATAAATTATATAAATAATAAAGTTTCCTGAGAGCTTCATGGGTTTTTAACCCTTTTGAGATAGACTAGTTATTTAACCCTTTTGAGATAGACTAGTTATTTAACCCTTTTGAGATAGACTAGTTATTTAACCCTTTTGAGATAGACTAGTTATTTAACCCTTTTGAGATAGACTAGTTATTTAACCCTTTTGAGATAGACTAGTTATTTAGTTTTCCTGTTAATAAAAGAATACTATACCCTTTCACTGACTTTTTAAATCTGATTTTTGCAAAATAATTGATTGCTTATTGCAGAATAACACGCTTAGTCAAGAATAAAATAGCATAATGAAAGCTTGATTTTTCTTTGTGATATCTGGGAGTTGTGATAGTCTAAAACTGTTCATCAGAATGATTCATGGTTTTAAAAAAAGCATTTCTTCACTGGAAATAGTTAAGATATGCTCACTTTTTTTTAGGAAAGATACTTAACTCTTTTCTGATATTGTTAGTTAGGCAAAGACTCCTAAATACCAACATCAGGCTTAAAAAAAAAAACAAAAACAGCAATGCTGAGTTTATGAAGTTTTATGCTAGACTTGCCGGCTGATGGTAAGTCAGTATGTTTATGTTCAAGATAGCTCTGCAAAACCTAATATTTTCAATTTTCTTTCAATGGGAGAATCATACCACAAATACCAAATATTTATCTGTTCACCTCATCCAGAATTCTTGCTTGTACAGAAAGCTTTTTCATTTGTGTTGGAAGCTGATACCACAGCTCACTTCTGAGAGGTCTAAGATGAGAGTAAGCTTGGGTCTATGTAGAAATGAGGAATTTCTCGGAATCAGTAGTTCCATTAACTTCTCTCATTTATCTTTTTTGCTCTCTAAGTCCCAGACA
Organism: Rhea pennata; assembly: GCF_028389875.1. NCBI lineage: Eukaryota > Metazoa > Chordata > Aves > Rheiformes > Rheidae > Rhea > Rhea pennata. The sequence goes on from NC_084682.1 coordinate 1,468,551, forward strand.
ATAAAAATCTATAATATAATTGTCAGTGTTATGGTAGCCCCAATCTTCATAAGTTTTCTCTAAGTTGAAGACAATTTTTGATAGTTAATTTGTTGTTGTTGTTGTTTAATAAGGCAAAAGAAACTCAGTATCGTGTTTATTGTATTAAAGTAAATGTGCTACTTAATATAACTGATAAGAGGCTACAACTGAATAAAATACTGACCAAAGCCCTTTAAGCATGCTGGAGTTGTAAAGCTGATGTTAATTGCTTGGAATTCTTCCTTTGACTATTTTGTTTGTAAGATTTCCTTTACTGTGCAAAAATACTTGTGTACATCTTTGAGCTGTCAGTCTTTCACAATGTATGTTTGTAGAGAATTCTACTCAAGATAGTTAAAACACTTCTTAACTGAAATGTCTGTAGAAAGGGAATTCCAGAATCATGCTTTAAAATGTAAATGGCGTGCTTTATAAAAAGGAGATGACAGTAGTGATTCCCTTTTTTTGTCCTATGTTTGGTAGATTTAAAAAAAAAACCTCAGTCCTCAGTAAAATGAATTTTTACAAAGAATTGCTTTTCACTTTTTTTGTGTGATAGCTTGTAAGAGGCTGCACTAGGAAGGGAGGAGTTTGTGACTCTTGAAGTTGGTACAGCATGAAATAAAGTGTCTCTGGTTCACACAGTGGGATTAGGATTAACATCTCAGTTTTGTCCATTTATGATGGGTTTTAACTTTTTCTGCAAGAGCTGTGTTTGAAGTCTGGTTTGCACCACAGGGTGTTGAGCGAGGGTGGGTAATGTGGGGCTCAAGTTGTGTGTAGTTCGCAAGTGCTCAAAGTGTGTCTGAGGCTTCATCAAGTGACCAACAGTGGGACTGTGTTTGCCCAGGGATTTCTTGGTAATCTGAATCCTCAGGAAGCAGAAGGGACCCAGGAGGGATTGCTGAGGCTTTCACTGCTGGTCCATTCTGGGGCTCAGTTATCCCTCTTGCCCAGTTTTGCCCAGAGGGAATAGGACTACACTCCTGGGACCACTGTGACCACCTTCCTGCTGGTTCCATTTGTGTTACTGTGTGGCAACCTTCCTCAGTCCCACCATGTGGCTTGCAGCTCACGGATGTTGACCTTGTGAAACCTTTGCTATATAACTAGCCAGCTTCTGCAGGAAAGAAAACTTTTTTCTCAGGATTCCATGTTACTTGCATCTCTGAGTTTCTGTTTCTTTTGATTATTTTGACTTATAATTTGTAAGCAAATTATCACAAAATAGATTTGTGTTTAATTCAGGAAAAAGCAATAGGTGAGCTTCAGTATTTTGTTTAACAGTTGTCTTTAATATAAAGATTAAGTGAAATAATCAGTGTGTGGTACATAGTTGGTTTTTTTTATGGGGTGTTTTTCAAAGTTCTCTCTGGCATCTCAAAGCATTTTGAATCCTTTCTTAAAGATGTAAATCGTAATGTAAAAAAGGCTTACAATACTTGTCTCTTTTTGTAGCTTCCTATAAAAGCCAGCCAGCAGAATACCCACACCAAAGTCAGCACGGAACACAACAAGGAGTGTCTCATAAACATTTCCAAGTACAAGTTTTCCCTGGTCATAAGTGGTCTCACCAATATCTTAAAAAATGTTAATAACATGGTAAGTTTCCTAATTTTGGATTGTTGGATGTTTTCAAAATATTATTTACTCATATTACATAAACTGCAGGAAGTAATTTGAAACTTGAGTCAAATTGTTACATGCCTTTTATACTTAAATTTACTATTTTCATCCTTATGTATAATAGTATTTAGCAACAGTGTTGAGAAGTTACTTATAAAGCTGATAAGATAGTTGTGGGCAGTGCAATCCAAAGAAGGGTCGTAGTTACGGGGAATCCTCCGTGTTATTCAAGGGAGCAGTCTGTAGCTAGAAATGTCTGTGCCTAACTGAGGAGAGGGTACATAAAGGCACGTAATACTACATTCAGTCTCTGAGCGATTTAGGTACCTGCTGTGCAAGCAAATAGAAAGGAGTGATTACTGACAGGTGAGGGAGGGTATTTTCCATAGCATGAAAAGATGTTTCAGTAAAACAGGAAAATGATACTAAAGAAGTTGTTACAGGAGGAATGCAGCTGGGCCACTGCTGTTGAGCAGCAGTGTTAGGAGTTTTTTCTTCTCTCTCCTGCCAGAGCGTGACCTGCTAGGAGCTGTTTTGGGGAAAATGAAGCACAAGCATTTAGAACTTAAGATGTTTGAATTTTCTAGGCTATTTTGATGCTTTCGTATTTGTATTTCCAGTCAACTGCTAGCTACTTTCATATATATCTGTATTTTAACAGCTAGATGAATTTCAGTCAGGACCATGTAAGAAAAAAACCTTGAAAACGATCTCTTGACTAATGCCAGCAGTATAGACTTGCACCTCCAAAGGGACATCTTACAAGTCAGTAAGAAACAATAAATGAAAGATGGTGGGTGCGCTACACACCTTTCCTATTTCTTGTTTGATACAGCTCTCAGCCTTTTATGAAACTGGTTCTTAATGATGATACTTGACAGTATGCTGATATGAAGGGATAAGATCCGAGCAGATCTTTCTGAGTTTCCAGAGAGATCTTGAGAGCCGAGTGTCTTGGTAGATGGTTTCCTTCTGCACGCTGTTTTTCTGAAGTGACTCGAGAATCATAAAGTGATTCTTGAAATCCAGCAAAGTATTTGACTCATGAACATCACTAAAACTGTCAGTTAAAATAGATTTCAGTGGAAGCAAAGAGAAGAAACCTAGAGGGGGGGGAAAAAAACCTGAATATGGATGTCCATAGAGCGCCCACTCCCAAAAAAGTTATCGTTACCATTAAATCGTGACCATTACCATCAAGTTGGGTAAATGGAAAGTTTAGGAATCTTTTAAGAGGAGAAAGATGCAATTAATTTTTCATGGAGGATCTGGTTTTAGATTTGTCATGAGAAAAGTTGAGTTCATTCCTGATTGATACTGTGTGATTTATGATCATTTGGAATCTCCAGAAACAGGTAATAGAACTGGCCAAACTCTAGCTATACTTATTTCTATGATTTTGTCAAGATAGTTTGTAGTGAACTACTTTGGATGTTAGTTGTATGGAGATGGAGGTCTGCTATAATGCTACAAAGAACTGACCAAATCAGAAAGCAAAAAGTACTGCCTTGCTATTATGGATTTTGCTTCTTAAAGCTACTTGTAATTATTTTTGAGGGGGAGTTTATTTTAATTAAACTCCATAAACATAGAAGAAGGTGGTGGTGTTTAAGATAATTGTCTGATAAATGAGAAGACTGTCTATACAATTAAAACAAAGTTCTGTGTACAGTATTTAGATTTTGAGAGGAAAGACCTAGCTAAAAATGTCAGTAAAAATGGCCTTATTTACTTTGCACTGAGGAGCAAGACTTGACTTTTTCTATGGTTGATGGAAAGACCTGCTATATGAGTCAGCAGTATTTTTAAAGGATTCCTCTGGCGGGAGGGAAAAAGAACAGAACAAACCAATAGACTGTCGTAATACTCTTGTGCTCAGAAAAAAATCTTGAGGGTTTGCTCTGTTGAAACTTACAATTAGTTGAACTAAGCTCTCAAGCAGTTTTAAATATAACTTCTTTCAGGTGACTTCTACATTGTGTTCCGTGTGCAGGCAGTATATTTTTGGCCAGCTCTTTTCTACTTTGTTTTGCTGTCTCAGTCTTAATATTGTTGGAACTGGTCACTGCTGCTGACAGTAAATTGGGTGCTAGCTTAAATGGCCGATGGAATTCTACCTACAGCCTCTATCTAGTGTGACATCTGCTTGGAGGGTCTCGTGTGTTTCTTGCTATGGTCTGTGCTAAATTTTGCAGCCCTTGAACAAGTTTGTAGGTATGGATTTGTGATAACATCAATTCTATTAAGTAAGATTTTGGCAATGAAATACGTAATTGGAAAAATCAACAGTAATTGATACTAAAATAGCTCCTGAAAAGGTATAACCTTCATTTCTGAATGAATTGTAGGTCAGATGAAGATAAAGGGCTGCAGTGCACCTCTAGTCTTGTTTTACATTGTTTTACAGGCGTTGCAGACTGGATATTTTTTCATTTCAGTAATTAAGTTTTAATTTGTATTTTAATCTAATATTTACTGCTTTTATTTCTAAACTTAAAGACAGATAATAAAAGAACCATAGTTTATTGTGCCACTCTACTACGTGAATGTGTTACAAGTTAAATTTTTGTGCCTCAGGTGAATCTGTATTCTTTCTTCTTCTAGAGAATATTTGGTGAAACTGCTGAAAAGAATTTATATCTATCTCAGCTGATTATCTTGGATACACTGGAAAAATGTCTGGCAGGGGTGAGTAGTCTTGCATAAGCAATTGCTGAGTTGGAATCAAATGAGTTACTATAAGTCAAATGCTTGTGTATCTATTGTTAATGCTATTAAAGTTGAAACTCAAATGACTTAGAGAAAAGTGGGATTGGTGCTAATTAAAAAACAAAACAAAACCAAAAATTCCTATAAATGCAAGTAGTTAATATTAATGATGAGTTAAGGGTTTGTTGAATGTTTTCTTTCCTGCCTGAAATCAGTGATAATAATTGTAATAATTAGAACCCTTTTTTAACAGAATAGATTCAAGTAACTTTGGATTTGCCCTTCCCAATACTCAAGTAGTTTGTGGAGTTAAAAACAATGATTTACTTAAAACAATTCTTTAAAAAGAGTTGCAGATAAATGTACTCAAATCCACATGTGTATATGAACTGAGGTAAGGAAGAGGAAGGACGTAAACACAGAGTTAGATTTAGTTACCATTGCTCTTTTTTTTTTCTTTTTTTTTTTTTTTAGCTTAATGCTTGTGCTGTATTTGACTGTGTATTTTTTTTGAACAGATACTTGCAAACATTTTCATCCCACAAAAAATCCAAAAAATGTGAAGGATAGTTTGTCTTGGTAAAAGTAGAAAATAATTCAGTACAAGTACTTAAATATTATACTACTAAAGTTTGCGCAGACAATGTTGATTTTTCTTAAGATTTCTTGTGACTTCTATTTGGTGATGCAATGTTATTTCAGTTTCATGTAACTCTTTGTACAGCAGAAACTTTGCTATCACTATTCCAAAGATTACTTTTGCAGGTGTTTCCTAGTTTACATTAGTTAACCAAGTCCAAACTTCCATTGGGAGTCCAATCCTGAGGCTTCCAATCAGAGCTATGCTGAAAGGCAGTTTGCTTTTACCTTTGGGATGTAAACAATTGTACAACTTACTGTACTAAACTGTGTAATTGCAAAGCCAAACTTCACTGTGAGCAAAATTTGTAAATCTCTGGTTTATTCCTTTAACGAGAAAGGGATTTTTTTCTTAAAGCTGTATTCCTCGATGAGTGTCATGAAATCATCTAAGCTCTTTGCTGTTTCCTTGCAACTGTTTTTGAAGGTTCTTCCTTTATAAGGTAATGAACATATGGTTAGGTTTGTCAAGCAGTGTATCTTTAATTAGAGTACTAAAACAGTCTGAATAATTGTGAATTCTTCTAAATTCACAAAAGATTCAGGTAAACGTATTTTTCAGAACAGTTTCGGCTTTTTAAGATGAAGTTAGTATCTCTTTTTGGTACTTTTTTGTATTTGATTCAATGAGTCAAAAAACAGTTGAAATTACTAAATTATTTTTTTTTTTAAAATCTTGTTTCTTGCAATGTCAGTGTTTTTTCTGATACATGATGATATTTGAACAGACTATAATTATGCTTAATGCTTCTTGCTTTGTCAATTCAAATGAGAGCAAGCTGAACCAGTATACATTAAGTGAGACTGAGCTGAAGTTCTATACAAAGAGTGTTGTGTTCTGTGGTATCTTCAGATGTATTTCTTGCTCACTGTTCTTGCTCAATGTTTCACCAAGTTCTCATGGCAACAGGACTCAGGTCAACTAAGTGTGAGTCTCTGAAACTTCCCAATTCCCTGTGGTAAATTCATTGGTAGAATCTTAGAAAGCTTTAATGTTGACCCCTCTGTTAAAACTTGCTCTTAGTAGAGCAAAGTTTCACTTCAAATTCTTTTATAAATAGTTTCCTTATGTCTCATACTGTGCAAATTGGCAAAAATTGGATTTTTGTTCTGCAGGAAAGTTGAGCCATTTTTTGACTCTTATAGTACAATTCCAGGCAAGAGCAAAGGAGAGTCACCATTGTATTTTGATAGTAAATATTTTTAAAATGAACTGAAAAAAAAAAAGATAAGTATACTATCCAGAAGAGAAGCAAGGGTGGGTCTTTTGTCCTTTGAGCTTCCATTCAGACAGCAATCACTTATTGCTCACCTGCTAATGTTTTACACAGATCAACAGGGTACAGTGCTCACAACAGGAATGTATTTTATTTCAAAAAATAGTTTGGTATTTTGCTTGATACTTGACTATATTGTTCAATTTAGTGTTCTACATATTTTGGAGACTAGTCTAAAAATGTAAAATTGTGTGAATACGGGTTATTATCAAAATGAAAAGAGGCCTTTTCTGTGGAGACTGCTTACACTAAAGTCAATCCTAGCTTGCAGGCAGAGTTAAAGTTTAGATTCAGGTCCTGTGATACTAGTGACTAGACACTCCATTTTCTGTCTCTAAACCTACAAAATGAAATTTCATGAAATATTGAATGCTTATTTTTAGCAACCAAAGGATACCATGCGACTAGATGAGACTATGCTGGTAAAACAGTTGCTGCCAGAAATCTGCCACTTCATCCACACTTACCGTGAAGGGAACCAGCATGCAGCTGAACTGCGCAATTCGGCCTCTGGGGTTCTTTTTTCTCTTAGCTGCAATAATTTTAATGCTGTGTTCAGCCGCATTTCCACCAGGTAAATGCTTTAGTAGCTTGACTTGGTCAGTATATTAGAAAACCAAACAAATACTGGGGTCTAGAATATGTGTATGAATTGTAGCCTTTTGCATCTGAGAATTGTTGACTATTTAAAGGTATGTCAGCAGATAGTTCTTAAGTGAAACTTTCTGCCATTCAAAATTTTGCTTAAATTTCAAGTTATAAAATGTATCTGTTTTATATCCATTCTGATTCCTGTCAGCATATTTTTTATGTAATATATATATATAATTGTTTTTATGATCTGTTTTTATCAGTGAAGGGTTAAATGGTATTGTAGAGTTAAACTAATGATAACTCAGAAGTATATTCCTGTATCTCAAAGTGGAATGAGTTCTTGTGGGTGCAAGGTGTTTTGGAGAAAAAAAGGTGTTGAAAATACTGACTTTTACCCATTTATATATCAATTTAGAATGTAAATTTTTCTAATAATCTGCAGCTCTGTTGGAACCCCAAAGACTTTTCTTTCCCAGTTTTTCCTGGTTGCAGGCTGTTGTGATAGGTCTGTCTTATGCCTGAGGGAGACAAAACAACTGAAGTCAAGCACTATTTGTTAGTCTTTGGAAAAGAATCATTTGTTTTCCAACTGTGCTTGAGTTTTGCACCACACTTGCCATGAAAATAACTTTTGTCTTTTACACTACAGAGTGGCCCAGTGTTACCATCCGTTCTTTGTTCTTTTTTCCTTGTTCCAGGTCATTCCGATGCTTTAGTGTTTGTCAGTCCACTAGAGTTGTATATAATGCTTTTTATTACTGAAATACTTTTTGAAAAGTTGCTTGAAGTGACTTACCTCTTATTACACATTGTTACAGCTGACATCATTCGTAATTCTTTAAAACCGAATCTTACACAGCCTTATATGGTTGAATAGCAATAAATGTGCCAATTCAGTTGAAACAAGGATTTCTATACTCCTTATGTGAATACGCTTCCATTACGGCATTTTTGGAAAATCTATGCATTTTAGAAATTAGACAGAATTTTCTCAATTTTACATACTTCAAAAATATTTAAAAAGCTTTTAGTAACTTCTGTGTCAAAAACATAGCCTTGGCAGCTAGCATGGAGGACTAAGTTTTATTCAATAAATATGAAAAAGGAAACAATTTTTTTTTGCTTTTATAGAAAGCAGCTTTCTGTTGAACTTTTTTGACAGTCTTTGAATCTAGTCCTTGAATCTTTACTTATTTGTATGTCTATAGTGTGGTCTAGTTCTCAAGCTACAAAGCCCTTTTACCATCATTTTGAGCTGGAACACTTTTTTCCCCCCTTCTGTCCTGTTTTCTGCTTTAAGATACCTTGTACAGAAATAGTTAAATGTTTGACCAATTGTTGCTAATCTCCACAGGGGTCAGCTTGCCGACAGTTAGCATTGCTGATCTTTTGACCTGTGCTTCCTGTTTAGGCATATTTCTAGGCCTCGTACAGCAGCTGGGGGATTTTTGGCACAAAAAACACAGCAGTGGGGACCTTCCCATTCCCAGCGTGGGCTGTTAAGTTTCCCCAGCGTTGAAGAAATGAAGAGCAGCTTTTGTGTGTAGTACTAGAAACCGCATTCCATGTCAAGTACACATCTGTAGCTTTGGAACACGTCATGGCAGTCTTAGTGAGAACGTGTGATTTAGTTATTAGTGGCTAAGGATCTGATGAGATGTTTAGTAAATTATTTAATACAAAAGTGTGAAATGTGCCATAGTGCTTAGAATGGCACGATTAAAGTTGTTTGTTTCTTTAGGGCAGGAAAACCAGGAACGTCTTTAGCTTACAAAGGACAATCGTAGCTCACAGCGGTGCTAAGTGCCATCAGTCATTGCTTTGCTCTTGAGAAATTAGCATGGGGCAAGCTACACTGTTGAGGGGCAGTGGTTGAAAGGTGTCATGATTCCATGAGTTTAATATTTAGATGGAAAAGTGACATTGATTGCTTCTGCACTCTGGTAAATAACAGAAGGATTTAGGCAAATCTTAGTGCAAACTGAGTATCATCAGATGGTATTGGTCTCTTGTTAGATTCATCGTTGTTTCTAGATTCATTTTCAAGGTGAGAATGAAATAAAAATATCATAATAATAGCTCTTAATCATTCAGGGTCTTTCATTTCTAAACCTGGAGATGTTCATAGGAAATCATATGTTATTATATGTGGAGATCATATAATATTCCTCTGATATTCAGAGATTTAGAATCATACCTGTCATACAGATCTGACATCATCTCACTGAGAAGTTAGTTTACTTTGCCTATTTTTAGATTGCAGGAACTGACTGTATGTTCAGAAGATAATGCTGATGTTCATGATATTGAACTTTTACAGTACATCAGTGTGGATTGTTCAAAACTAAAACGACTCTTGCAAGGTATGATGTGAACTTGTGTATTGAAATATTTATATCTAAATACAGCTAAAGATGACACAATGGTATTGATATGTATAGCTTTCTATTGCTGTATTTTACTCCAAATATTCATATGTATGTTTGTCAAACTATTTTTAAAATTTCATTAGCATGAAGGTATTGGTGTAAAAGTTGCTTTGCACTTCAGGTGTCTTCTATAAATGTTCTATGTTGCGTATTAGAACTAAGTTTCTCTTTCAAATACAGAAATGTTTTACCTTTGCAGAGACAGTATTCAAGTTTAAAGCTCTAAAGAAAGTAGCTCAGTTAGCTGTTATCAACAGTCTTGAAAAGGCAAGTATTTTATTATTTATCTTCTGCTTCATTGCTTATTTACAGGCTATCTTTAATTTTGAAATTGCTGTTGTTCAATAGTTTTGATATGGTAATGGATCACTTCAATGCATATATGTTTTGCAATAAATATTAAGTCATTAGAAGTAGGAGTGGAATCTCTTCCTTGAAACACATGATGCAGAAAATACTTTTTTTTTCTAAGCTGCAGAATGTAAAGATTCGTTGTGTTATCTGCAGGCATTTTGGAACTGGGTGGAAAACTATCCTGATGAATTCACAAAGCTGTATCAAACACCACAAACTGATATGGCTGGTAAGGCATAACAAATAACTTAGTGTTCAAAAGTTATTTTGACTCCCTCCACCCCCACCCTTTTAAAGTAGTGCAAATTTTTCCCTAAAACAACCCCACATTCACTTGCTTTTTGTGGCCTCCTTGCTTCTTGTGCAGCCTGCATAATAAGAAACATATTTCTGTCAACCTTTGCCTGGGCAGGCAAGGAAAAAGTCTCTTTTTCTCTCCTGATTTAACTTTTAAAGAGTTCCATTTGTGGTTCGCAAATTAAGTAAATACAACCCAGAAGATGCGAACTCTTAAATATGTGTTTCAAAAATTGGTTTAATGAAAGTGACCTGTATTTGTCTCTAGTCAAAAAGAGATGATCCTTTTTTTTCCCAGATAAATCATGGTTCTAACTGGGTTAGGTTATAGCCATTTTATTCCCAGTAGCATGTCAATAATGCTCAAAACAGAACCTCCTTCTGTTTAGAAGGATATATCCCATTGCTTTTTTATACTTATTTTTCACTTCATAATTAAAATTGGTACTGAATTTGGTTATGTTTATGCAGATTGTGCAGAGAAATTGTTTGACCTAGTGGATGGCTTTGCTGAAAGCACAAAACGTAAAGCAGCAGTTTGGCCACTGCAAATTATACTCCTAGTCCTGTGTCCAGAGATAATCCAAGATATAGCAAAGGATGTGGTAGAAGAAACTAAAATGAACAAGGTAAGAAAACAAAAATATCTGAATTCTGATACATATTTGAATTTTAAAGGGTACTTATCTTGGCTTATTCTATATTTAAGGTATATTTTGTAATGTCTTTTTCTACCTAAGAAGCACATTGCTATTCCATATGTAAATCTCTGCAACTTTTTGAAGTTCTAATCTATGTTCTTTCACTGTGAATAATTCATACAGGCTGTATGTCCCAAACAAATACTGTTTCAGAACTTGTACAGTTCCCTGGGGATTTGAATCCCAGTGTTGTGCTTCTGCTGCCTCCACCAGCAGCAAGTTTAGCATTGCTTCTAGCTGGCTGTATTATACCATTCTACAGTTCTGCAATGTTTGTACTGTGTTCTATAACTGCAGTACCTGCAGCAGACATTGAATTCAATATGGCTGCAAACATTATGTTAAAGCGTAAACAGTCATCTATTTTTGTGTCACCCAGATTGCCCTAGCAGGTCTAAAATGAATATCTAATAAACATAATGTTTCTCCAAAGTGATGCATGAACTCGGGTTGCTTTTTGCAACCCCAATATCCCTAACTTCTAATCAGAAAGCACAATTTTATTTGTTTTAATAATTAAGAATGTAAAAACTCTGATCATAGATTACCAAACATCTGATTGTAACTGTTCTTGATTTGAAATTTGCAGAAACTGTTCCTGGACAATCTCAGGAAAGCCCTTGCAGGCCACAGTGGAAGCAGACAACTGACTGAAAGTGCTGCTATTGCTTGTGTTAAACTGTGCAAAGCATCTACCTACATCAACTGGGAAGATAATTCTGTCATCTTCCTACTAGTGCAGTCCATGGTAGTAGATCTTAAGGTAAAAAAAAAAAAAAAAAAAAAATCCTAATTACAGTGAAGAATTTGAATATTAAAATTATGAAAAGAACGGTATTTCTCCTTAGTTGAATATCATAGTGTTTTTTCAGTGGAAAATTTTTGTTTTCTTCTTAATTTCAGCAGAAAATCTGCTCAGTTGTTTCATTCCCAGTTTCAGTCCCTTATATTTTTGCTTAAGCTCTGCTTTCTTTCTCCTGAAGTTCTGCATTGTGTTTTTCACATAACATTTCACAGCTGAAACAGCACTGGGTATTATTTTAAACTGCACATTAAAATACAAGCTAATATCAAAAAGATTTTTTTTAGAAGTAGTGATTGAGTGATTTAGTTAGAATTAAAAGGAATGTGAATTGAGTATTTTGGGCTTAAGAACTAAATATTATTAGAAACAGTTAAAATTTTTAACTGTAAGAGCATCTTCTTTCTCCTTTTTTTCCTTGTGTGACTTATTGAAAGTAGACAAGAATAATCTTTGTATCTGATTATTTTATGTATAGAATTTACTGTTTAATCCAAGCAAACCTTTCTCAAGAGGCAATCAGAATGCCGATGTAGACCTTATGATTGACTGCTTAGTTTCCTGCTTTCGCATAAACCCTCGCAACAATCAACACTTTAAGGTGAGATCACTACTTACTGGTAAGTTATTTTCTCCATATACTGTTGATGGCCTGTGAATTATCAAAGATATGCCAACAGCATCAGGAAATTCATACATAATTTCAACCTTATAAATATTCCTTAGTAATAACTCTCTGCATGTTTTTATAAAACTGTCAAATATAAACATAAGAATGTCTAATCAGTTAAGAACAGTTTCATCAATTTAATAAAAAGGCTCCAATACATTATTCAATGTGATATGAGAGATGTCAAAGAAAAATGTTTTCCTAGATGACTCTTATGCATTATTTTTGTTGTAGATCTGCTTGGCACAGAATTCCCCATCGACATTTCATTATGTACTGGTAAATTCGCTTCACCGAATAATCACAAATGTAAGTCTGAAAGTGTTTAAGAAGTCTGTGGCTTCTCTTCAGATCAATATCTGGTTAGTAAATAGAATTTAAATAGTAGACCAAATCTTGTTGCCTGTATCTATGCAGCAAGAGTTGCTTGTTCCAAAGAAGGACGTTCAAATTTTTGTTCACTCTGTCTTCCAGCTAGATTACCAGTCTGAAAACTTGTATTCCAGTATAAAATTTAAATAAAAATATATTTAAGTACTCTAGAATAACAAAAATTTTTTTGTTCTTTGGTTTTATAATTATGTGCTGCTTTACTGCTACATGAGAAACTTGCACAATATCAAGCCACATGTAGTTGTATCATCTTCTGCTACTTCTAGTATGCTGATGTGGAAACTGAAGGGAAGAGCTGAGTTTATGGTTGTGTCCAGAAATTTGATCTAGCATGATTTCAAGTAGTATAAAACAGAAGCAAATGCTGAATGCTGAAATTTGAGTTTGTGTAACTGTTCATCTTGAATTTGTTACTCTGGTTTCTTATATCCCTGAAATATGACTTTACACTATTTAGAAATATTTCCCTGATCACTGTGAACGTAGAATTGATCAGTGAGCTTTGGCTTCCTCAGTGCTGAGCAACCAGCCTAGTATACTTAATTTACATTACCTCTTGTATTTTATTTATCCCGATGTGATACTGAGAATACTACATTAAAAATTATTAGGCGTTTTGACAAAAAGGGGAGAACATGCTACTCTAAGATACGATGGTATATCTAGAGCAGAGATAGTGAAGTTATTGGAAGTATAATTCTGTAGCTATTTTTGTGTGTTTTCAAAGTAAGTACTATGCTTTATTATATTTATTATGTTGTGCTGTACAATATTTCAGAGATTATTAAGCACTTATGATATCAAAATTCTGTTTTGTTCAGTGTATCACAAGGAATTGAGTACATATTAAATGTTTGTTTTGAAGTATTGCTTGTTAGCTCCCTGTATCCTGAAGTCTTGCCATGGTTTCCTGTAGTCATGGTTTTAGAGTTTGTGGTTGGTTGTAAAGAGATGTGATATAGTAAGCAGCTAACTTGGAAGTATTACTTTTGTTATAACTCATCTAAATATTACCAATTTTGTGGAGAGGCTGAAAAATTAACAGAACTGCAATGTTGTGTCAACTCCTCCTATTCTTAAAGGTAGTTAATTATATTATAGATTTTGTAATTGTTACAGATTTAAAAATAAATCGTAATGTCACCTATGTATATCCAGTTTACTGCTTGAGCCTTACTGCCTTTTAATTCTAGTCTGCATTGGACTGGTGGCCCAAGATTGATGCTGTGTACTGTCATTCCATGGAGCTTCGCAGCATGTTTAGTGAGACGCTTCATAAAGCTATGCAAGGTTGTGGGGCACATCCAGCAATTCGCATGACACCGGTAAGACATGTACAGAAGCTGTTAAAACATAAACCTGTTGCTTTTTCTGTGTCTCCATTCCATTCCTGCTTCTTTATTCATTAACTTTAGACTGGAAACTAGAGGGAGGAAAACACTGCAACCCAAAAAGCAACAGAGTGCCATACATGCTCTGTAAACTTGCAGTTTGATATATTGACTAACTCTTCATAGTCAGTTGGTTATGGATGTTTCTTAGTCTTCATGCTGCTTTTAGAGGGGCAACATAGAACCGCCGTAGAAGGGGTAACTTTCCTTTATGGCTAGTTGTCCATTCTAAGCATTTTTGTATAAATAGCTAGGTAATACATCCATTTTTGTTGAATCTGAAAAAGATCATACGTTTGTATGTTAGATTTTCATAACTGCAATGCTTTTACCGTGATTGGCATAATTATTTCTTTTTTTTGTTCTGCTTGCTTTCTGTTGAGCAAGTTGACTGTTTGGCCTTGGTGACAGCAACAAACTAAAACAATACTCTTGATCTTAGAAGAAATCTTGGGTAAATTCAAATTTGTAGTTCATCCAGATGCTGCTGCTTTTTAGTAAGTTCCTATGCAGCTGTGTTGCCTTTGTTCTGAACTTTCCGTGTAGGACTTCTGATGCGTTAAGTAAACTTGCTGATTTTCTGGTGTTTTCCAAATGTGATGGATATTTCATTTAGAAGAAGGCCGACAACAGCATATGAAAATATTCCTGTTGTGCTTCTCATATGAAAGAACATGAGCAAAATATCCTTAGCTGAAAGCTATATCATGTTTAACTTGCTTTTTATGTGTATATATAGTTATCTATTGAGAAAATAGCAGGGGTGTTTTAATGGCAACTCTGACATTGATTGGTGGTGCTTTGTCTTCTGCTTCTTATTTTCTGTTCTTATTGGCTGCTGTCGCTGTCATGGTCAGATGCCAACCAGTCACTGTTTTGCATGGCAGTGGGCCTCTGTTGCTGTAAGTATGACCCCTCGTAACTACCGCAGAAAAGCCTTTCATTGCTCGGACTTTTCTGTGTATAGTTACCGCTGCAGTCACAACACTTCATCTCAGATACAAAAGGTAGCATGTTTTACATAAGAATATAGGACTGGAAGAGACGTCTCTGAGTCTGTGCATTCAGTGCTGCTGTTGGCAATTGCAGCATGATCCCTTTTGCAAAGTCTGAGCTCCATCTTTGGAGTAAAGACTTTTTGTTGGTTCTCTTCTTTCTGCCCCCTACTTCTCCATCATGGTGCTCTTCCAGAATCTCCCTGCTCCGATGGTTAGAATTCTTTTCTAATTTCCAGCCTAAATGTATGTATGTCCAACTTATCCCCCTTGTTCTTGTGCCAATGTTGTGTGTTATCTTCAAACCAGTGTTTATCCCCTTGATGTATTTGCAGAGAGCAGTCGTGTCTCTGTCTTTGTTTTTTGGTAGTCTTTAGTTTCTGTAAAGCAGTTTATTTACTTCACACAATCAAACTAATCAGCTTTTTTTGCCCTGTGCCTATTTTCAGAATTCTCTTAATTGCATAAAACTAAGATTTTGCACAAAACTAGTTATCTCTGCTGGTGTGACACCTATTTCTTGATCTGATGCTTATTAAGTGGTAGACTTTATTCTGTATATTTTCACACTATATATTTTTCTAGCAAAATAGTACGAGGTTGTAGCATTTCTTGTAAAATTTAATTATACAATGTCATATTTATACTTCAATTAACTTGAGGATAATTTCAAGCTACTTTTTTTTTTATACTTGTATGTTTGTGTATTGCAAATGAAAAACAAGTTTATGTTACTGTTCAGTTGAGATCTTCTCAAATAATAAGTTAGATAAAATAGTTTAAAGAACTGAGTTTCTAAAGAAAGTTGTATTCTGTCCTGTGTTGAGTATCTACAGCAGCAATTTTTTGTCCAAGTTACTGTCTCAACTATTTTGATAGCAGTAAGCAAAAATACTAACTTAATCCCTAGTGATACAGGATAAAGTCAATCAATATATAAACTGTTTGAACCTAATGAAATTTTCTGTTGCAGGGTATAGTGGGGAACACTTAATGCAGGCCTGTGCTATATGTTAAATAAATAAAAATTCTTTGTCATCATAAACATTAGCATATATGCAATATCTTTTTGTTGAGATGAAAGTGCAGTTGAATGCCGTACAACAGGGTGGTTCACTTTGGCAGACTGTACGTGCTGTAGGACTGAAGGATAAAAATTTTTGAAATCCTCCTAACAGGTAGCATCCATGTATGCTTATTTCACACTGCACCTAGCTATTTGTTAAATGTTGTGGTAATATTGGTAGCTGGATTCCATTGTGTGAACAGTGGTGGTAGAATATGATCTAGTTCACGCTTTTTCACGTTGGATCAATTCAGAATACCTTATGTGGACTCTAAGCACATACCTTAAAATGTCCCCTGTTCCAGATAAAGAGGCTGAATGGTGCAGAAGCAATCTACTAATTTTTCAAATGAAGCTAACTTTTATTTGTGGTGCACTGTGTACTGTATTAATGATAGTGTATCTTGTGAAAGCTGAAAGGTGCAATTTTCAGAGGTCATAGAAATGAAAATACTGTCATTCCAACTGTGACTGTGGCAGAAAATAGAATATTTTGCCTTTGAGAAATTTTCCAAACCTGCTCATGTATTCCAGTTTACTTTGAACCATTTGTTTTTATTTATTTCTAAGTGACTAGAGAAAATCCCTGTAAATTCTTACTAGTGATTTTATCCATTTTTATTTTGCCACAATTTGTCTTATGCAAAATATTCCACATGCAACTCACTGAAACATTTCTCAAGTAAACTTTAAAGACATAACAAAATGATAGTGTATGTATTTTTAAAAGAGGATTTTTAAGTCGAAGACTATGATTTTACTTGAGTGAATTTAATGTAATTTTTTAAAGATTTTTTTCATAGATTATAGGTGATATAAGCAATATAGTTCTTAAAATGTTTAATTTTAACTCACTACATAGAGTACCTCATTGACAATTGCTGTGATTTTTTTTCCTCCTGTTAGAGTCTTACATTTAAAGAGAAAATGACAAGCCTTAAATTTAAAGAAAAACCTACAGATTTGGAAACCAGAAGCTACAAGTTCTTGCTATTATCCTTGGTAAAACTGATCCATGCTGATCCAAAGCTTTTGCTATGTGTAAGTATATTGTATTAATTCAAATAGTAAAATTTATTTGTGAAAGTGCTTCAAAACTTTTTAAACTTCTTTTAACTTTGAAACTCAAATAGTAAAGACCTTAAACTTCACTTTGTAGAAGTATCAAAATGAAACTATAAACAAATAAAAATTAAAAACATACACCTGGCCTGTGGGATACTTACCTACTCATTCTTTTCTCCAGTTATAATGGTTCCATACTGTAGAAGGAAAAAGGCAACGAAAGGAAATCTAGAGACCTAGAACAGCCAATAAAAAGGAGTATAAAGCTCTACAAGTCTGAAGGAGGAAAAAATAGGAGAGGAGAATAGAACAATAAGAAACCTAACATGAGGAAAAAGAAAGATTTAGGTAACAGTTTCATGCATAGAAAGACAGATACTTTTAGATCTTTGTTAGTTTCTCTCTAAACATGCATTAATGTCTTCTATAATGTTGAATAAAGGAAGGATGAGGCAATTGTACTTAAAAAAAATTTTTGCTAAAGATTCATTGGAGTGATGTGAAAAGGGAACTATAATTTAACAAGTGTAATGTTCTCTTGAATTCATGCTGAAATGAGTGTTCTGTTCTTCATAAATATTCTTCTGGGGCTTTACAAGTCTTCTGTGATTCAATTCTAATGAAGAGCAGCAGATGTAAACTACGTGTTTACAGCATGTGATATGCCATGTTGCATTGGGCTGTACAAAGATGTAATCAGTCAGTGCTGAACATTTTCCTTTGGTATAGTTTGTTTAACTTAGAAATATTTTAATTGGTCAAGGATATGATACACAAGGAAGGATGGTCATGGCTTAAGAAGAAATTAGGTACTCTGTTAAAGATTCAGAAATCCATCTTGTTTGATTATAGGAATATTAATGGCACAGCTGACATTAATGGTCAGTGGCATGACCAGTTATTAAGAAGTTTTACTTTTTACATTTACTTTCCTTTTTTCTATTTAGAATCCAAGAAAGCAAGGGCCTGAGACTCAAGGTAGCACTGCTGAATTAATTACAGGCCTTGTACAGCTTGTTCCACAATCCAGCATGCCAGATATAGCACAAGAAGCCATGGAGGTAAGGGATAAATGTTTTGCTTGCCAAATGATTAGTTCACAGGCTGTGCTAGACAAATCAAGGCTTTTGTAGAAGCTCTGAAGTAGTGATTAGCTGTGAAGTTCTGTGTCTTAGAGTTTAGCTGCTATTGATCTTTTTCTAAATGTTTCCTACTTTGAAAGTTTTACAGGAGAGTCCTGTAAGAAGATTTTAAAAAGGCAGTAGTTCATATTGCCGTTTGTGACTATCCTGCACCTCTTAGAATGGTTTATTCTTTGCTAGTATTGAGCAAGTCTAGTTTGACAGTTCCTCTGTTACATGTTTTCAGAGACCACCATTAAACTTTAGCCTTCTCTTCTGTGTTTTCTAAGTGGTTGTTACCAAAGCTTCTAATGTAGTGTCTGGTCCTGTGTTATGTGGTGCATGAGAGGAAGCTGTATTTGTGGGAGGGCTGGATAGGATACTTTAAGGCTAATGAAATCTTCCTCTTGTTAGCTTTGACTGTAGAATCTGAATAGTCACCAGGGTTGCTCCTGACTTTCAACCTCTCCATGTCATGTTACTAATTCTGTGACTTTACCAGTTTAGTTGTAAACATTTGTATGTTTTTTGGTATAGTGAGTCTCCTTATGATGAAGTGAGCTTTAGCTTCTCCTTGTGCATAATGACAGAGAACAAATTTTTGTCTTTAAGTGATACTTTAACTTGTTTTGAAATTAGGCCTTGCTAGTTCTTCACCAACTGGATAGCATTGACTTGTGGAATCCTGATGCTCCTATAGAAACATTCTGGGAAATTAGGTATGTAAGCTCACTTCTGTAAATTAAGAGAAATAGCTGTTTTTATTTGTCTTTTGTCTTTTCTTCTGAAATAGCTGTGAATATTTTGGGAAATCTATGCACCATCAGCATGAATCTGCAGTCGAAATTATTTATGTGTACTCATGAAAAAGATGATCTTTATTTTACTATTTAAAGTACATGTTGGCTTTCTCAGTGACTTTCTTCAGTCTATTGTTAAGATGTAGCAATGGTTATTAGTTTTAAAAGTTAGTTTTTTTTTCTTCATTCAAATCTTTGCTATCTGTTTAAATTTTATTTTCTTCTTTGGGGGCTGAGGGAGGGTGATGCTAAGTTATTCTAAAAGTGTGCATTTGCTAATCTTGACTCTGAAGCCCTAACCTAAAGGAAGTTAGTTGCTTGCCTTGACCTGTGGGTCTCCTTTGTCATCTTGCTTTTTATGACTTCACAGCAGCTGCAGTTGATTTTCTTTGCAGAATATTGAGGTGAATAGAGTTCCAGAAAAGTCAGAATTACACAGAAAGCTCAAAACAAAAAGTAGGAATCTGTTAACTTAGAATTAAGAACTGTAGTATTTTAAAAAAATTATTTGGTGATCTAATCTGATTTGATGCAGATGTTTCTTTTAGAAGACAGGGAATTAATGTCTAGGAGGAACACTCTTACTGACATCAACAAATTGGCCTGCATGACTGCAAAATATGGCTGAAGAGGCTTGTTATGAAATATATGGAACTCAGTCCTACCTAGATGGGCAATAACTGAAACTCATTACTGTAATTTCTAATAGTTGAAATGAGTTTGTGGTCTGTTCGGGCTGGGGGAAAAACCCATTAAAATTGACACTAATTTGGACCCTTTGGCAGTTTTAACAGAGAGTGTGAGGCCTGAATGGATATGAAGGAGGAACATCCCTAGATGTGTTCCTTCCAGAACAGAGTTGAGACACGTTGTCAGAGCAGTGTAGGTAAACTTGTACTGCCACTGTCTGTGCTGTATCTGTTCTGTGGATAAATGGAGGACTTCTGAATCGACAGCCCTGGAGTCTGGACTTCTAACAAGTACCCAAATTGCTTAACTTCCTCTAGGGAACAAAAAGGCCAGTTGGGCGGTGGGAAGGGTCAGAGGGACATTGTCATTTAAAGTACACACCTATATTGTATCTTCTATACATTTAAAAAGATGACACTAGTATATATGTGTAGGATATTCATACTAATTGCCTATTTCTATGTAAAATACAATGATATATTCAAAAGTTTTATGTGATTGGATGATAAAGCTAATGCTGAATTCCATTTTGCTGCAGTTCACAAATGCTTTTTTATATCTGCAAGAAACTAACTAGTCATCAGATGCTCAGCAGTACAGAAATCCTCAAGTGGCTGAGAGAAATTCTCATTTGCAGGAATAAGTTTCTTCTGAAAAACAAAGTAAGTAAATGTTAGCACCTATCTATTAAGATTATTAAAATGAATTGGTGTCTATTTCATCACTCCCTTTATTTGCAGGTTATTTTTATGATGGAAAGTGTAGCTGTATCTACACTTCCTTTTTTTATTTCTTGTCTGTTAAGAGAAAATGCTTTGTATAAAGCACCCTTGATTAGAATGATTAACTAAAATTGGGTTTAGGATTTGTTTTCTCTAACTTCACAGATTGTTTTAGTTGGTTCTCCTTGCCCAGAAAATGTATGTTTTACAAAAATCTTAAAGTTGTTTTTGAAGAACTGGTGCCTGATACTTATTACTAATTGCCTTAATACAAAGGGGAAATGTTCTACAAGGTGAAAAAAAGAGAAGGATGATTATGATAAAATATGCATCTTCATGCATGAAATAAAATTTCTTTTGTATGTATGTCATGTTCACGTGACTACTCAAATTCCTTTTTTCTGATAATCTCAGGAGACTTTGTGCAAGCTGAACACATTCTAATGCAATTTTTGGGAGTCTACTAGAATTACAACTAGACTTGCCATACTACTTTTTGAATTAAAGACTTACTAGAAAAAAAAAATGTTTTTCTCTATCTGACCTGAAAGCTATGCTAACATTAGAAGGGTACTGCCTTGCATGCATTACGTAGCATGCTTGAGTGCTTAAAAAGGATTTTTTTTGTTTTTTTTCCTAAATGACTTTTTCAGTGGGGTAGCTGGATTAGTAAGTGAGATTACTTTCTGTCTGTTTTGGTGCTGAGGCTTTTTCATTTGGTATCTCATATTTAGTATAAAATTGTAAAATATGATCTCACAAATTGCAGCTGAACACCTCAGGCATTCGGACTTTTTATGAATTCAGGAAGACTTATGTCTGGTCTTTTAAGCAGGAATCTGCTCTCCTTCAAGTAAAGAAGCCACTTAATATTGTCATTCTGCTTCTGGCTGAGGAGTAACAGTCTTTTTTTGTTTACTTCTTTTAATCTCTTCCCTCTCAGTGCTTAGAGGATGATGGTTTACATCAGGATAAGAAAAAGATCGTAGTTGTCAGAATTCTACTTCACAATCACCTTTCTGGCTTTTCTGATTAAATGTAAAATGTATAGAATAAAGTGTGCACTATTGCTGAGCTAAACTTCTTTAGATTTAATTATGTTTAAATTATAATTATTTTAATGTGTATTCTGTGGAGTAGATGTATGTTTGTATCAGAATAAGTAGAGAGCTTTCAGGGGCAAAATAAAGGGTTTGAAGAAGAGAACTAACAGGGAGGAAGAGGTATCATTTTGAGTTTACCATAAGGTGTTTTTTTTCAAAGATGACTGCCAGAATCCTGCTTTCTTTTCTTAAGGGGTAAATTTTGTTCCAAGATAAATTATTTTTGAATGAATTACTATCTTAGAGTTTGAGATTTCTCATTTTCCACTACCACCCAGCTCTTTTTTCTACATCTATTGTGCTTAATATAGCTCTGTTTCTTTTTTACTCTGCCTCAGTCATGTGAGGGAGATAAAAACACCCTCCTGTTTCTACCTTGCAATAGTATTCTAGCGATACTCACTTATATAAAAACTAAGGATCTGATTGCATTTCAGTATGGTCTGTATTTCCTTCATATCTTAAACTGGTACGTGCAATGTGCCTTCTAAATGCCTCCTTCCAGCCTGGACTTCTCTGCATTAGAGGAGGGTAAGAAGCTACCGTTAACAAGTGTAACTTTACAAAGCTGAGCACACATGTGAAAGGTGTGTAAAAAGTTCTTCAACCTTTACCTTTATGAGTATGCTTTCTGAAATCTGCCCTTTTTATACTTTAAAAAAAGAAAACAAACATGATTTATTATTTTTCTTCCGTCTCCTTACAGCAGTCAGATAGGAGTTCCTGTCATTTTCTCTTCCTTTATGATGTCTCTGGAGGTGGAACTAGTCAAATTTCTCTTGACCACGAAGAGATGATACGTTGTACTCCAGGAGCTACACTCAGGAAAGGGAAAGGGAATTCTTCCATAGTAAGTAACATACAATGATGATTCTTTTCAAGATGTGCGGGGGAAAAAAGTCTATGTGCTGGTAGAAATTTAATCACTTTGCGAGTAATTTTTAAAAATAAAATTAATTGCTTCTTGGGAAGAGAAGGCTCTAGGCTAGTGTTCTCTTTTTAGGCAATGATCAGCTGTGTCCTGTATAATGTACCTATCTAATGTGTTGATGAATTATGATTCTTCAGACTTGAACTCACACCTTTTTCAAATTTAACTGTTGATGAATCCTTTTTTCAGGATCACAAATAGCATCCATATGCGTTTGTTGTTAGTAAATATGAAACTTAAGTATTGCATGCAGTTTGAATAAACTGTTTAAGACCCTAAATCAAGCATTTCAGTAAAATACATGCTTTGACAGACACATTTTTCAGCTCTAGTGTTACTGTTTTATTTTAATTGCAGGAAAAAATGATCAGGATATGCAGAATATCTTTCACGAGCCAAAACCTTAATTTTGTTTTTTAATGTGTACTTTTCAAGTAGCAGTGAGTTTAAGTGCGAAGTTACCTTTTGAAGCACTGCATATATTGTGAATGCTATTCAAACTACTTAGATGTATGTTTGTATCAGCATAAAGCTATGACAGAAACATGTAACTGATCAAGAGCACACACTAGGTATTTCTAGGTAAGAATAAATATTTTCCTCCCAGTCCTATGCCAATACTATTAAAAATTACCTAATGATTGCATGCAGCTTGCATATTCTGTCCACCTCATTAGATATTAAGTCAATTAAATCCTCTTTTAGCCATGGATTTGTGCAGATATTTGTTGTTAATTTTTGAATGAGTTAGTGTTGTTGGCAGGAAACAAAATTAGCAAAAGAGAGGTAGGTATAGTTACTTCCTTTACTTGCCATCTTGTCCATTCAGAAGGAAGCAGTCTCCTAGCTGCTGTGTTTGTGCAACAGCATGTACAATAGATTTCTGATCTTGGTTGAGATTGCTTATTCCTGCATGAATAAAAATACAATTAAAGAAGGGTATGGGTGAAGCTGAATTCAAAGAAAATTGCCATATTCATAAGCAATATTACCAAATTTGGAAATCTGTTTCCCAAGGAAAGTACAGCAGGATGCAGTGGAACACCTATTTGTCGGCAAGCCCAAACAAAATTGGAAGTTGCACTATACATGTTTTTGTGGAGCCCTGATATTGAGGCAGTGCTTGTTGCAATGTCCTGCTTCCGTCACCTCTGTGAGGAAGCAGATATCAGATGTGGAGTCGACGAAGTCTCGGTTCATAATTTTTTGCCAAACTACAACACTTTCATGGAATTTGCATCTGTTAGCAATATGATGTCAACAGGTAAGAATGATTAGTCTGGAAAATCTATTTGTTCCTATTTAATCCAACTGTTTGGGTTTGCATTCTCTAAACATGTTAAGGTACTTTTTTTTTTTTATTATTTTTTTTTTTTTTTTTTACTTCTACTTTCACTGAAATATCTTAATCATCAGAGAGAGTATAGAATTTGGATGAGTATATTCATGAGGATTTGTGAGTGTAACAAGAAGTATCCTTTTCTAAACACTTCAAAGGGGGTATGCGCCTCTTGCTAGTTTTAATAATTGCTTTTAAAGGTCTCTTTTTGGTGGACGTTGTTTTTCAGGAACTGTTAGGTAAATGTTTTATGCCCCTTTGTAGGGAGAGCAGCTCTTCAGAAAAGAGTGATGGCTTTATTAAGACGCATTGAACATCCAACTGCAGGCAACACAGAGGTAAACTTTCTTCTGAATTTAAACGAATATATTTCTTTAAAGCAGAAAATACTGTTTTTACAAGTAATTTTGAAGGTGAATCTTGATATATATCTTATTTTAGGCCTGGGAGGATACACATGCAAAATGGGAACAAGCTACAAAACTAATCCTCAATTACCCAAAGACCAAAATGGAAGATGGGCAGGTGACTATGAATTTTTCTGTAGCTTTGTACCTCAGAAATTCAAAGTAACCATTTAAGCTTATTCATTTTGAGAAACTGAACTTTAATCTAGAAAAAGGGGAATTATAGGGGGACTTAAGCTGCATAAATGTATTTCAGAAAAATATAGGTAATTATGTCCTCCACACCTATGGTAGGAGAGCAAGAAATGATTTGGCGTAATTGGCTTTAAGGGAGATGGAAACTAAGTTTAAGAATTAAGAAGCAACTGACTAAAGAATAGTAAAAACTCTGGAATACTACTGGGAAAATTGACATCCCTTTCACTGGAAGATCTTAGACAAGCTACTGTCTGTCATGTCTTAAATATCCTGTATCCTGCTTCAGAGCAGTGAATGAACTAGACAACACCCTACAGTTTCTTTTTTGCCCTGCTTTTTTGACTTCTCTAAAAATAGGACCTCTATAAATTTCTGTTTATACTGTGGCAATAAGCTGTACTTAAAGGCAAATCTTAAATTCTTGAGACTGGGAAAGATTTTTGAGGAACATGGCTGTGAATTTTAAATGACAGGACTGCATTTCAGAATACCTTAAATTCTGATCTCTCTCCATTATTTTTGTTTAATTGAAGAGATTTCATCTTGGATCATTCTTTTTCAGGTTACTGAAAGTCTTCATAAGACAATTGTTAAGAGACGAATGTCACATGTTAGTGGGGGAGGCTCCATAGACTTGTCTGACACGGATTCTCTTCAGGAGTGGATCAACATGACAGGGTTTTTATGTGCTCTTGGAGGAGTGTGCCTACAGCATCGTAGCAATGCGGGATTAGCAACCTACAGTCCACCTATGGGCCCAGTCAATGAGCGTAAGGGCTCCATGATATCTATGGTGTCCACTGAGGGAAATGCAGAGACTCCTGTGAGCAAATTCATAGACCGATTATTGACTCTGATGGTCTGTAACCATGAGAAAGTGGGACTTCAAATACGAACTAATATTAAAGATCTGGTGGGTTTGGAATTGAGTCCAGCACTTTATCCAATGCTATTTAACAAATTGAAGAACACAATCAGCAAGTTTTTTGATTCTCAAGGACAGGTAAAGTGTTGATATATTCTTTCATATTTGTATATAATAAAAGTGTCAGTCTCATCTTTCACATAAGTAATTGAAATTGCTGTCTCTTTGTATTTTGTACAAAGAACTTCCAAAAATTATGATGATACTTGAGAGCATGCATCGTAATTTTTGTACTTGTAATTTCAGATTTAATTTAACGTAATTAAAAAATCATTGAGTTCTTAGTGATTGTACGTATCAGAGTACAAAATCTGTGAAAATGCTCTCAAAATCTTTATGGTTGGTAGTGGTGAGGCATCTTGATATGTATTCGAATTCTTATTAGATGATGCTAGGAAAATGCTCATCCATTAGATTCTGAAATGCTACAGTTACAGAAATACTTCATAAATAAACTTCATGTGTAAAGAATTAAGACTAAAAACATTTTTCCTGTAGGTTTTGTTAACTGAGACCAACACGCAATTTGTAGAGCAAACCATTGCTATAATGAAGAATTTACTTGATAATCATACGGAAGGGAGTTCAGAACATCTTGGACAAGCTAGTATTGAGACAATGATGCTGAACCTTGTTAGGTAAGAAAACCTGTTTGACTATCCCAAGCAGAGTATTACATTTAAGGAGGGTTGTAAACCCTTCTAGTTTACGTCTGTTCTGCTTGAGTCTATGGAGAAAAAAAACGATCGTCTGATCCTCCCTCTTACAATGCCGATGACTACAGTAATCATGGAAATTTGTACTATTGCATAAAGTAAACTGATGAAGTGTGACTTACTTTCTTAAAAACTGTTTCATGGCTCATCCCCATTCCTGGAAGCACTCCTGATTTCTTTACAGTACACTGGTGTATGGTGGATAGGGACCAGGTGAAACAGATTTCTGTTCAGCTTTATACTAATAGAGCACTTCCTTGGCCAGAAGAAATTTCGTACTAGTTTTTAGCAAACCTAAAGGCTGGCTCGCTCACTTGGGAAAAAATTAGCTGGAAACATTAACTAACCAATTTCACAAGTCTGCTATGTTGTCCAGTGTGTTGGTTCTTACTTGGAACTGGAAAGATTTGTTGTATATGTGGGGCTTGTTTTGTACAGGATGAAGTATTTAATCTTTTTGCTTTTTTCTTCAGATATGTGCGTGTGCTTGGAAACTTGGTACACGCAATTCAAATAAAAACTAAGCTCTGTCAGTTAGTAGAAGTAATGATGGAGAGGAGAGATGACCTGTCATTTTGCCAGGAAATGAAGTTTAGGCAAGTATTGTATTATAAAACTTGTAACATACTATAATATGGACAGATGTGATTTTTCTTTTGAGTGATGGTTACATATTTAAAAAAAACATACTGATATTCCTTCTTCACTCATATTTTTTTCTTTAGGTTTAGTAATTTAGAGCTTGATGCTGCATTAAAATTTTATTTTGACTATGGGGATAAGTGTGTGTAAAAATTATTTTATGTGAAACAATCTGGGGTATTACTTTGTACAATAAAATTAACTGTGTATTTCTTAAATTAAACTTGTAATAGTTAGGAATTACGCCAACAGTAGTGGGTGTGTTTGGATGTTTTGGGGCAAAGGTTGGAGAAAAAAGCTGTATCTTTTATATATGTATTTTTGTTGTTGTTGTTGTCGGGTTTTGTTGCTGTCCTTAAACAGGAACAAAATGGTGGAATATTTGACAGACTGGGTTATGGGAACGTCTAATCAAGCAACGGATGAAGATGTGAAATGTCTGACAAGGTTAGAAAGGGCACTATTAAACTGTTTGTGAAGTGTCCCAGGTGTCATTTGATATCCACATATTAGCTGCAGTGTTTGGACTCCTTTAGTGGTATTATTTTTAAGGAAAAACTTAACATTTGAAGAGCAGCATCACAGTTGTATTTAAAGCAAAGTCTTAACTAGCATGTCCTTGGAGGTTTTATGGGTTTCTTTTAAGATGTACTGTTCTTCTGTAATTCTTATAATAACTTTTCTGATTTAACATTAGGATTGTAAGTATTTTATTTGCTAGACCTGTGTCTTCATATGGTGCATTTTGAATGATAAAATCAGCAAAGATTGTAACGTTGAAATTGAACTTCCTGTTTGTTTTTGGATTTTTTTTAACTGACCATTTTGGTTTTGACTGTTGATAGTAGATGCAGTTCATCACAGCTATACTACAGAATGTGATAGCTATTGTCCCGATAAACGTAACTTTTTAAACGGTTACTCTGGTGAAGATTCTGCTCACCTGCAGTTAAGTGTATAAGAAAAAGGCATGTGTACTGGGAGGGAGAACTGTCAAGGGAAAGGAGGTAATAATTCTGCCTAACTGATTCACAGCTTAAAATTTTCATTTCAGAGATTTGGACCAAGCAAGTATGGAAGCAGTGGTTTCTCTTCTTGCTGGTCTTCCACTGCAGCCTGAAGAAGGAGATGGAGTTGAGTTGATGGAAGCCAAATCTCAGTTATTTCTTAAGTAAATAGTCTCTTTTAACTATTTCTGCTCTACACTAACGCAAAAGTATATGCACCATATGGCTCTTACTATAATTATACTTCTAGCAGAACTGTATTATCCCTCCAGAAGTTACCTCTCATTATTTCACAAATCTCTACCTGATAAGTTTATGGAAAGACTTCCATTTGGAAAAGCGATTGTTAATTTTGGTTTTGTTTCCTTTCAGCATAGTTTTATGCATAATTGATGGAATTAGCTTGTTTAGATTTTAGATTTTTGTCTTTGAAACTTAAAATATTTTTCAAGATGACTACCTGGAAAGATGCACCTGTGCAATTCACTTGCTTGATCCGAGCAACTTCGGATACAACTTTTAGGGCAGATTCTTTGAAAGTCAGAGTATGCTACAAAAAAGACACATGAGAGGAATGACGTGCTTTGGGGGAAACATATAGTCTATTTTCTACTGTAGGTAAATCAAAGATCATTTGCTTTTGTAGAATCCCTTTTACTTATCCAAGGGTTTGGCGGTTTTTGTTTGTTTTTTAGATATTTTACTCTGTTTATGAACCTTCTAAATGACTGTAGTGAAGTTGAAGATGAAAGTGCACAGACGGGTGGCAGGAAACGTGGAATGTCTCGAAGACTGGCTTCGCTACGCCACTGTACTGTTCTTGCTATGTCAAACTTACTCAATGCAAACGTGGACAGTGGCCTTATGCATTCAATAGGTAAAGCAGTTAGAGATAACTATGCATAAATGAATACACAATGAAGGCATTTGTCTTTAATCTCTGTTACATTTTCCTTAGTAGTTCTGTGGGTTTTTTATGTTTGTTTTTTTTTGTTTGTTTTTTAATCAGGCTTGGGCTATCATAAAGACCTCCAAACAAGAGCTACATTCATGGAAGTCCTCACCAAAATTCTGCAGCAGGGAACAGAATTTGATACTTTAGCAGAAACTGTGCTAGCAGATCGGTTTGAGAGATTGGTGGAGTTGGTTACAATGATGGGTGATCAGGGAGAGCTTCCTATTGCTATGGCTTTAGCCAATGTGGTGCCCTGTTCTCAGTGGGTATGTTGATTCGTGCTTCTTATTTATGTGTTGTTTTTAACATTAGATGCATTTTATTTGCTCCATCTCTGAAAATACTAAGACTTGAAATGAAAATCAGTGCAAACATTAAGATGTAATAATAGCCTGCTAAAGAGAGATTATACCTACTTTTCCTAATAATCTTTCTTGGTGTATTCCCTAAAAGTGTACTGAGTCTAATTGTTTGAGATCTTGATTACAAACTGCAGCTTGATAGTAAATTTTTAGTTAATATGTAGGAATATTTATTAATTTATTTTAATTTTATCTACAGGTATCATAACGAATATATCTGTTTTGGCTGTTGTTTATTACAGACTGTGTGCTGTAATGCAGACAAATAGGACTGTGTTCTGAAAGTTTTTTAGTAAGGTGAATTGGGCTTTGTTATAGAGCAGAATAACTGCTTATCTATCTGGATTATCCACTACAGATTTATATAATTGATATAATGGAAGAGATTTTAGACAAAAATAGCGAAAGAAAGAATTAAAAAGAGATTATGCATACTTAATTTGATATTCATGTGCAAGACTTCATAGCAAATTAGTGCAAGCTGCTGATGATTTTTTCCTAATTTTTTTCTCCTAGTTACTCTGACACACTGCTAGTCAGACTAACATTTCATTATTTTCTTATAAGGATGAACTAGCTCGTGTCCTAGTCACACTCTTTGATTCTCGGCACTTACTCTACCAGCTACTTTGGAATATGTTTTCAAAAGAAGTTGAATTAGCAGATTCCATGCAGACGCTCTTTCGAGGAAATAGCTTAGCCAGTAAAATAATGACTTTCTGTTTTAAGGTATGTTACCTGATCTTTTTCTTTGCTACAGATCATATGAATTACAGGAAAATATAATAATAATAATAATAGCCTGTCAAATCCTGTGGTGTTAAATACTTTTGATGTACTACTATACAAACAGAGATAGGGAGCTGAGTCAATCTTTTCTAAGCAAGAATGCTATCTGGTTACTATGGAGATCAATACCAAAATTTAAAGTGACTTAGTTTTCTCTGAATTGTAATTGAAATTTAATAGAAATACAAGCATCTATGTTCTACAATATGTGTTTCTACACATGTTAACAGCTGTGTTCCAGAAGTGAGACTATAGTATAAAAACACTAGTTTTAGAGAAATGCCTTATGCTAAAACAAATCAAATGTTTTTGGCCCTAATAATGCATCTAGAGTTTTAGAGTATTTCTGTGGGTGCCTATTTTAATCTGGCCACATATACTGATTTTCTTTCTTCATAGGTGTATGGTGCTACATATTTGCAGAAGCTTTTGGAACCTTTATTAAGGACTGTGATCACCTCCTCAGAATGGCAGCATGTTAGCTTTGAGGTGGATCCTACAAGGTTTGAGATACAAGGGGGGAGGACATGCATTTATTTATAAACTTGTCTCCCAGTCATCTTAGATATAGGATTCCCTTCTTCTCATTGTGAATATTTTTCTCTCAATTTCATACTTTCCATTCCTTGCTTTGCCAGAGATATTCATTGTATCTGCAGTCCCTGTAGCCAGGGAGAATTGTACAGAGCTGTCCAACACAGGAGCTCACTTTAAGCTCTGAGAAAGTAAGGAAGAGAGAGAGTCATTGCTGTACTGCTATTCCTACTTACTACCTCCTACCTCTGTGTAGGCTGGAAATATGAGGATTTCTGGTAGTACCCAAGAGCATCTGCTTTAGGTCTTTGAATTAGTTACAGAAGAAAGGTACTGTGTGTGTGTTGTAATATTTTTGTCTCTCATGTCTCTTGAAGACTTGGATTTAGTAGCTGTTGTTCTCTCACTTTGAATTCTCTCTCTGTCTCTGGGAAAGCTTTCCATATTCTTTTAAATGGCTTACCAAAAGATGGAGTTCCTCTTAAAACTTTAACTCTCAAACGTCTATATCTGCTTCAAAAACTACTTTTGGAGAAACCATCATCAAATTGATAATGCAAATCTCTTGGAATATATGTGTATGTCTTTTTATGGAATGATGTGCAAGAATCCCATTTGTAAGTTTTAAAACTATGTATAATATATTACATGGTTAAAATATTGATGGAATCTTTTGTGTAGAATTACTAATATTTCTATAGATTCCTATTTACTCTGGGAAATAATGTTATGACTGAACATACGGTTGCAACTAATAAGGTCTATCTGAATGCTGGCTGTATACTTATGGGTCTGTTTCAGGCTGGAGCCTACAGAAAGCCTTGAGGAGAACCAGCGGAGTCTCTTGCAAATGACAGAAAAATTCTTTCATGCAATCATTAATTCTTCTTCGGAGTTCCCACCACAGCTTCGCAGTGTGTGCCATTGTTTGTACCAGGTACGCCTGAGGGAAGGTTTAGATCTTCAGAGCCTAATTTTTGTTGTTGAAGTAATTAAAAACAAACCAAAAAAAAATCAAACTTTTGGTTTTGGTTTTACTGTTTTGGCAGTTTGCAGCTTGGTCCAGTAGTGGGAGTATAGTGGGCATATCTTAAAGACAGTTTTCAGAGGTCTGGTAAACAACAGAATCTAAGCTTTGGAGTGTACCTGTGTTTTAGGGTTTAGGTTGGCCGTCAGGAGGTGACAGTGTAATTTTGTAAGGAATTGAATCATAGCTAAGAACTCAGAGCTATAAGACTGCAGTAACCTCAGTACTTTAGCATCCCTGGGAGACTAAAGATTAAATATAGATGTAACAAGTGTAGTTGCTTCTGTCGGTTTATCATGAGTCCTTTATGGGCAAGACAGAAAAAAATATCATCACTGCTGAGTTGAGAGATGAAAAACAAATGTTATGAATATAAAAGCAGTGTGTGTTTGCTTCTTATTTCTGAATTAATTGACTTGATTTAAAGGCAGCGTTGTCCAGACCTGTTATAGATCACATCCTTGATGAATATTAACTCTGTGGATAAATAGCTACTTCTGCAGCTGCTGATTTTAAGTATTTGTTGTTCTCTACATAAAGATAGAATTACTTCAAGAGTATCTCTGAAGTAATTTTTCCAAAAATAGTCTATAGAAGTAATTATTCAGGTTATTTTCCCCAAGAGTATTATTTAGTCATCCAGTACAGATGGACACAATCTCATAGTTTAAGTTTTTCATAGAAAATGTGTTAAAAACAATATAAGGTGTTCACAGAAGAAAATCTGTATGGACTTCAGTGGGACCACAGTAGTTACAAGTCCTAAATTTTAGAAGTATGAATTTAAATGGCATATAATGAAAGGAAGTATGCATCTAAAATGCTGTTGGCTGTATTCAGTAGAGAAATACGTTCATGGTTGCGTGTGCTAGGTCAAGACACTGCATCATTCAGGCTTCAGTCTGATCACACTGTGTCTCGTAGTCATTTTCTGGAGCAGGATTCCCTAGCTTGCCTGGGGCAGTTGTAAGGAAAGCCATTAACTTGTAGTGCGGGGAAGAATGTCCACTGGCATGTGATTTAATAAATATCATAAAGCCTTGTAACTGGGATGCTAGAAATGCTCTGTACTTTTGAGGATGGCTAGCTATAGATGAATTCCTTGTAGCTTAGAAGTAGAATGAAAGCAGGTATACATTTTAGTTCACAAAGTGAAATGCCTTTCTGCTAATGAGGACTGCATGCATCCTGATGCAAGTACTGAAGAGCTGCCTGTCTCCTGCCTCATGTCTGGTAGTATTTTATTGTATACCAGGGGCTGCTCTGCTTTCATCAAATGAGTGATGAAACATTTTGCAAACATGGAGCACTGAGGTGTTATTCAAACGAAATTTGTCGAATAAGAGGATGAGAACATGCAAGAGACAGTCACGTATTTTTACAGGGCTCTTTTCAAGAGGTGAGTTAGTAAAGCTGGCTTCTTAACTTGTGGTGGCAGCGCTGTGCTGTTGCACAAGGGTTGAAAAGGAAAGTCATCAAATGGGAAACTCCTTTCCCCCCTGCCCCTTGCTTGTTTCTGCTGCTGTCTACAAGTGATGTTTAAAGGGAGAAAACCTTCCTGAGCAGTGCACTTTCTCCTGCGGAGCAACTTCCTCTTCCTGTCCAAGTGCTGGCACTCCCCAGCCTCTGTAGCTCCCTCCTCTGCGCTGCCCTGGGCCTGCTTCTCGCTTTGGAGCAGCCTGCAGCAGTGGCCAAGCCCAGAGTGCTCCTAGGGCGCTCTGCTTTGCCATGTGTTCCACTGCTGTGTTTAGCTGCTGCTAAAACCTCCAGGGGGGGCATGTCCCTCCTGCCGTCAGGATTCGTAGGAAATAGTTTTCAGTCCTTTTGGACAAGGCTGTCATAGAAGAGCTATGTAGAGCAGAGGCTGTGAGCTACTGGCTCAGTTAGGTGTTGTGGAAGAGCTATTTTTGGCCCCTCAAGCAGGGACTTCTATCTCAGGGTCTAAAGTAAAACAGAAAATAGATTGTTGGAGCTGTCCAGAAGGAAGAAACACACGTTAGCATGCTTAGTTGCATATGGCGATCCCTGTGGAAAATGAAAGCATTCTTGTCTTAAATTACAGCAAAGCAAAATTTTAATGCTATTAGTAGTAATAATTATTAGTAGTTGTAAGTATAGAGTATTTTTATTTTTTATAGTGAACACTTAATAAATGCA
Organism: Rhea pennata; assembly: GCF_028389875.1. NCBI lineage: Eukaryota > Metazoa > Chordata > Aves > Rheiformes > Rheidae > Rhea > Rhea pennata. The sequence continues at coordinate 1,502,005 of NC_084682.1, forward strand.
ACTGCTGTGATTTTCAGCCCTTGAAATTGGAAAACAATGATTTGTACATTGTGCATGTTGTGAATCTTGGAGTGTTGCTGCGAGTTGCTGGAAAGCATTTGGCATGCAAATGATGTACTTTTGTTTTCGCTGTCACAGTTTGTATAGATGACTTGGAAAAGCATCAATTGCTCTTTATGACAGTGGTTATAGGGAGGATTGATCCAGGCTTTTTTTATGAAATTGAGAAATGAGCTGGGCAAGTTTGAGTTCAACAGTCACTCTCACAGGTGTTGACTAAAGGTGTACTTAAGTATTGTTGAAAAAGGTCAGCTAAAGCATTCCTTGTTGCTTTGGTTATTTGCTGTTACTTTGTACCACATCTTTTTGTAGTAGCTTTTATGTGCTACTATTAGAATGTATCAGACTTATTTTCATTTCAGAGATAATTTGCTGAAAGTTGTTTCTGTGCAAACCATTCCTACATTAAATGGGATTACTAAAACATTTGTACACCAGAGGGTATTTTCTGAGATTCTTTTCTGGAAGCATATCAACACTTTTTTGTTGCTTCTACGTTGTTTTGATAACAATGTAGAAGCACGTTCACGAAACCAAATGCCTTACTTGGCTTTACCAAATATACATGGAACTGGAAAATTTGAGTTTATTTTTTAAGTATTAATCAGACAATTGAATCTGGATTTGAATCATGCAATAGGCTAACACTCTGCTTCAGCTTTTGCTGCTTTGACTGTTTCTAGCACTGTGTATATTTGTGTACAAATATTTTGTACATCACAAATAGTGTAATAATTTGTTCTGTACATTCACATTCTAGAGTTTTGAACAGTCTGGCCGAGGCTGCTGTTAGCCGAAAAAACTACAATTAAAATATGAATATTTTGTATGTATTAATCCATTTTTTGTCAAGAGAACTAATTAGGGAACTTTTATATGCTAACTGGCTACCTTCCATCCCGAACGATGGTGCAGTGGTAAGCGAGACTGAACTTTGCCCCATGTCTTTTTATGCTTATAAATAGAGTCCTAAAGTAAGGATGTGTAACAAATACGGATTAGGTGCTTTCTATAAATGATTTGCAACTAATTCCTATTAATGTAGCAATATCACAAAAAAGTGGGTTAAGTATTTAGTTGGATATTGGAGTCTACACTGGCTGGTGTTTTGTTTCAAACCGGAACAGAGCTATTTTTTTGTGGAAACGTTATGCAACTAAGTTTTAGTGTTCCAGTTACTGTGACAGATTCATTCCTACTCGTTTTCAGGTAATGTATATTCCACAGTGGTGTTAGGAGGTTGAAAACAAACCTGATTAAAGTGCCTCGTCCAAAGAAATTGTGCTGGCTTTTTCATAAAATTGCACAGGAACACATCATTCTTAATATAGAGGAGTGGAAATTTAATTTGCTTTAAATATAGTAGCCTTATAAGTGCAGCATGTATAGGACTTCAGAAATTAACTGTGTTTCTTTCTAGAAGGTATGCAAAGTCAATTTTGGCAGGCGCACCATTGTTTGAAGATTAATAGTTCTTGCACAAATTTGAACTATGTAATTTTAACTTGGTTAATATATTTTTTTTTTACTATTTGTTAACACTTGCTCTTCATTGTGTCACATTCTTAAATTGTAGAAATTCCCTTTCAGTTCTTTTTTGTGTGATACTCTGAAGTTTATCTGAAGTTGCTGGTGTGTGTTTGCTCTCAGCCTGATGAATGCTGCCGCATTTCTATTGGTACAGTTCCCAAGTTCTGCTTGGAATTGGGCTTTCTAGTGATGCTAATTTACTATTTCAACTAACATGAAAGATGTGGGATTCAGCTGCCAAGTGCCCCTCTGTCCAGGGGGAGCAGGAGGCAAGGCTGATGTACCAGTTTTGCTCAAATCCTAGTGTGAAATATTAAGAGTGTGATGCTTCTTGGTAGGTCCCTTTACACTGAAAAGAAATTCAGAAATAGAGACAGTTAAGTCAGATGTCTTGATTTGGAAATCCATAATAAATTAGGTATAAACCTACTGGCTTTTTTCCCTTCCTTTTTCCATAGAAGTGTTTTATGGCAGTTTAGCTATCAAAGTAACAAAAACCATGATGACTCTCAGACCTAATTAAATTGAAGGACACACAGAGAAACATTGGGAAGATTTAAAACTTTAAATTTGTTTTAAAAGTAATGTAATATTTCAAAGGTGTAACATTTAATATTTCAGCCATTAAAATTATTTGGGGATGGTGAAATACATTTAAAAGCTGAATATACCATTTAATGCCCAATATTGTATACCATGAGCACATTAATGTGGTTTGACTTTTAATCTAGCCAGAAATAGTAGAAATGATTGAAACGCAACATTTGCTTGTTTTGTATTTAGTGCTTTGTAAATTAAATTTAATAAAAAGAATGTGTGGAATAAAAACTCCATCATCAGTCTTTAGTTTATATATTTCATTTTCTGTTGGTTATGTTTGTTACATTTTACTGTGTAATTTATGTACAAGTCAACATTGGTTTTTTGTTGCTGTATGTAGTTGGTGCTGTGACTTGTTTGTGCTCATCTCTGTTCTGTAGGCAACTTGCCACTCTCTACTGAATAAAGCTACCGTAAAAGAAAAAAAGGAAAACAAAAAATCAGTAAGTTTGGAGACCTTTTTATTAGCCATTTCTTTCAAAGCACAACAAATCTTTTGCTATTTGTTCAAAACATCTTCACTTCAGTCTATTTGACCTTCACTGTAAATCATTCTACTAATTCTGGCACAAAATAGCTTCCATTTCAATTAACACTGGAATTAAGTTGTATTTAAAAATATTCTCTGTGTGCCTATTTGAGTAAACAGAAAGACATGTTTAACCTTACTACTCAGCATTTAATATTCTGACTCTTCTACTTTTGCTACCATTTTCAAATCAAACAAAAAAAAGTGCAGAAGGAAAATATTTTCCTTGGTTTTGAGGAAAATACGAGTCTGTCTAGCTGTTTTAACACTTTGGTAGATACTTGACTGCAGCTTGCATCCTGGGAGAGGGACAATTAACATATATACGTTACTGAAAGGAGTAGAGATTTATGTAACTCGCTTCTGATATATTTTCCTTTGTTTGCCTTGTGACTGTGCAATAAAATTTACCATTTGTATTTATTTGCTAAGATAAGACGAGCAGATTTTCCATTTTTAAGTAACTTACTGTGTTAAAGAAGAAAGTTTAGGTTGTCAGCTTAAAGATAAAGATTTATCCTTTTCTTTTCACGATGACCTCAAAGTACAATGCATGAATACTCTGAATAAAACAGGCAGAATGGAAATTTAGAATTTTATTAAATACTCTTACCTTTTTGCTGTACCTGAGCAGAACAGTAATTATGTTTAAATGCAAAATCATTGTGCAAACTAATATTTTACAAGAAAATGTTATCAGTAATTACATAACAAGGTAGCTGTAAATCAAGTTGCTATTGAAACAAAGTGATTTTTGATATATTATGTATGTGCTAATAGCTGTATCTGTTTTCTGAAGAATTTCAGTATGATTTGAGATTGCACTAGTCATGTTTTACAGTATTTTAGTAATATAGGTTTATTAAATTTTTATAAATAATGTAACTCCTGGAATATAAAACCCAATAAGCTGATTAATTGTAACAAGTCAGATTCTATTTTTCACATAATCACTGTTACTTGTATAAAGATACACATGTTGATATTGAGTCTTTGTAGAACTGTATGTAGTGTATTTAAAAATAAGAACAACACCCCCACCTCACCCCACCCTGGAACTTAACATTTTTCTTTAAATCAGCTGGGGGATAAACTATCCTCTTAACTGGAAGCTATAATACATAATTGATTTCCTAATGCAAAATTGTTTTGCTAATAAGCCAGGAAAGGGGGGGGGGCTGCTTTTTTGTTTGGTTTCACCATTTCAAAAAATACTTATTTTTTTCATTTTAGGTAACAAAAAAAAATATTTTAAATATATAGTTCTAGCAAATTTCTGCTAGGTGTTTATGGGTAGCATATTTATGGGTAGAGAAGAACACTGACCAAGCAAAATTTTTCCACTCAGCTCTGTATCGTGCTGTCTTTCCTTCTTTGGCAAATTTGTTGAGATATAGTAGGTCTGAAGAGTTTCTCCAAGTATCTCCTTCCCTCAAATTTAAATAACTCCTGAAGCTTTGCAGAATAAAGTTCATTTTTGGAGAGGCTCTTGTGAGTAATAGTGAAATTATATGTAGGAAAGTTAGTGGTCAGAGATTGAAAGGAGTTGCCTGTGTTTGCTTGGGAGACTATGCATGCCTGAGCACAACGTGCAGCACTTGTCTCTTTTGCTTTCGGTGGCAGGGTCCTGGAATTAAGCGGTCAGTAACTTTGAAACGTACTTACTTGGCTTTGTACAACTGCTAGCATAGTAATCTCGTGCTAACAAGAAAGTTTGTATAAAGCTGGAGCAAAATCAGACAGTGTCTGGTAGTGCCCATCAATCCCACTTACTCTTTTTTCCCCTTCCTTTTCTGACTGTCATATGATGCAAACCCTGCCAAGACAGGCTAATCCTACCCAAATGTATTGATCTTGAATGGTATGGAAAGAGTACTTGAAACTGGATTACCATACAAGACTCTCTCTTTTTTTTTTTTTTTTTTTTTTTTGTATTTTCTTCCCCTTTCTTTAATGCAAAAATATTTTTATAATTCTCAACTTCTAGGTTGTTAGCCAGCGGTTTCCTCAGAACAGCATTGGAGCAGTGGGAAGCGCTATGTTCCTGCGGTTCATCAACCCTGCCATCGTCTCCCCTTACGAGGCAGGGATTTTGGACAAAAAGCCTCCGCCAAGAATTGAAAGGGGATTGAAACTGATGTCAAAGGTGAATCAGCATATACTTGGTCATGCTGGATTTCTTCTGATTTGCTTTCTTTCATTGATTGAATAGTTATGAGAAAATTTAGTTCAACTTGTAGTTATTTGTAGCAAAGACTATGTTTGTTTAAACTGTAGTTTCTACGCTATGATTATACATCATCATATTAATGTTGTAGCTCACAACAGTCTAACCATTACGGGAAAAGGTCTGTATGGAAGAAACATTTTTCCAAATTGAGTGTAAAATAGCAGCATGCCTTCTGGCATCTTTCACTTGAACTTCTAACTTTACTTAAAAACAAATAAAGAAACTAACACTACTTCTTGAAGAATGAGAATTTTTGCAGCCAGATACTGATTAAAAACTCGTACTAGCTCTGAAGAAGTAATTTTTGCTATCCTTAATCTCAAGACTTGTGTCACGTAGTTCATTTTCCTGCTAATAAATAAATTATTAAATGAAGGCTTAATGATGGTGTGCAACCTTTTGTGGCTTGTGTGTATTACTCATTTTAAATGTTGAGAAATCATAATTTTCTGTATGTATGCATATTCTGCTGCCTTTAGATACATCTAAAATTTCCAGAAGAAATAGTAAGGCTAAACAGTATATTTGAAAAACTATTTCTTTTCGTGTTATAAACTCATTTAAAATTTCTAATAGTTCCATAAAATAGAATATTTTGAAAGTGGAAGTATAGTGAAAATATTGTCTATTATTGGTCTGTGTGACTTTTTTGTTTTGAAGTTTCACAGTAAGTTAAAATGAGTATTTTCAACTGTGAAATTACACTGGCAATTGTAACAATTGATACATTAAACCTGTATGTGGCTTTATCTGTTTTTTTTTGTTATTTAGATACTTCAGAGTATTGCCAACCATGTCCTGTTTACAAAAGAAGAACATATGCGGCCTTTTAATGATTTTGTCAAAAGCAATTTTGATGCCGCACGAAGGTAGGCAAAGAATCTTTGTCATGTGTAACCAGTAAGTGGGAAAGTGTGCATATATATATATTGCCTTTTACCTTTTATTGAGACTACTCAACTGCTTTCCCTTCCCTTCCATGCTTTTGGGATCTACTGGTTTCCAACTTCAGGTTTTTCCTTGATATTGCATCCGATTGCCCAGCTAGCGATACCGTCAACCACAGCCTGTCTTTCATCAGTGACGGCAATGTGCTTGCTTTACACCGGTTGCTGTGGAACAATCAGGAGAAAATTGGCCAGTACCTTTCCAGCAACAGGTAAGAGTTCAGCAGTTTTATGGAGAAGGGAGTTGCTGGTGGGAAACCAGTATTTTGAAATACTTTAAAATGCTTTTGTAGCAATTACTGAGAGGAATGTCATGGCAGAAAATCTCTTCGTAACGACCCGTTGTTGGGAAGTGTGCATAACTGTTGCCCTCTTTGCTACCAGCCGTTTGTGCAAGTATAAACTTGTATGCCAGGGTCTGTCACATGCTTTGTAACATTTGTTACATGTTTAACACATTTTTCTAATTTCTTCAGTGAACACAATTTGCTTAAAAAATTTGACCTGTTCAAGGTAAAGAAAGAGTATTGGACAAGAATAAAAAATGCTGAGTGGAGAAAGACTTGTGTTTTAAGTAATCTGCTGTTTCTAGGGACCACAAGGCTGTTGGAAGACGACCTTTTGACAAAATGGCTACTCTTCTTGCCTATCTGGGTCCTCCGGAGCACAAACCTGTGGCAGACACCCATTGGTCCAGTTTAAATCTCACTAGTTCCAAATTTGAAGAATTTATGACAAGGTAATGAGATTATTGTAGAGGGAAAAACACCTTGTGGGTTTATAGACTTTAGCATGTCGGTATTATAAGTAGTTATCATTCTAGCTTTCATTCTGAAGTGGAGTTTAAAAGCCTCTACAAATACCTTTTATGTTTTTTAGTAGAAGATTTTAATTTACAGATCCAAAACTAAATTGAAAACCTGAAAAAGCAGTAATCTGTACAATTCAAAAAGGATAAGAATTGTGTGAACTCGTTAATACTTTTGTCTAAAAATATAAGAAGGGGTTTTTGTCAAGTTGCTTGAGAAAAGTTGATGTCAATGTACCGCTTTTTAGGCATCAGGTACATGAAAAAGAGGAGTTCAAAGCACTGAAAACGTTAAATATTTTCTACCAAGCCGGGACATCAAAAGCTGGCAATCCTGTTTTCTACTACATTGCTCGGCGGTAAGGAAACTTTCACATCCCCTATCTAAAATAAAGATACATTTGATTATATATATTTATTTTTATAAATAATTATAAATTATTTTTATATTTTTTACTTGATACATTTGATTATATATAAAGTGTATCTTGTAAAGGGACACGAACTTACTAAAAAGAATCTGAAAATAGCTTACTTCCAAAGTTTTGAACTGAGCTATTTTTGTAGGTAAGAACTGCCATAGTCTTTCTATTCAGTATTACATAAGTACCTGTAGAAATGTACCTGAAGTTTTTAATAATTTTATTATTTTTCATTCTGTAAGTTAGCTACATCTATGCCACGTTATCTAACCCTTTATTAGTGACTTTACTGTCTTATTTTTGTGAAGTATAAAATGAGCAACCAATTAAAACATGGGATAAAATTGCTCAGAAATTCACATATTTCTTTCACATGTAATACAAATATTTGAAAGTTTCATACGTAGTTAGTAGTGTGGTATTTCTTCAGTTTTACCAACATGTTCTAAGAAAATAATTCAGTGCTTTTGAAAATGTTTGAGTTGCATGAAACTATCACTGAAGTGATGAGAAAAGCAAATGCTGAGGTTTGAACTAATTTTTTTGCAAAAGACCATGTTTTTTCAAGCAGGCAAGGTTGAAAGCTCTAAGTCTTCCCTACTCTGGAAGGTCGTGACAATGAGTAACATGTAATGCAGTACTGAAAAATTTGGGAAGAATATCCCGGAGTTTAATATTAGTCACATTACAGCCAGTTGCCTCTGTTCAAAAAAAAAAAAAAAAAAAAAAAGTAAGGCAAGCCTACAATTACAATAAGTGTATAATTTAAACTAGATATTTAAATCTAGTTATTAAATAATTGCGCTATGAAATCCATGGAGTGAGGACTGTGTTCAAAGCAGTATCCATAATTACACTCAGTACTAGACATCACTCCATCATTCTCAGACTTTAAAAAAAGGAACGTTTGGTGCTCACAAGCAAGTGATAAGCACAATAAAAGGCGGAGATAGTAAAAATAGATAACACCAGAGCTGTTGTACCTTTTCTCTGTGCTGTGCTGGTGGTGCTTTTGCTCTTGGTGGTAGTGTTACTGGTGAGGTGTGGGCTGGGGGCAGAGAGACTGCCGGTTTGGGCATCAGTGGGGTGCATGGTGGTGATGCTGCTGAGGCTGGGGGAGTTCTTACTGGCACTGACTGGAGTAGTGAGGGTAGACATGTTGTCAACCAGGTGTTTACTGGTGCTAGTAGATCTTGTCAATGTGAGGTTTGTGATGGTGGTGGGATTCTTGCTTTTTGTGCCAGTGTGGCTCTGTGTTGCTTTTGCTGCTATTGCCAACAGGGCTGTTGCTAGTGCAGCTGGCAGTAGCTGAGCTTTTGTTGTTGGTACCACTGCTTCTGGAGTTCATGTGGTTGCTCTGGCTCTTCGTGCGGCTTCTGCTGCTGGTGGGGTGTGTGTCTGGGATGCCGATGGGGCCGCTGGCACCAGCGGGGTGCTTGCTTGTTAAACTCTTGCTGATGATGTGCTTGCTTGTGGCATGGTTAGGAATGGTTGTGCTTGGGGACTCACATTTGAGCTGCTTGGAGGGAAGCTCTTGGTGGTGCAAGTGCGGCTGTCCACAATGTGGTCCTTGCTGGTGGGGGCACTGCTGCTGGGCAGTGGTGGCAGTTTCATTGATGATGGTGTCTTCCAGTATAAAATGTTGTTGTAAGCTGAGGAGGTGTCATCAGTGGTGAACTTTCTGCAGTCCCTCTGAGTTCACATAAATACTTGAGAACAGGCAGAGCATACCACTTCTCCAGCAGCATCGTCTGTTTGTGTTACATATTTAGTCAATACATGCTTGTAAACAAGGCATTCTTGGAATTTACTTGTTTCTAAAGGAAATCTTATCTAATGTGAATTTAAGATATTTTTATGCAATTAAATAAATTTTTAAATCTCTACTTACTCTTATTTCTCATCTCTTCCAGTTTTGCTTTTTTTACTGTGTTGTACATTTAGTTACAAAGTTACATTCGTAGAAATTTTGTATTCTATTATGCCATGACTTTTATCATATCCCCCCTCAGAAATATTCATTTCCAAATAGGCAATTTTCAAATAGACAGCAACTTTAAGAACTGGAAAATGTATTTAGTGTTCTACCATTGGATAATAACCATACCTTATTCCAAATTCAAGTTGAAGGCCAAAATAAGCAGCAAACTTTGAAGGACCTTTCCAAAAATAACCCCTAAATTTATAGTTGAGGTTTGCTGCCTAAATATGGATTCCTATGCATGATGCAATTAGAAATCTAGCAAATGAATATATCTGTTCATATTTCTTGTGTTATGTTTTTGATTTGCACAGCAACAAAATGAACTTCTGTTCAGTATCAATGTGGAAGGTAAAATAACTTAACTTACTGGAGGGGGGTGGGTTATACTTTTCAAAAAAAAAAAAAAAGGAAAAAAACAAACCCCAAACCCTCATGCTGTCAAGTAGGTAAGGTAAGCGTGAAATAATTAGATTCTATTAAATTTGTAGCTGTTAAAGTTCTCAAACTCTTACATCACTTTTAGGGAGACTTCAGACATAATGAAATTCAGGGGTGGAAGAAAAACAAAAGCATAATATAGCTGTTACTATTTGGGAGTAAGAGTAGCAGTGAAAGCCAAAGGCCTGTGCTGCTTGTCATTTCTGCACTTAAAGAATGCATAAACCCATGCTGATCAAAGGAACAGTGACTAAGTAGCATGAAGAAACTTTCGTTACATAAATTCTGTGTTCTTACCTACTTAAACTTTTTTTTTCCAGTGATTTATAGCTCTGAAATAGAAACCATATGAGAAAGCACTTAAACAAATCAACCTTTAGCTTCCCCTTTACTTTTTTCTGGGGGAAAACTTGAGAAATTGCCTTCATTTGACTTGACTCCTACACTTTCAACCCTCTTGACTCATCTGATTTCCTTCTGCTCCATCCAACAAGTAGGACCGCTTACATTATGTCCTGATTCTGTGCCTTTAAAAGCAGTACTGTGCTTTCGTGACCTCTCTGAGGTCTTTGAGTCACCTTTGAGCCTATTGCGCTGGCTGAAATGGGTCTTCACAAAATCTTAAAATTCACGTTGCAATATTAAGTAATTGTGTGAGTGTCTAACATTAATAACTGGTGTTAAATTAGTTTATCTTACATATCTTTCACATTTCACAACAAAAGGGATAAAAAGAAGGTTAGTTTATGGAAATTTTCCTTTAGAACATCAGTGATAAGTTATTGAACCAAAACTGAAACAATTTTGTGTTCAGAGAAACATTTGCATATCTAACATTAGTTTTCGTAAAGCCTTGAACAGCATGTGACTTGTAGAATGACCTTATTGGGATGTCTGAACATTCAGTGTAATTGTATACAAGGAACAGACTTATTGAAACTGAAGCCTGAACAGTGTATTCACACTAGCTAGTAGGCTGATGCCTTAAAGAGTCAGCTGGGATGCAGGGTTTGACAGTGAGAGAGTGTATGTAGTGCTGACACTGAAACTAGTTTGCTGTTCTCAAATTAGTCTGGTTTTACTTTCATTCTTTCTTAGAGATTCCTAAAAGTGAATCTCCACACAAAGTTACAAAAGTGTAACTAAAGGTGTGTTTTAAAATGTTGCATTGTATAGATGAGTAACTGTGTGAACACTTAAATTTACATATCCCTGGGTGATGAATTTTGCAACAGTTGATTTTTTCATAGACTTAATACAAATTTTAACATATAGCTAAAAAAGGTATGTGTTCATGGACAGCATGTGTCAGTTTAAGTGTTTTTTAAAAAAAAAATGCTGACTGTTTCAGACAACATAATTTTATGCAGTTGAATGTCAGTTTAAAAATATATATAATGTATTATATTTGGACCCCTTCTAAACTAGTTGTGCTGTTGTCAGTAGAAAAGCCTGGTTATTAAAATTTAGGAATAAAAATGGATGTTTGGAAACTCAAGTTTTCTCCCAGTTGTTGTGTGTGTTCACTGTTGTAATGAAATACGCTTGAAGAGTTGTCAGACTTTCTTCACCAAGAAAAGGATCAGCTGGAGTCACTTCTCCCCTCTCCTGCCTTTGTTTCCAGTCCCCTGATTTCTTTCCAAGTAATAGTAAGGCATTCCAGAAAGTGTTTCTCTGAGACTGGTGCAGGAATACATCACAAGATTTTTTTTTTTTTTAATGGGGAAAAAAAATACACACACACACACACACACACACACACTCACTCACTCACTCACTCTCAGGAACCATTCCAGTTTGGAAGATACCCGACCCTTTCCTTAGGCAAACATTTGACAGGAAGGCAGGTCCTCCCCATCTTTTCTAAGTGGTGTTGAATATGCAACAAAGCATTCTTATCTAGTTTATTACTAAATAAACTAATAACTAAATATACTTTCTATAGCAATATGTTTAAAACTGCTGTTGTATCCTTGCATGGTTACCTTTATTACAAATAAGCCTGATTAAATGCAGTTTCTTTTCCCTCTCTTCCGGTGAGATGCACAGTGGACTCAGGTAGATATTGAAGGGAGCTCTGCATGCTTGATAGCTTAATTTGGAGTGGGATGATGGTATTTCAGAGTCTACTTGCATAAGTGTAGCGTCTTTTATGTGCTCAACAGAAGGACTTCATTGGAGTTTAATTAATGAGAAAAATGATGTTGACTAATTCTGCAGAAGTCGGTTCCTTCAGAGGTGAACTGGTATTTTTAATCTGACCTGGATTATTGTTATCTGAAAGCCCATTATACAACAGCATTAGGAAGCCTTATGGGAAAGGATTGTTTAAAGCATCTGTGTGAAACTAAATTCTTGTACTCTAGACAAAAAGCCATTCAACGTAAAAGATGCCGTTGCTCCTGTGTGAGTATTGTGAGGAGTGATTTACTGTAGCTTATGAAAGGGGAGGTGGGAGGGCAGCATTGCAAAGGGGCACACGTGCCCTTCTTGTGGGTGTGTGTCAAAGAGCTCATGAACCTGCAGCACTAACTGATGGAAAACAGGTGTTCCCAAGAGTAGCCTGTGGCAGGATTACAGAATTTTTCCTCTGTGCTGCCTTTTTCCTGTGAGGAAAGAGCCCTTCAGTTTAAGTCCCCTCTGTACACAAAGCCAGAGAAGATACCGTCCTAAATTCTCTTTAAAAAGCTGGAAACCTACCTCCACCCGACCCTCCTCAAAAAAAAAAACACATTCGTGATTTGCTCATCACATTCGTCTTCCTCCAGTTCGGTTTTTCCATCAGACACAGTCTTATTTCGTGCCATTTAAAATAAAATGCCTATGTTACTATCTAGTTCTCCTCGCGCAAGAAATCAGGCATGCAAATGCCAAGGATAGCGATAACCCGTCTTCCCAAAGTTCACTCTGTCTGAGCATGATCCAGGATATCCTTATGTATTCTGTGAAGACTAGACATGCAGTATGTTTTTTCATTTGCAAAGACTTCTGTAAATAACTTGATACAAAAGTATGGAATATATGCTTGAGCACTTGCCTACCTTTTGTTTAAAATCAGAAAAGCAAAATTATCCACACTGTCTGACTTAATAGCAGTGTTGTATTGGGAGGGAAGTTAAGAGGCATAGCAATTCTGATTTGGTAACAGGTTCATGTGGAAATCATCTTAGCAAAAATATGTTGTTGCATAAATTTTACAAACTTTCAATATTTGGAGCTGAGACCTGCAGCTGTTTATGTAAGTCTACTATACATGAAAATAATGTAATGGTTATTTTGCACTTATTTTGGCATTTGAAACTTTGATATTTTACAGTTAGCTGATCCAAGGTGCAGTAATATTTTAAGTGTGTGTTAAAATGTTGGTGAGTAAAAGCCAAGCAAGCGTTAGTGCATGTTTTGCAGGCATTTGGAGAAGCAAGATCTATGTATAGCAACCCTGTCCCTTCAGCACTGAAGTCCACATCTCCAATTCTATGCAGCAGAATACATGAAAAGGAGGCAAATGAGAGTTGAAGCCTTAAACAGTTGTTCAGAGTTGTTCCTTGTTTCCTGAAGATGATACTGCCTAAAGTTGATGTAGAATAGCTGTGCAGGGTATCTATAAATATTTCTTTGGTCTAAATATAGTTAGAGCAATGTACAGTTCTCACCGTCAAACGCTGATACTCAAATAAGAAAGGCTAGGGAATAGATTAACCACTCTTTTGGCTTTGATTATTTACATCCAAGAGTAATAAATCCAAGAATGAAGTTGATATATTGACAAAAATATATAATCTGCCATTGAAATGGGCTACAGTAGCATTCACTTTAAAATATATGAATTACTACTGTCAGCTAGAAGATCTGATCACAACTGGGAGGATATGTGGAAACGTGCTGGAATAAAATTGCACCTTTCCACAGGAAGCATTGAGGTTTACAATAGGGTTTTTTTACTCAGTGATCTCCTTGACAGACTTTGGAAAGTCGTAGCATTGCTTAAATGGAGAAGATTGACCTACCTTTCTAACTTTGCTGTAAATCAGTACTCTGCACTGCGTTTTGTCAGTGGAACCTCCACAAGTCTGAGCGCTGAAGTTAGCAGCCTCCTCCCTTGAGTATGAGGAGCTGCGCATTTACCAGGGGTAAGAGAACAGGAAAATTACCTTATGCTCTTAATTCATCCTGCGATTTACTTCCTGGTATCCAGCTGGTGTAGCCAGACCATGAGTGATGATAGCTATTGCTTACAAGGCTTAACTCTGCAGAATATCTAAACAAGTACAGCTGAATTTACTTTTCATAACTGTAAGTGCTACTGATAAGAATTAGACTTTATGACCAGTATCTTTACTCCATTTATTTGCAGATCATTTAACAACTTCTGCTTGCTTCCATTTCCGGGAAAACGTATAATATTTAGCATCATTAAATACTGATTATGCTTTTAGGTGTGTGATATTTCTTGGTCAAAGCTGCCAACTCAAGATGTGAATACACAGATATTTGCAAGTAAACTTGACAGATCTGGGCAAGTCAGTGATGGGCTCAAATAAAGCCAATATAATAAAGCAGGATGTTACTTGTTTATTGTGTCAGTAGCTATTGACTGTAACTGTAGTGTTATAGACTTGCTCTGTTATGGATGTGTATTGGAATTTGGCTGTGAAACTTGTTCAACAAGAGGCAGAATTTGCCTATTGATACAGTAAGTACATTTGTAAGTTAAATTACAATTTCTATGTCTAAGCTGAAAAAAGAGAAGAACGTTAAATAGAAAGTACTGCCAAATACTTTTAATTATCAGCTTACCAGTAGCTGATCAAACACTGACATAAGACAACTTTAGAAGAAAATGATGAAGACATATTTCTTCATCTTCTGACTTGCCCCAAATAGCTCATTTCATCTTTCTGAACTTTTTGTGTACATAATAGCTGTTCAGGCAATATAAAATTCCTAGAATAGTAACTCTTTAATTCCACGTGTCACTACTATGTATTTAATTCCCTTTATTGTCACTATAAAAACTTAAAATATCTGTTCTATATGTAACTCTGCACTTCTACTTGTTTTCCTTGGGGAAGTAGTATGGATAGCTGTGACCTTTTATTTAGTAACTGATACTTAAAATTTGTTGAATTCAGCAGAAAGGAGTGAATGACTGAAAAAGAATAAGAAAGCTTGAACATCAATTAAGAGCGCGAAAGGATCCTCTGTTGTAACTGGTTACCTGAAAGAAGCTTGGGGGCGAGTGTTTGTGAAAGTTTGCTGTGCTGTTTTCCTAGCGCTGTTGTCCCTGTGTCCCATCCTCCCCACTACCTCAGCCGAGGGTTCTAAAGCGCTGTCTGCTCTGGAAGCGCACCCTGGGAGTGAGAAAAGGACTGTAAACAAGAATGAGCTGCCAAAACACCTCTGCTCTCTAATGGTGCTCGACAATTCTTGAGTCTTACGGGGATGGAAATATTTTCCCTAGCGTTGTGATACTGAACTCTCTGTAAATTCTAAAGTTGTAGTTGGTGACCAAGTTACCTGACAACTCAATCGGAAAAGTTGCCTTAAATAGAATAACCTTATAAACTGTGTGCCAAGGATTTTGGATGAACACAAACCTTAGTTCCTCAAAGAAAGGTGAAAAATCACTGCTAAACCATAATGACTGTGGTGCAGGTCAGTTCTTCCTTTCCATGGAGTAGGGGTAGATCTCTCTGCAGATACAGGGTACTTAAATATAGTTGCACTTCTACCTAAGCCTTGTTACTAGTACAAAGATTATTTCCCTTTGCCTCCCCTTTGTTAGTTAATTTCTCTGCAGTAATTATGTAATTCTTCAACTATCTTCCATAAGGCTATTTTTCAAACCTAGCAGGCTGGCCTGTTTTCTGGAATGATATTCTGACATCTTTTCTACTAAAAGGAGCATGCCAAAGTGGTGCTTTTTTGGGGTAGCTGTCTTGTGGTTCAGAGCCAGCTATACTTTTTTTTTGTTTGTTTTTTAATTAAAAAAAAAAAAAAGCTGTGGAATATGAAAAGACTGTTTAGATTGGAACTGCCAGTATGTTTGAGGGCTTGCAGCAGGCTGGGGTTTTTTTAGTTGGAGATCTAGTTGCTAGGGCATCGTTGAGTCATTTTACTGATGTATCTGGATCAGTTTATATCCTCCTTGTGTTGTGAAATTTAATCTCTGTCATTTCTCTCTGCATTTTGTTTCCTGGGCAACAACCTGACTTTCAAAGCCAGTTTTCTTCCTTAATCCCTGCTATCTTATGATGATCAATAAGTCAATAAATACTGACTTTGAAATACTGACATTGAGTTTTAAAACTAATATCCCAAACAATTAAATAGGGAACATGGGAATTCAAACCTCTTGAGTTATTGCTTCAGGCCACAACTACTCCTGCAATAGTTATAACCTTTCAAAAACAAGCACATTTCTATTACAAGGTGTGCTATAACTTTTTGGGATAAGCAATTAATATATACAAGGTAGCACCATTAAATATATATATATATATATATATATATATATATATATACACACACACACACTGAAGTGTTACCTAAGTATTTTGGAAAAAATAATTTCTGAGATAAATCTTTTTACCAGCGTGTTTGTTTTAAACAAACTGATTCTGTAGCATTCATGTCCATGCCTATCAGTTTTATTTCAATTTGACTGCACTGTTGCCAAGCAACTATAGTATGACTCCTACGTTTGCCTGCCTACTCACTACTCTGTTATCAACTAATTTATATTCAGGAAAAATGCAAGGAACGCTAAGTACAAGGAAACCTGCTTTGCTGAGAGCAGTCTGACTGTGAAGCCCTTTAGCTTCCACCTTCTGTGGGCAAGCTCTGGACAGAGCATAGCCCTACACTGTGAGAGGCAGTGCTGTAATTGCCTACGTATCCGCCCATGATTTTTGTTTCCTAACCTCCTAGTCACATCTTTGTCTCCTATTTGTGAACATAAACTCACAATTTGTCACGTACGTGCATTTGGAAAACCCCAGAAACCCGTTTCCACTTCCACGCTTTTATCAGCACACTTGAGCCTTTGGAGTCCAGGTAGCAAGTCCTCCAGTATGGGAAGTTGCAATTCGTCCTGAACAACTTCTGAAAAAAATAATTTTTTTGTAGATAGCATTCACTGTTCTCTGCATAGTCTCATTGTAAGGGAAAAATACTCAGAGCACGAAGGGGTGATTCCGTGAAGGGTCTTTTTTGCATCCAGTAGGGTTTGGCATCATGTACTGAACTGTTCAGCAAGGGTGCATGTGGTATTTCATGTAATTCTCACAATGTAATATAATCTACTGAAGGTGCTTTAGTCTTAGCCTCCATTCAGTGATCTCTGTCTTACCTTGCAACTAAGCTGCTCTAAACTGTGTAGGGTAAAGCCATGTGAATGAGATGATTCTAGGAAATACCTAATTTTGAAAATGATGAGTAGGTTGATACTGTTTTATAATGAGTTAATGCTTAGCAAATGCTGTCCAAAGAGACTCAAGCAGGCAGTGGCTCTTTTTTTTTTTTTTTTTTAGTATTTATGGTAGTTGGTAGAATTTACCAGTTTGTATCAGATTACTTAACCTGGGAAAATAGATAAAACCTGTGCAAGTGGACATTTTTTTTCAGACAGCAGGTAGCTCCTTTCTGTAATGAGGCACTTCCACAGGCCAGTGAAGCTACTGTGTATGTGTTGCTTATGGTCTAGATAGTCTAAGCTTTGACTTAGATAACTAGTATTTGTCTACGTAAAGTGCTGTTTTATTTTATTAGAGAGCATGAGAGCTACCTCTTTGGTAGTGGCATATGCTTTAGGTGTTTGCAAATCCTAAAGAGTAGGAAGGGTAGGTTCTATGTTACAGTGATCTCATCAGTTTATTAATAAACAATATTAGAGAAAACTTGAGTATCAGAGTAATGTAATTTGATCATACAATAATTTTCCCCATAGAATAAGATGATTAGCCAAATACCTGTTTAAGATAGGTTTGTTTATTAAAACAATATCTATTCAGTGATATTACTTGTCCCCAAGAGTATATGGTAGCTAGGCATATTTGAAATGAAGCACCACCACTAATTCAGTTCAGTACAAACTTAACTTTATTTTTACTTAAATGCCAATGAAATAACTGTACAAATTCATTGTCTAACATTTACTTTGCTGTTAGAAATTAAAATACATTTCTGGTTATAGAAATATTGTTCACAATTGGAAAGTTGTGATTTCTCTGACACCAGTGGTTGTAAATGGTTGACAACCCTCATTGACACCTAGGAGAAATAGGTGGAGGACTCCAGTCTCAGTAGTGAGGTTTTCTGG
The DNA here is from genome assembly GCF_028389875.1 of Rhea pennata. Taxonomy (NCBI): domain Eukaryota; kingdom Metazoa; phylum Chordata; class Aves; order Rheiformes; family Rheidae; genus Rhea; species Rhea pennata. The sequence continues at coordinate 1,519,873 of NC_084682.1, forward strand.
GTTTTGTAGCACCTTCATGCTACAATAACTGGAAATCAAATGGCCTGAAATGAATGGAAAACGTTTAATAAAGGTTTGTAATATTAAGTGAATACTTCGTATTTTTTCAATGAACTTGTTCTTCAGTTTTCATTTCATGCTGTTTGCAAAACTTTACCTGTAATATATCAAGTACCTTTGCCACATAATTTAAATTATTGTGCTAGAGTGGACAGAACCATGCGTGCAACTATTTCTACTCATTGATGGTGCAGCTATCAAGGGAAATAGCATTCATGCTCATCCTTATAGGACAATGATTTGGGCATGTTCAATGCCATGGATTGAGTTAATGTTTTAAATCACAAGGCCAGTTCTAGGATTGTTTAAATAACAGTTAGCTTGTCAACTAATTACGTAATTGATTTATGTTACATAAATTGATTACAAATTGGCTGTTATTTCATTTTGCAGTTCAAAAAATAGTGGTTTGATGTATTCTGGCCAACTTGTGATATTGTTTTAAGCATAATGAAATAATTATTTTGGATTTTTGGATGTAACTTGAAATAAATTTAAGGCGCTTCATTTCTTTAATTTGCGTAGGTAAGCTCAGTGTTGTCCAAGAGTGTCATGGCATTGAACATCCTGTGTTTTTTCTCTACTTTTATCTTTTTTAAAGTACGGAGAGCGAGAAATAACTGGCCTAGAGCTTCAAAGTCAAGACAGAGCAAAAATAGAAATCAGCCATTATCACCTTTCCCATGCCAAAGTTAGACCACATTGTCTTCTCTATTGATCTCTTCCTAGTGGACACTATGGCATTGTCGTATTTAATTTCTAAATTCAAAACTGTTGTTCTTCATATTTAAAATACTTAATACATATGAAGCAAACATAGATATACATGCTAGCCATTTTCCCAGGAATAACTTCTGGTTAGTGAAACAGGTTCTTTTTTTTATTATTTTTTCCCTTCCTTTTGCATGTCGTCATAACTTACAAAGGATCTGTACTACTATATTACAAGAATTACTGGTTGGCAAGTCAAGCAAAACAATGCAGATATGATACAGGCCTTCTGTTTTTTCCAGATGTTTAATGACAAAACCATACATAAAATCAGTACTTAAAATTCTGATGTTTTATTCTGTGCAAGTAAATTAAAAATTTAAATACAAAATAAGCACATTTTTAAAAACAAAATCATAGGTTAGTTTTACTTGATTAAGACATAGTAAAATAAGTAGCAGCTTAGTATCAAGACATTAGTGTGCAGTTCTTTAAGAACTGTTATTCTCTTTAGATCAGAGTCAGAACTTTGAGTTTCTTGTATTTTGATTCACTTTTTTGACCTGGATGTCTTTACTCCAGCTATGCATCACAGGAATAAACTTCACGAGACTACAAGCCCTTAGCCAATAAACGTTACCACTGCATTAAGCGTTATAACATAAAACAAATATACCTCACAGATACTTGCTTTGGAGGGGGCATGAGTATTCAAAATATTTGTTGTGGATTCCTCTTTCCTTAAGGTAGCAGTTGTGCTTTGAGGCATTTTAGAGTAGTTTGTTGGCATTCCACTGGTAATGCTCAGAGTCATAGGAGTAGTGGATGATCCTGTCGAATGAGCCATGCTTGAGTTCACCTCAGTCGAATCCTTTATGTAGATCGTGTGTGTGGCTGCCGCTTCATGCGAGCTCACTTTCCCGGTGGTCAGATCTTCTGGATAAAGGAGTAGTGGTCGGTCTGTGCTTGTAAACAGTACAGTTTGGCTTAAGGTAGCAATTAAAGTAACCTCCTTAGCTTTGAGTTTTTTATGCAATTTTGTCATTTTGCTTGATTCGGTTGCCATTGGAGAAGTAGTTCTGTCTGCTGCCTTCATTCCTTTAATCATGAGGTTAGGCTCTGGGACCGTGGGAGCAGCCACAGTTGGCGTGGTGTTCATCCAAAGCACCGTCTCGTTAGCACAAGGAGCCCCTATGATGTTGGCAGCCGTTCCTTGCACCCATTTAAGCAAATAAGGGATATTTTGTTTGTCACTGCAAGACCACGGGTTGTTATATAGTGTTACTACTTGTAGCTGAAGGAGTTGGTCAAAAGCTTTGTCAGGAATGTATGTGAACTTGTTGTTGTGCAGGTAAAGGCTGGTAAGGTGTTGGAGTCTCACCAGCGTTCCCGGAAGTATCTGTGACAGGAAGTTATTGGATAGATCCACTGTCTCTATGTTGTAGGGCATATTGGTTGGAACTGTCCAAAGTTTGTTGCTACTGAGATTGAGAAACCTGAGACTGCTCAGTGTGTTGTTGATCAAAACAGCTCTTTCCACCATGTTCCTCGAAACATCGAGCACTTTAAGATTCCACTGGTAAGCTGTGTCAAGTTTCTGAAGAACTTTAATGTTGTTATTTATGGCATATAATTCCCATAATGACTTGGGCAGATGAGCGGGAACATTCTTGAGCCAATTATTTGAAATATCGAGGGTCCTCAAATTGGTAAATCTGGTCAGCTGATGATCAAGATCTGTAAACTGGTTAAAGGACAGATTTAAGTATGTAATGTTGTCTTGAAGTCCATGTGGCAGTAGAGTTAAGTTTCTGCCTGAACAGTCCACATTCCTGTTGTTTCCTGAGCATGTACAGTTAGAAGGACAAATACCCAGAACAGTGGGTATGAAAAACAGAAAGGCCAGCAGGCAGGTAGATGTTTTCAGTATCTGGTGTTCCATTGTTGCCTGAAAATAAATATACCAAAATAATGCCCTTTAAATCCATATAATATATTTTATTTATTTTTAAGGATTGCCTTTGCGCTGACTACTTGCAGGATAAATTAAGTTAAAATATCAATAAACCCCTTTGTGACATAGTCCTTTTTATAATTGTTCAAGAGAGACTTTACAAAGCATCCCTTCATAGACTGTCATGTTGTCTGGCAGAATGAGACTTGTTTTTTCATCCTCCTTTCCCCTCAAGCTCAAATGAGGGCTTTCTTCCGAAAATGCAAGTCTCTTCCAAATGTTATACAATGTCTGCTTCTTGTTTTTAGTGATTTCAAGCCTATATTATATTTGGAATAATGTGTTCTTTTATACCGGATGAAAAAATGGCTGTCAACTGGATCTGCTTTACAAATCTCTGCAGTAATGTAGCAGTCCCCCCCATACATGCACACTATTTGCTTACACAGAATTGGTTAAAATACATCTTAAATTGTTAAGAATTTTGAAACTCAATTTCCATTCTCATGCCAACATACACATTAATATTTTTTCTTATTTAGTGTTAATTACATTTTCAAAACTGGTAACACATGTTTGAAAGCTGAATTAATGTTAGGAAGAAATCTGATGCTGCAGCAAATTTCTGGTGCAAGCATCTGTCATCAACTAATAATTTTGATCTTATTACTGTCTCTGGTTTTGTAGTAGGTTTTTGTGATTAAAAACAAAAACAAACTTACCGTAGTCTCTTCTGCAGTATCAGTACATCATTTCTGTGAAAGATTTGAGCTTAGAGGTCGTCTTGTTCTAGAGAGTAGCTACAGTTGCTGTCTGTGGATTGTGCTTGCCTCTTCAGCTGCATCGTATTGCTGCTAGCTGGGGCTCTGCAACCACCTGATCTGCACTACATCGAAGGACTGCAGAGCTGTCGTTGGTGCTGACTCAAATTCATGGCAAGGCGTGCATATTCTATAAAATAGTTGGGTTTTGTAATTTGAATTAGTTAACTTCTCTGTACATTTTTATAGATACGTTATTGCATCCAAATATGGCATTTAAGTTTGCCTGTGCAAAGAATGTCGCATGGCATTTCTGTAGGCTATTTTAGCTTAACCTATGATTCCCTTTAAATGATCCTATTTAAAAAGTCTTCTAAGTTGTGTTCTTTTTACTTTCATTTAATCCATGCTTTTGTAATAATGGATAATATTAATTTAGGCTTCCTATCCTGAACTTTCTACACTGCCAGAGTATCTTTTTGTAATTTAAAAATGCTCAATTTTCTAGTTCCTAAGATCAGGCTGCCACTGTATTGTCAGATAAAATACTGCACAGCTTGTAGGATTTTACAGATTTCTATAGGACATCTTTATCTGAATTTCTCCACACAATATGGTAATAGTGGTTTATAACACTGTTAATTTGAATGTAGTATAATGTAATAAGCCTTCAAAAGAAATGCAGTTTTTCAGGTACGCAGTTTCATACATCTTATGCAAATGGTAAGAAACTTTTAACTATTCTTCCCTGTGCCCACTGCATGCACAGCAGCATAAAATGCATATGTACAACCTATGGCTTTAAGGTTTTAGTGGTAATTTAAAGATTTTTAAGTTTATTGCTGTTACATGTGCAAACAAGTGCTCTGTGCACCATTCACAAATATATTCCCTTCCCCAGAGAGTTCAAAATTACAAGCTCTTTGCTGTTTTGCAGAGATGTCATGGAAGGGTAGCTTTGGCATCTAACAGCCTCTTGCTATGAGTCTAAATGTTCAAATACTGGTAACGTATTTTGTTTTTAATTTACCTCTGAAACTACTTTCCAACTACCCAAAAAGTTATCTTACTAAAATGCATGATTTTAGGCAGGATACTGAGCTTCGCTTATACTCAGGGCCAAGACAGGAACCTGTAAAAATCTTGGACATCTTGAGTTAAAAGGAATCTAGTATATAGACAAAATAAAGTTTGTATTAATTGAGTGCATTCTAAAAGTACTGCTTCAGAGGAAGAAAACAGTAAATGTGCACAGCTAATTCTGATGCTCATGTGCCTGGGTGTTCCATGAACTCTTTGTATTTTGTCCACAAAAACCAAAGTATCTAGATAAAAGAAAATTTATATATATACATATATATATATATATATATATATATATATATATATACACACTTGTTCTTTCTACGTATGGAGCCATTTCAGCTTTTGAGTGTCTACTACTTCTATTACCTTCTTACTTGCACTATTCTCTGCATTACCAAAAAGTAGTGTGAAGTGACTAGAGATTCTGGCAATGGTATTTTTTGGCAATAAAGGAAATCTTACTGCTATTAATAAATAAGAACTGATGGCTATTATGGGGATTTGCTTTGAATACCTGCAGTCCATTGTTACCAAATCCTTATCTGGTCATATGCAGAAAATAGACCTTTATCTGAGTGATAGACAGCATGTATGTGTGCCAAGAAACATACATTCTGTTTTTAATTTGAAGCTTTGGACCTAAACAAATATTCAGTTGTGCTTTAAGTATGCAGATGAACAATACATCTTTGAATTAGAAAGCTTTATTAAAATTAACTTGTAAAAGACATTCTGAAAAAATGAATTCATTGCTTTCAATTAGAGAGTCTCGTAGAAAAATCAATTTTAGAAGCTCTGAGTACATCTGAAGCCATACTCTGCTTCTTGAATGTGTCTGTGTGTGTATATATACACTTATATACACATACGTATATGTATATACAGGCATACACAGGTGTTTATACTGTTTTTGTAGTCTCTAAAATCTGGAATCACTAGGTGTCGTGGGCTCCATCCCTACTGTGTTTTGAAATGGTTTGCTTCAGGCAGAAACAGGTTGTTTCCTTTGTGAAAGCTGAAGTTAAGAAATGCTGGGGAACTGCCTGCACTGTGGTCTTGCAGCTCTTGCCTGCATCAGCTTCTCCTTTATTGAGTTGTTTAAAGAATACTCCATTTAAGAGAAATGTGAAGCGTATTGGAATGCAGTTTTAGCCATCTACAGAGGATGTTCTGGCAATGGCAGCTGTGGCAGCGATTCGTGAATCTCTTGAGTAGTGAACTCAGGAGGTGGGGGAAATTGTTCCTGTGTGTCCGAGTGTGATTGCTGGTATTCGCCAAGGCCCAGACCTTGACTCTCGGGTGGTTCCCTGAGCCAGTTGGGCGGGGGGGGCAGGTCGGGGGATTCGGGTGCAGGAGCTGGGTGAGGACACGGGTCGCGTGCACAGCTTACTGCTTCTGAGCTGGGTGGCGGAGATGCATTCGTATTGGAAACCGAAGTGCTGGTTACTAGTGAAACAGAGTGATCTTCCGCTGTGGGAGGCGGTTGGCCATCTTTCCTCTCTGTAGTGCAGTTGGATGGTTTCTCTGATGCACAAGAGTCACCCTGTAAGCGTGTATCTTGCCTAAATTTCCAAGACAACGTCGATAAAATCGATGAACGTTTGTTAGCCTGCTCGGATTCCACAAAGACATCTGGTGTGTCTCCATCTGCGTACGGAGAACGACCTGCCCAATTTGTATCAACTAGATGTGGCTTTTTGCAGCATTTCCATAGAAGAATTGCAGTAAGAGCCATTATCATACTAATCAAAATTGTGCCAATTAACATTGCTGCTATCCAGCTTCCATCGGTGGCTTCTTGGGGTGTTTCGATGATTTGAGGTACGTGCAGGCTGGATACAGTTGTGCGCGGCTGATATATGGAAATTGTGTCTTCCATTGAACTTGTGGTCCTGGCATATGCTTTTCCTTCATTCATGGAAACATTTGGAGGTATTTTTGTAGAAAGTGATCTCCAGACTTCTCCACAGAAGAAAACCAGTATTATTTGGTTGCTAGCCATTTTCTCACAGCCTATTTAAATATGTCCTCTCCTATAACAGTAATAAAAGAGAACAAATTAATTTGAATATTAGAGCTGTAAACTGCATTTTGATATAGTTACAATTTACTGTATATTTACAGTTTACATTTGTCCCTGCTGACAATTTTACAGCAATATTATAGTAGTAAAAATAAGATTAAACTCAATTGTTTAAAATTTCATGCCTGTTCCTATTTGTATTACCAGTAGATTTGTTACCGACTTTAAAAATATCAGATGCATCTACAACATTATTGATCATTAAGATTTATACTTAAGTGAATATCAGTCATATAGTTTTGCACTTAAAACATGAAACAATTTTGCAACAGTATTGCCAAAGAGGATTGTCCCAAGGTAAAGGAGATTATCTTCCCTTGCACCCTAAGGTGTGAGGGATCCAAGCAGAGCCCTGCATGAGAAGCTCTTTACAGTTCTTTTAAACTTCATTTCCTGTTTTTTGCCTCTCTTTTGCAGTTGTCTTAGAGCATAATCATTTTTAAAAAGTTTTCAACTACTGCTGCTGTAATGGAACTTCATTCTAATACTAAACTGTTTATAAACAAATTTCTGCAGATGGGATTAATTTTTTGAATGAAGGAGATCTTGTTCGTGTTAGCTTCCTGAAACAGAACAGATACTCTCTATCCCCGAGTCTCTCAGATTGTTAGATTGTTAAGAATTTCACATGCAACAATGTAAATACATATGAGTAGTGAATTAATGCTTATGAGAACATTATTATCTAAATTATGTTAGGTTCATAACAGGTGGAAAAGTTTCCATTTCATTTTCTTCTGTTTCCCTGCTATTCAAATAATACTCACGTGTAGAGTTTGTGATGGTTCATAGTGGCAATGTTTTTGCAATGAAACGTGTTCAGTATCCTAGTACGTGGAAGGTACAGATATTCTGCTCGAGCTTTGAATGCACCATAAAGTAGTTGCATACAGAACATGGTATACAAGTTTTATAATACAGTTTCATTTCAAAACAAATACTAATACAAATATTAAACCTTTCCATCTTGAAGTTGCTTCTTACCTGTAAATTTATCCTCTAATAAGCAAACGTATTACCTTTCTCGTTTGAAGCTTAAGGAAGACAGACCGTGTGCTTAAAAAAAGGCAAGCAGCTTTAAAATGGCTTGTCTGATGTTGAAGTAGGCTTTTTGCAACAAAAGAGGAAGTTTACCAGAGCTTACTGCAGGAAGTGTCAAGATTAGAGAGATGACTAAGAATTTTAGCTCAGCAATGGCATACTTTAAGAACAAAATTTCAGTGCTTTGTTTTAATAAAACTCAAATATTTGAGTGTTTGTGGTTTTTGTCCGGAATATTCTAAGCATGTAGAAATTCCTAAATGCTTGTTTGCCTGTCTTTGTTGAAAATAGTTATAGTTACTTCTATGTAAATCAAATTATGTAGGTTTGGATTGGATTTGAATCTTTCTGATTTAATTTCACTGATGGTTTTGATGAGCTGTCATGATCATTAGTTGAAAAGCAACCTTAGCTTCGTTGCAGTGAGCCGTAGAAAGCTATCTGATCACAGGTGGTGATGCACTGGCTAGATGTGCACCTTCACTTGCCTTGGTTGCATTAAAAGGCAGATAACTACAGGTTGCACCTTTTGTCTGCCCATATGCCTCATATTTTTTTTCTACTTGGGCAACTTTGGTAGCTGCTGCAACTGTTAGTTGGGGCCTGTGCTTTGCAAGCAGCTAAAGAGACAGACTGCTTCCCACTGTCTGTCCGTACCTTTTGGTAGCGTAACCCAAACTGCTTTAGTTTGTCTAGGTGTGCTGCCTGGCAAAATAACCTCTACAAATGTGTCTTCACTGCGTTTTACAAGTGTGTCCTGCTGGTGCCGTATAGCTATTGTCGTGTATCTATCTGTTTCAGTTTCTCCTTGCTCCTGCAGCAAACAGATCCTGATCCCACATTCACATTATAACTCAGTTTCTTGAGTCCTTCATCTTGTTCATGTTCTTTTCAATCTGCTCAGCCTCTTTTTTTTTTCTTACTCTATCTTTTGTCACTGTTGCCACCTTTATCACTATTTCCTTTTCCTTCTACTTTTTTCTTCCTTCCACTGATAGGATCATGACTCTCTTCCCTGCCTCCCTATTTCATGACACTGATGTTTTTTACTGCTCCTACTTGCTGCTTACTAACAACTTCCTGTGTTCCTGTACCTGAACTGGCTAATTCTACTTACAGAGCCATTCTCCTTTTTGAGATCTGTGATCTTCCTCTATCTGAACAGTTTTACTCCAGGTCAGATTCCCACCTTGGTTAGCTTGGATTCTTTTTCAGTACTTGTGCTACCTTTGCTGTTGCTTAATGTTTTCTTTTTTTTTTTTTAATTTTTTTTTTAAGGAAAAGGTAACTATGATGTAACATCCCCCATCCTTTAGCTCACTTCCTTGCAGGAAAGGTGAAATGTTTTCTAGTCGTCTGTAAATACTAGGTTGCCTCACTGATCTGCCAGTTTTCCCCCTATTATTCTTCTGTTGTTTTTACTCACTTTTTAGAAATGCCTGATGTAGTCACCTGCCCCCTGTTTGCCTGTTCCATTGCCCTGTTTCCCTTCCAGCCCCAAATTCTGAATATGTGGATTGCAGTGGAGTCTTGAAGTTTTTCCTGTTATTTCTTCCCAAATCCTTCCTAATCTGTTTTTTATTTTTCATCTCCACTGAGCTTGCTTTCTAATGATTCCCAATTCTGGCCCAGACTTGCAACCTGTGTCCAATTTTATCTTCCTTGCTATGCTAGCTACCTTTGGCCTGGGCTGTTGCATTTTTTTGAGATCTTGCCTTCTCGGTTTCAAAGATACTGTCTTCTCCTTGCTTTTCTGTTGCTGCTTTACTTCACCCATAAGCTTACCTGAATGGGCATGAAATGGAAGATAAATTGGGGATTTAATTATTCTTTCAAATTCATGTAGCCACTTCATGTGTCAAAAATATTTCAGGATGTTTGAACTTTGTCATCATGCTGTTTTGACACTTGTAGCCATGCTACAACTGCTCTTCTTTAACCCAAGAAGTAACACCCTGTGAGTGTGTATGGGATGGTAGTGGGGAACATGCTTTTACACGTGTACCTCTGTTTACTTTCAGCTTTGGGAAAACTTTCCTCAAGCCTTTGTTCCCTCATCTTCCTTTAATTTTTTTTCCAGAAAAACTGACACTTTTGCGCAAATTTATCTTCAAGGTTTTATGGAAAATAAAGCACACCTACAAGCAGTTTTGTTCAATCAAGTCACTATCACTCCTGGCATTTTATGGTTTTAAATATACTCTTTAATTAATAACATTGGCCTTTTGCTTACAAGCTCTGGGAACAAAGATTGCTGTTTGTAGCATGTGCATAGTGGAAACCTTCTGCTAGCTTGGGGGGGCTCAGCTACCTCCTAGCTTCTTGCTGTGATTGCATAGAGGTTGCTTAATGATTAGAACATAACAGCTATATTTCTAGGAAAATAAAATTTTGGCAAGGTACACATTTAACAAGAAGTACACAAATGGAAGAGCTGATCCTTACATTTTTGTCCTATGTTTGTATTCAGATAGAAATCCCAGAAATACAGGGAAGCCTCTGGCAGAATAAAGTAACTGAAAGCTGTGGTGATTCTTGAAGAAATTTTCAGCATGTTCTAATTGATTGTGTTAGGATGAAGTGTTTCCATGTGGATGCTCCCATAGAATCATAGAATGGTAAGGTTGGAAGGGACCTCTGGAGATCATCTAGTCCAACCCTCAGCGTAGCCCGTACAGGGATTGAACCCGTGACCCTGGCATTAGCAGCACCATGCTCTAACCAACTCCATGATGCAAGAAGTCACCTCTAATCTTCAGAGAAAATCTTTTTTGACCTGCAACAGATGTTGTAGAGAGATGATGTTTAAAGATATCTTGTGTAATAACTTTGAGGAGAATATTATGAATTAGAGAAATAATTTCACATAACCTTAAGTTATTTAAAAATTTAAATTGTTAGTTTATTATTGATAACATAATGAAAAACTTTTTATATTTTAACATCATACAAACATTGTCTATTCATGCGCAGACTCAAAGCACAATATATGTGGTTGCTCTCAGTCTGTTTCAAAAGCAATTAAGCTGGTGTAAGAAGTTTTTAATGGAAAAAAAACTGAAAGGGCATTTTGAGACGCTGGTTCCTGATTTGGTAACTGCATCAAATAAAATAGTGACCGCATTACACGTCCGTGAATAGCAGCTTGGATACCCCTCTGTAGCACTCTGTGGCATGGCATGCCTACTAGACTAGCAGTCCTTTCCTTCTTCCCCTAATCATCTTTGAGACTAGGCAAATTTCTGTCCTGTTGTTTTATCCTGTTCAGCTCCTTCTACCATGATTTCTGGTCAAAGGAGTAAGACCAGTCTTGACACTATTTCTAAAAGCTACCTAAAACAGTCTTACTCCCTTGTAGAACAACAAATTGCTGCAGCATTCCTGATATCATAAAATGAAAAAGCCCGCATAAGATCTGATCTTAGTTTTTGTGTGTTACAATTCATGTTGTTACTTGAAAGCTGAATTTTTACCTCTTATGAATGAGGTAGAAAGGTAAAAGATGAGTTTTTACCTGATTATGATTTAAATTTCAACTACAAAATTGGTTAAAATGCTTTCCTGTGATGTTGGCTCTTTTTTGTCCTGTTCATTAGCTGTTTCCTTAGCGAGTTGCTCGGTAGTTCCATCTTCAGTTCTCCGTTGCATTATGGCATCTCTCTCTGATATTAAGTCTTGCGTTATCAAGTCTGTTCCAGGTGCCTCCTTGGGCATCCTCTGCCACGTTCCTGCCCCGGTTGGCCATAAACTGTTAGCAGCCAGAAAATCACCGTTGCTCCTGGGCAGACGTTTGCCTTGTTTAATTTTTTTGAGATAGGCCATTTTGTTTGCTATTACGACCGTTGATAAAAATAAGAAGGTGCAGATAAGCACGAGTACTGCTATTATAATGAAGCAAATCAGTATAAGAGGCTTATTGTCTTCACACGTTTCTTTTGTTATTGTAGTCTTGGGTTTTGCAGTATTCCTAGGTCCTCCAGTAGCAGAAACTGTTGGAGGATTTGGGACCACTGTTGAAGATAAGGGTTGAGAGGTGGCAGGCTGCATCTCAAAAGTAGCCGTTGTTTTGCTGCTGAAATTGCTGCTTAAAGGCAAGTTTGTACTAGCTTCAGTTGTGTTCAGGCTTCCACTTGGGTTTGGGCTGATAGAATTCCAGATATCGTTTATAACCCTGGGATGACCAGTATGATTTGCACTTGCATGAAAATACAAAGAAAAGATTACCACAGCAAAGAAAGCAAAATGTTGTTTACTGTGTCTCTTTGTCTTCATCTTTCTGCTTAGTCACCTGCAAAATAGAAATTGTAGCATTAGTTTAGTAAATTTTAGTTCTTGGAGGTTTGAGTCAGACTTCTTATAGAATAGTAGACAGCTCTTTGTGTGACAGATATATGTTGTAACTTGACATGTTTAGTGGACATAGGAGGAGTACAGCTACTTGGAAAACTAGAAAAAATAGGTGATCTGGATCTTCATCTCTGCTAAACTGACAATATGTGCCTCATAGAAAATAAAAAGATTAAAAGAGAACATGGAGTGAAGTAGAGACAGGGAAGTGTTAAGTACTCAGTGGTGTGTAAATGTAGATGCAGACTGTCATAGTTCCTTCTCTTTAAAGCTAACCATGTTGCGCATCTTTAAGTTCCTCACTTCTGCTTTTACATGGTGAAGGGAGAAACCCATGTAAAATTTACTAAATATTTCCATAAGTGACAGCACTAACTTTAACTGGTCACATTTCTTAGCGTAGCTGTCCAAGTATTTCATGAATGCTTAGCAAAAGCTTTCTCCTCTAGTTTGTCTGCTTTATTATAGGATATGTAGCCAACAGGCAATATATCACAAACGTGCTCGCAATGTTCTACTCACCAAGTTTTCTCACAAATACACTTCAAAGACTATTTTCTTTAAAACTTCTGAGATTATGCAAATAATATTACTGTTAGCATGTTGCCTTTTATATTGGCGGATTATGCAAATTTGTACCATAATTTCTACCTATAGAAACAGTCCAGAGGACAGGAAAGGGGTCTTGGGGTCACTCTGGTACTAAGGTAGTCACTCTAATGATGACAGATTAGGCAAGCAGTGAACTTCTAATTCTGCTGCTTCAAGTTTGCAGGAGTGAGATGCTTTCAGAGCTGAAGGCTTATTATCCCATCAAATATCTTTCACTTGTCTGTATTAATAGAATGAAAAGTTTCATTTAAGTGTTATGTCTTGTTCAAATATGAATACTATAAAGAATGACCAAAAGTAACACTGCTATTTTCTATTACATTTTTTTTATTTCATTTTTATTACATTTCTTTCCAAAGCTAGTAATAGTAACGATTAAAAAAAAAAAAAAAAAAAAAAAAAAAAAAAAAAACTATGTGCTGGTAAGCTTAGGTAGTTTTGAAATATGCTAGGAAATGATTACTTTTGGTCGTAGTCAAAAGTTGGCATGCCTACCAAAGAACGTAATATATTCACTCAAAAATCAGAAAGATGAACTTACCTATCTCTGCAAAATCTGAACGGCAGGCCACGTTGTCAAAATCCTCCAGCAAAATGAAAGCAGTGATATGCCTGATATGTAACCAAAGAAAAGCATGTGGGGCTGCCTCCTCGCATTACAAAGGAACAACAAAGGATATGTGTATCTTTTCAGTTCACTCATAAGCATAAAGCTAGGCTCCGTTCTGAGATGAATCCTCATCTTTAAGTTTGAACCAGAAACAGTCTTGGTAATCAACTACAGCCCAGGTAGAATTTTTATCTATATGGTTCAGGTTGTAGCATACTTTAGCTTTGTAGTGTACTTTTTTTTTAGCATTTTAGAATTTAGAATTCTAGAATTCAGAATTTTAGTTTGAGATTCATTTGCCAGGACAGTACAGATACACTTCAACATTTAATGTTACGGACTGAGAGTTGCAGCTCTATTTCTGCCTGCTCCTTCCAAGAGTACAGTAATTCCACAGTTAATTGCAGTGTTCTGCACCAGATGTGTTTTTCTCAAAAATAAGCAGACTGATAAGGGCTTCGCTTAAAATTAACAGAGTAAAGGAACTGACTGTTAAAGAGCTGTTCTTCTTAGCTCAGCCTTTCGTGCCTAGGTATTGACAGGGTTTTCTGTTAGTGCACAGTAAGATCTGCAATGCAGGGGAGCAACAGAGCTAAGTAGCGACTGTCACTGTTAATTCTTTTTTTGGAGTCTGCTTATGAAAAATCTTTAACTTTGCTGAAAATACAAATGTTATTTAACTTCCTTAATTCAATATATGGTGATATTTTTGTCTATTGTTATCATCATCATAAATTAGTGTATTTGAATTACGTGAGCATAGTTGCATATAATTTTCTATGAAATCTAAGAAACTTCTGACATTTAACTTAAAATAGGAGAAAAAAAGTGCACTTACCTTGTCAAGCTGAAGTAAAAATAAAAGTAGTATTGCAGATTTTTACTTCTTGAACAGTAAGCGTTCTTTATGTATATATTCACTGTCAGGATGCAACCATTAATGTAGAGCAAATCAACTTAGATGATGCTCATATTTCTTAAACAATTCTGTAACTGAAATTGTATGTCGTTTACTCTAAGTGGAGAGCTAAAACCACAGAGATGACACACTTCCTTTCTGTAACAACCATACCATGACATGTTAGAGGGGAAAAACACCAACTTGCCCAAATTAGCTTTCAGAACAACAGGAAGTAACACAGGAGAAAAAAGTCTTGTAGGCAGACAAGTATTCTACATTTATGAAGTTTTTCTCGCTTGTTATCTGTGCTCAGGTGGCTTACCTCCAACGATGTTGGGAGCAGTGTTCCACTGCTATCACAGCTACCTGTATTCCTGAAGTATTTATTAGGTCTGTGCATAGTCTGTTGGTTTGCTTGAAAGACTTGAGGTGATGTTCACTTGAAAGAATTAAAGGCGTTTAGAAGTACTGTAGATGTTCATAAGCTACTGTTAAGTGTGATTTTTATATATATATATATATATATATATATATATATATATATATATATATGTAATAAGAATTTTTTTATTCCTCCCAGTTAAATTTTACCTGCTATGATACTGGAAATTTGGTTTAGGCACATCCTAGGTCCAAACTTAAAAAATTCAGAGTATTATTAAATAAGAACAAAAGGTTCTTAATCTTTTAGATTAATGGAATGTTCTCCTGGGAGACCTAGTTCATAGGCACATCCTCTGTCCTACTCTGAGGGCCATTCTTAGAAGCACTCAGCCAAGCGTTAGTGTGTGTTTTGTGCTGCAGTCTATAGCAAATAAAATGAATAGAAGATCCTTTGAAATAAATTTCTGTGGGTACTTAGTTAGAACAAGGCTTTTTCTGCATATAAAAATAGATGTAACTTGAATCCCTAGAAAAATGAGTAAACTGGAGTTTGAAGGACTATAGTATTTTATTTTTATTTTGAAAGAGACTCTTAACTCTTTTCTGTAATTCAGTTTTGATTTGATTGATGTGCTATTGCTCTCCACCATGGATTTTATTTTTTCCCTTTGTTTGAGAAGTTGAATAAACCTGCTGTCTGTCTGAAGATTGCTTAGCTCTATGGTGGCTTGCATGGCACTTCAAAAAATGTAAATTGAATCAATGTCAAACTTGAGCCTCTAGTTTAAAGCCTAGTATGACAGATGAGCCATGGCTGAATAATCACCTTGGTACCAGTCCATTAGCATTGTTATGGATTTATGGCAGTTTAGGATTATATTAAAGATCAATCTGTTTTAGTATAATAGTATGTCTAGTATACCACTGAAATATTTGTAATATGGATGTAACAAGTGAACCATGTCTTTCCTCTTTTCTTACAGGTTCAAGACTGGTCAGATCAATGGGGATTTACTGATCTACCATGTCCTGCTAACTCTGAAGCCATACTATGCAAAGCCATATGAGATTGTAGTGGATCTCACACATGCTGGCCCCAGTAATCGTTTTAAAACAGATTTTCTTTCTAAATGGTTTGTAGTTTTTCCAGGCTTTGCTTATGAAAATGTCTCAGCAGTTTTTATTTATAACTGTAATTCTTGGGTCAGAGAATACACCAAATACCATGAAAGGCTTCTGACAGGTTTAAAAGGAAGCAAAAGACTTATTTTCATAGACTCTCCAGGGAAATTGGCAGAGCACATTGAACATGACCAACAGAAACTCCCAGCAGCTACCTTGGCTTTGGAGGAGGACTTGAAAGTGTTTCACAACGCTCTCAAGCTAGCTCACAAAGACACCAAAGTTTCTATTAAAGTAAGGCCTCTTTAACTCTCTTCCTATTGAATTCTTATATTTTGATAAGGATTTGAATATGATTTTACTGTCTCTTAATTCTCCTCTGTAGGGTCTTGAGGAAAAAATCCCGATTTATTAGTATGTACGCTTCCGGAAGCATAGCATTTGTTATGGTTTCTTATGTTTAACTGTGTAAAATAGAAGTGTCAGATTCTTTTTGTGCTCTTTGGGTTGTTAACCAATGATGCTGAAACATTTTTCTGCTCTGCTTTTAAGGTTGGGTCTACAGCTGTGCAGGTGACATCAGCAGAACGAACAAGAGTCCTGGGACAAACAGTGTTTTTAAATGATATTTACTATGCCTCAGAAATTGAGGAAATATGTCTTGTTGATGAGAACCAGTTTACCTTGACCATTGCCAACCAAGGCACACCACTCACTTTCATGCATCAGGAATGTGAAGCCATTGTTCGGTCCATCATTCATATACGGACGCGGTGGGAGTTGTCACAACCAGACTCCATCCCGCAGCACACTAAAATTCGCCCTAAAGATGTCCCTGGAACACTGCTGAACATAGCACTACTCAACCTGGGAAGCTCAGACCCCAGTTTGCGGTACAGATCTTTTAAATTAACACCACCTTTGGTCAAAAATGTGAATTCTTTTTTTCTTCTTTTCAAGATTTTCTTGAGGTTTCTTGAGGTTAACAAATCTCTTGAACAAAAGAGTTTTTCTTTCATCACAGCTCCACAAATAAAATACACTTTTTAATAAGTCTAAGATTTTCTAAAGAAAGATCAGCTTCTCTGTGTCTGAAGAAAGACATTCATATTGTCTGAGTAAGTGAAAATGTTAAGGAAGTTCAATTTCTACTTGTAAAGAGACATACTTATTCTTTGCAACATATGTTTATTAGGTAGACTTGATTTTCATGGTGTTGAACTTCTTGCTTAGTAATTTTGGAGCTGTATCCCTTAGATCAGGGCAGGATCTTGTCAGAAAGGACTATCTTAAAATGGGTAGTGACTTGGTGGAAGCTTTTGGGGTCCTTGGCTTCTCTCTCCCAGCAGCAGTACTTGGAAGTACTTAGAATTTCCCAGGACTGAATGTCTCCCTAACAAGTCCAATACAGAATCATTCAACCATAGTCTTTAACCTCATGAGAGATTGTTTGAAACAAATGGTTGAGTAACCTAATTCACTTCTCCAAAGCAGGTGCTGTTGTGTCTGACCCTTAATGAATGCAGGAAAAAAGTTCAGGTTTTAAGTGTAGTCACTTATATAGCAATATTGATTTGATGTTTAAAATGTCAGTATAACCACTGTGACGTTTTAGTGTAACACCTGTACTTTAAGATATATGAGAAAAGTATTACAAGTCGCATTGTCTGTTTTGTTTCAGGTCTGCTGCCTATAATCTTCTATGTGCCTTAACCTGTACCTTTAATTTAAAGATTGAGGGCCAGTTACTGGAAACTTCAGGTCTGTGTATTCCTGCCAACAACACACTCTTTATTGTGTCTATTAGTAAAACTCTTGCAGCTAACGAACCACATCTTACCTTAGAATTCTTGGAAGAGTGTATTTCTGGATTTAGCAAATCTAGTAAGTAACAGTAGTATTGCATAGTGCTAACCATGAATTTGAAAAGCTTTAAGTTGGTAGCTGTCTGTCTCAGTTAATTGAACTATCTCATGTTACTGAGTCGCAGTAAGTTTAAATTGCAAATGTTTTCTAGAGCAGTTTAGATGGGTTTTCAAGATTGTCTTTTTGTATCTGTTCGTTAATAATCAAGTTGTATAATCCTCTGAAGCTCAGCAGTGTCATGAAATGGACTGGGATCTTTCGGAGCAAAAGCATTACTTCGTTTGCATGTTTGAATGTGCCCTTTCATTTCTGATGAACTAAATTAAAAAAAAACCTGCTTTTTATATTCTGAAATTAATGTTGGAACAAGCTTCACTAGGACATCTCAGTGGTTTGGAATGAGTAGGTTAATTCAGAGAGCTCACAATACAAGCTATTTGTTTCATATGGCTGTTGATGATTTTGTACAGTCCATATCAGGTTGTTACTAATCCATCAGAAATTAATTCACCAGAAATACTGCAGAACAAAACCCAGTCTGACGTCCATGATAGTGACAGTTTTGAACTCTAGAAGATATATGCACAGAGGGGTTATGAGGCTTATCATTTAGATCCTGTCAGATTATTTATATCTCTTTTAATTGTAAATCTAGTTCTGTTCCATTGTGTTAGTAGTCCTTTTTACCAGGCATAAAACACCAACTTTAGTGTTGAAAACTGTTTAAAATATGTTCTCAAGATTAAGAAAAAAAATAATTTATCTTAAGTTCTGTATTATACTGAGTTAACATATCTTTATCTCACAGCTCTTAATAGGGTATTAAAATGTCAAAATCTCCTTGCCAGATACCTACGGAAGTTTCTTGGATGTTATTATTAGAGTATGTTCCTTTTGAAGCTTGTCTGTTTGCCAGTAGCATTTGCGCAGGTGTCCCACCAAGTTTCATTCACCTGTTACAGAGAATAATTATTTTATACAATGAAGTTGAAATGAAAAGGGCTTGCAAATAATTTACATATAAATAGAGACCAATGTTGGATTTGTGTTACAAAGTGAATTTTTATTTCAGGTATTGAACTGAAACATCTTTGTCTGGAGTACATGACTCCCTGGTTATCAAATCTGGTCCGATTCTGTAAACACAATGATGATGCCAAGCGCCAGCGAGTCACTGCTATTCTTGATAAGCTTATAACAATGACAATAAATGAAAAACAGATGTATCCTTCCATTCAAGCTAAGATATGGGGAAGTCTTGGACAGGTACAGGTTCTCCATGATTTATTGCAATTTATATATGAGCAGCAAGTTGTAGTATTTTTAATCACATAAATGTTGATACAGAAAAATGAAATGGATCTTGATAGGACCAAAGTATGTTAGCTATGCGGAGAGAAGAGCATATGTTTCTTTTCTACAAAATTATCAAATCAAATTATCTATCAAATTATTAACTCTGAATTTAAGGAACATGTTCTTGGTCCCTACTGAGAATTGAAAATTAAAGATCTCTGGAATTAGTCATAAAAATTTCATCAAAACCCCTGAATGCACTAGTATTGAGTTGAAAGAACAAATACTTGTATATTCAGAGGTATGTTAGGCTTATGGCATGAGAGAAATTTTCTTCTGTTTTGCGCTTTGAACTTTTAAAACAAACATTTTGATTAAAATTAATAGAACGTAAAACCTCCTTTAATTTAACATTTTAACCAATTTATGGCCTCATTCTGCTTCCCAAGAAAAGAAAAATGAAGATAAAGTTGCCATTCATGAAGGAAACTTCCAAGAAATGAGACCTGCTTTACTTGCCATGACTGTATGGCTTGATCACAAGCTTGTTATCAACTTTATTATCGTACTTTTTCTTTCTTTCCTTTTTTTTTTTTTTTTTTTTTTTTTTTTTTTTTTTTAACATGTCATCCAAACTGATATAACCCAGCATCGCAAAGTTAGTTTTGGAGAACATGGGGGAATTCTCAAATGGATGCATGGACACATTTTCTTATTTGATCCACTTAGGCTAATAAATAAACGTACTTTGCAAAATTGAATCACACTGAGAGCAATGTGATTGTCATGTCCAGTGTGAAAGTACATTAGCAGTTAAATATGGAGAAAGTGAGAGGATGAAATATTCCACAGAAGTTGGTGGGAATTTTATTATTGACTTAGTTGATCCAGAATTTCAACCAAGTTTATGAACATAAAAATTATATAAAAGCTGAAGTTGAATTGTACTGAAATAGAACTAATCCTAGCCTACATATCACATTCAGATAGTTCTCTCAGCACTTCCTTGGATTTGATTCTTAACAGCCTATATTAAATATGTGAGTTTTTTTGTACCTGCTAAGAAAAATGTTTATTAGTAGCTGTACCATGCATGGCTAGTCCTCTAAGGAAAATTGTGATGGATAAAATCTTAGTTACACCTGGGAAGTATGGGATCAGGGTTTCCCCTTCAAATCCAGTTTCTTATTAGTGTTAGTACTTTATGAATAGTTCAGATCTAAAATGGAAAATAAAATAGAAATAATACAAACCACATTTCAGCCTCTCCACAGTTGTGAAGCATGCATTTCAATTTGGAGTAAATTCTAATAGAATTCATCTTTGTGCTTCTACTATTTAAATTAGGCTTTTTTTTCCAAAAGGATAACAAATCACTATAACAGATGCTCTAAGTTATGCTAGTTATGTATCTTAAACTAAAAATGAATGATTGCTTATTCAAAAAGCTGTTTACTGCATACAAATGAAGTTATTTAACTAATATTAACAGGATTTTTTTCTCTAACAGATAACAGATCTACTTGATGTAGTGCTGGACAGTTTCATCAAAACTAGTGCCACAGGAGGGTTAGGATCCATAAAAGCTGAGGTTATGGCAGACACAGCTGTAGCTCTTGCTTCTGGAAATGTGAAATTGGTTTCAAGCAAAGTGAGTGCTTCTTTGCCTTAACTTCCCCTTGTATAATATTTTTTACCTGAGAAAATAAGGACACAGTGCTTTCTGTTAACTAAGTACAGGCAATAAGGCAACAACCATTATAAAATGGGTTCCTAGCAACAGAGTAGTTCCAGTGTTAAGTTATAGTGGCTTTGACTGAAATCTTTAGCTCTTCTCTTCATTTGATTAAAACAAATGGTTGCTCTCTTTCAGGTAATTGGAAGGATGTGTAAAATAATCGACAAGACCTGTCTGTCTCCAACTCCTACATTAGAACAGCACCTAATGTGGGATGATATTGCTATTCTAGCACGTTACATGCTGATGCTCTCCTTTAACAATTCCCTGGATGTGGCAGCACATCTCCCCTACCTCTTCCATGTAGTCACTTTATTGGTGGCTACTGGCCCCCTTTCTCTCAGAGCTTCCACTCATGGTCTGGTTATCAACATCATTCATTCTCTGTGCACTTGTTCACAGCTTCACTTTAGTGGTAAGTTTTTGTCAGGTATTACATTAAGTTGATTGCTCCTCTAGTTTGTTTTAAGAAATATTTGAGGTGTCTTTTCTTCACTTTCATGAAGTCATTGTATATCATACCACTAATGGGACTAAGATGTCTTTTCAAGTTGACTCTGAAGATAGGAATCCTAGTGTAGAAAAGGATAGAAAAGGCCAAGTTGCTTTGGGATTGATTGATTTTTCATTGCAATGAAGTTAATGGAAATTACCTGTGACTACCGAAAGTTAGAAAAATATAAATAAGTTGAAATACTCTTTACTGTAACAATTCTGAAACAACTTTGCTTTTTGGCATGTAAAACAATAAAATACCTGCTGAGAAGAGTAGCTGAAGCAAAGGGAGCTTGCATTTGAACCAGAATGAGAATATAAGGTAGAACAGGTAACAGCATGGAGTTTTTTATGGTGATCTGGTTAAGAGCAGCTGCATAATGAAAATTGTTTATATAACTGGCTTCCAAAAAAGGGAAGGAAGTAAGTATCAGTGAGTATCTGTAATGCAGATAAAGGAGAAGATACTCCTGTGCTAAAACCAGCTGATGTTCCTCTTTTAAATGGTTGCATAATGTGGTAACAAAAATATCGATTACATAAGGCAATTGTGAAACTATACTATTAAAGCAGATACTTTGCATATTGCTGTATTTTAGCAGTCCTAAAATAATTAAAAGTTAAATGCCTATATTAACAAAGAGCTATATATTTACTGTCGCAGAAGTACAGTATAAAACCAGGCTTGATGTTGTGCAGAAATATTTACATGTTTATGTAATCTTGTTTTTTAAGCATGTGGAGAGTCATTTGATACATGTATGGAGAGAATGAGAGAGCATCTGCATGTGGCTAGAGAAACACACACATGCACGCATGCTCTCTCTCACACTCTAAAAAAAAAAACAAAACAAAACAAAACAAAAAAAAACAAAAAACAAAAAAAACCCACCACGCTTTGCCCTGAGCCCTGGAGTGAAAGACAAGCTTTCCTGTTTAAGCAGTGAATTTGAAGAACACTGAAATGAAACGAAAGTTCATATTTGTAAATATATTCAGTGCCGGTAGCAGGAGCTGCATTTTCCCAAGGGCTCAGCTCTGTATTTTCTTCCGATTTAAATGGCTTTCTTCACTTCAGGGACAGAGCCAAAAATAGAATTTGATTGCCGCTTGAACTCCCAGGACTGTTGGTATTTCCAGCCAGGAACTCTCCAGGTTTCCATTTTGGGAACCAATTTGAGGAGCAACCTCACAGAACCACTTTTTAAATCAAATTCCTTTCTCCCTCTTTTAGCAACACACGTTCCTGGTGCCAGCAGTTGCAGCAGTCTGTAAAGCAGATCACAGTTCTTATGGCACATGCAGAGACAAGTAGCAAAGAAAACAGAATTGGAATGGCAAAATGATATCTAGGATGATTATCAACTTTTGTTTTCATGGGAGGGCGATCTCAATAGGATTTAAATGTGAGTTGAATTTCAATGTGTTAAATCTAATATCTAAAAAATTTATTCAACAGAGGAGACCAAGCAAGTGTTAAGGCTGAGTTTGACTGAGTTCTCTCTGCCCAAATTTTATTTGCTGTTTGGAATCAGCAAAGTGAAATCAGCAGCAGTCATTGCCTTCCGGTCCAGCTACCGAGACAGGTCGTTCTCACCCGGTTCCTATGAAAGGGAGACTTTTGCACTGACTTCCCTGGAAACTGTTACGGAAGCTTTGCTGGAGATTATGGAGGTAGGTGGTTTAAAACAAAATGAATTTTCCATAGGGGAAAATGGCATTACTTATACTTCCATGCAGGCAAACAGTGTAGTGAGATGTACCTCCCACGATGTGGTAAAAACTATTTATTAGCTGGCTTCTGAGAGCTAAAATAACTACAAGTTCTGAATTTTAAAAATACTTTGTCTTAATATTACATTTATTCAAACAATGTAATTCTTTTTAGGCTTGTATGAGAGATATTCCTACATGCAAGTGGCTGGACCAGTGGACTGAGCTAGCTCAAAAGTATGTTGTAGAACACAAAACGTAACCCCTAACCGCCTGTGTAGCGCGCTTACAATTCTCACTTTTTTTTATTATACAGCCTGTTTGTGCATATGTTTGTTTAATATAGTGTATTTTGTTTCTTCACAGGTTTGCATTCCAATATAATCCATCTCTGCAGCCAAGAGCGCTTGTTGTCTTTGGCTGTATAAGTAAACGTGTGTCTCATGGACAAATAAAACAAATAATCCGAATTCTTAGCAAGGTATGTGGGTCTATGTCTGTTTTCCTCTGTGACTCATAAAATAATCTAAAATGTTTATCTTGCCATGAAATGTAGAACTCAGAATAATTTGAGGAAAAATACATTCTTCTGGTGTATTCTTATACATTACGTTCTGCCTAATAGGAATTTTAGTTTTTGTTACCCTAGCTTTTTGCTTTAAATCAATTTGATGGCAGTAAGTTTCATCAGTGCTGCTGTTTCTAGAATAAAAGTGGTATTTGTCAATGTTGAACTTACAATTCGAGACACTGAGATTGATCCAGAAAAATCAGTATTTATAGAAATGAAAAATTTTGTGTTCCTTTTTCAAGGAAGTTGTTAATGTATTGTATTAAAAGTAAATGCAATAAAGAACAAACCATTTATATACACGAAATTCGAAACAGACTACCTAGCTTGGGAACTATGTCCATGTTTTCTAAAGTAAGTTGTCTTCCATAGCAGGTGAACAGTGTGCTGAAGGTGTTTCCTTAAGTATTTTAGACATATTTCATAGACATAAAATTTAACTGAATAGTGTCTGAATTGTAGGAGAATTATTCTCTGCATTTTACATTCTGTCTAGCACCTTAACTTTTTTTAATACGTTGTGCAATACACATATCACTTCTTTCTGTATCTTAATTTGTAAAATTCTTTGAGAATGCTTTTAAAATGAGTTCAAGTTTCATAAACTAATTGAGAGCTACACTTACTGTTTAGAATTTTGATCTTTTTACAGAGCAAAATCTAATTATGGGTTCTATTTCTTATTATTACTTTTTCTACGAAAAGGGACTTGAGAGCTGTTTAAAAGGCCCTGATAATTACAACAGCCAAGTTCTAATAGAAGCTACGGTTATAGCACTCACCAAACTGCAGCCTCTTCTTAATAAGGTAAACATATGGGTTTTTTAAGAGTAAGCAGGGAATAGTTACTGTTAATGAAAATTATAATTCTGGGTGTCGCCTCAAAAAAGCGATGTATCCAAAGTTCACACCTCACTACCACGACTTGTGTTCAGAAACCCTACGTATGGGATAAATGTTGTAGAAGAGTGAATGTGGGACTTGTGCAAAAACTTTAAAACTGGTTTAGAAAGTATCATTCTGCTTCATCAAGCTGGGCAGAAGCCAGGTAGGCAGAGACCATACTGTAGTCTATCTGTCTTTCCAAAAGCTCTTTGGTCTTGACTTTCAAATGTATGACTGCTAATATATGCCTTTCAGGTCATGGCTTGTAATGAATGCTAGTCCCATCTGAGTTGAGTTTAGCCATCTGTGTATTCAAGTTCTTAACTTGAAACATAGCAGCAAACTAATAGGCACACCATTATGAAACACCTTGGAAATTCCTTGTGGAATTGTCTTGTCGGACACAGCTAAAAGGACACAGTTCATTTAAAAGAAGGGCTGGTTCTTGAAAGAGATTTCTGGAGAGCGTGATTGGTTCTGCAACTTCTCATTTGTTAGAGACAGTGTATTTGAAAATATCCCCAAAAAAGAAATTAACTTTGGTATGTGAAAGGCTTGTTTAATATGCTTGTTTGACTTTCACATACCCAAAGATTTTAGGCACAGTTTGTTAATCTTGATTTCACTCTGTTTTGCTCTTTGCATAGGCTGTGTTGTCTGGGCCATCTGGTAGTATTGTAGCATTTAAAACAGTAAGTCCCAGCACTAATGGCTGTGATATGCTACTTGAACTTCTGATGATTTCTTTCCTTTCTATTAGTATGCCATGACCTTACCCTGGAAATGCAGCTGACAACTAACTTAATTGTCCTTTACAAGCATCCTGGTCCCCACTGTTTGTATTGCATGTTATTTCCACATAGTGTTTTGCAGAGAGGATTACAATGCAGAGCCTCACATATGTTTGCTAGTAAAGAAGACTTGTTTGTATCAAATGTGCTGTATAAGGGGTCCAGGATTTGTTGAATCCCAACTCTTGCATACCTGTTCAGATTTAGAGATGAAATTGCCAGCCACTTACGTATGCAGAATTGCAATCTATTTTCATGCGTTCTCAAATTGGTAATGAAAGATGCATTATTGTTCAGTCTGGTGCAGGGCAAAATCCATCTGATGTATTTGTGAGTCAAGGAAGGGATGTAAGAGAAAAGCAATGTTATGTTTTTTTAAGAAAAGAAAAACAAACAAAAAAGAGAAAAGCTTGAAATTAATTTGCTTTGAACTTTCACCTGGGAAGTGCGTCAAGATTACAGGTTCATGTGAACATCCGTTTGTTCTCAAGCTGGACATGTTTGAGGACAGAATTTGCTACAAAAAGGATAGTAATATATGGCATATATTAAAACATGTATTAGCCCTATTTCAGTTATAGGAACTGTCTTGAAAATGAAATCATGGTGGTTTTCTTCTTCCTTCTAGGACTCTCCTATGCACAAGGCCCTCTTTTGGGTAGCTATGGCAGTACTCCAGCTAGATGAAGTAAACCTGTATTCAGCAGGTACAGCACTACTTGAACAGAATTTGCATACCTTGGATAGCCTTCGTGTATTCAATGATAAGGTAAGCAAGCCCTCTGTTAGTAATCAACTGTGGTTAAACCTCAGTTTGTATAAGCAATTAGATCTGTTAAAAAGGGGAAAAATATCCTCATGATCACGAGTTACACAACTAAAACTGAAAATTGTATTGCAAATAGTGTCCCTTGAGTAACATCAAAAGTAAAACTGCAATGTAGACATGAAGCTTGTAGTATTTGTTCCAAACTGGAATGGAAATATATGGATATATTCTAGTCAAGTGTTTGATTTTTTTTTTTTTTTTTACATGTAAACTCTTAAAGTTATTGTATTTTGTCACTTTTCAAAAATTTGAGTTATAACTAAGTTTCAGTAAGATACTCTTGCACTTATTTTCCCTGCGTCAGAGCCCAGAAGAGGTGTTTATGGAGATCAGGAGACCACTGGAATGGCACTGTAAGCAGATGGATCATTTTGTTGGGCTAAATTTCAACTCCAACTTTAATTTCGCACTAGTGGGACACCTCCTGAAAGGTAAGAGTACATATAGATATTCATTTTACATGTCACACTCTTAATTCAGAACCAAAAGCAAGCCCAAGAATAAAGGAGGGGAGAATTGTGTGGTTGATTTTAAGTAACTTATTCCAGCTACTTAGATCACAGAATAGATGCAAGATTAAATTTACTTTGACTAAAGGACTCTGCTACAATCCCTATGAAGGTTATTAGGGCAGCTGAACTGTCATGGGATTCGTGACTTCACTTGCTACTATTCTTTAGTTCTTCCTTTAAAAATATTTTTTTTCTCCATGTGTTTGACTGTATTCAGACTCTGTTATTTAGGAGATTGATTTGTGAGAAATAGATATAAGCACAGACATCTGAAATTATGTGTTTTTTTGGAAGAGGGACATAATGCACTTTCAAGAAAAATTTTTCTCTGTTAATATTGCTTGCATACCCACTATATGAATTTTCCTGAGAACTTGCTGGAAAATATTTTAAGTATTTTAAAAACATTAATGCTTTATAAATATGCATTCAAAAATTAAACACAATATTTGGTTTCTTAACCTCGTTTCTTAGGGTACAGGCATCATTCTCCTACTACTGTAGCAAGAACTGTAAGGATTTTACATACACTACTATCCCTGGTTAACAAACATAGGAATTGTGACAAGTTTGAGGTGAACACCCAAAGTGTGGCTTACCTAGCAGGTAAAATAAAAAAAAACAATAATGAAAAAAAATGCAACGTACTTTTAAAGTTGTGCTGACTGAAAAGGAATGGGGTATTGTGGGAATTCTTTGTGGCTTTAAGTTGATAAAATTTTAGCAATGTTGCATATCAATGTAACTTTTATTGAAGATGGACCAGAGTTTGTGTTAGGCTGGGGCAGGTCAGTGGAAGCTCACTGTGTACTGATGGCTCACCAGGTGAGCAAGCTCAGCACTGAAGCTACCTTGCAACTTTCAAAATACTTCAGGGAGTCTGATGGGGTTTTTTGGATTAAATACTTAAGTGTGTGCCTTAAAGCATTCAAACTTCTAGTTGCCTAGAAATAGGAAATTTTGACCATGTGACGGGAGAACATTTACATCGGTAATTCTAACTGGTTGGGAAATCTAACTTTCTTTTTTTTTAATCACCTTTCAATCTGTATGTTTTGGTAAGGTGTGATTACATTTCAGGGGACTTCTTTGTACTAAGCAAAAAATTTAGGTTGATGGAGTATTGCTTGCATTCTTCACTGTATTCTTGGAAAACTGATGTTAGCTTTCTTTGATTTTTTAGCTTTGCTGACAGTATCTGAGGAAGTTCGAAGTCGCTGCAGCCTGAAGCATAGGAAGTCTCTCTTGTTGACAGATGTTTCAATGGAAAACGTTCCTATGGATACATATCCCATACATCACAGTGACACTAGCTATAGGTCAGTTATTTCACTTTTAGATAAGTCATCCTGATTTTAACATCTATTTCCTTTAGTAAATTAGCTTTAGAAAACCTATGGTGTATTGAAAACTAGAACCTACATTTATAAAGCTAAACTAATGTTCAGCTGCTTGTTAGTGGTTTGAAACCAATATGCTACTTATATTGTGCTCAAGTGTCACAGGGAAATTTGGGTACCAAGTTTTTATCAACTTCATTTTGAGATCCATAAAACTATTTCAGAGCTTAACCGGTCTCGTGGTTCTTAAGCTTTTTGCTGACCCTTTCCACAAGACTTAATTTCACCCTATTTTTCATTTGTGTGTTGGAAAAAAATTCTATTTGTCCTTTAGAGCCTTAAGGCCTATACTAAGTAATCACTTACTGCCATTCATTAGAAAATCTTGATGTCTGATATCCTGTCTCTGAACAGCCACAGAAATAAGTTAGGGAATCAACCTCTAAGTGACACACAGAGCCTGGTTTCTTGGTAAAGTCTATTTTTTTGCATCCAGTATGGAGTAGCTGGTTATTAAATGTCATTCACCTTGCCTCATAGGTTGATTTGCATCTCTTCTATTTCACTGTTTGATTTTTCCTCTGGCATTCCATTTGTACCAGATTGTTAGTTTTCACTAGCTTAAACTTTTTTTGCAAGCAAAGCAATTGCTCTTTCTTAATGTGTATTTCTGGGAGATTAGTCTGTTAGGAAAGATCATTTTAATAAAGAATACTTTGACTAGTTGAATAATTTATGCCTAAATGTGCACAGTTTTAAGAGTTTTCTAATTAATTTCTCTGCACTTTCAGGACACTAAAGGAAAATCAACCATGGTCATCACCAAAGGGGTCAGAAAGACATCTAGCTGCCAGTTACCCGACAGTGGGGCAGATAAGTCCTCGAACACGAAAATCCATGAGTTTGGATATGGGGCAGCCCTCACAAGCCAACACTAAAAAGCTTCTAGGTTATTAAGATACCTAATTTGCTAATTTGTCTACAGGAAATCTCAGGAAATGTTATTGGGGAAAAATAGTTTTTATTTGTTCTGGCTTTTAAGTGCCTGTTCCTGATTCAAAGGAATATGTACAGTTTCTATAAAATACATATTATGGAGCACTGTGCAGTTAAAGAGGACTAATCTAGCCCTTTTGATCAGAGAAGGGGGAGGAGTGTGAGTGATGCTCAAAATATGCATGTTGAAGTGGCAAAAACCAGATATTCTATATGTTAAAGATTCACAGTACTAATTCTTTGCCACCAGCCCTCTTCCAGCAAAACCAGTAAGCTGAATACCTTAGCTTATGTTAGAAGAGATGGTTCTAAGACATTTCAGAAGTTTTTGAAGTAATCTGATTTTCAGTCGTGGCTTCTCAATGCATCAGAGTTACAAGCAAGGTTTTAATATTAGAGAAAAGAGATGAATCGTTAGTCATAACTTACAGTTACGCTTTTATACTATATGACATATATCGAAGAACAGAGGCACTTCTCTCATTACAATCCTATTACCGCTTCCTTTTCAGTAGTCACATTCTGGCATGTTTATTCAGTGTAACATGTTGACCAGGAAACCATAGCATGCCCACAACTTACATATTTGAATAAATTGCATGCTATACTCATGTATTGTGAAGCATTTTGGAAACTGCGATGGAGAGCGGCATGGTGTGACTGTTATTTTCTCTACCACCACTGAGAATGGTGAAAATGTGCCCAGATTCCTATCAGTATGTTGTAGATAAGATATAACTTGGCCAGAAAAATACACGCCCTGCAAATCAGAAACACTTGCAGTATGGGTTTAGCTTTAATGTTTTTAATTTCCTGATAAATTGTTTTTAGGTACAAGGAAAAGTTTTGACCATTTGATATCGGACACAAAGGCTCCTAAAAGGCAAGACATGGAATCTGGAATTACAACGCCCCCAAAAATGAGGAGAGTAGCCGAAAATGATTATGAAATGGGTGAGAAACAGGACTAACATTTTAAGAATAATGCTGATTATAAATGCCTTGTGTATATACATATATATACAAAGGATTATTTCTAAATTCAATGTTTATTTGCCTGGGTTACTACAAGGTAAGGGATAAGTATTTTTCTTAATGTCATCTGGAGAGTACAGTCTTCTGTATCACTGGCAATTGAGATTTGAATTAGTTTGCTCAGTTTGCAGATCCAGAATAAGGAGCAGCTATAAATTACAGCATATAGGAGTGAAATGAAACAAACAAAATTTGGCTTTCTTTAAGTGACTAAGCCTTAAGTGCAGATTTTTGCACAAGATGCAATATGACCTAACGCCTAGAATGCCTCTCTTCATCTTCTCCCCCATCTGCTTCCTGTGCCCCCACCCCCAATTGCAATGCAAGACCAGGGTTCTTCTGGCATATCTGATGTTGGTCTGCTGCCTGACCCTGACTATGTTACTTACCACCCCTGGGCCTGTATTTCACTGAATGAGAAATTGGGGTTATTTTTTTTACCATCTGATAATACATCCCATGTGACAATCTAGCACTACTAGTATTACAGCATTGTTGTTACTTTTACATTTTACGAAAAGGCTGGTGAACTCTGAGGTTTGTGCATGAGTGAAGTTGTTGTACAAGACCTAATTCTATTTTGATATTGGTTTATTGTGCTTTGAATGAGTTGCTCTTTTCTATCTGGCAGAAACCCAGAGAATATCACCACAGCAACACCCGCATCTTCGAAAAGTTTCTGTTTCTGAGTCAAATGTCCTCCTAGATGAAGAAGTTCTGACTGACCCAAAAATTCAAGCACTCCTGCTTACAGTTCTTGTAAGCCTACTTTCTGCATATTATTATGCATTATTTTCTGATAATCTTTTATTTTCTGAAGAAGCATATGTTCACTGCAGTATATCTAAATTGGCATAGATTAGAATCAGTATGTGATGTGCAATGGTATTCTTTTGTTACCATTCTTCAAACTTTCTAGGAATCACTTTTAGAAATAGATTTAAAAATCTGTAAGAGCAAATACTGAATTTTCGTTATTCTGTCTTTTTTCTGTGAGACGTATCCTACAATTGTCTCCTTTTCCTGAGGGAGAGAGATCAGAAACTAATTTTATATAATAAAAGGATGTTATATATTACATTTTTGAAGTTAAAAAATTAAAATTGTAGGAATTCCAGCATAATTCAATTTAAAGTTTGGCAACTTGTTACAAAGCTTCCAGAATGATAGCACTTTCTTCAGTTGCACCAATAGTTTCTATTCCTAAAATAATGCAAGACTCAGTTGCACCAAAATATTTGCTAAAATAAAAACTATTGCTATTTTTCTCACATAAACATAAAATACTTCAACTCTGTGTCCAAACATGACATAAAGTAGTCTTCTGTAATGCTGCTTTTTTGGAATCCAGAGATCTTAAAACCTTAAACTACAATAACAAAAACATGAAGAAAAAAAAACTCCACCTCGTAATTTCTCAAATTTAATTAGAAGCTTGCTGATCTCATCCTTTGCATTGTGGCAGGCAACATTAGTGAAGTACACTACTGATGAATTTGACCAGCGGATTCTTTATGAGTATTTAGCAGAAGCCAGTGTTGTCTTCCCCAAGGTCTTTCCTGTTGTGTAAGTATCTAAAACTCTTTTTATATTATGACTATGTTTTTCGTAAAAAGAAAAAAAAAACACACATACATGTGCACGCATACAAAATCTAGGTGATTGTTCATTTGTAGGTTAGTAGCTGAAATCTATCCTTGCCTTGTAGAGACAATTATCTGTAGCAATTTGAGACTTGTCCTTTTCCCTATGCTAATGAATTTAATTTTCTTACTAGAACAGGCATCCTCAGATATCACTGCTACAGATGGTACTCAAAAGTATTCTTCCATGTCAGAGCTTTAGGCAGGTTGGCAGAGCGTGGGAGAGCTCTGTACTGCTGTTGCTAGGGTGCCTGTCTGTGCAACCATCGGTTGTCTTCTAAAGCTTTCAGTGTTCCTGCCATTAGTCTAGTCTAATTTAGCATGGCTTTAGCAGTTATTTGGTACTGCAGAGAAACAAATTACATTTTAATATGTTCATATAGTTTATATTCAAGCCAATATAGCCTTTCTCCCTAGTCAGGTATGGATTTTTGATAGTACCACAGATGAATATCAAAACCAATTTGAAGTATAGTTCAAGATAATCTGTGGATATATTTCTTTAGATATCAGTTAAAAATAGTATTCACAGTGTAGTCAGTGCATATTAGCAAAGCCCAGCTATCTGATATTAATTTGAGTAGATTTTTAAAACTGACCTGTGCCTGATTGAGAATACCATTTTTTTTTCTGGCTTTATGAAATAATGGTCAAAGTTCAGACAAGCTCTGTGAATCATTGAAATCACAATTTTAAGTAGCTGGGATTTGTATCCAAAAAGTATGCTAGGAAGCCTTGACTAGACTGCCCTCTCTCCCACGATGGGAATTCTTCTAAGCACATGATATCTAAGAGGATGCTTGAACTGTCCGTATTAAGGCTAGCCAATACTACCCATGGTTTGTTTTCAGGTCAGTCACGGCATGTAATTACCATATGTTGTTCTGTCCTTTCTACGTACGCTTAGATTGACTATCAAATGTTATGGGAATTCCACATCCCAGTAATACAGTATGTTTAAAGCTGGATTGTTTTCAGAGGTTCAACTACCTCCCCAAGTTTATGAAGCTGCCTTGAAATTTCAGCTCTAAAATGTGCAAGTATCTACTGAAAATTCTTCAGTTGAAAATAGGTAAAACATTTGCAAAGTTTAGTGCTAGGTAGAGAGAATGCTGTAATGGGTTATGTTCTTACAGTTCTTCACTGTCTTAAGAGTCCTTACTGAACAGCTACAGGAGTTATATTCTGCTCCTAAAATCACAGGGAGCTTTAATAGCTGATTGTTAAAGTACAGTTTTGTTTAACTTAATGAACAAAAATAAGCCACTTCTCTTTTTTAGGCATAACCTACTGGATTCCAAGATCAATACTCTTTTATCGCTGTGCCAGGATCCAAACTTGTTGAATCCAATTCACGGGATTGTTCAGAGTGTTGTCTACCATGAAGAGTCTCCACCCCAGTACCAAACATCTTATCTACAAAGTAAATATCTTCCCTTTTTAAGCTACTGTGTTCCAAGTTAGATTTACTAATAAACAAAAGTCTCAGGAGTATTGCTGCCTTAACAAAATAATCAATTTTGTTATGTGGAATCTGTTCAACTTTATAAATCCTAATAATTAAGAAGTGCTCATATATTGAACAGTTACTAACATGAATGTTAAGATTGCTTGTTGCAAGTGCATGTCAAAAATCAAGTTATAACACAATCTGCATGAGTAAACAGTAGAAAAGAAGTTGAAACTGTGTTCTGTTTCCACTAACCAAGTTAAGGGAAATACAAAACATGAATGGTGGTGATAAATGAAGGTTTTAAGTTAGGCTTGTAAATTAGGAGTTGATTTAATTATCTAGTGTTATTGGAAAATTCTGTAATGTTTTTTTTAGTGCCCCAGCTCCAATTGCATGTGACACTTAAACTTGAAATCTAAATATTTTTTTTTGACCTTTAACCAAAGACTTTCCAGGAATATCCATAAGAAACAGGTGATAATTGGGAGAGACTTGTAAATATTGGCATATTTTTTGAAGTGAGATATGTATTCATAGCTAAATTTATCATGTGAAATATCACTAAGAATATCTTGCATGACAGTTCTGGGTTTTTTTTTGCTACTGATCTATCTCATATGCAAATTAAAATGTCATCATTTTTATTTTATACAAGGTTTGGATAAAATACTGTTGTTCAGTTGTCTCATTTTAGAAAGTTGATCATGCTTGCAAAAGCGTATCAAAATACTTAATTTCCATGCCTAAATAAATGCAGATGATGTACCACATGTGATTTCTAGTTGTTTTCTGTTAATTATGAGACCTGTGTTTTTGTGGTAAAATTCAATTTGTTGTTGTAGGTTTTGGATTTAATGGGTTATGGAGGTTTGCTGGCCCATTTTCTAAGGTAAGAACGATATTCTATATAGCAGTTTATCAGTGTTTTATCTTTGCTCCCTGTATAAAGTGCAATGGTGCCCCAGTAAAGATGCAAATAAATGTTAAAATATGGTACTGACATGAGCAAGGTAATCATCATCTAAGGCTGTCTTTTGTAGTTAATAAATAGTTTTCTGGCCTGCATCAGGTATTTTGATTGACTCTGTAAAGAGAATACTAAAAACATGGTAGTAATTACTGTCACATTACCAAAGTTGTCAGGTGGTAAATACACTTTTTCAGTGCTTCCAAGTTCACTAAGAGGTCCTGGACATACAATACTATTCAGAAAATCTGTATGATATATATCTTAGATCTTACAGGATTATGGGATTGATAAAACCGATGTAACGCTTTTAATAATTTATGAGGTTCGTGTAGGCTGGGGGTGTTCACCTTGTGAATAAAATTGCTCCTCCTTGCTGACTTCAGTAGTTCCTAGTGTGACTGAAATTACAGCTACAAGTTATCTTTAATGTGTAGCTTTAGTTTAATCTGGAAAACACCTCAAATCAGATTTTTAGATATTCGTATCAAGTGGTTTTCAAAGTTTTCAGGCAAAATCAGTTTAATGTTAGAATGAGTTCTGGGGCAAAGCTCATAATGACAGAAAAGTGGAAAGAAAAGAACCAATCTTTTCTTCTCTCCCTATCCACAGCAAACACAAATCCCAGACTATGCTGAGCTCATAGTGAAGTTTCTGGATGCCTTGATTGACACGTATCTGCCTGGAATTGACGAGGAAACCAGTGAAGAATCTCTCCTGACACCCACATCTCCATATCCTCCAGCAGTGCAGAGCCAGCTTAGCATTACTGCTAACCTTAACCTTTCCAATTCCATGACCTCACTTGCAACATCCCAGCACTCCCCAGGTCAGTAGCTGTTCTGATACTACATAAGTAAGGGGAATATCCTGAATTTAGTATTTATTTAGCCAAATACACAGTCTCATTGACTCTTTGGATGTATTTATGCATCAAGCTTCGTTGCATTCTTGAGTTAGATGAATATCAAACTGTTGACTAAGCTGTTACATGGGTATTTCAGACGTTGGATTTTGTCCATCACAAAAGTTGTCTTCCAAGTTGTTATGCATGAAGGCGGTAACACTAAGTGCATCAGAACGAATAACAGCTGCATCTTAATATGGAATAAATGCAGCCGTGGATCCTAGAAGATTAATAAATATAAATGCATAATCATGGCACTTTGCAAGGAGAATAATATCTGTTTGGGTACTACAAGCTAGCACACATTAGGAGAAATAATCCAGAACTCTGTTCAGCAGAAGAGTGTGGGGGCTGGTTCCGTTTCAGTTGACTGTATGATTTCAGGCCAATACACTCGCATAGGCAGCATCATAAGGAGGTCATAGCCCTTCCTGAAGAAAAAAGGCGTGCCTGTAGATACATGTGGAATACTGGGTCAGTTCAGATTACTGTATTTCCGAAAGTACACTGGTGATAAAATGAAGGCATTCAGGAAAAAACAGTCATTGAAAGCAGCAAAAGACTGAATAGAAATATGGAATACCTTGGCTAGCTTAGGGAGATGAGAATTGCGGGAAGTTGCAGAGGTTAAATTTAACAGCATAGGTTTTCAGACGTGGGAAATGAGAGCAAGCAAAAAGTATTCACAATAGTGTATGGAATATAAGCTAGGGGAAATGAAATGTAGGAAGAAAACAATGTATGTCAAAGAAATCTGCATGAAGTGATTTTGGACTACTGGCTCATACATCAAGGAAATTCTTTGCTCCTCTTTGTCATAAGAACTATGCTGTGTGATATTTACTTATATAGTGTTTTAACTACAACAATTCTGAAAGCTAAAGATAGTCAACTTACCTGTTTTATTTCTGGCCTTAATGGAAGGTTAGTAACCACTTGCATTTAGGTCTAATTGTTTTTTATGATGGGGCTTTTTG
The DNA here is from genome assembly GCF_028389875.1 of Rhea pennata. Classification (NCBI taxonomy): domain Eukaryota; kingdom Metazoa; phylum Chordata; class Aves; order Rheiformes; family Rheidae; genus Rhea; species Rhea pennata. Next base: position 1,555,559 of record NC_084682.1, read on the forward strand.
ACTCTCTTGTTGACTGGCTGCTGCTAGTCCCAAAATAAGCTCTACTTAGCTGTACTTAACTCTACTCAAGAAATCTGGTCTTTCAAATCATCAGTTTGCTCACTGATGCTGTGCATATTTTGTTGTTAAATATAATGAATATTCAATTCAACATGCAGAGGTGAGACATTGTTCTGTGTTGTTTAAATACTCTGGGAAAAGTGGTTTTTTTTCCAGTGAAATGAATAATGACTGCAACTTCAAATATTTTCCAGAATCTGAGAAGCCAACCAAAATTGTTTAAATTTAGTGGGATCACCTTCTTTATATACTGATGCTGGGTTCTAGGATTATATTTTTAAAAGCCTGTTCATCTAAATATACTCAAAACAGGATTCATTTTCCAGTATTCTGCCAATTTTTTTATTACATTATTTATTATATTAAATAATGTTGTCTCAAGTGAGGTGACCAAGTGTAAAGGATGTTTTCCACAGTTGTACCCCTCTCTACTACTTTGTTAAAAGCATTTTTTATCCTTAGGGACACCTTTATTGTCATGGTCATGGTACTGTTTCCTTGTTATGTCTTCCTGCCTGAGAATAAATAACAAAAAAAAAATTTGGCCTGAGACAGGCTTACTGGCTATATTCACAGAATGGCTGAGGTTGGAAGGGACCTCTGGAGATCATCTAATCTGTTTAACTATCCCACTGTATTTGAACAGTAAGAACAGGTAAAAAATGAGTTTGAATAAGTTTTAAAGGGTGCTATTTTATTTAGCATTTTACAACATCAATTATTTGTTATAAATAGGTATATAAAAGGAATTACTATTTTTTTTTCTTGTTACATAGTCTTTTTTTTTTTTTTTTTTTTTTTTTTACTTATTTCTTTAGAAGGTGATGGTAGCTTTTGTAACCATTCAGGAAATGTTTCAGTGATGCAATAAAGCAGCGAATTTGCAAGTAGTTGCAATTTAATTATAGCGATCTTGTTACATTTTTGAGTAGCAGTATTTAGAAATATTTCTGTAATAACTGCCTCTAGTAGGGTGCAGGTACAAAGAAGAACCAAGTTTTTTTTTAAATATAGTAGTTTAAATGAATTTTTCTAACTTTATAGAGAAATTGTGATATTAAAACAGAGATAGATAAAGGTATTTAAAAAATAGGAAGAGATAAAAAATAAAGTAGAGCCTGCTGTCAGTGTGAATGTAAGTATATTACGGGCATTTAGCTTTTCATTTTGTATGGAGCATCTGTGGCATCTCTGACAGTTTTTCACAAGGATGAAGTGATGATGCAGGGTTTGGCCCTCTTCTGGGGAAAAAGAGCATGCTATGCAAACGGCTCTCCTTGCTCCCTCTTTACTTTCTATTCCTTCCCCTTTGTTAGCTTCCTCCTTAGGAAGGAATTAAGACGGCTTGATTAAAATGTCTTGCAAATAATCCACAAACAGACACATTTAATCAGCACTTGTTAAGAGTCCCATCTCAGGAAACAGAGAAGAACTGGTGAACTTGTGAAATGATACAGGATATTCATGAATCTGTAATAAGGCATTTATGCCACTGTATGCATGTATTGAATGGAAATATAAATTTAAAAGACTATTACAAAGACCAAGTGATTACTAAGGGAGGACTTTGTTATCACAAGATGTTCATATGAAGGAAAGAAGTGTATTTAGCTGTTGGTCAACAAGCAGGCGTAGTTTTCAAACAATTTTATCACCTGCCTTTCTAGATTTGGGTTTTTTTTCCAAAAGCTAAAAGTAAATAAGAAAAAACTTCAACTTATGAAAATTACTTATTTGAATAGGCTTGTGTTCCTCTAAAATCTAGAAAACTGGTTTACAGGTTTGTCATTCTTGACTTTGTATTATTTTATCAGCTAATATTTAAATTATTAGACATTATTTCTTCTTAAGTATTTTTTATTAAACTTATGTGGAGCTTATTCCCCTGAAACTTCACTGGTAACAAGAATTTTGGCAGACCATTGCATGGTACAGGAGATGATACATTTAAATCTTTTAAAGACTTAATCTGAACATTTAAAATGCATAATGAAGTATCCCTTTGCACTGCATAATGCAGTACAAAATGCATTTCAAATGCATAATGAAGTGTCCTATTTTACTTAGACGTCTATTAAGAAAACAGATTTACACTGTAAATTGCATATAGGCAAAAAATTAGTAATGTGAAATACCCTCAAGTGATGGCAATTTTAGCAAAGCCTGTGCTGAATGTTTAATCTAAGTGGTATTTCCCTTCATCTCTTACTATTTATTAGTGTATTGCTGAATTCCATGAGTGTCGTCTCCTCCTTTTAGCAGCCTGAACAGAAAGAGGACCGGGGATTCGGTCCGGGCTCTCCAGCTTGCTCAAACTGGGGGCCAGGCTGCGACAGGAGCTTTGCATTTTGCACTTCCATCCTGCTGGCACTGCACTGCTTGGCTTTAGTCAGCATACAGTTCTCAGTAGTTTAAGCTGTCATATTAGCCAGTACAATTTTACATACAGTAAGCTTTGCTTTTTAAGCTGTTTACTTTTATTAAAAATTTAATCAGTCTTCTCAGGCTACTTTGTATTGTGCCCAGTGGTACGGTGGCATTATCATTGCTGTGCACGTCGGCCTGTTCTTTCCTCACCGTGTTGACAAGCACGAGAGCGTAAGTAGTGAAAGACCTACAAGCTACCAAGAATATTAGTGAAAGAATTCTAGAACATGAAGGTAAACTACAGATTTCTTGAAAGAGCGAGGCAGCCGTCGTAACTGGTAAGGGATGCAGGTGGATCATCTGCCTGCCCTGATCTGAGAACCACTGAACAAGAAAATCAAGTGTTTTAGCAGTGCTGAGTCACTTTATCACGTTAACGAAATAGTTTCATTTGAATAAGTTTTTTTTTTATATGATAACAAATATATTGCCGATATGTGACAAATTCCATTTCTTGCTTCTGGATACAGATCTAGGCAAAATCATTGTTTATGAATGTTTTGTCTGTCATTACCTCTTCCCCCTCCCTCCCCCTCCCCTTGTCATGGGCATTATTCACTTACGTTTTTCTCTTTCATTCTGTGTCTGTGAAGCTTCTCTGCCTTGCTCTAAATCTGCAGTATTCATGCAGCTTCCTCATCAAGGTACACTCTACTTTCATCATATTTGCACGAGATTCTGCTTGATCTGCTTTAGGGTTGGGGTTATGGCATGAGAAGTAACTTATCCTTTAAACACGGGAATGGCTTCAGTGTAAGTGCTAAGCTGTTGCATTTCTTGTGTGATGCTAATGGTATGTGATGATATAGCAAAGAAAGTCACATCCTTAAGAATAAGGTAAATTTGGTAACAGAGAATGGGCAGTTTGAAATGGGAAATTTTTCTACTGCAGATATTAAGCTAAAACATCGAATTTATTTCATCTGAGTTCTTTACATTCATAAGGAGTCAGCTTTAGCATCAGTCAGGCACCAGCAGACTACAGGCATGTGAGTTCATTGGACTAAACTGTAGCAGATGGAGGCTCAATAACATGGATATTCATCAACATCATTTGATTTCTGGTTCTTTATGATAAAAAAAAAAAAAAAAAGTGCAGAACCTTTATTTTGCTCCCACCTCCAGAAGAGGTTGCTTCCTCTGCTCATCATAGCCGGGGTTTTGTACCATCACACCCGTGCAGGGAGAAGGATGGCGCTGCCCATTGCCAGCTTCCGGCTGGAGTTTAGAAATTGTCCCTGTAACTGTGTGAAGCAGTGGCGAGTATTCACTGTTCTTGCTAACACAAGTGAGACAATTTCTTAATGAGACCAAAAAAAAAAAAATCTGTGGGAGACATAATTTATAACAATAGGATTTTGCCTTAACCTCTTTATTCACTGTCATACATCCTAAATTTTGCTGTTGATTGTACTTTTAGCCTCACCCATTGAAATATTTTTCTTTATGCTATTCATTCCAATGCTGCGCGCTTACTGTAAGCAGTGAGAGGATCAATAAAGCTGCAGCAGAGATGCTCATTTTGCTGCAGAAGCTCCATTATGCTGAGGTCGTGGTGCAGGAGTGATCACATCAAAGTGGTATCAGGACAAAAGCAGTAACTGCCTGGAAGCATGTCTGCATTAAGCAGAAGTTTCAGCTTTTATATCTTCAAATGATTGACTGTGCCCTAAGATGTTAGGGATAATGGGCTGTAACCCAGTGCTTTCACATGTTGTTGGGTCAGTGTGAAGTTTATACTAACACCATTCACTTCTGAGGGTTGTTCGATGTGATTCTTTTAGCACAACACACTAACAGTTTACCTTGTCCTGCAGGGAGCATCCAATGCTTCTTAGGAAGGTGTGTGCACCTGGGGTAAATCCTGCCTGGTTTCAGCCTCGCCGTGTGCTCTGCAAGCTGCCTCCTACCTTGATCTGGTGGAGCTGCGCCTATGCAAGGGCAGTTCTTGTGACGATTTCCAGACTCAGCTGTTTTTTTTGTTTCCTGTTAACAGCCTTAGAAAGCACTTTCTTTAGTTCTCCTTGCTAAAATGTATGGATTTTTTTATTCTTGATTTGCCAGGATTTCAATCATTGTAGTTGATGTCTACACTCTTGACATTCAACTCTCAAGTAATAACCTGCATCAATTCTGCTTCTGATACATGCAAAATAAACCTTTCATTTCATACTCCTCCTAGCAGTGAGGCAGAGTCCTCTCAATATTACTGATTTGTCTATTACGCACTTGCTCTGATCTTTCTGCTCATGAGCAGATTCATATTGAGGGGGGATTTGGTACTTGTATACCAAAAATCTTTTCTGATAGCAAGAACTGGCTTCTGCCCTCCAAACAGAATTCTGCAGGTTCAGGTGTGAACCCTCCTCTCACAGCCGTTCCCCTGTTCAGTATCAGACACTTAGCTTTGGTCTGGAAGGAGCTCATAGTTTAGGCAGATGTTCAGTCTGTCAGTTCCTCCTCTCGGAGAATACAAGCAGAGGAGACTTGTATTAAATTTTTTAGTTTGTTCAGCGAGTGCTCTTAGAACATGGTCGGTGAATGTCCCTAAAGATAGAGCCAAAAAGGGCTCTTGGAGAGAGACTTTTCATGCAGTGTTTTCAGTGACCTCTGGGTGCAGATACTGGTGTGAATGTTCTGAGAATAGAGGGAAGCCCCTTATGTGCTGTGTGAACATTTTATCTCCTCTAGCCAGTCATCTGCAGCCTTTAAGCCAGAGGATTGTTCCCAGGCCAAACGAAACATGCTGATATCCCGGCACAGCTTGGGTGCTGAGAGGAATTAAATCAAACTCTTGCATTGCTGTTGCATGTGATTTTAATTAGACACATAGCTCAACTGGAAACAAGAAGTGGCTCCTGAAAGCGGTATTTCACCCTGTTGATGCTTTGTTAGGGCAAGAACTTGTGACTGTAAGAGCGCTGCAGTGATGGTATTTACTGAAAGGTATTTATTGTCTCCTCCAAAGACAGGTCAGGTCATCAAAGTTAGCTAGGCTGAGCTCCCAGTCCCTCTAGGAGCACTGGCTTTCCACCCGCTGTACAGAGACTGCCTTCCCTCCGTGGGAGCCTGGAGTTCGACTGCGAACATTTGTTTCAGTTGTTCAAATGTGCCCTGACTTTATAAACTGCTCTGTACAGATCTCTGGTTATTTCTTAGCAGTTTATAGAACACGACTTTCTTGGTTGGCTGAGAAGTCCCTTTGCACGAAAGGTGATGTGAAAGAGCAGACTGGAAAAGCAATAATGCAAATTTGTTCAAGCTTTGTCTGTAGCGTTGCCTTCCTCATAATTCAGAAGTACTGCTTCCTAGGGTAATGGAGAAAGTATTTGTTTTCTGGTATCCACGTAGATTCTGCCAAGCAGCCTTTCGGCGTGTGTGCCCATGCGAGTGGGGAGCCTGCGTCCCCAGGGATGGGAGCGGGTGCTGCTGTTGGCCGTGGGGGTGTTGAGGCAGCTGCTAAAGCTGAAGGCTCTCACCAGCCTCGTAAAGGGGAGACACCTGAATCTTGCTGGCCTGTGCGTTATTAGGGCAGCTCTGATCATATTTTGAGTGCTTTTCCTGTCATTATGTATATTAATGTTATTTATAGTGGAGATATATATAAACTCAACAGGATTATTCAAAAGCAGGGGTAATCCCGCAGCTCTCTCCAGTGTGTGGGATTTGCTGCCAGGGGTTGCCGTGGAACACGCTATAGATCAGACATTTTAACACACCAGTCAGCACGTGCTTAGCAACTATTTTCAAAATGTTTGTGGATTAGCTGCTTTTACTTTTAGGTGTAAGGTGCACTAAACAAACTGTATGAGCAAGAGAATGTGACGTTCCTCAGCAATTTACAGAACAAAAACATCTGAAAATATTTACATGTTCATTTTAAATACATACGTTTCTCTCCAGATGGCCCCAAGTGTCAGACATTAATAAAATGCAGTCTGAAATAGCTGGAATATGTTAGTGTTAATGCCTAATTTTAATGCTGCTGCTCAACTGAGTCTGTAGGGAAAACTAACAAAAGAGAGGCAAGACAGAAGGGGTAAATGCATCTTCAGATCCTTAATGTACACTGGCTGAAGTAAACAGACAATCTCCATTTACAGAATCTTTTTAGAAAAATATAATACAATTCTGAGAGTAAATTTTAGCAACAAGCACAAAAATGTTTAGTGTATCTCCATGGTTCATATTGGCCATCCGCTTTCTATTCAGAAATGCGTATGCTGTTGCCTTTATCAAACATGATTTATTTCCGCTTAGGAGGCGACTAGAAGAATTGAGTAAGCAGTTCATACACCTATATATATTCCTTTTGTCATTGGGACGTGTTGCGGATTGAATCATGTCAGCTGCTGCCCATGCACCAAGTGATTTTGTCTTTTAGTATTGGGCACAGATTAAACTAACATCAAATTCAATCTGCGGTTTTGTTACAGAAGTTACTTGCACGAGTCATGTTGAACTTTGGTAAGTTATACGTAGACAAGTACACAGGTCCTTGGGCGTGAGGATGTGCTGGGTCCCTGACCGGCACCTGGATGCGTTTTCTCTCCCCAGGGCCTGTGCTTTCACCACAGACAGGCTCTCGCATCCGGGCCTGGAAAAGACGGTTCTTTGTACTGTGCTAAAGCAGTGGTGACGCACATCTCGTTTGTGAGGCAGCAACAGAGATGTGTGTGCGGTATCTCGTTTTGGAAGTATTTACAATTTATTATTTTAGTGACTCTGCCGTGGTGCACGGTGGTTAGGAGGGCGAGTCGGACGCGCTTTCCGGGACAGGGCAGCGGCGTGCGAAGCTGGCGGGTTGCAGCTGGCCCCGCCGCCGCTCCCGGGGCCGGGCCGGGCCAGTGACGCTTTGCTCCCTGTGTCCCCCCAGGGATCGACAAGGAGAACGTGGAGCTCTCACCCACCACCGGCCACTCCAACAGCGGGAGGATGCGCCACGGCTCTGCAAGCCAAGTGCAAAAGCAGCGAAGCGCTGGCAGTTTCAAACGTCACAGCATTAAAAAGATTGTGTGAAGAGGTTTTCTTTTCTTTTTTTCTTTTGGAGACTGACTGACGTGGGCTTTTGCAAAGAGCCCTCCACCGGTTGTGATGCTGCACTTAATTTTTAACGTTCCCATCCTGTCAACCATGTTGCCAGATGATCAACTCTTGAAGCATTGCCTGCATTTTCATGCCTTCTTTTCTTTTTGAGCCAGTGTTTCAGAACCGTCGCCAGAAGTCTCTAGGTGCTGACGGACCTTGTAGCCGAGGGAAGCGAGGAGTTCTGTAACGCTGCAGTACCGTGTCATGTCCAGATACGAAAGCCATTTCTCACAGACAGTTCTCCCTTGCTTCTGTTACATGCCTTGTTTGTGTCGTCTTTAAAGGAAAGTGTTAATACTTAATCCTGTTTGCACACCTTTCAAGGTAGTGGCTTTATGAGCCAGGGGAAGTTACTATAATCCTGGTTTTAATTCAAACCTGTAAGATTTTTAGCTGTGGACTTTTTTTTACCGTACTTAAAAGAAACTTATGACAGCTGCAGTATAATGAGCTTAACTAGAAATTGGTGATTAAATTTTCAGTAATTAGCAATAAATTTAAGAGGACAAGGAGGCCACACGAGTCTCTTCATTCCCCAAACCATAGCTTCACATATTTGGACTGTATATAGACCAGACTGGACAAACTGGTATTTTTTCCAAAGCAAACTATTATTATTATTATTATTATTTTGCTATACTTTAACTGCACTAAGAAAGGTTGCATAGTGGAAAGAAAATCATCGAAGAACTGACTGTGCTGTCATTGTAGTGGTGTTGAAAATTTATTGCTTTTTTCTTCCATTTAGCATTTACTTTAGTTTTACCCTTCCTAACAATATGCACCTTCAAGAAATTCCTGGCAGAGTAACTATTGGGGAATGGAGGGGAAAATTTTGTGAAGTAACTTACAACTCTGGGAGATTGGCAAAGCTGCTTTTGTGCTGCCCAGGCAATGATATAAAAACAGTAATGTTTGCTTAAGGTACATGAATTTAAAGATAACTGACACTTTTGTCAAATCCAGGTTACGTTTGAATGTTTGCAGTGCAATTTCTGGTATCAGTATAGACTTCTGCAGTCAAATCTGTCTTGCAGAAAGTTCAAGGGATTTTAGTTTGCGAGGATTCGTATTTGGGATTATAAAAAACTGAAATTGCTATCACTGTGAAAGACTTGTCAACTACAGTAGTATATTAACAATGGATGACTGTGATAATATGCTGCTATGTTGAATGGTGTGTAAAGATGTAGCACTTAGTGCTGCAGATACTACCTTTATGGACTAAAAATACGCAGAACATTAGATCTCAGAAGTATAAATTCTGACAAAAGGGCCTGTCATCTGGATGCTCATTCTAGGGCTAAGTGTATCTACTGCTAAGAAACAGTTAAACTTCATAGACCAGATCCCTGTTGTGTATGTTAGAAATTAACAATTTATAAGTGGCTTTAAAGGAAAAAAGCATATCCACTATATATATATATTAAAAAAATCTTATAGTGCAATTTTATTAGTGGCTTTCAGTAAAACAAACTCCACAGCTAAATTATTTAGAGAGTGGTACAATTAAGCGTTCAGATTTTATTGATATAGCACATAATTCACATTTATCCACACAGTAACAATGTAACATGTTTATGTAAATAAAATGCCTTTACTGTATGATTCATAAAATAACAATTTAATTTTTTTAATTTGTTTACAGTCCTGGAAAAACTATGAACACAAACTTAATATGCAAATAGTTTGCCAAAACAAGACGAAAACTTACAATTAATAATCCTGAAATAAGTATCTTGGAAAATACAAAGACTTGTGCAATTAACCAAATTTCTTTTTTTTTTTTTATTGATTGCATAGGAACTGCAGTAGAAATGTAGTTACTGAATTGATACAAATTTATGAAATGGATTATGAGGCTAGAACTGAATTTAGGAATAGAGCAGTGACTCATGCCATGTTCTAAGCTGCTATGCGTTTATAACTGTGGGAGTCACGGATTTAAAAACTTTCTCATCTCATACATCAAATTGTGTAATAGCCAACTCTAGTATCACTCTCAGTTTGCACTTGATCATGTTGAATCAAGCTAATTCTAGACCCTTCAAGTTTTGCTGAAGACAATGAATTGTAGAGATCTGAAAATTTGTTATTGCTGTAGACAGGAAAAAAGAATCTCCCATAAAGGTGATTTGCTTTTCGAAAAACACAGGTTTTAGTTATTTGTTTCTCCTATGAGCAGATTTTCTTTAGAAAATAAATAAATAAATCCAAATTCACTACCAAATCAGTTTTGTTTGGACTGACCGCATCTCAATATCTTTCAATATTTTGGATTACCTCTATAAAAAAAGATGTCCCTAAATTGGAATTAATAGATTGTTTGAAAGGTGTAATGTGAAATCAAAACAGACAGCGATTAACATTCTTTTGTGTGAGAACTAGAAATGCTCCAAGGTCTCTGTCCTAGCTGACCAAAACCGATACCCTCATAAAGCAAGTCAACAAAACTGATTTGTTCTGTTTCTTGGAGGGGGTGGCAAAATGTCATTTAATGTTTTCACTGCAGGGTTCAATGAGAGGACCTGAACTTTTTAGAGCAGGGGTGTCAAACACTTTGGGAAGAGAGAGCTGAATTTTTTGTGTAATATGTCATCTGTGGCCAAGGTTTGTATTCAGGACCATGTACGCCCAGATATAGAGCAAAATAATCTCTCAGTAGTTAGGAAGCTTGTTCTTTATCTAAAGCGGGAAAACATGACCTTTCTATAATGATTAAACTTCCATTAGTAATTGGTTGTTCAGTGCCTTACTGTCAGATTCATCACTCAAAGCCTGCTCCTTATAATAACCATTGCTATTATTTTGCCTGTTTTCTTTCTCACATCTCCTTTATTTGTTTCCTTTTCCCATTTTGAGTATTCTCTATCCTTCTCTTTTTCCTTCCTATGAGCACCACTCTCTGTTCCCAATCCACTCTGCTTTGTTTCCTTCCTCATCCTGTTACTCCATTTACAATAGCAATCAGCAGTTAGTTGCTCGTGATGATGCTTCAGTGGGCTTGAAATCTGATCTATTAAATGGGAGAGATGAGTTCAGACCTTAGAGTCATTGTTTCAGGCAGACTGAGGCAGGACTAGGGCAGACTAGAGCACTCCTCGTTGTAGTGGTTACTCTAGTCACTTTTTGAAGGTTAGCTCTGCAGCCATGGAATCTGTGCATTTTGAAATGAAAACTCAGATTCAGAAAAATCTGCTATTTAACATGTGGACCATATATATACATCATGGGGACTGTATGTTTGACACCCCTGTTTTAGAACCTTTTATCCATTATGCACTAACTACAGCTAAGTACTGTAAAGATGATTAACATTTTGTTTGTGTTTGTATTTTCCCTGACTTAATTCAGTAGTATTTGAATAGTGCATAACCTACCTGTTAATTATGCCAATGTTTCTGCTTTAACGTGCATGAGGTTTCCAAGAACAGGAAACATTTCAAATAAGTATTGTGGACTGAGCATTTGGGAACATTCCAGTGCTCTATTCCTAACTGGGTTGTAGGTTTTAGGGCTTTTTCTGTTTTATTCTAAGGTTAATTTTTTTTCAAATATAATGAAGCACGTCTTATTGTTATGCAACAAACTTACCACAAAAAGTCACTTTGAGTGTTGATCCCACAATTTTTTTTAATGCAGTATATTCACCTGTAAATAGTTTTTGTGTAAAATTTGACAGAAAAGTATATTTACTACACTGTAAATACATGTGACAATATATTGTATTATTTTGCTTTTTTTGTAAAGCAGTTAGTTGCTGTATATGTATAACATACAAATTTGATTATTCTAGTGTTAGTAACTGTTAACTACTACTTCTCCCTCCTGCTGTTGCGTTACATCATTAAAAAAAAAAGCTGTGTATTATAAACTTACACTGTGTATGATATCTTACTATTCCCATTTGGGCCTCAACTTTGAAAATGTTTCCTTGATGAACAATCCTGTTCATATTGTAAGCAAGTGTGTGACAGCTGGCAAGAGCGCTGCCAATTCAAATGCAGTTGGTAACTGTAGGTGAATACAGTAGAAACTTGGTTTCAGATAATTGTTGTTCACCTTATTTTCCCCTCATGTATGTACTTTCCTTTTTTGAAGTAAAATGTAAATTCAACCTGCTCCAAGTTGTTTGAAGGTCATTCAAGTACTGTGTTCTGGGATAAAGTTGGTATTTTCTCAAATCCTTTTTTTCTGTTTCTTGGAACAGTGATATTTGGATTGGTTCTTTGGGCCTAAACCAAGAGCCTCATCACAGCAGGCTTTGGATTCAGTCCTAGTCCCAGGACTGAAAACCTCCTTGCTCTGGGAAAAATCAGAATCAAGTTGAAATCCAGTGTCTTGGATTTGTCTTTCCAGTGTTTTTTTCTCTATATGTGATCCTGCACATTTCTAGAAAATGGCAAAGCTGATTGTCCAAATTCTGTACTCAGTTATCCAAAGGCAGAATAATACTCATTGTCATGAATTTCATGTCACTTCAGTAAGATTATCATAATAGAAATAATCAGAATATTTCTTTTTAAAATGTAAATTTGATATTTTAATAAAACAGCTGCTTAGTCTTTCAAGAACACTTCAGTATAATTTGTCTATATGGGCTTTTCTAGCTTAGAAGCTTAAAGTTTCAACTGTCAGAGGCAACTTTTATGACAAACTTAATTAATCAAATCTATTTTTCTTTTAGGGAATATATTACTTTCCTATTTAAAATGTACCAGTACTTATATTCTGGCTTTGTGAATCGTAAAAAGATGTAAAAACACATTAAAGTGAGACTGCATTGACTTCTTCTGAGACATCTTATTGTTCCTGCATATTAAACACTACAGGGCCTGCTCAGTTGAAAACACAACACAGATATATCCACTTGAAACAGGGACCAGCTGACTCACTGTAATGTTTCTCTTGCCAGTAGACAGGGACCGTATGAATGGAAGAGCAGCAGTTTCTGAATCTTGTTTTGAGAGGGCTTTTGGATTTTCTTGTTTTGCTACCTAACCGAAAGAAGGCAAGATCCACCTCCCCTCCCACACACACAAGTAGTAGACCTTTTCTGCTCTCTACGTTAACCCCAGTATTAGTCCAGATAATTAGAAAATACAGATGCTTGCTGCACCCAGGTGAGACAAAAGCAAAGCTCATATGCAAGTGGGACAGATGACGTTTTGATTAGCAAAAAGAATAAAAGGCTAAAGTTATTGGAATTAGCTTGCTTCTGCAGAAACATTTTCTTTACTTTAAAAGTGTTCATTAATCCTAATTTGGAAATAGCAGCATTGACTAGAATGGGGAGCTGTACTGCAGGTATTTCCTGAATACATACTAAATCATGATTGCTGAAAACATTTTTGAAGTTCCTCTTTTGGACAGTTAACCTTCTCTGCCATTTGAGATCACAAAATATACTGTAGTTACACAGTAATTGAATAAAAGTAATGTTAGGAGAGGTATTTTAGCTATGTCTTAAGGCAACTGAACAACTGCATATATACAAGAAGAAATGGCGCCCTTTGAGCAAGCAGTTACGTCTTAGAAAATAGCTTCAAAATCTTTGCCTGACTGATGTTAGTGCTGTCAGAATACTTTATACACAAAAAGGTAATTTGGAACTTTCTGGATGCAAGGTATAAATAGCATTCTAAGGTTAAGTAGGGTAAAACTGTCCAGGGAGGAAGGGAAAGGAAGTTATTATTCACAAGTGCTATGAACTCCTGCAATAGGACTGACCTGTGTGGTGATAGGAATAATTCCGAAGTACTAAGTTGTCTCTTCTGCTGGCATAAGTATTTCCAAATAGCTTTGACTTTGAATAACAAGTCCTCTCAATGTTAATATTTTCAATATCCCAGATATAAAAATAGACACAAACATTAAAGCCAAAAGCCACTTTTCTGAAGCAAATGGAATGCTACTGCTAGACGAAACTTTGGTACAAAAATTATGATGAATTTGATACCTCGGAATGGCAGTATCGTTGCTAGGATTAGCCTCATTTCAGGCTGCTTTATTGCTGTGGGCACCTGGCTTAAGAAGAATGCAGCAGATGATAAGGGAACTAGCTATCCTGTCTTTCACAGTGAGTTGTTGTGAGGAAGCCGGGGTGAGAGAGAAGAATGTCCAACTCTTTCCTGCAGCTGGCTGACCCCAGAATGGCTTGGAGCCATCTGTTAATGTGACAAAATGTAGTAGGTTAACTGCTGCTCAAGATAAACTAACACCCATATATATATTTTTTATTTATATATAAAATATATGTGGTGAAATTTGGTCCTTTACATCCTACCGTGGGATTGAATTCTACTGCAGATTTGTCAATTCTGTGATTATCAAATGCTTTTTTTTTTCTTTATTATCTTTTCTTTCTTAGATTCATCTGTATAGGAAACGTAGACAAAAAGCACATGAGCTTAAACAGATGTAATGGCATTATGATTAGTCACTCAGTGTCACAGAACTAAGAAATAAAGCCAACCTCTTGTAGAGGTAGAAAGCCACGAAGAGTGCTACTCACCATTCCATTTCAAAGCAAGTATGTTCCTTTCCCACAAGTTCATGATTTATAGGTGGTGAATCCTACATGTCTTGTATCGTTCCTTCCTTCGGTTGACTGCTGGAATGTTTAACAAGTCTTCAAATGAAAATAAATCCCAGGATTGTGTGGGTGGAGAGCGTAGAATAACGTCTCCTGTGATGTGACCTGTTAAAACAAGTACAGGTTTGTTCTTCAAAGCAATAATGAAGAAAAGTCTTGATGACTGCATCCTTGGGGATATTCAAATCATAGGGCTATAAATAGCAAAGAGTAAGTCTAACTATGTGCTAAAGAAACTCCTACTGAACTATTAAATTGTAATTTAATTTTTTTCTCATAGCAGACTGTCCTTCAGAAAAGCTACCAAGATCTGTTATGCTCCTTCTACTCCTTGGTTAATGTATTTAGAAGATGAGATCTGCCTAGGAGATCTGAATGCCCTACACAACACACTTTCTGAGCTGAACAAGAATTGGGCATCCAGACCTCCCCCATAGCCTTTGAAAAAATAGGTCAATCAAATGGGTGGGTCTGGACTGACTTTTACAAGCTCTGTGTTATTGACTCAGCTGCCAAAGGCTACTTAAAGATGGACATAAGACTCCAGGCCATGGGGCACTGGCCATCTTTGCTGGGCTCCGTTCTGTTTGCTCTAATTTGCTTTCTGTGAAGCTCCTCCACTTGCTGGCTGTGCTCTTGCTGCTCCTTGCAGTATCAAGAGTTTTTTTTCCTCTTCCTTGGTAGCAAAAACCTACCAAGGGCAGTTTAGCTGCTCCCTACTCCAACTAGAGCTCGCTGCAAGACTTGGTCATTCTCAGAAAGAGCCCTGGAGTGCATTTAGTACAGTGTTGGGCAAGTGTAAGAGGCCTTTCAGTTCTCCTCACAGCGGCTAGCACGTGCAATGAGAGTGCAAGGAACAGTTCTATGTAGTGGGAGAGACCCACCCAACAGTCTGTAAACAGACATGACTGAACATGGGCTGGAGGCAGGGCAGAAACAGAAGCACTAAGGCAAAGAGGCTTGTTCAGAGCAACACAAAACATACAAAAGCTCCAACTCTCCTAAATACAGGCACAAGGGAGGCCACTGAGGTGGTAGGGGCAGGACAACAAAACGAAGGAAGGAACTTCTTAATTTACCCAGAACATGCAGCATCTAATGCCTCAGTACAGTGAGGATCAAACAGCAAAAGTATCTGTGCTGCTGAATAGTGAATTACTCATGTGAGGAGCTACTCACCCAAAGGGGAAGAGGCCATCATCCCACTCTGTGCATTGTCCTTTTCTAGATCTTAGTCCTCTCTACTCCTCTGTCCAGCCATGTCCACCCTTGTTTTTAGCTCCTGGTCTCATGCAGTTCCTGAAAGAGCAAAAATTACTGCTACTCCCTTCATCAAGTTCAGTGCCCACAGAGCTCCACTGCTCTGAGGAGCTCCTGTACAGAGAAAGACACACTTCTCAGAAGTGATGCAACCTCTCACCCCTGGCAGCTCTCTACCTTCTGCGTGGAGAGGAGGGGTCTGTTGTGGCTGTGGGAGTGGGGCTCTTTGCACTGCAGCATTTGGAGCAATGATCCACTTACAGACAGGTGAAACCAATCTTGTGCTAAGAGTAGCGAACCTGCTATATCACTCTGGGGCTTGGCTCAAATACACTGCAGAACAACTCAGCAAGTATGCTTCTGTTGGCTTTAATTTTCCAGTTCTGAAATGTTAATGGCTATACCTATAATTTACAACAAAGGCACAGGCTTTATTAAAAAAAAAAAAAAGAGAGAGAGAGAGAATATATTGGCCTTGAGGATGCTGACATAACTTATCTGTTCTTTTCTTGTCCTCAGTAATCCTTTTACCATGTATGGGGCCAATTTTTCTTAAAAGGAACGTTTGCTTGTTTTTAAATCATCACTAAAATTTAACTAGCAGTCTAGAATGCTGTTACCCACTCATGGAAAACTCAGGAACATGTACTGTTTCTGCATGAAAAATGTGACTCGTCAGCCACAGAAGCAGTTATTCATTCTATTAGCAGTGTTTGTTTTATTTGACTTAAAATTTTAGTATTACTCAACAGAACTTTATTTTTTGGTTTCACTATAGTAAAGCGTAAAGACTTCTACTGAGATAAGAGCTCCACTAGGCTATGCAATGCATGCAGAATAAGATAACGTTCCTGTTCCAAGAGCTTAAAATGTTTACAGTCACTACTTGTGTCTGACACAGATTATCTTCATGACCTTGGATAAATCTCTTAACATCTCAATGCCTGAATTGCCCGACTGTAACAGTTAAGAGTTGCAGTCAGTTGACAGAAATTCTTATACAATCTTCTAAGATTTTCACATTAAAGACATTAAAAGGGCAAAGTCATAGCATTGTTTAATTATTTTCACTTCACAATACGCATTTTGTCATCGGTAAATGGGTATTTCTAATTTATAACTGCTCTGAACAAAATAAAATGACTTGGGCAAACCAGGAACTTTTCACAGAAAAATATTTACACAAATGAGTAATTTGGGAAGACGATCCTGCTCAGATACTATTTTGTGATTCATATACAAGTTGCTCATATGCATTGTCAAATGTACTAACTGGCTGCTGCATACATATGTAAACAAACAACTGAGCAGTTTTAGTTCCAGTTACTAGCCTGTTTAGTTAGGCCAAAAATCCTAGCTTGGTATCTGATTGTTAAAGTGTTCACAATAGCAGACTGCCTGCATCATTTACAGAATATACATTATAGCATGCTGTTTACAGCTGGACAATCAGTAAGAACTGAAAATGTTCTGTAGAATGAAAGACTTGGTTACTGGAGAAAGGAGGCTAATTTTGAGCAATGTGTTGCTTCTAGATGAAGACCAGGTTCTTGCAGGCTCTAAGATGAAGATTGATACTTTCATACACTGCTTCTGCTGGTTACCACCAGAAATTACTGTTCTAATGGCTCATTTCTCACTTCTTTCTCTGCTGCCCACTGCTACTTCTCTCCTTCCCCAAAGCAAACTTGCATGAGCCATCTCTCCCATACCATTTCTTCCCTCTGACTCTGCCACTGAGTTTCAAAAATGATAAAAAGGTGCCTGAGTCATTCCCTTGAAAAATCCAGAGCCCCCTCTGCTACCAAGAAGAGTACAGTAACAAACTGAAACCAGTTTCCTCTTCATTGCACACAAGACAAAAACAAATGCTGAACAGGAGTAAGTAAAGCAGAGTCCCCAGGATACATCGCAGTGTCCAGATGCAGCAGATGCCCTCTAGTTTGCAGCAGGAGCAAGAACTCTACCAGGCTGCACAGGAAGGAGAAGCATCCCTGAAAAAAACTGACTCCTGTGACTCCTTCCTTTTCCATGCATCTGTGCTGTGTTGTTTGGAGAGGATTCACCACTCCCAAACTGTTCTGCCCAGAAAGACCCAGCACAGAGGCCAAGCTCCTCCTCTTCCAGGTGTTACACTTTATGAACGTAGAAATTAACAATTCACCATTAAGGTCAGCACCAAACTTTTCCCCGGGGCATGCTGCAGCTCAGATTGCTCAAGCTACAGCCTCTATCTTTTTCCACATCAGTCTGCAGTGCAAACTCCCAAGCTCCTTACAGCAACTACAACCATTTCCCAGTCTACTCCCAGCGATGTGCCCAGAGCGGTGCTGCGAGGGAGGCGCAGAACCGTGCCCCGCACATGACCGCTCCCGGGCCAGGGCCCCCGCCGCGCGCTTCGCAGCTGGGCGCCCCCTCGCCACATCCTCACCGATCCTTGGGACGCTGTAATCGTTTACACGCACTATTTCTCTTAAGGATGCAAAACGCTCCGGGGGGAGCCACAGGGAGTGTTTAACACAGAAATGGAAACAAACGCCCCATTAAACCCAGCGTAGCGCTACTGCGTCTGAGCAGTTACCTCGCTGAACACGCGTTTTGTCAGTGCGGTTCAGCACAGACTCAACCCGGCACCGCTACAGCGCTGCTGAGCGCTGGCAGCACGTGCCTGGCGCTCCGCGCACTAGCAGAGCGCGGGGGAGCGAGCAGCGTCCAGCCCCACGGCGAGACCACGACAGGCCTGAGGAGACCCGCGGGCCTGAGGAGAACCCGCAGCGCCGGCGGGGAACAGGGCAGAGCAGCTGGGGCGAGGAGGCTCCGCTCCAGCCTCTGGGGGCCACGGCCTCCCCCGGCGCTCCGGAGCGGGCGGGACACCGAGGGCCGGGCCGGGCCGCGCGGGTCGCGGCGGAGGAGGGAAGGGAGGAGGCGCCGAGGGCCGCCGGCAGCACCGCCATGGCCGCGCCTGAGGCGCCGCCGCGCGCGACGGCCGTTGGGGCGGGGCGGGGCGGTCTCGCGAGAGGGGGCGGGGCCGGCGCGCGGGCGGGGCGGGGCGGGGCGGGGCGGGGCGGCGGTGCGGGTCGGACGCGCCAGTGCGCGGCGGCGCCCGGGCGGCACGTGGGGACGGCGCGGCCCGCGGCGGGCGGGGGGCGGGCGGCGGGCGGGAGCGGGGCTGGCGCCGGGCACCGGCACGGGGGCGGGGGAGCGCCGCGCCGCGCGCACCGTAAGTACCGCGGCCCCTTCCCCATCCCTCCCCCCTCCCCGCCGCGGCCTGCCTGGCTGACAGGCGGCGCGGCGCGGGCCGCGGCGGGCGCTGCCGGGCCTCGGGGCTGCCGGCGGCGGCTGGGCCGGGCCGCGCCGGGTGACCGCGCCAAGGTCAGCGGCGCCGCGCGGGGGCCGCTCCCGGCCGGCGGCCGAGGGAGCGGAGCGGAGCGGAGCGGCGCCGCGGGCCCGGCCGGGAAGGCGCGGGCGCCTCGTGCCGCGCCGCCGCCGTTAACCGGCTGCTCCCGCTCGCGGCCACTTTATTTACGTTTAAAGGCAGCGCGTGGCAGCGGTCAGGACCGTAGGGATTAAACTGTATCGCTGCTCAGGAAGCAGTGTTTCACCATCCTTGCTCGTCTGGAAGAAGCTGTCTTGTTTTGCTCCTAATTTTTCTTAAAAAAAAAAAAGTCTGACTGCTTGCATTCTAGCATTGGGCAGCTTTGCTCCATGTCTGGCTCCCTAAATTCCTTAGGGCAGCCTGGTGAAATACGATGTGAAGCTGCAGCTCCGGGAGCACAGAATGAGTGGGTGCCTTGTTAAGGGCATCCTTGCCATGCCAGGTGATCTGCAGCAATAGGACACAGCCACAAAACCTGCACACCACTGCAGTATGGTAAGGAGGAGTAAGGGGCCACAGGATGGAAGTAATTCTGACTTTCTGCATTTCTAGGCTCGTGTGCTGCCTTCGTTAAGGTCGGCTGTTGTGCTTACACCTGCTGGGTGTTATCAGAATCGCTGTGGACTTTGTCTCAGGTGAAAGGAAATGGCTTGTTGCTGGGGAAGGTGGTAGCAGGAGAAGGTAACTTTACTTTTCTCCTGTTTGCTTTGTGACTGTGAATGATCTACTGAGTTACAGCTGTATGTCTGTGCACAGTATGCCAAGGAATAGCACATGACTTGCTGGAGTGCGGCACAACTGCTCATGAGGGGTGTGTGACTCTTCCTCAGTAGCACATGGATTGGAGCTGTCAGCAAGGGAGCTGAGCGGCGTTTGCTCCTCTGCCAGTGGGTCATCATGTGACCCTGTTCAGATCGCTTAACCTCCTCATTCTTTAATGAGCTACCTGTGTGAAATACTTGGCAGCCCTCAGCTGAACTGATGTGCCTTTCATCCAGTAATCTTGATGTACATACCATGTTTTCTGAAAAAGTAGGTGCAGTTTTACTATATGTGTCTTGATTGCACTGTTTAATTCTTGGTTAATTGGCTTGCATGCAGATGCCACCCAGTGCTCTAGGCACTGAAGAAAATTAAAACTTTGTAGTAAGTTAAAAGTAACATGAAGCCTGTAGAACTCAAATTATGCTGTAAGCTTACTAGAATCCACCTTTTCATGACATCACTTTCTGTACCACTCATCTGACGGTCCCACAGCTGTTTCCAGTGTTTCACTTAGCTCTCCAAGGACTTGTAAATGATCTCATGAGACAGCAAGCCTGCAGGATTTGAGCACACCAACTTCATTGTGGTTGTACGGTATTTTACCTAATGGGGCCACAGATTGTTTGCTCTGCCAAACTTGAAACAAAAACATGGAAGAGGCTGTCTGAGGATATCATTAGATTCTGGAGGAGCTGCATGAGAGTGGCCTGTAAGAACCCAGGTTTTGTATGTTCTTATAGCTACTACTTCTTAGGTACGTGAAGATTCAGATTCCATCTTAAAGCTATCTAGAGGTGCTTTGAGGTATCTGTGTTGAAAGCTTCTCTTTCTCCTCTTTTATCAACTGCCTAGAAAGCCTGGGCTTTAACCTAGACACTCCCCAAAGCCTGAATTACTGAACAGGAATTCCCCTTGCCACCCACAGCATGAGATGAAGGTACCTGTAGTTAGATTGTCATGCTACATGGGAACCTAATTCCTGCGGATTCTCATAGGAGTTAACTATGATAGGAGCTTGGTTATTGAGGATTGCAGCCAAAGCTGTTCAGAGCCAGAAGCAGGTGACTTGCTGTGCTGAGACTCATGCACGTTTTGAAAATGTTGCAGGCTGTCTTTTGGGATATTTGAAACAAGGATGACTTTTGCAGTAGTAGAGTTATCTGAAGAGCATAATGTTTTAAAAGCAATGTACCCCTCTCATGTATAGCTCTCATTTTCCGTGTGTGCTTAACCAATGTGAGCAATTTATTTAAGGTATTTCTAGTGTCCATGGAGACCCTAATAAAATCAGGGTTGGTATCCCCAGGTGCCCTTAGCAACACCTAGAAGTAATTAGAAAACATGAATTACTTTCAGTTATTTAATATTTCATATCTAATGACTAGCTGCCTTTAAATTGTGATTTCTAAGTACAGTGTTCATGTGGAACTCTTCACACAAATGGCCTGGTTAAACTTTGTGAAGTGATTAGTGACTTCAGGCAGCCAGTTTGAAATCCTTGTAAGGAGCTATTTTATTCAGCAGGTGCCTAATACTTCCTGGAAATTAAGGCTGTTGAGTTTGCTTCTCACCTTCTGGGATCCCTGTGATATGTTTGCATGTCACTTACTGCTTTGCAGTCTGCACACGGCTGCTCTACTTCTTAATTGTCCCGTACACAGGTTCTATACAACTTTTGCTGCTGCTACATTTTGTACACTAGCTGGAAGCTGACTAATTTATGGGATCTATACATCAGTATTGGCAGAGTTATTTCAGAAAAAGATCATTTTAAATAGCTCTTCAGCTGATTAATTGCTGCTTGTAGACCTGAAGAGGTCCTGGGTGAAATTGCCTTTGACCTCTGCTGCCACCTGGCAATGAGGATGAGAAACTTACCCTGTGCTGTGGCTGCGTTTGACTCTCTGTATAAATAGCAGCAGTTCCTGGCAAAAGCTTGTGCTCTCCATGTGGCTCTTGTATTGGGGACCTTGGCTTTGCATAAGGATAAATCTGTGAATTAGCATTTTGAAGTCTGTGGAACAAGGATTTGAGCATGCATCCCTGTAAAATTCAGTGCTGTGATCTTGCAGTTTTTCCCTTCCTTAAGTAAGAGCTTGTTTTGTTGTGAGCTTGGACTTGTGTTCCATTTCCTGTTGAAATTCAGGGTTAGGAAGAATTCTGTGGTATTCAGGGGTGCAGGAAAGAAATTCACACATTTCCATAAACTATTCCAAGCTGAATGTAACTTAGTGTACTATTTACTGCCAGGTGAAAAAGATGGGCTCCTGTCTTTATAAGATCTGTTTGCTGTTCCTGTGATGTCTCCAAATTGGTGTGATTCAGAAAATCACTTAATCTGTGCTTTCTGAAAGCTTTCTTTTTTTTGAAGGACTTTCGACTTTGCTTTTGAAATAGGGCTGCCAAAGCAGAGGAAAGGACGCAGCCTGCAATCTTTGAGGAAAGTATTTCTGTGTATGAGAACAGCCCCTAGCATAATTTGGGCAAGAGCTTGTAGGTACTACTGTAATACAGATCAAAGTGAAGCTTGTCTCTCTGATTAGGTCTCAAGTATGTTATGTAATTTCTTGTAGCGAGCTTGTTAACACTTAGAAGTTATCTTCTTGTTAAGTCCTAATGTCTCTTGGTGAAACCTTTGCTGTTCCTTCCTAGCGCAGATGAATATAGAGTGCTTATTTCACAAATGCTTGGTAGCCTTCCTCTCTCTCTGATTCTGCAGTTTATTTTCAGCAGGCCAAGCTCTGTACACAAGGAGTCCAGATGAACAACTCTGCTTTTAGCTTTTCTGTTTAAGTCTAGTCCAGCTTTTGTTTTGAGAAGCTGTTTATCAAGGTCTCATTGCTGTGCACAGCAAACCTTCCAGTGAGTAGGTCTTGATGCTGTTCTCTGGATACCTGTTTGGTCTCAACACTGCCTCTTTTCTCACTGTCTCTTACAGCAGTATCAGTGTTGTGATGTAAACCTCACTATTCTTTCTCCTTGAAAATTCAGATCTCTGTTTTTGCATTGTGGGCAGAATATATTGGAAGCCTTCGTTAGTTTAGTCTCTGCTTTTTGGGTGTTATGTATGTGTATTTTGCGGAAACCAGTGCAGATGCCAGACATTTGATTTAGTTGCTTGCTTAAATTTTCATTTATAAGCTGCGCTTAGTGGACACAAGTTCAGACAATGTCTCCAGTAGCAAAGACTACATTTGTTTTCATCAGTGTAGAAGCCAGATAGATTATAAAGGTACTAAAAGCTGCTTTACCTGTATTGCAGAGGACCAGACACTTTTTAAAAGTAAAATCCAGAAATCCAGACTGGTGGATGTGTCAGGGAGGGGAGGTTTTTTTTTTTTTTTTTTTTTTTTTTGAAGAGAATGGGGGGGGGGGGGGAAATTCCACAAACCTCTGGATAGTAAGTGGAGAAATACAGTAAGAGACAGGGCACAGCTGAAACAGCCATGCTGATTGCTGCTTAGAGTGTGCAAGACAAGTCTCAATGAGTACCTGGCGGGTGAGGAGGGAGTTATTTTTGTGTGGACCTATTGGTTAGGGGTCTTTGAAGGAGAAGCAACAACTGGTATTTAAACCTTTTGGCTGTGAGAAGCACTGTGCATTCCCCAGACAGGGATACCTGTGCACTGAGAGGATTAGTCTGAATCCGAGGACTTTCTCTACAGTTTACAGTAGGATGAGTATGAGAAAGTCACGTGGCCTCTGGCCAGTTCACTAAACTTTCTTGGCTAATCTGAAGCAGCAGAACATTTGGTCTAGCTCTTTTTCTAGAGCAGGTTCCAAAATTGGCAAACAAATCCACCAAGTTTGAGGAATAGCAAAGAAAGATAAAGGTAGTATTGGTGAAACAGTACAGAAGCTGTTTCTGAAGTTCGTTTCAGTATTTGAGATAAATTTCTCCCTACTTCGCCAGAAAGGTTTCTTGCCTTTCTCCATATTAGAGGATTCATGGGGAGATATTAGCTTGATTGAGGAAACTATAAATAATGAAACAATTGGAGCAGGAAAGGAATAAGATACAAAGTGCAAGAAGGATCTTGATAACCTGATAGGGCTAATGTTAATTACAAAGTGTGACCTGTGGCTTATTGCACAGCAGTAGTGACCAGCTCAGGGTCTTGCCTTAATCTGTGCAGCAGTGCAGGTGGTGAGGGCTGCTTGCATATGTGTGAGTGTCTTAGTAGTTTCAGAAAGACACGTGCAGAAAAACTCTACTTTATCTAGGCTGATGCTTTTATTGTAAACCTCTGTTTTTCACATGGGTAAGTATGAACTGCTCTGAGTCCTCTTGGTTTGCCCTAGGAGTGATACTGATGCAGCTCTGGAGCTCTGCTGGACCTGTCCTTAGTGCCTGAGTGGGAGAAGGTGCAGGGAAGAAGAGATTCTTAAATGCAGTATTAATAAAGCCTGAGCTGTCAGCATAGCAGCTTCAGCTGCAAAGGAAGGGAGGGAGTTGTTGTAGGAACATCACTGAAACTGATTGCTCTGAAAGCAGTTTTTATCTTGGAGATAAGAGACCGCCTGGTCTTGGTAGTGTTTCTTGTTCCGGAGCTCTAGTTTGGTGTGTACAGCAACCAGCTCTTTCAAATTTTGTTTATGTCATAATTTATCCCTCTACAAATAAGACTGTCAGTTCCTAAATATTTCAAGGGTATGGAGTAGTTTTATTGTTTTCATCCAGAGGTGACTGCTTCATAAGTTGTGTAGCCCATGTTAACTGGGCTTTGAAAAAGAGGTAGTGCTTGAGGGAGTATCTCGCTTCTCTTACCTTTTGATACTGTTGCTTGAAGCAGGAATTACTACAGAACTCTGACCTTTAGTTAACTATAGAGAAACTCATCTATTCACTTTTCTTTAAAATAAGTCCCCTACAGTTTGATATCTTGCTTACCCGATTCTTCCCTGTCTTTGGATGTCACGTTTTTTGAGCTGTCACCTCTGGGTAATGTTCTGATTGTGGTATAGAAGAATGTGCTCGAAGAAAAGAGTGGGCAAGACAAGGATTTAAAATGCTGGCAGATCTTGTGGCTGAGCTGATCCACACCCTGGCATTCAAAAGGAAGGTCTGAGGCAAGGGCTTGCAGCTCAGTGACACTGCAGGCCTTTGTCTGGGTGACAGGCAATTGTGGTTTCACAGATCCATCCTGTGAGGTCCATCTTGTCGGGTGCTCCTGCCTGGGGTGGGAGACCTCTCTGGGGGGCAACGTGTGGCTTGAGTCTGAATGTGAAGAGGTTTCCCGGAAGGAAATAGAAGAGAGAAACAGCCTCTCTGTTCAGCTCATGCTGAACGTGGGGCAAGCGCAGGTAGGCCTTCTGATGTGTGTTTCTTTGCAGTAATTTCTCATTTCCCCATCTTACTGGTAAGGCCTCTAGTCCTTTAGGTTTTTGTCAACTCCTGTTCTTATGCCTCTTATAAGGCAGAGCATGTGCTACTGGTTATTTTTAGCATGGAAAATTTTGAGAGTGCACGTGGTCCCATTTAGTTTAACTGTGCCAGCCTTGTCCAGTTCTGTTTCGCCCAGATAGTATTTATTTCCCGAGTGCTATATCACTAACTATGGGGTTTGTAGGGAGGCATCCTGGCCTTGCTGTGGAAGCTGAACTTCCAATTTAGCTGCTCACTCACTTTGTGACCCTTGAGACAGTCTTCAGTTCCAACCTTGTGGGTTTTTTTCTCCTGCCCCCAGGATTGAAGTGTAACTTCTTGGAGTGCCCAGATGGAAGGGGAACCTTATGAAGTGGGAACCGCTGGTGCTGCAGAGTATGGGACTGCTGGGGGCTTCTTTCCTTAGGAATTATCCTTACGTTTCTTTTTTGTGGAGCCTTGAAATGGCTTTACTGCTGGAATGGACCTTCTTGTTACGTATAGAAAACTCTGAAAATCATTCGGACTGTGTGCTTGCTGAACTCTCCTCTTGGACCTTAAGAATGAGTTATCTGGCTTGTCTGTGAACCTCGTGCTGCGAACATTTCTAACCTTATAAGGATGTGTATACTGAAGGATTGTTTGTCCTGGCCAGAGAAACAAGGTGGCTTAAAACACTGCTCTGGGACCCTAGTGCAAACAAACGGAATGATTTTTTTTGTCCTCAGACTTTCTAAGGTAGGCAAGTATGTGTTTTCACTCTTGTTGTACTCACCTCCATGGTCCTTACTGGGAATTTTCTGTAGGTCAAGTCAGAATATGGTTTGGGAGAGCTGACCCCTACTCTCCCTTCGATGTCTTAATCCCATCCTGACTTAATGTGGGGATTACTTAGCAAGCTGAAGAAGTCTAGTGTCCTAGCTGCAGCCCTGCCTTGATGTAAGGTGTGACATTTAGACCAGATTCCTGAAATGCCAGCAGGAAGTGGAAGTGGTCAGTGGCGCAGTGCAAGTGCATACAGTGTGTGAGCTCTGTGCTAGCTCACTTCTATTTTTGGTGCAGGAGTGCATGGGGCCTGCATGCTGGGGAACAGGGCTGGAGCATCTGGCATTTCATGCTGGTTCTGACTTTTGCAAGCTAATAGTCCTGAGTCTGAAGCCTCTGGAACTGTTGTACTTTTCCAGCTGGCTTCTCCTGCCTCTGGAGTGCAAAGATTGTAGGGCAAGACTCCATCCAGTTTGGTGGTGTTTAAGTCCATTTGACTTGACAAGTTGCCATTTTCTACTCTGCTGCTGACAGGAAAATCCCAGGTTTTATTCCCCCGTGTGCTTAAATGATCCTGTTGCCCCTACACTCCTGAACTGACTGTCAAATTGGCGATGGGGAGAGGTTTTTGTTGCTCTTAACTGCGTTGGAAAGTGGGTACGGCCTTTAAGAGCTCTCTTACAGTAGAAATCAGAGAAGTATGTGTTGCATGTTGCAGCCTTTTTTGTGGCACCATTCAATTGAGCAGGTTAAAAATGGGCTGTCTTCTAGGCATCGCATCAAAAGTGGCATTGTGGCCAGCATGCTAAAATCAGGCCACCAAATTCTTCCTATCATGTTTATTTAAGGAAGTGTTTGTTGGTGTTAGCTGTCACCTAGCCAACCCGGAGCTTTAAGATGTCTGCTGGCATCTTGTGTGGAACACGTGCCTTGTTTTCCTTTTCTAGTCGACAGAAGGAGGGATGTGGAATTCCTATTTAACACGGTCACTGATAGTGTAATGCAGCTCTTGCTAAAGCTAGACAAATTAAGAACATGAAATTAAACTAACTCCACAAGGAGCAGTTGGCTAGCCCAGCAATCCCCACTGTGATCTGAATATCACAGAAAAATGAAGATCTTAAATTATGTTAATTATTTATTCTTGAAATTATTCTTAAAGCCTAATAGACAAAACAGTTTGGGGATAGGCCTGTCCCTCTGTAAAGCATCCTGCTACTGTCTTCCTGCACTGTAAAACTGTGTGGGACTATTGTTTGTACAGTTGGTGCGACTTAATAGGGAATCAGATAATAATAGGGCTGTCTGTTTAATCAGGGAAGCTTGTTGGGAATGGACTCATGTGAGTTACTTTAATTTGAGTTTGTGGTACGCCTGTGAGACAGCTTGTGCGGTGCTTCTGCATTAATTATAATAAACTTAAGTGGACAGCAGATGAGCACTAGCAAGGGCTCACAATGTGCCATTGTATTGTATGCCATAAATATGAACCTTTTGTCTTAGGAATGTGCAGACTTCATCCTTTCCATTTACCAAGTTAAAAAAAAAAAAAATCAGAGTTACTGCATAGAATTGTTGTTTTTAAATGCTAATTTTTAGTTTGAGGAAGAGTTCAGATATTGCAATTAACCAAAAGTTTATCTTCTTCACTGAGCCTGTTACCTGACAGTTTGGAAGTGACTTTTTTTTTTTTTTTTTTTTTTTTTAGAAGCGATCAGATGCGAGACTGCAATAAATGCAGAATGTAACTTCCTATGCAGAACTACATAGATATCTCGTTCATGGTAGACTGCAGATGTTTCTGTTTTTCTTAAATCATGTCTGTTGGCAATCTGATTTGAGAGCGAGCAAGAAAGTTGTCTAATCTTTGTTCTTGCTGTTCATTTATTTACTTGCCTCAGTTGTTAGGACTTGGCAGTACGCAGCAGGGAAGCAAGGCTGGAGTCTGCACTAGCTCAAACGAAGTTGAGGGATAGTGTGGATAGAATAGTAGAGGGATATGGCTGGGAAGGTGAGAGGAGGTGAAAAATCTGGAATGAATATTAAAATATCTGAGATTTGGATGCTCAGTTTCAGCTTGAAGGAGGCATGTTTTTTAAATCCCCCCAGCTAACATGTAATCAACTCTCCTCAGGGCCCTAGTTTTCATGAGGAGTTGTACTTGGGAACTGTGGTCTGAGCGCTTGCTTTGATAACGCAAGTTTTTTCCGGTTGAGACAGACTAAGCATAGTCGACAGACTGACTTGATTGTCTTCTCCTGTATAAGAAATATTATGCTTCTAAAAAGGAAATAGATAATACTCTGTTCCAGTGGGTGGTTCCCATTTCCATGACTCTGCTATCTGCTAAAAACAATCTTTATTTTTGTCATTCATTGGCAAAGGTCTTGAGGCCTGTTTGGAGAAAGGTCTATAGTGTTTAAGCATTGTCAGGCACATTGTGTTTTGCATTAAATCCTGCTCAGTGAAAATGTAAACTGTAAATGCTTTGCAGCGAGGTTGTTCTGAGGACCTGGATAACTATTTAGCTTCATGTTCCAGTGCTGATCTTTTTTACGGAAAGGCTGTCAACTCTGCCTCTTATAACTCAAATGAGTTTATGAGAGGGTGAGCATGACTGGGACATGAGTCTCAGCAGTGTCCAGGCAGGAATATGCCCACACTTTTTAAACAAAAGAAGCAGCTTCCAACTCTCAAAAGTCAGAGAGGTCACAGCTCTCGTCCTAGTAAACTTAGATGTAGAGTGGACTTTGGAGCTGGGCTTCTAAATAGTGGTATCTCTATCCAGACTGCTTTTGCTAGACAAAGATCACTGTATTATAGGATGTTATAGCACAGTTCCCATCTCTTCTAAAGACTAAGTCTCATCCCTAGGAGATGGTTGGTTTCACTCAATGTGAAGTAGAAATGCTACTGAAAAGGCCGGGGCCAGTTACTTTGCAGCTGAAAGAAAAAGTGAAACTTGGTCACAATTCAAATAAAAAGAGGCAAATGTGTCCTTTTGTTCCTATTCAGTACCATTTCCGAACTGCTATGTGGTGTAAGGGGAGCTGGAAGTCAAGGTAGGAAGCATGAAACCCATTCCTTGGCCACATTGTGGGCTGCCCTCACAGGTTCACTGGCCAGCAAAAAGCATCGATGCAGTCAGAAGTGGGTCCTGTCTGGCTGATGGTCTCTGGTATCTCTCTTGGCAGTATCTTCAGCTGAATTGCAGAGAGCTTTTCAGCTCCATCAGGGGAGGAAGGAATTGGATTAGGATTGTTATCTAACGCGGGGGTGCAAGGTTAGAAGTCAGCCCCACTGAGACTGCAAAAGGCTCCATTTGCCTCTAGCAGCCTCGATAGCGGAGAAGCCTCAGGGTGACCATGAGGAGTATGCATTCTTGCAGGTCCAGTGCTGTAAGTCAGCTGGAATATAAAAGCTCCTCATGTCAGTTCACATTTGCTGCACTGCTTAAATGTGACTGGCAGCACTGGACAGGGAGCAGGTCTATCTAGGCACAGAGGGAAGCAAACACTACAGGCCAAGTATTGGCCCAGGCTCCAAGGTACCCAAGGCTGTGCAGGTAGCTGTAGGGGCCTAGTGTCTCTGCAAGTCCCCTGTAGCAGTATTTGCTCAGTAGCCTGTCTTCAGGGAGCAGCAGAGATCTAGGGGAGCAAATGCCCTGGCCAGTCTAAGAGCAGGAAATGCTTTAGCCATTTGCATAGTCTAGGAACTTGTTAATGTGTTAGAATTGATTCATAATGGTATCTGCTTCAATGCAAGCAGCATCCTGAGGCAAAGCACTTTGCCATATTGCTTACTGATCTATTTATAGATATGAAAGCATGCTCCTAA
Organism: Rhea pennata; assembly: GCF_028389875.1. NCBI lineage: Eukaryota > Metazoa > Chordata > Aves > Rheiformes > Rheidae > Rhea > Rhea pennata. The sequence goes on from NC_084682.1 coordinate 1,585,097, forward strand.
GCTGCTTCAGTGCCTAAAAACCCACAGAACCTTCTTTAAGAAAAGACTGAAACTGCAATTAAGTGATACTCTGTTCAGCATGTTAAAAAATGTGCCTGTGCCCTGGATTCTGATCATAGCATAAGCACGACTCTCCAGGGGGTGAGCAGTGCTGGTGAATGATGTGGCACGTTGATGTGGCCAGGAGGGCTCTGTCCTCTGCTCAAAAAAATGCAGCCCAAGTATTTTACGGTGTGCCCTGCTGTTGTGCCCTAAGTTTGACTAGAAGGAACCGTTCCTGAAGCATTCAGGGCAGGTCTGACTGTTGCCTTCTTTCGGTAGTATCCCCTGTGCAGATGGGTGGATGCACACCCTTCTGGAAAGTTGCTGTGACTTCTGGGAGTGTAACAGGCTGTGGCCACCAATTCATAATGCTGTGTTCCCAAACAACTGCTGAATGGTGACAACTCTTTGTTGCTGTGACTTTAGTCAGCCATTCAAAGGCAAGAGAGTCTCCATTTATCAGTAGGTGGCTCAAAACAACATGCAACCTCCGTATCTTGAGTGATGTCTCTTGCTGGCGCAGTCCTGAATAAATTATCTCTTCCTGCCTGTCCTATTTAATGATGGTATCAAGGCTGTAATTTAGATCAGTGTAAGCAAGCTTCAAGGTCATCTTGCTGCTCACTGTAGTGCACTGGATCAGGAATGGTGTGCTCTTGCAAGCCGTGGGCAGCTCAAACCCAAGGAGTTTCCTTGGCATTAGAGGCACAAGGAGGTGCTTTGCTTGTTCTCCCTCTAATGTATTGTGAAATTGAAGGAACTAAAATAGCATTTCACTAAGCAAAAAATATGTCTCTGATTTCTTCCCTCCGAAAGATTGAACCTTGATTCCCCCTCAGTGGGAATAACAGAGTGATTTCTGTTGAAAGGGCTCACAAAATGAGCTGTGGGGATTCTTTTAACAAGGTTAAAAAGACTTGCTTCCTAGTGACAAGAGAAGGCTTTGACTTTTTCACTAGCACCTTTTACTGAAGCACCCACATGCTGACTTACCAGTCAGCAGTGAAAGGCCTGGAGACCTCTTACTTTGATGGAAGTGATGCCTTTTTGAAACATAAATACACTTGCTGCAGCACAAAATCTGGCATGCAGGAGACTTAACTTATGTACATTTATTCTTAAGGTCTTCAGTGCATCTTAAAGGGAATTTACCGTGAGGGTGAGAGTTTGAAAAGGAGGAGTATATCTGGAGGTGTCTAGCTAGAATCAATCTTGAGTAGCAAGCTTGGCTTAGCTGTGGAGAGGGGGTTGCTTGATCCAGGATATGGGAAAGATGATGAGGAGTGATCAAACTTTGAAGGAGGAATACAAACTTCCATAGTAAAGTAGACAAGTGGTCTGCAAAGCAAATAATGTTTGGCACTGCCTGTATCAGATGTGTAAAGATACAGAGAAATCCAAGTAACTTGAAGTTAAAGTGTCCTGCCTCTACAGAGATGTTTTTTCCTGAAGTGAGTTCATGTCTTTTCTGGAGTTCTTGGTTTCATGCTTTTGGTTCATGTATTTGCTGTGTCTCTGTTAGCCCTAGAAAAGCACAACTCTCTCATTTTCTTCTTGGCTCAGTGACCAAATGATTGCTGCTCTTGAGGTCCTGCCTCTGAAACCTGTTGTTTAGGCATCTTTGAGCCATTTGAGCCAGGCATTTTATGTGCTTCACAAGGCCCTGAAATCATCTTTCAGTGGGTTTGCTTGTATCCAATAGCTGCATCTGTGAGCACAGGATGTTCCTCCAGTCCTTGACACACTGCTTTGTAGCCCAAATTTCTTGGAAGTTGTCTTCAAGTGCAAGACGACTTTTTTATTTTTTATTTTATTTTATTTTTATTTTTAAATCGTCTGTATATCCACATAAAAGCTTGCGAATCTTGTTCCTCTGTCTCAACCACTTAACCATCGAGGTCAGGTTTTATACATGTCCCAGGCATCTGTGCTTAGGAGCCAATCTGGAAAACCTTCTGTTGGTGGTATTCACTGGCATCTTTTCTTAACAGGGAAGTATAATTATCTCTTGCCCATGTAGGCCTCTGTGGTGGGATATGGTGGTCATATCCAGCTGGTCTTATGGTGCCTGTTGTCTTGGGAGTTAGTTTCTCCAAGAAAAGTAACTGCCTTTGTTAGTGCTGTCATTTGATCTACAACTTCAGTCCTCTCATTATGTGGCTATATTCTTTAAGCAGAAACCAAACCACAGGTATATGGGAAAGCTGACACTGATCTTACTGCCAATCTGCTTAGCTTGCAGATCCATTGATTACTGTATGGGCTGGAAGGATGTGTGAGCTCTGATAATACAACTAAGCAAATGCTGGGCTCATTGTCTCTCAGTTTTTAATATACACCTATCCTGTGGTGTCAAGGGCTAGATAGGGAAAAGTCATGTATCCTGAGAGCTATATTAACCTTTCCATGGAGAGCAAAATCTCCTACAGGGGAATTTCTGAGAGATACCTGTTTCACAAGGCTACAGTCCCTCTTTGTTTATGGATTCCTTCACTGTGTATATAAAGGTGAATAGAGTAGCTATATGTTGCTGCTTTGCTGCTAATGAACTGCAGGTTTTCAGTTTTGTTCTAGCACACCGGCCTTTTGTAATACAGTGGATGAGAATGTTTGCAAAGTATTTTTCCTTTGGAGAGATGATACATTTTAGACATTCAGTGTTTGTTGTCTGTAAAATGCTGCTTCAGGAATGGGATGCTCCTTTTTGAGCTAAGAACTAGAGACCTGCTCTTCATCAGATTTGAGTCCCTGAACGTTTACAGTGCGGCTGTACTGTGGACCCAGTCTGATTCTGGAGAAACTTGCAGTCTGGATGCCATCTATGTGTAGTACCAACCTATAAAGGTGGGAAAGGAGAAGGAAGGTGAAACTATTTGCCCAGATACATGTAACAGTGAGCTGTGCCTGGGTATCCCAGTTCTAGGTAAGGGGCCTGTTCTATGGACTGTTGACAAAGTAGAGATGCAAATTTAAACAGTGGCTGGAAAATATGTCTGTCCACACTAATAGGAGTGGCTTGAGACATCTGTGAAGTTTTAGCCTTTCTGTTAACTTCACTGTTTTAATGTTTTTCTCTTTCCATTTCCCCCTTCTAGGTGTAATTGCTGAGGCTCTGTAAAATGGCTTTACGTTTTCGCACTTTCTTCCCATATGCCTTACCTGGAGTGCTGGCACTTCTTGGCTGGTGGTGGTTCTTCTCCCGCAAAAAGGAGCATGGAAACAATCATGACAGGCGAGCAATAGCCATCATGGAAGAGCAGCAGATAGAACTGCCTATAAATGGTTCGTCACCGCGAAGAGAAGCACGTGCTCCTCAAGGACCGCCTCTCTCCTCGAAAGAGGAATGCCCAGAGCGTGAAACCTCGACCTCCATGCTGTCAGCAGGGTTGACGACGCCCTCTCTTTTGCATCAGACTCCTGAGAGGTTAGATTTCTCACAGGACCTTCCAGCCTCAGCAATAATGACCATCCAGCCCAGCACCCTTGAGGACGACAGTGAAAAACTGGAAAGAATAAGCTCTCAAGATGAAAGCAGTTTCCCTGTTTGTGTGTCTCTCCCTCTGGTCTCGAAGAGTGCCGAGTGTCACAGCAGTGCTGTGATTAGCCCTATACAGAATTCGAGCTCTAGTGCAGCTGAGGGTCAGTGGCCATCAGCATCGGTGACGCTGACACGAGAGTCTTCGGGAATCGTGGAGGAGGTCAGCAATGCAGAGCAGTCAAATGATTCTTCGTTTAAGCCCCGTAAAGAAAGCCAGATGCCAGAAACTGTGCTATCAGATACTGGGTCTGTGACAGCCCTGCAACTGGGATTGGAGAAGGAAGCCAGTTCCCCCCTAGCCTTTCCCAATAATGAAGAAGCTGTAGCAGGTCACAAGGATTCTGTAGTTGGGATGTTATCAGATAGTTGTATGAAGTCTGCCTGCTTGGAGCAGTCCAGAGAAGAAGAAATGTCTGAGTCAATTGACAGTACTATACCTGTGTGTCAGGAGGAGGACACACAGCCGAAAGAAGATGAATTGGAAAGAGAGAGAATTGGAGGAGTGAGTTTAGACAAGGAAGAAGTTGAGAAAATCGAGCAAGTAGCAATACAGATCATTTCCAAGGTCATTTTGGCAGCAACCGAGGAAGTGCTATCTGGTTCTGCAAGTGACGTGTCTAGTCGGATCTGCCAAGCTGCAGCCAGCCGAGCTGAGAGACCTCTGGAGAGGGCAAGCATTGCTGCTTCTGATCAGATGCTTGCAGCGGAACCTAGGCGAGGGGATGAGCACATTGCTACTAAGAATGATGCAGTGGTACCTACCTCCGCGCAAGCAGAGGAACGTGATCAATGTGTGACATATTCCAGCTGTTTAACACACGGCCGTTTATCCAGCCCGATTCAGAGAGACTCAAAAGACTGTCAGGTAAAGAACTGTGCACACAGCGAGTCCCCAGGAGTTGGTCGGACTCCTATTGCAAACCATGGAGGGTCCCTGGGAGAGTCGCATGTGGTTATGGAGGACTCTGGGTGCAGCACATGTGCATCCGAAGATGGGACAAGCACTGGGGACTCGTTGCAAAACACAATGCTGTCTGTCACATCAGGCCAGCATTCGGACTCACTGAGCACATCTGCAACCCAAGACACATCTGCTGAGCAGAGCTCAGTACCAAGTGAAAAACTTCCTACCCCGAAGCTACCTGAAGACAGTAAAGTGCCATACAGTAATGGGATGTTGAAAGAAGACAGTCCAGACTTGCGTCATGAGAGTAACTGGACAACAGAGACAGATGGAGATCATTCAGGAGGTAAGGGATGTGAAAGGCCACCTGCAGAAACATGATGAGCAAGAGTTTTATATGCTTTAACACCTCTGATTCCCAATGCAATAATTGGATACATCCTTTTTATGTTAAAGTTTCCCCAGTATGAATGCTTGCCCTTTGTGTTCAGGTGGATGTAACTAACACAAGCATTTACTATCAGATTTCACATTTCTATAGGATCCAGTGGTAACTGGATGATTTTCAGGATATGTCAAAAAGGGGTGAGCAGCCTGGCCCCTTTCAGCACAACACTTGTTGTCTGAGGTTAACTATGTACTTGAGTAGTGTAGTGAAATGGAGCATGTCAGGATGAAGGTCAGGCTGTTGAACACCTTGCTGGTTTAAGACTTGCTAATGCAAATGACTTCTGCTTCAGTTCAGGCAGCCCCTGGTAGGTGCTGGGTTCTTAACATCTCTTTATGGGCTGCTGCTGCTGAAGAGAGGCTGTAGGGCAGGTTTCTGAGATGCTGCTCATGAATCAGGGAAGTGCTCTGATGAGTTGTGATCAGATTGGTTGGTTGCAGACCAATAACCCTGACGGCTTTTTGCTTGGAAGGGTAGGTGCATGCCAAGAAATCTCAACAGGGAACAATGTTCATGGAGTTCCTCCATCTGTCTTGTTGCATTGCTTTTGCTTTCTAGATCCTGCATGGTGTGTGCCTGGCAGAATACAAAGCTGTCTGAATGAATGTTGACCTGTGTGACCTTGGGGATGGATGTTAACATCCTTTGTAGGACCCTGTGGTGCCAACAGCTCTTAATGACAGGATGTCTCTTGTAATTGCTACAAAGTAGTGAGAATCTTGCTTCCTGTAAGACATGAGGATTGGGATTGTCAACTATTTAAGATTAACTGCATGAAACATTCTCACTAGTGACAGTAAATAAAGGAAGAGGAAATGATTTTGCCTTGTTGTGAATGCTAGTGTGATGGGGAGATGTAAGAATGTATTGTGGAGCCTGTCTGACGAGCAGGGCTGAAAGCACTCTGCGAAGACAGCTGAAGGGTAGGGAGAGGAGAGATAGCAGGGAAGGTTGTGAATGTTACCGTGTTGGGTAAGATGTCCCACAGCTGTCCTTTACACCCTGGCTGTGCGATTTAAATCTTTCTCCTTACTTAGAAAGTCTAGGGCAGACAGCTCCACTGTCAGCCTTTGACTTTCTGAGTCTCTGTGCTGTGTGATTGGTTAAGATGTGGCAAATGTAAAGCAGCTGTTGTGATCACTTGTTTCTTTAGTCTTGTGCTGGATGGTCTGAATACTTATAAGCAAGTGAGGGTCTTTGTGCTCCTGCTTGTTGATCTGGAGGAAGGATCAACTTTGTGATGCACTGACTGTATCTCAGGTCTAGGAATGCAACTGTTTTAAGTTCTTCCCCTTCCCAAGTAGAAATGTTCCTGATATTGACTGTTGGTTTAAGAATAAAGCGTAGCTCAGCTCTGGCACCTTGCTTCTTGAGGTCTGTGATAAATTTGGGCAAGAGGTAATCCCCAATCTCTTCTAGTAGTGGGCACACCTGACAGGGTTCTCTGCGTTGCTGTGCAGTCCCTATTCAGACAGTAATATGATGTCAGTGCAGTAACCAAGTGAAGCGGTTGCATGTCCTTCCCTCCTGAGCTCCCTAGGAAGAGCCCTGTTCAAACTGAGGAGGGAAAATGCAAAATATCTGTGCTACAGCAGCAAGCAGCTTAGTGATGATTTTGGCATAACCTGATGCTAGCGTTCCTTTCCATGGTAACTTTGACTTCTAGTGTCCTGTCTCTGCTGCTGTGTAGGTGTCATCATGTTTGAGGGTCTCCTGTTGGATTTGGGCTTCTTCCTGTTGTTCAAGCTTTTCTTCACGAACAAAAGGAAACTTTAAGGAGGCTGTGTGACAAGACTTGACTCTGTCTGAAGTACAAAACTAGATACTGGACATGTGATACAGAAATATCCTGTGTGAATGCATAGGCAAAGCTCAACCTAGCCTTTCTATGAAGTGAGGTATTTTCTTGGCTTTGTGTCTAGTAGCTGGATTGACTTTACAAATTGTTTGAATGCTGTGATATGCATGTGTTTTGTAGGTTCGGATGTAAATAGTATGGATTCTGTGGACAGCGGCTGTGCCCTGGGAAAGACAGAGACTCGTCAGGACCCTAAGCCGGGAGGAGAATCCAGCAAGTCTGAGCTCACTATCTGGGAAATAGAGGTTCCAAAGGTAACCAGCCGCCTGCCCGGTCACGCTTTCTGCCCTGCCCTACATAGCAATCCTCTGGTTATTGCAGTCTGGTGCTGGCTAAGTGCCATCCCAAGCAGATCAACAAAGATTTAAGCATTTATCTCCCATTAGAACTCAGTAGGAATGAAGAGCCTGTACGCACCTGTAAACAAGAGGTGTGTAAGGGCTATTATGCTCAGGGTCACAAAGGGAAATAATGAGTTTAACACCCATTATCTTCTACCCCACTGTCTTAGTCTGATGCTCTGAAAGCATTCAGAAGGCTCTGAGGGTACACAGTTACTAGAAGCAGGTGATTTTTATTCTTCTTTCCTCCTACATAGGAGAGTTATGTTTCAACTGCCTGTCCAAACCCCTACTCACAGACTGAATGCTGATCTGAGCTTTTCTGTGGAGCTACATCTGTCTTTGTAGTATGCTTTCTTTTGGACTGAGAGAGAACCTATTTTTAGGACTCTCTATATTCATCCATTCTTCCTTACTTTGTATATGCAAAATCACACATGACTGCCATACACAACATTGCTCTTGGAGTTCTGCTCCTGAGCTGATCTGAATGCTGACGGCTGCTGACATAAGGTACCAGCTCCCAGTAGGATAAGCATGCTGCCTGGAGCACTTGGATGCTCTGTACCTGGTGAAGACATGTAGCAAACACTTTGGGACAGTAAAACACAGGCCTAAAGAAGCAGGCCTGCAGTAGAGGGAGGAGTATGTTTCACTGGTTAGTGATGACAGGCTATCACTGTTTCCTGAAAGAAGCTAACTTTGAATCAGGTAGGATTATCCGTACTGACTTGGGCCCAGCACTTCTGCTCTGGTGTTCGGTCTCTGAAAGTAGTGGTGGCAGGTGCCAGTGAAAGAGTATAAAAGCCAGCAGAGATGTCTTTACCAGCCTGCATAGAGCAGTCTAGGGGCTGTCTAATTTAACAGGCATGATATTTTCCTCTCCTGTGAATTTGTCTAGTTCTGTTCTAATCTAGTTAGCTTGCATTTGATGTGAGGACACTTTCTTTCATTTAAAATATAAAATACACATGTAGTACAGTTTTAAAAAAAGAAGGGGGAAGGGAGGGGAAGCAAATTCAAAGAGGATGCATCTTCACTGACTGTAGGAGGACAGTAACTTTCACCAGGCCTGATTTTGTCTCATAGTATTTTTGCTGTATTTTGCAAGATCAAAAGATGAATATATCGAAGTGGTGCTTCCTGACTGTATCTACCTTGATTTGTCATAGACCAGTTGAACTACGCACTGGTCCAGTGTTGCCATATGTGTATTCTGCCTGGCCCTCTGCACAACAAGAAAAGGGAGTGTGGGAACAGTGGTGTTAGATCTGTATTTCTATTCCTAACTGTTGCTCTCTTCTGTCTTTCATAAAGCACTTAGTTGGCCGCTTGATTGGCAAGCAAGGAAGGTACGTGAGCTTCTTGAAGCAAGCATCTGGTGCCAAAATATATATCTCAACACTACCTTATACCCAGGACTTCCAGATTTGCCACATAGAAGGTAAGTGAGATGTCTCTGTATTCCCAGTCTGATATCTCGCTTGGGGATCCTTAATTAGATGGGCAAAGAATTCAAACCGGTTTAGTGGCTCAGAGTCCAGTGCTTTAAAAAACCTTTCTGCTCAAGGACAGTGCTGTTACAGTAGCAGTAGAGGACAAATCACCTATGTCCTGGCATGTGAACCCTCTATACTGGAGGTTAGAGAGAGTGAATTTTTAACTTCCGCAGTTGCTTTAGTTTAACCAGTGCTTTGCAGAATCACTTCAGGGGCTATGGTATGTATATCAAATAGAATCTGGTTGTGCGTCTTCCGCTAATGTGAACAGGGCAGGTTGTTAGACTAAATGTGGCTGAAAAATATCAGTACTGTCAGTCAGATCGATTCATAGCAGATGCTACAGCTGTTGAAACTGGGGGCTGTCAGCCTGAATTGCACATGTGGTTCCCATCATCAGATTACATGTTTGGTCTATTAAAACTTTTGAGTTGTTGATGTAGCCCAGAATGTTTCTGGGAGCTATCTTGTTCTCTGCGTAGTGGGGGTGTATAGTATCCCTGACATGTCTGTGCAGTGCTTTCTGTGATGGATTTTTGTCTTCCAGGATCCCAGCATCATGTAGACAAAGCATTGAGTCTGATTGGTAAGAAGTTCAAAGAGCTCAGTCTCACCAATATCTATGCTCCACCTCCCCCATCACTGACGCTTCATTCCCTCCCTATGACTTCCTGGGTGAGTCCCAGCTTGCTTGCTATGCTGATGTCGGGGTGGAAGGCTGTTGTTGGTCAGTGTCATCGTGTGTGTGTGTGTATACACGTGTGTGTGTATATGTATACATACACATATACATGTCCATGTGGCCCTTTTCCAGTAAGAGTAGATTCCCTCAAAAACAGTCTTTTGGTTTGTGTGGCTATCTGTTGCCAGGCTTATGTGCAACTCTTGCAGATCAGACTTTATCCACCTGCCTTTCCACTACCATTTCCTTTCTGCCTGAGCTGGGAATTGCAGCAGGATGCTCCACCAGGTCTGCGTTAATTTCTTGTGGTTGCACATCTGGCCTAGAAGGTTTTTGCCTGTAGGCATATGAATTTGCCTGAGGAAAAAAGGCTTCAGTTTGCAGCTGAGTAGATTGTCTGCTGCTCTGCTTAAGGGCCACTTGACGTGTGATCCAAATGTTGCTGTGATCAGTTTTCGTTACTATTATTGTCTCGCAATCCTGGAACTAGTCTTTTCAATGTTTTATTACTTTAAGGCATTTAATTTCACTTAGAGGAGGTTTCTGTGTCAGTGTTTCCCAAAAGAGTTTTTATACTACTTTTGCTTTCCAGGTATTTAGAAACACTCCTTTACTTGCATTGTGCATCTAGAATCTGTTAAAGTAACTGCATATAGCTGTCTCCATAGGTGTTAAATCAGGCTTTGTTCTGGAAAACTGGGTTTAGGCTGTTAAACTAAAAGCCTTTTAGAGCCTTTTTTAAGAACTATTCTGAGCACAATAATGCCTTAAGTTTCGTGAAGTTACCCAACACAGTGGCTCCCTGCTGACCAGGGAGAATTATTTTCAAAGTAAGAGACCTCTGTGACAAAATCTTAATTTGAACAGTCCTTGTAAAGACTCCCTTGATGTAAGAAACACTGAGGGCAGGGAATCCCAACAAGTTGCGCTGTGGTGATAGTACAGCATTACTTGATCTGCATTATTGCTTGCTGATCTTCTAAGTGAATAAGTTTGCTCTGTGCTGATAGTCTATTTGTGTATGAGATGAGCCCTTCTCCAAATCTGATTTCCATTAGAAGAGTGTAGAGTAACACTGAGTAACTTGCTGATCCTGACTCAAAGCAGCCTTTTGGAAGTTACCTACAAAATCCCAGAGTGCCAGGGTTTTCCCACCTATGGCTGTAAACCTTGGGAGTTGCTGGTGGAACTGAGGAAGATATATGCATCTAGTGCGAGTGAAGCTTGTGTTGCAATAAACACTAATGAGAATCTCTCTCATCCCTGTGACAGCTGATGCTCCCAGATGGAGTCACTGTAGAAGTGATCGTGGTTAACCAAGTCAATGCAGGGCACATGTTTGTACAGCAGCATACGCACCCCACTTTCCATGTCCTGTGTAGCCTGGACCAGCAGATGTACGTCTGCTATTCTCAACCTGGAATTCCAACCCTGCCAACACCTGTAGAAGGCAAGTAATTTAGCTGCTCACAAACTGCTCAGTTGAAGGACTTCCTTGAGGGTCATGTGAAAGCCTGACTCCCTCAGGTTAGGCTTTGGAAGTTTCCCAGTGTATGAGAATGGCACTTTTTCTTTTCTTTTTTTTTTCTTTTTTCTTTTTGACTCTCAATAGATAATTTTGTAGCACTGTTAACATTTGAAGTGCTGATTTCTAGAAAACCTCTAATGCTGAACCTTTCTTCTCTGTTCTTTTATGCTTTGCAGTTGGTGTTATCTGTGCGGCTCCAGGTCTGGATGGGGCATGGTGGAGAGCTCAAGTTGTTGGCTACTTCAAAGAGAGCAGTGAAGTGGAGATCAGATACGTGGACTATGGAGGATACGAGAGAGTGAAAATTGACACACTCAGACAAATCAGGTCTCCAGCTCCTCTTCCATGGCCTGAGGCCATTCTAGCTTGAGCCTACATCATAGCTGGCCATATGGTTTGAATTGCTTACGAGATTTTCAGCACTGAGATGAAGTGGAAACGGAATGGTTTTCCCCAGCAGCGGATGTGGATTCCTCGGGAACGCAGCAAGCTCTTGCATGGCTTTTTGGGCAAGGGATTGCAATTATTGCCACATCAATGTGGAAGCTGAGAAAAAGAAAGCCTTCAAGGGAGGCCCAAGGGAGTAGTAAACTTTTCCAAGAGCCAGCAATAAAACTCAGGTTCCCTGTGCCTGAGCACCTTTGGCTAGACCTGTTGGGTGAGGGTTATCTTATACAAGCCCACAAATACTTGATTGTCCCAGCTAGAGTGCCCCCAAGGTGGGAGAAAAGCAGCAGAACTCCTGTTATGGCAAGTGATCTTTACTTTAAGCGCAGTCCACTGGGGTGTCCTAATCACAAAATTTGTTTCTGCTGCTCGGACTGTTGAAAATTTGACTGTTCTTTGACAGTCATCAATTTATAACTTAATTCATTTTAGGCCAACTAATGCTAGAAAATACAGAAGTAATTTTGAAGATACGTTCTTATTCAGATTGATTCTCTTCTCTTTAAGGTCTGATTTTGTAACACTACCTTTCCAAGGAGCAGAAGTTTTGCTAGACAACGTGGTGCCTCTTCCAGGTAATAGAACTCTTGAGACATACTGTTACCACTTCTCCTCCTGCTGGATTCAGTGGATGCCAGCTGTGTACAAGCAATGATTCTGCCTAACCTTCCTCCCTGCTCTTGCAAGTGCAGCCTTTGAAGTGACGAGAGCAAGGGTTGGAAAAAAAAACCGCTTTATTCTTCTGTATGTGCTAGCATGGCACAACTAGTCTGACTCCAGGGGAAAGATGATAAATGTCCAGGCTTTTTCCTACATGGAAGAGAAAATGAATTATGTTCTCCTAGACAGCAAGTTGGCAAAACTGGCAGGATACAGCTGAAGTAGTTGTAACTATTCTGCTGCCTTCTGTTGTTGAGCCTCTGTAAATAAACAGATGCAAACAGTCTTTAATCTGCTAGACAAACATTTGACATGGTCCTGCTGAAATGACTGATGTGTACAGTCCTGTGTTCTAAAAACTGCCCTCCGAGCACTGGAAAACTGTCAGTGACTGCCTAGAAAAGCTTCCTGTTTTTTCTGATATTATTAAAGGTGTTTGCTGTATCAGTGTCTAAAAAAACTGTCCTTCTGGGTGCTGCAGGGGTCAGTTTCAGGAACTAGGGATCAGACTAAATTTAATCACTGGAGCTTGTGGGGCTGACAGAACTCCAGTTCATGCAGCCCCTGCCAAAACTGTTGATGGATGGCAAAGCTTAAGATGTTCCTAGCAGAGTTGAGCAATTTGCATGAGGTAGTCTACTTTCTTCAGTATTTATGGTAGTGTAAGGAGTTTACGTGCTTCAAGAGATGGTCACAGGGAGGGGGAGCGCAAAGGAGAAACTTTATTTTGCCGCTATTTGACTGGAAATAAGCAACTTCCCTCCAAAATGAAAACACTCTTATGTCCTGTCTCATCTTCGCAGTGTAGACTGTAACTCTACTGGCTGGGACACACGGGTTTCCTGCAGCGTTACACATGGACTTAGCAACAGTACCCCTCTATGCTGCTGAAGCTGAGAGATGAGAGCTGCCAGCACTTAAAGAGCACATTTGGCACTATTCAGGTGCCAGCAAGCCTGTGGTACAAATGCTTTTGAGTTCCTGTTTATGCTGTTGCCCTCTGTGCAGGATCAGCAAAGTCCTGGGGCCCCTGAACTTAGCTTATTAAGGATCAAAATATTAATGGAAGCTCAGAGGTACTGCAGAAGAACACTCTTGTGTCTTTAAAGCCTCCTAATTCATCAGCCACTTATGATCATATTAACTTAGCTAGCAGCTTTAAAAAGCATTTCGTCCTTTCCCTCCAGCAACACAGCAGGCACAATTCTTGTGTGATCTTCAACTTAATAGACTGGTTTCCACAAATGCCTACAGCAACAGTGGGTGAGGGTTCTCTGGCCTAACTTATGTAGGAGGTCAGACAAGATTAACTTAATAGTCCCTTCTGGCCTTTAAAGCCTGTGAATGTCTCATTTGTTTTCTGCTATTCTTATCTTTTCAAAGATGAGGATCATTTTTCATCAGAAGCTGATGCAGCTGTTAGTGAGATGACCAGAGGGACAGCACTACTGGCACAGGTACATGAGAGCTGTCTGGAAAAGCCTTGCTGATTTTACTGTAGTCATTATCTTTTCTGCTCCCCAGCATACTGTTCGTGTTAAAATCGGAAACAAAGCCAGAGCCTCGAAGCCTAGTTGCTGGATGGGGTTTCTGAAGAGAAATCTCAGTGCTGGGAACAGGCTAAGAATTTTCTTGTGTAGCAGCAGCGCCACTCATGGCTGCTTGTGGCTCTAAGGAATGCACAAAATAGGGCAAATACAGCTTAGCTAGATGATGGGGACAGGGAGAAAGGGGGGCTGAACAGGCTTGCGAGGCATGAAATAGAGTGAGGTTGTCCAGGGGGTAATGCATTCACCTGGCCTTGTGCAGCTTCTCCAATCTTCAGTGTGATTGCAATGCTGATGTCCAGTATCTGGCCTCTTGCTGATGAAGGGAGATGCAGGACTTCTGCTAGGATCCCAGAGGCTTCCATGCAAGTTGCCCAGTCTTAACAAAAGGGGAGTCACCTCTTTGAAGTGCCTCCGACAGTGGCTGGAGTAATCCACGTGAGCTAACTGAAGTGAGTGGGAAGCTGATGGCATTTGTGACAGTCAATCCCTATGGCTTTCTTTGGTTTAATCCAGTGTTGAAGAGCATCTCTAATTCTAGCAGTAGCATAGATTTGAGGGAACAGAGCAAAGTTACTAACAGTGTCCCAGCTGCGTGGTGGCAGCAGTACGTCTCCACTGGTGTATTGGTGCTGTGGGCTACGCATAAGTTTACATATGAAGCATCTGATACACAGTGAATGGTGCCAGCTTGTGTCTGGCCTGGCTCAGACCAAGACTGCTGCCCTCTAATGCTCTTCTGTGTTTCCAGGTCACAAATTATGACAGTGCAACCGGTCTGCCACTGATACAGTTGTGGAGTATGATGGGAGATGAGGTGTGTATGCTGACTTATCTAATTTTCATCACAGTTTGAGTTTATGCCCGCTGTGTGGATTAAGAGCTTGCTGATGTTTCCAGCTAGCAGTTTGTTCACCTCTCTCTTTCCACCCCTCCCTTTAGGTGGTGTCGATAAATAGAGCTCTGGTGGAAAGAGGATTTGCTCAGTGGATTGACAGCTACTAGCAATGTCCGAGATGCCTCGACAACTTTTTCTAACAAAATAAAATCTTTTTTTTTTTTTTTTTTTTTGCACTGTTACAATTCGGTTTGGCAACCCCTTTTGGGAATAACTGTTTACACCTATGTACAAAGTTTTTGCGGTCCATTGAAACTTGTTTTGCTCAACTGTTACCATTTCACTAGAAACACATACCTCATCTCAGTGAAAGGCGGGGTGTTAAAAGCCATAATGAGAGATACTGTAGCTTTAAAGCAAAAAAATTCTCCCTGGCCTCTTCTCTTAATCAGAATGGCAAAAAAAAAAAAAACTTAAAACCTTGGGGCTTGCTTGAAGCCCCTGAAATGTTAACTGTGGTTGCATGTCAATTCAACATGCATACTACCCCATGAACTCAGTGTCCACTTCTCTTAAAAGTTGCGTTGGCTGTCCTTTTTCTAACAGGCTCTGCCTATGAAACCAGTGGATGTTAATGAGTTTAATGTTCAGTTTATGAATTTCTCTATATTGTGCTGCCAGCCTGCACAAACTGCATTCATCTGGGATCTTCCTGATACCAGGAGGTAGATGAGTTGCATTCATTGCACTTACTGTGGCACATGTCTCACTGCAGTTGTGTTTTCTAGGCTTGATCTGCTTAAGGAAGAAAGTTTCTTTGTGGAGATGCTTAAAGTGCAGGATATGTTACCACTACAGTTATTGCTCTGAAATCTATGTTCCAAATCGTGTATTTAAAGAAAAGAACTGATTGCCAAGCCCAGTTGTAATTTGTATTTTTCTAGCTGTGCAAGTCTGTAAATATATATAAAAAAAATCATTGTAATATTTTGTACAAGAAAAACACTGGAAACAAAGGGAACTTTACAGAAACTTTTTCACACCAAAATGTCCTATGTAGGTAGAACTGGTTTGGAGTGCGTTAGGATAGCTGACATATTTGGAGCATCCGAATGTGGGAGTGTTTCTGCTCTGCTGTATACAGGATTAGCATTCCCTTAGATTGCTGTCTGGTTTGAATTGTGATCACTGCATTCTTTGCTATGTTGCTGTACAGATGTGTTTAAAAAAAAAAAGTAACAATTTGGCATTAATATTGCAGTGGTGTTCTCTCTCAATTTTTTTGCTCCTTTTTAGATTTCTGTCATACGGAATTTAAAATTTTGCTCAAGTAATTTAAACTGACTTAATACTATTAAACACATGCCCCTCTAATGTATATCACTTTAGATGTGTATTGAGCTGGGATTTATTGCTGGCGGAGAAGACACTTGCCAGGAAAATGTTGATGTAGTCAGTCCCCAGGAAAGTTTTTTCAGGTGAATTCAGGAATGTCATTACATCTTATGAGCTAACATGTCAGTGCACCACACATCTGGATAGTTGCCTACAAAAGCATTTGGTCCGATCCCTTCCAATATGGTATGATTATATCCTTTTTTTTGAGTTCTCTCCTATTCGGCGCTTATGATTTAATGTTCATGTTTGCAATAATGTCCAATGAAAACTAAATTTGGTAACTCAGTTAAATCTATAAAAACATATATCCTCTTGGAATGTTTCTTTCCATTTCAATTAAAGCTCGAATTTTAAGCCGTCTTAATCAAACTGTGATGACTAAGAGCCTTCATTTCCAGATCTCTTGTGATATAGGGCTGGGAAGGGAGCTCAGTGTGATAAGGTGAGATATGATCATGATGGCTTTTCAACGGATGCAAAAACGTCAAGCTTAAACTCCTGGGGTTTCTTCAAATGTTGTGGAAGAGCTGAAGACTGGATTTATTCTTAATATGAATTACTTATTTTAAACCCTTAGTCTAAGCACTAGTACTCAAGGCTGTTGTACTTGAGGCTGTTTTGTTTGAAATTAATTTGCCTCGCAAGCTCAGGAAATTGCTTTGTCATGCAAGTGTTGAAAAGTGAAACTTGCGAGTTCTCACCCTGGTATTGGAGCACCTGGAAACTGGGAAAGCCTATTGCACTAGGCCATACCTCTGCTCTGGATGGAGAAGCAACTATGGCCTGGGACAGACTGACTCCTCTAGAGTTGCACAGAGTAGAAGTACTGCTGTTATGATCCCGAGATGTATGCAGTTGGGAACAGTCTTTCATTAATCCTGTTCGTCTTCCCAGTCTCAAGGATTAGAGCCAATTTCTCAGATTCACTTAGAATTACACACAACGTGTGGATCCTTTGGACTACAACTCTGCTCAGCAGTGTCCTTTTCTGTTGCCTCAGCTCACCCCAGGAAAAGTGGTTTCTGCTCTCAGGGTTTCTCAATCCTTGCAGCATGTGCTGAGTTGGATTTTTGCCATCAGGTATGATCTCCCAGGTGAAAATTTGACAGCAGAGTTCTTGCACAGTGGTTAACACACTATTGAAATTCAGGGCACTTTGGTGTAGTGTGCTGTGCTTCAGTTATCCATGCATGGCAGAGTTTGCTGCTTCAAAAGGTCTGATAGCCAGAAACTCTGTCCAGGGAGAGACCACTAAAGTGAGGAAAAGGAGCTGCCAGGAGGTTGTCTCGGCATCAGCTCTGTAACTTGAGTGCTTCAGCAGCTCAAGGATGCCTTGCCAGGTACCTCCCCTGCCAGGTGATGTCTCCCCTAATTAAACCGTTCCAATGGGAGCCAACCTCGTGTTGAAGGATTGTGTTTCAGCCTTGAGGCACTGACCTCGGTGTTAGCTCTCTGCTGCCAGCATCTGGAACAGGAACCAAGCTAGAGATAAAAGGTCAAGAGGAGATGAAGAGCCCTGCACTCCGATGGAAGCCTCATGCAGGTGAACACACCGTGTCCAGAAAAGTTGGCTTGTCTTTGTGAATGTGTGTTTGTAAAGCTTTTTTCCCCCCCGCTTTAGGAAGCCCTACCTGCTTTACAGTGGGATAGAGGGCTGCAAGTTACCAGTGTTTGATGTGAGAACTGTTGCTGCTTTCTCTAGCTGCAGCCTCGCTCGTGCAGTGGAGGATGAAGCAATGAAGCTCTGGAAGTGGCTGGGGCGGCGCTTTGCTCTCGGTGGTGAGCTGACTCCTCCCGAGGTGCTGTTCGCTGCCGCTCCGCGGGAGACGGGCCGTGCAGCCCTCCTGGACGGGAGCGTGCGCCCGGGCAGGCGCTGCCCTCGCCCCTGCCCCCTGTGCCAGGGGCTGCGCTCGCTCACGTGCGGGCTGGTTCCGGAGTCGGAGTCCTGCTGAACACGTGAAGTGGGGTCTGCCTCCTCCCACCCCACGGGGGGTGGAGCAGGAGGCTTGACTGCCAAATATTGAAGTGTGTGGGGGGGGGAAATAATTCAGGCTGGCAGTTCAGAGATGGTAGCTTCATCCTGACATAATCCAGATGCTGCAGTCACTAAAATTTGGAGGTGGAGAAGCAAACGGGTCTTCCTTGGTGCTACTGCATGTCCCAAAGAGCTTTCCAAGGTGTAGTCTGTGGAAGTCTGTAGTCATTGGTCTCAGGTTCTTAGTAGCTCAGTAGTGTTTTTTCCCCTCAGAAGTTTAGAGTAGCCCCTGGACTTGCTGGTCCGTGCCAGGGGGTGAAGACGGTCCTGTCCTGCCAGTGACTCATCCCTGCTGGCGCGTTGCCCCGCTGCCCCGTGCGTGCGTTCTCCGGGGATCTCCGGTGGCTCGGCGCGGGAGCCTTCCCCCGCGCTGCCTTCCTCGGCCTGCGCGCTGCGGGCGAAGCTCCTTACCAGCCGTAAGAGGCGCAACGCCGTAGAGCGGGGTTAACCCGAGGCGGGGTGCTGGCAGGGGGCACGTGGGGCTCCCTCCCTCCCTCCCTCCTCCGGGCTCGGCCGGCGCGGGTGGTGGTGGCCCCGCGGCTGTGCCGCGGGAGCGGTTTCCCGGAGCCGCGCCGCGACCTGCTGCGGCCGATTTGCTGGCGCGCAGCTCCCGCTCAGCAGCCGCGAGGCGGGTGGCTGCACCCCGAGTCCCCGGGTACGCAGCAGCTTCGGCCGCTTTAGCGGAAAACAAACGCTCGGCTTCTTGCAGGCCTCCCGAGATGTGAAGCGGGAGGGGAGGGCGGAGGGGGCTTTTCTCGCACGGGCAGGGGGAGAGGCGAACAGGGCCTGCTGGAAAGGAGCAGGGGAGGCTGCAGCGGGGCTGCTGTTCGCATCCCCCCGCTCGCCGGCGCGGCGCCGGGGCCCGCGGCTCGGCTCGGCTGCAGCCGTTCGAGGGGGCTTTTCCCTTAGAAAAGCGGGAGTTTTATTACGGGTGAAACGCACGGGGCCTCTGGGGACGCCTCGTTCACGGCTTCCGTCCGGATCGCTTCCCGGCGGCGCTGGAGCCGCTGCAGGGAGCTCGCTCCCCGTGGGGGCCGGGGCTGCCGCCGGCCGAGCCCCCGGGCGCCGGCAGCGCGCGGTCTGCGCCCCAGCCCCGGCGCCCGCCCGCCGCCCCGGCGGAGGGTCCGGCGCCGCGCAGGCCGGCGGCACGGCGCGGCACGGCGCGGCACGGCGCGGCACCAGATGGCACTCCAGCCTAAGCGGAGCCGCCGGCTGCGGCCCGTCCCCGGCAGCGCTGCCACGGGGCACGCAAGCCGCTTCGCTCGTTTTTTTCCCCCCAAATCAGATATATTTTTTTCCCTTTTTTTTTTTTCCTGCTTTTTCCCCAGCCGGACGGCGCGGGCGCTCGTGGGCCGGTTCGGCTCAGCGCGCCCCTCGGGGAGGCGAGCGCCCGGGGCAGAGCCGCGCGGCACCGGTCGCCTTTTGCTTAACGAGCAACAAATCCAAAGCTTATTTTCATGTTTATCCAGAGCCGTTTGTGGTTTAGGGGCTATTTGCAACCTGAACTTACAGTGTTACCCTGCTTTACAAAAAGTTACAAAAAATGCTCTTTCGGGAGCCTTTTGGTGAGCTAAAGGTGCAACGTATCTCAACGGTAATTTCACTCCATTTTTAAGGCCTGACCAGTAATTCACCTGCTAAAAGCACCCGCTAAACCGGGGCAGGGCACTGCCGGGCGCTTGCCGCTCCTGCAAGGCGCCCGCCGGGGGCTTCGCCGGTGCAGGGCCCGTCCCGCGCCCGGCGGGGGGGGTCCCCACCGAATCCCGCAGGAAAACGGGCCCCGCGCCGCGCGCACCCCCTCTCCCTCCTCTGCCCTCGCGAGCTGGAAGGGACCCGCGCGCCCCGTTGTCCCCCCAGCGCTGAATCCCCCCGGCCGTTTCCGTTCCAGTTTGCGTTTTTCAGCCCCCTACGACGTCTCTGAAGAATCGGGAAACGTGTGGTGTGTGTCCCGCCGCTCCTATCTTAGCAGCGCGAAGCAAACCACGGCGGCACGGGCAATTTCACACGCCGCCCGTTATTGCTGTTTAAAGCGCCGAGGTACAAAAACGATCGGCAACCCAGCTTCACCGAGCTCGCCGGCTGCCACAGCGCAGCTTTTTAGTGCTGGCTGCCGGGCGCAGTCGTTCCCTCGCCTTTGACTGGCAGATTTCCTGATGCTGGAACAGCAAAATCATTTTTGGTTTCAACAGACACATTACTTGCTGCTGAAAAGAAGTAATTCACATTAAAAAAGTCCACGTATTTTATATATACGTACATATACATACATACATACATATATGCCGTGCTGGGTAGACGGTCAGTTTTCCCACCTGACCAACCTTTTGCGTTTCCCCAAGCTTTGCAAATTTTGCATTTTTTTCTGCCCGAGTTCGTGGGTTCGGCGGCAGTCGGGAGGGTGTTGCATGAGCAAGCGAAACATTTGTTTGCTCTCCCTGTCCTCGGAAGGGAAAAGGGACGAGACGCCAGCTTCGTCCCGGCGATGCTGATACGTGAGGGCTCACGTTTTTTCCCTCGGGGCTGCGATGGAGACCTCTCCCGCGCTGAAGGTGTTAGGTGTGTCAGCGGTGTTTGCATAAACCCAGTGGTAAAGATTAGGCATTTATGAATGTCTATTTAAGACAAGTTTATCTTTGTTTCGTTTACATTTGAGGGGATGAAACATAGCCATTCTACGTGAAAACAAGCCTTTGTCTTTGCTGGAAATAATAGGCCTGTTTTTTTTTTTTTCCTATGCCTCATAAAATGTAACCAAGACGACGCTCGTGGGGCAGGGGGAGCTGAGCTTTTGGGCGCACCCCCGTCCTTCCCTGGGAAGCCACAGCAAGCTCCCGGCTTCCTCGCCCAGAGGAGGAGCAGGTTGTGCTGGCGTGGGCTGGCTGAGCAGAGGGGCGATGCTGCGGGAAAGGGGCAACGAGCCTTTTGGGCCGTGACAAGGTCGTTGCAAGGTGTCAGGAGCGTTGCAAGGTTGTTGCAGGGTGTCAGAGCCCTTTAGGGGCATTGCAAGGTCACTACAAGGCTCGGGGGCCTTTTAGGTGATACAAGGTCATTGCAAGGATGGGGGTGCTGCAAGGTCATTGTAAGGCTTGCGAGGCCTTTGGGGGCGACGCAAGGTCGCAGCAAGGCTCAGGGGTCCTTTGGGGTGATGCAAGGTCGTTGCAAGGGTCAGAGGCGTTGCAACGCTCGGGGCCTTTGGGGGCGGTGCAGGGTCGCTGCAAGGCTCAGGGGTCCTTTGGGGTGATGCAAGGTCATTGCAAGGGTCAGAGGCGTTGCAACGCTCGGGGCCTTTGGGGCGGTGCAGGGTTGCTGCAAGGCTCAGGGGTCCTTTGGGGTGATGCAAGGTCGTTGCAAGGTCATTGCAAGGGTCAGAGGCGTTGCAATGCTCGGGGCCTTTGGGGCGGTGCAAGGTTGCTGCAAGGCTCAGGGGTCCTTTGGGGTGATGCAAGGTCGTTGCAAGGTCGTTGCAAGGGTCAGAGGCGTTGCAACGCTCGGGGCCTTTGGGGCAGTGCAGGGTCGCTGCAAGGGTCAGAGGCGTTGCAACGGTGCAGGGGCGGTGCAGGGGCGGCTTCGGCAGGAGCCGGGGCAGCGGGCAGGAGCGGCAGTGCCCATCTCCGCCCCCAGGCAGCGGGATCAAGCCCGCTCCGTCCTGCTTGCCCGAGGGAGGTGCCGCGCCGGCCGCGGCGCTCCGTGCCGGCGGCGAGCAGTCCCTGGGCCGCCGCTCGCCCGGCCCGGCTGAGACGTTTGCTGCTGGGAGCGCTGGAGCCGAGCGCGCTCATTTTGCACGGTGACGTTCGACAGCGGCCGTTTCCTTGGCTGAAAATCCCTTTTCCTTCTGGGTCCCCGAGGGAGGAGCGGCGAGGGAGAGCAGGGCCGCCGGGCTTCGCTCGCCCGGCGCGTCCGGCCCCGCGCGGCGGCCCCGGCACGCGGCGGCCCCGGCCGCGGGTGGCAGCGGTTCCTCTCCGCGTTTACGCTCCCCCCGGCCCAACGCGGAGCCTTTGGCTTTCCTCCGCTGGCGGACGGGATTAGCTACTTCATAACATCCAGACAAGATAATCTCTCCAATTTTGCCTGGAAGAAGTCCCTGACAAAAAGCAGCAAAGCTGCAATAACGCCAGATGAAACAGTAATTGAGTTTGCCTTCGCGTCCCTTTCTCAGCTAAGTGTGCGTTGGTTTTAATTTATTTATTTTATTTCTGTTGTTGACGTGCAATGGCTAAATATTGTCCCCGTATCGATGCAAGCCAGCGGTGCTACAACTGCGAAGAACAGCGGCGACGCGGGAGAGAAGAGGGGAGGGGGAATCCAACCGCAAGAAGTTTTAAACCCCCCCCCCACACACAAAAAAAAAAAAAAAGGAAAGGAAAGGGCTTCTAAGGGACGAAGCTGCGCTAGCTGCCACCGCGCGCCGCCTCCACCATCCAGGCTCCGGCCAAAAGCAAGAGCGTCCTGCTGCCCGCCGAAGCGCTTGGTGCCGGCGGGGGACGTCGCCCGCCCCGGCGACGGGGAGCGCGGCCCGCCCCGGCTCTCCGGCGTCTCGGGCGCGCCCCCGCCGCAGGCCGTGCCGAGCCGGGCCCCCGCGGCGCCGCCGGCACGGCGCCTGGCGAGCCGCACGCCTCTCTGCAGCCTGCCGCAGCGCGCCCGGCGGCAGCGCGCTCGGCGGGAGCTTGCCGCCGCCGGGCTGAAGGCTACGTGCGTGCACGTGTACACGTTTGTAGTGCTTGCTCCTGAGCTGCAGGAAGATAACTTCAAGGGTGCCTGCGTGGGTGGTTGATCCTTAGCCAGCAAAACCTGCCGGCGTGACTGCGGCGGCTCTGCACCCGCCGGGGACGGGCTGAGCTACTCGGCGGCTTCGCGGCAGCTCTCCCGCCGGAGGTTCCTCCGCAGCGTGGCCGCGGCCGGCGGACGCGCAGCCCAGCACCGGGACTCACCTGATTAACGGGACAGAAGGAAAGAAATCCGCTGAAGTCAGCCGGGAAACCGCGGCAATGCGCGTCTGTCATGGCAGCGCGCCGGCGGCGCCGGGATGCTCCGCGCCGGGCGCGGTTTCGAGGTGGGACGAGGGGCCGGGGTGGGGCACGGGGCGCCGGCGCGGCCTCAGGGGCGCGGGGCGCCGGGCGCGCGTCCGCCGAGAGCGCCCGCGGCGCCGGCCGGCAGCGCCGCGCGTTTCGTTGCAGCGTCGTTGCAGCGCCGCGTGTTTCGTTGCACCGCCCCGCGTTTCGTTGCAGCGCCGTTGCAGCGCCGCGCGTTTCGTTGCACCGCCCTGCGTTTCGTTGCAGCGCCGTTGCACCGCCGCACGTTTCGTTGCAGAACTGTTGCACTGCCGTGCGTTTCGTTGCAGCACTGTTGCACCGCCGTGCGTTTCGTTGCACTGCCGCGTGTTTTGTTGCAGCGCCGTTGCAGCGCCGTGCGTTTCGTTGCAGCGCCGTTGCAGCACCGCGCGTTTCGTTGCAGCGCCGCGCGTTTCGTTGCAGCACCGCGCGTTTCGTTGCGCCGCCCTCTGCTAGAAGGCGGTGGCAGGCGGTGGCTCACCTGCCGCTCCGGTTTCGGAGGCAACGCAGCCTCGGCGCTCGCGGGGCCTTAACCACCCCCCCCCCCGCTTCCCAGGAGAGAAATTTCAACTGCAAAATAAAGCAGCGGAATAACTTCTGGCTGGGAACCGTATGCTTTACCTCGCTCGGTCTGGCAGACGGCGGTCTTCTGGATAGCAAAACTTTGCGTTCTTGTCAAATTTGGAGTCGTTCTTGTTTCTGCTGCTGAACTGGGGGCACACAAGCGATGCACCGGGCTGGCTGCAGCGCTGGCGGGTCCCCGGCACGCGCGGTCGCCCCGGGGCCCGGCCAGCCCGCGGGCGCGTCGGGGCCATGTTGGGGGGCACGTTGGGGGGGGCGCTTTGGGGGGGCATTGGGGGCGCGTTGGGGGCGCGTTGGGGGGGGCCGTTGCAGCGGGGCTCCTTGGACGCTCCTGCCTTCGCCTGCCGTCGATTTTCCCGGCTGACGTGCCGTCGGTGACGAACGTGGCTTCAGCACCGAGGGAGCGGGCCGGCGCGCCTCGGCCCCCGCCGCGGCCGGAGCAGGCGCGCCGAACCTGCTGCGCCTGTTTTAGCTTCCGTCACGAAGGGGATAACTGCGATTGAGGGTCTCAGCGTCTCGCTGCGGAGGGTCGGGGAAGTAACGCCGTGCTGCACCGCGGCCGTTCAGCTACCGTGCCGCCGGTCCTTCCCCTGGCTGTCCGCGGGGCAAAGCAAACGTGCCACGGAGAAGGCAGCGCGCCTTTGCCGCTGCGCACAGGTCTCCCGTGACACACGCTGTTTATCTTTATTTCGGGGGTGTTGCGGGGTAGTTTTATTGTCATAATTCGTTAGCAGCAACAGGGGGGGAAAAATCCCGGAGTAACAGACAAAGCGATCGCAACGAAGCCATCGGCTCCGCCGGAGCGTTGGTCTGCTTCTGGCAGTTATTCACGGCAGATTCACGGCTGGCCGTATTAGTCTGGGCTCGCGGCACACAGTTTGTCGGCGGCTCCCCAAAGCCTGCGGGTGAGGGGGCCGGGCCGGGCGGCCGCGGGAAGTGGGGTCCCGGCAGCACCCAGCCACGGGGCTCTGCCGCCGGGAGGCACGGCATGGCGTGGCACGCTACGGCGTGGCGCGGCACAGCACGGCACGGCATGGCGCGGCACAGCATGGCATGGCACGGTGCAGCACGGTGCGGACCAGCACGGCACGGTGTGGCACGGCACAGCACGGTGCGGCATGGTGCAGCACAGCATGGCACGGCATGGCACGGCACGGTGCAGCATGGTGCAGCATGGTGCGGCGTGGTGCAGCACGGCATGGCACAGCATGGCACGGCGTGGCACGGCATGGTGTGGTGTGGTGCAGCACAGCACGGCATGGCACGGCGTGGCACGGAGGGCGCCCCGGCTCCCCCGGCCCCGCTCCCCCTCCTTGGTTTCGTTTTTAACTTGCTCGGGCTGCACCCTGCAATCCCGCCGCAGGAGAAGTGGCACACCTGGAAAAGGCGGGAGCGCTCGCATGGCGAGGTCTGGTTGGGTTTCTCTGCCGCGTCTCTCTCTCTCTCTGTATGTATATATTATACACACACACACACACATGTATATAGAATTGCCTGGAAGTAGTAAATAGAATTACCGGCTGTCATTCAGAAAAGCAGGATTCTCCGGGGCGTCTGTTGATTTCAAAGCTGGTGAAAACAAAGCAGGCTCCGAAATCTGCCCTCGCCAAGCTCCCGCCGCCGTCGTCTAAAAGATGGAGCTGATGATAACGTTTGGGGTTTTTTCTTCTTTTGAAACAGCTGAAAAATGTCATTTTCTCAATTAAGCCAAAAATCCCGACGTTTTTAATAAGGTCACTGCGACGCCTTCGTCGGCAAGGCGCTGCCCCGGCTCGGTGCCGCACGGCCCGACCCGCGCGGCTTTCGGCTGGGTTTCTTCGCGGCCGTTTGCGGGCGGCTGCTCCGCGAGGGGCAGGGGGCAGCTGCCCCCGCGCAAAGCCCGCCCAAGGGCGGGGGCCACCGTCCCGGGTTTTGTGATTTCGCTGCCGGTGCCGAGGAGGAAAGCGCACAGCCTGGGAAGATTAAACCACTTAAACTGTGGTTGCGTATTAAAAAAATGGATAAGCAAAAAATAATAAAATAAAATAACTAAAGCAAGCCTGACTCATTAAGCCTGCACTCTTAAAAACCGGCGTGCACGTATCGCGCCGGCGCTGCCGGCTGCTCTGCTCCAGGGAGCCTTTCCCCGTTCGGCAGGTGGGGCCTCGCGCGGGGCCGGGGCGGCCGAGCGGGGATCTCCGAACCCCACCAGCCGGTCGGCCTCCTGAACTTACTAAACGATAGATGGAATATAATGCAAGTCATTATTTCTTCCTTATGCGTGAAAATGAATTATTCAGTAAAGATTTAGACCCTTTTTATTATGACACTGGATTTATAGAGCGTACAAAACACAAATGCAGATTTCTCCTGCACGAGACGGCTGAAGTCGCGTTCTCCAGGCAGCGGGGGGACGCGGTCGCCACCGCTGCCCGCAGCGGGCAGGACGCCCAAGCGGAGCCGGCGCGCGGCCGGCGCAGCCCCAGACCTGGCTCGGCTGCTGGCGTCCCGCCTCGGGCGGGTTTAGGAGCCCCGGCGCTACCCGGGCGCTCGGGAGCCCTCCGGTCCCCGTGAGGCTGAGGTCCGGGCTCAGGAGGCACCCGGGCCCCCTCCGAACGCCGACCCGAAGCCGTGCGTCTTGCTTTCCAGGCTGGGAAGCGGGGCGGACGTCGGCCGCGCCGAGGGGGGGTCGGCGAGGCCAAAGCTGCCGGGGAGAAGCAGGGGCTGCACGAGGACGGGGACGGGCGCGAGCCTTCCCGCGCCCGCGGGCCTGCAGCGGCAGCGCCCGCACCAGCTTCGGCTCGCGCGCCGGCGGCAGCGCCCCGCCTTAGGGCAACGCGCGCTCTGCCCAAGTCCAAAAGGGGCCCGGGGGTGGCTCAGGGCGGCGGGCGGGAGGCCACCGCCTCCCCGCGCTGCCCGCCGCTCGTGCCGACGGGCCGGGAACGGGCGCGAAGGTCGCGGCGCCCGCGCGGCGCCGTGGGAACTGGAGCCCTGCCCGGGCGCCGGGAGAGGCCGACCGGAGCAGCGCACGGTCCCCCCAAACCGGCCGACCCGCGATGCTCGCGGAGGCAGCGCCAGCGAGGGAGGGCTTTATTTTTTTAAATATCCGGAAGGCAGCCGTTCTTGTCAGCTGCAGCCAGCCTGGCGGAGGGCCCCGCGGCCGGCAGCAGCGGTCTCCCGGGGCCTCCGCAGCCCTGCGCGCCGGCCGGGCAGCCCGAGGCGTAACGCAAGCTCAAGAGGCAGCTCGCCGAGCAGGGACCCCCCCGCCGCGGCTGTTCCAAAACCCAGCCACGGGCCGTGGGCGCCTTGCAGGGGCAGGAACCGCCGCGTTTGGGGCACTGCCCGCCCCGCGCCTGGCAGAGCCGGGAACGCTGCAGGCCGCGCAGGACCACGGGGCCATCGAGGGCCCCCAAATCTGCACCGGTGACTCCAGAGACGTGACGCTAAACGCGCCTCGGTTCAAGTGCAACTGGTTGCTTGCACCTCACGCGAGGGCGCCGGCAGCGCGGGTGCAGCGCGGTTGGCAGCGCAGTTGGCAGCGCAGTCAGCAGCGCGGTGGCAGTGTGGTTGGCAGTGCAGTTGCAGCACGGATGGCAGCACGGTTGCAGCGCAGTCTCAGCGCGGTGGCAGCGCGGTGGCAGCGCGCCCCGCGCCGGCGAGCTGGCTGCCGTGTTTGTGACTTCCGCCGGCCTTCCAGAGGGCGGCCCTTCCCCGCGGGGCGCATCGGGCCTCCCCTGCCGGGCGCCGCGCTCCGCCCCGCCCCGCCCCGCCCCGCCGCCCGCCCGGCGGTGCTCGGCGCTGCACACGTGGCGCCGCGCGCTCCCGGCCGCGCCGGGCCGTGCTCGGCGCTGCGCGCACCGCTCCCTGCGCGCGCGCGCGGGCCCGGCGGGGGCGGGGCGCGCGGCGCTGACGTCGCGCGGCCCTGGCCCCGCCCCCTCCCCCCTCCCCCCCCCCCCCCCCCCCGTGCGCGGGGGCGGGGGCGGGGGCGGCGCGCGGGGAGCGGGATGGAGGGAGGAGAGGATGGCGGCGGGGGGAGGGAGGGAAGGAGCGGCGCGGCGCGGCGCGGCGCTGAGCTAAGCCGATCCCACGTGTGACGGATCTGGCTGCTTCCCCAGCGCCTCTCTCCAGCGAGGTCCTCCGGTAGCCGCGGGAGGAGGAGGAGGAGGAGGAGGAGGAGGAGGAGGAGGGGGGAAGGGACGGGGCGCAGGCATAAAGCCGAAAGGAGGGCCGGCAGCGGCGCGGCGCGGCGCGGCGCGGGGGGGCGGGCGGGGGGTCTCTCCAGGGGCGCTCGCTCGGCTCGGCGCGGGATCACTGTGGGCTCCGCGCGGCCATGGAGGCGGACGGGAGCCAGGCTACCTCGGGGAGCCCCGGCGACGCGCAGCACGACCCCGGGTAAGTCGGCGGAGGGCGGGGAGGGGAGCGCGGAGCGCGGGCTGCGCGCCCCGCTCCGCTCCGCGCCGCTCCGCGCCGCCCCGCGCCGCCGTGAGGTGCCCCGTCAAAATGGCCGATCCCACCCCGGCGCTGAGCTCCGCTCCCTTCTCTCCTTCCAGCAAGATGTTCATCGGCGGCCTCAGCTGGCAGACCTCACCAGGTAAGGGCGCCGCCGCCGCGGCCCCCACGCGCGGGCCCCCACGCGCGGCGCGGCCCGGCGCGGCTCGGCGCGGCCCGTCCCGGCGCGGCCTGCCCCCCCCCCCCGCCGGCCCGGCGCCGCCGTGCTCCCTCTGCCTCTCTCCTCCTCTGTGTCTCCCGCAGACAGCCTTAGAGACTATTTCAGCAAATTCGGAGAAATCAGAGAGTGTATGGTCATGAGGGACCCCACCACGAAGCGCTCCAGGTAAACCGCCGCGGGGGCCGGGGGCACCGGCCCGGCCCGGCCCGGCCCCGCGGGGACACAGGGCGCGAGGCGCCGCCGCCCGCCCCCCCCCGAGCCCCGGGCCGGGGGGCGGCGGGGCGGGCGGGGGGGGGGGGGCAGCAAGAAGGAGGGACCGGCCGCGCCGTCGGGGACTCGCCGCCGGCGGTTCCTGCCCCGCCGCCCCATCGCCTCCCCCGCCTTTGTCTCTGCCCGCAGAGGCTTCGGGTTCGTCACCTTCGCCGACCCGGCCAGCGTGGACAAGGTGCTGGCGCAGCCCCACCACGAGCTGGACTCCAAGACGGTAGGTCGCCCCGGCGCGCTCCCCCGCGCCGAGCCCTGCCCGGCCGCCGCGAGCGGCGGCTGCTCCGCCAACCTGCAGGCTTTGTTTCGTTTCGCTTATTCTTCTTCTTGCCCCTTTCCAGAGTTCACTTTTGATTTATAGAAAGCTGCAACTTTTTTTTTTTTTTTTTTTTTATCCCAGTTTACCCATATCCAGTGATGACTCCTCCCCTCACCTTATATTTTATTGAGCGGTGACATTGAAAAGATTGTAGAGTAAAACCTAACTTTTTTGGTGTTACACTGCAGAATGCTTCCTGCAGGGAACTTTTTTTTTTGGGGTGTGTGTTTTGAGGTGGCAATGACTTAGTGTCAGATCTGGAAAGCTTCCTCTAGTGTCACCTCTAATTTTTGTTGTTGTTGTTGTTTTTTTTTTTTCCCTCCTCGTTCTTCTTCTCTTTTTCCGTGAGCAAATCCCCTCACCTGTGATGTTGATCAGGGGGGTGTGTAAGAAATACACGCATTATCTCACAGATAACTACGTGAGAGCTCAAGAGTAGAGGTGCTGCAGAAGCACAACTCCTGAATTCTTGGTTTGTTGCTTCTGCAAAGCTTTTTTGCTACATTCGGTCTCCTGTCAATAATACGAGGAAAATACTAAAGAGATTCAGCGGATCCATTTTTAATGAATGTTATTTTATTTGGCCACACAAATTAACCCTTGACCTGATACTGCATTTTTGGTATTGGGTCAAACAATAGGCATCGAGTGTGCGTGTAGCACTAGGGCCTGTTCCTCTCCCTGTGGTCAAGGCCATGGCAAAGGGTGAAGTTTGTGCATGTGTCTCACTTTGTTTCGATTTTAAGCCTCAGCAAACCTGGAGCAGGGGGAAGGACACTGGTAGAGGTCATTATTGCTTTGGTACTGATCGGTCTGCATGAAGGGGGTCATGTTTTGGGAAGGGAAGGATCGTACTGGTTTGACTGTCTGGCAGAGAGCTTTTGCTGACCATCTCGAATGTGTTCGTTGCTGTAACTGTCTTTTATAGTATGTATTCTGGAGCCTACATGCTTTATTTTAACGTGAGCACGGTGTTTGGAGGAATCCTTTCTTAATGCTGGTACATTCTCTGTGTGCCTGTGTCTATGAGATGGATATAGTTAAATGAAGAACAGAGGAGGCTAAGGAAGCAAACATGAGTGTATCATTTTAAATGTAATTTATCTGAAAACACAAAGCCCAAAGCCTTTGTAGAAGCAGGTGGAATCTAGTGTTTTAATTCAACCTACAAATTCTGCTGGGCTTGTCTCAACACGTAGCCCCTGCTCTCACATTCCTTAATAATTTGATTTTAGGTTTAATCAGATATGGTAAGATAACTGATTCAGCTGTGCTCCTGAGATTAAACTTAACAGACTTTTTGTGTACAGCTATGTTCTATATGTGTTTTTAAAGATAAATTTAGGTAGGGGGAGCAAAGGCAAACAGTATTTTGAATTAAAGTTAAATAAATAAATCGAAGACACCCAGTCATATTTCTAACCATAATTATGTCCTCTCCCAGCTCTTCTCTGTATCACAATTTAGTCGTTGCAATGTATTAACTTGGTCTTTATTGGGGGGAAGGGTGAAAAGCCAGACCAGGACAAATTTGCTTCAGTTTTGATTATGTGATAATGATTGAATCAATGAAAAAAGAAGTCAACCTTTGAATTGGTAATACAGCTTAAAAATAAAATTTAAAACTAGCCAGGTTCCCTTTCAGCCATTTATTTTTAGACGTATTAAAGTAACTGTTCTTTAGTATAACATAGCATTTGACTCTGTTTCAACGTTCAGCACAGGAGGCAGATCGGTTGGGTATTGGCATGGAAACGTCGCTCTTGTTTACAGTTACGTTAAAAGCTTTGTTTAGGTAATGGCCATTCATATCAGAAATAGTATTATAGTCATTTCCTAGAGGACTTGTAGATACAGTAAGTAGAATTGTACCTAACTAACTCATTTTTTTTTTGTAGAAGTTTTTTTTTTTTTTGGTTATTATTCAAATAGTTGACAGGGATATGCAAAAGGTATGGATCTGCCATGCTGATTGCTTGTGTTCGCCTTAAAATTGCTGATGATGATTACCTGAAAGTTTTTTGTGAAGGAAAATTCAGTTGTTTAAGAAGTGCTGTTACTGTGATGCAAGGGACCCGATGGTCTTTGAACTGACCTTCAGATATGAGTATTTTGCTTTAGAATTGAATAGCTCTTCCAACTTTGCTAGTGGATTGTTGCAGTAATGTCATTCTGGTGGGACTGAAGTTTACTCTGCTTTATTGAGAAAACTTCTACTTTGAAAGCAAATGTAGAAATATGCATATTTGCTTCTACCTTTGGTTTATCAATGGAAAATCCATACCTGTTGTATTTCTCTGGTAGACAAATGTCTAGTTGGTGCTGAATATATTTGTAGATAATGTTAATCTCTGAAAAGGTTAGCTTTCTAGATAAAGAATTTGACCTTTTTATGCTTTTTGAACAATAAAGTGGCGTGTAATCACTCATTTCTCAGGATTGTCTTAAAAATACTACATTTGTATCTGACGTAGAAAAATTAATTTCTGTTGCACATCAAATGATCATGCTATTTTCAATTTTGAAATATTAGTTGAGTCAAACTGCTAGTTAAAGGTTGTTTCATGGTTGTCTATCAGTGACATCACCACAGGAATAACAGTACCAAATGGAAACCTCTCCTTCTAATCAGGGTTAGCCTGAAGTGGGGGGGAAAAAAAACAACAAAAAAAGAACCCAAACTATTAAATAAGGCCTCTACATTTGGATATGCCTTAATGTGATCGGGGTTAAAGTTTGTTAAATAGTTAAAGAATGCACTGGAAACAGTTGAAAGTTTCACAGTTACAGTAGAATTTAGTCCTTTAAAACATCCTTTCTCAGAGTCTTTATTTAGAATATATCTGTGCAAGTGCTGCTGAAAAATAAAAGTGAAATCAGTAATATAGGGATATGCTGTTACAATCTTCTTAACGATGATAATTTAAGACAGATGTTTGTTTATAAGCTAGGATTTTTATTTATATCCATTCACCTCTGGTGGTGTCTTTTTGCTTTTAGGTGACTCTTTTGAATGGCAGAAAACAACTGCTTTTTTTAAAGAGGGCCTATGTGGAAGTTGTTTCTGAAACTGGAAAATTAGCGTTTTGAATTGCAGAGTGGACGTGCTTTTTGATTTGCGCAGTGAAATGGGACTCAGTGCTGCACCTTAAAATAAGGGGGCATGGGATAAAACAGATCTTTTTTCTTTTTTTATTTTCCTTTTTGTCTCTGTGGTAGCATAGTTCAAGTACACTTTAGGGGACTTTTTCATGGAAGATTTTTTTTATTATTATTTTTTAATAACTTGTTTTCTTCTGGTTTAAAATACCCATACATTTTCTCTCGCTCTCTCCCTCCTCCCCTTCAAAACCTTTTCATAATGTTTTGATGCTCACCTAAGTTCTTTCAGAGGAATTTGTATCCAAGGATCCAAGATCAATTAGGGATGTTGTTATGAAGAATAATCTTGTAGTCCCTTTAACTGTGTAGGTTTAATAATTAATTGAAATTATAATTTTGGTGTTCTGTATTTCTTTTTTTGTGTAGTGTTGCTAGTCATAGTTGACAAAACAAAGTAGAAAAATAAAAGTGAAATAGAAAATTAAAACAAAAACAAGGTAACCCAAAACCTAACCAAAGATGCAGGTGTCAAAAACAACAGGTTAAGATCTTGATCAGGAATGCTGGCTGTCTTTCTGCGCAACCTTCAGAGTAGGCAGATAATGTTTAACTTACAGTTTTGGTTGTAGAGGCAACACCCAGAGACTAGTAGAGTGCTTCCTGTGCACCAAGGGAGAGTGCAGCCCTGATGATCATGTAGGTGGTGTACAGAAGAGACCCCTCTGCCACCATCAAGTAGACTCCACACCAACTCCATTCTGTAGTCATCACTTCCAGAGTAGTTCTAGATGACAAAGTGTGCTGAATTATAAGCCTGAGAAATGAGGGATTAATATTTCAGCAATTAAAAAAAAATAAAAAAACAAAAGCTATCTTGTTGATTTCCCCTTTCTTTTTCCTCAGATTGACCCTAAAGTTGCATTTCCCCGACGAGCACAGCCTAAGGTAAGTAGGAGGATCGATAATAGGATTTTAGGCACACAGAGAATCATTGTTGCCAGGCAGTTCAGGTTTCAAACAGGGAATTGGCAATGAAAGCTTTTAAAGCTGGAGTGCATGGCGTCTTAAGGGTATCAGCGTATGGCTGTGAAACTACAGGAGAGCTGCTTTGTGTGATATTACGTGTCTTCAGTTTAACCATCTCCTTGCAGAGTCTTGGTCAGTTGTGACTGGCTGAAAAGCAGAGACTTCTAGTGGGAGATTGTTGCTGTGTTACTTGCATTTGTTAAACTATTTTATGCAATATGTTTTGTATGGTGTTTATGAAGAGCATTTGGATTAAGTGCAGACTTCAGGCTTGTTTTGAGCTGAGCTTTCAGTTCTGCGGTTGTGATGGATGGGAATATATCTGTCTTCATTGCTTGCAAGTTTTCTTTTGTGTAACTTCTGAGATGTGTCTGGAGAGTAATAAACATCAGATAGCAAGTTTCTGATGAAGCACTGAACTCTTCAGACCATAGGGTATTCTTCTGCAAGAACAGTGAAACAATGAGCTTTAAGTCTCTTATCCGATAATGCTGGCTGGATAAGTGACCTTTTTCCATGGTGCTCTTGTTATAGCGTGGCCAGTTTTCACACTGGGACAGAGACACTTGAGCCATGTGCAGAGAAGCTTCTGTCTGCATGTTCACCCTGAAATACTGCTAGGTGTCCTTCCTTCTGGAGGAACTGTTTATGGAATAGAAATGGTTCTTTTTTAAGAACTGTCTGTAACAAAAACAACAAATCAGTTTTCAAATCTAAATGAGCAGTTAGTCGTATTTGATTTTTCCTTTTGAAAGCCAAAGGCTGAAAAAACCCCTTTTATTATTGACTTTCATCTCTCTCTATTTGAGTGTCTATTGGAAGAACTTAATTTAGCTGGTGTATACCATGTAATAATCTTGGGTTGCTTCTGCATTCTTCTTGAAAAGTGGAAAGAGAAATACAAAGTTGTAGATGCGAGCAGATAGGGAACAGTGATTGCAATCTGATGGCATGAGACTACTGGAACAAATTTAACTTAATTTTACTGTATGTGGTTTCTTATGGGAGCACGCAATTTAATAGCACATGGAACTCTGTAACTTTACTGTATAAAACATGCATCCAGGAAAAACTGTGTAATCTAGGAAGCCTAGGCATATAATAGGAGAGGTGCTAGTGATTTTTTTTTTAAGAAAACAAAACAAAAAAAACTCCCCCCACCAAAAAACCCTAGCCTACCTGGAGAATCTTAAAACAAACTAATATAGTTAAGTATTTAGGGTTCTTGTTTTCACAGACATAGCTAATAACCAGTTAGGGAATAATGAGGTGGCTGACTTGCTTCTGTGCTAAGCAAAGGGTTTGTATGTTTTTGGTCGTCTGGATTATGTGGTTGAATTAATGCTGTCCTTTAAGATACATTTCTAAAGTTACCAAAATTTTGAATAGTTTCATAATTTAATTATGGAGATGATCTTGCACTGTGACTGATGTCACAGTGCAACAACACACTTTTTAAAGACTTATTTGCATTTTTAAGTTGTCTTCAACCAGAGTTATCTGCGTCTTTGTAAAAGTTTAATGCTTACAATGCAGCTGTTACTGTCCCATATAATTTCTTCTAAAACAATTAAAAGAAAGAACATTTCTTATGCTGTGGATATTAATATATTAATTTTCATGTTAAGGAATGCAAAATCAGGTTGGTTTTACAAAGGGGATTTTGTTTCTCTTCAAGTAGTACTTTTTTGGCAGAGGAAGAGGGATGGGTGTTCAGTAACAGACATCTTTCAAGCATGGGGTGAATCCTGGGATGTAATTTGGATCCTGCTCCAAGCAGGAGCTCACTCTTTCCGGAGAGGTCAGCACAGTGACTGTTTCTGCTCATCACCCACTTGTTTTCTAAGGTATTGAGATTTCTGTGGAGCAGCTTTTTGCTGTTGGAAAAGAAAAGCCTTAAGATTGAAAGGAGCTTAACACAAAATTGGAGAAAACCAGATACAATAAAGAACAGATTTTATATCAGTTTATGGCATATTATTCTTTCCTGCATTTTATAATCTGATTTTTGTGTGTTTTTTCTATTATGTAATGAATTAAGGTTTTGGACTTTAGCTGTTCATATGTCCCAGTTGAATAGTGAACGTTCAGTGTTAAAATGTGACTGTACTTTAGTCCAATTAACTAGCTAATGCTTGGGTCTGTGGAGATTAATAGCATTTAATACAATGTCTCTGTGTCTCTAGGTATGAGGAGATCCCCCCCCCGTTCTAGGTAGTCTTACTTCCTGATGTGTTCAGCAAAACGTGGATTTATTTTTTTTTTTTTTTCTTTCCCCTGTGGTCTTCCTGGCTTTCTACCCTGCTGGCTGTAACTGAGTGCCGAGGGAGAAGCTGGTCTGCGTGAATGTTCCCCGTTGCAGTTCACACAGACCTTCTGGCAGTGCTTTCCTTGAGCCCCTTCCTTCAAGAGGCCTTTTGACCTGCCTCGGCATGCTTAACTCTTTCGTGGGCAGCGGCTCCGCCAGCCAGAGGTCCGCTCTGCTAATTCTTGGGCTGTGCTCACCTTCTTGCCAGATCACGCATGCTTGCCGTGATCTGCGGGGTCATGCTCGCTTCATTGTGTGTGCATAGTAATTTGTGTCTATTCCTTCTCCCTTTCTGATTAAACTTTCTTTTTTTTAAATTGGGTGGTCTTCCCCTTTCAAACTGAATTCTGGTAAAATGTTCTTTTAGGCTTCTTAAACTGCATCTTCAAGATCTGACACCTCTCTGATGCAAACTGGTTACTGAGCAAGAAGTGACAGGTTGTAATGGAAGACTTTCTTTTTTTTTTTTTTTTTTAAATGACCCTAGCAGAAAATCCTATGTGATTGCCTCCAGTAGATTACACTATGGTGTGTAATCCTGTTCTTGTGAAGTCTAGGATAACTTGAAACCATTGTTTTAGGAAATTTGCTGCAGGGGTTTAACTTGTTGAGGCTCTAGTGTACGGCTAACAGTGAGATGAAAAGAATATACATAAGTGTTCTCGCAGCTGCCGTTGCTTGATAAAAATCTTTCTCACTTCCAAATGCTGGAAGGAACTCTGTAATAGCTGATCATTATAGCTCTGCTGGCATAAAAAAATCTTAAAAAGCAGCAATGACATGATGGTGGGGGGAAAGTAGTTTTGTCTTTCCTTTTGAATATTGAAGGTTGCAATAATTTATGTTTTTAATACTCAGCCTATCAGTTCTGGCATTATCTCCTATATTAAGTTGGAAAAGTTTTATCAAATTCAGCATGTCTGTTAGATATTTTCAAATACAAGCATTTTTTTCTCTTGAACTGTTACTTATTTTAATAAATACCTTAAGAGTAAAAACTGTTATTTTAATAAACCTTAAGAGTAGAAACAGCCTCAGTCCATGAAGAAGCTCTTTAGCCACAAAGATATATTTGTGTGACTTAGTGATACAGAAATTTAGATGCTTTGTGCAAAGCAATGTATGAAACAGGCAGGTAAAACTCCAGTCTAAGCTTACAGTTAATGAGGCTACCCACTGAGTTGTGTGGGGTTTTTTTTATTTATTTTATTTTATTTTTTTTTTTACTTAAGTTCCTGCAGGATAGGACTGAAGAACCTGTTCTTCCCAGCACTTACTACAGGGGCATAACGCACACGGGTGGGAATTGCTCTGGCAAGTCAGCAGTCCAGAACTACTTGCCGTAGCGTTCAGTGGCACTTAGCAGCATTGTGTATGTGACCTGTGACGGTGATCTGTGTAATTCCTCTTAGCGGCTGTTCAGTAAAAAGGGCAAGCCAACTACCACTGCTAGCAAAGGGAGCTGCTCCCATAGCTCGGGTGGGAGCAGGCTGTGCGCTGGGTGCTAGGTGTTCGGTGTTATGTCGACTGACAACCCAGAGCAGAGACTGTTGTTTTCAAGGCTGCATAGTTTGGTTTGGGATCCGCTCCACATGCGTTAGAGTATACCGGTGATCATCTGCTTAAAAACTGCAAATGAATTTTGTTTGGTGAGGGAAGCCTTTTGTCTGATAGTCAAATGGGGTGATGCTGAATACCAGTGTTTTTATTACATGTATTTTATTTAAACAGAGGACAGTGCAGAACTGATAACTAACTGATAGAATCTCTGTGCTCCCATCAGTTAGTGAATCTGCAAATCACCCCTACCTTGTCTGTGGAAATAGCTGGCTTCTTGTCTGGCCAGGCATGTGGACTGAAGAGGTGCAGATGTGCACCTCATTTCCATCCTCTTCAGGAAAAGTGGGGCATCAGCAACTCTCCTTTCATTTAGGTTGCTTTTTGTTAAACTCATGTGCAGGTGGCTATTCCAGAGCAGTAAAAGGAGGGCGTGCCCTCTTGGAGTAATGCACAAGCTAACCTAGGATATATATATTTTTAAAGCTAACTAGTGGATTTGGATGTGTGATTCCAATTAAGTTAACTGTGGGTGAGGTGTCTAAGTCCCTTGGATATTTGATAAGCCTAGGCCAGAGTAACAGAGAGCTGTTTCATCCCAAAGGAAGTGAGGACCTTGAAAATCAAGAGGTATGTTGCTTGTTTCCTCCCCTGCTTCTATCTCTAAACTCCTCCAGGTTAGTCCCACTACTTCCTATCTCATTTTAAGTACAGGGTAGACTTTGAAGTCTTTTGAAAAGAATGTGAACCGAACATGCTGATTAGAATTTGGGATTCTTCCTTTCCTTCCACTCTTTCTTCCCCAACTAGGCTGTAAAGAGTAG
Organism: Rhea pennata; assembly: GCF_028389875.1. NCBI lineage: Eukaryota > Metazoa > Chordata > Aves > Rheiformes > Rheidae > Rhea > Rhea pennata. The sequence continues at coordinate 1,622,540 of NC_084682.1, forward strand.
CAAGGTTAGACTTTTTTCCTACTTTCCCCTCTTTTTCTTATTCCTCTGCATTTACAGGTCTGGAAAGTGGTAAGAGAAGAAGTATTTCCTTTCCTTGGTATTGGGCATATATTTTCTATGTGTGTATGTGTGCCTTATCTCATTGTATCTTCTACACGAGGAGTAATATGAAGTCCAACCCTGATGACATTCAAGACTTCTTTTGGTGGTTGATGGCTGGTGTTTGGATTCTTTGTCCTGGGTAACCCACTCTTAAATTCTAAGAGTCTCCCTGTGGCTGCAGGCAGTCAAATGCAAAGGTTGATGAGTTGCATGCAGTTTTGGCTAGTTGACGCAGGTCTTTTCAGGCGGTGGTGGGTCAGGGTTTTAAAACCCATTATCCTTGCTTTCAGGATTTTGGCGTCTGTGATCTGTTTGAGGCAGGGCATGATCTCTGCTCTTTGGTTCTGGCAGCCAGAGGAAAACGTGGCTGTGCAAGGTATTCTATGGCGTACAGTGAGCTTTGTCAGAAGCAGAACTTGAGCTGTTTTTTTGGTTTTTTTTGTTGTTTTTTTTTTTTTGGTTTTTTTGAGATGTAAACATTTATTTCTTCTCCCCAACCATAGAGGTAAGATCGTTCACATTGTTCGCAATCCCTGGAGACCATCTTGCACTTGTATAAAATGTGTATCTTTACATTATGATTGCCTAAGGACATTTTTTTTGTTAAGAATAGTCCTGTGTCTAATGTAGTTTCCTTCCCTTTGACTTGGTGCTAACTGAAAATTAAAATGAAACATCATTTCACTTGTGTGATTTGGTCTTCTTGTTTTCTTTTTTTAATCAGACTTTTTTTAATGTTGTCTATCAGGTAACGTTCCTGCACAAAGATCTTGCTGCTTGGATGTGGCAGGAAGGGGTCTGAAATGGGGAAAGATCGGGGAAATGGAAGGAGAGCAGCATACTAACACCCTTGTACCTTCCTCTCTGCTTCCAGATTGAGTACATCTCGTCTGCAAAGTGCTGAGCCTTTATCAGCCCGGGGGTAGGTCTGCTAATGACTGATCTAAAACCATCAAATTCATTTATTTGTCACTGCCAGTGACAGGCCAGTTAATGCTAATGGATTCTTTTTTTAGCCTGTTGACTCTGGTGATAGTCTCATAAATGTTGTGAAATCCAAAGCATTAAGGGAACTTCTAACTTATTTTTAGAGGAGGGTGCTATTGAAACAGGATAACATGATGTGTATATAGATCAAAATATATATTGAGAAGGAAAGAGAACAACTCTTAAGTCATACATTGATGTCTTTGCTGTTCCTAGTAGTTATTTGACTTTTCAATTGTATTTGAGTGTTCTCTTTAAACACATTTTGGGTCATGCTGTAAAGGGAGGGGAAGCTGTAAGTAGAGCCAGTCATCTTGGGGAAAAAAATTGGCTTGTTTTTGAAAATGGTTCATCTGCAGGGCCTGAGTCTTCTCTGTCCCTATTGTGCAAAAGCACTTAAGCATATACTTAAGTTGGCATAAGCATGTGGGTAAGTGCTTTGCTGAATCAGGATGGACTAAAAGGACATTATTAAATGCTTTGTTGAACTGCGGAGCCTGTAGCAGAGAAAGATTAAAAGATTACTTTGTGTATTTGACAGTACTTTGTATATGGTCAGTTCCATCACTTCTTTTCCAGAGAGAGCCAGTTTCATCTCTCTGTTTTTTCCCCTCTACCAGAAGATCTGTCTCTCAAAACAAATTAGTCTGCCCTTTCCTCAAAAAAAAAAAAAAAAAAAAAAAAGAAAGAAAAAAGAAAAAAAAAAGGCGGTCCCAGGCATGAAGCTGGATCAGTGTAGCATCCACCTTCTTAAAGAAAAAAGTCATTGACTGAGCTTAATTTAGTCTTCAGCTCTGTAATTGCATGTTCTGTTTGTATTAGCTGCTGAAATAATTCTGTAAATTACATGAATAGTGTTCAGTGTGAGTTAGGTTTCTAAGATATTATTGCTGTAGAAATCATGGTTTGTGGAGTAATTTTGAAGTTCATGTGGATCTCTGTAGTCAGATCAACATGCAATGTTAATAAGTTACCTCTAAACTTTGACATTTTGCTGCTCTCCTGTTGAAAATGTTTCAATTATTTTATTTGAGTGCAGAGAAAGTTTTAAGGATGCTGAGAATTGTTTCTATCCCACTCAGTTATTCTTCCTTCTAGGACATCTGCAGTTGAGTATTAAGATTGTACTTTAGGAACTTACTATAAAGCAAGGACCCTACCCTGCCACAATTTATGCAGTTTTATGCATGGTGAATAGTTCCAGGGACCTCAGCAAGTAAAATTTAAATCTGAACAAGGCTTCATGATATATTGGTAAAGTGTGTAGGGCAAGAAGGGTGAAGGAAAAGGAGTACTGACAGCACCAGAAAGCGTCATTGCCTCTGCCCTTCCCTCCCCCAGCAAGGACTTGCATTAATTTCCCATTGACTCTGATGTACAATAGGGAAGAGGTTTCAAGCTGACTAAAGGGGCAAAGGTCCAAGAAAACTGCTGTAGCAAGAACTGATGCAGAGTGACAGTAATGAGGTGGCCTGGCAGGTGGGAGGGAAAATGCTGGGGTGGGGGAAAGAAATTAATATCTAGTGAATTAAGTAGTTCCCAGGGCTTAAAGTTGTTTAAGTCCTGTTGGTTTTGTTTTCCTCTGTATGTCATATAACTGTCAGATGCCACTAGAGCAAGACCTTTATGCTGTTTCTGTTGGATCCAGGTGGCTGAGACCTTGGGCTGAGTTCTGGTGTAGCTTCAGTCTTTGTGGTTCAAGCCCGGGTCACTGGGAACACTGTTTTTGCCCAGAGGTGGTGAAACGTTGAGACCTAAAATCTCAGGTGGCAACCTTCAATTTCCTCTGTTGCTTAATAAGATTCACTGCTTCCTTCTAAAATATCTGCAGACTTATGTTGTATTTCTTTGTGTATTAGTATTCCTGCCTCTAGGGTGATCTTTACGTTGTTCTGTGGGTCAGTTTTGCATCATAGAGAAGTTGAGGAGCATAGGGTGAAAAAGTGCTCTGCAATTTTGATGTTGTATTTGAAATAGGGGATGTGAAGTGCCAGCAGGACTTTCAGCTCCTTGAATGCTGATGGAAACAAAATGCCTACTAGACAGAGTTAATAGAGGTCTGTATAAACATTGTTCAGGAATTGTTTTGAAGGATGATTTAAGGTAGTGCGTAAAGAGGTTACAAGAAGGAGTTTAGTGTTTGTCCCAAACATCTGTAAATGCTACTGGAGTAAGAAGTGTTGGTCGAGTTAGAGGCCTGTTTGGTGGCAGCAGCTTGTTGGCTGCAAATATCTAGCAATAATGGAAGATGCTCTGTTGGCTGCAGTAATAGGAAAAGCTGATGCTGAAGGGGACATTGCTTGTGATTTTGCTGGAGTGCCTGCTAAAAGAATGAAATTTATATATATTTTTCAATTTGGTGACATTATCGATCATTTATGTTCAGAAATGTGTAGCTGCTGTTCCAAGTGTAAGCTGTAACAATAAGCATAATACACGTGCAGAACGCTTATCCTTTTGCCAAAAGATTGCAAAGTGTTGTAGATGAGTATAAAAGATGTTCATTCGCTGGTGAAATGCGGCTACTTCTGGTGTTGTATTTGGCAGACCTACAAAGCCTGTAGCAACACTTTGTGCTCAGTGAATTGTGGAAAGGAACAGAAAACACTGAAAAGAAATTTGAAGTTGCTATTGAGATGTAAAATACAATAGGAATTTACTGAGGACACTGGGGCTAGCACTCCACCCTTTGGCAGGGAGTTGCTACTAATTGTCATGTTACTGAATGATACTGTATCATCTCTACAGTACCCTGAAGATCCCTCCAGATCTCTCATGCCAATCCCAAACCAGCTCAGTGGAGCAACTGCAGTAAGAGATATGGATTTCTGCATGGCTATGGCATCCATAATTAATCCACCTTGCTCTTTCCCCTCCCCAAAGTCTATGGAATAAGCTTCTCTTGCACTAGTCCCCACCCACCTCCCTTATTTGGCTAGTGTTTTTTGTACTAGACAGCTCACCTTACTCCCCAATCACTTTCTGTAAGTCAGCTCTGTAACTGTGGCCCTGGATGGGTGGTCTGCTGAATATACAGCACATCTAAATTTTGAACTCAGTGCTCAAATTGTCCTTGGTGAAATAGCCCCTTGCACAACCTTCTGTGCTGTCTGTGCAGTAATGATAATGTCTCAGGACCAGTGCTCAGTTGGGTTTGACTGCTAAGATAAGCACAGCTTAGCACTCAGTGGAGAGGATTTGTCTGCTGGAGTAGCACATGGGAGCCCAAATGAGATAAGGTTCTGATGCTTTATGCTGGGCCTTATACTGAGGAGAAGGCTACCTCATAGCCTGAAGAGGCAAAGTGTTACAGGAAAAAGAGTGTCAAGGGGTTATCCAAAGTATCTCAGCATGGCAGAAAACACATCGTTAGTTTACCTTGTGGGTACCAAACTTGGAATCAATCTCCTCTGTTTTGAAGATGTTGACGGCATCCTGGATGTTGGAAAAGGAGTATGTGAAATATGAAGCAGTATCATACTCTGGCTTTAATGTCATTTCTGTTTGAGAGATTAAGCTGAGGTTTTCAGTTTTAACTGATTCTTGATTGAAAATTCTTATGGGGGCCCAGGCGTGAGAGTGCCAGTGCTTTAGTGTATGGTGGAGGTTCAGGGCTGCATCCTGAGGTTCTTGCTGCATGCTAGGGTTTCCTAATAGCTGCAGCGGGGCGAGGCGTTGGGGAGCAGGGAAATGAGATAAGGATGCTAGACCACAGTGTGTGAAAGGTAGTTTGTAGCATGAATTATGGCTAATGCCTGTCACATGGTAGCTACAAACTAGCTTGGGGGTGGGGTAAAGTGCTGGTGTGAATAATGCTAAAAGGCTTGGGGGAGACTGGCAGTAGTCTTAAATGCGCTCAGCAGTGCGTGGCAACGCAGGGACAATCCTGGTGCCCTCAGTAATGAGAGGAGAGGAAGCATGCTGAACTGCAGGTGTCCTGGAGGCCCTCTGCCTCCACTTGTCCTCGCAGAGCTGGGCGCTCCGCCACCCCTACGATCCAGCTCCGGGAACGTGGCTTTCGTCTTTGTGCTGCAAGACCCTGCCCGTTTCTCTCTGTGTGGCCTGTCACTTCTCCCTGTTGGAGTGTGGAGGGATGGTTGCGGTGGTTGTTTTGCACAGGTGAGGAGTGTGTCCCGACACGCTTCCACGGAGGAACGCAGCACTGGAGATGGGTTGCATCGTAATTGTACGCGTCTGTTCCCCCTCCGCCCGCGGAGCGGGGATTTCCTGGCGGAGTCAGGCCAGGATCCCGAGGGTGGATGGATGGTGGTGAAAAGGAGCTGTAGGGCCTGCTGCTACGGTGTCTTTATGCTTAAAATTTCTGAGTCATCTAATCCCATGAACTGTGATCACAGCAGCAGGTTATGCATGTGATGTGCCCAGCAAGTTGTGTAGGAAGAGGGAGTTGTGATCATCTTGTGTGAGATGTAGATGTTACATATTTTAGTCTGGTCACATCCTCTGTTATTAACTTTCCAGATGAAATAAAATGATAGTTGAAGGTCCTCTGTAGTGAAGATTCCCCCAAAATTCTGTGAGCATGGCCTCTTTTTTTAATTTCTTGTTTGTTTGTTTGTTTGTTTGTTTGTTTTTTTTGGGGGGGGAGTTGTGGTTAATTAGAAGCCAGTTTAGATTTCTAGGCCTCTGTTTTATAGGTAGATATTTTAGTATGGCTTTTTCTCTTCCCTCTCAGTCAAGTGTGTGTGTGTGTGCAAATAGAAAAATACAATAGAAAAAATACAGAATTAGATTAAAAAAATTGTTACCTGTCCAAAGACTACTGCTAAAGAATCATGAAGAAATCTTATTGGAACTATAATTGCAGATACAAGCTGTGATAGTATGTCTTCGTGCTTTTATAGCCCCTGTCACTGTCATCTGAATATATGAAGCTGATGGGAGTGTGTGCAGAGCTTTATTCAGCTGATGCTACATAATCCTGATCTCTCACAACATGCGAAAAGTTAGTGTCAGTTCATTTGAAAATAATGGCAAAAGGAAAAAGGTGCAGGGGGGGGAAAGAGATGAGTGTCCTTGCAGAAACAACCTTTATTTCATCTAGCCTACAACTGGAAGAACATGGTTGACAGAGTAAGAATCTTGTGTGGAGATGACCAAAGGAAATTTTGCTGTTTCTTAATGTTTTTAGGTGTGTTGGCAGGTGCAGTCCCTCATCTGCGGAGATGCCTCTGTCTGTTTCCTTGAAACACTTTAAATTTCCTCCAGCTGAGAGGAGAACAGCAGCACCTGTTTGTCTTGTGTTCCTGAGAACTGCAAATCGTTGGATCAAGGCAAACAAATAGGTGCTGCCAAGCACTTCTTCAGGTGGAACAGAGACCAGAGAGCAAGTCCTGAATTGCTTGGCCTGATTATTGCTGCCAGTTATGCGGATGAAAATGTGCTCTGGTCTGTAGAGAGGTAGAGGGGGAAAAGGTAATTTGGTTGCTGTATGCAAGACTCTTCCTGATGCTTGCTGGTCATAGTATTAACTTACTAGTAGTTTTTGGTGTCCTTGCTGTGCACTTTAAAGGGTTTTGTACATGATATGATGTTGCTCTGAGGAAGGAGAACTTGCACTACAGGTATAATTGAGCAAATAAATCTAATGTGGCATTTCTGAATTGTAAACTGGTGCCTGTTTTGTAAGGAGGCCTCTCAGTCTTTTCTGCTCTGAGAAATGCTGTATGAGAGACCTTCTACTGTTTGGTGGCCAGAGTGATAAAAGTAGCAGTACATGCAGAGCTTGGGTATCTTGCGCTGAGTATTCAGTCCCAAGATTGGCACAGGCTTAGGAGGCTTGAGTTTACTTGATCAAGGTCAGCATTGCTAGGGTCTGCTTGCTGTCTCTTCTGCCCTTTGCTCTTTTGTTTTTCTGGCAGGTGCGTTAAATGCCTGAAGTCAATTTCTGACTCAATTTTCATTGAAATCAGTTGCTCAGGGTTACTCAGGGAGTCAGTGGAAGAAATGAGATAGAAGCCAGGAGTCTCGATGTCTCTAAATGAACAATACGTGTGTAGTCTGGGGCAGAGTTTGGGTCTTAAGGTGAAGGAGAAAATAGATTTGTGGATGAGCAGATCTTTGGATAGGGGAGTCACTTATTCAGTGTGAAACTGATTGTAGGTTTTTGTTACTTGTGGAAGGTGGAGGCCCAGACAGCTATTTTGAACAGATGCAGGAGAATCCAAAACTTCTAAATCTACTTTGGTTTACTCTGATATTGAGGTTAGGACCAGGTAAAAACCATAACTGACTGTGTACATTATTGGTGGTGTCTTCTAAATTACTCTGTTGATTGTCGTTGCTTTCATTGAAGTCAGCAGGAATTAACCACTGACTTCCATTAGAGCAGGTCAAGGCAAAGCTCCTAATTGCCTAGTACACTTAAGGCCATGTTTAAAACAAAAATGGAAAACAGTAAAGTGCCTCAATACATGAAGAGGTAGGTAATGAGGTTTTCAGTGACACCTGCCTGCCTGTCTTCCATTTGAAATAAAAATGTGGTAGTGATGTTTTGAGAGTTTTTTGGTCTTCAACTTTAGCAAGATGGTGGTAAAGGGGAAAAATGGTTCTTGGAAAAACTCCATTTGAAATATAATTGAAAACCTGTGGGACTTAGATTTCTGGAGACATCAGCATACTGTTTTCATAAATGATTCAATTGCTACTATGTCTTAAATTGGTTTAAATCTACCCCTAATTTTATCGTGTGGAGATGAGGTAAGTGATTGTCATCAGCCTTGTTTTATGGATGTGGAAAACAAGTGCAGCTTGTGTTCTGAAATACACAAAATAGTGAAAGCAGCTTGTGTCTCCGAAGTGTGTGATCCCAAACCCACTGCTGGTGCTTTGAGTAACTCCCCTCTCCAGCAATTAGAAGCTGTACCCAGTGCTGAGCATTTTCAGGCTTTCCTGTTTGTGGTGTGAGGAGAGATGGGGGCTAGAGAAGCTGACGTCCGGGTTGTGCCATGGTCAGCGTGTCTTCTCTGTTGGGTGAGTAACTGCGTTTTCTTTGGTCCCCACAAGGTGACGAAGCTCTGTGCAAAGATTGCCTGACTGTTGCATCACCGTGGTCGTTCTGAGCTGAGACACGGGCGTGATTCACTCGTGAAAACCCTCTGCGAAAGGCTTTTGTAGCTTCTAGTGGCTTATTAGAAACAGTTGTTCCGAATAGGTCTGGTTTCACTGGACATTTGAAGCATCCTAAGAATGATGCTGGTGGTGTTCAGAGTCTGACCGAGGGGGACACAGACAGATGTGGGGGGCAGGCTAGAGTGTTTAAGATGAAGGGGCAAGTGCCTGGAAGAGCTGCCCGAATGTTGTGTGTCCGTCTGACACTTGTCTAATGCTTCGAAGCCTGCAGTGAACTACTGTCATATGATGGGGCAAGAAAGGGAAGCAAAGAGTACAGCTCTTCACCATGGTTTGATTTAGCTTCTGGGGGAGGCTCCCTGGAGAGGGCGTAGATGTAGCAGCGTAAAGCAGTGGTGAGACACTGGGCTCATCCCATTAGGGTGTGCTGCTCGTGACTATGGGTGCTGAGGAGCTTGTCAGTCCGTGTGGGAATGGGAGGCTGTGAAGTAGGCAGCAGGAGCTAGTGAGAGTTGTTCTCCATGCTTGATTCTGAGGTGCCCTTAGCCTCTGTTTCCATAGCTGTAAAATGCTGCTGTTAATGCCCACAGGTGCTGTAGTCCTGAGCACCTCGCATGCTTTGAGCACGCTTCTGCTCCTGCAAGGTAGGGCAAGTGCTTTCCTTCTATATGCAGCAAGTTTGTCGATATGGCAGGTCTATAGAGAAGGGAAAATTGTAGCCTGTGCTTCTGGGTCCCAACCTGGGTCTCCGAAAGACTGTACAATTGTCCCTCGCTGCTGCAGGCTCCTCTGTCAGGCGTGCTGGAAGCTATAATTCATGTGCTTTGGGATCCTCTGGCAGGCAGAGCCGTAGAAATGAGGAGTATCATTGTGTTTTATTGTGGCTTCTAAGAACGCAGTGTGTTTGTGCTTCGGGAGAGCCCCAGGGGCTTTGTTTTTCACCAGGCCCAAGCTATTCTTCAGTAGAGCCTTCCCGGAGCGTGATCTAGTTCTGCCCATTAGGAGCGAGAGACGGGCCTGACTGATTCCTGCTCCCTGCTGCATAATAAATCTGATACTAAAATTAGTGCTGGTCTCCCTAGGCCATAATTCTTGCTGAGATTATAGAGAATTGTGTGTGCAGACAGAAATCGTGGTTCTGTGTGTTTTGAGGTTGGGTTCTTTGTTTTTTTTTTTTTTTAATAACCTTGAGTGTCCGATTTCCAGGTTTTTTACTTAACTTCTCCTCCCCCTCCCCTCAGTCTTTTTGCCCTTTCCCTCTCTTTTGGGAAGTGCTTAGCCTTTCTGTGTATTTTGGCTATTTAAGTCTGCCACTGCAGGCAGATGAGTTCCTTGGGAGCTCTTCTGAAGGTTTAGTAATTGAGTCTTTTACCACGGCGACAGGATATTATTAACCTTCAGTAAAGCAATTTATTTCATACCCCTTTGTGGGGATAAGCCTTTTTTCCCCCAGGAAAATATGTATGTGTAAAGGTTTTACATACAAAGCTACCTGGACTTGAAGCAGTGATTATAATTAAAAAAAAGGGGGGGGGGCAGTTCTGTTTGTGTCTACTTAAAAGAAACTTTTGGTCCTGAATGACTTCCTCCCCACTCCCCCCCAGCAGTTTTGTTTTAAAGAACATACTTTTGGCTATCAATGGCTTTGGAAGGAGATTGTATTTCATTTTAGAACTCCAGATATTTAGCCCCTGTGAGCACTAAAACATTTTGTTTTTCATCTTTGAGACAGCCTTAAAAAATGAACTGTGAATTTGAGGGAGGAGTTCCTTGCGGGGTCTCCCTCTTGGCCTGGCCTTTGCCCTGAAATCAAATGCAGACTAGTCCAAAAGTTGTTAAAGATTGGATAGCTCCTAGAATAGCGATTTCCAGTGAACAAGTGGGAATGCTGGATAAGTAGCCAGCCTGGCTGAATAACCTGTATTTTCTGTTGAGTGTGATGACAAAGGCATTTGTCTGGGATTCTGGGGTTCTGGGCTTGAGTGTTATGCTTTTCTAGGATGCTTTACTAGACTGTTAAACTTACTATTTTTTAAAAATTGACGTTTGTCCTGATTTGTCTCTTGAAAACTGCGCTGTGATAGGTCCTGCTTTCTAAGAAGCTCACCATATCTTGCAGTGGAAATTTATTTCAGCAGTTATATCAGGTAAAGAGAGGTTATTATCTCCACATCAGACGAGTTTGGAAGGTGAAGTGCTTTGTCCAGAGTTTTACGTTTGTAACAAACTTGGATCTCTTGGCACTGTACATGGCTTTAATTGCAGTGTCATCCATTTTTCTGCTCTATGCATCTATAGTGCATTAAACTGCTGCTCCTTTACTATTGAAACAAGTAGAGAAGTATTTTCGTGTGTGTGAAGCTTTTAACAACAGTTCTTTAGAACCTTTTTAAAGCTGTCCTCAAAACCACGATCTTCCAAACTGGTCTTCTAATGTTCGACCACTTCCTCATTTTCCAGATGTGTTTGTGTGTATTTTCTTATACAAACTTTCTAGTGTCTGTTCAGCGGTTCCATCACTTTGGCATTGAACAGGCTTTGTCCATAGGCTGTGTTAGGAGGCCTTGACCCGTGCCTGCTCTTGCTTCAACTGCAAGCTCCTGGTGGCAGGGGCTGCCTGTCTGGCAGAGATGATGACAAACTCCTGCTCCATGGCTCGGTGCCAGGAGCGAGGAGGGGCGGCCGTCCCGCCGCAGGTGCGCGCTCATCCTGCGGTCCCCGAGGCCGCAGCCGCCGTGGCAGCCGGGTGCCGGCTCTGCCGCTGCCTGGGTACCCGCGTTGCACGGGCTACGGTAGCGCGCCCTGGGAGAGCTGCAAGTCGGGCTGCTGGGAGGAGGCTGGGTCTGAGGCGTGGAGATGGCAGGCATACCCGTTTCTCTAGGATTTCCTGCTGTGGGAAAATCCTGATTGGTTATTTTTGTGGAAAAAATGGAAATGTTTTACGTGCTCCCGGAGCACTGTTGCATGCAGGTTTGTGGAAGGGAATTGCCCTTTCCTTTGAGGCAATGGGTGTCTCCATATTTGTTGGTAGCAGTGATCTGAGGTTTTCAAAAACAAAGATAAATCCCCCGACCTTGCTCTTACACTGCAGGCTTCAAGCGCCATCAGTTCAATGTGTTACTGTATTTTCTGACCCGCCAAGTGCGGCGCGGTGGTGTTGCTGCTTGGCGGTGAGCGGAGGGGCTCCTCTAAAATGCGCCTCCCCGCAGGCGCCCTCAGCGTGGCCGGTGGGCGCTCAGCCGCCTGTCCGAGCAGCGCCTTCCTGCGCAGTCCTGTAGCTGCGGCTCGAGAGAGAGGTAGAGGTGCCGCTGCGTGGAACCTTCCTGCTGCTGAAAGGCTTCTCAGTCCTCCTGCGCGCTGGTTTGCGCAACTTTGCAGTTGGTGCATTTATTTTTATGTCTTCAGACACATTCTTCTGTTTTGAAAATGCTTAAGCTACATTTCCCCCCTATTTTTATATCATAACTGTTACTGTTATCGAACCCCACAAGCTGATTTTTTTTTTTTTTAAAAAAAAAGCTTCCCCACCAGAGGTTTAATTAAAATGTTGTGAAAGGCAGTCATTGAAAATGAGACTCCTTTTGAGTGGAAGGCACCCTGATTCCCCTCTGCGGAGCTTTTTGTCACCATAGAGATGAAAAGAGAAGCTCAGAATTGCACTTTCCCCTTGTGCATTGCTACCAAGGGGATGTGGCTGCAGGTAGCAGCTGCGCTAAAATCAGCAGGGCCCTTCGGGCTGGGGGAGGATTGGGGAGGCACTTTCTTATTGGTGCAGACACAGGCTCGCTTTTAACTCTTTGCAGGGCATGAGCCACTGAATCGGAATTTCCTCCTGTGATGGAAGTATTTCTTTTTAGTTTATTATTCTATTTTAATTTCCTGTACTTCAGGGCTGGAATTTATCTAGGCTTGTGAGGGGGAGGAATTAAGACGCCTGTTCTTTTGTTCCTCTAAAAGCATAACTAAGCAACTTTCTGCACAGCATGGCCTGTTGGGTCTGCAACAGAGTTGTTCGAAGCGGTTTTTACATTGCTGCATTGTTCTTGAGATGTTTATATATAAAGCCTGTTAAGCAACAGTATTGAAGTTCATCTTGGCCTTTTTATCACGTTAGTATATAAATCAGAACTTTTCTTGCTATTCTGCAGCAGGGTTCAAGCCTGTGTGATTCTTAATTAAAATGTCTAAATGGAGATTGTTTTTTTTTTTTTTTAATTTTAAAATAGACGTGTTACTAATTTTCCTTTCAGCAATCCTTGTGAAAGCATAGGGATTAGTAAACAAAAAATACATGCGGCGAGTGATAAAAACTACTCTGATACAGTTTCAGAGATGATCACACAAATTGAAGATTATTGGAGGATATGTGACACTGGACAGTGTTATGCTTTTAATCATTTTAAAAACAAAAATTTTCTCCCTAATTATATTAAAACAGGGTGAAGAGCAGACAGAAGTGGATTCTTGGCACAAACATCCCAGACAAATGAAAGTAAAATGTATATTCAAGCTGTCTGCTGTTGTATATTTTACTCCATACCTGTTTTTACGCCTAATGTCAAATGGACTTAATGGTTTAATTTGTAAGCTTTTTGAGCGAGACCTGTTATATTTAAACTTTTGGTAAAATGAGTATAACACATGTAATGGCATGATTAATAGGGAGTATTACCAAATTGTAATTTGCAAATTAATGATTTAACTCTTAGATTAAATATACAGCTGTGTTCTTGTGTAATGTTATAAGACAAAATTAGATCATGTATTTAAAAGCAGAAGGACCTAATTCAAAATCAGTGGGTATCTTCCCAAGGACTTTTCACTAAACTTTCCATTAGGCCTTTTCCTTGCTGTAATGAGGGTGCAGAGTTACCCAAATGTGCATGTGTCTGCAAGAACAGGCTGTTAATATCTAAACTACCAGAGATACCAATATATTAGGAGCAAAATAATAAAGTTATTCTTGTTTCCATGGTGGTAGTGACTAAGGCCACCTAACTGAGTTCAGTTTGTACCTGGCAGACTAATCTAAGTGCTGCTGGTCTGTGTGTGTGTCTGTGTGTGTGTCTGTGTGTGTGTCTGTGTGTGTGTCTGTGTGTGTGTCTGTGTGTGTATATATATATAATTTGAGTACTTGCAAGATTATATGTGAATTTTTAAAGGGGGGAAGTATTTGGGAGCTGGGCTCAGCTCTGATGCAATTTGCCCTTGTGCTTTCCTTAACTCTTGCTAGTAAGAGGTGCTGGCCTAAATCAGTGTCTTAAAGAATCATCGATTCACTAATTGCAGATAATCAAATCTCTGCTCCCTGCTCGTGCTGAGACCACTTTTGTTTTCTGCTGCTCCACAAGGATTCAGGCAGAGTCTTCCAGTGTTTGACGTGACCGGTAAAGTGGGTTTTGAGCTCCTGTATTGTTAATTCTCCAAGGCGACGAAGTTATTGGTATTCAGGCTTGATAAACAGAAGCTATTATACCACTGACCTTTCCTGCCAAAAGCAGACGCTGAGGTCAAAGCTTGGCAGTCGAGGAAGAAGGAAGGGAAGGCACGGTGGGAGATGGTGCAGAGCTGCAGCAGTGGGGAATTCCTCAGCTCTTGCCTCAAGTTAGTGCCGTTTTCAGCAGCTGTCTGCCTACATCAGCCTGCAGAACTTACTCTGAACGCATACAACAGCTGCTTTTTATTTGTGTATATATTTTATAAAAGATTTACTTAATGTTTTTCTTCCCAACTCTGCATACAGTTAGGGATTTTTTTTTTTGTGTGTGTGTGTGTGTGAAGTTTTGCAACCTTTATTTAAAGTGAAGCAGTAGCTGCTCGAAATGTGTGTTTGCTGCCATTAGAGCTCAGTAAAGAGAGACGAGGAGATGAGGTTGCTTCTTTGGTGGCTTCTTCCAAGCATTGTGTCTTCTAGCAGCACGTCATACGTGGCTGCTCTGCCTTGTGCTCTCGCTGGGATAATTAACTTTCTCTTACCTTTCTCCTCTTCCTGCCTCCCTACTTTCTTACTGTTGTCTCCTGCTGAGCTTGTATCTACAACTTATATCTCCACTTTGGCAAACCTTCTAGTTTCCATCAGCCTGTCTTCATTTCCTAACTGGACTGAGTTTTACCAGACAGGTGTAAAGAGGGGCAAGAGGTGATGATGGTTTTCTAATGACTAAGTGCCGAAGAGCAGCTGATCCCAGACCGTGAAGAAACAGGAGGGAGTAGGAGCTTTTTTGTCAAACACCCCGTTATCTGGTGGGTATGCCTTTCTCTTGTAGTGTAGGTCTTCTGGGTTGAGGAGAGCAGGGCAAATGCGTTTAAACTCCCCTTGCTTTGCTTTACAGGTGGAGGAGCTGAGCATATTGCCTTGGCTAAAACATTCTGCAAAAGTAATGAGGGTTTTTCACTTTGTTCGTCTGGATTGGACGTGACACGGTGTGCAGGAAAGTGCGTGCCTCTGAGATGGAGAAATGGGTTCGCTCTTCCTTGTGCGAACTGCAGGGATTTGCAAGCAGGGTTTAAATGGCAGGAGTGGAACAAACTTCAGCCCTGCATGTGTGTGTTTGGTCAGTCATTGTATAAAATGTGCTAGCAGATTTTGAAGTGGAGAAAGGGGAATGATGCAACTTGTGTTTTGAAGTGCACAAAGAGGAATGACAGTTGTGCAAGTCTCAGGAATGCACATGGACACCAAATTAATAGTCCTCAGCCGCAGGTTTGTGCTAGGGTTGGTTGTTAGCCACACTGCCACTTTAAAACAAAACCAGAAGAACAGATGATCACTGGACAGCTTATGTTACATAATCTCTTTCGGGTTTAATGTCAGGACTCCCTGAGCCCCATCCAGTGCCAAAGTTTCCAATCTGGCTCATAATACTCCTGAATGTCCTTTTAATTTTTCTCTTTTATTAAGTTCTTACTGTAGTGTGCTCACTCTGTGCTCTGCGTGCCTTGGAGTTCATTCCTCTTCTCTGAACTCTCCACTGCTTGTACTTCCTACTCTACCAGCAGCCTGGAGTTTTTCGCATGCATTTTCTTTGCTAGCTTCAGAAACATTTTTGGAAAAATGATGAGAAGAGAGAGGCAAGAGGGCAGAGACGGAGTTTGTGAGATGAGTTGGCTGTTTTTATGCATAAATGAAGCTTGTGAAACTATATGGGAGAACAGAGGCCCAATTGGAAGAGATCAGCTCTGTGGCTATAGAGATGAAGCTGATGTCAAAGGTGAGATAGATATATGAGATACGAAGTTCTTTGAACACCACAGCTGGCCATCTCTGATTCCTCCTGGTTGGAGTCCTGCTCTTTGCAAGCACAGTTTTATTAGCTAGACTAATTTTTTTGAAATTTAGTTTACTTATTTCTAACAGGGTTGTTTTTATTGTATTGAGTTTTTAATTATTTAAAATGAAGTTCAGGATATTAATCTTCATTGTTTTTCTGATCTCTTGCGTGTAGTAAAGACAGGCAATTCTGTGGAGACAGAGCAGCAGTATTCTTGAAAGCTAAAAGGCTGTGTGATTCAGGATGCCAGTGCTTTTTCCTCATTCCGAACTCCGTAAGTAGGTGGTTTTGCAGTTATTCTCCACTCCTGCTGGGATTGTCTATAATTTCCTGTATGCTTCCTGATGTCTGACATTTTTCTGAAAGCTCTACCTCTGGTTATGTCAGTGACAGCTAAATTTTAATTAAAAACACAGATAAATACATATGTGTATATATATATATATATATATATATATGTATGTACATACACACATTTGCAGAGGGGAGGGGGAACTGAAATGTGATTCTTTCAGACCAAGTCTGGGAGTCAAATAGAAACCACAAGATGTGTATGTTTAGAGCGCACTTGTGATTTACCAGCAACCTCAAGCACTCAAAATACTTCTGCCTTCATTGAAACAGCTTCTCTAATGTTAGCTGTTGCATAACATTCTCATGCCAGTTAAAGCTGTTGAAAAAATACTGTGAGGAAAGTATTTAATATATTGTGAACATCAGTGCAATGTAGCAGCTGTTTTAAAACGAAAGTATGAAGAGCGGAGAGCGGTGTGCCCAGACGGCTTTTGAAAACCTACTGGTAATAGGCTAAACTTACAATTAGAGGATTCCATGGTCTAGGTGTTAGCCTCCTGGGTTCTTGATCTATTTTTACTGCTTTAAATGATGATTTTACTAAGAAGGAGGAACAGTAGCTAAGTAAGGGAGGAAAGAAGCAGGGGGGACTGGTATGTCTGATTTATTTTGCAAATATAAGTAAGCATTGTCCTTGCTACCTTGTATGCTAGAGATAGTATTTAACAATTCATTCCTGAACTGTGTTTACTAGTAAATTATGAAGCAAAACTGATACTACTGTCATGATCTTGACCATGAGACATATTGTGCAAAATCCAGTAGTGTGCCTCTGTGTCGAAAAACAAAACAAATCATGAACTGATGGTTATAGAGCCAGCTGTTGCTATTTGCTGAAGTGGTGGATTGTAGTCTGTGATCTCTAAGTCTCTAAACTGTCTTCAGAGAAGCTGTGTGGCATAGCTGCAGTATTAATGCATTATTTCTCTGCATAATCTGAAAGAGCAAGACTTCAGGACTCTCTAATTTATGGACTTAACATTTTGGGCTGTGTCTCTTTCCTAGTAGATGTTTGCAAGTAGAAATAATGGCTCAGATGAGTAGGAAATACTGTGTACAGCTGAACAGGAATATGTAAGGAATTCTGGCATCCATTGCTTGTGTGCATGTATGTGTATATACACATTTTTATATAAAATGTACAAGACGTGTGATGGACATCATTGAAAAAGAGAGATGGAAAGGGAAATGAGTTATAGCTTTTGGTTCCTAAACTGCTATTTCTTGCTGTATCCTGGAAGAGCCTTCGTACTAATGATGCTGAGCAATAAATAACACAGGGAAGATTAATAGCTACCTATGGTAGCAAATTATAGTTGATTTATTGCACATAATATATACAGGTGCAGCTAATTTAATTAAAACACAAGACCTTTTTAATGTTGTAAAGACATCCCTCTCCCTAAAAGCAAAACAGCACTATGATACTGTAATAAGGCTTTAAGTGAAATAAGCAACATTACAAACAAAGCTCTATTTGGTCCGATCAGCCTCTGATATCTCTGAGGCAGGCAGTATTTTCCATAACCGTTAATGCCACTTTAAGTCAACTTATGCCATAACAAAGTTCAATTTAATATACTGGTGCAAGTTATTGCATCTCTGCTGCATCATGCAACAGCAGTTTGCATTGAACAACATGTGTAGCTTGTTATTTTCTTGGCTAGCTTAGCAGTGCTGTGCAGGGAATGGCTTGACTTGCAGAGGAGGAGGGTTGGAGCTCTGATGGTGTGGGATCTCACCCTGGGGATGCGAACAAGTAACAAACAAGAAGTTGTATTTCCCTGGAGCTTCTCCACTTGCTAGTGGGTTGTCTTTTGTTAATCCTTCATCCCAGCATCTGAGACTGAAAAGGAGGATTGTGTTAAAAGAAACTGCCTTAGAGCCTGTACATAGGTCTACACAGTCAACTTCTTGGGCTAGCTTGTATGCTCTCTGGGTCAGAGTAACTAGTAGATTGGATGATCAGTGCTAAAAGTCTTTAAAAAACAACAAAAAAAACCCCACAAACAACCTGTGTGTTTGTATATGAAAGCACAACTTTAACCCCGCTTCAAGCTATTCCCTCTGCTCTTTGCTGCTGTAATTTTCACATGAACTCATTCTAAGGAGTTAGTGAGCTTGCCCTCAGTGCAACCTTTCTCAGCTCATCATGATGCAGAGTTGAATATTTTTGCCTTCATATAATGGGAAAGATGCTCTGTGATACTTTGCCACCATTACTTGATTATTTGTAAAAGTGTAAAAGGCTCAAGTAGCTGATTGATTAATTTTTTTCTAAGTTTTTCTTCCCTGTGTTGCCTTCATCTGAAATATGTAATCAGTGAAGGAAAATGTATTAGGAATAGATGGGTATGCATATGAATGCTTAATTTTTCTAATTCAGGCGTTCGTACAGGCACGTGTATCCTGATGCATGCTGTGCTAAACAAATCTCTTCCAGTACTTGCAGGGGATAGGCAAGTTGGGATTTTTTTTTAATACCATAGTTTCTCTGTTCTGAATCAGTTGCTGTTCAAGCTTCTTGGGCACCACGGGGTTGTCAGTATGCTTGGCTTGGTGGGGGGGGCATAGTACAAAGCTCAGTATCTGCTAGCAGAAATCAAATATCTACTTGACCTTTTTATTCCTCACACTGGGAAGAAGTCCAGGAACTCTTTTGTCATAAATCTTTCCAGTGCGTTTGCTTTGGTACAGCCGTTCAGTTAGTCACAGTTAGGGCTTCCGGTTTTAGGTTTAAACAGATATTTGTTGTCAAAAGCTGGCAGGGGAAGTGGGGGGAGATGCAGGATTACCAGCGCGTGTTGAGGCTGAGAGGATCTGCATGTAGTTTGGTGCAACCCTGGGTGTCTGCAGCTGCCTGGTAGCAGGGCGAGCAGTACCAGTGCTTGAGGCTGGCAGAGGGCAGTTAACCCAGTGCTGTGCTTTGAGACAAGTAGTGGAAGTGACTCAAGTAGTATGAATTAAGATGTAGGAGGAGGAAAAGTCCCAGAGATAGTACATTTTGCCAATTTGAAAAACAGATATTTTAAATGCTTTCCCAAAATGAATAGAATTCCTAAGCAATATAAAACAAAAATTGCTTCTGTCCATTCTCCAGACTGTAAGTGACATAGAGAATTCCCCTAGTCTTGCACCACTTGTGGCTTTGCAGTGCTTGCATGGGAGTGATGTATAAAGGCAAATGGATTTTTATTTTAAAAGGCTAGAAATACGTGTTTTCATATGGTTGTCAAAACTTTAGTACCAGCTAATGGGAAGCACGGAATACAGCGTAACCGTGTGGAAGCAACTGCCTGGTTGGCGATAGCGTATTTCCATAGGAAGTAATCTCCCTGAGTATTTTCTGTGTAGTTCTGTCTTTCTGCGTGCTTTCTGGATGAAGACCTCAATGCCTCTGTTTCTTATCTGTTAAATGGATAGAGTAACAATCACACTTCTCAAGGAGTCTGTTGTGAAGTGCTTTTGAAAAGTCTGGGCTGAAATGTCACATTTGATAAGGCTGCTTGAGAGTTTCCATGAATATTATTTCTAATCCAAATAATTTTTGATGATAAAATATTGCAAAGCATTATTTTCCCATCGCCTCTCACTCTTCTGTGTTTTATGTTAGGGAGGGAGCTGAGAACATAGAGCCAAAACTGGAGCGGTTTTTGACTTTGAAATCTGTACAGCTGCTTTTATGGTTTGAGAAAAGAAATAAAATCTTTCTGAAAATCTCTCCGGGAATGAAAAATAACTTTAATTTTACATGGAAAAATTAACATTGTGTTCTAACTAAGTGCATTATTTGCCCTTCCATGCAGTATTAGTTCTTCTCGTACTTGTAGTTCTGATTCTGTTCCCTCAGCTGGTACTTCAGGAAATGTTTTCATCTTTGAGCCTGTCTAGTGACTCAGACATGTCTCCTTAGCATCTGGCGAGTGTAATTGTTGTTATTAATCTGCCCCATGCCAATCTGTCTTTAGAGTTACGGTGGGAGGAAGAGAAGGTATTGCATGACTGGGTGTACATCAGTGTTCGTTGCTCTATAGAGAGATTTGACTTCAAAAAAAAAAAAAAAATCCTAGAGGGAAGTCTTAGCATGGCTAGTGTTCCTTCATTTCCTGTGCCCCTGGTACCACTAGAAATTAAATTCTAGGGCTTCATGGACATCGATTTGGTGACTTTTGGTTGTTTGGGGCATGACTACATGCAGAATAATTGAAATAGCAATTTGAAGGGAAGTAATGTTGTGTGGATAAAATATTGTAAGAGTTGCTTTTTAATGTAAATGGCAACTCTTGCTAATTTTTTTAGGCAATGGAAAAATCTTGATGTGAGCAGTTGCGTATGCACGTTCTCTTCAGAGACTCTGGTGAGGTTTACTGGATCCTGCTGGGTTTTCCTGAAAGCTGCTTAGTTTTCATATGAGCCTGTCAGCTTCTACAAAGCCACTGCGGGCTGGTAAACGCACGTATCAGTGAGTGGCTTCTGTTTCCTTACAAGCCAGCTTTCACAGCTTTAAAGGAAGAATTAATTGCAAAAGTGGCTGGAATCAGTGTCCTGCCTATATTCGGACATTAGCCGATGAGAATATGCTCTAATTGTGTAATGCTTCTATTTTTGATTTTGGGGATGAGTATGTTGTAAGTTTATATCTTGCTTTAGAGTTCAGAGTTAGAGATTCATTGGAACCAGATACAGCCTGGTATTATCTCTAAAGCTTTTTGCATTTTCATTTTCAAATGCAGTTGAATGAAATCTCCCACAGTAAATAACATTCTTCCCTCTAATTCACGCAAAGGTCGCTCTTTCCTGTGTTCTAGCCACAAAGTGGGCAATATACTAGTTATAAAATACTTTTTCATAAGCGGGGAGTCTCACTGTGAGATGACCCTAAGCTCTTTGTACTAGCTGCAGTGCTGCAACTCTTGCTACTAAGACAGTGTTACTGTAGGCTTCACCCTTCTTGTTGTTCATCAAACTTGGCTGTCTGCTTAATGCTGCCCCCCTTCCCATTTTCTTTTTTTGGACATTGTGACTTTGGCATTGCTTCCGTAGTAGCAATTTGTTGCCTTTGGCTTCATGATAAATTGGGAAAATTAATAGTGCACGACTGAGAATATATACTTTAAAATAAGTTTAACTAGATACAGATGATATTATTAAAAATGCCTTTTTCTTCATTCTTTTTGTTTTGAGTAAAGGGCAATTCTGCTCTAACAATTTTATCATATGTATGCTATTGTAATTTACATAAATGAATTTTAAATACAGATATAAGCTGTGGGAAGATGTTATTGTCTCTGCACAATGAATGGGGAGATTTTACTGTGCGTACATCTTGTGTTAGATTAACATTTGTTCCCTTGTCTCTATTGGATAGTGTCATGATGGAGTCTTGAAATCTTTACAGAGGTACTTCTTAAGCTTACTTAAAATGGCATTTGAATTATTCTTCTCTCACAATCCATTCATTTCATTTAAATTCTCTTCTTGAATATCGGACTGATGACATTGACAGAAAATAACAAAACTTCTGCTAAAGGCAGATCTACTGTTAATGCTCCCCGCCCCCGCCAAAGTAAAACAGTTCACAGCCTTGCCAAGGTTTGTGTATGTGTAAGTCGAGCACTTGAGCTGTTTCAGTGAAGTCGGTCCAAGCATGTGCTTAAGCTTCTGTTGCTTTGATGCATTGGGACCTTTGTCACAGAAATTCTCTGCTGTGTTTTTCTGTCTTTTGTTCCAAGCCGTCAGTGACAGAAGTAGGTACAACTCCTGCCAAGATCAGTCCTCAGCTGTACTGCTTGCAACCTGAAGGTGTAGAGGGTTTTCACTCTGCGAGATGGGGGCCTTACTCTGGGCGATGCTAATCATGCACATCCCCCTTAGAATGACACTTCAGCTGGAATACACACTTGCCTGGTATGTCCTGGAGGAAGTGATGGTAGAGGTTAAAATGAATCAAGCCATTTTGCGTGCGGATTTGCTTCATCCCCTGAAGAGGAAGAGAGGCACAAGATGCCACTTTTTTTCTACCCAATCAAACTGTTGCTTTTTCTCCAAGTGGAAGCAACTTGTAAAATCTGTCCGAGTTCTTTTTCAAGATGATGTGACAGTGAAGTTCAGGTAATGGAACATGCCACGAGAAGAGAATTTCTTTCTGCCGGAGATCTGGGCTTGGGCAAGATGTGCACGGAAATGAGTAAGAGAACCTTTCCAAACATGTCTAAAGAGGAAAGCTAACAAACTGTAGCAAGGCTGCTTGCTGACTTGCCAAATACATGTCTGGTAAATGCTCATGTGGGGGCAGTTAGCCTTCATGTTGTGGGGGTGGAGAATAACAATTTAACTTGGGGCTGGTGATTATTCTGTTGCAGTGGTTGAATTTCTTTCAACTGTAGTGGAGTTTTTGAGTTCTGGTGGAAAATTACCAGCTCTTCTAGATGTCTATTTCCACAGCTTAAAAATGGCCATTTGGAGCAGATCCACCTGAAAAACATGGCCGCCTTTCAAGGCTCTCTATTGAGTCCTTTGTTTATCAAGACTCAGATTTTGGTGTGTCCCTGTCAAGTATGGTTCTATTCCTGAAAAATTAGAAATTCACCTGTGTGTGTGTGTGTGTGCACATGCAGAGGGGTGTGAAGGAGAGGTGTGTAGGCATTTTCTGTGCATGTCACAAAAGGATGGATTATTATTCTTAATTGATCACCTGCATCAGCTTCCATCTGGATTATTTAAACCAAACTTTCTTGGATGGCTATTCAATTGGTCTTACAGTTTATATCAGACCATTGCCTACAGGAAGGACAGCATTTTAGCTGCAGCTAGTAGTATGTGAACCCAGGCAGCTGCCTGCCCTCCCAGCTGTGGGTAAAGCTGCAGCACTTACTGAGGAGGAAGTGCCCAGCTTTCCTGCCACACAACTGCACGTGTGGCTGGTGCCACCCTGCAGAGGTGCAGCAGGCTCCTGGTGCTCGTCCCTGGGACTGGCTAGCTGAGGCTGTAGAGAGCCTGTCCCAAGTTGTATGATGAAGGAAGTTTTGCCTCTGTGCTGGTGAAGATGTGGGAAATGCAGTTGCTCACCCCAGGCTGCTTGTAGCTCATCAGGTAAGAGAAGGATCCAGGACTCCTGAGTCCCAGTCAGATTTTCTTATCCTCTAGCCTGTGATGTGGGTGTACTTAGCTGCCAACAGTAGTGGTGGTGGTATTTTTTTAACATTGCAGCTCTTGGTTTCCTGCCAGTTGGAGTCTTTGCCCATTGTGATTGAGAGCAGTATACTTACCATAAACATTTCCTCTTAAAATAAAAATTAAGACAAAAACAGCAGAGAGAGCCCAGGGATTGTGCTTGAGGGCTCCATGGAGCTGGCAGGAGGCAGCTCCTTGCCGGTCACCTCCCTGGAGTTTCCGCACCATAGAGCAGGTAGCCCCAGTGTCCTGTATGACTTTGGAGCATCTGCAGCATCTACAGTCCCGTGGGGTAGGGATGCTGGCCCTGGCTGGACATGTGGCCCTAGAGCGGGATTTGTGGGGAGAACGAGGGAGCTTGGGAGCTGAGTGGCTTGCCCGCTCCCAGCCCGTGAATCACCAGGCTCGGTGGGCACTGGATGAGTCTTAGGGCCGCAGCGCTGTCGAATTTGGTGACTGAGTGTTGCTGAACTAGTTGAAGGGGATGGTGCCTTTGCTTTGTGCCTCCTTTAGTCCTTTGAGTTTTTGTTTTTGCAGAGGGTGTATGGCGGAGACACATAATGGATAATGCTCTGTTCTTTACAACCTGAGTTTTCATTGCAAACTCCAGAGGGAAAGCTTACTTATCCTCCTTAGTGAAGGAGAAACCTTATACAAAGCCACAATTTTAACTTTTCTGCTGGCTTGGAAGGATGAGGGAGAAGTTTAAAAAAGAAGAAAGCTATGCAGATAATACAAATATTTGTGGTCATCTTGCCTCTCCCTTTAAAAAGGAATTTACTTGTTGTAGGTTTGAGTAACGGCTTGTCGGCAAAACAAAATTTCTTGTAGGGGAGTCTTGAAGATAGAAAAGGGTTGGTTTCATGGGGCAGTGAAGTGGTGGTGAGGGAGATAAATCCAGACACTACGGTGACTTCAGTGAGTTTTGCATGTTCTAAGCTCGTGCAGTCTTGCTCTTCCTTTCTTGCTTTCAGCCTCTCTTTCCATGTGCGAGGAATACTGTAGTCTTGCTTTCTTAGGTTTGAACTGTTGTTAGCCTTCAAGGGGAAGGGATGAACAAATACCAGTAAGGTAAATAAAGATTCTGTGTTTAGTGGGGGGTCCCCCGCCAAGTAATGTGCTCACTGGAGGTGGTTTCAGACCTCAGATCCTTTGGGGAATTTGATAAATTAATCTGTAGGGAGAACTCCTGCTAGGCAAATAGGATCAAGTTCTTTGGTGTCCCGGCTGAGGGCTTGGCTGAGACAACCTGCCTTTATTCAGCTTGTGTGAAGTCTCCTTAGTCAGGGGAAATAAATGGTCATGTGTGAGCATTTTTGTTTTTAACTTAGGATTTAATTGTTAAGATCTTAGACGTTGGTGTTCCATCTAGCAGGGAATCTGCTACAATTCTACTTTTAGATAACCTGTTTGCTCACTGAGGACTGAAGAAACGCAGGATTGACCTGAAGTTCCTAGGCCAGAGGTGCAGCCATTGACATATGCCAGTGTTTAATAAACTATGAAAGAATAAGTGCCCTAGAACATAGGGACTTTGATACACTGGACTCTACCTCATTCTTCTACGGTCATTACAGAAGTACAAGAAAGTGTCTGGAATCAGAAGCTTTGTCTTACAAGGCAGTGATTCTCCTTGCCTTGCCTCAAAGATGAAGCCTAGTTGAAAAAAGGCAGAATTACAGGTGTTACTAGCATAGAGTCATTCTGTGCAGTGGTGCTGTGAAGACTAGACTAACTGAAGGGGGGGGATTTAAGAGGCGGTGAGTAGCCTTAACTTTGGAAGCAACATGCAATCTTTTAATGCTCCATTGGGAAATATTACCCCATTTCACAGATAAAGAAAGCTAAGGCATAGAAGCTGCTGACTGGTGAATTGGTGACAGAGCCATATTTAAATATGAATGTCTGCTGTTGAAATTCAGGTTGTGTTAACTGGACTTTATTGTTTCTTACTGACTTGAGCTAATGAACTGTGGTAGGCATACTGAAAACTGTTCAGGGATTTCTTGTTATCTTTTAAGATCTCTTACTGAATATTACAGAAAGAAAATGCTTTGTTTGACAGTTCTTGAACTTCAAACCAAAGACCTGCTCTCTGTATCTAGGTATGTAACATGAAACTTCCTGAAGAATCAAATTTTGGTCTGAGATGAGGGCAAAAGGGACGGGTAGATAATCCAGTTATCTTAATATGGCAAACCAAGCATGCTATTGCCCTCTTCCCATTATCTGTTTTCCTCTTGGAGAATTGCAGGAACAGTTGGCATGCTTCCACAACTCCAGATGATCCAGTTTTCTTTTTTTTTCCATGTTCCTTTTCATACTTCCAATGGATCAAAAGACACTGAGATTCTTTGTACATAGGAAACAGTAAAAAAGGTGATGAAAATGAATGCTGAGTATACTCTATTTTAGTTATGGGCACAGGTTAGTGAGGCTGGGATCTGTAGGTCTTAATTGTACTGAGTAGTGGTGGGGAGCTGCTGTTATGCATGTGGGACTAGGAGAGAACAAGCACAGAAATAAAAGATGATCCTCTTTTCCAAAGACCTTTTGTTTCATTGACAGGCTGGAGACAGGTTGGGCATGCCCAGTATGACCTTTCATTTCTGGCCCATTTGATTACTGTGGGAATGGCCAAGTCTTGAAGTCAATGCAGAAATTCTCTTCTGGAAACTATTTTGACTTTGGCGTCTTTGAAGGTTCCAGCTGGTGTTTCTGGCTGGGCCTTACCCATCCCTTGGGATAAAGCATTAGGTCACTCAAACTCCATTTGCAAGGATACTGGACAGGGAAGAAGGCAGCAGTTATTTTAAGCTTTTGTTGACTAAAGC
Source organism: Rhea pennata (assembly GCF_028389875.1). Taxonomy (NCBI): domain Eukaryota; kingdom Metazoa; phylum Chordata; class Aves; order Rheiformes; family Rheidae; genus Rhea; species Rhea pennata. The sequence continues at coordinate 1,648,350 of NC_084682.1, forward strand.
TGAATTTTAGATAATAAAAAATGTGTTATGCTGCCCATTACCTTGAGCTGTCCAGATTCAAGATTTTAGGTACTCTGAATGCAAGTTACTGTATAAGAGTATATTTGTATAATTCTGTATATGTGGTAGAGATTTGCAGATCCCTGGGAAAACTTGGCTGTGATGACTGTGTGAGGTCATAAAATTTATTGACATGCTTTCTGCTGAAACTTTCTGACAGCAAAACAAACAGGGAGGTTGCTCTTCCCTCTCAAATGCAATAGCTGCTATAGCATGGAGTTGTGTGTGTGTGTATTAACAGCTATGTCTCCCTCTTCACTTTTGAGTCTTTACTGTCCTGTGTAGAGCAGCTCAGGTTCCAGGGGATTTCAGACTACTCTACAGTAAACGCTTGACTATCAAAGATTGAGCCTAAGTGATGAAGGCAGCAGGGTTCAATGGCCAGCCTGCTATACTGGGAACCTGTGCTTGCTTCCTTAAGTTGCGTGAGTTTGGGCTTGTCTCGTGTCCTCTTAGTGCCTCCAGTTCTTTCCTGTCACTGTTTATCCTGTCCACTCCGTTTGAGAGCTTTTTGGGCCAGGGAGTCTCGTGGTGGTAGGGCCCTCATCTCCCCAGGACCTCCATAGGTGCTGCTGTAACATGAGGAAAATAACAGTGATGGTGAAAGGGTCTTGAAATGCCTTTTGACATGCATGCTACTCAGATTCCATTTGTGCCAAAGGAGAATGATGTAGGCAGTTTAGCCCATAATGCAGGGAAATGGCTAGGAGTTTTAAAAATGTTGCAATAAAAACCCACTGTTTCCGGATGTATAGAGATGCTGCAATTGCAAGAAGCCATGTATAGTTTGGTTCACATGGGTTTTTGAGGTCACCTGCTGAACATTATTTCAGATTTAGAGGGGTCTTGTTGATCCAGGAATGGAAACTAAAGAAGGATAGAGAAGGGAATGTTTGCAACTAGCTACTTGCACGATAAACATATATATCATAGTGACTGATCTATCTATCATAATACAATTTCCATCACTTTGATATATTTGGGTGATGTTGAAGGGAGACGAAGCTTTCTTTCTCTGAAAAATGAATCCGAAATGTATGTTAATGTTGTTTTTTCTGTCCTTCCACTCTCCTCCCCAGTGTAGTTTAAAGTTTATGGGACAAGGTAATTTAATGTCATCACTGTCATTCCTTTGCATCTTGAAATGTTGTTTTGCAGCTGCCATCCTACAGGTGTAAACTTGTTTCCTGAGCCAGTGGAATTGCTATTAAAATATGATGCATTCCCTTTTCCAGATCCTGAAAATTCCTTCTCTTCCCCCCCCGCCCCCCCCACCTTTCTGATCCCTCTGAGTGAGATCCAAGGACACATTGGTACCCTGTGAGGTGGTGACCATAGAAAGGGGCCCACTCTGCTTACGTCTGTGTAGTGCTCTCGATATACCTAAGTATTTCACTGAAGAGTTAGGTCTCAGGAAGTGCAGAGGCAAGTGCTCGCTACTAGGAGCAATCACTCCTGCTGAGTCTCAAGAAAAAAGAGCAAATAGCCCTTCACTGAGGGCGAGATACACTTCCTCTTCATGGAGGCGGAGTCCCCTGAAGTTGTGCTGAAATGCTGGTTAAGGCAATGTAAGGGGAAGTTGCCTGGCTGCCTTCTGGGCTGAGGGTAGTTTCTAGAGCCACAGGACATTTCAGAGTTGCTAAAGACTCTGGGCAAACTCTTCAAGTGGCAATAATTTTTGGAAGCTGAACCTGTGAAGTTTCAAATGTGACCTGCTGTATAAGAAGTTCTTTTTCTTTAACTCCCAAACTTGCAAGCTTAGCGCAACAGTGCTTAAGGGTAGCTCTTGGGAGGAGGGAGGCCAGCACTGATGTGGAGATTTGTCATTTGTTTATGTATGATGTTAAGCAAATAACATCTCTTCTGCATGCTGTTTTTATGGCTTTTGCCTTGTTTAAGATCGGATACTCTTTGCAGCATGGTTGAACTTGAACTGAGTGTTTTCTGAACTCCTGGTTTGCTGAGAGATGTGGATATTTGCTAAAACGTAAACAACAACGACCTTGGGATTTGGAGCCCTGGTTCAAGAAGCCAGGAAAGACAACATCTCGATGTTAACTGTGCCTATACCTAGTGAAGTGTGCAGTAGGCAAGTGGTGTCTAAACTCTTTGTAGCCCAAACTTTGGGGTCCTGCTTAGCTGTTTAAGGATGTTCCTTGATGCACAAGCTGTGTAGTCCAAAAGAGGAAAAGTTTACTTCCCGATCAGGAAGAGGAGTATTGTTAAAGAAGTTGTAGCAAAAAAGGCCAACTCTCAAGGAAATATCTTGAGCTTCTTTTAATGAAATGTGAGGAGCAGCTTTAGCACCTTTAGGAATGCTAGCTCGTGAAAACACCAGAGCTCAGTGGCAGGGCTGCTGAGAACTTACCTCTAGACCTTAACGCAAAGGATCTCCTCTGTCTCATTCTGTGTCTTCTTCCGTGGCCATAGCAGTATGTAATGCGCTCATCTTGCTCCAGCTTTGTTTGCGCAGTAGTGGTCTGTGTTGGAGATTGTGCGCTGCTGAGGCATGCCTTGCTCCAGTTTAAGAGTAGAGATCAGAGTCCAACCAGTATGAAGTGGAAGAGATTGAAGCTGATCTTCCTACCCACCTTAAAACTAGTATTTTCTTTTCTCTCATGTGCTGATGTTGCTCTTTTGACTTTTATAAATTAGGTCTCCATAAGCAGTCCTCTCCTTCTATAGATCAGTCTTTGATCATTGACTTTGCTCTGGAGCAAGGTGCTGCTGTTGTGACAGGAGAGATGCTGATGTAAGGAGCTAATCCATAGTGACTTTTTAAACACTTCTGTTTTCAAAGATTAAATGTTCTACTGGACTTCATAGTTTGAGGACATTTTAATGTAACTCCTTACCTCTGGACTAAGATGGCTCATATGCCTCTCATTTTTCAGGATTTGTTACATATGTATTTGAGGCTATTTGAGCTTTCTCATGGTAGCAGCTTAAAAAAAGGGAGGGAGAAGTATAGCTGCCCCAGGCAGTTTGACAGTTAATAACTCCTCAACTTCTGATTGGAATTCAGAGTGGGTTTACACCATTTGCCTTCTGTCTTGTTTTACTGTATTCGTGGTTAACCTCAGCAGAACCCTCCCATATTATTATTACTATTTTCTTTCTTGAAAATTGCCTAAAGAAAATTAGGTTCAAGTTGCATCAGGCAATTTTTTTAAGCTCAAAGGGGAATTCCTTCTGAACTGGGCACTTGTGAGGGAGGAGGAGAGGCATAAGCACTATTAAGAGAAGTAAATCAGAAGACTGGGTCTGCCTCTTCCCACAGGCAAAGTGAGGGCGTGAAACACTGAGGGTGAAAAAGGTTGATATTTGCCCTCTGTTTTCTTTTGTCTGTTTTCTGATGTCATTAGCCAGAGGAGACAGCTAAAGGATATTTATTCAGGTGACACTGCAGTGCTAGGATAAGATATGGACTACCAGCTCTGAAGTTCGCTGGTCCTTGCAATGAAAGAACCTGAATTTTACTTTATCAATAGAATAATCTGCCTACCTGAGATTGCTTCTCCTCCTCTTTTCCTTCACTGGTTCTGGTTGTTGGGTTTACCGTTGAAGCCGCGGTTGTGTTACGCTCTGGAGATAAGCGCAGATGCAATCAGCCTGCAGAGGTGACAGTGCTTGCTTTAGGGAGCAAATGGAATCCTTTGGGGTAAAAGGCTCTGCATAAATGATGGATCTTTTTGTGCATGCATGTATGTATTCTGTATGTCTCTATATTTTAGTAATTTGTGTACAAACGCATATGTGATGGTTCTGAGCTATTTTAAAGGATGCTTTACAGAATTAGATCAGTGTTGGGAGTGTGGTGCTGTGTATATGTCCTCTCCCTTCCGCTATTCCTTCTCTCTTTAGATATGTTTTATCATCCAGGTGGCAAGCTATTGTGAATGTTGCTGTCCAAACCCAGAATGCCGTACAGAGGTATAGGTGGTTTGATGCATACTTTTTTTTATTACTGCTAAGTTGGATTCAGATTTTGCCTGCCAGGTTTTCATGTCCTAAACTGTTTTCAGTTAACACTTATTAGAAAAAGTGATTTACAGTGCATTCCTTTCCCCCCTAAAGGAACACTGTGAAGAGTTGCAGGGGAGGATTAAATGCTTAGATTTGCTCTCCTATCTGACTTTTTCACTGAAAGCTGTATTTCAAAGAGTATACTCCTAAACCAAATCTGCTGTTTCATGCTGGCAGTCAGTTTTGAAAGTGCATCTATCATATATGTGCAGGATGGTGAGGGGGAGTCACTTTAACCTCTGCCAAGAGGAAAACACAACAGTTGGGAGAGGCACAATGTAATGATAAATATTTTATTGACATGTTCCAAACATATTGGATGTAAATTTACACAGTATTTGAGATTTCTGTTAAGTTTCCTTGCGAATTTTATGTCCCTGTAAATCCTAGTTCATTAATTGGCTATAAAGGAACAAACATCTGAGCCAATCCTTCACCAGCAGGAAAGCCTACGTTAACTGCTGCTCTGAGATAATAACCCCTCTGCAAAGCGAAAGCCCAGGCACCCTGCGAGCAGCCCTGCTGTGCGCTCCGCTCGCCCTCCTGCACGCACGGGAGGTTCCGGCCCTCGGGGAGGGGAGTGGAGGGAAGCCCTGCCAGCCTGATTCCTGTTAAAATGCAGGGAGAATAAATTCTGTCTTTACTGAAATGAGTAAAGGACTGGTCAGTAAGTGTAGAAAATCATTTTCTGGCTTCTGGAGAGTGTGATGGGGGTCTCTAGAGGAATTGGAAGTCAGGTTTCCTCTGTAAACTTAATTTGAAAGATAATTAAACTATTTTAACTAGTATCTTTAGGCACTGCCACCATCTTGTTTTGATTACCAGTTAGCCCTGATCTGGCTCCTATTTAATCATTTGCAAGAGGACTGAGCCTGGCTTTGGGACAAGGTTCAGTTCTTTAATAGCTGTAGAGAAGCAAAAGTGCCTGCAGCAGGAGCAGGCGTTTGACCCCCACCTCTGCTGGCCCCAGGCATTCAGGGTTCTCATCCCACGTGTTTCCCTTCCCTGAACACGCTGAGGAAATCTGGGGGAGCTCGTGGGGCTCTGGGTGGCAGACCCGACCTCGGCGGGGAGGCTGGCTGGCAGAACGGTTTGTGGGAAATGCCTCTCTCAAACCACCAGCTCCCTGGATGGTGACTCAAGACAGAATTGTCCCTCTGTGGTGCTAAAGCCTGAGTCCTCCTCCAAAACACAAAGGCTGGGAAAGCTTAGATCGAATTTGCAACTTGATGCGAGTGTTGCAGCAAAGTGTGTGTGGTTTGTTTTTAACAGAAAGGCAGCTTCCTGACGTAAACTAGCATCCTCATAATTGACTGTTGTGTCTATTAGTTGTGTAGCAAGTTTTTACTCTGGCAACGTTCTGAAAATGTGCTCCTCTTGCCTGCTGCCATATATTGGCTTTCCAGCCAAAATCTTTAGATGTGTAATTTGAGTCCAAAAGGTTATGCAGCATTTCTTTTACTGCAGTTCTTCCAAAATTCATTTGCTGGAGTATTTTGAGGTTTTTGTGATTTTTACACTCTATCCAATTAGATTGCTGGGGCTTTGAGGACTTGACTCTGCTGGCTGGTCTCTGTCAAAGTTAAGTGTTTGGTACCATGTTGAATCCAGAGATGATGGTGAAGCCTGTATTTCAGTAGTTAACTGCAGGGATTTGCATGCACAAGTGATTGAAAACTGTGGCTTTCCATCTGACCGTGGCCTGATTGTAACTCTTGCTCTCCTAAAATGTGTGTGTGTCTGGTGTTTTCATAGACTTCCCAGGAGTCAAAATAGATGTTTCAGAAAAATAAAATAAGGTTATTTGCTTCAGTAAATCTCCTCTTTGGAGTCTCAAAAAAATTAAGTAATGCCTCAGTTGATTTTGAAAGATGCCTCTTTAGAAATTAAGAGCATCAATGTATGAATGAATTGCTGGCAGCAAGGAGGTGCTGTGAACCTGCAGAACATCACCTTGTCTGTGGTCACACATGTGCATACACTTCACCACAGCTGCTATTAAAAAGGTTGTTTAAGCTTTTGGGCAGCCACACCTTCTAAATACCAAATCAGCAGACTTCTGTCTCATCACTTCCAGTGAGTGTGGCATGAAGAATTAAGACTTCAGTAAGGCTCTAAGAGGGTGCTTACAGGCTGTGGCACCTGTTCTGGTTGAAGTTAAGATGCTGATTTGTTAAATGTAAATTTCCTAATGTTTACTGAGTTGTCACAGGAGGTAGGCAGGAAATGTGGATAAGCTTGTCTCTTATCCTTCATTTAGTAGCATGTCATGCATTATAGGTACCAAGTGATAACCCATTTGTTCATGTTCATAGTTTACTCTGGAGCTTTTCTGAGTAAATGGTTTGGAGATTTCCCCACCCCTATGCTCTGCTCGCTAATAACAATTCTTGTACTGGCAAGTCATGCACCAAGACCTCCGGTGATAGGGACAGTGGTGTGCAAAGGCAGTTAATTAGAGCTGTTCTGCTCTTGTACTGGGGTTTTCTTATTGGCTGAAGTGAGATTTGGCTGCATGAATGGCTGTGATGACAGTAGGAGAGGAGAACAGAAACCGTCCTTCAGAGGCTAGTCTTTAGCCTGCTGGTAATACCAATAGAAGCATTATCAAATTCTTTTGTTTCAGATCACTTTTTTCCCCTGTTATCTTTTATTAGATTGGCTTTTGGATTAATGTTAGTGATTAGTCTCCAGCTCTGCCTTTTGGAAAGAGGACCTTCTGGGTAATTAATTCCAGAAGAACAAAACAGAGAAACTTGCCAAAAGCCATAGATGTTTCAAGGTACCAAGTTGTATATGATGATGATCTTCAAGCTTGCTTAGAAACACTGTGTATTATAGCATCTTTTTCCTCTGTCCCACCTCAGATCTTATGTAGTCCTAATGAGGATATGAGTTCATATGCTAACAACTACAAATGCCACAAGTTCACCAAAGAAAATGACTTAAATTTTCTGTCAAGGAGGATAAAGGGAAAGATCAAAAGGATTCAACCTCTTTCTCTTTTCTTAAGCAAACCATTCTTCTCAAATGGTAATAATGGAGATATCTCTTTATTATAGAAAGAAGTGCAGTCCTCCCACGGTTGTATCTAATCGTCACTTGACCTGAACACAGGAAGTTTTTATATATATATATTTTTTTCTCTTGCATCTGCTTTTATCTTGCCTTGGCTCACTGGGAGTAAGCCCGTCTAGTGGTATGTGCAAGTGTGCCAGGGCGGATGTGATGGGACTTGAAGAGTTGCAAGATGAGCTGAGCAGCTTTTTTCCCTCTTTACTGTTTTAATCTTGGTTAAACCCCTTAGTCAGAGGGTGATTTCCATTTCATCTTGAGTTACATTGGGCTTCCATGGCTTATTTCAAGCTATAGCTTGCCTTCTCCTTAAACTTCTGATGTAACTCCTATTATTGCATTACCCCCAATGGCTGCAAGGAACCATATCTACTGCTGGCTGGTTTTATATAGATATATGTATAAACACACACGCATTTTCTATTCGTTGCCTTCATTTGTCAGATGTTTGCGTTTGGTATGAGCACAAATGGAAAAGTTTATTCTCCTTTCAGGCAAAAGGCAACAAATGCTTATCTGAATGATCAAAGCAAAATTTATGGAGAAACACAATGGAAAGTACTCCTGGCTGTTTAGAAGCTGATGTACAGGAGTAAGCCAAGAGGAGCAGAAACGAGTGTTCTCAGTGTTTCCGCTGAGCAGATGATCTTGCTTTGCCTGTGTCTAGCATTTACTATGGAACTGTGATAAGAAACAAAGGGTTGCGAACAGGAAGGCCACTGCTTGTCAGTCAAGCCATGGAAAGTTTGGATTGTTTTTTTTTCTTTCCTTTTTCTGTAGTATTTTATTATTTTCCTTTTTCCCTCTCTTCCACTTCTTCCTTACCTCATGTGACTGTTTGCCACGGCTGGCATGAGGCCAGGTGGAAGCTCTTGGCTGTCCCTGCTGTCTGAGGCATGCTGCGTCCAGCGCCATAGCTGCTCCACCGCATTCCAAGTTAATGAGCCTAAACTTAGATTCACCGGCTTTCATTTTGTCTCCCATCCAAAGCTTGCTCTTCCTCAGATGAGGATAGCATTCCTAGCCCGCTTGACCAAGATGTCAGCATTACAGTGAGGTAGCTTATCTTATTAAGTTAACTCTAATGAGGCGTGACAGGGCTTCAGGCACCGGCTGCTGGCAGAGAGCAGGTTCTGTAGAAAGTGGGGGTTCAAGTGTGTGCATTACGTTGTTTTAACAAGTGTATTTGAACACTTTAAATAGTTACAACCAATCTAATGGGCTTGACATGAAGACATACTTGACACACAGATACAGCAAGTCTGCTGGAGCAGCCAACCTGGAACTAAACCTGATTCTTTCAAATAGACGAATCATATACTGCATTGTCTTCCTCTCGTTGCATCGGAAGTCTTATGTAGCAGATAAGCTGATTCTGTCGAGCTTCACAAACAGCAGGGAGGCTGGTTGTAACTCTTTCCAAGCTGGAGGTGTTTGGAATGGCTTTTCAGCTGCAAGTTATCTATGTAAGACCTGATGGCCTCCTTCCTTGTTTTTGGCAGTCCGTGGCTTCCCCTTAAGAGGAAAGCACTGCATTTTGATTTCTTGATCAAAAGTACTTATTCCTGAGGAATACTGTGTATGTTTGTAAGGCTCATTTGGTAACAAAACCAACTTTCCTATTGCTTTCGTGCTCAGGTGGGTTATTCCCAGGTGAATATAATGCTTACAAGGTGCTGAGTATGTGCGCAGTCTTTTACAGAGCAGGAAAAGGACCTAGCAGTGTCTCGTTTTTTAATGATTTCAGTTTGTTTTAATCGTGACCATGACAGGTGTGTCAGTAGCATTACCTTTTCATGTAAAGGAAGCTGAGTCAGAGACCGAGGGCCTCTTCTAAGAGGCAATCCTTGGTGTGTTTATGTGGTCCCACCTGCCCGGCCCTTTGCAGGCTGTGGTACAGCTGGCCTCTCCGCAGCCCTGCTCACGAACTCCCAAGTACAGCGTTGTACAGCAGTCCATTTTAGCCTGCTGAGCCAAAGGTTAGCTTGCAGCCTTTCCAAATCCATGGTCATACCATGTCATTCCCTCCCACACTTAGCATTTTGAACAGCAGTGTCCAATTATGGCCAGGAGACGCTGCAAGAGCCTCACAGAAGGGGCGTTATTTTGTCACCTAGGTGACAGTTTGTTACCCTGGCAGTTGTCTGGAGTGCAGCACGCCACTTCACATGCAGCTGACATGGTTTAGACACTTTTTAGTGAACAAAGTGAGTAGCTGTATCCTTAGTCCTTGTACCACAGAAAAATCAGAGTTTTGATCTGTAACGAGGCTGCTTTGGAATGTTTAATTTTGCAGTAGTCGTCTGCTTTGTCTCATTGTGCATGGGGTGGTGGCATAAAGAGGATTATCCTGAGTTACAAGTGCTTCTAGAAACGTGGGTCGTGAGCACGTACCAGGAGATAGGAAGGTGCTGTTCCTATTTTACAGATAGGCAGTGAGATGTGGTGCTGTGACTTACGCCAAATTGCTGGAAGCAATGCCTGAATGGCTTCCTAGAGTGAAAACAGGCTTCTATGTGTGTATTAACATGCTTATACTGCCTACTTTTAAGAGTTCTTTGGACTGTTCACCTTGAATTTATATGCCACTCATGAATCTCAGAGGTGGACTCTTAAGTGTCTCCTCTTTCTTTGAGATGCCAAGTATAGGTTTAGTTTTTTGGATTTTTTTTCTTTTAGTTTAAATTTTTATGATGCACCTTAGTTACCAATCTTAGTGTCTTCTTTGCCAAAAGCTAGCAAATGAGCAACAGTCTACTCCTTCAGGAAGAACCACCTGTTTATCCACAGTGTTCATCTTTTTGCTCTTTGAGGCTGGATTATATACGTAACACATTTTTAAACCCATTTTGCCCATCATGTGTTAAACATCTATCAACTCTACCTGGCACAGTTTGCAGAGTTTATATTTTAAAAGACTCACCTCTGCGCTCCTCGAATGGGGAAAGTGATTCGTGCAAGACCCCGTTCCTTCCATTTTGAACATGCATTCTGATAAGGCTGTGAAGTGGGGTAAGTCTTTTGTCTCATCCACTACTCGGGCAACCCTGTGCATGCCAGAGTTCAGATGCTCTCCTAGAGCATGCCCATCCTCACGCTTGCTGTGCCACAAACGTGTGGGGACAGCACGCCTGCCACACGAAATCACTGAACCAGTAGTCACGGGAGTAGTGAAAGCTGATAAAACTTGTCAGCTGACATTTATTAGTTGTCTACTCCCCACCATCTCTTGGAATCGTTCTTTGTCAAAGGTACTCTCGGCTTGGGGAGTGTACTATAATCTGTACAAGTCATTTAAAGCAGTGCAGGCAGTTAAAGATTAATCTTGCATGTGGTGACCTCTTTATTTTTAACTACTTTGTACCCTGCATCTTCAGAAATAACAAACAAATGCTCCAAACATCCCAAATCCCTTGGAAGACAACGATTTCATTGTGGCTGTGAACACGACATACATTACCTAAATATCGGTGCTTACATGCCCTGCTGATTCTTCATCCTTGGATGCTGAGTCTCCCAGCCCTGCTGCTCATGTTTCATAAGAGCTTGTGAGGAAACAACCAAAATCTAAGACTGAAATTACTGATTGGTCAGGACTCCCTTTTTAGCTTATCAAGGTGGATATTTTTTCATTAATATGATCAAATTGGCTCTATCTGTTAATTTAACAGCTGTTGTTGCACATTTATGCATTTGTCTTGACTTTTTTTTTTAATGTCTTTGTGTGGGTTTGCAAGACAGCACACACTTTGAGTCTTGTGTTACCTCTGGGAGAATAGTACCAAAGCCTTGTCTTTTTGATGGCAGGGAGAGGAAGAGAAATGAAGCACAGAGAAACTGTCCTTGTAACACTTCTGAAATGTGTTGCATTATAGCCTTCCTCCCACATGGCTTCTGTACATGGGCAGCGGCATACTCCTACTGCCATTTAGTCATGCTGCTCTTTTAGCTCAAGTGATAGAATATTGTGTAAAAGAGCTGAAAGTCCTAGTTTTCAAACCTTGCTGGTGACTGGTGGTAGAAGTAGTTTTAATTTCTTGAAGATTACATGTAACTCCAGTGGAGTTAAGAGCTGTTCTCTATTTATTTATATAGCTAGGCCACACTTCCTTGCAGAGAATAAAATCTAAACCGCTACATGATCTAGCAGTTGTTTCCTAAAATATGAGCAAAATCAAAGAATGAAGAATGTGCTGCTCAGAGCAGCTTGAGAAGCTGAAGTATTGACCTAAGTAGCTGAGAGAAAAGGAAGTAAGGTTCTGTATGGATGTACGGAGTTTTTCAAGATTGTTAAATCACTGAATTAATCTTCGGTGGCAAAGCCTTTTAAAATGAAGTCACGGCAATTATGTGTATGTGCTCCTGTAATTGTAAGGTGGCTACCCAACTAGAGAGGATAATTTTTGGTGCAGTATCTCATTCTCTGAATCAAAGAGACTTTATGAAACTAAAGTGTTTGCGTAAGAAAAGACTCTGAAATATAACCTGCATACAGAAACTTGGGGGCTGAGGGAGTTTCTGATAGACTGGTTTCACCTTTGAATGCCTCTTGTCTCAATGGCCCTTGGATACTGCTACTTCATGGAAAAAGTTCTAAATATAGTACTCGTTTGTTGTTGAATAATAACTTTAGAGGGCAGATGCTAGAGTTTCCAGCTCCTCGCTGGGAGTAAGCAGTACAGGAACTACATACTGTAAATGAGATCATTAATGAGTCTTCAACCCTATAATAGTGCTGAGCACTGACATAAATTTTTGGATGAATTATTGTTGTAATATTTTGTTTAAAGTCTGTCAAACTCCCTAAAGTGGAACTTCAGGCCTATTTTTGCCGTATGAGATGTTACCTTTTCATTCCCTTCTTGCCTGCTTCTAGGCATGAGACATTGCTGTATGTTCATGTACAGAGATGAAGAGATCTTTAAAGTTAAGTGGAATTGGCAGTAAATCTTTGGGAGAAAGGAATTGCCGTTATTTCTGATGACAGGAGGAAGAGCTGAAATCAAGGAAAGGTGCAGAAGTATGCCCAAGGTCGCCCAGGGGGTCTGTGGCCCAGCAGAGGTTCTGAAACTCTGGCTTTCCAGAATCTAGACATTTAACCCAGGCATCATCCTTTGCTGAAAAGTTCAGAAAGCCTCTTTGTTTTAGCCATCCAGTGAATGAATCTGCTTCATTTGTTGCCTCCTTCTCCCAGAGCTTTTACCTTAAAAGACCCTACCATCCTGAGTGATTTCCCTCTATAAAGCTTGCTTCATTGCTGTTTTATTTCACTAACTTTCACTTGAAAAATCACATGTTGCCTTATCTTTTCTTTCTGCTTCCTTATACAACTTTTCCCTGTTGCTATTGCTCATTAAATTGTGCAGCTGTCTGTTGTTTAACATCGTAAAGCATTTAGAGATATCCTTCATATAAAAGGAGACAAAATGAATGTGCATGGTAATTGTAGTCTCAAGATAGCAAATTTCTACTTCTGTGTGGAGTTGTGACTTTAACTTTCATGGCTTTGTAGAAGCTTTTACTTGCCCTCTTTATTTAGGTAGGCTGTTTTAGTGCTTGCCTGATTTTTAATGGTTTGTGTGTACATAAATATATTTATAATGCAGTTAAAGTAGTAAACTGTATAACTTGATACATTAACATAGGTATGAAGTTGTCTGAAAAAAGTGAAGTGTTTTTCTTTTCCTGAGTTCTTTAGCAGGCAACATGCTGAAGTGTTAACTGGCAAATCTGTGTTAACACATTTGAAACAGCAATGTCAACTCTTACATGTTGTATTCAGTATTCATAGCTCATGATTAACATTTAGTTGGTGCTCCCTTCTGTATGTGTGGTTCTCTGTTTTTGTTGTTTTTTTCCCAAAGCATATCATTTAGAAATTGTTTATCTAGATTTCTTCTTTTGGGGCATGGAAGTTCTGTACTTCCTCTCCTGGAACATGGAAAGACTTGACAGATATCATGCCTGTCTTCAGAAGTGATTGACATGATTATCTGTGTCTGAGTACTATTTTCAGGAATCTGGTTTTCTGCTGCACATGGTTGGTGGTTTTTGGATTTTTTTTTTCCTTAATTAAAATGCTTGTGGTGAGTGCCTCACTGCCATTGTTTCTTTATGTATTTTGGACCTGTACCAAGGACTTTGCTGGTTCTACAAAGCTATTTCTAAAAGTGGGAATGCTTTTCTCATGAGCCTCCAGTGAACAGCAGTAATAGTGAGGTAGTGAGTGCTGCTTCTTACTGTGTTTCTGGAGGGCTCCAATCTTGTTTCTGGCACAGTGCAAAAGTTGCATTGACTTCAGTGGCACCCAGCCCCGGGGAGAGTGTGAGCAGAGAAATCTATTGGTTGTATCTAGAGCTTGGCTGTTCTTGCTTGCATGTAGGTGTGCACAAATTTGTGCATGTTTTCAAGAACAGAGGGGAAACTGTAGACATAGAATTGTGTAATGTGGGGCACAGGTACCATGTTCTGCAGGCTCACTTCTGTTATTGCTCTTGATTATTTGCTTGTTTGTATTTCCAAGAGGTGATTTGTGCATCTGCTTCCCAGTAGTGGGAACATCTTTAACTGTGGTGTGCGGAAGATGGCTCTTCTCAGACTTTGTCCGTATCAAAGTTTTATATTAGTTGCATGTCCTACAGAAAGTAGGATGCTTGCAGGAGTGATCTTGTGTCTTGCAGAACATACTTTTTGACATACCTTCTCAAATAATCATTACTTTCTCTCTCTCTCTCTCTCTCTCTCTCTCTAGTATCTTGGTCAAAGTAAATTAGAGCAAGCTGAGGCTAGTAGAAAATACTAAACCATGACTCTTAACAGCAATTAATGTAAAGGAATGAACATTTTACAGTGCCCTGCAGTTATTCTTAGTTCTCAGTAGTAAACTGAAATAAGTCTGTTATCTATGTACTTACTAGACTAACTGCTCTTTTTATTGCATTACATTGTTTATTGCTCATTTTCTCTTCCATATTCAGACTTCTCTCAGGCTACTCTCCTTCCCTGTTGATACTGACCCTTATGAAGGGTATTACAGTTGCATGCAGTGTTTTTTTTTTATTATTGCTTTTTTTTTTTTTTTTTTTTTTGGACACAATCTAGCTCTGAAATTTGTACATGATATGTACTACCCTGCTGCCAGGGCTGGTGATAGCTAAGAGAGCCTATTCCCTTGGAAAAAGAGAAAAGGTTTGTTTTACAGAGAATTTGCTAGTTTAGAAGTGTTTAAGTGTGTCTTGCTTTAAGCCCAGGGTAGTCTTACTAGCTTTTCTGGAGCTGCTCATGCACTTGGTCAGATCCTCATCTCACAGTGTCCAGGTTTTCTCAGTTCAGAAGTTATCCCACTTGATCTGTAGTGTGGATATACCATACAAATATGTTCATACCGGCACACTGTGCTCTGTTCAGGAAAATTAGGCAGCTTTATAATGACACTGTTATATCTATGTTCAGGCTTGAACTGACATAATGATTATCAGCAAAAAAAATGACTTTTTTTTTTGTACTGGTATTAAGTAGAAGCCTAAATGATGGGTTAGTTTCATCCCTATCGAAAAGGCTATTAACAGTAGCCCTTTCCTCTTGCATGCTCTGTCTTGGACTTGTCAAGTTGCAGTAAGTTTGAGGTAGAAACTGCAAAGAGTAGCATGCTGGGGAGCTGGTGGGGATGTGGCTCTAAGTGCAACCATGAAACAAATGAGAAGAAGAGAATAGCTGTTGGGGCTTCCTAAATCAAGTTTACCAAGTCTTGCCCCTAATTTGCATGGAAAGAAGGAAGTGGGAGAGAGCCTGAGCCTTAGCAGCTTGTTGCACATGTAAAATGTTGGTGTATGAAGAACATGTGTGAAAGCTTGAGGAAATACTCTTCAGGCAATAAAAAGAACATGTCATGTAAGAAAACACTGTTATTTAATAATTTTTTTTTAACTTGGAAGCTATAGTCAGTGCATGCTGTAATACTTCTCACTCGTGTGATACAGTAGCAGCATGACTTTTCTGATTTATTACTTTTGGTGTCTCTTTAAAGAAATTCTGAATCTGGAATCAGAAGAATGCTTTCTTTTCTTGAGCTACAGAACAGAAAAATTGTTCAGAATAACATAAATCAAAAAGTATATTAAAGGCCAACAGAGCAGATTAAAACTTCTTTGGAAGATTGTCTATAATGTTTGGCAGAAAAGGCTCATACACTGTGTTTTTTGGCTGAATTTGTAACTGAGAAATACTCTAGGGTCCCTCTCCTTGAAATGAGTGATATGTGTAAACAGTAGGGCTGGTTGTGTGTGTGTGTGTGTATAACGTTGTATGTATTAACGTGTATATAACTTGTGTTAATGTACGTAAAACTGAAATTTAATTTATATTATGCAATATATAGAATATTCAATTACAAAATTATTTTTGTAAGCACTCTTAACCTCAGCCAAAAAATTCAGTATCCTCTTACTCACCACAGGGCTGACAGTAAGTATTTTCTTAATGTAGATTCATTTGTACATGATACACGTACCCACACAGCTGGGTATATGTTTTTATAGAGGTGTGTTACTGTATGCTTGTACTCATCCTTTTGGATAAACTACACTATCTGGTGTTTGGAAAAGGTGCACCAGGAACTTCAGAAGCACGCATGTGAAGAGGTTTTGATGCTTGCCTTTTGTCTCGTAGCAGCTGGGATGGAAGTACTCAGGCCAAGTAGTTCAGGATAAGTTGGCTATTTGTTTGCTCTTTAGCAGGTTTTTTTATGACATGTTTCTTTCCCTTCTAATGCATTCTTAAATTTAGTTATGTGGTTGTGTTCTGTGCAACCAAGTCACAAAGGACGTAGTGTGGGATAATTGGTGAAAACCACTGCTTCCTCCTCTGATGCTTTGGGCCTCTTGTGTCCATGACTTCTAGGATATTTCTGACATCTTAAGCAGAGAGTCATTTTTTAAAATCTAAGGAGATTATTTAAAGCCAAAAGATGTTATTGATACTGCTTAAAGTGTTCATAAAGAAATAGGTAGTCTTTTAAGTGTGGCTATCAGTTAGAAAGTAACTACAGCAATGACAGATTTGAGCACAATTCTAAAGCGAGTCCTCAGCCTGGCTGTGGGCCCGGTGGCCACCGCTGGAAGTGGCAGCCTGGGGTGGCTGGAGGCTTCCTGGTGCTGCTGAAGAGGCTTGGCAACATCAGCAGTCCACTTCAAACTCTGCTGAAGCCAACAAGTATAGTAAGTGAACAGGCTCCGAAATAACAGACTTACCTTTAAAAATTTTTGTGATAGAATGGTTAATACAGCATGGTCAAGTGTGATGAGTAGAGAGAAGAGCAAAGGATGTGGCTAATCCTCCAGTCTGTGCCTTGCCTGTCCAGCACGGCCTCCCCTTTTCAGGGCTGTCAGCACAGCATCTTTTCAGGGAGCTTCAGTCTGTACAAAACAGTGCTTTGCGAATCTAAGTTCTGACTATTTTCATTTATTTTCCTTTCTGTTATAACTGTTTCCTGGATGTAGTAATACTCGTAATGCTCTGGAGTTGTGCTGTTTGCGGTGGGGACATAACAACTAAAAGCTACGTGTAAACAGCTTTGTTGGCTACTTTTACTTTCCTTGCTTATATTGTACACCTTAAATGCGCTATTTCTTTTGGCATAATAGCAAAATCGCTGCTTATGGGAACTGCTGTAGATAATACAAAAAGCTCTTTGAAAAGAGCTTTATCAGAGTACAAAGTACTTGGAATTGAAAACCCCTAGAGGATTGCTTTATTTTCCCCCTTCATTCAAAGTTGTAGTGGTGCAGGATCGAGATACATCATGCCCTATTTTCAGCTGATTTGCATGTTAGAGAGAACGGAGTAATTGGTGTTTAACCAGAACAAAAGAGGATCTGTTTGCTAAAAGAAAAAGAATTCTTGAAGTAGACCCTAATACATATACTGCCTTTGTCTCTTCTCTCATTAAGAATTGAATAGGATGGCCTAGTAATTAGAACGTGGAAGGCATTGCTTTGGTGTTGATGCTTTTTGAGCTAATTGGTTTGAAAATTATATTTGATGTAGCTCTAAGGGATGTTGGCACAACACCTTCTTGGGACATGGACATCCTGTACTCCCATTTAACGGAGAAATAGGCACTTTAAGGCAGGGATTTGTGTGTTAGTTGTGTGGGGCGCTTTGTGTGTTTGTTGTTGTTGCTATTTACCTGCCCAATTGAACACAGAATACACTGGCACATTCAAGTTCTTCTCTTGCTGGTGTGGAAAACTTGAAATGACCTTGGGAAGAGATTAGCTCTTCCTTTTCTATCCACAAAATACTTACTCCAGACCTTAAAGCAGAGATTTAAGCTAAATTGAGGGTTTTTTTTCTTTTTTTGACAAAAATGTTAACAGATTAAATGCTTGAGCAGACTGCAGTAAAAACTAGGCCTAGAAACACCTAGGAAGCTTTCCTGAATCAGTGCCTGTGTTGGGGAAGGCTTCACACCATCCTCACCTCATTCAGGGCTATCTCAGGTGGGTTCTCCAGGGGCACTGAGGTCAGGCACAGTGTCTGCTTGATGGGCTGAAGAAGCTGAGGTGCTGATTACATTGGAAAATCCCACCTCTGGATTCTGAAACAAGATTGCTTTATTATGAAAGTTTTGAAACTTCAGAAACTTAATTTGGATCTCTTAATTGCTGAAGTTTTTTTGCTTCAGGTAAGCCCACTGGATAGCCTTTTGATTTTTATCTTGTATGGGTGCTATGGGTTTGTGGGAGGAGAGGTGTTAGGAAATTCAGCAAAGATGGATGTGTTTCTTCATACTGGAGATGATCTTCACAAACAACAAAGATTCAGCTATTCAGAAATTAAGTGTATTTTGTTACTGTTATTGTCTTATGGTACACATTGAAGACTGAAACCTGCTGTCCAACTCTGCAAAGGACCAGTATGATCTAATACAGTGTGGTGCAGTTGTTGCTTCATGAGGATGAAGTGAGCTTTTAAGATTTCCCTACAGGTTTCTAGAGAGAAAAAGAATACTTTCATTTTTATTGGCTGTAGGTTCTAGGGAATATATATTTAGCAATATATTTGTTATCTTTAATGGCTTTTGTCTTGTAATGAGGAGAAGTTTGCTTTTGTTAAGTATGTTTGTTCCCCCATCTTCCAGTGAGTAGGCATGTGCCCATGTTCAATGTTTTCATTAGGCTGCTTACAAACACATGACAGAACAATTTTAAAGTTGTGATTCTGGTTTTAAGAATTGTGTATTTCGTCCAGTACAACTTTAATGCCCTTTATCTTACCTATCAACAGGTCACGCTAATTTGTATTGTATATCTTAAAGTCCTGAGTTTGGACTGATCTTTGAGGCCTTGCTGCATCTTTTTCTCAGTTAGGTCTAGTGCAAGGTGTCACTTAGTGCAATTTTTTCCTGGTGTCCCTCTGACCACTGCCTGTCCGCACAGCTAGCCACTGCTCAGGGGATCAGCCTGGATGGGAGCTATCTATTAGTATAAATTTTCTGACACAGATGCATGAATGCTGGCTGCAAACTGCTTCTGCAGTACGAGCCACTTTGCTCCTCCATCTGTGCACATCAGTATATTAGGTATCTGCCAGCTGGGCAGCAGCAGATACTGAGGCTCATTTGGGCTGGAGCACTGTTGGTGTAAGATCCTTCCCAGCACTGTGGTTCCCTTATTGCCCGTTAAGCAAATCATTCCCTTCTGGACTATCAGCCAAGAACTCTTCAGACTGCAGCTGAAGACTGATGTGCCTAGAGGCATTGCTAGACATAACCAGTTACACTTACGGTGCACTTCATGCTTTAGGGGTAGGGAGGCAGTGGAAACCTGGATTTTATTCTTGCCTCTGATTGGATTGATCTCTTACTAGAAGACCTTCACTAAGGTTGTGATTTTCTTTGAGCAGTTTTCACCAGTAAATATTCCCTTGCATGGAGAAGATCATTCTGAATTGCCTTTGCTCAAGTTGTATGTCCCCAATAGTCAGCATTCAATGCCGACTTCAACAAGGTAGAGTATCTTATTTAGCTGGGTTGCACATAAGCACTGTTACATTCTGGTTTGTGTAATGCATTGGTGTTTCAATATGGTTTGTGTCCTGTGGGCTTGCCCTTCCTTGTTGGCTGAAGTTTGGATATCCAAAATGGCACTGACTGAAATCCTGCTCCTGGAGAGCAAGGTAGCTGGAAAAACTTCTTTTCTGTTTTAAACAAATGACATCTCCAAAAGATGGAGCTTTGAGGAGAAGAGTGGAAAGAGAAACTTAGGAGACCAGATAAAAATTTGAGTTGAATTAGTGCTCACAGTGTTGATATTTTCTAAAACAAATTTCTGACTGGCTTTTCTTTTTCCGAAAAGAATCTTTCTTACTTAAAATTAGGCCTAAAAGGAAAACATTAAAAAGGGATTAAATGATCTGAAAGTAAAAAATGGCATATTTTTGTTTAGAGTTAAAACAATGTTGTAAATTGACCCAAAATAACATTTTTAATTCTTTAAGTTTTGCCAAAAACTGAAAACATATTTGTTTTATCATAGGCAAATTTATCTTCCCTTTTTTTTGTTTAGTTTTGTTTTCGTTGTAGCCAGCAAATTGGGAAGTGGAATTGTTCTGCCAGCACTGCTTCCAGCGACGCCGGCTCCGAGGAAGCCACAGGACTCTCTCCCTCTAATCCTTTAACTAGGAGCCATCAGAACTTGTTGCCTGATCAATACCTCAGAAATTATAAATTAACCATATGGAACTACTTTAGTTTAAGTAACTTGTATGTTCTGATAGTTAATCTCTTTAAAATGTGTTGTTAATGACCAGTTTGTTTTCACCTGAGGTGATGAATACTCTAAAAATGGCTGTTAACTGCACCAGAGTTTTTTTTTCTCCTTTTGCCCAAGGAGGAATGCTGCTGTGCCCCATATTTAATGGTCTAATACGTTTTATTTCAGCCTTACCTTCCGGATATGCTGACTCTTTTTAATGGCTGCCTTGGAAAAAAAACTGTTTATTTTGTCTGCTAATGACTGATGCCAGAGCCAGCTGGAGTGAGGGCTGTGCAGTGCTGGGCACAGCAGAGCGGCAGGCGAGCGCGTGATGGCCCTGGGCTCAGCGCGCGAGGGGTCCTGCGTGCGCCCCGATACTGGGGATTGGGAAGAGATGAGGAATATTAAAACTTCAGATGATGTGCTGTGGTAGCTCAGCCCCCTCTCTCTGCTTAATTTTTGTGCTAACTTACTGCTCTTCTGTTTTGCACTTCTGTCACCTGAATGCAAATGCACTGGCAGCCTGCTTTATGGATAACACTTAAAAAATAATGGTACAGTAATAAGTGGTGAATTGCAGTGGAGATCTTGCTGAAGTGCTTGCAATAGCCACATCAATTTCAAATGAATTAATTGCAGTTAATGCTATTGTATTTAAAACTTGCCAGAAGCCATAATGATGATTAGTGTTTAAATGTAAAATGTTATTTCAGAGCAGCATCAACATGTTTTAAAATTGCAGTATGTGATGTTAGTGCATCTGACCTTAACGGCCATCGTTGTAAGCCTTTGTGTTAAGCCCAGTCTAAATACAGGGATCAAAAATACCTAAATGAGTAAAAGAGAGGCTGTAAACCAAATATGTTTTTCCCTGAGCTCTCTGTGGCAGCAGAAGTGGCTGGATGCTCTTCCCAGTGCTGTGGTTCATGAGCGGCGGGCTGCTGGGCAGGGGCCGCTAGTTGCTGTGACTTGGCTCTGCGTCGCCCTTCCTCTCTCCTGCCCCAGGGTACTTCTAGCTCAGAAGCAGGGGAGAGGAAGGTGGAAACATTGCTTGTAGCTATCAAAGAAGGGTTTCTTAAATATTTATTTCCACTCCTTGGTAACAAACTGATGCTATAACAAATATATTTATTATTTAGTAGTTAATGTGAAAATGACCTAATGCCTTTCCTTTCATAGCAGTCCTTGTTGGTAATGACTTGGATGTCTACAGCAGGTTTGTGAATTTTCCCTTGAGGAATTCGTCTTTGATGGAGAGTTGAATTGGGTGGTTGGCACCTGGGTTAAACCAAGTCTTTGTGGGATGAGCTGACACTGCACTGACTTAAATTACAAAGCTTGCACTGCTGCTGAGCTTCTGGGGGTGTTGCAAAGACTCCTTGCAATCATATCCCCCTACTCTTGTGCTGTGTAAGAGACTCCTCCTAAAAGGAGACAGAAGATTGCCTGTCTTGGTACAGGATGGATTGTGCAAAGGTGCTGAAAAGTTAGCAGCACTTGGTGATTCACCCTGCCAAGTGGGTGAAAGCAATGTGGGTGCCAATCTCTGCACTTCCCTCTTTGCCTCACTGCAAGTGAGGCCACTTGGCCTAGTTTGAAAGCTTGACAGAGCTGGAGGGAAGGAGCTTTGTAGGTACAGAAACCTGAGCTAATGTTGCAGGGAAGATGTGTGCTCAACAGCTGGTGCCACTCGATCATTTTCCTGACTATATTTCTGATAAGTGGTTGATGTTTGCTGTAGAGTGTGAACCTCCTGTGTTTTGGGTCCTATCTCTGATCTCCCCCACAGTATCTGCTCTTCTAACGTTGGTCTCTTTCTGTAAAACCAGATTTGAGTTGATTCTTGCTGTCCTCAAGATCAGTCCAAGTTACAACTGAAACTACTCCCCAGGTATTTATTGATGGGGAATGGGTGGTCCTTTAAGTTGGGCAGTTTGGTCCAAAATTTTTTTTAAGATGATGCCAGTGTGTGTGGAATTCTATTTAGCACATGTACTGATGTAAGTGTTGCAGGCCTGTGGTAGCACACAGGTGGAAGACCTCTGAGCTGCAGTGGGTAAAACCTAGAATGACAGAGGAGTGAGGAGACAGGGCGAGCTAGCAATGATGTTTCAGAGCTGTGGTCTTGTTGTGTGCTCCTCTCAGACCATCAGAGGAACTCTCAGATTGTCACACCTGGCTTAAAGAGAGACAACTTTTTTCAGTTTAACCACTTGTATTTCTATTTTAGATCTTTGTGTCTGGCCCTAGCACTACACCTGCAATTTGTCTGCTGATGATGGAAAGCACAGAATATAATCTAACAGATTAAGGCAGCTGCAGTTTGTTCATCTCAAGTGTGAGTTCTGTTTGACGATTTGCAGACATAGTTTCCACCTGGCAGAAAGGAGGGGACTAATTCTAGCATATGTGGGACTGATAAGATTTCAGGCCAGATCTGTCTTATAAACAAACAGAAGAACCCCCCAAAACTTGGTATGTTACTTGAATAATCAGTTTCTAGGATCTTTAATTAGATCTATGCTTTAGCTGATTTAGCTGTACTTCTCAATACACAGATGATTTATAGAGGAAGTAAAAAAGGATGTGCTAATTTTCAGTGAATGATGTTCTATGCCAAGTGATCTTTCCACTGTTTGTATTAGATATGCTACAGCATTCAGTCTTCCTTTAACAAGGAATTTGAATTTTTAAAAAGAAATGACATGTCTTTACAGCTAGATTGTCAATCTTTTTGTGAATGTGAATTTATGTTTACATTTATATGTAAATTAATTATTTAGTGAGGATTAGCAGTCACTTGAGGCCCTGTCTTTCCATTTTGTATGTTACTATTCATCTGCAAATTCATTTTGGTGTAGATACATTATGGTTACCATTATACTTGAAGTCTTTCCTGAATCACAGTTTCCTTGGACAGCCCTCTAGCTGCAAACTTCATTTGATTCTTTCAAAGGAGTGGAGAGTTCATTGTAGTCTGTTCAAGTTCTTAGTCCCTTCCTGGTAGTTTGGCAGCCACTTTCTAGTGAAGAAAGCTAGACTATAGACTGGGTTGAAGCTATAGATAACTCTGTTTAATCAGTTAACTGGCACTGGAGACATTTGTTGCTGTATTATTGTGTCTGAGCTCAGAACATCTTTGGCCTTGGGTTATGCTGCAGGGATTCGTGGGGTCTGATTGCTGTTGCCTTGTGGCATTTGTGTGATCAACTGTCACAACTGAGCTTTACTCTTTATAGAGCATCATCAGTGTGTGTTACTGTCCGTGTTGCCTCCCTTCCTGGAAGGGCCAAGCAGCTGCTGAACTTGGTCCCCACTGTTCTCCAGGAGGGATCAGAGAATTGTGCTTTCTCCTCTCTAGTGTCTCTATCATTTGAACAGTGTTTTGGGCCTGGGGCTATCCTGGCTCCTTTTTGTAATTGCATCATTCTCATTATTAAACTAAAGAGAACAGTGGTGTGTGTGTGTGTTTTTTCTTTAATAAAGACTTCCTCATGTGCATTCTGCGGTGTCTGTTTGCATCTAATCAAACTGGAATGCGTGTGGGTGCCAGGTCCTTGTGTCTCTTCCATGTCCCAAAACTCTGCTCTGAGTGATTTGCATTTCAGCACTACTGAGCTGCACTTTGCTCTACCTAAGGAAAGGGAAGTCCACATGGGTAATATATGTTGATTTACATATGTTACTAGTGCTGTCTAATTGTGATGTGGATGATTTGCTTGCTTCAGGCAACCAAACCAGGATATTTTTGTTGTTACATCCTGTTGATTTAAGGTGAGAGCTAAACTGGTGCTTGCTCTACTTGGTTTGCTATTGGAAGTTTGGTCTGAGGTTTAGGGGGTAAAGATCTGAGATACTTAGAAGGATTTGATCAAAAACCAGTGAGCTGCAGTGTGGTGTTTTTCCTTATCTAAGAGTTGCTGCAGCAACTTAAAACAAATTTTGTGGTTCTGTAAGTGAAAATCATAAAGCAAGGGAAGAAGCACTACAGGGCACTGCTGAGTAGCAGCATGACGTGTCATTTGATGTTTTAGCCTTTAGCAAATGCTGTTACATCTCTGGAATTCCACCCAACAGCAGCCAAGCTGGCTGTAAAGGTTTGTCATAAGAACCCAGAAGTTTCTTTTGCTGAAAGCTTCCAGGTATTGGATCATACCGATCAGTCTTCTACACTTTTTTTTAAGCAAAATCAAGATTAGAGGGGAACAGGTATTTTGGGAGGAAAATAATTTCAAATATTTTACTAAAAACCTATCTGGGAAGTGTAATAAAATTATTTTTTCTTTAAACAATTGCTAATTTTGCTTGGTCTTGATCTGTTTGTTGGAGCAGGTAGAAGACATTTTCCATAGACTCTTCCCATATAAATGAGGACTGTCCCACTGCCAGCAATTGCTGTCTACAGTGGGATTTTACAAGTGTGCAGGAGTTCTCTGGTTATTTAAATCTGGAAGCACTTAATACTTGAATGTGAGCCACTTAATGTTAAATGCAATGTGCTGTGCTCTTGCTTAGAATCTGAGCTTGTGCAGGTGTGTGTTTGCAAAATGTCCCCATGCAAGGGCTGTGCCTCGGTGGGACGCAGTAAATGACACTTGGGATCCTGGACCTGTTCCTGTTCGGAGGGGTGAGCGCAGCCTCATCTGAACCTGCTGTTGCCCAGCTACTGGTTGGCAAACAGTCAAGTCTTGTCTAAACTTAGAGGATTTTTTGCTGCTGTTTTTGCAGTAGGGCCACATTGATGCAATTGCATCACGTGCTGGGCTGGTGTGCGTAGAAAATACGTCTGCACTGGGGAATCCACTAAGGCAGTGTCTGGTTAGAGCTTTGTGCTGGTGCTGCCTGCTTTGCACTTGTCCATCGCCTCTTGCAAAGCATTTGTCGTGTGCAATCACGCTCCTGCTGATAGGTTTTTGGCATTTCTGTAGGAGATGCCTGCCCAGAAGAACTGGCCAAGCAAGAGGTTTCTTCTCTTAATCTGTAGTTGAATTAGACACAAATGTTTCTGCAGCCTCTGCTGCAAAAGTTCCCTGATTTGTCTGCAGGGGCTGAATTTGAGTGTTCCCTTGCAGAGCTGGCAGGATGGCCTAGTTGCTGTTCCCCATGTACTTTGTAGCTATAGTGTGGCCAAATGGCAGAAAAGAAACTCCTGCTGGAATAGGGGAGGCCTCTAAACAATCCTGAAGTGACCCCGGGTGCTGCCCGGGGTGCTGCCCGCAGCATCCTTTCCAAGAGTGCTCTGTGGTTTTTGCAGGGCTGTACTCTAACTTTGGTAACAGCAAATACTCTGTGTTTTGAAACACTCTTAATTTGTACTGGTAGAAAATGGGCTTAAAATAAAACTGGACTGCGAAGAGATGTCAGATTAAATTTTGACTGTGCAGTGAGGGCTGCAGATGGTGACCAGGCAAAGCAGCATGTAAGGGTCATCGCTAATGCTCCACTCCCTGAAAGCTCCTGAGCAGCTTGAGTGCTACCATTACCAAAATGCTTAGTCTGAAGTATTATTATTATTATTATTTATTAAATAATAATGTGCTGGTGAGTGAAAAGTTCTCGACTGACACTTCCCTGAGGCTGACATGTTTCTGTCTGTAAAGCAAGGAGCAAGTTTCTTACCTACAGGCCTTGTTGCTCTTGAAAGTGGCAACTTTAATCCTGGGTTCTGCACATCCGTGTTATGGTGAAAAATACTACTGTGTCATATTCTAAAACCCAACAGTTTGGCTTAGGAGGCTTTTATGACAAGGTGAGCATGAGCTTGCAAACAACTGACTTGAACTTCCCAAGTAATCTTTTTTTTTTTAATTTTTGCATCATTGTCTTGTTTGATGTTATTATCTGAAGGCTTCAACCTGCATGCTTGTTTTTAGAAGGGAATCACTGCCTTGGTGAAAGAGCTGGTAAATATAGCAGAAACTGCCATAGGAGCAGAATATAACTGATAATTGCTGTGTTAGTCTCAACGAACTGGATGCAATGATGGCTGGATTTATATCCAGGACACTCATTCACAAAAATATATGTGCCTACTTTGACTCATGAAGCTGTTTTTAAAGATTTTCTTTTTATCTTACTTTTCTTCCATTTTCCCCTATTTGGATGAAAAATCTTGAAGCACCTTTTTAACTCTTTCAAATGCTCTTTTTTTTGCATTGCTTTTAGCTCTCTTTAATTTTTAAAAACCCTACTTATTGCTGTTTCATAAGGAGAATGTTTTAGATTATGGGGAGAAGCAATCGTGACATTTTGTTCCGTATTAAAAGTTAATTTAGGACAGAAGGGAAGAGCAAGAGTGTCTTCTCTTATCCTCTACCTCCTTGTAATGCGAGTGACCCCGCTGCCTCTGGCAGACCGGGCATCAGGCGGCAGAGCGAAGTGCGCCGGGCGCTGGGCTGTCGCAGTTGGAGGGGTTTGCCCGACCAGGATGAAGCTCCCTGTGTTCGAGGGATTTAAAGCAGGTCTATTAGAGCGCGCTCCTGTCTCAAACGAAGCTCGTGATGTCTGACCTGGGCAGCCAACCTGTCAATGAGGCGGGTTACTTTGGAGGGCACAGCGGCGAAGGCGGCGAAGGCGCTGAGGCCGCCCTGCGAGCCTAGGGGAGCGAGTTTGGTGTGAAGCTGGAGCCGGATCCAAGGCCAGCCCCTGGTTAGCCTCTGCGCAGAGGCATACCTGGCCCTGCGGGCCCAGATGTGAACCCTTTGGGGCCGTGTCCCAGCCGAGCCGGCGCGCGGGGGCGGGCGGCAGTGGAAGGGCGTAACTCAGGCCTGCGCCGAGGGCGAGCTCCCGCCCCGTCCGCTTGCCTTCCAGGAAAGGCTTTGGGCGCAGCAGGCTGAAAACGATCAATGAACTCGGATGAGGGTTACGGAAACAGATTCCCTAGGAGAGCGCTCTCCTTGCTGCTGAGGTTGATAGAAGCCTGTGGTGCCCTGAAGCTGGGGAGAGGTGGGGGGTACGTGAATACGTGGGTAGGAGAGACCTGCGATGGTCCCCGCTTTGGGGAAGGGAAAACAGCGCTTTGCCGTCATCCTCCCGGTTCCCTTCTTGCCCCACGAGCATTAGCTGGAATCGCCCTCCGCCGTCCTCTTGCCAGCCCCGGGCCGAGCGCGTCGCCGGCCTCCCCCGAGCGCTCCCCGTGCAGGAGAGCGCGGTGTGGAGGCGGCGGCCCGGCCGCCTTCGCCAGCACCGCGTTAACTGCGTGGACTTGATCGGAGGTAGCAGCTGGAGGGTTGCTACCGAGACTTAATTATGCAATTGTAAATTTCTGTAAAATGCATCATAAAACCTATTCATGCCTTATATTGGCTTGAAAGAGTTATTCCAGCCTCTTGAGTTGTAAAATACATATTTTAGGAAATTGCCTAAATCTGTATTTTTCTTGGAGTAGTGCTAGTCAGCCACACAGGTTGCTAATAAATATTTCATAACCATCTATAAAGGATTATAATAATAAATATCTAAATGACTGGCTCTCTTTGGTGTAAGCAAAGTCTGGGAAACTGGTTTTGGTTAACGTCCTTGGCCCTCCCTGGCTCGTCAGTGAAATGTCCTTAATCGTAGACCCTACATAAACATCGGTTTGTTCTTACTGGCTCTAAATTTAATTTCTTCTGTTACTAAATCTGAGGGTTTTTTTAATAGCACTAGTAAGTGAAAAGCTTTTTTTTTTTTTTTTTTTTTTTTTTTTTTTTTTTTTTTTTTTTTTGCATTCCCACAACATTGCCAGTTTTATCCCTCCTGTTGCTATAACAAATATGAAAGTAGGCAGGAGTGGTCATAGCTGAGGAAAATGAGCAAGCGTACCATTTTCTACAACTTTTTTCCTCTTTTGGGGTGAACACAGACCAGTTAAACACACTTAAGTCACCTTTACCTCTGGCTGGCTCGTAGCTGGGGTTCTGGCGTTCCTGTGCCTGGCAGGCTGTCGTGGGCTTGCACCCCTCTGGCTTGCTGCGCTTACTCGCTGGAGCACCTCATTCTTGGTGGTATTTGTAGGCTTTTAGGGGTATTTATTCTGCTAAATAAAAAACTTTATTGAAGTTTTATTTCTCAAACTATGCTATGAGTTAAGGACAGACTAACGACTGACTTTTGTGTGTGTAGTATGTGTGCATGTAAATTGCATATTTGCCTCTATCTACAAGATGTAGATGTAAATACAAGAGATGTATGAAAATATAATGAAAAGGCACAGGAAGCTTGGTCTGTTTAAGCAAAATGCAACATATTAATCAATCATGTCCAGACACTTGTTCTGTACTGTAAAGCAAAAAGGGAAGAACATTAACCTTCGCTGGGGGGCATAAAAGTTGATGTTGCTTTACATACTGGGTGTTTATGGCTTTAGTGTGCTAAAATCATCAGGATCTTTAAAATGATTATTTTTCATTTTTGTGAATACTGAGGAAAAACATAAGACTAAACTTTTTTGATAGAGCTGTGGAAACGTGGTTAGTTCTAACACAGCGGGGGGCTAAGGGGCTGTATTGGTGGAAACCAGCAGTGCTTTCAGTGCAATCAAAATTAAGTGCAGAAATTTAATTAAATGGTAGCAAGGCTGGCAGAAACTTTGTAAAGCAGCAGTGCATTGTCAAATTCAACAATTATTTCAAAGAACACAATCCACAGATGGCATCTAATTGATAAATTAACATTCTGGTGCCGGGTTCTGCTTACATTTAAAGGTTCTTTCTTTCAAGCAAAATCTTTAAAGGTTGTTATCAGTGTTTTCAAAATGTTCATAATAAGCTGGCTTGTGTGTTTTTTTTCTTTTGGCTGAGCTTAATTACTGAGAAATGCACACTTCTTGTATTAAGTAGAAAAGGTGTTTATTTTATATTCTCCTTGTCTATTTTTCTGGAAACGGTGTGGTATCTTACTAGTGAAGCATCTACCAGGACTAGGCTGTTTGGCATCAGCTCCTGTGAACCTCCCTAAGTTCGAGGGCAGGTAGTCAAATAATCTGTCCCCTTTTAATTTTTCGGCTTGCCTGTCTGTGACTGAAAGCTGGCTGCCGGCTTTTGGACCTCGTCGCCAGCGCGCGTGAGCTCTGAGCTTGATGTCCCGCTTTGCCAGGGCTTTCCGGTGCCGGGTTAGAGAGCGCAGGGACCGAGCGTGGCAGGCAGCGACAGGCACCTCCGTGCGCGGGCCTGGTCTGGGGTTTGCCGTGTCGCTCGGCTGCTGCCGCCACTTCCCCGCCGCTCGGGCGCGGGAGCCGGAGCCCCCCGGCCTGGGAAAGCTGCCCGCAGGGCTGTGCCCGCGCGTGGAGCGTGGCCATATCAACGCACAAACCCTGTTTGCCCTCTTCCGACTGAAGATGTATCAGGAATGTTTTCTCTATGTGTGTTTGTTTTACATGCGTAAATCCAGTTCACTTTCCAAGGTTTAGTTTAGCACTTCAGAGAAGGGGCAGAAAACACTGAATCCAGCTCTTCGGATACTCTTTGCCAGTTGTCCTTTAATGCTAGTGAGAGTCTTTTCCTTAAGCTAGTGGCATTATTCTTCTTAAAACAAGTGTTTTGAGCAAGGATGGGAATTGAGAATGTGTCTGACTATAAGTATGTGTGTGTATAAGTGTACATATATACATAAATATATATGCAAAATCCATTTATTATATATATAAAAATATATCATTTGTATATACCTGCATATATAATACTAATTTCTCCTTTGCCAAAAAGAAAAAAAACCCTTTTTGACTTTAAAATTTTACACTTTCTTATTTATTTGGGCATTTTCAGAGTGTGTTTGCAAAGGGGAAATTATCACTTCTTGGTATATGTTTAAGTCCAGTATCCAGTCTCCTTAATTACTCTTCTGAATGTGTTATATTCTTTTTTGGTATAGCCCTTGTGGTAGTAAATTCTCCGTTAGCTGGATTCTAAATGATGTAGCTGAATCAGTTCTGAGTGATGTAGCTGAATCAGTATTTGTTATTTTTGGTTACCAGCAATATACTTGAGTTCAGTAACATAACTATGCCCTTCCCCCTTGCTCTCCCTCCTATGCCTAAATATATCCAGCCAGTCAATCAGCACTGGCAGACATTGGTGCTATGGCTGTCAGATTGAGTTAGCTGTGGACAGCCCAAGCTACTGCTTTTTTGTTTGTTTGTTTGAAGATTGAAAATGTATTCAAATAGTGACATCAAAATTTGACTTGCAAGTGAGTAGTCTGGTAATGGAGCCCTCGTATAGAAAAAATGATGCAGCACTTCAGTCAAATAAGTGTGTCCTTCCCATGAAGTCAGATTAAAAATGAAATATGTGCTGATGTTAATGGCTACATGCTTAGTAAACATAGACATGTTTGGATTTTCATTGAAATGTGGATTTTGCAATTTTTAATGGAACAAAGTAAAAATTCCTGCGAAATAAAAAGATGCTAATGCCTTATGGGGAGACTTTGAAAACATTTGGTTTAGAGGCAGATCTGCTCTAGTGGTCATATTCTCTAATTTTTTTTACCTCCTTATCTAGGCTTTTTGGTTTTTTGTTTATTTAAGAGCAGCGCTTAAGTAAATGCATTATCTTTATTACTGCTTATTACTCCTAAACTGAAGGAACTGGCCTTTGCTTGTGACGGCATAGCTATTTCCAAAGCAACCACACAGGATGTCACAAATTCAGAAGTGTGATTTTTACGTGCAGAACAGCAGCAGGAGCAGATGGGTATTGGAAGCAAAACCCCCACCCCCTTCCTTTGCCTTCTTATGCTTTGGAAGCGAATAAAAGCAGTTCTCACAGCATCTCTTTGCAGATCTTCCAGCATACTTCGTAACTTGCACGAATTGTTTCTACCTGCAGTTGAAGTGCAGCCGCTGCTGGGGTGCAGCGTGGTCGTTGCGCTCGCAGCCGCGCCGCATTAGCCACGTCGGACTGTTCCAGCCAGGCATGAAGCGGAATCTGTGTCTTCAGGAGACTGCTGTAGGGAAAATGAGCTCACTTGGGATTTTGGGCTCAGATTTAGCCTGGAAGTTCTCATTAGCACTGATTCTGGCCAAATTCCACTAATCCTGATTTAAAAAAAAAAAAAAAAAAAAAAAAAATCCTTCAGATGTTTAGACGCGTTTGGTACCCATCTTGCTTAGATGTTTGTTTTAGCACCCACCCACTGTGTGGGCAAAAGCCTCAAGAACATATGCTCGTTCTGTTTTCTGAGAAAAGATAACATTGGAAACAGACACAAAAAGGGTTTTGCACTTAATAAAATTTGAGATTGAAGCTCTGTTCTGAAAAACACAGAATTTGTTCTGAATCTCCACTGAAGACTCTCCAGGCAGTTTGCAGCATTCTCCGTGGGGCAGTGGCGCACCAAATACAGCTGACACGCAGGAGACAAGCGTGTCGGTCAGTCTTTGTGCTCTGTGTTGAGCCTGACAGATACATCAGGAACGAATGCAGATGTCTACCATTTGCTTAGCACCAGGTGATAGTAGTCAGAGGTGAGGAGTTGTAGTGATGTGCTAGGACATCCCATGCTGAAAACCTTTTAAACTGTAAGGATTGGTCTGTATTTTGTGCAGAAGGCATGATATTTCTTCAGACTGAATACCTTTACTTATGTGTGGGGCTAGTGTTGGACAAATAGTTTAATTGAAACTTTTCCTCAGCGTGATCTGTGGTGCCTTAATCTTGACCTATTTGGGACTCCATGGAGAGCAGCATGACACTGAGACCACTTTGGACTAAGCAGCTTGCTCAAGCTGAAAGGCTCCAGAGCACCGAGGAACCTAAATGTGGTGGGAAACCACAGCTGGAGCTGCAGAGCACCAGTGCATAGGAAGAGCAAAGGCACAGCTCCTTCCTAACTCTTGCTGCTGTCTTGCCAGTGGAGGATGTTTTTAGTCATTTTCTACTGAACAGTTGTTTCAGAAGTCACAGAAATAGTAGGATCAATTATAACATGGTCAAACCAACAGGTGGTTGTGTAACCTGTTCTTAGAGACTTGAAATCAGAGTGGTTTCCCAGTCTCTTTGAGTCCTCTTATAAGTTAAGAAATTTTCCCTTGTATCTAAGTTAAACCTGCTGCCCTGCAGATTCAGGTAAAGTTCTTTCATACCCTCAAACCCTGTGGACATGGCAAATGGTTGATGGTTGCCTTCTGTATAAACATTTTCATCCTGGAAGACTGCTGAGTTTGTCAGGCTTAAGGCTTTCTCATTACTGGCAAGTCTGGCGAGCAGATACTGCGTTGCCAACATCACTTAGAGCTTGGTGTGTTCTTCGCCGTGTTACGACAGTACTAACAGGTGAATGAAATACCCGCTCGGTAGCGGCGTGCAGGTGCCTGGTGGTGGCCGAGCACAGACTTACCTGACCCGAGAGCTCTGTTCCTTTGTCTTGGCCGCATCTGACCTTTGTTTCGCCTTCTCCTCAAATTAACCTTGCAACTTCCTTACAGGCCTTAGGGGTCTCATGGCACTGTCATACAAGTTGGGTTTCAACAAGTGTGCCAGATCCTTGCAAATGTCGAAGTGATGTACCTGTATGGTCAGGGGCAGAGGACAGGTAAACCTCACAGTGGTCGCCTGTCTGAGCTGATTCTTCTGGTTCCTGCACAGCCTTGAGCAGACTTTGTTAGGCTTTTACCTATTTGAAAATATCTTGTGCTTGTATGCGTGTGAGCTGCTTAAATGCTGGTATAAGAAACAAACAAGAGTTCAGAGTCCTGGAGCCCATTTTACCTACAGATCAAATACTTAGATAAATCTGGCCACGAGTCTTTGGAGACTCCTCATTGTGGTGGGAGTTGTGGACTTTAGTCCAGGAGGTTCAAGAACCCAAATTGTGCTCGGGTTTAAAGTTTCAAAGACATTAAGTGTCAAACTTGCAC
This sequence comes from Rhea pennata, assembly GCF_028389875.1. Classification (NCBI taxonomy): domain Eukaryota; kingdom Metazoa; phylum Chordata; class Aves; order Rheiformes; family Rheidae; genus Rhea; species Rhea pennata. The sequence continues at coordinate 1,681,104 of NC_084682.1, forward strand.
TGACTTGAATTTCAGTAAGAGCTAGGTGTCGTTTTTGTTTTTTTTTTTTTTGTTTTGTTTTTGTTTTTGTTTTTGGTTTTTTTTTTTTTTTTTTTTTTTTTGTATTTGTCGTGTAGCAATAGAGTAGTGGACCAGAATCGCCTTGTATTTTATTTTGTCATTCGACTTTGAAAATATGTGATCTTCTATACTAATACTAGTATGGCTCACGTGAAACTTCAATTAGCTTGGGTGAAAGGAGGCTTGTATAATTGATATAATATACAAATAAAAAAAAATGTATTAGAAATTTTCCTGTTACGGTGAAAATGTGTTTTTAGGATTTTCTTGAAATTAAAGTTAAGTGCTCTAGACTGTTCAGATGAAAGGTAACATTGATATTTCCCTATTTCAGTTAAAAATGCAAAATATTATAGCTTAATGGAACCAGCCACTGATGATGGAGTTTATGTGGTCAGAGGTGGCACAACAAATTGAAGTGTTCTTTGCTTCAACGAAAGTGCAATCCCCTTGACTTGAGAATTTCAGCACATGTTTTATTAAACAGGGAAATAATACTTTTTTTCCTTTTACATGCAGTATTATTGGAATATCTGAATTCATGGAAGTAGCATCCTATTTATGAAATGCAGCCTGGGGCTAACGTCATGGTTTTTTCTTGCCCTCAGAGAGCAGAAGCAGTAGCATAGCTCTCCTGGTAAAGTCTGGAGAGACTGGAAAAGTGAAAGAAATAGATATTAGTGCTGTTAATAATATGCAGTATATCCAGAACGATCAAACTGTGCTAATATCATTGTGTTCTTGCGTTGCGGGATGTTTTTGCTGGTGGTTGATGTATGCACCAGGCTGGGCTCTGGATGTCCCCAGAGGGGCGGTATACTGTGTAAGAAAGTTAATCTTCGGAGCTTGCTGATAAGGTACTTTGAGCAGCAAACGTGGAAACTTTAAGGATCAAACTGTTGCTAGAAAGTGAGATTAAACTGCTCCAGAAACTGACATTTCATAACTGATATCTTAAAAAAAAAAAAAAAAAAAAATCTTGTAGCTTTAAATGCGGTACTACTTTGTGTGTGTTGTAAAGGGCTGCTGTAACCAGTGTGCTTAAGTTATGAAATTGAGTTAGCTTCAACTGTCTCTTCATCTTGTTTGGTGACTTGTCCTCCTTCCGATGTTGCCAGGTGAGCTGCTGGTCAGCTGTCATCTGCAAGGAAGATTCTCAAATCGAGGGGGCGGCTGAAGTGTATTTAATCTGGAGCTGCTTGCAGAAATTAAACACCATCTTTCCTTTCTCCTCCTTCAAAGCACTGTGATTTTTTTTTCATTGTTACTTTCCCACAAGATTTCTAATTAATGTTGTTTTTTCTTAAAACAAAAACAACAAAACCCTTGAGCCTACAGTGTTTTGCCAAAGAGAAATTTGACTGACTCTAGTGCATATCTTTCTATAAAGAGCCATTAAACAAGCTACTTATCTTCCAGAATGCCCAGAAACTGCCTCTGGGCTCTGGAGATCTGTCGTCTTCCATGCGGTAGGAGATGCAGCACCCATCCTATGTGGGAGTCACCCTGACATAGTCAAAAGGAGTCTGCTTTTGCAGATGGATGTGATAGTCGGGGGGGGCTGCTCTCCTTAAATCACAGCTGGTCGGATTCAAGTTTCTGTTCTAGGAGAGTATGCTTTACTGCCCCGCTGCCCTTTCCTGGTCTGGCTAGGATTCATCTTCATTCCCGCTCCTTCTACTATTGTTCCAGTCTAAGCTCTGTTGAGTTGGGAGATGATGATGATTTTTGCCGAGTAGAGCCGCAGCCTTCGTTTCCTCCTAATCTAGCATGCCCATGTTTTCTCTTCACCTATGTTTTTCTAATCCCTAAAAATCTGTAGTGCTTCCAGACAGAAGAACCTGGGCACACGGTAGCTGTTTCTGCAACATTTGGTTGTGTCTTTGCAGACTTGCTTTGTACTGGAGCCCAGATTTTATTTCTCAGTACAGGCATTACTATCAGTTATGTGATAGTCCTCTGCTTACCTATTCAAAGTTTTTAGTCTTTTCTTCTATTTCTCTCTTTATTTTCGTTTTACTTTTTTTGCATTCTTTCTTGCTTAAAAAGATCAAAAAATCCAAACTTTTCAGGTAGCTGCGTAAGAAATACCAGAACACTGATATTAATACCTGCTCTGTCTGGGATACGCTGTTAGTGCTAGAAATGATCTCTATTCTCCTCCAGTATTTTACAGATGAGCACTGAAAAGCATCTTTATTCAGTTTGACTGTTGCTATTATGTGGCAAGGCATTCAATAAAAGTTTTGATTTATGAGATGTGTGTGGCCGTTGTTGTTTTTTGCTCTGTCATCTATCAGGGAGAGAAAAGCCAGGCCTGATAATTCTTGGCACATAGCTTTTTCAGTTAAGAATGTCAGCTGTCAGGCTGTCAAGAGAAGTTATTTCTCTGGATTTTTTTTAAAATAGGCAGAGATCCTGCTTCTTACTGTGGTGCGTTGATAAGGGAGTGCTTTCAGTATTGCTGAAAAAGTGTGTCCCATGGTAAGGCCCTTAGTGTATGCCCACTTAAACTTCCAGTGCTTTGTGTTTTCAATGTGTGACAGCACTTGATTGCTTAATATAAAAATGCATTCAGTTTCTTTTTTGCTGCTTTTATGTGTGTGGCTCCCCCCCCCCACTTACTGAATGGAATGCTTTTTTCTCTGTGGCTAGGTATTTTAAAAGCGCTCTTGTGTGAAATATGTGCCATTAGATAATCTGTTGTTGTGTAAAAGCTTTCATATTTTGGAGGCCTGATGCATACATAAAGTAGACCTAATTGAAGACAGAAGCTGTTTGTCACAAATGTGAATATACGGATGGGGGATGGAGGGGAAGAATTATGTTAAATACCAGGGTCATGTTTTTTTTTCCTTATTAGCTATTTGCAGAAATGTATCAAAAAGTCATTTTGATGCAGTGTACAATAGTATCACAAACTTGTGCTTTGCATCCTAAGTGCCTGGTTAGAGCACAGTTAGAAGCTGAAATCATTCCTCGATTAGTCCCTAGAGCCCTATGTAAGTCTTTAACTCTCAGCATGTGGTCTGCGATTTAACAGTGGATGAAGGATTGCTGAACTTGAACTGAATGTATAACCTGAAATTTTCAAACCTGCAACCCCTTCCCTTCTTCCTCTCCCCTTTCTCCAAGAAAAGATCTATCAAAACCTTGCCACAGCTGGCGGTGTATTTGCCTTCAGGGCAGAACTTGGGAACTAGAAAGACTGGCACACCAGGGTTCATAAAAATGGGTAGCAAATCACCATCAAAAAAGGCAGGGCAGGTAGCCTGCTACTCCAGAATTCTCTGGTGTTGCCTTTGGGCTTTAAGACTTTTCGGAAGGTGGGAGGGAATTGAGCCTGACTTGCTACTAGCTTCACGTGGCTGCGGCTGCAGCTTGTGCTGACCTTTTGAGGACTTTCTCGTTTTGATGATGTTATCCTTCATTTGAAAGGAAAACATTTTCTCTGTATTCAGTCTGGGAAGCTCATTTATATATTTTATATCCTTTTTAAAGAAAAGAGACCAGAGGGGTGTGTGTGTTAAACCTCTCTGATGGATTTTGTTGGTGGCTTGTATGAACTGTATTGTTGCACAGGGTGATGTGTGCTGTACAGATGCTCATATGATTCACAGTTTATTTCTTACTAATACCGGAGTGGTGTTTTGGCTGTCTTAGAGTTAGATGTGGAGCTTCTAGCCTCTTTAAAGCCAGCATGGTTCCACGCCTTGGGATTTCTCCTCTGGTTAGAAGTGAAACGTACTACCACCTTGTAGAGAGATGAACAGTAGTGTGCAATTTGCATGCAGTTTGGGACCTAAAGCTGGGGTGACTTTCACCACTGCCAACAGCATGCCTGCCTATTGACAAATAGCTGCTGGCAAGGGCTTGGTGATTTCCTCCCTGGACTGTATTGCCTGTATGTCCTCTTGTCCTCTGTGACAGAATTTAGACTCAAGTTGCAGGAGCTCTCTTTAGAAGTTTTCGGTTCAGTCCCCACGTGTCAGCCAAAGGGCAGATGTTATGGTGTTCATATTTGGCCTAAGTCAAACTACACAAGTGGCTGTTCATGGGAAGTTGGCCCAGCTTTTCATATTCTGCCAGACCTGGAAATGCAGTCATCTCAGTCATTTGGCCTTTTTATGTGAGATTTCTGGCACAGGGTTGCAATGAGTTAGGTACTTTCAAGTCTGTGACTGTATTGAGCTGTGATAGTCTTTGACAGTGGTGGAGTTCTCATGCTGGTGAAAACAGGGGATGAGTGTGTTTCCAGCCAATTGCTTATTTTCAGTAACATAATTATTAGCGACCTGTTGATGATATAAATTGGGTAATAATGAGTTCCTTCATGGTAGCAGCCGTTGCTCTGGGAGCCATTAAACCATCTGTACAGCAGAGCACTGTGCTGCAGAGCCTCGGTGGGGAAAGGAGAACCCAGCAGCCTCTGCTCTTACCCTGCAGTAGGTTGGAGTCTAAACTAGTGACTGAAATGCTACAATTCAGTGATTTCTTGGAGCACTGCAGGTCTCGGAGCTCTAGGGAGGAAGAGAAGTGACAAGACTGTCAACAGGACAGCAGTTTACTTTTAATTCACTCCCTGTGCCAAATTTTGTGATGTTGAAACAAGGGGAGTCTTACATTTGAGAACAGAGAGGCACAGGGCAAAAATCTCTGTGGTTTTGGTATCATGATTTGCAGGGAGCGCATTTTTGCTTTCCATACAACGGAGTGGGTGAAGATGTCTCTCTAGGGAGCACCCCTGCAGTCCAGCATGCTCAGCCCTGGAGGTGTTGCCTGGTGAGATGCTGAAATTGTTTGCAGACTGTCGTGGACTGTCGGGCTTGGCTGAGAGAGAGCAGGGAGTCTTTGTCAACCGTGGTCCAGTGCACTAGCTCACTCTCTTCTGTGCTAAGGTCTCCTCCTCCATGCTCTGTGTTTCTTTTCCCCCGTATCCATACTTAAGGATAGGGAGTTGTGACAGGGCCATACTGAAGATTGAATATACCATAGCTGCCACCCCTGGCTAACAGCACAGAGCTTGGCAGTGTGTGTTGCTGTGCCTGCTGGAGGGCTGTGAGTGAGCCAGAACTTAATTGCATGTGCTTGAAGTTGGGTCGGGATTAGTTCCCTCTTGCTTTTGCCCAACACTTCTAGCTTTGGTCCACCTACACCTTGAGCTTGGTGGGGCCCCCTGCCCAAACAGAGTACCTTGTAGGGGGGGAATACATGGAGTAACTATTTCCTGCAGCTTCAGCTGTCTGCATGTGCCATGTCAGCCCTAAACTAGGTGTCCAGGCTCCCTCTGTAATCCGTAGATTGAGAAAAAAGCCAACTTTGCCTCTCTGGAATGTCTGTCTTGGAATAACAACATCCTCTGGAGATGTCTGTCTTTCCAGGGGTGTAGAGAACATGAACAACTGGCTGAGCAACTTATTTCTTGATAGAGAAAGGTTGGAGGAGAGGAGCCCTGCCCTGAGTGTCTGTGGAGAGTTTGCATACTGTAAATTCACAGCCTGGGATATGGTGCTATGGTTGTCCCTGCGTAGCCCCACTTGGGAGGTGAGAAATAAATGAAAAGGTTGGCCTGTTCTAAAGGACGAATATCTCGTAGAACCCATCAAGATCTTGCATAAAGATGGTCTCTTTAAAGTGTGGGCACTGAGTCATGCTGTATGTTCTGCCATCCAAATGCCAATGTATGAACACTTATTTTAAAAAAGAATCTCACTAAATTTACAATGTTAACAAATTTAAATAAATTCTTCCTTGAGATAACTGGTTTATTAGACCCCTACCCTTCTGAAGGCAGAGCTAGTTGCAGTTAAGGAACAAAGTGCACATAGCAGTTACCATTCTGGGTAAAAAATCTTTGTGCTGTGGGTGCCACTTGCTAGTGGGCTTTGGAAGTAAAACTGCATGTAAGTCAGCGTGTGCCTTCAGCCTGGGTAGGCAGCGTGTGCATGTAGTGTAATAGCTGTTAATATGGTGCACTAATGACTTTCACTTGTGTACCCAGGCATGTGTTAGAGATAGCTGATGGGTTTGTGCTCAGGAAGAGGCAACTGCACAGTAAAACCTCTTCCGCCTGTGCCTAAGGCATGCTCTTCCTTCTGGGTGCTGGTGTACGCACTGGTGGGGCACGCGGGATGTACTGGACACTAGAGGTGTTGTCGTGTGGTTTCTGCCTGTTGCTCCTTCGTCTCGGCAGGACTCATGGGCACGGAAGCCAACGCTCCGTTTCGTTCAGTGGCAGTAGTAGCAGAAGGGCTTTGGTTTCTCTAGTTTAATGAATGAAATAGGTATCTTAGCTTCTGGGCTGAGCATACTGGGCACAGATGAATCATTTAAATTCTACTACTGTCATTCAGCTGGCTAAATTTAATTTTGAAACAGATCAAACTTCCCTGATTTTTCTTTGTTTTTCTTTGGTAAAGCTGAAGTTGGGTCTACTTCCTTACCCTTGGAAAAGGGCTGCTTTTTGCATCAAGTTCTTCTGAGGTTGGAGATGTCCTGACTGTAGGACTGTGTTGTGTGAAGGTGGTCTAGAGCCCTGCTCTGCCCCCCCAGGCAGCTCAGAGCACCAGCGCTCTGGTTTCCAGCTGCGCCTTGGCAGTGACTTGCCAAGGAAGAGGAGCACCGTGTGAAAACAGGGTGGCTCCATTTATTTGGAGCTCTGTTCAGAGCTGCCTCCTTTCAGCTACAACGAACTGCTCAGAGGTGCTCCCAGGGGACCAGAGCCCAGAAAAGATGATGATTGTACAGTGTAAGTGGATGGAGGGAATAATGTTTGGCTGCAGCTACAGCCCCTCTCCTATATTATTAATGGCTTAGCAGTTGCCCTCAGTCCTTTCTGCTTTAGTTTTGTTTTTACTGGGAATCCATCCCTACTCCGTTGTGACTTTTTTTTTCTCATATTTACCCCATTTCCTACTCCTGTGTCTTAAGGCTAGCTCATTTCTGACTGGCATCTTCTGCTTCTCAGACTTGATGGTATAAAGCTGAGAAATGAGCCCTCCAAGTTTTGGTCAGTGGCGATGGTTGTTCCCTGCATCTTTGTTTCGATAAACAATTGGCCCAAGACCTGTTAGCATGGTTTCCAGCATTGGGGAGATATTTCTTGCTGGGTTTGTAAAAATGATCTAAATGGAACTGACATCCTGGCTATAAAACATCTGTAACATTACACGTTTAGTTATGTTACTAGAGACTTGAGTTCATTTTGATGGGTTGTATTTTATCTGCTACTTTTCCCCCTCTGAAAGCAGAGCTTTCTATAGAGGAGGATTTATAGAAACATATTTGCAGCACAAGAAAAGTCAGGCAAATTAAGATGTTGGAGTAAAGAAGAAATAATGTCTTTTTTTTCCTTTTTTTTTGAGACCTTGGCAGATTTATCTCTTGCTTGGTATTTTGGTGTGACCTTCCTAGCTAGGAATAATATTTTTTTTTATTCCTCCTTTAATAACAACAATTATGTCAGTAACAATGTCTTGCACTTCTTCGGCATCTTTAATGAGATTTAATGAGTGAAACCTTGCAGGCTCCAGTGAGCAGTAGGGATATATTTTTGTTGTTCTTTTTGTGGAAATCAAGGCACATAGCACTCGATTGTGCCACGTACTCAACCTAATGAGGCTTCCGCAAATGTTGTGAGTTAAAATGTATGCTTAAGCGCTGAGCTCTGCAGACCCTAGCTGAGTTGCTCCCAAGACTCTCTGATATATCAGCCCTACAGAGACTAAAATGACTTGCCCCATGGTCAGTGAGTGAGTAAACATCACACAGTGGGGACAAAGCTCTCGCAGCTGTGAGGAGCTGCCTTCCTTTGGAAAGACTATGCATGTTTTCTCTTGTCTTGCTTCTGCTCTTCGTTCTCGATGCTGCTCCTCGGGGCCCTTTTATTTCTAGTCAAGGGTTATTTGATACGCTTTAGAGCGACAACCATGTTGCTTTTATGATGGCTGGTGGGTTCCCTTTCTGGCAAGGGAGACATCTCTAGGGGAAGAAGACAGCAGTAGCGTAACTCCTGCAATTCCACAACCATTTGTGGGAGAGAGGAAAAAGAGGATAAAATGCAGCATTTCATAAAATTGTGAAAGCTTTTCCACAGAAGCAATAAGCAAATCTGGACATTTTGCAAGATTTCAGTGGTCTGGCATCGGAGGAGAAGATCACCCCTGTGAAAGAGCAGAGCGGTGTGTTGCATAGACATTAGTTTGACTCAGCAAATGAAGTAAAACTTGCTCATCAGTAACTGATTGCCATGTGCATCTGTATTATGTAGATGAAATTAATCAAGGCTAAGGGTTAAATTTTCCATTTGTTCTTTTTTGAGAAATCATCTGGAGTACAGTGGGAGAGGTAAATTGCTTCATGCATTCCTTTTTCCTTCCTGTGAATCTTTCTTGTTTTAGCAGAACATTGTCTAGAATCTTAACAGAGAGCTCTCATCACTGATTTCTCAGGGTTATCATGAAAAATCGGTTGATATTAACTTAGAAGTACCTAAATTATGTCTGCTTTTTGCACCATACAGGTAACAAAGTTTGTTTTTTGTGTGTGTGTGTTTTCTTAATGACCTCAGTATTTGATTTAGAGCTGGAAGGATTTATGAACTCCTGAAGAACATGAGCTCTTTGTCTCTGAACTTGACTATACTATTGTATTTTGTCAAGGACTGCGTAAAACTTCCAAATATGTTTCTTCATTTTTTTTTTGTAAGTGCATGCTGGGTGGTTCACTGACAGCACCATAAAAGCCATTCTAGCTGCAGAACCAGGTGCTTTGGGTGTATTGAGCAAGCTGCTTGCATGCTGAAAGGCATCGCTTTCCAAACAGCGTAACTGCCTGTGTACCTTCTTAATCTTGGTGCTAAGTATGGCACACTGAAAGAAGGAAAAGTGATAGCAGTTGCCAGTAGGACGAGATTGTGTCCCCTGCAAATCAGTGAGTGGGTTGCAACGCCTTCCTCTGTGACAGTTTGCCAAACGGCAGTGTCCGTGGTGGAAGAGTCCTGTGCAGGATCCAGTTTTTGGCTCCTATCTGCCTGCTGTGATGTGGCAGTGTGACTTTTACAGGCCTGAACAACGCACCGGTGAGTAGGCAGCAGCTTGTGGTTGAACATGTCTCAGTCTGCCTGCACGTCCATGAGCTGTTTGGCTCATGCCCTTAGGAGGGTTTGAGACTGGCCGGTGGGAACGTTTTGCGTGAGCCGGCAGAGCCTGGGGGCTGGCGGGGCTTTGGGCAGTGAGCTGCAGCTGTATGCAAATATGGCAACAATCAAAGATACTTACTCAATTCTGCCTAGTGCTTTTGCTCTTAAGATTTATAGATTTTAATTGGGTTGGTATGACTCAAATCACAAAAATGTCGGGAGGACTCTTGGCTGAGGGTTTTGAGTCAATGGGAGCTGCAGGACTTGGAAAAATTAGGCCACTTAAGTGCCTCAGTATGGATTTTGGAATCTAACTCGAGGCACACGGCTCTGAAGTTGTTGGCCTTTGTGGTCATCACCAAACAGGCAGCTGTCCTCTGGGGCAGATCCTCAGCTGCTCTTGACTGTCAAAGCCCTCTGCAAATCGCTGCTTTCAGTGGATCTACAACAGTTGAGTCTGCGTTGATGGTGCAGCCCGCTGTCCATCAGAAGAAAGCGCTGTTTGCTGCCGTATTCAGCTCCCATACAGTGTCTTGTCTTCCCGCGTGCCCCTCCTGTATCTCGTAGTTGAGGCTGCTGTTAGTTGTCTTACCTCCTCCTTGTATTCTTCCAAATTAAAACTGAGGACTTGGGTATGTTCTGGAAAGCTTCTTGGTTTGATTTCCCAGGGTGCCCTACTTTAGTCCCCCCAGCTGAAAAGCTGCTTCCTACACTTGTAGAGCCCTATTTCCAAATCCACTCTGAACATAACCTTGTAAACTTGCTCTTTTATGATTGTATGTCGTGGTGGAGGACAGAGGGTTTTTGGTTGTTTTTTTGCATATGGCAGATAATATCTTCTGGAAAGAAATATTACAAAATAAATAGTGGAAATGATGAACCGTGGTAATGGTCAATGAATGCTGTGTTCTCACCAAACACTCCTGCCGTATCTTTGAACGTGAGGTCCCTGTGGCAGAGAACTGTCTCTGTTTTTCCTGAACAAGGTAAAGTTTTGCAAGTAGCCTGTGGATTTAGGAACACAATTACTTCCCTCTGAGACCTTTGTACCTAAACTATATGACCACTGGAAAAATCCTGTACCTAGTACATGGTCATATTGGACATTGATGTCCATTTGTGCTCCTGAGATATATTGCTCTAAAAATAATTATTTCTGTTTAATGTATTAATGCAGTTTTACGCATTGTTGAGCAGTTGCCAGGCTGGCATGTTAGGTAAGTTGTCTGCACTCAGCAGAATATTTAAAGTTACCTTCTTTACTATGTGCTGCTTGAGGAGCTGAACTTAACAAGGGAATTTAAATAGATTTTTTTTCTCTGTTCCCCTCTTCCTGCCTCTATACATTGCTTCTGTTAACTCAAAAAGAGTTAACTGGAGCACAGTAGTGGAGAGCAGCCCTAGGGGATATAATATCACTGGTTTTAGCAAGACTGTGGGGCTATGATCTATTCCTGTTCTCTAGAGGTTAAGTCTGACTCTGAATTTTACATATTTTTCAATTTGAAGCTTGAAGCCAGATTTTGCTCAAAAAATGTTGAGCTCTCGCAGCTGGAGCTAATTTTCAGGAGACCAGATCTCCCATGGTCATGCACCAAAACATGTTACTGTAGCTGAGACGCGGTGAACGTTGTGAAGTGTGCTTAACAGAAAGGCTGAGGATGCTTCAGCATGGAGAGCAGGCCCTTCTTCTGGGAAGAGCCCTTCCGAGAGGACAGCTGTGGCCCCTGACAGGCTGCTGCTGCTCCGCTCCTCCCTGTGGCTGAACAGGGGGCTTGTCTTCTCGGGGGTGTCGGGGAGGCAGCTGAGGTTGGGTGGTGGTTGGGAGGATGACCCAGCAGTGCACTACTAGATCCCGGGCCAGATTTGCTTGTGAAACTCCAGGGATGCCTCTGGCTAGTGTTGCCAATTCAATCTATCCTGTAAAAATTGAGCTTTGCTTGTTCTGCCTCCTGCTGATACTATCGTCATCAGAAAAAAAAAAAGAAACACTCCCAAAGTTAACAGCAAAACTAAAGGCAGCCAAAAACTAGCAATACAGCAGGGACCAAGTTAACAATTTCATTTATGAATGAAGCAGGAGAATGCAATCTGTTCGTATTGTCTGCGGAAATCAATGGAACTGATTTTTCCCAGCTCCGAATCTGAGGCCCTTGCACGGGTTCAAGAGCGCTTTCGTCCCTGCCTACCTTGAGTCAGTTCTCGCAGGATGACATTAGCTGCTGCAGAGGTCAGGCACCAGGTATTTGCACTGTTTAAGTCTTGCTTAAATCCAGTTTTGAATGCATAAGCATGTTGTATGTGGCACAAACAGCCATGTGCTGCCTCTCTGCACAGGATTAAGTTTCCCTTGCTGTGTGGGAGCCTGAGACTGTAATATTTACCCGGCAATGGTACTCAGCAAAAAAAAGCCCTTGCTTGTCAACCATGTAGTAGTACTGAGGAAGAGGGTGATTATTCTGCCGTTCTCTTTGAGAACGGAGAAAGCAGCTTTCAGTGAATGTTGCCTTTTTCATAGTGGACTTTTCATTGCTTTATTTTGTTTTTTAATAGCCATTTGGAATTTGCTATGAGGATCCTGGAGGCCAAAAAAAAAAAAAAAAAAGGTGAATTGTTGCTTATGGTTTTATTCTGCCAAAGAAGCCTAGCAATTTAGTTAACAAGATCACTTTCCATATTTCCTGAGTTATTGTTGTTTTTAATTAGCAGTAATGGAGTAGTTTGAACATACAACACAATAGGATATAAAATGCAATTCAGTGTCTACACCAAAGATGATTTTTCCAATTATAAACCTATTTAGAAGGTGGATATGTTGGAATAGATGAAGTGTCAAACTGCAGATTAGGTGAGCAAGCTGTAGTATGCGTGTGCCCACGCATATGCTCTCTAATACAACAAGGAGGAAAATGCTCTGGAAATCAGTTATAAACACGTAATTAGTTTCATCCGAAATAAATGTTAACTTCAGCAGTTTGTGATGCAGATTCACTGCTAGTACTCTAGTCTGCTTCCACCCTGTTGAAGTGTTTAGGATGAAAAACCTTAATAAACTCCACATAGGCTCACACCCACCTTTTCTGGGCATTTTTTGAGCTTGTTGGGTGTTGGTTTGCTTCAGCGGCTTTCTTTGCCTGTTGCTTTGCAGAAGGCGGCGGTGTCTGCCCTTGTGAGCACTGGCCTGATGGAGCCCTTCCCTCAGGGGGCTCAGCCTGACCTTGCTGGCCCAGCCGTCCCCACCACAGCTCAGGAGGCTCTGTGGGCTTCACCGCTTGTCTCCCGAGCGGTGACGTTACCTAAGGAAGTGCTTTGGTTCCTGAGCAGAAAACACACGAATCTGTTGGATGGAGATGGGATGGAGAAAGTGATACTGTTTCAGGGAAAGATGTCGTAGCACACAGCCTGCAGAATAGTCCACCATTTCTGGCTTGGCTCCCATCTGCCTTTGGACACATCATTTTTAACTCTTTGGACACATAATTTTTAACTCTTAGGAGACCTGTATTTGTAGGTAACCCAGTTTCAAAGCATGTGCGTTTTACCCTGCAACAGAGAATGTTTAAATTCAGTGACACAGTTAGTCTCTTCTCTGTGCTAGCTGGATGTAAGTGCACGTCTTTCCAACGATCCCTGCCTCCTACTCCAGGAGCTCTTCACTAAGGCTGTGGGGTGAATGAGAGGAAAAAGGGCTATGTAAAGAATGGTAGGAAAATGACATTAAAAGCATTACCATGAAGTCAGATAAGTAAGTCCTGTGTTAAACTGACTCTTGTCTTATCTGAAAATATGAGTAGATGCCTGTTGCTTGTGCTTTTGAAATTCTTAGAATTCTGCAGTTGTTTGTCACCTTAAGATCCCCTTATTTTTTAATAGTCATGGTAATAAGACAGTTTCATTGAGGAGAAAACAAGAAGCCTAAGAATAGAATTGATGTAAATATGCAAAGTTAAAGGACTTTGGAACTAGAGGCTATAACTTTGCAAAACTGCAATTCCTTCATTTTACATGTTAGTCAATTAGTTTTAGCTCATGTAGTGTATTGACATGGTTGAAAAAGGTAAAATTTTTGTTTCAAGAGACTGAATCTTCAGCTTACTATTTGGAGAAGATTTACCTGATATGCCCCAAACCAATTTAATTATAACTTTAACCTTGCAAAAAAATAAAATTAAAAAGGCATAAACCCAGAAAGTGCCTTGCTAAAGCACTGTATTTTTTTGCAATTGCTGCATCAATGGCAGTTTGCTCAGTTTCAGAATGCAAAGGCAAATGTATTTTTCAAAAGCCAAGCCAATAACGAGATCGTAACCTTCAATGACTCTTCGCAGTAGTAGTCACATGTGTTTTGATTAACTGCAACACTAACACAGTATACAAACAAAGCAATTCTCTAGGTACTTGCAATTAATGGACTTTATAACCAGTGTTAGATCCAACTCTCCTGTCGATTCCCGCACAGCTAGAGAGAGACACCTCCGGTATACAAAGGCTCTTAAAACGTTTAGCATCTAGATTTTATGCAGTCCTTGCAATAGCAAATGACCTGCAAATTAAAACCGAAGACAGGAATTTGGAAGTATTGTGGTCTCTAAATGACCTAGACCCCTTGGAGCCGTTCATAAAACATGGGTTTGTGATTGATGCACACAGATAACCTCCTGTTACCCGCACACGGTCATTCCCACCCAAGGGAAATCACGGCTGGAGCTACTGTCTGAGTGACCAAGCTCTTAGTTGCTTAGGGCAACTCTTGCTATTTGTAAGAGTGCCCCCCCGCATAAGCATCCTCCGGAAGGTGGATTCTAAATTTGCGCACAGGAGATGATCAAGCTCCTCGGTGACTTTCATCTGAGGGACTTCAGGTTGGGGACTGTTCTTTTGAGGGGACTTTTTATTTTGATAGTGGGTGAAAACTGATGACAAAGCATATTTTTCTTAGATATTTACATAGATATATATGCATTTTTAATTTAGTTATTTTGGTTGAAGATGTGCTAAGCTGCTTTCCGAAGCAAATGAGAAATTTCAATTAAAAAAACTTTAGTTTTAATTTTTTTCATGGGCTCTGTTCTGTATGCCTCTGACCACTTGTATTTTTTTAACGTTTACTAAACAACAGATTAAGTGTACTTGCCTAAATGCTTTTTAGCCCCTAGTATTTTGGCCCTGAAACGAGCATGGGTTTGGGGAGGGAGTGGCGAGGACGGTGACTTGAGGCAGGAAGAGCTTCGTCCGGGCTGGGCGAGCGAGGAGTCCCCCGCGCTGCTGCGTGCGGCTTCCGAGCTCGCCGGCCGGCCGACGAGAGGCGCTCCGGGTTGGAGCGGGGGTGCGGCGGCGTTTCCCGGTGGCCCCGGTTGAGGGGGAAAGGGGAGGGCGGCGCGCCGGCGCGCGCGCGGCGAGCTCGGGGGTGCGTTGCGCCCCGGTGCCGGAGGAGGACGGGGAGGTTTCCTCCTTAAGCGTGTCGGGGTGGGAGGAAGTGCCCAGGCTACAAATCACTTGTTTTCCTTTGCTGAGGGGAAAGTGTATAACAAAGCGATTGAACTGTCTTTTCAGGAAAACATGTATCGCAAAAGCAGGCTTAATTTTGTGCTTCACTTTTGTAGCAAAGAGCTGATGCCTGAAACCATTTCCGAGTCTGCTACACATCTCTGGGCATTAAAATGTTGTGAATTTGCTTGTCGTTACCAATATTTTCTTTGACTTAGTCTATTGAAACAAAGTAGTCCTTTTCTTAACCTTCAATCTTGCTTCTGAAAGAAGTAGCTCTCTTTCTTTCTTTTTTTTTTTCCCTTGGTCAAATATAAAAATGATGATAATTTCAAATATTGCTTTAGAATAATTGCTTTCTTCCCTCTTTTGTATGACAACAGAAGCTTGGCCTGATCTTAAATCAGATGCTGGCAGGCAGAGGGCTCTTGACAGCCCTGCAAAATCCTTTAGTTACAAGTTGGCTTTAGCCAATTCTTTATTTGTAAATGACAATTTTCTACAGAAAAATATATGCTTGGGCTTCAATTTCGGAGTCCTAGATTGCAGCCAGGAAAAAAATAATTGAATTTTTTCACTTTTTTTTTCTTCTAAACTTAAAAAATGAAGTGAAGCTCTGTAGAGCGTGGTTAGGGGGCTGATTGAGGGAAATAATCTGCTCCAGGTGATTTGAATGGCGGCGGAGGCTGGAATGATGTTTAATTTGTTCTGCACTGAGAGAACTTGGGGCCATTCCGGGCTCTTCGTGGGGTGTCGCAGGGCTGGGACGGCTTCGCCCTTAGCATCGCGGCTCCCGGCGGGCGCAGCGCGGGGAGTGCGGCCGCCCTCGCCGCGGCCCTCGCCGCCCTCCGTAAGCTTCAGCAGCTGCCATAAAACCTACCTAGTCCTTCGAAAAGGAAAGCGAGGGAAGTCCCGCCGCTGGTGTCCGGCTTGAGCAGTTTCTGGTGGTGCCCCTTTGGGGTGCAGGGTTTACTGGCTCTTAACTGAACCGCGCAGTCCTTTGCTGTCAAGATACGGGGCGTTTTTCACTTCAGTGCTCCTAAGAAGCCTGCTTCAACCAGTTTGCCACAGAGAGATCGAAACTGAGGGTTTAATGCATGAATTTCCGGTTGGCGCGTTCCAGCTGGCTCCTGCGTTAGCGCGTGACATGGACTTTGCAGCGGGGCGAGCCGCGGGTGCTCGGCTGGGTGTTCGCTCGGGGTTTAAGGGTGTTGCCCGTTGTCGGCTGGGGCGTTTCGCCCGTCGTCCAAGCGTGCAGCGCAGTGGCTTTTTCTGCCCTTGGGAGCACGTTAGCGGCGGCGTGCGGGATCTGCGCTTGGTTGGAGGTGGCCCGCGAGCCTCCGCGCGCTTTGGGGTTGGCCTGCCGGAGCCCGGGCTTCCCCGCGGGGCTTCGGCCGCCCGGGGGGCCGGGCTCTCTGCACGCAGGTGCTCCGCGGGGAGCCCAGCGCCCGCCCCCCGCCCCGTGCAGAGCGGGCCCGGGGGTGCTGGCGGCGGCCGAGCAGGCGCGCGGCCCGCGGGGGCCCCGGCGTGGGGCCGGAGCGCCCTGCGCGTAGCTGTTACTGTCTTACGGCACTTGGTTATTTTTTAAAGTAACTCTGCAAGTTCTTTTTAAACTGACCCGTAGAAACTTAATAACGCATCGCTTAGGCTTGATATAATTGTCTTTTGTCTGCTGAAGAACAAGAACACACGCTTCTGTATTTAGGATTAAAAAACAAAGCGGGGGGGGGGGGAACGGCCTGTGTTTGAGACAGCAGCTACGATGATACTACGCTTGGACTCTTTTTTTTCGCTTACATTTGCATTGAGAAGCACAATAAAAATCATTTATTAAAAAAAAATATCCGGGGGCTAGAGTTGTTATTGAGTGCCTTTATTCAGCCATTTCTCAAATAAAAACAAAACAACACAAAAAAACCCAGTATCTAATCAAATAGAATTGCTTTTGTAAAGAAATATTCTTATTAACTGGGTTAGGGATGGCATCTGCAGAGTATTTCTCTTTTTCCACATATTGTTTGAAATAATCTGGTTAAATCGTATACTTGTCTTGTAATTTCTTACAGATGGTCACAAGAACAAAGAAGATATTTGTAGGTGGATTATCGGCTAATACAGTAGTGGAAGACGTAAAGCAATACTTTGAACAATTTGGCAAGGTAAGTTCCTGCCCAAATGAACAGTGCATATTTTGAATTCTTTCTCTCTCTCTCTCTCTTCTTTTTCTTATGTATCTTGAAAAACAAAAGTGTAATGAGGCCTGTGTTCAAAAGAGACCAAAGTTCTTGCCTTTCAGTATAATTTCTCAAAAACTATTTAAATCACTTCTGGAATTCTGTTTCTTTTTGTTGCATGTTTATAGATACAGCACTGATACTGTTTACTGTAATCAAAAAAAAAATCATTGGGAGCTGAATTTGTGTATCTTTAAGAACAATTTCACCCTTAGCTGAATGATTACACAGTTGTCTACTCCATAAAATCAGCCTTCTGTTTTCCCCTAATTCCAGTGGTGAAAGGAGCGTATATACATATTTGAGAGAGCTCATTAAGTTGTGAAAAAGGCCTAAAGGAACCATGTGAATTGCAAGAGTAATACAGAAGTCACTAGAATATCCATTTAATTTCTCATAAAAAAAATCCTTAAGCAAGATCTGTTAGAAATATATGTAGAATCCTGAAATTAGACAAGTTTATGGAAAGATTTAGTACTGTCTGAAGGAAATCTGAACCCTGGCAGAATAGTCTTTTCAGTGATGAGATGAATTACTCAAACCCTACAGCTGAATGTCTGGCTGGAGCTTTGTGCCACTGACCTCTGTGGAGTGCCCTGTCCTCAGGGCCCCGCTGGAGGGTTGGGATCTGTTGGGAGGAAGCTGCTTTGTGCACTTTGGGTCCCCCGGGCTTTGTCAGAAGCTCAGAGAGGTGAGGAGCTTGCAGAGCCATGTGCTTTAAGAGCAATTCATGATAGCCCCTTCAGTGGTAGCAGTGGCATCAGAGACTCTGCTGAAAAACCTCCTGCTGATTTCAGGCTGCTTTCCACTGCATCTCCTATGGCGTTCCCCAAACTGAAAGAGGAAGCAACTCTTCCCCTTCCTCCTCTCCAATCTTGTTTATTGTACTTTTGTGCTGGACTGTTTGCTTTGGCTCAAGACAGTCCACTCTTTTACTTGGTTTTGTTGGCAGGAGTTGTTCACAGAGCAGTAAGGAAGAGAACATTGTCGTGTTAAAACTACAGAGGGTGGCATCAGGATTCAGGGACAAGTGTTTAACCTTTTACCACCAGAAGAACTGTTACTTGTTTCTAACTTGGCTGGTTGTGGAATTACAGCATTTCTTTGAGCGCTTTGCTCTTCCTGAAGTCAGCAGTGGTTTGCCAGCATTCTTTGGCAGATTTGGCTGATTCTACTCAAATGTGCCACCTTTCAAATCTGCTGTTGCATGGAGTGGAAGCCATTTCAGATGAGATCTCGAAGCCACTATTGAGTTATGCCAGTTCTGTTCTCTGGCATGCAAGGAGTTGCTGGGTGTCCTGAGTGTGCATGCCTTTGGCAAAAGAGGCGTGAGGACCTGACTTAGCTTGTGCTTCACTGCCAACCGGAGGCAGCAGACCCAGAACTGCGGCCTGTGTTGCTAATGAGTTGTGGGTTGGCTTCCTGGGGCGTGAGCTGCAAGGGTGGGCTGGTCGGCTGGAGACAAGGAGGGGAGGAATGCTTCCACTCCTGGATATGCGGAACCTGGGGCCCCAGTGCTCCTGACAGGCGCTGAGCCTTCAGTGTCCCGTGCACTGAATTCCTGTCTTTTGTAGTACGTTAATTGATGATTTAGATGCATGGTTGCATGAGGACACAGCAGGATATTCTAAAGCAAAGCAACTTCTAGTCCTTGTAGTTAGTTTGTGTTTCTTTTATCTGGTCCTGAAAAACCTTGGGCTGGCATTATTTTGTTGAGAGCTGAGGAGGGGAGTTGATAAATTGTTCCTGTGCTGAACTGATAGTTGTTTTGCAAACCATTCATTTTATTTTCAATAATAATCTTCGATTCTAGCAGGATGTTTACAGCCTGCTGAGCCTTTTATTAAAGGATTACATGAGCTTTTGGATATTTCTTCTGTAGTTACTTCTAATTGCAGAACTCCTCTAACCTGCATTTTTTAAGTTAATAATAGTTTCAGTATATGCATTTTGCATATTGTCTGGATGCTCTCTTAATATAGTCTTTTTAATTTTACCATCTGGTAGTTTCATGCTTCCAATTTTACAGTCTCTGCGAAAGCAGACAACTGGGCTGCATTTTTCAGTAGTGACTAGTGATTCGGGATGCTTCAGTTCCTGCTTTTGTGCTGTTGCCTTTTTTGAGACAGCTTAAAAGATGCCTGACTTTCAAAAAGCAATGCTTCTGGGAAATCGGATGCTTCATCAAGTATCTTAAATTGAGAGCTAAAAAACTAAAAGCCCTGAAAATAATTGCACGAGTCAGGATCAAGGCTTGAACTCATTCCTCTGGCACTGAGTTCCATCCTACTGAGGCGGTGTGGTCCGGTAGCTAGAGCTCAGCTATTGGAGCACACAGGATTCACAAGCCTTTGCCACTGTGCTAGCAGTGGCCTTTTACAGTTGCGTTTGTGTTTCATGCTTCCCGATTCCAGCTTGTGATAAGGAGATGAGAGTTTGAAGTCAGGGGCATTCTGGAGAAGAGGCATCCTGGTTCTGTCACTGTGACTGGCCGCTTGACCTTGCATGCAGGCAGTTAAGTTCCCTCTACTGCACTTTGCTGCTTATCAGCTGAAGCCGTCTGGTTTGGGGGGTGTTTGGAGGTGATTCTGCCCAAGGCCCTGGGGAAGATGCAGAGCTAGTTAGTGTCCCTAGGAGTTGTGGACTTGTCCACTAAATTAGAAGGCTTGTTAATATGCTGCAGAAGGTGGGATATATTCACCCCAGACTGGCCCTAATCTGCTGTGGGACCTTGCAGGATTTGCTTCCCTCTGCATGGCTGACCCTTCCTTGCCTCATGCGGTCAGCTCACAGGCTCCGTGCGGCAGGAGCTCCAGCAAGGCACCCGTACGACGCTTAGCGTGCGAGCCTCCCTCTCGACTGAAGCCATTGCAATGCGAATAATGCATCGCAATTGATCGGCAAGATTTGGATTTGCTTAGCACTTCCTTAAAATAAATAAATGGTATTATATAATTAACATCTAGAGGAGCCACCCATGTTTGATACAAACATCTCAGGTGACTTGCTCTTTGAAATGTTGAGCTTATTTATTTGAGTGGAATAATTGCTTAACTAGTGGCGTGATTCTCAAAATCTTGTTTGTACTTGCTGCAGAGAGGAGCTTTGCAACCAGGGGACGTTGTTTTGGTAACTTGGGGTAGTGCTCAAAATACACTAGGTAATTAGAACAGCTATCAGGTTTTGGGCTAAACTGACTCACTAATTTAAATAGAGTTGGCGGGAAAGGGCTTAAAGTGTTGAATTTGAAACCGCTTCTTTTTGAAAACTAAACGTTAGAAAACTTTTCTCCAATAAAAAGGAAAGCTGCATTAGTAAACTCTCTTCCCTGACTTTATCAGTGCACATGCCTGCCAGTTAAAACACCAGGAGATGTGGTAATGATAACTCCTGAGACTTCTATCATGAAATTTCTGATAACGATTGCCTTTTCTTCCTGTAAAGCCTGGGATCTGTAAGACTCCCAGCTTTCATTTAGCAAAGAAGGGAAGTCCCTAGTTGCTGTAAGCTGCAGAGGAGAACTGGAAAAAATTACGTGAATAAAAGGAGAAGGCTCAGCAGAATGAGCCAAAAATGGTGCAATTAAATGCCTCATGATTTTTGAATTGCTTATTGGAGCCTCCCTGGCAGCGAAGTTGGGCTGTGGGGAGATGAGACGGGACTGGTGCTGAGGCAGGGGCCCTTCCCGAGGCCCCGGGCGCAGCGCGGCACGTGGAGCCCACCGAGGCACGCAGACACGGGCGGCGCGGGCCCGAGGCCGGGCTGAGGATCCCCCGCCAGTCGTCTCTGGCTGGTTCAGGGAGCACGAGCCGGGCAGCAGGCCGCCTGCGTGGCCGGGAGGGGGAAAAGAAAGCGGCACTGTCTTTCCCTGCAGCCAAGTCGTTACCCCGGACGGGGCTGGGGAGCAGAAAGGGGCTCGTGCGGGAGCCCAGGAACTGCTCCGGGCAGGCTGGGTATCCCCGTGGCTGCCCAGGGAAGCTCCCGTGCCGTCGGGCCCCCGGCAGCCGAGGGCCAGGACTGCCCTCCGGCAGGGACGGTGCTCCGCATGCTGACGGCTGAGCTGCTGCGAGGAGCTGAAACCAGCTGTCCGCGTCACAAGAGTAGCGGTAAGTTTGCAAAGAACCCCCCAAAACCCAAGGCGCAAAACCAAACCCAGCCCAGACCATAACCCTTTAAAATCAGATGGAGGGGGAGAAGCTATTGTTTAATACCTAATCCTGATATTCCAATAAAGTTGTTTCTGTGATCTTCTGTTATTTCAGTAAAAGCCACTCCAAATATTTCTGCATTCACCCGCAGCGTTTGCTAATCCGGGGTCTGTCGCCCTGCCCTCGTGCTGATGCATGAAGAGCTGTCTGGGAAGACCAAGCTTTACGGGAACTTAGCTGAGACGCCGCTAGCAGCGGTGCAGCAGCGGTGCAGCTGCAGGATGGCTGCTGCCGTCCAGCGCGGCCTCATGGCCGAGGAGCTGCCGGCACGGAGCAGCCCCTTCTCCTGGCAGCGTGGAAGCCGCTGCTTTGGCGGCGCTTCCTTCCCTCCCATCTCCTTCCCCTTGGGATACACTGGCCTTCGGGTGGGAATTGGCCTGGATGAGAACAGTCTTGCAGCTGCTTGCTACCTGCTCCCTGCTTTTCTGAGCGTAAGTGCCTTGGTGCCTTCCCCTAGAAGGCTGTGGTCTGACTTTGGTTGTTGTCCTCTGAGATGAGGATATGCTGGAATGGTTAAGGCTTCTGGTATCGTTAAAAAAAGAGAGAGAGAGAGAGAGAGAAAGCAACAGCCTCTTAAAACCTCACTGAGAGGATTGTGATTAGCAGAAGAAAGCCCCCAGAAGTTAATGAATTGCACTTCTCTCCGGACATGCATGTTCTGCACCTTTTAAGCTGCAAGCAACTGATGATAAGGAACTTCTTAGGGTTTGGGTTTTTACTAGGTAATGCTGCCTTTATAGAGCTCCTGTGAAAGTAATGTAGTCCTTATTTTGCGACTTGCAATTATACTTCACATGGTGAACTGTGTAATTAGTTTGGAAGACTTATGCCTAGTCATTGGTTTATCCTAATCGGCTTTGGCTTTTCCCAACAACAAAGTGAGCTTATTTTCCTAAGCTGAAACAACTCTGCTCCCTTTGTTCCTGTCTTTTATTGTCTCATTCCTTTCATTCTGTTTTACTGCCAAAGTTTTGTTTCATTAGGCCTACAAGTCATTTCCAATCCAGTGGGCTGCTACAATAAGGCCTTTATAACTCAGCTGCCCTGGTTCCCATGTCCCTTCTGGTTTAGAGCCAGGACTTGTTGTTTGACATGGTATTTTAACCCTTTTGGTACCCAAACTACTAGTTACCGCCGAGAAAGCTGGTTTGAATTAAAGCTGCTTTGGCATGGTGCAAGCCAATCTTGAGATGTAGGTCAGAGACACCTGAGCTTACAGATGTAAATGGTTGTGTTCAGTCGTTAAGTGATGCATTAATGCGACTGGGCTCCAGATGCACTTTTTGACCCAGTTATTGAAAGGGAATTGTGTAAAAAAATCTTCTTACTGAAATACTGTAATTAGTCTTTATGGGAACGATTTTTTGCATGAAAAGGCTACTGTGTATTTTCAGGCTATGTTGCCAGGACAAAGGGAGCAGTTACAGTAAAGGTATGTTTTAGTTGTCTTGAACTATTAGATCAGTCCAGATAGAACGGTTCTTTTTAGAAAATTCATCTTTTCTTGCATGGGAGAGAGTACTCTTAAATATGTACTTTTTTTTGAAAAAGAATAATGCTCATGAAAGGAAAAGTGTGAAATATTTTTGTGAAATAGTTTACATATTGTTATTTTAAACTGCTAGAAAAGCAGTGCTAATCTTGGTAGCCCCACCTGTTTTAACTGTTTTAAAAATCTTGAAGTGGGAGATTTTTCTTGTTGTCTTTCTTTCACGGCAATCCTAAAATGACTTTTGCAGGAGGGAGCTGTGTAATTTTTTTATTTTATCTTTTCAAATGAAATGAGAACAGAACAGTATGCATTAATCTTATTTTCTGTTCTGGCTTGCACGAGGTCTCTCAGACAAATTGTGGACGTGTTTTAACTTTGATTGGAATATGCTGTTTCCTCAAGAATGGCTTTTAAGATTTCAAAAACTTGAAACAAGACAGAATTTCTGAGTTACCTCTCTGGATCTGAAATGTTTTATACAGTTGCTTGTTATTTCCTGTGAAAAGCCAAACAGACGAGTGGAATAATAAATAATTTTTTGTTTCTGTTTTTCCTGCAAAACTGTTGTGCTTTTGAAAAATTGCAATTTTCTCATGTCTTCCTTCTGTAATGATTGTTTATTGTCTCGTTACAGTTAACCAAGTGAGAGGAGAGTAACTTCTCAAACCCTGTACTTCAGGCATGTCTTAGCAGAGCCTTAATACTGTGTTGCAAGAAAAGTAAAGCTGAAAGCAGCGAGGCTGCAAATAGCAAACGGAATCAAAGTTTCCGTCTTTGGCTGTACAGCATCATGCATTAGATCAAGGGCAGCAATGCAAATAATGACTGGTTTAACCCATGGAAAAAATCTTTTGTGAGTAATAGACAAGAAAGTCCCCCTGCTTTTTGTATTTAATTGTAATGGGAGGGGGAAGAGGGAAGGAGGAGTGATCTACACTTAAGACTTTAGCCTAATCGGGTGCCTTATGTAACTTGCTTCCTACATGCTTCTCTCCCTGACAGCTGTGAAAATATAAATCAAGAAAGGATGAGAGAAATCTCCTCCTTGTTTGGCAAGGCCATCTGGGTGTGAACGAGTTAATGCACCGTTGGAGTATTAAGCACTCCGGTGGTTTACTTTTCCCTGAGACCTTGGGTATGGCCTCTGAAGATGTTATTACAATAGAGTTGTTAGCATGAGAAAGGGTGGTTTTCTTTCTGTGGGTCCATTTCAGGGGGATTTGGAAGCCTGCATGGAGCTGTGGCTAAGGCCAGAGTCAGTAGGTGCAAGGAATTTTGCTTGTATGAAAGTGAAAGCTTAGTTAATTTAGACTTGGCATACGGTTTGAATTGTATTGTTACATCTATTGGACATTGATATGTAGATTTAATGGTCAAAAGCATACATGGACGGTCTATTCTTAAAGTATTTACTTTGCAGAAGAGTTGGGGTTTGATTTGACAAGTTGTTAGCCTGTTACATTTTTCAGTACTGTATTTCCACATTCAGTATTTGTGAATTGGTTAGGTTTTATGAAAGAAAGGGACAGATCTGGACTTTATTTATGTTCTAGTCTGTAATAGCCTAAGTTCTGGTAATATTTTAATATGCAGTAAAACAGAGAATGCGTTGGCATTTTTTTTTAACTACTCCTAGCCTCACTACTCCTTTCAAAAGGGAGATCATCCCTTTAATCGTGAGAGATAGGAGTGATATTAAATAGCCTTTAGCTCATTATACTCTTCTTTCTATCTACTTTCTATCTAAGTTACCTGGGTGTACCTTGGGAGAAGTGGCTTAATTTTGAGTCATTGCACCTCCTTAGAATGAGCAGGAGGCAAATGCCATTGTCTGCAGCTTCTGATAAGTTTGGGATAATGAAAGACGATATGTATGGGCTTTTCTGTTACAGTATTATGGAACAACATTCAGTCTTTTCCACATTGCTGCCTCTGTCCTTTGCATATGCTTTAAAGTTGCAGTATTTCTGGATTTCCTAACCTGAATATTAAGCCCACGATACTCTGAAGGGTAATGAGTATTCCTTTAAATTTTCACTTGGGGTTGTGACAAACGGATTTGGGATACAGTGGTCCCTCATGGCCTAAAGCATTTTTTATTATTTCTCCCTGCCACGCATGCTCTTTTCTTTTTTAATAAACCAAGAAACTCAATCATTGCTTAAGCAGAAGTCATATTTTCATCCTCTCAATGAAAACTTGTACACAGGAAGTCGGTTTTTAGGTGGTCTGTAATAAGACGCACGCTTTGTGGAAGTGGTTTTGTTATAAATTAGATATTGGTTTCTACCTGGGTTTTATGAAAAGAGGAAATATTAAGGCAGGATTTGTGGGCAAGAAGGCTGTATCAGAACTCTGCAGAAGTTTAAAGGACTATTTTATTTCCCTTTTAAACTCTGGTTAAATGAAATGGCAAGGAAGCTTTTGTGCAGGAGAAGAGTAACCGGTGTGAGATTCGGTAGCTGCGGGGGAGCCCAGGGGTCCAGAACATCTGCCTTCAGTTTCCCGCTGCGCCACCCGCTTGCTGTCTGGCTTTGGGCAAGCTGTTGTATCTTGCCTTTCGTCTCCTTGCCTTTCTTACTTAGTAAGCTCTGAAGGGCATGGGAAATGTAAATATGTCGACACTCATGTCTAGCCTTCCTCAGTATGGACTCGATGGACACTAAACCCCCCCCCCCCCAGTAGCAACAGGAATGAGCTGAGGCCGTGCTCTGCGATGGGCGCCTCGGAGCGAGGTCGGGTGTCCAGGCTCGACAGCTCTGGCTGAGCGTGGGGCCTCACAGCGGCGGTAACAGCATAAGCATGTCCTCTCCTAAAAGCGGTAGCAGCAGAGTCTGCATCTGTTGTATAGAAGGTGTTTTTAAAGATTTCTTTTTTTTGCCTAATGTCATGGCTAGTGTCCTGTATTCTGTCTTGTATATGTTAGCAATAATAGTGGAGCAGTTTTGATCCTGAACTTGCAAAGCAAATGATACACCATTGGTGACCCAGAAGTATGCCAGGAGTCCAAGTGAAGTCAGTGACTAATGAGGGGCTGTGTTGGGCGGGGGGAGGCAGAAATGCAGGAACACATTCATGCTTCTTCCTCCAACAATATCTACACTGTAATTAAAGAGTATGCATGTGAATGCATATTTGCAGCGTGTATATATCAATTTTGCAGCTGAGTCAAACCTGTAAGGATGTAATAATGCTTAAAGAATGACCTGTATCTTTTCTGAGACCATATAAAAATGGATTTTGTTTTCTCCTTTCCTCACCCACTTTTTCATATACAAAAGCAATGAACCATGTATCAAATCTGTGATAATCATTTTGGACAGCGTGGTTGAAGTATCCCCAGAATGGCTGTGGATCCTGCCCTAGCAGGGATGGATGGGCTTTTAGATGGCCTTGCTTGTTGTGGAGTTGAGGCTTTTATGAACTTCTCTGGAGTGCTGGAGGCAAACGATGGTTTTGTTGTGCTGTGGTGGTACCTGAGGATCCTGCTTTGGAGCGGGGCCCGTGGGGCTGGCTGCTGTGCAAAAAGACAAGAGCAAGATGATCTCTGCCCCAGCAAGCTTCAGCTGAAGCCAGAGATAGTGGTATTAAACTGCAGCAGTAGGAGTGACCTAAAACTTTCCTTGACAGCTGCTTCTAATGTGTGCTATGAAATTGCATCCAGTTCCATTTTAGTAATTGTTTTGAAGTGCTGTTTTCTTGGACTCTCTAGGAAGATATTTTGATCTGGAGGCACAGCCCCTAACGTCCATGTAAGTGATAACCTGGGTCCAGAACACTATTTTTATTCTTTGAGTAGCTACAACTGAGAGGGCTGAAGCTTTGCCTTGGGAAAAATCATATTTTAACGTCAGTTCTTAAAAGTAGAAGTCCTAGTTATATCAAACTTCATATGGTTTAATTGAAGCCTGCAATACACTACTGGCAAATTTGGGAGGCTCATCAGATAACATGAGTTAGTTGAAATACTTGACTAGAGAGTGAGCATTTGATCACAGGGTCACCACTGTGTAGTAAATTCAACAATATCCAGTGATACGATGTAAAATGTGAGGGCTTTTGAAATGCAGATTTGAGTCTGAGCCCCTAAGAAAAAGGCTTTCCAAAATACCTATGAGGAACTCCATATAAATTGTTCCAAATGTGGAAAAAGGGCATGCGTCCCTGGAAAGGGGTGTAATAGCGTTTTTTCCATATGGAAATGGGTATTCATTTGTCTAGGCAAACAGGGGTCTGGGAGCGCTTTGGCGGCCCCGGCGTGGCCGGCGGTTCAGGGTTAGGCCCGTCGCCGGCCGTGCAGCGCCGTGCGCTAGGTGCCAGCCCTGCGAGGGGGAGGGACGCCTGCGCTCGGGTGTGCGTGGTGCAGTGTATGCATTTATAAATATATCCCCAGAAACGGGGACAAGGGCAAAGTAGCTCGAATGAAGAGCCAATTAAGATAATCTAAGCAGAATGAGGATTAACTGCCTCTTAATCTGAAGGCTACCTAAAATGCATGTGGTCACTTTAGATCAAATAAATGTTTGTCTCTGTCGGGGACATTCGCGGGCAGTTTTGTATAAATAGCAATTAACAATGGTGTTTTCAATTTATTGTCCGGGGCAAAATGTCTTTGAAGCAGCGATATGGGCTCTAACTGGTATCGAGGGCAGAATATATCATGGGCTATCTCAGCTGTAATGTCACTTCTTGGGAAGCTCAAAGAAATACGAATATTGCACATTGTGCAATGAAAAGATTGCTGATGTAAAATGAGTTCACAATTTGCAGTTTTTCTTCTCGTGGAAGATGGAAAACTAGCAAGTCTGCCTGAAGGGTAGTTGTCGCTATTTCTGCTCTTTTAACGAGTCGGTGCCCGTCCGACCTTTGCAGTGAGTCCTGCTGCGGGAGAGCGCTGCAGCCCGACTCGCCGCGCCGGGCCGCGGTCCCGCGGGCGGGCGGGCTGCGCCCTGAGCCTGCGCCGGCGGTAGAGCAACGCTCTGGCGAGCGGCTTCGCGAGTTCGATCGGGGCCGCGCTGGTCAGGCCGGGGAGGGCGGGGGCGGGTTTCACCGGGGGCCGTGGAAGATATCCCATGAATTTCCACTCTGTTTCTCTGCTTGGCAAACCAGCCCCTACTGTCACTCTGCATAAGGAGGTTGATTTCGGAGGGTCAGCCATCACCACTCCCTCTCTCCCCTCCGGCCCACCCTCCCCTGAAGGCCGACGAGCGTTTAATTTCCCCAACAGCAGGTGCTTGTCATCCATCTGAAGATAGCTGCCAACATCTGGTGCAATTGCCTCAGCAAACGCAGTAACAAGGCGGCCTGCAGTTCAAACGCAGAGAGAGCATTGCCTCTTTAATGATAACAAGCTGTTGGCTTCCCCTCTGAGATGAATTCATCTCACAGATGTTTGTCTAGTTTTGGCAATCTTATCACTATAGCTTTGGTGATTATGCTCAACTGGAGACTATTACTATAAAAGAAGTTTGAACTTGTTCCATTTTTGCATTATTTATTTATTTATCTATTTATTTCTCTGCTTTCTGGATATAATTTGTATCAACAACTGTAACGATGTTGGTTCCATTACCCAAGTACCCCTACATTTCTCTTTTTTCTCTCCCCCCTCCTTTTTCTTTTTTTTTTTTTTGCCTCTGCTGCACGGGAGCTTGCTGCCTGACAGTTGCCACTGGTGGATGTCTTTCGGCCACGCTGACGTTTTTAATGTCCCCTATCAACAGCTTTGTGGTTTGAACCCGCTATTTAACACTGCGTTTTCTGGGATTACTTGGCGCTCGCTCTCCTCTCTCTAATAACTGCGCTATACTTGCTGTTTCTACAGAGCGTGAGTTGCCAAAAACGTTCTGGATATTTCCTTTTGGACAGTAGCACTCTGGTGACCTTGGCAGCGGCTTATAATGAGAACATACGACCATCTTCATTTTTACATCTTAAATGTTTCCAGTCTCAGTGTGCTTTTACAAAACCTGAAAACCTGCTGGCTGGGGGCTCCAGCGCGCGGTTGCTGTTGTTCGCTAGTGTGACTTTTTAGCGGGGGGAGACATCTTCTCCTGAGCATGTGGGATTTAATTCTGGTAAATAGAATTTATTTTTGGAAACATGCTTATGAATAGGTGACTCATGCCTGAATGAAGATGTGTCACTGTTGGTGGGGACACCACATATATAATTTCTTAGCCTATAAATAGATGTCAGTCCGAGTAGTGGTGACACGGTGATGCTTTGCACTCGTTATCTGTGTAGTAGCTTCTGAGGAAGGTGTTTAGAGTGTCAGTCTCTTCTGCTGGAGGAATGATTTCTGCTTGTGCTTAAGGAATAAACATTAATAGCTTCTTAAAATACTGAAAGTACTTTAGTTGCTTTAATGGCAGTCAGAATTGCAGACACATTCTCATGTTGCTATTGTGAGGTATATCTGTATTTCTTCTGTCTGTTTTACAGGTGGAGTAACCGAGTTAGGGAGTTTGGATATCAGTTGCAGGTTCTTGAAATTCACACTTGCTCATTTCTTGTGAAGACTCATTTCTGTTGTGACTGGGAGCAATTTTAAGCTAAGCTTTCAGAATTAACGTTAGCATTTCCAGATATCTTTCTGAAAATCCCAATTCCTTCTCCCCATCCCAACTGTTCCTAAACCAGTTACATGATGTTGTTTGCTCAGCACCATTTACCCAACACATAGGGTTTAATGTTGTTCTTTTCCCCTCTTGTGCTGTAGTTACAGTATTATTAAAAATCCATTAAATTTTAATGTACATCATAAAGTATGTGCTCCTGTGAATGCAAGCGCAGATAACTATTTCTGATGAATAAACCAAAAGGACAAGTATGTAAGAAGTTCATCCTGCAGCTTTCAATTTTCATTATATACATCTCCTGCAGGGGCAATCGTCGTGATGTTGCAGCTGGTTATTTCTGTGGCCGGGCTCTCCCTAGAGATGGTTGATGACAATGCAAACTTGAACTAGCAGAAGTGCCAATGTTTCTGCTGGTATATTTATAGATAAATTGTTTGCCAGGGGAAGTAACCCTCTAGAAGGTGGAGGATGCGAAGAGCACTGCAACACAGCGGCAACTTTCTCAGAGCTTCTCTTCATTTCATATCAGCATTGTGGAAAGTAACCCAGTTATTTCTCGTTAAAATAAGCCAGGATCCTAACAACATGCAAGCTATCATTGCTAAAGTGCCACCAGGAAACTAGGCAAGCTCTTTTTGGTTTCCAGAGCCTGGAGTAGGCAAGGGAATCATTAAAAATAATGTATTACAGTGTCCGTAAAGTTTCATGCAGTATGTAATGGTCCGTAGGGGTCTTACCTAGTTTTCCATATATGATACATACATAATGGTTACAGCTTCTCATTAACTTTCCCATAATACTGAATATACTTCTCTTTAACACCCCCTTCAGGCTTTGTGTTATTTGCTAAGCATTTCCTAATAAGCAGGAACTTAAATATTTATCATGCTTGCTCCTGTCCCCACCAGGCTAAAGAAATTGTTGGCCCCTCTCTCCTCTCCGTTTAATTTCCTATTCCTGAATGCTCTGGACAAGGTCCAGCTCTGGCAGTAGCTCAGGGCTTTCCTAGGGCTCTCCTGCTCCGGTTTTAAGAGTTCCTCACCTGCTATTTCTTGTGTTTAAAAGCTTTTCTGCACACGCAGAACTTGCCACACAGCTACCACGAGGCTCATAAATGTGCATAAGCTCTCACAGAGACCTTAGTCTTTGCTAAGGGCTAAGTGATCCCAAGCAAGAAAGTTCAGTGTTATATGGCTGGACCTAGCTGAATTGCCAGGATGGCAAGAGCCTTGCTGAAGTCCTACAGATCCCCTCCCAATCCCTCCTATCTTTAGTTTCTTTGCACTTGGGTGTTTGTGTTACGCTGCTGAGCTCCTGCAAAGCCTCCTTGGCAGCTTGGTTGCCTTCTGCCCTGGGCCGAAGCCTTTTGGTGCTTCGCACTGCCAGTAGCAGGAGGTCTCAGGTGAGTTGTGCCAAGGAAAAGTGATGGTTTGAGCTGACGGGGTCTGTCAGATGAGTCAAGGAGGAAGGTGAACTTAGGATTGATGTCTGGGACCAAGGTTTGGGAGTTGTTTAGTGGATGGGGCACAGACTTGCTGTGTAGCTTCTGGTCTTGTTCACCAGAGACCAGAGTGTGGGACTTGGGCTTTCTTGCTGCTGCCCTTACTGCAGGCCTGTCGGAGAGGGAGTGATCGTGTCTGAGTGTAGCACCTTGCCTTGACCTTGATCAAAGTCATAGTGCTACTGTGATATCAAATAATGACAGATAAATTCACCTTCGTACAGTTTAGTCTAGCTGCCTGTGTTCCTTCATCCCTGATCCTCTCTGCAAAGGTTTTGTTTACTTTTCCTGAAATGGAAGAGGCTCTGTGTTACATAGTCCTTCTTCAAAAATAAACCATTAAAAAGGAAAATAAAAGGGAAGGAACAAGAGTCAGACCTTTTCTGATAACAGAGTAGATACTGATCTTGAGTTCATGGCAGCTTGAACCAGAGGTTTGTTTAAGTGTAAGAGAAGTTGTACTATTTGTGGACATTTTGAAATCATCCTCCTTTCCATCGTATATTTTTTGGAAACAATCAAACAAAAAGAACTGCAGTAAAATTCTAGAAGTAGCAACTATTGATTTCTTCCCCCCCACACACACCTTTTGTCCTCTTCAATTAGATTTATGCTCTGAACTGCACAAAGTCTGTTAGATGCTTTGGAAAACTGTATTTCATTTGACCTTCTGACTGTATTTTGACTTTGAGAAAGTCAAAATATCTTGTAAAGACTAGGTTGTATCACTTCTGAGCCCAGCAACAGACTCTCAAATTGGGCGAAAGAAAGGAGAAAGAAAAAGCCTGCCCCCCCTGTTTAAGGGGCCGTGGCAGCCCCAGCCGCGGTGGCCCTGCGTGCTGCGTCCTCGGCCCTGCCAGCTCCAAATGCTGCAGGTCCGGGTGCGCTGCTAGGACCAGCAAGCTTTCATCGAATTTATGTACTTAGTGGTCATTGGGAATGTTTTATTCCTGTTCGGGGCTTCGAAAGCCTGCCTGTCGAGATGGGAGTGAGCTATCAATAGCCAGCAACGTGGGAGTGAGCAGCTCCGGCTGCTTGTGAAATCTGGATTCGTTTACTTGATAGACTCTAAAGGCTGCGATGGCTCCAGAGGAGCCTGTCATGTCAAAAGGAGAGAGCCGCAAAGATTAAATACTCAGCGATCGCGAAGGCAAGTGAATCAACATAAACATCGCTCTGTCTTCGGTTTCTGACTGCCAGGAATGTGACCTTGTCTTTTGAAGCAGCGAGTTGCTGGGCATCGGTCACGGCAGCCGCGCTGTCGGGATTGCCGCCTCTTGCGGGAAGAGCCTTCCCGCTGCCGCCTTGTGTTTCTGGCGCCAAAGCTGTCTGTCCTGGGACGACGGGGTCTGTTTGGAAAAGGAGCTTTTTGGGAAGAGGGAACAGGGTTAAAGCAGTTCTTGCAGTGAAAGGTTCAGCTTGCTTTTCCTGCAGACTGATGCAGGATGTGTGTGCCAGGCTTTTATTATTAAAGCAAAAATCAGCAACTCAAATCATATCTGCAGGAAGGTGTGTTCTCCTTTGCCACTGATTGATGTTTTAAAGCACATCACATAGCATATTCTACCCTCCTTTTGATAAATTAGAGATACTATCGTTGCCCAGCAAGGCTTGATGGTGCAAATGACCAGGCTTGGTCAGGACATTAATTATAAACTCAACAGTTCCATCATTTCAGATGCAAAACGGAATTCAGGAATAGGTTAATGAGTGACTGCGATACTCCTGACTAACTGGGTCAGACATGACCAGCTGGAATTGGTTTGGATTTCTTCAGGCTCTTTTCCTTGCTCTGACACCACTCTTGGCTATTGGCAGCTGCCAGATGCAAAGTGCGAGGCTTGATGCAGTAAGGGCTTGGTTTGGGTTGGCAAGCTAAGCTCCCGAGTGCCACTGCCTTCCACGCCTTGCTGTCACCAGCAGACTAGTCTGTAAAAACCCTTGCCAGTTGTGGTGATGTTTCCGAAGTAAATGGCAAATGTTGACTATTCCCTATGCCCAAAACAGCTGAGGAAGATAAATGGAAAACCTCTGTAATCTAGAACTGCTTCTTATTCATCAATAATTAGGAAATGGCTTCCTGGTGCAATGTAAGCTGCTTTGTTTTGCTGATTTGTAGGTCATATTTTCCATTCCTGCTTTTCTGTTTAAATGAATAGGTTTATGTACTATTCCTTGACCTAAAAATCTGTGCCGTAAAACTTACAGAACGTAAAAAAGTCTGAGGTAATGCTGCTTTTGGGACCAAGGCTTACTTTAAAGCTCCCCTTGCATGGTGTAAATCAAACTGGAGAAGGATTGTGAAAACAGAACAGGCTACCTTTTGCATGAGGGACGGTGTAGCCTTATCACAGAAATAATGCTGTGTAAAATGCTAATGTGTAGTACAATTTTGCCTTGGCCTTTAGTGATAAGGGAAGTGCTCTAAAAATAAAAGAAGTAGAGGTAATTGATGATTTCAGACAGGTTGTTTGTGGATGTTAACTGGCAAAACTCCTTGAAATGAGAGGAACTGTGCTGATTTACACCCGTGGTGTGTGAATGAGTGTAATCCAGACGTCAGCAGTCCTAAGAGCTGCGCTGATTTACATGAGCTGCGAATTGGACACCTTGAGTGGTATACGGCTGGAAAAAAACCGTTCCTGCTGAATGGGAGTTCTGTCTGTCTGCTTTCAAATCCTGTTCTCCTCTGTACTACCGTGGCCCTGCAAGCAGGAGCCGAGCGGCGAGGCAGCCGCGTTAGCGTGCTGGGGCACGGCAGCAGTCGCTCGAGCAGGAGCCCGAACGAGCCTGCTTGTGTGCTTACATCCCAGGAAAAATCCCGCTCATTTGCTTATAGTGCTACTGAAATATTAATGCAGAACAAATCATCCAGTTTAAACTGAACATCAGGCTGAAGAGAGAGAAATGGTACGTGGTGGTGTCAGTGGTTTGTAAAGGGAAATGTCTGCCTGCCGTGTGATTGAATCCTTTTGGCACGGTGCTTTGTGTTGGCTGGGCTCGAGGGTCTTCGGTAGCCAAAGTGTGTAAGTGGTTAAAGTTTTGGTCTTTAACCCGTCCCCAGGTTCCTAGGAGCTACGGTGATTTGGGAAAAGGAGCTTGACTGTCTTGCATCATCTGCCTGATGGGGAGGATATTTGGAAAATGTTAACTGCTCTTGGGACTTTTTCAAACAGACTGTTTAAAGTAGTTATTTTTCCCAGATGTTAAATGTAGGAGACATCCTCAACAGCCTGCTAGTAATAATAATACTTATATAGCACTTTACATTTTCAAAGCGCTGTCCAAATAGTAACTGATCTGTCTTGTCTTCTTCAGAGATGTGTATTTAAACTAGAAGGATATTGGCCTGAATTAATTCATAGCAGTGTATCAGCGATGTCTGTGGGTGAACTCCTTTTCTGCGGCTTAGCACTACGGGAAGAAACTGGTTTCTCTTGTGTACCTTGACAGTGATTCCAGTCTTTCATCTTGGTAGTGGAAAAGATGATCTTTAAGCAGAACGGGGGAGAGATGTCTTTCTGCCCATTGCACTATAAAACAGGTGAGCACAGCTTTACAGGGAAGCGTGCTCCCTTTATCAGGCTGTATAACTTCTGGATGAACTTGGACCTTCTCGAAGCGAACTTGCTTTTGTTCCGTGGAGCAGCCTGGCTAGCTCACGTGCTGGCTCGGCACGTCCTCTGAGCGCTCTGGCATGGCCCCCGGCAGCTGTAGCCGTTTCCTCCTGGTTCGGGTGAAATTCCGCCCGCGCCGGCAGCCGGGCTCCTGGGGCTGGGCTCGGCGCGCTTCGGTAGCTCTGCGCTCTGCCGGCCGAGCCCCGGGTTTCCGCAGCTCCGGGACGGGGACGGGGCAGGGACGCGCGGCGCACCGTGGCCTCTTGGGGAGCAGGGCGAGAGGCGGTCGTGGAGGGCGGCTCTCCGCCGCTGTTGGCGCGGGGACGGGGAGCCCTCGCGTCCTGCGGCGGGCCTCCGCGGCGCCGTGGCGCGGCGCCCGGCACGCGCGGCCGCCGGCCCTGCGCCTCCCCGCTCTCCCGTAGGTGACCTCTCTGACGGCGTGGGGTTTTTCCTTTTTAAGGTACTTCCAAAGAGCAATAGGTGCAGGGGGAGGGGATAGGTTTGCACACCTGCCTGCAATTAAGCAGTTTGTTTTTATATTCCTTAATCTTTTATGGCAGTCTCAAGGACAGTATGTGTAACGCGAAATTGTCATTAAGCCAAGTGCGTAGCACTCGTGAGTGAAACGCTCCGCGCTCAGGCCTGCTCCCCGCTTGTGCCGCGCCGTCCGCCCTCGTGCTCCCCGCCGCGTCCGGGTGCGGTCCTGGGACGTCAGCAGGGCCGTGCCGCCGGCGGACCCACGGCCAGAGCGATGGCACACGGGTGTTAGGCAGCAGCTTTTGGGAAGGGGGGAGGAGAGGAAGAAATATCCTTAATGAAAGGGATTGCAGGCAGGAGACACCTAAGATCTTAGAAAGAAGGTCTTGCAAAGACTGTGCAGATGACATGGAAGAGCAATTAAAAAAACAGCCCTAAGAGACATCGGGGGGAGATGCAGCTGGACTTGAACAAGCAAATGTAAAGAGGGAATCAAGTCTGCAAGCTTTCCTCTAAGGAACCGGTGGGGAAAATATGGCAGCAATTCTGTTTGCGTAGATCAGCACGGAGTCTGTTGCTGAAGGACACTGGCTTCTTGGTCTGACCCGCTGCAGGTTTGCTAGTCCTTAAACCTTGCAAAAGCATACGAAGAAAGAGGCTGTGGCATTTTGCAGAGGTGATGTGAAGGACGTTTGGTTCCAAAGCAAGAATGTTGACTTCAAAAATAAAGTAAAACTGTTGGTAACATGGTTTGCCTGGGGCAGATTGGTAGTTTGTTTTAAGCAATATTAATTTAAGTATATGATACTTTATCTAAATAATTTATCTATGTGATTATTTAAAAAGTAATTTACTAGCTCTGATCTAGAACAGAAATAAAACAAAATGAAAGAAACAAACTTCAATTAATATTAGCACTTCTGTTTTACTCTGGAGAATAGCATACAGCAGAGACATTTATTTTTAGAAATGAAGAATTTGCATGTGTGATTCCAGATGTATTCTTAGACTTTGTGCTGGTTAAAATTCAGCTCCCACGTAGCAATTTGTCTGTGCCACTGTGGGTATCTCTTTTCCTCTCTCCCGGCAGAGGTGGCGGAGGGGGGGTGATGACTAAGGCAGCCCGCAAGTCGCTCAGCCGCCTCTGAACTTTGCTCCCAGTGCGAGGAGTGACCTATTTAGCGGAGGCCCTTTGATGCAGTTGGGTGAGGTCGGGGGAGGTCAGAGCACGGGCTGTGCCAGAAATCCCACAGATGCAGGAAGCGGAGAACTTGGGAAGGATGCCGACTGCACAGGCAGTTATTTCAGTACGTTCCTTCTCGGCGTGAGCGCTCGTTCTGCTGCCGAATTTCTGAAACAGAAGGGGTCAGGTCCTCCGCAGGGCAAGGAGCGGCCTGTCGTTTTGCGGGCGGGGGAGGATCGCGCACGGGCGGCCCGGAGACGGGGGCGTGCGGCGGGGTGGGGAGCACACGGGGCAGAGCTGGGACCTCCCCTGCCCCCTGCCCTGTTCGCTGGGTCGGCCGCACTGAGGCATCGGCCGCACTGAGGCAGATGCGTCGTGCAAATCAGAACGCTGCCTCCCCGGTTCCTCCTCCACGGGGCCGGCGCCTGCCTTCTGGCCGCTCGGCGCCTGCCTTCTGGCCGCTCGTTTGCAGCAGGCGGCTGTGCTATGCGAGCGTCGCTCATCTTCCCAGGTTTTTAATTGCCGTATAGAAGGAAGGGAAGGAGGAAAAATGCTCCTCTTGGCTCGGACATCCCAAAGGAAAATCTCAGCTGAACAGCTTAAAATAGACGGTCAGCTGGTTGTTAGGGGCTGGAATTTGCCCGGAGAGCATGGCATCTGTTTCCCAGGAATGCTGGCCGGTTATCAGGCTGGATAAATCAGGACTAGTACTGGTCTGTGTTTGCGTATGCGTGAGACAGGCTGTCCCGAGGATGGGAGCTGCCGCGCGTGCCAGCGAGGCTGTCTCGCTCTGCTCCTCAGAGCATCTGGCTGGGAATCGATAAATTGCCGATCACGGCCGGGTCGAAAGCCCCGGGGAGCCCGGGGCTCCGGGGGGGCTGGCACCTGCGTCGCTGTTTGGAAGCGCCGCCTCTTTGGTCGGTGCCAGGAATCCGGCTGCGGAGCACTTTAAGGGTGCATCTAGTAACTGACCCAGCTTAAAAAGAAGAAAAAAATAGAAAGATTACACATATGATAATGCCACAGTGACCAGGCCTGTATTTTATCTTCTGTCCCTTTCCTCCGCATGCTGCCGTCTCCCTGCCTCCAAGGCCGGGAGCGTCGGATCCGACGGCAGGCTTCTGTCTCTCGGATGCAGCGCAAAACAGATTTTTCTAGTGGCTGAATTTAATCACTTAGATGCAGAACACTGATAGACTGAATCAATTTAATTCCTATTGCTCATGACTGGGAGGGGAGAGAGGGAAGAAGGGAAGGTCATAACAATTCAGCGAGAAACAACTTGGCTTAAAAACGTAACCAATAGCTCAGTCTTTTGAGGGAGTTTTTGTTTGGCTGTTTTTCTAAACCTGCGCAGGCCAGTAAATACGGCAGCCTTAGGAAGCGGGCATCGCTGCACCCTGCGAAGTAGGGGAATGCCGTTTACCGGTGTAAGCCTGGGAATGCTGGGGCTGCTACAGAGCTATAGGTTCGCTTCCCGGCAGGAAATGAAGCCGCTTTTCTGAGTGAGCTGCTGGGAAATGCATCTTACCGTTGGGTCTCGAGCATCGTACGTGGCCTGTCGTATCTGAGCTTTCCTGCGTCTCGTGCGCAAAGGAGCACGGTGCTGCTGCTGTGAGGCTCCCTGATGCGTTCCCAGGTCTCTTTGGGAGACTCCGGTTACCTGCTGCGGTTCGGTCTTGCTCTAAGAGTAAAAGGCTTTAGCTGGAGATGGAGCAGTCCACGAGTCTTCTGTCAAAATAAGGCTCTGTTTTTCCTAGCATCTCTTGCAGTTACAAAGTCCTGTGAAATCTGAAGCGAGGAGCTTGCTGGCAGCGCTCCTCTGCCCTTTCACGGCCGCCGTTTCTAGCGCGAGCTCTTTGGGGTGCTGGCGTTGCCGTGCAGCCCTGTGCTGGTACTCGGGGCGCCGCGGCAGTTCGGTCACAGAAGATGGATCTTGTCAGAAGAGGTGGCTCCCAGCTGGAGAGCAGTAACTGGGCAGTGATGCTGGGCCTTTCTTGGGGCCTCCCCGGCCCCCCCAAGCGTGACCCAGCGGGGCTGGCCAAAGCAGTGCGGCCCCCTCGTCCCAATTGCTGCACTCACCCTGGTGAGTCGGGGTAGAAGCAGGGCCTAATTTTTAAGTGAGACACGCATTAGTAGTAAAGAAATAAAAGCAAACTTGGCCAGCTTAGCAGCAGACTTGGTAGCCTGCCATAGCCACCAGCCCATATGTACATGGTAAATAAAAGCTGTAGTTGAATTTCTTTCAAGTTTTATATAACATTTGTTATGATATGCAATGAAAGGAGGGAATCCCTCTTATGGGTAGTTCTAGCAAAAAATAACTCTGTGCCTTCCTCTAGTTAAGCCGGTGGGCAGCGGGCGAGGGGGCTGGTGCAGAGGGACGACCCCCCCGGCTCGTGCTGCAGCCTCTGCCGGGCGAGACGGGTTTTGCCTTGCGCGGGGGCCCAGCACGGCCTCGGGGGGGGGGGGGGGTTGCAAGGTGCCATCGGCGAAGGTGGCTGCGGGGGCCGGCGCGGGGGCCTAGCACTGCGCTCGCCCAAAGACAGGCCAGCCGGCCCTGCGTGCGCGGAAAGCTCAGCTCAGGCTCGCCCCGGGCAGCGGGAGCGGGAGCGGGGGGAGTCTGGCTGCGCTTAGTGATGGTCAGCTTAAAAATAGACCCGTCTATTTATAACGCTGGCGGAGCGCCGTGGCTCTGCGCTGTGCAGCCGCACCTCCGCGCGCACGGGCCGGGCAGGGGTCGCGGCGATGCCCGCGCTCGGCGATGCCCGCGCTCGGCGATGCCCGCGCTCGGCGGCACGGCCAGCGCTCGCCGCCGAGCGCGGGGCTTCCCGGCTTCCCCGCGGCCTCTTCCGCGAAGCGCCCGGCTCTCGCGCTCGGCGTGCAGCTGTCTCCATCTGGCGTCGGCCCGCGGCCGAGTCGCGGAGGGGCGAGGGGCTGCCGCGCGCCCGGCTGAGCCCCGCGCCCGGCCGAGCCCTGCCGGAGCGCGTGCCGGAGCGCGCCGGCCCCGCGGAGCCCGTGGCGGGCCGCGAGGCACGCTGCTGCGCCGAAGAGCGGCCCCTCTTCGGCGGGCGGGTTTTCCCCTCCCCGACTTGTTTTTGGCTTCCCACTCTAAATTAGCGTTTGAGAGCGTTTATTCTCCCGAGCTTTTGCACGCCTAAAACAAAGTCCGCACCGCTGCTTTTGTTGCAGACCCCTGCTTGTAGAAAACGACGGCTCCAAACTAGCTCTCTGCTTACAGCTGAAAGGTAATCTAATTAAGTGTTAATCATATGGGGCCCCAGGACAAGGCTGCGGGGTTTTTTTGGTCTGTATGTTCAGAAAAGGGATGTGTCTAGGCGCTCTGTCCTTCGAGGTTCTGTCCAGCCAGCACTGAGGAATATTCTGTTTATAATCTAGATATTTATAATCAGTTTAATTCTAGGACCTACCAGGCAGGGATGATCTTTCTGGTGTACAGTCACTTGCACATTCAGTTCTGATCTATATCTGGTACTTCTGCAATGGAAACAACCAGCAAAGTAGCATAAACGTTTGATGGATGATATTTGTGCTGATAAAAGCTACCACCAATGAGAATAAAAGACGGTTTTAAGGAGGCATTTGAGTAAAGAGGATGAGTCTGGTGCCTGAGCTAAATCGGAGTTTTCCTCCGCCTGGGGACGAGACGAGAGGCTGGGGCGAGCGTGCGGCGGAAGCGGCGCAACGCGTGGAGCAGGCAGGCGGGCGCTGCCCGCCGAGCCGGCGCGCCCCGCGCTTGCAGGGGGCCCGTCTGTTTGCAGAGCAGTTCAGTGACGCTCCAGCCTTCCCAGCAAATGTTGACTTTCTGCCTAAACACACTTTTACCTAGAGGACTCTTTACCTAAATTAGACATGAAGTTTCAGGAACATTTTATGTGGGAGCTTTTTGCACTTGAAATAGAACTAAATTGATTTTATTGCAAAGAGCGTATCGAGAGATTACCTTTTTCCGTGCACCTTTCCTATAAGGGCAGTTGTGGGATTTTTCTTGTTTGTAAATGGAAGAGGGTTTTTTTTAATATTAATGTTTCAACCTTGAGCTGCCAATTCAGGTTTGAGAGTTTGGTCTGCTCTTTCACTCACTAGTATACACTTAACGATAGAATTTTTGCCTTAATTTTCAATTTTTGAGCTTTTATCATTTTGCATTACAACCTTACATGTTATTTAACACTTTTCTAGTCAGTTATTCTTTTAAGCGGACTCTAATTGTATAAAGATTATTATGCATAAGAGATGCCTATAATTAGAAGGGGGGATAGGTGCTATTAGAACAGTGTTTTAGTGAAGAAAATTACAGTGTTCATGAGGTGTTTGGAGAATGGAGGCAGCATATATTAACATTCAACAGGTTTTATGTAACCTGACAGCGGACTAATACCACTTTGGTGGGAGTTTGCGCCCCCACCCCAGTATTTCCTCTGCTCTCTTCCCATTTGCCCTCATCTCTGTTATTGCGGCTTGCCAGTTTTCTGACACGAGAGGTGGGATGAGCCCCTCGTGCAAGCGGGGCTGGCCGAATGGTGAAGGAGGAGACTGTCCGTCTTCCTGGCGCGGAAGTGGGGACCGTCCCGTCTCTGCTTGACTGCGGTGCGCGGGGCTGCCTTAGAAGAGGCGTGAACGTTGAGCGCGGTCTGCCCTGGGCAAGTAAGCCGCAGGCATGGTGCGGCGCCGAGCGCCTCTGGAGCGCTGCTCGTCTCCAGCGCAGAGCTTCCGAAACTCCCGCTCTGCTTGGGTTTCTGAAATGGAATAGAGCATGAGAGCTTTGGTTTGCAGTTCTCCTTTGTAGAAATAGTAAACAAATTCAATATTGCTTTCACCTTTCCTAGAAAGCAAGAACTACTTACATGGCAAGCGTTAACTGGTAATTGTATATTGGTTGGGCTTGAAAAGCCTGTGAAGAGATTTGACGTTTTTTTCCCTCCGTGTCCCTCTTGAGAAGTATAGGGAACATCTTTCAAATGAGTAAAGCTTTTGAGACTAGCAGGAGTGTTCTTTTTTTAAAAAAAAAAAAATTATTGCATGTAGACTGGATTGCAGCCTTCATTTGTAGATCGTAAGAGCTGGAGTGTCTGCAGCCTTCTGTCTTGTGTTGTTACTGGCATGTGAGCAGAGGGGATGTAGAACATTGCCCTTCTCTTTTGGAAGCATGTTATACTTGGGTTTTTGCGTTGATACAGTGGGGAGAACCGGGAGCTGTGCTTTACTCCGTGCCGTGGATTGCTGCCGCCTTCTTGGCCTTCGTTAAACGGCGCGGGTTTTGCGTCCCAGTGCTGGCAGAGCGGAGCGGGCAGCGGAGCGCGGCGCTGGGACAGCTGCTGAGATGCCCGCGCGGTGCCGGGACGGCTGCTGCTCTTCACCAGCATGCTCCCATTAGCAGCGTGCGCGTGCAGAAGCGCAGGCCGGTGTGCACAGCCGCCGCGGTCCTCCGTGCGCGCGCAGGTAGGTGATTCCTGGGACGCGGTCGCTGTGCGGATCAGCGGCGAGCCGAGCGGAGAAGGTGGTGCACGGCGCGGCGGCCTGCCCGCAGCGGGGTGGTGTTCGCATTTCTCCTTCCCCCATCTCCTCCCGCAGCCCAGGGAAACGACGTGACACTGGGGGAGCACTGATTTCTGCTCTGATGCAGCTGCAACCGTTCAGCTGCTTTGGGAGTACCCGCCAGCCTGGGTGATGCGCTTCCCAGGGACGAAATGCTAGGTAGGGCTTTGCTCTCTGTGAAATCAAGAGGCTTTTCTCCGTGCACTCACTACGTTTTCCATAGCCAGTTTGCTGAACTTACTCTGGTAATTCAGTACGCAGTTTCCATCTCAGATGGAATACTGGATTTATCGTGTTTCCTAATACGTAGTAATTTTATTTTGAAGTTTAAATCCAGCAAAATAAGAACCGGGGTCTTGATGGTGCTAATTAAAGCATTCTTATATATTTTCTGGGACTTGAAATGTGGTCCTCATTTGCTCCTCTGCTGTGTATCTCTTCGCCAAGTTAAAGCCATTAATTTTGAAGAAGAAAAGGATTATTTTAGATCACCTTGTAATGCTTTGTCGCCACATTTTATGTTTCTGGACAGCATAGTAGTGGAACGCTCCATTTATGAAGTGCCAGGTACAGATGGCAACTCATTAAAACTTTAGTGATAATCACCCTTACTATGGAATTACCTCTTAAATCTAGTTAGTAGAGGATGAGGAGGAGTGTCACAGAAACATACTTCTTCTGGGTGATTTAAAAGCATATGGGATTGAGTGTTTTACGTGTGCCCCCTTGTCAGGAGGCCTCCGAGCAGATTGCTGGAATCGTTGAGCGGTTCGAGTTTAATGGAGGTGCAGGAGCTTTTGCTCTTGATCCCTTTGACAGTTAAGCTGTCATTTTCAAGTGCATTAAAAAAAAAACTTTTAAATACAGCTTTTCAGCAGAATAAATGGAGGCAAGAACAAGAATGTGAAGGCAGCTTGTAAGGAGCTTTTTGGTCATTTCAAGGTTGGGAAGCGTTCTTTGGGGAGTAATGCATCACTGTTAGATGGCCTCAAAGAAAGGAAGGTATTTGCTTGTTTGTCTGCACTTGCGCAGATGATGAGAGAAGTGGTCCCAACGGCTGGGTGAGAACTCCGAAGTGCCTGGAAGTTTTTTATTCGTTTGTTTTTTTGTGTTTCTTTAAAAAAATTTTGGATTCAACTCCTAGTCCAGTTACAGATTTTCTTTGAGGCTTTGCACATGTCACTTACTTCTTTTTTTCTTCAGGTTCCCATCTGTGAAATGTGGTTGAAATGTTGCTGCCCTTGCCATAGCAGAGTATTAGGGATGCCTATGTTATAGATTATTAAGTATTTACATACTGGCATGATTGGATACTAACTGTGTGTAGATGTAGATGAGTAGTGCTTTGCTGGGTCTTGCAATGTGTTTTGAAACTTAGTTGTGGTAAGTGTTTTGTGACACCCTGATTCCCGAGAGCATGTAGTTAAGTGAGAGTTTTCCCTTCCGGGTAGCTGGATGCACCACTGTTGCAGCAGGTACTGAGCAGCATTGTGGAAATAAAACTTAAGTTCAGCCTAGAGGCATCTGGTAAAAGTGTCACTGGTTTTGATAAAAATACTATTTTGAAATGAATCTCAAAGGTTTGAGATTTACAAGCCTGGAGCAGATATTTGAGATTTCTGCATAATGACATCCTAGTCCTTTTTCTGGATAGGATATTTCTTTCTGGCACCTGAGCATCCTTTGTTATTTGCTCTTTCGACTGCTGAGAAGAGGGCTTTTCGTCTCATGCTGAAGTGTTTTGCGTTAGGCAGAGGAGGAGGACGAGGCGTTCTGGCTCTCCCTGTCCTGTCCTGTCCTTTCCTTTCCTTTCCTTTTTTTCTTTTTTTTTTCTCAAGTGTTTTTTTCAACAAGTGTAGACTCTTCAAAGGTGACTTGTGCTCAGAAAAGCAAGGGTGGGAAGACTAGGTTAGTTCTGCACACCTTTGCAGGAGCAGTATCGTATTACAGCAAGGTGGGCAACTCAGCCCTGCCTGAAGTAGACCAGCAGATTATCCTGTACGATAATAGAAATACTCTTCCTTGCCCGAGTAACGCAGGTACGCGAAGGGTGCGGACCTCTTTTCCCTGTTCCGGAGGCTGGCACTGGGACGTCCGCGTGTCCCGGTCTCCAGGGCTCTGCAGAGTCGTCTCTTCGTGAATGTCACTGGAGGGCAGCCAGGGGCTGGGTGGCTGCTCCTGCTGCTTACCGCTCCGGCTGTTGGCTGCTGGTCTGCTGGCATGTGTGGGGTTAGCCACCAACCCAGATTTGGCAACTATTTCCCCTGAGTCACATCTGTCTAGTTTCCTTAAAACAAATAAAAGCGCTTTCCTGCCTTTGGTGCTGCAGAGCCAGCAGAGAGCTGCGTTCGTGGCTGCTTCCTGCTTCGTTCTGACTCGTGTGCAGATCTCTGCCCAGTGGCAGCGCTAGGCAAGGGCTTGACTTCGTCGCGTGTCAGGTAGGATCTTTGGGAGAAGAAAAAACGTTCAGAACAGCATCCTGACCTGACTGTTTTTCCTGTGGGAGTGCCGTGATGGAGACTGGGACAGAGGGAGATTTTTTTACATACTGACCCTTCTCCTCATTGCGGCTCTGTTTGAAATCGAAGTTGTCTTGTACACTTCCATGAATGCTGGATTTGGCCCTTATAGCTAGCAGCCCGATTCCAGGTTAGTTTCTGCCCTGTACTCTGCTGTCACTCAGCCAGTCCTTGGGAAACTGCATGTAAGCGCCTTTAGGCGCCTTTTGCTTATCTTGTAGCTTGGGTTTTGTCTCATTTATCAGCAGGCAGAACCTCACCATGCCCGAGCCCTTCTCGTGACAGCCCTGACATGATGGAGAGACAGCAGGGCTGACCAGGGGCCATACATGCTCTGTCTCATAT
Source organism: Rhea pennata (assembly GCF_028389875.1). Lineage (NCBI taxonomy): Eukaryota > Metazoa > Chordata > Aves > Rheiformes > Rheidae > Rhea > Rhea pennata. The sequence goes on from NC_084682.1 coordinate 1,725,506, forward strand.
CGCTGCTTTAGCTTTCCCCAGTTTGGGAAAGGAGCTCTGACCCTGTCTGGCCTCTCTGCTGGCTGTCGCGGGGGGTGAGAACCCAGCTTTGAGCCCTTGGATCAGCGCTGTCCTCTGTGTGCGACCGAGGCGCTCCCCTTGCTGCTGTTTGCTCAGCCTCATTTGCTTTGAGCTTAAACTTCATCCTAGCTGCTTTGGTTTCCGACTCTTTCATTTTCAAAAAGAGACTAGCAGCTTCTCTCTCATCACTTCCTTAACAGCCCTCTATGTGGGGCGTCCCCATCGTTTGACCTCTGCGGGAGGCTGCGCTCGCGTTCACTGGGTACCCCTGCAAACTGCGGTGGTCTCTGGTGTCCTGGGTAGCGCTGTTAAACATACGGTCCTCCTCGAATTGTAGAGGAGTTGCAGCCCGGGAGAAGTGCCCCAGGATGGGATGTGAAATTGCACAACCCAAGGCTTGCCTCCGGCATGTGGTGTCCCTGCGGTGGCACTTGGTGGTCTCTGAAGGTTCGAGTTCAGGGTCCTGCTTGCACTAGAACCTTTGGGTTAGGTTGACCGGGCTGATCAGCCTTGTGTTCAGGGCAGATCTGAACCTAAATGTGCGCAGCTGATGTCTCTCCTTGCCTGGTGTGATTTACATATGTGACCCCAGTGTCTCTGAAAAAGGTCCTCTCTTCTGTAACTGCAATCCATCAGTTAACCCGCTGAAGAGGAACCAGTGCTGATCCAGGTGGCTAATCTCTGGAAAATGCTTAACCTTCCAGACCAGTGGCTGTCTTGGGGGGATGAAGACTGCAAAAGGGGGAGAACACTCCCAGCAGCTATTGTACATGCCAGAGAAGGAGGAATCTCTGGAGAAAGTCAGCGTGTCAGTGGTATAGATGACAGCTTGTGCTTTGTTTTAGGGGAATGGCGAAAGTTGGAGGTTTTTCTCAACAGACAGACTTGTATCTGTGGGAGTCGCTGGCTAGGTGGAGAGGGATGGCTGAGGCCCCCTTTGCCGCGCCTGGTCAGAAAGAAGAGGTTCTAGTGGAGGAGAAGGTGGCCAAGAATGATGACAAGGATTTCCGCAGGACACGTGCAGTTTCTCGTAACTCTGAGAGGTTAAGAAAGCAGCTTATATTTTATTGGAGGTGCTTGGAAATAACTGACAAATTCAGGTTCAACAAAATTATATTTTTTTGACTGTAGCTTCATCTGAGTCCCCCACCCCCACAACCTTTTCTTAGGTTCATCATCCTAAAATTTAAATGTATCTTAACATGTCTGTGAATTTCTTAAGGATCCCCTGACCATAAATATCATTCATGTTGTGTACTCACCTTTAAATGAACTGTGATACAAATCTTACTTCTCCCAGTGAGGAGATGGTTGAGACCTGGAAGAGCTCATGTTACCTTGGTGCAATATGGTGGTTCAGAGAGACCAGTGCACTCAAGCAGGGGGAGAAATGCCTACCCCTGCCTGCAGGAGGATCTGAAACCATAGCCCAAATTGCAGGGTGCTGTAAGGACACATGTATGTGCTGCTTCCTGCACAGCTGCTCTCTGAGCAACCCAGGCGAAGACGATGGATGCAGTTCCCCCCGCCCCCCATGTGTATTTGTATGCAGGACAGTGCAGAATAGAAGAATCCACCCGCCTGGAAGGATATCATCTTTTAAACAAGGCACATTTGAAAAAATACAATAAAAATTGCATACATTTGTTCCAGTATAAACACACAGGCTCATCAATGACAGATGTGGAGACTGTGGATCTGAAGCGGCGCACACATGCACATGTGCAGATACAGCAGTGTAATGAACTGCAAAAAGCTGCTGTTGTTTGTGCATGTTTGAAGTGGTCGGTACTGTTTAATACTGGCTTCCCCCACTCCTCCCCCTGAAAAAGAACATCTGCTAGTGCATTGCTTAAAAAAGAAAGAAGGAAAGAAAGAAGAAGCTGGAAAGGAAAGCTCACCCTCTTTGTTCCAGTTGAACTTGGTAAAAAGTTCACAAAAGGGCATCTAAGCTGCTCCACCGTTGGCTTTTGAGAACCCTGGGTTCACTGTGATGTATGTGTGTGTGTTTATATAATATGTAGTTATAAATTGGATGTAATAGAAAAATCATATTTTTAATAGAAATCTGTGAGAGCTCATGATGCTGAAATATGGTGTCTCTGTTGACAATTGCTATTTTTGTTGAAAACAAACCCTACGACCTCTTCAGTGCTTCTGTAAGTTTATAAATACGGCTGTCTGCAAAAGAGGAAATGTATTTTTCAAAAATCTCCTTGCAGTAAGTAATTTTTCTTGTCTGGATCAGTGGAAGACTTCAAAGTCGATTGGGCTACTGATTGCAGAATTGTTGATTAAGTCCCCATTTGGGGTTCTCATCATTTGAATACATTCAGCTACTAAGTGCACAGATACCAGTATGCAGGAGTAATTTAAACAAAAAAAAAAAAAACTGTTTTCTGCATGTTTCCTTCTGCAAAAGTTTTGCTGTGAAATAATAGTGTTGGAATGTATTTAAGAATGAACTTTGTGGTGCGAGTATGATGTTTTATTTGGTCTGTCAGAAGGAAGTCCAATTTACCTTTAGTTGTTCTGTGCATATTTCTTACAGACGTAGTTTATTTTCTTGTCACTTGCTGCCATCTTCGGAAAGGCTGGCGGCAGCGAGCGCTGGCAAGAAGTGCAGCGCTGCTGTTTTCTGGTGTCCTGCAGCCGAGTCAGAGCTGTCCTCCTCCTCCTGCTCTCTCTAATCGGTGGTTCCTGGTGCGAGCTTCCGTAGTGCTTTGCTATTAATTCCTCTAGAAACCATCACTTTAGAGCTCTTGGTAGGGGATTTTTGTTTTTCTGTGTGGCCTGTTTGTGGATAGCAGGAAACGTTCATGTGATCAAGAGTGCTCTGGGGCCAGGAGCTGGGCATCCGTGGTGCTCCGCTTTGCTTTAGGGAACTGTAGCAGCCTCATTCGGTCGCCTTGTGCGGTTATAGCGGCTTTCATGGAGGACTTTGCGGATTCAAAGACCTTTTCAGCTCTCCCAGGAGCGTGAAGGCTCCTAATGGCTGCGGCAGTGGATCTGGTATCTCGCTCCTTTTACAGTTCAGTAGTTTAAACTGGGAGCTGTTGAGGTTTGATGGGTGCTGGTGTGGACGTTCTCGGGGCGCAGCTGCAGGAGGACAGGGATGATACGCCGTCAGCCAGTATAAGCGCGTTGACTAAAACGTACTTTTTAAAATCCAGTAGTGTTTACTGCTCTTGGCTAGGAAGCAGAGGTGAGCACGGGGCACCCTCGGCAGGGCGGGCGGTGCCGGCCCGGGGGGACGGGGGGCCCTGGGAGTGCTGCAGAGGAGCACGGCTCCGTCGGGCAGCAGCGGAGTGCCGTCCAGCGAGGCAGCTTAACATCCCCCAGTCTGCCAGCGGCTCCGTAAGGTGGCTGGGCCCCACTGCGCCCAGCAGGAGGATTTGCCAACGTACAAGGCAAATAGATGTATAAATCTCCCCTTGAGCATGAACAAGCATTAGCAGAGGTGGTTGGAATTACGCCGGTGGATCGGAGAAGGGATCCTGACCTTCCTGGCAAGGCAGTGATGGCAGGCAGCCTGTACCAAGAGTTCTCATATTGCCCTTCATTTATCCCCAGGCATCCATGGTAAATAGATGCAAAGCATTTTATTTATATGTTTAATAATCACCTTTCTTCTTTGCCCCTCCTTCTTTTAGCGTTCACATCATTTTGAAGATTTGTTCCCTTTGCCTGAAGATGAGAATTTCTGATAGTTGTTTTTCTAGGAATTGTTTTCTCCTCCTTCCTGAAAGTCAGTCCAGAAACTGCTGGAGACTGGTATCTCTAGAGAATTTTTGACTGTTTACCAGACACTTCAATCACTATAGCTGTTGTTACAGGCGGTTCTTAGTTTCTGCTGGGTCATCGGCACAGGCTTGGCTTTTGTTTTTGCCCTTCCCAAATCTGAGAGATTCTTCCTCAGGGACCAGAGAAGGTGCTAATAGCCACTGTGATGCTGCATTTCCATTTTGAAGGTTGGCATTTTGGTGCTGTTGACTCCTAGTCTGTTTTCTTTTTTTTTCCTTTTCCTTTTTTTTTTTTTTTTTTTTTTTTTTGTTCCTCTCCTCTATTTGCTTTTTAGAGGAGGGCTAGCACATGAATACTGAATTTTTCATGGTGTTGGTGAAGGTGAAGTTTGCAAGTATCCCATATGCATGTAACTGTGACTGCTGTTTATTAGACTATCAAGAGGGTTTGTCTGCTGAAATAACCCTCTGAATTATTCTGTGTAATTAACTCATGAACTTATTTAAAATGATAACAGGGGGTGGAGGGGAGAGAAACCATAGTGGATCTTAGGAAACTGATAGTGTTGCATCACTTTTCCCCACTGATCGCAAGGTCGTCTCCAACAGCTGTTCAGACGTAATTAGCCAACCCAGACTTCATGGTTTGAACAATTGAAAAATTACAGGGGTCAATGACTTGGTGTCTTAAATTTTAATAAGTACATAAAAACAAAGTGCTGAGTTATTAAAAATTAATCCTGCTATGCAGTTGTTTAGGCATCTTGGAGATGGAAAGCCTAAGCGTGTCCATTTGTCCACTGCGGCTGGAAGAGCGTGGGTGGTTATCTCTCTGGCCTGTGCTGCTCTCCGGCAGCAGTTTAATGAGAATGTTAAGTTTTGATTATTAATTTAATCAAGGTCATATTTTGTTTATACAGAAATAGAATGAACTGTGGCCCTTCACTAATCCTTTCTCTCCTCACTGGCTCAGCCTTTGTAATTCCTATAAGCTGCTCGTACAAGCAGAGTCGGGATATTCACACAGTCAAGTGGATATTGTGCAAGTGTTGATTATAGAGTGCGGCTCTGTCTGTGCTGAAGTACAGAGATGTTCTATTAAAATGGAAGGTAAATCTGTCAGCATTAACATTATAAGCCTAATTTTTTTTTCCCCCTTTGGGGCTTTAGATCCTGGTTATAAAACTTGGTTCAGAGCTTAAAGCTTGGTGAGCACGCTTTCTTCTCTCAGAGCATTCTTGAAAAAGCATTCAACCGTTTCATTTATGTAAGAACAAATTTGAGAACTTCTGGCTGCTGCATTTTCATGGTTGTGTGTGTGTGCCATTCTGTAAAACCACAAGAGCTTCTTACAAAAGAAGGCAAAACCCTTCTCTGACCCACGTGGCATTGTTTTCAGAGGCAATTAAATATAAATTACAGGCAAAGTACAGGAGGATAAGGTGAGCCTAGGGGTGGATTTTGGAATGAGATGTTTATTTCCTTAAGTTGTGTGCAGGAATTCTTAAAGGGATCCAATAAGAATATTTTCTTTTATTTAAACATTAAATACTGGGAATATGCATGCTATCAGATTGCCCCAGGGATAGCTATAAAAATCATGAGATGTATTAGATATTTAATCTACATTTTCAGATATCTGAAGATCGGATATTAGATCTTTTTCCTCTATCTTGAGCCTTTGACTTAACCAAGGGTCACTGCTTACTAGCTTTCCAGCCTGGATAATGTGACTTTATATATATAATGCTTCTCTAACTTTGCTATATAGCAACTCACTGAAACCTTGCAGCTAACCTGCCCCTCAAAGAAGGAGAGGAGACGTGGTCCAGTGGTGAGGAACCAAGATTCAGAACCCTGATCAAGCACTCAATCCAAGTACGACCTTGAGCTGCTGATATTTACAGGCACGAATAGTAAGATTAAAACAATGCTGATTTTGGTTTTCTTTAATTCACTGGGCTGTAATTTCTGGGAGTTGAGCAGTAACTTTCAGGTGCTGAGAGTGGCTGCCCCGTGGCCATGCTGGAGGCTGAACGCTGAGGACCGAGGCAATGGAAAGGCTTCGTTGCGGCCATCCCCAAGGTGAGCTGGGAGCTGGAGCCTGAGTTGCTCCATGCCAAAGCTCCTCATTTGCAAAATGTGCCCCATTGCACAGCAGCATCACAGGGGCACGTGCCCCAGTGGCAGTGGGGGACGCGTGTGCCGCGTTCCAGTGATCGACTGGTTGACAGATAAGCCAGACATCCCCAGGGCTGATGCCTCGTAATGCAAAGGAACAAGCAGAGAAAAATGTTTCTGCTTTGGGGGGATAGAGGGGGTTAATGGGGAAGGACAGATGGATCCGTCTCCAGACCTCTTTCTGCGCTGCAAAGAAACTGTTTATTTTCCCCAGCCCTTTGGTCGGAACCAGGGAGCAGAACCCCCTGGGAGGTGATGGTGTGCGGGAAGGTCCTGCACCTTCCCTGCCTTTGGGTACTGTTAGCGCCGGGTCTTCACGAGTCAGTAACGTTATGTGCTCTCCCTGGGTGGATGCCAAGTACACGCAGTGCTGGGCTCCCCGAAATGCCCTTTCCCAGGGCAGGGAGCCACGTGAGAGCAGCAGTTTGTCCGGGTGTGCGTAGGTGTGCCGCCGGCTTTCTGCTTGAGCAGCCGCTTGGCAGTGGCCCGAGCTACGCACCCACCTCTACCAAGTTAGTTTTCTGCTCCTCTGACTTGTAAAACACAAGATTCCAGTTTTACAGCGTCTTCCCTTCTGGGCTCATCAAAATCTCTCTCCCGATCCTTCCCCCTCTTTAGTGTGCATAGGAAGGATCAACTCTCGTTCCGTATGCTGTAGGAATTGGTGGAGGGTTGTGGAGCAGGAAGAGCTAATTGACAGGGCAAGCCTGTGCTCATACAGATAAACAGTTTTGCCTCTGATTAAAAAAAAAAAAAAAAAACACATTCCTGAAAATGAGCAGCCAGTGAACGCAAAGATGATTTCAAGTTTCATTTGTGATTCCTCACAACCCTCTGATAAAAGAAGAAAATACTGCTTAGTTGCTTGAAGGTTCAGGATTGTTGACGTGTATTCAACATTGCATGTTTGTTTTAAATGTTCTTTTTTTTTTTTTTTTTATGGTGGAAGTGTCCCTGCACCCTTGCTAGGGACCACAGCTTCGCTGTGCCAGGTGCTGCTGCCCAGGCTGGGAGCAGAAAGGTGGTTGTTGTCCCAAAGTGTTCAGAGTTGGAGGAATTTTAGCACTTGTCACAGGATCTTCATCTTCCAAGTCCGTACCCCTTCCCCTGAGCACAGATTTATGAGGACGGAAGAGGTAGGCACGGGGGGCCCTGGAAGCAAGACGCGAGCAGCGATACGGATGATGGTCCGTACCCATGGTGGAATGGTGTCGAAAGGCCGGGTGTCAGCGGCGGCTGGTGGACCTGGCCGGAGGAGACTGGAGGTTGTCCTCACGTCGAAGGTCACCTCCTGCCCAAGGTTTCCTCTGCTCTTTCTCCAGCCACCTGGGTTGTGTTCCCTTAAACTGTCTCCCCTGTTACAAGCAGGGAGGTGGAAGAATAGCAAGAGCCTTATTAAGATGTTTTTAGATAACGTTCACTCAGCTGCGAGCCGGTAAAAGATTTTCAGAGCCTATTAGGCAGCCAGTGCTATTGAATCGTAAGGTTGATTTGAAAAATTGGCACCTAATGGTTTACAACTGGAATAAATTTTCGGAAATTGGATTGCAGAGAGAAACTTCTTTTTGTGTGTGTGTGTACGTGCACGCGCGTGTGTGTGCAGCGTACTAGTGTGCTCGAGCCGGTTCCCTTGGAAAAGGGCAGCTTGTCATTTCGATCAGCAGCCCAGGATTTTTTCTTTCTAATTAAGGAACAAGATGAGTTCAGACCAGCCTCTATTCATTCCTGTGTTTTGACAAAACTGTTTGAAGGGGAAAGGACTGTTGCGGGGGCAACTCTCCATGGCGCCGGGACTCTCTTCCCTCCTTCCCTCCTCCTGCCAGGCTTTGTAAAGGCCAAGGCCTGCGAATTCCTGAAAAATTGATGGGGTCTCAATAGGTTCTTTGCCCTCGCTGCTAACCTCCCCTCTCCAAACCCGCCATGGGTCACCACTGAAAAGTTTGTAGCATAATAGCTGCACAGCAGCTGCTCTTTTGTATGTAAATACGACCTAAAGCCGAGTGGGAGCTCCTGGGCCCGTTGTTGCTGGAGCCAGGGAGATTTCAAACGGGCGAGCTTCGGAGCGGTAAAATATTCCACATAGATCCTGCAAATGTCACCAGCAGGTTTCTCCCACATCCCGCTCTGTGGGTGTCACGTTCTTCTCCAGCACCAAGCATAATCACCGCGCTGCTAAATAATTTAGAGCTGCCTCAAAGGAATTCAGGGGTAGGGGAAAGGTCTTTGCCTTCAGAAAACACCGAAATTTCTCCCCCCTCCTTTTAGGTTTTCAAATATTCAGCAGCATCCTAGGGGGCTCTGAACTCATAAGTGGTCTGCCTTTTTCCCATCGTAGGGAAATCTTGCGTGTGTATTACTATTGTTATTATGTTATTTCCAGTTAGCCAGTGCTTGTTTCTCAGTGTGGCTTTGCAATGAAAGGTGTTGGAAATGCTTGATTTTCAGGTGGGACCCACCTGCACACGTTGTCGTCTTTGGTCTCCTGAAGTGTCTTGCCGGCTCGGTGCAGATGGGCTCGGATGCCTCGTCCCGGAGGTGGGCTGGGAGCGCCTGGCTCGGGGCGAGCAGCGCGGCCGTCCCTCCGACCCCCGCGAAGGAGGGGAAGAGCAGGACCGGCTGAGCTGTCCCCTGCGGAGCCCTGCGCCGGCGGGGTCTGGCCTGGACGGAGCGCAGGGCTGGGTGCTGGGCCGGGGCTGCCGCTCCGCGGGGGCGCGGGACGCTGGGGCTCGTGCACGCATCCGCTTTCGCCCCGCGTTCCCCTTCCAGCCTCGCCGCTTCCGGCGCTTCCCAGAAGCGGCTTTTCGCTCTCCAGCGGGGTTGCGTATCCGCGGGACGCTCCCGTCCCTGCCGGGCTTGGAGGCGGTGCAGAGGTGCTTGAGAGCCGTGCCCTGGCTCCCCCGGCGTTTTCCGCCCTGCAGGAGCAGCGAAGGTCGGAGGCCTGCCTTTCTGCCGGGGTGGGCTGGGCTGGTTTTATTCCTTGCGTTACCATAATGCCCCCATCCCTCCCCAAAAGAGAAACAGAACAAGTTGAGGAGTCTTCTCGATTTGGCAATGCGTAAAGGTCTTTAAGAACTAAACAAGAAAACCAATTATTTTTCAAACTGCTTTAGTCCTTCAAATCTTTCACTGTAATGGAGATTTAGAATCCATCACTGTTTAGCTATTATTTCTGTGTAAACAGAGTCATGCCCTATTGCACCAAGCAAACAGTCAATTTTTTCCATTATGCTTAGCTGCAAATAACAAGGGTGCAGAATAGATGACCTGTTTTGGAGCCTGTTTTTCTCCGGGCGCTGCTCGTGTGCCCGAGTCTCCGAGGAAGGGCAGGGAGGGGTTAGGAGGCTGCCGGCGCTTCGCGGGGCGGCTCCTCCCGGGGGGTCTCGCCCGTGTGCCGTGGCTGTGCGGGGGTCCCCCGGCTGCGCGCGCCGGCTCTCCCAAAGGCCGTGTGCGGGGGGCAGGCCGGGGCGCGCGGCGCGCGGGCTCCCCGGGAGCCGTCCCCCTGCGGTGAGGCGCTGTCGAAGGTCCTCTTCATCATCGGGGTAGCCGGTTCCATCTGATTTTCATTCCGAGGCATGAAGCTTTTGCAGGCAATGTGTATGTTGTGTGAAAGTGTAGAGCATAAATATGTAGCCAGCAGCTGTTTTTAAAATTAAACAGGCACTCGAGGTTAAAAATCCACAAGTTCAACATTCACTTCCTTCTGTGCTATTAAATTTGGATTAAATCCAGAATCTTGCTAATTTTATTTTATGCTATTGAGTCTCTTTGTTTGTGTTTTGCATTTTGCTCACATTGCGCTGTCGGATTTTGCTTTCCAGCTCTCAGGGCTTGCTGCTGGGGAGCAGTGGTCAAGTTGCAAGTTTTCTAGGGAGAGTGCCAAAATCGGAAATGCATTTCTTCAGTTTCAAGTAAATATTGTTAGGAAAGCAGTGTTTCCAGGACGTGCGCGGGCCCCGCGGTGGCTGTCGGCCCCTGCGGCGCTCGGGCGCTAGTCAGCGGTGCGCGGGCGAGGAAGCCCGGGCCTGCGCCCGTGACGTTTGCCAGGGGCTCGCGGCCGCAGCGCTCTGGGTGCAGAGCGGCGGCCTGTCCGCAGGGCCGCTTAGATCTGACAGCGAGCACTGAGGGTGAGGTGGTGAAACAGGATAAAGTAATAGCAGAAAACACCGTGAGGGATCATTAACGAAAGTGGCTCGGGGAGGGAAGCTTTCGAGAAGGGTGTAAGGGGAGCGGGACCCGCAGACTGCTGCGGTCCAGAGCAGCCCCTGCCCTCGGGGGTAGCACGCCTCCGGGTGCTGCGAGGAGGGAAGGAGGTGCTGAAGCCCTGGCACAAGCCAGCCTGGCACAGCTCTTACTCTCGTCCTTACGAGAACGGTCTCCAGCGGGAGGGCTGCGGCGAAGGGCTGTTCAGATGATCTGGGGGGAAGAGAGAACTGGGAGGAGTTCTCAGTCCAGCGAAGCGAGGTCGGCGTGTCGGGGTTCAGCGCCAGGAAGATGCGAGTTACTTGACCAAAGAGCATCGTCAAAAAAGAACAAAAATTTTTAGTAGATTTAGCCTGCAAGTGGAAATCAAGCTTCAAAGGACGAGTGAGGGAGCGGGATCACGTGCGCTGCTGCTTCGGGAGCCCGGGGCGCGGGTCTCCCTTCCCGCGGTGGGCCCCGGCCGCCCCGCTTGCGTTTCATTCCTGTTCTACAGCGTTCGACTTGCGTGACTAAGAAGGGACTCTTTTTTCTTTAAAAGATGTTTTATTTGTAGCCTGTTCCCAATTGAGGCCTTTACTTGAGAAACAAATGCTTCTGGTTAGCTTCTGTGTGGAATATGTCCAGCTTTAAACCACTGCCGTGGGTAAAATTCACTGACAGCAGAAGAAATAAAAACAAACATGCGCTGAGATGGGGCACTTCTGTCCGCGGGCCAGTGGGAGTTATTTTCTTCAAAGGGAAAAATTACACATACGCACGCAGAATAAATGAAATATGTATAAATAAAAACACCCTACGGACTTCCCCGGAACCGGAGCTCGAGAGCCTGCGGGCGGCCGGGCCCCGAAAGGAGCCCGTGGCGGAGGGAGCCGGGGAAGGGCCTTCGCCTGGGAACCGGAGGGCGTTCTGCCTACCTGCGGTTACCGCTGGCGCGAGGGGGGGAGTCGCTCTGTAGCCTCGGCCGGCTTTGCTTTGGGGCGCCTGCCCGCGGCGCCAGCAGCGCCGAGCCGGCCGGGGATCGGGCGCGCGTACGGCCTTCCCGCCAGGCCTGTTTTCCCGGGGGTTTTCACGTTTGCCTCTTTGGGCAGGGGAGCGCTCGCTCCAGGTTTCTCCTCCGCACGCCTCCCGCAGCGTAGGCGGGCAGCGTCCGTGGCCACCGCGCTGCCGCCGGCGTGCCGTCCGCCTGCACCCAGCGCCGCCGCGCTCGGCCCCGCGGCCGCAGCCTGCAGCCCCGGGAAAGGGGCTCGTTCTCTCCTTTCCTCTCTTTTATTCCCAAACAAGATTTTGAGCATTTTGAATTGTTTTTGTTCGTGCTTTTGTTTTTGCACAGCCCTTAGCGTGTTTTATACAAATATAATGAAACAATTTAAGAAAATAAAAGGAATGGAAATACCCTCGTACAAAGTGGAAGCAGAAGAACACTATCAGCGTTATCAGCTGTGCTCGTGACCAGGCGTTCAGTATTGCAGTGCGTCAAAGACGCTGAGATTTGCTCCATCTGAGAACCCCTGCGTGGAGGCAACGCCGCAGCGCACCCGTGTCTGCTGTGCTCCCAAGAGGCTGTGATGTTTTGGGTCTGGGGCTGTGCTTTGTTTTGTCTTTTTTTTCTCCCAGGGTTGTTCCATTTATATTTTTAAGGTGGTTTTAAATCTGCGAGGCTTTAAATGATGTGGCACCTTTAAAAGAGTTGTCTAAAAAGGTAAAAATAATTAAGAAAAACCCTGATCCCCACACAAAACTCCCACCTCGCTTTTTGTAGATGTGTTTTTTTCACTGAACGGCTGGAAGAGTTGGGCTGTGTGGGTTGCTTTGTCTTTTCTTGGTTTCCAGAGTATCAGCACCTAGCCTAGTAGCAGTGCTTTATTTAGAAACCTTGTTTGTAGGGAAATGTTTGCAATGTGTATTTTGGGCCTCTGAAAGGAGGATCGTTTTCTGAAATGCCTGGAGAAGCAACTTGTCCTTTATCATGGTTATTGTTTAAGAATATTAATGAACGAGAAAGCAACCTGTCACAGGAATCCTTTGGAAGATGCTTATATTTTTTAAAAAGGGAAGCAAAATTGTTTCTTATTTATTTTTTATTAAACAATAGGGTATGTTCAGACTCTGTTCTGGTGAGCCTTTAATTGGCACAAAAGGGCAGTTTAGCTTCATCTTAAGGAGCGATTGTCAAACAAGCTGAAGTTGTTTGCTCCCCAGAAACATATGGGGCTGTATGCTGTGATTTGCATCCTCTTTTCAACGATTACAGAGCGCGGCAGGTTATTCTGTTGGCACAAAAAGAGCGACTGGTGAGGAGCGCTCTCCGTCTTGGTGCTGCTGCTGCCCGAAGCGGGGCTGAGCGCTCCGGGGCCGGAGGCGGCCGGCTGAGCGGCGCGAGCCGAGGAGGGTCGGGGAGGCGCGTGCGCCTGGCTGGAGCACCGCGAGTAGGAACCCGCTTGTTCGTAAGGGCCCGGAGCTGCTTGTCCGAGCGTCACGAGAGACGTGTTGGTCTGAGCGAGGGGGTTGGAAGCAAGGTTCAGGGCGCAGCAGCTGTGTTTGGGTGGCTGGCTTTGGTGGGGGCTTTACAGACCAAGGACGTTGCGAGCCAAACTGTAACGTGTTTCGTATTAAACGCAGTCCTGGCCTGTGGCATATCGGTCTCTTTCCTCCCTCTCTGCTTCTCCAAAGATTATAAACCCCCTAAACCTTGTTTTGATCAGCATGTGAATGTTCTGGAGCGTCTTAAATTAAATCAAAGCAGCAAGAAATTGATTTTTGAAAAGAAGCTTCTTAAGCAAAAGAATTTCATTATATGTATATATGTACATACACACATTTTTAAAATCCAGTGCAGTAACTTGCAGTGATTCCTTTAAATTCTTCAGTATCTCTCTTGTATAGCATATTTTGGACTATTTCTGGAGTATTGGCATTAAAATTGTGTCCTGCTTCCCGAGTGTTTCCGAGGTTCTCCTGGCTGGGCAGCGGGTGACCCCCAAGCTGCAGCTACCAGCACGTTCGGGTGAACGTTTGCTTGGGCTGCAGAGGGGAAGCGTGGAGTCCGCAGGTGACGCGCACAGGCAGCCCCAGACCTTTTACCAGTGGTGTATAACTTCCTCCAGATGCAACTGGTGGTTAATGGATGTGAAATCCGGCAGGTCTGTAGGATGCTGACTGCAAATGAGGCGGTTTCTGCTCACAAGCACTTGACATTGCTGATCAGAAACGGGTCGTCTTTTATCGTGTGCTTGGCTTTGTGCCTCTGCGTTGAGAGTGGCCATGATCAAATGTGCAAGTAGTTACCCTGGCATCGCTTTTAAAAAGAACACCAATAAAAAGCCGTGTGCTGCGGCAATGCCTTTCTTTTTGAGGAGTGGAGTAGGCTCTTGGAGAGGCTGGAGGAGGCAGTTAACTCTGGTTGTCCTGTCCTGTCCTCCACTCTAAAAAGAGAGCCCTTGCTTGGAAAGCGCAGCAGGCTCAGTAGCACCGTCGGGGCGGGCGTGCAAACAGCAGCCCACGTGCGGGGCTACTGCATGAGCCTGCTCCACCGGACGCCTTCGGAAAGGCTGGCTAAAACCCCTTATTAATTAATTTAACGTTTCGTTCTAATTCCTTTTGCTGCGCTGACGATTCAGTAACCCTTGGGAAGAGAGGGCAGTGCCGCCGCCGGGCTGGCGCAGCATGCCCGCTGCCGGGGGCACGGAGGGGCGGAGGGTGCCGGCGGGGAAAGGCGGGCGAGGGCGCGGGCGCCTCCGACGCCCGGCAGCGTGCCGAGGGGCCGCGCTGCCGCGGCGCGCTCCTCCGCGGCGCCCTGCGCCCGCGCTGCCCCGGGGACGGCTTCTCCGTTCGGGCCCGCGAGCAGCCGGGCACCCGCGGGCGGGGACGGCGCCGGGCCGCGCTCCCGGGAGCCCTCCGGCAGCCGGGCCTCCTGCAAGCCCTGCCGTGCCCTCCGACGGGCGCTGGACAGGCTTGAGGCCGGCAGTCGGCAGCGCCTGGAAGGAGCTGTAAAACCGGAGCAGTTGGGCATTTACTGCCAGCAATGTAACAGCGCGCCCGAACCTTTAGGGGAGCCGGCAGTGGCAGAGACCTGTCCTTCTGGTTTCGTTGAAGTGCACGGCAGCCCTCAGCAGCTGAGGAGCGGCGGCTCTTCCCCGAGGGTATCCGAATCGATCCGGGGGCAGGGGGACCCGCTGGGTCTGGAGTCGCGCGGGTGGGTGGGTGGGTGGGTGCGGCGCCGCGGGGTGCGCCGGTGCCCTTGCATCGCTGGCTCCACGCCGCCCGCAGCGGCGCGTTCCTGACCCCGCTGCTCGGCGTAGCCCTGCGCGCTCAGCGCCCGCTGAGGGACTTGGCTCAGGCGCGGACGGCTTCCAGGTCCTGGGTTTGCGGTTGTGCTGGTGGTTTTCCAGCCTCCTCTCCGGGTTTGTCCGCTCCGCTGGGGCGGGAGGGCGAGGATGCAGTTGCACTGGAGGGCGGGCAGGTCCAGCTCCTCGCCGGCTTCCCTGCTCTCTTGGAGGTGACGTGGTGGGGAATGGAGCGCTGGGAGCAGGATTTAACGGGCTTTGTTTGCTGGTGTCCAGCTGTGTTTGAGGCAGCAACAGAGACCTGGAGCAACAAACAGGGAAAGAAGTGGAGGTTTGAAACAGAACTGTTTCTTTCCTTCCCATCCTGTGCCCTTGGAACCCAACAAATTTTGCTTTTTACTCCCAGCTATGTTAATATAAATAACAAAGCAAGGTACTTTCAGTACAGCTCATAGCAGTTGCGGGTTTGGCTGTTGCTTTATATATATTTATATACATATATATATATATATATATATATACATAAATATACGTGTGTGTGTGTGTATGTTCTGAAGATGCTGATTTTTTTTCCAGTAATTATCACTCCTTATGTCGGCATATTTACTTTGTAGCCCCCAATGCTTCCTTGCCGACAGTGTTTGAGCCTGGGTTTTTGGGAAGACTGTCCTGGAAGAGGCTTCCTGAGCCGAGTTTCTTGCCACCCTAAGCAACATCATCCTGTGGCTTTTTCAAAACTCAGTTGACTATTGCCCTCTCTATTACTGTTGAAAGCCTGTTGACACCTTTCTGCTCTGAGCTCTCCTGTTCCTTGCCTAAAGGCCATTTAATGCCGGTTTTGTTCAGCTGCAGCTCCGTGGGGTGCTGGGCACCTCGCTGTCCGAGGTGGCTTTGAAAATCTTATCTCCAGGTCATGCCGCAAACACCAGAGTCCTCCCTGCTCTCTGCTTGCCGTCCGTTACACCTGCCTTCAGACCCTGGGGCAAAACGTTTGCATGTTGGTTTAACGTGATTTGTAACGATGTCTGCAAGCAGGACTTCGCAGTCCCAGGTCGGCATATTGAACACTTTTTGCCTAGTTTTTGTGGTGGTGTTTCATGTTTCTGTGGGTTGTTTCCGCAGCCCGTCTTCTGGCCCTCTTTCCTTTCCCGCGGGCAGGGAGACGTTACGCTGTTCATCAGAAAAGGAAGGATCCTGTCGGGGGCAGAACTGCTGCTTTGGTTTCGTTGTGCAAGCTGGCTTCTTAGTCCCTTACGTACTGTCGTGCTGAGGTGAATCTTTTCCACTTCAACCCTTCTGCACGCGAGGTTTAGCTTTCGTTCTGTCGCGCGCTCGTGAGCATCCTCGGCTTGAGAAGCCTGTGCGGCGTCACAGCAGCTGGTCCTCGCCCCGCTCCTTCCAGCTTGCTTTAGGAAGTCACCCGGGGCCCGCGGGCGGTGCAGGGGATTGGCTTCATTTGCTTCTGTTTCAGATCGTAAATAACAGCAAAAGGAGCGCTGTGCTAGCACGTCGCTCCTGGACGGCGGGGGAGTCGTGGGAGGCGGTGCTGGTGCCGCGGGGCCCGTGCGTCGGGGAGGGCTGCGCTTCGGCGCTGCCCCCGGGACCGTCCGCAGCACGTTTGAAGGGGCTGCCGGCGTGCCAGCTTCTGGGACGGGCTGGTTTGGCTTCCCCCAGACGGGTTTGGATTTCGTCCCCACCAGAAGTTACCATTTGATTCTCCTATTGAAAATCTCCACTTCAGAAACGTTGTTTTTAATAGCTGCACTGTTCTTAATTTTTAAACCCCAGGAGTGGCTCTCCGGCAGGAATAGAAACTGAAAAACAAAGCAATCAAAGGAAAGCTGTCCTAGCTCGCTGGGCATGTTTGGTTAGGGGAGTCTCGTGGGGCTGCTGTAGCTCGTTCTTTAAACTGTTGACTCCTTTTGGTGTGAAAGCCTGGAAAGTTGCAGCCTGCAGCATCTCTGAAACTCATCTGTGACTTGTAATGTATATCGAATGGAGATATCCGTTCTGCTGGAGAGCATATAACAAAAATAATCTAACCTATTCCACCCAAATAGATAAGTCTGAAAATAAGTCTCTCATTGTATTGTCTTTATAAATATCTTTTAAATTGAGTCTGAGTGACAAGATGTGGTTGAGTTACTAGAAGGGTATCTCTGATAGTGTTGGAAAAGCCTTTTCAAATACATTTTATACCCCAATTGTCATTGCAACTGTATTTATCTGAGCTGCCTGCATTCCCCTTCACTTGCTGCAGATTTAAAATGACAATTGGGAGATTGAAGATGGAGATACTTGTGCCACGTAACGCTCTGAACGCGCCGTGGTTCTCCCTTGATTGGGCCCGAATCGCGAGGAAGGAAAAAACATTTCTCGCGAAGGGAGGGGACGGGATGCGAAGCGGCCCAGTGCCGTGCTGGAAGGCAGCGTGGGGAGGGCCGGCGGGTGGGAATCGCCCGCCGGGAGCGCGGCAGGGCGGCAAATCAGCCGGGGCCGTCCGCGCCCCTCCAGCGGGGACGCTGCGTAGGCTTATTAGATTTTCAAATGTTATTTAGCTTGATTGCAGCCTTTTTACAAAAGGAGTTAAGACATGGATATAAAAGATAATAGAACTATAAATTGCAGGACAGGTTCTTATGAAATCAGTAAATTATTCGTTTAACAGTTCTCCGTGTTAATTCCAGGTTGCTATGGCACCTCAAAATGGAGGCTGGAGGTCATTCTGCGCGACGCGGGGCTCGCGCAAGCCGCGCCGATCTTTGTGCGAGGCAGATAATGCCTCGCACACAACCTTCAGCTGAATGATGAATTGCCTCTTTATCTAGCGCTGTCCAGGGAGATCCAGTGCAGACAACTGAAAGAGATGTTTCACACTAGCTCACATTTTTTGGAATTAGACCAAAAATCACATATTTCAGTCCTGAAATCTGTTTAAGTATGCATTGTCTTAGTGGCATCTCTGCTCTCTGTCTCTGGAGATAGACAAATCACGGCAGGCTGAAAGCTAACTTTTGGGTCTGCTTTAACGTTCGTGTGTTACTGCTCACTCTGCTGTTTCTGATGGCCAGGGAGAGCTACTTGGAGAAAATGGATTTGCTTCTAACTTACTGTTTTCAGGAAGGGCCCATGGTTCTCTGTTTGCTTTGAGGAGTGTTTTGGTATAATCTATTAATCCACAAAAAAATTGCTGGGCCCCTGCTAATCTGTATGTTGTTCGCGTGTATTGCTCAGGAGCCGCGTTGTGCCCTGGACGGTCGGCAGCGGTCTTTCAAGCGCGTTAAACTGTGGGAAAGCGGCACGACTGGTGTGGGTTGGTAGGGTGGGGATGGGGATGGGGATGGGGATGGGGCTGGGGAGGAATCGGCGCTGAGGTTGCCTGTCTTTTGTTGTTTTCTCTCCGGCCGTTACTGATGAAACGAAGGCGTTTGCTGCAGGAGGGTACTGCCCTGGTCAGGGATAGCTGGAGTCGTCAGCGTTTCTGTAACGAGTGTCCTTGGTTGGGTTCTTGTTGGTTTGCTTTTCGCAGAGCTGCGAAGCCCCTTTCTCAAGGTCCTTGTTTAATTCTTGTCCTCTCTGGACCTCTTCACTCCCAGGTGCTCAGACTACTCGTGTCTCTGGTGGAAGATAGTGCGATGCTGGGGTAGCGTATCCACACGGTAGATTCCACGGACACCCGGAGTGGGCGCGTACAAAACCGGTGTGTCATGTTTGTGAGGGCAAGGAGAAAAGCTTTAAAAACCTGGCTGAGTCTCCTTTTCTTTGTAAAAACAATGCTTTTGGAAAGTGTGAGTCTTTCTAGTTATCTTAGACGCAGCAGCCAGCAAAGCAAGCTGTACGGGGTATGTCTGTGTTGTAACAGAAATACTGAGTGTTGGATGCGTGTATAGAACATCCACCAAGCTCGTGAAATCCAGTTATGTTCAGTCAGGCGATGCAAACCAAGTCTGAGAGTGAGGACTCCAAACCAGCAGCATCTCTTTCTCTGCTTCTTCTGCACATCTTCCGAGTTTCCAGCCCTCTCTCAGCTCCCCGAGGCGAATGGGAGACCTTTGGTAAAAATGGCCAGAAGTCTCTAAAGCTGCATTACCCAGAGGGAAGCAGCTCCTGTTCCGCGACAGTGCTGTGTTTGCCGCCGTGCTTGGTTAATTGAGCCCGCTGTGAATGCTCCAGAGCACGGGTAGCGAGACTTTTTTTTTTTTTTCCCCTGAGACGCCAAATGCAAAGAGCCCCCTTGTACGTGTGGGCAAGTATTTGTGGTCTTTTGCACTGAATAGCCTTAAGTCTTCCTGCTGGCACACGTGCTAACTGCTGCTCCACTTCAGGTAAGAAGATAATGATCACATCATTAAGACACTACTAAAGCTGGCATTACTTGTTAGGTCAACATATCGATCTTGACATTACGCTGCCAGATTTTTTTTTTTTTAGATAATGCCTGTCCGTCCTGCCTCTTGCTGGAGGGGGAGGAAAGTAGAGGGCGAGAAGAAATGCAAAACCAAAAGCAACTTGACACAGATCTTTTCCCCAAAATAAAAGCACTTTGCTCCTTAAAAGATTTGTTCTGCAGCAAAGGCTCCTGCCTTGTTGCTGCTGATTGGATTACTGGCAGATTTCCTTTAAGTCGATAGAAATCCCAAGGGAGCCGTAGGCTCGTGGGTGGATAATTTGGTCATTCTACATAAAGACTCTCCTCTCGCCTTCCGTGTGGGCGCGTGGAGAGGGGGCCGGGCCGGGCACGCTCCCGCGCCAGCCTGCCTGCGGGGCCGTGCAGGTCTGCACCACCTGGGTCATCCCCGAAGAGCAGAGAATAAGTGCAAAGTCTGGCTGCGTTGTCTGTCCGGGGGTGAAGCCTGAGGCCCCGGGGGCCCCGCGGCGCGGGGGTCCCGGTCCTGGCGCCCCGACACATCCGCCAGCTCCCTGAACAACCCCCTGCAGCGCGCGGCTCTCGCGGCTGCCGCAGTTCGCGCTGCGCCCCTGTTCGGCCCTTCCCGCCCTGCTGCGGAACAAAACCCCTTTGCTCTTCGATAAATTTCTGCTTTTCTTGTGATCTCTTCTGTACTGAACCTGCCCAAGCCAGTCTTCCTGATTTCACCAGGCTGTTTTTATAGCATGCTATTTTAGTGCATTTTGGAAGAATAGCAGTAATATTAAATTTTAGATAAAATATATCTTTTATTTCAGTAAACCTTTATTGGGAGTTTTAATCTGTGCTCACTGTCTGTGTTTTTAAGGGCTTAGAAATCAAAAGCAGTAGTTCCAAAATACATGATGTTTTAGTCATTGACTTCCGGAGCGGCGGCGTGGAGACCCGTGCTGAGCTAGTTCAGTGCCCCTCCTGAATGTATTTCATTAGGAAGGGTCCATATGGTGTGTCAGGGAGAAGGGGAGCACAGAGCAGAACCTGTGTCTGCCAAAGAAAACTGTTTTGATCTAATGTTCTGCATAGTACAACTTTGGGGGGGGGGGGGAAAGTAAACATTGTCAGATGGGTGCTGCTAAATTTCACAATTTATCAAGAATTTCAGGCTGTTGAGTGTCTGCCCCCCTCGAATACTCCAGTTTCTGGAGTCTTGTGACTTACACAAGACTGTTCATTTTCACTCATCACGTTGCAGAAAAAAACCCTCAAACGTGAAACCAAAAGGCTCCAGAGTCAGAAAGCTAATTAAACCCTCAACTACATAATTTTTAAAATTTTGTGGCTTTCTGCATGCATCTCCTGCTGTGGCGACAGTGGACTGGGCCACGCAGGGTCCACGGAAGGCAGGACGCGGCAGAGAGCAAGGTAACTTTTCGAGGGTATTAGGATTTTGGGTTGGTTCGTGATTGCCTTGGAAGCACGCGGTAAATCTGTCCGGCTTGCTCTCCCGCGCCCTTTGAGCTTGGCTGCTTTGACGTCGACGGCGGCGAGGGAGCCGCGGCGCGGCGGCACCCGCCCCGGCGCCCGCCGCGTGCCGTGCAGTGCTTTTCTCAGTTACCTTTGGCTGAATGAAGCAAAATTCGCAGCTGGCGAGGCTGGGCGAGGAGCGGGGCCGAGGCGGCGGCCCGCGAGGCCGTGCGCCGTGCCCGGTCGCGTCCCGGGCAGTCCTCCTCCTCCTCCTTTTTGATCCTATCCATTTTTTTCCTTTTGGGCTAGCTTTGCACTTACTGTACTGAAATAAAGAAGAGCCAGTGTCCTATGGTTAGAAGAGCAAGGTTAAAGTCTGGCCACTTCTCTTAGTCCACTGTGGATTTAGCTGCGAGATCAGCACTGTAACCTTACTTATGAAAGGGGTATAAATCTCATTTCTCAGAGTGCTTAAAATTGTGTTAGCAAAAGCACAAGCGAAACATGGTACAAAACACTCTTGCCTTAACCTCTTGGGGATGGGACAGATCCTTCCACTTTTTCTTAAAACATTTTCCAGCTTGCAGCTGGCGTTTGAAAACGTGCTGTTAGTAAATCTGTGAACCTCTCTGGTGGTTGTTTCCAGGTTATTTTTCTTGCTTTTTTTTTTCCTACTATTTTAAAGCATTGGTTACAAAATGAATGCTTTGCTTTCCTACAGCCTTTTATCTTGTAATGTTTTCAGCAGACACTCAAGAATTAAATATGTACAATTTCCATAATACTGATTATCCCCGTTTAAGTGCTATTTTAGAGGGTATTAATTTCTGTTGCAATAGCAGCCGTGGCACTTAGCACCAGCAGCCCAGCTTTCCCCCTGTGTCTGCGACTCGCTTTTGGTGTGAGCCGTGATTTGGCGTGAATTGCACATCACCTTTTTTTAGCCCGGCTGTTCTAAATGAAAATGCATTTCTGTGCTGAGACGCTCAGACATCCAGAATGAGGAGTTGGTGCTTTGTTTGAAGAAAGCTGCCTCTGTCACTTTTGATATCTTCTGTTTTTTGTATGCAGAAACACAAAGCACAATTAGAATACAGTTATATATCCTCGCAGTTATTAAAGCTTGGATTAACATGACATAAAGTTTTGTCTGGGGAGCCTTTTGCTATGGCTCAGGGAGCATTTTTGTGTGACAGTAATAGGCTACAGTTAATATACTTGAATGATACCAGAATCTGTGTAATAAGACAGAACAAAGGGGGTTTATTTGAAGCTGAATTACAAAGGTGGAATTATCATTGTGAACAATCCACCGAGATTGGAGCTTAATTATTGTATCTTGTGTTATTTCGGCATAATAAAGTGTATTCAGCAAAGCAGAAAGTTAAAAAATACATACTTGTGTCAGAAGGACATCTTGTCAGTCATCTGGAATTGATGTGTGGACCTGTCACCTTATTCTTAGCACCAAAATCCTCTCTTTGCCCATTTTTGCAGTTTGTTTGATTTACCGAGCCTGTTTGCCATGATTCAAGTGTCTCTTGCAGCGTTTCTAGGAGAGATTCATCACTGGGACATAATCCATTCAAATAGCTTTTGGACAAGAGAAAAGTGTATGAAGGCAGGAGGTTTGAAACCGAATTTTGCAAGGCAGCTAGCTGCTGGGCCCTGCCGCGGCTGGAACGGGGGGTTGTTATTCTTCGGGGCTTAACAGAGAAAAGGGGATGAAAAGGTGGGAACTCCTTTTAAGCACTGCTTTCCTGGCAGCGTGCAATTACATGCACGTCTCTGCAATTAGGTACGAAGCGCTGCTCTCCCTTCCCCGTTCCCTGCCTTAATGTGCTGGTGGCTGAGGGCGACTGATCTAAACCAGTCAGCGTCAGCGTAATCTCATTACTGTACAGATTTTATTTCACATCTATGCTTATAACCTATTAAATGGCTTAATTGTTTTGACAAGCCAGGCAGCTGCTATAACTTGGTGCCTGAACTGCCCGGTTCGGCGCGGGGGGCTGGGTTTGCTCAGGTGTTTGGCTCCGAGTGGCGCTTTGGGGAGTCGCCGGCGGGAGCAGCTCCCGCGGCCGAAGCGCTCGCGGGCCCCGGGACGCGCCGGGAGAGGGGCGGGAGCGGGGCCGGGCCGCGCCGGCGGCCCCGGCTGCAGCGCGGGGTGGTCTGCCGCAGCCTCGGAGAGCCCCCTGAGCGCGGGCGGCTCTGGCCAGCAGCCCCTCGCCCGGGGCTCCGGGCACCGGCGTGGCGCCCGAGGCTGACCCTCTGCCGGGGCCTCCGGCCCCCTTCCCGGGTCGAACGGGAGGAGGAGCGTCCTCTTCCAATTCTTGCTTACGAACCGAAAGAAAACGCCGCTTTTTCACGTTCCGATTCCGGTACCTGCGGGAGGTTGAGTGCCTTCAGCTTGCTGTTAAACAAACGCAGGTCTCGCAACAGAAAACGCTGCATTTTCCGCAGTAGGGTGTAAAGTGGTAGGAATGCAGTTTGAGAAACCTGGATGTCGTGATTATGCCTGTAATCTCTGTGCTGTCCCGGGGTAATTAGAAAATACAGCTGAAGCTGATAGTCGGGCGACCGGGTGAGGCTCTGTCAAAGCGCTGAGCGCTCACGTTGTTGAGGTGTGCAAGACCCAACTTGCGCACCAGTAAGGGCAGTCTGAGGGCCCTAAACCCCCTGGGGGCAGTAGGCTAGGGAGCTGCAGGACACGGCTGCCGGGAGGCGTGCGGCGAGGGGCAGCCCTCGGTTTAGGTGCTGGAGCGTCCGCGGCGTACCGTACCGCAGCCGTGTCACTAATTGCTTTTTTCCTAACGTTGCGTTCAGCCCTGATGGCCTGTTCTGGGTAGATTGCCTTTCCCAGAATTTATTACAGCGTTCTGCGAAACCTGCGCAGCGAGTGGGAAGGGCTGGAGCGGAGGGCGATGAAATCAAGGCTCTGGCTCTGGCGAGGCGTTCCCGCAACCCCTGCTGGCTTCCGGTCCGCGGTTCCTGGCGTGTTTGAAAAGGGCTGAAGGTCGGGCCGAAACCCCGAGCGACAGGAGTCGGAGCGAGTGCTCCGTGCGGACCGTCCTCGCCGAGGGCCGCTGCGAGTCGAGGCGAATTTGTGCTCCCGAGCGTCTGCGTTCTGGGTGCTCTTTCCAGAAGTGAACAAACAAAAGCGTACGTGTAAAGATACAGGCCGTGTTTGATTTAGGGGTGGAGGGAGAAGGGGAGAGAGAGTTCTGCTTAGAAGAAATAGCCCTGGAAAAGTATCGTTTAATATGCAAGTCAGGATATGAAAAGAACAATAAAAGGTGAAGGGATCTAGCAGGAAATAAAATGAAACTTTTTTTCATTACAGTGGAGGGAAACTTAGATGAGTTTTACTTGCTAATAAACTACCCTGTTTCATTTTGCAGCTGAGCCTTTTTCTGAAGCTGACTGTGGCAATTGTTCATACTGTTTTTTTTTTTTTAAACTCCGGGCAATAAAGAAGCCCTTCATGCATCAGGAAACATAGTAATGTAATACTTGTCTTATCTTCACACTTATTCAGCAGGTATTTACAAAAGGGCAGGAGGAAACTCTTTAAACTCCATCCTGCTCCTCTGCTCGGGATGTTTCTTAATCAGAGCTATTTACCTGGGTCTGTCCTACGTCAGGATTGCACTGCGAAGGCGTCAAAGGAAAAAGAGGGAAAAAATCTTTGATTTCTCGTGAATGCAAGATGCTTCCTTTGTAACAAGCAAGGTTCTGTGCTGGTTTTTATTGTGTGCATGGACTGTGTGGTTCCAGCGTGCGCTAAGGCTGTGTGCTCATCCCCCGGCGTGCTCAAGGTGCACGACCATGACCAGGCGAACGGGAACTTGTTCTTCGCTGCGTAGAGCGATAACGCAGTCCCGTTATCAACACAGAAATAACTCTGTGTGGACCAGTAGGCCCCTTAAGTCTGGATTCCAGAAAGTGCCCAAAAAGCTGTAGACCCAAGAAAGTGTGAAAATGCCGTTATCGTCTTCAAAAAAACCATTTTGGAAGGACTTAGTTGGACTTAACTGTATGCTTAAAAGTGAGCCGCACTCAACGGTAGTCTCCACGCGTTAGGGGCCTTTCCCGAAATAGCCGGCGCGCGGTGTCCGGAGAGAAGAAGGTTTCGATGCTCTGCCTGGGACGTGGCGTCGCGTGGTCTCTGCCTCTCGCCGTCTGGGCCGTTCGTTTGCAGTAAGCCGCTGCTGTGCTGGTGGCATCGGCGGGGAAAGCGCTGGGTTTGGGAGGAGGAGGATTTACGGTTCGGGTAGCTCCCCTCGCCCAGGGGCTGCGCTAGTGCTTTGAGCCCCTTGGGCGCTGCGGGTAGCGCTCCCGCCGGCTCCGGGCAGCCCGGCACGCAACGCCCGTGCGCTCTCGCTCCGTCCCTTCAGAGGTGTTGGCAGCCCCTTTTGCACCTCCCTTGATCATGGGAAAGACGGGATCGAAAGGGATCTAGTGGAGCTAAAGCCCATCCGGAGA
Source organism: Rhea pennata (assembly GCF_028389875.1). Classification (NCBI taxonomy): domain Eukaryota; kingdom Metazoa; phylum Chordata; class Aves; order Rheiformes; family Rheidae; genus Rhea; species Rhea pennata. Next base: position 1,750,288 of record NC_084682.1, read on the forward strand.
GATTATTAACCGAAAAGCGTCGCGTGTTCGCGAGCGAGCGACGCTGCGTAAGGGACGCCGCGTGGTTAAAGCGGGCCGGTACCCTCAGGCGAGTGCGGCCGTGGCCGTAGCGCGCGCGCGCTCTGCCGCGTGGCCCGTCCGGCGCGGCTGGTCCGCGTCCGGAGCGCGCTCCGGGGCTGCCCGTCGGCAGCAGCCGCCTCCGCCCGGGCCTGACACGCAGCACGCCTTAACTGTTGCTTGGGGAAGAAAAGAGATCCTTTGCAGCGTTAATACGCAGACGAGCACGGCGAAGGGAGAAGAATTGCTCCTGCTGACGGCAGCTAATGTTCCGTGAAAGTAAAATCACAAACGGCCGCGCACCTGGCGGGCGAAAGTGCTGAAGGAGCAATGTTCCACCCGTGCCCCCGTGGTGGCTGCAGGAGAACTCCGCTTCCGCTTCCCCTTCCCCTTCCGCTTCCCCTTCCCCTTCCTCTTCCCCTTCCCATGTTTAATGGTGTGGGAAAACTTTGGCGTGCTGGCGGGGACGTGGAGTGGTTAGGCCCGGTCTGAGAGCATCCCGCTGACTAACGGAGCGGAGGTGAACCTCAGCGTCGTCAGCTCTCGTGGTTCTGCCATGGCCCTTGCGATACTGGATATATTTAAGCTTCAGTTCACAGAGTGATGTGATTAGGTTTAACTCTCGGCATTTGCTTGCGAAGGAGTAAGTGCGCCTATGTTTCAGCTGGAGAAGCTTAAGGCTGTGAACTCTACTGGATCACGTGCAAATGCCAGAAAAGAACATTATAAACTCTGTGTGTGTGTGTATACATACAGGAAACTAAGAAAGTATAGTTTGCTTCCTCTCTGTGATTGGTAATAGCTCCTGTAGGCAGGTGCCGAGGGGAAAGGTGCCCTTTCCCAACTGCATCTCGGAGCACAGACCTGCCATGGGGTGGTAAAGCACTGTTGGGCCCTTACTAGCAGCACCTCTGCTGGGCTGAGAGAGGAGTAAGAGGATTTGGTACATCTCACTGGCTCCTGAGAGCTCCCGTGGTCTCTGTGCCAGCTCCTCAAACTCTATTATTTTGCCTCAGAATTGCAGCAACAGACGTATTTTCCATGCAGCTAAGGAGACCCAGGGGACAGCCGCCCATGTGCTGGCAGGCATAAGCTGTTCTGGGCAATTAGACCCGGCTGCAGAACGTGACTGCGGACGAAGGAGATGAGACCAGGCCTGAGGCTAGCTTTGCTGAGGTGGAGGCAGGCTTTGCTGTCTCCATAAAAGCACAGCAAAACAGCAAACACCTACATGCCCTGAAGCTGAGAAGAAGATATCACTATGATGTTTTTACTCTGCTTTCTTGGTTGCTGTTGTCCTCAGCTTAATTTCCATTGCGGGAGGCATCGCTGAAGTACCTGGCACTATGTTAGCGTAACTGTGGGAGATCAGGACCGCTTTGGCTGGAGAAAGTAACTGCCCGTGCCTGCGCGAATGAAGGAGCAGTCAGTGACTCTTTCCTAGGGTGGGTTGCTCTGCATCCCTGTTTCTGGCAGGGACTCGTCCTGCCTCTCTCCCTGGTGGTGTATCGTGGGCGGTGGGTGCATCATACCTACTGGGGGCAGGACCCTGGGAGCTTGTCATGCTTCCGATCTGCCAAATGGAGAACAAGGCTGCTGCCAACCCGGGCTGACTTTCCTGCAGCTCGCTGGCACTGGCTTCGTCTGTTTTTCTTACCTGTTTTCATTGCCTTTTCATTGCTTGGGTAGTGGCACAGCAGTCCACGATACCAAAGCGAGATCTATCTTTGTTTCCGTGCTTTTTGCAAGAACCTCGTCCTCCCTCGTGGTGGTGGTGTTCCTTGGTGGTGTTAGCTGATGTGTGGGGGAAAGCTAATAAAGACAAGGCAAGTTCCCAGATGAGAGCAGGTTAAAGGAAAACTCCAGGAGCCCTTGTGTAGTCTATAATGTGATGTGAGTGTGGCAGATTGCCTTATTTTCATCAATACTTCATATTATTAATGCCAAAGAAAGAATGTGGGAGAGACTGTCTCTATGGAGTCATCTTTAATTTGTCCTACTGTGTAAAGCTCTGTTATTTCTGGAGAGCATTAGTCATTCCTACATCTCCCTTGGTAGACTGAGTGTTGAATAACATGTTGGCTTTTTGCAGGAGCATTTTGAAGTCCAAGAGCAGCCACTGTGCTTTTTGGCAAGGTTTTGGATGCTCTCTGCCATGTCACGGCTGGTGAGCAAGCCCTGAGATTAACGTGATTGAATGACTGTTTTAATTTCAGCCCCGATGGAGCAAGATTAGTTACAATGATATGTGTGTGTTGAATAAAATTGTAGTTTTATTAGCTATAATTGCTAAAGAAGACTTTTTAAAGACTTGACTGCTGGGGGGAAAAATTGCTAGCACTGGAATTTGTTCTTGCACAGTATGGCATTGATTATTACCGTGGAGCATAATATGTTAGCCTTGGCTGGTGAGTCGTCATTGCCATGCCCGGGGAGATGCTCAGCGAGGGGCCCGCCGGTGTGTCGCTAACCCCGGAGAGGGGGGTTGCGCAGCCCGTGCCCGGTCTGCGGAGGATGCGGGTCTGCCCCACGCAGCCAGGGAGCTGCGGCTAGCCAGTGACGCTGTAGCGGCTCATGCTTTTAGCCCTGGCGGTCTGGGGAGCGTTGGCCGAGGTGCTGGCCATCGCAGTGAGTCCTCCAGCAGCACCCGCAGCGTGATGGCAGCGTGTGGAAACGGGGATTTGGCCACTTTCTGGAGCGAGAGCCTGGACTTCGGTGAGTTTACCTGTGCCAGGCCAGGACATGGTCGTTTATGGACGTGGTCCACCGTGGTGTGGCGGGCTGAGACGGGAAGGGTCCGAGCAGTGACGTGCCTCGAATGGGCAGAGCTCTTCTGTGCACTCGTAGAGGCTTCGGTTCGCTGGCTCGTCGCTCCCAGGAGCGGTGGCCCCAAGCCGGGCTCCGCGTGCCGCTGCCGCCTGCCAGCCCTGCTCGTGCCGCCCGTCGCTGAGCTGGGTCAGGCCGGCGGAAGGCGAACCCCCAGGAGGTCCTGCCGTTACGGCTCACCCCGCGTAGCTGTTGCGTGAAGCTGCACCGCGGTGCACGGAGGAGGTGTGACCAGAGGAGGGCTGGAGCCCTGGTTGCACGGTCAGGCTGCAGGCCACAGTTGCCCCGGCTGAGCATTAAAGACTTCGCTCGGCTTTGGAGGCATCTCTGTAATCAGTGAACGGCCCTTTCTGTGCGTTAAGGAAGGGGCTGGAGCTGCACCGGGGACAGAAAGAGGGGGGAAAAGGTTAAAGTATTTGTTTCTTTGTTTAATTCCATTGTAATCAAACCCGGAGGCCTGGTATGGGGGAACAATCTTTTCTCTAAGAGTCTGGCGCGCTATGTGCATTTGTCTCAATTTATGTGGGGAGAGGTTGTAAATCTGCAGGAGCACGTTGCTGGCTCTCGGATTTCACAGGAGTATTTAAAATAATAGCACCTGACAGTTTACTAGCAACTAAGAGGTTTTTCTGCTTCAGAAAGCAAAATACTGTAGGAGTTATGCAGTGGGTATAAATAATTTGAGGAATTAGGCCAGAATGTCCAACACACTTTTCTAGGAGGAAAAAGATTTGATAGATCTGTAAAGTTTACGTATTGAGGAACAGCCGGGGCAGAAACCCAACCCAAATGAGTATTGTTGAGTGTCATCCTTGTTTAATTTCTTTGCTCGTAGGACTTAATCTGAATTGCCCAAGCATTAGATTACAGGGCGTGATTTCATTTTTCTGGCCTACTTCTTCTTTGCCTCGAACAGGTGAGAAACGCAGCCCTCGCCGTGGTCGGCCGCGTTTGCAGTAAGCAGCCCCCAGCCGCGGGCAGCCGGAGGGGCGCAGGTTTGCGAGTGCTCGACCTGGGCTGGCCGCGTCGGAAACTCGGGTTTTGAATCAGGACAAACTTTCCTGGACTCGACGAGAAGGAATGTGAGGAAGAAAGAGCGCTGTGTGCTCGCTGGGGAGGTTGTGCAAGCGGGCAGCTTCCTCGTGAGGCTTGTACTGAATGAGTGAACTTGATCTAAATGAAATAAAAAGAGAGCTTAGAAATATGAAATAGTGGCTGTTACTGCTGTGTGTGCATGCAGACACCCTGGAAATAAATGTCCGCTTTATAAGCCGCGTTTACACTGTTTGCCGCGGGTTTCCGGTGCGTACGGATAGCGGGACTCCCGTGCGGGCACGGCTGCCCGTCCTGCACGCGTGGGTCGGCCGGAGGGCGACGGCGCTGGGCGGCAGGGCAGGAGACGGGGAAGTCTTCTGTGATTTCTGGGCTTCGCGGCTCTGCGGGTGGTGACCATGCCTTGGCGGGCGTCAGGGTGCCGTCGGGCATGCCCGTCTCCAGGTGCAGGAGCAGCCCACCTCTGCGAGCAGTTGCAGCCTTCCCTGGAAAGGAGGAGGAAGACTCGGAGATAAATCGTTTGGGGCATGAGAAGCCCAGGGATGGGCTAGGCACCAAGCACGGGCACTTCTGTCTCTTGCTCCCCTTTGGGAAAGGTGCGGGAAGCTACTCGCACTGGGAGAGCAGGTGCCCGAACCGGCTCTGCCTGGCAGCCCAGGAGATCAAGGTGTAGCTGTTCAGCCCATATCTGTGTTTTTTCCTTTCTTATTCCCCAAACTGTTCCCTTTAAGGGAGGGTTGTTTTGTATCCTTGGTCCACTTTTTCATTCTAGGACTTTCCTGGTGGCTTTGTGCCTGGTATTCTCATGCCAAAGAAGTGCTGCAGGATTTTCCCTGGGTTCCTGGGAAACTGGTTGTGCTTTTTGCTTGTTTTCAACTGACTTTACTCAGGATGCAAATCCAGATTGTATAAATAAAAGATTGGGCATGAAGCTCTCCAGAAAATACCCTGTTTTGGTCAGCTCAGCTTTCTAGTTAGGTTTTCCCTGATTTCAGCAGGAGCACCTTTGGTGAACGGTTTTGAAACTCCTGTGTGAGTCTTATTGAATTGCTGCTTATCTTCATAAAAGGCTCGGTCTTTTCGTTAAGGCTTGAGTAGTGATAGGCCAGCACTAAGTTTGATCTTCTTCGAGTGCTCAGGCCTGCCCCGTGGAAAAAGAGAGGAGTTAAAAACCCTTGAGAGGAAAGTGGGAGGAATGAATGGAGAATACAGTGCATTCTTGCACTGAGTTAATCAGCTGCGTTAAATTCAGGACCTTTCCAAGTACAATTAATAGTCATTTTATTTAGGTCATCCTAGTTTTGTTGCTTTAAATACATGCCTCCATTAAAGTTGAAGAAAATCAAATACATTTATCTCTGTGGATCCTTTTGTGAACGAGTTGGGCATATTTTAAATAACCCTGGGAACTGTTAGCATTAGTAAAGCCTTTGGCTCCTCCATTTTTTTTTTCCTTCCTCCTCTTTTCCACTATTCCTGCTTCTGGGCAGTGATTAAAGAAATGGTATGTGCCTTCCTTTTCTTACAGCCCCAAGTCAATTGAAAACGAATTAAATAAACGAAAACCCATTACTTAGGCTTTATGTAAGAAGCTAATTTTAGTTTTGTTCAGGGTCTGAGTCAGGTGTGCATACATGGTGTGCTAGACCTGGGGAGAAGTTGTATGGACTGAAGATGTGTCCTTTTGGTACTAGTATTATCTGGCAGGTCTCTTTTTTTATTATTATTATTTTTTTTCTTCTCCTTAAGTGCTAAGACTTTGTTCATTTTGCAATGTTCTCTCATTTGATACTCTTAATTAGTAAGGATTAATAAGCTGCTTTAAGGCTCCGTGTTGAGCCATAGTAGGTCTGACAAGGATCTGCGTCTCCTGCGGCGTGGGGCTGCTGCGCAGCGGCCGGAGGCCCTGCCGCAGGGCGCGCGGCCTCCTCGCCCCCGTCCGCGCGCGGAGCTGCTCCGCTGCCAGCTCTGGCCCGCACCGACCCGTCTGCCGCGAGCCGGAGCCGTCCTTTCCTCCACCGCCGCTGGCCAGGCAAAGTGCTTGCGTGCACCGGCCGTGCTTTGTGGTCTTGTAATAACTCGAGCTGGGTTTGTACCGGTTCCGGTTTTCCTCCTGTCCGTTGATGGAGCAGCGGCGGTTCCATTTGCTCTCCCGGACCGTGCGAAGCTGAGTGACGGAATAACGCTCCCAGCGGGAGCCCGTGGGGGGGCTGGGGCAGGTGGTCCGGCTGGGCTGTTTGCAGGCTCTGTTCAGACCTTGTAGTGAGGTCCTGCGCAGGCCAGGTGAGATGTGGCTCAACTTCTCACCGCTGCTATAGTAAAAATCCAGTTCTTTGCTGGCACGTTTTTTCCACCCCGTGGGGAGGGGGCTGCCCTCATAGCTGGTCCCAGGGCTGAGCTCGGGGCTCGCTGCCGCCGCCCCGGGGCTGCGCGCTCCAGAGGCGCTCGCTTGGCGTGTAGCGCGCTCATCCGACGTTGGCATACGAGTGTGGGCAGAGCAGGTCTGCAGCGACCCGCACGTTTGCAGCGGTAGCGGGGAGGTGGGGCTGCCGCTCCAGCAAGCGGTACGGGAAGGGCACTTACACTTGTCTTCAGCAGCGCTGCCTAGCTGGGGCTGCTGAACCTGAAACGCTGCCTGATCCTTGTAAAGTCCACGCACGTTAGCGCGGTGGATGATCTTACCGTCGGGCAAGGCTCCCTGCTCTTACTGCCCTGTCGGTAATGTGGGGTCCTGTCTTTTTCTGTTGTTAAAAAGTGCCTTTGAGGTCTGTTGGTTTGCCTGTTGCTGTACGATAGGTGACTGGTCCCGAGTATAGTTTCAGAAGCAACATCACAGCCAAAAGCAGGAGGAGGGATTGCATCTTCTGGTCCTATTTCTTCCCCCTAGAGAAGCTTTCTCCTTTTTTGGAAGCATGGTGTTAGTGGCATATTTTGAAGTAAGACCTGGAAAACTTGCTGTCCAACCTTCCTTTTAATATATACTGGGCAGGCAAAGGAGCCTCATCATGAAGGGGTTAACTTGTGGACAGTCACAGCTACTAAATCTACTTGAGTTTCATCTTTTTTTTTAAGGGATCAATTTGCTTACTATAGGGTTTACTGCCGGTTACCTTGACTGTGTCCCTTATTTCTCCTTGATGAAAACTTGAACAAGCCGCTTGTGTTTGATTCACAGAGAACCGTGAGAAACGAGCTGTGTGTGTGAGGCAGTGTGGTTTTTTTCATTCTATTCAGCCCTTTGTATATTCAAATTCTTCTAGTTTCAGTTCTTGCTGTTCTGCCAGATTTCCATACCATTGATGGGTTTTCTGAATTAATAAGTTTCTTTCTCCCCCTCCCTCCCATACCCTTGCCACCTTTTTGCAACTAGTGAAAAGTTTTTCTAAGCACGCTGGCCTCTCCATATTGATTTTCTCCTCTTGCTTGTCTAACCAACTCTTAGATGTTTTATTTTGCAAGGCGTTAATAGAATTTTTCTTCAGCCAATGCACTTTATCTATTCAGGAGGTTTCAAGAAGTCTCATTGTGTCACTGGACTATGGAGGAAAGAGGCTATTCTTCTGTTACAATGGCTGCCCTAAAAAATAACGCGGGGAGGGGTAAACTCAGAAAGGGCAGAGACGGAGATAAAATGTTCTGACCTTAGAAACAGAAAAGATAACCAATTAGACATTGCTGAAAGGGCACCAACTGGCTTAAAGAACACCCCACTGATTATTTTTTTTTCTTTAAAGGAATGTTTGGTCCAAATCTGAAACTCAGCTGCAGAGACCTGTTTCCTCTCCCTTTCAGGTTTTAAGATTTGAAGTTGTGGGACTGGCCCTGTAGAGCTGCATGCCTGGTCCGAGTCCCCAAAGTAGATATGGAAATCTCCTGGATTAGCCCATGCAGGCTTAGTTTGTAACTGCTAGTAAGAATTTATTTGCATAAAAAAGATCTCTGCCAAGATCATCATTCCAGTGGAGTAGGGCCTTAGTACACAAGGTACAAAGTGCTTTTTGCCCAGAGGACTTGCGTCTGATGGGTGAGAAGACATGTCATGGAGAGGTGAACAAAGCAGCAGGTCCTCCTGTAACTCGACACTGTACTGAACCCCTAGTGTCACCATCCAGGGCCAGGACCTGTCTCTTCTCTGCCTGGAGGAGCAGGATGAGGCTGCACAAGAGGTTAAAGTCTGTGTTGCAAGCCATAGCTGAGAGTGAGACAGGGTTTTAAACAAGGCAGCTAAGGTTTCAGTCTGCTGGAAGGTTTCTGGACAAGACACAGCCGCGCTAAAGCAAAATGAGGTTAGAGTCCTGTCATGCATCATCTTATTTCTCCTCTCCCCCTAGAAGTAATAAATCCAGAAGTTTCAAAGTCCCCAGTCATTCATATACTTCCAGGAGGAGGTGTCATTTTGAAATGATGGACCTTTCCAGTGTGGATTTAGCTGGGTGAGCCTGCTCTCAGCTGCAGCCTTTGGCTTGGGATGGAGAACTTCACCATCATGGCTGTATTTGCACCATGATGCATCCGAGACCTTCCTGGCTGCCTCTGGGTCTAGTGTAGGATTTGAAGCAAGGAGTTTATGTTAGAAGAATTGCACTGGTAAACCTCTGGAGCAGACTGGTGAGCACGCTTGCGTGGACTGAGGTTGAGAGGCAGTCAAGATGCTCTAGGAGAAGGCATTTGGTTCATCATGGGATTTTTGGTTCCGGTGAGGCCAAGACCTGTGGGAATGAAAAACAGAGACTGCTGTGCAAATGTAACCCCAGAGCAAAGTGGTGGTTGGAGGATGAAGGGGAACTTCTCCCTTATCTGCCTTCTGATATTACTCAGGCCTGTGAGTTTTCTTTCTTGAAGTGAAAAAAAAACAGCAGGACAAATGACTCTGTGCTTAATTTAGTTTGTATTTTTCATTGCATCAGCATCTTTAGGTCTCCCTTGAGATGGATATTAAGGATTAAACAGAATTAGGGAGGTATGTTATTCTCCTCCATCTCAGGCCATTGCTAAAACATTTTGCAAACCACTTTGACTAAAGAAAGTCAATTCACTGGTGATACAGGTTTTCAGCAGGCCCTATTTTAAAAGAAGAAATAGAAAGTCAATAACTCTTTCAGAAAGATTGTACAGGACATTGCCTGTGGTGCACAGGACTGACCTACCCCAGCTCCTGAGGCTCTGAGCAACAGTTTAAAATGTGATAATGCTGGCAAATAAACCCCAGCACAACATCCTTCTAAAATAAGTGTAAAATTTTAGGTGTGGTTGCACAGATTAAATGGAGGTGGAATAAATCATGCAAATAGTAATGAAACTTGAAAGCAATTTGGTTGCACTTCAATACGTTTCATCAGTCATCTCTCTCTTCTGAAGTGGAAATACCAAGCCTGATGCGAATTAAACTTTCTCCCTCCTCCCTCTCCCCTCTTCCTCTAGCTTTTCAAAAGGCCTTTTGAAAACCTCTGAATACCTTTCTTGGCTGACCAGATTTTACCCTGCTCATACTTCTTGAAGCCTTCTAATTCTCAGCCAAGACAGTGACTCTCATTTGGAGGAGGCATGGGCTTGATTTGGCATCTGCAATTCCTCGCTTGGCCTTTCCTTATCTCTCCACAAAAGGGAAGAAGGCTGAGAGAGCGCTGGCTTAGGGACACGTGAGAGCTGGAAAAGCTACTTAGATGTTTGGCTTTTTAGGACAACAAAACTTATGTTCACTTTTCTGTTTTATGATCAAATGCCAGCTAGGATGTGAGTTGAAAGCAGCAGATTTCCAAAAGCAGGAACTGACTCTGAGCAAAAGAGAGGAGATTTGATGAATCGTTTGGGGCTGAGCTGAGCTGCTCCTGCCTCTGTCTCCTCTTCCCATTCGTGTGTGTTTGTGTTTCTGTGGACTGTGCAGCTGGTGTGTTAAAGCCTGCGTTTCCCCTCTTCTGTCTTGCAGGTAGAGGACGCCATGCTTATGTTTGACAAGACGACCAACAGGCATAGAGGTAAGAGAGAACTGGAGCTCAGACATCACTTGTTATGAAAGCTTCTGCACGGTGAGCACAGCCTAAAACCAGTGTCAGCGTGGTGACCTATGTGTCTAAGTTCAGCGACACTAAATTAGGAGAGCATCTGGTTTTGAGACAGCTCCCTGTGTCCTGCAAGTGCTGCAGAGGAAGGGCTTTTTGGGCCCAAGTACCATGCGTCATGTGGGGTATCTTACTGGGGATGCCTCTTCTGGTCAGTCTGATGACTTGACTTTGGGAGGATCCCTGTTAGGCTCTGTGGTGTCCTGGGGATGGTAAAGCCTGGGGAGCTGGTGTGTGGTGAGGCTGCAGGGAAGGGGCCTGAGCTAGAATTGGAAGAAAACATCAGAGATCTTTGTATTTGTACAGCTGGTCCCCCTGGATGCCCATCCAAATGGGCCTGCCCCGGCCCTGCGGGGTTAGCCTTCAGCCCACTGGGCACCTCCACACATGACTTCTTCCTGAGGCTGCATGTTAGATACCAGAACTGTTCCAAGATACCCACAAGCCCTTGGGGACCAGCAAGACTCTTCTCCTTTCAGCCTCCTTTCCTTTGACACAGGACAGGTTCAACGGCTCAGTTGCCAGTTGGTTTCTGTAGGCTTGCAAATTTGTAAACCTGTATGGGGCATGTTCATGTCCACATGTGTATGGACTTGCAGCCAGAGCCCCTGGGTATGCACAGCTCATGGTGACAGATGAAGATGATCCTTTTTAGTGCTGCAGCTCCAGAGAGACCCATCACAGATGAGGGTCCTATCATGGTAGGCGCTGTGCAAATACCAGGCATTGCAGTGGCTGGCTGAGATATGGCAATAGTGACAGCACTTTGTGAGGTGCCAAAATTGGGGCTTTGTTTTTCAGGATTTTTGAAAGATGGTCATGCTTTTGAGACAGTGACTAACATTTTAATTGAGATGTTTCCTTGCCCAGTGGCTTTCCTGGAGAGCCAGTGGGGCCTGACCCCTCCAGTCAATATGTGGCTGCTGGTTCAGCTGGAATGTTTACCTAAGGTTGAAGCAAATAAGACTGAGCCTGAATTACCTGGAGCGGATGGGGAGGGAAGTTTGTGAGATGGGAACCTCAGCCATGCTGTGGTCTCCATCCTACTCCCCTCTGTGCCAAAAGCACCGTGATACTTTATTAGTAGCATGCTCATTTGTAGCTCCTAGGTGAGACCAAGGTTGCCTTGCGATAAGTGGCCATAGAAAATCCCCGTCTCCAAAGAGCTCGCAATCTAAACAGGAGAGAGAGCCTGGAGGAAAGGTGTGTGCAGCTTATCCCTGCTTCAGTGAAGAGAAGCTGTGCATGTGTTTGGCTTGCAGACAGACAAAGTGCCGTGCCCTGCGACAAGCTGTGACCGGTCCCTGGATTCTCACCGTCTCGATCTGCGGGTAAGCGCAGAGCTGCCCTTCGGCCGCTGGCTGCAGGTCTCCGCTCGCAGTTCCCTGGGGCAGGGGCTGGGCAGCGAGTTCAGGGGCCTGTGGGCCAGGGAGAGGCAGCCAGTGCAGCAGGAAACACGCAGAACATCAAAGCTGCCCCATCTGCCTGGGAGATGCAAGGACCAAAGATTGAACTCCTGTCAATCCATGCACATCTTACAGGATACATGGAGAGTTTGTGCCAAGTTGGGTAACACTAGATTGAGCTGGCCATAAGGCCAATTAAGTTGAGAAACCAGGAACTTAAGGTTTTACAATCTTGTTACTGTGGATGGTATGGGGCACTGTCTGGGTGCAGACAGTTGTTTAGTGCCCGTGGAGAGGTCTCCCTAGACTAAAGGACCCACAAGAGTCTAAATTTGGAGGTTGGGAATTGTAGAGGTTGGCAGGAATTCTGGTGCTACTTGCTTCTAGTTTAGTGTTAATCCACATGGCATCACAAATCACGGCTAGAGTGAGCGGTTTAGAAGACCTATTTGTTTCCTTATCTCTTTATACAGTAGCAAAAAGTGGCGGGCAGTTATGCTAGCACTTTGCTATCTGAGCACGAGTGTCTTGTCTAACAACCACTTATCTTGGGTACTGTGCATTTGCTTGCTTGCAGACCTATGTGCTGCACAGATTGGCTTGCATGTATGCTAAATGTAATCCTCTCAAGCCTTGGGACTTGAGGATTAAAAGTCTGTTTTCTCACTTTATTAATTTTCCTGTAGGCTGTGTATGTGATCCAGCAAGGTGAATGAATCTGGAGCCAGGAACTCCAGATCTCTAACCACCTATTGAATGCCAGACTTTGGGCAAAACACAGCAATTAGATATCCAGTTTTCTCAACAGTAAAATGAGGCTAATGTGTGCTGATGTTGTCCTTCAAGAATGCTCTCCTAGTATTGGGGTTTCAAGCATACTGGTGTCTTGAAGCTCAGAACTTTCACTCCTCTGACGATGATATCTCAGAATAAGCAGGATCTCCGGAAGGGGAGTTTCCCTCCATACACTTCACAACAGAGACAAGTTTCATTATTGCTTCTACAGTTCTGTGAAAACGAGCTGAGGATTGTTTTCAATGTTACGGTCATTCATTTCAGCGGAAATAAATGACATGCTTCTGCCTCTCGGTGGACTCGTTCACGCTGCAGCAGAGATGCTGAGCTCCCAGGCCGATCCTGGTCTGACAGCACTACCATTTAGCTCGGTGGGGCTAAAAATACCTGGAGTCTCCAAGTGACACAGGTAACTGCAGCGTGGGCAGTCTCTGTGACCCTCTTCTGTCCTCTCTGTATAAGGCTGAGTTTATGCTACCGTCTCCCCACTTTAATATGGCATGTGTTAGGAGACAGTGTAGAAAGTCAGCTACAGCATGTGGCTTGTGTCCTCGTGTGGCAACCGTGAAATGTAGCTTGGATATTTCTGCCATTTGCCTTTCGTGCTCCAGGCACTTAAGTGTCCACACTTTTACTCTCTGAAGGGGCTCGCTTGATCGATGCAGTTATATTGGCCAAAATGTGACAGCTCCCTGCAGCGATGTATATAGCTCCTCTGTTCAGGGAGTCTGCCAAAAGGTGCGGGGGGTCCGAAGTGAAATCAGGAGGCGGCACGCGCCCTGGAGTTCGGAGGGGAGAGCTGCCCAGCTCGGAGCGCCAGCCCCTGCTGTGCTACGCCGGGTGCTGTCTGCCTGGCAGAATCGGAAGACTTGAACTCACAGACGTCTGTCTGAATTATTCACTACTCTGACATTTGCCTTAACAAGAAACTTAGTGACGATGCCTGGATGAGTTGAGCAAACCTCCATAATAATATTCCCTCCCAGCCACTGTTTCCTCTCTAAAGTTGAGGATCATAGGACCCAGAAAAATTCAGTGCAATGAGTGAGAGACTTGCTTGGAAGGTTAAGATTTTTCCAAGCCAAGGAAACATTTGAACAGCCAGTGGCCATCAGTTTTCTAATGGGAACCAAGCGTTCAAAACTTAGAGTTTGGAAAGGTCAACCCTTGACAGTTTCCTCTTATCATTGGCAAATTTCCAGCCCTTCTCTTCGCAACCACCCATAAAGAGGCCATAAATACGTTTCTGCAGCCAAGACCTTGGCATGGTGTTTGTTGTGTTTAAGAGCTCTGTTACATGGTCCGTGGCTGTTGGGCACAAGGGGCCTGCATTTCCCCTCTGCCCTGGCTTCAGGAGCGCCACAGGGCTGAGTCTCCAGCAAGGCTCAGACTCAAGACTTGATGCCTAGAAACGTGCTTCAGTGAGTCCTCTGCATGCCTGTTCTTATTCTCTGTTTTCTTCTCTTAAGCTGCCTCTTAACCTGGTGAGTTTGTGCAGCATGCAACAGGTAGGCTGGAAACGCACCCCAGCGTTCAGAGGGACTCTGTTCCCTGTTCTTTTGAGGCTTTTGCTACCTCATTCAGGAAGTTCTTGCCTCTGCCCTGAGATTGCACAGAGAGGAACCTGTTCTGTTAGCCTGGAAAGCGTGGTCTGAGCTGCTCGATCCAGGAGCACGGGAGGCTGGAGCCAAAGGTGGCTCCACGTGGATGGGGAGAGAGGAGACTCTGTAGAGACATCAAAAATGGAGCGATGGTATTTTAGCCCTTTCTGCATATTGTTTCCTGCAAGCGAGACTCGCTCTTCTGAACAGACCTCAAGGTGATCCTTGCTTTGTCCCTCATGTGGCACTGTGCTGCTGTAAGCGCTTTCCAAGACATGAGGGTGCTGGGAAACTTTTATGTTTGCACTCTGTGCTAGTGCTGAGCTGTGCTTTCCCAGCTCTCCTTCAGCTCTTTCCATGCGCTTGCAGGGAAGGTGGAAGAGCATGCTGGGCAGCCTGCGTTACCCACCGAGAGATAAGCCTGTAGAGGATGGATTCTTCTTGCAAAACACCTTTCTGATGAAAAGTTCCATAGCATCTGACATTGAAGGCTGCAGATGTAGTCGGCACGTTAGCTTTTGTGCAATCCTTTGCTTGTTCCACAAAGGGTCTTTCCCCCCCAGTTTATGTTGAAAATGAGAGGCAGCTAATGTTCCTTGTTTTCCAGCAGTTCTGTTCTATTGGCTAATATTTTACTCCTCTTGAGTGCTGTTAGACAGGAATGATGTTACTTGCACCTCCATTGCTCCACCTCAGTCAGCTCCGGGCCCGGATCTGTTGAGTGCTGGATACATCCCTCTTGCTTGTGCCGTCCAGGGTCAGATGGAAAGGGCTACAGCGATTTTTCGGTGGTGCTTGGCACCTTGGAAGATCGGTTGCGTTTGAGACTATTTCACAGAAAAGAGGCTTATCCTTTTGCTAATTGAGTGATGATGACTGTTGCTTATTCATCCAGGATGAGCCAAAATGCCTCTGCACGGGTGAAGCACTGGGCTAGTGCAGGGCGCTGCTTCCGGAGCAGCACCGGAGAGGTGAGAAATTCAAAGCTCTAGATCTTTAGACCTGCCAAGTTAAGGTGGAAGGAAAAACAAACGTAGCATAAAACGAAAGGCAGAGTACCGTCTTCATCTTCGTATTTCTTTCCTTTTTTTTTTAACAAGTTTTTTCAGACATTTTTCCCTTTTTTACAGGTAACTATGGCTAATCAGGCTAATCAGCTGTGTAGTGAGTTGTGACCAAGAGAGCTCTGCTGCACTGATGGTTTATAAAATTACCCCAGATTTTACAAATTGTGACATTTTCACTGGGTTTGGAAACATGTTTAAAATGCAGTAGTGTGCAGCATCAGTGTTAATGGCAATTCTTAAAACCACTTGCGGGTTGCAATCTGTATCTTCATGTTAACCAGGGGAAAGAGAAATGGCAGATAAAATATCCATTGTGGTTACTCTAGTTAGTAGATGCCTAGAATAATCAAAGTAGGCAAGGGAAAGGAAAAAATATTAAAATTCACTCCCTATTGCTAGGAGGGGAGATAAATTTCATTGTATCAAATTGAAAATATTTGTTGACATAACTCTGGCACGTGTGTGTTACTCGTGTGTATATTCTGATGCAGCGTAGCTTGTCTAGATGTGCGGCCTTTGAGCAGCATTGATTTGTGAATTGAAATACACAGATTTAACCAGCCACACTGAGGCATTTCCAATGCTTCTCAGTGTTGAACAGTGTTATTAATACCCTGGGAAGGCTTTAAAACCCCTCCCAAAATAAAAATTAATGCCTTTTCAATTGGGCACATATTTCTTTGCAGCATTAAAAAAGTCATTAAGCTAAGCATTTGTTGCCTGTGTTGGTGCCTTGGTATTAATATGTATTTATATATAAATATTGGAAGTCTTCTATTTCTATACGCTATTCTGTACTTCTGTAAAGGGAAAAACCCCAGAAGCCCCCCAAGCATTCTGGAAGATCACTTGCCTCACTTTACTGCCTAAAATTTCATAGAGTGAAAATTACAGCTCAATCTTGAAAGGATTTAGCAGATGAAAAAAAATGAGAGAGTGGTGTTATTTTGTTACCCTTGCAAACTCCAGATAAAATCTTGAGTTCAGCATTAGTTATTGATCTTTGGGGTTGGAGGGAGCCTTGCAAGATGATGATGTCCTTCTAACTCCGTCAGGTCAGGGAGCTCCGGAGGCGTACGAGTGTGCAGCGCGGCCGGGCGGCGCGGGGCGAGGATCGCTGCCGCCGGCGGCGCGGAGGACTGCTGCCCGCGGCTGGCTGCGCGGGAGGAGGCGGGAAGGACGTGTTAGATGGAAGCAGCCGAACCAGCGGGTGCAGGAGCGGGACCCGCTCTGCCAAGCTGCGGGAATTTAGCGGAACGGAAAGCGCAGTGCAGCGGGGTGTCTCCTGATAAATTTGTTGGGCAACTCCCCTTCCTCTCCGCAGCGGTAAGCGTGGAGGTAGAGATGAGTGGAGAGACGGTGATGTATTGGTTAGTTAATGCAACGGGATGCTCTTGATCGCTGCCTTAGGTAGCCTCCACCACCGCCTACCTGCGTGGGGCTGTGCTTGGCCGGTGCCCGTGTACTGCCTGTGCTGCGCCAGCCCCCGTGCCCAGCATGCACAGAGAAGAATAAAGATTTTGAGGGACTGATTCTCCCTAGTTGTGATGGCTGCTGTGACATGTAACGCGATGGGTTTTCAAAGCCACACGGCCCCCCGAGCTGGTTTCGTACCAGTTAGCTCTCTGACACGGCCAGGGATGGCGAGGGGAGGCAGGGGGCAGGTGGCAGCGCGTGACTTGGGCTTCCTTAGTCTGAAAACTGAAAATTAAAGAAAGCCAGGCTGCCTGCGTGATGCACCGCGCGTGCCAGGGGCTAAAGCGCCCCAGAAGGCATTCACCGCGCGATCATCGTGGCAGGGGCTTAGCTACGGCTTCGGCGTGACTTGCCTGTCTGCGCGCGCGGCTGCCGCCGAGACCTCGGCAGAGGCACGTGGGAGCGTAGCGCTGGCCCTCGCTGCGCTGCGCGGAGCAACGTGAGGGGGCCTTGACGTCGGCCCTCTCCCCTCTAGCGGCTCTCGGTGCGTAAGAAGTAATTGTCCGGGCAGACGCTGTTGGCATTAATCGTTCTATTTATTGGAAGAGACGAGAGTGATGTTGTAGTAAGATAACATCTATGCCTCAGCTAAGGACGATGCTTTTCTCAGGAGAAAAATAGCCTTTTGTTTTCTGTCCCACTGCCAGAAACTCTGTTTTGTAGTTGACCTCTGAAGTTTTAATTGACATTTTTATAGATGAGCTATAAATATAATTAAGAATTGCTGCAATTATTTGTTTATTGCTGTCTGTCTCAAGTAGAGCAAGGTCATCTGCATTTAAAAATACATCCCCAGGCAGTTTTGGAAAAAGAGTATTTAGAAAATATAGAAATAATTGCCTAATTTGGTCATTTTCAGTGCAGCTTTTCTTGGCAGCAATCTATCGATAGTGCGGAGTGCTTTGAGGAGGGCTTGGGAAGGACCCTGTGGTCTGCGAGCGCGGCTCTGCTTTTAGAGCGGATGGGGCTAAAGGGAGAGCGAGCTGCTGCCTGGCCACGTTTGGCCGTAGCGTTTTGGAAAAGCGTCCACACACACAATGGTATTTTTTTATTGCGTAAAGTGCTTCAAGGGCTTTGAATGAAAAGTATGACATACGGTGTAAATGGAGGCGCTGTTATTGTTATTGCTTTCGTAGCTGAAACCAGCTTTTATTCCCTTGTGAATTTTATCACTTCCTAAGCGGGACTGCGGAGAGTGCCGCTGTTCGGGGAGACGCGCTCGCCCTGCGCGGGCTCCTCCTGGCGCGTCCCCAGCCCGTGGCGGGCATCCTAGGGACCTGTGAGAGAGGCTTTAACCCGTGCTGCAGAGAGACACGGTGCGTTTATCTTCTCCAGAAGAGCCGAAGGAAGAGTAGTGGCAGACAGGATTTTTTTTTTTTTTTAGTGAGTTTTAAGCAAATATTTGCTTAAAAACTTCAGATGAGGACTCTGAAGATTCATTACTTAATATTGTTTACCATTTACTGAGCTATCAGGGAAAGCAGTGATGGCTGAGCTGTAACGCTATCATTCATAGCTCTTCAGATTGCTGTTTTGACATGTGCCATATTAATATTTTATATGTGTATGTTTTCAATATTACCTCCCCATTTATAAATATTCATACCATAACGCACGTTAGCGGCTGCGGCGCTGAAGGGTAACGTTCGCGTCTCCGCTTTAGGCTGCGGGCTCAAGTCCACCCCAGGCGGACGAAGCGAAAAGCTGGCGGCGGCTGCGGCGTCCGGGCGCCCCACGTGAAGCGTGGGAGCAAAAGCGCTCGAGGCGGCGCGGGTCCTGCGTCCCGGCAGACCCGGTTTCGGAGTGGCAGTAAGGCTCCGGGCCCGGCTCTCCGGGGCGGTTGTCGAACATCTCGGGTGGCTACAGCCGCTCTGCCCCCAGCCTCGTGCTGCGTAACGCCACCTGAGGCCTGGAGTAATTGCCCAGCTATGTACTGTCTGTCATACCTTATTGCTTAATTTTATACCAGTAATGAAAATTACATCCAGAGGAGGAGGAGGGAAGAGCAGCTGCGCTGGCCAGCCCGCACCTAAGGAATAGATGTGTGCAAACGCCGTCTCTAAAGACGGGGAGGGAATCGCCTTGCCGGCAGCGCTCGGGAGATGGCTTGACGTTTTTATTCTCTTGTTTAACAAACAAATACAATAATAATAATAAAAACCCCTCTAACCGCAAGTGAAGGTTGCAAATTTAGCCCAGCAATTAGTTGGAAAGTCTCGAGTTACACAAGCAGACTCTAAGGTAAATATCAAATTAAAAGTATATAGAAAAGGACAGTAGATTTGTGAAACTCATTTGTATCTTGTCTTTTTAGCTAGCAGGTATTAAAAAATTACTTAGTTCTCTCCCCAGAGCCAGGCCTGTTTGACCTTCTGAATTCATCTAGCCTCTCTTCGATCAGCGTTGATCCCGGCAGTGACGAGAGGAGACGCTGGCTGAAGCGTCCGGCCCCTCTCCGCGGCGCGGGCCCGGGCCACGGGCAGCCGTCCCCGGTGGCCTCGTGCCGGGCCGGCCACCGGCGCGGGCGCAGAGCGCTTCCCGGGTGCTGGCGGCGACGTCCGGGGTGGGAAGGCGCGGGAGGTGGGAGCTGCGGCGCTGGTCTCACGGGTGTCTGCATGGCAAGCCAGGGCGGGAAGCGGGCAAGCCTGCTAGCAGAAAACTGGGCATTGGCTTCCCGCGCGGCTTCAGTACTGGTCACTGCCGTAAGCAGAAAACTCTTAATATTGAGCAGAAGTCGGAAAACTTAATACTGAGCAGTGTCGGTGTAATTGTAATTAGACTGCCATCGTCCTAGAGAGCCCAGAGCAAATCAGTGTAGCCTTTCTCATCACTTTGAAAGGTTCTTCTGGAAACTTAAAGCAGGTCATGCAAATATTTAAGACTTTTTTTTTTTTTTTTAATTATGGTGAAGTTTCTCTTGCATTTGCAGACAGTGTGCTTGAGCTCTGCTAGAACGAATACTGATATTAGAGACAACGTAATCTTCACGGCTGAAGCTGCACTGAGAAGATGGGTCACTGTGGTATGACTTGAGCTTGCTATCTTTATTGCCACTACTGAGCAGCTGCTTTGAGTGACAGATAAATTAGCAAAAATCCTGATGATCTCTGAACAGAGAGAAACCCTAAATGCCATGAATAAGTTCTTACTTATGAATAAACTCAGTCAGCTGATGAAACCAAAAACCTTTGCTTCCCAGAATGCAAGAGCGAAGTGATTAGCAGGTAGTTCTTCAGGTCTTGTGGGACTATTTGAAAATGTTAATTGAGGAAAGGCCAGAAACACGAGGAGAACAAAATGCAACATTTACATAGATGGGCAGTCTTAATACAACGAGCAGAATTAAAATCAGCATAGTGACCTTGAGAAAATAGGCAGCTCCTCTCAGCGAGCCCATGCCCAAAAACGTAATGTGAAAATCTTGTAACATGCTGCACTGTTCTCACTCCCTCGTGTGTTGTTTTCTTTTCCCAGGGGGTTACTTAAAGCCTGTCGGATAAGTCCTCTCACATACGCATAGCGAGTGGTGAGGTTTATTTATTTTATATCTGCATTTTATCTCTGCTCTTTTTTATAACGAAGTTTTTAGAGCAGTTCTGCTTTTACTCAATGTGAGGAGGAAGCTCTAAGCAGCGCGGAGCGGCGAAGCTCGCGCCGGAGCCCCCGCTCCCGCTGCCGCTGCGGCCCGGCCCCTCGCGTCCTCCTTGCACCGCTGCTCTTCGGGGCGCTCAGTTTCCAGCGCGTGCGGGGGAGATGCTGGTTCGGGCTGCGGGTCGCTGCCGGGCAGCTCTGCAAGGACGTGCGCGTGCCGTTCAGGCTGCGGTGCGCGTGCTTGGGTGTGTGGCAGGGTCCCAGTCTGTGTTTGGGGAGGCACCTCGTGGACTTTACCCCAAAGAGCGAAGACTGAAAGCCCTGAGCTGTCGCTGGAGCCACCTTCCTGGGGTTGGGCTCCAAATTCCAGCGGGAATCTCCAGCAGCGGGAGAGCTGCGGCGCCCGTTGCCGGGATGAGCTGGCTGCTGTGTTGCAGGGGAAGAGGCTCAGCACTGGGCTCGGCCCGGCTCGGCTTGGCCCCTTCTTCCGCTGCTTCCTCTCCACTTCTCGGCCGAAGGGGAGGCAGCGCTGGGGCTTTCCGTGAAATTCGGCGTGCTCAGCTCCCCTGCAGTAGCAGGGCAGAGAGTCTCCAAAAGCAGCGGTTCTGCCTGGTTTCCCCTTCCGCGCGGCGAGCCCCTCGCGTCCGCTCTCCCCGCGCTCGGAGGCGGTCGCGCGGGGTGGCCGGCGGCCGGGCGCGGGGAGCGACGCCACACCGATCGCTTCGCCGGCTGCGCTGGAGCAGCCTGTCCGGTTACGCCGTTTCTCATCAGCCTCCTGTTACCTGTACTCTGGACGTGTGATTCCTTTTCTCAAAGTGCTGAGCTTTGACTCAAGGTTCCTCTAATTAGGTTGATTAATATGTACTGGCAGGGAGTGATTTTGCTTATACTGTATTTTTTTTATGTATAAGCTGAAATAAGAACATCTGGCACTTTTTTTTTGCTGGATCTGATAAATAAGTTAAGCAGTTTCTTCCGAAACCTTGCAGGTTGGCTGGGTTTTTTTCATTTGTTTTGTTTTTTTAATTTATTGGATGTTTTCTGGACCAGAAAGCGTACCTTAAACTGGTGTAATACTTTGCAGATTGTTCTCCATTTTAAAACACCTATCAATGCTGACAATTTATTTCCTCGTTTTTCGGCCGTGGAAGAAGACCAGGAGCGAGCAGATACAATAACACTTAGCCTATAGAGCCTCCCACTGAGTGATTTCAAAGCACTTTGCCAGCGCGTAGTGCGTTAAGGCTTGCGCCGTCGATGTGCCGCGGGAGCTGGGGCAGGGAGAGGTTAATCGACTTGCCCGAGGCTCCTGCCGGAGCCGGGAGCAGAGCCCAGGCCTGGCTCCGAGACTTGCGCTGTCGCCGCTGGACCGTCTTTCCACATTCACTCTTCATGGGGCTCTTGCCTGCCCCGGCGTAAGTCATTTGAGACTTCTGTCGTCGACGGCGCTTGGAGCGGGGCTCGGCGGCGAAAGCCTCGCTGCCCGCCGGCCGCGCGGTCCGGGCGGGATCGCAGCAGCGGGCAGCGCCGGGAGCCGGAAGGAAGAGCCGAAGAGTTTGTGGTGTTCGCAGGGGCTGGAGGAGTTAGCAGCTGCGCAGGGAGATGAGAGCAGCTGCGGGTAGGATCTTAGTCATTCGATGAAGAAATGGATTTGATAAATAATAAAACAGTGGTATTAACAACAGATGCTTTCCAGGTCAGATGACTGATAAAAGCACCCAACAACTGTGGGTAATGGTATGAAAAATACATATCTGTATTTATAGATCTATCTATATGAAAAGGCATATGAATAAAGGTGTGTTTGCATATAGGGGTGTGTGTGTACACATATATGTACATATATATATATATACACGCACACATACATGTACGAGTTTACCTATAAGTGTACTTGGCATTTTATTTTTGTTTTAAAATGCCGGTGCAAACGTTGCTGCTCCAGTTCCCTGCAGTCCTTTGGGAGACTATTGCTGAAGAAAACCTGAACTCTGATCAATTTTTCCTTAATCTAGGGTACATCCTCGCCTTTCTTCCTGGGCGCTGGCTCCTCTTGTTTTTACATTCATACCTTTTCATTGTGGTAACTGTTTTGATTTGTAAAACGCCATGCCTTATACAGTGTTTCCTTTCTGATAATTTAGTATGCTCGTCTTATCTTTCACCCTGAATCTTTGATAAGAGCATTTTAAAAGCGAAATTGCTGCCCGACAGCGTTGCAAGCCGCTGGCTGGCTGCGCGGGGAGCAGAGCGGGGCAGAGGGACCTGCGGGGCGGGCTGTGCGCCCCGGGAGCGGGCGGGCGGCGGGCGCCCCGGCAGCGGCACCCTCCTGCCCGGCGCGTTTTGGGGAGCAGATGTTTTACTTAGGGCCGATGCCAACCGCGGCCAGCGCTCGCGACGGTCCCTGCGCGTTTCTCTTTCCTCCGCGGTGAATTGCCTGTTGCTGCTGCGGCGGCAGGGACGTCCGGGCTCGGCCGGGGGCTTTGCTCCCCTTTCCCTTGAAGCCGCAGAAGCGAAACCCTGGGATCGGGGTGGTTTTCTGTGGCAGCACGGTGTCGCTTGCAAGTTTCCAGCGTGTTCAAGTAATTGAAATGTTTTTGGATAACCGTTCGTGGTGCCTGCCGAATGCAATTTATCAGTGGAAAGGCATCAGCAGTGGGAATATCAGTAAATAGAACTGTCTGACATGGCAGGTCATTTTTATTTTAGTATAGTGGATTTAATGAACTCTTGTCTTTATAATTCATGGTACTTGCCGAATGCATCCATTTCCCCCCTAATGACGTTAGTTACAGATCTCTCCTTTGTTAGAGGGCTTCATTACGCTGCTGAACTTCCCTCTCCCGGAGTTGTCGTGATACGTTTCCAAAGTGCAAAGGGTGATAGAATAAATTGTTGCCTTTTACATTCACTACTATTAGTAATAAATGTAGCCAAAAACTTCCTTAAGTAGTTCATGCATTATTAATTATTATTATTATTGAGCCTCTCGAAAGGTCATTTGCAAAGACCTGCGGTACTGGTTTTGCTGGCTTGTTGGGGGCTCCTTTATAGGCCGTTACTTGCCGGTAGTTTGTGTGTGTTAGGGTATGTTTAGGTTGCAGCCAATGGAAGACCCCAGATCTGCTGCCAAGTGATCTAATAGCATTTGTGTCCAGCCTAACCCAATCTATCTCACCTCAGAGAGAAGAAAAAAAATAATCCTGCATCAAAATTACTGCTTTTGGAACTGTCTTGTCTCTTTTGAGTAGGAACTGGAGACAAGTAGACAAGCTTCAATGAAAGCGAATAAAGAAACATTACTTTCTGAACACAATCTTCTGTTACCAGTCACTTTTCAACAGACGTTCAATCAAAATGCTAATAGCAAAGGCAACAAGGGAGTGAGGTTATTGTAATACTAATTGATAGGCTGCAGGGATGGGTTTTGATAAGTGCTGCTGAAGATATATTTTTGAAATATGATTCTCTTTAATTACAATGATACTAATAAGAATGAACAAATGATTTAATGATAGTTTTCTGGGTAATGACTTAAAGATTTTGTTCAAGTTATGTTATAGGGGTTTTTTTTAAGCCAGATATTATGAAAATCACCTTAAAAATAAAGCCATAGTGAGAGATAGTGACTTCATCTAGACTTGCGTGGCTACTTTGCATCAAAATTAATACTGTCAAATCTGAAGCTTTCAAATAAGAAATCCAATCATTTATTTATACAATAGACTTTGCTGAAAGCCATAGTTGAAGCCACATTGCGTGTAGGAATGCATTTAATATCAAATGCTTAGAATAATTAGGATCAATTATACAGGCAAGAATTTTAAACTTTGCTTGGAGGGAGGGGAAAACGGGCCAAAGGAGTATTCGCTAAGGCACTGGCGCGTGTCCCAGGTCCCGGGTTTGATTGTACTAATGGAGATTATGGACACTGAGTGATGGGAAGCTCCGAGCTGGGTCCCACTGTCCGGGTGCAGCCGCAGCTGCTGTGCAGCACCCGCGATGGGTGGCGGGATGCTGCAGCACAGCGGGATGCTGCGGTGCAGCCGGAGGCAGCAGGATATCATGGTGCAGAGGGAGGCAGCGGTGCAGCTGGAGGCAGCGGGATATCGCGGTGCAGCGGGATATCGCGGGCAGCGGTGCAGCGGGAGGCAGCAGGGTATCGCGGTGCAGCAGGATGCAGCGGGAGGCAGCGGTGCAGCGGGAGGCAGCGGGAGGCAGCGGTGCAGCAGGATATCGTGGTGCAGCGGGATATCGTGGTGCAGCAGGACGCAGCGGTGCAGCGGGGTATCACAGTGCAGCGGGACGCAGCGGGGTGCTGCAGGTGCGGCTGGGGGCTCCCGCGGACGCCGTCCCCCACGCAGGCACCACGCGCTGCGCCGTAGCAAACGCCATCCCACTGCTTTGTCCCCGGGCAGACGGGAAACAAAGAAGGGCAGATCTGTCAGAACAGCCAGTCTCTGTTGCAGCTAATTTTTGATGAATTAATTGATAATAAAACAAAGAGGGATTTTGAGGGGTGGGGAATGCTTTTGTTGGTGTGACGGGGGCCTTTGCTGGGCAGGGAGGGGTGATCTCGCCTGCCTTTCAATTTGTCAAGCTCTCTCTCGAAGATCTGCCAGAGAAGAAAGGGTAATTAATAGGCTTGAAGTCATTTCCGATGTGTCAGTATTTCTGCCTAGCTTCCAAGTGATAATGTTCGCTGGCTCGAGGCCTCTCGGGAGCCTTCCATCTTATTAACTTGTCTCGGAGAAACAGTGAGTGGGGACAGCTTGGGCCAGTGGGTGACATGAAATCAGGATTTGTGGTGTAGTGAGCTGTAAACACGGGGCCTACTGAGTACAAAGTGAAAAAAAACAAAGAATAAAGGAGGAAAACCACATGCAGGAAGGCCCCGGTCGCACGTGCCGCGGGGGAGCCCGGGCTCGCCACCGAGGCGTGGGGCTGCTGCGGCCCCGCTCCGCAGACCTGGTGTCTGCTGCGTGCACTCGCGCGCTGGCTGCGCGGCCGGGGAAACGCTCCTTCCGCCGCAGCGTGCCGGCTTTCGGCAGCGGCTCCCGCCTCGGGGACGGCGCCCCGCCGCCGCTGTGCCGAAGTCGTGTGTGATTTTCAGGATGCTGCAGTCGAGGCGCTGCACAGGGACCTGTTTTCCAGCAGGCCGAGCGCTGGGTCCTTCTTCCCGTGACTTCTGTTTGCCGAGCTGACAGATTTCATAGCTTTTCTTTATCGCACTGGAAAACTGAGTATTAAATTCAGGACGCTTGCATGCAGAGATGCCTTTGTAGTCGGAAGTGCCGCAAGGATTTAGTAGTTTTACATCCTGTGTAGGGACCAGGAGACATAACAGGACTTGCACGATGCTGTGGTGGCGGTGTGCAGCAGAGAGAGGAGTAAAATCCCCGGTGGCCTGGTCGTGCGTGAGTGGCAGCTGGGCTGCAGCGCTGTGCGGGGAGACCGGCTCGCGGCGGGAGGTTCTGCTCTCAAAAGCGCTTTCTGGAGCCTCGCGCTGCCCGGTTCTCCGTCGGCCGTGCCCGGTGCGGACAGGCAGCCTTCGGCGGGAGGGCCGGCCGCGTCGCATGCCAGCCCGCCGCTCGGGTGCGCGCGGCTCCGAGGCCTCGCGTTTCGGTCCTCGGGGACCTCGGGGTTTCGGTCCGCGCGGGGCAGCCGAGCGGCCCTGGCCGCGCAGGGCTGCGTGCGGTTGCCTTCGCCCCTCTCGGGCCGGGCGGGTGTTAACTAGAGCACTCGGCGACCGGTTTTGCCCCCTTTCCCCGCGTTCGCCCGGGGAGGAGGCGCGGGCAGCCCGCCGTGCCCGAGGCCGTGCTCTGCCTCCCCGTGTAACCCGCTGCGCCCGCTCTGCTTCGTCCGGCCCTTAATTCCGCCTCCGTAGCGGAAGCGCGCGAGAGCCTGGACCGGCTGTCGGCGGCGGGGGCGGCCCGGGGCTCGGCTTCCTCGCGCAGCAGGGCTCGGCGATCGGGGTCGCCGGGAGGGAGCGGGTTGTCTCCCGCGGACTGGCAGGGGGTTCTTTTCTCTCCTTTTTTTTTTCCCTTTTCTGATCTTGCTCGTGTTTGTCAAGCTCACTTTCCCTTTTCCAGAGAAATGAGTATGACTAAATGTCTCTGACAACCTCTTTGCAAAGTGTGAGAAGGATAAAATGAAAAAGAGAGAGGAAAAAAAAAAAAAAGAAACCACCTCAAAGCACTTCAGTGATTAAGCTACTTAACTGGGGGAAGTTTTTCTTTCTCTTTCCCTGGTGGAGCCTATTCCTGCACGATGGAGTTCCCTTGCAATCACTTATTAGGGAGGCACTAGCGTAAGTGCTAATTAAAATTTTGTTTTAATATTCTTTGAAAATTAAAACTGAATCCTTCCTATTAGAAAGAATGACCGTGCATGTATTAGTCCTCTGTTTTGTTGTTGTTGTCAGCTTATTCAAATACTAACACCGCTTGCATGCTCAAAATGATAGTTTGCGTCCATTAACAGAGCTTAATTCTCAAATTAAATGATGAATGATGTGTAGGAATAGGTGAAAGCAGGTTGCGGGAATTTTTTTTTTAATGCTAATGTTAGTTCCTGGAGGTAAATAAGGGGAGAGGATGCTGTGCAGTGTCACCACTGTGAAATTAAAATAAAGTCTCATTATTTGAGGATGGAGTTTAGTGGCTGAAGGTTTGCTCGTCATCTGCGCCTTCATCCTGAATTTTGCCAGCTAATTGCCTGCTGATTAGCTGAGAGACAGGCATCGCTAACGGGGGCCTGGAGCGGCAAATCAGCTCCCGCGCCGCGCGGGGCTGGAGCGTCCGCAAGGCGCCGGGAGTGGGGCGCTGCCCCTCGCGGCGCCGGCTCCTCGGCCCCTGCCCGGCGAGGGGCGGCCCGCGGCCCCCGCGGCCCCGCGGCGGCTCGCCCTCGGTACCCGCCGCGCTCCCGCGCAGCGCCGTGCCGCTGGCGCGCGGGGGCCGCTTCGGCGCGCCGAGCAAGCGTCTCTCTCGCTGCACTGCTCTTTTCCCAGCTCCTCGTCTTTGCTTTCGGATCCGAGCGGAGCGGCGTCCCTCCCCTGTCTGGTCGGACTCGGCTCGGGTTGGAAAGGCCTCCTGTGGAAGAGGAGTCCTGGGGCTCCTCAGACTGGATGAAATTTTGCTGCCAGACCTAATGTTGCTGGTGATTTTCAAATATTTCCCGTGGCCGACTTGCACAAGCACAGCAAATTTCTGATGGCCATAGCCTGAGGTTTTAAGTCAAAAGTGCAACCAGTTAGTGAGCTACTACGTGCTGGCTCGTGTGACATCCCTTGTGTCCCCGGTGCTGGAGCTTTGCTTTTGTGCTTCAGCCCAGCCGAAAGGCGACGTGAGGGAGGTCTAGTTTTGCTTTGCTGCCTGTTTGCGGCATGCCTGTGGCAGTCTCCTAGCAGCTCTGTGCCTCAGTTTGTCTCATCTGTGCTGCGTGATTGATAGCAATGCACTTGCCTTTTGCCAGCTGCTCAGAGCTGCTTAAATGATTTTAAAGCAGTTTGCAAGTGCCAGACGCTATTAAATGAGGAGAAACAATGTGATGCTCAGGTGGAAGCGATGGTTTCCATCAAAATCAAAGGGCCTTTGGCCTCTGCCTTTCATCTTCTAAATTAGTGCAGTAAAATCAGGGCTAGCGGAGGGTGCTAGAGTGACGCCCAGGAGCCCGAGGGCCCTTTTCATCTCCCTACGGGGCCCAGTACGGGCAGGCAGCCTCCGACGGGGGCCGGCGGCAGCGAGGGGGCCGGGGCTGGCACGGGCCCGTGGGCTTCCTCGGGGAGCAGAGCCGCTCTGCGCTGCGCTGCGTCCACCGAGGTTGCTGGTGGCTTTGCCGCGCGTGATGGAAGGCCGGCGCTCTGAAACGACGTAGGCCGCTAGCGAACATCAAACTTGGTTAATGCAGTTAGCGATCCTCAGCTATAACCAGTCCGTTCCCGTTGCCGGCAGTACGGCTTCTGCAGGGCGCCTCGCCGAGCTGCAGGGCCTTTCCTGAGCCCTGGCCTGCCGCCGCCCTGGCCTGCCGCCGCGGCTTTCCCCGCGGGGGTGACGCAGCCGCGGCGGAGCCCCCCGAGGTTGCGGGGAGCTCGGCCGCGGGGCAGGGGCGCCGCTCCGCGCCCGGCTCCCGCGCCTCTTGGGAAAGCCGGGAGGCGAAGCGCATCCGTGCCGCCGCGAGCGCTCTGGGTCCGGCGGGCTGCGAAACCGCCTGGGGGACGGTGCGGCTAAGCTGAGCTTTTGCAGCGACTACAGCTCTGCTTTCAAGTGCGAAGGTTGCAGCGCTTCCCCCCGTGGCTCGGACAGAGATTGAACGTGGGGGGAAATCCATAAAACAACGGGAGGAGGAGGAGAAGAGTCTTCGGGGTCGCTTCGGGTGCGCTGGGGTCGGAGGGAGGAAGAGCAGCTCGGTGGGCAGCTCCGGCCGACAGGCGCTCGAGGGGCGCCGGGCCGTCGGCCCGCGCTGGGGCTCCGCTTCCCGGCGGCTTCGAGCATCCCTGCGCCGCCGGTGCTCGCCCGCGGCACGCTGCGGAGGAGGAGGGGAGCGAACGTCGAGGGAACAACCTGCGCGCGGCTGTCCGGGGCGGTCGGAGCGGTGACCCAGCGGTGGTTGCTTGAGGTAGGACGCTCGGCAGAGCGCCCCGGTCGTCAGCCTCCGTGCCGGCGCGGGTTAGGCTCCCGCCGCGTCCGAGGGGCGTCGGAGGCACGCCGGCGTCGCGGGCGTGGTGGTCAGCAAGGGGCTCTGGCCTTCTCGCCTGCCCGGTTTTCGCGTTCCCTGCCAGCAGATCTGTTTTATAGAGCTGCTCAGCTCCGCGTGGTCCCTATTAAAATCTGCTTTCCCAGAGTGATTCTGCTTCTTTGTTGTACCTGGTTCTTGAACGCTTTATACTATCAAACGGCAAAATCGGTTTTATTGATGCAGCGAAGGACAGCGGGATCTTTCCAGCAGTGCTCCCGAAATACGCCGTCTTTGGGGGGGGGGGGTGTTTTTTAATTTCTAGCTTCCAACTGTCAGCAAACGATGCGTTAGGTTTGCTTCAGCAGAACAGTGGTACTACCAGCAAAGGCTTCCAGCGAATGGCTTAGCCCCTGATATCTGCGATTTGTGACATCTCCTGGCTATTGGGAACTGTTGTTGTACAAACTGAGCCGTTTGCCCCCATTTCAGGAGGAGGAGGAGACCGTAGAGCTTGGAAGGGCTTTGGAGGCTGCGAGCGTGCACAGTGCCGGTGAGGGAGCTGCGGCACCGCCGTCGGCGCTGCGTCGGGGAGCGCAGGCGCGGGAATTGCGGGCCCCTGCTCTCCAGCGCGTGCGCCCACGCACCCTCCTCCGGCAGCAGGAACGGGGAGGGCCGGGCCGTGGGTCCGGCCAGCAAAGAGCTGCCAACCCGGTGGGAAAAGGAGAACATGAGCTGCTCCGCTGGTTTGGGGGGAAGGTGCAGGAAGGGTCGTGAGTGCCTGGTGGCAGTGGGATGCCCGGAGCAGCAGGCTGGGGTCCGGGCAGGGCCCCCGGCGGGAGCAGGGCCCCAGGGAGGCCTCGCAACCACAAAATCCTGCGCGAGAGCAGAGCCCTTGCAGGGGCTGCCGCCGGGCAGAGTCTGCAGAGCGCGCTGCGGGTGGTGCTCCCAAAGCAGCCCTCCTTCTTCAGTGTTCTTTAAAAACAAAAAATCTGCACGAAGTTGCGTTTACGCTGTGTTGACTTGGCAGAGGAGTGTGTTTTCCAGGCTCAAGGAACATGGAGGGTTTTAATTCGGTGAGTGCATGTGCTCTGTAATATTTTTATTTGTTCACCGATTCGGTCGGAGGGCCTTATTGTGTGGCCTTTGTTTCCCTTCGGATTAAGGTGCTCATTACAGCCCTTTGCGTGCTGGCCTGGGCTGCCAAACCTGAGCATTTCCACAGCAGGTTGCATCTGGCTTACTGGGAAAGAAAAGAGTCTGTATACAGTGATTGAAGATTTCTTCTTTATAGAGTGCCTTAAAAAATAGTGTAGCACCATTGAAATCAAACCCCGGCTTTCTGCGATAAAGGGCCCTGGGGACTGACCACAGGCTCTTTCAGAAAGTGTATCTCCTTTTGATACAGGCAGTGCTCTGGGAAAAGAAAAGGGGAAAATAGGGCTGCCTGTGTTTGTCGGAGTAAACAGGTGAGCACTGTCGGTGCGCGTCCTGAAGAGCAATCCTGCCCGCTTTGCGGACCCTGCGAATGCGTCTGGTTCAGTTGTGTTCACGTACATCTCGGCTCTCAGCAGACTGCCGCCCCACCGAGATGCCTGTGCTTTCCGTGCGCTGGAGTAATGAAACGTCACTCCTCGTGCTCACCGACGGCTGCAGAGGAAACCCACCTCTTCTGCACAGCCCGTTTACGCTTTAATATACATTAAAGGTGCCTTTGGGACAAGTCCCTATCAGTTAAATCTACAGGCGATTCTCAAGTTGTCAAAGTAAAAGCTGACATGAATTCGTAAACGATGTTAATGTAATTGATGTGTGTTTCCCCCCCACATACCAATTCTAGATGTATATGTAAGAAAGTGATTATCCTAATGCGATTCATCATTTGCTTGAAGTGCCTGCTCAACCTGAACCTGTTTGCTCTGATAAGCATTTAGATGCTGAAGGAATTGATGTTATCCTCTCTTTGCCTGTGGTCCCGAGAAATAAAGCACAGTCTTCAAGCTTATATTAAAAAAGGATGACTTCCCGCCCACCACCACCACCATATTTCTTCTGATTTGAGCTTTCCTAGAGACTGCAGCAGAGGTGCGTGGGTTTTTGTTTGGTTTCTAACCCAGGCACACAGGGGTGCAACGAACAGGAGTGTTTCAGCCCTTGCTGGGAGGCCCGTGGGCCTGTACGGTGCCCGGTGGTTTTTCAGCGAGGCCGTGCCTGCCCCTGGGCCACCTCGCCGAGCGCGGGCTGCCCTTCGGGGGGGATCCAGTTTCCAGGAATAGCTCGGTGAATAGTTACTTGGCTTTTTACATGTGCATCCAGAGGAACAAATGGTGCATATATTCAAAGCATCTGTCGTAGGCAGACTCTCTTTTTCACAGTAGTGTATGTTGTTCACTTAGGCAAATACTGATTTGGTGCATGAGCAGTGGGGCAAAGTGTTGGTATTAGTGATGCCCTGGACTGTTGTACGTTGCTGAAGCTCTAGCCTGAAGGGGTTGTTCTGCACAGTTTGAAGGTATTATTTTAACCTAAGACCAAGCTGCTCGTTTTTGCTGTTATTTCCTTTGACCCCAGTTGGTATTTATTCAATTCCTTGAATAGCTTTTTGAATTTTGGTGCCTAATTCTTTATTCCTTCACATTATGATACATAGACAGCAGGGCAGCTGAGAGTCCACGCTCACCTTCCCTACCAAAGCTTGCAGAAGTTTGGAGTGCGACCCAAGAGGGGCACAACATTTGGCTAAAATGCAAACCCTTAAGAAAATATGCTGCTGATCATTTCATCAGTTTTTGCATGCAAGGACATTTGGGCCAGGTAATCCAGAAGTGAGATGCAAATATAGCACATAAACCACAGCTGCACAAAACGAATGACTAGAGGTAGAGAACTCGTTGCAGTGAGAGTCCCTTGCGGAGGAGCGGTCTGTGGACCATGCTCTCCTGTGCGTGCTCACGTGAGCTTTGTATTAGCAGTGGTTCAGCTGGACACTGGGCTCTTGAAAGCCGTGATGCTCTGGGCTGATCTTTTGTTAATATTCCTGCCTCTTCCTCTTTTTTTGATTGGTAATGCAGGATCAGTGCGGAGGGGGGACGTCTTCCACAGCAATGCTGTCCTAAATGGATGCTCTGCTCAGGATTACAGTGACAGCTGCTAGCTCTATTACGATCCTCCATTTTTGGAGCTTGCCCCGTGGTAAAGCATGGCCTTTTGCCTCCTCATTTATCTTAGCTGATGTTTATGTATTAACGAGCAAAAAGATGCTGCCTGCATGTTCCTGGGAGAGCATCCTTCATTTTGTGTTACTTCTGCTCGCTGGGAGGAGAGACTGTAGCCTCGTCGAGGACCTCGGCTGCCCAGCCAGCTCCCCCGGAAGGCTCGCTGCAACGGTGATTTGTAAAATGACACTTTCTGGAAGCAGGTTTCTGATTTCCTCTTGCGGGGGCTCCCGTTTTGCCCTGCACAGCGGGATACGGGAATCTGTCTTCCCTGCAGCCCCAGCCTCTCGCCGTGCTGCGTGCCCTAAGCGAGCGTGCAGGAGTCACCTTGACGGCAGCGTCTCAGCTGCTTGAAAAATCTCCCTGTGCAAACGCCGTTCTGTAGGCACGTTGTTTCTCCGGGGCGCCTCTTGCCGCTGCCGAGCCTCCCAGCTGGCAGTAATTAAATTTTGGAGGCAGGAACAGCGCGAAGTTTCTCGTTTTGACTTGGGCTTTGGATAGAAGCGGGTGTCCGTGGTGGGGACGCTGGTGCTTCTCCTCGGCTCGCTGAGTCGAGCAGCAGCGATGCCTGCTCGGCACGTTCGCGCCTGTCTGCCTGCGCCGGACTGAGACGGGGGCTCCGAGGTCCTGTGGCTCCCGCGGAGGCTCGTCTCCTGGCGGGGAGGAAGCCGCTCGGCTCCGTGCCGGGGCCGGGCGAGCGGCGAGGGCTCGCTTCTCGAGGCGGCAGGCATCCCCGCGCAAGGGCGCCGACCCCGGGCGAGGTGTCGGCGCGATCCTGGTGGTCCCCGGCTTCCGCGCGGGAGCCGAGCTCCTCCTGCGTCCCCGCAGCTCCGTGGCCGGGCGCCGGCCTGGCCCTCAAGTGGGAAGGTGACGTTAGAGCCCGCGACGGGAGGTGGCCGGTAGCGCGGAGCCCCGGCCGGTGCGGGGCAGCCGCGTCCCGCCGGTGGTTTCTCCGTTACTGCCTGGCTTCGTAGCAGCGTGCAGCACCTATCCAGAGGAAAAGTGCGTTTCCCTGTATTTTATAACCTGTTTCTGTCATTGAAGGATTTCAGATTCCTTTTGTAAGAGCAAGAGCCTGCTTAAACATAGAGACAAATACAACCGATAATATGTACTTGAAATTTAATGCAAGCTAATTCATTTTGGCACAGTCCCAGATATGCTGATTAAATGGCCTGTGAAGTGCTACAATATCTTGATAATGTACATTCTACATTTGATTATATAATCAATTATGTTGCACCTAATAAAATTTAAAATTAGTGAAAAAGCTCTGAACAGATTGTATCAGGTACGGAATGGTTCTTGGATGTGTTTAAAGAAACTTCTGCCACCTGAAGCTGTGAAGGAGTACGTGCATATATATATGTAGTTTCAAAAGTACCAGTTTTAAGTAAACTGAAGGAAGTGGTTCAGCAAGGCATTTCTGTTTAATTTAATGTCCTGATTTAAAATAAATTGTCTACAGCTCCTACAAGGTTCATTGAAGTTCACAGGTGTGTAGCTGGAAAGGTGGCTGAAAAATTGGTGCTCATATAGTTTATGTACAAGTTCATTTAAAACCTCTTTGGCCATCAAGCCCCATCTCTCTCTTCTAATTCCTTCCGTTGGGACCAGTTTCTCCCCCAGCCCATCACATGTTGGTCCCCAGGTCATGTGGGTGCCACCTGTGTACGGAAGGGTTGCTCCAGATCTCCTGCTTGTGCTTCCTAGTCCGGATTTAGCCACAGCTTTTCATTGCCCATCCCATGGCTCTGTGGCATCATTCTGGGAGCTCCTGTTAATCCCCGAGTGTAATTTGAGGGACATGCTGGGTGCTGCCACCGAGGACCTCCACGGGCTGATCCGTGCTGGGAGCAGGGCGGCACGGAGCCCAGCTCGGGGGACTGGTCCCGGACCTGGTTGGAGTTGGTGCGTCTGAACATGGTCCTGCCGGCATGCAGTGCTCACGGTATGCCTGGGGTGGGGAGGAGAGAAGGTGCAAAATGTCCTTTTGTGCACCGCGTCCCTCATTGCCCCATCAAACTTTTACTAACGTTTTCTGACGGCTTCTGTTTTTTACATCTGTCTATTGCTTTTTGGCAGCCTATGCTGTGACAGCTTTAAGAGGGACGTTCGCACCCTTCACTAGACCCTGTCCCTGAGGAGCAGGAGCTCAGTGTGCTCAGTGTTTGGGGGTTTTATCACTGGGAGCAATGTGAAAGCATGGAGGGGGACCTCAACCGAGACCCCCTTTTGCCAGTGGCAGCTTTAATTTCTTCGCACCACCATTAACTTGCTCTTTCTTCCTCTGAGGACCTCAGCACTCGTTACGGTCGAGCGCAGCGTGTCTCGGCCAGCTCGGGCAGCTTCTCCTCCTCTGTCGTCTGCAGCATCTTCAGGTCTTTCACTGATCTCGGCCCAAAGCAGGTCACCCCCAGGGATGCCGGCTCACAGGGCAGTCCCAGGACTCGCGTGTTCACCCACGAGAGGCATTTTGCAGCGCAGCGGCTCACAGGAGCTTGAGGTTTTCAGCCCCGGTTCAGCTGTGCATGAGGGACCAGCCATGGCAGTCTGGCAAACGCTCCTCATTCCTTTACGGGAAAGTTTGCAGTTTCTGGGTGACTAGCTATGGCAGGTTAGGGGGAATTTGGCCTGGATTTTATGGCCCTCCTGAAAGACGGGGTTGATGGGAAACAAATGCGTTATGGCCCCAGACAAGCTGTTGCTACATTTTTTGTTTCATTTTAAAACAGCGCTATCAACCAGTTGGAATATAGGCCTAGAGTATCGCGGGGAGTAATCTAATTAGTATGAAGTCAATTCACTAGTTCCTTTTGTATCTCGTGATTAAATAAGTGGGAAAATGGCTTGAAAATTAGGTGCTAGAACGACCCAATTACATTTCTGTAGCTTTTTGTATTCAATTTCATAAACAATTTTGCTCTTCGCTGGTTAATCAGTGAATGCCTTTTTCCAGTTTGAAAAGCACTTTTGAAATTATAATGCAATTAAATTGTGTGTGGATGTTCTGGCATAGCGAGTGTGAAAGCTGGGGGCCTGGCACACGGCCACGTTGTACCTTGACAGTAATGAGTTCCTGGGCTGGCAGCTTGCTTGTGTCATTCATAATATCGTCGGCGGCGGGTTACAGTGAAACGCGGCTGCCTTAACTCCTCGCTGGCCGCGAGGGCCGGGCCGGGCCGGGGAGGACGGGTCCTGCCGCCGCCGGCCCTGGGCGCCGGGGATCGCCCGGGAGGGCCGCAGCGTGCCCCGTTCGCACGGCCACGGGTTTTGCTGACGTCGAGGAGCGGCCGCGTGGCTGACTTCTCTTCTTGTCCCCCCCAGCCCTTCGGGAGCCTCTGCAGGCCCGGAGGGTGGGAAGGGGGACGCGGGTGCCGCTGGCCCGCTCCCCGCGCGGCGCTGGGCTCCGTCGCTTGCCGGCTCACCCCTCTCCGTCCCGCTCGCCTTCCGTTTCTTCTGCATCTCCGCCGCTCTGGCAGTCCCCGCTGAAGCCGCTGCCACCGTTTCTGGTGTATCAAGGGTGAAGGCTCGTCCTTCTCCGAGGCACCGGTAGCTCTGCCGTGGGCCTCCGGCGGCCTCTCTGCCCCGCAGCTCTGGGCTTGGGGAGGTGCTCAGGAGGGGTTGCTGGCCCCGTCTCTGCTCCTCTCCTCCCCTTCTCAAATGTTTGAAAACTGTCTTTTTTCGCCAGGCGCACTGGTAAAATCCCTCTCGTGCAGCAGGACGAAGGATTTTACTGACGCGAGCGCCGGCCTCGCGCCCGCCCTTTCCGCGGCGCCCGGCGGGCTGCACTCCGAGCCGCGCGCGGCGGCTCTCCTCTGCGGCGGCTCCCGGCCCGCTGCTCGCCCAGGCGCGCAGCCCGCGCCCTCAGCCCGGGCTCCGCGCGGTCCTCGCGGGCCGGCGCGCGGCGCCGGCGCGGGCGCTGCTGTGGGAGCGCCTCTCCTCGCAGCCGCAGCGCCGGCGGCCCGGCGGGACGTCGGTCGTGCGCAGCGTCGAGTGCTGCCTCAGAGGACGCCACGCACCGCTCGCGCCTGTCCTGGCCTGCCGCGTGTCCCCCCCCCCGGGCCGTGGGAGATCCGGGTTTCTCCGGGCATGCCCTCCGCGGCGTGCTTCTCTCGTGTTTGGCCTGCTGGTGGTGCGAGCGCTGGGTTCAGCCTGGCCGGGAAGGGCGGCCGAGGCCGCGCGGCGGCCGCGCGCTGCGACGTACAGCCGAGCCCCGCGCCGAGAGGGGCGAAAAGCTGTGCGCAGAGAAAAGGGAATAACGTTAGAAATAATGACTTGCTTGGCAGGTTTTAACAAGTTCAGTAATGGCATTAGATGCCCTTGGCTCAAGACAGTAACCTCCTCCTAAATGATCATTACCTGGCTAATAAAGGCCTCCGAGCGGGTCATTACAGCTTAATTTAGACGTAACGTCCTGTTTGGTTTGCACCATGTTGCCATCCTTCACGTTGTTGGATCTGTGGCCTGACCGCTGTGGGCTGGGAGTTGGGGTTTGCTTGACGTGCCTCTCTCCCAGCTGCGGAGCCGTTAATAAGGAGCCGAGCGTTGGTCCCGACGCGCCCGCAGCTCGCAGCGGCTGGACGGGCGGTTTCGCTGCAGGTGCTCGGCAGCCGCGCCGCGCGCGGTCCGGACGGTCGCGGCAGGGAGGAGGCGAGTGGCGTTTCCAGCCCATCGCTGCAGCCGCCCCTGCGGCTTGGGCTTTGCGAGCGTTGACTCGGGGAAGGGAGGGGAGAACCGCTGGGAGCTGCGGCCCCAGCTGTGGGTACCTTCACGTCTCGTTCAAAGTGGCGGGGTTCAAGCGTGAGCTAAGAGCTTGCTTTACACTGGCGTGCTTCTGGCCCGTGCCCTGCGGACGGGGCCAGAAGATGCCACCAGGCTCGAAGGGAGCTGTGGCCACCTGCAGAACGCAACGCCAGCACGTCTGCTGCAGCCTGCAGAGAAAGTGGTGGCGTTTTCTGGTGGGCGGTTTCCTTCTACCTTGACTGCTAGCTTTCCTTCCTTTGTTGCTTTCTTTTTTAATATTCAGCAGAGATTTGGCTGGGTTGCCCTTGTAGTAGGAGATAAATGTACTAAATAACTCTTGTCTGGCTTTCTTTTAGGTTGCAAAGAGCTTTTCTTTTGATACCTCTTTAGACCAAGCATTTCCTCTCTTTGTTCCTCTGGATGAGGCTGTATTTCAGCTCTGCTCATGGTGCCCAGTATCTTGTAAAAATTTTAGGTGTTTTTGCATTGAAAAGAGTATCAGATATGATACTGTAGTGTCACTCCTTTCTAACGGCTGAATAGTGCAGGAGCCCACTGCCCATTACTCTGAGTTGTGTGTCGTGCTGCTTCTTGGTCCAGCGGGACAAGGTGAGGATAGCAGTGTCTGCCTTTGGTTTATATGTATATATATTATATATTTAAGTAGATATACGTATATGCAAACAGACACAAGCACACACAGAAGTGCTTTGTGTCTTGGCAGGGAGGTGACTTCATGGAACCTTTTGGGAGGTAACTGGAAAGCTTTTTTGCGCTCTGATTCGGTATAAAGTCTGAGGGCAGCAGTTGCACACTGCATGTGGATGTGACTGCAGCGGCGTTTCTGAATGGATCAGTGGCCGGGTTGCTCAGCGCTCGAACACTTCAGAAACCTGCCGCTGCTCTCTGAAGTGCATGGGCGAGCTCGCCATAGTCTCGGCAGATCCGGGAAGCCTCCGCGCCAAGGAAGCCTCCGCTTGCATCTGTTTTATAAAGCTCTGTAAGGAAGCAGCATTTCAAAGAGAGCCTGCCCGCGCAGCCGCTCCTGCTGCAGCGCGCGTTTGGACGGGGACGCAAACCTCCCGGAAGGCCAGATGTGCAGCGGGAGCTGCTGCTCCAGGTGCCGCTTTCATGTTCGCTGCACCAGCTTTCTCATCCCTCTCCTTGTGAACATCTCTGAGTTACCATTTCAGAACCAACCCCAGACATTCAAGGAGAGTCCCAGCTAAACTGTTTCTGTGTAGTTCGTGTACCAGCTCCTTGGCGCGGGCCGAGGGAGTGAAGGGATGGATTAAAGGATGCAGCCGTTTCCAAAGCAGCATCAATACTTGGCAGAGCAGGGAGGATAGTCACAGAGCTGCTTTCTGCCAATACTGGCACTGTCCCTAATCCCAGATAGTGTTGGGAAAATAGAGCCATACAGACAGCTCTTGAGGAGATACCGGAGCTTGGAGAGGGGCTCTAGGTGTCGCGGAGAAGCGCGGGGTCCTTGGTACGTGCCTCGCCTGGAGGCGTCTGGCTCGGCTGCTCCCTGCTGCGTGATCCGCGGCGCTGGCTGGCAGGCGGATCTCATCTCTGTGCGTCCGGCAGTCCGGTGCGGCAGGTCCCAGCAGAGCTGTTCAAGTGAGGCTGGGCAGGAGAGTGACCCTTGGGGCTCGGAGATGCTGACATCCCACCGTGGCTCACCATCATGAAGTGCTACTGCAGGCCATTGTGGAGGGAGAAAAGCTGGCAGGAGCAAAGGATGGACATCCCCGCCAGAGTGCCAGAGCTGGCTGCAGCCCCTACGGCTGTCCCAGAGCTGGTGAGGTGCTGGTAAACCCAAGTAATTGGTGCCCTTTGCCCAAAAGTTAAGTGCGAATGGTTTGGAGATACTAGCATTGCACTGCAGCTAAATCGTGAGCCAGGGCTGGAGAATCCAGGCTCTCTGATGGCTTCATATGGGCTTTGGGGCTGGTTTGTATTTCGTACGAAAGATAGTCTTTAAAGGTCTTTTTAATTGGCTACTAGCAGTGGAGGAATATTGCACGTTTGCTGAAATACTTCCACAAGTGCTTCTCAGTGAGAGGTATCGTGTCGTTTGCTGTTGTTCATTTAAATATCATTCTTCCTTTCATTCTGCAGGGTGCGAAACTGCTTAAGGACACACAAGGAATGTAATTTATTTTGGATTTTTGCTGGTTAAAATGTGAAAACGGAATCTCTCAGTGCATAGCTCTGGACAGAGCTGTGAGCACCCATGTTATTGGGTGCTCCCTCCTCGTCGCCTCCCAAGGTGACAGGGCTTGGTGGGCTTCAGCAGCAGGTGGAAAAGCAGAGTTAGGAGCAACGTTTAAGAGAGACTCCAGAGCTCTCAGGTAATCTGTGGGTCGTGCTGGCTGTTTGGTGGCAGAGCGCTGCATTTGCCTCTTCTAGAAAGAGGCGAGCGGCGGCGTGCGTGCAGACGGCCCCGCTCGCTGGAGCGGTGGCTGGCTTGCTCTGCGGTCCGTCATCGCTACTGCCACAGGTCACCTGGGGTGTTTCTGTTTTGAGGTGGTGGGTTTGGATGGGTATCAGGAAACTAAATCATCAGGGAATGGAGTACAGTCCCCGTTAGTTACTGACAGACTGGCTTGCTTTTCAGCAGAGCCTTCTCCTTATGAAGGCCAGAGGCCTGGTTCAGGGCTTCGCTGGAACTGGTAAACCCTGACGGAGGTCACCAAGGAGTCGTGCAGCAACTGGTGCAGTAGCATAGGTACCGTTCACTAGTCTGCGGGCCTCCTGGAGCTCACCTTGGGCTGTTCCTGATCTTGGGTGCAGGGTTTGTCCTTCGTGGGTGAACTCCCTGCCCTGCCACTGGGCTACTCACCGTCATCATTTGAGTTAGGAGCTTGTGCTCACTGTGCTTACAGGACATGAAAGGTGTGGGCACACTTATCTTCACAACGTCCCCCTGAGGAGGAGGAAGAGGAGTTAGTGTCAGTTTTATAGACGAGTAGCCATGGCCAAAGCCCCACCAGCAGCTGCGCAGGAGCGTGGAGAACCAGCCTCAGTGTCCCCGCCAACGCAGCCCTGCCCTTGCGTGGGGAGGGGCTGGCGTGCTTCCTTACGCCTATTAGCAGCAAGAGTGAAATGCAAGTAATTACAGTTACCAACCCCCACTAGTTATTAATGTTTTGAGGATATCTCTTTGATAAGCCCGTCTTTTCAGTCCATTTCCTGTTTAACTGAAAGCAAAGCATCTTTCCTTCCACTATTATAAATCTGTTGTTAAAATGAAGAAAAGGAAAAAGAAAAAAAATCTCCCCAACAACAAAACCTTAACACCAGGCTTGGCGCTGCATCGCCTTTTGTTAGCCGTGGATAGAATTATGCATCATGAATAAAAACTGCTGTCAACATGCATTGGTTTCAAAACATTAGAGCATATGGTATGTGATTATCTGTATTGTCAAATGCAATAAAGTGAATTTGGATATAATAAAAAATGTAATATTTTATAAATTTGGTAATAAACTGTAGAAGAATTGACAGGCAGAGAGTATTTGACGCCTGTAGGCAAACAGATAAAAATGGCAGGACTTCCCAGCGCAGCGTGCAGTGGCTACTGCCGTCGAGTTAGGGAGCAGCTCCGTGCTCTAACGAGAGAGCCTGCCCTGGTGAGCTGAACGCCGGGGAGCGATGGCCTTCCGACCTGGCGCTGCGGGAGCAGGCCCTGCAAGAGCCGAGGCGAGGAGTAGGTTAGATGTTAAAGAGACCGGGGACCTGAAAACATCACTGCTGCTGACTTGCTCTGAAACACGGTGTCTGTGCTTCCGCTTTATCTGTGCGCTGGGGAGAGCCCCCTTGGGTTGTCCTTGGCAAAGCCGAGCGGCTCTCGGGGCGCGCGGCCCTCCCGGCTGTGCCGCCGGGCTCCGCCAGCTGCACCCCGAGCAAGCGCCCCTTCCCCAGCCGTGGGGCTGGGTACGTCCCGAGCCTGCTGGGAGGGAGGGTCGTTTCTGCGGTGGGAAATAGTGTTCAAATTTGTCCGTGACTTCACGTGTCGCAGGTCCTGCTAACGAACAGAAACAAGCACAAGCGTGAAAAGCAAAGTTCGCACTGCTTGTAGACAGAGTAGTTAGATTTTGCAGACATGTGGGGTTTTCCTTTTTGAAAGGAAAAAGAAATCCATTAGTTTATATCCTGCTTCCACTCCAGTCTTTCTTGTATACCAGTGACTTGTTAGAGAGCTAGAAAACCTCACCTGAAATAAAAGGAGCAATGCAAAGCTCTGATGAGCTAGAATGGATCTGCTCCCAAATGCTCCTGAGGAGCTGGAGTTAAATACCGGCAAAAAAGCAAATGCCGACTGAGGTATCTTCCTCTTTTGATAGCTCTTACTTCAACCTGATGCGTCAGTTCTCAAGCCTCTGAACAAATGTGAATGTTCAGACATGATGTCTCTGACTTAGAGAGAAGCTGAATCAGGAGAAGACTTTGAGGCCTCTTGTCTGGAAAATTCAGAAGCCAAAAATGCAGACAGAAGTGCACACGTACATGCAGTTTTTCGTAGGTCACTGTTAATGCTTCTGAATGATCTGTGAATATATTAATGGTTTCTGTTAATTAGCAATATGATAAAACTGGCATTTATTAAGTTGCTGTGTAGTGTGCATTTTAGTCATTATGTACTCAGCACTTTGATTTCAGAATGTTAATAGAATAAAATTTTAATGAAGATTTGTTGTTATGAAAAATTTATTATGAAAAGTTCAGGTACCACTTATATTAGCATGGCCGTAACATGAAGTTTCCCCTTTCACACCATGCACGATGAATAGATTTTAGAGGAAACTGCTCAGCTGAAAGAGCAGCTCCCAATGAACTTGCAGGGCAGAGAGGAGCTTGGCTGGGATAGGCGTCCTTGCTTGCTGTGCGCTGCCTCCGCCCCGGAGCTGTGTTCTTCCCGCTCTTCCGGCCTGGCTGAACAGGGAGGAAATAGCCCAAAGCCAGTCCGGGTTGGCCAGATTGCTTTTGTTTCTCAGAGCTGTGTGGAAAGCAGAGGAGTTTGGTGGTCGAAACAGAAGCTGGTGAGGACCCGTGATCACTTCGCCCGGGTTTGGTCTTTGCTCGCAGTGAGGAAGGATTGGTGCGCGGCGCCGCTCGCTCCGTGCGCGGATGCTCCTCCGCCCTCGCGCCGTGCTCCTCCCCGGGGCGGTCGGTGGGGTGTCGCATCCCAGCGAGCTGGCGCCTCCGGCACCCCCTGCGCAGACTCCTTGGCCAGAACGTGTCCTTTGGGAGAGGGACGAGTCCATATACCCTTTGCCCTGCCTTCAGGGAAAGTCACTCCCCAAAACGGGTTTAAAAGGACAGGCTGCGACCTGGGGCTGTGGTTTCATCTTCGCAGGCGCCTTTTTCTGACCGACGCTCCCTTTGCAAATGCCACGCAGCCATGGGGAGGACGGAGCGAGGAACCGGCGCCTTGCAGTTTGCAGAACAAAGGCACAGGAATCTCGAGCTGGTGCCCTTTCTCCCGCTGCGCGGCTGACCTCGGCTCTTGGCTCTCCTGCTGTGCTGGTATTGAAGCGCTAGCACCTTGGGTGGAGGTTTTGATCTAAGGCGGTTGTCTGCTGATTTAATTTTGAGAATTTACTCTCATGTCATGGAGTACATATTGACACTTTAAACAGCAGTAATACCTGCCTGTGTCTGTCATGAGAACCTGACTGTTTTCCTTACCCAGGCCAGGATGCACGTAAACACCAAATGGATCTGCAGGCTAATCATCTGTCTTGATGAGCATCGTTCACAGAGGCGCTGCCAGAGAGCACACCGTGCACTTAAATGAGGATGGTATTTCCTACCCTAGATCAGAGGTGTTAACCTTTGCTTTCCCCTTCCAACTCTTCCGGTCACACCGCGTCCCGGCTGGCTCTCACCGGGGTGGGATGAGGTTTTGTTCTCGGCAAAGCACATGGCACCATGGAATATGGTCATCAGTATTCCAGGCATTCGTCCCCATGCCAGGATTATGTTCAAAACGGAGGAGAAGGGGTGAAAGTGGTTGTGTGTGTGTGTGTTAGAGACAAAATTTGAGGAGCGTGGGCGTCTCTCTTGCTACATACTCATCTCTGTTGATTGATGGATTGGCGAGGTGCATGGACGTTACGGCTTGTCAGGACGTGAAGGGTTCCCGTCCTAGAGCTTCAGCGACTGAGAGCCGCCGTTTTGTCACGGGTGTTGGATTGATCCTGGTTGGAGGCTCTAGGTGCCGTGAGGATACAGATAACAGTGGATTCATCCTTTCTGCCACAGTCACTGTGTTTCTCTTCCCGGTTGCCTGCTCGTTACCCTGCTCTGTGTCCCAGCCGCGCGTGCCAGCCCCAGCCGATGCTAAGGCAGGGCTTTCTGCAGGGTGAGGCGAGCAGGCGTTTGCGTGGCGGGCGGTTGTGCGAGGCTGTGTGTGCCGGGAAGCCTGGAGCACACCTGGTCGAGTAGTTGGACGTGCGTGGCAGTGGAGGTGTGAGCGACTGCTGGGGTGAGGAGGCCACTTGGACCAGGATGCAGGGCCGCGGGGTGATCTTGGAGCTTCAGAAACCTTGGAAAGATGAGGGAGTAACCACCCGGTCCTGGGCCGGTCCCTGGCCATGCAGGTGGCTGTAAATCTAGGGAGAGTGCCTTCTTCGGGAAAAAAAAAACAAAAACCAAAACTCTCCATGTATTTGTAGCACAGGAAATAGAAATAACGGGAGCTAAAACTCAGCAGGAACAGCTCTTACCTGAACGGTTCTGGTAGCTTTAACAGGGTAAGGTGCAGTACCTCGGGGGAAGGTGTCATAGGAACAGATTTGATGGAAAGTAATGGAAATTTGGTGGAGAAGAAGAGCAGGACCTGAGGCACAAGGAAGACCTAAGCAACTTGTCCAGAGACACAAAGCAAGAAAGCGGCAAAGCTGGGGCTAAGTTTTAGGCGTTCTCAGTGTTGAGTTCCTCCTCTAACGAACAACTCTATTCCCAGAGGTAGGACTAAACCCCAAAGCGCCTGTTCCCAGCTCTCAGCGTAATGATTTGAGTTACCTTAGCAGGAATTAGGAAGCGGGAAACCTCCCTGATTCGCTGTCCTGGCAGCTGAAATGCCCCGGCCCTCCCGTCGCGTCCGCCCGTGCGTCTGCACCCGCCGGACGTGGTGACGGCATTGGGAGACCTGCCGCCCGCGCCCGCTCCCGCGCGTTCCTTGCTCTTGTGGGTGGCTCGACGGGCTCGGTGCTAGGGAGCGTACTAAGTAACGTGCTCCCTCTGATTACAAGGGATGTGTGAATAAAGGAGAACTGTATTGATTCACACCAATCTATGCATCGACTGCGTGGGAGCCGCTTGCAATTCCCAGCAGCACCAGAAAGCTTTGCAGCGGGGAGAAATATGACCAGGCAAGTTGAGAAAATAAATTAAACTAGTGTCAACTTTTCCTGTTTCTTCCCTCATTATTAATGGATGGAATGGGGCTCATTTATCAAGAAGAGGAAAAATTAATTGACACGGGCGTTAATATTATTATGCCTGGCTTGTCTGGTCACATTTCTTCCCCCTTTTTTTTTTTTAACTTTCTGAAAGGCATTTTATTACAGTTTACAGCAACCAGCTGCCAAAACTACGGGTGTAAACAAGAAAGCAGGTGCATAGACAGTGCCCCAGCGGGACTGGAGGGCTTTGTGTTTCAAAACTTCAGTAGCTGGAACAGGGCAGAGCCGAGGAGAGGCTTGCGAGGCCGCGGCGGCGCGGCGGCGCGGCGCGACGTCCTCTGCGCGCGCGGCTCTGCGCCCCGGCGAGGCCCGGCCGAGCGCAGGTCGCTGCGAGCAGTGGAGAGGAGATGCAGCTCCTAGCAGCGATGTCGACGTCTCAGCTGTGTTTTACCAAAGTTGACGTAAAACCTTTCAGCTGACGACTCAGGTGCGAAATGTGGCTGATTCGAGTGCGAAAAAACCAAGCGCAGGACACAGGGGCTTTTGATGCTTCTTATTTATGATTTCTAAAGATTTTATTAAAAAATGTTCTGAATCTTTTGGCAGTTTTGGTCGCTTTCTCTGAAGAGTGTTTCTCTTGTTTCGGGTCACCGTGCTGGAGTGTGCAGAGCCGTCGACCGCGGTGCTCTCGGAGAGCAAGCCTGCGGGTCGGGGAGCCTTGCAGAGTAACGCGCGTGTGCCGGAGGGCGCGATGAGTGCCGTCGGGCCTCCTGCGCCGCCATCGGCACGCGTGGTGGGAGGGTTTGTGGGGGAGCTCGGAGTGGCAGGGATGCTT
This sequence comes from Rhea pennata, assembly GCF_028389875.1. Classification (NCBI taxonomy): domain Eukaryota; kingdom Metazoa; phylum Chordata; class Aves; order Rheiformes; family Rheidae; genus Rhea; species Rhea pennata. Next base: position 1,795,106 of record NC_084682.1, read on the forward strand.
CAGAGCATCTTGTCTTTCACTAATATTTCGCCAGATTTTTGCCCTCTGCTGTGAATAACGCACCTGTATCTGTTTCCTAGTGAAAAAGTCTCTTTTTTGTGAGTAATCAGAGTAATGCAATTTGCAGTTGTGCAAAATACCTTCAGCTTGTTTTAAAAGCTGGAAGTAGCTGGGTCCTCTGGTATTTGACTCGCAAATATTTTAGCAGAACATTAGAATATTTAGCTTTTTTAAAAATTCCAATTAGCAGGTGCAGAGACTGCCCAGGATCCAAAATAAGTCATTTGGAGATGTTGGCTCGTGTTGGGTGCCCAGCACGTGCCGCCGCGGGCAGGAGTAGGCTGCTGGGGCCGCCGGGGCTGGAAGAGGCTGAGGCTCGGAGCATCCTCGCTGCCCCGGGAACCGGCCCTTGGAATCACGGCGTTTGCACGGGGTCCGCGCGGTGTTTGCACAGGGTCCACGTGGCGTTTGCACGGGGTCCGAGCAGTGTTTGCACGGGGTCCACGTGGTGTTCGCACGGGGTCCGCGCGGCGTTCGCACGGGGTCCGCGCGGCGTTTGCACGGGGTCCGAGCAGTGTTTGCACGGGGTCCACGTGGCGTTCGCACAGGGTCCACGTGGCGTTTGCACAGGGTCCACGTGGTGTTTGCACGGGGTCCGTGCGGCGTTTGCACGGGGTCCACGTGGCGTTCGCACAGGGTCCACGTGGCGTTTGCACGGGGTCCGCGCGGCGTTCGCACGGGGTCCGCGCGGCGTTTGCACGGCGCGGAGGCTGGCCGCAGGGTGCCCAGCAGCCGGTGGCGGCGGGCGGCTTTGCTCTGCTTCCCCGGAACGGCCGCGCCGGGGCGAAGCCCGGGACCCCCCCCCGCCTCGCCGTGCCCGGACCCGTCGGCACGCGCGGCGGGAGCGTGCCGTGGGGTCCCCGGCTCCTCCTGAGCAGCTGCTGAAGGGGGGATTTTTCACCCGAAAGCAGTGAACACGTCTCAGCTTCCTTTAGTGATGCCGCTTGGCCCAGAGCCTCTTGTTTAGGGGCATTTATTTGCCTCTTATTTTATTTTTCCCCCCCCTCTTCTTTGTTTTTTCTTTTACAGAAAAGATCATTCAAATAAATATTCAGTTTTATTAATTTGAAAAAAAACCCAACCATTTGACTCTGTTAAATGCTTATCTCAAATAGAGCTTGTTAGCTTCCAATAATAGCTTCATTCAGAAGGATGCGGTATAATTTCATTTTAAAGTGTGTGTTCCTTGACAACCGCAATCCTATTTATGTCACCGTTTTAAACAGCCTTCTTTGTTTTGTGTTAATCTTTTTCATACACTTTCCGAGAAGCCTTTTTTTGTTGTTGACTCTTAGTACCTCTCACAAGAAATGCCCGTCTGGTTAGCCCAGGAAGGTCGCTCGAGTTTTGGTAATCTGGAGGAGAGCGAGGGTTCATTATGCTGACTAATAAGGCGTGCGGGCAGCGATATTTTTTTTGCATGGGCAGTTATTAAAAGGTGGAATCTGATGTTTAGAAAAGCAGAACCGAGGAAAGGATGAGGTTTTCCGTGGCTTTTCTCGTGCTCGTTTGGGCTGAGGTTGAGGTTGGGAGCCGAGCGAGGCGCGGGACGTGGCCGGCGCAGCCCTGCGTCCGCGCCGCGATGCTCCGCGGATGGGCGCGCGGCCCCGCGGGGCATGGCGAAGTCGGTTCTGCTGTAATTCGGGAGGAAAGGGCCGAAGAGGCGGCGCTCGCGGTGCCGCGCCGCGGGCCGGGGGCCGCGGGCCGCGGGGCGGGCGAGCGCTGGAGCCCCTCCGCCCACCCTCGCCAAGGAACGTGGGAGTCGTCGCCTCTCGCCCCGAGAGTTTTGGGGGCCTGCAGGGAGTCAGCCCTAATGGAGAAGTCCCGCGGAGTCAAGCAAAGATAAAATCGATAGTGTTCCATAGAAATGTAATTGGGTTTTGTAGAGATGACTCTCAGAAACCTACAATATATGAAAGAAAATAAAGCCTTACTGAGGTTCCTGAGCCATCGGGTAACAGGGATGTAACTATCCATTAAATTCTTTAGGATGGATCAAAAAATCTATAAGGAGGTTTTACTTCTCTGTTAAACCCTATGGAAGGGCTGTAACAGAACCTTATTAATTTTCTCTGAGACAATGTTTCTTCCCTCCATTAGTCTGTAATAGGTTCTGCAGCGGCTCGGTAGAAAGCAACTGTATTTACGCGTGCATATTGTTATGAAAGTTCTCAAAAATCCAAAGTGTCTAAATAATGCTTTGTTAAAATGAAATCTGTTTAGTGTGGTTAATATTTTCCTCTCCCCTCTCCTCTTTTTCTTTATTAACTAGGGTTTGGCTTCGTAACTTTTGAAAATGAAGACGTGGTGGAAAAAGTCTGTGAAATTCATTTCCACGAAATCAATAATAAAATGGTAAGTTTTTTTTTTTTTTCTGAAATGCGTGTCAATGAAAGCGAGATCTCTCCATTTGCTGCAGAAGCATGCTGTGCCTGGGTGGTCCTTGGGGGAAAGTTCTCCATAAAATTAACTGTGGTGCTAGACGCGGTGTGTCTGACAGCTCAGCTTATGGGTGAGCGTGCTGAGCTTCGGCGTGGCCCCTCTTGGCCCCCCCAGGTCTGCCGTCTGTCCTCCCCTGCATCCGTGGGAGCTGTCTCCAGCATCAGGCATCCTCCGGGGAGCAGGAGTTTGGTGTGGGGAGCAGAGGGCTGAAGATGGCCTCAGTCAAGCTGCCCACCTTCTTGGCCAGCCTTGGAGAAACCCTCCTGCTCCCACCCTGCTCTTGGGAAGAGCCGTGGCTCTCCACCAAATTGCTCCTTTAAGGGTTGTCAGAAGGGCAGTGGGCTGGAATAGCTATTACAGACTAAATGCTCCCAAAATAGCTGTTCTGGTCAAATCGTCTGTGCAGCTGAGCCCAAATGCTGCTCCGGTGTTGCTGCTGCCCGCAGCTGCAATCCCTGCTTCTCCACTTGTCCACCCTGTACATGATCCGGGGGCCAGACCCGTCTTGAAGTTTCTCCTAAGTTACAGTCTTGTCCCAGATTGTGGGTTGCCCTGTCACTAAAGCCACCGAGCCAAATGAAAAAGGGCATTTGTGTTTCAGTTGATGCAATAACTTTGATATTTTCAGCTAAAATATTCTTTTTCCTTTTGTCAAAACATCTTTGCTTCTCAAATGTGTACTCAGATATGCATTGTATATTAGTCTGATATGTGTTCACAGACTTTAAATTAAATAATAGAGCTTTTAGGGTGGATAAGATCAAAGCAATCTCCTTGGCATATAGTGGAGGCCTGATTCAATATTTGACTTGCTAATTTTTCTCAGGGCACTGAAATAATATTCTTCATATTGTTCCTTGCTGCACTATGCATCTGAAATAAAAGTAACGATCCCTTTGGCGAGCTCTTCATTGCGATGTCAGGGCTGGGCTGGGGCAATTCCCACCTTTCCCAGCAGGAAGTGGTTTTCCCTGGCTTGGAGGAGTGAAGTAGGCTCAGCCTCGAGATGTCCCGGGCAGCTGGCTGCTTCCTCCGTCTCCTCTTTCAGCCCGTTCTGCTTCCAGAGTTTCCTCCTTGCTACCAGTGGTACCTAGTGTGAAATAAATGTGGATTGTCGGGGAGACTTCACTCCGTCATGTAGTTACTAAATGATGATTAATCTGATTCAGCATTTAACTTAAAACAAAGCAAAATAAACCCAAACACCCCCACCCAGAAAAACAAAACAAAAACCCCTCGAAACGTCAGGCGGGGCGCGTGGGCGGCCCTGGGGCTGCCAGGGCTCCGCGGCGGGCGCGGGCAGGGCCGAGCGCTGCCGGCGCTGCCCTCCCTTATCGGGTGTTTCGTGCAACCTTTCCCAGAAAGTCCGGGCTCGCGGAGCGGGCCCTGCCTCCGTCACGGCTCCCCGCCCCGGGCCCGGCTCGGACCGTTGCGTGGGCCGTTGCTGTTTGGTTGTCGTGGATGGTTGAAATGCCTTCTTCCCGGCACTCCGTGCCTGCCCGGAGCATGATCCAAGTGCCACGGTGCGTTGAGTAGTCTCCTCTTGTCACTTCTTTTACAGCACTGATTTTAAAAGCAGCCCACGAGGGAGGAGATGAGACGTGCTCCTGTCTTGGCACTGACTCATCGTACGGCTGCTGCGTCTGCAGCCTCGGTGGCGAGCCCAGGCGGGCGCGCGGAGGCCGGCCGCGCCGCTGCCTCCCGCGAGGCTGGCCCCGGCCGCGCTGCTCTCAGCCTGTCGCCCCGCGGCGCGGATCTCCGCGCGGCTCCGCCGGCTCCGGCTCTGCCCTGGTCTCCCGCGCGCCGCCGTTCCCCGAAGCGCGGCGGGACGGCGAGGGGACGGGGCCGCCGTTGCTCGCCCGCCTGCTCCCAGCCTCCCTGCTCCCTTGCGGGTTATTTTTAGCCGAGCTGCTCTGCCTCTGTTGCCACCCGGAAAGCTTAGGATGTCTAATGTGGTATTGCACCAGCGCTGGGAAAGCGAAAGGAAAATGCCAGCGAGATATTTAATAAATGAAACTCGGAGTTTACGTGGGAGGCAGAGATCCTCGCCAAGCGCTTGGGGGGATAAATGCATAAAAGCAAAGCAAACGGTCCCCGGGACGTTGTGCTGCTTGCACGGGCAGGCAGCGTGGCGAGGAGAAGCCTGGCGCGAGCGTGCGCGGGGGCCGGGGGGCCGAAGGAGCTGGAGGAGCGAGGCGATGGTGGAGTGATTGCTTCCGTTCCGGGCTGTGCAGCGGCAGCGTTGCGCCCGTGGCGGGGCTGGCCGACGGGACGGGTGCTGCTCTCGCTCGGCCGGCGGGCGGCTGGCGTTGGGGGTTAGGGCATCTGCGCTCCTCCACCCTCTGCCCGGAGCGGCAGCCGTCGCCGACTCGCCCCCTTTACGGGCGCCGCGCGCCTGGCCGAGCGCTCCGTAGCCCGCGGCGCCTCCCTTCCCGGAGGGCCGAACCCCGCCACGGCGGCAGCGCCGGTGCCCGTGGTCCCGGCCGAGGCCCGGTGGACCAGGCGCGCGGCGGCCTCGCGCGGACCTTTGGAGGTGGCCCCGGTTCGCCGGCAGCAGGACTCGCCGCCCTCCGCGGAGCTGGAGGAGAGGAGAGCTTTGCCTCTGGGCACACCGGGTCCGGGAGTCGCTGTCCGCAAGCCAAAGGAAACTGCTGGCTTGGTAGCTCCCATTTTAGGTTTCCTTGAGCAGCTTGCGGAGCTGGAGGCTGGTGGGATGCGGGTGGCCCCGGGGGAGCTGGCGTGGCCACCGCAGAGGGCTGCAGGGTGGCGAGCCTGGTGGTCTTGGTGGCAGCTCCCTCCCTGCAGAGCGAGAGCGTTAGGACCCCGTGAAGGACGGTGCTGGGAGTCAGGTCGTCTCCAGAATTTGTGATGTTGGGTAGAAGTACGAAGACTGCAAGGTGGGGCAGCTCTGGCAACCTCGTCTGTCAGCTGAAGGGTGCTGCAGACTTGTGCAATCCGAGCGCGTTACTGTGCTGTTGCTCTTGACTGTGCTTTAAGGGCTCCGGCTTGTGAGATGTGCAAGGATGGCTCCCCAGGAGGTCCGCAGCCTCCAGGGGGGCTGGCGTTGCCCCCCTGCGCGGGACGAGCGAGAGGAGCTGCCCGGCGCTCGGAGCTCTCGCGCCTTTGGGGGACCAGCAGAGCCGGTGAATGCAGAGGACATCGGCCAGGCTGCTCTGCGCTCCCCTAGTTGCTGACTTCCCCCGAATCTCCTGTGCTCTGAGCACGTGTAAGCAACCCCTTATCCCATTCTCCACGCCCCAGCTGTGTCAAAGATCTGATGCCTTTTTTTATAAGCTTTAACCTTTCTTCTGTTTCCTGGTGTAGTCTTGGCTTTGTGGCACTGGTAGGTGACTGTAGATTTCCCTGCTGCAGGAGCAATAGTTCTGGCTCGCGACTGCATGAGTGACGTGGAGTCTCCAAGGTAATCTAATCTCAACTAGCTGTGAATTGCACTTTGCTGGCAAGACAAAGTTGCCTTGTCTTTGGGTGGTAAAATCGTATTTTGTGCATTGTGAATACATGAGCAGTCCGCTTCCCTGAAAATAGCTCCGGTTTCCCTGGAAGGCTGTTAGCCATGTTTTTTGAGCCGTCCCGGTGCTGAGAGCTGACAGCCTGTGCTGTCGCGCTGGGTATAAGAGGCTTTTCACTCCCCATCTCGACCATCGGCGTTCTCCTGGGTCTGGCTGCTCGTCCTGACCCAAGAATACCCCAGTGCAGTGTTAATTCTATAAACTAGACTAAACAAAAATAGTGAATTTTAGTTCCCCTGCCTTTTTTTTTTTCAGTGTTACACTTAAAACTTTCTTTGTCAGGCGGCTGAAACTGAGGCACATCCATCCTGCGGGGTGGGTGGGGAAGCAAACGGGAAGTTGCCGAGGTGTACAGAAACGCCGAGGGGAAGGTGTGCGGAAGAGCCGCGTTTACGCCGGGGCGGAGGCTCTCGGACGCGGCGGGATCCCTCCCCGCCGGCGCTGCCGCCCGTCCCGCGTGGGCGGAGGGCCAGGACGCGGCGCCGCGCGCCGTCCCCGACGCCCGCCGGCCTCCCTGGGGCGCCCGGAGCTGGCGCGACGAGCCGGGCGCGGACCTGCCGCGGCGTCGGGCCGGGGCGCGCGGCTGCCGCGGGGCTCCGCCGTGCCGGTCCCTCGCGCGGAGGAAGCCGCTCTCCTGCGTCGTGGACGGTGCCGTAGCTCTCGCTATGGGGTGTGTTTGTTTACAAAGGCGTAGGAATTATTTTTCTCTCCTGCTGATGACTTTTTCTTCCCCTTTAAATCCACGTTAAAACTCTTTGCAGCTCACTACCATTCTCTTTGTGTCCCTGCGTGCTGTGAAAATCATAAATTAAGCTAGCCTTTCAGATAGCAGCGGTAGGCTGTTTTGTGGTTGCAGAAGCTAATTACTGGGTTATTGTTTCAAACGGTGCTAATCCAAACTTCATTTTCCTGTTAATTGTCCATCGAGCGGGGCTAGATTGCTTTGATGGCTCCGCGCGCCGGCCGCGCCGTGGCTCCGAGGTGCAGCCAAGGGCTCCGCGGCGCTGGAGCAGCGGCGGGCTGGAGGCCGCGGCTGGGAAGCGAGACGATACACTTCTGCTGATCGCCCTAATTCGGCTGAAGAAATTAGATTGGCATACTCCTGATAAATATCCCTCTGATTAAAAACAAGCGAAGGAAAGATTCAGAGGACATTGCGTAACGGCGTTGTCTTGTGTGGGGGACGGTCATCGGGGAGGCTGCCGATTCTGGGCGGCGCTCCGTGCTCCGCGCGTTTTGGAGTGCTGTAAGGAGGTGGAGGGAGGTAGCGCCCGCTGTCGGGCTTGCAGTGTGCTGTCCTCGGGGGCACGGACGTTTCGGCGAGGACGGGGACAGCAGGGCACAGAACGCGATTAGCCTGGACACCGACTGTCTGTAGTCAGGCTTAAAACTCCCAGCAAACGCTCGGGAAGGTTTCTTCTCCCGCGGGACAAGCGAGCGGATGGGGGGCTCGGGAGCTCCCTCCGTCCCATCCCCATCCCTGTCTGCAATGGAGCTGCGCGTTGCGGGCAGGTGTCCCAGGGCTGCGTGGGCGCCCTGTCCCCACCCACGATGGAGCTGCGCATTGCGTGCAGGTGTCCCAGGGCTGCGTGGGCGTCCTGTCCCCATCCCCGATGGAGCTGCGTGTTGCGGGCAGGTGTCCCAGGGCTGCGTGGGCATCCTGTCCCCATCCCCGATGGAGCTGCGCGTTGCGTGCAGGTGTCCCAGGGCTGCGTGGGCGTCCTGTCCCCATCCCCGATGGAGCTGCGCGTTGCGGGCAGGTGTCCCAGGGCTGCGTGGGCGTCCTGTCCCCATCCCCGATGGAGCTGCGCGTTGCGTGCAGGTGTCCCAGGGCTGCGTGGGCGTCCTGTCCCCATCCCCGATGGAGCTGCGCGTTGCGGGCAGGTGTCCCAGGGCTGCGTGGGCGTCCTGTCCCCATCCCCGATGGAGCTGCGCGTTGCGTGCAGGTGTCCCAGGGCTGCGTGGGCGTCCTGTCCCCATCTCCGATGGAGCTGCGTTTTGCACGTAGGTGTCCCGGGACCACATGGGCTGCACTTAGGACAAGTTGGTGCTCACTGAAGTCGTCGGTGGGAAGATTTCTGTTTCCTTTTCCTTTATTTATTGTACTGAAAGGTCAGGCGCTGGGTCGCTCTCCATGATGCTGTCAGTAACACTGCCTGCAGCGTTACGAGCTAGCGGGAGCAGATGCGTCAGCTGGGTCTCCTCGCTCTGGATAGTGTAAACCTGCAGACCCCAGAAGGAAATCCTTCCAGCTCTCCTCTTCCTTCTCAGCCCGTTAATTCCTTTAATGACCCAACACTTGGCAAAACAGTAACAGAAGTCAAACTCTTGAAGAACTTGACTCCAAACTTGGTTAGATTCTGGCAGTTTGTTTGCAAGAGATGCATGTTTTGACAGCACTGGCTGTATCTGAGCATTGTAGCTTTGGGAGGTGTTGCAAGCGAGCTAAGTAAATACGATCTGCCATGAGGTTTGCTGTGGAAAGGGGAGGAGTAGGTGGTTTTGTTTAAAATACTCCCATTACAGTCAGTTAACCTTTATGTTACCTAAATGGAAATTGTATAAACCTAAAATTTTCACTGATGAGGTTGCCTAGGAACAGGCAGTTGGTTTTCGTAAGATGATGAATACACAGTCACTGATCGGGCTGTTAGGAGCAGAGACATTTAGCCATATTATTTTCCCTCCTGCTTTGGGCTGGTGCAGTTGCCCGTTTGCACGCCGGGAGCTCCCTGTCCTTGCCGGCTGCGCGAGCAGCAGGTCATGCACAAGGGGTTGCCCTGCTTCGGGCAGCCCAACATCCAGCCTCTGCTTGCAGATCGCTGGTGGCATGGCCAGCCGCATCCGTGGCCAGCCCACGAGCAGGGCCAGCCCGTGGCCAGGGCGCACGGTGCGTTTCTTGTGGCCACGCAGAGGGCAGTGGGGCTGCGTGTGGCCATGCCAACATGTAACACAGGGATCATGGCCCTGGCCTTGACGCATTTCTGTCCTTGATCTAACGTGGGCAGAGAAGAGTTGGAAGGGAAAGGACATGCAATGAGGATGAGGAACCTGGGAACCGGGTTAGGAGCTCGAGCCTCCAGGTTCAGCCGAGACCTTTGCCATCAGACTGGTGGTTCTCAAAGCATGCCAGGCTGCAGTGTGTCTGCAAGGTTTGCCTTTTGCTGAGGGTGAGGGAGGATGAAGGTGTAGAGACATAGAGGTGGGCTGGGACACCTTCAGCCTGGTCTGGCCGGGCTCCCCAGCACGGCTCGTGCCTGTGCCAAGGGGAGTGCTGGGGCTGGCCGTAAGCGCAGACAGGGCACCAGGGAGCAGGGAAGGGCCAGACCTGCTGAGCACGGAAAATTGCCTCATTTTTCCCATTTCCCACCTAGAAGGACCCTGCGAACCGCCAGCGTATGGTGCGGGTGGGCCATTGCCCGGCGCCACGCCGTGCGGTTTGCAGGGGTGTCCTGTGCTGCCGGTGAGGCTCCTGGGGGTAAGGTCTCCCAAGGTGTTAGCTGGAGCCTTGTAATGTGATTAAAATGGCATTGAGCAACTTCAGAAGGTAGCAGGAGTACCTAGAAGTGAAAGAATGCAGATCATTTATTAGTAGGGTTTGCAGAAATTTTCTGCTGGGTAGAAATATTGATTCTTTATTCTTATTTTAAAAGGAGCTTTATGTAATGATCACCAAGAGTCATTTTCTGTTATCGATTGTAATAGAGCTGTGCTGAGGACTTTCCTCCATTCATTCCATGCCCGCAAAGTAGCATTGAGAGTAAGCGCAGCCCGGGTTTTCCTTTCAGAACACAGCAACTTCTTAAATCAGCATTTTTTTCATCTTTACAGTGTTTTCTGCTATGTGTGTGTAAAGAGACGTACACGTTTGCTCTTTGAAATCCGTTTACGCTATTCTTAAAGTTCACCTTTGAGGGGGAGGTGGCATGGGGAGGCAAATGCTAAAAATAAAACTCCCCCCTTAACTAGCTCAGTTCTGCATTTGACATTTACATGGAATTCATTTGCATCTCATTTGTACATGTTTCTGCTCAATAGGTAGAATGTAAGAAAGCACAACCTAAAGAAGTGATGTTTCCACCAGGGACGAGAGGAAGGGCACGTGGATTACCCTATACCATGGACGCTTTTATGCTAGGGATGGGAATGTTGGGTAAGTGTGCAATGGCCACGGCTTCGGCTTCGGAGCGAGCCGCTCCCGTGTTGTCTGTCTCCCCCGTGTGTGAACGCCGCAGGCGTAGTGGTGAGCAAAGCTCTGCGCTTGTGTGGGTGCGAGGCTAAAACTTAAGCAGGGGTGGAAAGGGGAAAATAATCCTATCTGTGGTAAATGATTAACTCCCCCCCCCTTCCTGGAATATAAAAATTTGCATTTAAATGGTTGTTTTAAATAGCCCATTTTACTCTTACTCACAAAAATAGAATGATGAAAGATGCAGTATGTTCATTCTGACTAAAAATGATCTCTCCCCCTTTTTAGAGGAATTGAGTCACACATTATTCCCCTTCTTTTAAAGGTATCTTTGACAGTTCAGCATAGATAATTGAAAATCTTGCTGGTTCTTAAATGGCATGCAAGATGGAGAAAGCAAGGAGATGCATAACAGTATAGGTCGCAACAATAATTACGACTTTCAAGGAGATGGAACAGTATTTTAGTCCAGAGTATTGTGTCCAGAAAATACTAATTAAATGGGATAAATGATGTTTAATGGCAAAATTCTATTTGTGCATCAGGGCTGTTTAGTTATAATTGGTTCTCATTTGTTTCTGCCTAGATAGTTCTTTTCTTTCTATATAATCTGACAACTTCCTGATATACTGTCCTCAGATTTGCCAAGCCAGAATGCTGCTAATCCGTTGCCAACATGTTTTTAGAAACTTTATATATTTTCTTCCTGCTCCCTTTGTGTTAGTGAGCTGTCCCCTGGTTGTCACCTGCTGGGTCTGTAAAGGGAGCACGGAAGAGAGATTCTTTGGAGGTGTCGCAGGCAGAAACAAGCCTGTCCTAGCTGGCAGTCGATAGGAAGTGGCCTTCGCTAGGTGCTTTGAATTTTCTGTCCCTGGTAAGGTGGGTTGGCGGTTGAGCAGAGGGGTTGGGGATGTCAGAGCCCCATGGAAGAGCGTTTGGGCCGTTGCCTACAGTCTGGAGGCTTTCCTCTCCTTCCTGTCTCCCCACCGGAGGTGTTCCTGGAATTCACCCATTCAGAAGGGAGCGTTCACACGTCCGGCTCCTCCGGTGTCCTCGCCCAGGCCTGCCCAAGGTGCGCCTGCTCTGCTCTCCTCCTGGCTGACGTTGCGTCTCCTCTCCAATCCCACCTGCCGCCCAGGCTCTGGTGTTTAGGAAAGCTTGAAATAAGTCATCTGAAAGTCCCCAAAGCCAGAGACAGAACAAGACTGATACCGTTTGCAGTAAATTGTTGTTAAAACAGAGGTCAAGATAGTTAAGCCAACCCAGTGACTTGGAGGGCCTGCCTCCTAATTTGTGAACAGTTGCGCTGCTGAACATCAGCATTGGGAGCAGTTAGCATGGAAATACTAGTTGTTGTATATCCCAGTCAGAAAGGAGTAAGAGAAGTGTTGATACTTGCTGTCTTCAGCAGGAGGAGGAGAGGCAGGAGGTTCTCAGAAACTATTCCAGGCCATTTCTGCGTGGAGCCGGTAGGTGCAGTCACAGGGCATCTAGCTTTGCTGGGACCAGCCCATGAAGAGGTGTGGGTTTTGCTTTTGAGAAATCCATATTCTCAGGCAAATCCATCCGTGGAAAGAGTAAAAAATCCTCTGCCTCAGTAAGGCTTTTTGTCTGGTGCTTCATAAGCAAGACACTCTTAAATTTTTGAAGACGAAGTTTTCTGAAGTTTAGTTACTTCCAGAAGCTAAGCACAAAAACAAGCCTTGAAAGCTGGATCCTTAGTTCTCCCGAGCTCTGCAGAGCAGATCCATAAGCAGCTTGGCTGCTGGAGAGGCTGAAAGACCTGCGAGGCTCTCTGAAGTCAGCATAAGGTCAGAGTATTTAGTTCCTATGAAAATCAGGCTGTTACACTGAGATGTCTGATTTCAGGCAACTTGCTTTGATGAGGATAACTTTCCTGCCATGTTTGCTTTATCTCTGAATTAATAGTAGTGCTATTCGTGTGACTGGAGCAATCCATTTCTGGGCTGTTGTAATTCAGTTATTTCAGCTGATCATCTATTTTTCTGTCCCATCATTCCCTCCCCCCACAATCACCCTGTACTATTTGGAAATTACATTTTAGGGTTAAAATATTCGGCTTGTTCTAGTAAATCTGTTATTCTGTCACCTGTGTATTCTCAGTGTGCTTGAGCGTATTTTTTTTCTGTTTTTATTTATTTATTTTGCTCCTGTGGTGTCTTATGTTCTGGTTTCTGGGAGCTGGTTGTATGCAGCCTTGCTAACTCCTAGTGCAAGACGGCTGCTGGCAGAACAGAGATCCTGGAGCCCTAGTTTAGCAAAAAGGGCAAAACCCCTTCTCTGCTCAGCGCTGCGAGCACTTGACTGCACTGTTCTGCTCAGCGGAGCAAGGAGTAGTAAAGGTGGAGAGCAGTTTGCAGGGCCAGGGTCCACCCCTGTGAGCTGAGAGGAGCGTTCAACCTGCGGACGTCCTGTGGCTGATTCTCGCTGGGACTGCCTCTTTGGAAGAAGATTGTTTTGAACGTTAAAGCTAAGAAGTAATGAAAGGACCCCTCGACGAGCGTATCTGTTTCTGTGGGAACCAAGCAACGTTGATGTGTGTTGGCAAATGGTTTTCTTGCTGCACAGGTGTCTGTCAGGCATACGCGGTGCCTGACTTCATTAGGTCATCCAAACTGCGTCTGCTCCACTGGCTTTCATAGGGCACCTCTTAATGTGATCTTATTAGATTTCAAATCGGAGTGACTTGCTCAGAATTAATGATTGATTCATGTTGAAGGCCAGATGCTTAATTATCTGCTCTGGCTGTTTTTTTCATCTTCCAAGTTCCTGCTTGCTACAGTGGCATCGTGTTAAATAATTAAGTAAGTGCTAAATAACAAAATTACAACATGCAAGTCCAAGGCTGTCTGAATGGCTATTATAAATCCCCATTTTCAAAGGTTGCCTGTAAGAGTTCACTGCAAGGCTGGAAACTGGGCACATCGGCAGTGTCTCAGCGTGGAAGCAGCGTCCTTCCTTGGCCAGCCCCAGCAGCAGCGCAGCGGCGAGGCGCTGTCCCTGGGAGGAGAAGGGCGTAATTAACCCATCAAACAACGAGGCGTTCAGAGTAACATATTGCCAGAGGGAGATTCTGAAGTAGCCGAATATTTTGTTAAGATCCCAGGAGGCCTTTGTCAGAATCACTCCATTACTCGTTTAGATATTTAGCTGGGCTGAAACAGAGTGAATTGGAGCTGCTCTTGAAAGATTTTTATACCTGTTTCCAGAAGCCCTTTTTCAAGGTCACCTTCTCCAGATGCTGATCGCAGGCAGAGGAGGAAATCAGAAGCAAGAACACACAAGACAACCCAAAGGAAAGAGTGGAGAGTGACTCCCTCCAAAGCTATTAAGGAAGTTGGTCTTTTTCATTAATCATAGCCTCCCCGAGGATCCTGCAGCAACCGGGGTCTAAAGGTACATCGACAGCCACGTTCTGTGATGATTTGGTTGATTGGAACAAAATTAAAGTGTTCTTCTAAAAAGGATTTTTTGACTCCAGGAGCGCAGGCAGACTGAGTCTTTTGCCAGGACTGCTCCTGGGCTGTCTCAGTCGCTGTCTGCTGATGGAAAGTGCACGTTCTCAGGGGAGATTAGGAACATTAATTAGCCACTCTGCATAAAGAACAAGCTGGAATGATTTCAGTTCCAACCATCTCTTTCTCCCTAGCAACCCACTTCACAGGAAGGAGTGGTGAAACTCCTCGGCATCCTCTCCAGCACCAGGAATGCCTGTAAATGGGAACCGTGTCTCTCCCAGCAGGCAATGCAGACATTTCCAGCTGAATAAGGACTGTTGTTCAATTGCCCCAAGACTTGCAATGCACCCAGAGGTTTCACCCCTGTTAGAGAATCCTGAAAACCTGAGAAACGAGAGAAAAGGAAGAAAAGTAACCAAGGGGCAGCATTAATAGCAAGTTTTCTCTCTCTCTCCAACTTTCCCATCTGAGGCCGCTGTGTGCGTCTGGGATGGTGCAGCCACCGGAGCAGTGGTCCTGGAGGTCACATCAGGTGCGGGTGGTAACTGCTGCACTGACTGCTCTGAGCTGGGGCCCGGCAGCACTCATTTCATTCGGTGATGGGCATCTTAGACATGCAGGGGGTTAATAATAAAGCTGGGCCCTTTTTAACTTGCAAACCCTTCCAGGGATAGGAGAGCTCAGCCTATAAAGCTTATACCCCAAGACTGCTGAAGTAATGTCTGATACGAACACCGAATTTCTGAGAGTCTCTAACAGGCTTCTTATATCATTGCACAAGCCAGACCGGGGCTCTGCATTACTGCGCACATTCAATCTAGGTAGGCTGAACTCATGCATAAAAGAGCTAGTGCCCTTCAAAGAAAGTCATTCCTTTTTTCCATCAGACTCTGTTTAATAGAGTAGTAGCTGCCTCTGAGGCAGAATTAGGGAAGGGGAACCTTTGCTAGACACGCTTCCTGGGAGTCTTGCAGAACGCATGGGAACCCACCTGGCTGCGATAGCAGCACCCCGCGTAGCGTTCACCCTCATGAAGGCAGCTGCAGTCATCTGTAGCTTAACTTTTTAATTCCCTTGATGTAGGAGATAGATCAAATTTTTTTTGACCCTGGGAGAAACTTTTACAGCAGATGTTTTTCTTCTCTGTGGCTGCTCCCTCATATGTGATCACCCCCGTGCGCCTGTGGGAGATGCTCTTTGTTTTGTGCTCCCTGGTGCCACGAGTTCTTATGTCAACATCACAGCACGTTTCTTTTGAAATACCCTGAACGTATTTTTTTGTAGCATGGGGCTTTGCTTTGGAAAAAGGTCAGAGTGTCTTTCCTTCTTGCTCCGAGGTGCATCAAAAGACCATAATTTGCTTGTATGGATTGGAACATTGCAATTAAATTTCAGAGCAGAGATCTGCAGGCCCCACCGTGCTCAGTGTGTTCACGTATTAACCATGAGGTTTGTGTATCTCGACCTACCATCCCGCAGGCAAAATCTTAAAAATTAAAAGATGTTCCCGTGGCCTGATTCTGTGACTCTGCCTCCTCGCGGAGCGGAGAAGCCGTTCCTCGCCATGGAGGCTCGTCCCTACAGAGCGGAGGCCGGGGTCTTGCTCGGGCAGGGGCCTTTGCAGTGGCTCTTGGCACGCGCCCTGGCCAAGGGTTCCCGAGGGTGTCACGGAGGGAGAGCCCGTGGGTGTGGATGGTGCCGGCTTGCTGGGCACGCACAGAGCAGAGGCGCTTCGGGAAGGTCGTCCGGGCCTCGAGGAATGCCCCAGCTGAGGCATACAGACCGCCTGGGTCACCCAGCTCTCCTGTTCGGAAAACACCTGTAACGCTGCCCTCACCACGACGGGCCTCAACACTGGCCATGTTGCAATACCCTTAAATAAGCTGTAAGTAAAGGGGCCAGTAAAGGTGCTGCACGTGGCAGTGCTGCGCATCCGCCTGCCCGTTCCCGGCCAGCGCGGCAAGGAGCTGGCCAGGTGCCCATCGGCGAGTCCTGCTCTCTTCGGTTTGGCAGGGAGCTGAGCAAAAGCGTTTGTGAAGGCAGTTTTGCCCGTTGGCTTACGTTTGCCCTTCCATGGACAGGAGGGTCTCACTTCAAGGCAGGTAATCCAGTCAAAACTTTGATTTTTAGTTTAGCAGCAAGAGATAATTAGAGAGATTGATCATTCACGAGGAGTGCTGAAGCAAATAAATTGTTCGGCGCCCAACGCAGGATGAGAATGGCACCTAATGGGAATGGTGGGTAGGTCAGCATGGCCGTAATTTGGCTTGATGAAGCATCCGCATGGGCATGGTGTTAATGTGCTATTGATATTCAGGCAGCCAGTTTCCCCTGTGCACATTGGGCTCAGGCTCGTTAGAGCAGAGCTGGGCACTGCAGCAGCAAATGAAGAGGAAAATTGAAGTAATGTTGTATTACAAATTTATGATTTCATCTGCCCTACCCGGGGA
Source organism: Rhea pennata (assembly GCF_028389875.1). NCBI lineage: Eukaryota > Metazoa > Chordata > Aves > Rheiformes > Rheidae > Rhea > Rhea pennata. The sequence continues at coordinate 1,811,256 of NC_084682.1, forward strand.
GTGTGGCGCGGAGCCGGCGGAGTGCAGCGCGCTGGGCACCACCAGCGGTTCTCCACCGCCAGCTTCACGGGGGTGCTAATGGCGCTACTTACTTAGCAAACAACCCATTTATCAATATTGTTGCTTTAGGAAAAAACAGGTTTGTAAAGCTTAGCTCTGAAGGATCTGGTTTATCGGCAGAGGTGATAATTTCCGAGGGGATGGAGCTGTTGAGCCGTAAGCACACAGGGGCTCGCCATGGGCGTGCGGAGCAACCTGCTCTTCCCTGCGCTCTGTTGAAGCCCCTGGAAAAAAATCACCAGAGCGTTTTTACCTTCCAGTTTTAGATTATGATTGATAGTAAGTTGTATGTCTATATAAAGCCAATCAGAAATGGAGGGACTTGCTGTGGCACAAAAATAATTGTACACAGTGTTTTAGTGTTTTAGAGGCTAAATAAAAGCAGAGATGGGAGACCTCCGGAAGAACCACTCAGCTGTTAAAAGTGTGCTCAAATTCCAGTCCAGTTGCCATGGTAGTCGCTGCAGAGATTTCTGTTGACGAACAAACTTTTTACGATGGTGGTTCGGTGCGGAGAGTTGTGTCCCAGGATGCGGGGGCAGCCCGCTGGGCGCTGCTGGTCAGAGGCACCCTTACGTAGTGGTTCGGTTGCGTTGGGGCTGGAAGGGGCAGTTGCTGTTTCGAAGCAAACTGAGCGAGCGGACTGAGGAGGGAGGTTACAATTCCCGGGAACCTCCGGAGCGTAAGGCCTGGCGCGCGGTGCCCGAGAGCCCAGCCCTGGCGGGGCCCGAGGAGGTGGCGCTCCTGCCGGAGGGCTGAGAAGTGACAGGTGGAGAACGTGCGCAGCCTCTTCAGCACTTGGCCTCCAGCAAATGAGCAAACCTTAATTCTTCCGTAAGAGTAAAATCTCTCTTCTTTGGCCTAGTCTTCACTGTTAAACATCAATTTGAGCAAGGCGTTGGGCGAGAGATGCACACAAAGAGATAATGAAGTCCTCTCTGCCTAAATGGCAGAAAATTACCTCTCTGCCTCTGCACGTTTAACGGTTTTCGGAGATGTTTTGATGTTGCCTAGATAGAACTGGTACGTAATTTAATGCAGAATAACTCGGAACAGTGAGCTGGAAGTGAACCTGTTTCTTAAGCTCCGAGTCTCTGATAGCCCATGCTCTGTGTCCCCTGGATATACCATTGCATATTGAAGATCGTGAACCCTTTCCGGGGTCCCATGGTGGGCCCAGGAGGCCGCTGGGCAGCTGCTCATGGCGCGGAGCTCCCATCTATCCATCGTGGTTCCCAAAGAGGCAGCAGAAGCTCTTTTTTCCTGGGCACCAGTGAGTCTGTGCGTGGCAAGGCAACATACTGCATGATGCAGTACAGCTCTTGGCCAAGCACCTGCTGGTTAGGCAAGTGAGTGATGGTATCTATGTTCGTGAGATGTTTGCTCGTGGCCCTCTTGCAGCCTGCTAGCACCTGCGTGGATTGCGCACTGGGCTGTGTGCAGGCAGGAGCTGACCTGCGCTCATGGCTGTAGCCCAAGCCTTGTTCCAACGTCCACCCTCATCAGAATGACCTTGCCCTCTTAGCACCATCACATTTTACTTCCATGCGCTGTGTTTAAGTGGGCAGAGTTGCTACCCGATGCAGTTACTTAGGCACTTTTATGAACAGAATAGTCTTGAATGGTATTTCTCTCATAATAAAACTTCAAAAGCTGCCTGAGGTTGGATGTGTTTCTGTGTGTATCCTAGAAATTGCTTTAGGAAGCGGTTCTCATGTCTGAGTTTTACTTTCCTGAAAAATTAAAGGCTCTTTGGCTCATTGCTGTTGCTGCCTCGAACTCTTTGATGTGTTAACTGTTGTCCTTCACACTCCTGGGATAAAGAATTACTACTGCCTTAATCTCCCACTGTCAATAGCTCTGAAGCAAAGTACATTCATTGTAAGCTCTCCAAATGTCAGAGCAAACCTGTGTTATGTGTTTAGCCTTAGCATTTGGCATTTACTCTTCCAGCTGAAAAGTATGCACAGTCCTTGGGCTCCAGATCCAAAGTGCATGTTAATTATGAGAGTGGCAGGTCTTACGCACAGCGGCAGGCAGGCGAGTGGTCGGGGAAGCAGGGTATCTCTAGATGTTTCTATCCAAGCTGAGAATGAAATGTTGCTGTGGTTTCGCATGAGGAGAGTAAATCCTGTTTTTCGATACCTTCTGTAAAATTGAGTTTCACCCATCCTCCATGTAATTTTGCTTTATATTTGAAAACAAAAACCCTTACTAATCTTCAAACTTTTTTCTCTCTTTCTTTCTCTCTTTTATTTTATTTTACTTTTTTTTTATTTTTACATTTCTGTGATCAAGGTTACCCGAATTTTGTTGCAACGTATGGTCGAGGATATCCTGGATTTGCCCCAAGTTACAGCTATCAATTCCCAGGTATGTACGTTTCATTTGCAGATTTACTTTGTTTCCCCCTTCTTTCCTTATTTATTTTTTCCTTTTTTAAAAAAACATAGCTGCAAGTTGAGACAGGAAAGTCTGCAGGGAGCATCTCACACAACAACTATTTTTTTTGACTATTTAAACATATATATATATATATACACACACATATTTTTAATATATTTTGATTAATGTGTAAATTGGTACTGGTTATTTGAAAACAAAATTCATAAATTAAAACATAAAGCAACAGAAATAACTCGAGCTATTACCCTCCCTTTGAGGGTTTTTTTTTTCTTTTATATATATTCTGGATGAGTATACATGCACACAGAGACTCACACTCAGGCACACAGAGACTCACACACACGTTCACATACTGTTCTGTGGTAAGTTTATATTCATTAGAAGTGCAGTTTTGGAATAAAAAGTCCAACATTCCTGTATTCTATACAGATCTCTTTGGTGTCCTTCATAGCAAGTAGCTTCTACCAGTGTGCTGATCACTGGGTGTTGTCCAGTTTTTCCTCCCTTTCCGTGGCGTGGTTGCCAGGCTTGGCTGCGCTTAGTGACTTCCATTCCCTGAAAGTGTTTCTGCTGCCGGTCGCGGTTGCCCGGACGCGGGGGGCGGCTGCCTTTCTGCAGAGCGCGGTGTGGATCGGGAAGAGCCTTCTCCAGCTTCCCCGCGGCGCTTTCCAGAGGCAGGCCCTGGCGCGAGGTCTCGCTGCCGTCTGCTTTATGGTGAGGCTCCTTCGAACTCGAATTGCGCAGGCGAGAGAGGCGCTTTCTGTTTCACCGTAGGATTTCTCGGGGAGATCTAACAAGCAGAGTTACGACTGCTGTGTTTATTGCTTACTAATAGCGAAAGCCCACCTGGATGTCGTGGCAAGGAGATTTCTGTGTGTTACACATTAAATTCATTAGCGTGCTTGTCACTTGGGTCACACTCGAGCAGTTCCTCCGTCCTGTGCTGCGTTCTTTAATTGCCGAGAAAGGGAACGGTGGAAGCACAGCTTTGCTCAGGTTAATTAAAAACCGAGTTAAACCATCTCCTTAGCGAACAGGCTACAGGTACAGAAGAGGGGCAGCAGCTTAGCAGGGAAGGAGGAGCGGGCGCCTTACGGGGCAGGTCCTTCAGGACGGATTAGAGCGCGCGGAGCGGTGCTTGACTGTCGCTGCGGCGTGCTGCGGTGAAAAAGCATCCTCGTATCAAACAGATTATTAGGATGAAGCACAGAAGGGTTCATGCTGTTGACATCCGTAAGGTGGAATAATGTCCCGGCACTGCAGTTTCCTCAGAACTGGTTTCTGCAGGACTGACGCCGTGGAGGGAAGCGGTGGCGTTAGATTTTTCTTTTTAATAGCTAAACTTTACAGATGCTAAGGCTCTATTTTGAACTTATCTGCCTCTTCCCCGCCTGTGCCACCACGCTCTCAAACTGAGCCAGGTCCTTTTAAGAACATAAAAGTAAGTAAAACGAGCGCTGTCTAGCCGGGGACGCAGGTGGAGCTGCTTCAGCACGCGAGGGCGAGCTCTGGGCCTCTGGCCTCGTGCAGACGTCCTCGAGGAGCTCTGCTTTATTGGAGGAAGCAGCCCTGGCTGGCAAGCGCGGTTACCAACCGGCCTGAAACCTTCGCTGTGGAGAGCACTGTAGTTCTTGTGAAAGCTCTTCCAAGCGGGCGCGTCCCTCGCGTAGCGGCATGCCCGCTTGCGCCCGCCGGCGCGCGTTAGAGCTGGTGACGCTTGACCGCGAGGAGAAGGCTTCCGAGGGCGTCCGCGTGTCGTCCCATCGCTTTCCTCCCCGGCCCTCGTGCCTCCTCCCGCCAGCTGAGCGGTGTGAAGGCAGCTGAGTGCGAGACCGCTCCGATAAGCTCAGTGATGAAAATTGGCAGAGCTTAGATGACTTTAATTGTAAACATGTCTAAAAAGAAGATGTCTGCCAGTTAAATGCAGAGCTGCCGCTTGACTCTAGCCTTCATCGTGTGCTTTTTTATTAAGGGCCTGATTTTTCAAAACAAGCCTCCCAGTTACGTGCTAGCTGTTTTCAGTCGCTCGCAGAGATTGAAAACACCAAAAACTCTAAGTGCCAAAACTGTCGCCTCTGGAGAGCGGGCGCAGTCCGTTGCCGGCCCGCGCTGGCGGCCAGCTCGAGGGCCGGGCTCTGGAGGAGCGCGTGGGAGCCCTCCGGCGCGCCGCTCCGCTTTGCCTGTCCTACAGCTCAGCTCCAGCCGTGCTCTTCATTCCGCCCCCACTTAAATAACACATTCCTTCACCACAGTTAGAGGGTTAATAGGGCTTTTAGGATATTCTTCGCTGGCGGGCGCGTCCCGGCGCGGCAGCGCGGCTCGGGCGGGGTGTCCCCGGCCGGGAGCCGGGCGCCTGGGGGAAGGCGGGTTTGGGGCAGCGCGGCCGCAGCGGGGGAGCAGAGTCCCCGGAGCCGGCGAGGGTTTCCGGAGCTCGAGCAGCTCGGGAGCAGGCGGACGGGCAGACGGGTAGGTGCCGACGTGCGGCGGCGGGAGGAGGAGGCGCCTCGCTGCGCGCGCTGCCGCGGGAGCAGCGGCCTGGGTCGCGCCGCGCGAAGCAGGCCGGGCGCCGCGGCGCGGGACCGGCGTCGCCGGGCCGCCCCGGTGCGGGGCTGCACGCGGGGCGGTGCGGGCGGCGGCGGCGGCCGCGGAGCCGCCCGCGCCGGGGAGGCGGCGGCGGGCCGGAGTCTGGCCGCTGCTCGCGTGAGGCGGCCCGCGCGCCTCTCCGAGGAGGAAGGGGCCCGGGCTCGGGCGCGTCGTGGCCGCCGCCCGTAGTCAGACGGCTGCCCGGTCCGCTCCCATTGAGTTGTTGTTTTCCTATAGGCCTTTAAAACTCAGTACATAGCCTTTTTTTTAATTACAATCACTCCCTTTCTGTGTCTTTTTTTTTTTTTTTAATTTCTGGGACTTATCTTTTCAGTTTAATCTATTAATTTCTGTTCTTATTTCACTTTGCAGACTATTTGCCGATTTCACAAGACATAATTTTTATCAACTAGTTCTTAAAGATGCATAACAAATTAATCGGGGTTTACTTCAGTGCTAATGAGAGAGAGAGACAGACAGAAAAAGCCTGGGTGGTCCATGTTTAATATCAATGTCCACTGAAAAAATGCTGCTCTTACTGGCTGGTTTGATTGACTGGACTTTTTATTTTATTTTTATTTTTTTAAAGGCTCCATATCCTCACTGCTTTGAGTTTGCTTTTTATTTTTTCCTTTTTAATTTTTTTCTCCTGCTTTGTTATGAGTTTTAATGCCCCCTTGGAATGTAACTCACACGGATTGGGGTTAGGGGCATTCTGAAGGCATGACTTCTCACAAACTTTTTAGAAATGATTTTATTAAGGAAGCAAAAATGATGATTGGGTCCTAAAAGCAGCCCCAAAGCGATATGTTGGTGCTTTTTAATGTACGGTAGTAGTAAAAATCATAATTACAGTGGAGAGACTAGTGTCCTGTCGCTAAGATTATTGGGCAAAACAGGGTTTGGAGCTTAATCGCTCCCAGCCGGGACGCCCCGCACCCGCGCGTCCCCGGGGCCGAGCCGCTCCGTCGCCTCGGCCCGGCGGCTCCTGGCCGAGCAGCCGCAGCCGCGGAGCTCTGCCCCGAACGCGGGGGCCGGAGCGGGGCTGCGCCGAGGGCTGGGAGGCGCCGGAGCGGGTGCTTCGGCGGGCAGCGAACAGTTGCGCTCTCCGGCGGGATTCCCTCCCCGAGCTCGCAGCCGCCTCCCTACTTTCAGACACTCGGCTGGTGCAGTCGCTTTTGCTTCCATACTTTGCTTGCAAATCATGGGCAAATTATTTAAATTTTGGCAAGAAGGACAAGCTTTTACCTGCTAGCTTGGGCTGTATCGCGCCTCTCAATCTGCACCCACATACCAGAGCTCCAAACCTGTCCGATAGCCTCTGTCCATTGGCTTTGGTTTTAACAAGACCAGGTTCTGGACTGCTGGGTAGAAAGCACGCACTATATTTAAATTCTAGGGTTTTTTTAAGTGCTTCTTCCCATTTTATAAGTTTGTGAGAAGTAAATTGCATGCTTACAGTAGAACTGTAATGCATTTTAATGTTTGTTAATCCACTTGTTTAAAATGTCAGTGTCAAAGGCTCTACAATACACGCCTATGCTGTTCATTTCATTAAAGATGCTTGATGTAATAATTGGTTAGTTTTCTTTTTACTTTTCTGCAGGCGATAGCTTTTTTTTAATCTGTATGGCTTTTTATTATTTTGTTTGGGTTTTTTTGCTATGAATTGCTTTGCTTTTGTGAACTTGTCTTAGTGTGCATGATTTGCAAACATTTCGGCTATTGTGAATTTTCTCATTTTTTGTAAATAGTCCATCTGTGCTTTTCTTTTTTTTTTTTTTTCTTTTTTATGACTTTTTTCCTGTAAGTAACTAAGGTAGAAAATAATAATAAATTGTTTACAATGGATATGCTGTGTTGCTGCTCTCTTAGCTTGCAGTTCTAATATTTTGGTTTGGACGCACCAAATAACCAGTACCAATGACAATTTAATAAAAGAATAAAACAACCATCGCTCAAAGTGTGTGACCCAGTGTTTGAAGAATCTGCAGATGGAAGGTTGCCTATGAGAAGACAACACAGTTGTAATTGGGGGAGAGGAATAACTCCGTGTTAAAATGGCAGCGTTTTGACAGTGTGATCTTCCACCACTGGGGTCAGTGCGATCCGTGCCAGTGCCCAAAGCAGGCTTAAGCATCAAACCCATAAATGTGTTAGGAACCCTTGTTGCAAACTCTCTGGCACTAATGTGCAGGAATCCGTTTCTGCTCTTTTGCAATGGAAAGGAAAAACCCAGTAACCCTGTTGCTTTAGAGGAAACCCACTAGCGGGCTGGCAGGCGTGGTGCCACTGCGGGACCAGTGCCGCCGGCTGTGCCTGGAGTGCATGGAAGTTGCCATTGCTCTATTTATCTCCGGTATAGTTGCTCCTATCATTACCTGGACGGCTGGGGGTTGTCGAGTTGCTCAGAAGCCTCCAGCTCAGGAATTTAAATTTTTTTTTTAATTAAGGGTTTGTTTGCTTGTATGTTTGTTAAAGCTTATTAAAGCCCGTCTATATGGGGAGAGGTGGGAAAAACAAATATTTTCATGAACTTTCCAGAGCTCAGGGATATACACTTGCTTATTAGTAATGATACTGTGTAGTCACACTGAGAAGCCCAGTCTTGGGTCATGCAGTGCTTGGTGCTGTGAAAATGCAAAGCAAGATTAGTTCAAAGTCCAAACTAATGTTTTTCATTACTATGAGAGCACTTAAACCAACTTTCTTTCAATCTGTAAGGCTTAATTTAGTTTCTTTCCTGAGACCAGTCACAAACCACTCGCTTGGAGGCCATTCATTCTGGGCAATAAGGGACTCTTATGTGAAAGTTACTATTGTAATGCTTGCCTAGTAAGTTAATAGTAGTTAATTTTCTGACTCAAGAAAAGGAGCTGATGCCAAAGACGAGGGTGACTCTGTGACTAATGCCATGCTTAAGGCTTCTCTTCCCTAGTGCCTGAAAGATGGAGGTGAGGTAAGGAAGGAAGTTCATTGATCTCCCCTTTAGGACTCCCAGCAAACAGTACAGAAGTGCAGGGCTTGGTTGGTTCCTGCAGGTCTCTCGCTCTTGGTTTCTCCCCACCTTATCTGTGGATAGCTTCATAAGGGAAGCGCAGTGGCGTTGGGGGGAAAGGAGTATGTTTGTAACTTCACCACGCTGCAAAGCCGACCACTTTGTGTGTGGTGAGACGTGGTGCCACCAGCCATGGGCAGGTACAGGAGATGCAGCTGGAGGGTGCTGAGTGCAGTAGAGAAGGTCTGGGAGTACCTTCAGCTCACTGGAAAGAGCATCAACCAACTTCGCAGCCTTCCCAACTTAGCTGTAATTCTGCCAGTTTGTATCAGCGAAGGTCTGGCTCCAAATGGGACATGCTTCAAGGTGCTTCAAGGACCCTGAGCAGCTTCTTATGTACCGTAGCACCCAACTGAGCTTCTCTGGTGATGGAAAGAGGTTTTAAAATGGAAGTGCTACCTATGCATGGCAGCTTCTCTGCCAGGAGGGAGTAATGAAATTAGTGTAAATAACAGTCAAGTCCCTAAAAGACTAGGCTTATCTAACATTTGATAATGGGAGCAAAGTTTGTCTGGTCACGATGCCTTATTGATCAAAGTTAACATTAAAAAGGAAGGAGAATTGGCTGGTCACTGCAAAATCCAGGAGGAAATACAAAATATATTTAAAAATGTCTATTCAGTTAGTTAAGCTCATCACAGTAAGAGATGCTGAACGAAGCTGGAACTTTTTCTCGCTCCTTCATCTAACCCTTTCTTAACTGCCTAAAATCTGTTCTAATCATCCCTGCGCTGCATGTCTTTATTCACCTAAAGCACATTAGCTGCATCTGCATGGCATAAAATGGTTTACAAAGTGCATATTAAATCTGCTAGAACGACCTTAATTATCATTTTTCAAACCTCTCAGTTTCAGTCTCCATCAGTGAAAACAAACAATAAAGCCTGGACCTGTTTTAAGATTAAGAGTTTGGGTTTCTTTTGCTGGCAGAAGGCAGGCTGGAGAGGGGCTGTTCATGTTGCTGTTGCATCCCTGGAGCAAAGGGCAGTTGAAACTGTCATCAACAAACTGAGGATTTAATATTGCAAAGCCCCTAAATATCCAACCAGAAGGTATTCTGTCAAGTTCTGCTTAGGCGATAGAGCTTTTGTTTTGATGCAGGAAAAAAATGTATCTAGAGCTGTTCCCAGCGCCCAGGCAGAGCTCCTGCAGCTTTGCCTTTTAGGTGAGCTGCATCTGTTATGTTGGTGGAAAGACTTGCCTAAATCTCCTCTTTCATCTCCTGTTTTTCCTCTGCCCCTAAAAAAAAATATCCTGGATATTAAATTTTGGGTAGAATTTTCAGCAGATGAGCTGCTGATCTGAGTGAGTGGTGCAGCTTCCACCAGTTTCCACGGCAGTGGAGACGGTTGGTAAAAAGGCTGTCCCCCGTCCTCTTGCTACATCAATGCAATAGCTTCTACGTGAGTACGGTTTCCGTGAAGGTTTTCTGAGCAGCACGCCTGGCTAAGGACCACAACCTCACAGGTCCTTCGTGGCATTCTTCTGTACTGATGCCCTCAATAACTGCATGAGCAGTAAGAACACCTTGAACGTTGGACTTCTTAAATGCTGGTTGTCCTCCTCTTCCTAGCTGCTCACTGATCCACGGCATGGAGCTTGAGACAAGCTGTAAATATTCAGGGTTGTTGCCTGGAAAGTGAGTGATCCTAAAGGAACAGGAAGGACAGAAAAGGAAAAAAAAACAAACCTGCCAGTCTCTCGTGGTCTCTCCAGAGCTCTTTGGGCTTCTGAGCAACGCTGCAGCGAAGGAGCTCCTAGCTGATCCTTGCTGGAACAGGCCACAGCTGCAGCAACTGCAAAATGTAATGAGAATAATTACTCACAGGAGTAAAGAGGCATAACACAAACACGCCAGTGTGGACGAGAGCATGGATTACCCTACACAAAGAATAACGTGATTTTACAATGCCAGTTCTGCTGTAAGAAATCCTGCATGGTCTGAGTTAGCCAAACTATAGTGGCTAGCCTGCAAATGCCTCTGCCAACATGATTTTTACCTGTAAAGCTGTTAAAAACTGGGGGGGGGAGGGGGAGGAGTGCAAAAAAGAAGACAAAAAAGCTTCTGGAGATCGGTCTGCTTAATGCAGAAATCATTGAAATGTGGAAGTTTTTCAGGCACGTTTGCTGGTAGGATTTCAAGCTGCACAAGTAAGTGGTAAGAAGCTCGGCAGTCCGCTTCGCCCAGCCGCGTAGCGGGGTGATGAAGCGGGCGCTGGCGGTTCCCCGCGCGCGGGGCGCCGACTCCCCGGCCCGGCCGGCGGGCCCGAGTTGCGGTGCAGCCTGGCTTTTAGGAGGGCGTTCGCTGGGGACTTGGGAACGTCTGGGTAGGGAGAGCCTGCTGTCCTTCGATAACCTTGTCCTGTGATTAATTACCTTCTCTTTTCCGGAGCTGTCTTTTGTCTGTGCTGAATTTCTCTGGCTGCAGCTTCCCGATACGAGTTCTTTTCATGCCTTTGTTCACAGTGTAGGATCTGTCTTTTAATAATACTTACCCAGATAGTTTAGATCATTCATAAAAATTTAAGCAAGCTGCTTGAACGAAATAGCTCATTTTCTATACCACCGAAGCAACTGAAATGAGACCTGAAGCAAATCAGTGCCACTTTGCTGAACTTGAAATATATGCGTTGCCGCTGCTCGGCGTAACCTGCCCTTGCTCGCTGGGCGGCAGCGGCAGGTGACCGAACCGCGGAGCTGCTGCGCTGCGCGGCAGGCGGGCGCGCGCTGGCTTCGCAGGCGTTCGCCCCCCGCCGCCGCCGCCCTTCGTTAATACCTGCCTTGCTTATTAAAAATCCATGGTGAGCTGTTTGGCTTTGGGCTCTGAAATGAGAAATGCTTCCGTCGGGGTGATCAACGCAGCGCTAAACAGAACTACTCGCTTTTAGAAAGTGATTTAGTAACGATTCTCTTGCATTCGCATCAGCTGCATTAATTTGGAGCTCATAATTCTCTGTGTTTCACCGGTTACTAAATTAGAATCCAAATTACATATTGAGTTAGAGTGTTGGAGGCAGAAGGTGTATTCATAGGCCACGTTTGAGAATTATGGTGGATGTCTTAAAGCTGTTATAGGGTATGGGCCGTTTTTAAATAGGGTGAAAACAGCTTTTGCTTGTTGTTTATTTGGCTTTTTTTAATAAATATTTTTGTTAGAATGAACCACTTGCCTTTGAGAAGTTTGCCAGTTTTCTGTGTGGTGAAATAACGGCAAAGGGCTATTACACTTGAAAAGACACAGAACGGTAATTTGGAGACAAACACAGCTTTGTCTCACTGATGCACAAAGTAATTACTGGACAAAAGTGCATCATTCTCATTTTAAAAACTGTGGCCCAAGAGTGGTAAACAGCTGAAAAATGGGTCGTTTACTGTACATAAAGTGGAAGTGCCAAATTTTAAATTAACTCTATTTGGGCTTTATTGTTTTGTTGAAATTCCAAAGCAGAAATATTTGTTCATAATAACACCCATCTGCAAACACGCGTCCCGTGTGAAGTGCATTACGGCTGTCTGACGTTGAGAATTTCCCCACAAAATCTGGCCACGCACTGTACATGTCAAACAGCCGGCGCCTGTGCCCGGAATAACGCAGCGGGCGGTTTAATGAGGTTTCCGTTATGCACGATGTGCTGTATCTGAAGTCCGCTAATTTTCTGACCTGATGAAATAGATTTTAATAAGCTGGATGTAATGCAGCATTAAGAGACGAAGGGAAACGCCTAGCGCGGCTGTCACAGCGGGGGGCTCCGAGCAGGCCGGGGGGCTTGGAGGTGTTAGGGGAATTGATGGAAAGCTGAGGGACCGGGTTTGCCCTTGCCGGGGAGGTCTGCGCCGTGCCGCGGCTGCTCCCCGGGTCGCCCTCGCGCAGCCGCGGCTCCGCCGGGCCCTGCGAGCACGCCGGGAGCGCGCCGGGAGAACGCAGGTCGTTCACCGGCCCGAGCTGAAATTCGGTTTCTCTAGGTATTATTTTCCTCTAAGTCCTGAGCATTTTAGTTGTTTGTTTAAAATTTGAAACGTTTGGGAGTTTTTTTCCTAGTGTTTTTTTTCCTTTCTCATTCATGTTTCCCATATAGAAAGGAGAGGGGAGACTGAGACGGAGAGGACTGAAAGATAAAGGTGTTAAGCAGAAAGGGATTGCTTGCACTGGAGCTTTCCCTCATGCGTGCTCGCCATACAAGACTGCGTTTTTGTCCAGTAAATTGGACCCACGCCTGCCTGCCTTCCAAAAAAATACAAAGGGGGAGAGGAAGAAAAAGGCTGCTGGGCTCTTCTGCTTCATGGTTTTGATACTTTTGAAATGAAGCCTAAAGATCCTACAAAGAGGATAACGCTGCCTAATGGAAAGAATAACGCAGGCGCGAGCCCATTTGGGATGACAGCTGTGAGCCTCGCAGAGCTTTCCGGGGCTGATCAAAGCTCCTGCTAACAGCGTTTGAAAAGTGGATATCGGTTTCCCCGCTCTTGTTCCTGTTCAGCCGGCTGACGGTTTTATATTCCGGGCTTCACGCTTTCTGTTTTCCCCGGCGATCGAGCGAGCCTCCTCAGCAGCTGGTGCTCGGGGCAGCCCGCCGTGGGGCCGAGAGCGGCGCGAGGTGCCGAGCGCGCCGCCCTTGCTCCGCTCGGCCCACGAGCCCGAGCACCGGTGAACCGCGCGCGCGCGGCCGGCCGGCTCCCGGCCCTTCCCTCGGGGCCGCGGCGGCAAGGCGAAGCGCCCGCGGAGGCTCTCGGCGGCGCTGGCGCCGCACCGAGCCCGGCTCGCGAGCGTGGAGGAAGCGGTGGGGCATCGCGGGCGAGAGGACGATAAAGGCAGGGGTCTCTTGTCAGGCGCTGGACGAGTTCAGCATTAATTGCAATGTCCCTGTAGATCACGTTCTTCAAATTTTTAACTGATTCAGAAGTTTATAGACGACGCAAGGTAATTCATAATGCAGAGTGACTAAAACGGCTTGAACGATGCCGTAGGGGTAGCACTAAGGGAATTACGGAGGTTTAGTGTTGGAGCTGGAGACCGGAACCCGTCCGGGGGCTCCCCAACCCTGGGCTTCTCCCGTTCCGTCCCGCCTCGGGAGCGGAGGCGGTGTTGGCGGCCGCTCCCGAGCTGCGCGGGTGCAAGAGCTTCGCCAGTGCGGAAGGAGGACAGCACGGCTCTTGTGTGCTGGGTAGCGTTAGTGCGTTCAACAGGGTGATGAGTGGCAAATCGGTTTGCAGTTGAGCGAGCTGATGAACGCGCTGCCTGGCAAGTGTGATTTCGGTGTGTGGGATTGATTTAGGGGTCCTCCAGGTGGAGCCGCTCTGTGAGCCTGCGTTGGGAAGCAGCTTTTCCCAACGTTGATAATCAGTCACCACTTCCATCCCGCGGTCCTGCGGCCGTAACCGCTGCACGCACGTGTTGCTACCAGTCGTCCTCCGCTGGCAGCGGTACCTGGCTGGCAGCACCTCACCTTGCCTGCATGTGAGCAGACCCGACTGCACTTGAGCTGCCTGGAGTGCCGTGCCGGACGGATGCTTTTCTCTGAAGTTAGAGTAAAAGCTTTCTTTAGGGGTGGAGGGATTAATTTTTCACACATCTGTCCAAAGTGCACTCTGGAATGCAACAATACGTCTTTTGTTCGGGCTCTTTCTGTGGATTGCCTTCTCCACCCTTGTTATTTCATCCTTCTTTTGCATGGCAAAACGTTTTGTCCTGCATTTCAAATAGATACTTAGAGTCCCTGGCAGCTGAACAAGAGAAACAAACTTTCCAGCCCTGCTTTTTTATGCTGCTTTCGGTGTGTGTTGGGGGGGAGGGTGATTTGAAGGGTATTTGATTGGTTTTGGCAGAAGCATTTTGTGCTGTGGAAAATCAACAGCTCCTCTGAGCCCTCGTGTTTGGTTTAGGGAGCCCCCGAAGCCTCCAGCTGACAGGTTTGCTGGTGGCCAGCTGCTCCTGGATGTGACAGGGGCTGCTAAGGAGGCTGCTCGCAGGATGACCTAGCGGGATGCGCACGGCCGTAGGCAGAGACAGGGGGAGGAGGAGGAGGAGGAGGAGGCACTTTATGGATGGTGTCAGCTCTGCTGCTGAGCTAAAAACCAAAGCAGCTCTATCCCAAGTGGTCCAAGATGAGAGTTTGGCCTAGGCATGTCTCTGCAAGAAAGTGAAGCCCCAGAGCCTCACCCCGAGACCTACAGATGCTTTCGCAGCCATGTGAAGGGCAGTTTGACCGTCTAGCACCAAGGTCTTCTCAGGCTCTGCGGAACATCGCAGCTCCTGTCTGCCTATCAGAGGGGAGCCGGCCTACACGCCTGTCTCCATCACCAGGTGGACTGAATTTAGAGTGTGGATAGTTGGTTGTAATTTCCGCTAGTCTGCATAGCCTTCCCACCTGCATCTCACTTCTCAGCAACTGCAGCCGTTCAGCAGCACAGTAAGAACAGACTCACACTGGCCTGAAACAGCGGTTGGGTTTGGTGGTGCGTGTGGGTGCTGAGCGCTGGGAGCAGGAGCAGACGGTAGCCCGAGGTAGCTGTGCATACATTTACCTAGACTTTTTTCTTCCCCCAACAGCCCTATTACCATATTTAAATGCAAGTATGTCTTTTTTTAATTGATGTTTTAAGTAGCTTCAAGTCACTGTAGCCTAGTTGCTCCTTGTTCATTTTCCCCCGGTAGATGATGTAGCTCAGACGGTAGCGCTAGAGGTAGAGGGCTTGTAGTCTGCTGATTCCTCTGGATCTCTTTCTCCATTTCTCTCGTTAGTTTTCGCTTTCCTGTTGTCTCAGTTGTTTTTCTGTGGTTCTTCAGCATTGCAAAGCAGCTGGGATCAAAGTCCTGGAGCATGCTCAAGGGGCAGGTACCGTGGTAGTGACTACCCCCGAGTTTGTCCTTTCTAATGCCAGGAACAGTTGGAGCTCCTCAAAGCCTGGGAATCCTCCAAGCGTTTTGTTGGCTTTGCAGCAGGGGTATTTTGCGTTCTTGTTGATACCTGGACCTTGCCACTGCCCCAGTAAAATATATATTTAAAGTCAGAGCCTCTGGCAGATCTTTTTAATATTAATTAAGTAAAGAATCTAAATCTGAAATCTTGCTAGCAGCATTTCGTGGATCTGTAACATCTCAGTCCCCTTCTAGCAGGGTGTATGTCTTAGACTTCCTTGATCTGCGGCTGTTTTGCTTTCAAAAGCTTCTTTCTTTCTTTCTTTCTTCTGTTCTTTCTTTCTTTTATTCTTTCTCTCTTTCTTTAAATTACATTCCAGTGAGTTTTTTCCTGCTTGATCCCAGCAAATCTGTGATCTGGATGGGAGGACCTTCTCCTGTTTTCCATTACTGCTGTGCCTGTAGATCAGCACGTTATTATCGCTTGCAAATAAGCAAAGACCAAAATTCCCCCGTTGTTTTGCGCGAGCGATCTGACCCTAAACATTTGAAAGCAAGAAGGCGTTGAGCTAAGCACTGCACGTTTTCCCTGCAGATTTGTTCGCCCCGGTGGCTGGCAGTGAGCCGCCCCCGCGGCGGGCGCCGGGCCGGGCCCCGGCTCCGGCACGGAGCTCTTGTCCCGGCCCGGCGCGGGGGGAGCCGTGCCCTGGGCAGGGCCGCGCGGCGCCCGCTGGCCTCCTTCTTCACCTTCTCCTTTTCTCCACGGGCAGGTTTCCCGGCAGCGGCTTACGGACCAGTAGCGGCGGCGGCCGTGGCGGCAGCGAGAGGATCAGGTAGGGGGGCCCGCGGAAGCGCAGAGCCGCGCAGGGCAGGGCCAGGTAAACGCCCGGTCGGTACTCCGTGTGGCTGCAGCTCTCCACCGTTCCTCCGATTTTCCGCACACTTGTCCTGGGGGCCTGAAAACACAAAGCAGACCAAAGTTCAGCACCAAAGCGAGCCCCAGCCGGGAGCAGGGGCCGGGAGCACCTCGCCGGCGCTTGGCGGGGGCCCTGCCCAAGCCGGGGAAGCTTTTCTGATTTGTTCCGTTATTTATTCCTTTATTCCGTTGGTTTATTTGTTCCTTTGGTTTAAATTTGGGGTTATAAAGGACACCAAAATAATAATTTTTTTAAGAAGTGCTGTTGGAAAAAAGCTCTCGTTTCTCGTGGAAAGCCTGCGGGGGATGACGAGGGAGCTCCGCCGGCCTCGCCGCGGGCAGCCCCCGAGCCGAGCCGGGAGCCCCGCGGCCGGGCTCGCGCCCCGGCCCCGCCGCCGAGCCGCCCGTGCACCCGCAGCCCCGTCGCGGCCGAAGCGCCGCCCTCAACCTGCCGGCGGGTTTTTCGGTGCCGTGCCGGCCCGGCTTCCACGAGAAACGTTAAAGCTTTCCTTCCCCTCCTTCTGCAGACTTCCACTTTTTTCCCCCTTTAAGGGCAATAAATAAATCGTTACCAATTGCCGTCATCGCCTTAGGCTTTAAACCGAGCTTCGCCGAGGTTGCTGGAGCGTCGGGCGGCGGCGGGAGCCCGCGGCGCGCCGGGCACCGCCGGCAGCCCGGCCGGCGCGCCGCGGGCTCGCGCTGCGGGGCCGACGCGGGGCGCAGGGACCGTCCCCCCCCGGCTCCGCGCGGGGCCGACTGGGTCGCCGAGCAGCAGGTTGCACGGAGGGCGCGGGAGAACTCCGTTCCATGCAAACTGGCACTGCTTGCAGGCTACAAAGGACTCTCTGTACCGATCGGTGGTGTGGCATGGAGAGAGCGCCTAAGGGGTGACTTGCCAGACCGGCTGTGGGCATGCCCCATCTGCCCTCTTCCCTCGCTGCCCCCTCAGCAGGGGAGAACCGATAAATGAGCAAACAAAGAGGGGGGAAAAAAAGATTTTTTTTTTTAAAAAAAAAGATTGATTTTGCATATGATTTGGGGAAACCAGACCTCATTGTTTCTGCCTCTTCCTCCTGTTTTGCCCTTCAGGTTGTGTTTTACGTGCAAACAGACCTGGTGAGTTGCCCCTTAGCAAGGCACAGAGGGTTTGGCTGGATTAACGTTGCTTCCCTGATTGTTATTTTTTTAATCGGAGTGCTTTTGGTGCCCATTACAACTGAACTGAGCATTGATCAATTCTGTGCCTGAAAGTCATTTGTCTTTAATTTGAGTGTTTTTTGGTTTTCCTTTTGTTGGGTTTCCCGTTTTGTTTCGTTTTGTTCTTTTCGTTTTTTGTTTTTTTTTTCTTTTTTTTTTTAATTTAAACTTGCAATACGAAACTAAATCTAACCCTAAATTAACAACACCCTTTCTGGCAAGTTTAAAGAGCAGTATGGTGTTTGGAAACGTCTTTCAAGCCTCAAAATTACCTGGGTGCACGAAAGTGGCAAAACCCCCAAACTGAATCGAAACAGCCCCAGCCGCCCCCTCGCCCACCCCTTGGCCCGGCCCGGCCCGGCACGGCACGGCCCCGTGGAGGCCCGGCCCGTGGAGGCCCGTGGAGGCCCGCGCCGTGGAGGCCCGCGCCGTGGCCGCAGCACCGCGCGCGCGGTCACCTCCAGCCGGAGGCGGTTTCGGAGAGGGCCGGCCGGGCTTCGCCGCTCCCGTCCGACGGCTGGAGTTTTTCTTGTGTTGTTTTCGGTTGGTCTTTTTCCCCCCTCCCCCGTTTTTTTGCAAATTTGCACGGCCCTTCTTCACGCCGCCCCGCTGGCGCCTTTCCCCGGCCAGCCGGGAGGAGGCCGGAGCCGGGAGCGTCCCCGGGCTCGGGGGCCGGCAGGTGCCGCGGAGCTCCGCGTGCCGCCCGGGCGCCGCCGCGCCGGAGCCGCCGCCGGAGCCTCCCCGTTCCCGGCCGTTCCCGCCGCGACCGGCGCGAGGGGCCGTTTCCCGGCGGTGCGCGCCGCGCCGCGCCGGGCGTCCCCGCGCGCCCCATCAGCGCCCAGGGCAGCGGCGCTCGCGGAGGCTTTCCGGAGCCGGCTCGGCCGTCTGGCCGCGTCCGAGCGCGTCGAGCGGAACGGTGCTGCCGAACCCCTCGGCTGCCCTTGACAGCCTCATCCATCCTTGGATTTTTTTTTTTTTTAATGAATTGGGACCTGAGCCGTGGAAAAGGAGCAAGCTTAAAAGTCGGAACGCTGCAAACTCCTCTAGACAACGTCGCTGTCAACGCCACGTTTCTTTTCAATTCACCCAGCATATTTTAAATGCAAAACATTTTTTTGTCTTCATAAACACCTTTTTAAAAAAGAAAATCATAGGGGTGAGGGGACACTTTTGTCTTGCATTTGACACGGGAGGAACTGATTGGAAGGAAAGTGAAAATTTGCCAGGAAAGGGGTCCGGGTGTTCTTTTTTCCCGCCCTCCTTTCCTTTTTGGTTTATCGACAGTCTTAGATTTGTCCGGTTTCCACCCCGTTGCCGTCACCTGTCCCTCCCCGAGGAGCGAGGCCGGAGCCCCGGCGCGGCGGGACGCGGCCCGGCCCCCCGGCCCCGCCGGCGTCGCGCGCCGGCCGCCGCCGCTGCTGCCTTTGCATCCGGAGCCCCCGACAACCCCTTACTGCGCTTTACACTTGCCAGCTCTAACCCACCCAGTACCGCGAGCTACTGACCTTGATGGTGAGTGTGAGCAGTTATGTTCTGTTGTTTTCTCTCTTGCTTGGTTGGGGCTGCTGTGAGAGAGGGTGTCTCTGAGGCATACTTTCCGGCCTCTCTTACACTCGGACGTGCACACCTCCTCTCAAACACTCTTCTGAGCGCCCTCAGCGGGAAGGTTTGTCCACACCTATTAATCCTCTCTCCGTGTCCAGCTTCTTGTTAGTAGCAGCTGGTTGCATGTTTTTTGCTTGTTCGGACGAAACGGTTCAAGAAACGACTCATATCAACTCTCGAGAAATGTCTCTATTTTTTTGTACACTTTCTTTCTTTTGATGTTTTTATTAATTTCCCTTACTTAAAAAAACGAAACACCTGTCGTCCCGTAAAACATCTCACATCTCCCCTTGCCTGTTCTTAGAGTGTATGTATCTGTGGGACTGAACTAAATGCATGCACTGTAGTGGTCGTACTGGTAGCAGTAGATGTAGTCGTAGAACATGCATTGGTGAGTTGATATTACAGGTATCATCCACTTGCAATAGCGTGGCAGTTAAAAGCATAGCGCTGGCTCGAATGAAAGCGTAGGGCTGTCAGCAAAGCAGAGAGCTGCTAAAGGCTTGGATCCATGGTAGCGCATTTGCTAAACCCCATTATCTGGAAGTTTAAATTGAACACGGCTGTAGGTAACCTACATCCTTCCTTTACGAGAACCCGCACATGCTCTTATGTTGATAGTAAATTTACCATATTTTTTTCTCAAATTAACACCCCTCCAGGAATTAAAACACTGAATATAACTATATTCCGTTATTTTTATTTTGTATTTAAAAAGAATTTAAGATCTTTTAAAAATCATTTTACAATCATGGTTTCTCCATCAGCCCGTTACTCGTCCATATTAGCCCATAGAATCATCGTTAGCACGTTGAAACCCGTTGTGCTCTCCGCCGATCACTCCATCGGATAGCTAAACAGTGCCGTGTGCGTGAGACAGCTTCCCGCAGCTGGGCCTGCGGCATAGAGCAGTTGTTTTTAGGTCATAAACCTTAAATCTCGTTATGCAACAGAGACTCGGAGCTAGTGACGGTTTGTATTCATTGCTGTGTCGCTGAGCTTAAGGGAACGTTTTTAAATGAAGATTGAACATTTCATAAATATCAGCGTTAGCAGTTCCAAGGCAAGTTCATCACCTTCGCCGCCGAGCCCCCAAACGTCTTCGCTTCTTGTGCCCTGCTTTGAACGTGCTTCTGCCGAGGAGGCAGCAGCCGCCGAGTTCAGGGGACGGCAGCCGCGGTCCTGGGTTAGGCTGCTGTTTGCTTGCTGCAGGCGAATACCCTGCTGGGGCGGGCGGGATGGGGCAGGCAGGATGGGGTGCACGGGATGGGGCAGGTGGGATGGGGCAGGGAGGATGGGCTGTGCGGGATGGGGCAGGCAGGATGGGGTGCACAGGATGGGGCAGGCAGGATGGGGTGCGTGGGATGGGGCAGGCGGGATGGGGCAGGCAGGATGGGGTGCGCGGGATGGGGTGCACAGAATGGGGCAGGCAGGATGGGGCAGGCGGGATGGAGCAGGCGGGATGGGGCAGGCGGGGTGCAAAGATTGGGGCGGGCGTGATGGGGTGCACAGGATGGGGCAGGCAGGATGGGGTGCGTGGGATGGGGCGGGTGGGATGGGCCGTGCGGGTCGGGCACGTGGGTCGGCTGCAGGCGCTGGGGCTGCGGCACGTCCGGCTCCGCTGCGGGCAGTCGCGGCAGTCCGCAGCACACTTACTCCAGCAAGCGCTTTCGCAGGAAATAAACTATCCAGAATGGGCTTCCAAAATGTGATTAAGAATTTGTATCCGCTCCTTACCTCTAACAGAACATAAAGCAAATCAAGCAAACAGCTGCCCGGATGGAGGTGACACGGCGCGCGCCTGCGCGAGGCCGTTCGAGCCACCCGTGGCACTTGCCTTATTGCCGCCGAGGAGCCAAAACACTTACGCATCGAGGGGGAGAATCGTTTCCCCCTTTGATCTCGGTCTGCCAAGGAGACTGGGGACCCACTGCTTAATGTGCGAGGCATATGATGAAGTGAAGGATGTAGCTAAAAGCTAGCAGAGCAGCAAATTGCATGGGGTTTAGGAATCCTTGTCTTACACTTAAAGAAGGTGCTCTAAAAATTTAATCTTGTCATTAAGCACCCATCGCGTTAGCAAATTGCAGCCATAAAAAGCGGGACGACGGTTGGTCTGCGCGGGTGGAAGGAGAGCAGCCTGCGTCAGCCCGGAGAGGAGTCGGGAGGAGAAACATCTCAAAGACGCAGCGACGAGCCGATTTGGGATTTACACGGCCCGCTGAGAGGGCTCCCTCGTGGCGCAGCGGCTCGCGCGGAGCTGCTCCCCTGCGTTATTTTGCTGTATAGAAGTACATAAAGTTTAATGCGAGTGCTGTAATGTCTGAAGCCCGAGCCTGGCGCGCGGGCCGCTTGGGAGAAGCCAGCGGGCTGCGATCTCCCGCTCGGCCGGGAGAGCCCGCGGCGAGGTGGCGGAGCCGGTGCCGGGGCGCCGCGCCGGCTCCCTCGAAGCGCGGGCGCCCGCGCGGGGTTTTACCCTGCGCTTGCCTCCGTGGCAGAGAAGTCTGCTTTGCCGGCGCTGCAGAATGAAAGTGGAATCGCTTCTGTTGCGGGTACCGAGTCGTGCGTTGCTGCAGGGTGGTTTCAGACCCCTCACGGAAAGGTACGCGTGTGAATGCTTTCCAGAACCCAGGCTTCGCATCGTACCTATTTATCCTGTTTTACTGCAGGATGCCATTGGAGGGCGGGGGTTAATCCTTCGGGGACTGAACTTCCTACTCTGTCCCATAAAAAAATTCAGTAAATTTAAAACAATTCGGTGCTGCCGTTGTTAGGCCTTGACCACCGCTGCAGTCATTTTACAGGGCTCCTGGCTGAAGTCTATTGTGGTTAAAATTCATCAGCTTCAATCAATAATTTTGTAATGGAAAATCTTGCGCACTTGATAAATCATCTCCAGTGCAATTAGTGACCACCTCTGAAGTACAGACTTAAGTACAGTGTAAGTTAATCTTTAATGAATTTATTAGCTAACTTTTAATAGTCTTTTCAATCAGTGGAATTATTTTCAGTGGGGAAACACTCTTGCCCGGCGACCGTCCCGGCGTCCAGGGCTCCTCTCGTGACCGTGGCGGGCGGTGGCGGCGCGCGGGCTGCCTCCGCGCTGGGCTTCCTCGGGCTGACGGCCCGTGCCGCCGCCGCCGGGCCGGTCCCGCTCCAGCCCAGCAAAGCCCTGCAACAGCCCGGCAGCGGTGTTGCATTTTCTTCTTCCCGTGGAAGCAGAGGGTTGTTGCAGTTACGCTTTATTTCACACGAGGTGCAGGCGAGTCATTGCAAAGTTTGCAGCCGGGGCCTTGGGCGCGCGGCGCCTGGCGCAGTAGCACACTTAAGCGCCGGAGCCCGTCTCGTGCATTTTAATCGCCAAAGCGTGGCGCGCTCCAGGAGTAACCTCCTCGTCTGGCAGCAGGAGCAGACTGTTCCCCATTAGTGCAACAGCCACTAAATGAGATGCAGTGCATATTTTACAGACATACTGTTGTAAGTATTTTCATGCTGATTCAATCCCAAAATGCTTTAGAAGTAAATACATAATTACAGCTGGGGGTTTTTTTCTCTCTCCTTTCTGAGATTGAAAAGCGACAGTGGCATTTTTCCTTGCAGCAGATGTTAGCATGCATCTGGCTCTGTATTAGCTGGAGCAGCACGGTGAATTTCTAGTAGCCAAGGAATTCACAGTTGGTCTTCAGGTGTATAAACTTGAGCTATTTAAAAATAATAAATCTGCACAGCTGGGTCTTTTTAACAGTATTTCCTGATAGTTAAAGCTGGAGAGCAAAATGCAAAGCCACGGAGGACTCTGTGACTGCATGCAAACTGCTTTGGGTGTCTGCGTGGAGGCGCCGGTGTGAAAGACGCCCTGCCGGCGTTGGCGGGCGTCTCGGCAGAGAGCCCGGCCGGCCCCGGGGCGGCGTGCGAAGCCCAGCCCGGTCGCGCCCGCGGGTTTGCCCGGGACGCGGGTATCAGCGCGTCGCCCAGCGCTCGTGGCGAGACCGAGCCAGGCTTCGCTCGCGGGAACCCGGCTCCCACCTCCGCAGTGCCCTGGCCGCCCTGGCGACTTAAAATACGCAGCGAAACAAAGAGCCACTTTTGTTTTAATTTTCCTCTTCTTTTGTCTGTTATTGTACAAAAGACTTCAATTTAAAATTAAAAGGAGTGATAGCCAGTTAATGTGTTACAGTGGGAGGCCGGAGTTTCCGTTGCCATGGCAATGGAGTTCGGCTCATTTGTTTTGTAGATGAGTAATTACTACGCAATTAGAGTAGGCTAAAAATAAAGGGGCCCTTTGTTCCCTGTTACTCATTAATATTAATAAAAGACCTGTCCCGGCTGTGGTAAACAATTAATGCAGATGTGGTTGCCCGTGGTAAAAGTTGCAACAGATTTCTTATTGCTCAGCAAGAGGCAAAAATGACGGAGAGCTTAGCTCTTGTCTTCATTTTAAATAGGAAAATTATTAGAGTCTGGTGTAAGCACAGAATCACAAGCTTTGGCCAGTTGGATGGATGGTCATAACTGGTAAGGCTCAGTGTGCAGACACGTTCACGAGGGACTTGAGTGAAAAGAAATTGCCGTGTTTCAATATAAACCTGCTGCTACAGAATGAGGACAGAGGGAAAAACACAACATTAGTAATACTCTAGTAATACAGAAACCTGCTCACTGGGGGAGTGTGCAGAGAGGCACGTAGGGGCACTGGGCCGCAGGTTGGGGGATGCCACAGCATCGGGTGCTGCACCACAGCAGAGCGAAGAGCTGGTCAAGGAGCTTGCTTGAGTAAGTGCATTTCTGCTGAAATGGCTACAGTTCCGTATGTTTCAAACATTGAGCAAAAAAAAGTGAAAGAAGATAATCCCAAGCACTTAATATGAAATATATAAAATACATTGGATTTTTAAATTAACTTCAAAACCAGTTAAAATGACAGCAAAACCTGTTAGGACGGTGGCTGAGGGACACGATTTATTTACTGATTTGCTTGTTGCAACTTTGCTGATGAGCACCAGAGGCTCGGAGTTCCTCGGAGGGAGGAACTGCTCAGAGGCAGAGCGTGGACACCAGCATGACCTCGCTACTGAGCCGGGCCGAGCCGGTTGGGCCAACTCAACACTCGGCTCTTGATGCTTTCAGTTGGCTTTGAGTGAGCGAACTCAACACTCAGCTCTTGATGCTTTCAGTTGGCTTTGAGTGAGCCAACTCAATGCTCTTGATGCTTTCAGTTGACTTTGAGTGAGCGAACTCAACACTCGGCTCTTGATGCTTTCAGTTGGCTTTGAGTGAGCCAACTCAACACTCGGCTCTTGATGCTTTCAGTTGACTTTGAGTGAGCCAACTCAACGCTCTTGATGCTTTCAGTTGGCTTTGAGCAAGCCAACTCAACGCTCTTGATGCTTTCAGTTGGCTTTGAGTGAGCCAACTCAACGCTCGGCTCTTGATGCTTTTAGTTGGCTTTGGGTGAGCCAACTCAACTCTCTTGATGCTTTCAGTTGGCTTTGAGTGAGCCAACTCAGCACTCGGCTCTTGATGCTTTCAGTTGACTTTGAGTGAGCCAACTCAATGCTCTTGATGCTTTCAGTTGGCTTTGAGCGAGCCAACTCAACACTCGGCTCTTGATGCTTTCAGTTGACTTTGAGTGAGCCAACTCAACACTCGGCTCTTGATGCTTTCAGTTGATTTTGAGTGAGCCAACTCAACGCTCGGCTCTTGATGCTTTTAGTTGACTTTGAGTGAGCCAACTCAACTCTCTTGATGCTTTCAGTTGACTTTGAGTGAGCCAACTCAACACTCATGTGGCTGAGCATGGGCACCTGTGAGCGCTCAGCATCTTTGGAAAATAAGATTGATAAGGTGGAACTTTTCTAATTGGCAACAGAGACATCTGGGTGCTGTGCCAGTAGGGAATTTCCCTTGCCCCAAGTGCTTGATGACAGCACGCCTGATGGGCCCTCAAAAGCTCCTTGGATTTGGTGGGAGCACTCTGTAAATCTGCGGCTTCTCCTGGATGGCTCCGTGTCCTGTACACGGCCTCCCGGCTGCGCGGGGCCGTTGCCCGCGCACAGAGCAGCTGAGGCACCACATGCCTCCCGCCGCTGGGGTCTCCCAGCGCGGTGCTTGGCTCAGTCGTGAGCAGGTCCAGCATTGTCCACTGTGGGGAGAAGGGAAGGTGCTGGTGGGAGACGGAGGAGCTTTGGGGGAGCCTGGGGAAGGGGGGACGGTTGCAGAGAAATGGAAACTGCATCCCTCCCAAACTGTTTAACTAATGGAGGGAAACGTAGCACAGCCTTTGTAAGGTCGACATTTGTTTGTTGTTAAGGATCTAATTAGAAACATGAGAGGGAGCTGAATGGCTGCTTGCTCGGCTAATTAGCGACATGCACGAAGACCACTTTGAACTTCAAGGACACAAAGCTATTAGCGCTTACATCAAAAATGGATTAAACTTCTGTGCTTTTATAATGATTAAAGATGAGCTGCTTGAGAGGAAATCCTTTTGTAAGGCTGTGACAAGAGCTGGCTCCCCGGTTGCAGCTCCTACAAGTGAAGCTTTGTGTGGCCTCCGTGTAGCACTCTGCCCTGATGCGAGAGTGACACCGTTAACTCGCAATATGGAAAATGTGTTTAGGCAATAAATATTGATCGTTTGCAAGAAATTACACCTAAGCTGGAAAATGCATTTATTTTTCCTGGTACATAACTGCAGGACTCAGAAAAGATGGGCTTGAATACGCTGAATTCTGTCTTTTTTCCTGCAAATCAGCGCACATCCACAGCCTGCCAACACGGCTGGTGCCTCCGGCGAGCCGACTGCGTTGTGCGGCAGACGCGGGCGCTGCTGACATGCTCGCAGCGTGCACGGAAGGGACAGCGGTTGCTTTGCGAGATCGGGACCGGCTGGATTTTTAGCTTATCCAACTTCGTGGAAACCGCCTGGCTCTGGCTCGCTACTGGTCCGGCGCAGCTTGGAAGCTGCCCGCGCTTTCCGCGTACGCGCCGAGCGCTCGGCGCGAGCGCTGCTGACGGAGCCGCGGCAGAGGTGCCCGTGCTGGACGGAAGAGGGGAGGCGCGGGAACCGCGGCAGGAGCAGTTGCCCCGAGATCGCAGCTGTAGTTACCACGCGGACGTGCCCAGCTCGGCGGGTAGCGGCTCGGCTCGCCGCTCCGCGCCGCCCTGACCGGCGCTGGTAATCGTCGCCCGAACGGGGCCCGCGCTCCCCCTAAAGTCAAGATTGAACTTGTTGACATAAGAGAAATGTCTCTAGCTTTTATTACTCACAGGGGAACTGTGTCTGCTGGAGGCTCCTTGCAGAGGGGCGTTTGCTTTGTAAGTCTGCTCGGAAAGAACGAGACTTCAGTGCTGCGCTGTGCAGGTCTCCACGAGAGATTTGCTAAATGGAGCCTCTGATTGTGCCGCTTGCAGGGTTACGCCTTTTTCTGGGCTGTCTCGCGCTTTCTGTTGCAGGTACTTGGGAGCTGCTTGTACAGCATCAGTCTCCAGAATATCCGCGTGTTTCCAGCTCGTCATTTTTGGGGCGTGTTTTGGTGTGAGCGTTGATCTGAACTCGAAGTGTGCAGGGTGCAGTTGAGACGTAAAGCGGTGCTGCGCGTAGAAGCCCAGCTCCAGGGAGGTAGTGCTGCGGCGGCTCAGCGGAGCGCAGCCGCCCCACTCGCACGCCAGCCGCGGCTGCGCGCGGCGGTGGCCTGTCGCCGGGGAGCCTCCGAGTTCGCATTTAATTCGCGCTGCTCTGTCCGCGCACTCTCGCAGCCCGAAGAGGCAACCGCGGGCCAGCGGCGCTGACACCTTCCTTCAGAGCAGCATTAATCCATGCGTGCAGTCGTGGGTAAACCGCGTCTTGGCCGCCAGCATCTCCGAAAAGCGGGGCGCGGGCTCCGGCTTCTCTCCGGACGCTCGAAGGATGAGCTTCAGCCAAGCCAGCTGCAGGACGGGTGCAGCGCCGGCTCGTCCTGCTCGCGAGGCGCTGCGCGCTCCCTGAGCTTTGTGCGTGGTGTTTCCGTAGCCCCCACTGTGCCCGCGCCGTGCTGCGGCTGCTGGCCTGGCAGCCGTGCGCGCGGGAGCCTTGGGAGCACGAGGTCCCCGGGCGCGACATCCCGGGCTCCTTCGGGCTGGAAGATGATGTTTGCAGCACGTTATATGAATTTTTCATAAAGATTAAAAAAAAAAACCCAAAACAGCCTAATCTTGTGAGCTTTGAGTCTTGGTAGTGGGTAATGGCTTTGATTTAAAGCATTTTATCTTAATGATAGTTACATTGAAAATTTCCTGCTGCTTTTAAGCACGTGTAGTTATTATCATAAGCACTGATGGTAGAAATGCCTGCCAAATTGCATGTGGCTGTTTATGGCAGATGGGAGAGTCATCCCGGAATCGGAGCGCGGGAGCAACAAGTTGTCCAAAAGCTGGTGCCTGCAGAAAGCCACCGCCAAGGTTCAGGGCGCGAGGAGCACCGTGCCGAGAAGGCAGGTGGTGGACGACCAGCCCCGGGGGCAGGAACATCCGGTGAAAAGGGCTTGGCGTGAGATTTCGCATAGGATAAGTGCCGTAACCGGGCCCCGTGTTGCATGCTGAAGCATCCTGCCTCTGCTGCGGGAGGGAAGCCGGTGGATCGGGTGCTGGGCGCCTCCGAACTGGAGCGCTTTCTCGCCTCTGCGCGCAGGGCCTGGAAGGGGAGACACGAGTCACGCGAACCTGGTTCTGATCTGGTCACTCTTCACATTGCAATCTTTTATTTTTTACTTCTGAAATACTCATATTTGTTAAGTATTAAAAAAAAACCCAGTAAAAGCAGTGTTCAACATTGACGAGTCTGCTGCCTGCAGTGGGGACAGGGACACGTCTGCACGGATTAACCCTTTTATCAGAGGCTTTTATCAAGCCCTGAGTTAATTTATCCCCAGGGCATTAAATGATGAGGGTTTTAGTCACTCTGTGGAGCTTGTCTGGCTTTACATGTGTTTCTAACTCTAGTTTTGGTGTTGAGAAGGGTCTTAGGAGCATGGAGAACGCTCTCCGCAAAAGGACCCCGAAACAGCCTTGCTGACTGAAGCACTGTCTTGAGGCTGCTGCTGCATTTAAAAGGTCTCTCCGAGTTTATTGTAGTAGAAAGACTTCATCGGACGCTCGTTTCAGGAAGCGCATCTTGGGCAGAGGAGGTCCCAGAGGTGCTTGAGGAGAGGGTGGAGCGGGCTCGCGTTGGGGTTGCACCGCGTGCATCCCAGCGAGAAGCCCCGTGTGCCGGAGACGCTGCGGCGCCCTTGCGGGAGGTGCAGCCGTGCCCGGTGACGCGCGGCTCCGGGCGGCTCCGGCGTCCTGCCCGAAGCCCGTCCTGCGGGGCGCTGAGCAGCTGCGGCGGGGCGGCTTCACCAAGGCGCTTCCAGCCCCCCGGAAAGTGCTGTGGGCATCGCCGGCCGCGCGCTGCAGCCGGAGCCGCTGCGTTACGCTGCCTCCGACGGGCAGCGTCTGCCCCAGCCCGGCGCCGGCACGCCGCCCCCGAGCCCGCGGAGAAGCTTTGCTTAAACGGGTTTAGTTTCCAGCTGGGTGCCAGGCCCCGTGAGGATGCTCTTTATCCCGGTGTAAGAACGGCTCGTTTTGGCTTAGCTCAAAGGATTCGTAGTCAGTAATTCACGCTACAAAGAAATAAGCTTGTCGAGGCACGGGCAGGAAACAATTTGTCTAAATCTGCTTAAATTCACCCCCTTTAACTACACCAGTGTAACTTCTTGTGCGGCTAAGGAGGCCTTATAAATTAACGTCGCAGCTCGGGGCTGGGTCGCCGCTTCCAGGAGCCGTGGGAGGCCCGGAGGAAGGGGGCTGTGCTGCGTCCCGCCGGGTCCGCTGCTCAGACCACGGGTGATCACGTCTTCTCCTACGGCTAGACCCCCGCCCCCTTCTCAGCCATCCACCCTGGTGGCCGCAGTCCAAAAGCAGACGCCCCAAAGGCATCCCTGGCGTTTTGTTTGTGCTTTCCTTTCTTCTTCGCTTGTCTCAAAACCAGTGCTTTTTCGGTTCCTTGTGAAAGCCTGCGACTGCCAGGCTGAAGAGGCTTTTTTCAGAGCTTTCTGCAGTGCTACCGACCAACGGAGCTTTCCCAGGAGCAAATCCCATCTTTAGCCATCCCCACGCGGGCACACCGAGACGGTGCAACGCTGCACGTGCCCGCCGTCGAGAAGCGCCCGCGGCAAGGCGCCGGGCGCCTTGCGTTCCTCTGCAGCCTCGCCGGCAGTGCCGTTCCTCCGGCTCTTCCCGTGGCCTCTGGCAGACGGAGACAATACTTGTTTTTCTGTGGGCTCTTCCAGTTGGTCTGCCCCTTGCTGTGCCTGCCTTTCCACATCTCTCCCGACCTTAACCTGCTGCAGGGCTTCCTGGGGGCGCTTGGGATTGTAGATCATGCCTAGAAGAAACCCTTAAGCTGGAGGTACTAAGCTGCAGCTCAGAGCCATGGAGGTGCCTGGCAGGATGGTTTCCCGTGCAGCTGGTTGGTAAATCGGGCCTGAACCTTTCAGCAGAGGCTGAAAATGGGAGCTTTGACTAAGGAGACTCCCTTCCGCTCGCTCCTGTGGCCACGCTGGCAGCAGGAACTTTGCAATAAAGATACGTCGGTCCAGAGAGCCTTAATTTTTCTTTGTGGATTGAAACAATAGCCAGAGTCCAGAGGATTTTTGTTTTTCCGGCTTTGGTTTAGTCTCAGATTATTCACATGTTTATTTTAAACAAACAAATTTGTTTCCAGATATTTTAAAACACATCAGATTTTTGTGTATCAGAAAAGTCATTCGTGGTGTCCTTGGTGTTGTTTCAATCTTTAAGGTGTTTCTAGCTCTGGGTGCGTGTAGGTGCAGAAATTACGAGAGGACGAATATTTAGCAGTGCATCGTGGCTGAATGAGTCGTTAAGCTGAATTAACAGGAATCATCTGGGAAGCGCTGGATCTCCCCGAAGCTAGGAGAACTTTTCTCTTTTGCTTCTTGGGTCTGGAGCCACACGTCAGCCCCACAAAGCTGCAAGCCCTGCTGTGGGGCTTCGCCCGCGGCCGCGTAGGGCCGGCGGGTGCTGGAGCACCGCGGCGCGGCGTTGGCCGGGGCGTTGGTGCCCCCGGCCAGAGGGACGTTCGAATGCAGAGCTGCCGGCGCGTTTTGGCCCGGGAAGGCGGCGCTTCCCGCCGCCGGGCGCAGCGGGGGGACTCGGGCCCTGCACTTCGGCACTGATTTTTCTTAAATCTTTCGGGCGTTCCAAGGTGAGCGCGGTGCATTTCGGGTTGCGGCGATTCGGGGCTTTTCTCGCCCTCCGCGTTTCGGCGTCCGGGTGCCCTCCTTGCCGAGGGTCCCGCGCGGCTCTCGGCGAAACGCGGCGACGCGCGCCCCTTCGCTTCCCGGCGAGCGACTCGGCAGTGAAACCCCGACCTGGTTTATTGGACAAGACGGGAAAAAAGGAAAAGAGGGGGAAAAAGCGCTAGCTTACAGTAATGAAGGGCTTTTGAACATCTCAGCAGGGCGTTTTTCTTCGTGAGCGAGAAGGCCAAATGTTGTCTTGACATTTAATCTTTAATAAGGAAAAAATGGAGCTTTGTTTGCCCGTGAATTCCAAAATAATCTGTTTACTCTCTCATGCCTTATTTCTTTTAACTTGCTTGCTGGATGACCTACTTACTTTCCCCGCTTACCCGTTCAGAGCCACGTAAAATCAGCTGTTGTGTCAAATGCGCTTTGCTGTCCGCGCCGGGGCGGCGGATGCCGCTCGGACCCTCCTGACCGGTTTGTTCATTCGGTTGGCAATTCGGTGTCTTTGCCAGGCCAGGGCAGGCGGGACGGGGGAAGGGGAAGGAGCCGGGCGGCAGACCCGGGCCGGCGGCGTCCCCGGGACGCTGCCCCGGCGGCGCGGGGGCCCGGCGCGGAGCTCGCGACGCCGGCTCGGGCGCCCCGCCAAGCCCCGCGGGCAGCGGAGCCGCGAGCAGGAGCCGGGGCGGCCGCGGCGGCGGCGGCGGCGGCGGCGGCGGTGGCGGCGGCGGGGGGCTTTGCCGGGCGCGGGGCGCGGGCCGGGGCCCTCCCGGCGCCGCGGCCGCCGGCGCCCGTGACGTTGGCTCTCCAGCTCCAGCAAGCCATCTCCATCCTTGCCCGCTACTCCTCTTCTGCATCGAAACTTCTCATGAACTTCACATCCAAGTGTGACTGTGAGAACTGCCAGAAGCCTGATCATCTAACATGCTTTAATCCCTAAAGTTGTTCTCTAGTCTCATTTACATTGTTTTTCTGTCTCAAAAAAAAAAAAAAGACCATAAAAAGGGAGGAAAAAACCTTAAGTTTTCTTTTACTTCCACGTTAGGAGGTGAGTTTTCATACACCCTCTGGAATTCTTTTTTGCTTTTGATCTTTATTTATTTGTTTAATTTTGGTTGATGTCCCAAGCATGGTTTTGGAGACGAAGGTAGGTCTTCGCTCTCCAAATCAAAAGGAAACAAAAATAAATAAAACAACACTCTCCTTGCTCATATTAAAAAAAAAAATCCAAACCGTTCCATTCCATACCATTAAAAAAAAAAAACAACTATTGAAAGATTTCCACAGCTTACTAATTTAAAAGGGCGGGTTTTTTTTCCAAAAGTATCGAATGGATCCAAAAACGATTTTTTGCTAGATGTGACTGAAGTTATTTATTTGCTGTCAACATTTTAATATCAATATTACCACAATGTGTAGTCTCAAACTAGTTCCTTTGTAGTTTGCATGGGATGTGAATGCTGTCTCGGCGTGCCCAGACCTAGAGAACTTGTTACTACTGCATGAGCATCAAGTCAGATGTTGAAAAATATCTATTATATTTTGTGATAATTTGGTGAAAATGAGCACCTACAGTCTCTGGTTGCAGTAGTGTGTTGAATGATTGTTTTTTTTCTTTTATATATATTCATATATATATTTTTGGAGCTCTAAGCTTCGTAGTAGTCCGGGCTGACTATTATTGAGTACTTGCTCTCCTATCGCATGGCCTTGGTTAAGTGTTAGAAGTTGGGCCTAGGCTGTTTATTCTAGTGTTTGGCTTTGTAATACCGGTGCATGCCAGGCGTCCGCCCTCATACCCAGCTTTATTCTCTGCACACCAGTCTTGAATAGCTACAGTGCTCAACCGAATTTTGGCGCACCCGCTTCCCCGGCAGGCTCCACCGCAGCGCGGCCCGGAGGCTTCCCCGGCGCCAACAGCCCGGGGCCCGTGGCGGACCTCTACGGCACGGCCAGCCAGGACTCCGGCGTGGGCAACTACATAAGCGCGGCCAGCCCGCAGCCCGGCTCCGGCTTCGGCCACGGCATCGCGGTGAGTACCGCCCCGGCGCCGCGCTCCCTTCCCCGCGGCCCCGGCCCCGGCGGGGGACGCCGGCCGGAGGCGTCCTCGCGCGCCCCGCTCGCGCCCCGCTCCTCGCCGGGTGCCCCGCCGCTCCCGCTGCTCCAGGCTCGCCCGCTGCACGTAAGCCGCTTCCGTGGTGTTGTCAAGTCATGGGAAAACGTTCCTTTAACGCTGCGTGGTTCTGTAACCTGACTAACGCTGGGCGATGGAGATTCGCTTAACAAACCTGCATGCTGTCCTCCAGACTGCGCTGTTTTACCTGTGCGCGTTAGCATGAATGTGGTTGAACCTCTGCAGCGGCTGTCACTCTCCGAAACAGAAAACCGGCAGCCAAAAGGCGGCTTCTCCTTTTTTTTTATTTTTTTTTTTAAGACAACCCTGAGGGATTGCTGTTTGCTCTCCGCTCTTGCAGAGCAAACGCGTCGGAGCACAGAGCCCCGCTGCGCGTCCGCAGCTCCCCGGAGGAGCTGGTGCTCCAGCCCGGCCGGCCGAGCCGGCGGCGCAGGCAGAGCTCCTGCCATTGGGCACTGTTATCCTGATAGCACAAACAAGTACACCTTCCCCCCCAAAACAAACTAAAATATTTTTGCTTTCCATTCGTGCGCTCACGTTTGAATCCTTGCTCTGTCCGTGCCGCTCGTAAGGGCGCCTGCGCGCCCGGGGAAGCCCCTGGGTCAATCCCGCTGTGAGAGCTGGAATATTGTTATTCTGCCAAGAGCCACATCAATTTAAACTGCCGTCTGTCGGCGCTGAAAACACCCCGTAGTTCCGTTTTTGCCTAAAGAAAAAGACCTATTTGTTCTTGCAACGCGGCGCGCCTTGAGCGCGGTGACGTGCTGTTTTTCCAGGCAGCAGGGCACGAGATACGAACCCTGCTGTCCCGACCTTCTGCACGCGTGTTTCTTCGGAGAATTACCTTGCACTTGGCGTGCAGATTGGCAGCCGCCCGGTTCCTGCCCCGTAGCCGCGACGAGTCCCGTAGCCTTTTTCACAGGCACGCGCACGTTTGGCGCGCGCTCTCGGCTGGCCCCGGTTCGAAGGCGCCCGGAGCTGGGGCCTGGCGGGCGCGCGGGGGCGACGGTCCTGCCCGCTGCCCCGGCGCTGCCCCCCAGCCGCCAGCCCCGCGGCGCCCCCGGGAGACATGTTCATGCTGGCGACACAGTCTCTCGAGTCCTTTGATAATTTCTTGCCGAAATTAATAATCATCTGTTCCCGTGTATAGAGCACTGATGAACTTAACAATTGTACAATTTTAGGGGCCTTTGATTGCAACGGCTTTTACAAATGGATACCATTGAAACGTTACACATGGGTGGTTGCCATCTCACTTGGAGGTATTGCAGTATATACCATTTGTCCTTTGTGCTGAACTACCATTTCCCTTATACTTCCTTTACGTGAACGATTCTCACTCTTCATTTCGTCTTTCCTTGGCCTTTAATCATTCCTTTTTGTGATTTATTTCATTTAAATCAATCTCAGGGTTGGAAACTGGAAAGCAGATCGGGAGCTGGTGCCCCCAAAAGCGCCGTTTCCCGCGCTCGCGGCGCTCCGCGCGGCCGTCTGGAGGCCGAGGAGCCCCAGGAGCGGCGGCGGCGGCCGTGCCGTGCCGTGCCGTGCCGTGCCGTGCCGTGCCGCGAGTGCCGCAGGCGCGCCGCGGCGGCAGCCGCCTGCAAAGAGCCGAGCCCCGCGGCTTCGTTGCGGGGAAAACCATCCTTCTTAATTAAGCGCTGTACCAGATATTAAAGCTAAAAGATAACACTGTAACTAGTAACCATAGAGCAATTATCAAGATTAAAAAAAAATTAAACCTAAGCAAATTAAATTAAAGACATTACCTGAGTAATGCATCCTTGGATCGCTGCCAGTTTCCTACCCTTTGAACTAAGCTCAAGTTAATTAAATGTTTAAATTTTTTTATTTTTTTGGCCTTTGGCATATTCATCTTTGCAAACAAATATTCCTACACTGAGAATAGCGTAGATTAGAAAAGTCAATCAACGAAAAACAAAAGTTTTGCCCGTTAAATCACACAGGCTCACCGTTAGAGGTCTTTATCGGCCCAGACAAATGTAATGCATGTGACAAATTGTATTTCCCTGTCTTTAGCTCAGCATTACCCGATCAATGTCACATGCTTTACATTCAAAATCATTGTGTGAAATTAGAATTATAGTTAGTCGTGAGGCTGGGAGCTGGCCAGTATTTATGGAAAACATTTGGAGGCTTTAAACTGTACAGAAATAGATTTATATGTAAATACTGGTGGATAAAAGTTTTGCATTTACTCTTCATCTACCAATATGCGCACAAGATTACCTGAAATTGTTGCATGAATTGATTCGATCCACCAAGTAATTTTTTTTATGGGAAAGGGGAAAAAAAAAAAAAAAGCGTAAGCACCCTTGCTCTAACCCTCGCTCCTCTCTGCACGTGTCCGTGTATGTCCACGGGTCGACCTGTGAGGAGCTGCCGGGTTTTCTGGCCGGCAGCCTTCGTAACGGCGCGGCGGCGCTCGGAGCACGCTGCAGACTGATGCCGAGCGTCGTGATTCAAACTAACAGCGCTGCGGCGGCGGCAGCGTTCGTCACGTTAATACGCTGTGATCGTTTTACACTTACCGCGACACGTCGCAGTGTAACCATCATTTACTGGCCAGCGCTAGAACTCCAACCATTAATGACTTAAAAACAGAAAGTGCTTTTAATGTCGCTCATTACTAATTGCAGCAGACTTTGAGGGGAGGAAATGAGCCTTGTTATTAATCCCCGCGGAGCTGGCGGGGCCGGCCGCGGCAGCGCGGACCGCGGCGAGCCCCGGCGAGCCCCGGCGAGCCCCGGCCCCGCCGCCGCGAGCCCGGCCGCCGGCCGATGCCTTTCAGCTACTTCAGCAGCGCTTTTGGCAACAACAACAACAAAAACCGCGCTGGTTTTGCGGGCGCCTGCGAGCGCGTGCTCTCGCAGAGGCCTTCCGAGCGGGTCCTGCGCTCTAGACGCGTCAGGGCACGTGTTGTTGTTCCCAAACGGCGCTAGTGCGCAGCTTAAAAAGCCAAAAAAAAAAATCCGAACGCACAGCGCGGCGCCCGCGGAAGCTGGTGCTGCTCGCGGGGAGCCGCGAGGCGCCAGCGCGGCCTCCCCGTGCCGGTGCGTTTGAAAGGGAAGGGCGGCCGCCACGTTGGCCACCGCCGCGCTGGCCACCACCACATTGGGCACGGCCACGTTGGGCATGGCCGCGTTGGCCACCGCCGCGTTGGGCACGGCTGTGTTGGCCACCACCGCGTTGGCCACCGCCGCATTGGGTACGGCCGTGTTGGCCACCACCGCGTTGGGCACAACCGCAATGGCCACCGCCGCGTGGGCCACCGCTGCATTGGGCACGGCCGCGTTGGGCACCGCCGTGCTGGCCACCGCAGCATTGACCACCGCCGTGTTGGTGGGCACGGCCGCGTTGGCCACCACCGCGTTGGGCACAGCCACGTTGGCCACCGCCGCGTTGGCCACCACAGCGTTGGGCACAGCCACGTTGGCCACTGCCGCGTTGGACACCAGCGCGTTGGCCACCACCACTTTGGCCACTGCCGCGTTGGCTGCCACCACATTGCCCATTGCCGCGTTGGCCACCGCCGCGTTGGCCGCTGCCACGTTGCCCACCGCCGCGTTGGCTGCCAGCGTGTTGGCCACCGCCACGTTGGCCGCCAGCGTGTTGGCCACCAGCGCGTTGGCCGCCGGCGGGTCGCGGTGCCGCGCCGGGCTGCTCGCCGCGGCCCCGTCGCGGGCGGCGGCGGCGCTGACGGCCCCTCTCCCCGCGCGCGTGTGCTCCGCTCCCCGCAGAGTCTGTCGGGATGTCCGGGCAAGGCTGGGCGCAGCTTCTGAGCGGCGCCGCGGCGGGGCGACGCCGTCGGACCTGGAGCACCAACCTCGTCATCCCCGACCACGCGCGCTGGAGGTGGCACTCTGCGGACTTAGGTTGTTCAAAACGAAAAAAAATTCTCTCTCATCATCTCATGAATCTGCTGTACTATAAAAACAACAGCTTTTAAAGTATGTATATAGAGCCCGTTTCCTGTTCGTTTTATTTTCTCGGTGGGCTCCCCCCACCCCCGCTTTTAAACCTACTCAAATCACGTTTTTTCGTAGCATTTTGACATAGTCTCGTAGTCACGTAGTTCTGATTCTTTGTGCACCTAGAAAGAGCCTAACCATAGTGTAACTGTTTATATTAAGAGTTTTTCTTTTTCTTTCTTTCTTTCTTTCCTTTTTCTCTTTTTTTTTCCTTTTTCCCTCCTTTTTCCTCTCGTTTGACGTCGTCGTCGCTGCTCGAAGGCCGCCGAGGCGCTCGGGCGCCGGCGGCGGGGCTCCCGGCGGGCGCGGGGCCGCGCGGGCTCCGCCGGCCCGGCCCCGGCCCCGGCCCCGGCCTTTTCGTTTGTGGCGTCTTTGTTAACCTGATTATATCTATTTTCGGCAATAAGGCGAGGGCGACAAGGTTTTGTGCGTCCTTTTTCTATAAGTGCTTTTTTTTGTTGAAAGAGGTGATATAAGGTTTTTTGAAATTGTGAATTCTGAAAAAAAAAATACTGTAAATACAATTCCATTAACTGCATATAAACTATTAAGAAAGAGAAATACAAACTATTTTTGTGATGGAGTCAGTCTAAGGCAGTTTCGCTGTTAAAATGGAAGAAAAAAAAATAAAGTTTTAAACTTCTAGATCAACTGCCGGAGCTGGCCCCTAGGAGTTAGATTAACACTGTTTAGCTTGCTCTTAGGTGTGTTAGACCTTCTAACTGTCCTAGCGTCATACCAGCATATTATCTAGTCATACGTGCACAGCTTAAAAAGTAACGGTCTAGTTATATTTTTAATTTAAAAACTGCTTTTCCCAAGACTGAAAAAGAAGCTACGGTTTTCATATTTAACGCATTTAAAGTTCAAAGCACACCTTTTTTTTTTTTAGTTGTTATTTTAAATTAGATCAACTTGCTGTCCAGTCATTTCAGCTGCTCTGTGCGTCCTACACGGCTCCGACAGGGAAGAGGTCCCTCTTCGGGGTTTAACGTGCTGTACGAGGAGCGGTTTTGAAGCTTGCATTATTACCTTTTTTATCCATTATTTTCTGTATTAACAAATTAGGAAAGCAACTTTGTTTTTCGGGAATACCTCAGTGCTACAAGTATCACCCTAGAAGCAACGGAAGATTTTAATTTATTGTAGTTGTAAACAGAATTTTAAAAAAATAAAGTATAAAACATCATTGCACTGTGACTGGTAGGGGAAAAACTGACAGTTTCCTATTTGCACATGTTTAATATTTGGCTGTTATATATATGGTCCTCTGTTGGGGGAGGAAACTTATGAAGGATATTTTTTAATTTAATTTTTTTAATATTGGTAAATAGGCCTGCAACAGCAAAATAGAAGTACAACATGGTAGGTGGCATTAAGAACATACTGTAGTGTGGATATATTTCTTCTTTTTTTAACGTAATATTGACAAGTTTTATTAATATTTTTTTAAATTGTTACGTTTATAAATTTGGTACTTTAGGTACAGCCAGTATAAGACACTGAATGCGACATTTGTTAAAAAGAGCTGCTGCACTCCTATTTTTGTAAATTTTACTAACAAGTAGACTAATGTAGACATTCAATAGACAAGGTAGAGCAAGGCATCTTTAACAAAAACAAGGCACCATACTGCTAACCGAAAGGAGAAAACCTTGTTTTTTCTTGTTTTTAAAAAAGAATCATGCTTTTTTGTGTAATATTTTAGGTTTTTTTCTTATTTCAGAACAACCAGGTTTAAGCAAAATGCTGGACGCTTTTTAAATATTGAGACTTGATCAAGTAATAAAATAAATGAATAAAACAATTCTTTAAAAAATAAAAACTAAAAAAAAAAAAAACAACAAACCAAATTCCCTGCAAGTCAGTGTGCGAGTCAGGGAATTTTTTATTGCTATTTTGTCAATGTTGATGATGTACTGTACTACCGGTTGGTTTTCCTCTCCATTCCCGTCACCTCATAGACTCTTCTTCGTTGAGCATTGTTGTATGTTAATAGTGTATAAAATGGCTATCTTGTAAGAGTGCTGTCCTGATGCTAGTGTAGTGACCCCCCCTTCCTCTTCTAGTACATATTGGTAGGTGTATCGTAATTAAGGTTAAAAATTTAGATGTAGTTACTCAGATTTAGGACCAGTAAGGATAGAACTTTCTCTTATTTAAGAAAAAAAAAAAACTAATAATTTTGGGAAGATTTTCCTTTTCTTTCTTTTCCCGTTTTCTTTTTTTTTTCACCTTTTTCTTTCTCTCTTTTTTTTTGTTTGTTTTTGCTGATCTGATGCGGTTTCAACTAACCAAAGGTCTCACATATTGTTAAAAATGCTGGCAAACTCTTAAGGCATTTTGTAGATCCCCACCCTTGACTTTGAAAAGGGGATGTGCCATACTACCTTAAATGCTAATGCTAGATATGCAAAACTGGATTTTTTTAATTTATTTTTTAAAAGAGGGAGGCACGGTATATTAAAATGATTTTACTAAGAGAAAAAAAATATTTTTTTAAGAATGCTCAGAAGAAATTGCTAATCTGTGTGAATATGTTTTAGATGTTTATATACCTTTTGGAAAGTCCCAGTGGCCCATAGCACAAATGTCGTGGAATCCGATATGTTTTCGATGTGGCTACCTAGACTACGGTTCACATTAGTCCCCCGCTCATCTAGAAATCCATTTCGAAGGGGGGTTCGTTTGTTCGTTTGTTTGGGGGTTTTTTATAAATTCTCAGCACAAAGGTTCAGCTACATCTTTATTTTAGTCGAGCACCGTGGCAGAGGCACAGATGGGACGGATGTTGCCCTTTTCTTTCCAAATTTCTCCCGGCGAACTGCTGCCCCGGGAGTGACCAAAGCGAGCGGGCGAGCGAGCGAGGGTTCCCTCCGGGCGTGCGAATCGGGCACCCCGCGCCGGCGCCCTGGAAGGGAGCTGTAGAAACCCAAAAGAGTTTAGGTGAGCAGGTAACGACCCTCCCCCCGTCCAGGGAAAAATAAAGGAAAAAAGAAAAAAAAATCATTGGTGATCGGCTTGGTTAAAGTGAAGCCTGATCTGTCCTTTTTTGTTCCTTACACTTCATAAATGTTCATTTTAAGTTGGATTTGTAGCTTGGACTTTAAGGTAGCATGGCTCTCTTGCTGTAAGTTGTTTTCGTTGCACAGCAGCATCCAGCTGGTGAATGTTGCCCATCTCGCTAGACTAGTGAATCATCGGTAACGTTGGTGATGACGACCTGAAAGGTGTTCCGGTTTTTTTCTTCCCTCGCCTGCTCTAAACCCTGTAATGCTCTTTTCATCTTTAGTGTGAACGAGGGCTAGCGACTTCAGCCACAGTTACCTTCCTGTTTCATTTTTGCCATTCACTCAATGCAACATATTCAATAATAAAGCAATATAGTTTACTACATTTTTACTGAAGGCCAGCCATGGTTATGTATGATATTGCATATGAAACTGTTTACAAAAAAAACACTAACTCATAGCTGTCTTTTATGCTATGGAAATGTCTCTTGGGTGGAATTTTCTGAATTTTTTTTTTTTAGTGTTTTTTTTTCCTTTTTTTAAGCAAAATAGCTCAAACAGAGAACAGAAGTTAGCGCGAGTTTAAGAGACAGATTGCATTGAAGACACACGGGCAGACGCTGTGATCTGCGTGCATACACTGTAGAGTTTCATACGGGCAGAATCGAGTCCAGCCCATTTCTGTGTGCAAACACTACGTGAGGCGATTCTGTCAGCTAAGCAATACTTTAATACTGTAATAAAAATTTACCAAAAAAAAAAAAAAAAAAAAGCCCACGCCGCAGCGAGGGGGTGCGCGGGAGCGGGGGCCCCGCGGCCCCGGCGCCGGCGGGGCGGCAGTGCAAGCGCAGCGTTTCGGGGGCCGCAGATGTACCGAGGTAACCGATGGCACAGTGGCAGGCCTAGCCCTTCCTTTTATACTTTAGTATGAACTGATGAGAACTTTGGTAGTGACTTTTTTTTTTATATATATACATATATATATGTATCTATATATATCAAGCATCTTTCAGGTCTCTGTGTATGGCTTTCTGAAGCCCTGTTGTAAAATACTATGTGGATGGGGGTCTCTCACATCACAGATGTGGAAAGTATAATTTTATATTTGTATTTTCAAATAAATAAGTTTGTGAAAGGTTTCCATCCTCTACTGTGGTCCAGAAATCAATGTGTTTGTCTGACGAAAAAATACAATAAACTGTTTTGAACAGACGCGTGGCCGTGCCTGTCATTGGGGCGGGGGCGGCCGCGGGGCTGCGGTGCGCTTAAAGGGAAAATAATGCACGCGTGCGCGGGGAAAATAAAATCCCCGCGGCCGCGGCGCTGCCCGCTTGCTTTCCTCGCTGGGAGCCACGTGCGCCGGCCGGCGTCGCACGCTCCCGGCGGCTGGCGTGTCCCCCAGCGGGTGGGCCCGCCGGTGCCGTGGCAGTGCGGTCATCAGAGCCACAGTCGTCTGTAATTTATATTATCACTATTAGATATTTCTATAAATAAAAAATATGTAATGGATAGATTTGATATAATTTCTGTAATAAACATGTTGTTATATTTTAGAGAGAGCATGCACAAAAACACATATAGATATGCATACATGCACACGCATGAGACCAGCACCCCGCGGGAACGGGGCTCCGGGGTGCCCGTGCCGGGGGTGGGCAGGCACCGCGGAGCGCCGCTGCTCCAGCTGCTAACAATGCCTGGTTTCAGTCCCAGCTGGTGACCTTTTTTTTTTTTTTTTGCGGGTTTTCGCCCCAAGCCAAGGGCCGGGGGTCGGGCGGTGCGGGCTGCTGGCTCGGTGCTGGAAAGCCGGCAGCAGACCAGCCCCTTAATGGGACTGATGATTAGTGAAGCACCGAGGGGAAAATTAGATCAGGAAAACAAATGAAAATAATTTAGGAAGTACTGTTTATTCTTGGTGGAAGCCGCTTCCATAGCAAGGGCTGCAGGAAACAATTTGACTTCAATCCAGAAGAAAAGGAGCTCAGGTCTGGAGTACATTAGTGTGGTGGGAGGCCGGGAATAGCAGCCACTTAACCCTGTCATTCAGCAAACATTAGTGAATTATGAGTGTGTTATATGTGGGGTGACGCGTTTTGTGCGCTGCCTGGAGGCCTGCTATGGCTGCGCTGTGATGTTAGCGGGGGGTCTCTGCAAAATGTAAATTTTTATGTCGATGCCAAAATAAAAACAAGATTTTGTGTTTGCTTCCCGGCTACTGAAATCAACCAGCAGCCAAAAACCAGCATTGTAAAATAAGCAAAAATTTCCCTTCCCTGTCAAATTAGTGCCCCGATAACGAAAACAAGGGATATAAATGTGATTTACTTCCCTTTCCTCCTGTCATAAACATTTATGGCTGAGGCATAACGGCGGGTTGGCGGCGGCGGCCCCCGCGCTCGCCGCTGCTTTTGGCAGCGTAAGCAGCTCTGGTCGGGCACCGCGGGAAACGCCGCTGCCACGGGCCTCTCGGAGCGCGGGGTGGCCTGTGCGGCCGGGTGCCCTGCACGCCGGGGTGCCCTATACGTCCGGGATGCACTGCACGCCGGGGTGCCCTATACGTCCGGGATGCCCTATATGTATGTCTGGGATGCCCTATATGTCCGGGATGCACTGCACGCCGGGATACCCTGTATGTCCAGGATGCCCTGCACGCCGGGATGCCCTATATGTCCGGGATGCCCTATATGTCTGGGATGCCCTGCACACCAGGATGCACTGCACATCGGGATGCCCTATATGTATGTCCAGGATCCCCTGCACACCGGGATCTCCTGCACGCCGAGATCCCCTGCACGCTGGGATGCCCTATATGTCCGGGATGCCCTGCACACCAGGATCCCCTGCCCATCAGGATCCCCTGCACACTGGGATGACCTGCCCACCGGGATCCCCCGCCCACCAGGATCCCCTGCACAGTGGGATCCCCTGCACACTGGGATGACCTGCCCACCAGGATCCCCTGCCCACCGGGATCCCCTGCACAGTGGGATCCCCTGCACAGTGGGATCCCCTGCCCACCAGGATCCCCTGCCCACCGGGATCCCCTGCACAGTGGGATGCCCTGTGCACTGGATCACCAGCCATGTATGATGGCTCCGTGACACCGGTCTGTTAACCTGCCACAGGCACCTGCTGCGCTGCAGCCCCTGGGCAGCCGTCTTGCGGCTGCAAATCGGCTGCACAAACAGCACCAGCATTTATTAATTACCAGCTTAAGCACTTCCCTTTGGGGCCGTTTACGAGGCTCTCGCTGGTGTTAGTATAGCAGGGCGCGCTTCAAAGAAGTGCAGCACCCACCGCAGCCGTGGTTTCCCTGGAGCTGACCACGTGCCTGCAACGCGAACGGCCGCGCAAGGCACCCGGGGCGCTGCTCACTCACGCACTTACTTTTACTTCAAAGCTTGCAAGACCCGAAGCGTTACACGGGGCTCCAGCCTGCAAGGGGCCCCGAGCCGCAGGGCACGAGGCGGCAGCGGCGCCTGCGGTGCGAGCCGGGCTGTGAGTCGTTACTTGACTTCTTTTTCGGCTCAAAAAGCCTGATTTCCCCACAGTTTCCCTCCATTGCGGGGCGCTCCAAAGCGGCGCCCGAGGCCTCGCTGCAGGGCGAGCGCCCAGCGCCTGGCGCCCGCAGGACGCGGCTGCAGCGGGGATCGGGTCAAGCTGCGCTTTTCCAGGGGCTCCCACTGCCCTGCTCCACGGAGCAGGCGCTGCCGCTGCCCGGTTCCCACGCTGCCAGATTGGTATCAAGGATTTTGGATCCGTTTATCTGCTTATTTAATATGAAATTATCTGGAAATACTTAAGGGGAAAAGACGCATCCTGGGGTGCATCACGGTGCTGTGCGGCAGCTCAAGACGCTCGGCAGCGCAGAGCCGGACTGCCTGGACCGGCCTCGGCCCCGGCTGCTGCGGGGGCTTCTCCCTCCCGGCCCTGAGGGCGTTTCGGAGCGTTACGGCGCCCAGCCGAGGCCCCAGTTCGGTCTGGTCCCGGCGGCTGCTCCACGGCGGCCCCGGCACACGGCAGTGCCGCGTGGCCGCCCCGGCACTGGGGCCAGAGAGGCTCCCGCGCGAGCGGCCCCGCTCGTCCCCCGGGAGTGTGTATCACGTGGGCCTGTCTGCCTTTGGGAAAATTGCTATTCTTGCACAAACCAGGCTTATTTTAGGAAAAAAAAGAACCCCAATCTGTCACTTCCGAGTGCTGCTTCAGGTGTGCAAGTCGCCGCAGGCGAAGGCGAGCAGCCCACGA
Organism: Rhea pennata; assembly: GCF_028389875.1. NCBI lineage: Eukaryota > Metazoa > Chordata > Aves > Rheiformes > Rheidae > Rhea > Rhea pennata. Next base: position 1,854,601 of record NC_084682.1, read on the forward strand.
AGCCGCTTCCCCGTCCTTCCCAAGACCTTGCGGCAGGCGGCACCGGTTCGGCTGGTGCCCGGAGCCCCGGGGGCTGCGGCACCGCGCTCAGCCCGGCCCCGGCCCCGGCCCCGGCCCCGGCCCCGGCCCCGCGGCCGCCCAGGCCCAGGGGACGCGCGCGGCTCCCGGCACCGCGAGAGCCGCTCGCAGCGACGCCCCGCGCCGCGGCGGGGTTTCGCGGGGCGACGCCGGCCGGGCGCAGCGCGCGGTTTGGGGGCTCCCGCGCGCAGCGGCGCCGGCTTTGCACGCCCGGGCACCGCACCGTGCGCTGCCATTAGCAATCAGCGCATCGGCGCTGCCCGCCTCATAGAAAATCAAGAGGCAAAATAATTGAGTCAACAGCGGTACGAAAGGATTGCTCCTTCAGCCCTATTCTTTTGCTAACAATTCTTCGGCAGGGCTGGAAATTCAAAAGCTCAGGGAATCAGGGAAGAATTGATTTGCTGCAGCGCCTCGGCCTGGGCTGCATTTACCACCTCTGCTCTTGCTCGCGCTGCATACCGCAGGGGTGCGGCAGCGCCGGCGCACGAGGGCGGATCTTCTCGGCCGGTTTTGGTGCAAACCGGCCGGGAAGGAGCACGGGCGGGCGGGAGTGCGGCGCCGGCTCCAGCGGGGCTCCTGGCTCCCGACGACGTCCGCGCGCTCCCGGCCGACGCAGCGGGGACGGGCGAGACCACCACCGAGGCCGGTGAGCTGAGGCGTTGCCGAGCAAGCCGTGCTGCTGTATTAAGGAGTGTTTATTTGAATAATAAGGTCAGGGAGTTAAATAGTTGGTATTCCGCTCATACGAAGCCGTTTGCATAGTGTCACTAGTAATTAAAGGGGGTTTTTGACTAATCTAGTTGCTCTTCCTAAATATACTCTACTCCGTTGAAGAAACTCATCAAAGCAGCGAAGTGATCTTCGAGGTTATTAATCTCCTTTGCTCCACAGCTGGAGCAAATTTATTTGCTTGAATTAGCATGTAATAAACTTATAATAAAGCTGCCATATCCCTCGCTTTAGAGATATAGTTTGCGTAACGGGTAGTTAAATCTAGGTAATGTAGCAATAGTCTTTAGGCTCAGCGATCAGGGCAAAATAATAATACAAAGGAAGCGTGTCGCCGCGTGCCCGGCAGCGCTCGCGTGGCTCCCGGCCGGCTGCCGGCCCCGCGCCGGGCCGAGGGGCACGCAGGGCGCCCGCCGGCGCAGCGGAGGCTCCGGGCGCCTCCTCAGCGGCCGCTGCGCACCGAGGCGGAGCGGGGAAGTTTTAGTCCGTTTAGCTCCGGTTTAGTCCTTTTCTGGGTTTGCAGGAGCTGCTCGGTGTTATATAAGGCCCTGGGCATTAGCCAGCGGTGTCAGAGGTGTTAGACAAGGTATTAAGGAGGTGTCAACGGTGAAATAGCTGGGATTACAGTAAAGTCTAAATAAGGTGTAAAATAAAACCAGAGGTGATAAAGTCATTGATAAGAAAAGCCGGAGAAAAACAGGAGAGCAATTATTTTCCTGCTGGTTGTTCAGCCTCCGAGCGCGTTATTTGCGGCTTTGCAAAGACTTAAGCGAGATCTTTTCTTTCTGGGCACATCCCAGCGTCCCCGCAGGGCGCCGCGCTGCGCCCCGTTCCCCTTCCCCAGCTCGGCGCCCGCAGGAGGAAACCCCGAGCCCCGGGCGCGCAGCGGCCCAGCGCGCCGGCTCCCGCGCCCTCCCCGGGCCCCGGCCCAGCCTCGGGAGCAGAGCTGCACGCTGCTCCCCGGAAAATCCTGCACGCTGCAGGGCTGCTCCCGGGAAAATCCCGCCCGCCGCAGGGCTGCTCCCGGGGCAGACGCCCCCTTCCACCGCTGCAGCGGCCCGAAGAGCCGCCGCTACTGCGGGGCGCGTGCCGGAGGGCCGGGGGCCGGCTCGCTCCCGGGAATCTCCCGTCCGACCTCCCGGCGAAGCTGCCGGCGAGCCCAAGCCGTGGCTGCGCCGGAGCGGCTGCAGCGGCATTCCCGGGGGATTGCTCCCCGCTCCGCTAGCAACGAGCAGCGGGACGCATTCGCTGGGGCTTCGTGGCCGGGGCCCCATCGGGGGCCGTGGCCGCGGCAGCGCGGCTGGTTCGCGGCGGGGCGAAGCCGGCGCCAGCCCGGTCCCGCCGCCAGCGGCTCCCCCGGCACCTTGGGGTCTCGGCACGCAAAACGGGCCGAATACTCGCCGCTTTTGCGCAGGCTGCAGGGCCTCGTTAATACGCTCAGGAAACACCTCGAAGTCTCCCGAGGAAGGCAGTCGGAGCGTGCGACCGCTGGAAAAAGCACGCGGTTATCGTTAAACCGCCGCTCGCGGTGTTCTGCCTCCCCTCCAGCACAAGCCCTCGCGCCCCTGCTGACACCCTCGCGCCAGGACTCGGCTCTCCCGCGGTGGCGCCGGAGCCCGGCTCCTCCACCGCCCCAGGGTTTCGCGTTCCTCGCACAGCCAGAGCCCGCGGAGCGGCAGCCTTGCCCGGGGCTCACGCGGCAGGCGGCTGGCGGTGCCCACGCACGGCACCGCCGGTTTGCAGCCCCGGCCCGGGGCCGCCCGGCCGTCGGGAGCGGAGCTGCTCCCCCGAGCCCCAGGTGCTCTAGTTATCTGGCCCCGACCGTTATCCTGCCTCAGTTTCCCCGTTGCCGATGCCCCGAGAGAGCCAGCGGCGCCAGGGAGCCCTGTGGCAGGCAAAATCACACCGGCGAAGGGAATAAATTGATTTTCCTTTTTTCCACCCTGAGGGCATTAAAATTTTAAATAAAACAACTGATTGTCATTCCGCGTGCACGGAGCAGGGCCCGGTGCGATTGCACCTGCCGGGGACGGACGCCCCCGCTCCGCGCTCCCGCGCTCCCCGTTGGGGTTTCAGCAACGTGCTTCCATTTTTTTTTTTTTTTGCAAATATAAAACCATTCATATTTATGAACAACTCTGTCGCTACCATATGTTGTGCTCCTTTTCATATACGAAACAAGCTGTTTTTAAGCTTTTTAATTATACAAAAGCAAGCAAAGTCTTAGCTGAACAGATAGAGGGGACGAAGGGAAGCGATTTCCCCCCGCACCGCGGCAGCTCCAAGGATTTCCTCCCCTGGTGCGGCGGGCGCGATCCGGGGCCGGGGCCGTCCGCTCTCCCGGGAGGAGGGGAGCGCCGCGGCCGCCCGGCCTGCGCTGCCGCTCCGATCCGGGGCCGGGCTCCGGCGGAGCCGTTCCCGCGCCGGACGGCGCTCCGGAAAGCCCCCGCATCCCATCGCGCGGCTCCGTCGCTGCTGGGATTGCGGCGTTCACGCTCCGGATCAGCTTGGATCAGCTATTTGAAATCTGCCAGCTCTTATTAATGCGACTCGCAGCACGAGCGAGCCAAGATAAAACAGCAATTTCGTTAGCCTCTGCGCGCGCCTCGTGTGCGTGCATAATATCCCGCCCGGCCACAGCGCTTCGGTGAAGATTAACAGATCACAGCAAGAATTCACGGGCGGGGGGACGAGGAGGAGAGAAACGCAGCCGGGGTCCCGAGGGCGGCGAGAAGGGCGCCGTGGCCCCGGAGCGGCGCGCGCCGCCGGCGGCCCCGCGGGAACGGCCCCGCGCCCCTCGGCCCGGCCGAGCCCCCTTCCCGGCGGAGGGGGCGGCAGCCCCGGGGACGGGGCGGGAAAGGCCCCCGCTGTCGCTGCGAGCGTGCAAAACGCCACCGCGCTGGACAGGCGCGCGGAAACTGCCGCCGCTGACCGAGCCGAGCTTGGCGAAGCCGGCGCCCGCCGCGCCTCGGGAGCCCCGGGAAACCTCTGCCGGCTCCGCGCCGACCCCAGGCTTCGGCCGGAAGCTGGAGGCAAACGAGAAAAATGCCATCTGTGCTTCCCTCTTGCGGGATTTAATTGTTTTTTGTAGAATAATTACAGTAATAACAGCAGCAACAAAAATCCCGTATGGGAGAGGGAAGAGACAGGGATCATCGCAGGCGAGCAGACCAAAAACCACTGCTGCAGCTATTGCGCTGCCGCGCTACGCGTTTACCCCCAGCCGCGCGCGGGGCCAAGAGCAGAGACCTGCGGGCCAGCGCGGGGGCCGCAGCAGACGGCGGCTCGACGCCCCCGCGCCGGGCCCGGGCTCCCCCGCCGCCTTTCCTTTCAGCTTGGCCCTACAACGCGCGGAGACGGGTTTTCCTCCCAGCGCAGGGGGGTAGTTTATTGCTCCAGGCTGTCGCTGGTCCGTGGGGGCTGGAGGCCCCCGGGGCGGAGAGGCCGGCGCGCACCCAGCCCCGCGGCCCCTGCACGCCGCCCGGCTCCGGGGCTCCTCGCCGCGGCCCTTCCTTCTCCGTCGCAGCCCTGCCAGGAGCCCGGTGACCTTGCAGCGAGGCGGGCGAGCAGGGGCGGCGAGCTGCAGCTCTGGCTCACGTCCCTCCCCTGCGCCCACTGCCCGGAGCCGCGGCCAGCTGAAAAGTTTCCTCCGCGAACCGAGAGCAGCAAACCCGCTCCGGGGGGCCCGCCGCCCCCCGCTCCCGCCGGCTTCGCCGCTCGCTCGGACAGCGCCGGCTCCCGGCAGCAGGCAGGCTGAAGGGCGGCAGGGCGAACTCCCTCGGCTGCGACACATTTTCACGAGATGGAATCAATATCCATAAGATCAGCAGCACCATTCACACTTACCGCGGGGAGAGCTTGGAAAGGGGCTGAGCCTGCGCAGAGCCGGCCGCGAGAAACCTCAGAGAGAAATAGTGTTACCAAAAAAAAAAAAAAACCCACCATCTGTTCCAGTGCTGCTGCTGCTGCAGCCGCTTTTCAAAAATTTCTTCTATTTGTTCTGGGATTGACAAAGAAAATGAGCAATTCTGCAATTCTGGGGGTTATTATTTTTTTGGCTGGCGTTGTCTGCTGCTGGGGGAGCTCGCGGGAGGCTGGTCGTCCAGCAATTTGTGTAACAGCAAAGATCAAGTACAAAAGAGGGCAGGAGGGAATTTGCAGTCGAGAAGGGAAGTTACTTGCTGCGGATGCACCAGGGCCCGGCGGCACGGGACGCGGCACCACCTCGGCTCGGCTCACGCAGCAGGCACCGCGGCCTTCCACTGTGCTAGAGAGCGAGGAACCGGGTCAAAACCCCCAAATTTCCTAGGTGTTTTTGCACAGCCCTCTGAAAATAGCGGCAAAGTACAAATATACGTATCTGTGAGCGTACACACACCCTAACACTTAGTGCAAACATTGATAACCCAGCGAAGCAAATGGCAGAAGCTATCTTTAAGAGCCACAAGAGCACTGGAAATGCCACGCTGGCCTGAAGCAGAGCTGGGACTTGCTGAGGACGAGCCAAAAGCAGTCAGGCCAGTGAGAAATCCTTCACCGACTTCAGCAGCCCGCAAACTTCAACCCCTTTAAAACTTGCTCTTTGCAGAGGCTTCATTTTTCCTTTGACTTCTCCAGGCAGCCCTCGTCTCCGAGCCCACCATCAGCACGTCTGACTCCCGTTTGTCCGTCTGGTTTGGCTGGTGTAGCACCACGCCACGGAACAGCACCGTCCTGCTGCAGGTGGCACGGGGCGCCTGCCACCTCCGCTGGGAAGGACGCCCGCGGCGTAACGCCCTTCGTCGCCGCCGGGAAACGCTCGCCAACCTGCCCCATCGGTCCAAACGCGCTCAGGAGAACAGGAACGTCCCAAACCAGGCTTGGGCGGCTGTCACCCCGGCGCCAGCGGTCTGCTGGGCAGCGACAGCCGCACAGCTCAGCGGTTACCCCCAGGCGCGACTACGGGATTTGGCTGGGCTGCCACCACCTGACAAACGCCGGGAACGTTTGTCCTAAAAACCTAAAAAACACGGCCAAGAAAACGAGACCGGCTCAGCCCCTTCGCGCTCAGCGAAGCCCCACGCAGCCGCGGCGCGCAGGCCCCCGCCTGCCCCACAGCACCCTTGAGCGGGCGGCTCCGTCCGAGGCTTGGCCTGGGGCAGGCAGATGGCAGGTGTGACCACCGGCAAGGGATTTAACTCCTCTGTGCCTCAGTTTCCCCTTCTGGGAAATGGGGTTACCAGGCCCCACCTGCGCGATTGCAGTAGGATACGCAGAAGGGCTCGACTACTACCGGAACAGCACGATCTCCATGTCTTGCATAAGCTCAGCAAGGTCACTTACTCCATCGCTGGGCACGACCAGAGGAGGAAGATTCCTCTCTGCAAGAGGGGAGACGAGATTCTGGCAGGTCCCTGAGGAGCCAAGCTGGAAGAGGCCTCCACGGCCCCCTGACCTTCCCCACGCGCGCCAAGGAGAGCTGGACTCGCGCGTCGCTCTGCTCCCAGCTTCAGCTTCCCGAGCGTCTGCGCCACTACCAGCTCTGCAAACATTACAAGGACGTGTTCTTTACACAGAAATAATGTCACGTTAAAGGACCGCACGTGCATGAAAAGGCTTCTAGTAGATAATACGATAAATAACACATCATGTAGGCATTCGTGGATTTAGCATCTAGAGGAAGCAAGAAACACCATAGAAAATTTTAACATGCTCCCCTTTGACTGACGGCTTCTGCAAAGGTCTAGCGGTCTCTGACATTTGTTCTGAGTCCCAAATTTATAATATAACCAGAGGAGGCTTACAAGGGCTGAGGTCTAAGCTGCAAATATTTCTAATGATCCTATCAGGAAGAGGTTTAAAGTAAACACAATTGTTGTGAAACGATCCCTTTTATTTCTAAATCTCCAAACACTGCGTGTATATATGCCTAGAGTATTATGAAAATCATACTTGAAACCCAGATTCAAACTCCATTTCCTAACCACTCATATAAAATTTTCATTACAGATTACTGCCCTGTAGTGGAACAGAGGGCAACTTTATTAGACGACACAGCACAGCAGTCTAGCAACAGAAGAATGTGCCAGTTGACAGCTACAGATATTCCTCTGTGAGATACGGCAGAATGCTGGAAATGAAACAGATTATATAAAAAAAGTAATTCAGAGCAATTTCTAGTAAAGAGTCAAAGAACCATATAATTCAACATTTATATAGACAAGTCTTCAGGGGAACTCTTAAAAAAGAGACTGGAGGTAATGTTAAGAAACTCTGGCTTGATTCCCCCCACTTTTTTTTTTAAATCAGTTATGCTGGTTTGTACCATATATGGCCTCCAGCAACACACTGCAGGAAGTGTCCCCAGCTTTTATTGTCCTCCTTTGATTGCTGCTGCTCGCCCCCTCCTCTTTCTCCCCCCCCCCCACACTCACGTATTCCCCTCAATTTTCTTTTTACACAGCATTCTACTTGACACGAGGGCAGGCCCTACATTTTCTAATGACTTTTGTCAGCAAGGCAATAATGTCTTTGTGTACAAGCCAAGGATGGGGTATTATCTTCCTCAAATGTGTCCACATGCAATTTTCCTCTTCCTCGTCTTCCCTTCCTCATTTATCATGCTATAAAAAGAACTTGAAAAAGAACAGGAGAAAAAACAATCCCTTTTCTCGGTGATTAATTAAGGCCAGAATGGAACCCCAAGGCATGGAACAGTAAAGATACCTGTATAATTTCCAAGGTGTTGCAGCTGCGACAATGTTCTGCAGCCCTGTGACTTTCCCCCAATGTCGTTTGTCATAATTTGACACTGATAAAGAGCTTCTCCAGTGCTGTGTCTTTGCAAGGGAACATATCCATATCAAAGCTGCTTGAATCATCCTTTTAGAAACTATCTACTGCAATTTTTGGCCTAGTTTTCTTTCAGAACTCAAACTCATGCTCTTTCCCTCTAAAAAGCCCCACCACACACACGCCTACATACCCCCTCCTTCGTCTGTCCCCCTCCCAGCCTTTCCCCCGGTCTGCATCTCTGATGCTCCTCCAGGAGCTAGGGCTTAAAGATTCTTTGGGAAAATGGTAAGGGGGCATTCAGGTTCCACGTTTCTCAGCATTACTTCTTTTAAAAGTCAGATTAATGAAATCCATCAACCACAAATACACCCCTGCCAGCATTTTAATTAAAGCATGCAGGACGTCTTTGTGGCACCAGAGTAATATTTGCCAAAGGTAGGATGCACTCTGCTCTCCGTAAATCTAACATAGCTTCTACTAGTAAAAATCCACTGATGTTAGAGAACAGTGTGAGCACTGCCTTCCGGGAGCCATGCTCTCTGCAGGGCAGTACACAAAACAGCGGTTTGACACAGTGGGTAAAACTGGGGCTGGAGCCCGGAGCAAAACAGCTTTCTTAATATTACAGTGAGTAGCCTAAAGCTAAACTTCCTTGTAGCCCACTGGAAAACAAGGTCTGCATATTAACACTAAAACAAAGCTCTGCAGGAGTTACTCAGCTGGCAGGTCAGTGGACTACTGCTTACAGCAATTCGTATTTCACACTTCCAGACATTTCTATCCAGCTCACCTGGGCAGCATAAGACGCTAAAAGCTCATATGAAGAGTAAGGAGCCAACAAGGATTTTTGATCAAGCAGAAACAGAAACATTGCACCATATGATCCACTGGAAGAGTTATGGATGCTTTCCAGAAAAAGTTAGTATTCCATATTACTATTCATCTGCTTACCATGGTATCAAACCAAATGGGTCTGCCTGCTTAACCTTGAGTCAATGGATGTTCTGGTCTTGTGACTAAAGCTCCAGGTAGGTGTCAGGAGATTTGGGTTCTGTTCCCACACAGACTAATTCTTTAATTTCTTTCAGACCTCAGCACCTTAATCTGTTAAACTGAACCAATAATGTTTCTGTGGGCTAAGCTACGTTCATCCTCAGGCAGTACTCCACAGCTGACAAAGTTCTTTGGGACATTGCTGCAGCAGGTACGTGGAGCTGCAGCTACTTTTGGGAAAGTGGCTGTGTAAAAACAGTACCTAATTCTTCTCACTACTCGCTCAAGTCACAATGTTCTCTCAGAACAAAAGCACTTACCTCCACCCAGATGCACTACAGCTATAGAGGAACAAGCCTGCAGCCAGAATATGAGCAACACAGTTACAGCCATTAGGAAAATCATCTCACTTGTAAACAGTAAATTTGATCTGGAAGACCCTGAAAGAGAATAATAAGAAATTGAAGCAATTTTATTTTATTTTATTTATTTATTTTTAAGAGAGATGCCTTTCCTTTATGATGGCACTTTAACAAGAGCTTAATGAACAGCATTTTCTTGTTCTTGAGAAGTACAGACAGACCAGATAAAGTTACCAATTCATTAGCATCCCATCATGAATGTAGCCTCCGTATTCCCCAGCCATATGGTCAGCACGATATGCTTCCAAAAAGCAGGGACATCTACAAAGGCTTTATTAGCATCAGCCATCACATTAAAGTAGCCTGTGGTTATATGGAGATCAGGAACATCTTATTTCTGCATCTTTTGGGCGTAAAGGAACACAATACGGACTTTAGAAGCAAGGTGACTTTGTAAGAAGTATCTCTTCTACTAGCTCTAGCATAGACAGGTTTTTAATCAGGATCACCTCTCAATCCTGAGCAAAACAGTCTCCAGAGTGAACACATATCTCTTGGAGCTACCTGGCTGGGTGGGAGACAGAGCATCTGTTTCCATCATTCTACAGATAAATTCCCCATACAACCAATTAAATCTCCCAGCGGGCAGAACGACGTGTCCTGCAATTAAACATATCTGAACTGGAACCTCAGTCAGCTATGGAAAATCAAGAAGTTCTCCCCATTTCTGCTATGTGCAGACCCAGCAGCCACAAACAGCATCTGTGGATGGTATTAGAGGGCCATAAATAGATGTTAAGTGACCATATGCAGCTGCTGAAAGCAGTAATCTGTAAAAGACATTCCTCACTCTCACCAAGGCAGGCACAATGCCATGTAAAGCCAGCAGAAAAAAGCACCCAAAACAATGCAGCTAATAGTGGGGTCCTGAGATTACAGGGGAAACGGACAATAGCCTGTGAGGCCTTTTATAGGCTTTATTTGAAGAGTAAGAGAATTTACTTTGAAGTGTATTGACTATGCCAAAGCAACTGTTAACCTCTGCAGAGCAGCACACAGAGGGGCCTCCACCACTTGTTACCTCTGCTCAGCCTGAACATTCAGCACTTCAGGACGCTTCTTTTCTAAGACACCCCAGGTGGGTTTTCTCATTCCTCTTCACCGCTGAGATCAAGACATTTCCTTTCCACCGTGGTGTGGCTGCCTTTCAGTAAAGTATAGTATGAATCTTCCTTTTTTAGTACTGAGGAGGCTTTAGTATCCATAAAAATAGATGCTAGCTTCTCTGTCAGTTGCCTCAGTGTCCCCGAAACCTCCATCCCTGCCCCTGAATTGACTCATGATGCTAATGAAACACTTTAACCATTAGCAAATAAGGTTTCCCACTGCACTTGGTCAACGCACTGCTTGTTTAACTCCTTTCTCCAAGAAGTCACAAAACAACACCTGGCTGACAAGTGGACAGCAATAAAAAAAAAAAGGAAAAAAAAAACAAAAAAAAAAAAAAAAAACAGGCCACAGGCAGGTGTCAGCATCACTGAAACCTGCTTCCAGACCCCCAGCACTTAAGCATGTTTTCTAAGTAGATGACCTGTTCCTTATTCTGAAGCTCCGTTTGCAATTCAGTAAGACACAGCAGGAGGGATGTGCTCCTTCTGCATTAGCCGACCTCTGTCAGCATTTTATTCTGCAGCCCTGTAAATTTTTCAGTTAAAGAAGGGGGGGGGGGGAAGAACAGAGGAGTTTTCAAAACTTTAATGGCTTTGAAAACAACACGCAGAGTTCTCTTTATTGCAGAAGAGGTTAATGATCTCCCTCTGCTACAGAACTAAACTGGACACCATAATAAATAATCATAATAAGAAAAAAGTATCATCTGGAGTCATACTATAAAGAACATGTAGAAGTTATGATGTATTTCCATTATTCAGAGCAACTGCTAGGTATGAGATTTTCAAAGTAAAGGTAGGTGATTAGAAAAGAAAAGCAAAAATCTACTATTAAAATATTATTTAAGTAGAAAGAGATTACATCTTGTCCTGCCTAGAAGGACCAAATACTGTCATTCCTGACTGGAATGCAACACTGAAGCTCGCTGGTCCTCTTTCTCTCTGTTTTTCTCCCTCTGCTTGCAACCTAAGCTAAGCTATCTGAAGCGCGACCCCAGTCAAACCTGCCACTGAAACCCACCGTGGTCTTGCAGGACCCGGCTGGGCGGCTGCGTGGTGTAGCTGGAGCCGAGCGGCTCCTCAGTGCCTGTCTGCGCTGGCAGAGTCAAGCACCACGGAGCTCTACCTTCAGAGACGCAGCAGGGCCAGCGTGGCCTCCACCAGCTCCGAGGAGGTGCTCTGGCTGCGAGTCATCTCCCTGGTCTTTCTTGTGACTATGCCCTGGCGGTAATCCAGAGGCAGGCAGGGCTGACTCCTGCTTGGGCTCTCAGCATGACACAGCTTTGCATAGAACTGCTCTAACTTTCTGGAGAAATACTAGACAACAGTAGGACACTGCTCTTTGTAAACGGTTAATGGTTTGGTTCCCCCAACGCACTGCACGGGCAGTTTCTTGCCGGCCTCTGTCTCACATGCACATTGCCAAAAGAAAGGAAACTCTTGCAGCTTATTTCTGAGCTACTCACTGGCTCAGCTCTGCTATAATTAACCCTGTTGCAGCCATACCTCTAACAGCAGCACGGATGTAACTTGGGTCTCTGTTAGGTGGTTCTTAATCTACTTGCCCACCAGGCACTGAGCAATTCTGTGAGGAATGGAGCAGCCTCAACTCACGTCACAAGACGAGGCTCTTCTAGCACAAGCTCTCTCCAGCAAGACCTGTGGAGTGCCAGTGGTCAAAACAGACAGCATTGATGAAGCAGTCGTGCTATGAATGATGCTTCCCTTGCTGCTTTCCCAGTGGTCCCCATTTTAATACAACTGCTCTTTGACATGCAACAACTTTGATTAAATTTCCACATGCAAGTTTTATTCTGGCATATCCAAAAGGATGTTTGCATTCGTAGGCGGGTAGGAGAGTAATTTCCAACCAGGTATGCAAATAAATCTTGTAGGAGTATCCTTGTTTCCATTCCTAAAGTTCAGAAATGCATTACTTAAGCTCCATGGCAACACACAAGCTACTCTGCCCCACTCCTAACCTAGAGGCAGAGGTGGTTTAGACACTTGCAAAGCACAAGGCAACATGCTGGCTATCTGGACACTAGCAGAAAGTCAGGTTTGAGCATTGATGATAAAAATTACATCAGAAACATCAACTGAAATGCTCAGGAGTGATACGACCTTAAAAACCTCAGTGCAAGTCAGAGGTGACCACAGAGTTGCCACAACCCTGCCAGTTCCAACGTGCACACAAAAAGGGAGGCAGGAATCAATCTGTCACAGGAGCAGAAGGTGCCCCCTTTGCTCCCCAGCATGTTGTTCGCAGGGCAGAGGGGGTCAGAGTTCGCATCAGACGGCATTAATCACCTTCCCAGAGGCTCCGCGCGCATTGGACAGTTCTATTAATCAGAGGCGTATCAGCCCTCCAGCCTGGTCGGGGCCCTTTGTCCCGGGCCCTACCTATCATAGACAGATAAGATTATCAGTGACGAGCGAGACACCCATTGAGTAACACTGCAATCGAAGAATGGGGATTTTTTTTTTATTTATCCTCCTGTCTCAAAGATGAGCTGTTTCTTGTCTTGTCAAACCACATCCTTTTCTTTAAAGAATCAGCTTTAAGAATCCAATTTGTCAAGCTGGACAATCATTTGAGAATCCATAAAAAGCCTTGGTGACTTTATCAAAAAATAAATCAGAAGCTTTTAAATGGTAACTGAAAGGGATTTGAAAATAGGTTGAGTGGCCTACATCAATTAATCTTCAGAGAGCCAGGGCTTTGTGAAGATGAAGTGGAACAGAAGTGTCAAAGGCTAGTTACTGGGTTTTAGGAGATAGAAGTTATTGATATTTTTCTTTTCCCTTTTCTCTTTTCTTCTTTCTCTGTCTCACCAGAACACAGATGGTAAAGTAATACCCTCTGCTATAGAGAGGTGCAAATTTAAAGCAGCGTAAATGTGAAGGGCTTTTTTCTGGTAGGGTTTTCTGTGGTCATTCACAGTGCTATCCATCCGGGGTGGTCAACCCCCTTCTCCCCACATTGGTTTGCTTCCTTACCTCACCGTAAAAGTAATAACACTTAACTCAGGGTATCAGAGCTCACATTTGATACAGACTCAAGGACAAGAGTCAGTAGAAATCTGCAAATTTTCCAAATTTGGGGAGAGGACACTGGTAATGGAAGGCGGAGGAACTTGGTGGGAGATCATGCCAAAAAATACTTGTGCTTACCTTTGGACAGGAGAATGGCTGAAACATGACCTCATGTATCCCATCAACCTCAGACAAGCTGCAGGGTGGTGTCAGCTTCTCTCCATGCTGTTTCTCCAGCAGCGTCAGCTGGCAAAGCAGGAGGTCTGTCCTCTCCCAAGAAGAGCTCCTGCCCTTCCCATGCTCCAAACCTGGCCACGGGGGCAAGAAGTCGTTGTTGCAGCCAGACTGGAAGTGGCAGGCGAAGTATGGCTACTCATGACTCTGAAGGGATATTCAAGGACAGAGCTAAGGACATTCCTGCAAAAGCACACTTCTCTTGGTTACTTTGACAGCACCAGTCACTGGTGTGTCCAATTGCTGGCAGTCCTCCATGTCAAAGGAGAAGGGAAAGGGACAGAAATGAAAGTACTCAGCTTCACTGGATCTTTGGATGGTCCTTCAAGTATAAAAATAGCTGTCGTCCTTCAGCACTAACCTTTACCCCAGGCACCTGCGGGACAAAACTGCCCAACCTTCAGATTTCTGTGGGGATGCAGTGACAAGCTGGCCAACAGCTCCCTATTCCATGTTGGAAGGAATATCAAGCACACCATGCACTAACACTGCTTTGTCCCTGGAAGGTCCCCAAACACTTCTCCCACTGAGAGGAAGTAAACAAGTGTTCTCAGAGCACAGCCTATGCTTTCTGAAGACAAGTCTGGCACCATCAAAACGTAACTGAATGGCTGATCTTTGGATTAACAGCAGCTTTTGGAAAACACTCCCTTCTTGTCACATACTGGGAAGCTGAAGCCCAGAAAAGCTGCAGATGCATCCAAGAAAGTTGCAGGCTCAGCCTTGCACGTTCTTTTGTGCCTTAGCCACTTGCCCACACCAAGGCTGCCCAAACCCATCTCCTGCTCCTGTGCTTTCAGACTCAGTCCTTAAGGCAAAGGGCCTGGTGCTACCTACTCAACACCATTTTCTCTTAGCTGCCTGTTTATGCTGTAAATACGCAACCAGCTTATCCTTGAGATATCTTGTTAGTTCAGTTATGGAAGGCAGAGTAGAGCTGACACAGACACTTTAAAGCAGCTATGGATTCCTAAGGTACCTTATGAAACCTGACAATCCAGCCACCCTCCATTACATGCCTTTTGTTTAGCTCCTATTTGAAGAGGGAGGAGAGAAAGGAAGAAAAAGATAAATAGCTTCAGTTAAAACCTGGGGCCTGAGCAAAGGGTTGAAAACACAGAAAAGGACCTCAGGGCTTACAAAACAAAATGAAGAACTTGGTAAATGAGATATTTGACTGAACACATACAGTCACCTGAAACAGCAATGGATTTCCCCGAATGCTTAATGAAAGCTGACAGCCCATATTGTTCTTCACTTTCCAGTTATGCTGCCACCCCAAGAAATGCATGGCCAAGGGACTGGAAATCTAGCGTAAAGGCGCTGAGATCCAAGAACACAATCAAGAATTACAGGGACTTAAGGGACACACAGATGAAAACAAGGGAGTGCAGAATAAGAAAAAGAGATCCTGGGAGCAATAAAAGCATCAGGCTTAGGGAAGGGACACGCTGCCCCTCTCCAGTACTCATAACAAAATGCAGGGAGCTCCAGATGGTTTTTTGTTTTAGTGCAATAAAAAATTTAATGTGACAGGCAAGTGTGGGGCTGTATAAAAACACAATTTCCTTAAAAAAGTAACAGGAATCTAACAGCTCAAAGGTATTCTTGTTTGCTGGGAAGAAGAGAGACTATTTGTTACTTACTGCAGTTTCAAGCATGTTCACAAGCTTTAAAATGGTATTCTGTTGCAGAAGTATAATATAAGGACACTTTACTTGCTTTACAGTCTGGGGAAATAGATCTGACTTGGAAATTGGCCAGAAACGCTCTAAGTTAGGGCTCTGAAGTGAAGGTGATAACTTTGGCAATTAAATATGGATGTGATTATTTTTTTTTCTCCTTCCCCTGAATACTTCTGCACTGTCATTAGGTGATGATATAAAGACATAGGCCTCCTGGTGCAGCTTAATTGCTCATATATAGAAAAATGATGAGCTCTGTTGCACTGCACAAGTACCGCCTCGGATACTTGCTGTCTTATTAATAGGTGATACCAACTTGAGTTTAATTCTTCCGCTCAGGGAAAAACAGAAGCATAACAAAAGCACAGTTCAGCAAAGTACACATGCTAGACTGCTTTGCTGAACAGCAACAAATTCAAGAGCAAGCTTATATTTAATCACATGATTAAATTTTTTTTTTTTTTTTTTTTGAATTGGTGCTTGGTGTACCAGAAAAACGCTGGACTTTAATGACATCATATTTCCATATAAATCATTTTTCTTTTTTATTGATACATAGTAAAGATGATCCTGTATTTTAAAGTCTACTGCTACATGGCTTCCAGTCCAAGCTGAAATCTGAGCAAGCTAAGGACAAAAAAGGATATTGTTTTACTTAGCATGGATCTCAACACTCCAGATCTGAATTCATCTAGATGGTCAAGAAATATTCCAGCTAAGTTTAGGGGCGAACGCCCAGGCCCTCTCCTACTGGGATGAAAGGTCTGAGAAGCCTGTCCTCCCCGCCCGGTGAAGTGAGGGCGCAGGCAAGCTCGCCCCGGCGCTCCTGCTGCCGCGTTATCCCGGGATACACGCCGCTCCCGAGGACGTGCCCGTCCTGCAGGCGCTGCGGAAGGGCGCGGGAGAGCTGCAGGTCCTCGCGCGATCAGCTCACCTCCTCGCAGCAGCAGAGCCGCGGCACGACCAAAACCAGCACCCGAGCTTCAGGCGAGCCGAGAGGAAGCCGAGAGCGCCGCAAAAAAGGTTGAAGCCGAAGAACGGACTGCAGGAAGGAACTAGAGCCTGGAGAGCAACGGGCTCTGGCAGCTCGGGAGGGCAGACCCGCATCCAGAGACCAGCGGGAAAGACTCCCCGGAGCAGAGAAAGCCTTCAGCGCACGGGACGAGACTCCCAGGGACACCCCGCTCGGAGGAAACCAGGCCAGAGCAGGCAGGCACGCAACACGGTGAAGCGGAAGGCTCGCAGCCCGGCTGGCCAAGGGATTCCGGCCTTTACAGCAACAAATCCAGCTTTCAGGAGGGCAGTACTGCTCTGTGTCAGCGGGTTTCAGTCCCTGCCCCCCCAGGAGCCAGTAGGTCGCTTCTAAGACGAGTAAAACCCCACATCTGTACCTGCTTTGAAACAGTCTACGCAGGTCCCCTTTAAAGGGATCAAACCCCCCAGAAAATGGGAAGGGCCACATCCAGGAGGAGCTGAGACACCTCCGTTCTGCGAGCTCCGCGCTGCAACTCAACCGCTGGCAGAGCCGGGGAGATACTCCCTGGACCGGAGACACCAACAAGCACCCCTGCTCGCAGCTGTCCTCCTCTCTCCAACACGCCTCAGTACTGCCTTCTGAGAGCAAAGAGATTTTAAATAGCTTGTTAAACCCTCGCACTCAAGATCTAGGATTCAGTCAGTCACCCCCTCCCGCGTCTCCCTGCCTGCCTCCTCCCACGCCAGCGGTGCTGATTTAGCCCCACCGCAGGCAAACTTCCAAGGGGCCGAGGCCAGCATCATTCACTTCGAATCGGCAGCTACCAGGCTCCTGTCTGCATGCGAGCTGAGCTAGGGCTGGCGCCGAGCGCAAACCGGGGTAAAATTCTATCCCCTTTTCACCAGGCAACGGCCGATCGCTACGAGGCTGACAGGCACACGTTCAGAAAGCCACGCTGCAGGATGCGGGGGATTTGCATTCGCATTCACCAGGGCTCTAAAGGCTGAGCTTCATTCCCAAATAACTTGTGGTTAGCATGGGAGAGAGCGGAACAAGGAAGGGAGGCTGTGACTAAATTGATGGCAACAGAAAAAAGCAGGATGTACAAATGGCTTGAGAAAAGGCATGATGAGATGTGACTGCGCTGGGTCCTGGGACTGGAAAGAGTAAAATGGGAAAAGACCACCTGGACGAAGAGAAAGTGCTTCTGATTGCTCAGTAAAAAATGGAGTTAAAGATCATTGGAATGGACAAGGCAATCTGGCAGCAGCGCAGAGCTTTGATTGCTTCTAACGTGATGGAAGGGAGCAGAAAAAACAAGGGGTTTGGTTAGTTGCATCCACTTTCTAAGGACTTTCTTCAAGTGTGAGCTCAGTGGGGCAGAGGCTTTGTCTGCTGTTTGCAATACAGCGTTTCCTGTGTCTCTTGAAAGCTAGCACTCCTGGAACAGCCCAGGCAAGGCATAGGAGGGGAAAAGGTCCTGCAATAAAAAGAGAACTAAGGGGCTGAAAGTGAGTTTGCTTTAGCAGATGATTTTTTATACACTACTTTCTTCCCTTCTGCCAGTAACAAACCTGTCTGCTGTCTAACAGCTGTTTAAATGAAGTTATTTGTAAACTTCAGAAGGCATTAATCAAAGGTAAGATGTAATTTTGCAGAGTGAATGTCCTCCAGCTCCCCAGTTACAGAAATCATATCCAGGGACCTTCCAGACAACCCTGTCCACTCTGCCAGCAAAGGCAAAACAGAGCCTCCCTACCGCCAGACCAGCCACCAACCCAGGGCACCGCGAGCCGGAGGGGAGAAGACACGCAGGCACAAGGCTCTCACCGTGCCATTTCAGGTGTGTGCACAAGTGGCGACAGCCCCAACAAGAAGCACGTGCTATAGTTTTGCCAGCTCCTCTGCTAGCCCTCTAAGCACCCGACAGCTCAGAACAAAGTTACTCATACGAGCCAGCCGAGGACCACGCAGACTAGCCAAGAGGGCAACGCACCTGCGCGTAAAGCTTCCTGACTCTGTTTGGGAGGTAGAAGTGAACAAATCATTACTTTGAAACACCCACCCAAGTGTAAGTCAGAGCTTGGGATTTGGGAACTGACCCTTGCTCCATACACTAACGGCTAGTTACTATTCCAGCGCAGCACGCACACATCTCAGAGCCACTGGCTCATTTAGCACTGGGGCAGAACTTGACCGTTGTTTCTGCTATCTGCCTAGCTCAGATGAAAGAGAAGCTTGCATAGCACGGGCCAGATAGCCAGCCAGCAGAAAGCTGTGCGTGCCACCAAAACCCTGCCCTCCACACCTATTCATGCAAACAGGAGATCTGACTCCATGAACTTGGGCGAATGGAAGCTACAAAACAGAAAGAATATATACCTTGCAGCACAGGAAAGACAGAACGCTTACAGGATTTCACCGTAGAAACCCGTCCCCACATAGATTACTCCTCTCTCATCCTGGGCCATGAAGTAACAGCTCCCCGCTCCGACCGAACTCTCCAGCGCCTGTCACTTAGAGGGCTATTTTTGCCGGAACGTGTATATAAGCCACATTTGGTATGCGTCCCTCACTCGTGCTCCAGTCTGAGAATCGTAACCCCAAGCGAACGCTGCTTTGTATCCTGGGAGTCACCAAGTGTACTCTGGGCTCTGAATTCACACATCCAAAGATTTTCTAAAGGTTATGCAAAGGTTAACAAACAATTAATATGTTGGATCAGTATGCTAGCTCTGTTTGCCTAATTTCTGAAGTCGAAAGGCTATCAGACAGCTCAACAGCATGGCTTGAAAGGCTCCAGTTCCCTCAGTGCATTTATACTGATACTTCATTCTTCAACCATATTCCAACACACAGGATAATTTTAGTGATGAAGATAAGAAATAATGACGTATCAATTTCTTCTACCTTGGGCATTTTTAGGTTGTGTCATCTCCGAAACTATCCAATTTAAGCATTTTGCATGATGACCTGTTAGGCTGTGTAACAGTGACAGACAGATGGTCATTTTTGTATCCATACAATACTTTTTACATTGTTAGATAGGGTGATACCCCAGAGACCAGCTTAGTTTAAATTCATGGATTGACCTAGCCTTCTCTAACTAACCTGTCTAAAAATCCTCCAGACTCTCTAGTTTCAACATTCTCTCTGGAAGTTGAGCTCCAGGAAGATGAAGTCTTGAGTTTGCCTTCAGTTATTGAACAAATCAAATGTAGAAGCAAAATCAGGAGCTTGAATTCAGTCTCTTATTGGCATTAGGGTAAATATTTTGTCCACTAAAAGCAGGGACTGCCAGTTTCAAAAGAAGCATAGTATATATTTTTTTCAAATGTCCCTTCTCATGTTATTAAGTCTCAGATTACTAAACAATCAAATTATGAGGATTTTTCCCAACATTGTAAGCCCACTGTTTGCTATTCCCTTTCACTCATGAGCTTCATGATTGTTCTTTCTAGACAATTTCACTTTCAGACTTCTCCTGCATGAGCAGTTTTTCAGCTCCCAGCACTTAAATCCATCAAATTTATTCTCACTGAAACTAAACACGTTTCATGAATTCTTTCATTTAAGCTACAATTTCAAAATCCTAAATACCAAGTTTAATAGTACTAACAGTGCTCCTATCACTGCTTCAAAATTAAAAGGGTCAGGAAAAAAAAACATTCTGAAGTGTTTTCACTTTGGTGTTTATGTATTGAAGGATATTTTAAAGACAGAGAACAACCTTGGGTCCAGCTGAATTTCGTGAGGATTTTATAATTTACGTAAGAAAGAACAAATGGGTATTAGAATGGAAATTCTTTCCAGAAATGAAAGGAAGCAGAGTTTGATATGACATTAAGATCATGTAACTTACTTTTCAAGTCATCCCAGATGTCCCAAGGAGTATGGTGTGCTGCCTGACTTGGCCACAATTTTTGAAATCCTGCAATAAGTAAATAGAGAATTGTTAGCAGCAGGAAATAAGAGATCAAGAAACCATTGCTTATACAAAGAAATTGCAAAAGCATATGTATCTTTTTAAAGCTGCCATATGGATGGGCCCTACTGTAAAGCCACACATGAAGTACACATGAGAAGTAGCCATAGCACTAAAGAGACATTTCCAAAGACAGGGCAAAAATGCCATTACAACCACAACGGCCATGGAAACGACATGGGGAAGGATACCACAAATATCCTTGGAAAGGCAGTCTGGATCTCAGCCTGGACTAACTTTTCTTCCCTCCCAGGAAACGATATGGGAGAGAGCCTGGATTTCCTCCTTCCAGTGGGTTTTATAGTCTGTGAAAGCCATGTGAATAGAGTGTGGGATTGTGAGACAGCAACAAAAAGGAGAGGCTTAATATGAAAGTTTGCAAACATCTGACAATCAGCACAGCATAAAATTAAAACCCATCTAGATGGCAGCAGATGGCCCATAGGAATATATCAAAGCTTGTCCAACTTGATTAGCACTCAGTTGATGGGATTTATACATGTGACAAAAGCACCTATTTCTTCAGTATTGCAGCTGGTTGATAAAGCTAAATATTGAGTAGGTTTGGTTTCCTTTTAAAACTGCTTGCTAGCATTTGAAAATCAGTGGGTACTAATACATACTGAAGGTCTGACCCACTGTCCGTGCTTTGACCACCCTTGCGAGATTCCACGATCGTTATTATTCATATGTATTTGACCATGTCCAGGGAGCTAGGTACTGTACAAATAAATGGTCTCTGCTGGAAAGAGCTCACAGTGGACAAGCCATTCAAAGGGCTAAGGAAAAGGTATGAAACACATACCTGGAGGGAACAGGGTGATGCTCTGCAGACACTGTGCTAGCACAGTGACAGCAGCGAGGCTTTGCTCATCCGCACCTTGGGGTAGCGAGAGGAGATGAATTGAGAGGAGAAACTAGAAGGGAAGATGAGCTGGCACTTGAGAATGCTGAGCCCAGAGGGCCAGTTTAGTACATGCGAGGCTATTCCAAAGTCCTGGCCAGACGTGGAGCGTGTTTCCCCAACCCTGGACTGGCAGCGGCTTTTCTGGATGACAGCTAGCCCATAACCACAAGGGTGCTGTGTCACCATCCCAGGGTGAGATAACCTTCAGAGCTGGCCTCAAGACTGCAACCGATACAGAAAAGCCATCAGGATCTACTCGGGAGGGACCCAAGCAGAGAGGGCAGGACAACTCAGCAGCAGGCAGCAAGTCCCTTCCTGCTGCCACGGCCCGCAGGCAGGCGAAGGCAGGGACAGGCACAGCCTTGCTCCTGCTGGCAGCTGCGCTCCTGCCAGTGCTGCGAAAAGATGCCTTGGGGAGAGCAGTCCCAATCTTGGGAAAGACACAGCTCACCTCAGTAACGGTGATCGTTTCTGCACTCCGAGACAATCTTGACTGAGATGGAAAAAAAAACAACAAAAAGAGCAGCATAAAGCGGAAAACTTTGTCTCTTCCTACTAATTATAATCCTATTTTGTACAGAGAACCTGTCATTCAGTTTCCTTTAATGGTTAGTTTCTATTTCAACTCTTCCTCCACCCTATTATCTTCTATAATATTCAGTCCAGCTGGGTGATGGATTGATAAAGGACCATCCTGCCAGGAGCTGGCTTGCTCAGAATGGCTGTCATGTGCACCTAACTTCTATATCTTCTTAAATATTTCAGTTGTTTGAGATCTTTATTTCACATTTCGATTTCCTGTAGTACAGTAAATTTATCTTAGTCAGTCAAGTTCTCTTCCAGCTCTTCCTTCCCCTTATCTTTTCTTCCTCTGTACAACTGAAAACACCTACATTATCTTTGCTGCCGATAAACCCAACTGGTGGTAATCCACAGATCATTTTGATAGGATGGCATCCAAGTCAAAAGGAGAACTTTGAAGTACTGCGTTTGTCATCAGCTCAAAGTTCGTTGTTTAAACCCAGCATCTACTTCTTTCAAGGTGAAATGTATTTCACACTCTAGCAAAGTAGAAACGGTCTTGGGTGCCTGCTGACTTAAGGTGGCACTTCCACGGTCCACAGTAAATTGGTAGGGATTGGTTTCTTTCTTTCAGCCCCTCCGTCTACCCAGGTCTAGCATTACTATTTTAGTTAAGAGAGTAAAATGCATTAGTGATATATCCTCTGAACATTCCTCCAAGAGGGGAAGCTGACCAAAACCCAAGAGACTAAGCAACTCGTCCGAAGTCGTACAGGAAGCCTATGCTGCAGCCAATAACTGAACTCAGATCATCTGATCCTAGTGCAGCGCTCGCACCAGAAAATATCCCTCCGCTCCAAGTAGCAAAAGCAGTCCTGCAATACCCTGGATTTCTGTTGACTTCCCACTAATTCCACCACTAATATCAGAGCTAAACAGACTCCTTAGGCCAAATCTTGACAACCACTATTTCCCACATCAGATAAAAGCTTTATGTTTTGAGTTTCCCCTGGGTATGACTCACCACAGAGAAAATTCTCATTAAAGCAGTGTATCCCACCAATATTCCTGCACTTTGAACACAAATCTTACCATAGGCACACTGACGATCCTGAACTCCAGCCCAGGTTTCATTTTTTTTCTATAATTACCCACTACTGAATCACTCTCAGCTTTCCTACAGCTCCCCTCTTCCGCAGAGGGATGTAGACCCAGCGAGCTTGGGCAGACAGCCACAGCCAAGGGAAACAGGAGCACGGCCGTTCCTGAAAGCGCGGGCTCGCATCAGGGGCCCGCTGCCCAGCCCTAGCAGATCCCTCATACTCCTGCTCTTTGAGACCTCTTTCTGCTTTGCCCCATACTCTTCCTTGGTCAGAGTCCTACGACCCACACGGGGCCTCTAGCCCTCCCCATAGGCTGCACTTCCACCAGCACAAGGTGGAAAGAACACCTTGACGTAAGATCATTCCTCATTCTGCCTTGGATGACGGTCTGAGAGATGACTGACTAACACCATCTCCTCCCGGGAGCCCGTGGTCCGCACTCTGCCCTCGAACGCTGCTCGGAAGCGCTCAGCGCAGCAGCAGTGGAGTGCTCTGGATCGCTTGTTCCACGCGTGCAGCTGGCTGGTCTCTGCCCGCGCAGACTCCTAACACGGAGCAGCTGGTAGGGGCTGTGCTCTGACAGCCGAGGCTGCTGATGAGGACAGGAGTGAGAGAAACACCCCCATGGCCAGCTTTTGCCCTTGATGGGCTGAGGACCCCAAAGCATTCTTCCATTAGGTTCTCTCAATTACACTCATTCTGCACACACCTGCAGTCCCATACCTCTCCCAGTGACACTGCTTTATTGACCATCTGAGTGATTTGCACCCAGTTCGAGAAACTGAAGAATCTGACCTGCACCTCTTTGGGCTAAGCTTGAACTTCACCCACAGGCTCTGACAGTTTAAACTGAATTAAAAAAAAAAAAAAAAAAAAAGCTCACAGCAGATGACAAACAGAAGTTACTGCATGCAAGCAGGCAGCCAATGCAATCACCAGGAAACATGAACAGCATGCCTTTACACTCTCATAAATCTGGTCCTAGGTACTTTTGGATCTAGGACAGGGCCTAGGTTGGAGGGAGGGTTATTGATGTCATCCAGATTTTTGGAAAAAAATCTGATAGATGCAAGCCAGATCAAACCTGTGTGCAATTTTAGTCCTTCAAAAGCCAAAGTAGGCTTTGCCACCTTTACTTCTATGAGCAGTTGCCTTTTCTTTGCTATCAGTTCTGCTCCTGGATGCAACAGGAAGCAAGAAGAAACTTAAAAGATTGTTCGCACTGTACTCAAAGGATGATAGTGAAAAACTGCATTTAGTCCTGCCTGCTCTTTCCCTTATTTCTGAAGGCTATGGCTATATCTGCTCTGTTACTATCATAATTCCAGCATCTAACACTACTGAGCATTACTGCTATTATTTTAATAAATCTTTTCTGTCTTCCTGGGAGGAGAGAAGCAGAGGCTAAATTGCTATTATCTACTGAAGATCAGAGAAAATAAGTGACTTACCTAATCTCACAAAAGACCTTGATAGCAGAGGTGGAAGCTGCACTGAACACAGATCTCCTCTCTCACTCCAGTGTCCCAAACCCTTCACGGGAAGGGCAGAGATCAAGGGGTTGCCTGCCTTCACAACACGTGCAAGCTCAGGCAGCCTTGCTGGAAAAGTTTTGGTCTATTCTGCTCTGGTTTCTTAGCCTCTGCTATTGTATGAGAGGAAAAAATAATTTGAAAGGAGCTTAAAAAATAATGAGATGTGCTCTCATGTTTACCTCTCTCCAAAAGTCCACCCGGATTTTAAAGGGAGCCACACTCACTCAACAGGGAGGCCAGCGCCGGGGAGCTGAGGTTCTGCTCGTTTCCTCTTTCACTGGGTGCAGTTCACACATCTCAGCCCTGCAGTGGGAGCTGCCTGGGGGGTTTCCTGCAAATTTCACTGCACTGATCTGGGAGGAAGCCAAAGACTTTCCCCCATTCTTAAGCACTTCATTTTCTTTCCCTACTAAATGAGATGCCTAAGGCTAAACTTGAATTTGCACTGAGGTTGGAGAAGGGGACTGCCCTGGGGAGTAAGGGGGGTTAAATACAGCTCTTTGGATAGGGCTCAGGACAGACAACAGGCGTGCACAGCAGGGACGGAGGGAGGCATCGTGCCGCCGTGCAGCTCTGAGAGCTTAATGATTCCAAACACAAATGGTTAATTTTCATCAGCAGCCTCTGATCTTGCACTGGCAAATTACTGCACAGGCCAAACAGTGTGGGTTAATTGTATAGCACTTATGTGTCTGTGCCTACAAATCAAGACGTCAGAGGCTATAAAAATGCATAAGCAATTTTTCTCAGGCACAATCATCAGAGACCTAGGGAGAGAGGAGAAGGGAAGAGATGATTAGATGGATAGTTTCAGAGAGACTAAACTGTCTGTTTGTCAGTTCTTCTATCAGAAGACCATACCAGCAAGAGGCTGGAACAGAGCAACCCTGCTCCCTCCTCGTCCTTCCAAAGGCAGGGAAGAGCCAGCACAGCGACA
Source organism: Rhea pennata (assembly GCF_028389875.1). NCBI lineage: Eukaryota > Metazoa > Chordata > Aves > Rheiformes > Rheidae > Rhea > Rhea pennata. The sequence goes on from NC_084682.1 coordinate 1,879,629, forward strand.
ACTGACACAGCAGCATTTCCCGAAGCTTTGAAGTGAGCACAAAGGGGACATCAAAAACTAGTGCAGGGTAACTTGACTAACGGTGCTATTGCTAGTGACCTCTAAGCAAGAGAGGGGGGCAGGAACGGAGCACAAGGACAGCTCATCCCTGGGGCTGCAATCCAAGAGACCCTTGGATCTTCTCCGCCCCGTGTGCAGTCTGAGGCCATGCTACATCCTTCTCCCCACCTGCTGTCTCTGCAGTCTCACCACCGGCCTTTGCTCGAGAACACCTTATGATGCCTCTTTTGCTGAATGCCAGTATAACCTACCTTGATGGCCATGAATGGGCTGTGCTGGGTCTTGTCACTGGGCCAGGGATAGACTGAGATCCTCTGTGGCTACCAAAGAAGTAGCCACACACACGTGCTCCTGTCTGACTCAGCACCTCTGCTTGGCAGAGAAGTCAAGCATTAATCCAGACTTCTTGTCCTCGTTTCTCCTCTCAGTTATTCCTAGAGCAAATACTGTCTCAATTTTTAAAAAGAGCATCATGAATTGCAAAATCATCTCCTGGTTTCACTGCCTATTTGCATTACTGGAAACACCACCAAAGCTTTTCTTGGGCTTCAAGAGGTTTGGATTAGGCCCTGGGGTGGGTTCCTGGGAGACTTCAATCAGCCACAGGTTGCAGAAACGAGAGACATAGCTGATGAGGACAACACAGCAGCTGTATGCACAAGCCAGACCAAGCAGGTACCATTTTGGCATGCTTAGGGCACTGTAAATACAGAAAGGGCTTTAAACACTGGAAAGCATTGAAAGAGCAACACCAAAGCAACAAGGCTACCTGCATTGGGGAAAGGGTTAAGGCAGCTTCTCCCCTCCTTGCAGGCTGGCAGCTCTGCTGTTACGCCGTGCGGTATCTCTGCCAACACAAAGTACCCACGTGAAACGGACAGCTGTGCAGAAGCCTTCACGTCACACATGACATTTGGGAATATATAAAAATCCCAGGACACGTGGCTGCTTTGTGCTCCTTCACCGCAGTCCTTGCTTCCCTGACCTGGAAGGTCTCACTGCTATCTCCATGTGGAGAGAACACGGGGGGCACAAGGCAGGGGCTCTGCCCAGAGCCTTTCCCTCTTTAGCTGGGGCCCAACCGCGGGCCGTTTGGGCTGGGCTGCCCTGTCCCTTCGTTAACGTTTGGAAGGGCTGGAACTGCCCACGTGGGCTCTGAGGAGGCTCTTTAGCAGAGAGACCTTCGTCAGTCAGCCAACAGCCCCTACTGAGGCCTTAAGTTCGCAGGCAGCGGTCACAAGCACGAGGACACTTTCCCCCAAGACCACAGAAGTTTAAATGTTTCAACAGCAAGGAGCAGAGAGCACGTTTTGAGTTGCTATGGGAAACATCATCCTAATAACATCTTTATCAACCCCAGGATATGATTAGAGAGCAAGGAAAAAAAAAATACTCAGCTAGAATAAAGTTGTCTCGTTTTTTTCCCTTCTCACCCCAGCAGCGCCCGCAGCCCAGCCCTGGGAGCAGCAGCCGGCCGAGCTGCGAGCACGCAGCACCCCCTGGTGCCACCCGCTCTGCTCCAGGACCCCAGCCCCACTCCCAGCTGCCAACATCTGGCGGCAGGCAGGAGCAGCCAGGATGTGGAGGCCTGCTCCGCACAGGCTCCAGGCACAGCTGCTTTTCTCCCGAGGCAGAGCCTGCTCTGCCCGCAAGCAAGCGGCCAGGGAATGACGCTGAGCTAGGCTTGGAAGGAAAACAGCAAACCGGCTGGGTATCTGGTAAAACTTCACAGAGCCACAAGAGAAATTAAATCTTCTGTTTTCTCACACAAAAAATTCCTCCAAAGATATGCCTCAGGTAGGTACAAATTTATGAATGTTATGAGCCAGACATGCAAAAGCTTGCCTGCCCAGCTTATTGTGCAAAACACAATAGTTTGGAATTGTATCCTTTCTGACTGTCACTTTGAAGGAGAAAGGAAGTCTAGGCTGTCTCTCTATAAGGTTTGGGAAAGAAAAAGTGGATTATAGCTCCAGCAGAGCAAGGCTACTGTCTGGCTGGTTATACAAGGTTACAGCTAGAAAAAGAGTGAGATCTGAGTTCTTGTCCCCACTATGACACTGTTTTATTCTGCGGTCAAAGGCAAAAAAAATGTCATAGCACTGTGTCTTTTTTCCTAGATTAAAAAAGGAATATTCACACCTCCTCTTATAGCAGTCGTAGAACTGTAATGAGTGAATTTGTATGGAACATGTTGCAAGTGGAATGAAAAAGTTACAGAAGAAGAAATTGGTACTGCATTTGTTTTCAGTGTTTCTACATACTTCAGTGAGATGCTTGTGGCAGTGGGAAGAGAAAGGTGGGAAGGGAACTTGTTAGTCTTCTGGTGGCATCCCAGTCCCCAAATGACATAAATGCTAAGAGAAAAACTGACCTTTTGTCATTTTGAAATTAATGTGTGTCCTGGAAGTGCGTGAAAAATGTCTTCCTACTATCCCATCTTTTGCACAGGCTAATACCATCTACATTAAAAAAAATCTTACATGGGCAAGTCTAAGTATAAAAACCTGAGCTTGTAGTTTTCTACACTGTGCAGAGCTTCACTGGAAAGCTTTTTCCTGCAACTTTCAGCAGGAATATTCAGGGTCAAAATCCACCAACAAACTCATTCTAATAAACTGATGCTAACTAATAAGGGAACACACCTGCTCTGAGGAAGGGTGGGTAGGATTATATGGTACAGCAGAACTCTTTAAATCTTTCAGTTTTTAATCATCTAACTCCTGTCTCTATGATTTGATAGCCTCTGTCTTTGGACTTTATAAGAATGAATATTTAGTCTTATGCTAGCTGGGGTTATGACATGCTGAGGCAGTCCCATATGCAAAAGCAAACAAAAAGAGTTCTTTCCTCACTTTCCTGGGGAATTGCAAATGCTTCTTGAAATTCACTTTTTCTAAGAAAAAGCTTTTTGAAAAATAACCTTCCAATCTTGCTTACAATGAAATGCATGACCTTTCATATCTCTAAAAAAAAAAATCTCTGGAATATTATACATAAATTTCATTTTTTATTAAAATATCCCTTACCTCAAAGTCCTTTTAATATACACAGTAAAGTAGAACATAGGAGAAGCAGAAGATCTGTATTTTAGTCTCTGTTCTAGAGTTTGTGCTATGCTATTGCCTCTCAAACACATACACTCCTTTCTCCATCTCCATCCTTCCTTGACTGATGTAGCTGCAGAGTTAGTTAATACGGCTTTACAAAGAAGCACTCACCCCGGGTTTGGGACTGACAGCCCAGGCAGATGAAATCTCATAGAAAGAAGCAGTGCTAGTTTCCCTATCAGTCAGCTGCAACTCCACCTTTAACAGGTCTATTGGCAGGCGCTGGGGTCTCTGCTGAGACCATCCATCAGCATGAAGTTTGGGGCTGAAATGAGTGAGACAAGAGCCTTAGTGTTTAGGAAAGCAAGGAACCAGCAAACTCATTTCACAACAGCTAGCACTTGAATACAATTTTTAAACAGGCTATACTCAAACCAGCAATCTAGACCTGAGGAGCTCAATAGCTTCTTACCAGCTTGGAGTAATTTTGTCCCCCAGAATCAAACATGGCAGCAGGACACCCAATAAATATGTCTACAGATCAGTGATTTAATTAAGGGAAAACCATGGAAATTCCCAAACCCTCCTAAATATCTGTTTCCTGGCTCTAACTAGTCAATAACTTGCCAACTGAGCAATGTATTTGTCTGCTCCCCTCCATATATTTTCTGCTTTTCATTATAATTTTCTAAATAATACATTACAATAAGTTATTCATCACACTCAGCAGCTTTGTGATCCCTCCTCCATCCTGAGGAATTTCACTAATAAATCAGTTGCACAAATATCTGGCTAGTATTGCCATAGTTTTGAACGTTTTCCATTTATATGCTCAGCACCTGCATGAGCTGGCTATGAGGTTGTATCAAGACCCATCATTTAAATTAAACAGCATTTCTTTGCCCCAGGATAGCTATGTCTATTACTCCTCTCCTTGTGGTCCTCCAGTGGATGCCAGCGAAAGAGCAAAGGGGCAATAGACATAATAAAAAACAAAAACAATGCAAAAAGAAAAGAGAAAGCTTTGCTTGGAGCTCCATTTCTCCCGCTCCTACTGTTGGGACTAAATTCACGGGAGAAGCAGAAATGGCACAGAGAGGTAAATGAAAGTAGGATACATAGAAATAAAGGCTCTGGGGATAAAAAGGGGTCCTGGAGGACTGGCAACTTCTGTTAGGAAGGCTGAATACTTTTGGCCAAAGCCCTCAGTGCCTCAGAATGTAACTCTATCAAAGGTCACATTTGCACCTGTGAACTATCAAGAAAGCGGGGCTCCTCTGGGACACTACAGATCACACAGTACATGAAGGACAAAGCATGAGCAAGCAGGGGAGACAGTATGCAGCTTTCCAGCTGAGATCAGGTGAGTCCAGAGTAGCTGATGAACACTGCAAAAGTATATCCATTCTAAAAGACATGGTTGAAATACACCTTACACTCTAATCCTATCCCAATGAAGCTCTGCGACAACATCTAGAATGACACTAAGGGCTTTCCTAGACTTTCCTGTTGATTCTGAATTGGTGGAGAAGGTAGGCCAAATAGGACTTTCTGAACTTGATAATGGCACCATCCAGGGGATGCTGTTTACTCCCTAGTTTTGATACAGTCTTTATATGCAATGCTGAACAAAGAATTGCTCTTCATAAGGATATAACTGTGCATCTGACCTGTCTTTATAGCAGGTCTTGAATTTGGTTCCTGTTGCCAAAAAGAAGCAGCTTGAACCATTTGTGTTCAAGCTTCCCAAGACAGAGTCTGGATGTGAATCAGCATCACCCATCCCTAGCTGGCACTCAGCTTTTCCAGGCTAGAGACAGCGAACAAGACAACAGGAACCTCCTGTTTGAGACCTAAATTAACATAGCAATATATTTACATACTTTTCTCCTGTGTTTGATTTAACTTGGGGAGAGCTGTTGTAATGTCTCTCACACTAACAATTTCGTGTCTGGAGCATACAAAGGACGCCTTGAAAAACTAGCTCTGCCCTTCTGCCCTGTTCTCTGCGATCACTCATCTGAGAGATGTGGCACAGTCTGCTCCTACCTTTGGCCTCCCTGCCAATACTACTAACAAGACAGGCGATCAGTGCCAATGATTCTGGCCATGCAGACCTCTCCATAATGGGACTGGACGGAGGCCACCAAGCACATTTCTAAACAAGCCAAAGCTTTTGCTGACCTTTCAGCACTATCCACGCAGACTGTATCCAGATTTATGACCCAGAGAGAACACTCCTGTCATAGATTTTCTCACTCTGGCTGCCACCAAACCAGATGTGTGCCATTCCTTATGTGCCACAGCGCTTGACACAAATCACAACGATTAGAAGGTACAACCTAGCACTGTGACTAGGATGTGAGCCTAATCATTTCTAGTCATGCCAGATAACTGACAAACAGGGGTTGAAATCTGATTGTTTCTTTACAGTGCTGTAAAAGCTTACAGACGCTGGCACTCATCTACTGGGCACATTCCAATGGAGAAAAATCCTAGATACCTGTAAATATGTAAATACTTTAAATGCTCTTAAAGAGGGAGGAACAAAGGGGCTTCTGTTTTGCTCCTCTTTGTTTTTTAAATTGCAGGAGTTCCAACCAGGAGACATTGGGAAGCACCCACCTTCCTTTGTGTGGATAGGACACCAAGGAAAAATAATTTACGTACTTGACACTATTTTAGGCTTCTGTTGGCATGGCTATATCAGCCATGATCTCTCTTCAGCAGGGTGGGGCCAAGCAGAAGTTAGTGTTGACATACTGATATCAGGAAAACCGTGCTTCTACTAGTATGGTTTGTTTAGTTTTTGTGTGTGTCTGCATGCATGGAGAAGAAGAGATGTTTTTGCCAAGACATTGCATCCAGAGGAACAATTTTGCTGGTATAGGCTTTTAGCTTTCCTATATCAGTAAAGCACTCTGGGTGTAGACACGTGCCAAGTCATACATTCAAGCGAATTAGATCATGTTCATTAACTCCTTGAGCACTAATTTCTAAACCTTCACCATCTGCTGGCAAGATCTTCAGAAACAGTGAATGGAATCTGAGACAGTGGATTTAAGTACGTGGCAATGGATCAAGCTGGCAAGAGGTCTGTGCCAATATATAACCTAGAGCACATGTGTGTGTGTTTGCTTACCTTCAGGAGAGGGAGTCTGGGTTTGGGAGACAGCTGGTACAATGGCAGGCACGAATGAGGCAATACAAAGTGATTCAAACCTGGAAAAGAGCCAAAAAATGAGAAAAGTAAGGTAGAGAATGAAAATTTGGAGCTAAAGCTTTGTCAACTCTAGAGAACTGAACTGTTTGTAAATGAACCAGCTGGCTAGAAGTGATTTAAGCACAAACGCTGCAGTGCCTGCACAAGAGCCACATTGGGCCAGGTGAAGAAACATGGCAGAACAGCCCTGTGTCAAATGCTTTTCTAAAGCATCTTGCTGGGACTCCTGGCACAGCTTGCAAGAGCAGCCCTGTTCCAGGATATCTTAAAAGGGGCATCAGAGATAAGCTCAGCAGCACCATGGGAAATCATGGAAGTATAGTTCAAACTCCCATAAACTAACAGCAAAACCTTGCCTCCCACTCCAGGCACCCTCACAGGCACGCTGCGGTTCCCCAGCTCTCCCAGACGCCGGAATACAGGGCCTCCATCTGAGAGACAGCGCAGCATCACTGAAGCAAACCTAGTGATGCAGCTAGAAGTGTCTTGTATAAAACAAGCCAAATTACAGGCACAATCATCTATACGTGTGCCCTGGCAGAACAATCCTCTCACTTGTGCATACAAGTGCCATTGCATGATGTTTGTCAGGAATACGTAGGTGAAACCAGAGTTGAAAACTCTGGACATGGCAGTGGGCTGGGCTGAGTTCTCCTTGCTTTATTCCCAGCTCAGCCACTGATCTTTTATATGATCTTGGAAAAGTCACTCCAGCCCCTCCTCCTCTGCCTGCTCCACAGCAATCTGGCAGCTGCAACAGTCCGCTCTCTCCTTAGTGCTGCTTAGCACTCGCAGCTCCTTTCTGGGGCAGTGAGGGCTGGACACAACTCCCCTCCCTTGCCGGGCACCCAGTGCAGCTGGTCAGTGGATGTGCTGCTGGCAGACATTTCCTGCGCAACACATCTGAACACAGGGACTCCCTGAATGCCGAAGTCTCTCCACACTCATCCTCTGCCCGCTTTGACTGCATCAGCTTTGCCCCCTCTAGGGCAGAGGGGCCAAGATTTGCCTCTGCAGCAGCTGCTGCCCCAAACTATAAATTAAATCTCCAGTTGCTTTTTACCTCTTGCACTTGCTCTCCCAAAAAGCAATGCTGTTCGTTCCAAACACCTCGTGGCAGGAGATGACTCAGCCAGGCCTTGCGCAGACAACGAGCGGGATGAAGGCACGCTGTGCTGCCATGACCTCATTTACAGTAATGCTAGCTGCTCACGACGTCCCTCCGGCTGCCTGTTTGAGCTCCCGGCGTTGCTCAGCCGGGCAGGAAACAGAGGGTGCCCTGTGTCTTGTTCCAGAGCGGGTGGCGTGGCCAGAGCCCGGCTAGCTGCACAGCACTTGGCTCCACTGCCAGATTGTGTAAGAGGTGCAGCGGGATCTGCATGTGTGCAAGTGACTGGTAATTTTCCAGGGTAGGTAGCTGGGGAATTCTAGCCTGAGTCACTCAGTGGGAAAAAGAAATTAGTTTATTCAAATTAGCTTTATTCCCTCCTCCAAAACTTGCATGAGAAGATTCCTCCCCCCACCACCACCGCCTTGCAAAATGATGCAGCATTGACTGTCTTTCTAGGTACAGTCAGGACAAAGCAAGGAAGAGATGAGTAAGTGCCTGCATGCATAATGCCCATAGTACAGAGACAAATGAGCAGATGGCTGTTCCTAATCTCCTCAGCCTAACTGTCACCTAGCTCAGTAAAAAAGGGAAAACTCATTGGCTCCACCTATTTACCAAGATCTCCTGGTGCTCTTGGGTGACAATGATATCATTAGAATATGCCATACTCAGTGGAAAAGAGCTGGCAAACTCTTGGGTCTTCTTTCCCAGTTTGAAACTGGACTCACACTCGGTAATTACGCTGCAGCGTTATCATCACAGGCAAACACTAGGGTTTTGCTCCCATGCTGCTGTTTGCAGAGCGCAAACAAGTGCGAGCAAGCCACTTGTCCTCCCTGTGCCTCAGTTTCACCACTGCAGAGTACTGACCACAGGGGGCTGCTCTGAAATTGAAGAGCTCTAAAATAATGGGACAAAAGTGTCATCAAAACACAATTTACATTCTAGTAATGACCACGGGCCCCAGTTCAGATCTCAGCCCCATTGCACTGAACAGTGCCTAGTCAGTGATTGACAATTCTTGACCCATTACTATTATGAGCTCTTCTGATATAAAAAAGAAAATGCAATTTGAGGATGGAGAGAGTGCATTTGCTATAATCAAATTTTTCCAGCTCAGCAACAGTGGAACTGGCCTGTCAAGACACATTATTGTCTGTGGAGAGGTTCTCCTCTCATTCCACCCACCAATGCCCCCTTTGTGGCAAAGAAAATAGGACTGAGACCCAAATTGTTCAAAATTGTTACCACAGAAGACTGACTTAAGCTTCAAACTTAAAACCAAAAGAACCAGTTCTCTCATCACTGTCTCTCACAAACAACTGGGGAAGTACTAGGCTGCCACTTTAGCACACGCACTATAGCTTTCTGCATAAATATAGCAACTTCCATCAGACAAAGGTTGCTCTCTTTTCCCTGCCCCACAATCAAAAAAAGCAAAGAAAGGAGAAACCAACATTTTAATTTAAATCATACCTTCTAAAACTATTTTGCCAGACTTGCTACTTCTACCACTCAAGACAGCGAAAATGCTCTGGAAACCTTAACTCTTTGAGCCTTTGTTTTCTTATGTCACATCGATTCCAGAACAACCCGTGACCCGCCTTCATGGAGCAGCAGTCCCAAATCCAGAGGCTCCAACTCCACCGGTCCCTGCTCTCGCTCTCAGGTGTTCAATTCTTTTTGCAAGAGCCACACAACCTTCTCTAAATAGATGTAGTCCAAAACATTCCTCTGGTAACACTCTGCCTCCTGTAAACCTGCCCCTGGGGCTGAGTCAGACCTGTGATGTTCACACAGTATTCCTGCAGATTATGCCCTTGATTAATTCCAGCCTGGAAAGACAGCAAGACTCATTTAATTTTACTCATTTTTTAAAAGAGATGGCAAGGGAAGTCTGCATGTCATCAGTCTCTCTCCTCTCCAAGCTATCCCCTTAAAATACACTGACAGATAAAATTGTCACCATCCAATTCTGCTCTGCATGTAATTCTCCCACCCTGCAGGAGCAGGCTGCGCAGTTGCCCACGCGCACAGAGACATAGCCAGCTGATGGGATGCGGGTCCCTCTGAAAACCTCAGCTTTTGATTATAACTTCTATTACTGGAGGAAAATCTGGTAAGTGGCTGGTAATACATATGAGTGACATCAAGACACCTTACAACCTTCAAATGCTCTCTTTGTAAACGCAAGGTGAGGTGAAGAGCTTGACAAACGGCAGGTTTTCATTGCTGGTGAAATGAAACACAGCCAGTTCTAGATTTCAATCATAGAAGATTCAAGAGTAAGAAAGTTAAGTTTACTCAGTTTTAACTTTTTAAAAAATAGCTGTATGCTACTTTTGAAGCAAACTGCAAATACTGATTAATTTAGCTTTACAATGTTTATCTTAAATAAACAGTATCCTGGTTTACAGATGGAGAAAGCAAGGCATAGAAGGGAAAAAATGAACTGTTCAGTATCTGCAACAGAACAAGGAACAAAACCCTCTCTCTGTGCTTTAACTACAAAATTATCTTTCCTCATTAGCAGCTAATCAGAACTACCAGAGGGGGAGAGATTAGGGACAGGGTGGAGAGAGGAGTAACTGAAAGAAATACAGACATCAAAATAGATTTTCATTTATTTACTCATTTATCACAGTGAGGCACAGGCTTCAAGCTCTTCAAGTCTGTGTTAGTCTTGCAGGATTTTGGGATGCCTTCTCCAAAATCCAAAAGGTTAATAGCTTAAAAGTCATGTACTGTCTCAGGAAGGAGAAAATCTGCAATTTTGGATTGGTCTCTGGAAGTCTTATATTGCTTTGCCTGCTAGATTATAAGAAACTCCTAATCTTCACTTGCCAGCTTCCTAATCTTCATGGGAACCCAGATAAGTTATCAGAAACTTGCTTATTAAAAAGCATCCAACTCGCATCACAGCAGATTGGATGATGATTTCTAGTGAATTTTAGACTTGGGAAATGAGCCTATGTAATGTGGAGGCAGGGAGCAGAGCTACGTCCTGGCACCCACAGCTCCCAAATCGCCCGACCCGGCCGGCCTGGGAGCAGCACAGGTCCTCGGACGCGCCACAGAGGGGGCAGGCTGCAGGCAGCATCCCGCTCGCCTTCTCCCTGTGCTTTGCTAGCAGCAACCCTCCTGACGTGAGCGGGAGCAGTGCGGTTCCTACGGCCCATGCAGGTCTTTGAGAAGGCCAACAAGGACATCAAACACAGCAAGACATTTGCTCTTTACCTCAGCTGCATCCACAGTTTCATCGTGCACTGGCTAAACAACTACAGCTCAAGAACCGGGGAGCTGGCTGGAGTCAGCCTCCCATGAAAAAGCTCTACCTATCCTTTCTACTCTGAAATTCTCTATACACATTCCTACCATCCTTCACTAGGAAGGACTCTGTATATTTAAACACTGAAATAAACCCTCAGTAGGGGTCCCCTCCCTTTTTTTTTGCCTAAAAAATGCGTTGCAAAAAGCTGAGTGTTTTATTTATGACAGACAAAGAATCTCTAATCAAAGTTTCCTTTCTCTCATTATTTCATTTTGACTTTTCAGAAGTGAAGAGATGGTCAGGGCCCATGACTTATTCATCAGACCATAACTTACAGACACAACACAGAGCTGGTTCTGAATCCTCCAGAAGGGACAAGCCTCTATAATTTATGCCTTTCCCTCGGGCTCCCTGCGGACGCTGGTCCCCGGCAGCAGCACCACGCAGCACTCTCGCTGTTGAGCGGATTAATTGTTTTCCCCGGGGTGACTCACTTCCCCGCATCTCCTGCGCTCAACCCAATGGAAGGAACCTGCAGGTGCTCCCCCCGCGGTGCCGCTGTCGAGACCCGGTGGCGCGGCCTCAAACATCGCGACTGCCACACCACCAATTCCAGCGCGATCCCCCTCGCACCACTGCGGGAGGGTCGTCAGCTCTCCCCGCGGAGTCCCGACCGAAACTCGCCCCGTGCTCCTACTCCAGCATGCAAGCTCAGAGCAACACTCAGATCTGCTGATCCTTTATATCCACCTTCTGCTAGCATAAATGACCGCACAGGGTGCAAAGCACCTCAGGAGAGTCATTGCCTTGCTTAGCCAGATTGAGATGCACCCGTTCTAACCGTTTACAGTAACATTTTACACAGAAGAAAGTGTTTTTCATCTGAGAATCTCCAAGCAGCCACCAAAGCAATTCCCACAAAAGCCTCCCGTAACTCTTGAGAAAGAGATAAGCATTTTTGTACCTCTTTAACAGAAAGGTAAGAACTGAGTCAGACAAGCTAAGCTCAAGGTCAGACTCAAGCCAGATCATTAGTGATGGTAAATCGGTGTGTTCTACCGGCCTCCGCCCACGCTGCTGTCCCACAGCCTGCCTCTGCACGCAGGTGACCTCCTAGGCAAACAGCCCGTGTGCAGAAGCGAGCAGGTCGCAGGTGGAAAACCTCTTTTAAAGGTTGACAAACAGGACACTGAGCTGCTCCAACAGGTCACTACCTGCGCAGTGAATTTCCTTTGGCATTCCCAGCTTTGCACATGAGACCACAATAGGAAATGAGGAACATATTTTTAAATAAGAGGAGGAAATGGTGTCTTTGTGTCAGACAAGTGGAAGAAATCCAGGACCAAGAGACTGCAGAGCCTTTCCACTTCAGACAGCAGGTGCTCTCCAAGATGTGGTTATGGCAACAAAATAAATGATGGATAATTGCTTTTGTGACAACTTGCCAATTAAATTAGACTCAGCAGAATAACATAATGACAATTTGTTATGCTCTGGTGGGCACTAACACACCAATCATAATTAAATGCTATGACTGAAATAGAATGCTGCTGTACACAGGAATATATAACCCCAATTCACTCCCAGTGAAACATTATAGGTTCAGACTTGATTTCAATTTCTAGAGGATAATAGCATTAGCGCACATCAGAATGAGCTTGGAATATGCATACAAGCAGCAGCACAGAGTCAGACAGAGACAAGGACAGCTGAGCCGCCTCAGCTCCTGTGGGTACCTCCAAAATATTTCTGATGCTCAGTGCTTCAAAGCAATGGGGGACATCTTCAGAGCACTGCCATGCCCCAGGAAGATTTCAAATGTCTGGCCAGGAAAAGCAGGCAAAGAAAGCGACTGGCCCAGAGAGTCCAGCCCAGTTTTTAAAAGAGGTGAATGCTCACTGGGACAGGCCTTGGAGGTTTACTTAGGGCTGTGTGTTGACAGTGCACTGGTAAAGCTCTTTCAGTCCAGGCTTTGAAGGCAGATGTTCAGGAATGCAAGAGCTTCCTTTAAACAGGGGTATAATACAACCTACCCTTCCTTGAAGATTAACAAAGTCCTCTCTGTTAAAATAAAGACAAAGAGGAAAAGTTTCCCGTGGAACTTTGATAAGGGCTACCCACTTTAAAGGGCTCCAGTTACTGTGCAGTAACCTTGGAGTGAAAGATGAGACTGGAGCAGAATACACACTGCCAGGGTTTTGCATCTACTTATGTGCTTTCTACACCTTTTTTGGTGGAAGTGGGGCCTGAAAGCTGTGTGGTATTTCAGTACACCTCACAGGGAATTCAGTTTCATGGGAGCACAGATTGGTGTCTGTTACTCACCAGCTCCAAATCAACAATCTTCTCACTGGGCAAACTGGCAGGTATCTGCTCCTTTCTGCCTGCAGCCAAAAATGCAGCTCTGGTGCCCAGTGGAACAGGCAGCACGTCTAGCTGTGTAGCTGGGCTCTCCTCGTGGCTCTGTCTTCTCAGCTTCCTTGGCTACCCTGGCCCAAACTAGCTGCTTATCCAAACTGTTGACAGTTGGATGATCTAAAAACAGAACAAGGAGTGGGTCAGGTCCTGCAAGTACTTGAGATTTACTAACGTATGAGGGAAAGCAGCAGCCAGCTTTTTCATCCTGAGCTACAATTGAGATTTTGCTCTTCTTACAGGGATGCTATGACCCATGCTCTGCTCCTCAGTGACTCCCTTCTGCCCTGCCCCAAATTATTGCCCTGCATTTTATTCTTCTGAGAACTGCTGGGCAGGGAATTCTTTTTACATATTTCTGGTGTCACAGAACCAAAATGCTAAAAGAGGACCAATCCCAATCCAGTTAAAAAATACTCATTAAGAACATAACGAGGAAAATGGTAGGGAACTGATACCATTTCTGCAAAAACCTCTTTGAAAGCACAGGGTTAGTAGAGCCACTTGTATGACATTTTCTTTCCCAGCATGGAAATTCAACACAGAAACCTGCAGTTTTCCCCGAGTAGACAGTGCCTTAAAGACCTGCTCTGATGCCGCATACATTTTCCTGACAAACGTGTAAAATGACCAGCTTGTCTGTCTAGCTGCCCTACCTGTCCTAAAAAATTGCAGCTGCAGAACCAAATCACAATGTGCTATTCCCAAAGAAAGCCAAACCAAACTCTGTTCCTCTAGGAGAGCCAGCAATTTACACAAATAAAACCTTTCTAAATTCAGGTGATGCAAAGAAGGATATTGCCTTGATTTAAGTGCCAAGCAACGAGACTGTCTAGTACCTGGGTTACAAAGGCCATCATATTCCTTGACAGATCTCAGCGTATCTTTTATCAGGTACTGTATAACAAGGCAAGTATAAAAACACAATAAATTCAAGCTAAGATACTAACAGATACAGCTTTCTTGAATATTCTAAAGCTCAAAATGGAGGGAAGGAGAGGCTCCTGTGAAAACAATTCCCCAGAGGATCTGAAGACTAAATGTTTGTGCGTGTGTTTGAGCAAGGGTGTGAAAAGAAAGAAGGGAAGAAACAGCAACACCACAGAGGACTGTTTTGCATTCAGGCTATTTAAAAACGGTATCCAAGTGTTACAAAGCTATCTTCCCCTGGAAGACATTCAGCTCAGTGCCAGTATAACAACTGGAAATACAGAGGCAAATCACACAATACTACAGTGCAGCAATTCCAACATTTTAGTATCTTTAGAGCTACATTTTAAAAAATGTAAAATGCTTTATTACTGATATCTATAAAGCTTGGTATTGGCAAGGTCAAATCATCTGGTTTTTCTGGCAAAGCTGGTGAATTATTTTGGCTGCTCCCACTGTAAGACCTGATCCTATAATCCTTATTTCCCTCGCCCTCAACATGTAATAGCAGTTAATCTTGCAGCGTGTGACTAACGGCGTAGTTGGAGATGTGTTACTGCTCAGTAACACATGCCCAAGCGCTAACAGAGCCCAGCTTTGTGCAGCGTGGAGCCGGAGATCAGATCCTGAGGCTTCAGAAGGCTCGCCCCTGCCGCCAGCCGCGTGTGCAGCCACGGCAGGCTGCTCAGCTGCTTGCAAATCACCGTCAGGGCTCAACTGCCCAATTCAGGAAGTACCCCAATTCAGGGCCAAATCCTACAACCCTTAATTCTGTGACTAGAGGCATTCATTGCAGTGGAATCGTCTCCTGTACACAAGCCCTTTCAGGGATTGAGACTGTTCAGTAAAGTACTAACCTAAATAACACTGTAAAATCTCCAGGAAGTTTCTTTTCTATTATCTATTGCACCAATACACCAGCATAGTTTGCTGTCTCTTTAGTGATTTATCTGTAAAGCATCAGCATCGGACATGCTTGTAACACATTGCTAAATGAGATGCCATTGTCTGAGGTCAGAAGCTGTCCTGAATAGCAGAGCCACTGAATTTACAAACACACAGCAGGCAAAAGGCAGGAATTTCCTCTCCCAGTACCATAAATACTGCAACTGCAGCATAGCTGAATAGCTGATTTTACTGCTAATGCTCTTATGGCAAACTAACAACCTGGGCATCAGCTCCAAAGTATAGATGTCAAGATCAAGCACTAAAAGCAGTAGACTTTGCAAAACAAAGACTTCTAGACTCTGCAGTGGGATCCGCTGTGAGAATATGGCAAATTCTTTACCTAAAATTTTTGGGTATGGCCCACAATTTTAGGAACTGACCTTGGAAAACCTTCAGCCTGCCTTTGAGATGCAAAAGGGGTTCCTTACTGCCTTCAGCTGTTTTCTGCTTTGATGCCTCAAGGAATAAGGAACCTTGTAACTGATACTTTGGCATTTATTGTCACTTAAAAATAGCTTAGCAATCAGAGAGAGGAACTGCTACACACACACACCCCACTCATCTTTCAGAAGGAAAGAGGTCAGCAATTTAGCCCAACAAAGGTCATATGGCTGCTCCATAATGGGGTGTAGGATTGCGAGACAGCAAAAGCTTTACTCCAGTCATTAACAAGTGTTACAATACCAGAAGACAGGTTTGCCCAGGCATAAGGAAGTTACTTGAATGCATGATTTGCCCTGTGAAGGCAAAGGGCAAATGACAAGGTCACATCTGCTTCTCTTGCCTGCAAAAAGCAGGAGAAGCATTTGCAGCACACCATAGCTGGTAGGTGGCAGATATCTCCCTAAGGAGATAAGGGAATGAAGGTCAGCTTCTTAGCAGGTCTGTGCGTCACCAGTACACTGGTATTTCCCACCCCTGATTCCCACTTTCTGTGCATCATGCCCAGCCATATATCCTGTTTGTTCCTAGAGGAAACTTAAGATTTCTTTCCAAATATTCATGGTGAACATTTGGACTTCTTTCCGTGCTAGTATCAGACTACAGGATAAAGGCAAGGTCAATGTTACTGTTGCACACGTTTTTCCATATTGCCTGGCACCAGTTAGCCCCTCTAGCCCTGCAGTATAAGGCAGAAAATACAAATAAAGACACTACTTACAAGAGATAAGTCATCATCACTGCAGATTTCAACCCACAGACTTTCAAAATACAGTAAAGCACATTGCTCTTTAAGCGTGTGCTACAGTATGATAACAGAGAAGAGACTCACAGAGATTTCACTCTTTCAGACACTTATATTGTCAAGAACTTCTGCCGAGGACTCAACGACCTTAAAAATTGGTAACAGCTGAAAGAGCACAGTTGAGCCCGAGTCCAGGGAAGAGGGAAGGTGCAGCAGAAATGCGACGACTCCATCTAGTGGGTAAAAGCCAAGGGACCACTGCAAGCACCGAGAAGCAACCGCACTGACATTTGCTAACAATCAATATCTCATTATTAACTGTAATCACAAGACTGTGTTTGTTTTTCTGGAAATGTATCACAATGAGGGACACATGCTCGTTGCATGTGGAAGAATACTGAAAGCCAAAATAATTATTAGTAGCGACCTGCATACACACAAAACCAAGGCAGAAGTGATTGATTGTGTATCTTTTTCATCTAAGCTCACCAGCAACCCCCCCCCCCCCGCAAAGCTACTGACCTTTCACTAACAGCTGGAAGGTAAATGCCCGATAAATAATAAATAGCTCACCCCAGGCTTTTGCTCAGAACCTTTTAATTAAAATAGTTGAGTTACTCTATGGTAACAGTGATTGACATTTCAATCCCAGCCACCCAGCAAATTTATCCATTAAAATGAGGAGTATCCAAAACCACAGAATTCTGGTCTTCATTTGTAATTTCCCCTAACTGCACCAAATACTTAACTTCACAGCCTTTACTAATGGCTCAACTCCCAGTTCTCCATTACCTATCCACAACAGAAACATCACTACTTCTCTCTACAGAACTACTCAGCTGGAAGCTTCTTCTACACTGATGTCAGCCAACAACCTGCTTGAAACGCCAAAGCCTCAGTCCTGGACGTTCCCAAGAAGTAATTTCCTGACTTATACCATATGAATGTAACCAGTCTGCCTTATCTTTCCTCGTGGATGGCTGAAAGCATATACTCATTTACCTATTTCTAGTTTTTCCAGCTAATTGGACCATTTACCTGCTTCAAAGTAACAGCATGCACGCATTTCAACAAGTTATACAGCTGTAATCCTACAGCTACTTAAAAAGAAGCATGGCAAAGTATAAAGTAGAACCTCTTTCTCAAATCTGACAGCCAAGTTATACTGCTACTGCATAAATCAAAGTTTCTTCGTACCTTCCACATTCACAAAGCATACCAAGTTTGGGCTAAGTACAGAATCACTACAGAAATGCAAGTTGCAATATACCTTCTTGCATGTGGTCATGAAAACTAATGGTTTAAAAGCTCAACAGTCACAGCCATTATTCAGCCATATAAAGGGAAGGAAAAACATAATAGGTCTCTTATTCTCACCCCTCAGACTCCAGCAGCGCACACAGGGCAAGCACTGGCAACTCACCACTGCAAGCAAGCACAGCAAGCCAAGCACAGCAGGGAACACTAAAGGGCCTGAACTCCCTCCCCACCAAACAGGTTGCCCTCCCGGGAATACTCTGCCTGAGGGAACAGCTTCTAGTAGTTTTTCCAAGTGTAGGAAAAAGAAAATTAATCCTGACTCTCAAGCCATTCTCTTGTCTGCTCTGCAATGGAACTCACTCAAGCAGACTGCAAGGCCACAGTCTATTCCATATTTTACATTTAGGATGTTATTGCTCAGTGTGCTCTAGAACACTAGAGGATGACATAGCAAAGCTCAGTAAAGATGCAAGGAAGAAGCTAGCTGTAGCAGATAAGGAGAAAAGGCTCTCAGTTTTGGCAATTTTAGAGAAGTGACAACAAATAGGAAACCATCAAGCTATGAATGAAGTGACCAAGAAATCTCTTGCATTATTCAACTTCATAGCACATCAGTTTCATTTTAAATCAATTTGTGATTTCTGGCAAGCTACAAACTTCAACAGTAAAACTTAGAACAGGATGCTCAAAATAAAATACACCTGTAAAATCCACTAGAAGCAAGGATACAAGGCTGAAGTACAAGAGACATGGAACTGTCCAACATTCCTCTGTCAGGCTAGCAAGAATCATTTGGCTCCAGCAAAAAACCTGGGCACAGGGAGAAAAATTTACACCACAGCTGCTAGTGTTTTTCTGAGGGCAGCTTGCCTCTGACTGTCCTAATCCAAGTGAAAGAATGCTGTGATTCAGGAAAAAAAAAAAAAACAAAACAAAAAAAAAAAAAAAAAAAAAAAAAAAAAACATTCCAAGGGCTACTACAGATCAAAGCACATACATACTAACTGAAAGTAAAACACACTGTACATCTCTCCAATCTTGTTTCAGATTGAAACCCATTTTAATTGATTTTTTTTCTTTTTTTTTTACTCACTACATCTGTTAACATTAGAGTTTTTCCTACACTACCTTCACATCCATGTACGTAGAGGCCCACCTCTACATATGGATTAGCAATTCAGGCAGTATTCATTCACCACTTAAATATACCTGTCTGGGCCAGATTCTTCCACCACCAACGTGAGCTTTAGAAATAGCATTTCTGCATTTGTAATCACTAGAGTATCTAAGATGTTTTGGTTTTTGCTCTTTGTAATAAAGTCTTGCACACATGCCAAATTACAGATCAGAATTAGGAATAGAGTTTGGCCTTCCAAGAGTAACTGAGTAACTCTACTACAATTGTGTTGATTATCAGGAGGTGAATCAAGCAATACACAAACAAATCCTGGGCATTTTTAAATCATCCTTTTTACTGCCCTATAATACATATTCATAAGACAGTATACATGCACCATTTACAGCAGTACCAGCATAAAATTGAGCTGTGAAGAATGACGCATCTGACAAGCAGGTATGAAACCAAAAGGAAATCTTGTCTCTTCTTTTTTAGGGGGAGAGCCAGACAAGAAGGGAGAGGTGATTTGCTTGACATGATTTAAACCTTCCTATTTTTTTTCAGAACAGTAATTGTTTCTCATTTAGCCTGAATCCTTAATAAAAATAAGCTAGACACTGGAGTTTACAGATATGAGAAAAACAGAATTCGAAGCAATCAATCTTACTATACTTCAGAGTTGATACTTTCTGAAGTAGTGTTGTGCCAAAGTTTCAGCTACTTCTGTAACAGCATTCAACTTTCTCTTCAGTAAGCAGTTGTAACATCTCTTTTACACTGCTGAAGTCATCAATTTCATCAAGAGTCACCGAAAGGTGGCAAAGATACAAATTATCTAGTATTGTTAAACTTTATCATATTATGAATTTAAGCAAATGACGGAAGGGAAAGAGCATATTAAAAATAAATAGTAACTCTTCTCAATTAGCTATAAAAAGATGACATTTTCAGAGTCACTTTAGACAGCTGTTACAATGCATCAGGCAAACAGCATACACCACTTCAACAGCAGAACTGTCACAAGGCCCGATCCACAACTATAAGATATCTGTACTACTGCAAGTGACACACCTGAAGAGACAGAAGTTCAAATTGTAAATAAAATGTTTAATTTTCCACTAGTACGTGTCATACTTTCCATCTCATGATTTGAAATAGCACTCTTGAACCCCAGAAGAAAGGATTATTTCCCATTTTACAAATGAGGGGATGGCAGAACAAAAAAAATGTGTCACACAAGACACAGAAGGCACTAGAGCAGGATAACTAAAGCATTACCCCCCTCTTCAGCAAATGCCTCCTTGTCATGGGGTTGCACAGACAGAAATGCTGGCTCCTGAGCTGTTGAATGCCACAGACAAGTAACACTAAGTTGTCGTATGTGCCAAGACAATAGCACAGCTTGTTAGGATGGTAAGGAATTCTCCTTCTGTGTTTCAGTCAGTTCTGCTGGCTGCTCCTCTTGACCTTGCTTCTTTTCCTGCATCTCTTCCAACACGGTTTGAAGTTGCATGCGTAATACAGGATTCCTGGTTTCAGTGTCCTGATGATCAGATTGTGCTACCTATAGTTAAAGGCAGATGGTCACCAAAAAAACAGAGTTGCAAAGAATTTCTAACAAAGCTTGATTGAAGAGAGCGATAGAAAACAGCCCCAGTTTGTATTTCCAAAAAAAAGCTGGTAGATTTGCCTGTAAAAGCTCTAACTCGTGCCTAGATTATTACAAAGATACAACAGATTCTCAAAGTTTCACCAGGGCAAGAAGAAGAAAACAAGACTGCTGACCTCCAGCTAAAAAGATGAAAGACAATTAGTGTTCTCATCTTTCCACTCTCTCTTTGGGTAGCATACTTCAACCAGAACCAATTTCTGTTCCTCTTCAGCCTTTTTTATGGAGAAGGGAACGCTACAGATGCTCAATCCAAGGCTACTTGGAGGAGGAGGAAAATGGAGTGTGTTTTATAGGAAAGAATAACAAATGAATTTAGCTAACAAAGTTTAGAACTATAGTTTTTATAAACATCTCTTCGCCCTACTTTTTGATGTTTAAACTAAACACTCTGCATTCTCAGATAGAACAATTCTCAGTTAGACAAAGTTTAAAGTTTTCTAACCCTCATAAAGCTGCTATAGTCTACCACAACCTACCAGGAAGAGTAAATGTGTCTTAGGTTCATTCTTTTACCCCCAAAAGACATAGATCAATTGCACGAAACAACAAGAAACTAGACTTCATATGTCCAGAAACCATTTTCTCTTTTACACTAGCAAAGCCAGAAAGCAGCACTCCCATACTGAAAGTCATTCCATCAGCGGCATAATGCTTTGGATAGTTCTTTTAAACAGTTATTTTATTGACAAAAACATAACAAAATAGACCCAAACTACAAACCTCTTATTTCAATGCAGATGCTTTTTACAAATTACAAGATTTATGCCTCAAGAATTTCTAGCTCAGGATCAAAGTTAAAAAAACAAACACATATCAACTTGTAAGTGTGCATTAGACTATTTAACTATTAAAGAGGGGTGGAAAAATATGCCAGTTAACTTAGGGCAAGGAGAGGTTCTAGTTTACCTCCACGTTACACAGGTAGTATGCACCTGGTAACAAGCAGAGAGATTTCCAAATGGCCTATATACCTACACCAATGGCTGGGTTCAAAGTACTGAAGACTGAAATCATCCATCACTGACACCAATAGTTCTTTTTCTATCCCCAAAGAACGTTGGCCAGTCATGTTCAGATCAGAGATAAAAGTTTACTTTGCACAAGACATTTTTATTGTGACTATTGCACACACTACTATCATGATGGGAATTTAATTTGGACTCATTTGATAATAATGACCTAGAAATGAAGTTTCATGAATCCACAGTCAATTACTTTTTTCACTGCTTAATACTTACTTTTTCTGCCCCTCTTCTCTGTAAAATTATCCCTTTGGCTAGAAGAGCTTTTCCTGTTTCTTCAAACAATTTGTCCTCTTCAGTTTTTCCTTCTTCCTTCAGTTCATTGAATTTCTCAACAAACCTAGATTTGGAAAGCAAATTTTTACTTTCAAAAATAACCTTTTAGTTCATTGACTTCTGTGGAAAAATGAACAAGTGCCAAAAGCATTACCAGTGCAATTATAAGTAAGTCTTACCTCTGGCAAGTGGATTTGAAGTTTGATTGTGACAAGTCAAAAGCTCTTGGACCACTCCCATAAACTCTGTAAAACCTCCTATTCAAAAAATAAAATAATGTAGTCTTTCAACCAATCAAAAAGGGATATGCTTCTAGAGTGTTTAACCAGCATCAGAGTATGTTCAGCTAGGCTACAATAAAAAGCATTACAATATTTAATTCATCTTCTCCCATTATACTTCACTGTATACACTTTTTTTCCTCCAAGAATTTTTAAGTTGTTTTAATAAATTCTCACTAATCTTTATCACCCGCCTGCAACTCAAAAGACGATTAGAACTTCTTCACAGAAGGTGAATATTGCTGCAAGGATCAGTGATCGTTAAAGGCAGCTGTATCTCTTCCTCAGGTGGTTTGTATATGTATATACCAAAGAAGCAACTCAGAGAAAGGCAGCGCAGGGCCTAGCGAGGCCCGAGCAGGCCGCGTCGCGCTTGCCGGGACTCACGCGCGCACTTCGTCCTCCGGGTAGAAGACGGGCGGGACGACGTCCTGCACCTTGCCGTAGCGGGGCCGCGGCGAGCGGTACACGGGCTCTCGGAGCGGCGGGAAGGCGGCGTAGACATCAAACCACAGCGGCTTCGGCACCACGCCGATGCGCAGGAGGTTCCGCGTCCTGCCGGCGGAGAGCGCGGCGGTCAGCCGCGAGGGGCCTGGCCCCGGCCCGGCCCGCGCCCCCCCGCCGCGGCCTCCCCGCCCGCCCCATACCGGCTGAACACGCTCCCGGTCTTCTGCATGCGGTTCCCCGCCATGGCGGCGCCCCTAGCAACGGCCGCCCCGCCCGCCCGCCGGAAGCGGAAATACCTGCCTCCAGCCGACTGCCGAGCCCTCGAACGAGCGGCTGCCAGGACATGCAGCCAACAGCCGATAGAGCGCCGCCGAGGAGGATGGCCTAGCCAGGCAGCGGCAGCCGATGGCCGAGCGGAGGCAGAGCGCGAGCTCCAGGCAGCGGCAGCGGATGCTCGGTGTTTCCGCGGCAGTCGACGCCGCCATGTTCCCGCCGCTATGGCCCGGCCCGGCCCGGCCCGGCCCAGGGCACCGACACGAGCCTGCCTGCGCCCTGCCTGAGGCACACAGCCCCGCAGCATGGCGAGGCGGCCTCCGTGGCCCCATGGCCACCATAACCACCGTGGCCCTGGGGCCACCACGGCCATCGCAGTCGCCATGGTCTGAGGCCACTATGGCCACTATAAGCACCAAGGCCCAGAGGCCACCATGGCCACCACAAGCACGATGGCCATAAGGTCCCCTTGGCCACCACAAGCACCATGGCTTGAGACCACCATGGCCTCCACAAGTACCACGGCCATAAGGTCCCCTTGGCCACCACAAGCACCATGGCTTGAGGCCACCATGGCCACCACAAGCACCACGGCCATAAGGTACCCTTGGCCACCACAAGCACCATGGCTTGAGGCCACCATGGCCACCACAAGCACCACGGCCATAAGGTACCCTTGGCCACCACAAGCACCATGGCTTGAGGCCACCATGGCCTCCACAAGCACCAAGGCTCCATTGCCACCACAGCCTCCATGGTCCCATGACCATCGCAGCTCTGGGGCCCCCATGGCTCTGTGGCCGTGGTGGCCCCACAGCGATCGCAGCCCCGAGCCTACGGCCCCCTCCTCGGAGCTGGCCTGGTCTCCTTGGAGGAACGGCTGCGGGACAGCGGTGCAGCTCCCGGTCGGCCTCAGGATGGAGCAGGGGATGTCCCCACACCCACATGGGCCACATCCTGCCCCAGCAGCCCGGGAGGTGGCAGCAGACGGTGCCCAGCCCCAGCCGGAGCTTTTTGACGCAACCTATGAAATCCAACACCCACAGCAATTTTTTTTGCTCTGTGTAAACAACCTCCCCGCAGCTCCAGCCGTTCCCCTAACCTGACTTCCAAGAAGCGTGTCCCAACAAGTAATGCCTGCTCTTTAGTCAGAGCCCTAAGATTGGAAACTAGCTGATTAAAAATTAAAAAAAAAAAATGCATTCACTTTTTTCCATCTTCCCATGTTATAAAGGAAGGGGGCAGTATATTTCCACTGGAGGCCAACAGCAAACAGGTACGAGAAGCCAGGCTAAACCATCTCAACATGTTCATCTTCATCTCATCGCACGGTTTGCAGCCCGATGCTTTTCTCAGATGCTGTTTTCTAACACACATTTTGGGAAGAAAAACCCAAGTTTGGAGTGAAGGAGCTGACCCCCTCAGAGGAGACACAGCTCTGGCAGCAAAGCTCATGACGGCGGGGTGATGGTGGCCAAAAAGCTTCTCCCCAAAATCGATCCTGGTAGGGAAAAGGAGCTCCTCCCCGGCGCTCAGCTCTGCCAGGCGCTGCACACTGCTGTGAGCTGGGAGCGACTCGCCAGCACGGCTGAGCTGGTGTGAAGGGAAAACGCATCTCCCTCCCGGTCACCGCTCCCTTTCCCACAGTAAAGCCGAGACAAGGCAGCAAAAAAGCAAAATAAACCACAGTGCTAAGAGTAACAACAAGACTTTATTATATGAATTACTATTAAACATCTTTAAGAAAAAAATCACTTAGGGTAACAAATTCTAAAATAGCAACACTCACAAATGTCACAGAAGGTTTTTGTTTTTGTTGTTCTTTTTAAACCACTCTGTAAAGAAGTGATACAAATGTCACTGAGAGTGGTACATTTTTATAGAAGAAATGCATTTTGGCTCCTGAGCCTGTTTTAGTGGCCTTTCTACTCATTAGACCTATTTAAAAAAATAAAAATAAAAAAAGGAAATAAAGCGGCATTTACCAGGCTGTCTAGCCGCTGTTAAGCCAGTGAGCCCAGCCGGATTCGCCCGTGCTATGATATTAGAGACTCGCTGCCCCGGCCGCGGCGCTCGGGCTGCCTCGGACCCGACCGGCTTGTAAAGCCCCGCCGTGCCGGACGAGCAGGGCGGCAGCCCGGGCTCCCGCTCGGCTGCCTGCAGCGGCTTTTTGCGCTCACGGAAAGGCAGCTGAAAGCTGAGCTGCAGTAGCCCAGCGGCGCTGGAGCGTTTACGAGCTGGTCCAATTGCATGCTTGATTTTCTTCCAAATATGCAGTGAGCTGCTTTGGATAGAGAAGGAGCAACAACAGCTGCCTTTTAATCCCAGGGCCAGCGCAGGGCAGGGGAAAAGCCCCTCCTCTGCCAGGACCAGAAAGTCCCTCCCTGCTCCTAAAGGGCCTTCTGTTTCCAGCGGCAAAATGCCAACTTCGCACTTAGCCATGCAGACGGACGGACGGACGCTCTGCCGCAGTATCGGCCGTGCTGCAGCGCCCGGCTCCGGAGAGCAGCGTCCCTCCGGCACCCACCGGCAGCCGCCGCCAGCACGCCGTTATTACAGGGGTCTGCCGGCCGCCGGGACGCGGGGTCTCCCGCCTGCCTTGGCGAGAGCAGCGCTGGCCCCGCGGCCGGACGAACGGGGACGGCTGGCCCCGTTCTGCGCTTTGGAAACCGAGACCGTGCAGGGGTGCTGGGGCGATGCCCGCGTTTGGGGTTCTCCGGCATTGCCCGCACCCTCGGACGCCCGGAGCGTGCCCGCCGCCAGCCAGGGCGAAGGCAGCGTGGCCACCGCAGGCGCCTGGGCCGTGCCGCGCTGGGAAAAACCTTGGCGCCCGCTCCAAAGGCATCCCGGCTCTCGGGCAGAGCTGAAAAGCAGCCGGCCGGGAGGCAGCGCCGCAGCGGGGTCCGCGAGCCACGACGCAGAACGGGAAAATCCGCCTTCACCTCCCGCACCGAGCGGCAAACAGGTCACACCGGTAACGGAGGAGAGAAGGCGCTGGTGGGAGCGATTTCTGGCTTAACGCTGCTCACTCAGCCCTTCCGCGGGGAAGGAGGCTTTTTGCGTAATTCTCTGCAGCCCGGCAGCATCTCTTAAACCCGCGGCGTGACGCCGAACCCGTGCCCGCGCCCGCTGCGGCGGGCATCGTGCAGGCAGCAGGCAGGCCTGCCCGCGGCACGTCCCACCTGCGCCGGCCGCGGCCCCGCCGCGCGGGAGGGGAGGCGTCTGCGCTTCAGGGCAGTTTTAGCAATGCCAAAGGCAAAGGTGGGATTCAAAGTGAAACGCCTAGGAAAAGAAGGCTTTTCCTTTTATAAGCAACAACTTATATTATTCTGGCTATTACCTGCTCTGAATCTCTGCTCGTTACTCATAGCAGTAAGACAGCATTTTTTTTAGGTTCTCCTTTCCGCATGTGTTTTTTCTTCTCCTGTGTGTGCAGAGTAAAGTTAAGTCACTACCGAGATATGTTCGGGAACACTCCAGCCAAGCGGGATCCCGCGCTCCGACGCATCCTCCTTAGCGCAACGGGTCTTCTCCCTTCCCATAGCGCCGCGCGGGTCGAGGGAGCAGCAGGCACCGGCCGCGGGCCCAGGCGATCCACCAGCTCCACCGCAGCGACTCACACCAGCTGCTACGCTTGGGGCGTTTTTGGCTGATTTGCTAGACAGGAAAAGTTGCTTTCAGACCTCTGGTAAGAAAACACTGTGCCTCACTTCGATCCTTGTCCTTCAGAGGAGTACAGCAGCAGAGGGGGAACAGCCAAAAACTGGGTTATTTGTGGTCGGGATTTTTTTTTTGTTTTCATTTTTCAGCCATCTTCTTGTTAAGCCTTTTACATGTTCTGTTCCAGCGAAAAACCCCGGCTCTGGCACCTAGGGGAGAGGTAGCAAGAGCAGGGGAGGAAGAGTGGGCTCCATCAGAGCTGCCTCGTGGTGGGCACCAGGACAACCCCATGGCGACACGCGGGACACCAACACGCGGGACACCAGCACGCAAGACATGGGCATGTGGGACATCAGCACATGGGACACGGGCACGTGGGACATCGGTCCAACCCGGCCACCCAGCTCACGCACGGGACAGACGGATGGGGCAGCTCTCGCGCGAGGGTTCGCTCACCACTTACTGCCCGTCCTTCGGCGGCTCCTCCTCCTCCCGGAGCTGCGGCTGCCACGCGTGGACGTCTTCGTCTGAAAGGCAGGCGGCCGCGGAGCGGGGTCAGCCGGGCTGCGGTGCCTGCGGGACCCCGCGCGGGGCCGGCACGGGCAGGGGAGCGTGCACCCGCCCGGGGATCCCAGCGGGCCGGGCGCCAGCAGCGTGGGCCCGGCTCGGCCCCCCCAGGGGTTTCTTACCGCATGAGTGTCCCTCCACGTCGTCGAGCAGGTTGGCTGTGGAAGCCGCGGTCCCCAGCCTGCAGCTCCGCTAAGGAAAATCAGCCAGGGACCGGCACGGGGCCACGGCACCACGAAGAGCCCTGCATGAGCCACTGCCCTGCCGGGGGCTCGCCGGCGCCATGGGAGCACAATCCGGGGAGAGCATCCCCGGCACCCCGGGGCAGGATCCGGGGAGAGCATCCCCGGCACCATGGGGCAGGATCCGGGGAGAGCATCCCAGCACCCTGGGGACACGATGCAGGGAGAGCATCCCAGCACCCTGGGGCAGGATCCGGGGAGAGCATCCCCGGCACCCCGAGGGCAGGATCCGGGGAGAGCATCCCCGGCACCCTGGGGCAGGATCCGGGGAGAGCATCCCCGGCACCCCAGGGCAGGATCCGGGGAGAGCATCCCGGCACCCTGGGGCAGGATCTGGGGAGAGCATCCCGGCACCCTGGGGACACGATGCAGGGAGAGCATCCCAGCACCCTGGGGCAGGATCCGGGGAGAGCATCCTGGCACTCTGGGGACACGATGCAGGGAGAGCATCCCAGCACCCTGGGGCAGGATCCAGGGAGAGCATCCTGGCACCCCGAGGGCAGGATCCAGGGAGAGCATCCCGGCACCCTGGGCCAGGATCTGGGGAGAACATCCCCAGCACCCCAAGGGAAGGATCTGGGGGAGCCTCCCTGGCACTCCGGGGGCAGGATGCAGGCAGGGCAGAGCCTTTGGTCCCAGGATAAGAGGGATTTCCAGCTGCCATGGCTGTTCCTCCCGCCAGATCCCTGCTCTCCCGCTGCCGGGGGCAGGTGGCAACGAGCCCGCTCGAGGATACACCTGGTGCTTCAACAAGTGTTTTCTTTTCGACTTCCTCATCCTCGTCTTCTCGGAGAACGCTCTGGCGAGCTCAAACAGCTTCTTGCGCGTTGCTGGAAGGCAGCCGGGCTGAAGGTCCTGCCCGTCCCGAGGGCACACAAGCCCCAGCCCTGGCACCCCGAAAACGCCGCGGTGCCAAACGCTGCCAGGCTCGGCCAGCGAGGTCCGGGCGCTGACCCGGGCTGTCGGCCCCGGCAGCGGGGCGGGGGGGCGCTGCCGTTTTCACCCTTTCCCTAGGATTTCCGTGCAGCCCAGCGCGGCACCCCAGCCCAGAGCCGGGAACCAACTCACATTTCCCCATGTGTTTCAGCTTGTCTCTGAACAAGGCGTCGTCGGACGCGGCGCTGCCGGCCTCGCTGCTCCCGGCGGGGGCCGCGTCGCCTGCGAGGCAGAGAGCCGAACAGCCGCTCGCGCGCAGCCCCGAGCGCGCCCCGGTGCCGGCGGCACTGCCGCCGGGCGCACCACGGCCCGAGGAGCGCGAGCCCCGGCGCCTCTCGAAAATCACCTGGCGTGGCGGTGGAGAAACCGGGATCGTTGCCGATAGCAGCACTGGCCGCCTTGGACTTTTTTGACTCATATTTCAACCGATCTGGGGAAAAAAAAAAAAAAAACACAAGCGGAGAGCTGGGGAAGCGGAGGCACGGCGGCGGCGCTGCCGGCACGCCGGGGCTCCCGCGGGCTCCGCACCTCTCTCCAGGGCGAGGAGGAAATCGCGGTTCCTCTGGAGCTCCCTCATGAACTCCTCGTTCTGCAGGAAGAGCGCGATGCGCTCGTCCTCCAGGTACTGCTTCCACCGCCGCTCCTGCTCCAGGGCGCCCGGGCCGCGCGGCGCCGCCGGCCGCCCGCCGCTGCCGGAGCCCTGCACGAGAGAGAGGCGTCGGGGGAGCCGGCGCGGGCTCGGCAGCAGGGCACTCGGCAGCACAGGGGGTTTTCCACCCGGGAACGGAGACGGTTCCGCCTGGGAAGCGGCCGGGTGCACCCGGAGCATGGCATGGCATGGCACGGCATGGCACGGCACGGCAGCCTCTGGGGACGCGGGATGGGAGCAGAGCCGCTCCGGGCGGGAGCGACCTCCCCGCGCCTGCAGCATCCCTCTGGTTCGCGGCCGCCCTCGGCGAGCCATGGAGAGCCAAAGCACACGACTGCCGGGGCAAGGACAGCCGCTCCTCCGCTCCCGCGGAAGCCAGATGTGCCATTCCCGGGAAGGCAACAGAGCCCGCGGAGCGCTCGGGAAGACGGGGCAGGCCGCCCAGTCTTCCAAGAGGGCAGGGAAGAGGCGAGCGCAGGGCGGGCGCAGAGCCGGGGCAGGTGGGCGCGCTCGCCCCGACGCGGCTGCGGCTGCGGCTGCAGAGCGCGGGGGTGGCTGCGGAGCGCGGGGGCGGCGGCGCTCACCTGGGCGCCGGCGGGCGGCCGGGGCGGGATGCGCAGGAAGTCGTCCGGGAGGGCGCCCAGGAGCGGTGGGTTCCAGCTGCGGTAGCGGCCGCGGGGCCGGGCACCGCCGGGCGCCTCCGTCCTGCGGGGCGGCACAGGCAGCGGCGTGGGGCGGCACGGCGCGGCGGGCGGCGCGGCGGCCCCGGAGCCGGGGGGCAGAGCCGGGGGCCAGGCAGCGCCCCGCGAGTCGCCTGCTCCCGATTCCCAGCGCGGGTCCCGGGGCGGCTCCCGGGGCCGCTCCGCTGCAGCGGGCTTCGTCGGTGCCCCGGGCCAGGTCGCGGCCGGCGGGACGCTCACCTGGGCGGTGGGGCGGGCGGCGCGCGCGGCGAGTACACGGGAGGCGGCTCCTCGTCCGAGCTGTCCGGCTCCAGCGTCCGCTCCAGGATCTGGGAGACCGGGGAGGGAGCGAGACGGCATGGGGGGGTCCAGCCCGCAGGCAGAGCCGAGCAAGCCGGGGTGGTTTGCTGAAAGCTTTGCTAAAACCTCCCAGCGCAAAGCTGGAGGGGGATGTCGGCATGGCACAGCATGGCATGGCACGGCATGGCATGGCACGGCATGGCATGGCATGGCATGGCACAGCATAGCACAGCTCAGCATAGCACAGATGGCATGGCATGGCAGGGCACAGCACAGATGGCACAGCATGGCAGGGCACAGCACGGCATGGCATGGCACGGATGGCACGGCATGGCACGGTGTGGCAGGGCAGGGCACGGCACAGATGGTATGGCATGGCACGGATGGCACAGTATGGCATGGCATGGATGGCACGGCATGGATGGCACGACATGGCACGGCACGGCATGGCACGGATGGCATGACATGGCACGGTGTGACAGGCCAGAGCATGGCATGGCGTGGCACGGCGTGGCAGGGATGGCACGGCAGGGCACGGCAGGGCAGGGCATGGCATGGCACAGATGGCACGGCGTGGCAGAGATGGCATGGATGGCACGGCAGGGCAGGGCAGGGCATGGCACAGATGGCACGGCACAGATGGCACAGCATGGCATGGATAGCACGGCAGGGCAGGGCAGGGGCGGCCGTGTGGCGCGGTGTGGGCGCCCGGCGCTCACCTCGGCGGGCAGGCTCTCCTCCGAGTCGGAGCTGCCGTCGCCGCCGTCCAGGCTCATCTGCAGCAGCTGGTCGACGGTGGCGTCGACGGCGCCGCGGTTGGCGCGCAGCACGCACTCGATGATGTCGTAGTCCATGCGGGGGAACATGGTGCTGAAGTCCTCCATGGCCTGGTTGAACTCCAGGCGCCGGACCTGCCGGCCCGGCCGGCTGTTGTTGAGCTCCGGCACCGCGGAGCCGCCGCGGGAGCCGCCGCTGCTCCGGCGGAAGAGGCTCGTCATGCTGGCGGGGTGCCGGGGCCGGCGGGGCGTCACGGGCGCCGGCCCCCCATCGCCGCGCCGCCCCCGGCCCTCCTGCCCAGGGTGGAGGAGAGAGAAAAAGATGAGGGGGGAAAGCCCGGCCAGCCGGGAAGAGCATCCCGGGGAAAAGCTCGGCCAGCCGGGAAGAGCATCCTGGAGGAAAGCCCGGCCAGCCGGGAAGAGCATCCCAGGGAAAAGCCCAGCCAGCCGGGAAGAGCATCCCGGAGGAAAGCCCGGCCAGCCGGGAAGAACATCCTGGAGGAAAGCCCGGCCAGCCGGGAAGAGCATCCCAGGGAAAATCCCGGCCAGCCGGGAAGAGCATCCTGGGGAAAAGCCCGGCCAGCCAGGAAGAGCATCCCGAGCGGAGCGGCGGGACCCCGCGCGGCCGGGGCGACGCAGCCTCCTTGGGGGATCCCGTGCATACAGTGGGAAACGCGCTCGCAGGAGCCGCTTCCACCTCAAACCACTCCTGAAAATCTCCTCTTCAAGGGTTTCTTTCTTTCTTTCTTTCTTTTTCTTTTTGGAGATTTTGTTTTGGGGGATCCCAGGGCCCGCGGCGTTCGTGCCGGCAGCTGGGCCCCTGCAGCAGAAGTGCTGCAAGCTCATTGGAAAAACAGCGCTATTTCCACTCCAAAGGGCTCCACGGATTTATTGTTTCCAGATTTGGCATTTCCTTATACACGTATTAGAGCCACTCTCAAAATAAAAAATAAAAAGGCTCAGGTGCTCCCAGAGCAGGGGGCTGAAGCACGCCGCAGCAGGGCAAGCCAGCCCCCGGGAAAAGCCACCAAATCCAAGATTAACGCTCACTGTAAACCCCTAAACAGATTATACGGCGACTGCTTCTCGAGTGGAAACGCAGGGGCAAATTCGCTCCCGCATTAACTCCGCTGCTGGAGCAGAATTACCCCGGGAACGCCGCTGATCCAGGTCATTTCCAAAGGCTCTGCCCGAAGCGGCGGGCAGCGCGTTCAAGACAACTGTCCCTAAAACTGTATTCAAAGAAAAGAACACGCGCAATCCGAGAGGAGAAGCCTGCTTCCAGGGGAACGTGGCCGACGGGCCGAGGCGCCGGCCGGCGGCTCCCGCGCGGGACGCGCCGGCCGCAGCCCGCCCCGCCGCCGCGGCGGAGGCAGTTTGCCCGGCCGGCGTTGCAAACGCGCGCGTAGCCCGGGGCTGCAAAACCCCGGGAAGAGGAGAACTTCCGCGCGAGCGGCCGGCGCGCTTGCCAGGGAAACGGCTGCGGATTGACGGGGCGCCGCGGCGGCAGCGGCTGCCCGGCGGCTCCCGCAGCTCCCGCAGCCGGCGCCGGGCAGCAGGAGCCCGCAGAGCCTCGGGGCGGCCGACGGCAGAGGCGCCACGTCCGTCCGGCGCCGCCGGCCGCTTTCAGACGCGCCCGCCGAACCCCCGCCCGGCCCCGGGGCGACCCGCCGCGCTCGGCCCGCGCTCTGCAGGCGCGACTGCGATCGGATTAAAACCAGGAGGAAAGTGGATCGGAAACAAAACTTACAGTTGCTTCTGATGGCAAATTGAAACGCAGAGCCCGTGCAGAGGATGTGCAGGCTGCGCACGCTTCCGTCCGCTCAGTCTCCCCGAAATCTCCGCCGGTGCCTCTCGGCTCAGCGCAGGCTGCGCACGCAGCCCCGCCGGGGCAGCAGCCTGGGGAGGCCGCGGGCAATCCAATCCTGTTTCACGGAAACAAATAAGTACACGAGGATTCCTGTTAATGCCTGTTCTACCACATATTAAAACGGCTGCATTTAAGCCCTTTTCAAAAAAAAGAAGAGAGAGAGAGAAGTAAAAAGCAATCAGGTAAAAATAAGCTTGGAAATAATAATTCTGGAAACCTACAGGGCAGGGACTTCTCTGTGAAATGAAATTCCCCATCCACTCCCCGAGCAAAATCCAACACGGGCCAAAGGAGAAGCAAACGGGTGATCACTGAAACCCAGAGAGCAATTTTGGTCAAAGGAGGCGCACGCCGTCCGGCATGGTGACAGCCCAGCGGGTGCGTGGTGCACCCATCCGGCATGACGAGAGCCCAGCGGGTGCCTGGTGCACCCATTCACCACCGCGGAGAGCCCAGCGGGTGCAGGCGCTCCCAGGGCTGGGGACGGCCCGGCAGTTGCAGCTGCAGCCGGCAGAGGACAGCAGCACTGCGCTTCCCCCGCCGCCAAATTCAGGAAAATATCCTTCTGCTGCTGAATCCCAGGCCGAGGCAGACCCGGAGCGCCGGGATCCTCCGTCCTCGGGCCTGCGGCCGGCTGCGGAGCTGCCGTGCCGTGCTGGCTCCTGCGCCCGGGACGGGTCCGTCCACGCGCAGCGGAGAGGTGCCGTGTTCGCTCCTGCTCCCGCTCCCGCTCCCGCTCCCTCCGGCCCGGGCGGAGGTGCCGCTCGCCCGCCGGCGCTCCGCTCTCCGTCGCCCGGCACGCCTTGGCCCCGAGCCGTGCCGGCAGCCCCGCTCCGTCCTCCGCGCCGCCTCTGACAGGCGTCTTTATGTATTCCTGCATTTGTACCGTCACCGGCTTCGGCGCGGCCGCGGGCGTTTTCCCCCCGCCGGCAGCGTCCGCCGCTGCACGCGGGCCAGCACAGAGCCCGGAGCAGGCCGCGGCCGCCGAGGAGGAGGAGGCAGCCTTCCTCCTCCAAGGCAAGGCCATCTCTCCATCTCCGTAGGGCGACATTCCTAAAATAGTTGTGGGAATTCAAATGCAAAACCAGGTTTCCAGGAAGGGATTAAAAATAAAACAGGTGGAGCAAGCGCGAGCGCCGCGCGGTTTGGACGACCCCTGCGCAGCGCAGACCGGCCTCGTGCCACCGCGCCGCGGGGCGGCTCGGCGGGGCGGCTCGGCAGGGCGGCTCGGCTTGGCTCGGCTCGGCTCGGCGGGGCGGCTCAGCTCGGCTCGGCGTGTGGCCCTTCCACCCTGCCTCTCGCCAGCGCCGGCGAGAGCGGAGCCGCAAACGCTGAGCGACGCGGGCGGCCGCCGCGCCGCACCTCCCCGCTCCGGCAGAGCCGGGAGCCCGGTCCCACGCTCCGACCGGGCGCTCGCCCGGGATTTCGGTCACCTGGATTACCAGCGCTTCTGGCAGGCCTCGCTTGAGCTCTCGCTTCCCCTTCGGCTCCCTGGAAGCGGCCGCGAGCAGCGGCGCAGCGCGAGCACGCGCCTTCGCGCGCCTCTTCGCACCCCGAGCCGGGCTCCGGAGCCCGGCCGGCGCTCCTGCGTGCCGGCGCCGTCCCGGGGCGACCTGCCCAGTGAGCTCCCGGCCGGCCAGGGGATGACGGCAGGGCCTCCGGCGTCGGAGCGCCAAAAGGAATGCGGCGATCCCGTGTTTTCCCAGCTGCAGCAGCAGGAACCGCGACGCCACCGCGCCCGGGGAAAGCTCGGGAAGAGTTTTGCGGAGAAACGTTCGCTACTCGGGGCGGAGAGTTAGCAACCAGGAGACCCCGGAGAGCAGAGACAGCAAGAGAGCCGGCGGGACACGGCGGGCGGGCAGGAACCCGGAGCCCTTCGCCGCTTCGCTTGCGGCTTTTCCCCGTAATTGGACTCGGCTGCCCGAGGTGCGCGGAGAAGCAGGGAGCCGGGAGCCCTCGCTGTCCCCGTCCCGCGCTCCGGCGCGACACCGCCGCGTCCCAGCCCCGGCCGCGGGGACACCCGCCGGGCCGCGGGAAGGGCAGCCGGCCGGAGCTCGCGGTACCTGCCGGTGCTCCCTGCCGCCTCGCCGCCTCCTCAAGCCGCCGCCCAAGCGCCGGCGCTCGCCTGCTGCCCGAAACCCGCGGGGAAGAGAAACACCCACCGCTACGCCCGCCGCGCCGCTCCAGGACAAGGGTCTGCGGAGCCGGGCGCACAGGCGGGCGCCCCCGAGCGCGCGCCGCTGCCGAAGCCCCTCCGAACTCCCGGCGCCTCCCCCCGCGGGCGTCTCACCGCAGGCGCGGACGAGCCAGCGGAGCCGGGTGCTAAGGAAGGGCTGAAACGGGCCGGGCCGGCGGGGAGCGGCGCAACCTCGCCGAGGGGCTGCGGCCCCAGCGCCCGCTCCCGCGGGACACCGGGGCAGGGGCACGCGGCCGGAGCAGGGACAGACGGCCGGAGCAGGGACACACGGCCAGAGCAGGGACACGATGCCGGGGCAGGGACACGATGCTGGGGCAGGGACACGATGCAGGGGCAGGGACACGATGCCGGGGCAGGGACACGTGGCCAGAGCAGGGACACACAGCTGGAGCAGGGACACGATGCCCGGGCAGGGATACGATGCTGGGGCAGGGACATGTGGCCAGAACAGGGACACACGGCTGGAGCAGGGACACGATGCCGGAGCAGGGACACAATGCCGGAGCAGAGACATGCGGCCGGAGCAGGGACCCACGGCTGGGACAGGGACACGCGGCCCAGGGACACGCTGCCACCCGCTTTTTCCTGATGGGAAAAAGGAAAAATCGCCGGCTGGCAGCCGGGGCAGGGGAGCGGGCACCGGCCGGGCTCCCGGCCCCTCCAGCCGCGGTGGCGGGAAGGGCAGCTGCTCGGCTCCCGCTTTAAGACGCTTGTTTGTGTGTTTGTCTCCGGGCAACCACGAGAGGCTGGAAAAAAATATCCGTACGGGAGCGTCACCTCCGAGTCACCGCCTTGGAGTGGCCCGCGGCCCCTGCGCCCGCTGCCCGCGGGGAGCCCCGCGAGCACGGAGAGGGCGGCCGCCACCGCGGCCTCGCGGGCACTGCCGTCAGCCTCGCATTTCCTAGCTGCGCCGCTGGGTTTCCCGGGAAATTGGCCAGGGCTTTCGTTTCCATGGCAGGTTTTGCACGGATCCAAGGAAAGGCACAAAAAGGGCCATGACAGCCCCCATCCCGACGGCCCCATCCCGACGGCTGCATCCAACCGGCCCCATCCCGGTGGTCCCCACCCTGACGGCCCCATCCCGACAGCCCCGACGCCCAAGAACCGACCGCCAATTCCTCGGCACGTGATGGACCGGCCGCGCTTTCGGCACTAAGCGCTGGGATCCACCGCCGGCAACGACGTGCCGGGTTTAACGTGCGTCATTCCGTCGAGCAGGAGCCGAGGAGCGGCCGGGCGGCGGGCACAGGGGCACGCTGCGCCGCTCCTCCCGGCCGGGCCCGCTGCCGGCGCGCCGCGGCCAGGCCCAGGCTCCCGCTGGCCCTTCCCGGCCGCCACAGCTCAGCTAAAGGACAACGGCAGAGGCCACCTCATCCGCGTGGTCCTGCCACTGGGCGAGGAGACGGCAGCAACGGGGCCCGATGAGGATGGCAGCACCAGTGCCCGACCAGGAACGGGGCTCCTGGCTGCACGGGGAGGCGCGTGCACCGTCCGGGAAGCAAAGTGCCCCACGGAGCCTGAGGCTCCGGACACGGATCCCAGCTGCCACGGGATGCCCGGGACACTCGGCTCAGGCACCGGCACCACACAGCGCCGGGAGGGCCCCAGCCCCAGGAAGCCCAGGCAGCGCCGAGGGCTGGCGGCACCAGGAGCTTGCTGGGGCTGGGGGGTCAGTGGCACTGGGGTTGCACCACGCAGCACTCGGGGTTCACTGGCATCGGGGGCTCGGTGGCACCAGGGCTTTGGTGGCGCTGGGGTTGCACTGTGCAGTGCTGGGGCATTCGGTGTCGCTGGGGGCTTCACCGGTACCAGGATCCTGCCAAGCTGCTCCGGCTGACACCGTGCAGCCTCGGGGTGCAGCGGCCCCGGGGTGCAGTGGTCCCGGTAGCACCGTGCAGCCCCGGGGTGCAGCAGCCCCAGCAGCACCGTGCAGTCGGGGGGTGCAGCAGCCCCGGGGTGCAGCAGCCCCGGCAGGACCGTGCAGTCGGGGGGTGCAGCAGCCCCAGTAGCACAGCGCAGCCCCGGCAGCACCGTGCAGTCGGGGGGTGCAGCAGCCCCGGGGGTGTAGCAGCCCCGGCAGCACTGTGCAGTCGGGGGGTGCAGTAGCCCCGGGGGTGCAGCAGCCCCGGCAGCACCGTGCAGTCGGGGGGTGCAGCAGCCCCGGGGGTGCAGCATCCCCGGCAGCACCGTGCAGTCGGGGGGTGCAGCAGCCCCGGGGGTGCAGCAGCCCCGGCAGCACCGTGCAGTCGGGGGGTGCAGCAGCCCCGGGGGTGCAGCAGCCCCGGCAGCACCGTGCAGTCGGGGGGTGCAGCAGCCCCGGGGTGCAGCAGCCCCGGGGTGCAGCGGCCCCGGCGGCCCCGGCAGCCCCGCGCGGCCCCGCGCGGCAGCAGCGGCCGCGGCGCCGCCGGGAGCAGCGGGCCGGGCCGGGCCGGGCCGGGCCGCGCTGCGGCGGCGGCCGGTGCCCGACGCAGGCCGGGCGGCACCGCCCGCCCGCTCCGCGCCGCGCCGCGCCGCGCCGCTCCGCCCCGCCGCCCCGCGCCGCGCCGCGCACAAAGCGCCGCGCCCCGCGCTCCTTACCGGCGGCCCCGCGAGCCGCGGCGCCGGGCCCCAGCGCCGCACGGACGTGGCGGCGGGCGGGAGGCGGGGGCGGGGGCGGCCGCGGCCCGGCGGCTGGGGGCGGCGCGGCGGGGCCGGGCCGGGCCGGGCCGGGCCGGGCCGCCCGCGGGGGAGGCGGCGGCAGCGGCCGGGCCCCAGGGCCGCCGCGACGGGACGGGAGAGGGCGGGGGGGCGCCCCGAGGGGTCGGTGTATCCCCCAAAGGTCTTGGGGTCCCCCCGGGGGTCTTGGTCCCCCCCGAGCGTTTCAGTGCCACCTCCGAGGGGCTCAGTGTCCCCCCCGAGGGCCTTGGTGACCCCCCGAGAGTCCCAGTGCCACCTCCAAGGGGCTCAATGTCCCCCCCGAGGGCCTGAGTGCCCCCCCACACACACACACTCTGGGAGCGCATCGTGGTGCGTTTGGGCCGGGGCGGAGGTGACGCGGGGGGGGGGGACCCGCGCGGCGGGCCGGGCCGGGCCGGGCCGGGCCGAGCCGGACCGGGCCGGAGGCGCGAAGGGCGGGCGAGGGCGGGTCGCGCCGGCGGGGCCCTTTTGGGGCCGGGGTCCCGCGGCGGCTCGGTGCGGGCCCCCGCGCGGCCACGCAGCCCGGCCCGGCCGCGGGGCCTCGCGGCGCGGGGCGCAGCCGCTTCCCGGGGCTCGCGGGCGCTTTGCAAAGCGCCTCCGGGCCCCCGGCAGCCCTGACGCCCAGGTGTGGGGCAGCCGTCCGGGGGCACCACGCGTGCAGAAGGCGGGGGGCCGGCTGCCCCGGAGCATCGCTTCAGCCGCGGACGGAAAGGCGCCGTCTTCGGCACCCGAAGGGCCGGAACCGACCTCCTCCCGCAAACCGCAGCGGTCGACCGAGGCAGGGCAAACGCTTCCCCCGGCGCAGAGGCCGCGCCGAGGGCGAGGAGCCCCGCTTCGGGGCGGCCCTCCGCGCCTCCGGGGCGCAGCTCGCCTCCCGGCGCGGCCGGCTCGGAGCCCAGGGGCTGCCGGAGCCGCGCGCGGCCCCGGGACGCTCTCGGCGCGGAGAGCTTCCCCCGCTCCGGCGTCTCCGCGCCGTCTGGCAGCTGAGCCGGAGCCGGGGGAAGCGCTGCGAGGCTCCGACAAGCAGCGCAGGCATCAGAAAGAGGAGAAACATTAGGGGCGAATCTCTCGCTTTCCCTCAGCACGTCTGCCACAACATCTGCGTTCCCGAAGCTAAATGCAGATCGCTGCCTCGCCAGCAGCGCAGCGCTTTGCAGGGAACTCTGCTCACTGAAGTCTCCTTCTCTAATCCAGCCCCGTTTCAGGGGGGCAGCTTCCCACTAGCGATTTTACTGAATTTCTTTGCTGCCCTGCGATAAGGGTCTTTAGCTAGTAATGACACTGGGAAGTAGGAGGAAACGGGAATAGAAATATGCAACTACGAAAAATTAAAAGAGTGGGTTTCAATTCTTCAAGTTCCAACTAACTTAATAATTCCTCGAAAACAAAACTTGCGTGGAAAACACAGAACATATTTTTGTTTAATGGTTGGCAAATAATAACTAAGCAAAAAGACAAAGGGAATAGTTCTGGCTTCTCTGGAAAATAAAATATTCCACACATTCTGATATTCTCTCCTATTTTTTACAAAATGGGTTAATCTTGCAGGTAGCTGTTAGAAATATGAAATATTTCAAAGGAAAGCAGAAGGCTACACTGCTATAATTTCAGATGCCCTCCTTCAGATGTTTTACAAATGTCTTAAGTATTCAGTGTGCTTCCTTAAAGAACAATCCAGGACGTTTAAAATGACTCAAATTAGCCCAGAAACCCAAAGAACCAAAAAATCCTTTTTTTTCTTTTTTTTTTCAGCGTAGTCCCAGCTCTCACAGCACTTTTACAACCAGCGCTTGGGCTTGCTGTAGAGAAAAGCAATGTAAGATGAAATGAGTCTACGTAACTCCCGTGCGAGCCCGTGATGGAGGAGCTAGTTGGAGCGTTTGGCTGAGTTTCCCTTAGTACTGAAATATTTTCTCCAAACCAACACCAAAAAAGGTTTGCTTCTAGGTCAAGATTGCAGTACTGAATTTTAACCAGGAGTTGACAGTCAAATTTTAACACAGCTCTAAAACAGAGGCAATAGAAGCTCAGCCAGAGTCCTTTTATTTATTTATTCTAATAGGAAACACTCACTGAGCCTTGCGCATTTAATGCTGAAAGCTATTTCTGACATAAAAATTAGCACATAGTCCTCTGTCATCCTTCAGCTGCTGCTCTGGACGTTGGGACTGGTTGAGCCAAGTACGAGCAGCAGGTACAAACATGTTGAATCATGTAAGTTCAGCCCCCTTCCACCGACTCAAGTTCTACTCTGACTAGCAATGACAAGAGGAAAAGATTTATTTTTACACTATTTATCCTAGAAGTGCTGGTAGGAAGGTCCACTTCAGCACCCAGAAAGAGACCTCAAAGGCATTTAAAAATATGTATTCTCAATAGCAGTCTTTTGAAAATATTGTTAGATTTTTGAGATGGGTAAATAAGTCACCAAGAAACCCAGGCAGGAATCTTCAGAAGGGCTCAGCAGTGACAAACGCTAGTCCACTTCTCCAGAACTCAGCTCCATACAGGCATCTTAAGTAGCAAGATAAAAAACAAATTTAGTATTGGGTACTTTTAACAGCCTGACCCTTCCTTAAATGCAAATCATTCCTTCTTTTGTTCTTTGGTGGGAATCTAATCCTGACAGCTTTGAAAATGAACTCTGAGCTGTTTTAAAAATATAGCTCAAAGCAACTGGTCCTAAAATAAAAGTAAGCAGAGCGCAGAACTTGGAAGGCTTATCATCACCATTAGTACCACTAACTAATCCCTAGGCAAACCCTCCTCTTTATGTAACTTGGGATTGTTACAGCTAAAACAGCTTACTGTTTTTTGGCTGTTTTTCTTTAAACCTCTGTTGGACAAATGCAAACACATTAAATATTTTTTTTTCCTGCTA
Source organism: Rhea pennata (assembly GCF_028389875.1). Classification (NCBI taxonomy): domain Eukaryota; kingdom Metazoa; phylum Chordata; class Aves; order Rheiformes; family Rheidae; genus Rhea; species Rhea pennata. The sequence goes on from NC_084682.1 coordinate 1,919,605, forward strand.
CTCCAAAGATACTGTAAGAGAAAAGAAATAATTTATTTTTAATTTAAAAAGAATACTTCATAAATCACAAGAGCAGCTTGATTTGTGCTGCACGGAGACCTGCTTAATCCACAAGTGCTAAATCCACACGCTAAAAGTCCTATTTTGCCAGTGTAAGGCACTCTGAAGAGTACTCTGGTATCTACTGCACCTTAGTACTGACTACAAGCCAGGGTCATTCCTTTTATTAATGAACAAATATAATTTAACTCGTATGCCAAGAATAACACATACACATTTTTCTATTTTGCCAATGATCTATCTTGGACTAAACAGACAAAAACAGAAAAAAAGAAAAAAAAACTTGCCCACTTACAACACTCTCAGGTATTACCCTTCAATGGTAAGAAACCAAGGGTAAAATCCCAAATTTCTCCTCCTCCCAAACATCCTCCGGAAGCTGAGAGCCATTCCAAATGCACAAAAAACCCCAGGCCTAAGATAAACCATTTATATAGTTCCATGGCAGCTTTGGTAGCTGTGCAGTGATATTTACTTACTACCGATCCTTTTACCCAGAAGTATCCACCCAGCACAAAACTAGGTTCTCTTTGCATAGAGGATGGGTTTTCGTGTTACTGAACTAACTGCTCTGAATTTCTAAAGCGGAAATCCTTCCAAAGCAAAATTCTGCTTTAAAAGCTTCAGTCAATGCTAAGCTATTAACCCAATGCTGAATGTTTATGGAAACTTAAGAAGAAAAAAATAAAACCCCCATTGAACTACTTGCAATCGGAGACTTGAATGGGCTTGATATAAAACCCACTCAGATCAACAGCAGCAATACGCTTCCCTGGATGCTGGACTGCATCCAACCTGAAAGTTTCCATGAAATAAACTAGGCTAAACGCATTAGTTGCATAGAAACTAACTCAGAGTAACAGCAGCATCTGTTCTTCAGATCTACCATTTTCTTACATTCTTAATTTTCCGCTGCTGAAGTGACACAAGTTGCCATACAGATCCCTCACTGCTCTGGTCACTGTAACCCCCTCCCAACAGCAGCTGGCTCTGCTGCCTTGCAATGCTTTGGGTGAACTAGCTGATTAAAAGGTAACATGCACGTGGTACAAACTACTTGACCAGTTAGCGTTTGTACGTCAAAAACAGCTTAATGTATTTTGTATGATGGCATTACAAGTAAAATTAATGTCTACATCAAGACAGCTAAAGAGCACACCTCGGAGCCATTTATACACAGTACAAAGCAAATGTTTACCCAAGTACAAATGAAACAGGTTGACAATTAGCTAATGCAGCTTTGTGGACATAAACCAGGTACATTCGAGCAGAACCAACATAAAATAAAAAGGAAACAGCCCTTTTCCTACCCCATGCTAAGAGCGCCATGGTTAGTGGTTTGGGAAGTCTCTGTCACATTGAAAAATTTCCTTGCCAGTGTTTAATGTGTTTATTCTACCACTACTCTGCTATGATAAATATAACAACAGCAGGGCACACTAGCTGTGTGAAGGACCCACTGTCAATACTACAGTAATTGACAACATACAATTAAGTCTCACACCTGTTTATTTTAAGTAATTCATAGATAACCACTTCTAGTACACATTTTCATATTAGCTTTTAATGCTTTTATTTTTTAAGCTCAGGGACACCCAAACTTCATTTAAGGGTCATCACTGCACTTTACCCAGATCCAGAATGCTCTACCTACTAGGTAAAACTGGTGCAAGTTGGTACCATTTTCAGGGGTAACAGAGATGGCTTGGAAACTACATATCCCGACATGCAAAGCCCCATTCAGCGTGGGCTGCTCTACGCTAAGGGAGAGAGACAGATTTTTTGCTGGGATGCGCTGGACTTGAATGCCTCATTTTGGCCGTATCGGCTTAAGTCATGCAGCTATCTGCACGCAATGCTCTACAGTGCAAAAACGAAGATCTCTACACAGTTGGAGTAAGAACAGTGGTAACAAAGTCATAGCTACATATGCTTCTCTACATTTTTGTTTATTGAGACAAACTAATTAAAAGGCACAAACATAGGGCATATGTTTACATGGACATTATAACAAACATATACATTAAAAGTGTAGGAATGTGTTTCCTTTCTGCTAAACAGAAAGTTCCTAAGCTTTTATATATACAAAAGTTGTACAATTTGATGTCCTAAAGTACAAAAGATCATTTATAAAATTATTTTACACTAAGCTCTATTTTTTTTTTGTTTTTGTTTTACTATGTAGTCCAAGCCCCTAGAACAGTTTCACGTAATGATACAGATACCTGTCACCTGACCCAGAAGTCTGGTAATCACTGCTTGTACTGACACGGCAGGGTAGAAACGAAAGCAGTCCGTTTTGACTAGTCAGTCCCACTAGCACTCTGAAATGCGCACATGCTAATCTCCATAGCTTTCAACTTTATTAAGATAAAAACATCTCAACTGTAATTTTATTTTTTTAATGTAGAGTCTTGGTTTTAGGGTGTTTTTTTAAACAAAGTTTAAAAACGTGAATATGTGACATGATAGTCTAAAAAGTATATCTGTTTCCCTAGATTTTGCTTTCTACTTTATGTACAGATAAACAGGTTAAGAAATAAAAAGCACATGTAGCTTAAACATGTGTGATCATTTATGGAGAAGTTCTAGGGTGGGTAGTTCAGACCACCACCCCAGAACTCCCACAAATTGATAGAAATGTGTTAACACAATAGAAGAGTAACGTAAAAATGATGATGTTTGCAAATATTTACAAAGTTGAACAGATTTGCACAACACTTGATTAAGAAGTCGGGGAGAAATTAAAAGACTCTCTGCTTGTTCTGAAGGGGCATCCTACCTAGTTAGTGGTTAGAATAAAAACTGTATACAATTTAATATAAGACAAAACTTCTAGTGAACAACTAACACGTCTGTCCCCTGCTGTAACACCAGCAGGTTCTGATTGGGAGACAGAGGGCATAAAAATCATACCCAGTGCCTCCAGAATCTTCCAGCTTAAAGCAATATTTCATAAGTTTCAAAGCACTCTTTTTGCTCCTAGATAAGAGTCCCATAGGGTTCTGACTGTTCAGAGACCATGTTTACATACATTTCGACTCCTCTTCTATCAGCCATGGCTGTTTCTCACCAAACAATAACAGTTTTTTTTAAAAAAATGTTGACTACAATGCTATATTCCCTTAGGGTAATATGTTGGGTAATATTTACATCTCCAAATATCAGGTCACAATCCCTATTATACGTTGAAGTTAGAATGATAAGTTATCATATGCTTTGCATATCAGAGCTGGTATCACCTTTCCCATAGGGAATGCTGCCTGAAATTATCATATTCCCAAAGGTAAAATGCATATTTACTCCAAAATGCATTTTTAAAAATGACAACATTGTAATGCATTTACTCATTAAAAAAAAAAACATTAACACAGACAAAGATTCTACACTAGCTCAGAAACAATGGACTTACAACTGGCAAGTTAAAATTAGCCATCCACCCTGTTAAAGATACAGAGGGGTCTTTGCTAGTGTTTACATTAAAATAATTTTCTAAGTTATAATTTTGGGGATAAAACATAAAGCTGATTTTTAATTATTTTTTTTTTAACTCTGGCAAGTACATATCTGCTCTAATTCAGCATCAGTCAGCTAAAAGGTAAAACTTACTTTAAATGAAGTGCTCCAGTGAAACTCAAGTTTGAACAATAGCCAAATCAACAGGGGAAGATGCTACTACGGTCTCTGATGGTGCATGCTGCACCAGTGACTTAGTTTGAATTATTATTAACTAGGAAAAAATACTAAAAAAAACCCCAAAAGCGACTGCTGGTAAGGATTCCATTTTAATCCTCTTTAATACTGTTTAGAAATTCTTTACCAGGGAGGAGACGTGGGCAAGGCTTGGGGCAGGAAAGGCATGCTCTCTACTGGTCTCATTGCTATATTTAATGGACCAGCTAACGTCATTGGTGTTGGGAGGTTCATAGGAGATGTTATAGTGACTGGATGCGCTATATTCACTGGAGCAGTTACTGGGGTAGGTAAATTGACTGGTGTGGTGAGCGTTAATGGAGATGTCATGGATAATGGACTGGTTATAGTTACAGGATGCCCTAAATTCATTGGACTGGATATATTAACTGCACTTGATACATTTACTGGACTTCTCATGCTCATTGCAGCTGCCACTGTGACTGGGTTTGTGATAGTCCCAGAAGCCACAGAGGACGTTATATTGAATGGAGTAGTAAGAGTCACAGGCGTAGTAGCAGCAGTGGAGGTTTGGCACAAGTTAGCAGCTTCTAAAAATGAGACATAAAAAGACAAAAAGTTTTTAACACATAAAAAACCATGGACAAGATTTAAAAAAAAAAAAACAAACAAGAACAGGTACAAATTCTGGAATATTTTTCTTTAGGAATTATTAGTAAGTTAAAACTGTTAACATTCTATAGCCTACAAGAAATACAAATTCTCATGCAGTTCATTTGAATTCAGTATTTTTTCCTGGGAAGTCAAGCGAAGTTGTCTTATAAAGAGGGTTTTGATGTTCATAAACAGTACTGTACAATCAAAAAAATCCTCCCAAGAGGAACATTATAAATAGAGGAGAGAGTGTACATACCGAATGGTACGTACTCTATAGCCTTCTCAAAGGTGAACTGACATTCTGTGAAGGTTTTAAAAAGTCATTATTAGGGACTGATAAGCAAAGCTCGTTTCAATATTTATACTGCTTATTTCAGTCTTAATTATTTCCACTAAATTGTTCCACTGATCACAACACTTCTATCTTAGCAATTTGCAAGACTACCCAGTCAGTAGCTCTTTCAACCCCCAGTATCTCCTCAACTTTCACATTAACTACAGTTCCACACCAAGGTTGGGTTTTTTTTGGTTTTTTGTTTTTTTACTTTGCTTTGCAGCGAGCAGGTATTAAGTGCTGGACAAGGAGGAGCCAGGAGGACCCTCCCGCCCAGTTGCCGGTCGGTCTGGCAGGGGCTGGGCACTGCAGAGAGGGCACCGGCGCTCCGGGAGGCGGCGAGGGTCCGCTAGGCATCAGCACCACCTGCCGGCTAGCCAAACAACCAGGCTCCAGACACTGAAGCGGGCCGGTGGACGCGGGGAAAAGAAAGGGATGACTGCTAGAGAAACCGACAAAAATATACGCTACATCAACGTTACGGCACTTTTAAATCGTGTCTTATTCCACATTTGTAGGGTAGGACACCAAGCTCAGTCTACACCCATGTTTCAGGAGGTAAGCCAGGAGCCAAGAGTCCACTCTTGCCATGCAGGCAATACAAATGTATCAAGACCAAGTTAACTTTGAAAGCAACATTAGCCCCATTCAAGGGTTACTGTTGATTCTTCAAAGTCCATATCTAGGAGGGGTGAAGAGGAAGGGAAAGAGTAAAAAAAAAATTTATAAATGTGAAAATAGATAATATTAGACTAAAAAAACCCTCCCAGACAGTGTGGTAAAACCAACACAACAGGTGGCACTAGTAGGGGAGAACCAGCATGAAAAGAGTAACAAATGGGCATGAAATCAACTGCTCTAGCTTCGTCTTCCAAGCAAAGTAATGCACAAAGAAATGCCCCACCCATGCCCCTTCCCCGATTAAGCTACATTAAACTAATAAAATCAGTCTGGCAACACTTCTCCCCACCCGCCTCCCTCACACATCATTCCTTCCAAAACCACTGTTTCTGTTAAAGTACATTCAATAACAACAAGAGAGGAAAGGAAGGGGGAACAAGACATAGGAAAAAGCGGGCAGAAAAAATTCAACTTTTAAGATTTTTAAAGATTTTCTAAATCTGAGACCCATTTGCTTTATCCATTTAGTGCTCTGATAATATTTATGTTATCATTGCATTTTAACACACATGAGCAGTTTCTGAACCATCTAATTGCAGAATTCAATTAATTGGAATAACAATCAAGGAGAAAGGAGCAAGCAGCCTAATGCACAAACAAGCGCTAGAGAAGCAAAAGGAGTGAAGAAACTAAAGGAAAGTTTAGGAGAAAAAAAATGAGTTGAGAACAACTACTAATCAGAAACAGAGCTAGTGAAAAACAGCAAGTAGTCACTAAGAGTTTGTTCTAAAACATGTAATCCACAAGAGTCACATGGCAGGTATTAGAAATCAGAGTGCTGTGAAAAGAATAAGCAAGCAGCAACAGATTTGAAACTGCTATACTGCACACAAGTCACTAAACTGAAGCAATCTCTTCCTTCCAAAACTGGCACAGCTAACAACAAAATGAAGTTACTCAAATTACAGTAGAACAGGTAGATGCAGGCTTTGAACTGGCAATAATGAAAAGTACTACCATGTATTAGTTAATTTTGTAATGAAAAAAGAGATTGAAGAGCAAATTCAGAGTTCCAGAAAACTTTATGAAAATGGAGTTAAGTGATGGATAAAGTGAATGGAAAAAAAATGGGGCAGAACAGATAAAAGGGCACAAAAAGCATTCTCATGCACACTAACGTTGATACAAAGACGGGAAGTGTTGTTATGCGTGCATGTGTGTGCATGCACGTGTGTGTGTGTGTGTGTATATATACACACACACAGACACATATACACAAGCTAACAACAGGCACACATGCACAAATGCAGCTAAAAACCACATGCAAGTCCAAAACACACTCTTGCCTTGGGGCAGACACAAACATTATTTTATAATTGATGACTGCTATGTACACATTCAAGCACAGACACTGACAGGAAGTAAATAATAAAAGCGTTCATTTACAATAGTTTAATTCTGGTAACTTATCTTCCTGCTAGCTTTTAGCTATTACTTCTACTACTGAGAAGTAAATTTTCACATAACAGTTCTTTTTCTGACATCCTAAGCTCCCTATGTAACTTTGTAAACTCTATTACCTTATAAAACCAAGACTGTAAGGACTGTTTTGTTTTACCTTTCTTCCTTGCTTTGACGGCTTCTTCCCATAATCTCAGGGTTTCTACCTGTTTTCCAGGCCAACTTGTTACATGTTGCTGCTGTTGCTGTTGTTGCTGCTGCTGTTGCTGTTGTTGCTGCTGCTGCTGCTGCTGCTGCTGTTGCTGCTGCTGCTGTTGCTGCTGCTGCTGCTGCTGTTGCTGCTGCTGCTTCTGATTGCTGGTCTCTTCACTCATGCATGCTATGTCAATTAAGTAAGAACACAAATTTACCTTGAAAAGTTATATTGTTTTCTACTGAGACGACAAAGGATTCTTCCAAAAAGACTATGTGGAATGTTGCAGGATTCCAAGAGTGAAAACCACAGAAATGTTTAAAACCATGTAATTAATTCTGTGTTTTATAAAACTACCTTTCTGAAATCTAAAAAAAAAAAAAATATGCCGAGTCAGGAAGTTCTGGTTTCTCTCCCCAAAACACAAACCTCCTTTCTAACAGTTTATTTTGTTTATATTTTAAAAAGACTGAAATAAAAGATTTCAATGACTCCATAGAACTCAAGATTGTTAGCCAACTCCAGTTTTCCTAAACCTCAATTCCAATTTTTAAAAGAGCCCTTTAATTTGTCATTGCAAGTATGACAACATTTTCAGTTCACATTTATATCACAGAACAGCATGTTACTACTCTCTGGCCACACTACAGCTCATCATTTTCACCTCTACCAACTGCTGTAATGCCTCACATGAACTGCTTAGCACCACCAAACTGACAGAGCTGTAACCCTATACCTTGAAAAAGATATCACATCAAAATTTCACATTAAGTTCAACTATCAGGCATTTTAGATAGTCACAGTACCTTCAAATTATCCAAGGGAAAAATGAGCTGAAAAGGTTTTGTAAATTAAGAGTTTAAAAGGCTTCAAGGACAAAGTTTCTAAGGATATTAATTATTTCTCCCTTTTGATTCCTCTGAATACCCCATCATACATAACTAACGAGGTGTGTTAAAGTTGTATGTATTTTAAGAGGGAGTATTTTAAAGTCAAGTATTCCTTTGCTTACTAGGCACTCCAAAGTTCAGGCCTCAGCATTCCTGCTGCATCAATTCAGAGAGTTTAAGACTAAAAGGAACTATTACGAACACCTCACCTGAAGTCCTGCATAACACAAGTCAAATACCATTAATGCCCAAAACATATCAGGGCTGGATTTAAATGCTTTTCTTGTAAGCTATTGCCAAAGAAATAATTGAGCCCCAGGGCCAAAGCTCAGAAAATGCTCAGAAATCTGTCTTTTGACTTTGACGAGCTTTGGATCAGGCTTCAAACCTGAAACTTGGCAGATCTAAGAAGTTCTCAAATATTCTAAAATCTACAGAATTATCTGACAGACTTTTATAGTTCAGGAAGTAGCACTTAGAAGCTGAGAAAACTCTTTTCTTCAAGAGATAGGTAATTTTCACATATTGTAGGGCATTCCTCTAAGAGCGCAGTCTAGTACCAAACCAATTCCACATATGCCAATTTCTTGACATAAAGATCCTGTTATTAAATATTTACTTTTAATAAGTGTGAATACCCAAAGTGATGGCTGTGTTTTTACACTTTAAAGTAATCACAGGCAACTCCCTTTGCAAACTTTTGCAAACACATTGTTATTAGAAATGTTTTTAAAACGTTCACCTACTTTTATTGATGCCTTGTTTACAGGTATTACAGTTGATACTTTGGCTCTGCCCGTGTGTCTTTAAGTGGCTGGTGATATATGCTGCACTCAGAAGTTTACCACAGATATTACACGATACCTTTCCTTCATGGCGCACCATGTGTGTCCGCAGTCTGTCTTTGGTGGCAAAGGCAGCAGTGCACGTCTACATGAAGGACAACAGTGATACTTAAAGTGCAGGTAGTATTAGAATATGAATTGCATGACCATTCTAGGCCTATTTTACCTTTTAGACACCACTGGTATCCCAAGCCTATTGAAAATGTGAAGTTTTACTTACAGAAAAAACAACATCCAACTGCTGAGCAGAGACTGAAAATTATCTAGCTGCTTAATGAAAATGATCTGACACCAGCAGGACAAAACTAATAGTTTATACTACCTGAGCAAAATAGAAGGTTGCCTTACGTCTCTTACAAACAAACATCTAGAACAGGCAAAGGTATATAATTCTGATATAATTCTACTGTACAATTCTGAACCTGATATTTTGAATTGCTCAGTTATATTTCCATCCAAATCAGAAAAAGGAAACAAAACCTTTTTCTATGACTATTCTTTTTACTCAAAACATTTACTTAATACGGTGAGTCACTAAAACACAGGTTGGAACAAGCATGGATATTCCAAGCAAAACAGTTAATTGTTCAAAAGCAGTCAAATTATTTCTCTTTACTAAATCATCAACTTATGACACCTTGATTTCAACTTCAGCAAAATAATGGATCTAGAATCAGCTATCCTAACCTTTTTTTCCAACCTTTTTTCTGACTTCTATTAGATACAATATTGATTTATACTGATTTATAAACACTGAGAAAACTCATTGCACATTACGCCAGCAATCTATGGAGTTGAGGACACCGTTACGATCCTACTACTAAGTTAAGTTTATCTTAAAACAGTACCTACATTGTTCTCCAAGAAGGCAAAAGCCCCCTAATCTTCCCAGAAGAGTAATCACAGCAGCCTCTTAATTCTGGAAAGATTATTCACCTGATGCTTTCTAACTACAAAATCATGCATGTTCTTGAAAAATCATCCGAACCCTTACTTGGCATTTGAAGGGTCTCTCTGTTGAGTGAACATGTTTAACGTGACAGCTTAAATGATCAGGCCTGCAAAAGAAGGGAGGAACAGAAAAGAAAATGCATACTGTTACAAATAGATAGTAGTGACACCCTGGCTAACGGTGCTGACCACTGCACTTAAGACCCTTCACAGCCCACATCTCCCTGCGGGGTAAGAATATGTACGTTCCCTTTACCTATAAAGTGGCTTTTAGCTAGAATAACACAACACAGTTACACTGGGACCCAGCCTGCAGTTTAAAACTTAACCATGTTCTCCTTACACACCTGAAAATGGTACATTTGTTTGTACCTTGTGTAAAAGGGTGACAAATCAACAGCTCTAGCAGCTGAAGTTCTCTCTGTTCCAAACACAGACATAAATGCAGCCAGCAGCAATGCAAGCTTCCCCGCAGTGCTCTGTCAGTACACCTCAGCCTTGTTAAGGGACAAGGAGACAGGTTGCCTGCCATGCCCCATTCGGTCATTGACCTTTCCAAGGCTGGGAAAGGGACCCCATTATCACCATCAGTGACACAGGCACATATCCTACAAGACCTAGATGAGGTCCCGAAGTCATTTCAAAACATTCTCACAAAAGAGGGGCCATTTTTGGTTGCTGCCAAACTGGCTCAGGCTGAAACCCATGCCCTAGAGGTAAACAAGGCTTTTTATCCCCTCACCAATCTTCTAAGATGTCTGCTTCTCCTAGCCCCTCGCTATGATAGCTTAACCCTTCTTGGTTATGAAAAGCCAATACTTGAGCTCGCCTGGGATTTTCTACATGGTACCTCGAGAAGCCTTTTCCACAAACACCACAGGTGTATGGTTTCGTGATGCCACCTTCGTGAGACCTCACGTGGTAGGTCATGCGATCCTTTCTCTTGAAGCGCTGATTGCAAATTGGACATTCAAAGGGTTTTTCATCTGAGTGGGACAGCTTGTGCCGGTTGAGGTGATACACATCCCTGAAGGCCTTTCCGCACATCTCACAAGCATGGTTCTTCTTAACAGGCTTGCTGGGCTTCTTCACGGTCTGAGTCACTGCCATAGCCGTTGCACCGGCACTACTGCTGGGGTTGGTGGCAGAGGAAGACGTAGTGACTGTGGACAAGATGCCTGCGATAGTTGAAACCAATGAGCTTCGGCTGTTGTCACCAGCGATGGTCGAGATAAGGGGCACCATTGTGGTGGGAGTTTTCTTTGGCCGTGACACTAACTTTATCCCTGTGTGGCAGGACTCATGACGCCTCAAATGGTAGCTGTCCCTGAAAGCTTTGCTGCAGTAAGTGCACACAAAGGAGGTTTTAGGTTTTTCCTTTTTAATCCCAACAATAGCATCCTTTAATGTTTCTTGTGCAGGCTGAGGTTTCTGCGTTATTGGTAAGGGCAGAATCGGCTTCTGATCGGGTGGCTCAACAGCAGAGCTCAGGAGAGGCAACAAACTGTTCTGTGCTGCCTGCTGTTGGTGATGTGAGGCTTCATGTGCCTAAAACCAAACAGTCACACTTAAATTCTATTGATGGGTGCTCACTTTGACACGGTGAGAACATTTACAAACTATGGAAAGCAAATTCTAGACCAAAAGCCATTGAAGGAACAAGGGGAAGAGGTTACACAATTTTATTTTTGGACAGGATAAGCCACTTGCACTGTAAATGCATACTCTGCAGATTCTGTGGTGAATAAGTATAAGAAGGTACACATCATAACAATCAAATAATTATTAAGTTTCCAGAGGGCAACATTTCTTATGGAAAAGAACTAGGTGCTTGTCAGATCTCTTGCTAACATATTGTTCGATCTTTACATAACAGATGCTTGTTTTGCCTCGTATCAGATACCACATTCGGATTATCTTTGGAGCTTATGAATGTACTGATGGGAGTAGCAAAACAGTGCTCCGTCTTTAAACTTAAGCTGAGTTTAGCGCACATGGAGAATTAAACTGCAGCCACAGAGAGCCAGAACATGATAAACCATCTTATTTAAACAAGGCGTTCATACCAGTATGCTAGCACCGAAACTATACCAAAGCAACTCGGATCAAGCGCCGTTTAAAGCTGGTGTTCTATATTTAGCAGGCTCCCGCCGCATTTACGTAGCGGTCACTGGGTTCGTTGCATGTGGAAACTAATAAGAACAGAAACACATTCTTCTTCTCTTCATTGGAACTATTTTGTGATAGGAAGAGAATTAATCCACAAGCACTGCTAGACATCTAGAATACTGGAGAACACAGTGTAAAAGAGAATGGGTTGAGGGAGTGGAAAATAAAGACCTCAAAGCTGCTTTAAAGCAACAAACACCAGATGACATTGAACTACAGAATCAGTGGGAGAAGCTAAGGGGGAAAAGGCAGAGGGAGAACCCCTGCCAGCGTACCACAGCTAACATCCCTCAAGAGGCTGCAGCCTCTGCTACTACAGGCTGCTCTGCTCTGTACCTACACATACATATTAAACATTGTTGTGAAAAATCACCCTGTGAGGCTGGGACAAAAGCCTAGCAGATACAAATTTAAAGTGGTTTAGAAACCACACAGACCAATTCAGTCTAATGGAGCATTAAAATAAATCACTAGCACCTTAAGCCAGTTTAAGCACATCTGTATGCAAGATGTACCTTGGTCTCATCAGTCTAGTGACAAATGCAGCAACACCAGGTCTGAAGCTGAGCTCAGGGAACTTACATTCACATTAAAATCAATAATACAGCCTTCCAGAGCTTCTTCTCTAGGTTTTCCTTCATAAAAATAACATGTACTTCATTTCAGCACTTCAGGCTGTGAAAGCTGCACATAGGACAGTGTTTTATACAATCTAGCATACTCAAACTAACACCTTTCCCATGTTAATTTTGTCAAGCCCTTTTGAGAGGTCAGTATTTCTCTGGGACTTTTTCTTGGAAATATCCAAGCTCAAGTCATTCTGCCTCCAAGTATACACAGAATCAGTGACTACAGTGCATCCAAACAAGAGCTTATTGCAGCTCTTTCTTCATTCTGGGTGGTTATGTTCCTGCTTCCTCCTGCTACGTGTACAAACCCTGCATCATTTTGAAGTCTCGTTTTTCAGGAGTGCAACGCTGATCCTTGGCTATGAGCCACCGGGTGGATGCAAGTGCTAACCCACGTGGATAGGAAAACGTGCTCCTCGACACTACCAAGACTATCAGACAGGAAAAAAGTTCACAGGAGAAAGTCTGGATTAAGAATGCTAAAATGAAACGAAACTTGCTCGATTCATTAACAGCTGGGAGGGTATGTCCACTTTTAACTACACTTTGCATCCTATCTACACAGAATGCTTTGGATGCAACAGGTTTGCTGAACATTACCATACCAAGCCTAGGCACAGCAGGTACCTCAAGTAACAGCTTAAGGATCTATTTTGCAGAACTGATTTCTAAATAGTCAAATGCAGAACTACCCTAGAGCCTAAATTGCTAAATCAGTGTGTGATACCAGATTCATCTTTTCCATTAAATTTTTGCCTGACTAAAGTGACAATTGTGGATTTTCAACCATTTATTTTCCATATTAAAAAAAGTGATTGTGACATCTACATTGCATAAAGAGAACAAAATATGTACAATACACATTGAAAGCACAATACTAAGCAAGTTATGTACTTAAAAATACAATTTTAATTAAAAAAATGGAAATGTTTTACAGCCAACTTTAAATAAGCATTAAACAATGTTGTTAACTGGCATCAGAAGACACTTAAGAGCACCTAAGGATAGCTCAAGATATACAATTTCAAAGACAGAGCTAGCAGATCGGATAATTGGGAGCCCAAATCCTTTGGACAAGGTTCAAACTTATGCAGTTTATGTATATTTTTAAGCCTTAAAGAATCATTACCACTTCAAGGTAATAATGCAATATTCTATCGAACTTATACAGATGTTGAACATAAAACAATGTATATTCATAAGGCTACATGCTACGAAGCCACTGCTTATATAAGTCTGCTTATCTTGGTTCCCAGATATCCAGTGTTATTAGCAGTGCCGTCTTTCTAACAAAACCTTTTCGCAACAAGCAGTATTCCTCAGTTTCCAAGGACCGCTCACGTTAAAGCCTTTTAAGGGAGGGTCAGGCAGTATTTTTTTTTTTTTAACTTGCTATTAAAAAAGGGAATACAGCACCTGCTGCATGCCTTTTGTAAGTCATTTTTGTTCAGTCACAGAACGCTGTTTTACTTGACCTAGCATTAATGTTAAGTCAACATTTTTGTGGTATTTGGATTGCCAAGGACAGGCTCCCATGCAAAATACCCTAACGCTATCACAAAAATCTTCCTTTCTAGGGGGATAGTAAGAAAAATAAGAACCAATTCATGACCCAGAGTGGTAGGATGCGGCACTGTGAACTTCCAATGCCAGAGGCTAAAAGATTTTTGCACTCAAGCCTTAATGTGAGAGAAACAAATTAGCATGAGTCATATCTTGAATACTCCGTTTGATGGATGATTTCTCCTAACATTAACAGATGCAACTTTCACTTTCCAAGCAGACACTAAAAGTGGCTTTCAAAACACGCATTTCAGGGCACTAATAAAAACTAAACAAGAACTGCTTACTCGATATAGTATTTTTTTTTTTTTTAAGAAGATACACATTTCATCAAATACCACCTAAATACAATCAAATAACTTTATTCGGAAAGAGCAATGAACAATTACTGTACATATCCAATTGCTGTTAAAACTAAAGTTAAGACACAGAATCCTTCTCTAAAAACAATTATCTAAAAATTACAATTTTACACAGAGTATTAAATCTTCCCTTAGAAAGCCTGCCACAGCTGAAAAACACATGAAGTGAAAAAACATCCCCAGAAAGAATTACTGTGCATATTCAATCACTTGCACTTGTTATTTAACTGTTACTGGTGGGGAAGGGCCTTTAGAATCCACTTTTTGTTATTAGTTTTTAATAATCTCTTGGGTTTCAGTTTAGATGTTGCTCAGAGATGATATCCTCTGTTGAGGACAGAGAAAAGAAAAGCTAAGCTAAGGTGGTATCAATAAAATCTTAATAATGCTTTCTGCTAGGTGCATTAGGAAGCTTGTACCCTAAATTGTTGGTTTTAACAAAATGACTCAAGGAACAATATCCAGCATTTATTATGAGGTCTTAAAGTTTTATTATTTGGAAAAAAAAAAAAAAGTAGAAAATTTTCAAGTCAGTTTTATAAAGATGCTTTGAAGTTGCATGTTACTAGAAATGTTAGGAAAGTGAACTGCTGGCTACTTAATTAAAAGCAGCAAAACTTACTATTAAATCAAAGCAAAGTGTGACATGACTATTTCCAAATACAGTATCCTTTAAAGAAGTTAAATAAAAAATGAGCAGCAAGAAGCTGAAAACGTACTTAAATTACTACTTAGCATTTGCTGGACTGCTATAATACTGTATTTCCAGCCTAATAACAAATTTCCTCAAAAATATTTAACTGTGAGAATAGCATAGAGAAACAAGATAAAATAACCCCAACTTGGAGGGAGATGGCCCTAAAGTAAGGGGATTAACTTCTCAGTGTAAAGTTTCCTTATGTGCTAATCACAACTGCCCACTAGAGCGAGAAATAATTTACAAGACCTTAGCCAAACTGTATGTCATCACTGGCATTAAATCACAAAACTACATAAAATACATCTCCTTATCGCTAGGGTGGGGAAGGATACAGTGATTTTAGGCCAGGTAGCTATCGCGGTGGCCCAGAGCAGGGCCGCAGCGGCGAGCAGCTGGGGCTGCTGTCGGAGGGGACATTCTCCGCATGTTTTCGGAGGCAGAACACCCCAGCCTGTGACTCATCCCTCCGTACTTGCAAAGGAATAATTTTTCCTCTATAAAGAAATGGTGCTCGCTCCTTGAGGATTTATTCATTCAACTCAGGTTTTTCAAGACTAATGTCACGGGTTCGGTTTTTGTTTTTAATTCCAACTAGGACAGTGAGTAAGCAAGTGACCGCGGCTGGTAATTTGCAAAGAGGATTATTTTACCTTGGGAAAGGTGATGTGCATGGCTTTTTTTCCCCCCCTCCTATCCCTCCCTCCTTTTTTCTGCTGCAATTACATATTTTAATGTTTTCAAGCTAAAAAGAGCAGGAGCCATCAGAAAACAATCCAGAGAGAAGAAGATCCGAGTTTCAGTTTACAAAAACAAGGGGAGTTTTTTTAAAAAAATACACTGGATTTTCTGCGGAATTACATAAACAGCGGTATTTTTAAGTCAGGCTTTTGCAGACAGAAAAGGGGGAAAATAGTGACTCAGTTTGCGGGGGGGAGGGAAGGGCTACACGGTCAACCCTCCGTATTCCTCGCTCATATCGTTAGTATTTATCCATTTTTCATACACGCACCAAAAAAGGGGAAAAAAAAGAAAAAAACACTGCGAACACCCCTGTTCTATTTTAAAAGAAAACAAGCTGGCTCGTCACTCAGCCCTGAGTCAGGCTGTTTAAAGAGGGATTAATTTATTCTCCCAGACACAGTGTTTGTTCCATCGGCGTTTTGTTAGAGGGTGACGGAGGACTTTTTTTTTTTTTTAATTATTTTTGGCGGAGGAGGGGGAGAAAAGAGCTTAAAAAAAATAAAAGCTGATTTTTTTGCAAGAAGGGAAAAAAAGTAAGGAAAAAATAGTGCCCTCCTAGGGGGAAAAAAAAACGAGGATTTCTGTTGTTGTTTTTTTTTTTTTTAAGGGGGGGCGCAAAGAAGCGGTGCGCAAACGAGCGGGGAAGCGGCGGGCGGGGAGAAAGTCGAGCGCGGAGAGGAGGGCGGCGGGCCGGGCGCGGCGCGGCGCGGCGGGGTCGGGCCGGGCGCGGCGCGGCGCGGGCCGGGGGAGGCGGGCGGGAGGCCGGGCGGCGGCGCTGAGTGACAGCCCCGGGCCTAGCGGGGCGCCCGGCGGCGGCGGCGGCGCAGGGCGGGGGGGCGCGGGCAGCGCCGGCCTCCGCGGGGCCTCACCTGAAAGAGGAACGCGGTCCAGTTGGCCTCCATGGCGGCGGCGGCCCGCGGCTGGCGGCGGCTCCGGCGGCGGCGGCTCCGGCGCGGTCCCCCCCTCCTCCCTCCCCCGGGCCCCAGCTACATGGAGCCGACAACAAAGCGGCGGCGGCGGCGGCGGCTCAACATGGCAGCGCCGAGCGGCCGCTTCCGCTAACCTCCGGGCTGCACCACTGCGGCCCGGGGGGGGGGGGGGGGGGGGGAGCGGCGGCGGCGCGGCCCGCCACGGCGGCGCGGGCCCGGCCCGCCGCGGCGCCGCCCCCGCCGCCCCTCACGGGCTGCGCGGCGGCGGCGGGCGCGGCGCGGCGCGGCGGGGCCGGCGGGGCGGCGGCGGGATGGCCGCCCCCTCTCCCCCCCCTCCCCCCGCGGGGCCGGCAGTGGGCCGCTCCCGCGCTGGGGAAGCCGAGCCGAGCGGTGGCGAGAGAAGATGGAGGAGCGCGGCCGCGCTGCCCGCCGCCGCCGCCGCGCAGGAGCCGCGGGCCGGCGCGCCGGGCGCGGGCGGGCGGGAGGCGAGGCGAGGCGCGGCCGCGCTGCCCGCCGCGCCCCCGGCCTGCCCGCCTGGGCCGGGCCCCGCGCTCGGCGCGCCGGCGCCGCCGCTCCAGCACCGCGACGTCGCGGGGATTATTTAAAAAAAAAAAAAAAAAAACAAACAAACTGCGCTTCTGACCGCAGAAAGGGGCGAAACGGGGAGGACGAGGCACCCCCGCAGCGGCGCGCAGGCCTCCCGGCCCAGGGCCTCGCGGGCCGCCGCCGCTCGCGCGCCCGCCTTCACCGAAAAGGCCGCGGCGCGTCGGGCTGCGCGGGGAAACGCGGTTTGGCGGCGGGCCTCTTTTTTTTTTTTTTTTTTTAATAACTCTTCTCCATCAAGTATTAAGTTACCTATAACGAAAAAGCCGCCCCGGGCCCGGGCCGAGGCGGGGGAGCCTTGTGGCGGTGCCCGCCGCGGCCGCTCGGCCGGGGCTGCGCCGTCTTGGGGAAGTCGCCCAGCTTTGGCAGCCTGCTGCTCCGCTGCCCTCTGAAGGTTTCCACACTTCCCAAAAGCGTTGCAAAACGTCAGTGGTTCTGGTAATAGCGTCACGCTCGCAGGGTTTTCACAAATCTTGGGATATCTGATGGCTTGTTTTCCTTAAAACTCCAGCACTGGAGTCAAGTGATAACATGAAAATCTGTTCACAAAAAAAAAAAAAAAAAAAGAAAAGAAAACACTAGTGATTTCAGAGGAGTTTGAAAATCCATATGCTAGAAGGCTTCAGTCCCAGGAAGGGTTCCGAACCACTTCAAAAGCCGCCGAAGGTTTGAGAGCCCATCTCACAGGGTTTGGAGCCTGACTCATTTCTGACCACATGGTCTGCCGCATGACAGACCTCCCTCATGTTCAGACACTGCTGGCAACACGCAGAGTATTGTGGCTGCTTCTGAATTAAAGAGGGAGATCAGGACCACAGGAGAGTAACCCAGCCTGCCTTTTCACTGGGCATCTCTTCGGGCAAGAAAACAGCCGACAGGATCGTCCGTAGGAGGCCTGGAGAGCCCAGTTGGTGCTTCAGCCCACAGCAAAGGCAGCAGAGGGGCCCCAGCAGCCACGGGGCCAGGGGCTCGCGCAGGGCAAAGGGGACGCGCGCAGCACTGGACTGCTGCGCGGGGGTTTGCTAGCGCACGTGCTTCACCTGCTCCTGGACCGGGAGCCCAGCAGCGCGGCGCGGCCGCTCTTGCGAGACCGTTTATTTTGCTCCGCAAAGACGCGCTCTTCCCGAAAGCTGCGTGGAGGGGCAGACCGACCCCTCCCCTAACCATGCGTGCAGTTTCAGACAGAGGGCTTTTACTCCTGCTTTTTATTCCATCTCCTAGATTGCTACCTAATAGAATAAGAATTACAGAAAAGCCAAGGGAAAAAACCCACGTTTATAGAGATAGGAAA
This sequence comes from Rhea pennata, assembly GCF_028389875.1. Classification (NCBI taxonomy): domain Eukaryota; kingdom Metazoa; phylum Chordata; class Aves; order Rheiformes; family Rheidae; genus Rhea; species Rhea pennata. Next base: position 1,938,258 of record NC_084682.1, read on the forward strand.
ATTATTGCTACTGCTACTTGTTTTCCTCCTGGCTGATCAGTTATTTTTGTTAACGTTTTATTAATAAAGACTTGGAAGAGTTCTCTTTGTTTGAGGCTCAAACTTGCTGCATTTGAAGGCTAAGAGAACTACCCAACCGTATCACTGAGTCATCGAAGAAATCCTGATGTGCACGTAGGAGGTTAACCTTGACGTCCTTCTTGTTTTTACAATTAAAGAACCAACGGGGAGGGGGGGGGGAAATACCTTTCAGGAACAAAACTGAGGGGGAGAATCAAAGCTTTCTCGCTAAATCGTAACAGAGGGAGGTAAAGCGCTGAAGTGCACTTGCCTCTTGAACCAGTGCGTGTAGAGCCCTCTAAGGCAGCATGAAAGATGGATCATCAACATGCCCCCTGCATACCTGCTGCATCCTGCATCAGGAAATAATCACGGAAAAAAGCTGCGTTTGGAGCAAAACGAACCTGAGTGTTGCAGATAATCCCTGAGGGGAGACGGAGTCTGTCGGAGCTGCATTTGTAAAGGGTGAGTCTATGCCAAACCCGACGAGCTTTCCTCTACCCAGAGTTATAACTGGGAATGTAAAAAGCCACAGTGCTTGAAAACACATATTTACATTATATATGCCCCAAAGCAGAATAAACAAAGGTTAGATCTGTAAACTCCCTGTCTTAATTAAAGCAGCAGTGCTTTGGACAAACCCACAAAACAGGTGGCTCGAAGTGTTGTGTTATTTAATTTACACCTTCCAGCTCCCTTAGTCATCGCGCGAGGACCGCGATAACATCACGAACGTGCTGCCGCGCCGGTGCTCGCCGCGGGCGCGCCGCGAGGATTTCTAGGGCAGCGGGAAGCGCGTGGCCCACTTACGCCGTCCCCGAGGCTGCGCTTTTCTTCCGCTCGAGGCAACCCCGGCGTCGGGACGGGGAAACAACCGCGGTTAATTTGTGAAAGCCGCCTCGCGCTCCGACTCATACAGAGAGCGGCTGTTTCCTCGACAGCGGTCAGCCCCGAAGCGGTTAATAAAGCGCCTATTTACACAGGCGCCATTAAGCTGTCCTGCCGGCGCAGGGAGGCAGCGGGGCGCCCGCGGGCGCAGCCTCCCCTCGCCCCGCCGGGCGCTGCCCCAGAAGCCCAGGCAGGACCGTCCCGGCACCAACAATTTTACTGCATCGTTTCAGCGGCAGCACCCTTCACCTTAGGGCGTCTGAGCGATAAAAGCACAGTTTGCGTTTCTGCGACGCACCCGCCCGCCCGCGCGCGTCCCGCGTCTGTAAAGCGCGGGAGGTTTGGCTCAGCCGGGCGAGGGGCTGAGCGCCGGCAGGCGAAGACGCCGCCGCGCCTCCCGCGGCCAGGGCCGTGCAGCCCGGCGGCACCGGCGCTGCAAGGACGCGGCGCTTCTCCCCGGCCGTGAGCCGAGGCGCAGCGCTCCCGTCTCATTCAGCGAGCGCGCGCTGGCGCTGCTAAGAATAGAAGAGGCTGTCAAATACTCAGCTTTGGAGGAGCCCCTTCCCGTCGCAGAGGCGCGAGCGACGCGGCGTGCCGTGCCGAGCCGTGCCGCGCCGCCGAGCGCGGGGGCGGCAGCAAGGCGAGCCGCCGCTCCCGGGGCTTCGCGCTCAGCGCGCCCACTCCCCTCCCCTGCTTTCCTAATTTCACGCCTGCTTATTTTCTCTCTTTGCAGCCTCAACTTCCCTTTCCAAGAAATCGGGGAAGCTAAGAAGTCACAGAACTGAAACGGGCGCGCAGCGTCGAAGCGAGGCGCGGAGCAGCCGGGCAGCGTCGCCGCGGGGCGAGGAGAGCAGCCCGTTGGGCTCTTTCAGCAAAGCGACCGGTGCCGCCGGCCCCGGAGGAAGCACGGGCAGACGCACGGCCCGTCGGGGCAGCCTTCACCCCGGCGCCGCGCGGCACGGCCGCCCGCCCGCTCGGGAGGCGCCGCCGCCTCCCGGCGCGCTATCTCTTCCCGCCTGCCTGCCCGCGGCCGTGCACGCGCTAATCTGCCGCCGGCACCCCGCGTCCCGGCAGCCTCATTTTTCTTATCTCCATCGCAACTTTTTCCCAGCGAGCAGCCGCTGTCATGTGCCGCGCGGACGCTGCGGCCCCGGGGCGGAAGAGGCGCCTTCCCACGCCGGGAGCCGGCCGGGGCTCCGCGCACCGGCAAAGTAACGGCAAACCCGGCGAGAGCGGGGCCGCCCTGCCGTGCCGCTGGCGGCCGGGCCGGGCCGCAGAGCTGCCTGCAAATCCCCCCATCGGCACCGAGGGCTGCGTTCGTTTCTCAGCTGTATGCAAATATATTTGATAAAAAAAAAGCATCTATAAATAATTTTTTTAACATTATAGAAAACTAGATCACGCAAGCCGACCTCTGCCGAACGCTGTGACGTTTCCCTTCATCTTTCCTGTACCAGCCTCAGCAGTTTGTCTTTGAGCGAAAGCTCTTTCTCCAGAAAAGCATCCAAGGCTGGTTTTGAAAACTTCAGCAGACAGAGGATCTACGAGTACCCAGCAGCTCGTCCCACTGGTTAATCACCAGTGGCCATTTTTAGCAATAATTCCCGAGAGGCCCAAGCGCTGCACGGGAACATCCACTTCTGCCTCGGCCCGCTCCGGCCATCTGCCCGGCAGCGTCGCCCCGCCGGGGCCACGCGGCAGCAGGCACGTAAGGTCAGCGCGCTCAGGGAAAAACACGGCCACTGAATTAGAGCACCAGAGCCGGCGAGGAAATCCTAGCGCTAATCCCTGATCTTTCAGCGACACAGGACGCAAAGCCTCGGCGATTCGGCCTCCTCCCCCAGCCGCCTCCGCGCTCCCCCCGGGAGGCTCCCGGCCCCGCTTTGCTTATGCCTCGCTCGCCGCTTTTCCTGGGGTCCAGGCAGCTTGGGAGGGCGGGCGGGCGTTGCTTAATCTCATTTGGCGGTCGTGGATGCTCTCGAAATAAATCGATGCTTGCCCACTCGCCTGCCAAGCACCCCGCGCGGTCGACGGGGCGCCAGCACCCGGGATTATCGCTGCTTGCGTGCGAGGGAGCAGCGCGGCCGCGGCGGCGAGGGGATTAGGAGCGGGAGCCTCCCTCGGAGGCTGCCTCCCGCGCGGCGAGTTACGAAACGCGCCGTCACGATCCCCGCCAGCCTCCCCGCTCGGGGAGCAGAAGGACGAATACCCGCACTCGGTTATTAGAGAACGACACCTTCGGAGGCGGGCTCGGAGCTGCGGGAGCACCCCGCTCCGCAGTCCGGTCTCAAGTTAATCCCAGGTCTTCTGGAAAAAGGCCAGCGGTAACGACGCGCCCCGGGCGGCCCCGAAGCGATTCCGGGCAAGGGTCTGCACCCGTCCGCGCCTCCCCGGCGCCAGCGCCTTCCCCACGCGCTGCTTCTCCCTCCCCGCTTACTCCCAGCTCCGGCGGCGCGGGCTCGCAACCGGCGCTTCGCACGAAGGAGCCGCGATGTGCCAGGAGGCAGATTCAAATTCGATTCAAAGCAACAAAGTTTGTCCAAGTGCTTCTCAAACCACTACGACAGCTTAAAAACCAGCAAGAACCAGCAGAAAAACGCCATCCTGCTCTTTGTTCGGAGGAAAACACCCAGAGTTCAGCCAACTGCCAAGCTGCATGTGTTGCAAGTTTTCCTTTTCAAGCCCCCGCTTCCAAAGGCGGTTCGAGGGCTGGAGGTGCTCAGGAGAGCCAACTTCTTTGTGCAGTTTCTCAACTGATCTAGTAACACAAACACAGCAGCATCATTCCCACCGCACCTCCGCCGCTCGCACGAATCCAGCCCGACGGGCCCAGCGCTTCCACCAGAGCCTGCGCCTGCGTTCTCCGGCACAGATCCACGGGAGCTAGCTGGCAAGGACCCACCATTTAATCAGCAACTCAAAGTGCAATCAATTAATGTAAGAAATGGATACCTTTGAAAATATTATACCTGAAGCATGGCTCTTTAGCCAACTCCTATAAACAGGAAACCAGCTTAAGGCATGAATGAGTGCTATTAAAACGCAGAGGTAATTACTCATGCAAACAATGACCTTCTCAACTCTTTAATAACTACACAAATTAGTGCATAAAATTATTTTAATAGCACTACAACTGTTGCATGTATGCTCAACATTGATTTAGAGATGAGTAGAAGGTTGAACAACGACTTATTTCGTAACTGAGGACTAAATTGTGCAAAGGAAACGATTCTGCAGCACTAAAATGCAACTCAGTTACTGCTCATCTGAACTGGGCAAGACACTTAAGAGGAACCTTGAAAAATTAGCTGAATATAAGGGTTAATACAAAGCACTGCAAAGCCAACATTATTAGCGGGTGTGAGGCTTTCTGCAGTCTTATTCACTTACCTTTTTTTTTTGTGCGTGTGCACATGCATGAGAAAGATTTTAGGGAGCATTCTTAACACAGGGAGCTATTTGGAATCTCAGAATATTCATTTAGTTCAGCTTTCTACTTGAAATAACTTCAACTGCAATTTAAGATTAACTGCTTTTCATTTTGAACTTGCAATTAAGAACATTTGGCATGCAACATAGCAGAAACTGGACTTATCAGATCTATAGCACTTTTTTTTTTTTAAGCAGATCCAGAAATTTTAGAATTTTTCTGTGTATCCCAAAGCAAGCATATAAGACTTTTAGACATGAAAAAAATGCTAGTTCCACCTCCAGTGACACGATAGGAATCACCATAACGCAAAGACTTTATTCTTCATTCGATAACAATCGGCCCCAGCACAAGCAGGAATATTCTGGATCATAAATCATCTGTGTGATTTACCTACTGAACTGAGGTGCCTGTATCTGTTTTATCAGGAGTAACAAATCTCAAGCCACAACAGCTCAGTGAATGAGCCTGCTGTTCTAAAGCAGAAGTTGCTGTTCAAATAAGCAAAAAAAAAAAAAAAAAAAAAAAAAAAAAAAAAAGCGCAGCCAAAACTGTGGTTTCTAGGAGAAACCACAAGTTTTCTAACCATTTCTATTTCAGTGCTAATGTTAGGTTTATTAAGTACTCCACTATCGATATTATGTGCAATTAAAGAGGACAGATTCCCCTCCCTCCCCGTGGTGCTTCCCAAACTGTTTACACGATGAAGTCAGTATTACGTTCGGCTATAAACCAGCGGCTGCGAAGAGCCGAGGGTGAAACAGAGGGGCCGCACGTCCCGAGGGAGAACCGTCACCCTCGGTGCCCTGCTGAAAGGGCTCTGCGCAGAGGGATTCCTCGCGCACGGGTCTCGGAGAGCCCCGCTAGGTCGCAACAGCGGCGCTCGGGCGTTAGCGATGCCCTCCTCCCTCCCAGCAGGAACACCCAGGGGTGCCAAACAGCCAAGACAGACAGAGCGCCTGCTTCCACTAGGGAAGCACAACTGTCAGAGGAACTTGCAAATTTTTATCCTTTCTATGGAAAGGAGAGGGATTAGAGTTTAGGAGCCCTCCTCCCTTTCAACCAAAGGGTTTTCAGGACGTTTCATCTTACAAATTCTCCCCCCCACCATCACACTTTTATTTTCTTTGGGGCCAATGAACTCAAAAAAAACACTGTTTTGGGAAGTATAGGAACACATGTATAAAGAGATAGTTGCTGCCCTGGTTTTAAAATGTTAATATTAATAGCACATACTCAGAACATTTGCTAACAGCAGCTAGCAAGCTCCTGACTCCCTTCTACTGTAACCTGTTTCTACTGATTTATGTAAGACATTAATACACATTTGAAATATGTTTTACTCAACAGCATTAGCTGCTTAAGCCAATGACTTGCAACATTCCTGCCTGGAAGCTAACATTCCCCTTGAGAAGTATAAACAGGTGTTGGCTCAAGTTAATTTTCATCCACAAAACCCAAATAGGGGAAGACATCAGCTACAGCTTCCAGAGGCAGTGTCTTTCAGGAATGTGGCTATTCCTAAAAACCCAGCTGACTCATACCAATCTTGGTAAAGTGAATGAACTCACAGATGTGGCATAATTAAAAGGCAAGAATATTGACAGTAAGTCATAGACTCCTCCACCTATTCCTAATGCAATCAAACTCATGAACAAATCTGTCATACATCTTTGACAGAGATACTCAACTAATATCTAGTATTTATTAACTCCAGAGAAAAAAAAGCTACCCAGTTTACAGACAGTTAACAGTGCTGCCCTCTGTAGATGAAAATTTAAAAAAGGCACTTACAGAAGTGCCTTTATTAACTCCAGTTAAGTGGGGTTTTTTTTGTTTTTGTTTTTCCCTAGTCCAGCAGTTGCATGTTTGGCTATTAACAGCACAAGAATCACAGAAAACATTTCACAGGAAAAGGTCTAGAGGCACTGAAACAAATCAGAACTCTGCACTATAAACAATTTTATTACAGAATCTCAAAGTGCTTTACAAACATTAATGCCGTAACGCCATAATGAAGTACATATTTTCCCCATTACACACAGGAAAATTAAAAGTCAAGGGGGCTTGGTCACATCGTGTCAATTGTTTGTGGCAGATGCACAGGAATAGCAAAACAGATTAGCGGGTCCTTTATCTTAGCGACTGGCCCTCTCTCCCCAGCGTGACAAGTCAGAATGAGAGAGAACTTCTGAATTACTCCATTTCCTACCATTTTCCACAAGAAACCAAAACAGTCTTTCCATTTGACTGAGAGGATTAGCAGCTTTCTACCTTTCAGAGTTGTGATGTCCACAGTTAAGAACTCAAAAGCCAAGAGCTTTGCATGAATGTGAAATGCTCCACAAATATCAATGCAGTGCAACATTGGTGTTTCCACCTGTTCCTCAGCTAGGAGTTCAGGATACCTCTGCTCTCCCCACGGGAGCACTGGCCTTGCAGCAGCATGACGCGTACCACTACTGCAAACCACTTTGAGATTATCTTTGCAGCAAACAGCTATCAAGTATTTAACACTTACTTCATTCAGCTGCACACAACAGAACTGAAAATTTAAAGATATCGGCCCTTCTCCACACAAATCTCTTACCTGTGAGCTCTGCGGAATGCTGGGAGGACCAAGCTTGACACAAACACACACACACACACACACACACACACTGCCCATATTCCTTTGGGAATCAGCTGAACCAACCCTTTAAATTAGTGTTTCACTCCAATTAATCAACTCCTTGATTGAACCACTGGCTTGGCATCGATTTGTCAGAATCCAAACTCCAGTATTTCCCATACAAGACTACATAATCCCCCCCTCTACAGGTGTAAGGCACTCCTTCACTCCTCCTCCAAAAAGTTCACACCTTTTCCAATTTGTATGCAGCCAGAGAGCAATCTGCTCCAGTCCAAAGTTTAGTTAAATCAAATTCTTCAGGTCTCCACTTGCAAAACAAGTTTTGCTTCCCTGAGCATACTAGTTCACTTGGTTAACTGCTCCAATTTAACATTTTCTAAAACACAGGTAACCAGAACTGAACAGATGCCCCAGAGGTTTGTTAGCTTCGAGCCAGCCAGACCTCCCATTGCTCTAATAGCAGGTACCCACACGTCTTTAAATTTGCTTAAGTATGCACTGCATACACCACTCCCTTCAGCTTTCTATGCTTTAACTATTTACCAGCTTCTATGTCACAAGCCGCTCCACCTCTGCACACCACCAACCCACCTCCTCGTCTCTAGTATTCTGTCGTTGTTTGCCATCTGGCAGTTTCTTGTGACCCATCTAGCAGCTAAACTAAGTCAATTCTGTGAATAACAGCATTTATCTTCCCTCCCCCTGAATCAGTGCTTCTACTTCCTACTCAAGATTTCATAATCTTTGGGAAAAAGTATATCTCATATGTATATATATATATACACACACACCCCTTTGGCAATATAGTATTTCTGCAAGGAGATACCAACCATTTTGTAACAAATTACTCCATTTGTCATCATATACAATACACTTTACAAGTGTTATGCATGCCAGCATGCTGTGTTTAAAATCTAAATATGCTAATCTTACCCCAGGCACAAACCTTGGATTCCAACCTGGAAATTAAGCAATCTTCTTGCTCTGCTCCATTATGGATGCTACCTTTCCCTGACAGAGAAGCAGCCTACAAAACTATATTTGAAAACAAAGTATACATATTTACACAAATATCCTATTTAATCATTAACACAATAACCCTCTAGTTTGAGCTCACTAGGAAGTCCTGTGAATTGGCAAATTACGTATTACGCAGAACAAATTACCTTTCTGCTCCGCGCTGATTTATTAATTCATCATAAATTTAACTCATATCCAAACATAAGCAACATTATTTTATCAAATAACTGAAAAGATTTGTGTACTTAAGGTACAGTGTTTATACAGCTCATGCCCTTGATAGCCTAGCCTCAAGCTGAACAAACCCAAGTGACATTATTACCAGCCACCTACTCTATACAGTAATGGTTTAATAACTACATTTCAGTGACCTACCGCTTATAATCCAATTCCTTGATAACCTATATTTTTAGCCTCCTGCACATTGTGTATCAAGCCCGCTAACATTTGAGTATAAGCACTATGAAAGTTTACACACGGTTTACTCCTGCAGACATTTTTAACATAAGGGAAGCAATAAGCCTGATAAACCTTGCTTTTAAGATCTCTTTAAAAGAGCTTTGTTGCCAGTAACATTAAAGCATCCTCTCTTAAAAGACATTAGAATGTCTTCTTCCCTTCCACCTAATCTTGTGATAAATCCTTTCCATCTCCTGGAGTAAGGTTCTCTTTTTCTTTCTTTCTTGTTTTTTTTTTTTTTTTTTTTTAAGACTGCACTGAACTGATGCTCAAACATCAACCTTTCCTGTGAAATGCTATGTCTTCATTAAAAACAGAAGTCTTTCATCTGAAAACTTTCGAAATTTAACAATGCTACAATTCCTTGCGGCAAGCAGTCAAAGCTTAAGATTCTTAATCAACAAATGATGACAACCATGCAAGTTTTTTTTAAAAATTTTATTTGTCAAAGAAAAAAGGCAATAGCCAATTGAAAACCTACTTAATCTTTAACTCCAATTTTGATTTTAAATTTAGAGAAATGACTTATTGATTTACTTTTTTTCTTTTTTAAACAAACCCCCCCTTTCCCCTTTAATGTTTACCATCTACTCGTGCTGAATCCTTCCAAGGAGATTGCTCCAGCGTACCTCTCCAGGTCCTCGCTTTGCTCCTTTTACCAAAAAAATGAAAAATTCCTTCGTGCATCTTAAGGGCTCCAATCGTCAAAAATAGGAAAAAAAATCTTTGGAATAGCCAATTGAGTTGAATAAAAAAAATATCCACACGAATGCGGTTTGGTTGGGGCAGGAATCCACTCCTATGTTCCTGGTAATTTGATCCCGCTCCATGAATCCTTGTAATTCAGCCTCCCTATCCTATCCACATTATGATTTGAATCCAATGATCCAGCTCCAAGGATTGGGATCCAGTGAGCCCTCTCCAATCCAAACCTTTATAACCAGCAAAACCAAAAAAGAGGAGGCAAAAAGTTAGATACTGTAATGAAAAAATAGGATTCTGGGGAATGATCAGTTATGTTTGCCATCAATTAATAAAGATGTACATTAATAACTATCAATTCCCCAAAACAAACTTTTGAACGGTGATGCTCAGATAATTTTTAGAAATGTTAATTATTATTTGGAGGAAACATTGTAATATTTACATATGTCAACTGAAAACGCCAACATATTCATTGCTCGTATGGTGGTGTACTACAGGTTTTGTGGTTGCAAAAAATCTTTATGAAATTGTAAAAGTTTACTGCTAAAGCTATCCACCTATTGTATGTCTAAACTATAGCTAGTACTCCCATCTGGAAGGTAACAAAATTAACTAACTGAAGTTTTCAAACATATTGGTGAGTCAATTCTGAATTAGTCTGAGGGGAAGGGCTGACTTAAGAAATTATTCCCAACTATGTTTTCTATTTTTGCTTTCATTCTGATACTTAAAAAAATGAAATAGCAACGCTGTATCAGTCACACAGAGGACATGCAGATTTTAGCAGTATTGATATTATACTCTATCTGATTTGAAGATATCCTTTATCTACAAGTGTAGAAATACTACATAACGTTAACACTTGTAACCAAATGCTGCATGACAAAGTAAACCAGTACTCCCACCCCGTCCCAGGTTATTCCTTTAAAAAACTAGAATGGAATAGAGAATTACAAAAAGCAAGTATTTAGCCACAATTGCTTTTAAAAAAAAGGAAAAAAAAAGAAAAAAGTTTTAAAGAAAAGAGCAATTGTAGTCTGCAATAACTAAAACATGCTTGAAGTGACAAGTAGGTGCATGTACTCAATTAACCTGTCTCTCAGTATAAGGTCAATACTGCCAATTTCATCTGTGACAATAGCACTTGGAGTCATACCATTGCCTCCATTATTGATCTGATCCTCCTCAATCCTCCTTTTGACAATCCTAAAATGATTGACATGTGCTCCACAATCCTTTAATCCAAAGCATTCTTAATCCATCTCTTCAGATATGTCTACAGAAAGACACACGAAAAGGCAAGATAAAATATAAGATCCCCCAGAAGAGACAAGTTAGCCACAAACATCCCAACATCCCCAGCTTGTATAAACCATAGCCGAACACTGAGACATTTACACAGCAATACCACAGTTTGAAGAATGTTGGTATTTAACTATAACTAAATTGAAACAATCCTGACTGACATCAATTAAAATACAATTTACCAAAGACATGAGGGGAATGTCGATGTTAAGGAGCAAATACTCACTAGGGATTTTACACAAGAATGCAATTCAACACTTCAGCCAATTTGAATAAAACAGTTTGAATTAAAAAAAAATGAAAGACTGTACTGAGTAAAGGAAAACTGTGTACAACATGGGGTTCTACAAAAAGATCATTGCTAGTGATCATTTATGTACGAGAACGGGATCTGCTGTGACGGGGAGAGTAGCGTGGAGATCCTCTGCTTCTTCTTGGGGAATAACTGCGGCTTCTGCTGTTGCTTCGACTACGGCTCCTGCTACGACTACGGCTGCGTGACCGAGATCTTCCATAGCTTGGACTTCTTGGGCCATCAACTTTAACACGGATGTAGGCAGTTTCTCCCTATTGAATAGACAGAACTTTCGATTGAAGGGTCTAGGCTTTATGGCCATCTTTTTAGGCATGCTGACAGATTGAAGATATTGTTTATCAAAGCACAGAAATAAACACCAAGTCTTTAAAGTCTATTTTACAGTAAACTGACTACGGGCTTAGCTTAGGTGCTTTGTGTGTTAATACAATGGCAACCACATGTCCTTACCTTCAAATCCTATCGTTAAGCCCTTTGTATCCAATTCTGGCCCAAAAATAAGCATGAAACCTACCTCATGAGATCTAAATTTAGTGTTATCCAGTTTTCGCACAGCGTAGGTCATATCTTCCTTCCGTACAAACTCCACGACACCAGTGCCATCTCGGAAAACATCAGCATAACATACATCACCTGCTTCACGCATGTGATCCTTTAAATCCTGCCAACTTCCACTTGGAGGCAGCCCTGAATAAAAAGCAATATGTTACTTTAAAAATGAATTATATTATCACCTTCTTTAAATACAATAGTAGGTGACAGCAAGCAAGAAAATGACTGTTTACTAAGGAGAAATGCGGCCTAGAGAAACTGTTAGCACTGTACAGAGGGTATTTCCTCTAGGCTACACAGGACGATGCTTTAAGAAACTAAACACAGAGTGGCATCACCCCACACGGAAACCAGGTATTGGCAAGCCACCCCGAGGGAAGCACTTCAGCTGGAAAAAGAGAAATAACTCACCTGAGACGATTACTCTGTACTCCGAGCGCCGAGACGGGGGGCCATACCTGCCCCGGGGGGCGCCACCCCCTCCGCCGCCGCCGCCGCCTCTGCCGGTGCCCCGGCCGCTCCGAGGGAACTCCACGCGGAGGCGATACCCATCGTAATCGTAGCCGTCCCGCCCGTAGACGGCGTCCTCCGCGTCCCTGCGGGCCGGGACGGGCGGTGAGCGCCGGCCGCAGCGCGCCCGCCCCGCCGCGCCCTGCCCACGCGCCGCCCTCCCCCCACCCCGCCTTTGTTCCCGCTTCCCGCCGGCCCCACCCCGCGCCGCCGCGCGGAGCCGCCGCTGCCCCCCCCTTCCCCCCACGCGCGGGCGGAGTGCGTGGCGGCCCGTTAGCACCCCGGCGGGCGCCCCCGCCGCGGTCAGCGGCCGAGACGGGGAAAGGGCGCCGCGCGTCGCCGTTATCCCCCCTCCCCCCCAGGGCAGGGAGGGGCCCCGGGTGCGGCCGTGGAGGAGACCCGGGCTGGGGCGCAGAGGGACCCCCCCCCAGCCCCCGCCCCCCACAGGCGCGCCCGCGGGGCCTCACCTGGGGTCCTCGAACTCCACGAAGGCGAAGGGCGGCCCGCCGCGGCGGTTCTTGAGGTCGATGTCGCGGATGGCGCCGTACTTGTAGAACACGTCCTCGATGTCCTTGGTGCGGATGTCGGGGGGCAGGTTCCCCACGTAGATGCGGCAGTCGTTGTTGCCGGCTGGGCCGCGGATCACGCCCCCTCCGGACATGGCAAGGTCAGCAATGGCTGCGGCGGTGGAGAGCCGGAGCTCAGCGAGCGGACGGGTCGGCGAGCGCGGGGGCCGAGCCGGGCACACGGGAGCGCACGCACGCCGCCTCCCCCAACAACCGCTTCAAAATGGCGACCACGGCTCCCCTCGCGGTCCTACTGCGCGCAGCGATTTCACCCCAGGACGCAGCACCGCCTTTGCTATCAAAGGCCGTACGTGCCCGTGCCTCTCGCCGCACTCCCACTCAACCCTACTGCGCATGCGCAGCGCCAGGGAGAAAAAGTAGTTCCTCCACGGTTTACTTTCGGCAGGTTCACCTAAGAGGCCGGAGCGGCCCCAGCAGCACAGCCCCGCTCTCAGGGGCTGCGGAGAACTAGATGCTTCCTCAGGGAGCCGCGGCTCCCCGCGTTTGGGGGAAGAACCCCTCCAACGGCCGCGACTATCAGGGCGGCACGGCTGCTGGCGTCACATCCGGTGCGGAGTCCACGCGAAGAAGGCCCGGCTGGGGGCAGGGGAGAGGCGTGTCCCACAGTGCACCGCGCGGCGGGGGAGCTTGGCGCCAAGGCGCGCGCTGTGTCCCAGGATGCACCGCGGCGAGGGCGCCGTGTGCAAGGGCGGCGGGGACGCGCGTGGGGCTTGGCGGGGCGGGTGGCGGCACCGGCACCGCCCGGCCCGGCCCGGCCCGGCCCGGCCCGGCCCGGCCCGGCCCGGCCGTCCTGCGCTCACCGCGGCGGGGCGAGGGGCCGGGGCGGCCGCGGGGCGGGCGGGGAGGGGTGTCGTTCCCCGTTGCCGGGAGCGGGCCGAGGCGACGCTTGCCCGACGGGCAGGGCGCCCTGCCGCCTTGAGTTAAAATGGCGGCCCCCGGCCCTGTGACTGCTCTCCTCCCCGTCGTGAGCGTTGAGGTCGGGGCTTGGGGGTGATTCTCCTGCTGACTGTCCCTGTAGCCTTCCCTTTCTAAATACAACGATCTTCCTGCACAGCTTATAGCAGGCTGACCCTTTCTCCTGTTCAGGAAAGACTTCCCTTTTAAGAATCAAACACCAAAGCCTTGGCATTGCATATTAGGGAATCAAAGAAGGAAGGACAAAACAAATCTTAAAAATGTACTTGGCTGCATACTTTGTATAATTTAATAAAAATGAGTCAATCATTTGGGACGGAAGTTCAGGAAATACTGTATACTGTTACATGAGAAATGCATACAAGAGAGGGCAGAAAAGGAAGTCCCGTAGAAGAAGCAAGAAAAATGTATAGCAGTATTATTTCATGAGATTGTCATGTACATAAAGTCGTTTTTAGCTATGAATGTATTTGGTATGTGACAAAATCCTGAGAGATCTGTTAAGGCAGTAGATCTTACTGTTTCACCATACAAACCTGCTTACTGGTCAGGATGCAATGAAATCACCCAGGTTGCAATTTAAAAACAAAAATGCCAGTTGTTCCTCCTTGACATTTAAGGCTCAGTTGGAATACGTGTTTTCTGAAGGGTGTGGATAAACCAACCTGAACTCTCAAGCCTCCTTTCTAGAAAATGTGCTCAGTTCTCAAAGGCATTGCATCTCTTGCTGAAATCTGTGTCCAAGAATATAAACTGATGAATATGTTACTGCTGAAGGAGGTGATCGCTTTCTGGCAAGCACTAGCTCACCCTCAGTAAATGGTGTATGTTAGCACGCATTTGATAGGGTGTAGAGTGTGCACGCAAACCCTTGCAGCACAGCAGCTGTTCCCTGGTACGTTCGCATCTCACCGTAGCTCACCCTGACTCATTCTTTTGCCCACACTTCACTGCTCAGAGTTCACATCAACAAACTGCTTTCAAAAATGAGATTCTTCGTGTGGTCTAAACGCTTTATCAGATGCCTAAAAAGCAACTGAAATAATTGTACTCTTACAAACTCTAGCTTTGATATCTCTTATTTATCTTTCTGTAGTATCTTCTGTATCAGCAGAAGCAGATCCACAAGGTACAGGGAAGGCTGTATTACTGTAACTACAGTGATGGGGTTAAAGTAGGATCTGAGTACACAGAAAAACCCTTTAGCGGCCGGAGTTAATTAGGGGATTTGGAAAAATGTGTCATGCCTCTTTAGTACTGTCTGTCATGCATGCTTCATTTTTCATGTGCTAATTAAAAATGCATATTCTTCTAGAAAACAGACATCCTAACGACTTAGAAAAATATTTTCAGTATGATGTTGTAATGTGTTTGACTATTATAAATGCCTTTCATTTCTCTCCCGTGTAGGTTAAAGAACATAAATATGTTCTGCTGTAATGATTTTTAACATTGGTAATAACTATGTTTGATTGCTAGTGGTTTAAATAAAAGGACGGCTATTAATCACGGAAAGATGCTATAAGAAAGCTCATCTTCAGAAGTGGTGGTTTACCTACATATAAACTACCAGTTGTCTAGGGATTTTCTACATCTTAAAGGAATATTACAGTTTCATGACTCTGTACCAGAATATAAACTGGTGAAGCAGAGACTGTAGTACCTGTGTGGTTCTAGGGTTTAGCTAAAGGTCATATACATGAGTTCACTGGGTACTTTTGGTACATACCCAGTGTATGTACCACCCAGTACATACCCAGTAAATATACCAGTATATTTACTTTTGGTAAATATATTTTTTTGAACCAGCATAATTTAATGAGCTGATTTAGTCATTTGCCAAATCATTAGAAATTCTAAAAAAAGGATTAAAAAAAGATTTAATCCCCTTTTCCCCAAATGGAGAATATACTCTTTCTAGGTATAGAGACAGCTCAGTTTTTTGCCAAAAATATAGCCTTTATTTTCAAAAGCTTATTAAATTGCTGAAAGTTACTCTTTAAGGCATCATAACATAATAGTAAGTCTGCCTAGTTTATGAAAACCCTATTGCATAATTTCTTTTGTGTGTTAATAATCCTCATAACTACTTTAAATGATTGCCTTAATTACCGTAATGAAGTGTCTCTTTATAGAATTATTGAATGTTTTCTTTCTCATTACATTTTTAGCTTTGTGTTATCAACAGATAGCTTTAAAACAGTTGGATAAGCTGCAAAACATGTTTGCTTTGTCAGAATCAGTTTTGGCTTTCTGGCAAAATGTGCATGTGGAAAATCATTAAATATGTTAATTATGCAGAAAATAAATTACCAGGAGGGCAATGGCAAATAATCTTGCAAAAAGCCTGACTACTGTAGAATAACAAGCTTTAGTTTTCAAAATGAGAGTAATGTAAAGCATGGCATTCTCACAGCTTTCTTTCTCTCCCCCTCATTCTCAGAAGTCTTCCCACTGTGTTAAAATGCAACTCTCACTCTTTTCAGATAACCGTGCCAGTGCCCGAGATGAGTCTTTTTATGCAAAGATACTAAAATGCTTTATAATGGAATCACTGTTCATTTGCACGTGCAATGAAGCCAAGGCATCGGAAGCAAAGTGATTTTCCCCAAACCACCTCAGAGAGCGAGTGACAGAGCAGGGAGCCCAGCTCACGAGCCGGAGCGAAGGCAGCAATCCGGAGCGGCTGGTTCCATGACCTTCGCAACTGCTCTTTGCTGTGCTAGTGAGAAAACCTGTCTTTGCTAAATCGCTGGCAGCCTTCTTAGTACTGTCAGATCCAGCTGGGATTAGTCTTGACTGATCTTACTTTGTTGTAAAATAACAGTTCATCAAAGCTCACATACTAAAATACGTGGATCATGTCTTTGGAGCTTGAAACATAAAGCTAATATTTGAGGAGGCCTTCAATTTTAAACAATGCCTAGCGATTTCATTGTCATCGATGTTACTAATTTGCATGTGCAAAAAAGATTCAAAAATATATTAATATATTAGATATTTTTTTCCATGGTTTCTCTTCCGCAGATGCTCACTGATACGTAAAAAATGTTATAAAGGAAGAAATTTGTTTATAATGGTTAAAAATAGTGTATTGAATGGGAGTGTGCAGAGTGTGAAAAGTGATTATTCAGATTGCTGTTCTGGTGCATATACACAGATGTACTTGGAATAGATTTTTAAGATAGAGAATTTCAAGACTTTTTGTCAGTGATTCTTTGCATGTAACAGGGGATAGCTGGTAACACGCAGCAGTTCCGTGGATTTTGAGACCTTGCCTTCTTGTGACTCAAGTATTCCCCCAAAGTGACAATGCTTAGCATTTTTTTTTCTTATTTGAGAGTATAGGTCACTAGATTTTCACAGCAATGTGGGTAAGAATGTGAGTGGGGTCACTCAGTCTTTCAAGCCAAGATCGATAGTGTAAGGGGAGCAGAATGATGGCAGTAGTGTTTTCCAGTGCAATAAAAGGGGTGTTCTGATGCTAAATGGGACCCTGCAGAGTATATTTTTTGCTGAAATAGATTTTTATAAGAGTAGCCCAATATTTGAAATAAGAGGAGGGAACCAAACCCCCCCAGTGTTTTGGGTAATGTAAGTGGATAAAGATATCAGACTGCATTTTACATTTTTTACTTTTGTTGGAGAGAAACCTAAGTACCTATTTTTAAAGTGAGAGAAACTGGTAGAGTTATTTATTGTTTGGACAAAATTTGAATATCTTGATAAGATGATGAAAATATGTATAAGTTTGAAAATATTTCCCATAAATATGGATGGTGGCAGAGCTCATTTTAGTTATTTAGATTCATACCTGAAGTAAAAAGAATCCATAACCACGTGCCTTAGGACATCTTGATGTGAACGAAAGACGCATGCATTTTGACCGTGTGAATTTTTGCTGAAAGTAAGCCAAAAAGAACAAACATAGGTGCAGAGTTTTAAACAAGAGAAGCCACCTAGACTGACTTGACCGGCATTTGCTGTCCATAACGCCTTCTGAATTTGAATCACTGCATTAGAGCAGGCATAGCCCACAACTGCATCTCGCCAAGTGCCTGGGAGAGACAGAGAGGTGCACATTTGTTAATTCAGATGGCTAGTTGTAGGTGAAAAGGTTTTTTGCAGGTGGAAAAAAATCCTTTCATCCCCCAAAGCTACAACAAATGTAGACTGTTTTGTTTTCTTTATGTAAAATAAACGTCTCCGAACAGGAGCCTTGGCACGGCTCACTGTGGCTATGCAGGCCCACATGCTGTTGCGATTGCTCCTACCTGATTCTCCTGGGAATATTAAGGAACAAACCTTCCCAAACTCGGGCTGCCGACTCATCGGCTGCGGCGCTGCGGTGCCCGCTGCCATCGCGGCCCCTTCGCGCGGCCTGGGAGCCTCGCGGGAGGCGAGGGTCGTAACTAATTAATTATGAAAGAGGCTTAAAAGATCGTGAAAATAATTTCTGCGGAGTGGGAATGCCGGATCCCTTCAGGAGTGTTGACACAACGTGCGAAATCCTTGGCCGGGCTAAGCGAAGGCCTCCGGCTCGCTGTGCCTGCGCGGCGCGGCGCGCTGCCGAGCGTGTAAACACAGCTGGCTCCGCGCGCGACCGCGACGCTGCCCGGGAGTCGGGCTCTGCGCGAGCACGATGCTGCCTGACTCATGACTTCATTCCTGTTAAACTGTGCAAAGGATTACACATTTTGTGAAAACGCTCATTTTTAGGCATTCTGAAATGTTGCTCCTTTTTTTCTCCTCATAATAACAGCTACACCATTAAAGCTATTAAATGTGATTTACTCAGAAAAGCAGTAATTGCAATGCCTCCAAAGCAGACTGGTAAAGTCTCATAGGGGGAGCATAAAAATCGTTCTTTTGTCCCTGAGCAGCACAGCGTTCGCTGCCGGGCGCCGGCGGCTCTTGCCTCCCGGCAGCTCCGGCGCGGGGCCGGAACGCCCGGCGCCTCCCGCGCTGGCGCTGCAGAAACCCGGGAGGCAGGCTGAGGGAGCGCGCCGAGGAGGGATCTGGGTAAATTGCCTGTCTTTATTTGCCTTGCTAAGGCAATTAAATGTTAATTTATTTTTTTATGTATATATTTGTGCTGCCTTGTTTTTATATCGCTACAGTTTTGGTGCAGAGAGCGTCCAGTTTCGCCTTTGTGCCCGTGTGCTAACACACGGCGGTGGTGGGAGGGGAAGCGGTTAACACGGAACGAAAAGCTGAAACCAGCCCCCCAAATCTGTTCTAATTGATTTCTTTTCCTGCAAAAACATTTATATTCCTATTGGGCTCTGCGGGCTCCTTCTGCCCACTCTCTGTTGCTCCCTGCCGCCTGCTGTTATCAAATGCCGTAACCGTCTGCTTCGTTTCTGTTCTCTCGCCGCCTGCCCGGCGGGATGCTCCGCGAGCCTGCCGAGGACGAAGGAAACCGCGTGCGAGCTGGCAGTGAAAACAGAGCGTCCCCCGCCTTGCTCCTGCTGGGCAGTAAATAAATACAAAGCGGCGTCTACCTGCAGGTTGCTCATGTAGGGAGACCGTTGGTTGCCGTCTACTTTAGTTACCTGGTCATCGCCCTTTTTTCCCGCGAGAAGGAGTTTAAGCCACGCGCGAGGCCGCAGCGCAGGCGAGCGGCGCTGCTCCCGGCGGGTTTCCCCTCCGCGCCCTCGCGCCCGGCTCTCCATTCGGGGCCGATTCGTGTCGCTCACTGGCTTTTGCGATCGCTCTTTCGCTCACCGCCGCGGAGGGACGAGGCGCGGGCCGCGGCTGGTGTCGGGGCTGCAGGTCTGCCGGGGTGAGGAACATGCAGGAGGGAACATGCAATTTTGTGCCTTTGGAGAAAGAGCCGTTTTAGAGGCTGAGCGGAGCCAGCGGAGCCTATTTAGGTCACTGGGGGGAACTCTGTTCCCTCCGACAGAGACAGACGAGGGAGCAGCTCAGCTGCTGGATGCGACCAGCCAGCACCGCTGGGCCGGGGCACGCAGGGACAACCGGGACAGCCAGGACATCTGGGACAGCCAGGACAGCAGGGACACCTCTTCCCTGCGCCCAGGGGCTCCAGGAGGGTGGCAGCTCCAGCCGGGTGCTGGAGAGGAGCAGCTGCCGCAGGCGGGAGCCCTTGGCCGGCAGGGCCGGGTTTGCGCTGCCCAGGGCCTCGGTACTGCGATGCCGAGGGCGACGCTGGTGTCTAGCGAGGAGTAGGTCCCCGGCACTCATTCTGCACTGGGCACAAATGGAGAGTTTGCTGCCCACGCCTGTGCGCCCAGCCACCTCCTGTGGCAGGGCCTGGCTGGGGCACGCAGCAGTGATGCGCCCGCGCCCCGATCATTCGCGTGTGAGCGCCCACAGAGCTCGTGCATGAGCACCCAATCAATGAACACAGGGAGGGCCAGTAAATGCATGAGCACCCAACTGATACGTGCATGGGCATGCGAATAGTGCGTGCACGAGCACCCGCCGGGTTCCCGCGTGAGCGCCCAGTTAGCGCATGCAGGACGCCTGCTCACGGCACGTGTGAGCACTCGGTGCGTGCACGCATGAACACCCAAACACTTCATGCATGAGCACCCCGTTATTTCCCATATGGCCTTGATTTGTGTGTGCACGAGTGCCCGGTTATTCCGTGCCTGAGCACCCAGGTGGCTCAGGCCTGTGTGCCCGGTCATTCCCTGCGTATGTGCCCAACCAGTGCATGCATGATTGCCCGAGCAGCCCACGCACGCGTGCGCTGCTGGTCTGTGGGGCCGGCACGTGGATCACAGCCCCCCGCGAGCCACAGCAGGGACAGAGGAGCTGGGAGAGGTGCGGGGAGCTGCAGACACCATCCCTTCCACACCTGACCCAGCCAAACAAGGGCTGCGGAGATGGGGGGGGGGAGAGGTGTTTGGTGCAAGCTGAGCCTGGGAAAGGAGGAGGAAAGATGTTTGCTTAAGTGTATGTTTAATTATTTATTTTTCCTTTTTTCTCAGTACCCCAATCAGTGATTAGACATTTGTTTTAATGGGCAATAAATTAAATAAAAATGCCCCAAGCTGAGACTGGTTTGCTATGCAAGTCCAGTTTCAGGAGTGAAAGAGCACGGTGCGCTCCAAAGCATGTGGGTTTTACAGGACTTTTCCTTTGTTTTTTTCTTTGTTCCCTCTAAATCCATCTTTCACTTTGGGAGAGACCAGACTGAAGGACGTCACCAGCTCTCCATGCATCCTGCTTATCTGGGAATCACGGACAAGTTGCTTGAGCAGGAGCTGCGGGAAGCTGGCGGCTCATCCCAGCCTTCCGGCGGCTTCGCCCCTTGCTCCGGTGCCACTGGCAGGAGCGCGGCGGTTACGCTCCCACGTTAATACAACCCTGCCTGGATCCTCGATATGGTGGAGACAGATGCTTTTATTTACGGATCCTGCGTGAAGTGCACGCCGCAAGCCGCTTGCAAAAACTTGCAAAGAGCGGATGGCCTGAATACATATTAATGAGGCTCACAAGTCATTCAGTATTAAAGAGTTTTGTGCCGTGCTCGGGGGGTGGCCGGGAGCGAGCAGCCCCAGGGAGAGCACCGCTCAGGGACCGGCGCCGGGGACCCATCGGCAGACCGCTGGGCACGTGGCCGGCTGCGCCCCGGCGCCGCTCTCCACCGCAGGTGCCATCCCGCTGCCCCACGGGGCTTATCCCGCAGGATCCCGTGGCAGCCCTTGGAAGGAAGGCTCCCGCTCCCGCCCGCGGGAACGCCCCGGCCTGCCGGCGCACATGCGGCAGGAGGCCGGGAGAATTTGGGGAGTGCTTTGGGGCACCGGCGGGCTGCAGCGTTCGGGCGCTCGCAGCCTCGCTCCGGGCCAAGCAGTGCATTTGCAGGTCGGCGCGGCGTGCACGTTTCTGGGTTTTGCTGCTGCTTCTGCAGAGGAACCTGATTCCCCGTGCCCAGTGGAGCTTGGCTAGCAGGCAGGAGACCTCCAAATACACCTGGGCTGGAATTTATGGTCTTTGCAGCGAAGAGGAAGGCAAATAGTGAAAATGTGTTATTGCCCTAAATTGGTGAATACTAAACCTGGAGACTTGGAGACAGAAACTGATGTTAATGGACTCACAGACTGCTTAGGGTGCTCAAACCCTCGCTGTGAGCTGGGACAGCTCCTCCTGGGAAGTTTACAGGGCTTTTTTTTATTTTTGTTTTTGTTTTTGCATGCAGTTTATGCAGGTTCTGTAGCAGGGACAGGAGGGAGATAATAACATACATTAACCCAGGTGCTGAAAACTGCCTTGCAAACAAGATCAATCGAAGCAGCCCCGGACGTGGCTTAATGCAGTTTGCAAAACCCTTGCCAAAGCTATCGACTCCCGCTAAAGAATAACGCTGTCTCCGAACGGGAATGCGCACGGCCGCCTCCAGCGGGGCTGGGGCAGGCGAGGCGCCGGCTGGGGAAGCGGGCACGGCCCCGCAGCCGGGGGCGGCTCACCTTTGCCGGCGGCCCGCCGCCCGGGTGCCCTGAGCGCCCGGCGGCGTTGGGGCAGGCGGCCGGCGCTCGCGTGGCCTCGCGGGGCAGCGCCGTGCCTCCGCGGCGGAGGGAAAGCGTCCGCTCGGCCCCGGGAGCTGCTGCCTCAGCAGCGAGCCAGCGCAGGGCTATAAATAGCCCGGCCTGGATGCTGCCAACCCTCCGTCCCAGCCGGAGCGTCTGGAAACACCAGCGCGAGAACGTTTCCTCGCTGGGAGACGGCGGCGGGCTGCTGCGGCGGCACCGTGGCAGTGCCGGGGGAGCTCTGCGTTCCCGAGACTTGGGCCGAGGCCGCGATTTGACGGGCTTGGCCTCGCCCTGCTGCCCTCAAAGCAGCCCTCCGCCCGGGCCACGTGCCTATTTACGGGCACTTTGGTCCCCAGCCGGAGCCCGGGGCTTTGCCAAACGCCTGCGACCCGCGCGCGGTCCAGCTTACGGCCCCAGGGCCCCACGCGCTTTTCCACCGCTCTGCGGCCTCTGCCCGTGCTGCGCTGCATGCTCAGAAGGCCTCTGCTGCAGACAGTTAACTCTCCTCTTGTTTAGCCCCGTCGTTTCATAGTTCCTCCTTGCTGTACTAGAACGGACCCATTTCTGGACCCATTCAGGACTAGTAATTTTTTTTTCAGTTTGGCAGTGTGCAGTTTTGACTAGTATCTCGGAGGCCGGCAAAGGCCACCTCAGGAAATACCCGCTCCGTCTGCAGAAGGGAAGGGTCCGCACCCGGGCTGCCTGCTCGCAAGGCAAGCGCACAACCCGCGGAGCGAGCTCCAGCCGGCGTGCCGTTATCAGCCGCGGAGCTGTCTTCTTCCAGCAATCGAATTAGATAGACTCCAGGACCCTGAATGGTCTCCCTGGTCCTCAAGGCCATGCATGCAATTAAATCTGGCCTCGTTAAGCGCTGACTGAGCCCGGGAAGCGCCTGCCCCCGGCTCGTGGCGGTGCATGCCAGGCACAGCAGCGCGGGGCTGGTGGGCACAGCCCTCGCCCCGGCGCCTGCGTGGTTTTGTTGGGCTTTTCTTCAGGTGGCTTTTGCGAAGGACTTCTTGGCACCTCTGCTCACATGAAAGGGAGCAGGGACAACGCGAGCCAGCTCAGGGCCAGGGGGCCAGATGGGCCATGATGGGCACGCCGGGGCAGCCCAGAGGCTGGGGTATGCTCAAGCACACGCTTTGCTCATCGAGGGCAGGCGTCCCGCGTGGGAAGCACCGAGCAGCCGAAGCAGCAGTGTCGCGCTCATCACTGGAGGCTCCACTGGCCTCAGCTGCTCCCTTGCTGCTGTCTCCAGCGCTCAACCATGTTAAACCCCACTGATGGGCGCCTGTCACCGGCATGAATCCCCTTTGCCTTTTCCTATGGTTTGCAGCCTCCACGCTGTGGACGACAGTGGCTTTGGGGCCAGGTGCCTATGTGGCAGCAGAGCCATTAACACTGAGCTTTGCCACCGCTTCATGCTGGTGAGAGCAGTAACACAAAACTGGGATATCGCAGTGCTGAATCAGACCTTTCCCTGGACTCAAGGATGAACAGAGAGGTTTTATTCTCCCTTTTGTCCTTAACTTGGCTTTCATGTACACGTGAAACATTAGGAGCCTGGCATGACGTAGTCTTCTTGTCTTTTGCGTGCTGCTCTGCCCTGCTACCAGAGACGATACCCATACCTTTTCTAGGGCGATGGAGATGGTATGAGATGTGAGATAGCACCATTATGCTCAGCCCGGTGGCCTGTGTCACCTCTGCCTGTTGCCCAGGCCATCAGCATGGCCAAAGGGACCACCGGTCTCGGCTTCCTCTCCCTGTCCCTCACCTCCAAAATGTCAAGGGGTTCCCGTGCTTGCTGGCATTGCTGCCAGTTTCAGCACTACGTGCTTGTCCCCCCAAGTGCTGGGGACAAGCTCTCGAGGTGAATACACAATGAAGCTGCTCAAAAGGCCACGTGTCACCTCTGGGAACCGATGCGGCGTGAGGCCACTTGCCAACCGAGGCAACACCCAGGCTGTGACCAACTCAGCTTCCCCATGCTCGGCAGGGCTGGAGCTGGTGGGGCTCAGCTGAGGAGCCCCCAGGGACCAGCTGCAGCTCCAGATGGTGTTTTGGCAAAAGATGCTCTTCCTTCCCACCCTTGTTTGGCATTCCCCAAGCTCTGCTTCCAGTTTGAAAGCAGGAAAAACTTGGGAAATGAGAGAGCCCCCCGCCCAAAGGTGGGCAAGACACGGGACACTGTGGGGCAAGGACAGGGGACGCTGGCAGCTGGGAAGGGCAGCATTGGAACCGCTTTTATCTTGGAGATGCTTTCCCTGGTATCATGTCATGAGGAGCTGTATGACCGATCTCCCAGAGACCTGGTTTTACTCCCAGTGGGGCCCCTGACCTCCTCGGTGACCTCTCACAGGTCACTCACTCCTTCTGTTGCCTTAGTTTGCTCAGCTGCAAATAGGAGAAGCTGCAATAATGCCAGTAACCTCAGGAGGGTATTGCAAGGCTCAATTAATCAACGACCATAATGCACTTGAAGATCTCAGGTGGAAGACACACTACAAGTGCAAAGTTACAATTAATCAACACTGACAGAACTGGTTTTTGCTCCTGAGGTGAGCTGTCTTTGCAGGAATACTTTGCACATAGCAGTCCCTGGCCTGCAAACGGATCTCTGGACTCAGGAAGGCCTCACATGATGGCAGGAATTTGCTGGCACCGATCCCCGTGCAGGACCTGGAGTTAGGTGCACCAGAGCAGCCACAGCTGGGGTAGGAAGTATAGCCACTCGCTGCAAGGTGTCATGGTGGCAAATCCCAGCACACGCCATGAAGACGCACCGGGATCTGTTAGAGAGTTGGGAATATAATCCCAGTCCCACAGAGCCCCCCCCCCCCCCCCCCGCTTTAAATGCTGCCCTAATATTAGTGCCTAGCAGAGGTGTCAGGCTCTCCCCGGGGCTCCAGCCGCCTCTGGCAGTCGAGGGGGGCCCTGGGCAGCCGTCTGAGCCGTGCAGGTCTGTCCCCTACATCCTGCCCTCCTCCCTGGGAGGGCCCCCAGCAGGGAGAGCAGGCAGGGCCACAAGAGCAGCCCTCCCACGGAGACAGCAGGGCCCTTCACAGGGGATCAGAGCCCCCCAAATCAGTGCCCCCCTCCAGAGATCAGGGATGCTGGGGAAACAGGTCTCCCCCAGGCACCAGCCCCCCCCCCCAAGGGCTCCCAAAGCAACATCCCCCAGAGGGATCAGACCCCCCCCCCGGGGGATCAGGATCCCCTCCCAAAGGCACCAGTGCCCCCAGGGCAATGTCCCCCAGGGGATCAGCCCCCACCCCCACGAAGGATCAGGGTGCGTCAAGGCAGCACTCCCAGAGGGATCAGGACCCCCCCCCCCAAGGCACCAGGACCCGCAGGGCAATGTCCCCCGGGGGACCAGCCCCCACCCCGGGGCGATCAGCCCCCCGGCAGCGCCCTCCGGGGACGAGGCCCCACGGGACGAGGCCGCGGGCAGCGCCGCCATCCCCCGCCCCCCGCGGCGCGGCCCCCTCAGGGCAGCGCCCCCCCCCTCCCGGTCCCGCGCCGCCGCCCCGCCCCGCCTCGCGCCGCCGCGCGGCATTGTGGGATGAAACAGGATGTAGGCAGAGCAGCGCGGGCGGACGGGCCGGGGCGGCGGGCCGCGCCGCGGCGCAGCCAATGGGGGCGCGGCGGGCGGCGCGGCGCAGCCAATGGGGGCGCGGCGGGCCGCGCGCCGCAGCGGGCGGGGCGGTATTTGAGCGCGGCGCGGCGGCGCGGCGCAGAGCCCTCGGCGCGGCGCACGGAGCGGAGCGGGCTGAGGCGAGCGGCGCTGCGCGGCGCGCGGGTCCGGGCCTCCTCCTCCGCCCTCCTCTTCTTTCTCCTCGGTGCCGTGTCTCGCCCTGCCCTCCCGGGGTGGCCCTGTCACTGTGAAGGTGAGCGACGCCCGCAGCGCCGGGGCCGCCGCGCCCGGTGCCGGCCGCTCCGTGCCTGAGGCGGCGGTGGGGCCCGCCCCAGGCGGGAGGGGGTGTGTGTGGGGGGGATCGCGGCTGCGGGCGGCTCTGCCCTGCGCTGCCGGCCCCGCTCGGGCCCCGCCCCGCCTCGGTGGCCCTGCAGCCGCCGGCCGTTGCCGGCCTCGCTGCGGGCAAGGTCACCGCCGCCCCGGGCGCCCCCGGAGCTTCCCCGGTGAAGGTCACGCCTCCCCCCCAGCCTGCACATGCGCCTGGCTCCTGGGAGCGTCTCCGGGGCATTCTGCCTCGCTGAGGGAAGCGGCGAGCGCTGGGCTTGTGCCTCGCTCCCCTCCTGCCGAGAGGAAGGGGTGGTACTGGGCTGTGCCCCCCTGCTTCCTAAGCCTCCCCTCTGCCCTGATCTGGGGAGGGGTGGGTGCTGGGCTGTGCCTCTCCCTCTTCCCAAGGCTCTCCCTTAACCTCATTGGGGAAGGGGTGGTGCTGGGCTGCTCTTCCCAAGGCCCTTCCCAGTCGAGTAAGGGGTGGTGCTGGGCTGTGACCCCTCTCTTCCCAAGGCCCCTCCTGCCCTGATCAGGGAAGGGGTGGTTGCAGGACTGTGCCCCCTCTTCCCAAAGCCACCCCCTACTTTCATCAGGAAAGGGGTGGGTAGTAAGCTGTGCCCCCCCCCCTTTTCCCAAGGCCCTGCCCTGATTGGGGAAGGGCTGATGCTGGGCTGTGCTTCCCTCTCTTCCTAAGCCCCCCTTTTCACCTCCTCTGGGGAAAGGATGGGTGCTGGGCTGTGCCTCACGCCCAAGGCTCATTATGCCTGGAGGTTGTGGGGGGGCTGTGCACTTCTCTCTCCCCCAAGGCCCTATCCTGCCCTGAGCTGTTTGAAAGGGTGGTTGCTAGGGCTGTACCCACCCTGGCTTTACCCTGCCCTGAGAGGGTGGGTTGGGTGCTGGAGCTGTGCTTCTGCTGCTCTGGAGTGGTTGCTGGGGCTGTGCCCTCTCACCATAGAGGGCTGGGCTTGAGTGGCGAGACCCTGAGGGCTGACCATGGTTTATGATTCAGGTATCAGGTGTGTATATAGTGGTGCTGGGCAGCCTTGCAGGGGGAGCCCTTCTAACAGCGTGGGGGCTGTGGGTCAGCATGAGGGGTGGCATGTAGGAGCTGAGCCCCAGCAGATGCAAGGACCCTCCCTCCAGCAGTGTGGCTGGCTGCAGGCTGGGCTGGCCTATGAAGGCTGCTCTGCCCTGGAGCAGTGCAGTGCTGGAGAGGGCAGGCTAGCCAGCATTTGCAGCTCTAGTGAAGGATAATTGTTTTTCTCCTATGATACTGTTAGCCCTTGGTAACATGGGCCTGCATTGAAATGCTTCTAGCCTAAACAACAAAGAAGGAAAATGTTTTCTGCAGGTTACTTGATGTCTAGTTATGTAATGGTAAATGCCCTCTGAACTAGTGTGTAGCAGGGGCGTGTAAAGGCCTTATGTGCTTGAAAGGTCAGATGCCATCTTCTCTTCCTAATGAGGCTTTCCTAGAAAAAATGACCCTAAAGTGAATTTCTGTTGCTTTCCTTTTCCTGTGTGCTGGACCTCAAGAAGATTTTTTTTTTTCCCCAAAGGAAACCAGTCTTCTGGGTAGCGAATCCAAATCCAAAGGCAGTCGATTTGGCTTCTTAGCTATATTTTGCCCTGTCAGAGTTGTTCCTGGGCCATAGGCTACAACCCACTGGCTTAAATGACAGCACACAAGGAAACTGGCTGGAAATGTTTTCTTCAGAGCTGTGATAGAGGCATGTGCTCTCTACTGACATTTGAGCTCAGTTTCTGTTATTCTTCCTGATGTTGTTAATGTATGCTAATAGCAGTGCTCTATTAAACATTGTATCTAAAATGTATAAATTAAGGTTGCAATTGAAGTCTTCAACTACAGGCAGAGTAAAGAATTGAAGTATTGTAATCATAGGGTTGCAATTATGTAACTGGATTCTCTTTCTCTCTGGTTAGCAGGCTCATTTAATTGCTGTAACAAAGCTACTCCTTCAGTTTTCTGGGACTGTTCCAGGAAGCAATCATTACAGCAGATTTTCTCCACTCCCCAGTGGAGCTAAAAATGTGTAGTTCCACTACTTCAAAACATCTCTGGTAGTATAGCTCAAGACTTGCAGCATTGTAGAAAAGTTTAGTAAACTTAATGGTGTTCTCCAAGCTTAATTGGATGCATTCTTTGCCATTGAGAGGCTTATTTTCACAGTTTTAATGTATTCTAGTAAGTACTGCTGCCAAGGTGACCAGCCATGGTCCTCCTCAGCACAGACGTTCACCTGATCAGTCTCCCACATAACATATGCCTTGTTGTGGGTGTGGTTTGGGAGCAGTGGGCCGGGTGTCCTGTGTGGGTATTGAAGTACACTGGCCAGCAGTAGGACTGTACAGTGCTGCTTTGCTAGTGCAAGAATTTGGGACCTTTGCTTGAAGAAAGACAGCAGGGCTGGGATTGCAAAAAAACTTTGTAGCAACATGAACTGCATAGGAAACTTCCCAATGCTGGATGCCTCCCTGAAAAGATCATGGAAGACCTACATGTAAACAGCTCCACACTGACTAGTACAAAACACCTTAACCTCCTTCACCTTGTAAGGTAGTTAAGAAACCAGGAAGTGGCACATTTGAGCTAAGCATTTAAGGGACATGTAGTACTGGTGTGCTGGTTTCCAGAACCTATATTGTGGCTCACAGGCAAAGGGAGGAAAACTGGAGGCCATTTTCTAGGGCCCTGGCTGTGCCAGCTCTGCAGTTGGGCTTGCTTCCCCTTGCCTATGTTCCTAGGCTGCAGTGTGATGTTAACCTGTTCCTGACTTAGTCCTGCTTTGTTCCATTTGAACAGCTGAAGTCTAGATTTCAGTGGTAAGCCAGTGGTGAGGTGAGGGAATGTGAGGCTGCATGTGAAGAACTCTCATTCTAGGCTGAACTAGCAACAGTGACTGTAACTTAGTGTGGGGAAAAATAACAGCATTGCTGGTGCTTAACATGCTTTCTGAGCCTTGATCTTGGAGACAGGCAGTCTGGGATCTCTTGGTTGCAAGGCTTTGAGCAGATGAGGCTGGAAGATGAACTTGACCCTTGTTGATATATAGGAGGGCTGTGTCTCTCTGCAGATTTTGTCTCCTCCCACATGGTAAGCTTTTTCTGCATGTATTTAATGCAGGTGGTGGTGCTGGACTATCTCTGGCCTAATCTCCAGACTGCTAATGCTCAGTGTTTCAGCTGTAAGGGGAATCCTCATCTGGGACTACTGTAGGCTACCCTAATAACCTCAATTAAAGTGCAATAGGGTTTTTGTAGTACTAGCTTGTGACACAGCCTGCTCTAGAAAGGATAGCCTCTGATGCACTGGAGGACTCCTCTCTTGGGAAGGGATTAAAGGAATCTATGTTTTGCTTTAGGGTCACAATGTCTGACAGAAAGGCTGTGATCAAGAATGCGGACATGTCCGAGGACATGCAGCAGGATGCTGTAGACTGTGCTACACAGGCAATGGAGAAGTACAACATAGAAAAGGACATTGCAGCATACATAAAGAAGGTAACTAAGGGGAGAGGGGGCTGCTCTGGCTGAGTGAGTGAGACTTAAGCATTTATGCATGTGTGTCTGTCATGGGTCTGAGTGTCTGAGACTTCATACTACCCTCTTTGGAGGGAGAAAATGCTTTCTTTGCTTTACTACTATTCCCAGGAGTATAGAGTGACTCCTACAAGGTCAGAGGAAAGCTATGGCAGAGTAAGGCCTGGTCTGTTGCTCTGGCAGACTCTGAGCAAATGGCATGACTGCTGTCCCTCTGAATTTGCTGGCCTAGAAAGAGCTGGCTGCAGTTGCTTGTTAGGACTTGCTCCACAGATGCTGCTGTTTAAACTTGACTTGCATTAACAGTGCAGGGGTGGGATTACTCTGAAATTTCACTCAGAAGTGGGTGTACTGCCTTGCCTGGGCTAAATGCAGCTGTGCATGTATAGTTCTGTTCTATCATGTTGCTGGCACTGTGGTGTTTGAGTATGGAGGAGGATGGGGTCTTGTGTCAGCCCACAGGATTGTGTGAAGATGCTGTTTTAAAAGCAGTGCAAGTTGTCTTCACTTAAAAGGTGCCTATTTAGAAGAGGCTATCAGCTTCAGTCAGATGCCTGATAGTGTCTGGGGAATTGCCAGTTCCCTCTGTGTAGCCCCTTCTCCCTGTGGTCAGGCAAAGTGCTTTTGAGGGAGGAAAATGTGATTACCTAGGTCATGCAGTCCTGGCACCTGGGCTAGCTTTTTGGGTCTTGCTTGTAATTTAAGCTTGAATGTAAAGAATTCAGAGGTGTCTTATAACTTCCCAGATCACTTTGATATGATGAGGCAAGACTTATCTCAAAGTGCTTGGGGCAATGCAGCCTACATAGTGAATGAATGCAGCAAAACTTCCAAAGAAGTTTGGCTCTCTTTTCTAAGAGTGTGTTGGGAGGAGGGAAGCAATAACTTGATACACCTTCATGACCTGGCAAGGAAGCCTTTCTTTACTTCAAAGGTTACCTGCAAAGAGCTTAACTGTCTTGCTGCTTTCTGAGGACTAACGCTTGCTTTAATCTTGGAGTCTGTTCTTCTTACTCCTCCTCAGGGGCAGGAAGGGTATTCTTGGGAGATCTATATCAATTAGAGGAAGGAAATGGTCTTTAACCCTTCTCATCTCCCTGCCAAAAAAAGAAAAGATTAAACCAGCATTCAGCTTGCTCACCTCTGACCTGTCTTAGGTCTTCACATGCTGTCTGGCCTATGAGTTTGCCTGCTCATTCTTGCTGCAGATTCTGTTTGTGAAGGAGAAGTCTTAAACAGTAGAAGTCAGACTTACTCCTTTTTTTAGGTGACCTTTAAGCCCAAATGCCTTGCTAGAGCAGACATGCCAAAATCTTTTTTTATTTTTTTTGTGAGTGGGCTTGGAATGGGTGAGGAGAAATGTTTCCTTGAGCTAGCCTACATGCATGGCTTGAATAGCACTTTACCAAGGAGAACTGTTAAATCTTCTCTCTGCTCAGGGCTGTTGTGTGCAAAATCTTAAGAGATGAATTTGCTGGTAGTTGATCATTCAAACAATCCAGTGCTAGTCTAGCTTGTCTCAGTCAGGACCTCCCTTAATACAATAGTGTCTTGCAATGGGGAATCTAAAGATGCTATAGGTGGGAGGAGAAGCATTAGTGCATGAACAGAACCAGCTAAGAATCTGTGCTTAGAACTATTTTCATGTGGGCTTTCTTGGCCTTAACTCCTCTATTCTCTGTTTCTTCAGGAATTTGACAAGAAATACAACCCAACTTGGCACTGCATTGTTGGCAGAAACTTTGGCAGCTATGTAACACACGAGACAAAGCACTTCATCTATTTTTACTTGGGTCAGGTTGCAATTCTTCTCTTCAAGTCTGGATAGGAAGTAAGAGCAAGTGAAATTTGG
This sequence comes from Rhea pennata, assembly GCF_028389875.1. Lineage (NCBI taxonomy): Eukaryota > Metazoa > Chordata > Aves > Rheiformes > Rheidae > Rhea > Rhea pennata. The sequence continues at coordinate 1,969,515 of NC_084682.1, forward strand.
ACTGTAATGCACTGATGGCTGAAGCCACGACTCCCTTTAACATGGCTATGCCGCTGCATGGACTGTATACTATATTTAATGTGTATATGTTGCAGTAAAAATCTACTTCTGTTTAGTTGCCTGGGAAGAAGGCGGCGTTTTTTGTTACTGCTTTTTTTTTTGGTTGTATTGCACTAGGAAAACCTGTAAATGCTTAAACAATGGCCTTTATGTGGGAAGAAATAAAACTATTCCACAACAGTTCCCTCAGTGGTAATTCCTTCTTTGAGGCTGGGAAAACTTCTTTGGGCAGGCCAAAAAAGACCCTGTTGACTTCCTTATCAAGTTCTATTAGACTGTTACTCTTGAAATGAGGAGCAATGCCAGTGTGAGCCTCTACCCACCCTGCAGACTGTAGAGAGCTGGCTCTCCCAGTAACCTCAATGCAGGTACTTAGACCATCCCTGAAAGTTGGTAGGGTGGCTCTTGTTAATGGGATTTTTTCATCCAAAGGTTGAACTCCACCTCAGACTGTGATTAAAACAGACTTGCAGCTGGCACCCTCAGTGTTCTTTTTCAGTGCCCATCACTATTTTTTGGCTCTGAAACATACTGAGCTAGACTTGCAAGCAACTTGGCCTGGTCTAGAAGACTTCAACAAATATCCTCTTGAGTTGCTGGTGTGGAGCAGAAAGCAGCATGCTGTGGCTGAAGTCTTTAGACCTTGCTGCTAAGATCTAAGACTGGCCATGTGGGCCATCCCCCAAATGGACTAGGCTATCAAATTGGTGACTATTGACAACAGCTTTATTTGGCATATTCTTAGCCAGTTGTCTCAACACTGCCTTAACTTGATGTTCTCCTTAAAGCAAGCTAGTCATGTGGAAGATTTGTAAGTGGCCACTGTCTCCTCTTCTATTTTCTGTAGCTGATAAGCTATTTCTGGAGGATTGTCCTCCATGTTCTGATATCTGCTTTTGTTCTTAAAGCACAGTACCAAGAAGTTAAATTTACATGTGATGTTTGTGAAGGAAACTCATGTGACATCTGCTTCAAAGGCAGAGAAAATGTTTTGGTCTCCAATAGATTCAGCAGTGATGTTGTCTTAGTATGTACTGATTCTTGGATTAAACTGCAGGAAGTCTTTTATTTTATCTGGGTGGAAGAAATCCTGAAGGACAAAAATGCTATGTGATGACTAAATAAATGTCTGGTGCTTGCAGTAAGGTCTATTTATTGGTTTGTTAACTAATACATAGACAATCATTTGGCTGGTGAGCCTCACTCGCATCTCTGGGATGAACTTGGGGAGGTGTTAGTAACAAGCCATTGCTTTTAATCACTGCTGGGGGGGAAGGGCAGAGTGAGAGAGCTATTCATTGTGAAATGACCTGATGACCCAGGTTGACTACTTCCTGAAGTAAAAGTCCTTGTCTCTGTGCAAAATCCAAAGTATGCCTAATTTTGTAATATTGATAGAATCATGTTGTACCTAGAAAGAATGTAGCTGTCATAACTTCATGTTGATGGAAATGTCTGCACTGGGGGTAATGTGCCTTGGACTGTCTGGGGCACCCTTGTAGTCTTGTCTATTCAGAACTCTACTCTTGATCTGAAAGGAGAATGTTTTGGGTTTGTTTTGTTGTTTTGTTTTTTTTTTTTTCTAAGCATGAGTCTAATGTGAACCTGTTCACAGTCTGTGGAGCAAGATGTGCTCCCTTCATAACTGCAATGGCTCAAATACCATTTATTTTTTTTTCAAACATTAAAAGTGAATTGACACATTTCAACAGTCTCTAGTTTCTTCATTGCTAGCTGTCCAAAGCCAAAAATCACATTTGTTCAAAGTGAGCTGCAAGTTGTCTGGCCTGGAAGATGCTGATGATCCAAAGGAGGCAGGTTACTAGAGGGGGAGAAACTCAAACTGTGCTGGTGCTGACCTCTAGCTTGGCTCAAACACCAAACCAGAAGGAAGGATCCTGGGTGAGTGTTATCCTTCTGCAGCCCTAATAGGGTGCTTTTGTGCCAGGTAACCTAGATATGAAGGCATTAGGGCTAGCCTCTTAATGACTTTAGGAAAACCCAGTAGTATAGCAGCTAAGGTCATGGCTTTTTTATGCTCACAGGTGTCCTTTCATGCTTCCTCCCTGAGCTTAGTTTAAAGAAAAAAAAAAAAAAAAGATCTGAAACAGTTTCTAGTTGCCTGGAGTTGTGTTTAATTACCCCCCCACAAACATACACATCTCCCCCCAGAGAGGTGAACTTGTTCTTAAACCAACCCCCTTGGGTCTCTAGCTTGCTATTGATCCAACTTTGCTGTGGGTTTGTAGCTGTTCTGATATTCTGGAAAAGCTGCTGTGGGCTCTTAACTGTGGTGGTGCAATAACCATGCTGCAGGACAGCAACATTTCAGCATGGGAAATAAGGGGTAACTGAGCTGTAGACAAAAGCATGAGAATATCAAGCAGGTATAAGAGGAGCTGACTCCTAAGTTGGCTGTGTGTAACAAAACCATAGTACTACTAATCTAGCTTGCACCTTACAATGTTAAAAAGCAGAGGTGGTTTCTACTTTGGGAGGAGCTGGGAGTGACACTCTTCCTCCACTCCTCCCGGAATAGTCACAGCAAACCTTTTGGCTGGAAGTGTAGTTTCATGGCTTAAGATACAGCCATGCTGCACTGAGGTGCTGCATTCCTGGCATGGCAAGTCTGATTTAACTCTACTGCTCCTTGGAAAACGTTCGCAGCCTCTGTGTCTGGAGTCGTTGAGCCCTCCTAGTGCACAGTGGATCTTGGTCAAAACAGGTGATGCAATAAACTGGCTCACAAATATCGGGTGGAGCATGGGAGGCTGCTAATCCAAATATGAGAGGAAAAAAGACTTTTCTACTGTTAGTTCTGCTTGAAACCACTCATTTTAATAATGTATAGTTATATCCAGTGATTTTAGTGCTGGTGTAAATCCATTTGGAGCAGGGAGTGGAGAGCCTGCTGGTGGCTGGAGGGACTGCATTCTCTGGAACCATTTCAGGCAAGTAGAAAGTGGGTTTGTTGCTTTCCTAGATATATCATTGCAGCAGCAGTCTGTGCTTCAGGCTAAAGAAAAAGACTAGCTCACACCTTTAGCAATTAGGCAGTGAAACTGAGCCCTGCTCACCTCCCTGTAACCTATGCAATGGACACCAGTCCTTTGTGTCTTCAGCCATCCTTCTAAATGATTTATTGTGTAGTGCAGGAGATCTGGAGGTTACAAATAGCCTAACGTTAAGCAGCAGTTCCCCCTGCGTGGCTGCAAACAGGGTGAGACTACGTGGAGCTTTCTGTCCCTGCTGCCTTCCCAGAGCGCTCCCCAGCAGCTCTCTGACAGAGATTTTGGCTTTGACTTTTTCCATTGCCAGGCTGTGCTTTTGTCTCTAATTTCCACCACACGCAGGTGTTCTGCATTAGGACTTGGAAAGTTAACTGTTTCCCTGCCGAAGAGGTTAACAAAGTCCCCAGGACTGCTGCTCAGCTTCAATGGAAGCATGAAACTGTTTTGAAACATCTGGATCTGGCAGACCGAATGGAAGGTATGTATCTGTGGGAGAAACAGCTGGAGAAAGAAACTGCTTCCAGATGTTTTCAGGCAAAAGTGCTATTTAAATGTAAATTCAATATACTCTTACTGTCCTGTTTTACCAGCGTTCTGAAATGTTTAATTGAAGCGAAGTCCAAGATGCTGGGTGCTGTTTTTGAATAGGGGTTTAGACGGAGGATGATGTTTAGCGACGTGCATGTTCATTTGCTACGGTTAATAGTGCGGTTCATGATTGGGGGGAACATTACATTATTTTCTCTTTTACAAGCTGTTATTCAATTCTTCACGTACAATATTTCTTCCAGATGTGGCTTTATAAAAGCAAAGTTTTGTGAAACTGGAGAGTGTGTAGTCTGGTTTTGGTAGCTTTGCTGCATGTGTGTAATTATTAGTCATTATCTAGAGTTCCTTTTTCTGTGGAGGGAACATGGGGTAAAGCAATGGGAGAAGATGTGTTTGCCAGCTTGCTCCCTGCCTCACTGGCATGATATTCTGTTTCCTCTATGGCTACCTGTGGCTTAGAGAAGGGACACAGCAACTGCAAGATCCTCCTGGTGCTGGGCAATGCTGAATGTGGACTGGCATTGCAGCCTAGGGCACCAGGGCTTCATGTCAGTCAGTGCTCTCCCTTACTTCTGCGCAGCATAGTAGCTACGTGGCACGACTATTTGCAGTGTTAATCTTTTCCAAGCATGTGGAGGGAGTATTCATCTCTGGTAGACCCAGTACCCAAAGGACATGTTCCTTTTCACAGTGATTTTGCAGGAGATTTGAGATGAAAAGAGGAAACATGGAAAGCATTTTTATCTTGCTTTCAGTCTCTGATTGGTAAATCCTAAGGAAGCCAGTGCCACTTTGTGAAGGAAGCAGGGCTGTATCGTCCCTGCCCACCCGAGGCTTCCCTGGTCTTTGTTCTATTTATTGTGCGATGATTCTGACACCTTTACCCAGACTGTGACTCATAGCAACAGTGCCTGTGGTTCTCTGAGCACTGTATAGATACAGGAGCAGAGGAGCCAACTATGTTTATAAAAAGATGATCAGATGTTTCCTCCCTTAGGGCAGTGTCTAGCTGAGGCTGAGTAATAACTCATCACCAATGAGACAAATAACTGCTTATCATCAGGGCAGTGGCTTCATCAGCCCATCCTGTTTGCGACCCCAACCACGATGCTTATCTGAGGGCTGCCCTGTGTGAGCACTGATGGTCTCGGGAGCGGTGTCTCAGTGTCAAGCACAGGAAGAGGAACGAGGGAGCACCTCACCTCTCCTTACCTCCACAGAAGTCCTGTTACAGGGCATAACAGCAGAGCGGGGAATTGCAGCGAAGCTGCCTATTGCTGTGCTGGAGAGCTGGGGTTTCCTCGGCACAGTTAAATGTTGCAATAGGGAGAGCAGAGGAGTATAAGGACTGCTGTAAAAGCAGAACACAGTCTAGACTATGTCTTAAAATTCAGTCAGGCCTGCATCAACCCCTATGTCCAGATTGCCCTAGGCAGCCTCCAGATGGATTTTGCTTGTGTTTTTTTTTTTTTTTTTCTTTTTTGGATCTAGCTTCCTTGTTGTGTTAAACTGCCTCAGACTCATGCTCTCTTTAGCCTGGAGGGACCAACCCAGAAAGGATCATTCTGTCCACTCCTGATGTCTGCTGGCCACTGCTGCGGATAGGGGCTTGCTGGGCTCCTCTTCTGGTCCCCTGGCTCTTCCCTTGCAGGAAGCCTGCAGCCAGGAGTGGTAGATGCAACTTGAGGGAAAGCAACAGCAGGCTCTGCTCCACTACCTGGCAGGATCTGGCCCTGGATTAAGCTTAAAGGACAGTTTTATCAGGCCCTGATATTGCTCATTTTCTCTTGACTATGGAAGGAGGCTGTTTTAGTGGCTTTGTGCTCCTTGTCTTTTTGTCCTTAAAGCAAAGGCACCGGAGCTCTCTGTGGCCTGATGGAAAAATCTATAATGGGCCAGCACTCAGTGTGCAACACTGTGTGCTGCAAAGGCACTCTGAGAGCGCCGCAGGGGCTGTGGACGCCTAGGGGGAAGAGCCACGCTCCCAGGCGTGCCCTGCCTCGGCGTGCTCCTGCCTCTTCTGCCTGCCTGGCGGTGAAGCCGGCCTTGCCTGCAGGTGGTGGTTAGGAACGGGTGCTGCGGGGCAGCGGAGAGCAGGGCCAGCTCCCATTCTCTGGCCACAGCAGGCCTTGCTGGACCTGGGACGCTTGCAGTCCTGGCCGGAGGCTTTCCTCAGCCAGCTCCTGCTCAAACGCCGTTCTCCGGCACAGCCCTCCCCCCTCTGCCTGGTGCGATGGCATCTTTCCATTTCCTTTGTTCCCTTCCTTGCTTGCAATTCTCTGCTGATTTATGGCGGTTGCTCAGCAGTCTGACCGCAGCTCACCTGCCTGCGCAGGCCCAGCTGGGCTTCGTGTCCTCTCTCTAGGGCTGCAGGCTCGGAGGGGTGGCTTGGCCTCCCCTGGCTCCTGGCCAGCGGGATTTAAAGGAGAGATCCCAGCTGCCCTATGCAATAGGGTTCCTGACATTTAGACATGTGCATGGCCTTTTCTTTCTCCTTCCAGCCTGGGTGTGAATGAAGTGCTTTCAGTGGGAGGAGATAGCTGGGAACTATTCTCTTGCCTTGCATTGGTTACAGCCCATAAAAATATCCAAGGAATTTGCCACAGTGGTCCCTTGCTCTCATTCAGCTTCAGTCAAAGCCGGCCTTTGTTCCCAGTGCCACAGCCAGCAAGCGTGACACGCGCGTTGTACAGGACTGGGATTCGCAAAGCTGGGTGCGTGCTCCTGCTTAGCACACTGATGTTTGCAACTGTGCAAGCAGCTTCCACCCATTCTTGGGACAGAGGCAGAAACACTGGTACCATACTGTAAGGAAAGCTTTTTCTGCTGTCTGAGCACAGCACCAAGAGCAAAACCACTCCAGAATCAAGAGCTAGGGAAGGAGGCCTCCCTGCTATGTTACCCCAAGCTAGAGGAGACTTCGAGCGCTAGTCCTTGCTTTGTGCAGGCCATACTCAGGGCTTGGAGGTGCCACTCACAGGTTCTCATTATGAATTTGCTGCAGAAGGATGGAGAAATGTGCCAGGAGCCAGGAGGTGTCTTTTGCGTTATGAAATCCTGCAGAACAGACCCTCCTCTGTCGACATCTCTGGGCTGTTCTGCCTGGCCCTGCTGAGCACGGGCAAATACCGACGACCTGTCTTGCCCGCTTGGTGGGAAACTGTCCCCAAACTGGCACTGAACCGAAGGGTGAGCACAAATTCTCTGGACACCAGTCCAGGGTAAGCAGCATAAAAAGTCAGGACATAGTAAAAGGAGACAGTTCACCCAGCAGTTTAGTGCATCATGATATATGCTGTATAAACAGAGCTTCAGCCTTGTACTTCCTAAGCTGGGTCAGAGGGATGGGAATCCCTCCTTACACAGATATTTTGCTATGAGCAAGAGGTTAAGTGTTCAATTACAGACTTCTTGTTTAGTCTCGCACCCATCTTGCCTGGTTCCCCGGATGGCTGTACCGCCCTCCGGGTGTCTCCCGGAGGCAGGCTGAGCACCAGGCTGCTCCCGGCAGAAAAAGGACAGAGGGCTGACAAAACGCCAGCCACTCGCAGGATATGCCTCCGCTGCAGCCTTCATGCAAGCAGCTGGCACCCAGCCCAGAACATGGCTCTGGGGGAAAAAAAAAAAAAAAGAAAGAAAGAAAAAAAAAACGCTTTTTCTGTTTTTGAGGAAAGCCCCAAACCCTTGGACAAGGACAAAAACTTTTCCCAAATCCATTTTTTTTTTAAAAATCCTATTTTCCCCATGAGAAAAATATGACCTAGCAGAAAGTCCCTGACCTGCTCTGCTTCTCTGTAGCCTATTGATCAGGATGGATGGGGTAAATTTAGACCTATAATTCCTAAATTGCAAAATGTCCCCTCTGAAACAGCAGCTTTCTGGGATGACTATGGGCTGGAGTGCGTATGGCCCCCTCCGAGCAGGGCCCCCCCATACGGGACCTGGGGGTCCCCTTGGCAGAGCCGCTCTGATGCCCCTGCCTCTCTGCATCCTGTAATTAGCACTACAGAAGAAAGCCGCTGGGTGACTCAGCAGGTGCTGGATGCCAGGCCAGTGCTTCAATAGCTATGACTGTCCTGCAGCAAGACTGACACATGCAATTCAAGCAGGAGCCTGGGCTGCCTTAAGGTACTGTGTTACTTAAATAATTTATAGAAAATCATTAAGCAATTAAATCTTGCAGATCTCTCATTATACATAAAGCAGCTTGAAGCCTGTGCAGTAAACAGGGCAATGCTTCCTGCTCTTTTTGGATGTTGTCTTGAAATCTAGCTCCAATCCTTACTTCAGAATAACTATAATTATCTCTAATTGCCATTATTGTTTAACATTTTTAGCATTTGCAAGTGCAAACTGTTACAGTTTTCCATGCAGATACAATCAGCAGCCAGGGTTCACAATGAAAGCAATTAAAGTCTTGTGATTATTACAAGCCTACATGTCTATATAACAGCTTCAATCTGCATAACTTGCCAAGACGTAGGCTAGAAACTCAGACAAATTTAGCATTTATTTAGTAACCCAGCAAAGCTACTACCTCGTGCTGTCTCTAATGATTTGCATCTATGGCACTTTTTGGAAGGACAAGAGTGTTGAGGGGAGGAGAAAGAAAGCATTTTCTAGAATACAACCCTGGAGAATATAGCAAAGATAAAATTATGCACATGAATTATGCATACGAATTATGATTTCATTCCTATTTTTGTTGGGATTAGCTCATGTTTGGTGTTCATCCCTGGCAGATTGCTAGCAGTTCGGCAGCTCTCAGAGCACTCTCTCCAAGTCCCAGCAGGTCACTGCAGCTTTTGGTCCTGTGTTCCCCTCAGTAGCTGAGAGCTACCAGTCTCCAGCAGCAGCAGCCACCTCAGGTGGGTTTCCAGATCTTCTTGGAAATCAAATCCACTGTTAGAGATGACAGCCTATGCTCTTTAATGGATTTCAGGTCTGGAGCAAACAATTTCCCTGTGCTGATTTATAGCACCTCTTCCAAAAACATGCAATAGATGAAAACTAATTTAGTTTTATAGACTGTGGGAAAATAGCCCAACTTTAAGATTTTTTTTTTTTTTTTTTTTTTTTTTTTGAGATCTACCTAATAGGAACTGGATGCCCTCTTCCCTTAACAGTTTGAATTGGTTCTCAGTGAACTGGCTGTTCATGGCCTTTGGGCAGCCCTGTGAGATCAGACCCCAAAACAGCGGAGGCATTAGCAGGCTCGACAGCCTCAAACGGGACCCCGGGCAGCAGCCGATGCAGCGGTGGAAGGGCTCCTATGGGTACCAAGGGGAACACGGTGCCTGACTGATACCAACGGTGTTTCCAAAATTACTGCACCAGATTCACCTGCAGTTCCTAGCATGCAGTCAATTTAGGCAATTTTAAATAAGTCTAGAAGTCCTTCAATGCCAAAATAACTTTGGAAATCTGGTGCTCCAGCTGAGGTTTTCAGTGAGGCTGGGTGATCTCCTCAGACCACAAGGTGTTCCCATTTGAAACAAAGTTTAACAGCCCTCTTTTATTTTGTTGCTTTCTGCCCGGAGAAGGAATTATCCCAGTTATCCAAATCAGTAGGGCATCTGTGGCCAGGAGGAGGGTCCAGGCCATGCTTCTGAACAAGGATGTGGTGCTTGGGAAACCAAGTGGCAGATCTGGTCCCGGGCAGACTCAGGGAGCCAGGACTGCAGGCAGCACTCGGGCCCCATCCTGGTGGTGCAGCATGCCACTGTGCAAGGCAAGGGTCTGCGGAGGCCCGTGGATGCTCTCCGCCTGCGCACTTCCCGGCCATCCCACATATTGTCTCCCACCCCACTGCTGCCACGGAGTAACATCCCTGAAAGCTCCAGCAGTTGCTTACATGGGAAAATGAGATTAGGAAAGTATTTCGAGTATCTGTGTCTGTCCTTCAGTGGAAAACAAGCCTGGAGCCAACAGTGTTTGTTCCATCAGCCAGGGCCCATAGCTTGGGAAAACAGAGCCGAAAAGCACAGCGGGAGACGATTGGCACTGGCGGAGATAGCGCTACCCACCAGCACTGAATGTGTGCGTGCTTCTGGAGACTTGTAAATATTTAGCATAACCCAGGCAATTCACTGAATCTCCCTCTCTGAATATCCCAGGAATCAAATAACTCCGTGCACATGTTTCCAGGCATCCCTCCGCAGACACTGAGCCACGCTGGCCTCCCCGGGGCAGGTCCGCCTGGCCCACACGAGCACCAGGCTTCGCTGCCGGCACGTTTGTTTGTGGCGTCCATCCCCCTTAGCAATCCCCTCGGGGAAGCAGAGATGCTGCCCTGTGGCTGGCCCTCACGCAGGCGTTCAGCCCCGGCGCGCCAGGAGCTCGGCGTGCGAGGGAGCGGTAAGCAGCATGGCCTGGATTCGGCATGTCCGCTGCACCGGTGTCGGACTGCTTTGCGTCGCTGTGTCTGTGGAGTGAGCTCGCTCCTCAGTCCTGCGGCTTGCTTGCTCTCTAACCTGAACAAGTCACGCTCAGATCGTTGCAACTTGGTTTCTCCATCTGTAAAGCGATCCTGCTGCCGCCGTGCTCATGTCACTGGGCTGTGCAATGCCCTTCGCTCCGTGCCAGGGATGCGAAGCGCTCCTTCGCAGGGGAGAAGGCAATACTCTTGTAATTATTAAGTCCCATTGGCTTCCCTGGATGTATAAGCAGTACAGAGGAGCATAGATTTTCCACGGTTCCCATGTTTTACCTACTTTGAATTTGATACAAAGTGAAAAGTCAGTAAATTTGGGCAATCCCAGGAATGAGGAACAAAGGCAGAACTGTGGAAAAGAGCTGTGTCTGGGAAACCCTTGGACTGAAACCACCCCAAAATTCTGGTTTGAATTTTGGGCAACTTATTCTCCCAGGACAATAAGATTAAGATGATTTCTATCCATTTTGCCTTTTATAGGAACAGACATAGCTGACAAATCTGAAATGCAAGGAGGCAGTGAGAAGCAGTAGCAGCTCTGCAGGTCGTCATTTTATGTGAAAATCAGCGGGCAACTTCAGTGCCCTCGAGCTCTCTATCACAGCTCCTGTTTAGTTTGACTTCCCTGTGGCAGCTGTCACCATCCCTGGATTATCAAACCACCTGCCTGAATTTCAAGGAACTCATCCATTTATTCATCAGGAATATAATTTTGGGGAACTCTCAAGGGCCTTGAGATAAGAGCATCTGAAACTGGGATTTCTGCTGAGTGGTGCATACACCATTGGAGCTGGCATGGATGTCTGCTCAGGCTGTGTCATCTTCTCCCCTGCTCGAGGGGTTGTTCTGTGGGCTTGGGTGCTGCACGGGGGTGTTTCCCATTTAAGCTGTAACCAACCAGGTTCACAAAATGTTGCCCACTGGGAGTTCCAAGTGCTGCGGGTCAGTTTGGCTCTTCTCAGGGATTTTACAGTTGCCTTAGCCCTGCCACAGGCTGTCAAGCGTTTTAGATCATACCCTGCTGCCCTTCCATGGGGGAAAGCAACTGTTTGAATGCCTCAGATGGGTGGCACAGTTCAGAGGCAGGGTCCCCAGCAGGACCCCAAGCAAAGCTGGACTATGAAGACCGGCACCCACTGGCAGGAGACAGGAATCCAAGTAGCACAGCCCTGGGAACAACACTCACTCCATATGTCCTTAATGTGGCTCCTGAAATCAGTATGAAAGGAGATTCCTCTGCAATCAGGGGAACTGTCCTTTCCACATTCTTCCCTGGGACCTTCAAGGAGTTCAGGAATTCAATTCCCACTAATACAAGTTGCTTTGAAAACACCAACCTAAAATTTTAATTATGGCACCTTGTAATGTAGGTGAGGAAAGAATCCACCAGACTGTACCTACCTTATTTTCCTAAGGTATGAGTTTTGATGATTTATTAAGGCTTACATTTTTAACAATGTTATGTTGCTTAATGCTGGAAGATGTTCCTACAATTAATGAAAAATTCATAGATTGACTGGGGAAGAAAGAGACCATTTTATGTCCCCTTCCAGATGGCCTAAACCAGCTGCTCACTTTTTTCTTTGAACTGAGAGTCTAATGACTTCTATGTCCTTTGAAGTCTGTCTCTGTGCTGCTGAACCAGAGGTATTTGCATGATAATAGCTGGGCATGTTTATCAGTGGCAAACTTGTGCTATTTTTCCTCACGGCCACTACTGGACACCACGCAATGTTGGCTCTGGCTTGGAGTTTTTAAGGGGAGAGTAAACACGAAGGCTTACCAGGCACTGGTAAAAGTTGTCTTGGTGTGACACTGCCGGATTCAGTGGAGTTACTCCCTAAACCCATCTGGCTCAGTCTCTTTACCCAGATTTCTGGCTGGTTTGGTTGCTTTATAAACCCATGCAGTGGTTTCAGTCTTGTGTCAAAAGATTTATTATGGCCTTACAGAAGCGAGGAATGCTGTTAAAAGGCGAATTTCAGCACCCTTTTACAAACAGAGGACAATAATTAAGGGCTTAGAGTATGTAATAAGAAGTCTTAAAAATAATAAATCACAAAATGGTGACAAAAGGAACAAAAAAAAAAAACAACTGTGGATTTGGTAGAAATTTATGCTAAGCAAGGAAGTCGGGAAGGCAAAGCTTAAATTCCTGGTTTTGGAATTTCAAAAATGAAGTGGCTCTGCTTGAGCCAGTTCCCAGACACTGCAAATTGCCGCAGAGCCACCAGTGTCAGCTGTGGACCAGGCCCCGGCATGGTCACTCTGCTGAACCCACAGACACTTCTGGCTTCTGGCAGAAGCTTGCTGGGACGGAGCGCAGACCACTGCTCCGGAGAGCAAACGGGACTGAGGGGGACACCGGAGAGGGGGTGGGTCGTTTTCTCCCTGGGCCAGCTGCTGGTTTTGTGTTGTTGTACAAAGCTGTTTGCCTTCGATCCCTTTTTATTAAGGTAACCAAAGCTACATGCAAGCGGTGGAGGAACAGGGCACCGGCAAAATTCCAGTTAGAGAGCTGGGCAGTCAGCAGAGCAATTGCCAGTGCAGCTAACAGGGGTCACCCCCTGAACCCCAGTGTGTGTACTGCGGCATTCACAGGGAAGCAGAAGGGGTGGCAAGGAGTGAGGCGTTCTGGGGTTAAATGCAACACAGCCGATTTGATTCGCTTTCACACCACGACCAGCTCCACCCATGCATGCTTTTCTTCTGACAGTGATGAAGATGACCCTCATACAAAGACTCTACCATACTGAAGGTGGCCATATGCTCCTCTTTTTCACTCTGCCTCCCAGCACATTTAGATGATATCAAGCAGATGCTCTCCCTAAAGCAATGGCTAGGCTGCGAGGAGCTCCCTAAAACTCTCTCATAGCACAGTATTAGTATAGGGTACCTCTTGAGGCTGTCTCTTTACTATGTGTTTTGCTGTGCCTGGCACCTTGGATCCCTGCTGCTGATCTGTGGAGAAAAGTAATAAAGAATAAATGGAATGATAAATGTGAGAAGCAGAGTAATGAGCAATAACTAGACAGCCAAGTGCAAAGAAGAAAGCCACAATGATGGTGGTGGTACAGCACGTGTTTTTCTTACTTGAGGTGCCCAGTCTGCTGAGGGCATGAAAGGAGGGTAAAGTGCAGAAAGCTGTTGGGAAGAAGTGCCAACAGTCCCTTTAGCAGGTGACCAGACCTTGGCTTTGCCAGTTTGTGACATGGGCAGAAGAAGGTGCTGTATGTGCCAGCCCAGCAGCCTCCTGCTCCTTTCCCACTGTGCTGTTCCCTGCGCTTGAAACTGTGTGTGCAGGATGGCGGCAACACATGGCAAATCCCAGGGGCATGTGTATTTCCTCATCAACTAGTCTGAGACGCTCTGAGATGTTTCAATCCTTGGCTTCTCTGCTGGAGTCTTACTCCAAAGGAAGTGATCGGAGGCTGTAAGTGAAGTTGATGCTGCCCATCAGCAAGAAATGGCTTTCAGGGGAGGTGTGGGTCAAATCTGGAGTAACGTCCTTGAGATGAGCAGGTTCCTCTTCCCAACTGCAAGTCCCTTGTGTCTCCAGTGCTGTAAATCTGTTGTCTCACCATTGTGACAAAATTGGGTATAGAACTGAGCCAGAGAAGGGCAGAGGATGGATGACAGAGGCAGCATGTTAGGAGTCCAGCAGCCCTAGACCAGGCTCTTATTTCACATTGTACAGACCGCTTACGGCGGCTTTTAATGAAATGCTGCGTGTCCTCCGTGGTAATAAATGCAGTCTCCCTAAAGCACGCCACGCGGAAGCACAGCCTGTGGTTACGCAGGGAGGCCGAACCCGGCCGCTCTTCCCTCGCAAGGGAGGCCGGACTGCGCGCCGTGGCCGCGCTGGGCTCCGCGGCGAGGCGGACGCAAGCGCGGCCGGATGGTGCCACCTGCCGCACGCGGCGGCCCCTCCGCAGGCCGCTCCTCGCTCGGTGGCTGCACTCCTGCTGCTGCCTCGAGTATAAACCCCACAGCGGCCGGACACGGTGGGCCAGCCCGGGCCCGGGGCTCCTCTCCCGCCGGGCGAGTCCTGCTCTGCTCCCTGCGTCGCCGGGGGGATTCGCTGCCAGCCCCGCTCACGCTCCGACAGTCTCATCCTTAAACTGCTGCGTGCTCCTGCTGTGGAACAAGGCGACCACCCGGGAAATAGCGCCGCTCCACTCAGAGCTCTATTTTACTCCATTTAGCTCTATTAAGCTCTCTTTAGCGCTCTATCTTGCTCTCTTTAGCTCTCTCCAGCACTCTATTTAGCTCTATCTTGCTCTCTTTAGCTCTCTTTAGCTCTCTTTAGCTCTGTCTTGCTCTCTTTAGCTCTCTTTAGCTCTGTCTTGCTCTCTTTAGCTCTCTTTAGCGCTCTCTTGCTCTCTTTAGCTCTGTCTTGCTCTCTTTAGCGCTCTTTAGCCCTCTCTTTAGCTCTGTCTTGCTCTCTTTAGCGCTCTCTTGCTCTCTTTAGCGCTCTTTAGCCCTCTCTTTAGCTCTGTCTTGCTCTCTTTAGCGCTCTCTTGCTCTCTTTAGCGCTCTTTAGCGCTCTCTTTAGCTCTGTCTTGCTCTCTTTAGCGCTCTCTTGCTCTCTTTAGCGCTCTCTTTAGCGCTCTCTTGCTCTCTTTAGCGCTCTCTTTAGCTCTGTCTTGCTCTCTTTAGCGCTCTCTTTAGCGCTCTCTTGCTCTCTTTAGTGCTCTTTAGCGCTCTCTTTAGCTCAGTCTTGCTCTCTTTAGCGCTCTCTTTAGCTCAGTCTTGCTCTCTTTAGCGCTCTCTTTAGCTCTGTCTTGCTCTCTTTAGCGCTCTCTTGCTCTCTTTAGTGCTCTTTAGCGCTCTCTTTAGCTCTGTCTTGCTCTCTTTAGCGCTCTCTTTAGCTCTGTCTTGCTCTCTTTAGCGCTCTCTTGCTCTCTTTAGCGCTCTTTAGCGCCCTCTTTAGCTCTGCCTTGCTCTCTTTAGCTCTCTAGCTCCAGGAACCACCCGGAGCTGGCTCGAGGGGCACGCGCTCGCCCTCCTTGCCCGCCCCTGCGGCCGCGGGGCGCCCTGGCTGGAGCCGCGCCTCGGCTCCCCCTCTCCCCCCCTTTCCCCGCGGGGCCGCTGCCTTTCACGGGAGCAGCGGATCGGGCCCCCGCGGCCCCGGCTCCGCCCGCCCTTCCGCCCGCCCTCCCGGCCCCCGTAGCCGCCCCTGCCCCTGCCCCGGAAGTGCTCCCCGTTGCCATAGCGCCGGTGCCGGGAGGGCGGAAGATGGCGGCGGTGGCGGTGCCACAGCCGGAGCCCGAGCCGGGGCTGGGGTCGAGCGGCTCTTTCCGCCGCTACCTGGCGCGGTTGGACGCCCTGCGGCCGCAGCCCGGCTCGGAGCGGCCCGGCGGCCGCCGCACCGAGCTCCACCTGCTCTTCGACCAGCTCATCTCGGAGAGCTGCGGCCCAGTGGCGCCGGCGGGGCCCAGCGCGCAGGTACCGCGGCCGCGCCGGGGGCGGGCGGCCGCCAGCGGGCTCTGAACGTGCGGCTTCCTGCGGTAAATGCTGTAGGGCTGCAGCACCGGCCCTGCGCGCCGGGGATGCGTCGTGATTCATTATCGTGCTACGGGCAGGGCTGACGTGCCTGTTTGTTCCCCACGTTTTTTTTCTAGAGTAGGGCTTTTTTCTGCATTTTGGAAGTACTTAATCCGTGTTTTTTCCCTCTCCTTGATCCTCTAACTTTATATTATTTTGCCCTTATTACAGTGGGTTTTGGGTCTAGTGTTTAAGTGGTACTCTCTGAGTGTCACTCTTGCAGTTAAAATCCATGTAATTATATATCTGTATCTGGATGGATGTCTGTGGGTGAATGAGGGAAACCTCACCAACTGGAGCTTTGTTATGTTATCTATCCATATGGAAGTTAGTGTTATCCATCCATGGATCTGGATATGTGATCAGACTCTTAGCTGATGATGTGGTTTCCATTTTAGCTTTGTTGTCTCTAAATAATAACCTGAGGCTGTCTTTTCCAGGATGTTTGTGCTTTGCTTGTCCAAGCCTGTCAGCTGGTTAATTTTGATCAAGAACACCTCGTCAGCAAAGTCTGTCAGCTCATCCATCACTTACTTAACAGATTTCAGGTATGGAAACCTTGGGCATGCCCCTTTCCATGCTTGCCCACTACTCCCTCTCTTGTGAGGCTGTGGAGCAGGCCTTAATATGGAGTCACTCCAATTTTTGTTTTAGCATTTATTTATTCTTAGCTGATGTTCTGATCTGTTTGTAGAATGGTTGAGGGGTTCCTCATGTAAGAACAGCTTTCAATGAGAAGTGACACACCATAAGAAATACTCTTGGTTAGAAGATGTTTTTTTGATTTACCCATTTCTTCAATGTTGACTGTGATGGTATATAATTTTAACAGCTACATCACCAGAGTCTGTAACCATCAAGAGGCAGCGATATTGACTTCAGCGGTACATGATGATGCTCTTTTTCTTGACCACAATTCTTTTTTGTTGTCACAGGTGATAGTTGATGAACAGAACTTGAATTTTCTTCTCTCCTACTCCATTTCTGCTCTTAAGCAATGCAGCTCTTGGACACATGTTGAAATTCTGCAAGCCTTAGCAGCTCTTGTTTACAATAATGGACCTAAATGTCAGAAGGTGAGTTTACAAACAGGAGAAAGTAACCACTAAAAATTTACAGCTTGCTATTTGTATTTTCTTTTTTTTTTTTCCAAAGGAAAGAATAGAAAATATATCACATTCGTGAATCATGATACCCTTTATGTAAAGATTACATCCCATTTAAGTGTTGCCTGGTATTTGTGGAAAAGTTAAATTTCAAGTGAGTTATAACAATCAGTAGGTAAATCTATTTTGCAAATAGATTTGGCATTCCCAGGCCAAATATGTGTATATCAGCAGGCTGCAGTTTTAAGGACCACCTAGTGTCTGGTGTGAATCAAGGAATACTGCTAAAGGAAGGGCAGATTGTATCTGGAGACTAAGCAGCCTGGTATGTCTGTGTGTGAAGCAGGAAGAATGCAAAGCTCTTTAAATTGCACATTACTCCGTGGGCTCCACTGAGAATCCTGAAATTTATCCTGTAACCAGATCATGTCTTTAGTGTGCAGTGGACTCAAAGCTATTTCAAAGAGGAGGTTGTCAGGTTTCAGTCCTGAACTTTGTGTGAAGCCCCTTGTTGCTGCTGAATGACTGATCACATGTGGCATGTTGAATCCCCTAGCAATTACCAATTCTTGGCAGCCTGCAGAGAAGTTTTCTGCCATTTGGCTGAAGCATGGAGTGGTGATGGGTCCGTGCGAGCAGTGTTGGAGCTGTTGACTTGAGTGGGTTTGTAGCCTATATAACTGCAGCAGTTTGATACAGTGGTTGTTACTAACTTAGCTTTATGGCTGGGAAGAAGGCATAAATTATGACTTAGTCTGAGCTATAGTCATGTCTGATGTTTCTTTAATATAAAATAAGAGAAGTTAGCAAGTGAATATTGTCTTGTCACTTTAGTCACACAGTCTTTGTACGAAATTTGAATTTGCAGCAGTCAAATATTTTCTGTTTAGCAGAGAGATGTGGAAGGACCAGTAAGCTAAAGGAAGAGTACTGACCATAATGACTTTTGATGATTTGTTCTAGTATCTCCCAGATTTGCTGGGGAAGGCTGGACTTCTGTTACAGTTCAGTGATTCTGCTCAGTCGGATGTGGAGCTCAGGAGGGCAGCAGTACGCAGCATGGCAAACTTGTGTCTCAGGTGTGTAACAACTTTTACAGATGATGGAATGGATGCTTTAGAAGATGCACATCTAACAGTGCAGCCAGCTAGTCACCTCAGTTTATACTAGACACAGTGAATGCAGAACCTGTAAGCTGTATATGCATAAATGTGAAATCTTGAACTTTAGCGGTCCAAGCTGTTTTCTCAGAGGTCCCATCTAACCTCAATTATTCTGTGATTCTAATTTCAAGAAAGTCACTTGCAATATTAGAGTTGGCTTGTGAGTATTGTCAAACATACACTGATGAGTTGAGGTAGTTAAATGTAGTGGTTCCAGATACTTAGGAATCCATTACAAAGGAATTTGTTTAATTAATCTAAAGCCATTGCAACAGTGGCCAGCTCATAATAAGTGGGTAGTTAAGGTACCAAAAATGAAAGTGGTGCAATTGTCTAACTGCATGAAGAGAGAGGACAAGTGGATATTAAAATGTTTCAGCACATTCAGGCTACCCAGACTTCATGGAAGCTAGGGAAAAGGCAAAAGTCATTCAAGGTCCTTTTTAAATGCCACATTTTGCCTAAAAAGTCCTTATGCAGTTTAACTAATTTGGTAGCATCTTCAGCTATTATCTTACTTCTTTCCCAAAGGAGTAGCCATACCTCTACTGTAAGAGAAATGGCATGTGCACACGCCTGTGGCGTGGAAGAGCAAGGCCAGGCTAGTTCATCAACCATTGGGTTACCGAAGTGCATTCAATGAGTTCTCAGTTTCAGTTCTTAGGGCTTTTGTTTCATATGTAAGAATATAATGTGACTCTTACTGCAATAATATTTTACTGTAAGAATGTTTTTTTAACAGGCTTTCACAGCATGTCTTGTAGAGCTTGGCTGTATGGAAAGCGTGGGATGAAAAACATTAGACATGACAGCTTGCTGAGCTAGACATGGAGATTTATTGTAATTGAGAAAGTAGCAACGGAAGTAGTAGATTACGGCTCGCTATGATTGTACGGGCTCTATGTGCAGAATGTTTTCTTTTGTACTTTGTAATGATAGAGTTTGTCCCTATCTAAAAGCCATCTCTAGAGTACTACTTGGATCTGAGTTAGTGTAATTTTTTAAAGCTGTATGATGGACTGAAAACCACAGTTTGGCTCCTCTTGCTTTTATTTTAGTGTTCCTGGACAGCCATATTTGGATGAGTCTTACAGAAGTGTCTGTTTTCAAACTTTTCTAAGTATTCTGCAGTCTTCTAAAACCTCCAATGTAGATGACATCACCTTTTGCATGGTAAGTGTGAACCTAATGGTCCAGAATACACCAATTAGGAAACTGTGCTGCTCACATAACTACTAGTGGAATATTCAAGTCACTTGGTAATTTCGAATTCAAAAGGTAACTGTATTATAATCAAACATTTCCTCTTTGGCAGAAGTGATGTGCTATACTTACGACTTGGAATATTGTCCAAATATTCCAAATATTTTCTTTATATTTCAACTGAATAATGTAAGTGACTGTTTCAGTAATTAAAGTTGAACTGCTTAGAAGGTCACCTGAAAGATGCAAACTTTCAATGTTTTGAGAAGAAAAATAAGTAATTCTGTGTTTTTGTTTTCAGTTGCTGCAAAATGCGCTGAAAGGCATCCAGTCACTTCTAAATGGTGGGAAGATGAAACTAATGCAAACTGACCAACTTGGATCTCTTCTTGCAGTATTAAAGGTAGATACTCAAATCCACTTTCAGAAAGAGGCAGAGACTGCAAGGTGCATGTTAAGATGTTTATTAAGTGGGAAACAGTATGAGATTAGAAAAGGGAGCAGAGAAGCCTAAGCATAAGAGGAAGAATGTAGTGTGAGATATAAAGAAAAGGCATTGAGTTTGTCTCTCTCAGCATCTTACCACCTCTCCTCAAAAAGGAATGTGAGAGAAAGATAGGAGGCTCATTTTTTTTAAAGATCTACTTAAAATCCTTCTAGGATAGTTGAATTTCAGATGTTGCAGAGCTGTTACATAGATGTTGCATAACATAGGGAGAGACAAGACCCGAAGAAAGGATCACAAACCATACTGAAAATTAATAAACACCTAAACAAACAAACATTAAGAAGAATGCTAATGTTTTTGTTACTTTCCTAGAAATGTATGTTTCATGGACTGCCAGGACTGAGCATAGAAATGCCTCCCGCCTTGTACCCAGCTCCATTACCTCAGTATGATAAAAGGTCGCCTGTCAAACAGGAACAATCGGAATTGGCTGCCTTTAAGCAAACAGGGGTAACCTGAAAATATGTTGCTTCTATTGCATGCAGATTGTGTGTGTGTGTGTGTGTGTGTGTGTATATTTGTTGTGATCTTATGTTACCTGATGTGATACTAGTGTTTGACAGTGTGACAGTGTCTTTGTCTTCTGAGCATGTGATACATTTCAGGTTCTTTGCTTTAAAGGTATTGATCATAAATCTTTGCACTGAATAAAATTGCTTTGTAAACTCAGACGACTAAAACAAATGGCTCTGCAGAGACTGTTTTTCCTGATTCTGTGTGCATCAGTTATTCATCTGTAGCCAAGAATTCTTGGCTTGCAGATGTGGGACTGCTTGCAGTCTAGTCAGAGCTTTTCATTTTATAAATTGCATTCTTTCTCCCCTAACACTTGACCAATTCCCAATTATTTGACTTTCGTAGGGAAGTCAAGTTCATCTGGAGACTGCTGCTTTTTTTTTTATTATTTTTTTTTCTTTCTTTTTCCTTCCTCATCTGCTCTGTTTAATCCCTCTACAGGTTATTATTTAACCTTGTTAAAGTATTTTGGATTACAGATTATCTGAAAGACATTAGACAAAATAAAGTAATATAGCTGTGTTTTTGACTTTTGCTTTTTAGGTGCTAAATACCTACTGTAAATCCAGAAGAACTACAGGAATATTTGCTGTTCCTCTTCTGTAATCACTTTATGTGAAATACAATCCCAAAGAAAAGTTTTGTTGGAAATCTTATGATTTACTGATAATCAAAGGCCAGTTATTACTAATTAGTTAGCATTATTACTAATAGGCAGAATTTGTAGGCTCTTATATATTAATGGTGTGTGATTGTCTATGTATGTGTAGTATTATTGTACAGGACAATATATGTGCAATATTGTTGCGTATAGGATGATAAATGGCTGTGATAACTCTCTGGTAAGCAATATCTTCTTTAAAAATAACTCATTTAGAAACTAAAACTTGTAAAATTGTGGGTTGATGAACTTCACTGAAGACGTGATTTATTGTATTACACTCAGATTTTTTCTGGATTAACAGTTTTATTCTCTGATGACACCTTTTCCCATTAGTAAAAAAAAAACCTTACAGTTGTAAAATGTTTAGAAATCTTTCTAGGTACTATTCCAAAAGATTCTAAAAATCTGTTTTTCTTTTTGAAACAGAACCGAAGAAAAAAGTCCAAAGGGAAACAAAAGAAGGGAGAGTTTGGGGAAGACACAAAAGAAGATTTGCCTGATACAGGAAATGAATCAGTCCATGAAATAGACATGCTGAAATTACACTTGGGGGATGTGCAGAACAGGCCCTGTTCAGATTCTCAAACTCATGCGTTAGATGTTACATACATGCATGCTGGAAAGGATCACTTATCTTCACATTATAATAGTTGGAAAAGAATCAGCAGTAGTGAGTCAGAGTATTCTGATGCTGAAGGTGGAATACAAAGCAAAATGAGGTAGTTGTTGTTCATGTAAACATAAAGCATGGTAGCAAATAATACTGCTGTTGCTATCAGTTAAACTTATGTATCACATTCAGTGATGCTTTTTGTTCTTGTAGATTTGGCACCAATTTTATGTATGTGCAGACTTCCTACACTTCAGTAGGATTCCACTACTTTTTTCCTAAACAAAACTGTTGAGAAAATCTCTTTTGATTTATGTGGTGGCATATGAAAATTGGAGGGCAATAATAAGTATTAGTTTGAAAGTAAATTTAGACCAAAAACAGGAAGAAAAAGAATAAAGTATTCACTTGCTGTTCTTCCAGCTAGCCACTAACGTAAGTGAAAGAGGTTAAGTCCAATGTTTTTCTCTGCTGCTTAGTCATTAGTCTTTTTGTTTATTTGTTTTTAAGATCTTACCAAGCTAAAGTTCGTCAGGGTGCTCTAGCCTGTTTTCTCTCTGCTATAAAATCAATAGAAAAAAGAGTTCTTTATGGCTACTGGTCAGCATTTGTTCCTGATGCACCTGGTATTGGCAGCCCTCAGTCAGTGTCGTTGATGACTATCGCTTTAAAGGACCCTTCTCCAAAGGTGAGGCGGTTCTGTAGAACTGAAACCATTGTATTTTCAAGTATTAATCTTAAGATTTGCCTTCTCTGACCTTCAGTAAGCAGAGTACTTTGGCTCCTGGATTTTTGTTGCCTTTGTCACTCCAACACAAAAAATGAAAGAAGATGTATTGCTTAAAGGAACAAAGGATTGGTTATATACTCTCTAAAGCTATGAGAAATGATTGCTTAAGTTGAATTTTCTCTTACTGAAGAAAGAGACTCATAAATTTTAAACTCCTCCATCAGCTCAAAGGAAATGTTGAAGAGAGGATGGAAGAGGGAATTTCTCGTGTGATATGGTTGTTCTAAAGAGATGATAATTGCTGTGAATTGAGAAATGAAGGAACATTAGCAGAGAAAGTTCAAACATTACAGAAATGTTTCAGCTAGCATTGCCAGAATGAGCATGCAATCAACTGTTACACACTAGAAGGAAAGTAAGGTAATTAAAGAAGAAGGTGAAAAATTCAGATTAAAACCAAATTTCCAAAGGCTAATGAAAATGGTCATCTTTCTTTCTTCTTTTCATATTTTATCTTTGATACTTGGTAAAAATCTGCAAAGTCCAGAATTACTGGGGAGGAGAACAGAAATGTCACTTTTTTCTGATATAAAGGCTCCCAAGGTTATACTGCGTAGTAAAAATATGGTTTGCATCAAATGGTTGAGATGAGAATTCAGGAAAGTCTAGGGGAAAATAATGGATTCCCAAAAAATCTTCCCTGGCTAGTAAAAGAAAAAAACTCAGATAAAGGATGAACTGTCAAGTCATTCCAACGAATATTTGCTAACAACTTAGTATATCTAGTGCTCTGTAACTAAACTGCTTTGGAAGAACCAAAGGTGAGGTCTCTTGTGTTGTAAAATGTTATCTTGGAACTCAGCTTTGTTGAAAAATGATGTTAACAATTTCTTCAGTCCTTACTTAGGTAGTACTTTTTGAGGTAAAGAAAAAGTGTGGTGTAATGGCCGCAGGTTAAACAGGAATAAGTATGTAAAAGAAGTTGAGAATTTTCTTTTATTTGTAGTAACATTCTTTTTTTTTTTTATCATTTCAGACACGTGCCTGTTCTCTTCAAGTTCTCTCAGCCATACTGGAAGGTTCTAAGCAGTTTCTTTCTGTTGCTGAGGATGCTAATGATCACAAGAGAGCTTTTACTCCCTTCTCTGTAACTATTGCTTCTAGCATCCGAGAATTGCACCGCTGCCTGCTGCTAGCCCTGGTAGCAGAATCCTCCTCTCAAACTCTGACACAAATAATCAAGGTAATTACCCTGATGTTACCCTACTTGGTGTTTTTGCCAGGTCAGAGTAGTAAAGTACTTTTTCTAGAAGTCAAGCTTGTAACCAGGTTTCTAAAAGCAGGTAATTGGGTCACTTGTTTTCATGTGCCCTCAGATAATTAGCTGTCTAAATGACCTGAATTGCAGATGTAAAAACAAATCTGTTGGAGGCCAAGCTGACATTGTAATCACCATTCTACGTATGTTCTTTTGTGTGTTTCAGTGCCTTGCAAATTTGGTTTCAAATGCACCATACAACCGTTTAAAGCCTGGTCTACTCACAAGAATTTGGAACCAGATAAAGCCATACATTTGTCATAAAGGTTTGTATTCTGTTTGGCTGGATCCTCTTTGTATATGTTATACTTTAATTCAGTGTTGGCTGTTGTGCAATACTTGTGAATTTCTTTTCTTGTGCTTGGTAAATACATAAATAGGTCTATCACTTTCAAATTATGTTATGATCTGTCTTGTTTGAAAACCACTAAAGAAGAGCGCTAATGCATTAGCAATATACTAACAGACGGTTTTTTCTCTTCCTCCTTCACTGTTATTTTTTGCAGACGTTAATGTACGAGTTTCTGGTCTCACATTATTAGGAGCTATAGTATCCATCCAAGCACCTTTACCAGAAGTGCAGCTACTTTTGCAACAGCCCAGTTCTTCAGGACTAAGTAATAGTGGTACTGGCACCCCTCATTGTTCTAATTCTTCAGAGCAGTGGAGAAAAACACACTCCTTGAAAGGGGAACCTCCAGATAACCCAGGGAGAATACTTTCAGAACCATGCTGGCTCATCCGTCTATGTATTTCCATCATTGTTCTACCCCGAGAGGATTCCTGTTCTGACAGTGATACTAACTTTCCATCTGGGAGCGTTTATGAACCTTCTCCTGTTCGACTGGAATCCTTGCAGGTGGGGATGAACAACTAGTTCACTGGTTGTGTTCTGGCATCTTGTGAAGGCTGGGAATCTTCCACGTGTAAACTCTTCAATATATAATCTAAACTAAAGTTTTCCTAGAAGAAAGTGAGAAAAACCTTGCAATCAAAGAACCTACATGCACAGAAACTATGGCATGATGCTGGGTGTGACTAAGAATTGCCTATGAACACTGGGACTTGGCCCTCTTTTTTTTTTTTTTTTTCATGTAACCACATAAAATGTTAAGATTTTGTAATATACATCCCCAAAAGTCTCACTCTTTTTCTGGAATGATGGCTGTTTTTTGAATCTAGCTTCTCAGAACTTGACAGCAATATTACAGGAGATACAGAATGTATTGCTTTTCCAGCCACTTCTGCTTAGTTTTTTAGCTACAGGAGACAGTAACTCATAGTAAATAATTCATCACATTGCTACCTGATAATGTTTTTGTTGCCTTTTTTTTTTTTTTTTGAACAAGATAATGGAATAAGGTTTTTAATTAGCTCTAGTATTCTCAACCTGGTGCTGCAAGGTGTATCTTGTTACGTTAGAGTTTGGTTTATGGTCACTGTGCTGGTAGCCCGTTAACAGGTTCTCTGTGTGTGTTTAGAGTGTTTTGGTTTAATAGAAGGAAAAAAGTACTGAGTGGAATTTTCTTCTATTTGTGTTTAGGTGTTGGCCCTTCTTGTAAAAGGCTATTTCTCTATGGCTCAGAGCTATTTGCTAGAGCTTGGAGAAGTGGCTTGCAAATGCATGGAAGAAATGGATCCATCTATTCAGCTTCATGGAGCCAAGGTAATATCATCAGGGAACACCAGCATTGTTTTATCAAGTTAGTTTTACCTATCAGTGTGCTCTGCAATTATGGATAAGTAATGCTGAATATTCAGTGCATCTATGTGTGTTTCCTGTAGCACACTGTAGAAAGGAGCCCATGCCCTTCTGTAGCTCTTTGGTAAATTCAGCACCTTACCACTTTAAGAAATGCACCTTCTGGTTCCAGTCTTGTGTTATTTGCACAGATTTATTGCTTTGGGAAGTGCAAGGACTGTAGCACTGGCCCTTCCGTGATTTAACATCAGCTGGTACAGAATCTCTAGTCTCTCGCCCAAAGAAAAGCTCAAAGAGATTCTCTCTGGCAGTTTGTTATGCTGCCCTAGCTGGAGACTTTATTTAAGAAAGGCTTTCCCTCCAATGTTCTCTAACAGAGGCAGAATAGAGTCTAAAATAATTCTGAATCTTGTATTTTTGTTCCTTAGGTAAATAAGTATAGTTCTAGGTAAAATTTGCCATAGTTCCATGATACTTGAATCATCCTTGATTACAAAAAAAAAAAAAAAAAGGAAAAAAAGTTGCTTTTCATTTTTTGCAGCTGCTGGAGGAGCTAGGCACAGGTATAGTGCAACAGTACAAACCTGATTCGACCATTGCCCCTGATCAGAGAGTACCGGTCAGTGTGGTAAGTGTGTGGGCTCTGTCTTAGATTGCACTCAACTGAGCTTCATTTCCTGAATTCCCTACAAAGTTACTGGCATGGGTACAGATTTGCAATTGCAAAAAAAATTGCAAAAAAGCAATTGCAGAAAAGCGTAAAGAGAGCACCCTGCACCACTGTAAGAGCCCGGTATGTGTAATTTCTTGCAAATTTCCTGCATGAAACTATAGGGAAAACTTGCCTTCCTCTCTAATATGTTTTGTTCTGCTTTGTTACTAAAGTGAGCTGGCAAGGTTGATACCTATTGTTTTGAAAGTATGTGGCTGTGTGTTCCTGTGATGTGACTGCTGTCTATTGAAGTTGAGCAAGGGCTCTAATACAGTCTGTCATCACTTTTTATCACGTTCTTGCATTAGTAGTTATCACAGTGGAAATTGCTATGTGGAAATGTTAAAAAGCTTTGTGCTTTAAAGATTCTTGTCGTTTTGAAGGCAAAAGTATTGGAATTCATGTTGGTTTGGAGATAGGCGATTTTCACATGGTATTTACACTATATGCATTTCCTCATCTGTTTTCTTCCTGCCTGATAGAGGTCTACCAGCTGGAGGAATAATGCAGATACTGCATGTGGTATCAATGCTACGTAAAACCTAGACAAATACACTTTTAGAGTTTTGGTGAATTTGCGTTGTTACATGAGCCTGCCTGAATATTCTGACTGCTCAGCAGTGCAGAGAGGGTGGTTAATACCATAATATATGTGATTATAGAAAAATCCATTACTTGAGGCTGTTTTAAGAATTACAGAATAGTTGAGGTGGAAAGGACCTTTGAAGATCACCTAGTCCAATTGCCTGCTCAAGCATGGTCAGCTAGAGGAGGCTGCCCATGGCTGTGTCCATTCAGGTCTTGAATAGCTCCAAGGATGGAGACTCCACTACTTCTCTGGGCAATCTGTTCCAGTGTTCAGCCACCCTCACATTAAAAAAAAAAAAAAAAAAAAAAAAAAAAAAAAAAAATTTTTTGATAAGTTTACTGAAGCTGAAGAACTATCATTCTACACAGGCCTATTTAAATCCTGTTTCTATGAACAGCAGGCAATTTAAAAAACTACTTTAGAGTATGTTAAATTTTCAGCCTGTCCCCAGTGACTGTACAAGACAGGAAACATGTCTAGTATGTCTAGTTCCACTGGGTTTCTGTTACTTAATATGACTATAAATTATCAGGCAAATGAAAATACCTAAATATGTGGTTTTAAGAATGGAATTATAATTCTACCGAATGCAATCTGATTGAAACATATGTGCCCTTAAAAAGGAAGCAAATAGAATCCAGTGAGCTTTATAGCAGTACTAAAGTGACTGAAAAATAATTTGTACAACTGGACACTGTGTAATTATTTTAGAGTTATAAACAGTTGTAATAATCACTTTGCTTGGTTATACTACCTGCTCTAAGTATGTCTTAAAGATCTTAGAAAAAGACAATTTATTGTAGTAAGTGTGTTGGTAGTATTTTCAAGTTTAGCCAGTGTGAGATAACTGTTGCATTTAAATACATAAACTCAACTTTTTCTCTGTAGGTTGTAACTTTCTGGACTATGATGTTAAATGGCCCTTTACCTGGTGCCCTTCAGAATTCTCAACATGCCACTCTTCAGACGAGTGCCTGCGATGCTCTTTCTTCTATCTTACCAGAAGCTTTCAGCAGTCTGCAGGTAACTGGAGACTCCTTTAAGTATGACATTTTGTACCTATTGAGATTTTGTTCTGATATACCAGATTATAGTGATGTAGAGCCTTTTAAAATTTTTATGGGGTAGGGGTCAGGGACGCCTTTCAATAGCCACAGCTTGTTCAGAATGTAAAAAAAAAAAAAAAAAAAAAAAAGAGGAAGACGACCAGAAAATGTAATGCTGTGAGTAATCAGTCTGACCACCCAGTGAAACTATGGATCACAGAAGCTGTTTGGCCCTGCCATGACTACTCAGCCTTGGCTATGATGCACAGGAGACGGAAGTCAAGAATTTCATTACATGGAGGTGGGGAGGGGACAGCTGAGCTAATGGCAGTGGACTGTTGTTGTTCACCAATTTGCATGTGTGTTTTTTCTTTTGATTGACTTTTAAAAGATTAAACTGCAGTGTTTGTCATGGCAGAAGCAAGCAAATGTATTGGCCTTACTCTGCTTTTGCAACATGAAATATGCTTTCAAACATTAAAGCCTTGGCAATGTATCACCACTGCATTGTGCAGCTCCTTTTATGTCACTGTGCCCTTCTTGATGGGGAGTATTCTGCCAGAACTCATTTGCCTGAGAATTGCTAGTACAGCAGTATCTCTGGAATTTTCAGTCTGGTTTCTCCAAGCACAGCATGTACTTCATCCCTCTGTACTTTGATCCCATACACCCTCTTCTTATGACCATGCCAGGGTCAAGTCAGTGCCCACTCTGACCCCTGCTCTTGATGCAGTACAGTTGATTTTTTGTTGCGGGTTGGTAAACTGGCAAACTAACCAGCATGAACTTAATCTGCCTTGTCCTCATTTATGAAATGGAAAGAGTGACTCTCCCACAGTTCAGTTGCTTTCAAATAGGTTGGTGAGGTAGGACAGGAAATAGCAACTGATTCACTCTTTTATTACAGAATGGCCATCTACCTTTTGCATTTGGATGATAGGTAAGATCATGAAGGAAATCAAAATGTTAACAGACAGCAAAAAGATTGCTTTTCCTGGAAGCATTCCTCTTTCCTATTTATCATCCTGAAATGCTAATCAGTTTACTTTAAAGAAAAAAGTGTGATTTGAATGATAGTTCCTACAAATTCCATGTAGTAGGCTCTTTCAGACCATTCATCAGTTATCTTTCTCTGTGGGACAGAGGTGTTTCCATCTCCTCTCTATTGCCATGAGTGTTTGTCATTGCAGAATGATCAGCAGATACTATGCATTACTCTGCTGCTTGGTCTGAACCACAGTGAGAACCCCCTGGTGAAAGCTGCTGCTGCACGTGCACTTGGAGTCTATATCCTCTTCTCTTGCCTTCGGCAGGTCAGGACTGGCCCACTTTTCTCATTCTGTGTCATTTTACAATGGATTTGCTGAACCATAAGATGTGGGACATGAGTTCATTTGCAATATGTTGGCCTTCTTTTTTTGCTTTTGGTCTTTGGTGTGTAAAGTTTTTCTTTACTGTCTCCAGCCCTGCTTTTGCCATGTGTGGTTAACAGAACCAGTGCCATTTTGGCATGTGAGATGAAGCAGAACCCAGAGTACCAGTTAAGTGGGAGAAGGAGGGACATTAGGGTCTTGCCTCAGCTCTCAGGGACAGAAAGGGAAAGCAAGGTTGGCATGAAGGAGCTGCAAGAGATGAAATGAAATTGGGAAAAAAGGGACAGTTGTACAGCTTTCTGTAGATCCTAACAATTTTTTGATGGAAGGCTTCAGGTCTATTTAAAATAGAAGTGAAGCTTGTTTATGGAAAAATACTTTTTTGCTTCCTGTACCATTTGATTTTAGCTTGGTTGAGATAGAAGGCATTGTTGTTTTTGCAGTGTGGCCTTAAATGAGCAATTATTGCAACAAATGTATACAGCAGCTGAAGTTGATATTCTAGTCCAAAATATTTTGAAAGAAAATCTTTTATCATAGACAAGGGAATGAAAATGAAATGTAATGTGCTGTAGAAGACTGGACAGATAGCTCAACGGGGAGTTTGGAGAAGCAATTAACTTTCTTAACAATGGGATTTGATGAGTATGAGATTGGCAATCCAGGTAATTATGTTAAAATTCAAAGTAACTAAAGTACCACTGAAATTAAATTATATATTGAACCCTTTTAGCAGCAGCTACCCAAGAGAGTGGTGAACTTGGTCACCATGCAGGCTTAGGCTGTTAATTAAAGATCAGACAAAGCCGTACTGAGAGCACTAGAAACATGTTAAAGTTGTTGCCTAAAAAAGAAGGAGGTATTAATAGAGTTGGTCTCTGTGCAGATTTCATTTTTGCTAGAAGGGCTAAGACGTGCATGTTGCTAAGGAAATCACCTGGATTTTGAAAGCTTTTCTAACTTTGCAACAGTGTTTACTTCTATAGGATGTGATGTTTGTGGCAGACACAGCAAACGCTATCCTGAATTCGCTCCATGACAAATCTCCAAACGTCCGTGCCAAAGCAGCTTGGTCCCTGGGCAATCTTACAGACACTCTGATCGTCAACATGTACGTAAGCAGAACTTCTGTGTCAGTGATAGTATTCCAGTAACATCAAACAGAGGGTACTATCCACTTAGTATCACAAAAGCCAAATGCCTATCGTGGGAAAAATTGTTGTTGAATGTGTCTGAATTGGATGCTTGTTTCTAACCACGCTTCAACCTATGTATCTACCAATGTAGGACACTATTCTGAGTATCTGATATACCTGGGCTTGAGTTCTACTAATCTGCTTGGTTTTATGTCTTCTAATCCTTAGTTTCAGAGTATAATTCAAGTTTACTTTTCAATTCTCTGCTTCTTACGTGTCACTTCGTGTAACTGCATGTTCCCAAGTTACTTCTGTATTATGTGGAAGTAAATAAATATTTAGTATTTCCTCAAGCCAAGGACTGAAGGAAGTCCAACCTGTTACATTTTTAACAAGAGAAATAGTTGTCATATATTGTTGCTGTCTTGCCTCTCAGCAATTCATTGCCCTCTGTCTTTTATTACAGACTTAATGCATTGCTAACAGGCTTTCCTGCAATGATAGCTTGGTTTTAAATTAATAAGTACAGTGGTCACATGTAGGAAGGTCTGTCTTACATATTAGCCTTTTCAAGAGTGAAGGTTGTTCATGTGCCCTTATAAAGGATTGTATCCCATCTTTGGGGATGGATTATCTGAGCAGGTCTTTTTCAATATGATTTTTATTCTAGGGAAACAATGGGACAAAGTTTTCAAGAGGAATTTTCTGACCTTCTACTGTTGAAAATGTTACGGTCAGCAACTGAAGCATCCAAGGACAAAGACAAGGTATGATTGAGGGGGAAAAAGGGAGTTATCATGCTGTAATTAGCTCTTGCTTTTTATTTAAAAAAAAAGCAATGGTTACTTGCTTTGGAGTATTCCGTATTTTATTTGAATAATCAAAATCCTTGTGTACAAAAAACTTATCACAATGCTGTGAAGTACACTGACACCTCAGATACCAGCACTTCTGGCACTGCTATACTTGTTTCTATTAGCCACGATCCATTCTGTTTTAGTTTGCTTCTGGGAGATGGCAAGATGCTTGCCCCAAGGTGCTCCAACAGATAGGGAGCTGCAGTTCAGCATCATCATTTGAGAGTTGGTGTTTGGATGTTTCCCGTGTCGTTTTACCTGCTGGGTGCTTGACTGCCCTTTTCCATAGTGCCCGACTTTTTTTCTTTGTCTTTTCTTCCCCCCCGCCCCTTCTAGCAGGTGACCATTTGCAGAGAATGATCTTTCTGTTGGCATTTAGGAAGTTACAATCTGATAAGAAACCAGTCAGATTCCAGATGGGCTCCTTGTTGACTCTGTGTATAATTACATAGCAGGCTTGACTAAAGCTATGCATATAAGTCAGAAGCCAAAACTATTTTTGTGTATATGTGTGTTCCAGATAAAGAGCAATGCAGTCCGAGCCCTTGGGAATCTGCTTCATTTCCTTCAACCGTATCATATAAGAAACCCCAGGTTTAGGGAAACCATCGAAGAATCTATTCAGGCCCTTATTTCTACTGTTCAGAGTGAGGCCACTATGAAAGTGCGCTGGAATGCTTGTTACGCACTGGGGAATGTATTTAAGAACCCTGCCTTGCCACTCGGTGAGTAGACTTGTCCCACTGGCTTTGGATTTATGCAGCAGGCTGTGGTTTTGATAAGAAGGTCTCTGTTATGAGTGTATTGGGGGAGGAGAGAGAAAGCAAACTGAGTCGAACCTTGCTGTTGTATTCACAGGTACATCTTGCCCAGAATTCTTGTTTCCAGTAAAATAGGCTCAGATCCCGCAAAGGCTAATACAGGCATAACTTTTCTAACATGATAGATTCCACTAAATATAGTAAAGAGTGTGAGGATGGGACTACAGCTGTGCATAGATGCAAAATAATGCTTTTCCTCCTACAAAACTTTAGAAGATTAACTTTTTTTTTTTTTAACTAATTTCTCTTTTTGTAATCTGTGATTCTTTCCTTAGACCAACATAAATACAATAGTGTAAGCCCAGTAAATATTTAGGAGATACTTCTATGGCTTTGTATATTTTGATGAATTTAAAAGTTTGGAGGGGAGGTTTTTTGAGTCTTTTGGGATTTGTTTGTTTTAGGAGAAGCTCCTTGGACCACACAAGCATATAATGCACTTTCCTCAGTAGTGAAGTCATGCAAGAATTTCAAAGTCCGAATCAAATCGGCCATGGCCCTCTCCATCCCTACCAAGAGGGAATGTTATGGATCTACTGAACAGTTCTGCCAGATCTGGAGTGCCTTGGTGGTAGCCTTGCAGAAAAGTGAAGACACTGAGGACTTCCTGGAATTTAAGTACAGTGCCAGCCTCAGAACGCAGATCTGCCAAGCTCTGATTCATTTGTTAAGCCTGGCAAAGACTACAGACCTGCCGTTCATTTTGGAAACTATAACAGAAAATGGGGATGCAATCAAATCCTATGTGTTGCAATATATGAAATCTGGAGTTGAAGAAAACGAAGCAGGAATGCACACAAACTTGTGTGAGAGGGAGAAAGCATTGAAAGGAGCTATTGAGCATCTCTATGGGATAGAGAAACAGCTGGAGGGCAAAGCTAGAATAAGAGTGTCTGTTTATCTAGAAGATATTTTGACAAACCATGTCAGTGCTACTGAATTAACAGAGGCTTAGAAAGAAACACCTGTTTTGGTGACCAATAAATTATGCTTCTGATTGTACAAAGGAGAAACACACTGCTTTTATTTACACAGGGTACCCAAAAGAGAAGTTTCCTGTTGATAGTATTAAACCATTTATTTCACATTTATTCGAGCCATTCATAACTCCAGATTAAATGATCTGAAAAACTTCATTTTTTAAAAAATTTGTTTAGTGAACTTCTAAGTTGTCCTCAGTGGGTTTTGCTGGTAACTAAACTTTTAGAATGTTTTGACTTTGAAAACAAATGCCTTTTCATTCTTGATATATTTTACACAAATAGCCTGTTTATGACTTTATTTAAAAGCATTTTGTTACTATTGCTGCTATATTCAGAATCATTTGTAAAGAAAGGGTTTGGCAGAATTGGTATTGTTTGCCTTTACCATACTGCAAGCCTGATTGACAACAACTATGGAGTTGATATTTTGTTTTTGTGGGCACTGCATAGTTTGTCACACTTACGTTCCTACAATAAACCTAAATATTTGAATAATAGCTTAAAGCACACACACTTTACCTATAACTCGGCATATTCCTCATATCTTATACCTGGCCTGCCCTCCATACTGCCTTCACTCATCTTGTCTTCCAAAAACTAATTTCTTGATTGATGGCACTGCACTATTTGAGCCAGAAAATTCAGATGAGCTTCTCTGAAGTAAGACATTTTGACTCTTAGGAAAGCAATGCTACCACTGCAGGTCTGTTGCCTTTTTAGGGGATGTGTGGCAATGTTAAGCGTGATTCCTTCGTGGGTATGTTACTTACCCACTCTCCCCTTGATGTGCGCTTACTGAGCTGAGAGCCTATGGGAGGCTTAAATCCATGACGTTGCAGTGTCAAAGACCCTGGGTCCCACGTCACCTCTGCCCTTGCTGGGCTCAAGGGGAACGTGAGCCTGCATCCAGGCTCGTGAGCTCTCTTGACTATGCTTAAGGCTCCAGATTTGCACTTAAGATGACCCTTACTCCTTTTCTCCTTCTTGGGCAGCATAGAGCCTTTTCCCACCTGAGTCTTAGTTCTTGCTTCCTCTGTTACTGCCCCCCATCCTATCTTTGCGTTTCCACCATATGAACAAATGTGCATTTTGCAGCTGTGTTTTGTCTCTAGATCTGTCTAGTTACCACTGAACACACAAATGTGACTGCATTTCTTGCCAAGCTTTGCTGAGAGTTGGCTACATACTGTACCAGCTGAGATACTGGAGGTAAGGCCTCTGTTGGACCTGGCATCCTGCTTAGGGTTTGGAAACAGTGTGTTGTGCTGACTGTCTGTTCAAATCCACACTTGATAGAAATACAGGGCGGACGGCTGGTTTTCTGAATGGACAGATCTCTGTTGATTCAAGAATTGCAGCAAGTGTTCTGGGAAAGGAGTTTTGCTTTGGGATGTAGGGATGCCCACGTGACGTCGTGTAGAAGCACGCCCCTCTTTGAGGAAGGAGATAATACAAGTGTTCGTGTCCCTCGGGTCCAGATTTTGCAGTCTCAGCCCGCACGGCAGACTGAAAAAATCGCTTCAGCAGCTGGGCAGGGCCGCAGCTCCGTTGCTGCTGCCAGCCGGGCCTGTCTGCAGCCCCGTGGGCCACCCGTGGTGGCAGCGATGGTGCGGCGGTGCTGGGACACGCTGGGCTCTCCTGTCCCGGGAGGAGCCGTGGCACTGGAGCTCGGTGACGAGGTGGCTCGTCCTTGCAGCGCCGGACGCTCAGCTTTCGGCTGAGAGCGAGGGCGCGGCGGGCGCCCCGTGCTCGCCTCCTCGCGCCGCCGGGAAAGCAGGATGGCGGCGAGCGCGGGCTCCCGGCCGCCTGGGCCGGCGGAGCCACCGCTGCATCCCTGCCCCGGCCAAGGTTTGGTTGTCCTGCTTCTTTACTGTTGTGTTTACAAGCCAGGCCCTTTATAGGGTTTTCTATGAATAGTTTCAAGGAGAAGGTAATTACCTTATCAGAGGCAGGGTGATTTACAGCCGAGGTGGCAGGGCCATTGGCGCTCCGCATCGGCTCTGTTTGAAAGGTGACGCTGCCGCGCAGAAGGGCTCCAGCGCCTGCTGCGCCTTCAGCCCCGTGCCCGGCCGCTCGGCAGGCTCCCCGGGCAGGGAATCACCCTCGGCGAGCGCCAGCAGCCCCTGTCGTGCCGGCCGCGCTCCTGCCCCGCGCGGGTTTGCACCGGGCCAGCTGCAGCGGGGGCTTCGCCCTCCCGGGCGGCCTCCCCGCCGGCTGCACGTCCACTCGCTCGCCCAGCGCTCGGGCTCTTCCCCTGCTCCAAGGCCGTTCAGGGAGTTCAAAGCTCGGGTTGCAGCTCAAGCGGTAAAGCCCTTTTTTTTTTTTAACTGTGCTACCTGGGTAAGCAAACACGCGGCTTCCTGCCCGCGAGGCTGCGGGGCGCGCTCCCCGGCACCAGCGCGGAGCGAACCGCGCCGCGCCGCCCAACCACGGCGGCTGCTAAACCGCTGAGCAAAACTACTCGTAGACAGACCCAGGCCACATGCGCAGCGGCTACCACGTTCCTTACGTGTTTCACTTTATTTCTACACGCTTCCTTTTTTTTAATTCCTCCCCGTGGTACCAGTCTCTCTAGTGACTCAGAGCGGAGAAAATATTTTGCACGTTATCTCGCAGAGCTTTTATTGCTGGGCAGCAACACGCAGCCGGGTCGGGGGTGGAAAATGGCAGCGGTCTAAAGGACGCGGTGACGCTAGGAAGACGACGAGGCCGTTGCGGGCGCCGGGGGGGTGACGGAGGCCGAGAGCCGGCGTGGGAGCAGCACGCAGCCCCGCGGGAACGCGCTCCCGGCGCCGGCGGGAGGCGAGGGGGAGAGCCCCCTCGGCGCTCTGCTGGCAGGCGGGGGGCTTCTCCTGGCTCCTCCCGGGCGAGGGGCCGGGAAGCGGTTTCGGGGAGGTGCAGACCGCCGTCGCCCCTGCCCGGGCGCCTGCGGACGCGCGGTGGGAGCAGGTCCGGCGACGGGCGCCTCGGTCCCCGGCAGCCTCGGTTAATCGCCCTCGAGAATTTCAATGGCCCAGGCATAAAACCTTGGAACTAATTCAGCTGGCGGGAGCGCCGGCGAGAGAAGCGCCTCGACTCCGACAGGCGAAGCGGGCGGCCGAGCGGGCGGCTCCCGGGGAAGCGCTGTCCCGCTGCGGCGCCCGGGCCTGCCGCAGGCGCCCGGTCGGTGCCGGTGCCGTCGGAGGCGGCTTGGCCCCGCCGGCAGCCAGCCCCAGAGGCCGCAGGGCCACGAGATGGCACCACGTCCCAGGCCTGGCCGGCACCGCGCAGCGGCTGCCTTCCCGCGCCGGGGGGCAAAGGCCCCGTGCGGCTCCCCGCTGCGCGCGGGGGTCTCCGTGCCGGCGTGCGGGAGGCGCGCGGGCGCTGCTTTGCGGGCTGCAGGCGCGTCTCCTCGCTGGGCGCATGGGGCGTGCGTGCAGGGGGTCTCCTCCGTGTGTGCACAGGAGGTGAACGGGGGTCTCCTCCGTGCATGAACAGGAGGTGAACGGGGGTCTCCTCCCCACATGCACGGGAGGTGCAGGGGTCTCCTCCCCACAAGCACAGGAGGTGAACGGGGGTCTCCTCCCCGTGTGCACGGGAGGTGCAGGGGGTCTCCTCCCCGCGTACACGGGAGGTGCAGGGGGGTCTCCTCCCCACAAGCACAGGAGGTGAACGGGGGTCTTCTCCCCGCATGCACGGGAGGTGCAGGGGGGTCTCCTCCCCACAAGCACAGGAGGTGAACGGGGGTCTCCTCCCTGTGTGCACGGGAGGTGCAGGGGGTCTCCTCCCCGCGTACACGGGAGGTGCAGGGGGGTCTCCTCCCCACAAGCACAGGAGGTGAACGGGGGTCTCCTCCCCACATGCACGGGAGGTGCAGGGGTCTCCTCCCCACAAGCACAGGAGGTGAACGGGGGTCTCCTCCCTGTGTGCACGGGAGGTGCAGGGGGTCTCCTCCCCGCGTACACGGGAGGTGCAGGGGGGTCTCCTCCCCACAAGCACAGGAGGTGAACGGGGGTCTTCTCCCCGCGTGCACGGGAGGTGCAGGGGGGTCTCTTTGCCAGGCACATGGGGGTCTCCCTGCCCGGTGGATGAGAGCTGCACGGGGGCCTCCTTGGCGCCTGCATGGGAGGTGTGTGGGGCTCCGTCGCCGGGTGCGGGGGCCTGTGCCACAGCCTCGGCCTCAGCCTTTCCTCGAGGGGTGCAAAACCCCGGCGCGGGGCAGACGCTGCCGCCTCGCTCGCGCCTGCTGGCTCTGCCCTTAAAAAACGGCCCAGCGCCATCTCCCCGGCCTCCCTCCCTCGGCCCCGCCAGCGCCGCCGCTTGTATCCTGCCTCCTTCCCTCGTCTCCCCCGCTGCCCCCTTGCAACCTGCCGCTGATGGAGCACGGATTGCCCGCCGGCGCGGGGAGCCGGGGGGCCCGCGGCACGGCCGGCCGCGCCGCCCCCGCGGGTCGGCCCCCCGCCAGCTCACCGCGGCCACCGGAGCGGCGTTCCGGTCCGGACGTGCCGGAGCTTCCTGCACGGCCCCGGCGACGGGGCGCAAGCCCGAGTCGTTAGGAGCAGGAGCCGGGGGGGGGTCGGAGAGGGACGCGGGAGCCGGGAAGGGCCGGGAGCCCCGCGGAGCCCGGCACGTCCCCGGCCCTCGGCGCCGCCGCTCGCTCGCGTCCTTGGGGCGGGAGAGACGTTTGCACCGCGAGGGGCGGGAAACTATGCGAAACTTGAAATTTGCTCGTAAAAGCGGCCTCGTGAGGTGGGACAACCTGCCGCGTCTTGCTCGACCGTCGGCCCGCTCTGCGCGGGGCCGGCGAGGAGTTTGCACGAAAAGCTTTATTCAGCAGTCGCAGAGCTCAGCGCCGCCGCCGCGCCGCCCGCCGCCCGCCGCCGTCCGCCCGCGGAGCCGGCGGGGTTGGGCTCGGCAAATACTCGCGGGGAGACGGGGCGGGCGCTGCCGGAAGCGGCACCGTGACTCAGGCTCAGCGTGGGCGGCCAAATCTCCCGGGTTTTTCACCCAAAACGCAGCCGGTGCCCGGAGCCTCCCCGGCCCGTGCCAGCCGGTCCCCGGGCCGCGGCCGGCGCCTGCCTTTTCCCGCGGCCCCGCGATGCTCCGTGCGCGGCGGCGGCGGCGCGGACAAAGGCGGCTTTCAGGGAGCCCGGCCTTGCTTGGGCGGCCTCTGAAATGTGTGAAATTTAACTTTCGCCGGACTTCTTCCTCAAGCGGAACTGTTCTCAGAGAAACATGCCCCGTCGCGGGCCGTAATGGCTTTTCTCTGTGCGCCTGCATTAATGAACGCGAGGCCCAGCCTCGTCGGGGGAAGCCATGCAAGTAATTGCCTGAATTTTTAATTCGGGGTTATGATAGGGGAATCAAAGTCACACTGCAGTTGCTGAGTGCCTGCGGTTCCAAACCATTGACTTTCGCAATTTTCTTTTGATTTTTGCCCTCCCTTCTCCCGCTCTCCCTGTCTCCCCCTCCCTCGGGGACCCTCTCGGCCCCAGGGCCGGGGCCGCCCCCGTCCCCGCCGGTGCCCGGCGCGTCCCCTGCCCGGCGCTGAGGCCCGAGCCCGGCGGTTCGGAGCCGGTCGCGATGCCGGGCGCTTTGCAAGCACGGGGGTGTTTTTCCGCCCGATTTTGCCCGATTTGCACCCGCGCGAGGGCCGCTCTGCACGGCGCCGCCGGCCGCAGCGGGAGCCGAGACCCGGCGCGGCTGCTCGCAAAGGGCGTCCGGCGGCATCCGCTCTGCCTTGAGAAACGCTCGCCCAGTAATAACCCCACCTGCGTTTAACTGCACTGCCTGCGGGATTCTTTATTTTTTCCCCCCTCCTTTTTTTCCATGATGGCAACGCTCGCTCTCGGCCCCGCTGCCACCGGGCCGAGCCGCGGCCGCCGGCGCGGGGGCCGAGCGCGGTGCGTGCGGGGCGCCCCGCGGCGGGGCAGCCCGGGGGGGCCGGGGCGGAGCAGCCGCGGGGCGGCGATTCCGGGCAGTGCGGGGAGCCCGGGGGCTCGAGCGGCTCCCGACCGCCCGCGGCGGCGGCGGCGGCCCGCCGGAACGCGGCTCGTGTTTTCTGGGAAAACAAAACCACCTCCCGGCGCTGGTTCCAGACCGCTTCCCTCCGCTTCGCCCGTCTGGAGATTCGCACGGATCCGGCGGGGCGCGCGGGGGGCCGGCGCGCGGGGGGCCGGCGCGCGGGGGGCACGCCGCTGCCGCGGCCGCTGCCGGCGTCGGGGCCGGGCCCCGGGCCGCGGCGCCCGGGCGCAGGCGTCGGCGCGAGGCCGCGAGCCGTCGCGGCCCAGCCCCGGAGCGCCCAGGCCTCTGCAGAGGAGCCGGGGGGGCGAAGGCGGATTATGAAAGTGTTTCTTCGCTTTGCTTTTGAGAGAGGCGAACTTCAAAGCGGCCATTTATCACCGGACAAAGAGAGTCGCGGGTTATTTGCAAAGCGTAAGGGAGAAGCATTAATTATGGGGGTGGCGGACGGCCGCGGCCGCCGCGCGCCCTCCTGCCAGGAGCGCCCCGCGCCGCCCCGCGCAGCGCCGCGGCCCGGCCGGGAGGCCGAGAGGTGCCCGGCCGCGGGCGTCCCGGGGCCGCGACGAGCTGGGACCGGCGCGCCTGCGGCGAGAGCCCCGTGCGCGCACCCGGCCCGGCGCCCGGCTCAGCAGTTCTTTGGGCCGGCCCGTGCCCCCGCCCCGTCCCCGAAAGTCCCTGCGGGGGCCGGGGCGCGTGCGGGGCCCGCGGGCGAGCGGCGCGGGGCCGGCCGGCGGTGCCCGGCGCGCGCCGCCGCCGTTCCCGCCCGATGGCCGCCGAAACCGCAGCTTCCCCTGGGCTCCGCGCGGGTGCACGCGCAGGTCATATTTAATAAAGGTGGGGATGGGAGAAGGCTTCAAAACATTACGTCAGCCTCCGCGCGGGGGAGGCGGAGGCAGGCAGGGAATGCAAAAATCTCCGCGCCGGTGGGGGCAGAGGAGAAAAAATATAAGCGGGGGCATTTAATGGCCTTGTTTTGGTGGGAACTCGTTTGCCCACTGCCCCGGGGGTCGGAGGGCGGTGTGTCTGCACGCGCTCAGGCGTAAAATGAAACTGTAAAAAAAATCGGAGCGCGTACAAGAGGGGCAAGCGCATCCGCGGCAGGGCAGAAATCCCCGCGCCGGCGCTGCCGGGAGCGCCGGAGGCTGCCGGCCGCCCGAGGGGCTCCGTCGGCGGCGGCTGCCTGCGAGGCGGCGCCGAGAGCAAAGTCCCCGGGGCTGGGCACCGCGCCGCCGCGGTCGCTGCCGCAGCAGCGGGGCAGCGGCGCCCGCTCGGAAAAGCCCAGCCGGAGCCGGCCCTGGGGCGCTCGCCCGGTTCGCCGCCGGGCGCGCGACCGCGGCCGAGGCCTCCGCGGCTGGGAACCCGCGCGGCCCCGCGGAGAGGCTCCCCGAGCCGCCACGGCCCCCGTCGTCTGCCGGGAAGAGTTAATGGGCTGTGCCGGCGGCGATGGGAAAAGGCCGGTCGCAGGAACGCTCCCGAGGTGGCTCGGGAGAGATGGGCGTGGAGGAAGGGGGAAGAGCAACGGGGTGGGAGAGATGGACCAGAAAACAATATCCACTTCATTAGCCAGGTGGCTCCGAATGTGTGGAAATAGGACAAGGTCCAGGTCACCCACTGTGACAGAACATTATTATCATGCGATGCCATGAAGCCTGTGCAAAGACCAAGTCAAAGCTCACCAGCCCACTTGAAAGAGAGCGGGGACCTTCTCGAAGCGGAGGCGGGCTGTTCCCAGGCACGGCCCCCCGCGGCGCCGGCGCAGGGCGCTACCCCGCGCCGGCACGGCCCGCCGCCAGCGCCGCGGCCTGGGCGCCCGGCCCCGCGCCTGCTGCCCTTCCGCGCTCCCGGCCCCACCGCGGGACGCCCTCGGCGAGCTCGGCCCCGGGGCAGGGTCTCGGGGGGGCGGGGGGGGGGCTGAGCCCAAGGCAACGTCCCGGTCCGGGAGTGAGGTCTCCTCGCCGGCTGTCGGCCGCAGGCTGCGGGGGCTGCCGGGGGCTCTGCTGCTCCCAGCGCCCGGGGCCGTCAGGAGCCGTCGGGGAGCCGTCGGGGGGCGGGGGGGGTTCAACCCCCTCGTTCTCGCGGTCGCAGCCGAGCGTGCCGCACGCCCGTGGGAAGCCCCGCGCCGCCAGCGCGCGCCTGGAGCTGGCTCGCCTCGGCCCTGGGCCGGTCCTGCTGGTTTCGGGAGGGAACG
The DNA here is from genome assembly GCF_028389875.1 of Rhea pennata. Lineage (NCBI taxonomy): Eukaryota > Metazoa > Chordata > Aves > Rheiformes > Rheidae > Rhea > Rhea pennata. The sequence goes on from NC_084682.1 coordinate 2,010,340, forward strand.
GCGCTCCGGCCGTTCCTCGCGAGGCCGCGGCGGCTCTGCGCCGCCAAGCAGAAGTGGTTTGATCTGGCTCCGCGTCAGCGTGTAAATCAGCGCGGCTCTCGACATGCACGCTCACGCTGCCCGGCTCAGGGTGTTCCCACCCGGCTCCCGGCCCTTTCCCTTCCCTCTGCCCTCCTTTGGTGGAGAGAAACCCCGGCCGGTTTTACGGGGCGTTTTCCGGAGCTGCTGCCCGTGGCCAGGGTGGGAAAGGGGGGCCCAGCTGCCCGCGTGGGGGGCGCAGGCGCCGGGGGACCCACCGTGCTGCTGGCGCCAGCAGGGCTGTCGGGGCTCCGCAGCCCTTCGGGGCAGCCGCAGGTCCCGGGAGTTTAAAGCTGTCGTCTTCTGGAGGGGCTGGAGGAATAGGAAACAGGGCTACTAAAAGGAAATTGCTGCCCTGGGGCAGGGGGGAGCGGGAGCGGGGGCAGAGGCCTCGGGCTTGCTGCCCTCGCGGGCCCCCAGGCGCGGCCGCGTCCTGCCCTGGCGATGGTGGTGCATCCCACTCGCGGTTACCGCCTCTGCGCTGATGGAAGTGACTGTTGCTCTTTGGGGACTCAGTGGGTTTATTGTGTAAGAAAAAGCAGCTCCCGTTCGGATCCCAGAGCCCGGTGCGGATCACTTTTTTTGCCCATTTCCAAGCCCGTTCTCTCCTCCCACCCCCCAGCTGGCTTTCTGGGCTCAAGGGGGAGCTTCACGTCCCCGGAGCGCCCACTGCCCCTGCACCGTCCCACTGGCGAAGCTGCTGCGCGTCCTTCCAGGCAGTGCCCAGCGAAGACTCAGCCTGGTGCTGCCGCGGAGCTGAGCCTGCCCACCACAGGGTCCTGCCCTGCCGGGGGGTCCTGCCCCACCGGGGGAGTCCTGTCCCAGTGCGGCAAGGGGGGGGGTCCTACTCCCCTGGGGGGGGGTCCTGCCCCACCACAGGGACCTGCCCTGTTGTGGGGGGGGGAACCTGTCCCACTGGGGAGTCCTGTCCCACTGGAGAGGGGACCTGCCCCACCACAGGGACCTGCCCTGTTGTGGGGGGGGTGGGGGGATCCTGTCCCACTGGAGTGTCCTGTCCCACTGGAGAGGGGTCCTGCCCCACCACAGGGTCCTGCCCTGTCGGGCGGGGGGGGGGCCTGCCCCACCACAGGGTCCTGCCCCGTCGGGGGGGAGGGTCCTGCCCCAGCGGAGGGGTCTTGTCCCATCACAGAGTCCTGTCTGCCGGGGGTCCTCTCCCGCTGGGGCACACCGCGGGGAAAAAACTCTCCTGCTGGAGCTGGGAGGGTTTTCTAGGTCCCAGGTGCGGGGCTCGGCCCCTTTTTCAGCCCGCCCCCCCCCCCGAGGAAGCTGGCCCCCCACCACCCAGGGAGGCTGCGGGGGGGGAGCCCGGTGCTGCTTGCCGGGGCCAGGGGGGTGTCGGGGCACCGGGAGGTGCCGGTCTGCGGCCGAGGGGGGGGGGGGACCAGGGCCGGGCTAGGGGGGCACACAACACGGCGCACGCTCGCCCCGTCCCCTCGCAGGGCGGCCCGGCGCGGCCATCGCCCCCGGTCGCGACACGCCCGGCGCGGCCAGCAGCTCCCTGTCGCGACGTGCCGGCGAGCCCCTCGGCCCCCGACGGGCGGCAGCCGCCGAGGCGCGGCGGCGGGGGAGCGCCGCTGCCGCCGCCCGCGCCCCGCCGTCGGGGCGCCCCGCCGCCCGCTGCCCACCTGGCGGCCCCGCGGCGGCGGCGGGGCCCGGGCGCAGCGCTGCCCCGGCGGGGCCGCGGGCCGCCCCGCTCCTCCCGGTGGCCCCGCGGCGGCCGCCGCTGGCGCGGGCAAAGTCCAGCCCAAGTTTGGCTGATAAAGGCCGGGAGCAGCAAGGCGGCGGCGGCGGCGGCGGGGGGGGGCCGGGCTGGGCCGGGCCGGGCCGGGCGGGAGGGGCGCGGGGCCCGGGCCGCCGCCGCCCCCGCGGCTCCCGGAGGAGAGGCCTCCCGGCGCTGATTTGCATAGGGTATATTGCCTAATGGAGGCGATCATGGCTTGGTAGAGGGCGGCCCGCGCCCCGCAGGAGCCTCGGCAGCCCGGGGCGGAGCGGCAGGTGTCCGCAGGGCGGGCCGGGGCCGGGGCCGGGGCCGGCCCGGCGCGGCGCGGCGCGGCGGAGCAGAGGGCCCCGGCGGGGAGACCTGCGGGGGCGGCGGGGCGCTCCGCCGTGCGCCCCGGGACCATGGTGTCCCAGCTGAGCGCCCTGCAGCAGGAGCTCCTGGGCGCCCTGCTCAGCTCGGGGGCCACCAAGGAGGGGCTCATCCGCGCCTTGGACGACATGGTGCCCAGCACCAGCTTCGGCGTGAAGCTGGAGAGCCTGCCGCTGTCCCCCGGCGGCGGCCCGCCGCCCGACGCCAAGCCCGTCTTCCACCCGCTCGCCAACGGGCACGGCAAGGGCAAGCTCTCCGGCGACGAGGGCTCCGAGGACGGCGACGACTTCGACACGCCGCAGATCCTCCGCGAGCTGCAGGCGCTCAACACCGAGGAGGCGGTGGAGCAGCGCGCCGAGGTGGACAGGATGATCAGGTAGCGGCGGCCACGCGCGCGTGGGGCCCGCCCGCCGCGGGGGGACCCGGCGGCCCGCTGCTCCGCGCCGCGCCGTGCCGCGCCGTGCCGCGCCGTGCCGTGCCGTGGGTGCGCCCGGCGCCCCGTTCACGGCGGGGCGCGGGCGGCGCGGGCGCCCGGGGGGAGGCTCGGGCTGCGGCCGGGACCCGCCGGCGGCTCCGTCCTCCCTCCGCGCCGGGAGGAAAAAAAACATAAACTGCAGCACGTGGAGCCCGGGGTGTTATTAATTTATTTCTATAAATCATCAACAGAAAGATACACAAAGGGCCGCGATTAGGGCGCACAGAGAGGCGGGTTATTCATTGCCGAAGTTGTAAACCAGGCGGGGAGGGGGGAAGGAGGAAACCCCCAAACGCGGCGGCTCGTTTCGTTTGCGCGCCGGGGGGACGCGACCGCCCGGCCCCGTTGGGCGCCGGGGCTCGCCGGCTGCCAGCTGCCTGCCCCGGCAGCGCCGCGCCGAGCCGAGCCGAGCCGAGCCGCGTCGGATCCGGCTGGACCGGGCCGCGCCGCGCCGCTCGGAGCGGGACCGCCGTCGGGGGAGCAGCCCCCGGCACGGCGGGACCCCTGCCCGCCCGCCGCGGCCCGCCCCGGGGAGCGGCGCGGCGCGGAGGGGCGCGGGGGCCGCCGCTGCCGGGCGGTGCCGGCTCCCGCGTGTGCGCGCCGGGGCGCGGGGAGCGCGGTAAGACGCCGCGGTGCTGGCACCGGCCCGCGGCCCGGCCCCGCGGCCCCTCCGCAGCGGGCGAGCGGTGCCCGCAGCCGCGCTGGGGTCCCCGGGACCGCACCGATCCTGCCGGGACCGTGGCCCCGCGCGGCGCCGCCGGCGGTCCCGCCGGGAGGGGATCGGGCCCCGTGGCCCTGCCCGGGACGGCGCGGTGGGCAGCGGCGGGCTGGCCCCGCCGAGGGGCTGCCGAGCTCCGAAGAGCCCCGGCCCGGGGCAGAAGCGGCCGCAGGCCCTTGCAGCCGGGGTCCCCGCTTCTTGCACCAAGTCGCGCCCCGCACCTTTGCCCGCCGTCTCCCACCCTGGCCCTGATGTCGCACCCCGCTCGCTGGCCGCATCCTGCCGGCAGCGGCAGCCGCGGTGCTGGAGGGGGCGCGGGGCGGCTGCTGCCCCGAGGAGCGCGGCTCTCCCCCAGGTGTTCCTGTGCAAAGTTTGCCTTGGGTGCAAACAAGAGCGGGCACATGTCCCCGAGGAGCCTTCTGCAAAGAGCTGCTGTTTGCTCTGCGAGAGGCCTTTGTACTTGGAGAGGGAGCCGGCGTGCGGCAGTCAGGAACCATTTACTTGGGCCGCGCACGGGGGCTGAACCCAGGCGGCCCGGCCCCAGGCTGCTCCCGACCCCTGGGGGTCCTCAGCCCCGGGGCCGCCGAGAGCCGGCATCGGGGAGCCCCTGGGCGGCGGGGAGCAGCCGGGCTGCCGCTGGCGAGCGCCTCCGCCGAGCCGCCAGCCTGGCGGGCCGGGGGCGCCGGCCAGCTCCCGCTCGCCCCCGGGTTTTGGCTGCGATGCGGGGTAGGGGGTGAGCGCTGAGCGCAGCACACCTACGGGCCCTAATCCCTCCTGTGTGTACCCAGAGATGCAGATTAGATAGATCATTTATGTAGAGAGCCTGTTTTATAATCCAGGTGTATAAATTCTTGGGATATTTCTCGGAGGATGTCGAGTGTATTTACCTGTTTTCAAGGCTGACAAAGAGGGTGAGCGGGTGCGGGACTCCTCGGGCGACGCGGGGTGGGAAACCCTGCGTGCAGGTCGGGGGGAAATGCCTGTTTCGTGGTCGGCGATCACAGCTGTGGTTATTTGTGGTCACTGTTGCGCAGGAAAAAAACCTTTCATTGGTTTCCGTAAAAGCGCTGGGTGGAGAAGGACTGCGGCCTGAGGTCCGTAAACTGCTTTTCTGGTATCCTAAAGGGCTTCTGGGTTTTTCTTGCAAACCTTCCCCCTCGCCCGATGAAGGTTAGACAATTAGTGGATTTTTCATTTCGGTGACAGAACCAAAAAAATAGGCTTTGTTGAACCAAAAGCTTTTCCTCTCGGTTTTTAGGTTAACAAATAAAAAAAAAAAAAAAGAAAGAAACCAAACAAACACTCAAACGTTTCATTCTGGGTCAAGTCCAAACATTTTGTTTAACATGAAAGAAAATGTTTGGGTTTGGTTTCAGGTTGTTTAACCCTTTTAAATACGGTCAAGTTGATTCGTAAAGAGAAACATTGCTCAGAAATGAAAAGCGGAATAATTGTTTTGGAAGTGTGAGTCTGGAACCTGCTGGAAATATCAAACTGAAGCCTTTCTTAAAATAACAAAATGAAGCGAAACTCAAGGATTTTATTTTTTCTAATCCTCCCATCATTTTTTCAGCCAAAACATTGCCAATTTTATTTCAATTTGGAAATTTTAATTTTATTTCAATTCAGAAACCACATCCGCAGCCCCCAGGTCACTCATTTTGCATTTTTAAAACGATGCGTGCTCAACACTCCGCGTTGGCCGAAGGATTAATGCTGGCAAACGATGCCTGGCGCTAGCGGGGAGCCGAGCCGAGCGCCCTTAGGAATTTTAAGGCTCTCTTTCCTTAAGTTACGATTAATCGGTAATTGGTAACGCCAGCGGGGAGACGGGCCCGCGGCTCGGGGCCGCTTCCAGCGCCTGTCGCCTGCTCCGGTTCCCCGTCCGGAAACCGGGAACGGGCACGCGGAGACTTCGGTGAAAAGATGTTTCCTTCCCGCTCGTGCGGTTGGCTCCTGCCTCCGCGTCGCCCCGAAATCCCGCGGCCGCCCCGCCGGGGCTGCTCCTGCTCGGGCGCCGGTGCCTCGGCGAGCCCCTCGCCTCTGCCGGGACGGCGCCCGCCGCCGGGCAGAGCCGGCGCCCGCGTTCGGCGCGGGAGTTTGGGGGAGTTTGGGGACGGGGTTTTCCCGGCGGGATGGCGCTTAGCCCGGCGCCGGGGCGCTCGGAGAGCTCGGGCCGCGTTTGCGCGCGCGCAGCCGCCGGGCCCCGCGGGGCTGCGGCGCCATGTGACTGCGGCCCTGTACAGGACGCGATCCGCAGGAAGGAAAAGATCCTTCAGCCGCGCGCGTCGGAAAAGCCGCCGGCGTCCGGCTGTTTGCGGCGGGGGGGGACGGCGGCCCGACGGCCCCGCTCGCCGACGCTGGGTGCCCCCGCCGGGGGCTGCGGCGCCGGGCGCGGGGACGGCGACTCGGCACGTGGTCCGTGCCCTCCTTTCCGGGGCCGGGGGCTCGGGCAGAGCGCGCTCCAGAAGGCTGTTTGTAGCTGCTTACTTTTGCCTTGCTTCCAAACAGCTTTGTTTTTGCGCTGCGATAGGGACAAAAAGTAAGAAATCTACCTGTCGGGCTTTTCCCCTTGACAAGTTGAAGGATCCAGAATAACTAATGAATTGGAAAAGCAGTTGGACGGTTATTCCAAGTAAAGCATTAGAATATCTCATTATTTGAGTGCATAACTGTGACCAGGTTCAGGTTCCACACGGCTTTTTTCACTATCAAAGCACTTCCTTTTACTCCGGCGTCTTCACCTATTAAAGAACAAATCCGGCGATCCAAAATGCTGCCGGAGCGTATTGGCCTGCTCGTCCGGCTCTGCCTGCTCGCGCTCGGTGGATCTCCAAGCGCGCCTACGGCGTTTTTATTTTCGCCTGGTTTTGTTGCCTGTCTTGGTGTCCGCTAAGGCAAGGACACCAAGGTTGCGCAGGTTCGGGGGGGTCGTTTCCCTCTTCCCCCCCACCCCCGATCCCGGGGAGCCGGGGCAGCAAATTCCAGCGCTTAGAAATACCCGGGGCTCGCTCGGCGGTGGGGGCGCGTCGCCCGGGTCTGCTCTGCGCCGTGACCCGCCGCTCCCGAGCCTCCTCCCTGCGAGCGGCCCTAACCCCCCGCCCGCTCTCGCGAGACGGGCGGAAATAGGGTTCGGAGACCCTTGGATAATTATTCCTGCAGCGCCGGGGGCGGGAGGGAGAAAGCGAAGCGGCCGGCGCCGGGAGAGCCCGGGGAAGGGCGAGGGCGGCGGGCCGGGACTTTTGGGCCGTTCCTCCCCGGCGAGCTGTCGCGAGCTCCGCTGGCGCTGCCAGGGCTGAGATTTATGAACCTGCCCGTCCTGTTGCCGCCGCGTCCCTTTCTGGAGCGCGGGGAAGGCGGGCGGCGGAGGGGGCCGCTGCCGGGCGGCGTTTTGGGGCTCAAGCGCCGGGTTTGGGGGCGAGCTCAGCAGAGCACGGGGGCCGCGAGGAGCCGCTGGCAGCTCCGCTGCAGCCGCGCAGCAGCTCCCGCGCGCCGGTAACGCGGCCTGGAGCAGGGGCCGGGTTGCAAAGGCAGAGAGAAACATCCACTGCCATCCTCCCAGTTTATACGTGTGTGTATATATAAATATATCTATATATAGTGCGTTTGTGTGCGTGCATGTACCCCAGTCAGGCGTGCATAGCTTCGAAGGGAGAATTGTCATTAATGCAACAGCGACGACAGCAGCCGTTGCTGAATCCACTGCATTTCCCCCCGCAGGGATCCGGGGGCGCTTTGCGGAGCTCAGCGCCCCGCCGGGACGCCGGGGTCTCTCTCCTTCCCCTCGGGGTGCCCCGTGCCGCCCCCCGGCCCCGGCAGGGAGCTGTTGTTCGGGGCTGCGCTCCGTGGCCGGGCGAGGACGTGCGCGGCATCGCGGGAAAGGCGGTCGCGGGGTTGCGCGTGCCCCCGAACCGCTCGGGCCGCCCGGGAGAGGCGGCAGCCGGGCGTCTCGGCGCGGCGAGGCGCTGACCCTCGTTTTTCCCCGCAGCGAGGACCCGTGGCGGGCGGCGAAGATGATCAAGGGCTACATGCAGCAGCACAACATCCCGCAGCGGGAGGTGGTGGACGTCACGGGGCTCAACCAGTCGCACCTCTCGCAGCACCTCAACAAGGGCACCCCCATGAAGACGCAGAAGCGTGCCGCGCTCTACACGTGGTACGTCCGCAAGCAGCGGGAGATCCTCCGCCGTAAGTACCCGGCTCGTTCGCTCGGCCTCGCGCTCTCGCGCGCGGCTCCTCCGGGCGCCGGGGCGCGCACGGATCCCCGCCGCCCCCGGGGCTTTAGGCCAGCGCGTGGGGCTCCCTTTGCCCGGGCCGGGCCATTGCACAGAGAAGCCCCCCGCGTCCCCTCTGTGGCAGCCTGCCTGGCCCCTTCCCCAAATGTTCCGGCCGGTAAAACGCGTTTGAAGCCCGAGGGGGAGTGGGCGGGAGCCTCCCGTGTAGCATGCGCAGGCTCCCGCAGGGCCGCGGGGCTCCTGCACGCTTGTGTGCCCTCGCGCTGCGAGAGCGATCGGTAAATCCGCACAGGCACATCGTTTCCCACCTCTCCCCCCGTCCCCCTGCTCTATATTTTTGCAACTGCTTGCAAAAAAGGAAAGAGAGAAAAAAGAAACCCCCCCCCCCCCGTAAATGCACCCGAAGCATGGTCTGGAGCAGCGCATGCCGCTCCGGAGCGCGCAGAGCAGGCGTGACGTGCGACCGCCGGAGCGATCGGAGCAGAGCTCGGCGGGGAGCGGGGAGGGGGCGGCAGCGAGAGGCGGCGCTGGGGGGATCTTCGCGGCCGGCTCCACGCGGAGCTCCGCGCTGGGAGCATCCGTGCCCGGCACGCGCCTTCCCGGGACGGGCCCGGCGGCGGGAGCGGAGCGGGCGCCGGGGGCAGGGCTTCGCCCGCGGCGGGGGCTGCGCGCGGCGGCCGCGGCCGTGATCCGAGTGCCGGCGGCTACAGGCCCCCCCAACTCTGCTCCTTTCTCTTTCAGAGTTCAACCAGACAGTCCAGGGTGGTGGAAGTAGGACAGACAAAAGCAGTCAGGATCAGCTGCTGTTTCTCTTTCCAGAGTTCAATCAGCAGAACCAGGGGGCTGGCCAGCTCGACGACCCCTGCGCCGAAACCCCCAGCAAGAAGATGCGCCGCAACCGCTTCAAGTGGGGGCCGGCCTCCCAGCAAATCTTGTACCAAGCCTACGACCGCCAGAAAAACCCCAGCAAGGAGGAGCGCGAGGCCTTGGTGGAGGAGTGCAACAGGTAACGGCTCCGCACCGCCTCCCCGCGCTCTCCCGCTTCGCCCCGGAGCTTTTGCTTCCGAGACCGGCGGCGAGGGGACGCCCGGCCGGGGGGAGCGGGGCGGCTCTTGCTCGCGCCGTCGCGGAGAGCAGGCCGGCTTTCGGGAGGGCTCGGAGGCTCCCCCCGGCCCGGCGCCCCGCGGCACGCTCGCCCCAACCTGTCCCCTTGCCCCGCGCAGGGCCGAGTGTCTGCAGCGAGGGGTGTCTCCCTCCAAGGCGCACGGGCTGGGCTCCAACCTGGTGACGGAGGTGCGCGTCTACAACTGGTTCGCCAACCGGCGGAAGGAGGAGGCTTTCCGCCAGAAGCTGGCCATGGACGCCTACAGCTCCGGCCAGCCCCCGCACAGCATGAACCTGCTGCTCTCCCACGGCTCCCCCCACCACAACCAGCCCAGCGCCTCCCCTCCCGGAAAAATGCCAGGTGAGCGCGCACGCCGACGGGCGGACGGACGGACGGCGACGGCCCTGCCGGATGGGTTGTGCCAGCGCCGGGGTGTCCTGCTCGCGGGCAGCTCACGGCGGCCCCGGCTCGCGGGTCGCCCCGCGCCGCAGGTCGTGCGCGCCCGGCTCGTCGCCCGTCGGCAGGGACGGAGCCCCGGGGAGCTGCTGCGGGACGGGGAGGGCGCGAGGGGAGCCGGGCCCGGGCTCCTCTGCGGCCGGGCACCGCTCCTGTCCGGAGGCTTTTGCAGACTGGATCGGGCGGCTCGCGCGCCCGTTCGGGATGAAGGGACCGGCTCCTCGGCGAGCATCGCTGCCGCGGCGCGGGGTCCGAGCGGGCCGGGGCGCGCGGGGCAGCGCGGCCGGCCGGCCGGCCCGCCGTGACCAAGGCGTGACCCTGCCCCGGGAATGCCCCGCGGGGCCGGGGCGGGCGCTCGCCCTCCTGTCACCGGCCGATTGCTTACAAGGTGCCCTACAAACACATTGTCAGCAAAATCAGCTGTTTTCAGTGTCGGCCGCGGGGCTCTACAATAACGCACCAGCGTGCGGCCCCGCGTTGTCATGGCGTTGTCCCCCTCATGCATGCTTAATTGACAATTAAGCGGGGGCTTTGAGCGAACCTTGTCGCCTTTGATGTGCTCGCATCCTCCCACCACGCATCCCGGCACCCCGCGAGCGCCTTTGTTTCCCTCTCTCGGGGCACTGCAATTCCCGGAGCCGCCGTCATTTATCTTGCGGCCGGAGGGCCGTTAAGCCGGGGCCTTTCTTCCCCGGTGCAGAGCCCCCGCCGGCGGGAGCCGGCCGCGGCTATAGGGCCGCTGACAGCCTCTTCGGGGGCCTTTTGAGCCGGGCAGGAGTGATGGCCGTGGCCACGGCCCTTCCGCAGGGTCAGGGGGGCTCCGCGCGGGGCCTCTGCCGTGGCCCGAGCCCCGGCCTCGAGGAGGAGGTGGAGGGGAGGCGGAACCGGGCACGGAGCGGGCACGGAGCGGGCACGGAGCGGGCTCGGGTGCCTGCGCCACCGGCAGGTTCCCACGCCGCCGGCAGGTTCCCGCGCCAGGAGCGTGGGAACGGGGCACGGCGGCGATGGGCAGAGACGGCGCTCGGCCGCGGGGGAGGCTTTTCCCCCCGGATAGGGCCGGTGCGGGGGGCGAGGAGCCGCCGGGGCACCCTCGCTGCCCGGCGCGGGGCGATGCGGGCGGGCGGGCGCCCCTTTCCCGCGCCGCGCGGGGAAGGCGGCCCGGCTCTGCCGTCTCGCCGGCCCCCTCGGCGACCCTCCGTGCTGGGATTTGAACTGCCCTTGCACCGCGCGCGGCGGCGTCTGCGGCACTAAAGGCCTTAACAGCTTAATGACGGCGCTCGCCGGGCCCCCGGGCGCCGCGGCCGGAAGCGGCGGGTCCGGCCGTGCCGCGGGCCGCCACGGCGCGCACGTGCGGGCCGGCGGCTTCGGTCCTCGACGGAGGGAGCGGCGTCTTGCCAAAGAGGGTGACGAATGCCCGAGCGCAGATAACGGCAGTAAAAATCAAAACGAGCATCCGTGCTCCCTCCGCCTGTCCCAGCGCCGGCCGTGCGCTTTCAGCTCTTTTAACTCTTCGGAGTTAAAAATCCCCGAAAGGCTGTTTCGGAGGCTTCCCTCAGACTCTGGACTTTTCCCTTCCTGCAGGGTATTTATTATCAGCGATCTCAGTTCCCTGTTTGATCTGAAGGTCAGGCTGCGCTTCGGCTCGGGCCGCGGGCTCGCGCTTTCGCCCCGTTATCTGCCGGGGCTGTCGGCGCGGTGATGGGATTAGGGGCGCCGGGCGCCGGGGCCGCATACAAAGGGGCCGGCGGGGTCCAGACCCCGTCACGTCCCTTTAGGATGCTCACCCGTATCTATACACACACACATTAATATATATATATACACGTGGATTTGGATTATTTGTGTGCTTTTAGTTATAGCTGCAGGCGTGCACATATGTATGTGTAAATAGCTCCCTCGCTGGAGTGCTCCCTGAGCAGAAAAGGCAGTTTGCATCTTTTTTCCCCCCCCCCTTTTTTCCCCTTCCCTCCCGCCAAAGGCCGGTCGGGAAGGGCCAGCGCGGAGGCTGCGCCGGGAGGCCGCGGGCCGCGCGGGGCCGGCGGCGGCCGCCGCTCGGGCCGCAGCTGCGGGGTTTTACTGTCGCGCCCGTCGCGGCGCTGCGGAGCGCGGGGCGCTGCGAGAGGCTTTTGCTGCTTTTATGGAGGGTAATTAGGGCTTTATGGCTGCAGCAGAATGGGAGGGTCCAGTCCCAATAAACAGGTTTATAATGGGTATAAACCGTGCCCCTCCGTAACTCAGCAAGGTTAACACTTTAGAGACGGCTTGAGTGGCAGCCCAAAAATCAAATCTTGGCCCTGAATTTTTGAAGGGTCGGAGGGGCCCGTCGTGCCCCATGGGCCAGTGTCGCCGGCGAGCCGCAGGCGCGCTCGGGATGCTCCCGCTCCCGGAGCCGGGCGAGCGGTGGGGTCTGCTGCACGGGGAGCGCGCGGAAAAAAATACCGACTCTGCAAGCCTTCACCTGAACGTGCTTTAAATCAGAGGAGGGCTCGCCGGCGCGGCGGGAGGCTCCCGGGGAGGGGGGAGCGCTTCGGCCGGCGGAGGGCATCGGCAGGGTTACGGCTCCGGGAGCAGCCGCTGCGGCGCTGGGCAGCCCGGCGCGGAAACGCGGGAGAGCAGTAAAGGGCTCGGCGGGCCGTGCCGCCGCCGGGGCGAGTAGCCAGGTCCCATAAACAGACTTTTATATTCTGGCCGTAGCTCCAGCGAGAAGACGAGACCCCCCCAAGCACCAAGGCGCGCCGGCGGCTCCTCCCGTGGCGCCGGAGACCCCGGCGGCAGCGACGAGGGGTGGAAATCGCCTCCGTTCCCCGGCGGCTCCCGAGGGCTTTGCGGGATACTCCGCAAATAGGAGCCCGCGGCGTGAGGCCGAGAATTAGTTACCCAAGAGACAGATTTGGACCGGATTTGCTGGGAATCCCGCGGCTGGGCAGCTCCGTTGCCGGCAGTAATACCACCTGGTACTGGTTTCCCAAAGCTAATTATCCAATGAGCCAAAACCCAAGCCAATTTCCCGGGCATATAAATAATAGCAATACAGCTGTCCCGTTCTGGGAATGGGAGAACGCAGGCCGGGGTGGGTGGTGGTTTCCTAGAGGTCTCGGGACAGGCCGGCTCCGGCGGGGCCGAGGGCATGGAGCAGCTCGTGGGCGCGTGCCCAGTCCGCGAATTAAGTCTTCGCCAGGAGTTCCTGGTGTTTTTTGCATGGGGATCTAGAGACCCCCAAGCCTCAGGCACCAGATTATCTGGAAACCTGAAACAGTTGTTTCCTGGGCAAGAAATGTGCTGTCCCCGGGATCGCGGAGAAAAGCCTGCAAGTCAGCTTTAAAGTGCCAGCATTTGTAAAGACGGCTTCCTAACGCCAGGAGTCGTGGCTTACGAATCGCGAGCATCCGGAAAGGGATGTAAGGTGGTTTGGGGGGGATTTTTTCTTTTTCTTTTTTTTTTTGAATTTGAAAATTCCCAAATTCCAAACTCCTAGTATTTAACAGATATTAATATCGCTACTCTGCGCATTCGTAGCATTGCTCGGAAACGTGAGGAGGCTCAGGAGGCAGGCGCACGGCCGTGCTGCCGCCGGGAAGCGGGAGATGCCCCTGGGCGGCCGCGTCGCTCCCGCCGCCGCGGAGGCTCCGGAGCCGGCGGCGGAGCGGTGGTTGCACCCACGGCGAAGGGGAGCCCGCGCCGGGGGGGCCCGGGAGCGTCCCGCGGCCGGGCGCCTCCCCGCTCCCGGGAAGTTCGGCGACCCCGCGGCGAGCGCGGTGCTCGACTCCCCGTAATAAATGGCTTTGCAGCCGCAGTCGTCAAGGCAGCCCTGTAAAAGACGCTTTTGTTTCCAGCGGGTTTTCCTCAGTTAATTATTTGTGATCTCTGGATGCCTTTCCATGACACACGGCTGATCGTGTGGTTATCAATGCGAGGCTTTTTGGCCAAATTCAATATATTTATATTGAAGACCTGTGCTCGAGCCAGACTCCGCTCCATGGTGGCGGCCGGCTGCGATCCGCCGGGGACCTTTGCGTTGGTCACTCTTCCGCCTTCCTGCGGGCATCTGTTAATCATACACTCGTCAAGGGGGAGATCGGGTTCAGAAGGGCCCGAGGGGGCAGCGCGAGGGAAGGGGTCCGCGGAGCAGAGCCGGGCCGCCGAGGGAAAAGGCTGCGGGAAGCCCAGGAGCTCCCTGCGGCTCGGGGCCGCCCAGGCCGGGCTGCGGGCGCTGCGGCCGTGTGCCGGAATTTGCAAATCACGGTGCAAATTCCAGCCCGAGCGATGCGGATGGTCGCTGTGGGGGGCGACTGCCGCAGGGCAGCTCGGGTACCCTGCGAAAGGCACGTTTGGCATCTCCCACTGTAACTTTGTCATGGTACTTTTAAAAGCAGTGGAGCAAGAGGGGGTCGTCCTGTGCTGCCCTCCCAGATTATTGCTCAAGCGTGCAGTTAAATTTAAAAGCCAGGGAATTTTTACTCCCTGTCCCAGACAGTGGGTGGGTGGCAAACACACTGTGAAAAGCACACGGCTTTTGTGAAGGTCTGTGCCAGGGTCCAGCACCTGCTTGTTGCTGGAGCCCTTTGCCCGTTCGTGAAGCCCATTGCCCTTTGCGAAGCTCATTGCAAAGCCTGTTGCCCATTGCAAAGCCTGCTGCAAAGCCCGTTGGCCTTTGTGAAGCTTGTTCCCCATTACAAAGCCTGTTGCAAAGCCTGTTGCCCACTGCAATGCCCATTGCGAAGCCCAATGCCCATTGCAAAACTCATTGCCCATTGCGATGCTCTTTGCAAAGCTCGATGCCCACTGCAAAGCTTGTTACCCATTGCGATGCCCGTTACAAAACCTGTTGCCCATTTCAATGCCCGTTGCAAAGCCCATTGCCCATTGCAAAGCCTGATGCCCGTTGTGAAGCCCGTTGCAAAGCTCGTTGCCCCTTGCTATGCACTTTGCAAAGCCCATTGCCCGTTGCAAAGCCCGTTGCACCCCGGTGCACCTCGGTGGTGCCGAGGGAGCTCCGGGGGGGTTCCCCCTTGGCAGGGCGTGTGTGGGGGGAAGCCCCGCGGGAACCCTCCCTGGGGGCCGGCACCGGCGGGGCAGCCCGGCCACGGAGCAACACGCTGGCGTGGTGTTTTGCAGGAGTGCGATACAGCCAGGCGGCGAGCGGCGAGGCGGCATCCTCCGGGGCCATCAGCCACCACGGCAACGGTGCCATGGTGACCACCAGCCAGGCCGTGCTGCAGCAGGTCTCCCCGGCCGCCTTGGACCCGGGCCACGGTTTGCTCTCGCCCGACGGCAAAATGGTGAGTACACCTGGCCCTATTGTGGCCGCGGCGCTGATAAGATAAGAGGGCCCGGCGGGCAAAGCAAACACGCTGCCGGCGGGTTTCACACGCGGCCCGCGCCGAACAATGGCGCATTGTGGGGCCGGCCGCGGCGCGGGCACGGCCGCCTCCGCGCCGGCGCTCGGCCCCGCGCGCCCGCCCGGGAGCGGCGTGTTTTCCGAGCGCGGCCCATAAACCTGACGGAGCCCCGCTCGGCTTTTATTGATTGCATGCCTCGCGGATTGAATGCGCGCTGGGTGGATCACTGTTTGTTTTCTCCCGCCGATGACATGGGTGCTGATAAAATGCTCATTCATTATTTTTTCCTTAAGCCCTCCGCAGCGCTGAGTTTCGCCGGGGAAGCGGTTTCCTTTCAAGCAGGGCTCTGCTCCTCCCGCGGCCGGTGCCCGCGCGCGGGGTGCCGAGCTCGCCCCTGCCCCGGGCTGCGGCGTTCCACCGGCGGCTCCGACGGGCCGTGCCGGCTGCCGCCTTCCCCCTGCGCGCGCTGGGGGTATAAACCTGCCCGCAGCACGCAACGCACGAGGAGTCGCTGCCAGGGGTTTCCTGACCCGCGGGGACGTCCGGGCCGGGGGAAACGGCAGGACGAGGGCGACCGGGGTCTCCCTCTGGCTTCCTGGCGCCTCCCTGCGTGGGTGCCTCGGGCGTTGCGTTTGGGCGGTTGCAAAAAAACAAAAACAAAAAAAAACGCCCATTTTTTTTGCCATTGCAAAAACTGTGCGGGGCCAGGCCAGGCTGACGTCCCCGGCGCTGGGGCCGCTCGTTTCTGTGCGTGGCACCGGCGCGTGAAATCGCTTGCAGGGGGAGCAGGGCCGCGGCGGTGCGGAGGCGGCTGAAGGCCGGCAGGTCTCTCCGAGGAGCCCGCGGGGCGGATCGCAGCCCGGCTCCGTTCGCCCGTGCGCTTCCCCGGCCCGCCTTGCCCTTCCGAAGCCGAGCGGCCCTTGGGCGCCTGCGGGAAGGCGCAGCGGAGGGTGCCGCGACGCGGGGAGGAGAGCGCGGGCGGGAGCTCTTTGGAAGCGCAGCGGGGAGGAAGCGCGTTGGCCGGCGGGAGGAGGAGCGCGCGGCGGCACGCGGTCCCCCGGCCGCCCGCGGCCTGCCCGCTTATCTCTGATCTCCGAGCGAGGCTAGCTAGCGCTTGCAAGATATTTCATAAAAGTATGCTGTAGGCTGCGGTTTCTAGTAAGTAAACACGCGCCTTCACCATCCCGCTCGGGGCCGGGAGCAGCCCGGAGGGAGCCGCGCGCTGCGGAGCCGGCGGGTTGGGCGCCCCGGCCGCGGCGGTCTTGGTGCGGGCTGCCCTCGAGCCGAGGCGGGCTGCAAGCCGTAAGCGAGCGGCCGCGGGCTGGCTGAGCGGTGCGCCGGAGCGTGCTGCGAGCTGGCCTTGAAGAACCGCAGAAAGTGGAAAACACTGGCTAAGGAAACGTGACTCATTCCCGTGCTTCGGAATGTATCGATCCGTTTGTTCCGACCGAACCAAATTCAGTTCGGTCTGGAACCACGTGTGCAGAGCAAACACAACGCTCGCACCGCGTCCGGGGTGTCGCGCGCCGCCTCGGCGCTGCCGCCGAGCCCTGCGCCGCGGCCGCTCGGCGCGGGAGGCTTCACGAGCTCGCCCCCCTGCCGCCCGACGCGGACCAGCGCGGCGGCAGCGCGCAGCGGTTCGGTGCGGGGTGCTGCCTCGCCCCCCCGGTTACACTGGGCACCAGTTGCAGTGGTTTCTGCGTGCTCCGGGTGGCTTTGCCCTGCGTCTAGCCTTTAAATCCCGGCTGGAAACCTCGCGTCGGCAGGTGGGTCCGGCTGGGGTAACTGGCGCTGCTGCCCGTGCCCCGCGCAGCCGCCGGCCGCCCCCGAGCGCCGAGCTTCTCCTGAAACGTGGTGACCTAGAGAGTCGCCCTGAGGTCTTTGCTTATTTGCCTTCTGGGTTTTTTTTTAGCTTCCAGAGTTTATGTTTCTCACCTTTCCTCTGTAAGGGTGATGGTTGGTTAATGAGCGGTGCGAGTCCTCAGCTGCCCCCTGACTGCGGACGCTTGGACTCGGGGGACGGTGCAGCCAACGGTGGGGCTGGGTCACGTCCCCAGCGTCGTGCCCGGGTGGATCTCTGGAAACTGTTCCAGGAAAGCCTTTCACCACCGCTGCTCTCGTTAGGCGTTTGCTATTTATTAACGTGATGCTCAGGAGCCCCCGGCCGGGCTGGACGGCGGCTCGCCCTGCCCCAGCGCGCCCGGCGGCCGCGGGCTCTGCCCTGCCCCGCTCCCCCCGGCCCGCCGCGCCGCTCACGCCCGCTGTCCCGCTTTGCTCCTGCAGATCTCCGTCTCGGGGGGCGGGCTGCCCCCGGTGAGCACCCTGACCAACATCCACAGCTTGTCCCACCACAACCCGCAGCAGTCCCAGAACCTCATCATGACCCCGCTCTCCGGCGTCATGGCCATCGCACAGAGTAAGTGCTCTGCCGTCCCACGCCTGGGTGGGGGCCCTCCTGCCGCCGCGCGCTTCGCCCAGGGAAACCCTCCCATCTGCACCCGTGCTGCGCGGGATGCAGCGGGTGCTCACGCGCTTCGCCCAGGGAAACCCTCCCGTCTGCACCCGTGCTGCCCGGGATGCAGCGGGTGCTCACGTGCTTCGCCCAGGGAAACCCTCCCGTCTGCACCTGTGCTGCCCGGGATGCAGTGGGTGCTCACGCGCTTCGCCCAGGGAAACCCTCCCGTCTGCACCCGTGCTGCCCGGGAAGCAGTGGGTGCTCACGCGCTTCGCCCAGGGAAACCCTCCCATCTGCACCTGTGCTGCCCGGGATGCAGTGGGTGCTCACGTGCTTCGCCCAGGGAAACCCTCCCGTCTGCACCCGTGCTGCCCGGGATGCAGCGAGTGCTCACGCGCTTCGCCCAGGGAAACCCTCCCATCTGCACCTGTGCTGCCCGGGATGCAGTGGGTGCTCACGTGCTTCGCCCAGGGAAACCCTCCCGTCTGCACCCGTGCTGCCCGGGATGCAGCGAGTGCTCACGTGCTTCGCCCAGGGAAACCCTCCCGTCTGCACCCGTGCTGCCCGGGATGCAGTGGGTGCTCACGCGCTTCACCCAGGGAAACCCTCCCATCTGCACCCGTGCTGCCCGGGATGCAGCGAGTGCTCATGCGCTTCGCCCAGGGAAACCCTCCCCTCTGCACCCGTGCTGCCCGGGATGCAGCGGGTGCTCACGTGCTTCGCCCAGGGAAACCCTCCCGTCTGCACCTGGGATGCAATGGGATGCAATGGGTGCTTGCTGCTTGCCCAGGGTGGCACCTTCTCCTGGGGGCAGCAGGGGACTTTTGCCTTTGATTGTGTTATACTTGGCCCTGGGTCCTGCCACAGCTCTGAGCACAAGAGGGGAGGTCGGCGGAGGTCTGGTGTCACCACGCCAGCGGTGGGCTTATGCGTCAGCTCCTTCTCGACCTGCACGGCGGGGAGCAGCTGCCGGGAGCCCTTTCGCAGGGCCGCCGGGAGCCCGCCGTGCCGGCCCTGACGTCTCGGTGCTCGCCTTGCTCTCTCCCGTCTCGCAGGTCTGAACACTTCGCAGGCGCAGAGCGTGCCTGTTATCAACAGCGTTGCCGGGAGCTTGGCAGCGCTGCAGCCCGTGCAGTTCTCCCAGCAGCTCCACAGCCCGCACCAGCAGCCGCTCATGCAGCAGTCGCCCGGGCACATGGCGCAGCAGCCCTTCATGGCCACCGTGACGCAGCTCCAGAACTCGCACAGTAAGGGCCGGCGCGCGGCTCCCGGCGGGCTCGGCGGGCCGCCGCGGCGCTGCTCGGCGAGGCTGCCCGCCGCCTGCCGCGGGAGCCCCGGCGTGACGGCGGCTCCTCTCTCCCTCCCCGCAGTGTACGCGCACAAGCAGGAGCCCCCCCAGTATTCCCACACCTCCCGCTTCCCCTCGGCGATGGTGGTGACCGACACCAGCAGCATCAGTACTTTATCCAATATGCCTTCCAGTAAGCAGGTACGGCCGGGGCGGGCGGCGGGCGCCGGCGGGAGCCCCCCTGCCGCGGGGCCCCGGCTCCTGGCTCCGGGGCGGCGCGCCGGGCAGTGCTCCCCTCTCGCCAGCCCCGGGGGCCGTGGGAAACGCGCGGCCCTTATCGATCGCTAGATAAACGAGAGGGGAGCCTTGAACTTGCATTCCGTGGGGTTGATTTTTTTTTTTTGTTTTGTTTTTTTCCGGCTGCGTTTGGCTCACGGGGATTTTGTGCGAACTTTCGCCGTTCGGTTCCCGCGGCGGCGCGCGAGCCCTGGGCGGCGGCGGGCAGCGCCGGGCGCAGCTCGGCTCGTCCCCAGGCGGCCGGGGCGGCGCGGGGCCGCGCCGGGGCCCCCGCTGCCAGCCCGAGCGCGGCCCGCCTTGCGCGGCCTCGTTTCTTCAGCAGAGCAGCTCGCGCTTGGCTGCTCTTGGCAGCACTACTGAGGCGAGCGAGCTGCCGAGGAACAATTTCTCCAGGAGGCCAGGCACAAACAGGCCCTGTTCTATTATTATTATTATTATTATTGTTATTATTATTATTGTTGTTGTTACGTTTTGGGGGCAGGATCTGGCTCGGGAAGCGTTTTTCCCGCTGCGCTCGCTGCGGGGGACGCGCGCCGCGGAGCCGGGGGGCGTTTGCGGCGGGGGCGGCCGGCGGCGCCGGCTCCCGCGCTCACCGCTCCTGCCTCTCTCGCCTCTCTCCTAGTGTCCCCTGCAAGCCTGGTGATGCTCCACACTTCACTTGTTTTGCACCTAGCAACCGGACCGGATTTTCCACCACATCCCGCGGGCGCCCCGCGAGCCGCCGGCGCGGGGCGGGGGTTTGCGCTAGCGAAGCTCGTGCAGCTCGCCCGAGCGCCGGCGCGGGAAAAGCCCGTTACCGCGGAGCGGAGCCGGGGCCGCGCTTCTCCTCCCCCCCTCCGCGCAGTATTTCCGAGACACGTCCTGAGGATTTGCTCTTAAGTATTTGCCTTCAAAGAGACCGTTGGCTCTCCCGGGAAAATAGGAACAAACTGTACTGAGGACTGGCGGAAGGGGAAGATCAATGATATTTAAGTTATACTGCTTCGCCCAAGGCACTGAGAGGGACCTGGAGCTGTTACGTGGCATGCGGAAGAGGGAATTGCATGTGCCGTCGAACTGAGCCAATTAAACTGTAAATATAGGGACAGTCTGCTCCGCCTGGACCCGTCTCCATCTCCTACACACAGAGATTTATATAAAAGAGGTGAATTTGTCCAATGGATGTAAACTACTGTAATTAAGTGCAATTCCCCCACCTGTATATATTATTCCCCAAACTCCTCTCTCTCTCTCTTTTCTTTTTTTTTTTTTTGGTAGAGTCAGAGCCAAGCACAGCTTCGGCTCTGGCTCCGTCCGTCTCCCCTTCCCGCGTTGTCCCCCGCGAGGAGGAGGTTGGCGACGAGCCCCGCCGCCTCCGGCCCTGCCGATGGCTCGCCGTCCGGCGTCCCGGCGGAGCTGGCCGGCTGGCCGCCTTCCCCGGCTCCGCCAGCCGCTCGCCCTGCGAAACCCGCGAGCGCGTGCGGGGCAGCGGGGCGGGCGAGCGCTGGGGGAAGAGCTTCCTTCGAAGATGATCCCAAGCCTTCAGCTAGCCCCGCAGCAAACCTCTCGGCACAGGGCGGCTCGTCCTTCAGCAGCCGGCGGAGGGCACGAAACCACCAAGCTCCTCGGCTGCCGCCGGCCGGAGGGTGAGGGACGTTCCCTTGGACCCTCCGGCAACTTCAGAGCGAGGGTCGGAGAGCTGCCTCTTCCCCGCTCGGAGGAACGGCTTCGAGGCGAGACCTGCAGGCTGCCAGCCAGCACAGGTCTGCGGTCGGTGCGGCATCCAGATGGGCGCCCGCTGAGGACACGGGGCTCCAGGCCTTCCAAAGCCCTGAAGCGGTTTAGGTGCCCGGGTCTGACTTCCAGACGTCGCCAGAGCCGTTGTCTCACCGCCCGTGAGACGCAAGCTCCTCCGTGCCCGCAGCCCTTTCAAGACTGATCTAAAGTGCCCGCATTGTGTAGTTTTTTGTGAAACCTTGCAGCGTGTGCCAGGCACTGTGAGTGATTAGAGAGGTGACGACCAGTGGAGGTACCTGTGGACAGATGACCGATGCTGAAAAGAAAACCACTACGTGCTTTCTTTGAGACAAGGAAGGCTCTTTTACTCTGTGTTTGTACAATGTCTAGCACAGCAGGACCCTAATCCTTGCTGGGACTAATAGGGGTTGCCCTACGGTAAATAAGTCATCATGAATTGGAGACCAATAAGCAGAATGACATTTAATTTAATGTATACCATAATTAAATACCATTTCTTCTGGTTTGTTGTTTCTGTGTGATCTTCTGCTCAAGTTACGTACCCAGGGTAAAGATTATATTGCACTGGTGTCATGATCAATAAGAGGAACTGAAATGCGTAGCAAAACATTTTAGGGTATCAATGCTGTGTATTTGGAGAAGGCCCTGTAAATTCCACAGTCGTCGTCATCTGCTGCTTGGCAGGTGTCAGTTCAAAAGGCAGCATGAGACACACGAGCAGACTAAGTTTTTCCTTGAAGGAGCAGTGATACATTTCTCTTGCTCTCCCCTGCACTATTCGTACAGGTTTCTACATGCCCAGGGTCAGCCAGAAATAGCAGTGGGCTCCAGGACCAGCATTTTAGTTTGTTTTCCTGCGAACCCCACCTCTGGGGGTATTTCTGTCTGGGGTTTGCGTTTGCTCCAGAGAGACAAGGACCCTTGGCAAAGCCTTGTCCAGACCCAAGCTGTAAGCTCCTTCATCTGTTTGGACACAGGGAGCTGGAGGTCAGAAGACCAGTGTCCTCACCCTCCTGTGGCATTAATGATATTGCCCTTATTCTACCACAGCTTATTCCTCATCCTTCACTAACTGTAGCAGTTGAGTGTTAAGCAAACCAATTAAGAGCTGTCTCCCAGATGGACAAAGAGCAACTCCATCAATTTTGGATATTGAGCCCATAGATCAGTAAAAAAAAGAGGGGGAGAAGGGAGGGTGCACTACTATTGCTGCAGTTTTTTGAAGTGCTTTGATTGCAAAGAGCTAACATAGCTGAATGTCTCGAGCACATCAGCGGCAAAGGGTGACCCTTCAGAAGATGCAGCACAGGACTTTGGTTTGCCCGGTGCTCAAAAGCGTCCGTGTTTGTTTTGGAACCTGTTTGTTTCAAAAGTCAAGTGTGGGCTCCCGTGGGAAAGGCTTTCTGCGCAGAGGGCTGGTGGCTCACCTTCACAGCCAGAGCAGGACATCTCGAGAAAGACCTTTGGTGGAGTGTCTTTGTGTCTGTGATTTTTAGCTATCCCAGATAAAAACTTCAAGTGCAAATCTGAGAAAGGACTAGAAGCACAAAGCCTGCCTGGTCCCTTTTGTGGAGATGCAGAAGTGAAAGACCCATTTAGGAATGGTTAGAGAGCAGAGGTGCAGGGTTTTATTTTCAGAGAACCTCTTTGCACCTTCCTGCTCACCAAGGCCCTCTCAAGGCACCTGAGCGCCAGGCTGAGCCCTTTTGAACCAGCTCAAACTCGGCTCCTGGGCTGAGTTCCCATCAGTGCCATGCGAGTCAGGAAAGAAATGTTTTGGATTGTTTATTCATGCCAACTAGTGTTTTACTCCATGAGTGGCTCTTGAAGCTAAACGGGCAAAGTTTTCCCCAGCTGATGCGTATCCAACATCAGGTCAATTTACACCCTTTGGCCCCGCAGAGGAATGAAAGGTAATGTAGCAGGAGGGAGGGCAGACACTGAGTCACTGCTAAGCTTGCTGCATCCTAGCTGGTGCTCCAAGGGGAACAGTCCTTTCTGGTGCCTGTCCTATGGTGATTTCTGTGCCAGCCTTACCATAGACGTAGAATGAGAGGCATGGAGCTTGGGGTGTGAAAACTCCTTGTAAAGCACTGTTCAGTAAATGGCTCAGTGCCGCTTCTTCTGCGTCAGTGCTGCTCTTCAGAAAGTCAGGCAGAGGGACAAGGAAATGGTAAGTGACCACCTTGGCGAGCGGAGGCCCGGAGTGCAAGCCCCGAGAAAGAGACCTGGGGGGATAAGGAAGGGCAGAGCCAGGGAAGGTGGAAAAAGCGTATAGAAGGACACATCTATACGCAGGCACAGAGATACACAGATGGAGGAGGCTATTACTACAGAGCAAAGTATGCGTGGTAAAATGAGCACGATAAAGTCAATAAAATGAATGGAACAAATGATTAAGAGGAAGCGGTATTTACCCAGGATGTGTGAATTTATGAAGTTTCCCAACAGCTGTGTGTGTGTTATCACCTGTGCCCCAGGTACCAGGAGATGGAAGGGAGAAAGCATGACTTCTTCCTAGAGGATGTTGCGGATGCTGCAAATACCAATGAGCTCATGGTGAAAAAGGTTCCCCAGATTTGGCTACAGCCTCCATCTGAGGAAACCTCTGTGTCCAGTGAGGTGTTGCCTGCCCTGAGCAGCCACAGCAGAGCCAGCCTGAGGCCAGCCCAGACCTGGCCCTGTGCAGGCGGTGCGCCGGGAGGGCGCCGGTTCCCCCAGATGGCCCGGGTGCCTCCGTGGGTTGTCGGTAAGCACAACACAACGTCAGCTCGTGGAAAGTGCAGCCCAGTCGACGCCTGCTCCAGCAAGTAAATCTGGGCCCGAGCACCTCCTGTTCGTGCCGGCACGCGGGCGATACGGCTGGCAAAGCCACTGGGTCAAAACCAGCTTAGTGCTGCCCACACAGGAGCCGTGTTTATCGGAGCTGGCCCTGCATGAGCCCTCCGTATGCAGCGGAGTGGGTGCTCCTCAGGTTTCGTTGCCTCTGCACGCCCCTCGGTTGCCATCGCTGGAGCCCCAGGAGAGCCTGTCCTGGGACAAACCTGGCCCTGCGTCTCGGGGCACTGAGCAGCTCATGAAGGCAGCCCCGGGCCAGCAGAGACCTCCCCTCCGTGGTGGTCCCTGGGTCAGATGAGCTATTCCAGTAACTTCAAAAATGTTTGGTGCGTGTGTAAAAGGACAGCTCAGTTATACAACAGCGCCCGGCTCCCAACAAACAGTTTTATTTCCAGACTTGCTCTGCCTGTCCAGCTGGCTAGGCAGATCAGCTGGAAATTTCAACAGGAAAACCAGAGGCTTCGGCTGCAGCTGCACAGGGCTGCATGGGGCGGCGGTGCTCGCTGCTCCTTCCCAGCTGCGCTCCCGACAGCACAGCAAGACAAGGCAGCAGGACTGCGCTGGGCACCGCTGCCCGGTGTCCCCGGCATGCTGTCCTGTGCGATGGGTCAAAAGGGAAAGCATTGTGCTCCCCTGCGGACAGCAAACACGCTCTGCCCTTTGAAGCCTTTGAGCGGATTTGGTTAAGCCGATGTCCGTTTGACTAGTACACAGAGAGGAATGCAGAAACTGCTTGCATTTGAGGCTGGGCTGTTTGCAGACGCTGCTAGCTTCCCCCCCTCTGCACTGTATCTTAGCTGAGGGATCAGATATACGGAGCCTGGCGGATGCTTCACGCTAGGCAGATGAGGCTGGCACCCCTGCAATGCAACCCCTTTGCTGATACCACAGTTCAGCTCAAGCCAAGCATGCTGGGCAACACTAGTATGCCCCACACGTCCCCTGCACTGCTTCCACCCCGGGACAGGGCTGCAGTGAGCTCCTGCAAAGTGCGATGCCATGTGCAGCCCTGCTCCAGCTGCTCCCCAATAGTTCTTGCGGCTCCAGACATTGCAATCTCCCCGTCTGCTGCTGACTGCCCAGCTCTAGCGTGCTCCCCGCAGCCAAGGACCTGCAAACCTGGGGGCTCACTGCAATCCACCAATGTCAGAATGAGCCTTGATGTCCCACCATTCTCCTACTAAGGCTGGTGCTTGTGGTGCTCCACATCCCATGGTGGAGCAAATGGCACCATGAATACAGAGCTGCCTCTCCAGCTGTGGGCTCTGGCAGGCCTGTCTCCTCTGCAACACCATGCACCATCCCAGCAACTCCGGCTGGCAAGACCTGCAAACTGCTCTTCATGCTGCAACAGCTGCCGCATTTACACACATGAAAGGCAGGCACTTTCATTCCTTGCTTTCCTTCTCGCTGTCAAGAGCTGTGAGAGTTCCTACATGTACTGGATGAGTACGACATCACTCTGGGCTATTCGTGGGACAAAGCAAAGACAGTTCATGAAAGGAGTCTGGTGTCACCATGTGTGGTCAGAATAAACATTGGACATGAATGAACTGAGCTGTGGACTGTATTACACAGACCCAGGAGCTGGGCTATTTGCTGCTCAGTGCAAACAGGCAAACAACTATATAAAAGCCCACGGCTGAGGTTTCCGAAGGCAGAGACCCATGGGAGGCTCTGAGCCACTGCCACTTGGACAACACAAAGGCTGGAGTCTCCTCTGCATTTGCACAGTGCGTGTGCATTTAGTGCTGTGCAAAGCGGGGAGACAGCAGGGTGATTTACCCCCTTTGCAGATGGTGGAATGATCCCAGGTCCTACCGCAGCATGAGGGGCAAAGTTGCTGCACAGCTCTCCCCAGGAAGTGTAGTGCGTGGGCGGCGTGGTGGGGCTGCAGGAAAGCCACAGCCTCCAGCTGGGAGTGAGGAAAAAGGAGGAGAAAAGAAGGAGTACATGCCACAGTAAAGAGCCAAGGGACTAACCCTAGGGACTAACCCTAAAAGCCAAAACCCTTAAACATGCACTGACGAGTTGTCCCATCCCAGCATTTCTGTTATTGCAGATCTGCACAAAACCTGAACTTCAGAAACTTTACATTCTCTTCTAATTCCAGGGGCTTTTATTTTACTTTCATATTCAGCAAAATTAATTTTCCTCTCTGTAATTAAGATGTCGCCCAAATGGATTCTTAATTACAGATAAATCACAAATCTATACACTCAACTGTTATGCTTTTCAAGTAATAAAAGAGATCATTTGTCTTCTTCAGATGAACAGAGACCAACCAGCACACCATTTCCCCCTTTATGAAGAACTCATTTGCTTTAGAAAGAAAGTCTTTAAAAAAACATTGCAAGGATTTCTTGAATAGGGGATCAAAGCTCCCACACCGCTGGAAACCATTTTTGCTAAATAAAATGTGGGTAAAGAAAAAAAAGTAAAAGTTTTTTGGCAGTGATTGGGATTACAGCACCCTTGGGAGGGACAAGGACGTGGGGTCAAGAAGTTGTGACCAGGTTAGCAACACAGGGAACAGAAGGAGAGGACAAAAGAACAGAAAGTGGAAATGGACAGATGAATGAGGAAGCATGTTTCTTTGCCGAAAGAGAATAGATACTACATCAATTCATACTGAGAGCTAAAGGATGAGGGCCTGTTAATGGATTGGGGGACACAGCAGGGATCAGAGGTCACGAGTGCACTCAGCTAGGCTAATTGACTGTTATGTGCATATTAGTGTTGATAATTTAGTATGATAGTGGGACATGGGGAGCAGATATGTAAAAATTCTGTTTACAAGATTGGTATATATACTATATTTCCCATCTTACAACAGCTAAAAATTATGCCTCAAAAAATTATTTTTTAAAGCTACTGGCCTTAACTAGCTTTCTTCAGGAGGGGATTCACAGGTGCCTTCAGGCTATAGGTGGGCGTCTCTGATTCAATTGTGCATGTGATGAAATAAAGTCTACTCACCACATTTGCTGTGCAATCTTACAGCTTTTTATTTCAGTATTACCTGTTTGGCAAGGCTCAACAAGCTGACTGATGTCAAAGAGAGACTCAACTGATTGGTCAGGGCCCATAACGAGGACCCAGACATCAGCTTTGGGCCGTGCCGTGTCTCCCCAATTTTGCAGAGGTTATAAGTGTGACCTGCAACGGTCAAGCGGCCTTGTCCAATGCACAGGATGACACAGGTGCCAGCCAACACTGCTGGAGCAGCACTGGCTGCAACAGTGCCGTGTGTCTTCTCTGCTATTCTCATTCCTGGGGGGATGCAGCTGCACAGAATGAAGTGTGGGAGCGTGGCTTGTCAGGCTGCAGCCAAATGGCCAGGTGCTTTCTAACTCAGCTCCTCTGGACTTCCTGCCTGCAGGAAAAAGAAATGAAGGAGAGAAACACCATAAAGCCTGTGACTCTCCCTCGTGTCCCGTTTCAGTCTGCAGGTGTCCTGACAGAGCAAGGCCAGTACTAATGCGCTGCTGTTACAATTTTATGCCAGCCACGGTGTGTTGGAAGCATTTGTGTTCCCTGGCACATAAAAGCAGACCCAGGGGTCTAATAAAGACTGTGAGCTGGTCCAGAAAATACTCCTGTCCACTTCACTTGAGGTCAGTGGTGGCTAGTGGGGCTTCGCTCAGGGCTGGCTCTGGTTTGTGCTCAGCACAGCCTCGGAGCAGCACTTGGGACTGGATTCCAGTCTGAAGGAAGAAAAGTTTAAAATGGCCCAGGGTTTGGCTCATGTTGACTCCCAAAGTTCACATACCGTTTTCAATCACTCTCTCTAGCTCTGCTTTGCAGTAGCCCCCTGATCCGAGCAGGGCAGTTGCTCCTTGTGCTCTCTCTGATGGATCTCTGGGCACTGAACGCTGCAATAACGATGGCTATTGGTGCCCCCTTAGCTGGTACATGCGGCTGCTGTTTGCTGTGGTGCACACAGCACGAGAACTCCCCAACAGCTTTGAGGAACGCACTTGCTTCCCCTTTACTGTTCTGGATTCATTGGAGGAGACAAAGTTGTCTTTTGTCTTGTGGTGCTTCTCTGGCAGGTATCTGAGGGGGTACATCTCCAGAAGTGTCGACGTTGCCTTGTTCAACACAAACAGGAGTGGTACTGAAAAAGAGTGAAATCAGTTCCAGACCATCTAGATATTTTAAGGATCAAATATAGTGTTGGAGGATAGGTGCAGTTTTGAGCTGACTTTTGTAGAGTCAAGATCCAGCCCAAAGAGCTCTGCTAATAGCAGAGGACTTCCCTGGTTGCACCAGACTGTTGTACTTTTAATTACTGCATTAGTTGGTTGGCTGATCTGAAAGGCTCATGTTCCTCATTTAAAGGCCTTGCTGGAAATTTGATTTTGGCAACAACTTGGCAATTAGTGCCTAGTAATTGATAGAGCAGCACCAGAGAAACAAAACTAAACCTGACGCCTTGGCAGGAGAAGTTTTTCTTTGCATTAATGTGAGTTGCTTCATTTTTGTACTTTACATCTGGCATGCAACGTGATCGCTCACAGCCCAAGTCCTGTGCATTCGCTTCTTTCCACTCCCAGGGCAGGGCAAATTGACCTTAGCGTGAAGGAGACTCAAGCCCCAGGGCTGTAAGTGTTTGAAGCTGGGCTCGTGCCATCGAGCACTTTTCCCAACAGCGGTTCAGGGAGGTCCCAGGCTCCCAGCTCCTAGCTTTCTGCCTCCACGGTGCCCAACACTGTCACCTCGGGAGCAGAGCTGCTCACTGCAGACCACAAAGGGACTTCCCTGTCTATTGACGAGGGAATATTTCCCGTTTCCTCGCTCCTGACTCTGTTGACAGCATCTTTTGGGTGAGTGATGGATATTGGTGGTGTATGGGAGATGATTTATAGTTCTTTGTTACACAAATTCCTCCGCATTCTTCTTTGTCCTCTCACAGCAACCATTAGTCACTTCTTCTACCAAACCCGCAGCAACATCCACCCCGGAAACAGCCCTGAGGATGCGGCTTGGCAGCATACTCCTGCACCGTCTTTATTCACTGCAACTGCATACATAGAAACGGACTGGCACAGGGACACACAAAAAAAGGAAGAAGCAGCGTCATGTCATTGCAGCCACCCGAGGTTTCCATACGACTGCATCCATCTGTCTGCTGGGAAGTCAAAAGGTTGGCAGAGAAAAGATGCTATAAATCAGGCAGATATGGACTGTAGGGAGGATCTAGTTTATGCAATTTTTCATCTCAGAGCTTGTAATTAAAGAAGCAACCATTACAGGAGGAACAACCGTCGCCTGTTTTTCTTAGAACTCTCAGAGTTTGGCAATGTAAACATTTAGCCCTTGAGAATTTTATTGCATAAAATAGTTTTTGTAATGCTGATGTTATGCTACTTAATTGGATTTCTGTTTGTTTTACTTCAAGAATACCAGGAAAAATAGCAGTATCATTTGATCTGATACAAGGCACTAGTAGCATACCTGTATTATTAGGGTCTCAAAGCTTATCATAATGAATAAATGCATGAATTAAATAAATTTTGATCTTTATCTCTGCAAAGTTTTTTGACTGGCTTGAACAGCTGAGTTGCTTGGTTTTTTTTTCTCCTCTCTTTGCCTCCAGAACTTTTTTAAGTGCAGTAGCAAGAGATGTGTGTGAGGCTGGATTGTGTTGATGTACATCAAGCATTAAGCAACTATACTAAGCATGTGCTTGACTTTAATTTAGGTGTTATCGGGACTGCTCACCTGCTTTATGTTAAATGTGTGCTTAAATGCTTTGTTGATTTGAGGTGTCAAATCACAACGCTGGTCTGAGGACCTGGTCTGGGTCTCTGGACTAAGCCCTAAATATTTTTGACTGAAATGGGTTTGAATCAGACCAGGTGAGGATGGTCTTAAATTTTTGCTGAGAAAGATGGAGCTGCTTGTTGCACAGCCTGAAGGGAATTCCCAGACAATTGACTGAGGAAATATAAATGACAAAAAAGGCTCGGGACAGGCTAATAAAGCAGCGGTTCACCTCCTCAGAGGCAGCCAAGACCTCAGTTGACGTGTCTAAGAGGCGCGTGCTGCAACGTGGCTGATGGAGGAGAGCTTGGCCCACCGGGTCTTGGAGACCCGCTATTGACGGTAGAACTCATGGAAGCATGGGCTGGTGCCCCGGGCCGTGGATAAACCGCGGAGGAGCCAAATACAGCGCTTCTCGCCCCAGTTTGGTGCCCCGCCGCGCCGTTGCTATGGCAGCGCGGCCCGCCAACATGGCCGCCGGGAGGGGGCGTTGCCATGGCACCCCACTGCGTGCGTGTCGGGGAGGGGGTTGCCGTGACGCGCCGCCGCCCCCGGAAGTGCTGTCCGCTTCCGGGGCGGCCCTGCGAGCGGCGGCATGGAGGCGCGGGAGCTGTTCCGGCGGCTGGGCGCCGGCGCCCGCTTCGACGTGCGGCGCTTCGGGCGCGACGCGCGGCGCTTCGGGGTGCGGCGGCGCCGCGGGGGTCGCGGGCGGGGGAGGGAGGCGCCGCCGCTGCCGCTGCCGTCTCACCCTTTCCCCCTTGTCCCCTAGGTGCTGAAAGGCGGCGGCGGCGGCTCTCCGGGGAGCCTCGACTTCTTCGGGCGCCGGGAGGGAGCGGCGCCGGCGCTCGCAGAGGCCGCCCCGCCCCGAGAGCCGCGCGGCGACGGCGCAGCCGGGGGGGCCGTGGCGGAGCATGGCGCGGGGGCCGGGAGAAAGCGAAAAGCGACGGCGGAGAGCGGCGGCGCGAAGAGGAAGAAAAAGAAAACACGAGGTAACTGCGTGCATGGAGATGTAACGGCCATCCTGCCGCAGGCCTTGCGAACCTCAACCCCAGCGGGCACGAGCGAAATAAGGGTTTGAGCTGCTCCCCCCCCCCTTTTTTTTTTGCCTGAATTTTACTCATGGGAAATTTCTTGAAACTTCTAGAATCCGTGTCCGTGCCAGAATTGTCAGAAAGTAATGGAATAATGTGGATGTCCTCTCTGGAAGCAAAATTCAAAGATGCAAGAGACAAAAAACCCACTGCAGAGAGACTTGAACGCTTGAGAAAGCAAAAGGTGGGACTACAGAATATTAATGTAGCAACAGATTATTTTATTTCTCTGGGTGTTCCGTTTGAAGCACATTCACAGTAATTGCTCTTGGGAGGAGGGTGGACCAAAGATGGCAAAAATAATCAGAAGCTGAATCCATTGGCTTAGTTCTATGCTGTCAAAGAAAGAAAGAGTTTGTCTTGCACCTTTTAGATAAACCACTTCAGGAATCAACACAAGATTAACATTCAAGGGACAGATCTTCCTGACCCGATTGCCACATTCGAACAACTTCAAAGGGAATACAAAATCCACCCTAAAATCATGGAGAATATTCAAGCGTCTGGCTTTCAGGTCCCAACACCAATCCAGATGCAGGCCATTCCTGTTATGCTTCATGTAAGTTTTCTGATACTGCATTTTATTGTACTTACGGCAAAACTTGGATAGAGGTCTCTTTAGGGTCACAGCAGTGGTTAATTATGCAGCTTTAAATATCAACCCATCAGAGTTTTAAAATTAAGGTTTACAAGATTCTTGATTTGTGCTTTTACTAGTATGTTCTGTTTGTTTAGTTTGTAGTGTTAATATCTGTATGAATATGTTTGTTTTTTTTTTATCTAGTAAAGTATAACTTATTTCTGTTTTTCTCACAGGGTCGGGAACTCCTAGCTTCAGCTCCCACTGGATCTGGAAAAACACTGGCATTTTGTATTCCTCTCTTAACACATCTGAAACAACCTCGGAACAAAGGATTCAGAGCTCTGATCATATCTCCTACCCGAGAACTAGCTAGCCAGGTGTGCTTGGGGAAAAGAGTTGTTCTCATATTTATGTACTGTACATCAAAGTTCTTACTCTGATTCAGAAAAATGGCAGACTAATAGGTATTTTTTTCTTGTTTCTCATGTATCAGGAAAAAAGTAATTTTGAATGTTTCTTTAAGTCCTTTGTGAAATGGCTACATACCTAGTATGATACGAGATTATACGAGATTAGGGACTCAAGTTTTTGTTCATAGTTTAAAACTGCCCCGTGCTTAAATATTCTTAATAGCTTTATCTGTTTACTTGAAATTTTATGTTTGAGACAGTAACTTTGTCTTGAATCTTTGTTATTAAATTGAAACAAAAATACTACTTTGGGTAGAGTTCTATTTTTATATAACTGGAGGAGAGAAACTATAAGAGCATACATTGCTACAGTCAAAATACGGCATTCAGACCCATGAGAACTTTTAAGTGAATAATGTATGTTAGAAAGCTAAGTTTTATGATGCTGGGAAAGCCAGTCAGCTTTCTCTAACCCACTGAAATCTGGGTGATGTCTGAAACTAAAACTTGAGGAATGCTTGGGGTTTTTCTGATGACCACAGCTATTCAACTTGGTCATGAGTAAAACTTTAATTTATTGCTTTTTCTTTTTTTTCTTTTTTCTTTTTTTTCCCAGACACACAGAGAGCTGGTAAAATTGGCTGAGGGAACTGGCTTCAGAATACATATGATTCACAAAGCAGCTGAAGCAGCTAAGAAGTTTGGGCCCAAATCATCTAAGAAATTTGGTGATTGTTTTAACTAAAATGGTTCAGAAAATTTCTAATTTCTAATGGTTCTAAAATTTCTAATGACACTGCTAACTCTTCTCTTCTGGCATATGTGGCTTTTAAGAGATCATTTACCACCACTCAAGTCACATAATCAATTGCTCAACACTAAAACAAGCAGCTTGCGTGGAACGAGTGGGAAGTAAGCTCCCTGACGGTGGATTTTTTTAAATTGTATGCTTAAAGGTGAACATCAGAGAAGCTAGGGCACAAAAGAACACTGGAGAGGGATTGATTTTTATATCCAAACCACTTCTGATGGATTTTAAGAACAACTTACTTGAAATCTTCTAGAGAAATCTACATCCTTTTACAATATCTTCTGCTTAATTATTCTTACCTAAAATAGACTGCAGCAAAGAAGTGCCTTGTCTTGGAGTATGTTAATAAACCTCTGGGAGATTGGATTGTATCTTAAGGCTTTAAGTCTGTTTTATTCAGCTTTTTTCTTTTTTTTTTCTTTTTTCCCCTATAGATATACTGGTTACTACTCCAAACAGACTTGTTTATTTGCTGAAGCAAGATCCTCCAGCAATAGATTTGTCTAGGTACTAAGAATCTCTATTCAGTCTGGCTTTGCTACTGACTTCTTTCTTACTGTTGTTACTGAAAAATGAATGCGTGCATAGTCCTTTTATCTGTGATGGTCTGTCAGAACTTTTGTCTTCTCCCCAAGCAACTGTTGTTGAAAAGAAAACCTCTTTGTTCCTAGTGTCGAGTGGCTGGTGGTTGATGAGTCAGACAAACTATTTGAAGATGGAAAAACAGGATTCCGAGACCAGCTGGCCTCCATATTCCTGGCATGCACGTCCCACGTGGTGAGAAGAGCCTTGTTCAGTGCAACCTTTGCACATAGTGTAGAGGAGTGGTGTAAACTCAACCTTGACAGTGTTGTTCTGGTGTCCGTTGGAGCAAGGTATGTGTGCAGTTGCACTTGCATGTTTTTTCCATTCCTGATCAGATTATTTGCCTTTGCATCACCATTCCACTTAGTTGTTTATCTGTGTTATTAATCACGGTACTCAAGAAAGCATTTCAAGAAATTTTTCTTAGATATGCAAAAAGTGTTGTTTTCTGTTGCCTATTACTTTCATCAAACAACTGTTAACCTTAGGGGCATGTACTGGTGAAATAGTTTTGTCTTGCAGTGTTTCTCATTCACCAGTTAATATCTTGTATGTATAAGACACTAACAGTGGTGTGTTCCTGTTGGATTTCTGGTTTCAGAAACTCTGCAGCAGAGACGGTAGAACAGGAGCTTTTGTTTGTTGGATCTGAGACAGGAAAACTAATGGCAATGAGAGAGCTTGTTAAAAAGGTATTTTGGAACGATTGAGCACATTCTACTTACTTCTTAAATGAGCCATGCGTTCTGTCAGAGATATATTTCCTAGGTCATAGGCTTTAAGATTTTAAGCCATTGTACAAATCTGCTGAGGAGTTCTCCTGAGGAAAACTGAAAAGATTACCCATTCTTGGTTACATACCTGAGTCTTGGTTAGGACCACTCTGTTAACAGTCTATTTAATTATACTTGGCAGTATGAGTGGGCTCTTCATATATATTCAAAGAGAAAAGTCTCTTGGTTTCTGTGGATTAAAATACAGCATGGTGCTTAAGTCAAAAACATTCCATCAAACGCAGTGGAGTTGAACTTGCGTAGTTCTGATTCCCAAAGTTTTTGTTAGTCCAAAAAAAAAAGTCACCTGAAATGTAAAATACTGAGGCTGGTTAAGCACAGGATCTGCAATCAGCAAAGGTAGGAAAAGGACTTGAACCTCAGACAAGCTTACTCTTTTGCAGGGTTTTGCTCCTCCAGTCCTTGTTTTTGTACAGTCTATTGAGAGGGCTAAAGAGCTTTTCCATGAACTTATTTATGAAGGTATCAATGTGGATGTCATCCATGCGGATAAAACTCAGCAACAGGTAGGAGGATTTATTTTCCAGAAACACTTTAGAAATGTTGAAACAAGCACATTCTCATGTGATTTCAGATAAGTTTTATGGACAGTTAAATTACTGTAGGCTTTAGTTTGGAGGCTTAGATTTATTAACATCATGACAACTTTCAGTATGCAAATTGATCTCTGTTCTCTACTTGCTACTTAGACTGTTCCCAAGTATGCCTATTTTCTTTTTTTTTCTTTTTTTTTTTTTTTTTCTTTAAGAGAGATAACGTAGTACACAGTTTCAGAGCTGGGAAGATCTGGGTGCTCATCTGCACAGCTTTACTAGCTCGAGGAATTGACTTCAAAGGAGTGAATATGGTCATTAATTATGACTTGCCGACAAGTGCAGTGGAATATATCCACAGGATAGGTGAGTAATTGTTCAGAGAGCATGTCCTTTTTCTCAATTTCTAAGTCTCTCATGGAAATGCTCTTGTACATAAGCAGAGACCCTGAAGTTAAGACTCTTGCTACAGCACTAACTTCTACACCACTGAAGCTAGCTTATATCTAGGCTCATCTTTCAGTAAAACTGACTTATTTTTTTGTCAGGCTTCTGTGAACCTTAAGTCTTTAGACCCTTCCAAGATGCTCGTGCTTTCGTGCAGCAGGAACAATCTCCAATGATAGCTGCTTGGTAGTACACTTGGTATACATACAGCAGGAGACTGGGGCTGTGAAGAAGAACAGAATTGAACAAAGATAAAAGTAAAATCCTTACTCTTTGTAAAATTTGCATTTGACAGGTCGAACTGGAAGAGCAGGACACACAGGAAAAGCAGTCACTTTCTTTACGGAAGACGATAAACCTTTATTGCGAAGGTAAATTGGAAACATGATGTAACAAAAATACTCTTTGTGTTTCTTGTAGTGTACTGCTGAACCATATGGTTCTTTCTGGTACCACACACCTTGTAAGCATGGTATTTCCATGCTCTGAATTCTCCCCTGTGCTATAAAAAGCTTTTACAAGTGTGGACAGAGAACATGGTTTCAATTATCATGAAACTGCAAAGTGATACCAGAGTATGGGAAAGACTAAGAACGCTTCAGGTTAAAGCTTCTTTTTGAAGCTATTCACTAACATAGCTGAAGATAAGTTGGCATCCTTTCATTTGCTTCAGTCATGTTACCAGTTAACAGTACTTAATGGCTTGCTTGGTAACATCTTTCAGCAAAGCTGATTATTCTGACTTGAACCCAGTTAAAGACAGGTATAAGAGTGTATACAACTGGCTTTGTTCTTGTTTTGGTTGTCCTAAGTAATTTGCCATGTAGAAAGTATGACTACTTCATGCTGTGATTGTGTAGGGTTTCTGTTTTTGGGGTTTTCTATTGAAGTTTTTGTTAATATACAAAACCACAGTTGTAATCCAGTCCTTTAACTTGATTATTCTTGAAAAGACTTGATAATACTTTCCTGTTTGGCTTATTTTTTATTCACCTGCATAAAGTCTGTAGTCATCTAGAGTTTCAACTTGTTTAAGCTATTCAGATGGAGTTACTAGCTTCAGTTATGCCGTTTGCTTTTGTTTTTTCCCTCAGTTCAGTTTGAACTTGCTTGGCTTGTTTTTGTGTTGTCACTACTTTGGGGGGTGGGGGGGGAATTAGCCAAGCCAATTATTAGAGATCACTGTTTTCCACAGTAGTTGCTTAGGTTTCTGTTCAAGCATGCACTGCCAGAGTTGATCTTTTCTTTCTGCTCTCCTTTCTAGTATAGCCAGTGTTATTCAGCAAGCTGGCTGTCCTGTGCCAGACTACATAAAACACTTTCCCAAACTGCAAAGGTATGTTTCTTTGGGTAGTCTACCTGTTCATTTTACATTTTAAAAGCCTGTGTGATTGGTACTGAATATATAAGGGTTGCAAAAGATCTACTAGTTTGCAGAATAGTTGTAGGTTTTGTGCAAAAGAACTATTAGAGTGTATGATGGTGGTGTTTTTCCACTTGCATAAAAATGGAAACCATAACCTCTCAATTAGAGAAGAACATCTGACCTTAGGAAAAACAAAGCCCTTTACTCTTCCAAGCTAGCTTAGACAAATGGGACATGGGAATATATCTGTATAGATAGATATATCAATATATGTATATATTTGTTTCTGTTTACACTTTTTCTTATAGGATTTACACAGAGGTTTCTATTTTTAACTAATATTAAAATATATATACATATTTTTAATGCCTTGGAGATAATGTGGCTGATCTTGGAATAAACAATAACAAAAGCTCTAGTAGATGTTAGTGACTTACAGGGGCTTACCAGTGACTGAATATATTTTCAGTATCCGTTGTTTATGTTGGATGTTAATTTTTGCCCTTTATAGCTATTTAATTCTTCTTCACTAAATCTCTTTCTCAGCAAGCAAAAGAAGAAGTTTATTAAGAAACCTCTGGCAAGAGAAGCCATTTGTACAACCCCTCAATGCTTCTTAAAAAAGGCCAAAAGAAAAAAGTAAGTGAGTTTGTCCCAAGAGAAGGTAAGAGATTGATTTTCTTTATCCAGAAGAGGCCCAGCAAGCTTCCCCCAGCTGCCTTATTTATAGTCGTTATTATCTTATTTGGACAGACCACCAAGTAACAATGCAGGTAATGATGGTGAAGCCTTAGTGCCAATATCTGTCTACTGGAAAGTACATTAATGACATCAGTTCGCTTTATGTGGTGCCGTTTATCAGATGGTAGCATTTCAGCTAGTTCTATAACAAGCTAACTTTAAACCACTAGCCTTAAAGTGAGGCTTTAGATTACCTACCATTTGATAGAACCTATCTGCTCCTCTTCTGGCAAAGAGCTTGCTTGTTTCTAACACATAGACAGCTACTACAAGAAATAAATCCTATGATATAATGACTAGAGCTTGCTTACATTTTGGGAACTGTCTTCAGGATGATGTGCCTTGGAGCAGGACAGCTTACCTGAAGATGATTGCTGGATGGTTTTTTGATTAAAAGGTGGAAAAATGATTTGTTAGGGGTAAGAATAACACTATCTGGCATGTAGCAGTTTGGCACAGTACAGTGTTCAAAACAACCTACTACCTCATCTTCAGAGTGTTGCTACCAAAGGATTTATGCTTAGTTGTACTAATATGCTGTAAAATGACTGTCTAGGTAACTGATAACTGACATGAACTTCATCTTTTTGATGCATAATGTTCAGCTTTCTTAGTCTCCAATGTGTTTCTTTTAGGAAAACTACAAAAGAAAACATAAAGGAAAAAAACAAAAGTTAAAGAAGTTAAAAATGGCAGTAAATTACAGACTGTTTCAAAAAACTGAATGATGACAAGCTACTCCATGAGTTGGGGCTGACACCCATATCTGTACTGAAGAATAAAGATCAAAGATGGCTGCTAAGGAGGAGAGAGAGAAGTATTACTGTTCATGGCCAATGTTTCTTTTTACTTATGGGTGAGGAAGGATGTTTACATGCAGTAAAGTCTCCCCTGGAATAACAGAGGATTCCTGAATACTTCTTATAGAAGATGAAGGTTATGTTCTTGCAGTAAATACCTTAAGCTTCCAAACAATATTTCAAAATAGCATTTACTTCTATTACTATCATGAAATTTTGTATTGCATCTTGTAATTACTATCTGTTCTATCTTGATCATACCTAACACTTTTGTCAGACTTTCACAAGACACAATGGCAGAGAATACAGAGTTTACTGTTAGGCTTGGTAAATATATTGAAGACCTCCTTGGATGCTTCAGAACAAAATTTTGGTATCCTATGTGAATGAAGTAGACTTGCTCCTCCTCCTGTTTTGCTTTATATAAAGTCAGTTTGAAATGAGTAATATTTCATGTCTGTAAACCCTAAGAATTTTACATTGTTTCATATTTAGATATCAAAACAGAATAAATAATGTCATAAGAGATTCTATTAGAGATTTGTGTGTGTTTATACAGCCTTGACAGAATAAGTTAACCTGTTGTGTGGAGCCTGGCTCTTCTATATATTTTCCATCTCCTCTTCTGTGTGTTCTCAATCCCCTGTTGCCATGTTAGAAATCCAGTAATGCAGGAGTGTCTTCCCCTTTGCAACAATAATCTTACAATCAAGTGTTCCCCTGCACTGAAGTAATGCTTCAAGTAACCTGAACATGGCCAGCTGTTACAAAGCTGTATGTGATCAGATTGGCCAGAACAATTTTTGGCCTTGTAGGGGCTACTGCAGTGGGAATAGAAGAAGACATGGCTGCAGCTGGATTTCATTGCCAACCCCAGGATTTAGATTCCCAATGTCCTATTGCTATTTGAGGGGAAGGGCAGCATTTCTTAGTTTTCATAGAAAAGTATTAGTGGCTTCCTTCCCCTTTTCTCTCTGCAGGAGTAGCTGGTGCTGCTGCTGCTCCTGCCAGCAGCACAGATGGCAGGAGAACGAGACTGGGAGGCTGTCGCGTAGCTGGAATGCTCTTACTGCTGTTCCCCATAATGAGAATATCACCTTGGGCAGCAGAGTTACGCTTTCCCTTTTTCCTCCTGTGCAGTGTGGCACAACATCAAGCATGGAAGAAACAGCTGGGGTATGTCTAAGAGCATGTACAGCCTTCCCCTTCCAGGCTGTCAGCTGAAATACAGAAAAGCCACAGTGCTATTGTTTGCCATGGTAATTGCAGGGATATTAGCTTATTAGATCACGTAATACTGGCAAAGAATGTTTTAATTAATAAATAGTTGGGAGATTTGTTTAGGTGCAACATAGCCTCAATATTAAAATCACTCCTGAGAAGGAGACAGGACGAGGCATAAATTTGCATGCTTGTGTAAAGTGGAAATTTTTACCAGGCCCTTGTTGCTTTTTTTTTATTATTTTTTTTTATTATTATTATTTTTTTTGTCCCGGGGTGAAGGAGGAGCCCGATCTTGGGACGTCTAAAGATCCCCTGTTCCTAAATCGATGCCCTGAGGGGCGCGTACTTTACCTGAAGTTTGGGAGACAGCATTTATGAGGTGTTTTTTCCTTTTTTTTTTTTTTTTTTTTCCTTAAACGCAGGTGTCTTGGCAATCAAATCGTCCTCAATATATGTATATAGGTACGGGGAGGGGGGCTCTGGGGCCGAGCCGCGGCGCGCCGCCGCCGCCCCGACGGGCGCTGCCGCCGCCGCGGGGCCGGGCCAGGGCCCGGGGCGGGCCGGGAGCCGGGCCCGGCCCCGGAAGCCGCCGCGGCTCAGCTGACAGCCGCTGCCGGGGCGGCCGGAGCGGGAAGATGGCGCTGCGGCCGGGGCCCGGCGCGGCGGGCGGCGGCGGCGGCGCCGCCGGGGCAGCGGGTGGCGGCGGCGGCGCGGCGGGCGGCGCCGGGGCCGCCAGGTCGGTGGCGGCCGGGCCGGGCCGGGGAGCGGGGCGGGATGTGGGGCCGGGGTGGGGGTGGGGGCGCGGGCAGGGCTATGGGGGGCGCGGCGGGGGGGGGGGGAGGCCATGTTGGGGCGCGGGTGGGCCCACAAGGGCAGGGCGCGCAGGGCGCGCGGAGGGGAAATGGCGGCGCCAGCGAGGGGGGCGCGGGGAGGCCGCGCGGGGAGGCCCCGGGCCGGAGGCGCGCCCGGAGGCCGCGCGTGGGCCGGGGCGGCCCTGCGTTTTGCTGTGATTTGCTCCCTTTTTGGCTTCCCACCTTATCTGGCCGCTCCTTGGCTTTGGGCGGTGGTTCACGGACTCGGGCGGCTGTGGCACCGCTGCCGCCTCAGGAATGGGGGCAGAAGGGGGGCGGCTCGCTGGGGGCTTGGGGAGCGAGGGGCGCGGATGCCCGCTCCCCTCCCGAAATCCCCCCCCTCGCTCCCGTAAAGGCAGAGAACAATTTATAGCAAAAGTGGGAGATCGAGGAGCAGTGTCGGGAGACGGAAATGGGAAACGAGACGTGTTAACGAGCCGCTGCGCCTGTGGGAGGATGAGCGGCTTTGTATTGTGCTGCTTTTGTAAATGAAGATTTAGTTGTGTGTGTGTACGTATATATGTGTATTTTTTTTTTAACCTAGCCTCTTACGTGCTATTTATCCATTGCCCAGCTTTTACAGAGGGACAGAGTTGGGTTAAATTCTGCTTTGACAAGGGGAATTCAAATTCACTGAGTTGTCCTGAGCGCCCCAGACGCAGTTTTGTCCGCGCTGGTGTAAATTCCGCGAGGGAAAGTCTGCGTGGCGACGACCTGTGTCGGAAACATTTGTGCGTGCGTGCAGTGAGCTTTCCTGTAGCTGTCTTTAGCCAGGTTGCTGCTCTGCATTTATGAGTAGGCATCATATGTGCTCTGGGAATACAGCTTGTAAAGCATTTGGGAAGAGAAAAGCTCATGTAAATACTTACGTGTGTGCTTATTTTGGAAGGCACAGGAGGCTATCTTTGTTTTTCACCATATATACCAATCTGAAAAAGTTCTTAAAAGTAGCTGAATACCCCATCCATCCCTTTCTTAGAGGAACACTGTCTACTTAGCAAGCACGCAGAGTTAAAAGAAGTAACAAAAACCTGGCAATAAACTCTAGATTTTGAAAAAATAAGAGGATTTTAAAATCCTTGTTTGTCATTGTTAATATTTTGGGGTTTTTCAGTTTGAAGACTGGAAGCGGAGGAAAACCTTTCTCTCTCTCATGCGCGCTCTCTCTCTCTCTCTCTTTTTTGCTTTGTTTCACTTTCATTATTGTTAACTTCTGGGTCGAAATTTGCCATTGAAAAATACTGGGACTTAGTCTATGTCGTACTGATAGAATTGTATTCACTAGGAATTAGGAGACTTAAAAATCCAGTTGTGGGTGGGAAAATGTTATGTGTAGTTTGGAGCTTTTGCAGTAAAATATGAATACAGAAAAGGAGCTGCTTCTCCTCACACTTCTGCTTTTTGACTGAAGTTTGGACTGACTTTTTTTGAAGCTCTATATCCAAGATACTTATCTGATAGAAATTTGCAGGTTTATATTACTGCTTTGAGAGTTCTGTTCTAACCATGTTGCTTTGTTTTTCCTTGTGGTAAGCACTGCACAAAATGGAGTAGGTCATTTATATCTTTCTGTCTGCGCTACATTTTCTTACTGTGTTACCCAAAGTATTGTGGTTGGTTGCATGAACCTAGGTGATCAAGTGCTTCTGCTGTTGAGAATGGCAGAAATGTCCACAGGTCCTTTTAAATCTATTATAAAAATAATGGGGAATAAGAAATGACGCTAAAACAGCATGTTCTGTAGTCATTGCACTGTGTAGAAAGCACATTTGGTCATTTTAGAACGTACGTTCAACTGGTTATAATTGTTCTTTAGCACCAAAATAGTACACTGGTCTTACGAACTACTTAAGTTATCGTGTTATCATGCCCCTCTTGAAAAAAACAAACAAACAAACAAAAAACCCAAAAAACCACTGTCTTACTTTTAAGTGTCTGTTTATTGTGAAATTCTCTTGTCGGTGTTACTTGGAGACAGCTGGAATCAAAAGGTCTCCTTTAAAGGAAAGTTACTTCAGGTGTTGCTCCTATCAATATATAGTAACTAATGTTCTGTAATTTTCTATAGTGCTTCAATTTTTTCTAAGAACTTACTGTGACAACTTTCTTTTTCAGTGATGAATTAGTTGCTTTAACTTTATGTGTGTAGACTTACCTTTTTTATCTCTGAAAAGTAGTCTAGAAATGAAGTTTGTTGTTTGAATAAAGCAATT
This sequence comes from Rhea pennata, assembly GCF_028389875.1. Lineage (NCBI taxonomy): Eukaryota > Metazoa > Chordata > Aves > Rheiformes > Rheidae > Rhea > Rhea pennata. The sequence continues at coordinate 2,051,689 of NC_084682.1, forward strand.
CATGGGGGATTATGTATGTGTACTTGTGGCTAATCTAGGCAATTGCATAGCTAAATCTTGGAGCATCCATCCTGTGATGGATCCTAGCCATGCATACGGAAATCCGTGTTAAAGAAGCTTGCTTTGCTGCTTTTGTTTAACTAGCTCTTCTTTCAGTCTCCTCTAATTAGCTGCAGTATTTTGTTGGGGTTTTTTTCATTGGAGACTTATAAATAAATCAGGACTTCTGTAGAAAGGGATAAATATTTAATAGTCTGGCCTTTATTTGCTTCCAACAAGCAATGGTACCTTGCAGTACTTGTTTAGATGACATTACGTTTGCTAATTTGGAAGAATTCTTGTTTCTGTGACCAGATTCCCCACGGAGGAGGGGAAACATGAAACTGAGAATACCTTTTGATACTTGTGAGCTTTTGAAATTTAACTATTAATGTTTTGTAATTCTGAAGAAACAAGTAACTGTGTAAGTTTTTTGATGCCTAAAATTGTTGCACTTGTTGGTCTGACTTAGGTCAAAAACTCCACACATCTGAAATTACACACGTTTTAAGAGGATGTGTTACCAAGGTGGCTCTCTTTGCTGACAGAAGAAGTATTTCCATAGGTGAAATGCAATGCAGGCAGGAGCCGGTTAATTGGCTGAACTTCAGCCTGTGAATGGAGAAAACCACCTTTCTGACCAAGATGGGAGTCATGGATCAGGATCCATCTAGGATTTTAAGTCAGCTGTTTGTCTTCATAATATTAGTACTTGTATGCTAAGAAGTGGATTAAAATAACCAAATTGAACGCCCATCAGTTGAATACATTTTGGTCATAGTTTAGACTGTTTGAACTGAATCCCATCCCGAGAGTCCCAGCACTTGTTCTGAGTTCAGATAACGTGCCTCTACCCAGTGTTTCAAATACAGAAACTAAAAATAGTGCTGGTGATCAAGAATGATAAGACCTGGGCCACTTGGAACACAGATGTGTATTAGTTATGAAAGGAGAAATTAGTGTGTATCCTGGTGGTTAGGGCAAAAGGAAAAGCTAAGGTATTAAAAAGATTCCAAGTTAGAAGATGAAATGAAGAATAATGTAGGTTATCTTGGAGACCATGTAACTTGCTGTCTATATTATGAGTAGTTACAATTAAGTTATATGCTTGTTCATAAGCTGAATTCCTTATTTTATCTTGGTACTCTTATTGTACTACTCTCTTATTTATAAATATCAGGATGTCTTTCTGAATTTCCTGAAGATTTTTAGAAACTCTCTGCGGTCATTTATGATAGCAATTTCTTCTTTGCCTTTTTGGCAGATTCTTTTAAGTCTGCCCTTGTGATGAGGGATATTGGATATCTATAAATATGTTTCTTTGCATAGTATTTTGATGTAATAGCTGGCTGGGTCATTGAATGAGGTTCTCATCTGGTAAATTGCTGCTGACGTATGTTTCTAAATGTTGCTTGCAAATGAGACTTCTAACCTAGGTCTTTTTTCCTGTTTGGCAGCACAGCACATGCTTTCATTTCGAAGTGAGGGCTAGTAATTGCCATTATAATTTCAGTTGAATTTTTAACAATTCTTCCTTCAAATGTGCTTAGCAGTTGATACTTGCATGATTTTTTTTTTCATTTCCACTATTTTTCTTCTAATGAGATGTAATTGATAAAGTATAAAAGACTTTATTTTGTGATACTTATTGTTAGTTAGTTGGATAATTTATTTGTCTTCAGTAAAACTGTTACTAAGCAGCTTAGAACTATTTCCTGATGCAGTTAACGATCTTGCTGAATCAGATACCTCCAGCAGGACATGCTTATTCATTCTGCAGTTCTTGAAGGCCTAGCCCGTGTTAAGAAAGGTGCTGAAAACTCTTTGATGGGTAATGTAGATGCGTTAAAAGCATTTTAGTAGTATTACAGCAGGTGAGATATTTCTCCTTCGTTTTGCTCTCTGTGATGATATTGACCGTGCTGATACAACTCTTCTGACATTTCAAGGATCCCTACTGAGGATCCCTGGAAGGGATGGCCTTTTCCGTAACGTAGAGATGTTCTGTTTTGTGAAATTTGCAGTAGCAGATGATTATGCTGACCAGAAGGTGGGAGAGTTTGTGGTAGTGTTGACATGCAAGTCAGGGTAGCTTTTTCATTCATTTATGTAGAGAAGTTGCATTAAAATTACAGACTCTCATGTACCTTCTTTTCCATCCCCAGCTTCATGTTTCCTGTAGCAAGCGGTTTAGGCCCTCCTCAAGGTATGAATGAATTTCAGATACACTAAACAACTTAAAGTGATTTCTGTTCTGTGGTGATGCTCGGAAATGTGACTATTAAGTGACCTCCTTAGCTGTTTTTCTGCTTCACTATCTGTAAGCTGAGCCTTACATTATTTGTAAAACTATATGTAATGTTGAAGAAGCACTATTACCAGATGCTGGATTAAAGATCTAGGAGTTATAAGTCCATTTTGAACCTGAATTTGCCTTTAAGATTTTTGTATTATTTTGAACGTGGTATTTAACCTCTTTATGCTTCATGTACCAGCTGTGTATGCCCATATTGTGAGGGTGTTGCAAGACCTGGTAAATATTTACAAAGCACAGCAAGACCCTGGGACAAGAGGTGCAACCTATATGGAAAATATTAATACAATAGGAGAGCCTCAGCTGTAGATTACCTTTGTTCTCATTCCTATTCCAGTGCTGTTTGTTTAATTAATGGAAAATGCAGAGAGAATTTGTAGGGGGAGAGGATAATTTTCTTAAAAACCATCATTTCTCAGGGATTGATTTATGGATTACTCCTGAGTGTATAATGTCCCTCCTCGAGTGCTTTTACCTATGATGTTAAGTTACGCACAATTATAATTATCTCAGTGTTCGGGTAACACATCTGTATTTTCTATTAGTATATGTCTCCCAAGGTAGCAAAATGTGAGATACGAAAATACTGAAACAATAATCTTTTTGGCTTTATTCAGTGAATTAATATGTTCCAGCTTGATTTGTCCAATTCTGTTTAATTTTAGCTTTTACTGATAAATCTTTTAGCCATTCTAATATAGATAGTGGTCTAATTAATCTATCCAGCCAGCTTAGAATATGGGAGTTTCATTGTGTTTATCACAAATTTATCTCCCGTTGACTTATCTTCAAAAGCTACCAGCTTATAAATTTTCCTTTCAAGAGAAATGGGGAGTTATCAGTGAATGTTAACCTGGCCTTTTAAATCTTGTTATGTTTGGAAATGCCTCTTCTGAAAAAAGGCGGGAAGACACCCACAGATCTGTAGGATGGTGGAAAGATTCATCAGCTTAGCTATTGGTGAAGCCCCATAACATTTCTTTCATTAGACTGGCCAGCGCCTAACCTAAGGAAATTCTATGGCTGCCTGCAGTGTTGTGTGTGTTTTATTTATGAAACAGTCCAGCCTGACTGGGAGTTTTTTCCTTTCCTTTGCAATACTGGTTTAATAGGAAAACAAACAAACAAGCAAAACAAAATAAGCTTTAATCCTAACAGGGAGCTTACCTTGTTTAATATTTTGTTGTAGGGATGATTCCTATGCAACAGCAAGGATTTCCAATGGTTTCTGTCATGCAGTCCAATATGCCAGGCATGATGGGCATGAATTACGGTTCTCAGATTCCTCCGGGACCCATGACCATGCAGGTGTGTGACACTTGTTTGTATGGATTGATCTGAATGCTTTGATGTTTGTTTGAAAAGTGACAACCCTCTCAACTGCAGTGCAATAACAGGGGAGAATCTGGCTGGAGAATGTGGAGAAACTGAAGCATGGGTGTTAAGCTGGTATAACCTGAGGCAAGGCATCATATTTTATAGTATTCTCTTTGAATATATTTCTGATATTTAAAGAACTCTCTAAGCTTTATATATCAGCAAACCTTTATAATACACATGCAATTTATACAGGCAAGTGTCTTCTATTATCTTACACAGTCTCCCTCTCTTGGACCCCTAAATAAACTATGCTTGCAAAATGACCAGACCAAATTTTGCCAGCATCCATTGTTGGTTAGTAGAGTGTACTTCCTAGATGGAATTTAAAAATACTACACAATTCCTTAGAATAGGGGAAAAAGAAAAAAATCACAGACCATAATACTGAAGAGGATGTAGGTTGGGCTATCTGTAACATTCCCACTCTTGAGGTAGGTTGTGTGGATTTTAATTCCTGATTTTGTTGTTGGTTTTTTTTATTATTATTATTTGTCCGGAAGACCAGCCTGCCTTTTAAATTCCTTAAGAATTGTGATTCTGTGTTGAAAGGAAAGAGTGCCATCTACTGAATGGCTGAGGCCTTTTTCTTTTCTTTCTTTTTCTTTTTTTTTTCCCCTCCCTCTAAAAGCCAGTTTGTGATCAGAGGCTTCCAGTTACATCTAATGTTCTAAATTTTATAGCTAGTTCACAAGTTGGCGTGATGTAGTTTCCAGTGGTTTGGCTTGTTCTGTTACAAAGATCATGGAGTTAAATTATTGATTTCTGTTCTAGGGTGGCATGCCTTTAGGGCCAATGCAAGCAACTGGAATGCCTTACATGGGACAGGCTTCTTTCTTAGGAATGCGCCCAGCAGCCCCACAGTATACCCCTGACATGCAGAAACAGTTTGCAGAAGAACAACAGTAAGTGACACTTAATTCACTCTTGACCTTTTTTTTTTTTTTTTTTCCATGGGAGACTCATACTCTGGAGGAGTAGTGTACACACTAAAATTATTATTGATAGTTTCTCTAGAAAGAAGTGCATTTAGGACTATAAAATATTATGAAGATCATTCCCTTGCATTTGAAGACAGTCTATGAAGTTAGTAGTGCCTATCTTACAGTTCTGCAAAAAGTGGAAGTGTGTACACCACGCCATCTGAGTTTAAGAACGAAGAAATGGAAAAATCAAGGAGAAATTTGACATGAAAATTATAATGAAAATATACTTTCTCTAGCTTTTTCATCATTTTGTTTTAGAAAGAGGTTTGAGCACCAGCAGAAATTCTTAGAAGAAGAACGAAAACGACGCCAGTTTGAAGAGCAAAAACAAAAGCTGAGACTCTTGAGCAGTGTGAAACCTAAGGTATGTCCTAAATAACTGCATTTTTTAGCATGTTTTTTAATAGGATTGTCTCATTTGACAAGTAGATAAGTGGGAAATTTATATATGAGACATCAGATTAGATCTTGGAAAGCATCTGGAATATTCGGTCCTTTACACACTTTCGATGTAAGGTAAACAAAGTCTAGTGTTGAAAATGAAATTGGCTTTTCAAAAATAATCTTACCTAGTGTGTAAGATTTGGGAATGGATGGAGTTTCCCAAATAGATTATTTGGTGGCTTGTTCATTAACTTAATAAAGTTTTGGACAGTCCCGGTGAGCTCAGAAGTTCTCATCTGCAAGAATACAAATAGCTGAGTAATGCCTATAAATTGTTGTAATACACAAACTGCATGCCTGAAGACTGAGAAATGCTGTCATTGTTGTCTGCAAAATAATCTCCCTTTCTAAATAGTAGAGTTCTTGTTCTTATGCTCCAGAAAAGCATTACTGGAGAAAAAAGGTTTGAGTTTAACAGCAGGTGTTTTTTTTTGTTTTTGTTGGTTTTGTTTTTGTCTTTTTTTGCTAAACAATTGTGGCTGTTGAAAGAAAACTTGAGTTGTACTTTCAATTTTTCAAATGTTCTATCATGTTTCAGACAGGTGAAAAAAGCAGAGATGATGCATTGGAAGCCATTAAAGGAAATTTAGATGGTTTTTCTAGAGATGCTAAAATGCACCCAACACCAGCATCGCATCCAAAAAAGCCAGGTTTGTCACCTTCCAGCTCAAAACTCTGATGTTTGAGTCTTCCTGCTGAGAATTTAAATTCCAAGAAACACCTTTATATGGTGGATTACCTGCATTGTAAAATGAAATGTCATCCCAGTTGCTGTTTGCTTTCTCAGGTTATGACAGTGAAATACTAGATTTTGGCTTTTATTAGAAGACCTGTTATCCTTAAAAGAAAGCTTAATGTGATGTGCTTAATGTGAAGCCTCATGTAAATTGATAATGAATGTTAAGTCCATTAGTAACTTCCTGTATACACTTTGATTCTAAATGTTATAATTGAAGTTTTTTTTTTCCTAGATAAAGAATTAATTAATGTTTTGCCAAGAGTTTTGGAAGTTGAGAAGTGCTATATAAGTGCTAAGTATTATCAAAACATTCTATAATGACTTCAGTGTAGTCAAATATCTTATGTTTATACCATTACCTGGGCATGATCAAACTGAAGCCATTTGTATTCTTCTTTTCCTCAGTAAAAACTACCTTTGTAAAAATTATTACTAAAGATTTCCCTTGAATTGTAGTTGTATAGGTTGTTTTATGTCTAGCCTGAAGTGAAGCTCGTCTAGACAAGCTTTTTTTCCCAGATAAATCTTCATCTGTTCTGTGGGTTTGCTCTTAAATAATTTGGAAGTCATGAGTGTTTTTCTGATGATTTTTCCATTGCCTATGGACTTACGCGTCCTGTGTCAGTTCCGTTAAAACGGGCAACTATGAGAAGTGGGTCAACTAGAAAACTACCTAAATGAATAAAAACTTATCTGGGATCTTACGATGTATTATTGAACTATTGAGGATAAAATGCTTCTTTGAGGGAGAATATCCCTGCTGTCCCCCAGTTATGTCTACTTGAGGATACTGCCTTTTGATTTGTTTTGACTTTGTTTAAAACAAATGGAATACTTTCATAGCCAGTGCTAAGAATCAAGTTTCAATCCAAATGTTTACATCATAAAAAATCTGGGAGAGAAGATGCATGGTGGGAAGTGGCTGCTCAGTTTTACCTCATATTTTTGTTATGCTAACAGCAGTAACTATTCTCATCTCTTTGTCAAATAATGTATCCGCTGCTGTTTCTCCTCACTCATTTGCTGTGCATACCTAATATTTATCATCTTTCCCTACCTTTCCACCTAAGAGCCCTTTTCCTCATTACTTCGCGTTGTGTGTTCATTCCATTTTACAGATCATCCCACATCATCCCATTCTGCTGTATCTGTTTCCCATTCTGCTTTTCTTGATGATGAAGAATTTAGTGACTTTATACAAGGGCCTGTTGAAATCCCCAAATCGGTGCCTCAAACCACCTCTCAGCCTTTTCAACCTTTCCGTTCTGCTACTGAGGCTGGGCAACTGCTTTCAGAAAAGACTATGGTTCAACCTCTCCCTTCAGCCCAGACTCCAGTGTTACCCGTCCTGCATGGTACAATTGGGCAGGTTCCTTTTTTTCCTACCTCTGCATCTTCACTCAGTATCCATAAAAGAGGTAACTCAAAATACATTTTTTAAAAAAGTTATTTAAGTTATTTATTTTAAGTTATTTAAAAAGATACAAAAATTTTAAAGATTTTTTTTTTAACGATATCTCTATATGCAGAGTCATTACCTCTCATGTTGTTATTCACTCTGGTTGCAAATGTAATATATGGGCAATTAAGTAAAAACTGCCTGATCCATGGGGAAAAATGATTAAGTTCCTCTCCTCCTTCCCTTAGAACTTTACTGCTGGAACAAGTCATGTGTTGATCCAAAGGTTGTTAAATATGCATATTCATGATCCTAAGAGAATTAAGTCTTCACTGTCTTCCATTAGTGGTTTTTTTTTTTTTTTTTTTAAGGTTGTAGTACAAAAAGATATTGAGCTGGTGATATAAAAATTGAGCTGGTGATATTAAAAAAAAACCTCTTTATTATGCTACTGTGGTGCATTTATGCACTTATGTATTTAATGTATTTCCTCTCCTACTTGCTGCTACTTGGTTTTTTACTCTGTTGTGTATATACGATACATCAGGGCAGAATCAGGCCCTAAAAGTGTTTCAACAGGGTGGTACTATTGCTCTGAGCTGGGACAGATACTGATCTTGATCATTCATCAGCAGTACTAGTAATACTTTTCCTTTAGAAGTGTAGAATTACAGTCTGAGTGGTTAATAACAAAATATAAACACTTCCTCATGCTGTTTATTCAGGCTCTTCCTTGGAGGAGAAAGTCTTAGATAATGGCTTAAATGAATCTGAACAAGACCAAACCAAACTTAAAACAAACGAAGTTACGCACAAAGCTTCAGCTGCAAGCCAAGTTCATCCCAGTCTAACCATCAATGACTGGGGTATTATAGGTGGACATGAAAGTGGTACCACTCCTACAGAGGCGCACAAGGCTTCAGAACAAAACATAGCAGTTGAGTGTGGTGAGCAAATGAAACATATGACAGAATTTAAATCTAATAAAACCCTGCTTGAATGCTAACACTTTATATACTAATTCTGAAGTCATTGCTGCATAATTTTGCTCTGAATGCCTGCTTGAATAATATGTCAATACCTCTTGCACCTCGCTGAAAGTAACAACTATGATTTTGCTCTGAACTCTTTCCACGTGAATTTACTGCTGTAATCACTTTAACATGTTTGTTTAATCGGGTCTGTTTCATTTTTTAAATATTCTGCCCCCTTTTGGGGGGGAAAAATACCTGTGCCCTCTAAAGATACTTTATTATTATTAATAATATTTAAGGAAATTTGCTACTAGAGATGGTCTATATCATGGTGGATTTTCATCTTGAACTTTGAGGGGGTAAACTCTTGTTAGGTTAAAGCCCTTAGCTAGATACTATTAGGATCCTGGACAATTTACCTCTCATACCTCTTTTGTCTAAAGTTGTCTGCATTTTAGAGATCAAAATTTCAAAAGCTGGACCAGATGGAGTAAGTGAAACTTCAAGCAAGCTTTAGTTCCAGTTTGCATTTTATTAAAATTAACAGTCAAATGTTTGATTCTTTAATACTTACTTCAGTCAAAATAGACCCACATTACTTGTTGCACCTTAGATACTGCTCTGATATTGGACTTGAGAATTACGTGAAACTTGAACTCCAGTGTATTCAATAATAAATACAACTCCTTTGTGTAATCTCACTTCACTTGAGGGTGAGATGAAATGGAGAAAGGTTTCTTGTGCTTAGATTAATGAATTTGACACTTTCTCAAGCAATTCTTTCCTAGAAGGACAGTAACTTTTTGTTACTAATCTTGTGTGTTCCACTCTGGTTGTTTGTATATGTTGCTTTCAAGTGTTACCTTGTCCAATATAAAAAAAAAAAGAAAAAGAAAAAAATCTCACTGTATAAAATTAAATTGTTTGAATAGGCATTTTTTAATAAGTGCTATTTAATAATTTTAATAAGGGCTTTTTTAATTAAGCCTTTTTAATAAATAGTAAATTGCTAAAAGTAACTTAAAAGAATGTAGTTTATGAAATAGGAACTATTCATTTATTCATAGATCAGTCAGTGCAAAATAATTGCATTGTTCATTTTGCACAAATGCAATATAATCTGATAACTATTAAAAAAAAGAGAGAGAGAGAGAGAGAGAGAGAGAGAGAGGACATGTGACCCTGGCTTAAGATAAGAGGCAACCTACAGAAGATAATGGAGTTGAAAGTGATTATGTAGTACAATAGTTTAGAATAATTCCTGATGTTACAGAGGCTTTGAGAGATGAGTTGAAATACTTTGTGAGGAACAGAAGTTTAATGGAAAACAGATAATGGTAGAAAAAAGGGAATACTGAAACATCGCAAACTTTCAACTATCTTGATGTTATCAAAATTTTGAGCAAGATTCTCCTATGTATCAGCTAGTTCAAGTGAAAGAATTCCTTTTCACTTTTGGTATTATTTCATTTTAAGGAGTTGAGCTGTATCAGATATTTCAGGATGGGAGCAAGAGTTGGTAGTATGCAAAAGTGTCTCAGGAAGAGTAGTTAAAGCTGAAGAATAATAATCAGATTGGAGGAAGCAGCAAATGTCCTTTGCTTGGCTAGTGAAATGGAAAGATTTGTTTGTATTAGTGTGTGCTTGAAGCTATGAGATGAATAGAAATTAGACTGTAGTCAGGAGAGAATTGATGTGGAAGTTGAGCTGCAAGGGCATTGAGAAAGAATGCGTGAACTCTTATTTAAGAGTTTGTCAGAGCTTCATCTGAGGTAAGGAAAAAAATCTGTTTGGGGAGAGCATTATAAATATTTCTTAGGCTTTGGTTTTGGTAGGTATGTGTTTATTTGTTCCACAGGTGGCCCTAATAGCAAACTGTTGAATGGAAGTCTAAGTCTGATATGTCACAGAACTACTGTATGAAATTTTAAAAGACAATGAGACTTGAACTTCTATTCAACCATAAATTTGGCAAATGAGGAGCTCCTTACTTCATTTTGTGTAATATAATTGTATTCTTGCTATTACTCCCAATCATTCTAGTTATTATGTTGAAATATATATTGACTGTAGTAGCTGTTTTTACTTTCTGGGCACAGTGACTCTTATCCCAAATCTTTGCCTGAAATGCTAAATGATACTGTCAAACTGATCTAGTCTCAAAGATCTTTATACTCTGAATCTGTATGTCTTAATACCACTGTCTCTTTCTTATTAAATGGTACATTCAGGAGTTGGAGTGTTCCCTTCGCAGGACCCAATTCAGCAGATGATGCCTCCTTGGATTTACAGTGATAGTTTAGTCCCAGGTAAGTAAGTAAGTAAATAAAAGGAGGGGGCACAAAATGCTGAATGAAATCTAAAACAAAATAATTCTATGAAAATACCTTTTTTGGATTAAAAAGTACAAACTACTGCACTAAATATTCTTGATACCTAATTGTTCAACTATAATAAAGCTTTCCAGTTACTGTGGCTTATGGTAATTAGAAGATAGTTTAACTTTTAGTCTAGAATCATGATCACTTTGCCAGAAGAGTAAATGTATGCATGCACATGTGTATAATACACATTTAACAGCTGTGTGGCTGAAAGAATAAGCTTCCTCTGCTATCCCTACTCTCTTCCCCATGGATGTTCGGTGTCCTTGATTTTCCTTTGGAATTAAAAGGATGAGTGATTGATTTTTAACACTGGAAGATTATCTTGCAATGTTTTAGTTTAACAACCTATAATCTCTGCTATTAGGCCATTACCAGTGTTGAATGTGACTAGAAATGTTATGTTCTATGAAGTGAGCAATCTAAAATGTGAGTGGCATTTATTGATTGAGATGTTTTTCTTCAGTCACCAGTTGAAGCCTGCATTTTTGATACATTTGAAATTCATGGTGGCTTTATCTGCATTTGAAGAAATCCAGAGTTTCTTCAAGCACGTTAAATGTTTAATCTAGAGTATGAAATGACAGCAGATTATGCTAGTATAAGTTGCTATTGCTGATAATACTACTTTCATGGCTAGTTTGGTTTCTGGAATCTCTTTAAGCAGACTCGTTTCTTAGTTATGTACCTTCTATATGCAAATAACAGTAAATAGAAAATGAAATGCTGTACTAAGTATTGATTACGCTAAATTCTAAATACATAAAGCTGCTATAATTATCTTTTTGTAAGCATTATCCTAAAAACTCATTAAAGAAATGTGTTTTTAAATATAGAGCACTAATAGCATTCTGTATAAAGTATTTCTTCTTTGTTTGTAGAAATTTGTATGTAAAGACAATCAAATGATGCACGTAGATGAAACATGACTATTGAAGTGATGCCAGAATGCTGATGCCTTTTGGAATTCTATTAATTTTATATGTTAAATGTTAAGAGTTTGAGTCAAAATAGAAAAGCAATCTTAAATTTACTTGAAAAGTGCAATTATCACTAGCTAATACTGAGTCTCTTTTAACAGAGTTGTATAAGAAAATTTTAGAAACCACAATGACTCCTACTGGAATAGATACTGCTAAACTCTACCCCATACTGATGTCATCTGGATTACCCAGAGAGACACTTGGACAAATATGGGCTTTAGCCAACCGTACCACACCTGGGAAGCTTACAAAAGAAGAGCTTTATGCTGTCCTGGCTATGATAGCAGTAACTCAGGTACAACTAAGACTTTGGAGGCTAGTGCAAAAAGGTAGCTGACCTATCTGCCATATATTGCATGTCAGCACAAGTAGCTAGTATACCACACTTATAGTAAAATACTAGTTCTGTTGAAGTGCAGAAGAGAAACTCTTGTTATAATTTCAATGAAACTATAATTTCATTTCCTGCACTTATACTTCAGTTATTCCTTCCTTTAGTGTCAGTTGAAAATGGTTCTTATGTATAAGATGTTCTGTTCACAAATCTTTTTAATACAAAATACTGGCTGTACTTCTGTTGTATACACATCTGTTCCTCACATATATGGTTTCTGTATACCTAGAGCTGAACTTGCTGCCTTCTTGCCTGCATCAGTGGAGTGCTGATTTTAAGCTTTTGTTCTGTGTCAGTGTAATATCGCATTTTACCAGTTCAGTAGAAAGCTGTCAGAAAATACCAACCCTGTATGGCAACTAAGGCATGAGTACCTTCAGCTGTGAAAATCCAGACTGAGGTACCATGTGGGAGTGGTGTGTGGGGAAAGACTGTAGCACACACCAGGACCAGCGTAGCTTTGCTTGCCAGTGCTTACTAGATTTGCTTATTAAAGCTGAACAAAAATGCAGGCAAATGTTTCTGAACACACAGGTGAGGTCTGTCATTGCCCTCCATGTAACTCCAGCACTCAGGGTGTTAAGCAGGATTCACATTGCTTATAGGTTGTTGATAGGGTTTTTTTGTTTGTTTTGAGAGAGAGACAGACTGATTCCCTGCCCTTTCATCATTTCAATAATGTGAACTAGAAACTGGAGCTGAGAATGCAAGATGCGTGGGTTTTTTTTTTTTTTTTTTTTTTTTTTTTTTTTTTTTTTTTGGTAAATGTATACTGTATAATTGTTTTTGTGCTTGTGCAGAGAGGAATACCGGTAGTGAGTCCTGATGTGTTAAACCAATTTCCAGCTGCCCCTGTCCCTACTTTAACTGGATTACCAATGTCACTGTCTGCCACGGTAAGCCAGCAGCCTCTGATGCCCTCTGGACCACCAGTCTCCATGCCTCTTAGTATTGGACCCACTGTCATAGGAATGAGCATAACAGCACCAGCTGGTGGAGCTGCAACACAGTCTTCGGGAGGTTTTGTACCATCCTACCCGCCAAGTCAGGTTAGAGATGTTTCTGTTGCATGGTAAATCTGTTGTCCTGGAAAGAGAATTAGCCTGACTATTTCAAAGCTACAAATGACAAGAGAGTTTAAGTAAATGACAAAAAATGAAGTTGAAATCTAGACTGTCTTCTAAAAATGTGAAGCCATGCTGCTGTAAATGTCCTTTTATTTTTTCCATTTCTTTTTGGTGGTATTAGAGGTTAAAAGAAAAGAAGGCTTTCTCCATTACAAATGCTTGCAAGAGGATTTTAGTTGTAGTTAGGATTTTATAATGCCTTTAAAATGGAGCTTTAGGTTAAACTGCACAAAATAATCTGTTAGCTAATAAAACAAGTTAGAGTTTTCAAGAGAAGTTGAGAACTATAAAAGCCTTTATTCTCCAACACAGTAGATGATCTTGAGGATCAATTTTGGTGTTTACAAATAGGGTTCATCCTTCTTGCAAGAACATTTCTTCTGATGCTTTTGCTATGTGTGTGATTGATTTAAATTAAATGTATTATTCATCATAGTTGTGACATCTTTTAAAACAGGAAGAATACTATTAATGTAAAGGGAACATAGAGAGTTCCTCATTCAACAGTTCATGCATACTTTCTGTAATTCTAAGCACCTTGTGTGTGTACTGAGTGGGGTGAGGCACAGGCAAAGTATAAACACAGATCATGCTAATTTTGCATATTAATGTTGAAATTATAGGGGTGAGTTGTTTGTTTTTAAAGTGTGGGAGGGAAAACCTTCTGAACAGGTTTAATGGTGTATGACAATCTGAAAAGATGATGGTATATCAATTTATGTGTTATCTGTAATCCAGGTAGTAAAACCAGAGGATGATGACTTCCAGGAGTTCCAGGATGCTTCAAAGTCTGGCTCAATAGATGACTCTTTCACTGATTTCCAAGGAGATGTAGCTGGCTCCTCCAAAGCAGCCAGTTCACAGCACCGGAGCAGGTAGTAGATCTTTGATTTCCACCCCTTCAGTACTATAAAACTCTCACAAGAAATGAAATGTTTTCTTCTGTGGGTAGCCGTTTAGCCTGTAATTTTCTTCTGTCACCTGACTTCTACCCTGGCAGTTTCTTCTGAAGGCTGTTAGAACTACAATTAAGCTTTCTGAATTAAAAATAACATTTGATGCATCATAGGTGGTTGGCTGTTTTTTAGCACTTCTTTCACCATGCTGAGGTAAATTGCATATACAAGGTATGCAAATAGGTTTTTCAAATGTTTATACTATTGCACAGGAAATTGTAAATTACTTCATACTGAGCATTCACGCAAAAATCATACGTACAACTATTCAGAAAAAATATATTGGAGCAGATGAGTACTGTTCTTAGTGTTGTGTGCTTCTATTAAAAGTATGGTCCAGTGTTCATTGAGGTTGGTAGAAAACATTCACTGATATCAAGGTCTTTTATCAGGCCCTGACTATGCAAAGAACATGACATCATAATCTTTTTTTTTAAAATGATGGAGAACTATAGTGGATAGGGTTTTCATTTTTTCTGTCGTCTCTCTGACTGGTGCTTAAACTTTTAATAACTGACCATAAATATGAATTGAAATCTCATTCAGACTTTAGCAGTCTTACCTTTTCATTTGGGAGGCTGACATTCAGACAAATTTTGTATAACAAAATAAGTATGCATATGTACTTCCTTTGAGGATTTGAAATTAATCTTTCAAAGTCCTGAGATCATAAAATCCCAAAGTCATCTTTCCCTTTATTGCACAGAGCAAAATTTTATGTGGCTTCTGTATGTTTTAACTGTAGACACACAAAATTTCAGTGTATTGGATTGACTGTCCTTAGTTGCAAATAGAACTAATGCTTTCCAGATAAACAGCAATTACCAGCCACTTCCTCAACAGCAACCTCAAATAGGATGCCAGTATGCACAAAGCTTTCAGCTACAGTATGCATGACAGCATTCTATGTAAAGAATTTCATTTTACTGATATCAATTGTGCCACATTTGTCTGAAGGGTGCCCTATTTTAAGTACACAATCTTCATTTTAGACTTCATTTTGCAATTAAAGCCATTCTACTAGTGAAAGTTTTAGCAAATATTGTTTTTAAATTCAACAATGGGAAGCAGGGGATCCTGAAAAAATGGTGTTTCTTTTTCATGGCAGCAGTTCTCTTTACTCAGTTGTAAAAGTGTTCAGTTTTGAACAGAATGTTACAATGAGCTATAATCTAATTGCTTATGGAGCTTTATTAAAAAAAAAAAGGCCATCTGTAGAGTACAGATGATTAACCATTACATTTGCCAAGATTGCATATCTAATAGCCTGTTTTGCAGTGATGTGAAATTTAATTATATTACCGTAAGCTATATTTTTTGACATTGCACTGTCTGTCTGCAGGCATCACGGACCATCATTAGCACATGTGTGCAAGTGCTAGGTTTGTATGTTGCTTGTAGGCTGCTGATAAGGAGATTTAAATGGCTCTGGAAAGATTCTTGCTTCAGGCCAAAGAACACCATAGAAATTCATTCACATTTTCAATGTGCATAGTATTGAATGACATAAACTGGAGGTAAAATGCATCATTCATATGTAAAGGATGTTGTTTTGTAGAGCTGCCAAGGTCTGATAAGGGGGCTTGTGTGGAGGGCAAGAAAAATTGTTGCAGAACATCTTTTAAATCTTCCAGCAACTGCTAACATAGTGTTAGGTTATTATGGCAGTTTTACTATATAGGGTGTGTTTATGTGCAAAAAGATTTGCTTGCATAACTATGGAATAGTCCTCACTTTACTGAATAGATGGCTACCTAAACTTGCTGATTTGTACTGTTCTTTTTTTGAACAGTGGTTCCTTTCTCTTCCCCCCCCCCGACTTCTTTATCTTTTTCTTCCCCCCCCCCCTTTTTCTTTTGCTGAAAGTGCAGATTTGTTATGGATGAATTAAGAAACTTTTCTTTTTTTTTCTTTTTTTTGTTTTTAGTGTTCCTTCTTTACTAATACCGCTCCCAGGTAGTAAGACACTCTCATCAACTGATAAGTATGCTGTGTTTAAAGGAATTTCAGCTGAGAAGCCTTCTGAAAGCTCATCTACTTTTGGAGGTAAAAGAAAAACTATTCAACCACGATGTGCAATACACTGCAATAGTTCATATTTCTTATTTTTGTCTTTGATAAAATGTTAATATAAAAATCCAGAGCAATTGTGCTAATACATATGATATTTGAATCCATAATATCTTACTGTATTTGTTTCTTTTCTCACATGCACTAGATTGCGGAGACAAGTACAGTGCTTTCCGTGAATTAGAACAACCATCGGAGAGCAAATATTTAGGTAAGGAGGATATTTTGTGGAGCTACTTGCGTATATTTTCATGGGGTTTGGTGGTTCCCTATAAACTGCAGAATTTCCATTGCTAGGATTCCAGAATAATTGTCCTTCAGTCACTCTAAGTAAGTTAGCAGGAAGTATCCTAAAACAAGAGTACAAGGTACTGTTGTAACAGTCCATAACTTTGTATTTGTAGAAGATTCGTCTCTCTTTTGGACCTCAATTGCATTGAGATGCAATCACAAAAGAGTGGTCTCCCTAATCCTTTTCCAGAACCATCTATGTATAACTCATTTATGCAGCATAAGAAGTAGTCTTATCTTTTTAATCAGATGGTAAAGATAACTCTACTAACTTCCATATGTTACAGTGGGCAGATCAGAATATAACTCTGTGGAAGTCAAGCTAAATAAATAATAAAATGCCAGGGTTTAATATAAATTTATCCCTTTATTTGTAAACAGCATAAACAGCATTTTAGATTCTAGGACAAACTGATTGCCTGAGTTCATTCCTACTCCATGTTTTTCAAAGATACCATTCTTTTTTCAGACATTAAGGTTTTTGAAACTCCTGTGATGTTTTGTGGTGTTCAGTGTTTACTGAACATTTTTTGATGTTTAGTATCTCTTCAGGATTAATAGCTTGCAGTTACATGAAATAAGAGCATTTTATCTCTTTCCTTCCATATTTTAAAATACAGAAAACTATTGTATTTGCCTGCTATCCAGGTCTGACCACTCTTAACCCTTTCACCAGCTTACATTATTGGAAGAGTTTGCAATTCATCAGTAAGTTTAGTTTGCTGTGATGTTTTTAGTTTTGATAAATGAATGGCCATTTCAAAAGTTCTTGTATAGCTCTTGGGCCTAGTGAATTGATTGGAGGGGAAGGAGGATGGAATAATGTCAGGTGTAGTCATGGTCTTTTACTACCATTACAAGTATTCTTTTACATCTTGGTTAAACTAAGTTAAAATATGATACAGTATGTTAGCTTAAGAACTAAATCAGTTTCACAGATGTTAATAGTGTATTTTAAAATAGGACAAAATATGTTCATATACAGTACTGGACACTTGTCGTAAAATATGCATCAATACTTTAAAATTACAAATAGCCTAAGCAAATACATGCTGGTGAATGGGTTAAACAGCTCAACATTTTTCCATGTTGTTTTTCACATACTTAAGATTTTTTTAAATAAAAATTTGTATTTGAAAGGGAAGACATTTATGAAACTAGTACACCAAAATATTCATTGTCAATTCAATGAAAATATTGTTACATAATGTTCAATCAGGTTTAAATTATAATCCTTTTCATAGCACTATCTTGCATTTAGTATGTAGCTGAACTAGAGATCTGCACATTATCATAATGATTTTCATGTTCATATGAAAGTCCAACTCCAAGCTTCCCAGAAAAAAAAATCAGCCTTTAGCTGAAGCTGTAAGATCCTTGAGTTAACTGAGTTTACTTCTAAGTTCTGATCATTTAACTTTATTGTATATTTAGATGAACCTGACAGAAGGAAAAAATGATAATTAAAATGAGTTTTAAAATGTTCTAAGATAACAAATTAGAACAACAAGCTTGCATTCTTTTAGGGGTTGGGGCTTTGCCTCTTGCAATCCTTTGGGTTCCCCATTATGCAGGAATGAATAGGCTTGCTGGGCTTTCAGCCTTCTTAGATGTCATCCCCCAACCCGCAAGTACCTTCTTCTGCCACCAGTCAAATCTAGTTTCTCCTCCCTATATTCCCTTGTCAGTTCATGAACAGGGCTGCTTTTGTCTCAGCCTCCTGCTGACATCCTATGAAAAAATTGTATTTGTGAAATGTTTTGAAGAGAGGAAGGGGGGGAGATTGCTTCTGTAGCCAAACAAATGCAATATTGGTGTAAATGAAATTCAAGATTACATTATTTGCTTGGCAAATATGAGAAGAAGGAGGTGGGGAAAAATGTATTCAGGAGCTGAATGAGACAGCACTGTTCACCTTTGAATCTGTTGTTTGTGGTGTGCTTGATACTAACTCAGTGTAAAGGGAATTTAATGACTTTGAGGCTGTTTGAAGGGCTTAAGTTTTGCTAGAATTAATGTTAGAATCACTGACCCTGAAACTTGTGTGGTTCATAGAAGTTGAGCTTGCAGTTCTACTTGCATCCTGAGCTCTTAATTTAAATAGTATGCATAAAAACTTCTGACATTGCATGAAATAATTTGCTTGCTTGCTTGCATGGTGTGAATATGATGTATTTGTTGTCATTGCAGTATCTTTTTTTTTGTTCTTTTTCTCTTCAGGAGATAACCTTGCAGAATTCAAGTCTACAGGAACTGATGACGGTTTCACAGACTTTAAAACCGCTGACAGTATCTCACCGTTAGAGCCACCTACAAAAGACAAAACTTTCCCTACATCCTTTCCTTCTCTACCTGTTCAGTCAAAACAGCAAACACAAGCAAAGACCTCTTTGAATCTAGCAGACTTGGATCTCTTTTCTTCTACTGGAGAGAACAAGCAGCTATCATTTCCACCTGCATTTAGTACATCAAAATCAACCTCTTTTCCTTTGCCACCACTTCCATCTACTACTGCTCAGCCAGCACCCAGCAAAAGCTCAAGTTTAGCTGATGACTTTGGAGAGTTCAACCTTTTTGGAGAATTTTCTAATTGCACGACAGCCTGTGGACAAGATGACTTTGCAGATTTTATGGCTTTCAACAATAGTGGTGGGTTTTCTGAACAAAAAACAGATGAAAAATACAATGCACTTAAACTGGAGGCCAGCCCTGTTCCTCAGTCTGGCTCATCTGCCAGCACAGTGAAGAGTGGGCAGAATTCTGCCACCACTGCTACACCCACTAAATATGATATCTTCAAACAGCTTTCTCTGGAAGGCTCTGGAGTAGGCTTTGAGGAAGGGAAGGACAACACGCTTTCTTCAGTGAAGAGTGATGACGATTTTGCTGACTTTCACTCTAACAAGTTTTCTTCCACGTGCAACAGTGCGGATAAGTCATTGGTAGACAAAGTGGCAGCTTTCAAGCAGGCCAAAGAAGACTCTGCTTCAGTGAAGTCTCTAGATCTCCCTTCCATTGGTGGCAGCAGTGTTGGCAAGGAGGATTCTGAAGATGCGTTGTCTGTTCAGTTTGACATGAAACTGGCTGATGTGGGAGGAGATCTTAAGCATGTCATGTCTGATAGCTCTTTGGATTTGCCAACAGTTAGTGGCCAGCATCCACCAGCAGCAGGTGAGGAACTGGTTAGATTGCTCTGGTAATGTAGGTGATGGAGATCTCAGTATTCTTGTGTGTGCTAAATTACAGTATTATGCACTCGTCTTTCAATAGTGAAGGGCTTCTGAATCTGTGCACCTGCTAGCCACCAACCCCTTAAAAGGGCAGTGTTTTTTGGTTTGGTTTGTTTTTACTTTTCTTTCTTTTTCTTTCTTTTTTTTTTTTTTTTTTTTTTTTTTGTCTTAGATGACTATAAAGAGATTGGTCAGTTTGAACTCAATTCCAATTTATTTTTGAGGTATGACAACATTATGTTAATGATACCTGTTAGGGATTTGAGTGGGAAATTTTCTAATGTAAACAATGCTGTTCCATTTATATGAGCTAGATGAGTGGCAGTGTGTCTTGCTTTAATCTCTTGGTTTCAACAAAGCATTTGGCTTGGGGGCTTAACCTGCTCTGTGCTTCTAAAAGGGTAGGCAGAACACTAATTGTGCTGTTAATGAAAACCTGTCTAATCAACAACAGCAGTGTATTCCTGTTATGGTGGGGCTTAATCTGTGTAGCCAGTATTTTGCAGGACTGCAAATGAAAGTATTGCACATGCTTTTTAGAATTAAAACCTTTATTGGAATAATTGTGCAAAGGACTTGTAAATGCTAGTATAAGTATCGGTAGCTTTTGGACCTAAATTTCAAACCAAGGGACTTTCACTCTATCAGGTTATAACCTTCTTTAACTTCCCCTTATAAAAATATTCCTGAGAGAATGAATTAACCATCTCCAATCTGACTGCATATCATAAAACGAATTTCCAAAGTGTCCTGCTTTTTCTTCTCATGTGTACATAGGAAGATAAGATGTAGCTACATGTTTTGTGGCCTTCAATAATATGGGAACCATTACTGTGTTCTAGTGACAAGTATTATGCAGTCAGAGGCTTTTCTGAACAGGAGGAGTACATAAACTGTAAATCTAAAAGCTGTTACTGCAAGAATTGGTTATTTCCATATGAGATATTTCTTCCATTTTTGCAGATATGGGTAAAGAAAATATACAGTACTGTAATTTTGCATTATATGATATTTTTAAGTAGGGGAAAGAAAATTAAGTTGGCAACTTTGACATGGAAGATACTCTAAACAGGGTACAAAATATCAGGAATAATTTTATTAGCAAAGACATTTAATTTTCATATTACTGCTTGGTAAAATTCCAAGTTGAGTGAGCTGTCGAAAGCGTAGCACCTCCAGTGTATTCTTGAATGTTTACTTTTGGTTTTGGAAGCACTTTTTCCTAATATTTTTCTAGCCTCTTTTGGTGGTAGCCTGACTTACGTAGCTCTTCTACTATATGTGAGTTTTGGCCACAGAAATCAGTATTAACAATTGCCATTTGCGGCAGGAAAGATTTTTTGTTGTTGTTGTTTAGAGGAGTTAGCCGATCATGTGCTTGTTGCTAAACTTTTGAACTCTAAAGTATTAATTAGAAGCTATTTTTATTAAACTTAAATAAAGCAAGCCTGTATTCTCTTACAGTGCCAAGCTAGATGTTTTTCCACAGGAAGAGTTTTACTCCTTTTGATTCCGTTTTGATCTCACAAGGGAGCTTGCTCTGAACTATTTGTTACAAATACTTCTGTGCTGGTGTGTTCCTTTATGTATGTTTGATACATTTCAAGCTGTGAACTGCTGATGTTCAAGTCTTTTTTTTTTTTTTTTTAGTTGACATAACTGAAAAAGCAGATTTTTTTTCTATTTTCTTTGATCTGTAAATCTGATGTCAAAAGGGACAGTATCCCTTTGTAGTCCTCACTATTGAGAAATGACAGGCTAGTTATTGGGAACCATGTGGTTTGCAAGCACTGTGTAATGTCTTAAATGGAGTATAGCAGTAGGATGGGAGGTTGTTAAATTACTTGGCTTCTCTGATGTATTGATACAGACGTCTTTACCCTTTGCTTGTTGAGATTTGTGTTAAGGTAGCTTTTGGGTAGGGGCAGGCAGGTTGTTTATGGCCGGAATTAGAAAGGGGACATCTAGTCGCTTCCCACGTGACTGACCGCTGCCTCTGAGGGAGGAAAGGTTTCCAGTTTTGCCCTCTCCAAAGGGGATACTGTCTCTTTAAATTTTGCTATAATTCTTTGTGTGGAAGGTAGATTATACTAATGTTGCCTGGTTTTTCTCGCCTATACTTGGTATAACCCTTTGAGCACTGGCTGCATGTCGTTAATTTTAACGAGGCTGCTTCTTTGAAACCAAATTTACCTTTTACTCCAAGATTAAAGCATTTTAATTAGAATCTAGTCACGCTGTATGAGCCTAATTTGTTCTGAGTTCTGTTGAATGTTGCAGTGAGAGTATACCCTCAATCAGAGTATTCTCAAAGGGTTATCCAGCTTGCTGCACTTACAAATCTGTAAAATACCTTTTCTTTGGCATAATTGGAGATCTCTGTATATTTTAATCAAATTCAGGTTTTTTGCTGCTTTTCTAATGTCTTATTTCAACTAAACATTTCCTGTGTGAATGTGCCTTCTCAGATCTGCTTTGATATCTCTTCTGCAAGTATTGATCTGCATGCTTTATTCTGATAACGCCCTTAAAAGCTCCTATGTATCACTATCTTTTGTGACCTGTAAGTCCTGCTGTGTTAATAAATATTATCTTGGCATATTTTGAAAGTGTGGGGATGTGTGTGATTTGTTTGCAATCCAGCAATGTATTTCTTTTTTCTAAAAAATACAAAGTTTAAAGTTATAGTATCCCTTAAACGGGTGAGTACCTTTCTCTTGTAGAGCAATGAACCCAGGGGCTCCAGCTCTTTAAACATTTTGAACTGACTGCTTTGACCTCACTGTCTGCATACTTCTGAAACTTTAAATATCAGGCTAAATAAAACTATTTGGAGCAGTTTTTGAGAGAGGGACTTAATAGACTAGATATATGGGGATTCAGGCTGATTTCTGTGAGTTGGTGTTGAGGGTATGGTGGTGGTTTGATTGAAGACAAAAATACTGTATCTCTGTCTTGTTATCTCCTCACCTGTATTTGCCTACTGCCAGCCAAGGTTATACTGTGACTTTGTGAAGAAGGCCCTTGGGAAAATATGTGGCTATCTTGGCCCTTATGAATAGGAGACCATTAAAAATATTCTGATATTTATTTTGCTAATCTAGAGCAAGTTAACGAATGTCTCAAAAGGGCCCTGCTTCCTTTTTCTCTATTCAGAAAGTCCTCCCTTACTAAATATTGAAGTTCTTTCAAACACAGATGACAGTTGCAAATTTGTGTTACATAATTATGTCACTTTGAATTCTTTCAAGTTCTGGGCCACTAGCAGTTTTGGATTATTGTCAAATTAGCAGACAAAGTGAAAAATTAGAAATAATTGAGATGTGGAATAATGATCAAATGTTACGCCACTGCAAACTTTTTTTTTTTTTTTTTTTTTTTTTTTTTTTTTTTTTTTTTTTTTTTTTTACTTCCTTGCCCCAGAGCAAAAACTAGACTAGAAGCTAGAAGCTTCCTCTTTACAACAATCTTGAGATACTTTAAAAGAAAAAGCTCTTTCATTCTGGAGAACTAATACATTATGTCTGGCCCTAAAGCCTTTTAAACCAAAGGCTTGAACATAAACCTGAGAGGTTTAATTCTGTAAGGCTGTGTTATTAGTATTTGTTCAGCTAATCACACCTGGAGGAAGGAGAGCAATGTTCATGACTGTGTATCTTACTACATTTTTGCCCAGGCCTGACAGTCAAATTCACTCCCTTGGTCTCATTGAGAATAATTCTACAAATACAAGGGCTTTAAAACGCGTATCTTGCTAAGGGTTCTAAGAACCGAAGATATGTATGTGTTTCTTGAAAGCATTCCAAGTTGAGTAAAAAGGCCCAGATGTACACAGCAACTATTCAGAATGCTAGTGCAGGATTTGAAAGGATTTAACTGAGCTGTCTCCCAACTTCTAATGCAAGCTCAGTCTTTATTCTGCTGTGAAACATTGTTAATCATGATAATAAAAAATAATTAGTAGGATTTCTTAATTCCACAAGGTTTGAAGGCTTTTCTCTCCACTTTCCTGTATTTTAATTAATCTTAAGTGAGTTATTCAGCATTCTTGATTTCACATTAGCAGTACTCTATAGATACTGCCATTCCTGAACAGGAGTAAATTGGAGTAGCCATTCCAGACTTCACCAACTGAGAAATGGGCTTTGAATTTTTCTGACTGCTGATAGGCATGATTCAGATCACAGTAGTAAAGTGTCTGTATTCTTCCAGTTTTCATCTTGGTCTTTATCAGGACAGTCTTCGCTGGAAGGAGCCAGGAGGTGCTGTCTGTGGCCATCCAGTCTCTGGACTTTCTGCTCAGGCTGCTAGCAATATTTCCAGTTTAACAAGTGCTCGAGTGGGATTTTTAGTGTGCTGATGCTGTTCCGCTAGAAACAGAACTAGCTATCACCCGAGTTGCCTTAACAACCAGCAAATGATGGAGTAATTGTATTTATTTATCTGAGCTGAATATAAACAGAAATATAAAAGTACAAGTATCCTATGTTGGATAAAATATATATTATACCTTCTGAATTGTCATATCTCTTTTTCCTTAGAATATCACTAATGCTGTTGAAGGTTTTCTGTGAATGATTAAACCACTGACACAGAGAATTCCAGTTTGTAAATTGCTTCCAGACATAACTGAATCCATGGTGGTTGAAACAAGTTGTTGTAGTTGGCTCAAATGAAGTATGTCAAGTTTTTCTGTAGATTAGATAACACTGGAAAAGTGTTTTATCTATTCTGTCCTCTCAGTTTTCTTCTTTCCATTCCTTGGCAAGTATCACTACCTCTCGTTAACAGCTGTACGGCGGACATCTAGCGCTGTGGCTATCCCCGAGCGATTACCAGGCAGGTTGATGCTTAGCAGGGAACATGGTTTTGGTGGCTCAAAATAGATGGGAAGTAGATGGTAAATAAGTCAAACCTTTTGCTTTGGAAGAGATACAAACTGAGCTGTGCTCCTAAAATCTTCAGAAACTTAATGCACTCAGGCATGATACTGTGAAGATCACTTTTTCCATTCCTGGCTCATTAGAAAATACTTTTAATGTACCAACCTAACATGAAAATGTGATTGCATATTTGAATGGATCTGAGTTTGATTTTATGAATGCCTACATACATACTCATCTCCCTCGTCCCACCCCGAACCAGGTCTTAAGTGCTTTGAGGCTCTATATCTATTGTGCTTTCTCTGATGGATGTTTTGTGGTCTAGCCAATGGAAACCTGATAGCACTAATTACATGTGGCTTTAACCATATAGGGAGTTACAGCTTTTGGATTTTTACAACAAAAATAAATCCAAATCTCTTGTATTCTTTCTGAAAGACACCACAGAACGGCTACTGAGGTTACTAAGAAATCCTGTTTTGTTACAATATGTTTCACTGAAATCCATTGAGTATCTCTTGGGGAAGACTTAGAGGATTCTTAACACATCATTTTAAGATGCTTCCACAGGACAATTTGCTGTATGCTTTCCAAAAAGTATTAACAGAGTTTAGCTCAGCAAAACCTGAAATTTTGCTCAGATGATATTAGAATGCTAAAAATTGTTTTAAAAATCAAAAAAGAGAAGCCCAAATAGCAGATTGCTTCTGCTCTTTCTACTCTGTAAAATACTTCTTTGTTATGAAAACTTGCAATTTTTAATGGAATATTATTTTTTATAAGAAATAACTTCACTTCTAACCTTAGCAAGGAAAATTGTATATCCTGAAAGAAAAGCCTTGGCAGTTTTGAGTGGATGTAGTTTTTGCTCATTCTCTGATAAAATTTCATGCATAACTTTCATGAAGTTTCTGTTCTTGCTAAAAGTTTCCTGCAGGAGGAAGTAGCAGTAGCTGATTTTGCAAAGTGTGATGCTTACTTAGAATTAGTTCAAAAATTTTTTCCACTTAATTGTCTCTTGTTTTGAAAAAAATATTACTGATACATGTGCATTTTTAATATTGAATTGCAATAATATAAAATGAAGTTTTTATTACACCAGAGATTATAATTACAGTGTTTTAACTGGAGCTTTTTTAATTCATTAATCATATTTGTGGCCTCAAAGAAAAAGGCTGCAGGAACAGTTCTTAACTGTGATTAATAAAACAATCTTCCTGCCAATAATGAAGGTACCATGTCATAAAGAGTTCTGTTGGCCTTTTCACAGGAAAACTGCTTCTCTGCCTATTTGTCTGGTGGCAAGCTGCTCTGCTACCTGTCAGGAGAAAAGGAATTCGGTCTTCTTTCTCTTCTTTTCATTACACAACAAGTGAATTAAGAGCCTAGATAAGCCTTTACTTTTACCATAGTTATCACACAGTATGATTCTACTTCCTCTATGCAAAAGCATCTAAGCTGTGACAAATTCAGTGCAAATTTTAGCAAACAGTGCTTCCCCCCCCCACAAAAAAAAAAAATAGAATTTAAAATTTTATAGAAGCTAGTTTACTTTGAATTATGGAGAGTGGCACATACATTCTTATTTTTGTACTTTTTAATAAATTGTGCTAGGACTACTTTAGGTATGAACACTCTGTCTCCAAATATATTCTCTCTGTAATGTAAAACTCTTATGAAAGTGTATTCATTAGAGTAATATTTTTTGTAATCAGTGAAACTATTCAAATGAGTAAAATATATAAATTGAACTATAACATTTTATCCCAGCTCTTAGACTTACACAGGTAGGTTTCATGTCTGCCTGAATTCAGATGTAGAATCTTGACTCTTGGTTTGTGAAGAATTAAAATAAGCTGCAGTGACCTATCGATTACAGGCAAAGCTTTGGGAGATCGGCTTCCCCCCTGAACCTGCCACTGACGCCGTATGCCCGAGAGCCAGGGTCAGACCGGGAAGAAAACGTTGACCCGTTCCTTTAGGTTGTGTGTGTAACTCAAGCGTTTACTGATTATCAAAGGAATCGTTTGTGATAGGTTG
The DNA here is from genome assembly GCF_028389875.1 of Rhea pennata. NCBI lineage: Eukaryota > Metazoa > Chordata > Aves > Rheiformes > Rheidae > Rhea > Rhea pennata. Next base: position 2,078,316 of record NC_084682.1, read on the forward strand.
TGCAGATCTTCATAGTAGGATCACCACTCTTCATATCTTGATGAATACTGGAGCCCCAAAATCTTTGGGATTTGAAGGCAACACTACTGAAATAAAGAGGTTGTGTATTACGCTGTGGTATTTTCAAGTTCCCGGTAATAATTACAGTTGACTATCACTTTTTTTTTCTGGTAGTCTTTTTAACATGAGAGAAACTTTCATTTAACTTCTCTAAGTGAAAATTTAAATTTGAGAGACCAAAATGTAATTTCTTGTGATGAATTACTGATCTCTTGCAAGTTAGCTCCTTTTTACCTTGGAGCCTTGTTTCCATTCAGTTTTGCTCTAAGCAGGTGATTTCATCTCTCATCTGTTTTACCCTTCTGTAAACTGCCTGCTCCACAGATTTAATAGGTGAATGGCGCTTTGAAATCTTGCAGCATATATGCAAGGTGCTAATGTTTATTACTGAAATGCCATAATATGTGCAAATGCAGTAGCTGCATGAAACCTATCTCTTAGGAGTATCTGATACGTGCTGCGTTACGCCTCACTGGCCTATTGCAAAGGGGCTTTTCACTTTATTGTAGTAACCATTAAACTCTTTTATCGTTATTTTGTACAACTGTCAGACTTCTTAATTAATCATTGATGTGGGTCAGACCTGGAAAGCAGCCTAAAGCATAGAGTACTCTCCCTTTCCAGTAAAATGAATAAATGAAGGCAGAAATGTTTTGTTAACGTGGCTTAATCCTCAGGCTAGCATAGCCAGATTGAATAAAAAGGGCAGCTGGAATGTCAACTTGTTTCCACCCTGTCTGTATTAAACCGAAGTTGCTGTTACTGCGTGCCAGCCAGTTAAAACCATAATGTTTATCAGAATAGTCTCAGCTAAAACGACGCTAAGAGAATGTATTTTCTGGTTTGTGTTTGCTTTACCTTGAGACCATTTGACAGCGGGCTCTGAGCAGCAGCTGAGTGTCTAATCCAAACTGACAATTGGTAATGCTGGAAAACAAATGCCAAATGTAGTATCGTAGAGGTTTGGGTTTTTTTAAAATGCTTTACTGAAAGCTATCCAGCCCCTGACTCTTTATGCCTTCTCTGTGGATCAGTCTCAGTCTAAATGTGAAAGATAAGTTGCATGAGTAGCAGACAAAGCCTAGCAGAACCTGTATCTCTGTGTAGTCTCCTTTGCTGGGTTTAATGTAAGCAAACAGACTCTTTCTCATACCTGCTTATGGCAGTGGGAAGAACCTATTGGCCTATATAATTGCTGGGTGAGTATAAATGTTTGGAGCTTCTGCAAAATAATTGGATTTTTTTCTATACTTATCTGCAAATGTAAAAGCTAAAACAAGATCTTTGTAATATTCATGTCATTCCTGAAACTTTTAAGTTTGAAGAGTCAGTCATGCAGCACTGCTGTAGCTGATAACCTTAAACATAATTTGTTGAGTTTTTTAATTCTTGAAGCACATTTTCATATTTTATTTGTATCAAAGCATGGATATAAAACTGAACTTAGTTAATACGTTATCTGAGAGGATGGGAAAGTTAGTCTAGTTTTCTGTGTAGTTGGTTTTGATAAGATGGAATAATTTGATTAGATGTTTGAGTTGCTAATGTTTACAATTTGCTTGTAGATTCTGCAGCCAGTATCAGAAAACTGAAACTGGTGATCTGTGCACTGTGTACTGTCTAAAAATGTATACATTTTTTTAGCTTGTTTCTTCACTCTTCTTAATTGGATGGTGACTTTCAGCTTAAAATACAAGGCAATATTCAAAGGACAAGGCTTACATCTATTAAACAGAATATTTTTAACATATACTTAGCTATTTTTCAGATTACTTTTTTGCAAACTCTAGTTTAAGCCTCACTGAAACAATTCACTGCATTTGTTTCTGCAATTCTTTAAGACCCTTAGCAAACTGCTATTATTTTTATGCAATGTAGAGAGATCTGCTTTTGTTGAACTTCAGCATCTAATTGCAGGGGTTTGTTTTTCTCAGATATAGATGACTTAAAATGTGCCCCATTTGGAAGCTATAACAGTGGGTCTGCAGTCAGCAGCCTGGCAAGCTATGACTGGTCTGACAAAGAAGACATTCATCAGGGCAAGAAGCTCTCTTCCTTTGTCCAGCCTTCAGGAAGCGGATCCTCTGCAGCCACTTCAGTCCTCCAGAAGAAGGAGACTTTGTTTGGCAGTTCAGAAAACATTACCATGACAACAGTTTCCAAAGTGACAACCTTTTCTAGTGAGGATGCTTTACAGGACGTTCCATTTGCAGCCTTCGCAAACTTTAAAGACTCTGGCCCAATATGCAGTGGTCCAAGGGATGATGACATTGGAGACTTCGGTGATTTTGCGAGACCTTCATCAGAAGCACAAGATGCAGCAGCAGCAAGTGACACAAATCAAGAGGCAGACTTTCTTGCTAGCGGTATTTCTTCTGAAATGCGAAAAGAGTCCACAGATGACTTTGGGGAATTCCAAAGTGAAAAGCCAAAAATCAGCAAATTTGACTTCTTGGTAGCAACTTCCCAAGGCAAGATGAAATCTAGTGAAGAAATGATCAAGAGTGAACTAGCTACCTTTGACCTGTCTGTACAAGGTAGGCATGTTTGGGGTGGAAGAAGCTCATAATGCATATATTTATTGAATGCTTATTTGTCTAATTGAATTACAAATTGGCCAGTGGGGATTGTTCCAAAGACTACTGGAATGAAGCTGAATCTTCTCACTATTTTTATAGCATTTGAAACTTTTTATATCTAGAAACATCTTTCTGGATATAAAAACTTACTATATCAAAAATTTGTAAGAACTGAAAAACTGGGGAAATTTGCATCATTCATTGAGTAAATAGAAGGCTTTGTTCTAGAGTGGTAGTATATCACTTGCTGCCACTCTTTGTTTTAAATAGTCTCTGTCTTTATACATAGAAGAATAATTAGTTTATATCCTAACATTTTTAGGATCTCATAAAAGGAGCTTAAGCCTAGGTGACAGAGAAATAAGCCGCTCTTCACCTTTACCAGTTTTGGAGCAACCATTTAGAGATCGTTCAAATACTTTAAGTGAGAAGCCTGCTTTGCCCGTCATCAGAGACAAATACAAAGACTTAACTGGGGAAGTTGAGGTAAGGAGTTATTGGAAATGCAAGTAAACCAATAGTGATGTCCATCAGTGGTATTAAAGGTGATCTGTATCCTAGCTGTTTGGGACTTCAGATATTTTTAATTTAGGGCATGGTTTTAAAACAAAATCTGGGAAAGGTTAGGTGTTTTCACTGGAAACTACTCATTAAAGGGGCTTCTTCCTTTTTGTCTTTAAATCCTTGTGATATATGGAAAGAATCCTGTTGTCTGAAACCATCAGAGTAACTTGAACTTGTTGTCTAAGCTTGTGACTGAAAATTTGTTACGACTGAAATCTAATCCCAGTTTTGGCTCTGAGACCATTGGCTCTGGGAAGGGGCTTAACTATTTTGACTACCTGGTAGTTAGTTCTCTCATGCATGTTGAGAACTGATAGTAAAACAACTCAGATTAAATTCTGCTAATCCCCATTTTGGTAACAGTAGAACTGTAACAAACATGTCTGGAGTACGAGTGTGCAATTCAAACTTTTTACCTAATCGTGTTTTTTTTTCTTTTGAAACAAGTTCTAACACCCAGAAATCAAAATTTAAAATTAAAAGAGAATATTTAGAGAATGAAAAAAAATTAGAAATAGGTATTAAAGACATTTTTATACCTAACCTGTAAATAGTTGCTTTATATACCTGTCTTCTGTGCATCTACTGTAATAGGATAAAGTTGTAAGAATGGGATTCAGACTATCTTTTTCTTTCAAACAGGAAAGTGAGAGGTATGCGTATGAATGGCAAAGATGCTTGGAAAGTGCTCTGCAAGTAAGTGTGTCACCTATTCCAAAATCACTCCCTCCTTCCTGTATGTACAACATTATTCAATGTTTCAGACCATATAAGCATAGAAAGGGTGTGAATCAGCCTAAGGTGATTACAATTTTTAAGCCAAAAGCTGTCACACAGTAGAAGTGACACCTCCTCGGCTAAAATCCTATACTAATCTACCTGTCATTTGTGATCAGTTTGGCTTTTACTTGAATTTTCAAATGAGTGGTTAATTTGGTGTGCTTGTGTTGTGAGTGACCTAACAAGGCGTGCTGCTAGGGACATTGATATCGGCACCTGGCTTTTTTGAATTGAGAAAACTGACTTTTTGAGAAACAGGGCTGTTCAGTATGGCAGGTGGAGAGGCCATTAATTTGTTTTGGTAATGTGAGAGGTGTTTCACAGCCAGAGTTGTTTTCCTTAGGATTTCATTTTCACATTTGAATGTGAGCAAAAATTGTAAATGTTTTTATTAAAATAGATACCAAAGCATGCATACACTAAGAGTATTACTTTAGTAATGAAAATATCTGAAGGAATGCATTGAAGTTTTGAAAGCTTATACTTTTACCTGATCAACATAAAGTTCCAGCATAAATGTATAAAATCATGTGAAGGAGTATGACCTTTTTTGTTTTTTGTTTTTTTTTTTTAATACAAAAGGCAAATTAAGACCGTTTGTGTTGGTGACAGTCTATTTTGTAAATAAGTACTTCAAGGTAGATAACAGTACCATTTTATGAAATTCATTTCCACTAGGTAATAAAGAAAGCAAATGATACCTTAAATGGAATAAGTAGTTCATCCGTTTGCACTGAAGTTATCCAGTCTGCTCAAGGCATGGAATATTTATTAGGTATGTGTTAATTTACCATGTCCATTAAAAGATCTCCTCTGAAAAATATTAATATATAATCGCTCTTCCCAGCATAGTATTATTTTTTAGCTTAATCTGTGCCTGCATTGAAATAATGAGCAATTCTTTTGCTAAATTAATGTAACAATTACTTTTGAAATAAAGGTCCATGACCACCTTTATATGTGCCATGCCTGTTACCTGCTATTTTTGAGTTACAGTTTCAGGAATGTCTGCTTACAGTTAACTTATCTGTGGTTCTCCACTGTGTTTAATATCAACAGGAGTTGTTGAAGTCTATAGAGTAACGAAAAGAGTTGAACTGGGTATCAAAGCAACTGCTGTGTGCAGTGAGAAACTCCAACAGCTTCTGAAGGATATTGATAAAGTGTGGAACAACCTAATAAGCTTCATGTCACTTGCTGCTTTAACGGTAAGACCAAAAATAAGCTATGGCTTTTCTAGAAGAAACTTTATAATTGCATGTAAAAGGACTTCACAGAGTGTACTAACTTTCCTTTTTTTATATATTTCCTTTTGCAAAATGGAGATACACTTGTCTGTAGGATCAGGTTTAAAGCTTTCTGTAACTGTTATTTATATGCAAGCATGATGTTATCTTAGTGTCTTAATGACTTAGGTGATATCCTATGTTTCTGTGAACCTCTCCAATGAAGGAAATTTGTTAAAACTTAAATAAGCCATTGTATGAAGCTAGGCTAGTGTGGAAGTTATCTTTATAATATTCCTGCAGTTAGTTCTAATGCTCACAATACAGAAGCACACGCTGTAGCAACACATGAATGACTAAGATACTTTCCTTTCTGATTTTGAAATGCGTAAGTTTGTTTTGGTTCCTGCTACAGACAAAATAATTTTTCCATCTCTGGTCAGAACTGCCAGAAGGAGCTCAACTGATCTGAGACAGGAGGAGCCTGGTAGGAGCTTGCTATGTAATTGAGCAAGCCCTATGGGAAGAGACAGTGAGGGGCTCTCTGAGGGGTAATTAAGAGAAGGAGCCTCAGATAGGAAGTGTACTCAAAGGAAGTGAGAGGAAAAGAGACATTTTTGGGACCAGGTGCAGAGTGTACAAAGACAGAAAGCAAGAAATCAATTTGCCGTTAAACATGTGCTTTGTGTTTACATGTAAACTGTGTGTTTATGTTGCAGGAAATATTATGTGCAAAATGACCTTCTTTAACGACAGTAAAACACCCTTTTTTAGGGAAACACTTATCTGTAGGTGCACCAAATGGTCTAGCATAATGCATCCTTTTGACTCAGGGTATATATAAGGAGTCTTTATTTATTAAGTTAATATCAATGCATCACATCAGCATCAATAAATGAGTCATTACTGTGATCTTTTCACTAAATATCTTATTTTGTGGCTCCTTGCAATGCAATTATGGCCAGCTAAAAACCTTTGCTCCTCAGTAAACAGTTGTTATAAATGAGACCCTGAATGCTTGGTTTCTGCTTAAAATAACCATCTTGACCTAGGTCATTCCTTGCACAATAGATATTAAAAACTATCAATCCCTTTTTACACATCATCTATGTCTTTTTAAACCTCTCCAGTGCCAACAGTGGTGGCAAGCAGGTATTTTTGGTGACACACTGTGTTACACAGTTCATGTCAGAATGTGAAGTTTATACTTTTCAATATTTTACTACTTAGCAGATGAAGTTGATAGACTAGGATTCATCTATTGGAAATCTGACAGTGTTGATACTAATATAAAAAGCTATCAGGATATTATTGATTTAAGCAAGTGAATTAAAATTTAGTTCTTAAAGTGCTTTTTCTTGGAAGATTACAGGTATTACCTTAACATCTAAGCCTGCCCACATGTCATCTGAGCTGCAGTGGCTCCTGGCTTGTAGCAGTCCAGCTACATTTTGAGCACATCAGGAGCTGCAAACACTGACTTCTCGTACATGCATGATTCCTCTTAAGTTGTTTAAAAGGCAGGGACTCCTGATTCCTTTTCTGTTGTTTTGCCTCCATGTGGAGCACTGACATGTGTGGAGTCATACCTTCATCTCAGATTGCAGTCACACATCCTAAATGGTGCAGAAGTGCCAGTTAAGTACCTAGAAGTATCCTAGCTCACAGGCATGTGCCTGGAATCCTTTAAAGGATTTTTTTTTAATAAGGTAATTTTATGCATAGCCTTGCAGTTTTCATTGCAAATTACAATACAATTTTTTCGTTTGTCTCACTCCTGCATTTGGTAAACAAATACTAGAGTACATTTATTAATTTGATTGATCTACTTTAAGTTTTTGCCAGCATTCCAGTTACTGCCCAGCTATTCGGCTGGGGGAGCATGATTAGCATGCCACGCAAATTTTTTAAAGCCTCTTACATTTCAAGAGATTTCTGATTATACTACTAAGCTTGAGCAAAGCTTCAACAGTTTTATACAACACAGATTTCAATTACCATTTATTTTGTGACTGAAATGTAAGATTGTGTAACAAAAATTAGTATATTCACCAAGCTTTCTTAGTTGTTTATCTCCAGACTTATTCTCTCAGCCTTTGTCTCTCTTTAACCTGAGCATGTATATGCCATAAAGCAGTTGGTAACCTTAGTTCTTATAATATTTTGCTGGCCTTAATATTCCATTTTATACTGCTGTGCAATTCTAGATTCAGAAAAACCTTCAGAAAGAGTAACAACTGCTCTTTTGTGATGAGGAAATAATATGGAATTCCGGACAATAAACACTGATACAGATACCACTTCAAATACTATTGAAAGCTGTGCTGGCCAATGTCTTGTTTCCTTGCAGCTGCACAAATAGTTGTTGCATACCACTGCTTATCTTCATCCAATTCTTAATATACTGCAGTTGAAACGTAACAGCAGCTGCCTGTGCTCTTTCTTCAAAAGTTTCTTCCTCTTTTGATGTGGGAATGTAGAACTTAAAAATTCTTTCCTCTGTTGTATAATCCTTCTTCAAGATCATGGGAGTTATAATTTAATGTTGATGGAGATTGCATAGCAAGCTTGCAATATATACTAATGGCTTTGATTAAATCATTCATCAATCTGAGAAAATGTAATATATTGTCTCTGACATGTTACTTATTTGATACCTATCTGTAGTAACAAGATAGATAATTTTTATCATGATGTCCAAAATTGTTTCAGTTGTTAAAAATGCCTAAATTTTACCGTCTCTCTCTTTTTTTTTTTTTTTTTTTTTTTTTTTAGCCAGATGAAAACTCGCTGGATTTCTCGTCTTGTATGCTACGTCCAGGCATTAAGAATGCCCAAGATCTTGCCTGTGGGGTTTGCCTCCTAAATGTGGATTCCAGAAGTAAAGCAAGTATCATGGTCTCTGTTGTCAAACTCATTTTTAATTTAGGTCTGACTGTGTTTAAGCTTTGGGTATATTTATAAATCTTCTGGCTAAAATTTGTAACTGACAGTAGCAAAGACAGAATCTGACCAATAGATGGGCCTATATTCACTGGGCCTGGGGTATGACAGGTAACAACTGTGGATAAAGGATTGAGGAGTTAAACTCTTCAGAATAGGGATGAAACTGGGCTACAGAGATTAAAAAAAAAAAAAAAAAGAAAGAAAAGAAAAAGAAGACTCTTTTTTTTTTTTTTTATGAAATGCATCTCTGAAGATTGTGTCGGAAGGGAACTATTACCGCTAGAAGAGCTGGGAGGGAATCCCAAGATATGTGCAGAGTAATATCAACTAATTAATGTATTATCAGCAGTTTTGTTGACTTTTTGGTTTCAACATTATTTCAGAAAGAAGAGAAACCTGTGGAAGAGCTTCCTAGAAAAGTATGAATCCGTAAAAAAAAATAATTAAAAAAAAAAACCCTTATAGAATCATTCTCTTAGTTGAGTGTGGAAGGCTGAATTGCTGGCTAGCCTTCAGCTATCATTCTCAATTGTATCAATCATGACTCCTTTTCTTCTAGTCATTTTTTGTGACTGTAATACTCAATCTGATCGACTAACATGCTCTAGAGCCTCCCTTTTGTCTTGTCTGCATGCTTGTATCTTGTGAACAGCTTTCTGGTTTTGTGCTATTTCTGTTTTGTGGTAGAAAATTCAGTGCAGTGAGTTTCTGAATTTGTAGCTGCCTGTTTGTCTGTTACAGAAGGTGGGAAATGTTAGTTTGCTACAAATTTGTTTGCTACAAATATTTTAACTTTTGACTATATGCAGTAGGCAATGGCTTTTTTTTATTTTTAATCTTTGGAGGAAATCTGGGGTCATGAGGAAGAGAGGTAGAATAATCTTTTTAATAGGTAGCCATGCAGTGTTAGAAATATTTTTGAAGTAGGAACAGCTGCTAACCATTCTCTTTTTGAATAGGAAAAACAAAAAATTAACCTTATCTCAGAGGATCTAGTTTAAAAAATATTTTTTTGTAGTTTGCCATGACCTCTAAGCAATATCTCCACCTAGCAACGTATATCAACCTGTTTTAGGTTTGTTGATAGCTTTACACTCCCTGTCCAGAAGTTCCTTTTGTAAAGTACGTGCACTTAATAGGAGGAAGTGGACCAAATTCAACCTGAAATGTAGACAGATAACCCTGATACCAAGTGTTGCACTTGTCTAAACCATAGCAAAATTTAACCCAGTGAAATAAATGCAGTAACTAGCTACTGGCTAGCAGAACAAGCCTTTGTGTAGATACGTAGGGGAATTAGTAGAAGGTAAATGAAACAAGGTGAGTTAACTCCCTGGTTTCAGATCAAATGGAATACTAGTCAGATCACTCTTTTTAATAAAGGCTGTAACAGAAAAAGTAGGTATCGGGTATGATGGTTGGAAGTTTTGTCCATTTGCAAATATTTTGCAGACTAGAATAGAATACTGTTTGTTGGCTGCTCTCTTGCTGCAAGTGGAGATCTATTCAGAGTGAGAGGGTCCCGGTTCTTCCATGCTATGCCATTCTGGGGTTAATACTTGTGCAATATCTGTTTTCCATTCTAGCTTCTGGATCATGAAGTAGAAGAGATTGTCACACTTGTTTCAATTCTTGTTATTCTAGGCCTTTAATTCAGAAACGGATAACTTTAAACTGGCTTATGGAGGGCACCAGTACCATGCAAGCTGTGCAAATTTCTGGATCAACTGTGTGGAGCCAAAACCTCCAGGTCTCATTTTGCCAGACTTGCTATGAAAGGAGTTCTGCTGAAGATGGATTATCAGGCTCTACTAATGTAGGACACCTGGGGCAATAATGTGATAGTTTTTGAACTGTAATTAGTATTCAAAATGCTTGGCTTTGATCTTTGTACAACAGTGGGTTAAAGCTATGGTCAAATATACAAGCTCCCCATGAAGAATTTCACTTGAATTTTGAGGTCTTCAGAAATTTCTGGGAAAAAAATGTAGAGTGGCACAAAATGCAGCATTTCAGTCTTTCTCAAGCTGAAAGTAGGTTACTGTTTGTATCAAACCGGTCTGCTAATCAAAGTGCATAAACCTCTGAGATGAGATAATACCTAGTTTCCAAGAAAAACTGAAATGCTGGATAGATTTGTATGGAAGTGACCATTTAAATACTTGAAATATGCATTTGAAAATGAGTCTAATATTTTTGGTATATGGACCATGATGGTTTTTCTTTAAATATTTGCTGCTATACTATTACAATGCACAAGCCACAGTAACTTTCAAGGCAAAACGAGTTATTGACTAAGGAATTGAACTGCAGAGAGTCATTGTATATTTATACTTCTACTGTTCTGTACTGTAAACTATACTGTATTCATACACATAACTGGTTAATATGGGAGAATAAGAGCTTGGAAAAATTGTTGAAATTTTTGTTATCGTATCTTGATTCTTTAGTACAGGCAGCTGAATTTTAGAACTCGCAATCTCTGCTGTTCTGTTGTAAATACTAGACAAATTCCCTTCTTAGAGTTGTCCTAAACTATGGATGTGATTTGCTATGCCTTTCACGTTACCCTTAAGTAGTCGTGTGGCTGCATTACTGTTGAAAACTGGACTCCACTGATACTGAGTGTTTGCTGCTGCATGTAGTATCCTTTTGTATGTCAGTATGCTTTTCTTGATGGGATTCCTGTGGTAACTGGTGCAGTCTAGTGCTATCTGCAATAACGGGGTTCTTGACTCTTAAAACTGCCAGTACAAGATGTCCCTTAGCTCATACTATAGGTAGGTGTGATCTAACATTGGAAGTTGCTTTACTCAAGCAGGTTATTTTCTGAAGCAGGCTGTTGCAAACCTGCCGTTTTGTTGCCTGTGGTAGGTATACCTCTCTGGACAGTAAAAGGTTAGTTTATCAGGCTGTCACAAAATGTTACCCATAAACGTAAAGTACCTGTTTTTTTTCTTTTCTTCAGATACAACATCAAGACGACAGTGCAGTCAGATGTAGTGCTAGCTACAGAATTTCTATTCCAGTGGGAGCTTTGTGTCATTCTTTCAAGAGCCTTACCACTGTGCAGCCTTACTCAGCTTAGAGTGAGCAAAATGTGATGTATTTGCATCTAGTGCAACTTACTTCTTAACTCGTTGAATTACTTAAGTTTCTCAGATTTCTAGGGAAGCTTTCTCCTCTCCAAAGCTATCAACAGCTTTTCCAAGTGAATCTTGCCTCTGTTATGAGTAACTGACATTGACCAGTGGTTATTTGCTGAAAATGAAATTACAAAGAAAAATGATGCTTCATTTATATAATTAAAAGCTTATTTATATTAAGCTATTAATTATGTCAAATGAAATAATGTTGGCTAATAAGAGTGCTAGGTGTCTGGCCCTTATTTACACAGACTAAAATCTTCACGCTGCCTGAAATTAGCTCATTAATAAAATAAGCAACTTGTGCCTCCAGTCGCAAGCTCAAGCGAGTCATGTGGCAGGTTCTCAGTAGTGTGACAGTGAGTGCCTGCCTTCTGTTGCCCAGTAATTATCAAAAAAGGGGCAGTCACTCTTTGATTGCTATTTTGTTTATTAGCTATGGAATAGTTGCAGTAGTCTGCACTATAGCTTTGTGCTGCGCGTGTTTCCTCAGAGTTGGGAACTGCTGTATACATCACTTGAAAGTATTCCCATTGATACTTGAGGTCTACTTAGTGTAGTAAGTTAGCACTCACTTTTGCATCCTGAATTGTAAAAAGTATTTAAGCTTTGTCTAAGTTCAAGCAAATGCCTAGCCTTGCTGCTAGCAAGGAGGCTTCTCGAGCGGTTTTGAGTATATAGCTGATGTAAAGGCTATTGCTTATTAAAATACTGTATTGGGAAAAGGGAGTTTATTCTTAGCCTGGGTTTCCAACACAGTTCCTGAACACTTAACTGGATAGGGTTTTTTTTTTAAATTAAAAGAGAATGCCTCAAATAAAACTGGCTGCAACATGATACTTAAAGCAACCAGTATTTCAAATACAGTACCAGCTATATTGTCATAAAAATCTTTTTCAGTGATGTTTTTCTTGTAAAGTATTTGTTAAGCAAGTAAGTTTCTTCTCTAAGATGTATCTAGCATGTCTTTTGGCACATAAAAAATAACGAATAGACATTTACAATTATAATTGCAGTAGAGCTTACTGAAGTATGACACTACTAGTTGCTTGCTCCCTACTGAAGGGAAAGCAGCAGGCAATAATAATGCGTTTGTGGCAAGCAGAAAGCCTTTTTCTAAACACCTTTACGTCATGGAATACACTGAATGTTTTACCATTGATGCATTGACAAGGGCATTGCACGAGGAGGATCATTTCACTTCCAAACCCATGTCATTAAAATGACTCACTGTTGCATTCAGCATCTCAGCTGTTACATTGCTAGCCAAAGACCCAGTGTCCTTGGGATCTGTATCCAAGGTTACGGTATTTTCTACAGTGCGTTGTATCAGATGACATTCTCTTGCTTTGTCTGCATGCAGGTTAATCCGCGTACCGCCTTCTGTTTCGGTTGTGTTGAATTTTATGAATGTAACTTTATTTTTGGATGTATTCCTTCACTAGGAAAATGTGAAAAACTTGTTGTTTGTTTTTGTTCTTTTTAATATATGTGTTATCTGCATCTGTCTTGAGATTACCTATGGAAAGTGACTTTTGTATATATTCATGTATATTTGGAGTTTAAGAGATTATTTGCTTGGTTAATTTATTTTATATATCACTTTGCTTAGTTTTATTCCTAATGCTTTTATGCTATCATAGTATGTTTCAACTGAAGTTACTGTTTCTGTGGCAGTAGGAGTGCTAGTGAGCAAACTCTTCCAACCTGTTTTCCTGTCCGTTCATCGTCATGTTTTGCTTTCAGTATTCTCACAAGCTTGTTGGTCCATATTTGATTTAAGTTTGAAGACTATTTGTTGCATGTGAATTGTTACTTTCTGCACTTGAACATTCCACTGAAATTTTAAATTTTGGCAGCAGCTTCTCTTCACCTGGGTCTGTTATGGGCAGCTCCTCCTTGAAAACTGTGTAGTAGATATGAAGTTATAGCAAAGCTCAACCTTCAGTTGAGAAGGAGAAGCTCTTGAAAATCCAAGGAATACACTGTTTTCTAATTACATGTCAATTTAATTAAACTTGAAACAAAATCTGCCTTTTCAATAAAAGCTGCTATTGTACAAACTGCTTTTTTTAAAGGTATTTTTGCTCTCTAGGCCTGTATTTAATTTCAGTTCTCAATATTAAAATGCAAATGTCATAATTTTAAGAAGTGTTCGGAAAACTTCCCTTTACACTGTGGTGCTCTTTTTCCCCCCGGGTGAATGTTATTTGTCTCACAGAAGTGGTTTTGTGATTAGTAGTTGGAGCTGTTTCAGATTGTGTTGTGTTAGAGTCGCTCCTGATATTTTAAATCCAGTGAGGATAACTATTATTAATTGACGTTTTAGTACACTTTTTACTCCCTTAATTCTTGCCATGATTTATAAACCCTTTGTTGAGATCCATGAAATCTTGCTTTTAATAAACAACTCATTTCATTTCTGACAAAACTGTGAAGTGGCTTGTTCCAGGCTGCAGCTGGAAAAAAGTTGCTGTTTCTGTTGCTTGTCGGTGCTGGCACGTGGAGCGCGTGGCCGCCGGAGCGCGCAGCCTCGCTGGGCACCGGCCTGCTGGGCTGCTCCGCGCGGACAGCGTGAAACCGCTCCGTGTCTCGGGAGAACTTCTGAAAGACTGACCAAAAATGGCTTAAACATAATGAAGCCATATCCATGAAATTCTCAGTGTGGCTAATATTAAAAAAAAAAAAGAAAACTCACCCAATAACCCGTTTCAAAATATTCTGCAGACGATTAAGATATTTTCCATTCAGAAAAGCCTATTAATAGCAAGAAGGACTTTTCCCTTAAATTCAGCTGGTGTGTTTACAGCAATTTTGAATTCAACTGCAGCCATCAGAGAGTTAATATGTTTATAGATATCTTTTCTTTAGTTTTTACAGATTTAGGGACGCATGAAATATTAGACTGAGTGGGAAAAACACAACTTGTGTAAAATATCTTCTCTTGAAATGAACTCAAAGGGAACTTGGAAAGAAACACCTATAAGTATCAATATCATTACACTTCAAAGTGTAATCTCTAGTATTTCAAATGAATTCTTTATTTCATAATGTGCTTTATTAGACAATTACATATTTATAGGTCTAACTTTCCCTTTTGTTTGAAAGGTTGCTGCTATTTTGAACATCATCTTCCCCTCCCCCAGATAGAGTTTTTACCTTTAAGTTTTTATATTAGAAAATACTGTTAAATTATACATGGTCCATTTTAAACTCAAGTTTAATTTTGAAAGCAGATTTTATTTTTTAAAGTATCTTTCCCTCTAAAATGTCATGCTTTCAGAATGTCTCTAGACTAATTATTAGTCCTCGTTCTTGGGCTCTAGTTCGTTATCTAACTTACCATTTACCTTGTGCAGTTGAATTTATCGTAAAAGCAGAAAAATGAGAGTGTGTTATTTAAATGGCCAGAGTCAGTCTCCTGGTCTGTCACTGAAAGCAGGATGCTGAGGGACACAACCGGTGAAATCCGACCTGCATGCAGTTGATGGCAAATCTTGCTTTAATTTCAGTGGGCTAAAACGTCATTCTTGCTCATCTGCAAAAGCAGGAAGAGACTTCCCTTTGTCAGTGCAGGACCGAGCTCAAAGTGTTCATGGTCTTGAAGGACACCGAGATCTGTGTATCGATACTGCTTTTAAAGAAGCTTGGGCTGATGTATCATGGGTTTTCATTTGTGGTTTTGTTTAAGTGTAACACAGATAAAAGAAGGGCTTGCGGGGCAATGGGCTGTACTGCACGTGCATGTAGACACGTTCTTCTGAGCGCTTTGGATTCCCTTGTAATGTTGAGAAATTTGAAGCAACTGTTTTCAGAACCCCCCTCCCATGCACAGAAGTTGGTATTAATGTAACTTGTTGACCTTATAGCCGACCTTGTGACTTCCTGCCTCTAGGGCACAGAGCGGGGTCTTGTGCCGTGGGGCCTCCAAGCCCCCAGTAAATGGCCTCAGGCCGAGTTTAAAGTCTGCTGACTCCTGCAGCGGACCTTTCGCTGGAGCCTGGAAGCTACTAAGCAGTTTCCTTCTCCCAGTGAGTAACTTTAAGCAATTTAAAATTAGCATTTGCCCAGTCTGCTAAAATACCTTGAATTCAATGTAAAAACAAACTTCAGGATTTGAGCTTATCAAAGCCTGTATCAAATTCATTCTAATCTAGACTTATTCCAATCATGTTTGGTTTTACTAATGATGCAAATGAGGTTGAGGCCATTCACATGGTTTTGTATCAGTGGTAACTACTGATTTCAGTCTAGTGGATTTTAGTCTGGGAGAAACAGAAAGCTGCTTAAACTGTAAACTTCACACAGCGTGGTTCAGTCTGGAGAATACCTTTAATCATTTCTAGCATTCTTTAAAACTATGATACTAGCTGTTCAGTTAGGACTCTGGAAGAAACAAATTTTGAAAAAGTTATATTCATGGCCTAGCTCTTGTATTGAGGATCAGGAACCTAGATAACATTGTAAACTGATCAGCCAAATGACTGAAACATACTACTATTTTTTTTCCCTAAATTGAATTGAGATTTGCGTAAAACTGCTGGTCAGGATTAAACCACATTCTCACTGTTATTCCAGATACGTTAATACAGTTCTGAATAGGAAGCCAACACGTGTTCTTGTTTAATCTTTATTTTTTTTTACAAGTGTAGAATCTCATTTAAATCAGATATCTATCTCAGCATCCAGCAATCTGTATTCCTCCTTCAGAGATGCAGCAAAGGACAGAAATGTCTCATCGGGGAACTTAACTTGCTTTGTCCTGGTGGTGGTCCAGTTACATGCTTTAACGAAACTAGTATCCTCCCATCTGCAAGGGAGTGAACAACACTCAGGATCCAGCTGCTACACCACTGAAAGACTTCTCCCACTTCTCAAGCTGCAATCTTTCTCATCGTAAACAAAACAAGGCAAAGCCTTCTCCGTAAAGCCATCTTTGTCCTGGAGGTTGGGTAGATTGCCATTTTGTGAAGAGTAATTCTAGAATGCAACATAACCTTGAGGACATAATGAAGTGATTTAGAAATGGGCTAAGGCAGATCACAACCATACGTAGAGCTAAGTAATCAAGCAGATTTACCTACTTCCAGTTTACTGGTTGATTGAAGATCAGAAAACACAGCTCGGCCCCTTAGGAAGGTGGCCCTACACACAAAGTTTCCTAAATGTTTCTTTGGCTGGCCAGTGCAGGAAAGGCTAACCGCTCACTTGTCTTGATCCATGCTTGGACAAGAGCTCTGTTTACTCTCCACCCACAGAAAACACTAGTATTTTTCAGAAGAGTAAGTGTATTCCAGGACTGTTGCCCTGGCACGGAATGAGTGAAAAAGGACCTTGTATTTATTTGGTTTGAACCATTTAAATTTTACTTTACTTGTGGCCGACATGAACTAACTTCACTCTTCTTTAACTTTTAATACAGATTAAGAACTGACTAAAGATCTCAAACACTATATACTGAGAGTTACTACAGATGTTAAAGAAAACATCAGCACTAGCAACACAACTCTGCACTCCTCCTTTCCTGGCTCTTAGTAAAACCCACTCCGTTAAGAGTAGGGCCTCGTTCGTTCTGTGCTAGCGCCGCTCCCTAGCCACTACAGGATTCTGCAAGGAAGCAAACAAGCTATTAAAGAAATATCCAGACTACTGCATCACAAAGCGTTACTTTGTTCATTAACTCTGCCAAATGCCTTTTAGGCCTTTCCTTGTAGGATACTAGTAAACCCACTAAAAAAAAGAGGAGAGAGGCTTTATGAGAGGAATAAACTTATAAGGAGGCCTCATTCTGCTAAATCAGAGAAATATGGATGGGGGAATCCCTGTAGAGAGAAATGCTTTGAAGGGAATTGTTGGCCTTGCAGGTTAGTGAGGTGAGAATTAACTGAGGTTCCGCTGTATGGTAAAGAACCAAAGTTGGCTGTAGAAAGAGAAGGGAATGTCTCCAGTCTGGTAGACGCAGAACAGCAAGTCCCTTCTGTTGTGCTTCCTGTGTGCAGTCACATTAAATTCCCCAGTAAGGCATCAGGGGTCTCCTCTCTCTCTCATAAACGTCTGGGATGATGCCATATGGTGTCTGTACCATTTTAACCGTCGTCTTCCCAAAGAGCTTCCTCTCGTAGTCTATCAGTTGCCTCCAGAAGCCCACGTTGGGGCGTATAACGGGACGTCTTGATTTGACCCAGTTGTAAGCCTCAAACAGGGACACCTTGTGGTACTTCATCAGATAGGCGATGCACAGGGTGGCCGACCTGCTTACACCAGCTGCACAATGGACTAAGGTGGCCCCGTGCTTCCGTGCCACGCTGTTTATCTTGTCAGCGACACTGTCGAAGTACAGGGAGATGGGGGC
Source organism: Rhea pennata (assembly GCF_028389875.1). Lineage (NCBI taxonomy): Eukaryota > Metazoa > Chordata > Aves > Rheiformes > Rheidae > Rhea > Rhea pennata. The sequence goes on from NC_084682.1 coordinate 2,095,969, forward strand.
ATTGGGCATATCGGCCAAAGGCACTTTCACGTATTCAAACTGGGGCCAGTTAAAGTTGGGAATCTCAATGGTAGCATTGATTATGCAAGTGATTCCCCGGGACAGGAGCAGGTGCCGATTGGAGGCGACGCTGCCCCTGCTCAGGTACAGTGAGGGGGTGATTTGGGCAATGCCCCCAAGGGCACCTTCAGAAAGCATTCGTGGAGCCATCAGAGTTCTCGGTAAGGAGTTGTGGCTTCTGGAGGTCATGGAGGATCTTGGCACTCACGCTTCCATTATGGGAAGAGATCCAACGTGATCTTCAGCCAAGGGAAGGATTGTCTGGCTTGGTGGTGCTAGAACCGCAAGAGCTTCCTCCACTTGGTCACTGCAAAAGACAAGCAACACCACATGAGCAGGGTAGCTGTCCCATGAGACCTCATCTATGTAAGAGGAAAGGAAGCTCAACTCTCCCTGCTGTGGCCTGGACAACCTCTGCTGGCAAACCTCTGTAGGATAAGGCTGTTCTAAGTTTGTACAATGCTTTTTACCATGGGGCCCCCAGGTCCTGCCTAGTCAGATATTAACAAAAAGTCTCTCAGTGTTAGTAGCTCCAATTACTTGTCAGGGGCTTAAGCAGCCTATTGGTGGACCTGGACAGTATGTTTCCTGGGTTAGCATATGGAAGATTAGTTTGTTTTTTTTCTTTGTTTTCAAAAGAAGCAACTTTACAATTGACTGGAGTTCAAAGGGATGGTGAGAAGCATCTCAGGTTGGATACAGATGCCAACAATTTAGAATCCCCTGCCCTCTCCCCAGTGCTATCCCCCTCCCTTATTAGACACACGAAAGTCCCTGCCAAAGCACATAAACATAAGAAAGATGCTCATTAGAAAAGGCAGTGAATCATGTCCATCTAGATCAGTAATCAGCCCTCATCTAGGCTGGGGAACTGTGGAAACAATGACCTGGTTATGTCAGAAGCTGAGAGTAAAACCAAAGCAGAGGCAGGGACAAGGGAAGCTCTCTTCCTGCTGCTTTACAGACTGATTAATGTTTTGGAGAAAGGAAGACTCTATAAAGGCTTAGGTTCTGCTGTTTGAGCCACCCATCCCTGGCTACCTCTACCATGGACCCCAGGAAGGACAAGATCAGGGCATTCCTTTTATTTCAATAGCTACATTTTTAAAAAAAGAAAAGAAGGCAAAAGAAGTTAAACACTTGCTTTTATTCCCCCCATTTCTTTAGATCTTTTCTAAAGTCAGTGGAGAAGCCACAAGCAAGGGGACAAGCCCAGGAGTGTTAGTGGTTTGCACGTCATCTTTACCTAAGCCTTCTCCAGCAGGAGACTGGCCCTTGGAGGGGCTCCTGTCTGCATGAGATGGGGAGTTACTGCTCTGTCTCCCAGGTATGTATGTCTGAGCCCACCAGAGGTGATACTGGGCCCCAGGCAGAGGCGATATGGGCAATGCTTAGCAGCTTGCTACCTATGCAGCTGCTTGGGCGAGAGGGTGTCCTGTTCCTCCTGCAGTTAACTGCCTGCCTTGGAGACAGCCCTCCATCCCCAGTGTTTGCTGTTGCCCAGGGGGTGATGCTGGACATGGAAACGTGTGGGTTATATCCAACATACTACCCATCCCATGTTTCCTAGGGAAGACCTCTTTGGGGCAGGAGCAACCTAGACCCTCTGAAAGGGCTGAAATACTCTTGACTACAGTTTCCCCCAACCTTGACGCAATTGCCGAGTGGTCTGTCTCTGCTGAGTGCTCTGGGAATGGCTGGTAGGTCTCAGCAGCAGCTGGTAATGCTGCCAGCAGGTTTTTGGCCTGTATTTGCAGTATAGTAACTTAACGAGCACAGCATGGTCTCCTACGTGCCTTCTCTATCAGCAGCCACCTGAGCTGCTCCTGAAAACATGGGCCCAAAGTGCCAGGACTGCAGGAGTTTGCACCCCTCCATGAAGATGTTTGCTATAGCCATGAGTGCTGAGCACCTCCTCTAGATTCCTCTGCTGCAGTCACCCAGCTGGAGCAGCAATGGAAGTAATGTTTTTTCCAAAGGAACAAAATCCTTTGATTAAGCAGGGGAAATCCATGCTCAAATATCTATTACTACTGACAATGCAAAGAACTTGGACACTCACACTCAGTAACAAACTGCGCTGCTCCCAATCACCTGACAAGCACACAGATACTGCGTACTGCTGAAGCTGGAATGTCTCACACAACGTGTCCAACACCGACCTGGAAAGAGAAAAGAGCATTGATTTTCATTAGGCTCTGTCCTGAATCCAAATAGGACACAAGGCAGTCCCCTCCTCCAAGGTACGCTTATGGCATGCTCTGTGCCATCGCCCTTGGCCAGGACAGCGGGTGCCGAAGGGCGGCGAGCAGGGGAGGGTTGGGGAAAGGACTTGCACTCCCCTATGATACTCGTTTAACAATGAAGAAAACTGCAGCCAGCTCTGCGCAGGGAGCACTCAGGCAATCCAGAGCCAAGCAATGCCAGGTGCTGAACCTGCCTTTTACTACTGGGGTAAGACTGAGCAAAGAGCAGTGAATTGCTGCCTGGGCCTGGGCCAACGGCTGTGTTCCTGTGCTCTCTACTGCCACGGGAGAGTCGCTGAAACGAACAGTTTTGGGCAGGTGATGTGGCAGAGGGTCCCCGGAGCTGCGACGGCTCGGCAGGGCAGGCTGTGCACCGCGGCGCAGCGAGCAAAGCCGCGGTGTGGTGCGGGGCCGCTCCGAGGCAGGGCGGGCTGAGGAGGCACCGGTGGGGCGCAGGAGCTGAGATGATGAGATGAGCCGGCCGGCCGGAGGCAAAACAACAAACCCAAACAGGATTTTTAACTCTGCGCCTCCCTTAAGGAGGGCTGGGAAACATCAGCACGCCGGGCGACCTGCAAACGCGCTGCTGGGCTGCAAGAGGGCGGCAGGTAACTGCTGCAGCATGTTGCCCCGGCTGCTGGCCAAGAGCCCGCTGTGCGGACGGCGCTGCGTGGACGCCCACCACCTGCCCAGAGCCAGCAAGGGCAGGGCCGCTGCTGGCTCTCCCGATGCTGGGCGTGACAAGGGAGGACCCTGTCCGTCAGCCTAAGTGTTGCCTTTTAAAAGTGCTGAATCCGAGGTCTTTGTTTGCTCAGTTATTTAGTCTTAGCTCAGCTTTCATTATGGGAAATTAGCCAGCAAATTACCTCCCTGCTTCCTTGATGTCATCTGCGTTTGGATGACGCTCTCTTGAGCAGATCTGCTGTTGCCTGGGTTGAAGACCGAAGTCCATGAGCCCAATGCTCAGACCAGGATATTTTTGAGAGGCTCAAGTATGAATGAGAATTTGCCTTTTACTAGAAATCAGTGGGACCAGGCAACAAGTTCCTCCTCCATCATCACAGCTTTAGAGAGACCATAGATGGTCATAGATGCCCAAACTGAAATGTCACCCAAGTCCTAGCGGTAGCATGGACCATGCAGCCTAGAACCAGCAGGATGATCTGGGTTATCTTTCCTTGGCAAACAGGAGGACAGTCTTCACAGGTCTCCTGCAAAAGCCCCCGAGCCTGGCTGCAGGACTCGCCACCGCTTCTGCAAGCTCCAGAATGGAGGCTTGTTGCGCTCGGTCTAACCGAATGGCAACGTGGAGGAAGCAAGCCTTGCCCAGCCTGGCAGCTCCTGGAGGCAGGGTGGGAACTGGCAGGAGAGCTCGGCTGCTCGAGCACCTTAGTCAGCCTCCTTCAGTACCTAATGCCAGCTCCTACTTGATTCACAGGTAATAACCAACAGATCAGAGGAGAAGGGAGGCTTTCGTTACATGGGCAGTCCTCCTCTTGCCCCATGGACGAGGTGTCACCAATGAGAGCAGCTCCTTCCAGCAGAGCACTGAGAGCAGCACTGCCTGCTCCAGTGCTTCTGCAGTGGAAACATCCCTGCCTTCCCCACATCCTTGCCACTGTTTAGGATGGACAGTTCAAACAAAAATTCCTTTGCACTTCTCAGACTGCAGCCAGCTGCCCTGGGCTTTGTGCTGGTGAAGTCGGCCTCTCCTCCTCCCTGCCCGAGGGGATGCAGCTCGCTGTCTGAGGTGTCCCTGGCACATGAGGGTCCCAAAGTCCCAGAGCCAGCTCTGAACAACCTTCACCTCCAGTACAGCACTGAATATGCTGCACAGCTTTGACGTAATCTTGCTCTCCTCTGCTCTGTGCCAGGCTATTTCATTTTCTCCGGTACTGTGCGTTGTTCCTCCTCAGCCCAAGAGTTAATATTTTGACTAAAGATCAGATCTTATGTGCCAAAAGCCAGTGAAGAGGAAATGCGAACCTTTCAGTCTTAAATGTGAAGGTGGAAGCTCTGGATCTTTTCAGAGGTGAGCGCACACATTTGCATTTCAGAAGAGAGGCTGTGACAGCTCACCTGGCCATGCTCGAACCCTTGCCAGTGCACTCACCTCTGCAGGTCAGGGCCCTGGGCCTTGGTGCCTCTGGGCACCAAGCACTGGAGCAGTGTCCTGGCCGCGCACCCATGGAGAGATGGCTTTGCTAATGAAGTCAGTCTCATTAGCAAGAACTGCAACAACAGCAAGCAGCCGTGGGAGCAGCGCTGCTGCTGTTGGCCTGCGCTGGACACCAAGCCACAGCCCAGAGAAACCTGTGCCTGCCCAGGACCTGCACAGCCAGCAGCCTGTGCCATCCACACAGCTTGGGCTCCTAACTCTGACGGCAAAGACCGGGGCAGTCAGATCCCTGCCTGCTGCCCCGGTTGCAGCATCTGCCCCTGTGTAGCTCTCAGCACAGTGCTGGCTCAGCTGCACACCCAGCCCCACGCACACAGCGCTACGCCTCATCTCAGGCTGCTCCCCACGAGGGGTTCGGAGCATTCCTGCTCCGTGGCGGTTTGGGAAGGGCTCTGCCTGTTTGCAGGTAGCAACTTATTCTGACATTTGCATGTGACAGGCTGGGCTTGCTCTGCAGACTCTGCAGCCGCCAGGCTTGCAGGAAGCTGCCTGCACACAGCATGCAGCCCTGTTCCCGAGCAGCCCTAGCCACTCACCCGAGGTGCCATCTTACAGGCAGCCTAAATGTACGCTCAGCTGGCTGAGCAGCTTTCTACTACTGGTGATGGTGCTCTCACAGGGCCTGCAGGCACACTGGGGAAGCCCAGGAAGAGAGGAGCAACACAAAATACGTGCATATCAGTCCCACTTTGCTTTGCTGCTGGCTGCAATGGAGGGAAAGGGCAGATGTTGGGTCTAGCTGGGAATGCAGCCTCCAAATGAGGGTTCCCCATATCCCCACTACGTGCACTTCTCGGAGCTGCACTTCAGCAGCTCCAAGTCGCTGACGCCAGGCAGCACTGCCTCTCTTTGAACTACAGCAGCTTCGTCCAGGAAGAGTTAACGTTTTGGAGAGGGTATCGTTATGTAAGAGGGAGATAAGGCTGCTGCGAGTGGTCAGATCAAATGCCTGCGGGGCTGAGGATGCTGCCTGGCAGTGGCAGGAGCAGGTGCTGAGGGAAGGCAGCTAAGAAGCAGGGAACGGTGAGCACGGCCCCTGTTTCATAGCTCTCACACAGTAGGCACTGGTAGGGATGCCGCTGCCTGTAACATACTGTCTCAGGCATGTGACAGAGCCGCGCTCCTCCTGCCTACACAAACCAAGCTGAACATCTGCTGTCTTGCAGGGAGCCTGAAATGAAAGCGGCCTCGTCTGGCTCGGATGGCAGAGGCCGTGTGTTTGGTGCAGCAGCTTCAGCTGATGATTAGAAGCTGCCACCATGCGCGCAGGTTTGTGTCTTTACCCAGCCTGACAGCTGGACCTTTGTGCAATGCTTCTGCCTGGCCCCAGCCCCCTTCAGAACAACGGCTTTCCCTAAAAGGTGCTTTGCAATCCCACAAAACGCTATTTGCTCCTGTTAACAAGCCCAATTTATTCTGCCATCTTCCCTCTGTAAGCTAACACTGTTGCTCTGAATGCAGGATTTCCCATTATTGCACTGGAAGAGAAAGAGTAAAAAAACCTCTTTCCAACCACTGCTACAGGCAAAAAAATAGAAGAATAGTTGAAGATCAGATGAGCCAAGTACACAGCCCTGCCTTTGTCTGTGCCACCTGTGGTACCTATGAAGAATAGCAGCAAAACAGAGCAGCACAGCGGCAAACATACTCTGAGCACTGGCGCCGGGAGAGGCCTCGGCTGCACGTTCAGCTGCGCGTTGGCCTGTGCCACGCAAAGCCCCGAGACAGAAGAGCAGCACAGAGTCAGCTTGCCCCGCCTCATGTGAAACAAGCATCTCCTTCCCTTTCCTCTTGGGTTGAGTTTCTGCACGGCTGCATAGGTTGGGGGTATCACATGAGCCTACAGTCACTGTGCATACTTGCTGCGTGCAAGCGGTCAGACCGCACAGTCGGGCCTTCAAGCCACAAGTGCCATGAAAATCACCTAACTGATACTTCCCATTGCCTCTCCTGTTGCTGGTGGCCTTTTCCTGATCAAGTGCCATGCTGACACAGCTCCCGGCCACCGGAAGAGCCAAGCTGGACAGGGGTCCCCAGCAAACAAAGCCGTGCTCTCCAACTTGCTACGGCCTGTGCCCCCAGTCCCCCATGCCAGCGCTGCTCCCTGTGAGTCAGGTACCCTCTGCACCGGCAGGCACGCTGCAGGCCCGCGCGTGCTCTCGCTGTGCGCACCGGAGTGCCATGCCTTTCTGCACCCACCCGGCAAGACAGCATTAACAGAGGCACGCTGGGGCTGTGCTGCTGGCTGGCAAGAACTGAGGCGGGGGAGGAGGAGGGGTTCTAAATAAGCAGACAAAAATCTGCTTCTGAATGGAAGAACAACCTCAGGGTGCTGTTTGGTCCTTGGGGCTGACCAGCTGGTGATCTGGTAGTACCCAGGTGTCTCTGCCATCACATTCTCATTTGCTGATCTGATCCACTTAATTGATTAATTAACCTTGCAGTAGCTCTGACCCACAGCTAGTCCCCTCCTAGACTCTGCCTTGGTCTTCCCCATCTATGGAGACCAGCTGCTGCTGCATGCTCATCTCCCTGGGCTACCATGTTCCCTGACCACTACTGGTGGTGCCACAGATGGTGGGGGGCTCCCTTGGGTAGCCAGGGGTCCCCAGGTTCCTCAGCCCTGGAGGCATGAGGTCCTTGGCCCCAGTGACATGGAGGCCATGCCCCATGGGACCAGTGCAGCCTCCTTTCTCCCATGGAGGTTGATGGGTTCTGCCCTTTGCCTCATCTGCATAATTAGGGGTAGGGGAAGTGAGCAGCTAATTACAGGCTGGAGGTGACTCTGATCTTCAAAACCTCCAGGTTCTTTCTATGTAGCTCCCAGTCAGCTCTGTCCCTGGGTGTGAGCCTACGATAAAGGAGTAATACTTCTCCAGCACGTACCATGGCAGGGACATTACTTCTGCCTTACTGCTGTCATGGGGCTGGAGCTCCCCACCAGAAGAGCAACTGTGCTGCAGACTCACAGCTCAAAGTTGGTTCTGCTCTGGTAAGTCCCACTGCCTTGCATCAGGTACTGTGAATGTTTTTGCTGTATCTAAAGTCAAAGCTGTAGAGTTTCACTTGCAGTTGGGTTGGCCAAGAGGACTAATGTGCTAGAGGAGATGCCTGTGGTAGTTGTTCTCTTTAGGGCTGAGCTTGATGTGCATCTTTCCAGGGCTGGTTAGCCAGTGCAGTTTGCCATTGCCTTTTATCTGAGCTACGCTGGGTTGCCTGACATCAGAGTGGCCCCTCTCTAAACAAGGGGATTTCCAAAAGCAAAAGATAATAATATTTATACAGTGGTTTGTGTATTGGGTGTTCCAGTCCCTCAGAAAGGTTGCTGCTCGCTCTTCTGTTTCACATCTTGCGATAGCTGGTTTTTATTCCTCTAGCTCTGTTTCCCAGAAATAGTTATGTTAATAAAGGCTGAAATTCCCAAAGGAAAGCATTCCTGGCTTGGATCTCCTTTAAAAGGCCTGAAAATACCTCTTAAAAAGCTCCAAAAATCTAGGCAAACAGGCAGATATTATTGTTAAATACGCTGTAATCTCTATTGCTTGTCAGTCTTTGAACAATGTGTTGGCAAGTCTGCACTTGTCTCTTATTCAGGTACTGTTATTTTGGGGGCTTATCTTGCAGTCAGAATTGAGATGCTGGTTTGTACAGCAACGTGACCAGCACCTGGCAGAGGTGAGAGCATCTCTAGGCTCTTCTCTCCCTTGGCTGCAGGAAACTCTGCAAGGGTGTGACTCAGTAGCCAAATCACCTGGCCAGCGCACATGGCTGGGTGGTGCTGTGGGAGAACTGGGAATCTGCAGAGCAGCTGTAGACTGCAGGACCTGAGAGGTACCCTAACAAACTTAGTGCATGGGGAGGAACAGGAAAACCTAGAACACTGCTCTCCAGAAAAAGCAGAGAAACTGAAGCCCCTGGTTTCTTTCTTAGAGCATCATCTGGGATTCGAAGCAGGTTTGTGGGCTGGGTATAGGAAATGTCAGTACTGAAGCAAACCTTCTCCTTCCCAGGAGAGGTGAAGTTATTCATTTTAGAGATGACAAATGTTCTTTAATGTTGCAGTAAAGAGAAGAGTCAATATTGCAGGCACTGAATGAACGAGCCTGCTCAGGGCTCTTCATAGCCAGGCTGAGCAGCAAATTGCTACAGAAATGGTCTTGCAGAATGACATTAAAACACATTTCAATAGAGCATAAACTGCAGTTGTTCTCAGGGTCAGGTCTTGCTTGTACTGAGTCCAGGGGAGTTTAGATTTGGCTTGAGGCCTTCAGCCAGGCCTGGCTTTCCTGGGTGTTACAGTAGTGACTGCTGCTCACTCTGTAGAGCTGAGGGGATGTGTCAAAACCACCAGCTTCCTGCTCCTTTTCCAGTCTCTCCACCAGTGGTTTGCTCTGCTGGAGCTCTTTGCTTTGCTGTTTTTGGATATGGTTGGATGTGTTACACAGATTCCTTTCAGGAGGGTGACTGGAGCCATTGGCACATGATACAGGAGAAAAAGCAGTTTTGCTTTGAAATGGAAAAGAGGAATGGGAAACAGGACTAAGCGGTGGAGTAACTGGGGGTATGATGCCTGCTGCCTCGGCTCTACCTTATGCCTTTAACCAAACCCTTTTCTGACTATGTTCAGTCTTTTTAAGCAAGTAGAGAAGTGTGGCTATCAGATGTCAAATCAAGATCATAATCTGTTTCCCCAAAGCTTTGAGCAGGCTTGGCTGCTTGTACAGCACCAAGAACTGCCAGGTCCCCAGTACTTGCAAAAACACAGCAGTATTTTCCCAAAGGGGCAGTATTTTAGTTTCAGGGTTAGGGTTAGTTTCAAGCGTGACTATTCCTTATGTGAGAAACTCGAAAGTAGGCTGCAGAAGGTCCCAGGCTTATCATTGCTCAGTGACCCCAGATCAGATGGGCTCAGTCTACAAGCATGATGCTCTATTTCTCTCAGTGCAGTGTTACCTCCTCCACACACCTGAAACTCAGGTTGCTCCTGTGACCTGAGCCAGCTCTCTCTAGGCTACAGGGCTGATGAACCCTAATTAGCCCACCCCAGACTGCTGCGACACCCCCTTAGGAGGGGTGGCAGCAGACACCTGTGTCGCGGCTAGTCTCCCCTCTGTGGGCGCTGACTGCAGCCAGGCCGCGAGGGCTGAGAGCAACGCGGGGCTCTGCGCAGACTGGCTCAGCCTGTGGTGGTGTGGATAAGGACAGGAGCATGGTGCACCCCGGCTACTTTACAGACCATTGGGGGCTTTAAGCAACTTCTAGATCAGTCTAATGAGCCTAGCTGATGAGCTCTTAAATGCCTAGCAGTGCTTCATCAGCCTGTTATAACTTAGAGAAGCCAGCTCCCTGCGTCATGAGCCAAAGCCATCAGTGAGCAAACCCAGCAGGTATGTCCGGTGACCCACGGTCTCCTGCTTGCTGACAGCCAGGACATGGCACATATCTCCCCGGCTGTGGAGTGCCCTGCAGGAGAGGGGAGGAAGGATTTACCATCAGCAGTTAGATGTGACTCAACAAGACAGGAGGACAACAGATGAGCTGGAAGTGGGGCAGGAGGCAAGGCAGGGCAGTAGTTAGCTAAGCTTATCCAGCAAGGCACATTTGTGCAGCCTGGCTCCTTTATCTGCTCTTCTCTCGGCACCAAAGGAGCAGAAAATGGGGTGGCTGAGGTTTTTGGAAGGAACTAGGCGAAGGGTTGTTATGTGGACCATCAGTCGCGGTCCTGGCTGACTGCTCTCCCCCTGCCTGCGTGGCTCTCGCAGGCGCGGAGAGGCAGCTCCGCAGCAGCTTTATTCATGCTACTATTTCCTCCCCGAGCCTAGCGGAGCCTGCCCACGGGCATGCTACGCGCTCCCTGCCGTGCAGCCGCCCCCTCCTCGCCTTTGTGGAGCGGGAACAGTCAAGGCTGCTTCCTCTCCGCTTGACAGCTGGATCCTGCCAGCTGCTAACAAAAACCCCTCGCCACGGGGGCACCCCGCAGGCATCGCACGGTGGCAGGGAAAGGCCTGAAATGGGGAGCAGGAGCCCGCTGAGATTTATAAACTCCTGAATGATATGGCCACTCTGCTCTGGGGACAAGCCCCCCTCAGCAAATAGCACAAGGATTTTATGCAAGGGAAAAGGAAAAAAAAAAAAACTTTTTCTAAAGCATTTTTTTTTGGAGCTGCTGGCTCCTGGCCTGCTCTCCTGCACTAACACGCTGTGCTCTGTGTGTCAGTAGCTTGAGAGAGCAGCAGGGTGGCACAGGGCTAGCCTGCAGGACCAGCTGCATCTCACTTAAACTTGGGTTAGGTGCATCAAATGCTCTGGAAAACCAGCATTAAGCCTTGGGGAGGCACAAGCTGGCCCTATAGCTATGTGCAGTGTCAGTCCTGCAGTCAGTTGAACACCAGTGACCGTTTCTGAACTCGCTGCTCTCAAAGCAAGTAGAGACTTGGTCTTTTCTGAAGTGCTAAACTTTAGTTTCGTGTTGGTCAATGGCACCTGGATTGCAGGAGGATGTGGAAAAGCTCTGCTGCTCCATCCTTGCTCCCTGCAGTCCGCACTCTGTTTTCCAGTCTGTGTGCGACCCCATGCAGGTAACCAGGGGACCTGCATGGGGAGGGGCCTGGGCTGCACGGAGCAGACCCACAACCTGCTCTGTTTTCTGGGGTGCTGCAAGATGGAGCCTTGTTTTTCTCCTGATGATGTGCCCTGCAGAGTCAGAGCTGATAAAAGGGAGAAGCTTTTCCCCTATTAGTTGAGGAAAGCATGGAGAACTAGCCTGCCAGTGTCTGCTGGGGACCTGAGCTGCTCAGCCTGCACCACAGGGCTGGTGTGGGTTGAGGCTGCAGGTGGTTTTGCCCTGTGTTTACGCAGCAGAGTGGTGCTCTGGGGCAGCCACTTGCGGGCTGCGAGGCTGAGGCCGAGCTCCATCAGTCACCATAAAATCAAAGGCAGCTGCAAATTCCTTGCAACATTCCCTGGAAATTGTCTGGTACTTCCTTCTCGCCCAGACGTTTCCGGGGCTCTGCCAACTGCTGTGTGCTCTAAATACAGCCTTGCTTATCCAGAGGATCTCAAAGGCCTGAAGCCCTCCGCAAACCCGAGTGCGCAGTGGTGGCAGGACTGCCGTCTGGGTGGGCGGCGGGGGCTGAGATCCCTTACCAAGTCCACGCAGCACAGGGCAATAAAAGCAGAAAGCGAGAGCTGAAGCAAAAGCAGAAAGAAACCACGATGGAAATAGGCTAGTTCACAGCACCCGGCCTCCCGCCAGCAGCAGCTGTACGGAATGAGGTCACTTTCTGAGCACATCAATGGGGTTGCTTAGGGTAACAGGAAGGGAGGCTAATTTTAATCAATTAATTGGAAATCAAGTTTACACGCAGCAGCAAATGTTTCCCGTGTAAGCAGCCCAGGGCCAGCGCCCCTCTCATCTCCCGGTGCATAGCTCTCTGTACGCCTGAGGCGTCCCAGACCCGTATTTGTATGGAGAGTCGCTCGCAGAACGGACAGTGAGCGAATTCCAATTTCCTTCATGAATAGGGACTCCTGGCCCCGCGAACTGCTGCTCAAACCTCCCTCCCCTAACAGGAAGGGACGCGCCGCTGCCCTCCGTGCTCCGAGATGGAACGTTTACAAAGGGGGAAAAGTCCCCGTCGTGCCTGGGCCTCCTCCGCAAAGCGCTGTTTGAGAAGCGCCAGGTAACCCAACTCCCCTTCCTCGGCGCGGCAGGACGTGCGGCTCCACCTGTTGCGCCGTCCTGCCGGGAGACCCAAACCTGCTGCGCGGTTATTCTCTGAAGGGGGAGAGTAGCTGGGCGAGAGCTCCGCTTTCGCTTCGGTTCTTGCTTTCTGCTTTTACTGCCCTGCGCTGAAGCACTGCGCGGACTTGGTAAGGCATCGCGGCCCCCGCCGAGAGCAGACCGCGAGCCGTAGTGCTGGAAATCAGAAGTGCCGCGCGTGCCCCCAGCGGCGTTTTCAGGCCTGTGGTGCCTGCGTGCCCAAGGAAGGGTGTGCAGGGAATTCAGCTTCCCCTTTCAGGCTTCGCTCCCAAGCAGCAGGGGACCTGGGGCTGCGATTCAAAGATTTCTCTGCTCTCGGCAAGCGCCAGAACCCTATCTGCTAGATGCTCCTGTTCCTGTTCGCCTTGCGGTCGCTCAGCGTGTCTTTTTTTGAAGTGCTAAATCGGCGTGCATGTGGCGAGGGTTGTGTATTTGGAGATGAAAGGGGCTGGGAGAAGCTTGCCATATATGATTTGAGGCACAAACACCACCCTCTAGGGAAAACCAAGCTGGCATGAGGCCCTGGAAGGAAGGAAGGAAGGAAGGAAGGGGTGGCTGTTTCTGCTCCTTGGGCCCAACACAGCGGTGAGAAGCCAGAAGGCTTCTACCACAACAGCTTCACGCAGAGCACCTTTCGGGTGCCTTTCTTTCCCTCTTCATCCCTGACTCCTACCTGTACCCCCAGGTGTGTGATATGGCTGGTTTCCTGGTACGACACTGATATAGTTGCTCAAACCAGAAGTCTCAGTCTGAGGCTCTCTCTCGCTCTCATATTGGCTTCAATTTTTCTAACCCTCCCCAAAACTTACTTAGCCAGAAGGTTTCCCCCACCACCATCATGCATTTCTGAGCACTAAAATGGTACAAACTCTCCTGCCTTTCCAGTTGTGAAGTTGGAAACAGTTATGGAAGTCAAGTGAGTGACTTTCAAGTGGTGCCAGAGGCAGGAGCAGATCCTTCAGAGTTGAGGCAGTTTGGATGAAATCCCTGGGATTTCTCCTTTGTTTCTGCAGGGGGTGGATGGGATGAGCACAAGACCCTTGTAATCCCTCAGCGGCCGGAAGGACACGCAAAGCTATGCTTTCACCACGTCTAGGCATAAATTGGTTAAAAGCCACCGCTGCTGTTGCTGCCCTCCTGATGTTCACTGGGGTCACTTAGCCAAATCCCAGCAGCAGGTTTCTGCAGGTGGGAACTGGTGCCAGCACTCCCAATTGGGAGAGTTGGGCTTGTGCCGCCTGGGAATCGGCCCCGTGGAGCCGGCGGGTAGGAAGCAAGCAGCGAGCTTGCCCCTGGCCACGCAGGAGCGTCGGCGTGCCCGAAGGTGGATGACAGGCTCTGGGAGCAGGAACGTGTTTCCTGCTAGAGCAGGGACAGCTGATCTAGGGTATCGTAAGGGGAAACGTTCTGTCCGTGCTAATCTCTCCGCCGTTCCCGTGGCGGCAGCGCTGGGGATAAACCGCACTTCCAACGTGCTCTTAGGGCAGCTGTCGATGTTCAGAGCTTCAGGGCTACGTCCCGGCCTCCCGCCGGCCAAGCGCCGGCCGTCGAGGACCGGCGTCGCCCAAAGCAGCCGTTCCGCGGCTGAGTCGAGGACCTGGCGCGCGCGCGCCCGGGCCGCTCTCCGGGCCACCCCGGAGCGAGGGGGCCCGGCGGGACGCGCGCTCCCCCCGCGCCCCGGCCGCCCCCCGCCGGGCCAGGGGGGCTTCGCCCGCCCGTCCCGCAAACCCCGCTGCGCCGCCGCCCTCGCGCCTGCCGGGCTCGCGCCGCGTTTAGCCGCAGAAGCGTGGGTTTGGGGTTCTTCAGCTTTTTTTTTTTTTTTTCCTTTTTTTTTTGGGGGGGGCACCCGCGGGCCCGGCCTGTCCCGAGGCTCCTCCGCCGGGGCGCACGGCGGAGCCCCGGCGGCTCAGCCCGCCGCCTGCCTCCCTCCCTCCCTGCGGCCGCCGGGCCAGGCCGAGGGCCCCGGCCGCGCTCCGGCTTCCCCGCGGCGGCGACTTCCCCGGCGATGGCGACGCGGGGCAGCGCCCCCCCCCCCCCTTCCTCCTCCTCCTCCTCCTCTCGGGCGCGGGTCGCCGCCCCCGCTCTTACCATGGCTCCGCCGCGGCTCCGGGCTCCTTCCCCGGCGTCCCAGCGCGGGCGGGCGGGCGGCGGCTGCGGGACTTTTATCCGCCGGCGCGGCGCGGCGCGGCGAGGCGAGCGGGGCTCCGCGTCCGCGCGCCGCGGCCACCTGATCGCGGCGCTGCCGGGGCCGCCCCGCCCCGCCCCGCCCGCCGTGCGGCCGTTACCAGGCTACGGCTCTGCCCGCGGGCGGCCGGCGCTGGCGCCCGGCCCGCCGTTAAAGGCGCCGCGCCGCGCCCCCTGCGGGCGAGGGGGGGCCCGGGCCTGTGCCCCGGGGGGAAGAGGGAGGGAAGGGACGCGGCAGGATCCGTGTGGGGTCCTGAGGTGGGTGCGCCGTGGGGAGAGGAAGGTGGGGGGGTCCCTGTGGGGTCCTGGGGTGGGTGCGCCGTGGGGAGAGGAAGGTGGGGGGGTCCCTGTGGGGTCCTGAGGTGGGTGCGCCGTGGGGAGAGGAAGGTGGGGGGGTCCCTGTGGGGTCCTGGGGTGGGTGCGCCGTGGGGAGAGGAAGGTGGGGGGGTCCCTGTGGGGTCCTGAGGTGGGTGCGCCGTGGGGAGAGGAAGGTGGGGGGGTCCCTGTGGGGTCCTGAGGTGGGTGCGCCGTGGGGAGAGGAAGGTGGGGGGGTCCCTGTGGGGTCCTGAGGTGGGTGCGCCGTGGGGAGAGGAAGGTGGGGGGGTCAATGTGGGGTCCTGAGGTGGGTGCGCCATGGGGAGAGGAAGGTGGGGGGGTCCCTGTGGGGTCCTGAGGTGGGTGCGCCGTGGGGAGAGGAAGGTGGGGGGGTCCCTGTGGGGTCCTGAGGTGGGTGCGCCGTGGGGAGAGGAAGGTGGTGGGGTTGAGGTCGGTGTCCCATGAGGAGAGAAAGGTGCGGGGTCCGTGTGGGGCTGAGGTGGGTGCCCCACGGGGACATGAAGGTGGTGGGGTTGAGGTGGGTGCCCCGTGGAGAGATGGAGGTGGCAAGATCGATGTGGGACTGAGATGGGTGCCCCAAGGGGATGTGAAGGTGGTGGGGCTGAGGTGGCAGCCCCATGGAGAGATGGAGGTGGTGGGGTCAATGTGGGGCTGAGGTGGGTGCCCCATGGGGGCATGAAGGTGGTGGGATCCATGTGGGACTGAGGTGGGTGCCCCATGAGGGCATGAAGATGGTGGGGTCCCTGTGGGGCTGAGATGGGTGCCCCATGGGGAGGGAGCTGCGCCACGGTTTTGCCCGCGAGCTGATAGGAGTCTGGACTCGGAGCCGTGGGCCTCCACGAGCCGTGGGATGGGGCTGCCAGAAACGAAACATCTGGGGCAGAGGAGCGGAGGCTGCTGCCACCCCACCGGCCCCGAGCCCGGCCAGGGAGGCTCGTCCTGCTCCCGGCGCCTCGGCCGCGGGGCAGGGGAAGAGCCGGGTCGGTGCCGGCGGCGCGTTCCCGGCGGCGCTGGGCTCTCGTGACACCAGCCAGCCTGCGTCTCCCGGCCACGCGCACGCGGAGGCAGGCAGCAACGTGCCTCTGCTTTTAACCCCCTGCCTGCTGACGCCGTGCCGGCAGCCTCCGGAGCATCGCCGGCCTGGCCCGGTTTTGTTTGATTTCTTTTTTGTCACACGTTTGGACCAAAATAGCAAAATCGCTAATAGGAAGCTTCCCCTGCCTCTGAGCCCTCTGGCTTTTATCTCACTTGGGTAGGTTTCATGACTCAGCAGCCCAGATGGAGCCATCCCTCACAGCCTTCAGCACCAAATCTGGTTATTGCTCCAGCGGCTGTTTTTCCGAGAGCCTATCTGCTTTATAACAGCCACCGCTCTTCCTTAAAACCCTGCCTCTCCAGCGAAGCAGCTCGGCACATTCAGCGCGGAGGTGGGCGAGGAACAAAAATAGACAAAACCTCAAAAGGCCAAAAAATGAAAACGTAGGAATTTTAGTTCTGTAAGCTCCCGGTCTCTCTGCCTCTGTGCTATATCAGATGTGTGCTCGTGCCTTCCCCGGAGTGGCACCAGTGCGATGGGCGATTTCGATGCCCTTCGCCAGCACTCGCCGAGCCGATCCGGCTGCTCCTGGCCTCGTGCTCGGAGAGCACGTGCGTTCCTGGGGTTGGGTTTTGTTCCCTTGCCCAGGAACATCGAACGAGGAGGGCATAGCTCGTCTTAAGGGATAGTCCTGGCTGCCCACCACACACCTGGAAGCTGAGTGGATTTCCCGTAGGGATCTCCCTGAGATGAGAAGGTCTCACATGTATGGAGAAGCTGAGGGACTGTCTCTAACCCTAGAGGTGTTGTAGGATGTGGGCAATGGGATCGCTGTGGCTGGAGACTCTTGCAGCCATCCCAGGACAAATTCTGAGTGACGCTGGCAGCAGGCAGGAGGGAGTGAAGAGAACGGCCTCGGGGTCCTCCCACGGCTCCGTGGGGTAGTCAACCCTAGTGAGCATCCAAATCACTCATCTCTCATCATCGGCGATTAAGTGAGAAAGAAAGATGTTCTTAGTCAGAGCTAGCTGCTTGCCGGGGTGGTCCTTAAATACTCACGCGACTGTGGACGGACGTGTTTAGCGTTGATGTAACTCAGGCTTTTAACCCTTCACCTTGCAGAGCACTTTGTGTGTTTGCACTGCAATTTAGAGGAGGTGAAGAGGGGAACTTAGGAGCCCTCTGCCCGGCGGATGCAGCACATGAAGCAGCTGCTGAAGTTAAAATGGGAACGTTTGCCCCTTGGAAGGATGCTCGCTCCGGGCTCGGAGCAGGGAGGAGGTGAACGAGGTGGCACTCCGAGAGCAGGCTGAGTGCTGCTAAAATGGCCGGTCTCCTTCACCCCTTTGTGCAGAAAGCAATTTTGGGCAAGGCTGATGTGCAAGTGGGAGTGAGAGGTTTCACCACCGAGCGCGGTGGAGGCGTTGGGCGGCCGGTGCCTTCCCGGGAATGCCGGCGTGGCCCTGCCTGCCCTCGCCTGCCAGGTCACGGTGCTTCCTCCAGGCTATCCCTGCCCTGCCCGGGAGGGCGACCGCGCTCCTGCCCGGGCAGAGCTTAGGGACTGCCCTGTCCCCTAGGGATGTGGTTTTGGGGGGTTTCTCTCCCTTCCAGGGGAAGGGCCTTCCATCGCCTTCGGAGGTTGGCAGAAGCGCAGAGGTGGAGCGTGGCGGGGCTCGCCCCTCGCCCCGTCCGTCCCTCGGAGGGTGCGCGCGTGGTGCCCCAGGGATGAGCGTTAGCCGGTCATTAGGGCCAACGGCTTAATCACCAGGGCGTCTTCCTTCCTCGGCTTTGATCCACTGCCGCCGTCCGTCTGTCCGTCCGTCCATCGCGCGGGTCGCGGCTCGGCGCCGGCCCATGGCCCTGCGTGTGCAGGAATCTGCCTCCAGCGGCTCCTCGCTGGTTTCCATGGCAACACGAGAGTTTACTCTGCCCGCTCCGGGCTGCCGGGGACCGCGCGACGCTGGCCCGGCGCCCGTGGCAGCGGGGTGCTTTCCCCACCTGCGCCCTCCAGCCGGGAGGGACCTCCCGCGGCCCCGCCGGCGGCGTGGGGCCGAGGGGGCTCGGTGCTGGCCCCCGGCTCTGACTTGTTAACGGGGGGGGGGGGGGAGCAAAACCTGAGCTCGCGGGCACCATGTGGGACCGGCCACGGCCAAATGCGGGTCACCAAAGGCCGCCCCAAAACGTGTCCGCGCTCTGCAGGCCTTCGCGGCGCTCCTGCGTCTGTGCTTTCCTTCCCGGAAGGTTGCTGAACCAGTTTGTTGGAAGAGCAAAGGGAATTGCTATGGGGCGTCTTCGAGCTGTTTGGATTTGTCTCGTTTCGTTTCCACCAAGCCAGAAGCGGGGCCGTGGCGTTTCTTTACCTGGAGCCGCGATGCTTGTCTCCGAAAGGAGGCGGTTTGGGTTTCACGGGCCCCACCTGGCTGGAATTCAAGCAGGCATTAAAACTAGGGCTTCTGGTGACATTATCTGCGTTATCCGCTCCGCTCCGAGCGGCGGGGCCGCGCTGGGGCTGCGGCAGCCCTCGGCCGAGCTCCCGGGGCCCCGCGGCCCTGAGCCAGCAAAGGGCACTCGCCCCCGGCGCAGCAGCAGCCGGAAAACAAAACGAAACCAAAGCGCTGATGCTTTTAATGACAGGAAAATAACACAACCCGCTGAATGTAGCTCATAGGCGGCTATTAGAGGTGACTAAGAGCATGCCGGGGTGAGACAGCCACAGCCGGGCTGCGTTGCCCACACTCGGGCATAATTAATCCTGCAGGTGCCCAGAGAGGTGCGCTAACCCAAACTGGCCGTCTTCCCGTCTTTCCCCAGCCTCGCTCCGTGTTTAATCTTTCATGTTCACCTGAGTCTCTAATTAAGCCAACTGGAACCCTTAGGCGGGCGCCGCGGCACGCGGGAGCCGGCACCCAACGGCCCTTGAGCTGACTTCTTCCCTTCGTTCTCCAGTTCTTCCTCCCGAGCTCACGCCGTTCCCAAAGCAGGGGCTGAGACGAGGGCGAGCTACCGGCGCAGAGCTCTGAAATGACAGGCAGGGGCTGCCATTTTCGCAGAAAATCTGCGGCTGGATGGTTTGAGCGCGCCTGAAAGGCGCTTCTGTGCTTTTCCTGGCAGCAGCTGTCTGCAAAGCGGGTGGCTCCGAGAGGAAGGGCAGCAGCTAAACCCTCGCGGCGGGTCCGCGGCGGGCGCAGCGCCGTCCCGGTGCCGCGGCCCTGCCGTCGCCGCTGCCCGCTCAGAAACAAAACCGCCCGCCGGGGCTGGGGCTCTGGCTTCCTCCGCCGCCGCGCCGGCGGCCTGCTGGGGAGAGATGCGCGGTGCACATAGAGCAGCATATCCATGGCAACCCCAACTTTTCGTTACTGCTAATCGCTCGCACCACGCCGGAGCTGCACGCGGCGCTTCCCGGCGCGGGTAAAGATAGCTCCCCTGCTCCAGAGCCGCTCCGAGTGACATCAGCGCGGGCTGGGCCCGGCCCCGGCACGCAGCCACGGAGACATTTTGCAGGATCTGGGTTTCCGTGAGGATTTAAGGGAGGAGGAGGGGGGACCGGCATGGCAGCGAGGCGGGCGGGCGCTCCAGGGTGCTCGTCTCCTGGAAAAGCACCTTTCTTGCGTGCAGGAGTAGGAATAGGCGACGGAGTGGCGCGCGCCATGGACAAAAGCAGTGGGGAGGGCCTGCCCGTCGCCCCGGCGTGAAGGGACGGGGACCTGGCGTTGGCTTCGCGTGCCCCGGAGAAACCTCCTCCGGAAAGTCTGATCCGTTTTCAAACCAGCTTGGCTAAGCTGCTTCCCAAACAGCTCAGCCCCATCCTGAGCAGATCGGGTGGGTTTTGCTCGTCTCTTTGCTTGGGTTGATTTTGCTGGAAGTGGTTGGAAAGCCCTTTGGTAAAGGGGGCCGTTGGCTGGCGCCGCGGCAGCCCCCGAGCCCCTTCCGCAGACGTCTTTCCTCCCTGGCATTTTCCGGAGGGCCAAGTTACTTGGCACCACCCAGAGCAGAGCTTGGGAACGGCCCAGGTTCCTCCCCGGCCCTCGCCGTGTCGCGGTGGTGGAAGATCCCCGGTGGGTCAACGCAGGTCGGACTTGCTGTCCTGCTTAGGTGTCCCGAGCAAAGGAGAGCCGCAGATGTGGGGCGCTTGTGGCGGGTGCGTTTGGCTCCTACGTGCCTTTTTGTGCAAGCCGCGGCACAGGAGATGGCGCGGGAGCAAAGGGAGCTGCGCCCCGGCTACGTGGTACGGCAGGCGGCTGCGACGCGCCTCTTCTCCCTACCTACGCCAGGGCTACAGGGAAAAACTGACTCCAGGCCTGTTTTCCTGATGTTAAAAGACAACCGGGAAAAACATTCCCAAGGATTTATAGCTACTTTGTTCCGCTTTTACTACTCTGCAAAATGATTGTCCCTTCAGCTTCCAGTCTGCATAATCCTTATTTCTTCAGACTTTAAGTGAATCTTCAACATGTCATTTATTGCTGCTGCTTTTATTTAAATAGTATTTACTGAATAATTTAGAGGTCATATCCGTACAGCCACAGTTGTGCATTTCTCTCTCCTCTCTCATCCCGAGGCACTGATGGATATAAATACAGGCAGTTTCATCATCTTTACAATCTCACTCAGAGTCCAGGAACACAAATTCAAGACGGTTTTAAATCATTTGGATTTTATTACAAACCAAAATATTTCACATTCAATGGCACCTCAGGTACATGGGATAATTACTCTGGGGGGGGGGGAGGGAACCCCCCAAACCCAAATCCAAACATCTTAAATAGGTATCGGTATAATTATAGCACAGTTGGGATTTTTGAGATGAAATCCCAAACTTGAGAACGCGTCGTCTCGCCTGCTTTGGTTGTTAGATAACGTGCACGTTGCTTCTGCCAGAGCACGCTAACGGGACGCGTTACGCTGAGCCGCGGGAGCTGTCTGATGAACACGCTTCACTGTCTAGTAGCCGATGCAAAGCCGCCTCTGAAAAGAACAGTCATCTTCATCTCATTTTTATTTCCAAATACATGGCAGTCTTATAAGGGATTATCTGACGTGACTGGGTGTTGTGTGTCTGTGTACATACGCCTGTTACTGCTTTTTTGGTCCACTAGGTATGTTCCACTAATGAGGTGAAGTGAAAGGAGGAGGTCCCCTGCGTGGAGGGGCAGGAAGGGTGAAAGGACACAACCTTGGTGGCTCGAGGCTGTCTCTGCTTCTGTCTTTTGTGCGAGGGTGTCTGGGCGCTGAGTGGCGTTTTATTTACGCTCTGAAAGGCTGCTCTGGTTTTAACATCCAGGCTTCCCAGTGAGCTGGAGCAACCAAATAGGAATTCTATGTAACTTGACAATTGCAAACCTCGTAGTGAGCAGATGAAGCTTACTGGTTTGTACAGTACTCTCACGCTGTGATATGTGCTAATATCACATAAAAGTAACACCTGTTGGAAAAGCCTCCCTGCAATGTCCTTTCCTATCCTTTATCACAATTAAGTTAAAAAGATTGGACCATTGCAAGTTCTATTTTTATACCCTCAGGCATGCGCTATCTCCTCTGAAAGCTGAGGCTGTTCTAGACACGAGTACAAGAAGGGAGGGGACTGCATTCCTGTACCCCTTCACTCGCACAAAGTCAAATGTGCCTCATTACGTGCTGCTCTTCTGCCCTTATTTTATGTCGCTGTCAGAATAAAAGTACCATGGTTCTCTTCGTAGTTTCAGGAGGTGTTAGAAATGAATGCCCATTCACATTTAAGATTAGCTTATATGGCATGAAATTCTTGCTTATGCTACATGGCAGCATAATTCTGACAACAGCAGTGTTAAACAGCACAGTTGAAAGAAAACCAGACAAAGAAATGTCAGTATTCACACAATTTAACAAAGCTCCCTACTTGTTTTTACAAAAAAGCCCCAAAAGATTTCAAACAAAAGGAAGTGTCCTTGATTCAACACTGTTAAAATCTTTCAGCACTGTCAAAGTGACTTCAAAGCTTCTCCACGTCTGTCTGCTCCAGCCAAGGCGCATGTGTCTCTCCTCAGGCTTTCGTGATGTACCCTTCTCTGATAAGGAAGTCGTAGATTTTCCTAGTTTTGTTCACATCGATCTTAATGAGTGCTCTAGCCTGTGCTAATCTCAGGCCTCCTTGTTTGTTACACTCGTTCACTAAAGCAGCTTTATATTCTAAATAGGCTCCAGGGACCAATCTCACCATCTGACAGAGCTGGAAGACAAAAGGTAAAGTTAATAAACTAACGCTTGTCACACACGCTCATTTTGTGATCCCTGTTTGGGGGAGCAACACTGTGAATATTTTTCTGAAAATGCTTTTTTTTTTTTTTTAATACAAACAAACTTTTTTTTGTATGTGGAGGGACTTAGTAATTGCATTCTGAGCTGTCTCAATCCACAGGTAGGGAGAGGAGGAGCTTTCTGGCTGCTGAATTCAAAAACATTCCCGACTGAAAAATAAACTAGGAGGATGAAAGCAAGCTCTCAGCTCACAGAAGCGTAACTATGAGTGTCCTGTGTGGGCGTTGCTCTTTACAAACCAAGGGAAGTACGCATGCCAAAGGCTTGCAACTAGCAATTCAGCGTGCTGGACAAGAGCCAGGGAGGGCATCTGTCTATTAATCCCCTGCAGACTAGGTCTTTAATACCTTTCTACAAAAGCAGCTATGTACACAACGCTTGCTCCCTCCAGAAGTCTAGGATGGAAACTGTGCATAGAAGGCATTATGTATTTGCAAGTGCTGAACTTAGTGAAAAGATACCGCTGGTGACTCCTGTAGGCTTCAAGTTTTCTTCTAGAAGCCCCTGTGTTCTACTGTTGGGTTGTAAAGCTCCCCTTTCGTTTCTGAATACCAGCCTTCTTCTAGGTTGTGCACTGTATTGCTCCCAGTGGAGATACTGGCTGTCTCCTCCTTTTAATAAGGAAATGCTTAATGGTTGTTCGTTATTGATAGGAAATAGCTGAGACAGAGTCTGAGTTCCTCTGAATGCTGCAGACAAGGAAATCAGATTCACATACACACTAATGTCCTAGTCACAATTACTTATATGCTGAATGGACCCACAAATACCATGTTCCATGGTGAATCTGTGATCTGATTTTCAATGCTGCTATCTCCAGTGAAGGGGAAACACAGCTGATTAATACAAATCACAAGAGAGGAAAAAATGTGAAATATATCCACAGCATTTCATATATACTGAAATCTGCCTTGTGCACCATCTAAGCACAGATTATGACTTTATATATATATATATATATATATAAAAACCTTATTTAAATAGCTTTCCATTGTTTTCTTTCACTGACCATATGTATTAAAGGATAGACGCACAACATGGTGAAAACCATGCCCTAGCTCATCTGCAGACAGACAGGTTGGCTTTGCACAGTTCACCGCACTACCGCTAACAGCACGGAGCTGGGTGTGGGCCACGAAGCCTGCAAAAGCAACTGAGCTGTAAATACAGCAGCCTCCTTGCTGCCATGTTTACTTCTCCCGGGAGTTTCCACATTGGTTGCAGTCCCAGTTCTGGTTGTTGATCCTCCCTGTGTCTCATGCTGCCTTAGGTAACTGAGCAAGAGTGCCCCACAGGGGACTGCAAACTCCAATGCCAGCCCAAGCCAACAAACAGTCAGGTTGTAATAAGCCAAATTCTGCAGTCTGCCACATATGCATACAAGTAGCTTAGTATATAGAGCAAAGAGCAGAATTAGGACAAAGCATCAAAATAAGAATATGCTGTTACCACCTGCATGGTTCACTGTAGTGTTTCAGTGAAAAAGCAAACACAATTCGTGGAGGCTTGGCTGTGAGATATCTAAGTAATAGAAAGAGCTTGTTATTAAGGTTCAGTGATTTGTCCAGCGAAGCCCTTAATGAAATCCTCTGCCAATTTTAAAACAGATGTTCATTAAGAAAAATAACTTCTCTGCTCACCCCAGTCTCACAAGGGCAGAAGAGGATGCCATACTCTGCACATCATAATGGCATGTAATGACACCTCAGTGCTCTTCAAGTTTCTCTGCTAAATAAGCTTATTTCTGAAACAGTGTTGTAGGCATACTGCAGTGACTGAAATTATGAAGCCAACTGGAAAACCTGAATGACTATTCTGAGCAGAAAAGAGTAGCTGAAGCCTAAAATGGAGATGATATTCAGAGCATCCAGGACAGATGATGCGAGTACTGTGAAGATAAACAGTTATATCTAGGTCATCTTTTCACTCCTTCCCTCACCTCTTTCTCCTTTTCATTAAGTTTCTCTGTCCCTGGGAGACCTGTGAGATTCAGTGGTGGGGCACTCCGTCTACCTGTGAAGACAAGAAAGGAAAACACTGAAAACCTCCGTGCAATTCGGAAGTGGCTGTTTCTTTGTTGTGTTATCACAGAAGCAATTTAAATACCCATGGTGTTAACCCAGTATGATCCAAGTATTTATAGACAGAGTTACTTAGGATTTAACATAAAAATTGCTCAACCTGATAAAAAGTATGGATTTACAATTGACGTAGATAAGCGCTGTGAATATTTGTTTAAGCACTCTTGTCATTAGCTCTGGCTTATTGGCTTTTTGGAAGAATTGGTGGGTAACAGATTCCTGCCAAATAGACACTGGCCACATTTAAGCTTGGCTGTACCTCCCTGGTGAACTCAATTCCTCGGGCTGGGGTTAGGGAGTTCAGCAGGGCCAGCGGGTGTGCCCTGGGTGTGCCCCGCGTGCAGGCTGAGCTCCTAGCAGGTGTGAAACCAGTACCTTGTAAAAATACTGAGACTATTTATTGGTGTGATTAACCGCCAACTTTCCTGGCAAAGCTGACAATCTCCCGGAGCAGTTTGCTTTAAATGTTTTTAAATATGATGCAGGTAATGCAAAGCAAATGCAGTCTGAGGGTTTATTTTTGTCCATTATCATAAACAGTGCTGAAAGTAGTATCTATCACAGGGCAATGTGACAGTTTTCACTTTCATTATTTTTTATAACTTTGAACTTTAATTAGTGAAGCTGAAACTTTTCTAAGGCCTGCCTGCTTGCAGGATATATATATATTTTTAATTAATTTTCCAGAGTTCAGAACAAATCTAGGGATGTTTATTTATAGATTTAGAAAGTCTATTGCCCCCTCTCTCCCCCTCTCTCCCCCCCTCTTCCCCTCTCCCAGGAAATGACACAAACCAGCTACGTAAAAGAAAATGCATTAAGGCCACAAAGTCAAGATGTCAGAATAGAAGGGATCAGAATTCAAGTTAAGCAACATTAATTTGCCCTCTCGTATACATTCTTTATGATAGAGCCTTTAATTACATGAGGTATATGCAGAATGAATGGTTACCTCTCAGAAGTATGGTTCATGTGATTTTTTTTTTTTTAATTAG
This sequence comes from Rhea pennata, assembly GCF_028389875.1. Classification (NCBI taxonomy): domain Eukaryota; kingdom Metazoa; phylum Chordata; class Aves; order Rheiformes; family Rheidae; genus Rhea; species Rhea pennata. Next base: position 2,121,142 of record NC_084682.1, read on the forward strand.
TCTCCACATAAAAACTAGATGAGAGACGGTTATAATCCATTTTCTCCCGGCAACATTTAACAGCCCTATACTGTCCCTCTCCCCTCCCTGTAGTCTCATTCCTTGTATGCCATCTGGTGACTGCAACAAATGAGGATGGGATTTTGCAGGCCTTCTTCACAAAGGTCTTAACTAACCCCTGAATCTACCCGAAATAGGGCTCCTCTTCGTGGAAAAAACATAACTTGTGATTACAGACTTAAAGACTATCAAAGCATATTCATGAGAAAGGAAAACAGAAGTTGCACAGGCAACCTGTATTTTTTTTTTTTTTCATTCTGTAATTAGCAAGTGCTTGATCTTACGACCATGGTGTGCTTCTTGGGCAACCTTCTTTGGTGTTCTACCCTCCCAAAGCTGCATTCTGTCATGTTCATATTGCTATGATATGTGGTATACAGGTACATTAAAAAGCTGTAATAGTTTTCACATGGGAACAAAACGTAGTATTTAAAAGATAAAGCTATTTGCTTTCCTCCCTTGTTAATGTTGCTTTAGGATGGACTTTCCTTCTCTAGCCAGAAAAATCCAGAAATTCAGCACAAAGCTACAGACTTTGCATGTGGAACGAGTTGCAGATCAAGGAAATGTTGACTTGTGCAGTGGTTAAGCAGCGAGGCTTCAGGACTGACACTCTTGCACTCAAGCAAAAGAGTCACTCTTCAAATGACTTGTCAGAATGGCATTACTGGCTTTTATCACAGACTGTCACATAATGGAGTTACCTGAATTTGAAACAACCGGCACTGTGGGACTCAGGCCAGAATCACTGAAAATAAAGGAAAATTTCAAATTATTTGCACGTTACATAAGAATAGTTGCATGTGTTGGCCCTGAAACTACTTTTTTTTTCCAACTTCTAAAAATCATAGAATTCAACTTGCATAACCCAGGCTCTGAAGTCAAAAGGATTTCTAGAAATTTAGCATTTCTGAGATTGAAGACCATTTCTGAAACCTATTTAAGAAAAAAAAAGGGAGGAGGGGCCATGAAAAGTTGAGTGGAGACTGTCTGGAAAGTTACAGATCATCTTCTCAGACTGTGTAGCATACAGGATGCACTTCCTTTGCATTGCAGCTTTTTCCTTAAATCAAAGGGCTTGTGAAGTGTTACTATATATTAATGCTGCTGCTACATCTAAAATCCTCTGAAACATTTCAGGTGTCACCTGTGCTCTCATTAATATCCATAAAGACCTCACTTCCCTCCATGACTTTATTAACAGAAGTTCAATTCTTGAAATAGAAAACAGAAAACTGAGGTTTTGAGCCCTTACTAGTCACTTCCTTGTGTGAAATTCAACAAGTACTACTGCTGTTATCCAGTTTCTTGCTTCTCTGAATACTGCAGACTGTTCTTACTGTAATAAATTGGGAATGCGTTCGTTGTTATCAGATGGAATGTGTTTGAGGTACCTCTCTGGCTAAAGCGTATGTGTGTAAAATGCAGAGTCTTACTGTAACCGTACATATCAGCTTGTCGACTGAGCCACTGCTGGCAGGCACTGCTGTCCTGGATGTACTGCAGGACCTCTGAAAGCATCGTGCGCTTCACGCGTTCCTCATCTCTCGTCTTCTTGAGGTGATCGTATGTTCTTGCACCTATGGCGGACAGACACCATATTCTCACCAGCTGCCTTTAGTCAAAGTTTTCAGCCTCTTGTTTCTCTACTTTAGGAAATAAAGGAGAAACTGTTCTCTAGCACTGGACCAGACTCTGCCTTTTCTCCCTCATGAAAACTACTTGCTGTAAGAAGGTATTAGATTTCACCCTCTCTGCTCCTGTCCCATTAATTTCAGGCCAAAAACAAACAAAAATGGACTTCCATGATCCACTTCAGGACAGAACAAGACATTTTAAAAAATCTTATTCTTCTCTCCAGATTTTACATTTGTTGATAGCCAGTGAAAGTGTCCAGACAGAAAGCACTAGAAACCACTGTGCAACTATACATATATAAAAATTATTATTATTATTATTTTCCCTCTGAAACCTTTTCAGAGTGGTGACTGAAGCAAAGCTCCAGTGGACAAAATATTCTCCAAGCTGATGGCTCCAACTAGCTCTTAAAAAAAAAAGACACAGCTAAAGTTATGGATTATTGCTGAAGCCTTGTTCAGTTAAAGAGCTAGGCAAATACATTTTAAAAATGCATACCCTTTCTATTTAACGCACTCTAAAAGCTGCAGTCATCCTTCCGCACTTTGATGAATGGGATTGGGCTGAATAAGGCAGTGTGTACTTACTACAGAAATTGGTGATTCCTGCTGCTCTGTACTCCTGCAGTCGTTTTATTTCCCTTCGCAGCTCGAACTCCACTGTTTTTCCCCCAACAGTAAGCAGAAGGGAAATCCAAAAAAACAAGTGTGGGTCAGTGGGCACAGCAGTGAACAGTGGCACACTAGGAACACTGTGCTTTGTCTACAGTTAGTTACTAAGTGTACAAAACCACGGACAGGGAGAACATCCTGAGAAAAGCCTGAATCACACCTCAAACCCCCTATCTGTGCCATAACTTTCCTTGATCATAAACAGCTTTCTAACATTTTTGTTCAGAAAAGTTATTTTATCTTCATGCTTAGACAGTTCCTCTGCCATATCCTGGTCAAGGTAAAAATTATTTAATAATGTGGGCAAGGCGCTTCAACAGGTTTGAAAAAATAATCCAGCCAGGCTCTTTATAGTGTAAAATGCTGTCTTTCAACTACCTTTTCTATAACTGGATGTTCCAAAATTTTTCATTGCTGACAACTCTTTCTGCAATCAGTTCCATAATGATGTTAGGATTAAATACCCATGTTTCTTTTGCTTAGAGATATCTATTGCCTATAGCTTTTATTACCTGGCTTCCAGGCATTACTTAGTTTTACAGTAAGCAAGTTTGCTCGGCTCAAATTTCTTTACTCATACTGCTCAGTATAATGTGTGTATTTGAGGATCAGGTTAACTTGAGGATTTCTATTACAATAACAACAAAATCAGGTTCCAGGAGTAACACTCACGTGTTGGACTCATGATTTTGCAGGATCATGCTTTTGGTATTTAAAAAACACAAACCACAACTCAAAATATAGTCACAATTGTTTAAGTGCTTTGTTCTTGCTAATGAGGAATAATTTTCACAGTTTAACTCACAGAATTAAGCAGGATGTAATGACTCGTACTGGAATTTGACTATGCTATGATTATGCATAAAGACTTTAGATGATTTGGCGATGGAACAATGCCTCTCCCTTTAAGACAAGGAACATAATGACAGCTGTACTATATAATTATATATACACCTAATAGTTTAACACATATCATTCAAAGAATTCACAATTTGCTGCTGGCTCCCAGTCTCTCAATACAGACATAAACTTAATCTATTTTGTTTTTTCAATGATAGTGCCAGTAAATAAATTGTGTTCTTTTAATGAGAAAATACTATTACTAACACATGACTAGAACGTTCAGTAAACTGAAAAGTCAAACAAAGAACTCGGACAGAACTTATTGGAAAAAAGAACACTTGCTGGTCACTTAATATATCAACCCACAAACTTGTTTTTCTGAAGTAGATAGAAGAGAAGAAGAAACTCCCCCCCCCCCCACACACACAATGGTATATATTTAGGAAAGGTCACAGATGATGCAACCCCTCATTATGCCTACTGAAGAACATGCAGGATAAATCCTTAATATACATACATGCATGGCTTTCGATGAATTTATCATGCTCCACTGGTCCAAGGATTCGTGCAAATCGTCGCATTGTCTCATAAAGGTCTTGAACCTCTTTTGGGTATCGTCTTTCCAGAACTACCGTGAGGGGTGAGGGGGGGAAGTGACACACTATCAGCAATATTTAGTTCTACCACAACTGAATCAGTGGTTGTCTTCTTTTCTCCTACATTGCTAAGACTTATATGCATACAAAGGAGCTTAAATTGTAGGGCTGGACTGGATTAAGGCCCTCCAAAGTTGCTGGAATGCTACCAAATTTCCTCAAAGTTGCTTTCAACTGTTACAACAAATAACCTGCACAAAGGCATGAGTAAATTATTTGTATTCTATATTACTCTTGCTATGAGAACAAAATACAGTTTGCTAGAAATAGTTGAAAGGATCCTGAATTGACTACTAGCATCTATGAAATGTCCTAAGATCCAGATCTGGTACAATTCTTGGCCATTTTGGGGTCACAACTACAAACTGATAAGTAAAAAGCAACAAAATTATACTACCCTCACAATTCTAAAGGCAGGAAGAAGCATGATTAAATGTTGTTTGGTCATTTTTTTAGATATAGCAAGATGCATATAAAAGGCCTGGATTTCACCTTCCCCACTCAGGTGGAGAGCCTAAATGCTTCTGAAGGGCATCTCAGAGTCACTAGCTAATACACTGAGTTGGGAGCTGTTATATCCAGCCAACTGGAAACAGTCAGGCAGGAAATCTGGTGGAATTTAGGCCATTTGAATATGGTCCAGTATGAATAAGCCACACTGGTGCACTGGAAACAGTGAATATTCAAAGTTTTGCCTCTGAAGTTTGAGTCAAGGTTGCTTTAAAGCAAGTAGTTACACTTGATACTCACTCTGAAATTTTCTGAGGTTGATCAGGCCATGATCTCTTATAATTCTGTAATAAGAAGCAAAAAAGTATTAATGAAAAGCATTAACTCATGTACTATTGCATAAATACAAAGACCTCATAGGAAACCTTGATTTAGACCATCAGACGGGTCTAAAACTAAACATGTATGAAGTTGCTATAACCCTTGAGCTGGCTAGCTGAGAAACGTGATGTAATGATGCAGCAAGGCTTTAATCTGAGTCAGTTTTGGTTAGCAGCGTGCATCAGCCGAACTCTGACTGCACAAGGCACAAAGGGAGCTATAGTTACTTCAAGGGAGTTTTAATTGCTTTTTTAGACATAGATTTCACAACTACAATGTCTTATAGCTTGTACTTCCAAAATAGGAATACAGTGAATGTCTCATGATTTCCAGCTTCAGAGAGAGGCGAAGCATCTTTCTGTAAGAGAAAGGAGTGCAGAGATGGAAGGTAAATCTCCCTCCTGGGAGCAGGATGAAGAAACTTTTCCATGACAACTTAGATTTTAAATGGAGGAGAATGACTTGGGCAACTCATAAGGTTGAAATGTTCATGTCAGTGTTACGGAAATGAGCAGTATAAAAAGGCAGGTAAGGTATTTACAAGTGCATGACAAATACATTTGTCACAGGTTTTGGCAAATGTCATGTGGTCACTGATATGTGGCAATCTGATAAATACCCAGTTTGCACAAATGATAAGAGATACTACAAAGTTAGACTTGTCAAGGTCAGGCTGGACTTTGCTCTATGAAATCCATTACATTTTCTTTAATATGCATAAAAGAATATTCCCGTCCCATGTAGAGATGGCTTTGTGACAGTGACACAACACAAGTATTTCTATGTCATTTTTCCAATGTTTGTCCTATTCTGCTGTAGAAAATTTACAAAAACTGACACCAATTCAATCTATGCAACTGAGCCTTATGGCACCTTCTTTTAGCAAGTCATGCTGTATCATGACAGCAATTATACCACATAAGTATTTTATTTATGAATTATGATGATCCAGCCCAGTAGATACCAACTCTTAAACTGTTCTTCAACAGAGCTATATTATATTATGAGGAGAAAGAATGGAGGAGTCTTTCTCCAAATTATTAATTCTTCTAGCAGACAGTAACACAGCAAGATATAATTTTAAATATTGAACAAAGTATTTGAAAGTTATAATAAAAGTGAATTTAACGAATAGATTGAGTTATTCTAAAAAGCTGTCAAATCAACTGAATAAATTATTTGAACTCACACAGGCAATATAGTTATCTTCATTACATGTTCTGAAAAACTAACTTATGGACTACTAAGAACCAAAAATAAAGATGAAACCATCTCTGCGGAAAAAATAGGGGGTCTAACAATTAGTCATAGGCTAAAAACTCTGTTCCCTAAGGTAGGGAAATGAATTATATGCAGTCCAGCAGCACTACACTGGAAACAAAAAGAACAGAGATTTGGTGGTGGTGGAGGGGTGGTTGTTGTTTGTTTTTTTGTTTTTCCTTGTTTCTAGCTCTGATCTGTGACCAGTTTCCCAAGATACTATTTCAGTTTCTCATTCTGCAAAATGGGTATGTTATCTCACGAAGTGTGCTAGAAGCTTAGTCATTTATGTGTAACTGGAATTGGGATACTTATATGATGAGCACTATTTACATGATTTTCACATGCTACAGAGGATTGGGAAACAGTCTTTTCACAACTAATGACTTGTTTTGAGATTATAAAAGAGAGTTAAAGTGTGCAGAGTCCTCTGACTGGAAGCGAATTTAACCTGTGTGTACAAATGAGGATGAAGGTTTGTTAATCTGTCTTTTCTGGCCTATTACCATTGATAAAGCCATGTGGTTGATTCTGGTCTTGGTCTGCGCACAGGAGAACTACATATCCAAGATGAAATCTGTCATGCGAATCTCCTAGGAGAAATTCTCCTACGAGAGAACCTTAAGGAAGGCAGCTATAGGAAATCAGTTATATCTAGTATCAGGACACCTTTTGGGGCACATAACATGGTAAGGAAGCAAAGGAATACAGTTATTGATTTTAAAACTCACTTTTTTCTCCTCTGTCTTTCCTTTAACCTGGAATGATAGATATCTACAACTGCAATCTTCAAAGCTGGGAAGTATGGAAACAAAGATCACATGTTACATAAGCAATCACTGTAACAGGCTTATTTTCAAGTCTTTAAGCTGAAACAGTCACTCCATTTTGCTTGTTAAAAATCCCATGCCAATTTTATAGGGACATAAAACCACTAGAGGATAACCTTTTGCAGACTACACATGCTATTTGTAGAAGCTTCCTCCACTCACTCCTTTCAAATATATTATTGCCTGTAAACATGAACCCGGGAGATCCTGAGAACTCCTTTCATCTTCCATTATACAGTCTTGGACTCTTTTAGTATTAGCATATATTTGTTCTTCTGTACATGCCATTGTCTTGCATTAATTCTCCTGAAAAGTAAACTATCAGATTAAAGGTCCTGAGGTGTCATCTTTAGACAAAGGTTTGTTCACATAGAACAAAGAACTCTAAGGAGCAGACAGGCATAGTTTTGAACTGAGAAGATTCAAAGTAGCCTTTGTTAAGCTTCTTGAAAACATCCACAAGATTTTAGCTTGTTAACTTCTAAACTTATCTATCTCTCAGAAGAACAAAGTGAATAGTTCACAGCAATCTGAAGAATAACAGGAAAAAAAAGCCATGCTCATTAGAAATCATAACCCTTTTTAAATGACAGGTCTGCAGTACTGGCGCATCTACTCAGAGATGCTTCAACTTCTTTTAACTGTAACCATTAAGTTAATAAACTTTTTTTGGTAAATTCCCCAAAGAAAAGGAGACACCTAACACATTCCTTTCCTTCATTTTGCTAAAATAATGTAAAAATTCCAGGTCATCAAACAAGCCTTCGTTGGCTGATTTCTGGGCTGTTTTCTTTTTTTCCTTTATGTTAAACATTTCACTATGCTTACAGAAGGAACAGACTTAAGACTTCACAGTGGACTTACTGTCTGTACAGACTATGTGCAACTCTGAAAATACGCAAGAGAATGTCCCTTTTAGCTGCCTATGCTGAGCAAACGGGTGGCCCAATGTGGCAGAGTCCAGTATGTGGCCACTCCTTTCTGTGTAGTTTTAAGAAAAGAGCAAAACTGATAACGGCAGTTTATTGACTGGATTCCTCGGTAAGCAATTAATGATGCAGTAAAGATAGGAAGTGTGGCTATGTATTTTTTAAAACATGTACTTATATGTACACATCAGGAAGCCCCTAGCCTCTAGGCAATTCACCTGTGAAATCCTCTGGGTAATAAAATTTCTTATAAACAGGAATAGCTAAAGCCCAAGGGTTACACATATGAGCTCAAGCGTCATCAGTTTTGAATTCCACTTATTGATCCTATATATATAATCTTCAATTTGTGCATCTCAATTTATGTAAAATCAGTTTCTTATGTTATCCTAGGAGCAAAAGATTACATATAAAGACAAGAGAGACAGCACAATGTTCTTACTTCTTTTTGCAAGTTTCTTCTGAACAGAATGTTGAAGAACCAGTATGTATCTTGATAAAGATGTATTTGAGTTTCCTAATTTAAGGACAAGCACAGAGAGCATATTCTCTTTCTTGCTTATACGTGGGGACAAGAAAATGGGAAATGTAACAAGTTAAACATGAATGAAATATCTTACTAAGTTCTGGAATCGCTGCCAATTTACATAAAATCTTTTTGTATTTTTAAACCCTCTGCAAGCTAAGCTAACATGTTATTTTGTGGGGTTTGTGTAGGCAGAACTTAATGAGTAGACGCAGAAATTGCATCGGAGAACCTCTATAAATATCACAAGCAATTGTGCACCTACAACCATTGCATTTTGGTACTTTCACTTGAATGCAAAACATTCGGAAAGAAATTACAGTTGACTGGGGAGGGGAAACACATTCATGAGAACAAATGAAGGGGAAAAAATACAGCTTCTGTGTAGAGAAAAATTAATATTTGCTGAAGTATGTACTTTTGGAGGAGTTTTGTTTTTAATCGACACATTCACACAGAAACAACCGATTACAAGGTCTGGAATGCATGAATAAGTCGGACTACTAGATTGTTACATGCTGCATTGAAATGAGAAAAGGGATGCTGTAAGAATGAAAATGATTTGCCTGTGCTTTTCCCCTTGTGTTATATTAGGGAACCAGTTGTTTGTACTGATAACTTTAGAAAATCCAAGCTGATATCATGTTCAAAGTATCTATTTTGGGAAATGGTAAGTTTCCTTGAGATGGTCAGAATTGCTCTGAAGGATCCAGTGACAGGCAGAAAGTTAAGGCTCCTTTCTCTATTCCAAATCATCAAAATATTTGGATTTCTCAAGACTGTATCCAAAACAGTTTATTTGCTTTTCATTTCTCTCCAGCCCCATCTGGCCTGCAAAAACTTTTTTAAACGCTAATGAGTGAGACCTTTGTTTCAGGCTAGCTAACCTCTGTTTGGCCTGCAATACCCAAATAATGGGAAGAATGCAAATTAATCAAAGCAAACAGGCTGTGTACCTAGTGTGCGCCTTGGTTGGTACAAAATTAATGGATACAATCCAAATTTACCCTTCCTAGGGGAAAGCAGGACCCTAAGTAAACAAAGTATCTGCCTTCAGAGTGTCCACAAAAGAATAAACATTATGTAATATTTCTTTAGAAAGATATTGACTGTTTTGTATCTTATGAAATTTTACTATTGCACAGTCAGAGCTGCAGTCTGTTTCCACTTGCTTCTAAACTTGCAGTTTTAGTAATTACTTTACAGTACTTTATAGGAGAGGAAAAGGGGATAAAAACCCTGTTGAAAGATAAATTTCTGATGTTATAATTCAGTCAAATAAAAACTTGTAATTTATGAAATGTTCAAACACTCTAGGCTGAATTAGATTTGTAACCATTGTTTCTCTTGGTATGATTATGTTTTTGTTTAACTGCAATATATATTTGCATGCACTTACCATGTTGCAAGTGCTGAATAAAAGTTAGAAATTCAATAAATTAATTTAAATATGAGATATTTCAAACAATTCCCACCATCTCACTAATACCAAGAAGTGACTGAACAATGCCTGTGACCGCCGGTGTGGTGGGAGGAGCTGGATGAGTCAGCAGCACAGGTTTCTGCGTTCCTCATACAGGGCCACGTGGGAGTCTTTCCACTTTGTATTATATTGCATTCTTCTTGCAGGAATACTGAGAATTTGTTTAACGTGACAAAACAAAAACATAATAGGGAAGATGCAATGATATTAAGAGACAGAGGTCAAAAAGTTCAGATTCAGATCTTCTATAAAATGATTTTTACAAATTTTTAAGAAAAGCAAAGCAGCATGGAGGAGAGTGAAGGAGGAAGGGGGGATTTTTTTGCAATGAAAGCCTCAAATATTCCTCTGTTACATGCAACCCAAATACTGCAGTACTGATTTGAGATTTGTGAATCAAAAGAGAGAGCATAGAAATTATTCTGTTCAGTTTGTTGTCAGGGCCTAGCACAAGTAACTTTTATATATATATATATATATAAAAAATATATATGAAAGTATAAAAAACTAGATTTCAAAAATTAATCTTGAACCCAGTGAAGTTTCATGCATGGAAAGTAAATAAACTGAGGAATTTTTCACAAACCTGGCACTTAGTCCATGCTGCAAAAACCCTGTTTGGGTTCCCCTGGACTAAACATGTTAAAACCTTGCTTTACCTCTTTCCCTAAAAAAACTGTTGTGGCCAGCAAAGAATTTGCCTTGAGCAGATGTAGTGGAAAACGCTTTTCAAGGTGCTTTTCAAGGACCTTTTTGTAAGATCTAGTTTGCCAGTGGGCAGGCTGGGGTAGAGAGGCAACACTACAGCCACATTGTGGAAGTACTGGGACAGGCATCCTTGGGAGAGACTACGAGAACTTATGCCTCTGGGGAGGCCCCATAGCCTTCCCCGCCTGCAACTGAAAAGTACAAAGATTTCTTTAAATCATCCAAGAGCCTGTCCCTCCCATATGGATCCAAATGTCGAGCTATCTTCTAATATATGGAATCCTAAAACTAGCTTGCAAACTATTCTGAAGGAATCAAACAAAGTCAGCATCTGAGATCTATAAAACTACAGGATGAGGAAGACATGGCTTCTTCCTTTTTTGTACAAACTTGGAGAAGGGAAAAATCTAATTCCAAAGTTCTTTCTCGAGAATAATTCTTTCTATCCTGAGATGCCTCAAGCAAAAGAAAAATAGCTGGCTAGATCCTGGGACTTCATTCTTCCGAGGCATTCTCTCTCGTGTGGGCAGCTGTGGGTTGGAAGACGTAGTTGGTAGTGCTCCGTAACTTCCACCAAACAGTTTTCAAAAGGCAAATGCCTGACGTCCTATACTAAATACTGAAGACAACTGAAGTATGGACTAAGGAACATCCAATGAAATTATCAGGCAAAATATCTGACAGATGGAAGGAAGCATTTTTCACAGAATTCATAATTAAATTCTAGAATGTATAACTCAATTGTGGAACTTGCTGCTAAAGGATGTTACAGAGGCCAAAAGTACAAATCTATACAGCTGTAAAAGTAGTTAAGAAGTTAATGGAGGACAAATTCTTTGGTCAAACTGGTGTGAACACAACCCATGGCTCACAAAGTCCCTAAATGAATGACAACAGACAACTTGGAAGATATGTCAGGAAAAGTATCAGCCTGTACTTGCCCTATTTCTTACATTCCTCTCCTGTGCATCTGCTATGGGATACTAACAGGATACTGAGGTAGGCAGACCTTTGATCTGACCCTGTGTATCTGTATGACATTCAGAACAGATAAGGAAAGATGATTTTTACATCTAGACTGACAACTTACTTAAATTGGAGGTTGGCAGGAGATATCTTAATGGTTGAAGTGTACAGCAGGAGGAAGAACATATGTGAGGGATATGGCAAACTGCTTGTAAACCAGCCTGAACGGAGTTATCAATTAATGAATGGAACTAGGAGATTATTTTGCTTTTTTTAGTTTACCAAGACTTGCTGTAAGAAATGGGAGCAAGAAAACTTATGTTTAAACATGAACATAAAAAAAGAAAAATGGCACAGTGAATTCATGACAATGCACACAAGCCAGTCCTCCTTTCAGTAAACGTTGAAAGGGAAGACTGATATATGATTCTGATGACCTGTTTTGAGCCAAGGGAGTTTGCATTTCCTAAAACTTTGTATAGACTGCTAGATTTGAAATTGAATTTTTAAGTTTGTAAATACTACCTATAGATAACAGGATTTGTCTGTGTCTCCAAAAGATGCTAAGGCTTTAGTTTAAAATTTGCTGATGTTAGATGGAGAATTCAGAAGTGTAAACCCAGTACTCTGAAGCATTATCCGCACCTACAAATAGGGGGTGGGGGTGGAATCTTTTTTGCTCTATTAAAACATCATTTTAATAATCTAATACTAACATAGGTTAGAATAGGTGATAAGACTTCTAAGCAACTACATATAGTAGGGCAAAAGGGATCTTAGCAACAGAAGGGAAGGTATCCATCTTTCTGAATCAGAACAGCCTTGCTTTGATGGTCACAAACACTATGTGGATGGAAAGAATATTTTTTGGTCAAGGAGGGGAAGGAATGTCAAGGTTTTGACATTTCTGTTTTTTTGACACATTCTACTTTACAATTGGCTATGTTTCAGTAGTGAGTGACATGTTTTATTATACGTATAAATACCATTTGTAGGTCTGTTGAATAAAAGCTTTTAAAAGTGACTTGAAAGTGTTAAAATCCCAGCACATAGACTTGAGAGAATTAAATATGTAAGTTCACTTAAGAAAAATAATAGTACGTAGAGAAAAAGAAAACCAATGAAATACTGTGGAGGCACTCTGAAACTTTGTTTTAAAACAATGTATGAAAAGATGGGACTTACCATGCAAAATGTCAGAATCATCTTCTACAAAATCAATATCTCTCAAATCCCATTCAGCATAGTTGTCAAACTCCTGTTCAGAGGTAATTAATAAATTGTCATTAACTGGCATTAGAAAAATTTGTATCAAATTTTGGTATGCATAGAAGTACTGAAAACAGAGATATTTACTCATAAATGGCTGTACAGGGCTCCATCCTTGAGCAAGATACATCACATGAGAGCTTTAACTAGGGAATGTATAATCTACACTGCCATGGCTGCAACAGGGACAACATGCTATGATAGGATAATGTGAATTCATCAGACAATTTCCATTACTCTCGTGCTGCAGTGAATATTCTGCTCAAAAATCCAAAAACAATAGAACCCTATATGGCTGAATTCATTACTTCCTGCATAGGAGATTGTTCTGCAGACAGGATTTTGGGGCCAGGGGCTCACAGCTAAAGACACTTAAAACAATGAGGGCCTTTCAAGGGATCTTTGGATCAAGCTCATACATGCTTTTCTAAAGCAAATAAATTAAAAGCAAACTGAAGCTGACGCCTCTTGCTAAGCATCTAATTCAAAATATCTAGTCCGCTTACATAACAGCCATTCATTAGTGGACATCTGGTGGTAGCAGCGTGCCTTACAGCCCATACGCACAAAGCCAGTGACTTGCAGATGGCCGGCTAGCAGCTTTTTAGGGCTGTAGCGCCACCTCTGTAATTACATCCTAGGATTAATCAGTCTGTCCTGTCTGATATCCCATTTAATAATTCTTTTATGAAGAATAAAGAAGATCTGTAGGTGGGAGGGAAGCAAGTGTGTGTTTGGTGATTTCACATTTGGTAGCAAATACAAAATAACGGCAGAAGAGAGGGTCTTACCTCAACAAAGTCAGCTCTTGCTGGCATATACCCAGCCATATCCCTGGAAAGCAAGGAATCGAAAGTAGGCCGTGGGGGGTCATCAGCAGCTGAAAAAATAAAAGTTTTTAGTTGTTGTGTAGGATTGGGGTCTTTTTTTTCTTAACAGAAGAAGCGAGTACAAGTCTGTATATAGGTATTTCTTGTGCAGGAAGAGAGGGAATAATTAGTCTAAGAAAAACAGCCTGCTTGGGCTATTATTCAGGGTTATATTCAGAAAAAGACTGAGTTCATCAGGAGAAAAATGCAGTACTCGGAGATCTTCAGCGTATTCTCGAAAGTCAAACTCAAAAATTCAAGGTAATAAATTGGCTATAAAATGTAAATTCTACGTTTCAAACTCAGCATCCCCTCAGTAAACCTCTGCAGACCAGTCTCAGTGTGAAGGTTCTTTTAGTTAATAGCAACAGTGGTGTTAAATCTGCTATCTTCCGGGTGTCATTTAGAGAGAGCTGCAATTAAAGCTATAGAACTCTCAATTTTTACAAGCACGTCCCAACTGAGGATCTCAGTGTTAGACAATAATGGACCAATGCTCAGGACACACTTGTGAAGGAGCTAAGCATTATAAGTCCCATGTTGCAGATAAAGAAAGCTGAGGCATGGAGAATTTGTCTTTCCTCAGGTCATATAAAAAAATCAATGGCAGCTAGGGATAGAACCAAAATTGTCCAGTTCCTACTGCTTTAGCTCTAAACACGTTATCATGAAATTTAAACCTTGAGATACCATGGCAATCTTTTTACTCAGCCATTTCTGGGAGCTTTATAAATGGAACAGCTGCTAAACTGGGGACCATTCTACAGATGTTAAATTTAAGGAAAACTGAAAAATAGGTAAATTGCTGAAATTTAACATACATTTTTAAAGGCATTTAAAAGAGAGAGGTGTGAAGTCAGCATAGTTTAAAGGGGTGCTTTTGTGACAAATCACATCAGCAGTTAAGCCTGCTACAATACGGATGATCAGATGAAATACTTCAGAGGTAAAACTGCTTTTTAGTTAACGTTACTGTGCAGGGTCTAGATGGACAAAGTCACCACCCCAGCATCAGGGTGAGATTTAGCATGAAGGACATGCTCTTAATTTGTGTCGCATGCGAAATAACTTTGAGGTAGCTTGTCCTTTGATGAATATGCACTTCCAGGCTTTTTCTGTAGTGATTTCTTTGTGTGACCATTTCCACTGGCTAGGCAGGCACCTCTGGTTTTGAGAACCTGTTGTATCAAACCACTCCGTTCCTTCCCTTTTCTCACTGAACTGGTAGTCTCCTGTATTTGATAAACCAATGTTTTAATACAGTGTACAGAAAGCCCTAACATCATTTAAGTTAGCTACCAGAACAAGCTCTCCTTTGGGGAATAAAACCAAACTGCATGCACAGTGTTCGCCCTTCTCCAAAGGCTGCTCATTCCAGTTTTGGAACAGCAGCTTGGGAGGGAGCTCCTCACATCTCCTCGCAAGCATTAGCGGGCAGGGGATACTCACGGTGGAATGGAATGGCTGTTTCATTGTGTTGCACCTCTTCTGCCTGCTTCAGGTTCAGTAATGTAGATGCAAACAAGGGATTGTTGATAAAGTGTTTCATGTAATGCTTCTCACACTCTTCCTTGGACTTTGTGCACATCTGATTGGCTACATCCTGCCTGAAGTGGAGACAGAGGGAGGTTTAATATGGAGAACACAGAAATGTTATGAGTTTTCTCCCTTCTTTAGTGGAAAAAGATAATTTTGAACAAGAGACTGATTGCACTGTGCACAGAGAACTAATTTGTGATAGCCTTAATTATGTCAGCAGTGTACACATAAGAACCCACAGTTCTGTTGTACTAAGACTGGAGTTCTATATTTTTAATACAGCAATCTTTTCATGAAGGTGAAGAGAGAGAACTCAAGACTACAGATTTGCTTTATTTATAAATGCATTAAAAACCTGTAGTGACTACAGATACTACCTAAACAGAAAATAGTATCTTCAGTGCTTTATCCTTCATAAGACAGAGAAGCTAGAATCACAAAAAAAAAAGACAATACCTTGCCAGTTGATTGTAAGCAAACAAAAACTACACAGGATGAGAAACTCTGCAGTTGATTTTCACATAGGAGTAAAAAGATGCACAGCAAATCTTGAGCAATAATTGAGCTCCTTCAGAATCTAGTGACTTAATGTGAACTGAGGGAGCTTTTTACCTCATGGGAGGTGCTCTGCATCTCTTTAGCAATTTGTATTTCTAATAGCAGCATTGAGAACAAAATCAGCTACCTTAATCTGCTTTAACTGCTCAATTAGTGTCTTACCCATGACAAGTCACAGACTGTCTGTTGTGCACCAAAGTATTCAACAGTGAATGCAACTTCCCATCATTTCATTGAAGTTGGCTGAACCACTAAATCCTCACCAGTTTCCAAATCCACAGTCCATCACAGCTTCTAGGAGTGCCATTTCCTCTTGAGCTGTCCAGTTAGGGTCCAAGACAGGGAAATCTGAAGTCTGGAAAAAAAAAAAGAAAACCAAACTGCTGTGATCTTCTGTTAAAAATCATCACATAAACAGCAAAGTAGTTCTATACTACAAAGCAACACAATACCATGCTAGTATAATACTGGTATTTTTTAAACTTCTACTGCATCCCACAAAATCTGATCAAACAATTATTGAATTATTGAGATCACTGGGTCATCAATTACAGCACAAAATAGTCTGTCACTATAGATCTTCTGAATATACTGTTATTTGTTCTCTCTGCCACTTGAAATTCAACAATACTGTACTATGAAATATTATCTAAATTGAAGAACTGAAGACTTTTTAACTGATTCATTCTGGGGAAGGAAAAGTAAGAATGATGAAACAGAACATTATTAACATGGTTAAAGAACTGAGAAATCTAATGACAGGCTTTGTGCTATCCAGGCACAACAAAAAATGTATCTTTAAAATGTTTCTGCTATTCCATAATGTTCCAGGTGGACATTTTTCATTGCTCTCAAGGAAGACTTTTTCTTTTTTTTTTTTTTTTAATAGTTACAAACCTCTGAATCATTATTTAAACTTTTTAATGTAAGTAAACAAGGGTCTAACTCCTAGAAAAGTTATAAATGACCAAGATAGAGTAGATGTAATCTAAAAAGAGTATTTACCATTATTTCATAAGTATGATCACTCTGATGTTTCTTATATTCAAATCCTCGCGTGAAACACTGTGGAACAAGAGATGAGCATTATGTTATTCTTTTACTCCTGCTTTGAAAATGTTTGAACTTTTCTCCTTTTTTTTTGCTTTTATTCGATGACCACTAGATATCCAAAAATGACTGATATATTTAAATATGTATTGAAAAATTGTAAGAAGGTAAGACAATCTATGTTAAGCTAGTTTGAAGATAACTTTATATTTTATTGACTATTTGCACCAGCACATAACTCCTGTGAATCTACATACTCTTAGGTAGGTAAAAGAAGCTTAATGGTATGTTTTCAAGTGGATCATTCTAGGAAGAGAGCACAAGACATTTTGTAAGTATTGAAAACATAGTTTCCCTTTAGCTTGTTTTCTGTATAGAAAGTATCAGCACGGTTTGCAGGTACTTTCAACAGTTAAATTTCTCCCTTTTTCCAGGACAGATAAAAAAACAGAAATAAACCCAATATGCAAAATACGTTTTTGTGTATTTTGTGCATACCTGAGCATGTGGCAAGCTAAGCATCTTTCTCAGTATGAAAGGTATTTGCCATTCTTTAATCATAAATAATGTAAACTTATTCATTTAATAATTAAAACTACTTTCTGCAGTTATCAGAACACATATCTCACTTTTAAAGAGTTGTATTTGTTCACAAACAATTATTGTCAATATTGCAAAATTTCTCCTAATTTCCTTTTCCATTTTGGAAAAAAAATGTGGGGACAGGGAGAGGATGTTTCTTGGTGGCTTTTCTTTTTCATGCCATAAAAAATGTCCGAAACAATACCTCTCTAGACATGCAGCGGCATGTTCCATTATACAGTCATGCAGGCTGCATGTCTTCAGGTAGCTTTGGCTGCCTTCTCAAAGATCTCCCTCCTCCAGCTGTTCAAGCTAAATTCTTCCGGCTTCAACACATTCTTTGTAATTTCCCTGTCCCTGAGCAAATATGTGCTTTGATACAAGTTTACAGAGACCAGTTATTAATGTGTTTATGTAACAGCTTGACATCAGACAGGCCTTTGATGACTTTCTCAAAGAAATGAATGTCTTCACTTTTATCCTTGCACTGACCTGCAAGCACAAGAGGAAGGGAGGAGGCCCACACTCAGCACACTTGACGTAGGGCTCTGTGAGGTAAGAAGAGCAGCCTCGGCACGGGGGCTTATCAAAAGGGTCATCTGTGAAGCCAACAGGTAAATCTCATGCAACACAAACATGACACAGTTTTTGCAATTGTTCAAATTCACTTGCATTCAATAATTTCAATAATTTAAAATGCAGTCAGCTGTACATAACCTCTTTCCTGCTGGACCTTCTCCAAATATCTCTTGAAAATTCCTTGTTCAACTAAAGCTGCCAGATTGATCCTAGCACTTCTTTGCTAGACCTGAAACACTAAGGGCTTAATAGCCTAATCTTGTGCAACGGAGTCAAAGGAAAGCCCTCTCTGTAGCAGCCTACTGGTATTTCTTAGCAGTGATGCAACAAGCTGTGCTACGTGGATGATTTGATCCTGTGCCTGTGATCTTGCACTGAAGACGAGTCTCAAGGACCTTCCTTATGGAGAACACTGCACAGACAGCTGTGGTTTCCCATCCATCTACCTCAAGTCTGACCTGAAAAACTCATTGCTGTGGTTGCAAAACCATGCAGTCTATTGCTCTGTAACCTGTCCAAACCTCAGACCCTGCTCAAACTGCTGAACAAGGAATGGAACACTGCTCTACAAGTTTTTCTTATTTTTTTCACTGCCAAGTGGTCAGATTAAACAGACTCTCAAGTAATAAGAGCTGTAAGTCTTTTTTCCCATAAAAACTAGTCCAACTATACCAAGTAGGCAGAAAAAAAGACCCAAATTCCCACCAAATAAATCATATACCAATTGTGCTTTTGAGAACTTGATCAAAGAAGTGACCCTGGGGACCACATATTGCTACTTTTCTGTCTCCCTCCCCTAGCCAACTGCTGATGTCTTTAAAAAAATGCAAATCCTTTCCAAATCTCGGCTTATAGTACTTACTGCTGAAGGAGGCCAGGCACTCCATTCCTCTCCCTCAGTTGTACAGTTTTATAGCTCCTCTGAGCTATAAAAGCTATAAAAGTCCTGTTATAAAAGCCTGTAGCATAAGCCTCGCCCCAATCACTATGTTCAACTTTCCACTCGAAGGGTGTTTTCCACCTGAAGGAAGAGTCTTCTACACAGTCCTGGTAGACGAGATCCTCTCAGAACGTGCTGAGCAGCAGAGCGAAACGGCTGCGAACAGTCACTGTAACTGGGACCATGAGACGTCGCTGAAAGTCTGTTTTCTGCAGGTGAGAGAAGAAATCAAACGCAGACAGATAAGATTCATCACATAAACAGATGTGAAGAGATGGGGATATAACTAAAGGTGAACATGCCCCAGTAAAGACAGTGACCGAAGTATGGCAGCATTGGAAATCCTCACGTGCGGCGTAGTACAGCTATCCTGTACGACCTCTGCAGAACCGGGAGCCGAGCCTGGCGGGTTATATGTTTGTTTGGGGCAGATTTTGCCACTTTTTTACTCTGTGTGTGAGAAAGATCAGTAGATGGAGCCCTGAAGGCCTGCTTCCTGAAAAGAGAAGCTTCCTTCATGAAACGTGGAGAGTTTTCTCTGTAAGCCAGACTGTGACAGCTGAAGTAGCAACAGGTGTCAGCTCTATCGAGCCCGCTCGGAGGGCTGAACGGACCGGCCAGCCTCCCAAGCAGCACTGCCAATTCTTTTCCTCTCCAGAAAGCACACAAGTGACTTTAGCCAAGATCTCAGTGCTACAAAGAGACACCTGCAACTGTTGCTGTAAGGGAGTGCTGGAGGGACAACTAACAAAGACAGAAGGGAAAAAGTGACTTTGACAAGCTCAGGGAGCAAACAAGAGGGGGAAGTGGTTAATCTTGATTTTGCTCTAATCTCAAAATGGCAAGTTAGGACAAAATTCCTGGAGTGAAGCTAGACAGCAATCCCAATTTGTTTCCCACTAACACGGTGCAATTTTTGTGAGGATCAGAAGCATTCTACCTCAACCTAATTTTACTTGGACTAGTTCTCCCTCCAAGAGACTTTAATTACATAAATAACACATTAAATGCTTCCTAGAAATTATTGGTACCAAAAAGTAAAAGCAAAAAAACCCATCCCAAACCAGCAGCACTACAAAGTACTGCTGATGAAATCCTGAATGGAAGCTTTCATCAGGAAACGCATGCGGTGAGCAGAGTTATGATCATTCGTTATGCAAGAGCCTTGCACCTCCAAGAAGCACCAGGAAGAGGAGCAGGCAGTGGGTGGCAGAGGACACAGTGATGCAAGATCCTACCACGCTGACATCGAGTGCATTTTTGGTGTTGGTTGTACGGTAGCTCTATGCTCGGCCCTGGTTCACCATTATCTGTACAGCGAGGTCCTACAGCGCTGCCCATCACCAAGGAACGGGGCTGTTTTCCATTATGGGATCTCCGACGTGTCTCACTCTTACAAGGCACCTTACTGGGAAAGGCTCAGGCTTCTCACACTTCGAAATTCATGTTTATCTTTCTAGACTTTCCTTCTCCACTGCACCATGCGGTGAGGCATGGTCCTGCACCCCAGACACGGCTGCATTTGCGCAGCCCCTCCACGCAGGCGGCAGCCGCTTCCTCCCAGCTACCCCCCCCCGGCGCCTCCGCCTGCGCCCTCGCAGGACCCAGAGCAGCCGGGCGTCTCACCCCGAGCCCTGCGGGGCTCAGTGCAGCCGCCCTGGGGCGGTCACTCCCCTCGGGGGGCTGCGAAGCCTCGTGGCCGCTCCGCACCGCGCTTCCGCCAGCAGCACCGCGGGGATGGAGCCGGGCTGCGCACGCAGGGGGGGACGCGGCCCCGGGGCCTCGTCGGCGCCGTCACGTCAGCCCCCGGGGCCTGCCTACGCCCCGTGTCCCAAACCCCATGCTCCACGCCCCACGCCGTGTCCCAAACCCCACGCCTCGAACCCCACGCCCCACGCCGTGTCCAACGCCCCACGCCCCGTGTCTCGAACCCCACGCCCCACGCCGTGTCCAACGCCCCACACCCCGTGTCTCGAACCCCATGCTCCATGCCCCACGCCGTGTCCCAAACCCCACGCCTCGAACCCCACGCCCCACGCCGTGTCCAACGCCCCACGCCCCGTGTCTCGAACCCCATGCTCCACGCCCCACACCGTGTCCCAAACCCCATGCCCCACGCCCCGTGTCTCAAAGCCCACGCCCCGTGCCCCAAGCCCCACGCCCCGTGTCTCGAACCCCATGCTCCACGCCCCACGCCGTGTCCCGAACCCCTCGCCCCGCGTCCCACGCCCCACGTGCCCCACCCGGCCTGGTCCTCCATGATGCTCTCCCCCCCCGCCACCAGGGGGCGTCCCGCGGGACCCCGCCCCCTCCAGGCCCCGCCCCCCCAGGCCCCGCCCCCGCGCGGCGCCAGCGCGGGCCGTGAGGGAGCGGGCCGGGGCGCTGCCCCCCCCCCCCCCCGCTCCCCGCCCCGCCCCTCCCGGGCCTGGCGGCACGGTGCCCACCCGCCCCCGCCCCGCCCCGCCCCGCCCGCGCCGGCCGCACCCCGCCGCCTCTCACCTCACGGCGGGCGGCGGGCAGCCCCCGCGCGCCACGGCCGCCGCCGCCGCCGCCGGCCGCCTCTGCGTGCGCGTGCGCGTGCGTCAGGCTGCGCGCGCGCCGCCGGCAGGGCCCGGGCGGGGCGTGAGGGGAGCGGGGGAGGGGAGGGGAGGGGCCGCCCCGGGGTGGCCGCCGGCGGGAGCGGCTGTCACGGGCTGAGGGAGAGCAGCGGCGCCGTGGCGGGTGCGAGTCCGCCCGGAGTGAGTCTGGGCTGGC
This sequence comes from Rhea pennata, assembly GCF_028389875.1. NCBI lineage: Eukaryota > Metazoa > Chordata > Aves > Rheiformes > Rheidae > Rhea > Rhea pennata. Next base: position 2,142,683 of record NC_084682.1, read on the forward strand.
AATGAAGAGCGGCTCCTGGCGCTGCGGCGGGCTGGGGGTTTTGAGCGCGGGCTGAGCCCCCGCTCAGCTGCGCCTCCCGGCTCAGGCTTCTTCAGGTGACCGGCAGCGGGGCCGGGAGGGCGGGGTGTGCTGGTGGCTGTGGGAGGAGGTGGTGGTTTGAATTCCCGGCTGTGGCAGGCGGCCGAGCAAGGGGGCCTCGGGGGCTGGCGTTACTTGTGACCCCCCACGCACGCACGCACACACCCCGAGTCCGAGCTTGCACAAACTGGAGGAAAATCGTGAACGACCTCGTGCAGCTCACACAGCAGCGCAGCTTTGAATCTGGGTTTGATTTGTCAGAGCGGTTTGTTTTCTTTCCAAATCAGTCAGAAGAATTCTGTGTTACTTAGAAGAGTGCTTCGACGAGGCCACAGGCCAAGAAGAATGACAGGAACGAGCTAAGTGCGGAAGAGGGACAGGACTGCCGTGCGCGTGACTGTAAGAGACAGAAAAGAAGTGCCTTCATTAGACGTTTGAAACAAGATCCTGTCCTTCTATCCAGGTTTGCAAGGCCTCTGTGTGTCATGAAAGTATGTGTCAAATAAGTCTTGTAGCAGTAAAATAGTAAGGAATTAGTAGTTTCTCCTGTAGCAGTGATTATTCTCCCAGCGGTGGTGGAGTGGTTGTCAGCAGCTGGCTCAACCACACCATCTTCTTCTTTGGGTATTCCCCTGGCAGCTCTTCGCCCTTCGTGCCAGAGTTGGCCTGGGTTATGTGACTCATGAGCTAGAACTAGCAGGAGTTACAGAGGGTAGTTGGATGAAGAAAGGTGTGAGAATGAATGAGGGGAAAGTGTTAGGCAAAAAAAAAAGGGTAAGAAAGGTCCTAAAACGTAGACTGAAGAGAGGGTGGCCTGCGGCCGCAGCGTGTGCAGTGGTGGCAGTCAGCGTCCAGGGCCCAGGAGGGGAGGACTGGAGCACCTGGTTCGTCTTGCCTGCCCAGGACACTTGCCAGCGCTGATCTTTTGAACTGGTTGCTTTTCACAAGTAACTTAGAAGCTGTGCATGATGTGTAATGTGTCTCCATCTCCTGTCAGCTCATGAATTTGCATGAATGTATGTCTAAATCGTTTATACAGAAAGGGATCTTTAGTCCCTCCCCTGTCTGTTAGCAGGCTGGTGCCCACAAGGTCTTCTGTGCCTGTCCCCTATGTACGCTTTGGATGTCTCTGTGAACTAGGTGCACTTGTGGGCTTGTTGAGGACATCTAGGCTATAGGGCTTAATGAGTCTTGCATGGCATAAAACCCTAAAGCTCAGGAATGATATAACTAGTTACATTGTTTAAAGTAGCCATATATTTTCATATTGGACTGTCTGGACAGCCAATCAGGCACAGTGATAATAAACATCTCGCCCTATATATCTCATGACCTGTACAGTAGCCTCATACTGTACTGTGTTCTTGAGGGGATGTGGTATTCCTTATGAGCCTAGTGTAATTGTAATAGTAATACTGACAATTAACATGTTTTTTTAGCATAAGTATTAGGTAGATTCTGTATATGTTTATGATACCCTGGTCCTGGTAAATGTAACTGATATTTAATGAATTTCAAATACTTGCTTATACTTAGGTCGTTTATTGCCAGAACAGGGCCTATCTGGAATACCCCAGATGGGCAGTGCTCCATGCAATAACACCACTCCTGGTGCTAATCACCTCTTCCAAAAGAAATGCTGTTATTACTGTTCCAGTGCACCCTTTTGTAATGCTGTAGTGCAATTTTAATTTTGTGTGAAATTTTTCTGGTGTCCCCTTAGAGAGAACACATGATGTTGATTCAGATGAACAGAATCTAGATCATGGGAGGGAGGGAATGCTGAACTGTTCACTGGGAGCCTCGAAAACTGCTTGTGTTCATTTATGCAGATTCTGAAGCATGTAATCCTTTGCATGGGAACTTCAGATGAGAGCTCTTCTCTAGAGCAGACAGATGTAGCCCTTCGCAGTTTGTATCTGGGAGCTGAAGACTTCATTAGAGATGCTCATTTTCTATCAGCACCTGAAAATGTGCACCTGTTCAGACCTAGACAAGGGTTAAAGCTCAAAGATAATATTTGCATTATCTCTGAGATTAATATCTGCATTATTCCTGTTGATGCTGGAGGAGGAGATCTGGTATTCTATATACTTCTTGTATGAACTGTTTGGCAGCTTTAAGACAAGAGTAGAATGTTGGAGATTATTTCCTATTCCTTTTGCCCAGGCCCCAGATATATGTAAAAACATAATGGGGAAAAAAACTAAAAACTTTGGGAGGCAGAATTTGAAATGTCACTGGAATTTTTATTGCTTTTGCCAACAGTTTTTTCCTATATCTGGGAGCTAAAATACAATTTCAGGTAGTTAATGGAAGAAATCAACATATAGCTGTCTTCACAGCAGTTGTCTTCTCAGTGAATTAACCCGATTGCTCCTAACCAGGTAAGCGTTTTTTCCAATGTAAGTCTAGTTTCAGTCTGTAATGGCTTGACTTGTGGTGTTGTAAACTGCTGATGTTCATTCTGCTGTGTCCAGGAAGGGGTGAAGTGAAAGATGATGTATCTTTGCAGATAAAAAAAAAAGGTGTTCGGGTGAAGACAGCAGCTTTTCACAGGTAGGTTTCATGAATGACAATGATTTTGAATCTTTCCTTGCAAGGGTCTTGTTGTGATGCTTCTTTCTGGCAAGGAAGAAAAATATTCATCAGGAATAATAAACAACCTTACTCCTAGAGTGTTATACCAGCACTAGTGTTTTGTTGTTTCCCATATTAGTAATTTAGAGGTGTGACATCTCCTGGCTGAACTGAATTAAGAAGTTACACTAAGCCTGATATCTCCTGGAGATAACCATAAGTTAAAAAGCCTTTTTCCTCAAGTCTATTCTAATAATTTTCAGCTTGGTGGAGGCCCAAAGGTGTTACCACCTGATAGCTGTTCAATGGCCTATGTGAAATGGCTCTTAAGGGTCTCAGTCCAATTTCCAAACCTCTCAGTACAGCACGTTTCTCACAGTGCAGTTAAGCTCCAAGAAGATCTAAGTGGATAATCTGTAATGAATAATGCATTCACATTCTGTTCTTTTCTTCTCAGAAATTTTAACAAATTAGGTAATTTTCATTTGCTATTTGAAATTATTTACTGATCGTTTCTTCAAATTAAATGTTCTCAAGTGGTTTGTTCCGTATGTTTAGTATTCAGATGGCTTCTTGTATGTTGACAGGGTTAAGCTCTCCATTTTCACTACAAGTTGATTATTACATCAGGGTGACAGACAAATAAATAGATATGTTGAACTTAAGTAACTTGATCTCAGGTCACTCGCTGTGAGAGGCTGGATTAGGATTGAACCTGAGAAGTTCACTTAATGGGGTAGGAAGCATAAGATTCAATCTTTCTTCATGAGAAGGCACCTCAATGGTATGTTTTCAGGACCACAGTGATATTTAATTTTTTGAGGAGAAGGGATAAACTCTATCTTCAAACACAATAATTGTTCCTTAAATACATTTAAAAGCAAGTTCACCCATGAAGAGCAGATCAAAGGAACCCAGACTTGCCCTATATGTCCTCCCCATGCTGATAGTACCAGCTTCCCTGCTTCCCTCCTGTACTACTACTTCCTCCTGCCTCCATTCAGGACTACTAGCATGATGGCACGTGCTGCCAGTGATGTTTGGCCAGGAGGTACACAAGGCTTGTTGGCTGGCTAGCCAGCATGGGGACTGCTGAGCCCATACAGCTTCCCCAGGGGCAGATTTGGTTCCCTCTTCACTACCCTATCACCCATTTCCCCTTGGAAACTTGCTTGTCCTTGAGACCCGTTATCCCTTGGTCATATTTGGTTGAAGGTGACCAGTAGGTGCCTGGGGATGGGAGGATGAGACTCAGACAAGACATTGCAATGCCTTCTGTCTTGTATCCTAAGGAAACTGGATTACAAATGTTTCTGTTTGGCAACGCACTCTGATGGAGGCTGCAGGCAGGCTTGTTTCACTGCTCTGTACATCGACGTGCGGCTTGATCCAGCCATGACATGGGCACTCAAGAAAGAAAGAAAAGTAGTTAGGTGTGTGTGTGAAAGGGTGTGGGGGGAAAACAGCTGCTCAAAACTAGTATCAGGCTATTTTTTTCTGGAAGGGCCATGATGAATATTTGCACATGTTCACGCATCACAATAATGTGGCTTTACATAGTAAATCACCAGAGCTCAATCTGGTGTATTTTGTTCTCCCTGTTGCATATACACCCTCACCATCATTTTAAGTTGTTTAACTTACAGCCTAGAAAACCAGAGAGTGCATTTAACCTGTCCTTTGGAAATCTTGCCTATTCACTTCTACCCTTAAACTTTTCTTCCTCTGCCTTCAGGAGTGCCTCCCCTAGCTGGCTGCATCTGGCCTTGCACAAGAGCACCAGATTGTTCTAGGGCTGCTTTTTGACAGAAGTGCCTCACATTGACAGTATTAATTTGGAGAGTAATTGATTGCAACCAAAACTCAGACATGCCTCCCATGAAATACTGGCTGGGTTTCCAGGAGGTCTAGCACATTATTCTGCTAATCTCTGTTGGGAAAGGGGAGCAAGGTTTCCTCTAGGAGGAGCAGTGTCTTCACATAGCAAGGTGACATGTATGTTTGTGAGGCATGGTCATGGGCAGCATAATATGGTGAATTCAGGGGGCCTGCAAAACTCAGAACAGGTGTTTTTCATGTTCCACTGTATTGAACACAAAGCTTCTTATCTGTGAAGATAATTTTTTCCTCCTGAAAACTTGGTAAACATATTTCAACTCATTGGTCCTATTTATAACACTATATTCTGGATGAATGTGTGGGACTGAGATGAGAAGCTGTCATGTTCAAAAACTTACCGAGCAGGGAAATTCACATATAACAAATATGATATAGGCTATCGTAGGTGTTAACAGGATACAAGCAATGAACACTTTAATGTAGAGACTTTGTCTTTGTCTGATCAGCATATCTTTGTCATTTGTGGATGGAATTCCCTCTAAATTGAGACAGAGAAAGAAGAATATTTCAAAAGTTTTTACAGATCTTTGACAGTTCATTTTCTTCATTTTGGCTAGGTTGGTTTAAGATGCATGAAGGCAGAGAAACAATTTGGAGTCTCCTACATTCTTTCAGAGGAAGCTGTAACTCTATCTAGACTCTCAGAAACTTTTTACATTAAAATATTTCAGATATCTTTCAGGTCCCAATCTGTCCCCAGAAGAAGATGAGGTGTAAATCCAGGCAAGCAAAGGCTTGTAACTTCCTGCTGAAGTCGGGTGAGGTTTTTAAGGGAAGCTAGGAGCCCTAGTATGGAACCCATGTGCTTGAACCTGGTAACTTCTTGTGAAAGTCAGTGCTAAAGTATTGTTTTCTCATTACAGCCAAGAATTTGCAGAAGATCTGGATTTGCTGCACAATCCAGTGAATCTATTTATTGATAGAAGCAATAGTTATTCAAAGAAACTGTTGATAGGGAGAACTAGGGCTAAGCTGTGTGTGCAAAAGCCAAGATCTTTTTCCTTTGTTGTGTATACTGTTAATGCTACTTCCGTGGCTCTGCAGGGAGAGTTGGTACTTACCCTCTGAAGTCTGGTTATCTTGGCGCATGTGCAGGACAGTCAGACCCTCTGCAAAAACTTTCAGCTTGGGCAGCTTTGCTGTCATAACACAATTTGATATCCCTACCAGAAACACTAGAAATGAAAAGAAGTTTTAAAACGAGATGTTTGTTTCTGTTTAAACTTAAGGACCAAAGGCTGGTGTTGCTTGCATGTTGACACAGTTGGCAAGAAGCATTGACATAAAGAATTTTACATACATATTAATACTGGAAACTACATTTTTGAAAGACCTCCTGCCCTTCCAAAAGAAGAGAAAATAGCATGAAACTGTTCCAAAATCTTAAACTTTCAATAATGTTAGTCGCTGTTCTGGATCATTACTTTCTCCTTGTTCATCTTTTTCTTTAATGGAAAGGTAAAAATACTTTGTTCATTAATAACTGGTTAAGGTATCACCGATATGAAATTGAAGACTGCCCTCCTTCAATCTACATAAACAGATATTTGATAGATTTAAATTTTTGTTCTTACCTTTTCCTGTAAGAATAAATTGGCTCTGAAACTTCTTTCTGTTGTCTATTAGTAAAACACAGCTGTGGCTAGTAGCAGCTTTCCTGTCTGCACTGGTGATGACTTTCAGGCTCTGAAGGGTGCATTTGTCTTCTGCCTGGTTTCTCAAATCTTCATGTTCCTTCTCCAAATACAGTAGATTTACATGCATGGGGCTCTGAAGACTAAAACATGTCAGAGTGATGACTTTTTGGTTTCTGCTTAGCCTCCCTTTGGTTGCTGCTATCCCAGGAGCTGAAAAAGGGTAAGTGAGAAATAAATGTCAGAAATGGTTTCTCTTAAATTATTTGCAATTTCCCTTGTGAAAGGTTCAGGCCAGCAGGGAGGGATGTACTGCCATAAAGGAATCTCAGACAGCTATGTGTTAATGTTATGATGAGAAAGGAGCAGGTTTTCTGTTTGCTTCTGTGTGTGTGATCCCAATGGTTGTTCTTTTTTTGTAGGACTAGCTTTATTCTTAATGTACAAACACAATAAATTGTTACACCCTGGAGGACACTGTTCACACATCTAACTTTATAGCAACATAACCACCTACAGGCAACTCCCTGAATAGTCGATGAAAAAAAGAAAAACCTCTCTGTTTGGGATTCTTGTTGCCCTTGAGGACTCAGAAGGCTACTTGGAGCTGAGGTCCTTAATCTTGGCATTTGGATGCTGAAAACTGGAGGGTGCAAATATCCCCAAGTGACAGGGCAAGGACAGTTCTATCGAGGTCAGCTTTGTGGTTCTGTGATAACTTTGCTTCCCTTGCTGCAATAGTTGGCTGAAAAATCCATATTTTGTGCAAAATTAATTACTGCAAGTGACACCAACCTATCAGAGAATGCTGCAAAGATCTCTTTGGTTTTAGTGAGACAAAATATTGCATGGTCAAATTTGTCATTTTTGCATCCTTTTTCATTAGGTGCCTGAGGACTAACTGGGACAACTGAAAACATTGACTTACCGTTGTCAGGCCCAATGGCTTTCCTCTTCCTTGAACTCCTTACCTTGCAGTAAGATGTCCAGGCTTCTCATGCTGCTAGATATTTCTGAGGCATTTTCCACACGACATTCATAATCTCTGAAGTCTGAGAAGAATGGAGTGAGGAGGAATAGCTTTTAATTACGGTGCATAGTTAGCTCAGTGCTATCCTCTTTTGGTAACTAATTCTAAATGTCAGGGCTTTGTTGATGGCAAGCAAAGGTAGAGGGAATTTGAGATGATGGCATATGGATTAAAGACTTAGTTCACTTTATGGTAGAGAAGTGACAGTTAACATACATAAAGATGTATTTATTACTAATACTACATAAATTTGTCTACAAAATCCTTAGTTTAATACAGTTAAAACTTGCAGCTATGTGCACAACCCTCTTACCTTTTCTGCTGAGATTGTGGTGTGCAAACAATAAGCTAAAAATTAATATTGTCACCATAATTACATCTAATATTCATAATCATGAAGTTCTTATCTTTACTGCTTCCATTAAGCAATGTTGTATAGGTGTTTAAGCATCTATCAAGCTGATTAGTAGAGCTCTCAAAATAGCTTTGTAATCATATATTTTTGTTCAAAACACCTCTGCCCTTAATATTGTAGGCTTAAGGAGAGTTTGAAGTTAGATTCTAAACACTGTAGTAATTTCTAGTTTTGATCCAGTCAGGAGAAGTGCCAGATTCGCTAGGTAATGGACCTGAAAAAGAAATCTTATCTATCAGTCAAATTTTCCTTTTATGAGGTGCGCTGCAAGTCAAGCCTGAGCTAAACATTTGGAAAGGCAAAACCGGTATATGGGGTGTCTCTTGCCACCGCGATGGGCGCCGTGGGCACTGCGCTCATCCCCTTGGCGTTGCCGGGTGCCGCGCAGCCAGGCTCCTTCTAGAACAGGGCTCGCCCCACGGGCAAGGCCCAGGAGGCCAAGCACCCGATAATCCCTCGCCTGTTGGCATTTCCCACCCTTGGAGGCCTTTGGGCATGGTTAGCCCTTCCTCTTAGCCTGACCTAGGGCAAGGCGAGCCGGCTGCCCCCAGGCCATTTGGGACTTTTTAGACTACTGCAAAAAGCTCAAGCTGTCTGGAAGATGAAGGTAGCCACTGCAGGTGAGCAGGCACTAGTTGCATCCAGCTTGCAGGGGCTGACAGCGTTGTGTGCTCCTGGGGAAATGGCACTGGCATGAGTTATCTGGGAAGGGGGGTCGGGGTCTCGCGGCGAGTGCAGGAACCGGGTCCTCTGCCTCCGTGTGCTCAGTGGCTACGCTCAGGCGCAACGGCCGGCAATAAGGGGGAAATTCACACGCTGCTGGTTGCAGCTTTAATCGAAAAGTCCTGGGGAGGTAGGTTTTTTAAGGCTGCTCAGTGGGTATTTTTGGAGAATCGATATTTTCTCCTATTAGCCAGAAGGTGGCGATGGATATCACCTTTTCCTACGAAGACTCTCGCTTTTAAATTAGAATAACCCCAGGCTTATGTGACTGATTGTGAAGGAAAGATAGAGTATTTATGTTGAATCTGAAATAACTTTTGACTTTTTAAATGACTGATATTCTAGAGACTCACAAAAATTTTCTTTCCTATAAGCATTGATAATGCCAGAAAATGAGTAAGCTTGAAAATGGAGAACAAATGCGGGTCAAGGACTTGCATGTCAGAGGGTCAGTATTTATTGTACACACCTATTTCATCTGGGCATTTGCAGTGGATAAGGATGGATTTTAATATAAATATTTCATATTTACAACCTATTGGGTGATATAAGAGACAGACTCTTTTGGTACCTGTCTCTTTTGCAGCTGTGGAGGCAGTGTTTTTTTGATCTTAGTGTATTCAGCTGCTTTAGTTCAATGGCTTTTTCACTGAAAATAGAATAGGCAGTACTGGGGGGGGGAAGGGAACACTATGGAAAAGGTATAAAAAGATAAAATAGTTCAAAAATCTTGAATAGCATGGTAAGAGGTACTTTTGATTCCCTCCCTGCTCAGGAAGGCCTCCTGATAAATTGGCCCTCACATTTAGGATCAAGTTTTTTTTTTGAAAGTCTGTGCTTGTTCGTAGTTGACTTCCAATTACCATAAACTGCAACTTGACACAAATCATAAAGATTGAACATAGTAAATGAGCATGCGATTTAGCTTTTCCTGTGAATCTTCCTGAGAAATGTAAAAATCCAAACACCTCCCCAATTATACATACCAACTGCAATATAAAGAGAATATATAGCTGCAGATCAGCATATTTTAATGATTATTTGGTTGAATCATTTTTTCTTTAAAAATAATATTGAAATGGAAAATACAAATTATTCACTCAACTCATTTATCTGCTTGTGAAATGCAATGCGTAGATCTCCATGGGAGATCTATTAGGATAGTATGTAGAGGAGTATTTCATCATCTTGTCGATAAGTGTGTTCCCAGCTCATCTGAAAAACATGTATGTAATATCTTTGACATGCATTAGGATGGAAGAATTTTTAAAGATTTGATAAGATTCTTCTGTATCTTTTATTTAAGCGGGGTTTCCATTCTTGCTGTTTTTTTTTCTTTATCACAACTTTCTCAGGGCAGAAACCATTAGGAATCCCAAAAATCTCAGCGTTGTAAATAAAACCTCTAAAATACTGAAAAAAGAATTAGATTTTAAAGAATTTGAAAGGATTAAATATGTATTTTTAATGTGGTATCTAATACCATTACTAGATGTTCACCATCCTAGCTGCAGTGCTGAGTTTCACTTTTGAGTTTGTTCAGCTTCTCTTCCTGGGCTGGGAATGCCGAGATAAGCCTAACTTGATTGTTTTAAAGATGATTTAGAGCGGTTGAAGCTGTTAGAAAACTCAGGACCAATAACAGCACGTCCTGTAGACTAAGTTAATGATGGCAGGTCATCTGCTAAGTGGAGAGACTAAATTACTTGATTTGTTTCTTGTCCTTATAAATATGCACGTACTGTCAGTGTTGCAAGGATTAACATTTCATTTCTGATGCTTAAAATCTTTTGTAACTTCTCCTAAATAACTAAACATGATTTTGCTTTAAAAAGTGATATGACCTTTCTTCCTTCTACTTGCCTGCCAGGACGTGAGTCGTGCCAGGATGGATGGCGTCACTAACCCCCCTAACCTGGGATGATCTTTCGGGTGTTTGCACTGGTGATGTTATCAGAGCCAGGAGAAGAGACGTGGAACTCTGAGTTTGGGATCATAAAAGGTAATAACATTTTCCTTGTTTTTTTGAAAGTTATTTACTTGTGCTGTTAAGGCTACACTTGCATTTCTGAGAAAGTGTGTGTGGGGGGGGAGGGGTTGCATGTGTAAACAGCCTGTGCACTTATAAGTCATGTAAAAGCAAATAATGTACTGTATGCGATTTATGAACGTAAAAGAAAAAGGACACGTGTTTCGCCATGCTCTAATCCCCATCCCCCCTCCCCATCCCCCATTAGACAGAAATACGGTCACAGTTCAAAATCCTTTACTGGCAAAACTATTGGAAAGTATGTCTGAGTTTTGTGCCTGATAAACTGTATCATTGGGTTGGGTATTGTATTAAAGCATGTGTTATTGCTGTCCACACTTTGAAGCTTGAACACCCTTGTAACCAGTACTTTTTAACTACTTCAATACAAAATATAGGGAAATTTGGAATCCATATCTGTTCCTATGTAAGTCACTGCAGTATTCACCTGCTGTCCTAAATGCATGATTTAAATTGGTGTGGCTAATAATAATTGGTGGGTACTTCTTACCTTGCAGTACATTGCATCTAAATCAATTTTTAATTCCCCCCAAATTGTATTCCTTGTAAAAGTCTTCCATCAGTACTTGTTCCTGCTCATAATGAAGAGGGATTTTGTTGTTGGCTTTAGTGGTTCAAAGCAGGTGTGAAAGATACTAAAGCCAAGGTTTTTTATGTGTTTGTGTACAACTCAAATATTGCCAACTTTTCTGTGCTGTATGTAAATAGACTGTTAACAATTATCCTTCTGTGTGATGTGCACTGGGATTCATCTGTGAACATCTGTAAGTGTTAATGTTATAATGATAGATAAAGTGCTGCTGTGAGGCCATCAAAGCTGAGGGTGGCCCAAAGCCTTTATTACTGCTTATTTTCAAAGGCACCTTCCAAATGCACTCTTTAGGGTGGATTTACTTTGTTTATGATTTCATGTGTTTTTTTCACTTTGTCCTTGAACAGAAAAGTTGCTACAGGATTTAATGATATGTAGCAATCCCTCCTCCAGTGGTATTTGAGTAGTATTTATTAGCCAAGTGGCTGAAACGGGCAGGGCATGTCAGCAGCATGCAGGTTTTAGCATGATCAGAGTACTCTGAATACTTGCCGGGATGAACTAAGCACCTGTCGTAATCTCCAATTTTGTAAGTTCTGTGTAATAGTTATTATCAGTGATTGAGGACGCAGTCCCTCAGCATGCCAAGTACTCCCACTCGCTTCTGTGTGATTTGGGACTCAGGACTGTGTAAGATTAAGCTAATGTCAGCCAACCTTCTCTTTTAGCGCCATTGTAAAAATCTTTAAGTGAGGAAGGATCCTTTATGTAAAAGATGTATTTACTTACAGAGATATAAAAATGTCTGTCCCCTGAACATTTTTCAGATTTAGTCCTGATGGAGGTGAGAACATGGTCATTCCTAATAACATATTAACCACAAAGCTGCAGAGCCCAAAACAAGATTTTCTAGCATATGTTACACAGTACACTGTTTTCCATTAGAGCACAGTCCCTCATCCCCATTACCCAGTGGCTCAGTCCTAAAATACCCTTTAAAAAGAAACTACCTGGTATATTAAACTAAAGTCCCTGCAGTGATGCTTCTGCAAGCCTGAGATGCAGAGCAGTCCCCAGTGCGAGGATGTGCTCTCACGGGCGGATCCTTATAAACCTGGCACAACCGTTGTATTCAAAGGGCAGGAATGAAGATCCCAGCATATAAATTATACTCTAAAATGCTGTTTTCCCCACGCAGGTGAGGAGGGACAAGCACACGGACCACCGTAGGGGTGTTGTGTCCCTCAGGGCACTGTGGGAAGGTGCTCACGGAGCCGAACACAGGGGCTTGAACAGATCCCAACCCATCTGTGCGGGTACTTGGCTTTCACAGTGCCGCTCTCTGCAGGAAAGGGTCTGCCCACGCGGATGACCAAATCTGGTAGCTTTAGGACTCACGTTTGCAAGCCTTATCAAGTTTAAATTTCAGCAACTCTGTAATGCAATGATCTTTAAGCAAAACTTAAAAAAGGGGGAAAGAGTAATTCTTTAACCTGTTGTGCATCTGCAGAACAAAGTGCTAAGGGTCAGGGAAGAGGTGGGCAGCGCTTGGCAGTGCCTGGCCTGCTTTGCCTTGCTCTTGCTACTGTTTGGCCATTACGTTGCCTGCTTTGTTCCCCTGCCCCACGCGTGGTCCGGTGCCCTGGATAGTGTGGGGGGTGGGTCAACCTGCCGGCTCCCCAAGGCAAGCCGGTGCACGGCCGTGTCCTGCACATGCTTCGTGTGCGCATGCAGAGCCTGGTGTGTCGCTGTGCGTGACTGAGGGTCACCCCTGCTCCGTCGCCGCTACCCGCTGCGGGAGCGGCGCCCCGGCACGTGTCCTGAGCCCCACCGCTGCGGCCCTGCCTGCCTGCCTTCCCCCCACCCCGGGGAGGGGGGCCGGCGCCGATCTCGGGCGGTTCCGTTTCGCTGGAATACAGCGGTTTGGGGAGCGGGGCAGAGCGGGCGCCGCCCGCGTGGCGCGGCGCGGCGCGGGTTAACGGGCCGCAGCGCGCCGGCCGTGGCCCCGCCCCCCGGCCGCGGCCGCGGCCCCGCCCCCTCGGCGCCGCCGCTAGCCAGTGGGCGCGCCGCCGTGGCTGCTCAGGCCATAGGCATCGCCTCATTGGCCACGCCCCGCGGGCGCTGCCTGATTGGTCACGCCCCCCGCTGTGTGACCGGCAGGAGCCAATGGGAGAAGCGTCTAGGCCAGCTCGGGGGAGGGAGGGGTTAGAGGTGTTTGACCTGAGGTAACCTCTCGCATCACACCACCGGCGCGGGCGCGGAGGGGGGCGTGGCGCGGCCGGGCGGAGGGGCGTGGCCGGCGCGGGCGTGGCCGCGCGCCGTGAGCGGTGTGTGGGGAGGGGGCAGCGCCGCCCGCCCTCACCCCCCTCCCGCCAGCATCGCTGCCCTGCGCCAGGCCGGGGGCCCGCGGCGCCTCCGCAGCTCCCGGCACGCTGAGGTGAGCGCCGCGCCGAGCCGAGCCGAGCCGCGCGGGCAGCCGGGCCCCGGCCCCGGCGCGGAGGGGCCCTGCGGTGGGGCGAGGGGCTGAGGGCCGCGGCGGGCGGGCGCAGGGCCGGGGCGGCGGCGCTTTGTTACGGGGCCCGGGGCGGCGGCGGCGGCGGCGGCCTGCGGCGCCTCCGCGTTGTTCGCGCCGCGCCCGCGCCGCTCTCCTCCGGCATCCTCCCTGCCGGGGGGCTCCCTGCACGCGGCACGGCGCGGCGCGGCACGGCACGGCGCGGGCTGTTGCGCCGCTCCGCCCGCTGCGGGCGGGTTAAGCCACTGAAGGAAACGCGAGCGTGCCGGGATCGGCGGGCGGCGGGAGCACGCGGCGTGTGGGGTCCGGCTGCGCCGCCCTCCTGCTCCTCGCTGCGCCCCGCTTCCTCCTGGGCTGCGGTGCCGCGCTCGTGGCGGGGCCTGGTCCTCCGGAGGAAGCGGGGGGGCTTGGGCTTGGGCTTGGGCTTGCCTCCCGGAGAGCGCTCTTGGGCTTTGGGCGCCTTGGAAAACAACGAAGCCGTGAAAGCAGACTGCCAGAACGAATCGGATGATTCTCTCCTCTCCTTCTCCGGCTTCTTTTAAACCTGCTTGTGAAAATTTCAAAAAAAAAAAAAAAAAAAAAATCTTAAAAAAAAAGTCCAGAGTAAAATTGTACTCTATATCAATTTAGCAGGCTGTAAAAATTCACCAAAGCATTTAAGTGATGTCCAGACCCATCCAAGACAATGGGATTTAGTGTTTTACCAGGCTGGGATTGAGGTAAACACAGGCCATGATTTTTGCCTCTATAAGATTTTTGAAAGTGGCATTTAATTACTCCCCCCCCCCCAGGCAGCTGCGAGGCCTGTATTCAACTTGTAGATTCAGATTTATGTATGTTTAACATTGATATGGAAATCCTGAAATTAGCTAATTAAAACTACTAACCTGTGGACATATGCAATAGTTTATACTTTGTAAAGTACCTTTCAGTGCACATGAAGCCAAAGAACTTCCCAGAACTTTGCTTCACTTCCTTTCCTGAAATACTCTTCTCAGCAACTGTCACTGTCCAATTCTTAACTAGAATTCATGAGCAACGGGCTGGAAGAAGCTGATGTACAAATGTGAGTTTAATTCTGTGAAATTTTACTTTTGGGCTCAGATGGAGAAGAGCTGGAACAGTATCCCATTAACTGTGTGAGAGCCACAGGTTGGTGAAGTTTGCAGAATAAGTTTTAAGATACTGCAGCAGCTGACCTGATAGAAGAATACAGGCAGGTAGATCTGGAGGTAAATGGTTTGATGTTTAGTGGCCTGTCTTGATGAAAAAATCATCTCTCTGTCCTCTACTGATCTGAAAATTAGCTTCCAGTCTTGCTACAGGTGGGAATGTTGCTGATTTTTGTTGTTGAATAAAACGAAATAAGTAGTAAAAGTAAATGGGGAAAGCAGACAAGTTCATTTCATTGTTTTAAAACAGTTTGTGTTAACAGTAGCACAGATGCCTGGGTTTTAAATGAGAGGCCTTTAAATAAGGATAGTTTTTCAAGGATTTATTATGTTTTATGACTTCTTGAGATGGAAGAGGAATTATGAACCTACAACTACTTTACACTGAAGTAATACTGTTTTCAGAACGCAATGATTTGAAAAAAAAATTTTTTAACTTGATATCAGACTGGGATACGTAAGTTTTATGCTTAGATGTGGTTTATGGTAAGAAATAGGATCTTAAAATGAAACTGTCATGTAAAAATATTAGACCTTAGAAGTTTTTATATGCCTTTCATTGGCAAGCCAAAGTTTTATTAATGATATGATAGCTGTGGAAAAAGTGAAATGGGTTTTGTTCCACTTCAGGCCAAAACTTGATATGTTACCCTTTTTAAATACAATTTGCAGGGTTTACAGTACTTGTAGCATGATTCATGCAAAGAACACAATTTGTGTTTTAAATTCCTTGACATTTGCAGAGCTGGGGAGTTGCAAAAATGTTATGTATCTTCTGACTTTTAATATGAGCTGATTCCTTCAGGAGAAAGGAGGACAATGTGGCTCAGATTCTTTAAAATTTTAACTGTGATGTAGCATATGTTTATGTAAACTCAGAGTGCATGATGTTGCACGTCCATATATCTTTCCAAGACCAAATTCTGAATCTGGACGCTATAAACTATTCTGAGTCTGTAATTTATAGACTTTTCAGTCTCTGCAAAAGTTGCCCTGTTATATGGGCAATTGACACCTGCAAAAATAAGCACAGGGAGTGTATATAGTAGAGGATCCAGGCAACTTTGTCTTCTAGGGTCTAGTTCAGCGTTATTAAAACAAATGGCACCTATACTAAAGTTAGTGCTGTGAGTGAATATTATGTCAGTGGTTAGCTGAAGTTAAGTGAAGAAGCTGTGTTTCAAACTATGGCAGTTAGGTTTCAGAAGAATACAATGTGCCATGGTTTGCTGAGACTTTCATATTCTGTCTGCAGTATAGAAAGCAAAGACTTTTGTGAGGAGATGGTTTGAGAAATAACACATTTTAATTGGCCCCAAAACAATGTTGAAATTCAATTAGGTGTGAATAATGAGTTTCAGCATACTGATAACAAGCTGCGTGTATGTCTAATTTGATGCAAGATTGAGTTACCACTGATCACAAAACTTAAAAAGAACTCTTACAGCTTTGGGACTGAAGAGCAAGGGCTGCAGAAGGAGAGCGAGATGCATGGGTGGTTGTATTGGAACGGGGCTTTGTGGGTAACTGAATGCTTTATAACTGAGTTGCACAAACCAGGCAGTTGAGTCAAATTGTTTGAGCATGGGATTGGGAATCGACAGCCTTGGCATTGCTTTGGTGTTTTCCAATAGAATAGTAGCATGAAACACTTTCTTTGCCTCTATTTCCTTCTCTGCATAAAAAACAAACAAACAAAACAAACAAACAAAAACCCAAGGGGCCTTGAAACTTATTAATGTGTGTGTTCTTGAAATTAGAAGTCAGTCTTCATTAAGCAAGTCTGAAGTTAGTTTGACTCAATCCCAGATTCTTCAGCACTAATAAATTTGTAAATCCATCTGGATGACATTCTTAAGGAGTGTTTGATGGCAGAATAAATATACACATAAATATTGTTTTCGTGTGTCTTCGTGTGTGAGTGTGTAAAGGAAAATTAACAAAGAAAAGCCAACTGTTGGAGGGAATTGAGAACTAAAAAAATGTAGGTACTTTTTTTGTTGTGATTTGGTCTATAAATGCAATAAGTGTCTGTTTAGGTTAGTTTGGAGGACCAATTTTTGCAGCTGAGCTTTCTGAGCAGTCTACTTTGTCTACCTGAGTAATGAAAATAAGTCTTGTCCAAGCAGATCAATTAAATAAATTCGTATATATGGTTTAGTTTCTGTACTTTACAGATAAATATGCAGCCTTTGCAGTCAAGTCCCTTCTCTGCCCTCAAAAAAAGATGAATAGAATCACCCTTTAATGCTTATATTGGGCAGATGCTTTGGGCAGTGATTTTTTAGTCATAAAAATTTTAAGTACATCTCTCTAAAATGAACTGCCCATGGCCCCAGTGAAACTGGAGTTTTTGAGAGCAGTGATACCAACACAGAGTTTGATTTAAATGGTTCAGTCAAGTACATTCATGGTAAAAGTGCATAAGCCAGTTGGATCTGTTTTTGATTTTCAGTTACTGAAGAAAAGAAAGAGCACAATGTTTAAAGATAGCATGGTCTATAAATTCCTTGTCTGTGCTCTGATCAAAATCATGATAGTGTCCTGTTTGTGTTGTAGTGTGGTCCAGTTTAGCTTGTATAATCTGGATGAAAGCTGTCAAGTTCCTATCAAACCAATGAAGCTGTATGCCTGTACTTGGTGTAATCTGGCTGTAGTGAGTAGAATTTACAAAGCTTTCTCATTGGTTTAGGAAGAAAGTGTGGAATGAAAATTAAGGATTGAAACTATCTATTCTGCATAGTGAAGTAGCTGGGGGGAGAATGAGGCTTGGAGATAAATCTCCCCTTGTCTTGTCCTCATCTGTATTGCTGCATCACAGTATCACAGTTTCTTTTACAGATAAGCTACTTTTTTTTTATGATGTGAAAATATGGTATGTTGATAATATCTTCAACCCACAAATTGTCCATAAAGTTCCTAGGAATGTAATTAGGGTTGAGATTTACTCCTGAGCATCAAATTCTGTTGAAATTGGCCAGCAGTTGCAGAAGTTCAGAGCTGACCATGAGAAGAGTTTGACATAGCTGGATAGCCTTGGCACAAAGCCTGTTTTTAAGAAACCAGACTGAAATACATGTGGAATGATCAGGTCTCTGTATCTTGTACGTGTTAACACTTTGGTGAAAAGTTGCCAGAATGATGTGGTAGCACGAGGTGTTGTAGCTTGAATTGAGCATCTTATATTCAGCTTCTGTTTTACTCTGTGGCTTTACTCTACGCAAGCTATGTAATCTGTTCTTTGCTGTTTTTTTACAACAGTTTTGTGCTTACTGATTGATATAGTCAGGAGTACATATCCAGAATACTTCATAATAACGATAATACTTTCTTGATAATTCTCTTATTTTCCAGTTCATTTTGGAAGTGGATATCTGCTCAGATTGCAAGACTAGCAAGAGGTTAGTGCATAAACATTCCTATTTTGTTAACGATTTGTTTTTGTCTATGTAGGTGTCTTATAAGAGCATAGAAATCAGGCAGAGCAGGGTGTATGAAAAGTATATTTCTTGTCCTAGATATTTTTGACTGTGCTTTGGAGTGCTCCTTTATTCCCTATCTCTCTCATGTTCTTTCTCAGTTTTATTCTTTTCATACTTAAAGAAAGAAAAGAAAGAAAAAAGTTACATTCATGCTGTGTTGTGTTGGAACAACACTGAATTTTGATACTTCAAAGTTCCCTGTGATAAGACATAAATAATCTTCCCATAATTTTAATAGGAAATGGAGACCTCCACTTTAGCATTTTTCTCCAATAATTATAAAACATGCCACTAAGTTTCACTATAGTACTGTGGAGTAGATACCATCTCCTAACTGACATGGATGATCTGAGATTGAGAGGTGAAAGTCAAGGTGAAGTTACAGAAGATGGCTGAGCCAGTCTGGCAGCTCACTGCTGCCAAAAAGGGGGAGGTTTTGCTTTTCTCTCCATCATCTCTTACCAGTATCTTCCAGTCCTCGCCCTTCTGCTTATCTGACCCAATGGTGAGCTTAACCTACTTGCCAACCTTGCAGAAAATAATCTGTTTCTCGGTGGGTTACTTTTCTGAGGATTTTGTTGAGTCAGTTCAGAGGTCTGTAAAGCCCCAGAGCTGATAGGGGGTAAGCAGTGTGAGCACATAGCTGGAGGAAGAGAGAAAGTTGGGTAGGAAGACCTCTCCCTTTGACTAAATTTGTTCAAGTCATTCTATGGTAATTTATTCTTGGACTTGAAGGAGCTTTGAAAAGTCTTCCTAAAGCTTGATCTTCTCAGATTAAAGATAAAGCAAGTAGCACAGCAATATGTGGAAGAAGCTTAAAATATTGCTGCTTGTGCTATGCCTATGATATGTATAGAGAACTCTTGGGGAATCATATTTTTTGAAAGATCTTCACTTAATTCTGTAGTTGTTCCAACATCCAGTGACTTTCATCGTGATGCTTCTCTAAGCCTGAAAACTTCAAACTTTTTGACTTTGCCTCAAGCTTTTGATGCCTTCCTACCCAAAGGTAGCACTTCTGGCTTGGGACATGGCTGAGTTCTTGGCACGGGAGACTGAGAACAAATTTTAAGAAAGCAAACTATAATACTTTGGTCTGTCCTTTTACTCTTGTCCAAGTGTCTGCTGTTGACCACAGCTGAAGGTGGGATGTTGTGCTAAATAGACCTTTGGTCTTGCATAGTCCCACCTTAATGGTGGGGAGCAAGCCAATATGCTGTGTCTACTCCCCAGTGTTTGGTAGATAGCTCAGATTCCTGAAGAATCCTAAGAAATACAGAGTCTTTTGAAAAAATCTAAGAGATAACATGTCTTACACATTGCAAGACCTGTGAAAGATGTGTTTGGAATCTCAAACTTGACCAATCAAATCTACCGTCTGAATAGCATTAAATAATGCTATGTGTAATATCAAAGAGTCCTAGTATTTAGATGCTATCAAAATAAACATTTTTAATAAGAAATTCTGGTTTTCTAGTTGTGTTTATCTGCGATTTTCCTTTAAATGCTTACTGCAACTTTGCCTAAACTAGCAGATTTTTACAACAGATCAGAATGACCAGGCGCTTTGATCTCATAGTCCTTGTGCAAATAGTGAAGTCAATGATTGTAGCAGAAGTAGCCATTCTTGATCCTAGACTCCTGTCTGAGTTCAGCTTTAGTATTTTAACATGTCATTTCTCATCAGAAATGAACCTTGCTCTTTCTTGTTCTTTATTTTGCAACAGCAGGTATTAACCTCAGGTTTTGTCTTTTGCTTTCGTTTGCCTGTTATAGTGCTAAGAGCCCAATTTGGAGGAACCATGGAAGAATCCACTCCACCCACTAAACCTGGGGAGGTGAACCCTCACTCTCGTTTCATCATTGGTTCTGTGTCAGAGGATAACTCAGAAGATGAGACTAGCTCCTTGGTGAAACTTGACCTGCTAGAGGAAAAAGAGAGGTCTTTGTCTCCTGTATCTGTCTGCTCGGATTCCCTTTCAGATCTAGGACTTCCTAATACTCAAGATAGCCTGGCAAGTCATATGAGGTATGGATAAAAATAATATCCTGATCCAGTCTTCAGACTTTTTATCCCATCCATTTCAAAGATACTCCTTGCAAATTGAAAAGTAATTACTCTTGCAAGTTGAAAACTAATTACCTTTGCCTTTATGTCCAGGTTCTGGGTTTAGCTTTAAGATTAAAAACAAAACAAAACAAAAAAACAAAACAAAAAAAAAACAAAACAAAACAAAAAAAACCTGTGGCAAGACGTCTTCTGGTATTCTGTTTCAGATGGCGGCTTGCCTGTTTATCTCTACCAGAGGGATCTATTTTGCATTGAGCTTAATGAAACATGTGTGTCTAAATTCCTTAAGCACTTTTCAAAAATCTCTGCTATTGAGTATTATGATGGGTTTCTTTATATTGCCTGTCTCTGAGCTTTCTGAAAATTGACATGTGTTGACTGATATCTTCAAAGCTGTTGGCTGTATGTGACTTTCGGATGGGGTAGTTGGGACATGTTTGTTCAGTATGAGGGCATTATTTGCTTGTGTTCTCTCTGCGTGGAGTTTGATGCTTTATATGTAGCCAAAGAATTGGCAGTACCCCTGAATAAGGTCAGTGACTCCGTATAGCATGGAGTGAATGTTGCTCCACGATTCCTATCATTTTGGATAGGGAATAGAGTTTCTGGATAAAGAAAAATGGCACCCCGTGAAGCGGTAGTAAGCCAAACCTTACTATGATGATTCCTGATTGCAACTTTAGGCAGATGTTGGGAGAACCCATTTGGGAGAAGGGTTGTTTTACTCCCGCTCCTAATTCCTTTTTCCTCAAATAAGCTGGATGCTGTTGGGCTTCTGAGATCATGGTATTAATGTTTCCCTATCAAAGAGCCATTTTATTTTTACAGTGTTGGTGGCTTGCATACTGCTTGGGGTTTTCTCTGTTACAGGCTAGATATTTTGTACATTATGGTGTTTCTGTATAGCCACCAGTTTCTCGGTGGCTGGTCAGTCTTGCTTCATTCCGTTTGTTTCCCATGTTTCCTGAGGTATGATGTCCAGAACTGTGCACAGTACTGTACCTGAGACCTTGCCAGAGCGGGGTGGAATGAGGAGATACTGTATATGAGGAGCAGAAGTCAATGAGCCATCACTACATTGTACATTTACGCAGTTGTCTTGTGCTAGGTGTGTTGCTTTGTGCTTGTTCCTACTGAATTGCAGCAATTCATTTCAGCTTACTTTGTCAACTCAACAAGTTCCTTTAGAATTAAATTCTTGATTCAAAGGCATCTGCAGCCATTCCTAGCTTGATGTTAACCTTATAATTAATAAAATAAAAAAGAAAATATTAAACAGTATTGGTATCAGAGCCTTCCCGAAGCCCCACTTGTTACTTGTTACATCCTTTCAGTTTAACAGAACTGTCGCTCACCATCATCAAAGTTTGCAACCACTACATTGTTGTTTCATGTATACGCTATTTCTGAAACTTTAATCCTGGACAGTGTCAAAAGTCTTCCTAAATTCCAAATTTAGTGGAACAATTGATTGTCCTCTGTTTGTGAGGCTTTTTAGCATGTAAATGAAGGAAATGTATTTTTGTCTTGTGAAGATTTATCCTTGATAAGTTCTAGTTGGATAAAACTTACTATTTATCTCCTAGTTGCTTACAACTGTTTGATTTTTTTGTTCTGGTGCCTTTCAACCTCACGTTCTCCCAGCAGTTCTTCCCAGTTGGTCAGCACTGAATCTAGAAGAGCTTCTGCTCAAGTTGCTTTTCCTGTCTGCCTTTTTAAAAGCTCTCATCGCATTCCAGGAACATACAGGATGGTCTGAATCTTACCATAGGTCTTTCTGAACAGTCCCTCAGTACCTCCGATTTGTTGCTCTGGGAGAAACTAATAGTTTCAAAAATGCTTGATAAAACAACCCTGTCCTTTTTCCTGTCTTTTATGAATAGGGTCATCTTTCTCTATTCAATATTGCAGACTTTTTAAGAAATCCATTGGTAATGCAAGTAGATATTTATATCTGTATGACCAGTTGACTCTCTAAGTTTGTTCTTCTGTTTTTTCACGTTGCTTTGTTTGTGCAGATTAAGTAATTTTAATTATCTTTTTAGTGGGGATACCTTGCCACTTAAAGGAGATAGTTTGCTACTCTTTGTTTTCAGAGGCTCTTTGGGATGGGAACAGAAGGGACATAGTAGGCCATAGTTTACAGAGGTGTTGTGATCATACTGATGGGTACTTCCAGCCAGCTGCAGTAATGTAACAGATTAGACAGTCTTAAATTTAAAGATGATTGCCTTTCCAGTGACTTACTTCCATGATTTCCATTTGTAATAATTTGGCAGCACAAAAAGTGGTGCTGAAGCAGGAAAAGATCTAGTCCTGTAACTGTATACATTTTAGAGTCAGAAGAAACTGGATGAGCGCTTAACCATTAGTGTGAAAATAGACAGTAGGAGAACACAAAAAATCTGAAGTCGACCTGTAACTTCTAGAATACTTCCGGGCCTGTGAGGGCTTTAATGCAATAGGTGTGCAACCTTGAGTACTTCTGTTGTAACTTGCTTACTTTGGCACCTTCTTTTGAGGGTACTTGACTTTCAATTAAGTTGGAGAGATGTGCCAATTCAAATAAACAAAGTCACAGCATTAGGCTGTTTTTCTAAGATAAAGTGAATTGAAATAGTTTTCCAGGATAGTAGTCCCTTTCATCAAAAGATTTCCAAATAATGTTTACAGATGGAGAAACTGAGACACAGGCAAGTTAAACAACTTGCCTGAAGTCAGTCTGGGACAGCAAGTTGATGGAATGCAGGTATTCTTGCATCTGGTTTCCTTTTGATAGTCACTAAATTACAACTCATTCTACAGTGACAAAGATAAATTCACAGGGAGTTCTGCATAGCATTGGTCAAACAAAGCATGGGTTCGAGGGAACATGCCTTTTTAGTCACTAGGAGGTTGCCAAAAATCTTTTCATATGCAGAGTTGCAGGTGTGTGCCCTGGTTTGTTCTGCAGTTCCACGTAGGAAACTTTAGACAGCCGTGAGGATAGCCTGTATAGCTTGTATTTGAGGTGAGGAGCTTTGCTGCTAAGAAGTCCTTCTCAGGCAACAATTATAGCTAAAATACACAATTTAGTCAGTTGATAGGTCAAATACACTTGCAACCCCTTTTTCATCTTACCTTTTCCTAAAGCATGTTAGGCAGTGAACCTGTTGCTCTGATGGCTAGAGAAAAGGCATTTTCTCTTATGGCACAGGAAAGCTGGAAAGTAGCGCTTATCCTGACGTCCCAAGCAGATTTCCTCCCCTCTGGGGAGCATTCTGTCAATATTAAAATGACTTTGCTAATAGAAGTGCTCTTCCCTGATCATCAAATAGCACTCTCTTGAACTGGCTTGGTCTTGCTATTTTACAGAAAAACTTGCCCCAGCAGACGTCAAGTTAATTATCTTCCTGAAAGGTTCTGGAGCCTCTGATGCGAGGATGGGAGGCCAGCCATGTCTGACACCCTGGGCCTCATGCGGTCATGCCTCACATTACATTTGGTCATCTGATAGTCTTTTAAGCCTCTCTTCCTGTTGTAACAGGCCCTTCTGCTGCTTTCTTGCTTTCAGACACCCATAAACAGCAGCAGCACGCTGTCAATTTGTCAAGCACAGGTTTCAGTAGGCTGCTGCAAGGGTTAGATGGTATGGCTTGTGTTCAGCACTTGGGGCTTTGCGGGTCTCCTGTCTGAGCTGGAAGATTGCTGAGAGCCTTATCGTCTAGCGGGGTTGTAATGCCTAATCGATACACCCTGACCCAGCTTTGGGTGGTCCATATGCCAGCTCGTGTTTCTTCATTTGAGCACGCAGAGGGTATGTGCACACTGTGCTCTTCCATCACCTTATTGATCTTGTTAAGTGTTTATGCTATTGCTAAAGACAGTCTTGTTGGGACAGGTTGTACAATATATGCTTCCATACTGCTAGATATCTGTGATGACCTTTGATTATGCCAGTTGGCTACTAGTTCATCATATTGAGAAATTCATGCTCTAATAACGATCTTTAAATTGGTGTACGGCACATCAACGTTTAACAGAAATTGTGTGTTGGAAACATAACCATGCAGATTAAACTATTCTAATTCTTTTTTTTTACTTGTAGATGTGCCTTATTTATAGAGCAGCAGTAACAAAAATCACATAATATTTTCTTCTCACTATTACTTATACCATCTAACACTGAAAATGAATGTTCTTAAATACTCGTATATCATAGAATCAGTAAGCTTGGAAGGGACCTCTGGAGATCATCTAGTCCAACCCCCCTGCTCATATTTTACACCAAAAAATTGCTCTGTTGGATTCACACCTTTAGACAGTAAAACTAAACATACTGTTTTCTTCTTACTTCCAAGAATAACTGAGATATGTCTTTGAGTTCAGAAATTTCCATCAGTACTTCCAGCTGCAGGCCACAGTCCTGTTCTGATACAGTGTGTGTTGTGTAGTGAGCCCCTAGACAGTTGCTGTGCTCCTTCTGAAATTTCAGTGGTGGATTAAGTAACTTTTCTATAAATGCCCTTTAGAAAGTACTTCAGGTCTGTTGTTTAATAAATTGTTCTTGACTATTACTAAATATAATTCCCAATTTTAATGAGGCATCTTGTATCAAATTCTTGTTTAAAATAGAATGAATTCCACATACCTTCTGGTATTTATATATCAGGGCTCTGATTTCATAAGCAATAAAACGAATGTACCAAATCACCTGACAATCCACTTGGATCAACTGAAAGCCAATTTTTTTAGTAGTAGTTCAAATCTTACCTCTGATAGTACATCCACAGAGAATTTAGCCCTTAGTATCTAACACTATTTGGACTTTTCAATAGTTCCAATAAATTATTGAGATGTGGGGAAAGTGCTAATCATCCATTAATGTCATTTTGGAAGGAGGCCTCAATTTTAGTCTCGAGAGTAGTGTATTAGCTGTGTCCGGCCTGGCACTTGGATAAGATGCCTGGCTGAAAAATCAGTCTTAGGATTGCACAGAGAATTAAAAAAGAGAGGATCTGTTTAATTTTACTTTGAATTAAAAATAATTCCTTCCCAGTCCAACTGTTTTATGCTAGGAGATAAAACTATAGGGTATTGAATAAAGCTGTGCATCTTCAAGGAACCCCTGCCAAAACAAAGGATTTATTTTCACCCTTTTTCTTACCATAACTGCCAATGAATGATGCTGTGATTTATATTATGAGTTTCATCCACCTGAAGAAAAAAAGCTAGATTTTCTTTGTTTACATTTTTTTTTGCTTTTTGATTCTTGTGCATTATTTTAAACAGTGTTGAAAATACTATAAAATTATTTTTAACATGGGAAAAAAAGAACATTTTAAATTTTTAGATTTAAGCTGTATTAATTAGGAGCTTGATTTAGGATCCATTGGTAAAATGGATGGAAAACTTGTGGATTAACTTTGGATCAGCTCCTATATCTGTTGAAAAGGAGGAAGCTTGTCGCTTGTTTTGTGTTCTTAGCTGATGCTAGCTGTTCCTGATTATACTGATATTCAGTGAACTCTAATTTTAATTTTCTTTACTTCCCCCTCTTTTTTTTTGTAAATCGGTCATTCTCTGCAAGCACTCTGTTTTGTCAACAAATACACTTTAAAGTCTTTTTCATCTGCATGCATCTCAAAAGTAGCATTCTTATTTTGGTCTTACAGATATTTTATTCCCTCTGTCCATGGTTACTGCATGGGTAATATCAACTCTGAATTCAGTAATTTTTTGGAAGATATCTGCAAATATTAGCTAGCTGAGATACCACAGCAGTGGCAATATCTCCTACTTACTTAGCTGATATTTCTAATTGAATAGATAACAAAGTATTCTTTGCCCTGACCTAAATACCTTCAGGCCCACTCCTGCATTTGGCTGAATGCCCTCACTTTTCACCTGATTCAGGACACCTAGCAAAAATAAGTGTTTTTGCAGCATCCCCTCATAGCCTACTGCTTGTGTCTTCAGTGGCTACAGGAGGAACTCTCCATGAATTTAGGCTTGTGACAAATCTCAGAAAAAAAATATAATCAAACCTCTTTTAGATAAGGAAAGTGAAGAATCTGCTTTCTAGGGAATGTCTTGGGTCTCTTGACTCTACACTGTGGCTGTGTTTATAAGACTAGTAGCTGAAATGGGCCACACCATGCTTTCTGTACAGGTTTTTCTTACATTAGACAAAAAACTCTTTGTGGTTGATTTTATTCAGAACTCTTCCTCCTCTGCCCCTTAATTCTGGTTGTTAAGAAAGATATAAACATTCCCTCTTTCACACTGGCCAGATCTGATTTTCACATTTGAAGTTACTACGTCAAAGAACTTTGGAAAGGTTCCTTGTGAAAGACAAGTTAGTTTAGTTAGCTTTAGTTCTGCTCCCTTCTCAACTGCAAAATTTTTATTGTTCTTGTTACTAATTTAAACTAAATTTTCATCTCAGTAGCAAGACTTGACCTGGAGAGTGTTAGGCTGGTATTCCAGACACAGGGTTGTACTTGATGAGAGTGTAAAAGTGACAATCCTGCAGTATTCTGTGGCTTTAGGAACCTGCAGTGTGGATGGTGGTTGCATTTAATTTGGCCATTTATTTGATAAACATTTGGATTTACTGCCAAACTAAGGTGTGTGTTTTTGAGGAGTGGAAATTTGGTGCCATGGGTCAAAGCAGGAAGAGCATGATGAAGAAATGGTTTCTGAAAGATAATTTGAAGGAGAGGGAAGGGATTTGAAGTGTACAGGACTCTAGAGCCTTGTCAAGGGTGAGAATGCATACAGGAGAACACAGAATGCCTCAGAAGCAACAGTCGAGGGGAATGGGTCAAGGACTATGCAAAAGCACTTCAGGAGTGAAGTGTTTTTGACGATATTGTGCAAGTGTGTGATTCAGAGGAGTTCAGTGAGCTTTAGGTTGTTGGGCTCTGGGAGATGAACTCTCTCTCTGTCCCGTAATTACAAATGTGATGTTGCTTTGGAGCTAGCAAGGAACACTAGTGACTTGGTGTGCATGTCCTGTGGGTATGGTCTGGTCTGAAGTACATGTGATATGACAGATAAAAAGCTAGATGTGTGATTTTTGGAAGAGAAAATATGTGACAAACAAATGCTTAAACTCTGTACCTGTTGGAGCTGCAGTACTTGACTATTTGAGAAGAATCCTAGTTGAGAAGCTTGTGCCTGTTTGGGCCCTGTATTTTTTGGAATCAAAGCTGCTGTTTTAGGCTATAAACCTTCCTTGATTGCTGTTCAAAATGTACATCAGTGTGAATGTGAATATGATCAGCCAGAGAGCTGGGTGGGGGTGATGTATTCTGTGTTGTGTTCTTTATTGAATTTAGCTTCAGTCCTTGGGCAGAGTTGAGATGAGTCTCATTTTGTTTTGATTTATAGGTTGAAACACTGATTCCTGGCAGCATCTGCATTCAGGGCAACAATTCTGTCCTGTTATGGTTGAAGGAAAAAAGCTGCACTTAGAAAGTGCAGATTGCTTTGGGTACTAGATACAGGGAGGCAGCATAGTCGGTTGTATACTCCAGCTACGGAATTCTGCATTGCTTGCTGGATTGCATGTATGCTTGCTCTTGCTGTCTGCCCCTTTGTAGAATAGGCTGCAAGGGCAGTTTTAAAACTGAATTAGATCTTAGGGATATTTCAGCTGTATTTAAGTCTTATCACCCAGGTCAGATACGTCCCTGCATCAGCACTTACCTAAAACAAAGCATGAACTGGTCAGCAGAACTGCCCTTGCTGTGCATTAGTGCACATCCTTCTTAATTGTTTACAGGCCTAATATTAAAAAAAACAAAACAAAACAAAAAAACAAAAAAACCCACCAAATAACAAAAAAACCACAACCCCCCTTTTTCTCGTGTGTGTGTGTCTATGTATGTATGTGTGCGTGCTGCAGTCTCCTTAAGACTGCCTTTCAAACAAGCTAGCTAATTCATCACTGCCTTTGGAATAAACTGCTACGTCACTGATAGCGCTTGGCATGTTACAGTGCTGGGATCAATGCAGGCTCCTAGCTGTGATGTGCGTCAGGTATGTGTCTATAATGAATGCTTTTTTCTTAGAGGCTAGAATAAAGGAGAACAGTGAAGGCTTTCATTTTGTCTAGCAGCGGGCCTGGGGACTAAAGGGGGGGATGGCTTTCATACGTTGGTTGCCATTTGTGTTCTGAGTAGTATTATGTTTAGGAAATGAGCTTTCTAGAGCGTGTGCGTATTTGGTGGTAAGTATTGTATCAGAATGACACATCCTTGTACAGCATATTTCTGTAGGGCTGTTGCAGCAAATCAAGTCCATTGATCTGGTAGTGGTGATTTCAGCTGGTAGCAGACATGATTAATATTTTTAACCGGTGCTGAAGCTGCTCCTCTAAAATCAAGCTGTGCATAGCTGTAGGGTTTGTCTCCTTACAGCTGCACTGGTTTGAAACTGGACTCGGGGCTATGGATAGTGTTTTTGGAACAGAGGCAAATATTTGGGAAATGGATTTAAAAGAAAAACTGTCTGAAAAATAAAATTTCAATTCCACAATGTATGTATGTAGGGGTGTATGTGTGTATATTTTTACATACAATTTTTAATCTTGAATCAGGATTAAAAACTGAGGAAATATAATGGAACTGTAGATCCTGCAAGTATTTTATTTTGGAAATGATGAAATATACCGTTTTCTGTATGAAATGCCTGCCCTATAAAGTCACAGAATGTCTGGTGGGTTTTGCTGATCCTGTTTAGGGATGACCAGTAGAAAAAGCGACATATATTTTATCAAGGTGCGTCCACAGGTCCTGAAGTGTCTCCCATTATGATGCCTTGGTTGGAGCTAGTGAGGAACACCCTGGTCAAGTGGTGGCTCTGGGGCAGCCTCCTGCAGAGACAAAGGCGAAGCGGGAGCCGGGAACGGAGGACAGACTCCGACGGCTGGGGTCGTGCTGGGGGCAGGAGGCCTGCCAAACGCAACCAGCGCTGGCATATCCTTCAAGACAAACTGCTCTGTCCTGTATGCTTCTGTTTTAAAATGAATTAAAGGGGAAATTTCTGACATACTTCCTAGATGGGCAGTCGGGACAATTCTTCAGTCAAAGAGGAAACAAAGGCTGACAAATGAGGAGGCATTTAGTTACCAGGCAGATATATAATGTGCCTCAGTACAGCCTGTTGGGTTTTTGTTGTTGTTGTTGTTTTATATCTGAAAACAAAAGAAAAGTATAGAGCTGGATGGGATCCCAAGAGTCATCTGGGCTGTCCTTTTGCCCTCAAGATAGGGTCACCTGTATGGTACACCAGTCTTGATCAGAGGCTGTGCCAGCCTGGCTGTAAAACCTTTAATAATGAATGTTCTACAAGCGCCCTAGACAACCACTTTGTCCACTGCTTTGTCAGTGTGACTAAAACGTTCTTCTAACATATTCTCCCTGATATAGTTTAACTCCATTATTTTCCATTTATAGTGGGCATGAATTTAAAAGTTGTTCCTATCCTCTTTTCCTGTATTTGAAAACTGCCGTTAGGTGTCCCGTCAGTCTGTCTTTCTCCAAAGTTGACAGTCCTTTCACTCTTCTCAGCTTTACTTCTTGGGGTAACTAGAGCCTGATTGCTGCCATCTGCTTTTTGACTGTGTCCCAGACTGCTCCCAGTAGAGAGGGGAGCAGGAATACTGCATTGTATCTCTTCCATCTGACACTCCTGGTCACTGATTCCTGTACAAGAGCTGTTATACAACAGCACGATGTTGATGCAAGTCCAGTGTGTGATGTGTGGTAAGCTGTGGCTTCTCTTCTGTGGCCTTCCACCGTGTCAGCCACAATGGGACAAGATGCTGTATGTTTTGTGCGTGTGTGTGTCTGTAGTAGGGACTGAAGTTCTCCATCTGTTTGGACTTGGAAGGGGTTGCTCCTTTACACTCTGTTCTTTGTCCAGGTATCTCTTGTGTGTTTTCTGGTCAGGAGAGCTTTTTCCACTGGGACTTTCTTCTTCCCTGCCACAGTGTGTCGCTGTTCCCCTTTACCCTTCTTCTGACAACACTTGAAGAAATTGGATCCACACAGAACTGTGTCCCTGCACTTTATCAGACACACGGCATTTTGTTGTTAGCTGCTTATCACATCTGACTATTCTTAGTTCCCTGTCTGCTGCAGTGACCTCACCTTGCTCTTCAGGGCTCTGGGTTGCTTACTGTCATCATATTAGTATGACTTTCTCCTCTGGGTGCGGGCTCATTTTTTGAGTGATCCTTGGATGCCTGTATAGGTGTGGCTCAGACCCTTGGAATGTGCATGCAACAGGTAAGGGCTGTGCTGCCTGCATATGGCCCTATGCTAGGACAGATCTAAATGTTGTGAAACTTTGAAATGTAATTCAGTTGCTGTGTCTGGTTTTGATCCAGGTTTGAATAAGGTTCATTATTCTATTGCTGCACTCATTGCCCTTGCTCAACCTTCCTCCCCTACCCAGCGTTTGCAATGTAGCTTTTTGTATATGGTTAATACTGAGTAAACATTCTTCCTGTCTCCAGTGGCGGTATGGACCCTGCAATGCTAGAGTATCTTTGTCCATGAGACTATTTATCCTTACAACACTCGATGATCTCATTCTCCATGTTATAGATAGAGAAAGTGAGGCAGAGAGAATGTAAGTGACTTGTCTGGGGTGTCCGAGTTTCCAGGTTGGGCTCCAGCATGGTCTGTTGTCTCGTGTCTGGATCACCGCTGTACTCTGTGGCTGCGCAGACTGTGTATCTGACTTTCCTCACTTCAGTTCTGGAATACTTTCCTTTTCACCTCCCAGCCCCCGTGAAATCTGATGTTTTAAGGTGATTGAATTCTTTGGGCTGATTGTCCTCTGAGCAAAGCTAGCTGCTGAGGAGGTGCTTGCTGGTTCCCTGTGCAGTTCAGTGTCCAGCGGAGCAGAGTTGCTGTGCGTGCAGATGGACTCTGCAGCTGGCAGGTTGGCTGCGCATGCTCCGCTTCCCTGCGTGACCCTGCTGTGGGGAGAATGAACTGGGGCTCACTATTGCTGTACAAAGCCACTGTGCAGCATGCAGGCTGTAGCAGCAGACCTGTGTGTTAAGCCTGATTATATAACCTATAGATCATTTTCTCTCTTTCCTGATCAGCTGCTTTCCTCTGAATGCAGAACAGAGAATCTCCTACCCTCTCTGAGTGCACATGCTGCGTCACAGGAAAAGAGTGGCTGAGAGAGCGGGTGGTGGAAAGCAAGGGACAAAGGTTAAAAGATTGAAGCAATCAGGGAAGTGCCACTGCTTCAAGGAAAGCCCTATGAATGCAGGAGGCTCTTTGCAGTTTTCTGCTGCTGGATTTTAAGCTGCAGCATTGGGGAGAAAAAAAAAATAGCAACAGCTACAACAGACGAGCTGTAAGCAAAAATAAAATCTGGTAATTCCTATACTGAGACAGCATGGAGGACTCTGCAGATGAGAGTCAGGAAATGAGATATCACATGCTGCAAAGGTAAGAATTCCTGATATGATTGTCTACTGATAGCAGCATCTGTCTTGGACTGAGGTAATTGGGCACTCTGTACTGGAAATTTATGCTGATATTTTTCCATGTTAATTTTACCTTAACTGGAAAGATTTCAGGAAGATATCTGTATAAGGTATCTGTGCATGCAATCTCTGAGAAAGGTGCTGGACTGCACTGTAGTTGGAAAATAAGTGCTAAAAAGTGTTTGAGTTTCTGCACAAATCTTAACCTCTGAAATGTAAGGATAGATCAGCATTTAGGAAGTTGGTACCTAACCAAACACTGCATTTGTGACCTGGTAAATAGTAGGGATAGCTGTTACTAGCTCAGCATTTATCCTGTTCTTAGAGCTCAGTGTTTGCTTCCTTGCTGCCCTGCTTCTTCCTCATTTTACCCTGAAAAAAAAAAACTCTCGATTATAATGTGCAGCCTGTAATTATTAGTAAATAAACTTAATGTTCTTGGTATACTTCCAATCACAAATTAAACTGAACTCCATTTGCTTATAAACAAGTACTTGTACTTCATTCTGCATGATGCAGTTCTGTTGCTTTGTTTGCATGGTCGGATTTTGTTGTCACTTAATGTGTAGCAGTATTGTGTAGTAAGTTGAAGTTGGCAGGATAGTTCGTATTCACCCATAGCCACAGATTCTGACCCCAAGATTTTTATATTTTTCTGTTTTTACTGAGGTTGCTCTCAGTAAACGTATAATAATTGACCTGTCTCATTTATCTGTTGGACAGTGCTTCTTCTTTGCCATACTATGGAATTTCACCCTCTTTTGAAAGATATGGATTTAGTAGAGCTTAAACCTCAGCTACGTCTTTTTCTCTCCTTTGTTGGCCCCATGCTTAAATTTCTGGGCTGGGATTTTCAAATAGCAGTTAGTAAACCCTTGCTGATACGGGCAAAAATTAAGTGTGATACTGCCTCTGTGCAGTGCAGTTACCTGGAAGAAGGGAAAGTATAGAGGGGAAATACCCCTCCACACATGTAATTTGTTCTCGTGCTCTTTTCTGGACGTCAGCTAGCAGCATTCTCTGGGACAAGTTACTAGGCTGGATATACTTTGGTCTGACCTGGTGCAGACATTCTTTTCCTTTTAAATGTCATAGAATGTCATTGGGAAATGTGCATCCATCTGGCTTATTTATGGCATTTTTGAAAATCACCATTTACTCTTGTTTCTCCTGTCTGTTATCTTTATTTCTCTCACTCTTGGCTTTGTGGATGGCTTTTAAGGTCTCTCTGACTGTGCTTGGAACAGGTTTTCACTCCAAATTTCTGTTCCTTGGAAGACTGTCATTACTTAGAGCTTTTCACCAGCAAGATCACTTGTCATGGTAATATCTTACATGTGTGAGATAGATTGATGTGTTAATGCAGAATATTGGATCTGAATTTCAAATGCTGCAGCTATGCTTTCTTACTGGGAGAGTCTGGAAGACTGTGAAGACTTACGGAAGTCTTCACAAAAGTCAGAGTCCTAATTCAGTGGGACTTTACAGCCGAAGTAGATGGCATACACAAAGGAGAAGGGGAAGGGAATATTCACTTCCTGCTGTGTATGGTAGATAAACATGTCTTTAGAGTCAGATCTGGATACTGATCTTTACTTACCTGAAAGATCACCTTTCCTTTCCAGTACAATTCGTGGTTGTTTGTACCAAGATTTGGCATGTATCTTTTCAAGTATGTTGTGTTGGTCGATTTGAATCGAGATCCTGTGTATTAATGTGTCCTGCAAAGTACAGCATAGTCTTATTAGTACCATAATTACTAACACTGGAAAGGCTAGCAAGAGAAGAGTCTGTTTTTAACTTAAATACTAGCTACAGTTCATTCAGGGCTTCTGTGCTAGCAAGATGTTTAGCCAAAGTACTGGTCTGTGGCATTAACTGTGCTTGTGATGAACAGTTAAAGAGGATCTGCATTCCAGCTAGATAAATTTTTATTATATCTGCAGGCTATTTATGAGGGAAACTTGAAGGGGAGTCTGTGTGTTTCTTCTCAGGCTGTTTTCAAATACCTTGTTCAAGCCAGGGTGCTCCAAACCTCCTTACAGGGCAGTAAACTTAGCAGACACAGCTCTTGGGCTACCTTGACTTCCTGACTGTATTCAGAAGCAGATCTCTAGACGATGCGTGTGATTTGTCCTTGGGTTCGTTTCCCTTCCTGCCCTGGCAATTCTGCTCATTTTCTGCCCATCTAATCGCATTTCCCAGTGGAGTTGCTCAACAGTATCAGCCCTTCAGCAGCTGACCAGGCCAGAGGTTATGACTGTTTCAAGTGGATGCAGGTCACAAGTGGCTAGTGGGGACAGACACAGCTAGTTACACAGCTGCTCACATGACACTGACCCTGTTAGGGTATGCACCTGTACAAAACATTAAGTAATTCTTAACACCTTCCTAATAGTCATTAGTAATGTCTGTTCTCCCACAGAAGGGTTTGGAAGGAAGGATTTTGCATCAATGTGTTTGTAGAAAAGAACCTGTTGAGGAAAGCATGCTAGTTGCAATAAAAACAAAAACTGGTAAGCAACACAGTGACCTAAAAGGTAAAGTTTCAGTGGCTTTAAAATAAAAAGCAACTATTTTTATTGTCCCCATCAAGCTGCGCTACAGTAGACACATGATGCAAAGAGTAGATCTCTCTGTATTCTCTCACATTCCAGCTTTGTAAGTGTTAGCAGATCAAGTCTGGTATTACTTGCAGAAGCAAGGGCTGATTTGTCCATGTGTTACTTCTGAAGTAGTCCAGGAAAGTCCCATTTCCACACGGGTAGACAGTGGCAGAGCACGCAGTTGGCTTTTGCTGTACCTTGATGAATCCATCCTCTAGCTGTGAGAGCTTCTGAAGAAGTGATGTTGTTATTAAAGACCAGATAATGAAAAAATCCATGGAAAATGCTTTTGAGTAAACAGAAATAGTAGGGTCTCTCATTTACAACTGGAGACTTATTTGCTGTGATTCTCAAATAGATTTTCCTTGTAGAGTCTGATCTTAGTAGATTGTCATACCAAATCCAGAAAATGTTGTCGTTTCTCAGTTTTTCTAGATGAATTGAAAGCAATATGATGAGGTGTTGTTAGCTCAATTGTTCGATGTGGGACAGTAATGTGCAGTGAACACATTTTTACTTCTTTATATATAAAACATAACCAGGATTTCCCCTGATTTTTACTCAGGCTGAGATAACTGAAAGATAGTTAGACAAAACAAAATCATCCCTCTGAAAGCTAAGGAGAAGGCCATAGTGGGCTGGAGTCAGGGAATAATCCTACTTGTTTTGGTGGGCAGCACAGTCAAGGGGAAGTCTACAGAATTTTCACATATGGTGCTCTAGTCATGTACATCTGCTTTGGAGTCAGCCAAGTTGCTCTTTTCTGTTTCCTCCACGTTTCCTTAGGCCCAGTATGTCTGGTTTACATCTTGTAAAACAAGGCCGGGACAGGAAGAAAGTTGACCTACAGCGGGATTTCACTGTGGCTTCTCCAGCAGAGTTTGTTACTCGTTTTGGAGGGAATAAAGTTATTGAAAAGGTAAGCTACTGATGTTTCTGACCGTATCATATTGCATTCTTGTTCCCTTCCCTTGAGCTATGGCTTCCTTGCAGTACAAGGCTCTGCATTACAAATAAAAAAAATATTAATGTTCCTGAACTTGAAAGTTGTAGTTCTGCTCATAATCATCTCTTTTCATTTTATTGTAAATATGATAGATAAACCTCACATTTTAGCTTGGTGTGATGAGAAAAAAATCCGAGTGAGCTAGAGCACTTCTGCTGATACAGGAGGATTTATAAACATAAAATAGACTGGACAAAACTAAAAAATATATTTCAAGACTATAATCATTTAACAGATGAGGTCTCTTTTTATGTGTTGGCAGGTACTCATTTCAGGTATGGAAAGGTATGGCTGCTCATTATATTCTTCAAGTGTTCCCTTCTGCTCTTTAATCAAAACAAAGCGTAATATGTTAAAGTTGTTATGGCCAAGCAAGAGCTGATTTCTGAACTGATTGATAGGGCATAGAATGCTCTTGTTGAACTGAAAGTTGGCTAAGGAAACCACAATGAAAAGAGTCAATGAAAGAGTTCACAGAGGAAAAAAAAATCATTGCTGTTCAGTGTTTTGTGTCATTTAGGCTCTCTTCCTTGCTTCTAATATCTTCAGGTCCTGATAGCAAATAATGGGATTGCAGCAGTGAAATGCATGAGATCCATCCGACGCTGGTCGTATGAGATGTTTCGAAATGAGCGGGCAATCAGATTTGTTGTCATGGTGACTCCTGAGGATCTGAAAGCAAATGCAGGTGAATTGTAAAGACTAGCAAAGATGCATGACCGTCTGCTTGCAAAGAGCTGTGTGCACACATGGATGCAAGAAGTTGTCTGCGTGTCCGGTACACTGTGTGTCATTCTGTTGTGCCATGTACCATTCAATGGTACCATGTACCGCCATGATTTAACACTTTAATTTGAAAGGCGTGCAAAGCACCAGGCAGATAATCTTGTATTAGCTATTAATTCAAAACCTTTTCCAGATCTGATTGGATCATTTTCATCTTAAATAGTCTTAAATTTATATTTCTAGGTTTGATTCTGCATACTTGCTTACAATCCATAAGCATTTATATACTTCGGAAAGTACTTAGTTTAGTAGGCTTTTGAGATAAATAGTTTTGATTAACACTCAGTATCTTAGGCAAATTTAGGTCAGATGTTTTTGTTTGCTGTGAATAGTAATTTTCTGGCCAAATGCTCTTCTGGATTTACAGCAGCCTGGTTATCAGGCAGGAAATGTGAGGACTGTGATCCCCAATTTGAATGGAGAGCTGGCAAGTGTGTTTCTTGGGTGTTGTTCTGACTGTCAGTGTGACCTTGGCTAAAAGAGGATGATGAAAGAAAAACATTTTTAAAATGAGAGATAAACCTGAATTACTTTTCAGGAATGTTTGAATAATGTAAGGACAAATATTTCTATAAAGTGCTTTCAGGACAAAAGGTTAACTCTATGCTTTAGATATTTAATTATGTAACAAATATTGCTGGACCACTGGTGTGAATTTTTCAATGAAAGGAGACGGAAAACTAGATACAAACTTTAGGATTTGCTCATAGTGTAGATTTAGAGAGTTCTAGACCAGGTACCATTAAGTAGATTTACAGTCTAAATGTGATCTCCTTTGTGTTTTCAGAGTACATTAAAATGGCAGATCACTACGTCCCCGTTCCAGGAGGGCCAAACAACAACAACTATGCAAATGTGGAACTCATTCTTGATATTGCTAAACGGATTCCAGTGCAGGTGAAAAGTGCCAAAGATAGTTTTCAAATCAAGAGGTAACACTAAGCAGTCCTCTCTCCTTAAATAAGGAGCTGTATCTTGGGGAAAAAGAGAGATCAAAGAAATGGACCTCACAAACCTATACTAGCACCAAAAGGCAATAAATATTAGGATATAGCAGATTTCCCAGTGTGAATATTTGCAGGAGGTAGAAGGGTATTCATCACTTTCCTGCACTTAACTCCTTTTCAGGAACTTGCTTTAGTAGTTGTCTTTGAGCACCTGTCTGCAAGATGCAGTACTCTGGCCCACTGAACTAAGCAGTGTAATACAGGAGGCTGGTCTGCTTATGAATGTTATGAGGCTGTTTCTGTTCAGTGGGGAAAAGAAAGACTTGGCGTTATCTATATGCTTTATATTTCTTGCTTGTTTTACCATGACAAGGAGTGAATTATGTTATGTTCTTCTGCAGGCTGTATGGGCTGGCTGGGGCCATGCCTCTGAGAACCCTAAACTACCAGAACTACTCCACAAAAACGGGATTGCTTTCATGGGTAAGATTACTTACTTCTGACCTTACACCTAATGCAGCTGAGTCCTTATCTTAAAATAAGTGGCTTGGATAGAAAATTGAGAATCTTAAACAGAGCCATGTTACGTAGTTTACGAGTGCAAGATTGGTGATATGTTCTTTCAGTACTCAGAGGGATAGAACGTGCTGCGTGCTGAGGTAGTCTGTTTCTGTTAATTGAGGCTAACAAAACTATGTTAGAATAGACCCAAAATATCGTATAGGATTTCTCAGTAAAGGCCTGGGACTGGAAAACAAGTGTGGACATCCTGTTCCCACGATTCTTTTCCGTAAGGGTTATAAATAAATGCTGTAGAGCATTTCACTAGCTTCTGTTAGGAAAGAGACATGAACAAAGTCTAATCTAGATGTTGCCAGTGTTTAGACATGCTTGTTTTCTGTAGTAGTGTTTTCCACAGTTTCTTCTAAATGATGGTACATCTTTTCATGGAGAGTATGCATGGATAAGGTTTGGATGTATGCTGTAAAATAGCCCTTCTTTGGGAGGAATGGCAAGTTCTCCAACATATCTTTGAATATTGTGAGAGATAAGATTAGGAGAGATTCGTGTTAAAGCTGATTGTTTTAAAAGCTGAACATCCTTTTGGTTAATTTAAAGAGGGTTATTGAAAGAGTGGAGATTGAAATGGGCAGTATATGAAGCTTGTGGTTTAGTTAACCCAAGGCTGCAGTCATGCAATACAATAAGCCTCATCTTCTGATGTACATGGTTTTGAAAACTGGGGTAAGGTTTTGGACCTGTGCTGTGTTTCAAACTAAAGATTGTCCTGTGATAAACGTTTGAACATAGTCTTCGGCTTGGGGGACAGTTGTATCACGTTCTGACTTCCAGTAGATATTTTTCTCTGTAATGACTTGACCTGTAGCTGCAAAAGTATTCTGGATTTCTGAAGAGAGGTGAATTTAAAAGTTGCATTTTAGTTGCACTTTAAATCTCTTACCAGTCATATGCTACAGTCTCATACAAGCCAAATTTCTAGTTAAATCAGGACATTGAATTATTATTTCAGTAGAATATGATGCATGCACTTAATCCCTGTTACTAGTTCCTGTCCTCTTTTTGAGAGAAGACACAGCTTGAGGAAGAATGTATGGACAGCTGCTGGTGCTTGGGCTTTGAGTATGCCAAGCCTACCCTTCAACGAGCTGGGCAGTTAACAATCATAGAAGCTACTCTAAGGTGCCTGCAGCTGCATTGGTGCAGTGTTCAACTGCCTTTTCTTCCGTCTTGGTCAAAAAGCAATCTAGTTTATCTGGTGTTAATTTCCTGGCTGATGTAAATTCAGTTCAGAAGTAGTGAGTTATACTAGTTGGAGTGTGGCATGTAGCAGCCCTTCTAAGTGTGATTATTTATCCCTCTTCCATGGAATCCAAACCTGTTGGCAATTCCCTGGAGTTTGATAGCTCGAGTCTCTCTCATGAGTAGTTTTTGCTCTTTGCAGGTCCTCCAAGCCAAGCAATGTGGGCTTTAGGAGATAAAATTGCTTCATCAATAGTGGCTCAGACTGCAGGCATCCCAACTCTTCCTTGGAGTGGCAGTGGTAAGAATGAAATTCTTCTTTTTATAAAGATCACTATAACCTTTCTTTTTCTTTAACAAACCTAAAGTTTAGGAAGCATCTGTGCACAATAAAAGTCTCCTGTTGGATGTGTGCCATCACTTTACAGATTTAAACTTCTATTATCCAAAGCTTAGATATAGTGACTAAAATATATATAGATATGTCAGGCAAGATTTACATGCCATTATCATGCTTTTAGTCTAACTGTACAGCAGCAATATCTGGTATTTCTGTATTCTCTACTTTTTTAGCATATAACATCTAGGTCTGGAGCATACAGCCAGTAATCTGCTTCTGCAGAAGCTCTGTTCAGTTTCAAAAGACTGTAAAAAAACAACTTTTGTCTCAGAATTGTACAGGATAAATAAAGGAGGATATAGCTATTGGTTTCCAGATGAAAATATCTGATTTCAGAAAAGAGACTATCTGTTTACATCCCGCATTCTCTTTTGTAAATACTTCCAGACTAGTTCTTTATAGAATTAAGATTTCTTTGTTTCACTGGTGTCTGACATGTGAGTTCTCATTGTGCCTGGCAGCAGAGTGAGCTAGAAGATACTGCTTGTATTTCAGGTCTTCGAGTGGACTGGCAGGAAAACGATCTTCAGAAGCGTATCTTGAATGTTCCTCAGGAACTATATGAAAAAGGTTACGTTAAAGACGTAGATGATGGACTGCGGGTAGGTGGCCAGAACTTGAGAACTATTTAAGATCCTGCTGCTTGTACGCTTCAGGAGAGCTAGACACTTAATAAACTTCTAGGGTTAGACTGTCTGCCTCACAGAATTGAGTCTTAGAAACTTGAAAGTTATCTTTCACATATCACCAGCCTGCATGCAGGTGTAGGTGAGAATTAGGAGAAAAAAAACGAAAGGGAACAGAATTGTACTTCATTAAGGGCTCTCTTCTGTTTCTTGCTCAATGCAGGAAAAAGGTGTTTTTGGTGAAGACTTATGACCTCACACTTGCATTTATCTTTTCTTGATTTTTTTTCTTCTAAATTTCTTTGAGGAATAGAGTAAGAAATATTCCTGACACAATGCAGGAGATGATAATTTTTCTTTATGAAGAGGGGAAGGGATGTATGATTTGGTCGTGTTTTCCAGCTTTATCATTTTCTTTGTTATCCCAAAGCTTTTCTATGAGTTTATAAATTTGGAGCATGTGAGGTACTGATGAAAGATTTGGTGATTACTTCAAGAGGTTAGAGTTTTCCATAGTCAACAAATGATGACAGTGGCAGCAAATGTTCCCTGATTTCTTCCAACTAGAGGAACCCTCTCAAGCTGGGCTATTTGGTCTCTATCCCATATATGTTTAGGTTGCTAAATAGAAAAAGTCAGAGGAGGCGGAAGACATGAATCAGCAGGGAAATGATGATCTCTTCAACTTGTTTCTGTGAACTTCTTGTTACATACCATGTTTTTTGCTGCTTTTGGTCAGGCTGCTGAGGAGGTTGGTTACCCTGTCATGATCAAAGCCTCTGAAGGAGGAGGAGGAAAAGGAATTAGGAAAGTTAACAATGCAGATGACTTCCCCAACCTATTTAGACAGGTAATTTTCCCCGTTCATTTGTATTTTGTTGTTTTACGTGTTCAGAGTGGATCTGAGAGCACTGTATGGAAAGCAGTAAGGAATTGAAAAGGAGTATATTGTGTGTCAGAATCTGTCTATCTACTCTGAAATATGGGTATTTTGCTAGGATTTCAGTATGTTTTCATATCTAAAACAGTTGTGAAATGTCAAAACATCATGGGAGATGCTGAATAAAACTAAATTCTGGTTCCCCCTCCCAGTAACTGTGGGCATTTGCAATGTGGCTGAAACATGAGCTTCTTTAGTTTATGGATTATTTAGGAAATCTGAGATAATGGAAACTGCAGGTAATTATAATGGTCTAGGGTAAATATTAGGGATGCTCATTCTTTGGAAAATGAGTGTGGGTGACTGCAGCTAAAATGGTTATTCCCTTTCCCCCCTCTTTCCCCCCCCCCCCCCCCCCAAGAAAAAAAATCTGTCCATTTATATGAGGTAGTAGTATTGCAGTTCTGTTGAGTTTGTGTGTGCGAGGTAGCATGGGCTGCATTAGCCCTTCTGGATTTGTTTTCCCTTTGTTCTGTGCTCTAATCTGATCTCCATCCTAGAGCAAATGATACTGAGGTTCTCTTACAAGCTGCCATACATTTGTCATTTCTTAATGATCTCTAAACTACCTAAGGAGAAAAACAGTTTTATTAGTGTGTCACAGATCTGTAAAATGTTTTTGGAATAGATTGTTTTTGGAAAGTTCTTGCTATGTTTCTTTCTCCCTTAGCATAAAGCTTGCATAAAGCTTGCCTAGATTTGTAATTTGTAGCTTTCAATGTTGTTTCATTGGGTGTAGAATTTAAAAGAAAGAGGGGATGGGCTTGCAGCTGTAGCTCGGTAGCAGCCCTCAGCTTTGTAATGCCTTGGATGTTTTTGAGCACATTGATCACTTTGTCTGTCTGTAGACTGATATTTTCAGTCTACAGAGACTTTTCTGAGAGTGTGACACATTTGGTAGTACAGGCAAGACTGCCCTAGTGGTTTACTGTTCTAACGTTTTTTTCCAGAAAGATGGCTGAGGAAAGGATTTTAGGCTAATGTCAGAATGGGAGAGGAATTTGGTTTGTATCTTACTGTCTTTGCTCTAGGTGCAAGCTGAAGTTCCAGGTTCACCAATCTTTGTAATGAGACTAGCCAAACAGTCCCGTCATTTGGAGGTGCAGATTCTGGCGGATCAGTATGGCAATGCCATCTCGCTCTTCGGCCGGGATTGCTCTGTGCAGCGCAGGCACCAGAAGATTATTGAGGAAGCCCCTGCTTCTATTGCGACTTCCGTGGTATTTGAGCACATGGAGCAGGTAAAAGTGGTTCTGAGAGCTTGCTTGACTTTGTGACACTCCAGAAACATTTTTTTTTTGATGTTGCCACTAATTCTGTATTACTGAATCTTTTGAAAGAGCAATATGGGATTGTTTGTTAAATTACTTTACGCAGGGGCAAATGCTGACGTTTCCAAAATTGATTCAGTCCACCATGTGCTGACAAACAACTGTAGAGCTTTGTTCAAAAATGCTTGCACTTTAAAAACAGGAGGGAGCTGTGTTTTAAGTGTGTATAGTCATATGTGCAGCAACCTACAGGAGTTTATAAATTTTCTAATGCTGAGCATTGTAAATATTTATTTCAAACCTTGCTCTCTGTAGTATAAATGAAATAATATGAAAAACAAAACTCCTGCCGTGTGCTTTTCTTCAAGCAGTTCTCCTTGTGCCTGTTGCAACCTTTTGGCTGCTTCAAAATGCCAGTGAAAAAGTCTGAAGTGGGTAGGGTGGATGAATAGAGTGTAGGTAACTGACTATGGGACCTAGAATTCAAATAGTCTTGTCCTGTATCCTAGTGTGCAGTGAAGCTTGCCAAAATGGTGGGATATGTGAGTGCAGGCACTGTGGAATACCTCTACAGCCAGGATGGCAGTTTCTACTTTCTGGAGTTGAATCCTCGACTGCAAGTGGAGCACCCCTGCACGGAGATGGTAGCTGATGTTAATCTGCCTGCAGCACAGCTCCAGGTGAGTCAAGACCCAGAGCCTGAAGCCAGTACTTCTGGAGGCTTTCAGAGGCACACAAAATATGGGATATTGTAGAGGTCTGAGCATGAAAAACCTGTTCTGCTGAAGCCTTAGTAGAAGAGGGGGCTGGACTCTTGTCTGAGTCACTGCCAGGGTTCAGTGTTAGAACCAGATCATGTGTTAGCATTATGCAGATGACTAGATGTAGGTACTGATAGGGGAGAGGATGTATAGAGAATATTAGAGAGTTCTATTGAATATGCAGATAGGTGATACATCTTTGTGTCTGTTGGTATAACTCCTCCATATTTCCTCCTCCACAAAAAAACCCAACAACTAAAAGGTTTGTTCAGGTATTTCCCAGCTGTAGATTAATTTTCTGTGGCTGGAGCAAAGCCTGTGTTCCAAAATATTCTGCACTTCCATTATGACCGTTTCACTAAGTTGCAGTTCTACCACGTGACCCTTTCTGATTTGAAAGGCGAAGAGATTCTTTTCCAGTTGTTCCTCCTAGATCATTCAGGGAGAGCAGCCTTACTTAAAAGGGATTGTGAAGACAAGCACTAGAAAAATAAAATAGGGGGC
Source organism: Rhea pennata (assembly GCF_028389875.1). Taxonomy (NCBI): domain Eukaryota; kingdom Metazoa; phylum Chordata; class Aves; order Rheiformes; family Rheidae; genus Rhea; species Rhea pennata. The sequence goes on from NC_084682.1 coordinate 2,185,969, forward strand.
AGGAAAACTGAGTTTGGGAGAAGGTTTTATGTAAAAAGCCTGTCTCAACAAGCTTTGGCCATGAGTAGTTCAACTTTAATCTCTGGAATTCTTTTGTCAAAGGAGTTGGCTTCTGAGACTAGCAGAGCAATCAAATGCTCTGCCAGGCTTTAGCAGTGTATTGCCCACTCCAGTGCCTCCAAGGGAGAATGGTCTATTCCCAGAGTTTCCAATGGCAAAGAGTGGGGAAAAAAGAGCAAACTTTTTATTTTCAGCAAGTTTACCAGTTGCTTTAAGTTCAGGAGAGTGACTTTGGTCTTTTCAGTTTTGATTTGCTGTTCTTGACTTCCAAGGCAACTACTTCAACCTTTCCAACCTCTCATGCATAGCAGATGCTTCCTCTTTTTGGCTGAGGTTCCTGTCCCTTAATCTTTCTGCAACATAGGATTTGAACCTAATTAGGTACTTTATTAGATATATCTTGATTTTTGCCTTGTTCAAGGGGAGATCGTCACAGTGAGTGATGATCATACTTTATATGAACCAGCAGCTCTTTTTTGTTGCTGTTCTGATCCTAAAATTTTTAAAAAAAATCTTTCATGGACTCTGTAGAAAGTGTTTGTATGTGCTATGGTTCCAACTGTCCCTTATGTCTCCCCTCAAACTCGCTGTTTGCTGCCGTTTCATCTCCTTCTGCCCGCAACCTTTTCCATTTAAGATTGAATAACTTGGTCCTCTCCTCTCCTCTCTACTTCTCAGTCTTACTGTTTGGTCTGGTTGGGGGCTATAGGTGCTTTTCTGTTGCCCTATCCCCTACTTTTTCCTTAACCGTCCCATTCTTAGTCTCTTGCTTTTTTTTCTCCTATTCTTTCTTTTTCTTTGTGTTCACATTTGGAAGTTTATTGGGTTGACAGTAAAGGAAGCAGAATATTGGAATGTCTTGTAGGCCGCTCTTGGCAAACAGTTAGTTACAGGAGTGTTTGAATCCGGTAGCAATACTAACCTAACTTATACTTTCCCCTTTCTTATTTTGAATTTCTGCCCATGATAACCCTGCCTTTCTTGAAACTGCAAGATGTCTGTGCAGTGCGGAGACCAAGAAATGCCATCAAATTGAGTCTAGTGCCCTACAGACTCTATTGCAGATTCCTCTTCACTGTCCTCAAAGCACAGAGTTCACAGGAACCAGGTTGCATCAGAGTCTCCATAAGAAAAATTCTAAATTATGGTAGGCCTTGTCCTGCTGGGCATTGCATGGAAAAAGTAGCTGCTTGCATTTCCATAGTGCAATTTGTCAGCTTTATGCGGCTGTGGCTGAATTTACTATGCTGACTTAGCAGAAATCTCATGAATGGTGAAATTGTTTTCTTGCTAAACCTTTTGAGTAATTTGCTTTGAATTGAAAGTAGCAGCTTTTTCAGCTCTACCACCTAAGACATTTCAAAAGACGTTACCATTCAATAATGAGCAACTTTTAACGCCTGCAGGCTTGAAGAGCATGTGATCCCTTAGGAGCTCATAAGCTTGAACAGTGAGATGTTTTCAGGCCATAAGTTCTCTGGCATACAGCTCCCTCTGCCTGGCAACCGTATCATGACTTACCTTACTCTAGAGATTCCCAGTCCAATTGCTATCAGTCAAGACCATGGTTGCCTTATTTCAGCACACAGGAGGAGCAAGATCATCTTTGTTTTGTCAGGCAGCTATGTGGCTTTGGACTGAATGTGATCTCATCAGATTATTCCAGTAGCTCTGTATCTGTGTCTGCCAAGCATCCAGAGTTTTGTAACTGATTGGATTTTTTCCTCTTTGGGCAGTGTTCTTCCACATTGCAGTTGCTAGATAGAATCTCATAGAAGGGTACATTGATATTGTAACCAGTTTGGTCTGTCTTTTAAGTGAGAATCCTATTGGTGTCTGGCTAGTAGTCCGCTGAAGCAAATGACTGAGCTAAACTTTCTGAACTTTCTGAACTGTAGGCTTTTTTTTTCTTTTTTAAAGTCCCAGATAATGAACAGAACAATTGGGATTTTATCCCATAAGGATACAGGTAGCAGCCAGTTCTGCAAATTTTGCAATTTGTGATTGTGAAATTCCCTACAGGTCTCTTACCACCACTTCAGGGCCTTCTGTCTCACTAAGACCTCAGTATATTTTTAACAGGTTTAATGCATGCCCACCTCAGCTGACCTAACACTAGTTGGCGTTCTCTGAAGTCTTACAATCAAACAATGGAAAATAATAGCAGAAGGGCTCGATATGAATATTACACTCAGTTCAACTGACCTGAGTAATATGAATGTTCCAAGATGTGTCAGTGGAAAAAGCTCACATAAAACCGGTGTGCTTATTAGCGAGACTAGAATTGCAGCATCAGCTTCTAGGGGAACTAGTGGAATTAATCCTTCAAGGGGGATCTATTTTCTGTGAGAAGAGCAACTTAGCTAACAGTGGTTAATACTTTTTTTTCCTAGATTGCCATGGGGATTCCCCTCCACAGGATCAAGGATATCCGAATGATGTATGGTGTTTCTCCATGGGGAGATGTACCTGTTGATTTTGAGAATTCGGCCCATGTTCCCTGTCCACGTGGCCATGTCATTGCAGCACGTATCACCAGTGAGAATCCCGATGAGGTAAGTGTTTTAAATTCTGTAATTCCTGACTACGTTCTGATAATCTCAAGTCTTACTCCTGGGTTCAATTCCTGTTGCCCATTCTGAAAAGTTTGGCAGCAAATTTAAGCTTCCTCCCTTATCTCACTTACTTGGCTGTGCTGTAGACTGTAGTTAGAGACGAGAAGCAGATGCTCTGACACAGGTGTATCATACAGTGTCTTTATGACCAGTATTCCTTTACTTCTCTACCTTCTCAGGATGTAATAGCACACAACTATGCCATAGAATTATAAATTCTTTCTGTTGCGAACTGATTGTTCCCCATACCCACTGTCATGATTAATTGCTAAGACATTACTGAACTCATAAAAGCTAAGGATTTCAGTTCCCTATAGTTTCTCAACTACAACAATTCATATATTGTTGTATTTCCAAGATCCATGCTGATGCTTTGGCACTGAACACCTTGCATTATCTCCTGCAGTACAGAGCTTTTCCTTGGATGTCTCCAACTCAGTACAAGTTCAGTCTGAATTTAGCTAATCTATGTCATGTTGCAGCACAAAGAGGTGCTTTAGCTTTCACAGCTCCAATTACTTCTCTAATTCTAGATTATTTACTTTTCCCTTAAGATGTATAGCAGTGTCTGTCTGTCTTTACAGGGATTTAAGCCCAGTTCTGGTACAGTCCAAGAATTGAATTTTCGCAGCAATAAGAATGTCTGGGGCTATTTCAGTGTTGCTGCTGCAGGAGGGCTTCATGAATTTGCTGATTCTCAGTTTGGTCACTGCTTTTCTTGGGGAGAGAATCGAGAAGAAGCCATCTCGTAAGTAGTCAGAAAAGTGCTGGAACTTTGGAAGCTGCTTGCTTTGTTCCTCTTTGGTCCAAAGTGCCATGGATAAAACCAGACTCCATATTCTAAGAGTTTTAAGAGGAGTCTGCCTCTCCACCTTGCTTGCCGTGTCATGGCCAGGCTTCTCATTCTGTCTTGCCTAAGCAGTACCAGTGTGTTGCCACCTACCTTTCTACCTTTATTTTTTCTTTTTAACTTTCATTTATTTTTTTCTTTTCACTTTCATCACTGCCTTGTTTGTCTGTTGCTTGAATTTAATAAAGCTACCCTTGTGTTGAAATCCCTCTTTGAAAACTTTCATGTGAAAGACTTCTAATAGGAAAGAACATTGATACCTTGATATGCTAGTTCCTTGTAAACCACTGAGCTGTCCTCATATGGCATGGAATGTTGTAGCATCAGATCATAAGACAGGACTGTCTTGCCTTTTGTCTGTATCTTTCTTCATGCAGAACTTTTCCTTTACTGTGTGCTGAATGGGATGGAGACTATGTCTGTTATATTTGCATCTGTGTATGCATGCGGTAGGTACTTAGATGTTAATAATAGTGGGAACTCCTGATCTTGTAGCTGGTACTGGCTTTTTTTGGTTCATCCCAGGAGCAGATTGAAAGAAACCAGTACTCTTCCTAAGCAAGTTATATAGGATCTTGCTCCAGTGTGTCTGCTCTTCTATTATTACCTTCATACTGTTTTTTCTAGAGGGATTTACCTCATGGAGAACTATCTGAACTTAGTAGGTTCCATGTTGCTGTTAGTATGAGACAAATATCTTTCTGTCTTTCAGAAACATGGTGGTGGCTTTGAAGGAGCTGTCCATCCGAGGGGACTTCCGAACCACTGTTGAGTACTTGATTAAACTATTGGAAACAGAAAGCTTCCAGCAAAACCGCATCGACACTGGCTGGTTGGATCGGCTCATTGCTGAGAAAGTGCAGGTGCAACTTCTTGCTTTACAAGATTACGAACTGGAGAGATTGAGTAGGTGGGGAGGAAAGCTTGGTGCTTGTTGGTTGCTAGAGGACAAGGATTTAGGAGTGGTTAATTTCCCCTTATCATTTGGAAAGGAACATTATCACTGGACTTGATTCTTATTATATCAAAAATCTCTGGTCATCATTTTGTCAGGGGAAAGTGGTCTTAAAGCTGGCTGTAAAAGCCTCTTAAATGTAAATGAGAATTGAGGCTAGTATTTTTGTCTTACGTTTCACCATCATCTGTCCCAAACTGCATGTAGAGCCTCAGGATTTGATCCTGGAAGAAAAAAAAATAGTGTGTTTATTTTAAGCAATTATAGAGGTGATTGTTTCTGTATAGTGTTTGCATGAATGATACAACAATCAGCTTTAAAGATGGTCTGCCTTGAACCAGAAACAGAGCTGAGACTGATTCTTCAAGTGGATGTCTATAATGGACTGAAGCTGGACATATAGTTGTGTATGAGGATGAATAATATTTTCATAGAATCATAGAATCAGTAAGGTTGGAAGGGACCTCTGGAGATCATCTAGTCCTCCAGATGCAAGGAGTCCATCTAGCAACCTCCTTGCTCAGCAGGGTCACCTAGAGCATGTTAGACAGAGTTGCATCCAGGCGGGCCCGGAAGATCTCCAGAGAAGGAGACTCCACAACCTCTCTGGGCAACCTGTTCCAGCGCTCCCTCACTCTCACAGGGAAGAAATTCCCCCTCATGTTCAGGCAGAACTTCCTGTGGTTCAAAAAAATCTTCCCTGTTATATACTCTTTCTAGGCGGAAAGGCCAGATACCATCCTAGGAGTGGTGTGTGGGGCTCTGCATGTGGCTGATGTGAGCTTCCGAAACAGTGTCTCCAACTTCCTACACTCTTTGGAAAGGTAAAATTGCAAGCTGGTCTGTCAGGTGGCTGACAAGCAGATGGTAATCTGATTTTGGTTTCCAAGTTCTGTTCAAGTACAGCACAATCCAGAAACATAGAGAGCTGGCCAGTGTCTGCTGGCTGTTCTCTAGCCCCAGGAAGCTGTTTAGCTAGTGGCTCAAGAAAACTGGTAGATATCTATGCATGTCCCCAAAATATCCCCTGCCGTTTGCACAGATTGGTTTGGTCACTGGCAATTTTGACAGAAACTCCAAGAAACGACCCAGAAATGTGAAGTTTGTTCTCTGTCTCTGCTGCCAGGGCAACATTAGGGAGTCTTGAGTCACCATGTATTGTGTTCTTCGTGTTTTGAAGATGAGTGTAATTGCCAGACTTGACATAATTTTCCAAAATGCATGTTTTCCACTAGTACTAAGGAAACCCTCTTTGATTCCTGTTGGCTTTAAACTATAGCAGGCATTGTAAGAAAACTGTTTTAATATTCAGTTAGGCTAAACCTGGTATGATCCAGGCAAGTTCATTCTTAACTGAGCTCTTCCCCTGAATGTCCTGTGACTAATGCCATATGGTAAATGGGGTTGAAGATAGAAAAGTTGATTTATCGCTGTGTTAAGTCATGCAACAAATTCTGTAACTTGGGCTGTGATATTCTTTTGCAGAATCATCTATAGGGGGAAAGTGGGTGAGTGTGAAAGGGGAGAGCAGGTCTGTGTGGATGGAGACAGATAGGCTGGCTTTATCAAAGTGGTATTTTCATTATTTGGTTAGGAGAGGTACGTACCTCTCCTAAGGAGAGATGGTTTATTGGCCCACTACATTTCTCTGCTCGTGTTTTCCATATTCTTGCACGCATCTTTGAACCTCCTCTGGCCCCTGATGGCCATTTTGTAGCTTTTGGAATACAAGTTTTGTTCTCTATTTCTCTTCTAGGGGCCAAGTCCTGCCTGCTCATACCCTGCTAAATACTGTGGATGTGGAACTCATCTATGAAGGACGGAAGTATGTGCTGAAGGTATGAAGTATAGTGTGGAAGCCCATCCTCTTGCCACTGCTACTTGGAAATGCTTATTTGTGTGCTTCTCTGGCTTAATCTTTGTAATAGATGTAATTAATGGAATTAAACTCTGTGTAGAGTTTTTCTCTGTGTTCATGGAGTTGAGAAATCTAGCTACAATTTCACTTAAGATGATACCCCATCACTTCTTTGTATTGTCACATCTCTGTGCATCTTTGTAAATGTTTTAATTTTTCAGGGGTACCTACTCTGTAGGTGGTTAAAAAAAATACTGTATTATAGAAAGATTCCTGCCTGTTAATTGCCTAAAATTTTCTGTTGATGCTTCTGAATGTGTGAATCTGCCATGTTGGCTGATCTAGCCCAATGTCATCAACATGTTAGAATTTGTAACAATTTTTCCTTTTAGTTTAACTTTTCATTGCTACATGCAAAAAGCAATGCTAGAAATATTACTTAATGGCTGAAAAAAATCATGCATACAGAAGTTAGGAAATATTAGGCTTAATATTGCTTGTGCAGTCTCAACTGTCTTCCCTTAAGCAAACTTATTGTGCTGAAGTTTCAATGGCATGATCATATACTATTTTTTGCAGCTATAAGTTCTCTGCACTTCTGCATGTCAGATTCCACTTTATCTTGGCATCCCTTTGACAAGGAATAGAGAGGCAATAAACACCTCTAAACGCTTTATGTGACTTAATCCAACTTCAGGTGGGAGCTCTGTGTCAGAGACTATGATAGGATGCATTTCTTCAGGGAGAACTTTAGCTGCTTTCTCTGTGAGACAACGTCTCTCTCTTTTCATGTGATTCCCTTCATTCTGCAATTTTTTTACTGCTGCAGATGATGATGCAGGAATTCAGAAATGAGCACTCTATTTAGTACACAACTGTGACTTGTATCCAGATCAGGGTGAAGAAGCAGTATATGACTGTGTAATCAAACCTGTACTATTAATGCGTAAATATGAGAGGACTTAATTGAGGTTCATGGACAATCTTAGTTCTGGCATCTCTTGACTACTAAATACTTGGTTTTGTGATCCCAAGTTTTTTTAAAACATTGTTTTTTCAATCCAAGTTGAAAACAAATGGCTCATTTCTTGTCCTTTTTGTTATTACTGTTGCAAGGCTTGGAAAACTATCTGCATGTTATGACAGCCAAGGTAGTATCAGTATCATGTTTCTTTTATATGATGCCTCTCATTCTTGTGGATCTGCAGGTGACCCGGCAGTCTCCCAATTCCTATGTGGTCATCATGAACAGCTCCTGTGTGGAAGTTGATGTGCACCGACTGAGTGATGGAGGACTTCTCTTATCTTATGACGGCAGCAGCTATACTACCTACATGAAAGAAGAAGTGGACAGGTAGCAACCTGAAAAGACTGTTTAACACTTAAATATATGCCAAAATGTACTTGTAACCTTATGGTTCCTAAAGATCACCTGGGAAAAGAATTCCCTCCTAGGAAAAGGTTACTAGATGTATCATTACAGATAGGTTTGAAGGGAGAAGTTGCCTTCATCTGAAGAACAAACGCTGGTGGTGCCAGAAGAAAGTTCTGAACCAATGGGGAGTTCATATTCTCCTTCTGGCTCTCTAAAAGTGCCATTTTGGATTGTATCTGTTCACCTGTAAAAGATTCGTAGTGTTCTGTTGACTGTTCAGCTGGTCAGACTGATTTTCAGGTTTCTTAGGTAGAGTGCAGTCTAGATTCCCATTTCTCTTGGTTGTGGTCTTTGGACTGACTTACAGTTTCTGTGAAAATGTGAGAAGTCATTGTTGCTTCTATGACCCTAAGCTGGGCAGTTTGAAAGATATTGTTGGAGTGCTTGGTCTTCTGAGGTTTCATTACTGCTTATGGGATGCTGAGTGCTTGACTTGAAGACAGGAAATGTGTGAAAGTGAAAACCACAATTGATATTTACTGAGGTTGGTGGATAAGTCTTAAATATGTTTTAATATCAAGAATTCTTTTAAAGAGTAAATCTGGAAAAGCCCAAGGCAGTTTCATCCTAACAGACTAAGGCAAGTTGCAAACTTTTATGCAAAATTTCATGGCTTGAAACGTTAAAATGTTTTCTGGTTTAGATACTTATGTATGGAATTGACTTTTCCAAGGGAGTCTAGAATGGTAGATATCTTTTTATATCACTTTTAAATGTGCCATCAGAACATAACGATATCATAACCTAACTAAAATACAGGATGAATGAGCCTGTGTTCAGATACAGATTCACGCGTGTGGATCCTTATATGGTATGTTGCATTTCTACAAAATGATGACCAATATGAGTACTAACCCATTCAGGAAAGTAAGTGGCATTGAGTGGCGCTGGACTAGTGACTAGTCTGAGGTCTAGCTGTACTAGCAATGTGAATGGGTTAAGAAAGGACTTCGAGTCCTTTCCTGCCCAATGTAGGCACAGCTGTTCCTAAACATTCCTTTTGGATATTTTCCAACTTTTAAAAATCTTAAAAATCTTTAAAATCCTTGAAACTTTATATCTTACCTAGAAACAAGATACAAGATTTACTGTTCCATCAATATTCCCTGCAGGAATCATAGCCTTAATGTCAGTAAATCTACAGTTACTGGAATATAAATCACTTTGCACCCTCTGCTGGTTGTTTTCCATGCCAAATGTGGCAAATCTGGTCAGGAGCTCAAGAAGAGCTTTGGTAACTTTTTGTTGGAAGATGCTATAAAATCTCAACCTCTTAGTTTACTGCATGGGTATGTTTTGTTCTTTTCAGTTTTGCTCTGCAAACGTGAGGATTTTGCATGAGGTGGGCAGTTCTATGAATGCATTTTGTGTGTGTGTGTGCATGCATCTGTGTGTGTGTGTTTTGATATGATTAATCTGAAATTTCATATGTGGGTCCATACCATTCAGCTCAGAAGAGCTGGTTGTAGTGTTTTTATTTTGAAGTAGAATAGGGCAAGAGAATGGATTTCCCCTTCCCATGCTCTCCATGAGGAATTTTGTTTTACTGACTTCTATTGTTCTTTCCTAGGTACCGCATCACTATAGGTAACAAGACCTGTGTGTTTGAAAAGGAGAATGATCCATCTATACTGCGCTCACCTTCAGCTGGGAAGCTTATTCAGTATGTTGTGGAGGATGGGGGACATGTGTTCGCAGGCCAATGCTTTGCAGAAATAGAGGTAAGAGAGTCTCAAAGGACTGAGTTGGCAGCTGATGCTGAATCTGCCCACGAACAAAGCTGGGGAGGAAAAAAAGTTGAAATGTTTTGAAACTGGGAATTGAGGGGGTAGAATAATTCACAGTATTTCCTTTCTAAATGTTATGTTCTTTTTTTACCTGGACTAATCAGGAATCAGCAATCAGAATGATTGGGTGGGGGAAGAAAAATGACTTAACAGCTGAAACTGGAGCAACTAATTTACAACAGTAGCAAGTGATAAGCAAAACTTCTCAGCAGTGGGATTATGGTGACCATCTTACTGCAAGAGATAGCAAAGAAGAGCGTGATCTATGTGTACTGTGTCTTCCAGCTATGGTGAAAAAGACCTTCTATCTCTAGGCTATGGCTTGGCACTAGCAGAGACTCAGAAGCAGAGTTACATGCAAGGATTAAGTAACAGATTAAGATTTCTCTGACTATTTGATTATTTATGAGGTTGATCAGATGAGTTAAGCTGAAAGTAAGTGTCACTCCTCACTTGCAAATTACTTAACTTTTAGAGGAGGAGGAGGATGAGCAATTCCTACAACGCTGTGAGGAAACTGTGAGGGGTTGTGTAGACATGCAAGGCTCAAAACAGATTTGAGGGAGAGGAGGGTGTGTTGGCAGAGGGCAATTAAATCAGAGTGTGTAAGAGAAAAATACCAAACCAGAGATCCAGATATCCTACATAAATGCTTTTATGCTGTAACAGAGCAGTGGCTAAGTAGGAACCACCTACTCAGTTACAGTGTTCCCAGTTGTGCTGTATGCTACGGCAATGGTAAAACTAGACTGCCTCCCCCCAAACCCAAACTTTTTCCTCCAAAGGCAAGAGCTTCCATCTTTGAACTAAGGAAGCATCCCTGTTTGTGAACAGGAGTCAGAGATCTGTGACCTCTAGAAGGTAAACCAAATTACCTCCATTAAAAGCTAGTGTGTTGCTATATTTTTTTTGAGTGGCTCTCCTGTTTCTAGCCCTTAGAGTGCAGCAGTTGCAGCAGTAAATTGTATCTGCTTTATTGATTGTGTTGAATGTGGGACCTTCATGTGCACCTGTATGTCCAAACAGTATGGAACAGGTGACATTCCTGAGGATGGCTTCCTGCAGTGCTAATGTTGTGGCCTAGTAATTTGTTCTGCTGTTTGCTTTAGTGTCTGGGGTTTCATTCCCAGCATAAATGTGTACTTTTAAGCCTGTGAGGAAGCCTGACTGCAAAAGGTGCTCATCTAGGTGCTCATCAAGGTCTATGGTACGCTATCAGCTGCTAACTCATAAAACTAGACCCATCTGGGGAACACAGAAGCTGCAGGTGTAACCTGTTTTCCTTGTTGCAGGTGATGAAGATGGTGATGACACTAACAGCAGGAGAATCCGGCTGCATCCATTATGTCAAACGCCCTGGAGCAGTGCTGGATCCAGGCTGTGTCATTGCCAAGCTCCAGCTGGATGATCCCAGCAGGGTTCAGCAGGTAAGATGTTGCAAGAAGGACTGTGTGTTGTGTTTTTAATAGGATAGTGATGCTGAGAGTGGTTTAAGATGGTCCAAACTGTTGAACCAATTTCAGATTTGTGTCTCATGCTGGAATTGTTGCTTTATCACTTGTTTGTTTCAGAGGGAGACTGCAAGGATGTCTCTATCTATGACTGACTGATAGACTGAGCTTGCATACCACTCTTGTTCCTGTCTTACCTTAGTACTGTTATGGGTGCATGACTCTCTACGTAGGATATTGGCAGTTGGCAGTTAGCCAGATCTTTCTCTGCTTTATTCCAATGTGTGTGGTTTTTTTTTTTTTTTTTTTTTTTTTTTTTTTTTTTTTTTTTTTTTTACTTCTATGACTTTTTTGTCATGGATTCTTCTTTAAGTGATACTTTCGTGGAGGATAGGAATAGATATCCCAGATAAAAATGTGGCAGCCACTGTGGAAATTATTGTAGCAAATCTGGAGAGGGGAGAAAAAAAAAAGGCTAAGACATAGATCTCTTTAAGGTGAAAGGCAAACAGATATTTCATTAGGTGTGGTAGGCTGCGGTGTAGCTGGTGGTGGTGGAAAATAATCTGCCTTCAAGTAAAAGGCATGTTTCTCTGTCTCTCTCCCACTCACTCACTTGCATTTTCTACCCTGAATTCCCCCAGATTAAATCTGAGTCTCCATTCAAAAGTGAAAACTAGAGGAAAGAAGTGGGATTCTTCTTGCCAGTGCCGTGTAGGAGGGTTGGTGACACTGTAGTGTTTGTATTTCTAGGCTGAGCTGCACACTGGTGCCTTGCCGCAGATCCAGAGCACAGCACTTCGAGGCGAGAAACTCCATCGCGTTTTCCATTATGTCCTAGATAACCTGGTCAATGTGATGAATGGATACTGCCTGCCAGAGCCCTACTTCAGCAGCAAGGTACTGGTTACTTGTTGTGTCAGAGGGAAAGCAAAAACTCTTCCTGTATAGGATAAGGGCAACCAATTTGCACGTCAAAGCCAGAGGTCCAAGAATCAGGGCTGGAGGTTAAACTATCCTGCTAGTACCAGCTGGTGTTAGTTTTCTTTCTTGGATTTTCTCATAACCAGCCTCACCAGGGAGTAAAATGGGAGAGTCCCACCTGTGACACCGAAAACAGCCAAAGACAAGGAGTTGAATTCGATCTTTACTGCTTGTGCCTGCAGCCTTGAAGGTGTGAGCTGTGTGCATAGCCAGCTGTAGTAGAAGTCCTGGAGAAAGCAAGGAAGAAGGTGGATGACTCTGAGCCAGTTGCTGTGCCACCCTTCACCAACAGCTTTGGCATCTACCACAACTGTGTCTTCTAGTCTCCAGACTGGTTGCATGAGCAACTGTATTAAAGAAGACCTCACTGAACTTCCTTTCCTTTTCCCCTTCTTACTGCTTATTCTTTCCTCATCCTTGTCTATATACCAACTTGTCTCTAGGTGAAAGGCTGGGTTGAGCGGCTCATGAAGACACTGAGAGATCCATCTTTGCCTCTTCTGGAACTTCAGGACATCATGACCAGTGTTTCTGGACGAATACCACCCAATGTGGAGAAGTCCATCAAGAAGGAGATGGCCCAGTATGCCAGCAACATCACATCAGTCCTTTGCCAGTTTCCCAGCCAACAGGTGAGTAACCACACTTGCACAGAGGAAGAAGAATTGGATTGTGTTGGGGCAGAGAGAAAGAAAATTCGTTTAAGTTGTCTGGAGGTTAGTTGAACCTGGAAGGTGCATTCAGTTCCTGGATCTTGACAATGAAGGATGCTTGCATATATCACTTGAGCTTAAATATTTGCCTTTTGTATCTGTGGTGAAGGGTATGTGTACCCTGTTCAGTGTAGCTTTAAACAAGCTCGCTTGGGAATTAGAATCAGTTTAATCATAGTATTGTAGTGCCTTATGGGCATTTATTTACTTGCTTTTGGTTGGTACATATGCTGCAGTGTTAATTGCAGAGTCAACATAACCTTAAAAAAGAGTGGTTGCAACAAAAGGAGGCCTGATCAGATTCCAGGATAATGTTAGATGTTCTCTAATTCATGGAGTGTTTGTGAATAGAAAGCAAGAATGATTGATTGGGCAGAGATCTGTCATCCGTACCATGGCATGTTGTGAAGGTCCACTCTTTCCTTACCTTGAAGTTGTTTCTAGATCAGTCCCAACATTTTGCTTGTGCTGATGGCTGTAAGACATTAGAGGATTATTTCCCTAATATATGATATGATGCATCAAGTTTTGTCTCGCTGTCAAATGATTGCCTTCTGTAACAGTTTAAGACTTTACTCTTTGTTGGAGTTTGCTGGAAATCTGGTCTGTCCGGAAGTCCTCATCTGTGTGTGTGTTTGGCAAGATCTTCCCATCTAGGACTGGGACTGTTACGTGACTGTTCTCTTTCAGATTGCAAATATCTTGGATAGCCATGCAGCCACCTTAAACCGCAAATCAGAGCGTGAGGTCTTCTTCATGAACACCCAGAGCATTGTGCAGCTTGTACAGAGGTGAGCAGTTTTCAGGATGGTCCTGTAATTCCCTTTGTGGGTGTTTTTATTTTTATTTTTATTTATTTATTTTTTTTTCTCACCCCCCTCCTCCTCTCCCTTCATCCCTTCTGTCTGAAAGACTTAAGGCTGCTTGCTTTCAGTAGACCAATTTTGTCACATTTGAATTCTAAACCACTAAACCACTGGGAATAAACCTGCATACTTCCTTCAGGGAAGTCAGCAGTGAAGGGGGCCACATATGTGTGTGGCTCATAGAATATCCTGTTTTTGCTGCATATGCGAAGTACAGGTGCAGATTCTTCCTCTTTTTCCCCTTTGCCTTATGAAATGCAGATGTAACTTCTGTCGTGATACTGATCTCATCTTAGCTGTTTCATCAAGCAGCTGGTGTGTGTCCCTCCTCTCAACTTACAGAGTTTTGAGTATTTTTGGAAAAAGAAGAAAGTTTTGCTGCAAAACATTTCCCATGGTGATCCACATAGTAATGGCAGAGGTTATATATTCACTGCAGGGTTGTCCAGTGGTTTTCATAATCCGGTGCACTTGTGTCCACAGGCAAGCAGGTTTCTCCTGCCACTCATGTTGATTGTTACTTGTAGGTCTTTAGAAGCAAAACAGTGACAGCTGCGCTCAGTGCTAAGTTTGACCTGCTTGCTTCTGCAGGTACCGGAGTGGTATTCGGGGTCACATGAAGGCAGTGGTGATGGATCTGCTCCGTCAGTACTTAAAGGTGGAGACTCAGTTTCAGCATGGTGAGTCACTGAGTACATCAAACATTCAGTTTCTGAAAGAACCACACATGCTCACAAAAGTCCACATGGCCCCCTTCAAGCAACATTAGGCCACCTTTATGGTGAGCCTAAGCCATGAAGGTTTATTTTAAAGGGCTGCCTAGTCTGATCCTTCTCCTGGAGGAGGAGTTGGTGTCCAGTTTAAGCTTTCATGGTAAGAATGCTTGGAGTAGTTGTTGTTGGTCTGAACCAGCAGATTGCAAACTCCACCCGAAAGCTGCCTGTTCTACTGTTTATCTGCTGTAGGGATATCTGTCTTTCACATCCTGTGATTCCTTTTTAGTCTGGGAATGCTCCTTTTCTCTGTAAATCCTCAAAAGAATAGCTGCTATACATGTTTGTGATAACCTTCCTGTTTCTTATATCTTGTAGCAAGGTCTAGGTCTGGGACATGTTCTACCTGTATCAGTACACTGGGTTTTTAAAGTTACTTCAAATCCTGTAAGCAAGAACTTCTGTTTGACCTGGAGTTAAAAGACAGTATCACTGAATTATGTGGTTTCTTGTGCTGCAGTTTCTAGTGCATTACTGAGCTCTTTAAAACTTAGCCAGACTATTAGTTCTTTACTTGTTCTAGATCACAGATGTAGCTATTCTCATTTGCTTTTCTTTACTTTGACTCTGTCAACAGTGGCCCATAGCTAGTGTTCTCAATCTTATGTGTTCAACATATAAAAGTATCTTATTCGAACCTTGATTTTTTTTTAATATGCTGATTTCTGAGCATCTGAAGAAAGATTTTAATCAGGAAAACTGTTTAAATTTGTCCTACTACTTGTTTAGTTCTTCCTTGCCTGCTTATTAAATTCTGTAGTAAGAAAATCAAGTGCAATAAAGTAAAATCACTGAGTTGATAGCAACTGATGTAAAATACCAGGAAACTTTTCAGTGTTCATAAAAACATGCCTCAGACCTCAACCAGAAAGAGAGAATTGAATAAATGCATTGCACTGCTGTGTGCAGGCACAAGATGGCAATGAATCACTAGCTAATCTGAGGCTCTAATTCATACAGGTAATTCAGATTCTGTTCTACTTTTTCTTTCTTTCTTTCTGTCCCCAAACATGCACCAGCATAATAGTGCTGCAGATTCATTTCTACTTCAATTTGATGGTAGCAGAGGATGGTGCAGGTCTTTTTGCTATTGTTTTTTCTGATTGTCATTTGAATGAAAGAGGCTCTGATCACCACTACTCTCTCTGTATTGTTAACAAAGGAGATATTTGGCACTGGAACTGTTGAAAGTGAATAACAGGAGGATTCTTATTGTCAGAGGAGGGGATTACGGGGCGGGGTATGCTTCTGTCCCAGAACTGATTATGTGAATCATGTGAAGTAGATTGTCAAATTTTTTATTTTTATTTTTTTTAATGGGCTGGGGGGACTTCCAGTCACAGGCATTGCATGACACTCATGTAGAGTTTGGAAAAATGTGTGTTTTCTGATTGCAGGTCATTATGACAAGTGTGTCTTTGCCCTTCGGGAAGAGAATAAAAGTGACATGAATGCTGTTTTGAACTACATCTTCTCACATGCTCAGGTCACCAAGAAGAACCTGCTTGTTACAATGCTCATTGTAAGTTGTCTGCTGGTACTCTTGAAATTTGCTTCTCTGTGTAGATGTATGATTGATGCTTTGAAAGGTACCAAACTGACAGCTTTTAGCCTTAGAAGTGTTAGTCTTCTAGCCACAGAAGCAGCAGTATGGAGTTTCTTCACTCTTTCTCACTAGGGCACCTAAGCCCTGTGTTAGAGTGGCCCAGCACATACGGTTCAGTGCGGTTTCTGTGCACCTTCTGTTTCATGACTGCCTGCATTGATTGCCTATCAAATTGCTGTGCAGGCTAATTATGCAAGTGATTTGTGAACATCTGTGGGGAGATGAGAATGCTGACTTAACTCTTAGATTGGGAGGGTGCTAAAGACTAACTTTTAGACCCTGGTCTGTGACTTTACACTTGTTTTATTTTGCTTAGTCTTGCAGAGAGATCCTATCTTTACAATAGCTCATGATACTCAAATGGGAGTTGCTTTGTTGGAAGGCAAAATAATATGCTATCAGTACAAAAACCGTTTGCTTTTTGTGCAATAATGTTATAATACCAACATTTTTATGTTATTAGTTATTAGTGAGGATGGGTTCCTGGCAGTGAATGGCCAGCCCATATGGAGCTCCCTCAGGGGTTTTACTTGCTCTTCCTTGATAGGCCCTGGCCTGGTCCATAGGCTCAGCAGTTGCTCTCTTAGCCTCTCCATGGTGCTGAGCCACAGAAAGCCTCCTCTTTGGTCTGCAGTGATGCCTTCTGACTGGCTGTACACCAAGCTGCATGATGGAGTCTGTGCAGGACTCAACCTCTCAGCTCAAGGTGGTCCCTCTGGATCAGGCTCTCCGGGGTGCTTGCAAAGGAAAGAGGAATCTCTTGGACTCAAATCCCTCTTGGTCAGTCCTGGATTCCACTGTACAAACACAAAGCAATCCTGACGCTAGGACCTGCCATCCACCTTACTACCTGTTTTATTTTTCTGTCTTGTTACTCTGTGCGAAATATTAATTTTCATTCACAGCAGCCCCTCTGTAATAGCTAAACGCCACAGTATCTTACATTTCCTCCAAAACTAAGCAAAAAGCCAAGAGTCGAGCCCTGTCTTTTCTTTTTCCTGCTTCTTAATTTTTTTTTTTTAAAAAAAAAGCTTCAAAAAAAATCTCTGTCCCACGTATCACTTTGAATGCCCACCTTCCTTGAGGCGGGAAGAATTTAGATACCATGTGATTTTTTGGCATAGACTAGAGTTTTAGATATCCTGTTTTTTAAAAAGTGAATTATAACACAACCTCATTCCCCCCCCCCCTTCTCCATCCACAATTAAAAACATAAAAAGGGTCAAAATTACCCTAGACTGAGCCTGGTTTTCTTAAATTCTAATTTGTAAGATATGAGGACCCTGGCATTCTTTCTTTCTGGCTCCCTTTTTTTTCCCTCTCTTCCCCCCCCCCTTTTTTTTTCTTTTTTTCCCTCTCTCCTTTTTGGTGTGTGGTGTGATTGTAAGTAACGCTTGCCTTAAGAATCTCATTATTTGAACACGGAGCCATATTTCCTCTGAGAATTCTGGAGTAGCTTTGAGCTGGGGCTGTTCATTTCTCAAGTAATCATGCTGGCGTGATGGAGAGAGAAAATGGCAGCTGTTCGCAGCTCAGGCCTTCAATTTTCTTCAGAGTCCAGTCACTCAAGTGTGTAATTACACAGGGGTGCTGGGGAGGCGTTAGGCCTTGTCAAAGAGCTGGTTTGAGGCTGTGCTCGCTGCCTTTGCCAATCAGCGCAAGCAAAAGCCAGTGCAGCACCAGTTACCTGCTTTATTTTGTTGTTGTCATCCTGATTATTTCTTGCTAAGATGGGACTGAAACTTTTTGTCCTTTTTTTTTTTCCCGTGCAAGCCATATCTCAGAGGCAGAGTCTTGCTGTGTCTCCACGTTGGTTAGTAAAGAGCCCATCTGGGAGAGTGAGGGGTGCGCTGGGAGGCAGGAAGAACAGCAGCAAAAAAAGATGATCTGAGTTTTCCTGTCTTTCCTATGTGCTCGCTCTTCCCCTCTCCTCTTCCCCGCACTGTCTGTTATACTCATCTCAAGTAAAGGCCAACAGCCCGGTTCACTGGAACTTAAAACGCGCTAGCGACGATCCCCCCGGGCCCGGTGGCGCGATGCCGCCTGTGGCCGCTCCAGCCGTCCTGCCTGGGGCCTGGCGAGCGGGAGCGTACCCGCCGTGCAGGCGGGCATGCGGGGACTGCCAGTATGAGCGGGCAGCTGAGGCTTAGGTGGTGGCTCACCTGTGACCACAGCGTTGCCTACGGCAAAGCCAGGAGTCGTGGTCTGCTGAATTACAGGTCACTCCATTAACCAAAAGACCATTATTCGTCCTTCCTCTGACTCGCATTACTCTTCATGTCTTAGGGACCCTGTGGCACATTTGGTCATCGTGGTGAAGGTTGTGGCATTTTATGGGTTGCCAGTTTATTTATGTGGGATGGTTAAGTTTGTCCTCCAAGGGCAAACGTCACGTCAAAATACCTTGATGTTTATGTTGCTGTAATTGATGTATCCCTAGGAATCCATTATTAACAAGGGGCTCTGAGGATGGTTTTAGTAATAGTGTGATGCTGTCATCATTCACTTTTTTTAGCTAGCAGGCGTTTAAGGTAGGATGGAACTACTTCATCCTTCATGTATTTGTTGAAATATGGTGTGATTTGATGTTGTATATTCATTTTATGTAGTCAACTGGCTGTTGTATGCATAGCGTAACCTTAAGTGGACAGAACCCCTTGTGTTTAACGGCATGGCAGACGTCCTGTGTGCCTGTTTTGGTCTTTCATTACCTTGTAATACTGCAACACCTAGGATTTCTTATTTCAAATATGGTTCAGGCGGTTCTTGAATTATTTGCTGTTATTGAATTCACATACTGATCTGGAATACGTAGATTTATGGGACTTTTTTCGGAAACAGTCATTATAATGTTTGGCCGGCCCAAGTCTGATTAGTGGGGGACAGCAATCTAAGAGTTAGTAGCCTAGGGGAGGGTGGGGGGGTGGGTGTTTTTGTGATTTGATTTTGGTCTCTGTCACTGGATGTTGCTGTATGTCATCTTTCCTAGGCATGACATAATGCTTGAGTGGGATCAGAAAGAAAGGGATCAAGAACAGTATGTGGGAAAAGGTGTTTAGGTTTGGAATTGTGTGTAGTGTAAGCTGTTATTTACTAATCAGTCTATGGGATTTGTATTATTTGTTTCTTACATTATTTTCTGTGGCAAGCTTGTCAATTTGCTGCACAGAGATTTTCCCTTTTTCATTTTATATTTCTTGGTTCTTCAAAGAGCCTTTTTTTGGATTGCACATATTTAAAATCTCTTTAAAACTCCAAGGCACCATCTCTTTCCTATTCCAAATCCATGTTTCATCTCTCATTTGCCCCCTGTGATTTATTTGCAATGGGAAAAGCTGCAAGAGCTGTATAGAAGAAACATGTTAGAGGCTCCTAGAGGATTACTAGCTTTGGGAGCGTGAGGGAGCTGTCTCACAAGGCACTGTGAGTAGTTGAAAACCATGGAATTATTCGTGGGAATTGAAACTATTTTTGGAAGAAAGTGTGCATGACAGTATACCTCCTCTGTTCAGAAAACAAAATAGATTTCTTTAGTGTTATCATTTTTTCAATGTCTGAATTCAAAACAATTTCAAAACTGGAGTAGACTTTAGGAGATTCTCTCAGCAATTAAATTCAATCTGGTCATCTTTCACCGTGCAAGTTTGCTGATCTTTGCATGCTACAAAAGCCATTTCACTATACTTAAATGCTCTTTGAGTTTTGCATTGTTGCTAGGCAAGACTTTCTGGTACAAAGCTGAAATTAGGTAATGGGAGAACGTCTTACAAGTCAGTACTTCTCTCTATATATTTGGATGCCAAAATATGTGCTACAGCTAAGAAATTGATTGGGGTTGCCAGTGTCCCTACTTTCTTCTCTAGCACTTTAAGTTTATTCTTACACGCATAAAATTATTGAAAGACTCATGCTTGGATCCTTGACCGCATAGAATTACAGAATAATTTAGGCGGGTACCTCTAGAAGGCCTCTAGTGCCTAACTCAAAGCTATATATATTTAATCTTTAAACCCTTTTGCAGGAGGAGGGAAGATGGTTTTCTTTGTTTTAAACATTTCCAATCCTTTTTGTTTTTAGGACCAGCTATGTGGCCGTGACCCCACCTTGACAGATGAGCTGATTAATATTCTGACAGAGCTGACCCAGCTCAGCAAGACAACCAATGCTAAAGTGGCCCTGCGAGCACGGCAGGTAAGGGAGAAATTTTAGCAATCAAAGCAGATCCCTGTTAAAGACAGACTGCTGTTGCTGATCAGGACTGCTCCCACTTGGAACGTGCTATTTTGGAAAGTCTGTATCTTGTGATGTTTGTTTTGGTTACTATGCAAATATGAAGAGCAGAATATTGTGAGCAGCCCATTACCAGTGAAGATGATTAACCAGTGATTAACCATTGTGACAGTTTAACCAAGGTTGAAGTAGCTTCTTAATCACTGTATGTTGTGAGGTTAAGATTATGCTCCTCTGTCACTGCTCCGTCAGCTTTGTCTGGCTCAAAAGGGAATTCACTTAGGGTAGTCTGATTTGTGTGATACAGGGAGTCAAACTACATGAACCCTGCAAGCACAAGCGTAGGCTGCCTAGACTGCTTAGATAGCTGTAGAGTAGCCAGCCAGGGCTCATTGGCTACCGTGCAATTGCAAATCAGTCTGTGCAGAGAACAGGGAGTAAAACATAGACAAGAAACAGATGTTCCTTTGCAATTCCTCAGGAATTATTGCAAATAATTTGTTGGTCTTTTGGGGACTTTCTTCTGGCTTTTGAGTTACTTCTGTTAATTTGTTTTTAACCCTAAAATAATTGGAAAAAAGCTCTTGATACGGTCATTTTCAAGAGTCTAAACAGATGGTAATTTGAATGTCAGATGCGCACCTGGATATCATAGCGAGCTTCCTCTTTAGTGGTTTGTCTAGTCAGGAAGGAGCAAGAGGGCATAATTGTTTCATGATAATGTTAACCCTGAAGTCTGATCACTCATCTCACTCTGCAGTCCCTATCTTCACTCTAAAAGTCTTCAGCAGGGAAACTGACACTTTAGGGATCTCTCCTTTTATTTCAGTGTCTGAGTGTTGAAAATGAATCGGATGTTTGAAGCTGCTCAGTGACCTTATGTTTCCTTCAGGATTGTATCTTTGTCCTTGAACCATTCAGAGTTATTGAACCTCTCAGCAGCATGCTGAGGACAGTGCTGCAGTCCTGGTGTATGTCTTTATGTTGCTCTTTCACTTCATTTTCCCCTGCAAGCTGCTTCCCCTTCCTACCTCTGTATCCTTCATGTTGGGCATTTCATACGTGGCACCAGTGGCTCTTGCTTGCCTTGCTCGGAAGCTGTGAAAGGCCGTCTCCGTTGCTGGCCTCCCCACAGTTGTTGCCTGACAGATCTGCTTTCCAATTAACAGCTGGTCAGGCAGTCACCACAACTAGCAGCTTTACAGCTCTACAGTGCTAAATCACATGCACTTATAGAACTTGATGGAAGCAGTTCCTTTTCTCCATGGGGAATGGCCAATAACACAAACCAAGCAGATATGCAAATGAGACTGGTTATTGGGAGGAAGTTCACAGCATCACTCAGGTGCCACTGAATTCACAGGGGAAACCAGTTACCTCTTCTGGGATGGAGCGTGCAGTCTTGGAGTTGCAGCCTCTTATGATGGACCAGCATAGTTCCTTGCACTGACACACTTTGCATTTGCTATTTACCAGGTTCTCATTGCTTCCCATTTGCCATCCTACGAGCTGCGTCACAACCAGGTGGAATCCATCTTCCTGTCCGCCATTGACATGTATGGACACCAGTTCTGCATTGAGAACCTGCAGGTATCTATCAAACTTTTCTCCTTGTTTCCATGCTTTTTTTTCTCACTTAGCTTATGGTTCTGCTTTAGATCTCACCCAGAGTTCCAGGGTCATTGGGGCATTAAATTATATTGGTCTGGTTTCTACCTTCCCCCTCATTTTTGTTTTCATTATTACACTGATATCAGAGGAGAAATGCACCTCTAGTGCTCTAGATCATGACTCTTTTACTAGCTTTTGCTTAATGGACTCAAGTAAGACTTGCATGTTTTGGCTGCTGTCTTCTGCTCTGGCTTTCCCTTTAAGCATATTGTGGTGTTTTACCAGATCATGAGGTGTCTGAACATACACTCTGAAAACAATTCTTGCTTTTGCCAAAAGCTTCAAAGAGTCTGTAGACTGGGATTATTTGTGGGTAGGTGGGTGGGTGGAGAGCAAATTATGCCCACTGCTGATCCGGCAGTGATCTTGCAAAGGATTATCAGAGTAAGATCATAACTTAAAAAATTCTTTTTTACTCCTGATAACTAAAGACTTAATTGTGATGTATATTGAATTTTTACAGTTAGTATAAAGGCTGACTTAGAGTATTGGGGAAGTATGAGCTGGCTTATGTTCTGATAAATGGGCAAAGAACTTGGACTGAGAGTTGCTAGGGCTTTCGTTTTGCTGTGTTTGTCCAGCATTTAGTATGAAAAGGTACTAATCCTTGATGGAAAAGAAAAGCACAGAAATGAGAACTGGTCAGAAAGCAGAATAAAAAACTGATGTGAAAGCAGTATTTTCTCAGACTTTTGTTCTGACTTCATTTGGAGTTTTGCTTTTTTGTCTGATCCTGATTACAAGACAGGGAGTTCTGTTTTAAAGCTCTGTTACATGCAATCTCTTCTAGAAACTCATTTTGTCTGAGACATCCATCTTTGATGTGCTGCCCAACTTCTTCTACCACAGTAACCAGGTGGTAAGAATGGCAGCTTTGGAGGTAAGTTTGTTCCCACTGTAAAAGGAAAAGCTTTTCAGTTCTATGTATTTTTTTCATTTTTGTTTGTGCTTTAATCACTGTTACCTTGCAAGGTTAAGAGAGCTATAGGTGCGGAATTGTATACCAGCACTTGGAGTCTGGTATTTAACACTGTTAACATTTATAACTTGTATCTGAAATTTTAGCCAATTATCTTATTTGCTTAAAGCAGATTTGCATGGGTGAAAGGACTGAGGATGAAGCTACTATCACGAAATATAGTCAGCCCATCCTGTGCCTTGTGGTGATGCTTGTATCTTGCCAAACTGGCCCTTCTCAAATAACATTACTTGAATTCTTCTGTTTAAGTTTAAATTCAATCTGTATACTAATTTGGAGGCATCTGCTTGGTTTTTAATATTTGTATCAGTTCTCCAGTGTATCATTTGTTGTCTTTCTCTTTTTCTGTTTCCCCGGTGCAGCTAAATTGATTGAATTTCTCTTTAAACAGGTGTATGTTCGAAGGGCATACATTGCCTATGAGTTAAACAGTGTTCAGCATCGCCAGCTGAAGGATAATACTTGTGTGGTGGAGTTCCAATTCATGCTACCTACCTCCCATCCAAACAGGTCAGATCATGTATTCAGGTTCCTTGGGAGCTGGAGGTTTTATGAGAAGCTACTTCCTATCTCAACAGAGAAAATTTGCAATAGAAATGGTGGAAAAGGGGAGAGTTCCAGTGCCTCAAAAAAGCACAAGTTAATTAAGATAAAACCCTACATTACCTAGTTCCTGCTCTTTAAGTTCTAGCTGAACCTTGAGCCTTCAAAAGGTGTAATTCCAGATAGATTATTAAACTGCTAGGAATTTTAATAAAGAACAGTCAAACAATTTTTTCTTTTATTGGAGAGGCTGAAATCTCTTATAGCATGATAAGGGCTAGCAGCCTCCTTTTTTTTTTGTTTTTTTTTGTTTTTTTTTTTTTGTTTGGGGACACCAAGATGCATGTATAAATATATTTGATATATAAATGTAACAGTTGAAATACTTCATTTTCAGTCAGAATTTTTCATAATTTTTTTCATGATTGCTGAAACTTAAAGTTGCAAACCAAAGCATCAACATTCATTAAAGACGAAGGGTCTCATCTCACAGTGTGTACTAAAGCCATTAAAAAAATCCCTTGATTATCAGAACTTCTCCAGGATCTGCCAGGTTAGTCAGTCTTAGGGGGTCCTTCATTTGCACTGAAGGAGCTCAGGAGGATATTTTATTTTTTGTCCCAGGCAGTGGAGAGTGTGATGAAGCCAGAGGTGCAGTAAGTCTCCATGGCCACTGGGTGCCACTGTTGATCAGTGCTGGACTGGCAG
The DNA here is from genome assembly GCF_028389875.1 of Rhea pennata. NCBI lineage: Eukaryota > Metazoa > Chordata > Aves > Rheiformes > Rheidae > Rhea > Rhea pennata. The sequence goes on from NC_084682.1 coordinate 2,210,053, forward strand.
TATGGTACCAGGGCTATTTCTCTCCTTTGTTTCCAAACATCCTTTTCCTTATTTTATTTTTGGTGGGGCTGGGCAATGGGGTCTAGTCTCGCTTCATTGAGAATCCGTAAGTACGTTTTATGAAATGGCTTTCAGAATCTGGTTTGCTAGAAATAAATGACTGTCCTCAACAAGCAGTGCAAAGCACTCATGATACAAATGGAACATGCATTTGGTCTCATCTGTTTCCTACATCACTAGAATATTTGTAAATAATTGCATACTATTTTTAGTACCCCTTTATAATGCTCTCTATCTCCCCATTCTTTCTCCATTTCCTATCTTTGCTAGACTCAGTCACCTCTGTAACTTGGGAGTTATTTGGCCTGCCCATGCTGACCACTGCTCTATTACTGTGCACAGGATTAATTGGACAAGGTCAGCTGGAAGATGAGAATTGTTACCTGCTTGGGGGAGAGCTGCTATGTCCAGAAATTTCCTTTCCCCATTACACTGAATTTGCTGGAGCAATGTTCTGAAACTTGGTTCCGCTTCTCAACTGTTGGCATTGCTGATGGTTGAATGAAAATGCATCATAGTCCTTGTGCAGAGGCAGGCAGGCAGGCTTGGGGACAAATTCGCTGCTTACATAGGCAGGTTCAGTTCCTCTGAGTTGCACCTCCGTATGTTAGTGATGTTGCTTAATGCAGCTTCTTGCAGTACACCGCAACTATTGTGTGGCCAGGTGCTAAAGCACAGCAGATAACAGGAAATCTAGAGACTTAAATTAGTGCTGAGTATGTTGATTTAAGCTATCTGTAAAGGCAGTCCTTATGTTGAGATCAAGACACGGAGCACTGAAATCTCGAAACTGTCTCTGACTTTGTCTTGCTTAAGTCTTTCTTGTCTTTGGCCGTGTTCTGTGTGTCTTATGTTTTTCTGTATCTTATGCAGCATGAACTTTTACACTGAAAAGCTAATAATGCATTCCCAGGGCAAACCTCAAAGCCAAGGTATCCCAGCTGATGAAGCAAAATGTCATTTGAGGCTCTGAAGGCTTGAGCTGTGGTGAACCAGAAGGGGAATTCAGAGAGCCCTAAGACAGCATTCTTTTTCCAAATTGATGTTGGTTGTAGGCTGCTATAAAATATTTGATCAAATATTGAAAAATTTGAAGTCCTGGTCATGGTTGTATCTGATTTCTGTGAACTTCTAATAGCTTGAATTTTACTGGAGCAAATATTGATGTAGAGAAAACTGCAAACTGATAAGAGTTTTGTTTGTGGAATCTTTACAACCTCTGTCATTGGTATTTAACCCTGATATGCTCTGCTTCTGGTCTGACTAGTCACAGCTAGGTGCTAAGTCTTTGTATTTTGGTCATTGAATGATTTTCATCAATTGCCCACAATACAGCTTTACATTGCGTCAGGGAGGAAACAAAAACTGTTAAATCTGAATAACAATGTTATGGAAATGCAACCTGCTTCCGGTGGGCAGAACACTGCTTTGAGAATTGTTTGTTTACGTTAACAGAAAACACCCTGTCTTAAGAATCCCCACTGATCTTGATTACAAGGGTAAGGCACAGGGAGAAAAATCTCTTATAGTTGAAACCATAGAGGGCTTTATAGATCAAAACCAGCACTCCTTACTGCTCGGTGGAAACCAGATGAGGAATGCAGTGTAACCATCTGCTGCCTTTTGCAGTAAATGAAGTCTCCAAGCCCTCTCCAAGTAGAGGGCATTGCAGTAATCCGATCTGGAGGAAGTGATACAAGCGTATCTAGGGGATGCTGATCGCTATGTTCTGCAGCAGGGTACTGCAGACAAATGTGTGTGTGCAGAGCGCCTTGCGTTTGGATAACCTGCCTCTTTCTGTCATCTAGAGTCCTAGTGGGAAAAGAAAGAGAAAGAAATGAGCCCTGTTTTGAGATGTTCTTTGCTTCCCTCATGTTCAGACTGCCCTGCTGAGATGGGAAGCTGGTTATTGGCTGGTATCTAGAGAGTTCAGCTTCCTTTGTGAGGATGGCGGGCCAGGTGAAAGCCACTGAAAGGCCTTTCTTAGGTGCTCAGCACAAGAAACATTGCTTGCCTCTTACCTTAAAAATCTTCTGTTCAAAGAAACATTGTGTCTAGGGGACACACTGAAGGGGACGGAATTATAGTGCTTTTTCGAAAGAAGTTCTTTCTAGTAATTTCTCATCTCCTCTTGTTCGCTTGGACAACCATTCTTAGGTCCGAAGCTGTAAGGTTTAAATTGAACTTGGACATTGCTGCAGCCTGTTTTTGGAGCCTGCTGCAGAATCATGCTGAGGCAGTGTTCCTACTAAAGTATTCAATTTTTTCCAACTCGTGACATCGCCACAGCTAGGCTGTTTAGCTGCTCTCTTGGTCTCTCCTTTCCTGGTAACAGCTGTGCTGGAGAATGAGGAGGGAAGAACTCAGTGGTAGACTTGCTCCCACAAAACAAGCTGCTGTCAGATGCTGAGAGAATTGCTGACAAGGGTGAGTTAGATACTGGAAATATCTTTATTTTGAGGTATGGCAGTGATAAGAGTTTTTTGCCTCAGATATCCATCCTGAGGATGCTGAGCTACAAAGGAAATTGTAGCATAACCCAGCCTCTCATTTTGCTTACTTTCTAATGCCTTACCCCTGCCTTCCCAATCCATCTGTACTTTGAGTCCATGCCTTCCTGTTATCCTACATGCTACCCCTACCTGACACTCAGCCTTGAGACATCCTCAAGAATCTCAAACTAGGAGGTATGACTGGGAGGTAAGGGCGAAGGAATGTTTTAGCACTGCAGCTTCCCTCTTCCTTCTGGATATTCTCCAAGCCACAAAAGACTTTAAGAGAACTTCTGATAATCGGCATAGTTATAAAGCAAGTCTTGCTTTTGAAATATGATAAACTAGTTTTCAAGCACTAATTAACGCTAGTTGCATTTAGAGTTGGAAGCGCATGTGACTCAGGAAACGTGAACATGTGGGCAAATGTCTCAGATGTGCCTAGGTTGAATTCAGTCTTGAGACTGCATTCCTGCTGCTCTTGGTGCTTCTGAGAGTGGAATTTAAGTCTAGTCATTAGTTGCTTTGTATTTCCATGGGACTCAGTCTAAACGTCTTAGTTATCTTGTGTGTGTTCTTTTCACCTGATATCTCCTCTTTCTGTGGTTGTAGATCTGTGTTGGCACCTCAGCTGGAATTTGATGTTGCTGATGTCAAGGCTTGAGAGTGATGCATGATTCCTCCTTTGCTGTCTCCTGATGTTTTATCATCTATGGAGTATTTTGGTGGTGGTTCTTTTTTGTCAGCCTCTTTGCTTAGAGGTCAAAAACATTTTTAAGGCTGAAAACCAAATTACCTAGTGCTGCTTTCTGAGAGTTCTTTTTATGGAAAAATCAGAACCCAAAACTTGCTTTCACTTCAGTCAGGGTTTATAGATACCTTTATATCAGTTCCTTCCTGCTAGGCTGCTTCATCATTTTATAATGATATATTCCTAAGGTTTGAATGTCTAACAAAATGGAAGCATTTTCTGTAGACTTAAGTAGCTGCTGAAAAGGCCTCTTGCATCAGTTATTGTATTCCTGGTACCGAATCGGCTGTGCTGCTTTGGACTTTAACCGTGTAAGCCCTGAGACTTGAGTGCAGAACTTGTACTGTATCATTAGGTAGCCTGAGGTCCCCTCCGTGTTGCGGGAGACTCACTGATATCAGGAGGGAGGAGGGGAAAACAATTCCAGGACACCTGTAAATCCCTGCAGTTTCGTGCTGAGGGTTTGATGTTAATTAGACAGCAGGCAGCAGTAATGTGCTGCAGCTCCCTTGGCTTGCCTGTTTCAGAAAGGGCAGAATCTTCCAACAGAGCAAAGAAGGGGCTGTTGAAGGGGCAGCAAACTGAATGGAACAACGATAATTTTATGCAAATTGGACTTCAGTAGCAGATTCAGCTTGGCTAAATCGCAGGGGGAGCAGAAGAATAAGGAAAAAAAGAGGGAGAGGAAAAACCCAATCAAAATGTATGGTTTGAGGCATGTTTCACAGCCTTCTGTTTAGATTCTTCTGCAGAAATGAAGAAACATAAGAGGAATGCCACTGGTCACAGCCAGTGGAATTGCTCTTTCTCCTGTGGTACTGCTGTTAATAACTACAAGTGGGTTATTCAGCCGACCTCTGCTGATTCCGCTTTGTTGCCTGATTTCAAAAGCTTTGCCCTGTGCTGGCACTCAATCACAGCTTGATATAACCAGTAGTGCTTTGCATGCATTGCCATCATTTTCATAGGGGAGTTCTGTTGCTTAAAAAAGGAGGAGGAGGGGAAGGAAAGCAAATTCAGATTCAACTAGGAGGTGTTGAAAGGGGCTAAGGAGGTTTTTGTTTGCTTGAGCAGAAGGAGGTGTAGTTGTAATGCTTAGAGCATGCTGCACTGCCTGCTTAGGTACAGAATGATCCCTAGTGAGATTCTTTTCCCTGGTTAGGAAGAAGAATGGATCTTAAAAAAAAAAAAAAAAAAAAAGAAAAGAAAGAGATAGGGAGAAGGACTAGAGCTGATGTGGTGAAGTTGTTTCTGAACCTGGGATCAGCTATACCGAGCTGGCTGTTGAGATTGCTGTCAGTGCGTGCACAGTTAGCTGTGAATTTATTCGGCTGCTTCTTTCGCAAACATTGCCAGAAAGCAGAGCAAGCCAGTTTGTAACTGGTGTTTTACGTGTTAGACCTGCTGCAGTCTCTGGAAACTCTAGAGATGCTGCTCAGTGAGTGGGTTGTATTGCCTTTTTGCAAGGTCTGGTTGTGCTGAAAGCATCAAAACTTTCCCTCTTACTGCATTTCAGTGACAGGCAACAATCCAATTCCTGGTGTGCACAACTCCTCCCCAGCTCTCGTGCCTGTAGATACAGAGCCAGCCCTATAATGTGCAACGTGGAGACTGTTCTTGCTCCATTCTTTTCCGCAATCACCAGTCACGGAGTCTTCTGTTTTTCTTCTGTTTTGCTGGCTGAGGTTCTCACCATGACCTCTTCAGTGCCACACTGAGTGGCTTGGAAGCAATTACTGGAGCAAGGCAGCAGGAAACTCCTTTTGAGACAGAATAGGTGATATCTCATGCTGCGGTTCTCTCTCTATTTGTTTTTTGAAGCTATTCAGCAACCACTACAGAATAAGTGAACTTGGTGCAGGAACAGCTGGTCCTCTTCAGACAGTTTTTTTCTAACTGAAGCAGATCACGTGCAGCTTTCTCACTATTTGCCAAGCTAAAGAATATGTGTCAGCTCCCTGCAACCTTGTGTCTCGTTCAGTCCTTACGACAGGCTTTGCAGCACAGTGTCTCTTCCCATTGGTGAAATTAAATCTTTACTGTTGAACAGATGTATTTGTAGTCTGATTTGGGCAGCTTCTTATATGGCTTGAAGAGATCCTGAGAACTTTTCATACCTCTACCAATAATGCATCTAACTCAAACTTGCAGGGAATATGCCTCTCCTATGACAAAACCACTCCAAGCAGGACCCATACAGTCAGTGTATGTAGCACTGTGACCATGCAAATACACTAGTCACTAAACACCCACCCAGTAACTCTGGGTCTTGCCTATGGTTAAGGATGTTAAGGAAGTCTGTGGCTTGACCTCCTGCAGGTTGCCGAAGGGAAGGGGAGGGGGACTGTCCAGTTACAAGCTCCCTGAAACTTTGCTTTCAATTTTTTCTCATTTGCTAATCTGTTTATACAAGTGTCTTGTGTGCATGTATTTTTTGTTTCAGTTTAATCTTTCAGAATGTCAGATCACAGAAATTCCTACATCTCATTGGAGGAGTGTGCCACCTTGTGCTTTAATGAATGTAGCTAGCATGGGCTAGACCTTTCTGTTCCTATGTTAGTGTGCAAATGTGCCCTTGACCCTCCTCTCTGCCTTCTATGTGCCATTACGCCCTGGTCTGCATGCAAAACTGAATTTTGGATTGATGTTAAAAAGGATTTGTAAAACTTTCCTGAAGTTAGCCTCAAGCTCTGCTTGGTTTTTTTGGTGCTCAGGGTCTTGAATGCTGAAAATCCAGAGTATTCTACAGTGTTTAAGTGCTTGTTTGCTTTATTTCTGCACTGTTTTGGGAGCCAGTGTGAGCTGCTGCTTAAAGTAGAGGTTTGGCAATGAGGGTTTGGTTTCCTTTGCTGGACCAGATGCAGTTTTCCTGTGTATGTGTTCACTTTTTGCATCTGTGCTGTAGTTTGTCTTTCTGACAGTGGGTGCAGACTTCTGTGTCTGGTCTTGCTTGTGAAGCTTGCTTGATGTCTGCAAAGGGCTTGAAGGTGATATAATAAGAGATGCTGTGGAAATGCAGGGTACTTTGCAAATACAATGTGTGTTCCTGGGATATTGTTTGCATGTTACATGCATGATCTGTGCTTATTCCCATGGCAGCAATGGCAAGCAAAGTCAGGTGGTGGGTGCCTTCTCAGGGTCAATGGAATTGAATTCTGCCTCTTTCTTGATGGTTAACAGATTTTGTTCATTAAATTGTAAAGTTGTTGCTGATCTGTGTATCAGCATGATGATAGTTCTTTATTATGGCTTTCACTAACCAATCTGTAACTAACTGTGGTTGTTTGATTACAGAGGGAACATCCCCACGCTAAACAGGTATGGTACTTGTCATCTTTTAAAATTTGAAAAGAAAGACTAGAAAGAAGTAGCCTAATACTTACTGTTTTAACATGTTTTGTTTTAGTACCCTTATCTTTATTTGGGAAGCTCTCAACCATAACTCTTTCCCCCCTCCCCTTTCTGCTTTTGTCTAAAACATGTTTTCAGCTTTTCTTTACTTTTTAAAAGCAGCTTTGCATGTGGCAAGCTTTAAAATTAAATTTGCCAGGTGCCTTAGTTCATCTGTTGTATGATACACAGTGAACTTTAGCAGAATGCTGCTTCTTGGGGGTCTCTTTTTTGGAGCTCGATTCCCAGCTGCTGACTCTCGATAGGGCGTCACAGTGGCATCGCAGGCGTTGGATTCTGGACAAGAGCATACCTGGGGCTGCTCGGCTTCCTGCAACTCGCTCAGAATTTGTTGAGGCTGTCTTACCTCCCTCACCCCATAGATGCATCTACATCTCAAACAGCTGACAGCATGTTTTGTTGTGTTTCAGATGCTAATTTTTCCTCCCTTGTCTCAGTTTGAAAGTATTTCTTGTTTATAGTAATACATGAAAAATGTCTGCTGTCTTTTTGTTTAGTTATTGTTCTGTGGTATTTTTTGTATTAGTTGTAAGAAATGTACACCAAGACATGTCCTGAAAATTTTTTGCTCTTTCAAAATGTGAACACCTATTATTTATTACTGCTTACAAACCTCCTTAGGGAAAAATAGTAAATATGGGCCTGAAAGTCTCATGGCTCTTAATCAGAGATAAATTGCAGAAACCTAGAGTGACTTCAAACATGAAGAGAGCTATTGATCAAACTGATGATATTTTAGACTTGTTAGTAGTGTACTTAAAGCCATATAAAACTATTTTTCTGTATGTGAAAAGAAAGAAATCTTAGAAAAGCCAGTAAGAAGCAGTGTCAGCAATCCACAGTTTGGTGCTGGTCCTGATTCTGGGTAGCTTACCAGCGTGCCATATACAGCATTATCGGGCCCTTAATTTGCCCGCTATGCAGCTGGGGCCTGAGCCAGTAAAGCAGTTGAGCATCTGTTTGTCTTTGCAAGATGCAAATTAAGCATGTGCTGTGCTGAGTCATTGCCCTGGTTCTTTCCCATTGCCTTCTGCCTCCTGTTGTGTTACCATTTGGGGAGGACAGAAACTTTGCCAGTGTCTTCCTAAACCCATGGGGCAATGAAGCAAGTGACAGTAAACTGTTCCTGCGTCACCGAGTGCTGCTGTGTGCCAGCTAGTCATTTCCGTCTCTTAGGGCAAGCTTGAAAGTCTCACTGTGTTGCAGGGAGCATTTGAAATAGGACCCTCAGCAGATTAAAATTAGTCTGCAGTTTGGAGGTTAGGATTATTCCCTGATTCTGGTGGCTAGGGAAGGGAGGCCTACGTAGTTGTATGTCCTTTGTTCAGTGGGAGAGAAACTTCCTCTGCTAGTCTTCACTGTAGCATTGTGGATCTTTGGGGAAAAGAAAAATCCAAACCCCTCAAAACAGCACAAATTATTTCACAGCCAGTATATGCTACTGTGGCAACTGAAGTATATGAGAAGTTAGTGATACTTTAATATATTCAGGATCTTGCCCTCTCACAGGAAAGAAAGCTGACCTCTAAAGTGAATGTGCTCCTTCTTTAAATAGAAGTCTCTTACATTGTGCCTTCCTCTGTTTAAATCTGTTCCAGTCCTTCTCACTTAGGTAAGGAATTGGTCCTTTGAGTGATATGTTTACTGTGCTGTATCTCACTGCTTCAGTAGCAGGCATATAGGCATGACTATAACCATAGTAAGAGGTCTTACCTGGAGAACAGTGGATCTGGAGCTCTGCTCTGTTTCCTTAGTCTTTTGCCTTAAGATAAATGTGTTCTGTGGCCAACTGCTTACATGTAGCAACTGCTACCTTTTAGCAATCAAAACTGACAAAAGTAAAAAAGGTTGGGGGGAGGTTTGTAATGTTTTCAAAATCTAGGTTGAATAGATGAAAAAAGCATGTTAATTTGGTCAGCAGTTAAAGTGGAAGGCACTGTAATAGGACTTTAGTTAGGATATCAATCCTAGTGTAAGCTTGTAGAAAACCACATAGAATTGTTGAGAGGTCACTGTATCCCCCTATGTATTTGAGGGATGTAAGTTATAATATGACCAGAAAAAAATGCAGAAACAGTAAGAGAATATGGCTCAAAACATTTTAACTTAATTTGTAAAGGTTTAGTAAATCTTTAGGTGCCCAAACTTAGTACAATTATTTATCTCAGTATTCATCTGTAAAGCAAAACATACATACAGGAGGAACAGTGCTTTCAGCTGTGCATAGTCATAATTTACCTGTCATCTCAGATGTCTTAAGAAATATTTTTTAAAGGGTAGTAACGTTTTTTAACCATATGACTGTTCCTGAACGTGGGGAGGACATCCAGGTAAGGATATTAATGATATCAGACACACATGCCAGCATTGCAATGGCTTTGGAGAAGACAGCACATCATGTCTGGCATGCTGAAGAGTCTAATAGATCATGCAACAGTTAAAATGGATAAACAGTCACACTTCAAATGGTCATATATATGCTCGTACATATCTTTTTCCAGTGATTTTATTTGTTTCTCCTTTGTCTTTCTAACTGTGATCTTACTGAATTGCCATTTAGAATGTCCTTCTCTTCCAATCTCAATCACTATGGAATGGTCCATGTAGCTAGCGTGAGTGATGTACTGCTAGACAATTCGTTCACTCCACCATGCCAGCGGATGGGTGGAATGGTCTCCTTCCGCACGTTCGAAGATTTTGTCAGGTATGTGGGGAAGAGCGACTATGATCATTTGCATTGTCAACTTCCTCGATGGGCCCACATGGAACTGGATGAAGTCTTTGCCTTTGTCTAGAATCAGGTCTAAAGTGTTCCTGAGCTTGTCTGCTAAGTTTCTGGGGTTTCAGGTGAAGGGTTGTTTGTGTCCCTTCCGTTCTTGAGATAACTGGAAGTTTCAAAATGCTGTAAGAGCAGTTTGCTCACAGCCTAAAGGATCAGCATCTTGAATTTCTGCTGCTTTGGAGATCATTTGCAAATATGCTGATTCCTTCTGATATTCTTGCATACGCTTATATATATGGAAGGATGTATTCTTTATGCTTGCAACCTTCTAGGTGTAGGCAAAAGACAGCAGAGCCCAGAGCAATCATAAGGGCCTGTAACTATCAGGTCTCTGACTTGTGTTGGAAGATCCAGGTTCTGCCTGGGATTGGAGAGTAGAGGAGGTATTGCCTCCCTGTCTTTTGAGTTACAGTCCTGCAAGAAGGAAGGAGTCTTGTTCTCCTCTCCCCCCATTAGCAAGGTATTTTGTGGATTTTAGTGCTGTTTGGTTTTGGTGTTTAGCAGCAGCGTATTTATGATTAATACTTCTCTGGTGTATTTCAGAATCTTTGATGAAGTGATGAGTTGCTTCTGTGACTCTCCTCCCCAGAGCCCAACCTTCCCTGAAGCTGGTCATGCTTCCTTGTATGATGAAGAAAAGGTATAGTAAATTTTTTTCTCTTTATGTTTTTGTTTCTCTCTTGAGGTTGCTCTCAAGTTGAAGATGGAAGGCATACAAAATGCCGCAATAACTGCAGGCTAGATACTTTTCACTGCTTCGAGTGCTGGGTACAGGAGTTAAGAGCTTTATGTATGTATTTATATGATTTGTTTGTTCTGCAGCAGATGACTCAAAGTAGGTGACCATTTCCATATTCAAAAACTATGGTTAGGTGTTTACTCTCTCTGTAAGTTTGTATTGTAACTTCTAATGTCAGTACACATTTCTGGATCCACAGCAGTGTAACTGAGAGTTTGGACCAATGATTTTGTTTCTAGGCCTTCTCTGTGAATAGGGCTATTGCACTACGTCTTTAACAGCCTTCACTTGCCAAATTTTCTGTCTTACATCCTTCCTTGTCAACTTACATGCTGATTCTTCCCTCTCTTCTGCCTCTTAGAACTGCATTTAGGAGGTAGAGGTGAGAGGAACCCCTACACTTTTTATAGTGACACAGATAGCAGGTGCAGAGGAAACAGCTTGTTTATAGTGCTTAGAAATAGAAGAGCTGCTGCCTGTAGAGACGGTAGCTGCTCCTTTGCTCTGTCCTGCTTCTCAGGCGCTAGGAGCTCTGTTTGAATGTAGTGTGGCTTCAGAATAGGGCTTTGTTTTAGACTGATCCATTAATCTTGATGTGTTTAAGTACTGTAGTCTTGTTCCAGAATATTACCATCAGCCTTAATGTCTTCTGATCCCTCTCTTTACCTCACTCCAGACCTCACCAAGGCTAATTTCCTGTTTACACTCAGTTTATCAGAGTTAACTGCAAATTCCTAAATGCTTTGTCATTTCTCAGAGTTTTTACATAGTTAATGCTTCTAAATTATGTCATTTTGTTGCAGATGTGAAAACACTTGTTGTGTTGCTCCTATTCTTTGTCTGCTTCATTTCATTACGCTTCTTGACGGCAAAGTCCTCTTTTGTCCCATCTGTACTGCATCCCATGAAAAGAGGATAAGTCTCTGCATTCTTTTTGTGCCCGAAATCTTATCTTAAGTTAACCAAGTCAGATGTGATCATCAGAAACAGATTGTCAGAATGAAGTGCCTGTTTGCTGTTTGTGCACATTAACTCTTTTTTTGTGTGTGAAATTATGAGTTTGTGAGGCTGCTTGGTCAAGGATTTCCTTCATAATTTTGCTTTGTTTACAGCAGGTGCTACTGAGGTCATTTCTCTCCTAGGGGACATGTATTTTAGAGATGTACTCAGGGGACCTCTTGAGAATACATACATGTTATGGTGTTAACAATCTATTTATAGGGAATGTTTTCTTTAAATTGCAGACTGCTCGTGAGGAGCCCATTCACATCCTTAATGTTGCTATTAAAACTGACAGTGACGTTGATGATGATGGGCTAGCAGCCATGTTCAGAGAATTCACGCAAAGCAAGGTAAGTTGTTTAGCTTTGCTTTGTCTCTCTGGAACTGTGTATTTTTGTGGGATAGTTCTGTCTGCTTTGAGAAAAGTCTGGGTATTCCTCAGACTTTTTTTTTTTTTTTTTTTTCCCTCCAAAACAAATGAAACACAGCCTTAATTTATTCCATCTAGAACCTTATCGCTTCTTTGATCGGATGTAACTGCACCTTTCTGAAGCCTCCAGGGTGGGCAATGAGTAACAGTGAGCTCTTGTTGTTTCTCTTTGCAGTACCTAGTGGTGTAGTCTAATCCATCAGCTCAGGACTCTTTCCCTTTAATTTTTGATAGGGTGAACGACCCTTAAAGTTTTATATGTGTCGGGTGAATCTTCAGTATCTATTCACAGATGCTCTGAAAGAATGTGCTGTATTCCACTCCTTAATAGTAATGTGAATAGAGTCACTAAATTGTTACTATCTCTGTTATAATATATAAGTAAGAGACCTGCAAAGAGGCATTAAAATGGCTTCTGTCTGTGAATCGTAACAGTCTTAATGCAATTCAAACTTGTTCCCTTTTTACTGGCATACTGGAGCATCCATCTAGTGTGGTATTTCTGGTCGAAGGTGGAAAAGACTTGTGCGTTTTGTTGCCCCTTCATAAGTAGGGGATTCACCTTAGTGTACCAAGTGTTAGTCCTGTGGTCACTTTTCTAGAAAACCCCCCACGTGTTGGACTAGCCCCCTTGTGTCCGCTCTACCCTCCAGTGTCTGCCTCCCTCTGCTTCTCTGAGTGGTATGCAGAACCCCCCCCCCCCCCCCCCCCCCCCCCCCCCGGCTTGTGGCTAGGAGTAGCCCTCAGGCACTGAAACCCTGCAGCATCCATAGTGCCTGCAATGATTAAGGAAGGGTTGAGAAAGGAGTTCATAACTTTGCTTCCCAGTTTGGGAGGTGGCAATGCTTTCTGCAGAGATGAGACGTGCTGAAAGGGGACTGGTATCCACTCCGCTTCAGCAGCTTCCTGTCTCTTTAAGCAAAGAATATAATCAAATATAAAATTAAAACTAGTTTTGCTTTTCATCTGCTTGATCATGCTCCAGGCGTTTTATGGGAAGGAAAAAAAGGAAAGAAATAGAAAAAAAATTCCAAAACACATTAAACTATCAGATAGGTTGATCCAAATTGTCCAAATAATCTTCTTGTCCCAGCATGTTGTGTGTGGTGTTTTTAATAGAAATTAGGATCATATACTTGTAAATGACTTGTGGAGGAGATTGAGGCAGTCAGTGTAAATGGAGTTTCTCCAGGTGCTGATGGCTAATCGCTCTGTAATAGCTGTGGACTTGCTGTGAGACCCACATTATTACGATGTAATCAGAATCCTGTTGCTATGCTGTTATTGTCTGCCACTTGTGGAATTTTAAAAGCAATAACAATTTTTGCTTTTTAAATCGTGGCATTATTAAAGTTATTTTCTTCCTCTTGCTATGAATATAGTCACTGATGCTTATTTTCAAAGGGCTTAACCTTCCTAAAACATTTCAGTCCAAGCCGAAAGGAGTGGTTTTGTTCCCAGTCTTAGCTACGGTTCTTGTTTCTAGTCCATTTTCTCTCTCTCTCTCTCTCTCTCTCTCTCTCTCTCTCTCTCTCTCTCTCTCTCTGTGTGTGTGTGTGTGTGTGTCTGTTTGTCTGTCTTTCAAATTGGAAAAAGGAGGAGAGAGGATAAAAGTTTTAGAAACAGGAGCAAAGTTACCATATTTTAATACTTTTCAGAAAAGCAAAGGCATGGTAAATATTCATGGCAGCACTCATTTCTAATGTGACTTTATTGAATTTGATTTTGTTTTTTAGCAACCAGAATGAACACTCTGATCAGTTCAAAAAATAAAATAAAACCTGTCACTTCTGCAGTATTGACACATCTGTCCTTTGTTTTTCAGTTGTCTGTGCGCTGTTTGCGCCTAGACCAAGTATGTGCTCCATACTTCCATGTGTCCGTTCCTTTAAAAGGATCGTGTGCCATGCGCGTACCATGCTTGCCTTGCCCTCCTTTTGGAAAGTAGTCTTTGCAGTAACGACAACAACAAAAAGAGACCAGCTTACTGGGGCAGGTGAACAAGAATATATCCTGCAAGACTTTTGAATAACTCTTCTGCTTTACTTATTAGCATGGCTCAACTGGAATACTGTGTCCTTGTGATTTGATTACTTTTCTCTTAATCTCTGTAGAGATTACTAAATCTCTACAGATTTAATGTATTTGTTCATGTGTGCTACTAGACAAACATCAGATGAGAAATATTAGCTATGAGTAGACTGAAACGGACCTTGCAGGAAGATCTTTTCCAGATCATAGAGGACTTGCAACTGCTTTTGATATGTTCCTTTTCTGTTAATCCCAATATCTTGGTTCCATCCTTTCATTTTTACAGAAATCGGTCCTGATTGAACATGGGATTCGGAGGCTGACTTTTCTTGTAGCACAAAAGGTATTTTGATATCTCTCATATTGATTAGAACTGTTTGGTTTCTAGATAAAAATAGCACTGACATTTGTTGTGTTTTTTTTCCAAGTTAAATACTGTATTAACTATATTTAGTTCTCTTTTCACTGCTTTTATTCTCTAAAATTTGAGGTTGTTTTAATGGATTTGCATAAGAAAATTAATTTACAATTATCAACAATCTTGACAGCTCTTGTTTTCTTGAATTAATTAATTTTTGATTTTCATCCTAATTGCTAGCTTTTTTCTGCTTTTTTTTTTTTTTCTCTCCTCTCTGTGTTCGTGTGTTTCCTTTGTAAGGACTTCAGGAAACAGGTCAACTATGAGGTCGATCAGAGATTTCATGTAAGTAAAAAGGTTCTAGAACTGTGACGTTGTTGCCCCCAGGCCAGGAGGCATGTAAGTGACTCTTGGGCTTCTCATAACTAAGCTTGATTAACATTTGATTTTAAGTGAGGTTTTTAATCCCAACATTGGTATCAGGATCAAGTGAAGTATTCAAACAAACATCTAACTTTAAATTCAGGAGTGGGTCTTTAAATTCAATAGTGGGGCAGGTCCTGTGCTAAAGAGTCCCTAGTTACCAGACTGACTTCATGACTCTGATGTAGTGATAAAATCTTGATTGTTTCTGTGTTGTTTTTGTATTCTAAAATGTAATTGTACAATTACATTTACATTTCTTGCGTGGTGTAGTGGTTTCTTTAGGCCTTCTTACTGATTTTAGAATAACTCAAAGAAGCAATTGAAAAGATCTGCTAGATTTCAAATAATGATTTAGGGATGCAGAAAACATTTGGAGCTCTTACTGCTAAGAATTACTCCTTTCCCTACTGAGGGCTAGTTTGGCACTGCTTTCAAGAAGACAGTGGAAGGCATAAACCAGATTTTTATTCATTGTCTATCTACTTCACAACTCTGGAAGCTTTTAAGAATTGTGAAAGTGCAAAAAATTAGCCCTGTGTTCAAGAAATAAGTTTAGGCAAGTTCTACTAAAGAAAAATTACTTTATAAATCAGCAAAAATGTGGATAGCACCTCTTGGGAATCACTGGCCGTGGTAGGGCAGAGAGAGCGTCTGCCCTTATGGAGTGGTTCTTGGGCAGTGTCATTCGCCAGTCTGAAAATTCACAACTGTTGCTACTATGAGACATTAATGCAATGTGAATTATGCACTTTTGAGTTGTATTGTACTCTTCAAAAATAGTCTATTTTACAATTTATTAATGGATATTAATTTACTAATAAAGGCCAAGAAGTTCCCAGCTGGGTTTCTGGATAGGGAAACTGAAGAGAGCGCAGAATAGCTCTCATTGACCAAATGCACAGAAGAAAACAGTAGATCTGTTCCGTCCTTTTGAATTTGTCAGTCACTGGTTCTGAATGAGCCCTACACGCTGTCCCCCATGCTCACGTGGAGCTACCCAGTCAGATGCCTGTCTCTGCTGTCCTTGCACAAGCTGTTAGGAGCTGGAGCTCTGTGGATCCCTGTTGCAGACGTGGGGATACATGCTCCAGAGGCAGCCTCCGTATCTGACCGAACGCTACTTGAGGGCTGCGAGCCGAGCAGTGTAGAACTCGATCTCTGGATGAGAGGCCTTCGCTAGAGACCCCAGTCCCCTGGGTGCTGTTAGGGAGAATGTAACCCCGTGCTGTGGCATGAGTAAGGTGGTAGATCATGGAGGTTTGGAGTTACTGTAAGCCTTCAGAATAGTCTTCTGTGCTTGCAAGGTTGGTCAGTCTAGTTCTCCTGAATGTGCTGTTACCCCCAAAATCAGGCTTGCGTTTGCCCTGAGCTGCCGTTTCCTGCCATCTGTTGTTAAGATCTTGCTGTTTCTAAGCCAGAGGATGCACTGTGGTTTGTCATTGGTTTGGAAAGTTTGTAGAATACCTCTGGGATCTTTTGTGAGTGTCAGTCTTTATTACTATCTCCTATTCTATTCAGTTTATTACTGGACCCACTATTAACTTAGCCAGGGCCTGGGCTTGGGTTTGTTTTTGTTTTAATTACAGTCTATATAATTAGTTCCCAGCATGTTGAGGTAATAGAGAGTTGCTTCAGCAAGCTTCCAATTTCCTCATCTCATTAGGTTTTTAACGTGATTATTAGTATAATAATCAACTATGATGATTTCTGTTGTAGCTTTTCACATTCTGCGATTTGCAGGGTGTCTTGATTGGCTAATTTAGGCAAATTATTTTGATTGTCTTGATGATGGTTGGTTGATTAGAACACAGCAGGGGTATAATTCTTCTGCCTAGGAAATGGAGCACTCTTTTGGTTTTTGGTACCAAAGTACTGAGAATTTTTGTATGTGTGCACATCTAATTATTATATTTGCCCACAACACTAGTCAAATGCCTCAAAAGCAATTACGTTAGTGATAGAATGATCGTGTATGGTGTTAGAAACTGGCAGCATGCAGAGGAGGACAGGTAGGAGGGATTTGGAAGAAAAGTGAGGAAACATGGAAGAGTCTTCTGTGTGTTATTTTCTTAGCGTACTACTGATACTTACGGGGTCATCTAAATTTCACCATCATGTGGATTTTCAGTGATGGGGTTTCCTGTACCAGTGGCTAGTCTGGAAGAGATATTCCAGTCAAACACAGGTTACTTCGTCTGACAGAGTCTTCAGGTGAAATTCTGGGGGTTGTTCTCTATAGGAGATAGCGAAGGCGATCCATTAGTTACTTCTGCCCTTAAAAGTTGTATTGCTTAGTGGAGCTTTGTACTTTGTCATCATGCAGTGGTGTTGCACTGGATCAAGCTAGGGCAGCCTGTTTTTCATTGATACTGAAAATATGACTCTCACTCAGAAATTCAGTGACACCGGGTCAAATATCTCCTTTCTTTTCCTAATAAAGTGATTCTGGCTGATTGACTTTGCTCTCTGATGTCACCTTTAGCATAAATGGCCACTGTTCTCATGTTGGTGCAAAGCTTTCGCAAAAGTTCCTCCACCCAGTAAACGTAGTAAATATATTTTGTAAATTTTTGTAGAGTACTATTTCATAAACAAGGATGAAGTTTCCTGTTAGAACTCATTATTTCCTTGTGAAGAGAGTATTTCTAGCAGTAATAATATGAAGAGAGCTATAGAGCATCATTTTGTGTATCTCACCTTACATAGCAGAGCATTAATCTCACTGTAAGACTCCTGAACATTTCCCCAATAATCATAATAGAACTAGAAGAGGTTTCCCACTGTCATGTCTGGACAGTTCAATTTTACTGTCTGTTGGTAGTGGAAAATAATAATCAAAAGCCAATCAAGTGGCAGTTACTGTGTTAACAGGGAAGGCAGGTTTAAGCTACCCCTGCTGCCTTGTTGAGGGTAACTTGAAAGTAGCTTGTAACAACTTTTATCCTCTCGCTGCAGTGCCACTCCAGATCTGGCCTGTGAGCACTCTTGGGGTAGATCAAGTGGCTTACTTCTAGAGGACTAACATAATTGTTTTTATTTTCAAACAGAGGGAATTTCCAAAATTTTTCACGTTCCGTGCCAGGGATAAGGTAAATAGTATATTATTAAGATTTTTCTCTAAATATTGGCTTTATCCTTTTTTTGCATAGTTGTTCCGTGTCAATCTAAGAGGGAGGAAGCTACATAAATGCTGCACAGCACAGAATTTTCTCCTTGTCTAGGTCTGTTCACCATACACTCAGTTGATGCCAATTGGAATTATGAGTCTTTGCTAGATTTGGATTAAAAAATATGCAAGAACAAGCCTAACTTGAAGCTTCTGTTCTTGTAGATTTTAGCCACAGTAAAGCATGGAGAGGTTGGAACCTGAGTTTGATATCAGACTTTCTGGGCTCTTGTGAAAAAGAGGATATTTTGAGGGAGTGAGCTTAGGAACTTGTAATCTGTGTTCTACTCTCAATATTTCAAAAATTTCAAGACAAATCTTAGTACTAATGATGCTGGTGCATCAGATTTCAGACAAACAAAAACCCCCAAAACTTGGGTGAACTGATCTGCATTTTTAGCATTTTAGTTATATATGAAATTTCATAATGACTATTGTCTAGTTCTCCTCATCATCTGTGTTCCAGCTTCTTTAACTCATCCTCTTCTTTTTCACTCTTTTCTCCTTGTGCTGTACTGGGTGTTTCCAGTTTGAGGAAGATCGGATCTACCGTCATCTGGAGCCGGCTCTGGCTTTTCAGCTAGAATTGAACCGGATGCGAAACTTTGATCTCACTGCCATTCCATGTGCCAATCATAAAATGCATCTCTACCTGGGAGCAGCTAAAGTTGAAGTAGGAACAGAAGTGACAGACTACAGGTTCTTCGTGAGGGCAATTATAAGGCATTCAGACCTGGTTACCAAGGTGAGTTCTGTCATCCATGCAAGCTCTGTTCCCAGGGTAGCATATGAAATGCTGCAAGTCATTCTACATATATTAAAAACTACAGATGCTTGTCCTCTCTTTGCTATGTTGCCTTTGTAGAAGTCTATTTCAAAGACCTTATATTCCTATGCTTTCAGGGAGATTTTTCTGTAGCCAAAGTAGATAGTCGGGAATCCTTGTTTTCTGAGTCATTGTTTCTCTGTGTTGCTCCTGCACTACTGCAGTAATGGTTTGCACTGTCCAGGTTCAGATATATGCTGACATAAATGAGGACACAAGTCAGCCAGGTGTGTGAATCCAGGCAGTAGGAGTTTCAATAGGTCTGCAGTAGGGTCGCGCATCAAGCTGAAACTAATGTAACCTATTTTCTTAATCAAGTCCTCCTGCAGCTTTTCAAGCACTGTATTCTTGAGTTGTGTTTTTTGAGTAGAAAGTAAATTGTTTGTTGACAATCTCTGGCAGGAAGCCTCCTTTGAGTATCTGCAAAATGAGGGAGAGCGATTGCTTTTGGAAGCCATGGATGAATTGGAGGTGGCTTTTAATAACACCAACGTGCGCACTGACTGCAATCACATCTTCTTAAACTTTGTGCCTACTGTCATCATGGACCCATCTAAGGTATGCTCTGTTCCCCAGCTCCAAGCTGTTTGTTATTCTGGGGCTTTACTTACCAGAATGGAGTTGTTGTCTGTTTATTTTCTTAAGCTATTTAAACGCAGCTCTTGACTGTGTGCACTTTAATACCATTTGGTGAATGGCATGCAGTTTCAACTAGCCATTTTATGGCAGAAAGTGCAGGCAATCGGTGGCCAGTATGAGAAGGGATAACATGATAGTCAAGTTAGTTATTCTAATTACTGGATATTTTTCTTTTTAGTAGAGAATTAGGCAAGTACTGAGAGATTCATTATTGTCTGTTCAGTGACTTCTTGAGGGATTTGGGTTTCTCATTGTCAGTGTAAGTCATATTCAATATGCTTTTGTCTCTAGAAAGCTCTAGTAGGGAATGTTATTACCAGAAAAAAACAGAATAATGCTATGGGTTAACCTATAATCTGTTAAGGAGGAGAAAAAAATTTCCCCCTTTTTAGATGGGATGGCTAAAATTAGATACTTGAATATAAAAATTGAACTATAGATTATAAATAAATTCTGAATCATGAAAACACATTTTTAACTTTCTAGAATTTAATTTACATCAGTCACATTTACTCCAGTGTTTAAGTGATTGAAGTTAAGCTTAAAATATTTGGACATCATATTTTTCTGCTGAAAATGTAAAGAAAGTGCAGTCACGTAACTAGTGGAAGTCTAACTAAAGGTTACAGTGCCCAATAAACTGCTAAACCAATTTCCCTTCAAAACTAGAAAGAATAGATTTTATTTTAGCTAAGTAAGGTAAACAGTTAGCTTGTTTTACATTAGGCACCTGTTTGGGAGTTGAAGAAGCAAGAAAGCTTTATTTCTTCTTCCAATCTATAAGTAAGTACTAAGCGTAAGATCTCAGAACTACTGTGGCTCGTATTTTTATTGGAATTGCACTGTCCTGCAAGCAATACTCTTCACTTCCTCTGTTTAGACTAATGGACACTTTATCAAAGTCTGTTTTTATTTGAAACTAAATTTATTCTTCCAGCATATTTAAGGTAGATATTTTTAATAAGGACATAGCTTAAAATGTTAGGGTTTTTTGTGCTTTTACATCACAAAACGAAAAATGAGACATTTATGTTTTAGTAGTTGATTTTTCAAATTCTTTTTAAGTTCACAATTTGTCTCACATTGTGTCTGGATAATATCCGGACTTCTGTAACAAAGAGATCGGCGTTGTAAATAAATGAACAGTAAGCTTTGTAGATGCTTAAATGAAAGTTTTTAGACATAAAGCATGTTTCTGGTTAGCAGAGGAATGACAAAGTCCAAAATAAACTCTAAAGGCAGTATTTTCTTGGAAATCAATATTCTGTTCATGGTTACGGAAAGATGAGAGCTGATCTTTATGAAAACAGCTGAAAGTTTTTAAACAGATGAATTGGTTATCAAAAGAAGTGTCTCCTGCTTGCTGACTTTTAAAGTCATGATTAAAAAATGGTAGTTTAGATCACTTAATAAATCCCTTCTCAGTCTATCCAAAACGTTTAGATCCCACCATATCCAAGCTGGGATATGCAGCCATTGGAAATTAAGCTGCCTTCAAATGCATACCATGACTTTTCGCTAAACAGCTGTGGAGAAGATAATTTTTTTGTTTGAAAGAATGTTAAAAACAGCCTACAAATTGCCTTCTTTTAATATGCTCTATTTGCCAACAGTAGTATATTATAAGTTTAATAGAATGGTAGCGGACCAAGCTCCAAGTGGTAATTGCTTTGTTGATTTAAAGCATTGTAGTGTATGTGCAGTGAAACATGATTATTATAAGTGCTACATAACTGTTTGTCAAGGATTTCACTTTCCTACATTTTGTAATTCTTAGCTGTGAGCTATACTTGCAGGAAGAAACGTGTATGAAGGGGGGGAAGCAGCGAGCACGCTGTGCTTGGCTGGGATGAGACGGGCTGTGAGGTAGAGACATGAATCCGGTACTGTCCGCTTACCTTGGCAGTCTCCTGATTTTGAGTCAGTTGGTGCCTTTTTCCAAACTTGTCAGGGTTGGCCACAGTCAGATAGTGCCGCTGGGCACGCGCTGCCACTTGGCACTTTGCTCCCTCTCCATCCCTGTGGTTTGCCTTGTACAGTGGGGTGGACCTGTGGGCAGCACCGTGCTGCAGTGGGATGGAGGAGAGAGCCCGTGGTGAACGTGCCCAGGCCAGAAGGGTGAGGGCATTTCTTTTCACATATTTTAAGATTGAAGAATCTGTGCGAAGCATGGTGATGCGCTACGGGAGTCGCCTGTGGAAACTCCGTGTCCTCCAAGCTGAACTGAAAATCAACATTCGTTTGACGCCAACTGGAAAAGCGATTCCCATTCGTCTCTTCTTGACCAATGAATCTGGCTATTATTTGGACATTAGTCTGTACAAAGAAGTGACAGACTCAAGAACAGGACAGGTATGGCTCTATGCAAAATTTTTAGTGAGGCACTTTATACTTGCTTAAGCTTTTCTGTGATTTGCCATGTTTTCAGGTAATATAAAATTGCTATTCAATTTCACCATATAAAGAGGAACAAATTGTTGTAAAAATATCTAGTGGGCACATAGGTATGCAAAACATGTAAACGATTTTTTTAAAAAGCGTGTGTCTTCAAATTGTTTTGCGTATACCTTGAGTTACTTGTACAGCATCTGTTTTCTTCTACAGTGGAGTACTCTAAAAGCTAGTAGAAAATAATTGCTGTTGATGCATATTCTCTAGGTCATAATAGAATTATATATGTCCCTGAATAGATAAAGAAAATCTGTGAACTCTTCCTTTAAATTCTAGAGGTATAGGGCATTACTTGTGTAGGATGCTATAAAAATTCTAAAGTGCTTTTAGGTCATTTTTGTTAAATACAGTAGACTCTTTTGTAACGGTTGTGGCTGTTCTGGTATTTGTGCTTTTCTTGGCATAGGTGTGTTGTGGTTAATTCAAATACCTACACATGCTAAAATACATAGGCCCTCAGATGAATGAAATATATTTAAATATAGAAATGTTTACATCTCTGTAATAATCTCTCTGCCTTGGACTAGTAGCGACAGAATAAATCACTCGGACAGTGTAAATGTCAAATACAAAGTGCTGAGTCACCCCTTCTCCCCTCTTCTCATTTAAATTTTCCCAGCAAGCTGCCTGACTGTACAGTCAGTCCAGACTTGAGATCCTGGAAGAGATAATGTCTGTATGTTTTACTTCATTTCTGCCTTTGAGTGGAGATGAGAAAAGAAAAGGACATTTTAATAATCTTCAGTGGCTGAGCTTAACACTTGAGCTTTGTTAGTCACTTGTGAAGGTCACTTTTCCTCTTAAATTCTCTCTGGTGGTGGTGACATATCCATGTCAGACCTAGACTATACTCTCTTTTTTTAAAGCTGGGAGAGTGTGCTTTTATGTTTACAGCTTTTAAGAACTTTACCATTTTTTTCAGCATATTAGATGAACTCTAAAAATTCTACAAGTTTGGAATTTTTTAAGTTAATTCCTACAGTAATTTTAAGTTTTGTCTTAAAACTAACACCTTCAAGTTTTGCAAGAAATTGCAGATTTCTCCCTTGTGACAGTTTTCTAGGACAGATTCATATCTGAGTATACTTCCTGTGTTTTCAGAGGACTATTTTGAACCTAGGGACCTCTTTCAAAGAATTCAAGCATTACTGGTGTACCAGCTGCTAGGTACTTTTATGATTTTTTGAAGAATGGAAACATAAATTGATCATAAGAGAATAACCCTGCTCTCTTGTTTCACGGTTTCTGCAAAAATGAGTGGGTCCACTGTCTTTGTTGTGGACATCTCTCATTCTGATAGAGCTGATCAGAAGCTTTCTGTAGATTTAAAGAGATTTGGGCCCTGAGTGTAGCAAGAGTCCCTAACAAAGGCATAGTCATAAATGCTTGTTATCGTGGATAAGTATTTCTCCCATTGAAGAAGCTATTTCACAAAGCAACCTTTGTGAAGCCTGAAGAGAGCACAAACTATTATTTTGAATGTTGAAAACTAAAATAGGCATTATTTATTGAATTTTCTCTCTAATGGAATTCTTCAATTAAATCACCTTCAATTAAAAAAGAGCTGTAGAGCATTAGATGTGATGACTGTTCTGATAAACAGTCTGATCAAGTTGCTTCTGTCATACATGTTCCTATTAAGCAGCATATGCTCAGTGTTGTCCCAGTTAAGCAGTACTCATTGCATTTCTTTCTTAGCTGAAATGGATTTCCTTCAGAGTCCTGGTCGAGTGGAATATATAGTGCCATGAAGCATGGCAGCTGATAATTCATGTTGCTACTCTGGGAAAATCTTTTAAACTTATAATATCAAAACTTCAAGCCAAATGACATATGCAAGTCTTGACCTAGCTTCCATGATCAGTCAGTAGAGATACAGATACAGTGCTGTTCAACTACATAAATAATAGAGTTCTCCTCACTGCGCCCAGCTATCACAATCAATCGGCATAGATACAGTGTCAGGGGAAATACTGGTGAATGTGAAGTCATCTAAGTCACAGGCTTTTCTCTATGGAGATATGGCTCTGTTAGCTTTGCTTTCTGCTGTGATATGGTAATAAGTCAATGATACTTGAATCTCTGCAGTAATGGTCCAGCACTGTCTCCAAAGGGTAGTAATGCATGATGAAGTATGGTGTTTTAGAATATGTAAGAATTATCATATTTGGAGAGAACAAAACCAAACCTGATCAATCTAGAGCATCCTAATTTTTGGAAGAAAAATAAATGAGATAGGACCATTGAATCAGTGGATTAAAATGTAATTGGTTGTGTTTTCTACTGTAGATTATGTTCCAAGCATATGGGGATAAACAGGGACCACTTCATGGGATGCTGATCAACACCCCCTATGTGACCAAAGATCTACTTCAGTCCAAGAGATTCCAGGCACAGTCTTTAGGGACATCATATGTCTATGACATTCCCGAGATGTTTCGGCAGGTAAGTGTTCTTTTTCAAGTTCTCCTAGGTTGTTCTAAAAATCTGTACCAGAAAAGCACTTCTATCAGTTGCCATCCTTGCTCATCAGGGAACTGTGTGGGCTAAGTGACTAAGTTGGTTTCCCACGGTCTAGGCGGCTATGGACTGAGTCTACTTTGAAAAAAGATAGGACTCCTAATATGCCACTGCTGTAGCTCCACTAATAAATCAAACAGAAGTTGAAACATAAAGCATCTTGTCTGTCTTCCTTCTCCCACCCTGTTATCTAACTTTCCCAGAGGATTAGACAATGCAAGGGTGATGGTACCTAGGATAAGATTCCACTACAACTTCTTTGTGCTCCTGACCTGTTTAAATGGAGGGATAAAAGTCCTAATCCTTAAATAGAGGCAGTGCTTTAATGAATGGCTTTGAGTTTCACTGTATGCTAAGTTGGAGAGTAGCACACTGCCAAAGTGTATACAGCATTCCCCACTAGTGACTGATTTATTAGAAACTAAGAATCTCCTAATGCTTTCAGGAGAAACCTGTATCACCACATCATTAAGTGTGTTACTCAGAGTTGCAGCATTGATTCTGTATCTCATTTGCTGGATTCTATCCAGAATCACGTCATTTGAATAATGCTACTTTAGGTGAAATTGTGTTTCATGGCTTAAATCTCAATATAAGTGGTATCCACTGAATATTATCAGCCAAATTGTCGGGGGAAGGAGGGAGTGCAGAGCAAGTGTTCAGTCTTGAATTTTAAGTTGCAATGAGTTGAATAAAAATATTTGCAGATGATATTCTTAACAAGAGTTTACCTTTTCATCCTCTAGTCTTTGATTAAGCTCTGGGATTCTATGAATGAACACACATTTCTGCCCACGCCACCTCTGCCATCAGACATACTAACGTACACTGAACTGGTCTTGGATGATCAGGGCCAGCTGGTGCACATGAATAGGCTGCCAGGAGGAAATGAGGCAAGTTGCACTTCCTTTTTGCACTACTTTTCTTTTCCATGCTCTACAGTACATTGTGTCTTGGACTAGCTTTGACAATTGTAATGAAAATTTACCAAGCCAGCCACAAAATCTATTCATTCAGTCTTTCATAGATGAAATCTCTCTCTTGAAAATGAGATTTTTGTTTCATTAAAAATTAATACCTTCCATACAATGGGTATTTTAACCTCCATAGTAAATGATGATTCCATTTCAAACCTGTTCCTGTGCTATTTTTTCCTTCGTAATTAAAAAGTGCTCATTCAGCTATTCCAGGTAGCTGGGGTTTATATTTGAACAAAATGTTTTACAAGAACAAATAGAAATGTTTTCATTTGCTTTAAAAAAAAAAAAAAAAAAAGGAAAACCAGTTTTATGCTTTGCATTTAAATGTTCACCATGCGATGCCGTGTTTGTGTAGCGTGCTGGCAACGTGTGTGCAACATCCCCCCCTAGTGAACGATTTACAGGAGACAAACAAGCTGGTAGCAGTGTTGGGGTAATGGAGTTCCTCCTCGCCTGTGCAGGAGGAGGCTGTGCTGCTGTGGTGGGCCTGTGCTGGTGGGTCATTCCATTAGCAAGCCAAAGATTGCAGTGTTGAAATGACTAGAGAATAAAGCTAATGAGTACAAGGAGTGTTCATTTTTTTTGTCCAAGCTAGATATTTTTCCCCCGGTTATTTAAATTTGAACAGTTCTAAGCGGTGGTGTAATTTATTTTTTTTCTTGGCATCATTAAACTATCAGACACTTTTACTAGATGTATAACCTAAGATTGGCAAAAGCTCGCTTCTGATTTCAAAAGCATTAAATATAGTGATGCGAAGAAACAGGGGTTTCCATCACTATTTATTGCACCTCTCTTGTCAGGAGAAGGTTTTGAATGTGTTTCCCCTCTCCCCCCCCCCCAAAATGAACCTAATTGGTAAATAATGACTGAGGGAGCAGTGCTTTCCTCTCTTCTGCTGGGCCTATAGCAGAAATATTTTAACTAGTATAATTAAACCTGAAATGAGCTACTGCATTCTTTGTGAGAGCTGAGGCTGCAGCGCTGTGGAAGCTTATGCCATCATCTTTCTCTCTTTCTCTGCTCTCATTCAGCGTTTCAGTGGATGGTGGCTAGGGAAATAGCAAAGTCCCTCAGGGACGTAGCTGTGTTCTTGGTGAAATTACAAGCACAGAGCTGCCTGGGCATGAACATGTAGTGTTTACTCTGCCAGTATGAATACAAATAGTCTTATTATAAGAGATTCTGTACCCAAAGACCACCAAAAAAATTAGGAATTTATTTTAACCCTTGGTAGACTTAGCTGCGCTTGGTCTGAAAACCAGTTACATGAGTGTTGTTGTGTGCATAGTGTTGTTATTTAGTACACCAGTTCAGGACCCAACTCTGTGGGTGTTGCACTGTGGGGCTGAGTCACTGGAAAGTAAGGCAGACAGTTTTTAAAAAAATGTTATTCTTCCCCACACTTTGCCATCTGTTTGTTGACGATGACGTCTCATGGAGATTTATGGCAAATTCTGAGCTGCTTCCGGATGACTTACCAAAAATGAAGCGAGGGTGCCGGCCATGGAGGCGAAATTCCAGCAAGGGCTCACTGCCTCAGGTGAAGCCTAGATCGTGGGCAAGAAGCCAAGGAAGGAGCTCTACGTGTTCCCAGAGAGCTATTTGGCTAAAAACTAGTATTGCTAAAGCATCAGTCAGGCCTGTTCACAGCTGGATGAGTTACTGTAGGACCATGTGCAGCTGGAATGAGGTCTGAGGCTGTAGTATTGAATTTTGTTACCGATAGCCCCTGCGCACAATAGGGCTCATTGACTTGTGGTAACAGCTGGTCTGAGGAAGAGGCTCCAGAAGGAGCTGAAGGACAGGTGACATTCAAGAAGTGACGAGCTGTCTAACAGATGCATTCCGCCATGCTGTGTGGACTTTATCGGGATGAGCTGACTTCAGGCTTTTATAGTTTAATTCCTTTTAGCTGAGGAAACAAATTTGTCACAAACGTGCACTCAGGTTTCTCTTACCAATGAAGGTGGCTGAGGGGGTAGAGGGGGAAGGGACAGGATGCTAGGTGAATTCAGAGCATAAGCATTTTCTTTGTTAAGGCTGTAAATGGATTCATTTTGCTTTTCTTCAGAATCAGTCTGCTTAGCATCTGGACGGAAAAATATAGTATCTTATCCACTGGGAAGCAAAGATCCTTGCAGTAATCCATCTATGTGGCAGGAGCTGGTAGTATTGCATAGGAAGAGGGGATATGCCGCATGGAGTAGGACAAAAATTAGTTCTATGCTGCTTCCATATGATACAATGGTGAACCATTCTCAAAATACGGCACATGTGTTTTGTTGGCTCTCTGACTTTAAAATAACAGAAAGCTGTATATACTGAAAATCATGTTAAGGAGAGATGATGGGTCTTAAAGGATTGAGTACTGATAGGAAGTCCAGGTCCCCAGCTTTGCAGCTATTTGCTTGGTAACTTCAGTCACAGTTTTCACTGCCTCAATTTGTTTATATCCTAATAAGGTAAGACTACTTTGGAGTGTTGTGAGGATAATTTAGACAAATGTGTTTTAAGAGTCTTTGAACATATAGTTGCTAAATTAGTGTCAGATATTACATTGCATGATGTCTCTCCAGTTTGGGTTATTAATGCTTGATGATCAGTGCTAATGGAGTCTGTGTTTGAGTTTCACAGATGTGAGATGTTCCCACTGACAGATGGGAGTGCTTGTTAGAGACTTTCCAAGTAAACGTGGCCTTTTCTTTTTTACTAACCTCCCCACCTACCCAAGCTGTTGATTTTCTGAATCCAAAATCTTTTGAGGGACTCTGCATGCATTTTTGCTAAAGAGGAAATTTTGTTCACAACTTGTAACTATAGTAAATATAGCCATCATTTAGTGCATTTAGGTTCCTATTACTGTTTCACTTTACACCAGAGACCCAAACACAGCTCTTCCCCCATTACAAGCAAATGCCCTGACAGTCACAGCACCAGCTCTTCTGAGGGAGAACTTATCTTTCCTGTTGGAGCTGTGCTACAAAATATGAACAGTTAAATTTTCTCTATGTGAAAAAGGGCCAAGACAGTCTTCCTTTTAAAGCATTCAGCTCAGCTCAGTGCCCTAATTGTTTTAACTACTTTGTGAAATTGAGAAACCAGCATAAAAACCAGTCAGCTTGTGGTCAGCATGTTCCCTCAGCTGTCAACAGCTGAGGTTCAAACCCTTGTTCTAATATTGGGCAGAACAAGAGCTTCGAGCTGGGGCTCTGCTGTTCTCACGGAGTTCACAAGCAGGGTCCTGGGCTACCCTGGCACATGCTATTTGTGTTTTCAGGAAAACATATGAAAGGTTTTAGATTTGCTCGTGTGCAGGATGGGAGGTCTCAAGAACTTTCACAATACAAGAGATATTTCTCCACTTAGCTTGTGACCACTTCTTGAAACCCACCACCTCATTTGGCAGTAATTATATCTCTGCTAGTAGTCTCAATAAAGAAGCCAAGGACTTAATGAATCATGAGAATATAACTTGCTATTTATTCCTGGACAGTGCTTGCTCCTTCTGAGCAGAGGATCCTGAGTCTTGTCATAGCCGTGCAAAGACTTCACCACTACTGGTTGTTCAGCATGTACTTGCATAGCACAGGAGACATCTCTAATGTGGGGCCTTTCCCCAGTCTCTTGTCCACTAAAATGTGCAGCTAGAGTTCTTCTGAAACACATTTGCTATTTCTTTGGACTGTAAACAAAATCCTGGATGCTGCCTGGAGCTTTCTGTTAGAGAGTTTCTGTTCCAATCCCTTAGTTAAGCTCCTGAACTGAGTCCTGGTCTCTAGCTGCTCTTTTTTGTGTGTGTCCTCTGTTACTAGTCTAGGTACTCTAACTCCTCCCTCGCATGTGAGACTCTTCTAGTAAGCTCTGTCTGCTACTGTAGGATTTTAGTAGGCCAGCACTCTCAACAGCACTGAATTTATAGCAATAGAGAGTTAAGAACATTTTGTAAACAATTTTTAGAACCAGTAGCTATAAGGGAGCTGAAGAAAACAGTATTTTATCAGAAAAATCACGAGTCAGCAGGTCCATTCTAATGATCCTGAGTGCATTATCAGTAAAGACTCTAGGACAAGAGCGACGTAATTTAATGTACAATTGCGAGCATATCAAGAACAATGTGCTATAAGGGGTTAGCTTAGCCTGTATCCGATCTGACTCTTAAGATAAGCACAGGCCGTTGAAATGTATAGAGATTGTGTAGGAAAAAAAACACTTGCAGAAGGTTACGAACAACTGCATTCTACTCTTCAATGGCATTAGGAAGAACATTTAAAGTTCCTACTATTGCCTGGATGTTGATTTAGATTATACCATAAGACTTCTAACATACCTGCTAATTACGGATGTCGTTTTTTTGGGTTTTTGTTTAATCAAGCCTTTGTTTTTAGTAGCAGTCTTCTGTGTTTTTGCAAAGCTCTTCTCCTTCAGGCAGGTAGGGTGGTGGTCTGTATGTGGGACTTGCTGCCTTGATATGGGGAGGGATGAATTTTAAAGGATGCAGCACTTTATCTCACTTGAAGAACATGAGAGCCTCAGGAGCACCTGGGAAGGTTCTGCTCTGCAGTGGCTCTCCTGGAGCCTCCTGCTGCAGTGGCTCAACGCCAGCATGCCAGAGGCTGACCTTTAAGCCTCTGATGTTACTCTGTAGTTATTTGGCTGTGTTCAAATAGGGAAACCTCTGAAGGGTGTCAGAAATTGTGTGAATGCAAACAGGTATGCAGGGCTAGAGTTCAAAAATATATGGCAACTCACAGGATTTAAAAATGTGTTGCTTGCAGTAGCTCTGAGACCTGATCTGCAGTGAGGAGACATCCTCTTCAAATACCCATTGAAGATGGCTTTGTTCAGAAGACTAGCCAAAATTTTAGTATAAAAAAGGTAATTTCCTCAGCCTGTTGGCAAGCTCCTCATATTACTTGTCATCCTTGAACTGGGCATTCTGATGTTTTCTTCTATAGCACTTTATTTTGACTAAAGTTTGCCATGGTCCTTTAGCACTAGGGTGGCACTGTTCACTGATGAGACCCACCTAATCTTCAAGGACAAGGAGAAAGTGAGTGTAAGGAGTGCCTGCAGCGACACCCCACATTACCTTTCATCTCAATCTCATGTAGTGCCCATGTAAAACGTGCAATTTTCCATATTGGCACTAGATGTCACAGTTTTTCCTCCTCGGTAGCATGAGATTCAGAACTAATCCATAATCGGACCTATTAGGGTGCCTGCCAATGCTTCTGCTTTCTCGGGAATGTGAGAAGATTTGGCCAGGTGAAATTCAGAACAGTGGTGGGCAAGGGGCGACTCAGACGCTGTTTCATTAGCTCCCTGGGTTGCCTGGGGCTGGAAGGTGCAGCTAATGAATTTTATACAAGTGAAGCTTAATAGCTGAGCTGCAGGTTCTGCTTTGTCACCCCATGTTCCCACATTTTATGACAGGCACAGGGTATTAAAACATCAGATAGGCAGATGGGAAAGAACTTAAGAAAAGGAAGAGGATGTATGTTTGCAAAGTCTGGGAATTAACGTGAAGCTGAATGGAAAACATCCATGCGTCTCCTCCTCCCGCCACTATTTTTCCTAGAGATTGCTGGAAAAAACTGTTGTTCTCTTTGTATTTCCCAGTCCTCCTTGATGAGTTTTGGGAGCAATCCTGACCTGAAGACTCTTGTGGCAGTAGGAATGGGTTTAAATAACAGGGAAGCTGGGCAACTATTTGTGCTGCACAGCAAGTGGTGTCTCCTCATCTGAAATACTTGTGGTGCAATTTCAGAAGGTGATCCTCCTTCGGCAGAATAATTTTAGCCTCTGTTGACGAGATCCTCAGATGTCACAGTGAGAGGTGGGGGCAGGGATCAGAATAGAGCACTTTTTTTTTTTAAGCCTGGAGAGTAGTAATTTTAGCAAAAGATGGACTATCTTTTGACAAGTGGAATATAATATAAAGTAAAAGACTGTCCCCTAGCATCACTGGAAGCTTTTCTTTTTTTTTTTTTTTTTTTTTTTTTTTAAAAAAAAAAAACAACCAGTTACGTGCCTAGAGTATTTAATGTGACTTTAGGGTAGTGGGTGTGTAGGGGAGGGTGGGAGTGATTGATGCGGGGGTTCTTCACACCCCGAGCCGGGATGTGGGCGCATGTCACCAGGGTTTGGAGCTTCTGCGTAGCTCAGCTGTAGTTGCACAGTTGAGCAGGGGGTTCCCTGACCTGCCTGGGATTAACCCATCCTACTGTGTGGGTTGATATTCGTGCCGGTCGGTTCCTTCAGTCTATCCGTTTCTCACAGTGCAGTAGACACTGTATCTCCAATAGTCTGGTTTTAAAAGTAGTACGTATATGTTATGGCAATACCAGAAGCGGAAGCTTTGAAGAGGTGTTCCGAACAAAGCAGCATGTTACGAGCCTCTAATACGTATCTGTGAGCTAGAATTTATCGTAACTGCTGAATAGGTGAATTGTTGGAAGATTATAAGAAAATCTATATAACAGATTTTTCCAGTATTTTGGATAAAGTGTTTATGTGGTTTTATATAATTCAGTATGACTGAGGAATTTCATAATGCTTTCAAACTATTACAGAATTTTAATTCTGTTACCTTTCCTGTAATCCCAGCTTTTATCAAATTTTTATATTTAAATCACATCTACAAGAGGCATTTATGATATTTCTTAATTATATTCTTGGGTATTAAATAACCCCACACATCACAGGTGAAACTTAAAAGGAAGCTGAAAGCAGGGACTGCCTGAGCATGTCTAATTCAAAGCACAACTGGAGCCCTAAATTTCTTGAAGGGTTTTGAAATCCTCAGATGCACATTACTAGATCATGGATCTATGTGATGGTGCAAAGGGTTTTATTCTGTTTTTTTGATGTATATGTTTGAACACAGGTATGTTGATGTAGGCAGGAATGTTCTTGCCTGCAACAAGAAATCCCCTAATAAAGATTACCCATGGCTGTCTGTAATCTATCCTTATCAGTCTGTAACTTCACCACATGCAGACTATTCCAGCTGAAGTTTTCAAGCTTTACACCTTGCCTAGGGAGGATTTTGTTTTGTTTTGTTCTGTTTGGAAAGCTTCATCAGAAATGCTTTTTTGTTGGTGAAAAATGAGCAGTGTTCACAACTCAAATTTGATACACATTTGCTCCAAGTTCAGCAAGATGCCTTTAGCTGTCCCCAGGAGGAACTGTTCAAGCTTCTCACCTTGTAACATAGGCAAATGTGCAGTAAAAACTAATTTTACACCATCTAAGCATTTTTGGTTTTTTGGGGTGGGGAGTGGTGAGCTTTTTTTGCTGCCATGTGTATACGCCTGATTTCACTGAACATTGGGCAGCCCTTTGCTGCTCGGCGTCCTGGCTCGCCCTCAGGGCGTGCTCTAGTGTCGTGGAAGCAACCAGGACAGGTCCAAGTCCCACACGTTCTGTTGACCAGCAACCATTCAGTCCGTGTAGCTCACAACCCTTTCTCCTGGGTGAACCTTTGTCACTTCTCCTTGAACTGCTTCTTCCCGTGTCCCGTGCGCTTGGCCACGATGCTCTTCAGAAGGATCGCGCCAGACGTGCTAGGCTGTGTTGCCTGTGACCACTGCTTTGATCACTAAATGACACCTTTTTCAAAACCAAGAAAAGATTGCAGGAATCTTGGATTTTGGCGTTCCACTGCTGTTAAGCCAGTAAGTCCTATATGCCTGTAGCAAAGCATGTGCATCATGCCCTTTTTCTAGGAGTTGGACCATGTGGAAGTTTTTGTTTGTTTGTTTGTTTTAAAAAGGCCCAGCCTGCTTTTGGTCGCAGTGTAATTCCAGGGCGGCGTTCTTTTGGATCTCAAGTTCTGGGTGTCAGATTCAAATCATGAAATACAAAGATTGTTTTGGCTGCACCAAGTAAAATTTCTGAGGGCATGTTTGGTGCCTCTGTGCACCATATCTATCCACTCCTGAGCATCAGAGAGTGATTTAGCATTTGTAGAGTCAAGGGACACCAGTTTAGCTGTCCCTTAGAATTCGACAGAGGTCCTACAAGGGAGTCAAGAAGCATGCATTCCTGTGATTTAAAGATGTAAGAATGTAAATGCACGATGGGGGAAAAATGTGGTTTCATTAATGTTCAGCTTTGGCATTTCCAGTGTGCGTATGCTAGACTGTACAGCTGTTGCTTTTCTCTTTTCATTATATTATTTACTTTAAAAATATG
Source organism: Rhea pennata (assembly GCF_028389875.1). Lineage (NCBI taxonomy): Eukaryota > Metazoa > Chordata > Aves > Rheiformes > Rheidae > Rhea > Rhea pennata. Next base: position 2,243,316 of record NC_084682.1, read on the forward strand.
TATGCTATGTACATGCAATAGAGTGGTAACAGGATAAGTTTTTTGTCAGAGTTCTTAAAACAAATGTATGTTATTGAAACCTTTCTTAAGCTCAGTTGTTCTACTCTGTAAAGTACCTAGGCTCAAACATCATCCTGTTCAGAAAGAAACAGAATGAAATAACACAACTGGCATGGCTCAAACACAGGTGCTACAAATAAAACTATTTGACTTTACATCTGATTTTATTTCCACTACCATCTTCTAGGAATTTGGAACCTCCCGGAGCACCTGCCCCCGTCTGCATTGCCTCCCTCCGTGCGAGGTGGCCGGGCGAGCGCGGAGGCGGCTTCCTTCCCCTTCCCTGGGTGTCTGTTCTCAACAGCCCTGGCTGCTGCTAGCAGTCAATTTGTAGCTGCATCACTCTGTGTATTACTGTTCGCATCGATAGTGCAATTAATGTTGAAGTCAATTTTGGTGTTAATTTTAGGCCGTGATTAGTGTTGACACTGTGTCAAACTAACGGCATTTATGAGTGCCATGAAAACGAACATTAGTTAATATCATGTTTTTACTATCTGTTAATGGTTACATTAAGCCAAAGATCTAGTGGGAGAAGGTGTGTATAAAATTATATATATAAAACTTGTGTGTAATATATGTGTGTCATGCTATTCGGCATTGCTGGTGTTATTCAGGGAGCAAATGACATCTGAGCACTGAATCCTAATCACAGTTTGGAACATCAGAAATAATGATCACTTCTGATCGGAGGTTGTGAATAATTCATCTGCTTTGATTTTCACGTTCTGTCCAGTGATACTTTCTTTTCAAACCAAATGTGTTCTTACAGGAGAATAATGGTCCCACTTCTTATGGAAATACTATGGCACAAATCATTTTGCCAACATAAAAACAGTTAAATAAGACTGTTCTGGCTTTTATTTTTTCCTCCCTGTCTTCTTCATTCCTGGAGCTGCTGGGAATAGAGCCGTGGCAAGAGAAGCACTTCCAGACTGTGCCAGCTCTTAAAAGGAGCCTGTTTGAAACCACTGCAGCTTACCATCGCCCATTATTGTTCCGACAGTGCTCTTAGGTGATTAGCTCAGCCTGTCTAATTAACCTGTGAATGCTCCATTTTTTGGCATGCCACAGTTAACTTAATCTCATCACTTTTTTTTTTTTTTCTGAACTAGAAAGCTATCCTCCACTACCCATAAATTTAAACAGACTCTACATTGTTCATGGGGAAAAAAGCCTTAGCTGTGCCCTGTGATTTTTATTACTGGATAAATGGCACAAAATATAGTATGTATTGGGGATGCAAAAAGGCACACAAATTACTGAAGTGGTTCACTTTGCTTTCTTTTTTTAAAGAGCATATGATTGTACCGCATCATTTTCAAGAGTTTATGTAGTTACTGTGCCTTGGCTAAATAGTCTTTCCTATTCTGCTAACCAGCAGCAGTAAAGGGGATTTTGTTTGTGTGGAGGATACACAATGGCCGATTAGGAAGCTATTTGAGGACTTCTGCTATGATTTGGATTTTCTCAGTAGGAATTGTTTTGAGTATGGATGTTTTTGCACTAATGTCAAAAATCAAGTTGATGAAATTGAGAAAAATTTCTTATATCCTCAGTGAGATAGTGAGACTAATATGGGAAACCAGCCTAGCTCTGTCACTGGTGCAGGTGCTAATTCCTGCGCCTCCTGAGTAAGCTGAGAATACCAGCACTTTACTTAGTGTGTTGTGATCGTTGTGTAGGCTTCCCGCAATGCCCGGGCATGTGCCTGTCTTGCACTTCCCTGCAGCCACGAGGAAGGATTCAGTGAACACACACAGCCTGAGTGTTTCTCTGGTAGCTCACGTAGCTTGTGTTCCTCCTCCGGTGCTTCCTGGCACAACCCTGGCCAATGGCATAAGAGTCGCTGCTGGGGGGCGGCTACTTCAATACACCCCTGTGAATTAGTGTTAATTCTGTCCGGCGTTGGACGAAGTTTGTGGTGCAGTCTTAAAGAGAATAGTGCTCGTCTTTCCGTTGTATTTCTGTCAAGGAATAAAGTTGTTCCCTGAGGCTGGTACCAGCTTTGGCAAGAGCCCGCTTGCAGGTTTTAGTAATGGCAGAGAAAAATAAGCCTGCCAAATAGATAGAGAACTGAGCTGCAGGAAGCGATGGGGTACTGATGAGCATCCCCTATTTCTTAGAGGCTGATCTTGCAGCCTTGAACTTTGGATGTGCAGACTCTTTCCATCTACTGTTTCTAATTACAAATTTGCCCACCATTGAGAGTCTAAGGCAGAGATGCTTGATATCCAGCCTTTGACATCTCTCTTCCTCTAACAGTGAGGTCAGAAGTAGAAAGCTTACCTTTCTTGTTCTTCCCGTGCTTTTTTTGCTTTCTTTTTCTCCTGTGAAAGTCCAGTAACAGAAAAGCAGAAGTCCCAAGGTGCCGTCTGGTTGTGTGGATTTACTTGGGATCAACGAAGCTGCTCTTTCAGGCTCTGGACAGATTATCTATGTGACCCCTGGTGTCTTCACTAAGGAGCCTTTCGTTTGTGCCCGGTCACCAGCTGCATCCACTTGTACAGCATTAAAACTTACCCTTTCATTTTGCAATGGTTCTGGTATTTTAATGAAGCAACTTACTCATCTTTTGGGATTTATACTTCTCTCTTTGAAACTGCTGCAGGATCTCTCGCTTCCAAACACTACCATCCTAAGATGTAACTGTATAACTGCAAATATTCAAAAGCAAACAATAAATTAATCCCTTACAATATTATCAGTCAAAACAGCATTGAGTGAAACAGAGACCAGTGAGAAGGTGAACTGAAACACCGTCTTCCCGTTAACCTCAGCTCTCAAAAGGGAGGCATAAGGGAAGGATCTGACAGTAGCCAGCTCTAATATTTTTGGATCGCTGCCTGCTTTATTTCCAATGACCCTTTGATTAATTCCTCTGTCTTTATATTTTTTTTAATGACCCTATTATGGCATATCATATTGCAGATGCTGATTGGATCTTGACTGACTATTCTGCCATTTTGATTTGGATTAAATAGCACATATCTGTCTGCTGCTTCTCCTGTCTCCCCCCTCCCACTTTAGTTCATAATGTTCAGTATGCCAAGTCTCCGCACTGAGAATTTCAGCCCTCCTGATTGCAGAGGATGTGCAGTCGGCTTGAGGAATGTGTACTCAGAGCTTATGATCCTTGGGCAAGCTGAGACTGGGTGATGCATGGGGGCTTCAGGGGACGCTGCTATTTCCATCTGTTAATGACATTCCACGATGGCCAGCTCCCTCGTGCACTGATATGCAGAGGTGAAGAGATGGGAGGTGTAGGGCACAGATGTTGCTCATCTCCATAAGATGAGCCAGAAGAGATCATCTGGTGATTTACAAAGAAAAGAAAAATTCACTGCTAAAGCATTGCTTATCCAGCTGGAGCTGGAAAGAAGCTGCTGCCCTAGTTAGGAAGGAAAAGGGGAAGAGCCAAAGGAATAGAAGACAGAAAAAACAGAGGTAGTTACAAAATAAAAAGATTATTAGAATGAGGGCAGGGTGAGAGAGAAGCAGTGTGATGAGGTTCTGCGGTAGCCTAAACAGATGGTCAAGCATCTAGTAGAGCAGAAAACCCAGCCTAACCCTGTGTGTTTTGTTGCGTGGAATAAGAGCAGCACATGGTGAGAGGAGCATTTGTAGAATGTATTTTGGACCTGTGACAAATTCCTGAATGAACAGTGAGAGGGCTGGTGTTAGTGCCTTGCGTGGGAAAAAAGCAGCAGAGTGGAGGATGTGCTCCAGTGACCGCAGTAAGGCTCAAGTCCTGCCAGCTGTGCTCGGTACCGGCAGTATATATCAGAGCTCTGTTTGTGAAGTTCCCAAAGAAAACTGATAAAAGTGCAACACATGCAAGAAAAATGGCCTATGTTTTGGTTCCCTCTTTCACTACTTGAAGATATACGTTTACTTTTTTTTTTTTTTTTTTTCCCTTCTCTCTCTGTTCTTTGACTGCAGATTGGGATGGTGGCCTGGAAGATGACTCTCAAAACTCCTGAATATCCAGAAGGCCGTGATATCATTGTCATTGGCAATGACATTACATACCGAATAGGTTCTTTTGGGCCTCAAGAGGATGTGCTGTTCCTGAGGGCTTCCGAGCTTGCTCGGACACATGGTATTCCCCGTATCTATGTGGCTGCTAATAGTGGAGCCAGGATTGGTTTGGCTGAGGAGATTCGGCACATGTTCCATGTTGCCTGGGAAGACCCGGATGACCCATACAAAGTAAGGAGGCATTGGAATCAGAGGTGAAAACTATAGCACATAAGATAATCTTATTTTTACACAGGCTGTTTGAATAGAGAATACATATTTGCCAGACTGTTAGGTCCAAAGTTCTCCTTGCAGAATTGCTATCCAAAATGAATCGGCACTAAAGGATGAAAGAACCCCCAGGTTTCACTGGCCTCAGCTAGAGCCCTGATGCTGAGGAAGGATGTTCTTACCACTCTGTGGGATTAAATTCTGCTCCCTTGAAGCTCTCTTTTGGAAGGGGTTGCTGGAGGTTTGGAAGAGACGACAAATGAGAATCAGATGAATGAACTGTTTTTCACTGCAGGGATACAAATACTTGTACCTGACTCCTCAAGACTATAAGAAAGTCAGTGCCCTGAACTCAGTTCATTGTGAGCATGTGGAGGACAGTGGAGAGTCCAGGTAAGCACAGACCAGTCAGAAGGAAAATCTTTCTGTTTGTCCTTGGGAATACAAGAAGGTGATGTACTCACATCCTTGTCTTCAGCTAGAATATTCTTTAGGATCACCTTAAGTAGAAAGCCATAGCTCTGTGTGCTCAGAGAATGGAGCAAGAGAGTAAAAAGAGGTATCATGAGATGCCTTGTTTGAGATAGTGCCATGTTGATAGAGTGATACTGCCTAGGGGCCCTAGTCATGACTGAGGGTCTTGCAGTGATAAACACTGTATGATCAGGAAGATGATTCTTGGCAGAAGGCTTTCAGTTTAAATTTTGAAAAGAGCTTTCCTGCTAGACTCCATAGCAAGGATAGAAGAATTTCTCTGAGTGAAGACTAAGCCCTTCAAGCATTTTTATGGATTGGAGTGCCGTGGTTGCACTGAACTGTCTTACAACATATGATTTTCCACACACACGTTTACTCCAGGCACTTGTATCTTCCCAACTACATCCCGTAAGTAGAGCCTATGAAGATGAGGTACCAAGAAACTTTGGGAGCCAGAACACAGAAGCGGTGGTGCTCCTGGGGGAGGGAGGAGGATGTGTTTAGGAAAGAGAGGAACGCTAGTTTGCAGACCAGCAAGCTCTGAAGAACAAAAGGCTACTCCAGAGTGTGGGATGTGTGCGTGTCTGTGTGCAGCACAGGAGCCGGTGGCTCACTTCAGTGAAGCACCTAAGTACCTGCAGAAGTACTTTACTTAGCAAGGGCCTAGTAGAAAAGACAGAAGCCAGTCTGAGAAAGCTGGCTTGGGAAGAAAGGCTTGAAAAAAGAAAGTGAAGAAAAAGTAAGAGCCTAATTACAATCTCTTGTTCTATTTTTCTCCTTTTGGCTACATCTCTTCCTCCCTTGCCCTTTGTTCTATGATCAGTCTGCTCCTCGTATCCTGTAGGAACGACAGAGGAAGATTTCTCACAGACATTCCTCTCCTTTGGCATTTTCTCTTTGCAGTGCTGCTCACACATAGGACTACTGCTCCACGGTGCTCAGCAAGGCTGCAGAACGAGCTCATGTGTAGGTCGTGGCTGGGTATTATGCACGTTAGTCTTTGGAGCCTTAATGATATTTAGTCACTTTTCATTTTCTTTGTAGCAAACTGATTCAGCAAATCACTGGACCTTGTGACTCAAAGGCTGTATGTGTCTCCCTCAGGTATAAGATAACAGATATTATCGGAAAGGAAGACGGACTTGGAATAGAGAACCTCAGAGGATCTGGCATGATTGCTGGAGAATCATCTTTAGCCTATGAGAGTATTATCACCATCAATCTGGTAATCCCCCTCTGCCTTCTGTTCTTCAACCTATTGTCTGTTTCAGCTGAAAATCTTGCAACGAAATCCAAAGGATAGATATGGGATCAGACTTTTTGTTGATGTAAATTGGCTTATCCCCATTGACTTTGAGCAACACTGTTTGCACCATTACAGGTCCAGATCTACTTCAGACTAAATTTAAAACACCTTTAGAAAGCAGTCATTTGATTTCCTGTTTGTTCTATCTATAAGCTACTGCTCTTCTTCTTTGAAATAAAATACATACATTACCAGATACTTTACGTTATAAAAAGAATAGGTTCTGGAGTTTTGCAGGAAGAGAAAGCTTTTGTAGGCTTGAAATACAGAGATGGACTGGTTTTATCTAGGCATTTGAATTGAAAGGTTTTGGCTGTGTGATAGGATAAATCAAGTGTGGTCTTTTTTTTTTTTTTTTTTTTTTTTCTTTTTTTAGGTTACATGTCGGGCAATTGGAATTGGGGCTTACCTTGTTCGACTAGGGCAGAGGACTATCCAGGTTGAGAACTCGCACATAATCCTGACCGGCTGTGGAGCCCTCAATAAAGTAAGTTTTTACATCTCTAACTGATTCCAGTCTTAAGAGCTATGTGAATTGAGTTGGTATTTCTGTGAGTTCAGCCTGAGAGTTAAGGAGCTGCGACCACTGTATCTGCCAGTACACTTGGTCACTTGTGCTATTAGATATGGAAAAGCTGTGGATAGGGTAAGGCCCAGAGGCTTAATGCACCCTTCTCAGTCTTCTCCAGCTCAGGGCTGTGTCACAGGGCAGTGTCAGGGAAACTTTCTTGTTTTTGTAGTCTTTATTTTTTTCTTCTTATTCTTTCTTCCTTCTTTTTTTTTTCCCCAGTTGGAAAACAAGTCCTTTCATGCACCTCTTTTTTTTTTTTTAATCTTTCCTTAGAAGAACAGCATACTGGTAGCCAGGGGCCCTGCATCCTGGCTGCAGGTTGGACAGGGGACCTAGCCAGAACTGCAGGTTCAAGGAGGAGCCCAACAGCTGGGCAGACCATCTCCCACCCACTGTGTACTGTCACAAAGGAACAGGATTGTTTCTAGTGGCACAGGGGTAAATAAAAAGTCAGCAAACTTAGGGGCATATGAAACCCCACAGCAAAAAGATGGGAGGATTGCCTCCTGCACATGTGCTCAGGTGAGACACATGTGCATGGGTGACATGGAGCGTGCAGATGGCTGTTGGGTGTGCTTGTGGAGCCAGGTTACCCCGTGGGTTTTGGTTGCATGGGTGTGTGGTAGTGAGTGCTGGTGAAGTGGTGAAAGGCTCTGATGTTTGGGAGGAGGCCTCTGACAGGGGAGTGTGGCCATGTCTGGAAGACCTAGATTTCAAAATGTGTGAACCAGAGTCACCCTGAGCTCTCAGCCATCCGCAGGGCGTTGCTTTAGTACTAGGGGAGCTCTGAAGCCTGAGTGCGTGGCTGGAGATCGTCAAGGGCTGAGACCTGCTGGAAATCTCAGCTGGGGGGCAGGGATAATAACGCAGGCTCTAAGGAAACTTACTGCTTTCACTGCTAAAATGGCTCTTTCTTTCTCATCGAAGGCGATTTTTCTCCCGTGCTGCCCCACGCCTATTAATATCATAGCCCGCAGCTCCTTGTCTGTAGCAGGCAGGGCTCGCAGCCGACTCGCGCTCGCCCCTCTCGGCGCGGGCTTTGTCCACGCGGGCGCCAGGCTGGCGCGGGCGCGAGTGCCCTCCCCGTTGTGCAGCTTTGTTCCCCGGCGCTCCCCAGCACCTGGGGTGGCTGTGCTTCAGCACACGCTGCGTTTCGAGGAGTGCCTGCCCTACAATGGGAGATAAAAGGAAAATAATCGCGCGTTGAATTACTCCTCTGAATAAAGGGGCTCTGCAGAGAATGAAGCATTGATCCTATCAACTCTAGTACGCAGCACCCTCAGTTAGATCTCTTACACACATCACACACACCTGCATCAATGGAAGGAAAAGAGGCATTTGAAGATTCATCTTTTAAAAAGAAATTGAATCAGTTTAGTGCTTGCTGAAGTGGAATATGTTGCCTGGTTCCAGCTGTCATTTGGTGGGGATCGGGGCCCTGCAGAGTTTCCCAGATGGCAGGACCAGTGTGTTTAGTCCTCCTCTTTTTACTCTGTTCTTTCCCGGTTCAACTGCATTCTTTACTCATGGAGTGAGTGTTTGTTTTTATAGGACTAGATTAATCTCACTTAATTTTAGGCATTTAAAATTTAACTAAATTAAGCACCTGTCATCTGTCATCAGTATGGGCCAAAGGAGATGCTTTCTGGGAGGGATTTTTGCCATCCCAAGAGCTTCAGCAAGGGAAAATGTATCGTTTCCTCTCCCTCCCCACAGCCTGTTGGAAAGGCATATATATTTATGTAGGCAGTAAACCTCTTCCTGCCTAAAGGTCAGACAAAGGAGGAACCTAGTGCGGCCTACACAGCTTTCCCAGAAAGAGGCCTGAAGCCCAGGCCCAATGTAAGTTTGCCTGTCCTTCAGTAGTGTGAGGCCGGCAATCCACACCTGGACACATCTGGAGGTTGTATAATGTGTCTTGCTAATTCCTGTGATCTTCATTTTCCGATCCCTGCAGTTATATTCAGAGCTTCTTGAGTGGATCCAGCTATGATTGTGTCCCTGAACTGCGTCTGATGTAGTGAAATGACCTTTGGGGCTAATCCGACATGGCCAAACTCACTCCACTTGAGATTTTAAGCAGGGTGTGATGCAAAAAGTGAATGTTAATGCATTTGCATTGTCTTGCCCCCAAGGCAATATTGACTTATCCTGCATCTCCTACTTCTTGTATTTAAAAAGTTAAACAGCTATCCCTTGAATTTAGAGGGACAATTCATTTGAATTTTCTTTTGGCTAGAAGTCAGGCCTGTGTCAACTAGGAGTTAGTTAAATACTCGTCTTCTGTGGGACTGTGGAAGCTCTTTGGACTTGATGCGTCTTTTTTATTCTTAGTAGTGCATGAGTAAGACTCCAGAAGGGTCCTACGGTGGAAACCCATTGTGATTTTCTCTGTGGAGCAAGTGAGGCTTGCTTGTAGCGGATGAGATGTTGAGAAGAACCCTATGCAGCAGTGTCAGAACTTCTTGTGGACATTAGAAGGTCCCTTATTCAACTGATAGGGTCTTGGGTAAAGGTCATGACTGAAACGTACGAAAATAAACGGAAACGGCTACCTTGCCTGACAATTGGAAGTGAGTATTTTCTAATACAGTTGCATACAAATATTCCTTTCGTGTTTCCCAGTTAAATGTCAAAGATTTGGGACAAAGTTTTTCATTTCTGACTTTAATTATTGTCTCCAAATAGGATAATGAATGTAACTTACATGTAGTCTTGTGTCTGCATACACCTCCTTGTCAAAATGTCATCTTCCTGTAAGAAGAGAATGTGCTGTGCAGAAATGCTTCGGCAGCAATGGAGACAGTCAGGCTTTCAGAGAACAGTGTGGGTTTTTTGCAGAAAGTTGTTTGTTCTTTTTTTTTTTTCTTTTCCTGTGGAATACTGAATTTTTTTTCATATACGAGGGAAACAGAGGACAAGCATTATGTGCCAGCATATCTGTTGCTGCTCTTGTTCATTATCGTTATATAAAACCAGCCCGAGGGTTTAGGTGTAGAGGGAAAGGTCCAGCTGCCAAAACCAGTCTGCAACCTGTAACTTAGAGGATGAGCTCAAGGTCGGTGCCGTTTTTAGCTGAAGCTCCTGTTTGGTTCTGGGGGTTGCCTAATCACGTGCTGGCTGTTCACTGCATCTGTGTCAGTGCTTTATAGGTACAGAGATGTATCACCATTAGACACCTGGCATCGGGCAGGTTTAGGGATTCTCTCAGCCCCATTGCCTGTCAGGTGTAAGAAGGAAACTGCGCAAGAGCTGTATGAGATTCCCCTCTTCTCGTGATTAAACTGTCCTTGTTTATAGCCCAGGCCTATGAGCTGGGGAAAGGCTTAAGGAAAAGGTGTGATGCTCTCTGGTGGGGACAGTGCTCTGCCTGTGGGGCACTGGGGCTGCGTTTCGTCTGTCCCCCTTTTGTCTTCACCATCGCATTTCAGCAGGGGGTGGAGAGGTGGAAATGACATTTCATTCCTCTCCTGTGAGTGTGTGCGTGCGCGTGTGCTGAGCCCGCTGACCCCCCTGAAAATTGAAATAATGATAATGCGCGTCTCCTGACTGCATCAAAGTATCAGCACATCAAAAGCCAGGAGGCATGAAATGCAAATGATAAAGTGAAAGCAGATGGATTGTGCATGATCGCCTGATGCCCAATGAATTTTAAAAGGTGCTGGTTCACATGGGGAGAGGGGCTGAAATAAACACGTTATCCCTGCAATTTTTTTTTTGTTCTTGCCGCTCACTCCTGACAATATTTTTTCACACTTCAGCGAGCAGCCACTCCATCTCTCTCCCTCCCTCTCCCTCTTTTTCTCTCCCTCTCTTTCGCTGTCTACCTCACACACGTCTCGGGTCATGTCGCCGCAGCTCCGGTGGAAATAATAAGATATAAACCACGAGGTTGTTATTTGCATAGAAATAGCATGGAGCCCCAGGCAGCATGGGAGAAGGACACAGAGATCATTTGTCTAAAATTTTAATGAAAACTTTTGCTGAGGCAGAGATTTTTTTTTTTTAACTTTCCCTGCCTCCCGTTTTTTTCCACCTCCCTCAACTCCTTTTCTTCGTCATAAGCTTAACGTGGTTGAATTTCATATGAGATAGGTGACGTGCTGCCTCTCACTAGTAGGTTAATTTCCATTGCTTTTCTTTTTAATAGAAGTAGGGCTGAAAAGCCCATCGCTCTCAGTCTAATGTGTATTGCTTATATGGTTCAAGCTTTCAGAGCTACATTTCATTTCAGTCCTCACAAGGATCTTCCCAAGTCTGTTTCTGATCTATTTTTAATCAGTTTGCACCTTGTCTTTCACGTTTAAAAGAAATTCTGTCTTTAAGACAGTTTTGTTAGTGTAAACAAATGGTGACTTTCAATCACATTTTCTCTATGGAATTATGTTCTAGACTTTTTTCTTTTTCTTTTTGGGGGAGTGGAGGGTACCAGCTTTGGCAGAGATTTTCAGGAACAGCTACTAATTTGAAACACCTCAGTTCATTGTGTTCAGCCTGGTATCTCAAGCAGTTATTTCCTGAGTGCTAACAAAGAGCTGTCCCACACAGCGCACTTCACGATGGGACAGCTGGAGTGACTGGTCACTTCTAAAAATGTTGATTTGGGTTGATATACACTGCAGTGATATATGTTACTATTAAAGGGAGAATAGCCTGGCCTGAAGGGCAGGAATATGGAGAGCATTGGCGAGTGGAGTGTGCCGAGAGGAAGCATCTCGGCATTGCCAGCTTTCATCAGAGCTGCCAGCAGAAGGATCCTGATTTGATTCGGGTCAGTACTGCGCTGCTCTAGTGAAGTGCAGGAAATTGCATAGTGGATTATCATGGAAACACAGAAAGTTTTGTCTTAACTCCTGTCGGACACTGGCTGACCACATGTTGGGTGAGGTGAAGGAAAAGCATCTAGCCAGCAGATTGTTTTGTTAGCTCAACCTCTTAGCTTTATTTTTGCCCAAACTTTCCAGATCTGGGCTGCCTGAAAGGTTCCTCAGGCCCTGGGTCTGTCCTCTGTTACGCTTGTCCCTGGGGCCCCGTGGCGCCAAGCTGTGAAGTACCAAGTGCCCAAAACATCCGTGTCCCATGTCCCTGGGGGACTGTTGTGAGAAGAGGTTTGGCTGCCGTGTGCATCTCCGGTGACTGTAGTGTTGCCCTTGCCTTGATACGCAGCAGGGCTGCTCCTGTCGCAGGAGGGACGCGGTTCAGTGGCAGCATCTCCTGCGTCTCCACTGGAGGCTCTGCAGCTCACTCAACCATAAGGTTACTACTCGCTCTGCTTCAGGACAAGAAGTGCCTACTGCGTCTGCTGTACTCAAAGGTCTTGTTTATCTTTTTGAAGTTCTTTCCTTGCTGTGTTGTTTGCTTCGTACTGGGTCTGTGAAGGTAAGCTAGGACAACTAAAGAAATCACAGAACTTCCTTTCTGAGAAAAAACCTCTACCTTGTATTTTGATGACTTTCCCTCTACTGAAGAGTGCGTGATCAGAGCATCTGCCTCCAAAGAAATTCCACTTGTACGTTTTGCAAAAGCACTGCACATTGCAGCTCCAGCACAAGCTCCTGTCGAGAGCAATGAGTTCCCATAGCAAAAGAGTGGGAGATGCACCCATGGATTGGGCCAGGAGCTATGGACGCCAGCAGATGAGGAGTCGGCACAGCCTCTCTGGCTGCTGGGCCAGTCCAAAAATGTTGACTGGTTATGTAGAAAAATAAAGAGTAATTGGTGAACTTGGAGTAGACTGCAATCATGCACAAAAGATAAGAGGGAACTGCAAAGAATGGCCTCTTATTCTGTGGTTTTATTTATGTGCTATTAAATAAAGTTTAGGTTAGTCTCCAAATTATGATATAGAGGAAATGAAAAAGCACCTATTTTCAGCTTCTAGCAGGATTCAAGTATCCATTCTTATGTATGGAGCTTCATTGGGTACTAAATTAATAAAATGGCCTTTCATCTCTGGATAACCTGATGTAAATCTGTCTAATGTTACCTACAGGTCCATGAGCAGCACTGAGTTAGCTGCTTCTGGGAGTGTGTGCACATGTGGTCAGTTACCTGCTCTTCCTGGAGAGAGGGTAGCGAATGGGAATTTTGCAGCTACAGTACAGCTTGCACTGTCTGGGAAGCTATGCCAGGTTGCTCTTTGCATGTGTTGGCTGAGTGTGTTGGTGGGGAAGCATCTTCTGATGGATAGTTTCAGGCTTGGTTCCTTGTCCATCAGAAGCCTTATATGACTGGTAATTTTGGAGATTCTCTCTCATCAGCTAGTCTGCCCCGTATTTTGACAAAAGAATCCAAAGAATCTGGTTTGTCAAGAACGTGCAAGCATCTCTTCCCTTATATTCATTTTAAAGGGAAGTTTTTTCAGAATGTAACTAGTGGAAAAGAGCGTGCCAAGCACAAGCTTGACAGATGTCACCTGCCAGGAGTATATGTCCTTGTGGAGAAAGAGGCAATAAAGGCAAACCGTCAAAAACCCCCAAAATATGAAAAGTTCAAATCATAGTTAAAAACCAGAACTCTAGACTTCGTTTCCCAGTCTGCAGCCAAATGACTGCCTGGTTGTGGTATGTCATTTTTGATCAAAATGGATTTGGCTGTTACCTGCTGACACTTTGGTCTTCAAAGCTCAGTTCATTTCTATTTGCAGTGTATTTTGAGCTCATCAGGTGGGAAGCGCTGTAGATGCAAACACTATTAGAGATAAGTGGGATGGTACCTGCAAGCGGTAGTGCGCTGCTGGCGTGGCCATCTTCAGGGTGTCTAACTTGCATGTAGAAATACTTGCTCTCAGAATGATCTTAATTTAAACAATGTCTCTGTTTCTATAAAGTTTGTATAAAGTAGTTTAGACCTTGGAGAGCTCAGGAACCAATCTACTGAATTAAAAATGCACCATTCCTGGCAATGTGAATTGGTGATTTTGGGGGTGGGAAGTATTTTTGAATAACAGCTTTATGTGTTTGTGACATGAACCATTAGTGGAAGGTTGGTGATTTGCTAGTGCAATATGTAAATATCAAACTTACAAAAACTAGTACCCGCAAATGTCCAATGACCTTTCTTGAATGCATCTTTCATTAGTACAGACACTGCTTGCACATAGTAAAGACATTAACATGATAGGTGCCACGCTGTGTCAAGATAGCGTAGTGCATATGTCAGTCGTGTGGCTATGAACGAGTCCCTGAGGACTTGTTGATACAACAGACCGTAATTGCTGCAAGGATCATTTTGACAATCTGCATTTAAAATCCAACACCCTAACAACTCCTTTGCATAGGGCCAGAAGACAATATCCTTGTATTTTAAATTCAGTCCTGAATCGAACTGACTATCACAGCTAGAACTTGGATCCCTGTGGTTTCTTTTGAGGTTTGTGGATCCATTTGCATAAATCTAGGGTCAGATTTCATGGGAGCATCCCCACTGCAGTCAGAGGAGCAACATATACGTGGGGTAGCATGAAACCAGTGTGCTCGGGCACTTCAGCCCAAGTGACACCATGATGCTTGTCAGCCCTTCTCTTTGCTCTCTTCTGACTGCCACGTGGACGTACCCTGCCTGATTGTTGGGGTGTTGTTTGTCTGTGCTGCGTGCAGAGCTTGTTGGTGTCCTGGACTCGAGTGACAGGGTGAGGCCGTGGCCAGGACTCAGGAGGAGAGGCAGAGTGCTTTCTGTGGTGCTGCGCCCACGCGAGAGGCTGCCATGTCAGGTCTGAGGTTCGTTGGCAGAGCTGTGGGGTGAGGAATAGGAAGCTTACGCAGCCTGTCAGTCTGTCGTGTATGAGCAATCAGTCTTCAGTATTGCAGGCAGTAATATTTACCCTCCAGTTTCACAATCTGGAAGAATAAAAAAGGGCCCTGCAAGATTGATACTGTTTGGGAATTTTACTACAAAATACAGAATGTGGGAAAGGTCATCTTTTGAGATTCAAGGCAGGGTTAGCTTAGTATCTGCTCAAGATGACTCCAGTCTTGGGATTAGATCAAAGCAATCATGTGAGAGCAATCATGTGAGTTAGAACAGCAAGTGCCATCCCTGTCATTCAAAGAAGCATTATAATTATTAATGCATGATATGAATCTTTCTGTAGTGGCACAGCAAGACTATTAGGAAGATACGTATGGGTGCAATGTGTTTGAGAATGCTAATCAAAGAGGGCCTAAGAAATGTCAAACAGGAATTGACACTTCAAGAGCATTATGTGTTAGTCAGTACCTCTTGTGGCTCTCACCAAGGTTACCCCGCTCTTGGCTCCAGCTGGGAGGAAGCAGGAGGGGCTGCTGTGCTTTGCTTGGATGGTTGCAGCAGAGGACATGGTAGGACCAAGAACAGTGTCACAAGTGGAGGCTCTCTTGGAAGAAGGATCTCAGGGTGCTGCTGGAGGGACCTCCCTGATGTAGATCACCTTTACTCTAGTGCCAGCAAAGCCAGTTTGGTTTGAAAACCAAGATCAGAATAGAGCTCTTGGAAGAGCCGGTCTCAGTTAAGCAGCACTGGGGCAGGAGGAGGAGAAGAGATTTCATTTCTTTTAAAGTCATGTCGGTGCAAGGCAGCAGCTACTAGTAGTGGCTGTTTGATGACTGTCCTGGTAGCACAAAGGCCTTTGCTCTGTGCAGGGACATGGATGGAGGCAAAGTGATGCCTGGAGTTCAGACAAGCACAAATAAACAAAAAACAGTTTCCATTTCTACCTTTTGTTTTTAATTGCCTTTCTTTAAGTGGTGATATTTGTGTATTGTTCCCATTAGAGAAGATTTATGTTCCAGACATCGCATTATCAGTCCCTTTATGTTTGCTTAGGGAAGAAAGTCTAATAGATTTTTGCTGACTTTTTTTTCTCCCTCTTTCTATCATTTTTAATATGGATCTTGATCAGTTTATCTATGTGGAAGGTGCCTGGGCCATGGTGTATGCGTGTGGATATTTATTCCTACTAAACAGGATTTTTAGCGTAGGTTCATATTCTGCCTATCTAAATTTCTCCCTGTACCTTCCAGGGAAGCTCCTGTGTATTTTAAACCCATCTATACTTCATATAACAGGAATCGTGTCTCAGTTCCTGGTTGTCTTTTAGGGCATATTTTTACTGACAGGTTGACTCTGGTACCTGACTCTGAGAAGGAGGCACTTTTCAGAGACGTCCCAGTATAGCTGGTCTTTCACCTTCCCTGTCATGAGGTGTCCCTAGGAAATACTTCTTGTGCTACCTCTTGTGGTACCTGGATGGCCTCCCTATGGCTCTTTTCTTGTGAATTACAGAGAAATTTTCTGTCATTTTGGATACTTGAGTGGTCCAGCAGTAACTGGAAGATTGTCAAAATACCTCATGTTTAAGCCCAGACTCACACTGCAAAGTGAACTGGTGAAAGAGGTACGTGAGCTGGAGCCTTGGATGATCTCCAAATCAGAGGGATCTGTTGGGGTTGAGGAGACTAAAAGAACAACCAAAACAAGAATCTTAAGTACTGTGGAGACAAATCATTAATATAGTTTATAGGACTAGTGTCTAGATTAGGGAACCCCTGTCTGAGACAGATGGGATTTATGAGTGTTTGGACCATGTAGAATAGGGGCCTGTAATTTTAGTTTGCAAAGTATATTGAGTCCTTTTGATTTACCACTGACTGATGGAGTGACCTTGAGCAAAACACACAGCCTCCCTACACCGTGAAAGGAGAGCTAGGCAGGATTTTTTTGACAAGACATTTTTCATTTGAAAATGCCAGTTCATTGAAACAAACTCTTCAGGAAAAAGTACCAGTTTTGACGAATTTCTTATTTGGAATCTTCTTTTGTAAATGAAAAGCTCTTTTTTCTTCTACCTGAATTTTCATTCCAAATTATTCTTTTACTTATAATATCTATAACAAATATTTCAGAGGTTGGGAGCAAACATCTTGACCCTGCCTAATATTTGTTCACATTTTAGGATTTCTGGATTGCAACAGAAAATAAAATTTTGCAGAAGGTTTTCTTTTCAAAAGTTCCTATAAATTCCTGCAGGGTGGAAAAACTGTTTCCTCCCAGTAACATTTGATATTGCCCTCTGCAAACAGAGAGGATGCCTCTTCTGTATCTAATCAGCCGTGGAGCCTTGGTCTCTTTGCGTTGGTAAGGTGGTTTGGGATCTTCAGGGAGAAGGTGCTGCAGAAGGACAGACTGTAGTTGCACTGTCCATCTGGATGTGTCTTCCCCTGCTGTCTCCAAGGCGAAGTGCAATTGCTCCTTCCCCTTCCCCCTCCGATCTCACCAAATTAAAAAAAGAAAAAGGCTCCACCAGCAAGACCTGCTTCTGGATTTGTAGTCAGTAGCCATCTCCAATAACCATCAGGCTGTCAGCTTCCCCCCCAGCTCCCCCTACCTCCCACCTCCCCCATCACTCACCAGAGAAAAAAAGAGCTGGAGCCACAGCTTGAAATATATCATGCAATAGTGTATCATGAATTTCTTGTGAATCACATTGGTGAAGCAGGTTTATTTATTTCTGAGACTTTAAATCAATACAAAGTAGGTCTCTTAGTTCTGAAGCTGGGATGGAGTGTGAAAAAATGAGCCCATTGTACTCTTAAAACTTTGGGGAAAGGAGATGACAGCTATATAATTCCATTTACCAGGCACTAGGGGCTTTAATGTGAAGGTGACAGGGAGCTCTTTGTGCATTTAGAGCACCATATCTTCTAAATAAAAGATCTGTAGACTTGATAGTGGAGTATAGCTCTGACTTTAATAATCTCCAAGCATTAGACCGAGCCAATATGTTCCCAAGTCAGAAAGGTCCCCCACCGAACGCTCATAAATTAAAAGTGCAGGAACTGCACACATTCATAGATTAGAAATGCAAGAACCGCAGTCCGTTTCCAGGCGGAGAGGAGGTGTCTGCAGTGTGCTGCCGTGTGAGGAGGCTTAACGCCTCGAGGAAGGGGTCTGCGGAGAAGCACGGCTCTCGCTGGCATCCGAACTCGGCTTGGTTCTCTTGCTCAGCATTGCCACTATTTTACCCTCTAACGACTTGATATGTGCTGGAGAAGAGCTGAATGATAGAAATGAGCACTCTAAGACCTGCTGAGGCTTGACTGCACATAATAGCAGACAGGTTTTAAGTTCCTGCATTGTGTTTTCTGATGAGACATTCATTTTTATCATTTCTGCCTGTTTATGAAAACTAGGCTATTTATACTATGTGCATGTGCCTTTTTTTGCTTCAGATTTCTGGCAGATTATATAAATTGTGGGATAGGAATTGCAATTATTGAAATAATTTGGATAAAAATCTGACCCATTTGATATAAACACATGATATACTCTGAATAATAACAGCACTTTTGTTGCGTAATGATTCCCATTCAAGGCCTCTACTGTCATTTTCTCACATCATTCATCTTTGATGAAACATTTGAGCCACCCAAGTTTGCAGTTATATACCAGCTTTGCAGTGAACATCTCAACTAACTAGCAGCTCAGACAAGAGACAGGGAAAACAGCTGGTCATCACCATTTGAAGTGCCAGAAAATGATTAAAATGCATGTGACATGCCTATAAACCTGTTGAGGACAGTCTTTTAATGGCTGGAAAGGCTGTTAGAATCCTGCCTCTCCTTTGTACTTTTCCCAAAGATCTCGTAAAATAGAGAAATGCGGTGTCCTATTATAATTGTGAGAGAAGCGTGGAAAAAATTAAGTCAGTGTTGAAAATACTACCTGTGTGTTATGTGAGCATGTAATATCAAAAACTGCCTTGCCCAGAAAGTAGCATGTGTTCATGCAATCATGAGCTGAGCTGTAGCACATGCAGCTCCAGATCTCGCGTTTCCTTTGACCTCTTCACTGAGTGTCTGCATCACTTTGGTGGGATGGAGGTGCAGAGGAATGGTTTTGTCCTGTGGGTCCTATTAAATACATTCCTTTGTGCATGCTTGAAAGGTTTGTCTTTGGGAGCAGAAGAGGGGGAAACTGAGTGGCTTATGTGACTCTGAGCTGGATCTATGGTGAGCAGGAGGCTGTTTGGCAGAACTGTGTAAGGGGTATCCAGTGGCAGTCCTGCTTTTTTGGCTGTGGTTGGAGTTTGTGCTTGAAGGGGGCTGAGGAGTGGCCTGGCTGCTTGCGTGGAGGAAACCAGACCTGCTTGCTAATCCCGTCCAGCTGAAGGAGGCAGCGGTTGCTGCATCTAACTCGGAAATGTCAAACCTGCTGTTGCTGTATCCAAAACAGGAAATTATGCCCAAAAAGAAAAGGCACTGGGCAAACAAGCAGGAAAGCAGTAATAACGGAAGAAGGGGGTCCTTGCTAGAAACTTCAGAAAGGGCAAGTCTGAGATCTTCAGTGTGGGAACAGTAATCCACAACAGCTTGTTTTACTGTTAGCATGTCAAACTTCGGGTGGCCAGAAGCATGGTTTCTGGATTTTGCATGGCTTTCACTTTTTCGTTGTCCCAATTAAGAAGAGAGGTGGAGGAAATTTTAATTTAAAGCAAATTTTCTGGTGCTAGAGGCTTACTGTCTGGTGCTTTGCTAATCATGACTGCTCTTTTTTGTCTGTCTTTGCCAGCCAATGAAGTACGAGATCTGCAAGAGGTCAAATATTACCAGTATTCAGTTATATGTGTATTATATATCTGAGCTTTAAAAATCTTGAACCTGTTCCTTGCCATCCCCCTTGCTGGACCTTTCTTGGTCTCTGTTGTGTGGTGGCTGACTCTTTGGTAGCTGCATCTTTGACTGTTCCCTTGAGTAGTAGTAACCTTTCTCCTAGGAAAGACCTGCTCTGCAAACCAAACCCTTCCGTGCATGTTGTCAGGCATTGCACAGATGCCTTCTGTAAGACTTGGGCAAATGCTACTTTCACTTCTTAACCTCCTACTCTATGTGACTCAGTGTACCTTCGCTGACCCAAACTCTCAAGGTTTGAAGTTTACCCTTTTCACAGATCCTGGTGTGTCAGATACAGAGCTTACTCCCATGCAGTCTTTTTTCTTATGAGTTTGTTTGTAGCATCTCTCTAACTCACCTGGCAACATTTCTGAATCCTGCTCATGCCTCTGCTGAATGTGGAACATCTGAGTCCTTTGCAGAAACATCGATTCTGGACTTCTCTAGCAGCTGTATTCTCTTTCACCCTTGGATATTTTCTTGCAGAAACATTTATATAGCAATATGCATTGCACCATTTAAAATTGTTAATTGGAGATTGAATTACTTGTCAGCCTTTAAAAATGTAGTCCTCTCGGGTCAGAGATGAGGTGGTTAGCAGAGCTGAAGGGATGAGCTATTGCATTCATTTTTTCTGAAGCGAACGGTCATCATCTATGGGCTGGCTAGCCCTCCAGTGCCTTTTAACCTCTGGCACCCAGTCCAGTCTGCATCTGTGTGTGAAGCAAGCTGGCAGGATCTCTGATCGTTCCCGAGAGCACATGTGCAGAAGTGGGTTAGGGGCTAGCAGCCAGCCTGGCAACAGCCCCGCAGCTGTATCCTTCGTGCACTAGGGAACGTCGGGGAGCAGCTGGCTGTGCATTTGGCTGTGGTTAAGTCAGGGTCTGATTTAGCACTGTCACCTCTCCCTGCTGCCACACCCGGCACAGAGGCTTGAACGCACACGGGTGGACGTATATGTCATACAAATGAAGGGAGCACGCTCTCATCAGGACAACTTTTAAATGCAGCTTGGGACTGCAGTGCCTCCACTGACAAACACTGACAAGTAAATACTACGCTCGCTCGGTATTACAGAGGGATTTCATTGCACAGACCCTCACAGTGCTCTGCCACTTCACTGAAATGTCTGGAGCACTCAGGAAAAGGAACTGCATATTTATCTTGATCTCCAAAAAGGGATTTAAGGGCGAGAGCAGGCGGTATATTAGACTGTTTTCATTGCCTGTCAGCGGTGGTAAACCTGAGCTGTCTACAGTGTCTCTAGATAAGCAGCAGCAGAGGACCATTTTGCATGTACATACGTTTGCATTAGTTTGTAGATGGAGAGTTTAAATCCTCTTTATTTTTATTTTCCTCTGTGGAAAGCATTTAGCTAGGCTTGTGTCTGACATCTGGAGGCCTGTGCTTTCCTTCTTCTTTGAACCTGAATCTGTACTGCTGTCTTCTCTACCAGGCCTTTTCATTGCACAGATTTTCTTACAGAGGAAGATGAAGGTGTTTGAACTTGGAAGGGAGACCCGACTTCTCCCTACACAACCACAATGTTTGTCGTGACTTCTACATTTTTGAGCAAGCTGCTTAGCTCGTGTGCCTTGGTTTCTTCTGTAGGTAACCTCAACTGGCTCATGTCTCACTGGCAGCTCTGTGAGGATGGTCTGGGGCTTGTACAGTGATGAGTTTTGCGAAGTGTCAGGTTACTGAGTCTTCTTTCCTCCAAAGGAAATAAATTTGGAGTTAATTATAATGTTTTACCTCATCAGTTAGGCAATACTTTATGTGGGTGCAGAGGCTCCCTGGCCCCAGCCCTGGTGAACTGACATGATACAGGAAGGAAGCTCCTTGGTCCAGTTCAGCTGTATAACCGGATCAACATTTTCTGTTTTCATATTGTTTTAGCCTTCTAACTGTCAGCCAAAAAAGAGCAAATCTTGAGAAATGTGGAGCTTGGCTGTACTATGAGTGAGATGAGTTGCATCTCAGGCGCTTGCTGCAGGACGTGGGTATTTCGCACCCATGCCGATAAAGCAGATCCAAGCACAGCTTCCGTAAGAATTGAGCTGTCTTGGGCTCCACGCTGCTCCTGTCTTTGGATAGCCCTTTCTCCGAAAATGATCCGCTGTGGTTGTTTGGTGGGGGAGGGCAGATTGTTTGTGTTTGAGGGTTTTTTTAAGATCTAAATGAAGCAGGTATGTAATGCCCTCTGTCTGTTAGAAAGACTCAACCCATAAAAATAACAAACGGCATGTATTTGCTAGAATGTCAAAGTTATGAGTTTATTTTGTAATGATGTGCTCCTGCCTTCATGAGGTAAACTGGCCGTGGCAGAGGTGTTATTAGTAATATGGACTCAGTGGAGCAGAAAGCCGAGTGACCGAGAGATCAGTGTATCAGTCAGTGAGAGGGCAAATGGAAAGAGACAGCAGGAGAATGAGAAAAGAGCTGCGGTGCCTGGGCTGAGATTAGAGATGGAGCCATGCAAGAGAATTGAAAGTCCAGCAGTCAGAGTCTTACTCTTTCTACTCCCTCTGAGGAGCTTGTGGGGCTTTGTCTTTGCTCTGCTGGCCTCTCTGCAGCGCCTTGGGGTTGTCCCCACCCCCATTAAGGGCTTAAATAGGACACCCTACCCATTGCCTCGCAATTTTGAATTAATGAACTGAGCTTGGGTCAGAACTCTGGAGACTTGGTCACATACAGCTCCACTGCACTTTAATGAAGGGCAAGTCATGTCACTGTCCTCTGCCGTGGTTCCCCCACTTGTAGCATTCCCCACAAGAATCACTATTCATACCCTACAATCTTACCCACATGCAGGGCTTGGAAAAGTCTATTGTGAGGGGCTGCTCCATGCTTCAGTGTCCCCTCTTGCTGCAGGGATGGACCTGCACATACCTCCTTAGCCAGCACCTCCTTGCCACATCCCACCCTCTGACGATTTTCCTCTTTTTCTTTTGAAAGGTGCTTGGACGGGAAGTTTATACCTCCAACAACCAGCTGGGCGGGATCCAGATAATGCACAACAACGGCGTGACGCATGGCACTGTGTGTGACGATTTTGAAGGAGTCTACACTATTCTGCAGTGGCTCTCCTACATGCCAAAGGTAATTTCTGGCCATGCAGTAGTGCAAGGTGCCATTAGCTATTCTGGTCACTTTGTTCAGACTCAGCTTATGGTGAGGATGCATCCAACCCTGTGTATCTGAGGTCTTTCTGTGCGTGTATGGAGCAAAATAGTTAAGGCATGTGATTGAGGCCGTTAGAGATTATGATATTGAAGTGCACAAAGTAGATCTTACCTTAGGTTGCTGGAGAAACTGGGACAAGGGGAAGCTGGGCACTGCCTAGTGTACCTTCACATCACCCCACTGGCATGGTCTCCTCGCTAGTCTGGACAGCAGGATTGTATATAGGCAGTGAATTGCCTTTTACTGAAGATTCTAAAAGTTCCCCTCTGAGGCAGTCATTTGTTGGAGATGATGTATATGTGTAAGCTCCTCTGCAGCCAGGAAGGCAGCAATGAGAACACACAGGTCACCTTCCTTCAGGAAAGAGTGCAGAGAATAGTCAGGTGGCCTGGTCACCTTTTTAAAATTAAATTGCAGCCCCAGCTAATGTTGGCAATGCCTGAAGTTCAAGAGCAATTGAAGTACAATGCATGGCAGACGATGGCCCGGAAGGGTTGGTGAGAGTGTAGAGAGCTCCTTGGAACTTCATCCGAGCTCTTGCAAAGGCCCTGGGACCCTTTCAGTCACAGGTGTGTGCAGTATGCAGGAAAGATTATTCCACAGCCAGGTCCCATTAGATTTCTGATGTTTGGTGCAAAGCTGTATGGGAGAATTACTTCCTTCAATATTTTTCTTTTTCCCCTAGAGCGTGTACAGCCCTGTTCCTATCCTCAAAGTCAAGGATCCAATAGACAGAACCATAGACTTTTTTCCTACGAAGACTCCCTATGATCCCCGCTGGATGCTGGCTGGACGCCCAAACCCAAGTACGTAGATCTTCAGTGGCCAACACATGCAATAATGTGTCTTGTTTCAAGACTGCATCTGTCAAGGCTTTGTGTCTGTTAGTATTTTGTCAGTGATGTAATTTTGGCATTTACCATTGATAGCAGTCTGCTACAGTTGTATGCCCATGACATAGTTAGAATTAGAAGAGCTACTGAGTAAACTGCATTAGCAAATGAGACAGTTTCAAGTGGAAATGAGGTCCTGCAAGAAGACAGAGGCTCAGGACAGTGCAGACTTCTCCCATAAGACCTTGTTCACACACACTTCTGTGTGTGAATAATTCCATAGCTTCAGAAGAATAACAAGTGTGAATGAGAACAAAGAAGGAAGGATAAGAATGTAGCTATAGCTTCTGTCTATAAAATATGCTTAAGAAAATATGGTGCATTTGGCAAACCGGCCTTTAAAAATGAAATTGATGGTGACCTGCAAGAGTCGAGTGAAAATTTGAAATGTTCATAAGCAGTTGAGGTGCACCTAAGACTTACTTTTGGAGTTTGAGTGTCACTGACTTTCAAATGTATTCCAGTTCCTTTTGAGGTCATTTTGGAAAAAGACACTGGGAAGCACTTGGAAATCTGGAAATTCTGGAAATTGATTCTTTTAATGAAGAGAATCAAAGAGAGTATGTGGGTCAAAATGCACAACTTGAATGGGAAATTTGTGGCTGACTTTCCAGGAGACCTTACATACTAACCCTATATATCTGAATTCTTTTTCTGTAATATTTTGAGATTTGAATCAAGACCATTGCTTTTTGAGTCTTGAATCTGTTCTATCTTAAGATTCTCTAGATCTGCTTCCAAACTTGGAATATTCCCTTCTGTGGTCTGTCACAGCCTGTGAATATTGTTAGTCCAAAAGAATAAATGCTGTTGGAATAGGAAGGAAGGTGTGAGGCCTGCAATCCAAATATAATTTAAGACCTTATAAAGTAATTAGTTTTAAAGATTTAAACATAAAATATAAAACCAGCATGTAAATACTTTAAAAGATTTTTTGGGGGGTGATGGTTTAGAGAAAAGAGTATCTACAAAAGCTGTTATCCTAAAGGAATCGCACAGTCTTTCTGCAGATCTTGGAGAATAATTATATTGGAAATACAGCAAGCCATTGACCACCCACACATGCTTTTGGGGTTGTGCAGCCTGTGTATGTGCAAGCTGCAAACTGGGTGACCATTATGCCTGTTGTTATTAATGAGTTTAGGGGGCTAAAATGAGATTTGTGATAAACTAAGTTTTCTGGTTTTGGATAATATTTTTTCATCATTTCTCAAGTAATTCATCCAGCTGTCTGAGTGCAGCTAACACTGGCTTCCAAATCAAGTGACTTCAGATTTTAATTTAGTGGAAGCGTTAAGGAAAGCAGATGATTCCCTGTGATAAGTTAAAGCAGATATCTCCTAGGTGAAAAGTTAAAGCCATTTATTAGAGGAGATATTGCTGTGATATTCTTCAAACTGACGCCCGACACGAGGCCAGAATCTAAACGATCAGCTTTGGGCTCACGATAAAGAGATAATTTTGAAATGGATGGTCACATTTTACAGTGGGGCCACAGAGGCAGGGAATGTAGAACACAGTAATTACAAGTTTGGTCTTGATAAAACACTCTCCATCCTGTTTAAGTCAGCAGAGGTTAGCTTGCTTGGATCTCCACTTTTAATTGGTTTTGGACTTGGGTTTGCTGAAGCAGAGGTGCTTGTTCAGATTAGAGCATCCCTCAGAAGCTGTGTGCCAAGGGATAAAACTGGGAGAGTGTTTTCTTTTATTCCCTGAAGCTTTATGAAGCTTCAGTGGAAAGCAGACGCCCTTAGAGTGGTGTTTTTGGGGATGGCTGGGTGGGCAAAGAATCTTGATGCCTAGACAGCAGAAAGAGCTGTCTGTAAATCCTCCCTTTTACTTGTCCCTCTCTGATCTAGCATCAGCAGTCAGCCCAAATGCAAGTTGTTTATCATGCCCTTAGCTATTCACTGGAGTAGTGTCCAAGCTGAAATACTGGACAACCTGCTTGCCTTGGTCTTGCTGTCTGGAGAATGGAAACAGTGACACGCAGCTGCACTGACGGGGCAGTGAGGCTTAGCACGGAATCACAGTGGCTTCTGTGAACTCGTGGAATGGAGAGGAACATACCATCATCTCCCACCCCGCCGCCTGCTTTCGTGCTGAGACTTTTATTTGAAGGAACGAGGAATGCGTGCAGATTACTAGTCAACAGATCTGTTTCGTGTGAGGCTGGAGCAGGATTGTCAGTGTTTTGGAGTCTGTGATGCAGGAGGAGCCCTAAGTCTCGTACTGCATCAGCTTTGTAAAGGACGTAACAAGTGCAGTGAATAGTTAGCATGATCGAGATGATCATGCCCTCGTGTTTCAAGATCGAAGCTGATGGTCTGCGAGGTTCGGGAAGGCTTTATTTCCCTTAGCCCGGCCCGCTCACTGTGGTAACGTACTGTTAAGGAACAGGTAGATTTCCCTGAAGCATTAAGAAGTTGCTGTCCTCTCTGGGCAAGAGAACAGGTCTGATGACCTGTGCATCCAGCACGATGACTCTTAGAGCATGCTTTAGTTTAGGGAGAAATGCATGTTCTAGTGTCTTTTATAGAGCAAGCAGACTTTCATTATTGCAGTGCTCTATTTCAGGTTTTCTAAGAGAATGTGTGGCACACTCTGATGTACTGTCTAGTTGTTAAATATCAGAAAAACTTTTGTATTTTATTCTTGAATTTCTTCAGCATTCTTTTCTTTAAAGGAAAGATTAGACAGAGTCAAGAAACAATTGTGAGCTAAGTTTTAAAATAGAAATAAACATTTTGAAAAATATCTTTAATGACTTTGCTGCCTTTTGACAAATGTTTGTAGTGTCTTGAAAAAAATTGAGTTATTTATTTTAAAGCGTGCAAAGTCCCTCTGCTATCCGAACCCCATCGTTTAACAATAAATGATGCTTTTGCTGATAAATGACTGTCTTTATGCAGACTAGCAAATGAAATAAGACATGATGTCTGAAGGCAGACAAATGCTTAGCTGTCTAATGTTCCCTTGTATTATAATGTGTTTAAAAATAAATAAATAAAAAGACAGTGCCAAGTTCTCCAGTTGGCATCTTGTAACAAATTTCAATTCCTCTTTTTAATATTTTTTTTCCTTCCCTTCCCTCCCATCTCACTCTTCTGATATTTTATTTTTTTCCCCCTCCTCTTTAGGTCAAAAAGGCCAATGGCTAAGTGGTTTCTTTGACAATGGCTCATTCCTGGAGATCATGCAGCCCTGGGCACAGACAGTTGTGGTTGGTAGAGCCAGGTAAATTCTCAGAGGATTTTAGACCTTTGTAGAAATCAAGTTGTCATTGATGCTGTGCATCTTTCTCTAGAACCTCCTTTTGAAATTGTTGGCTGTGGGTAAAAATAAGTCATTACTTCAATAGGACACTTCTTTACCACAGGAATGAAGCACAGACTGATAATTTCTCCTGTTTTGCTTGGGGGTGACAGTTTTAACCTGCACAAAAGCCAAAAAGAGAGGAACTGTCAACAATTATGGCAGACAATATGTGATCCCTTGGCTGTGTGATACCATAGTGAGGCCTTCTCGTGGCTCTGACTTAATTTGGGGTAGGTTATGCAGTTTATTGTTTGGCAATCGCATTTGGCATGCAAGAAAAGTTCACCTAAAACTAGAGCAAGTTGCAGGAAACTCTTCACAGAGAGGAACTTCACATTGAGATTTACGTGGAATAACTCGCAGCATTTTTCAAACTAGCACCTGCCACACTTGACCTTAGCCATCTACCATGGCACAGAGATGAGCAGCTTCAGAAGCTGGTGGTGCTCTCCTCCCAGGAGCATCACTTCCCCACACCTTGCTGCAAAGTAGCACCTGCTCGGGATTCTGCAGCACTCCCTGTTGCTTCAAGATTTACATCCCTGCCTTCACAGTATTTGCAGCATTGGTCATTCTCAGTGTCACAGGTCCATGAACTGTCAGAGATGGCTGGAAGCAGAAACCTGGAGACCGAAACTTGCATTTTGGCAGAATGTAAATCAGAGCTGGACTCAGAACCTCTCAACCCCCACTTCATTTAGTGATTTGGGGGGTTGATTTTCTTTCTTTCTTTCTTTCTTTCTTCTTCTTCTTCTTTTTTTTTTTTTTCTTTTTTGCCATTAAAAAAGGCATTTTGAATTTCCTGATCGATCTGATTATCTGCTTCCTCTCATAATAAAGCCATTCTGAAAGAGTGCATTTATCTCCCATGTGCTCAGGCTGCCCAGTGCTGCATGCTTATCCTTTGTCACTCCTCCTTCAGACCACCTCTTCTCTCAAGACAGAGCTTCATGCTCTTGCCTGTAGCAGACTCCCAGCTCCTAATAGGTATCAGCATTTTTGGCTAATTGGCAGACTTTTCTTTTTCTGATAACAAGTGAGAGGAGAGAAGAAAGGCTCAAGCGCCAGAACAGCATTCCACAGGATCCAGGTGTTGTACCTAATGTGATAAGGTTGTGCCCATGAACGACAGATGTTCAGGATGCCCTGCTTCCTGGAACAAGTCTGTGTAAAAAAAAGATGTCCTGTCTGCAGATACTTCACATCCCATGCTCTCAAGATCATAGTGCCACCAATTCAGAGCCATATTATCTGGTGATGCTTACAATGTTTCTAAAGTCCTGTGGCCATCCCTAGAGCCTGGCTCAATCAGCCTCTAATTAAAACGAATTGTTGACTGAAGGACTGACCACAGTACCAGAATATTCCAGGTGATGCTGTCCTTGGTTTCCAGGGCATTCAGTGTCAGACAGGACGAGGTACCGCTGTTTCTGAAGCACATGGCACTATGGTCATAGCCAGCTGAGCTTGGCCGGTGTAGCCATAAGTCAGTGCTATTCCAAAAGTGGCCCCAGAATATTTGGCACTGAAAGCTCCTGTTTCTCATTTAGGCCCTTAAAAGCAATAGCTCTACACAGTCCTCCTAAATGACAAAGAGACAGAGGTCATACTGTGAAATAGCAAAGCATATGGCATTCACTAGAGCTTATCTGCAGCATCTCAAGGAATTGTATCCATTCTGGACATCTCTAAAAGGCCAGCAGGAACTCTGCTAATAGGGTAATGAAGTGCTGCATAATTTCTGAATGAGGCTTCCAGATACGAGGCTGTGTTCAGTGAAATGTTCCTCTGTTGCTCTTCTCTTATGACTTTCTAGGGTCTCTAATGGGTTTGGAGCATCCTTTGAAGTCTCCTGGAGTGCAATGTGATAAGGAGAAACATCTTTTTCTTCAAATTATGTATTGGGGCAGAAAGCACAAACTAATCAGTCTGTCCTTAATATAGAACAATGTAATAGCATGCAGACCATACAGACCTGGCTAGGGACAAAATACTCCTGCGCCGAAGGGGTGGTCACAGGGGAGCAAGCATGTGCAGGGGCATCTCAGCTTCGTCTTGTAGGGGAGCTGGTCCTCTCTGACCAGTGCTGGTCCCAGGATTCTGAGCGCTGGTGCTCCAGAAGAGCCTTTCCACTCTGATTATTTTCTGACCTTTTTACACTGTTGAGCCTAAGATACCTACCGCCTCAGCTACTAGTTGTTGCATTTGACCTTGGGATGTCCTGTGACCTCTTGATAGACTTC
Source organism: Rhea pennata (assembly GCF_028389875.1). Classification (NCBI taxonomy): domain Eukaryota; kingdom Metazoa; phylum Chordata; class Aves; order Rheiformes; family Rheidae; genus Rhea; species Rhea pennata. The sequence goes on from NC_084682.1 coordinate 2,272,268, forward strand.
ATTATTTTTGTATGATGTCTGCAATGCTTCTCTAAAGTTTTGTCTTGCGAAGTACTATAATCATTTAAAGTGTTTTAGGTTAGGCAGTATAGCAGGCCCCCCCCCCCCAAAACAACCATGATTTAGCAAAGCTGGAACATCTTTGTTCAGGCCTATGCTCAGCTTGGCTTAGTGTTCCTTTCTTCTGACAAATTCCGAGTTGCTCTGGACTCTCACATACACGTATATATAATACAAATGAAACTGACTTCTTTCAAAAGCAGTGACATTTTGAAAAAACAAGTACGAATGTATTCTTCTGGGATTGTTACTGTAAGTGCTGCCAAAACTCATCTTTTGTATGTATGTTTGGAATATGTGTGCTGTTGGCTGTAAATTGTCTTTTATTATTCTATGGCAACTTGTCCAGGGACACACTATAAAACAAGATGTAGCATCTTCATGTGCTAGCCTGATAAAATTTATATGAAGTATAATGGAAAACAGAAGTTGTTTTGAGCTGTTTTCAAGTTCAATAAATAACTGTAATACTTGGATAAAGATGTTCTTTATTAGGTCACATGGGCCCTAATATAGAAGTTATAAGTTACTGATTTAAGACGGCTTCTGCAATTACGGGTTTCTAGGCAGACTCTTAATCATAGTGAATGGGAATATTTTCAGCCCCCTAGTGCACATAGGCCCTGTCACTTCCCCTGCCTGCAGTGTGTGTCATCCAGCTGGAGGTGGCTGAGGAGAGAGGATGGCTCTGCTGGAACTCCCTTACTCAGAAGAAGCTGTTGTCACCACAGCAAGATGCCTTCTGTGGAAGGGAGGTGTTTAGACGCCGTGGAAAGTGAGGCTGAATGTGGCTGGGACCTGGCTCCCAGACCATCCGCACGGCCCTGCACCCTGCCACCCTCGCAGGCTTGCTGCAGCAGGTATAGGGAGGGAACGCACAGATAAACCCAAAGCTTTTGTCCATCGTTCACTCTTACCACTTGAGAGGGGGAATTTTTGTAAGCCAGAGAGGTTTAGGGTGGCTGAGATACACGGCATTGCTTAAACATGGAGCCTGGACGTGTTTGACCAGCTGACAGTGCTTGTGAAAATAGGACATAGGAAGTCCTGGTCCTTGGGTTTATCTTTCATGGTTAGGATTGTCAGCACGAAAATCTGGTGGCAGGCACAGTGATGGAGATGTAGCCATATTGTTGAACTAAACTTGGGCTTTGTTTTATTCTATTTGAGTTTTAGTGAGGCATGTGTTAGTTTTTAGAACTAGATTTTGCTCTGAGAACTATAAATTGGACTCTGAAATTATCCATCCACATGCCTAAACTCTTCAGAAAGGCCAGAATGTTTCTTCCTCCTTTTGCTTGTGTTATTTGTCTCTTTTGAGTATATGCAGGATTGGAAAAAAATTCTGGTTTTTTGACAGTAAAAAATGTGGATTTTGTTTTCCCTCCTATATTATCAGGCTGGGAGGAATACCTGTAGGAGTAGTTGCCGTAGAAACAAGAACTGTGGAACTAACTATCCCTGCTGATCCTGCAAACCTGGACTCTGAGGCCAAGGTGGGTTGAAAGTATTCCGTTGTTTGTCCTCCACAAATATCTCTTTGAAAAGTCTATTTGTTTTGATCGGAATTTTTCATCCCACGTGTAGGACAAAAAGTACAGCCGTTCCTTGGTTGGGTGCTAATGCATGGCAGTTGTTGGGACAAGTGAATAGACGGTTGTGTTGGCCATTTGTACAGGAGATACTTCCTGAGTAGTCCTGTTGCGACTGCAGTGGGATGCTAAGGCTAATGCAGGGACTGGCGACCAGGAGATCTGGCAAGCAAAAATCATTTCCCTCTTCTCTCACCGTTGGCTGTATTATCTCATACTCTTCTCCTTTGGTATTTTACTTTTCCCCTGCTTGCTTTCACCACTCCAGCCCTACATCATCTCTCCTTGTTGTTCTTCTCTACATATCCTTTTCTCTCTCTTCTTCTCCTTCGCCTTCTTACAGCGGTCATTGTATCAGGCTTCTCACACCATCTCTATTCCTTTTCTTAGCTAAATCAGTAGCAAAAGTCCTGTAGATGTTGGTAATAGAAGCATTGTCCAAAGTTTTCCACAGGCAGGCAGATTCTAAGCATTTCATGAGCTGCGCTCCTCTTTGTAGGCTCCATATTGCAGCTCTTGCTGCATTGATTTCTGTGTTTTTGTGCAGACTTTTATGTTAACAAGTGTTTCAAGTCTTAACAGTCTTTTTCATTCCCAACAGATAATCCAACAGGCTGGCCAGGTGTGGTTCCCTGACTCTGCCTTTAAGACTGCCCAGGCTATCAATGATTTTAACAGAGAAGGACTGCCTCTAATGGTCTTTGCGAATTGGAGAGGTTTCTCTGGTGGAATGAAAGGTAACTATCAGCTTGGATACCCTTTAATGCTATCATGGAGAGTAGCTGTGCTTCTAGTCAGGGCACTGCTGCTGTTACCTGCAGTGGCACAGCCAAGAGCACTAGCTCTGCTGGTTTAGTGCCCGGAGGCATCTCTGGGAACAGCCTGGCGCTCAAGGAAAGCAGTGGGAGCACACGACAGGGACTGAAGTGGGTTATTCCTTCGTCAGCAGCTGGCTATTAAAGTGGCTTAATTGTGGGGTCGACTTGTGCCTGCAAATTTGTGTAGTGGATCTGCTTCACCCATCTTTGCTGCAGCTGGCATCCAGCTTTCCTCTTTCATGGCAAGTTTAGAAATGCTAATATGGGGATACTTTTCTAGGCCTACTGGAGTGTTTGGACATGTCAGCCCTATGAAATCACAGCAGTGCTCTGCACCATCGTGCCAGAAGTCCAGTTGTGATTGCCCTCCAGAGGAAAGGGATGCTGTGTGCTGCAGCAGTTGCAGTGACAAAGGGTTTCGTTCCTCTCCTCCCCATTTGTATCTTGTCTTTAACAGGCACATGGTAGGAATAACAGAATATGCAGAGTGCAAATTTGATATGAATTTGTTTTCAGAAAAAGCAACACAACTGGCTTTTTTCACATGTACCCTCATATACGGGTTACAGGAACTAGCCAGATCAACTGCAATGAAAACAAGTAATTGGATTTTAACAATAGTTTAGTTGCTAACAAAATTTACAGCTGCCAACCTGGACTAATTAAACACTAATCTCAGGAAACCCCTTCTGCTTGGAAAGCTTTATGTCCTTCTGCCTCATCTTAAAAGTAGGGCTGGATAAACCAACAGTATTGCATATCCAGAATGTATGGCCATATTCTGTCAAGTGGAAACGTTGTTTCACTGATAATTTTTCACACTAATATTGTCATATCAAAGACTGTCTCCCAGTTGACTCTTTTGGTGGTAGTGGTTGTTCATATGAAATGAACAGTTATAAAACTATTCAGTTAATATATCAGCAGTTAGATTTTTGCACCACATATTGCTACTTTGAATTTCATGAAGTGCCAAGAATGTGAGATAGATACTATAAAATTTAAGTGAAAGATTACAGTCTTTTACCTGCACATGGCACTTAACCAGCACTGAAATTATAGATCCACTAACGCAACAAAAGTTCCTGCTCTGGAAAGCCTGGCATTATGACAGGCATTATTGTTCTGTTGTCTCGTTAGCAGGATGCAAAAAATGCTGTTTAGTTTGCCAAAGGCTCGAGGAAGACGGCACAATGAGGATTCTTTCCTCTAGAAAATACCTGTTACCTTTCAGGATGATTTCTGGTCTATGCTCTGCTCTTGGGCTCCCTTTGTCACTTCGTTTCCATACTGCACAGCTTAGTGTGGGGAAGTAATTACTTAACGAATGCTCGGTAAAGTTACAAAGTTACTTTGCCTTATTATCTTGTGAAAACTGTCCGCTTTGCCAGTGCCCTTTTTTGTCCTCAGAAAAAGATTTTAGCTTTGGCTTTGGGACCAGGAGTCCAGGGTAGGAAAGATACAGTGAAAATACTAGTATTTGTATTGAGTATCCCACATAGGGCACCCCAGCTGGGAGGCGGAGGAAGAGGAGGAGGAGGAGGAGGGCCCAGTCACAGAGAGGAAGAGCAGAGCCATTGCAGTTTGCACGTTGGTCTGTGCATTTTCTACATCCTGTTTTGTGCTGAAGGGCCTGCACAGCAAGTGTTGGTCTCTCTTGACAGTCTCTGCATTCCTTGGGGAGTTTTTCAGTTTTGGTATCAATGCTGGTTGGGGATTATGCAGGGAGGGAAAATAAACAATTATGCCACCCCTCAGTGCACACAAACACACTGCCAGGAGCCGACTGCACTGTGGGTAAAATGACTCCAAAATTGTGTGTAATGAGTAGGAAAAGATTAGAGACAGCTCTTGCTATGCTGAAAATTGACATCAGTGGAGGAGGGGAAGAGAGGGGAAAAAAAAAACGTCTTTACTAGTCAGCCTAGGAGGTCTAATTCAAGCAGTAAAATAAATAAATAAATAACATAAATAAAGGCATATCACAATGGTATTGGTGGTTTACCCAATGAGCTCTATCTGGCCGGAAGGCTATTCAGCATAATGCAAAATTAAATTATAAAAACTGGCTTGAATATTTAGATGGAGGAGCCATTTGGAAGTGGTTTATTTAGGCGAACCGGCAGTGACCCACGACTGGGAGACATCAAGCATGAAATTTACTGGAAATTAGCACCAGGGTCTTGGACTCGGCATGAATGGTTTGATAGCATGCAAATCCCCGCAACATTAAACTGCGGCGCTGCTTGTGCTACAGGGTCACTCGCAGTTGGTTTTTCATGTTTTACTTATTATTTTTTCCTGGGACAGGTTGTAAATAACAATAAAAAAAAATTTAAACCAGAATGAAAAGGCTATTTTAAATCTCTGATTACCTGGCTGCTGAATGACGGTACTGCTGGCATGTAGCGGTTTATGAGGTACGTTATGGGTCTGCAGCCAGCCGGAGCCTGGTGTTTACCTTGAGGTCCTATCTGATAATCCAGCCAAGCTGATGAGATCGGTTCCAGCTTTGGACATTCAGGGCATGCTGCCCGCCACTACGGAAATGCAGAAAGCTGTCTGCAGCCTTTCTAGCATGCTTGATGCGTCCGACTGCCAATATTTACACACACAGTGTAATGATAACAGCTTCCAGCAGATTTCATGTCTGTGTCTAGTAGATGCTGGTGCATGCTGCAGCTGGGCAGGCAGTGGGAAGGTGTGGTACAAACTCTGTCTTTCCAAATAACAAACAATGCTGTTCTTCCTGGAGGACATTTATAGCATTTCTGTGTAGCAGGTAGCTTATTCTGCTGAACTTAAAATTAAATATGATATTTCTGGACCAAATTTCAGTCTTAATTTAATTTTTTCCAATCTCAGCATAAGTGCCTTTGGAGAAAAAATAGTTGTGCAAAGAATGTACTCTACGTATCGTGTGCTGTTCACTGCCACCTGAGTGGTGGTGGCACAGTAGGTGTGTTAGTTACAGTGATAAGAGTTTCCAGAGTCTGCACCCTGCCAAGGTACTAGGGCCGCACAAACACCTCGAGCCCAGAGCAGTGGGCACCGTTAAAACCTGGCATCATTTACCACCTGCGGCAGTTGAATTTGATGCACTATTTTCCATTTCGAGAGTGGAGAATACAACAAAACTACAAAAAAGAGGTAATTATCACAGTACTGCAAATATTTCATAGTTTCACACTTGACTACAATGTTAATGGAAATCAGGGACGTTGTGCATTCTAGCTATTAGGCGTCGGGACTGAGAGGCAGGTCGCTCTTTGCAGTATTTTTATGATCTTCCACAATTCTGCCCTTCTGTTTTACCTCTTTAAAATATAAATACTTTATTAGTATAAGTAAATGTGCTAAATATATGCTAAAGTGATATGTGCAGGCAGATTTAAAAGTTGAGGTGATAGGAGGAAAAAATGCTGCAAAAGAGCAGACTTGTTAACACCAGGGACAGAGTTTCAGAGGGCTGTTCTGGGCGTTGTGAGCAAGCCTGGTTGACCTGGGCTTAACCTGGGAGCTCAGCAGCCCCCGTGGCTGGACCTGGACCTCTGCGTGAGGCCATGCAACTCTGGTTTGAGTCCCTTTTCCCTGCTCAGCCAAAAGTCTCTCTCAGTGGAAGTTTTTACCTTAAGGAAGGGGTAAGTCCTCTACAGCAGAATAGTTTGCAGGCCTGTCTGGAACTAGGAAGGTGCAATTGAAATCTGTTCCCAAAGACTGCAGGAGCAAGTCCAGTGACCTCAGAGGAGGTTCTGCGCATGCAAGAGAAGGCAGAAGTCGGTATAAATCCATATATAAAATATTAAACTAAGCCTGCTGGGAGATTCCAGGAAAAGCAAATGCTGTATTGCATGATCCCCGAAAGAATAATTGTGTATAGAAGCACATAGTGGTGAAGTTCATGCTTTTGGAGAGCTTAAAGTCTGATCTTGAAAGTATTCCAGTCGCAGAAATAGTTCCATGACCTTGCTGATGCCAGGCTCGGTAAGCCCAGAAAGAAGCTGGGAACAGAAAGCATTAAGTTTCTCTCAGTTTCTCTGCTCTTCTTCTCTCTCCCTTGTTCAAACAAGTAGCGCTTTTTTTATTCTACGCCTAACCTGAGTAAAATATATACCCTTGGCAGGAGTGAAAAATGTATTGCTAATTATGCAATTATTTTATTATGTAGCACTAGTAAAAAATGTCTAGTAAAGAATTAATTCAGTTAAAATAATTTGAATCAAGCAATTATTTTCTTAACACTAGAATTAGCTGAAAGTACTTCAAGTGGTTTATTACTAGCACTACATAATAAAATAATTGTGTAATTAGTAATAAATTTGTCACCTCTTTTGAGGTCTTTTTCTTTGCCCAGGACAAATGAAAAGGTTGGAGTTTTGTTTGGTTCTTAGTCCCCACTGTCTCTAGCAGAATTTATGTTTATTCGCAGTTACAGGAGATGGATTGTTCTCTCTCCACCAGCATTTGAGGTTTCTTAAAGAATATGAAACTTCTTTTCTTGGGTACTTCGATAATGACCTTGCAAATTAGAGAGCAAATTAGTACCTATGGTACTAATACACATGCACACACACGTGTGTGTGTATATATATGTGTGTGTGTGTGTGTATACATGCATATATATATGTGTGTGTGTGTATGTGTGTGTTTTCAGTTGAGTTAGGTGCTTAACTAAGTTCATGTTGATGCTTAACTTTAGACTGTAAAATGCTGTGAGGACCTTGGCTGGAGTCTCTTTCTGCCCCAGAAATGATGGTGCTCTCAGGTGATAAAGGATTTTAGATGAACAAATGGACATGTGTCAGTCTCGTTTTGATGCTTCTATATATGGTTGTGTGTAACAAAATATATTTATATTTGAGGCTGTTTCCATTACAAAATATACCCTTAGTAAACTATATCATGTCGTATTCATTCATTTTGCCTTCCTTTTTTCCCTCTTTTATTTAAGTCACTTTTGGGGCTGATACTTCCAATGTATTGTGTTTACATGGTGGAATTGTTCTTATTAATTTTGAGCGAAAGGCCTTAAATGGTAATGCAAGAAGAGGAGAAAAATTTTTTCACACCTGAACCCTCCCCACACACAAATTTTTATCAAGATATGCAAAACGTCTACTGCCCTTCAGTGTGCCGTGCACACTACATGAATTTCAATATAGATTCACAGTAGTAAGTGTGAAATTGGGCAGCTGCACTCATGTTAAATTCACAGATACCTGGCCTAAATTTCTGAATTACTGAAATAATCATTGGATTGGCTGAGAAGATAGGCAATGGATCACCGCAGGGACTCCCTGTAAGCCCTGCTTACATGAACTGAGGGCCCTACAGCTCATATTCTGTGAATAGATTTGATTACACTGGAAATAATCAAACTGTGTTTCCCAAGTGGAAGTAAGGCCTGAATCCAGGAGCCAAACTGCGGTGAGAACATCTGCTTTCTCAGTCCATCTAGCTCTGCCCACATCCAGAAGATGCCAACTGGGGTTGTGGATAGTAGCAGGAGGATGTGTTTGGAAGAGCAGAGCTGAAGGATTTTTTTTTTCCCCCCAGACTGACCACGCGTGGCAGGGCTGAGGCATTGAGGCGATGTGACTTCAGCTGTTGTGTCCTTTTTCTGCAGACATGTATGACCAAGTGCTGAAGTTTGGTGCCTACATTGTGGACGGCCTGAGAGAGTATCGTCAGCCAGTGCTTATTTATATCCCGCCACAAGCGGAGCTGAGAGGAGGGTCCTGGGCTGTGATTGATCCTACCATTAATCCTCGTCACATGGAGATGTACGCAGACCGAGAGAGCAGGTACAGCAGCTTTCTTGTTTCTTCATTACCACCTGCTTTGAGGCATAATTACCTGGCTGAGCGGGAAGTTTTCAGTTAAGAGCAACCACTGGTTACTCTGGTCAGCCACCGGTTGACCACTTCCCAGTTGTACCTAGTGTCTCAGAGGAGTTTGTTGTGTAGCGATCACAGCTAGGACGCTTGGGGTATTTTCCTGACTGTGGCCTCTCTGTACCAGCCTCTGCGAAGCTGCATTAACTGACCTTTGTAAACCACAGTGAGGTGTTGATGCACAGGATTTTCTTTGGTTCTAGTATTTGCACTCACTGCTTCGTGCTTGAAAATGAGTGCCTTTAGATACAGTTTTGCAAATTAAATAGATGTATAAATAAATGTGCACTTTAAAATGCCTGGGAATTGTGTTATCTGTCGGGCCTGTCGGGTAGGCAGTTGGGTAGTTTCACTTTTTTCTAAAATACAGCTTGCATAAGTGAAGTTCTAGTCACTGGTGGTTCAGTGAATAAATCTACAGACAAACTCTTAGAATCAAGGTTTTTAATATATTTTTTTTAATCTTGAAAATAAAAAAATACTGAATTATTTGGAGGGAAACAACAGCCTTTCCTGGGCTTATCTGTAGTGGATACAAGCAGTTTGAACGAGAAGGACGGCGTGCAATAGTCTTATCAGGGGAATTTTGCTTGAAAAAGGCAGGAGGAGAAGGATGCAGCTATGAGTTTGTTACAGAAATGAACAACCAAACACTTCAAGTGCTAGAGCAAATCTCACCAGTGTTAGATTCCTATTGTTAACATGTTTGATCCAGCCAGCCATGTGGTATGAAAATAATCAGGCAAATGAACTAGCATCTGATGATGAAAATAGCTTTATTTTGTCAGTGAGACCCCTTAGTACATGGATCTGCAGATGTGTCTGTGCGATCTCCTCGCAGAAATGGGGGCAGCTGAAACAGATCTTTGAGCTTTCCTCTTCTCCCTAGTATCTTCAGCAGCTTCAGTGTCACATTTTATTAGAGATGGACGAGCCTCTCCTGTATGCTCTAAGCCTTAGACATTTTCCTCACCCACATAATTTGTTGCCGTGTGCCCCATGTGCTGATGCAGAGGATGTGGCGTCATTTCAGTGTATGCCCAGAAATTCATGGGCTGCAGCTTTCCTGCTGCGTGGCGTGTGGGAGGAGGCCCCACCACCACCATTTCCCCCTGCAGTTTTTTGCTGTTCTTCTCCCGCTCTGAAAAATGGAGCCCAGTTGTTTCAGACAGTCAGGCATGATGTGAGAAGGACTTCGTCCGACTTCCTCCCCGTGCATTTAGTGAGATGCATGCAGGAACAACAGCGCTTTACTCCCCCCCAGACACAGATGCACACTCCCCCTCTGCCTCGGCTCCCTGGGCTGCCTGAAGCGTGAGCTTGCCCCTTTGACATCTCAAGCCGATCTTCCCACCCTGTAAGACGTGAGGAAGGACAGGCTGTAGTTCAGCAAGCTGCTCTTGAGCTCTGCTGGACCTGGTCTCCAGTAGCTGAGGAAAGAGTTTGTTTTGCAAAACATGTCATGATGTCCCAAAGTGTTGTTACGGGTTTGTAATGATTCTCTTTGCGCTTGCTGTCCGTTAACCCTCAGCACTGACCTTCCTCCTCTTCTCTTACTCCCACCTTCACTGGTAAAAACTGAAGGGATTTTATTTGCCAAGTGTAAGTTTCAGATCATGTGTTTCTCTGTCTTTGACCGGAGAAGTTGGCAGGATCTCTAATGAAAATGGTTGGTTAATTGATTTGTTTCACAAAGCTTTCAACCATTGGAAAAGGCTCTTGAGTCACAGCTTGAAAGAGCCTACCTAAGAGTATTGTTTGCACCAGCCTGTATTACCTATATTACTGGATAGACCTGTTTCTGTGAAGCCTCATGTGCATTTATGGCATTGGATATATAATGGCTAAGATCCTTTCTTTCTTGTTCTCTCTTTCTCTTTGTTTTGTCTCCCTCCCTCCACCCCTTTTCTCTTCTCTTCTTTTTTCTACACACTTTCTAGATAACATTGAACCATTCCGTTTTGTGTTTCCCCTTGTCTGATGACCTGAAAGTGCCTTTCTTTTCTCTTTTCCCGTCACTGATCAGAGGAGGAATCCTGGAACCAGAAGGGACAGTAGAAATCAAATTCCGCAGGAAAGATCTGGTGAAGACAATGAGGCGAGTGGACCCCATCTACATGCATCTGGCGGAGCGACTAGGTATGTCTGCACTTGGGTGCTGGCGGATCAATGATCCGTTCAGCTGATAGCTAATGAATGTGTTTATAGACCTTAAAAGGGGGCACTGAGGCATTTTATCAAATTCATGATAATTTTTATTTACTGTCATCTAAGTTGGGAAGAAAACCAGATGAGACAAGCTGCATGTATGTATGCGTGAGAGATAATGCCCGTGGACATAGAGCATACCCAATGTGTGTGTAACGTATGGAGCGTCCTTTTGGATCATTTATTTTTTTTCTTTTAAATTGATTCAGCCTTTCCCCACAGCTGCTTAACCCTGACTTCCTTCTCAGCAATTGCTTAGACCACTAAAACCTCTGGGGCCAACCCCTTAGCTGGTGTCAGATGGCATAACTAAGGATTTGGTCAAAGATGTTTTGGGCTGCTGGGCTATCACCATGTGTCGGAGGCAGTTTTGAGTAATGATACCTGTCTGCTCTTCAATTTCAACAGGATAAAAAATTCTTCACCTCTCCCTAAAACATGGGCGATTTGCAGAGCTCAGTTGGTAGTGTGTCACTGCATGTGTCCTATTACTGCTGTGCTTTTTGTTCCAGGTGATTCCAAAGCCTGGTATATACCCAGTAAACTGAAAGACAGAGTATTCAGCAAAATGCACTTAGTATCTGATATGTACTCTCTCAGGGGAGGAGTTCTTTACCAGCTCTTGCTCTAGGGGTATAATCATACAGAGCCTCTTTCTACATCCAGAATGGACTGTGTTTTAGTAGCAGAGGAAGCACACTTTGTGGGTAGAGTTTGAATTTATAAAGCCTTTTGGGATTCTTCAGAAGAAAAAGTGCCCTGCAAATGACTGATAATTTGAGGCTATTGCTGCAGTTGCATTTTATTATTTGTCTTTTTAATTTATGGCAGTTACATACACAAACATTCTGTTTATACAGAAAACAACAATTTCGATACACCTTTGGAAGAGAGTAGTAACTGGAAAGAGTGCAGCAAATGTTAAGCATCAGACTGCTGACTGAAAGTCAGATTCTTACTAATGTCTTTGATGGCATCTATGATTTTTTGTCCTTTTTAATGGTAGTATTTTAAAAATCTCTGTTTTCTCCCACTGCGCTGATACATATCTAAGTTCAGATCTTGTTTGTGTGCATTGTGTGTTACTGCATCAGAGAAATTGGACAGAAATATCCAGTTATCTGTGTTACTCTGTTTCTGAAGACAAATTTTGATGTTTGTAGGTGTAGCAAGGAAGTTCTTTTCATAGAAAAATCAACTTTGGCCCCTGCTAGACTTGGCAGTGTCTCTTTGGAAGCAAACAGCCTGAGTACACTAAATAGCGGAGACCCAAGGCAGTGTCCCAATAATTGTGCTCTCAAGTTGTTTTACACTCCACAGTTCAAAGGCTGCAGTGTGATTCCTAACACCGGCAGGACTCGTAGCTGCACCTCCTGGAGGTGTTTTTCTGGACCTCCGCGTGTGGCACAGAAGAGCTGCCTCCCGGGTGCGGGAGTCCCAGAGGAAGGAGAAATCAGATGGGTGGTTAGGGAAGGCAATATGCTGAGCAGTCAGCGCCGGTCCCTGCAGATAAATGGCACTACTGCAGGAGCACCACTTCTGAGAGTATTTACCTTAGCCCAACCATAAAAAGTGCTGCCTCCTCTGACTTACAAACCAACCTACCGCCCCCGCGAAGAAATGGTGTCTTCTGGGAGGCGGCTGCCGGGTGAATCCATTCCCAGGAGCGGAGAGGCACCGGCTGCGGACAAAGAGGGCTGTTTGCTCGTTTAAATCCTGCAGCCGTGGAGGAAGGGAGAGCAGAGCAGCCCGGACTTATTTATTGCTGCGCAGCCCCCGCACTGGGTCTGTGTGCTGGTGCGTGTGCTGCAGCCCCAGCGGCCGAAGTGCACCAGCTTCCCCAAAATCCGGGGGCTAGCAGGGAGGAAGGCCAAGCAGATTTGTACGGACGGTCTCAAAATGCAAAGCCACGCTATGGGGGGAGGCGGGAGCCTGTTCAAGGGTTCCCCCCCCCCCTTTCTCTACTGGGTAATTACTCCCAGCAAACTCCATACACTTTAATTAAAATGGCTGTAACACCAGAGCAAGTCACTTACAACTGTACGTACAGAGAGCTTTAAAAGCTTCAGTGGCTGATAAGCATCTCACTTAGATGGCTCGTAATTGCTCCCAACATCGGGAGATCATTGCTGTTGTTTTGCCACTAATTCGGTGCCATAGCAGGAAAGCCAAGATTGCAGGACACAGTGAATTGCATAATATTTTTTTTTTTTGCTGGTTTTCTTTCTGGCCAATTTAAAATTTGTCAAAGTCGGTCTTCTTCTGGATCACTGCCCTTTGATATTTCGCGCACTCCATTTGCCACAAACAAGCCGCAGGGCCGCAGTTCATGCTGACTCCAGCAGAAGCAGAGAAAGCTCCATTTATCTTACACTGCCTGCTGAATTCTTACTCATTAGCTGGGGGTTCACTGCCTCTCTTTAACCCCTGAGTGGCTGTCATCCCTCCCTGGAGCCGCTGAATAGCGGGGGGAAAGGGAGATGTTGGCAAACATGTGCCGTGTGCGGAGGGGTGGGGAGACAGGGTGACTTGGTTTTCATTTGAGGCATCTTTAGACCCTGGTTTTGACTTGCAAGTGGGGGAGCGTGAGAGCAGAGAAGGCTGGCAGATATTGAATAATTTGACATAAATCTGTTCATTATCAATTCTCTGGCACTGTTGCTGAAATGTTTATTAGCACCATGTTTTATTAAAATGTCACTCAGAGTTGTGCTGTTACGGAGCAGCACACAGTGCAGAGCAGAGGGCACGGGAAGACAGGATAGCCCCTATCCTGCCCCACGAGCGTGTTTCCACGTGGCGTAGGTGTGCAGGGGGAGCGCTGATTACCCGGAAATACTGGAGCGGTTCAGACTGCAGGCCTCAGGCCATAGTCGAGAAGAATATGGAGATTCAATTTTATGTTATTTGTTTATTATGATTAGAGTAAAACATTTAGGAGAGGAATAAAAATTAACTTCATCATGCAGTTTTCAAGCATCAAGCGTAAGAAGGGTGTGTGTGTAATGTATCAGTTGTACAGTGTAATGTGAGCAAAGACTTGGTCCAATTTTGATGAAAGAAATGGCAAAATGGCTCCTTCCCACATTTCTCCTATCAGGTATCTATCCCTTAGTAAAAGGGAGGCGTCTGTTGTTCCTCTGATAGATCTTACCGCACTGTGACCATCCTCTTCAGCCGATCCTATGAAACAGTTGGCACTGTGCTAGCATGCATCTGTGTTTTATAATTATGTGCCCATTTTGCATGTGTGTGTCTGTATTTGTACATCATGACATGCTGTACAAGGCGTGGGAGGAGGAGGGCACTGCTCTGCAAGCAGAGCTGCCCTCTGGCCGGCGGTGGACTCGCAAACACAGATGCTGCGAAGTGCCCTCGACTTTCCACAGATAGAATGACAAATCAGTCTGCACTGCTGGCTCCTGACTTCCTTCTCGTTTTAACTGGCTAAACAGGGTGCAAAACATTTCTTGAGTTTCCGAATAACGAGCGCTCCAGTGCTGAGCCAGGGCCCCCACATTAGCACCGCAGTTCCTCTGAGCCCGTGAAACCGCGCGGGTGCGATGGCAGCAGTAAACTTGCAGGTGCCTCTCGCCCCGGCAGCGCCAGGCCGTGGTGGCTCTGCGGCAGTGGCCTGGGGACAGCTCTGGCGTGGCTTTTTCTTGGGTGGCTGAAAACTTCGGCCTTGTGACCTGTCTCGTTCCAAGCTTTTGCCTGGAAAGTTTGATTACAGTTCAAAAGCCTAATAATTATTATCTGGGGTTTTTTGTTCTGTGTTGTAATTAATCAAAACACCAGCTGTTTTCCTGAGCAACAGCTAAGAAAAATGTTGCTGTTGAGAATGCGTCTCCCATAAAGTGTTGGACAAATGCAGTCAGCAGAGCTGTAACTTTTTGTCTTTTTAGGCAATGCTGATTTTCAGGAACTGCTTCGGTGTGCAAGTGCTGCTGCATTTGAATTGTTGTTAATTCACAGTCATGAGTCTAGGAAAGCAAGTACTGATTCCCGTCAGTTCCTTCCAGATGATTGGCATCTCAGATTCTCCTCTCAGGAGGGTTGTAGATGATTCCCCCAAAATATCAATTTTTTGGAATTATGTACCTGCCACACTTTGTCCATTTGCTGTGATGCTGGTACGAGGCCTGAGGAGCTGGAAGGGAGTACAGTGGCACATTGCACAGTGAAGTTATACGATGATATTTCAAGCCCATGTCCTGGGCATATGTGACCTTCACTGGTATTTCATACTGCACCTTTGTAACATAAATCCTACTGAATATTTAGTGAAGTAATTACAAGCAGTCTCACTTAAAGAAACAAGCAACGACAATCAAAAAACGCCCATCTCTCTAGGGACGTGAACGGCTCTGAGTGACCTTCTTCTCCGTGCTGCTCGCATGGGAGATCTGTTGACTGGGCAGCCTGAAAGGGGTTACCGTTCTTGCTGCCTTTACTGAATTCCTGTTGAGCAAGGGCTTTATTAAAGGCAGATGAAGAGAAGGTGAGATTCAAGTGAAAATCTTTTTGTTTCAGGTGTGGAAATCAGATGGGACAGTCATAACCAGGGGTGAGGTTGACATCTCATTATGCCGTTGGATACAGAGTGGCTGCTGTACTGCTGTGGAGTTTGTTTCCATAGGACCTGCTCGGCACAGGCTGCAGTGTGGTTTAAGTGCTTTACTGAAAAGAATGGCCTTAATGTTCTTTTCTTAGTGACTTCTGGGAAGAAAAGATCCCTAAATTTGCCTATGATACTTGTAGCACTGAGGCAGTCCAGGAAGACACGCTCATTTCTGTTACTTGCAGTGAATGCCTTAATGCTGCTTTGCAGTCTGGACAGCTACTATTTATGCTGTAAAAGCCATCTTTACAGATCAGAGGTATGGGTTGATTTACCAGAGCAGCTGAGGTCTGGGCTGAGGCACTGCAGAAAAGATTCTTCCCTGGTGTTTGGAGTGATCTGGGGTGAACGAGGGCCAGGTGGGTCCCAGGAGGTCCCCAGTGCCTCTGCGGGGAGCCTTCCGCAGGGCTGGGTGTGCAGGGGCCTTGAGTGGTGGGTTTTTGCCCAAACTCTGGGTAGCTTTTTGGAGGAAGAGGCAAGAAAATAAGCAAGTAAATGCTCCACCACGCTGAGGCCATGTGCTAAGGACAAGGGAGAAAGTCCCGCATTTTAACAGCTTAGAAACCATAAACCATCAAATTGATTCAGAAGCTGCTTGGCTTTCTGCAATCAGAGGGAACCTACAATAACATTTCTTGAAGTCATTTTGTCTAACCTGTTAAACTGGTCATATTTAAAAAAAGCACTTTGCTGCTAAATGTTATGGGAAGCCGTGATTCATGGTGCTGCTGAGCCATTTCCGTCTGGCAGGAACTTTATTAAAGGCAGCCTGCACCCTGACACCCGCGTGGGTCGTAATCACGGCAGGACACTGTGCCTGCCTGTGCCTGCGCGGGCAGTGGGGGAGAGCTGGAGCGTGGCTGGCTCCTTCCAAAGAGGCTCGCCGTTTAATGGGACACAAATCAAAATAGTTTAGATGTTGCTTCCTCTGCCATGATGCTCTCCCTTAACTTTGGGAGAGGAGTATAAATTGATATTCAGTATCAGAGTGCTCTACAGGAGAGAGTTCTCGGTGGATTTATTGCCACAGCTTTTCCATTTGTCTGCACAGGGAGGGCAACTTCTCTGAAGTCTTCTTCTCTGATCACCAGCTATAAAGCATGCACACAGATCCCTGGTGCAATAGCTAAAAACGGCTTTGTGGACACGCGTCCTCTTCTGGGTGGTTAAAGGTCTCCCTTGGTTAACTGCAGTATTGGGCATTTATTGCTCGGTGTCCCTGAGGTGCTAAGGGCTGTGCCAGAGCTTTGGGGCCTGGTGCGGGCTGTAGGGCATGGAGGAAAAAGTGTTTCCGTCGGAAAGGCAGACCTGGAGGCCGGAATGGCAGCGCGCCCAGCACGTGCCTCGGAGCCGGGAGGCCGTTGTGTCGCTCCGTGGAGAGGCGTGCGCGGGCCAAAGGGCACCACGAGGAGGACACAAGCTGCCAGCTCCCTCCAGGATACATCTGGGGAACATTTCGGGTTAAATTCATCTTATGTGTGGTTTAAAACTAATTTCTCTTGGTTTAGCTGGGTGCGTTTGAGTGCAGTCTTTCAGCTTATATGTTCTACAGGTTGCAAAGCATTTGGCTTTAATGACCATCCTGGCAGGATGGTTTTATTCTGCAAGTGCTGCTTGCCCTCCCCAGTCACAGGGACAGCGCCAGCCCTCGTCTCCCTGGTGTCTGTGACAAGGACAGATCCCTTGCACACTTGTTCATGAAGGATTTTGGTAGTGCGAAGGGTGCTTTGGCACAGCCCTTTCCCCAGCACAGGTGATGAATGTTGCTCTTTTGCCCTCAGAAGAGATTCGGCAACCTTTTTTGGTATCTACATCTTCAGTGCTTCCCCAGGGTAACTTTTCAACTTGATCAGTACTAAAACTACCTTAAACAAAAAAACAAAAAACAAAACAAAAAAAAACAATAAAAGAAGCAAAGATACCACAGAATGAAGAAACCTTGGTATATTTAGCCCTGCAATTAGATATTACTGGTTGGGAAAGCAGGACTAAGACGTTTACCTGGCCTCTGCCAAGCGGTGCAGTGCCTGTGAGCAAACCAGCTCTATTTATAGATGCAAATATGCTTGGCAACTGCAGAGCAAACTGCAGTCCAAGATAAATGCATCTCACGGCTGCTAAAGTGCCCAGCATCCTCTGCAAAGTTAGGAAAGTCAGGCTCTTCCTCTCCTTCTGAATCGTCAGCTTGCCTTCCCAGAGGCTCCACCTATGTGCCAAACCTGCTGCACGCGCCGCGCCGCGCCGCACCGCGCCGTGGGTGTTGGCGGGGTAATGTGGCCACTTCAGAGGGCTGCTGCTTTTGTCCCTCAATCGATTAGTCCCTGATCCATACCTAGCGGTCTATAATGTTCCTGTGATTTAAACTTTAACAGTTTCATTAACTATCTAGTACCTTTAGAGCAAAGGAATCCCATATTTTAACTCCTCTCTTCTTGCCACTATAAGATTTGTGGAGGGAGACTTTTCTGCAAAATAAATAAATAAAGCTCAAGCTTTCTGAAAAACCCTGAGGCCTCAAGATCTGACTGGAAAAGAAAGAAAACCATTCCAAGATATTTAATTGTACAGGGGGCTTACAGGATTGATCGAGAGCTTAGCTTTTTACAATAGTCCAGTGAATAAGAAATGCTCCTGACAAACGATCGATGATGGGATAATCACTCTTTATCCCCCCTCCTCATTGTTACCTTCTTCCTTTCAGGAGAACAGGGTTCAGAAGTCAAAAATCTTTATAGACGCTGCTTTTAAATTAAGCAGAAAATAGACATTGACATATTTGTTAATCTCACCTAAATCATTACTGGGCTTGGCTGCTTTGGCTGTACAACAAGAATGTGGCAGATAGGCCAGAATACATGAGTGTTACTGGCTTAAGTGCATGCATTGCCATTTAAAACAGGGAGAGATAGGAGCCCGGGAATTTAACATGGATGAATATATATAATTTTTAATTCTGAAGGTTATAAGAGTAGCTTCTGTTAATTAAAACCTTCTTAGCAGCATTTGGAAGGTTGGGCAACATTTATATTGGGAGACACATAAAAACATTCCTTCACTAGAAGGAACTGCTGTATAACTGACCGGTGACTTTATGGCATGTGTGTGGGTAATCCTCAAACCCGTTCTGATTTGGAAGAGGAACTTGGGAAGAAAATAAAAACATAGCTCATGCAAAGTAGAAAAGAAAAGGGCCTGCCTGCAAAATTCAAGGTGGGTCTGAGCCCAGGCTCCCTGTGCCGTGGTGCTGTGAGTGATCCGCCGCGGCGCTGAGCTCAGCAGTGAGTCACTGTGCTCACACCTCCCTTAGGTCCGGCAGCCCCGGGTCCTGTCCAGCAGCGTCAGCAGCGGATACGTATGTAAGGAAAGTGAGCGTCATGCAAGCCCAGCACGGTGCTTTCCCCGGGCGCCCTCTCCGTGTCCTGCAACCTGGTGGTTCAGAGACTTCCTGAGGATAGATTAATATCCATATCTTTATGCTGAGAAGTCCGCGATGGACTTTTCTTGCAAGAATTTGTCTAATCCATTTGTGCTTTGGCATCCAGGACATCCTGTGGCAGTGATTTCTACCATTCAATTATGTATTCTGTGAAAAAGCGCTGCCTGCTGTTGTGTTTCTTTTTCAAAAAAAAAGCTTCTGCCTGCTAATTTTATCTGTTTTCATTGAGAGGGACTTGGATTGCTTTGGCTCTTGGCTTCAATTCCAGAGCCTGCTTATTGTCAGGCTGGACAATACCTGCGGTGCTGCTGAGGACCCACGTTGCTAAGCTGTCCTCCTCTGCCTCTCCACAGCAATCGCCTTCCACGTCACCCAGCCGGAAGGGTGACAGTTTCACAATAGGTGTTGATGTAACAATAGATGTTGCATTTAATCCCATTGACATTCCTTCGCAAACAATAAAGATTAAAAACAAAAAAAAAAGCTTGATGGTGCTCACATACCACAAAATGCAGTCACGATATTCAGGCTCTAAAATAATAAGAAAGAGTACTGGCCGTTGGCTGAAGCAAGGCTCCAGCTTTTGTTCCAGGTTCTCCCGTTGACTTCTTACATTAGTGGGGAGCACAGCTCTCAGTTTTACATCTTGGCTTCCTCTCTGTGCGCTGAAGGTACAATCCTGCTTGCACGTCGCCTAAGTATATGGGTGGTTACATTAACATTTGAGTGGAGGGTACTGGAAAATAGTTGAACGTTATAACCTACGTGCTTGGAGCAAGACTTGTCCATGACCTGGCTTCAGCTTGCCAGTGACCTCGGCTTTAACGGGGGGAGCAGGGGGAGGGCAGCTGTCTCCAAGGCTGGGAACTTGCAGCCCGAGCATCCCAGGAGTGGCTGGGAGGTTTACAAAATGCCACAGTTAGCAGAGTATCCAGTACCATGTAATTTGGCTGAGATTGCAATCTTTTGAACCAAAATTGGCTCTAAACACCAGGCCTCTGCACAAGCACCTGTTGCACATGTGTTTTTAAGGCAGGGTGGGAGAAGCATCAACCTACCATGCTTGCTCCAAGCCTGGGCCAACTTTGACCAGGGATAAATTACTGCAAGATCAGTGGAGAGTTGCCCTTATTTATGATTGTGCAAACTGTGGCCTCTTACAGCCATTTGCAGGAAGGGAGAAAAGGGGATTTAGGCTCTTGCTGTTATAAAGGGGCAGCTGCTCTTAGGAATTCATTTAACATGCCACTGTCTGGAAAGAAAAGAGGAGGGCCCTCTTTAAATCTTGATTGAAAATGAGTGTGGCTGAGTTGTGGTCACCGTTAGTCCCTTTTGAAAACTGTTGTCCCGTTAGTCAGCTTTGTAAGGACCCCCTTGAGTCCTTGTAAGGAGCTGCTGCGGGTCTCAGCAACACTCTGCGAACGGCTGGCATGTTTCTTGTCTGGCTCTGTCTAGTCCTGCTAGTTCCTTTCAAGGGGTGACATTAATCAGAAATTGTTTTAATGAGTGTTTTTGTTTTAATCAAAGTTAATTTTATCTGAGCTCAATGTTTTAAGATAAATTAAAAATTACAAACTCCACAGGACATCTTCTTGACACAATTTTTCTCCTGCCCATCATGTTAGTCTATGAGCAAAACTAGTGTTTGTCAGTCACCGGTAAAATGAACGCTCCTTGAGCGTTTTTGGTGTCCCTAACATAACTTGTGTGTTTTCCTTAATGAGACAGTGGTACTAACAGCTGCTAGTAGGAACTAGCCTGCAGGAAAACCTGCGATTGTACATGTGGTTTTACATTGTCCGTATTTCAGGCTAAATGAACTGCATGTTGGGACATTATTCTTCTTTAGGAGTAAGTCCAGTAAATCTGTCACTTAATTGATGGCTCAACTCACTGGCATTTAAATGCAATAGAGTTTCCATGGTAAAATCTCCTTTGAACCTCTTGCTTGAGAATTGGCGGCAGGAAATCCAGGCTGGAATGACTGCATTTGGCTGAAAACTGGGTTTGGCATTGTGGGGATCTGATGGTCCGGCATTTGTCCTGGCCAAAAGCAGTCAGGATTTTGTCCATATGCAGTAACAGCAGAAACCTCCATTCGTTCTCTGGAGTATGTGGTGGATCCTGTCTTTCCTAACCACACCAAACAAGGGGCTGGGGGCTGCATCCTCAGCAGTACATGCGCTGATTGACTCTGGATGAGTACGGCATGTCTCTGACATGTCTCTGACATGTGTCGCTGACATGTACATGTTGCAGGTACGCCTGAGCTAAGCCCTACTGATCGAAAAGAGCTGGAGACCAAGCTGAAGGAACGGGAGGAGTTCCTCATTCCCATTTACCACCAGGTAGCCATGCAGTTTGCTGACTTGCACGACACACCAGGCCGGATGCAGGAGAAGGGTGCCATTACTGTGAGTATGATGGATCTTTGCTCAGGGACCTTGTGGGAAGGCTTGGCACAGGTACATACACTGATCCCAGACGAGAATTGGCAATCCTGAGGGGCCCGCGTTACTGCTGGAGGCAGCAGGATCAAAGAAGCCTAGTGTCCCGTGAGGCTGCAGATAAACCTCTGCCCCAATAACTCTCACCACAGTGTTGAATGCTTTCCACGTACCAGCTGTTTTCTGCTCCCTTGAATGCCAGGACATCTTGGGTTTTGGCACCTTTCTCTGATCTATGTCAATTTGAGACCCCATGTTTTCTGGGCTCTACCAGCAGCTGGTTAGTGACCATATCAAAAAATACTTTGCCATTTCCCTCACACAGGACATCACAGTCTGCCTTGGTGGGAAGAGAAGGCAGTAAGAGCCAGCAGGTCTGCAGCTGGTGGTGACCCTCAGTGATGGGAAGGGCTATAACAAAATAATTGAAGCCCAGCCCTTGTGTCAGAGTTTTTACCCTGACTGACTAGTTGCAGACTTCTCTGGTTCCCTCTCGCCTTGAATGCTGATTTCTTGGGCCATGCTGCTCACTCCCCTGGTGAGCTGTGTCTGACTGCAGAAGAGAGCAGGCTTCAGGGAGGCAAATGAGGCCACACATCGTGTCTGGTGACTGAGTGGTGTGACAAGATGGAAGTCTTCGAACCTCAAAAATGGGAGCCTTTGCACTTCCCTCATGCAAGCGACATAACTGACTGCATGAGTGCAAGCCATTTATTCCTAGAGGGAAAAAAGCATACATACTCCTCTGTGAGCATGGTAAATGTTGTCCCTCATTCGTTTCTCCTTCTCCACTTAATGTCTTGGGCAGGACATTCTAGATTGGAAAACTTCCCGTACTTTCTTCTACTGGAGATTAAGACGTCTTCTGCTAGAAGATGTGGTCAAGAAGAAGATTCATGATGCTAATCCTGAGCTGACGGATGGGCAAATCCAGGCTATGCTGAGACGCTGGTTTGTGGAAGTCGAAGGGACAGTAAAGGTAAATGAAAAGCAGTTTCACTAGGGCAGTCAACTTTTCTGGGCTTAAGTTCAATGAGGTTCTCGCAAGAGGAGTTTGATCTCTGATTTTTAATTGTAATGTCAAAGCACATTTTAGGTGACAAACGAGAACTTCTGGGTAGTGTTCCTGGTCATGAATAGCTTTATCGAGATACTTTTTATAGCAGGCCTAAAAAGCAAAGATACTAGGGTTCAGTAGAATTTTTCCAAGCATGTAGCACCATGGATATGAAAATCTGAGCACCTGAGGAAGGTGAACAGTTCTCTCAGCAGCACAAGGCAGGGCAATCTGTGGGAAGAAGGCTGCATAGAGGTGCTGCTGCCTGACAGAAAGTTGGTGGCAGCATTGGCAGCAAAAATCCCAGGAGTCGCAACACGTGCTCTGCACCAGCCCTGAATATCTCCATTTCCTTCTCCCTGCGCACAGTGTGCTTAAAATAGCTCAGCAGAGCTGCTATCAGTTGCAGAGGCTGTTGCAGAAGAGCTGTCCTGGCTGTGGGGACCTGTCCCAGAACACCCTTTGGGATCCTCTGTGGTATGAAAGCAGGAATTTTTTTAAATTATTATTTCATCCTGAATAATGTCCTAAATTTTGCTCTACTCACTCACCCTGAGAGGGGCAGGAGGGATGCACTGCTTGTGCTCCAGATGTCATCTTATCATCTCCTTGTCATCTGGAGATGTGCTCCAGATATACATTTGGCATATTTATAGCCAACTCATCACATCTGGCTGTCCTGCTGCTTGCAGAGGGGACAGTTGCCCAACCATGACTCCTTCCTCTGGGCTGCCCTCATACCTCATCCCCTCCCCAGGGTGGTGGGGACATCACAAGTGCCTTGCCATCAGTGACTGTTGTCATGTTGCAGCCCAAGGGGGCCCCGACCGCTCTTCCACCAAGCTTCCCACCTCTCCGCAGCTGCAGAGCGCTGCGATGCTGAGCAGAGCGGCATGCTCTCAAATGCAGGGTTACACGTTTGCTGTAAGATTTAACCACCATGGTTTGGGGGGAAGGTTGCCTCAGTACCATCCTCATCTGATAGTTTTGCTGAGGATTTCTCTTTTTAATCGTGCTTGAATTCTGAGGCTGGCAATCTCTGAAGAACAATCGCTGGAGCTGCTCTTAGGTTGTTTTTGTTGCAATCCTCCAATCTGAGTTCTTTATTTTATTTTGTTTTTTAAGTCACAAACACTCAAGGGTTCCAGAAGCAGAAAGGGGGGGAAGTGTTCTCTGGAGGGCAGCAGGCTTTCCAAGGTAGTGTCTGAGTATCTTTAAAAACGGGCATCTCGTTAGCTAATACATTACACCAATCAAGGAGAGTTATCTTAAGCCACAATTAATCTGCTCCCTGGCATATGTTGATAGGAAAGCATCATGCTGTTTCTTAATTAAAAGCAAACGGATTAAAAATGATTAATAAGAGTATTAAATATTCTCCTAAACTGAAAGCTTTGGGATTCTTGGGTAAATCTAGCTTTACACAGGTCTGCAACCACAAGGCAGCAACTGGGGTTTTTTCCCTTCCCTGAAATCTTCCTAAGTGCCCTACTTTGTATGCAGAGAGCATTTCTGTCGTGTCTAGGGGCAGAAACAAGGAGCAAAAAATAACAAGTTTAAAATAACAATAAGAAAAACCGATGAAATAAGCAAAATCTTAAGACTGAAATGACATCACTGTTTTGAGACAATCATACACATAATGTTTAAGGGAGAAAAGAATCCCAGTGTGAGCACTGGGCTGTGATCTCAGCCTGGCACCAGCATAGCGCATCTTCCTTATGTACGAGGATGCGTCCTGCCTTGCTGACAGAAACTGCCTGCGGGACCCCATGCCGAGAGGCTTCTTGTTGTCTGACTGCCAAGAGCACTGGCCTGGGCTTGAACCCGCTGGTGTGAAAGTGTGTCAGACAGGACTGATCCGAGGGGGTGGAAAAGGTCTGCGCTCCCGGTTCCTCGCTGCAGTGCTGCCTTTCACCTATGGGTGCAGCAACACTTCTGTCAACACAGCAAAGGAGCATGGCCAAGCGGAGTGACCAATTTTGTGTGGTGAGGTAGAGTTACAATGGGGAGGGTATTTTGCTGGCTTTATTGCCGTTGCTCCACGGGTGTCCGTGGTCCTTGCGAGCACATTAGCCTCCTACCACTGAGGCTGATAGCCAGAAGGCTTTGCCTTCAGGAGCACACATCCATAGTGTACTTCTGCCTCCCTCTCCCTGCCGGCGCTTGGAATTTGCTCCCAGAGTCAGGCTGTGGTGGAAGCCACGAGAGCTGAGGCGTTGGGGTTGCCCAGGAGGAGCAGTGGCTGCTCTGCTGCCCCCGGCTCACTGGTGTCTGAGCCAAGCTGCTGTGACAGCACCCTGCTCGGTGGGTAATCCAGCCCAGTCCCAGAGCCACCTATTAAATTACTGCGCTGAGCTCATTGTCATTCTGACTTTGACTTCGTTAGTGATAACAGAGAAGGATAGTGCACCTTTAAATGACGAGCTTTGTGTTTAATTACCCAAATAAAATGACATAAATATGAATGAGTGCTAATGGTGGTACTTGCTTTTCCGGAAACCATTAACAAAACGATTCTTAAATGATTTGTAAAGAAAATGAGAGGAGAAGAGAGGAGCGAGAAGGCTATTAGGCGTCTAACACACTCCTGAATTATTATGTAGTCAACTGCCTAGCGAATACCAGGCAAAATGATCTTGCAGGAGGAAAAAAAAAAAAAAGGTTTTTGTGGCCAAGGCTTTTTGTGGATGTGGACACACCGACCTCCTCTGCTATGTGCACACCTGCGAATGGGTGGCAGGTTTCGGGGCTGGGTCAGAAAGGTTCATCTGGTCTTGAGGGATGATGACCTGTTAGAGCAACTGCTTCAGTGATGGCCACCAGGAGCAGTGGGTCTGCTGCCTCTGTAGTTCTCATGTAGTCACTTTTAAAGGGAACACAAGCAGAAGAAATTTGTCAACCTTTGACATTTGCTAATTGTTAGTTACAGAATCACAGAATCAGTAAGGTTGGAAGGGACCTCTGGAGATCATCTAGTCCAACCCCCCTGCTCAAGCAGGGTCACCTGGAGCGTGTTAGGCAGGGTTGCATCCAGGCAGTCTTTGAATATCTCCAGAGAAAGACTCCATAACCTCGTGGGGCAACCTGTTCCAGTGCTAGCTGTGTCTGTAAAAGCCAAGTGCACTGGAAAAGTTGCAGAGGGTGGTCAGCCAAATACTACCCAAACTTGCCAGTAATTGCTAGTTAAATTTGAGGAGTGTCACCATGGGGAGTGGGATCGTGCAGCTGGTCAGTGGTGGCTTCATGGGACTTTGGGCACTGGGACTGGCTGGGTGACACTGGCATCGTTTTGTTTGCAGGCATACCTATGGGACAGCAACAAGGACCTAGTAGAGTGGCTGGAAAAACAGCTCACAGAAGAAGAAGGCGTTCGCTCTGTTGTGGATGAAAACATCAAATACATCTCAAGGGACTACATACTTAAACAGATACGGAGGTAAGCCAGCTGCGGAGTCCCTGTAACAAAGCAGCGCAGGCGCAGTAGGACTCGGTCTCGTATCTTAAGAGGCCCCACGGATTTCTGCTGCAGCTGGCCGTTGGGCCTCGGATAGCAGTAACGCTACTGCGGTGGGTCTTGGTGGCGTTTGCGTGCTCCCAGGGTTGTGCGCTGCAGGGAGGCGAAGCCGTGGAGAACAGGACCAGCCTTGGCACATCGCACTGGCTGGCCAGCGTCACCCCCACGATGACCCCTGCACCAGGCCTGGCTTGGTTTTGGCTTTCATTGGTGCCTAACCAGAAGGGAATGATAGCAGCACCTGGGATTTGTGGGCTGGCTGAGAATGATATTTTCATCAATAAGAGGAGCTTTTGCTACAGACTTGCCAGAGCGGGGATTTTAAATTCATTCCCTGATCTTGGCCATGTGCTCTTCCCCAGCTGAGGGAAGTAGAGCAGCCAGCTGCACTCGTTTTGCAGTAGGTTTGGCTGGGAGATGCTTAAGGAGTATGTGGAAATACAGTCTCCTTTGGAAAGGCAAATACAGGGGTGGGGCCACTGTGAAATGGGGCAATTTGTACAAAATCAGCATCTCACCTTTTTTCTGCACAGTTTTTAGCACTACTGTAAGTGCAGGTGCTTTGAGCAAAATTACAAGACACCAGAGCGGAGGAGCTGTGATCAGCAGCGTCTAAACCTCCCTGGCCATGCCTGGGCTTTCCTGAAACACGGGCTGTGAGGAGCCAGGGCTTAGAAATGTCCGTGGTGGTGTGCTTTTTCTCCATTTGAGAAGGATAATGGAAAATTACTATTTTGTGGGGGACCACTTGTGTTTTAGAGAGCTGCATATTGTGTGAAGCAAGGAGAGAATGCAAATCTGAGCCACGCTGCTGCTGTCGGCGGTGTGACCACACACGGCCGGGACGCCCGTACAGCCTCCTTCCCCTGTGTTTCGCAGCCTGAGTCGTCTTTAGCAAGCTAGCAAGTTTCTTTTGTGCTCAGTATCATAAAATACCCAGTTCCTCTTGGTTGTTGTGTAGAACTGCAGCAAACACTCTCATCCTCTGCTTCCAAACATATCCCCAAAATACTAAAACATTTGTAGAAAGATCTTTTCCTCCTGCTTGTGAGCATTACTGCTTGCATGCGTGCAGACGTTCATGCGTCAGAGCTGGGTAAGCCAGACACTTTGCTAGACTGGAACACACCTAATCTTGGTGATTTTTCTGTCCTGGCCTGGAAGGTCTCTTAAAGCAGCTTTTCCTCCTGGACAGGCGGGAGGAGGGCACTGACGCTCCCGTGGTTTGTGTCCGTTGTCTGGCTCTGTAGGGCGTCTCCCCCAGCCCTGCCCCAGCTTTCGCAGGCAGCGCCGCAGCAAGCAGGGCACCGCGGCAGACTGATGGGTGCGAGGCCCCTCCGCGGCCCCGCGCGCTCGCTTAGCGCTGGTGCCTGCTGGCTCGTCCGGGCTTGCTCTTAAAGACCCCGCGTTTCGGTCCCCCCTCCCGGGCCTGGAGCGGAGCTGGCAGCCGGGCTCGGACGCGCGCCCCGGGGCTGCCGGCACTCACCTCTCGCCTCTTTGCAGCTTGGTCCAGGCCAACCCGGAGGTTGCCATGGATTCGATTGTGCACATGACCCAGCACATATCGCCCACGCAGCGGGCGGAGATCGTGCGGATTCTCTCCACGATGGACTCGCCTTCTTCAACGTAAGAGCATCGACTGCCCGCGCGCTCCCCCTGCCCGGTACGGCGGAGGGAAAGAGAGCGAGTGCAGAATTGCCCTTTGTCTGCTCGACTGCGGCCACTGTACCGAGACGGGGAGGCTCGGGGAAATGCTGCAAGAATGACTTTTTTATTTTTTCAAATCAGACTGACCAGAGGAAGTGTGTTCTTTGGCCAGAGACACGAGGAAAACGTATAAACACAAGCGCCTGCGGAATCGAGTCACAGCTGTCTAACGGTACCTTATTTATTTAACAAAGCGTGACTGGACCGATGCGTCAGGTGGCTGTTGTCCGAAAGCGCAGCAGCCAGGCGATGAAGGGTACCACGTACCGTGAGGCCTGGGCGCCGCGGAGCGAGGGCGCTGCCTCGGGCGCTGCCTCGGGCGCTGCCTCGGGCGCCTCTTCACGCTCGGCCAGGACGCGGCAGCTTTGTGCTGACAAGTGCCAACGTTACAGCCCGCGAGAGCGCCGGTTGCGGGCGCGGGAGGACGAGCTCTGCCTTCGCGGCGCGGTGGGAACACCTCGCTCCCCCCCGGATTTGGGGACTCCGACTCCGGGTCAGCCCGCTTGTCTCTGTCGGCCAGTGGCGGTTTGTGTTGCAGACTCTGTCTTGGTCCTTGCGAGCAGGAGAAGGAGCAGTGAAGCCTGCGAGGGCGGCCGCAGCCTGGGCGCGGGGCAGGCTGCTGCGGCGCCGGGCGGAGGTGCTCCCCACCAGCCGGGGAGCGGGGCAGGGGCAGCGGTTCTGAACTGAAACCCAGCTCGTTTGGCCCTTGTGCCTGCTGTGTTGGGTTGCTTTAGAACAGTGAAGCAAGCTGGGTGACAAGCCCTGCTGGGAGGAGGTGAGCCAGGAGACCGCAGCGGACCCGTTAGCCATTTCTGCTCTTCCCCCCGTTGATTTTGAGGGGCCAGTTCTGCCTGTGACAGTCCTGGGGTGGCCCCACCGTTGCACGTGCATCAGTTAAGCGCTAGTTCCTCCCACGTGAATAGTTAACTGAAGCAGAAAGCAGATACAACCTGCCAGGGCCAGGCGGGGGAAGGACGGTTTCACGTACACAGGTGGGGTTAGAATTGCAAAAGGAGCAGCGGAGCTTTCCTGGTGCCCACCTCTCCCTCGTAGCTGTTGGAGAGGGCTCCTGGGGCCTCCCGCCGCCCTGGCGCGCGGCCCGGGAAGGGAGACACGACTGTAGGAAAAGCTGGGGTTGGTGATGGCCTTCCCGAGCGCCGACGGGCGCTTCCGCCCGTTCCGGTGGTCGCTTTGGCAGTCTGTCAGGGGTAGCTGTCTCCGATCGGTGCTCGGCAGGTCGGCAAGGAGCCAGCACTGAGCCAGGCGGCCTCAGTGGAGGTGGTGGCAGCAGCGCAGGAGAGCGCCACGGGCACCGACCCCACGCCAGTCCTTGGCTTGTTCCTACGCTTCTCAACTTCGGGGGCCTCCTGACCATTATAAGAGATCTGATAAGCAGGAGCTCTGGAGGGAGGCACAACCAGCCCAACCTTATTTTTAAGAGTAAGTAGATACTGTTACAGAGCTCTGTATTGGAGAACTTACCCCAAGGATTGTCTTTAAAGTATTTCAGATTTTACAGTTCCTCCTTTTAGTATAGCTCCTTAACAGAAGCGATATTTTTACAAGAAAATTGCCTGTGATGCCAGTACTCATACCTGTACTGTTTCCATCTGAAGGGCAGCACATCCCTTCTGGGCACGCGGAGCCGAGGCTCTGGCAAAACCAAGGGGCAGCACCCTGCGTGCTCTCTTCCTCCAGAGACGAGCACCAGCGGGACGCCTCTGCCCACGCTCAGTGGAGGTGTGTAATCCGAGGAACTAGCTTTTTCTTAAATACTAAGAACCCTCATTTGATTTGGAAGACTGTCTTTTCCCCTAGAGCCCCTGAACAAACCCCAGAGATGCTTCCACTTAGGCCAGTCTGGGCTGAGCAGGACACAGGTCCAGCAGGGAGGGCTGAGCGGGGGTGAGTGCGCACAGGCGGGTCCGACTGACGGATGCGCTCGGGACCGCTGTGAGCTCACGCTGCGCGGGCGTCCGGCTGGGCTCCTCCGCTGCTGCCACCAGGACTTTGCATCGCGTTGCCGTAGATCGAGCTCTTACTAAGGATGTCGGCAAGCGTTGCAGGAGCTGCTGTAGGTGCCAAAGTCACCCTGGGGGGGGCCCAGGAGGGCGCCCTGCTGCCTTCTGCTTCCAGCACAGCATGGCCGGGCACGTGCCGGAGGGACACAGAGCAGAGCGGGGGCACTGGGTCAGGCTTCACTTAAATTTTGGGTAAAGTAACTCCAACCAAAAGCCATTAGGTATCGCTGGAGCTGGTGCAATGGCTGGCGCTAACCGTGAGGGCGGTGCGGGCATCCAGGTTTACGTGAGCGCTGGGGCCGCTGGCGGGGCGCCGGCCCCAGCCGCGAGCGCGGGCACCGCAGACGGGCCGCACAGGGGCGGAGGGGGCAGGAGGAACCCGCTGCGCTACGTACACCTCTCGCCGGTGCTGAAGTGTTTCACTTACCTCAGTTTCTTTTAATAAAAAGAACCAATTCCAGCTGTCTGTTGCCAGGAGTGGAAATCTGTCATCCCTTGCCCCGAGCGGCGCTCTGCTTTTCCCGAAAGGAAGAGCAGGGAAGTGCACCGGGGGCACGGGGGAGCTGCAGCTGCGGGGCCCCGCGGCCTCCCGGCGCGCAGCGGCTCCTCGCCCCCTGCCCGAGCCAAGCACGAGCGATTCCCCTTCCAGCTCCTCGGTTCTGTTTTCTTCTTTAACGTTGCATTGACTGAAACGCACGGAGAAAGGGAAACCCAGCGCCTGCGCCTGCTTTCCACAGTGGTGCAGGAACTTGCGTTAACTCCCTCACGGAGCCGCGTCGGGGCCAGGGGCTGGGTGAGCTGCTGCCCGTCGAAGCTGCGGGCAGACCTCCTGCCTAAGCGCGCCCCGCTCCTGGCCTCGGCGCGCGCGGCAGGCGAGCGCGTCGCACGAGCTCCCCGCGCTGAAGGTAAGTGTTCGACCGTGACACATGAAATTGCGCCGTGAAGGCAAGGCGAGGAACTCCAGGAGTCATTCCCATGCATTTCTCAAACCCGAATCCTGAGGGTTAAAAACATAAATCACCTTAACAAACATAATGCAATTTACAGGGGAGGGAGGGGGGACCCTACTGAACTCCAGAAATGCATTTAAAACTCTTTAGTCTAAAATATCTACATATTAAAATGGCAAGAAAAGAAGTACCAAAGCTGTAAGCTCTCAAAAGCCCAAGATCAAAGTGCCATCATCTTTTAATGTAAACCTTTTGTTGCATCAACAGTCTTAGGAGGGATGAGAGACATCAAAATAAAAACTGAGACAAACTGTGGCTTTGTAGCTGTTTTTTGTTTTAGTCTCTTCTCTCAATTTGGGCCATGAAATAGGTCAGCTCCATTACTGATCAGCCTTCCCACAAATATTTAAAACAAATTGAATTGCACACCCAATACCCATCACAATTACGCCAGGCACAATAACTAAATTAGCAATTCAACAAAATAATTGGAAATGCGATTCTCTCTATTCCACAGCCTCCCTCAGGGGTTTGGCCGATCTATGGGGGGAAAACTCGGCTTTACTAATTCTGCAGCTAATTAGAGACACACTTGTAAATGAAGTTGTTTGTCTGAAAGTTGAAATTCTTGGCTGCTGCGGGGTTGGGGGGGGGGTGTAACCCGGCCCGCTGCCCCGGCCCCGCGCGCTGCCCGACGCTGAGCAGCGCTTGCAAAGGCCTCGCGACAAGCGAGTTGAAGCACGCGCTCAGCAGCCTGCTGAATCGTATCTCTGCGTTCAGCATGTTTTGCATCACCCTTTTAATGTTGCATCCAGCTCGCCGGGGAAAAACCGAGGCCGCCCCGAGCGGGTCGCACTGCAGCACTGAGGGGCACCGGCGGGCAGCGCTTGGGCCCGGGGGACGTCGGCGCGGGGGGGATGCTGGGCCCGCGGGCTGCAAACCGCTGCCGCGCTCTCAGTCGCAGCCGGGGACCGAGCTGGCGAAGGCGGGAGAAACAGGAACCGGGACAGGGCGAGGGGCTGGAGCGCGAGGGTGCTGAGCTGGAGAGCGGGGACAGGCTGTGCAACACGCGCGTGCACACAAAACCCAGCATATAGCAGCACACGCGTGCACGTGCTCACGCATCAGTCTATACAGCAACAGACACGAGTCTTACAGTAACACACAGACATGCGCACGTGCACATCAGTCTATATAACAGCGCGTGCACACACACAGTGTCTATAGCACAACACATGCATGCGCGTGTGCACACACACACACGTGCACAACATACACAGTCTATTTAGCCCTCCCCATGCTCTCGTCAGTCTATATAGCACCATAGAAATGTCAATCTACACAGAGCCACACACACACATATGTGCACACGCCTGCACACCAGGCTGTATAGCCCCTCCCCCACGCATAACCTATAATGCAACAGCTGCCCACCCACATACATGTGCATATAGCCTATATAGCCCCCCCCAAACGGTTGTCTGCGTAACACCATGCACACCCCCATCAATCCACACACTCCCCATTCTATACAGTGACAGACACACTCCAGACTACAGCATCACCGGGGGGGGGGGGGGGTGCTCTATAGACAGACGACTCGTGTGTGGGTGTCTGGCTGTCCCGGACTAGACGGACTGACGGGCACATCCGTTCCGATAGAGGCTGGCTTGTGTCTGTCTGGCTCTGTCCATCCAGCCAGTACTATATAGGCTGGCTCAGATCTGGTGCTATGTAGACTGGCAAGAGTGTGTGGCCAGCCGCGCGCGCGTGTGTGTGTGTGTGTGTGTGTGTGTGTGTGTGTGTGTGTGTGTGTGTGTGTGTGTGTGTGTGTGTGTGTGTGTGTGTGTGTTTGGGGGGGGGGGGGCCCATCCATCTCATGTGGGGGTGTGTCCGTCCGTCCGTCCGTCCGTCCGTCCGTGTCCGTGTGTGTGTGTGTGTCCGTGTGTGTGTCCGTGTGTCCGTGTGTGTCCGTGTCTGTGTCTGTGTCCGTGTCCGTGTCCGTGTCCGTGTGTGTGTGTGTGTGTGTGTGTGTGTGTGTGTGTGTGTGTGTTTGGGGGGGGGGGGGGGGGCCCATCCATCTCATGTGGGGGTGTGTCCGTCCGTCCGTCCGTCCGTCCGTCCGTGTCCGTGTGTGTGTGTGTGTCCGTGTGTGTGTCCGTGTGTCCGTGTGTGTCCGTGTCTGTGTCCGTGTCCGTGTCCGTGTCCGTGTCCGTGTGTGTGTGTGTGTGTGTGTGTGTGTGTGTGTGTGTGTTTGGGGGGGGGGGGGGGGGGGCCCCATCCATCTCATGTGGGGGTGTGTCCGTCCGTCCGTCCGTCCGTCCGTCTGTCCGTGTCCGTGTGTGTGTGTGTGTGTGTGTCCGTGTGTGTGTCCGTGTGTCCGTGTGTGTCCGTGTCCGTGTCCGTGTCCGTGTCCGTGTCCGTGTCCGTGTGTGTGTGTGTGTGTGTGTGTGTGTGTGTGTGTGTGTGTCCGTCCAGCACTATATAGGCTAGCTCATGTCTGTCTGTTGCTATGTAGACTGACACGTTTGTCAGCCCAGCCGTCTGTCCATTACTATATAGGACTTTTTTATTACTCGTATGTCTGTGTCCATCAGTCTGTCCGTCCGTTACCACTGTCCATCTGTTACTATATAGACTGGCTCGTGTCTGTCTGCTGCTGTATATAGACTGATCTGTGCTCGTGTGTCTGTCACTATATAGACTCTGTGTGTGTGCCTGTTGCTAGACTGACTCTTGCATGTGTTGCTATAGACTGCCATGTGTCTGTCTGTTGCTATATAGACTGGGGGGGGGGGGGGGGGGGCTGTAGACTGACGTGTGTGTGTGGGGGGGGGGTAGCTATAGACTACTGTGCTCTGTACTGATCTCTGTGTGTCTGAGTGTTGATAGAGACTGATATGTGTGTGGTGCATTACAGACTGACGTGTGTGTGTGTGTGTGTGTGTGTGTGTGTGTGTGTGTGTGTGTGTGTGTGTGTGTGTGTGTGTGTGTGTGTGTGTGTGTGTGTGTGTGCGCGCGCGCGCGCGCGCGCGCGCGCTTGCGTGTTAGCAACCATCGGGCCTGCGTGGCAGAGCCGGCCCCGGCGGGACACAGGAGCCTGCGGAGCCCCGCTGCTGCCACCGTCCTCCTCACAGCACAAACAGCATGTATTTTTATTTATAGGTAATAATAATACTAAAAACAGTGTATTTAAATTAAAGAAATAAAAAAATAGCCTACTGCATGAAAAGAAATTAGAATGCTTCCCTCACTCTGAGGGAAACATTGCACCAAGACTCACAGCAACAGCCCTGCAATGAGCGCTCAGCATCCGCCACACGGGCACCCGGATGCGGTGTCACAGTTTATGAAAATGCAAAGCAATCAACCCATCTGTCTTTCAGACAGCAGCTGAGTTACAGGATCCATAACAAATATAAAGTTTCCCGGGTCTTCTTCTCTTGAAGGAGAGGGTGCCCTGACTCGCAGACCCCCCCCCCCCCCCCCCCTCCTTGGGGGCGTACGTGGCACCGCTGCCCATCGCCCGCCGTCAGCCCCGGTCCCTGACCAAGACGCGCCCTGAGCAGTTTGCAGTAACAGGGCTTCGCGTGTCCCCGAGGTGCCATGCAGACAGGCAGGGCGCAGAACTCCGGGCCACGTCCAGGCGAAGGAAAGCCAGTCCGGATCGCGGTCGGACACAGCAAACGGGGCCAGCACCTGCCCCGTCACTGTGAAACTTCCAGGGATGGGCACCTGCCCACCGAAAGGCTTGGAGCAGGCATCAGAACTGAGTGTATTTGTCGTATTACGAAGCTCAGAAGCAGGGCTTTCCAGTTAGTGAACAGACATAAAGGTTATTGCACACCCTGACGTGTTCTGGATGTCATTAAAATAACACCCACCACTCCGCTACCGCCTCTGGCTTTCAGCAGCACCCGGAAGACGCCGGGGTGAAGCGGGTGCCTGCCCTGGGCGCCGTGCCGGCCGGCGCGGGTGAAATTGCTGCGGCCGTGCCGGCAGCGCTGCGGCGGGCGCTTCCTGCGCGCTCCCGCCTGCCTGCACCGCGCCGGCCGAGCAGCGCTCTGCTGCCGGGCCCCGGAGACGCCGCGGCTGCCTGAGCCCTTGGCTGCACTCATCAAACTGGGACCATCAGTTTACAGAATGTTTTAATTAGGTTGTAGAAAACACAAAACAAAGACACTGTAGTTCGTGTGGTCACAAGCATTGGCCTTCTTATTACACATACGTATGCACATGTTATTTACGCAAGATAACCTCCATTTGAGATTGATCACAGCAGGCTAATAAATTCCCCTTACGGGGATTTAATTTCCAGCTTCTGACCTTTGGATACAAAAACCCCACAGAAATTCCCAAGTGAGCCATCTCCGCTGGCCAGCTCTACACTCGTGCCGGCAGCTCTCAGAAGCGTGTCATGGTGATGGTGAAGCTAGGATGGCTCGGAGTCATGATCAGCAGAAATAATTAAGTGTGCAGGATCAATGCTAGACCGAAAATTCACCAAGATCTTCTAATTCCAGGGACAGCCCCTGACGTGTCCTGCGTCATGCTCATCACCAGTCAGAAAATGTCCGTGCCAGCAGCAAGTGCTGCTTCAGAAACTGGAGTGTGAAGGGGAAGGTCTGGCTGGCTCTACGAGTGAGCACCTTCTCTGGGTTTTAAGGCCACGTTAATTATGTAAATGACATTTAAATCCTCTTGACTCAGTGAGAATAAAGTCACACGTTCCAGATATGCAGTCAATGACCAGAACTACACGCTTCAAAAACCCTCACCTATCCCACAAATAAAAAACTCAAAAGGTTTAATTCAAAGGTGGGTGAGCAGACTTGGGGGGGGGGGGGGGAAGGAGGGCTGGTGGTCCCTGCTGGGCTCAGTGGGGCCCCCAGCAGAACACCGCACCTGTGCTGAGCAGACTGCAAAATCAAGGGATTGAAGAAGAGGTGGAAACGGAGCGCCTTCGGGAGGATGCACGGAGGGCGCCCAGGCACGCTAAACGTCTGTCCCACGCGCGGCATTCTGCCGCTGAACCTTTTATTGGGGATCGGTGTGCAACAAACGGCCCCGCACAGCGGGGGCCCAGTGCGGCAGCCCAGTGCGGCAGGCAAGAGCACGCTGCAGCTCTGACCTCAGCAAGAAGCGTGCTAACGCCTCGTGCAACCCCACGGGGTGCTCTTCAGGCAGGCTGAGGAGCCAGCCAGCCTCCGGCGAGGCCTCGCTCCAGGCGCTCTCGGGCAGCAGACGCGAGCGCAGGAGGGCAGGGCTGCCTGCTGCCACCGCGCACAAAAGTGGCTGAAGTACGGGAGAGCCTGCAGCAGCGCGGGTGGGACCTGCGCAGCCGACCACGGTGCGGGGCCCGCCGGGGGTCAGGCCCGATGCGCGAGCCCAGCGCTAATTCTGCTCGGGTTCTTCAGGGCGCGCGATTTTTCCAAACAGCGAACGATAAAGCTCTGTCCTAGGGAAAAGAGGAGGGGGAAAAGTTAGTTTTCAAGGTCAAAGTGGAAGCAAGAGGCAGGCAGCAAAACCATCCGCTCCTTAAAATGAAAAGGCCTTGTATAATTAAAAATGCATTCAACATTCTTTATTAATAAATACAAGCAAAGGGGAGAACTTGCCTAAGACCAATCACACATAGTACAGAAATATGTAAATATTTCAGTGTGCCTGGATACCATATCTCTAGAGAATGAGGTTTTCTATAAGTTTGCCCTTTACAGAGAGGCTCTTCAAGAAAGAAAACAAGATTGAATATTTTAATAGGATGTATGAGACCGCAGAGCCATAAGAGGGATTCAATCAGACAGCCTACGTGGAACTATAATTTAGTTTTCATACATTTCCTTGGACTTGACGGTACTTGAAAAACAATGAAAATGACCCAGCAACAAGATTCCAATTAATATCACGTATGCAGCAATTCTGATAAGAGGAGCAAGTTTCTCTTAAAAAAAAAAAAAAGAAAGAAAAAAAAAGGGGGGGGGGGGAATAAAAAATGTCGATCGGTGTTATTTATTTATTTTTAATTTAAAAACCAAAGTAACTTGGTTAAGAAGAGAGATGGAGGAAAAAAGAAAGCATTTTTATAAATCATGCAATTCTGGAAATCAAGGAAAAAGCCTTTGGGAGAGCATTACTTTCTACAAATGCACTTTCCAAATCAACTAGGCCCTTTAGCAGCCCATTGTAAGAAGACAGCACATGCAGCCCCCCAGAATATTGTTTATACTGGGAAGGGATGTTTTCCTTCAGAGTTTGCTAACAACCTGCTATTAGAACAATAATCAAAATTATCTGTGGGTCTGTGTTTCCGCTGCCAGCCAGGGCCAGCACCCACTGCAAAAGCCAGGTCAGGAAAACTGTCAGTATTTCTCTGGAGCAGGAGAAGAAAAGAGATCATTTTTCAGCACTTGAGAGTCAATGAAAGAAGGATTCAAAGGATGAAATTCAGACCTGAGGGAGATGCTATGATTCTGGCTACTACCTCAACTAAGACCACAACAGGTCTCAAGCAAGACCACACCAGCTGGGGGCTGTTTTAATACCTTGCTTCTACAGACATCAATAGAAGACAGTAACTGTTTTGAAAAACGTCTACCTTTTTCCAACACTTCACTGGAGAAAGTTACTTGTCAATTTCTGCGAAAAAAAGAACTTTCACGTTTTTAACAGTAACAGTAAAAAAGGCCAGGAATTAATATTTAATCAGTTTCTTCTGACATGCACCAGGCGCAAAATATCAGTTCTAACCGTGCAGGAGCATCGACCGCTACACAAAAACATTCCCATTCACAGGGCTACATTTCTTAAATTAATTCATAAACTTATTAACCCATCAGGTGTTCCACCATCAGAAAATCAATCCGTACCCAAAGAGTGAATGGGCAATGTCTGTTGTGTAGAGAGACACTGTCTCCTTGCCTAACAAAATGGTTGTTGCTACGGCTATGTGTAAAACTCAGCGCAGCCTAGCCTATGAGGCTGTAACTGGAGTTTCTGCACTACATCAAGCGCATGCGTGCACTTTATGGCAAGTTTAACAAAAAAGCAGAACCAAAAGAGAAGTGATAGCTGAAAAGCTGATGCTACCCTGAGCTATGGAGAGCAGGAGAGTAGGGCTGAAGTGTTGGAAATGGCACCTGAATTAAGTGCCAAAAATACAGGGCTCAGACACAAACACCAAAGAAAACAGTAGGAGAGCAGCAGAGGAAGGCGCTGCCCAGGGAGGCTGCCCAGGCTCTCCCAGGGTACCAGCCCGCAGCCAAAGTGAGAGGCAAAACAAGGCCAAAGTAGAGAAGTTCAGAATCTGGGGAGAAACTACAGGCATTTAGTTTAAAACAACAGGCAGAGGCCAATATTGCAGGAGGTCCAGCTTCTTCTGATGACAAAGTGCTGCAGTGACAGGTAGGAGAGAAACGACTGCTCTAAGTGTGCAAACTCAATATTGCGTTCAGTACCAAAGCCTCCTCCAGATCTAACAAATCTCCAGTAGAAAGGGACACAGCAGTGCTGCACGTGTCCTGCTCTCTCCCTGGAGGACAGAAATGCCAATGAGCCAGTCAGAGGAGAAAACCCAAACTCTCCTGTAAGGGTGCAAACACCTCCCGGTTTACCTGTGCTGCAGACAGCCCTCGAGAAATCATTATCTTCACCATGCAGGGAAAAAAAAGGAGCAAGAGGATTGCTTTACTGAAGCCTACAGCATTTCCAGCCTTTTTGACTGTTAGTTGACAAATGTAACTCATGTTTACTGTTTCAACTGAGAAACGAGATGGCAAATAGTGAGCTGCAGTACTGACAAAAAGGATGGTGCAACTTTAAGACTCCATCAGTTCGCTGGAAGGAAAATGCAGTGATGCTACTTGGGCCGCCAGCAACCACCGCCCTCCAGCCTTGCTTTGCTGGCTTGACTCAGACCCCATCATTACACTGAGCAAATGTTTCCACTTGTGCTGCAATCGCAGTGCAATTCCTGCGCAGAGTGTGGTGGCTCCTGTCCGCAGCAGGGTTCGCGTGTCGGGAGCAGAGAGGGAAATGCTGAAACCAGTGTTTTGATAGAACATCATTTCATACTCAGGTGGGCAAAGCTGACAAACACTCGCAGTTTGCTTGTGTCAGAGAAAGCTGATGGCTTGGAGACTTGAATGAAACGCCACTACATGTTTCATTTTAAATACTGAGGGTGACTAATCACATTGAGGAAAACAACCTATGCAAGATAAATTATAATACTAAATGCACCCACTTTGCTGGTTCTCTCCAACCCACATGGGCTGTAGTGGGAGCCAGCCAAGGCCTCATTAAGTTGACAGCTCCATGTACTGACTGCAGCCCATTTACTGTTGTGCTAGAGAAAAGCATGTCTGCAAAAGAAGAATTCTTCCAGCTCAGACAGCAGGAGCTTGCTACTCCTCTTTCACGAGGTTGTTTCCATTTTCTCTTCCACCTTAGGGATGCTGCTGTTCTCCCAGCTCGGGGCTTGAAAGGAAGCCTCTAGTCTGTGCAGCTCCCACAGGTTTTTTAATACATACACGAAGCACAGGCAGCAAAGACATCATTAACCAGGTAAGTCCCAAGCTATTAAATAGCACACAGTTCGCACATCCAGCCTCCGCTCACAGCCCTCTGTGTTTTGCTAGGGAACACCATGGTCTCACATACTTCCTTCCCCC
The DNA here is from genome assembly GCF_028389875.1 of Rhea pennata. Lineage (NCBI taxonomy): Eukaryota > Metazoa > Chordata > Aves > Rheiformes > Rheidae > Rhea > Rhea pennata. The sequence goes on from NC_084682.1 coordinate 2,311,268, forward strand.
CTCTGCGCTCTCACACAGCTTTTGTGCAGCAGACCTAAACACCATTTCACATGAGCTTTCGCCTCTTCCCAACCCTGGTGCCAGTGAGCAACAGAAACTGTTTTTATTTTGCAAAATACTTAGTCATCAGCTTGGAAGCACAAAGCAGAGATCTCACTGGCTAGGCTGGGTCTGGATTTTCTGTACAACACAAGGGACTTCAAATGGCTAAAACCACCGTAACATCTTTGCTGTAAATCATTTATGTGATAACAGCTCAAAGGAAGCGAGTCCTGGTTGGGAGCCTTCATGCTCCAATATAAAAAGAAATGCAAGCAAGAAGCTGCCCCTCTGTTTGCCAGAGGCCACACCACCCAAGACACCCTGCTGCCAGGGCCCAGAGAGCACGCTGCAAGGCCCCGTGCTCGGGCACAGCGGGTATGCCCTGCCTGAACACCCCTGGCCAGCAAGCAGCAAGAAAAGGACGATGGCTCCTTGTAAGCACTCTGCGTCTGCTTGGAATTTCAGTTCCAGGGACTCTGCAGTTTCTTGAACACAAAAACACACACACACATATATGCCTGAGCTCTCTTCCCTACCACCATGACTAGGTAAGACTACACTATTTTAGGCCAAAAATCTTTTTTCTTTCTTTCTTTTTTTTTTTTTTTTTTTTAAGGAGAATGCAGTTTTTCTACACCGCATATTCCCTTCCCCTTTTATATCTTTATTCTTTCTTTCTTACAGTCTCAAATAATGTAGAAAGGTTCAAATGCAATGGCGCGCTCTGGGCAACACCTATAAAAACTAGCCAAAGACAGTAAGAGTTCCCATGCTCTCCCAGGGAGCAGGCAAAAGCCCAAAGCAGTGTTTGTTTCTTTGCAGGCTGCCTTGACCTTTTCCCACTGGTGGAGAACTGGTCTTCTAAGGTTCCTGTCTTCATTTTTGGTTTTTGATAGTTTCCTAATGAGTACAAGAGTTCAGGGATCAATGCTGAATTTGCTCCAATCCTACAGACTTTAAATAAACAGTTATTTTTCAAGCAAGCAGGGCCCAGATTAAGTAAGAATCTGACTTCTCTGGCTAGGCAATGTTGTTGGCCATCACAGACGGACAGGTGCATTCCCAGGTTCCAGCGGTACAAGGGAGGGCTAAACCTTGCCCCCACAGTCGCATGCAGGGTGTTCCTGCGATGCCTGGCCCCGCACTCGGCAGCTCTGCTGTGCTGCACCTCCCTTCCCAGCACACTGCAGGCATCCTCCGTCAAAGCTGGAATTCAAAGGGGGCTGTCGGGAAACACAGGGTGCAACACATACCACAACCCGTTCCGAGAACGGCTTCAGGTGCTACAAGATAATACAGCGTGGGCAGACGCTGGCAGAGCATCGGGAGAAGGGAAATCAAGCAACTCCTCCTCCAACTCCAAAACATAAGAAACACTTTACTCTGCCAACTCCTCCCCCGAAAAACCCACAACCCTTTTTTCCCCTATTATCATCATCCAGGCTGCCTTTCTTCTACAGCATCTCCCCTCAGCAGGATTTAACCATGCAGAGAGTAAAACTCATCAATCCTCCAGGTTTAACCTTGTCTCTGTTTCAATTCACTAGGGTAAGTGTGGATTTTAATACTTTCAGCCCCCTTAAGGCTATGCATAATGAACTTGGATTTTTGTTAAAAACATAAAATTTCTCTCCTCCACCCACATATATTAAATGTCAGACTTGAGCCACTGAGTTGAAACAACCCACCCCACTGCAAGCCTGCTCCTGCCACATGAAGGAAAGGTGACTTTAGCACAAAAGGGTTCTGGTATTAGCAGCAAGCTGAAGAATAACCTATGCTGAGTAATTAACAGTACTTACACCTGAGGTAGAGTGTGGAAGGAGCAGGTCGATACAGGGGTCTTCCTTGAATTAAAATTTAACTTACCCTTTATTGCAACCTACAAAAGCAAGTAATGAGCACTAACATTTTTATTTCTTTTAAACTGTCATTTAGGCTGTAGAGGGGATAATTACCTATTTCCACTGTAGTAAGGTTTTATCACCCTTAGTGAGGCATTTTCTAATTTAATATTTTTACTATATTATCATAAAACCTGTTTCTGGAAAAAATGATCACGAACCGCACAGCCATTTGCCATAAAACATGTGTGTGTAAGTACCCTGGATTAATTATTTATGTATTTCTTTCGAGCTCACTCCAAAGGCAGAAGGGAGCAAAGGTGCTAGAGACACCAGGGGGTTCTGCCCAGGCACACAGGACCCACCAGCACCTTGGAAGTCTGTGCCGGTTCCTTCTTTCAATGCACCAGCAGCCGGAGACCGAAGGCAGACGTGAGGGGCACGCTTTGCTCTCAGAGCCCTCATACAGTTCAAAGGAGCCTGTCTTGGGGCTATTTACAACTGGGGCATGGCTACGTTGGATTTTGGGAAGAGTAAGGAAGGGATGGCCTCTATGCCTGATTCATGCTGGAAGGGCAGTCGGACGGCAATCCCTGCCCAAGGCCCTGCCAGCAGCTCTGCTCCGCTCCCATCCACAGCCCTCGGTGCAGCCCCAGCACGACTCCTCGTGCGCAAGCCCCGGCCAAGCACTGGGCACCCAGCAAAGGACAGGGCTGCGTGGGTAGAGATGCCTGGCCAGGCTGGCCCCCACTCCAGCCCACTGCCTCCCTGCTCCGCTGCCCGGCTCCTGCCATCCAAAACGGCGCTCTTGGTGCTAACGGCATCATTAAAAAAAAAATCGAATACGAAGCGCACTGACTTACACACTTAGCCTTCATGTGTTGACTAATTCACTAGTGGACTTTACCACCCTCCAAATCCCACATACTGCTACTATAAGTTTTTGTAGGCAAAAATCTTTTAAACAGACAGCAAGTAAACACAAAGTGCAGGAGTGTCCCGAGCAAACAGTAACAGCAAAAGCACACTTGATAAATATATAAATTACAGAAACTGTTTAATAGTTCCCTGGGAATCTACTTTCCCCATCTGCAGTAGCACTCTTCCACTAAATATACAAAGGGGAAAACAAATACATATACACATGTGGGAGGGGAGAACAGCTAACACTGTACTATTTTGTATAATTATAATCATGTTATTTCTTTTTTCAAAAATACAGTTCTGTAGAATAGTAAAAGAATAATGTTAAGGGAGGAAATTCAGTTTCTAGCAGGGCTTTTTCAGAGTGCTATTAATATGACAATACTGCGTGAGTAACTACTGTGCTATGCTGTTATAAAAATACCCTCCAACAGTTTTCTCTACCTTTTCTCATGTACCTTTTCCTTCCTCTCTTCTCCAGGCCAAAAAAAGGTAATTTAGAATAGGCCCCAAGCAGTACAGAAATAACTATACCTACCCCATCCTAGTGAAGTCCTCCATCGGGAACAAGAATTTTTAATTCACAAAAATTGGAGAAAGGCACATCATGAACACCCATTGAGAAAGATAGGATGGAAAACACATAGCTCCTAATGAAAGAGAAGCTGGCTGCAGAACAGATAGCTGATTATTTTCTTGGAAAACTTTGTGCATCCTAAGAGACCTTTTGTCCACCAGCATGAAATTCAGATTACTGGGTCTCTAGCAAGTTGGGCACATAACCAGAAAGATTAAATAAACTGGAGTCCTTCATTTCTCAAATTCTAGTAAAACGCTTTACCCAGTATCAGCATATACAGTGTGGGATTTGACTCTGTACTCACACACCTTCTAACACGCATTTCCCACACCAGTATTTGCGCAGCGACAAATCCATGCTCTGGATGATGGTGCACAGCAAAACAAGCAGCAGCAATCATCAAAGCAGAATTAAAACACCTATGTCTTTTCAAGCCAGGGCCTGAAATACAGAGCAAAGCGCTTCTCCGCGTCCGGCCCCAGCTGCACGGCTCCCGGCGGGAGGCAGCCCCACGAGGTGGCACTGTCTCACTCGCTTCCCTGCCACGGCCGCAAAAGCGGAGCGCACAACTCCGGCTATAAATTACCAGCCAGACGGCTCTCATCGCCATGCCCAGCGCTCGAAGGAGAGGCAGAAAGGTCTGCTTCAATTCCCTCTTTCTCAGGCAGGTCAGGATTGGGCCCTCCAAGTCTGCGCAAATGCTTTTAGCCCCACGGCTTTAAATTACAAAAGGTGACATGTGACCTCTGGTTTGTCTCATGAGATCAGGCACAAGATTTATAAATACTTCAGAAAGCTGGTTCTTGCCCTAAACAAAGGGACTCTGCACGTTTTGCGAGGACGGACCCGGTGCTAGGGTGGGTGGACAGCAGACACACGGAACAGCTGCTTCTTAAGGGACCCTCCGCTCTCCCAAAACTGAATCAGACCTGAGTTCAGATTTGCCATCTCTGTCACCGGTTCTGAACGTTTTCCCCCTTAAATCAGCACACACTTCACAGCCATCTGGCTACATTAACGTGAGCAGTGAGGACACCTCTCATCTTCATTGTGGTCTCAACAGCTTTCACATTTTGATATGAGCTTTTACAGCATAAACCACTAGATAAACATCATCTCCACAAGCAAAATCAGTGGGAGCATAAAACATGTGAAGAAGTTGCTGGAAAAGCAGCTAAACACAGGGAGGTTGACAAAACTCCAGCACGCTCCACTGGCATGCTTTCTGGCAGCTTTAATTTCCAATTTTCCCTATAAAATTTATAAAATGTTGCCTTCTCAGTCTCTGCTTTTAAATGGATATGTAAGCAGAGCAGCCACTGTACTGCTGTGCGTGCACGCACCCTCTGCACACTACGCAAGGAGGGGAACATTCTTTGTGTATCTTAACGTCCCATATTCCTAGGATGATTTCCCTCTTTCACAGCTTGACTGTTTTATAACATATTTGATGCAGGAGAAGACAAATTGTCTCATGAAGAAAGAACGACAAATCATCTCGCAGCTCTTCACAGGTTATTTTTTTCCCCTTTAAAAAGGAAATTTCCATAACAGAAGCATCCGTCTCCTTACTAGGGATGTCAAACATCCAATGTTGGGATGCAATGACTTCAGCTCATTGGCACAAGCCAGGGTCACATATACCACTTCACAATTGCCAACTTCAAAGCATATAAAACCTCCTTCAAATGCCAGTCTTCTACCAACGACGGTTAAAAGCCATGGGATACTTAACTGCATCTACAGAAACTGACTTCTAAGGATAAGTCAAAGGTCAGACTGGAAAATCAACCATGCAGAACAGGTTTGGTTTCAAAAGACAACACATCCAGGCTCTGCCAGGAGCCATGAAAGAGCCAGTCCAGGGTGTGCTGCAGTGTATGCACACTGGGCATGCACAGGCCTCCCTGAGAAGGTCCACATGGCTTCCAGGAGAGACCAGGAGAAGGTCTCTGGCACACGAAGGAGCTCCTCTCTCCAAATCACAGAGCCAAGTGGGCAGCTTGCCCTGCCACCCACACCTCATGCCCAAAACACCTCTTCCCTCTAAACGCTGGGACACTGCACTCAAAGAGACTCCCCTGCATGCTGGCATTAACCCTGTGTTTCACAAAAGAGAGCCAAACAAAGCAGGCCACACTTTCTTCCAACTATCACAGAATCATAGAATCTATGTCTGTACAGACCTAGAAGAATCCTCCTCATAGCTCCTATAGGTTTGGGGTTGCATAATGCACCAACTACTCCTTCAGTTATTACAGAAAGTAGCACTTTGTTTCCTTCAAGCAACTTCCATCTTGGTGAGTGGTGCTGGATTGACAATTCCAGAGCCCAAATTCCTCCATTAATCTAGTCTCATAGTGTTTTAATACCCAAAGCACAAAGTGAGCAAAGTTAAAGGCTGGTATCTCACCAACTTTTTTTTAAAAAAACATTAAACTCCTACATCGTATCTGAAAATTAATCCTTTAATACCAGGATTTCCTTCTATGTACCCCCTCCTGCTTGCAGTAAGACACACTGTGACAAAGCAATGGCACTAAGTCCAAGAGCTAGAACACTGATCAGGAAAATACCCAACATCCTGGCTGAATCCGAGGGAAATGCTCTAATCCAAACCTCACTGGCAGCTGGATAATCTATGTCTTAATTCAGCTTCCCAGCAGGCACTGGTCCACTTGTGCGAGAACAGCCAACAGCACTGCTCTAGGTGCTATGAGAGTGGGCTGGATGCTCTTACACCAAGCACAACCTGGGGCCCAAGGAACTGCCGGAATCACTAGCTTAGTTTCTTGCACTTGGCTAAGAGATTTTGGGCAGTGGTTCTTGCCCTAAGTCCAGTTCAGTTGCCATGTGAGTGTGCGCTCTCAAAGTCAACCACAAAACATACCACTGTAAAACACAGTAGAGCGCAGGGTTGTGACTTGGGGGAGTGTCGAGAGACTGTTTACATGCATATTTATGTATATACACTTACTCAACACTGCCAGAGCACAGTGTGCTGGAAATATCTGGTCAGCACTCAACCCCATGCTAAAAAAAAAATACATACACACACACACACATATATATATATATATGTATGCAGAGAGGAACTGTCCCCGACCAAATCCCGCAAGATACCGGCAGTACCCAAGAGCAGGAAGGATGAGCCACATCATGCACACGGTCCCTAGCTCGAAGGTCCAGCTTCCCAGCAGGGTGGTCCTGCAGACTCCAGGGACATGACAATAAGATAACTTCCCCTACAGGCAAAGAAGTCATCTTGCTAAACTAATACCATCAGCTAGTGGTGTATGATCAATACTGCCAAAAGGAAGAGACTTGCTAACTGGTGACAAAACACAAAACCACAATGATAAGCAGTCTAAGAAAAGCAAGGGGAAATTGCCTTAGCTCCCAGAAAGGCTTCTGTACCTCAAGGCAAAAAATGGTGTCAAACTGTATCGCATGGTTTGACACAACACCATTACGGCCACCTTCTCTGTAATTTGGCTGATAACTGATGCAAGTCCTCATCCGAATGAAGAGCCACTTGCTGAGGTAAGCAACAATCTATCGAAATGCCAATAGATTTTGCCCCACCTTCATCCAGTTATAAATCCCAGTTCTGAATTTTAGCTTGCACTTGCTAATACATCTCTTTTGTCCTGCTTGACTTTAGTGCAGAAAAGCCTCCTTTTGCCTCCCATGTCTGCACTGGGTGCCATCTTTAATGATGATGTATGGGTGTCCTTTTCCCAAGCGGGGCTGTGGGGAGGGGGTCAAACATGTGATACCGCCAGCATGTGTATCAACAGCAAATTATAAACCATGTCAATCCAAGTTAATGCAACACTGTAATCCTCTTTAACAAGAGATCAAATCAGTGCCATGAGTTATGTTCATTCTGTAATCTGATAAGAAATAGAGTGAGCCTCTAATAAAAGAGTAATGAGAGCCCTTAATGATGCTGTTAAAAGGTAGTGCCAGTTAAAATATTGCTGTTGTTCCAGCTGATTAGATCACTGTTGCATATTTGTGCAATCTTGTTTCACCTGTCAGAATAACCTCAGTTGTCGTGGGAGATAAAGGTGTTTGGACCAAACATCTCTATCCTTAAGGAACATCTCTCCTACAAGTTACCAGTGTTCCTGAGGTGAAAAAATGATTTTCCTCAAAGTTAGCAGTAATTTGATACTGTATCTTTTTCTTTAAAGGGTTTGCATTCAGTTTCTGTTCCACAAACACAGAGGTAATCATTCGCCCATAATATATATAGTGCAGCGATCTGAAGACCTGTATATCAAATTTGACAGAGAAATGTAACAAAAACAAAAGCCACACACAGTTCCTCCTGGAAACACAGACTTCACCAAAAGTTCTTGCTAAAACCTGGCTGTTCATAAGATCCAGCCTTGTGGATATGGCAGCTGTGCGTGTAATGAAAATATGCACTTGGATTTGCAGCAGCAATCTCTAGCTTCAGTTTATCCTTAAAGAAATAGATCTTCCCAGCATAGGAACTTTCAGTGGGCAAACAGATGATAGATCTCCGAAAAAGTTAAGGCTGTTTAGAGCTAGGCTATCAGAGAAAGACCGCACAGAAGATTCCGGTTCAGCTATTGGCTCTGGCACAGACCTGCTGGGTCACCTCTGGCTGCTTAGGCTCTCAACTCCCATGGATTTCTGGGCTGAAATGCCTTTGTATGGGCTCTCATTTCCTTGTTCCCTATGTGTAAAGTAGGGATGACTGGCGTCTTCCAAGCCTTGTTGTACATGCTGGTGCTGTAAGCTGGCTGCATTAAAAATTACATTGTGCTCAGATACTGGAGCAATGGGATCAGCAAAGCACCTTTGGCCAGGTAGGTGGGAAAAGCAAATTTCAAGGGAAGTCCAAGAAGTGGCACCTCCATGATGCCACCCTCAAACCAAGGTGAATTGTGATCTGAGAAAGATCAGTCCTGGATTTAATCATGGATAATTCCTGCCTGAGACAGCTCCTCTCCTCTGGATAACCACCACAGTGGAGCCACATTCCAACTTCTGCCTTCAGGTTCCTAGTCTCAGGGCAGGTCCATTTACACAGCAATGACCTTGGACTGATTAAAATAAAATCTTGGCCCAAGAGTACTATAAATGTATTTAAGTCCATAAACATACACCCCAGGACAACCATAAAAATCACTTTCCAGTGTATGTCTTAAAATACTACCAAAGAGGGGTTAAAATAGAGAAGAGCTGGAGGCCACCAGTGTCCCATGCATTACAACATAATATATGTGAGCATGAGGTTAAACAGCCATGCCCATGCGTAAGGTGCATGAAAAACTGGCAAGTGGAAGATTAATTGCCTGCACAAATGCTATTATTCCAACCAGCAGCAAGAGTAAGAAAGAACGTGGCAGCAATGTTGACAAAGGCACTATTATATCTGTATGTTTTTCTCAGATTCAGGGTGTAAAACAATCCTGGAGTCACTGCTCATCCCCTTCTCCATCCAGCGCTCAGGCTGCTTCTCACATGCATTTGCTCTTTGTTTCCCCAGTCAGCAGGAGTAGCAAGTGATAAACTTGACATGCCAAATCCCCAATGTCCTGGCATGTTTTATGTCTAGATGTGAACATAAACAGGGCAAAACTAGGGCAGAAAGGAAGAAAGTTGAGCTAGATTACTCGCAGTTTCTCCATGTGCGAAGCAAGAATACCCACCAGACTGGTCAAATCTGCTAAGAGTGGCAGCAAAGTGGAAACAAGAGCTGTTTCTGAATGTACATACTGAACAGGAAAAGTAGTAACGGGCCTAAATTACAGCAAGGGAAAAAGATAAGCTAGACATTAAGATTAAAGAATGCCAAACAACATCCTGTGGGGAGACAGCTGCAGAAAAACTGCTTAAGGAAAACTGTAATGCCTCCAACAGCAAAGGTAAGGCACACGCTTCATGTCACAGATAACCAGTAGGCCTTCTGGCAAACAGTAAGGAAGGCTCGTATTTATGTATTTGTCTCTTGTCTTGCATTAAAGCTTTGCTATATATGTTAAAAAATAAAATAATACTATTAATAAACCATTTTTATGGGCACTTGTCCATGGAAGATCTCAAAGCATTTCAGATTCTCTCCTTCACAGAGAAGGGGAATCAGTGTGACAGAAACAGAGCAACTTGCTCAAAGTCATCCTGGAAGCTGCAGAACTAGAAACAGGGCCTGAACCTCTTTATTCCTAGTGCACTGCCCCATCTGTGTTCAATTTTTGCTTGAAAACCTGATCTTGGCAGAATAGGATACAGCTGTCCATAGGATATGACCCCCCCAGCACACTTGCTGGTGTGCAAACACGTCAACCAACAGTTTCATTCTAGAAGGTTAAAACAACATGAGGAGATAAGTGACTTAAATGCCATTAACAAAAAGTGTGGCGGGCCTCCAAAGTGACTAATAAACTTAATGTAAGAAATAAGTTCCCGCTGTCAGACAATAAGCAGCAGCAGCTGCTGCCACATTGCCGCCACCAAAGAATCTGTAAAACATGCAAGCGATGTAATAACCTGTTTTAAGTGGAGAAAAACCCCAGGAGACATTTTCAGTAAACCAAATGTCAAACGCTCTATCCCTACCACAATGGTAACTACATTGACACAGCATAACATACATAGGGTCCTATTAGCCGTAACAAGTTCTGAGGGTTGGCCAGACCCACTGCAGTGTATGGTGGAGTCAAAGAGCCTCCCAAGAAGCAAGCAGAATAAGAGCTAAGAAGAATGCAGCCAGACAAAGAGCATCTGGGGCCCAAGAGGGCTGTTCTGCAGAACTATGCCACTCTCCCAGCTGTTTCAGCACATTTCACATTTGCATCAACTTGCTGAAGAATTCTGGCTTATAGAATGCATTTTCCATGCAACTTTTGGAACACAAATGACTGCAACGGACAGAGAAGGCAATGTCACCTCCGGGGAGAACAAACATAGCATGTTAATTCCTACATTCTTAGGATCAATCTAATTTTTTATTTCTTTCATTTTTTTTAAACACCTTCCTCCCCTTTAGACAGACAACATGAGCTGCCTTTCATAGTTCATATGCATGTGTAATCCGCAGAACAGTGTGGTATGTGTTATATGCAAAAAATGACAGACGTCCTTATCTAATTTAAAGTTCTCAAAGCAGAAGTCATAGGAGCCAACTGGGTATAATATTAATATAAAAAACCACTAGATTATTATGCATATGGTATGACTGGTTCTTCTAATGCACAAACAGCCACCTGCTAATTACCCTCAGACAAAAAGATGTGGGGAATGCACAGCATAACACAGAAGGATTTATATAGGATGGTATGACTGTAATAGGAGTGTATGTCTATCTCATCCTTTGTCTTAACTGGGGCAATCCAAAACAGTAAAGATCCCAATTCGAAACAGGTAAGGAAATCCTTTCCTACTGGGAAGCACAAATAGTTGCTAGGTTAGATCCTGCATTGTAGAAACAAAATGCACATGATTATCCAAATAGCTAAGAATACATGTCAAACCACACAATGCCAAAGACATTTATGTCCCTCTTTTCCTACGATCCAGGTAAGGGGATGGAAAAAAAAAACTACTTTGTATGGCTGGGGAAATAACTCTCACCCTGCATTTCCAGCACATTTCCTTTTGTATTATATTCAAAAATTAGAGCAATTTTCCTATTAAGAAAAAGAAACTATGAGAAAGAGCATTCCTATGATGAAAAAGCACAGGTCCTATTATGGGTGCAAAATGCCTTAGTGACGGTTTACTGAAGAGCTCTTACCCAGAAAACCATACAATATTCCAAAAGGCAACAGTCTAAGAACAGCAGGCATTTGGTTGGCATTTTCCAAATAGATGAATGACATCTCTCTCTTTCATAAACCACAAACATGTTCACAACCCAGGGGAAAGATGTTTCTCAAGCCTTCCACATCCATTTATTGGAAAAAATTATACCACCTCCTTCCCACAAAAAGCCCAGCATTTGGAGATTTAGTTGAAGAACATAATGCACAAGAAATACTGCTACATACATGGAATAACTATCTAGCAACTATGCTTATAGCTGCATTGATATTTCCTTATTAATTTACAGGTTAAGGCATTATAGTCTGCTAAGAAAATTCTTCATTAATAAAAATAAATAGAAACAATGTTTAGGTCCTGAGTGAATCTTGACTTAACTATTCCAGTTATTAGCTTAACTAAGAAAATGCATACTACACAAAATTTTAAACAGTTGAAATTTCTGATAAAAACACAAATTGTTTTTAAACTCTAGATTACATCAGAATACACTAAACTTAGTAGTTCTTTTCCAGAATCATTCCATAAAATGAGAAGATTTCAAAACTAGAGGAATTTTAAAACAGGAATCAAAATGTACCTATCAAGATTTATGAAAATTTCTCGTTTGGTGTCACAGTAATTACAGAGTGAAAGCTCAGCTAGACTGCCTGGACAGATGTGACCAAGACATCCAGGCTATGATGCCAGTGACAAATGGTTAACTGATAAGAAGAAATGGAGAGGGCGACAGACTGAAGAACAGGTCAATATCATGCTGTCATGAAGCCATTTGAGAAACATAATTAATCTATTACTCACCTGGCGTCATCATTCATTGTACAGTGGTCAATAGGTGCCATGAAGCTCACCAGCTTGCTATGGACATGATACCTGAATAATGCAGGAAATAAGCAGGCAGCATATTAGTAACTATTAATGAAAAGGAAATGTTGCTGCTCAAATAGAAACGTAACGGTGTCTGAAATGCAAAGCACTGGCTTTCCTGGTGGCTGGTATCTAATGACTCACTAGTTGCAGTTGGCAGTTCCTCCTCTCTTCCCTCTTCCTCCTTTCTTATAACACAGATAGCAGAGTAATCAGACGATATGATGTACTGAATAGCTGACTAATAAGCAAATCCCTGTTTATCACAGCCAGAAAAAGGATGTACAGCATCCATGAACTGCATGTGAGTACATAAACATAACCCTTGACAGACAACCCCGAGAAGTCAGGGACAGAGAAGCTCTCTGTGCATTCAGCCACCCCTTCAGCTGGTGTCTCAGTTGCCTTCTGGAACTTGTGCCCAAAGAGCCCGCTGCAGGAAAGAGAAGGCTTAGGGCATCAGAGGCCTCCTCACAGCATCTGCCTCCTGTCACTCTTCCTGCTTGTCCACTGAGCTCCAGGGTCCCCAAAGAATATCAAAATCCCACTCTGTTAGCCACGCCCATAGTTGGAAAGCTGCACCCTGAAAAACTTACAGATAGAGCGTATAAAACCAGGCAAAGAGGGAACAGGACTAAGACCTGTGCCAAGAAGAGAAATGGTATGTCCAAAGATTACTGAAGCTGTACTTCACCTCCAGGCATGGGATCCCCCTCATGCTTTCCACACTGGACTAGAAACTTACAGCAGTTTTTCATGGCTTATATTCTAGGACTGGACATATACAATTTAACAGGGTACTGAAAAACTCAGAATGAGAAGCTGGCTTTAAATGTTGTGTCGAAGGGTACAAGATCCCCAACCAATGGCTTTCGATGTATACCACCGTGATGGCTAGTCATCTGAAATGGTTTATCCAAATTGCTGCTACTTTTAGAGCCTTACAAATAGCAGGCAAAAGGATTTAAAAACATTTGCCCAGAATCACCTTTCCATTCTGTTATCTCTGTAGTTCCTTTTGTTTGCTTATGCAGGAACTTTCCCTGGAGGAGACTTTTAGCTCACAAGAATATTTCAGGCTGGCTCTCCAGGCCCAGGACATACTTACCCTTACACAAGGGTCTCTCTGCACAGTCAAGGCTTTGTCACTTATAATGGAAAAAAATGCCCAGGTCTAAGGATGAAAGGATCCAGAGAGGGAACAGACACAGCACCTCACAGCTAGCACTGCTTAAAACAATGTATCTACAGGCTGAACTGTGAAATAAGGTCACTTACCAGATACTAACAACTGATACATTCATACACATCAAAGTTTGTCCAGGGACAATCTGAAAGGTGGTAAGGACACTTATCCATTTTCATGAATTCTCAGAGACTACTTGTTTGGCCAGAACTATTCTCATATTTTTAAAATCAGGACTTTCAAAATCCCAGTCTGGCAGATATGAAGTGTTTAATTTCATTTATAGAAAGAAACTCATGCTGCAGCAGCACAGGAAAAGAAATCAGTAACAAAAAACCCTCAGGTACACACATCGCTCCTCTGCATTTACCTCAAGCAAAAGCCCATCCTAGTGAGGGAGAGCAGAAGTCAGGGCACCTGGGCTCTTGAGCACTGCTGTACAGTTTTTAGAAAAGCTCACTTCCTCTCTTGGGGCCTCAATTTCCCTACCCATGAAGCGGATGGCTCACCTCACTGCAAGACCCACCACTTTTGAAACCACTTGGAGATCCTCAGACGCTACAATGGCCTAACATATTTCATCCAAAGACATTTTAATACTAGAGATATTAAAAAGAAAGAATTAGGGAAACAGATGAAATCAGTACTTGATACCTTGCTTTCCAGGACCTCAAAGAGCCTTACAAAAAAAAAACGCTAAGCACTGCACCCCCATTTTAGAGAGAAAGAAAGAGAGGAACAGAGAAGAAATGATCCACAGAGACTATTCTGGAAAGATGCTGGAGCTTAACTGCATGTTGATCAAAAACACAGTCACTGACACATTTCTCTTTTACTGGTATTTTCCCTGAAGGGTCAGTGCAACTTTTATTTAGAGAAGAAAAAAAGGTACCCAAGATGTAAGAGGTAACTGACATGGGGAGATAGCAGATCTCTCAGGGATGCTGGCGCGCGCAGATTGTGCGCAGTGAGAGACTGTCCCATTATTCCTCGAGGTTTACGAGTCTGACTCAGTTGTGTGATGTTGTCAGTAGTTTTGACTGAATCATGAATATATCCAATTATGCCTGATGCTGACAGAAAAGAATATTGATAGTCAATAATTACAGGCTTTTCAGGCCAACAAAGTAGCTCTTCCCTCTTTTAATAAATTATCTTATGACATCTATCTTAAAAATTGCTATGCCAGGCCTGACCCAGACTGACTCCACTGACTTGCTATCAGATGTCATCTAAACTCACGATTTATAGTTTACTCACAAAAGGATGGTTAATGTTGCGGATTTTTCAGGAAGCGGAGCAGCTTTTCAGCATGCCTCCCTGCCACAAACACCTCCTCTGCTACAAATCATGCAGTCACGCTAAACTCAGGGAGACTAATGTATCTGCTCTGCCAAGGAGGGGGGGAAATAACCATCCTCTCCACACTGCAGCCTGGACGACTCTTCCAACAAAAATACAATGGGAGAGCTCAACTCAAATTGAGCCAGGAGGCAGAACATGAAATGCAGTGAAGCTAAATAAAGCTGTGATGAGATTTATAAAAATATTTAAAGATTAGACATGAAATTCCAGTCAGTGGGAAACAGACACCTACCTCACTTGAGGTATTTCTGTAGTATTCCCTACAGGTTGCTATCTACCCTTTAATCAGTTAAATATACATACCGCACAAGAGCTGTTTAAGGGCTTCCACTGCAAGTTACAGCCCCAAATCACCCGGGCACATTGAACATCTCTCCCCGGAATTTTATTAGACCAATGGGCACTCTTGTAACAAGTCTGGTCAACACAATACTCACAGGTTGTATCCAACCGACCTCTTCTAGGCTCAAAGAACTGTAAGGCTCCCAGTGGATGCCCTTGAGCAAGATACCTGGTCCCAAAAGGCAGGAATACTACCAGTGCAATTGGCACTAGCACAAGGCAGTCAGATTTTATCTACCAAAACCCAAAACTTCTGGTTTCTGGTTCAAATTGTCACCCACCGGATTTTCCTCCCTTTGCTGGCTTTTCTGTCCACTTTCTTCTTTATTTTGCTTCGTAACTTCTGAATGGCCAGCCACTGTCTGAGGAAAGCAAAGTGAAAGTTATGCGACTGTTAAAACAAGCAGCCGAATACTCATTAGGTACATCGGGGCTTAAGGCCCTTCCCAGTTCTTTTACCTACTACAGCTACAAAAGCAAAGGAGACCAAGAACAGGTATGAAACTTGAAATGTCTGGGGTGCTGCTTTTCTCCAAGAATATGGTATTTCAATAATAAGCACTTTTCCTCACTCCAGACACAAAGGGAAACACAGACCAGATCAGCTGATGCCAATGACGTGATCACTAATCACCAAGAATATTCTATCTGCAGGGAAACCCACAGAGGACACACAAGCTTGGCTCCATTTTTTGTCCATTTTGATTACTGACATTTTAAAGAATCTTTGGAATTAAAAAGAAAAATTTTACTAAATCTAAATGCTAAAATCTGTAAAATTGTCTCTAAAAGTATTGTTCTTTTGTTTCAGCATTGATTATTAGAATGACTTCTATTTTGCATATAGAAAGCCCATAACAGAATAGATGGTCTGCCACATGTTAAACTGATTCTTTAAGTGAGATAGGTTATGCTAACTTCATGAACAGAATTACCATGATGCAGTAGATGCTCTGAATTTATTTCTTCCCTCAGCTTTGCAAAGCATATTGAAAATTATAAGCAAGTATTTCTCTCCACTACACCTCTGACTATTAAACCTGGCAAATCCCAGCAAGGAGCCCTATATAATGCTCTACCTATTACTGTGCAAAGCTTAAAAAAAAATAGAGAGAGAGGAAAAGCAATAAACAATTTTAGAAAGTGCTGTCTGATCCCTACCTATACTTAGAAGGCAGAGCTCAACTTCTCAAACAGAAAACTTCATCAAGCCAAAGAAGTTTTCAGCAGGTGAAAACTTCTAGTTACGTAATATATATATATATATATATATATATATTATATAATTTTTTTTATGAGAACGAGCATCATCTTACCTGATTTATAGAATGAAAACCCCACATCAAGGAAAAAAATCTAGCAAAATCCAATTACTGCAATCTTAATATAATCTTAATTACCGTAATCTATTTTATTGTAAAGTCAGATAAATGTACAATGTAATCACCACTTAAATGTAATTTTGTCTATATCATGTTAAATTATAGTGAAGAGCTTTCCATAATATTCCAGACATACACAAAATAAATTTGACACATTGCACTAAAATTTGGGTAATACTTTACAAGAATAAAAGTTATTTCACCAACACAAAATTTCCTAATGCATTTTTCCCCCTCTTCATACACACACCCATAGCACTTTTTCAGTGGAGAGCCCTATTCCAGCATTTTCAGCCTTTCACTTTGCTTTCATGCTATTCTAAATTATAGCCCAAGGCTATTTAAATGTATCCTGTTCATTAAGTGGTATCTGGAATATTTTTATTTTCTTATCATAGAATTAAAGTGAAAAATAAGAGCCTCTCTGCATAGAATTATATTTTATCTTATTTTTGGCAAGAATAAAACATTCCCTGATGCTGTTTTAACTGTATTTGTATCTTTTCTCGCAGCAGGGAGAAAGCATACACAGGAATTGTTTTAACTGATCTCACTACAGAAGGTTTGCTCCCCTAATACAGTGAGAAATCAGAGCTCATAGTGATAAAATGCCAAACTTCAGCACCAGGTGTCAATTTACCCAGTCCCTGTTTACTAGGGTAGGGTAGGACACCCTTTTATGTGTTTGTGCCTGCTGCACAAATCACAGAAAGACAGAAGTTTCCAAAGTCTGGTAAACTCAGATTCTGGTAGTGTGATTCGTAACTAAGGAGTATGCTACAGAGAATGACTCGCTTGATTATGTCACATTGTTTTAATCAGTTCTTAAGCAATTTATTAAACCCAGATGTTTCCTCCAGAGTCATTCAAAATTTGGCTTCTACAGTGAACAGGACTGGAAGTGCAGAAGTAGCTGTGCACTTCTGCATGGGGATGCAGCGCTGGGGTGAAACTAGCAATGTTGCAGACAGCTTCCCACTTACCTGCCCATTGCTACCTGATCGTTGGGGTCCAGTGAGCTGGTTTTACGCTCAATAAGTTCTCGAAGAAGCTAGAAGAGGAAAGACAGTCTTATTTAAAAGTATGGTAAACAGAGATTAATGCAAACAGGTTCATGGATTTCTCAGAAGACTTAAGAAATTAGCTGCCAGATTCCCAAAGCAACCCGTGGGCCACAGTTTTTGAAACTTCCTTGAAAACCTCAAGCCAAGAACCAAAGGCCTTTAAATACTTTCTCTTCACAGAAAAGTTCTCCAAGGGATAACACATGAATGACAAGAGCAGAGTCAATGGCTCTAGAAGTGTCCAACCAATGAGGTAAAATCCTATGCTAAAAGTGTAAATCACTGTAGGCTGTCCCCCTCTTAACAAAACCCCCCAAAGAACATGGGACAGGAGCATAACACTGTAGGCTGCCTGGAAAATTATCATATATAAGCTGATTTAAAATGAATCAAAAAATAGTACAGTCTTCCCTTCAATATATCGCAGTTCACATAGGTGACATTCAGCATCATGTCATTCATGATCTAAAAGGTTTTACAGAGCCAGATGGGCACAATGAAGCAGCACTGTGGTCCAAGCACGAGTCCTACACAGAGAAAATAAAATGATGCTTAAAGCCTAAGCAAATGGAAAGGACCAGAAGCCACCAGTGCCATGGCCTGCTGGCACTGCAGCAACCTTTTGAGGTCAGCACCTATTTTTCAGAAGGGCTTAACAGTGAAGTTGGATGGTAATAGTTAAAACTTTGTAAGGAGGCTCCCAGGTATTACCAGATATGCCCGCTGCTCGGCAGCTGCTGGTCCCCGGAAGGGAGAGGGAAGCACCCAGCTCCCTCAGAGGCCGAATGCCTGACCAGCCCCCACGGGGAACGCCGCTCAGAAGGGCCAGGCGTGGGGCACACATCTGAATCAGCCGCTGCGCCCCACGCATGGGGCCGCCACTCCTCGCCCAGAGCTGAGGGGTTTGGCTATTCTTCCCAGACCTGTACTGCTCCTTGGCTTTCAGAAGGATAAAAAAAGGCCTGAACTTTCAGAGCTTGTGTACCTAACTCCCCTTGATGAGAGATGTAACATGGAAACACGTGAGAGCTACAGTGAAACCAGTACAGTGTCCCCCAGGCCTCACCCCATACTTCAAGGGAAAGGGGGGACTGAAACACTCCACAAAACAGAAGCCAAGCACTGCTAGGCAGTAACGCTTACTGTGAGGAACAGCCCAGCAAAATGCTTTTTACTACTAGAGTAGGAATACTCAAGCAGGCTTTTTTATTTCTTTTCATGTCCTGAGGGCTGGGTTTTGTCCTCTTGTCTTGCTGCAGCCAGGGGATATTGAGAACAGCCTTTCTGGACGCTTAGTGAGTGTGGTATGTTTATCACCGCTCACTGTAAATTGTACACAGCGTGTCTTGGGTGTTAGCCAACACAGTAACACAGAAAACAGACATAATCCCTCCCAAACTGAGGTGCACAGACTTCTAGACGTTGTCATCTCACCAACTAGAGAAGCTACAGCTCCAGCCCAGAAAGGACTTAAAACAGCTCCAGGCCTGGAGCTCAGAGCCCCACAAGGTCCATGAGGATGCTGGAGTTGGGAAAAGAGGCATGGCACTCTTCCTCTAACCTGCATTTTTGTTCAAGCAGGAGAACGGGACTGCAGAAGTCTATCACGGTAGAGCAACAGTCACGAGAAACAAGGCTTGGGGAGCAGCCACGGTCCTGGCTGTTGCCCTCACCTGCCAAAGACAGCATGCACAGGCAAGGCACAGGACCAGAAAGAAGCTGGCAGCAACTGGAAGACAGCGACGTGGGGACAGAAATGCCAGCTCAAGCGAGACGACAGCACTTCCAAACGCAGCCTGCCTCTCGCCTAGGCCTGCGCCGGAGCATGGCAGCAAGTGTGGCCCCCGCAGCGGTGCCTTGGCACCGCACCCTCAGGGACTAGCGGCCTCCTGCCACTCCTGATCACCGAGCACACTGCTGAAGCGAGGGGAAAACAGCGTGCACCCCTCAAAAGGAAAAACACCATAAGAGTAGATGGCTATTGCTTTTATTTAAAAATAAAAAAAGTACATATTAAAGACACTCAACCAGCAGAGGAAATATTTATACCTATCCACATCTTTCCCCTCCTTCAAAGCATATATCATAAAGGAAAAAAAGAACACAATTAAAACTCTCTGATGACTCTCCTTCCCCCCCTATTTGCTTATTTTTGGAGATTACCACCACACTGATCACACTTAAAAATTCCAGCAACAGAGGCCACTGGTTTATTATCACTAGAAAACAGCAAGCTATTTCTCTGCCCTGTTTATCTGATTGATTCCCAACATCTTGCTGGCACACAATCTATCAGTTTATCTCTCCCACTTCATCACAGTCACTTCTGGCAGCTAAATACAAGATCCAAATCCAGTGTTACACAGACATACGACACAGTAAACCTGTGTAACACTGCTACTCGGCAAACAGCTGCCCTTAAGGCTAAGCAGAAATGGGATCTTGGTTTCTAGTCAATATTCTGTCAAAAGCAAGGTGGGAGGGAGAGTTTTAATAGCAGCAAGAAACGGTGCAGCTAAGTTTTAGCAGTTTCATCCTGTACCAGCAGTAAGACATGTTTACTGTCTCTTATCTTGCTTCTTTGGTGCAATGCATGGAGAAAACTGCTGAGTAGGAGTAGCAGAGGCTAAGCCATGAGAACACAGTAATGTCACCAGACATCCTAGATCTGTCTGGGATAGATTCCCCAGCTTGAACTTCAAGCACAAAGACTTTGCTACCAAACTACTTCAATTCCCAGGAGTCTTGATCAGCACACCTGGTTGATTCCTCACTCAGATACTTTCTGAGCTGGTCTACAAAGGTCTTATTCTTTAAGATGAGACACCACCACAGCAACATACATCTGTTTAATATTAACAACATTCTTCCAAATTGCAGTTTCATTTCTTTCTCTGACTCTCTCAGTCAGACTAAGAGAACCATGATGTTCAAGACTTATTTGGCCAAACACCCAGGAAAGCACCTTTCTCCCTATTACAGCATCCCACGATCAGCTGGAGAGCACTACTTTGTCACCTCGGACAAAAACTCCTAAAAACAAAAAAAAAAAAAAAAAAACAAAAAAAAACCCCCAAAAAACTAAGCAACAAGATGTTTTCAGTAGGATTTGTCCTTCCTTATGGCTCACCAAATCCAAAGACTGGTAAGACTAAAGCGCACCACCAAGATCTTACTACTATGTCCACCCTGGCTAGAACAAGGTGTGTTTGTTAGGGCAGGTTCCTACTGCTGTACTTGGGAGGTGGGCAGGAGTTTGTTGGACAAGACCAAACTCCTTTTGGCAAGGCACGATGGCTGCGAAGGGTGAGAAATTGAACTTGCGCCACTTAGGAGGCCAAAGCAAGGATCCCATTATTTGCTGGGGGGCAGCTCCACATACAGAAGATCCTCCAACCAGAATTAGCAGGGAGAAGCTTTGTGCAACTGTATGAGGTGAAACCCTGCACACAGCACTCTTCCGAGCTAACTGGGCCACCAGCAGATCAGCCATTAGTTGAGGCAACCACCGGTTTGTTGACCTTGGGGGCAACAGTGAAATGCTCTTTCAACGCAGTGGAAATGACAAACTTGGGGACAGTGCTAGGGAGCAGAGAGGGAGGGAGAAAAAGATGAGGAGAAAGGGAAAAAGAGAAGGGACAAGAGGGAAATTAGGAAATGGAAATAAAAGCTACAAAGCATCTTATTACATCTAAATAGTGTACATCTTAAAGCTGAAGTTATAAATCATGCTAACAATGGTTACTAAAATAAAAGTGGATGTAGCCAGAGGCTACCACTGAAAAAGTCAGTCTAGACCTGCCTCGCTGCCTTTGGTCTTTAAGGATTTGATTAGTTTTTCCGCTTTCTAGTTCACAGTCTTGCATTCAGCCCATGCTCCAGAGCCAGCAAGGGCTCAGGATACAGAATGAATGATAAATTCATTTACTGGGTAAAATAGCACTGTTTTCTCAACACAAGACTTAAACTACTTCCGAGGCTGTAATATTTCATTAAGCTTGGTGATTCTGGTTAAAATTTATTAGTCAAAACAGAAAACTCTCATCAGACCCCATATATTCCATTAAGAGTGATATATGGTGTCTCCCAATGTCTAATTATTAACTAGGAAGTGTAAGTAAATCACTATCAGCATTAAGCCCTGATGTGTGAAGACAGAATTTGGGTTAGGCAGTTTCAGCATCAAAAGGCTCTGATTTGAAACATATCCTTTTTCGCTTTACCTCCTTCACCTCTTCACATCTTCCCTGAACTTCACAAACCTGACCTTAGTCTCTGTGTAAACAGGCACAACCACCTACCTGCAGCTAAGTGCAACCACATCCAACACTCTGCAGCTCAACCACCACCTCCGAACTGCTCCCACCAAAAGGTGTGACCAGGAAAATAAGCTATGCACAAACCATACAACGGACAACAGTAAGTACAATAAATGTAGGCCAAGAACAGAATCTGGAACTACTCCTACTTCAAGACACACATACACAATGTGTCTGATGAAAGAGCTTCAAAAGCAGCAAGTGTCCACCTACCTCTGCTAACACCCAAGCCACTGCTAAAATTTACACTGAAGTCAATGATGTGTGCTTTCCAAAGAGTTCACCTTAAAGCGACTCCTTCGCTACGCTAGCTAAAGAGATGCACACAGAGTACATGGTACAAAATTAGAAGGATTTAGAAATGCCATCAGGGTGCTGTTCAAAGATAATAGAGATTCATTTCTTATTTTAGAGGTCAATTTTCATTTTAGAGGTTAGGTCTCATTTTCATGCACTATCTATCAGTGTTTCTAATACTACAGTTGCTGACCTTTTCTGATTTGCAGACCCCAAAGAATTTCCAGTTGAGACAAAGACCTATATATAGCTGATATAAGCCTACTGACAAAAGGCTCACTTTCCTTCACCCTCACAGACCGATTCAAATCGGTACATTGCAAAGGCTGATTTATAGCATATCACAGGAAAGAGTTTCGTTTACAAAGCTTAGAAATATAATTGAGACAAAAGAAATACTTTTTCTCTACTGTTATTAAAGCCTTCAGTAAAGCCAGTAAAGGCATGGGTCATTTCTGCTATAGTGCATCAAAGCCACCTATGGCATTGTGCAAGCAGCACTGTTGCCCTTGAATTCACCGAGTCACGTATGTGAAGAGGTGAGACACAGTCTCAGCCCGGTCACTGAACCTGTCACAGCCAGAGGAAGTCACAGTCGCACTGCATTTCCTGCACCAATAATACTATCAAACAAGGGGATGATAACATTCATTTTAAAACAATGAAAAAGCAGAACTTCATGCACTGTCTGCCACCTAAGTCTTTTGATGAAACCAAGAGAAAGATTTAATTATTTGTGGATTCCGTGAACAAACATGAAAGCTTTGGTTTGGGTTTACCAACAGCTGCCCACCTTTACTAGAACACTTTGCCACTCTTTGGCTAAAAAAACCTACTCATTTTATTAGCTTATTAGGAATTCTAAATACTTGCAAATTGCCTAGGTAGACTTTTGTCGCTCAATGTGTATTTGTTACTAGAAAGAGTAAACCATTATTGCAGTTGAAGGTCTACTCACTGTGCCCCACTACCTTTTAACAAAAAATCCTTTCAAAAACTCATGCAAATTATGTTTGTCCTGTCTCAGAGAGACACAACATTACCTGTCATGCTGGAAAAATGTGTTATTTTTAAGTCACCTTTTAGCAATTCAAAACACAGTTGTTTTTTTTAACCAAATCACTCTGGGAAACAAAGAGAGACACTGAGTAGGACCTGCCAAGTTCAAGTAAAGAAATAAGAATACAAACACCAACTGCATCTTCTCTTTCCTGGTGAAACTGCAAAATCACTCCAGTTCTGAGCAGAGAGTTGACAAAGCTGCATTTTTATTAATGTGATTTGATCACTCTCTAATTTAATTTTTTCTCTCCTTTACTCTTTGGACAGACATGGTAAATCACATTAATTTTTCCTTCTTTTTTCATATTTATACACCATGCAATTATTAAAAACAGTAAATTACAAAAATTGTTTCTATTTCAAGATTCTTTCAGCACACCTTTTACACTGCATTCTGCCTGGATGAAGAAGCAAGACATTCGTTTTCCTCTCTCAAGCTCCCTCAATAGTGGCATAACACCACCTGGATTTCCAGCAACACTGGAGAAAATTTAGACTATAGCCCATATGTTGTTTTTAAATCATCTTGAAACTTTTTTTATATTTAACTTCCTGCAATCTATTTATAATGTAAATACCTACACTGCAGGATGAAATCACTGGACAGTCTCTCTTTTTTAAAATATTTTGTTGAAATTCAGTTTTGTATAAAACAGGCATTGACTTGCCTGTTTTCTAATAACCCATTAAGAGAAGTTTCAAATCAAGCTTTAAAACGTGTTATTAACCATCTACCCAGCCATTTGAAAGATACATGCCTGCGATAAGAGTATTGTATTGCCATTAACCTGTGGGATGGTTCGAGACATCTCTTATTCACACAAAACTCTAAATGCATCTAATTAAAGCCACAAGATCAGCTGTCCATATTAATCACTCACCAGTTTAATTAAGGTAAACCAGCTTGTCAGAAAGCCAGTCTTCTCTCTATTCTTCACCATTATCGACTTTTAATAGTTCACTGGATTAGTAATTACTTGTTTATGGCATTATCAAATACCTTGGAGAGAAAAACACAGCATGTGCCCAGGAACTACTTTAGATCTACTCTTGCCTGGCACAAAAGAATAAATTTACCTCATCAAATTAAGTTTTTTTTAAAAAGCCAAACAATGTATTTAGACATATGTACAATGCAGAAGAGAAATAAATAGCTAGAAGTACCTTTACACGAGATTCAGGGTTGGAAGTTCATTTTGTGGTCACTCAGATTAAAGGGGGAATTCTGGACAAGAAGCTACATAAAAAAGTTAGCAAGATCTCTTACCTGCTTTTAAACACACACCTTTCACACAGAATGTGCAGGTACACACAGCACCAGCCCTCAAAGTTACAAATCCTAAAATCAAAGTTTTCCACAACATCAAATCTTTTGCTAAAATAACTGTGGTATAGATAAGGAATGGAGCAAGCCAGTCCGTCGCTATTTAAATGCGCCCACCTCCAGAGCCTGTCCCAGATTTCTACCAGTTCTCTCCAGCATTGCGCAGCAGTGAGGGATGCCTGGCCAAGGGACACTCGTCCGCTGCACGACTGCTGCGCCTGACCACATCGGGGCTTCCTTGAATGTCCCTCACCCACCTCGACGCAAGATTTATTTCTGGAAGTTGTGGTGATCGCAAACAAGATCAATGACTCTGAGTTTTTACAAAAAGCAGTGCACACAAACCAACTGAAACCACGGGGAGGAGGGAACAAGCGTGCGGGGTGGGGAAAGAGAAATTATGTATATTCTTAACTCTCCTTAGGCATACCTGCTGCCACCAATGATGAACATTTGTTCTGGGAAGAGTTGCTACCAATGGATCACTTAGCATATGAACGCTAACCTAATTCTTGCTGGAAATAAACCAATTTCAACTCTCTCTTTTACTAGAGGAGTATTTCAGCCTAATAATAAAATCTCCATTGTAGCATGTCAGACCAGCAGCTCTCTGGTAGCAGGCTGGAATTTTAAGTCTTAATGCTGCAGTATCGGCTGTAATGAATTAATGTAAATACGACTTCTAAAAATAAAAAGTCTTTTTCTCCCTTTAAAAGCATGTATGAGCCAGAATTTAGAAGAAAAGGAAATGGAGTCTAGCATCTCACTGCTGTCAGTAATGAGGATCTTTTTGAAACAGTTAAACTATTTTTATCTAGTGGAACCTAAACAAAAATCTGTTTAACTTGCATTATTCAGCTCAGCCTTACATTACTATTCAACATGGGTCATCACAATAAAAATTATAACTGCTTATAAAACAGAGGAATATGAGAAAAGGCAAAATGGGATGAACAGGGAGAGCAGAGTTAAATCCTGAATCTTCTTAAAATTCCACCAGCTCTACATGGTGAATTCGATCAAATACCAAGACCTGGACAGTAAAGGCTATTTACTCACAGAAAAAACAGAATCATTAAAAAGTGGTGGAGATAAGCAAGTTAGAGTTATCCTGCTGTCACAAACTTGTACACTTTCATCAGATCACACGCTCATTTAGTTACTCAATTTCTCTCTGAAATATACAGGAAGTTGGCTTTTTGTCCTTCTTTATCAGAATTTTTACCTTTAATAAACCATAACCAGCCATCAACATAAACTAATTATTACAATATGCTATTTAGAAAAAATGAAGAGTGACATGAAAAAAGTCTGGATCTAAATTTAAAGACAAAGCAAAAAGTACCTTTTGAGATGTATCCATGTACTTGGCAGTAAGTGTTACGCACAGAGGTCAGAGTTTCTGAGCAACCTTAGCTCTGATAATCAGAGCTGTTGCTGCTAGTTACTTCTGAAGAGCCAGTTCCCTTTGTACATTTATGTACATACATACACACATACACCACACACACGTAAAAGAGCTGCACAGTTATGACCCATCTGAAAGAAAACACATTCCCTGTATTGTCAGCACTCTATTGTAATGCACTCTACCCTTCCTGAATGCAATGTTCAGCTTCAGCTTACCACCCTGACAAATAAAGGAAAGCACTTTATGAAACCAATTTAATTGGGAGGTGACAGAAAACATAAAGCCATTTTCTTTAGCCTTATCACTGAATTGGCTGCGGCTCCAATCTCGGCCAAATCCCACTCAAGAGCAGAAATTAAGCAGGTCAGTGGAACAGGTGCCATGCCGTGTCTGTCAAGGGGCTGGCATCCCCACAATTACTCGCACACAATGAAGCAGTAATCTTTACAGATCATCTCTCCCAAGAAGCATATTGGGGACGGGAGGAGAGGAGAAGGGTGGAAGGGAGGGAGGAATAAGAAAAGGAAAAAAAAAGGCAAGAAAGGAAAATGAATGTGTAGCTGCCTCGCAGCTCAGCAGATGTCTGTGCGTGATGTACGAGGCTAGGATAAGCTGTCGTAGCCCGCTGCCAAGCAGTGGTAAGTGATTAAAGCCTCCACCAGGCTAAGCACCATATTTAGAGTCTATGGGGTTTCAAAAGTTGCACCCATTCCTTGCTGTGCTGCCAGATGTTGTTGGCTGGTTGTGCTCCTATTCACTGTGCGTGGGTGGCAGCAGTTGGTACCGCAAGTAATGCAATCTGGAACGTTTCCGGAGATATCGTACATTAAACCAGTGTCACCCATCATTCACCTCTGCAGAATGCTGAAACAACTCCAATTTGCTGCCAATTCCCTCTTGGGAAATGGCCAAGATACAGTTGTGCCTGGCAGACCCATTTGTTTTACTCAGGTGATTCTCTTCTCTCAATGACCTCTATTAGTTTAAGTTTTAATTTAGATTAACCCCAGCACCCCAATTAACCAGTGAGGGGAAAAGCTAAGCTGTGACTAGTCATAACTCTGAAATCAGAATTTATTGAAGTTAAAGTTATTAGTAGCGAAGAAGGGCCATTCATCTATTGCTGTTTTTTTCAAAGAATCTAGCATTTCATGGCCAGTAAGTACCTCACTGTACAAGTCCAAGGTTTGTCAATCACAGCTATTTCTCCTTGAACACTTTACTATTTTATTATAGTGACTTAATTTCTCTCTGTTCTTATAGTCCAGTAAGACCTCAAAGCTGGATCCACTTGCATCACAAATTTCACCTCAGTATTATCTCACTGCTGCATCAGATTTAACCTCATCAACCACCGCTGCCAACAAGAAAGGCATTCTCCCATCTCCATTTTAAAGCCCATGCGGAAGAATCCAGTATCCTCACTGCCCCCAGAAGTGCTCCTCAATTCACAGCAATACTAGCAAAGATGCTCTTATAGTAAATGCACAGACCTAGAGAGGAGGTAAGTTGGAATACATTCCCGGTTCTGAGGCAGGCTGCCTTGAGCAGATTGCTTGCAAAGCTTAAGTGTTCAACGCATTTTTAGTGTCGTCCTAATTCTGCATTAGATGAGGTCTACTGCAAAAAATTCCTTTGGACTTCAACAGCAGTAGGGTTGGAAGTGTGTTGAAAACTTTCTTGGAGAGGAAAAAAGTCATCATTAAATTTTGGTATACAGATAAAAATTACCAGTGTAATACATCTTTTGCCCTGACTCTGTACACTAAATCTCAAATTTTGAAAGTGTTCAAATGTTTTTATTTAAATCAGTTATCAGATCATAGTCACATGAAGACAGCTCTCTTCCACCGCCCTAACACTTCACTATCCACTCCAGTAACTTTTCAAATTAGAAATGTCCAGCTTTCTGAAGATATAATAGTATTTGTTTAGTCCTAGTGTTAAAACTCTCTCCATATCATTGGAGCAGTAGCAGGTCTTTTGTTCACTTACAGTGAACCACACTCCTCAACATACTGCAATTTCAGTATTTTATGAAGCTGGCACTATCATTTATTAATTAAATAACAAACACAAGGATTCCCTAGATGCAGCCTTAATATACTGGAGATAGATTCCTTATTTCTAAGAATTTTGCAAATAAAAATGAATAACTGGCCCAAATTCAAGCTGCTACAACTCCAAGAAAAGTCCCACCAAAGTCCCACAGCTTTTTCAGGCTGTTAGTATATGAGATGATTTGGGCTGAGATGAGAATAGCTTAGGTGCTTTTGAGGATCTACTAGAATTGTCATTTCATAATGGGACTCTACTCATGGAGAAACAGTCACCTTTAGATAATTCAGTAATTTTGCTCCTGTATAGCAACACTTACCAACAAGAACTACAGAGACAGATCTTATCCTGCAGCCCGAACTCACTCAGCAGTCCTAGTAAAGTCAGTAAATCTACATTCACAATGCAAATTTGAGCTCTTATAGCCATATATGGAAAGCTGAGAATTAAACTCTGAGGTACCTACAGTGATTTCAGGTATTAAGTCAAGTAACTGAGTTTCAGTGGCCAGAGAAATTTAGAGACTTAGAAACTGAACACACTAGCTCTGTAAGTATCAAAACCAAACTGGAGCCATAATTTGAACATAGATCTACTGTCACCTACCTGGTGATAGAAGTCATCATCATCAAATATCTCCTCATCTATATCCTTCAGGTGCCTGTTGGAATCTGTCTGAGGGAGGACTTCCTAGGAGCACAAAGAAAACACTGAACGCCTGCATGTGCATGTTTCCGTCCCTAATCCTGATGACATCATGTGTACCAGTTTATAAACACTTAAGATATGAAGGATTAGAGAACAGCTTCCATCATGACAAGCTTTTAAAGACTAGCAATACTCTTAAAGGCAAGATAGAAAAGCTGCCAAAGCCAATATACATTCACAATTCCTTTACTAGAATTACTAGAAAATGAATGAGAGTGTACAAAGTCTTTCTAGCAAAATATTACAGTTCTTTTTTAATGTAGTGACAAGAATATATATTGCAAGTGCCTAATTCTACATGTTCTCACAGAATTGAGTGTTTATGCAGTCTTAAATACTAAATTAATAGCAGAAATATGCTGCAGGTTTTATGCACTATGATCTTAGAAGTGACTTTCTGTGCCAAGAACTCTAAACTTCAGAGTAAAGACAAAGTTTTGCAGCTGCCTCCTCAAAAAGCAGACTTAGTGACTGCATCAGTGCCTTTAGCACAAGAGTGGTACAATCTCATACCAGGCTTTGATTTAACTATCAAGAACTGGCACGGGTAATACTGCAAATACGAAAAAAAAAAAAAGAAAAAAGAAAAGAATAAAAAAAGAAAGGAATTAAAGTGTTTACATCATCTTCTTATCCATTACATTGTAAGAATCAACAGTCATGTTATCTCCTTCATAAATCTCTCACAAACAAGAATATTACATGATAAAGGCTCAAACTGATTGATCTGCATAGTTTCACTACTTCTATAGGATCAGTTACATAAACAAAATGCCCTTACCGAATTTTCAGGCAAAGATTCGGGGACTGGATGAGATTCCTGTTCCTGCTTTCCAAGCACTCTGTATACTGATCGCTTGGTCTGTGTCCGCCGTAGTAATCTCTCTTTGTCCATCATAATATGATCAATCTGAGTCAAGATTGAACGCTCAAAGGCACCAAAACCCTGCAACAACATTAACTAGTGTCAGATAATACAGAAAGCTTTTCCTCAAGGCAGCAATGTTCCTCTGTCTTTCCATGTCAGTGGATAGGCAGACAGTATTCCAAAGGAGAGGGATTGGGGTTTGCTGTAGGGATTTTTGCAGGGACTTTTTTTTTTTTTTTTCCTCTCCCTTCCCTCTCAACTTGCAACAACCTGAGGCCAGGCTTAAAAAGTGCCTTTGCTGTTCTGGTTCACAGAAACTACTCAACGATTAATATTAACTCACATATGTTAGCAGACCCTAGATCTTAGGGTGAAATGATTACCTATTGAATTAAAGCATACACTTTGGTAAGGGGGCCACAAAAGTCTCTAGTTCTGTTACAAAATACAAGTAGCTTGTTCATCAGTAACACTGACATGTTCAGAGAGCTTTCTTGTTGCTGCAGGGTGGCTGTGCTAAGATGGCTAGCTGGGAGAATATCAGTGCTATCCAAGAGGGTGAAAAAGATTGGAGAACTATTTGCTGTTAAGAAATTATTTTTCTTGCCCTTCAAAACGAAAGGCCGCAGCTTATGCCTTTGAAATTTGAGGGCTGCTTCTTTGCAAACTCCTTTAAGTTGGGAGAAGTGTGTACACATGTATTTAATTCTTACTGCTGTAATTCTGGGCTTTACTTGAAACATCCATGACAGAAAACTGCTGTTCCACAAATCTTTTCTAAATGATAAGTACGTCTGCATGCACGAATGAAGACTTGCCTTTCCCATTTTGCCCGATGCCAACTTTGTCTTGTCATGCCACTTTTGCAAGACACTGTTCCGATACGTTCTGAAGTCAGCAAATCGCTTGGCCACAAATTCTGAGTAGTCTTCCATCTTTAGCTTTCGTTTCAGTAGGCTCCTCCTCTTCTTCTGAGCCTCATCCCCTTTCTCTTCATCATTACTGCTGAGGATTTCATCATCACTACAACAAAAATACAAACACTCTATACCTCTCTGAGGCAACATGTATAATTCTTAACCACTCCTCCACTAAAACTCATGCTCCTTCCATCCCATGATAATATTTATGTGAAAAACCCCATAGTTTTGCCCCTCCTTCACTCTCAAAGGTTACAAGATGGACTTTCCATACAGGCAGGAGGAATTCAAAGGGCCATTTACCCAGAGTGTTTGTCACTAGATGCAGCAGCAGCTGCTGAGACAACAGCAGAGAATGAGTTTGGTCAAGAAACCTGCAAATTTTCCTGTTTAAGAGCTGAAGACCAAAGGACTCAGAAAGTTCTTGTCTTATTTTGTATTCACCTCTCAATTTTTGATTGCTTTCCATCTACCAGATGCCTTGTGCCTGGGTATTGATAAAGCAGCTCATCTTGAAGGTCCACTAACACTCTCAGCAACGCCTTCAGGGCTTTATAACCTGCAGAGTAAGAAACATCATTGAGCTTACCACTGACACTTGATTTTGGTGAAGACTTAGCTTTGTAGTGCCTGGTTCCTCATCTTGCTCCTGCATTTCTGCAACAGTTAACATATATCTCATTAAATATTTTTCTCTAAACAGTTAGAGATGTGGTTTTAACTTCAGACTGATTTGTAACTGTTAATGTCAAACAACAGCACACTGAGAAAGCACACTTCTTTTTGAAAGAGGGAGGATGGGACGGAGGACTTCTAAACATCTGCCTGGCCAGACCTTGGGAGTATACTGACCTAATGTTTCATTGACAAACATTAAGACTACAGATCCTAAAGGATCAGCATATTGAAGAAACAATACTGTGTGCAAAAACCTCAGATAACACATCCGTATGACAACCACCTTTTTTGCTGACTAGTTAATTTCTCTTCTAGCTAAATTCTGCAGTGGAGGCCAGCTTCTGAGCAACAGCATGAATCAGCACAAGGGAACATATATACGTACAGCCCATCTAAGCTTGCACTCTCACTTTTCTCTTGTTCATGATGTGCATGGTATAGGGAGCAGGAGGAGGGAGGGCAAGAAGGAAAACTGAACTCCTGCAGGGTTGTGACTATTGCTGGTTTCTATGCTGCTGTGCTCACCACGCAGGAGGTATAAGAAATTAGATTGTAAGTAAAATTAAATGTAGCAAGATCTGATCTATAGAGGAAACTTAAAACAATGACCTGGTAAGTTTAATGAGAGGATTCCAATAAGAGAAGTAAAACTGCAGGCTGAGAGATTCTTAGAAAAAGAGAACTTCCATTTTCAAGATTATCAATAGGGCACTCTAAAAATAAAGTGAAGAAAAGATTGGGGTGGAGGGGTGCCCAAAAAGGATCAATGCATGATGTGAGCTCAAGTTTTAGGAAGATGAATATCTGCTTTTCATGGTATTTGCAGGCAGAAATCCTGAAGGTAGGTCTGATGCTGCGTATCCAAAGGCTTTTGTAGCTGACAATTTTTCTGTATGTACCTAGACGCAGAGAAAATGATCTCTGTTCCGCTGAACTTATGTCCTGAAAGGACATACAATTTCAGCTGACCTCAGGAAGGGTTAACTACACACTGTTGCAGCATCTGTTCTTTAAAAGCAGTTCTTTTGTGGCAACCCACAAGTGTTTGTCTGGGCCTGCACAAACTCTCCCTTCACACATTGCTACACATCAATCACAGGGTCAGCTCTTAAAGGTAAAACATTTAGCATGCTTCTACCCAAAAACCTAAACTGAACTTTCCAAAGATTAATTTACACTCACCTGACATCAGTATATTGCCTTCTATTTTTAGAGAGAGGAGATATAGAAAGGGGAGAAAATTCACTACTTGGAGCAATGTAGCATACCATGACAAGATCTGTTTTTTTGCAGGATTCGTACAAGCTTTGCACCCAAAACACGCATCCTCGCAGAGTGGGAGCAGCTCTAGCCGACAGCAAACAGGGTCCAGTGCAGAGCCTGCAGCAGTGCTATGCTGGTAGGACATTCCCCACAGCTTACCCAGTGACTCCCCACCAGTTTCTCTGCTGATGTGAAGTCAGTGCAGATATTTCGGTTAACTCCCAGACCTGTTTCTTCCTTAACAGTTAGTGTAACAGCATGGAGGGGACTTTTGCCTACTTGATTTTTTTTTCTACCTGTTTTTCTTCTTTTAATGGGGGACACAGAGATCATGGCTAGAGTGAACAGCAAATCTTCATCAGCCAGACAAAGGCAGCGCAAGCAGAAAACAGCACAGAGGTCTCAATCTCTCACATGTTGCCACTGCGATATTGCTCAGTTGTCACCATCTTCAGATAAATTATGGCCTGACCTCAGTAACAAGAATGTCAAGGAGAAGACACTTTAAGATTTTTGTTGCAGATCAGCAGTTGGACTTATCCTCCCCCATCCACAGTTCGTTATAGATACACTGACAGCTGTTCTATATAAACCTATTAAGAGATTAGGCTTGCCATACTTGTAAAACAGTCGTGTGTTAGCATCAAAACAATTCTAAGAGACAATAGACAAAAGCCCTTAAAAATGCATTTGTGGTACATGGCTGAAGCTAGAGCATCATTTGCAAAAGAAAGCGCTCCCGCCCTAACCTGAGCACACAGCTTATAGCAGCAAAATCTTTCCCACTGCCTGTAACACAGCCAAATGTCCCCAGAGCTTCTGAACCTGTTTATTTTCTACCCGCTGCCTCTCCTCCAGCAGCAGTGCTAATGCACCCCAGGCGGCTTTGATCCTGCCAATTACAACTGGAGTAGCACTCCAGCTCTTCGGGGGTGTATCAGGGCCACTGCAAACAGGCAGGGAATAAAGGCAGGCTCAAGCTCCCCCAGGCTAGGAGATATGGACCCCAACAGAAGTGGGGATGGGAAGCAATTTTATTTGGAGTGAAGGGCAGGGAAGACAATGTCCGTGTGTGTAACCAGGCGGGAGGGCTAATTATTCCAGGCACTGGCTTCATCATGAGCCTCTTACAGCTGGGTAATTTCCATGCTTTCAATTCTTGTGTATTTAATAGCATTATTGGATAGGATTCTCACTGTTACTGTTGGGTGCTTAAGTGTGCTGTAAACTCAACTTCACAAGCCAAGTATAACCCTTCCCTGCCCTCTTCCCATCCAGCCCTATCCATTTCACATCTAATCTAAGAGGGATGGTTTTCTTCCCAGTCTCCTGTCTCCCTTCATCTTCTCTTCCCTCTAACACCCTCACTTGCCTTTATATTGCCTGCTCTGGGGAAAAGACTGAACCCATTTGTGAATGAAGGCAGGATAAAACAGAACTGTTTTACAGATGCAAACCATCGTTTTGAAGGAAAGCAGGGAGCTAGCGCTCCTGTTCTGCTCCCCAGCAGATCATCTTTTTAACACTGCTCCTGGTCTGAAACAGACAATTAATAGAGGACTGTCACCAACATAGAGCCTTCTCTTAAGCACACCAGTACGGCAAGGCAACCAGCTAGCCGTTTCCACAGGCGATAACTGTGGGGTTTCTACCTCCTGCTCTTCCTCCTGCCCTGCTTACAGGACAAAGACAGATGTACGTCAAGGAGCACAGGCAATGCCAACCCTGACCACACGGCAACTGGCCTCCCACTGCCATGAGCCGGGTTTATGTCCTAGACAGTCTCTAGATTTTCAATTTCTAAAGCTTTGGGGACCAAAAAAAACCAACCAACCAAAAAAAAAAAAAAAAAAAAAAAAAAAAAACCCACAACAATGGTTTTCGCAAGCACCACAAACTGGTCAAGGCTAAATAGTGCTGTTAAAGCTTTTTGACTACCCCAATTCTGCTGTTGATATCACTTCTGGGTGTCTGCAATGCGCTGTTGTGTATTGCTGCCTGAACTTTTCTTGGTTCTCCCCATTCCCAGCTGTCGGTGCAGTGGGCAATGACAGTAGACTGCAGACTGACAGAGAAAGCAGCTGTAAGTCACAGTACTAGAAACTGCTCTGACGTGACTTTGCCAGCAGAGCCTACCCTCACTGTTAACCCCCACGCACCACTTCTGCCCCTTCTCTCCTACCCTCTGCTGGCAATTTTGCTGCATCTTTCATATAATCTGCACGGCAATTTGCAGGAGCAAGCTTTTTACCTTATACATATATCAGTGTCACAGCTCACACTTTTAACATCTGCCCTTATATTGGGCCATAAACCACCAGTAAGAAAAGAAATCTCAAAACTGTCTCCGTGTTCAGGAGTTATTTTACTCATCCAATGTAGTGTTCTTTGAGGACAGGTGGCTCAGCACTTCCTTAAAATCAAAGAAAGCTGGACTCCTGTATGGTATTTCAATACAAGCAACTAAAATCCCTAAACCAACAAATCATGCTGTGTGGGTAAGAGAGGCCAACTAATCCCAGGACAGCATGCAACCCTGCCTTCCATCAAACTTTTCTAAAACTGCCATTTGGAAAAGAAAAAAGGACGTTGAGTGAGATGCATCTGCAGCTGCTACAAGAGCACGGTCAGCGTGGCCTGAATGTAACTTCCAGCTTAAATGGGACTCGGAGTGTCTGCAGTGAGATGCTAACTTGTAAGAGTCACTTTTAGGAGTCCGCGGGAACCCCTTCATTTTGCGTACAGGAGTGAAATAGTTGTTCCAGATTCAGCAGACAGCATATCAATCCGTCAAGAAAGCTGGGAGCCACTATCAGTAAATCAAAGTGTGCCTTTCTGTTAATACTCTCTCATACGTTCTCATTTTATACATCCCTTCACCCAGTCAGAAAGTAGCCCTGGAGTATTTAGCTCCATTCAGGGATAGCACTGCCATGTATCAAAGTGTCAGCAGACCCACCAGAGATGAAATCTGTCCTACTGCTCTCAAACTACAAAAAATCAATTTTGTCAATGCCAGTGGTTACAGACACACCAGCTCTGCTGCTGGTGTTACCCTATGTGAGATGCTAGCTCCTTACTTGTGGGCAACCAGCCCTACCAGTATTACCTTTGGTCAGCCGTCTCGGCCACTGCCGACACTGACACCCAAGCATTGCCGTGCTGGGGAGCTACGAGCATCATGCTTGCCATGCTCTCCCAGCACTGGAGATTCAGCATTTCTACAGCACGGCAGCTTTCTGTGCAGGAAGATATTGGCACTTTTTGGCACAACCTCTAAAAATGGGGGCTCGTTTCATCTTCTCAAACAGCTGCGGAGAGCAGCAGCTGGTAGGTAAGCCGCAGGGAACAGCCTCACGCAGAGACGCTTTAAGTCAATGGAAAAAAAGCAGGTGCCTCAAGGCCAGATTTTCAAAGGTATTCAGAGAGAGCCAACCACTGAGATTCCCAAAACTGTTCCATGTGGCAAAGCCCTCCTGCCTGCCTTCAGAGCACCTACGCAGCACATTCTCATGATGCCAAGTCCAGAGGTAAAGGACAGAATCCTAAAAATTAGGGCAAAACTCCCAGAACTTCACTCCATCCAGTGCAGAAGGAAAAATGCTGAGAGCAGCTGCTGTGAACAACATTTAGAAACTTAAGGGTAAAACAGAGCCAGAGAGAAACTGTGGGTTTACCCTCCCCAACCCAACCCAACCGCTGGAAACAGCTGTGAAAGGACCACAGGAAAAGTTGCTGCCAGCAATGAGACCAGCTATGCTGTGCGTCTGTGCATTAGAAAAGCTGAAGAAGACTAGCCGTGCCTCAGCCTCCCATTTTTGCAAACTAAGGTGAGAATTTTCCGTATTTCACAAGACTCTTTATCTGTATTGACGACACTTGGGAACTACACACATGGAAAACACAAATAAAAGCTTCTCAAAAATCACCTTATTCCCATGAAGACAATGCATCACAGCAGTATGGGGGAGAAAGCAGGAAGCTCTCAGAGGGGAGAAAACCCAGTCTACCCAGAAGATGATTTCCACGCTGAGGACTGGAAGCCCGGTTCTCAGGGTACACACAGAGGCAGCCCGGCGCCTGTCACACCTCTTGCAGCTGAGAGCTCTTGGAGCAGAGCTCCCACGGGAGCCCCACCGCATGCTCGTGGTGCCTCGGGGGCAACTGGGCACACGTGCCAACAGGAGCACCAGTTTGTGCACGCCAGCACAAATCACCGCATGCACAGGACACCACGGAGATTCAGCGCTCACACTAAAGCTAGAAATTAACTGCTTTTTCCCCTCAATTAAATCTGAGATTCAGGCATCACGGGGATATTGTCAGTGCACAAGCTTTTAATCTTCCATACACCTCTGCAGACTGCGCTAAGCACTCGCGCAGAAAAGCTGAAGCAACGCTTGTATTTGAACTACAGTACGCTGAGCAAAAGCTGAACCACCAAATACTGGGAGAATTTCCCTCATGCCTTGGAAACGTGCGTCACCATTGCACACAGCATGTGCAGCACCCAGTGCACCGGTCACACTACACAAATGAAATAAGGAGAGAAACCAAACCTATTCTATTCTAATAGCTATACATAATAAAAATTGTCGTTATCAGGTTCACGTATTGACCCAAACATTCAGATGACAAGAGGAAATTCTCGCTCCTCTTCAACGACTCTGGGACAGGAGTTAAACTACAGGTCAAAATGACACTCGATACACTGGCCTGAGAACAATACTTCTCATTCAAATCCACAAGCCAGCCACTTGCACTAGTCATCCCCAGCAATTAATCCCCCAAGAAACACGTTTGATTAAATCTTTTCAAGCAAATCCTTTGCTTTGCTTTTGTTAGTTCACTTCTTGTCAACATCTATTAAAATATGCCTTTAATTCTCCCACAATCTTAAAAAACACCGATTCCACTGTCTTCAACTTTAATCAACTGTATGGCCGGCATTTTTCATTTCATAATAATGTGCTGTTTGGAATTCAAGAGGCAGGCTCAACATCAATCATTCGGCAAGAATTTTTCCACTGCAATAAATATGCAAATGAGGAAAGCCAGTCAGTCGTATTTCAGGCCCGACTTGCTAGTGTTTTAAAAAAGACACAAATTTATTAATTGCCGTTGGCCAGCGGAATCCTATTACTTTGGGCATTGATTACAAAGCTGTGTGAGTGATTATTGTGCAACTCGCAGGCTATCCAGGCATGAGGAAAAATTATTAAAGCAAGGCAGAGATTATCAACTCAGAATAACAATAAGCCTTAACATTTTAGGCCTCTAACTTCTTCAACAAAGAATTACGCCAGAGCTCCACTGTATCATAATTCTGAAGTCTGTCAGTATTACTTTTGGAGCTTGTTCTATATTCCCAACAGCAGAACAATGTTCCTAGTCAAGGAAAGGCGGGGGGAATTCCTCAAGGTATCACATACTTTAACATGAAGCTTTTGGACCACAGCTTTTCTATTATTCCCACTGCGTAACTAACCATAGGAGGAAAAGAACAAGGCATGCAGGACTTTCACTATCAGGAGGCAATCTTCACATTTGCACCCCCATGTCTTAGTGCCCCAAAACTCAAACAATATAAAAATAAAAAGCTACGGGTGAGCTTACAAAACAGAAGCTAGAAGAGTCCCCCTTGACTAAATTATAGGCTAGTTACAATCCCTTTGGCAGCAGAGGCTGACCTGATTTTTCCAAAAGTGCTGTAGTTACATACATGCTTCTAATGGACTTCACTTGAATCCTAGCACAAAGCACTTGTAAATCTGTTCAGGTTATTTTAAGAAATCATGTGAGTTAACTTTTCCTTCATGCTTCCTAAAATACTGAGTTTCTGGAATTTTATCAAATGATAGTAGGAAAAAGGCCTACTTTTCTGATGGTTGCAAGAAAAAGGTCTGTGCCGCACCAAAGGCCCAATTTGCTAGCGCCATTGGAATGCAAATGATGCAAAAGCCTAGTGCATAGGCGAAAATTTTATTCCTTGAGCACAAAGGAGCCAATGCTGTAAACCCCTTTCACATATGCAGTTGAACTGACTTCCACAGTTACCGTACGGACTCAAATTAGCCTTTTCATTCTAATATTACTGCTTTTGGCAGTAAGGACAACAAGATCAGGCAGAGATGAGTTTGCTAAAAATAAAGAAAATAAATAGATGAAACAATAGAATAAAAGGCTTGGTATTCCAGGATTTTATTAGTGGGAATTGGGGGAGGGGGGAAGCAGAGCAGGGAGAGAAACACTTTCATGAAGTTCATGCTCTACTGATTTGCCTCAACCATCATCTTTTGAATCTGCCCAAACCAGGGAGTGGATGGGGCTTGTAAAAATGAGATTTTATAAAAACTGATGTTTTACATTACTGTAAATGTAAAGAAGCTGACATCATGTGTTCCAGCCTCTGCCAGGCAGGAAACTCAAAGTATATATGCAAGAATGACAGAGGAAAAAGAAACGTGAAATTTCATAGTTATCTTGATATTAAGACCAGAAGGGGACATCAGCCCATCCAGACTGACCTCTCCATACAATACAAGGCCATTAATTACATTTATCGTGACAAGCAGTGAGTTTCCATCTCAAGGTAACCAATTGCCAATTAATTCGAGTTAGCTGACATTTGCACATGCTTGTCTGGATGCTTTGCAAGCCTTTGTTTCCCTGCATCTTGTTTGCAGAGTATACAGATCAACCCGCACAAGTATTTAGCTAAACTTGATTTAATTAGCTATTAATTATCTTTGGAAACTCAACTGTAGGCAAATCTATTTGATGCACCCAAAGCCTGGTGTAATCCTGTGATCTGAAGTTCAGATAGATTAGGTCAACAACTAAGTACTTTCCTACTATTTCTTGCACTAGAATTTATGACAGCTTTAAAATAAACCTCAACGGTGTCCAACACAGACAGCTATGAAGATAACCTGTAAAATGGGAGCATTTCAATTTTAACACGTGTGCAAGAGAGTGCATCAGTGCAGAAGGGTAAGTTTCTTTCTGGGGGAAAAAAAGGAAAAAATAAAGTGCCTCAAACCTTGTATTAAAAAGTCATCCTGTGCTTCTCTAGTACCTCCCACAGGGGATTTCTGAACATTTCAGAGACAGCTGTGATAGGTCATGAAACATTTGCCTAACTTCTCCCACAGCCCAATTCTGCAATGGGATTAACACATGCACAACTTTATGCACACGCCTCAGTTTTAGAAGTATCCCACGAATAGAGACTATAACAGAATTATGACTGGAATTATTGGCAGCTGATTCCCGTAGGCTTCTCTGAAAAATTTTGAGCCTGTATCAATAAAACACATTTCATATGACAGCTTTTCACTAACTAGATGTGTAAAACGAGAACCAAATGCAACCAAGGAGTGAGGCAGGGGACAAGTCCATTAGACAGAGTGCGTTGCACAACTGGAGGGGAGAAAGATTTCCCAGGGACACAGCCTCTTATGGGAAGCGTAACAGGTTCTCCAGTAGCTGAAGACTTGGTCTTATTCAAGGTGAGTCACTACATAACCAGCTTCTTGGGACACAGCTTATCTGGATGTTATACAGAATAACATCTGTGTTTTAAAGATCAGGTATCAGAATAACAGAACCCAGCAAAAATGCTTACTAAAAAAGTATTAAGAAAATAAAAACATATACTTAGCAGAAAATAAACAGACTCTTTCCCTCCGTTTCGAGTCTCTTTTCAGCAGGATATTACAGAACCCAATCCAGAAGAAAATAAACGCATTCAGTATGAAGCAGTCATACAGAAAGGTTCAGCATGCAGCAATGTAAAACCAAAAAACACCCGCTGTCTTTGGAGGTCTCCTGCCGGAAATGAATGTAAGTGGGATTCCTACCCACGTCCTGAAGAGGCCCTGTCCTCAAACATGCTCTGTTTAGTTGCAAGCCACTGGAACATGTCACAGGAGCAGCTAGCCAACCTGGAGCACCAGAGTCCAATGCAGGCAATTTTTATAAAAGTCCTTGGGGCTCCAGAGTCAAGGACAGTCCTTTACTAGCACATCCACTACAAATGCAGCTTAATTCCACCCCAGACACAGAGGCTCTTCTGTCGCAATCCAGGTGTTTGGACTGCACCAAAGAAAAGTCAACATCTTCATTTCACAAGCAGCACCAAACACTAAGCCTTGGGCACTTCCAGACAAGTCCTGCGAAGTTTTCTAAGTGCACCTTTTAACTCTACTTTTCAGTAAAACGCAATTAAATAGCAACCGTTGGCTAGCTGTACCTGAGACATGTAACACCTTAAGGGAATAAATAATCAATGGGTAATATAGGTTATCCAGCAACTGACTCCAAGTTGAAGAAACTGGCTACAGTAAGGAAGCAACTCACTGTTTGCAATCTACAAACTTTACAGGGAGTTCATACTCATTTCCTTTTTTTCCTCTTTCCATTTCTTCCTTTTGATCAAAGTTATGCCACAACATCCCACGTAAAACACATTTTGAGGCTGTAAAAAGTGCATATGCCTTCACGCTCTGCAGTCCAAAACCAGTACAGACAAAGAATGGCAGAACTAAGAAACAGTCTCCAGGCATCAACTGTCATTTCCTATTACAACGTTTAATTGCATCACTAGAGTCATCATGAAAAAAACACATTATGCATAATACTGCATGGGTAGCAAGTACTATTTGTAGGAGCAAAAAAGGACTGGTCTCCATCACTAGTTCTAATCTAGCCCTATGAGGCAACATGCTCTGTTCTATTACTATTCTCTGGCACCTGGTGCAAGGTGTTCATAGACTTAGCAAGGTTGCACTTTGCAGCACTGCTTATCTGTCAGCTCTGCTAATGGCAGTGCTCTTCAACTCGGTCTCCAGTATAAGCGCATTTCTTTGTGCAAGTCCAATGGAACAACTCTTCTGAAGAGATTTTAAAGGGATACTATAGAAATGCAAAAAGCATGGGGAAACAAGTTTTCTTCTGGATAACAGATCTTCCTTGAAGACAAGGAATACACAATTTGCTTCCTGTGCATGCAGGCAGTGCCCCTTAACTCATTGCCATAGAGAAGGTTCATGGACGAATACTCCAGAATAATATTGCAGTGACCAGAAAAACAAGATAAAGATGACTTTAGAAAATACAAATTCAAGCTCAAGAATCATTGTAAAGATGGGAAAAGATGCAGAAATTTCTCCAGAATTTGAAATGCAGTATACAATTTTGTGTCTAGCAGCAGTAGGCAAGGCACCATGATGAAAAGTGCAGTCCACTGCTAGGCAGCACTCACCAGTGCAGCTCCATTAATATGTTAATAACCCTGGCAGGTCTGGGGATAATGGCCTTGCAAGCATAAGGAGAATCTCATTTGATTTTCAGCTGGTTCACTTTATACAGGTTGGTTTTCTTATTGATCACAAACCTTTGCATAACTTCTCCATAGCTCTACAAAGTATAAATAATAGTTAACATTTGCCATCCCTGTTTTTGTTCCTTCAGTGAGCAGATCCAGGTCTTACAGTGCTGACTACCTGCACAGCGAGAAGCACCAAAGAGAACAAAGAACACAGAAGCATTAAGAGGGGGATAGCACTGGACCTTACATGCCTTTCTCTTACCGAGATCTGTTATTTTTCATGTTTCTTCAGAACAACTTATCTTGAGTTTATGCAGAACACCAGAAACATAGGATTCTAGTATCTTCTCTTAATATACTGACAGATGGAGTCAAAGCACAGAAGCAAAAATTCAACTGGCAGTTTATATTCTATGCACTATTGAAATCTTGGAAAGTATATGTGAAAACATATACAAGCAAATACTCTTTTGAACTTTTGCAACTTCCATCAGCATTTTGCCTTCTGTAAGAGCCTCAGCTGGTTTCTATATGCTTTTAACTCCTCATCTCTCGAATTAAAGACTGAAAATAACACCTTATACTATTTAAAAGCTGTAACTTTCAGCACTTTTTGTGAAGCATAATGTATCAGTGTCCAGCTACTAGTCAATGGCACACTCCCAGCTGAGTATTTTTAACT
Organism: Rhea pennata; assembly: GCF_028389875.1. Lineage (NCBI taxonomy): Eukaryota > Metazoa > Chordata > Aves > Rheiformes > Rheidae > Rhea > Rhea pennata. Next base: position 2,353,585 of record NC_084682.1, read on the forward strand.
GTTTTAAGGGGAAAGTAAAATTGCAAGAACAGAGCTACAAGACAATTTAGCAATCCTAGCTACCCAGGGCAGATACAACAGCTTCTAGCCTTTGTTGATTGAGAGAGATTACTCCTTAAAGCTCTGCTGTCCCCTCCCCCAAAATTAGCTCTGCTCACTCTCCCCCCCCCCTTTTTTCTTTTCTTTTTTTGGTCACTGAATCAAGATTTATTATAATAAGCGCAAACCTTGGAACCGTTTAATTCCTCACACTGGATGCTGGCTTTGCTAACATTTCTTCCACCTCTTCTCTGGCTCTTTCTTGCCCTTGAGGTAATTTTTTGCAAAATTTCCATGAGATCCACCTCTAACCTTCCTCCCCCCTGAAAAGATACATAGAAATATGAATGGCAGCATGCAATCTGTGCAAAGACACAGCACAGAAACCTGCACCTTGCACTCCTTTTCTATGTAAATAATGCAAGGATCCTGCGGGAACATGCCAGGGATTGGAATTTTTAATTAATGGGTCTCTTTAATGTGCAAATCAGGAGCAGATTGCAAATTCTGACTTGCATTGATTATGAAAAACATTAATTGAACGTGCAAGACCCCAAACAGAGGCAACATCTCAAGCCCTGCACTAGACTAGAAGATACGGTGCAAGAGAATACAAATGTATCTTGGAGAAACAGACCACTCCAGGCAACAGCACCTTAGAAATGTAAGCTGTGGGAGTTCATGTGTACAGTGTATTAAACATTAAGCATTTGCACTGCATTCAAAGAGCGGCCACTGTAATTTCAGTATTAAAAGACCACTCAGACTTTCTCCATGGATGCAAAACAGGAATAAACATGAGCTGCATGACCACAGTTTGGTCACCAATTTGTATGTAAAAAGGATGACAGAAAAAAAAAATCTGGAATATAATTAAAGATTTAAAAAAGAAAGAAAGAAAAAGTAAGACAGTGCAAACAAAGCAATGCTGTCTCTTTAAACAGAAATTCATCCTATATAAATTATGGCCATAAACTTTTCCTGCAGTGCAGCCTAATTAATTCTTGTTCTATACACAAAGGGAAATGCTGGGTGACAAATGGGTGTGAAGCCTGAAAGCTGCCAGGTCTGCAAAACATTTTCTACTTCAATTTATAAGCAATTTTGCAGTAAATCATCCACCAGAACCTGAGATCTCAGGAATGCAAGACTGTCCAAGACACATTATATCTTTTTTATTATTTTTTTCATAAAAGATTACAAAAATATTAAATACTTGAGCTTTTGTAACCTCCAATCTCAAAATCTGGGAAACAAGCATGACTTTATCATTTTTACTCAGATTTGGCTTTAAAATTGCAACTGTACAGCACATTGCTGTCAAACTCTTTAACACCATTACACTTGATCCCTTTGGGAACTTCCCTACCACCACTAGCTGCACAAACAGAAAGTTGCCTCCCTTCCCCATATAGGGGGTACCAAAGAGTCAAAGGTAAGGAAAGACTGGTTTCCATTTCAGAACATCCATCCTTCCTGTGAACTGTGCAATACAAGGTTCTTGAACAATGGAAGCATTTTGGATAAACTACCAGAAGCATTCTGGGGCAACTTGCAAAGAGATGCTTGGGACTTGCACAGGGTTCAAAGGGAGCTGGGCACTGAGAGCCCCCTGTGCCCGCACACCTTCAACAGGCTACCATTTAAACAGAGAGTTTAGATTTGGGGATCAATTATTTTGCACAAATTTACACACCAAATTGTTTCCTCCTATTCAATGAAGGCCATGACAACATGCCCAATTTAAACAAAGAAGCTATATTCATTTATTTTGCAGATAGAAAGAAGTGCTGAAGCTTCCCACTTTTGGACTGAAGTATCATCCAGTCCAAAACAGTGTCAATGTCATGATCATTCCAAATCCTGTCCAAGACTGAAGCACATTATGCACAATGGAACATGGAACAGTCTCAACATCCAGTATTCACAAAGTCCTGTCTTCAACTCACAGCCAACTGGTTAATCTTTAAACCTTCCTATGTACATTTCTAAATTTTCCTGGTAGGGGAGTGATATCTTGTCCAAAAGTTGGTAACACAACAGTGATGACAGCTCAAGAGCAAAGAACTGTGTATCCAGCCCATTAAATCATCATTTACAATCAAATAAAAAGCTTATTTTTAAAGAAGCCACTAAGCCACTCCATCAGCTAAAAATTAGGACTATTACTGGAAGTTGATTTACAAAAAGCGAGGTGGCCCTCATAAATCAAATCTGACTCATGGTTCGTCAACTCAAGAAACAGCTTTAAATATATTACGACATATATTTTTAGAAAGGATTTAGTTTTGCTTACTGAACTGACGGTCATACCCATGTTATCCACACAGGAGCTCCTTGAGTGAAGACGTAATACAGCTCAGAGTGCCCATGTGGTAAAGCTGTAGCTCTGTTGATTAGTCATGCATCCCTCTCTCAATGCCCAACACAGCAGTGAGAGAAACATGTCACATATCATCCAGGAAGGACTAGGAACATGCTTGGTGTTAAGTTTATTCCTCATTTCATGCTTGGTACATGGTAACTTCTGGTAAAAACATCTTTGCATAGCAGTGAAAGGTATTCACATGGGACAATAATACAGCTCATCAAAAAAGAATATTTATCATAACCTACTTTACCACACAATTACAGACTGCGCTAAGAAAAAGGAAATTTAAAAATGGCCTCATAAAGAATACTTGAAAATGCTAAACAAGTGTAATAGTACCAGGATGTTCCTAAATTCGTTACTGTTAAGAATAATGCATACAGTATCACAAATTCACACCACATTACCTGTACGAACTGAGTTCCAGCCCTACATAGATGCAACTACTTCAGCTTAGACACATCCACATCAAAATGTCCTTCTTGTCTGTCAGGCCAAGCTTTTCCTCTGCAAACTTCACACAGATCCCTCCAGCTGTATCTCTTTGCTGTCTTCACACACTAAATATATGAACATATGTTATCAGGAACATCACAGTATGCCACTGGAACTTTTCCTGCCCAGATTATGAGAAGAAGATGGGGAGGGAATCACGGAGCAAACACTATCCATGGATTTCCTTTTAACATTCTGGACAACTGAAAGATTAACCTCTCTGCTGTACTGTGTAACTGTGTACTGTATTATACTCCATGTTCTTGGACGTATTTTGCTTATGGGAAATATCAAAATGTCAACCACTGTTTCTGTTAAAGGTCTTTAATGATATTGCATTTTAGACCTGTAATGAAACATGGTGCTTGGTGCAGTTTGTAATGCATCTCATTAAGTACATTAATAACATGCATTTCACTGAAAGGTCATCTTAGTATTGTTGGGAGTTTGCTTCCCCCCCCCCTTAATCACTTTGTTTAAAACAGCAGAGCTAACCTTAAAACACGAAGTATCTCACCTGCTGTAACTGCAGATAAGCTGATTAGCTACTGCGTGCAGATTAGGTGTAAGGTATAAGTAGTAGTCAGAAGTTGGTGGAAGGGCAAGATTTGGGGTCAGGTTTAACTATGGTGAAAGTTCCTAATCCAATTTAAGCTGATTTGTGCCAGCCTAGGCCAAAATTTCACAGTGTGAAGGTATCACTAGAGCACGCAAACTGAACACCACAAGGTTGTACAGACATACAATCAGCACCAAACCAGACAGTTCAGATCACATTTCTGCTGTTTTGCACACAAGGTTGTAGATACCACTACAGTGTTCTGTATCAACTGGATTAACACAAGGAAGCCTCTCAGAATCCTCCAGCATGTTACACAGTGTTTCCCTAGAGAGATGAAATGCTCTGGAAAGTAACCAGCCAAGTATTTCAAGAATGAGAAACAAGAAATATATGTGAAAGGAACACCAACTTGCCAATTTTTAAACACACCACCAGGCTTATCTTAGCTATTCAAAAAAAAAAAATCACTGAAATAATACCCTTCAAAGTTCATTAATTTCTGAATAGTGGGCACAAAGAATAAACTATGTATAAACATCATCATCTGTATGACTTTTGAAAGAAAACAAAGTCATAACAAAGGTACCCCCCCACACACCAACTGATACTTGGAGTAGTTTACATTAAATTCCTGAGGATGGCAAACCAGACATTTGATCTCCCTATACATTTACCTGAACACCAATACAGAAGATGTCCATTTTCAGAAACTAAACAGATCCACAACCCACTGAAGTTGAGGACTTTGTACTTATCAGTTGTTGTGTGCACATTATATTTGCTGTATTGGATAATTTACTACAAGTCTCATCAGGTCAATATCACTAACAATGTTCCTAAAAAAAAACAAACAGATGAAAGAGCTCCTAGCTGAAATGATAGTTGCTGTTGATTTGATAGCATAAGCCCTCTCCTTTGTGCTGCATTACTTCTGCTTAGGGCAAATCTTTGCATTCACTGACACAGCACAAAGTTGCTATCATGCATCACAACATATCTCCGGACAAAGCAGCATCCCAGCTCTGCACCAAACACCAATAACCAAATCAGTCATTTCTAAGATCCAACAGGAAACTTACATTCAAGACTCACATAAACTAAAAGTTAGGGCAGGACCCAAGTTGAGACTCACCAGCACAACGTAAGTGACAAGACTAGTCACCAACACAGATAAACTAATTATATCTATGTGAATGACAGGTGGTATTGTCTTTGTCTAGGGTAGAAAACTCTTTTTGTTTTATGCAAAGGTCCTTTTGTAAAGGACCTAATTATTAATAAGAAAAATACAAACGAACATTTAATACCGACGCTATAGATGCACATAACTCAAAGCCCTCACCTTCCCATTACTTCTTCCCCATGTAGCAACATACTGGCTACAGCAGAGTTTACCCAAAGTAGAAGCATCAGAGAATTGTTACCGTTCTTGACAGCATTGTCAAATTCTTGTCCACCTTCCTTTTTAAAGGTTGGGAAAGTATCTGGCTGCGGAAGCCGATTAGCTGTTAGGAGTACTTTCTGCATCTTGATTCTCCCTTCCAATAGTTGATCCCACAGTGCTTCATAAAAGAGAAAGAAAACAAAACATTAATTTCACAAGCCAAATAACTTTTCTTTCACCATCCTATGATGCTGCCAGCAATTTTGTGAATCAATAAAATCATCTCTTTGCTTTAGTGTTCAAAAGGACATGCTGCACATGGAAGTTTGTCGTCTAGTAGGACAGACGGGAACTATATTCAGCATTACACTCTGGAAGGAAACAGGAGTACCAGCATCACCGCTCAGTACTACCAGTGTAGGAAGTCCCCATCCCCACCAATACTACAAGTATATTCAATACTGTGTCAATTAAGCCAGTGAATAAATACACTTCATAATAGCTAACTTTTGTATCAACAGTGACACCAGTTTGCATAGCACACCTGGCAGAAGATCTGGAAATGACTAGGGCTGCTGTAGCATACATAGCACATGTGCAGTGTGCTAACAGCACATTAGCATGCTGAAGTTGTTCCTAACACAGCCAGTTTCTCTAGGGTCAGCAAGGTGAAAGTGTTGTTAAAATACAAAGCAAACATGTACCAACCTAACTGGTTCTTCACAGCTTTTCCTTTTTCTACTTCTTCATCCATTTGTCCTTTTGAGAATGTCATCATCCCTCCATCCTCCTTGCTCTCTTTGGCATCTTCTATATCGTCATGGTTTTCATTCTGATATTCCTCACTATCATTTGCTTCTTCTATGCTGCCATCATCTTCATCCTCCCCTTCACTGCTGCCTATATCATCCATCCCCTCTGTAAACTTCTCAAAGTCTGTGATGTTCTGGGAACTGAACTTTGGTGCTTTGATCTTGACAGACAAATCTGTTTTTTTCTCTTCACTGTCTTCCAAGTCATCTTCCTGGTCACTGCCAGCACTGCTGGGTTTCTCCTTTGCTTCACTGTCTAAGCTGCCCTTGTCTTCCAAATCTTCACTGCCGCTGGACCATTCATCTAATGCTTCGTCAGCTAATAATTAAAAGAGAACAAAGTTATTTAAGTAACTAGCAACAACTGCCACTCTGCAATACATATCATCAAATGGGTACTGGCTTGGGCGATCTAGCTCCAAGATCTGTTTTAAGTACAAATCTACGCATGATGTTACTTTTGGTTTTGGCCAATGGACTAAAGGAAACATGAGGCCACACCCACAAACAGATCTCTGCTCACATTTTCTTCAACACTGGGTTGATCCATGTTACCTGACAGCCTTTCCCACGAAATAATGAAATGGTAAGAAGACAAGATGGTCAAGATTTGGTACAGATGTCTCTACAGTGAGAAACTATATAAACACGCAGTCCCCAAGATATTTTAGCTTAAAAATATCAGCTTTTTCTTTTCCTCCATACAGTGTTCAGTCAGTGCTCTGGCTAGCCTCACCTTACATACAGTCACATTCTTTCTTCAATCTGTAGAAGCAGACATTGTCTTTAGAGTTCCCCCTTCCCTTAAGCCAAAAAAATAAGGCCTGGGTTTCAGGAGGGAACTTCAAAAGGTGTCCAATATAGTGAACCTGTTTATTCCCTGTAACAGGGATTTAATGTTTCTCATCTCATTTCAGATGGCACCAACTCAGCCTAAAGTGCTAACACTATGTTGAAGCAGCCTAGTAAAAAGGGGAAAGAAATGTCATTTCTTACCGGATCCTTCTTCAGACAGAACACCTCCCCAGAGTTCTTCTTGTAAGGCTTTGCGAGATGTGGCTTTTCCAATGTACCTTTTATCAGCTTCCAGAAGAGAGGCTGAAGCTTTTTTCCGTATATTACCAACTGGGAGAATGTCATCTGCAGTTTCATCCTCAAATTTGTCAATCACTTTAGCAACCGTAGCTGTGGAGAGAGAAAAAAAAAGGGGGGGGGAATCTAAACTGAACTGAATTTCAAACTAGAAAAACTAACTGCAAAAAGCAGCCATCTTTCTCAAAGGTAAACTCTCCTCATGCTCTCCAAATAAAAATGTGCTGCAAAGGCCAGCTGGATGGCAATACAGCTTCACGTAAGACTTCGGGATCTAGAGCAAACACACGTCTTTCCCTGGTGAAGAAAAGATTGCACACTAACTCTAAGCGATGAAAAGAAAGGTTGTTGGGGAATCAAAGACAGAGAGAACGCCTCAAAGCTGGAAAAAGCTGGATTTGTTTAGATCAGCATCAGTCTTGTCTAGGAACTAATGAGTGAAGAAATACTTAAGATCCAGCAGGAAAGAAAAAAATAATTAAAAAAAAAAAGACAGCTGCAAGGGCACTTTTCAGAAAAAAAAATCTGTGACATCTCCATAGCTAGAGATGCTCTCACACCTTCTACTGCCAGGTTAATCTTTGCAGGAGGGAGGGAGATGTTACACGAACAGACCAGTTCCAGAACACCTCTCTGCACTTCTGACTTCTCCATACACATTTGGTTCCATAGGGCTCACCTGCAATACAGTTAATTTTTTTTTTTTTTTTTTTTGAAGCCCTCACATGGATTCCTGAACATCAAGGGAGCCTCCTGAGAAGTGTGGTCCTCTGTATGGAGGACTCAGTAAAGCTAGAATACCTTCACTTTATGCTGACAAATTAAAGGAGGAAAAATTGCAACTCAGATGCACTTTGGCCTCTTGATACATACATATAATGCACAAAAATTTGTAAACATTTTAGAATGCCTAAGCAGAGAAAATAATTTCACCATGATTATTGTTCCCTTTCATATCCTTCATCTCCAGGACACAGGAATGAAATATTCCAGCAAAGAGGACTCATCATACAATGTTTCCTCTTTATTTTCATTCATGTGTGAGACCCCCTATATGCAAAATTACAGGGTTAGTACTGTTCAACCAATTGAGTGATACAACTGGCTGAACATCGCTAAGTGCTCATTTTAATGTGTGTTTGCAAATGTTAACGTCTCACATATATTGCTTACTTGGCGGGGGGGGGGGGGGGGACATTTTTAAACCAAGACAAGTTACTAGGGATGATGCCTTATTTCATCACTCAACGGACACTGCACTTCAAACCAGCGAAAAGAGAAATCAGGAGTCTCCCTTGGACGCAAAGTGCTTTTGTGATGGTGTAAACACAAAGGTAAGCTTTACAAATTCCTCGTTAAGAGGCAAAACTTACCCTAACACAACAGGGTTGACATAACTCTTAGGAGCCATGCAGGACACCACAGCAATGAACCCATGCGGTGCCCACACAGCAGCCAAGAGGAAGGCTATGTGTCACGGAAAACCAAACTGTTACGTATCATCGTGCCCGCCGTCTTTGAACACTCCTTCCTCGATAGTCTAAAGCAAGTCAGAGATTGGGTAAAAACGCAGGACACGCCACTAAGTTCGCAAGGAGCCACACAGCTGCTCCTAATCACATGCAGGAGCAGGCGTCGTTTCTGCTCTTACAATTTCTAAGTTCAAGCGTTCCAACCGAGACGCCTCGTCTCCCCACCGCCCCGGCGTGATACGGCCGCAGCAACGCGGAGGTCCCGGCTCCGAAGAGCCTCCGCTCGAGGCAGGGCACGGGAGAGGCCGGCGGAGGCTGAGGGCCAGGCGGCGAGGAGCACGAGGCCGCAGGTCTCCTCGCGCCTCGCCCAACTGCCCGGGCGCGACGGACCGCTCGGCGCAGCCACCCGGCCTCCCGTGCCTGCCATCCTTTTATTCAGCTAGAAATAAAACGCGTCTCTTGCTCGTACTCAAGGCCGATGCGACGCGACCCGACCGCTGTCGCTCCGGCTACGAGATGAGGGCGAGACCCCGCGGCGGGGAGCGCCGGGGACCGGGCGGGCGGCAGCGTGGGGACCGCCACGACGACACCCCCAGCGCCTGCCTGTCACCGGGAAAGCGAGAGAACTCGCAAAAATCTCTTCAAAAATCACGCCGAAGCCGGGGGGGGGGGGGGGTGCAGATCTGCCTCAGCCCTGCGGGGTTTCGGCCTCTCTCCCCGAGGGAGGTTTCCGGCCGGCAGCCCCGCTGCGGCGCCACGTGCGGCGCGGCCGGCCCGGCCCGGCCTGGCACGGGACGGGACGGGCCCCCGGGGCGGCCCAGCAGGTGTGAACCCCCCTCCCGGCCTCCCCCGTCACCTTCCTCCGCGTCGTCCTCGGGGTCGCGGAAGCTGGGCCGGGGGTCGAGCAGCTCCTGCAGCTGCTGCGCTAAGGGCGCCGCCATCTTGCGGCGGGCGGGAGGGCGGGAAGGAAGGAGGAGGGAGGGGCGGGGCGGGGCGGCAACATGGCGGGGCGGGGCGGCGGCGGGGCCGCTCCGTGAGGCGGCGGCTGCGGGTCGCCACAGCCGCTGCCTCCGTCCGGGGCGAAGCCTCGGGAGACACCTGCCCGCGGCCGAGGCGGCGCTGCCGGCGGGGCCGAGCCCGCCGCCGCCGCCGTCGCCGGGGCAGGCGCGGCGGTCACAGTCACCGTCTTCCGGGCTTCGCTGCTCCGGCGAAGCTGACAGACGCGGGGCGGCCTGAACAATAAATAATCCGGAATCCCCAAGCGCGCGAGGCGGCCGCGTCCCGCCGCCGCGGAGCTGGGGACGCGGCTGCAAACGGCCTTCGCCAGAGCGAGCGGGGGCAACGCGAGGCTGGGAGAGCGGCGGGCCGCCGCGCCCAAGCACAGCGGTGCTGCGGCTAAAAACAACAACAAAAAAAACAGCGGCACTTGAACTTATAAAATACGTATTCTTTTAGTGCTGCTCAGTGCACGGAAGGGGGTCGTTTCTTGCCACGTGCGTCAAGCGCGCGGCGGTGCCGAGGCGGGCGCCCGGCCAGGCCCGTCGGGTCGGCGGCAGCGCTGGGGCTGGCGGGAGCCTCCAGCGGCCGGCGCGAAGCTCTGGGGCCTCCGCGCAGACCGGAGCTTCGGGCGCCTCGGGGCCCAGCCAGGGCGTTTTCGGGTCTGGATGGCGGGAGTCGGCGCGGGGGCAACCGGAGAGGCCCGAGCGCGGCCCTGGCGCTTCCCTTTCCGCCCTGGGTCGCCTCTGGAGCCGGCGGCATCGGGCTGCAAAGCTTCAGGCAGGCCGGCAGCTCGGGAGGCCGCTTGCTCATCCCCGTTGTCTTGTCAGCGCAGGGCTCTCCCCGCTGCTTAGCTGCTTTTATACACTATAAAAATTAATCCAGGCACGGCTGCTAATTAGGATGCAGAAACGTGCCGGCCAGGCGGCCACGGCGGCGTCGCGCGTTTGCTCCCTCGCGCCGGGATCCGGGTTTATTCCGCCGAAGCAGCCGTGTTCAGTGCAGCCGGTTGTCCTACAGAGGGCAGAGGAATATCATTAATTACCATTTCCTCCAGCAGGTCCTGCAGTTCGCTGCCAGCTACCAACTTCAGACGGGGGCTTTGCTGAATCCTGGGAGCTGCGGAGGGAGAGGAAGGCTGTAAAAAAAAAAGCATCCCACCCCGCACTTTCCTTCTCAAAAACCCTCCCGACTCTCCCCATACAATTGTGTGACATTGTATATTATAAAGATAATATACAATTAAATGTATATTTTTTAAACCCTAATGTTTACTGAAAACACACATTTCCATTGCAGACAAAACCCTTGGATTTTATGCTGGCATTTTCAATTCTCTTTCAACTTTTGGGGGGATAAAAAATACGCAGATCTCTTATTGTAAATAACGTGACTGAGAGCTGGAACCCACTGCATTGTGTATTACTTTGGTTTGCCATTGATCCATTGATGCAGCAACATAAAATTAAGCACTGCTACCGTATTTGTTACTAAGACATAATTTTATAAAACAGCCCATGCATATAGTTCTTCCCTGGCTTTGCTGCTGCTTCTTTTTTTTTCCCCTCTAAGATCAGTAGGCATTTTTGTTTCCAGAATAAAAGATGCCATAATAAAGGAAGGGAGGAGCCTAGAGAAATAATTCTGCATAAAATTAAGTAGCAGAAACAGGTGCTTACCTTCATGAACAGTTACTTGGAAGTACTCGGCCAACCAAAGAACTATTGCCAACAGCCCCATGTGTAACTGCATTTTCAAACCTTTGCACTTTACAAGGTGAAAAAGGGATGTTTTCTACCCTAACCTAACAAATAATAAATAGTCTCATCAATAAAGTGAGAGAGACTTTTAGAGATGGTTATATAGAGTGTACCCAATACAATTTATAAAAAAATACACAGCGAGTTGCAGGAGTATTTTTCAGTAAAAAATCAGCTTCTTGAAGTCAACTAAATTTTTGTCACTCACTTCAGTGAGATCAGAATCTCACCCATTGAGATTAATGGGACTATTGTTCAGTATAAATCTCGAATCCAGCAATGCATTAAAATTCTTGTACAACGGTAAACACGAGGGGTCCTGTCAAAGCTTATGGACCTGTTTTTCTACCCTGCATCAGTCATTTACATCAGCGCAAAACAAACGTGAACAGATAAAAATCGCTGTACAGTCAGAACGGTGTATACGGAGCGTGCAGTTTCGCTGCCCCTGTGCGGCGGGGAGCGCGTGGCGTGCAGCCAGCGAGCCCGACCCGCGGGGCCTCCGCGCGCCCCAAAATGACTCGGGTGCGAGCTACGTACGGGCTGGGTTGAGCAGCAGTCAAAAGCGTGCAACGCTGTTCATCGCAGATTTTTGTCAAAGGGATTGAGTCAATAAAACAACATCAAACAGAAAATCCCCAGTATTAAAGCCATGGAATGTTAAAATATTTTACCAACACAATCCCTCGCTTTACTGTTTATTCTTTCTCTTTTGCCTTTTAGTTAGCAGGATAATTAAATCAGACTCTAAGACTCGGTTTTAATTTCTGGTTCACATGCCCTCAAACGATGCTGCTGTGGTTTGGACTCCTAATTGTGCAGGAGAGTATTTGTATAAAAATTATATCAATACATTTTAATTTAATTTTTAAGACAATCATGAAAGCCTTTTATGCATCATAGTAAGTTCCATAAAACCCTCTGCCTGTTTATAAACTATAAGCCTAAGTCATCAAATAACTGGCAGAATTTCTTTGGCATTTTTCTTCCTAATTTTACTTTCTATTTACATGTATATTTGGTAAAATTAAAATAACACCCTAAACATGTAACGGATAACCAAGTGAATTTTGAATAGTCTATACTACAAAAAAAAAAAAAATCTTCTAATTTCTCATACTTGGTTTCCTTTGCTGTTATGATGTATTTGTGGAGCTTGTCATCTTTTAGGAACTGCCACATTAGATGGTGGCTTTAGCAGTGAGAGACTGTATCATACTTGTGTGTCTGTATAATTACATATTATTAATAACAATCAAATTTTCAGGGAATTTCTTTACTTAAACATAAAAACAAAGAAGTGTGTTGGAAATGTAAAGCCATTCAGACAACCGTGCTGAATAATTTACTGCTCGTCTGCCAAACCGTCCGCGTTCGCCAGCGCTCAGCGCCGGGCTCCCACCTTGCGCGACGGGAGCAAGTTGGGCTGCGGTCTGCGCGATTCCCAGGGAGCCGCGAGAATTACATGCAGCCGAGTCACAGCTACTGAATTTAATTGAATTGCATTATCCACAGCAGAATTTGACCCACATATGGAGGACAGCATACTGTCCAAAAATAGCTACAAACTAGAGCTGAGCAAGTTTAATTTTTCCAATATTTTGGCCAGTAAATGTCATTTCACCAAACCAACCTTTTTAATTTTAACCAGATTATTTCATTTTACTTTTTTTTTTTAAATCAGCAACAAAATTTATCAGCAAAAAAAAGAGAGAAGAGAAGGAAAATTAGAGGAAGCAGGAAAGAGAATAAAGGAAAACCCTTCCACTGTTTTTTTAAAAAAAAAAAAAAGGAAAGTGTAACAGGAAATGTAGATGTATACAGAAAAAAATCTTTCCCTAGAAATATTTATTAATATTTTTCCTCCACATTTTCATTTACTTAACTATTTCTGATATTTTAACCCATCACTCATTCAAAAACACATCTTAATTGATTTCAAGACTTAAACATCTCTTAGTTGTTCTTACAGCTAAAAATACAATGAATATAGTTTATAGGAATAGATGCAGGGCCTAAGATGCTTCTAGCAGGCGGCAGTTTTAAAGGCCACCCAGAGACAATTTAAAGCCTAGGAGAAAACGAGAGTAAAAGTCTGTTTGTGATCGAGAGAATCCCTCAGTGCAACAAAAAAGAGCAAATACACCATCTCTTCTTGAGATGCTGAACACAACAGTCCATGGTAATTTTTGTCCTATGGCTCACTCCTTCCCATTCACCACAGCACCCGAGCGTGTGTTTAAGTCTGTGAAAGGCAACGAGGATGTTTTCCAGCTTATATTTAAGCACGTCCATAGGATCTGCGCTGCATTACTATTCCCATGCCATATATAGACCTTCCAACAAAATCACAGTAGACCTGTGCTGCAAATTTGGGCTTCTCAGCTTAACAGCATTAAATACTTCCTTCCAAACGATTAGAGATCCTATCAGCCTCTTTGAAGATTCAGATTCTGCAGGAGGCAAGCTTATATTAGAACCAATCAGGCAAAAGCCTTAATTCTTATGATTGCCAAAAACACTCTCCAAACATTGCACCAAAGACAACCAAAGCAGAGATGTTCCTGAATTTGAAGACAGCCTGTAACAGGAGACGTAAGAGATACCGATTGTACCGCTTCTCCCTAAGGAGCATTATACAGAGGGCCACGGGATACTCTGAGAAATGGCAATTGATATGCATAATAAAGACAACTGCACGCCTCTAATTCACCGATGCCACGCACAAATGGTAAACACACTGCAGAAAAATCCGCGGTCCTGAGAGTACCCTGCCTTTTTATGATGCTAGTTACAGTAATTCCAAATACAAAGAGAATTTACTAATTTCAGCTAACTGTAAGGCCACAACTACTCTTCAATTTTTGTAAGTTGCTGTGTTTAATGAAAGAAAAACTCTCCAGGCAACAAAGAACTCCGCTTTGTAAGCAGGACCCCATGGCGTATAACCGAAAACCACAAATACTGTTCAAAGAAAACACAGAAGAAAGATAGCAGTCCCAGAAGGATTTATAATTGAAGTAGGTTGAAATCTTTTTTAAACGGTCCCATTAATTTCAGTTAGAGCTTCATGAATATTTTGCTGCGTAAGAAAACCTGAGCAGCGGTCAGGTACAGCAGCCGACACAAATAAAAGACTTTCCAAATCCCTTCCTAATCCACCTGGCGAACGTCAGCTTCTCCTGCCCTGCGCCCGGGTAATTTCCTGCTCTCAGCTGCACAGCACATTTGGAATTTAAGGATACATATCAACTGTTCAATCTTAATATATCTGAAGTTATATATTAGTCTGTATACAAGGGCAGTAACAGAAAGGGAGATTGCAATTTCTTGTATTTAATATTGTAAGAACATGCAAAGCTTAAATAAAGCACTGTTGCTCGGGGAGAAATTCCAGACTACGGCAGAAGGAATTTTTCCTAGGAGGACATTGCAGTATCTGCCGCTTCCTAGAATGGCAAAAGTATGTAAATCACCACTGATATTTTTAAATTATATTTATTTATAGATTTTTATCAAGTACCCATCACTCAGCGTCTGGGTACACATACACGTATTAAAATAATATACATCATTTGTCTACAAATCGTAATTTAAGTACATTCTTACTCCTGGGATATAGATCTTTCCAAATCCCCTACCATTCCCCAAGCAAAGGCCTGAGTAAACAGATGATAGAAATGAAAAGGGAACTGCAGAGAGGAGCGTCACGCCGCGATAGCGTCGTGGGCACGTTAGGCAACCGGTTTGCGCCAAAAGCAGCGTCGTGCGAGTGCTGGGCACCCGGGGCATTTCAAAGACATCTTGGTCACCCTTAAAAACACCTCCTTCATATGGATTAGCTTAACGTGAGTATTACTTACAATGCTTTCCTCACGCCTTTTTCTTAGCAAACGTTACACGGTCTTAACCCATAGGACCTGCGGAAGCCTTCATGCCGCGTGCTTCCACAGCGGGGCTCGGCCGCGGGGCTGCGCACCGCTCTCCCCGGCTAAGCCCGCCGCGCCGCGGGGGCACGAGCGGGCCTGCGCCCGCTTCCGCGCCACCGGCTGCGCCTTCTCCCGCGGTGCAGCACCAACGGGAAGGTCACCGAGACCGTGACAGTTAAAGAAGAAAGAGAAAAATCAAACGAGAGTAAATGCTTCTAAAAACACATTAGAAAAATTCATTGCACGTGTATAGCTGCATACATGTCATGTCTCTTCGCCTGCATTTAAAAAATAATATGCACATGCAAAATTAATCCACGCCGTGCGTGTTTTCAGAGGACCTTCCCCTGCTCAGCCCAGTAACGCTGCCGAAGTCAACGGAAATGCTCTTGTAAACAGGGACTTAGGAGGCCCCGACGCGACAATGATTTCAAAGGGAGTCTTGGCTGCGCGGTTGTGGCTGGATTAGGGTCTTCGGCAACCCCGGGCTCGCTCGGGAGAGCGCAGGATTCAAACCTGCGAAGTGCTGGGGCCTCGGCTCGGCCCCGGGAAGCCCCGACACGCGGGCGCAGCTCGGCGCGGGGGGCTGCTCCTCCGCAGAGCCCTCCGGGCGGCGAAACGCTCGCGCAAGCGAGGGGGATCTCGGGGCGGGGGGGGCACAAGCTGCCCTCGGTCTCTTTTGTTCAGAGACCCAAACTGAACTAGATCGCACCTCTACACGAACACACACGGAACAAACCGTGCGAGTAACTTGCTACCAAAAAAAGAAAAAAAAATTAAAAATTGTTGGCAGACACAATTCCTACAAATAACGCCTATTTGGTGAAATCCTCATTTAAAATAATTGATTCAGCAATGAAACAGCAGCACAGACCAGAAGCACTGATAGCAGTATTTATAAATAGCATCGGCCCAGTTAAGTTTATAATAAATAGATCACCCATTACTTTGCTTATATAAATGCAAAACAGAGCAAAAACCCCATACCAACAATATAAAAGATAAATAAATGAGTTAGACACGGAGCCCATGAGTTTAAGAAGTCTCCCCTGTATTTAATAAAGCATGATTTTTTTTAGAAACACTAACAGATCCCTTGCAGAGAGTTTTTATCTTTATATTATTATATAAGACATTTTGTGTTTAAAGTGAACTATTGCTTCATCTAGATGGCCCCTCTGCTGGGCGTATAAACTAGGCTGTGAACAAAATAAGAAATCATCATTTAAAATTACAAAACATACAACTTTAAAGCATTTTGATTTTTTTCCCTCAATCCAAAGAAATAAATAATTGAATTGCTGAGAATGTAGAAGTCCCCGTTTTACAGCAAATTTCTGCATCTACTTCAAATAAAAAATAAATCAACCAGAGTCACAACTGGTTGAGAGATGTGGGAAAATACGCAATTATAGTTCATCCTGCTCTATTATCTCAGCAGGTGGGAAATATTGAAATTAGTGACTTTTTAAAACTGAACCTAATTCTTTACTTCTAATATAGATCAAAATAATCTTGGAATCATTAAGAATTTTGCCTTTGAAGAACCAAATGTTTGGGATGTTGCAATAATTTATAATCAAAACATTAAATCTGTAATTGCACAAGGTTTCAGAATTTTTTGTTTTTCTCCAAGAATATTAGTATCTAGTGCAAAGCAAAATATTCTTCCCCATTTCCCTCTATAGAACTTCATATATATCAAATGTTATAAAACAACGGTCTCTCTATCAGCTCTGAAAAAAGGATTAAAATTACTTTCATGACATGGAGGTTATGTTGTCTTCCAAACCATTCAATTAAAAAAAAGATTACCTCTGCAGAATTAATTTAACTACAAATGCATCAATTTTAAACCACATATTTGCACATTTCTGACATTCATAATACATTTTTGTTTATGAATGATAATTTTGAATATGTTTTATCATGGACCTAGAATAAGCTAATATATTTAACAATTTGATTAGTTTCCAATTTTGCAATTTAATGTGGAGATTAATGTATTAATTCCTACTTTACCAGCTGCAGATGTAAAAAAAGGCTGAAACTACAGATAACTCCTATCTGCATTGACAACAGGGTTTAGACTTCTACTAAAGCAAAATAGATATACAGTACCAGTATAGTGGATAATTCTTTTTCAGGGCTATTTTACTCAAGAGAATCCATTTAAAATTACTTAAAACATCAAATGAAACACAAGTTATCTAAACATCAGATTTTCTAATTTTATTAAAAATGCACAAATTTTATCCAACATGTTTTCTTTCATACAGTGAATGGTCTAATATGCACTGGAGGTCACACAAGCTTAGGTTTGTTAGAACAATAAAAGACATATGAGAAATTTAATATATAAAGAAAAAAGTAGCAGCTGTTGACTGCATATTTGACCATAAAATTTAAATATTTTGGACTTTTATTTTAAAGACACAAAAATAAAACCTGTGTGGGTCTATATAAGTCATATTAACAATTCCATGAATGTTCAACAGGACTAAAAATTAGCAAAGATGTTTGTTTGTTTTTTTAACCTTGTAACACTTTAAACACTTTCTCGGGTTGCTGGTGCAAAGCACCTTACAGTATTTGTGCTATATATTTACTTTATTTGGCAACTGTCTGGGTTTCATGGGTTTTTTCTTTGCCTTCTGTAAACAACACCTTTTACAAACTAGCACAGTGAACCACAAGCCCTGCAATCTGTTATAACATCTACAGAAAAGAAAATGAACTATTTTGGTTGGTTGCTCAAAATATTTTGCTTTTGAACAAGAGGTTCTAAAACAGGATTTATTAGTAAAACATTGAACTCCTGAATTTAACATTAGACGTAAACAGTTGACTGTTTTTAGTTCAATAGAGTCTTTTTGTTTAGCTTTTCTCTCTTTGTGAAGGTAGAATACTTTTTGTTTGTTTGCTTGTTTCAAGTCATGTTCGTTAGAGGTCTGGTTGGTGACCTTTGCTAGGATGAGGAGGTTTTGTATGTGTAGCTTTGTGAAGGTAGAAGAGTTGGTGCTGAGGGCTTAACATTTAGTATTTGCTATTTTGGAAAACAAAACAAAACAAAAAAAAAGGAAAAAGAAAGTTGTCCCACCTGATATTCAGCAGGCTGAAATGGCTGAAGCTAAAAAGAGTTTCTTCTTGTTGAACTTTCTGAGAGACAAAAATTAACAAACAAATTCATAATGCCAGAACCATCCTTAACCGGGAACGCTAGAGTTCTTGAAGCTTTTTCCCCCTTTTCTTTGACCTTTCCTTCATTCAATTATTATATTTTTTAAATGAGAAGTTTCTAAGGATTGTGGCTCTTAGGATGACATCCAACAGGGTACTCAAACTTACGCCATCCTACGGCATGGCAGCACGTTACTGTACAGCTTCACCAGTTTCTTTGTCAATGGTACAAAAAGTCCCCTTGTTTGTCTGTCTGTCTGTTTGTTACAACCATAACGTGGCGATTGTCCTGGTCTCTAGCAAAGCTTGCCTTGGAGTGAGCTGGATTCAGTTCGTTCCCAAGGTAATATTGTCTTAGGGTGGGAGAGATGTTATGTTTATTCACTTCTGTACACCGTAACAATAAGCAGACTAGATGATCATCACTTACTTAGACCCAGTTTGTTTTAAAGCTACCACACAGCCGCTTCATTCATTTCTGGTGGATGTGACAAGTGATTGCCATAGTTAGCACCACCGTTGACGGATATCGAGGAAAATGGAGGACTGGGGCCAAAAACTTCTGCAGACATGGAGTGCAAGGACCCGGGCAGGTTGGGTTCGGGGCTGGGCGAGTCTCCTGGCGGGTGCGACATGATGTCAGTGAAGCGCTGAGCCTCGCTGGAGGGGTGATGTCCGGGCAGGGGGTGATCCATTGCCCCCAGCGGGGTGCCGGATGGCCCCGAGGAGGGCACGAAGGGGAGATCCACCGGCGTCTGAGCTTGAGACGAGGGAGGTCCTTGCGGGAAGAAATCGTAATTGCTTCCAGGGCCGTAGTACTCGCTCTGATAATCTAGTGGACAAGGAGAGACGGAGGGAGGGTAGCGCACGGGCAAAGTCACCGGGAAATGACAGCGCGCTCCAGCGGCGCTGCACCCGGCTGCCTCCAAACGGGGTGCGGAGCTCACCGCAGCCCAGGGCAGCAGTGCCGCCGGCTCCACCACGCTCCGGCTCCGTCCCGAGCGGGACCCCCCACACACCCCACAGAGCCCCTCGGCTGCAGCTACAGCGTTTGGGCACCGAAACAGTTGGCGCTGCAAGACCTCCCAGCCCCGCAGGAGAGCGAAACACGGCGGCCTGCGCACAGGGGCAGCGCCGCACTCAGGGATGTGCCAAACCGGCCCCCAAAATGCAGCACCAAGCTGGGACGAGGCGTGCAGGGAGGTGCACACCGGGGTGTGTGCATGCATGCATGCGTGTGTGTGTGTGTGCGCGCGTGTGTGCATCAAAGCAAAGCACTGTTTACACACCAAAGGGAAAGGGCGTGAGCGTGCATCTCCGCGGGGTGCGCGGCCACGGACGCAGCGCGGCCCGGCTCCTCCGCGCCGCCCTGCGCGCCTCGGGGCGCAAGGGAGCGCGGAGCGGTACTCACTCACCTCCGTAGAAGGAGAAGGGCCCGTTGGGGATGAGCTCCCCGGGCTCCAGGCGGTCCACGAGCGGCCTCATCCTGCGCGGGCTGCGGAAGAAGGCGTGCCGGCGGGCGCCCAGCGCGCTCAGCTGCTTCATGCGCCGCTCCTTGGAGCGCCGGTTCTGGAACCAGACCTGGCCCGACGGGCCGGGGCCGCCGTCAGGGGCCGGCCGCGGCCGCGGGCAGCACCACCCCCCGCGGCCGCGCATTTCCCGCTCGCGGCTTCTCTTTTGCTTTCGCGCAAATGCGACGGGCCCCGGTGCGGCGCCGGCAGCGGCTCCCCGGGGGCAGCGGCCCGCTCGGGGCTCCCTCCCCTCGCAAACGCCGCGCAACGCCCCGCGCAGCCGCCCCTCCGCGCGCAACTCGCCGGCTGCGGGTCAAGAATGATTGAGTTAATTCTTATTACCCTGACAAGATTACTCCTAATTACCCTCACACTGAGACTCTCCAATCTAACCTCGTCTTTAATGGTCCTTTAACCCCCCATTACCCCCAGCGCTGCGGGTTTATAAACCTTTTAATAATTCCAGCGCATTGTCATTCTTATTTATCCATTAACCCCTCACATTTATGGTTATTAATTTCGATACCATTTGCAGTTTTTATAGGAGTTTTTAAAGGAAAGCAGCTGGCCGTGCCCGCGCTGTCCGTCCGTCCGTGCCGGGCCGCGGACGGGGCGGCCGCGGGGCTGCCGGGGCGCTCCGCGGGTCGCGGAGAGGTTTCTAACCGTAGCAGCAGCGAGGGGAAACGCGGCTTTCCGCGGCCAGGGCACTGCGAGGGAGCGCGGAGCGCGGTCGCCGCTTGCCGCATCCCCCCCGCCGGCGCCGGGGCCGCGCAAGCCCCGGCCGCGCCGCGCCGCGCCCCGCGGCCGCGCTACCTGGATGACCCGCATGTTGAGGCCGGTCTCCTGCGCCAGCTGCTCCCTGATGTGCCGCGTGGGCTTGGGGGTGGCGGCGAAGGCGGCTTTGAGCGTCTCCAGCTGCTTGGCCTTGATGGTGGTGCGCGGCCCCCGCCGCTTGGCCCCCAGGTTCTGGTCGTCGTTCTCGTTGCTGCCCGTCTCCTTGTCGGACACGTTGGCGCTTTCCGAGTCCTTGGCGTCGTCCTGGGAAGGGTCTTGGGAGTCGGGGGACAGGCTGGGGTCACTGCCGGTGGTGGCTGCGCAAAGGGAAAGCAGCGAGTCACGCTCCGAGACGGCCCCGGTGCCGCCGCGGCCCCGCGACGGGGCGGACGCGGGCGCCGCAGCCCCCGCCTGGGGGGGGGGGCACCCCGTTTAGGGGCAAAGAGGTGCACGGCGTCGGGGAACGGAGCCGGGCCGAGAAAAAGCCGCGGGGGAGGAGAGGAGCGCGGCCGCCGCGATAGCCCCGGGGCCGTGCGCGCCCCCCCTCCGCCCCGGGACGGCCGCCGCCCCCCCCTCACCTGAATGCAGGCTGTTTTCTTTGGCAGTATTGCTGTTATTTAGGTAATCTTCTTTGCAGACAAACTTGTTTTCGTCTATGATATAGAGCTCCTCGCCGGTGGAGAGCTGCTTGTTACACATCATACACGTAAAACAGTTCAAGTGGAACACTTTGCTCCGCGCCCTGCGGACCAAGTCGCTGGGGGAGATCCCCTGGGCACAGCCCGCGCACTTGGTCCCGAAACACCTGCGGGGAGAGAGGCCGAGGAGCGGGTCAGCGCGGCCTGCGCGCCCGCGCACCCTCCGCGCCCGCGCTCAGCGCGGCGCCCGAGCGAGCACGCAAAGCGACGCGCGGCTGGGCGCCCCTGCCAGCCCCCCGGCAGGTGCACTGCTTGCGAATAAAACAAAACACCCCTCCGCGGCGTCCCCCCTTTCTAACGAAATACCTGCCTTCGAATTACACGCGAGCGGAAAAGCCGATCCGGGCAGAGGATAAACTGCTGGAAGATTAATTAAGCACCGGGGCTGAGTTGTCCAGGCTTTCCCCTTTAAACCTTGACACATTGATTAACGCCGCTCTAATAAACATTAAGCAGAATTTCGTACGCGATCTTAATTTGCCAAAGGCGCGCCGTTGTGCGCGGTGGCCCCGGCCGCAGCGGCGCCTCCGCGGGCTGCGCGGGGCCGGGCCGCGGCCGCGCTCGGCTCCCGGCGGCGGCGGTGGGGCCCGGGGGACGCGCTGCCGGGCGGCCCCGGGGCGGCCGAGCCGAGCCGAGCCGAGCCGCGGCTGCCCGGGCCGGGGGACAGGCCGTGCCGCCCTGGCGGCGGCTGCGCGGGGCTCCCCGCCGGGCTGGAGCGCAGCGCGGCCGGGCGCCGAGGCGGGGGATTTCGTTGCCTTTATTTTCCGTTTGCATGTGGATTGGTGCCGGGCAGCGGCGCATCCCTGCGGAGCAGCCCGGGGATGATTGAGACGCCGTTAGCACCTCCGCACGGCGGCCACAGCCTCCGCGGCCGCGGGGTTTCCTCTGCATTAGCACCTCCGAGCGCGCAGCGCTGCCCGCGGGGCCGGCCGGACGCCCCGTCGGGCTGGGGCTGCACGCCCGGCCGAGGGGCACCGCGGCGCGGGGGGGGTGGGGGGGGCGCGCTGTGAACCTCCCCCTTCCCCAGGCACCCGCCGGGAGAAGGCCTCCCCCGCGGGGGGCGCAGGGGCCCGCGGAGCGCGGGCCCCCCCCCGCTCCGGAGGCGAGAGCGGGGCGCACAGGCCGCCCGGAGCCCGGCGCGCTCGGAGCTGCCTGCGCTCGGCTGCGGAGATAGCGGCGCGGCGCTGCGCGGCCGGGGGGAAACCGCGCTGCCGGCCGAGCCCGGCTGCGGGAAACGCCGCCGGGACGGGCCCGTGCGCCGCGCGGAACCGGCTCCTCGTTTAAAGCCGACTCCGGGGCAGCCGAGGTGCCCGGCGCCCCGCGGGGAGCGGGCCGGGAGGCGGGCGCGGGAGCGCGGCCGCGGCCCCCGCCGCGGGAAATAACAAAGGTTCCGGGCGGGTTTCCGTGTGCCCGGGGGAGGGGGAGAAGGAATTTCACAAGTCACACTGAACAAGAAAACAAACAAACAGAAAAAGGAAAAAAGGAAACGAAAAATACGGGTAAAAAGGAGCCGGGGCTTCAGGCGGGAGGATCCGGTACTTACCGAAAGAAGTCGTTTTTGCAGTAAAGCTTGCCTTCTCGCGAAAAGCATTTCTCTGTCAAATTGCATTTACATTCACAGCACTGAACACACTTCACATGCCAAGCCCTGTCCAGCACATTCAACAAAAACCGGTCCAAGATTGGCCTTTTGCAGCCTGCACAGTGAACCATTGTCTTTGGTTATTTCTGAGAGTGGGGGTATTGGTTTCCCAGATGTCAAGCAAAATAAAAATAAAAATTTTGTTTAAAAAAGACGACAACACCGGCGTAGGTTTGCTTTTTGTTTGTTTTAAAAGCCTCGGAGAAGTGAAGGAGGAGAAAAAGAAAGGGAGGAAGAAAAAATCTTCGTTCGAGTGTCCTAGGAGGGATACACAGGAGAAACCACCCACTGCCCAAGGAGACCAGCGCTTCAACGCAACAGCAGAATCCCGGCCGCTAGCAACAACAACAGCAATAATAATAATAATAATAATAGTAACAATAAAACAACAACGACTATAAAGACCAGCGCTCATAAAAATTAAAAAGAATAATTAAAAAAAACGCCGAAAAGCAAGTGTGATGAGTTTTTTCTCAGGTCTGAGGTAGAGCAGTCAGGAGTCAAAGTGCATCTGCTTTTCCCAAAGAGAAATCAAAGGAGAAAAAAAAAAAAAAAATCTGAGACGCGGCAGCGGTCGGAAGGACTTTGGCTGCTACCGCGGAGACATGGCCCTACGCGCCGCGGAGCGCCGCCGTCCTTGCGCGGGTGGGGAAAGGCGCAGCCCAGCGCAGCTCCTCTCTCGACGTCTTCGCGGCCCCGTTGCCAACGCGCAGCAGCGAGCGGCTCCTACCTACCCCCGCGCATCGCCGCGCGCTAGCCGGAGCGGCCGGCCGCGTCCCCGCGGAGCCGGCGCGGCATGGCCCGGCGCTGCCCGCTGCGTTGCGCCCGGCGCTGCGCTGCGCGGCGCTGCGCGGAGGGGGAGAGCGGCGCCGCCCGCGCTGCCGCGCCGTCCCGGCCGCGCTCCGCGCTCCGCGCACTGCATGTTCCCGGCAGCCCCGCGGCCGCGCCTTATGCACCGCGCGCCCACGTCACGCCGCGCCGCGGCCAATCGCCGCCCGCCGCCGCTCCCACCCCCCCCGCGCAGCGCAGCGCCGCGCAGCCGCCGCGCAGCGCCCGCGCCGCCGCGCGCCCGCGCACCCGCCCATTTATAGCGCCGCGACGGCGCGGCCGCGCCGCTGCCCCGCGCCCGCCGCCACCGCGGGGCGGGGGGGGCCGCGCCGACGCCCGCGGAGCGCGGCGGAGCTGGTAGGTGGTGCCTCTCCGCGGGGTGCGCGGCGGCTTTTCCCCTCCGCCGAGCGCAAGGCAGGAATTTATTTTTATCCTCCCCCCCCCCATATATTTATTCTGTGAATCCCGCGACTCCGTCCGGCGGGTGCGGAAAGGGGTGCGAAGCGCGGCGCGGCTCGACGTGCCGCCCGCGGGGCTGAGCCGCGCCGCCCCGCGCAGAGCTACGCAGCGGCGCCTCTGCCGTGATTCCCTTGCCGGCGCGCGCGGCCCCGCTCGCGGGCGGATGCTACTGGCATGTACCTTTTTTTTTTTTTTTTTTTTTTGGCGAATAAAAGTCCTTTTTGCTTTTACCTTCCAGGCTCGTAGTTAATCGCCGGGTCGTCGGCCCGCGGTGCCTCCTTCCCTTGGCGCTGTCCCGCTCGCGGGGATGCGTCGCTCCCCGGCCCACGCTGGCAGCGCGGCCCCGGGCAGCGGCCGGGAGGCGCCCGGGCCCCCCGCGGCTCCCGCTCCGGGGGCGCCCCCGCTGCTCGCTACCCGCCGGGCTCAGCGATCTGCGGGCCGGTAACGAGCGCAGAAAAGGGCGGATTGAATTTCCCGAGAGCGCCGAAGGGTGACAGACACGGCCGCGGCCGGAGCCTGCGCGGCGGCGGAGCGGGCGCGGGGCGCGCATGCTGCGCGCCGCCGGACGTCTCGTGTCTGCCGCCCTAACGGCGGGGCTTGGCTGGCAAACCCACCTGGAAACGGAGCGAGCCCTCCTCCTCCTCCTCCTCCTCCTGCTGTCGCGGCTCCCCGCGGCGGGAGCTCAGCTCTGCTCTTATTTTCACGTGCATTTTCCTCATCCTTAAAAAAGAAAGAAAAAGAAAAGAAATGGGGAGCTGGGAAGAGGAAAATGAAGCCGGGAGAGCGGCTCCCGTGCCGGGGCGGTGTGTGTGTGTGGGGGGGGGGGGGGGGGGGGGGCCGCGGCGGCGGCGGCGCCCCAAGCCCAGCGCTGCCCGCCGAGCCCGGCGCCCGCTCCGCTCCCGCGCTCGGGCCCCTCCTCGGGGCGACCGGAGCGGTCAAACGCCGCCGAGCTGCTTCCGCGACTCGTGTCTCCTTCCCCCCCGGTCCCCGGGCCCGGGCCGCCCCGTCGGGCGGCGGCAGGGGCCTCGCAGCCGGGCGCGCACGTGCGGCCCGCAGCTCCCCGCCTCGCTGCCCTCCCTCCCTCCCTCCCCAGCTGTTTGCTGGCGTCGCCTCCGCTTGCACACGCTAAAAGAGCCGGAATCAATACAGCCCCTCGGCGCGCACGCAGCCCCCCGCCCTCGGCGCCTCCCCGGCCCCTTTTCTCCCCGCATATGGGCTTCTTCTCATGTAAAGCAGAGGGAAGGGTGGCTGCGACGGCCTCGCTCCTCGCCCTGCAAGGCGACAGCTGTACTCTTCTGTCAAGGGACCTCTTCCCTTTGACTGCGGGCCCCCAAGTGACATGTGTTGGTAGGGATGAATGAGAGAAAGGAGATGAGCATCTTATGTCCATCAAGCACCAGTTTTTCACAGCGATTTTTTTTTCAGGCGTTAGCGAAAGCATCTGGTTACCCCCTTCCCCCCTCCCGCCGCCGCCGGCTGCGAGCGGGACCCGGGGGAGCGGGGCCGGGGCAGGGCAGCCCCGCAAACGCGCCCGTCGGGCCACGGCTCTGCCAGCTCCCCCGCGCCGGCCCCCACGGGAAACACGCGGTGTCCCCCAAGCCCCGCGCCGCAGGAGCATGGTTTCGGCGCCGGAGCGGGGCCGCGGCTGCCTCGGCGGCGCGGGGGGCTCGGCGGGGCGCTGCGGGCCGCGACGGGGGGGAGCCTCCCCCTCCGGGCAGGCTCGGCAGTGCCGAAAGTAGCGGCTGTTTCCAGGAAAAAATAAGCTGACCGTGCCGGGCCCCTGCCTGGCTTGCGGGGCGGCTCCCACGGCCCCTCTGCCACTCGCGTCCCGCCTGTCCCGCGGGGCCGGAGCGCCCTGCTCGGGAGGAGCCGATATCCCCGGCCGCGGGACCGGGGACTCTCAGCCCAAGTCGGTTGGCTTTTTTTGTTTGTTTGTTTTTTAATACAGATATATCTATACATTTTAAAATACTATTTTAAAGCGTTTCGCCCAGCGCGGTTTGCTCTTGTATTCTTTTGCTTTAACCAGGCAGCCCCGGACAAGCACGCAGTGTTTCCTGGAGGTGGGCAGGAACCGCGCAGCGCTGCGCACCCCCGCGCCCCCCGCCCGCTCTGGCCCCGCAGGGGAGGGAATATCGCAAAACCAAGTGACCCAGTCCGTTCACTTTCCAAACCGAAGTCCGTCCACTTTCTCGGTGTTGAAAAAGGGGCAAATTAGGAGAGCAAGAAAATGCGTTCAATTTTATTTTAAATATAATTCCGAAAGAAGAAGAGCTTTTCAGGCGAGGATGAATTTGCATTTTATTGGTGTCGTTCCCGTCTTTTTAGTTAAACATCACCCTGTTTATCATCAGCCTTTCTACACCACTGCGCTCGGTAATGGGATTTCTCGCTCTCCTTTATGGGGCACTAGTGTTGTACAAACATCGGAGCCCGGCCGGCCCCTCCGCACGCTCGCCCCGGGCGGGCGCGGGGCGCCGCGCAGCTCCGCGCCGCTCCGCGCAGGGCGCCCCAAGCCGCGCCGTGTCGGGGCTCGCTGCCGGGGCAACCCGGGGCCGCCCGCGCTGCGGGGCAGTTGCGCCTCTCCCTCCACCTCCTCTTCTTTTATTATTTATTTTCCCTCCCCTCTCTCCCCTAAGCCAAGACGAGGAAAAAACTTCCTTTCGGAGCCGGCGCGGACACATCTCACTGCTCCGCAGATATATGGCAGAGGAAAGGTGAAGAGCGCTGGGAAGTGGATCTGGGAAAACAGTTTTTTTCTCTGTGCTTGTGACCTGGAAAACTCCCCCGTCCCTTTCCCCGACAGCACTGAGCTTACCCTCCCCCCCCCTTTTTTTTTGGTTCTGTTTTCTTCCCTTTCCTTCGCAATATTTTAAAACGAACAAACGAAGGCGCTGGGGAGGGGAAGAGCCGAGGGGTGGCAGCCGTCGGGGCGGCGCTGCCCGGGCCACGCTCCGCGCTCCTCTCGGCCAGCTCCGTGCTCCGCGCAGGCAGCGACGCCTCCTAATCGGCGCAGAAGGATCAGCCCGGACCCAGCGAGCCTCTGATCAGCTGAGCGAAACGGCAGCTCCTCCAGCCCCCCGACGCAAGCGCTTGCGACTGCTGGGAGCAAACTCGACGGGGCGGACGGAGCCTGCCACGGGCCCTGCGCGGCCGCGCTCCGCACCCTCCCTCCGCGGCGCCCACCCGCCACCGGCAGCGCCGCGGCCCCGCGCGGAGAGAGCGGGCGAGACCTCCGCGCCGCGGGGCTTGCGATCGCCCCGTGATTAATCCTGCCCGTAATTGCCGTTCCGCTTCGGTGCGACGGCCACGGCGCTCCCGGGGCCCGGCCGGCACCGGCGGAGGTCGGGGCGGCGGCGGAGCCCCCTCCCCGCGCCGCGCTTTCCCTCCGCGGCTCTCCGCGGCGCCGGCGCTAACGACTTCTAAGGACGGCGGGCGAACCGCGGGAGCTTACGCGGCTTTTCCGCCCCTCTCCAGGCTGGGGGCTGAGGGAGCCCTTCCTCGCCGCGGCCCCCTCCCTCGGGGCTGCGGCAGGGCCGGCCCCGACACGCGCTCGGCCGCGTCTCCCCGGCGGCGCGCAGGGGCCGCGGGAGTTGCGCGGGGCGGGGACAGTCCGTGGGACGGGCGGGCAGGGGGCTCGGCCCGGGGGGAGCCCGGGCCCGCTCACCCCCTGCCCGCAGCGCCCCCCGGCCGGGGCCGCCGCCTTCCTGACCTAGAAACTTTCCCCGCACCACGAGGGCTGCAGCCAGCGGCTCTGCCTGATTAAATATATATACGGCTAATGCACTAAACAAATATTTAAGTTAAGATGTAATTAAGCCTGTATAACATCCCTGTGCAATAAACCCAGCGCTGGACAAGATCCATCGCTGTGCGCCGTGCGAGGTTTGTTTTAAGGAGCTTGGAAAAGATCTTTAAATTATGTATTAAAGGTCCCAGTTTACAGTGCCACACTCGGATCGATTATCGGGGTAAACACGGCCGGGCCGGCGAGCGCTCCGCGCCCCGCTCCGCGCCCCGCTCCGCGCCCGGCCCTCCCGGCTCCACTTTTCCTTATTTATTTGCCGCCCCCCCCCCCGCCCCTTGATTAGCCCTCCTGGGTTTCTCTGCACGTCGCTAAATGTTGTCGCTTACATCCAAAGCTCATGCATTGTTTATGGGAAATATAGTTAATAAATAATTACAAATCCGAGGGGTGCGTGTTTGCGCTTCGACGTGCAGCCGCCGCCGGCCGAGGGGCAGCGTCTCCGAGAAGGGGCAGCGCGGAGCGGGGCCGCTGGGGCCGGGGGGGCCCGAGCCCCCGCCCCGCCGCTCCCTGGGGCCGGGGCTGCCGCACGCCGGCAGCGGGGCGGCGGCGGGGGGTGGGGGGGCGGCCGCGGCGCTGCCCCCTCCCCGTCCCCGTCCCGTCGACGGGGGCGGCGGCTGCTGCCGGGGGAGCCCGGGCGTGTCAACGCCGAGAGGCTTTCTTCATGTTATTAGAGAGAGAAAGGGGCAGATAAAAGACGAATAAAAGAGAAAAGAAAGAAAAGTAAAGAGGTGGCGGGGCCGGACGGGGGGGGGGGGGGGCTATAAAAAAAGAGGGTGAAACCAACCCCAAGAGGATGCACGAATCCCAGCTCATTCATCTTCATTGTCTCCGTGTGTGCAAAAGCAACTCCCGTGTAAGGAAAAGCCACTATCAAAGCCATGGCTTTATTTTATATCCTATAGATCAGGAGGGAGGCAAAGCTTTATTTTCGCCCAGAGACAGATATTTTATTTCTCTCTTACGGTTTTATGTGTGAGAGATGTCAAAAAGGTAAAATAGATTGCTAATGCATAGGCAAAACGAAGCTGTTTTGGCATGCTCTGTGTCATGAGGTCTCCCAGGGAGAACAGGCTGGGGATTTAGGGCTGATGGGAGACTCTGGGGGATTTCTGCTAAAACATCTCTCTCCATAAATTCAGCCGCATGGTCAACTCAATAGGGAGCAGGAGTTTTAAAGGGGAAGAGTTGGCGGCAGGCAGCAAAGCGCGGCCCCGCGGGGCGGCCGCCCCGGCCCGCTCCTCTCCCGCTCCCTCCCACCAAATTGCCAGGCTTTTTCGATCGTTTTGTTTTGCGGAGAAGCGCCGTTTGCCATCGCCGGGGGCTCGAGCGTCCGCTCGCTTCCCGCGCCGGGCTCCGCAGCCCGTCCGCGGCGCCGGCTCGCAGCGCGGGAGCAAACCCGCGGCGCCCGGGGGGCGCGCAACCCCCGCAGCCCCGGCCCCCGCGCCGCGGCGGAGCCTCGCTCGCGCTACCCGGCTCGTTTCAGCAAACAAACAAACAAGCAAACAAGCCCTGAACTCCTAGCGATTTTAGTCGCCGGTCCACAAAACCCAACTCGTTCTGGACTGAAAAAAATGTTGATTGGATTTGCATACGTAGAAATGCAGGCACGCACGGCGCTCGTGCGTGTTGTGCCACGCTTGTATCTCTCAAATCCTAGTAGTGGATTTGCAAGGACCTTTTGCAAAGTTAAAATATATCTCCCTAAGCTGCAACAATTTTCATACTTTTTAACCTCAGGGATTTTCTTAGCACATTAAGTTCAAGGCTCAGAAGCCCAAGGCTATTACTCATTTAGGTCCTCCCACCACCACCTCTTTTCACCACATATTTTATCATTTGACTTCCTGGTTTAAATTCATGTTATGGCAAATAATAGATGGTAATACTTTCCCCCTTCCCCATGTTAATTGTCTTGTCTGACAAACTCCGCGTTTGAGATGATTTAAGGCAAACAACGGTGAAGCGAAGAGACAAACCAGCACAAAACAGAGCTGTGCAAATCCTCCAGCTTGGGCTCTTTCCTGCGCTAGCTCCTCTGAAGTTAGTTGCAGAACTTGGCAGCCTGGGGTCAGGTCCCTGGCTGGGTTTTGCACAGGACAAAAATCCCTCCAGGAGAGCACAGGTATTGGGGTTTAAGGCGTCGGGCCGTGTGTGGCTCCCCCCGCCACGCCACGGCCGCGAGCCCCGGGGTGCCAGGTGCGCCCCGGCAGCGGGTTTCTGCAGGGTCGGTGTGCTTCCCGACACACTGCTCCTCCTGAGGTGACTGAGATGGGAAATGAGACAGAGCACCGCTTGTAAATTTAAAAAAGCAAGGTGTAGTTGATTAGCAAATTAATTATTTCAGTACCCCCAGGATTATATTGTTTTTCTAAGTTCTGTGGGCCTATGTAATTTACTAATTTCACAGTCACTGAACCTCCCTGCGAGTGAGAGTCCATCTAACCTACCTACCCAACGCGTCTGCACGGCTTCAGAAGGAGGCGGCGGGTCTCACGGTTGCTCAGAGGGGATGCCCAGACCTTCCACCTCGCGCCGGCGGTATGACTTTGGGCAAAGCCCTGGTTTCTGCCGTTCCTGGGGGGATGGCTCGTTCCTGCCCAGGGGAACGTGTGCTCCTGCTTGGAGAGGAACAACCCCAGAGCCCGCCAGCCCCGCGTCGCCCCGGCTCCCCCCAGGCTCTGCACGTGGGTGCGCAAAGGGGGCTGCCGCCGGGGCAAGAGGGTTCACCCATCCGATACTGCGCCCGCACAGGGCGTTCGAGGGGAAGACAACCGACCTCGGGCAAATGGCGCTGCCCCAGGAAAACACGGCAAGAGCACGTCGGCCTCGGTGGCCAGCAGCACCGCCCTCCGCCCACGTGCTGCAGCGAGGGTCCCTGCCCGGTCTCGGCACTGCCCGGCAGCCCGAGCGGCTGATGGAAACCTTTCCTCTGGGAGAGCCGCCACAGCCAGCTTTGCTCCTGGTTTGTTAAAATGAACCCAGATCTTGTGGCTGTTTTTATATCCCGTCTGCTTAGTCCTGGCCTCTGATTAATCTTCTATGTACAGAATCTAGAATTTGACACAACGCTACTATATACTATCACATCTCATAAAAATACATGTATACATGAATTTATACAGGCTTCTACTTTAAAGCTTCTGAGAGGACACATGGGATCTGACCAGCGGACGCTTCTTCATCCTGTGCACATAAACAGAGGCAGTCGAGTCGACGCTGTCAGAGCCTGACAAGGTTTTTGGATGCTGGGGTGCCCGAAGCCCTGCCGGCCCCGCGGGCAGGTGGCACGTGCTGCTGCAGCCGGCGGCACCGGCTCGCCGCCCCCTGCGCCGCCGGCTCGCTCTCGACGGAGTTGGTCAGTGCTGTACAGCACGGCGCTGCTCATGGCACCTGAGCTATCAAATCAGCACCGAATTTCTGTAGGGTCGTCACTGAGCTGGTGCGAAACTGGAGCATTGCAATAAGGAGAAGTGAACATGCAATTACTCTATAAAAAATGCATATTTTAAAACCCCGATGTCTTCTGTTTCTTTGCACAGTGATGCAGGGTGTTGTAAGCTCAGGCGCAGGTAGGACACGGCGTGCACCGCCACAGTGCCATCGCTCCGAAGTGCTTGGCTACGCCGTTTCAGAGTTTGTGGGCAAGATGATGGAGCAGATCATCCCGTCCCGCAGCCTGAAACTCCAGCAGGTTCAGCTAATTTTAGAGGAGAAGGCGGGGGCACGCTGCGGTGTGCGGGGGGGGGCTGCACCACCGTGCTCTGCCGTCCCCGACGCCGCACGCGGGCACCGCCACGGACCAGCCCCACGTCCGCAGAAACTTGCGCCAAAAAACTCACATTGTTCTAAAAGTCATTCCTCGATGTCGCTGCCGGGGCGGGACAGGGTAAAACCCCGACCTGAGCTCGCCCTTGCGGAGGACGTCGCTCTCCCCGGCGTTATCGATGACCCTTCAGCAGCGGTTATTGAGGCTGTCACTCAGCAGCGCGGCCCGGCGCGAGGGGGAGGACCCGAGGGCGATGGAGAGGCCGCGGCGCGGGCGCAGGAGCGGAGCGCGCCCCGCCGCCCGCAGCGTTCGCCCGCGGACCAGGACACCTCCCGTCAGGCGGAGAAGCGCTGCTTTAAACGCGCTTTCTTAAGGTGCAAAACCAAGCCCTCGTGAGCAGCGGGACAAAGTAGGCTTTTCCCGACTGCGAAATTACAATGTTTTCCCCAATAACAACTTTCTGAAAGAGCTGTTCTGGGCGGACTGCCCTGTCCAGGCAATGCGATCCGCCCAGTAACATGGAAACGTACCGGGATGCTCAGGCTCGGTGACCCTGAGCCTGCAGAATTTCCTACCAGTCTGTTTTTCTAGTTGTTGAAATAAAATCTTCTCTGCTATAATTAGTTAGTATTTGCAAAGCCTATAAGATTCTCAAATAAGTGGCTGGAAGAAATTCAAACGGCTCTTAGATACCCGTGTTAGCAATAACGGAGAAGGCTGCTGAGCCGACCTCATTCCTGACAATGTCCGATCTATTTCCTTAAGGGTTTGCTAATAAACAAAACCTATTTTTAAAATCTGTCACACTTCTTTCCACCTATGTTCTCAAATCAGGCGAGCTGCTGTAACTACAGGATGTTTTTCCTCGCTTCCTTTCCGAAATCTCTACTTAGCACTTGCGGCGCGAGGCTGCTGGCTGCCAGCCTAAGCACCTCTCGCCGCCAGCACCCCAATCGCCAGAAATCCCCCCCCGCCCGCCCCAGCCTTGCCGCCCGGCCAGCGCCAGCCGCAGGGCAGCCCCCGAGGAGCTCCCAAAACCCGCGAGGCAGCTTGGGCGCTCGTGCTCCACCCGACCCGAGTTCGCCGCGAGTCCTGAGCGCGTCATGCCCGGAGCAAGCGCGCGTTGCCAAACCTGTCCGGCTCTCCGCCCGAGCGCTACGCCCGTACGCCGTTGCAGCCTCTCTCGGCAACCCGGGGGGCTGGCGCCCAGGCTCACGACGGGAAGCGTTGCCGCTCGCCTCCGCGGGGTCGACCGCAGCCGTTCTCACAGGTGCCCCCGCGGGGTCTGCGCACGCTGCGACGGGCGGCCGGACGCCCGGGGCGCCCCGCGCGCTCGCCGCCGCTCCCGGAGGGCTCGTCGCATGAAATCGATGAAGTGTTAATCCCAAAGAAATCTCGGACGCGCACCTGCTGGAGACGACGGCCCCTCCAAGAGGAAGCGCCCGGAGGGGTTCACGTCCCGCCGCCGGCCGCGCGCTGGCCAAGCAAACACCCAACGCGAGGTCCTCCGGGGCCGGCGGGTGGCTGCGGCGTCTGGGGATCGGGTCAGGGCCGCGCGTGCTCTGCGAAGACGGTTTCGTACAGTAGCTTTTAAAACGCAGATTAATATTCTGCAGGGCTAGTGCTTCGGATGGGAGGGGGACGCCAGCTCCAAACACCGGCGCGGTTTACGTCCCCCGGGGTGAATTCAAGCACTCCCGCGCGCAGGGCATTTACTTGTGCAGCTCTAAAGGGGAAGACAGGAACGGGAAAGGCTCGAGAGCAAGCAGGGGCAGCGAGGGCGCAGAGCGGCGGGGCCGCCGCCGCCGAGGCCCGACGTGCCAGCGAGGAGCCGGGGAGCAATCCCGTCCCGACGGGGAAACGACGACGGCTCGGGGGCTTCTTTGCACGGTGGAGGCCGAAACGCCACTGCGCGGTGGCTGCAGCCGTCACACCCGGGTCTATCGGTGAGGCACACGCAACAGAGAAGCTGGGAAATGTTTCTCTTAGCTAAAGAAATTCCAGGACAAAGAGCAAAAATAACCTGCAAAAAGAACCCATCTGAAAATCTGCGTGACTTTTATTGTACTTATTTGATGCTAGTTTTTCTTACGTGTGAAAAATTGACAGAACTTGTGAGTTTTGTATGGAAACAAACAAAAATTATAGTTAAAATGTTTACAAAATGGTCATGCACGCAAAATGCACGTGGTAGATGTTAAGCCTCCTATCCGAGAGCTCATCTGGATTTTTTTTTTTTAAGTCTGCAAAATATAATTAAATTGGTCTTGGTTAAGGGGGGGGGGGAAAGATAGGCCAGTCCAAACCCCTTATAAGGATATTTCAGACATGCTGAGGTTCCTTCTCCATAAATGTTAAGCAGACATCTGTAAACATAATTGGAATTTACTGCACACGTGAATAACTGCATACAAATTAGCCTGCATCATTGGGGTTTACGAAGGGTTGCTGGTCCCCCCTCGGCGCTCAGAAGACGGCAGTTACAGTGTGCATCCTAGCTCAATTCCAAATGTCAGTTTTCTACATTTTATTTTATTTTTTTGCGGAGCTGTTGCCTTGTTGCATTTATCATAAAGCCTCTACAGAAGAGACATTCTGCTGCCTTCAGTGCTTCCCCAGCTCTGTTCATCAGGCAGATGGTTATTCCTTGGGAAAAAGCAGAGTGGTGTTGTCAGGGATTGCTTAATATTAATGGGGGGGGGGGGGGAGCTGGGCATCCGAGGGAGCTGCATTAGCACAACTTCATTTCTGCGTCCCTACATTTCCCCCCTCCTTTCCCCTTTCCTCCGTCTTCTCCGTTCTTAGGGGCTGGAGTGCACAAGGACGGAGCCCCAGGCCAGCGGAGGCCGGAGCTGCTCGTCTTCAGGTCAATAGGAAAATACTCAGCAACTTAGAGGATCGAGCTCTTGAGAGGCTGCCTAACGTGGTGCTCGAGAGCTGTAAAGCTGCCCCGAAGCCCCAGCGATGCCTGCGCCTCACCGGCGAGGGCTAACGCGAGCCCGAACCCAAGCGGAGCGCGGTGCGAGGACTCGGGGGCACGGAGCCGCGCGCTCCCGGGACCGGGCTCCCCAGGAGGTCGCCGAGGAGCCACGCGGCTCGGCGGCCAGGAGCGGTGATCCTTCCTTCCCGGGAACAAAGCCTCCCGGCAGAGGCTGTGGCCCTGGCCCAACACCTGCTGAATCCCAGGAGAACGGAACACGGCGCCTCTGAGTTGGACCCTGCAGGTTCACGGCTCCACGAGGCGTGCGGCGGAGCTAGACAGAAGTCTCGTGCAAACGGCCACGAGCTGCACGTTAACAAAGATACGTGAGGTTTAATGAAACGTGGCACACCCCGAGCGCGGGGAGACGGCCCGCACGAGCAGCGGCGGCAGCAGCTTGCGTTTCAAGGCACGGGCTTCGCGACCGGCTGCGAGCTCGAATCCAACCGGCTTAACCGCCGAGGCCACCGGCGCCGCCGGCACGGAGAGCCGGGGCAAGGCAGCCTGCCAGCCGAGCCCTCGCCCCCCGGCCAGCCGCGCGGCGGGGGCCGCTCCCCACGGGCCGGCGGGCTTCGGCGTGCGCTACTGCTTCTGACTGCAAGGGCCGGAGGGTCCGGGTACCGAGCTGCTCCCTGGACTTAACACGGGAGAAGAGGAAGGAAGAAGAAAGTAAAAACGTCAAGTAAAATCAGAAATAAATCCCAAACAAGTCTGGAATCAGCTCGCAGCGAGCCCGGAGCCGGCGGCGGCAGAGCAGGGACTCGGGGCCGGGGCTGGTCCTGCTCCTGCCGCAGCGCAGCGTTGCCAGTATTAGCCCGAGAACGGCAGGGCTCCTAGTAATAACTCCATTGCCCATTGTAAAACGGAAATAAGCTATCTGATTCATAGGGGTTTTGTGATTTTCGAAGCCTAATCCTCTGTAAAATGCTTTGAGATCCTCAAGTTGCTATAGTTGCTACAAATTACTGTTGGGCATCCCTTCTTACCAGCCACCTATTACGCATCACTCAAGTGTGGCTGTTTGTACTTAAAAATAGTTTGCAGCTGATCCTCTGCCAGCTGAGAACTGTCAGATTGAATCCCCTTTGCCTCCCAGTCGCTTTGCATGCTAAGTGTTAAGAGAAGCCCAGATGGAGTTCTCCTTAATTGTGCATGCATTTTAATAGTTGTAATCAGTACTTATGCTACTAATTTAATTTAAAATAAAATTCACAAGCAGTTTGGCTATTCTGAGGTCATGACCCAAAGCTACTGAAATCAACGGGAACGCTTCCTCTCCCCAAAATAGATTTGGAAAAGGTCCCACTGTGCCTTCCCCGTCGAATTTTTGCGTGTGAAGAACTTCACTAAATCTGCCACTGTTTACGTACGCAACGCAGTCGGACGAACGGAGCAGGAGGCGCTTTGCCGCGAGCGCGAGGGAGACGTTCCCGAGCCAAGCCGCGGCAGCCGGGAGCGCTGGCCGGGGCCCAGCCGCGCCGCGCCGGCAGGAAGCGCCAGCTCCTCCTTGCAGGTAGGGTGCCGTAAATCCAGGGCCAGAGCCCGAGGGCAGGGAGCTAATCCGGATTTACGGTGGTGCAAATGGGATTAGCAGTAGCTGCTCACAGACCTGACTTTGCAGCCAAAGTTAGATTAAAGGAAGAAAAGGGCCCGGCTGAGATGACGGTTTTGATTCATCGTCAAACGGCGGCGTGAGCAATCCCTGCCGCAGCCCAGAGGAAAGCGGGGCGGCCGCCCGCGGTGCTCGAGCGCGGCGGGAGGGACGGCGCCGCCGGCCGGGAGCCCCCCCCGACGCCCCGCGCACGCCAGGAGCCGAGCCGCCCCGCGAAGAACCGTTTTGAGAGCGGCTAAACCGGTGGGAGAGCCTCTCCTCGAGCTCCCCCAGGCAAAGCCGCGAGGCGAGGCCCCCCGGCTCCGGGCACGGTTACGCGCTCTCCCCAGCGGCTTTGACTCCTCGTGCGGTAGCACCGTCCCACTGAATGGCACAAACCAGTTGTGGTTTTGCAGCAGATCTCTGCTTCCTTGCACAGTTTGCTTTTGCTTTCCACTGCTGCAATCGATCCGGATGGGGCGCCCACTTCGCCTCTCCGCGCCGGGGCAGGAATCTGCTGCTGACACCGGCTTCCCACGCTCGCGTCTTGGCGACCGGGGCGCAGCAAGGTTTCCGAGCCCTGTTTTTATTAAGGCACAGCATATGCTAATGCAGCTTATTAAAAGCAACGTAACGGGAAGGGCTTGCATTTCTCGGACAAACCTTGTTGCGGGACTAGTTGGAATTTGCATCCGACGGGAACAGCACGTGTGAACGTGCAGCTGCCCAGGAGAACTCACTGGTTGCTAATTTTTGGACTCGCCCCCGAGAAGTTCAATACGTACGCCCGCACCCCTGCGCCGGCGCGGCCTCCTCGCCTCCACGGCTCTCCCGCGCTCCGTTCCTGCACGGGAAGCCCAAATTCACGCCTTTCGGCCTCGGCTGGCGGTGAGGGCACCCGAGCCACCGCAGCACGGCGAGCGAGACCGGAGACACGGAGCGACAGGGAGAAAAACATCCGAGCCGGCCGGCCCTTTCTGCCCCGGTTTTTCACTCCGTCCTGCTAACCAAACATTGTACCAAAGGGTCTGGCTTGTTTAAATATATGGAATTATCTGTTACGATGCTGCAGTATTTATTACATCGATTTCGCTTTAACTGCTTTGTAAATCATAGCAGAAAATAATGGCCTTCCAACTGAGAGTCATGTGCCGTAATCTACCAAGAGAAAGTCGAAATTGTAATTTAAAATATATATTAAAAAGTCCTTATGTGAACCTCTTGTTTAAATTAAGAGAGGGGACATGATTCATATAATAAGTCCCTACCAAAGACAATTTTTCCTAGCAAATTAGTCGAGGGTTTAGAGGAGACTCAAAGGGTGCGCAGGAGCAATGTTGACCTTCCAAGATTATAAATACATTTTGTTGTCAGATTGCTCGAGTAGAAGGTTTTGCCCAGCCAACGTGATCTTTTTTCAAGCAGCACCTCCGGAGTTTTGCTGGGGGCAGCTGCCGCGGCTCCCCGTCCATGGGGGCTGCCCATCGCCGGCACAAGTCCTCCTGCTCCGCACCCCGCGCTTGGCGTTTGGGTTTGGTGCCCCCTTGGCTGAGCTTCCCTCCTACTCCAGCTTCCTTTCTCCTGGCAACGATTTCCTCCGTCCCGCCACGCTTTGCTGACGTGTTTCTGAAGCGCGTGTCCCCCGCGGGTGGCTGCGTCCCGCTCCGGGAGTTCTCCGGCTGTTGGAGGCTCGGGTGGCCCCAGCGGAGCACCGACGGAGAACGGACGGCCACCCCGGAACGGAGGGGGACGCGACACTGCCGCCGGCTCCCGGCGAGGGCCCGCGGCCCGGGCGCCCGCGCTGGCGGGTTTCGGAGCCGATCACTGCGTCCCGGTATTTATGAAGCTTCCTTTCAACAATTATCATGCTGCTACATTGGCGAATCTCTTGACAAGTTATTAAATCATAATTTCTAATTTAAATGCCAGCTTTTGGCGTGCGTGCCTGCTCAGGATAAGCTCATTTTCATTTTTATTAAACATCACCTATTAAACATAAGGAGCGTTTTCTTAGGAATAACAGAAAGCACCACAGGTGCCTTATTTCCCAGCTTGCGCGGCGACGGTTTCAAGCAACTCCCCGAGGACGCAAGTGCAATGAGAGCGCGGCCCCGCAGCGGGGCGCGCGCTGGCCCGCCGGGGCCCTCCCTGCGCCCGGCCCCGCCGGAGGCGAGGGGCACGCAGCGGCAGGAGGAGGAGGAGGAGACGGGGGGCTGGCAACGGCACCCCCGGGGCGCAGGGCCCCGCGCCGGGCTCCGGCCCGCTTCGCGCGTTATTCCTAGCGGACTTCGGGCCTGACGAGGAAAGGAATTACCCATTTCCCCCAAATGATTTCCATCTGCAGACTACGCATTTGCTGCGATCTGACTGATTAGTTAAATAAATCATCCCTACCTGAAGATAATCCATTTACGCTTTTTAATTAAACACAATTATCACAATTTGTTCTGCCGCCTGCCAGATTGCACGTGGAACCGAAGCTCCAGGCGGGAAGCTCCTGCGGACAGGTTCACCTCCGGGCCAGAAAGAGAGTAAAAAAGCACCAAAAGCGTGCTCTGCGACGACGGCGCTGACGAGCAGCGGCGGAGAAACAAGAGCAAGAGGACACGGGGAAACGAGCGGAGGCGATCCTCGTGCAGCAGCGGCGTGCCCCCGCCCCGGCGCCGCGCCGGACCGGCCCGGGGGCGCGCGCCTCCCCCAGCTCGGGGGGAGCAAGGCCGGGGCGCGAACGCCGGCGCGCCGTCCTTCCCGCGGCCCCGCAGGACGAGCGGTCGCCCCCCGGCTGCCTCGTCCTGGGCTTTTATCCAGGGCGACGGCCCTTCGGCTCGCTCCGGCGGGGCGAGAGGAGAGCGCGGCGCGGCGAGCCGGCGCGAGCAGCCGGCCGCTGTCTGGAAGCCCTCCCGGGTCCGGGTCTGGGTCCGGCTCCGGCTCCGGCTCCGGCGGCACGACGGACGCGAGTTCAGCTGCACGCGAGCACCGCAGACTCCGCGCTGTTTTGGGTTCAATGGCATCTCATTTACACGTGTTAATTGCAACTAATTGGCACTAATTGGATGAACAGGAAACCCTCTGGGAGCACTCATACCTTTAATTTGTAGTAAATATCATTAATTAACATATGCTAATTAGAGCCAATTAACATTGATTAAGGGTTGCCAGCTACTTGGAAAGTACAACTATCCGTGTTGTATTAAGTCAGCACAAAATACGATGCGCGCTTTAAGCGCAGGAGGCGCCGGCGGCACCGGGGCCGCGGGACGGCTGCCGCCCGCCGCGGGCGCGCCGGGGCTCGCCGCCCGCGCCGCCGAAACGCCGCGCTCAAACACGGCGCTGCCGGCAGGAGCGCGCAGAACCCAGCGTTGGGTGCGCGCGCGGGCAGACGCTCCGGGCAGGGGCAGGAGGGGTTTGCCCCCTTCGCGCAGCGGCCCCTGGACGGCGTCACACCACGCTGGCTGCGGGCTGCAAGCGGAAACCCGAGGGCCGCCCAGGCCAGCCCCGACCTCTCGGTAAATCCCACCCGACTCCAGAGGGTCGCGGCTTTTCCAGGGTCTGCAAAGAGCCGAGGGGTCTTCTGCAAGAATTCAACTGTATTCGCAGCTCAATATATTCACCCAACCCAACCCGGAAGGCGTAAAATAACCTGGCAAACGTCCCGCGGGGTAGAATCCTGCTGCTCGCGGGTGACCTGCGTTTCCCCCTCCGCCTACACGCGCATCGCAGGCTGCAGCCTAGCGCCAAGCGCTGCCAAGAGCTACCTGCTCCAGCGGCAGGCACCGCTGCGGACCAACGCGTGCGGGGAGGCGGCCGGCGCGGCCGCTGCACCACTGCGGACCCCCGCGGCCCCCGCCGGCCCCGCTCAGCCGAATCCGGGCACGATCCGGATTTATCGGCCTGTGATTTTTCAAGTCCTCAGTAACCACCGGAAAGCTGAGCCACTTGTTTAGGTGCTGAAGAGGAGGGAAGGTGCTTTGGGGACCTGACCCAGAGCGAGGGAGAAGGTCTTCCGAAAAATAATCGCCAAAAATTATCACGGGGCTTAATTTTCGGCAGTGCCGAAACCTCTCCGCGGCGCGGCCACGGAGCAGGGCCGGCCCTGCCAGCCCGCAGGCGGGCGCCGAACTGTTGGATCCAACAACGCAAACTATTCCATCAAAGGCGACTTTTGAGAACCTGAAAATACGTATTTCAGGAGTTTAATAAAAGCATCTGTTGGAGAGAAGCATCGCTGTCACGTTCAAAGCTGTATCCGAAAGTTAAAGGGCCCGAGAGCGTGCGCGCAGCCGGGGAGGTACAGCCGCCCCTTCGCGAGGACACCCTCAGCACCCCAGCAGGTCGGCTCCAGCCCTAACCACACCGCTCCCCCGACGCAGTGCTCCTGACCAGGGCGTTAAACACGCGTTTACAGTATTTAGGAAGTGTTGTCAATAATGTTTACAGTGAGTTAATTACCAAAGTGATGTTAATTAATTTTTGTTAATTATAATCTCATTAGCCAACGCACCCAATCCACATTCGGGCTGCAACGCTGTTTGGAGGTTACACCCCGGCAAGCAAACAAGCAACAGGATCAGGCTTCGGGCGAACGGGAGCAGCGACCAGGGAGGAGACGGGACCCCAGCGCCGCTCCGGGCGCTGTGTTTGACTGCGGGACGCGTCCACGCCGCGGGCTGCCCGCTGCTTCCTCAAACCCTGCCCCGCTCCTGTCTGCTCCTCGCGCACCACGCTGCCCAGCAAAGCACGCCTGGCAGCCACCGGGCTGCGGCAGCAGCAGTTTTTCCCTTGGGACCCCTCAAACCCCGAAGATTTGGGTTCGGATGGAGTCACTGCCTGCCGGCCGCCGCCTGCCGCATCCCCTGCCCGCGCGGGGCCGGCTCTGCGGCACGAACGCGGGAGGCTGGTACCACCGTGGCGAGAGAAATTCAGGATTATCTGAAAACATACAGTGTGTGTGGATTTGCTGGTGGAAAGAAAGAAGTTTAATGAATGGCTTTATTGCTTGCAAATTCAAGATCTCTTTTTATTTTACGACTGCCTTAGAACCCAGATCTCCGTGAACACAACCCCTTCAACAAACATTATGCACAGGATTTATTACAGATGTATACTGTTTACTAGGGTTTGTAGTGATATATGGTCTCTCTTCATCATCCGAGCAGTAAAGTATATCGTCGTGACCCTTCCGCTCCCTCCGTTTGCCTGACTCCATCCACTTGATATTTCTCCAGTTCTGACATTTCAGACACGCAACGCCACATGCATCGCCACTTTCCGGCAATTATCACGTAAAATTAGGCTGGTCTTGTATGTGGAGCTAGCAATTAGCCAAGGACTGAAGGTCAAAGAGAGCTCATTTATGGAGTTGCTAGCAAAATGTTAAGTGTAAATGTGTGTCAGATGGTCCAGGAGGCCGGATTATATGGGGTCACGACAACGGGTCCAACGTGTCACTGCGGACGATGTAACCAGTCTGTTGGGCACAGCAGTACAATCTGGGATTTATCTTTTCCAGCCTTATCGCTAAATCTAGGACACGGCCTTAAAGGAGTTTCCACGAAAACGGGAAAATGAAGTGCAGCCCGCTCTCTCCCTCGCGCAAGCTTCCCAAGCGGCGCTCCGAGCACCGGGGGCTCGGCGGCAGCACCGCGCGTGCCGGGCTCGGCTCGGGCCGCGTGCCACGACGGGAAACCGGGATGCTGCGCTCCGGGCAGGATCGGTCCCTGGGGACAGGCCCACGGACGCTCTCGCTCTTCCCAGGAGCCCAAACGCCAGCGAAAGGCAGCGGCGCATCGCCTGCCCCGGTCGGCTCCGTGCGAAACGCCAGCTCCTCCGCTCCCTCCCGGCGCGGGAACGCCGGCTCCGTGCCGAGCAGCCCCGGGCGCGCTCCAGCGCGGCAGCTCTCACGGTCCGCTCCGGGCGGCCGAGGCTGCAGCCCCGCAGGAACCCGACTGCCCCTCTTCTCCTCCCCTGCTGCAGCAGCACCCCGCTTTCCACGGGCGCTCGCACGGCCACAGACGGAGCGCGAAAGCCGCGACGGCGCCCGAGCTCCGCGTCGGGAGCATCGCCGACGGAGGCTGCCCCCGTTGTCTGCACTGCAACCGGGTTTCAAAAAGCCTCCGTGCCTGATGCTTTTGTGGTTTTTTTTTGCAGAAACACCACGGAGGTCTGTGCTCCGGCAGCCCCAGGTGCACGCTCCGCGGCAGGTAGCCCCCGGCCGGCCCGTGCGCCTGGCGCCCGGCCGGCGTTTTGTCTCCGCGCGCTTGACAAAACAAAGACAACTCACTCCTCTGATTGCGTGCCACATTTTTTATTCATAAACAAGCTGTTGGCTGTAAAGACATGATAAAACTCCGGCTCAGAGGAGGCTGGCGAACATTTGAATGCAAATCCTCAGCTGCTACAAATCCGTCCCTATTATTCAGCTGATTCCCCCCCCCCAGTTTTGTCTCATGCTAAGCTAGGCAGGATCCCAACCGGAGATATGTGATAAACTCTGCTCCACGCAAAGAAAGGCACCGGCATAAAAATTCACCCGCTCGCCGGGGGAGAGGGGCGGCCGGGGGCGGACAAAGGCTCCCTGCCGTGCTTGGCGCTCGCTGCCCCGCCGGTCTCGCTCTGCCGGCAGCGCGGGGCGTTTTGTGACTTTTTTTTTTTTTTTTTTAACCTGCAGTTGGTTTTTTGCCATGGCCAGGTAGGCTGCTTTGAGCGGGTGCGAGCGGGGAAAGCTTTGCCTAGGAAGGAGCCCGTGAATTGCCGCTTGAATGCTGCAGCTGCGCAGGCGCCTTGGGAGCGGCTGTGCACTTGGGCAGGTCTTTTACCCTCTCCGCACCCCGCTTTGCTCAGCAAGAAGAGGTTAAAAACGCTTATCTTTGCAGACCTCCCCATGGGTGAAAAAGGCTTACGGCCTTTCCCTGAGGCGATCCTCACCGGTGCCAGCGAGGCGCCCATGCTCTGCCCTTGGCAATAACCAAGGGAATTTCCTCCGGGAGGAGAAAAAAGTCTAGAGGCGATACAGTTCGGAAGGATGAGTTTTGCATGACAATTGGGAAATGAGGAAAATAAAAGTTAGCGGGAATTCATTTGCATGTGCACACAAGTGGAAAAAAAAAGACAGATGATTTCTTACAGCCTCTATCAAATAAATTATTTTGAGAAGAAAATGCACCGCAGGTCAAGAGAAGGAGCAGACGGGTGGCAAGGTCACGCAGGGCTGAGGCTTGCCGCTCTTTATTCTAATTGATAGAGAGATTAGCATTTCTGGGTAATTCTGCAGCCCTGGGAAATCTGCTATCAAGGCATTACAAGGTACCATGGATGCTCCACAGAAACGAAACAAGAAATCATTAAACCCAAACGATAAATAAAAGCCTAGAAGTTATTATAAAAATGACAGAACGCAACGCCTTTCTGCAAAACAAATATGACTGATCTCAGGATTTTCCTTCTTTTAAATGACCCCCCCCCCCCGCTCTGCATACGGAGCTCAGTGATGCATTAGCTGCCCGTGTCGGCTCTGGCCCTGCTGTGAGCACACCGGAGTCACGGCACCGGCCCTCTCGCAGAGTCAGGAAACAAACTTGCTTGAGGAAGGAAACAAGAAGCACCTGGAAACTCAGGATACGCCAAGATTTGTCAGCCTGATCTCGACCGAGCCGGATTCCCGGCCCCCGTTTCGAGCAACGCGGAGCCCGGACTGAGTTCGTTTGCAGCGCCGCTCCAGGCAGCCCTGCCGCCCGCCTGCTCGGACGTATTCTGATATATTTTCTGTTCATTCAGCTGGCAACGCAGTAAGATGTAGATGGTGAACTGTAGCTGAAATTATAGCTAGATAAACTACTCATTGGAAACGAGTGACCCAACAAAAATAGCCTTTCGTTCTCCGAGACAAGTAACATGGAGCAAACTCTGATTTTTACGAATGCGCTCATTCTTCACGAGCATTCGGGCACTTTTTTGTGAATGCATTTTGCCCTACGGGCTAGCTGCTAACTGACCCCCTCGCAGCAGCCGTTTCTCACTCCGCAGGCTCGGTTTTCCCGGTCGGACGGTAGGGTCGCTCCCGGCCGACCGGCGTGCCGGCCGCCCACTGCCAGGGCGAGCGCTTCCTCCGGGCACGGCGACGCAGGCGCGCTCCCGGAGCACCGAAACGCAGCTTTTCACAAAAAAGCCCCATTCGCCCCGTGGGCGAAGGCAAAACTCCCACCGATGTGAGCACTGCTGAGGAGGGGGCAAAGCAGGGAATGAGCGTGGTCGCCTCGGAAAACGCTGGAAGAGGAGAGGGAAACACTTGTGGGTGTTTTTGCCCGTCCTCCGGGAGCAGTGCTGGGAAAGGCTCCCGTAGGGGATGCGCTCAGACGTGCGCCTACCCGTAAGCCTGTATTAAATCCCAGCTTTGACTCCC
Source organism: Rhea pennata (assembly GCF_028389875.1). Taxonomy (NCBI): domain Eukaryota; kingdom Metazoa; phylum Chordata; class Aves; order Rheiformes; family Rheidae; genus Rhea; species Rhea pennata. The sequence goes on from NC_084682.1 coordinate 2,398,132, forward strand.
TCTACGCTCCCCTCTCCGGATTTCCTTAGGTGCCTCCTCACGCGAGACGGCGCCGAGGTTACCCGCCCGGCCGGGGCTCGGGGCCGGACACCAGGACAGGGATTAGGGCCGGCGCTCCCCACGCCTGCCCCGCGCCCGGCTCCCCGCCGCCCTCGGCGAAGCCCGGCTTTCTGGCGCTGGCAGGGCGATCAATGCAGGGCCCTGGGCTGTGGACAAGAGGAGAGACTTAATTCTAATCTGTATTGACTGCTCAGCGCTTTGTCTGCCAATTTGCATCACGGACTTGTCGGAGACGATAATGCGGGTCTGGCAGGTTCTCTCACAGTAATCCATACCAGCGGGTCAAAATCTCCGCGCTCCCGTTAAACGCCATGCATATGAAATGCGCCTTTAACTACTGGAAAGCTACTGAGATGCGTCTGTCTCAGGATTTACCTACCTTCGTCGGCAATCTGCTTAGACTCCAAGAACGGCTTCAACTTCCAGCAGCGGAAAGAGGGTACTTTAAAAAAAATAGCCCTTGAAACCCCCTCAAAGCACGAGATACCCACAAGCAAGGGAAGGCAGGCAGGCATCTGCAAGCCTATATCCTAGAGTGGAAAGTATTTCCACAAGTTTTCACTCTAAAATGTTCTGTTATGCTGCCTAACATCCACGGAAAAGATGAACGGGGCTGGTGAGGCACAGTAACCGCATGGAGATGAAAGGGCACGACGGGAGGGAGTGGGTCTCCTCTTCCGGTACCATAAGCACGAGCTTATTAAAACTAAATTAGACACGAATCGGACCCTGCCGGACTCTTCCCAGAGCAGGGGGAGTATTTGCACGGTGCTGCTGCCGCGCCAGGGTCTCCAGCTTCTGCGGCCTCCCATGTCGGGGACCCAAAGCGTTGCAAGAGCACCCAGGCTGCACCGGAGGTCCTGGTCCACTCCCCTCTCCCTGCTGGCTGAAGACCCATCTGCATGCATCCGTGCACACCCCGCCTGCATCCGTGCACACCCTGTGTGCATCCGTGCACACCCCACCTGCATCTGCGCACACCTCCATGTGCATCCGCACACACCTCCGTGTGCATCCACGTACACCTCCGTGCCCATCCGCGCACACCCCGCGTGCATCGCAGAGGCGATCGCCTTCCCCGCGGGAACGCCGGTGCGGGAACGCGGGCGATCGCCGCCAGCGCTGGGCTTGGTGCGGGGCCGGGCGGCAGCCGCCCCTGCGGGCGGTCCGGGATGAGCCCGAGACGCACAGATATGTAAAATAATGTTTTCCCAAGCGCTCCGTTTTCCACACTGCAGTGTGGAAAAAAGGGCCTGCTCATCCAGCAACCGTAGAAAATCTCAATTTCCCACATAAAAATATTAGTGGCTGGCTTAAAATATTAACATGTGGCTCGCCTTGCCCTCCGAAGCGGCGGGATCGGAGCTGAGCCTCAGCGGTTAGACACAGCTAGGGAATTAAAAATGTAAGCGGGGGCTTTGCCCCGCGGCGGGGCGGACGCCGGCGGAGGGGCCGCGGGGCCGGCGGCTCCCGGCGCCCCGCGGCTGCTGCCGCCCCGGGCGCCGGACGCTTGCCGAGCGCCCCGAGGCCTCCGGAGGCTGCGGGGATGCAAATACCGCACGGTTACGGTGAGAGCAGACGCGCGCGGGACGGGCGCTGCGGAGAACCCGCCACGCGACGAGGCGCGGGCAAGGCGCCGCGGAGAGCCGAGCGCTCGCTCCCGCAAGGTTCGGGCTCGGCTCATCTCAGCCGCGCGTCGGAGGCGCCCGTGCCGGCGAGCTGCCTGCCCGCAGCTGCGCCGGGAGCCCCGCGGAAGCTGGGGCGGGCAGAGTTTGGCAGAAGGTTAGTGCTGGAAACAAAAAAAAAAATGGACTAAATTATTATTCCACCCATAGCCTTCACAAGGAAAATAGAAGCAGCAGATTGAGGCCTGTTTTCATATTTGATAGGGAACCAGATAAATGGCAGGCAGCTTGCTCTGATAAGGCCTTGCTCTGGGCATAACCTCTTTCTCTGAAAGCCTCTTACTATGCATAGAGTCAGGCTATCTGTGCAGCTGCACCTTGACACAAATATATCTGCACCCAAGATGAACCAATTCCCCCAGAAATTACCGGAGTGGGATTGCATCTGGGGAAGGGGCCGCAGCCAGGGCCTGGGCTTTTTTTTCTTTTTTTTTTTCCTTAACTATACTTCTTTTTCCCCCCAAGTAGCTTCTCAAACAAACATTTTTCCCCTGTTCTCCTTTTCTCTCCTAAGCTCCAGTCTCGAAGCAACCCTTTTCCCTCTGCAGGTCTCTGTCCCTCGCGCCAGCCAAAACCCAACACAGCGTCGGCAACGCGACACCCCGGTTCTGGCCCCGCGGGCTGGATGCTCTGCCCGGGGCTCTGCCGGCCCCGGCGGCGCCCCGCGCGCCGCGTTTCGGGGCACAGCAGCAGCCTGAGGCTGTGCCTGCAACCGGACAGGCGTGACACCGCGCGGGGCGCGCTCGCGGCGGCAGCAGCAGCGGCAGCGGCAGCAGCATTGGCGGCAGCAGCATTGGCAGCAGCAGCGGCAGCAGCAGCAGCATTGGAAGCAGCAGCGGCAGCGGCATTGGCGGCGGCGGCAGCAGCAGCAGCAGCAGCAGCAGCAGCAGCAGCATTGGCAGCAGCGGCGGCAGCAGTGGTGGTGGCAGCATTGGCAGTAGCAGCAGCATTGGCAGCAGCAGCGGCAGCAGCAGCAGCAGCATTGGCAGCAGCAGTGGCAGCAGCAGCAGCAGCGGCAGCAGCAGCAGCAGCATTGGCAGCAGCAGTGGCAGCAGCGCTTGCCGCCCAGCTGCGGATCCGTCTCTGCTTTCCCGGCTCTCTCCCTCAGCGACCGCGGAGCCGAATCCCACCGCTCTCCGGTGCGTGCGTGCTCCGAGACTTTGGGAAGCGGACGCGGGCTCCGCGGGCAGCAGGGCCGAGTTTCCCAGCCGTGCAGCCGGGGCCAGCTGCACTGACATCCTCCGTGCCTCTGCCGAGTCCCCGCGGCCCAGCAGCCGCGTCCCGGTAAGCGTCACCGGCACCGGGCAAGGGGAGCCCAGGCGCGGGCAGGCAGGGAGCCTTCTCCCCGCTCAGAGCGGAGCCCCTGCCCTCCGGCAGGCGCACTGCCCCGTGCGCCGGTGCCCCGAGCCGCGGAGCCCGGGGAAGAGCCCGCTACACGCTCGGGACGGAAAGGGGGAGAGGGGCCCGAGGCAAAGGCCGTGCCACCTTGGCGTTCAGCAGCTCGCGGCCAAACCCCTGCCCGTCCCCAGCCGCTAGTGGACACAAGCAATATTCCCCGCTGCCAATACCGCTGTTTTTTTAACCAGAAGGGACTCTAAATTAGTTTCCCAGCTGCACAGGGAAACTAATTCGCGGTGTTTTGCGGTGACACGAGTTTTATCACCAGGAGAATATCTCAGCAATTAGGCTGCAAGAGGCATCGCCGCGGAGGCAGAGCGGGGAGCCCGGACGGGGCCGGGGCCCCGGGAGAGCCGGGGCCGGAGCCTCGGCACCGGGGCAGACGCTGGCGCTGCAGAGACGCCCCAGAGCCTCCGCAGGCTGTTTGGCACGGCGCGAGCACCGCATTGCTGCCGCCTCCGCAGCCGCCGGCGCCCGCCCAGCCGTGCGGCGTTACGGGAAGGCCCCCAGGAAAGGAGCGTTTTCCCGCGTTTGGAAAACCCGCAGGCGGAGGCTGGGCTGAAGCCCCCGTGCCTCTCCTGGATGTTGGTTTGATCGCGGGGATTTTGCGCGCCGCGCCAGCACCAGCGCCGAGCGCCCAGGCCGCCGGGGCCGCGCGGGGCCCTGCAGCCGGCTGCAGCGCGCGCCAGAGCCAGCGGGCAGGAACGGGGCCAAGAAAGACCGGGGGGCCGCCCGGCGCGCGGGCATCTGCGAGGTGCCGGCTGCGGCAGCAGATGCCTGGCTGCAGCCGACGCCGGCGCTCGCCCGCTAACAGATGCCGCGGAGCCGGCGACAGCCGTTGTCCGAGCGCGCCGCCGAGCGCCGCGCTGGCCGCGAAGCCGGCGGGGCCCCGAGGCCTCCGCCTGGCCCGGAGGCGGCGGGCGCTCCGCGGAGCGGCCCTCCTCCCCTTTTCCCTCGCCGCCGAGAGCGCCGCAGCTCCGGGGGGGCGGAAAACGAGCTGCGACACGCCGAGGAGAAGGAAACGGGGGAATCGCGGATACGCGCGGCCGCCGTCCCGCCGGAGCGGCCGGGGGCTCCCGCCGGCGGGGCCGTCGCTGCAGCGAGCAAAGGCACAGCAGCCTCGGGGACCCCCAGGAGCCACGCGCAGGGCGGGCAAAGGCCTGAAACGCCCGCAGGAGTGAAGCTCCCTCCCGTGCTAACGCCGATGCGTTCACAAACTTTGGAGCTGCCGGCGGTCCGGAGGCGACGCCGGCCCGGTAACTCTCCGTACTTCATTAACGAGAAGGACTGCCCAGGTTTCACGGGAGGCTGTAAAACGCTCGGGTTGTACCCTCTGGAGATGACCCCTCCTTTTGACCGCACGCAGGGTGGCGGGGGTCAAAGCCCCTGACAGCAGCAGCAACGATAACTCCCGCTGCCCCGCCGGAGCAAGCCGGGGCTCAGCGGAAACCTCTCCGCAAGCTAACTAAAGGGGGGGAGAGGCCCAATCCTGCGCCAGCGGGAGGCTCAGGTGCTCCGAACCGCTCAGGGCTGGGTGCTCGGGGCGCGAGCACGCAGACCGATTTTTAAAGCCGGCCCCGCACGTTCTGCGTTTGCATTTCCGCAGCGCCGCTCGAGACGAGGCCGCGCTGGACGCCGAGGGCTCTGCTCGCCTCCAGGCTCCCGCTTCTCCGGCGGCCGCAGCAGGAGCGACCTGCCCCCGTGCAGAGCCGAGGAGGCCCCTAATTGCTCAACAAATTACGTGTTTAAAATCAAACCTGTCTCTGGGAACGAGGGAAACACAGCGTTATCCACAACGGAGAACTTCTATGCTGGTTCGGAAAGTATTTAAATAACCAGATTAATCCCCTTTCCTTCAAATTGCTTAATAAAAATTGATTTCTCTTGGTGCTGAATACTTGTTTTAGGAAAAGCGGCGCTTTAGGGGTCCTTGCAGCCTCCTAACGCTAGCAAAGCTTAAGGCCTGGTCAGAATTTTTATGCCTTTCTATGTAAAGACAGAAGTCTGTCCTCCTGGGGACGTGGGTGCCTCTACCCAGAGAGCCTGGTGCCCGCAGCGCTCCGCCACACGGGGCATCGCACGAGGGGTTTCCAAGAGGAGGCGAAGAAAATCGGGACCTGAGAGTCCAAAGCACTTGATTTTAATGGCTAGTTGAGACGCAGGTCTGCTTCCCGCCTCCAAGGCCACGTTCATCCAAGGAGACCCTTCCAGCCGCGGGCAGGACCAAACCTCCCGTGCCCCAGGCTGCGGACAGGGAAGCTGAAGCATAAACCAGTCTCCTTCCACCTCGCCAGCTGGGAGCCGGCGCGGTCCGTGCTCGCCTTGCTCCTTCGTTCCTGCTCCTTTGCACTTACCACCCTGACACAGCAGACAGGCAAGGACTATGCTAGGAAGAACCAAATGAAGACAGAGTTTTTAACCAACATCACGGGAGCCTAAAGGATAATTAAATGACAAGACTTATCAGACCCCACGAGGCATTTCCATTGTATAACAGATTAAAAAATGTTTCCTTTCCAAAGAAAAAACAGTCGCTGATCTACCTTTAGCTGAATCTATTAGGCAACTCATCTGAAACAAGCTTCACATTTTTTAATTCGGCCAGCTGATCCAATCCCCTCCTTTTGATTTCCCCAGATGGCAGGAGCAGCTGCAAGAGAAAATCCTCCACCAGCCAGAGCAGCAGCATCACCTGGCCACCGAGAGCCAGCGGCGCTCGGGGAGGCGGGCGGCTGCGGCGCGGCCTCCGAGCGCGAGGGAGAAGAGCACAGCAAGGAGACAAACCCCCTCCCTCGTTTGCATCGCTGAGGGAGGCTTTAAATAGCACAACTGGGAAACAGCGGGGTCCTGCGGCCGTTCGGCCCGGGCGTCGTCCGCAGGGTGCGCGGCCGCGGCGCGGTCGTGTGCACGAGCTAATGGCCCGGAGCCGCTTGCACGAGGAGGGAATTTGGCTCAGCCTTGTGGTAAACGGAGTTAGGCCAGAAAGGACAGTCAAAACGTCTCCGTTGCAAGTTTTTCCACGTTGAAACGCAGCTTTTTGCTACGAGGATCTGCTTCCTGGGGAACATCTGCATTTTCTGGGAAAATAACCCAAACCCAGCCTTTGTCCCGCGGCCCTGCGGCGGCCCAGAGCCACCCGCCCCTCGGCTCTTGGGAGGGATGTGCCTCCGTGCTCCCTTTCCTGCCCGTTAATTCCAAAAAAACGGGCTGCAGACGGCCCCCGTTTCCGAGCCCCGCTCCCCGCGCCTCCCCCGCCCACCCTGCGGCCGGGGCTTCTTCCCTTCCTCCAAGCTGCCCGTTTGCAAGCAGAAAAGCCGTGGGCATGAGAGAACTACGAAGAGCCGCCACTTAAGCCCCCCTTCAGGAGCAGAAGGTTTTCAGCTCGCCAAGAAAAGACTTTTATTTTGTTCTGGCTTTGATGTTTCGACGGTCCGGGACTCTCCAGGCTGTTCTCCTCGATTCCTAGCAGGCAGCTGTAATTGCTCTCCCGCTTCCCCGGCCTCTATTCGGGGAGGCGTTTTAAACACAGGAACACCAGAACCCGCAGCTTGGGAGCCAACCTCAAACTAGCGCCTGCACTGCGTTAGCCGGGGAGGTTTAACCGGGTAGTGCAGGGCCCGCTTTGCTTCCGCAGCGCGCCCGGCGCCGCAGCCGGTGCCTGCCCCCCGCCCGAGCCGCCCCTTCCTCGCCGGGCAGCGCTTGGAGCCGGCGACGCGCGCGGCGCCCGCGGGCCGGCCCCGCGCCCACGCTGGGTGCCAAACGCCTCCCCGCGGGCTCGCGGCCCCGTCCCCCCGGAGTCGATCCGTCCGCCCCGAACGCGCCCGGCTTTCATGTCGGAGGCAGATGGGCAGCTCACAAAGGGCCCCGCACCTCTCCAAGCTGGTCTCTCCGCATGCCTGATTAAATCCTAATGCCCGAGTTCGAATTGATACAGTGGCTCTGGGGTGATTCAATTAGTGCAGCAGGCATGAAGAAAACAGCACAAAGAGATGTGGTAGTTAGAAAGTCATTTTCTTTTGATCATTATAGCATCTCACACGTGGAAGCAGAAAATTATAGGCTCATGTGTCTTTGCTTAATATCCTCTGGGGCCAGATTTGTCGTAACATTGAAGTTGGCTGTCAGAATTGACAAAATCATGCGGTGTTGATGAATTTACAGGGCTGCTCTTAAAAGCTGAAGCAGAATCCAGGAAACGCCTGCCAGACGCACGCGTGCAACTTCGCTAAAATCGCCTTTCCCCCCCGCCGCCGCCCCCCTCTCGGCTGCAGCCCGGCCCCGGCCGCCCTGTTTCCAGCTCCCCGGGGCAGGTGGGAGCACAGGCCACGGCGCTGCGCTCCCGGGGGGTGCATCCGCCGGGAGGCCCGCGAGCCCGAGCCCGAGCCAGCGCCCGAGCCCGCGCCCGAGCCCGCGCGGCCGGCCCGCTGCAGAGCGCGCCCGCGCCTGGGCGAAGCAAAGCCCCCTCTGCAGACCCCGCGCTGCCGGCGGCGGGGTCCCCTTCTCCGCAGGGCTTTTCACAGCGAGGCAAAGCTACCTGCAGACAGCAGTAACCCGGCTTCGCTGAAAGGGCGCCGGGGACGCGGCCGGGCGCCGGCCCGTTCCTCGCGCCGCCGAAGCCGCCGGGTTTCCCCGCGCCGAGGAGCCGCCGGCGATGCCCCGGGCCGGCCCCGAGGCGAGGGCGCGCTCAGGCTCCACGCGCTGGGGCTGTTCTTTCAACTCTTCATCAAGAGGTGAACTTGTGAGTTTTTTTTTTTTTTTTAAGGTTCCTATCCTTAAGAAAATGCTATTTCTAACTAAGTTCTGTGGTTCTGGGGGAGTGAGTTTTACACAGTTTGTTCATCTTGAGGAATCTCTTTACCTTCTATTCTTCCATCTCTGTCTGGTCTTCAAGATATGCTAATCAGTGTGTAAGTATATCCTTTCAAATAATTATCATACATTATACTCTACTCATCTCTGTATAATTTCCTCATATGCATAATCGTATTTGACTTCCTTATGAATGTAAAAACCATCTTACCTTGGGCAAGTTAATCTTCATTGATTGAATATCAAATTCATTTGAATGTGTTAGCAAAGCCATCTCCCTTCTCCTGAACAGCAGAAAACTGAAGAAAAATACACACTTACTATTCTGGTGCTGAAGAATTTTTGTGTTTATTTTGTCTTTTTTTTCTCATTTTGCTCCTTTCTTCCTGACCCACTTTTTCTCTCTCCCTCTTTCTTTAAATAAAAATCAGAATAGAGAAACTCAAACAGTAACAGCACGTGTTTTATTCTCAAACACAAAATGCTGCTTCCGCGCCGTGCTTTTGAGAAGGAGAACGCAGAAACCCTCAACGCCGACAACAACTAACTTCAAACGGGCGAGCAGCAAAGCCAAAATCCCCTCAAAGGAAATGCAGTGAGTCCCGGCAGCGCCGCGGGGGAAGTCAGGCTTTCTGCAAGGGCGCCGGGGCGGGCGCGCGGAGCGGTGCCGGGCTGCCGGCGGCCCCAGCCCCGCTCTGATCGGACTCCCGCCTCCCCGCCGGGTCCCCTCTGCCGCAGCCCGGCCGCCCGCGCGAGCCGGCCGGCAGCGCCCTTTGGCCAACGGTACCAAAAACGGTTGCATTTAAGACTCCCGCTTGAGATGGAGAGGATGAAACCTGCCCCGAGCTGCTCACCGCGGCACTGCGGGCTCGGCCCGGATGCAGAGACCTGTTTGTGCCGGGTGGAAAAGGCAAGCTGCAGCCTGACTTCCCAACTGACCTTCTCCCATCCCAGGCTATCAAGTACTCCCGGCTGAGTTTAACGTTTTTTGAAAGCTTTGCTTTGCCTTAAAAAAGAAGAAGAAGGGACAAACATAATAACAAGGCGAAAATTCATGAATTCCAATAACATTCAAATCTCCCCTAGATTAGGTGTCTCGCTGGCCTCAGCTGGAGCAGACGCTAGTAAATCGGCCCTGGGTAAAACGCCCCGGTGATGTTTCCCTTTCCAGCATTTAGGAAGCAGATGCTATTTTCATTTAAAGCCCAACCTGCATTCGGCAGAGCAGCCCCGGCCGCAGGGCCCGGGCCGGCACCCCCGTTTCCGCGCGAGCCCCGCTGCTCGGCCGCGGCACCCGCACCGGCGCCGGACGGATCCCTGAGCGAGTCCCTCCGGCTGCCGCAGCCGGTCTCCCGCCTTCCCCGGGTTTCCCCACCGCCGCTTGTGCCCCCGGCGGAGACCCTCCTGCGAGCCCCACAACCTGCGAGCTCCAGGCATCCGACAGCGCGGCTGGAACGACCGCTGCCGGTGGGCTGACGGCTGTCCGGAAATCCAGGCACGTGGCCAAAGCGCACAAGTCCTGCCTGGGCAGGATTTCCAGGCTGGGGAACCCGGACATACGGGAGCCCGAGCCCAGGTCAGCCCGAGCCTGAGCCAGGCGGGCTGCAGAAGCAGCACCCCGGATCGTCAGGGTTGTATCTCTTCTCGGTTCCAGGAGGGAAACGGGCGTTACGTAGTGTGGGATTTGTAACCTGTTTCGGAAAAGGCACCAGTGCAGCATGCAAAGATCGCATCACGAGGGGAAGCGCGGGAGAAGGCTGTGGGGTCCGAGACGGGAGCTGCTGATGGAAACCCCAGGGTTTCTACCAAACCCGCGGGTTTTTTTCTCTTTCTCTCCGTGAGGCCGGGGGGTTTCGTCTCTCTGAGGAGCAGCACGGAAACCGGCCCCGTTTCTGAAACGGTCGATCGCTTCTCGCCAAGCGGGTCGCGGCACAGACGATGCTGCGCGCGCGGTGCCGGCAGAGCACCGGCGACCCCAAAGCGGGGGGTAGCGCCGTGCTACCTTCTCTCCCAGCCCCTCCCCGTGCTCGGACACGGCGCTTTGGGGCAGAGGATCAGAGCGGGGCCGGCCCCGATAGCCGCTCCTGGAAGTTCACCCGTCCTCGCGGACACTCGCGAAGGGGTCACCGAGGGCCGAGGTCCCCGGGGAAGGCGACCAGAGGCAGCGGGGACGGCGCGGAGCTTTGCCGCGCGGACCATCTATCAGGCCCCGGACGATGCCTTTCAACGGGGATTTAATGACGACGAGGAGCAGCCCCCTTCCCGCTCTTACGGCCCCCGGGAGGCGGCGGCGCGGGAGGCCCGGCGCGGCGTGCACTCTCCCCGACCCCTGGACCCAGGGGCCAGCGCTTTTATGGGGATGAAGCGACACAGTTCCTGTAACCTGCCTCGGGGGCCCTGAAAAATTAGACTGAATCAAAGCAGAAAATGAGTTTTCATTTATCTTGTGATGATGCACGAGGTTACATGAAAGACAAATAGCTGCTTCTGACTCTTCCTTTATCATTGTCACCGCAATTAATAGGCTGTGGCCTTCGTTACTGTGTTAGCACTAAAGAGACCGCGGGCCCCGGGGGACGTTAACGAGAGGAGGGAAGCAGCCCGGTCTCCTAAAAGTTCTGCCGCGCCGAGAAACGCTAACCTGCTTCCTTCTAACCCGCTGCCGAAGCGCCGGCGGCTCGGCCAGACGAGCAGAACCGCGAGGCGGCCGGAGCCGAGCCGAGCCGAGCCGAGCCGCCGCGGCCGCACCGGCCAGGGAGCCCCCCGTCACCTCCGACGCGCACGCACCGGGCACCCGCTCCCGGGGGGCATCGCGCACGAGCTCCCGCCCCGGCCGCCAGCCTCGCCGGCGCGCTGGAAAAGCCTCTGCGCTCTCCCCACCGCCGCCTCCCTCGAGAGCCGCCCCGAGCCCCCGGGCTCCGGAGCGGACCGACGCGCGGCAGCGCGCAGCGAGCGCTTCGGCCGCGCCGGCTCGGCAAGCTGCGGCGCGGCTCCGCCGGCACCAGCTCCAACCCCCGGCACAGGCCAGTCCCCTGCCGAGGTCGGAAAGACCACGGCCGAGCCGGCGCTCCGGCCGAGCCAGGCTGCCACCAGAAACGGCGAGAACAAGAAGCTCCACCGGCCGGGAGCCTCCAAGCACCGGGCGTCCCCCGGGCTCAGCGCGTTCTTCCCGCGCTTCAGCTCGAGAGCCCAGCCCGTTCGGAGCCCTCACGACGTGCCAGCGACAAGCTCGGCTCTATCATTACAAGCTTTAACGAACCTGCTCCAAATTTCCAGGAGACTTCGTGGCCTCAGGATTACATCAACTCTGGGGTTTCCCGTTCAAAGTTAACTCTGCGCTGCAACCTGTTTTTGACCTTTATCATTAACTTTTGGTTCCAAAACACTCCTAAAGGCTTTGGTGTGGTGTATTCTAACGCAACTGCTACGCTATGTTCTTTAATTGGTACTTTTCGAGGTTAATTGAAAAGGAATCTATAAAAATTGAAATTAAGAGAATTTTGTAGGGATTAAAGTTGTCCTAAAACAATAGGGAGAAGAATGTTTATCTGGGAAAATGAAATTGCCATGCTGCAGACACACATTTACAGCCCCCAGCCCGGAGTACCCCCCCCCCCCCTTAGCTCCTGCAATGGCAAAACGAGGGGCAACCCAGGGGCCGTTCCAGACCAGGAAGATGCTATGGGTATAAAGGCTCATTTTCATCTAAATGCAGTTAACATGCTCAGAGTCATTTGGGATAAATGGGATACTTAAGGACACATGATGGCTAATCTCTGCTATGACATTTGTGGAGGAGGAGGAGGAATAATTTAGACGGAGGGTATTGTACCGCTCATGAGTTATCCCCTCTCTCCCATCGTAAGTGGGACTAATTGCCAGCCCACTAGACGGGCACGCTGTTGGCACCTCGCAGCCAAGGGTTGCGAGCCGTTTTGCAGATGTTCACCAGCTCCCCCGCAGACGCGGTACTGACCCCGTCCTGCCGACGGGGAACTGAGGCACGGCGCGTCGCTGCGTAACTTCGAGGCGGTGCTACAGAGCCTGGGCCGGGGGCCGGCTGCACCCCCGCACCCGAGCAGGAGCAGCTGCGCCGCGGCTTGCCTGCGCCAACCACCCACTGAACCATCCCAAATTTTCAGCACCACCCAGACCCTTCACAGTTAGCATGACAAAGAGTCTGCAAGGAAAGGATGGGGACAGAGAAGAATTATTCACACAAAGCGGCAGGAAGAGCAGGAGGGACTGGCTGGCAGCAGCGCCGACGAAGGGAGGTTTTGTCTGAACCCGGCAGTAAAACACGAGCCTGGGGCAGGTACAGACGCAACCACTCTGCTTCCCTCCCAGGAGCAGCAAGGCATCTACCAGGGCTGGTGCAGCAGGGCTCAGTCAAGAACTGCTTCTGTTTCTAAAGTTAATTAGAGGGATTTTTTTTTTTTACATATTCCTTTAGATGCAGATTCTAGGCTTTGCACCTCTCATCCTGTCGAGGCTCTTTCAAGCACCAGTTTCTTGATCTGCACTTGAAAAACGTCACAAATTATCAGTCAAATCAGAAAGCCAAAAGGTTTTCATCTGATTCTCCACTGCCTTTGTTCAGAAGCAGTCTTGGCAAAACCCTGCCTTTTGCGTGATACGGCTCCCGAGATGCCGCTGCTAGAGCAGGAGCATCGACAGACGAGTTCTCGTTACACCGGCCCTCGCAGCGTGGGTTTGAGGGAACCTCAGTGCAAAAACATCACTGCCTTCTCCGTCCTGGCCCCAGGGAAGCAAACAGCAAAAACTCCCCTCGACTTAAAGGAGCTGGGATTTCGCCCCTAGATGGCTCTAGGATATAAGTTGTTCAGGCCACGCCGGAGGACGATTTGCAAATCTCGGTTCCTTGTCCGTGTCAGAGCGGTACCGGAGGGCCAGGGCGTCTCTTGGAGGTGCTGGGAGCAGCGAGCAGCCTCGTCCCGGCACGCTCGCGTGGCCTCTGCCTCCTGGTGCCGCGCGGAGCGGGACGCCCCGCACGCAGCCGCCGGCAAACGCCGGAGACCGCAGCAGAGCTCAGCGCGGCGGGAGGCGTCGGCGCGTTTGCACCGTCCCCGCCGGACCCCACGAGCGGCCTGCCCGGCCCCGCGACGGGGCCCTCCCGAGCACGGCTCGCCGGGAAGCCCCAGCGCGCCGACGGAGCGCGCCGCGGAGCCCCGAGATCCGCAAGGAGCCGGGACGGACCCTGCGCTGGCGGAGGAAGAGGCGCGAGGGGAAGGAGGAACGTAATCGCTTCTCCCTCCTGTTCTGCTGGTGAAGCCTTCTCCACCTCCTGGTAATTAAAACACAAATGATGTGGACAGGATATCCTCGCCCGCTGAGACACATTGCCCATTTCCGCCACAGAGATGAAAAGTTTAACCACCATTAATGGAGTGGTGGAGAAAGCGTTCCCATACACACTCCATCACATATTTATGATGCTTGAGAAAAGATCAATAGAAGCTATATGCAAGGGTCTATAAATTTAATGTAGCATGATCATTTAGTATCAGTTGTTTTTTAGATTAATAACATAGGGATGGGCCGCAATCCTGAAACATAATAAAGTAATGCTGACTAGTTGTATAAAACATGCATTGAGTTGCCTCCATCTCCTGGCCCTTTGCTGGATGTTTACCTGCTCGGGCAGTGAGGAGGAGCTCATCCGCTGCAGCGCTTGTACAGCACCGAGCACAGCGGGGCCAGAGCGAGGAGACGGCATGGGCTGCCCTGGGGCTGCGGTCCGTGGGGAGCGCTTCCCCGGGGACCGATCGGGTACGCAGGAAGCGAGAGGGAAGAAACTGTGCCCCGGCTGCACGGGGGCCAAGGACTGGCTCTCTGCATTGACCACAATATGTTATGGTTCACTGGAAGGACCTTAAACTTACAGACAAGGACACGGCAGTAAAAGATGAAGCACCTGAACCCCCCATTTCCAGATTACTAGACCCCAGGTGTGTGCTAGGGAGCAGTTAAATTTCATCATTACCCTTTCTTCTATGGTATTTTTTATAGTCCTTTTTACTACTGGCACTAAAGGTGCCGGACGCATCCCAGGAGCTAAGAGGACATCACTCGTCAACCTGACTGCTCACTGATATAAAAAAATGACAAGTCCTGGCTTAATCTTTTTGATAACTGTGTTCTGCATGGCCCATCCATCTCCATGGAGGAGTTTTGGTGAAGCTGGAAGACAAGAACATCACAGCATTTAAGAATGAAAAATTAAGTGCCCTTTTTGAGCACAGCATGGAGCTTATTACCGCAGAACTGTTTGCCGGCTCCTCCTCGGGTTGTGTGCATGTGCCTGCACTTGTCTGGAGCGAAGCGCCTGTTTCCAGCCTTTAATAAGCTGGCTGCAAACAGGAAAGACGGAAGGATGGACAGACCAACTGGCAGATTCAAAGGACCTAGAAATTCAGAAATCCCTGGCTTCAAAGCAGTTAAACACAGGCATGCAGGGGCAGAACGAGTCTGTCTCTTCCTACGCACACCTGACCCGTGGCTGTGGCTCCGTCCGCCCCGGGGCCAGCCGAGAGCTCTCGGCGTTCGCCGCGAGCCTCGTGACCGGGTGCCTAAAGCTCCTGGGTTCAGGGGAAAACAAGGAGGTTTGATATACGTGTAAAACCAGCGGTCATAGCGGAAAGTTTTAAGGTGTGAGCCTCAAGAGCTTGAGGCCAATGCACAGGGACCCTGAATTATTTTTTTTTTATCTTTTCATTCAGTTCTGCGTGCTGGCGTCGTTGAGCCCTGCCCTGATGCGCCAGCCAGCTCCTGAGGTCGGCTGCCAACAGCGGCGTGCCGCTGAGCCCCGCTCGCGGGAGCCCCTTTCTGCCACCGCAGGCTTCCGTCGACGGCTTGCCAAATAGTCACGGAAGATCTTCAGAGCAACCCCGCGGAACAAAACGCTCCCGTTCAGCTGGAAATCCCCCCGGCGCACCGAGGAACAGGGCTGGGAGCGATCCGGGAGCGTGGGGTTTGTGCGGGCGCGGCGGCGAGCGCGCCGTCCTTGCGCGAGCGGGGCGGCACGGGCGTGCGCTACAGGGCACGGCCGCTCTCCTAGAGACGCAGGCTGCGGCCACGGGTACCGCCGCTGCCGTGGCAGGAGCGAGGCCTCTCCCGCGCCCCGTCCGCCGTGCCCTCGGCGCGGGCACGCTGCGGCGAGCCGGCCGAGCTCGCAGCGCCAGCTCCCTCCCACCCCTCCCTCCGCCCGCGGAGCCTGCAGCTTCGGCGAACTGGCAGCAGAGCGAATTGTAATTTAATTAACTCTTAAGTGCTCGCGTAATGCAGGCTGACAGGGCTTCCCCAGCCCTCCGGAGCGGGAGCCCCGCGTGCTTTGTCTCTTTTGGCAGGCGCGGGGCGCGGCTGGAGGAGCCGGAGTTGATTAAGCCGTCCTGGAAGGACGGGCTCGCGGCAGGAGATGCCAGCGCGCCCTCCCCGACCGCCCTGTTTTAAGCCCTGGCTGCTCGTTTTGAACGGTTAGCCGCGACCGCCTTCGGCAGCGGGACGGGAGCGAGGCGGGCGGTCCGGGCCAGGCCCCTGTCGCCGGCACCCGGGGCGCCCCGCACACCGCGCCGAGCAGCCACCGCCGCCGAGCAGAGGGCAGGCGCGTTCCCAGGGCACCCGGCCCAGGGCCCCCCGCGCGGGGGGCCAGCGGCGGAGCACGTCGCCCTGCACAGAGGGCTGCCCCCGCGGCGCCCACCGAGCTGCTCGGAGACCGCCCCGACTCGTTTCCCGTGCAGCACGCGGCGTCCCCGGAGGAGGAGAGGTTTGGATGCTGGGCTGCAAGCCGGGAGCTGAGCTTGGCCGATGCTCAGCCCAATGTCTCTGCGCCTCAGCCCGCCTGCGGTTAGGGGACGATGAGGACGCTGCCCTTCATCTCGGTGCTTTGCAAGGCGACCGCGCGTGCGAGGAGTCGCGCAGCGCGCCGTACAGGCGCCACGGGGAGCGAGCCCACGCTCCTGGCCTCGTGGCAGGTAGGCCAGCGCGCCAGGCGCTGAAGTCCCGCAGCCCGTTTCAGGCGCCTCTAATCACAAATCGTCCCCTCGGGTCATTCGAAACAGCTCTTCACATCCGTATCCTCCTCCTCCAGGCCCGAGGGGCTCCCTTCGAGCGAGAAAACTCCCGCAGGCGTCAGCGGGGAGAAGGCAGCCGACGTGAAACAACACGCAAGGGAGAGGGGAGAGGCGGAGATTTTCCACTGAAACCTACTTTTTGTGGAAAACTGGGTTTGTAACAAAATGAAAGCAAATGTTGAAAGTGCTTAGGCTTTCCCTGCTGTTTTGATTTTTCATCAGAAAATCAAAGAGAAGAACACTGTCACAGTTTCTTTCCTCAATTTTTTCTTTTTCAGTTTCTTTTGGCCAAAGGGTATAAAAGATACTTTGGGTGTCTTCCACATTTTTTCAGGTTTCATATTGTCAGCTCCCTGACGAAAACTGGGATTCTCCATGGGAAGTCAAACGGCCAACCAAAGTGCCCGCGGCTCTCCTTGGCTTCCCCTCTTCTCCAGGCCACCGACCCCTCGCAAGGACGCGCTGACCCTCGCAGAGCCCTCGTCCCCGCGTTATTTTACCGGTGGCTTATGCAGACCGCAGATTTCCTGATCTTCTGCGGCCGGCCCCCGGCCTGCCCTCTCCGTGCCGGGGGGGTGATCAGGGACGCCTTCGGGCGTTCATTTATTACCAGCTCCCGTGCTTTGCGTGGGAGGCGAAGCCAACGGAGGCGTACCGCGCAGCCGGCCTGCTCGCTGCTGGCGACCACGACGAGCCCGTCCGTTCCCTGGGGTTCAACGACCCCAAACTATCAGCGGTAGCTGGCTTTGAACCGGGAACCTGCAAGCAACAAGCCTGCACGCAGCCTTTCCATATCGCTTCTCCCGCCAAGCTGCACCAACCATCGGCCGGTGCAGTCTTTGCCCCGTACCCCAGACCCAGCTGCCTTGCACAAGGGCCAGATGTTACCGCTTGCGCTTTGGTGGCCTCTGGGGCCTTCACTTCATTCAGCTGGGTGGTGGGTCAAGGCACTCCCACCAGAGCGGTATGGGGTTTTTTTTCATCCAAAGGTGCAGGAGTGGGAGGAGAGAAGGACCCGCCGTATTTCAGGGCACGCGGAGTCGACTCTGGGGTTGTGCAGTTTGCTCCGCACAACGCCAGTCCTTCTGGGGCGTTCAGAGGTCCTCGGCATCTCCTGGCATCTGGGGCGATTCCAGGCTACCTGCGGGTCCTACGTCCGCCGCGCCCGTACCGCGGGGCCGCACACTGTATTTTTCTCCCTGCTTCCTCTTCCCACGTTTGTCTCGTCTCTTCGGCCTGATCTGGGATCGCCCCCCACTCCATGTGCGTGATGCAGAGGATGGTGGAGCCCACTCCACGCTGGGGCGCTTGCTATGCTACGACGAGCGAAGACGGCTGCGTGCCCTCCTGGCTCAAAATCGCCCGATAGTAACGATAGCAACAGTAACGGTGACCACAACAGAGCAACCGGCGATGAAAAATACCCCCCCGACCCTGAAAACGCGCCCAGGAAGGACTCTGCGTCAAGCACCTGGGACTGTCTGAACCCCGAGCTCGGGGAGGCTGCTCGGGAAATAACGGCGGGGCTGGTGCGAGAGCTGTTTATGCGCCGGGAGAACGTGCTTGGGCACGAGCGGTGGAGCCAGCTGCGGGTGAGAGGCACGAAGGAGACGGGAAGCCGGGCGCCCTGCGAGGGCAGGAACGGCAGAGCAGCTGCCTCCTCCGGAGCCATCGCCGGCGCTGACCTTGGGCTCCGCCGGCGTGGTATCCACCGCCGCTGCGGCATCCACCGCTGCTGCAGCCCCATCCATCAGCGACCCCGAGGAGGAGGAGACACGGGCGAGAGGAAACCCCGGGAAAAAGCAACGGGAAATACAAAGAGGATTGGAAAAGCGGGGACCCCAATCCTGAATGCGCTGACGGTGCCGTGCTGTAATTGATAAGCACCAAATCCAGCAGGGATTCGCAGAGAAGAGCACCTCGTTAATCAAAGCCCAAGGTGTCGGGACGCCAGGCAGCGGAGGGAGCGGAAGGGGCCTCCGGAGCGGGAGAGGGCACCGCGCACGCGCGCCGGGAACGCCCTGCCCGCTCGGGCAGCCACAACACAAAATTCGGAATTGCAAAAAACAACCTGCCGACCAAAAGCCACAAACAGGTAAAGTTCTCGAGGACTCCAGCAGCCTTTGCACGCGTGGGAAGGACAGAGGCAGCTCAAGGACTCGGCCAACCGCGACGTCTGGCCTCCCGGCTTGGGCTCTCGCGCCTGAAACCGTGACCGGACCGCCCGCACACGCCAGAGCCGCCTCGCCCGTACCCGGCCAGGCCGAGCGCCGCAGCCTGCCGAGACCGACGCGACGGCGCGGAGGGAGCCGCGTCCCGGCGCCCCGCTGGGCTGCGGCCGGGCGCGCGCGGGCTGCGCGGCTCCGCCGCCGAGCCAGAGCGGCCGCGACGCTGAGCGGAGCAACGTGCGCGAAGCCAAGGCCAAGGGCTAGCCATCACCCGAACCTCGCGACGGCTCTACAATTCGGTACAGCTGAGCCCCTCTCCCTTCTCCTCTGGCAGCTCTGCCCCTCTCTGTCCAGACATTCCCATTTCTCATTCCTCTGCGGGTGCATTTTCACTAGCTGAGCTGATTTCACTCGTGCGCCCGCCTAGATGTCTTGGAGAACTTCTATTGCTTGCCTTGTTCGTCTGCTAACACAGTATAATTTAAAGAACCAAAAAGGACCGTTCATTTTTCGAGAGAGAGGGAGAAAAAAAGAGGTCGCCAGCTCTTTAGCTAAGCCCTCTTTGATAGAAAACTTTAGCAGGCAATCATCAGCAAACCCAGTATTTGCAAAATGGAAACAAATGAGAATCGTGTCTGGAAGCCCAAAGCACCCACCTCTGCATGCTCTGGACTGCCTGTCGCCTCTGGGCACACGTGTCCAAACTGAACTTTGAGAACACTCGACGGGGCCTCTAGTCCCAGTTGTCACCACTGGCTTACTGGGAAGCCTTGGGAAGGTCATTTTGTCATCATTTCTTCTGGGCAGAATGAAGACGGTAGAAGATGGCAATGTAACACTCCAGAGAAAACCTGGCAGCGGCTACTGTCACTAACTGGTCACTTCTCTGCTCTGGGTTTAAGGAGAAAAGCATTTCGCAGCCCTGGGGCATCCCGAGGGTCAGGACTACCCAGAGTCGGGGAACCCAGCCCTGCCTCCTAATGCCCCGCTCCTGGGTCCCAGCACACACCAACACCCCCCTCGCCAAATTACGAAGGAGTCTCTTGATGCAAAGTTACGCATATCCTTTTTAGCAAAGGGTTTCCACCAGTACGCGTCTATCCACAGCGGCTTTATAGAAACTTTTTCTTAAAAATACAGATTCATAAAAACAAGCGCAACGACAACATACTAATGCCTGTAGTTACTTATTCACAGTCAGTGGTTATGTTTTCCTTCAAGCAAGCCATTAAACTTGTTAGCTTCTGGTTAGACACTAATTTTCTTTTTCAAAGAAGCAATGTGTTAGGAATTATGTTAATGAGGTATAAATCAAATCCATGCTTAAGTCAAAAGGCTGATGCCATCTAAACATATCCTATGTATCAACAGCAATACAATTTCGTAGGTATAATCCATCAACAGCCAATCTGGTCAGCTACTTCATTACAGATAGATAATTAATGTCCAGTAATAATAAGCTGCCTTGATTTTGTTGTTCTTGAGAAAAAAAAAACCTACCATTTTTAGGCAGTCTAAAATGGTACATTTTAAAAGAGGTAATTGTTGAACATTAATTTGCCATCAATCAGGAGCGTAGCTAGAGTTATTTATCTCTTTACCTGATCATGCTGAAAAAGCTTGAAGGGGGAGAGAATATAGCAACAGCAACTGGAAGCTGTCAATAACTGGGTCTGAAAATGAGGATTTCCCAGGATAATAATGACATTACTTAGCTATGAATAGTGCTTCCCATGTAAAATACGGAGATAACCATGCAACAAATAGGTCATTTCTTGTAGCACTTCACCGGCGTTGAGTATCTGCGCAGCATGAACACCATTCGTCTGCCGTAACGCCAGTGATTTGGGGTATCTATCGGCATTTGCTATTGTCCCAGGACCAATCTGGAGAGGATAGTTTGATCTGCCGTGCTTCTGGACTTGGTGTGGGTGAGATATGAGAGCGCTGGTTGTGAGCGGTGATGGGGTATCAGTCAGATGGATGGTGAAGCTTCAGCCCAGGAAAGAGAAGAGAAAAGGGAAAGAAAGAAAAGAAGAATGAAAAAGAAGAGACATCTATCTCCCATCTCAGCTCTTCATCATCCAAAAAAAGTAAGATACAAAAGGTATCTTGGCTATATCGCATTGATAGATGTCACCTCCTCTCTGTAACCATGCCAGGCCTTCAGCCAAGAAATGTGTTAGCATATTCAGATTTGAGAAATCTCAGGGAATGCCAGCAAAGTGATGTCGGGGGGCACCTGGCTGACTTTGCAGCCCTTGTATTCAGGGAGAAAAATCAGTAAAATTTGTCCCTTAGAAGTAACAATAATAAAAGGAAAATAAAATCTGTAAAGAAGACAAAACTTGTGAAAAGCAGAAGCACACAAAAACGAGCAGACAGGACAGGGTGAGGGTAAATGGGCAAGGACGACTTCTTAAAGAATTTAAGTTGCAACGAAACAGGAGGGGAGAGGAGAGACACTGGGCTAAGTTTGGTTAGCACGTCCCTGGCACGTCCCCCTGCCTCGGGAAGCCCCCCTCCCTCCTGCCTCCTCCTCATTACTATTATTTGTGCGCGGCACACAGTACAGCATCTCATAACTCACCATGTTTATGATAAAGCAGAGCAGTTGTTTTTGGAGACAGGCACTTTGGTATTCAGTAGCCCCAGAGGCTATGCCGCGGTGTGCTCTCTCCTCCGTTCGCTAGCTAACGTGCCAATTTTTTCCTCCCCTTTCTCGAGTGTGCCTGAAGGAAATTTATTGCAGCAGGCGACTGCTATGGGCAAATACTAATAAAATGCTGTTTTGCTGCAATTTGTTTAATTGGCCACAGAAGAGAAGCCTTGCATGTTAGATCCAGCTTCTGACACCTCCTGCCCAGTCCACAGATGTTCTCAACATGAAGTGCTCACATCTCCATGTTTATGGTAGGGAGAAAACAAGCCCCTACTATTAAATCTTTACTATTGCTGCAGATCTGTTTTGATTTAACATGCATATTTACTGTGGCAGGCTGCTGGCAACCCCTCTGATTTATTCAGCAAAACGTACTACTTAACATACACTCTCCCCTCCTTGCTACCTTCCAAATACTCTTTCCTATCCCTCAAAAAAACCCACGTGGGCCCAAACAAACCAAATAAACAATCTTCTGTCTCATGAACAACAAAGAAGAAAAGCAGATTCAGAGCCCTGAAACACGGATAATCCTCTGGGCTGAATAAGTTTGTGCACAAAAGTTTCTGTCCTTCTCTTATCAACATGACTGAACTCTGCCTGTATGGGCTAGTGTTCATGCTTCATGGAGATTTTTGGTGCATTATAGTATTATTCTTTATGGTTAATTCAGATTTTATGGTTCAGCTCAAGGATTGCCATCAGGATTGGGGCCCTATTGTGCTGCCTGCTGCACAAATACACGCGGGGGCCAGAGCAGGTACTGAAAGGTTATAATCTATGGCATTAGCAAGAATAATATGTATAAGCAGCAACTGAATCTGGTGAACAATTGCTCTCGCTGTGGTAACTGCCTGGGTTGCAGCTCATCTGTGAAAGCAGTGAGCAGCGACGCGGGAACTCGACCACCCCGGACTTTGCCCCCGACGGACCCGCTCGTCCTGCGCCGGTCACTGGTGAGTTCAGTGCACAGTTTGCACGGGGCTGTATTTGTCACCGGGGTCTCGAGAAGCCTGGTCTGTATTTACGCAGTGCTTTGAGATCCTAGGATGAAAATTGCTGCGAAGCACACTTGAGTAGTACGTGATTACTGAGGGGAAAAAGATGAGATTTGCGTATCTCTGCCAGGGACAGCAGTAATGCAGGTGCCAAAACACGGCATGCAGCTGCTTCAAATCAGCATTTAGGAATCAGAGTGCAGTGTGGGTTTCATTGGGTTTGAAGTCGGACTTGAGGTGGGGAGGTATGGTACACGTTGCGCCACAGGTTTGCACGATGGTAGGAGATTTAAAGCCATAAAGGAAGGCAGCTGCCCTGCATTGCCCAATTTGTGTATTCTTACGTAGCTTGTGCTATGAAAAGGAACTTTAAAAAGCTCTTTAGGAGATTTTTGGTGCTATAAATCCTCCCTTTGCCCCATGGCAGTGGTGGAGCGCATCTCCAGCTGCAGACGCAACTGTGCCGAGCACGTGGTGGCTGGACCTTCTAACGCCGGGTAACGACCGAGGGGAAAAAGGACTCTGAGGCTGAGCCATCCTAAACAGTGATTTGTACACACTGAGAATATTACAGCTCTCCTAGGACTTCCCTGACGCTCATTAAGTTTCCTCTTTGCTGCATATTTCAAAGGTTTTAGGTACGGGAGCTACAAGCCTCATTTAAACTGACTTACAACCCGAGCCGTGCAGGCACTGCGCCCCGGTCTCCTCGCTGCTGGCCACCGGTGAGGGCAGCCAGGAGACCCGGTGCCTCCTCCTCCTCCTCCGCATCTTCAGCACGACGCTGGGCGAGCTCGGGTCTCCGGGATGGTGATGATATGAAGAAAGCGGCTCTGATTTTACTAGCTATAGGATGAAAGTGGCATTTAAAACACTGCTTAACTCAAATGCAAGGGAACGAGATGTAGACAGAGGCCTGTAAAATGCTTTCCATGAAGACAGGACAGCTCTGAGGAGTGCTGGCGGGTGACGGGACCTGTTATTTCATAATCACAGGTTAAAACCTGACTGTAGCGGGTAGCGGATAGAAAACCTTTCCTTTGATGCTGGCAAGCAAACCGGCGGCTTTCCGAACCTCCGGGATCTTGGCTGTCCTCCTGGCCCTCTGCCCTGGCCTGGGGCAAGCTGCAGGAGAAGCAGGGAGTCAACTGCAGCTTCCAGATGCTGGGGTTAACGCTCCAGAAACGTCCCTGTGCTTCCCGCTGGAGGAGAGAGCAGTCAGGCCGCCTCGGGCAGGGACAACGGTGCCGTAACCATCGCAACACAACCAGGCCTCAGCAACAGTCGGGAGCAAATCCGGAACTGTGCAACCTCGCTAACCAAGTTTGCAGGCTGCTGGCTCTCCTGCCCGGGGCAGAGGTGGAGGACCTCCCGCCGAAGGGAAGCAGCACACCAGGCTTGGTCAGAGCTAAAGGTACCAGCGAGAAAGGCGACAACTGCCCCGGGGAGCCCCAGGGCTGAGGGACGCGCGGCGAACTGCACCTGCTGCTTTCCCGGCCGCGGTGCGCGACGCGCTCCCCTGCATGGATTATTTTCTTTACTCAAGCAAGCTGTTATCTGGAGCCGCAGAATGCAGACCATTATCCCCGGCTCTATCGCACCCGTTCCTCCCTTCTTTTATCTTCTCTTATTGAGGAGATTAAAATACTAACACGTTCAAGGAAGCCGCCCCTGGAAGGCAGAGGTGCTAATCTCCATAGAAATATAAGGATATGCTAATCTCACAAGATTCTTATTTGTGCTAAAAATATAGAGGTGGATAATTTTGATGGGGCAAACGTGGGGCACCTCCAGCGCCCCACGGCAGTAGTACCTAGCCACTGACGACCACAGCCGAACAGCCAAACAGGACATTTTCCCGTGCTGCTCCGGTTTAGTCTTTATCCAGATGGACCATTCCCGAAGCCTCGGAGAGAAAGCCTTGCTGGCCAGCCAGCGTGCCCTTCTTTCCGGAGGCAAGGCTCCCACTGAGCACTTCAGTTTAAAAAGTGGGGCAGAAAACATCACAGAAAGAAACTTTCAGAGATTTCCTGCCTCCAACGAGGCCAGACGTACTGGGACGCAGGTTCTACTCCCGCTGCTGCCCGCGCCAGTGTGCCGTCTCCAGCCGGTCTCGCCGTCTCCCTCAGGTAGCTCTGAAAATGGGTTGAACGCGCTTCCCGGGCCCGAGGCAGCGTTTGGCAGCTCCTACGCCGCTCTCTGGAGTTCGTTCAATTTGTGCTTATTGTGTCTTGCTCTTCTCACCACCGCTTGCAGGAACCCCAGAGCTGTTATTCACTCTAAGAAATTAATAACAATACTCCTTAGCGCTGGAGCAGCTTAAATTATTTTGTTTTGCTCTTTGCAGAGGCTGCTGGAAGTGCAGGCAGTTGGCGGGGCAGCGCAAGGGATCCTACTCGCAGTCCTTCCCGCGTCTGGAGAGCGATGCCCAGGGAACAATCCGGGGGCAGCGACTTCTTCCAGGAGAGATGGGAACAGCGGGTGGCGCAGCCTGCTCCTCTCAAACTATCATTTCTTGGCGCCTGTGCCCTAGGGCAAAGCTCCAGCAGAACTCCAGCCTGGGCACCGCGCCATCCTAGCAGATGGTCCCGAGCGCAAGAAGCCAAGCGACGAGGCAGCGCGCGCAGGCTCCGCGCTTGCAGGGCTTCGGAGGCGATTCCCAGCCGCGGCCTCCCGGACCCACCTGCACCGGGGCTGTGCGTGCTGAGCCGGGGTCGCACCGTCCCCGATTCGGGGCAGGATTCACTTTAGCGTCAGGAGCGAGACGAACCAAGCCGTGCGCCGGGGGCTCCTCCTGCGCAGCCGGGGCGCCGGGCCGCGCGGGGACCGCCGCCCCTGCCGCGGGGCTGCGCGCTGGCAGCCCCCAGATTGAGGACAGCTTTCCCTACCTCTTCCTGGGGTGCCACGGGGGCCCGGGGCTGCCGGGCTGGGCGGCGAGCACGGTGCAGGCGAGCGCGCATCCCGCGGGTGCTCCCCGGCCGCGGCGCGGGCTGAGCGCAGGGCGCCCGGGCGGGACGGGACGAGACCCCCGCTTCCCTAGCGGCACACGCGGATCCTTTCCAAGGCTTCCTGCGCTTCCTCACGTATTAAGCTAAGCTAACCAATTTACAATGCAAATGTTACATAGATTACAAAGGGTAAATGAGTTGTATGTTGAAGGAGATAGGCTTTATCCAGACAAAAGTGGAACAGACCTGTGGCAAACTGCAATTAATGACCCGAACACATCTTCCAGAATGAAAAATTCATCGAGTCCTCTAAGGATATATAGCCCAAGCAGAAGAAATTATTCACCACCTTCTACATATCCAGAGTGTCACCAAGACTATTTATCTGGCAAATGAAGTACTTCCCTTCAGCCTTAATACTTTTGCTACCATATGGTCCAAAAAATCAGAGATTTTCTACAGTAGATTTTATAAAGAAAGTGCAATTCTAGGGAAACTGAAAGCTTGCGAATTGTTGGGCTAAGGACAACTGCTGAAAAACGAAGATCCCCCTGCAGACCTGTGCTAAGAGCATGGGGCATGAGGCAAGGGCAGCTGGGTTTCCTGGACTTGCGGTGTTGAAGACTCTTTGGGCAAATAAAAAACCTGGAGAAATTACTGGGTGTCAGTACGACAGGTCCGGACAGAAAAGGAAAAACACGTGGCTCCCAGCAGGTACTTGGCACGCGTCTTCCAGAAAATCAAAGCAAAAAAAGAAAACCAAAGGCACGGCGTTTCTCTACGGCACGTCAGGACGGCGACCTCAGATTGGAGATGCTGGCGCACGCCGGTCACCCGATAAAATCTCGGCTCCCGAACTGTGACATTGAGCAAGTCAATTAACAGTCTGACCATGTGTACTGGGAAGATAAAACCTAACTGCCCCGCTGGAGGGGAGCGCTGTTTGTTTCATTAATGCATGTAAAGCGCTTTTGTGGTCCCCAGGTGGGTTGGGAAGTGCTGTTATAAAACTGGGACTAAATCTGAGATATTCCTCTCCTTGCCTGCACCGGGAATGAACACAGCAGCTGCTGCGCAGCCCCTCGACGGTTCAAGTGATTCAGTATTTCTTCGTGCTTTACTACCCTACCCCTCGCGCATCAGCAAAGGCAGAAACAGCTGCGGAGGCCACCATTCGTTTCACAGGAAAAAAGTTTTCTCCTTTCCTATAAACGTCAATGGTAAATTTTGGCTGCGGGTCGGCTGCCGGAGGGGAACCGCTCTGGCGAGGAGCCCGCCGGGGCGCGGGGAGGGCGGCCCAGGCCGCGCGTCCCGCTCGGCCGCCCCGCATGCAGCCCAACTTTGCAGCTGCCCCTTGCCGGGCCGCTCGCGCCCCGGCAGCCCGGGGCGCCCCGGAGCAGCGCGGCTCGGCGCGGCTCTAGAAGCAGGCGCTGGACGCGCAGCCCTCCCCGGCGCGCAGCCCTCCCCGGCGCGCAGCAGCTCCGGCCTCGCGCTGCTGTTTGCCGAACGAAACCCATTCCGTAACTCAGGCGAACCGGTTAAGCAGCACTCATCATGCCTAATTTACAAAAGAAGGGGCATATTTCAAAATATTTATTCTGCCTTTCCCAGTTGGATTGGCATAAGCATGTGGAAATCTTCAAGGAATCAAACAACTGTTAATCACCTCCAGCTATTCCAGGCTGAGTTTGCTGTGTAAGCTGCCTCCCTCTGTTTGCACATAAGAAGCAATGACTCAAACAACCCTACAGGGAGTATTTTTCCCCCCCTCCTTTTTAACGATAAGGTCTGGCCAAACGGCTTAAAGGGCCCAGCTATTTAGCATCGGAGCGGCACCTCCTCGCCGTAATGTCCGTGTTGGTATTCGGAGGGCGGGCAGGCGGGGGGCTGCCCCCCATCTGGCCTTGCCAGACCGGGTGCCTTCGGCTTCCCCTCAAGGAGCCAAGGCTGCACGGAGGCTCCTGGCTCCACGGAGCATCCTGACTGCACAGAGGCTCCTGGCTGCACGGAGCATCCTGGATGCACAGAGGCTCCCGACTGCATGGAGCATCCTGACTGCACAGAGGCTCCTGGCTGCACGGAGCATCCTGGATGCACAGAGGCTCCCGACTGCATGGAGCATCCTGACTGCGTGGAGGCTCCCGGCTGCATGGAGCATCCTGACTGCGCGGAGGCTCCCGGCTGCGTGGAGCATCCTGGATGCACAGAGGCTCCCGGCTGCTGCTGGACGTTGGGGCAGCAGCATGGGCTCAACGAATCCCAGCCGTGCTGCAAAACCTTCCCCAAAAGGCTCCGGAGGCGGAATTCCAGGTCACAGATGCTTCGACTGACGTCGGGTCTTGCCCACTGAACGAACCAAGCTCCGGCGCTCTCAAAAGACGAGCGGAGCCAGCGGCGCCCGCCCCTGCAGCCTCTGCGGCGGTGGGAAGCAGGGAGCTAAGGCGAGCGCTGCCCCTCGCCCATCCGCGCCCTGCTGCGGCAGGAATTTGGGAGACGGTCGACGTTTCGCTTTACCCTTCCTACGGCGTCGGCACGCCGCACGTGATGCCGACATACCTCGTGCCCTGAATCTGCAAGGGAAGAGCGAGATCCTCGCCGCCCTCCTAGCTCGCTCCCAGCTCAGCTGCAGCCAGAGGCGCAAATCCCTCCGCGCTGCCGCTCGCCTTCCTCGGCCCGAACAAATCCACGCCGACACCCGCAGGCCCTGCCCCTCCGCGGAGAAAAGCACGGGCGGGAGGGAAACACCACGGGACGGGGGGCTGGAGGCCAGCGCGAGATGCGAAGCCTCCGCGAGACCCCACGCAGCCGGGCGAAGGCTGCTGCGACTGTCGCCCTTCGGGCTGTCGCTGCTAAGGTATTTGCTACAGTGAAAGCTGGAATTTTTTCCATGAGAAAATCCCCAACGGACTGAGGAGGACGCGGCGGCAGAGGCGCAGCTCCCGCCCGCAGCCCCGCGGCCGCGTTCCCGCGCGCGAGCCGGCTCCGGGCACGCCGGCTGCCGAGCGCCGACGTGCGAAGGCGCAGCCGAAGCGACCGTCGCAGCCTATTTAGCTTTTAATTGGGATGCTCGGAGAGCGGATACCGCGGCCCCGTTTCATCGCCTCTCTTAAAGTGGATCTGACTCGCAGGAAACGACCTGACGTGCAGCCGCGTTACTTACAGACCGGGCTCGAGCGCCGGCGGCGCTTCCCGCGCTCCCGGCGCCGAGAGGGGCCGCGGGCGGGCACCGGACCGGGAAGCTCGGGAATTAAAGCATTGCAATCACTGAATACTGAAATACTCGTTGTTAACCGGGTCAGAAATAACCACGTTATTTTGCTTTAGACCTGAAAATATTCAAGAGTTAGAACGAGTCCTCCCCAAGCTGGACCCGCTATTTTTAACGTTCGCCTAACGTACAGCAGCTAAAACTGACTTAAAAGACGTCTTACGGGTGAAGACCTCAGATTACATTTTTGTCTGCACAGGGTAAATTTTATGGCCAAAGCCTAAACCTTTCAGCCACGGCGAGCGGTGCGGCAGCAGGCGGCTCGGCTGCCGGCCGGCCGCGCCGGAGCCTCGGCTCCCCGCAAAGGCTCGCGGGGCCGAGGGGAGGAGCGCCCGCCCGGCCGCCCGGCCGCCCCGGGAAGCCGAGGTCAGGATCCCTCCCCGGGCCGAGCCCCGCAGCCCGGAGCCGCGCTCCGCTGGGGGCTCGCGGGCCCCAACGCGTTGGAACGCGGACGATTTGCAGAATTATTTTTGCTGGTTTCGCAGGTTTGAGTGGCTCAAAAAGAAAGGGGGGGCATTTAATTCATTGTTAAGCCTCGTTACCCAGCGGAAAAACGCTTAAAATTCTACTCAGTAACGTGGATTTTGAGGCAAAAAGCCTTTTCTTTTCTTTTCTAGAGTATGGAAAATGAAAGCTAGAAAGGAAAGCCAACAGTCTGCTGCGAGGTTCCCAGGGAATACTTTCACTAGTTTTGTATATTTTTTAATCACAAGCCACATTCACCTAAGATTTGAGCAATTTACTTTTTAACACTGGCTACAGCTTATATCAGGGGGATAATATGCTGCAATTGCAGGAAGACAGACTTGATCCAATAGGTCTATTATCTCCCCCCGTTACTATGATCCTGTCCTAATTAGGATCTCACACAGACCAGATACACCAGAAGTCAATGACAACTTCATTTATCCAAGGGCTTCGGTCTAGGAAGGCTGTCTGCTGTTTTTAAGTCACCATCAAGTAGGTATTGATTTGGCGAAGTCAGGAAATGATACTTCATTTACATGCTTCAGCGGGGAACTTGGGGTGTGCACTCGTGCTGAAGAGGCGCTCTGCAGCCTAAGCGCCGAGACGGACGCGCCACTCCCAGGGCCAGCCGCTAAAACTATATAGGACTATATAAAAATAGTTTCCCTATTGCTCTGCCCAGCAGACTTTCTGAGGGTTAAAATTCGTGGTAAATCAAGGAAGCTTTGGATCAATAAGGGATGCACGAGTGTGATTTGCATCTGTGCTCTTACTCCGCTGGAGTAAGAGCCTTGAAAGGACACGATTTACAGCACCAGGCTCATGTGGAAAGACAGAGAATCCGTCTAATTGCATGCTGGAATGCAGATTACAGACAGGAGATGATGAGCAGGGCTAAACCCGGTGCCTAAAAATAAATAAATACACAATGCAAAACCCCAAGTGAATGAGATTTCCGTATTATCATCACACCGTGTAAATGATAGTGCCCCTCTGGATTAGCCTGGTGGAGAGTGGGCTGGGGCCTTGGAAAGATAAGGCATATTTAATCTGCACACATAATCAGCTGAAGGGGAAATATAAAATGCTAATAACAAATTGGAATTCAATCTAAAAAGGATGCAACAAACACTAGAACCATTTCCCCCTTCTCGCCTTTGGAAAAAAAAAAAAAAAAGGACAAACAAGCCCCCCCAGCACACACCTGCCACTGAACCCCTGCCTATCTCTTCCTTTCCCTTATTTTCCCCTCCAAAATGCTTCAGTCTAGCACTGATGGGGGTGAAATAAATAACTTGGCCCCCATTTTACTCTGCCCCATACATCCAACTTTATGTTTTAAATGGACCAGTTTACTCGTGACTAAGTATAGAGTGGATCTCGACACTCCTCGCTAGGTGGAACACTATAAAAGGTAAGTGGCACAATACATCATCTTAAAAGGTGGCTTATCTGGAGAGGAGGCGCAGGGAATATTGTGCAAGGGACGAATATTGTGCATCCGAGGCGCAACTGGATTCCATTTTTCCTCCTGCAATAGGGAACGGCAAGCACGCTGCTGACGCCTGCGAGGCAGGCGGGGAGGGACGGGCTCCGTCGACGGCGAGGCGCGGGCTGCCCGGCGCAGCCCCGGCAGCGAGGCGCGCGGACCGCGCCGATCCCGGCCGCCTCGGCCCGCCCGGAGGAGCGACGCGCCTCTGCCCGCGCCACAAAAGCTCTTTTCCCTATTCCAAACAGAGTAACGTAAAACGGAGAGGCGATTTTTCTCTGTAACTGCGTCGATCCCAGGGGCTCTGCCTACATCGCTGCATTGCTCAAACAAGTCACATCCCTGGTCAGCACAAAAGTGATGGAGCCGGGAAGACTGTGTAGAGACCTTTAGATCCGAAGGCCTTAAAGAACCGCTGTGATTATCCAGCGCGACCGCCCGACTAACGCAAGCGTTTCGGTACTCACCCCCCGAGTACAGGGACGAGTCTTCCCTGCCGGGCAAAACAACATTTTAAGCCTCTAGCACTGCAATTTGCTCAGGAACCTCCGTTATTCAAGCCTCACGACGCTTTTCTGAGCAGAATTAAAGGAGACTATAGGTTTTTTATTCAAATCCTGCCTGCCTCCTGTCCACCTAAACCAAACGACAAGGCAAGCAAACTCCCATTTCGCACACCCCAGCGCAGCCAGACTCCCCAAACAGCCACCTCACTACGTTAGAGTGACCAGCAGTCCCCGACAAACCGCGTTCCTGTCCTTCCTTAGGTTCCAGAATCAACATCCTGGACTGAATAGTGGCGTAAGGTGAAGCTGTTGTGCTTTTTGATTCCTTCTGCTATGTATAATGACTGTTTTAGATTAAGAATTAGCCTTTTCAGGTGTGTTTGGTAATGCACCCGCGTGGCACGGTTTCCAGCGCGGCCGGCGAGCTCCTCGCAGCCTGACAACAGCTCCGCTCCGGCATTTAAGGCTCCTTCTTCCGCGTCCGCAGAAAATCAAGGCTCCGTGGCTGTAAAGAAAATCCAGCATCAGTGTAGAGATTCGGGGTTAAGCCACGGACTGCAGCAGACTGCGTAAGCCCCGGTGACAGTATATTTGTTTTCGCCTTTGCTCAGATAGCGTAAACAGGGCAGATTTCCTATTACACACACGCACACACCCGTCCAAATCCTGTATATTGGTCAGGAAGATTATTGAACAAAAGTAAGTGATAAAAGCACAGGCCAAAAAGATGTGTTATAGTGTTTTCCTTTGAGGCAAAGACAAAGAAGACACTTTGCTGTTTGTTGTGCCAGAGAATCATCTCTGATTGTTTGTGTCACGGTGGCAGATAAGTGCAAAGGAGATAGATGTTCTGTCTCCCAGGCACAGTTCTCATCTGTACGGGATAAATTTATGCCTGCTGGTTGCAAGCCTCATGATTCAGCGCCGGTATACGACTGCGATCCGAGCAGAGGCGAGCCGGCGCCTCGACGCTTGACGTTGATGCGCTTCATTCGGGTTGTCAGTCAGCCTCTGCGAAACGTCCCCTCGCGTTACAGCCAGCCCGCTCCAGGGTAGCGCCGGCAGCTCGGCCCGCGCGCTCCCGCACGCTCCCGCACGCTCCCGCACGCTCCCGCACGGTCCCGCACGGTCCCGCACGGTCCCGCGCGCTCCCGCACGCTCCCGCACGCTCCCGCACGGTCCCGCGCGCTCCCGCACGCTCCCGCACGCTCCCGCGCGCTCCCACGTGCTCCCGCACGCTCCCGCACGCTCCCGCGCGCTCCCGCACGCTCCCGCACGCTCCTGCACGCTCCTGCACGCTCCCGCACGCTCTCGCGCGCTCCCGCGCGCTCCCGCATGCTCCTGCACACTCCCACCTCCGGCTAATCCCTTCCAGCCTGCTATTACCGCCGCTGGGGCAGGCGGTCTCCCCCTCCTCCCTGTCGGGCCGGGGCTCCTTAATCCTTCCGCTCCCCGGATCCGGAGCCGCCTCTCCGCGGGAGCTAAACACGCGGCTTGGAAAGGAGGGAAAAGACTTGGGACGTGCCCCGCGCTGAGCTCCGAAATCCCGGTCGCTCTCTCCAGGGCACCCGGCCGCCAGGCGCGGGGATAAACACGTAACCAAGTAATTACAGGCAGCCGAGCTGAAGGAGCACCCCGGCTTCGGCGCTGGCCCCGCGGCCGCAGGTTGGTCTGTTTGGGCCTGCAAACACCTCCCATTTCCCCCGAGCGCCGACTGCTTCATTTCACGCTCCCCCGAAACAAGACACGCGTCTCCCGGCTCATCGCCCTCCGCTCTCCCCGGCGGCTGATTACTCACCCGTCGGCCCCTCCGCGGCCTCGCCAGTTTGGGGCGGCCGGCAGGCAAGGAGAACCGGGAGGAAATGAGCTCTGCACCCGCGACTGGGCCAGCTGGAAGGCCAAAGGAAATTAGGGCTAAGCCCAGAAGTTTAATTTCCCCTCGTGCTGATCAAGGGACCTTTTTTTCTTTTGGTATCTCTGAAGTTGGAGGAAATCTCGCCAGGGACAAAGACAAATGAGAAAGTTCACCGGAGGCTCAGCGTTTCCCCACAAATCACCTTCGCCAGGGAAGCTTTAACCGCGGGAATTTCTGGGTTAACCCGACACGGGAACAGAAGTGCTACCAGAGCAGAGAGGCACACCAGCACACGAGGGTCAGTCCCGAGCCACCGACTTGCGTTTCCTAAGCCAGATCCAGGCCCATTTGGGATTCCCTAGGTATCCATTCCCTCCTGAGAGTTTTACAAGCAACAAACTGGAAAAAAACAAAAAGCCTCCTGTGCTGCCCCTGTTTGGAGTCAGCAAGTACTACTAAAGCCTTCTAGCCATTGCGAGTATCTCCTAAAAGACAAGTGATCCAGTACTTGCTTGGCTACAAGGCTCACATTGCCACCTTTTAAATGACAACACGAACATGAAATCCCCATAGATCTAGTAGCTGTCCCTAAACCAGCCTGCTATTGAACAAAGCAGGCAAAATCGGGAGCAGGGCAGCGCTAGACCCACGTTTGGAGTTTCAGCTGTTGCTGGAGTCATCTGATCTCAAACCACTCGCTCCTGTGTCACCTTAACGTTGCTGCACCACTGCAGTAGGGATGGCAGGGTCTGGAGAATAAACCTGAATCTAGGCATCCCAACCACGCTGGATGAAGCCCAGGAAATCCCTCAAATCATGAAACAGGGCACACGGGCATGGCTCTGGAGATCCAGCCCGGCTCGTCACAGGTGTCACTACAAGCCTGGATGAGAGCGGGCAGCAAATGCCACCGTGCACATGGTGGCTGCCCCTGCCAAAATCCTAGCGACATCCCAGCATGTCATGTCCCCCGCAGGAGGAAGGAGCTGTTTTTAGACAGCCAGGGACACAGATTTCTATGTTGAGTCATCTCTTTTCTGTGCCCAAGCAAGTCCACGATTTGTAATTCAAAACTTGTACTTGCCAAGGCGTGGACACTTTGGTCCTCTACATGAAGACTCATCCAGAGTCCTGGGAACTGGAAGACACTCATGGAACTGAGACCCTGGACTAGAGACCTAAAAAACAATCTCAGTCCCAGCGCCGCCACGTATTATCCTCAGTAACAGTGTGCAAGTCATTTATCTGTCCAGGCAGCAATTTCCCAAACTGGCAAAACAGGGTGAGCTTCATTGCCTTACTGTGACACTGGAGTTCAAAATTTGTTGTTCTTGCACATCATACGGCTGAAAATCAAAAGGTCCCAGCACGGGACAGAAAAGATGCTCCTTAGCATGATCTCAGTTATAATTTTTAATTTTACTGAATTCAACTTTCTGGTTGGGACAACGGGGAGCGGGGACCATCCAAAAGCAGCCCACTTGCCGTCAGACCCAGAGCGGTCCTGGTGCTGCCGAACCTGCACGAGGAGCTCCTACGGAGCGAAGCCGAGCTCCCGCGGGACGCTGCCCAGGGGAGGGAAGCTAAGGCGAAGCAACAACACCCCCGCGGCGGCGGGACGCCAGACGCTCGGCAGCTTGGCACCTCTCCCCCCGCCATCGAGTTCCTCCGAAGGAGGGGTGGGTTTGCCCATCATGCACATTGTCTCACAAGATTGATTTCTCACCTCTAAAAGTGATCTACATTCCC
The DNA here is from genome assembly GCF_028389875.1 of Rhea pennata. Classification (NCBI taxonomy): domain Eukaryota; kingdom Metazoa; phylum Chordata; class Aves; order Rheiformes; family Rheidae; genus Rhea; species Rhea pennata. Next base: position 2,432,285 of record NC_084682.1, read on the forward strand.
TTTCCTCTCCTGGATGCCTTAGTCAAAAGAGAAAATGGATCTTTTAAAGATACATGTATCCATCACTATTATTTACATTCTCATATGCGTACGCAGGCCTGCTCCAACAGGGGAAATGTAAATCAGATGGACATCGTTCCCTGAATGCCCTAAAGAGCTCCATTCCCCCAAATTAGAATAGAAAATGCTCTTTTAAAATGCACCTTTAATATGTAAAAGCTGCTGCATCCTGACTCTAAATAAACCAAACTTGAGCTACATGCCAAATATCTTAGATAAAGAACAGGTAAGATGGGAGTATCTGGCCAAGGAATCGGTCCTAAACAGCTATTTATATTAATGCAAAGAAGGTACAATGTTCTTCCTCTTGATATATGCTGCAGTGGGATATAGTTTTGTCCCACTAGTGAGAATAAAAACGTACAGTTCATGATAGGCAAAGTCACATGTGTGAGATAAAAAGCTCCAACTATAATATATGTCTTCACCATGTATTCTCTTCAGGATTTTCTTTAGATCTTTGGATGACAACAAGAAAACACTTACTCAAGGTTAGACACTGCTCTCTGGGCTTTTTAATAACAATTCCCTACATCCTGGGGGATTGCATCTGTGAAATAAGGCAAACTCTGCTTCAGCTTCCGGACGCGCGGAGACAAGGAGGAATCCTTATATATGTCTTTGTTTTCTACGTTGCCGCGCACGCGGGTGAGCTGCAGGCAAGAGCCGCGGCTCCCCGAGCCGGCGCCTGGCTGAACTTCAGAGGTCTGACAGCAGGGATGGGCAGCGCTTACTTCTACTTAAAAAAAAATAAAAATCTTAAATATTGCCAAGCTTTCCGGAAGACTATGCGAACTGGCAGTGTCGTGGCAGTGCTGGGAACCAAGTACTCCGGGCTGCTGCTTTTCGACACGTCCCCTGGTCCAGCAATAACACGTTCTCCGCTTTGCATTAGCACAGGCATTAGCAACACAGGTTTCGCGACTGCTCAGGAGGAAGCGGAGTCCCGGGAGGCCTGAACGGAGCGAGGACAGCGGAAAGGGAGCAAGGAGCCCGGAGCGGGGCAGGCACGGGCGCCAGCAGGCGGGAGGGGGCCGCTCTCTGCTTTGCACCCGGCGGCCCCCCGTGCCCACCTCTTCCGTCACGCTGGTTATCGTCACCGCTAAACCCGCTTGTAACTCAGCGGCATCCATCGGCCATCACGGTGGCGTCAGGGCGGCGGGGGGACGCGCCGCCGGAGCCGGCCCGCGGCAGGGAGCGAGCCAGCGAGCTGCGTCCTGCTGGGCAGCTCAGCATCCACCTCCGGCGCCACCCAATAAACTGAGGCGTTAAAGCAAAAATCCGCTAAAAAACAGGCAGCGCGCTACATATTTCCATCAGGGAATAATCCTGCTATTAGAACGTGTGTCCCGGTATTATTACGGTGACCTGTCAGCTGTAAATGACCCAGGATATTTTGGAAGGGAAAACAATTTGCTTCCACTATTTACTCCTTTCTCCTGTTCTTGACCCTGAGATCGTACAAATGTTTTCCTGCGCCTCCGCTGCGCAAGAGACACTCTCATCAAGGAGGAGTAAATCACAATAACAGGGAAATAAACCTTCCCCTGAAATGATTCTTATTTATTTATTTATTTTGTGCTTCACGGAAGTCTACATAAAAGTGCATAAATTGTGGCAGTGGCTGCTCGTTGATTAGCATCGCGGGCTGCCGACAAGCCGCCTCCTCCGCCCGCCGGCTCCCGCCGGGCCGGGCTGCCGGGGGCGGGCGCGCGGGGCGCCGGGCACTCCGCTGCCCGTTCCCCTTTAAATCTCACTCAGGTAATGAAAACGCACAAGAAAATAGTGTGGGTGCATCTGGGAGCAGTAGAAAACAGTTAGATCTTCATAGAGCCATAAAGAAGTAAACAGTAGGCTGCTATGAAGATCTATGGGACCCCGCAGTGCCATTGTCTTCAAAAGGAATTAAAAACAAATTGCTGAGGGCCAGCACATAATTTAGAGACTCACGGCAATTTTATGACTTGCTAATGTTCCTAATTACATGCCCGTGAAAGGCTTAATTAATTGGGGGATGTAGCAAAAAGTGGAGCCTGTGTTTGTTATCATGGTTCCACTGCATTGATTTTAGTGCCTATGGAGAATTTAGGGCCTCTTTATTTGCACAAAGAAAATGCAAGTCTCTCGAAAAAATGCACATTAAGATCAACCCCTCGCTGCTATCTAATATACTTTCCTCTACTTAACCAAAGTGCTTGTAATCATATTTTGTAAATGTTGGTGCCGTTAATTGCATTGTGAGAGAAAATAGGTTCCGCTCGACTGGTCGTGGAGAATTTTATAAAGTTCCTTTCGTGCTCCCAATCCCGAGGACTCTGCAAGCGCAACTCGCCGGCAAGTGGCTGCGGCGGGACGGCGGCGAGGCGCGGGGCCCCCCGGCGCGCGGCGGGGCAGGGAAGGCACGGTGGGCTCGCCGGCCCGCGGAGGGCTTCGCCCGGGCGGCTCCGAGCAGCACCCGGCCTCTCGAGCGCGCTGACGCGCGGGGCGGTCGGAGCTCGGGGTTTGCTTTGATCTGTTGCACGGAGAGACGTTCCGCGAAGCTAAATAGGGACCCAACGTTTTAATCCCTCTTCCCTAAAACGCCTCTGGGGTCTGCGCGTGGACGCTCCAAAGTGCCTGGCCTTCATCAGAAATCACTTAATTAGGACGAACGTAAAAACACACAAGAAAGAACACGGTACCGCAGCGCACACGGACGCAGGGGAGCCTTGAAGCACCGGTACAACACGCAGGCCGTTTTCCAGGCTGTGATAGAAATTTGCACTATTTTTTTTTCCTTCCAGAGCCCTGCGGTCTTTCCCTCGCCGCGAGAGGAAAAGGCAGGACGAGGCCGCCCGGATCGCGCCCTTCTCCCCGCCGGCAGCCGCAGGGAGAGGCCGCGGCAGGAGCACGGTAACGGCGGGAGAGCCGAGCGCAGGCGCCCGGGGAAGGAGGGAAGGAGCAAGGCGCCTGCAAGCGCCCTTCTGCCTCTCCCGGCACGAGCGCCCGGGCACGGACGGTGCCCCGGCGCGTCCCCGCGAGGGGGAAGGCCGCGGCGGCGCGAGGAGCAGCGGCTTGCGGGGGGCTGCAGGGAGGGCTGCGACGTTTACGCCGTCGAGGAGCGAAGGATCCGCTGCCCAAGCGCGAGTGCAAAGCGCGTCGGGGCGGGCGTGCTGGCTCCGTCGCACCGCGTGGCCGTGCAGCTGCGAGCCAGCTCCGCTTACAGGGACCGTTCCTCCGAGGCTCGAAAGAACTCGGCTCCAGAAGTTTGAAAACAATGTTCAAATCCTCTAAATCACGCAGCTTTCTCCTTTCACCCCTACTTTGCTCTTCAGGTATTTCTCCTGCAAGGAAAAACGGGAATAGGAAGAAGGGAACTTTCTCGCGAGCGCTGCGGAGCGGAGGAAGCCGGGAAGGCTGCAGCCACGCAGGGCTGCCGGGGGCAGGCGGCAGCGCGGGCGCCTCCGCCGCTGGCCCCTCTCCCGCGGACGCGGCCCCCAACGCCCCAACGCAGACCCGCGCCGGGCGCCCGGGCGCTGCTCCCCGCCGCAAGCCCGCGGCCGCCGAGCCGAGCCGAGCCGAGCCACCGGCCGCTTCCAGCCCGCAAGGCGCCGAGCTCCGGCCGGGCCGGCGCCGTTCACGGAACACGGAGAATTTCTGACGCGCGACCCGCCGACGGGAGCCAAAACCCGCGCGCAAAAGGAGCCGTGCCGAGGCCGGGCTGGAGGGGACGGGCCAGAGGAGAGGCAGCCCCCCGAGCCCCCCGGCACGGCTCTTGCTGGCGCCGTCACCACGCCGCGACCGGGAGCGGGACGGGCGCAACACCGAGTCTCGCCGCCGCTCTCGAGCAAAGCAGACCGTGAACGACACGAATACTTTGATCTCCGGTCTCAGAAGCTTCGACGGCAATTACGAGTCGGGAGGGGCGGCCGCGGTGCCCCGGGGGGCAGCGAGGCTGCGCCTAGAGACAACCCCGGGCGCCCCCGCCCGCACCGCTCGCCCGCGGGAAGCTGCACGGGAAACACAGCTCCTCTCCTTCTGAGGGACGTGGAACCGACAAGACTTTATACGTTTCAAAGCAAAAATCTTCAAAGACAGGTAAAATGCTAATTCTGCTAATGTAGGTTTTTATGTATATGCTCTGAAAAGGTAAAGCAAATTAATCACCAGCTTTACCCCCTAATATATATCTGTGTTACAAATATATTACAGCATGTCAGATCTAAGGAGATATATCTGAACAGCGGTGGTTAAAAGAGCATTTCCCTTTTCATGCTCTAATACAGTTATTTTGATCTTTCAGTCTTCATATTTTTTGTTCTCATCAAAGGAACGATGGTGCCAGAGATTAGGCTGTTATTTATTTCCCTCTCGCTGTCCTACCCATGTTAATCACTCCCAGTGTCAACAGCTGCGGCAGCCGGCTGTGCCGGCAGCGCCCGCCCGCGCCGCGCCGCGCCGTGCCGGGAGGCCGACGTCCCGCGGTCGCCTCCAGGAAAGCCCGAGCTTGGCCGCAAGCGCGCAGCTCCCGCTGCTCGAGACGCTCGTGCAAGCGGTCGGGGCAAAGGAGCCCCGACCAGGATCCAAGCTGGATCCAAGCTCCTGCATCCGACAGACGACGGGAGGAGAGCTGGAGCCCAGCACGGCCCCGTGCGCGAAACCAAGCGCCGCGGAAGCGAGGCCCGAGAGCAGTTTCGACGGCAAGCCCGCTCCGTCCCGGTGACGGCCGCATCGCGCCGTCTACGCCAGCGGCTCGGAGCTGACGGCAGCCGTACGTTTACTCACGCAGGCTCCGGCTCGGCTGAACGCTCGCCGAAGCCCTCGGCCTCACGGCAGGGTGCACGCGTGCGTCTCCGCTTTCTTGAATCAGGACCCTGCGCTACGGAAATCGAGGAAGGGTTCGTCCCAGCTCGATGCGTCCCGGTACGGTATCATCTCAAAGCACAAACCAGCTCAGAAGCAAGATAAGCAGGTATTTGCGATGGATTCCAAAGGCTTAATTAGTCTCAGTGCAAGGGGGGGGGGGAATCAGGGAAAAACTTCTGCCTCCTCCAAAAACAACCCTTTGCATGTCGTCGTTTCTTTACAGACACCCAGCGCACACGTGTGTGACGCAAAGGTACAAGGGCGTTACAGATCTGGCCACTCAATTCATCTCTTTAAAAATAGACCTTTAAAACATAACCCTGGTCTTCCAGTTCCTCCCCTTCTGATCTAATCTAATCTGATCAGAGGAGGTGCAGCCACGGAGCAGCAGTCACAGCCGATGGGCAGGGGTTTTGGGATACGAACATAGCAGGCAGCGAGACGTTGCCCAAACACAGGTCTTGGAAAGGCACTGCAGGTACTGGAGAGGTTTACTGCTACTTGTTTAGAAAGCTGAGATACATCAGTGATAAAATGCAATACGCACGCACATAGGAACATACTCAAGAGCTCAACAGCTCTTTAAAAAATGGTGTAGGGAGTAACGAGTAGACAAAAAAAAAAGTTATGCAGAGAAAACATCACTTTCCTAATAGCTCCATGAATAAAAATACTCTTGCAGTAATTTAAAATAGAGGGAAGACAGGAAGTAGACATGTGAAATTCAGCTGGCTTGTCATGTAAACCCCCTTAGAATCCCACAAATTGGAAACGTTCATTTCTTCCCCCGCTTTGGGCACAGGGTGACTTAGGTGGGTCAAGGGTTCCTGCTTGCAAGGCCACCTCATCCCCGTGGGGCTTGCTCTCAGGCAGTGGGTCCACACGGAGCTAGACCTCAGAGCCAAGACCGCAGGTGCTGCAAGCAGCCACGCACGAGGTTGGTGCGCACAAGCCAGCAAAGCTCCTTCCTGAGCCCTCTCCACTGAAACAACAACTTAAGCAGCTCAGTCACGGGTAGACTCCGCTGGCGGCCAGCTCCACCAGCTCCACAACAGCAGATACAACCTTAATTTTGAAACGGACAGTTTTGCCACTACAAGTTTCCCTTATTCTTCAGACAACCTCAGCTGTAAAGTAAGAGCTGCTACAAGCAAGAGCCAGCCCAACGTACCATTTCAAAAGGCTGCTTTAAGGGCCTTTGAGAGCTCCTGGACCTTAAAGACCAACTTAGAGAGCTGTTAGCTAAATTTGCAACTAACTAGCTAAGATCAATGGATAGATGATGAACTTAAGAGCAGAAGATGATAATATGCAGGTGGCTCAGTAATTATTTGCAGAGATTAACTGAGCAGGCGTATTTCAGGCATAACTAATCCTTGAGAGACAAGGAGTAGGAAAGGACTGCGTGAGCTAATGTCTTTGAAACAGGTTAAACCAGTGACATTGCCCACCATCAGCATTGTGTTCCTTGCCTGGAAAATGCTGACACTTACAGGTTTGATGGTAACTAGACTGCATAGGGGCACCTTTGCTTTCACATCAGATCTGCTGACATGAACAAGAGTCGATTCAGATGGGCATCCAAACATTAAAGTCCTTGCCTATTTCCATAAAATGATTGGCAGGATGCCTACTGCTAGTCGGCTGGTAGCACTGCTGATAAATGGCATCCTGATAAAAACTTTGGGCTGTTTCACAGAAAAAAAAAGTATACTCTTATTCTAATCTTATTCTAATTCACTCCCCTTCTGACAGATGAGACATCTCTTTTCTAACAGTCAGATCCATCTCCGATCTTTGTGCCCATAGAGAAAACAGGGTCCAGCGGGTTAGGACACGAACCCGGCAGGCCCCTGCTGCTTCACTGCTCCTTCCTGCGCGGGAAGCCGCTCCTGCGGAGGGGCAAACTCCCTCCCCTCCCTTTGCACCAAAAACGTACGCGTACTCGGAAGGACGGACATAAAATACAGTAAAGAATATCCTAGGAAAAGAAGAGAGAGGTTTCCTTTCCCCGTCTTGAACTGCCAAAATTTTTTTTACAAAGAGCTCTGCAGGTAAAGCCTCTCTAGAAGAGCGCATAAATGACTGCAGAGCTGAAATCCAGGGTCATTTCTAAGGCACAGAGACCTGATCCATGGAACCACTTTCTCCTCACAACCTAAATGTTAACAAATGCATAATTCCCAAAGAGAAAAAAAGGAGCTGCACATAACACTTGCTCCTGAGTCTCACCTAATCTTTTAGTAAATCAGTGCATGTAAAAGAAGAAAAAATAGAATTTCAAACCCTAATATTATTAACTTTCTGTAGCTTTTTTTCTTCTAAGTATTTTCCTTAACGTTTTAAAATGACTTCCAAAATTAATCTAAATGCTATAATGGGAACTTTTTTCCTCCCAGGGAACAAATACCTTTCTCTCATACCTTTGCATTTCATATCTTGCAAACATCCTATGAGCCGGGAGGTCCAGCCAGGCTCCCGGCAATGCAGATGCTCGTAGTGCACTGTGTACCCAGACTTCACCTGAAAACAGATGCTGGGCAAGTGACACCTATAGCCATTTATTATTTGTTCTTTTAAAAAGATGTTACATCACCCTATGGTGTACGAGAAGAAACGAAGCCGCAGAGGACAGTGCCGGGATGGTGAAGTATCGCTCTGCTTGGCAGCCAGCGAACAGCGAGGCAATGCCACGTCAACCCGTTCCCACTGGAGTCACGACATGTCTCACACCCTTTGCAGGACACCCTTAAGGACACAACTTAGATCAAGAGCTCAGTAAAGGCTGAAGAAGGGCTGGTCAAAATTTCTGGGGGATATCCCATGACATAAGAAGTAGTTCAGTGTTAAAATTTCTTAAACAGCTTTGGAAATCTCAACAGCAGCACATGGAGAGTGACAGCACCTGATGGACCTTGCTCTGCCTCCAGGATATCAGTGACTTCGTTTTCTCATGTAAAAGTCACCTAACAATCAGTCTCCGGGCATGGACGGCTTGGGGTGGGAATAGGGAGGGAGAGACAGATCGAAGGGCTGTACAGAAAGGTGACAGAGAGAGGTCCAGAAAGATTCACTACAGTCGATGACATGACAGCGCAACCACGGACAAGGACGACCACGCTGTCTGCAAAGCCTCAAAGAATCACGGTTTGCTGTTGCTCTGAACAACCCAAGTACATATGGACCGTAGGGAACCAGCACCTGAGAGATCACTTAAACCAATACTGCTTTGTGTTTTATCAGCTCATCTCCTTCTCTTCATCCTTCCCATCTCAGTGCTGCCTCCAGATGTGCTGCCAGATGTGTCAATGCAAACACTGAGACTCAACTAATAAATCCATCCACAACGAACTGGCTGCCTAAGCTGGGCAAGGCCACAGCCTGGCTTTGCACCAAAGGAACAGAGGTCCAGCAGAGCTCCTGGGCCTGGGTGCTGCCCCAGAGAAGCCCTAGCTTGTAACCACATCTCAGAGATACATCAGGAAGGCACACAGACGTGGGCACCGAGACTGCCCCAGCACCAAGGTAGAGCAGAACAGACCAGTGAGGGTCTAAGGCAACTCTCCTCAACCAACGAGAACATTAAACGCCGATCTCCCTCCATTCACTGCTCGCCTACTTAAGACTATCTGCTCGGGGTTCGTGAGCAACCCATCGCGCCCCGATGTTGGTTGGTCCACAAGCACCACCATAATAAACCCAATTAACAGCAGTGACATCCTTACCTTGATTCCTGTCATGGTCTGCTGGAAGTTGTTTTGATAATTGGGGCTTCAAACTTGCTTCACCGTCATGTGACTTGACATCATGGAGAATTTACTGTGGAAACAAAAAAAACCCGCAAGTGTGAAATGTGACTGTCGATAAAGTAATCCTCAGCAATCAGACAAAATTAATTGTGTGAACATCATTGATCAAACCTACTTAATACATTGGGTTTGTAGAAAGCTGGAATGTAATTTCATTACCAATCTGCTCCATCCTAATGAAATTTCTAATAACACTCTAATTTTGATTTCGGTTAAGGAGAGAATGATGGAAATTTTCTTTTGCTTCTCTTGTAAGGTTTTATTTTATTGGTTTTCTGCAATACTAGGGATCCTATTTTTTTTTTAATTTGACGTTTTATTAGCAGGGAGTTTAATATAACAACACACATAAAAAACAAAACTGCAAAATGGACAAACCATACAGAAATAGGATTGATGTCAAAATTAAGAAGGCTAATTTTAAAGAAATTGATTTATTTTTTGAGTGGGGATTTGGATTTTTTTTTTTAAGTTCTAGCTGATTTTTTGACCTAAGCTGATTTAAATAATACTAGTTTGCACTTCCTTTTATCCCTAGTTCTCCCCAAAACAATGCTAAAGGGGTTCAGCCATATGGGAGAGGCCCTAACATGCCTACTTTCATACTGGGTAGATTAGGGCGAGAAGATCCCGGCTGTGTCAGCCAGCTCCAAGACTCCCGTTAATTTGGACATAACCAGGATTTCACCTTTCGGGTCAAGTTTCAAAGACACCATTCAGTCTTTCAGATGTAGGAGGAGAGAGGTCGGGGGGTAATTAAATCGGGAGTGACCAAGCACCAGGTAGATAACTAAACGTTGGCTTTTAGGATTTGCGTTTCACTGAACGCGTACAGGTGCCCAGCGCACCAGGGCCCGAACCCAGGCGCCTGCTCTACCTCGGGCCCCTTCCCGGGAGGAAAAGCGCAGACTTGGCCGTGCTGTTAACGCGACCAGCCCCTCCGTGCCACCAGCTACCGCCCAGCGCTTACCCCCCTCCCACCTCCTTTGCTTGCTTTTGAGCAGACGGGTTCCTAGACTGAGCCCGGGCAAAACGCAAAAATTAAAGAAAAGGAACGGCAGAGACCAAAGCCGGCGGACGTAAGGGTTCGAGCTGCAGCCAGCGGCGGACAGCTCGATGGGCACGTCTCGCCCGTCCGACCGCCACCAGCCCAGAGGAGGCGCGCGCTTCTGCGCCCGCGAGAGCACCAGGCCCGCGGGAGGACCCGGGAGCGCGGCGGCACGGGGCCGGCCCCGGGGACGCGGCGCCGGGCATCGCCAGGGCTTTGCAGTTCGGGAGGCGGCCACCAGAATAAAGCTCACGGTTCGTTTTCCTCCTTGTGCACAACATCTAAAAGCGAATACGGGCTGCAGGCTTTGCGCTACCCGAGGAGCGCGGGGTAGGACAAGCGGTCTGCCCTGGACAGAGGAGTTCAGCACGCTGCGAAGGGCTTGGGGGCTGGCTGCGGGGACGCAGCCTGAAAAATGGGAGCTCAGAGGCTTTTGCACAAAGCATTTCACTGAGGACAGGGGAAATGACTAGAAAAACCAAATATTCTGTGCTTTTTCTGCTATCGAGTAAAAAGCGAAAATGAACAGTGCTTGTCTCCAGCACGCATGACAGGGCAAACCCTGCTCTCAGAGCATCTGGGTGCTACTGATGGCTCATCTGGCAACACGTCCAGGGAATAGAAATTGCCTCTCCTCAGCCAGAAGTGGGATCTGCATTTAAAAGCAGAGGACGCGCAGGATGCACACTGGCGGTCTGCAGACATTCGGGGGCCGCTAGGCGATGGGACGGGACGTGCGACGAGCAGCCAGCAACAAGGGAGCGCAGAGAGCGAGCGCTTGCTGCAGGGAGGTGATGCTCTTGGACTACTGAACTGGTGCCTATCGCTGGTATTTCCATTTTCAGCAATCTGATGTGTTTTGGTGATTTATTCATGACTGGTGTAGTGAAAAATTGGAAAAGGCCGGCAGGATAGCCATGGCTTGGAGATCCTGCATCAGATTGAGGCTACAACTGAATTACCGTCAGAGGCATCATGCAAGGTTTACTCCAGCGAATGTGAAGGTGAATCTTTATAGTAATAAGCGAACACGAATTATCAGAGGGACTGGCACGTGTCTGTTGCCAGGCAGGTCTGGAAAGGAGCTGTCAGATCGAGAGTCGCCTTGACCATGCCGACCGAGCAGCTCCAGTGGGCCTCTTCAGACGCTGCAGAGATGCCTGCGGGTGCTCGCCGGGGCCGCGGAGGGACGAGTCTCTGCGAACGCGTGCCAACAGGGCAGCTAGAAAGGCTCACGCAGACAAAGCTGTGCCATCCACAACACACGCTAAGCAGCTTGAGCACAAATATACAGGGGAGCCTTGGCTTTTACCCCGTTGCTTAAGCATACCTTAAAATATAGCACCTGGCTCAGACTCTGCTGCTAGGACACTGCAGAAGAGCACGAAGGACGCGTGCTAATATTGCGCCTAGCTCCCAGTTTCAGCCAGCAATGCTATTCCAAGAGTGCCCGTCGCTGAGGAGCGTGCTTCAACATAACCCCACCCCAGGTTTCGCTCCTGCTCCTTCCGCTGCCCGCGCCGAGGCCGGAGCGGCGCCTGCACCGCGCACGGACAGCGATGCCCGGCCCGGGAGCCGCATCCCCGTCCAACGGCGGCGGGGCGGCTTGGGGCGAGGGCTCGCGCGGCAGCACAGCATCCGAGCAGCGGATTCGTCCAGCAGAGATCACTGCCTTGCAGAGCTGCTGCCCCGCTAATTTTCACAGAAAGTGCAATAACCCATTTGCCATTTTTTGTCTCCAAACAGCTCAGTTTGAAACAGAGGCAAGGAAACATCCCGTGCCAAGGGATTCCCCTCTGCACCCGAACTTTGGGAAAAACAAAACAAGGCAGCAATTAATCCAAAGGGGAGGGAGAAGGGGAAAAAAAAAAAAAAAAAAGCCAAGAGAGGAGAAAAAATGTTAAACGCTGTGTTACAGTAATATCGAGCAGTTCTTCGTAATTACAGTTTCAATTCCACATCCAGCTTCCCTCCTAATTACTGCCCCGCGGTTGGTGTGCACAGATTCAAGAGCAGCAGGGATTTTTATTCTGCTCGCACTGATCACTAGTCTTCTCCTCATTACTAAGCGCTCACTTTGGGCCATTAGCCACCCCGCGACCGCCACGCGCTCCACGGGGCTTTGCAGAGCGGAGCTCCGGCTTGCACACACCGTTAGACCTGTTCGCCCCCTTCACCTGCAGACCGGCTGCTACGAGAAAAGGGGCAGGGAGAGCGGTGGGAACGGAGGGTCCCACGCGCACGCGCCGCGGAGGGGGCTGAGCGATGCTCTGCCCCTTCTCATCTCGGACTGCTGTTGCAGAGGGGTCTCCTGGATTTCCTGAGATTCCACATGGAAATAGCCATGAACATCTGAACCTGGGCTGCAAACTCTGCACTGATGGAAGCAGGATGAGGTTTCAGACCAGAAAGCTAAGAGCTGATTTACATTTTGATTTTTCAACTTCATAATTGGATTTAAAGATGTTTGTGTCCAGGGTTTTGTTCTGGGACCTTCTGAGCCCTCCCAGGCTGTGCTGGAAGCTGCTTAGGAAAAGCACAGAAGAATGAGCTTTTTCTGCTGATCTCTGACCAAGTGCGAACCTGCGCTGAGGACGGTGACAGGCTGGAAGCGTCCATGTCCCAGACCTCCCCTGCAGCAAACGCTCCTCTCAGAAACTGGATCCCTCACCGTTTTGCTTGCGGGACGATATTCCTTCTGCTGCTTTCTCTGGAGTCTGGCTGCACCTTACTAACCGCGAACGCCCTCACCGTCTCGGGCAAGGAGCAGAAAAGGGGCCTTCTTTCACCAGAAACATAGGAGAGCCGATCCCCTAATTCGTGACTTGAACAAAGTTGCAGAATAGCAACCAAGTATGCAGGAAAGGTTGGGGTGAAAAATTAGTTACAAAGTGAATGCCCTGAAGACACTTGTTCTGGACAACAATTACGGCACCTTAATTAACTGAAATTTAGTTCTCCCGTCGACTGAGGCATGTCCAGTGCTAAAGTTATGCCACTGCTGCTGTCTACTACTAGTTAATGAATATAAATCAGATGGTTTATAGTTAGTGAACATGTAATAGGCTTGCAATGAGTTGAATTCCAATGCAAAATGCCTGGGGATAGGAACATGCCATCCATAAAATATATATAAATAACAAATTTACATATCTACTAGGAAAAAGCAAAGCTGTCCTCCCATCTTGGTATCCTCCAGCTTGACAGGTCCACACCGCAGCTCTCCAACGAGAGGCGGGATCGATCAACGCGAGAGCCCCGTTGTCCGAGGGGGGGTTCCAACACCCCCCCGTGCCCTGCGCGCTCGCTCCCGCGCCGGCACGCCCCGTCCCGCGGCCGGGTCGCGCGCGTGCTCCGCGCCTCCCGGGGCGGCGAAGGTGACTCCGGGAGGCGCGGAGCAGGCGGGCGCCGCGCCGGCGCCCATCCAACGGCAGCGGAAAGAGGCACGCTGCCGGCGGGGCTGTGTCGAAGCCCGGGGCGGACGGGGCAGCGCGTCTCGCCGCGTCTCGCCGCGAGAAACGGTTCCGGTAAAAACACCGCTTCTGCAGCCGGTCACGAGCGCCGCTCGCGAGCAAGCCAGCACGTCTCTCCAGATTTCCCACCTGATGAACAGTCTTTACTTTGCGCCAGCTGCGCGCTGCCTGGGGCCACCAGGCCTGTCCAACAAGCCGTCGCACCTGGTAGACCACTTTGTCCAATCTTGGGCTAGTCCAGGATGTTCAAAGGCAACCTAGGATGGCGGACTTGACCTGGGGCAAGGCTAAAGCAGCCCTTCATCCCTCTCTTGGCAAAGAAATTGCCTTCAGATCATTTTTGGTTGGACCCCCTAGCACATGCTGCACCCCAAATTGCTAGGCTTTTAGGGAAATATTGGCCAGTGCTCTTAGGGCGGAACCAAGTAGGAATGGCCACCAAAGAGATACAGCATCAAAAACGTGGTCTCGGCTCTTTACGTTTGCTTGCTACAGAAGCAATAAATTGCGGACTTTATTTATTGCACAAATTAGGTGCAAGAAAATTATTTTCTTAATGTGAGACTTGACGAATGTTCTCAACTCTCCACCCTGCTAGGAAGAAGGGGTTACAATGAAAATTATTTACAAAGCATGTGCTACCCTGCAGGGATATTTATTCAGGCAGGGGAGGTTTCTGCAGATTTTGTTGACAAAGGCAAATCAAATTACATTTTTGCGAACATTGCAGCAAGCACTTTGATTTGATATGGACATCAGCTGTCACCTGACAAAGCTGGGGAAGCTCTGGCCTAGCACCCTTCTGGCACCTACGGAGGTTATCGTTCTGGTATTAGAGAGTGGATGGATAAAACGCCCCGCAAGCTGCTCATGGATTTCTAAATATTCATTCAAAGTTTTTACTCCTTTAAAATGTATAAAAATCTGTCATAAATCTGACACCTAAATTAGAGAAGTTAATGACTGCAGGAATAAGATGACCTCTCAAGAGCAGTTTGCTGTCACTAGCTGTCCTGCTCTAGAAGATGTTTGGTGCAACATGGCAGCTCTGCTCGGGGTTGCTGCAGCCAGGCTCGTGTCCTGAAGGCCCCCGTGCCGGGTTCATGCTCTGAAGGCCCCGGTGCCGGGCTCGTGTCCCGAAGGCCCCGGTGCCGGGTTCATGCTCTGAAGGCCCCGGTGCCGGGCTCGTGTCCCGAAGGCCCCGGTGCCGGGTTCATGCTCCGAAGGCCCCCGGTGCCGGGCTCGTGTCCCGAAGGCCCCGGTGCCGGGTTCATGCTCCGAAGGCCCCCGGTGCTGGGCTCGCGCCCCGAAGGCCCCCGTGCCGGGCTTCTTTGTGGCGGTTGCAGCCTGCAAGACTGGAACCTGATACCAAGGGGTTCAAATCCAGCTCTGCCTGCAACGAAAACGCGTGCACAGAGGGCGCACACGTGTCTGGACATGCACATTTGCACGTGTACTAGCTGGGTTTAACAACGGGACGGCGAGCCAAACCCACGTGGAAGCCCTGAGATCGCAGGGCTGCCTCCTCCGCAGGAACGAGCTGCACCAGCAGGGTCCCTTGGACCGGGGAGCCTGCAGCCAGGCCAGCTACAGGCACACCCAAACGGATGCAGGAGCCGAACGCCGGCGCTGTTGCTGCCCTGCCACGGCCCGGACGCGGGCTGAACGCTGCTGAGCTCGAGCGCGCTGGCAGCCATCCGCCCCGACGACCCCGCCGCGAGGTCCGGGCTGCTGCTCGAGGTGCAGACGAGCCCCATCAAGCTAAGCACAGTACAGATCCCCCACAACTCAATTGCATTTTTAATCCGATTATTGTTGTTATCGTAAAATGGCTAATTTCCGCCGGAGGACGCAGGAGCAGATCCCTCGCAGAAGCTCCTTCCCAAGCGGAGCAGGGAGCGCCACGCCGGCGCTCGCCTGCAGCCTCCACTCGACCCCAAGGAAGAGAGCTTGAGCCCCAAACCTGCACCCTGTGATGAGGTTTGGACCCAAGTCCATACTCCACAGCAGAGAAGGAAGCCGAGGGCTTGGACAACAGCCACCAGGTGCTGAACTAAAGCTTCGTCCCCACACAGAGGCCAAGCAGCTCCCGAGGGAGCCCTTATCCACGTCGCATCCCACCTCAATAAATTTTTCCATAACCTTGGAGTAATCTCAAAGATTTTATCATCTAAGTTATCTTCTGAACACTAACAGAAGTCCCTCTCCACCAGGAAGCGTCGTTTCTGGCGTTACCATAGCTCGGCAACAAACTACATCCTCACCCCTTGTGTCGAGGCATCAGCGCTTCGGGCAAACAAGGGTCACTTGTTTGGCACGAGATGTTTCCTAAGAAGAAGATACAGATCTCACAAGGGGAAAATACTAGATACTAAAGGCTCTTTACTGCAGCAGATGAAGTCATAGTGTGAACTTACAGCTAGGAGCCCCGGCTAAGCAAAATCACATGTGAAATAAAGGTACAGATTATTAACACCAGCGTCAGCAGAACCTTTGAACAAAGTACTATGAGAAGGGATGGATTCCCATCTCTCACCATCGCTTATACAAGCCTAGGAAGTCCAGCAGAAATTCTGCGGTAATATATAGGTTATTGGGCTCAAAACTAAAGATAAGAGGGAAATTCTATATTCCTACGTAGTACAGAAAGACTGGTTAGATAGTCAGTGATCCCTTCTGGCTTTACAAATCCAGGTCGGGTGGACAACACTCTGGTTAGTGAAACCGAAGAGCTCGGCATTAACCAGAGATCTGATGCAGCTCTCCTTCCCGCTGCGGCCGGCTCAGGGAGGATTTGGAAAGCACCCAGCTGGTGCAGTCACCTGCTATTCGGGCTCACGACATGGGTTTTTCACACCAGCAAGTCTCACTCCTTGCTATAGCAGGAAAAGTCAGTTCAGCACAACATCACTGATCCCAGCTGATTAAACCTGTGGGTCTTAAACTTGTTCTTCAATCAGGTCTTTGAGAAGTCCCAACAGATTACAACATCCCTGCGCTTAGCCATTATAATGACTTGCAAGTGATTAGCTTAACCAGCATTTCACCCAATTCAATTTCCATGGATGGCCTATACATACCAAGAAAGACGTTCACATTAATTTTTACATAATTAAATCAGGAATGACCCCAGTGCCTGTGAAATAAAACCTCAATTCTTCCTGGACCGCACAGAGCTCATCTCAGCTTTAACCCTCCAAACACGAGAACAACTCGCTCCAAGCGACGTACACGTGTCTCTGGCCCCTCTCCCCCTCGCTCCCTTCCCACTCCCAGCCCCCTCTCCTCTCCCAGAGCTCAGCAACTCCAGCTCCTTCAACCTGTGCTGAGCCCAGCTCTAGACGCAGAAAATGCCGGAAAACTTCATGGCACGTGTTACCTATCGTATGCCTCACTAATTTTTCCACTTCCTTCTCTTCTTCATGGAAAACTTGATGCTGTCTTCCAGCGAGCTCCTGCCTGCAGATTCCCCACCAGGGAAAGACCGGCGAAGGACAGATCTGGCCAAGTGATATTCGGGGACGGGTGAAGGGCACCGAGCAGACTACCCTGAGCCCGAGGGCTCCTAGGAGCCACGAGCTACGCGGCTCTCCTGGTACGAAAGGCTCCCTGCTCCTCGGAGTTTAACCGTGCTTGTAAGAGTGCCGAGAATAAAACTCGGTGCTTACCGTGCAGAGGGAACACGCCACGTCTCTTCCCGGAGACCAGAGCGCCCGTCTGCGGGGGTCCTTGCAGGGGGCACTGGCACTGAGCAGCTTTTACGGGAGCCTCGTGCGTTTGTCAGGGATAAGTCGCAACAAGCAGAGCAGCAACAGAAAGCACCGGGGGTGAGGCAGGGGCCAGGCCACGGGGCTGGGGTCTGAGCTTTTCTATCGCTAAGGAGCATCCAGTTCGGCGGCTGTCTGCTGCGGCGAGCCAGAATTTGTTTCTCAGTATAAACGACGTCCCACCGAACGCAGCCATCGAAATCACAGCAACAGCCGCGGCACGCAGGCAGCAAGCGCCAGCCGGCTCCGCGGAACCGCAGCAGCTCCTCAACGCTCGGGAAGCCAGGCCGGGGCCGCCGCGGGGGGCACCGGCGCCGGCAGCAGCGCCGCGCGCCGGCCCGCAGCGCTCGGGGGCTCCGCGAGCCAACGGGGCGGTCGCTGCGCGCCTCGCTGAACAGCCCCCTTCCGAGGGCAGGCGCGACCCCCCCGCGGCTTCAATCGGTGGGGAAGCGTGCTCTTTGCAGAGACAAAGCCTCGTTCTTCTCTCTCTCCTAACTGCTTAAATCAACGCCAGCCCGGGGCTGCGTGGAAACGTTTAATGAAAACTGTTTTGACAGAAAATTGGATTCTCAACGGGGCGAAGTATTTCTTTCCAAAGGAAAAGTTTCCCTTTGCAGAACAGCTAGAACTTCCCCAGTTTTTTACGGAAGGGTCAAGCAGCAAAACGCAGCCGCCGCCCTCGGGCCCCTCCGCTGCGGGCGCCCCGGAGGAGCGGGGTCCTCGCCGGCCACCCCGGCGCCGCGGGTCCCCCCGCCGTGACCGCTGCCACCGCCACCGCCCCGGGGCGGGAGGAAGGGCGCCCAGCTCGCCCCGAGGGCCGAGCAACGGCGCGGTACGTACGCCAAGGCAAACCGCGCGCCCGAGGGCTCTGCCTGCGCGTTCACCTTGAGGTGAGATTAGTGACGGCGAAAAAACCTTACTCAGGCCTTGGCTAATGATTATCCCATTAAAGAATCAGCTGACATAATATCATTTGGTAGTTTTATAAACCTCCGTGACAACAAGACTGATGAGACCCAACGCCCTGACAGCTCCGGCCGTCCAGAGAAAAGGCAGATACAAGAAGTCGCTGTTTTACCGCGCTGCAAATTTCACAGCACCACCAAAAAAAAAAAAAAAAATCCTCGGAAAGGCGGGTAACCTTTGCACCTCTCCAGAAACGCACGCGTGTTCCCGCACGGCCGTCAGCAGATTTGCATCAAGTCCCGGGGAAGCGGCGAGAGCGACTGCCGCCGCGGGGCTCAGCCCGGGGAACGGGCAACGCTGCCACACGCGGCTGGGAGCCGCTCGCTAAAGCACTGGCTCCCACTGCGGGGTTGCAAATGCACCTGTGTGTATATATATATATGTATATATGTATATGTATATGTATATACACGTATGTGTATTTGTGTGTCTGTATATCTAGAAATACGTATAGATGTATTCTAGAATGCTATCAAAAAATTAAGCAGGCAAAATAAAGCACTGGCCTAAGTCATTGCTGCATCCTTATAGCATTCGGTGTTTCGCATTTTAGAAAAAAAGCAGCAGCAGCTTGCTCCCCCCGCCCTTGCCTGGGTGTCATGAGCAAGAAATGAGCAGCTGACCTGAGTTTGAATTTAGAGTGTTCATTAATAGGATATTATGCCATATGCTCAGCACACTGTCTTTTTTTTTAATGCAGCCGCCAATTTGAGAGAATTTCTAATTAGTAATGGTATAATGAGAGTATTCAGAGGCTAATGTGGTGGGTGGGGACGCAAAATAGATCGCTTGGCGTGGACTGGAAATATTCCCGTTCGAATTCCTCGTGCAGTAACGACCCGCAGCAAAAGGCTGCGATCCCCGCCGGCCGGCGGCCGCGCTTACCGCGGGGGAGGCCGAACGCAGGCGATCGCCCGCCGGACGAAAGCATCGGAGCACGAAGGAGGGCGCCGGGCGGGCGGCTCCGGGTGCTGGAGCCACCTCGGGGTGCTGAGCCGGTGCAAAACGCACCCCGACCCGGCGGCAGCAGGCACCGCCGCGGCGCGAGAGCCCCGCGCGGCCGGCACCGGCACGTCGGGGCCGCGAGCGGGGCCTTTGCAAAGCGCTTCTGCGCTGCCTTTGAGGATCACGTCGTTTAGCGTGACTAATACTCTCTACTATAGCAAGCGGGGACCAAGGCGGCACGGACGCAGGTTGGTGTTTTGTGGAAACCTGTTGGTATAAATCGTTAAATATATTTTTGATAAAATAACGCATTTCCGTGGCAGAAAGAAGCGTCTCGGGATGGCACGTGCTTTCCGCTCCCTAAAACGTATGAAAAGGAAACAAAGCTGCCCGAACCACAAGACCAGGCGTAGGTAGGGAAGAGTTCACCTCAACGTCTCAGAGCATCCTTCAGCTTGAATTAGTGACGCCCCTGCCTCCCAACCCACCCCGGGATGCAGGGACCGCGATTTCACAGAAGGGAAAAGGGACTCGCAAATTCTCGGTGCTTTGCCAAGTCAGGCTGCGGCACAGGGCAGTGCTCGCTTCCCTATTAAAAAAAGCACAAACCTTATAAACGGGCAAATAACTCATTTCTCCAGAAGAAACGGGGTTTAGCCTGCCGCAGATACGGGAGCCGGCTCCTGCCGCGGGAGGAGGCAGCTGCCGAGCCTAGGAGCACAGACAGTCCCCGGAGCCCGTGCTCCGATTTCAGAGGGGAATCCCAGCCGGCGGGGGGGAAAGTCCGACCCTCGCACGCGAGAGCAGAAATTCAGCGTCCTGCTCCCACGTCCCGCAGCTCTGCCGGAGGCGCCGCGCCGAACTCCGCACGCCCGCGTCGGCCCCGGGAACGCCGCCTCTCGTGCGCGCAGCTCTGCACAAAAGCGAGGGCACGTGCAGATTTCTTCTAACGAGCCACAATTAATTTGCCTTTTGATTGGACCAATTAGATCTTTAACATTTTTTTTTCCCTAACGATTAAACTGAAAATGGGAGTTTTCCTCTCTCGTGAGATGTTTTCACTGTATTATCATATTACTTTTAAGAAAGCCAGTAAAGTTCTACGACCGCGAGGTCTCCCCGGCGCCTCCGGCACTTGTTTCACCTATCGCGACACACGTGAATTTTACAGAAACAGACGCCGTGGGAATGAAACGGCCTGAGATGGGTAGGAAACAGTAAGCCCGGCCTCAGTATTAAATCCACTTGGTAAACGATTACTATCCAGTCCCAAGCAGCAACCAAAAATTGCCCCTTCCTCTGAAACAGCCTCAACGATCCGCCTCCGCGGGGGGCACCGAGACCCGGCAGAAGGTGCTGCCATCTGCAAAAGCCCGAGACGGGAAGCGGGACCGAAGCCGGCGGTGAGCCCGGCCTCAGGCAGCGGCGGGCTTCGGCGCTGCTGTAACCCCGTCGCTCCCAGCTTCCAAGCAGCCGTGAACCAGAGCAGCAGGAAAGAAAAGAGCTGCTCAAGTAGATCTGCCGGGGCTCCAAATTGTACTTGTTGTGCAGGGACTGGCCGGGCCGACAGGCGCTCCGGTATTGCGTAAACCTTGCTCCGAAAATTAAATATTCATAATGCTCGTATTAGATCCAAGAGCACCTTTTAGGAAGAAATAAATGAGGTTTGCTTCAAAAGAAGAAAAAAGGCACAGAGGCCATGTAGAACCAAGCCATAGCTTCATAAATAATATGTTTTTATGCCAACGCTCAACAATTAAAAGGCTTAAGATCCGTTTTGGAGAATGAATCATGCTTAAAATTCATTCTCCTACCCTTATATCCATGTGCCATAGAAAATTAATGCATTCACCCAGTATAATTTTAGAAGGGATTTATTCCTTGCTCTCACACCATCCTTATTTTCCAGAGTAATAAATGTGAGTGCGAAGTGTAAGCAAGATTTTTTTCCTTTCTTTAGAGTAAATCTCCGTCTTGTTGACAGCCACAGCAAATATGTCAGGCCTGAAGGGCATCGCCCGGCTTTTTATCCCGAGCCACGTTCCCGGGCAGGGAAGCGCAAGGGACCCGGGGCGACCCAAGACCGGGCCGGGCGCCGGGCAATCCCCGCTGCTCCCGGCGCACGGGCCGCCGCGCGCATCGCCCAGCTCATTTCGCAGCCCATTAGCGAGAAATAAATATTAATATAATACGATATTATTCTGATGAAAGTGAAAAATGTGACTATAATAAGGCTATCGCGTTCTACGGGATTAATACGCCTGTTAATTACCCGCAGCTCCTGTAGGTCTCCAGCCTAACGGATGGTCCTCAGCGCGCGGCGAGCCCGGCCCCCTCCGCCTCTCCCCCGACACCTGAACCAGCAGAGTTTGTGGCCCGACGGCCTCGGTGGAGAGAGGCACCCGGGAAGCAAACGCCCGCTGGCAGAAGCTTGTTTTTGCAAAGAGAAGGGATTCTCCTTTTTTTGAGGGGATTCGGGGATTGGCATTTTGGGGATCGTTTAACCCAAAACGAGACTTCTTGCTTGATCAAAAAATCTGCACTGTTAAAGAAGAAAACAGCTCAGATGAATTTGGTCCAAAATAGAATTTCAAAATGAGAAAAACCTCAGAAAATTCCTCTTTGGAATCGCCAGCACAAAACTTGGTCTTTACGTCACCACCAACGCGCCTCTTCCTTCCTGCCGCCCGCAAGCGTTAGCCAAGCGCGGCCTGAATCTCAAAACGGTCCCCGCCACCGCCCCCCGGCAGCACCGCCGGACGGGCCCCCCCGGCGTCCCGCTCGCCCCAGTCCTCTCCCTTTTACTTAAAATAAGGTAAAAAATAAATAAAAATTCCATCGCGAGGCTTTCCAGCTTGGCAAGCCTTCCGCCCGCTCAAGAAGTTTTGCCGGCTTTGCTGCGCCCAGCCTGGTGCCGTTCATTTTCGGTTTGCTAGAAACGTTCTCCGGCTGAACACCGAGCGAAATAAATTCAAATCCTACTCTGCAAATGACACTGCACATAAATATTCAGTAAATTAGCAGCACACTTTTATAGATTTATCAGTCATTGCTGGCACAGAATGACAGGCAATGTTGTAGCTGAAATATTAATGCTGACAAATTAATGATTTCTGAGTAAATGATGTCATTTTTGCACCGTTTCATTAAAATTTACTCACTTTCAATATCAGCTTCATTTCTACGCCAAAAAAAAATTAAAATCATTTTCATTCTCTTTCTTTCTCTCCCTCTCTCTCTCTCTCTTTTCCTCCAGGAGCCTTTTTTGAACCTTCGGCCACGCGGGCCCCGGCGACCGAGCTGCCATCTTTAATACCCCGCGTTTTGGGGCAGATCACCCCGTCAGAGGCCTTCCCGCCCGGTCCGTCATCCTGGACAAGGCGGTGACGTTTCTGACAGGTGACTGACGGAGACGGTTGCAGTGGATAAAAAAGGGGGAAAGAAAGAAAGGAAAAAAAAAGAGCGAAAGAGAGAGTGAGAAAGAGCCCGCGAACGTCTTACCCAGAACTCCCTGGGCTGAGCTATATCAGTCAATCTCCGGGCTAATTCGTGTCAGTACTTGTTTCCTATCTCCTTGAGTCTCCAGCGGAAGGTTGATAAAATTGAAGTGGAAATGAAGTTGGATGCACAGGAGGATACAGGCAACAATAGCCTGGTGAAATGGGTTTGTATCCCTGATACACTCTTTGGAGCATCAGGATTCTTGGTGACCTTGACAGTGTCCTTGGCAGAATAAAATAAAATAAAAAGGAGAATTTCCATCTATAAGGGAAATTCAAGTAAAGCATGACATTTGGCACGCCAACTTCGTAACGGGAACGAGCGACACCAGCTCCCCCCCCTTTTGGACCTGGCCTATTTATCCAGCAGCAGTTTATGTTTGCACAAGCACCTCCCCAGCTAACCACCTAAAACACAAAGAGATGCAAAGATTTGTTACAGCCCGATAACATCCCTGTTTCCTGTAAGAAAGCACCCCTTGCCTCAACTGGCTGTCTGCGACTAGAAGAAAACTTGTTGCAGCATAAATAAATGCACCTCCAAGTATATATGCAGCGTGTTTCTCTTCAGGCTGCCTGGGCTGGTTGTCAGTACTGCACCAGCGCAACCTCCAAGGGAAGCTCCACCGAGGCTCTTGTGGTTAAATACTAGATGAATCTCAGTTTTCTTGTTCACTTAAAAGAAAAGCATTAAGAAGATCTGTGGTGAGATGGAGATGTGAATAGGAGAGAGAACATAAAAGTGCTTAAAACACAGAAAAACAGGAGCTGCTATTAATTGTCAGTGATGAGACTCATTCCTAAGGGCAATCCTTCACTACGTCTGATGTTCAGCCAGGTTTGAAGGCAGGAGCGTGGCCTTGCAGGGGTAAGGCAGAGCGCCCGGCACTGCTGTCTCTGGACACATAACCAGCAGCTAGGTCCACTCCACCTTCTTGGAAGGGATCAGGCACCTCTGGTCTGGGCAGGGTGTACCACCATGACCTGGGACCTTCGCCAGGACACTTATGTGACATGCTGCCCAGCTGGTCCCTCATGTGACACCAGGACCTTCTTGATGGAAATCTGTGACTCTCGGGGCCACCTGCTGCTGCAAGTATCCCTCCCGTACAGCCTTCCTTGCGTTTCCCCAGCGTGGGGAAAGCAGGCAAAGCCCTTGGAAAAGGTTGTCGTGCTAGTACTTGATTTGCCCTTGTTTAGCTTCTTTGACCTCTTCCCCTTGTTCCACTAATTTAGGTTGAAGTGTCTGCTGACTGACAGATACTTGAAGTGTCCAGGTCTCACAGAAAGCCAGTGGATTCACCAGACCAGCCTTCCTCGCAGGTGAGGTGGTCTTCCCCTCTGTCTTCCTCAGGCACTTGCTCTCTTTGGTGTGCTATCATTCTTGAATGATGGTTTCCCATAAAAAGCAAAGCATTCCACATTTTTTACAAGGTTGGAGAAAAAAGGACTATATAGGTGTCTATTTTAATTGCAGGTAAATACAGACAGCTTTCTTCAGCTGTTTTTTCCTGTTCCTTATAGACCTCAGCACCGAGCCTCATTATTGACAGGTGGACTAGCAGATCTTGCAGGGACAGGAGGGATGCACAGCATTATCACTAGCTTGCTCGCGAGCTCTGGGGTGATCAAGACCAAGGGAGCTCTCCCTCGGCAGAATGAGTTACCATAGAACTGCTTTTTCGCTTGATGGAAATGCTTGTCAATTCTGATCTGGTGGCATTGATGGTGGGGTAAAAGTGATGGAACTGATACCGCCCCTCTGTCTGTTACACACATCCTGATGAAATACAATTGGGATACACCACCTAGTTCAAAAATCTCAGAACTTTGCCTTCCTGCTTTAGTGGAGATTTTCACGGAAGGTGGATTTGAAGCAGCAGGTTTAGAACTCCTCACTCAAGGAAAGACTGTTCCTCCCAGCAGGTACAAGAAGATTGAAGTCATTTAACAGCATCAAACCCAACAGATGTCAGAAGAGCTCAGAGCAATGCCAACTTTGATGAGATCAGATAAAACCTGAGCTTCTGATGGTTTGCTTCAGCCTGGCCCTTAGTTCCAGCAGTTATTCAGAACGACGGAAATTCAGGTTGCAGTTAAGACCCCATATTTGCAATAAATAGAGAAATATATAACGTGTCCTCCATTAGGAAGAGAGTAAGAACACAGACACGAGAAGAGCCACGCAGACTACCACACTGGTGGCCTATTCCCTTTTCACTTGCGTAGTTCACAAGAGCCCTGTGAGACCTCAACGCGAGAGCAGACCTCCCGGCGCCTGGTTTGGAAGAGGTTTCCTGCAGACACCGGGCTATTTCCAGGACCACTCGACAGGCTCCCTCCACTCACGACCGCAGCTCTGTGTTGAAGCTGGGACAAGCCCTACTCGAGCCCTTGGGTGGAAGCGGGTCCCCACGGCAGCCGGTGGCCACGGTGTGCACCCCTGAGCCGGGCCGGGCGGCCACCGCTCCCCGCACGCAGCCGCGCGTTTGGCTAATAAGAACCAGCTGTTTTTTTCCACTCGGATAGCTGTGAGAACTGATGACAACCTGTTTGACCGCTGACCTCTGAACTTGACCTGCTGCTAATACCTTCAGCTGCTGATTGCCACGGGTGGCTGGCAGAGCCCTTTGTCTTTCGCTGTTTTGGAGTCCAGACAGATAAATGATTTCTATTTGTCCTTTGGCGCAACGGAAGAGCTGATCGATATTATCCACGAATGATGTCAAGGATTTGTCGCCACAGCTTATGAATGACAAAACACTACCCAAAAAAACACCTTTTGGGGCAAAAGATTGAAAGCTGGAAAGGTTTATTGATTTTTGCTTTCTTAAATAGCAGCTCAAGCCACAAAAGAGAAAACGAAAAGCTTTGTGTGCTAAAATGCAGCAAAAAGCTTCCTCGAGAACAACGATTAGATCAGCTCTTGCATTTAAGTACTGTGTGCCTTGCCACAGTCAACTGCTCAATTTTGTCTGCTAAGCCCACTGCAATTTCCACCCATTTTTCCTTATTTCAAAAGCGCTTGTATAGTGAAATACCAGCCTCTGGAATAAAATGCTTCTCTGCTTTCGGCCACTGGTCAGCCAGGACAAGGCTATGCATCTCTGATGTGCGCAGGCAGCAAGTTCAGGAAAGAAGAAGAAGAGCTTTTAGACATGGGATGCAGGAGCAAAAAAGCTGGAAACGTGGGTTCGGGCCCTACCTCTGCCCACAGCACCAGTATAAGCGCAGGCAAATCGCTGCCACCTCCCTGTCCCTGGCTTTGCCTGGCCGCAGAAGGAGACCTGTCCTGTCCTGCAGCGCAGTGCTCGGGGGTCCACTCCCGTGTCACCACAACTGTTTTAAGAGAACGAGATCATGGCACATGGCAAAAACAACTTAATCACAGCCACGAACACGGGCTGTCCAGGCTTCACCAGGAATCACCTTGCCCAAAGTGAAAGCGCAGCAGAGCAGAGAGCTGGACCTGAGTCCCCTGGCACTGCTGGATCATCCCACACCGCCGTCCTCACCCCGGCTCACCACCACCTTGTCCTCCCCAAGGGAAGTATTTCGGCAACACAACGTGCACGAGGCCTAGCAGCACAGACAAAGAGCTGGATGAACTCGCTGCCAGCAGAGAAAAGCGTTTGCATTTTACAAATGACTGCACCTCCTCCAGAACCGGTGCTTGGTTAGGAATTTAGAGCTGATTGGAAACGTCTCCATTTCCATAATTTCAGCAAACCCTTTCTATAAACAAACGAACCCTCCTGACAGTCCTGTTTCCTACGACGCGGTACTGTTTGGACCAGCATCCAAAACAGGTGCCACTATCCTGAAGTTCTAAATTTCAGTATTTTGGCAAATGATTTTTCTTTTGCATGTGCATTTTAAAAAAAAAATGTTTTTTTTTTCCACAAGCCTTCAAGCAGCACTTTCAATTCAACAACTCAACTGAAGTTTAAAGGAAATTTAAAGAGGAAAAAGAAACCAGAGCAATTCAAAGAAGAAAGGAAAAAGATCTCAAAGTGCTAACAGAGATAAGGATCGCAGCGCTGATTTTCGTTACGAGGAAACGGAAGAGAGGAGATGAGAAGGTCTCGATCCCGCTCTCCGCTTCGGAGTCGAGAAGGGTTTGGGCGGCCGCGGCCCAACGCCCTCCAGGCAGCCCGGCGGCTCGCACGCGGCTCCGGTGGGACAAGCCCCAAGCGCCGGCAGCCGGAGGGACGGAGAGATGGACCGACGCCACGCGCAGGCGAGGTCCGCACCGCAGGAGACGTTCGTTTGACAGCCGGCGGGGCTGAACCAGCCGTTTAGCCCTTTCTATCCATCGCGTTCAAGCTGGTCCCGTGTTTTCTAGCTTTCCCCTTCCTCCTTCGGCAAACAGCGCACCTCTCCGCTGCCTGGTCCAGAGAGCTTCGAACCCACCGCGAGGCCCGGCGAAACGGGAGACGTTCTCCAGCTGCCCTCCCGGCCCCAGCCTCGCTGCGGGGCAGCAGACCTTGCCCAGGGCAAGGTCTCCTGGCGTCGGAGAGTCTCTGGAAGCATTTTGGCTGCGAAGGTACCAACGTGCGGAGAAGGGGCCGCGCTCCGCGCCCCTGCCATAACCCGCGGGAGCTCCCGGAGCCTTTAACGACCGCTGCCGCACTACAAATCATCCCCGGCCACCTCATTCCTCTTCTCCGCCTTGGGCTTCTCCTTGATCGCTGAGGTGCGTCCCACCGCCGGGGCCAAAGGAAGTTTCCGAGACAACGCACACCGCGTTGCATACGTGCAACCACCCTTCCGTCCGCAGTCCTCGCACAGTTTGACAGCTCGTTCCCATAAATTTACGGGGTTCGCCTCCCAGGCACGTATTGCACGGCCCCAAAGAGCCGAAACTCCGAGGCGGCGTCCGGCATCGGAGCGCCAGCCGGCCCGCGCAGCCGCCTCGCGCGCCGGGTTTGGGGCTCGCGATCAGACGCGTGTTTAAAAGCACAGCCTGGTTTCTGCTTTGAGCACCGAGACTTAATAAAAAATGCCTTCGATCAGAGCCAGCCCCAAGTAAAGGAGTCGAGGATTTCTGGTCATCTCCGGAGGACTTGGGCTCGGCTTTCTTTCAAGTGATACGTTACACCGCGCTCGCAGTGGGGAAAATGCTTTTAAGAAAGTATTTTCTAAGTAATAAAACGTCTCCAAGTGTGGGGATTAGACATAATCCAATTCCTTTATCAAATAAAGATGCCATCGCGGCCTGTGAAATACAAGGGAAGAAGTTCCCTCGCCGCTCTCCATCTCACAGCTATATCACGTAACGCGCCCCGGGAGAGCGCCGGCCCCACGGCGTAACGAAAAACGGGGAGGGCTCGCCACCTGCTTCGCGCTCGGCATAATCTGGCTGCGGAGGGATTAATTCCTACGTTTTGATTTTCCATCTGCGTTGCATCAGAGGTAACCCCTGTCATTCCCGAGACATAACCCATGGGTAAGAGCGGGCAACATCCGACGCCGCGGCAGCTCTGGCTGGAACGAATGCACCGCTTTCTTCAGGGCTCTGTTTGTTTAATTAAATTTTACGCACGGATAAAATGTTTTGTGAAATTTCCACTGTGGGGTGTTGTAATTAAAACCGGTGAACTCGATACAGACAGGCAACTATTGTAACGCTGCCTTTGTCTGCGGTTTGAACACCGGCAGCAACGCTGAGCTCTACAGCCCTGATCTGCTTGCTGAATTCCAGCCGCTTCCCGAGCCGGGCGCAGCGTGGGGCTGCGCCGGTCGGCTTTGAGCGGAAAGCACGAACGCTGAGGAAAAAAAAAAAAAAAAAAAGACAGGGAAGGATCAGCAAACCAGCCCCAAACCTAACCCCACCCCACGCCCTGTGCAATTACAACTTTCCTTCGATGCTCTGGAGCTGTCATATTTTTCAAAACAACCTAATCTTCCACTTGCTCAGCTCCAGGCCTTCTGTCGCTGCCGGGAGAAAGGTTCGGGCTGGTATTGCTGCTTGAGAAAAGGCTCGGAAAGGGCATTTCCATGGGCTAACATACTGTACTGCGCCCCCCCACCCCCCCCCGAAAAAATGAGAAGATGAATCACAGAAATACACGGAAATTAAAACCAATCAATAAATTCTGCCACCATATTTTTTCAAACAAGATTTCTTGTGAAAGAGAAACCTTGCAGTCCAGCTGGGGCTTCCAACAAGATGTTTTCCAAAAGGATTTGGTGTTTCCCCATTTAGAAGAGCAGTGAAATGCCCTGGGAACGGGGGTGTGCAGGCGGCCCTCGCGAGCCCCGGGCAGGAGCCCGCCGCGGGCCCGCGCCTCCGCGGCGGACCGGCTCCGAGGTCGCTCTGCAGCCAGGAAATCTGAGCTCTGGATTTTATAACATCGGGCTCCGTTCTATTTGAAATCAATATTCCCCTCCAAGTCTCAGCGTGAGCCCATGAATCAGCCCATGCACGAAAAGCGAATGAAAAATAAAATAAAATAAATGTTTCTATGACTTTTTTCCTGGAGCCAGCAGCAGAATCTCCAAAAGTCACCAAAACCCACAGAAGGACACACTTCCCCTCGAATTCTGCTGCACCGTTCGGCAGCCGGGACGTCGCGGAGGCGCCCCGGGAGGGAGCTGTGCCGGCGGGCGCTCCCCCTTTCCCGGGGCTCGCGCCGGGAGCAGGACCTCGCCTGCCCCGCTCTTAACCCCCCGGCAAGGTACACAAACTCTGCGGCGCTCCGCCGGGATCGCTGCGGAGGAGCTGGGCAAAACAACCCCCCCCCGACCACCTAACCTGCATTTTTTGTAAGTCCGCTCCCCGCTTTATCCCCCACTATTGACACAGTGCTTTGTTTCAAATTACACTTAATTTAAAGGATTTTGCTGTACCCTTGTATCCTAGGAAGAGCCTTTCCAAAAGGCTCCTGCCGATTGAGCGTTGCTGGGCCCCTGCCGAAGGCGGGAAGTTTCACGCGCGCCGGCCCCGTTCGGTCCTTCGGGCCGGCCCGCAGCCGCCCGGCCCGCGGCTCAGCGCGCCGTCCGGCTGCAGCGCTCCCCTCCCGGCACCGGGACTCGCGCCGGCGGCTCGTGCCGCGCTGCTCCCGCGGCCGGGGTGCTCCTGCCCTCGGTCCTCCGCTCGTTTCTACCGGACAAACCCGGATAGCACAGATCTTCATCGCCCCATTTTTCACAGCTCCTTTTAATTTACTCTTTATAGCAACTTGGGATACTTGAAGTTTAGCAATATTAAAGAACAAGGATGTTTTGCCTGCCCTTGGCTTATCCTTCATATCCAGCCAAGTACTGCGGTATTCTACAGTAGCGCTTGGCACTGCTACAGCAGCTATAAAATATCGCAGAGCTTGATTTCATTTTATTTTCCAAACACAGCTCGCAGCCAGCGTGGCCAGCGCCGCGCAGCCGCTTCCGGAGCGGGACCATCGGAAGGCGACTAGGTGAGAGGGTGTCGGGTTTAGCGCATCAGGCAAAGCTGCGCGCTCGGCCCGCCAGACCTTGCAATCTGAGAGTTTGAGAAGAGAGGGGTTTAGGGCCGGATTCCTTCCTGGGCTTCCAAAAATAAACTTGTGTAAGGCCAATTCCAAAAGCCACATTCATTAGAGGGAATCATCTCAGCCGCAGTCTGTTGCGTTAGTGCAAGCACGTGAACTGTGGGTGATGGTGAGGAATAGCCGTGGAAAGCAAAACAAAACAACCTCCGCTAACAAATAGCCCCCTTAACCTCAAGCACAGTTATTATTTTTTACTCTTTCTTTCCATATTCACCTCCCAAACCTACTACCATTTAATGGAGGAAAGTAGCTATGATGTTTTAATAGCTCAGATCGATAACAACCCCTTCCATCTTTCTCTTTTTTAACCTCCAAAATTATTTTAGGCAAGGCTAGGTTCATTTTATCCTTATTTATTTATTACTTAATCGGTAGAGAACCCTTAAGGCAAAATAGCCTCGTTTGCAAGAAAGATCAGATGCCAGAAGCAGCAAAAGCATAGCTACAAATCAGTATGCAAACCAGCCTCAACCCCCAGCATAAAGGGTCTCCAGCGCAGCACGTGTGCTATTTGCTCACATTACTTAACACAGTTTAACACGTATTTTTAAACAGGCCAATTGTTTATGAGAGCCACAAGGAAGAAGGGAAAGAAGTTGACACCAGCACGCGATAAAAACCGGAGAAGGAGCTCGCGCGGGGAAAGCGTGCCTATCTCAAACACCGCAATAAATTGTCGCCTACTTAACATACCCCGTGCAAGCCGTCCTATGCGCCCCTTAAGCGTTGCTCCTACATTTTCCCCCTAAATCTTTGAATTCGTTGTCGTTAATTGTTACGTACACAATTTTGTTGACTTGGGAACTGGCGACGGCTGCCG
Organism: Rhea pennata; assembly: GCF_028389875.1. NCBI lineage: Eukaryota > Metazoa > Chordata > Aves > Rheiformes > Rheidae > Rhea > Rhea pennata. The sequence goes on from NC_084682.1 coordinate 2,463,050, forward strand.
GCTTCGCCGCTGCGAGCACAGGGCGTCTCTCGCCGCCGGAGCGGCGCAGCGCGTTAAAGGACCGCGCGGATCTCCTGCCCGGGGGCGGCAGGGAGAGAAGGCGCAGGAAGGAGGAGGTTCCGCCCGGCCTTTCCGAGGGCTCTGCCGGGACACGGAGCGGCCCGTCCGGACGCCTGCTCCGAGGAGGGGCCCTCTCGCAGCCCCGCACGCAAACGGGGACGCACGGCCCTCTCTCGCCGCTGGAATAAAACCGCCTCTCCAGGAGTCAAACGCGACGCCTGCTCACTTATCAAAAAAGCTGCTCGTTGCTGGAGGTTTTCTTAAGCTGTATTTCTGCAAGTCCAGTGATTAAAGGGTTCTCTCATTTCTTTTCCTCGTCCCTACGTAGGGAGACAGGTAATAGATCAAGCGGATAACTGGCATTAAGATGTCACTTCGACAACAGCTCGTTCTGAGCGGCAAAAATAGTTGAGACTCGGACAAAAGACCTGGGCTGAGAAATCAGCGTGAGCCCCGCCGCCCGGGCTGCAAGACGGCAGGCGGGTAACACGGTATCGTCACGCTACGGACATCTAGAAGAAGAGAGAAGGGAGGAAACGGCTGACGAAGCAGTCACGCGTCCCGCAAAGGGTCCCCCCTCGCCGGCTCCGGCGAGGCGCGACGCCGGGCACGGCCGCAGCCCGGCACGGCGCGACGGGCGCCACGGACGGGCCTTCGAGCGCCAGCAAACCTAAGGCAGGGTGTCTGGCGGGACGGTTCCTTAACAAACAGTTTTGTCGCCCCGAGATATTTACAGCAGCATCGGCAGCACCGCAATAACCCCACGGTGCACGGCCGGTTACGGAATAAAGTCACTTGCCTTAACCAAGCACACCGTAAATTTTCAAGAGCCCGTGTCCTGCCGGATCCAGGGCCGTGCTGCGGGTTAGCGTTTGATTTAAGGTGACACACCCCGGGCTGTTCTCCTGTCGTCGTCTTTGCCGGAGATCCCCCAGGTCCCAGCGCGCAGCAAGGAGAAACCCTCGGGCCGGGGCTCTGGAAAACCCAAGAGTTCGTACAAGTGTTTGCGCTTGCGCAGATTTTCAACTGGTAAGGCTGGAAGGGACCTCTGGAGATCACCTAGTCCAACCCTCAAACAAGTAGCCCATGCAGGGATCGAACCTGCAACCTTAGCATTATTAGCACCATGCCCTAACCAGCTGAGCTAAACCTAACCCCAAACACGGCGAGTGTTGCCTGAACGTGGCCTGGACCTTCTGCTCCACAATTTCAGCCCTTACACCAAGACCCTTCCAGAAGATCCACGTAAACTTTCTGAAGTGATGCGGGCCAGACTTCAATTTTATGATACAGGTGGTTTAGCAGCTTTCTGAAATCTTTCAGTGCACCTGTGAAACATACAGCAGTGCATATGGAAAAGTGGGAAATATGCAGAAATATACAGAAAATGGGATGTTCTCTGAAGCAGGACAAGAAAAAACGACCAGAACCATAGAAAAACTCTGAGCTTTCCTAACAGCAGAGGATGAAGGACAGCCAAGAGGTGGCAGTTTCGAACAGAGCTCTCCATGAGCAGTGAGCTCTCTGCTCCTTGTGTCCTCCAGGGAAGAGAAAAAAGGAGCAAAATACAGTTAACGATTAATTGCACAACCCAAAGCTCTCCCACAAAAACCCTTTCGACCATGAGAGATATTATTCTGCCACTTAATAAAAGCTTACCCCAAAATCCCAACGTTGATAGCATCAACCTTCAGACCCCGATGCGGGAGTGACCTGAAGCCACTGGGTCTAAGGCCTGCTCTTAACCCCAGTGTAAGAAAACACTTCACATATGACCTGCCGATTGATTTACAGTACAGCGAGGGGACAGTGGATTAACAGTGTGTATTGCTGGATCAGCTTCCAAGGCAGAAGACAAGCTCAGGCTGCTTCAGATCCATGCGTGGGAAAATTCAGCATCCCCCTCTCCAACGCTCGTTTGCCATTAACACTCCCAGCGGTTTTCTTCCAGCAGCAGCAATCGGTTGATCAACAGCCTTTAGCACGGCAAACATCCCAAACTTCTCCAGAGCAGCACGGCCCTGCCTCGCGCTTTTGCCTGTTGTTTGCATTTCTCCCAAGGGGAGATATTTTTCCGAGGAAAGTGAGGCCAGAGAAAGAAGGGAGCAGCCGGAAGAGTGGAGCAGGCGGCCCCTGCTTGCCCGGAGGAAGAGGAGCGAGCAGCGTGAGGCACAGCCCTCCCTGCTGCTCAGTGAACAAGAACAGAGCAGAGCGAATAATCGCTACACAAAAATAACAGCGACCTACGCAGGACAATAAAGTAACATCACAACGGAGCAGGATTTGGCCGAAGACATTGCAGTGAATTCGTTCTGCTGGAATAAATCCGGAGCAAAACACTGCAGCGGAGAGCAAAACGTGCTGCACGGGGCGGCCGAGCAGCACCCATCCCGCCGGCAAGAGCGGACCGGCCGCGCTTCGCCCCGGCGTTACACCTCTCCGGAACGCACGCCTCCAGCCAGGAGGATTCGCTCGCTTTTTGCACTTAGTTCTCAAGCTGCCCGGATGTGAAACGTGTGGCTTTTTTTTTTTTTTTGAAAAAAATTAATATTAAATATTTGTATTAAAAGGTAGTAATAAGTTTTGTTTTAAAACCTGGCTAGAGCCGCTATTTGCGCTGCGGGCAGAGGCGCCAGGCTGGCAGCGGCCCCGCCGGCTCCCTCGCGGAGGGGCTCTTCCCTTTCCCTTTCCCTTTCCCTTCCTGTTCTCCCTTCGCCTCCGGCTGAGCCAGCCGTACCTCCGCCCGCGCTCTGTATAGGAGGCAAAAGAAGGAGCAAATTTCCAAAGCCATTCCTTTAACTGTTGCAGGGAGAACTTGTTAAATGAGAGGCTAGAAAAACAAAATAAAATTCAAAATATTCAGGAAAAAAAAGCGTTAGGAATAGAAACTGAAACAGGGAATCTGGGGATTTTCCATACATTCACCAGGGTGATAAAACGTTATACCAGGGAGGCAACTTGGTAACAAAATTACTTATCCTCAGGAGCCAGAGATGCTCCTAAGCAAGATCCTGCTGCTTCATTATCGCGACTTATTCCACAGCAAGAGCAGCTGGAGAGTGCCAGGTCTGGAGCGCTGCAACGCGAGCCTTCCCCAGCACGGGCCCTCCTCCTCCTCCTCCTCCTCCTCCTCGGGCTGCGGCATCGCCCGCGCCAGGCCGCCGGCGCAGCCTGACGGGACCAGGGCGCTGGGGCAGAGCGACGCGGGGACGAACGCCCTGCCTGCGGTGCTCACCGACACCTTTCGCCCTTTTTTTTTCTCCCCCCCCCCCCCCTTTTGGACACTGCTAATGACCTCTGGCAAAGATTACTTTTACCCTTGTGGGTCTTTAAGGAGAATTTTGAAAAACATTTTTTTCCCCCTGGCTTTGGGAACGGATCAGATTTCACAAACGACCAGGTCCTGCAGGAGCTTTTTTCTTAATCCTGTCGAATGCTCTTCTCCTTCCCCACGTGCAATCCTTGCCACGCAAACTAAGCGCTCTGCTGTTCCTGTCCTCGGTACCCCGCCCAGGGGCTACGTACAGTGCGCGCGCACTCGGCATGTTCAGAGTTTGTCTTTCAAGTGCCGTTGCCTTTTCTCTGCTTCTCTCTCGTTCCACTGAAGTAAGAAAACACAAGCGGAACCGCTTCCTCCGAGCTGTCGGGAGCACGTGTGCGCGCCAAGAACAAGGACGCACCGCATATTAGTAAGGACTGGGAAAAAGAGGATGATGCACGTGATACCGAGAATTTCCACTTACTGCAGCTCTTGCAACACCCGCTTTGAAAAGGACAGCTCGCTCGCAGGCGGGGCGAAATTCCTCCTGAGCTCAGCTGCGGAGCCCGGGCAGCCGCTGCCGGGCGCTCGGCGGCGCCGGGCGAGCAGACGCACCGCGCCGGGCGCGAGCTCTGGACCCGTCGTGCCACGCTTCATTCATTTGTCTCGGGAAGCGTTAACGCTGCTAATAAAAGACAGCTGAAGCGCTCTCCGCTCCTCCCCTGGCGCTTTTTGCTGTTTGCCTTTTGCTATTTTCCGAGTCGGGGAATGTCCGCGCCCCAGAAAACCACGCTCGGGACCTCGCAACGGCGGCGCTGGACGCAGCAGCGAGGCGCAGCCTGTCCCCTCGGCACGCGGAGGGCAAACCGAAGCGGCAGGGAGGCGCAGCCCGCACCCGCCTTTGCACAGCCCGGGTGCGCGGGAGAGTCCCCACCCCACGGAGGCCCCCTCCAGCTGCAGACCACCCTGGCGTTGGTGCCGGGGCCGGATTGCCTGATGCAACTGCAAAGGGCTCCAAAGGCCTCGGTGGAAGAAAATTTGGGGCTTCCTCCTCCGGTCACCGTGCTGCGCTGTGAGCGTGCAGCGGAGCTCCAGCGGGCATCGCCCACCGCGGACGCGGCTGGGGCCAAAGCTCCTCCTTCCGCACGGATGGTCCCTCCTGAACCTCCACGGGAACTGGCAGAACAGCAGCGGCAGCAAAATCGGGCACAGCCGCGCGCTGAGAACATTCCCCCGCACGTGCACATGCACGCGCGCCCACCGGCACGCGGCCCATCGGGAGCTGCTACGTCTCTATCTGAAGTGACACGGGCAACAAAAGGGACGTTCTCCATCCCCGTCCCCTTCCCCGTCCCCGTCCCCTCCACCGCGTGACGCGGACGGGCGGCTCGGGAGGACAACGCGCACGTTTGCAGAGATGCTCTCGTGTCCTTTGACCCCTCGTCCCTCCATCACGGGAGATCTATAACATTTACAATCCGAAAAACAAAGGAGAAGGGAGAGTAGAGCCAGAATTCATCTTCCAGGCTGACACCTAGCGTTAATTAACGACTTAAAAATCAATGACATAAGGGACAGGCAGCAAATGACACCTCCATGCAGAGCCTGTTTGCTTGCAGGAGAGGGAGAAAATTCCCTCCGAGGACAGCCTTGACGCCCGCCGTACGGGGGGCCGGGAGGAGCAGCGAGGGCGGCACCCCATCCGCTCACCACCGCCCCGTCAAACGCTGCAAATTCCCCCGCTTTATTTCTGCATCTCCCAGGCGCCGGCGCGCCGCGCTGGGGCTGTCCGGGAGACGCTGCTCCCAGAGGCACGGGAAGCTTGGTGCGTTTTGAAGCTGGGCGTACAGCAGAAGCCCTGGAGGGGCTAAGCAGGAGCTCTCTTTTAAAAGGCTACAAGAGGTGTTTACAGCTGGACGTTTAGGGGGAAAAAAGGCCAGTGCTGGGCATTCACCCGGGCCGAGCCGGGTCCTGGCCCACAGCTCCGGGTTCGTCCCATGATGCAAGTGAAAAGAAGAAAGTTCAATCTATTAGAGGTGTTTAAGAGCTAAAGATGTCCCCAGTGGACTGGGGTCTTTTTTCTCCCTGTGCTGTTTTACGTCCATACATCTCCGCTTTTCAGAAAAATTGTTTGAGATCCACATTATTCCAGGATAACCGAGGCCAGCGGTTTCTCTTCAGAACCAGAGGAAACGTTACAGGAAAAATTAACTCTGTAAGAGCAGCCGAAGCGTCGCTCACGGGGCAAACGCAGCCAAGGTGCCTCCAGCCGTGCTGGATACAGCCTTGCCGCCCTGCCCGGAGCGGAAAACCGGCCGCAGACAGCTCCGCGCTGGGGCAGGTGCCGGCGGTCCTCCAGCAGGCCCGGCGCACGCCGAAACACCGGAGCGGCGGAGCGGAGCGACCCGCCGGCTGCAAGTCGGGGAAAAGCACAGGCACGTCCAACAGGGCCGCTCGCTGCTTCCCCTTCAGCGTCCCGGGACGCTTCGCCCGCGGGAAACGCCGCGCTGCCGACGAACGCGCGCACGGGGCGCCGCGCGGGGACCGGCCCGGCGAGCAGATGGCGTGCCTTTTCTTCCTTTTTTTTTTTCTTTCTTTCTCTTTTTTTTTTTTTTTTTTAAGAGCAAACCTTTCTGGAATACTAAATCTTACAGGAGCTGTAAATGTCAAATTTAAATTCATACTTTGTACCACCTTTGATTTCAAAGAGGATTACACCTATTCGCTGAAAGCAAAGCAACACCAAAGCTACATGAAATGGAATTACGACTACTTAGGCCTTTTTCTATTGCCTCTTTATATTGTTAACTCCTTCCAATTCATTAAGTCTAATCCTTATTAGGCTAAGTAACACACATCTGAATAGGCCGGACTGGACACAGGAGCATATGTGCCTTTTGTATCGCTTCCCGGCTAATCCGGCGCCCGGGCTGGGACAGCCCCTGCGCGGAGCGAGCGGCGAGCTCCCCGCGGGGCGCCGGGCGCCCGGCCCCGCTCGCCAGCTCCGCCGGGGCGGCGGGGGGAGCGAGCCTCTGCCCGGCTCGGCACCCTCGCTAGCAGGGGGCTTGCAGAAGCGCCCCGGGGCCGCGGCATCTCCCCCCTCGCCGCGTCCGGGAGCTGCCGCACGCCGGCACGCGCCTCCCCGCCAGAGCCGCTCCGCGCGCTCGCGTTTCCTCCGGCAGGAAAAGCCACGTCCGCGCCAAGCGCCGCACGCCGAGCCGCCTGCTACCGGCGGAAAAATACGGGGCAAAATTCCTCTTGCACAGGTGGGACGTAAACCAAGCCTAACTGCATGGAAGTCATCGGAATTACACAGCAGTGAGACGGGAATCAAAGTATATAAAATAGATATTTATACAGCACCGGTGTTGCTCATAGTGTTTTAAAAACAATAAAGCAGCAGCTTATAGAGTCTCTTGCATATTGCAGACATGAAATAAAGCCAGGATAGGAGCTAGAACATCTAATTCCCTGGCTAGAAGGAAGAGAGAGTGATTCAGGTTTACAGGGTGCCATTCAGTTTTATGACAATATCTCCTAATACAGCAGGTTTATCAATTGAGCAGAAAGGCACGACGGGGTGTGTTATTATTGGAGCCTAATCTCACGCCTCGGGTGTGTTGTGCGCGGCACGAGGGCAAAAGGCCACACCACTCTGTGATTATCCAGGAGCAATGCTCACGCAGGACGCCGTGTCTGGATTATAAAGCGGATTGGTTAGGTTTTAAAATGAAACGTTAACATTCGTTGCTTAGGCTTCAGCTGAGGACGGGTCTCCCTGCTGCGGGTATAGCGTATGAAGAGCACGCCGACAGCGTAAAGCAAATACCCCGCTCGGTTTCTTGGATCTCCTCTCTTTGGCGTAGACCGCCCATCGCCTTGGGCTGCCACACCGTGTCTGGCCAGGCACTTCAAGCAGAGAGCATCTCTCTGGACCACGCGGATGGGCTAGTGCAGACCGCTAGGGAGGAAAGAAAAGGGACCAGCGACCCCGCTGCAGAAACGCCCAGCGGGCAGGATCCAGTGAACCGGATGCTCCTTGTTAAAGGACGGTGAGTCCTGAGCCCCCAGGCAGGGCCAGCGGCACAGCCAGGTCCCAGCCTTGGCCTTGCCACGTCCCTCCAACTAAAGCAGCTGTACAGGAGGGAGGTTTTCCACCGGGAACCCTGGCCCGGGAGGAGCCTGGCTCCTGCACCCCTCTGCCCTGCAAGCCAACCCTCTGCACCCCAGTTCTTCCATCCATAAAATGGAGCTAACGGCCCATTTCACTGCAGAAGTCCTGGAGGCCCAGGAAGCTGTCTGAGATCCCAGGCGTGGGCGCTCCTTACTAAACAGCACCTATGCAAGAGACACTCTGCAGAAGACTTGCTGCGATCCTAACAGAGTGAATTGCTCCTTGCTGTGCCTGGGTCAGTCCCACTGATGCCAGCGGGATGCCTGGGCTCGTGCTGCATACCCAGAAGGAGAACAGTACCCTACAGGTTTTAATTAGCACTTTCCAAGAAGCAAAGTTCCCGTCTATTGTCACTTAATTACTGCGTACCCGGCCCAGCAGACACCAAGCTTTCCCTGCGACCTCTCGCTCTCTACACCCTTGTCATTCTCTCTCTCAGAGCCCTGCGTGACACTGGGGAAACGTAGAGCAACTCCTTAATTAATTGGACTAATTAGTCTGCTAGATGGCTGGACAGCTGGACCCTATCTCCGACACGATCGCCTCGTGGAGGGAACGATCAAAGAGCGGTTTGTTTCTCCAGCGTTGACAAAGTCTCGGAACTGCCCGTGATCCGGCTCCTATTAACCCGGCTCCCTCGAGAGCGCGGCAAAGGACGAAGCCGTCGCTTCCCTTTGGCTAACGAAGTCCGCACTAAGATCGCAATACCCTCCGAACAGCACCTGATAGCCTTCGAAAGGGTCAAGGTTTCCTTTCAAACCCATTTTCCAGGGTTTATAACGTGGCTGTAGAACTTTGCTCTGGTTTGAAACCCTGCAAGCTGCCTCTTGGGCCCCACACCATAACTCTTCAAACTTTCCAAAACTATGTTCAGGAGTAGTTTGCCTTTTTTTTTTTTTTTTTTTTTTTTTTTTAACTCTCTGAAGCTGTGTCACCTGTCAAACCTGATCTTTCAGCTTTCAGGAAAGTGCAATATCTAATCCCTGCGGATGGGTACTTTCCCCCCTCCACGCCTACGTGCACGGTCAGCTTCTGAGCGCTCCCGTTGTGCCAGCCCCGACGCACGCCTCCAGCGAGGATGTTGTGCTCACCTTGGTCGCTTGCTCCGCGAATAGCGGCGCGTTTCATTCAGGCACAAGCTTAGCTAATGCGACAACCGCAAGGGTTAACCTACACGGCTGGATTTTTTGTAATTCCCAGAATAGATTGGTTTTTACTGTTTTTTGATGCTTTTCTGCCTTTAGTGAGCTCAGAAGTACCTTTGATTTACAACGGGAACGTGGGGAATAATTGGTCCAGAGCGTCAATAATACGAGAAAAGACGGAAAAGCGTAGAGCTAACCCTGAAAAGCGGCAGCTGAGCCAGGGCGGAGGGTTTGGCCCGCGACGAGCAGCGAGAGGCTGCCAGGCTTATCAGCTGCGCTAGCGTGAATTTATGCAGCGCAGAGCGCCGTGCTAGAGGGGGGGAGCACAGCAGACCCTTCACGTCATCCCTCGGCTTGATGGATAGCTCTTGGACGCAAACATCCCTTTCCCACTTGTGTTTGTACTAATACAAACGTCGACGTCCTTATGGCAATCTGTCATCAACAGCGTCAAAGGAAGTGGGAGATCCCTGAAAGCAAAACTGAGTTCGGATCGTTGACAGAGTTAGAAAAAGAAGGGAAAGAAGCCAGATAGGAAAATACTCACTGAAAGACAGGCTTAACCGCTGGAAGCCCCGCCGCCGGTTTGCGCTCCCCGGCTGCACCGACCCGCAGCCTCGGCCGCTGCCCGCTCCCGCCGTCGGGCGGGTTCGGAGGGGCCCCGCCAAGGACACGGCCACGCGTGCCCGCACCCAGGCGGGCGCCTCAGCCCACCCCAACCCCTGCACGAGCTCCCCGGCACCCGCAGCGATGCCGGACGCTGGGTAACTCCCTCCAGCAGCACACGCTCCCGCTCCGGCGTTTCCGCCGACGCTCTCACTAGCTCGCGTATTTCTCCAAAGACAGATTGTGATTAGCAGGGGGAACGTCAAAATTTCAGTATGCTATTCCCACACTGCAAAGTGTGCGTGTGTGTGTGTTGAGGGGGAAACAAAATAGGAATAGTTCCTATTTCTGGAGAATCTGTGTAATTCTCACGGTGCTGAGATTTTATTTCTGGTTTTGCTGGATGCGAATTCCACATAGAAACAAAACCCAGGATTTTTTCCGCCCTGCATCATTTCTTTAGGGGGTATAAGATGCTTTCCCAAAATGATACAGCTTTAAAAGAAACTGGGAACGGTGAGTATCCATCTGGAGATTTAAAACTAACAACTTCCCTCGGCGCCTTTTGGAAGCAAATCCCAAGCAGCTGACCGGTGCGGCAGGAGGGAAGCGCCGGGCAGCCGCAGTAGGCTACGGGCTGGAAGCAAAGGCACCGCGAGCTACCGGAGCGGCAGCGGCAACACGAAAGATGCCTACTGAGCGCTGCAACAAGCACAGGACGAGAAGCCTCTAATTCTCTTCCCAGGGAAATAAAAGGATACAGGCTTCACTTGCATCATCGTGGACCGGGCGCGCGGGTTTCCCAGCGTCTGGCCTGTCAGCAGGGCCCTGCAGTTTGGCTAACAGAGGAACAGGCAAGCAAGAAAACCACTTTTCTAGCACAAACGCAGAGCCAACGTGCTTCCTCCTCTTGCTAAATTGTCACGGGAAGTAAATTAATAAAACGGAGCGAGGACAGGTGAGCAGCTGCTTCCTTCCTGGACTCAGCAGGCAGAAGCTTAGGGAACGCTCCCGAGTATCGGAAGTTAGACGGTAAAACAGAAGTAGAATGGGCTGAAATTTCCAAAGCTGCTTAGAGCGGGATGGAGAAGGTAATTCCCATTCATCTCTACGCACAGCTGCGTGCCTACATCCCCTAGCTCACGTTAGAAAAACTGTAGCTGCAGCAGCTACTGGTTGCTGCTCTAGGACGATCACACAGGCCTCCGAGCTGTCGGGTGGTGTGCTAGATTGAAATGAGAACAAGTGGGAAAAGGGAGTAAATAATATAAACAGAGAAGGCTGTTTTTGAGCACCTGCTCTTTCAGGGCATGCTGCAGCAGACAGAGGTGGCCACGCTCCAGGTGCCTTGGTCCTTAGTCAAGCAGACGATGGGTTATTCCACGGGAGCAGCTTCGCTCCCTGCGACAAGCGCTGCAGGACCCGCGCGGCGCTCGGGGGCCTGCTCGGCGCCTCCGGCAGGGCTTTGCTCCGGCCCAAAGGCACTGCGATTCCCGAGCTCTTCCACGAGCACAAAACGACTCCAAGCGTACCCAGCGAAAAGACGGTTTCCATCACCCGAAAGCCAGACCGGGAACCCGGAGCTCCCCAGCGAGCTCTGCTGTGCCCAGCCAGGCTGGCCTCGGCGCTGAACAGGCACACAAGAACTTAGCACGGGCAGTTTTTGCAGCCTATCCACAACTTCTCCTCAGATACAGCATTTTGTTTATAAAGACATTCAGCCTTTATTTAGAAAACTTGTGAGTGATGGAGCATCTACCATATCCCCTGGTAATTTTCTCCGATGGTTAATTACTGGGACTGTCACAACACACTTCAATTCTCATTTGAATTTATCTGGCATCAGTTTCCAACCGCAGAACCTAGTTATAGATATATTTTTTTCTCCTCAGCTTGAGAGACTTTTACTGCGCGCTGTTCTTCCCGATATTTGCAGATTACGACCACGCTGTCTAGTAACCTTTCCGCACACGAACTCCTTGGCACCTGATAAAAGACTATCCTGACTTCGGCGCGACGCCCAGGCCCAGAGCGGGCAGGGGCTGCACGCACGCGGTACCGTACCGATACGAGAAGAAAGGCAATCAAGCCCTGAAGAGCAACCTGCATCTCGACACCTCGTTTGGAAGTCAAAGACATCGAAGCACCCCGGACAGCTTGCCTCTTCGCTGACCTGACGGGCTACGCAAAACCGCCTCCCCTCACGTGCTGGATTCCCACCAGCTCGGCTCAAAAACGCTCAAAAAGGAGGTGCAGCCCGTGTCCCAGCGCATCTCCGGCATCTGCCCGGAGGGAGGGCAGGAAGGGGGACTTGTGCCCCTCGAGAGCCTCGAGCCTCCCACGGAGCAGCTTCCAATTCGCTGGCGAAGCACCAAAGATCACCTTTTTAACTCGCGTATTTTCAATGCGTACAAAGAACATGTACAACAAGGTTTTGCTGTGGTCAATAATCCCTGAAATGATGTTTTCAACAAACCTCATTTCAAGTCTAGATCTGGAGTAGAGAAGCGATTGGATGAAAGGCCATTATATGACTGCTGTAATTTATTCTGCAGAGAGCTAAAACCACCAATTATCTGACATGAATGACACCACTTCTTTTTCTTACCAACACAAAGGTGCACAGTATCTATTTTCTGAGATCTAATTTAAATTTTAAAAAACCTCCTATGTTTAAATAGAAGGTGGCGATACAAACCAGCCAGAGTCAGGAACGGTGAGCAGAAGCGAGCACCCGACGGCAAAGGCCAGCGCCCTCGAGGTGCAGCACGGCCCCGGCAAAAGCGTCCTGTGGCCGCTCGCTCGCGAGCACCAGCCACGGGTCGCTTGGGACGATGCAGAGACAGCGCAGAGCTCGGCTCCTGCCTCAGCTGTTAATTTACCGGCGGTAAAGGCTACCGCCGCTCCATACTCTATATACTGGTTTATGACAAACAGCACAACACCTCCTAGACCGGCAAACGCGAGTGACACGTGGGAAGCATCTGAGAACCTCTTCCAGTTTGCTGAGAAGCCACGGAGGAAAATGGTTTGGGTCTAAAAGCGTCACCTTTAATCTTCCACAAAAAAGTTACAACCGAGAGCAATACGATTACAACACCCTGCAGAGCTCCGTACACACGCGCACCTATTTCTAATACCCCTCGGGGAATTACGTTGCCTTCGTTCCACGGCACCGTGCTTTTAGACACCAAGGGATCCTCAGCTTCGTGCGTCAGACGTGACGCCCCGCGTTTAAGGAGAGCGTTGTCCAGTAGCCAGAAGGGGACATGCCGGGGGGAGGTGGAGATTTACCTTTCTCCCGCTTGATCTCGAGCATCGATTGCTGGTGCTCGCCGTCGGGCTCTGCTTCAGCAAGTTTGAATGAAAGAGCAGCCGGTGGCAAAACAGGAAGGGGAGCACGTGCTCAGGACCCTGGCTGAATCGGGGCCTTCCCCTCGCCGAGTTCGGGCACGTTCAGAGCACGCCGGGGGTGGCAGCGCTGACCGGCCACGCCGGCAAACAACAGCAGTTCAGGTTTACACTGGCACTTTGAAACCTCTGAACTACACAGCATTATCGGAAATCCACGGGGCTATTTCTAAACGTCGTTAACATTGCTGATGTTCCAGGTCCAATCCGAGTTTTAAACCCTAAGCAATCCGAAGAGCAACACTAGATCTCAAAAGCGAGGGGAAAAAAAGAATCACAGGATAGGGATATACAGTTTTCTAAACTAGTTTGAACTTATTGCCGCAGCTCCTATTTATCTTGAACAATCAGTTCATAAACTCCAGTTCCAGGTCTAAAAAGGCGGCGAACGCTTTTTATGGACTGCCTCAGCTCGTTCAGCTCAGCTCGCGGCAGCAGGCACCCACGCCGCACAGCGTCACGCCGCGCCGGCCCTTAGCTACGCTACGCGAGATGCCTCCGAGCTGCCGCTCTCTGCTCCGGATGTTTCACAGCCGCTCCTGATCTAGGATTTTCCTTTCACAGTGACGTCTGAGTGCCTCTTTCAACGAGGCCAAATGGCCAAGTTCTAGCAGGTTTGGGACACTGGGAATTAATCAAAGTTCAACGTTTACGTCCCGTGCTCATTCATCAGAGGCAGCAGCACCACCACGAGAAGTGAGGACAGCCGGGCTTTCGCGCCGGTTTGATCTCCCAGCGCCGCGGACCCAGGGGCGAAGTTTGCTCACGGAGCGTCGGTCTGGACGAGCACAGCTGCTCCTCGTCAGCACAACCCCCCTCAAACTCCCTGGGGGCTCTCGGGCACCTCGCTAGCCCGCCTGGCAGTCAGCTCGTCAGCTGCAGAGCAGGTAGAGGTGACAGGCAGCCCAGCAGCCGCCTCGGCGACCCGCTCGCCGCTGCAAGCCCTTCCCGCGCGGCTAGCAGGAGGGCAGGCGCTGGCCGGGCTGCCCGGCTTTCCCCAGCATCCTCCGCCCCGGCGAGCTTCGCGCAGTTACGTCTTCAGCCTTGGGGCTTTTTCAAGACGAGCACAGCTGGCCGTGACGCTACAGCGGGCATCGGGCACTTAGCGACAAGGCAACTTCTTCTGGAAGCTTTTAAACATACGGATTTGAGACTTTTCAGCTTCCTCCTTGGCGCTGCATCCCTCCTGCCGGGCAGGTGGGGGGGAGACAGGCAGCAGCTAAGCGGAGGGAGCTCGCGCCCTCCTCCTCCTCCTCCTCCTCCCCGGGAGGGCGGGAGGCAGGCGGGCCGCCCCGGGCCCCCTCGCACGTGCGTCCTCCTCCTCGAGAGCCACCAGACCCATCGCCCTCCGCCAGGCTTAGCGCCAGCCGCATTCGCAGCCCTGGAAGCGAGCGTCGAGGCCCTGGAGAGCTTTAACTCACTAAACCCGCCACGCGCGACGGAGGTGTCATCCCGCCCGCCGGGAAGAGCTCTAGAAGGAGCCGCCGCACAGCTCTGAGCTGGCTGTTACTCACACGCCGTAACGAGCAGGTGGGTCTGCGTGTGCACCGCGACAGAGACGGCGAGAGCACGCGGGCGAAAGAAATACTACGTGAAACGAAGAACCAGCTAAAGGGGGGGGGGGGGGCAGTCTCGCCAGAACGACCGGCCCCGTCTAAGCTGAGAACCGCAGCATTTAACCTTCTGTTCGTGTTTCACGGAAGCGGCGCCGTGCCATCCTCCGGGGTCACAAGCGGGGCAGCGCCGCGCGCCGTCCCCGCAGCGCCGTAAATCACCGGCCGGCGCAGCCTCCCGCGCCGGCCCCGGCCCAGCCCCGGCCCTTCCCGCTTGCCCGCCGCCCTGGGAAACAGTCCGCGGACGAGGCAGGCGCGAAGGGCAGCGCTGGCCGTCGTCTGCTGCTTTCCAAAGGACCGGGAGAGACCCAGAGCCGAGGCAGACGGACGTGGCGGTGCCGCCGGCACCTCCCCATCGGCACAGCCGCTGCTGGGATGCTGCGGTTAAGGCTACGTTGTCCTCGCGATAGGATGGAGCTACCCGAAACGTGCTGGGGTGAAAGTTGCCAGGTAGATCTTCCCTCAAGAGAGGAATGAGAAACTCCAATCCTCCGTCCAGAGGAGCCCAAACTTTAAGATTATATTTGAATATGCGTTTATTTTAAAACCGAGATTTTCACGTATGCACGATGCAAACACAGATGGGATTATTTATTCTCAAATAAAAGACCTCCAAGTGTCAAGCTTTGAAGGAGAACTGAACCTACGAGACAATTTTGGTCACTTACCTGTTTGTAGCCCAGAGGGAGGCACCGGGTGACGCACACCCCCGGTTTGGACATGCCTATCCAAAGCCCCATGCAGAAGACGGAGACCTTGATGCTGACAGTGGCTTCCCACCGAGCAGCAGGAAGGATTTGCCACCGCACCTACACTGAACCTACCAGAGGTTTTGGTCCTCGCCTGGGACAAGCCCATGGAGCCACACCAGTTCAGTCAAAAGTCTACAGTCCAGGCCTACAGCCAGTTAAGACATCATTTTCTATAGTAAAAATAAGCTAGATAACTACAGAACATGATGCCGAAAGCCCTTGGGAATCCTCAGCACTAGGCTAATAGTGACGCAAATCAGATGGATTGCAATTTATTAAATTATATTTTAAAAATCAAGACAGATTTGCAATCAACCAAATTTCTTCCTTCTGCCCAAGTTTACAGCAAAAATGCATAACTTTCTGAAGTCCACTATGAGGGAGGGAATTATGGTCTCCTTGGCAGTTGGTTAAAAAAAAAAGTGCTCTGCAGCAAGCAGAGAAACCTGCCACTTCAGGGGAAGACCACAGATATCTACCCACAAGGCGCTTAGCTTATTTGCTTACCTAGTAATCAAATAAATAGTTTCACTCCATCCCTCCAGGCTCAAGTCTTCTATTTATTCCTCACGCTAGTCCCACAGAGTACTGGCACCACAAACCTCCCTGCGCACACGGCAAGCCTGTGCTGCAAAAATAGCCCAAGGACGACTCCAGGTGTGCTGCGTTGCACGGCACGCGCGTGCGCTGTATCTGGCGTACGCGTGTGTCTCAGGGTCACTCGCACAACCCTTCGTGGCCAATTTAAGCTCATGCGCACAAACGCTACGGGCACCTCCACGAGGCTTTTCTCTGCTATGTGCCCTTTCTCCATCCTGCAAGTATTCTTTCTCCATCAGCTCATCTTTTGTGTATTAACTCCAGATTAGCTCAGAGCTGGCCCAATTTCCTCCGCCCCCCCTGCTGCAACATGTTAATGGAGGGTTTGTAGCAGCACAGCGAAACAGCCTTTCTGCCCAAGAGACCTTCACTTAAACACCAAGCCAAGGCCAGAGGAAACAGGCAGTGATTCCCTCCCCATCCCTCATCTACGTGCGAAGCAGGACGGTGCTGTGGAAGGGCAGCGATGGGGAAGCGAGGCCGTTCCCAGCTCCGCGCAGGGGGACTGCTGCCCTCGCGCTCTCTCTGACCTGGTGCCTCCTCGGCTTCAGGAGGCCCGCGGCGAGCCAGGAACAGGAGCCTAGCTGTCCCACCAAATGCTCCTCAGAGCTCAGAACATCACTTTCAACTCCCTTCCCCACTGCTAAGGTCAGATTTGCTGCTCCGCAAGGTCTCCTGCCCTCTCGTAGGTGTTTAAATTCCGGGATGGTGCCTACGAAGATCCCTGAGTACGTGAGGACAGTCTGTCACTCCCAGGTCAACCTTCTTTCTGGAAACGAAGTACCAGCATACTCATGTCCTTACCCTGAACCTCCACTGACCCACCAGAGAAAGCAGAAGGACCTTTTGGCAGATCAGAGGATGGGAAATCTGGTATATTTAGTATTATACACAACAAAGAGGTTTTGGTCAATGTGAAGGTCTTGCTGCGCTTTGCCCCCATGCACACGCAGAGCAGGAAGATGTGAGACACACGCAGTGCAGAAAGAGCAGAGGCGAGGACTGCAATCCTGCTGCACGTGGAAAAGGAGGATGCACGCAGCTCAGCCGTCACACAGCGGGAGAGGCACCCTGTCAGCGTGCAAAAGCAAGCATCGCCCTCGGCACGGACTGTGCTCTCGCCCCGGTGCCAGAGAGAGCATCACCCTGGCGAGGGCTCCCTGGAGAGAAGGAAGCTGCCACCTGCCCAGCTCCATGCTCTCCCATCCACTTCCCACTATAAATATAGAAGCATATAATAAGATATAATTCCCCAATATTAGAGACAAATCCAAATAAACTGAAAAAGCAGGAGACAAGCATGCGGCTGTGCTCTCAGAGGGAGGGAGAGGGCTCCACGGGTTCCAAACAGGCAAAAAAACCTATCCAGAACATCAGTTCAGCATCAGAACTTAGATGCGGATACGGGTCTGTTCACACAGATTCTTTGCTGACACACACACACACACACACATAAATATATGACAACCCATCCTAAACATTCATAATGTGTATTGCTAACTGCATATTGCACCTCCAATCATTTGTATGACAGAAAAGGAACCTAATCCTGAATCTGAAAAACTATGTGATGGAGGATTTACAGTATTAGAAGGCAAACAGTGGCAGGTGTAATTAGGAGAAAAATTTGTCATGCTCTTGACTCTAGGAGAGAATGAAAGGTCTGGAATAGCAATCTCCCAAGTGTTTACCCAATGTGAGCGCACACAAGATGGAAAGCACATTTCTGACCACGGACAGATTAATATTTGATGCCAGAAAGAGAAATGCACGCTGTTCATGTTTATTTAGGATATTGTGAAATACAGTGAAATTTGCAATTTTATTGGATTCAGGGGTTCGGTGTTTTTGAAAAGTCCTGAGCTACTGTATGTTGTACAAGCAGCACATATGCTCCTAGTTTAGACATGGCAGCTGCAGAGAACGAAAGGGCTTCCCCCTCCCCTTGATTTTAGGGGGAAAAAATGATATAAAAAGATTAGCCGCAGGATAAACTGGGGAAACTCCACTGAGCTTTCTCTGTCTCTTTGTACTAATTTTAGCGGCTCGAGCTGACACAAAGGAAAATTATATCTGGGTTACTTTGCCAGGCGCAGCGACTCCGCGACACAGCGCCGCAGCAAGCCGGAGGCGGCGCGGGGCCCGGCCCGGCCCAGCCGGGGGGACGCATCTCGAGGCAGGCTGGGCGGCACCGTGCAGCCCCCCAAAACCCGCGGGGAACAAATTGGGGGAAAAAAAAAAAAAAAGCCTCCGAACTTCAGGAGGAAGAACACGCCACGCAAACCCGCATCCTCCGTAGCTGCGTACGCATACCCACAGCGAAGCCTCCTGCGAGGTTTGCACGAGACAGACTTTTCCATGAACCCTGTGCAGCTAAAATTAGTATGAAAACGGCGGTGTTTCATAAAAGAAAGATATGTGGATGCCCGTAAGTGCCATTTTATTTCTCAGTGAGAGGATAAAGTGTTTTTTCCTACATAATTTTTGATGTAGAGGCTAAATTAGGCCTGAGAAGAGGGACAATACAACTTTAAACATCATTAGTATTCAGTCTACGTAAGCCAACCAACAGCAGTTATGTATTTTTGCAAGTATGCATATAATTTATTGTGGAGAACACAATTTACATGGGTAGTCGATGCCTGTTTTATAGCCTCACAAATAGATGTATGAACTCAAGCATATAATGGCTCAACCAGCAGGCGCAAATACGTTCTAAATCTTCTAAATGTGCTTCACAAAAATGTAACTGAGGAATATAAAACAGATCAATTCTTGCATGTTATATATTGGTTTTTGATTTACAAATCTAATCTGGGAAATTTCTTTAGAAATGAGTGGATTTTTTTTTACTGAACTTCTTCTTTTGCAGGATTGTGCCAGTCAAATCCTAGAGGATTCCCTTCTGTATACAACTGCTTTTAGAATTTCTTTTATTATTATTTTAATCTATGTAGAGAACACAATATATATTTGTAGCATTTGATTTCATAGCTTCCTGTGTGTCCTAGTGCTAATTTCCTAAGGAAACCCTTTTCCATTATTTACAAGCTCGTAACACAGTGTATTTTATCTGTTTGCCCTAATTAGCTTCCCAAAAAAGAAAAGCAGAGGAGAAAAAAAAAAAAAGAAAAGAAAACACACATTACTGTGTGGATTCTTGTGCATCCCAGAAAGTTGGCAGTTTCATTTCTGATTCAGGTGCAAGGAGAAGATAAAATCTGGGTGTCTGGAATAAAACACATTTCTAATGGGATGGAACGACAGTCCCTTATTACCTCCCACCATTTTTCTCATAGTTTTGCTCCAAGTACAGCAAATCCCTGTGCTATATTTTTTCATAATGTATAGCTTGCTATTACCTCTCAAGAACAATTTTTATAGAGAGGGTGCCCTGTTCAATAGATCTGTAGTGTCTCCAAGGGGGAATTCACACAGGGTTTTATTTATGGTTACACTCAACTTATACCATGTTGCCAAGCTTCCCCCTTTAGATTTGTCAAAAAATATTCCTTTCTCCACCAAAGCCTCCCCATCACATGGGCATTAAGATATAAAGGAAATAATTATTTTGCCCTTTTCAAGACCCTTATGGCACTTGTCTGATATAACATCAAAAGAATAATAATAATTAAAAGAACAAAGTGAGATGTTTGAATATCAGAGAATAAATATTGCAAAACACAGGTTTTGCTGTGAAGCGCAGATTATCTAGAATCTCCAGAAAGAGATTGGTGCTGGCTGGCTGTTTGCAGACTCACTCATGGAGCATTTATCTCCCTCCAAAGGTTGCCAGTATCATCTTCACTGATACCAGAGCACAAGCAAATTAATCCTCCCGCACCCCTCAAATAGTCGCCGATCTGCATTCAAATTTTAGCCCTTTCCACTCAGAGCCCAATATTCTCTCTCAAATTATTTATAATGAAAAAATCAGCAGTTCTTAAGATCAAAAAGGCAAAAAAAAAAAAAAAATCCTTATCATTAAATAGAATAAATCCCAGCTCGTGATGGCCCTTCCCCTCGTGCTAACTTCCCCCCCGGTGCGGGTGTCCGCACGGGTCTGCCGGTCTCCCCTCGCGCCCCTGTCTCTCGCGAGGGCCTTGGCAGAGGTATGTAATTAAACGCAATTATTACAGAGCACGCCGGGGCGCAGAAGCGGGCCCTCCGGCCTCGAGACCGCGGGCTCCAGCGCCCGGCGCCGCCGGCCCCCGCCGCGCCGCCGCTCAGCCAAGCTCAAACCAGGCTCCGCGCCGCTTTACCCATTGCAAGGCATACTTGTAGGAGGGGAAAAAAAAGAGTCATTTAAGGGTTTAGCAGTGTTTATCAACATGTTTGTTTAGAGCTGGCAGAAGCCTTCTCTTTGAATTCTTATTAAAAAAAAAAAAAAGACAAAAGCCCGCCCCCTGCAAATTTTGCTGTGATTTTCCCACAAGAGTGTATTAAAAATGCTTCATTTCCCACTAGAAAAAGGACCTGACTTTCCAGGCGAAAAAAAATTAGTATTTCTACTTTTTACAGCCCAAATTCTACAGTTTGTCCACAAAAAGATCGAACTTGATCATCAAGTTCAGAGGAAAATGGAAAATATCCTTCTGACAGTGACAACGTTTCATATCAAAATCTTCACAGTTAGTTATTGTGAAACAGCTGTAGATTCTCTTTTCCGTTACAATAACGTTGACAGCATTTTCCATCCACTAAGGTTGACTGTGGGCCTTAAGGTCCAGCCCAACTCCCATTAAATTCCACCTAGTAACAGGCAAAAATAACCATTTAACCTTCCTGGCGCAGGATCTCCAATATGTCTTTAAGCTACCATACGAAGCTCGGAGAAAGCCTAGCCCATATAATACGCAGTCACTTCCTTACGCTGTAATAGGAATAATCAGGAATTCCAGGAATGGATGAACGAATGAGGGTGACACCCCGGCCGCCGGTACAGCGCGGCTACTCCCGTCCCACCAGGACGTTCACAGTCCTGCGCAGAGCTCTGCTATAGCCTGCGACACCACGGACACTCCCACGTCCAGCAACGAGGTTTCTGCTTTAGGAGAGACACGTGCACACCAGTCTGGCCGGCAGCTCTGCCAGTCCTTCCACCAGATACAAGACGACACAAGTTAGGCTAGGTGGGAGCAACTCTCCGCCCAATTTGCTTCCAACACGGACATCAGAAAATAACCCTCCTCGAATAAAATCTTCCCTGCAACTTGCACATGGGCTGGACTAGACTACAGACATGGCTCAACTGCCAGTTATGGAAGATAATGGCATTTACGGAAAATTTAACAATTTAAACCATAAAAGCTGCCCTCATGCCTACTTCCCTGGTCACTGAGTGGAGCCTGCAACGGTGAAAGCAGCCCTCACGGATGGAGCCCTTACAGCTTATAGCCAGCACGACCCAGAGGTCCGTTCTCAGAGCATCCCTTCGTCCTGCAGGGAGAACAAGTCGGGTTAAATGAGGGCAGTTTTTTCTCAAGAGGGGTATCAACATGCTAGAAACTTAGAGAGGGACCAAACCCATTTCATGTAGGGCACAAGAGTCACCATGAGAACTTAAACAGAAAAGTACTGGTAAGTCGTGGAAACATCCAGGAGAAAAAACTCAGTTTAACCTTACCTAAGTAAGGTTAAAAAAAAGAAGGAGATGGAGACGGTTCATTTAAAATGAGAAATGTAAATGTTTCTCTGCAAAGAAACCATCAGTTCATTTGAGGACAGCCATCCAGGGCCAGCCGGTGAAGGTGCAGCTCTAGAGAGCACTTCCCCCCCGAAAGGACAAGGTGCCCAGAACGTTTCACCAAAACCCGGGGGTTTTCAGGGAGCTCGCAGTGAGCGAAAACATGGTGTTAACACATCTCTGTGCTGCCCGACTCCCTGATTCATCAGCCCAATCCCACCCCACAACGCGTTTCAGCTGCCGCTTTAAGGTCGCCGAAGCTGCAGGCTCGGGCGCGGGGCCAGGGCGAGGGGTCTGCGCCGCGGCCCCGCGCCCAGCTCGCCGCGAGCCGGCCCAGCCTCCCCAGCGCCGGGGTGCGGACGTGCTGGAGGACGACGACCCGCACCAAAGCCTCCCGTGCAGCTCGCCTAGCCAAAGCCTTCCACCTGAACCTGTCGTATTACTGACGGCTGTAGCTAGCAACAGCCCTCTAAGAGCCAAGACAAACGTGTTTCCCTTTTGTTAAACCATTACTGTTACGTTACTAGAGACAGATGATCCAACTCGGCAGTTTCACAAACGTAGGTTTGAGCTTTGAGGTACAAGCGGAGCTACGTTTCCAGGCCAAGGAATGTGGAGCATCCCCACTTCATTTTAATTGATCCTGCCAGGCGAGATGGATTATCCGCGAAAGGGCACGCTAACACTGCAGCAATAAACCAGGATCTCTCCCCGCCTGCAGGAAGCGGGGATGCTTTGGGTAGAAACTCTATTTTTAGAGAGGACACAATCCTGCGTAAAAGGGGAAATCCACGGAAGAGTTCAAAAATCTTTCCGGACAGAGCCCCAATCTCGCTCGCGGCCGCTTCCAGAGGAGGACACCCACCAGCTTTGATGAGCACAGAAAGAGGACAAATGGCCTAAAGCGGCAAAACGGGAAGCCACGAGACCACTTCGCACTGCGGGGACCTAGCGCAGCCACCAGAGCCCGGGCGGCACTCAGGCTCTCCCGCATCCATCGCCTCCTCCCCAACGACCGCTTCGGCAAAACACTGCCGCACAAACGACTGCTGTAAACGGTTGCAGGCGAAAAGCAAGTTGCCTTTCTCCTCCGAAGGCAGGCTGGAATAATAACAGTCTGCAAACGCACACACGCAGGGAGAAGGCGCTCGCTGAAGTCACATCCTGTTCGGTCATTACAGTAACAAATGTGCTCCACACTAATTATCCAAAGGGGAGAATTCCGAATCTTCTCATCTTGCTCCCTCCTAATTAATTAATAGTTTAAATGTCATCATGATGGGAAGTGCTCATCAGAAGCAGAATCTGCTGCCATGATTTACAACTCTGCCTCCAAAGGCTCTGAAGCAGTGGCACCCCAGGGTTAAATTTAATTCAAAAACGTAAGGCTCTTATTGTGCTCCTAACCGGTTTTTTGCACTGAAACTCCCCCATTGAGTGAACGGTGTGAAGGGAAGATGCGGGTGAGCACTTTCTGCCCCTGGATTTTTTTTTTTTTTCATCATTAAGTTGGAAACTGAAAGATTAAATTAAAACTAGTCGTTTGTCAACTTGTTACAGATTTGTTGCAGACGGCAATTGAGGGACGAGCCTGCTGTGTCGTCAAGCAAAGCTGATCTAAAGAGGCCCCTTGTACTTCGCAAGTGCCTATGTCAGAGCTTCTAATCCTGGCCGGAAAGGGAGCTCAGCGCTCGCGTTCGAGAACAACGAGGAGGAGAAGGACGCGTCTGCTCGGGAGGAGTGACGTGCTCGCTCTTCCCAGACAGCGTGCCCCGTGCAGTAAGCGTTTAGCCAATTGGCCAACGCAGCTCTTCTCTCCTAGCAATGCGAGGCTGCAATAATTGGAAATCGCACTTAACGCAGCCTCTCCTGCTGCAAGAGGTTTGCACAGCGCCAGCAATCGCAGGTGAAGTTGTGAGCTAAAGGCAGGACTAGAACTGTTTTGCAACCAAAGCATCCAGAAGCCAGGAGACTCCTCCAGGCCACCCAGAGTTCCCAGAGCACGGAGCAGCTTTGCAAGCCAGCAGCCCAGCGCCAGCCAGCTCGCTCGCCGGGCTGCCCGCACGCTCCCCTGCGCACAGGGGAGCACAGGGCGAGAAGCCATCCGGGCACTCCAACAAGCCAGAGTTGGCCAGAATCGTACGTGGCCGTGCACGACGACTACACCCGCTCTCCCGAAACGCGCCCAGGTCACCAGAAGAAGTATTAGCGTGACCCAGCCTTCGAGGCTTGCTGGCTCTCATCAGGAGATACTCACCCCACTCCAGGACAGCAGTCCGGGACAGATGAAACGGGTTGAGTCCGTCTGCCACGAACTATACAAGCAGTCAGGACGAGCAGTTAGCCATCGCCATCTAACTTTTCAAGGGCTCACTTTAGGAGACAACAACTGTTCCTGCTGATGGACGCAGAGCAAACACCCACACACCGCTCCAGAAATCAAACGAAAACCAGACTCAAACCCATTACTGCAGACACCTGCCACAGGGACTGAAGAATGGCAATCGTCTCATCCCCGCTTGTGCAGCTGCTCTGCTGCAATACCCGAAAGGCTCCGTCACGCTCTGCCCTCGCAGTGCTAGGTGTGGTACAAAACCGTCCAGGACGGCCCCCTGCTCCAAAGAGCTTGTAGCCTCTGCACAGTTTGCTGCCTGCTGAAACTGTCTTTTGGGAGGGGAATAAACTACACTCAGAGCCTCAGGGAAAGTCCGCAGAACAAGTTGCAAAGTAAAGGTAACAGCCAGATACCCAGGAATAATTAATACATTCACCACTCTTCACAGATTTTTAAAAAACTAATTTAACTAAAAAGTCTAGTATTGTGCCTTTCAGGTTTCAGTGAAAAATTCTGTCCAGCTCATGCCAAATTAAACCCTGAATATATTGTCATCAAGTGTAACGTGTCTAATGGCATAATAGTCTTACATGAACTCACTGGCATGTGGAAAACATTCTTCAGGAACACCTAAACTATCAGGATTCAAACTCTGATTTTGTTTCTAATTGTTCCTTACATTTTTTCCAGAAGGCATGGTTTCCTTCTACCCTAGTTCAGAGGAAATAACTTCCAGGTTTTCCCATGGTGATACTGTAAAGATTTCCTGAAGACACCTCCATTTTTTAGGCTAAAAATCTTATGCATTCCAAGAAAATTTACAGAGTAATCTAGGTTTCCAAGCCCCCTCCTGAACATGATTTTCAGAAGTCCTCTCCCATATAGGTATCCAAGCAACTTCTTGATTTTCAAGAAGTGCTCAGCACCTGAACATCGCCACTATGTCACCCCGCCGGGTCTTCTAGAGAAGTTAGCCTACTGCCCAGCTCATTCCCAGACTACCTCCAAGCTGAAGTTCAAACTTGCTGTGACTCCCCGTCATGACGGGCTGTGCGTTCTTCCCGACGTGGGACTCTGGCGAGCTCCAAACAGTCTCTTCACCAGCATAAGAGAATTCAACACAATAGCAGTGAACTACCCGTGACTTTTAACTTCAGTTACCAGCCACGCGTCCTTCACCCATCGATCAATGTCACACCAACCTGCCTCCCTTCTCCAAAACAACGATGCCCTTTCCTCGGTCTCTCCCACCCTTCTCGCACACACATCTATATGTACAAGTAGACACACACACATTTCCAATCTGTGAGGTAAAAGAGGGGGAAATTATGGATCTTTATTTGCCAACTCTGCCCATTTGCTCCCTTCCCCCACTTTCCATAAAACAACTCTTTTATTTCCAAGTAAGAAGGAATGGGGGGTGGAAGCTTGTTATTTTTCTATTTCAGATAAAAGGTTGGCAAAAAGAAGAACCCGATTCGTGTCATTGTATTTCCTTATTGTCTGCATTAACCTTCCCCATGGTTACTTGTTCTTTGTAATGTTACACTTGTCTTGCTGCAACACATGAATACCCGAGCCAATTTTGTCATGCAAATGAATTCAGTTGGATTGTAAATTGTGTGAAGGAGCATTAGTTTATCAGGAACCCGCCTGCATGCTGCACCCAACTGATTTCTCCTATTCACACCAAGAGTGCAATGTTTTCTAGTTGTTCCTGAATGTCCATTCAAAAGTAGTGATTATTATTATTATTTGTGAGGACTTTCACATTTGCATTTGTTTATTTATTCAGTCACAAAACTGTATGCCTTTTCTAAAGCCTTATTAATATAATCAAAAACCACTGCTATGCCATCAAAAATGAAGTATTAGTGCAGTCCATGTTTGTATTTATTGTAAGCCTAAATGGAAGGCTTGTACCTGTGTTGGTAAGAAGGAGATATTATAATCTGGGAGCCGTCAGGTAGATGTCATTGTTGGTATTTCACACTCTAAAATGAAAATATTTCTACCGAGGTTGATACCTGTACTTAAAGTGACATTTCTTCAGCCTACCCTGGGGTTATCACCAATCTAGAAAACCCACTCAGGACTCTCCCGCTGCCAATCATCCCAAGAAAGGCACTGCAAGGAAATTCCTGAACTTCCCTTAGCTCTCATCCAAGTGTCTTAATTCTTGTCTAATTGCACGTGTGCCTGCACCAAACATATCTGCAAAATAAAGGGGAACGTAATCTGCATGCCTCACTGAGGCCCTGGTCCTGCTAACCTCATGCTGAGTAGCTACAACTCCCCAAAGCGATGGGCAAAAAACAGACTGTCCCTTCAGACATCATGCAAGGCCCTTGAAAGGTGATGGGAGCTGTCTCTACACCTCTGAGGCAGAGCTGGGTTCCCATGCCCTAGTGTTTTACAGCTTTCACGTAGAACTTCTGGGAATGAGTTCAGCTGAAAACAGCGAAAATGTTCAACATCCCCTACATTTCAACACCAAATTTGTCAGAAAGAGCTTGAAGAATGCTGTGCTGTGGAACTGGAACTCAAATCCATGATCTAATTTCAGTACTGATGACGCGGTTGAAACTGCGAATGTAGACCAGATATCAACAACTAACTCTTTGGTCTGCCTTGATTTGTAGTGAGACACAAAATTATCAATAAATTGGTGGCAACAGCAGGACAACCTCCAAATCAAGTGCAACAGCCTTATTGCTCTTCTTATCTCTCTGTTGACCAGACACTATTTCACTGGGCAGTTTCAGAAATGAAACCAGAATTCACATTTCCTACAATTTGCTTCCAGAATTATAAACGGAGTCCATATGCTGCTAGTCAACTGCTTGATCATAGCCCACAAATAGGAGGGCTGTAACACTCCCTGCCTTCCAGACGCAGCTAAAGAAATGGCACTGGTGCTCCTCCTTTCCTCACAGCACGAGACTCCCACTTTATCACTAATGTATAGCCCAATCTCTACACAGCTCAAGTGGCATGAACATCTCTGATCTGGTGCTTCAGCAGGGACATCCACAGGAATTGCAGAGTTGTTGGGAAGTCGGGAACACCAGGAGTGACTCCAGGACACAGCAGCGAGATGCTGCTCTGTCCTACGATGCAACAACCGCTCCGTTTCCAGGGTTTTATGCAGCTGAGCAGCCATCAGAGCAACCACTCCTCCTGTCCACAAAACTATTTGTCCTACTTTAATGAAGGAAGATCCAACTTCACGAATGCCATGAGAGCACTGAGTGGGCTCTAGCCCACATTTGGCAGCCGGTCCTTTGTGTCACAGTGGGAGAGACAAGAATCAAGGACAACTGTACCCTTTTGGGCACGGCAGTACCAAATCTAAAAGGAAAGGGCTGGGGAGACTACTGGTTTCCCAGCGGACCGTCCCATCTAATCAGCCTAGAAATACAATGAAAGATCAGCGGGTAGATCCTTACACTGTGCGCGCCATATGGACAGCAGATTAGGAGCCTCTAGGGCTGCTAATCCAGCACAATCATTAAAGAAGCCCTTGGTTTAGTTATTAAAGCAGGGCATTGGGAACTGGGCCTCTGGCAAAGCTAGGCGTCGCAACCAAATCTGCACGGTTTTACCCAGTTTCTGCGCCTCAGTTTCTCCAACTGTAAAATAATTCTCTGCCTCAGGGGACACTGGAAATTAATTCTAGTTTAGAAAGTACTTGTGAAAGTTCTAGATAATCGCTGTACAGGTGTACAAAGTACTTTTTACAAGCTTGCCTTGTAAAAACAATTTAAGGAGTGTGCTTTATCTGCTGCAGACCTGGCTTGAATTTGAACACACTTCTTCCCCACCATAGCATTGAAGATAAAGAGATCAAACTGTAGGCAACTCAGGATGAAAAGGGAAAAGTGCAACATCTAGAAAGAGCAACAAAAGGGAGACTTTCATCATTTTGCTGAACAACAATCTGAAAAGAAAATAGCCAGGGAAAGCAAACAATGCAACTGCACCAATAAAAGACAACACACAACGGCACAACTTTCACAACGGCATTCAAACTCATGCTCTTCTGTCCTATCACTTCCTAGGCTGCTCCAGCTAGTGTCCCAGAATGACCCTCCAGCATAATTAGTTTAAGATTAAGAAAAAAAAAAAAAACAAAAAAACAAAATATCCATTGGCAGGATCAAAATTCCAGAAACCCTGGCCTTTGATTTGTAGATAACCAAGTAGCCTAAGTGTCCCAGGCTGTGAACTCAGACCTTGAAATACATCATTAAAACCTAATTACTAGGATGAATAGAAAGTGCTGGCCAGAGTGTTTTTTTCCAAAACAGAACTTGAAACCAAAGGAAAAATTACATTTTTCTGCTAGAGACTGGAGGTGAGGATGGGTCTCCTCCCTGGCCTCCGTGAGGTGCGTTATTCCGCGGGGGACAACCGGGCTTTTCGCTTGGTGTAAAGCGACGCAGCTTTCCGACGAGCCCTTCCGCAGGGCTGCGAGTCGCGCGCTCCCTCCCGGAGCAGCCTACCTGCAGACAGATGTGTGCACTGGTGCAATCGATAGCGAGACGGTGCTGGTCACTCCACAGCAAGCTCTCGCTGTATTTATTGTCAGTCTTTGGAGTAAATAGGTCTTAAGCTTGTGGCATGTCATTATAACTTTTTCGAAATAATGATGCTGCCTTTAGTTTTTTTTCTATAATTTATGCCCAATGCACTAGCGCCAGTCACTCAATACTGTAGAGTCTGCAGAGGTGGAGATAGCCCTTAATGAGAAGAGGTTTTGCCTTTATCTCCTTTATACTTCAACCATTATCTTCCTCCAGTCTATAACCATGCGGTTACCACTGACAATAATGCTCAGAGGCAACAAATGCTGATGAGTTTTCTATGCAGTCTTCACAATAAGTCTATCAAAACAACCTCGAAAAATTATGAACCCTAGTGACAGACAAATAGAACCAGCTTCAGCACGAATTTACAGCCCAAATGCAACGTTCCTTTTAATTCTTCAGGCTTTTCTTATCTCTGCTGTTCCTCTTCTGGCTAGGAGATAACAGTAATTCTTCTGTATGCTATTTTTTTTTCCAACTGAGTAAGATGTTCCTCGTGTCTTTCTGCTTGCTAAAGATAAAGGGTTAAAGACCAACTTGTGTTGGTCGCTTTGTGTTGGGGAAAAAAAAAAGTAATCAGTATTCAAGAGATTGTTATCAGAGGTAAAGCGCAGAGAACAGTAATTTTGCCTGCTTCAGTTAGGTTCTCCCCCCCCCCCCTTTTTTTTTTATGAATGCACATAATGCCTGGAGTGTTGGGGCCAGATAAAAGAATTAGTGGCAGCGCAGGGGGACGGAAGCACAAAGTACACCGGAGAATTAGAATGTCTATCTTTGTCTCTCCCAGCTCATCCAGGCAGCCAGGGCTCTGCGCTCGTAAACAATTTAATCTTTTTGCTACAGTTAAAATACAAAGGCAGCAAACCTCCTTCTTTCCAAATTGGGGGGGGGGATGCCACGGCGGGGCTGGGGGAGGAAGCAGGGAAAAGGAGGTGGCAACTGTGGAAGGGGGGAAAAAAAATCAAAAAGGGCTGACACAAACTTTTCTCCCTCAGTTTAACCTCTCGCCTTCCACCATCAGCATAATTTTCCAGCCAGAAATTCAGGAGGATGTTTTATCTCCCCAGCCGGCCCCACCTCCCCGCTCTTCCCATACATTTCCCCGCTCTCGCTCCTCTCCACCTCCCCCAGCCCAATCTCAGCAGCTTCCCCGTTGTCGGCCTCCACGAATTCCTCTGGCTCACAGGTTAGAAAGCTAAACAGATTAACCCACGTAGAGAGAGAAGAAAAAGATGCAACGTTTCTTTCCTCCACCCCGCAGGAACAGGGATTCAGGCTCTGCAACAACAGTGCAGCACAGATGTATCTGGCTCGCTGCCGCAGAGGCGAGTCAAGAGGTCCCTAACCCAGGAGGAAGGGGGATCCAGGCGCCGGAGCCAGCCGGGGAGGAGCACCGGGGCCACCCCAAGTCCTTCGCTCCGGTGTGCGGTGTGGGCTGCCTACGGCACAGCTGGCCACGTATTTCTGTCCCCTCCACGAGAGTGGCACGGCAGACCCTCTCTGGCATCAAGGATGGCGTGCGGGGCTAGCAGCAAGGGCTGCAGGGACGTGACCTGCCTGTGGTGGCTTTGGAAGTCATGTCTGCTCAATGAGTGTTTTCATGGATTTTGGATATCCCAGCCAGAGGCAGAAGGCAGTGTATGTGCCCCAGGTGAAGAAAATGAATTTAAGCACGTGCTTCACACCACACTGGAGGGAGGTGTGTGTAAATAGCTCTAGGAGCTTTCCTGAGCCAAGGCTTAAGCTCTGGAGACCAAATTGAGATGGACAAATTAGCCCATGCAGAATCCATTGGTAACTCCTGCTACGCAACTACTGCCACAAGCACAACTAAACAAACTAATCCAAAAAACAAGGGCTACTTTTGCAAAACTAAGGGAAAAAGGTAAATAACAGCGAGACAACCTCATATTTCCCTGAAGACTACGTAGGCAGCACCTCTGTGCACCTCTGCTCTCCCCCTCCCAAAGACACGGGAGAAGATAGCCCCTCTCTGGGGACTCAACAGTCACTCTTCTCCATTCCTAAAGTGGTCCTGCCTCTGGGGCAAATCAGAGAGGTGTGAACACTTGTAATTTCCCAGGACTAACAAATGAACTAAACAGTTATGGGCTTGATAGACCAATCCTTCCTCTCATGGGCAAATCCTTATGTAAAGACCCATGTTCTTGTTTATCGGCGCTTAACCAATCTGCATGTCACCCATCAATATTGCTCATACATGAGTGACGTTTACAGGATAATAACCCAAATGCTTAAAAAATAGAGCCAGGGAAAGCATAAGTGTGTAATAGTGCCTGGGATAAAAATAGCATGGAGACAGCTTGCTCTTTCTGACCACTTGAATGACATTTTCTCTGCACGCTCTAACACCAACCACCATCATATAATGCTCCCTGTAGCGGCCGCAGTCCTATCTATTGCATCTGCTGCCTCTGAGACTGCAGTGCAGAAATCAGAGACTAGTTCCAGTTTAATTTTTGTGTTCAGGTAAAGTAGACCATGCACACACACAAATGAAAAATCAGAACAAAATAATTGAAACACAAGACCTTGCAAGGAAGAAATATTATTTCTGCCTTTAGAATGAGCAATTATAAAGCTTCACTGTGCCATCTCCATCCAGGAGTTTCCAAGTGCCTTAGAAACACTGTTTGAAATAGCCTCATCCAGGCCAAGGTAGAGAGGATTCTCCCTATTTGTAAGTTTTCAAGCACAGGAAAGAGTATTTCACATAAAAACATTAGATTTCAACACTGAGAATCTGTTATCCAACCACTACATGACATGAACAGCTACATTAGATTGACTGTCACACTCTACATGATGTTATAGGTCAACCTGGAACTACACCACCAAGGAAGTCAAGAAGGGGATGAGGAT
Organism: Rhea pennata; assembly: GCF_028389875.1. NCBI lineage: Eukaryota > Metazoa > Chordata > Aves > Rheiformes > Rheidae > Rhea > Rhea pennata. The sequence continues at coordinate 2,494,163 of NC_084682.1, forward strand.
ACAGCGCTCAGGATCCCTACTGAGACTCAAGTCCAGGCTTGTATTCAGAGCAGGGACACGTATGACGCAGATAACACGCAACTTCCGCGGCTCGCCAGGGCACGTGGGGAAAGCATAACCCTGCGGTGATGAGCACAGCCGTCCATCGTGGACGTGGGGTGGGTCTGCTGGCCTCCTCTGAGAATTAGCACCAGCCAGGAAAGCCCTTACGGCTAGTTAACGTAGTGAAAAGGTGCCAAAAATCAAGCCAGAGGTGCATTAGCAAAGCTTCATGGGGGAAAGAAGTGAAGCGCGTGCTCACACGCAAGGTTCAGTGCTTGCCACTTCCATGAACATTAATTCCAAAGAATTTTTTTTTATTAAACAGAAAGGGGAAATAGTTAAATGATGTTAATATTTTTTAAATTATGGGACAAGGAGATCCCGTTTACGAGTCAAAGGCTGCTCTCACACAAGGTTGTGTTATAGAAAGGAGTACAGAAGTTAATGAACCTAGAATAACCTTTAATTTTCAGTGTCCCCTCACTGACTATTCACTCAGCATTCATTGCAGTGGCGTTGCTCCTAATGAATGACTTGGTATTCATGCAGCTCGCTCAGTATTACTTGTGTGTCTGATCTCTCCTAATGGAAAAGCTGATTGTCACTGGGAAGTTATGAGGAAATATTAAAAAGATCTGATCCACACCGAAAGTTTCTTCACTGTAAATGAAACTGCCAGATTACAAATACAAATAAATTTGGGGAGCTTATTTGCACTGAAGTTTAGCGTCATTTTAATTTATGTCTACACTAGGAAGCATCTGATCTCCAGCGGAACCAAAACTGTTATAAAAAGAGCAATCACCCTACTTTCTGTATCCCTCCACCAGCAATCTAAGCCGTGTGTTTACAATGCAGCCGATTGTTTTATATCCACACTGATGTAATGATCCTTCATGAAGCCAAGAGATTTTTTTCTTATTTTTCAGTGTTTGCTATGCTGTGGTATGTATTTGTGGAGGAGTTGTGTTGTGCATCCATCTCTTCCCCTCCCCTCCTGGCGACCCTTCCTCAGCCGTCCACCGCCCAGGCCCTGCGGCAGCTGCTGCACAAGGCCAGCCGGTGTCACATCCCTGCCGTGCCCAGCACGTCGTCCTCCTCCAGCTTATCACCCAGCTGCGTATCCACCTCCGTCAGCTCCCAAAGCCCCTCAGCAGTCAGAGATGCTGAGATTTAAGGGCAGCCATTGGCCTGATTAAAGCATAGGCCTTCACCTACATAGTTCCCAAATATACCTAGAAATTGCTTCCAGACTTTCAGTCCCCAAAACTCAACTGGGTCTCCAGCAAGCCTCCATAAAGAAGGCTTAACCACTCCCTGCAGATATCATGCAACAGGCAGCTGTCCAGGAGTCCCAGTCCTCCAAAGCAGCTCACCTAACTTTCCACCTTCAAAACACACCAAAGGCAAGGCCCATTCTCCACTTGACTGATGCAAAACTTCAGGGATTAGGGTCTATCAAACACCCTAGAATTACCACATTAGCATCTTCTCGATCACTACAGATGGGGCCGAACACGCACTTCTGCTGAAATACGCAGGAGTCTGGGGGAGGAGAGCAGCTGAGGGAGCACAGAGGCGTTGACCTCAAGACCACCACTGCCAAAGGAAACCCTGATTTCTCCTTTTTGGTTCTCTTAGGCACTCACTCACATCAAACTTTTGTTTTGGAGACATTCTATTGACTTTAATGGAATAGCACCAAGTTACCCAGTTTACAGTAGTGATTTTTCTTTAGATTTTCTTGTGTCCCCAACAGGAACACCCAAGATCTGCTCTTACAGGACCTTCTGTAGCACAAGGCACCAGTCTCCTTTGAAAAACCTTCTTTAGCTCTCCCCATGCTGCTCCTCTCTTCAAGGACTCAGAGGCCTCTGAATATCCACCAGCCTATTTCTACCATCCCATGGTAGTTTAAAAGGGCAGCAAGATCCCCTGACTATCCAAGGCAAGAGGAAGCATTAAGGAAAAAAAAAGCAAAAAGATGGATGACTGGTGTTCCTGCTTTCTCCTTCCATTAGACTGGCTGTAAAGAGGCTTCCCGGACTCGTTTCCAGCCTGCACACGCTTGGCATAGCCAACACAAAGCTGGAAAACAACCAGGGGCCTGGCTCTTGGAATACCTTTCACTGATAACGCAGGTATAAACCAGGAAGCACAAAATGATTCACAATTTCCATCCAGACAAGACCTAGGTAAGCCAAGCTGTATAAACCCCTCTGAAATCTGTGCGTATGATTTGTATATTTGAGCAGGCTTTAGCATTAAGTCGGAATTGATTGGGAAGATCAGTTCCGACGGCATACTCAGTCCCGCTCCCCTCTTCCCGTCGCGCTTTGCAAAATTCCCCCAGAGGTAGCAAATTTCTCCTCTTTTTGCAAGCGCTTTACAGCAGCCTTTCTTTAGGATAATAATGCTAATGAAAAATGCATGTGAATGATTAGTTCTAGCAAAACAAATTTCCTTCCCTGAAAAGCCTGGAGTTAATACTGTGCTCAGAGCCGGCGTCATTCAGAGCAGTGGCCCGGGGGAGCTCGCCCTGCCCCGCGCCGCGTCCCTGGCACCCGGGCAGCTCTGCCGCGACCAAAGGCGCTGCTGGGCCTGAAGGGACGTGCGCCTTGCTCGCTAGAACGGGGAAAAGCTCATTGCATCTGGCTTTTATTGCAGCCAAACTTCTTCGAGGAAGCTGCAGTTTAAAGCCGGCTGAGAAATACTTTTCACTTTACCGCTGTCTTCCCAGGCCAGTAATTCGGTGCATCAGTCCCCCCACCAAAAACCAAATGCAGGAGAGGGTCACAAGCTCATTTGCCTCCAGTTTCCTCCTGTCGGCTCCCCCTGCTCGGGCTGGTGCCCCGGCAAGGCGCCTCGGGTCTCCCGCGACCAAGCCCGGCTCCGGAGGCGCCCGGGCGAGCCGGCACCGCGGCACGGCCACCGGAGCAACCCCGGAGCCGGGCAGCCGCACTCCGCGGCTCTGCACGCGAGTCACAAACTTTGTTCGTTTTTCCGTAGGTGTCTCTTGTCCTCACCAACACTCTTCCCCCAAGTCGTTCTCCCGACAAGATATTTGTGTAGTTGGGGTATTTTACAGCCGTACTCAGAGGAGACTTCTGAAAAAGCAATTTTTTTAAATTCACGGACTATAGGGCGTTGGTGCCAGAGAGCCACCGCTGCTCACCTGCTCGGGACCCGCGAGCGCGACGCACAGCGTCGCGCTGCGCCCCCAAGCAGCGCTTCTTGCCGGAGTTATTCCAAAACTCATTCGCTCAGCTGAGAAAACTGAGAGTTTCCACAAACAAGTTTAAATTAATCCAATAAATCCAGCCTCAGTTAATTATTTGCCCAGATCCCATTGAAGCCTAAAGGTACGGCTTCCGGTTGAACTCAGGCTCGCTAGGCACGGGCGGTAATTAGAGGGGGTTTTGCTTGGCAAACGCCAGACAAATTGTTTTTATTCAGGCACCTGCAGCCCAGTGGGCCACGCCGGCTGCAGCATGCCGCCCGGACGCCGAAGCTTCCCCGGCCCCGGCGGCCGAGAGCCCGAGGTTGCCCAGCCGGGAGCCCTCCGGGCCGCCGAACGGGGAACGGGGTCAGCCCTGCTGCACTGCTCGACTGGCTCGGGCGGAAAACATTACCCGCCCCGGGGTTCTTCCTTCTTGCTTTCCCCCCTTCCCTACCCAGCTGGAAAGCAGCGGGGAAGCACCTGAGGACCTCCTCCGCGGATGGGAAAGGTTCCTCCTCGATCTCTGCGTACAGGTTAGAGCCTCGCTGGAGGAGAGAAAGCGACCCCCCCAAAAAAAACCCAACGGCAAACTTTTGACTCTCTCTCTGAGCTGCTCTCCGAATTTTGCAGGGATGCTGGTACTGGAATTGCGATCACCTGGCAAAATTGCTGCCAGGAGATACATGGCTTTTAACCAGCTCTGAAACGCTACTCGAGTGAAGTGGAACAGAATTGAACCAAAAGGGTTTTACCTCCCCAATGTTAAGTGCATATTGAAGATTTAAGTAGCAATTAAGGTTGCTGTAGAAGATGGCAAAACAGCATGTTTATTTTCCAAAGATAAGAAGAAAAAGAAAGAGGAAAAAGGGGAAAAAAACAGCAATTAGGAGAACAGACTGGGGGGAAAATATTAAATGGATGTTTCTGCACAAAAAAACCCAGGCTGACAACATTTCTGCTTTGTAAGGGGGAAATTACTGTAACGCGCTGTTTACATAGCAGAAATCAGGGGAAATTATGCTGTCACACTGACATCTGTAGGAGAAGGACAATTTTAAAATTACACTGTTCAACACCTTTAATGATTTGTAACACAAGAGGTGTGGCTACTCCTATTAAATGTGTTGCCAAATCAATAAAAGGCATAATTGGAGTTGTTAGAGCAAATTATAGCACCACCGTTATGTTGCAATACAATGTTCCCTTGTAAACTGCTATTACGGGTAAAGCTGTATTTCTCTCTTATTTGGCTGTTTTGTAATGAGTTGGCATTTTGCTCCATAATAGTTCCACTTTCTTTTATGGAGCTTTCACTTTTACTTTCCTCTTTTGTGCAGCCTATAATTTCCCTTCCCTTCCCTACCTCTCTGCCTGTTGACAACTGGACTATACACCTTTGAAAACAGCCCTGAGATTATAAACTATATTATTTAACATTATTTGTAATCTTTTTTCAATTGGAAGTCAAGGGAGGAGGTACAGCATTCACACATTTCGAATCCAAGATGTCTTTAGGCTAGGCCTTCACCTTCCCCGGAGGAAAGGGAGCTACAGCGGCTGGGAGAGACGCAAAGACGTTGCGTAAGCTCGTCAAGGGACGCGCTAGCGGCACTTTGAGCGAAGGGTTTGGGCTTATCTATGCAGAGCCCAAGGAGCGGCTGCTGAAGCGCCGGCGAGGCCGCGCGCTGCCTGTAAATCACCAAACGCACCCCGCGCGCTGCAGTTTCCAAGGCCTCATTGACCGCCCCGCAGCGCAGCAGCCCAGGAGCGGTGACCGCTGTTTTCCTAGGAACTAGGGGCGCCGGCTATTTCTCCAGCAAGAAGCAAGGCCAGGAAACGCCAGCCCGCAGACAGGCCGTGCGCCCGGGCTGGGATGCAGAGCTGCGGCAGTGCCAGGCTGCGAGGCTGCTGCCGGGCGCCTGGTGCTCGCGGGCTCCCTCTCACCTGCTCAGTGCAAAGAAATTACAGATTTGGCATGGGAGACCCGAGGAGAGCAGCGCCGCAGTTCACAACCAGAAAAAGAAAGGGGCGGGGGGGGAGAGAAAAACAAGACTGTTACAGGCTTAATCTAATACGGCACAAACCTTACTCCACTTAAAATAAAACCCCAGGGACTGTGGTACTCTGGACACCTGCAGACCTATTGGAAAGTGCTGCCCAGGCAGCTGCTAACACCCGAGGGCGCGGAGGAGCGGAGCCGGAGCCGGCGTGCCTCGCCTCGCCTCGCCGGGGAAAGGCGATAGCCGATACTCGGCCGCCTTTGCAGGACCGCGTCTTCCCTCCGCCACGGCAGCAACGCAGAAGCTGCATTAGCAAACACCCGCAGACACGTGCGGGACGGACGCAGAGCCTTGGGCAGACACGTCTCCCCCAAAGTCCCCGTATTTTAGAGGGAAATTCTTCTTAAAAGCTAGCGGTAACTTTAAAATACACCCTTGGGAGCACGAGGCTGCAACACTTCACTTCCCCGGTACGCGGAAGGAGCAGCCCCGTGGCCCGGGCGCCCGGTGGCACTGGGGCTCCCGGCCGGCGAGCGCCCTGCACGGCCCCGGCGGGCAGGGTGCGACAGGCCCGGGGGTGGGCGCTGCTGCTATAACAGTACTTATTTCTAAAGTTATTTTTGGAAGCTTAAATCCAAGACATGAAACAAGTCGCAGTTAAATGCAGATGACCAGCAGAAGGGGAGAGGCTGGGATTAGTGAGCTATATTGTTATGAAATTATTTGTAATCTGCAAACATAAATGGGAAAAATAATTGCTTTCTTATTAAGCAATACAGTCACTTAGAAATTAAACATTCTCACTGAACTGGAGATGTGAGAAGCGAGGGCTGAATTTTGTCCTTCCTTCTTGCCCGGTGCACCCGGCCGGGGACCCCGCCGCGCCGGCACACGCCTCGACGCCCTTCTCGCGCGGGACGCTGCTCGGCCGCGGAGCCCAGCGCCGAAGCTCGCGTGGCAGGTAACGGTGCCCCAGCGCACGCGTGTCCGGTTCTCACTCCTGCCTGCAAGGACGGGCAGCGACGCAAGGTAGATTTAGCCGAGTTTTATTAATTTGGTTCCGGGACACGTATTAAATCGATTAATTTGTTTTTCCGTAACGATCTTCGCGAGCCTCCCCGCGCGCCCCGGGGCGAAGCCGGGGCGAGGCGACGGCAGGGCTGTGCAAAGGCGGCGGAGGGAAGCATGTATTTGGCCGGCAGCTGCGGTTTTGTTTCAGGTTAAAAACCTCCCCCTAGGTTCATATGCAGAAAGGTGGGAAGGAGACGGCCAAAAAAAAAAAAAAAAAAAAGCGAGGCTCGGGCTTCCTCCGAGCGTACACGCTCCTTCTCCGGGCTCCTCCGGCACCGCTCGCAGCCCCGGCGGAAAGCAGTTAATAAACAGGCTGTTAATGTGTCAGGAGACGGCGGCAGGCGAGGCACGCCGTCCCAGGCTTCCCCCCACCGCCTCATAATCCTAATTGCATCAAATCTAATCATTTTTATGGGATAAAACGATTTCCATAGATGACAAAGGGTTACATTCTTAGCCCTGTTGATCCATCTAGTAAAATTAGATAAGAAAGAGATTTCCAGGCAATGCATTAAAAGCTATGGGGGGGGGGGGAAGGAGGTTAAAAAAAAAAGGGGGGGAGAGAAGAAGGGGGGATCATTTACTGCAATTCTGCTCTCCGGTTCGAGAAAGGAAATGTAAATGCGACGTTCGTTCGGCCGCAGGCAGCTGCCTCGATCAGGCGCTGCAAACCGCAGCAGGACAAAGGGGTAACGCGGGGAGAAGGGAAGGTGAGCAGCGAGGCGGGGGCGGGCGGCCGCTCATCGGCATGGGCGGCACGTCGCCGCCCCGACGCTCCGCGATGGCTTCGAACCGCGGGCTGACATGAGATATAGAAGCGCTCGCTGAAAATAATTCAGAGTGACGGCCGCGCCGGCCTGAAAACGGAGAGGGGCTGAATGGCGGCGCGCTCGGCGAAGACGCGGCGCCGGCGCTGCAGCCGCCCCGCGTGGTTTTTGGCCGCGGCGGGGTTTTACCGGGCGCTCCTGCCCGGCCGGGCTCTGGCTCGGACGCTCGGCGCGCCGGCGGAGCAGCGCCGGCAGATACCGATAGACGGATTTAAGAACACGCCGGGCCTCCGTCTTCTAACGCCTTCGCTTTACTAACGCGGAGCGCTGCGACGTCCGACCGCGCCGCGTCAGCGGAAGCGCTCTAAAACACGCGTGCACACGTTATGCCAAAATCCAGCAGTTTACCCCGAGGTGCCCAGGCGCATCCCAGGCTGTTGCGAACGAGCTTAGCAGCAACGGCAGCGCTGCGAAGCATGATGCAAATGCTGAACAGCTTCAAAAGCGCTGTGTTGCGCCAATTAGCATTTCAAATGACGCTCTTCCAGGGTTACGCGTCGTCGGTGCCGCTAGGTATGGGGCACGTCTCTCACCTCCCCGCAGAGGAAGGACGCAGAGGAGCCTCTGGCAGGTGAGGGGCCGGGGGAGTCCGGGGAGGGCGGCACGCACAGCGGCAGACCACCCCGGCGCCCCCCTAGCCCGGCGCCCCGCGTGCGCTCGACAGCTCCGCGGGTAACTTGTTCCAAGAGAACAAAACGGCCCCTTTATCACAGGAGGTTTGAATCGGGTATTAGCAAATGAGAAGGCTCACCAGGCTTCTCGTTGGGTTTGTTTGTTTTTAAATCTGGTCTGAATACATTTGGAACAACAACAACAAAAAAAAAAAAAAAACACAGAGGCTAAAAATACGCTAAAGCAAAAATAGATCCTTCATCCGCCGTGCGTCTGGATGGTTGGCACTGACCCTAAAACACGAGTGATTGGAAAAGTCAGAGGCTCTAAAAAACAGTATCCTAAGGAGAAAGACAAAAACTGAGATGCTCTTCCACAATGCACGTGGCCATCAGGACCATCCCCCCTCCAGCCCGACCCTCTCCTCTTAGCACTAGCGGATCTTTGCTCATGTACTGTTAAAATAGCAGCACAAGCCAACGCTGTGGCAGCTTTTGGACCACCACCTGCACATACCACAATACAGTGCTGCTGCAGAGAGGCAACCTGTCACGCAGCGATGCCAAGGACAGAGATTTTTCTCCTAACACTGAAGATTATTTAGAACAGGAAAGCAGCAGTAGCCCGCGAGACAGCCCGTGGAGAGATCAGCGCCTCCTTGCTAAAGCGTGCTCACCCCTAGCTGCCAACCCAGGCAGAGCCCTAGGTTCGTGGGCATGCAACAGAGGGTTTCTCCTTCGGGCGCCCGCACGGAGCCCTCCTGCCCCACGGCACGAGCCGAGGTCCCTTGGGTGCCCGCCCGGAGCCCTGCTGCCCTGCAGCATGAGCTGAGGCCACCACCGCCAGCGCCTGCCCCACGAGCGAGCCCAGCCTCCCTTCCCAGGGCTCTGGCACTGCCCGCCTGCCTCCTCTGACGTGTTAAAAGTGGTAAAACTTCATATACGGATCAGACGGGTACCTTTGAAATGTTCACCCTAAGCAGGATGAAGCCAGCAGCCTCGCTGCCTGTGCTGAGCGCTCAGAAAGGCTCCAAACAAGCACTTGAACAATCCAATATGAGGACTGTTCTTAACGATACGTTCTTAATCAAACAACTTGTACAGGTGCCTTAAAAGCTGTGGAATTACTAATACTAGAAATAAAAAGAAGTGGTGAGGGAGGAACTTCTGGGCCAACCTTGGGTTAGCTTCGCTAAGCAATGCGGCTGAGAAAGGGAGCTAGAAGTTCAAAAGGAAGAACCAACATGTGGGACAGTGGCTCCATTCCCCAGCTTCTTACACAAGTCACTTATCTGTGGGTCTTCCCAGTGCCTCTGGAAAATGGGACAGAAGGTGCTGGTCCTCCCTACCTTCACCCATCTCCGCTATAGAAACTGCACGCTTTCGCTCGCTAAATGCCTGCCCGGTGCCGCGTGTCACGGGCCACGACGCTGGGCAGGGGTAGCACAAGCACTGAAAGGAGCCTCCTGAGTCTAGGTCCTACTGTAAGGTTTCAGTGGGGCTGGAAGCGGTTGCAGTCATTAGCTGCCGGTTTCCAAACTCACAGACATCAGAGCCAAGGCGTGTATGTGAACAGACAACGTGCCACAAAACCGGAGCCGGCTCACGGATCAGGCGGCTGCTCCAGGTCAGCGCTCGCAGGTAGGTCTGGAGCTGTGGGTTTTGCTCGGGATAAGGAGAGACCAGGCAAAAGAGGAGGACAACTTCGATGCCTAAAACGACTCCAGGCTCTGCCCAGAGCTGAACGGACAGGAACAGCCCGCGTTCGGCACTGACATCCTCTCGCTTCATAGGCTCGCTCTCCAAAACCTATTTTCCCCTCAGCACAAACCACTGCAGTATTTGGGGTGCAATCAAGGCAGCGCCTGCCACGCTCAGCCTTCCTCCCCTCCTTTGTCACTTTAGAGCTGCCATTGTGAGGGTCCTTCTGAAATTATGTCAAGCCCTGCTGGTTAGATGAGGGCAACTTGTATTTATAACACCAGTGTTGAAACACATACTAATTCCACATAAATCTAGGGCAAGTTAATCATGCCTGCATTTTCAATCCAGTTTTATGAGGTCAGAACTATCGGTCCAGGACTCTCCCCGCAGCGGAGGCTGGTAACTGCTTCCCAGTAGCGAGGCTGCTCCTGCCCTCGCCGCTGCACCTTCGCCAGCGCGGTGCAGAGCAGCTGCCTCCCACCCACCTTTCCCGAGGGCTTCCTGCTTTTGGTGCCTTTGGTTCAACTCCCCCAAACTCATCTTATGATAGCACAGATGCAGTGGAAACCAGATATGACCTGCAGCCACTTCACACTGGAGCTGGTCTCGGTCTCTGCCGCCCGCTGCTGCGCGAGCCGCAGAAGGACGTGAAGTTGTGAATGACTATAAGCTGGCAGAGCAACCCCGCTCCGTCCTCACCCAAAGCATTTTCATAACAGGTCTCAAATCAATTAGTATAACCTGTATGTGGTTCAACAACTAGGAAGGATGGGGAAAAGCAGCACAAACATTTGAAACGAGCCACGTGGAAGCAGTCACCAGAGGCCACCACCAGCACAACAAGCAACATGTTGGTACACTTCACTGCAGGAGAGCATTTTATATCCTGACCATTGCAGGAATGACTCCAACACTTCCTAGGAATTTTAATACATATTCAACACCTAAACTCATATTAAAGTCAGTTAATGTATAGCCCTCTCCTGACTGCAAGAATCAGGAGACGTTAGCCAGGAGGACCTCTGGGGTTCTTGGGCCGAGTTCCTACAAGACCGCCAGAGAAAGCCACTGTCAAACTGCCTCAGGTCTCCTCCTTTGTACCAAGAGGATGGGCGTTTGCCAAGATCCTGGCATTGCTGTGCCGCTGGCCTTGCTAAGGCTTGGCAACAGCATAAGTCTCCATCTGGAAAAAGAGACACCTCGGATGGGTTTTGACCCAGACAGACAGCAGAGAACAAGCAGAACTCGTGCCGGAGGGAACCGCCGGAAGGAAACGAGCAAAATCACAGCAGCACATACTGTCACTTCCCATTCCTGGGTCTGCATGGAATTTCCCAAGGTTTTGAGAACAAAACCATATTTTCATGCTTCAGTTGCTTTTCCCTGTGGATGCAGTTATTGAAAGGGAGTACGGTCATTCGGCTACATTTATGCTTCAAGCCCATTTCAGGGTTTTAGCTCTTGCATTAGCCCACAGATTTTGAGGAAATCATTTTGTAAGATAAATTTTAAAATTGTCCTATTTATGCTAGATTTCATGAAACACAGTTTTATTTTGTAAAACACCAAGTTTCCTCGCCTTCTGGAGGCCCATTAAATCTGATAGTCACCTTAACAAAACGAAGTCACCTTAACTGCTGGTAATACAAAAAGCCGCGTCTTTTCATTCTCTTTCTATCTTTGCCTCTTAGATGATGAGGTTATTTTGAAATAGAGCACAATAATCTGAACACATTTATTACTTGGGAAACAGAGCGGTCAGCCCATAAGACTCCTAAAATATTCTCGGGCCACATGTGAACTCCTCCAGCGGACACAGAAGGCCGAACTGCCGCGTCTCAAGTTGCCTCAGTTTCTGTGCTCTGCTATTCAGCTGCCGAATGTGCTTATCAGTTAGCTAATAACCATCTGCTTAGACCTCAGTTCTCCGTCCCATTCATCCCATCCACACTTCCACAAGATAAAATTAAAAATATTGACAGAGAATTTCTGCTGGAAGAGAGGAGCTGAAGCTGCTAAAGTATTTTTTGCACATTTGTATTGAGTTTTTATATGTTCCCTGTATTACCTGCCAGCATATATTCTATTTATTTTAATATTTCGTATTTCAGAAATGTAATAAAAATGTAGTACAGAGTGTAATTTCTGCTGCAAGACACAGCAGGAAGCTAGCTGAGGAGCATGCTGAGCAGCAGGCACCGGCGGGCCGCCCTCCCGGCGCAGCTCCGCAGCTCCCGCGGGAGCGGATCTGCCCTGGGATGTGCCGAGGAGACCCGAGGGGGCTGTGCAACGCGCCTGTCCAAGCCATGCACGCAGCTAGGAGAGCAAACAAGAAGGTCCTCGCAGCCCTCCGGCACGCACTCCGTGCCGGCGCAGGACACCTGCATCGAGCGCTACGTCCTGGGGAGACTTCCCAGTAACTCCAAAGGACTTCGGATCAGGCCTGTTGCCACGGGACTTTTCGTACCCTTCGTTCACACCGTCGTCACTCTCCCTCCTGCCGTGGGCATAGCGTACGCTGCACGGCAGAGCCCATCTAAGAGGTTGTCTGCCTCAGGATTCAAGCTCTTCCATGTCTTTGGAAAATTTAGATCTGTAGTTTTGGTTCAGATTCAGTTTTTACTTGGGCAGCCCAGTGGAGAACGCTGTTACTAGAATTCAGCCCTGAACTAAAACCTTATTTTGGAGGCTGTGGGTCTCTAGGAAAGACTCCTAAATAAAGCCACATATGCCACACACATCCTTTTCCTGATGACCCTGGGAAAAGCTGATCCAGCGCACGGGACTGGCAGGCAGCTCTTCTCCGGGTCCCTGCCGCAGGCTTTGCTCGTGGGCAAGGTGCAGCTCTGAGGCTTACCTAGAAAGCTACCGAAATGGATTTTTACGCCCGTGGGAATTTGGCCCTGTAGGCTGATGTCTCAGCCATCAAGCAGGCATCTTCTGCGGTCAAGCTACGACACGAGGCAGCAGCGACGAGCTGCGAGGAACTCAAACGACGTTAATATGAACGTGCGCTTTGGGGAAAAAATGACTGCAATACGCACCGTAACCGAGCTGCTTTACACCAACCCTTTTGCCTTTCTGGGACGCAGAAAAGGCCTTCGTTCCTGGCACAGCCAACGGAAGAGGCTTGCGACGTTTTATTCCAAGCCCTGCCTTCCTGCTGGGCTCGGTGCCCGTTTGACGACAGCCTCCAAATGCTGCTGGTTGGGGCGCAGCGCTCAGCACCTCTCCGCGGGGCCAGCAAAGCGCTGCCTGTCCTAGGTCAGGGAAGAGCAAACTCGGATGCGAAATTAAGAGACGCTCCGTGTGATTCCCATTAAAGGTCCTGCATAGCAAAGAGACCAGCCACGTGCTTGAGAAGGGCAGGCTCAGACCCCGACCGACGCGCTTCTGCCGCCAGCGCTTCTTTCCGCCTGCTTCGATGGAAAGGCACTTTCTGCTTCCGCACAGCGGGAGAGGAGGGAAACACCCGCTGCTTGATTTAGGAGCTGGGCGGGAAGGCGGGAGCAGAGGGAGGGAAGAGCGTAAGGGAGCCGAGCGCAGGGGAGGGAGCCACAACGCGCTCAGCAGCTTGTCGCCGTCTCCCCAAACGCCTCCCAGCGTCACGTTCCCGGAGCAGTCGTAACTTTTTTGACAGCAAATACGGGCAGTTATTACCAAAGGCGCATCTTGCCCCCACTCCGCCCGGAGCTGTTTAGAAACCATTTCGTCATTGCGTTTTTCATATCCAAAAAGGGAAATGAGTTTTGCTGGGTTTCCTCCGTTCTCCTGGGTGACTTGCTGTACTTACCCCACACCCCTCGGCGTTACAGCGGGATTACACAAGCTTTACTAGGGTCTGCGGCTGTGTTTTACCGAGGTCCGCTTGCTTTTCCCGAAGCCTGTGAGGCCAATTTAACGAGCTCCACCGAGAGGGGGCAAGGCAGGGGCTGAGCCTTGCCGGGCTCCCAGCACGGCACCGCACCCGCTGCCCGGCAAAGCCCGGCAAGGGGAGCGGCAGAAACATCTCCACGCTGGCAACCAAAGAAAAGCAGCCGCCAGAGCCCTGTTTCTGGCCACCTCCAGCCTCCGCTCGCAACACCCTCGTCTGCCCACCCAGCCCAAGCCCCAGGGCTGCTGGGCACCTCCAGAGACTGGAGGCTTTAAGCAATGAAGTTTCATGCAGGAGAAGCTCAGTTGCTCACAGAATATAGCTTAACCAAGTCGTCTCCGTTTTTTTAGCTCTGGCACCTGGTGCACTGCATTAAAACAAGGGAAATGAAAAGACTGAAGATCCTGTAACTGCCCCCAGCTGCTTTACGCAAAGCAAAGGGAATAGGACCATCACCGAAGGACCGCCGCTGTGTAAGCGTATGCACACGCCCTTACTCTGCACATACGTGCTTCGATCAAGTGTATATTGCTTGCACAAAAGATATTTTTAAATCAAAGCTATATAACACTTTCTAGGATTAGACTTTTTTATTAGCAAAAATAATAAAAAAGCTATATGGTTTGTGACATCCCCCCACCTGATGGGTAGACCATAAAGCTTCACAGACCCTCCCACACAGTCGCACTAGACTTTGCTATAGAAATTCTAACTAAAAGATTTAAATTCTTTCAAATTTCTTTAGCCTTCTCATCCAACTCAGATAGGATTTTTTGGAAGATGTTTTTCCTGAGGTCATTTACAAGCCTTTTAAGGAAAAATTAAACTCCTATTACATCTTTGATCAATACTGGAATACAGACAGCCTCTAGATTAGGGTTGCCCCAGAGCTGTACCCTCCATCCCAGCCAGGGGAGGAAGGAAGACGGAGTCATCCTCCTATTCTATGATTCTGTTGCTTCGAGTCCTTGCAAGGACAGTCCTACAACGGGAGCCCGAGACCACCCTCTGGGCAGAGGCCATAAAATCAAGCAAGGTCGGGAAGCAAGAGCGCATGGCGGTCAGTTCATGCCTCCACATCTGGCTCAGGTGTCACTCGTGCCTTTCGCTTTGCAAACCCCCCGAGTGCCCAACCTCTCCTCTTACTTTTTCACCTAAGTACTTCTATTTTCAGTGAGGACGTTCCACTTTAATTACTGCATTTGGGATTTCTCCCTGTTGTTGGTGCCTCTTCAGCAGGCTTTCCCCAGACAGACTTTTGCCCCCTTTTCTGCAGAGAAGCCCCAGGAGATGGAGCATCCCGAGATTGCTGCCAGCATCTCCCTCGTTTGCATAATCAACCGATCTGCCACGGCGCGGGCTGGGAGGCAGGAGGGGACGTAACAGGCTTGCCATTATCTCTGCTCTTTTTGCACCTTCTTTTCAGTCTCTCTCTCTTTTTCCCCTTACCAGCTTTGCTCCCGTCTATGAAAAATCAGCAAATAAAAAGTTACATTAACCCCACCCTGACCTCTCCGACATAATACACTGTGGGCTGATGGGCTGCCTTTGGAGCTTCGTTGAAAAGCTGTCATTCTTCGGCATCCCAAGTACAGCCTAGGGAGCATTTACCGGATAATTAATATATTAAATGCATGAAAAATAGTTACATAGGGCCCCCCCTTCCAGATCCTTCTCTCACACACACATATACTGCCATCTTTTTCAGGGAAAGAAGGGATGCAAAAAAGAAAAAGAAAAAAGATAGATACAGCATGCGCACCATCAATATAAAAGCATCCCCTGAATAGCCATCATAAAAACTGTTCATAATTTTATAGCTTCATTCGTGCTGGAGCACCATAAAGGCAGGCCATATTTTTTACACTCAGGATGCCTCATAAAAGAAAAAAGGGGGGGGGGTGGAAAAGAGAGGGGAGAGAGAGAGAGAGAGAGAGGGGGAGAGAGAGAGAAGGAAGGAAGGAAGGAAGGAAAGTTGGCCTGGGAGACATGGAAGCACAGCATGGAGGCCATCAGCACACCTGAGGACAAGAGCTCAGGAGAAGGAGGTTGCGCTTGTCCTCTCTGACCTGTGACATTCTAAATCACGAAGAGGCAATCAGAATAATTATTAATTGGGAAGTCTTTATCTTCCCCCCCCCTTCTTTTCCCCTCTGACTGCATATGTTCATTTATGAGGATGATGGAAGGCCAGGAAGGCAGCACTGCCCTCCAACCGTGTCCTTCACCTTTAAGCAGGCCAGCATCCTTTTTGGCGCTTCAAATCCCCCTCCCCTTTCTCTCCACCTCCCCAAATGCAAAATTCATGAGCTGGAGCATGGATTAACAAATAAATTATAATGAAGGCAAATGGGTGGC
Organism: Rhea pennata; assembly: GCF_028389875.1. Taxonomy (NCBI): domain Eukaryota; kingdom Metazoa; phylum Chordata; class Aves; order Rheiformes; family Rheidae; genus Rhea; species Rhea pennata. Next base: position 2,509,870 of record NC_084682.1, read on the forward strand.
AATAAAAAATAATAATAATAAAAAAGGAGGCCTCACCTTCACGTGACAGAGGCTGAGCAATATAACAAACCAGCTCATTTATTTTCCCCAAAGCCTGTTCTCCTGCTTGGGAAGGTAGGTTTTTAAAGCATTTTATCCTTTATTTCCTGTAATATATTTGGACAAGGTAGCTGTAAATCTGAGGCAAGAGGAGAAATCAAAGAGTGGCAGGAGAAGATGGGGGTCGAAGGGAGAGAAGCCGTGCTGGTTTGTGGATATGGCCCCTGAGCTTTTGCGATCCAGGGATTTAGAGCACTCACCTACGCACGGGCAGCTGCTCTGCTCGGCCCCGGCTTACGGCGCTGCCCGGCACTGGGCGCTCCCGGGGATTTAAACCACACGTTTATCACCTCTGCATGTACCTGGGGTGTCCCTTAAAAATTTACACACTAGTCTTGTTACTCAAACACCCAAGAGTCCAAGAAAACCCTACAAAAATCAGCTGTCGCATCTATTAAAGCGGAACATGGCAAACCTAAGAGCAACCGCTGCGTACCAGGTCCTCACGCTCGCAAAGACCGCCGGGGACATCTCCTTCCTCCTCCAGTGACCTGCTCCACGAACAAAACCCTCTGTTGCTCCTCTCACGGTCCTGCAACCTGAGATGGTATTTTCCAGCTCCAGCCGCAAAAGCGTTTTCGAGCAGCTGCCGGGAGGGCGCACGGGGCGTCCAGCACTGCCGGCTGGCGAGCCGACCGCCCCTCGAGTCCCTGTTTGCGAGCGAACCCAACGCTACTCCCCCCAGATGCTCGGGAGTCAAAACTGGGTTGAATCCAGAGCAACATCACTGCTTTTGCTAAAACCACTCGAGGTTCGCACAGGTTGAATTCAAGAAATTTTGGGCAAATAATCTATCCAGTGGCACCCGACTCCCCCAAAGCCACGGGAGAAGCTGTGGCTTGCTGGTCCCAGCGTGGCTGCGTCACACCTTCCAAGCGCTGGGAAGAGGAAGTCCACTTCTAGGTTGGAACGTGCCCTCCGGATGACGACGGCCAGCGCAGAGGCGCTCCGGCCAGGACGGGAAGGGCACCGAGAGGTGCGTGCGCCCGCTGCCCGGCGCGGCGCGGGGCGAGCAACGCCGCCCGGCCGGCCGCGGAGCCGCCGCCAGCGCTGCCTCATTTGTCTCTTTCATGTTTATTCATGGCGAACCCTGACGGAGGATACGGCTCCATTCGGGAGCTGTCAGCGGGTGGCCTAATAGTGAGAATTAGTGAGCCACGCAGCAACGAGACATACTGGGGCTGCCTAATGCGCCCGATATTAATGCATGCTTCAGAAATGAATAAAGCTTCTTCGAGGGGAAAAAATAACAATAATAAGGGGATGAAGAGGGGTAGGAGAAACCAAGGGGGAGCCCGGTATGCAATGCTAAGCTTGGCCAACACTCCGTTATTGAAGAGGTGTCCTTTCACGTGGATGCTGACCTCTGTGCCACACACACAGACTCCACCAACCATGACTGGAAAAAAGAAGCATTTTGCTTTTAAATAACCCCTAAGAACCTGCACAGTCAGAGGCTGGGAAAGACCTTCCCAGTTCCAGAGCTTTCATCATCACCATCCTCCTCACTTTTACATTTTGGGCAGAAAGCAAGCTTCTAGCCAAGCAAGGTGGAGCAGGTGCACAGCCGTCCTGTTCTGCACCCTCTAACACTGGGTCCTCTTGCCAACTACTGGCACAGAGGGACGTGGACTGGAGGGCCTCTCCTTCTGACAAGGCTTGATGGTCCTTTAGATGTCATGGTAAGCATCACAGCAGCTCCTGAGCGCAGCTGCTGAAGAGAAAGTAGGAGAGGTTTCTACAGCCATGCCCAAGCCACCTGCAGCTCTAAGGCACAGGGAGCAGAACCCAAGTCTCCACCCATTTTGTCTCCATACGCTTCACTGCAGCATGACCCACCCCGACTCTATGCTTTTAATACACTTCTAGCACACTGTCTGCATCTGGAAACAATTAAGTGCTCAGAAAAGGAAGTAAATGGTCAAAGTTATTTTGCTATACAACAGCAACTCTTTTCACGGCCTGTTTCACCTGCTCGTGTGAAAGCAGGGGCGTAATTTTGCAGCCTGCTCCCCCTGTCTCTGTGGTTCCACGAGCAAGGCTGGTAAGACAGATGAGGAAAGATGAAAAGCAGCGAGCTAGGCAGCATCATCCTGTTTTCATACCGGGAAACACTACCATGAACAGCCTTCCAGGGTTCCCTTTTCAGATTTGGCCACCATGTCACAGTCTCACATAACTACTAAAAACAATGGCAAAAGCTGAATATCTGTTCCGAGAAGCAGCATGTTTCAGTAGCCAATATCCTTATCCCTTCTTTTCCAGTCCATATGGCTAATAATTTTACACACCCTTGAAATGACCCCGGACACAAGAATTTAGAAACAAGGACACTTGAAAATCAGAGGGTCAAATCACACCCTTGTTAAACCCGCTTCAATATATATATATATATATACACGTATATGTTCTAGCAAGAGCAGCATTAGGCCCTAAAAGCAGCTTCTTCTTTTCCCCTCAACACACCGGTGACACTTGCATTAGCATTGCTGGCAGCTTTGAACGTGGGGAGAAAAATGAGTGCTGCCCTCCCATGCCCCTGCCCACGGCAGGCTTGTGCCTCCAGCCATTTCACCGGGGCTAGTATTTTCACAGCAAGCATCACAGTAAGTAGCAGCAAGCAGATTTTATTTCTTCTATTTGTAATTTGTTCCCATTAGAAATGTTAATTTTGTTTCCCCAATAGATTTTCATCTTTTTAAATGCTACAGAGACCACATACACAAACTGAAAAAATATCCACATTCCTTTCCTGCAAATAAAAATGACATGCACATACTTCCCACACCCTTTCGCGTAATGCCAGACACACACACACACACACAGTTGCTGCACAGCATTGCTAACTCATCTGACTGTATATCCTTTTTATGGATTAGGTACCTATTTGTTGGTTTCTCCCTACAAATTTTAAACAGCTTTCACACCTGCTCTGACTAAGGCTCAAGTAAACTACCAAAAAAGCACTGACTAATTTGAAAAAATATTTAAGAAACTCCAAGTTCCCTGCCTTTTTACTATCCTCTGCTCCATAATTACATTGCACTGCCTGATATTTTCATGGAACATTAACCGAAGTCAGGTGACTGCCCCCTTACAGTCTACGCCTATCCGTTACCCATAAGACCCCCATGGACCTTGACATTATTAATAGTCCTATTCATTAAGTATTACTCTTGTAGAATGAGTAGCATAATATTGGCCTGGAGATAGGAACAGGCAGAAGGAATAAGTCAAATTAATTTTCCGCAGCAAACGCCCCGATTCTGTAAATGACATTCTATACTGTTAGCATTTTAAATGTGACACAAATGGCAGGAGATACAATTTGAAAGCAAAATAGTAGAAGACATGGCTCAGGGTGTAATGTGCTGCATAAAAATCCAATAACATCAGTTACATGAAGGAAGGGAACGAACCAACCCGGTGGAGGATTTTAATTTGCATTTGTTTAAAATGGCAGGTAAGGGAGCGAGTGCCAGGCTGCAGCTCCCCGATGAGGGCTTTCTCCCTCCGGCTGCGGACGAGGGGCAGGAGACGGTGGAGAGCCCGAGCATGCTCCTCCGAGACCGCGGAGCACCCTCGCGGCACGGCTGGCACCACCATCCCCGCTGCACGTGCGGGCTGAAAGCAGCCAAAGGGGAAAATTACAGGCAGGGCCAGCTGAAAGACGCAAGGAAAATCCAGCAAGAGCGTGCAAGCTCAGCTTGCCGCATTTCCAATCCCTTCCGGCAGCTCAGCTTTAACTCCAGCTCCCCTGGGCTCACACGCAGCTCAGGAGAGACGATGAGATCAGAGCTGAAGGGGAGCCAACATTGCAGGAGGACAGAGCGAATGGTTTGTAGGTGCTAAAACCACACGGACATCACCTGGCCTGAACGCGCTCTACCAGAGAATTGCTCCGAACTGACATGTTTCATCTCGTCTTTCCGGAAAAGACAACAAACAGCACATCCCAACTTGACGAGGGTTCTCTAGCATCAGAGGCCAACGCAATTATTTGTGAGGAGCAAAAATGCCAGCTCCAACCAGGAGTATCTTTCTATACCTAGAAGAGATGGGCCAAAGCCTGAGCTCTTGACTTAAATAAAACACACAGCAGCTTTTGAGGAGTTCAAACTCAAAGCTGAAGGCAAATTTTGTGAGAAAAGGTTCTCATCCTTCCAGTAGCTCAAATCAAGCTCTCAAGTCTAAAGCTCCTAACATCTGCCCACAAGATGAACAGGACTGAAACTCAACACTGGTTCCGAACCCTGCACTTTCAGCCTCTCTTTTACATCTAAAATGCATCTGTCTCTAAGAGCAGCACAAATTCAGATTTCCAAGTTACTATGCATTTTTCTTCATTCTTCTTTCATTTCTTTCTTTACCGAGATCACAATATGAAAGCTGGAGACCACCATGCAGGGGAAGACCTGATCAGGAAAACAAAAATAAATGCAAAGCCTGACCTCCATTAGCTTTATTTAGGGTAAAGCACTGCACTGTAGTTTATTTATTAACAACATAAAAAGACATTGCCTATAGAACATAGAATAAATACAGAATTTCTTCAGAAAGAGCACTGAGTTGGCTTCCTGAGGGGAAAAAACCCCTATCTTTTAATTGAAGCAAGAAATGTTCAATCCAATAATCTATAATTAGGTATTTTATGGAATATATTACCTAGAGATGTTTGCTTATAAAATGTTTCTATCAATAATAAACTGTTGGGAGGGGGGAGAAAAGGTCCATTTCTTGGTTGTTTGTTTGATGGTGTTTCACCTGCAGTAACGCAGGCTTTTCTTGCGGCTCCTCCTATGGGGTATGGGATCCTTCCTCAGCATCTCCACATGCTCAAACCACAAAAGTGTAAGAGAAAGAGGTGTGAAGTCTAGAGAATGCAGTTCTCACTGTGCTCATTGCTCAGCGAGCCTCTCGCCCCAACAGCGGCCGTGAGAGCAAAACACCGGTGCCAGCGGGCGCCTTGCAGCCCGGCACGGCACCCGCCACTCCAACCCAAACTGCCTTGGGAGGGAGTCTCTGCTGGCTACAGCTCAGCTGCACCACGTCCCGCCAGAGAAAGGCAAATGCTTATGGACCCTGAAAAACAGATATACAGACAGACAGATAAAAACAGATTTTTCGAACAAGGCCTGGAAGGCGCGTGGACATCTGAGGAGCTGTTGCCAGAGCCAGGATCTATGATGTTTTCATTTCAAAGCCATTAGACAGCCTTATAAATACTCTCTTCCTTTCATATTCATGTACTCCCAGAACGCAATGAACAGTTCACACAGTAGATGTGAGCAAATATTTGAACATTGTTAAAGTCTTGATGATTCGACGAAAAAGATGAAGGATGAGAAGATGCCTCTGAGCAAGAATCCCACAAAATGCCAGAGAGTTGAACATGGGCGTGTGTACACACATACACACATCCCCCCAAATATCCTACACTCACACCTTCTGACTCCTCCTCCAGATAAATAATGATTTCTATCAGTCGCAAACCCACTGCGGTTCTTATTACAGAGGCAATTTCCCCCTCTCCCTTTAATTTGGGGGTGGCTCTACAGTGTTCCTTGCTCCAGCTACTGCTACCATATGGAGAACTGTAAATTGTGTTTGAAACTACAAAGCACAGAACAAGCAACTGACTGAGGTAGTAAAAGGAAGAAGAGACAACCCCAAATCCTTTTTTTGGTCTGAAAAGCACGTTTGGAAGTCTTGGTACGCGTGCTGCTCACATTTACGAGAAAACCGCCTATGAACTGCGGGGCTTGTGCTCGCACCCGCTCTCCTCCAGGATCTTGCTTCCCAAGGAAGCTCGCTGTTAGGACTCCTGGCAAGCGAGGCAGGATTAGGCTTTGTGCAATCATTAACAGGGGACGCCGATAAATCACGAGTGGAGTTAAGGTCAGCTAGCCCTAGCAAAAACAAAGCCAGCAGCAGAGAGCACAGCTGAAAACACCGCAGTTCCCGACTGCCTTATGCACAGGAGCCTTGGGCAGGACCAACAACATGACTCCGGGTCATCTGCGACTTCTCTTTGGCAGCACAAAACGGCATTAACCAGGTCGCACAGGGGAGTTGCTGCGGAGCGAAGGCAAAGCCCTGGGCCAGGCGCTCTGTGGAGGGCGCACGGCAAGGCGAACCCGCGAGGCAGAGCGCAGGACAGGGACCTCAACCGCTACGGAGCGGGAAAAGGAAAGGGGGAAGCGCTCATTCGCAGAGCAGGCGCCTAGCTTGCCAGCTCCAGCGCTCTCACCTGCAGCAGTCTTCAACCCCAAAGGTGTTCGGCCCCCCTACACCAGCCCCCAGCGCGCCGCCGAGCTCCTGCCCGGCCCAACGCGCCGGCCCCCGATCCATCGCGAGACGGGAACTCTGCCACGTCCGATCCAGCAACGGTGCTTACACTCGGCTCCCTCCCTCTGCAACGAGCACGAAATGGGGGGGGGGGGGAATTATAATAATATCACAAATGAAATTGATTGAGTAACAACATTTTCTAAGAACAGAATAAATACAGTTGGTGGTGCTTTTTTTTTTTTTTTTCCAATTTAGTATTGTTTAATATGCATTTAATCAACCCATTCAGTATTATAGAGTCTATGTACCGTGACACCCTCCTATGCCACAGAGGAAGCATTCATAGGCCATTAGGCTAAAGTAATATGTATGAGGAACCACTTTTCCCCAGGGTGTAGTAACTATTTTTGCTCCCCAGTCGTCCCCATTAAATCATTAAACCTCATGACTATGCTTTCTGAACTCTACCCTGATCTTTAAAAAGCAGAACATTAAAGGGCAACTGTCACCCTCCATTGCACAGGCCTTGTGTTTTATATATTCAAAGCATTAAGCCTTTTGTCAGTCTATACATCATAAGCACTGGAAGACTGTATGCACAAACAGGAAATGTTTATAACTGATGTCCCTTTTATAGTGAATGTGCGAATGGGCAGGATAAAAAAAAGCTGAGGCTCGGCTATTTTATGGAAACTGAAACAACGTGATTTTCCCCAGCTGCTTGCAATAAAACCATCTTCGTTACTTATCTTTATGTGGCCAGTTGCACGAGGAAAGAGAGAAGCGTTTTAGCACAGGCAGAGAGTTGGGAGATTCGGGAGTAATCAGGGGTTGGCAAGTTTGGACTTGCTGATCTCACCATTTTCCCGCTTTATGGCAAAAGCTTAATTAAGAGAATAGTGGTAGAAAGGACATTTACTGGGAGGAGACAGGTTGGACTCACGCAGACCTTTCCAGGTCTCAAACATCCCTTCAAACTGAGCTGGCGTAACTGAAGTACATCTACACCTGAGGAGCAGCAGGCAGCTAGCAAAGAATTAGACACAGGAAAACCTCCACCACATCTCAGAGAACGTTCATGTTCACCCCTCTCCAAGGCCTGAGCTGAAGGACCTCTTGCAGCAAACTCGCTTTGCCATCTCCACTTTGCTTCTTTTCAAACTGGGGGCTGCAGATACGAGGAACAGGAGAGGCCTGTGCCTGAAGCCCCATACCAGCTGCTCCTGAAAGAAACAGCTGGGAAGAGAGAGACGAGGAGACCATGCCCTGCTCCAGCACAGAGCCTTGGGGGATGACGTCTCAACTGTCCTGAGACCTGCTGCTCCCATTTTGCTGTAGAGAAGGAAAATAACGCTTCCTATATCACAAGGCGGGAGCAAGGTTAATTTTGCTAACATTTCTGTTGCTCTTTCCTGGGTTTTTCAGAAGGCAGGTGCTCGGCACACTCACGCAATGCAGGTGAACACCTTCAGAAACCCCTGCATGGATTTGGGCTGTGGCTTTGGACAAGTCACTTCTCTGCGCTTGCATCCTGCCCCGTATCCTCCCTGTGTCAGGGGGCTGAGCTTGCAAGAGCAGGATGCTCTCATTAGCAAAGTGTGAAACACCGAGCGTGGCAGTGAGCTTGTCAGGGCTTTTAGCACCAGGGCAAGAGGAGACATAAAACAGCCCCAGATGATGTTTCTGAGCATGGGCAAGAGGGAGAGAACTGACAGTAGTGACTCAGAAAAGAAGAAAGAGCTTTCAAAAGCAAGGAAGAAGAGACCAAAATGGATGTCAAGGTCAGGTGAGGGACAAGGGAGAAAATATTTCCGCCAATATTGGACCCTCTAGTACACAGGCACGATTACACGCACACCCCCATCTCAGCACATTCCCACCGCACCAACGGCGTCTGCAATCCCCTCCCACCCCGGCGTCTGCAAACACTTCCCGGTTACTTCCAGCTCCCTTGTAAAACAACAGGGAATGCGAGGTTAACATGACTTAGAGAGCGATAGTGTAGCTTGCAAAATGTCAGAGCTTTCATCCCGTATGTTAACTTCTCAGCCAGTGGTATCAATCTGCAGCAAAACACAGTTATTTCATCATGACATTAGTTCACCTTTAAAGGCATATGGTAAAGCCTGCTTTGTGGCTTGCAGCAGATGAGCTTCCTATAATTACAATTTGAACTGTTCCACAGGCAGCTCTATAGATAGTGGATCAGTGATTAAAGTTGAAATCACAGGGTAAGTAGTTCTGTGACACCGTGAGTCACAACAATCAAAGACTCAACTCTCCGGTTTCTGATGAAGTGGAGATAGTGCAGTGATTCAAGTAGGGGACTGAGACTCAAGTGCTGCTACTTGGAGGCAGGAAAAGAGCAGACACATTCTCGAGGAAGATACTCAGTGCGTGCTATTTACTGGCCCCAAGCAAATCTTTAACCCTGCGGCTGGGAGCGAGCATGACTGCGCATCTCATTGCGGCGGGGCCCCCGGTGTCACACCTGAGGATCACAGGCTCCAGTTAAACATTCTTCTTGCCGATTCCTCCTTTGATTCGAGCAGCAAGGCACGCGGGGCCCAGGAGTGCCGCGGCACGGCTGCGCTCGCTGACAGCCCGAGGCGTGCGTTTGTTTTTCCCTGCAGAGCTTTCTTGCCCCCTGGGCATCCCTTCGGCACGAGGCGCGGGGGGCAAAGAAACGTGCACTCACGCTGTTGCACCCCTCGCTGACCCCCATCAAAAACAAAGGGCTTAAGAAAGAAAAAAAAAACCCGAAACACAGAAGCCGGCCTCCTGTCTGCCCAGGAATGAACACAGACAAGACTCCTCTATTGCTGCCTCTCCTAGAAATATTCCTATTCCTTAGTGCAATTTCATTAAACATCAGTGAGGCTGATGCTAAGTCTGGCACAGAAAAATTGCTGGGTGCAAATTTATGGGGGAGTGGAGGGGAACCGAACAGTGGACTTGCCTCAGTAAAAGCCGCGCAGATAGGAGTTAAGTGCATTCCCAGCAGTGACACTTCACTTATAAGGACAGTGAAAATGAATTATTACAAGCAGAAGGTATTGGATTTCAGCTTCCTTTCACTATAAGGCTAGAAGTACATTGCTGTTTCCCAGTCCTGCATATGCCAAATCCGGCTGCTCAAGAACTTCATCCTTTTTCCTCCATTTTACTTACAGTAAAATTGAGGCATGGGAAACTTTGCAGCTGTGGCTCGGGTCACACCGGGTCCACAGCCCTACCACCACCCATGTCTCAGCCCAACACTGCAGACAGCAGATGCTGCATGCTGGGCGGGAGAGCCTGGAGGGGGCTCGGGGACTTCAGCGGCAAGCGTCTGTCCGAGGAGCCCGGTTACGCCGCAAGGTCGGGCGCTTTTAAGATCAGCCAAACTCCGCAGCCAGCCAGCAGTGCTGTTTGCACCAGCTTGGGTGCTTTAAGGGAATTGCTTTCTTTACACTTTCCTTTAAAGATGAAAGACCCTTCACTTAGGGCAGGAAGGGGGAGGGGTGGCAAGCGGAGATACAAAGCCAACAAACTTCTCTTGCGCTCCAGGCAGATTGTATCACGGCCGCTGGCCGGCGGCCGCAGCTGCCTGGAGCATTAAGCAAGGACAGTGACTGATGGGTGCCGCCAGTGCCAGCTGCGGACGCCCAGCCAGCGGAGAGCCGGGAGACGGCCTCGGCGCACAGCACGAGCGCTCTGCCGGAAGGCCTTGGCCGGGGACCCGGGAGGCAACCGGCCCGGCGGGGGCGAGCACGCCCTCCTTGGGGACTGGGGCTCAGCCCCACAGCTCGATGCTTCAGGGAGCAGTTGGGGGAATGGAGCAGTGCATCCACCTTAGCACTGGTCCCTCTGAAAGGGGGTGAAGTGGTGCAACAGGCCTGTCCAAAGTGCCCTGGTGAAGGCACCGGAGCTCCTGAGGAATCTTTGCTCACAACCTTATGGTGCTCACTTGCAGAGGATAAACTGAAGCAAACACATTGCTTGCCTGGGAAGACGACCAAAAAAGGATATTTACTGTAGGACATTTTGGAGGAAATATTCACAGGAGAGTTTCAAAAACACCACCCCACGTACTGGCTGAAGCTACAGAAGGAAATTTTTCTCTGCTTCCCTTGAAGTCCCCTCAGACTTTCTCAGCAGGCTTTGGTCTTCTGCTAGAGACCCACAGTCCAGCCATCCTTCTGGCTGCTGACATCCAGACGAGCAAGGTGCTGCCGTCTGAGCAGGGAAGGGTTAAGCCAGCGCCTCCGGCACAGCACTGGGACACCAAGGCCCCGCCGAGGCTGCAGGCACAACGCAGGCTATATTTGCCCTTGGATCATTTATGACTTATTCTTCACCTCTGATGAGCGTGGGAGCAAGTTTTCCATCTCCAGCTCTCTAGCCCAAAGCAGGACCTCTCTCCTCCCCCTTTTTTAAAATCATATCATTTACAATTAAAAGCAACTGCCGTGAGGAGGTTTCAAGCAAGTCTTCCCTTGCCTCTGTACCCTTCACCTTGCAAAAACCAGGCTTCTGGCATGATATCACGTCAAGCCAAGGATGGAGTGGCGGTCTCCTGACAATTACCCCCTTCTTCAAATAGTAAGGGATAAATTGGAATTTGTAACGCGGCACTTATTAAAGAGGGTTTCTCTGTGGTCATCACAGGCTGTTAACTCAGCCACTTCCCCGGCAAAGCACAGCTTGGGTCCGTCCTCGCTCGGACCAGACTGCCAACGCAAGGCCATATGGCAGAGAGAACACCAGTTTACGGTCAGCTTCTCTCCCTGCAATGTGCTGCGGCTCCCGGCCCTGCAGCTCTGCCTCGCACCACGTCCCTCCTTCTGGGGAAGGAGTCCCTCCTTCCACGCAGGCTGAAACCCCGCCACGTGCCCCACCACCCTGCTCGCCAAATTGCACGTCACAGCCTGCCAGCACCCTACAACAACAGCCTGGCTCTGTAATAAATGATTATTCAATTCAACTGGGCCAGGCAGCAGACCTGGAAAGAGAGTTAGACAAATCATAGCAGCCAGTCTAATCTTCCTGCAGGAAAGTCACCTCCATCCTAATTTATCAAAAGGCCAAGGTGCTGGTCAGATGCAAAGCCTCTTTCTCCTGTAATAACCTATATATGTAACTGGAAGTGGCTGAGATTAGACCAGATGTGTTTCACACAGGAGAGCAGATACTCGTTTTCCTGGGACACAGCTAGTGCGTTACTTCATTTCATAGACAAATTCCTTCATAATTAAGACCTACCTTGTTCTGAGACATTTGTATCAGGACCTCAAAGAGCTAACTGAGAAGGCAGCACAAAAATATTCAGGAGTAAAACCACTCTGAGGGGCTTCTCCACTAAAGAACAAGACTATAGAAACAGATTTAACATTTTCTTCAAACCTGTGTAGCAGCGTTAACATTTTTAAGCCCTGGACCTCAGCCACAGAGGTTCTGGACTTACAAAGCCTGGCGAAGTTCATGGGTTCCCAGCACTCCCCACGGGACAGGAGGAGGCGGAGGGTTAGCATCACGATCTGTTCATCAACTTTTACAGCCTCAGGACTTGCAAGGGTGAGGATTTTGCATTATTCGCATTACTTGTAGTTTTTCCTCAAGGTCTCAGTAAGACACATGACGCTGTGAGAATTGCAATGCGTCTCCCTAGTCCGTGTTTGCAATGAATAGCTTCACCCAACAGCCTGTGCGCAACCTGAACGCTTCAACAGCCACAGGCAAATAAACCCAAAATATACTATGAGATCAGAAGATTTCAATACATTTTCATCAAAATGACACTAAGTTGACTTGATTTTTTTAAGTGCCCATGACACTGCCTTTTCAGTGTTTGCTTTCCAAGGCCAAGGTTAGTTCCCTCGCTGCTTCGTGGGCCCAAGCCCATTGCCCGACAGTTTCTAACCCTGACTAGTCAACCCAAAGCAACCAAAGCAAGCGCTGTTTTTGCCCTCACCCAGGTTTTTTGAAAACATCAGCCAAGAACAAGCCACTTCACCTCAGCAGCCCAATCCTGCTCAATCCTATGAACTCACTCTGAAGTCAACTAAATCCGCAAGGGCTGATGATATCAAGGAAAGAGTGAACGAGTCAATTCAATGCCAAAATCCTTCAAAAAAAACAAAAGCAAGACAGACACACAATGGATAATACTTAGTGGTGTCTTATAAGAAATGATTTTTTTTTTTTTTTAATACTCAGTATGTTTAACCCAGTTGAGCAACAGTTTCGGACTCCATTTTTATCTGTGCAACTGGGCAAAGGGGAGAGGGAAGGGACAGACAGGTTGCGGGGAGGCCTGGAGATGGGCACTTCCTTTCCCCAGTGAAAAGTCCCATGCACGCCACGCAGCAGCACGCGGCTCCTCCTCTCCTTCCTTCTATCTTACACTTGCATACTCTCAGCGGTTGCTGCTCATTTGAGAATTACAGCTCTGTAAACAGAAGAAAACTTGCAGAATTGTTTCAGCTTTACGTATTTCTAGCGAGTATTTTTCCCTTTCACCCAAAGTCTTATCGCCTCCAGCTCAGAGTAGGGAAAGCTGCAATATAAAAACTACTCAGTTTTTCCTAACAAAGCAAAAAAAAATACTGCTACTACTATTTTCCTCTTAATAAAAAACAAAAAGCCAGTCTCCCTAGCTTTAACTAGCTAATTTTCCTGCAGAAACAGTACATTTCTTTTATGTGTTAATTTTTCTTCCTCTATTTGCACTTCACAGCATGTAGTGACATGTCAGGCATTGAAGAACAAGCTTCTTCTACTTTCTTCTGAGATGACAAATATTCCTGGTGCAGAAGGCTCTAAATGCATCTGTGAATTCAGCTATATTTGTGCATTTTGCAGGAAGAGGCTTCTTCTAATGATGCAATTTTCACTAATACAATTCGATTCATCTTGGATTAACCTTTTTCTTTTTTTTCATACAGGATTAGCAGGCAAGCATCTTGCTTAGGAATCTTGCAAAGAGCTGTTCATTCAAACGGTGACCCATGATTCTCAGTAAGGGACTGGTCAGCCAAGTTCTCATGTTTTGTTTCGTAAACTCGGGATGCACTGTTTGGAAAGAGAGGTGGTTCTAGAATATCCCCCTAGAAAGCTGTTTGTTTTCTCAGAGCTTCTCAAGTGAAACTTATGGAAATTTCCCAGACAAAAGGAGGGCTGGGTCCTGCCTGCGGCACCCCAGCTGACCAGCGAATGAGGGTCCTGTTAGAATAGCACAGCCATTCGAACACAAGAAAGCTGCAAAAAATTGCAACTCAAGATGAAAAGAGATGCTTGAAGTCTGGAAAGTGTCAGCAAACATCCCACAAACCACCCTGACGACTCCGGCCCGCTATAAACGCTTTCACCAAATGTGCGATGCCCCCTTTTGTTAGGGGCGTGCTCCAGCCTCTGGATTCCCGTGCGGTACCTTGCAGACTCAACTCACTTAGCGTTATTTGTTACAAACTTCTGAAGTGACACCTTCTGCTGTAACTACTATTCTCCCCCAAATCTCCAATCCACTTTCAAATATGCCATGTCCTCCCTCCCTGCTATTAAAAAGTCTTCCTCCCCCACCCCCGTACTCTGTCTCCTATTTGTTGGGGCCTAAAGCTCTCTACCTATGCATGCACTAAGATCTGGTTACCTTGCACACCAGCGGCAAGGCAGCCCACGGGCCCTCTGCGCGCCAGCCCTTCCTCCTTAAGAAAAGCCCTCCCGGGCCGGTTGGGCCGCGTTCTGGGGGGCTTTTCCACCTTTTCCTTTCAGCGTTCCCCGCGGGAGCCTGCGGCGCCACAGCTGCCCCCGTGCTCCCCCGGGCCCCCACCCCCTGTCGCGCTGCCCTTGCTGCGGCCGCCTTTTTGCGACTAGAGTGTGAAGTCGACTTCGCTTCTCCGTGCCACAGTTTGCTGAGTATTAACATTCGCCTTCAGTTGCTTCCCCTTTCTGCTGCTGACAACTGTTAATTTTGTCACATCAGCCACTTCTGTAGATTTAACTTTGCTCTCCTGCTCCAGCCATTGTAACTCGATAATAAATCAACAGTGTGGAGGCTTCGCGTGCAACGCAACGGCCTTTATGGTACATGTGAAGATGGGAGTCTTTACATTTTTAAGTAGGACCTTGTCACATTCATGAGGGGTAATAAAAAAATTTACATTTTGACTTTCAGGAAGAAAATGCAGTGGTGGTGGAAAAATACACGGTTCTTCGGGCTTGCTCAGGACGCGTGACATGCCTCGGAGCTTGCAGGGAAGGTCATATTGGACTTCAGAGCGATCGTCTCAGCTCCACTAGGCAAAAAATGGCTTGCAGCGTTCCTCAAGGCAGCTAGGAGCAGACCTCACAGGTAACGCCAGATTTAACTGGAGGATCTTCCCGCAACATCTCCTTTTATAATTTGTGTCTCCAGAACAGCAATAAGAACAGAAGTTGAGGGTAAGGCCCTCGAGCACATGCTGACCACCCAGGCTGCCCATCCCGCGGCGCCCCGCGAGCCTGGTGTCGTACGCGTCCCTGGACCGGGCACAGGCTGCCTGCGTGGGCCTGGCCGAGCCCGCTCGCCGCGCCGGGTCTCGGCCCCGCCGACCTGCTGAACGGGGACCAGGAGATCGGGCTGTTTCACCTCCTCGCCTCGCCTCCTCCGCCTGCCGCGGCAGGACCGAGCACTCCCACGGGGGCTCGGAGCCGCTCAGCTCAGCCTCCAGCGCTGGCACACGCTCGCGCATCAGCCGCAGGGCAGCTTTTCCCTTAAACTCCTCGCTGGGTCGATGGGGAAGAGCCTCGGCGCGCCCAGGGGCGCACGAGCCCCCCGCGTCACCCCGCGGCGGCACGGCCCTGGCAGCAAAGCCCACACGGCACGGGCGGACGGACGGACAACTTCTGCTCGCAACGCTTTGGGAGAGCTTCAGCGAAGGGAGGGGAATAACACGGCAGAAGCCTCTCCCCAGGGCCCAGCTCGTGCAAAACGGGGCAGCCGGTTCCTCGTTCCCGCTAAAAGGAGCCTAAGCGCGCGTTCAGGTGCACAAACGCTCCCCGCGGCCAGGGCTGGCGGCCGCCGCCGCGCCACGCAGGGCCGCGCCACGCAGGGCCGCGCCACGCAGGGCCGCCCCGAGGCCGAGGCGGCCGGCCGGGCCGCGACGAACGTTCACGCGCCTGAAGACCCTCCGGCTGCACGGGGAGGGTCTCCCACAGAAGGCGGCCCGCCTTTTAGAGGTCACGGCGGGGGGCCCGAGCCCAGCGTTTTTCCGCGCGCCCTCTCTTCCCGTCGTCTCCCTCCTGGGCCCGGCTCGCAGCCTCGCCAGCGCCAAGGGCCCGCGCGGCGCGCGCAAACGATCCGTCCTTTAACGAACTCTGCCAGCTCGCGCGGCGAACCGTGGAGCGGGGCGGGGGCAGGCAGCAGCCTCCTTTTGCCCTGTGGACGATAACCTCGCCTGCATATTATTTCCCACCACAGTCCTACTGTTTTTAATTAGCGCGCTGTAAAAGGAAGAACCACCACATCTCCAAGGGGAAAAGGAGGAGGGAGAAGGGAAAGAAAAAACGAAGGAAAAAAAAATAACCCAGCACAGAGGATTCTGTCCAACTTTTCCAAAAGCTTAATAGATTTTTAAATGGGGTTATTAACACCACCTATGAATTATTTTAGGGACCTAATTATAAAAAACAAAACCCAGCTAATTAGGTTTCCTGAACTCGCCGTGGCACAGGTGAAACAGGATCTCTAAACGCAAGAGGACTGAGAAGCGAATCACCTCAAACAAGGAATCGACACGTGCGGGACCAGCGCCGCGCGGCCCGCTGGCACCCTGCTGCCGTCCCTCCGCTCGAGGAGCTACGCCAAACCCGCCTCCCGCGCTCCGCCGGCTCCCCGCCGCGAGGGGCTTTAAGCCTCCCGCTGCCCTGGCGCCGGGCGCGCGTCCCCAAGCCCGCAGCAGCTCTCGCTCGGCTTTCGGCGCTGCGGATTCGCGGCCTGGGGAAACGAGCGGAGCCCGCGGAGGAGGAACGCGGGCCTCGCTCAGCGAGCGCCGCGCCCGGCTCCGTCCTCCACCCTGGCCTGCGAACTCCCCCTCCAAAACGGAGCGGCTGCAATGAAAAATTAAGCTAAGATGACGTAGCGGCCTCTTAGGTCGTTCGAGAGGGGCTCGGGGGAGAGAAACGGGCACCGAAGCGGCCGCGCCGAGGGCCGGCAGCCCGGAGGGCACCCGGGGCGAGCTCCGCCGAGGCCTCGCCGGCCGGATGCGCCGCCGGGGCTAGCCGTCTCCGCGCCCCGTGCCAGGAGCCCTCGTCCGGCGCCGGACGGCTCCGGCACTGCCCCGAACTGCCCTCGCCCCGGCGGCGCCCGGCCGCGGAGAGGCGAGAGCACCGGCACCCAAACGCGCCCGCCGCGTGGTCCCTTCGCGGAGGGGCGAAGCCAAGGTGCCCTCTGCGAGCAGAGGTGCAGCTCCTACAAGCGGCCTCCACCCAGAAACGCGTCTGGCAAGAGCCCTGGGAGCCTCACTTTTCCCTTGCGTAGCTACAAGGGCAATCTCGGGAGGGCAGAGGCTGCTGAAAGAGCAGCAGAGAATTACGAGCATCACGACCAAGCCGTGTCACGCAGAGCTCGTCGCGCTTCTCTTAAATTCCCCACCACGCGTGCGCACGACGCGGCAAGCTCAAGCCCTGAGAAAAGGCAGGCCATCTCGCCTCAGCGCCAACACGCTGCCCACCAGCCACCCGAACGGAGAAACGACCGCAAACCCTGCCCGTACGCGGTCACCTGGAGACGGGCGGCAAGGGGGGCTGCGATACCTCTCCGCTGTGAGCCCACTCTTCTAGCCTGCAGCCAAGACAAATAACAGAAAAGTGCTACTGAACAAGCCAATAAAATGCTCAAAATATAGAGGCAATCTCTTCTATTGGCAGCTATTGCTGGAAAACAGACTTGCAATTTTTGGAGTGTAAACATAGCTGGAGAATGAAAGTAATAAGAGAATGGGATACAGTTTTCTTTAGGTTAAAAAAACCACCAGCATTTTAACATGTAGCAGCTAACATTTCTTTGCTCAAAACACACAGAACAGACAGCGGGAAAGCAGCCTGCACAGGGCACTTGTTTAATACCACTGAGTAATCTGAGCCCGGGAGATGGGTGGCAAAACCTAGGACCTGCAGAGGTGAGCGTTTGAGATGATCGCTGTTCGTGGACATTGTTTCAGGCATATAACGTTTTACCCTTACATAGCACTTTTCACCTTAAATGACTTTTTAGAGTACATCGTTTTACAGATATGGAAGTGCCATCTCTCCTGTATATTAACAAATACTGCATCTCACCCTGCACAGCAAAAGGAGATGACAAATGCCATAATCCTTTGACAGCGCAAGAAAATAATACACAGCAGTTCATATGTATAATAAAAAGGAAGAGAACTTTATATTTTTATACCGACATATGTAGACTAAATCCAAAAAAATATTCAAAGCAAAAAAAAAAAAAAAAAAAAAAATCAGGTAAAATAGTCATTCAGATCTCACTAACAACTCACAAACATTCCACCTGATATCAAAAGAAAAAAAAACGTTCAAAATCAGGATGCTCAGAAGAGCTCAGGTCTGGCAGCACGGAGGCAATGTATCCACCTGAACCAAAATCCACTGAAGCAGCTGAGAATGGGCTTGCAACAGACTTAAGAGCCTCAGCAGCAGTAAGTGGATATTGCATATTTGAGATCCTCCTCTCTGGCCTGTAGGTGCATTGCTGAAAGCCTTAAACAGCAACTCAGGCAGCTGTATTTTGTTTTTTTCTGTCCCAGCACAATTGATACAGAGTAACTCGTATTTCTTCAATTAACTGTGAAATTTAGGTTCAAATTTTTCTAAAGTCTACATTTTAAAATTGTACAAGATGGCACACACAGCAAGAATCACAATTCACATATAGTGCTGGCAGCCAGAAATCAGATCAAGAAAAAAAAAAATCACATCTTTAAAAGCAGAATTGATTAAAAAAATTGGGACCTCTTGGCACGTGCTATTTTCCTTATACAAAAAAAAAAAAAAAACAAACAAAAAAAAACAAACAAAAAAACCCCTCTGACCATTTAATTTTAGAAGCACTTTTCAAGTAAGCTGACAACCTTTAGCAGAATACTTGATTTTACAAGTATTAAGAGCACAGTCCTTCGGAATTAAGGAATTATTTCTCATTACTTGTCGTTTGGCACGACAAAGAGCGCCGGAAACCGGAACAACTGCTAGAGGACGCACAAATTAAGAATGCGAAGAGTGAATTTGTAAATTCAAACTAGGATTCCTAATTCTTATTACCCTTCTGTAACGTCCTTTTAGGAAGCCCTCGTCAGGCAGCGCCGCCTCGACGAGGGGCCGGCGGGGCGGCCGCAGGACGCGGCGGCGACGGCGATGCCGGGCGCTCCCGCGGCACGCGAGCTTATTTTCACCAGCATTGGGCAGAAACGAGAACGCCCTTCGCCGGCGACGTTATTAAGCGCCCGTCAGCCCCCGAGCGCTCCCCAGCACCTCCGCGCACGCCAGGGAGGAGGGGGGACGCGTTCAAACCGGGCAGCCCAGCGCGCCGGGCGCTGCGCCCCCGCCTCCCCCTCCCGCCGTGCCTATTAATCTGAACCCAAGCGTCACCTTGACGCCCGTCAGCGGCTCTCAGATCCAGAAATAAACTGATCAAATATGCAATAAGCGGTCAAGCAGTGTCCCCCACAGGCGAGGAGAGACCGGGCTCTCTGCTTAGATGCGATGCTCGGCGGCCACGGCGCTCGCTGCTCTCGCATCTCCGGCAAAGAGGATCCTCTCCACCTTCGCAATGTAATAACCAAATTTGGTTTAAGAAAACACACTACATTAAAGAGACCTAATGGTAGTATACTGGTCCATTTTTAAATTAAACGACGTTCATTAAAGGAACATCACCTCCCCATAATTAATTTTGCTTTGAGAAGGAAAGGGGGGGGAAAAAAACTACAATTAATGTACCATGCTAGCTCTAGTAGATGCTCCATATATTTTCTCCCTACCATCACCCCTCCTCCATAAAGGCATCTCTGCTAATCTCCCTTTCACTTCCGAACACAAGGACCGAGTTTTTGGCAGGGAAGGGCCACAACAGCACAGAGCAGGACCTCCGTCCGTCCCCCAAAGCCTTCGCCCGCTGGCACCGTTTCATCAGTATCCGCAGCCACAGTGCTCCACTCGCTCCTCAAAGCTGCAGAGACCCAAGAAAACGGGTCCACGTCCTGAAGACGTTCAGACAACAGGACACTGGTGCATCCACACAAAGCAGCATTCCTCCCACGCTGAGACGAGCGACCGCTTGGGTCGCAGTGGTGACGAGAGAGGGTGCTAGGGAAAAGGCTACATTTGGTTCCAAGTTTAAAGCCATTTTTGTATTGCATTTTTCTGGAGATTTTAAACCTGATGGAAAGAGAATGAGAGCACATGGCTGATATGCCAAAAATGGGAAGGTAATCACAAATAAAATGAGATTATTCTTCAACTGTGACTCAGTAGATAGCACTTCCAACAGGCCAGCATGCACAAGACAGTGACACATGTAAGGTCGTACAGTGATAAAAAATCAATAATTCCCCAAGCAGGGAAGAAGAGTCTCATGGTTACAGCAAATTACACAAATTAGTCCTTTCTCCACAGCTGTGTGCAAGACTTCCAAAAGAAGTCTTTGAGAACGAAACCCTCTGCACCACCAGAAAGCCAGAGTCTGTCCCCTCGCTTCCCACCCCTGTTACAGAAACAGGCAAAAGGATGCAACTCAGAGGGATTTACTTATTTTAACAAATGGAAAGTGGATTGTAACTATTGGACAAAAGCACTGACATTTCTTAAAACGCACAGAAAATTGTTTGCTAGCACAACTTCAAACAAGTCCAGTTTGATTAAACAAACTTTAGCCCCACTGGAAATACTTACAGATTTGCCATTACTTACATTAGCCTGAACTTTTACTAGCTTGTCCTCTAAATTTAATGTGTGTTCGCTAACAAATATCACCTGATGAGAGTGATTAAATTAAAGCACCTAAAAAAAAAAGGCACTTTCAGCTAAATTGACACCAGATCACATGGAAACTGGGGCCAAAGCTGGGAAGCTTAGAGAGCCCTTGTCACAAAACGCGAGGGTCGCTCTCCAAGCCAGGCACTAGGTAGCTAGGAACCTGGTAGGAGATGTTAACAGCTCTATTCTGCCTCTTCTGCAAATAATTCTCCCTTTGCTCTACTATGTGTTAGGGCAGAGGGGAAAATACGAGTTCCCAGGAGCTGAAAAGCTGGCCCCAGGATAGACACGCGAGTCCCCCCAGCCCTGCCAACGCAGAAACCCTCCCCTCGCTAGCAGAGGGTTTGCTGAAATACCACTACAGCTCTGCGCTGGCCTCAGTCCCCTTCGGGTTTCATTCCTGGAAAGCTCGCAGGAGTGCCCAAGGTTTCGCTGGCCGCGTTTTCAGTCCTGCCGAAAGCACTGCCTGCGTTCGGGAGGCCGCGGCGGTTACCCGAGATGCCAAGCAAGCGCGAGGCCTCGGGGCTCAGCCAGCTGCAGGAGCCCACTCGCTCCGGACCCCCACAACCGGCCCTGGAAAAGCCAAGGAGGGGCGAGGCCCCGGGGCAGCTGTGGGACTGCAGTAAGCAGCAAATCTGCTGTAGATTGAAATCTGCTCCTGGATCCATTTTCACTATCTGCTCTCGTTTGAGCACCTACAGGCTGCACTAACACTCTCTCCAGCATTTGAGGAGATGATAAATACTAGGAAGAGGCGGTTTTACTTCTTTTAACGCTTCTGCACAATTTAGGCCACTCTGCTTTTTCAGACACTGTGTGTAAGCCAGACCTCACGGGAGCCTGGAGAGCTTTGCCCCTTCTGCTGGCGACCGTCAGGCCCTTGCCCTCCCCGCAGGCGTGCTGAAGAGCTAATCCTTCCCCTTTACACACAACAAAACAGACATTTCGGCTGCATTTTTAAAAAACTGTTTGTGTAATGTACGAAGACCGACTTGGATTCATGAATATTTGATTTAATATACATTTATTTCCCCTAAAGGAAGATACATTTTATTTAATACTGATTGCAGTTCTTATTACCTTCCTAAACCCAACACACCACTTGGCATTCCAATTACGCCAGCATGCTACAGTTCTGGCTGAGGAAGCACTTTCATTACAAGCTTCTGTTTCTAGACACTTGTAAAACTCCCACCATTACATACTCCTCCCCTTAGACCCCTTTCTGCAAAACAAACCGTTTAGCTAAAGATGCTCAAGCTTCTTTTCAGCCCAGACAGAAAGACTTAAACTTGTTTGAATCAGAACCCCTTATTCACACTTATTTAAATGCATGATCAAGCACAGATAGCTGACAACAGCAAAAAATATCTTATTAAAAGAAACTTAAGTGAAAAAAATTGAAACCTCACTGCTAGGTTTGCATTGTGATAACTGCTTGAAGTGATTTAAAGTCTGCACCAACTTTAACACAATCATGCAACACAGTGAGAATTCAGTAACCCTATATAGCTCAAAGCTAACTCCCTAAATCCCCTGTGGTTGCACTGACACTTGCTGGAAGCCTCAGGCATGGATCTGAAGAATGAACTTTATTAAAAAAGACATACTTTTGCTAAGTGTTTAAGTATTTAAACAAATCTGCATTAGTACAGAAACTATTTTAGAGTAAAGCTAAAACCCTTCGGTTTCCTACTCAATTCCTCAGTTTCTAGTCTCTTCCAAGTTTGTAAATAAGCTAGTTCTCAGCACAAAGCAAGACCTACTTTTAATTTAAATAACAAACACTAAAGCACACCTTTAAGGCGACAACCCTTTCCAGTCATCATACATTTCAAAGCAGTGAAAGCACTAGAAGCTCACAGCCCTCCTTAGGTCATATTGAACAAGGATGGTTCTTGGAACAGATGAAAGGTGAGTGAAAAATGTTGTGTTCCTTACTCAAAGTCCATGTGGGCAGTTGAGGCATGCATTAATTTTCTGTTTTCCCCTTCAGCTGTATCCAGCCATTTTTTACAATTGCATTTCTGTGCATTGCATTGGCTCTTTCTTTCCAGGCATATTGGCATTTCATTAGCTTCCTAAGCGAAAGCCTGGCCGGTAGTCATCTCCCAAGCAGTGATGGGAGTAGGGAGCTAGCCCAACCTTGCCCTAAGCCCACCGCCACTGCTCTGCCAGGAGCCTGTTCCAAACACCTGAAAGCAAGCTCCAACCTAACCCACCCCTGCCAAGTGAAGCCACAGGGCAATGTATTGCTGTTGCAACCCGACTTAGGCCACCCACGTAACCTCTTCGGAGCCAGGGCACCCTTTGTCACCCAGGGTAGAAATGGGTGCCCTGGCTCAGACAGGCACAGCTTTGGGCAGACTGAACTCGGGCCACCCCTGCACTACACAAACAGACCAAGCTCCATGCGGCAACGTGCTCTTGGATCTGTTGTTCGCTGGGAGCCGGATGTGCTGCAGCAACATCTGCACACACTAAGCCACGATCTGTCCTGTAGCTTCAGCACAACCTCATACAGAAGAAACAGAAGCCCAGCAGCTCATATTTTTCCCCACAAAGCTCACGTTTGTTGAAGAAATCCCTCCTCTCTCAGGAGATCAATTGCATTTATGGAGCAGAGTTACTGCTAAAGAAGAGGCAACACTTCTCAGGTGGCATTTTGCTTAGTGTCTTTATGTCCCTGGGTGGGATGGTAAGAACTCGAACAGTGGCGTTCTAGGATAACCAGGCTGATTTAAGACAGTTGTGGACTTCTTTAGAGAAAAATACTTCCCACCTCTTATCTTCATGACTGCAGTCAATCTTAGCAGCCAACACTGGGAAGAGAACTGGTTGGTTGGTTTTACAGCTTAAATGGTGCTAAAAAGAAATAACAGAGGTCATTCGACTTCCTCTCACCTAGAGTGTCTCAAAGCACTTTATAACACATGCACCAGTTTAAGTTTAGAGTTTTGCGAGTCCCTTCGTCTACTGCTGAAACCCGGCCATTTCCGAGGTGAAAAACGAGCCACTTCCAACAAACAGAATCAAACAACGCTCTAAGTCTTACTCATCCAAGTGAAATAACTATGTGTATTTAGACAGGAAAAAAGCGATTAGTGGTATTAAATTCCGACCAGGGCAAACAGGGTAGAACATGGCAGGCGGCTGCGGCGAAGCGCGCCGGGGAAGGGCCCGGGCAGGCCCTGCCGGCGAGGAGCGCGGCGCGGCGCTCCGGCCTCGCAGGCAGGCGCTCAGATGAATAGGAACGCTGATTACTTTTACCAAAGCTCAGGAAATGCTCTCCGATCTCATTGAAGTCTCCGGAATAGTATAATTGGTTCAATTGTCTAACTCAATCCATATCTGCAGCAATCTTTTGTCCTTCGCCAACCAGCTCTTGCTGCATGTACTCTGCTGCATTCCCCCTCTGTACAAAGTGTCTATCCTGTATTATATTCAAGATTAGATAAGTGGTGTATTGCTTTGTGCTGTAATGCGTTACTGGTTCATGCTGAGATGTATAAAAGAAAAATGCAAACACAAACACTGACCGAAGGAGAAGAAAGGGAGAAAAGGAGAGAGCAGCAGTTCCCTGTGAGGCTTAGTTACCACCTCCCAGGAAGTGCGGTTTTCAACAGTTTATGATCTGACTACAAATTTAGAAGATTGAGAGGTTGGGACCTACGGATGAAATACCCTACATGCACTAAAACTGGTGAGAGAACTGAAGGGCCCAGGAAGCTCAGAAAGTCATCTGCAGAACATGTCAGAAGCGCAGAGTCCTGCATGGGGTCTGATTTTGCTACGTGCTGTAGGAAAACAACAGGGAAGAGAAAGTCCTTGCCATGAGGAGCTCACAATTTAAGCACAAAACAGCCCAGGCCCAGCAAAGGTATTGCGAGGTTGCAGGACGAAGAAGGGACCAGCCAACCGCTGGCGCTGCCGGTACCTACCGAGGCTAGCAGAAGCACCTGGCCGTCGTGAGCCATCCGCCTCCAGACAGAAGGTCAGCCTGACCCAGCACACATGCTGGAAGTGGCAGCTGGAAACGAGCTCGCCTTCCCCCACCCTGGTCACAGAGGCAACTCTTCTGCTCCCCCCCCCGGTGTGTGGGGGTGTGTGGGG
Source organism: Rhea pennata (assembly GCF_028389875.1). Lineage (NCBI taxonomy): Eukaryota > Metazoa > Chordata > Aves > Rheiformes > Rheidae > Rhea > Rhea pennata. The sequence continues at coordinate 2,534,377 of NC_084682.1, forward strand.
GGGTGGGTTGCCACCTCCTCCAGCTTGGGGACAGCACAGCAGCCAGCCCTACGGCCAGGTCCTCTGCGGATGAGGTAAGGGCTCCCTCTCCCGTTACAAGAAGCTGCAACCTCTGCCTTGCAGTAGCCGGATCACATCGGTCCTCTGGGATGGGAGGAAACACGCTCACGCTTGTGCAAACTCGTGCCTGGCATAACTGCCGTGGTGGCAGGGCACAGGACACAGCTGCAGTGGCAGCCAAGCGCCAGGCACTTGGCCACCAACACCTGGCCTCAAACGCTGGGCAGTCTCCAGCCCAGTGCTGAACTGGCTGGCAGCACTTCCCAAAAAGGGAAACTCTCGCTGGAAAAGGAGGGGTGGAGGTAGAGAAAGGGTTTTGCACTGAGCGCCCAGGCAGGCTGCGCAGAGCACGGTACTAGTGCGACCGCTCAGGGATCTCCGTAGGCCAGGCTGCAACTGTCCTTGCTCGTGCATCTCAACGTCTAACAGGCCCGAGTCAGCCTAGGCTACACCTTGACCAGGCTGGGGTGCAGGTGTGCCACCGCAGGCTGACAACCCACCTGTGGGCCTCAAAGGCAACGCCAAAAATTAAGGGCAAACTCAGACGTAGGAGAGGGTCAGGGTCTTGGATGAGGAAAGTACTGCCAGCTCCAAGGCAGGGGGATTCCAACGCAGCTACTGCTCAGAAACATAGAGGAGGACATAAAGTCCTCCAAACGATCATTTGGGGTGGGAAGGCTCGGGTGAAGTGCCCGCAGCAGGCGGGAGGGGAATGCATTTGCATCCCCAGGTAGAGCAGCATTGACAACGCTTTAGTTTGGCAAATCGTTCAACAGAGAATTCAGTTACTATTTACATTCAGCCTTATGGTTCTTGCTCTTCTGAGGTGCGCACACACGAAAACAGGAATTAAAAAAAAAAAAAAAACATTTCTGTACTTCAAGATTTCTGTCCTATCTATTACCGCCTGACAGGGGGAGGAGGGGGCGAGACGAGCATGCTTCCTCCTACGAGCCCTCGTGTTAATTTGAAATCATGGTCCTCGGCTCTAGCCCTGAACACGGACATTTCCTGCCTCTTGGCTCTGCCTATCAAATCATTATTAATCTTTCTGGCCTGTGTATATTCATTAGATAAACACTGAAACTGCGATGTTGTTTATTGTCTGCTCTGTACACATCATAACCCTGGGAAGACAAGATGAATTTGACAGCTAATGTAAAAATTACAGCAGGCAATATATCTTAGATTTGGGTGGAACACCAAGATGAGAGTTAATCAATAAAATCCTAACTTAGGTATTGTATGAAATGGCACTTCATTCATTATTAGGAGTTGGTATAAAACATGATTTACTGGTTTGATATATTGGCCCTTCACCTTAGGGACCTATTTTCAAATCCAGTCCAATCCAAAGTGACTAAAGATCCCTCTAGCCTGAGGGCTTTGAAAGGATACTGTTGCCAGAAATTTATGTGAGCTTGCTTACAGCACACACTTCGTAAGCAGAGAAATGGCACATGGATGCTGAACGGGTTAACTCAAGACCAGCGTGTTCACTGAAAGCCAGCCACTTCCTTTAAAAACCGTGAAGCAAAAATAAATAAATTGTAGACATTTCTTTCTCTCCCTGTGGATTTTACCCAACCCCTTGAAAGCAAGGGCTGTAACCCAGCTCTTAGGCTGCTTTCATTTTCTTGCTCTTTTCTCCCTGCCTTTCCAAATCTGTAAAAAAGTTACATGGTTCTTTGCAGAACTGAACATGAAAGGCTCCTCCTAGCCCCCAGATGAGGATGCTCACGTTGTAAAACCCAAAGGGACACAGCATCTCAGGCACTGGCCAACCCAAGCAGATGCTCGACGGGACAGTCCCAGTGGAGGCAGCTTTTCGGGCAGGTGTGGTCTTCCTGTCATTAAACTCCAACACAGAAGATAAGCTCCAGCATTGCTCCATGTTCTCCCAAGCTTCACATCTCAGGAAAATCTTGAAAAATCAGCTGTTTACAAAGCCTACACCAGCTACGTTTTGAGTTATGAGTTAAAATGCCTCTTTTCTCTCACCCTCTCACCAAAACAAAGGATGTTTGTTACTAGACAGGAAAGAAAGCCCAGTATTTTGGAGTTTTGGTTTTTGTGGGGAAAACAAATCACAAAACTAAAGTGACCTTTGTCTCAGTATTTAGGTGATAAACTCTATTGAATTCTCACAGTATTTTTAAACCGTATCAACACGGTACCCAATTCTCTAGCAGCTGCAGTACCATTCATACTTGATTTTGAAATCAACTCCATGCACATAAAACCTGGCTTGTGCAAAGCACAAGCTTAACATTATACCCCAAGGACAGACCCCTCAGGAAGCAGCTCCGCTACAGAGCTCCTTCATCGTGCTTCCCTGCCACCCCAGTAAAGACAGCGAGGTGCTCGCATCCTTCAGTAAAAGAGATCCCAAGTGTCCTTGTAAATAGAGTGCTTATATTTTTTGCAAAATCCCTTCAGGTTTTGCACCAGGGTGCTGTACCACTACGCACAGCACAAGCAGAGTCCTTGTACAAAATTTCAAGAAAGAAAAATTTAATAATTCATAGAGAAAACACATGGTAGCACAGCCCTATCTTTCCTATTCAAGAGGCACTGAAATCAGTGGTTTGCTCTCCTGCTGTCTTTTTACAATCAATTGCTCCAGGAGACCTTGTACAAAAGACCTGGCTCAGGTGTCCTATGAATCCAGTAGCCATCACAGCCCAGTAAACCTGAATGAGAAGTGGAATGATTTAGATGCTAATGACTAATGGAGTGGTATCTGCCTGTGCAATTGGCAGCCATGCAGGAATAGCAGTGAGCATTCCCAGGTCTTGTCAGTGCCGGGAGAAGAGAAAGATCCCTTATCACATTTTTATAAGTTTGCATTTATAGTGCAAATAAAATAGAGCATTTTAAAAACCAGGAAGCATTTCAGAGAACTGATTTTTTTTTTTTCCATATAAAAATCGCAGATAGAATTCAACTTTAAATACTCTTCTGGCTAGGAAAAAGGGGGGAAAAAAATCAATTGAACTGATTACCTTGTTGAGTACCAGTGAAGATTTTAGTTGTCTTTGTAATTGCACTTTTTCCTTGCTGGCTTTTAAACATAAAAGGAAGTGACTTTACTGCTGTAGTAAAACCATAGGCCCCAGTTAAAATCAACAAAGCAGAGCCATTAACCCTCTCAGTGCTGTTTCAGCTCCATAGGCACCAAAAAAAAAATCTCTGGTCAACAGCTCAGTGGCAGATTCACCTCACATGTACTAAAGACAGCACATATCTGTATTTTTCCCCCAAAAAACCAATGGTTAATTCTGCCCATCTACTAAAAAGATAGTAACCAGGGCCTGATCTCAGTGATCAGCAGAGAGGCTTCCCCCGAGGTGACACGGCTGCGCGCCAGGCTCCCAGCGACTGCAGGCGAGGTGCTGGGAGGCCACTGGCTGCTCTCCAACGCCCCGTTGGGCTGATTCAGCCTCCCGTCAGGTGTCAACGACCCGCATCTTAGCTTGTTGCTTTTCATTTTCAAGTGGCACCATTTCAAGAGCTCCTGGGACCTGCATTCAGATCACTTCATGTTTGCCTTGCACATTGAGTTTGAAAGGTAGAGGTTGTCCATCCTGCGATGGGAAAGCGCTCAGACCCCTGGTGACCGGCCACACCGCATCCTACAGACCCTCGCAGAGGAGGCAGCTCTTCCACCAGTCAGCCTCAAACCCGCGGTGACTATTATGGAGCTATGGATCTGCTGGAAACACTCTCTACAACTCCACATGGACCTACCAGGTAAGGCCAGCACCAGCAAAGGCTTTCACAACGTTCATTCACCGTTCCCCCCCTCTTCACGAGCTAAAATTCTCAAATGGGGACAGGCAACTCCAGTAACAGTCTGCCCTTGGCAGACTCCAAAGGCTGTTGGCATCGGTGCCTCCAGGACTTTCCCCCTGCCCCATCAGGGCAACAGAAACCGGTCAGGCCAAGTTGGACGGCGTCGCTCTCCCCAGCATCTCCCTCCTCCCCATTTCGTTATCGCAGGGCCCCTGCGACGCCAGCAGAATTTCACACTGTCGTCCGCCTGCGAATAAGATTCTGTGCGTGTCTCTCCTGAGATCTATATACATTGCTCTCCACTCAGAGCAGACACTGTTGCAAGACAATCAGTTAAAGGGAACAAAAATAGATTTCCCAAACCAAACATAATAAATTCAATGCTTCAGCCCCTTCCTGGTTTAAAATGGGCACAAACTGCAAATATGAAAGTGACAGTTTGGCGGTTTGTGCAAGTCCTGCCGCCTCTCCAGGCGGGGGGCAGAGCCGGCGGGAGACAAGGAGCGCGCCTAGAGATGCGGCTTTCTTCCAAATAATCATCCCAGAGCTAACTAGGCTTTCCTCAGATGGACAAATAGTCTAAAATAGCAAAGCTCGCACCATTCAATAACAGTCCTGGTTAGAATTTCCTTCGCTTCTGCCGGCCTGGATTCTCCAGACAGCTATTTCCATGTTTCCCCTGCCACCTTAAACCACCACCTCCACTGCAACACTTTCACCATATCCCGCTAGAAGGCATAGACTGTCTTTACGTGCAAAGACGGGCTGAAGACTGAGCTAAGGGAGCAGCTCGCTGACGGGGTGACAAAGCTGCCTCCCGCCTCACCCCACCGCAGCACCGCCAAGGCAAACGGGCTTCTTCGGCACGCTTCACTCGGTGCTAGACACCGCATTTTAAGACACACTTCTACTGCTAATGCTTCTGGGTGCCTAATGCCAGCTCGGGCCCCTCTCCGAATGCCGCCAGAGGCTGGGGGTAGAACGGGCAAAGCGGCACTTTGTTCCTCGTCAGGTTCCTGCATTTCCATCCACACAACCTCCTACAGCAGTAAGGTCTTTCGCAGTGAAACCTCCTGAAAACAAGTGCAGCTAAAGCCACAATGCCCAGATTTACTGCAATTACCATGCCAACTTGCTGGCCCTCCTCCAAGAGCTCCCTAAGATCAGCAGCCGTTGTCCCTGGAATACTACGGTTAACAGCAGGGAAACGGGGTGGAAGTTAAGGAGGTGCAGTGTCATACAGCGCTAAAGACAAAAAGCTTGTTCCGGGACTGCTGAGGAAATACAGTAGATACTTGCTAAATTTTCAGTTTACTGTCACCTCGCTCCGTAGAGCAGGGCTGTTGTGAAAGCCCCTGGGTGAAGCGGTCGGGGGCAGGAGATCAAAGGTGCACCTCCTGAACGGCTGCCGCGTGTCTGTCTGGGCAGGAAGCACCGCAGTCAACACACGGTTGTCTCGTTTCCTCGCTCTTCCGTTGGGCCAACCCATTGCACATTCAATCTACCAGAAAGACACCCCCCTCCTCTCCACCACTATGGAGCCGGTCTCCTGTCTGCCCGCTGAAGGACCCACCTGGCCGATCCCCCAGCCAGCAGTCGTGAGAGCTTGTAGCCCACTGCATCTTCTAAACCTGCTCCCCAGGCGCTCAGGCACGAGCGCTAACTGACCTTTCCCGCAGCAGAGAACAGGCTCATTTGAAGCCTTCCCTTGGCAGGGCAGGCTGCACAAGGAACAGACGGGAGCAAATTTGGCTTTGCATCTGGACCCGCCTCGCTGCGTGCTGCTTATTGCCCGCTTCCAGAGGGGAGTGGGCAGCAAAGTCGCTCGTGAAATCTTCGGGCCCATGGCCAAATTGTCCAGTTGGCTTTAGAAAGAAACCAAAAAGCACCGACTTACTCGTGGCAACCGGCCCAATATCAATACACAGTGAACAAAAACAACAGAAAGAATGAAGAAAACCAATACCGACAAGCCTTTATCAATTAGTTTATCACTGCACACAACCTCTTTTACACTAGTGCTCTTTAAAAAAAAGAAAGAAAAAAAAAAAACCACTATGGGATGAAAGTACCTGGAAAACAACTCCCCACAAAGATCTCAAAGCTCTTAAAACACAGAAAACCCCAAATACAACAACAACAGTACATAAATACACATACAAAAAAAAAAAAAAAAAAAAAAGTGGAGGGATGGCAGAGAGAAAGCACCTAACAAAGTGGCTGAGAAACCGATGCTGGGGACAGGGGGATGGGGACAAAAACAAACAAAACCCCCTCTCCTTTGCATGCCAAAATTACGTTTGATGTGCAATACTATACACATGAACACACACAGACACACAGTAATTTGCTGGTACATTTAGGAGGACTGAGACTTTCTCTCTGTTGAGAATAAGCCCTGTTTTCTGGCTACAGCAAGTCAAATAATGAATTTGTAAGAGGAAGAGAGAGAATAGTACGTATGTGCACATGCGAATTATCAAGTATCTTAGATATAGACGTTTAAATATAGAAAAAACAAAACAGCAGACAATTCTTCGTTTAGTGAAAGGAGAAAACAGACAGACAAACATTTAACCTAAAATACCGAACTGAAATCTATACCTACATCTGCTTACAAACAAGTCATCCAGGTTCTATTTAAAATATTAGTTTTATTCACTTTGCTTCAGTAGCTCTCAGTGCTGACCTGGATTATGCAGGTAGGACTCAAATAAAAGCAAAAATTAGCCAAGAATGATTTCTAAGGAGCATCTAGAAACATCAATATGTTTAATGCCATACACGACACTTTCACACTCCCTCTTCAGCACCACAATCTGCCTCGTACTCTCCAGCCTTTCGTGGCGTGTTTTTGCCCTCGCTCTGACTGAGGATTTAGCTCCTTGTTGTCAGAGGATGAATGTTTTTATTCCGTTTGCTCCCAGGCCAGTATCAAAAGCTCCCAGCACATGGGTTAACCAGATGATCCTTTAATACACAAAGGACCCCCAAACAGCTTAACCTTAACCCATCCGTAAAGATTCCACCCAGCCTGCTAATGCTGTCCTGAATCGTGTTCTCTATTATTACATCTGAAATCCGTTAAAATTTCACACAATTTCCTGCACAGCAGTGTATATAATAGTGCTGGGAGCCAATATGTTTCTATAATTGGGCCTGTAGTGGGGCAGAGTCCAAAGCAATTAATCCAGCCTCCTTCCTTGTTTGCGCCCATATAAAGCTGACAGGGTAGAGAGTAATTGGAAGTAAGCGGCCTCTATCCCCTACTTTAAATTAATATTTTCCTGTTCTGATTTAATTTCACCCGGTAACAGTGACACAAAGACACGCCATGTCAAGCACTAAGTAATCTGCAGCAGCTGCCTTAGGAGGAAACTTTTATTCATCAGTAATATACTGACCTGTATATCACTCCACATACAGTACACAATATTCCTGTCAAACACACCGCTGCGTTTAACTCTGTATAATCAGCAGAGATGGGAGAATGGAAAAACTGTGTGTGTGTGTGTGTGTGTGTGTGTGTGTGTGTGTGTGTGTGTACACTCACGTGCACGTAAAAGGTGCAAAACAGACAGAGAAATTTAATTAATCAGAAAAAATTCAGCTTTCCAAACCAGGAAAAAATTAAATGGCAAATATAAAAAAACATGCTAATCAGCAGCACCAAGAACCCATGCAAATGAAAAGCCAGAAGTAATGGCCAAAACACCCAGGCCATTAAATCAAATCACTGAGAAAATAATGGCTAAACTCCCTCTTACTTGTAACACTCAATTTATGTAGTCAATATGGCTCTGAATGAATGAGTGAAGGTACTAAGAGCACAAATCTAAATTCAATATACATATCTTAGAAAAATCCCCAGCGCACGCGCTCACATGCTGACAAGCCATATAAAGCAGGCATTGCTATTGCACGTGGTGTAAAAGCACAAAGAAGAAAACTGGCTTCATTTAGGATGTTTACACCTGTTTACACCAGACCAAATATCTGCACATACATAGATTACTGTAGCAAGTCCACAGCTGCCAAGGAGTTTACGGGAGTGCATCCAGCCAGGCCCTCGCGGCAACGCAGGAGCCGACGCGAGAGCCATCTCCCCTGCACGCACGGGTTGCCTCTCCTCGAGCTCACCAGCAACCACCCTCAGCTGTGAGCCGTGCAAGCTCCGTGACACCGTTATCCGCAGCGCCCAGTTTGGTGGAAGCCGCTGATGCTATTTGCATTTCGGTACATGGCACCTGCATATACAACGGCTAAAAGAACGTGTGCAATGAATTTTCTGTATCTAGGCAGAGGGCTCAGGCATGGGCCAGCAGCAGGACCTCTCATCTGAGGCAGCACTGCTTGAAGGAAAGTCCTCCAGGAGCGGCCGCATCGAGCTCATCGGTCGTACGGGGGCTGCGTGAGGCTTGCGTACGGAGAAGCACCGTCTCCGGAGAACGCCGACGGACACAGCAGCTTAGGCCTCTGCGGATCAGCGGCTTATTTCCAGTTGCTTAAGTTTCCCCTCCTCTCCTGTTCTTGATTTTGTTGGATTTTCTCCCTGCTCGCTAGTATTACGTTTTCATTTAGAGGCAACGTGCTTAGGCCACAGCTGATCACTAGAGGCTGGAAACGGAGCTGACGCAGGGCTCGCCTTTACCGAGTCCCCTGCGTTAGGGCACAGCGAAGCTGCCAGATGGTCCTACGGCAGCGGCTGCCCCCGCGCTGGACTCCGTCCGCGGCTCGCGGGGACCCCAGACCGTCGCGCACCCCGGGGCCGAAGCGCGAGGGCCCTCGTCGTCTCGAGGAAACCCCGCAGCGCTAACAGCGGCGGTGCAGCCGCCTCTTCCCGCGCACGGGTTATTCAGCAGCTTGTCTCGGGGCCTTGCAGCCTTTTTAGTGCTTTGTTTTAACCTCTTAACGTTTTCAAACTGTTGTCAAAAATAATAAACAGGAAGCGAATAGATCACACCAATACAATTCATTATTTCCACTGATTTTTAAGGCTGGAAGGGACTATTATGATCATATTACAAATTGTTTGTTTGTAGAAAAAGTTAGAAAAAAAAAATGGTGAGTTACTGGCTCCCGGCCCACGCTGATGGGCAGCGTTACAGTCAGCTGCTGCCCTCCGCTCCCGAGGTGGCCGCAGTTAGCGGCAGAACTAACGATCCCTTTGTGCGGTTTTGCATAAATGTTTGTCAAGCGTCTCGGGATCCTCTCACAATGTTGGCTATTAAGGAACAGAAGTCAAATTCCCCAGAGTACGAATCCGTGCGGGGAGTTATCCACTTAGGCTAAAAATCCTTGTCAATATATTTTTCTGATGGTGAGAGGCTGCATGCAAGCAGGAGAATCAAGCCAGCGATAGCCGTGCAAAGGGCGGTCGCAGACGAATAGGCAGGTGCAGAGAGCACTCGAGCAATTCTGCGGTGGCACTAACCTTCCCAGGCTGACAAAAAATGCTGGAGCTAGCATTAAAAAAAAAAAAAAAAGAAAGAAAAAAAGAAAAAAAGCAAGCGAGAACTCAGAAGCTTTTGAGCATCAGCCTTAGAGCCAAGCACACCCAGCACACTTCGATTTTGATGTACAGTTTGAAACAAATCAATAGCAGTATAATAATACTCAGCACGCTGTGTAATTTTTATATCATTAGTTTTCATTTTCCGCTCCCCATGCATCAAAAAACTTACAACGGGCTCGTAAAGTTTATTTAGTATTCCATGAATTCCTAATCAGTTTCATTTCATAATGATTCAGAGCGGCCGTTGCCAGGGCCCCGGTGTCAAAAAATCGATAAAACCAACACACTTTTCCTGATGGCGGCTGCAAAAGGATCTATTGTAGGGGAATTATGATTTATGTCTGGGCTGCACCACGAGCAGCGGCAAGCGACAGCCCGGCTCAAGAGCTGAGATGTTCGCCAATAATGATTTATACGCGCGCCTCTCCCCTCCCCGGCGCCGCGCGGCCCTCCGCTCCCCGCGCGAGGAAACCCGCGGCGGGCAGCGCCGCGCGGGGCCGGTTCCATTTTCGGCTACGTGCAGAAGGCGCCTGCTTACCTTGGGGCGCCCGTTCTGCCGCGGGCGGCTCCAGGGGAGCCCGCGCCAGAGGAAGGCGAAACGAGGACTGCGAGTGGAGATAAGGACAGAGCGCAGGTGCCCTGAGGCATTTTGAAGAAAAGTTAGAGCTCTGACAAAAAAAGCTTTTTCTGCTGATTATGGCCCCAAATTTGAGGGGGGCTGTTATCCTCTGCCACGTGACCGTGTCCTAAAGATGCAGACATTCTGGGGTTAGAAGGATGGAGGAGGTTGTTACTGGTTCTTTGGACGTTGCCCGTAGGCAATAAGGAAGCAGGAAGGTGCAGAGAGAGCGCGCGGTCCTGCGGCATCTCACACGGTAATCGGGGTGGTGGCTTTCCACCAGGGGAAGGGAAAACCGGAGGAGGAGAGTTTGCAAAGGGAAGGGACAGGTACAGCTCCTTGTTAAAGTCCTATTTGCAGAAAGAAGGATGAAAAGCATTAGTTAAGCATCTAAATGCATCTATGTCAGGATACCTGGACTACTCTTTGCATTTCAAAGGGGAAGTTCCCAGAGTCCCTGCTCCACGGTGCAGGGCTCTGCTCCCCCAAACTCGCTTCCCCCACTCCTACAAAAGGAAGGGGAGCTATCAGAGCTCTTCTGGGCACAGTTCTTCAGACTCCACTTTTGCATTCAAATTTTAATCACATTAAGATATGCAGCAGCATGTACAATTATTAACAACTCACTTCCACCTTTTCTCAGCACTAGCAGAAGGTACAAGGAGGAAGATGTGCTGGGAGTCACCAGGAACCAACACCAAGTACCACAAGTTCACTGCACGGACTGATGATGCCACTTCACAATGTGCATTAGGCATTTTTCCGTAACAGAAATAGCTGGCTTGCGTTTGTTAGGCAAGAGAGGGGAAGAAAGGGGGAGAAATATTAAGAAAATATTTAACTCACCTTTTAGCCCAGTTGCTGATAAGAGAGGTAAGATCATGTGTTTTGAGCCCAGTTGCTTTTGCCGTGAGCAGCAGGCAACACAGACACTTGCCCTTCTAATCCGTTAGTTATTGCACAGGAAACATTCAGCTTTTGGGGCTGGGGGACAGAGTGCCTGAAGCCTTCTACCTAGAAACTACTGTGAAACAAGCTCTGCACAGGGCAGGCCAACAGCACGCAGGCAGCTGTAGCACTTGCTGAACTGCTTTGCTGTAGTCGTATTTGGAGAAAAAGGCTTTTCCCCTAGTTTTGCACATACAGAACTGTCTACAGGCCACAGGAGTAGCTAGCGAGCAAGGCGAGCACCAGGCTGCCTCCTGCCCACATGCCTGGACAGTTTATCCCATGTTCCTTGCAGCAGGATGGCAGATTATTTGGGGACAAACAGCACCCTAAAACTCGGTTGCTTATCATTAACTCCTTGATATAAATACTATTTTACCTCCCTGAAGTTTAGCAGAAACGCTAAAATACATTCCATCTCAGTGAGAGTCACCTAAGACCCTTACCATGGGTTCCCCGGCCAGCATACTCCCCCTTTTGAACTCAGCCAGTTGCAAAAGGACCAGGACATCACAGTGCTGTATTAATATCAGCATGAATCTGTGCCTGTATCAAGGGTAGAAATGGTATTTCATACAATTATAATGTAACAGGCCCAATTCCTGCCTGGTGCATCCGAACTGAAGTCAAAACTCAATTGAACTAAGGTATTAATTTGACAGACTGGTGGAAACAGAAGTTATAAGCCACGTGCACTCAGTCCTATGCTTCCTGTGCAAATTAAAATTAAAGAAATATTATAAAGTGAATGTGTGAACATCAGAAATTTCACCTTCTGGTTTTTGAACACCCTATATTTAAATACAGTGTTTTTAATATTTTCCTCTGTGAAAATACATACTTGAGATTTTCTTGTAGAAATAAAGCAGAGATTCACACTTAACTCACTCATCGCCTAGCCCAGTGAGTTAAATACCACTCGTAACTTAATATGCGTCTGTCTATAAATATATGTAGCTGGAAGGTGGGAAATTAAGTATTCAGCATTAGCTGTTCAGCAGGTCTTTAGTAAATAAAGAAGTTTAAGTTGGAATTACGCTGCTTGGTTAATAAGCAGCAGTTATGATGAGATGTTCAAGTAGCTCGGGTGAGATGAAGGTCCCTGTGAAAACACTGCATGCATTTATTCATGTAGATAGTGTTCACACGTACGCACGCTCACGTGCATCTGCTGGTAATCTCAGAGAAGCAAAGGTTGAGGTCCAAATGCCTCTTGGTCTCCCTTCTCCAGCATAAATATGATCTTCATAAATTAAGGGTGCACTAGCTAGGAAAGCACTCTGAGACATCCACGGTGCTGGAGCTTTTGTGGGAGAGGAAGGCTATGAAGAGCTTCGCTGGAACACAGCCTCCTCTTGGACTGCAATGCTCAGGAAATCATTTCACATTTTTAGTACTTTTCTTAATCGTTGACAGAGCAATCAACAGGCACCTGCTACCAGCATGAAGCCCAGTCCAGCACAATTAGCCACCAGCTTTTTAAATTCATACTATTTTTGAAGCGAGACAACCACTTTACTTATCTTTTTAAGTTTGCGCGATGAATCACAGGGCTTTAGGGAAACTTAAGTGACACAGGAGGTTTCGTACAGCTGTTCGAGCCAGGAGCAAGTTTCACTACGTTTCCTCTCCAGCAGACACTCTAGCTGGGTTCAGGCAACACAAACGAAGGCCAAAGGGGAGACGAGACCAGCTGCAAGGTTCAGCAGCGAGAAGTGGCATTTCAACCAAGGTGTCAACCAAGCAAGTCAACCCAGGTGTCACGCAGGCTCCACTCAGAGCAGCAGAAATGGTAGTTAAGAGGAGGAAGAAACACGAAACAGTGGAAGGAGTGAGGACTAGGTTCTCGCATTTCCCGACGAGAGCTGCTTTACCGCTACACATTCCTGCTGCGTCACTCACAGTAGCCTCGTGCCCACCTGCAAGACGTGGAGCAGCACCTTAGGCAGCAGGGAGTCCTGCCTGCTCAAGGCAAGGATTCGTAACAGCAGGTCGCGGCTCCCCGCGAACGGAGGCGGCGGAGCCGCGCAGGCAGACGGCACGTACGTGCACGCACACACCTTCTGCAAAAGAAGTTATGGCCCCACTTTCATCACCTTTGAATTCGGCCAGGAATTACTGGATAGAGTCATTAAGGCCTGCAATCTTATTTGCAAGACATTTTTTAGAAAGACAGAGAGACCCGCACGGACAACATAATTACATTTTGGTTAGCATAAGTTAGCAATTTCAGTACAGTCACATTAAAAAGAAAATAGGGTTTTCTTCCCTTCAAAAAAGTGGAAGCCGCTTGGAGCTGCACTTTTATTACATGGGGGCGAAAAGCAGCTAAAATATTGAGATTTAAGGGGGAAAAAAAATAATCACGGGTTTATGTTCACAGGCTCCTGTGAATATTTTCAGCATATTTCACCATATCATTGCACGGTGGGCTCTGCTCGTGCTGCCAGAATGGATGCTCCATCATTTCTATAGTGGGCCTGTGTGACATTCATTAAGTGCAGCTACAAAGGGAGAGGGTTAAACAGCGCGGCCTCTTTTCTCTGATTTGGTCATACATCAGCAAGCGCTCCAGGTTAAATGCCCAGAATACCGCAGCAGATGGATAGGGAGAAGGAGAGCGGCAGATACTTCACCCCACACTACTTAACCCAGGGAAATGAGTCTCAGAGCCGGTGTCATGGTAAAATATGGAAGCTCACTCAGATAATGTGCAGTTGAAATTTTTTTCCCGAGCCTTTACAACTGCCTGCACGTTAAGATACCACGTACCCCCTTGTGCAAACTGCCAAGCTGACTCTGGCAGCGGTAGCTATTTCTGTGTAATTTATCCCTATTGATGATCAAATAAGAATTTTAACCCATAGTGCAATCAGTGATATGAGCCCAAACCACTTCTGCTCTGCCTCCAATTTCACCCCAAGAGAACCTGTGCAGTGGGAAGTTCATTTTTCTTTACCCAGAAGTCCTCATGAAATAGTTACGGGTGACACATACTACTGACCAGGCATTTAAAGCCACCACTCTGACGTGCCACGGCACCGTCTGGAGTAGCGGCCCGTCCACGAGCCTCCCGCGCGGCAGGAACGCCCGGGAACCTCCGGGGCACCACGCAAAGCCGGGCAACGGCCCTGGAAGCCGTGCACTCTCTCACCTCCGAGATTACTTGTCACTACTGTCTCATGTTTTCAGATTGCTATATATACAGGTCTTAACTTTTATTTGAGAAAGGCTGTTTTCAATCTTCAGCCCTTTGATAAAGGTAATGCACATTTTTGGTTGTGCAACGCTCCAAAATTGCAGCTTAACTTGGCTCAACAACTCTGTTTCTAGGAAGGTCTGTAAGATCACAAAGCCAGCCTCTTCAGATTAAAGCAACATTTGAAGTCCCATCACCACCATCATATTTTTGCAAGGCATTTGCCATCTTTGAAAGGTGAGCAGTTGACAAAAGGATGACGGTCCCACAGTTCAGTGTCCCAAAGACACAGATTACTTAAGAATATTGTCACCTGATAGTAAGCACATATGCACCCAAGACATCAGTCAACAGCAAATAAGCTCATAAGACTAATACTGAGTAATTAAATACATGCTTACCAAATAGGGCCTTATTTTAGAAATTCTAAGACTAAAAAAAAAAAAAAAAAAAAAGTCTGGAGGTCAGAGCTGCATCCTCATGCAACTTAACAGCAACTACTGCAGTGCGCGCCACATACAAACAGCCCCTAGAGACAGAGGTCCCCTCTGTATTTTATACAGTACCAAATGAAGCAGCTTTATGGAAGAACGAACCCAAGTGTGACGTTCTGCTCTCCCAGGCCACATATGCAAAGGAGGAGTAGGGGGAGGGTGAAGATGAAATACTAAAACAGTAAGCACAAGGCAATTAGTACAATCTGCTTTAGTTCATACCATGCCCCACAAGAAAAAAAAATCAACATAGCAATCCAGCTAATGTATGGACTGTGTCTTTGTCGTGATTAAGTATTTGGTACCTGAGCATACATGCACATATGATCATAACAGAACAGAATTTACTGCATAACCTTATGGAGAAATAACTATTCAATTGTCACCCTAGTCTTCCTTTTCCCTTAATAATTATAATAGATGTTGCAGGATTCTGGATTTTCCATTGTGTTTTTTAATATCTCAGAAATAATTGCTAATCAAAGCTTCATGCAGTGGGGCCAGTAGGAAATGGATACATGTCCTCAACACAAAATTTTCATGTGAGCTGAAGGAGTGGGAAGATGCAGGGACACCTAATTTCCACCTTGCGATCCAACTCCATCTGATGAAAAAGATTGCCCAGCAGTCAAAAATCAAAGTCGCACTGTCCTGGTGAGAGCCGGAACGGTGACAGGTCCTAGCATGCCGGGAGAGCAGGCATGCAAGCAAGTGAAAATTTGGTCTCCACTAGGTGTGGAAAGTCAATGTTATTTGTTTTTAAAGTTATTTTAGCAAACATGTAGTTTTTGTTCTCTTATCAAGACCGATTCAATACACAGGGGTTCTACTATCTTATTAACCTCACCAAGTCTTTTCCTTATATTTTTTTAAAAATGATTATTGTTCATTAGTGCCAACTGTCACATGAAATTCAGTGTTTTTCCTGAACCTAAAGTAGTTGGAACAGTTCTGGCAGATGAAAGACAAGTTTACACAGAAAAAACAGTTTGGTGGTAGTTCCTTATCGCTAAAATAAGCGACATCTACAAGAATTTTTAAAGCTCAGTAATGCAATACACAATTAACAGCTTGTCGTGCTAATTAGGTAACTCCTCACTAATGAGGTAGCAGTGAGCTGAGCAGCAGTCACCTAATATGAAAACAAGGTCTTCCCGGGCAGTTTACTGCTTCCCTCAAAACAACCAGCAGCACTCCGGAAGCGCTGAAGGCAACGTCAGCGGAGCAAGGCCGCTGCGTTCCCTGCCCAGCACCCTGCTCCGCGGAGTCCAGCAAGGCTGGGGAGCGCGACGTCTCAGCTCCGGGGTAGCTCACAACTCCAAATGAGTGTTTTGGGTCAATCCAGACCTTGCTCCGATTTCTAACCTCGCTGGCACGAGCTTGCCTGCAGACATGGAGACCAGCTTGAAACCAGAACCCAGGCCCCCAAGCACCTTCTGTCTTTCAGCCCTTTGCTTTCCTGCAAAGGGTTCTCTCAGCCAGACCCTCTACTGAGGGGATGGCTTCAGCCACACGTTTAGATCTGGTGCTTGGAGGAGGGGGGAACGCACAAGCCTACTTCAGGACTTGGGGAACCAGGGTAGGAGGAGAGGCAATACCTTTGGAGAAGGGAGCGCCTAAGCACATGCAGCCCCACACCTTGTTCAGCAGCCCCACACCTGAGTTCAGATTTGGTCTTCGAAGTTGCCTCCTTGCAGGATCCTCAGTGCCTGGACAGAGGCACAGACCCAGGGAAGCTGCCCAGAAATCCTCTCCCACCCAGTCAACACCTGGTGGGTGTCACCAGTTAATTAGACCGCAACAACACAGAAGCTCTGCAGCGAAGGGGCACTCTAGGGACAAAGAAATGCACCTCTCTGCCCCTAATTAAGGGCACCAATACAGAGCCTGGAAAAGCAGCCTCCCAAGGTCACACAGGCACCTCAGCACTCTTGTCCAAGCACTTCTCTACCTTCCGTAAGGATTTCTGCCCTTCTCACACCCAGTCTCCCTACCACAACAATTTCAACCTTCATGCTGTCCAGACTGTTGCATCCGAGTGAACTGTTAATACAGCCAGCAGCCCACAGCCGCTCTGCTACAGGAGCGGTTACACAGAGCAGGAAAACTCTGCTCAGGACACGAAAGCATCTTGCACTCACAGCAGCTGATTTTAAGTCAGCTTTCAGTCTGAGAAATGCACGGAAATAACTGTGTTGAATAGAGAAACATTTCAGCATGCTGTTTCTTTCTTGATTAAATAGATTTGGAAAATTCAGATTTAAATTTAAGCATACCCTTTAAAACAACAAATATGTTTGTGTGTACACATGTGTAAATACATATATATACACACACACACCTGGACCATTTGTGCCTTTTGCTGCCAATACAATGTTTGTGTGAAGGTAACTTATTTCCATGAAGTACCCAATATAGAATTAATAAAATCAAGCTTCAGTGGTGTTGAACTTTGCATTGTGTAACAACAATAACTCAAATTGAATTTTAATTCTTTTAATTATAATGGCACTCGGAGACCACATCACTCAAGCATTTTGTTCATCAAGGAAAACGAAGCCACAACAGCAGCTGGTGAAAGATGTCAACATTAGGTATTTGCAGAGCGTATGGAGAGGTATTCGGGGCTTTATTTTTGACAAGGTAACCACAACCCAACTCTCTACCACAGAAGGCAAGGCTGTGCTCCCCCCCCCCAGCTGTTCTGTACGAATAGTACCTGTTTTTCAATGAAGAAGACAGACAAACCCATATAGTCTGTAGGTATAAACGGGGGGAGTGGGGAGGGGAAGGAAGGGTTAGGGGATTAGACTGCAGATGCTTTGCACAGCCTGGCTAAAGATCTGGAAAGACCATCTCAACCTTTGATCCCTTTGGGGAAAAGAAGCAGTTATTTGAGCCTGCTTTTTTCGGACCACATGCTGTGGACATCTATATCGGCAGACCCTAATCAAGGCGGACCCATACCACTGGACCAATTTGTGTTCCAGGATTCAGACAAGAATATGAAATTCCTGATGGGATAACAAGCTACCTGTAGGGGCCTGGATGAGTTTCCTGGATAGATTGTGAATATGAGTGACAGTCTAATCCAGGTTTTTTTCCCCCTGTTTGTCTTTTAGGATTTTTTTTTTTTTTTAATGGAGGAGTCCTTTAAAGAGATAGGCTTTCAGGGCATTATCCAGAAGTTTGCTAGCTTTAGAAAGAAGGTGAATATTTGGTTCTTTATAGTTCAGTCTCCTCTACCTCTCACTCCTTTCCTCTTTTGAAGTAAAAATATTCGAACAAATTTCTTGAAAAGCTTTCCAGGGCTTGATGTCCAAGGAAAATTCATGCAGTGAACTCCACAGTTAAGCTTTTTTTTTTTTTTTTTTTTTTTAAGGAAAAAGTTTGCACATTATTCAAACTGGAAACTGAAGAGAGAGAAACCTCTGAATGCTTCCCCCCTCGCACAAGTTTTCTTTGGCCTTCCAGAATCCACTAACTGAAGCAAAGCTGCGAGCGAGTTTGCCATTTGTTATCTCCAGTGTTGTAGACCTCCATGACGACTACAAGTTCTCAAGATCACAGATTACAAGATAGAGCAAGGCTTTAAGGACTGAGCAAGGCACTGGGACTCAAAATCAACATCTTTTACTGAATGGCACAAGTCTTGAGCAGAAACATCCATGCAAAAGGGCAAAGCAACTCTGATCCATGCATCAACAAGCTGCTTTCAAGCATGGCTTATCTTGACTAAGACAAACCATCTCACCTTAACCTAACAGTTTCACTAGCCCCTAGTCAGAGCTAGCACACACCGCTAAAATCCTCAGAACAAGCAAGGCCCATGGCTCACCTTCTAGGAAAGGATCTGCAGCTTGTTTCAGCACTGGACAGCCACAAGAACTGGAGCATCTTTTCCTTTCTCTTTGCTCCTTTAGTGAGACTTCCAGGAAGTTCTTACCTAAGACTTTCCCCTGTCACGTCCCTTGCCTACTTCAATTGCCTGGAGTGGTCAGTGGTATAAAACACAAGATGACACCATTTCTGGAGACAGGCATCAGTGGTAGCCAGATATACAAGCACAGAGCAATTCTTGCTGCTTGGCACAAAGCAGTGAATGAGGAGGCCAGACGTCAGAGAGAGCAGGAACAGCTCCTCTGTGTTGACTGCAAGCCCTAGAAGCAATGGTATGAGAGCACCAAATCCAAATGTTAGTGGCAAGTGCCACTTAGTGGAAGGCAAGTGCAGAAGAGTCTATAACTCAGCAGAAACACTACATATTGCCCCCACTCAGCCTCTCACTCTAATGAGATATCCTCCAGTTGGCCACAGAACAGTTCAATAAGGTTATTTATCCAGGAGCAGAGCCCCAAAAGCAAAACATCCTGCACCCTTGCACACGAGTGGTGCAACACATTAAAAACAGTATATCAGAGCATTAAGTTAGAAGGAGGAAAAAGAAACAAAAAAACCCACCACACAGACAACTACAAAATTACTTTGGACATCTGAGTTCCATCTCTGATTCTCCAAGTGTCCACACGCCAAAAATGGGAGCCACGTCCAGCTGTTTCAACAGCACAGACTAACATGAGCCTCTGACACAAGGATACACTTTGCCCTGAATTAACAAGCAATAGTAACTGGGGCTGCTGAGAGGCACTGTCAATATTTGCTCCGCTTGTCGTTGACGGAAGGCACAAATCCTACAGCAGGAATTTCAGCGCATTTCAAACACACTCATCCTGAAACACTGAAGCAGGCTCCATTTAGGGCACTAGTGCAATTAGTGTCCAAGATAGACCTGGCCAGGCAGTAACTGTAATGAGTGGGAAGACCTAGGAGAGCAGTACAGGCAGTAGAGAAGGGAGGGAAGGGAAGTGTCATGCGAAGAGTCAAGATTAAAGCAACACCAGGTAGTAAAAGCATCTAGTCCGTAGGCTGGAAGTAAATGCTTCAAGACAGGTATTCTCCTGAGAGCATATGCTAACGCAAAAATCACTTGGCATTTTGCCAGTCACATTTTTACATGAACCTTCATAAACTAGTCTAAACCCTTGGAAATTTATTTTCCTTCCCTCCCATCCTCTCTGAGACATTAGCACTGACAAGAAGTTCAAAAACCACCCTTCTATTACTAGTATTAATATAGTAACGATAGTATCTGTTAGCTGTGTTTGTCAGGTAGGACCTGGAGAAAGTGCACGGAGGGCACAAACAGCACCGTTTCCTTGGTACACCACTGGATCTTTCCCCTCTCACCGCCCTTCAGCAGGATGCAACTCTGTGCAAACTCTTTTAGGGTGGCAGAACATCACAAGTGTGACTTAACGTCATCAAGTTCACAAACAGGTGCCAGCCTACTTCTGTAGCAGAGAAATTACTTCTCAGATTTACTAAATTCGCACAGCAAATTGAAAGAACTATGTCCATGTTAGAAGACCAATATGGGTCACCATTTCAATTGCTCTCCTCAGTCACTGAGCTATGGGGAGTTTTGGGGAGCTTTTTTTTTGTTTTCTCCTCTTCACTTCCTAAGGTAAGGAGAAAGGACTGGAGAACTCAGCCACCAAGTTCATTATTTTAAAGGAGATCAAGAGTAAGACACTTAAGAAACAGCAGCTTAATCATCTGTTCTTCTCCTGACTGGCAGCGCTGGACTTGCTGTGCTAGTTAGCATGAAGCACTACAAAAGGACCCTGGGAGTGCAGCACTAGACATATGTCTTCACTCATATGCTTTCTTGCTCCACTGTCACTTAGTTTCTCTCTCACCAGCCAGCTCACACTTGCATCATTTCATTGCTTTCAAGGCAACTTGTCTGCTCCAGAGAGGCAGCAGTTTCCTTTGGTCCCTGAAGCCAGTATTTAATACAGCCTGGAGCTGTTCTGCAGAACAAACAGTCTCAGCATAGCTGTTATTGGAGCCCCAGTGGAGACAAAGCTCCAGCTGTGCTATGCACTTGACAACACAGCAAGAGACTATCTCAAACAGCTTCAGATGTGAGAGGAGGTCTGTGCTGCAGTCAAAACATGACTGCGGCTCCCACAGATGTACCTGAGCACCAATGATGCATAAGTGCACCAGCAGCTCACATAGTAAAAACAAGTTTTACAACAGGTTGCAAGAGTTAAATGCATATCTTCTTCATTTATCATACTGATAAATGCTGCCTGTTGACACTGGAAATATTAGTGACAAAGCCAGAAATGGAAAGAGAGCACTAGTATCAGTTCAGCATTTAGTAAAACATATGCCACAGAGTCTGGGCATGACACCAAGGCTCTGATCCTGGAAGGAAAACAGCCCTTAGTGTATTCCTGCAAGGTTCCTCCAACACATCCCATCACCAACAACCCATACTGACAAAGCAGGAAGAAACAGGTGCGACCAAAGGCATTTCTAACTGCAGGCATTTCTACCTCCTGTGCTCACGCATGCGTTCTTTCACGGTGACACCTAGAACCGGGCTGAACGAGCACACGCTCCCCAGCTATTATTATATCCGATATATTGCACCAGGGCGGAAAGCTATTCCAGCCACATAGGGAACTGCAGTCCAGGCACCAGCCACAGAAACACACCACTTGAACCCCGGAGAGAAGCCCCGTTTACTTAGAGCAATCCAGCCCCACCAGACGCAAACAGCAATGAGCTAGTTGCCTGCTTTCCTACATTACTCCTTCCCAAATCCTTCTTCTCCACTCTACCTCAAGGTGGGAGGGAGGGGGAGGTCATTGCCTTCCTCCAGAGCTAATTACCATACACCGCAATGAGAGAAATGCAATGTTCAGAGCAATAAAAGCTGGGAAGGGGAATTATTTTCTGCACCATTCAGATGGAAATGAAGCTTAGCCTCCATTCTGCCACCCACCTGGAGTCATGGTATGATTCTATAGATCTTTGGATCAATACTGCATCATAGCTACAAAACTAGAAGGAGGAAAAGATAAGGCACAAAATCAAGGTGTGTAAATTTTAACTAAATTAGTTCTGTAAGGGTTCCTCCTTTCACTACTACTTTTTAGAGAAAAAGTATGGCAGCCAGCTAGAAGAGTGAGATAGAGACAGTGTTTCACCTCCTTTAAAAACATCTGGGGTTTATTTCCAAGGTCATTCTTCCTCCCCCCAAATAAATGCACAAGATTGGGTTGCATGTTTTCTGTTTGCTTATGTGTGGAAGGAGCAAGAGAGCGCGATACACCCTGTATTATTTCTTAATGTTTTGCTGAATTGCAGCGTCTCCACAGGAGGAGTGGTTGAAACTGCCTCCCAGTTTGCTATCTACCCAGGCATTTTGTTACAGGCTTCCAGAGGAGTTTCTGCCCACACAGAAAAAGAGATGAGGAATCACAGGGGTTTGTGTTTGTTTGCTTGTAATTTAGCGCCATCTTACATCACAGCACATCACCGAACATGACATCAGCAGGGAGACCCGATGCCTAGGGCTGCTTCCCTGACTGCCTGGTTCCCTGGTGCTCCCAGGGCGTCTTATTTGTGCCTGAGGGACAGTTATTTCACGGACTCCAGTAAGTAGGTTAGCAAAGCTCTACTCAGAAAGCACCTGAGTTACAAAGAGGAATAAGATTGTGTCCCACATATTTATTTTGAACTCTCGAGGGCTTCCCATCTGAGAAGTTCACCTTGTTCTTGCCCAGGGAAAATCCCAGCCGCACCCCGGAGGTAGTCCACGACAGGGAGACCGCACTGCCGCAGGGGCGGAGGACTGCCAGACCCCTCCGAGCACGGCTCCCAGAACGGCGAGGCGAGACAGCGCAGCCCCGCGAGCCCCCAGCAGCCGCTCTCGCCGAGCGGAGGCACGAGGAAGAAGTCCGGCACAGCCCCGGAGCAGCCTCCCGGGACCCCCGCGCAGCCACCGCACCACCCTCGCCCGCCAGCAGCTCCGCAGCCCCGCGACGGCGGCACCTCACCTGCCCGCCCGGCGAGCCGTACACGCGGCCTCCGCTCCAGAGCGCCCAAGCCAAAGCAGCAGCTCCGCACTCCTCTCCGGGGCAGGCTCCGAGCAGCCACCTCGCCAGCGGCCTCCACCGCACTGGCCTGGCTCCCTGCGGAGGGTCCCCGGCTGCCAGCCCCAGGAGGGCAAGTGGCCTCAGCTGTGCTGCCTCCCGCAGCCTCCAGGCTCACCCACAGCGAGCGCGGGCGGCTTTGCTTCGCCGCCCAGGTGTTGCCGGTTAGCCCTGCCTGAGCCCTGCGTGGCAGACAGGAGAGAAGCCCAGCCTTCATTTATTACCTTCCAACTGCCCGGCCTTTCCAGCAGGAGCACGCTCCTGCAGTGTGGGGTTGCATCCTTTCTTGTTTGTTTGTTTATTCAGAAGTTTTACAAGATCTGATGTTCTGCTTATGCCCTCAGCTCCTGAAGTCCAGTGAATCCAGCTGCCTTTTGCTGGGGGGGGGGGGGAATCCTTAATCCCCCTACCTGACAAGAAAAGCTGACGGATGAAGATTTTAAGCTCCATGCCATAGATCAAAAGAGCCCATGAGATTTTTTTAGCTCTCGTTCTTTTCCGAATTATCTCATGACTATGAATGCAAGCAGTTAACAACAGTGTAACGTTGAGTAGGAGTCCTTCACTCTTGTACCTAGGACAGCCTGCATGCTCTGCAGCCCAACCAGCCCGGGCCCCGCGGAGCGAGGCATTCAGGCAGACCGCTGGCTTAAACAGGGCAGAGAAGTTCATTCTCTCGAATTTCATTGCAGGTTCCCAATCAAGGGCAATATTTATAACCCTAGGTTTATTTCTGTGGCCTCCCCAAACACTTTAGCTAATAGAGATGAACCTTCCAGTACCAGTTTATCTTTTCTTTTTTATGCCAATATTTAATGCCTTCTTTCTTACACTTCAGCAATGAATCATCTGTTTTTGTATGATTAGGGTTATGAACAGCTCAGTACTTGTACAGTGGAACATTAGGGCAGGGATATAGATGCCCATAGGACAGAGATAAGGATTCATGAAAGAGGAGACTGGGCTGATTTGAGAGAATACATTTAAAAATGCATTAGTGAAGAGTAACAGAATGAAAATACTTGATGAATATTTTAAGTGGCCAAATATTAAAAGTGTGTATACATATATTCATGAAATGAAAGGGACTGGTCTTAATGTCCAGCCAATCTTCAATTTGCATCACTGATGGGATTAATCTGAATTTAGGGCTTGATTCTGCAAGGTGCTGAGCCTGCTGGCCCAGATCCAGAAAAGCTTTTAAGCACTGATTTCATGGTGGGTTTATTCATGTAAGAAAAGTACAGGAAAAAGCACAGGATACACAGAGCTGTTTTCTGGGAGAGTCTGCCATGATCCACATCGCCTGGCACTGAACTCTCCAGGTAGAGACACAGAGTATGGTATCACAGCAGCCAGTAAGTGTTTCACATGGAAAAACATGGAACATTGAAACTTTACCCATGGCTTCACAGTATGAAGATCTAAAGGAGAAAGTGACTCTTCAGAGACTCCCAAGAGGCGTAGGATTGCAGTGACAACAGCCAGCACTCAGCAGCATGAGTCCAAGGCTCTCAGTGACTCAGGCTTAGACAAATCCTCCTAAGTTGCCATCCCTATGAGATACATATAATATTACCTGAAAAAAAACTCTGAAGAAAAACTGCATAGAAGAGCCAGACATCAATAAAATTTGTTAAAAATTAAGTCATGTTCTATTGAAATGTAAAACAAATTTAATTAAGAACTACATTTTTTTAACACTCCTGAATGCACCCATGCACAAACAAATCAGGTAGAAAAAGCTTTTTCTCTAAGATGCCAACAATTTTACGGGAAAAGCTCAAAAAGTCTAAATAAAGGTTATTGCACCTCATTAGATCTTGCAGTATTTTTTTCATAAGAGTTTGCAAAGCCTTTGAGAGGTTTCAGCATTGCTACCTAAAAGGACTAAAAGGACAAAGTACTGTTCCCTGTTATTAAAATGGCTCAAAAAAGGGAAGAGGTTAAACTCTGCAAGGACGCAATCCTGAGCACACATCAGTGAAAATAAGGAAAAGAGCAATTATACGTGCTTTAATTCTTGTACCTTGAGGTCTCCATTTCTTTCCAGGACAGCGTCTGAACAGATGCCTAGGTCCCATAAAGCCGTAACAGAGTGGGCTTTCGCATAATGGAGTGATGCGATGGAGCGAGCACGTTTCTGCATGTGGTTTTAGATGGCTGTCTTTCTGTCAGAAGGACAACTTTAATGCTTGAAAGAATTTATAATATCATATAACTAACAAACATGTTAGGGAACTTGCAGTCCTAGGCCTTTTTAAAAACCGTAAACCTAAAAAAATACAAGTTGATTCATGGATGTTTTGTTATAGACTGTCACATCTTCTGCTTTCACACTGCCAGCTTTAGTAAAAGCTGTATGTTTACTCCTCTCAGATCCTTTGGTAAATTGAACTTTAATTATCTGAGGGAATTTCAGAATGATTCCAGACATCAGCACTTTGCTGTGTGCCGTGCACATGTCCCCACGTCCGTTCCCCGCAGGGAGACTTCCCATTTTCCACTGTGGGAAGACTTTCACGCAGCCCTTTCTTGCCTATGTCGGATTTCCAGGAGAAACTCGGTAGCGAGCAGAAGAACATGTAGTTAGGGACCAAGCACCGCCGGGAAGCTGCCGTCGCGAGCACCACCGCCGGCAGCCGGGCCGGGGCCGCGCGGAGCCAGTGCCGCCGCGGGCCCGTCTGCGCCCAGCGCTTGCACCGCCGCTAGCAGCCGCAGAACAGAATCCACAGGGGATTTCCCACCCGAGTCACACATTGACTCGTCCTAACACTCGATCTTGTTTTCGCTAAATAGCCCCACCAACCCCCCAACAATATCCGATCAACAGACCTACTGCCAGCTGCAGCGTTTCCTTCGCCCAGAGATGAGACCGACGTGCTCATTACTAAAAGCATGTGAGGCTTCTGCAAGCTCAAATCATCTCACACTTTTAATTAATTTTTCCAACATGCAGGATGGGTAAACACACTATTGTTGATGCTGTCAGCTGTTTGATACAAGTCCTGGACCTCTTTCAGTATCACTCAGAAATACTTTGACCTCTGTCAAAAATTCATTGACAATAAGGTCTCTCCAAGTAAATGTTTGCAGCAGCAACAAAAGAGGAGGTAATAGTATGCCGGCTATGCATACAAGAGGCATAATACGGGTTTAGATTTCTATGGTAATTTCTTCAGATGCAGTACCAAGCTTTGAGACTTTTTAACTGCAGAATTACTGTAATATTTCTTGTAAGGAATCTTGAAATCTAAGTTCCAGACATAAAAACTCCATAGCGATATTTTGTACCTAGCTAAAAGCTAAATCTTTATTTATTTATTTATCACTACTGCACTCAAAGGAAAGGGTGGCCAGCAGGCTGTGAAATTATTGTTTGCTTCTAAATGTAGTTACCACAGCTGAGGACTTAATACTTGGCTAATGTCTGCTATCCTTATTAACATAAATATTGTAACAGTCAGGCGGGATAGAAGTCATACATGAGATAGGATCTTGTCTGCTTCTGGTGATATGATCTCAAAACTAGTCAATTAAAACTGCTGGAGTATTTCGTAATCATTGTCATATCAAATTACCGCACTGATGCATACTTTAAATAGGAAAAGTTATTACATTACCACATGGGGCGAAAGGAGGGCTAAAAAAATACTGCAGCAGTGGTAGTTTATGGAGACATAAAAATTACTGTGGACAGCGTTATAGTTATTCCGAGGACCACTATAATTGTATAATAATTCTGTTTATACTTGTCCATCCTATTTTTCTTATATGAAGTTATATATGAAATGATTCTACAGGACTGTTCAAGGGACAGCGATATAAACCTTGGGAGATGGTTTTTCCTCAGTCCCTCCAATGGCACTTTACAATGTACTCTTCTTTGCAGAGCCTGACTTTGGGTAGTCAATATAACATATTCCTATAAGACTGTCAGTAGGATTGGTAGGGTAATTTGCAGAGGTTTTGTGGATCTGCAAATTGAGAATCAGCCCTTGGAGGATTAAGGTTTCAAATTTAATTTTACGCTAATTCTAGGCATTTTTTGAAAAACGACAAGCTTGGTTTTACTACCTCATATACAACATTATTTACTTCTCCTTGGGCTCTTTTTATTGTTTTGGGAGGATACCAAGCTAATGTAACACTGCCCTAACTGCTTAGCTGCATTGAGCGAGGCCATTTGCATGCGGTGCGTCTGACAATTAAGTGCTACATTGCAGAGTTCATGTGCAAGGAAGGCAGCGTTTGGTATGAGAAGATGCAGACACCCGGACTCCGGTTCTTTCTGCGCTGGCGGTGATCAGTGGCAGTTAACAGGACACTGTGCAAAAGGCATGCAGGTTCATATCAAATGACCCCCTAGCATTGTGCATCAGCTTCAAAAAGCACGTGCAGCCGTTTCTGTCCGTAGGTGATGTCAGGGGAAGTGAGGCACAGCACAGAGAGGAAAAACAGTAAAGAAGGCAGAAAATATCTTAGTCTTGCAAATGTGGAAACCCTTCTGTACGGCCATTTTAAATTACTGTGATGATTCTGCGGTCACCTGCATTTCTCACCCGGCAGCCTTAATGACTGAGACCCTTCTGTTCCCCAAACCAGTGTCTCTCACTTCACAACGAGCCCTTCTAATTAGCTGGTAGCAGAAGAGGGGTTATGAAACATGGGGCAGCCCTGATCCAGCCAGGCTGGCCACAGTGGCTGCACTTCACAGCCATGCCATCAAGAAAATTTCTACAGCGTTTTGTGATGATTTTCAAAGTCCTAAATTCAGTTTCTGGAAGCGCTTATCCTAGACCTAGACAGACTCATGCAGTTCTCAGGTATTTAGATGCCACCTTCTTCCACTGCCACTTTCTTGCAGGATAAATTCCAAGAAATAACACAAAGTTCTTGAAAAAAAAGAGACCTGCCATTTATGACTCCTTGATTGTTATAAGGTCACTACTATTAATAGTTTATATTTTTGATTGGAAATGTCTACTAGAATCCCAACTAATATCAGAACCCCACCGGAAGAAACACTGCACAAAGTTAGAGAAAGCCTCTGCCCCAAAAAGCTCTAGTTTAAAATCTAAATAATGTCAAGTGCCAAGACCATACACAGTATATATAATCTTATTTGCTGAAATAAATTGCAGATTTTTTTAAGAGGCAAAAGAAAAAAAAAAAAAGATTGGAGAGCACTTGTAGAAATGAGTAAGGTTTCACCTAGTGATAAAGGTAGTTATGCTCCAGTAATGAGGAGAAAGGGAACTTGCTATCAAGAATTAATGAGATCACAAAGAACAGGCAGGGGAAGTGAACATTTTTAAAATGTCCCTGCTGAACACCAGGAATAATAGAGTGAGAAAAAATGGAGTAGATCCCTGTGGTAAAAACTATTAGAGGCGGCGAATTATAAAACTATTAATCAGAATGTAACTCCCAATTAAAAGATGATTTAACACTGGAATCTGATGGATGAATTTTGATTAAATGGAGAACTATTAGGAGCCCTGGGAAATGGACTTCTCCTGCCAGTTCTAAAAGTTAAAAGGCAGTTTGATATAAAAATTTATAAATTAAGGTTAATTACTTTAAATAACATGGCTGGAAGCAATAAAAAGAAATTTATAATATTCTCTAGAGTTTTAGGAAAATAATATAGATATCCGCACCTCTCAATGGAAAATCGAATTAGCGTCCCCAAGTACAGGTTGACAAAGACAAAGGCAAAATAATCTGGTTGACAAAGGGGCTGCATGAAAGCTGGACCACTCATAGCCTGTGCTGAGCCAGAAAACACCTTGTCCGGTGCCAGAGTAAATCTCTTCCTAGGGCTCTTGCACAAAGGAGCGGTGCTCCTTTGCAGGCTAGGAACCCTGCAGAGAGCACACTGCAAAGCAGCGGCGACAGCGAAGCTGTCCAAGGAGGCTGGCTCATTCTCCTGCCCTTGAAGGCAGGTTTGGCTGTACAAGCAGGTAGGCAAAAACTGATGTAATGTAACCAAATATATGATAGCAGTGGGAGAGAGGCGAGACAGTAGCCCAAAGCAAGGTGAATCAATCCCTCTCTTAAGGACTCAGCGTTGTTTCTTATAAACCTTTAAATACCTTAAGAAATCATTTAGTCTAAGCTAGGAACAGACTGGCCAGGGAGGTGTCCTCGGTCACTCGGAAAGCAGGTGGGTCAGAGGGCACACATGCATGGCACATCTCCTGGGGACCACATGGGCCTGGTCCAGTGAAAGAGGTCTCAAATACAGGACAGGGAAGTTCAGCTGGAGATGAGTTGTATTAAATTTTGCCATTTCTTACAGAATACACTTTAATGCAGAGAAGGAAGAGTGGGATTAACACACATGTTCAGCCTGAATTTCCTTCATCCTTTCAAGTGGATCTCATGGTGGAGGTCAGCGAGAGACGGAGAAAAGTGTGTGCCAGTGCCACTCCACGTTGGCTGCCTGGACTGACTTGTCCTTCCAGGTGGCCAAGAACAAGTCAGCAGAAAAGAAGAGCTCTTCTGTGACAGCCTGCAGGGGCTTCTAGGTAATCATTGCCCAGGAGGGACAAAGGGGAGGTGAAAAGCCTGGAGGGCTTCCACAGATCCCAAAGGATTTCCAGCAAGCTGAAATCACCCAAGGATTCAGCCTCCACTAATAGAAATGTCCGCTTGCCCCATTGCTCCACTGCAACCTGGTTGGTAAGGGACCTTCTGCCCATCCAATGGGATGTGTGCCCCACAGAGTTGAGCACTCCATTGCTTGTAACTCTGAGCTTGGCTCTGTGCTATCTGATGTCCATCAAATTCCATGTGCCCACCAAATTCTCCCTTCCCCAGTTTCTCCCTTTCTCCATCTTGCCCAGTGTGCCTCTTTCTATGCACGCATGTCTAGGTCTGTCCATTTATACACAAACACAGGCTGTTTCATTAGTGCCACCTTCCTTCCTCCCTTAGCATCTCCAGGAATTACTCTATTCCCATTCCCTCTGACATAAACTTGGGATACCTGCACCAGCACACAGAGCAACCCGTCCCACGCTCTGAGATATTGCTCTGCTCCATGCCATGATGAGAAAAAATCTGCTAAATGACCCATTTTTCTAGTCTTTAGTCCCTTTGAATGTTGGACCATGTAATTTCCCACTCCTCCCTCCTCTTTACCTCCGTACTCTGCTTCAGAGGCAGCCCGTGCCCCTCCGGTCTTTGTCTTACAAGCTTCCATGCCCCAGCCAGGATAACCGAAGTGCTGCTCCTTTAAGGCTCAGTGCCTGTAAGTGATTACTCTTGGCTATCACTTTTTCTATATCAGACATGTCATGGTGAAGAATCTTCAACCTTGACTCTTACAGCTGCCCTAATTATAGGACATATTTTTGGTGCTGTGTCTTTATTCCTTTCTGTGCTGGCACTCTGACCCCGGTGCTTCCTCCGTCGCGCTTGTGTTAACAAGGTTGTCCATTCTACAGTTTCCTCACTCTGATTTGTAACTCAAAATTACCATATCTGGCTTTCACTCACTGACAACCGTCACTTTAAATAGGCCTTTTAAAGTTAATACGATGTCCATTCTAAAGTGGAGTATTACTTTTCAGTGATGTTAAATGAGCAATTTAAGGAGCTATAGGTTTTTCTTATAAGAAAAATTAAATTTTATCTGCCACTTAATTTATGAATAGGGCTAACCCTAAACAAATCTGTCATAAGCTGCTGCCATCCCTAAAAAAATAATAATACAAGAATAACTCTAGTTAATGGTGGTAAAATACAGAAGAAATACACAAATTATTCATAAAAATATGTCTTGCTCACACTTTTTAGAGCCTCAGGTGCATGCTGCAGTATGAACATGGTCCCTTTTAGGTCTTGTCCACCAGACCTGGTGAATTAGTGGCCAGCAGGGACAACATCGGTGACTGGGAGACATTTGCACTTTGCACCAGGAGCTTCACTGTCATATAGCTCCACTGTCAAGTGGAAAATAGCCTTGGAAGTCATTCATTCACTGCCTCCCGGCCAGTCAGCACAATCAGTAATGCTGCGTCTGCCACAACACTGCGGCAAAGGAGGGTCTGGATAGAGATTGCTCAGCCGAAGGCTCCAGCAGACTCTGAGCTGGGCAACCTTGAATCTCGGTCTTCTCCACTTCTTGCTCACTCATTCATTCAGAAGCAATTTTGGACCTCGCATGTGTAGGACTTGACAGAACATGCCAGAAGATGCTTCAGGAGCTAGATTTTAGCTGATAAAAGCTATCATCAGTGGTGCCTCAGTAAGTGAAAGCTTCTTTGACCTGTGAGTTCACAGTGTCTAAGGGAAAGCTATTTAGACTAACGTGGTGATCTTCTTGCTTAGATGTATGGAGTTCACTGCTGCTCATGCTGGGGAGCCAAAAGGGCTGCATCCCATTCCCACTTCTCCCCAACCCCACAGCTGCCCAGTGAGGAGCCTGACAGCTCTTCTCCAGACCAAGCAATGCCTCACAGCCAGCCAAAAAAGAAGTGGAAAATGAGTCTCTGACAAGACCAGGAGAACAGGCGCTCGAAAATTTGGCCTGCTTTGCTGGTTTGTCATCCATTCCCTGCAGTGCCATCCTCTCTGACCAGGATTTTCAGAGCAATGCATGGGTACCTGATCCCTCAGCTTCCATCCCACAGCCTGTCACCATTTCCCAAGTGAAGTCACAAATCTCCCCACTGTTCACATGTTGTGCGACTAAGATGATCCCTCCTCTTTTGCAAAGGATTTGAGAACAAGTTCCCTTCTTGCAGTAAGTCTGTAGCTCCAGTCAACTCAAGCAGTTCCAATCTACTTGCAATTTCAGTGTTCAGGTGGGTTCAACATGCTGGGCCTAATGTTTTTCCCCTGGCTTCTGAAAGGTCAGAACGGCAGTATATTGAATCTCTAAACATACTGATCACACAGCTCTGCTAGCTCACTAGAATCCATTAATATCTGAGATAGTGGAAGGGAAAGGGAAAAAGCCTTCCTCCATGAACTTAAATCAATTAGCTGGGACTAAAAAATGTAGATTCTTGTGGAAGAATAAAAAATGGAAAACACCAGGCCTCATTATCCTGTCCCTGAAGTGCCAGAGGATAAAATTATCTTTCATGATGATGTTCTGCATTGATTAGTCAAACATGTAGGAAATCATATTAAAGATTTGACACCTGATGTGGGATCAGAAGAGCTGTGTGCTAAATAGCACATGCAAATGTTGTGGCGAAGCAGGATGTGCTTTGGCCAAGGGAAAAGACTGCATGCAGAGGAGGAGAAGAGAGTTTGGAAATATGATGGGAAAAATAGAAAACTTGGAAAAGTCCCCTGTGGAACAATCTTGTAGGCTTTAATAAAAGGTTCAAGGAAAACGCATTAAGGTTCCATAAAAGGTACTCCGAGAAGCTATATAACATTTTCCTGATCATTTCTTCTTTGCTCTTGGTTAATTATCCTGTTGAGTCCTGCACCCAGAAGCTGGTTAGATGCATTTAGGTTCAATAGGCAGAGTAAATTCTGCAGCACCGTATGCAGAAACTGAGCACTCTCAGAAAGACATGATATCAAGGCCTTTGTAGTGACTTCACTGTAGATTTGAAAAAAAAAATTAAAGCTAGAATTAATGGAAAGAAACATTGCCTCAAAATAGGAGAGCCAGATCTATGATGGACTGAACTGATACAACTCACTTGATTTCAAAGAAGCCACAGGAGAGCAGCACAGAAAAAGATGATCAGATCACTCTGGAGCAAGGAGGAAATTCTGGTCTCACAAAAGTCCACGGAAAAGGCAGCACGATCCCTACATTTCCACACAGCTCCAGACTAAGCACCAACCTCTATGCTCAGTGAAGGCTGCTCAGTTCTGCCCCTTTCAGAGTTGCAAAAGGATGGTAAATGATTGCAGCTCTGACTCCTGAGCAGTCCCGAGCACTTTCAGCACCATGGCCAAAAAAAGCTTTGTCTTCACTTCCAATGTTCAGTGCCAGGTTAGAGGCAAATCAGCCTCTGCACTGACAGCTGCCATTTCAGTGAACTCCACCAGCAGTTAAGGTCGCAAATTAGAAAGGGCTGTACAGCAACTTTTAGCCACTTAAGTAGTGCCATTGGCTTAGTGATCTTGCCTGAATCAAGGTCAAAGAGACACAGCATTGCTACAAGAATCTATTGTTTAAAATTATAATTTGCAACTGAGTAGCCTGCAAAAATGACTTTTCTCATGACTCTTCACTGGTGGTGAGAATCAAAATGTGTTTCTACATGATGAAAATGCCGACTTCAAAAACAGACTGACTGTTAGATGAAAACATTGTATAAAATCATTATAGCCCTGTGCTCTTATCAGACAACTACAATCAGCAGCGCTGGGATCTTCCAGCACTTCATGGCTAATTTCCATGTCAGTGTTAACTGAATTCCATGGCATGGATAACCTAAATTATTTGGCAGATTAGACTGCAGGAAGCATAGCAAATATTACTTAAAGCATTTTTGAAACTGCTGTACAAAGTGCACTATAGTGATAAAATAGAGCAATACATAATTAATATGCACCCCAAAAGCCCTGTAGTTAAATAATTTTAACCTCTTCCTTACTACCAATTCTTAAGCATGGTGTGAACAGAACACATATTGCAAGCAGCCAAACAGAAAAAATATATTTTGGGTATAAGATGATGCTCCAGGATTGCAAGTCTTCAGCTCAAGAAAAAAAACACCCATATATAGACTGACACTCTAAGGCTTCCCCATTAAAATACTGTTTTTTCCTTCTCTTTCCTCTTACGTTGTCACCACTCCACAGATTTATCTAGTTCTCTTACTATTGAGCTCATGACTTCATCTCCCTGCTTATTTCCACTGCATTGTGAATATCACTATTTTTCTTCCTTCTGGACTATATGGGCAAGACACAGAACACGATATGGCCCATTGCTTCTTTTGTATGTGCTCCCTACTTCTGCCCTACCAACCCATGATATTCTTTTTCCACATTGCTGTTCCATAGCATCAGAGCACATACTTGATGCTTGGGCTACTCGTGTCTGAGGTCTGTGCTGCCTTCAGTAAGTGAAAGGTTCCCACTACAAACTCTCAGTTTGCCCTGCTGGTCTTTCAAAAAGGACTCTCCCTTTCTCCTCTGGCTTTACTTCCACCCCGCACTTGGTATTTAGACCCAGCAATGATTGTCGCTGTCCCTGGGCAGTTTTCCACGCACATATGTGGCAAGCAGCACAGCAGTTTGAAGATGCTTTACAACCCCACGTGGCTATATTCAGGCTGGATTTTTGAACTCCAAACTGAGCAACTGAACTCACATCAAAATTGTTGCTGACAGTAAAACTAAATAAAAGACCTGCATTTTTTTAATCCCTCAGGCCAATGCAACAAATGGTAGTGAGGAAATGGATATTCTTCACTCATTTGGCTTTAGTGATCACTAGTAAATTTGGATGTGAAGCTCAAAGAACCCATCTACTGTTCCCAAACTTCTGCAGAGGACTTCAGATGGTAATAAATCATTTGGAAATGATTTTATGGGTGGAATCATAAACTGATTTTGGAGCAAAAGTTTTATGAAAAGTTACTTATTTTGGAGGAGGAAAGTTTTGGTTTTTTTCCCCTCTCCCTTCTGTTTTCCTCTCAGTCCAGACCATCCCAACCCCTAACAAATCAGTCAGTTATGAGCGCCCAATTCAAAACATTGAGGGGGTGTGTGTGACTGTTAACTGGATTTGCAGATGGACAGCATGTGTTGCTGAAGACCATGACTTCCTGATGACACTGTGTCACCCCTGAGCCAGGGGTGACCTTAACGTGAGAAACGCAGGCTAAATCTGCAGAAGATGTTTTTATGGGTGCAAAGTTACAGAGAACCTCTGACAAGAGGCCAATACAGCTGATGCACTTTCCTGGGCTATTTAGACAAATGGTCTACACAATATAGTTCCACTGGCAGCTCCATGAGTAGTGGGGTAGCAGGAGGCAAGTACAGCATCCATATATTCACAGGTACCTCTAATGTACACAAAAATATATAATAAGCATCAGTAGTCTTCATTAGAGTGCAACCAAGAATTATGGAGATCCTAACCTTGCAAGCTGAATAAATTATTGCCAGAGGATTATTATGTATTCTAACAATATCTAATGTACCTCTTTGTCTCTCATAAATTACAGGGCAGCCTGTGACTCCTAGAATACACTCCATCTCATGCATAGCCACTATATAGTCTTTTTTTTTCTAAATCCACACAATAGAGGCTCTAATCAGCATGGTGTTGCACAGGGATTTTAATAGCCGAGAAAAACGTGCTTGTAGTCACACGTTCACTAGCTTGGTGTAACTATTTCAATTACCAAAGCAAATGACCACAATTTAAATGTGCTGGTAAAGGGGAAGCTCATTTGCAGTATATAGGTAAGAATGCCATTTATTAACGACACCCCCCCCCCCCCCGTGTCCACGGTATTATGGAGATCTTAGAGTGTACAAAGAATCTCCACCTGGTGTAGGCTACGGTGGAACCTCCATAATCATTTACCTTTCTTTCTTTCAGTCAAATATCTCCAATACACCAGCTTCTGCACTGATTTATCCAATGTGGATTCACAACCATTTCCAATAGTGAATTATCAAACACAGTTCATTCCAGCAACCAAAAAAATCCCGTGTATTCTAACAGCTTCCACTTACAACCAAATGGAGATGACATCAAAAATCTGTAGGCCCTGGTACTAAGTGTGTTAGCACCTGCTAAGCTACTTGACTTATATCAATGAATAGCTGGCCCTTAGCTGATCTTGGAATTAGCAGACCTTGGTACATTTGCTCTTCTTTGCCGAACGCTTTTGTCAGTATTCAGTCAGTGCTTGCTTTCGATGGCTATTATTTCCTGGCAGATTTATCCAGACATTGCATATTTTTAAATGTCTGGATATACCAGCTAGCACTACACAATTAGAAAGTTCTGTAGCCCAGAACCAGCTCTTCTATTGCCTGCTTCTACTGGGAAAGACATGAAAAATACATTTAGTGGTATGTTGCATATAGAACTGCAAAGAAAGCAAAAATTACTTTTAAAACATCCCACTCCATTTACAAGGCCACAATGACAATTATTTTGCATTTTCTCCAACATTCTCTCTCTTTCAAGTTCCTTTTACCACTTGGACTGTTACAGATACACACACGGACATTCACACCCTCCTTTAATACAAGCAGTCTGAGAAGGATAGCCTGCCTAAGCCTTCTTGGGCTGTATTTTTAATATATATTAACAAGATGACGAATACCCTGAGCAGACAAGTCAGGGAAAGCAAACGAAGACAAGAAATATTCTCAGGGTGTTATTGATTAACTGTTTTTCAGAACAGAGGGAATCATTTTTAACTGGTTTAAACTATGATGGACTTGAGTGGAAAATGCAAGCAGAGTTAGCAAGGAGCATAATTGACTGGGCATGGAACTAAGTAACCTCTCAGCATGCTGGAAGTGGTGGAGTGAGGGGGGGTTACAGCCAGGGCTGCTCTGGACCCACAACCCCTTCTTCGAAAGCGAACTCTGCCAGCAGCCAAAGACGACAGCGACAACAAGTAAGGGGGGGGGGGGGGAAGGGGTCCAGGCACTCAGTTACATGATCTAAATTCTAATCAAACATCATTTAAAGCATGTTTTATTTCAGCCTCTGGAGAGATAGTCCCTCCTGACTCCTCACCATGGCAACTGGTGTCTCATTTCAGAAGTGTCATGCCACATTATCATCTTGCCGGCTCACACACTCCTGCCTGACAAGTTCTCTCTGCCCCTTGTGACAACCGTTCCAGGCTTATGCTGTTTATTTTTGGTGTCAGCCTGGCCCTGGCAGATTGAAAGGCAACCTCAACCCCTTGAACAACAAGCACCACACCCCACTTGGTGATAAGAGATGATTTGAGAAGATATTTGCTTACATGTGTATACGCAATTTGCTGTATGATGATACCCAACGTGTCTGTGTGCATGCATGCATGTGTGTATGCATTCAAAGGAGAAGGAAATGCAGAACAGTAACATTTCATGAGAAAGCAAACAATTCATTTCAGTTCCCAGATAGTAGATTTCAATCATCAGATCCTGTTATTTGCACATAACAATAATAAAATGCAGGCCAAAATGGCATCATAGGTACTCTCTCCTTAGAGAGATGAATGCAAAGCTAGACATTATCTCTGCAAAATACCCTTACTGTGTCCCTGCAGGGTGCTGCAAGGTACAGCAGCAAAGACACTCCATAGAAGACATGGGGATAAAACATAATAGCAATCTGCAAAAGAAATGTGCTAGAGAGACACTTCGAGCCAGATTCATCTCTCTTTTTGTGGTGTCTGTTTGGAGCAACATCACTACTGTCAATGAATTACCTGGGATCACCTGCACACAAAATTACAGCTTGACTGCTTCTCTCCACTCCGATGCAAGTAACGAATCGTGTTCATCATGGCCAAGACTTCCTTAACTCTTTTGTACAGCCGCTAGCAAAGTAAGACTGAAACTACAGCTGGGGCTTCTTAGTGTAAGTGTAATAATAATGCTAATACTAATTATGGAAATGTGTATTACATTTGCTATTAACAGTAAACATAACCAAATAGTAATATTTTTGACATTTACATTTGGTTGGCTGAGATGATGGCAGTAGAGAACAGTTCTTCAGTCCATTCAAGAAATCCAGAATTTGAAATACTTTTCCACCTTTCCATCCAAGCAGTGTTGAATCGTTGATGAATTGTTCTGTTGATACCTAGAAATAGGCAGGGAGGAAGCTCTAAGGATTCAGATGCAATGTCTAGTTAGCAACAGCACAAAGAAGAAATGAAGGAATAGGTGTTGGTAGTAAAGAGGTCAGTACAGATTTCACATTTACCATCCAGACGAGTTTCTTTGACTCATGAAAAAAGACAGATGAGGATCCACTCTGGAACAATGCACCAAATGAAGAGAATGTACTTCTCAGCCAAAACATCAGGTGTCACCAAAAGTGATTTTTTTCATAGAAGTTACAACCATGTTGAGACAGATGGAATCCTGGTTTGTGTTAATCAATAACTGATCTTTCAATTATCATTTTCATGGACAATAATCAATTTTAACATTGCTAACCAAATTAATTGAATCTAATTTGCCACAACTGCCACATAAACTCAGCAGAGTATCAGACTGCAGTGGGTCACTTAGTGTCACAGCCACCAGGAACATCATTATCATAAGATTTGTACATTTTTTTCACCTGAGTGCCAAAACACACTGAAAATGTGTGAAAAACACACAATACTGAAAATGCAGCCAGTTGCTTGGAAACGTTTTACTTAAATGGAGAAAAGCAGCATAAAATGCAATATGTGTGATAAAAAGCTTACATATTTCAGGTCATCTACAGGCACTGGAGTTCCAATCCACACATTCTATGTGGAGATCAGAGCATTACCCTCTGAGCAGCCAAAAGTGACTGATTTCAATAAAAATCCTCATCATTGTCAAGAACTTCACTGTGATATTTTCACAGAAGTGATCGGGAAGCTGGTTATTGAAAATACACTACAAATAGAATTGCTGAAGTCATGGCTTTTTCCTGCTTAACATGATTCATCTAACGTCTGTACCAGTTTCTCTGTGGAAAGACAGTGATGAACAGAGAGTACTAAAGGAAGATCCAAACCAAGAGCAGTAGCCAAAGGAGGCCATATCTATCTCAGTACATACCTGAACTCTTCTAGCAAAGATCACCAGGCCATGAGTAATATGCACAGTGGTGGATAGGTAACCAAAAGACTGAATGTCAGTTGGAACAGGGGACCAAAATTCTCCTAAGAAGTGAGACACACTGACACCAAATATCTACATGTCTATAGTTGTGGTTTTAATTTAGTTTACAGGCCTGTTTCTATGCGCTGGCCCTAGGAAAGAGATGCGAGTGTGGTTTATCATGCAGTTTCAAGAGGTCACAACATGAACAAACACTTGACTCAGTATCTTTGAAGTTATCATGTCAGAGAAAGAACCATAAACCAGGCAAAAAACTCACACAGTTAACAAAGAAGCAATCCTTGATCAAATAGGGAACTAATTAGAAAACAGTTTTCATTAAAAATAAACAAACAAAGCAATATGTTCATTTAATTTTTAATCCATTTTCTCGTAACTGTACCATAGAAAGACAGAGGCTTACAATAGCAAGGCACTTGTAAACAAAATATGATCATCCCAAGACACACTAATGGTATTTTACAGAGTTTGGAAGAGGAGAGCATGTACATTTTTAAAACTATAAAAAGAGGAGAATTAATGATGATTACGGAGCGGCAATGAAGCTCCAGAGCTGCAAGTCCCATAAAAAGCTATAAATGCAGCAAATGCTGCAGGAGGTCTTTCCAGGAGAGAAAGAAACAGAAGACAAGGGGAATATTTCACAATGCAGAAACAGCATGCAGGGAAAGGAGGAGGGACCGATGCCTATATGGCTATTGCTAACCAGGGGTTTAATTGTCCCCCCAGCTGCACAGCTGCAACACCTCATCAGCTAAGATTTCTCAGTTTTCATATAAAAACTCATCTGTATACCTAGAGGCAGAATTTAACCTACTCTCTCAAACAATACGCAGATTATGGGAAAAGGACACCCATTAGAGCAAAATATCACATTGTCCAAACACCTGGCGAAGAAACACACAGTATTTACATAAGCCAGCAGTGTTATTTTTCTGAACATGCCTGTGTACTTTTACAGAAAACCTTATACGCAAAAAGATTCAGAACCATGTACATGCTTACATGTGTTACTGCTACCACATAACTGAGCCTGGGAGACTTCCATTCCCAAACGCTCCGGTGAACACAAGCACTGCTTCACAGGCGTAGGAGAGCAAACTCGCACAATGGCTGCAGTGATGAGCTGTTGAAAGAGAACTCACATTGCCTACACGAGCCATCCGTTCACGTCTGTCCACAAGTCTTCCTCGTCCCAGTGCATGCTTTTCATACTCCATTAAAGAAAATCACTGGCGTTCTCAGCAAACAAGCATCCCAGAAATGGACCCAGGAAAGACTGGTAGAAACTCAGCTTCGGCAAGCAAATCCCATATTTTTGTCTTATCTTTGCAGTCACTCATGAGTATCCATACATCCATCTGGCTACCTACCTTCATAAAAAGCAGACCTAATTGCAACAAAATACATAATAATAATTCTGTTGTTTCTATGATTCCACTTTTTTCCACCAAAAAGCAGGTAATAAAACAACAAGCTCTCTAAAACAGACATTACCAACCCATGCCATGCAAACAAACACTTCACCATTTTATAATCTCACATGTCAAAAGAACATCATCGTTCCCTTTGGTGCCTTAAAATATCAGTTCCATAAAATTACTAAAAGGCTGAACGGCAGCACAGCCTAACACTAGCACTGCCAAGAACAGATAAGAGGGCTCACAGTGCCTTTATGTCCAGGCCCAGGCAATGGTTCCTCTGTAGCGTCCCTAACTGGGACATCAAGTTTGGATTTCTCACACTTGATGTATCAGGTCTCTCTTCTTCCTCCCCCCCCCCCCCCAAGTCAAATGGGAAAACTGCTTAACGTATCTGTGACTCTATTTCCCTCCTAGCTACCCACAAAAAACACATTCACAGCCACCTCAGAGAAGTGGTGCTAATTTGCAAAGAAGTCAGAACTTGCAAAGAAGTCAGAACCTCCCAGCCACACATCTGCGCTCGTTTGGCTCTGAATTTGCAAAGCCACGTGGATGGCATGAAACGCTGTCAGAAGTAAAGCACTAGCGAGGCCCACCTTGTACGTGAGCTTTCCAGGGAGAAAAGCCGGCTGGAGCAGTCCGAACGTGAGCCAGCATCTGCCCTCCACAGAGACAGCACGCTTGGAGCGAGGGCCAGCTGCAACCTGAGCCACTTAGGCAGATATAATTGTATCAGCACACTTTTCTGCAAAATGGGCATACTAGCACTTCCCTAACTCATTGCAGCACAGTGAGGCTAATCAAGAAATATTGTGGGGTGCTAAATATGAGGGGAGAGAGAGAGAAATCTCTTACATAGTCTAGTTTGTCTGTTGTTGTAGTTGCTTTTAAATAACAGCGCACAGAGCATGACAGATGCTGACAGACAGAAACAGGCTCTTCCAGGGAATGGATGGGGCTTTCTAGCTTTCCCCTTTCAGAGCAGTGTAAAAAAAGAATCGGACCAACATCACGGATGAAAAATACCAAATGAAAATCTGAGTGTAGCTGCTGTGGGCTCTTTTTAGCTCAGACTGCCAGATTTACAGCAAGCCTATAATTTTGCAGACTAATAGGATCAAGTTGGTGTCGAAAGAGGGAGGAGGGGGCAGAAATAAACTCTGAGCTTTAAGAGGAGGAGGAAGGAGGCTGGTGAAAACGCTAGTATTTACTTACCGTAAACGCTAAGCCTATAAAACGTTCCCTCACTGAGCAGCCCGGAGTGCCAGGCAGACGACGACGACACCATGCTTGAATGAAGTTGTATACTGTTTCACGAAAGCGGCAGCTCGCCGCAAAACCAAGATTAGTAACGACCCCAGCTTTCCTGGCACAGGATACCAGAGCACACCAACGTGTTCTGACAGCACCCGGCACGCTCGCGGACGCAGCACCAGGGCTGCTATTTACCTCAACGTATTTTTTAATTTAATTTATTTTTTTAAGCCAAAGAGGGAACGGGTTCCTGGGGTGCTGCTGCATCCTTCCCTTGAGGCAAAACCTCCCCAGTCAGGGCGGCCACGTTGCGTTTGGGAGCGGCGGCGAAGACGCGGCAGCCTGGCCATGGCACCCAGCAGGACGCGGCAGCTCAAGGGCCTCGCCGCCGCACCCCGCGTGCGCCGAGATCCTTGATTAATTGTTGTTTGTGTGTTTATTTAATGAGGTATGGAGCAGCCTCTAGTGGCGGCCGGCCGGCAGCGGCTCCGCCGTGGGAGGCCTCGCGCACGCGGCCGCTGCCAGGCAGGCGACAGGGCGGCAGCTCCCGTCCCGCCGCCCTTCGCCTTCCCGCCCTGGCTCCTTGCAGCCCCGAGGCACCTGCCCTC
Source organism: Rhea pennata (assembly GCF_028389875.1). Taxonomy (NCBI): domain Eukaryota; kingdom Metazoa; phylum Chordata; class Aves; order Rheiformes; family Rheidae; genus Rhea; species Rhea pennata. The sequence goes on from NC_084682.1 coordinate 2,576,094, forward strand.
CCCGTGAGGCTTCCCCTCCTCACAGTTATCATGCTTCCTGCCAAGTCCCCGGCGGCAGAGGCCCTCCCGGAGGCGGTTGGGGAGGGGCAGCGAGTCCCCACTGGCAGAGGCCATCCCGGAGTCGGTCGGGCAGGGGCGGCCATTTTGTGGGCATCGTGCCCGACCCGAAGCGAGGGCAGCGCACCCTGGCCCTCCGCTGGGACCCGTTGTTTCTTCTTTTTCTCCTTTCCTTTCATCCCAGGTACAAATTACCCAGTCCTGGATAGTGGGAGCGGGGCGAGGATGGGGGGGGACCTTCCCCCAGGGCAGGGGCCCTGGCCAGGCTTGGCACCAAGATGGCTCCGTGGCAGCCCGGAGGCCACCGGCCCACTCCCGGCGCACTGTGTGGGACTTCAGCAGATTCGTCCTCAAAAGTTTCACAAACACAGGCTTAGAAAATATCTCTAAAAAAGGGCCTGATACGGGACGCAATAAAAGGCCCTGCAGCAGCTCAGCAGAGGTGAGCAGCAAGCTCTTGCCAAGGCTGGTTTGCCAACATGGATCTAGGCTCCCATTTTAGTCTTCTATATAGTAATGGGCAATTTTCCTGAAAGAAAGATATAAGTAGTTTTATTAAGCAAAGCTCTCAGTTTTCCTGTAGTCCCTGCTGTCTGCTGACTCGAGGCAGTATGATGATAAGTGCTTAAAAGTTGTTTAGATACCTCCTGAATCAGGCATCAGGCAGCTGGAGTGAGCCAAAAGGACACTTTTTCCTCCAAATATTTATGCAAGTTTTTGAAGGAACACTTCATCCCGATTAACACGAGACAAGTCTGATTTACCGTGTTTGACCATAGCCATCAATACATCCAGCTACTGTTACTCCTGGCTCTGTCACAGACCTGGACTTAGCTACCTCAGGGATGCTTGGGGGTTTAATTAATGAAAAGCGTGTGAATCAGAAATCCTCAGCTGAAACGTGTTACAGAAGCACAGAGCATTGTCTGATCACTGCTTGGGTTAAACTGATCCGTCCATTTGCCTGGTCAGATCAGGCAGCCTTATAGCATTTGGTCCCTTCCTCTTCTGTCAAAATGCCGTTTCCTTGAGTTAATTATTTCTTGACATGGTGTTTAAAAAAAAAAAAAAAAAAAAACTTAGCCTAAAAAATACCCCTACCCTTGTATATTTTCCACTTCCTTCCTAATGTTCCTGTCCACCTCTGTGGATTTACATGAGGAAGAAGTTTGCAATCTGTGTAATCTGTGAATTTGATATTAGATATCTAAGAGACTTAATTAATCCTTTGACCAAGAAGCAAAGACTTCCCTCGCCTATGTAAAGAAAATCTCTCACTCAAGGGCAAAATTTTTTTTTCTAGCTGAAACTTCCAGTCAGATCTTCTTTGAAAACCCCCTTTTTTCTACATTTCAGGCTTTTCATCCTATTATTCCACCTTAGCAGCTGGGTGACCACTTGCCTCAATGTTATTCTCACCTGAAGTTCCTCCCAGATCATCTCTCCAATTTATAATACTTGTGTCCACCTTAACTCCTGCAAAAGTAAGTGCTAGAGAGCAATAGCCCTTAGGATCAAAGTAGAAATTCTCCTTACTTAAAGGGAGCACATTTAACTGTCAAGCATTTCTTGCCCATTTTTTGTCTCCTCATTACTGATAGCTTTCCCTAGTTACCCCTACATCTGTGTGTTCAGCTTTTGAGTATTAGCAGCACCACCTTGGACAGTTCATGGGACAAGGGAACCAATAAAAAGGCATTCATGAAAATGACCATTTCAAGGGAGATAAAATATCATTAGGTGAAATGGATTTGCTGGCACTCCTCACCAAATTTAGCACCTATTAAATTATAGAAACCATTATTCTCTTACACAGAAAATTCTGAAACTTTCCCTCAAAGATATATTTTATTGTTTTAAGTGGAGTTTAAATCTATTTTTTCCTTGTGATAAATCTCTGCATATGAATTTTCTTAGAGATACAGTGGTTCGCTGTTCTACTACTGATTTTATTGATCAAATAGGACAATATGCCCTTTCCCTACAGCAAATGAATCTTTCTCTCACAAAGTGAAGCATTTTGGAATTTTAATAAGTTGAGTTTTCACACCATGAGCCTTAAACCAGAAAATATTGGTCAACACTTAACCAGAGTTAGTAAGTGATATAACTTATTGCATTAACCTTATTAATAGGACAGCCTACCAGAAATAAACCAAGTGCAAGGAATAGTGTTGTATCTCCCAAGTGTGATTCATCTACATCCCATCCTCATGTTTTCCTACTGCCTTTTCTAAATTCTGTCTCCTCACTGGCCTTGCTGTCCACCATACAGTTAAAGACAGTAAATGCCATGACCTATCTGATGGCCTCTTTGGAGTTGTAGAAGAGGTTCTTCTTTCTTTCATTGAATGAGAGCTCTGGGCAAACTGGAGGTTGCAGAAGCACAAATATTCTGCAAGACTGCAATCAAACTTCCCCTGGCTGGCGGCCTGGGTGCGAGAGGCCAAACTAATTAAACAGAACATCAACACACTGAGGAAGTCAAGTGTCTGAATAAAGTTGCCTGGAGAAAAAGGGGTAGATTGGAAAAGTGGCTGCCTCATGAAGGAAGGAAATGTGACCTTGCAATACAAAACTAAAATGCACTCCTAGGAATCCTTTCTGCAGACACCTAAAGGGAATCCATGCTGCCTATTCCCAGCAGATATTGTTATACGTGCTGGCGGCAAATGCAGAGGGGAAATGAGAAAAACTAGTTCTGTTTGATCACCAAGCATAGAAAAGTGGAAGAGAGTGGATGCACCTCTGCAAACAATTTTTTCCTCTTCCTTTTTAACATTAAGAAACTTTGAAACACCTGCAGTGGGAAACAAAAGGTTAATTAAAAAGAACCCCAGTCTTTGCACTAAACTGATTGCTGGGACTCCTGCCAGCCTGGGAAGGTTAAAGAGCTCAAGCATGCGTGGGCTGCGGGGGGAATGGCTAAAATTTACAGCTAGCTCCCTGGAAAGTCACAGTTCAGCTGTTCTCCCGAAGCAGGTGCTCATGGGAGCGGGCCTGTCCCTTTCAAAGCGTGAAGATTGATGAAGCCTTCGCTCTCACCAACTGTAAATATACAACCAGCCTTGTCAGAGCAGGTTTGTAACATCCCTTGCTGACAGCAAGAAATTTTTTTAACCTCCTAAACACACACACACCTACCCTACACAGATTCACGCACGAACACAAAAGTACAAAAAAAAAAAAATCCTATTCTTACAATATAGAGAAACACCAGTAAATAAAACAGTGGGGAAAGGCACTTATGTTTTCCCTGCCAAGAGAGACAGTAGACAGAGGACACACATGGGGTGATTTCATCCTGTCCTTTAGAAAACAAGCAACATCTTCCTTGGGCCTTGCAGTTTATGGCCAAGTACTGTAAGACAGCTCAGGTGCTTCAGAGAGCCAAAACAAGAGCCTAGCAAGCTTAAATCAGTCGGGATGTGTGCTGCCAGCCACCCCACATGGGCATAAGAGATCCTACAGCTAAAACAACCCTTTTACTCTGCCCTAATGCCTGCTAGCTGCAGACCTCATAGCATATTACACATATGAATTATTCTTTGCAGCTGTACCGTGGTCTCTTAATAAAGTTAGGTACTTCGTGCTTCGACTGGGATTTTCAGAGGCCTAGGAGAATCCCCCACCAAGGGAATATAGCTGCTCTAGGGGCAGTCAAGTCTCCTGACTCCCTGGGGAGCCAGAGAGACAAGAAAGGGGTCAAGCAGTACAGCATTGCAATAGGGCTGGTACATAGGTCTCAGCCTTGGAATCTCTTTCTCTGCTTTTATGTCATGTATAATATAAATCCAAGCACTCCTCTCCCATAATTAATGGGTTAGTTCCTTGAAGACACCATGGCAGAGGTGAGTCCTCAGAGAATAGTTTCACTAGGAGAAGCCTGGCCTTCATGATTAGCTTAGGATGGGCATTTTGTGTCCGGTTAATTGGGCAAACGAATCAGTAACACCTCGGGTCAGGTGCTTCCCAAGCGCACAGCCCTTAGTGCTGCCTCGGAGCAAAGATACGATGGATGATGGAGCAATCCACAGCTGAGAGGTAACTATTGCTCCATAGAAGAAATTATTTCCACTAATAATGTTGAAGAGTCACAGGCAAATCTAGCAGGTAAGTATAGCAGTGGCAAGGCCTCCCCAAAGCCCATGGAAACCAGAGAGAGACTATGAATTGACTTCTGACTTCAATGACTGAATTCCTTGGATGACTGGGAGCAGAATTAATATTCTTGTCTGACTTTCTGTATTGCCCTGCCCCAGAATTCATTTTTAGCATTGCAGCCAGCTTAACTAAAATAATTCTGCGACATCCTTTGCTCTTTTCTTTCCCAAGGAAATTCCTTCCATGTTATCATTTCTCTAAGGCAAAGTTTCAGGATAATAAGAAGTCTAGGAAATTAGGCCAAAAATCTCCTAGGTTTAATGTTGCTCTTGCAGAGTGGCGGGATTAAATTGGTTGTTTTAGGAAACAACAACACGTTCTAGTTGCCCCAAAATTTTACCTTGGAAAAAAAATGGTATCTTTTTCTCACTCCACTGCTTCAGTTTTATTACTTCTTTCTGCTTATTATTAATAGATTAGCACAGGACTCCATGTCCCTAGGGCTCAATGAAATATCCTCTGTGCTCTTATGCAAAAGAGGCCTTGGATAATTTCTTCAAATTTTGGAAAGCCCTTTGGTTATCTCTTTCTACATGAGAAAGAAATTTCTACATCTCCAACATAAAGCTTCAACAGACCTAGCCTGCATGTAGACTTATCCAGGATAAGTCCATGTGCATTTCCTTCAAGATACTTAAAGAATGACCACAACATTAAACACACACACACACCTCACTCACTGTTTGCAAACTGTCACATTCCTGCTTTTGCTTATGTTACATCCCTTCTCTTAAATTCTTTGACTGACACAGCTGTTTGAACTGCTAATGCTCTGTGATGAGGACTGTCACCATCATTTCTGGTGTGTTTACCCAGTGCCTCTCACAACAGGGTTCCACTCCCTGGTGCAGTCCCTTGCGCTACTGTATGCTAATAAATAATAGGAGAAAAAGGTAACTTCCCTCTTTTCAGCAGAAGAAATACAACAATCCTGATGAATGCACCAGGGACTGGGAATGTTTCCAGAAACTGTAAGGAAAAAGGAAGTAATTTATTGCAGGTGCTAGAAACACATCTTATACCTTTGAATACAGGTGACCATCACTTGTTCAAACGACTGGTCCTGTCCTTGGAGGAAAAAGACCACAGAGGTCTGCTTCTACTGTAGTGAATGGCAAATACCAGAGTCCTCCCTGGGCTTCAGGGGGCAAGCACAGACACATGCTTGCACTACACTCCAGAGCAGAGCTGAAAAGTAAAACTGATCTGAAATACAATTAAATTTTCACAATAAAATTCCACTCAGATCTTTCACGACATCCAAAATGCTTAGAGCAATTTTTCTATCAGGTTCGTTATCACCCTTCAAACAGCATTACCATTCACCTCCAGTTTTATTTTGCTTATCCCTTCAGTAAACTCTGCCTGCTGATGTTTCAAATCCCTGGTTATTTGCTTGTTTTTGCCATGTGCCTGTTACTCCAGGATCCCCTCACCACTGCAGCCATTTGGTGCCCTGCAGCCAGGAGAGGCCCAAGTTCTCCTTCTGCTCTGTGTGCAGGAGAGCTGAGCGGGAGGAAGGCACCCTACACGCTGCTCCCCCACTTTCAGAGCTCCTGTGAATTTCCAGAGGGTTTAGATCAAACCACATTCCCTGGGTTATGCCCAGGGAATATACTTTCTCAGCAGCCTAAATTAATCAAGCTTTTTTTGAGGCTAATGGGCTGCTGCAATTTCCATCAGCTGAGGATCAGGCCAAAGAATATGCTTTTATTTACTCATCAAGATGTTACCAAGGCATCATCTCCCATTCCCTCCCTCGCATAACTCCCTGCTCAGCATTTGTCTGATGAAGAGGAGGAAGCTGAAAGCCAAAGCAGTGTACGCACCTGCTCTGTCCTCCTTCTCCCAGCCCTCCAGGCCCACCCAGCAAATCATGCCAGATTACAAGTTTCAGCAGCTGGGAGCATCTGATTATTTTTATGGAAATTTGCTCCAAGTTCAGAAGTGGATCAATGACAATTTCTCAAGCCAGTTCCATTTTGAGAACCAAAATTGACTTCTGGAGAAACTGCTTGATTTTCCAGTTTTTTCCCACCAGAAAACAGACTATTACATAGGGCAAGAGTGTTATAATTCAACCTCAAATAGGTTCTGGGCCTATTAGACCCAGGTATAAATCTCACATAGATTTCAAGGAAAACAGAACAGGTCTCTGCTTTACTCTCCCTTGCCACCGCTTTATGCCAGAGAAAGATGGGAGTAAATCCATTTGCTGATATTTAATATGCCATGCCAATGTAAATGACAGCACAGAACATAACACTAGAGAGGCTCAGGCTATTCATCTGGAGCAATTTAGTTCTTCTATTCCTTTTCTGAACTATGAGCAATTTGTGCCACGTCTGCTGCCTGACCACGCCACTTCTTGCTTTATGTATTGTCTTGCTATCTGCCCATCTCTCTCTGTCCTCATTTTCCTTTCTTTTTATATTAAAAAAAAAAAAAATCTACTTTTAAGATCTTTCACTTGTGTATGAGTCCCCCTGTTTCTCTCTCACCAGTCACCTGACTGATCTCTGAATCGCACTTTGACCATATTAGCAGCAATTCACACACTTTTTCACACTAGCATCCTCTCTGGCACTCTCCCCCCGGCCTGCAGGACCACCATGACTGCACTTGTGACAGTTATGTCAAAGTCTAGAAACGCAGGGCTGGACACATGCTTATTGGGAACAAACCTGACTCACCTTTCGTTGTTCAAAACCACAATTCCCATCATTAGGGAAGAGTTTTAATTGAAGAATCTGCTCATAAAACAGTAGTGCAGTGTTAAAACTGCATTTTTACAGGCTGTAATTGTGTCAGAGGAGGACACTGGACAGGCTCAGGAGGAGAAGCAAGGTTTATCTTTGGTTCAGTTTGAACCCATCCAGCATCTCCCCAGCCTTCGCTTACCCCCTAACAGTCACCTCAGTGCAGTCTATATCTCGAGCTGAAAGTAGTCTCAGCACTGTGTCACCAGACTGCAGGGCCTTGGAAGGGGGTGGGAAAAAGATCCATAGCCAGAACATGGTTTCCAGTACAGTCCGATGTGGTAAACTTGTATTTCATGGTGTGCAGTGTCCGAGTGTCTTGGCCTCCTGGTATCCCTGATGGGATAACGTGGTGGCATATGCTGCAGTAAAGGGTTATCCTGGCCCACGACAAAGGTCCTGCTGCCTGTTCTGTGGTCAGGAAAAAGCAGCACAACCTTCTCTGTCTCTCTTCAAAGAATTTCAGACTTTCTGTTCTTCGTTGTCTATCTTCTCACCTTTGCCAGAAGTGGGATCTGCCTACAAGAGAACCGAGAGGAAGTTTGTGTATTTTGGGTACCTTTCTTTCATGCTCCATCATACAGCTCAGGGGCTGAGGCTTTCTTTGTGGGGGCCTGTGTGACCACAGGCTCCTCAGAGGTGGGCAGAAAGCACTACCTCTCTAGCCTGTCTTTTAATACATTAAAATTATCTTGGGGCACTGGAGGTAACAAAGATTCATGCAAATTTCTGGCATCAGGTTAGCACAGTGCAGTGCTTTCTGCAAGGCCCTCCATAAAGAGGCTTTTAATTTAGCTCTAATAGGGAGGTTATTGTATGTTAAATAAATACTAATTGATTATTTAATATATATGCATTGAGGGTTAACTGCTATGTAATGAGCTCCTCTCCATTAGTGGAGCTGCTAAACGTCAATTAATACGGGTTTCATAATCAATTGATATTTAACATGCCCTAACTTCCCTATTTAGACTTAATGGGTCAGCATTTTTGAAGTGGCCAGTGCCAATAGTTTCTTATAAAAAAGAAAAAATATTTGTTAGGAGATTTACAACAGGACAGAAAGTTATGAATCTATTAAAAGCTCAGCAAATCACCTGCACAGAGCTGGACACAGCAGGGTTGCCCTCTCTGAGGCTAAGAGCTGCACAAACCAGAAACCTCTGCTTTCCCAAAGGAAATGGGAGAGGGCAGTCAGCTTCCCTTAATTTGTGTGGGACTATTACTTCTTCCTACAGGGAGCTTCGTGGAAAGATGCTCAGTTCCATTACATTCTCTGCTTACTCAGGACATTAAGCAGTACTTGGCATACAGCTGGGTTTGGCCCTGCTGTGATCCTGTATAAACTGGTGTTATCGCCACTGCACTTAGCTGTGCACTACAGATGGGGTATGCAATGCCCCGTTTGGAACTGACTGCAAGATAAATATCGGGAACAAGGGTTTCAAGGACAACCAGGGGATTTAGACACACAGCTTCCATTTATTTTAATAAGCATCATGTCTCCAGATCTCTCAGCTGCATTTTTAGAAGTCTAAGACTTTATTCTTTCTGCCTCTCTTCCCCAAACACACACAAATAAATCATGTACAAGCCATTTGTGGTGTACACCAGGAAGAGAACAAGGAAGTTTTTAATGAAAGGAGTGATCATAGCACATTAACTACCATTATCTAACACTACTTCTCTATTTTCCTTGCTGGCAGCTTTCAGACAGTTTTCATGATGTGGCAGAGTTGAGCTCAGCTTGACAAAAATTCAGGGGGGGGGAAGAGAACACACCCAGAAGTGCAGGATCTTCTCCTACTGGAGAGTATACTTTTCTGGTTCACCCTCTCCTGCACTCAGCTGGATTCCCGCACCCCCCAGAACCCAATTCTGTGATTCTGTAACCTAGCAGCCCACTCCAGAAGCTAAATGCTCCCACTAGGTACTACTATATTTCTGCTAAGTATTACTACATCTCTGATCAGCAGGGCCGGATGACGGATTCCCATTTCAGCGTTCTCACCCTGGTATGCAACAGCACTCATTAAAGACGACTTGCTCACTTTGCTGTTGTGAAAAGCAGCTCATCTTATCCATACTAAAACCAGGTCAATTAATACAGATTGTCTAACAGATGTTAATATCACCATTTAAATCCTAGTCTGGGCAAGGTCCTTATCTCCCACACTTGCTTAGCAGGTTTTGTAAAGCCTGTGGATGTTTTAAGCAATAAAACACAACATGCAGAACAGATAAAAACCATGGAAATACCTTCTCTTCCTGCATTTGAACAGCACTAAGACAATGGAGCTTAAAGCATCATTGCAGCTTCCAGGCAGTATTACAATGCAGATAATAAAGATGAAGAAAGAACAAAGAGGAATATGTGGCCAGATCATGGGATGAAGTCTATGGGCTGATTTATGTCATCTGAGGATCTGGCCCAGTTAGATCTAATTTTAACATCCTTGACAAATTCTCTTTAACGACAAACTGTCAAATAGGAATCTTTTCCCCTCCCCTCATCCGTCCATTTCTATGAGCTGTTCCCTGTGACACCACTCTTCTCAAACAGTAATTGGCAGCATCATTCCATTAGCACTTATTCTTAGGGCCTGAGGATTTCATTCCTGATTTTCCTGTTGTCCAAATTCATGTCTTTTAGTTTAACACATGTGCATGCTGTGTGCATATGTGTGTGTGTGTGCGCAGGGAGGAAAACAGTACTTCAACCTGAAAGGGCCATTGTGTTCTTAAGAAAAAAAAAAAATCTTACGGAAGCAAAAGAGCTAATTACTGGTGACATGTAGATATGACTTGCAGTAGGAGGTGCCTCTAGGGTCTACAGCAAACAGTCTAAATTCCCCTTATAAGCATTTTAAATGGATGATGATCCTAATGAACTTAATAGCATCACTATCCAAGGACAGCATCAACTCATTGCCATCCTGTATTCTGCAGAAATAGCTTCTCTTTAAACAGTGTGCCCCTGCTTTGAACAGTAATGGTTTTAAAAAGTGTCTTAGCACACAAAGGCAAAATCTTTTTTGAAACAGGGTGGAATTGGTTGGTGATTATCACTGAAAAGCTGGCAGCCACCAGCTAACCTTCTAACAATGAAATATGGGAATTTACCTTCATGCTTCAATGCTTGCTATTCAGCTGTCTACCAGGGTCTAAATCAATGATTCTACACCCTCCACTCAAGGTTTCTCTTTCAAATGCTGCAGATATGACCTTAAGTTCATCATCTAAACAATGCAGTTCACGTTTAATTTCATTAATCTAAGATCTTCCATAAAATTGCAATATGGCACCATACCTTTCAAGTACCTTCATTAAAATCCATGTTATTTCTAAATCCTATGCATATCTATGAGGTCATATGGTGTTTTATTAAAATGGATTTTTGAAAGGCTCAGCTCTTTTATCACCAATTGTCATGAGGTAGTTTACAATAAAAATTAAAAAAAAAAAAAAAAAAAAACACACCTCTCCTATCACTCAGGTGATGAACAGATGACCTATCTCTGCAAATTACCACCTTTCCTAATTTTTACCCTTTTTACAAGGATTTTATATTTGGAGGGAAGAGAAATAAACTACATGAACCCTCCTTGTTCATATATTTTCTGATACTTACTATGGCTGGTACAGTTACCCTTTTGAAGTGGATTGTGCCATTCAGATTCAGAGAACTTTATTTCCAAAACTTTCCCCCCAAATATCTTTATGATACCATGTTCTCAAACTGCACATTGTATTTTTTGCTATTTTGGGATAATATACTGACACAAGCATATTTCTCTACTGCACCCCTTTCCCTATCTCTTGTCTATATTATGTATTATTTGGTATTGGGACAACACTTTGGAAGGCCAGTTAGAAGCAGAGGTACCACAACAGTAGATGTCAAGAGCACAAAAGACAGATTCTGCCCTAAAGAGACAACACTCTTAGCACTCCCCATCCACTGAGATCAGAAGATACTTAAAGGAAAGAATTCTTTCCTTTGTTTTGTGCTTGCTGCAAGCAAACACAATTTGTACAGTAAAGTTCTTGCATAATCCAGGCACACATGCATAATAATAATAGCAATAATGCCAAACAAATAGATTAATCATCTTCTTAATAAGTGCACATTGAGACCAGCCTCTACACCTGATACTGCAGAAGCCTCAGCACCCAGCTGCCTTCCTGCACTCACAGAGCCTGCAGACCCAGAGAGCAGGCTCCAGGCGGCAGCAGCCTTGACAGCATTATTTCCAGGACCAAAAAATAAACTCATGCTACTGGTTACCTGCACTTACCTGAGCTGTGCTGGACACTGGCCAGGCTTTTGCACATCGCTGGCTGCTTTCACTCAAGGAGGAGGGCTGGGCTTCCTCAAGAACATGGCACAGGTGAGGTACATTCCCCTAGCCCAGCACAGGATTTGCCAATTCTCCCTCTTTATGAGCATTTGCTTCACTCCCTTCCTATAATGAGAAGTAAAATAAAGTGCTGTGCTCCAGTATTTATTGCAAAACCACCAAAACACACTTTCATAAGAATTCAAAGCAACAGCAAGTTCCTTAAAAGAAGAATGTTTTATGCATCACCATGTGAACCAGGAAGCAAAAACACCAGAAAAAGACAAGGAATAAAAGTTTTCTGTAGCCTTGTGGAGCCTCAAGAATACCTGCTTTACTTCTTAAATCACATGTGCCAAGTGTGGTCCAGCTGCACCAGGTTTTGTAGGACAGCTCAGTGGTATATACAAAAATCTCAACCTAGCATGTTTTCTACAGGCTTCATCAGACTTCTGCTGGTTTCTGCTAGTAAAGTCTGGAGCCTGCTGAAGTAACCAAAAGACTTCCCTGTGTATACGCAGTAGGTTTGGCCTTATGCTTTAATTAATTGCAAGTGATGCTACAATGGAGCAACCATTGCTCCCTCCTTAATTAAACTTGCTGCTCAAACGTAAGTTCAACACCCACTCTATCGATCACTTCTGAAAAAGCTCCAGCTCTCATTTTAGTGCTAAACAACAGTAGATCCCCAGCCAAATCTAATGCAAACTGAAGTATTTAAATTTTTCACAAAGGTAAGGACACAAATGATGTTATCAGTGCCAGCAGGAAAATAACACACCACAACGTTACCATCTCTTAAGTGAAATATTAAGAAGCAGCTTCAAGAGGCGAGGATGTCCCATGGTCCTGCCCTCGTGCTCTGCACTATTTTACTCATGCTCCAGCAGGAGACACTGCTACTGAGACGTCATCTGTGAAAAACCTTCCACAGTTAACACTGGTTGATGACTTCAGCCTCACCTTCCTTCATCCTCCCGTAAAAGAGTACCCGGGCTGCAGTACTGCGGTTATGGTGTAACATTACTCTGAAGAAGCAATTACAGTGAGCAGAGCAAGGAACTAAAGACAGGTCACCTAAATGAACTGAGGGAAAAGTACATGAGGAAACAAGAAAATGTCTTCATCACTTCTCAGGCTTCAAATTGGAAAAACAGGGATCAATACGGCAGAACTTCATTTAATGGTGTGAAAAACAATCCACCCCAAGACAGGCAGGAATCACTTACTGCAAAACAAACAGGCCAATTAGGTGCCCGCGGGAAGCCCCGCGGCCGCCCGGCCCCATTCCTCCAGCCTCAGCGCCGCACACGCGACGCTGCCGGCAGAGGATGCTCCGGGGCCATGCAGCAAAATATACCCAAAAAAGAGCCACGTGCAAGCCGTTTATTCCTTCTTCCCGCCTCATTCTGCATCCACGGTGCTCCCCGTTCATGCCCTCCTCCGTCAGCCCACCCTGCAGTTTGACTACATTTATGCCGGAAAGGTTTTCGGCATCAGTAGCGCAAGGGCAGCTGCTCCAGCCATGGTGCCGCGCGCCCAGGACGCTGCCCGGCATGCAAGCAGACCTGCCGCGCGGCGCTTCAGCGCTTTGGCTGTCACGGCCGCTGCCGGCTTCAGCAGCATATTAAACAGATTAATAGATGCAGTGTAGAGTGAGCATAAAACATGCCGGGCTTCGCCGTGGGCCAAGCGCCACGGAGGTGGAGAGTCTGGAGTTGAAATTTGCAGAAGTAACGTCATGTTATTAAAGCAAATTTGGCAGGAGGGGAAAATATGTTTGCTTTGCACTTAATAACGGCTACGAACGCGTATTCAAAATCAAATATTTGTAAGGCAGCGCGTCAGCGTTTTCTCCTCCCCTTTGCCAGTCACAACTGGTCCTTGTGTTACGAGTCATAGGAATGGTGGTTTAAAAGTCCATGAAAATGCAGAGCAGACATCAAGCCCAAATCTCAAATCTAACTTTGAATTTATATTTGTCTTCAAAAAAACCCCAACCCCACATCCTGTGGCCACAGTCTCTGGATGCATTTACAGAAAACAGCTATGCATTGCAATTTTTCTATTTTTTTCCATCTCCTGAAACATTGGTTGTATTTTCTCCCTTTATTTATTGGAGTGCTAAATGGATTATTTCAGTAATAAATCAGGTCCTTTCATTACATTTTTTAAGGTGTTGTCACTGTTATGAAGTACAGCGTGCCATCAAAATTAAGCTCAGATTGCATTACCACCTATTTTATAGATACAGAATTACTTGATGGGTTTTTTTTTTTTCCAGCAGCCTAAGCACTTCGTGTCTTTCCTTCAAAGAACAACTGGCTCCCTTGTTTCACAGAAATTTTCCTCTAGAAGTTATGAAAATTTCATAGAGAATGTCTCATGAGTATCTCTATATTATGCTTTAAAATAGAGGAAAGAGATTTCTGTTAGCCAAAACAAGCTCTTCAGGTGAATGCACAGAAATGTTAATATGCACAGGAAATACTACAGCAAAATTGCCCAGTGCGGCTGACTCCCCTCACTCACTGAGGTATAAATCAGGAGTAATTCCACTGAAGTCAGTAGAGTTACCTTACAGGAAAAAAATCAGCCAAAAGGGGACCGGAATCAGGCAGCCTCTCGGGGTTGCTGCCTTTGTGCCGAAGGCTGCTGAGATGCTGATTTCCAGGGTAATTTCTAGTAGACTTCAGCTGCGCCAGAGTCGCTTTTCCTTGCCTGCGGGCGTCACCACGTCCCCCCGGCTGAGCAGGCTGAGCCGGGTTCGCGGGTCCCTCCGTTCCACTGCAAAGGCCAAAAAGCATCATTTGCACTTAATTTCCAAACAAATCTCCACCTTTGAGAGCTGTGTATTTAAATTCCCTAATTAGGGATGGAAATTCCTACTTGGGTGTTTTATTATGCAGTGATTATATATGAAGCTGTATGACGGATTAGACGAGTACTAGCAGCAAGGCGAGTGCTGTGCGCGCACGCGCGCAGGGGCAGCCCGCCCGGCTGGCGGGACAGCGCGCCGGGGCTCGCGGCCCGCGTTTCACTCTCGGAGCTGCTCTGTGGGAACTTGGCCAGCAACATCAGAGCTCTCCGGGTGGAAAACGGAGGAAGGCCGTGTCCCTGCCCGTGAGCTCCTATGGAAGAAGACTGTAGTACATACTTCCATATTATATATGCAAGTATATATATATGGAAGCCTGCTCTGGAAAACCTTGCCGAACGTGCGTGGGCTGAAAGCCTGCCCCGCGCCAGGCGCGCTCCTCCTCCTGCAGCAGTCCCTCCGCCTGCTTGCTGCGGCTCCCCGCCGGAATAGCCTTGTGCACGTGGAGGTCAGCGATGGGAAAGGTCTAGCTGATCTCCCATGGCAAACCCAGAAGCAAAGCTTTGGTACTGTTAAAGGCTTCAACTGAAAGGCGCATTCAAGAAAGCATCTACTTATTTTTAAAACACGTCTCCATTAAAAATACTGGAACTTGAGCATATGTTTAAAGCTAAGCATGTTATTAAAAGGCTTCCTGAATTACATCTTTATGAATATTATATTTACTTTAGGCATTAGATTAGGAAGAGAGACCTGCAGCACAGTTACTGCGCTGCGGTGTGGCCCGTTGCGCCAGGGCCCAGCCTGTGGTCCCCAGCGCAGGTCAGGTAGCTCAGGCAGGTGTGACTGCCAATGCACCCGGCTCACAGCCCGACCACCGACCGGCCGTCCCCTCATCGCCGCTGCCGCCACGTTTCTGTTCTTAAGTAATGGTTGTCATCTTCAGAAAGGGGGGGGGTTAATTTTCAAAAAGTGCAGAATTTTTTCAAAATTTATCTGCTATGCCTTTCCTTTAAATTGACCGCAGCATTCTTGTGAGGGTTTTTAGAAAGTCCCAGAAGCAATTCCTAAAGAATGTCTCAGCTGCAGATTATACGGCCTTCCCCAAACTCTGCTCTGCCTGATCCTCCTTTCACCCCTACTGACAGAAATGGGAGCAATCCAGAGAAATTAGTGGCGTTACCTACCCGTGTATCAGACCAGTGACACTTACAGTCCAATCTTCAGAAAAGTGACTGCAAATCTGTGCACGTCTGCCTAGTGCTACAAAGGCAATTTCAGAGACGGCGCTGCTGCGCGTCCCTGACGGTGCTCGGGAAGCTGTGTGTGCCAGCGGCCCACGGCTGGGTCCTCTGGCAAAACGCAGGACGTTTCAGTCATCTGCCGTTTCTGGCCGCGGCGCTGGCAAGATGAGAGGCTGACGCTGCGTGTGTTATTTAAGCCGTCCCTGCCTTTCCTCTGCAGTATCTTCAACTGCCCGACACTGGGGCGGCCGCGGCGTAGCGTACTGAGCCCGCACGGTTCCCGGCACTGCTGCCTCGATCCCGCGGAGAAGGGAGCAAATCCGGAGCCCCCCTGCAGGCAGGGCCTGAGCTGTGCTTTTTGCAGGTCGCGCAGCTCAGCCCCAGCTCCGTGCTGGATCGCGCTCCCGCGGACGCGAGGGCTGGAGCCGACCGTGGCAGCTCCCAGGCAGAGGCAGCGGTTTCCCTTCCGTACTCGGGGCTGGCTCCTCCTAAGCGCGGACCAGCGGACGTGGGTGCTGGGAGCTTGCCGAGGCAGGGCAAGACGCGCTGTGCTGCAGCCCACAGGGAAACTACCAGGTACCGCTTGAAACTTTCAGCGTTCGTTAAAGACGTAGCACAGGGCCAAGCTGCTCAAGGAGTTAAATGTATTAAGCAATTTACAATTAATATAGAACTCATTCCAGAGATATCTACTAGAGAGTACAACAGGGCAATTAACCCACTAATACACTAGGCTATTACATCGCTATGTCTCTTATTTTAGCCCGAGGTGATTTGAAACGCATTGGATTAAAGGATATTACAGGAGATAGCATGAAAAATAGCTTAATGTAATGAGCCATCCCGTGATGTCTGCTATTAAAGATGATTTGCAGTTGAAAACTACAACATACAGTAGTTCAGCCATTTAGAAACATGAGTATATTTAACCCTTTTCTAGCCCATATCCCTTAGATAAATCAGTGCAAGAGTTTCTCCCCCTCCCTCCCCCCCACTTCCAGTGCCTTTATCTGAGGATTATCAAATGCACCTTATTAAAGTACAATGGTATCTTTGGGAGATATGGTGCCTGAGGTTGATAGAAAACCAGTAATCTGCTAATAACTTTTAAAAATAGATCCCCGAGAGAGTAAACAGGCTCAGACGGAGGGAGGCTATTTGACTGGCAACACGTTTGCGAAATGGGAACTTGTAGCAAATTTCCGCACTAGCCTGAGGCCTGTCATAGCAGTTTCAAATGGTAACTCAAACACAGCGGAGAAACAAAAGCACCTTATCTTAGAGTCTGTCACTCCACAGCTCAGCATGGAAATAACGCCGGGGGAGGAGGGTTTAGCACTTCGGAGAAGTTGGAGCCGCTGGAGCAGACGTGCCGCGGAGACCTCCGGCAGCTCCGCCGCGTTTGCGCTGGCTTTGCGCTAGCAGGGAGCCGCAGGCCGCCGACCCTTCTCTGGTCTGGCCTGCATTCTGGGCAAGAAACCTGTCCCAACACATCTGCGCTGAATAAAGGCACCTAAAGTCCTGCACAGACTCAAAACACCCATGTCTGCTCTGCCAGGCACAGTCCTGAGCCAGTCTAACTGCTCTGCACCAGCTTCTCTGAGCAGGACGCTGCGGGCAGGAAGGGCATCGGGACTGTTGCAGCGCAGGAGTCTCTTCTGCGGCCCCGTGCCTTGCTTCCACGCTTGCCTACAGCGTTGCTGTCACCTTGCCACGGCGTCAGTGCCCAAGAAACCAACACCTGCAAGCTTGCAGGCTTGGCCGCGGCACTCGCTGGTTCTCGCCAGCGAGGGAAGGACGGGCCGGGTGACGCGGGAGACGACTCTTGAGCACGTGGAGATGCCGGGTGGCCAGGTGCACGTGTCCCCGCGGCGGCCCGCCCGGCTGCAGGAGCTGCGGAGGAGCCCGAGCTCTGCATCGCGGCTGGGGTGCCTTCCCCCGAGCGGCCTCCGCCACGGTTCCCTCCCAGCCGTGCACGCTGCCGTGGGTCGCCAAACTAAACAGCTTTACATCGCCTTCCAAGCTCGGATCTCCTCCGTGGCATGGCAGGGGGAGGCAGATGAGGAAAGCAAGGAAAAGCTTCGCTGCACACCTGCAGAAAGCTGCCCGCTTCGGAGCGCGATCGGGCTGCTCAAGGCCCCTTCAGGGGAGGTGTGAAATCCCCCGAGGCCGGAGGCCGCCCTGCAGCTCGGGGCCCCTCTTCCAGCGGTCGCTGGCCATCCTCCCATCCACCGCCCGGGCTCCTCGCTGCAGCCCGCGGCCGCGGCCTGCTGCCGCGCTTCATTCAAGAGCGGTAGCAGCCCCTGCAGAAGAGCCGTCCTGCCTCTCCGTCTGCTCTCGGGGAGGGAAGGGGAGAAACGGAGCATTCGGCAGGAGCAAGGGACCGCGCTGCCCCCGGGCGCTCCCGGCGCCGGGCTCAGCCCCGGGCTCGGGGACCAGCCCCGCCGCGGGGACGCCTGCGCCGCGCCGACGGCTGCGCTGCTGGCGGCCGCTTCTACACCGCGCTTCAAAACCGGAGAGGGGCGTTCGGACCTATTTCCCTGGGTGTTTCAGTCCGGCTTGGCGCCAGCAAACCGCCCTTCCCGACCAAACGTCGGCTCCTTTCGGCTCTGGGGAAAAGCGCAATCCCGGGGAAGCCCTGTCCAGCTGGACAGCAGGCATTTCTCTTTCTGTTAGTTCCGTGTTTTCTTCTCTTACTTGGAATGAGATAAAATCGTTGAATTTGTGCTGTCCCTTGTGCTATGGTTGTATATGAGCCAGGCAAGATTCTGCAAGCCCTGAGCACGGTCTCTCTTTTTAACGAGCCTCATCTAAGCCGAAATAGAGGTGAACAAAACTGGCGGTTATTTTTCACCAGAAAACGTAGGATTTTTTTCCCCAATATCCCCTGTGAAAAAGTTCTTTCTTCAACAAATAGAAAGCAAAAAAATTCTATGTAACCCATTAAAACCATTCCAGGGGGGCTCAGGGGGCAGAATTATATAAAAAGCAAAGTTTAAAGGAAAGAAGGGTTTTTTTTTTTTCCTATAAAACAAATGTTTGGGGGTGAAAAGCCATGTTTCTCTAGAGAGAAACGTTTTGCCAGCGATACTGTGCCCAGCCCGAGGAGCGCCGAGACGCCGGCGCGCCCCGAGGCCGCGTGCAGCTGCGCCGGGCCAGGGGGAGGGCGGCGCGGAGAGCGGCACGGTTCCGGCGCCGGGAAACGCGCGAGGGAAGCGGAAACGAGCGCTCGCAGGCCGAGAGCCGCCCGGGCCCGGACGTCTCCGCACCCGAAGGCAAAACGAGGCGGTCTGCCCGCAGCGGGCCGCCCCGCGGCGGCGGCGGCGGCTTTAGGCAGCGCGGTGCTTTGCGGGCGAGCTTGCGCCGGGGCGGGAGGCGGCGCGCGGCCGGGACCTCGCGCTGATCGCGCCGGGGCGCCGACCGAG
The DNA here is from genome assembly GCF_028389875.1 of Rhea pennata. Lineage (NCBI taxonomy): Eukaryota > Metazoa > Chordata > Aves > Rheiformes > Rheidae > Rhea > Rhea pennata. The sequence goes on from NC_084682.1 coordinate 2,594,901, forward strand.
CCGCTCGCGGTCGCTGCCGTCCGCCCCGACCCTGCAAGCCCCCGGCGCGTCCCTCGCGGGGCCGCCTGTCTCCCCGGTGCCTGCCGCCTCCGGTTTGCGTCCGGGGAGCCGCTGGATTGGGAGGAGGGGAGAGGATGACCAGGGCTTTCCGACCTTTTCTCCTTCAATTTCGTTCCTCTCTTCTCCCAGGGAAAGGTGGCAATCACGCTACGCAGAACTGACAAACTCATCTCGGCGTCGCACCGTCACACGTACAATAGCCGTGTCACTCGGCATCAGGCGAGGGGAGGCGGTGACGGGACTGCAGCCCCGCCGGGGCTCTCCGGTGCTCAGCGGCTCCGGCGCCAGCGCCGCGCTCCGGGCGCTCTCGGCGCGCTGTTGGGCAGCGAGCGGAGCTGGGGCGGCGCGCGGGCTCCAGCGCGGGCTCGTCCCGTCCCACCCGGGGGGCGGGAGACGGGACAGCGATTCCTGTGCCACCAAGGGTGGTTTTAGCATCGACCTAAGCGAGCCCCGTACCGACCCAAGCGCAAAAAGCCGAGCCGCGGCCCGTCCGCAGCTCCGCGCCCGTTTGCAGACCGCCCCGGCGCAGGCCCCCGACGGCCCCGCGCGAGGACGTTGCGCCGGCACCGGCGGCTCCTCCGAGGGCTTCGCGAGCCGCTCGCAGCCCGGCCCTCCGGCTCCGCTCCGCCGCCGGGGTATCGAGCGCGACCGCGGCCCGGGGCGCCCGGCGCGGGCGACGCCGGCGCCTCTCGGCAGGAGCTGCCTCCGCCGACCCTCCGCCGGCGCCGGCTCGCGGTAGAGCAGCGGTTCCCACCGCAGCGAGGTTTCTAACGCAGTCTCAGAAGAATAGAGCAAAACACAAAACCGCTCCAAAGAACCAAGAGCAGGTGCAGCATCGCTCCAGTCAGCTGTACCTCGTCCCACACGAGATGGGCTTTGGCGGGACGGTGCGCTCCTCGGCGGCGCGGTGCACCCTGGCTCCTTAATACTCGAACGGAAACGCACACGGGGGCAGGCGGGCAGCGGAGAGAAGCAGGGGAGGAGGCTGCGTACAGAGAGCTCTTTCTGCAGAAAACTCCCTTTTTCGAGGGTAGGAGGGATATTAGATGGTAACAGCAAGAGCACAGATTTTTGCGCTCCTATAAATCATTATTACTAGAATGTCCCCAAGGGGATGAGAAGCCTGAACCAGTTACATGCGCACACACACATGCAATGCCAAACTTTCCTGTGGAGAGAGAAAGAAAGAGAAAGAGAAAAGGAGAGTAAACTAAAGAAGCAAAAGGAGAAAAAATAAGAGACAGGAAGAGAGGGAGAAGAAGGAAGAAAGCAAAAGAAGAAAGGGAAGAATGAACAGAAGGGAATGAATGAACTTTGGAGGCAATTTATAATTCCCTTCACCTACATCATGAATTGAACATGCAGAAAAAAAAAAAAGAAAAAGAGGAAAAGAAAGGAAAAAGAGGGAGGGAGGAAGGAAGGGGAAAATATTCCGCCCAGCATGCAGATTATCATTTGAAAAGATTCTGTTGCTATGTTTTTGTCCCTGGGTGATGAAAATGAAATTGTCTGATGTGTGCGCCGTGTTAGATTTACCTTTGCAGGGTTCACCCACAATCAGTGGAGAGGGGTCACGCCACAATATGTCATCTCACAGCTCCATCACACCAACTCCAATTTACACGAGGAGGTATTATGCATTTCAAAGGAACCCCCCGCGCGTGGCTCTTGTTACTGATCTCTATCGCCGCTCAGCTGAGGGAAGATTAGTTCTGCTGCAAGGGCAACGAGACTTATTTGTTTATGATGATATTCTCCTTAAAGACGCACTATTCCTTTTTTTAATGTCTAATTTAAAGTGTGCATTGAAGGGTTTGGGGAGGTGAGGGGACGTAAAAGGTGAGAGAATTCTGCTCCCTCCCATAAGGAAACCTAATAGTCTGAGTCTCCCATGCATCCTGCTCATTAAAAAAAAAAAAATCTCCATTTAAATGCAAATTTGCGTTTTAGCTGGGGACTCCCCCAAAAGCTTCTCTCGAAAGCACCGGGGAAATAGGATTCGGGAAGCTAAAATGGCCGACGGCAGTCGAGCGCCCGCGCAGAGCGCTCCCCGGCCGAGGGCGGGAGGCTCCCGGCACGGCCGGCCGCGGGCTCTGCGCCCGCCCCGGCGCTCCCCACGGCGCTGCAAAAAACCGCCGGCTCGGCGCGCGTTCTGCCGGAATTACCGCATAAAGATTGGCAGCCGCCCAACGGCGGCACCGGCACCGGCACCGCGGCGAGCCTCGCTCCCGGCAGGAGCCGCGCGGCGCCCACGGCCCCCGTTGCGCCCGGTTATTTGAGCTTCTCCGCATTTTGCCGGAGTTGGGAGCCGCCACGGCCCCGCCGCCGCCGCCCTTCCCTCTCCCCGCCGCGCTCCTCGTGGGCGCTCGAACGCCACCGGCGAAAACAATCCGGTGAATCAGGCTGGTAACACCCGCGGGAAAACACCTTACGGTATGATACTACAGCCTGGTTTCAAAATTGGATTTTGCCAAGAGGAAATGCAGTTTATTATAAAACGCGTTTTCTTTTAATTTAATTATATAATCTTTGGCTTCAGAAAAGGGATGCTTAAATCAGACCCGTTTAATTTGCAAGTGTATTCACCCATCACCTAGGGCAAATTGTTTTAAATTAGCAGGTGACTACATAAGTTCTAGATACGTGTCAGACAAAATTTTATCTGCCAGCTCTGTGTACAAGACCGTCTGCATCAGCAGCGCCGCAGCTGGAATCGCAGGGGACGAAGGGGCAACTTTCAGGAGCGGCGCTCGCTCTGGTCTCGGTGATACCGCTACGGCACCGGAGCTGGGACTTCTTCCCCCTCCCTCACCTCTGTTAGCATTTCGCCAGATCTGTCCATCACGCTGCTTTGCTGCTAAACGAGCGGCGAGAAGAGGCTGCCGAGGCGCCGCGAGCTCGGCCGCTCGCTGCCCGGCGGGACGGCCCGCCCGGCACTCCGCCGTCCTCGGCGAGGGGTTCGACCGGCACGTTTGGACGCACGTGCGATCGCGCCGAGCTGTACGGGGAACCGACAAATAAACGTACCGAACGGTTTCAACAGGTGCTGCCCGCCTCCCCACCCGCCCTCCGCCGCTTCGGGGCCCTCCCCGCGGCGCCTCGCGGGGCAATTCGGAGAGGCGCCGAGCCCTCCCGCGCCCGGGCCGGCCCCGAGCGGCCGCCGAGAGGCAGGTGGAGTCCAAGCGCTACGAAAACACGTGATCTCAGCAAATAAACATTACAAGGGGCTGTTTCAAATCTTTGTAGTAGCAAATCTCAGCACTTAACTAGTAATGCAATAAGTCCTATCAAGAGCACGCTGAAAGGTGGAATAAATTTCACGGAGAACAATGCTGGTGATGTATGCATATGACCAACGTACAATAAAACTGTAGAATGGGAGGAAAAAAATGCATACAGTCAATACAATAAAATCAGCACAAATATAGGCTGTGTAAGCAAATAAATCTAACAATCCAAATATTTTACAACACGCTCACACGCGGAACATTTTTTTTCCCCCCAGAAATCTTAGGGTAAAAAAAAAAATAGACTGTTTTGCATCTTAGTGTATTGTAAAGGCATCAGCGGCTGTCTGCACAAATTACCATTCATCTCGGCGTTGTTGTGGAAATTTTCAAGGGATTTGCAGTAATTATATGACAAAATGCTTGCAAATCTCACTCATTGCTGAATAGAAACACACGGGTCAAAGATTGAACACTCTCAGCTTGGTAATTTGTAAATGTCAATCAGGCTGGGGGCCACGGGAGGCGCGAGGCAGACGCGGTGAAAGGCAGAGCGATTCCGTGGCAACCAGAAAAAGGCTTTTCAGCACAGATTATAAAAGGCATGGGATAGTTTTACTTTCCAGCTTTTTTTTTTTTTTTTTTAAACAAACTGATCACCTTGCACCAGGAGAAGGAGGCAAAGGGGGGGGGGAGCGGTAGGAGGAGGGAAGTAAAGAAAGGAAGGAAAAACAGTTTAAATAAAACTGGTGAGATTAAATTAACTGATACATACATTCGCAGAGGTAGATCGTTTGCTCTGTAATAAATATGGACTCCTATCTTCCCTTCGCCAAGACAGCAAGGAAAGCAAAATAAAATTAAAAGATATAACAATAAAAATTATAAATGCATTGCAGTCCCGCCGACCAGTGGCTCGTAATGAAGGCTGCTGCGGAGTTTGTTAGCGCGTTATCAATCCAGATCAGGAATTGGTAGAGGAGTTGAGGTGAGGGGGCTTCGGAGCACGCCGGCCCCCTCCCCGCCAAACCCGCCCGCGGGCGGCGGAGGGCTGCTCCGCACTGCCGGGGGGGATTTTTCTTTCTTTCTTTCTTTTTTTTTTTTAAGCCAATTTTCATCAGTTTCCATTTTCCTGGAAGTGGGATCGGGAATTGAATTGTTCCAAACCGCACTAAAGAAATAAATCCCGACATCTCCCACTCCGCGGGGGCCCCGGCAAAGCGACCCGACAGCCCTCCAGGCGAGAGGAGCCTCGTCCCCGCAGCCGGGCTCGGACCCCCCTGCCGGGCTCGGTCCCCCCAGCCGGGCTCGGTCCCGCATGGTTGTGGCCACCGGGACCGTGGCGCTCGCTCTCGGGGCCTGGCTTGTCCTGCAGCGCTAAGAAAAATGACATTTTTGCTTAAAATTGATTATGTTTGGGGGCTCCTGAGCTGATTTCCTTTAGTTTTTGTTAAAAAACAAAACCAAACCCAACCCAACGCATTGCTATTTTTGTCTCAGCGACCAGTTTTGGCACCGAGGAGCCGCCCCAGGAGAGCCGCGAGCAAACGTCGGGAAAAGCCTCGGAGCCGCCGCCGCCGGCCGCCCGCCCGCCGCGGGATTTCCGGGCTCCGTCGCGGCTCAAGGTCCCGCCGGGGCCGGCGCTTTGCGTAGCCCGGGGCCCCGGGAGACGTTTCCGCTCCCGCCCCGGGAGCTCCCGGCACCTCGGGGCGCCCCACGATCGCCGAGGGAAGCAGAAGTCGGTTTTTAAGCACCGGCACGCGTGTCCCCGCCGGAGCCGCGGCTCGGCGCCCGGCCGCCGCTGCCGCCTCCTGCCTCCGCGGCCGAGACCCCTCCGGCGAAGCCCGAGATCCGCCCCGACGGCTCGGCACGGCGCCGCCTGCGCCCGCAGCCGCCTTTAACGAATCCGAGAAAAATTATGAAGTACCATAAAGCCACAAGTATCATAAAAAGTATAATAAAATTGAGAAAAGCTATTAAGTTATAAATACAACCAATACATGCAACATCACTCAGATGGCCGAGACCAGCCATAAAATAAAGTCATTTTAAAGCTCCGTTGCACAGGTTACCCAGTCCCCGAAGTCACCAGCCGGCCCGGACGGGGCTCTGCACCGCCGCCCCTCGCTCACCCCGTCCCTAAGCCCCCGCAGAAACGCTCGTCAGAGCTGGCTCACCGCGTGGGAATGGCACAGAGCAAGAGGGTTTGGTGGATAAGGAAAGAAAAAGAAACAAAAATAACCCCCAAGCCCCCCAAAGCCAGGGATTTGGAAACTCCACGCTCGCCCACGAGGTGAAAACGTTAAATGAAGCCATGAAGCTTCACTCACCGAGCTCCCGACCACCGCGAAACAACTTCTCGTCCTTATTTACTCCAAAAGTCCTGTACGTTATGAATATTCATTGGAATAATTAAAAACACCATTCGCAGCCCATTATGTTTAGTGTTTGCCCAATAAAAACAAACAAGTTAATGATGATGTGCAATAGGGGAATTTAACGCTATTTCACCTATATACGAGCTAAAAGTTGAGCTTCCCCTTTCAGCCTAGTCAATTTACTGAAAATAAGTAACCGCCGTAAAAATATCCGGTGGGCTGTAAGTCAGAGGTACAGGCCTCGATATATTTGTCTCCTGTCCTTTTTTTGCTGAATTTCTCTTTTCATTTTTGGCTACAGCATTAGAGAAAAATCAAGGCGTGATTTTTTTTTTTCCTCCAAGAATCATTAAGGCGATGGATAGCGCGACGGCTTCGCGGAGAGAGGGCAGGTAAGACGGGGAAAACAGCCTGAGAAACCTCGTTACGACCCAAAGGTCGTTAGAAAACACATTTACCTAAGGCTGTACCCCAGCGAGAAAACCTCTTAAAGAAAACTGTAATTCATGCACGCGCGTTTCCCCGGGAAAAGGGGGCCGAGAGCGCCGGAGGCGGCGTCACGAGCTCCCCTGGAAGGTGCTGCCGAAGCCGGAGGCTTTTCTCGCATATTAATGCTGTTTCACGAAGATATAACAGCAAACTATTAGCTGTTATATCCACAAATACACACCCAACCGGCACGGAAAGGACCGGCACAAATCAGGAAAGTTTACGAGGAGAACTTGCGTTAATTTTACCCTTTATAGGCCCTAAACCTCAGCTGCTGCGTCACCGGCCGCCGCTCGGCTCCAAAGGGGTTTTTAGCAGGCGGGGAGCGGCCGCGCAGCCCCTGCCGGGACCGACGGCCTCTTCCGCGCGCCGCCGCTGCGGGAAGGCGCCGCCGGCGGCACCGGCACCGGCACCGGCGCGACGGGCTGCTTCCGAGCCGCGGCCCCTGCGCCGCCCGCCTCCGTCGCGTTCAGCTTGAACGCCGAGCAAAAGCAGGCACCGCCGGGTCAGAAAAACATCGCGGAGCAAAATGTCCAGCTGCAAGGGAAAGTGATATTAAAGATACAAAGCTGGGGAAAAATTTAAAAAAGGCAGAGAGAAAGATGGGGGAAAAACCGCATGCACCAGCACAGGGCTTATATATAGTCTCGCACTGATTAAACAGAATCGACTTGGCTACAGACTTGCGCTTGGTCCCAAGCATTAGAGAAATGTTATTTGCAGAATTGCCTGAAGTTTTATTTAATGCAATAAAAGCCCATTTCAGATGAGAATTAGTCCCGAGACAGACGACCGCGAAGGGCCCTCCGCGGTGTACCGGGGGCTCGAAACACGCGGCGGCGGGAAGCCGGGAAGGGGCTGGGCGGGCGCTCGGGGTCCTCCCGCCGCAGGGGCACGAGACGAGCGGCCGGGAGAGGGTCCCGGCTAACACCCGCGTTAACGGCGCTCCGCAGCCCACCCCGGCGAAGGAGCTGTCCCGGCAGCGGAGCTCTACCGCGTGCCCAGCCTGCGCCTCGGCGGAGCGAGGCCGTTTGCTGAACTGCTCCGGGAGCAGAAACTAAAAGCAAACCCGCAAGCACCCCCGGCCACAGAAGAGCAAAGGAAAAAATAAAATCACAGGTATTACCTCTTTTTGGGGGCCTTTGCAGAAACATCTTCTGTTAACAGTACTATCAGCATTTAAATAAGAAATTTTCTATTAATGGAGTCGCTATCATCCTTTAATAAGAAACTATTTCCAGGGTTCCCTCCAGCCTTAACCAAAAGGGGCTGCTGTTAATTTTATATATATAAACGTCCACTGGTTTTCTGTTTATTCCCTCCCAATTCTTTGCACCTTTTTAATGAAGTAAGGCAGCTCAGCGAAAACGAAGGCGAAGAGCAGGAGCTGGGCTCGCAGGAGGTGCCTCCGATCTGCCCTGTGAAACGCTGCGGGGAAAGAAGCCCAGCAGCCCTCAGCCGGCGCAGAGGGGCCCGCTGCAAGGCCAAGAGCAACCGCCTGCCGCGGTGTTCGCGGCCCCCGGCGACGCTCGGGGCGCGGGGAGGACGAGGCAAAGCGCCTGCAAAGCACCAGGTCCCGCGGGGAAGGGTGACGCGGGGCCCCGCGCCGCTCCGGCACGCTCAGGCTCCACCAGAAGCGATTTTCTGTTGTCTTCTGCACCTGCAAATTCACCTGCACGAACAAAACCGGGTTCGGGAGAGGAGGAACAGCGGCTTCGGGCGCACGGCGTGCCGAGGGGCGTTTGCGAAACCAAACGTTGTCAAACCCGTAAATACGCACGGGGAATAAAATACTGCCCAACAAATCCCTGCCGTTTTATCAGCTTCCCTGCGCTTTCACTTAGTTCCCACAAACCAAGAATCAGATGGAAAACAGAAAACTGACAATTATTCTACAACTCCCTTTTTCAAATAAAATGACTTTTTACTTCTTGAATTAAGCTGTGAACGTGAGCACCAGTGCATTTCAGGTACTAATAGAAATTCTTTGCCTCTTTTTTTTTTTAAAACACGGGCTGAGCACACACTCAAACACTGAATAACAGCAAAAAAGGTTGTCCTTAAAATCACACGCAAAAGGGCAAGGGGCGATTCGAAAGCAGCACCTCCGGGCCCAAAATCGCGTCCACCCCGGCCCGGGCTCCGGCGCTGCCGGGGTGCTCGTGCTCCTGTGCTTCTCCCCGCCCGCGGCCCGTCGCAGGGAGCCTCGTCTGCCCGCCGTGCCCGGCCCTCGCCGCCGCTCGCCTTCCGGCGGAGCCGGCGCGGGAGCCGGGAGCAGCCCCTTCCCGCGGCCCCGCGCCCAGGAGCGGAGCTGCACCGGCGCCCGCCGCGGAGCCGGGGGGACAGCACATATTAAAGGTGTTAATGAGCACCTTATTTAAGCAGAGTATCACACGTGGAGCATTAATCACCTTGCAGTAAAAGCGTAATTAAGGAGTCACTCTGCCTTCTGGGGAAGGCTCGCTCGGAAGCTGGGGGAAAACGGTCTCTTTATTAACACAAATTATTTTATTTGGCTAAAGGTAATAATTCTAAGTGGGGTCAACGGGACTCATGCGCGAGCAACGCTCTCGCCCGGCCGGCGTTTCCACGGCGACCGAGCGGCTTCGCTCGCGGTCCGCGGTCCGGCACCGGCGCTGCGAGAAGCGGCGTCGCGGCGGGCACGGCCGCGGGGGCCCTGCAGAAAACCCCGTTTCGGCCCCGATTCGGCAGCGGGGACGGCAGCGCCACGCCGGCTCCAGCTCCGGGGGCTTTTCCCGGCAGTCCCCGCCGCACCGCGGAGCCACCAGCAAAGCCCAGGAAAACGCTGCCGGACGCTCCGCGGCTCCCGCCGAGCCGCTGCGGCCGTAGGGGGGTCTCAGCCGCGGCGGGTCGCCTCCCCGCCAGCATCCGTTACGAACCGGGAACGGCCTATTTAAAAATACGTCCGATTTGCTAAAAGCAGAGGAGTAAGCGCCCCGAGCAGGGCGCGCGGCCCCTTCCCGGCGCGTGGCCGGGCCCGCGGAGCCTGCCAGCACCGCGCCGGGACTCGCCGGGCGCCGGGATTTCGGCGGGCGCGGGAAGCCAAAGCCGGGCCCTACTCAGTCGCCGATGCTAACTCTCTTTGTCATTCTCTCCCAATTGGTCTGCTGTACATTTTGGAGTTTAGTTGCACCTTGTTCTTCATTTAAACGTCACCGCGCACATATATATTCTCATTCCTTAGTAAATTTGAGAAAAATTTGACATTAATGTAGATTATCTTTAGATTTTTGTAATCAACACAACCGAACTGTCTTTGGCCTAAATATTTCTCCTTATCCTATAAATCCGCGCGGTCCCTCGGAGCCGCCTCTCCCCGACGGAGGGTTTCTCGCGCGCCCGCCCCGGGGCCCTGCAACGAGCCGCCGCGGGGGGCGAGCTGCGTCATGCAACCCGCGGCACCCGAGCGCGCTCCTGGGCGCCCGCGCCGCCGCGCGGCCCTCCCGCCTTTGGGCTTTCGGTTCGGTTCTTGATGACGTTTCTCAGGATCTGCGGGAACCTCCCGAAAGCAAATCCCGTGTGCAGGGGCGCTGCGGGGCCGGGGCGCCCGCCGAAGCCACGCAAGCCCCCGCGGGGCCGCCGAGGGCCGACCCCACGCCCACCACGGCTGGCAACCCTGGGGTCGGATTTACCCAGAGAAAGGATAAAAGCGGGCGGCAGAGGGAAAGCGCTCGGCCGCCCTGCAGCGCCGCGGGGACCCCTCGCAGGGGCCGCGTCCAGCTCCCAGCGCCCCGATTCGGAGCTATTCAATATATTGACGCACAAGTGGAAGCTGTTGCTGGAGCCGCAGCCCGGGTGTCTGCACTGGAAATCCCAGGTCTGGCTGGAAAAGACGGAAGAGGAGGGGAAGGAAAAACAAAAACCCCAATGCACAAAGCTGCAAGCTCCTACCTGGCCCTTAAGGGGAGGCTCGTGGCACAGATATCCCCCGCTCGCTACCGACAGCGAGAAATAAGTCAGTCTAGGAAATTCCGGGGTGCTCCGGGGCCGTGCGTGTCCGGGGCGAGGGAGCCGCTCGTTTCTGCAAGAGGAGACTGCGGCCAAATGAGACGGGAAGGAAAGGAGAAGGGAAAAGCAGCAAGGAAAAGATAAAAAAAATCAAGGTGCACTCGGAAAGTGTATTAGAAGCAAATTTGGGCTCCGGCGCGGGGCGAGAATTAGCCGTAATTAACTCCAGCGCCTGGCGCATCCGCCCGGCTTAGCCTTGCCAGCTGTGGGGCGAGCGCGGCGCCCGGCCGCCGACCTTGGGGGCTCTTTTTTGGAATTTTACCCTTTAACCTTGAAAATTAACCTAAACCACAGGCTGCTGCACACATGACTTACTAAAATAAATTGCATCCTTAATTACGAGCACCCTCCGCTCTCCGGCGCTCCAGGCCACGCCGGATCAGCAGACACCTCCCCCTTCTAATGAGCAGTTATTGAACACGCGAACAACAATCAACACTAATTAAATACTCAGCGGCTGAGAGGAGACAGTGTTTATCCAAAAAACGCAAGAAGAGGGGCACACATCTTGTTTTCTATAATTAGTTAACAATATTCCCCAGGCAGTCTCGGAAATCGAACTCGGATTTATTCACATCTGTTTCGTGCACACGGGTGGAAGACACCCCGCTTCGGTAACCCCAGAGCCTTACCGCAGCGCTCGGCCGGGGCCGCAGGCCGCGCTCGCCCCGCGCCGCGGCGGGACGCAGGACGCCGTCCCGGGCGAGCGCCGCGCCGCTTGGAGCAGCCCCCGACCAGGAACCGGGGGCAAAGCCCGGCTGGTGCACGTGAGCGTAGCGCAGGGACGGGGGAAGCCGCGCGACGCCGGCGGAAGCACTAATTGCTGGAGAACCTCAGGAAATCCTGCCTCGCTCCGAGCCCTTACGCCCACCCCGGCTGTGCAGCCACGTGGACTCAGGGCACCGCGGCACCCGCGCCGACCCGGGGCACCGCGGCACCCGTGCCGACCCGGCACGGCCTCCAAACCAGCACCCAATTTCTAAGCTGAAAGCCCTCGTTCCCGTGGCCGGGGCGCAAAGGGAGGGCGCTTGGGTCTCGCAGACGCCCCCGCCACCTCCGGACCCCGTCGCCAGCGGGCAGCAGCCGCTCGTTCCCGCCGCAGCCCCCGCCAGCCCCATCCAGCGGTCAATACCCGAGCGCAGGGCGAGCGCCACCAGCCCGATCAATAGGCAGCAGCCGCTGCCGAGGGCCCTGCTGGGCGCTGCCCTGCGGCTCGCGCGCCTCGGTCGAACACAAACCCCGCTTAACGCGCCCGTAGCCAGCGCAAAACCAAGGCCAAATGGCCGGGAGCAAGCAGGGCCATCAGAAAACCTTTAACACCTTGACGGCGCCAGCAACGCCGGCAAAAGGCAAGCGCGGCAACTCGAGGCTGGGCATCGCCTCGACGGGCGGGCGCTTGCTGCAGCACATCCGTCTCCCCCGCTGCCACGTTTCATCCGTTGCCTCCGACACCGCTAACGATGTACAAGCTGCAGGAACAGAATACACTGGAAAAAACAGATTAAACTTGAGGCTGGCTGCGTGGCGGCTTGGGGCTCCGCGTCCTGCACGCGAGAGGTCCTTGCCGGGTACCGTCTCTTTGTCCGGAGGTTTCGGTTACTTCGATCCTCCAGGGAGAAAGCTCGCTGCAAAACAGCATTTGACTTGTCTTGGCAAGTTTGGAGGTTACAGTAAGTGGCAAGTGATACTTTCAGGGCACTTTCCATCTGAGGGATCTCAGACCACTTTTATTAAGACCAAGAGTTATTCAGTGCTGCACACCTATGAGACAGGGAAGGATTATTACCCTCCTTTCACGGACGGGACTCACAGGCGGGGAGACGGGGGACAAACGTGGAGCGCCTTGCCCAAGGTAACACAACAGAGCTAGAAACTTCCTGGACCACCTCATTCCTGAGCAAAAGACCTGTTTCAAGAGTAAATTAAAGGCCTGAAATCTAATGCTCATTCACAGCCCTCCACTTTAAATAAAACCTGGTGAGCAGGGAAGAGGCAACATCTCTACACGGCAAGCAGCAGACCCGCGCCTGGACTTGAAGCTGGTTGTTGGAGAAAACGTTTCCTTTCTCTCCCCTTTAGAGCCTCAGTCCAGCCAGAGCTGCTTTCCACCCGCCGAAGGCCGAGCAACGGCACTCTGCAGGGAACCTAAAGCATCCCAGATTCTCCCCTTTTCCTCCCTTTGCTCTTGCCCGAGGCCCACGTGCCGGTCTGCAGTTTGGACAGCAGCACAAGCCGGGAAGTTTGCAGCACGGACACTGCCCGGGCTTGCGGCTTCAGCATGACAGATTTCTATAATCGGGATTCAGAAATAAATACATCGCCCTTGCATTCCACGGTGATAGATCCTAAATACCTACAATATTTCTGGTAGTAAACAATCTCCAAGACTCATTTCTTAGAGCAGCAGCAGATGGTCAAGAGCATTTCCTGAAATTGAATATTATAATGAATTTAGGATCAGAAAAATTTACATAATAATCTGTTTTAGATTCTGATAGTGAAGAAACCTATACAGAAACTGCTTCTTTTCAGCTATTTGAATTAAAGTATAAATCTTCAAGTACTTTAATTATAAACAAACTCTTCTCTCTTCCAGACCCATGAAAGAAATTGAAAAATTAACTACCCGGTACAGCTCAAGGCCACATGTCATGCTTAATTCATCTATGAGTTTGCCTCCTGTGACCCACGGACTGGGCTCGCCAAAGAGCGAGCGACTGGAAGGAGGCAGCCAAGGGCCGCGCGTGGCGGGACTCAGACGGGGTCCGGCCGGGTGCGCTCGATTCCACTCGGAACTTAACTAATCCCGTCAGACCGCCCGTGGGCGTAAGGAAGAGCAAGATCCTGCACGCAGGCGTCCCCCCGCTCCCCGAGCCGCCCGCGGAGGAGAAGGGCTCTCACGCTGGCGCAGGGCAGGGTTTGGGCCACCTCTCCAGCCACCTGGGGAATCCCAAATCTCCTTAATACCCAGGGGCAGGGAGGAGCCTCCCGGCACCTGCGTTTCCTGCGACGCGCGGAGGAACCGCACACGGACAGAGCGGAGACCCGGAGCAACACGAGCAGCACAGCCAGGGGGACGAGGCAGCTCTGCCGAGGCGTTCCCAGGCCGTGGGAGTCCCGAGGTCCTTAGCAGCAGCAGGATGGCACCCGGGAGCTGGGAAGCCGGGCAGGACGTTGCCGTGAAAACCGCCAGGTGCAGACGGATGGAGAAGCGGGAGCGGCGGGGAGAGACGCTGCCTTCCTCCCAGGCGAGGCTGCCGCAACACACGGGGAAATTTTATTTTAAATCCTACTCCTTTGAGATGCACTGGGCCTTTCCTTCTAGAAAAGCAAATATTTAGCCTAGATAAAAAACTCCGAGAGCCTATTCCCTAGGCAATACTAGTAACTAAAATAATCACATTCACTTTGCTGGTTTAATTTTATATTTCCATTCCTACCTTATCTTTTTTCTGCAAGCATCATTAAACCACACCATAACAAAAATACATGAACTGTTATTCTTTCAAGAAAAGCCATAAACCACCTCAAAGCTTTTCAAGTTTATTCTTATCTCGTACATCTTCCTCTGGTTCTTTTTTTTCCCCTTCATGCATTTCAGGAAGGTAGTTTTCCCTAATGTTAAGAATAGTTGCATTGAAAATGAGATGCTGCCTCTGAAAAAACCCTCTGGAGGATTAAATAAGTAAAATATAGCCAGAAAATAAACTGGAACCTCATTAAAATAATTTTGCAAGAAGAAATCCTACTTTACAATAGGTTTTCAATATCACTTAGAAAATTCTTGGAGTCATATATACATGTTCTTAATTCAGGACCTTCCATTAAAAAAGACATTACAGAGGAACTGAAAGGCCATTTAGTACCCTTGTTTATATAAAAATGCATATTAGGCACAGATGCAATCTAAAGCAAAAGACCTGTGATATAGTTTGAATAAGCCCTGCCTTGCTGGAAGGTGCTAATGAGGCCAGGCAAAGCTGCGAACGCGCTGACAGACACCGCCGCCGCATTCATTCTGCTGGGTAATGCAGATCTCACACATCCCCCCTCGCTTTTAACTCTTGTAATGCTTGCCAACTCGCCTCCGGGATATCGATTCGCCTCCGGGATATCAGGGGGGAAAACGCCGGGCAGGGGGGTTGTTTTAGTTTTTGGTTTGGCTTTTTCACGACTTGGCTCCATCCTCTGCGCGTAGGCACGGGGCGAGCGGGGCCATCGGTACTCGCGCTCCAGGCACGACCCCCGGCGGAAAAGGGGGAACTTCCCTCGCTGCAACTAAACGACAGCAGCATCCAACGTCCGACACAGTCCCGTTTCTTAACCTAAGGCACGCTGCCCAGCACGCCCAAGGACGCGTCAGCACGCTCCAAGGCGCCCCGGGGGCCGCACAGCGCAGCGCGAGGCTGCCCCGGAGGAACGTGCGGCTCTTCCCGAGTCTCCAGCCCCGGCGAGTAAGGTCCTACGTGGAGGGGACCCTGCCGCGGCCGGGCTGAGCGCTGCTCTGCGACGGCGGGCGTCCAAGGGAACCGCTCCCAGCCTGCAGAGAGCCTCGGAAACGGGGAGGAAAAGGCACGTTCACAGCCACAGCTTTCACACGGGGAAAAGCAGTTGCGGTTTTGGATGATGGAAAGAGGAGAGGAGAGAAAGCGTTATTTTACTATTCATTTGTTCCTGCAAAGAGAAGCATGCAGTGATTGCTCCCATAATTAATTAAACATTGCAGTCATTCTAACGATTTATACAAACATTGCCGCAGAAAGGGCCCGCGGCAAAGCCTGCTGGGGAGGGCGTTCGGTGCTCTTTGCAGTAACACCCTGCCGGGATGCCGAAGCCCTCGAGTTTCAACATCCTTTACATTTTTTCTATCAATCTTCAAAAGACACCTTTAAAAAATTTTAAGGGGCGTTTGTACCAAACCGCAGCCCACATACCTTCCATGCTGCGCAAGTGGACTCAAAGCAAGACGCAATGGTGTCAGGGGACAGATCACAGCACTGGTGTGACGTACAGGACCAGATTTTCAGATCTTCAAAGAAAACAGCTGAGCTATCACTTACTAAGCAGATGAGAAACACTGCTGATGTGGCAGCTTCTAAAACAGGCCAGTAAAAAAAAAAGAAAAAGAAGAAGAAGAAGATTGGCAGGTTTAACTTTGCATCAATTCACAGCATATTGTTACATTTTAAAAGTATATAAAACTATTGATTACAAGCAAGTCAATTACTTTTGCCCATATTTAAAGTCCATGCAGCAGGCAAATAAGGAGTGATCACTAATACACGGACACCACGGCAGGGGCAGGAAAAGGAGGGCAAAACCCTCAGCGAGGAGGGAAGAACCCACCCGGGGAGGCTGCCGCCCCGGGGAAGGCGGCCCCACAGCTGGTTTCTCACGTGCTTTGCAGGAGCGGGGAACAGCCCCGATTCTGGCCAGCAAGCGACATTTCCGTGCAGCTGCTTGCACGTAATTAAGAAACCTGTTAACTACGAACAACCTCAAACAATGTCGTGCGTTAGGCGACGTGATTAGACGCAAACAACATTCAGCGACGAGCAGCGTGCGACGCACCACGTGTTCCTCTAAGTTGTGGTACCGCAAGGTCCTACAGCGACGGCCATCCCAACGGCAAGCTCGGCAGCCACTGTGACTCCTGTTTAATATTAATAAGAATTCTAGGCACTTACAAAGCAACTTCCAGCTGAGGAGCATCCAAGTGTACTTACAAACACTTTATCTCCAGAGGTGTTAAAAAAGGGCCAAAGTGTAATTATTGTCCCTGTGAAAACATAATGAGAACTTCCTCAGCCTCCTCAAAATCCTCAGTCATCGTGAACTAGGCCCTCAAATAACTTTAACCATCCTGAAACCTGAAGCTCGAGTGAGGTTAAAACATCTTCCCTTGTAGCAAGATAACCTTGTAACCTCCCACGCAAAAACCCACCTGAAGCAACCACCACACCGGGAAATTCGCCGGTGCTCGTGCTGCTGCAGAATTACTCAGATGCACGCATTGCGCATCGCAAAATGCCTCTGCAGTAAACAAAACCCAATCTTATATGTTATTTGGGTAGCAAGTTTTATAGAGAATAAATATCACACTTCAATTTCACGGTAACTTAAGAGGGTTTACTGGCAAATACCATGGCTTTTACATGGTTCTACCAATTACAGAGCAATTACATGTAACCTAGATCTGGAGGACATACAGTTGAGATAAAATATTCCTCTCTATGTTAAAAAGAAAAAGGCAGTTAATAAGAAAATACTTTTTTTTTTTTTTAAATTAAAAACTCCTCCTATTAGGATCCACAATATTCCTGTATGACATTATTAAAACTCAACATCAATATAGAACTCAAAGCAAAACTGCCATTTCATTAACACATCAGTTGTGGGACGATCAATAAAAATTTACTTTAAACTGTACCATATGTCACTTCCAACAAAGTTTTATTATTCAGATTCATCAGTTTGTACCTCAACCCACCGTGCAATTAAATCCCATTTAGCAGCAGTGACCTTTTGATTTGAACTTGTCATTCCTGCAGCTGGTTTGGAGTTTAACAGCACTTTTAAATAAGGGAAACAAAACGCCTGCGCGCTCGCAGCGAGCGCGGCAAACCCGCCAGCGGGAAGCTCCCTGCGCGCTCTGCTCCCGCGTGCCCAACGGCAGAGGGGGGGGAAAGGCGAGGAAAAGAAAGAAGAGTAACACAGGCACATTTTAACATGTTGTAGCATATTTGTAAACATCGTTAATCACGGATTAGCAGATGGTAATGTTAATTGCACCTGCGGAAGTAACAAGACCTCAAGGTTGATTACATTTACAAACTCGGATCGTCCCGGCGGCATCGCTCGCTCGGGCAGAGCCGGCGGCAGCGGCGACCAGCGCGCGGTATTTGCATCACGGCCGCTTTCTGAACCCGCCACAAGCAAACCGAGGCGGTTCGGCGCTCTCCCGCGAGCCCGAGCGCCGCCGGGCACCGCGTGGCCCGCGCGTGGCAGGGATCTCCTGGCGCTGCTTCCCCCATCGGGAGCCGCTGCCACATCCGCCACGATGCTGTAATCGAACCCACGAGCAACGGCGTGGGAGCAGGGAGCCTCGGCTTGGCTCCCGGCTCGCTTTCTGCTCATCACCTGCGTCGGGCCAAAGAGAGCCCAAACCCGTCCCGTCCCACCGGCGGCTCCCGCGCGCCCAGACAGACGCGCCAGCATGTTCCTCATCCAGCACGGAGGAATAACCTGTGCAAAATTTAGCTGTTTCCATAGAAACTGAATTTTGGCCCAATTCTCAGAAATAGCCGTCACCGAAGGTGCGCTCTTGGTGAGCGAAACCGCTCTTCGGGGACTTCCCAAGCAGCTACCGCACGCAGGCTGAAGCACCTCCAGCATCACGCGCAGGGGTTAAAATGCACTGTTGTATTTCTCTGCACCACGTAGATTTTTGTAGAGACAAAAAAAAAAAAAAAAAAAAAAAAAAAAAGCTATTCCCTGCCCTGGAGTGCCACAGGCTAGGTCTCAGGAAACCTTACTGGCACGCAATTATGGATTTCATGGAACGGGATTTTTCAGTTGTGCTGATAATCTGTTCACAAAACCTAAACTTAGGGCATGAGCTGAACTTCTGTTGAAATCAATTCTCACTTAAGTTGATTTTTGGGGATGAAAAGATTGGCATTCGTCCTCATCTGAGGATAAAAAGAGGTGCACATAGCACATCTTCCGAACCAACAAGGACAAATATTTTGTCACTGTGTTTCAAGACACTTTGATTATTGAGAAGTCATTTTGGAAGGGCAATTACTAAACTTTAAAATCAATTTGGTAAATACGCTTCTGAAAGGAATCCATGACAAGCAGCAGGGAGAGTAGAACTGAATTTCAAATTACACACACACACTTTATTCATATCTAAATATCAAAGAGACCGTATGTACAACAGAAGTAATCAGGAAGCATGTTTTGATCTTGCTGATGTACACAAAAAATGGCAACTAATGTCCTCCTTTATGATATAAAGCAGTGAGTTTTTTACAGTTACATTACAGGGGCGATTATAGTCAGGCTTAAGGCTAAAAATAATGAAAGACTATAAAAACTACATTCTAACATTTAAAAATACCCAGGAAATTAACTGGAGAAGCAGGCAATGATTCAATTAACGGATCGCGTTTATTCGATCGGGGGCAACCCGCGCAGCGCAAAGCTCGCTCTCGGAAGGTGCGACTCTGCCACGGTGCCCAGCGCCGCAGAGGGCCCCGGGGGCGCTCAGCGCCGAGCAGGATCGCGCAGAAGGTGCGGAGGGGGAAGCGGCTGCCGGGGTCGCTCCCGCCTTCGCGCCCTCGAATCCGCCCGTCCTCCCGCGGCAAGAAACGCTAGGCGCAGTTCAGGGAGACGCGCGGGGTGCTGCCCCGGCCCTCCCTCTCCACCGGCACCCCTCCAAACTCTGCTCGGACCGAGGGGCAGCTTCCCGGCTCCGCTCGGCGTCGCCACCGTGCCGCCGGGTTCCCCCCTCTTCCCCGAGCTCCCGGAGAGCCCCCGCAGCGCCCCTGCCCAGGCACCGAGGGTTCCCGGGGAGGCTTCGCTAAGGAACTAACGGCTACTACGTCCTTACTCACCGTCCTTGGCGCACGCTGGCAGCGCTCACCGCAGCCTGAGGGTGCGTGCCTTCCTCCTCGGCCGGCACAGAAGCAAAGTTAACGACAGGCCTCCTCTTACTAATGTACTGCACACACTAAAGAAAAAAAGAAAAAGAAAAAAAGTGGGAGCTTAAAGGGGAGAAACTAGTTCTTACGAAGTCAGAAAAAGCTAGATAGATCTATATGCTTACCTGTAAGTCAAGAAACGGTCTTATTCTCATCCCTACTGTTCAAAAGGAAGAACTCAGCCTCAAATTCTCTTTTTCCTCCTGAAAATGAGCAAATCTAAACCACGGGCACCCTCTACCGGGGACACTCGAGGCTTCGCGAGGAGCTGCCGGGAGGAACAGCTCCCCCAAGCCTCCATGCCCCCTCGCTTGTTCTAGTCAACGTCCAAAAAGACCAGTTCATCCCGTAAAACGTAAACGCTGCACGCCAGCCAGACAGGCATCGCGCCGCGCGGGCTACCGGACCTCTCGCAGCCGCGCGGCAAACAGCGTGCCCGCAAAAGCGGCGCGCCGCAGCCCGGCTCGGCACGGACGCGGCCAGGAGCGCGAGCCGCGGGCTGTCTGCCTGTTTTCCGCGTTAGAGGCTGGAGGGGAAAACGCGGCTCAGGGTAACTGCTGCAGTGCCCACCACCCTTCTCACCCACGGGCCGCAGTCACGAGTGCTCCACGCTCTGGAAAAGCGAAGCCAGCAAAACGCTGCCAAGGACCTCACACGAAAGCCAGCAGAGCGCTATTTATTCTTGCGCATCTACACCGAACTCCTGGAGGACCCCAGGTCCTTCCCTGGGCTGTACCGGTACGTGGCGAGCTGAGGTCCCGAGACACCCCCCCAGCTGCCCGTGCCAACGTCTCCAGCCGGGGGAGGGAAACGTGGCCAATTCACAGCCCAAAGGCCGCTGCAGAGCCAGGCGTCGCGACGGCCCCCCTGCTCCCGCGCCGGGATGCAGGGAAGACGCACGGACTCGCTGTGGCCACGGAGCTGCGGGCCCGGCCACAAAAAGCGCTGGCGTGACAAGCTCTGGCGCCATCTCTGCAGCAAGCGCCGGCCCAGAGCCCTCGGCAAGGCCTGCCAGGCCCTCGGTGTGACACATCTGAAAAACCTCCACATCCACAGACCAGCTTACAGACTTCATTTAGCTCAAAGGAAAGTCCTAATTAGTCACTCTGAGTGATTTACTTGTTCATTTGGAAGAGGAGGAGGGGGGAGACTAAGCTGAATTGTTTGAAATTATCCCTAAAGGGCACTGTAAATTAAGTGTTAATGAGGAATCCTATGCAAAGGGCCACAGTAGCTAAATAAAATAATTAAGGTGCTAAGTGATAACATTCATTTGGTTCTCAATAATTTAGCCAGCCTGGTTTTCAACCAGGATATTTGCAAATGACATGGCCTTCATCACTCCCTGCACCCCACATACCATCAAGGGGGACAGCGGTGCTGGGGTGGCTCAGCTTCTACAGAATCAGGCCCACCAGGAAAAGGAAACTTTCTGGGACGAGAACAAGCTACTCACTCTCCTCCTCACCGGCAGCAAGTGCAGTACTGTTTCACTAATCATGCTCTGGATTTATGTATGACACAAAAAGGATTGATTCACGTCTACAACAAATCTTTACAGGGCTTTATTTCAATGGACTGCATTTTTCCCCACGTCAGCTCTGTTCTGATGGATTGTGTCCATCCTTTGGCATTTCACAATCAAATACAACACAGTATTTCCAGACACTCAAGCAGTAATACGTAACAGAGGAACCACCTCGCAGCAAAGAGCTGGAGCCAGCTGCACAGTCACGCAGGGAACTCACCTGGCTTGGAGGATTTCTCTCTTGCTCCAGGCTAGTTTCCAGCTGCATCAGCCCTTTGGCCAGCTCAGCCCTCTTGGTTGCCAGAAGGGCAGAGGGCCCAGGCACAGGGCATCCAGAGGCAGGTGGCAGTGGACGGGGCAC
Source organism: Rhea pennata (assembly GCF_028389875.1). Taxonomy (NCBI): domain Eukaryota; kingdom Metazoa; phylum Chordata; class Aves; order Rheiformes; family Rheidae; genus Rhea; species Rhea pennata. The sequence goes on from NC_084682.1 coordinate 2,615,681, forward strand.
AACTGCTTTCAGAGGCAGCACCAGCCAAACACCATCTCGCAGTTACAGCCCAAAATCCTGTCTGCAGTCTGTGTGATGTACACAGCCCCCCATGTGACAAACAAGGCTTACAGCCATCACTAGATAGTTTACTGAAAAAAAAAAAAAAAAAAAAAAAAAACGAAGGATTTGGCTGGCTGCCTTCAAAGTCTAGCTTTGCCACATTCCTTACAACCTTTCCTCCAAGAGGTGTAACCTAACGGAGTGCAGACGGCCTGAATTCAGTGCTGAGCCAGGGCCTGGGCGGTGCAGTTCGTCAGCCAAGACAGAGCTCAGTTCAGTGGGTCTCTCCCTATAGCTTGCAGTGACAAAGACCCTGGAAGGAGTACTTCCATATCTATTCCAGCTGAATGTAATACCGAGCAGCTTCCCCCGTCAAAAGGTCTGGGCTACATGGTTTCCACCACCTGCCAGGATAACATCAATCACCGTGCTTCCGTTTTTGGCTGCAGATGGAGTGCAGGAGAATACCTGTAGGAAAGGTGGGGGACTTTTAGCTGCAAGAAAAATCATTCTGAGGGCGTGGATGTTTGATTTTTAAATACAGGAATTTGGACTGTGAAATGTTTGTGTATAGGAACTGTTTTTACCAGTAGCAACAGAGACGTTCAGTGATTCAATCCCTGGGCAAAGTGCTCTTCCAGGGGGTACGACTAGCATCCGACGGCACAAGTGCTGCGTCTCCAGGGAAAGTCCATCACCTTCACTACCTGCAGAACAAAGAAACTGCTCAGGTTAGCTCACAGCAGCCGTCACATCCCTTTTTCACCTTCCCGAACATGGTTCCTGTTAATGCTCAGTCACAACTACATCCTGCTCTGCACAAGCCCACAAGTAACCTCACTAACTCCCACAGAGCACAAGAGTCAAGACCAACCAAAGATATCTCACTTTCGCTTCCCAGCCCATTTCAACCGCCCTGGATCAGTTCTCTAGGTATCTGAAGTGTTTCTGAGGAATACCTGTGCAACACACCTGCACAGGGCATAAAGTGCAAAGCCTTGCAGCCTGAGTGTAAGGATCCCTCCGGCAAGCATCCCTCATCTCAGTGCACAGCTGCTCACACACACTGGCTTCTGCACAGGGAGAAGGCAGACAACAGGCCGGAGGCCTGATCTGGTCCAGCAAATCCTACATCCCTATCGATAGTGACGGGTTCAGCCTTTTCAGCACACAGTACCACCAGCTGGGTGCAACTTGTGAATGCAGACAGTTTAACCAGAGGCTTCAATTGATTAGTTGTTAAACCATCCAACAGCCCTGATATGTTTGGGCTGATACACTGGTGAAACAGAGTTGAAATCTATCCCAGGTCATTAGTAGTTGTTTGACTCACACTGTCACAAAGGGAAATGGAAAAGGAGAGGCTTTAAACAATCCTATGTGCAGACATGTGAAAATGCAGAAGCCCACAGACCTCCCAATCTGCTCAGTTCCCCGAAGATTTCTTCCACATTCATTACTTAGAGCTACAGAGACAGCTACATGGCTGCAAGAATACCCGGCTCGTTCGAAAGATGTGCTCACCCTCTGACAAAACAGACTCAGCACCCTGGGAGCCCAATGGTCCTCTTTGACTGCCATACCCTACCCGGGATTCCCTGCGGAATCCCAGACCAGTTCTGGTACCACACTACCAGGGCTTTCTGCCTTTGTGACCAATGCTGTTACCAAGGCCTCGCTCAGCCCACCTAAATTTAGAAAGTTACCTGATGTATAACAGCATACGCTGGTGCTTTAGGCACTTTCTGTGCCACTGGAGACTGGCTCCTCCACAAGGCAAATGAGGTCTTTGACTGTCCGAGTTGCCACAGATTTTTTCACTGATATCTACTTTTCTAGCAGCAAATGGCCTCCATACCTATACATTTATCTGTCCAGATCCCTCCATCACCACAATGTAAAGAAGTACTATTACTCACATTTCATAGACTGGAAGCTGAGGCCCAGCAAAAGGCTTTCCTGGCCTGATCTAACTGGCAACAGGTATTTTGTGCAAGCAAAAGAATGCTTTGGATGACACATTTTGCATCAGCTTCCCATGCGGAGATAGCTCTAAGGGCAAAGGCACCCATAGGCTGGGGTAAATGAACCTTCAAAAAAACAAAATTTCCTCTCAACCATTATTTTCTTACCAGTTTAAGCCAGCAGTGCAGAACAGGCCAGGGTGAGTTATCCAAGGTCACGCAGGAAGTCTGGGGTGACAAAGAGTTGAAGCCAGGCTTCCCACAGACCAGCCAGCCTCTTCACTGCTAGACTGTGGCTCTCCAGGGAGGCTCCAAGAAAAAAAAAATTCTTATCCTACTTTTTCCAGATTTAATAAAGTTTTACAACTTACAGCAATATTTGTCTCTTGAGTGTCTCAAAACCTCACTCTTGTGGGATTCCCCCACTGGGACAGTAGCTATTACTGGTGGTGCAACAGTTCCTGGAGCAACCCTCTTCTCCCCCTGATAAGGGTCTTAAAATTCCTAATAAAGGCAGCAATTTTGCTTCCAGCTTTTATAAAGCTTTTTATGGTTCTAGGTGCTTAAAATAATTAGCACCCATAAATTCAGGGCAAAAAGACCTGAAGAGTGACACATGGCAGGGAATGTTGACTGAATCTGATGAAATTCTAGTTTATACCGGTAAACAAAAACATTTGATACCTCTTTGACTTCAGTCTCATAGTTTTGTCTCTCACTGACACTGCACCTGAAATGCAGTCACACTTACTTATTTAGCAATGCTTACTCCCCTTCTCTTACTAGAGTACTATCCAGGATTTAGCCCGGCAGTTCAAAGGGCCTTGTAATGCGCTATCCTCCACCTTCACAAAGACTTGCTGTATTGGACCAGATTCAGGCTCCAACTACTCCACCTCCTCCAAGAAACCTTACCACACACTTTGCACAGCAGTGTATGAAAGCAGTGCATGAAAGCCTCTGAGTCCAGAGCTAGAATCTGGCCAAAATAATAGTATAGAAGGTTTCCTGTCCCATTTTCAATTAACACCAGTATAACAACTGCAGTTTTCAATACAGGATGTTCAAATCGAGGCAGAAGCAGGAGTCCCGACTGTTTGGAAAAATATGCAAAATGAGCATCTAGATAAAACCATCAATTCCATGAACAGCCTTAAAATCACAGCTAAAGCCTGAATACATAAGAACAAATTACCCAGAAACTCTTCTTGCGAGGACATCTAAGTGCTCCCAATCTGTTCCTCTTCACACAAAGCTTCCAGCCATAAGGGCAGCCAGCCTGCCTGTCACCTCAGGCAATGACTCCAGCACAGACAACATTAAGCTGGGCTGTCCAAATCATTCTCTTTGCCAAACCAGTGAGAATGCCAGGAAGGTGAATTCAAGTCTACAAATGCTTAACTTACAAGACAATCTGTGCAATGCTAAGAAGCTCACTACCACGCTAATTCATCTCTGCTTCCCTCTGTTTGTGGCTGCAGGTACACTACATATTCAGATCTAGGATATTTCTTCAAATAACCCCAGCATCAGATGACTATAACGTTCAATTTTCCTTTCAGTGAAGAGTTAGTGCTCAGCAGAGAGTTGAAATCATTACTGCTGCAAGGTCTGGGAGCTCTCCTCATGCATCTACCAATCAGCCTCCAATCTCCCTTGACAAAAGGATATTTGGACTTTTTCCTGGAGAAATCTCTCATAATTCAAGGTAATGACACAACTGTCACTTCCTCTCTCCCTTCCTTTCTCTTGGTGTTATCATTGTTTCTGGGATGCATTTCTTTGTGGTCCATCAGCAGTGCTTCCAGACTCCCTGTTCCCTTTAAAACATAGCTCCACATATCTTATAGAGATGCCAGATTTGCTGCACTGTCTTGTCAGTATTTCTAGGAGTTCAATAAACATTTTAATTAAAGGAGTATCTTCTGAGCCAAGAAAACAGCAGCACAGGGCAGGATTACAGCCCCTCTATGGCTCACTGCCAAAATGACATTACTACCAAGTGCAAAAGCTCGAACCAGCTGATGTGTCAAGCAACACCGAGTGGAGAGCCACAACGTGGCCACACAAGGCCACAAGCAGTTTTCATGGGTGAATTGCTTTCTCTAGCTCTCACAAGGCTATTACTCCCCTTCTCTTCACCTTCTAGGAGGTTGCACAACCCCAAACTCTACCTACAAAAGACAGCAGCCTTTGCAAGTCTCCGCTACATAAAGATGGAGGAGAAGCAAAAGGCCTTGGAGGAATCGCAGAGCTTATGTACTCAGGACCATGGCAAGAGGCACTCATCGCAAAAACAGCACACAAGTCTGGTAGGGAAGAGATTAAACTTGCCCTTCCTGGTGGTATGGCAGCAGCCAGTATCTCCAACATCCTCCCAGGAACAAAATTCAGCCACTAGCTGGTATCTGTGCCACAAAGGCCAGTTGTGTTCACACTCTCCCACAAAAACAGCTCAGCTTTCTCATTACAGATCTGAGCATAGAGGTATATTCCTGCTTTTAAAAGGAATCAAAATAGAGTAAAGATACGGCACAGTTCACCATTACAGCCTCAGCGGAGCAAGAACAAACGTGTGTCTCCTTGATACCTCACTCAGGCTTGTGGTTTGCCAATACCAAAAATCGAGGTTCAGGAATCCAGGATGGGATAAAGGCAGTGCAGCACATAATGCAAAACATGCTCTGCGGCTGGACTGACACTGCCCCGCCCCTGAAAACTACCATCTAGTCCCTTTGCAGTTACTAAACTCCCTCATTATCTGTGTGACCTGTTTCGCTCCTACAATCTCTACTGGAAAGCTCCCAGACTCCCCACTTTTTCTGGTTCTCTACTTCATTTGCAGCCAGTTCTCTACAGTACTTCAGACTGAGCTTTTCTTTTTCAGACTAAAGTGCGATGACACCCAAGCAGTATGTAGCAGACCTGTAACTAGCTTTGGAGACAAACCAAATCACCCTGATCATTCACTCATATACACGCTTCCACCAAGCCCAGAGCTCTGTAAAGTGAAATACCTATTACTAAAATAATGGGTTTATTCCACTGAAATTCCAAGCAATCAATGACAGGAATATTTTCTGCAGCCTCAGTCCTGCTGACTGTTCCCACGACTTCCCAGCCTTCTGCAGTTTTAGCCTTTCAAAGAAACAGAAACGGAGACAAATGTTAAAAACAATTCCAATTTTTCAAGCTTTATATATATATATATATACACACACACACACACTTCTTCAAGATTTTCAGTTAAGCTGACTAGCTTTTATGTCTGTTTATTAATATGCTCTGAATTTGTACCCCCCAAATCCTCCCAGTACCAGGACTCAAATCTTGCTTTAAGAAAGAAAAAACAACATAAATAAAAAGTGATTTTACTTCTGATACCTATTCCAGGTCAGCAAGCTAATGAATAGTAACTGAAAAGTTTTTTTTTTTGTTTGTTTGGGGTTTTTTTTTTTTTTTTTTTTTTTTTTTTTTTTTTTTTGCCAGTTTAACAACTCTAGGAGAGTTTTGCCAGGAAAGCATACAAAAAAAAAAATAGCATTACATTAACATAAGGCTAATCCACAGAGCAATGCAGTGGGACTTTTCAAGTGCAGGCTCAGCCAGCAGAAGCCCACAGTAACATTTACAAACACAAGTGCACATTTTCAACCCTGGATGCCAACAAATCAGCTTGCACAAAAAGCAGGTCACTCAACACTCTCAGCCCCTCACATAACAAGAGAACCAGCTTCCCCTCTATCGCTGTAGTAATAGGAGCCTTAATTATTTGTCTTGGATATCCATTTTAACAATAAAAAGAGCTACTGCTTCTTGCTAGCTTCATTTCCTGTGAAATTGGCACTTTTTACATCACATTACAGCAAATTTACACTAGCCAGGCAATGCCAAGGGTTAGGCCAGCGAATCTGGGTCCAATTAAACAAACTGCTGCAATGGCTCAAAATGTTAATAATTCAAGCTTTACAGTAACAAAGTGATTCTTCCAGCTGTTTCAATTTAATATCAATGTATTTTATATGCTTTTCATTTCATCATCACCCAGAGCTCTGGCTGCCACAGACCTATTGCACAGCCAAAGACAGGTTTTCCTGTTTTTCCCTGTAAGCCTGAGGCTCAGCTGCAACTCCCTGCTTCCCTCCTGGCCAAGCACCAACGCTCGCCCAGTCCCTCAGCCCTGCGCTGGGGCACAGGGGTAGCATTCAGCAGGTTCTCAGCCCAGCCAGCATCCAGGGGACCTCCACAAGGAGTTGAGCAGTCCCATGCTGCTGTAACAAGGGACATACGCGTCCTGCCAACACAAAACAAATTCTCTGGGTTTGTTGCAGTTTAAAGCATGTGCTTCTGTTTGTGTTCTCCCCTTTGCAGTAGCATTCTACACAAGACCCTACCTTACCTCATCTCAGAGCACAGGTAAAAGGTGAAAAGATTCCCAGCCGTTCAGACCCAGCCCTGGCTTCTCCTTTCTCCTCTGCTCCAAAGGCTGCCCAGTGCTGCCATCGTGTGCCCAGGTCCCAGGCAGCTGCCTCCACTGTGTGCAAGGCAAGGCCGCCACAGGCAGCAGCACCAACTCCAGTCTCCACGGACAGAAAAGGAGACAGGCCCTGTCTTACTGAGCTCGCAGTCGGAAAGCAGAAGACAGACGCAGCATTATCTTACTGTTTCCATCCTCCAGAAAAAGACCTGAAACACAGGCCCTATCTAACCTGGCAGAACTGGATCGAGGGTGCATGTGTATCAGAGGTGGTCCTACAGCACAGACAACCGGTAACAAACAGGAATGCAGAACAGAAACACAGAAGCACTAGAAACACAAGGCGTACTCTTTCTGTTCCTCCTCCCCATTCAACACAAGCAATATTTGAGATTTCCCATATATGTGGATGCACTAAAATAAGGCTGAAAATAAAAACTGGATGGATGTACCTTCAGAAAATTCTGAAGATTATCTGTGCTGTAGACATCAAAGACTTCCATAGCTCCAGAGCTAGCTTTGCTCACTGTTGGAGTCAAGGGGCAGCTAAAAAGGAAAAAGAAAACAAAAAGTTCATATGAGGGCAGAGAAAGAACACAATGAGAAATTTTATTTTCTATTTACTTCTTTTGCCTGCGTAATCCATTTCTGACTAGTCTGCAAATGGTCTCAATCACTGTATGGATCCACTTTCCTATGGAGAATGGGAGGGCTCTGAAATTAACTCAGGAAAAAAGGTTGCAGCAGTTTTGTGCACAGCTGGACAAAGGTAAACAAGGCAAAGGTAGCAAAAGCAAAATGAATCCCCTTCCCCAAAACATATCCTTCTGTCTCTGCTTCTCGAGCTTCTGTTATGTATGCAGGGCCTGGTTTCTCACCAGCATGAAATACTGCTTCCCTCGGCCTCCCTATGGGGCGCAATGTGAAGTAACAACTGGCCACACACAATTCCCGATCTCAGTCTTGGAAAGCGCTCCGAAGGAGCTGCCATGCAACGTGGGCTAGAAACCCCTTCGCAAGTTAGCAAGAAAAAAAGGGGGAGGAAGCCTCGCACAGCGGGAGCAGCCCACCAGCCCCGTACCTGTTCGTCTGGCTCGTCACCACTCCGTCCACGCCGAGGAAGTACGCGGAGCGCAGCAGTGCCCCCAGGTTCATGGGGTCCTGGATCCGCTCCAGCGCCAGCCAGATCACCTGGCGGCTCGGACCACCCTCCGCGCCCAAACCGGGCTCTTCGGCTTCCTCCACGCTCTTGCAGCGGAGAGGAGTGGCCTCTAAACAAACGCCCTGGTGGACCCGGCCCCTGCAAAGGGCGTTCAGCTCCCTCCCGGGGACGCGGAGCACCGGGACGCCGCGGGCCGCGGCCTGCAGGGCCAGCTCGCTGGCGGCGAGCCGCGGCGGGCCGCTGTGCGCCTTGAGGAAGAGCCTGAAGAAGGTTCTGCGGGCCCGGGCGAGCGCCAGGGCGCAGGGCGCGACCCCGAACAGGATCTCGGAGCCTCGGGCCCTCGGGAGGGGCGGCGGCTCCCGCCGCGGCCGCGGCCTCGCCGCGGCGGAGCCGCCCTCTCGCCCGCTCCCGCTGGGCGGCGCCGCGCCTTGGCGGCCGCCGGGGACCGGGGAGCGGCTCTGCCGAGCGGCAAAGCCCCTGGGCGCGCAGGGGGCAGGGCCGCGGGCGGAGGGGGGCCGCGCCGCCCGCCACAGCCCCCGCGCCGCCGCCGCCGCCATCGCCGCCGCCGCCTCCGGCGCGCTGCTTCCGGCTGCGCTCGCGGCCGCGCCAGCGAGAGGCGCCGCCGCGCCCGCCCCGCGCCGCGGCGCCCCCTGGCGGCCGGGCGGGGCGCCGGCAGCGCGGCGCGTTGGGGGGGGGGGAGGGAGGAGGGGGCAGCCCCGTGGGACAGGGCAGATGGTGGGGGGAACCAGGCGTGGAGGTGACACCAGGCCCGTGGGGAGGCAGAACCGGCCCCGGGGTGACAGCAGCCCCGGGGGCGCTGCCCCAGCCACCGCTGCGTTTCTCCTCGCCGAGGTGGCCCCGGACGCGGGGGATTCCCAGGCCTATGCTCATGTCACCTTCTCACCTCTTTCTGCACATCCAGAAGGACTCAAATGTTGGGGTCCCCCTCCCCAAATCAGAGCTGAGATCAACCACCTGAGATCTGGCAGATAATGTGATTCCTGGAGGTCTAATTTTAAGGTAACTGATGACATTTATTACCTAATAGGACAGAAGTAATGCACAAGAGTAGGAAATAGCATGCTTTTAATTCTACAAATGCTTTCTACCTATTTACAAGATACCCAAAACATCTGCTCCAAATCCAGTAACAACATTTGCCAGCCAGTTAAGCTATTCATTACTCATTCACAAAACTTTGCATTTTAATGGCAGTAAACCTGTGTTCAGGAATGCGCAGCTGCAGGTGGACAAACTGAAAGCTGGCTGGGAAATAAAATGCCTTCGATTAACAACAAAAATCCGGCTTGCTTTGAAGGCAAGCATGGGAGACCAAGGGAGTTCAATACGCAAGTCCGTGCAGCAATGCTGTCTCACCCCTGCGCGGTTCAGTCGAACCCAGCCTTGCCCGGTGGCCTACCTGGGGATTTCGGTGAACCCCTGTGCAGTGCTGCTCCCTTTGAACACAGACGGCGACACAGGTTATCTGTGAGACAACTGGGCGCTGTTCTGCTCTAGAAAGCAATTAGGGTTTTTCCCATGATGAGCCAAAATTGCATATTTCTGTTTAAACTCATCACAAAAGAAAAGTTTAGCTGTGAATGGTAAAAAGGCTGTTAGGTTTTAACACAAAAAGTATTTGCAAGTAAAGAACTACAGCATGCCTCTCTTTTAACTCTTTTATTTAACAATTAACAATTAGAAACCTATTGATTACACAGTTTGCCCTCCTGTTTGGGGTTTTTAATGCCTCAGAGTGTGTTGCCAATCCTGTCTCATCCCAGGAAGATAGCTCAAAGTGCTGGCAGCTTAGGCGAGAGGCAGAGCAGCCAAGCAAGAGTGCCAACCTCCTTCATGGGCTGCGCTCTGCATGGGAAAGCAGCCAGAGGCAGGAGTTAAATGGCAGCAGGAATTATTTCCTAAAACAAACCACATTTGAGATGGAAAAATATATTGGATATAATTTCAGGGACAACATTTTATTTTATAGACTTGCAAAGGTTACAAATGTTGTTGGGGGAAAATCTGGCAAGGCTGCAGGTCAGCCAGGTTGTATTTGCAAGGAGTGACTAACCTGACTGGCCCTGTTGCAAGGCCTTGCATCTTAAGCAAGTCTCCCTAAAGTCTCCTTCTACAGAGCAGAAAGATAAAATTGGGTCCTGCCTCAGCCATGCATTTCAACATCTGCTTAACCTTGCACACAGTTATGGCCACCAATTCCAGTGTTTCACCTGTGCTTCCCACACCTTTGCCTATTCTTTTCCCAGCTCAGAATTCCCTAATTTCTCAACATATTTTTGGCCTTCAACTCCTAGTTCAGCCACCTTCTCTGGCATCTTGTTTTAAAAAGACAGCGCATACACACAGAGCACAGCTCGCCTGCTAAATTTCAGTGACAAGCTCCTGCAAAAGAAACCCTGGGAAAAAAAAAAAACAACAAAAACCCAAAAAACACAGTGTTTTCGTATCAAGCCTAGCTGAACGACACAGGGGTGCTATAACAGCACATGCAAAAACAACTGTGCTTGGACCTTTTCTAGCCAAGTGCCTCCAAGCTGAGCACTACAGTGGCACCGAGACAGAGGAGCTTTTCCAGGCGCTCTCCGCTGGGGTGAGGATTGCTGGCTGCGTGCAGACCTCGGTTGGCCGCTCCATTTGGGACATGATCTAGCTCGATGCCGCGGGTGAAACCCAGCCCTGTGCAGAGAACCCACACAAAGCCACTGCCTCGGCAAGGTGGAGGAGGGCACTGTGTTAGAGTAGTGTTAGACTTAGCCACAGGGAAGGAATTTCATTCACAGTGAATTAAGAGGCCAAATCCAGAAACAAGGCTGTTGTGTACTTGCTGGTAGGAACTAGCTGAGAGACAAAGAACAGACAGAAAACACCATGAGCATGTATTTATAAAGGAAAAAAAAAAAAAAAAAAAAAAAGGGGCAAACTGGTTTTGTTTTACCATTATTAAGGAATGTTTTACCAGCTTTCTCCTTGTATCCTACAGTTGTTCACCTTTGGCACAAGGAATGTATCACAAGATTTAATTAATAATAATACTTCATAACAACACTCAGCACTTACATAGCGCTTATCATAGTCAAAGTGCTTTACAAACAGTTTGTGAGTCCTCACAACACCCCTGTGAGGTAGGTAAGTATTATTATCCCCATTTTACAGATGGGGAAACTGAGGCAGAGAGGTAAAGTGACTTGCCCAAGGCTATTTAGGGAGTTGAAACTCATGACATAGTGGCCTGATTTTGCTCTCCCTTATGGTGGTATACCACAGATGGACTCCCATAAAGCTACAGTAGTGTCAGCAGAATGATCAAAATCAGGTTTTTCTGGCTCCCAGTCTTCCACTCAGATCAATCGACTGTATCTGCTCCACCTAAAACAACAGGTCCACCTTCAGGAACACTACAGGAAATTCATAGCACAGCAGGAGTGAGTCTGCAATCTTAAGGCAAGGTGTACATTAACAGCTCCACAGATCCATATCAAGTTGGACTACCTGCAGATGCATCATTTGCCAGGCTGTAGGAGTCCAAATACAACAGCTCAAATGGTCTCTCAGCTGTGCCTATATCAGCTATGGGGCTGATTCTCTTCTCCTTCAAGTTCGAGTAAATCCAGAGCAAATCAATGGGGCTGCAGCAGTGCAAGATTAGTATGATATCTGAACCAGACCTTTTACCTGCTGCTTTGTAGGTAAATGCCCCTATTAACATCTGTTCATTTTGGACAGCTTCGGTATGGTTCATTTCACTCACTCTCCCTTTCTCTCCCTCCCTCTCTCTCTCTTTCTCCCCAAATTTTTCTCTCTCATATAAACAAACTTTCAATATTTCCAACTCCTTAGTCACCAGCATTTAAACAGCACCATACATCTTTCTAAAACTGATCAATATTTCCAAAAAGTGTCAATGCATGCAAATATCAAACGTACAAAAACATCAAGAGTGCTGGGACATGATACCAAGGATAGAGGTGATTACAAGACAGCACACAATTTTTATTAAAAATATCAAAGAACTCACTCGTACTGTAACTATGCCACTTAGATGATCACACTCTAACCTGCAAAAATACAGGTACTTACTCCTTCAACTATCTACCTACATACCTAGAAAGAAACAGAAATAGCAAGCACACACATTTATACTTCCTCAAACTTGGCAGGCACTATTCATGTGAACGGGAAAGGAGAGTTTGGTGGGTGGGTGGGGGGGGGGGAGCGTGTATACCTGTTTTAGGACAGTGGAGTATGAGAGTAGTAGAAAATATTATGTGCTTAATTACCAAATAAGCAAACTGATGGCAAGAAACCCCCAAATTAGAAGGATTCATGTATGACATCCACTAAAAACCTCAAAACATAAGCACACTGAAACCAGCAAACAGCTTGTGCCACTTCACCTGTGTCCAACCATGGCATCAGCAAGTAAGATCAAATAAACCTCAAAAAGAAAGCAAAAAGAAGAACAAACCAGCCTAGAGACAACAATCTTCCATAAACCCACTTCCCTGCATTATTTTCAAATACATTTTACTCTTAAGCAATTTCAGAAAGGAGTGGGTGAGAAAGATACCCACTACTATTTTTTTTAAAACTGGCTCAGCACCAGCTCAGAGAGAGGGAGAGAAAAAATAATTCTTCAAACATGATCCTTGGTACTCAATTAAAACGTTGCTAGCCAGCTGACAAAACCCTAAATTGTCAGAGGGTTCGAAGTGGAGTGGATACACAGTGCTGCTCATGTTCCTCTTCATTTGCTATGATATCTGCTCCGTAGGCCTCATCTGAATATCTCCAATCTAGAAGAGACCAATGTATGATTTTACTGGAGCAATGAAACATTTTAAATCCTGTATCAAGTACTTATATGCTGCACCATTACAGCAATGAGTTGCACACAAAAAGAATTCCTATGACTAGAAATGAGCCCCTTAAACCAAGCCATTAGACAGAAATGAAGGTAAGTGTGACTGTTTTGCCTTTAGCAGAGGGATAAAAGCATGAATATATGCAGAGAAAAAAAGAGTGCAAGATGACATTGGCTATAAGCTCTCATGGTTCAAGGCTTAAGTTTGCTCCTGCTCATAGAGGGTCAAGCAGAAGTAATGCTGATGAGTGTGTTTCTCCATATTGGCCTATAGCAAGATTTTTCATCATCCTTCTTTCAAGGACAGGCCAGCTGCAGTCAGAGCCAGGACACCAGAGGCAATGGGCTGATCAAATGTCAAGACAGCTATGTCTTACTCAAAAGGAGCAGAGTTCATGTGAAGGGGTTGCTAAACCTTTTATGGCCAAAGTCTGCTTTTGCAACAGAGACTTTTATGCAGGGCCCCAGCCCACATCCTAAACTTTGAGACTGTTCCCTGCCTCCTTCTGGTTCCAGCTCAGCAGAGTTGCTCACTTCTTTGATGTTTCACAGGAGAGAAGCCCCTCTGGCAGCACAAGCAGCTTGCACTGTCCTGGGGAGGTGCAGAGCGCTTGGCAGGATCAGGCCCAACACTTTATGTGGCAAGTGGCAGAACATGACCCAGCTGCAAGGAAGTCAGCAAGTTTCAGATAGCACTATACAAAAGGGCAAATGTGCCCCCATCCATCCCATTCCCTCTACTATGCACAGTCCTCTGTGGTCAGAGCAGCCTTTGCTGGATACACAGACCATAAGCAGCCTGAACAGCGCTGTCCCAAAACTGCCGTTAATGGAAATTTAAGCAAATGTGATCACTGCTAATCCCCAGCCCTGGCCCTACTAAGCACACAGCTGATACAGCAGCTGCAACACTGATTAGCAAACATCAAAGCAGCAGTTACTCTTTCCTCTTTCAGCTACCCACAGAGTCCACCACTCCAACTGCAGCTTACCTGTACATGAGGTGGGGCACTGAGGACATATATGACAGCATTAGCCATATCTTCAGCTTTGAGACACTGGAAAGATAGGACAGAGATTGTCTCAGTCAAAGGCCACCTCAGGAAACATTAACCACGAGATCACTCCTTTCCTAACTATCAATAACAAGTTTCGACAGTCTCGCTTGGGCATTTCAAGAAAATATGCAAGTGAGCAGGAAAAAATAACCCATTAAAAATTTAACAAAGATGGTGCCTGGTGATGATATTCCTGCATTTGCTGCATTATTATAAAATGCTTTGAGGTGTCTGCTGAAACTAAGATCCCCCAGTGCTGGGCAGCAGAAACAGAGAGATGCAGGAGATGCCCTTTTTAAAGAGCTGCAATATACATTAGACCAGACAAATGAAGGAAGATAGAGGCATAGTGGAAAGCAGCTAGGCTTGCCAGGCACATCAGGGAAGAGCAGAAAACAACCCCCCTGTCTCCTCTTGCTATTTGCCAAACCTAACACCCTCCCTGTGAAACAGCATTGGGGCTTTCTGGAAGACAGAAATCACCCCTCCAAGACATGCCTAGGAAATACTTTTGGTTATTTCTCAGTGTAGACGACCACAATTAAATCAAGTAATTCAGAAGAGACTTTCCAGGTGTCTTCTAGGATCAAGCTAAGAGGACGTGCAGAGGAGCAGTCATTTGGCAGAGAACAGGGGACACCATGAGGATGGGAACAGCAACAGAACTGTTCTGGCTCCCAGTCTGGTTAGGCATGTTGGCAAACTACCAGTACAGTCATTCCATCAGGTCAAGCACTGCCATCCTTATCGAAGAGTACCAGGGAAGCACAGGAAATCCCATGCTAGCCACTTGCAAGGCAACATGCTTTCAGAGTTCCTCTCAACCACCCTTGTGTAGGTATGGCTGCCTGTTATGTCTTCCCTTCAGCAAAGGAGTCACAGCCTGCAAAATGTCAAAGCTGACTGATTTATTTACAGGAAGACCTAGATATAAGGAAATATATAGGGAGTGGGAAACCTGCCTTTGATTACAAATCTACATAGTATGTAAATATCAGTGCAAAATCTGAGGTCTGAGACTATGGGTCCAATTCTGCTGAAGTGCTGAGACTTTCCAAGGATGCTGACTATATTCTAGAAAGCACTCAGCACTCTGCAAAGTTGGCTTCTTGCATGATTAACCAGAAGGGAGATCATTTGACTATGATCAGAGCCATTTCCCTCCATTTCCATTTCTCCGCGTCCTACCCGAATGCTCTCATAGGTGGCAGCAGCTCTCTCTGGGTCATTATCATGAAGTTTAAAAGCAAATCCTGTTTCCACCAGTCCTGGAGATATGCACTGGAAAAGAGCAGAGCACATCCTAATAGGATTTGTAATTCCCCTTCAGGAAAACGATTTAAAAAAGAAAAACTTCTTAGCACTGCAAAAGCCAGAAGATCACCCCTTTCACTATTGTTTCTCTCCCTCTACCCTTTTTTTTAGGGGAATAGTTTAAGAGAGCAGATACTGCCTTAATGATTACTGTGAAGGGTATGTCTGGACAACCACTGATGGGTGTACTTTCCTCTTCATGCCACAAAGGGATGTATAAGCAGAGAAAATGACAGAAAAGCTCACAATATGGATTAACTGCTGGACATATCACTTCTGAGATATAAGGTCTACATGAGAGCCAACAGCCCCAGCTGACTGCTTCCTTCTGCTGCCAAGAGTTCCCCTCACTCCCCAGAATAGTCTCACTGTGTGCACCCTAAAAAGTTTATTCTCTGACACAGCCAATTGCTACAGCCTTGACCATTTTCCAAAGGAAAACCTCTGCCCAGTAAAGAATGCCAGCTTTCTACCTTCTATGAAAGCAGCAGAGAAGAGGAAATCCCTCAGTACTCACTGTAGCTCGTATATGAGTCTTCGCCTCTCTGAGTTCTTGCCTTAGCCCCTCTGTGAGCGCTGTTACTGCGTACTTGGTGGCGCTGTAAAAATGCACCACCGACTGTGGCACGACACTGTGGCCATTCATACTGATGAGAGAGAGCAGAAAGGAAAGTGCTGAGAGCAGTGAGGAAAGTAAAGTCCAGGGGAAGAACCAGCAAAATATTCAAAATGTTTAATTATTGCCACTGTAATGAACACAGAGAAAGAGATGACAAGATGAATTGCTGCATGAAGAATTCTCCTCTCCCACACCCCTCTGTGTGTTATGGGATGTCTTGACAGGACTGAGCTCCAAAGAGAACATGTATAACTGCTGGGGAACTGGCAACAGGGACATGCATCAGCAGTAGCACCTTTCAAGGCAGTTGCTTCCTGGAGCTGGCCAAGAAGTTTAAAACTTCAGCCGTTGCAAATGATTTTCATTGTGCTTTTCTCCTGGGTTTGGTCTTTGTTCTGTTTACACCAGGAAGGGGGAGGAGGAGGAAAAAAGCGTTTTGAGAATCTGAACCATCACAAACCTTGAAAAACCTCTCTCAGGACACATAAGCCACTCTGAGAGGCTAATGCTCCCATCAGAAATCCTCTCGGGGGAGGAAGTCCACATAGCTGATTCCATACACCACTCCCACACACCTGTTAATGTTAATAATATGCCCATCGTCAATGTTTCTCTCTTTCATCGACTGATAGGCCTCTCGGGTGCAGATGCTGACAGCCATCACATTGACCTGAGGAAGAGAAGAAAGGAGACTAAGATCAGCAGCGCTCTGCCTTACACCTTTTGATTTGCCCTCTATGCTCCCGAAAGCACAGATGTGGGTTACAGACCCCAGCACAAACATCACACAGCAGCAACGACCAGCCCAGGAGGATGCCACGCAAACCACGGCTGCCTTGAACCAAGGTGAGCCAGGACGTGGCAGGAAGAGCCCCAGCCCTCTCGCTGCGCTCGCAGCAGAGCCATACGTAGACGGTTCTCAGCAGTGCAGGACCCGACACATGGCAATTCCTGTTAACGCCAACAGAGGGAAATGCACATACACACATGGCATTAGACTGTGACCAAGACCAGGGCTGCAGTAACAAGGGATTTGGGCAGGGGAGGCATAGATGTCCAATTCTGTGAGGCAGGCCATGGCCTCTGCCTGAGATATATGGATTTAACTGTTTTACAGGTAAGCATGAGAGCCAAGTCCAAGTTAAGGGAGAATAAACCTGCTCCACCATGGTAAGCACTATATCCAGGAGACAAAGTTGTTGTTTTGTACAGCATGGAGCACACTGGAGTTTGGGCAGCTGATGAGATGCTAACAGCAGGTCATTAGGTCAGATAGTTAATGAGGAAACCCCCAGATACTGCTTGTCAGAGAGCCAGGCAGAGGTGCAGCAAACCACGTGGCTTGCAAAGAGCTTCCCATGGATGAGTGAAGCCAAGTTCACACTACACCATAGAGAGGGCCAGCGTAAGTAATCCTAGAAGATGCAAAAGGTACAAATCTGGCATGCCGACTGCTGACATTTTGCTCAGCCGTAGCTGGGTAAGCCAAAGAAGGAAGGACAAGATAACACATCTGGTCCTTCAACACAGGATCCAGGCTCTTGCTCTTTGGACCAGCACTGTGGTTCAGTTAAGCTCAAAGCTGGCACACTGCAGAGATGATACATCTAACAAGCAAATGCCCTGACCGTCTGCTGGCCATAAAACAGAGTCAAAGTCTCCAGGAAGACTGAAGTATGGAAATTCCCCTGGCTGGCATTCAACAGCATGAAGCACCAACAGGTACATGAGATTGATGGGCCTGGTAATTCGCAAGCCATTTCAGCAGCAGTGTTAATTGCTCAGGTTGATAATGTTCTAGTTTTAAAAAAAGTGGCCGAAAGGTAGAAAATATTTGCAAAAGCCCTCTAGAAAGGATGTGACAGCTTCAAGGCAGGACACACTGGCAGGTGACAACTAATGGTAACTCACTTTGTTAACAATATCAGCAGGCCAGACGAGCCCAGAAAAACTACTGTGGAGTAAATAACTGGCAAGAACTAAATTTCTGATGAATCAGAAATCAGTTGCAACTAAATATGGGAGGAGCACTGGGAACAAGGCCATGTGGACAGCAAATGTAAGGATACATGAAAAGGCTGGCAATCATCTCTGAGAAACTTATAAACAGAAATGAGATAGACTAACCAGAACTTTCTAGAACAAAAGGACATGCAGCTGCAGTGGAGGAACATTAGTTTGGAGAGTAGAAATTAAAATCCACCCCCTTCTGCCTTTTAGAGATGTACTTACTGAGCAGCACACTCAAAAGACTAGTGGGTTCAGGTGAGGAATGTTCCAGTCCCTGCTTCTGTCTCAGTCGTTAAGTCTTACTCTTCACCAGCAGCCATACCTATGGGGTTTTGTCTAGCAACAGAGAAGCAGCCTGCTTATCCGATCGTATGTTAACATGGAGTACTCAGGCAACACAACAGGTATAGTCATCACCATCTCCACCCAAGCACACTGTGGTTGAGCGCAGTCACTGCTGGCTATCTCAGCTGTTGTACCTGGGGTCACAGAGAGAAATTCTCCAGCACCAGACCAAAGATCTACCTCAGCCGTGCAGGGCAGAAAGTTAGCAGGCATTTCAGCAGAAACTGCACATTGCAACCACCTCGGCACTGGAGCAAAGCCCAGACCAGGCAAGGCATTTCAAATCTTTTGAATTTCACAGCAACAAGGCCAAGGAAAGCGGGAGTAACCTGCTCCAGTTCGATATAACAGCCAACTAAGGAATCAGTCCTTTCAGATACAGATCTTAGCCGCTGTTCATAGGGAGAGCTGTCATGACCAGCAACACCCCTGCTTCGCTCCCTGCCTCAAGAAGTGCTGATGCCAGGAGAAACTGCATCTTTGGGGCAGTCACTCCCAGGCTCCACGTCGTCTCCGCAGGCCGCTAGAGGGTAACATCAGCCTAAAGCCAGGACCAAGGCCCAACTCCAATGCTGTGATTCACGCTGAGCAATGCCTCCTTGTGTGGGTAGAGCAACAACATTTTGACAACTTCTGGCAGAGCAAGATACTAATCAAGAGCCATGTGAGCAAGCCCAGAGCCCGTACAATAAGCCAGCCTGGCACAACAAAACCACCATCTGGAAGGCGGCAGACCTGGGATCGACACATAGTCTTTTCCCAATAGCGCCCACAGGATTTTGGAACTCTGATTCCATTTTAAAATGCAACTCAGGCCACTTAGGAGCCTAAAAACATGCCTGCAAAATGAGCAAGTCTTAGGGCAACATCACTTCTTGAAAAAATCTAAAGGTCACTTTTACAAATCTCATACAAGATGTTTTTCAGCACTTTTTTCTATTCTGAGAACAAAAGGTTCAAAGGTCCCTTAGCAAAGATGGCCAACACATCTGTGCTCTGCATTTGCAGAGCACGTTGCACAATACAGCAGGTCTGTGACTGCATAGGTGTGCAACAGGAATAAGTAAAATTTTTGAGTAATTTTTAAGTTTTATTTGCCAGGCTAGGAAAACAAAGGAACCTTCTTGTGGAAGTACCAGGCATTTCACTTCCCCAAACCAGGCTTTTCTAAGGCATCACAATGAGCATCCTAACTTTCAAGTATGCACAAAAAATCATGTTACAGAAAACACATCTATTCTTCTTGCTTTTAAATACCATCTGTGCAAAAAGCCTCACTGGCCAATGAATAATGCTGAGAAAAATCAAACCCAGTTACCCTCTTCAACTGGGAGAGGATGTGTGCTACAGCCCTTTGCACCTGGAACAGAGCAAATGGAGAGTTCAGCTCAAATTCCTGGCTGTAAAGGTCAGTAGGTAAAATGTGAAGGAGCTCTTCAGATCCCAGAGTGGAAAGGCAGTGTGTACACAGCACCTGGCCCTGGCTACTCCCATATGATTTGGAGATGACTGGAGGACTTTGCTCCTGCTACATGCTGAGCACAGCCTTGCACACATGTGGAGAGAAACTGGGCATTTGCTGGCTGGCAGCCTTGGGCTCAGCACTGTCAGAAAGCAACAGAAATGAAAGTCTGAACCTGAGACTGCAGCAGCCCAGGGAGAGTAAGTGCCTACAGATTTCAGATTCCCCTTGGGAATAAAAAGATCAGATAATAAGGATCTGAAACATTTAAAAAAAAGAAAGAAAAAAGAAAAAAGAGTAAGGATCTTAATAAGTAAATGATAACACTACTTCGATTGGTAGATATACAGCAAGAGGTTTTATAGAATGGGTATACTGAGAGGGGAATCTGGAAAACGACAGGCAGCCTCAAATCTCATAAAAAATGCATGGAAACAAAAATCAATTTGCCAAAAAGAAAAAATGCCTTTAATTTAAGGCCGTAAATGCCTTCTAAATCAATAGATCAATTGCTGCTTAGAAATTTTCCCTGTCTTGCATCCTAGAAGTACGCTGAAACCACCCCAGCTGCATCTCAGAGCAAATGGTGCTGCTCACTAACACCTTCCTCTAACAGGTCTTTGGAAAAAGCCTTCCCAGCTCCTGCTCAGCTCTGCAAAACCCAGTGGCAACCTTCCCCAGCCTGACCCTCTGAAAGCTCCAGAGCACGTAGAAGAAATGGTCCTGGCAAGCATTTCCCTGGGGCTGGCATGCCACAGCAAGGAGAGCTGTCAGTGCAGATCCTCCCAAACCCTGTTATCAGGCCAGTGGCCACATAGCCACAGCATGCTTGGAGAACAAGATCTCCAAGCAGGGAGATAACAGCAACGACAGTGACCAAGGCAAGGAGATTACAAGGCAACATGCAGAGCTGGATTTGTGGCAAAATAACGCTGGGAAGTGTTCTGCTTTACACCATCTCTGTCCTGGCAATGCTTCGCTCAGTTTTCCTCAAAACCTCCATGGCAACCAGGGGTGGGAGAGATACATCTGTGTGGGGACCTAAGGTAGGCAATCCACAAAAGCAGAGCTTGACCTGGCTGCAGTCACAACAGCGAGCAAAGCCACCAAAATGCTAAAAAGCACTTAATCAGCCACGATAAGGTGGCTCTCACCTTGACAGCAGGAGTCTCTGGCCTCAGTGTACTTTTGCCTCCCTGTTTTGCTTTACACAGCCTCCAAAATGGCTGCCAGATAGACCTCTGTTGGCCACCAGATCCAAGCTGATCCCATCGTCATTGAGAGCAGACCCTGAGCCTGCTATCCACGGAGAAGGGCCATGGAATAGGAGCAAAAGATGGAGAAGTCCCCAAAAGACATATGTCTCAGTATGGCAACACTCAGGTGGGAATGTCACTTGTAAATAGCATGATCCGTTCACGCACTCCAGGTGTGGCATATGAAATTGGTCCATCCACATGCAGCTCTAACCAGATTATGGGCAGAAAATGAGGCTATAAAAACAAAAGCATTACAGCTTCTTAAGTGAAAAAGAATCTGCCCATTTTACAACCCACTGCTATAACTACTTAACAGGATTAGCTACAAAAGCCAGTGCTTGGCATTTAATTTCCTGTTTAAGAAAAAATGAGGCTCCTTACCTTTTAGAAAGCCATTGAATGAAATGAAAAACACTACTGAAAGTAATACGCATTTCCATACCCTAAGGTTAAGGCATGTGGCTCAGCAGTGTGTGATGGCTGTTCAGTTCCAATGGGAAAGATGAGGGAGAGCTGATAAGCTTTCAGTCTTCATCTGAGGGGCAACAAACCTGGGCCTTGCCAGAGCCAGGTGGAAGCAGGCCCTCTGCTCTGCTTGTGTGAAATAAACAGATGAGTACAACAGTGTTGGAGCCAGCAGAAAGAGGCTCTGGAGCTGGGTTTCCTGGGGACACTGCAATGTCTCACGGGCAGCACAAAGCCCTGCCTGGGCAGCAGGCAAGGTACAGCAGTAGCTCTCCATCAGGCCGGCAAGTTCAGAGCTGCTTCAGACAACACAGCCACATGGTAGCAGCTCACAGGACACACAAACCTCTCTGCTGACAAAGAGTTCCATATGTTTTAGTCCTTAGACTTACTTTAACTGTAGTCCAGTTAAATACAGAAATCAAGCAGTCAAATACTGCAAACCCCAGTGACACAGCAACCTATGAATTTTATTGTACAGACAAGCTGAGCACAGTTTAGACAAGCAGGAAGCCAATGGGAAGGCTCTCCCTGTTCTGAGCATTTCCAGCATTCAGACTGATCAAAAAACAAAGAAAAAAAATGTGAAAAACATTTTCCTACTGCCTTGAACCAATTCCCGCAGGTAACTGTAATTCAGGGAACCCAGTGGTAAAAAGCCTGGCCATTGCGAAGATCTTCGCAAGCGCAGTTCCCACCCTCCCAGCAGCACTACTCACATCTATCATCATCCGCCAGCCCTCTGTCTTTCCCGAGAGCAGGGGCTCCGGGCGAGCCAGCCCTGCGTTGTTGATGCACACATCAACCCCCTGGTGAAGGGTCTTGATAGCAGAGAACATCGACAGGATCTCCTCTTCGTTGGAGAGGTCACACTTGTATGGGATGAGGGTCCCAGGATAACCAGCACTCTGGCATTCGGCTGCCAATTTCTGTGGAAGAGAGAAAGGAAGGAGGACAACAGTCATCAGCATCCTTTCCTCATAGAGGGACCTAAGAGACAGGTTGTGCTTTTCATCCTTCCTGCTTGCAATCATTGCTATTGTAGATCTGAGAGAGAGCAAAACCAAAGGACTGCAAACAATACCAAGGCCCAATGTTCACACCAGGCCCCATCCAAGCACAGCCAGAAACAGCCTTTCACAGGCGCCAAGGGTGAAGCAACGGGAACAACCTACTCCACCACTTACAGCAGCTGCAAAGTGCTCTGACCACTGCTCTTACAAAGCTTGACACTGGCCCTCCCTTGGTCTTTTCTCAACATAGATTCCCCAGCTGTGCTGCACAACATCTGCGGGGAAAAATGCACTGAGACCCTGCCTAGGCCTGTTGCCTCGGCATACCTAAGCACCTGATGTTAGGAGATGTGCCCTGGGGTCCTGTGCTGCTGACTAAAGTTGCATTTACTTTGCAAACCTAGATAATTTAGGCTGTAAGGCAACACCCTTGGGGAGCCTTCCCGAAGGACATCTGTGCTTGCGAAGCCGCCACACACAAGGAGGAGCAGAGGTGCAGCCCAGCAGCACGCCTGCCACTCCTGAGTTCTCCACAGCATTGGGGACTCAGCCATGGAGAAATAAAACCATCCGAGAGCGATTTCTTCACCAGCAACCCAGCCCCAGCCACCTAACACATCCTTTGGCGCCAGCCCTTCTCTTCGTAAGTGATAAACGTATCAACGATGCTTTTGTTTTCCATCACTGCAGAGGTAAATGATCCAACGCCACTCCCAATAAAAGGGAGCAAAGCCAGGTCTGACAGGGAGCAGGTCTTGCTTAAAGCAGCTTGCAAGAAACAACACGGGAAGACGACTGCCGGGAGAAAGGGACGCTCAGGCACCCCTGGAGTAACCACTGCTCAGGGTAAAGCAACAAACCTACTCCTTGCCAAAGCATACTCAACCACTGTCATCGACACAGAAAAGAAGAATGGGGCAGTTTTTCCTCTTTCACAGAAAGCCCACATAAATACCTTTGTGCTGGGTGGTCAGTGCAGATCTAAACAGTTTTAAATGAGCAAAGCCATATGCAGCCTGGGGCGTGTTTTTTAGCAGTATTTTCTTGCTTCTTAGCATTGTTCCCCCACTCCCTCAAATTAAAAGGCAAAATTCCATAAAGCAACAGCAATACATTCTGGGAACCATAAAAACCTGCATTTGTTCATTTTTCTGCACAAATGCTGCGAAGAGAAGCACCATTCACCCCATTATTCACCTCTGCAGTGGGAGCGAGGCCTTCCCAAGCAATGTAAATCATGGCCCCTTCGAAGCAATGGCTTCATCCACATGTATGCAAGAGGGGATCAAGCTCCTTGTTGTTTGACTCTCCCTCTAGGCACATGAGGAAGGAAATCTCCCAGGGTAATGCTAACATCAGCCCCAACTTCCCTGGGATCAATTATACCTTTCGTCATTAGAGAAGAAAAGCTTCCCAGCCTGCCACCTAGACACTGCCATGCCCAGCTCCCCGGCATTTGCTCTCGGGAAGCCACTGCAGACCAGCTGCGCTCCCCACAGGGGCTTCAGGGACCCCTAACGGGACCTCCATCAGTTCCTGCGCTTGCAGCACCCAGGGCAGCTCATTCAGCCATGTGTTTAAAAACACATCCCTGGGTTAATAGAGCATGGCAGGCTTCCCAGCAAGGCTGGCACTGGGGAAGAATCATTGAAAATGCTAATTAAAAAAATACGATAACAATAATCTTGAGATATATTTGTGAGTCTAGCGCTTCAGTCTATAAGTTATTAAACTTAAGGACATGTTCTGTGTTTGTCCACTACCCGGAGCAATATAGTTTGGGATGAGCAGGTGCTGGCAAAATACTAATAAATGCCACTGTAGCCGCAAGCTGGAGGGGGCCAGTGGCGGCCAGCACAGGCTGCGAGTCTCCCACACTGCTGCACAGATAAAGGACAGGGCAATCGCATGCCTTACAATTCCTCATTAGCCATTATCAACAATTATTCCAAGCATCCAGATCTTTCATCCAACTAGACGATATAAAGCAAATGCAAGGCCAAGAGCTGCTGCCGGCCGAGCGCGCTAACGATGCAGCAGCCACCGCACCAAACTCTCTGGAGGACGCCCTTTCCACCCTGACGCTAATGAGAAACAGCGTCTCGGCTCTGATGTGTCATATTGGAGACAGTGACAGCTTCCAGCGCTAGGCGAGAGCCACGTGATGTCTGGTTTCTGCAGAGATGGACTCTGGCTACAAACATCCACCAAATCACTCCAGTGCGGTTGCCTGCAGATGTTTCACCAATGTGACATTTCAGGGAGTATAATAAAACTCACGTCCTGTCAGGGGGAGGTTCCTGTCCCCTCGTGGCTCTTCCCTGCGTGCCCAAGGTGACTGTGATTCGCAGCACTCTACGAAAGGAAGAGCCAGGCCCAGTGTAGGAGGCCCTCAGCAAGAAAAAAAGCACACGGGGCAGCCGGCATGGCACCTGCAGCGACACCGGGGAGCTCACGCTGCACGGGAGGGACAGAGAGTCCTTCACTTACCAGGAGCTGCGGTGTCACCTCCCAGGTTGGTCCGACCCTTCTAATGACCAGCCCCACCACAGCACCTGCAGAGTAAGTCCTGCGTTTCAGAGAAGGGAGTTGCTGAACCAGCCTCGCTGTCTGTACCGCCACGCTGGCCTAGGACATGGCTTGCTCTAATGAAAGCAGGAGTGACAAACTAGCGCATCAAAGGCGTCTGTCTCCTGGGGAAAGTCGGCAAGCCCGGAGGTCCCCTGTCCCTTCAGTTCAGCAGAGCTTGTCTCTTCTCAGCTGTCGCAGAAGCAGACTTGCCCCCCAAAAGACCCAGCACTTGTGACACTGCAGAGTTTATCAGCCAGATAAGTGTCTAAGCTCTGTAACAAACATTCGACAAAAGGGAAAAACAGAAAAACTGGAAAGAGAAGGGGAAAAAACAGGGTGAGCACGACACCTGCTCACTCTGTCTAGGCTGGTGGGAGAAGTCACATGGCTGCATCGTTTCACAAACACTGGGGCACAGGTGCTGGCTCCCGCCCTGCCGGCCTCCAACGCGTGCCATCGAGCAGAGCCGCGTGCCAGCGCACAAGCAGAGCCTTCAGACTGTGGTCCCTGAAGTTTTCCATGAATCAGCTCTCTGTCCCTGAGCCAGCACAGCACAGGACAGTAGTGTCACTTGGGCACTCTGCGCTTGTTCTCATCCCCGGCCCTCAGGGTTACAAGGGAGCCTGAAAACTTGGTTAGAGGCCACAAAGCACAAAACGGGGGAAAATTCCACCTGAAGATGTGAATTGACTCCTAACTCTAAATCACAAATCTGCTGCTGGCCCTAGCCCTCCCAGGGATTTTCTTGGTGACAGCTTTCTCAAACCCAAGTTTTGCACAGAGCAGAGCTTGGCATCCGAACTGAGAGGAGGACAGACACAAACCATGATCTCCAAATCCCCTCAGTGTCCAGAACACATTTATTTTAATTGCTCTGGGATAAACAGCTCTGTTAGGTCAATGATTTTCAACCTTTCCCAATATCTAAAAACACTGCAGAGGTATTGCAAGTCCCTAAACAGTCGCTTTAAGCTTTTCTGATTTGTCTCTTATCGCTCTCAGCAGCAATCCATAGGTCTCCAAGGATCCCACAGATCACAAGCTGAAACCAGCCTGAGTCTACAGATCTGGTCCAGAAACTGCTGTACTTTCTGGGTATCACTTCAATGAAGGCATTGCAATCATACAAGAATTACTATTATTGCTCTCACAGAAGCAAGCAAGAAGGGGATGAACATGCTGAGTTCAGCCCAGAGATCAATACATCCCAACAGCACTGAGCTCTCCAGAGAGCTCTGCTTGGGCTAAGCTAGATGATTTTTCTGTCCAACAGAGAAGAAAAGGTGCCCCGGGACTGAATTATACCTGCCCTCCATCCTCTCAGGAGTGTTTTCACCTTGTTCTATATGCCATCTTGTTGACTGTATATCGGTAAAGTTTGAAAAACATATACTTTTTAAAAGATCAGAATAAACACTTGAGAAAACTGTTTAGGAACAATATGCAAGAGTAGCATTTAGAAAACTAAAAGCAGTATGAAGAGCTGCTGCAGTATGTTAAACTGCTCCAGAGATGGGGCCTTACTTGCTTCTACAAGGATACAAAAAGGAAGAAAAACAAACAAACAAACAAGAAAATAGTCAAGAGCCCATGTTCTTCACAACCTGGCATCAAGGTGACAGCTTTAGAGCTCTCTCCATCTTGCTACCCCACCTCTAGTTCTCCGCAAAGGAATCCATCCTATTCAGTATTACTAAGTACTATTGCAAAAGTGTCAGATACCATCAATTTTTGTTCCTGATATGCCAGACTACAGACAAGAGTAGGGTCTTGGTTTGCTCCTGGAACAGGACTGGCATCCTGGCTTATCCTGCAATCACTAGGCTCTGTTTTAGCTATTTAATCGAAAGCTGTGTTTAGTTGTTGTTCCAATGGCGTCTTCTATTTTCGCTGCTGGTGTTGGCATTCATTGCAGCTGGAGCAGGGTGCTGTCTCTCGAAGTTAATGTACTCACATACAGAAAATGACAGCAGGGCACCAGTAGTATCTCCAGGCTGATGGCCACAGTGCGTTTGGAGCTGCAAGAGGAAAAGCTGGCAGCCCATGGTAGGACACAGTCTGCCCGAACTCGGTCCCACAGCACATTAGCACAGCACAGAGCTTCCCACAGGGGCCATTAGTGCTGGGCTGGGGCAGGGAACGGATACTGCCACCAAAATCAAATCAAATCACAGTAATGATTTTGAAAGATAAGAAATGCTAGCAGGAGGAATTTATGCATACAAAACCTTCCTTGTACCTCCTAAAAGAGGACTCATGCCAGGAAACTGGCCCAAAGGAACAAGGGCCCTGCAGCACAGACGTGAAAGGCCAGACGAGTGCTTGTGGCCCAGAGGGAAAACGCCATGTCTAATATCACAGTTTCCATGTCCAGCTGTCTCGCACCTCTCGGTATATAGCACAGCTCCTCCATAGAGGCAGATGGGGTCCAAACACCACGGGCCATGGCACAGCAACCTGAAAGAAGGAGTGGATGAAACAAGGGATGGCCTGGCTGCTAGTGGCTGTCATGGCAGAGCTGCCCATCCTGTTTTCCCAGGAAATCTCATTAGCTCATGGTTTAGATAACCAAAGAGAAAGCTCCTTCTCACAACTGGTCAGAGAAATCTGCCCACAAATATCTCCCCAGATCCTTCTTTTCCTGTTTGGTTTCTTACTGCCTCAAATAGGAATCAACGTGGGTTCTTTCATTTCTCAGGCTACACTTGTGTTAACAAATTCTCTTTGAAAATGAAGTGCTGAACACCGCTGACAGCCACACTGAGCCCAATGTGCTTCACATATCTCTAGAATAAAGAGGCATCACAGGCTCTTCAAAGAAATGTCAACTGCGGGCAAGTTTGCAAGAGGAGATTTACGTAAAGTAACTCTATGAATTAGGGAGCTTGCAGTATTTTTCCAGAGCATCAATTAGATCACCCAATTAATGCTCATTCCATTTTAAGTACGACACACACAAGCGGGGGAGGGGGGAGAAAAGCTATTTTTCCAGGTTTCACAGGCAACCTAGGAGTGACCAAATAACACAATACAGATAGAGCTGAAGGCCAGTGCACCTTCAGCAGCTGGAGATGAAGATTTGAGACGCGAGCTAAGCAACTCTGCACTCCACCATGGCACTGGATGCTCAGAAATGCATAGTCTGGTGCCTGCTGTACTTGTACGTATAGGAGAATACAACATAAAGAAAAAATAATTATACTATACGCTAAAACATTTAACCCTCATTGCTATGGATGCAACCCCTCACCTTTGCAATTTTGGTACACTAACCAGTATCAACACAGCACTGGGCAAATTTTGTCACATCCAGGAGAGACCAGCTTTTCACAAAGGGCATCTAAACTATTAGTGTGATTTAGTGAGCCAGTATCACAGTCCATACTAGATACACAGGGTGATGTGCTTCTTGCTTAGATACCAATTTTTCCATTGACATCAGTGCGATTTATCTCTATTTACAGCAGGGTGGAATGAATGAATGAACAAAAAGATGACGACAAAAATCAAATGCCTACACATAAGAGAGACAAAGAAGAATACCTGGTCATGATGTTTACTGTATATTATTTAGTTGTCTGTTTTTAAATGTCTTACAAGGATGCTGCACATTTATGGGATGTTTTGCTCACATTAAGAATAAGCCAGTTCTCCCCCAAAAAGGGTTAATGCTTTTTATGCACAAGACGCTTGTAACGGGCACAGAGCCATGCATTTAGAATCACTCATGGCAAAAGGGTTTAACAAAACTAATTGATAAAAACATTTAAAGGGACTCTTAAAGAGATGAAAAAAAAAAAAAGAGTCACATAGGGTTTTATTTGGCAAACTATCCTATTAAGTTCAGACACATTTAGTTCAAAGAGATTAAAGCCACAAGAAACCATTAGGTAATTTTTAGTCTGACCTCCCAATCATTGCAGGTACTTGCATCCTACTGATTTAGCTTGTGCTTAAATACATGGCTGCCTTGAGAAAGAAACTGAAGCCACCCCAATTATTTTTGCTAGTTGAAGGAAATGAAGGAAAAAAAAAAAACCTAACAAATGGCATGGCATCAATGGTGAAAGAAAACTGGAGCCTTACAAGTTGTTTCATTTTACTGACTGGCAAGTTTGAAGTTTCTTTTAATTAAGATTTAATATCAGTACAACAGTATAATAGAAGATATATTCAATGAATAAAGCACTGGATTAGATTTTATTCTGGCCATTTCTGTAGCATGCTTAGTGACCACAGACAAAAATTCAAAGTTCCATTTCCTCATGTGAAAATCAGAAATTACGATGTGCAGCCCCTTCCTAAAGTACCCAGATACCGGGGACTTTTTGCCTGCACATGAACATGTACATTACAGACTTCATATTTCTTCCAGTTTCTTTTGTATGACTCCAGGCCTCCAGAAAGGACCCCCAGAGGAGTCTAAAAAGAGCTTTCAAATGAATAAAACAGTAAAGTGACTCTTTCTCACATTCTCAGGCTTTAAATCAATGCCTTTACATATTGTTTGCAAATTGCTCCTGCTCGGATCAGATCATCTTCTGTTCCAAAATGCAAGGAAGAGCAGTGGGTGGAAAAGCAAACACACGTGGCGTTCAGTTGGGGGCACCAGTACCAACACCTAGTGCAGAGAAAGAAGGATTAGCACTATTTCTGGACAGTTTACTCTCATCCTAAACATACTGTACAAAGATTCACTTGTGGCACACAAAATCAGCACTCATAAAATAAATAACTCAGAAAAAATTAGATGTTGTTTTGTGAAAAGGTGGGGGGGGGGGAATGGGGAATTTCATGGACTGATTTTATGTCTATTTACTTCCAGCAATGAGAAGCAGAAAGAGGTACCTAGGGGGTAACAGCCCCAGCCAGGTAGTTGTCACCACGGTCACTGCCAGGCTGCAGAGCATAGCAAGGAGGGGAACTACATATTTGCAATACTGCACGAGATATTTTATCTAGATTTGTTGAGTGCCACTAAAGGGGCTCGCGTTTGTCACTGCTTTCATCACTGCTTCAGCTATGTATTTTGCATGGGAAATTTTAACCCCTGCAGAAACAGTCTCTGAAGACAGCTTGCACTGTGCAAACCGAGTCTCTGGATACCGTGACAAATCACAGTCTCGCAGAGATGCTCATAATGACACGGCTTCATGTTTACTGGATATTCCCAGGTTTTCTCCCTGTGTCTCCTGCAAGCTCCACATTGGCTTAAACTACGAAGGCCAACGCCAGCTCCTCAGAGCTGAGGACAGCAAACAGCACGGCCGCATGTGGGGACTGCTCTCTTCCCAGAGACACGAACAGCGAAGGTTTGGCTGAACAGCTAACGTCACATTGGCCATCACGCACCGTCCAAGTTCCCACACCATTTTCCCAAGTCAAAGCCATTTTTAAAGGTCTGAACCAATATCTGCTGGAAGGATGGAAAATGGTTCCTCCTCTTTTCCCAGCAAGCATCATCTCATGTCCATGAGTCAAACATGGCCTAGGAAATTACCCATCTAGTTTTGTCTCGGAACTTAAGCTTGACTCCCTATCCAGTTGAACAACCATATCCTCCGAGCACTGTTAATTGTCCTGCTTGACTGCTGAAGAGTCACACTGCTTTTTTCCAAGCCCTCTCTGCCGTCTGTACTTTTCAGTAGTTAAATATTCAAGACACTTTTTTCTAGTTCACTTAATTTTAAATTTCTAGTTTCACACATGCAAGTCAAATCATTCCATTTATATTGCCCCGAATGTCTCTGCTACCTTAAGTCATTCAAACAATTGCTCCTTACGTCAAGACTGAAGGCATTTTTTTCTTTTCTTTTCAATGCTTGCTCAGATCGTGTTGCTACAGGCTGGAGTGGGGGAGGAGGAAATACGCTGCTCCTATTGTGACAGCTCATTAGAGCAATATTTCTTGCTTATTCTGAGGTGTGATTACCCAAAAATGAGTCTCATATGTACCTGCCCGTGCTTCAGCTCCAAACTGCACAAAGCAGATTTGCACACAGCCAGGCATATAGGTGTTTTCTCTCCTCAAAGGACTCTCACATCCTTATTAAGACTGAAGCTAATGTATTGAAATGGCACATGTTCCTCGGCCAGACCTTGCCTGTCTTGGCAAGGAGGGCTGAGAGGAAGGCTGCGTTGCTCCAGCACACCCGAGTGCCAGCACGCAGCAGACCAGCAATTCCTGCATCACAGTCCAGATCATCGGCAGTTTAAGCATAAATTTCCAAGGCAACCTGTGTATACCCTGCTGCGCGCACGGGCTCCCAGGGCAGAGCGTAGCCTTAGTTTCAGTCCATGACAGCCAAATAACTGCACATACCTTCTGCGGCATCCTGAACACAAGCCATCACACTTCCTCTATGCTTAGGGAGTTACGATATATATATTTTTTTTAATTAAATCAAACTCCACCCAATCTCACAGCAGGCAATACGGAAGGTCTGAGATGCCTA
The DNA here is from genome assembly GCF_028389875.1 of Rhea pennata. Taxonomy (NCBI): domain Eukaryota; kingdom Metazoa; phylum Chordata; class Aves; order Rheiformes; family Rheidae; genus Rhea; species Rhea pennata. The sequence continues at coordinate 2,646,779 of NC_084682.1, forward strand.
GTGATATCTAGAAAATCTTGGGCTTGATGTGAGATTTGTGAAAACCATCACTGCATACCCACCCCGAATAACCAGATTTTAACAGCACAATTCACACTGATGCATAGAGGGGCAATGGGAAAAAAGGAAGACTGGGAAAATTGGGATGCAACATACCAGAAACCAGCTTAAGGCTTTCTTAACAAAACGTGCAGTGCTCTGGACTATTCCCCCAGGAAAGTGCTAGCAATAGCATCTTTTGAGACATCTCAATATACAAGAGCCTTAGAAAAAGGCCATGAAGAGATGATTGCTTACATTCCTGAGAGATGATCTAACACTCTTCTATGCCAATATTCTTAGGGTCTCCACCAAATAAAACATTCAATATATGTAGAGAGAGGATAGACATCACGAACATTAGATTCTGCAACTTTGTACTTTGGTGACAGTAGCTGCAGTCAGCCAGTCCCTTCCTCTGCAGCCAGCATCGCACATCACAGTCCTATACAACAGCAGAGCAGTCTGAGACCTCCTATAGAGGTAGCCAGTATACTGGCTGCTGTTCTTAAAAATGCTCTTCTGTAAGGACAGCAGCTATAAACCATTGCTAAGGCTATGAAGTCCAAAGAAACTAAGGGGAAAGAGTGCACACCTGACATGGCCACTTTCTAGGAAGCAGAATGCATATATACAGCCCCTTTCCTTGTCCCTTTTGACACACAAATACAACACTGGATCATCCTTGGAAAATCTGAGCATCAATCGCTCCTCTACAATAAAAGCACAATGTGGCAGCTGAACTTCCTTGCATTTGGCCAAAACCTACACCTCGCTGCAACAAAACAGGCTTGCCAGTGTGGCTGTCTGCTGACGGGCTGGAAAACACCCAAAAACTATCATGGAAAGGGCTGTACCAGAACAGCAGGTCCCTACTGTCAGATCGTAAGACCAGCCTTTTCCCCTTTCAACACTCCACAGTGCAGTCCCTTTTTCTCCTTTAAAGTTTCCACACACACAGAGGTGGATATGTTCCCGCACTCGCCCCCAGTGTCGTTCACATTGCAGCAAACATTTCTGCTGGGAGGGTAGGGAAAGAGCTGCAGCCCTCACACATTTATCTCTGTCTCATCGACTCCTGTTTTGCACCCTTATAATCCTAAATGAATCCTTTTCTGAAAAGAAAGATTAACACACACTTGTAAAGGAGCTGGCCTTTGCTCACAGGCTCCTAATATTCCCCAGAAGCAAAATTCAGATGACAGGCCCTGAATTTTAACACACTTCAGATTTATGACCTAGGGACAAGCAAGATGAAGGCGTCAGCACACAGTAGCACACTCGTATTCGGAGCAAGCAGCAACTACAGCACAGACTGTAATTTCAATTGCTGAGCAGCAAATGCAGCTGCAAGCGCCACACACAATGATTAAACATCTGCACAAGTGCCAACGTGACAGCAGGTGACTGGACGCAGCGGGCCCAGTGCTGGCCGCACCTATGCTGATGCTAACCCAGAGTTAAGCAAGCAGCCTCAGCAGAGTCGCATCTGACTTCCACTAGTTTAACAGAGACAAAAAGTCTGTCTGAAGGAGCAAAACTGCAGGTCCTCTGCTTCTGCAGCCACTCTAATCCCATTTTACCCAAAATCACAAGGTTAGGCTTAAAAGCCATCCAGGACCGACTGAGGCAAATGAATGATATTGTCAGCATGGAAGTTACTATTAATATTTCTCACACAAATGCTAGCAGGAGCTAGGGTTAAATCTCAGCTTAAGCACAGTCAATACTTTCTGCAGAGCTTTAACTACTAATGGGCTTCAGGAAATCAACCACAGTCTTTACTCCCCAGAGCTGGGCCAGCTGCATTTGGCCCTCCCTGCCCCAGCATGCTCTCCATAAAGCTGAAAGAGGGATCACAAAAACCCCTCTGTGTCTGAACACTGCTCTATAACAGCCCTCCTACCTCTGCAGAGCAGCATTTTTCATATCTTGCAGAGATAAAACTGAGGCACAGCACAGTTACCTGATCTGCCCCGGGCTACGCGAGACGAGAGGGGCAGAACAAGCATCCCTCCCCACATTTTCAAAAACTTTGGAAAGCTTTGGTTATTATGTATTTTTAGCAGCATACCAACAAACAGAGCTTGCATATAAAGCTACAGCCCAATACCTCCTGCCTGCTGCGGTCAGGAGATGAATCGGGAGCTGCTGCAGGGGTTGTGGGGCAGCCTTCACTGTGAGCCCCTCTCCCAGGGCTGGAGCTGTGATCAGAAGATGCCCCGTTCATAAAGATGGGGCTGCCACACCACAGCTCTGATAGCTCACGTCAGCGGAAAAGAAGCGGGGAAGGAGGGGCTGCTGCAGGTTTTAAAGCATTTTGAGGGGGAAGGAGGACAAATCAAGCCAGGCTTAAGAGCAAGTCTTCCCCTCACCCCCCAACCTCATTAGCTTCAAGGATGAGGTAAATTGTGAGGACAGTGAAGCATTTGTTCCTGCTCAGGAGAGCAATTACAGGCTCTCTTCCATATTTATCAGGGAAGGATCTGGTCAGGGACAAGTGGCAATAAAAGCACCTTAGAGGCCTTGAGTGTCCAATGTCATGAAGCTAAGGCCTTCGCCAAACACAAAACAAACCCTCAAGGAGGCCAAGGAAATTCTGAAGGTCATTGGTTTAAAAGTAGCCTGGGTTTCAGGAATAACATGCCTGGAATTGCTTCTGTTGCCTTAAAGCAAAGAAAAGAAAAGGGGTGGGAGGTGGCTGCCCCACCACCCAGCAGCTCTGCATGCCTTGGAAGAGCCTGAAATGGGTACTCTGACAGAGCCCCCACAAATACTTTCCTTGAACACGGACAGACCCTGCCCAGGGAAGATGAGTCTGAGAATAACGAGATCTGTAAGGAACATCTGGAAACGCTCTTGAGGGACAGCAGTGGCATGAAGGGGCTCATCTGCCTTTAGGAGGGGAGGCTTGAGCTGGTGGCTAGGGAGGAGAAGATCTGAAAAGCCCACAGGGAGTGCTAGCAAAGTGTCGGCAAGGTAGATGGCAGCCAGCGAAGCAAGATGGGCTTCATGGAAATCTTCAGCCCTTTTGGCAGCTGGGAACGTGAGTGCGGTGATGGTACAGCCTCTCAGCCCACACTGTGATAAGCCCAAGGCTGCCTTAGGTGCAGACAGGCTACTGTGGTCCCAATAAACTAAGAGCTTATGCTGAGACAGGAAAACCAGCAGGGAGATTCAAGAAGGACCAAGAAAATAATTTTACCTCCATGTTCTAGACGTGATTTGCATGCAACATAATTAAGTTCCATGTTCATATATTGTGAGACAATCTACCCATTAATTAGCTGCCTGAACACTCCCTGAAGCGCTGAGGGGGTCAAGGGCCTCTCCTCCGTGTTACAGTGATAGCCACGGCAGTTGAGGCGATCGGCAAACCATGGTGACACAGTTGGCAGCCACGGTGGGCGGTGGCTCTAGGGACTTCCCGCTCCAGGTGGAGCACGACTTCCGGACACGGAGCCAGAATCCAGGCAGCACCAAGGGACACCAGCTGGTTCGGCAGGGCTCACCATCCCACGCAGCAGGGCTCTGCGTCATCTCTCCCCTCGCCAGCGGGAATTCTGCAGCTATCTTAACGGGAACAGCAGCAAAGCGTTAAATGGCTATTGGGGATGCTCAGCCATCAGGAGGAAGGCCCGGCTGTTTCTCCCCCCTCCCACGTGGATGCAGCTTTGCTTAAAGAAGAGAGCACTAATCTCTTCAGAGATTGCACTGCTAGAATCTGCAATCAATAGCTCAGCTTATCAAAGGCGATTTCTTAGGCAAGATCTAACCTTGACAATGCAGTCCCTGGTTATAAATGTTACCTTTGATCAATAACTGTTACAAATGCATTAGAATTAATTGGTTAAACCTTGCGATTCAAGTCATATTTTATTGTTTCCTGCACAGCTATCTCCCCTTCTCCTCTCAACATGGAAATCCTTTTTTTAAGAGCACAATATTCATTATTAAGGCTCCCCGAAATCGGCCATTGCTCACGGAGGCCTCACCTCCCTGTGCTCGCCTGAGCAGCCTTGTGTTGTCCTGCTTTCCCAGGACAATCGCGCTAAGGAGCAAGGCTTGCACTTTTCACGTCGGCATCATCCATTACAATCCCATGCTGGTGACAGAGTGGCCAGTTGCTGTTTCAGAGGATGTCTGATGGTCTGTTGGGAGTGACGAATGTTTTTGTTATCTGGTCCATGGTAGACCCAAGAAGCTCCCGTCGTGCACCTGAGCAGACGGCGCAAGAGCACGTGGCAGGCACGTGGGCAGCCAGGGCTGCCCAGCTCTGTGCATGCTGTCCCTACGCTGCCACCCTGCGAGTTCAGCTATTTTCAGCGGAGAAAAAGGGCTGCAGGAGCCAGCTCCCACACTCTCGGAAAGAGTCTTTTACAAGTGATAAATTAACAGTACATAGGAAAAAATAAAATAAAGTGACAAACTCCCCTCGCCACTCCAGAGCAACCTGTCAAAGGAGCTATCCAGCCACTGAAGAATTTCTGGCAAAACTGAGAGCAGTGGCATGAGTTCCGCCACAAGAAGAAAAAGGACATGCTTCCCCTTTCTCAGGTGATGCTTCCCATCGCCTGGCCGGTCCCCGATGACAAACAGCAGAGCTGAACTTTGCTTGCCAAACTGGCAGCGAATCCAGCCCAAGCAGCTCTGGTGCAACGCTCATGCAAGCCACGTCCAGAAATGATTGCACAGTCCTTCCAGTTGCCCTGGAAGCAGGGATGTAATCTCACCTGACATGCCAGCCATACCAGAAGCCAGCCCTGAAACAACCCTCTGCTCCCCAGAGCCAGCAACTGAGCCTACACAGATGCTAAATGTTAGGAAACCCGAGGTAGCAATGCAGACAGCTCCCGAACTCAGCGCCAACGGGATTGGGGAACACTAGCCACACTGCATCAACCCAGGCCACTATCTCCTTGCCAGCCCCACTGCCTGCAGCACAGCAGTGAGGACACGCTTAAAACCTATCGTGTCCAAAATGTGGCAGCGATGCCCTCGGCCAAGTGGATGGGACGCAGCTGCTGACCCCAGGCTCTGACATGGAGACTGGAGAGAGAACTCCTGCCACCACTTTTGCCATTCTCTATGAATGTAAAAATAAATACATAAAACAAATATAAAAATTCAGCTAGTGTGACCCATCTAGCCAGTAGCATGTTCTGTAACCACGGGGAGGGGAATCTTCAAAATCAAAACGAACCAGAAAGAAAACCAGTGCATTTTCAAATGAAGTCTGCAAACAGAACACTGTGCTTAGAAGCACCTGTCCTAGCAAACAGCCCTCTCCCACCCATTGTGCTCTGCTAACAATAAACCCTTTCAAGCTGGAAGACTCTTTATAATGTGGAAGTAAAACAACACTGACCAGGATCCCTTGGAAAATGAGGCCACAGAGCAGCAGGCTGCCCAGTGGCACAAGGACAGCCTCAGCTCACAGCGTGTGGGGGTTCCCTCCCACTGGCACAGCTCTTCCTAAGACTCTCCTCGCAGGGATGCAGTCTCATCCGTTCCTGTGCTCTAACAGGTGACACCAGGTCCCTGAGGTGCACAGTGGGCCCGGCAATGCACTGCAGAGAGGGCATGTATGAGCAAAATGGAGCCAGTGAGACATCCCAAATTCATGTGCCAGGAGTCACGCACAAGCCATCAGCACAGGAAAGCAACCCTGCACCAGCAGTCACGCTTGCACTGTTTTGCACTGCTGGACTATTGTTGCTGCAAGAAGGCAGCCACTAAATACAGATTTCTGGAAAAAGTCAGGAAGAAGAAAGTTATCTAGCTGGTAAGAGCCTTCTTGTGGAGACATCAAAAGTGATGCTCTGCCTTTTGTCTGCAGGATGGAGTCACCACAGCTTAATGTGTTACCATATATCACCTGAGCTACAGTAAGCTGTTAAATCGCAGCAAATCTTATTGCTGCTAGATGCTTGAAATCCAAGTAATCAGTGACAGTCCCCTGTAAAGCAGGGACAGCTTCCACCAGTGCTTGGTCTTGCAGAACACTAAAAACTCTTGGCTAATTCACTAAAGCACTTGAGCTCACGCCTGACTTTAAACACATGTAAATATCTGAGGAGCAAAAAACACTCTGTAAGACCATATGCCTGAAAGTATGTGACAGCTGATAATACCTCTCAGCTTCTCATTTAAAACCAGCTTTCAAGTCAAATTATCTTGTGGCATACAAGAGTTAAAGAAAGCCATTTAACTTATATTTTATTTCACTCAGTCTGATTATATAAAAAAGTCACTGTCAAACAACCCACACAAACAGCCTTCACTCACAGAAGTGGTAAAATGAACCAGGAACAAAAGGCTGTTGTAGAGAAACACGACTGAGCAATGCTGGTGAATGAAGGCTGCAGGTGGGCCAATGATGTATTTTAAACAATCACAACTAGTATTATTACAGAGGGGAAAACCAGCTGCCAAATCAGGCTTTTTACCATAAGATGTGACCCGAAAAATTCCAATATGATTTTCAAACAATAGGAAACACCATACCATTGGAGTCAACTGCAGTCCAACCCAACAAAAGTTGTTTGCGTTGCTTTTTGACAGAGCCACTGGAAGGAAAAACAGACTTTTGCAGGTTTTTAAATTCGTTCTAACATATTTTTTATTTCAAAGTCAAAGAAAGAGCACTGGAATCATGACATGGGTTTAACTTTGCAATTCCTTTGTAATTTTGCCTCAAGTCCTTATCTGAGTTTCTGAGAGACTAAGAAATCTTCACATAGCATTTATAGCCCAGGTTAAATTCCCCACTAGACAACATACTCTGTGTCACCAGTTTACAGTAGATTATTAAAAAAAAAAAAAAAAAAGTGTGTATCAAGGTAGTTTATCTCAAAGTGGATGACTAAAGCGTAATGTTAACAAAAACATATGCTTTATGTCAGAGAATGAATACAGCATTCCTGTTTCATTTTTAAACTTTACCATTTACACTCCTCCCTCTTCAAGATAGCTTGACGTATATTTTGGGTTCACTCCTCTACACACTATCATTCACAGGAGTATACAGCTAATCATTCATCTTTAATACAGCAGCAAGATTTGTCCTGTAGCAACCAGCACTGCAAAGCTCTCCCTTACGTGCAACTCTTATCTGCACAGCCTCTCTGGCAAGATCAGACCCACAGCTCCTCCGTATTGCTCTGGCCCTTCCATCTCCAGCTCCGGGGAGGCTGGCCTCATGCATCAGCACAGCTTTCCCCTCTGCCTTTACGTGTGAACCGCTCTCCTCAAATTAATGCATCCTTCAAATCCCGGCCTTGCCTCCTGGGGGGATGCCTCCCTATATCGCAAGATCAGCAGCCAGAGATAAAGACAAATGCGTTTTCTGGATAGATCTAGTTATACAATAACTAATCAAGATAGCAATACGCTCTCAGAGCACTGGGTGTGCGAACCTTCCCGCATCTTTTCTACTCTTTGGTACAGTCAAACCCCTCGGATGGATGGGAGCCTTCCTAGCAGCTCGCTGGGGCCTTCTCTGCGTCATCCTCCAAGACACAGTCACCTGCTTGGCACACAAAGCCAACCCTGCTTTTCAAGACCACTTCTTACAGCCATGTTCAAAGTCCCAAGTCCCAGGGTGAGCTCAATAATCTGAAACCTGAATACCTTTTTTTTTTTTTTTTTTTTTTCCCAGCAGCTCCTGGAGGAAAGCTGCTGTAAACAGCTCTGCTCCAAAGGCATGGTGGAACTCAGTATGAAATCCCATCTGCGCTGATGCAAGTGTTCCTGGGCAGCTAGTTTGATATGCCGGACCTGTTCCTGGAGTGACCAAGGACCCCTTTAAGTTCCCCCCACTTTCCCTTCTCTGAAGCAAGCAGCATCTCTTGGATTTTCCTCCTCTTTAAGGAAACATATCGCATAGTAAACCAGAATAGTAATAGAGTAAAATGCAGCCCAGACACCTACTAAAACAAACGACCACGATTCAAACATGATTTGGTACTCAGAGAGCACAGGAAAAGGAACCGACTGGGAACAGACATTAGCTGCATTGTTTAACAGAAATTTTTGAGACACTACAGTAACAAAAGACTTAGAAGGTACAGAATAGTCAGCCCTACTCAGGACATTGATGTATGGCAGCAACCTGGATAAATCATCTATACAAACACGCATTGCATTCTGCGCATATATAAACAAAAAGGCAAAACCTTTAGAAGAGTCTACTATCTCTTAAATCTATATTGTACTTCCGTGAAAAAAAGCTCGAGAAAGGAAGGTTTTCAAAAACCATCTGTGGCACAGAGGGAAAATAAAAGTTTCATTGATTTTCATCACCAAATTTCTTTAGCATCTCTTAAAACATTTCCCTTAAATTTTCATGCAACAAACAACTTGAGTTGCACAACAACCTGGAAAAAATCAAACTGTATTGCAGGAGAAGCATAAAGCTCAGTTAAACTAGTCGAGCTGTTAAATCGCCCTGCTCCTCCCATAACAGTGTACACCACCCCACGTGCAATGGGGACTGTGCAAGGCGGCCCTGCGTGCCTGTTCCTCCAGAGCTCCCCATCCCCAGGTGCGCAGCTGGGCACACAACTGGACGGTACAGACAGCTTCCCCCAGGCCGAAGCACTGAAGGGCACAGCCCACGCCACCGGCCAGCCACTTCCTAGGGCCAAAACATCGACCATCTCTGGCTGCCGGATCCTAGGCAACCCCAGCCTTGCCGACGTGCCCATCAGGCCCCAGCAAACTGCAGATGCATTTAGGGGCTCCCTTGCTGGGGAGCAGGGTCGGCCAGCAGGAAGAAAGGGCTAAGCAACACAACCATAGGAAAGCTATTAATTGGTTCTGGGAACTAGGCAGGAGTGAAAATGGCTTTTCTTTCCTTTTTGGAGGGAAATGGGAAACAATGGCATCCTTTACCAGATGCTGCCAGGCTGCAACAGCCTCACTAAGCCAGAGTAAGAAACTACAGTAACATTATCACTTGCGTGTGGGAAAACCTTTGGAGAACACTGCCTTTTCTCCATAAGCCACAGCTATCAAAATGTCAGGAAACACAGAACTAGATGAAACAACGCATAAGAAAGTTACACTGCTGCCATTTCTCTGCTCTGCTGGTGGTTTCTTCCCGATTTGCGATGAAGAGTACGAGAAGTTCTGTTTCTTCTGAAGGTTTCTTTTTTTTTAGCCCCACTTCTTTACAATACAAGCAACGTAAAGTCTTGTTTTCTATGATTTTTTGGGAAGATTTTTTCTTGGTATGGTCAGCTGTATATGGTGAGTCCATATCCCCTTTGCTAAGGAAATAGAAGTGCTGGATGTTCATAAAGACCTCCTTGGTCTCAATTGTTCAGCAGGCACCACACAACCAAGACGACAATATGGTTTTAAGCTGACTATAACCATTTTCCTCCCTCAGATACTCAGCTCTCTCTCTCTCTCTTACGATCTCATCCAGCTCCACATTTGCCAAGACCCAAGTTTCTCATACAACACAAATGAGCAAAATGAGAAAAAGCCTTTCAACACCTTCTTACGCTTTATAAAGTTGCAACAGAAGTGGTATAAAGTCTCTTGCCTTACAGATCACTTCTGTACGTCTGCGTTCAAAAAGATAACCTCACACCTTCTGATCCACGAAGCACCGGCAACACCGCGTTAGTGGCTGTGCCAACTCTGTTATTTTACCAGGAGTGTTGAAATACAAGATGCTGTTTTTCAAGTTTTTAGTTCCTGGTATCCTATGCGAACATGAAAATCTCAGCTCTCTTTTTGGAAAGGTAACTAAGCTTTAGTTCATACAGCTGCAAAGCAAAGCCTACAAAAGCATCCAAATACAAGCCAGGATACCACATCGCCTGTATCCTTTAAACCTCTCTCTTTTTAAGCCAATATTGCAAGGCTTTTGAGTTAGTTCTTCAGAAGCTTGACGTAGGGCTAAAAACACGTAAAGGACCAAAAATCTGACTGACATTGAGAGCATCGTATCTCCAGAATGCCGATGTTCACACGGAAAGCGTGCTAAATCCCACATCGAGCAGGGCGTAAAGCACCTGCAAACGTTTCGCAGTCGAGATCAGCTCCTTACAGTCAGAGCGCGGTGTCAGTTTGGGCAGGCGGGTGCTATTTTTAAACTCGATAAGGGGTAGCTCAGAAAACACAACTAATTCTGCTGCTCAGGCAGCTTCAAAACAACCTTCCCTACTCCACAAGGAGGGGAAAACGCAGCCCCGAGCGGGAGGCGGCGGCGGGCAGGGGGCCGCGCGCGCCTTCGCCTCACGGAGCGGGAGCCGCGCGCGGCCGTTGGCGCCTCCGCCCGCCGGCCCGGCCCAGCCCCCCCCCCCGGCCCCGGGGAGGGGAAGGCGCGGCGATGCCCGGCTTGAGGGGGCCCCGGCGGCCCCCGCGGTGCCGACCCGCCCCGGGACAGGCGCACGGCGGCAGCACGAGGCCTCCCCGCCCCACGCCGGGCACCCGCCAGCCCCGTGGGGCGGGGGCTGGCGAGACGCGGCCGTTGCTCCCCCTCCCTCCCCCCCGGTACCTCGATCTTGTCCACGCTGCGGGCGCAGCCCACCACCTTCATGCCGTGCTGCACCAGCGCCCGCGCCACGGCCGCGCCGATGCCCACGGAGGCGCCGGTGACCAACGCGACGCGCCCGGTCCAGCGCTCCATGGCCGCGGCCCGGCCCCGCCGCCGCCGCCGCGCACAATGCGCCGCCCGCCCCGCGCCACGGGCCACGCCCCCGCGCCGTTGTCCACGCCCCCGAGGCGCCGGCCACGCCCACGACCCGTTGGTCCCGCCCTCTGCGGCGCCGGCCCCGCCCCCTGCGGCGCCGGCCCCGCCCCCTGGCGTGTGTCGAGTTTGCAAGGGCTCAGCCGGCGGCGGATGGGAAAGCGAAGGCGGAGCGGCCGGGAGCGGCAGCAGCGGGAGACGCGCCCAAGGGTGGGCCCGGGAAACCTGCGGCCGAGCAGCCCCTCTCACCGCTTCGGTCACCTGGCGCCCCTGCCCCTCACAGCAGCGACCACACTCGCGCGCCCGGCCGCAGCTCGGACCCTAAAGTGCCGTTGCCTCACTTGAGCAGCACGTGCTGTGTATCTGTCAAAAGTCACCTTATTCCTAAGGCGAGCCAGGTGCAGCTGCAATTAGCTCTCCCCAAGGAGCGCATGTGAGGAGGGAGCCAGGAAGCCTGGGGGAGGCTGCAGGTCGGAGGCGAGGTGGGAATGGTAATTATTTCCAAAAGCGAAACAAAACCCCAGAGGGGCCTGGATCCACTGCGGGCTCTGACATCGCCGTGCTAAGCACCGCTTACTCGGTGCAGGAGAGAGTTTACGCTCTGCAGGGATGCAACAACGAGGAAGCAGTGCCAAAAGGAAAGGGGAGAAGCATCGGCTGCCACAAATAGAGCTCAGGAAGGCCACGAGGCTGTGCAATGATTTTTGGGGGGGAAAAAAAAAAAGTCTTTGGGGGGGGGATTAGAATCTTCCCCAAATCGGGTGATATCAGCAATTAGTCTCCTCAGTGCTTTTCAAGCAGAGAATACAAAAAGAAAGCATACAAAATACTCAGGGAGGTAGCTGTAAGGTCTGACATCCCTCCACCCTGCAGCAGCACAGCTGACCAGCTCCAGGTGGAGGCATAAACTCCCCCATGCCTTTTCCCTCCCCCACTTTCAGCAGTAAAAATCCTCCACCCTTTCAGGCCCCTTTCACTCAGCAACCAAGTAGCAAGCCAGAGACTTAAATAGAGCTACAGAGATAGGAGAGCTTGGTTAATTTTCATGGGAGAAAGCATGTTTCATAAAGTCAAATGCAAGAGTTCTTGTACAGGACAAAACAGCGTTATAAAAGCACTGTCATCTTCTCTCCCAAGGAATAGAGATCATCCTTTAATAACTTGCAGAAACTTTTGAAGAAACCAATTATGTGAAACTAAAAAGCATGGATATTTAATTTATGAAAGAAGAAAGAAAAGTTTAGGATTTGACAATTCTGTTTAAACTCTGGAGAAGTCTCAACTACGAGTTAGATGTAAATTGAAAATCTCTTTTCCTCGCTATGGACAAATAAATAGTTGTAAATTTTAAAAATATGAATGTGAATAGGCAAGTCATTCCCTACTGCAGGCAATAAATGCACAGTTTTGTGGACCAGCCCTGAAAAAAGCAATTGCAGTTTTTGGTAGTTATCTATCAGATCTAAGAATTATAGTCATCAAAATGTTTCTGGCTGCAGCACAGTTACACCAGTAATCTCTTGACTATGTAACACTGCAAATAACATGTGCAAGTAGCATGGTGATAAGTGGAAAGCTCTCTGCATCTCTGAATTTATCTAAGATGTGATCACAGTGTTTCAAGAAAAGCAACATTCAGGTTACCAACAAGATACAGATAATACAAGGAATTAAAAATGGGTCCTGAATCACACTTGGATAATGTAGACCAGTTGTATACAAATGATACAAGGGACAAGGGCGGGGGGGGAAGTAGTCTTCCTCAAGATGCAGAGCAAAATCATTGACACTTCTCTAATACAACACACAGATCATCACATTCTCATGAAACAGGTTTGTGAGAAACAGGAAATGATAATTTCTGCCAAATGTATCTTATTTGGATTCTCCGACTGGGTGCAACTTTGCTTACAATATAGGTCCCAGTCCTGATACCCAGACCTCCTCCCACTAGCAAATACAAGAACTTCCCAGGATTTAAGAACTACAAAGCAGCCATACTTCATAGACTAAGTTCCCTACTGTCTTCAGTAGTGATTCGTAGCAGAAGTTTAGAAAAAGGGTGTCAAGCAGAGAAGATAGTGACACTTGGCAGTTACATGCAGCATGGGGACTTCCTGGGCCAGAGAGCGTCTCTGCACCTTCAAGTCCAATGACCCTCAACAGACCACATTAAACAGATACATACATCTGGTCACTTTTGGACCCATGCACACTTCCCGCCTCCTCACTATGCTGCAATAATGAGTTGCCTAATTTAATCAAGATCAAGCTCTCCCTTTGGCTCTGGGCTAACTTGGATTTGGAGCAGAAAGCGAAAGAGAACATTAGCAAAAGTTCAATTTCTAAGTAACATCCCTAAGAACTGACTGCTCAGCCTGTCACTGGAAGTTTTTTAAAAACAAAAGTTATTTAGGCAGCTTTACATTTTGTAAAAAATAAACTAATATTTGTGTATCTTGCGCAAAAGGGCAATGGTTGTAGGAGACTTTCCCATGGTGGCTGGCGGCTTGGGGCCTGCGTCAAGCACAAGGCCCCCAGGCCGGCAGTCGTTCCACAGAGCTGGGGCTGTTGCGGCAAGCAGGGCCCCTTGGCTATCATAGCTGTACGAAATCTTTAGTGCGCACCGACAGCGCAGACGTTACCGTTCGAGAAGTAGCAAGGCACGAACAGGAACTCATGGGCATTTGTTACTGCAGCTGTTAGTACCTGAGCTGGCCACATGGAATGCAGTTCTCTCCTCTGGCCCATGTCAGCAAGTACCAAACTGCTTGAGTGTTCTGTGATAACACTGCATTTAAAACAAAGTATCTCAATTAGTTACATTTCTTATCACTCCAGTTCCTGGAGAAGCACAAAACAACTAAGCTCCACTTAAAAGTAATCCTTTCAGCAATAGACAAGAGCAGCTAGTCATCTGAATTAGCCCTTCACGTATGCATAAGCAGTACCCAGCCAGTTCAGCACTTTGAAGTTAGACATTTTAACAATTGCTGACAAACTGAATATTTAGGTAAAAAGAATTGTCACAGTAAAGATCACAGTAAAGAAAGTTAGCTTTTTACAACAGTAAATGTTTGTGAGTACTTGAGAAAGTGTTCTCTTTGAAGTTGGACAACAGAACACATGCTTCAAAGGAAGCTGATGTTTCATGAAGTTCACTTTGTGAACTACACAATTAAAAAAACAGCACTAGTTTCTCTTATTCTGAAACAAATTAATTCTCAGGATTCATTTAAGAACATTGGGCATAATAAGCACCTGCAAGCACAGCGCCACTTTACCTTCTGTCAAAAGCATAAAGTAAAAGCCAAGAAAACAAACCTGTGTCTCCCCGTTGATCAGAAAAACTAACAAACTACTACAGTACGGAGAACATGGAAATTAGGAATGATGCTCTGTAATTCTGCTTATGCCCCAAATCCATCTAGCAAAAACCAAAACAGAATCTTCCTCTTCTAGTGGTGCAGCTGCCACAGAATTTAGCTGATGTCAGCTGAATCTGAATGCTTACTGCGCACAACTACATCACCGTCTCCAGTCTGTCTATTTAGTATCAGTTACTGAAATAGCTTTCAACGCACCTTGAGATTTGCTTAAGGGAATAATGAATTCAGTTCTGAGGACCAAGCGTAAGTGCTCTTCCACAAATTTTTTGCTCTGAAGCAAAATATTGTTCTTAAGCAAAATAAAATAAGAGCAAATATTGTGCTCTTAAGGACATGGTATCTTATGGCATGATGTGTTTGTAACAGAGTGATATGACAAGTGGTGGGAATGTGATATGTGGGAGATTTAGGGAAAAAAAAAAAAACTCTCCCTTTTTCCTTGGATCAAATTCTGATTCTGTGTTGTAAGAGAGAACAAGTGCGGTAATATCCTAACTGGCATCAGTAATTATCTTCACGAAAAACTACTTTAAGGCCCCCAAAACTCTATAGCATCTGCACTAACAAGTTCAATACCATCACACACTAAGCATGCTGACCTTTAGCAAAGCAGTAATGTCAAAATTTATAGCTTAACACTGCTTAGAGACACCTCAGCTAGCTCCGTGTAGCGCCATGCCAATATATTACCTAATACCCTGGAAGCAGAGTAGCCACATGGTGTGGAGTATACAACCTCAGCAGTGACAACGAGATTGGGTACAATGCCATGCTGACACAACCAGGTTATTATGGACCCAGCTTGTCTGCAGTAACTTGAAGATCTCTGTACCACAGGACAGTGGAGAATCAGTCGAATTAACTTGTTTTTCATGAGTGCCACAGATGTGACAATACTTTTCCCAGGAAAATCTGCTCAAATTACAACTACCTACACAAAGCTATACAGACTGAAATAACAGCTGCCTACCTGCACCAAACAGCAAGAATTCAAAGTGCTGAAAATGAATGTTTAAAGTAGAAACATGTACGCCAACTTTTACTATGCATATTAATAAATATTCTTTATTTAAATTTTGCACATTGCGCTTTAACATATTACATCCAAAACATTTTGCCAATGGATGTCTACTTTGTAAAATCTTATATTCAGCTCATTGTCATTCTGTACAGAATTATAGGTACAACATTACTTTGCCACTAGTTCGCTTTTTGTAAGTCTCACAGTAAGAGAAACATTTAATGAAAAGAGATGGCTTAAATTATGAGAGGCTTGCACAGCTACTCAACTAAAGATACAAGCCTGAAGAAAGAACAAAATTAATGAAATCACCTCCACCAGCCTCCCCCCAAAAAAACAAAAAAAATCACATTAATTTAAGATAAAATTTTGCCATAAGTCACTAAATTAAGTTTTTGAAAGAGAAGGCGCAGTAGTCATCTTGAGAATTTCAATGAAAGACAGAGCTATTTTATTGTATTTAGTTCGCTCCAGCCGTTGTCAACCAACCGTTACAAATGGGCCTCTTGTGATCATTTAAGCGGCAGTATTTATTAAATTTCTCCTTCAGATGCTGTCGGTATTGTTCTCTATTGCTGTAAAAAGACTTGTTGTTTGCCATAAAGGACTGTATTTCATCTTGTGAGATAAAGATTTCCTCATCAGAAGTGCATTCAGATTCATCCTACAAATGAAAACAAGCATGTAAGAACTCAAACACTGCCCTTCCTATACCATACACCTGTCTTTCAATTTTATATGTTGTCCACAGTTGCTCTGAAGAAAGATGTAGCCTTCATATCATAACAACACAAGAAGTCTTAACTGGTTAATCCAGTCACTTGAATGATAGCGCTCTGCTACTTGCTGGGTAAGAGGCAGCCTACAGTCACGAACTCTAGCAAAATTAGCTTCAGTCTTAGCTAGTTTCCACTGGAAGAGGATAGCTTATATTGGATGTTCAAAGAACAAGGCATGCAAAAGCAAGAAGAAGGGGAAAGAACGGAAGACGGAGGAAAATTGTTCGAGAAGCCTGAGCTGGGAAGTAACATTTGAGGCATGAAGGCAACAATAATGCATACTTCTTTTCAAGGAATGATACAAACGTTCATAATGAATACTGATAATACAAATTGTCATTTACATTCCAGCAATAGGTGATTCCTCCTCCCCTGCAAAGCAACTGAATTATATACTTCACAGAGAAAGTGTAAAAGCAAACTAAACACCAGGAGAGTAAGCTATGAGCTTCTGGCTCAGTTACATTATCTGCTGTAAAACTTCATTGAGATTTGAGTTCTAAATCTCACCCCCAACCCCAAGGATTTAAAGTTACAATTCAAAAAGTCAGAATAAGTGGTTACTTACAAGGAGTTCCACTAAGCTCTTGGCACCTTTTCCAGTATCAGGAACAAGTGACATTTCTGTAGGTTCAGCAAACTGTGACACATTTTTCATATGCTCAAACCAAGGCAACTGCTGCCCACTTTTTTCCGAGCTACAGCAGCTTTCAGCATGTGTGTCTTTGGTCTTGTCACGATGAAACTCTGTATGCATGATATTTCCTGAGGTCTCTCTGTTACCTGGATCTGCAATACAGCTTCCAAGTTTCTGAATCTAAAAGTAAGAACATCTGTAGTTAACTACCAGCCATGTTAAAACTGAAACATTCAAGTTTCAGAATAGGGGGTGGACGGGGCAAGGAGGGAAGAAAAGGAGGGAAAACAATTGAAAAAGGCTGCAAGGATGCTTTTTAAAGTGTGTGTGTGGGGGGGGGGGGGGGGGGGAAGATGACATGTTAATACCCCAAACGTGCATAATTGGAAGCACGGGAGAAAAGCAAATCATTCTGCCAGAATCTATTCTAAGGAGGACTTTAATTACAAAAATTTGGACAGAGAGGTAAGAAAAGACCCATGTTACCTAATTTACTACCTTAGTCACCATCCAAATTGGAGATTGTAAAATACCTTAAAAAAAAAAAAAAAAAAAACTATGTATGCAATTAAATAAGTGTTCTGGTATAAGCTAAGGTCCTTACATGTTCGTTCTCACACTTCAAAGTTTTACTTTTCTTTTTCTTCTTTTTGTTTTTGCCTTTTGTGTTATTCTCTTCTGAATTAGCCCAACATTCCACACAGCTATCTCCATCTTCCTCTTTGTCATCACAGCGATGGACACATGAATCATCTCCTATAAAAGACAGAATTTCACTCTCAAACACACTCCTGTTTTTTTTTTTTTTTTTTTTTTTTATATATATACAAAAACAATACTAAGTTCTTGCCAAACCTACCATTTTCATCATGGTTACAAATGCCTTCAGTGCAGGCCACATCTGATCCCTCTCGAGATCCTGTTTCACTGCCCTCCATACTAGACGAATAGCCACAATCACTACCATTACAATGTGGAGACAAACCTGAGATGAGGGGAAAAAATTATGGTCATCCCTAGTAACTGTTACACATTCTTTAGTTATACCTCTACCAATAGGTCATTCTTAAAAACACACAGAAAATACACATTTTAGACCTCTTCCAAGATTTTTTTTAAAAGATTATCTGTACATCACTTACCCCATGAATGGTGGTTTTAAAATGAAGATTATGAAATTTAACATACCTTTCTTTATTTTAGGTGAGCCTAATAGGGTACCACTACTAGGACACGTGCAAGAAGTGCTTTCATTAGTAACAATTACTTCTACACAATTGTTAGCTTCTTCAGCGCTACCACAGGCTTTGCAACTATTTTCCATGAAGTCCGAATTTTCCTTAAAACAAAAACCAAAAATTAAATGCAAGTACTGGAAGTAGCTCAGCCAGCATCTTTAAAAAGGATGTTCTTTCCACAAGAAAAAAAAAAAAACAGTTGACAGTGATTGGTAACAGACACTTTCGTATGATTCTTTAGAAGTACAAGACAACTCAAAACCCCTACTTTCCACACAAGAATATGATCTGTAGTTAACAGAATTCTAGTTCAGCCAAGAGATGTAAAATAATAATTGCATTTATTCTGCAGAGCATGTTGAATTAATCACAGAAAAAAAGCTTCCCTAAAAAAAAAATTAATGGTAGTTGTCTTTGATTAGCATTTGAATTACCATATTCTAATTTGAGTGATCTTTAAGAAATTATAATTCAAAGATATTCTAATATGCTTTACCTAATCACCTAGATTTATGATAAAAATAAAAAACAACAGAAGAGTTCCAAGCAATCACTTTACAAAAAGACTTTACTATTCTGGAAGAATTGGTAAATTCCAGTAGTGACCAAAACCAGTTCCCAGAAATGAAACACAGTAAAAACCTCTGAAGTATTCTGAAGTTGAGCACTGAGTTGAGGAACAAAGCACCAAATTAAAAGTCTAGTTGTTTAACACCAGCAGAAACTAACAGCTATCAATGTTTACCTTTGCTTGACTTATTTCCTTCTCTTCTGTTGTCTGCAAAGGAGCAGGGATCTCACACACACATTTATTTTTCCGTCTATTCTTTCTTTTTTGGCGCTTCTTCTCTTGTTTAAGCTCTCGCACTCTTTCTTCTTCTGAAAACTCTTCACAGAGTTGTTCCAATCGACTAATACCCTGCACTTTTTCCACAGCCATCTGTTTATGATATGTTAGATCTATTTATAGACATTAATCACGACTCAAGCTTTTACATTTATAAAAAAAAGGAGGAGGAAAATAACTAGTAAGTACTTTTTATGGTAAAGTCACAGCAACACAACTATCAACACCAGAAGATAAACTGCCTATTCAGATTAGTCGTTAAATTTAGCCCTCTGGAGACGAGTATGTATGTGAGAGCATATGATTTATTTAACTTGGGGCTCAGATTCACAATTTTCAGTGAAAAGCTATGGACTTGAATACATTCGTGGATCTGTGTTTATGCAGGAACTTCAATTATATAATACAGCACAGGGGAGAGAAAAAACAGCATTATTGATACAGAATTCCTGTAAATTTTTGACTAGGGTAACCACTGAAAAAAGCAGGTCATCTACTTGATTCTTAGGTGCTCCAATTTATAAAGATATAGATATACCTTAAAAACCTAGCAAGTATCTAAGCATATTGCTGTTCACTAATACTATTTTAGAACAAGTATCAATACGATATGACTGAAAAAACACTAAGACAAACATGATAAAAATGCTACAGTGCACCTAGTCCAATGTCACTTCCATAGCAACAGAAGTCTTAAAAAAGAAATACTTAAAAAAAAAGAAATAACTAGATTAAAGTTCCAACATAGTTCTTCCCAAACTGACTTTACCTTCCTCCCTCAATTTTTAGAAAGAACAGTCATTATGAATGGAACAAGCATAAAAAAAATTCTGCATAAAAGCGCAAGATAAATTTACTGGTACTTGTGTTAAATATGCTATTGGAATATATTAAAGGAATTGAAGAGAGTTCTGTCTAAAGTTCAAGATCTTATAGAATTATTACAGAAAGTCTTTGAAACTAGCCACTGCGCACACTGAATGTAAAATTTAGCAGTTATGTTTGTAATTTAAAAGCACATCCATTTTCACTAGTTACCCAAACTGTTGAACTGTTTCAACCTGTTGTAGTCAGAGCTACTTAAATGCTATCAGTAGCAGCAACTTCACAGTGAATGAAAAACAGAAAATACAGCATACTATGTTGTGTGTATACAAAGTGAAAGCAAACAAGTTTCAATCTCCTATGTTCCAGTACACTTCACTGCAGAATACAACTCAGTTTTAATATACATTGATATTACACAGCTGTTGCCTACGAAGAACAGGGGATTGAATGCAAGACCTTGAAAGCTCCTTCCAGCCCAATGTTAACAGAAAGCAGAAAAAGGATTTTAGTGTAATTGCACAGTCATTATAGCATTCCAAATACAAGTTAGATAAAATTTGATTTTTACCTCAAAGCTTTTGCGTAAAGCATCAACACCTAGGTAAAAAAGCATCTGCCACGTTTGTTCCTCAGCCCGCAACTTTTGCCAGATTCGATGTAATCTTTCATAAAGATGAATACCCAGGCAGGTCAAAACTTCTTCTTGGGCTATGTCTATTGTCTTAGCATGCCTTTCTCTTCGTCTAAAGAGAGAGTTGAACCAAAGTATAGGTATTGTTAAAATAGCTGGAAGTCCACCAAAAGATCAAAGCAGTTTAATGAAGTCTTTATTAAATGTACAACTGAAGATATGTTTGCATGAATGGCTTTTTTTAAATTGAGTTCTGCTGTGCTGCATGCAGATGCAAAATAGAAAGGACCAGGTCAAAAACATCACTACTTTCCAGACATGTTCTTCTGTGCATGGCACTGTAAAGCTGCACTATGCCTTCCACCCTGTGGCTTCTGAAGGTGTATATCCCACCCGTTCCTCTTTGCCATTATTAGAAGGGATCAGCAGAGTTTTACTGTTAAAGAGATGAAGCCATTCAATTCCTAGAAAGCTTATTTAGTTTATAGCAAATATTTCGGCTTCCTAGACACTCACGTCAGTGCCAGTTAACTGAAGCTGTATCAATACACACAGAAGTTTATATATACTCACCTTGCAACAAAGTGTTTCAGAACTAACCTGTATCTATCATCTGTTAAGGAAAATCATTATAAAAGGGTTTCCTCTCCTAATCACACAACTATGATCTTGTTCTAAGATTAAGTTCAGAACAGTATTTTTCATCAGAGGATTTTAACATGCTAAAACAAATTCAGAAATTACTATACATACAAATGGTGACAAAATTAAATCGAACACTTGGCATTCAGTAAAACTTTCAACCAAGGCTCTCCTTCTATTTCGCATATTTTGAACACCTCAATGGAAAAGGCAGCGCTAATGAGTGAACAAATGAACTAGAAGACATTTAGTAATTTCTTTCAGTCTTGCTTTTAGAGTTAAATGCACTTTAAAGTTAGAAGCACACATAAAGTCTTCACTACTTTGAAGCACTAGCTTGAAAGTGTACTTCAGTATGAAGATTTACTTTTAAAAGTTTATTATGCAGCAGAGAGTCAAAAATCACTTTTGCAAAATACATTCAATAATAAAATAAAGAAGCAAAGCGCTAGATAGCCCACTCTAGCAAATTACATACTCATACCCTCCTGCGAACTCTGGTTCAGCTCGACCCAGCAGGTGTGCGATGAAATCTGTTTCACAGCATACATGTATATGACGCTCATGTGGACAGCAACGCAAACCCTCATAAAGTGCAGCACAGTAGCCCTTTTCTTTGCTGCAGTCTAGCTCACCGATAAGAATATTGTATGCCCGAAGTACTTTATTTTTGCAGTCAGTGCAAAACCTGCATTAAGACAGATCATAACAGAACTGAATTCTTATTCAAGCAGAAATTTAGAACAGCTTAGTCTAAGTTATAACATACTGAGCTATGCAACAGTACATGCTATATTTGAAGTATGTCATACTAATGTTTATGCTTCTCCAAAAGGTAAAATAGGAAGACTTTGGATGGAAGCCGTGTAAGTTTATTATATGTAATTATACTACCTATCACACATTAAAAGTTTGGATATCAATTTTCACACTCCAAGGCATAAATCAGCTAATGGTTAATATGAAAAAAATTCTAGATGGATATGCAATTCATTTTTGTTCAAAAATCAGGAATCTAGCAGTGAAAAAAATGCATCTTTAGTGTAAGTCACACAATATTCCTCAAGTAGCATACTCAGAGTTACTTTACAGCAATTATTTAAAGTATACTTAAGTCAGTGATAAGAAAAAAACAAAAAACAAAAAAACATAAAAACCCTTTCCTCTGTTGCCTACTCTATAAAATTCTTGTTTCCACTACAAGTCTCTTTAAACATATTTTGAATTATTAGATTACTACACAGGTAGCCAAACAAGGTTACTCACAACACAATGTATTCAGCTTAAATATGTGATAGCTCAGATAACTAATATAAGAATAGTATAGCTATGAAGTCAATTATAATTAAAATAAAACCAAATTAAGCACATTCTCTTTTAAAAGAGTAGCCATCTCCAAGAAGCTACAAAGCTTCTAGCTATATTATTCTAAAAATGCAAGTCAGACAAGCTGCTCACATTTCAGCTTTCAGCTTGAAGAGCTTGCTCTTTGTGTCATCTCTGGATAGTGTTTTTCCCTTCCCTACTTTGTCCAGTCACATGGCAGCATTAAGTCAAACATGTTTTGATGTTTGATAGACCTATGATAACAAGCTAATTTCTGTGCTGGAAGGAAACAAAACAGTAATAATACTGCAGGTTAGCATCAGGAATGCTGCCAACACCATGTTTAATGTCACAGAAGATTAAAAGTTATTTTGTTTCCAAAGTGTTATTTCCACACCACCACCCCCACGCCCATCTGTGCCCCCACAGTTTATATCAAAACCTTGAGACTACTGGAAATTAAAATTTTCTCATCAGTATGATAGCTACTATACACATGCAACAATAATTTAGTGACCTGTTTTTTCCTGCAAGAGAGAAGTAATAGAGCTAGAACTATTAAGTCACAAATGACTTTTCAAACAGGTGTTTATAAGCAACGTCAAACCTAAAATCTCCTCCTGCTTCCATTATTTTGCTCACATTATTTTGAAATTGCACATACTCCCCAAAAGCCTAGAAGACAGTCCCAAACAGAGTGGGTGACTTGTAGAAGAACTGAAAAAATTACTCTGACAGAAATGAGAACTGCTGTGCACAGAAAGCATCAGTTTCAACACTCTACATTATTAAGAATGCAGAGATTTAGTACTAATTTGTATCAGTACAGCACAAACTAATCCAAGATTCCCTCAAACAAACACACAGTTCTAAAGGCATCAATACTTTAAATAACATGAAGAAAAAAAAGGAGGGCAGAGCTACCTAAAGTTAGAATTTTTTACAGTGTACAGCCTGTCCCACAAAAAAAATTAATAAAAAAAATCTGATGTTCATAAGCCTGTTCATGCTGCTGAAATTGCTGCTGGAATGCTAATCATTGCCATGAGACAGTTTTAAAGTTGCAAGTGAAACTCGTGTTTGTATTAAAAGATGACAAAAAAAAATACACGGAACATATCCAACCATAACACAAATTTTTATAATTTATTCCTAACCAAAAATTTGAAACTGCTATGACTTCACCTAGCATCTGTGCATTTCTGCTACTATAACTGGGAATAATGAGTAAAACACAAAGAATACTTAATCTACCTAATCATCAACAGTTGTAATGCAATCTTGTGAGGTTGTCTATCACTATAAACCTCAGAACTTCAGTTTTAAAAAGGTATCATAGGAATCCTGTAAATTTTTAAACATTGTGTGCACTTTACACATACTTTGATTCACAAGAATATGCAGATCTATTACTCAGTATGAAAGCATTTCTTAATTAACATACCTGTGTTTTCGTAGATACGTTTCTAATGTTTCTAAAAGACAACTAGAATCAATTAAAACTACTTCATCCCTGCATTCTTGGGACATGAGTTCCCACACATCCATCCAACAACCCCTGCAAAAAAAAAAAAAAAAAAAAAAAAGAAAAAAGAAAAAGAAAAAAAAAGAAAGAAAGAAGAAACATAAGAAATAAAGACTACATTATCCTTTTAAGAGGGGGAAAAAGAAGCAAAATAAAGCATTTTTAGTTTACCTGACTGCTCCCTGGAAAGGTCCATAGTGGAAAGTGATCCTACACTTGCTGTCCTTCCTGCTGTCTTCGCTAATTTTCTTATCTGCATTTAATTTCTCTGTACTGAGTGTGCTACTGCTCCCTTCACTGTAGCACAGCATTAAAAAGAAATTTTAAACCTATACCAAGGCTACTAAAAGCTAGTTATTTGTCCTAAACAAGCACTATCAAAACTCTTCAGTGTTCCTCAATTTACTTTGCATACTATATAGTTTGAACTTGCAGAAAAGCTAGGGTCAGTTATGAGACACAAGGTTTGATGTCCATGTTCATAAACCCAGACTCATAATGACTAAAAAAATAAAAAATAAAGCTAAAAGAAAGCAATATTTCTAGACTATTACCTTAAGTATAAATGTATGCGAGTTTTAATGTTTCTGATAGATTGCATATATTTTATATGTGTTTATGCGATGTTAAATGCTCCTTAGCCCCAAATGAAAAAGAATAGTGATAAACCAGGTACACTTAAACAGAAAATGTCAAGTAACTCTAAAGTGGTATTAGCTGGTATTTGTAGTTAGGTAACTTGTATAATTAAATGCACAATTACAACTGAAAGCCTCTTTTTTTTTTTTTTTTTTTTTTTTTTTTAAGTAGCTAACAAAGATGTAACTCATCTGAAAAAGTCCGTCGTAATGAAGTCAAGCAGAAGCTCTAAACTGATAAAAAAAAAAAAAAAACTTATTCTGTAACATAATCCTATTTGACTTCTCCATGTCTAGGCTGTTAGCACTTTTGCTTCCACTCTAGGCAGTAGATTTATTTGAAGAAGTATCAGTACTGATATACTCTAATCACTTTGGTAGCATAATAAATGAATATTGACTGAGCAAGCAGAGTGCAAGCCATGTTTCTTAAGTAAACTACACTGATTGTCCACACGTCATATTATCAGATAAAGCCAAAATCTTTACTTTTAATACTTAAAAATATTGTTCTTCCATATATTATTAACCTGTCGCTGTTCAAAATACTAAGGTGACTTTTTCCAACATTAACTGAGGAAAAAAAAGGCAGTATTATCTCTCTTCATTCAGTTTCACAATTGTTTTGCCTTGCCAAAATGGTACATATAGATTCCAGAATATATGTTCTTAAATAGAAGTAATTAATCTTACCATAAACAAACTGAAGAAATTTAACTTTCACAAAGCTTCAAATTTGCTTTTCTTTCCCCTCCTTTTAAATACATCTATAGAATCTTTTGTTTATGTAACATAAGCTTTAAACCAATTATATGAAAGGTCTACAAATATAATAGGAGATAATGACTAGCTACCACTATCCTCAAGCACTGCAAGTAAAATCAAGTGTCAAATTCCACATGCCCAACATCTCAGGGGATTGGTCTAAACCCAGAGAGACTAAAGTCTGCATAGTAAAATACATGCCCTGTAACTGGAAACCCTGATCAATCTTTGACAGCCTGCAAGCTTAACCAGAAGCGGAACACAACTGACTAGAAAAGTGTCAATACACTCCAACTAAGCATAGTAGTCCAATTCTTCGATCATCACTTCTTAAAAAAAATAAATAAAATAAAGAATGAATAAATTTAAAGGTCAGGTTTTTTGGTTAAACAGTTGGAATAAACCATTTCAGCTTCTAATACACAGAAGCACATAAGCATCTTTTTCACTGATGTGCTCCAAACATTCTACAAGTTTTCACTTTTAACACAATCACAATTTCCTTTATTAAGTTAGATGAGACATTTTTAACAATTCCAAGTAAAATGGTGCATTTTTGTTTAATATATACCCTTTCACCTCAGTGTGAGAAAACTGCACCCATCAAACATTTAGTTTAAAACATGAAAACTTCTTTCCTGTGAGAGTGACAGAGCACTGGAACAGGTTGCCCAGAGAGGCTGTGGAGTCTCCTTCTCTGATTCAAAGCCTGCCTGGATGCAATCCTGTCTAACACACTCTAGGTGACCCTGCTTGAGCAGGGGGTTTGGACTACATGATCTCCAGAGGTCCCTTCCAACCTCAACCATTCTGTGATTTGCCTTTCACAAACACCATTTATATTACAGTCAGCCATGAACAGGACTTCAGCGCTTGAAGCGCAAGCAGTCCTTGCCCTGAGCAGATTACCATCCAAGCCATGTCAGACAAAAGATTAAAAAAAAAAAAAAAAAAAAAAAAAATCAACAGCACAAACAGCATTGGTTTATAATGGCCAAGCTGGCTATCAGCAATTGCATTTGAAACTAAACATGAGGATCTTTTAATATTAAAAAAATTAAAAACACAAAAAACTCAAGAGCCAAGAGTAAAAATTTCAACAGCTACAGCTAACAAGCAAGTTGTAAGAAACAGTTGATTTCAAGCTTCGTATAAGAGCAATGGCAACTGTTTTAGGGAGATCTGACAAAGAGCAAAGAGACAGCTCTCAGATGAAGTAGCGTACATCTTGCATTGAGAAAGCAAGAGACTTTATAGTATTGCCTACTTACTGGAAAAAACTGAAGTGAGAACAAGGTCAATGGGAAAAGGATTTAACATCCTATGACTGCAGTGGCAGTCTTACCAGAAGGGCTAACTATTCTATTATGAAAACTTATGAAAAAAGACTCATGCCATACAACTTATGCTGCTGAAGATTCCTGGGTGACTCTGTTCCTCTCCCCCACAAAACTATTTGGATCTACTAAAATCCAAATAGTTTGGAAGCTACTACTCTGACAAACAAATAGCATTGCATAAAAATTGATCTCAGTGCTTAAGAAGAAATTAGTATCCATAGTTCTATTTCTTAACTATTTTCAATTGAATTCTGCATGTTAAACTTACCCCAAAGGTTTTGGTTTGTGTGTGTCCAGGGAGTGTAATTGACATCTCTTGTTCTTCTTACTTTTGGGAATTGCATCAATCATATCATTCAGTTTGGACCTACAGGAAAACACCAAAAATGTAATTTAATATTCTGAAAACATTATTATCCAAAGAAATTTTAAAGGGATGAATTCAGCTCATCTGTCAGGAAAAAAGAAAAAGAAGTACACTAATGAACACTGCATTTAAAAATTTTCTTCCTATCCTCCATTACTTTTACTCTGTTTACACATTATGGCCCACAAATTTGTAGTAGCCCAGGAAAGCATAATAAGAACGCTTCCAACCCAACCCTAGTAAGCAATGTAGCCCATAGCCTAAAAAGCCACTATATTACTTTACGAATAATAGACCTGGAGCAATGACAACTAAGTTCAAAAGTGCAGGGAATCACTTGGAGCAAGTTATCAATACCAAGTTACACCTGTCTTGCCTTCTAAATCTCTCTGTCCCCAGCTCTACACTAACCTCTTCTCACTGGCCTGCTAACTGGAGCAAGAAGTAGCATGAGCTGAAGCCAGCTGGAAGCACAGGCACACCGTGGTGAGCAGTCACTGTTTGGCCTGTTGACAGCCGAGAAACAAATGGCACCGAGGCTGTATGTTGTACTAGCCAAACCCAGAAGGTTTCACTTTCTCAGTGTTACTGTTCTACTCAAGAGAAAAAGGCACATTTTTTACTGAAAGTAAAGGGGTGAAGAAGCCCTTTTCTTCCAGAGGTCCTGAAAAACCCGCAGTGCCTATTAGGAGGCTAATGGCAAAGCATTTTAATACTGCTATAATTCAGCTGCAATCAGAGCACTGCAACTGATGATACAAAATTGTTTTCCCCCCTTCCCCCCCCCCTAGTTTACAGGGGGGACCAAGAACTAGTTTAACATGGCTGTAGAAGACAAGTATTAGCTACCAGATTCAAACTTGCAACGATTCTGTATCTCTAACAAGGAAGCTAAAGAGTAACGTACACAGAAGCTGTTTCTCCTTTTCCCCAGATGATAAGAATAATCTGAACAGTTTTAAGATAGCTGTGGGTTTAACTTACCCGTGCACATAAAATAGTGTGTAAAGCTTCTTTGCATCAATCATACAGCTTCGAGTTACAGAAAGAACCCCTTTTGGCCCTACTGTTAGGGGCTCAAGCGCTGGATTTCCAGACTCAACAAGCTGAGAAAACAGACGTTCCACGCTACGACGACAGCCAACACATGGAACCAACTGAGAAAGTGCACTCAAAACTTCACGTGATGTCACCATCATGGCAATATTTAAATCCTGTTGTTTAAGCATGCTATGCCGCTACAAGAGAGCAAAAAATGAAATAAATTATTTTGGAGCTCTGCAACTGTTCAAAGATTTATTTGCTTTTAACTGCATTTCCTTTTCAGAATATACTTTAAATGGAAACCTGTGTGCAGTGCTCAAAGATTCTGGTCAGTATCTTACCATATATCACTTTATATCATTTTAACATATAAATAGAAGTACACCAACTAATCCCACAGGAACAATTTTCCTTCAAGTCTTGGGGTCTGACCTCAGAAAGGCAAGTAATTTTCTCCCTTTGTTCTTTCCTTATACCACTCAAATCAACAAATACTGCTTCCAAAAGAATAGCACACCTCCCTGTCTTTATCATCATGAAGCCCTCTTCTACACCTGAGCTCTCACATGTAACTCTTGAAAGTTTTTGTTCTTTACTCACACTCATTTTTATCTTGGGCACATAGGTGGGAATTTTCTGAATTCTTAAGCACTAGCTAGCAATTTGCTTATATGGAAATCTCATTTAGAACAAACCTATTCAGACCAAGTCATGTTTAGCAATACTTTTCCTGAAAGACTAAAGGCCATTTCACATCACAAATCTAATATCTGAAAAAGTATGCATTATTATTCAGGGTGAAATGTTTTATTTTATGAGAAACATCCAATGCACATTAATAATGAAACCTATTTCTTACATCAATGAAAACTTTTAAAAGTCTCTCCTGGATCCTCTGTCAAACACATCCATGTGCATACGCATGCAGAAAAGCACATACCCTTCTATTTCTTCTTCTAACTGCTGGATTACAGACTGACTTCAACAACACTGAACTTCCAGTAGCACAGCTACACCAAGTAGAGAGTCCCTTCTTCATACACTAAACAACATACACACACTTAAAGTATCAGCACTATTGGCACTTTCTATCTGTAAAAGTAGTGTTGTCAGTGTATTAACTATGAGCACCATTTTCTCCTGATAATGGAAAAATGCAGCTTTGCCAATACAGTTATACCTATACTGGGAACATTTTGCCACAATCTTCTTTTCTGTATTATTGTCACACTATACCAGTCAAACACTCCTAATGTAGAAATGACTTATTATAACTGCTGGAGAGAGAAAGAAGAAAAGACCATACAACATAGCGAAACTAATCAAACACATGGAAAGTGCAAAGGCACAAACTGAAAAGAAAAAACATTTTCACTTCATCTTATTTTTACTCATATTAAAAAGGCAAAGCTATTATCAGATAACATTTAAGATTTGTACATTTAAGAGAGGTATATTAAGTAAATTGTCAAGTAATGGTATTCTGCAATAATCCTTCTCTTTTCAGCAGTTAACAGTACCAGTCACAGCAACAGTCGAAACGAGCTACTCTCATAACACAGCTATGCTTTACATGCAGCATATGTCTGAACTGCTGCAGTCAAGCCCACACTGAAGAAGTGCAAGCTACATATCAAACCAGCTTGTTCTTCTGGACATCAAGCAGTGAAATTTTTTATTTGCTACAGGTTTAACAGTTGCTATAGTTATTTGTCAGTGTTAGTAGAAGTTTCCATTATTAAAGTTTCGCAGGTCCACAAAACCGCCTTTCACTATTCAACTAGAAACTATCTATAAACTGGCCTATTATTTTTTATCTTGGTACAAATTGTAAGAACTTGGTCTTTAAGCAATACACACTTCTACTTGAATAAGCAATTCAAGAGCATTTTGAAACAAACTAAAATATATTTGGAAACTAGTTTAAGTATAAACTGGCAGTGACCAAAAGATGCTTTTTTAAAAAAAAAAGTTTTAAATTCTAATTGGGCATGCAGCAATCTCTTCCTGTAAAGAGGACAGTATATTAAAGCTGTGATGTACAAAAAATGAATGTACCCAATGCACTTTGGTACCGATATTTAATTGCATATAAGTGATAACATGTCTCCTAAATAATTTATTACTGTGTATACTCACAACCTCCTGGAAAAGTGAAAGCACAAACCCAAGGAAAGCAAGATTTGATATGCAGCCTTTTTAAAAGCAAACTGAGGGACTTACCTGAATGAACTGCTTTAATTGTGCACCGTTATTCTGATGTCCATCAAGGTTTAGTACATTATCAGGAAATTCCATCACCATCTATGTGAAAAAGAGGAAAAAAAAAACCTTTCAGAAAGTCAAACAGAGAGATTAGTTTATTTTACTTTCTGGGGGGTCCACTGGGGGTAGAAGAGGGAGACGATAGATTCTTTTCACATTACAATATTGAAAGCTTGGAAAAGGATAAAAATAGCAGTTAAGATGGTGAATGTTTTACCAATTTAACTAAATGTTTCACTAATAAAAGGTTCTAGAGGCAGTTCATAAACATCAACTCTTAAAAAGCTGTTTTATGAGAGAGCAATAGTTACTAAATGGAACATCAGTATTACACTATTTACATTACTCGAAACCATGCCTCAAAAAAATATATTGTATTTCAACACATTGAGATCCAAATTCATCTAAAAGCCTAACTAAATCTGTAAAGCTATGAAGAAACACCAGTTTAATGACTTTAAGCCTACTCTTTCAAAGAGCTAATTTAAAACCATATTAATTCAACAAGATATTGCAAGTTATATTTTGTTTTGTATGACTGCAGCTGCAATTCTCAAGTGGCTCAAAGTAAAATATTAAGCCTGCAGAACAATATGATTACTAGTACAGTAATTAATATTTCTTTTCCAATTACTGAGCAGCAAAGACGGCGATTTCTTGAAAAAAAATTCAGTAAAATCATTGAAAAAAATCGGTAAAATTATTGAGAGAAAAAAAAATCTAACATAACAACGAGGTAGAAAAATGAAATCAACTAGGAGGCTGGCTTAGTTGATCTTATTTGTCCAAGCTGAGAAATACAAAACACATTAATATGAAAACAGAAAGCTCAGTTAGAAATCTGGAAGACCAAATAACTGAAATTGGACCAGCTCTAATACCAACTAGCACCAAAATGAAATTGATTAATTCTTTACCTCCCCCATCTTCCTTTAATTGACTGGAAAAGAAAATATTCCCTGCTGTCTTCACAATTGCTGACATTATCTCCAGAGAACTGATACTTCTAGCTTTACAGGCACTCAACATTGCTCCAAAATAAACATCTATTCTCTAAGGCCAGAAAGCAAGGCAGTATATGATCTAACACGTGCAAGAACTGGAACAGTAGCGTAGCTTTCTACTCTTCGTGCAGAACAGCGCCACAGTCACTGCTAATTCTGGCCTCTCTCATATTCCTTTCTTCGGCTTCTCTTTCCATGTCCCTGACCCCCACACACTTACCAGCAGCACTAGTTTTTGCTGCAGAGTCACAGGTTTCCTATAATGCTAATCCGATGTTTTTGTGGTGAATTAGCTACATGCAAGTAAAAGCACTATTTGCTAAAAGCAGAGATTATTATTGTTATTCTTTTTCTCCCTTCATCTTCATCTCCTAGTATCAGACCACACCCCTAGGTGTTTTGTACAACAGAGTGAAATTATCAAAGACCAAATTAATTCATGCATCGGTTTGATGAGATTTTATTAAATGGTTAAGCATCAAAAGCCATCATGACCGGAACAGAAGAAAAAAATTCCCACAATACCACATCAAATGCAATGCCTTACAGAGATCATAAAGGCTGCTTAAGAAATGAAAGGGTTAAATACTCCAACTTCCTTTTAATTTCTAGTTGAGAGATAACAAACAGAAAAGTGTAAGACAGTGAACAGTTCATTTAGCAAACACCACATTGCACCTAAGCAGTTTATACAAAGCAACATTAAAACTCTAAGAGCATTATAAAGCATTCATTTACTAATTTGCTATCACTGATTCACTGTTTCTAGACTCATGGCATAGATTAAGGCTTCCAACTGACTAACAAAAATCAAAATTGTCACAATGTGTTTAAATGGAGCATTTTAGAGGTCAACACAAATTCATTAATATCAATAAACAACACTCAATTTTTAACAAATCTAAAAACACAAAATTATGTTTCAAAGACAACTGCATCTCTTGCAATAGCTCATTAGAAATTTTAGTAGTAAGTTACAGAATTTTTTTAGACTCCAAGACAAGGAAGCTAAGAAGTTCATTCACCTGCTTCCACAGCTTTACTAAGCAAAAGCTGCCAGATAACCTAAAAATCTGAGTGCTTTGTAACAACAGAAAAGAAGGGGGGGGGGGGAAGAAAACCAAACGGATGTAGGACAATATTTCTTTATGGTGAGGATGACTTGCACTTACATAAATGCCTTTCATTTAGCTGGATACAAAACAGATTTATAGCTCTAGGAATTTCTTCAATCATGACTATGTTTTTTCTCCAGTGCAAATAAAATAAAATAAAGTTATAATGACAACATTGTGCAATTGTAGAAAGTTTGGGGCAGGAAGTTAAATTCTTGGACTATAATCACAAATGGAATTTCAGGTCAGCAGAAGTCATTTATCTCATATCCATTATGGCCAAGTTTTCATACTCTTTCAAGCTATTAAGTACAAAAAATACTAAGAGCATAGTAAATCCTCTAGTCGACAAATCCCTAATGAATCCTTTTTATTAGGGAGTCTAGGAAAAAAAGTCTTAACACTATATAGGGAATGAAGGGGGGAAATAGTATTCAAGGAATACAGAAGACATCTAAACCTTACACTATTCCTAATCTGGATTTCCAGCTAACCTGCCGCTGCAGGGGAGCTGGATACCACTTTGGACAGCTCATAGAGAAACTTTGCCTAACATATAAGCAGTTAACAAGAGATGAGAGACTACATAAAAATCAAAAAAGTAGTTAAAAGTATTTGGTAAATTAATAACATGCACTCATTTACAATGATCAAACCAAAACACAATAAGGAAACTCTTTTCAAGTGTAGGAAAAACAAAAGAGACTGAGACAGATAAGTCTTTAACATCAGGAGGGGAGGGGTTAGAGACTGCCTGAAGACACTAAAGTGTTTTGTTGTGAAAGATGGGAGAAATTACACTAAAAAGTTGACTTAAAATGGGAGAATGTCTGACTCGCTATTAAAAGAGAACAGGAATTTAAAGTGGATACATTTTATATCATTTAGGTAACACAGCAGTTACTGTCACAACATACATCACTGAATATAGAGGGGTTGAAGTATGAATAAATAAGATATCCATTACACTATAAAAATCCGATTTTATTTTCAACCCAACATTTTTGCCCTGTAAAAATTAGGACAAATGACAATGAGATAATTAGAGAAACACTACTTCCATCTGTTCTCTATTCATTTACTATGCAATTTCTGAACCTCCCTTTAAACAAGTAAGGGAGAGGAAAAGAGACTACAGAGCCTCCAAATTACATTTACTTCATTTTCCACTCAATCTTCTGGAGATAAGCAAAATCCTCATTGCTTCCAAATCAGAATATTACACTAGAACTCTTCCAGATTTGTTGCTGTAAACATACGAGCAAGTATGCAGGCTCTAAAATACCTGTTTTAAGCTAACATCATCAAAAACACCATCAGCCCTTCCTTACCTATTTAAAAGGGCAATTAACTATTCATGGGTTTTAGTGTTAATATAGCCCCCTTTTTTATTAACTGAAAAAAAAATGCTTTTGCCCCACATTTGGGCTTGGGTACCGACATGCTTGTCTGTCTCGAAAACGAATTATACGCAGGCCCCGACAGAGCGATAACTTTCTTCTTATGCTACATTCGTGTCTTTAGAGGTAAAAGCCAGACTGCAAAAAAAAAGAAAAAAAAAACAAAAAAAAGCCACGTTAAGCACTCTTAACCCGAAGTGTTATGAAGTCCCACAGATTAGCACGGTGAGAGCAGCCGAAGGAGGAGCCGAGGAGGCCTGTGCGGAGAGAAAAGGCCTCGCCTGGGGATTGCAACACACCGCCCGCACATGTTGTAAGCGGGCGGAGCGGGCAGAGCGGGCGCTCCGCGGGGGGGAGGCACTCACCGTGAGGGTGTCATCTATGTAGAGGGGGATCTGCCTCTTCTCGAAGGGGAATTCCTCCTCCCCGTCTCTGCACACCGCCACCAGCCGCGCCATCGCCGCCGCCGCTTCCTGCCCGCTCCAGCCTGCAAGCAGCCCCGCGGGCGGGCGCGAGGTAAACAGCGGCGCCGCTTCCCCGCGACACTTTCACCAGCAGGGGAGCGAGCCTGCCTTACCCGATCGCCCGATTCGACACGGAGCCGCCGCGCCGCGCCGCGCCGCGCCCCCCCCCCCCGCCGCGTCCCCGCGCGCGGCCCACGCCCGCGTCCCGCGAGCCTCCTCGCCCGTTTAGTCCCGGCAGAGGCTCCGCGGAGCGCGAGCCGGGCGCGGGCAGGGCGGAGAGCCCGAGAAATGCGACATAACATGGAAGCGAGGGAGGGACCGGCGAGGAGGAGGAGGACGGCGGCCCCGCGCCGGGGCACGGCCGAGGGAGGCTGGGCGCCGGCCGGGGCGTGCGGGGGACGGGGGTAAAGTCCACCTGCACCCCCCCCCGCGGCCGCCCCCCGCGCCGCAGGGACCCGCCGCCGGCGAGGCGGCGCTTCCCCCACCTGCGCGGCGGGCGCCGCCTCCGCCGTCAGGCGATGGGGTGGGGGAGGCCGGGCCGGACCCCGCCCGCGAGCCGCAGCGCCCGGCGCGGGCTGGGGCGTGGTGGGGCCGCCGCCGCCGGGCCCGGGGCCGCCGCCGCCTCCCGCAGGGCGCGGCAGAGGCGCTGCGGCCCGGGCGAACCGCCCCGCGCTGCGCTGCGGGCGCGGGGAGGGAGCCCGGCGCGGGGCGCTGCCCTCCCCGCACGCAAGCAAGCAAGCAAGCAAGCAAGCAACCCCCCTCCCCGCCCAGCCCGCCCGCCGCGGCCTTTACCGGCTGCTCCGCGAGTCGGCGGCGCGGGCGCGCTGACAGGCGGGCGGGCACGGCGGGCCCCGCCACGGAGCCGCCTCCTTCCCCCGCCCCCCCCGCCCCGCCCGCCGGCCCCGCCCCGCCCCGCCCACCTCTCGCGAGACGCCGCCGCCCCGCCCCGCCCCGCGCCGGCCGTTACCTCCCGCCGCCGCCGCCGCCGCCGCCGCCGCTGCGGGGCCGGTCACAAACGGCCGCGCTCCTTCCGCCGCCCGGGGAAGCAGCCCCGGGGGGGGGGGGGGCGGGGGGGAGCCGCCTCCCTTCCCCCCACGGTGCGACCGACTACAGACCCTGCGGCGGCTTCATTTAGGCAGGAGGAAAAAAAAAAAAAAAAAAAAAAAAAAGCACACCCGAACCACCTAACGGGCACAGCCGGGCCGCGGGGCCCAGGGCGGCGTGCGCGCCCGCAGCCGGCGCAGGCCCGCAGCGCTGCGCCCCGCGCGCGTTCCGAACCTCTCGCGGTTTCCTTCCCAGGAGAGGCTGCGGGGCGGCGGCGGCCTCGCGAGCGCGGGGGGGTCCTTGGGGTCGCTTCTGCCCCCGCTCCCCGAGCAGGGTTGTATCACGTATCAGCAAAACCCCCTCGATTTTATATTCTTAAAACACACGTGTACATTGATAAATTCAAGTATGAAAATAACCATTAAATTTAATGCAACTTTTATCCACAGAAAAAAAAAGGCTTTTTATATCAGTAGAAAATCCAGCTGCCTTCTTACCCGCAACATAACAGACAACCCATTTATGCCATTCCATGTGCATGCCCTATTCTATGTCTGGAAGAAATACCTGTTCTTCGGGCCACAGTGGCACTGAAATAAGATGCAGGCTGAAGTACCATTTGATTTTAAAAGAGACATTACTGGCTTGAAAAGGAAGGCACAGTGGTGTTTGAATCAATCTTAAAAATAAGTTGGGTAGGAAGCTAGTAATGTTTAACAAATAACAAGCTTAAGGATAAACATAATCAGTTCTGCTCTCCCACCACATTTTTTCTACCCTGCAGCCCTACAAAAATAACATTTGCTAGAACTGTGACAGCAAAGACAAAGCATCGCTTTTGTTTTCCTCATGCTCAACTTTACTATTCAAGTCAAAGGCCACTTTAGCCTTATTAATTGAAATATATTTCTTAACTTTTACTAATCATGTAATGGCTAAATCAAAGACTTAGATTTTTTTTTCTTCATATCTATAGATCTGTGTAAGCTTGCTCATCTAAGCAAATCCAAAAGTTGAATGAAAATTAGTTTTCTTGCTCCTACCAACAGTTAAGCTAACAGCCATTAAAGCGTATGTGGAGAAAGTGTTTACAGCAGTATCGCAGTGTTAACTCCTCTAGCATCTTCCGAACCTCATTACGGTGTGTTTTCTTGTACAGATCCTATGATCAAAGAATGCTCGCTTGCATTTCTTGCTTCTTTCAGAAGCATGGTTAATTAGCCGTAATTATTCATAGTCCAAACATTCAGGATTAACAGCTATGCCAGTTGCTTCAGGGCAGAATTTGCCACGTTTGTTATTGACAATAAGTAATGAGAATTAATCGTCTCATTAATGCAATGATGAAAGACTTGCTTCGTAAGGCTTTAGAAGCGGGAGGCCGCCCCATGATGCAGCGTTCTGCCACTGCTGCGACTGTGACATCAGTGCGATGAGCCAGGCGTTCTCACTCTTGTCATCGTGCACCACAGTCCCGCTGCTCTCGGGAGCTCTGCTGTTGCAGCTGCTTTTTTTGCTTTACTAACGAGAGCTCCAGCCCAGGAACTGGTGTCCACCAATCTGCTCTGCTGCCTGTGCAGAGCTAACAGGGCTCTGAACAGACACAGCAGACCTCCCACGTAATTTTTGCCTCACAAAATGGAGTTGGCATCTAGATAGTTTGTTGCTTGTCCAGACAAATCTCAGCTTTGTCATACCCAATTACCGCCTTAATTTTGAATCATATTGATAGACTTGTGCTTGCAGGCAGAATTCATTGCAGGTCTTGTGCTTCAAATGCTTCAAAGATTAATATCCATGAGTAATTTCGCATAAATGAGTAGTGCTACTGAGTTCATGATGGAGGCCCTTCTTCCCTAGGCAAGGCCTGGAAATGTTTTAAAATAAATGTACCAGTTACCAGAGAAAATTCTCTTGTAAACTGTGACAATTATCTTTTAATTACATTTGTCCCCAGGATAACACAGGCTGTTTTTCTTTAATTCTGAAGAGTACATCACTATAACTTGGAAGTAAACAAGCATGAAATCAGCATGGCCTAAGTATATAATCCTGACTTCACCTTTTTAATGGCCAAATCCAGAGAGAACCTCATAAATTTAAGAATATTCCACAGAATGTCTGCCTTAAGGAATCTGCTTTAAAGTCTTAATTTCCATAAGTTTTTAGGATGGTGTTTGATAGACAAGGAAATTTGAACTTCTGGCCCATGTGCACTGTTATAACTCCACTGACACTAGACATTCATCATCAATGACAATTTATATTATACTTCCTAAGTATTTATATCTTCCATTACTGAATTCCTCACAGCCTTTAATATTTTTCT
Organism: Rhea pennata; assembly: GCF_028389875.1. Lineage (NCBI taxonomy): Eukaryota > Metazoa > Chordata > Aves > Rheiformes > Rheidae > Rhea > Rhea pennata. The sequence continues at coordinate 2,684,161 of NC_084682.1, forward strand.
CAACAAATTAACGAGGTCAGGAAGAACTGTTACATGCACCATGCAGTTAGGAAAGTGAACAGAAAGGTCTGAATACCCTGGGCTTGCAGTGGGCTTGACCCACTGCATCATGCTTCTTTCTATTTGCAAGTTGTTTGCTAATAAAATTAATACAGAATGTTCCCACTTGGAGACATCTCAGCTGCCAAAATAGAGCACTAAGGGAACTAGTATTTAAAATTATTTTACAGAGTAGCAGGTGGGCTTGAGTGCTTTTAAAGTAGAGCTGAAGACCATATCTTACAGCATTCCTAAAGAGGAACTGTCATAACATGTCGGGATGCAAGTTGGGAGTGCTAGTGGTTTTGGATCTTTGTATTTTCTTATAAAAGGCTGTGCAACTCTTATTACTGGCACAAATTCCAGCAAATGCTTTATGAATTCATCTGCAGTTGAGTTTTATCTTTCAGAGCATCATATTTTATCAAGGGTCTTCATTTATATTCATCACTAAGGATGAAAATAAAACGTAGCTTTTAATTTGAAGGATAATTTAGATTTCAGTGTATGATTAACATTCCACATACTACCATCAAAGTCAAGCACATGCATAAATCTTTGAAGGACTAGGGCCAAAACATTCTTAAGTAAGTATCCACTTATTTAATACATTTTATATAAAGAATTATTCTTATCTATTATTTATGTGAGGGCCTTAACTAGGTAAATCTTGACACAGCTAAGCCTCTCTCTATAATTACTCAATATCTTACTTTACATCTCACTGCTACCCTAAATACTGTTACCTAATCATACCAACACTTGCATATGAATATACCTCTTGAATCTACAAAAGAACTCATTAATGTTACTCTTCTGCAAAAGTGCTTATAGGAGCAGTGTGAGTATTCAGCAAATGATCTCAAAAATTAATTTTTTTAGAAAGAGTGTCACGCCTCCAATAGAAAGGTAATAGGATTGATCATGATTTTCTAAAACAAAAATCGTAATGCTAAATTACATCTATATAATAATACATATAGACAAAAATACTTATTTTTCCATTAAAACACCACCAACCAAGTGCAGCAAAGAAAGTTTAACTGGGCCACTTAAGACAAGTGAAATCACCAAAATTTTAATACTATATTTTTTGCATGCAATATATACATAATTAAACAGTTTAAAAACATATACAAATGTAGTACAAACAATGCAAATGAAGTCTTGCTGTGAATTGTATCTATAATTATATTCACAATACCAGTCATAATATTTGCTAGCAAGAAAAATAGTAATTGATTTTTATCAATAGCACTGATCAGGCAAATGTGCAGCAGCTTGCTTTCCCTTTTGACAGGCATGGCCTCTGTGTCATGCTTTTTACTGGAATGGGCAGGCTGTATAACATTCCAACAACAGGGCACACTGGACCCATTTATAAGAAGCTTTGTAAATACCAACATGAGATCGATCACTACAAAACAGATGAATAAGGTCAGACAGTGAGCAACCACCCATATGCAGTAAGAGAGATTAGCCATCCGGCGGGACACAGGATCTACATGTACTTGTGACAAATGAAGAAATATAAAGAGCACAAGAACCATCAGAATTAAGAAACATATTGCTTTGATCCAGTCTTTGACAAAGTTTCTGCACTTCAGCACATAGAGTCCAACCTGCACACTAGCCATGTATATGGCTAAGTATCCAAAAAGCGAGAACAGTCCTTCCCTGTTAGCATTTAAAAATCCAACCCTAGTATCTTTGCCATTGCTCCCATGTAAGACAAACATCTTCAAAGAGGTAATATTAAGAATAAGCTGGTAAAATATAGCAAGATTCACAGCAACAATCCAAGATTTATTTTTTGGAAATACAGTCAAAATCAGAGATGCTGCAAGTCTCACAAATGCTAAGGTAAAAAAGAAATTCCAGTGCACTCCATATTCTGAAATATGTTCATGATATTCTATAGATTTAACACTAAACAGCCGTCCCACACCAAGAACAATCAATGGCCAAATGGAAAAAACCTGCCTGGTCAGATAGGAAAATTTTGGTTGTATTGAACAAGACTTTTGTCTAACTTCAGGACAAACAAGAGCATTACCAAAAATAAAAGCTCCTACCCCCAAATCCATAACTCCTGTTCCATAGGTCTCTGTTTTAGCATATCGCCTTGGATATTGTGGGAAATCCACTGCTAATATGCTGATTGATGTCAACACATTGACAAAAACACGGAACAGAGTTATTGATGGAATGTATTCTGGATCTAAGCATGTCTCCTGGAAGTCATTTACAATTTGCCTAAAAGACACTCCAATACCACATTTTCTTTGGCTGTATATTTTAGAAAATATTCCTGCACAGAAGGCTGCAATGACAGGTGGCATAAAAAAGATGAGTGGAGACAAGACTGTACAGGAGAACAGGAGAGGAGATATTAGCACAATAAAGTCTAGCAGCAAATTGTATTTCCTTGAACTTAAAGGTTTCCCATAGTGCAGATAATATAAAAGTAACAGAAGTCCTCTGCAAAGCAGACATAACGGAGCTAGAGACAAGCCTACTGAAATTTCCAGCAAAGTTGTTCCATTTAAGTTACTGATAAAAGCTTCTTTCAGCTGTTTTTGTGACATTCTTGTTTCTTCCTATGAAAATGGAAACGTGAATCAGTTAGTCTTGTGAAACAGGGCTCTTTTAGAATATCATTTTTAAAAATTCTAATCTGGCATCTTTGCACATTTTTAAATATTAGACACAAAAATTTGCCAAAAGTCAGTCTTATAGTTTCATTAAGGCATATATTCATTTAAAAAAATAATCTAAGTAACTAATCAATTTCGCGAATATAGACTAGCCCTAGTGCAGCAGACCATTATGCTTACACTTAACTGGCCTGTAAAATTAAGCAGAGGCATTGGCACTTGCAAGACTGAGTTCTAGCACTACAAATTTTGCTCTCTTGCAACAAAATGCTTAAAATATCTTTCCCTGATGATCTCTAAACATGAAATAGTCTTTTGAATGTCAACACTGAGAATAATCTTTTTGAATGTTCTGCTCTGTAGAATACATTTACTAATATTCCCTATAGTATAAAAGCAACAGAAATGTAAAAATGGGACCTGGATAAAGCTGCTGTTGTATCGCTGTTATCAGTGGATACTAAATGCATACATTCCAGCTGATTTTTCATGCAGAACGCTATGGTCCTCCAGCCCGTCCTGCAGGTCCTACAGCAAGCGTCAATGAAGAACAGCTCGAACTTTGTCCCTACTGTTCTCACACAGAAACACATTATCATGATTGCCCAGCGTTGGTGTACTCCGTGCAAATGTTCAATGCAATGAAAAACAGCAGATATAATCTCCTCTTGCAAAAGACGTCATCTTTCGTACGTCCCCATCGTGCAAGCCCTCCCACGCAGTCAGACTGCTCTGCCGGGGGAGCTTGTTCAAGAGAATATGAATCGAAAGCTCTGATGAGGCTGTTGTGTTCAGCCTGCTACGAGGGTGCGAACCCAGACTCAGTGGCACTAACCGCAATAGCCCATCGCTTCCCAGGCGCGGCGCCATGGGGGCTCCCGGTACCCGCCAACTCCAGCTCCCCGGGCGGGCCCCTGGGGAAAAAGGGATTTCGAAGAGGAAAAACCAGGGCAGCGTGCGGAGGTTCCCATGAGGCGAGCGCTCAGCGGCAGCCCGGCCCCCACACGGGCCAGCGGCGACACGCGCCCGGCAGGCCCCCGGCGCAGACTAACGCTTCGCCTTCCAGTTTTCAGGCCTTTTCCCCACTACGACACGCGCTCCCACCTCCGTCCGGCAGCTGGGCACTCCTCCGCGGGCCGCGGTCAAGCCCCTTCAACTCAGCCCTCCCGGTGAGGCCGCGAACAACCGTTTCATCCCCCCACAGCGGGCCGCGCCGCGCGCCTCCCGGCCCGCAGGTAAACGGCGGCTGCTTTTCCTCGCCGCACTTTCGCCGGCTGCGGTGTTTATGCGTGTGTGTATGGGGAGGGAGAGGGGGGCCTCGCAGCCTGCTTATCCGCGGCGGCCGATTCACCACGGGCTGTTCCCGCCTCTGCTCCTCCTCTGCCGCCGCCGCCGCCATGCTGAGCGCGCCCTGACGGGAGCCGCCGCCATCGCCCGCCCCGGCGCCGGCCCCGCTCGCACCGCGGCTCTCGCCGCGGCTTGGCTCCCCCGCAGGGCCGCCGACACCCGCACGGAGCTACGGCGGCGCCGGGGAAGCTGGTTTGACTCGCCGCATGAACTTCTGCCCCCAGCGCCTCGCCTGGGGAAGGGTCTACCTCTATATATATACATATAAAATATATATATTTTATCTCTATATATAATATTAGCAGCCCTTGAAAAGCAGAGAGGGTCTCCGCGGCCGCTGGCGACACCGCGCGGGTGGGCGCTGCCTGCCGCTGCCGTTGCCGCAGCCGTTGCCGCAGCCGTTGCCGCAGCCGTTGCCGCTGCCGTTGCCGCTGCCGTTGCCGCTGCCGTTGCCGCTGCCGTTACCGCAGCCGCTGCCGCGCCTAGTGAGCGATGGCGTTTCCCGCGTCGGAAAGGAGGCAGAGTTCTTCCCGGCTGAGCGGCAGGAGAGCTGGGCCCGCCTTGGCTTGAAGCAAAAGGTAAGGTTCCTGTTGACGTTGAGGTTTTGGGGGTTTGTTTTTTGAAGATTTTTTTTGGGGGGGGGGGGTTGGGTTTTTTTTGTTTTTTTTTTTTTTTTTGAGAAAGCATGAAGAAGTCAGAAGCAAGCAAGGATGTCTTGTTTCTACTGAAACAGGAAAATTGTGCGACTCGCATCTTTCCCAAAGACACTATAACTTATTGGATTCCGTCAGACCCTCACATTTTTCCTGCTTGCCCTAAAAGGAGGAATTTAACAAAAACGGAATTGAAAATTCTTGCCAAGAAGCCCTGCTTTATTAATTCAAGAGAAACAAAGCAATTTAGTCCTGCAGTAAACAAAAGTACATTATTTCCTACGAATAAGCTTTATTTACAGGATCAGACACCATGTATGATCACTGATATTATGGGTAGGCTCACTAGCCCCAGCACTACCTGGGCCCCATTGGATCAGTTCAACTTGTCAAACCTTTGGATTGTGCGTATGGACCCTCTGCAGAATGATACATCTGGAGTTATTTTGTCCTAAATGCCTTTTATTTTATTTAAGGGCTCTTCAGCCTGCCTTGAAAGAGACTCCCCAGAGTAGAGGCTCAACCAACTTGGCTATCCAGTGTTCCTGTCATAGATTTACATGGTCACCCATATGCTGTGTTAGAGAATTGCCAAGATGCCAAAGCAGGTAAAAAGTAAACCAGGATTTGTGTGTACTAATTAAAAGTTACTGCTGGGAAAGAATTCTTGGCTTTCTTCCATGCAATCAAGCCAAGGTAACTGCTAAAGGATATTCAGCCCTGCTCCATAAGCTTGTCAATGACAAACTGGACCTGTTAACTGTGGTTTTGAGCTGTGTTACTAAAACAAAGTAGTGATTGTTCTTATGCCATTGGCTTTAATAAGGCAAGTGCTAATACATATAACATGTACTTAAGGATTTTTTTTCCAGAAAAATTAATGGATGCATGAGCTGTACATTACAGGTATTTTAGAAGTGATTATACTTTCAAAGATTATTTTTCTTTAGGCTAAGTGATCAACATCTCCGTGGATGTTGAACAAATGGGATCAGGCCAGCAAAATGAAGCCCTTCCTCAGATATTGCAATACTAGCAGCACAGTGGAATTCTTAAGAACTCTGTTGGCATGAACATAACTGTAAACATAGGAGGGTAGAGGAAGAATGAGTAATTTACAAAAACTGATTGTGTCGTGGAGTACTTTATAATTGTGCACGCCTGTTCTCTGTGAAAGTAGCAAGCTTTTAAATGTTCATTCAGAACATATTAACAGAAATGGCAATTTAATGGCAATACTTAATTGTGTTGCTAAGCATTTTTTCTTTGCTATATAGAACTTTGTATTATTGGAAATGAGCCATTTATGTTCTCTGCAAAATATAGAAAGCTCCTAAATTAGTTTATTCCTTCCTTATTTTTTTTTAGAAACATTGTGGGGTTTTACGGTACATTTTGCTCTTTATTAATGAGTTTAGCTCACATAATGAGAATGCTGCTGAGTTGAGTACTTTTCCTGTATAAACAAGGTGATACTGTTCATTGACTTGGTTAACTTGTAAAGAATTTGTGATCCTAAATACAAATAAGTAGGGTTACTCTGAAGGAGTTTCTGTCAAGGAGGGAGGGAACAGAAGAGGAATATCCAGAATATAAAAATCAGGACTGGCATCTTTTGTCTCCTTCATTTTCCCTTCTAGCACTCTCCCCTTCCCCAAAAATGACAAACAGGACCTGAAATCTCTCTGCTGGCTAAACTTTCCATTACGTTTGTACAACAAATGTGTCCTTCCAACTAATATTGTCAAGGACATGGAAGCCCAGAGGCTAGGATTTAAATACATAAAGACATTCAAAGAGGACAAATCTTCACCTAATGAAGGCCAGATATTATAATGCCACCATTCCTGTCGCACAATGACCTGTGCACACTCTGCAACTTCACCCTTGGGGCCGTCAATCTCTGCTCTAAAAATGAAGGTATCTCCTAGGAAAACTGCATTTCTGTTGGACCACAGTAGCTTTCTGCTCTGCCTCAGCCTTTGCAGCCAGGCCTTCCTGCTTCTCCTTGCTCACGGCAGTGTTTGTTCTAAATGGATGATGTTTAGAGACTTAAAAAACAACTGGTAAAGAACATTTAGTAAGTACGTCTGTCCTGAATGACCCGTAAAATTGCAAGCACCAGGTAGTGTGATCCTAAGGACTTGTTCTTCCCAAGTGCCCTTTCTTGCAATCAGAATTGCTAGGATGAATTCAGTTTACAAATGATGTCAGCCTGCCATCTCTCATGTACCAGATAATATATTTCTAAATACAGAACTCACCATGGGAAGCATTAAGGCAGGAGAAGGGTGTTCATTGCTTTCAAATTGAGAGGAAGAGTAGCTCAAATATACTAAGTTATGATTCCTGCTGAGACTGAACTGCTGTTAATTGGAAAAGGGAGAAGAGCTATAAACTACAGCTGTCAAGGAGAACGTCCACTTGTATTCAGCTTTTGTCTGGTGCTAATCTCTCTTGTCCTTTCCAGGTAAATGGCCAAAAAGATGACTCTGTCACCCACAGTGACCCCAGTGATTCTTTTGAAGAAGAAGCTAGAGCTTTTTTCAGCGATGAAGAAAAACTACATCTTTTCGATGACCTAACAAAAGTTAATCCGGTGACAACTACAACAGGTAAGCCTACAGCCAGCAGAGGCATCTCATGAGTCACTTTCCCTAGTGGCCATCAACGTATAGTAGTTACTGTTCTCATCACACTAATATTATCATGAACACAGTAATTAAAGATTCAAAGCCCATTAAAGTCAGCATAGAAATTCATGTTTGACTTAATTGGTTATTTATATCAGCACTTTTATTGTAGATTTAACTGTACTTATCTCTCAGCAAACTCTGTGAACAGAATTCACGTTTGTATTATTGGTCCAGGCAACCAGGGGGTGGTTAAGAGTCAGTGCTACGGAAGGACTCACGCATGACCTTGTAATTGCAGTTTAGTTTTATATGAACATATCTTATTTCTAGGTGTCTCAAGCTGCTCAGAAAATGAGGCTCTGATGTAGATCAAAACAAATCCATTAAATTAGTCTTGAAATGTAAATTTCTTACTTTACTTTTAAAGATGGCCCTGTTAAGACAAGCTACGGCCCGTTCATAGTGCAATATGGAGAATTCTTGCCTCTGTCTTTTCTGCAAAAGAACAGATTTACTTTTTAGAGCTGGCCCTGTAAAACCTTGTAGAAGCACAGGATTTATTGAATTAACAAATGCCTTAAGCTTTCTGAAAAATAAGAGCAACTCAACTCAAAATAAGAGCTGCTCAACTTCCCATTCTCTGTCAAACCTAATAGGTAACATATTTGAAGTTTATTTGTTAGAAATATGAAAAAGAAGAGACAAATATACTTTTCCAAAAATGCTAATAAAAGGTTTATCTTTCAGTTCTGAAATGCCTTCAAGCAAGATATGCAGTAAACTTGTTTTATACAAATGCTGGCTGCAGCCTTGTGGCTTTAAATCCATTTCAGTCTATCTCCTGCCTCTATTCACCTGAGCTTATGAGAGACTATCACGTCGCACTTCGCCCTCAGGTAATGTTTATATCTGAAATAGCTGTGCATCTGCAAAACTCAGAAGATACCAAGTTCTTTTTTTAAAAAAAAAATCTAAATGATAAAACTCATTTTTAGTGAAAGAAGAGTACTTCTAAATAAGCAGTACTCTTTTCAGATAGATGTGAGAGGACCTTTGCTGTCCATTGCTGTTGAACTGTGTCATTACTGGTCTCTTAAATATAAATATTCTGTCTTGCTACCAGGATTTAAAACCTCACATATTTGCAGTGGCTGAGGAAACCTACAGAAATGTCCAAAGCCAGATAGACCCCATAAACCAGTCTATAATTGTTAGTGGAGAAAGTGGTGCTGGGAAGGTAAGGAGATTTTTTCTGTTTTCCTGACATTGCTTTTACATTTTGAGATTTGGTGGTGCAAAGGATTTCAGTGAGCTAGCAAAAAAATCTCTGACAGAGCACGTAGCTAGTCTACTCTAGCAAAACTCTATTGAAAGATGTGAAAAGCATTAAGTGACTGCTGCAATCAAGTAGATTGTACTTAATATAACTACTGTTTAAGCCACATCTATAACATCTGTGAAGGCAAGATTCAAATCATTCAATGGAAACTATCTGAGTGAAAGTCTCTGCTACTCAGTCTACTAAGGAGCAAGTGTCTCAGCAAAGCCTGCGTAAAGACCAACAAGAGATGGGGGAGTTCAAGTCCGAGCCTAGGCCCTTTTGCAATGATGCACCCTATTCAGCAAAATACTTGAGGATATTTTAAGCCTGAGAACAGAATGACTTGTTGAGCATTAATGGCTCAAAGTCCATTTATATTCAATTCATCTTAAGGTACTAGTTGTTAATTGTAGCTGAGCTTCCAGATGGTTACATCTTGATAAAAATGCCATTCAGTAAAGTACTCATATTCCAGTGGCACTTAAATGTTGCACATAAGCATACGCATAAAAAGTTTCTGCTAAACTGGAGCTGTACACCTGATATAATTATTCTCTTTAGCATCATTGCCAGCTGCATACTGTGTTTTTCTTGGAAGCCAGCACTGTTTTACTAACTAACGTAACTAATAACATAGTAAAAACAAGTTGCCTATTGTCAATCCCTCTCTTGCAGACCTGGACATCTCGCTGCCTTATGAAATTTTATGCTACCGTTGCTGCTTCAGTTACTTCCCCAAAAGGCAATGAAACTGTGGAAAGGATAGAGAAGAGAGTTTTGGATTCCAACCCTGTCATGGAAGCATTTGGTATATGTGGCTTTTTTAACAGCAAAGAGAAGTAATCACCACTGTAGGAATTTTCTTTGTTAATGCATAAGTCTAAGCTCTCTCTTGTTCCTCTCCTTAAAAGACAAACTCTTCAAATACTGGAGCAATATACAAATCACCCTTAATGTCTGTATATCCTACATGGAAGAGTAAAACCACTCTGATCATGCTGTATCTGTCACTGGTAACTTCACAGGAAATGCATGTACCCTGCGGAATAACAACAGTAGTCGTTTTGGAAAATATATCCAGCTTCAATTAGACAGGTAAAAACTATTCTATAGTATACTTATCTGTTGTTTCTTTTTCTTTAAATCTTTACAAACCTATTTCTAAAGTCTGTCATAGAATATTTTTTGTATGGAATATCTTTAGGACACATTTTGGTTTGTTGGCAGGCATTCATTTCCTCAGTTTATGTTATTATTTCTTTTTTTCTGCCAGCACTTATCCTCATCTCTAAAAGAGAGCAAAGAAAAATCAGTTGCATTTAAGAATTCTGAATTAAATTACGATAAACTTGCACAAAACTGAAGATGAACCGCAGAACATTCCTAGACAGTCTGTATTGTGACAACAGGATACATATCAGATTCTGAGAGAATTTTGTTGAAATCTTTTATCTTTTTTTTTTTTCTCTAGATTCCACCATCTAAGTAGTGCTTCCATTCAGACATTCCTTTTGGAGAAGACCAGAGTTGCTTATCAGGCCCCCAGTGAAAGAAACTTTCATATTTTTTATCAGGTTTGTGTCAGTTAATGTTTCTAGATATTTCTGACAAACAGTAGGGATGAAATTACTCAATTTAGCATAGTTGTACCTGTTTATTTACTCTCTGCCATGTTTTAAAATTAAATCATGCTTCCAGTGTGCTATTTTTCATCCTCTATGAGGTGTAAATACCAAAGGCAGAATTCAGTCATTACTTTGTTTTCTGTCTCTAGATCACAAAAGGTGCAACTGCAAAAGAGAGGTTGGAATGGAACCTTCCTGAAGGGGCTGACTACCGCTGGCTGCCAAATTCTGAAAAAAACTTAGATGGTAAAAATTAGGTTCACATATTGTCCATTAATAACAACTGTAACTTTAAAGGGTGGGGGGCAGGAGACAGCAGCAATGTGTGTCCCCTGTTAAACACTATGACCCAATTTAGTCAGCCAACTGACTCCTGGTGTAGCCACTGTGGACATTTTGCAAAGCTACCTGCATGAATCTGATTTTTGTATAAGTTTAATTTTGCACTATTAAGAGTTTTCACCTGACTTAAAATAGCAGTTTCTGGCCTAGAGCATTTGCATCTCTCTGTGGCTATGTTTAGAAGCTGTCTCAACTTTGAATGTGCTTCAGCAACCTGCTGCCTAACCTCTGAGACCATAAAGCATCTGGCTTCCCTGATCTCTTTTGATAATTCTAGCTAAACTAGGTGTAGTGTAGTGTTCTGCATTCCTGTGTTTTTGTGCATGGCTTTCTCAAAAGAAATAACACCTGTTTGGCTTTTCAGAGGACTGCTTCAAGGTGACCAGAGATGCAATGTTTCACTTGGGCATTGATCACTCCACGCAGAACAATATTTTCAAGGTCAGGTACAACGCAGCGTGGGCACCGTGAGGCTGATGATGTTGTTTGGACTATCTTTTTAGTGTGGGATTTCCGCAGCAGTAAAATCTGTATCAATGTACAGGGCATGGGTCGTTTGATACCAGATGCAGCGATCCTGACTTGAAGGCCTGTAGCTACACATTAGATTGCTAACCAAGTATTAGTCTTTAACTAAAAGCCAGCACCTGTGAACTATTGTGTGAGATTAGGAATTAACCAAGAAACTTGAAATCTACTTGATTTTCCCTGTAGGAATGTTTTGATTTGTTATGTTTATGTGGAAAGGGGAAGGCCAAAAGGACACTGCCTTGAAGGCGAACTCTACTTTAAAAAATTCAATGATTGTTTATGTTCCAGGTGTTGTCAGGGCTTCTCCATCTTGGGAACATTCAATTCTATAATTCACTGGATGAATCTCAGCCTTGTGAACTAGAAGACAAAGCCAAAGGTGAGGTGCAAAGCATGCCAGGATCCAGAGTGTTGTCATCTTAGTGCAAAATGCCTAAAACGAAAGATTTAATGCACACTTTTGCTTGATAGGAGATTATCAAGGTCATGGGCAGAGCAAAATGTAAGTGTGTTTTTGTTCAGTACTTCATGGTTTCAATGTATTGCAGAAACACAAACTTCAGGCTCTCCTGCTCTGAGAAGTAATCCCCTTCGATAACAAATCAAGGAAATTGTAACATTAGACAGTCAGTTCACAATGGATTATCAGCAGAGTTGTTTGTAATCTTGCACTGAGATCATAAGACTTCCAGAAATCTGACCCAGAAAGGAGAACAGGGCTTTCAAAATTAAAGCTCAGAAGTTTTTCTGATAAACACTGAAATTCCACTTAATCACAGCAAGTTGTTACATTGTAGCATAGAACATAGGGTTGTTTTGTGCATCTTTAGGAGGTTTGTGCCTCTTCATTTTTCTCTAGAACTAACACACCAATCTAAACAGTAAGATTTCCTTCTATTTAATATGCTCTGAACTCATGCTAGTCAATAGTCAAACAGTTTTGAGTACAGCTCATGTTAGCAAGATCTTAAAATGCTTTGTTAGCAAATACTTATTCCTCTGATAAAGAGATTACATTCTTTTACAGTCCCACAAATTCCCTTTTTTCTGGTCATCACTGCTTTGTTCTCTATGAGGATTTAGAAGTCTGCTCAAATAGGTGAAAAAATAATAGGCATACCTAAGGAGTATTCTCTAAAATGTCTTCTTTGGTATGGCAAATTCCAGGCTTTTTTGATAGCGTTGATCCATTTTAAATAGAGAATGCAAGTGTAGGGGTACTGTACATCCAAATTAAGAGGCTAGTCTTGCAAATTTTTTTTTTCCTAATTTTGGGCAGAGTACCCAGTATCCCACATTTAAGTTGGTTACTTCATGGAAGTGTCATTTTTCTGATATCATCTCTAGACCTTCCAAAACTCTAAAGAGGCTGCCTTCATTTGATGCTTTCAGATAATTTTGCTGCATTTTTTTTGTCTTAATAAGATTTTGTGAAGACCACAGGAGATTTATTGAAGATACCGGTGGAGGAGCTGCTAGAAGCATTAAGAATTCGAACAATAACTGCTGGAAAACAACAACAAGTCTTCAAGAAGCCATGCTGCAGAGCTGAATGTGAGACTAGGAGGGACTGCCTGGCCAAAGTGATCTATGCTAAGTAAGAGCGCATGGGCCAGGCTGCTGTGCTAATCCATGTAACTTTTGTGAGGTAATAGCAAGGCCAGAGAAATTTTCTTCTCCTGGCATTTGTATGGACACAGTAATAGGATAACTGCTCATTCCCTTCTCAACACACCCTTGATTCAGTCATAGACACTAACTGGCATAGCTGCAGTATGTATGAGATCTTCAGAGAACTGCTCTTTCATGTCAGCCAAGAGCGTGTCATAACTCTGTTTCTTTCATGAGATAGTAGTAAAAAAAGTAGTGAAGAAGCACTACTCTGATCATTTTAAGTGAGGACCTCTTCAACTAATCCAGTTGTTGTTGTCTACAGATTGTTTGAATGGCTCGTTTTGATCATAAACAAAAGCATCTATGCAGATCCATTGGTGTGGACCAACTTCATAGGTATTGTTATTCATCCCTGATCTGAGTAAATCTAAGTCCTTCCAGCTACCCCTAGACCAAAATACACTATCTACTCATATTCCTCCTAGGTTTGCTGGATGTTTATGGTTTTGAATCTTTCCCTGAAAACAACTTGGAACAGCTTTGTATTAATTATGCCAATGAGAAACTACAGCAGCACTTTGTAGCACACTATCTGAAGGCACAACAGGTAATATTCCACTAAGATCAAATGTTAAATATCTAATTTTAAAACAGAATCCTTTGTCTCTTAATTTTATTTCTATGCTTCTGGTCAGATTGTAGCCCTCATTCAAGCAAATAATACTACAGACATCAGTGGAATGTGAGTAAAAATTGTTTGTTTAAAGAATGGAGTGTGGTGGAGACAGTTAACTCTTCTAGGGTACTAGAAATCTTCCCTATTATAAAACTCCATTGATTCTGAGGCCTATTAAATTGTTTGGATTCCCTCAAAGAGCCAAACACATAAAACTAAACTAGGCATCTCTTGAAGTGAGTAGCCTAAACTGTGATTCTTTTGAAGCTGCTGCTTATAACCATGCTAATTCTTGCCCCCCAAATATAAAGTGCCTAAACATGTGCAGAGCTGAACTTACTTCCAAGGCAGAGAGCCCAGCAGGGCCATGTAACCTGTACATGAATAGAATGCAGTACCTTGTGAAGGCCTTCTGCCACAGAAGAACAGCTTCATAAATCCAGTTGTTCTGCCAGTACCTTTGAAGATAGAGACATCACGTTAGCTTTTATTCTTGAATGAGGAGGTACCCAGGATGTGTTGTTTCATAGTGGGGAAGGTACTTTGCACCATGCTAAATACGCTCCATTTACTTGCTTAGTTGGTGCCATGCTGTTAATTCCATTTTTTTTTAATATTCTTCTTGCTGTATTTGTCTGTATTAGCAAAAGTGGTCTGAAAGCTACAAAGTCCTTGTCAGGCCTGGACTGCCAGTCAAATAGTTCAGTCCTGGTTGAATTCTTCTACATTTATGCATATGTTACCATGCTTTTTGCCATTAACTAAAATCTGAGAAATTTGTTTCTTTGTGACACTGGGATGATGGCACCCTCTGCTTCACCTCATAGTTGTATCAATTTATTCAGGAGATAAGTATCACTTTGACCGCAGTTTATTCTTTCATATGCTCAACGTTTTTTCTGCCTGCCCTCCTAAGTACCAGGGGTTAGTGGTCAGTGAAGACGGAAACCAAATTCAAGCACACAATTACTTTCCTTGAAACTGATTCATGACCTCTGTTTACAGTACCCCTCCCAATTACTGCCTGCCATCTAACCTCTCTTTATCTGGTATGTGCCAAACCACTTACATGCCATTAGTGGCTGTACTGAGCAAGCTTTTGGCAGGAGACTTAAAATAACTAACTAGAGCTTGTGTCTGCTTAAACACTTCTGACAGTTTGTTCTGTAAAGCATAAATATTGTACAAATTATTTCAGTCAATAGCTTTTTTTCTTTTTTTTTTCTTTTTTTTTTTTTTTTTTTTTTTTTTGATCGGGCTTTGTTGCACTCAGTAAGTAAAGCTTGGGACATAACAGTTAGTTTAGGACTACGCCCCAATCTAAGAAAGGAGTCTTGTGTATTCCTTTCCCCTCAAGGGAAAACCCAGTACAGCCAGGGGAGACTCAGAGTGATTGTAGACTCTGTTTACTCTGAAAAGCAGCCTTGCAGCTCCTGCTGATAAATGTATGAAGTTCCCAAATACTTAAATTGTTCCAAAAGGATCTGGTGCTAGTTTCCTAAAGGCTACTTGGCACAGAATATCTTCACATTTTTTTTTCCCCTCAAAATTACCACTGAGTGTGAGCTGAGTTTTGGATGAATAGGCTGAATCTGGGATTAGCTTGTTAAACCCTAACTCCATCAACCTGCGAAAAGTATATAGTTATTAGTGCTCTAGTGCCCTCTGCTGCAAAATATTCAGTCTCTCTCTTGCTTCAGGAAGAATATGCTGCTGAAGGTCTAGAATGGTCATTTGTAAACTACCAGGACAATCAGAAGTGCCTTGATCTGATAGAGGGCAGTCCTCTCAGCATTTTTTCTTTGCTGAATGAGGTAAGTGTGGATCTAAACTCTTAATGATTTAATTTAGTTGTCCCCTTTTTTCCCAAGCCATTAAAAAAAAAAAAAAAAAATTAGCACCAACAGCCAGCTATAAAATCTCTGCAGAACTTACTTTTCAGAACAGCAAATTCATTAAACATTTTTAGTTTTTTCACAGTTATTTCAGGACTTGCATACTAAGAGCAATTAGAAAAGTAAAGTAGCTATGATTTTAAGTAAAAATGTCTTATATGTTAAAGACAGGTGTTCATGGCAAATAGCAGCTGCAACTTTTCTCTTGTTTGTTGTGCAGGAGTGTCGTCTGAATAGATCCTCTAACACCGACCTGTTTCAAACTCGGATTGAGAAAGCCTTGTCTAATAACCACTGTTTAAGTCGAAACAAGTTTAGTAAGAAGCCTAATTTTATTATCTCACATTATGCTGGCAAAGTCTGTTACCAGCTGGCAGCAATGGTGGAGAAAAATAAGGTAGGCGTTTCTTAGAATGAGCTGATTTAAATTATATATATATATATATATATATATATATATATATAAAGGCACACAGCCCAAAAAGCAGTTTTAAATCAAAGCAGCATGAAAATGTATATTCAGTGATTTTTAGTGGATATACTCACCTTGCTTCAAAAATTATTCAGGCCATTTAAAACTGGGTAATGTTCCTGGTCTGTTTTTTAGTGAACCATCAGCAGCACATGCAAAACAGACTTTGGTTAGTAAATCTTTAGGCTAAGGATTAAGTGTGTCATGTATCACCAAATCAGTGCTTCTTCCATTCCTGAGACAATGCAGCAGTGTTATGGCATCAGCACATTCATATAACCATAAATACAGCACTTAGTTCTCCATAAAAATTAACACAAGTTTATGAGAAACAGCAGCTTGGACTTGATTATTGAAATTCTCTTGAAAGTACCAGGGGAAAAAAAAAAAAAGTTTTGGCCTTCATTGTGTCCACAGGGGAATAAATGTGGATGTCTGGAAATAAGATCCCTTTTCAGTTCTGATCTCACCAGGAATTATGGCAAATAGTATTATGGTGATTCAATGAAATATTATCTCCTAATTGAAAGGAAAACTTTCTGATATCTGCTGCAGACTGTCCTATCAAGAGTAAACTAGTCCTGAGACTTCTAACTCATTTCATTTGCATAATGAGAAAAATGTCCATAGCAGTTGTACATTTGACTAGACCTGGTAAATGTTCAGCCAAAGCCTATTTCCTGTTCATGAAGCTATGAATGAATGTAGCAATTTGAAACTCCAGCTGTAGTTCAATCAAAACTAACATTAGAAGCATAATGTCTGAAATTATTATTCAATCCATGTGTGTGGAATATTTATTAATCTTCAAAGGTGACAGTTTTCTGCCTAAGTCCCTATACTAATGAGTCATGCTTATGTTTGTAGGACCCCATTCCACCAGAGCTGGTCCACATTTTGCAGAATTCTCAGGACCCTTTGCTTCAGAAGTTGTTTCCTGTGACAGAAAGAAACCAAAATAACATCAAAACCCAGAACAGGGCAGCTGTTGTTACAGTGGTGTCAAAGTTCAAGGTATGTCCTAATGAAGTTTCTAGTTTCTACTGCTGTTTACTTAATTGGGTGAGAAAACAATTTAGCTGGACCAAGATCAGGATAAATGTTATATAAAACTCAAATACCTTCAGACACCTTTGGTCCTCTAGGTTTAGAGTTTTAATCATTTTTTTTACCCATTTCCTCTAACAGTTAGGCATATGCCTCTGTTAGGCTCTTTTCTACCTGCTGCTTTTGGTGGTATATCTTGCACAGATGGCCCTCTGCTATAGTTCAGGAAACTTTCTGAATCTTCCAACAATAATTTTTTAAAATGCATCTGTAGAGCAGAATTTCACTGTAGCTGTCCTTAAAGACCAGATGATACTGAGCCTGTAAAACCATCCTTGCAAAAAATAGCTTCATTGTTTTGTTACAAGACCACTGATTAGCTAAACTATCTGTGGAGAAGGAATCACTAATTATACCCATATTTGTTTTCTACAGGGTTCACTTGAAAATCTCATGCAGATCTTGAACAGTACTACACCCCATTATATCAGATGTATCAAGCCTAATGCTGACTGCAAGGCAATGACTTTTAAAAGAGAAGAGGTAACTCTCCAAAAGCCTTTCCTCACTCAATCTATTGGGAGACTTCCTACAGACATTGTGCAGGGCTTTGCATTGGCTCTTGTACGATCTTGATTCACTTGCAACATTTTTTTCACAGCACATTTTTAATTTTTTTTCCCTTTGGAAATTCCAAGATAAACTTCCTTTAAGCATCACTGGTGATGTTCCTCTAAAATGGAGCTAGTCTTCACAGAAGCAGCTTAAATATTGCTGTATGAGCAATATTTAAAAGGATACTTCTGGGTTATTTGGGGTGTTAGCATTCCAGCCCTCAGAGCAGATAAAGGTAATCTGACTGGTGAACAGCCCCAGTCATACAAAGGTCCCCACAGTGCATGCCCACAACACATTTGCTTGCTTCTCATGTCTGGTCTGGGAGGACAGCCAAGCTGGATGAGATCAGTTGACAAGTATGTCTTTGGGAGCAGAGCAGCAGATGCTAAAGCTACAACTAGAGAGAAACTCACCATTAAAAAAAAAAGAAAGAAAAAACCCTCAGGAAGTGCTGCATTAATTTTAAACACACCGAGGATTTGCTGATTGCCTGAAAGAAGTGTTAGAATACCAACTGGCTTTTCACATTCTGCTGCATGCACTAGAGAGGACATGAGAGGATTGTCCCTGCATATTAGCATTGCCCTGCTCCTACTCCTGGTATTACATAAGGCTAGGTGACTGTGTAATTCCCTTCTCCCCATCTCCAACTGTACACTGGCTCCCACTGGGGTGATTCACACCAGCCAAGCCCTTGGTGTGGTTGCTGAGCTGAGCATGGCTTGGATCAAACTCACCCCTTGCAGACGTTATTTGCAGCAACCACAAGGAATAAGACAGTGTTTGCCTAAATCATCTCAATTTATGTCTCAGGTTCTCAGCCAGCTTCAGGCATGTGGAATAGTAGAAGCCATCACCATCAGTGCAGCTGGCTTCCCTGTTAGGTAAGTCCAAACTTCTTGAGCAGTGACTTAACATAATTCACCTCTATAGTAATTACTGTGGTATTAGCTATTCAGAAGAGGAGGAAATCCAGTCATTTTGAAATCTGTTTCAGACCATAAAATTTCACTGAGACTTTCAGAGCTCTCTGAAGAGCTCTGCTTGCTGTTTGCTTTTAGACTTACTGGAGCACATCTTTTTCATGTTTTGGAAACAATACTTACATAGTAAATATTAAAAATATATATAGGCACAAATCTGGACTGTTCTTTGTTCTAGATAATAAAGCTGTGGCTAGTTTGGTAAGCAGTGCTAGAACAACTTGCACTGAAAGTACTGTATTAAAACAAACAAACAAACAAACAAAAACAAACAAAAAAACCAGACCTACCTAAAACAGGCCCCTAGTCTGAGGGCTCACTTTAGTTCTCCAGGTTGAGGGGTAGGGGAGAGATGTTTTGATGTGGACTATCACGTACTAAAACTTTAATGTAGCTCCACAGGAACATTCTCAGCATTAAAATTAAATCATAAATGGGATTCATCTATCTGTAGTCATCTAGAAGTAGGGCATCTCATCTGAGTCAGTCACCTTGCTAGGCTTTATATTTGACTGGGTAATATTTGACCAACATGAGAGGGTGGAGGGAGTAAGGCCTGACTTGATCACATTTTGCGCAGCTCAGTATTAGTAGGATGAAGATCACAGCTTTTGTGAACAAAAATGATTCCTGATGAGTCTTTGTTATAGGCAATTGTCACTGGCTGTTATTAGGCAATAACTGAATTTCTTTAGCAAGGTTATCATTTCTTGCATGCTGGTGACTACATAAGCATCAGTCTGTTTGCATTCCATGTGCTATATTTTTGAAGCCATTTTGCAATTTTTCCCCCTCAAAGGTAAATTATTTAATACATAGTAAATAAATGGTACTTGCCTGGAATTAACTGTACTTTTGGCTATCAGGGTCTCCTTCCAGTGTTTCATTGAGCGCTATGAAATACTGAGCAAATCATGTGGGTCCAATAAAAACAGCTATCATGCTGCCAAGAAAAAAGGTATGTTTTTTTGATAGTCCCTCTACTATAAAGTAAAATTTATCACTGCACCAACTTGATACATATAGATGCAGATGCAATTACTGTATTCAGCTCTACAGAAACCATTATTCCCAAGCTTAAAATATTTTTTTTTATAATCTATCACCGACTTCAGTTTCTCAGTTGCCTACTGCTTAGAGTAGGCTCCTTTGAACAGTGAAAGTCTGCTAGTCTTTTCATCATACCATTTTTTCTGTGTTCATCTTGGCTAGAATGATTACAGTTACACTGGTGTTTGGGGTTCCTCAATATAATTTGATTTAAGAGTTGTTTCCTAAGTAAACTTGAAAACCACTTAACTTTTTGTTTACTTACGTTTCTTCTCCTTTCTTTTTTCTTTCACTTTGTTTTCTTGCCAAACACATTGACCCTAGCTTACTTGGATTCTGCTGTTACTCTTCTGCTTCTTTTACATTTTGCAAACTTCTGTATGAGATTCTTTTTCCAAAGCAAGACTGAGGATGGACTTTAAAAAAAATATAATCCAATCTACAAGGTAACATCTTTGGCATGAACCCTTGAAAGAAGGAGCTCAAGTATTTACATTTAATATTGAAAGTTACTGCAACCCCCTTTGTCTCCCCTAGATTAGCCCCATCTTCACTAACAGGTTTACCTGGAAGTGTGGGAAACAAATACCTGCCAATTTCAGATACGTAAAATGTCTGGAAATCTATTCCCCTTGAGGAAATACTGCTTGCTCACTCCTTTGAATCAGGGGAGTGGGATGACATAAAGAAGTGCAGGCTGGAAAATTATTTTCACACCATATCTTTCTCCCTCAATTATAAACCCATTAGCTGAAATGCCTTATTGTGGTAGATTACTAGTCCTTTTTATCTTTATCAGGTAATAAGCTGCAAATATACAAAACAGTTTTCTAGACATAGGGATAAGCTTTTGGTTCCCAGTATCAGCCCCATAAAGAGCATCATAGTCACCAGCTGTTTTTGTGTAAGCAAAAATTGTTTATATTTGTTTTCAGTACCTTAAAACGCTCTCATCTCCTATAGCAGAAAAGCAAACTATTAAAGATGGCAAGATACAAAGACCATCAAATTCCTGCATCGGGCATGCAGAATACTCGTACAGCATTGCCTTGAACACTACAATCACTTTGAAGGACAGGTCTGAATTATGTCTACCTCTATTTCCAAATAGGTTCATCTGTCTAACCTGCTTGTCTCATAATGCAAAAAAGCTATATACTATTACCTCAAAGTGTTTTAATAACCACTGGTTGCTATAGTGAACTGCTGCTTAATACATGTCTCGATTCCTTTAGCTGCTTCTGGCACCTTGTAAAAGCCTTGGAACTGTAGCTGCATTCCTTCCTTTTCTTTTCCGGTATTTTACTGTACACTAAGCTATAAGTTTAATTTCTCTATTTTTTTTGCTCTTTGTTCCCAATAGTTTGCAGTCTTGGGTATTTCCTTAGATTTCCTTAGGCCTGAGCTACTCAAGTGTATTCTTAATTGCACTGCTGTTGCTTTCTAATGTTTCCACACAGGACGCTTTAAACAGTGCAAGAACAATTGAGCCATTGTCTGCATCTGCCCAAAAGATTATTTCTTACCTGTGCTGGTCTGCATACGCTAGAATGGAGGTAGTAAGACAACACGGGTTAGCAACCAAACTACATCCTATTTAAATGTATTAGGCTAGTTTTCTAGCTAACACATGGTGAAATCTATGCTATTACATTTTTTCCATTAAACATAGATAAAACTAGTATAGTAATACCTCAGTTGTCACCTCCTCCCCTCCTTGTAGATATATACTTCCTAAACGGCCAAGAAGTCTCCATATAAAGACAGTTATTTGATACTGTTTAAGTTCTACGATACCTTCTCTTCAATGCTTCATTTACAGGTGAGACTGTAGAAGTGGATGATAAACCATTATGTTCTGTCATTTACAACATCCTTCAGAATGTGGTTATGGGACAAACTACCACTGAGCCAACAGGAAACAGATCAGAAAACTCTTCAGTGTACTGTGGCAAAACTAAAGTATTTATGACTAATTCTGTGGTAAGAATGGTATTTCCCTGGCTAAGAGTTCTGAAGCATACTTGCATAATCAGGAGTTTTGGCACAGATGATTATCATCATGACATTGGGCTATATTCCTGAATTTCAGTAGGAACAGAATTTGGCATTCTTCCTTTAAATTTATTAATCTATGTCCATCCATCATAATCCAACTGAAGCAGACTTTTTTCAGTGGTAATCTTGTTGTTAATGGGCAAGGAGCTGCATTCGTCTGTTAGCATTGATGTCTTCTCAGTTCCAGTAGAGATTACAGCTTTACCTAATTTCAGCTGACAGACTTGGCTACTCTGACAGGCCTAAGCATATTCACTGTGAAAAATCTGAAGATGAAGGCACTTAGGCACTTTTACAAAGCTTATATACTGAAGGATGCACCCATAAAAGAACTCCCTTCAACAGAGCTAATTTTAAGCCAGATGGTAGTGTGATTTTGAGACTGTCTGCTTTTTTCCCCACAATACTCTTACTTTTGCCCTCAGATATTTATGCTTTCCTTTTAATTTTAGATGTTAGCTAATAAGCATTAAAAAGCAGTGCTCTTACTTCTAAAATACGATTCAGCAGTCTTAAAACTGAAATACATATTCACTAATTGCTGCAGCATACGTGGTTTTCTGAGCAACACAAAATTACGGCAGAAGGGTGAACACAACTCTGTCCCAGAGTACTAACTGCAGACTTGTGTCCTCAATGCAGCTAGAGCAACTTGAAGCTAGAAGAGTACATGTGTTAAATGAGAAAGCATTTCTCATTCAGTGTTGCTGGAGAAGATTTAAACAGAAGAAAATAGCAAAGGAGAGATGGTCTGCAACTGTCATCCAAGCAGGTAATTTGACGGAGTGCAGCTAAGCATGATGTAACATTTCCAGTTACACTAGCTGTTTAAAGTTGCAGGAGAGGATATTCTAATCAGACGTGGAGAAAGTTTAAGTGCCATCCCTTACATTATGTGTGACAGCTTCTGAGATTCTTTGTACTCAGATCTCTCTTAATTAAATCTTCAGCTATTCGTTCCTGGTTAGCCAAGAATCGCTTCCAAAGGATGCGCAGGGCTGCTAATGTTATAAAGCATGGCTGGAGGAAATGGAAAGTAAGTACATTAGTACAGAAAAGCACTGAATTGAGTGACTTAAGCTTTTTAGGCATTTGGGAAAGAATCTAGCTCTGTCAAGTAACTGTACCAAAGCAGTACTGTCCAGTCTCCAGAAAACTCTTCTCAAGTAGAAGAGCAGACAAACAGACTCCAGTCTTGAATAACTGCTTCTACAAGGTGGCAGTGCAAAGGATACGGAATGAACTCACTCCTATTTATCTTGATCAAATGGGCAAATGTCCCAAATACTGTCTTATCCTTTAAGGTATCCTCTTCTGTAGACTGTAACTTAGTTTTGCTGTTTTAAGTCTTGTGTTCAAGCATATTGCTCTGCATCTCTTCATCAGACAAAAATGGCTGCATTAGCAGCAGAAGAGTTGGATGATGGTGAAGAAAAAACACTGTTTTTCCCTGGAGCTGTGGTGACCTCAGCCAGTTCACCCTGTCCTTTGGAAACGACTTGGCCACTCAGTGCAATAATTAAGTTCTGGCCTCTGGGCCTTGTCCTGTGTGCTGCACCTGTTACCATAGGGGGACTGCGGAGAGACCTGTCTCTGCTGGCGTGCTTGAAGGTACTTCAGGAGAATGATAGCTACAAGATGGAAAATGGTTTCTTTGGTTGTGGCATCACTTCTGTTAGAGCTCTGCCACAGGTAATGTACCTCACACACTTGAGTCAGTAGCATGCTTAAGCTAAGTTCACCATCCTGTAACAGTACCAGCAAAAAATCTGTTGTCAAGCTATGATCTTCCTCTTTTTCACTGCCTTAGATGTGCCATGATAAGTCTGACAAATAGGTCAAGCTAGACAAATGACTAAAAAAGTTGAGTCTTTTAACTAAGAATGAAAACTCTCCTTAATCTTAACAAACTGACCACAACTCTGTGCTTCAGAAATGGAGAGCAAAGAATTCTAACGTGGTCTCTGCTGTTCTGCATTAGGTATTTTTTCTGTTTAGGGGATTGAAGCTGCACAACAAGTGAACAAATAAGTGTCTATTTAGGGAAAAGCAACTGGGTTTATTGATACATAATCAGTAATTCTGCATTAACTTCACTGTGCAGACAACTACTCACTGACTAATTAGGATAGAGGATTTTCAGGGCAGCAACTCTGGGAGCAACCCTGGAGTATTTCACCTCCCACTTACCTGCAGAATAGTACTAAAAATAATTCACAACCCACACTTGGTTCTCTGTTAAGTTGCTCTACAATTACCAGTCATCTTGTGCCTGTACACTTTTTTTTTTCTTTTGTAGGCAAGTTTTTTTGAGGTTGCCTAAAACTAAGCCTGTAACTTTTGAAAGGTCACAATTATTACAATTTGGAGCAAACATGTACTAAGTCAACCACTGACTAGATAACAAAGATTTGAGTTTAAACTGATTTTACTTCAAATCATACTATTGCTGCTGTTTGTAGTAATCATTTAACTTAAATCCATTTCTATTAGAACTGTCCTGGAATGCTTCCTCTATCCTTATTCATGTGCAATGGCTGCTTAGATACTGAAGCACTATTTAGCACAAGTAGCAAAATCTAGCTCAAAATCTGGCAGAACATTAATTGATCTCTCTACCTCGTTTTCTTCTAGGGCTCTATCAAGTTTCACTGTAAGAAGTCTCCCCTGCATTATGCAAATGTCATTCCCCATACAGATGCCTATTCTGTAACTGGATTTAACCAAATTTTATTGGACAGAAAAAAACTCCTTCCAGCATAAGTTTCGGCCATCTCCACGTACTGTACTTTTCAGGGAAGGACTGCCTGTAAGCTGCTGCTTTCAAACACTTTAATCAACGTCCATGTCTGCTGCTACCTCAGAGCTTTCCATAGTCATGCATTCTACGTATCGTTATAATATACTTCAAATTTAGAACAAGCTGGTGAGAGGGCATTCCTCCTGTCACAAATATGCACATATTAGAGGAAATGTCAGTACTACAAGAGCACTTGACTTAATTAAAATAGGTCAAATACTTTAAACAATGTATACTTGAACAGAACACTTCAGCACTACATGGAGAAGCAAGAGGCTGGTAATGAGACAGTGAAAAATGCAAACACTTTTTTTCTGCTGAATTCTCATCAGGAGGTACAAACAACTCTTCTGCTTGACCATGCTAGTCTTCAGTAATATCCTAACGCTTCTGACTGTGACTGAGAAAGCGAGTAGCAGTCAAATACAACACTGAAGGCAGATGTCTCAGGGAAAAGTGAAATTGTACTCTTTTAACCTATGGGACCAAAATCTATGAAATCTCACAACTGCTGTGGATTTCTAACACTAGCTAGTCACCAACATCAACTCTGGCAAGGCACTAAGGTTCTTAGTTCTCATCAGAGGAGCTTTATACAGTCTCTTTTTGTTGCTCACATGGACCTTGAAAACACTTAGTTAATCTCTGTACACCCCTTTTAAATAAACTGTTAAATATCTTGCAAACGTGTCTGACCCTTCCCAACAAGACTTAATTAATAAGAACATTTCAGATTTGTTTGTGGATTAAGATAAATACTGACATATTTAATAATTTTTTTAAATTGGGAAGGAGCATTTGTACCAACAGAATATATCAAGTTTAATTCCTAGTATTGAGAAATCTCTCCTTTCCAACACTGTCTGACTGCCTATGTCATTGCTTATCAACAGTAAAGTGAAAGTTACAGCACAGACGTCCATGAGTGAAATGTGACCAAAGCTAGAGGAAATAAAGACTGATGTAGCATGATAGCTCACAGTACTGCAGGATCTCTTCTGTCGAGAGGATAAAAATTTCAGGAAAAGAAAAATGTTCCCAAAGCAGCTCACTCAGGAAGAATGTTCTCCTTCTCTGGGGGTTCCACAATTCTCAAACAGCAGTCTGCAAACTCAACAAATAATGGCTCCTGCATGTATTTTTTCATGAGGGAGTTTTTTTCTTCTGCTTGATCTACCGTTAGCAGTAATTGCCTGAGATGTGGATTCAGAAGCAAGCCTCTCAGTTCTTCTGATTCCCCTTGGGAAAAAAAAAGGGAGAGAGAGAGAGAGAGGAAAAAAAAAAAAAGATGAACAGTGCTAGTCCGTGACCATTACAAAAGTGGTTCAACACACTCTTATTTGACCAATACATTTTCAAGGCCAGTTATCTTACAGTTAGAGCTGCATGGCCTTGCAGCGGGCAGCACAATCAGCACGTGAAGAATGACTGGGAATTCTGCATTTCCCAGCTTGTTTTGTTTAGACCCCCCCCCCCCGCCCCAACACACACACACACACACACACACACACACACACACACACTTCAGAAGATTACCTAAAAGCTTGAGTTTCTGCAGCGGAACTCGGTCTTGCTCGTCGTCTTCCGTCAGGATGTCCGCCACCGACCAGGGGCTGCCCGGGGCCGGGGGCGCAGCAGAGCCGCAGCAGCGCGGCGCCGGCGGCGCGGCCGCTTGAGCCGGGTGCTCCGCCGCCGCCTCCCGCTCCGGGGCGCACCGCTCTGCGGGAGGGAGGAGAGCGCGTTAGCGGCGGAGCGGCCCTCGCGGCCCCCCCGGCGCGGCGCGGCGCGGCGCGGCGCTCACTTACCCCTGTGGGTCCTGCAGCACGGCACGGAGCAGCTGCGGGGCGAGAGGCGCCGTTAGCGGGGCCGTTACGGCTACACGGGCGACCGTTACCGCCCCCCGCGCGCGCGCGCGGGCAGCCAGGGCCGCGCCGCGCCTCGCACCCGCCAGCCCGGCCCCGCCGCCCTCCTCCGTGCCCTCCCGCCCTCCGCCGCCGCCCCGTCCCCGCGCTCACTAGGCGGCGGCGCACCGCGGGCAGCGGTACTTGGCCGCGCCGCCCGCCGCTCCGCACACGCCGCACCGCCGCGCCGCCCGCATGGCGCCCGCCGCCCGCGCCAGGCGCGGCCAGCCCAGCGCCCAGCGCCTCCACCCAGGCGCGCTAATCCACCGCCGAGGAGGCGGCATCGAGCAGCCGCTGGGCGGCCTCGCCGCAGGGCGCCATGTTGAGCAATCGCGCCCCGCCCGCCTGCCCGGCGCCAGCGCGGCGAGAGGCCGAAGGAGAAGATGAGCAGACACGAAGGAGAAGTCTTCTTAACGGCTAACGCGCTTCCAGCTGTCCTTTGCGTAGTGGCTGCACGCTACATACTTCTTTTAATTCGTGGCACCATAAACATGCGTTACCTTGTGGCAGGCTTGCTGCAGTCCGGCTGCTGCGCCACGCAGGAGCCCAACGTAAGGAACCATCACCTCCCAGAAACATTTATAAGCTAAACAGTTAAGGCCCAGGGATGGCAGTAGCCTCTGTCGGTGAGATTCACGCACGCCCACTGAAGGAGAGCCGGATCCCGCTCCCCATCAGTGCTGCTTCCACAGCTGCTGCTGTCAGCAGGGGCAGGACCAGCCCTGACTGGTGGTGAGAGAAGAGGCCCGAGGTTTATCTGAGAACTGATCAGTCAGGGATTATTTCCGCTTTAAGGATTTATGGATGGATTCCAACTGTTATCTTGTTTTTAACATTACAGTCACCGTAATAAGACGGTGGTATGTTAAATGGCCTGGTTGTTACATATTACCTTGCCAATGTCAATATGGATGTGAATAGAAATATACCTAATACCCCCTCCAGGATGATCTTTATCATCTGCACTTTGGTAAATTCTGTTTTAATCTCCTGTTTTTACGTTTAGGTTGAAATACAATTAGAGACAGATGTTTAGTTTTAAGCTGATCATTTTTTTAGGGTGGTGTTAGTGCTTAGAAGAAAGAAATGGGCCAGATTTATCTTGTGTGAGTTACATTATCTGTTTAAATAATTCATTTTAATTACGTATCACATAGCACCATTCATTTCCTTAAATGAAGTATCTTAATTTTAGTTCAGACCCCCCCCCCCAAAAAAAAAAATCTCCCAGAATCCTCCAAGGTAAAGTAGCACAAAAGACTTTTTTTCATGGTAATAAACATAAAATACTAAGCATCTGATTTGTAAACATAATGAAATTTACTTATTTGTTACATTAACAGGTGAACCCACTTCTTTTATGAAATGTTCTTATATTCTCTCAAGAACAGATTAATGAGATTTTGTTTTTACTTCACTGAAGCCTTTTTAAATGCTAAAACAATGACAACAAAACAATTACACTGGAAATAATCACTGAAAACTCAACTTGTATTTCAAGGGCTGATGTTGCTTGGATTGTATGGTACATATTATCACATTAACGTGATACTATTGAATAATACTTGAGCATACCTTACAGCATCATTAAGCTACTATCACAAAGGTCTGTTCAATCAAAACTTACACATTTGGAACCGTGCAAGTGCAGAGATAAGAATTTTAAACATTGAGATTCTTCTAGACAGTATCCCCCTTAGAAAAATAAGCATCCATTTCTACTGAAATATGATATACAAATTACTCAGTAGCCAGTACTTTTCTTTTTTGGAGAGGGAGGGGGTGAGACCTTTTCCTTTTACAGAATAACTAGTCTTCAAATTTTTATTTTGTTTCGCTTTGTATAGGAAACTGCGCTGTCATTTTGATAATAGAAAACTCAAATGACGTTTTCTTTTAAATTTGCAGTTCAAATTTCAAAAGCTACAGATTCACATGTGCTTTTGTTTATAAGCAGAAATATGAAAAGGATAGTCACAGGTACTTCACAAAAACACATAATCCAACGACATACTTCAGTTAAAATTCTAACAGTAAAACAGCACTGAGTAATATAAAGTTAATATAAAAACTGATCGAGCATTAAAAAACCCTATAATTTTACTGCTTGTAAATTAAAAAAACATAATTCCCATACTACCAAAAATTTTCTTGCAATTTAACATAAAGCATCTTCAAGAACATTTTAAAAATCCCCCCTGCGCCCCAAAAAGCAAAAAGATTTAAGTATTAGTAGCAAAGCAAGCTCAGCAGAGGCATATTTCCAAACACAAAGTAAACATCACTAGTGGGTTTATTTTTATCTCAAAGCAAAATAAATCTCCTGCTTCCATTTAAAGGATAGATAAATCAGGCCCATCCACCAGGTGGGTTAAAGAAGAAAAACTGCTGTGCTCAGGGGTAGTATTTAAACAAATTCAGCCAACATTCAAAGATCAGAAAAGCCACTGATACAGGTCAGGAAAGAGCCTTTTGCCCAACTCGCTTGCCAGGCTGCCTTATCCAGCTGTTCCCAGCTCTGGTACATGTGCCCACAGAGTCCGGAGCTGTGCTCCACTGGGTGCCTCACAGGAATAGAGCCTGCAGCCAGTGGGACAAGGAACAAGGGTGTTATTTCAGGTATCTCCATGAAAATATTGTCAGGTATCTCCATGAAGGTATCGCATAAGTAAACGGGCAGCCCTTAAACAACTGCTGTCGCTGCTAGATACTCTTAACAGTGCAGACATGGATGCGGTTGCCAGAAGGGCACTTCAGAGCCTTGAGTTTAGCCCCCAGTTCTTTGGTCTTCAGTGTATATATTACGGGGTTTCCCAAACAGTTCATGGTTACCAACACAGCTGTACAATTTCGAAAGATGTAGGCGCTTGGGTAGAGATCAAGGGGGCACTGATGGTTGGTTGCATCAAATAGGACTCCTGCAAAAAAAGGAGCATAGGAGACCAATGCCAGGAGCCAAATAAAAATGCTAGTTCTGGCAACCTGAATCTCAGCTGATTTGTAGGTGCCAGTAGCTTGTCCACATGCTTTCATTTTCAGCTTTCTTTTCCTCAAGATGATAATGATGCTGAGGTAGGTGAACAAAGGTACAATAAAGGCCACCACACAATTGGGAATGGTGATGAAGATGAGATAGTCAACACAAAATGGACTGTAGAGGACAGAGAGATTATTTTCCCTATGCAAGCAGTTCCATCCCATCAATGGCAAGCAGCCGAAAAAGAAAGCAAGGGCCCAGTTAATTAAAACAGCAGCTAGAGAATGCTTTCTAGAAACCCTGAATCTTGTCCTGATGCTTTCAGCTACGGCCAGGTAGCGCTCAATTCCAATGCTTACCAAGTTATAGATGGTAGATAAAATAGATATAGTATAAAAGGCATAAGGTGCAAGCATATCCTTGGATCCAAAGATTGTACTGTCAGGGTTGGTGATGAACAGCACTGAAATCCAGAAGCCGGAAGAGCTGGTGAAGAGATCAGAAAAAGCCAAATTGAAGAAGAGTACAAGAATAGGCTTATGCAGATCCTTGGTAGCCATTATTGTGAAGATAACGGTGCAGTTGAAGATCACGGATATTATGTTAATAGTCAGTTGAGGGATGCCCAGTGCAAGCACTAACTGTGAGCTCCAGATTTTAGTATAGTTAACGGAGCAATTTGGATATCCATTCATGGTGGAAAATCCTACTTCAAACCATTAACAAAGCCTGCTTTACGCATTCCGTATTCTGTACGAGACCGTACTACAGCCGCATTACTGCCACCTTGTTCTCCAGTAAAAAAATGAATCTTGAGATGCAGCTTCTATTGCCACATCATCATCATAACAGCAGATTAAACTTTAACCACTTGTGTTTAAATATTTGGGTTACCAACTCTGGGCACAGCAAATTTCTCTTAAGTTGCTAGGATAGCCAACAGTGGAAAATGTACTTAATGCTGTACAATTGATCTGCTTAAAGTAACCTTTATCAACAGCAAAATTTTGCCAGCTCTTGTGAAGACAGATGACTGCATCAGTAGTTAGAAAGACCTTGATGATATTCAAAAAGGGAATGAATGTGAATTTGTAAGTCACAGGTACATTAGATGGAAACTAATAAAAGACATTAAAGAGTCAGAAAATGGAGAACAGCAATTTTGCAGGAAGGTCAAGGGGGAGTACTGACTGATAGAACCGAAGAAGAAAAGTACTTTTGTCTCACTAACCTGGACCCCAGTTCAGTGAAGGATTAGGTGCAAAGTGTGTACTCAATTCAGAATGACTCTAGTGACTTCAGTGGAGTTCCTAAAGTGCTCAAGGCAAAGTATTTGTTTAAGAGCTTGATGAGAGTTGTAACCTTCCTCAACTCTTTGTATTCAGTATCTTTAAGAATAAAAGATGTCAACTCACTGTCCGCCAAAATGCACAGTCTTTCTGTTTCTGTTTCTGGAGTTTAAAGGCCTCCAATTTTATCCCCCTTGTCACCTCTGTCTAGACTGGACAAGGCAGTGGGCAAAAACGTGGCCATTAGGCTACACCTTTCTTATTTCTTTCAGACACTCCCAAAGCCATGCATCTTATATTTCCTTCTTAGAAATGTTGCTGTGTGAAACAATGGAAATCCCTTTTAGTACAGCCTTCCCAATTTTATATGTGCTTAATAATCACATAAAGAACAATTTTAAATCTTAACTTAAAGATAACAGAACTAATGACCTAGTTGTTCACTGTCTCTTGCTTACAATTACAAATTGATATGAGTACCCGTGGCTGTTTTTTTTAAAGCACATCTGGATCGTAGCTACACAACAGCCCCCAAACTTGTGAGCTAACCCTGTACTGCAGTGGGACTGCGGGAAGGTGAAGCGGTCTGCCAGCACTGATACACTTGTGCTTTGGGGCACTCTCAGTTCAGAAGTTGTCAGATTATACCTAAAATTGCACATTCGGTCTTGTGTAAATCGGAAGTACCTCCACTGATGCTCTATAAGCTATTTACACACGCGTGGGCGTGTATGTAGGAGAAGATGAATTAGCTTAATTTTCAAACAAACAGATGCAGGAGAGTAACTCAGCTCTTCAGCAGATTAATTGGAGTGGAGACTTAGGCTGCCTAAGTAGTTTTAAAAGCGCCGTTTTGTTTTCCTAATTCTTGGATGAGAACATAACCAGAAAATGACAGTTGCCTCTACTCATACGTTCATTATAGGATAAATTAGGGGGTTTAAGTTAATGTATAACTTCTACACTAATAAAGCAACGTAATACCGTTACCGTTACATCTTTTCTTCCTCTGTATTTTTAAAGGTAAATAACTTTTGAAAACTGGGTTTAAAGTACTGGAGACTGTTTATTAAAAAAGCTTTTCAGACATGCATTTAATGTCTATCAGCAGAGGGCGCTGCTGTAGCGAACTATACATCTGAAAAGAAAACATATACAGCCATATAGAGCGGGAAAAATCGAGCTTTTTAAAAACTGTAACAATTAGAGTGAGCCGTACATCCGAATAGAAATATGAACATGGATACTCCTTCTACTCTTAAGCAGCAGCTTTTTTTTTTTTTTTTTTTTTTTTTTTTTTGTAATGCTGCATCTTCTCTATGTGATCCCACATCTTACTCTAAAGCTCATAGAGAGACCTCGCCAAGATGCTCTCACTGCTACCTGGCATCTGCAACTGAGGAACCAGTTTTTGCAAGTTTTCATGTAGCAAAATTATACAGGTAAAGACATGTATCACAACAGTAGCTCAGCTAAATATATGAACTTGATGCTGTAGTGACTATTTGGTACTGTTATACATACAGTGCTACACATCATTGTAGCAAAAATTACAGCTCTGAAAAGCTGTAAATCTGTGAATTATGATAGCTCTGCCAGAATTTACGATATATGAAATCTGTGCTAAAGTTAGGCTTACAAGGAACTTCTATATTTTTTTTTATTAAAGTTGAGGTTTATGAAAGCATATGTGGGTTAACGTGTAGCCAGTAATATGCAATTATTGTATACTAGAAATAATTTATACAAGTAATAGATATTTTGCATGGCCATAAAAAAGGAAGTGCAAAACAGTTTATATAGAAATAAGTACTAAAAACTGATTAACCAACTTTGCTGATTTATTAATATCTTACAAGCTATTATGCTCAAATTATGACCAATAAAACATTCTTTACCTCATACAGGCTCGTCAGCCACACATTTGGTGGAAGGTTCCTGCTGAACAAGGACTCTACTATTTCTGTTGCCTTCTCCTTGCCAGCACCACAAGTCAGCGCCTCATGTTAGTAACAGCATTTCAGCAGGTAACACACAACATAAACATCATCTGCCAGGAGCAACACAGGACCAAACCGCATGCTCTCTTCATCTCTTCCAATTATGTTTTCTATGGTTCTGTGAACTGAGAGAGAGGCTGAGGCCATGATGAACAGCAGCTTATTCACAAAGTACAAAATTTTTAAAAGCACTCTTGTTACTTGAGGATTATATCTCAGCTTGGGCTTCAAAGTGCCCTAGATGTTCCTGAAAATGCTATTTGAAATTTCTGTAATTTGAAAATAATATCAAGTCATATAAATAGTTATTCATAAAAAAACTTTGTAATCTTAATTCCTTAATACAATGGCATAAAAATTATCAAAATGACCCTAGATTAAAAGGGACATCAATATAATTTTGGAAACTGCTTCTTTAGTATGCTTCAATACACTAAAAACAGGTTTGTACTTTCTAACCCTCTATAAGAAAGTTTGGAGGTCTCGCAAAGAGAGATGAAAAGTGGTTTGAAACTATAAGTCATCAATGTAGGAGACAGACAGCTACTCCTTTGTCAAATCTGTTCATGTAACAATCTTGATGCAAAATGATTCTTATCATCACATAATCTTCGAACCTCACAATCTTTCTTGTACTTATGTTCACAGCACACCTGTGAGGAAAGAGTGTTATCTACGTGTTACAAATGGGAAAAGAGCAATCGAACAATTTGCTTAAGGTCCCATAGAAGTCTGGTACAGAAGGGAACTAAATCTAATCTCTTATATCTCAGGCTAACACTTTAAGCACTGGCTGTACCTTGTTGTTGGGAAGTCTTTGATTAATATTAATCTAGATTTCATCCTCTACACTCCTTTTCCGGTACTACAATTATTTTTATATTTCTTTGTCTGACTGTCCTGTCTGACTGTCCAAATTGCTATTGTTTTGGTATCTGTCTTAAGTAAGAGACAGCATTACTTTATTTTGTGTAAACAGTTTCTCAGCAATAAAATACTTTTCCCGTCTACACCTCCTTTTGTCATAGAATCTTGGAGTTTAGTATTAATACTCCCCAGTTTACCCTTGTGGAGAAGACAATAATCACTAAACTGGTTGAGCAGACTGAGAAAGCGATATAAAGTGACTTTAGGCTGAATTTTAATGATCATCATTTCAAGTGGCTGTTCTTGAGAATTGAACTTAACACAATTCACCTTGCATTTTCAGGAATGCTGCATACCTGCAGCTCTCAGAATTCAGCAGGAATCACAAGTGTTTAGCAGCTCTCACAATAACAGGCCCCAGCTGTGACACGCCAAAGTGGATTTCAAAACAGGAAATTATGTCCAGGAGCTGAGACTCTTCATTTTGTGCAGTAACCCTTGGACAGCATACACTTTTACCTTAGTGCGGTGCAATAGCAATTCTTTATGTCCTCTATGCTGATAATGCATCCAAAAAAATCTCAAGTTATTCCCAAAGCTACAAGGGAAAACGATGCATCTATATAAAGATGATGATAACTCTGTAGCACAGCCGAGCCACAGATGATCCAGTTTTATTCTCAAAGTTGTATACATACACTATACATACGAGAAAAAGAGAGCACTGGAAGGGTAACTGATTTTACTCTTCAGACACACTGTGGCAGGAAAGAAACCAGAATTCGTGTTAGATTCTTACTTCCATGCTTGAAGCACAAGACCTTGTTTGCTGTGAAATGCAACAGTTAGACTTTTCCTCAATTGTCCCTGCATTCTAACTAAATATGCACTTTATCAAGCTGCAGACAACACACAATCTGACTCAAAAAAATGACAAATTATGTGCAAGTTTGCTAAGTATTGAGGAAGATTAATGTTTGCTTGCCATGACCTTCAGCATGGCCTTAAGAATATCCATCTGCCCAGTCTTTCAATCAGCATCATGAGGCCCGCAAATAAGAAACATTCAGGAAAGGAAGTAATACAAATAAGGAGTCTATTTATCAAAATTATGTTTTAATTAATGTGGATTAAAGTCTTCCTCTTTGGAGAAGAAGACAGAAATGGGATGTATGATCTCCTTCCAAGAATTTTTCAGGGATGTTTTCAAAACAGAAAGCTCTCTGCTCTTCCTCCACCCACACTGTTTGAGGAATATTTTCGTCACAGGTTTGCAGTTATCTGATGTCCCCACCATGCTATCATGGCCCTCACCAGCACCATGAAGGCAAAATGATCATCAGGCTTGAATGTCTCAGACTGCTGTTTCCACACTAATTACAAGCTACAGAATAATGGCAAGGACACCCTGATGCAAGGATACCCCTACAAACCAGGATTTCTCCCCATCTGTACAGAGCATGAAGACTTCTCTGAGATGCCAGAGCTGTTATTTTAACAATTGAAGAACTTGTATTATGTTATCTAAAAGGAGAGAAAATTGAAAAATATCTGCAACCAGCATTACACAATATGCAAAACTTTCTACCAATCATTTACTTGTAAAAAAGCCAGAATGCTTCTTAGTCCTTCAAACATGAATTGGCCCACACAAAGAACATCTTCCTTCTGAACTAAACAACTACAGAGGAACACTGTGGACTTCTGTTACAGGAAAGCAATCATCAAAAATGTGTGTGCTTCAGAACTGGGCAAAGCAACTAGACAGGCTATAAACACACAGAGCTAAACATACAGATTAGAGACACACATCCTTCAAAATATGTATTCATAATCAGACCAAAAGCTGAGTTGTACACTGGTAGTATTTTATCACTCATTAGAAGAGGACTACTCGCTCACATAAAAAATAGTGTCTTACCTCAGAAATAGTAGGAAAAAGAGGGAAGGTTTAATTCAGTTTAATTAGCAATGGCATCTCATTGTACAGGATCAAATCCTCAGGTACAGCCTAAAGCTGATAGTAAAACATTAATGCATCAAACGAGCAGAAGACCAAATAAGGGGCCACCCCAAATGTTTCTAAGTACCTCATTAAAAAGGGCTTAGTATTAGAACAAGATCGCCTAACAACACAACAGGCTTCGTGGCAGAATCATGGCCAACTTGCACTTTTTGTTCACAACATGAAGCCTTAATGTCTTGGGTTCTGCAGCAGCTCCTACCCATGAAATTCCAGGTCTCCTGCTCAGCAGTTAGGGAGCCCTAGTAAAGAAAGTTACAACACAGCAAGTGCCTCTTCCACCACTCTTGATATTCCCACCCATTCTTCCCTATGCTGTAGTTACAGACACAACTGCAATCATTACATCAGAAAAAAATAACTTTGAGTTTAAGAATCTGCAGAAGACTCTCCAACTCAGATCCTGACATGTATTTGGGTTAAAAATACAAAATCTCCAAGGTAAAACCAAAGTACACTGCAATCCCTTCCAAAAAATATTCGTAGGTACAAAGATGTCACTGAGAGCTGGTACCTAAGCACCTGTCAGGTAACTTTATTTAGCTAAAGAATGGACATCGCCTGATGTCTGTCCTGCCTATTTGGATTACAAACTTCATAAGGAAAAGAGATGTCTTAGACTGTGTCTTGCATGCAGTATCTAGCGCAAATAGAGACTGTTAGTTTTTTCACATGGCTACAATGCAAATTACTGTCACTTAAATAATGACAGGTTGGGAGGCTTACAAAAGGACAAAAAGGAAAAGAAGGAATCCTGAATTTCAAGGCAAAAATTTCTAACCTTCAGATATTTTATTCCTAAATGGAGGGTTTCTAGCAGGCTTTCAGCTTTCAAAGAACAAAACAGAAGTTAAGTGAGAAAATTTTAAAGAACTTCGGCTCACCCCCCACTGAAGACCATCCCCTGAAAAGGAAAAAAAAAAAACCCCAAAACAAACAAACAAAAAAACCTCCAAGAATAAATGTCACATGTATACCCTTGAAGGCTAATACCACCTGACACTGACACATTCCCTGCCCAAGTTTCTTTCTACGTGCTCAGTGTACACCTTGTGGACATAGCTCCACAGAGACTGCCAAACCAGGAAGTTCAAAAATGCAACAAAATCCCTTATTGTTTTTGTCCTTGCAGCAACTATTCAGCTTCGCACCATGTGCTAGGTAAATTATTGTCTTTTTATATTTTAATCTACCTAATCCAGGATGGAAAAACACTACCCAACAAATCTTCTCTGTGGGAATGCTATTTATAGCCATCCTTTTTATGAATAAAGGGCCTGGTCATAAGTCAGCTGTCAGATTTCCCATTGTTATTGCTAGTCCTGATTCCATATGTCCCTACCGTAGGCAGCAAAATAGCTATCTGGAGCTCTTCACCTGGACACCCAGTACACGCAAGAAGCTGGTACATGCAAAAAGTGCTTCCTTGGCTTTTTTTTTTCTTTTTCTTTTCTTTTCTTTTCTTTTCTTTTCTTTTCTTTCTTTTTCTTTTCTTTTTTTTTTTCCTCCTCTCCATTCAGCCCTTTGCTTGCAGGATGCCTGAGCTTGCTGCCTGCTGGCAGCCAGCATCAGCCACCTCACTGCCTCTGCACCTCTGACGGAGGAGTAGGTCAAGCATCCTGCTGTCTTCTATGCACTCAAACCACAGTGTGGGCTGCCCTCCCTGGTTAAAGGGGCAGTGGATGGAGGGGGCGAGCAAATTGCACTCCCACTTTAGTTTTCCTCCTCAACTGGATTTTGAAATCTAGCTCTAAATGAAAAGTAGAAAACATACGTATAACCAAGACTCTACAGCAAAAAGTACCATTGCTCTTTTCTGCACACACCTTTGTTTGTGGAACATAAAGCCTGATTGTCACCAGATCGGGCACAAGGAGTTAAAGTGCTCAGATAGGAAAGCAAAGGGGACAGTTTAAAAAAAAAAATCTCTGTCTTATACTACAGTATCAGAATCAGGAAAGTTAAAAAGGATTGTCAAAAAAAGGTGTGCTCTTAGTTAATTCGCTAAATGCAAAGTCATATATGAGTGAATTGCCAGGAACACCACTCAAACTTTTCCTGTTACTGCATACAGAAATCCCATTTTTCAGTCTCACAAATCTTTTCTAGGTCTGAGTAGCAATCTGGAGAGTGCGTGTGTGCATGTGTCTGTGTTTTTAAACAAAACAATGACCTTAATGCAAACATTCACAGTTAATCTGAAATTCATGTGGGCTATCAGATAAAATGCTACCAGTAAATAAAAATGTGGCATTTTAGTAATAAGTTAACATGTGCCTAGCTTGTAAAGTATCAGTTATTCACTGCAGGACACTTGTTCAGTGCTAGAAAATCTTATTCCTCTTGGCATTCATTTGGGGGAAATGAATAAATTTAGGCAAATTAGGAGTAGGGTACATCTGGAGAAATTACAAAGGGGAGGAGTTCACGTTCCTGACTATGGCTTTCAGGTCTGTCCAGGGCTACTTACTCCAGTATAAAACTCAGAGCAGAAATATGATCACATACTAAGGAGTCTAATCAATTCTGGTTTCAACACTGAGCCTATTTAAAATAGATAATGGAATTGCTGTTCCTTGTCCTGCTCTCTCTGCATATTCTCAAGACTGAGGCACTAGGTAAGTCCTTGCCTGTTCCTCCTAACCCCCTGTAACAAGGTTACTCTTATTTATTATTTTTGAGTACCAGTGCATACAGTGCATTCTCTCCAGTTCTTCTGTATGGCAAATGGAGAATATGTTTTACTTATTTCTGTTTTATATCATTTGTGGAAAATTATCAAATGTAGGCTTCTTTCACGAATGTATGAGATTTTTTGATTTTTGGTTTTCAGCTTTAGAGATTCTATTTTTTTCCCTCATCTAGGAAACATTACTGGGGTTTGCTTGATCTCTATGATTATATATGTAAATTCAAAAAGCATGCAAAGCAATTTCTTTGTCTATAATGTTCTTAAGACTTCAGATAGCTTGTTTTATTTTTCTACTCATATTGCTTTGTCCTTCATGATATAAGATGAAATTCCTATGCTTGCCAACTGAGAGAAAGTACAATGTGTCTTTTGCTGCATTAGCCCAGCAGACCCATCTATTTTTACATTCTGTACCTAAGTGCACTATGCACTTACGATGACTAGATTAAATAGCAATCTATAATTAGTATTGAAAAATGTAGAAAGCTTTTTATGTTTCTATTATATCAGAAATACTATAACATTGAAAAAAATATCATTTTCTATGTAAATATCAGCAGACAGTCTCAACATTAAAAATAAACATTACAGTCCATAAGTAGTAATGAAGGGTCTATTGTTTGTACTAAAATAGAATAGACTGCATTAAGGGAAAAAAAAAAGGAGATACACAATATTATCTGATGTATCAGAGGGAAGCACTGCACCAAGAACCTATTAAAGGGACAAGGTTTTAAAGCAGGTCAAGATTCACTTGCCAAATTTAAAGTAACAGAGGTCTAAGGTGCCTACAGAGTATCTTAAGGAGCACAACAGGAATATGGGGAAAATGGGGGTGTCTCCCACATTTTATTTCTTTGTTCTTAATTAGTTCTCCATACCCGTGACTTAGTAAGTTGCCTTTTCCAGATCCATACCTTACAGTTCAAATACTTTTCCACCTCTGTAGTCTGTGTTTTACAGGTATTCTGTCTCCTAAGGCTTCTCACGTGCAGTACAGGAACATAGAAACCTAAGGAACCTTTGCTCTTCCAAAATCTACGGCAACTGTAGCTTGCTGGATATAAATTGATCACCAACTAATTAACACTCTGCTAAATTTATTGCTCTCTTACAGGATCTTAGGAGACCATTTAGAAAACCATATAGGCTTTATTAGCTTAGCATTAATAATTAGTGCTTCAACAAAAGGAAGTAATACGAGGAAAGCTTATTTTTTGTTGACCCCCCCCCCCCGCCTTTTTGCAACCGTGTTTATTTCTACTTTCTTCCCTTAGTGCAGAGGCAAACAACATTTTGCTAAAGTTAAAGACTAGATGTTTCAGGAAACCTTAAATTTTGAGTATCAGCCTTTTTGTTTTAATGTTATATTTGGAAGGTATCTGCAAAAAGAAAAGGAAGTTTTCGTTGAACTTCATCTATATCTTACTGCTTTTAAGAACTTGTTTGAGTGATATCTACTAACCAACTCATTTAACATAGCTGCACTATGGCTAATTTCGTAGTCTGGGTAGCTCCATCACACTTAAATAGTCAATGTGAATTACTTCTAATCTTTCAAGTTGCTTTCAGCACTGACCTGGTTTATTTTATTTTTATTATTTTTTTTTAATTAGTAGTCCTTAAAGGGCTTAGTAAAGGAAGCAAGCTTCATTATCCATATTCTACAGATGGGGAAACTGAGGTTGCATGCAAGTGGAACAACCCACTCACAGACCAGCCAGCTGGCTAAAGCCAAGAAGAGAAGCCATTTGTCTTGAATCCCTGTCCATCATCTCATCCACTCACCTTATGGGTCTCAGCACAGCATATTCCATTAATTGTAGTACTGATGCACCTTAGAAGGTGTGCTTGGCTCCTTCTGGAGATCAATAATCCTCAGTTACAATTATCAGACAAGCAGAAGTGAGAAAAAATGTGGATGTGGCTGGGAAGCTCCAACAGGAATATTCCAAACCTTTTGAGAAAGAATTTATGTTAATGGTAAATTCAGTGTAGAGCCATACAGCGTACAATAGTTGTAGAGGACAATTCTATGCTTCCATTTAGATGTTTTGTAGTGGGGTTACAACAAGCACCAAGTGTTTTCTGAAAAATAATTTTCTTTTAAGAGGAATGGAGGAAACCCTGGCATGTTTTAGCCTTTTTCTTTATCACAGACCAGGACTCAACCATGAGAAGACATTCTGCCACAGCCCATGTGCTGGTGCTCCAAAAGACTGATACATAATAGAATGATTCTTTTTGTTTTCTATGTGTTTACCTATGTACTTTTAAATTGCACAAACATAAAATTTACATAACTCTGCTGGTACTGACATCATCAGCATTAATTCTTGGTCTCACATTTCCTCAGGGCCATTAAAATACAGAATATACCTGATATCTCTATGAGCAGCATAAAAAGAGATTCCAGAGGAAAAGGATATAGAAGCAGTAAGATGCTTTAACTTCTGTTTCCAGTTCTAATAGCATAGTCTGCACGCATACTTACAGTAGTATTCCAAATCCATTTTGAAGTTGGCAAAAGCAGAATGAGGTTACTAAGGTACACACTGGAATGAAAAGCTGCATCTTTAGATGTTTAAGAAAGGAGAGCAAGAATTGCATTATAAGACCTAGAATACATGGTAAAAGCAGTAATGCACAGCTGCTTTAGGGGAGAAAAAAATTTGAACTGTCCTGTCTCCACCCACCTAATCCAGCACAGGAATAAATTCAACTGATAAGATATCACTGACATTATCTCAAGGTAGTTAACTTGATTATCACAGTATAGACAGACTTTTGATCTCAAATTATGATCGTTAGGCAGGCTACTTTGCTTAGGACTTCCTTCCCTTTCTTCCTGGTAATCACTCAGGTTGGCAAAATAGTTTTAAAGCCTTATCTTAGTCAGCCTATGATTATCCATGTATATCTATCCATATTGGCTTACACTTGCAGGGGGCTCATGGGTGAGAGAGAAGGATGGACACAGACTTCTTGACCAGGATGCCTGAAGATGCAGATTCTGTCATTACAGAGCACATTCACTTCTTTCACAGCTTATGATAAAGGCACACACATGTAGGGCATTGTAACAAGTTCATTCTCATTTTCTCTTTGACACAAAAATTAACTGAAAGACAAAAAAAGCACTTACGGTAGAGCAATAGACAAGACAGTGGAGACAAAGAATGGCTATTTACCTTCAGTTGGCTGTAAGAGCCTATTTCTATGCTTTTTTGAGGGGTGAGGAGGTGAAATCAGCCCAGCAGGCAAAGAAACAACATTGTGTATTACTAGAAGACTCCTGACAGGTAGTTGCAGACAGTGTTAGAGACATATATGGAATAAACTTTGAAATGTTTTTAACCTTTTGCATTTCTATAGCCAGCGAGGCATGGCATCCAGATACATCTGTATTGCACAAATAGATAAATTTTTGTCAGCAGAGAAATGCCTAGATACTCCTCATGTGAGTCTGGGTGATGTTATTCAAGAGCATGTGCTCTGTTCTGCAGTCACACCTTGCTGTAACCTCCAGTTGCTGCATTGCCTCATCCAGCTCTAGCACCTGGCCATACCCAGGTATGAGTTTGTATTGAAGTAATGACATTGCTTCAGTTTATAGATTATCTCCTTTCTCCTACAGCAAAAAGGTACCAGCATAAGAATTAGAACATCTTTTATGTGCTGCATAAAGACATAAGTTACACACTGTGACATAAGAAAACTGGAGTCACGGCTGCTCAGAGCTCTTACCTTTAGATTTTGAAAACTGGAGGCAGAAAAGCATTTTCAGAGAAAGGCGCTGCTGTGAAACATCTTTCTCTATGCTGTCCAAATAACCATCACAAATCTCCGGGTCTTGGAGGTGTGCTGCAAGGGCCAATTCCTTGGCTAGCTGGCTCCAGGCACACAGACTTTTCTCCCCTGCTCATGTTTTGCAGGAGATGCTTTGTCATTCAGGGGCACAACTTATCTAATGGCCTGTTCTTAGGTTCTCCTTCACATTTCTAGGCATGAGATCAGACATAAAAGAATGGAAAGAAAAGAGGGTAAAGTATTTTTGGTCTAATTAATTCTAAAAGACAGCAACAACAACAAAAAAGGGGATTTCTCAGATTTTTTTGACACTGCCTCTGTTGTAAAGAAAGCAAAGCAAATCACTCCACAGAAGCAAATCACCTTGTCCTAGACACCCATTTCTTGTTCAAAGCCAGCTTCCCCGCCTGGATGTGATCCTGGGCAATGTGCTCTAGGTGACCTTGCTTGAGCAGGGGGGTTGGACTAGATAATAGCCAGAAGTCCCTGCTGACCTCAACCATTCTGTAATTCTGTGATTCCTCCTTTGATACAGTGGATTTACCATGACAGTTATGACAGAGGCTACAACAGTATCGCAGATACAACTGAAGACATTCTCCTCACTCTCAGACACAAAGGAAGAACTCTGCAAATATTTATAGAACAAATGCAGAATCCTCCCAGTCTCTTTAGAGATGTGATTCGTCCTTTAGCTCATACTGTGTGACAGGCTCCAACCTCACTATACACCTGGCTTATGTACACATTTGCAAATTACAAATGCAGCGCTTAGATCTGATGTCGCTCCT
Organism: Rhea pennata; assembly: GCF_028389875.1. Taxonomy (NCBI): domain Eukaryota; kingdom Metazoa; phylum Chordata; class Aves; order Rheiformes; family Rheidae; genus Rhea; species Rhea pennata. Next base: position 2,726,875 of record NC_084682.1, read on the forward strand.
TGTAATGCTTCGCTATAGTAACAAACTTTATCTTCAAGGATAATTCTATCTATCTAATGAACTGGAATGTACATGCATGCAGATGTATTACACTGTGAAAAACAGAATTTCCTAGTAAATGACAGTAGGAGAGATGAATGATCACTAATGTTTGCTTTTCCATGATTAGAGGTACACAGATCTACAGCTAAACTTTGGAACTGATTTTTACCTGTCAAAGTGGAAAGTGGTTGATCAGGATTTTCTGGGGTGTAATGCTTAAAAAATCTGCATGCATGCATGCATACATATATATATATATATATATATAAGCAGACAGACAGATACAGAAAGACAGATTCAGATTCCACTTGCTGTTAAGTTGCTTAGCCTTTTGTGCTAAAGAAAATAAGTCGTGCAAAGCAAATCAGAAACAGAACTAGCCCAACACAAACCAAAATAAAGACTACATTGCATACACAACTAGCATTGAGGTTTTTCCTGGAAAAGCAACCTTCCTTCCAGTGCAATGCTAGGGCTCACTGCGGGCTTACTTGCTGGATTTGAATCAGGTGGATGATAGAGCAGAAATGGGAGTGATGACATACGAGGCAGCCCAAGCTTGCCAGAGCGCGGCAGGGTGGCGTGAGCACGGTTGGTCGTGTGTATCAGCAAACAATGACTGTCAGAGGGGATGCAGCTGGCACGGGGTGACAGCAGAGACCTGCTGGGGCGAACAAAGGAGTCACTCAGCAAAAGAGTGAAGGGATTTTAGCTAAAGACCAACAGAGGATATTTTTACTGTCTCAATACTTCGGGCTGTTAGTAGCATAAAGATTATTCACACTTCAAGAGATTAAATATATTCAATAAAACCAGCTAACACTCAACACATGAAATTTAGAGTTCTCCAGACATGCAGAAGGACAAACACTGCTTTAGTAATGGACAGATTCAAAGGGCAGCACTCAAACAGCCTGACCAGGCCTGCCTTGCTGCCTTGAGGGGCTTCCAAATCACCATTTGGGAAGTCCAAGCAGGGCAGTAAGTGAGGAACAAATAGGACAAAGTAGATTTGGGAACTTATATGGAATTTAGGCAATCTGACCATGGTCCAAAGAGTCTAAGGGTCTTTTCCAAGGTCACACAATAGCACATTGGCGACCTGCTAAGATCCTGGCTTCAAGCCAGAAGCGCTGTGTGCCGTGGAGCCACGTCAGTGAACAGAAGAGGGAGTTCTCAGCTGAAGGAATTTTTCCCTCAAGTTTCCAAGCTGGGCTTGATAGCTAAAACAATTGAGAATATTTACAATGAAATGAAAACAATATGTAATTGTATTGTTTTGTTGCTATTCTGGTGCCAAGAAACAGCTTTGGTCAGGAAACGAGTTGTAAGTTTGACAAGGAAGAAACAGAGATAAGTGGTAGGCCTGCTTACTTGCCAGAAGAGACTCCCTAAATTTAACTGTCTTGAACTTTGTGAAGGAAGAGAAGGCCTTAAGCGCTAGTCTAAATTAAAACACTGTGAAGTCAAAGTGACACCTATTATATGATGCATCGTGACTTAAGTCAGGAATCCATAATACAATGCAAGAGTCAGATATGGTTGATAAGACGGTAATTTTAAGTCCAGATGCCCTCATATGTATACTGAATTATATTACTTCCAAGGGTGACAACAATGCAAGTATCTCTATTTAATGCCAATAAGGGAAGGAGCTTTTTGATATCTAGTATCTAATACTGTCCTGAGCAAAGTGGAGGTGCTCATAGCTTAACTCACTTGTGCCAGCAAGCTACTAACAATCATGGGAGTAAGCTCTGAAGCCCTCCAGGGCAGCTGATTTTACAACAATAGTGTGACCACTTCAGCTACAGAGGGGGAAAAGTTGCTGCATTTTTCTGAGCAGAAGCAGTGGAGAATACAAAAGCCTTGAAAAGCAAGGGCTGGACAGTAAGTACAAATAGAACTTGGCAATCCATGTGAGCTATGCTCTGTCACTGTGTGGCTTTTAAATCTTCATGTATTACGTATTGAGACTCTATAGCCTTCTCTCTCACTTCACCTCCAAAACTGCAATAAACAACAAGAATTAGAAAAATTATTTAGGTTAGATCTGAGTAAGACAATACATAAAGTAAGCATAGTTGAGTAGTCGTGAAAGATGCCAAGACAGCAACTCTTCAGAGAAGAGTTCTGCCTTTCTCACTGTTGGCAGCAAACCCAGGAGCCCTGGTGCCATGATGCCCTGTCCTGGCAGCTCCTTGGGGCAGGCATTGGTGCCCACCTGGAAGGAGAGGAGGGAGGACAGGGGCCCTCCTCCACCTCATCCCTACTCCTTCGTGCCACCTCTCTTCTGCTACACTCTATGCTCAAGTTGCCTCCAGAAGGAAGCAAGAAGGCATCCATGGAGAAGATGATCTGTCCTTCAGTTGCAACCATTATATACTGAACAACAAGAAAGTGCCAGAGCTGAGGCTGGAGCAAAAGAAGAGCAGGGTCTGAGGGACACCAGACAGGATCTGCCCAGTGCTGCCAATCTCGTGAAGAATGGAGCTTCAGAGGAAGAGGGGAAAGACTTTGACATAGAAATAGTGGAAAGGTGAAGGGCAGAGTGTCATGAGATGAGACAAAGTAGAGATGGATGAAGCAAGAACAGGAATTACAGATTATGGAGGAACTATTTGAATACTGTAAACACCAGGGAGGGAAAGGGATTGTTTAGGGTGGTTCAGTGGTATTTCTAGGAGTGATGGGATGCAGATAAGCAAGTGGAAAATGTAAGCTATCAAACAGGAAACATTTCCTGACAGTGAAGTCTAATAGACTGTGTAAAAGTCTCCTAAGGGAAGTGGCAGGAGCCACTGAGACAATTAAAACGAGACTAGACAACATACCCTAGGGTATAATCATGCTTCAGACCACGGACAACTGACTGGATAAGACAAGTATCAGTTGTTTCTTTCCTACACTTGGTTCAGGAATTAAGCCTGGCAGGGTGGAGTTGGGGGAGAGGGAGGAGAAGGACCATTTTAAATGCAAAGTCTGTATACATAGGGAGGAATCACACCTAACTGAAAAATTATTCAGATGCAGATTCTGATGGTAAGTGACGCAGAGTTTGGTGGTTTTGTTTTTTCTGGAGTGGTACCTACACAAAACATCCTATTCTCTAAAGATACATTACAAAAAAAAATCTTATTCACAATAATCATTAATTCATCGTTTGCTCAGCCATTCTACAATGTTTAATTAGTTCCTTGTTCAAGGTTTAACAGCTTTACGGGCCTTCTTTTCTTAAGAATTACTGAGTTTATATCGTGTTCTACTGCACTGATACTATTCAACTTCCTAAACCACAACTGTGATAACTATTTGATAGAAAGCCACTAATTCTTTATTAGTTAGATGCTGATTACTGAGCTTAAGTTGCATTCAAGAGGAGCAGAGCAAAATCCTCATAAGTCTTGGCTATAAAGCAATAGTACCCACCAAAGGGCTGGATTTTTTTTTCTCTTTAGCTTTTCTCCCCTGCAGGCTGAAAGATTTTTACTGTTCTCATTTGTCCATCTGCTAAGATTGGATTGAAACCTGCAATTTTATTTGCTAGAGCCTACCAGACATCTATCACCTTGTAATGACGTGTAGTCACTGTTTGAAAAGGGTTGATCTCAGACTCATCAACGAAAGGCTTCATAACCCACTCCTACTTCCCTCATCTGATACGGACACTCCGGATGAGGAACACTGACAGTGCAGTTTGGTGGTATTTGTATTTTCTCAGTGTTTCCCATGCTCTGTGTTGATTACCTGGGTTCTTTGGTCACAGTTTACAAGCTCCACAGCCTGATGCCTGATAAACAAGGCACTTGCTACATTTACCCTTCATTGTGACTCATATTGACCATGAAATTTCATTTGCACTGCAGCAACGCTTGGATGTCTAAGCCACGATCACGCACCCATTGTCTGAGGCACTATACAAACCCCGAGGAGCAGAGCTTGTCCCAAGGATGTTACAATAGACAGGCCAGAACACCTTCAGCAGCCCTCCTTTCTCACCTGGCAGCTTTCCTCTTGGGTCCATCTCACACCCAACAGCTTAAGTCTAAACCTTTGCAGGAGACTATCCTCTCACACTGCATACAGGCCATGTCCATCAAGCATTTGTGTCTGCATTCTTTTTCCCTGGAGGTTCATGCCCCTATGACTTGCAAAGAAAGTTCCCTCCAGCTCACAGCATTTTTAAAGCATTTGCTGACAACTGGGCTACAGCAGATGCCAAAAATACTTCTTCAGTTATTCAGTCATGCAAACACTGACACATATTAAAGATATGAAACATTGTGGAGATCAGCTTACCGAATATTCGCTAGGCATTATTGATTAACGTGTTGATAAAGGTGCTTGGTGCCATTCTGCGCTTGGTACTTCCATCCCATTGTTTCGGAGCAGAGAGGATAAACCTGGGAGGTCCAGCCACCACTGAATACATGCGGTCCTGTGCAAAACATAGCCACTAGTATTAGAAATTGCAGGTTCTAAAGCTAAGTTTTGCAAGTGTTTAATAGGGTGTCAAAAAATAAAATTTTCTCAAAACCAATTTTTGGGAGACTTAATACAAAATGTGATGGAACAACAATGTAGAAATTGCTTCAGTTTTTACAACACGGATGTACAATGTTCTTTGTTCAGTTTTCTTCACAGTATTACTAAATATTTACTGAACTAGCAAGTGAATCAACTTTATTTATCCATCATAAATTAAAATTTTGTGAGGAACAGAGATGAACAAAAGCACTACCTTTTTTTTTCAAAAAGATTAAATTCATTACCACATGTTCATCCACCTCCCCCCTTTGTTATTCTAATTAGCCTCATTTTATATCAAGGTTCTATTCAGGAATTTTTCTAAATGCTTAATAGATGGTATTGCTGTGTTACTGACGAGGAGATTAGGTGTTAAAAACACCCTTAGCAGAAGTGTTATAAAAGGTCACAAATTACGTTAATAAGTAATCTAATAACATGCAGGACTCCATTACAGTCTCTGAAAATTGATAAGCCATTTATTGCAATGCCTAAGCCTAGACAAACAAACTATAATATTGATCGGGATTATATTTTCAGTAAGTTACCATGCCCAGAGGCTTTGTGTTCTTATTGATCACTGGTTGAGTAGGCCAAAAGAGCTATTCCTTGTTAAACTCTGTTTCAGCTTTATTACTGTCATAAAACTATCCTTGAAATATGCTGCTATAAACAAGATAGTGGTTGCTTGCCTGCATGGATGAACACATAGTTAAATTGAGTCAGCTCTCTTCCTGAATTTCACATTTCCTCTGAACTGAAAAAGCCAGATTAAGATATTCTAATAAAAAATTCTCCACCTCTGTGTGTGGAATCTCAGCTGAATTATAATGAGGATTTTTCATGTCTTATGGAAAACTAAATTTATCATTTCCTAAAACTCCTTATTGCACCATATAGTCTGTAGTGGTTCCTGAAACAAAATACGGTAAGACTTTTTGCATAAGTGATTTTCCAAGAAATTAAAGAATGGTAATTACAGAACTGATAAAAAGAAATATCCTTTAACATTTCACGTATTCAGAGTGTGGAACCGCTGCCTCAAGAAGTTGCTGAAGCCAAGAGTTCAAAAATAAATTTTTTAGAATTGCAACCCCCCCCCCCCAAGAGTGTAGTATTTCATGCTAGACAGTTTTTTGGGGGGAATATTAATAGGAATATTAATAAACAGATTCATTAAGACTGGGAAGAGCTCTAAAGAGAAGACAGAGCTGCCTACTGCAGGGTAGAAAATATTAGAAATGATTGCCTGCTCTATACTGCTAGGAAATCTTTAGCAATAAGCTCTCTTTACAACAGAAGAACTCACTTCTTACCAGCCACCATTGCTTACCTATTAAAGCAATTTGTACAATTTCTCTTTCATCTACTTTCGTGTGTCTGATCCGTTGCATTTTGTTGTTTGTTTGCATGTGGAGGCCACTGGTGCTATCAGTCACAGAAGTACGAACTGCCAAACTGTGAAGGTACTGCTAAACAATTTATTTCTCTAATCACGTCAGTGTTTGGACTCTTCTGTTTTCCAGAGGGCCTCTTCATAAAAATAATGCAAAAATTCTCACCACCTTTCAACAATGCATGACCATGCTATGTGTAAACGCAAGTGAGAAACAGGACACCTGAAGAAGGGGATAAAGACATTTTGAAGATGCCTATTTTTTTCCTAACTAGTCATTGTATTTCAATCAAGACTGATGCTACAAATATAAAAATAACTTCATCTCAGCAACTTGGGTACAGTCAGCTATTTAAATACTAATGAAGAATATAGGTTTATTCTAATGAAGAATAGGTTTATATTTTACCTACGGCTGCACCTCTGTTTTACTTCCACAGGAGCAGCATCTTGGCCTGCTCCCTTGCTCCTCACTGCGTCCAGCCCAGCCACCCTGGAAGCCCACTGTGCTGGATTCAGGCTTTTCTCCCCGAGTACCACTCTTCTTTTTTTGCTACAGTTGATGGTCAGCCAGTCAATCTTGGCAAGAGTTCACTTTCTATTTTACAGCTATTTGCATGTACATCTTTTCCTATTAAACTTAACAGAATGTTCTTGCTGCACATTAATATTTTTAAAATGAAACAAAAAATGGAATGCCAAGAAATTTCCTTTACTTAATTCCACCATACAAAAACCTCTCCTTCAAAAATGGCTCGAATTTCTAAAGCAAGAACATATTGACAGTTAGGGTGTTTTGGCTTTATATACAGTTTAAAACATATTTTTCTCCCTTAAATAGATCCTCGAAAATGGCATTCAGTAAACATCACCTGCAAAGGAAACAAACAGTCACCTATCAATATTATCACCAAAAATGTAATTTATGACTACAGCCTGAAGCCACTGAATTTTGAGGGATACAGTGTCAAGGGGTCTTCAAAATGGAACCTAGAAAACAATGGACATACAGGTAGGTACTGTCAAAAGTGCTACCATGGTGTTTATTTGTGGAAATTACCTAATTTTTGGATCTTGAACTTGTTCCTTGAGCTTCCCAGCAAGAATTGGTTCTGGCACGTGCAGAAGCAGAGCTCTAGATGTCTAGGGAAGCTCTGCAGCAAACAGCAGCCTCCGAGCTGGCGTAGCACGAGCCTGGGGGGTCGCAGGGCTGTAGCGAGTCTGCCGAGCGCTTCATTGCTGAGCTTGCGCTTCCTTCACAAAGTCTGGGGAGCAGCATCAGGAATGATGCTTCAATGACGCTATGCTATGCTATGCTAAATTACTTTTAACTTCACAAAGATTCATTGTAACTCTTTTTTAATTAACTATTGGCATTCTAAAAATGCCAGATGTGCTGTTGTGACTGCCAGATCCCTGAAACTTGAAGTTGCAAACGTCAAATATTTTCCTGAATTAAAATGTAAAGATAAGTAGGTAGACAGGTAGGTAGATTTTTACCGCTGGAGAGAATAATACAATTCTAATTTAAAACATCAGTATTATGTGTATATTTTGATTTTTCACTAATATACAGGTTAATGACTTTCCAGTTACAGAAGGATACTCTAGAAGCTCCATATTACAGTTGCTGCTCACAGAAATATCTTTTATGTGAAAATTAATATTCATGAAGGTTGGTCAGATTTCTCATCTTCCCCAGACATGTGAAAGGATTAGGGTTTTTGTCTGGGCTTTTTAAGCGTCTTTTTTTCTGGAGGCAACCAGTTCCTGTGGTACAACGAGAACAATGCTGGAACTGTTATTGTTATATTACAGCAGCAATTAGAAGCGCTCCAGGAGATTAGAATATCATTGTATTAGGTGATGTGCAGGCAGTAAAGGTCAGTGTCCCAAAGGTTTTTCAATCCGAATACGTAAAACCAAAGATACATTACTAATCCATTTTTCAGACTTGAAAAAACATAAAAAGACAAAGTTATTAAAATGACTCACACAAGTTCCATGTTCGTCTGAAATTTGGAACTAAAATTAAGTCTCTGGGGCTTCAATCCAGCACTTAAAACAATCTTTTCAATGAAAACAGATATTGTGCTTAATGTAGAAATCTTAATTATTCCATTTTTTAAATATATTCTAAATGCTTCAAACACAGGAAGCGAACATAAGTTATAACTAGAAAAATATCTTCTTTTGGAAGATTCTGTTTTGCTGTTAACAATCAATTATCACATTATATAGATATAATAACTTAACCCCTTAGCTCACAGTTTGGACTAACTAAGCGCGTCTGTGCAAAATAATTATTACATTGCACTCAATAGGAGACAAAAATGATGCCTAAAACCAAATAACCTGTTAACAAGTTTACTTTCAAGACTGCATTCACATGTTTTGGTGGTGGGTGTTCTCCTAGAGGAAAGAGGAAGGAATACTGGACCTTCTGCCTGGCGCAGCAGCTCTGCCTTGGGGGCTGTAAAAGCAGCAAACACTCCTGACCGCTCTCAGCACAGTCAAGGAAGGATTGCCTGTTAACCTCTTTCCTTCAAAACGTAGCCGATGATGCTACAAAAGATAAACAAAGGGATATCATAAAAGCCTATTTAAACCCTCCCCCCCACCAGGAACAAGCCATACGAGTACTCTGCCCTTTTCCACCGTTCTACAGAAAGAAACAAATATCATCAAATGCACTTTACAGCTCCAACCGAAGTCAAGCAAGTGAGGCCGTGAGTCACTCCAGCTCACCAAACAAATCCAGGGTGCAAACAGGAATGGCTGGATGCTCCCAGTGCCCTGCCCTAGGCAGAGGATGCATATTGCTGCAAAGTGGGCAGGGAGATTGCTCATCTCAAATTAATCTCAACAAGCATTTTGTGAGAGGTCAAATTCTCCAGCGCTGAACTGATGGAACATTTGGCATGAAAAACTGAACCACAATTTTGGAATAATTTTTAATCTAAAGAACATACATCTCTAGTCTCCAGTAACATTAATATACAATTTAACTATTTTATATATATATATGTATTTATATATTTATATATTTATTTAACTAGTTACTCGCTTTCTCCAGTTAAAGCAACATTTAGCACATCTCCTAAAATTGGAGGCGGAGGTCTGAGAAGAAAATACAAGGCCATCGAACTTCATTTTCACTGGGGAGTCCAAGCCATCCACTACCTGCCTGGGTCGGAGCACAGCATTGATGGGGAAAAAACAGCTATGGAGGTAGGTGGATAGGTGGTGCCTATGGGGTACAGCTAGCAGCAAGCAATGCTAACTTTTTATGGTACTACTGCATGAAAACCACTGGCCAGTTCCCTTATAAAACTGCAGTAGCGGAAATGAGGAACTGTAGATGCATTGCTTGCTGTCACATCACAGGAAATAAACCCTGTGAGTTTCACATAGCAAAGGCACAGGAGATGCAACAAATCTGGGCTTGTTTAACCTTTAGGCAGAGAAATATTTCCAAGTCTGTTCACTCCAATTACCCTCTCACACTGCTTGTTCGAACACTTCTTACAACTATAAAGTGAGTATGCAATGGAAAAAAAAGTCTCTTCAAGGCAAGGCAAGTCGCTTGTGCCGAAGTAAAAAGCAACAGCAACATTGTAGACGCTGAAAATTGAGGGTAGCAGCAACACACAGAGCACATCAATTTTACTTAGGTGGTGGGGAGATGTATGGAATGAAGCTGCTCTAGATGAGGGAATTTTCGAATTATAGTCTATTTGTTTCACAGATCTTGTCTCAGATCATGGGCCCTGAGCTGTTTTTTCCCTGGCCTGAGAGCAAAAAAGCAGCCCTGTTTGCACCGCAGCGCAGGCACAGAGCAGCAGCCAGGCTATAGCTGTATCAACTAACTGTACAGAAAAGGAGCAAATAATTGGCCTTGAACTGTTCTGTTGCAGCTTCATATTGTCCACATAAGAGAAGATCTTTCAGATCTAACAGAAGCAAAGAAAAATGAGGATGGTGTGGCTGTATTAGCATTCTTTATAAAGGTAAGTAGCCAAATTTTTAATTGCTGTCTCAAACCTGCACGTACCAGCAATTTGGCTCGGGGTTGGACTGTGTCTACATTACAATAGTCCAAAACTTGAACCCCCCTGACTTTTACAGGTGTGCAATCCCAGCACGTAGTTACTTAACACTTTACTATATTTTGCTTGCTATTTTCTATTAACTTTGTGGTTTATTTCTGTTTTATTCACTATTAAAGTAACCAGTTTTTGGGAAATGCATGTTTTGGAATCAAAATATTTCCATTTCAGGTTGGAGACGAAAATAAAAATTATGCAACTCTAATAAATGAATTAGACAATATTAAATACAAAGGTAAGACATCTGGATTGCTCAAAGAGCAACATATATTTATTTTGAGCACATATGCTGCAAGGTAGTTCTATTTTAGTTAAGATTGTTACTTGAGACTCAGAGCCCAAGGATAAAGATTAGTTCAGGAACTCAGGGTATCACAGGCAGGAGAAAAATCTGGTTTTCCAAATTTCCCAGTAAAGCTCTAAGCACCAAAATGGGTATTTCTGCTTCTGCAGGAGGAAACAAAGTGAGAAAAAAAATGCAGATTTTTAACACAAGAGGTGTGCATAATTTGTGCTCTGTGGGCTCCTCAAACTGGCAGTCAGTGACTTTTCAGGCAACGCAGCATGGTTGTTGCAGCCCAGAGAAGCATGCCTGGGTCTGAGACTTTGGGTAGCCTTTAGCAGCAGCTACATGTGAAGACAAACATGAACAATCCTGCTCACTGTGCCTGTTAAAAGCCATGTTTCTGCGCTGTTTGCCCAGGGGAAATAGGACAGATGGACCCTTTGCCACTGGACTCTCTTATCCCACATGAAGAAGATCTGGCAAAATATTACCGGTATACGGGGTCCCTCACCACCCCGGACTGCCACGAGGATGTCATCTGGACTGTGTTTGAGAAGCCAGTGGCGCTCAGCCTTGCTCAGGTACCTTGCAGAGAGTATCCTGAAAGGTTGGCTTATGGTTATCTTGCCCCTTCTGACTGCCTGTTCACTCCCGTGATTTAATACGGAATTGTTTGCCTCCTCACTGCTCTGTTGCGTGAGCCTAATTACAAAAAAAAAAAAAAAAAAAAAAAAAAAAAAGACACTGTTTGGAGAAACGTATGTTTCCCAACATGCTTAGACTTCAGTGTAAGCCTATGCAGAGTCATGAGTACCAGTTTTGACAACATTGCTTTATAGCCCTATTACATCTTCCCACAAAAAAAGCAGCAGGAAAGTGGAAGGACGGGGGAACGACAAGGTGAAAAGAAAGCCAGATCAAATCACAACTAAATTGTAGTTCAATGTTTCATCCATCCACAGCATTTCTACTACTGCCATCTGCTCGCCCTTGAATTCCACTGCTTTTCTCCTGCTCTCGTACTAGAACGGAACACTTAAGAGTCAAAAGTTGGGTCTGTCAGTTTTAGGCAACCCATTTTTGCCCTACGACGAAGGCCAGGACACTGAGCCATGACTACCTATAAAATGCAGAGCATTCTACAGCACATGATAAAGAACTGAAACGTCCTGGAGTGGAGTCTTCGTAACACCATCCACTAGCACAGTCTGGGCAACAGCCAGCATCTCTATTTTTGTTCCTTATTGCAGTACACTCACAGTCAATTTAGTTACAGGGCAGTGCTCAAATACGTGCCATTGAGCATAGCAGAGAAAACAAGGCACTGAGCTGCTGCCTGCTGCGGGCCAGCTTCTTGCTGCAAGAAGTCAGAAATCTGGAGCTAGGAAAGAGAAGAGGCACATAAGCCTAGCCCCTGACTGTGCCACTGTGATGTGACACACAAGGACAGGACTAAATGCATTAAGACAACTGGTCTAGCCAGGTCCTTGAGCAGGACAAAAGCCTGTGACTCACACAGAAAGGAAGTCTAAATGACTTCTGAGGCTAAAGGAAGGCATCGGCTGTTGACCTCTGACAGTAGCCTCCATCACAAAGTTTCCTGCAACGTGTAACGCACAACAATGCCACAGAGTGAGGCATGGCAGATTAAAAATGTCACAATTTCCAGTGTTTCACAGGAAAAGAATGTAACACTATTTTCTAAATGTCTACAGGTTTCTCAGTTCTCAACGGTTCACTTTGGTGGCAAGAACTCAACACACATGGCTGAAAATTTCCGGCCTGTTCAGCTTCTGAATGACCGACGGGTGTACTGGTCTGGGGCCAGCCCCCTGCTGCCTCCTGCTAAGGTTTTAATGTTGGTCCCAATCCTGACATATGTCCTGAGTTTTCTCTTTCAATGAGGACTTCTCACCTCATTCAATGTTCTGGGGTTTTTAGAGGGTTTTTTTTTTGTTGTTGTTGTTCTGGTTGTTTTTTGTATCAAGTATTCTATCTGCCAATTCATGAATTATATCTGAATACAGAATTTAACATTTTTATCCTCCAGACACTAACCACCTAAAAATTTTTAAAGGACTTCTGTTGCTGCTCTTATGTAAAATAAAACCCATTGCACTAAATTACAAGGATCATAAGGAACTGTAAGATGTAAGTGTGAAGATTTTAATTAAAAAAATACTTACAGAACATTAAAGATGGAATAACTGGAATTCTGTAGTTTTAGTACAACCTTGGAGGGCTGCTGAACGAGCTATGCAGAGGACCTATAGGAGGAATTTGTTCTTGAGCGCCTAAGAAGGGTCTTGTTTGTTACAAGTTTACATTCAGCACTGCAAATCAGGAACATTGAACTGTCTGGAATAATTCACATCACCCCTACATTTGCCAGCATGAAGGTACAAATGCTCACGCACAAACGAGCAACATCTGGGTCTTCCCATCTAGTGAAGGATACATGGCAAATTTCATCTGTATTCATACATTTTTTTTCCCTTCTTCCTTCAGTACATCTAAATTAATTTGTAGATATTGGATTCCTTACAGGTAAACTACTAATTTTGGATTCCAGGTCAATAGGTTTCACTGCTGAGACTATTTATTCAACCTAGTACAGCTTCCTGCTCCAGAATGCCCACAGCTGATACGATGTGCTAGAGAGAAAAAGGGGAGCTCAGCCACATGTGCTAATTGCACATCTATGGAAATTCCCCCTCTTTAGAGGATTGCCTTTGAAGCATGAGACTTTGATGATCCTATATAATTTTAATTTGCATAATAAAATAGGACAGCTCAAGAAATGGCTCTTTCCAGCATCACATCTTAGAAACTTTTAAATTTCAGTTTAGAAATATTTGAACATTTCCATATGTTGGTTTTTTGTATAATAACTTGCCTGTAGAATATTCACATATGGTTAAGATCTGTATTTTTTCCAAGAAGACTTTAATTTGAACTGATTTCTTCAGACCTTATCCAATTACTAATAGGAAAGCTCAATATATTGAGAAATGGGATTTCCATACAGTATTCCAGTTCTCCCTCTGAAGATGAACGTAGCTGACCATTTCCTTCAGCTAAGGCCATATAACTTGCTGCTGCTCCATTAAGAATTCTAGATTTTGGCCATGCCAAAAATAAAATTTTCTACTAGCAAAATGATACTTTTTGCCTTAGGACAACATTTGCAGAGATACATGATAGCTACATGGTCATTTTTCAGGAAAATCACACAAGCATTACTAAACACAGCTCACCAAAGGAGAAAAAGCAGGATGAAAACTTATGTTTGTATATAACAATCAATAATGTACGCTTAAAAACCATGTGGGAAAGCAAATTCACCCTTTTATATTTAAAGGAATAGTTAGGACTTTAACTCTACTTTTAGATAATTAAAAAACTTTTGAGAAGCAAATATAAATGGAAAATTAAAGCTGAACAGAGACCTACTATATTTTCATTGCCTTGAGTTTTTATTTCTTTGTTTTTCCTGAAGAAGAATACAACAAGCACTAAGAAAGGGAAAGTGACATCTTTTTTCCAGTTTCTTCACAAACTTTCCCATTGGCTTTGCTTTTCCTGGGGGCAGTGGAAGCTCTGGAGGGAGTTACACGACATTTGGACATTCCTGATATCGACAGGCTTCTCGATCTTTCAGTTCATGTGAGTGGTGAGTGGTCACAGGCTGATCTGCACACAGAGAAGTGCTTGAAATACAGTACTATTTCTTACCATGGGGAAGAAGAGTGCCATTGACTTACCCAGGATAGCTTTATCTCAGCACAAATGCTCAGCTGTTTGGCTAGCCAGGATATTTGCCTATTCATCTCTCTGCAGAGCATCTCTAGACCATCTTTTTCCCTTATCTATTTCCATATTTCCCTCACCTTCCTTAATATCCCATAGGCAGAGAAAGCACTGAGAAAATAAGAAGAGAAAGCCTTTGTTTTAAGGCTGTTTTTCAAGATGTCATAAACAGACATATTCCGACAGGCTCACATTTCACTGCTCTTCCAAGATTTATGAGTAGCATCGTAAACAGCCCAGCGGCGCGCGCCCCCGCAGAACGGGGAGCTCCCGTTTCTACGCACGGCAGCGCGAGCTCCTCCGGCCGCTGCCGCTGCGCACACGGCCTGTTCATCAACCAAGACTGGCATCTTCGGAGCGCGTGCATCAGAGCTCGCCACGGCTCGTCGCTCAGATTATTTACAGAACTCATGAAATGATTCCCATTTCATTGGCAGCTCTCTTAAGGGTGATCAGAGCAAATAAAGAACAAAAAATCTGGGTCAGTTGCCATTTATTGTTAATCTCTTCCCGGGCAAGTTTGCACCGTGCTGGGCCTCAGTCTACCCTGTGGAAAAAAAGAAGCACTTACAGAAATTAATTACTATGGGGAAGATCTTATTCCCTCTGAAAAATTTTAAAATATGGCTAAGAGGGAAAAAAGAAATCTGCTGAAGCATGATTAGTATAGTTCTCTCTAAGCACTCTGCTGCATATACCTCAGCATGAATAAGCTCTAAAGAGACAAGTATGACTAATTTTGCCTGAGAAGCTGAATTTTATGCCAATTTTATGAGAAAAGTGAAATGTAGGGTTTTTTTTTAATAATCTAACTGCAATTCTGTCTCCAAATAATAATAATAATAATAATAATAATAATAATAATAATAATAATAATAATAAAAAAATCTCTAGGTACCTGCAGCAGTTCTTTGCAGCTATGGAACATGAAAACACTGTAGAATTCCTCTTGAAAGACCATTTCTGCAGAATTAACACCAAAGGAAATATTTGCTTAAGCTAACCCAGCCTATAACAGTGCTGAAATTCATCCTCAGTTTTTTCGGGCTCCTGTATCTCCAAAACCAGTCTTCTGACTGAATCTCATTATTAATTTTTGCTCAAGTAATCAAGTAAGGAACAACTAGTTCCCATTGCAGGATCATTCTGCCTCTGAAATAGAAAGAATAGCTATAACACTATTCTATTTAATTCGAAAGATTAAATAGCTGATAAGGTGATCCACTGTTTATAGTGTCTTTTATAGTTTTTTTTTTTTAAGACCTCTGATCCATGACTTCTGTGATGCAAAAAGATCTTGCTCATCTTGTGCTCTAAGAAAAAATTTTAACTAAATATCTTCAGTTTGGCATATGCAAAGAATACGGCTTGATCAGTGTGCAGCACCAGGTCTCAAGCAACAGGCAGATTCAGCATTTATTTATTGAGAGCAAACTCGGCAATGTCCTTTCCCCTGCTAGAGGAAGGGGTGGGGGGGGGGGTTGGGTTTTTTTTGTTGTTTTTTTTTTCCACGTCTCTTGTGTGAGCCACATAGCTGTAGTCTATCAGATTGCTGTTTCACAGAGGTTAGAGCATTGTCGCTCTGCCCGCTCCCATTTCCACGACGCAGAGTTTCAGGCCCCTCTGAGTGAGGGCTCAGGGCAGCCCCGCACCCAGGCGCTTCGCACGTTAACGCTAACTCATCTCCGCTGTCGCCGCCGCGCGCGAGGACAGCGGCCCGTAGGATACCTAAAACACACGAAGCTCTGGAGGTTAAAGCCGACCTGTGACTCTCATCCGACTCCAGCCTGGGAGTGGCGACAGGGCGCCAGCCGGCGCTCCGGCCCGCGTTTCTGCGCCCCTTTGCAGCCAGCCACGGCCTGCCCTGGTGCTGAATGTACCCAGCTACAGGCCTAGTGTCTGGGCAGTATAATCAACAGAAACCTACAGCCAAAGCTGTTAAAAAAAAAAAAAAAAAAAATCAATGTAAAAGAACTAAAGGTAAAAGGAAGGCTTGAAGTAGGACACCTGGTTTTTCTTTGTGAGGAATAGTTATGGAAAAGTAATTTGCTAGCTTCAGGCACAGATTTCCAAGGATTGTATCGCCACAACATTGAGCATGAAGCTCCTTACACTGCAGAGACGACAGGAATTTATAGCAACTCCTACCCAACCAACCGGCAAGCTGCAATATTACAGGAAAGGGCTGGGAAAGGAAAGGAGGTATTTAGAAAGATCCAGAAAGAACATTATTTTTCCACTTAAAGAACAATTATCACAGAATTTTACTAACACATTGCACATATGTTGGAAACAGAGTTGAAGACCGCGTAGCTTTCGTGCCTGAAAGTGGAACACAACAGAAAACTAAACAGCACTGGAAGCTATAATTCACTGGAGAAGTATGTTTTACATTAAAAAAAAAAAAAAAAAGAAAAAAAGAAAAAAGGAAAGAAAAGAAAGAAGCGGTCGTCAAGCAGGGGCTCTGTCAGACGGAGCTAAGTTCAGAGCTAAGAACTGACGGTGCTCAGAAGTGCGAAGCGCACCGCCCAAGCCGCCTAGGTGGCTGTCGCAAGACGAGCAGCGGCGTCGCTTGCAGCAGCCCCGTCCTCCCCAGGGCAGCGCGCGCAGCTCGTCCGCGCGGGCCAGCGGCGTCCTGGCCGCTGACACCTGAACCAGGGAGCAAGGGGCTCCCTGGCCTCCAGGGGATCCTCCCCACTTATAAAAATATAGCAAACTGAGGAGATACTGCTGTTACATACTGCAACTAGAAAGCACACATTTTCCAGTTTTAGATCAGACCTTGATCTGAGGGCAAGAACTTGGAGACCTGAATTAGCAGATCTGCCATAATAAAACAGGCCCAGCTCAACTCCCTCCGCAGTTACCTGAAAGTCTGCAAGACGCACGCACACTCTTAGTGGGGTGGGTTTTCAGCAGCGCGCTCATGCACGCTTTACAGCAAACGCGTTCGCATTCTCCACAACAACTTTTCACAAAATCGTCAGCTCTGTCCTGCACTCACCTTCTCCCTGTCAATGAGCACGGGCTCAAAATACACTGTCTTGAGAACTGAATTCATTTTCCATGACTGCTGGGAAAGAATGGAAAAGTTTTCTTTCTTTCTTTCTTTCTTTTTCTCTCCCATCCAGATGTGGGCTGCACAAAAAGGACAGTCTTTGCCAACATATCTAGCAGTTTTGCTGTTAAGCAGATGTCATATAGCAGATCCACGTAAAATACGCCTCCGTTTACCCATAGTCAAAAACGTGCAGTCCAAATTTCCAAAAATGGATACAAAGAAATTTAACTAACCTCACTGCTGGTTCTGAGGTTTCATAAATATATTCGTACCAGCGCCAGTGTAAATCATCTCTGGTAGAGATATGGGGAGGACCATTTTCCACCAGCACACTTTGAGAAGGAGACACCACTCCGCTTGAGACTGTATTACACTTAGAGAGATAAGGTCCTTCGCAATACAGTTAGGCATATAGTGATCATTTTCTAAAGAAACCACTTAGAACTACATTTTACATGGGATTTCGAGAAATTTCAACAATAGAGAAACAAACGCTGTGATAGCTCTGTGGAGCCTGAGTAGGCTGTGGAAAATGTTTCAGGTAGCAACAAACATTAAAAAGGAAGTGTAAGGTTTACCAGTAAGTTAACGTGCATTTCTGGAAAAGTCAAAAAACCCTCTAGTTGTGGCACAGTAGATACACGTATGTGCTCCTCTGGAACCTCAGCTTGAGGCTCTCAAGACCCTTGTGCACGTCGGGACATTCAGACTCGCACCCTCGCTGCCAGCAACCCCTCCGGCAGGTGCACCCGGAGCTTCACGTCACGGGCGTGGAGGGCAGTTGGGCACTGTGGGGCAGCATCAAATGCAGAAACAGTACAAGAAGGATCCCAGAAACACCCAGTTCTTCCGTGTTTTTCACCTGTTGACCCATCAGTGCTTTACAAAGCGGGAACAACCGTTATCTCTATGTAGGAAGGTGAGCACGCGCACCCGAGGGAGCTGCAAGCTCGCCAGGCAGCCGGGGCCAACGTGGGGACAGGGCTCCCTTCCCGTCTGCGGGGCAGCACCCACCCGGGTGGCTGCGTGCTTTATCTCAGCTCTGCTTCCCCGTCCGTAACCCCGTGTGATCCCATGCAGGAGTGACTCACTGCTTCGCCGTTTCGGAGGCAGCAGGAGCACCGCTGCCTTCCTGGCAGCTCTGCTGCGGCCTCACAGCTCAAAAGGCGGACAGAAAGAGAGAGGAATCCCCCCAAAAGTGTTTCCCTTCTTCATGCCCTCCAAAGTCCTGCTGAACACAGACACCTCTCACCTCAGCCGGCTGCCTGGGAAGAGAACATGAGAAGTTTTCATTACGGAGTTTAAATGTATTTCCTAAAAGCAAACCCCACTACCTATTTTTTTCTTTTATTGAACACCAATTTGGGATTTGTAGCGCTCTAAATAAATCCATATATACACCATAAAACCTAATTATAATTAGTCAGACAAGTAAAATTATGAGTGTAATTAACCACAGCAATTAATTGAAATGCCTTTGGGACATAATTTCCCTTCTTGCAGTTGAACACACTTTGCATTTAAAGTTATAATATAAAAGGTATAAGATTTTCAGAGATCATAATAAATTCATGTTGTTTTATTACCTTTTACCTATTAAAACCTTCTGTAATGACTTAGATATCCAGCACTCAAATGCAGTTCTGATTAAAAAAAAAAAAAAAAAAAAAAGAAAAAAAAAACAACAAAACCCCCAAAACCTGACACTATTTTCTTACCAATGGTTTTGGTTTCCTTACAGCCTAACTCCAGCTAGCTAAACTTTTCCACTTCATTTATTTTTATTTTATTAAGAAAACCTCACAAAAATATATTAGTTTCCATCTACTGAAATTACCTTCATCATGACAATACCCAAACACTTCCCATGTTGCTAAAACCTCGTTGTTCCCAGCACGTAGGAGAAATATCTTGATTGATCAGTTTACAGATACGCATGATTATGAAAAACTTATGAGGAAGGAAGGAAGGTATAAGTCTTACCTTTGCTGATTGTGCCGATGTTAAGATTAAGCCCTAAATAAATCATAGGCATTTTCTATCAAGAATGTTATAGCTTTGCAAACCTAGAATCGTTCAGATTTCTTATACGTGAAACTCTTATAGTTACACAAAAATTCTTTCTTATGTTCAGTAAAACACATGTTTTATGGTCTGAAACCCAACAGTCACTGCTGACTCTATGAATACTCCTAAGAGAAAAAACTTCCCTAAGGTAGAGGGAAGTCGCAGTTTAGAAGAGCAGGATGAAGACAAGTCAGCCACTGCAGTGCTGCACTCTATTGACACTTTTTAGCTGAAATCAAGTACAGCCGATTACTGCCCTGGTTTCCATGTAGCACCTCATTCAACACATGGGCAAAAAAGGAGGATTCATCATTAATTTCCACACCCTTGAAGACTCAACGATACAGCTAAAAATACTTGGAATGGAGTATGAGAACAATCCCTGCCAGCGGGTGCACCCTCTGCCTGCATAACTCGCACGAAGACTGTGAAGCAATGGGGAAGCAGAGGAATTGCCAAAGCTCCATCGGCTTCAACACCTAGAGCAATTCGTATGGCAGAGAACATGGTCTGCAACAAGGACGTCAGTGTCACTCTGAAGGGACGCTGAAAGGACTGAAATGGGTTTCTATTGTCCTGGCTGTTAACATCATAGCGCCAGAGCATAAACGGGAAGCTAGAGTTTATGATCCCACAGATAGGACTGCACATGTTATGTAACAAAACTGATTTATTTTAAAATCACCTACTAAAACTGATAAAATGCAAACATTCAGGTTACATGGAAATATATTTAAAAAGTCAACACAATTTCTAATGCCACCATGGGAATATTTTCAGAGTGTAACAGAGAAGAGTTGGTAGGGGAATAGGTAATCTGCAGTTCATGATTTACAAATGCCTTACATAAAGCTTATTAAAAGGAAAAATTATGCTTGACAGTTTCTCAGCAAGTATCAGATGACTTTAGTAAAAGATTCAGCTCCCAGATATAGATGTCAGTTTGGTGAAACCTAGTGGTTGTTTCAGTAACACTAGACAACGCACATGGAAGGTTTTAAAAAGGACTATGTAACAGAGGTAGACATACAAGTAACTTTGACAATTAAAATTCACTTACAGAAGAAAAAGAGTACCCACAGTAAGCCATATAAGATTGTAAGATAGAATTAACTTTTCTAACAGGTCACTTCTCTCTTTTGACTACGACATAATGGCTAAGTAAGCCTCAACTCCTCCAGAAGATTGAGCTGCTTAGGGTTTACATCTGTTTTGGCCAAATAGACCAAAATAGAGGCTAAAAAAAAAAGAGAGAGAGACAGAAGGGTAAAAAAAATGAAAGCATAGTTCATATTGCAAAACTTATGTTGTAAAAGTTGCTTGCAACAGATCCCATAGAAGTAGTAGTATAATCTACTTCTCTATTCAGAAAATCAGGAAGAACAGTACGATAATAAAATCTGCCGGTCGCATGGGCAGTAGCAATAAAAAGTTCAGTATCAGTGGCTGCCTCGCTGTGACTAACTGCCAAGTTCCTGCCAAGCAGGCAGTAATGGAATGATTAACACATCCTGCACCTCATTACGGAGCATTCCATTACCCCAGGGTACTCTGTGGCAAATAGATCATTTTCAATACAGCGTTCCCCGCGCTGCACACGACCAGCCAGCTGTGTTCTGCTTTTCTGCTCCTCGTCCTAGGTTGCCTTGTTTTTCTTCCTCATCTCAAACTTACCTGAAATGAAGCTTTAAGAAAAGGCAGTCCTCTTGTGCCAGTATTTGAAACACTTCTACTTTAGTATTTGCGCTAATTAATTTTTCAAAGAAGCTCCTTGTAGCACCTTCTAAACAACCGTTGCCATTTATTCATACTACAAGTAATTTGGATTGCCACTGATGACTTGTAGGACTGTTCTTTCATCATTAAAAATAATTCTCATCTTAACTGGAAGAATAGTGTTTTTTTCTCCCTACATCCATATTTTTCCCCTTTCTTTTAAAGCATCCCAATACTATAAATGGCATAGAGCAAAATGCAGTGTTATCAGCCATTATTAGGAGTAATTCAGCTGTATAATGCAATCCTTGACTCTTAGAACTATACTTTCCCCGACAGACTGGAGGAGATCTTACAAAAAACAAGTTTAAATGGACAGAAGAGTAAGACTCTAGACTTTCACCTCTCCGTATATATATGTATATATATATGTATGTATACACACACACACCTGTATACATTAGTGGAAGTAAAAACACATGAAATAAAAGGAAATAGAAGATGCATTTCAAAAATGTAGAAGGATGCAATAGATAGGAAGGTAATATACAGCAATAGTATGCGTAGGAAAGAAAGGTTAAGTTTTAGGAGTAGATAATCTGTCCCCATCTATAGCTAGAAGACAGAATTACATATAAATAAGCTTTTAATAGCAGTATATTAGATGCAAAAAGTCAGAATGACAGCAGTATTCCACAAATCCAGCCTGCTCTTTTTGTGTGTCATGTCATGACACAGTAATGTGGTCTCATCAGCTGATCTGTCAGTGATATGCTGGGGGTCAGGGAAACAAGTGGGAGAAAATTGATTCAAGTCCTTATTTCTCTTTTGTTACAGAAGCAAGAAGCAAACCAATGTTTCTATTTCAGTAAACTTACTTTTTGAAACATTTTCCCAAAGCCTGTGGTAAAGATGAAAGATAGTCTGGAAAGTAGAACTAGAAAATGAATTTGCATTTTTAATCAAAAATTAAATGACAAATTCAAAGGTTATGCTTGGCACCTATTGGAACTCCTCGTTCACCTCATTTGTGTTACAAAGAAAGTTTACGCAACTACGTACCACAGAAATAGAGCAAAAATTTTTTGTTTAAAAAAAGATAAAAGACAAACAGTGAGGTAGCCTGAAAGAAATTGTCCTCTACACGAACTACTGTAACACTAAATATTTTTTACTGTAACAATTTCCATCAGAGATGATTTGACGTTCATATTAAAATTTCAATCTTCATCTTGGCAGAAGGCAGGGAACGCGAACACTAACAGCTTGTGAGATTCGTTACCGTGATGGAAGCTTGATTTTTTTTACTCGATGCAGCAATGCTTATTGGATTCCCGAAGGTGGATTCCTAGTGCTGCTACCGTGGGAGACCGCCTGACAAGCAGGGGCTGCAGGGGACAGCTTTGCAAACCACACACAACAGGGAGGCTGGAAGGCTTCAAAGCAGCTCTACTACTTTTCAAACAATCCCATTCCCACTACTCATGTTTCTGGAGTGAGTCATGTGGGCTCAAGGCATTGGTGCTGTTTTAAATCAAACCAATCTAGAGCACTTTTTGTTTAAGTAGGATGTTTTTTACATATAAAATCAGAGTAATTTACACCACGATTCTTAATCCAGGTAGGATCATCCACCTAAAGGTCAAGGGGCCAAACCGGAAAGACTGAAGCGTGCTGCCAGGGAATAACCTGCCACATGAGGCTCCTTCCAGCAGATAACTGCAAAAACTAGACTAAAATACTAGTATTCTGAAATAAAGGTTCCATAAGGGCCTAACAATAGAAAATAAGAAGTTGCATATAGAAGTCAATGGAGGCTTGTAGCATACGGAGGCACAAACAGCCTCAAACTAAACTAGAGTTGAACGACAGAGGAGAGCCCAGCTTTACAGCCTCCTTGCTCACAACTGCATAAGGTGACCCGGCAAGTTTAAGTATCCAGTACATTTTTCCAACTGACCTAATAACATTTATCGGAGTGCTTTGAGGCAAACACCCACACAAGTCACCAGGCCTCCAGTTAAACTGCAAGAACAGGTATCACCAAGCGCTTAAAGAACCGCAGGACAAGGAAGGCTGTGAGGGCCCTTGAAAACGGCTTCACTCTCAATCTATTCATTCGGAGCCAGGGAGCACAACCACGGATGCGGACAAACTACGGACAGCACAAGGGACGAGGACAGCACAGTTGCCTATAACACGCACTGTTTTCGCTTTGGGTGTCCCAATTATTTTGGGATCCTTGGGCATTTAAGTAGTAAAACAACTAAAAAATATTTGGCACAGCTTACAAATGATTGTCAGTGGAAGTCAGCTCGGCTAGCGTGGATATTCTACAGTAACAGCTGCGGTGAAGGCACCTGAAAGCAGTCTGAAGTTCTTTGAAAATTATGGAGCCTGTTCCCTAGCTGATAGAGCAGAGCAGCTATCCAAAATGGATCTGGCTTCCCTCTGCCAGTATTCTTCCTCAAATGCCTTCCTTTGCAGTGATCTTGTGCAGGGGGGGGACATTAGGAAACAATGTTAGTGTTTTACTATCACACCCATGGATTCAAAACAGCCATTATAATCCTCACCTCTGCCCCCCCCCCCCAACTGTACTGATTTGAAGTGCTGGGAAATTTCAGCTTTCCTTGCATTCAGATGGAGAACTAACATTTTATAGAAAAGCATTCTTTGTGAGGTGTACATTTTCACTGATTCAGAAGAAGGTACCACACATTTTTTCATAGTAAGGGTTGTAAAGGCCAGGCAGATTAAATTTTTTACTGTGGGAAACAATAAAAGAGTCTGATGAGAAGCTTTTTATGCAAGACAAACAAAGTCAGTTCCAACTGATATTGCAAGAGCCCTTTAAAGGGACAGTTTTCCAAACACATGAAAATAAATTTGCAGGTATCTGTGCAAAAAGTCCTTTTTTATATATTTGAATGACTGTCTGCCTTTTAGTAGGTTAGTAACTGTGTGGCATTTTTCCAGTGAACACTCTGCAGTATATTACGAGATAAACAATCCAGCTAAAAAAAAAAAAAAAAAAAAAAAAACCTCCCCCTCTCTTTTTTCCTTTTTCTTCCTTTTTTTTTTCCTTCCTCTCTCTCTCTCTCTCTCTCTCTTTTTTAAACAGAAAGCAAAGAAAAAGAAGTTTTGTTTAACAGACTGGAGTGATCTGAGAAAATCAGAGCTCAGGTTGCGCATGTGTCAGCTTTTCCATTGCTGATACTGTTTCCTTCTGCTATTCTGCATTTATTTTTAAAAGGTCATTAAGCAAGAGACAAAAGGTGAAGTGCAATGTTACAGATTTATAACCTCCCCGAGCATTTGTTAAACAAAGGGAGAATGCTGCCTCGAACACAAAAGCGTAGGTAAAATAGGTGTCTGCTTTCCATGCTGAGACATCGAAGTCCAGCAGTTAAAGGACGCAAGAGCAAAAGCAGCTAAGTGAAGTATGTTACCAAAGGGTATTCACACCTGTGCCCTATCCCTTACCTTCCTTCAGCGAATTATTTTTCGTTTATTTGAACTCTACCCTTCTTGACACTAAACCTGTCTCATATTAAACTGTCCGTTACTTGCACAAAAGACAATGCAACTTTAAACAATAGCTAGAATTCTGTTCCCATTATAACAAAATTGGTTAAACAACTCGAGCTTTTTATTCCTACAGATTTTGTGCCAAAATCAATAATTCTTCTGGTCACTTTTAATTCTCACCATGTTACACTGCTGCTAGTTTGCCTCTAATGTCTTGCTGAGCTGTCAAATCTCTGGATTATGCTAAAAGTAAATTTTAGTGACTTCTCTAATTGAGTCATTATTTGGAAATGCTATATACTCTAAAGGTAACAGCAGCCCAGCTCATATTCGACTCTCAGTCATTTAAAGAAATATAATTAAGGGGAAACATAAGAAGTTTAAACATCCAGTGCGACATCCTTGTTCACATCTCAAATAGTCAAAGTGCTTCTCTGATATGCTGCCAGCATTTCATCAAAAAGCTTCCACCAAAATTCTCTTTGTTACAAGTTAAAAACTGGGTCTGCCTACGCTCAAAGAGGTTGCATGCTCAAAGATTTATTCCCTTGTTAATGTCTTCTAAACAGGAACGTTTTTATAATCAAAACTGAAGACAAAAAGGCAAGACCACATGGCAAGCAGACATTTCCAACTCCTTTGCTCCTGAACAAGGGTCATAAACACGAGCATGCGCTAATGACCAGTATGTCTCGATCAGATCTTCTTTCATGGAATCCTTTCCTGCTCCTTGGAAAAGTTTATGGGTACAATGTGAGCGTTTCTGATTTAAAAGTCTCTAGCAAGGTTTTCCTTTTTTTTTTTTTTTTTTTTTTTTACTATTATTGAAAGAAAAACATCATCCAAAAAAATTCATCTTTCTGCACTGTTTGCTGATCTCAATATAAAATAAATCCTCTAGGATCTAGATGAAATACTGAAGCATGATTTAGATTGCTGCATGAACATCTGAACATTAGAGCTTGAAAGTTCAGATCCCAGGCAGTCCTGCCCTTGTGAGTCTGAAATGACTTCAATCTATAGAAAAATTTAAGGATTAAATTAAATCCCTGGATAGTGATTTATCCAGGCAGGTCTTGAAAACCTCCAGGGACAGAGATCCCTGCCGCCACGGGCAGCTTGTCCCCATTCTGGACTGCTCTCTGGAGGAAAAATTTTCCTTACAGTAAGTCAGAACTGCTCTTATTTAAACCTGTCTGTTGTCTCTCATCCTTCACGATGCGAAGAGGCTAGCTCCAACTCTACAATCCTCATCTTTCCTGTACTGATGGGGAGGGAAGGGGCAAAACCAGACACTGTCTTCTAGGTGCAGTCAGATGAGTGCCGACTAAAGAGGGAGAATCCCTTCCCTCAGTCGACCGGCTCCGCTCCTGCTGCCGGCTCGTGCTGAGCTTGCTGCCCTCATCTTTAGCTTGCTTTGAGGCTGCATCACATCGGTCCGTGTTCATTGACTCCCCATTGCTAAACCGTTCTTACTGCAGGTAGCTTCTCTGCTAACTCAGGTAAGACTTCAGGAATAAACTTAGCATTCTTTGTTCTTCTCATAGAGTAATTCTACCTGGCATCAGTGCAGAGAACAGTACACTGGGGATCTGTCCAGTGGAGGAGGGATCTGTCTAACAATGCAAGGGCCAGATCTTTGTAATCACCCTGTTCCTTGCATTGTCTCATTACTCCAAACATAATCCTTCTGATTTATTTGTAATGCATTCTTAATTTGTCGCTGGTGGTGTTGGATCCTGTTTCTGGCTCTGAAGCAGCAGCTTTCCTTTGTTGTTATCCAGTTCTTAACATACACTCTTCAGTTTTCCTGCAGTTCCTCATTGGGAGGCCAAAGTTTATTTACAACACATATAAATATTTTTTCCATCAAAATGCTGCATTAAGTGAGGGGACAATTTTTAATCTGCAAATCATCTCAGCCATTGTACACTGAACATAAACAGGACTTAGAAGAACACAGTCCTTTCTATATCGTATCTCAGCAAGCTTTAAACAGGTGAAACTACCTGTGTCCTCAACTACAGCACAGAGCTATCAAAATACCTGACCAAACTTCTCTCTGGATGTGGGGCTGCAGGACTGAAGTGAAGCCTGTTTTCTCAAACTATTTTTATGGTTTCAAACATAGCCAGCACATAATTCACCACCCTTCCAATTTATTTCTTACCAGTTTAGTTCATTGCTGCTACCTCAAGTTTGATCAAAAGCCTCAGAGGAACTGCAGAAAGATAATATAACTTGCAAGATATTCTGAAGAAATAAAAAGCTGTAGATGAGTCAGAAAAAGATACAGATTTGCAGACATGATCTGAAAGACTACTTCAGAGAGCGCTTGCTGAGACAGCATGCTGAAAAACCAAAGAATAAATAAAGTATTTCAGAAAAGAAAATACCTTCATTTAACAAGTTTTCTTTTTTAAATCAACTATATCTGCAAGTATTAGAGTAAAAGGCTGGACCAGATGACTTCTTGAAGTTTTTTCCAACCTGAATTATTTTATGATTCAATAATTTTATACAACATAGTACCTCAAGCTACTATTTCATTTGTATTAAGTCTATGTTACATTGTTGTCCATGGAAAGCCTGACGGTACTTTACTCAAACTGAAGGGATCAAGGTTGCTAAAGGGAAACGGATCTGTTTCTTTCACAGGAGAAAGTGAAATTTGCCTCAGTCTGGGCCCTGAGTGCTCCCCTATGCTTTGCACTTTCTGGAAAAGAAAAGACGTCACTTTAGCATGTTGCACAGAATTAAGGAACAACTTACTGAAAAACGTTCAAAGTCTTAATGTTCAGATACACTATTTTTAAAAACTGAAATGCTCCGTTGTCTCACACATGAACTCTATAAACTATCTGACTTGTACTTTGCACCCAATAAAAATATAACACTGGAAAAATAATTTCAACAGTACTGAGATAAACGATATTGCTTAACCTGGTTCAAGGATTCCTGTATTTTCAGAGATCAGGCAAATACTTTAACAAAGACTGTGTAGCATCTGTTGCCGTATATTTTTAATGGGGGATGAACTACATGAACTCTGATAAACAGCAGCAGCATGGGACTCACCTAAGGACATCTGTTTGCTTGGCAGTCATAATTAAAAAAAAAAATGTGTTAAAAGACAGAACATAAAGCTCACTAGATTAGGTAATATGACACAGGAGACTGCACTGCGCTAGCTGTGTTTTTATGATTTTATGATTGACAACGGATATGAATAGCTGGAATCATCACTGTGTCATTAAATCTAAAATTTAAGTAAGAACAACAGAATTTTCAAGAACTACTGTTATGTATTACACACAGCAGTTAACAGGAAGAAAGTACGTTCAGTTCCTCTAAACCATGTGATCCCATTCATTTGGCCACAAAAATTGGCAGGAAAGTAAGTAATAACTTAGATGAAAGGCTGTACAATATTAATTAGAAAGACAGAAAATAAGCAGTATTTCAATATATTGAAAGGAAGCACTTAACCATTAGAAATCTGTCTATTGCGACCCTAAATGAAAATGAGAGTTGTACTTAACAATTTATTTTCCTCATTTGCTTTCTCCACTAACAGAATTAACACAGAGTGCCTGCTAAGAGGGACTGCTCACAGCTTGGTTTTCTAGACCCTGTTAACAACTACCACAAGCTTCTTGTATCTAGGCACTCCTGGAAGACGTATCTTTCCACCATTTTACTCCCCTTCCCACTTCTTATTCACGCAAAAGCTAAGTAAAGCTTAAACAGGTATACTTTTCATCTTTTTATATTTATCATTTTTAGCCTTAAAATAAGTGTCTGTGCATTCTTTCATTACCTCTGCACTTCTCACCAGCTGGAATTATAAAGGCCCTTTATTTTGTTTTTTCATCAATAAATGTTTCTTCAGCATCAACACAACCACTGCAATGGGAGATGCAAATGCTGCCAACAACTGATTGCATTAAAGCATAACTATCAGTTGAAGCTTAACAAATTAATACAAGTTTTCCTAATGACCTTCAGTTTTAAGGGGGTCAGTTTTCACAAAAATTGAGATAAAGACCTGAACTTGATCCACCATATCCTTTCAGCTCTGCCTGCAGAACAACAATTACACGAGAACATGGCACTGTCCTATGGGCTTCCTGATGACCTGTTCAGTTATCTGTCTCTCAGACCCTACTGGTTTTGTTTGCACAGACAAAAGGACTCAATTGCAAAACCCAGAAAAAAAAAAAAAGATAAAGTCTGTCTTAATGATAAACACTATTTAATCCAAAAAAGCCCCCAAGAGCCTTGAGAGAGTTTGCATGTACAAAAACAGAATCTTATCCATCTGTTTTAGTTTCTTATTTTGACAGATATTGAGACTATTAGAGGGTGCAGAATTTCTAAATTCTATGAATATGTTAAAAAATATTGATTTACATTAAATCCAGAAATATTCCTACAATTATTTCCAGTTTGTGACTGTTTTTGCTAAACAGTCCTTATCAAACATTGCTTTTAATTTTCAAGAACAGGAAATCTTTTACACATGAACAAGGAAGCTGAAGGCTTGTCCCAAACAAAAGGAATAATCTTCCAAGATTCTGTTAGGTTTTTATTTTCCTGAAATGATAAATCAGCAAGCACGCATGACTGCATTTTACTAACTTCTTGCTTGTATTTACTGGACCTAAAGCAGGGGGGGGAAGGATAACAAAAGCTGAAATTAATACACACATTGATCCTATGGGTATTCAGCCAGTCAGGGGCAGCTGTGCCTGCAGTTTGTGTGCTTTCTCAGGACACTTAATGGCACAGATCTGCAGATAGCAGACAAGTCTACTGCACAGAGACAAAAACTGACACCATCTCCCATGTCAGCCAAGGGGAGTGTAGGGAACATGAGGATATGCTCTTGCCATAACCTGCAACCCCAGAACAGATACAAACAATGGAATACAGATAAAAAATGCTTTTGGAGTTGGGCTTTCAAGAGGAAGTGGCAGTGGTCAACTCCTTGTGGTAGCAGGGCACGTACGTAGGTTAGTATATCCATACCTCCTCTCGCTCTGAAGGAAATACTGTTTTCTACATAAGTTGTAAGAAGTCATTTGCCTTTCCATCGCTTCCTCCCAACAGCAGAAAACCCAAAAGTCATTCAGACTATGCACTTTATCTGCTAAAAGTTTATAGGAAGGCTACGTAACTACCTTCAAGTGCAGCCCATGTATTTCAGTACCTGTAGACATACAGGGAAGTATCCACACAAAATGCTAGAGTATCTCATTTCACAACTTACAGATGTTACAGAATTGTATTATAGTTAATTAAGCTGTTAATTTCAGGCACTCCTTGTCTAAAACACGTACAGTTTTGAGTCAGAAAGTAAAAGATGTTCAACAGCAAGAAATGCCACATTTTCTTGGTCGTGATATAATCCCTTCACACATTTAAGGGCCCTTGGTATTCTTCAGAATCCAGTAAAGCCTTATTACTGGAAATAGCACATATGAATACCTTTGGTAACTGGAAGTTTAATTTCTTAATTTCAATACCTAAAAGCCTTAAGAGGGGAAATTCAAGACAGGGGCAACTCTATCATATTCTTAAATTAAGCTTTCAATATTGAAAATGAACAAATGACTCAAGTGTCATTAATAGAATTATCACACTGGTGAAGAACGAACGATCTGAACGCTTGGCAATCTATTACTAGGCCGTAAAGATGACAACGCTGGGCAAGTATCATATTTTAATCCTCCACAAATGCTCCAACTGCAGCTGATGGAGCAAGCGCCTGCCACACTTCCATAGGGCCAGCAGGGCCTGGCACCAGCCGCGGAAGCTCCGTGGTGACACTGACGCACGCTAATCCTTGGCTGAGTATCCATTTAGCATCTTCAAGGGCCATAAAATAAGAACAATAGTTCATTTCCAGCTAAACATAACCACGCTGTTTTTGGAAACATTCAGAAAACAAACAATACCAGCTGATAATGTGACAGCTTACTGTGGACTTTGGTCCAGTTGCCAGAACAACCAGATTTACTTCCTTTTTGGGGAAAAAAAGTGATTATAATTCTAGTAAGTCTCATATAGTCAATCACAGCTCAGAGGAAATGTCTCAACATTATGTACAATCAAGAAGAACATACGTGAGCAAGTGCTCATAGAAGGGGGAACAGCAGCAGGAACACATCAGTATGCCAAGTCTGTACCTTAGGTCCCTTAAGATCCTTATTTCAATACTCTGTTTCCAAGAGCAAAACCTTGGAATGTGTGGATGCCTCATATATACCCTCACGTACATAAGGCATCATTTTACTTACATTTGGCTGGTTTCTTAGAATACATATTACAATTGCTATTAACAGCAGCACTAAATACATGATTCAACCAAAAAAAAAAAAAAAAAACACCACCAAACAAAAAAAAAAAATCCCTGATCTTTGTGGATAGTTTCAGATAAAGTTCCATGAACAAGCAGTAAGATACACTTTGCTGAAGTTCTGTATTACTTCCCAATTGCAATCTGGCTGCAAGTTCTCATCTCCAAGCAAAAGTAATTTCAATGTTGACCTCTTATTCCTGTACCTCAGTTGTTACCCCTCCAGTGAGTAAGCAAAAGATAAATATTTTTGCCTTTGACTTTCTACTTTGTTAATCTCAAATCTCACATCAACTAAAACCTAGTAGTAGGATACAACCAAAATACATTGGCATACATTAAATTGTATTAATAGACACGTTCATCATGAACTGGAAATATCCTACAGCAAATCTTATATTCAACTCCGCATAAAGAGAAATATGTTCTTAGATGGAGTATTTCCTATATCTTTCTCTTCCCTTTTTTTAATCTGTGCTGTGGAAATATGCAGGGAGTTCTTCCTCTAGAAGCAATAATATAGCAATGAGCCAGTTCTCTAATAGGATTTACCTTGCCCATTTTATATCCTATGCAAATTTTTCCTCAATGAGTTTTTGCCATTAGCATTATTTGGATTTGTGATGAAGCACATGCTCCTAAAAAGCTATTCTTAATCTCTGTTTATACTGTCTCTCTATCTTATTTTCTCAGGTGGTACTAGAAGTGGGTTTCTGAATGGCTTCAAGTTTTTTCCCCTTCAGAAAAAAAACTGCTCAGAAACCAAAGCAACCTACTGAAACGGTGATGGCTAAGTAAATGGCAAACACATTTCTTAAGATCTGTATTAAAAAAAAAGAAATCACCCTCTGTATTTACGACATTCATAATACAGGAAATAATTATAATACCTGAAATGAGATATACTTTTAACATTCAGATGGACCAAATGTCCTCCTGTTTTCCAACCCAGATTATTCTATGGTTTTAGAGACCTAACAGGTTACAAAATAGAATCATAGGAAACTAAGGCCTCGTGTACTACCAACGTGTGACTCTCTTCCTTTAAGGTACAGGAACGAATTTCCTTTGCTGGCTAATGGAACAGTTGAATTCTCTATTTAAACAAATTAGTAAGTATCTACACAGAAGCAGTAAAGATGCATTGTTTTTTGCCTGTTATTATGAATTATATTTATTTTTCACCTGTATCTTTTCTTTTGCTCCCTTGTGCCTTTTGTATGAATCGTATCTTGAAAGCTGTTTCCACCTGAGGAAAACAGATAATCCACTTGATTTAAAATGCACAAGTTATCAACTATAATAAAATAAAATAAATTCTTAACCCCCAAATTACTAAGCATTATTTACTTCATATTATAATGTGAAAACTTTAATTTCAGAAATCGGTCCTCCTGGCAAGACAAAACTCTGCATTAATAAATAATATGCAGAATATGGCTGCTGCAGATAAATATTGTTTTATTATCTCTCTGAAAGAGGTTCAAAATAAGTTTTTCCTTTTTTGTGAGCATGTTAAGAAGTCTGAATTATGGTTAGAATTTAAGGTTCACGCTCACAAGGCTTCCGGCATCCACTTATCCAAGGCGGCAGACAACGCTGCCATCCTGTGGCTGTGAATACCAGACACCAATACAGTTCCAAATCAAAGGAAAAGCTAAGCATATAGTCCATTACGTGATTTTTTTTTTTCAAAACTTCTTCTCAACCCTTCAAATAACAGAAATCTTTGCATGATTTTATTTTATGTTCTCTATTCCTGGAACATTTTAAAGTAAAATATTTCCCTACTTTAGGCTCAAAAGGAGCTTTGTTTATCACTGTGAGAACCTGGGAATAAAATTATTACAGGCTAGATTTTAATTGTCCGAGTACATATATAAAAATAAAGCAACAATATTAAAATAGGTGTTTGATTTTTCTGTCTGTTCTAATAACCTGCAGAAGGATTCTCACAGGTAGGTAGCTAGGAAGTCCACGTGCAACCACTCTGCTTCTAAACCATCACTGGTCTCATTTTGGATCTGTCACTATTATGCCACAAAACAATGAGAACCACTGAATTAATGCAGTTCAGTGCACTAGATCTTCAGACTTATCTCTAAGAAGGAAACACATCTCTCTCTCTCTCTATCTCTCTCCCTCTCTCTCTCTCTCTGTCTCATGTACAGGCACACATTTTGAAAAGCCTTAAA
The DNA here is from genome assembly GCF_028389875.1 of Rhea pennata. Taxonomy (NCBI): domain Eukaryota; kingdom Metazoa; phylum Chordata; class Aves; order Rheiformes; family Rheidae; genus Rhea; species Rhea pennata. Next base: position 2,759,976 of record NC_084682.1, read on the forward strand.
TGGACTAATTCTAAAAACAAGCAGAACATACTTAAAACGGAAAACAGAAGCAACTTAAAAATCAAAATTTAGAAGTACCAAGATAATATGTTAGCTTTTCTAAGAGATACACTGGACAAACTGCAGAGAACTGGTATGCTTCCTCACATGTTTCAATCTTTTGCATCTATAAAAAGATTTAAAGTTAATGAAAACTCTACAGAAACTTCAAAGCAGAAAAACAGCTATTAAAAAGAAGCTGACAAAAGGTGACACTTCATCTGCATCCACAGTATTTAATTTGTTTGAATAATATAGTTACAGATAAACAGGTTCACTCCATATACAATTACCAATATTTTTTTTTTTTATACAGCTCATATTCCAGTACATCAACACTATTTTATTTACAAGGTATTTATGTACATAACATCTCTCTAAAGTCAGTGCATTGTCAATAAGTTTTATACAATAATTTACAAAGTGAATGTAGTTAGTTAACTTAATAAATTTACTACTAATTCATGAATTAATTTAATTAAAAAAAATTAATTACAACCAATGTAACAAACACAGAAGATCAAATAACATTAGTAGATTGTGCTACCTGCTTAAATGAAACATTTTAAAGTAAATCATTTGAAATCCTTTCACTTTTCATGGAGTTTGCGCAGGGAGGAATAGAGAAATGGACACTGAAAGAGCTTCTAACCTAAAAATTTTACAATTCATGTTTACTTTTCCTCAGACTCAAGGTTTAGACCACTTGAAGATAAGAGAACATACAGGATAGGGAGCAATACTTTACAAATTCGACAATACTTATTTTGGAACTGATCTGCTGTCCTTACAGAGGCACAACCTCCAATAAAGACAGTGAGGTTTTTGCATAAGTAAAGACAGCAAAACCAGCTGATACAATTTCTTAAATGGATAAAACTCAGATCTTTCTGGAAATTATACACTTACCAGTAGGCTTGGCGTTGTTGTAAAGCGTATTAGAAGGAAGCCAAACATTAACTTCAGAGATCAACAATGTAAGTTATAAATTTTGTTAGTGAAGACAATCTAAAGAATTTGGAAGATGTCTTGATAAAATTAGTAAGCTTCTAAGACTCGGCTGAAGAATAAAAGGCTGAAAGAGCAAATTGTTAATCTTGATTCAGATATGCAAAAAAATTAACACTGAAACAGCCATCTTTCCTTCCTCAGTCTCTGCTAAGACTCGATCAAGCTTTCCTTCATACAATTAGCCTGCTGACTTAAAAGAGCATCTTGCAAGGACATGGAAAGCAGTTGTTTTAATTGCAAGTATATGCATAACCTGTTGCAAGAAAGAATTTGAAAAAGGCAAACCAAATTTTGAAGAAAAAAGTCCTATTAAATTATGAAATCAATTTAAAAAAATCCATGAATGCTACGATAGCTACCTGACAGCCACAGCTTCTTATCTGTTTGAAATACACAGTGGATAATTCACAGCCATTCACTCCAGAGCCCTTACAACAACAAAAACAAACTATGTTTTTGAATTTAATTATATGAATTTTTAAAAGTGCAAATTTAAAAGCAACACCAGTCATGAAACATAAGCTCAAGCATCTTTCCTTCCAAAAGCTGGGAACACTTCGTGCAATGTGCACTTTTTAAGACACCATGCATATAACCACAACTACTCTCTTCAACCTGAAGTTTCTTTTCTGAGGCATCTCAAAAGTCATAGCACTCAAAAAAAAAATAGCACTCTTCAGGCTGAAAAGTCATTCCTGAAACATGTTGATTTGCACAGCCACCACGTGGAGAAAACACAATTATAATAAAACCATTCAAGTGCAGAAATTAATCTCCTCTAAAATTATGATTTGGTTGTGCTCCCAACATACAGAAAGAAAGCAATTGACACATATTAGTGATGGCAAAACTGGAAACATTTCTAACTCTCAATATTCAATCTTTAAATTCGTGCACTTTTCATTCTCTTGCTTTCCTTGTTTTGCCAATAAAATGCAATAAAACTGCAGGAAAAAGGAGGTAGCAATATCATGCTGTCCAAAGACAACACTACATTTTTTTCCCCATTATCTTAAGTCTAAGGACAGCCTTAGGATTTTGTTAGAATAACTGGTAAACTCTACACTACTTTGTTTAGCTCTTATTTGGACTATTTAATTTAGCTCTTATTTGGTCCTAGTTGGCTTTTCTCAAACCATTTTATTTAAAGGCCAATGGCAGTTTCAGCCTGATGTCTAACATCAGAAATGTTTAGAACATGTAGTGAGATAACAGAACAAAACAATACTATCTTTATATTTACTGCTATTTAATTAGGGTTTTCTCTTTGTGCTTTCATATCCCAGGTACAATAACTACACTTAGCTTAACTGTTTCACTAACATTTTCGCCAAATGCAAGTTTCAGCATGTTATCCCTCACACTCTCAGAACAGTCCACGGAAGATCACCTGCTTACTGTAAAACACAGTACTTCTTGTAATCTGACTCAAAGTCTTCATCCATGCTGCTTGTGTCTGCCATCTTTTTGCCCTCTATCTTTGGCAGAAATTGTGCATAGTCTACCCCCTGCTGCTCGTAGAAAAGAATGTAGGCAGAGTCGGTGTCGATTTCATCGGGATGCAATTCCTGCGAAACAAAAACGTTTCCTGAAATACGCAATGGCACGACTGCGTCACTGACACTGAACTTCAACACGCGCGTTGGCCCTAGAAACTGTCTTTTTTTAAAACAGCAGTTTGCAGCAAGAAGAATCACATTTTCTCAGTCTCCCTTATTATTAGTTATCAGGCTCCATTATTTACTTGAAAAACATAATGAATTTTCAGTGACAAGTGCAAATAGTTAGAGATATTGAAACTTAATTATTCAGTAATTGAATACAAAACAGCTAGCATAATGAAAAAACACTCTTGGACTTCCACTTTCAATAACTTCTCCATCTTTGTACAAAATAAGTATCTTTCCTTACCCATGTTAGCAGCTGATGAATATATACTAACATGAAAAAACTCACATATGATTTCAGTTCACAGTTTTAATATTCATCTGATGTAGATTTTGAGCTACCCATGGTTTCAAAGAACGGTTCTCAAAAACATGCATTTCTTTGATTCTAGGTACCAAAGGAAAAAAATATTTCTTACAAAAATAAAACATTTACCTTACAGCTACTGTCATTGTAGCAGTACCACTTGTTGTTTGGGTTTTTGGCATAAGTAACATAATGACCCCCTCCCATAATTCCTGAATGGCACTAAAAAAAAAAAGAAAAGAAAAGAAAAAGAAAAAAGGGAAAGAAAAAAAAGAAACAAAAAAGAAGATAATTTTGGATGAAACATCAAAAACACAGAATTCACAGAATAATATGATAAATTCATATTCTTTCCATAAGTAACAATGGTTCATGACAATCTATACTTGCCAAAGATGCCTAAATGCTACAGACTCTTTTAAAATAAACCTCTTCTCTCTAAAGTAGTAATGCAGCATACTGTATATGACAAAAATAATTTTATGCATGCTGGCCCCAGCAATTCAACATAGCCAGACCAAGGCCAGTCCTCCTCTCCTACCTCTTTTATGCCTTTATCATTTTCCTTCACTATCAAATCTTGTTTCTCTTTTGTTTTCCTTTTTCCCCCATCTAAAAACAAAAACCTAAAAACAATTCAAGCATTAGCACACAGAAAAGTCCTGCTTGATAAAAGCAAGAGACAGACAACCTGAGAAGTGCATTCTAATTCTGATCGACTGTGCTGTGCTTCACAGCTTGCTTTTTTTTTTTTTTTTTTTTTTTTTTTTTAATGTCTGAGGCTGACTAAGCTTACATATTCAAGCAGAAAAAACATTAGGCAAAGATATACTTTTCAGTTATACTCAGTTTTATGGCAATTTTATTTTGCTCACAATGACTCTACTTTGCAATCTTTGACAAGAAATCTCTACTTTTCATAACAAAAACAGTAAACATATCAGCTTACTTAAATATCTACTTACCGAAATTGCATATAGATTGTAAATAGGGTTAACACAAGCTTCTTCTCTTTGGTCATCTGCAATATCCTCCTCACTGTGGTTATCAATTTGACCATTGATACTTCCATTACTATATGCATTCTGCTCACAAATGTATCCGTTGGCTAAAGTCATCTCAGTGTCCTGAGCAGTGTATAGTTCACTTTGGCTACCACCAAAAATCTGCCCTCTAGTAAGAGCATCACCTTGATCAGAAGTATATTTCTGTTCCTGGTCAGTACCATTCTCTTTACTTGCATCCAAATTTTCTTTGCTATTTGACAGTTTGTTTTTACCTAGCTGTGGTAGCCGCAGGCGCCCTTTACCTCTTCCTAAAGTCCTTGGGCTACTATTTGGGCTACTGTTTTTACTTGAAGGACAGCTGGTTCCACTTTTCCTTCCCAAAGACGGAGATGCTGCAACAAAAGACAAATACAGACTTGAAAGATAAGTAAACATATGGTCTAGATTTTTTAATAAAAGATTTCTTTCAATAACCAAACATTGAAAATCCACTGTTTCATTGCAGCTTATGAGTGGTATATAAAAATAGGATTGTCTGTGTGCACACAAACACATGCACACTTATATGCAGGAGCACATTCCTCATTCTTAATCTGGTCCACTTACATGAACAGACAATGCCAGTACCAATAACATCACTGAGTAACTTCATTTCTTCATAGCAATGCTTCATTAAGTTTCCCACAGGAAACAGCAGGGGAAAATGAGTGTTTCAGAATAAATTTAATTCTTTGGCCAACAAAATACTAGCATTTTGTTAAGAGGACGTTCCCCCCTCCTCCCCCCCAAATAACAGCATTTACTGGAGTGTGCTCTATTTCCTAATTATTACTTACCTTTGATATTATTCAAGACTGTAGTAGTGTTAAGGGAAGATGGACTTCTGTTCAGTACATCCCCTTCACCTGCTGTGTAAGTGATCTGCAGATCTACTTTTCTAGACTCCCCTTGGAGAGTCCGTGCATCAGGAAGGTCATCAACATGGGGAGTTAGCTGTTTTCTTTGCAAATGACTTGGATCCCTTTGTACCAAAAAGGCACTTGGGTCAAAATTTTCCCGGGGAAATTTAACAATTTTTTGAGATTTTATCCAGCGGCCATTTACAAACTGAAATCTTTTCAGGTGAATGATCTAAGCAGAAACATGATAGAAAAAGTCAAAGGAGGGCAATTACACCACAACGACCTAATTTCACTGCTAAAAGAAGTTTTTGTTCCTGAAACATAAATATTTTATCATGTATTAATAAAAAGTAAAAACACTATTTGAATATTTTGATTTTGGGTACAAGCTGATAAAATACGGAACTAATATTTTCAGGGGGAAAGTGATAGAAAAGGTTGCTTCACTTCAGTCACCAGTGCTGTGTATAACCTACAAATTTGAAAGGCAACACACCCAGGTGTTATGTAACTAGATCAAAGATCAAGACTGTGCTACCAAGAAAGACTGCCTAAATGTGAATTTGTCAGAGCAGATCAAAGAGAATGCAAAATGCAACCCATTTGCTGCAATATATCAGCTAAAAAGATGCACAAGAATTTGAGGTTTGAGTTACCTGCTTGCATTATGGAAGTGCATGATGCAAACAAAGTTAATGCCCCTGCTGAGACAGTGAATAGAAGTAAATATAAACCTTCTTATTTAGTAAGAAAAAGGAGAAATACCTAGCAATTCAAAATTTGTGAGGAATGTACTTTGTTTCTGCTGTTGTAGAGGAAAATTATACAAGATCATACCAAAATAGGGGGAAGCCTCCAAAGATCCAGTTTTTTGGTGGCCAAACAATGGGTCTTGCATTTGGAACAGTAGTACATCTCATCTTCTCCCAATTCCTCCTCACTGGTGAAGGCTCTAAGACAGCTGTCCAGATTGATGGGCTCTGCTTGAGCTCGTCGGCTTTGTTCAACACTTTCATGTTCTTCTACAATCTAAAGAGGTGAGATTAAATTTAATTTGACTTGAAAACATACAAACTGCTCAGAGGAAGGCTGTATTTAAAGTACCATAGGAGAAACATATCATATAGTTATTTAAGATTAGAGATCCAAAAATAGCTGCACTAATTTGAGCAGCTATTTTATTTCAACTATGAAATGGAAGAATACAGATAATGTGCTGTCCTTATTCTTAGTTTTTGCATACTCACAACGCACTAGTTTATGAATTCAACTCACAAATCGGAATAGTTCTTCTAGATTAATTCAGTTGTGCGCTTACTGTTATTTCTATTTTGTAGACTCAGTGAAGCAACTTTATTTACTTACACACAACTATTTATAGCACTGGTGTCCTTCGAAAGTGTACCAAATTAACATACTTTGCACTATATTGTGGCAAGTAGGCCAAAAGCAATTTAGAACAGCCAGAAAATATGCATCTGTGATGTCTTATAAGACTCACTTTCATGTTATAGACATGTAGGAGGTCTAAAACTAAGATAGGTTTATCCAGAATATATTCTTCAATGACTAATGCCTTTAGTTTAATAATAAATAGATGAAATCACTAAAAGAAAAAGTGTATCTTCCAAACTTAGTCTTGGTAAAATGGGATGTGTTTCAGAGCTATTAACATTCAAACACTGCAGGCTTTATGCCATAATTTTACCCGCTCCTGTGATGTTTGGTAGCGTAGGTGGAGTGCTGTTGGATCCCAGTCTACAGCAATGTAAGCATTTCCAACACAAGCTCTATCTTCTGTGCACTCAATTTTACAGCCACGACAAAATCTAAAACAAAAAGTTAGACGTGATAAACAAACTGCAATCACTCAGATTTACATTAATTCACACCCCAATTCTGCTCCTTATTAGATACACCTCCACAGCTACAGGCCTTGCCCTCAGTGTAAGAGGGTTGCTTTTTTTTGTTTTTTTCTTGTTTGTTTGTTTGTTTTTCCAGTAAAGATATCCAAGGCAGTTCTCTATTTTGCCACAAAACTCTATAATAGAGATGAAACACTAAAGCATTTGGGTGAGCTCAATCACTTGATCTTGACCACTTGCTCTGCATAGAGTGCTGAGCTACACTAACTACCACTCTAACACTACTACAGTTCTTTGTCTCCACAGGTATTCTACAGTATGATAGCTAACATGCACTATTTATCTAGCTGTAGGAGACACCTTTTTATACATAGTATATTGTGTGGTATAGTGTGTGGTCTGAATATCTTCCAGCAACAGTCTAGGATTTTCATTAACATATCCTTGTTTAGGAAAAATTCCAGAAGTCTTCCCGGGGCTCGTATCTATTGACCATTTTAGCTTTTACTTTTCAAACGCACAGAAACTGCTAATGGTAAATGATTTACATCCAGAGTAGTCTGCTGTCATATGAAACCATCATAAATCATCTAAATACTTACAAATGTGCCCCTGTACATTTACACACTTGAACAGGGAAGACTGGAAGGGGTTAAGAGGTTTTTGATAATCTGATGCCTATCTCCTAATTTAAATTTTCTGTGTCAGCAGAGTTTTCAGCTCTTCAAGTCATAAAAGCAATTCTGCAGTGAAAGTCTGCCACATGGGGGTTCTAGTTAGATTAGATTCTAGACTCCCATTGTTTGACATTACCTCTATTCTGAAACATATCAAAAATCCATTATCATAAACTACATTTCTGCTGAAGTGACCCCATGCTTAAAGCTAAAAAAGACAATTTACTTGTACCACGGACACCAAGCGCAGGAGTTTCCATCCTTCTGAACTACTCTCAGAGTGAACGGATACTGATATCCCATGCTGTCATCACTGAAACAGAAGAGAATGCAACATGAAACTTGGGCATTCATTCAGATTGCCTATTACATTTGACCTTACTTCATTATCCCTTGCTGTTTACCAAAACACAACCCCCCCCCCCCAAAAAAAAAAATCTGAATGGTTAGAAACACTAAACATAATATAATAAAATAGGATCTGCCTTTATGTTGTCTGAATTCCAAACATGCACATCATAGCATTAGGCACAAAGAGGCACAATTAAAATATACCTCAATCACACATTCACACTACTATCAATACTTCTTCACTATTTTTACACACAGTAATAAAACTAAAGAGAAAGGAAAATTCGATAATATTTTTAAAGTTCTTGCGAAGGTAACAGATCCCACATAAGCATCAACAGTAGCAAAGTTTTCTTGACATATGCTGGTGGGCACACAAATCAATTAACACAAATCACACAAATCATTTAAGCTATAGCCAAGACTATCAGTTTCACAGCAGCACATCCAGGTAGAAAATGGTCACTCATAAATTGCTTTATATAGTGAAAGAAATTAAAGCATTAAATCACTATATATTGAAGACGTGAGAAAGTTATTTACTAGAGACAACACAGCAAGAAAAGAGAAAAGAGTTTGTGATAAAACTCAGAAGTAGCATAATGAGAAAAATCTGTTAAAGGACAAGTCTCATGCATACAAATTGACACATCCCCAAATAAAGGTGAAATTTTCAGTCTATTTAATTAAATCATTAAGAATCTGTCATTTATGCCCACACTGCATTAACATGGATTGGCTCTGATGATGACAGGAATTTAACTGAGCAAGAACATCTGAAGTATTTCCACAGATGCGTATCGTTCCGTACTAAGCGTTGGTGAACACAATCGTGAGCAGGTGTGCAGATGGAAGCAGACATCACAGTTTAAAAGACCTGGTCTACCATTCCTTCTGCCCCAACAATTAGCCTACAAATTCCAGATACAGTGCTTTTGTGTGTGTCTGGGGAGGCTGGGAGAGGAAGAAAGAGGAGGGAACCAATTCTCTAAAAAGAATCAGACTTAGCATCAAAATCATCAGCCACAACGCAGAATTCAAATGACAGAAAGCCCTCCCCCTAAAAGAGCCCTCACAGTTTAAACAGTTTCACAAGAGAATTAAATATATAGAAGACACTTTATTAAATACAGTCTCATTTAGAAAGCTATCTGAAAATTATCTTATTTTCACAAAGCTACTATATTGCCTTTTATTGTCTTTATTAAATCACAGGACTTTTAAATGACTTCCTACAGGAATAACCCACTAGATGGAATCTGCAGGCAGAAAACATCTGAGGTCAAAGCACATGCAATTGTTCCTACAACTGTTGACATTTAAATCTTAATTATACATTAAAAACCATACATTCATTCCATGGAGGTGTTTTCAGCACTTAAAACGGATAAAAGATGAAGAATGAGCATTTTTTAAATTTTCTAAAGGAATCTAAACCACTAGATTAGGTGATTCAAGTCAAAGGTTGGCATGTGATACTCACCAGTCTTGTGCATGATTACTAGCTTCCTGAGGAGGGAGAGGGCTAGCAAGCCTGGAAACCTGAATCCACACTGCATCATACAGGTCTTTTTTCCGTGTATGAACAGTACAAGGAACAATTAGTGGCATTCCAAAGAGGCTAGGACGATTCTTTTGAGATGAAAGAAAATATAACTCTGTCCGCATCTGCACACGTGAAACAAGAGAATGACTCATGTATAAGTATGCATTAACTCACATTACCCTAATTATTACAATGCTGACCTTGTTCCTCATTTCAGTCTCTGGCAATTAAACAAATTATTAGTTGGATTAAAAGTATTCAATTTCCGTAATCTTTTCAATATTAAAAAGCTGAATTTTGATCACTGACTTCAAACCGCCTGAAAATTTAATTGTATTTTATGATACTGTGGCATTAGACCATGTCAATGCTTAACATAAGCCTGTGTTTCAACCACATACCTTTTCTTTTTAATTTCAAAAGATGCAAATTTTCTTACTTTAACCACCATATGGTAACTTTACAATGCAGACAGATACTAATATCTGTCCCAAAATGACTTCTACACTAGGCAAGTTTATGTCCTCCAGAGAAAGAAAACTTTTATGTGTAAAGAACATCATGGGAAGTTAATTTGGGCACTACAAACTTGTACACTTCCAAGCAGATCAACTAGTCTTTGTGCTTCACTCTTTCCATCTGTAAAAAAAGGGATTTAACACACTGACCTAATGATACTGAGGTACAGTAAACTGCTACTGAGCCTTACACAAGTTTTATGCAACTGATCTACACCATTGATAAAATTTTTGACAATGACAAGCATGGATTCCTGGCATAACTTCCACACGTAACTTTAACGCTTTGTAAGCTGTATAACTAACAGCAGAAACTGCTCAAAAGTATTACACTGCTTCCCCTAAGAGATTCTGCCAAATCTTCAATCAAGATTGTGGTGGTTAGCCACTACTTGAGAAACCAAAGCAAAAAAAGACCAACACAAACCTGTTGTAAAGAGATAGAGCCCACAACCACTAGGCTCTAACTGTCAACCAATTCTAAAGCCTGGAGACAGAACATGCACAGAAAGCAAGATTGTTTGAGGTGTCCAATCACCCAGCTTTCATATTTAGATTTCAACTTGGCTACAAAGGCTTTTACAAAGAGTAGTTCATACTAACAGAGTGACCCACAAATGCACTATATATCTTCACTCTATTTCTGTGTAAGAAATAAAGGTGTTCCACAAAATGGGAAAGAAATAAATTTTACTTTTTTTTTTCCTGCTCAGAGAGTCCTGGAACATTTTATCAGTGAGTCAGTGAACACCCAAGTATGCATGTCAGCGTTAAAGAACTGGGAAGCACGCCAATATTGAGGAAAGAAAAATACACCAACATTAGCCATTACAAATTAAATCCATGAAGGAGAACTACGTGCATGCCTAACAGGGAAACGTGTATTTATGTTCCCTCTTTTTAGGAATATACATAAGCTAATCGCACAGACTTCAAAAGAAAACCACGCTAACTTTGGGAAAGTATGTTACACATAACTTAGAATGCAGAATCTACTCACCATTTTTCTGTGGACTGCAATTATATACCCTGTACATGGACTATCAGAAAGCAAGGGTACATGACCATTGAGAGTCCAGTTGGCAAGGTTATTACGTTCTGTTCCACATGGCACTACAGTATTTGGCATTCCATTTGGAATTAGGGTTGGTTTGCGAAGGTCCCCATTCATCATTATATTGGGTGCTCCATTAGTTGATGGCCCAGTTGAGAGATCTGTAGATGTACAATTACTCTCAACAATTTACAGCAACCAGAACTGGTAACAACAAATACGATTTTTCTGCCTTCCATTCTGCCCAATGTATTTCATGAAATATTTTCTATTCTCCTTCAGACCAATATCTAATCCTTTCCTTACAACTGTGTAAATTCAGAGCATGCAGTAACAAGAAATAACAGAATTGTTTACAATCCATATATGAAATCACAAACAGTGAAACAAAAAAAAAAAAATGAAAGCATGATACTCAGCTTTGGTTTCTAAGTATGTCCTGCCTTATAGCCAATCTGCATGTTTCTTGTTTCTTTATTATTTGAAATATGATGTTTCATTTTACCTGTCTGCGTAGGACTTGATGCTGATGTAGGGGATCCTGGAACTGGTATTTCAAATGCACACAAGAACCCACTCACTGATAACCGGACTTTCTGGTTGTCTTGAGGAAAGTTCTTCAGGAAAAAAAAGAGAAAGCTAATGAGACACATACATACTTTTATCTGTGACCCAGAATATTTCATTCTTTTGCAAACAGTACAACTATCACCTCATCTCTCCTCTCCTATCTGCTTTTTTATAGCTACAAGGAAAAAGGAGAGCCAAAAATCACATGACTTTGTAGATCTCTGCAGCAAGATCCGAGAGCACTATTACTGGTTCTCTAAACAGAGTGAAAGCACCCAATTTCTACCCTCTGAAAGTAGTTCTAATCCTGTTCAATGACAGCAAAAAAGTATATATATACACACACATACACACTACATAAAATCTAAGCCAGTCATTCATTATACTTCCAGCCTCTTGGTGTTTAAATTCATCACAGCACTTTAACTTGAGTCTTAATATGTTGAGAAGATTTACCTTTTTCTTCTAAACATATAATTACTAATCAATTCAATTAAAGTTTTGCAAGCTTCTATGTCAATTTTCATTTTGGTTACAAGTGGTTTATTATGGTTCAGTTGCCTTCAATTTTAAATCTGTTTAAAGTAAGCCAAATTGAGGTTTTAAAATGATATAAAAGTTCAGACTTGACTAAGCTGAATTTATTACTACATTTTTAGTTATGTCATGTCAGGGCTCCTGTAGGCAACATACAGTGTCAAAAAGAGAGATGGAGTATGCTGATGCACACAAATAATCAGAAATATCAAAACTATGTTGCAGCAATGATTTTTTTTTTCCTTTTTACCTTTATATTGGAGCTATGCACTTCTGCAAGTAGAATCTGTTCTGGTTTTAGCCCGCAGAGTTCACTTAACTGTTTTTTCAAACCTGTATATTTTTCATCCATGTTCAATCTCAGACCATATCGAACAGGAGTAGTACCATCTAATTTAATTACTTTAAATGGAAAAAGAAATATCTTAGTCAGTAAACCAGGTAAAATTTAATAGAATAATACATTGTATCTACTTATTAGAAAACATTTTTATTCCATTTTAAGATCTGTTCATTTTTTCATTATCAGACAATTTTCAAGGTCCACAAAGACAAATGCCAGAAAATCTCCAACTGCCTAGGTCACAGAAAATGGTTTCAAATTTTCTTCTTTTATCACCATTCCTTTTGCCTCTTCTCCCACAATGAATGAGTTTTTCATAGAATAATTCAAAACCCACAAAGTAATTTGTTTGTGTATTCTTTCCCCTCTCCCCCCCTTTTTTCCCTCTAGACAGACTTAAGACAACCTATACAATACAAATTTTCATTACCAGAAGGAAAACATGCAAAACTGAGATTTTGAGATCTTATGTATTATGTACTTTAGTCAAAATTGAAAATGGATCATCTATGCTTGTTTCAGAAGATTTTACTTTAACTGTATTCCAGTGAAAATTCTTACAGTCTAATCTCTTACACTAAATAGCTATACTATTTTTTAAAAATTTAACTGCATTGCTAGTAAGTGCTAACACAAACAAAATCTGTTTTGTGACTGTTCCTTGAAAATCTGTTTTGCATTTATAATTTTCAGGAAAGACAAGTATATAGGGTGTTAAACCACTACCCACCTGTAATTTCTAGGTGCATGTAGCTATCCATTGGTAAAGGCAAGGATAAAAAATTGAAAGGGTCAAATCTAACACTTATATGTCCACAAGTTTTACATTTTACTTGTGACTTAAGCTGCCCATGAAATAAATCTACGACAATGGATCTGTTTCTTCTCAGATGGTTTTCCCAGGCCTAAGATAAAGTGCAGAAAAATAAAATAAAGTTAGAAACTGAAGACTACTTGCTGGAACTGCAGAGGGAGAATATGCTGGATATTTCCAGAGCTTCATCAGCCTATGGAACTGAAGTATTTTCCTGCAGAAGTTGTTTACTAATTTATAATACATGGGTAATATTTAGTTTCAATATTAGTAAAGAAAAGTTCATTCTATTAAGACAATAACCGAGGTATGAGATCATTTAAAAAGCTTCTGAAAAGACTATGAAGTATTTTGAAAAGTTTTGGTATTGCACATTCAGAAGAGTCATTCAAAATGACTGTGAAGTACCTCCTTTTTTACCTGTATAATATAAAATCAAATTCATTTTCAGTTCAAAGGTGAAACAGTTTTCTTAAATCACAGATCTAAGTTTCAAAAGACAGTATAGCAATAGTATTACTAGAGCACCTCTCATCAACACCTTTAGCTTTCCTAAGAAATAAAGTAGTTTCCTCTTAGCACTTATCTACTAGAAACACCTTAACTCATACCTCTGCTGCTACTTCCCAGTCTGGTCGACCATCACTATCTTTCAGTTCAACATATGGCTTATCATGAACTCTGTTCAAATCCTCATGAAGGCCATCCAAAAGAAATGCCAGGAGCTCCTGTGAGTCTTGTTGTTGAAAACCATTAAATCTTGGAGCATATTTTGCTATTGTCCACTATAAAAGAGCCAAAACATTATTTAATGTTATGTGACAAAATTTGTAACAATAATCAAAATATTATTGAAAAATGCATGCTGTCAACCAACACGATAAATGCAATTGCCAGGGTTAATGGTATCTCCCCATGCTTTCACAAGACCATTTACAGGCTATGCATGGTCTTCCGTACCTAACAAGGGCTATGAAAATCCACATCTTATATCACAACCTTCAATTCATATGAGGTAACTCCTCTGAACTTAACATCTCAGCACTGAACCACGATTATATTCCACAAATATAAGCTGCTCCCTGAGGGCCAGGACTAATGCATCCTGGTTACCTACAGATTGCATCTTCTTCTCCCCACAGCTCTTTGGTGAACATCTCCACTACATTCTTTACTGACAAGAAATGGCAAATCTTTGACCAGTGTGGAGTAACATACATGACAACTTATTGCCCAGGATATGCTCATTGATGTCATAGCCAACTTCTGACACATGGAATATAAACATGAGTTCCCTTCCCCTTCTCTAGTGAAGATATTTATTTGAGTCTCTGCCCAGTACCTACATATTAACTTTAACAAAGCTGTAGGGATGTAATTATCTTTAAGTCTTTCAAATCTCTTTAAAATATGGCTGAAAATGGCCACAGAGTTCAATGTTATTGTGAATGGAAGGCAAGAGAACTGAGAGAAGATTTAAAGACTAATTGCATTAAGACTGAAAAAGAATACTATAGTATTAATCATGCAAGCTAATGACAGACTCGTGCTTTTTTCCCCTACATAGCACAGACTTCCATATTTAAATAAGCTGAACGATAATCATGAATAATGGTCACCATGAATGATAACTGACAAACTAAGTATGTAGTCTAACTTTACCAGCAGAACCATAATATAATTAATATCAGCGATATGGTTGCCTCCAGCATGCTTGTAGATTACATAGTTCAAGAAGATGTGCAAGTTTAACATAAATCCTTTTTTAATTATCAAACTCTTAAAATAAGAACAGCAAAAACATTTGTTACATTTTTTCTTTTTTTTGTTACAGCTAACTTTTATATACATTATCAAAGCAAATATGAAATATGATAATTAAGTAGCATTGAGGAGGCTTTCCCAGAATTATTACAATACAGATAACACCAGAAAACAGAAGAGTGCTTTTAAAAATTGTTGGTATTCAAAAAATAAATAAATAAAATATATTATAGACTTACCCGCAGCTTTAACGGCGCTACATTCTTCTGAGTTCCACTCCACAACTCCTGAACCAAATCACCATAGCATTTGGCCATGTGTCCTTTCATTCCTATTGGATTTGTCCTAGAATTCAAGAAGTCATTAATGTCACACTAAAATTTAAACAAAGTTCAGGCATAGAGGTCAATGAAGCAGTCCAAAGGCTTCTTGCTGAACTGTTTTAACTCTCGCAGAAACAAAGAAAGTTGTATTTTGGTATATCTAATCTGCTATCAGTTGCATAGCTGATGGTTGGTAACGCTAAGCTTAATCAGATTTATTCATGCTTCTAGTTTTGAAGGCTGAAATTAATTAAAAAAAAAAGTTAACACAACTAAAACGCTAACAGGCTCAAATAGAAGATTACCTGTTAAGTTCATAAAGATGTCTTCCTGAGATGAAATATCGTGTTAGAGGTTGTGTATTACTGACACACTGGATACTAGAGTTCATGAAACATGTGTTACCCAGATTGCTTAATCCAGTAGCACCTTTTTCAGTAGGAACTGAGAGAAATAAAATATAATTATGACAAGTGTGCATAAGTGAAAAATTATTCCACAATGGATTATTAATAAAGTTCAGTTTATGACCTTTTAATTGTAACTTATTCAGTTTAATCTGCTCCCAATTACAAGATTACAGTTAGCACAAAGGCAACAGAAGACAAGTCTGTTCAAAATATTAACTCTCTCAATTTTACTTCAGTCAACAAAAATTGAGGTCAGCCACATTTTGTCAGGTCTGATGTAGCATGGCCATCTATACAAGCCAAATGAACTATTTTCAGGTATAAAACTATAGTAATGCAAGTTCTGTTTTCATTTGATAAGAACTTAACTATTCTTCACCTAAAGAAATAAAGCAAAATAATAAACACAAAATCTAGAATTAAGTTCCATTTGCTACTGCTGCACCTAAACAACCCTCACACATTTCCAGCATCTAAGTTAACAACACAGAAAGAACAAGCAAATTAGCAAAGGCATAAAAGACCTCTTTCAACATTAAGAGCACCTACATTAAAAATAATTATTTTAACATTATATATAATCTTGAATTGTTCTTTTCATCATAATTCAATTACTGTGCTGAAACACTTACCTTTATGTCTGTCTATTTTACTGCTGTTTGCTATAAAAGACATCTCCTCTGGCCAGCTCATGTCTTTGTTTCGAACTAGAAAGAAATACAGTATAAGGGTTGTAAGGATTTTTTTTTTAAACCTACTCCAGAGAGCTTATACAGCTAAATAGATTTAATTAAGTTTTCAACTATTTACTTAAATTGAGATTATAAACTTGCTTATTTTAGTTGGTTATTATTTTTGTTAGTTTTCTTTTCAATTATTTCCGATCATTAATTATCCCAGCAACTTATACAGGATGAAGTCCTGAGATTTCTTCTCTGTCGCATAACAAATCTTTTTAAAAGGCACCCCGCCAAACTTGAATGCATCTCTTCAGTTCATGGGTGATTGCTAATGTTTTTTTGTTGAGTCAAGTGTTTTTCAAAATAGTGACAAATTTCACCTGTTTCACGGCAAATTTGAGGGAAAAAATTTAAGCTTTCCTAAACTGGCTTTACTACCACTTCCGCAGTCATGGATTCCTTTCCCTCTATAAAACCTTTCCTTTGCATTGACACCAAGCATTTGTGTCGCCATGCAGCAAACTGGCTTAGGGAACTGACCTAGCTGAAAAGAGGAAGAGGGAGTTACTTTTCACTAGATCACTTCTCAGAGTCAGTTCATCAGATAGGTGTCCAGTAGCTGTCCACAGGTAAGGAAAGGGGCATAACAGAGGGAGGGCAGACTGCTTCTTTCAGCGGCAGTGTTGACTTAAGGCAGTTTGTTCACCAAACAGGATTTTGTCTCAACTGGTACTGAAAGGTACAGTCAGTCTCTCCACCCATCAATTCCTATTTCTTCCTTTGTGTCTACTCTAGGATTAATGCAGATACACAGTAAATTGCATCAGTCACTGCATCATTTTTAAAATGATTAAATATGAACTGAGCCAAATGGCAAAAAGGGCCATGCCATTCAGCAAACCAACTTGAGGTATAACATAAAAGCAAATCAAGTGAGGCTTGTACACAACCAATGCAAAAATCACTTTTGCATAGTTCCTCTAAATATGATTTTTCCCCATTTTAAAATGAGCATAGTCTCTGCAATATACAGGCAACAGTACAGGGGATTAAGTATGTACAATTATGCTTCCAAATTTGAGAAATCAGACAAAAGTCAGGTCAAACTAGCTGAAAAGTCAGCTGATTTGTGCACCCTTCTACCTTTGCCAAAGGCCTATTTTCAGTGCGATTAATAGTACTGCCTAGCATAATAGTGCACGGTGGGAGAAGGAGACACAATGGGCATAAGCTGAAAGGAGAGAGATAACAGCTGGAGTTAAGGAAAAACTTTTTCACCATGAGGACAGTCAAGTCCAAACGTGACTTCCCGAAGTGAAAAAGGAGCAGTTTATAATGAAAATTTTAAAAATGAATCTGTTTGGACTGAAACAAGCAAGCAGTTTTCTTCACCTTTTACTTTGTACTTAACAACACGTTCCTGCAAATATCGTACCCTGTATTCTTGCAAAATTAGTGTGATTAGTTTGCTTGTGTGTGTGTGTGGGGGGGGGGTTGAATGGGAAGGAGAGAGTGAATCAAATAACCTAAAAGTCTCAAATGCATCACAGAGCTTTCATTCTGTCTCTGTTGTTTCAGTTATTACTGTAGCAGCAGTGGATTATTTGAAGCTTTGGAATTTTCTCCCGTACTGCTTTCAGTATATACAAGCAGATGTATATTTACACACACTTCCTTCCCAAAATATTTTCAAAGATTTAATATTTAGGCAAAAATTGTGTTTATAGCACACACGCATAACTTGTTAAGCATATATATATATATATATATATATATACATACATATGTACACACACACACTCATATCAAACTGTACTTGCTCTTAGTGCATAGACTACTCTATAGGCCTCTTCATACCTTCTATTACCAAATGCTGCTCATCTTGGATTTTAAGATATTCCAATCTGTGATCTTCATCATCCAGCA
Organism: Rhea pennata; assembly: GCF_028389875.1. NCBI lineage: Eukaryota > Metazoa > Chordata > Aves > Rheiformes > Rheidae > Rhea > Rhea pennata. Next base: position 2,778,287 of record NC_084682.1, read on the forward strand.
AAGTTAGATAGTTCTGCAGGATAAAAGATATTTCATATAAATATTATTTGTAGATTTAAAATTATCAGAGGATAATTTAATCTCAAAGCAACAAATTCTAAATCGTATTAATAACTTTACATATAAGAGAGTTTCCTACCCACATTAACAGCAGTTCACTAATCTCCAGAAGCTTCTATGTCAATATCTAAATTTTATATGATATTTCTTTAGAACGAGAAAAATTGCATACTAGATGAACCAGGAAATTTTGAGACAAAAGGGGCATAAAACATTCTCTTTGAAACTATAGAACTAGCATGTTTAGGGCTGTAATCAAAGGGTGTTTTTCAAAACACTTCAAGATCTGGAGGAATACGTGCTGCTTTTTTATTGTGATTTGTTCTCCTGAGTCCTCCTAGACTTATTCAAATACCTCTCTAACATTTAATTAATTTACTGCATTTGCGAAGCAGTTTAGGGTTAGCCTGCTGGTCCCAGAGGTATATGCAAACAAAACACAACAACAACAAAAAAAAAGACTTAGTATACTTGCATATTACTGTGTGCTAAGATCCACTAGTGTGAAAGTCTCAAATCACACTGTCAAGGACAGAAGACAAAATTGCTAACTTTTGTCTTCACTGAATTTCATGATGGTTGTTTTATGTGTAAAAGGGTACCAACACACAAACTTTGGAAAAGGTCTTGGATGGCTGATGTGTCAACAGAAGTCTACGACATCATGTGCATCGATTAAAAAAAAAAACGTATTTTCAATTTCATTTAAAACAATTCCTTTGATGAAAAATTTCATCAAGCCTTTGAATAAGTCAACTGATTGCCAATTTTTAAGTGAATCACAAGATAAAATAATATGTAGGAGGCAGGCTATCAGGAAAACAAAAGACAAATTTTCTGCATCTAAGATTTAAATTTCATTGCTTGGAATGCACAGAAAACTCCAAACCACAAGTGGCAAGACCGAAATCTTTATTTACACATTTTGGCCCAAAATTTTCAACCTAGGCAGTTAAGTTGCATCAGAAACTTATGTTTCATTACTTCTGCTGTGTGTGAACGTTCAACAGTTTCTGGAAAAGAATACAGATATATAATACACAAAAGCTGTAAAAAATATACAGATATATATGTATACATATATATATATATATATACACACACACACACACAAACATTACCTCACTGTTGTATAACCAAAGGCGCATATCCTCTTCTTTTATACGTAGTCTCTGAGAGAGATATTCATGTATCTCTTTAATAGTTTGCATTCGACTAAAGCAGCCAGTATAAGCCAACACTCTTTTTAAAGGAGCGTTAGGTGAAGGTACATTCCCTGGATTCACAATCAGAAGACAAAAAGCAGACGATGTTCATAATGTGCATACTGATATGCAAAATGAAGTAAAAAACTGATCACCAATAACTTACTGTGTCCTCTACACCAAGTCGTTTTTGTGAAAAGGAACTACACAGTTCTACTCTTTTTATTTACAGATAAAATTACGGGTTAGATTGAAATCTAGTTGTTACTGACCCTTTAAGATGTCTCACAACACAAAGCAAACTTGCTATCGCCTATTCAAAATTATTACAAAGCAGATTAATTTATTTCTCTTCTAACCAGAAGTAATAGAAAATCGATATATTAAGATTCTCATAGCAAGTAAGTAATTTACAGGATATTTTAACAGAATTGTCTGATTAACAAACTTTTTTTCTCTAAGAGTATCAGAAAATAATAATTTTCAATATAATTTCACGTAAAAACTTTAATATGATTTCACATTTCACAACAAAAATATTCTTTAGAAAAACTCATGTTCTGCAAACATATTCTGTGAATACACCTAGGACTCTGACCAGAATTTCACAACAATCTTATGTTTGCAATTGAAAGCAATTCCATTAATCAAGACTGTTGCTGTTTTCTATAATATTAGCTCATCTTTAAACCAAAAAATTGCAAATGCTCAGTTTGAAACAGATGAGATCAACTCTACATCTTTTTCTTTTTTGAGCTTCTTCAATTCAATCTTAGGAAGCTCCCACCTTCCATAGAAAAGTCTGTAATATACTTATGGAAAAGCTTCCGTTATACAGAGAAGTCTGATTGGGCAATTGCATTACTTTAAGTAACACAGAAGCAGTATCGTTCTAGTTTTGTCATCAAAAGTTTAAAATAAATTAAATAGTATCATATGAAAAGACACAATAATACATGCAATCTGACAGAACAGTAAAACTCTACTGTAATCATCTTAGAAGTAAGCAAAGCATCAGTTTTGCTTCAGTATACCAGGCAAAGGACTAATTTTTTTAAAGAACCTAAAAGCTTTTTCTAAGATTAAGGATCAGAGGATTAGTTGTAAGATTACAGCAAGAAAGCACATTTGAAAAACCTCAAAAAGATTAATAATTGATTGGACAAATGAATTAGTGCAGAGCAAAATAATTCCAAATCAAGATCAAATTTGGTGTGGCAGAAGATCCTGTTTATTCGAATTTGGGCATTTTAGGATGTCCAAATAAAGCAGTTTCAATTGTACTTGGCGAAGTAGGAAAAATGAATTTGGGTAGCAGGCAGTTTCTGTAGCGGAACTTGATCAAGCAGGCAGCCACTATCTGCACATTAAGAATGAGATTCTATCAAAGCAGTGAAAAACCAAGCATCTGCATGAGATTTCAAACACACACTAACCCTAATAAGTCTCTAGAATTTAATTTACAGTAGGCAAGTGAGCCTATTTCTAGATGTATGCTACCACGGTCGTCTAATTGGTGTGTATGTAAACACACATGCATATAAAAATCAGGTATTTCCCCAGACCCATTGCACAGCTAAGTACAACAATTGTGCATACAAACTGCTAAGTGAAAGCAAGTCCCTGCAACACTTCTTCTGAAAGTACGAAAAGCTACAACCTAAAGATTACTCTATAACCCATGACTTGTACAATCTTTTGGTGAGTACAAACACTGTAATTATGGCACACATGTTTTAGCTGGAAGTTTATACTTTGCAGCAAACACCCTTCACTTCCTTCTCCTCACACTACTATGTTTAGCTTGCAATCTGCATCAAGTAATAGTCTTCATATTCCATTAATTTAATCTCTTTCTAAAGAGCATTAAATAACTTTGGGCATCAAAAGTCTAGCTGCCCAAGTAACTAAGAACCAGCTGAGGGCTAATCAACATTTTAATTTATTATAGCACTGTACTACCAGAGGAAAAAAAAAAAAAAATATATATATATATATATATATACACACACATACACATACATACACACACACTCCAATATACAGATGCATGTATTCTATAGCTACTTAATTAGCTGCCAATAGGAATGAAGAAATTTGCCCTTTTTAGCTGATTCTTTTATGAGTACACATTTCTCACTTTCATTTATCAATCTATTTTTAGTAACCATGCAACTTATCTGACTTGACTGACAATGCTCCCTCATACCTCCTCCTTCCAGAAGGAGACAGGAAGAAAGCCTTTAAATTTTGATAAAATGCTGATTGTGCCTTACAGTTGATTAGCCGGTGTACAAGCACAGTGGTAGCAAGCTTCTACAGTTGTGGATCTCGCTTTCTTAGAAACTGCGCACTTTGTATTCTTGCTGCATTCTTAAGTTACCTCTAGGTAAATGTTGAGGAAACATTCTCAGGCTCATCATACCCATATTCACCCAGATGTTTGACTGCTGTGTTCGAGTGGCAGGCTGCTGCCTCAGAAAGAGCAGATAGCGAGGAAATAACTCTAGTTCAGGCACATTTGTTTTGCTGTTTCTGATCACCTAGTAAAGACATTTAAAATGCACTTTAGAGACTGCTGTTCCAAATATGTAGGAAATCCTAACAGGAACAGGACGTAATGATTAAAGCAGAGGTCTAGGGAGAAAAAAAAAAAGTTATGTTTTTCTAGGAGACAAGAAATCTTCTGAAGTTCTTATGAGGTCTTAGGCAAATATCCTCAGGGATAACACTAATTTACTGATTCTGAAGTACTTTTTGAAGCTTATTAGTTTCAGATTGTCAAAAGCAAACACTTCATTTAGTGAAAGCATAGCTTCCCCTTTCTAGGGAAAGAACATACTTATAATTCCCTGAAATATCCATGAACTTAAAACGAACCTCATGAATTCTACTCAGTGTATTTCTTGCACAATGAAAAGGTTCAGAAATGTTAAAATAAACTCTCATATTCTGAAGATTTTTTCTGATGTTTTTGGATTATAGGATCCAATTGAAACCTTGATAAAGTTTACTACTATAAGGATATATTAAAACTTACTTTTGTCACATTTTGATATACTCACAGATAAACATGAAATTGCCCCCCAAGACATTACTGCAGCTACTCTAGTCACCATTCCTACAAAAATTTTTTTTAATCCAAATCTGTTCAGTTGTAAAGGGATATAAATGGGAGGAAGACTATTTTTGTGAACACGTGAACCAGAACAAAACACTCACCTTAAGCTGTGAGAAGTAATATACTGCACTATCGGAATTAAAGTGTTTGGTATCAAACATCAGTTACAAGAAAAACAACTGAGCACTGACCTTTTCTGGAAAGGAGTAACACATAATATTCCCCTACTGCAGAGTGAGAGATTGGGATTTTAAGTGCCTATATACATATATATGGTTACAAGTAATCAAATCATCATCATCAAGAATTCAAATGCTCACATAACTGTCAGAATATTCTTTGATTATGGACCAAAAAGCCAAATTTAATATATATTTTCTGTATTTTTTTTTCAGACTGGAATAAACCCCTAAACTCAAATTCTGTCATTCAGAGATCATTTTCTTCCTTGAGCCTCTTGACAACAATTTTTCTGAATAGTCTCCTTTTTAATAAGGCTGTAGTGAAAATCTCAAGCATATTAGTTTGTGTTATGTATAAAGTGATGTGGCCTTTTCTGGATCATGAAAGGTGTTTGTTTCCATGGAGAATGTGTGGGAGGAGAATAACAGAAGCCAGTAATTTTTTACTGTAAAATAATTGCCAGTATCGTGGTTAACATACCAAGCTGTTGAAAATCCTATAGCTATTTTTTTCTCATTTGTAATACTGAATACTATAAAAACATTGAAAAAGGCAGCAGCTTAAAATCTGTTTGGAATCAAAACATTTTAAAAATGAGGCCTGTCTTACATAAACATTTTCATCTAACAGGATCCAAAATGCTTTACAATTTCCTAAGAATCTACTCCATACATGCAGTCCAGGGACTTTAAGATACCAGCTGACCACGAGGTAAATTCTACTGAAGAACATAAAGCTGAAGGAAAGTGAGTAGGATTTGCTAAGCGACTTTTTAGTACCATTATGACCAGAGCATCCTAATGTCACCAGAAAATGTTTAGGCTATCTAAAGGGATACAAGAATATCCAGACATGTCTGGAGAAAATAACAGAGGTTTCTTAAGTAGCACTCAAGTCTAGACATTGTTTGGTCAAGTCTCAGAGAAATCCTGGTCAACTTAGGCACAGCATCAGGAATCAAAACAAAAATTCTACAAGAACTACTCCGGCTATTCCACTAAAGGTATCTTTTGTTTGAGCAATGCAATCCCTCTCAAAAGAGAAATTCCTTGCATCTTCAGTCATGTTTTTTCAATTTCAGGGCTGCTAGTTCAGCCAGGATTTGTCTGGCATAGTCACACACTATTCAGAGATACAGGCTAGTTTTCCCTTTGGAGATGTAGGAAATGCAAGTACAATGCCAAGAAATGTCACTGGCTGAAAGCTCCTTCAACAGCATCAGAAATATCAGAGAAAAAATATATAGATACGGATGCTCACTTGAAGGAGTCGTATCCAAATAATGATTGCATTTGGGCAAGTGGTGGGGAAGAGGAGGAAAAAAAATGTTTTGGGTACAGATCCACACACAATGCTGGTATCTAGCTGGAACCTTAAGTGCTATAAAAAGGGTGAGGGAACTTTTAAATACTTGGTCACTAAATCCAGATTTACATCTTATTAAAGTTTCTCTTTCATACAATAGCCTTTTACAAGAATATTGCTTTTATATTTCCTCCAAAGGTCATTAATTCATGGGCTGCAATGAAAGCAGCTCTTCCAAAATTAAAACAAAGACTAACCACTAAAATCCTGCTGCTCAAGAAGAAGTGATCACCTAATCTCTATAGCTACCACCAAAAAAACTCATTCTGTTTTCAGAAAAAGTGTAGCTCTTACATAAGACATTGTACAATAAACAAGAAACCATTGTATGGTATAAATTTCTATTCAACAGAAACAAAATAAAGTTTCCAATACTGTGAATAGAATAGTCCAGTAAGTGAATAAATTACTTCAGTTTTTCTTGATTAACTCCAGTCTAATTTTTGATAAATTCAAGATTAATAATTCAAAGCATGCAAGCTTTAGTTCTAAATGCTTATCACCATTGCCCTTTGCAATGTATTTCCTGCAGCATAAACCTGCAAACCTCCTGGTAAACATCCACGACATTATGTCCATGTCCATTCCTGAAACTGTTTCTTCCCAGTCTGCTCTTTAGATTTTTCATTCAGTCTAGGCATTTGGGATGAAGTAGGAGGTGACCTTAGAAGATTAACTTCTGCAGCTGGAAAGAGCTCAGGCACAACAGCTTATTATTTCAGCAGTTATGCCAAGTAAATAGTGGCTATATTCACAACTTACCGGCCTAGGCAAGGACAGATTTGCTCCATACCAATGATAAAGAGCTCTCCAAACTGGTTCTGGTACCATTATGTAGTCCTTTCCTTCAATCAACTGTGGAGATCGCTTTAATCTTCCACCCTCCATTGTTAATGATGCAGCCTTTAAACAAAAAGGGATTTTGGTAAATCTCAAATACAGAAAATAGTATGCAGCTGCAACAATTTTAGTTCATGAATACAAAACGTTTTGATTATTAAAATACTTCTAAGTGGCAATTAGAAACTGCATTTCATAGTGAAAGATGGTATTTAAATGTAACAATAATTAATGCTTCAGTTTTACTATTTACTATTCCTCTGAAAGGTTGTCAATTACAAAATTCCTATTATGCTTCCTCTTTGTGTCACCTGCTCTGACAATTTGGGAAACTGCATAGAAAAATCTTACTCATCACTGATGGTACTGACTTGTATTTTATGTTTTGTTTAATATAAATACTGGAGGACTATCAATTTGGTATTACTATGTAGCCAGTTTTCTGGCTCTTATGCAATAGCAGTATGCTATTTAGATTGAAAATACAATAAAGAAATTGATTATAAAAATATTTTATGAGTAATGCTGAAAGTTGTGTTTTCACAGAAACATTTTCTCTTTTGTAAGTTATGAGAAGCTATTTAAGAACACTCTGAATGTTTCTCTTCTTACCAAATACTCAAGAATATCCCCATTAGCGGAACCTTCCCCCCCCCCCGCCACCCCTAAAATAAGAATAAAATGTGAACTTTGATATATGACAAAGCAATGTTAATTTAGACTTCAGCTGAATCCAACAGCAAGTAAAAAAAAAAACAATTAAAAAAGGTTAAAACATACTTTTCCCATATTCACATGAATCAGTTACATTTACCTTCACTGGTTCTTGTGTTACGAGGGGTTGATTATCAATAGCTCCTGGTTTCTGAGGATTAAGTTGTAGCAAACTATTTCCATTGTTTCCAAGCAAACACTGGTTATTATTGTCCGAAGTATTATGCTGCCTAGCAAAACATGTATCAGTCCCCGGTGTGCCCGAGTAAAGAGTATCTGGAACAAAACAACAGAAAAAAGAAAAAATTCTCTATTTTACTTTACTTTGAGTCCATAAAACATTAATGAATCAGTTAAAACTGTTTTAACTTTTTTTTTTTTTTTTTTTTTTTTTTTGCTTTTTAAGAACATTGAAGACGTTTCCAGTCCTTAATGCAGTATAGCATACAACTATTCTGAATTACAGAGTAACACATACATTTGCACTCTCAGCAAAAATGAAGTAGATATGAGAGACTTGCATACTAAAGCAGATGCTTACACAAATACTGGTTTGAACACAGCATAACTAGGCTTGTATACTCAAATGTTTGGCATATGTTTGTCTGTGTTTGAATATCACCAAATCAAACCCTTGAAAATTTTAGACACAAAACACATGCAATAATGCCTTATTTGTACTTCTTCCTCCCTGAAAAGGCAAAGTATTTCTGTTCATATAGAACTACATTTCGTTAAACGGAACACTAGATTCATATCTCAGATTTAAAAAAATTGGTAATCTAAAACTTTGCCTCCCTTCTGGCCCTTTCCTGAACCTTTCACCCCAGAAAGGATCATCATAATTCATCTATTCTAAAAATAAGGATACAATTGTAACACACAGACTTAATATTCACACAGATTTAATATTCAACTGTCCTGTAAGAAAAAAAAAAAAAAAAAAAAAAGACACTCAAATTCTCACAAGAACTGACTGAAAGTCAACACGAAAATCTCTTGTCCTTTCACAAAGATGGCTCCTAGAATCTGTACAAGATCATAGGCATTGTAAAACTGAACATACGTTTTTCCTAGATCTTTTTCTATTTCTTTCCTTTCTATAGTATCTGAAGTCAGCTCAATGAAGACATAGAACAATACCAACTAACAATGAGCTAGGAAGAACATAATGGGAAGGGAAAAAAGATGAACTTAGAAAATAGCGATAGGACAAAAGCTATCTTGATGACAATTATGGAAACAAATCATAGCATAAAAGGTGAACTAGTTTGTTTAAATTAAACTATTCTCGTTTACCTACCACAGCCTAAGTAACCAAAATCCATATGTAGGCCACTTCTGTGCCTAAACTTCATCATCTCTAGTCTGCAGGAATCCATGCAGTACCTAGTTTTCTCAAAATCTGTCCTACATTAAACCTCCAAGGAAATACGATTTTATGCTTACTGCTGCTAGTAGTCTCTGAGGCTTCTGATGCAGTAGATATGTTATCTGAACACTTTTCTTCTGTGGCACTGCAGTAATTAAGACCTCCCATTTTGTCTTCTCTCTGTTCTGAAGTACTGGCTGCAGCAGCTATGAGTGAATTCTTACCTCCACTCAAGACAGATGAGGGCTCTATCACAACAGGGTTAGAATCCTAAAATTGGCAGATGAGTAGAAAAGTCAGTTATAAATCAAAGATATTTAACATCTGCCAAATCATCACCACAATTCACAGCTATGTTGCTACTTTCACCTATCACAATGTGCTTTGTAGAAAAATGTTTTCTACATCTACTTATTAAGAATCTACAGAAACAAATCAGCCAAGATTCTTAAACCTGGGACAAACTCTTACATATAATATAAAAAAAATCCGAAAGATTAGAATTTTTGCTTTGTCTAGTTAACTAAGGTAATCATTTTTAAACAGCTATAATAGCAGACTTGAACAATTTGAAGAATTGTCCTTGTTGAATTTCATAGTTAAGTGAAAATAGCATGTGCATTTACAAAAAAAATTCTTCCCTCAAACCTGCAACATCTTAGTTTTCCCTAACTTTGATTCCATCAACATTTTAAAATCAGAAGAGGTAGAGAGAAAGAAACCGATGAAAAGGTAACAGCTTAATGAAATTACAGTGAAAAGCTCTCTCTGTGACAACGATTCAGCAAAACAATTGTTTTTCACTAAGAGATAGAAGATGCTTAATTTCAAGCATTGCTGATTAAGCAGTCATTTACTCTCCATTCTTTTTTCATGAGCACACTCCCAAATACAAAGGAATCACATATACAATATATATTACCATTATACTTACGTATTTGACATACTCCTTCCACTGATGCCACCATGGCATTGCAATAAGAAACCAGTTGTGCCCTGGCTGAAGGCCGTATCTGCTTTCCCTTTCTAACCAGCCTCTACACAGAGGGAATTTAAGTATTAGTTGAATCATGCAAATTACAAATCTCTCTTTTGAAAATAATGGAACATGCTTTGCACTGGATCTTACATAGATTTCAAAAACACACACCTAATAATCTGTCCTTCCTCTTCTGGAGTGGCAGGTCGTAGCCCCAAAACTATATGACACACCTGGAAAGAGAAAGCTAAATCTTATTACAAATGTTGCCATTATGAAAACAAGCATTAGGATAATGAAAGAAAAGAAGGAAAAAAAAATCAACTTCAATGACACTTTACAGAAAATCTTTTTAACTATATAGCAAGATTACTAAATCAAATCACTAAAGAAGAAATATTTTAAAGCTACCAGATTTATAACCTGTTCCAACTGTTTAGGCAAAGATATCAAGAATGCCAAATGGCCCAAGACAAAACAGTGAATATAAAATGAATTTTCTTTACTTCCACGTCTTAAGAAAAGCACACAGTATGAAAGACCACAGAAATAGATCTGATGCACAAAAAGACAAAACAGCTATATGTACTTGGGGGAGAGGAAAGGCAGAATGTGGAGAATGCAAGCTGCAGGAAGAGGATAAGCTAAACGTTAAAAAAAAAAAATAAAGATGGCAAAGAAGGAGGAAAATGGAGAAACAAGGAACACTGAAGAGAATTGGTTGTATAAAGGACTAAAAAGAGAAACAGCATTTGTACAGACTGAAGGAGAAGTTTAAGTGAGTTCAACCAGTCACCAGGGAAACTGCTCTCAAAACCATAGAAAGCTTTTTGAAAGTCTGAAGGTCCTTCTTTTGGCTTTTTTTGTTTTCAACGTAGAAGAAAAAGGCACTGCCTCCTAGAGAGCTGCCCTCAACACATCCCACCAGCCACCCAGCACGTGGTACAGAGTGATGAGCAGAGAGAAAAAGACCCTTTGGCTGTCTTTGCTTTCCGTGTAGGGAGGAGGGTCAGCAGTCTCATCTCCAAGAGACTTTTCAGATTGGTTGCTACTCACAACATGATTTATAGTCTTCTCCTTACGTCTCTTTTGAGGTTATCAATTTGCATCTCAGTTGGAGATTTCTAATGACTAGTAAGATATCTTATTTAAATTTATATTACAGTGTGAGACCATTCCACAACCTGAATAAAACAAAGGCCATTAGCTGCTGAGAAGCAACAGATTTTCCAGCACATATAACACAGCTGGCTGTGATGTTTCTTGTTAGACTGATGTTACATTGTACTGGTGTTAGCTGCTTCAGATAAACTGCCCTGGCTGCAACCAAACCAATTTGTTGAAAAGCTCTCCAATGTGCCTTACTAACACTATTTAGCTTTTCTGTCTGCAGATGAGACAGAGAACCTCATGACAGTTCAAATAAATTCCCCGACAAATCAACGGAGACTTCCTTCTGCAACAGTGAGCTGTTCAGTCTGCAGCATGAGATGAGGATGCCTCATAAGGTAAAGATATTAAAGGAAATTAAAAATACAAACCTATAATGAAAAGCCATCTACTCTATCAGGTTGCAGATGTATTGCTGATGAAACCTCCAACAAGCAATGTGGAACAACTGCAACTAATCATCATTAAGACAAATCTATCAAATGTTCATTTATTCTATCCCCAATATGTATAGATATTTGTTAGTTAATCAACATCAAGTTATGATAGGATGTTTGACAATAGACAGTGCAATGATAAAGACAGCCTTTCTTAAGGGGTTTCAAAAGGTGAGCAAAAACTGATGCAATTAGTGATAAAAATACAGAACTTTCTGATTTTATTCTCTTTAACTGTAGTATAGCTGATGGCCTTAGACTATTCTCACTCAGGCTACCTGAACTTTTAGGAAAAGCATAGTTCAGAACACTGGCGGAAAAGTAGTCTAGGTTTATAACCAGGAGAACGAGCAGTACACTGTTCAGGCAGGCTCTGGCAATAATCATTTACTGTTTCTTGAAATACCACACAATCTCTTTCAGAAGAAATATTTTCCTGCTAAAACCTGACTAACTGATTAAGCTTCACTGATGAGAATGGAGCCCACTGGTTCTACCACACCCTCACTGAAGAACCGAGACTGTCACAGAGGGCTGGAGGTGAATACTAAATTTGAGCAAATCATCAAGACTATCAGGGTTATTATTATTTATACTGACAGTACCAAGTTCTATGGAAAACTGGTAAGGAATAAATTACACTGAATCAAAATACTCTTAGAGGTTTACTTTCTACAAAAAGTAAACCAAGCATTAAAATGTGACTGTTTCATGGATTTTTAAAAATACGATTCAAGCTCAAAGGAAAAAAAAAATCCAGCACACGTTAACCTCCAGCTTCTGCAACACGATAGTAAAATGATATCATAGCTTTCAAGGATTTGTCTGTTCAGAAAGCAATGAAAGGTTCCTTAGATAGCCTTTACAGAAAGCAAAGAGTTAGCAGCACCTTTCCTTATTTCCTGTGTTACTTTCTTTGAAAAGATTTGGAAGAACAACCCTTTAAGGAACATAGCCTTTTTCTAAGGGAAAATGTAACTGCTGATACACTTGACATTTCCTTTCACTTTATAAACATTACACTACATTCATTTTAACAGATTATGCTTTAGGCATCTCCATACACTGAAAGAATAATAATCAAACATAGAATCACTTAGTCAAGGTAATGCACACTTGCAAAAACACACAGTTTATTGCAACAGACAAAACCAATCATGTTGGCACAAATACTGATGCAGTATCTCATGGCCAGATGAGTTAATTACTGTAATTTTCAAGTTTAAAATTTCTCTAAATATACCTGAAAAAGTAGATTTAAAAATTCATTGGCCAGAGCACTCTTCACACTCCATATCTGGTAGTCTTCTAGAGTGAGATGTCCAATCTTAAAGGGAGGGCAAGAAAGGGAAAAGAATAAAAAGTATCAAACCGTTATCCTATTTCTATTTAAATGTGTCAAAAAATTAATATCTAGCACTCTTATAATAAAGGTTGATCCAATAAAAGAAGAAAAATACAGATATGCTAGATTCAGCCTAACACATGCAACCTAAACAATCAAAAATCTCTCAGAGTACACAGAACAAACTATGCACAGCACATCTTTGCTCCTAGTCTACATCATTCAGAGTTAGTTACTCATGCTCAATGGCTGTCGTACTTTCTCAGACAATGAAACCTGCAGAAGCAGTATGCAACTGTTCAGCGCAATCATTTTGTAGGAAACAAAACAACTCTAAAACTTTGCTCTTCCAAACAAGCTCTGCACATATAGATACTTGCACTCATATGGAAACCCAACATTATCCCCGTGTGTTGGGAAATCAACAAATCCTGAGGTAACGAGTCTTTATGGTCTTAACTAAAAGAGGCTGAGAAAAATAATTGTTCAACAGGCAACCTTAAAGACCTAACTTACAACATAAGTGTTATGAATTCTGGTCATTGTAAAGTTACAGTAGCATAACTGACCGCTGTCAGAATACTCCCCGATTTCCCAAAATACAGTAATAGGGTCAATTTAATATTGTGATAACATAATATAATCCATAATCATTTTTACAGCAGTAGTGGTTACTCTACCCCTTCCCACAAGCTGTTTTCTCCACAGTTCCTGGAGAAACACTGGCGCTACATTCAGGACTCACTGAAAAAGATATTCTGCAAACTTTGGTCTCTTCTATTTCAGAGAAATGAGACTGCAATATGCTTACTTATATACTATTCTTATTAAAGGAACAAACAGGAAAAAACCTTGAAGAATGAAAGAAAGCTTACTAAAGCCATATTTTCTACTGCTTTGGTAATAAGAGAGCTCTAATAAAATATTTGCCTGCCACTTTGTTGGAATACAAGCAGGCAAGGTGATTATTCAAAGGAGTAATTAAGCATTTCGGCCATTCTTTATAGTTTTTCTTAAATACTTTATAGTTTCCAGACACTCTGCCTCTTATAATTCGTGAAACAATGGATTAAATAACGGAAACAACTTTCCATATATTATGTGCAGATGGTGGTGCCTACCTCAAAAAAGTAAGAACATAATTAAAGATTTGTACAAAACTAATTCTAAAGCACCAAATAAACTATAGAGATTTGTTACTTTGTATGTCTGTCAGGACAGTCAGAACAGATTACTCCATAGTTTCACAGATGCTTAGGTCTAAGATCATACGGTGGTATACAGTTCACTATGTGTATATAAAATTCATACACATATATATTGTGCAAACAGCTTCATTTGATAATAATGTGCAAGTTTCTACTGAATTAATATTGTCCTGTTCTAAATGAAGATAATATATATTCTCATATAGCATAAAATATAAGTTACACTAGCACACTATCCCTTTTTTCTTAAGATCATTTTTAACACGAAATAAATGTCTTCAGAAAAAGTATCAGAGTAAAAAATGGTATTAATTATGCACAGTAAAGTCTAGTAAACAGCATATGGTTCAAATCTACTTCATCTGGTTAGGTATTTCTGGTTTAGTTTCATATATAAAAAGAACTTATAAAATTCAAACATATTCTAATAGAACAATGTGGAAAATTTTAATGGAGAACTGCCATTAATTGAAAAAGATTCTTTTACTGACACATCTCTACCCTAAGGAAACGGTAAGATTTTATCTGTCTCTTGAATTAAACTGAATATACTAAGATTAAAAAAAGACATGAAAAGAACAGTGAATTCCTACCTTTGTGGTGTCACGCATATTCAAAATATCTTCTACAATTTCAGACAAATCCATGTCCAATTCCTTGACAAACACATGGATGAAGAAACCAAGTTAAATGCTTAAAGTATACTCCAGAGCTATATGCATTCAGAATAAAAAAAAAATAAACTGCAAGAAATGTGGATGATATACTATAGCACTATATGCTATAAAATTCACAAATGAGTGCTTCCAAGCAGTTATATATTTGTACCCGAGGTCTCCTTCTATCACAAGGAACAGCCAACATTATAGCGAAGTGATTCTACTTTGGTTAATGGTAGTGCTCAGTTATGAAAGGTAAGTTATGTTATATCCAGTTAACTACTCAGTTATGATAGCCCAAAGTAGTGTGTATTTCACTGAAACCACCTTTAAGCAACATTCACTTTTGAAACAGAAAATCAATTTCTAATTTCACCATTTTGAAGGATCACTTTAGGAAACAAGAGCAAGTGACTAAAAAGCCAGATATGACTTACAGGTATTTTATCAGTACGGTTATCTTTCCAGACTTCTAAAAGTGCAACCACCATTTCTTTAAGTTCAGTGCGAGACAACACACCATCTCGGTCAATGTCAAAAACCTTGAAGCAAACTGAGAAAAAAAGAATACTGCTTTTGTACATTAGAACTACTCAATGATTTTTTTTTTGTCTTGCAGAAAGTCTACAGAGTCACAAGAACATGATTTAGTGCTGACAGTTTTGATAAGGCCGGATGCGTGTATGGTAGTGAGGAAACGGAGCAGCTGTGTTTAATAAACTGAAATCTAGATTCCTGCAATTTTGTGCTGTGTTTTCTGACATGACATAGCAAGGAACATATGTGCATCCAAAAATTTCCAGTGAATGGTAGGGCTTAAGTTGCAGTAATACATAGCTGGAAAAGTACAGAATGAAGGTATTTCAAAACGCAGGAATCTTGCAGGGAACTAGCTGAAAATTTGAAAGTAAACAAGATAGAAGGTACTATTTTCCATTAGAAAATCAAGCAGATTTGCTTTATATTATACATAATGAACAGGCAAATGTTTGCATTTTCCACTTTGTGTATTGAAATACACACCTCCGCACCATGATGAGTTAACATTGCAAGAAAACTTCTGAAATAACAAGCTTTTTCCAAAAGTCTATTATTTATATAAAGCCACAGAAAAAAAATATACTGAATTAGGCTTAGTCATTTTTTATAAAATAAAACCTTCATATTTCAACTAAGTTCAACTTCTTAAGTCTGTCACTTCCCATAGATAAACACTTGTTCAGTAGCAAAGATTTCTAAAACTAGAAACAACTAAACCTAATTGCTCAAATTGAGGAAGTTTTTTAAAATTAAGAGTTAATTTTTTGCACACTTACATTTTTGTCTTTCTGCCAAGGGTCCCCTGCAACACGCTGACAGCCCACATGAAATTTCTTTAAAATCTATGTGATTGTCCCGATTTTCATCAAAGGCATTAAACAAACCTGCAAATCACAGAAGCATCTGCTGTTATGGAGTCTGGCCCAAACAGCTGTCAATAATATTCAGCATTTATACGAAGTGTTAATAGTTTACTTTTTCAAGGACAGGTACAAACTCATGATTATAACTGATCCCTGATAAGAGTAATAAAGATAATGAAGCACTAATAAGGGCATTTTATAGAAAAAAAATGTAGAATTCTAAACAAACGCCCCAGTCCCATGCCTTCCTTGTATTGACTGATTCATAGTAAGATGCATCTAAACCAGCATGGCTGACAAGCATTTTCCTAAGAGCTAAAGGACTAAAGGAGTAAAGGTACTTGGACGTCAGGATGGCTCTTCCAAAGTGCCTTGCTACAGACTGCTATGAAAATCATTGAATACCTTTGCAAATTTGGCCCTAGGGATGTAGGAGTTTCAGTCATACTGGCCTAAGAGTTTTATTCATTCAGCACATACAACACTTTTTACCGCATGAAGTATTTTTTTTAGTGTCAATAACTCAATCACTTTATCCACAGGAGAGACAGATCATAAGCAGAAACCATTCAAGTTTCCCCACAGCAGCTGTGTGAATTTATATTACTAAGCAGATACAACACACTTCTGGCCACACTTTTGGGAATATACCCCAAATTGAGCTTAGGTACAAATCCTGCTTTTCTAACAGTTTGCATCTGCTGCAGATGAACTATCCAGTTTCTACTTATGGTTGACACTTGTCAATAAAACCGATAACTTGGTGACAAAAAATTGTCACTTTAGGACTGAAGATACACTGTGGAAGCGGAAT
Organism: Rhea pennata; assembly: GCF_028389875.1. Lineage (NCBI taxonomy): Eukaryota > Metazoa > Chordata > Aves > Rheiformes > Rheidae > Rhea > Rhea pennata. The sequence continues at coordinate 2,795,162 of NC_084682.1, forward strand.
GTTAACGTCTACATTGTGCAGTAAGTGACAATTAGACAACTGCAACCTCCACTTATTAGAAGTCTGGCTTTAACTGGAAAGACCAGTTTGGTTATTAATGCCCCTACATTGCAATGTATTAATCCTTCTGAACAGATCTTCCTTATTTTGTACCATGAAGGAAGACTGTTTCATTGACTGTATGATACAGCTCCTCACAAAATGAACTGTCATTTCACAGATGAAACTGGTATTTGTCGCTTAAAAAAAAATGTGCTTCTACTTTCAGGCACAGCAAGTTATTTTGTCACATTACAAAATCTTAAGGAACCCAATGAAAAACGCCAAGAAACTACAAGGTAAAGCTATACAATATTTTTGCCATATTTCCTGACAACTTGGAAGAATGCAACATGCAAAGGATCACTTCCCAGCAAATACAGATTCTCAGACACCTGTCATTTCAAGCATTTAAAACTCAGAGAAATGAACCTCCTTAACTTAAGCTTAAAATAAACTTTAAAAGAAACAAGTCCACTTTTAAAACTCTAAAGTTAACATTTTGGAAGACATCAGGTATTTAAGCCCACATCAACATCACTTCATCAAACATTTTATCAAAGTTTCATACCTTCACTCAGAGATGGATGAATAGGAGGGGAAACTAAGGGGGCAAATGTTTCTAAATCAAAACGTCCAGTTCTTGATTGAGCTTTTAGCAGCCAGTATCGTTTTTCAAGATCAATGATGTCGGATTCTTCCACTGCGTAATCAATAGAAATGAAAGAAATTTGTAATATCGAGACCATGTTAGAGCTCAACACTAAATAAAAATGCAGCATTACTTCTTCACAGAGGGAAATGGTGGTAATATTTTGATCCAGCACATACAAATTAAAAAAAAGAAAAAAGAAGAAAAAGGAGTTGGGGAGAAATAAAGTTACAATTTTACTTTCTTTTCTCACAGAATCATCTAAACTGTTTGATATCTAGGAGTATAAAATCAATAGTATGTAACCATAAGTGTCTAGAAGTACCAGATAAATGAATTTTGCTCACTGCTAAAGGCTCCAGTTGTCTCCTTCAAGAAGCTTATTTCTTCCTCATAAATTGAACAGGTAATTATATATGTAATATCATATTTCCATAAGATATTCAATATTTAAATTCCCCAGAAAGGATGTAAAGTAGCTTTCAAAAACCATCCCCAAACTTTTATGGAAAAAGAACAACTTAGAGCTTGAATTCTCTTGAAAAATTAATCTTTGAAATTTTTAGCCTACATACATAGCAGTAAGGCTAAATTTTAACATATCTAGACACAGTATTCCAACATTAGTTATTTCCATAGATAAAATACTTAATTTCACTTTATTATTTAAACTAGAGATGCACCAAGAGACTCAGTCAACTTTGAGGAGTACCAACACAGAAGACACACTATGCTGAGAAACTTATAATCTAATTTAAAGAAAGAAAAAAACAGCAATAAGTAAAATAAAGTGCTAGCAAAAGTAGAAGAATCTGTCACAAGAATTTGAGTTTTCTTTCAAACTATCATATACAAATGGTATTGAAAAAAATTAGGAGTCTCATTTCTATCCTTGAAATGAAAACAAAAACAGAAAAAATATTATTTCTGCTCAACAGTATTTTTAACCTTTTTCATATGCAAGTGTGTCACAACACTGCTTTAGGTCAGTGCAAGTTAATTGGTTCTCCAATGGATATGTAATGACAGAGTTGTCTATATTAAGAACCACTACGTGTGATCCCATTCCCAGATGGTTCTGAGCCTTTAAATCCATGCCAGCTTTCTAATAGGTTTAACTTGAGCTATTTGGCCTGGTTTAGTCTACAGAAACAATAATAATCCTGTAAAGCCTAAGAACAGAGGAGATGAAAAAGACCACATGGAAAATGAAATTTTATTGGTTTCTTTTTCTAATTATTTCTCTTATTGACGGTAGTAATTAAATCAGAGTAATAACTTAGGTAACTTATAATTAGTGTGAACTGGTTGTAACAACTCAACAAGCATGCAATATAATGCACAATATAACGCACTGCAAACCGCTTTGCACGCATCAGGACAAAGTCTGGGAAAAAAAATAACAAAAAATTAAAATCCGAAATGCAGGTGGAGGAATATGCAGGGTCTGCACCTTCCTGTAAAGTACTTTTTAGATGGTCTGAAAAGACATGTAACACTAGCGAAAATGTCCTTTTCAGGCGTGCATTTGGCACAACCACATGACAGACCATATATCACCATGCAGAACAGCCGCACCAACACCACACTTTTAGGGTTGTGTTAAGCCAATCTAAGTTCAGGCTGGTCCGGATGCATTACCCTTCCCTTAAACTCCAGGCATAAGGTGCAGCATCCTCACTTGCTCTAGTATCAGCTATGGGGCTAAGGTGGTAAATCAGATAAGGGAACTGATCCAGCTGAAAACCAGCCTGATTTCCTTTCTTCTCTCCCCCTCTTGAAAAAGTACTTTCAAGCTGGATAATTTCCCTATCTGGCTTACATCTCCTAGCTCTTAATTTGCAGTAATACATATGAAAGCAATAATCTAAACACATAAAAGAAGGTTATTCTACTAGGAATCAGGAAGGAGAAATAGAATATATGATCCTTTGAAGATCAGCATGTAGCAGCATCGTTGATGCTGAAGACTGTGCCACAGCTGCAAGCAGTTTCATAAGCTTAAGTAGAATGGTCAAGTAAGACTGCAGAAAAATGTACTGTTATCTGGTGTATTCTCAGAAAAATGGGGATGTCATGATGACTTAATGACACACCTGTCCCACAATGGTGAGAATATCGACAGATGAGAGAAAAACTGCCAGATAAAATGCACTTTCCCTCCATCTTGTTTTGTCTACAGTTATCAGGGTGCTACAGTATTGGCAACAATTCGCTCACAAGCTATCACATTAGGACTAGATTTCCAGCATTCTGCAAGAGATGTAAAAAAATATTCAGCATTTCAAGACCAGAAATAAAAAACAACAAATCAAAGGTAAAAGCTACTTTGTGAAACAGAATCATGTACATGAAGAGATTTGTAAAACCATTACAGCATCTAAACAATTGCTTATAAAAGGCAAGTTTATTCTCTTATATTTAAAGAAAATTTGCACGCACGTGTTATTGTTTTCATTAGTGAATACAAACATATTATGTTAACGTTGTTGAAGATGAGCATGTAAATCAGCTCATTTGCTTTTAAACTAGCTGTGTGACCACACATAGTTAAAATTAGGAAGTAAGAGAGTTAACAGGGCTGCAGCGTTAACAGAGCTGGCTGCTTCGTTCTTGAAATGATTCAACATTTCACGAATATTCAGAAAAGATGAAGTTCACCCTGGCTTTAACACCTAAACCTTAGGAATAGACAGTTACTTTCTCTAGCAGGTGCATTATTTACCTTTAATAATTAAGAACTGAAACATGAATCTCACAAGATAAAATAGTCAAACATCTCTAGCATAAGCTAGGCTCTACTCCACCTACTAATTGTGCTTGATGGCTAGTATCTACAGTACTACCTTTATTGCTCTATCAATTTAATCTCAGAAAAGAAAGGTTATCAGAAGACATCTTATCTGCATTTCTGTCAAGCAGCAACTGAAGTTACAAGAGCATCAAGAAACAAAGCTTTCCAAATCATCATATTCAAAAGAATGGCTGCTAAATACGAAGATAAGAAGTGCTACGTTGATAACATAGACAAGGTACGTCTAGTGTACTGATTACACTCCCACAAGGAAAAGTCAAACATTTTAGAAAGCAAAACTGACAAAGCAGAAAAGAACATTTTTTGTATTAATCAGGCTTGAACAACTTAAACTGAATACATTTTGAAAGTAAAACTGTGACAAAAGAATACTTTTCATTCACAGTATCATGAATAGTATCCCATTATAATAGTTTAAATTACATAAAACACAAAAAGATTTACTGCATTATAGCACATATGAATGTTTAACACAGAAGTTAAGAGCCAGCTTCTAGGTAATTCCATTTCTCCAGAGTGGGTTTTTTTGCGTATAATCTTGTAAATCAATTTTAGTATATGTAGTGCATCATATATTCTTCATTACATTTGAACAAAATAAAATCAAGTAACTAATGGCCTATATATTCCATTTCAGACACTCAGGACCCACTGAGCATGTCAACTATCCAAAAACACATAGTGAACACAATTTCCTTACAATTGGCACATACAAACTGGAGCATCAAAAGAAAAAAAAAAAACACCATAAATTTCTAAAAATAGTGCACAGTATTCATAATCCATATTCATAATGGTTTGACTGACACCACATTTTTAGATGTTTCCTGTAATTTATGATATATATGTAAAATCATATTTGTCACTAAAGCTTAAATGAAGCATGATAAAAGCAGATCATACTTATCCAAACATACTAACATGTAGGATAAAAGCTATCTTTTTTTAAAGAGGTTTTATCTAGATCAAGTATTCTTCAAAGTATAACATTTTTTATTTTCCTAATGTTCAAGTCACTTCAGGAAGCATGGACTTTCATTCAGTAGTGCAAATTTTGAATAACCTACGATTTTTTAAAAAAATATATTTTGTAAATACAATAGGCTCCAAAGCATTGGAATAGACTGATTTTCTAGGCCAATGAAGTATTTATTTTCATCAATTATATGTGATATGATTCTTTGAAATCACACTAAGGTATTATTCACCTGTGAAGTTTAAGTCATGATTAAGAAATATTTTTGCACAGCTTAGAGCATATACCAATAGTTTACTATCCTATGCTCTTCCTTCACTCCTCCCATCATTTGTCTATTAAAAACATGAAAAATTTTCAGATCTGTAAAATATAAAATGGTACTTTATAGTTCAAGTTCTATAAGAGTAGTAGTTACAGAATTTTAAGCAAATAATAATGTCAAGTACATCTCAAGTTATTCTTCAATATGGTAAAGGAAGAACAGTAAATAAAGCATTTTCAGCAAGAATATGCACCTGCAAAACTAAATCTACTAAAAATAATTAAGTTTAAAATCAGCTTCTCCACCATTCAACTGCACATCATGATAAACACTACAACAAACATCCTTCAATTTAATGCCCTTTTCATAAAACATATTTCCTTCTTCAATGTTACATAGGTAGCAAGCCATGATTATTATTCTTGCTTAGAAAAAAATAAAAAATACGGTCTTTTTCATGCAATATTTATTATAACTCTTTATAACATCAGAATTAACTGAAGACTTCAGCGTATTTTAACAATGGAATTTTTACCCACCTAATGGCACAATTCTCTCTGGCTCACAACAGTAGAAGCATACCATATTCCCAACATTTTAACTGAAGCTTGGTTTGTTTTTCTGTTCACCATGAAATTCTCCAAGCAAACCCAGGTCCCATTCATTTAAAGGGCTCTTCATCACCAGACGGCTGAGTCAGAACCAGAGGACTGAACAACAGTATTTCTGAACACACACAGTTGCTTGCCACTTTCAAATCAACTTAAGAGAATATTCTGGGACCTCAGGCATAGAGAGCTGCTTTACAAGACATCAATAACCTGGGAACTAAGAGGATAACAAAGCGGCAAGATGCAGATTAAGCCACGCTAGGGCTTTCTTACTGGTCTAGCCTGCTGTAACATATACTTCCCCCCCCCCCCTCTTTTAAAACAGGGCAGGACACACACATAAGTGAGCATCACAACTTCTGCCAAGGTTCTTGGGCCACTAGCATCTGGCCGTTTGCCTAGCAAAAGACAGTACCTGCATCTCAGTGCCTTTATAAGATGGGAACACATAAGGAAAAGATACAAAACACTAAGAAGCACCCCAAAGCACAAGTGTGCACACACTTGGGGAAAAAATAGTACATAACTAAATAAGCTAAAGGCACCTCTGAAGGACGAAAAAAAAGCACCATATAGTATAGATACCAGAAGTACTTTATAGTAGTCTTACACACATCATTAAGAGACAGCATTTCAAATGTGGGTACCAAAACTTAATTAGGTATGCTACAGAACAGGAATCTGCACCTAGACAGACTTTTAATATGAGCAAAGTTAAGGGATCACCTCATTTTGCTTACCTTTCAGACTCACAGCTTGATACTGCTATAAAGATCTATAGTTTTATAAACTTGCCTTTGACAGGAGAGCTTACTTTCACAATATCTAATTTCAATTTCATATCTTATTGTTTCAAAAACTCACTCTTGCACTTCAGCCATGTCTTCTGGTTATCCAGACCTCCCCTCATTTATTATTTTAAAGTAGCAATAATCATGTGTTCTAAAATATAATTGTTATACCCATTATATACAGTCTTACTGGATCTCAATAAGTAAGAGCTGTCAAAGAAAAGCAAGGGCATGTTGATGAATTTTTCTGATGACAGAAGAGAGGCCCTAATTCAAAGGGGAATTAGGATGCTACATTGACACAAGAGCTGGAGCAACAGCACAGAAGTACCAATTTTACAGCTTGTCAGTTTAAAACTGGTAACTTCTATAATAAATGGGAACCTTTCCCTGTTGAAAATGACTGAGAAGAACATGAATATAAGAGGCTATCATGTGAGATATTGAGATACACCAAAATGACCCAGCCATAAAAAAGGCAAACATCTATGTTGCATCAGAAGAAATATTTCCAAGTGAAGGAAATCAGTGAGGTCTCACCTGGAATACAACAGTAACTTACTGCCTGACAGAGCAGAAACTGGAGGATGCAGAAAACAACTCTGATGAATAAACGGAGATGAGGCACCTTGTCTGAAACAAAGCCTTCAACCAGGCTCCTTTTACTTTTAACAAAAAGGCCAAGAAATGCAATAGTCATCTGCCTTTATGCTGAAGGATTTAGAAGGGAAGAGAAGGAGGACTCTCTGAGATCAAGGAAAATATTGACAGAAAAAGAAAGATAACACACTGCCTACAGATGCATGTAGAAGATTTACTGGAATAGCTTCCCAATAACAACAACTGGGGGGGGGGAAGGCTCCATATCTTATGGAAAGAATAATAGTCACTCACTGGGTCTGCACCCAGGGAGACGGGAGACTCCTCTATGTCGCTCTCATGTTCCTATTTGTCCGTCTGCTAAATTAAGCAGCAGAAAGCCGTACTTTGCAGGCATAATGACCTCAGCTCTATTCCTGTAATTAAAAGAGTAGTAAGCAGCCACAGCATGCAACAAAATGACATCCCCCAGTGGCCAAGAATTGTTATATTACTGGAATACTACACTTGGACTTGGGTACCAAAGGAGATTAGATGTTTAGTTTGTAATTATTAAGGGCATGTAATGATTTGGGGGAATATTCTCCTACTAAGAATTTTAGTGTTAGTCATAGCCTCTGAAAGGATTTACCTTTGATTTAAATGTTTCACTATATTTCTATTCAATATGACATTAAAAAAAGTAAATTCAAGAATACTCACTCATACTACAAAATTGAGAAAATCCAAGCTAGTGCTAGCAGGTCATTATGCAGGTGGAGGAGAGACTCATATCCCTCAAACTGTTTGGGGGAAAATATACTAAAGGTCCAAGAGAAATTTAAGTTATTTTGCTAGCTTTCAAATGAAATGATTCATATTCATGATTTAAGTGAAATGGAAAAAAAATTGATTAAAAGTAGCAAGTATATGCAACTTCCTGTAACTTCAAAATTTAATTTCTAATTATGTGTTGAGAAATATAATTAAAGTCATCTGCATTCTGAAACAAATGTTATTTACAAGTAAAAAATTAGAATGCCTTTGTTTCTCTGATATCTTGCCTCATTAAACAAATTTAAATGGAGTCACTGATGCTTTGCAATAAAGTGTTTGCTATCTGTTTCTAAATCAATGTTAATAACTTTCACTATTTTTATTACGGCAATTTTTCTAGTCTCTGACATATTATTCAGAGCATTTAATGGCAAGTACACGATGGAAGGAGGCAGGGCCAGCAGAAGGGTTTGCAGCCTGAGCCGACTGACGTCCCAGGAGAGGGCGCAGCGGTCTGATTCCAGCACCCAGGTGCTAAATTTGCAAATTGCACTAGGAAGTCTTACAAATTAATTTTCATTTCACACTAGAATAGATTTTAAAACCTTCAGTCTTTCACTATACCCTAATAGTGTTTGTGTAGGTTTACCAAAGATTCTCTCACTCACTTTTCTCCCAGAAGACAACTATTAACCTACTTAGAAGGATTGCGAACAAGCCTCTGTTTAGAGAAAAGGAACTGTCATAACAGCTCTTACTGTTTTCTGTTCAGCTAGGGGAAGAATACTGCTATACTAAAATTTCTTATTATTCAGATTGACACACCAATATATAAATATAAACATATATATACACACACACGCACTTTTTTTTACTTTCACATCTGTTGCATGATATTCCTATACAGCTTCAAATTACACAGTAGATTATTAGACTTTTCATAAAAAAAGCATTTGTACAGATTTGTGGGAGGCAGGTTAGTTCACCAGCAGCCATCTTACCATCTTAAATTCGTTGAAAGGCACTGAATTGGCACTGATATCAAAATTCAGACAGTAGAACTACATTGTGTTCTACTTATTTACACACTTAACTGGAAAATAATAATTTAATTTTATCTTGAGGTCCAAACCTACTCTGTAACATAAGCTCCAAATTTAGTTAATTATATGGAACCTGTGGACACTATACAGTTTGAATCATTTTACACATTCAAAAAGACATAAATAAAACAACTCTCGAATACAATGAACAGCTTGACCTCAGATCTGACAGGCACTTGAAGACAATAATCACTTCAAAAACTCAAGCATCTTATGATTTTTTTTTCAGAACATACAGTTTGTGTTAAAACACTCAGAGATACAAATTTCTGCAAATATTTCATGAGGCTTTAAAAATCTTGCAATTTCTCCACCAGAACGTATAGCTACACAAACCAGCACACGTAAAAGAGCAGCCATGCACGTTTCCTAGAAAAGGAGGAAGAGCAGCCACTTCCTCCTGTAGCAGTTTACAGTATCAGACGCAGCAATGCACAGAAGTGTTATGAAATTATTATACACCAACTTGATCACAGAGAGACTAAAACAAAATACACAAAACGTATTTCTAAATCTTAAAATATCAGAATTACAAAAATAAAACTTTCCAAGAGGCAGAGTGAGCTGATTTCAAAGTTAACATTTTCAACAAAGATGACTACCATGCTGAGGTATGATCACCGAGCCTACCTTAAAAATTTAAACACAGAGCAAGACAGTTACTTCATAAGGGTGACAATATATGCAAGAGCAATTAAGCAAGATTTGAGACTGTAGAGTTGAACATCTCAAGGAGCTAACTGAGAACTAAAGAGGTCAATGCCCATTAGATTGAAAACAAAAACTACAGCTCCTGCAGAGGCATTCTCGGGCAAGGACTGCACAGCTGAAATGCTAACATAAGGTCACCCTGATTTGTTGGCAGGTTCCTACAATCAAAGAGGCTCAAAGGTAAACAGGGGTACCTCAGGCAATTTGACAGAGACTGCTGAAGTAACTAAAATTCTGTTAAGACAAGGGCCAAAAAGGTTCAGGGGAAAGTGAAAACACTCTACAAAATGAAAAAATAAAAAACCTAATTATACCGTGGTAGAAACAAATGTAAGATGGACCCTCTAAAACGAGCTTTTCCAAGAATCATAACAGATTGTGTGTCTTATTCTTCTCATTTTAACAGGCCTTCTCTCTTGCTCACACTTCTTAATTTTGTTTTTACTTAGAGCCCTTCAGTCTTAATTTCTCAAATTTTTGGTTCAGAAGTGGAAAAAAAAATCCTTAGTCTGGTAAACTGAAGAAAGGCTTTCCTCTTGACACAAGAAACTAAGTGTGGTTGAGCTAAAGTAGAATATCATCCTCTTTAGTCTAAAGACCCTTTCTTCCCTTAATTATTTAATCTGCACATCTGCAACACACAAAGGAAATAGCTGGGCCTGGCTGCAGACAGTAACATTGACAGGCATATTAAAAAGATAAGAAGTGAGAATGATTAAGTATGAAGCATAAAATCTATTTTAAAAGTAGCTCTTCAAAATTTTAATTTTTATTATAAATCTCAGTTTCAGTGTAAATAAAAACTTTTTTTTGCAAAAAGCATAGTAAAAAATGTTCAAATGTTCAGAAAAAACTTTCAATTTCAGAACATGAACGGAAAAAAAAGGCTCCAAGCTAATATCCAGAGGCCTGGGCTGAACTTTTCCTTGAATACCTAGGGCAAAGGACATTTGATAGGTTTGGAGGCATAGCACAGCTCAATTTGATGCAGCTTGAGAGATTCATACCATGGCTGATGCCTGTACAATTCTAGGAGGGTCTTTTTCATTTTACTGTTGCCCGTTCTCTGTTTTGTCTATTAGACTTCATATTATTTAGTCATTTTCTGTAACCTCAATGTCTACTGCAGTCTCTCATACAACGTAAATATATTACCTGTCTGTAAACTTCTAATTGTATCATGCATTTTCATTTCGGATGATCTCAACATGATTTTAATGCTTGTATTTAAAACTTAAAAACTCACACGTGCGAAGAAAAAAATCCACACACACCTTTATTCAAGAACCCCACCTATTAGATTATATGCCACGCTCTCACCAAAGGAAGTCTATGACAATGCACAAAGCAGAACCAGACTGCTAAAATTACAGCTATCTTAATAGGAAACACCATTCCTCCCTTAAAGATATGGCAACCCCCTAGGAGCTTTTACATTATAGTAAAAGATATACTATATACATATAACAACATTATATTTGCACAAAAAGTATAATTTATCAGCTTTTTATTCTTACATTTAACCTAAAACACAGCTGCTTCTTCTTTTACATCAACATAGACATAAGAAAGCATTTGTTTTTTTGAGATCATTTCAATAAGTAAATTCTGAAGAGATTTCTGCTTGGTTTATTTAGTTGCCTGACTACATCACATGCTAGGAACATTGCTTAGAAAGAAAGCTACAGAAAAGAGATTAGGAAGTAATGCTTATTTTTGAGAGAAGCATTATTTTCAAAACTGCATCAATAGTTTTGAGATATACTGTATGTAAAAGAGTAAATACAAAATCTGTATTAACGTCAAATTCCTTCAGAGGAATGTATTTATCAAAGTTTTTTTTTTTTTTAATTTATTTTGTAGTCAGCTTCTATAAGCAGCATTGTAATCTCACTACTTTTATCTCTTATAAATAGTGACTCACTATGTCCTTGTATATAACAATGTTTTACATGTCACAGCACAAAAAGCAGAGAACAAATTAGCTTGCAAAATAGATTTATCTTGCTGAGCAGAACTGTGTGTATCTAATCAGAGTAGTTAGATTTAATGAACAACTACTGCAAGGCAACAGTTTAAGTCTGTGAACTCTGAAATGGTTTTTGAAAATATGCATAAGAAGAACTATCGATTACTTACAATGTGTCACTCCAGCAAGGGTTTGATAGAAGGTAGGGGTATCACTGTCATCAGTGAGTGTCACATACACACCTCCAGAGAGCAGCCAACGAGAAAATGTGAAAGCATCTTTGTTGTGTAATAGCCAAATCCTGAACTTCTCATAGTTTACCTTTTCACCCTATGAGAAAAATAAGAAGTGAGTTCTTTTTTTCTCCTTTCTAAGTATCAGTAAACAGGAACCACCCAGCTGTATGAACAAGAGATGGGACAGTCTCCTATAAAAATAAGTACTAAAATAATTTTTGTGAGACCATGCCTGGTTTTCCATTTTATTCTGAACTATAACAGAGAGAGAGAAATTAGACTTCTCTGAATTACTCTGTTTCAACCACCTACTCAATATGGCCTTTAGAAAGTTAATTACTCTGAACCGCAGGTAAAGGAGATTATGAGAAAAAATGGTTACTTACAGCTCAAAACAACAGTTTTTTTTTTTTTAATGAATTTAAATGTATTATGACTGATGCTCTTGTTCCCAAACAACAGGTGCTGTACCATAAACATCGTTATACCTATGCAAGTGTACAAGCACCTAATATAAAAATTCAGATTTGTGACTAATCATACTGTTACTTATTCAATGCAGTAGCACATAAAACTTCTCCCGTCTATCAACCAGAAAACATTTAAGAGTATACGTCAACATGACATTCGCAATATCTCGTAATTCAGTCTCTCTTGCTGGTTGTCTCACATGGAACTGTGTGTTCAGTAATACACAAAAATTCAGATTTCAGAGTTCAAATGCTGGGGAGGCTGTTTAAACCATTTAGTTCAACGGTTTTCAGGCTGTGGCCATGAAACCATAGGGATCAACAGATTACTTCTACAGGAGCCACAAAACTAACTAACTGTTATCAATAGACAAACTCATTACAGAGAAATCCTAATATCCATGGGAAATAAACACAGGTTGCAAACTATAAAAGGTTTCAAGTCATTGACTAGTTAAAGCTCCCTAATATCACAAACTATTAAACTTTACTGAATTATATTTTTATAGAATCCAGCAATTTGCTTTTAAGCTATAGTTTATCTGGAACTGCCAACTGGAGAAAACTGAAAATCTGCTACTTCCTTTGCAGATTACTGAAATGGTTAATCACCATCACTACTTAAAAAGAAAAAAAAAAAAAAAGTTTCATATTCTAATTAAAATGGATTGTTTCAGGTTCCAGAGGCTGGTTCGCTTTATGCTTTCTCCTAAGATTGAATAATATTCTAGTGTTACATTTTCTCTGATAAATACATGTAGATGTTGTAATCCAGTCACCTTCTGACCCTCCTCTTAATAATAAATGCAGGAAACTCTGTGCTCATTGCTAGATTTTCAGCCCTGTATCATTTTTGGGAATTTTCCCTACACCTTCTTGTATTACAAATGTGGTACAGAAGTTAACCTAACCATCTCAGAAATAAACAGAACTATGATAGAAGACTGACCAAAAAATGTCAGGAGGGAATATCCTTTTAGAATACTCAGTTTCAAAAAACTGCATCTGAACTGCTACACATGTATTATGGCATCAGCATAGAAATATGGGGGATGAAAACAGAAAAATAAAAGGTTTGGTGTTTCTTTTCTATGTGTCTCAAGTAATAAAATATTTCAAATGTTTTACAAAGGTTTAGCAGTAAGATTCAAATAGGCAAAATTCACTATTTCTTTACCCGTCTTTTCCTTTAAGTATATGCAAGTAAACAATTTGCTTGTCTCCACCATTACTTGATAAAGTCGTACAAATTAAATGAGAACAATCTTTCATTTCTACTCTATTGCAAGAATTACACACATTATCCAAAAAAATTAAGGGGCCTTAAAATGCCTCGGTAAACAACTCACCAAACTATGAAGGATCTGGAAGTTTCACAGACCTGCTAAAATCAGCACAGTTCCAAACAGTAAAGCCTCCAGATGTGGAAGTCTCAATCTGGAGCTAAATCTTTGTGTTACTTGTTATACTTCTGGTTTTGAAATCACTATACCTATCCTCAGTAATATGCTTACAAAACTTCCTCACATGCAGATCACTGCCATTCAAAATTTAACATACTCAAACTGTAGAATTACCAGTTAATATCTACAGAGATTTTGTTTTTAATGCTTTGGCAAAGTTGTTTACTTTCCTCGGTTCACTCAATCATTTATTTAGAATAAAAAATACATAACCTAGCGAGAGGGAGGAAGAGAGAAAAATCAAAATAAATCAGAACCAAAACAAAAACAATCAAAATTACAAATTTTACCAGGAGGTAGCTTTTATTAATAATTCACAGAAGAGAAAGACTCCCTAATCTTCCAAACAGATAAGAAAGGCACAATTTATGAACATGATTCATTTATTTCTCCATTGTAAAACCTGGGAGTTGCACAGGGCACAGGGCAGACTAATCCACTAGATGTATGTGACCAAAAAAAAAAAAAAAAAAAAGGTAAAAATCCCCCAATACTTACAGTTACTAATCACAGACTTCCACATGCTAGTAATTCAAGGAAGTCAGGATGGAGTCTACATTGGTATTCCATCTTCAACTTAACCTGTATAAATCCACACTACTCATGAGAGCAACAGTCCTACCCTCTTCCTCCCAGCACTGTTCTGCTCCTTTCTCTTTTGCAATAGCAGTCACATTAGTGCAGCCATGCAGCAAAACAGATCTGGCTGAAAAATAACCGAGAGGATTAGGAGTTACAGAAAAAGGGGTTACTTTTCAGCCAGATCAGTCTCCCAGTCCAGTTCATCAAGGAGTCACATGAATGCTTGAGCCTGCACAAGGGTAGAGAAATGAATGACAGTGAGGAAAAGCGTAAGCCAACACTCAGACTTTGCAGGATTTAACCAATTATGGAAATACCACTTAAGTAAAATCAAATCCACTACCAAGTGAATAGAGAAGCAAAAGGTACCCCACAAAGTAATTTTTCATTTCTATAGCAACTTAGATTAGACACAAGTTTGGGGGGGTTTGTTTTTTGGGTTTTTTTTTTTTTTTTTTTTTAACTACCTTTTCCATTCTACCTTTCCTCCACCTTTTTTCCACTTTTTTTTTTTTAATGGAGTAAAAATTGTGCCGTGTTTCTCTAAGATTTTCTGTTGCTTCAGTTGATTAGAAAAACAAGGAAGATGAGAGACAGGAAGGCTTGGGGCAGGGGGAACACAACACATTTCAAACAAGCAATGTTTACAGTTGAGCCATGATGGAACTTAAGCAACTACCGCAACACAGATACCACTATTGAATTTGTTTCCTGTGTTTCAGAAACAAGAGGGAGACAAAGGCAGATATATTTTAAAGCTCATATTTCTAGTTGAGTACATGTAATAATTCTGCAGGAAAGAATTAAAGTCCCTATAAACATCATCCTTGAAAGCATAAACTCATCTGCCATACAGCAGGAAGGCAGGCCTTACTACAACAGGAACATAAAACTTTCTTACTATCCAGCAATGACTTAGTATGATTAACAGGCCAGCAAGTTCTCCTGAGAGGGTTATTACACTATTTTAATTTTCAAAGAAAATCAATATAGAGCATTTTCTTGAAAGGGAAAATGGTATCAAGTCACATAGATACTTCTCTTTCTGCAACATCTTCATAAAGTATTTCTAAATTTCTTGGACAGTATGCAATTAACTTTTAGTGCACAATTCATCATATCATATTGATGGGAAATTATAAATAGGAAACACTGAAGTGGGTCAGCTCCAGAAACTGGACTTTAGTACACTTGTGATTCGAGGTTTCAGCCAAGAATGAAGACTGTAATCATTGCCCATGGAGCCATCAGAATAAATGAGTCTGCCTCGGCCAATGCCTTTTACACATCTTCTAGCATAAAGTTATCGTTATCTTCAATACAGTACAATTAAAATTTAAGTAATCAAGTACTCTGAAACCCACAAATGAAGCTTCTTCTCAAACGGCTTTTCAGTGAAATGTCTAGATTCTGCTGGTCTATACTCCTCTGACAAGAAAGGACAGGAATTGAATCAAATAAACCTGACAATTCATCAGGATTAGTACTGGCAAAAAAGCATCAGTGAGTATTTAAATATAATACAGCCCATTTTAGGGGAGGAGTTCACTGAGCTTCAAAGACTACATCTCTCAACCAACCTAAACCATAAATATATATATTGTAGCAGACACAATGATACAAAAGTTACAAAGCTCTCTGTTGAATGCAACAAATCAGTGATGTAACTGGAAATAGTAAAGTGCTCTCAAACGCAGACTCTTGGCCTAGCCATCTATTCGAAGACTGTTACACTTATCACTAGCAGGTTCTTCTTGAATTTAAGAGTTAGAGAGAGATGGCTTTCACACATAAAGTGCAAAGTTTTACATATGAAATTTAAGATTCATTTGGTAAAAGACCATGAGAAAAAAAATACAATGGCAGCAGTCAAACATTTGAACAGGTTGCTCAGGCTGTGAAATCTCCAACCTTGGAGATGTTCAAAATTTGACTGGGCAAGGCCTCGAGCACTCTGCTGTAGATGGGCCTGGCTTTTAGCAAGAGGTTGGACAGCAGACATTCAGAGGTCATTTCTGACCTATTTCATTCTAGGATTGTATTCCAAAACTCCTGTTTTTAAACAATGACTGCTGGTAGGCTTTCTTATACCTGTGAGCACATTTTCTGTCCCCTCTCAGATCTGTATTCAAGATTTCTTTCCTGGTTGCAACAAAATGCCCACAACAATCAAGAAAATCCCATTAGCAATATTAATTTTTAAATGCAGTAACACAATTAACCTTAGGAAATGGTATCTTTCAAACTAGCATACTAAGTAAACCGTATGGAGAACACTTACATTTATATACAAAACTGCTATTCACATCAATGCAAATCACATGTGATGCAAGATAAAAACTCTAAACTTATACTCTGTTTGAACAAGGTCAATTTGCATGCATAGGGTAAAGGAAAACAAACTGCTCAAAGTAACAATGACCTTCAATTTTTGTAAATGCAGCAGGCTAAAACTTTTATGAAATACCTCAGAGAAACATTTCTTGAGTGATTCTGGGACTTTCCCATCAACCACATGCAGCATCTTCTCCATTTCTTCACGGACAACATAACTCCCAGATTCATTAGAAAAGAGACTGAAAATGTCTGAGGAAGAAGAGAAATGCTTAAGCAACTACAGCAGTTACATTTTTCAAACATTAAGTTTAAACTGGCTGATAAGGTCAAAAACTGTGCAATGACTAAAGCTCTAGAAACTTTTAGACTCATTCAACTCCAATACAGCTCAAAGTTTAGGTTGAGAAATATTTCCTTTTTCTTTTACCATTACCCACAAATCAAAGGGAAA
Organism: Rhea pennata; assembly: GCF_028389875.1. NCBI lineage: Eukaryota > Metazoa > Chordata > Aves > Rheiformes > Rheidae > Rhea > Rhea pennata. Next base: position 2,811,989 of record NC_084682.1, read on the forward strand.
GTAAATACTATCAAGTCAGATTAACAAGATGACAAAACAACAGAAGTCAGTAGGCTGGTGATTTTATTCATTTTGAAAAATATCAGTGCTGTCCACCCTTCTCTGCCCACACGCAATGCTCAAGTCTTTCTGTAGAATCTTAACATTTACATTCATGATGAAATAACAAACATTCCACTTTACGTACAAGAAACTTAAATGCATTGAATTTCAAGATATATCGCTAACAATGTCTAAAATTTATACTGCATTGGCAACCACGTATGTGGTGGTCACATACAAAAATAGTTACTGAGCACATGACAATATAAGCTTGCTTCATGAAAATCTATTTTACACTATATTCTTTTTACACTTCTAAATTACACTACTTACATTTTGCTTTCTCTTCCTCTCTGCCTCTTGTAAGTAGAACTAATCCAACTATCAAGTTATTGAAGTGCAGCCCTTTGGATATTCCCCCAAATGAACAATAGATAACCTAGAAGAACAGAACAGGGAAGTTAGCAAATCTTTAACTGGGAAAATACATGGGGAGAACAGAGATGACAACACTGAAAGACACAAGTTACACCAGGGCTCTGGTTTTGGGTTTATTGTCTCACATTCAACTAAACATGCTTATAATACCAAAATGTGTTACACTTGCATTCGCTTTCCCAGTACCTATAATCCTAAACCATTTTTTTAGGACACGCTAAAATTCAGGAGAGAAATTTCAGTCTTATTTGTTAAGAGGCAGATATTATTCATAAATAGTCATATAAAAGAAATTAATACAATCCTCCAATGAAGATAGTTTCTTGTTCATTCACAGGTGTCATTTAATCGTTTCCCCAGCAAGTTTCGTTACTTGCTTATAATTCTGATTTTACCTTCAGCTACATAAGCATCCGTGATGGAAAACATGCACACACAAGAGAACATGAAATAAATCACTAAGATAAGAAATATTATACACAGAATTCCCCTTTATAGAATAAAATTTAAAAAGATCTCTTTGGCATAGTTAAGAAACATAAAACAATGCAACACAGTTTGATGAAGAGACTGCTATCTTAACTTGGAGGCAGGATAAAACAAAAAGTTGATCTTGTTTCACTGAGAATAAGGTATCACAGAAGAGCTCTGACTGTGCATTTTTTACAGCACAAAACCTACCAATGTATTAGATCCTCTCATAAATAACACACACAAGGAAATTAACAGTTCTGCAGTTTTGTTTTGTTTTTTAGTACTTTCCAGCTTCTCCCTCCCCATTCATTGCTAATCTAAACCATATATTAAAACAAGCATTGCTTTTTTAAAAAAACAATCTATTCTTATTTTCTTATATGAAAACAAGCATTATTGTTTTTTATTCCTATTCCCATTTTCCTGAATGAAAACAATCATTCATGTAACAGGACTATGAATGAAATCAGGGAGTCAACTTGGATTTGAACTAATCATTTTTGTTATCGGGCTTCGCTAACCCAGTTCACTGAAAGTGGGTTACTTCAATGTGGAAGTAAGTATCCAGAGTTAAACCAACTGTAGAACTAGTTCAAAATAACTCATGAAAAACAAATGACATTTCAATTGCAAAAGAACATTTAGATCCCACCATACTGATGTAGGACATTTTGCTTAATCAAGAGGAATCTTTGATCAATTTGGCCTCTCAAAGGAGTCAGACAGCGTAACATTACAAAGAAGGAAACCAATCCTCAACAGCCTGAAAGTCCTTTGCAAAATTAAATTTCCATATCTCTCAAACCAAGACAGACAAAAGTACTATATCATTCACACAGGGCTATACGCCAGCAGGCTGTTTGCCAAAGACCTGACAGGCATCAGTATTTGTTACTCTAACTGTAAGCCAAGAAATCTGTTAAGTACTTCAACAGAATTTGTGCCTTCTACACTGATAAAGCAAAACTTAAGTCTACATTTGTTACAATAGATTTTATTTCTCTCAAAATAAACAGCTGAAGACTGGAAAGAAACTTCAGAGAAAATGAAATCTTCCTGCAGTATTAAAAACAACAACTTCTGAGGTCATCTGCTGATCACTACTTGTTATTAGTAAGAGAAAGCTTCACTTTCTTATTAATTTAATCATTTACAATAATAAAATATTTGTAAATCATGAAGTGAGCATACGCTGAAACACTTCAGAAACTTCTGATTCATGATGGGACCGTACTGTCAGCAGTTAGAGGGAACCACTGTAATTAGGTGCAATAACACCATAGTGAGGCTTTTACGAGGTGTCAGTAAGTTAAAAGCAGAAAGATTCTGGGCCTAAAAGGCCCCCATAACCTCCAATAACAGCAATGTCAATGCTGCCACCAGAATTCTCAATCTTACAGCACAAGTAAAGAAAGGGTGGAAGAGACAGCTGAATACTAGAGTCACATGAGTGAGTCATTAGCTCTATCTCAGGTAGTTTTCCATTTCAAGTAAAAACTAAGACAGGACTGGGAGTGGGCAAAGACAGCTATGGGCCTGTCAAGGGCACCACAACAGATAGATCTAGCTAAGCCACACAGCACTGTAGTGGCAGAAACAAGAAAAGGAAATACTTGAGACAAAATAGCTATATTATATTAAGTACTGCAATTGCACTTTATGCTTCGCTTACAGGCTGTGGAAAACCTACCAGTGTTGCCATTCTATCCAGAGGAAGCAGAGCAGAACCTTCAAAGTACATCAGGCAACAAGGTAGGAAAAAATTTTAAAAGTCTTGCTCACCTGAGTACCATCGCAATTACTAGCAGACGTAACACCGAATCGGATAGATTCCTTGGAAACAGTTACCTAGATACAGTTTTGTGTGTTACCGTAGGTCCATCCTTCTGGTCTATCTAACTTCTATCTAAGCTTCAACTTTCATTATTATACTTTTAGACTATTACAAGATATCTGAAGGCAAGTAAATTTAAATTAGGCTTATAATACAGAAGGATCCCATTCTAGGGGAGACACTATACAGAACCTGCAATTTCATTCTACTATGCTTAAGACACAGTACTGCCCTAGTAGATTAACTTTCCACAGGATGTTCAGATCATCCTCTTCTATTACTTCAGTTTAATCCACTACAAATACTGAGGGGCTAAATTACTAGAACTACATTTGTGCTCTCTTTGGACACAGTGATTGTATATGCTTCACAGACAATGTCATGGCAGAGATTTGAATTCCACACTTTCTTTTTCTAATCATTCCGATTTCATAAGATGCCTTCAAGGCTACACTATGTATGTAAGTGATTTTCCTTCAGCCATGAAAATAAGTAATTTAAAGATTGGAATCATAACTACTTTTAAAAATACACAGTTAGCTCAGCTGCCCAGATGAACACTACAGTTTAAGTCTTAATATAATTACTTTTGATCTTAACAAAACAAAATAAAAAAAAACACCACTAGCACCCCAGATGGGATAGAATTATTATATTTCACATTAATGGAACTTCCAAGACAAAAAAAAAAAGAGAGAGAGAGAGAGAGAGAGAGAGAGAGAGATACATGAGTAAATGAAGCAGTGAAATTGCTGTTCCCCCATCACAACTTATAATAAAAGATTGTTTTTTCTAACCTGTTATCCTTCACAGATAACTAAAAAGTAGAACCACGTTTTCTTTTCTATTTAAAAAAAAATGCTGATTTGACTAAAATTATATAGTACATAAGAGTTTGGAGAAAGGAGAAGTCACAGGACTCAGTTTCCAATTACTTGCACTGTTACAACTCTCCAAGAATTTATGTTGATTTAAATAAGTTTTAACTTATAGCACTGTAAATGAAGATGGCATTCTCTGTCTCATTCTCAGGCTTCCAAGACTTCTTGACTATGGTTGTTTTGCCCCATAAACTGAAGAGCAGGACTGGTTAAAAAAGAAAAAAAAAAAAGAAAAAGAAAAAGAAAAAGAAAAACGTATAGCAATAGTCAACAGTTCTATACAACTCTTAACATTTAACCTTAACTCACTGATGGGATTGAGACAAGGTGCCACACCGTACTGAATGACTTAAGTACAGACAATTTATATTCTGCAGACTACAAATAAAAATGAAAACCTTCAGTAAAATTAGAAATAGAAAGCTGAGAGCAGCAAATCACCATAACGATATTTTGTAGAGTTTGTTGCAGAATCACAGAACAGTTGAAGTTAGAAGGGACCTCTGGGTATCACCTAGTCCAAACCTCCTGCTCAAGCAGGGTCACCTACAGCACACTGCCCAGGACCCTGTCCAAACGGCTTTTGACTGTCTCCAAGGATGGAGACTCCATAACCTTTTCTACTGCTCAGTCACCCTCAGGAAAAAAGTTTTTCCTTACGTTCAGATGGAACTTCCTGTGTTTCAGATTATGCCCGTTGCCTCTTGTCCTATCACACCACTGAAAAGAGTCTGGCCCCTCTCATCTTACACCTCTCATCTTTTGTCCACTAAAAATTAAGTGTATTCACTTCTTTTTACAACAAGAGTAGAAGCCAACCTTGTCTTTTATCCAAATTTATAATATTCAAGCTCACAGATATAGTTAATATACTGGCTAAATATGAATACTAGAAGTTCATCATGATCTGTACTGAAATTTTGAGATGTCAATGTCCCCAAATGGTGAGATCATATCAGAACAACTGTGACTCTTCCATTAATTTTACTTCACCAACTGGAAACTGAGAACTGACAGTTAAAATAGATAATCTTCACCAAAGCTGTGTCCTTAAGCACAGATTTATTAAAACAGTCTATCATCTGATAGACAGCATTTGAAAATCCATAGTTTCTATTCCTGATCACAAAGTTTATACCATTCAAGCAATAAGTTAATCCTTAACACTGGAATAAAAGGGATACAAAAATACAGATGAACTTAATTTAAAATTCTAGACATCTTAAATTATTTCAAACCAATCATATGTAGTGCAGGAGACATTTTTACTTTTATTGTAAGGGCTACTAACAGTAAAAGCATACAGATAACATGTATAGAAATTAATACCGAAGTTACACTTTAATTATGGGCAAATCATACACTTTCTTTTAATTTGATAGGTACTAATATATATTATAGTATTTCCTGTTAAGTACTTGAATATCCACATTAATCAAGCTCTCAACTATATTACAGAAGCAAGTAAGATCGCTGTCTTTGTTAACACTTGAAGAGAAGTGAGAAGGGAGTGAAGTGAAAGGAGAAAAAAGAACAGAGAAAAGATTCAGCTTAGAAGAGCTGTTTTATTTTACAAATAAAATAGCTATTCCTCTTAGTAAGTCTTCAAACTACGCAACGAAATAATATCACTGGACTATATTTCACACTGTTAAACCTTTTGCATTGCATACTTCACTACTCACATTATCTAAATAAAACTGGAAGACTTGTATGCTGCCTGTGAGGTCAGTAACACTGGAGATACCAGAAATAGAAGCTGTGATTAGAAGTGACATGGAGCAAAATATCATTTGAAAGGTCTGGCTAGTCTTATTCTTTCTCTAGCAACAGTAGTTTAAATTCTTTCTCAAATCAGAGGCAACTTTATGAAAGAAAATATTTTTCTAAACATGAATGTGTGCAGGATAGTATTACTACTTCATTTTATATGCACAATATTTATACCCATGTAACATATTTTGTTTCTGGATATTTTCCAGTTCATTTATACATTTACTATAAATAAAATTTTTAAGAGCTTGTAAAGATTAATCTGCACTTTAGAAAACAAAGCAAAAGCCAACAGAATCTGAGAGAAACCAGCAGCATGTATACCTCCACAGTAAATAAAGTCCTCTATTATATGAGCTCTATATAGTGTTAACCATTCCTAACCTTTCACTTCCCCAAATCTACATCTGGATATTTAGGTGTAATTCACTTGATAGATGACCTATTACTTGGGTTTGAGCCAGTAGCTCAGTGAAGCACATGAGTAATAGCCCAATCCACGCCTGGCACATTATCCTCAGACAAAGGATGAAGACTGATACTGCATGAAAAATGGAAAGAAATTAAATTAGCTGTGTACCTAACTAGGCACGTACTTTATCACCTGCATACACATCTGCAGGAAGGAGAAAAAAAAAAAAAAAAAAAAAAGAGGTAAGTACAAAGGAGGTTACCTCAGCAACTTTTGGAGGAACTCCATCACCAAGGACTTCTCTGATGAAGCACTGTTGGGTCATGTAATATGAGAGTCCACAAGTTCTCTTGAAAGCATCTTTCAGTCGCTTTAGTTCTATGTCTGTAACTGCGTTGAGTGGGGGAGGGAGGGAGGAGAGGAAGAGAGAGAGAGAGAGATGCATTCAGTAAAGATGTAATAGCTCAAGAATATTCAAATCCTACACATATTTAACCTTGGAATAAAAAAAAATAGAAAAAAATATATGCCTGATTTAACTTAACTAGTGGAAAAATCTGGCTATTGGAAAAATGAGATCTGATAATCTAGACTTCAAAAAAAAAAAAAGAGAGAGAGAGAAGTCAAGTAGAACTAAAGCTAGCATCAAGGATTACAACAGTTCACTGCACAGGTTATCTCCAACTACAATACCGTATTATAATGCCTGTTCCAAATTAACCACCATCATTGTCACGCAAAAGGAAAATAAGATAGTTTTACATTCAATTTTACATTGTATGTAGGCTAGAGAAGTGATCTGTAACCAACAGTGGTCAACATTTACTACGCATGGCTCCAACAGAATGCTTCAAGCACTTATCTAGCAAGCAGTCTACTTTGTTATAGAAAAAAATATTTAATTGCCACTTACAGGCTCATAAGACAGTACAGTGAAGCATGAATTTAACAGGAATACTATAGCTAAATTTTAGACTAAATGCAATTCTTCACCCTTCTTGCACAGCCAAAGACTGATTACGAGCTACAGCCTTTTCAAACATGTTTACAAACTGTATACATGAAAAGTTGGAAGAAATCTCCTTTATATCTGCCATTAGCTTCTTTAAAAATCAGCTCTATATCATATTTTGCAAGCATATATAAACAGTGCCCCAGAGGACCACAGTAAGGAAAGGAATTGCATTACTTCCACATGCATAAAGTATGCTTTCAAGTATCCCACCAAAAAAAATCTAAGGGCTTTGTGAAAAGCAAGTTGCAGAAAATAACATACTATATCCTGGACCACACTGTAAAAAGAGCTATTTACCATCCAGGAGCCTAAAGAAGTTATGCTGTACCCGATAGCTGTTTACCTGTATTTATAATAAGACAATTCTCCTTCCCTTGAAACAAGAAGCCAGACAGAAAAACACTGACATGCCCAAAAGGGTGTCAGCCTTTCTGCGAGCCGTGTTAAAACAGGACCCCTCCAAACTTCACACAGCACTCAAACTTTTACATTTCAATTAATGAATTCATCAAAAGAGAAAATGGTTCTTTAAAAATAAATCATGTTAAAACATTTCTCATTCTAATCCTAGTCAATATTTACACAGACCAGTGACTTAACTTTACAACTCTGTAAAAAACTGATTTGGGCTACAGCTTTTTTCTTCACCAAATTTTATTTCAAAAAAAAGATTTTATGGGTCTAAGAAATAAACCTGAAGTGCAGCCTGTATTGCACTGGTGCTGTCAATAAGTATGAATTTGGCAAAAGACATAGCCAAACTATTACCATCAAAAATCTTGTTTTGATAAAATAAAGTTCAATTATATGGCAGAAGAGTATTGATCTAATACAGTTACCTGGCATATATGGTGTTTAAATGTCATCATTTCATATTAACTTCTGTACATATACTCATTTCCTTTCTTTATGACTTTAAATGTGATGCTTTAACAAATGCTAGAACACTTTGTTAGGCACATCAATTAGTTTTCTTCCGAGAATTTCCTTACCTAATTGGAAACAGACTCTCAGACATGATATTTACAGTTTTAAGTGACATTCTCCATCCACCTACCCCCAAGCTCTTGTGAATTTAGGAAATGGGAGGCAGAAAGATTCTGCAAAGTAAGTGACCCTCAAGCCTCAGCCTTTCTCACAAACATGTGGAAGAAATTAACAGAAGAGACCTTCCCATCACAGGGGGAGACTTCACCCGACGTCTCCCCCCACCCCTTACACACAGCATAACTGCAGTAACCCTCAGTCAAAAGGAGCAAAAAACCACCACGTAATGCTCAATAAAGTAAAAACCTGAGATTTCCAAAGGGACCAATAAAAAGAAGATACTGGCTTCAGTATTTTGGCAAATAAAGCACACAACCTAGGTCTCAGACAAAATCTAAGCAATAGTTCTTTGATAATTTTTTTTATTTATTGTATTTTTATTATATGCACACACATCCATTTTCAATAAAAATGGACTCGGAATTCTAGGGTTTTTTCTTTCCATTCTACTAATACTTTTTGAACTCCTCATCAACTAATCGAAACTCTTCTGTGGTCATTCAGCGAAGAAGTTGATATACAAAATCTTAACTAACCAAATGCTTAAGGCTTTACCCATTACAACAGACTTTGAAGTAACCTACTTATTGCTTATTGCAATATAAATTTTAAACATGAACAACAGCTGCTGCATATAGCATCCTATCATTATCAGTTTTCTTATATCATTCAATCATACAAGTTGAACAATATTTCAGGTTTCGTTTCCTGACTGCACAGAAAAATGCAAAGACTTTTCATAAAAATTACTCATATTATGTTGCTGAATCTGAATACTAAGTGTTTTTTTTTCTGTTTGTTAAACAGACAAGCTTGTATACGTACAGTTGTCAGTAAAAGATTAGCATTTAATTAAGGCTGAAGTTGTACAGAAACCTTCTGTGGGACTTTCCTATCATTGACTTCTCTTTCCTCCTCACAAAAGCATTTTGGTCATAAAAGCAGGGAGGGGGGAAACCCTCAAAGATATCTCAATACATATCCAGAACAATTTTAGAAGCTTTTGTAACATAACAAGCTGTAGTCAAACCTGAACAATTACATATTTTAGGCCTCATTCCATCTGCACATTTAACTGGAGAAGTATGCTCTGATAAGAGCCACATAATTGAGCCTTCTGATTAAGAACAAAATCTGTTTTTTTTTTCCAGAGATCTAATTTCCTTTCTTTTGCCTGCACAAAAATTTTCTTTTTCCCTTTCCCTCTCCTTTCAAGAGTCCTAACGCTATCACAATGTGTTTCAAGTTAGGACCACAGTTTCTTTTTTCCACTAGGAAACAAAATTAATAGTAGCATTTATCTTATTACTTACGTATTAGGAGTAGTATTTTTAAAATAAATGAAAAAAAATCCCAGCTCTAGTATTGATTTCTGACTACCCATTTTGTGTCTCCCATTCCCGTTCCTTGCAGCATCTCCGCAGCGCAGCACCACGGTGGGGAGCAGGGAGGGAGGGAGGCTCTGCTTGCGGGAACCGGGCTGCACACCCGCACAGCAGTGTTGCAGCCCCGCTGGCAATCAGCCATTTCTGGGCAGAGCCCTTCATACAACTCTAGCTACTTTCCAGCTGTTGTCAGTGGTGTTCCCAGTTATTGCAACAGCAATACAAACTGCTCACCAGGAACACAGGTAGAGTCTTGCAGAGCTACACTTGTGCACTATTTTCTTTGTCAGATTAGTTTAAATATACAATACCCCACAGCCATGTAAAACTTCCAGTTACTCTTCTAATGGAAAATTTTATTTATCCAATAAACATCAACTGACTTTATGCAATGTGCTAGAACTGGTGATTTTAGTCAGCCAAGTATTTTCATATTCATTAAATTTATTGATCACTCCTCTCTGAGATTTATCTGTATTAGTAGAAATTAAAGCAACTTGTAATTTGGCAACCTAAGCTGTAGCCTATATCAGTACTCGAGAACTCTTTTATATACTACCTTACATCCTTAAGTGCTTAATAAGTTACGTGTTTCTAGGAGTCACTGAAACATAACTACCTCTCTGGTGACAGAATTGCTTATACCAATATTTCCTGTGCTGAACTTCAGTGTAACAAAGAGCAGTGAATTAATTTAACCTTAGTAGATTTTTTTTGTTTTGCAGTTTCACAATACAGAAAAAGCCTTTAAGCAAACAGGTCTCACTGTATCATTATTTCTGTTTCATTGTGCTGCATATTTAAGCACCTAACAGAACCTGAGATACCCTACCTCAGCATAACACTTACTCAAAATGCCTAAAACTCATTTGAACTAAACTAAAATTGACCTTCAATATGATTTTCAAGCATCTAAATGAGCTCGTAACAGACTAGCACACCTAGCACACTTTTCTCTTACATAAAAGTGAGAAAATTCCATACTTCAGATTCCACTTTTGCACTGCTCTCAATGCCTCAGGCTTTCCAAGCTGCTACAAGATGTTAAGGCCCTTCCCAGTGTTGGCAAATCCTATTTCCCACAACCAAATTTCTATTTAACATTCTTTAGCTTATAATAAGGACCATACTGGAGTCCTCCTGAGGGATGGAGTCAGGTGTTGGGGAGAAGATGGGGAAGAGGAGGACTGTTCAACCAATGTTACTAACACCTTCAAAAAGAACTGCCAGTATATCCCCTAAAAAAAGACTGTAAGTTGATATTGTTAGTCTATGTTTAATTTCAAAAGCAAGTTAGTAGTGCTACAGATTGCTTAATATTACTGTTTTCATGTAGAAACTACAAAACAGGTCATAGAATTGCAAGCAAGATAATTATTTTCATTCCTTCCCAGAGACACATTAAAATGAATAATGTAGGCCATTTGAAATCATCTGCAAGCTCTATAAAAACAAGTTCTTTATACATTTAGATCCAGACACATGCAAATACTATTGAAACAAACAGAGTGGAAAACAAAGATGTTATCAATGATTTTTAACCCTGGAAGATGAATAAAATGTTTGAATGCAAAATGCCAACATCAAAGTGCCAATTATTTGGCCTAGTGGTAGAACAAGATGACTTGCAGAGAGGAAATAAATCTAAAACTTATCTTATGAAAGTGACATTTCCGGAAGCAATTTGCTAATATAATAACTAAAAAAAATGAAACATACACCCACAAGTCACCTTTTCTCCCTCAATTCCACAAATTCTTCTGTTGAATGTGTAGTCCAACTAAGACCAAAAATGTTACCTGTTGCGAGCTTTACACTATTAACAGGCAGATGTCAACCTTGGCCCTCAGCTTCCAGACTACAACTCTAAGTCACACTTAGTTGTATTCACTGGTGATATGCTTCTTTATTTCTATCTCTTTTTAGAGGGAGGAAGCAGGAAATAAAAGAGAAGAAAAGATATAAAGAAAGAATTTTAGGACTATTTTTTCCCTTTTTTAATCAAAGACTTAGGAGGCTCATTAAATGCTTGCTCAGTGATTGACCAACGTTTGCCTCGTCAATCAACTTTACAAATGAATTAAAGAAGCATTTGTTAAAAAACAATAATAAATAACATATAAATAGGTATTTGAGTGGTAGCAAACAAAAACATGGAGATAACTACATTTATACCTAAGGGTAGGATTAAAAATAACAACTCTGTTTCATACATTGAAGTTCCTTCACGAAGTACATTCACACTTTCCAAAGGCACAGTCCAACTAAACACTTTCAGAAGACAGTCATCTATAAATATACAGAAAAAGACTGTTCACAAGCCACTTTCATTATACATACAGACAGACACTACTCTTTCAGATATACTGTGGTGTATTCATAACCTGACAGTGGAAAAACAGAACATGTAAGACTTTCCAAAATAAGCTTATGATAGTCAACACAGCAGAAACTTTCTCTACATTGTTCCTACCAAAAACACATAGCACAACCTCAGTATTACTGTAGTGAAAGCAATGTAGCTAAGTGACTGGAACTGCACACCTAATTCCTGACACATCATAGCAAGACATTTGCTTCTATAGTCTTGAAGCTCTAATTCAAAATATTAAAAAGCTTCAACAGTTAGATACTATATTCTGTTTCTTAAAATTATATCTGACTCAGTCAGCTGCATACAAAAGTAATATTTTACTAAAAGGAAGCCTGCTTCCAAGTAACATTATTGAAACAAAAGGTCTTTTCCACAAAAGGAAGTCACAGACTATGTCATTTTATCAAGGCAACTTCACTAATAGAAACCTTCTTAATGCTACTTCTGTTGGATGATTTCCAAAAGTGTGAAAGACGGTTTAACAGTGCTGCATCCCACTCTCCAGGGAACACCTGAGCTCCAATGTGTTTAATAAAGTTTAAATTAAACCATGCAACCTCAGCTAAAGATTTCATTCCAACCTACAGTAATTGTAACAAACCCCCAGTTCATCTAATTGCAGAGAATATTTTTAGTCTAATGGTGTTACTTAAACCTAATGCTGTTTATATGGACTTACAATTCTACTTTGTTTTTTTCTAAATAAACAACAGTCCAGCTAACAATTAGTGTAACGCCTCCTGAAAGCAACTGTGCAGTAAAACAATCTCATGCTGGTACTTGCTCTCTTTCTCCTGCTTTCACTCCACATATTTATCACCAAGTCATTCCAGAGTATTCCTTTTAGAATAAAACTATAGCTCAAACTATTCAAGCCAGATGCCCAACTCTAGACTTTTAAATACGTATTCAGCCACCTATATAAATTGGCCTGAATTTCTGAGAAGACACCATCTACAAATGTAGAAGCCTAATGTTTACGTAGAAGCCTGATATTAGATACCCACAGACGGGACATTATATCTAATACACTATTCAAAAAAGAGACACAGAACACAGCTGAAGTTACTGCTCTCCTCCTCATCCTACTTAAAATTTTAACAGGAGTGCATAAAATCAAAGTTAATAATATGAAGAGCCTAAGACAAATCCTGCAACACTTACATTTGCTCAACTACTCTCATTTTTAAAGTTTATTTTGTATTAAAAAAAACATAGCCCAAATAAAACATAAAATAGTAATTTACTTATCACAAAAAGTTTGTCTTCAGGCAACAGATACTACAGATTGAGCAAGCAAAATGTGCAATGTTAAAGTAACATTGTTAGAAGTATCTTAAATTATGTTTAACTACACTAAGCCAGAGGAAATCAACCCTTACAGTAGAGCTCTATCACGTTCTGCATACATGTTCTCTATTAATCTTAGAAGCTTTTTTTTCCCACATCCTGTAGCACTAATCCCACATCCTCCTTCTTTTCTTTATCTTGGAAAGTTTTAAAATGCATTGAGAGTAATAAGCGGTTAAATATACAGCACAATCTCTATCACTTTAAGAGAAAGGGCACATTACAAAGCAATTTTATACAACAAACACCTGTTTAAAACTTGACAAGGTGGGGAACAAGCATCTATCTCAGCAAAATTTGCCCTGATGTTACAGGACTGTTAGTAAACCTTTTTTATTAGGAGTCATCATAAAAATATGTCTATGTAACTAAATTCACCTAATAATATTTGCTTGTTCATTGCCTGGGAACAGAGCTAGAAGAAATTAGTTATATCAAAGGCAATTCCTCACTATTGGAAGTGCCTACATTGCATAATCCATCATAGTTTCTTAAGGTAGAGACTAATGAGTCCAATCCAACGTATCTACATGTTAGCTCAACAGTATATTTCATTCTAACACTCTAAGTAGTTGAAATATGCCTGAAAAATTAATGATGCAACAGTAGGAAAAACATTGAGGCCAAAAATGTAAGAACTGCCATGAACCACCGCTTCTGCTTGGCACTAGTAACTAGCTTGCAGCTAAAGCAAGAACCAACAGCCCACCTTTCAGCATACGGCTGCTCTCCAGTTCCCTAGCAAAGAAGTTCAAAGGTTTGCAGACACACTGAAGAGGAGCAACACGAAGTTTAAGGGAAACCGTTGCTGCCTAAGGTGGAACAGTTCACACTTGAACTGTAAGAATCGTAAGAAATTAATAGTAATTGGGGGGAAGGGGGAGGACGTGTTTTTCTAAAGGTTAAAAAGAAATGGTTAGTCAGACTTAAAGGATTTGTTAGAGCTTACACAGCATAATTACTCTCCACCTTGCCAGTGACATATGCAGTGAGAGTAAGCACCATTAATACATCTTAAATTTGTATTTAATATTTATTAGGGAAGTGAGAAGCAGTCACCAACAATATCTTCCTTTACAATGCTTCTTCCCCTACCTTCAGAATCCAAACAAAATTGCTTAAAATGCTATGAAGTGAAAGTCAAAAGTTGATAGAGCCTTCAAAAGCATACGGTTGTCTGTTCAAGAAAGGGATAGCAATAAAACCACAGCATTTGAAGTCATTACTCTAATGGTTTCTCATCAGCTTTCTGAGACACCCAGGCAAGAGACACTTAACCTTTCCGTATCTTAATTGTCTCACCACTAAAATTAATATAAATTCTAGTCTACATAAAATGGATGTTTGACAAAGGTTCATATAGCTCCCAAATACTGAGATATTCTGTAAAAGTACTATAAACTATTACTAAGGGAGCTGCTTTAATTTCTGAAAAGGACTGAATCCCAGTAGTTTAATTGAGACTAGGTGGAGCTAACCTGCCATAGCCACTATAAACCTATGGCCAATTAGCATAATCTATAATAAACTAGACACAGAAACAATACATCTGTTTTCTTTCCTTTGTTTTATAAAAAGAAAGGAGAGACTGCTGAAAACAAATCAGTGAGTTGGTAACCTGTGATTACATCTAAATAATAGAACTGACAGGCAAATCATCACTGATTAGTATGAGTAGCAGTAACAGCACCAAAAGGCTGATAAAATCTTGATTACCAAAAGCTACAATACTTTAATTTCTTTTCATGTTGTCAAATTATTTAATTATTCCTGTTTACAGGTGACCATTAAAAGAATAAATCTAAGTAGCATATCACAACACATCAGCAGTGCTGAAAAATCAAACAAAAACATAAGCAGGAGGAAAAAACAGGATAAAAAGTTCAGTTAAGGTGAGCGGTCAAGAAACTTTGAGCTCATTTGACTAAAGCATCTAAAAATACATCTAGTAGCACTGGTACCTTTTCCCCATAATTGTAAACTTCAAAATGTCCACAATACTATACAAAAGGGGAAAACATTCTGAATTCCTAATGTCACCACTGCACCACTGTCTTACAGCTTGCTATGTCAATGCCTAAAAAAAAAGAATAAATAAATAAAACAAACACACAAAAAAACCCCAATGCCACACAGGTGAGTAATTATTTGCAACCAACAGCATTTCATAACATTCAATTCTATACTAGAAATTACCAAAACTGAGTATTAATATAAAGAGACATCTTGAACATCCTTCAGAAAGCAAAATTCACCTATCTTGGGCTGTTCCTGACTTCAAGCTCTGGTTTTAATAATTCTAATATTTTGATTTTTAAGTGACAGTTTTACAGGTTCAATATCAAACTCACAGGGCATATAATTCTCTAACCAGACAATTATCTTCCCTGTAATCACTTGCTCACTATTCCCCCAGGAATCTTCATCCTAGTTATATACAAAAATTTTATTACTTTTTTTTATTAGTCTTTATTGTGATTCAATTGCTGTGGTTATGAAGTTGTCAAGAACCAAATCAATTACTAAAAAGCTTCAAAGAGGTAAAAGGTGCAAGTAATGTAAAACATGTTTAGGAGTAATTCCAAACAGGAAAAGCAATTGAGATAAATGAACCATCTATGACCAAAGGAAAAAAAAAAAGGAAGAAAAAAGAAAAAAGAAAAAGGCAGCTCTCCCTCCCCACCCCACCCTCAAACTCACCATAATATTTTTCTTTTCTTTTCTTTCCTTTTTTTTTTTTTTTTTTTTTTGGGGGGGGGGAGGGAGGAACACACACACACACACACACACACACACATAAAATCCCCCACTCACACATCTCCAAAACCAAAACAGTTAGCTCTCTTTTAAGGAATCTGTCATGACCAGAATATCAAGGGCGCCATCCGAACTACACACCGCATCTCATTAAAGACTTAACAGTCTTAACATGACATTTACTAATAACCATGTGCAACAGGAATTTAAAGATAACACCAACCCAGTTTGGGTATTTTTTCTAAAGTTCAAATTATTGAAGCCATTTTTACTTTTCTGTGTATCTATTCTTCGGTTTTTGGTAGTAGAGGCTCATCCCGAGGATAAAGCTCCTCTTGGTTCTATTAGACCTAACCATAATGCATATCAAAGGTTTAACATCTTGCATGAGGAGAGTGGAAGAAGATTTAGTTATTACAATAGGATTTGCCAATTTTCTGTAACATGAATACTTAGCATTTATGTGACAGTTTTAATCTTCAAAGAGCTTACTTCTCACAGCTACCATCCTCAAAAAAGAATGTTATTAAGTATTATTAGCCTGTTTTATCCATCTGTAAAGTACCTCCATCAGGGCACACACTGTCACATTGCTATTTGGATTATGTTTGCTTTAAGCAAAGCTAATCAGCACAGGTTCTGTGACAACCTTCCCCACAATACTAGTGTGGATGGGAATTGCTACATAATAGCCCCAACAGTGAAATAATCCTCCCACCATCAGAGAAGCTAAAGCTTACTGGCTATATTTTATACCCTCAAGAATTAGAAGAGCCTAGTTTTATATGCTTACCAATCCAACCCTGTAAGCCACAGAAGAAAGCTGAAAGAACCTGAAAATTCAGAAGCCTCTGGAGATCAAAGTAAATTTTATCACATAATATTGCCAATTTAAGTGCAACAGACTGCAACCTTAAGGGCAAAAGCAATTACTGTATCTGGTAAGAACTGGTAAACTCCTTCCTAGTGATGGAAGGAAGATATTTCCAGTCCTGATTAATCACGGGATGCCACCTCTCCAGGCCACAGGCCCTTGTCAGAGCACATATCGCTTCCTCCAAAAGGACGTGTTAGTATTGCTCTAGATGCTCTGAATAAACTATTGCCACCCCTACAAAAGGGATGAGGTACCACTCAGTAACACGATCAGCACAGCCAAGTGTGGAAACGGTGCAGAAAGCAAAGAGAGAGGAGGCGAAGGTACAAGTTTTAAGCAATTTTAAACATATAGCATAAGCCATCTTGCAGCACAGCACAGTTCCTTGCTGCAACACATCCACAGGAGTCCTGAACTCCTCTTCCTCCCAAGGGAAGACTGAAGTATGCAGAAAAATGAATTAGCGGGTTAGGGAAGCCCTCAAAGAAAGGAACTATGTTTTCGATGCTTACCTTCATCTGAGCAAAGACTTCAGTTTTGCTTGCTCATTGCTCAGTTTCTAACATCTTCATTCCTTTTTTTTTTCCTTTCCATTTCTACTACTGTATTCTTCTGATGCTTCCTCATATTTTACATATTTGGTACATGATTTTCTAGGATGATAATTTTTCAAACTTTTCAATATTTAGAATGGATATTTAGCCTGATTTAGAACACAGGCAAAACTCTGCTCTTCTGTGCTGGCACTCTGTCAGCTTTGCTTGCAAATAGACTAAAGTCATCCACTATCACAGAGAAGAACAGCTTCTGTCTTGATTCAGAAAAGTTCCTTCCATTTTATTACCACCAGAAAAATCATCTAGATACTTACACTTGTTAAGATGCACAAAATTATATAACTCTTATCAAAGAAACACTATTAAATTCAAAACCAAAGGTAACAATAGTCCCTCAAGAGAATTCAGTCTTTTTTAGGTACAAGCAATACTCTGGAAATAAGTTTAAGGCACTACTGCAAAGGCAAACTACACCTAAGGAGCTTGCTACAAAATAAATCCTAATATAACAAATATTCCATATCCTCTCTTCCAATAGTCCAGATTCTTAATGCATCTATACTATAAAATGGTACTGTTCTTTGATAAAATAATTAGACTAAGCTTGAAAATTAAGAATAATCAGTGACTTCTGTATAGGAAAGCAGTGTTTCCCATAGCCTTGTAGGAAGGCCTTGTTTTCTACCTCCTTGTAGACTAATAACTGGAAGACTATCAGTTTTAGTAAGATTACCAGCTACTACTGATCTGATAAATCTACGATAGAAGATTGGCTCAAATTCTTTTCCGACAGTCTGGGTTCCTGCCCGGGAAAGGTGAGTCTTCCATCTGTTTGATGTTTCTTTCACATTGACTAAGTTTCACCATCAACGTAAAATGTGTTAAGACACTACTTAAGCCAGGATTTTACTTACACAACTGGCACGATAGTCTATTTTCTATATTACCTGGATTTGGCAAATTCATTTTCAATCAAGTTTTTAATTTTGTCTGTAATGAATATTCACCACATAAGTCCCTCTTCGTTTATTGAGCATTCAGACATAGCACTTCTCAAAGTGTGAATTTTCCTTCATTTTACAAAAGAATTAACTTTGACATCTAGTTATAATCATTGAATTGCTAACTCTTTTACTAGCAAATAGCTCTTTTAACAAGAACTCTTGTCTTAAATCAGGAACAAGCTGATATTCCATTCACTGCACTTACTGAAATAAATGTGTACTAAAACAAGGGAAAGAGGGAAGGAATAATAATTTATGACTGCTGGTATAGTTTTGATCAAGCATTTAATCAGGGGTTAGTCTTTGGTAGTTAAAAAAAAGTGAGCTCTAGTTCAGTATACTAAAGTACTATGACAAAGGAAGAATGAAAAAAGATTCAAAAACCATTCAGATGGTCTTAATTTCTAAGCAATTAGAAAAATAGTTACTCATTTGGAAGTCACATTTTGACATCCAGTAATAAACATTATCTGACCACTTGACTCTCAAATTTCTGACTCTCAAGTAATTGCACTGTATAGCCCACCGATATTTACAACTCTCACACAGGAACTTCAAAGAATTATAAAGGAATATGACAGATAACTTTTTAGACACTTAAGGATTCATCGTATCAATAGGTAAAGTTACAGAATAATCATTAATTTGTATGATTAACAACCAAGAAATACCAGCTTGGACTGTACTTTTCAATTTTATAAGCATTTCTATAGCATCACAACATATTCTAAACATCCAGATGGATAACAGTTACTGTTCCAAAATTTTAAACTAAGTGAAAAAAAACAACATGTATTTGGATACACCATCTAATATGCTCTCTGTCAAACCATCTTCAGACGGTATGGTCAGAACCGACTTCTTTTCACAAAGGAAGTATAGAAATAGAAGAGATATTAGAATGACTTAATCCTGAAGAGCTACAACATCCTGAATAGCTTAAGCAATTGGAGTCTCCCACTGAAGAATCTACCAGATATCCCCCAGGAAAATTAAAGTCTCTATTAAAGGCAGTATATTTGCATAATAAATTATGAACATTTTCTATAAAAATATTTATCAAATATTTTATATTCCGCTTTTTAACCTCTGTTTAGGTAATAGCTTTTGTAGATATTTACCTAGCGGTGTTCTATATTAGTGCTAGCATATATTATGCTTCCTTCCTTCTTTAACCCATCTCTGCTCTTAATTTACTCAATATTCAGGGAATAAGTATGGTTAACACAGTGTTATACAACCACTCTTCAAGCAAGGTGATGAGAAGAGAACCCTGAGCATCAGGTAATGCAAAAAGGTGGGTAATTAGTTATTGCAAAAAGATTGATTGTAATTCTTTAGGAAAAGAAAAATCCCATAATTATCTGCAAGAAAGGTAAAGAGACACCAAAAAGTTGCTGGCTTACTTTTCCATTGATAACACCCTCCATTAACATCATCACAGAATAGAGAGCAGGCTACAATGACTGCACTAACTGCTGATGATTATTTTTCTTAAAGCAATGCTGTTACAGATATTTGAAAGGCAAAACCACTTTTCTAATTTTTAAACTCAAATCCAGGATTTAACTGCATCATACTGCTAGGTGAAATGTGGTAAAATTCTTTACAACATTAGAAAAATTCCAACACAGTAAGATTTTGTTCCAGGCATCACTTAACTACTAGAAATACGGATTAAAAGGAAGTACTTCTCCAGCCCAGAATAGACTCATGGTGGCATATTAAAGTTTATTTATAGGAAAAACTCAATCTGCAAAACTGAAGAGCTCATAATTATTATCCCAACACTTTCACGTTTATTTTCTCTTTGTCTACAGACTTCCTAAATCTGGCACTTCCTGCTCTGCTTCAGTTTGAGGCTTTTCCAATTTTTTTCATTTATGTTTTCAAAATTTTAAAAGCAGTTTTCAGAACCAATGTAATCACATCGATCATTTAAAACAATTACAAAATTCCAATTAAATTAGTCCTATGATTATATGCAGAGTGCCATCATGACAGTAACATATAACTATCAATTTCAGATCGTGACTTCCTGCTAAAGCAACCTGCCATGAGACAAAACCTGAGCATCATCACTAGAAATTTAGATCAGAAAATACCAATTCAAAATACAAACAAGTGTAAAGACACATTTAAATACCGAATACTTGATATTAAATTGTATAGAGGGATGTAAATTGAAAAACCATCAGCTAAGAAAAAAATCTATGCAACTTGGATAGAAGACATAGCTCTGGTGAGGACGAATTTGAAAGATGCAACTAGTGCTTCCGTTAAAGGACAAGGAATATTTTTTATGCCAAACATAACTACCCCTTACTTTGGTGACACTACTTCTCCTCACAGCTTTCAGGTCCAATCAGGGTCCGATTCAGGCTCTATACAAATATAACGTTATTCCTGAAATATCAAGGGCAAAGTCTCTCTAGAACTTGCAAGCACAGAATAATGTTTTACTTACTTTTATTCATTTTTCTACAGCTTAAAATCTAATGTTGCACGATCACTGAAGTTCTTTCTTTAGCCAAAAACAAAAAGTCAAAAACAAGCTTAAATTTTACATTGGAATTCACTTTGGAGATAGATTAGACCTTTATTTTCACCCTTGCATAGCTTCAATCAGCTATTACCTACAAGACTAAATGAAACACCTTCAGCATTTGAACATAAAAATATCATCATCAGAATAAATGTTACGTAAGACATTGGAAAGTATAGTTTCCTTTTTCCTTTGTAGTTGATGGCTAGAAACATAGTGTGGCACTCTGATGACTGAGTGCCTCACTCCAGATCAGCTCTGTACTGCCCCTCTCTACTGCTCATTACACGGGACCGTAGAGAACCTGACCAGAAGAGAAGTTGAATCACTTTCTAAGTTATAGAAGGTATCATTAATTCTTTAAAAATCATACTACAAATTCAAAATTAAAGTATTTGGACAAGGTGTAAGGCCAGAGGATGTTTCTGCATGTCCTCTCAGTTTTCCCAAGGCTACCTATTACAAGCAAGCGGCTATCCTGTTAGCTTCCTCTCCCAGTCAGTGACTTCCCTTCCCAGCAACCCTGAGTGGTTTGCCCTGCTTTCGGCCTTAATGCATAGGTAAACGCATTAACCCGTGTGGCTCACGAGCACCATTCCAGAATGGAGATTGCTGTTTTGCCACAAATACGCTACGTGGTAAGCACAGTAAGTTATTAGCCTCATCAGCACGTTTTCATGTTGTAGCAAAGGTTTGTTATGTGCTCTGATAGGATAAGAGGGGAAGGGAAAGGAGAATTTTAAATCCCTGGAGATCACAGTGTGTCATTTGATATGCCAAGTCACCTTATCCATGATAGCTAATGATTTCAGCAGAGGTAGTGATTTAGTGGAGGTAACAGTTTCAGTGCTTTTGCCATTTTTTTTTTATTAAGTAATGCATACAATGGTAAATAAATCCAGGTCACTACAAGCTGCCTTGATTGTAATTCATTCAGGCCTCTCAGGCATATTCTGTTTTGCCTTAAAATTAAAGTCCCCGTTGCACATGTTAGCGTATATTTTCTAAACTATTAAATAATTTATCGAACCAATATACATCTCTATCTCCTAAAAGTCAGCCACATTTTCAACATTAATTAAATGCAGGGATTACACTAAAATAATGCATTGTCTGCTTTTATTCTCCTTATGAAAAGTGACTTAATGATTTACATAGAGGAATAATGCTATCATGGATTATAACCTGCATCAGTTTTTAAACAGATTTGGTCAAATCACTATAAAAACTAAGTGCAGGTTCTGTTTCAAATCAAGATCTGAGACCACACTTACAGCCTGATTAAGAACCAGAAACCCAGACCAGATTTTGTATTAGTTTAACATAACTGTTGTTTATAGATGCACTCTTTCCAAACTTGTCCCTACCTAGGGCTGTAAAAATCCTTCTCACTTGTAAACACAAGCTAGTAAGAAACCCACTTCTCAGAGGTGTTAAGATTCTTTAGGTAGAAGAGAAATGCTAAGTATTATACAGCTAGGCTGAACAGACTAAAGTTATACAGAAACAGTCATCACTAACAAAAACAAGATGTCCCTGAAGAAGCGAAAAAAGTGAATATGCATCAGGATTTTGCCCCTCTTTAGGCAAGCAGAATATTTTTATTCCAGTAAGTGCTAACAGTAATATAGTATTCAAAGTTTTGTGAATTAAACCCTTTCAAACTCTTCAGCAGAATCTACATTAATGGAGTTTTCTTCTACATTCATTTTTGCCCAAAGGCTTCATTGTCTCATTATGTAAACGACCTTTTCATATGAAAATTAAATGTTAAAGATGCTTTTTGTAGTTCTTCAATACTGCAAACATCACATGGATATTCATAGTCATTTAGACTAAGTATATCTTAAAGAAAAAGCAAATGCTTCAAGTGATATAACAAATTAAGAAGTAACTTGTTTTAAAATATTTAAAAAAATGAAAAGCTTATTTAGAATTAAACTCCCAAACTTTCTTGCTTATACAGGAACTTAAACTTGAAAAATCTGCAGTTTTTCCTATTAAAAATATCAAAGACTAGACTGTATAATGCCATACCAAAAACACGTGGGTAAAACTTGGAAGGGCTGCACATGCCTTTAGAACACTCTCCATTGCATTGGTTCATTCCTTGTACGACCCAGCTACCAGCGAACACTTAACTGGAGTTCACCTGAAGACTTAACAGTTTAAATCAAGTGCTGCACAGTAGCCTCCACTGAACCCTGTATGTTAGTCAAAATAACTCTGCAAGTTATCAGCATACAGTTTAGCGCAGCTAACTACCTATGGTGCAGTAACTAAGTGAATGGCAAGTACACCACACATTACAAAATTAAGGCAAAGAAGTATCAGTCAAGGACAGGTAGAAAAACCTCTCATGCTTCCATTCCTCAAGAACACCACTTCACAGCTGTCCAGGATAAAGTACTTTTCTCTGTAATGCCCCACATCAAGACACCAAGCCTTAGTGCACTCCCTGTTCCTCTGTCAGCAGCATCAAAACAACCCCGCCAGCTCCCAAAGAGGAGCACAGCATCTACCTGGGCCACCAGGACTTAAGCGGATGCACAGCTCCCTGCTGAGCAGATCTTCCAAAATTAATAGATTATTGTTAAATAACCCAGTAGGCCCTAATAAAAAACAGTTGAATAGCTCTGGCTTCCAACAGTCCTGGAAATAACTTAGTGTACAAAAACAACTAAAGCATTTGGAAGTACAACACTTCTATTCTATGCTTCCTCCATTTCTTTTCTATAAGCTCAGTGAATTTAGAACTTTTTGGACCAGATAGTAGGATTCTTTTAAACATAATTAGTAGCTAAGTCATACAGACACCGCAAAACCTCAAGGATGTCAGACTCATGAGATCTAAAGGATAACTAATCTGACACTCCCCATACACCAAATTATTTAGGATGTCAATTCACTCACTAACCAAAAATATATACTCAATTCTCAGAAGATATCCTGTCATTTAAAAGTGACAGACATAAGAAATGTCTGATTTTTTTCATATATATATATTTATATATTAAAAAAAAAATCAATCGTATCACAAAGCAGCAGTTGCACAAATACTCTTGATTTACAGACTTAAGTAGACATATTGTGTCTCACCTAATCACATAACTTGTTAATGCTATGTTCTTTTTTATTCTTACAAAGCTTGTCATCCCTTCACAAGTGCATTTTTTAAATACTATCTCATTTTTTCGAGTACTAAAGAACTGAATGCTTCAGTTATTTTATGAGATGAGACAGTATGCTGGCTTCCCTTTGAACAGAAGACTGGGAAGAGGGTTGTTTTACTGATTTCTCCCACAGTGCCAGAGGCCAGAGAGCCTGATACAGGTCAAGAATAACAGAATTCACGTGGTCCTCTTTTCTTTTAAATTTCATTAGTGACGCTACATATCATTCTGAAAAGCTTCTCAATTTCTGTCTATTTTGTTATCTCTCTAGGACACTGTCAGGTAGGCAGGAACAGGCCCCTGAAGTTATATTTCATAAACACAAGGCTTTACAAAATTCAAGATAAACAGAAATATTTCACAGAAACCCTCAGGTTGGAAAGGATTCTCAGGAGGTCATCTACTTCAACCTTGTACTTACGGTTGAACTCACAACAGATTGCTTATAACTTTGTCCGGTTGGATCTTGAAAATCTCTAAGGACGGAAGTTGCACAATTTCTCTGGAGATTTATATTTAAATATATATACATGTTGCATACATACTATAAACATATTACAAACACACTATATATACATGTACACTGCTATTAAGAGAGTAAAAACTAGAGAATGAAACCAATTAGGAAGAAATGTCCCTGCATAACTTGATTTCATTGATTAAAATATGAAAAACAAAGCAGAAGAGTTATATAAATTAAGAAAAATAAAGGCATATATTCTGCAACATGAGAAAGCATTCTGAGTAATCAATTTTACTCTACAACATCAATATAAGAAAATACATATATAATTGTCTGATTGTGTACTTTTAGTTTACACCAAGATATTTACTCAAAATGAGGATTCGTTCAGCTTATCCTTTAACTTCCAGCATCTACTGCTGAAATGATAATATCTATTTACATTTGCTTGGCAGCTTTCCTGACTCCTTTCATTTGCATCTCTAGTAACCTGCTGACAGGATAAAAATGCATCTAATATTAAGATAGTACTATTGCTTAGGGACACATTACATTTCGTCATGTGAGAAATCAGATGTCCCCCAGCATTTACAGAATCAAATTTCAAAGAACTTCTAGGTTTTAAGGATTTCAACCAAACCTTGCTCATGGAACGCCTGCATTCTAAAATCCTCTTCTATCCAACTTGCATCATTACACATACATCTAACATTTGAGAATTTACTCACCAAGTTACTGCCATACTTGATACAGGTTTACCTGGGAATCACCTGAAAAAAAAAAATCACTGAAAGGTACCACCAAAGGGTGGTCAAAATCAGTTCTTTCAGAACCACAGCACTCTCAGAAGGCTGAGCCAAAG
Organism: Rhea pennata; assembly: GCF_028389875.1. Lineage (NCBI taxonomy): Eukaryota > Metazoa > Chordata > Aves > Rheiformes > Rheidae > Rhea > Rhea pennata. The sequence goes on from NC_084682.1 coordinate 2,837,252, forward strand.
GCTATGCTTTCTGTCTCTAATTTAGAAGTTTTCAATCAATATTCCATAAAAAACTTCTAAAGTCCACAAAATGTACTAGGAAAGGAAACTGACTATTAGTTGACTTAAATTCAAGATACAAATGTTCTCATTTCATAGCCAATAACTTGAGCAGTTACAAATAAGAAGAGATTGAAAACCGCTGATCTAGTTCATTTTTCTAAGCTTGTAACCTTAAGTAAAAGGAGAGAAAGTGGTCACTGTGACTTTGCAGAAGAGTTACAGGTAAATAACCTCTCTTCTAATAATAGTCTGCAATATCAGTTTGTGGCAGTTTAAGTAAAATTCCTCAAGCCACTTGGCTATTACATATTGAATTAAGACTACTGAGGTATCCTCCCAAGACAAGCATCAGAACTGAACGTCAAAGCTGTGAAATAATTACCGCTCTGAATTTGAGTGACTACTTTCAGCTCTACAGAAACATAAACAGGAAGTGTGAAACTATGCATTCATACCTGCTTTAATCATATGCCAGAGCCCTAAAGCCATCTGATACCGGTTGACATAACAAGTCTGCCTGAATAATCTAGACTGTCTCAGTAGTGGATTCTATTAATTATGCTAGCAGAAAAACAAACCAACCAAAAACACCCAGAGAGATCTAGGCATTTTCATCACATCATTCAAACCTCCTTAAACATAAGGATATAGCTTTGTACACCTAAAAATAAGATGTCCTGAAGAACAGCAGGAGAACATTCATCTACTCAGGTATTCAAGTATTGCCTTTTAGAGATGAGAAAAAAAAGACATAGAACAATTGCCTCCATGGAATATAAGAAAATCCAATAAACCACTAAAATGCATCCCTATTCATTTTCTATATAAAAAATACACATCCAGGATTTCAAAAGTTAGTTTCCTAGTCAGGAGCTACAAAAAGCAGTCTCCTATATGGGCTCTATGGCTGAAAATCCACTGACTATGTTGAAATCAGGACAAACTGATCACTAGGTTGAGATCAGGACAAACTCAAACAGATGATTATATGTTTGCACAAGTTTTCCATCATCCTTTTATCAGAAGACTTATTAGATCCGTATGCCCGAAGATGTTAATGTTCAGGCACCAGCTACACATGCCTTGATTTAAATAAAACAAATGTAGCAATTTTTCTAAGGTCATTAGCAAGATTTATCCTCTGTCCTTCATAAAATATTAGCCATTGCTGGAAAGAGCTTTGAGCAACATTTCTATGGATTACAGCAGGCTTTCATTGTTTTGAAGGGCGTGGTGTTGTCCTCAAGTTGATAGCGCCTTTGAGATACACAAACTGGGGAAAACTGACTTCTGAAAATACTACTTCATGACCTGTTCAGAGGCAAATCCTGTGAAACTCACACTCTGTAAGCTCCACCTCTATACTAGCAGGTGTTTTAATTGCACATATGCTTTCCAAAGACAGCACAACATTTGCTCTTTCTTACTTGGAAAACATTGTGCATAAACTCAAAACACAATGAAACAGACCTATCAATAGTCATTCATTTCTCTGAACGTTGTGCTTGTTGACTACACTGATGTCATTGCGATATCCCCTTTTTTCATCCCAGCACACATACAAGAGCAATTTTCCTTCGCTTTTAGCCGATTAGCTATGGAAAACCCAGCCTTCCTCTCCAGCACAAGTTTTACTGATCCATGATCATTCACCAACATTTATTTTGTTAAAGTGGTTACCTGAGTAAATATTTAGCACATATAAGCTGAAAATAGCGTGAGTTAGCACGACCTGCTTTCTTTCAGCAGCATTCACTCATAATTTTCAAGCACCTTTATAAAATTGCATGCCAAGTCTGTGATTATGCTCGAAAAGCTACATATGCAGCATATATTAACAATTTTTGGAAAATAAATTTCTTCAAGACCTGAAATAAACTTGCCACCAACTAATGCTATGTACTCACCTCTTTCTTGAGGAATCCTTACTAAAGTATTCTCTATGCAACACAACATAAAGCAGGAGCTGCTGCACTACAGCTGATGTTATTGTAATAGAAAGCTCTTCCTTTTACAATGTCACCTGGACCCAAAGACAGCTCTTTAAGGAATCAGGTGTTGAGGCTGCTGGAAGAACAAGTGGAAGATAAGGCAGATTTCAGACAGATATCTGCTCAGCATAAGGCAAGACCTAACACTGGGAAATTCTCAAAAGAGAGAGCAGTCACGTAGCCTAACAAAGAGAAAGGCAGTAGAAAAGTACATTGGAAAAAGGCACCAAAACCAAAAGAGGATAGTGATTGAGCTAGGGAAGCCTGCCTGACTTACAGCACTGCTGTAAGAAAAGAAAAGGCTGCTGGACCTTAGAGCTAAGCAAAAAAGGCAACAAATCCAAGAGCCATATTAACAGTTTTGACCATCACAAACTTGAATTCACAAAACATTCCAAACTGTGCATAAGATACTGGTGAAAGCACTTATTTTTACTTCATCTATAACAAACTGCACACGGATTTCACCTCCTTAAACAGGACTATCAACCTCAGAGTGAGCTCTTCAGGGCCAGCGAGAGCTCACACAGTGATCACTGCACAGTCAAAATCTATAACCTTTTCCAGAACAACAGGCAGAGCAGTGCCTCTGGCTATCGAAAATAAAGTTTACCATAGTTCAGTAGTATTCATAACATGAGACGTCTCAGAAGTACCCCATGCTTTGACTCCAAAGCACCACAAACACACACAGATTTACAAAGCAGAATGAAAAAAGGAGACTAACAGGACTCCATGTAATCTGTGCTGGGAAATACAAGACAATTTCACCATGCACATCCACGTGGGCACCTCATTCACAGTGCAGTCAGCTCTGGCTGTTTGTGCCCAAGAGCAGAAAAATCACAGCCCTGTCTCATGCTCCAGGGTGTTTTCAAAAAAAATAAAATAAAAATAAACCACTAGACAACCATCACATTTTAATCTCCTTGAACAGAACCCACATTTCAGCAACAGTTATTTATATTGTCAGCCTTTAACCACAAAAGCTCTCCTCACCTTCACTTTTCTTGGTTACTCCCAAAATGAGATTAAAAATAAATAAAATTGCTGCCACTCTCAACTTAAAAATCAGCCTTATTTTGTAAAGTTTACAGAACCAGCAGCATGCGTTGTATTTTTCCAGATATTCTGAACAACTGAAATGAAAACTAGTGTCTCAAAAGTATGATTAGAACATTCTGAATGATTACTGCTTCTGGAAATATAGTTAACTGCTATTGATTACCTAGGAAGAATTCATAGTTGAAGTATTTGTATAATATTACATAATATAAAACTTTCCAATCCTTTAATAACCAGTACAAAAATGTTAAGAAGGTACATATAATTACATGTAAATATATTTAGAGGTTTTCTCAACATATATTTGTACATTCAGCCGCCCTCACACACTGTTTGCATCCACAGAAATGCCACAAGAACCAGCAGTTTTGTGCAACTGAGAATGACCCTAACAAATGATGTTTTGGTAACTAGCCTGTTTTCTACATACAATGATTCACTAGCTAAGTAAACAACATAGTTATTTAGCAAAACATGAATTTCTATTAGAGTCTAAAAGAACCTCTGTTCTACAGAAAAACAGTATTAAAAGCCTCATACAGATAGAATAACATTAAAAAAAATTGCACCCGCTGTGCAAAATACTTTGAAGTAGTAATTAAAATAATTTTTTGTAAAGTAAACTTTTCATTATGAAACTTCTAGATTAGCTTCCTATATTTTGAAGCAGTATATGAGTAAAAACCCAACTTTAAAATTCAAAACATTTATGTTTTCTTATTTATGAACTTTGGAAGACATGGCATGACCAAATGAATACATTTCCCCCCCTAGAACTTATTTCAAACACTTTCTGTTATATTCAACTTCACAGCACCACTAGACTACATTTATGACTTCAGTTCCTCCTTAAAAGATGTACATTCATATTTTTAAAGACTTCACATACTTCCACTAGAAGTGAAATGTTTCAAGGCTATATTGAAGACCTATAATGAAAATGAGTGTGAGTCATATATTTGTTTCTTCTTTTTGACAGTATTCAGAGTATGTTGCTCCGTTTCCTATTTCACATTATATCCTTAAGTAGCTCCACCATAAGAAAAAAAGAAATTAGAAAAGATTTAATAAGCATACTATTTAATGCTTATTTGCATTTCCCCTTCAATTGGTACTCAGTGTTTCCTCCCAATTTGCCTCCATCAATCATTATATGCCTCCTAGACACAAGCAGAAAAAACCAGGCAGCCATAGGTTGCTCTGAGCTGATGAATTTCACCAGTGTTGTAAATATCAAACAGGTGAACTGCTAAAACTACATCCCAACAATACACAGCAAACCAGCAATTTTATATATTTTTTCTTAAATTACCCTCCCTGCCAACCATTTACTACCAATTAATCACCATCCCTCTTTGTCCTTGGACTTAGATATCAGTTCTAGAGAAAGGTAGGTGACAGGGTGCAGCTTGCTGTCGTCTTGGAACCCTGCAGCTATGAGCGTTCATCATTTAACGTGCTTGTGCTTTCCTTCTCTAGTCCCTCTTTCCAGGGGAAAATCTAGAAGCAAGATTAACACAACAGCCTGTGCAATCCAGCGCACAAGCCACATCTACCTTTCAACCCAGAGATGCAGGTCCTGCACTCCCTGTCATGGCCAGCAGCAAGTAAACACGAGGAGCTGCTGTGTGCGCGAAAGCAGCGTCCTGACAGGCAGCGCTGCCGAAGGAGAAGCGAGGCAGCCCCGGCGCTCCAGGGCTTCCCGACGCCGCTTCCCTGCCGTAGCTCGGAGAGCCGGGAAGGGCCCGGCAAAGGCCTGCGAGGCACCGGCAGGGTCCGGCAGTCTCGGCCCTCGCCAGCCCGCCCGCCTCGGGGCGGGGGGGCGACACCGGGGCTGGGAGGCAGCTGGAGCGGGAGGATCCGCCCGGTTAAAATAATGTATATATCTGTATTTAATGTATATATTAATGGGAGGGGGAAGGAGGAAATGAAAGAGGCGGGGAAGGAGCCTAAGGCAGAGCAACGGCGCAAGTGCCTCTCCGCCCGGGGTCTGTCATGGTGGTGCCAGCGGCGCCGCGCCGCCGCCTCGCCCCGCCGCGGGCTGACAGCCCCGGCACCACCGACAAGGGGCCGGGCCGGGCCGGGCCGGGCCGGGGGGGGCACCCGCCGCCGCCGCCCGCCCGCAGGCCCCGCCGCGCCCCCTCACCCCTTCGCAGGGCCTCGTCGTAGCTGAGGAAGCCGATGCGGGACTCCTTGGCGCCCATGGTGCCGCTCAGTCCATGGCCTCCCCCGGCCGGCCGGCTCGGCGCCGCGGAGCCCGGGCTGCGCCGCTCGCGACTCCGGAGCGGAGGGCGCGGGCGGAGGGGGGGGCGGGGAGGAGGCGGCCGCTCGCCCTCGCCGCCACCGCCTCCATGGCGGGTCACGTGAGCAGACCGCCCGCCCGCCCCGTCACGTGACGCGGGAGGACTGTTACGGCCCGGCGGCGCCGCCGCTGCCGCCCGCGCGCCCTTCCTCCCCCCCGCGCCCCCCCCCCACCGCGCGCGCGCGCGCGCCTCTTCCTTGGCGCCTCCTAACGGACGCCACGCGCCCGCCAAGGAAGAGGGGCGCGCGAGCCGCCCGCCTCACGTGACGCGAGGCCGGCCCCGCCTCCCGCCCGCCGCCCGCCAATGGCAGCGGCGCTGGCGCGAGGCTCCTCCCTCCTCAGCGGTTGCGGGCGGAGGGGGCGGCCGTGAGGCGCGGCCGGCGGGAGCAGCGCGCGCGGGCGGCTGCGCTTATGCAACGGGGCGAGCGCCTCAGGGACGCCGGCTCCCTCCGGCGGCGTCCGTCAGGGAGAGGAAGGGCCTGTGAGGAGGCGCGCTCTCCTCCCCACGCGCGCGTCCACGCCCGCTTCGAAATTGGGCGCTTGCTGCGTCCCGGTCTCACAGAGTCCTCGAGGGGAGAAGGGCGGCCGGCGTGGCGCGGCAGTGGGCAGAGCCCGGTCCGGCAAGAAAACGCCCTTTCAGCGCCTGAAACACACACAGAGTGAATTGTAAAACAATCAAAAATACTTCTATTGTTTGCTGTCCTCTAGCATATTTGCTCTTTGTATTCAGGCCAATGCACAGAACAGGAGCATTTCCCAAGCGACTTTGATACGATGTTAAGGCTAGTTCTGTACCCTGGGTCACTCCCAAGCAGAAAGGATGTGGAAGGAGAACACACATTTCCAAGGGCAGCTCCTTCCAGGGATAGTTTCTGTACAAGAGCAGAGCCTGAGACTACACTACCTTCACGTCGTTCCAGAGGAGTTTCAGTTTCCTTACAGCATGATCTTACCACATCAGAGCTAAAAGAAAGGTCAAGCAGAAGTTGTTCCTCGTTGATGCAAGTCTGTGCGTAGGTATTTGACAGCAAACATTCCAGCCAAACTCGTATCTGATATGCAATGACAGGAATGCTGTTCATGGAGAATTTGGCTTGAAAGCCAAATTTGTCCCCATTTAACACTACTAAAGTGCAAAAACACTGGAGGTGAGTTTAGCTTTGTAAATCCTCGTTGTAGCTTTTCTGCCATCATCTGATTTGTCTTTTACTTTAGATTGGTGACAACAAAAAAAATTGCTACACTCATGCATAACATCTGCCACAACCAACCTTTTGCCTCTCTGGATCAGAGAGTTGAGGGAGGAGGGAAATGGTGTTTTTTAAAACTAAAAGTGAAATTTCTGGGAGCATACTTCATCTACAGCCAGTTCAAACATACTAGTCTTTTAAACCTGACTTTCGAGTTCCCTTACACCCTCTTATTCTTACGCTTCCTTTACATATCTCTTCTCAATACATTTTACAGCCCCTCCCCTCAAACAAACTTCAGTTTAAATACAGATTTTTTTTAAATACTTGGCAGAATGAATTAAACAACATGGCAACTTGATGCTCATAAGCATAAATTGGCAATAATATCAGAAACAGCTGGAGAAGCCTTTCCCTTTAATCTTGTGATTAAATAAGTATTCCACAGCCTCTAACAATGGTGCTCATTGTACCATACTTCATTTGTGATGGATCACTTTTTTAAAGTATTGACTCACAACTGAGGAGATATGGTTTAATTCCTGACTCCGCTGTGTTGCGCCCACGTCATCTTGTGCCTGGTAATAATCTTTTTGTTTTGGTTGTTCCTCTGAATTACAAAGATAATGATACAGAGTCCATTTTGCTTGGAGCAAAAAGCTGTGCTGAGATACAGCGAGACCCAAACTGATAGAGCAGTTACAGAAAGCAATTAGAACAGGAAGCAGCCATAGTGGTGTTGTAAGACAGCTGTCTATAGTTTTCACACTAATTTCCTCAGTTTTCATACTGATTTCTCCATGACTATTGACAATTTATCCTTGTCTAAACTCCCTTCTTCACTATCCTACTTTTTTTGTTGTTGTTCTTTTTGAACTCATAACCTCACTGAAAGTAAGTAACAAGGCATACCTCAGACATAACACACTCAGGCAACACAATGTTCACTCTTGCCTGTTTCATTGAGATATATAGGACTGAAGAGACCTGCTGGGACAACAATCCCCATCTGATGCTATTGCAACTGCCACAGTTTATAAGTCCTTTCATGTACTTAGAGAATTCCATCTTAAAAGCCATTACATTTTTTTGTCCCTACAACTCACATTAGAAAGCTGTTCTAGACCTCTAATGATAATATTCATACTAATTTCAGCCTAAATTTATTAATTGACAGCTTATGTTTGTGCCAGCATTAAGCTTTACCCTCAAGTAGTTGCTTGCTTTTCTTGTATGATTTCAGACACCAATCTCCTTTCAGCTTTCACTTCAGAAGAGCAGGCAAGTTAGGCTCTTCTAGTTGCCTCACTTTAAAAAGTGCATGTTCCACCAATTATAAGCAGACTCCCTCTATATGAGTTTCAGATCAGAGTTTTATTCCGTTTTTCAGATAAGGCATCACCAACACTCTACAAAATTATTCCCTTTTTGTCTGTTATGCCTTGACAGAATCTGTGCTCGTAGCATACGCAAAACCTGTTCTCAGGCAGAGATTATTTTTAGTGGCAACTGTTTCACTTGATAAATCATAAGATGAACCTCTAAAATGATAATTGCAAATCATTATCTGCCATCCCAGCTATTTCTTTCGCTTTCCAGTATGAAGCTTCTACCCCAACTTAAAGTATAGCCACAGACAACTGACTAGCAGGAAGGAAGGAGAGTAGATGGGAACAATAGTAAATAAGTCAGATTTAAAAAAAAAATAAATCTGTATATACTTAAACATTTGGGAAAGAAAATACTTGCATTAAAGCTTGCTGCTTTTCAAAACTGGTTAAGTTTAGACTAATACTTCATTTTTGAATGACATTTAATAAACCCCAAACTAGAGTGACATCTCTTTTGTGCCCCATAAATAGTGTCTAACAAGCAGCAGAATTTTGCTTGAAAAGTACTTTAAAATAATTTACAGTATCCATTGTATGCACTATGGCTTGCACCAAATTTAATAACAAAGATGTTTTAGATTGGAAAATCAAACTGGAGGCTTATGATGGCAGCGTCTTTGTTCAGATTAAATTAAGCATGTTCTCAGAGGCATTGAAGCAGGTACCTAGAGATAAGACTTTGTATGCTAACCATGGATTAGATCTGGCAGTAAGTTTTTAATGAAGCGTTATTGAGGAGCACAAAATTATAAATGTTGCTACTATTTAAATGTTATGTCAAAGGTAAATCAAATTAAGATACAGTAAATTTAGACCTGTATTAGATGAGTTCAGCGCTCTGTTTTGTTGGAAGAGTGCTACATAGGCAGCTGTAACTGGCCACGTGCTCCTTTGATTGCTTTGATTTATTTAATTATTCACTAATCACAAATTAATCCACAAGCATTTAGCAATTTTTTTCTAATAAGTGGCTTTGCATGAGTGTCAAGTGTGCTGCAGGAGGTGTGCAGCAACATTGCTCTCATGGCAGAGCAGGTGCCAGTCACTGAGGTGGTGTTGCATAGTCTGCAGGCTGGCAGGAGTGGGGGAAAAAAAACCCAAAACCTCCAGACTTCAACTGCAGGTCAAGGCTGAAGTGGGCAGAAAGCAAAGAGAGGCAGGCAAGGGCATCTGCTAAAGAGAAGGTATCTCTGAGGTTGCATTGGTAAGAACTGAGCTCAAACAAGATGAGTCAATACGAGGAAAATACCACAGTGAATCAAGAACACTTGTGGGATAAAGTGATATAGTCCTTAAGATTTCCTGTGTTAAAATCCACTAAAGACAAGAACAGGAGCTAAGTTCTAGGCCCAGCTCTATCACTTGTGTTTAAATCCCTGTCTTACTTTTCCCAACATGCATCTCCCTTCTATCCCCACCCACGATAAAATTTTAAGCATCAGCTGATCTTTGTAAACTACTTAAAAATTTGTAAGTGTATAATACTGTTCTATGTAAATATTCCATTCTCTGGAATAATGGCAATCTTTATGTTGAGGATGATCTAACAGATATAAAACATTAGGACATTAGGATATTCTTTCATATTTGTACTTAATATCAGATAGGACTTTTTAGCACAGAGATAAAAGGTAAACAACGAGAGCTAAAAGTAAAGTTAGAAAATTGTATAGGAAGCAATGGCCCAACAGACAAAAAAAAAAAATAGCCTGAGGGGAAGGAGGAATTGCTAGGACATTGATATGACCCATGTAAAAGGCCTAGATCAAAGAAGGGATCTGTTTTCCTTCTTCCATAGAATAGCAGTTCATAGCTCCAAAAATTTTCTGTCTCCCAACATCTCATAAATATTTCGCCATAATCATTATTTAGTTTTATTTTTTGTATAGTATTATTACTACAAATTAATTATATAAAGCAGAATTCTACTAAAATTTGCTTTGAGATAGGTCATCATTAGGCATTTGCATATTAGGACCCCAATAAAGGAATTTTCTGGGTTTTAATTACTCCAGCAAGTGAACAGCTAGTCATCCAAATCAAATCTGCTAGAAGGAAGCACAATAATCTTCTAGGGTTTGTTTAAGTGACTAAGGGGCAGAGTTTCAGTTTGTCATATTTAAGAACCCGTTCCTTATCTGTTCTCATGCTTCAGAGAACTAGAGGCAGGGAGGGGAAGTCCACCCCAGGCATTTAAAACCTTTATTTATTTATTTATTTATCTACCTTGGGTACATGCTAGAAGCATGTACACTTACTTTTCTCAGATGGTCTCAGCAGAAACATAAAAATAGAATTTGTAATTGCATTTAATGGATTCTTGTCAAGTAAGTCTTACTCACTGCATTAGGATTTCTTTTTTTTAAAAGACATTTAAAGTGCTTTTGAAATGTAGATCCCCAGACTCTGACACAGACACAGCTAACAGAACTATCTTCACCTGACTGGAAGGAAACTTGGTACAGAATTGTGAGAGATGATTCTCATCTGTAATGCACTTTTTATTGCCACCAGTGCAAGTTTGAAACATCCTGCACTAGGTACTGTACAAGCATAAGACAACTTTTGCACCTTGCTGCTTCATGGATTGTCGAGACGGAATGCAACAGCACACATCTCAAATATTTGAAAAGAGTGAAAGGTGGAAGAGATATAAGTATTCATTTATCACAGGCCTGCAGTGTTCATAGCTAAACTTGCATATCTTCTGCATTATATTTAACTGATGAATGAGAGAAATACTCAGGTCATTATCTGCCAATCTAATTCTGATGTTATCAGAGGCAGGGGGAATACAGAGGGTTTCCTCAGAGGACAAAAGAACAACAGATGCAAATTGCAACTTTCATCACATCCCATGTTTTTCAGGAAACAAATGGTTTTGAATAGTAGTTAGAGGTTGAAATTCGCTAGAGATTTACATGCAACTAGGGACAGGAAGAAAGAAGCCAGTTCTTACCAGAATCCTCCTATGCCACATTGTTATCATATAAGCTGTACTCCAACCCTTTTGCCAACACAAACTTTGTAACAGAACAGTGCAGGGAAAAGGCAGATAGGCACGCATGCCTTTCATGGTCAAAGCTGAATTAAAAAAAAAAAAAGGCAAATAAGAAAATGACTTTCATACTTTTAGAATTCAGTTTTAATAGCCTTGCTTGTAACTAACAGCAGATAGGAAAAAATGAAGTCTTAATATTATTTTTTTCTCACAGGAACTCCCACAATACTTTTAACAAATTCTATATTTATTTTTTTAATCCTAAATACTCAGATCTAAATTCTGTATGCTTAGTAATCACCTCCTTCCTTGGTGAAGAGACATGTTAGCGAAGGCAGTGCTTGCCAGGGTTGCACCTTGGTGTATCCAGGGGACTCAGGAGCAATACAATTTGGATTTTTCCCCCTTATTTTTAGTACAAGAGCACTTCTCTTTTTACACGTGCCCTACAGTTCTCCCAGTCAACAGCCACTTCCCAGCACTCTCATGACTGTGTTCAAGCATCTGCCCTTCCACCACCCTGACACTGCTGCCTCCTCCAGGAGGGACATGGCCAGGCCCTTTGCCCCTGCATTAGCAGTCAGCCCCTGCAATTTCCCAGAAGCAGCAGATGCCCAAAACTTTCCTGCTGGATTGGTACCGCAGGAGCAGGGTGGGGAGGACAAAAAGGAAAAGGTCCAGCTCTCCACCCCAGACAGCTGGGTTCTAGCAACAACGCAATGCAAAGGGAGCAGCTATAGCTGTGCAGGCAATAGCTACACAAGACCTATGTACCTGTGCATCAGGTTGTAGCAGATATGGGAAGATGTGTCTAGAGGGCTGTTCCCGAGCTTCTCCAGGAAAGGATGGCAAGGTAGATGGAAGCATCCGACATGCCTTATTTTGGCTGTGGGCTCTCTGTTTAGTTTTGCTAGCCCTTAAGAGGATTAAATAATATTTTTGCTCAGCCACTTCCCTCTGGATTAGGCTACACCTTTTATTTAGGCAGTCCGTAACAGATTTAAAGCCACTCAGAGTTGCTGCTAATATTGCCACTCAATAAATAATTTCAACTCATGTTGTTGATAGCATTATCTACATAACCAAAGAAAGTCGGGCACATTACCTTCATTTTCTTATCTATTTTAAGATTTGTAGGTGAGTGCCCCCCACTTTCACTGAAGCGCATAAAAGAAAACTGGGTAAGGCACACTCCACTCTTGATGTTCTCCTTAGGAAAGCTGCCTTGTGTGTTGAAGGGTGACACATTTACACTGGAGGCCCACAAAGAACAGTTAACCCCTCCCCCCCCCAAAAAAAAAAAAAATTCTGGCAGACTGGTGACTTTCCTCCAATCCCAGGTGCCACAACTAATGAAAGTCAAGCAAGCAAAATGCATTAGAATTTTTTTCCTAAATATCACGTCCTTGCTGATTTTCTATCAACCTGTTTGATTATGCTGCATATGGGAAAAGTGTGATAGAATTAATCAGCCTGCTGCAGTGAATGCTAGCGCTTTGCAAAGGCTGTTGCTAGCATTGAAGAAAACTGCAACAAGAAAAAAAGCAGACCTAAATCCAAAAGCGTGGCATTCAGAAAGTGAAACATGCTGTGATTTATCAACACAAAAATATTGATGGGGACATAGATCTCCCATCTCAAATGTTGTGTCTCTGCAAATTAAGAGTAATATCTGTCATCAAGAAACAGTGGGAGAAGAAATATGCTTGATAAAAGCAATTCTGTATTCTCATTGACAGAAAACTGCTCTCATTGGAAATAGAAGTAAGGGATTTCTCCACAGTACCATTCTCAGCAGCAAAAGAAGCAGCGTGACAATAAGAACAAATAATTAATAACAGAAGATCTAATGGAAGGAGTGGCTTTGCAAGAAGTGACTAATGTTGACCCCATTTCAGAAAAGTCCAAATTACATTGTTGAAAGAGGATGCTTGCATTGCCCCTGGAGTGCAACAGCAAACCCAGTGCACAGCAGGCAGCGGTTTACCACTGCGGCACAACAAGGCAGCTTTCCCTTTCAAAGAGAGAGCTCCTTTCTTCTCAGATCAACAGCTGCTGCACACCGGCCTCTAACATCATCTCAGCAGTTTGATTTTAGTATACAAAAAAGGCAACACCAAAACATAAAACATGTAACAACTTTATGAACATTTTGCCAGCAGCTGATGCAATGGAAAGCGCATCTCAAAACAGCAGGACAGCCCAATGAAACAAAAGCCATGGAGCAAGTGCCTTCATGTAATTCAGCACATACTTGCCCTTCCTTGATTCCACTTCGTATTTTGGAATGGAAGGCCAAAGTGTCTTATTTACTAATGAAGGTTTCATACGATAAACACTGAACAAGCAAACGACATCTGCAAACAGAAAAACATGTCAGCCATCATGACCTTGCCAGCAGACTGATTTCTCAGTTCAGTGACTTCACACCACAGATAGCAAAAAGAACTCTGGACAACCACAAATGCATATGTGTATGCGGTGCCTACTCGCAGACACACGGGTATTTTTATGCTGGCATGCACCCAGTACCACTGGTTATGATCCAAAAGTTACAATCCCTGTTTGAACTAAGGACATTATAGAGCCTACGGACGGGTCGGGGACAGCAGGAAGAAAAATAAGGACACTAAAATAACAAACCTCTATTTTAGTGTCACACTTAATAGTGACATTATCTAAATTAGTATGATGCCCATAATCTGTGCAGAGTCGATGAAGAACTGCTGATGAAGCTTAGAACACAACAGTCCGACTGCTTGCCATCTGTTCAAACCACTATATCACACCTCATCCCCTAAATACGGCCATCAGCCACAACAGGATGTAGATGTCCAGATTGTTTAGCTGTCATTTCAGCTGCACACACAGTGGCTGTTGATGTGTTACGGAGAACTCTCAATGCAAACCATAACATATCACTACCAGACAAATAGCTCCTTCCGTTTTATGCTTTGCCCATTTTTGCATGGGGTTCATTGTTCCCATGAAGCAAGGTGAAGCATTAGTGGTTAATTGAACAGTTTGCCTACCATGTTAAGTATTTGCATGTGTTATTATATAATAATATAACGAAATGATCCCTAAAACTCTTTGACACTCACTCTCCCTTTGGTTAGAAGCCCAGGCACTCGTACAAAAGCTTTTGGCCTGGCAGCTCCTTTCAACTAAATCTACTATTATAAAAATCAGGTCTGGCATATTGAGCACATTCTTGATCACTTCTTAGCAGTTGAACTCCAGTTCAGAGGGGCTAGAGGTTGCTAAATCATTGCAGTTTGAAAGAGAAAATTGGTACATTCAAGGAAGGGAGCAATTTGGAATTGTTATAAAGCACTTGGACACCATGATGATGGGCAAGACTTTCTTCTGTCATTCCCCTTATCACTTCCCAGCTGTTTCTTCCACTTTCAGGTAGTTTCAATTTATCTTTCCATTTTTACCCACATAGTTACCTAGCAGCCTTCTAGTTGATACTGCTGTTTTTGGAAATGAGGTACCAGCTGTGCATCCTTGCAAGCTGGTGCATGTATGACCTTGAGATATTTCATGGAGCCAGTCAGAATATGGCTTTAAACAGCATCTCCTATCTCCCTGACAGCATCTCTCAATTTTTAGCTCTAGATATATATCACTTCATAGCATCCAAAATGTTGTGCAAATGTTACACAGCTAATACCAACAGAAAAATCCCAGTCTATACCCTATTATTGTCTGATGGTTCCTCCATTTCACTGAAGTCAGCCTAGGGAGTCCTTTTTGCTTGCTACTCTGCAGGAAGATTAAAAGAGAGTAAGAATAAAGGGAGCTGTTAATTTTATGTCACAGCTAGGAAACTGAAGGTCTTCAGATCACACTATCTCCCCAGTCATAATTGCAAGATTATACTTGAAGGTTTGATGCAAATTTCACCTCCCTATTTTTAAGCTACAAGAGAAAACAGCGCCAACCATACCTAATTTTGATTAATCTGCAAAGTCTGCACAATGCCTTACTTTCAAATAGGTGAAATTGTGTTAATTACTAGCATATTCTAATAGTCCTTGCCAGTTTACAGGGAGCTGTGTTGAACTAAATCAGATTTTGGGTCAAAATATGTGCTTTTTAAAGTTTTTTTTTAATCATTGACACAAATTCCCTCTGTGGCTTATGACATTCTGAAGTGGTACCTCTGCCCCCAAGATGAAATGAGATGCTAGCCTCTGGCTGGCATTGCTCAGCCTCTTCATAATTATGCATCACACTAGATGCAGCAAGAAGGTGTTCACAGCATGCTCTTCTCACATTTTATTTAGTCGTTAGATACAATTGCAATTAATAGACAATTCTGATCTTCAAGCAAGAGATTTTGGAATTGTTGGGGTGGGAGGGGAAAAACAAGTGACTTAGAGAATTATTGCTCTAGGAAAAAAAAAGGAGGAAAGAAAGGATTCTTGAGTAAGGCGTAATGCCTCCCTCTCTCTTGTTTTTTTAATAAGCAATACTTTAGATCATGAAATGTTCCCATTTCTAGATACAATTTTTATTAACCTCTACCTAATTCCATATTAAATTTTAAATTAAAATAACAGGAGTTTTACCTAAATAAGATAGATTATGACTTTCTGTGATACTCCTCCAGATCTGATGCTTTTTGCCTTTGCTATCAGACCTGCAAAAACTCAACAGCACTCTGATCGGTCGTGTCCCAGGATCCTCACCTGGCATCCTGGGCTGCTCACCCCTACCATTCCCTGTAGCCACCCACTGCCCTTGTCCTGCAATTAGTCTCCAGGCTCTAGGGTAGACACTCATTGCCATGTGTCCATACAGCACCTAGCGCAACAGGATCTTATCATCTAGAGCCCTAGCCAGCAATTATATGATCAATACATCATCAAAACCCTTTTATTTTTTCCTACAGATAAGCATTATATAAGCTTTGCGTGCCATAAGGTATAGACAACATAAAGTGCACCTCTTTGCATTCCAGCTTATTGTGAAGGAACATGAAAACACTTAATATATTATTTAAGCCATTTAAGCTAGATAGCATAACTGCAATAATTAGCAACAATTCTCCAAATCCCCATATGCCAGACAAAGGATCATGTTTAGCATTTCCAGGCTGGTAGGAGGGAATCAGAACATTGGAGAAATTAAACGACACACAGTGCTTTTTTTTCCTTCTGCCTCTCTCACCATAGCCTACATTTCACTACAGCTATCCCACTGCAATATAAATACAAGGGACTGAAACTCATCACATTAAAAAAGGCTGGTCTTTTCTGCATTATTTTTAATCACTAGGATGCTGTTCAATGTTTTAAGAAAGGAAAAGTCAAGCTGCTTCTCTCAATTAGATGCATTCTGTAGGCCAAAAGGGAATTTCCTTTTTCATAAAAATAACCCCTCCCCCCAAAAAGAAAAAAATACCCCCAACCCAACTTCCCCTGAAAAAAAAATCCAAGATCTGTAGTAAACGTTAAGTAGACTTTTAAAATAGCTCAAGCAGCAGCCCCCACCCTTCAACGGAAGATCAGTCACTGGAGCAGTGCAGTGTGTGCACATGCAAGGGCTCAGGAGGAAGCCAGGAAGCACCAGGTGGGATGCTGAGAAGGGCACCAGGCACCAAACAAGGACAACACAATTACTATGGGCAGATGGAGCTCTGCAACCCTTGCAGCCCTGGCTCCCACTACGTGCCCCGAAGCCTGGGCAGGCATAATCAAGTTGAGGACAGCCTTCTTAAAGGTGTCCATCTCTATAGGCATTGCTCTATCAGGTTCTGAAGTTTATTGGAGGGAGGGGAAAATAAGCAAGGCAGTTATTGCCTCAGACAGTTGATAAGATGTGATCCAACAGATTAACAGAAGGATTTAAGTCATTTTTGATATTAAAAGATACTCAACTTGTTATAGACTTTGTGAACAGCAGCGAAGGGGCAGGTTTATGAACATGCCATTAATACTGGCATGTTCATACCGGCAAAATTTCAATTTGCATAAAATCCTCAAAAATTCCCAAGTATAATATGAAGGAAGGCCTTTAACTATTCTGTTTCTCACAGACTGCAAGTCACAAAGCACAGAGGAAGCTGATAAAGCCGTTTCAGTTTCTCAGAACACCAGGCAGCTTAAAAAAACCTGAGATTAGCAAACACCATTAATAAGTACACTAACACCTGGCTGGAAGTCTAAAGAGAGAAACTCAACAACAAAGCTGCTGGAAGCACAAAACATGAAGAGATGCAACTATTGACAAGAAGGTATCCAGCACATGAGATTAGTCACTAGTAGCACTGGGTACTATGGAAGATTTAGCTAGCTGCATCTTCCAGTAGGAAAATATTTTGCACATCTGGTCAGATTTTTCAAGAAAAGATGAAGATGGTGAAAGGGATGCAAATGTATTTATGGCTCCATGCTTAATACCTGGCACTGGACATAAGTAATATTTGTGTTCTTTACCACATCTGTTAAATTAAATGAACAACTCCCAAAACTCAACAAAAAGGGGCTCCTATGATGTTTTAAGATACCTTTAATAATATCACATACAAACAAGAGCAAGGCCCAAACGCTCTTTTGGATCTCTTCCACTGATACAAGATTTATTAACTTGAGCTGTATTTATTGGCATCAGGCTTCAGGGAGAAGACCGGTCTCCAACCAACTGTGAAAGCTTGTATCATGGTGAAGCACCATGAAAGGAATTTCCACCTCCAGTTAGTGAAGCCTCCACCCCATATGCTAAGCAGTTGCACCACGTATCATTAATCACTCTATCAAATGAAGCGTTCACCACCCTCTTGGTAGGAGCAGGTTACTAAAGAGCATTCCTCATTACAACTCCTTTTCGGTATTACACTGAAACAAATCTGGTAATGTTCAATTTGTTTTTTATATTTAACTAAATCACCTGTACATTCAGCTGATTTTCAATATAATGTAAAATACCTGTACATCTGTATGCATTTGTCAGCTCTCATTCCCTGTGACCTATCACTAAACAAATATTGATTGCATTAGATGCTTGTGTATAGCACAGGCAACCTGACTCATCAAATCACACATGGTATCCATACTAAATCTGCATAAAATAGTAAATAACAAACAGTAGCATAAATAGAATATCTTCACAAATATTTCCTTTTTGGCTACATGTATAATCCTGCACTGGAAGAGCTGCTCCACCAGAAAATTCAGTCAATGTTTGCATTTTCACAGCTCATTGAAAACTAAGGCACTCAATAAATGGTAGAAATTACTATTCACAAAAGAGCTGTCAGGGGAAAACGAAAAATTTTCCCTAAGGTGTACTGTTACAGTACTGTGTGTCTGATTGGCACTTGGGCTCCCTTTTCTTCACTAAGAGAAATAAGATGTGCAATCTACTTGCATTCCTGACTTTCCTCCATCCTCTACCCTCCACAGAGGATTACTGACTTTAACCAAGCAATGTAATCTGATAGATTTACTCCATAAATGTGGTCTGGATTTGTGCCATCTCCAAACAGGACAGGCTTCAAAGTGGAAGTTAATATTGTCTTCCAGAGGAGCAAGGGCAGGGATACAGACTCAAAGGCATTCTTTGTGGCTGATCTTTGTAGGAGTAGGTTCATTCACAAGACCCTAGGTGATGAACAAAATGAACTGAAATCTGACTCAACGCTACCAAAAAAATGCCAAAAGACAGGACAAACTTACAGCTTCATTGGTCAGAGTACAGCTTTGAACATTATTACAGAGTTCAAGAGTGGAAAAAAGCCTCACCTTTCAGGTCCTTTCCTGCTCTACTATTATATCAAGTAATTCCAGAAAAGACTAGTAAGATCACTGCCTCTGTTGTGAACTGGTTTAATGGACATCTCTTAAGTTCAAGGAAATCCTAAGATGAAGAATGTCCGAAGAAGTTCATCTCTGCCTCCTACTTGTATATGTATTGCATTGGCTGTGCTGTCTGTGTGTGGCATATACCAAAAACATAGAACAAAGATGGGATTTTCAAGGGGAACTCAAGGCCTTCTCCATCCTCCAAAACAATGATGTGTACACGTGATAAAACAAAAGAGCCTTTCCATGCTGTAACAGCATGTTTGTGGAAGCTGTTATCTCACAAGTGCACAGATATGGCCATGCAAATATGGGTTACGCCTGTGCTAGCAACTGGCGTACGTCCCTAGGGCTCCTGAACGGCTTCTAATCTAGGTGCCAAGCTGCACAAAAGCCCATGCTGCAGGCAGCAGCTTCACTGCTCTTGTTAGCCAGAGACATGCTGTTTTTTTGATATCACCCAGCCTGGGAGGGGAGGTCATGAGATGGCAACTTCTTGGTGTAGACCTTAGCAGGAGAAAAAAAAAAAGAAAAGGAAAAAAAAAAAAAAGGAGCTGCCTGCCACACCAAGGATGGATGCTATGATTACAGGTAGAAAATCTAGTGGCAGGGTGTGCTCCAGGTTGCGCGCAACATGTGGAGAAATCAGCAGCACTTTCAACATCTCTTTCCACCAAACAGCCTCCAACACAGTCCCCACAATCACCGAACTGAAGCCATCATAGGAACACTTACCTGGCTATCTTCACGATTTCACTCTGCTACATAGACCTTATTTTGTGTAAAGTAATATACAGCATATCTTAAAATCCAACTACGGACTAAAAGGTGTAACATACCTCAAATGGCCAAAGCAAACCTACCTGCAAGGCATTAAAAGGCTGCTTGTCTTTGCCTCTGCTCAGCACCAGCCTGGGCAAGGCTCTTCTGGCATAAAGCTTGCAGTGAAACTGCAGACACAAGGGAGGCAGAACACAGCAGGGAAGAGAAAAGATCCACAGACATGCCAAGGGGGAAGGGGGCCACAATTTGATGGATATTTGTCATTACTGAATTCAATAACACATAAAGGCCAAACTTCCATACAGCAGCCTAAAAACAAGAACTTGAATCTCTTCCAAGGTCCATAAATGGGTATTTTTCCACAGATACTACATCCAACAGCTATGTAGCTCAGTGGGACCCTACAGGTGCTCAGCATCTCTGCAGGTAAAATGAGTTGCCCCAAGATGCTCAACCTAAGGCATCCCCCCTCCTGCCACGAGGCAGAAGGGCACCAGTTACCTCAGCACAGCCCTGTTCAGGAAAAACCTGGTGAGCAAAGGTTTTTGCACAGCCCTGGAGATGACTCCTTGCACCAGGAATGACCTGGGATGCCTGAGTCAGCCACAGTGATTGCCATAATTGTACAAGGGACAAAACAACCACACTTGTCTGACTGGTCAGGGTATGACAGGAGTTCAGCACATTTTTCTTTTTGAAAGCATTTATCCTTGAAGTAAGTCTCCAAGATTAAAAAATAATAATAATAATAAAAAAAAAAAAAAGTCTTTTACTCCAAGCCTTTCCAGACTTCCTCCTGGCAAATACAGTTTACTCTTTTTAAAAAGGAGAGTTTGCTATTGGACGTCACCAAGAAAAGTTTGATCTCACAGAAGCCAGCTTTCACCACCACATGTGAAGGAGATATCCCTGAACTTCTATTAAATTGTAATGGGAATCAAGATCTCAGTTTCATCAAGCTCCTTTAAAAATACTACCCAGGACGTTTCTGTAGCACACAGATGCATGTGGCATCCTGCAACCAGGCCATGAGTTACTTTACTCCTAAAGGGGGAAATGGCATCCTCCAGAGCTGATTCTCACCCTGCAACCCTGGCTGATCCACCACATGTTCCTCCAAGCTAAGGGCCTATGCTTCTGTGAAGCTCTGAACAGCCACAAAGACATAATCCACAAAATAACCAGCAGTCTCTGTAGCACTAACAAACAGCCCCAAAATTCCCAAATTGGAGTCTGCCCAATCCCTGAATGCAGGGTAGAAACCAGGGGGGGAAAGGAGTCCCCATAACAGGAGTAATGAGAAAGGAAAACAGGTTTTGGGGAAAAGTATTAGACTGAGAAGCCTGGAACAGTCCTAGATCTCTTTACCGGTTGCCAATCATCCCCCTCTCTAGGTCATGGAGAGTACCTACAGCCAGGAAACTCCTACTGCAAGCTGAGCTCTCCAGCCCCAAGGTACAGAAGAAACCAAGAAGGGGACGCCTCCGCCGCTCGGTCCGCAGGAGCCGCCAACAGCGTTGAACATCCTGATTACCAACAGCATGGGGAAAACCCCGAGTTCTCTGCTTATTTCTCCGAAATGAAACGCGTTTCCATGCTGCCAGTGGGCTTGGAGGGGTCCTGGGTGCCAGGGCCGGTGGAACTCGGAACTGGCCCCGGGTTGCCATGGCGGCACCCCAACACCAGAGCCGTGGCCCCTTCCAGGGATGGAAGAGGGCCCTGAGGCTCGTGAAGAGACGATGGGCTTGGAAGAGGAGGAGGACAAAGCCACAGTGGGCATGGGCGAGCCGCTGGTCTGGAGCGGGGCTGGCCAGGTGAGCACGGGCGGGGAGAACGGTGCAGAGCGGAGGGAAGGCACAAGCAAAGCGCAGCTTCAGTTTTATCTCTGAAATGGCGCTTGGGCTCAAATTTGCAAGTAGTAGTAATCTTCTAGGGGAGTAGAGCACATCAGAGAAGAAAACTTCTCTTCCTACACATTTTAGCATGTTTAAAAAAGCAACATAAGCTTGTATTCGAGTTAGTTATATAATCCTGACTTTCCAAAAGAGGAGTTACCTACATAGACATTGACACTGGGGAAAATAGCCATTCCCTTCGCAAAAAGGGAAAATTTTACCCACAGACCAGGAAGTACTGAGTTCAATGGCTGAGGGTTTTTATTATTTGTTTTTAATCTGGCTTTGTAATGGGTCAGTCCTGGTATCCTTTGACATCAATGAAAGTTTTGCAGGAAACAGAGTACAACACATTACAATGAGCCCATTGTAGCCAATGCATTTGCACTTAACAAGTAAATGCCAGCTCTTATTTGATTAATGCCATTAGGAATGAGTGACCATTGTTTGCCTTGTAATTTAATAAAAGTAGGATTTCCAAAATGGATTTAAAGTAGGTGCCTAATTCTTATAGACTTTTAATTATAATTGAATATTTAGCTTCATTAAATACTTTTGAAACCCCAATCTGAAATGTTTTTGACACAGAAAGAGATAGAGAGAGAAGTGCTTCTGAGCCTTAGGATGTGGTTTGTCCTTGGCACCCTTTTAAACAGAGGATGCAAGATTTGCATACACTGAAAGACTAATCTATGGTTTTGGCAATTTGCAGACCACAGAGCGGGATCTGCTTGGCACAGCAAGTAAGACAACCTATTCAAAAGGCAGTCTGAGCGCTCCACCTGACAGAACTCAGCTCATCTGCTGCACAGACGACCTTGATGAAGACACCTTCAAAATTGTGAGATACTAAATAGATTTTAACACCAGAAAAAAATGGGTAGCATTAAGTTCTCTTGAGGGAATAAGCAAATAAAACCCAGAAGTTTGGGAAAGGGAGCAAAAAAAAGAGTGACAAAACACATCATTCTGTAGCTGCTTTTCACATCTGACAGTTTCTAAATCTCTGCATTGTTTTCTAGGCAACTGAGTATCATAGTGTCTTTCAGTGAATTAACAAAAATACATTACCAAAAACACTCTTCAAATACCTTGAGTATTTTGAAACATTTACTGCTATATTATTCACATAATGCCACATGCACCCTGGTTTCAATTGTTTGGTGGATCTCGATCATTTACACTGCAATCACAAAGCTCAATTTCCTAATGTTCCTATAGAATCTTTATAGAGGGACACCTCATTTCCATTTTTATTGCATCGTGGCATAACCACATATAACCCCAGTCCTGGCAGACTGCATATAATAGGAGAAGGAAAAAAAAAGAAAATAAAAGAAAAAAATATATATAAAAAGGGTATCCAGAACCTGTTGTTTGTTTTTGCATACTGAGTTCCTGTCATGTGCTAGCATTTGCAACATATTCCAGGGTACAGCCACAGGAAGCAGAACTGTGTGAGCAGAGGTTCCCTTCCCCCTCCCTGCAGAACCATTGCTCTTTACCAGCCTGAAATCTGTATATTTTGCCCTATGATGTCAAAAGGGAATCTCTAGTCTTGGAAATCCTTAAGTTCCCTTTTGCTTTCACATCTGACAATCTTCATTCTGGGCATCGTGCCAGGAACAAACCTGAAACTTGCAGGCCTGATCCTTCTGTGCATGCAAAGCAGGCTGCAGAAGATCCCAGCCCAAATCCATTTTCTTTACTCCATGTCCACCCAGAAGACACTGACTAAAACACAGGGCTCACTTGATGTTTCTTCCTACAGTTATTTAATCTGTTTATTTACTAAAGGAGAATATCTGAGTGCTAAACATATCCATCTCAACACATTGAACTGTTTTCCTTCACAGTGCAAAGAGTTTTTGAGACCTTTCAAAAAATCACTTCGGAAGCTGTACTTGCCCCAGCACATCACCAAAGTGAAAAAGTTGAAGTACACTAAGGAGAGCTTGACCTTACTCGGGGACCACATCAACATGTTTCTTCAGCAGCACTGCAAACCCTCGGAAGTCAAGCACTGGAAGAAGTAAGGTGACCCTCCTCCCCAGCAGCAACGGTGCCCTAACAGCAATATTCCCGCCTGAAGGGTTCCTAGCTCTGCTCCTTATACCTAGGCACTTAGACACATAATTTGACCCCTCTGTTTCCAGCAACTTGGCTCAAGACTCAAGTAGTTTTTATTCTAAGTGCTGGATGCTCAGAGATGAGATACTGAGCTCTAGCGTTTCCCTGTAGGTATTTTAGCAGAGGCCAAGCAGCACCTAGTGCTATCCAAAGAAAGGCTGGTTTCGATGAGCTGCATGGCAACAACATTGCTTGGCAAGTGCAAGGGTTGCTGTTTGGCCACCCAAGTTAATGGGTAATCCTTCATGTGCTTAGGGAAGAATAATTCTCACAAGTTTATAAGTTTTCGAAAAACCTTTGTGCAAAGGGTACACCGCTGACAACCCAGGGCTGTCAAGAAGTGCTAGAAAGGAAATGAAATAGTCTGAACTCACACATAACGGCAACGGATTGCCCTTTCCCTAGGATGCTGTGGAGATATGTCTCTCTCTTCTCGGAGATGGATGCGAGACAACTACACAGACTGTATAAATATGCCAAGAACAACCAAATGGATAAGTTTCTGGTAAGCAAAGAGGAAAGTTAGTAACAAGTAAAGTCTTCCTGCTTTAAAATGATATCTATACCATGGCTGGACAATGTTAAAGGAGAAACCTTTATTCCTACTGAGAAGTCCTGAGGTGACTGCCTGGGGCCTAGGAACCCATAGTGTTGTCTCCTATGCAGTGTTTCATGGCTTTGGACATTATTTATTGACCTGATCCCCTCCCACCATGCTTGTGTCTGCATCTTCAGCCAGTCATGCATTACAGAACAAATTTTATTCCTAGTTTTATTTTGTATGAAAGAGCTATATTCTGAAACAAGCAGGTAATTCTGATGAAAGCTGTGCTTCCTAAAGCTCTAATCTCTATATCTCAACACCTGCTAGAAAAAAGGAAACTACAGTGGTTGGTTTCCTGAGAATATAAACTCCAGAGGGTTAATAATCCAGCTAAGCACGTTCGTGACCAGTCAGAAATATCTCTCCTGACCAAAGGCTAAGTACTCCAGGAAGTGCAAAGGTCTTTAAGAAATATATACTTTAGCAAAAAAAAAAAAAAAAAAAAAAAAAAAGGAATTTTAGAGCCAACTATGAAACTATTTCCAGTAAGTTAGAAGACTTCACTGCAGACAAGGCCTCATTCAGTTACCGTAGTACTGTTTGCTTCTCGTTAAAGAGAGAACTGTAGTCATCTAATATCTGGCAGTGATAAAGCAATAAATAAGTTTGAGGCTACAGGTAAACAGCTGTCTCTTCCATTTTGAGAGAAACGGGACAACCAGCCATACAGCTTTTGGTTTCACTTTATGGGGAAATAAAGTCTTCCTGGCCTTAAAAGCAAACAAATGATACTTCCAACAAAGAGGAAACCTATAGTTAAAACAAAAACAAAACAAAACCTATATTGCTAGCATGAGACACACAAGATTAATTGGGAATATTAAAATAACAACTACAGGTTTTGGAAGCCAGGCTGCAATGGGTGTTCTCACTCCCGTAACTCCAACTCCTCAACACTACCCAGGCAAGTTAGCTCCATTTCCAGGACTGCCGTTCCCACAGGCTCGGCCTGCGCTGAGACATGACATTGGCTAAGGACAAACCTAGCAGAGCCCGTTTCTCTCATGCTAGGTCTCTACAACCCCCCTAAAGAGCAAGTATTACAATGAAATTTAAAACACAAACACCCTCTCTTGCCCAAAATAAATCACACAACCAAAACAGAGCCCCACACTACAGTTCTCTCTCTTCATGGACAGAAAGGGGAAAATCAAATTGTATGTGACAAGTATTAGTCATGCTGCATCGTGCACCATCAGAACGCATCAGTGCCTGCCGACGAGCACCTACAGGAGCCTGCACAGAAGAAAAGGCTGCTAGATATTCCTGCGTAACATTTGCAGTCTAGTCTGCTTCCAAAAAGGCTGGTAGAAGCAGGGACAAATCAGCCCATTATATAACGGTTGACAAATGCCTTTTGTTATGCAAGACAAGTGGGAGAAAATAAGCATCTTTGCCCTTTGCAGGAAGGGAACAGCAGTCAGCTCCCTGCTAAATCATAAACAACCGGCTGCAGATCGGAGCAGCACCGCGAAACAGAAATAGGCTGTTTGGAAACACCTCTCTGCAAAACAGAAATAGGCTGTTTGAAAACACCTCGTTATTTAGATAAGCGAGCATAAAAATATAGAATCACTGTGTATCTTGCAATTGAGGTTGCCAGCATGCTAATTCGATAACTTAAAAAAGGGGGGGGGGGGGCTTGCAGAATAGCCAGCGAGTTAGTTAGCTGTACTCACCAGTCATAAGATCAAAAATCTGCATTCCCTTCCCTAGCATTTGAGCTTTTCAGCCTTTTTGTTCTAAAAAGAATTTAAACAGTGGGTCTCATCCTCTAGTTCTAGGATTCAGTACTGGAAATATCAGGAAAGATCTAACTCTAGTGGTAGAATTGGAACAGAGTAACATTTTTCTTTGAGCTGTGCTTACTTTCAGACAACACAAAAAGCTCCTTTGAAGTAGAAATTAGCTGCATGCCTCAGCCCCCCAAAAATTATTTCTTTGCTTTTTAAGACCTGCAAACCCAGGTTTTTTTATTATTATTATTTTATTTTTAGAGAAATGTCAAACTTCATGACTGCTGGCAACATGAAAACAATCCCTCCTCCCCCCCGAAATGAGATTCTATAGAGGGACTCTGATAACATCACAAGGTGGTTAGAGTACTTTTGCCACGGCCAAGTGCCTGGCCATGCTGTGCTGCCCCATCCTGGTGGGACATTGCAGCTCTGCTCCCAGCTCCAACTGGGCAGCAGCAGGTGCCTCCAGCACAGACACCACCATAAACCGACAGTGACATCCAGTGGCAACCCACAGGGGCTGAACACGCACGGGATTCCCCCACGAGCTGGGGGTGAACACCAGGGTCTTTTTAGGCACGCTTGAGCCCAAACTCAAAATACACAGCAAAATGGCAGCATCACAGCTGCTGCTGACCACCAAAACATCTGGAAAATGGTAACATTTCCCTACAACAGGAACACCGTGAAGGATTCTGGGTTTAATCTTCGGCTGGTGGATTTTGGGTGGCTGCATACCTGGGGCAAGACAGGGATTGCACGGAGAGCCCCGGCACGGGAGAGCACAGGTGCCGCCCTGGCCACAGCTGAACAGCGGGTGCGAGGGGCAAGCACCTGAGAAGATGCTGTTGCAATGTCTCATCCCATTGCCGTTGCTGCCCAGTGGGGCCAGGGTTGAGCAAGAGTTATTTCGCAAGAGTCAATTAGGGCATGGTATCTGCTCACGTGAATGCCTTTTAAAAAGTGTCATCTGTTCTTTTCCTTAAGCGATTATACTGTCATTCAGAAAACCCAGATTCAGCTCCAGTACCTGAAGAAAAGCTGAGGAAGCTTTACGATGTGTGGGGACTCCATAGGGGTGCGAACGACGCGCAGGGACACCCTGCTCAAGGAGACAGCCGCCACAAACGCTCCTGCAAAGCAGTGCCCAGCAGCAGGACCGATGCCTGAAAGGTAGCGTGGCTGGCGGGTGCTGGTGCTGGCCTGGGGAACCATCTCCCTAACTAGCCAAGCGTACCCATCACCACTTAGCATCTTTGCAAAATAACGGAGAGGTGAAGATGGACAGCAGCAGAGCTGAAGAAGTCGGGCAGGTTGGACTGCCATCTCAGAGCAGACATAGAAACAGAGAAACAGATAAACTGCCATAGGAAAGGCTACGATACCAGAAGGTGGTAGGGAGGAGGATGGGAAAGGCACACCTGCCTCTGCCCACTGCCAGTTGACATTAATTAGCATGTTTTTACATACCAGTGTGGACGCTCAAAACATATTTGTGGTTTGTGGGCCCACCTCAGTGCAAGCAGCACACACTGATGCTCTGCAGCAAAAATGCAGACCAACCTGTAGTGGGCGGATTAGCTAAGAGGAGTCACTGGCAACCTGTTTACTCTGGTGTACGCACACCCTGGAGGAGGAATGGAAAAGGGACGCTAGGAGTGCCAGCGAAGAGCTCAGCTCTGCCGCAAGCAGGTGCCCCAGCCGGCCAGTGACGGGGCTTGTCCCACATATGCCTATTTTCGAGCTGGTAAAATGCAATCACATGTCCTGTGGGAGTTCTCACAAACCATCCTGCTTTCCCTCTCTTTTCTCCGAGTTCTCTGTTTATCTATCTCTCTCTCTCTTAAAAAAAAAAAACACAGCATGATCTAGAAAACTTGGTACGGAGTTTTCCCTTTTTCCCTGCCAGCTCCTTGACTTCAGACAAGCCTCTGCTGCTTATTGCTCTCTATAAAAATAGAGAAAATGCCACCTACCAAGCCAGCAGAGATGACACTAAATTCTTATGTGGGCAAATGCAGTGAAGACTAAAAGTGCACGAAATGCTAAAAATCACTGCAGTTGAAGTGTAACAAATGGAAACCGAGGATTTGGGATTACTCTCTTCTTGAGTGCCTGCATCCCCGGGCATCACGAGCTGCATGGTGTTCCCAAACATTTCTAACAACGAGGTATTTGTGCAATTGAACCATATGCAGCATCCACTCAGTAAAGAGCCCAAAGGACAGCTACGGGTATAACAGTGTTAGCTTCCTTAGGATGTACTGCTGCTCAGGCCTCAGAGGAGTTATTCCTGCTATTTACTTTGTTTTTTTGTTTTTGTTTTGTTTTTTAAAGAGTTCTGACAGACACCTTCGGAGGTCAACAGAGAGTCAGAAATCGATACATGCAGTACCATCACCCAGCAGCCTGGACAAAACACACAGTGAAAGCAGTCCTCACCATTTCCCCAAACCGCAAAAATACTAAAATACTTGCAGTGGCATAGCAACCAGCTTCACCCAAGCAAAATGAAAGTGTGCGATTTAAAACTGCATGATCCTATTTATAATTACTCTGGAGTTTCCTAACAGCGGTGCACCAGCATCAAGACCTGTTTGAGGACATCTAGCTGTCAGATCTACCTTTACTACATCTTTCTTTTTGAATAAAACCAAATAACTCAGGAGCAGTTTTTGTGATGAAACAGACAGCGTATATGTTCCTGTGGAAGTGACCCTTTTCCAGCCAGGGCAGGGTCCCTTCCCTTTCAGCGCTACTCAAACGCACCCGGACACACAGATGCCCACAGGCTCGACAGCCGCAGGGGAGACCAAAAGAGGGGGTGACCCCTCTGAGCACCTTGTGGTGTGAGAACAAAAAACAAAAAAAAAAAAACAAAAAAAACCAAAACAAAACAAAAAACAAAAGGTTTTTATAACGCCTGCACATACGCTCGTTATTTCTAACTGTTCTGGACAAATAACGGCCATGAGCCAACAGAAATGTCAGCGTTCGGTGTTGCTGGCAAGCAACGCGGCTGCTGCCCGTTGATCCAAACTGGGCTGCCTGCGTCTCACTGCTCCGGGAAGAGACTCATCCACGAACCAGCGCTTAAGGAGAGTAATAATTAGAAAAGAAAATAGTAACAAACTGACTGGCTTGTGTTTCAGGGTGGGCTGGACTTGTCAGGCAGAATCTAGGTTTTAGGAAAACATCAAAAATGGCAACAGTCCATTGTGGAAGTTTTCAGGTTCATAAGTAAACAAAATAAAGTAAGATCCTTCCCTCATGCTAAAAATCAGATGGTTTGGTAATGGCTTCAGTTATTGCTTTTGCATCTGAACAAAACCAGGCCCAGGGCAAGGCCAGTCCTTTCTAGACCCTTTTTGCAGAGCAGCTGCTACCAGTGGTTTTCAGAATTTTTCCCAAAAAAAACAGTCTTCAACTGCTGGGAGTATCAGAGGATCCTAAGTGAAAAAAGCAATCACATTTACTACTCAATACGGAGTATCAAAATACAAAAGATAAGGAGGGTCAGCTATGATGAAAAAACCCAAAGATACACGACCAGAGTTTTATGCAAACCAAATCATTTTGCTCAAGATGGATTAAACAGTCTTCTGCAAGCTCCTTCCCCCAGTAATGGCAACGATCTAATCAGATGTTACCCAAAAAGTATTTTTGTTCAATACTTCCAAAGTTAACTGGATAAAAGGAAACCACGTGCGCAGCAGACCGAGCGTGTAACCTGCTGTCCCTCCCGGGAACGGATCCAAACAGGGGCCGCGCGAGCCGCCCTCCCATCCGGAAGGCTCCTGCTCCAACGGGTAGCGAAGAGCTGCTGGTTGTCCGAGATGGACTAACTCACTCCAGAAGCGGCGCATGGTTTTTATTGCGCCTCCGGGGACTGAGCGAGGAGCTCGGCTGTAGCAAGCTCGAGCGCACACTAGAGCCGAATGCATGAGAATAAAGGTAGCGCTGGTAGAAAAGCTCTAAAGCAGCAACCAACGCCAGACTCGCTGCCGCCTGAGCCCGCTGCACACCAGCTTCAGCATCACAGAATCCACGTTCAAAACAACACAGATACGACAGCCAAATCTGAAACCAGCTGTGTACGAGTTATGGTAGAGCAAGGATAGGAGGGAGTGAGAAGGCGGGCATTTTCCAAAAGCAAAGTTTTAACTGAATTCAATGCAAATACTTCAAAATGCAGGAACACTATATTTATTAGGTCAATATTTCATTTTAGCAATACAGTTACAGAATATCACAATGCTGGTTACAAACATAGTATGGTTTGATGGTTACAAATAATGTCGGGCACTGCAGTCTGTGAGAAGTAGGATATGAAACGTTAGTCTTGACACAAGTAGGGTGGTCTTCAAAGTCTAGTAATGATCAAGGTACTTTCATATAAATGACTGTGGCACTACAGGTAGAGATTCTGGTTTAGAGGTGTTTTTGTATAAGTAGTTTGATTTATACAGTTCAAGCAACATCTTTTTTAGAATGCTATTAAATTAAAATCCCCTGTAGTTCAATAAAGTATAAAAATAGTACTGAGCCTGGTAATATTCAATAAAATGTAGGAGTTCATTCACATCATTAAGTAGTAAAGAAATTGTCAAGTTGTAGTTACCATGGCAACATTGCTTCCCATAAAGGAATATACATAAAAGAAAAGTTACACACATTGTACCTGCGACAATTATTTAGTGATCCAACACTGAACTTGTGCACCACAAACCAAGTTTCTAAATATCTCTATATATTTTTATAGTATATATCTTTTTCATCTTAAATTTTATTTCTGGAAAAAAAAAATGTGCACTTCAACAAACCCACTAAGGCCACTCATGCTATAGATACCTAGGATTGCAATGAAATATTGTTAAACAAGACCCTAGAGCACGCACCTTATATCACTGAAGGGAAACCTGTTTCACTGCCTAAAACATTCCTGAGATTTACAGACAAAAGCATTACCAGTGCTGTCAGTTTTTCCATACGTGGTTTATTTCTAAGTGAAGGAAATTTCTTCCCTGCTTCTCACAATCCTCAAAAGGCCAAGAAATAAAACATGCAACAGGCCATTTGTCAAACATGAAAACACTCACAATGAATACTCAGATTTGCAAACAACATTTGGCTAGTAATTTTCTTCTTATAAAAACACAGGGAGGAGAAAAGGGGGGAAAGCTTTGGATACACTTTTTGCACAGGCAACAGATTTTTTGCCTAGAAACTGGTAACAGCAAGGCCTCCTCCATCCTATCTGCTGCTAGCCTGTGAAGTCAAATCTCATCTTTATCAATTAAGTAAAGTTTTTGTCAATAGCTTCATTCATGTTTTAGGCACGATGCATTTTCCTTTTTTTGTACTCTACCAATCTGTATGACTATAAAAAGGAAATTAAGTTAAATGTGCATTCTCTGTACCACAAGAAGCAGCGCAATGGCACCTTTAGCAAATTTTAGACTGCAGCACATTTAAAGAAAATCTTCATTTTTTAAAATTAAGAACATTTTCCTAATAAGTTAGAATTCAACAACAACAACAAAAAAAAACCCTTCAAAATTATTTAACAAAAACCCTGTGTGCAAAACCAAGAAAAGTCTTAAAACAACAGGTATCTATACAAAGTAAAGAGTGCACATAAAGACTACGAAACAGAAGCAGACACTTGATGGTCATAACGAATATCATGCCATAAAAACAACTGCTTGGAGCCAAATAGTCACTAGTTGTTGTACTTCAAGTAACTGAGGGATATACTTATTTTGAAACACTTTTCTGCAACTTTTCCCTTTCTCTTTTGTCAGTTCTTAAACACTGCATGTACTTCCCCCTTTCCATAAACTCTAGTTGGAAGGAAAAAACAAAATAAAACCAAAGAACACAGACTAGCCTGAGTCCTAAGAATAGTGGAAAAATTCTATCACCTTCTCCCCTTTCTTTATAAAATGGAAGTGTTTGCATTAAAACCAGACATGAAAATAATCCAAACCACCTTATATTAAAAATAAAATAATAAGGGTTTAAACAATTATTAAAATATTCTCCAAGAGTGATACCTGTCCTCAACAGTCGTGAAGACTTACTGTAGGGTGATCAAATTACTTACCTTCAAGAGATAAAATTCTGAAGATGCATTTCACTGGATTCTCACCCTCAGGTCTCCCTTTTAATGCCAGCACCACATAGCACCTCCTAAGATACTGGTAGGTGCATTGTGCATATACAAAATGCCAATAATCAACTTTAGTGTTTCATAGTTGGCTGCTTGAGTCACAGGAGGCATCAGTTCTCCCAACACGCAAGGCTGCCCATATAGCCCCTTCCCCAATGCTTGCATTCAAACAGGCATGAAAGACTTGTTTTGGGGGTAAGATAGGAAGAAAATTCCTCAGTTCTAACACTGGGAGGAGGAAGGTGCCAGGTTTGTGCTCTAAGTTCTGCACTGAAGAGCCACACGGTGTGGATTTACCAGTAGGAGGAAGGCACGGGAGAACACACGCTCTGCTCTTTCAGCTCTGCCTGGTAGAGAAGTCACGAAATATTATTGAAGTAATTTTTACAAATCACCTGCAAATTTACTGCAATCATCTGGGAGCTGTCCACATCTTTATGGAGGAACATACCTTACTCTGGCGATACGGCCCTGAAAGTACGTTTACTTTAGTTCGTAGTTACCCATCTGCACTAGACTCCTACTTTCTCAAAGATACCGAACAAGCTGTACCAGCAGAGACAACAACAGAGTAGGGTAATGACTGAAAGCACAGCATTTCAAACAGGGCCCACGTGCCAACACAGAAGGCTAATTTCTTCTGAGAACTTAATTTAAAACACAGATTTGAAAACCAAAGAAAAATGACAGTTAATAATATTACATCAAGAGTGCATCTGCAGCAGGGATAGCATTAAGTCAAGGTTGCACACTACACCATGCAGAGCAGGCAACAAGGCATCTTGTAGGCAGCTATGAAGTTGTTCTGCAACCTCCCAAGCTTTGAAAGCTTTAGCAATTAACCACAGCTGTCTTTCACCAAAATTAACATGCTGAGGCATGACTGGAGTTGCAAAGGTGCTACAATGAGAAGTTCAACCCAACAGTCATGTCAAAACTTTGTTTAGTCATGTGAAAGGCATGCAAGTAGTCCTACAAGGATCACTGCAAATACTCGCCAAAGTCATGTTTTTTGGCCAAAGCCCATTATCAAAGAGAGTTCAGTGATTTTTAGGACCTTAATTCCTTCCAGAGAAGCCCTAAATACAAAGTACATAATAAGCTGATGAAGCAGCTTTAAGCAAGAAAGAAAAGTACATCCAGCCAGCAGGTTTAATAAGGCAGGAAAAAAAAAAAAAAGAACCTAACCAATTAATTTAACTGATGTGCTTGGTTATCAAACAGAAGCATAACACCTCCCTAACCTGCCTTGCATCAGAAGCTCTCCTGTTGGCCATAAATTGAAGGCAACTAATGAAACACAGACACAAACCATAGAGAGTTAAAGGTTGGGAGGGGAAGGTTCATGTAGAGCATTTTTACTAGTATCACTTAACTAACGTGCCCTGCTCCAAATGAAACTTTGGGAGCTCTGAGGTTCCTTTGCCAAAAACTAGTAGCAGAGACCTAAGACTGGAAACCCCAAGCAAATGGTATCTTCAGACAACATAAATCCATGTACCCAATTTGAGGCTTTTAAACGCTTCCGCAATACAGAAGTTATACGACTTGTCCAGGACAATCTTAAAGCTCCCCCAGCTCAAGTTCTGATACTAGTATCACCCATTTAATTTGAGTTTAAACAATTGTAATAGGAATTAAGAATTCAGAAATTTTATAACTCATGAGCACCCTGCTGTATGAACATTGAGGGCTAAATACATTTTGCATGGTAGTAAGCCAAATACATTTGCAATATCTAAAGCACTTACAAAAGCAACAAAGTTGCTATGAAGAAATTAGAATTTAAATCCATGCATAATTTTAAGGTGATTTTAACTGAACAGCCTTTTAGGATATACTGCAGCCTAAGTGTTAATACCACAGGGTTTTTCTTATGCAACTACTTCCTTTCGCTTCATTTAAAATATTCTGAGTATGCAATCATTAAAGCTGCATTCACTAATTACATAACTAGAGTTTAAAAGTTGGTACTATTCAGCCTCTCCCCCCAAAAAGATACTTGAAGGCACTAGTATACAAACTATTTGCCTACAACACTTCAGTTCTTTAGAGAGTCAGTAAACTCAAGGTAGTGTCTGAAATTTCTGTTTCTTCTCTGCACTCTCCTGAAGACCTTCAGGCAGGTTTTCCTGCCCCAAATTTTATGAACAAATAAAAAACAAATCCCAAACAAAACATCCAGTCCAAGTCCTGTAGGAACCTTCCTTGCTGAGCCTCAACTTGGACTGAACTTTCACAACCAAGTTATAAACCCCTGAAAATAGGGGAGGAAGGGAGAAAACCCAAAACTGACAGAATCCTAACTATAGAAGCACTGTTTGTGCCACTATAATAAGAACTGAGGTAACAGTAGTGAGTTGTTTCTAGTTTGCTATGTTACGCAGACTTTCAAATAGAGTATTACCTCAACATTAAAAAAACCCAAACCAAAAAACCACACAACAAAGCAGCCCCCCCCCGCAAAACAGAAGAAAAACTAAGACAAGCTAGTAAGATAGGCATTATTAAAGGATCTTTATAGCTGACTTCTGCTCTTTAAATTAATATAAAGGAATCAGTTTCTTGTTGTACTATTGTTTAATGTAGAAACGAAGCATCACAAAAAAGACCTGTTGTGCTTTTTGGCATTTTCCACTGACCCCTGCAAACTGTACAATAAGTTGTGTTCTCCAGAAACATAAAATTGAACTGGATTTTAATACAAAACTATTAGCTGGTATAAACAAGTTACTGCCTCAATTATTAGAGTAAGCCCATTCAAAAAGGAAAATAAGATGGCTGCAGCAAATATTTAAGCATTTCTAGTTTTCACTTGTGGCATTGACATTAATATCTGTACAAGCTTACTAGTTAAAGACATGCCATCGCAACTGCTAAAGAACGTTCACTTCCTAGTTTTGTATCTATTACATGAATATAATTTTGCACTGATCATACATCTAAATGAAATAATTCTACCGTAAAAGTGAATGCAGGGGCAGAAATATTAAATTAAAGCCACTGGTCCAAAACTTTTTCTAGTAGGCTGGTCCACTTTTGATTTTCCTGGTCCTGTTATGAAGATTAGCACTCTTGCTTGGTACCAAAGAAAACTAAGATTGCTGGTCTACTGGATCTTCTATCACTTACAGATGAACACTGGTCCAGTTCAGGAGATCAGAAACAACATACAGTGATTACTTGCTTAACAACCTATTGTGGTTCACAAAGAGTATGTTGCTTTCCAAAGTGGTTCTTTGCCACTTTTCTTCATAAGGCAGCAGCCAAGACTAGGGCATTCTCCCTTTTCTTAATGTTTGTGATTAAACTCTGCTAAAATGCATATAGAGAAAGACTTTTCTTGTATAAATTTCTTACAGTACAGCATTTATTCTATTTGTCAGAAGCAAGCTCTTGATGAAACCTCCAGTTCATAATAAGAATGCAACTCTTTCGGACTCAAATAGTTTTATTTAATGTGTTCTTGCAGATTTTCTGCAAAGTAGCTTCTTTTGAAGGAAGAGAGAAAGAAGGGGTTTTCTGGAATACCGAGTTCAAAATCTGAGTCGAACTAAACATGCCATACACATGCTGATAAAAATTTAACACACATCCATCCGTATGGGCACTCTTCAGTAGACTGGACCAGTGTTTCAATGCAAATTCCAGCCCCCAGAGAACTACATGGTTTAGATTTCACAGTATGACTTTCCCCTGTAATCTGGGGGGGTGGGAGTGGGGGGAGAGGGGAAAAAAAAGAACAAACAAACAAAAACCTTTAACCGGTTAATTGACCAAGTTCCTTAGCTACTCTGTCCATCAACGTTCTGAGACATGAGAAAAGATTGAACCACTTCTTCAGTGGACTGAGGGCTGGTGCTTACATCCTCCAGAGCATCTGTAACTGAGAACTGCCGATCCCGCAACCGGTTCCAATTGGCCAAAATATTGTGGTACTCAAAAACTTTCTCATAATTGCCAATGGAATTGTACAGTTTAATGAGACCTCTGTAATCATATTCAAGTCCACTGTACCCTTCACCAAAAAGCTTCTTTCCTAAAGAAATCCAAAAGACAACAAAATTAAGAGGTAATCTGCTCATAACATGGTGCTATTCACATCACTGATAAAATTATATGATAAAAAGTAAAGTCATCATCTTTTTGTTAGGGCAAATGAAAAACAGGAGCAACATGCAAGTTCTCTGAACGTTGGCATAAATTTCTATCAACCTTTTTCTTGCTATATTCGCACAGAATCTACCAGTCATACAAACAAGCCAGTTGTGTCCTAATTTCAGTCCAAGATCAGTTTTAAGCACTGATGTTGGTTTTCAGAGTTTTGCCTTCCAATTATGTATTTTGTCGTAACAACCAGTATATGCTAACTGTAGGAACTAAGAACACCTTAAAACTGAGCTAAAGCATTTGATTTGCAATGGTAAGTTCATCGCGAATGACAGATGGGCAAGAAAAAAAAAATTTAACTATGATATACAAAGGCTGACAGACACAACAATCTTCCATTTCTTTTAAAATCTAATTACATTCTGAACTTAAGTTCTAAATACAACTCCAAAGCGTAAAGACTAATACTCAAGCTTTTACTTGGTCATTTTTTCCTCAATGTTTTCAAGAGTCACAGTGAGTGAGTTCTGATGGAGCACTAAAAATAACAGTTCCAAAATTCAAGCCCTAGCAGAACATTCAAGAAAAATAATTACGTTTAGATTGAACCCATATGCAAATAAGCATGTTGCAATTCATTAAGTCCTTCATT
This sequence comes from Rhea pennata, assembly GCF_028389875.1. Taxonomy (NCBI): domain Eukaryota; kingdom Metazoa; phylum Chordata; class Aves; order Rheiformes; family Rheidae; genus Rhea; species Rhea pennata. The sequence continues at coordinate 2,874,133 of NC_084682.1, forward strand.
AAAAGGCTTTAGTTTCCTGTAATGTCACAACAGCAATACAGCATACATTTTAAGAAGTACCTACCAATTGCTATGGATCTCAAATAAAGCTTTTCAGCATTTTCATATTGATTCATATCATAGTTATATAGAGAAGCTAGATGTCCCACTGACAGGGCAACTTCATAATCTTCTTGACCCAGAAGCTGCTCCTTAATCTGAATTGCTTTGATGTGCATTTCCTCAGCTTCCTACAGGAATCCAATTTATATGAGTCAGTCACAGACACCACTCATCATGTCATAAAAAGAAAAAAAGTTAGAAAACTGTAAGACTTAATGTAATTGTACAGCAGCTTAGTAATCCACAGTATTTTATAAAAGACATAAAACAATAACATAATAGTAAGAAAGCAAAAAAAAAAAAAAACTATCATTTTTTTTCAAATTCTCAAAATTCTTATTTACATTTACAACATATAATCCTACCTTAAATTTTCTCATGGACTGATACAGTCTTCCAAGGTTGCCATAGTGTTTTGCTGTTTGTACATTAAATTCCCCAAAAGCCTTTTTAGCTAACTGGAGTGAAGACAGATGCAAGTCATGAGCTTCTTGAAGTAATCTCTGCTCAGTTTCCTTGTTATGACAGTCTATTGCAATCTCCTCCAGGATAAGTGCTGGGTACAGGAGAGAAGAACCAATATTACTGTGCTCTAAACACAGAGAGATGTTAACTGTAGGCAGCAGAAAGCCATCTACCCAAGACATCTTGGGAGACACCTAATCAGTTTTTATGTTTACTTCAAACAGTTTTCAGACAGGTATGATCAGACAGCTAATTCCTAACATTCTCATATTCAATATTTTTACCTCCTTTTTCAGGAAGTTTAAAATTTTCTTTATATTTTTACAGTGTTGACAGAAAACATTGAGGACTACCATGTATTCTAGAGCAAGCTTCATCTGGCAGAAAGAAAGAAGTGTTACGCTACCTCTGCTAGGGAACACCACAGCATATCTGAATGACTGATTTCCACTGATAAAATATTAAAACATCTCAGTAATGCAATAAAGAATACTACCTTTAACTCTCTTGGAAGATGCCAAGAGAAGATGGTCTTCTGGGAGAATGTGAGTTATAATACCAATAGCACGTTCAGCATGGAATCTGAAAGAGTTTAAGTGTACGCATGTTGATTTAAGTTAGCAGCTGACTAGTCAAAATACTAGAAGCAGTAAGCCAGTACAGAAGTACAATAAACAGATGCATTTAAATTCTAACTGGAAAATCTACATCATTTAAGAACATCTTTTCCCATTTACAGAACTAAATTAGCTGCCAATACCTCAAACAATTGTACTCACAGTGCATTGTCAAATTTTCCAGAACTGTATTGGTGAACATAAGAAGAATAAGCCAAATCTTCATGAGCTGTGGCTACATGTATGTTTTTACCTCCAAATACTGACTGCCGGATATCAAGAGCTGTCTGAAAGTGTTAAAAATGAACAATTTTATCAATACAGAGAACAAAACCAAAAAACCCCACCAAAACCCTTCTGAATCCCTCTCAGTATTATAAATGAAAACAAACAAACTCCACCCTACTGGCTAGTCCATATCTATAGAATATTTACAGGACATAAATGCATAAAAGCCATTTTAGAGTCAGGCAAAAAGAAAAATCAAACCCAAAGGATTTTTTAAGCAACAAGCTTTACAGTAATTAAAATCAACTATTAATTATCTGAGTTCGCTGTGAGTCCAAATAGAAACATTTGAGAGATTATCAATATCAGATAGTCATTTAGCCTTGCTGCATACCTGGTAGATCGCAACAGATTGGCATATATTGTCTACGTTGAGCAAGTAAAATCCATAGTCTAATAGTGTATCAGAATATTTGGGGTGCTTGGCTCCAAAATGCTCCCTGTAGAAACATACTTGCATTACAAATTGAGGAAAGTTACGCTTAACTTTAAAAGGCATTTTTGGGGGTACTACTCACCGGGCAAGATATACCGCATGTTTTATCAGCTGTTCAGCCTTTTTAAATTCACGTTTTACAACACAAGCCTAAACAAGAAAATAAAGTATATATGTCTCCACCAGACACTGGCCCAATTGCTAATTACTATTCTTCATTTCAAAATATCATAATGGTTACTAAAGGACTTTTCAGTTATTCAAGAAAAAGTTCCCCAGTGACATATTAACAAACTTTTATTTTATTCTGACATAAATGACATTACCTCTTGAGTTAGACTAGGTAAACTACTACCTCTTGAGTTAGTAGTTTACCTAGTCTAACTCAAACATGGGAACAGACAACCTCATCACAGAATGTTAACTTTGTCATGATGTTCCTTTAAGCAGCCATTACTCACTTTTGTGGAGAAGGAAAAAACCCCACTGGCACAAGACTGAGCTGGACCAAACAGACAAATATGATAGCCAGCTTTATTTCATGAGCCTTATGGTATTTAAGTGTTCTGGAGGCACTACCCACCCTCACCCTTCTTGATAGTAATTTTGTTATAAAAGAAATACAAAAGATCTTCAATTCACCTTTGAAGCTTGTCGTAAAACATCTACTACTACTTTTACAGGCAGACCAACTGTGATCTCCTTCATAGCTTCTATACACCATTTATAAGCCTGTGGAACAAAGTTACCAGCATAAGTAAGTGGAACTTCACTGTGTTGTAACATTAACAAAAATATTACTTGGTTCTGAGAATATACTGTCGGTATTTACATATCTGTAAAATTGCTTATGTTCGACTAAACTTGTTCAGCTAAGTCTTAAAAACAGATTTAAAATTCATTCTGCAAAGTTAATATTGCAAATAATAAAGAATCTATGTTAGTATAAAATAGTTATTACAACAGATGTATTACCAGCTTTTACAGACAAAAGAAAAGTTCTATAATCTTTAAGTAACCCTTACAATTTCTATTGTGAAGTACAGCTTCCTGGTCAGTATATTTACAAACTAAAAGAAAACTACAGTTTACATAGCAGTAACACTGGAGTCCCAGGCTACACAATATAGCTACAAAATGCTATTTCTGTTCTGCTTTTCATTTTTGTCTACTAAAAAATAGATAAAACTGCCTTTTGTAGTATTTCACTTACAGGTAATTGAAATACACTATCAATCTATACTTCATCAATTCAACCTATGTTTTATCATTTAGAAATGTTGTTCAAAGTACTGTTAAGAGTTCATAGGTTCTAACTCATAACAGCAAATAGAAACAAGTCAGTAAATCGAGTATTCCTCTAGTAGCATCACGTAGATACCAATAAAAAGATCAGGAATATTATCTAGAAAGATACAGCGAATAATGAGCATGAAACTTCCTAGCCAATTTCATCACCGGTTTCCTGGAGAAAAACAAACTAACCCTACTCACCTCGTCATAGTGACTCTTGGCAAAAAGCAGTGCACACAGCTCCCCATAGAGTGCTGCTTTGTTTGCTTGCTGACCATGTTTTGCAAGTTTGTCCATGTAAGACTGAGCTAGCTTGAATGTTTCTTCTCCCAAGTGATATTTACAGTTACCATTTCGAACATGCAGCAACCTTAGGAACATGTAAAGAGATTGTATAAATGGTTTCTGTATAAACCATTTCAATATACAGTAGTCCCATTGATCTATACTTGATATTATACACACAATAGAACAGGGCTGTCACGACAAACACACACTCCATGAATTCCGTAACACAAAAAAGCTATTTAGAGAGTATTATTTCAGTATTCCATGCTTTGTGTCTCGCAGGACAAGACTTTTCTTTTTTCTTTTAAAAAAAAAAAAACATTGCAGATGTCAAGTGATTTTATGATTTTACATTTAGATGTAATTTTATATATTCAATGCTCGAACCACTTTAGTATGGTGGCCTCGCATTACATTTTTCATACAATCCATTCTTCTCAACACTGATAGAATCCCATTTCTAAAACCAGTGATACACTGCCTTAAATCTCTTCTGCTTCCCTTCCAAAATACAGTAAACTGAAATAGACACAGAATAAGTACAGAGATAGCTAATTTTCACACATCTCTATGCTTTTTCCTCAGTCCTCAAGCAGTACAGAGTTTCACAAGTTATTTTGTGAGCAATTCAACCACATCCATTCTACATGAGAAAGTGTCATTTGCAAATAAGGAATGTTTTCTTCTGGTCTGTCAGGAAAGATGGGACAATATTGTTGATTGGCATTAATACTAAAGCACAATTAAAAAGTTGGGCTAAACACAGTCATGTTTTAAAACATACTGAGCATTAGGCAACAGTGATTGTACTCTGAGATAATGAAAGAAGCATCTTTAAGAGAGAAAGGACAGCTTATCTTCGATTCTCATGACAGTTGCTTGGATCACACCTTTTGAATGGTGGAAGCAATGTGGTACCCACCTAAATGTTTCTAGGTGGGCAAGGCTACTGGAGAAATTTTGGATTAAATAGGGAGTAACAGTACTCACTTGTAGCTACAAGATCCAACTAATTTCAGTACCATCCATAAGGCTTTGACCCTTAGACATCCACAGCAGAAGAGACTTTGTTGGCCCAGTTGACAATAATTCTAAGCAAAAAATCTCATCTTTCTCTCCCTCCTCTTGTTGCATCTCCTATTTTAACCCTGCTGCCTTTCGATTTGAAGGATTAACAGAAGCTTCAGGAAGCAGAACAGCCAAATGCAGACAAAACACACCAGTGATAAAATATACTCTTTCTCTAGGCAAGTAACAATTCTGGCTTCTGGTATTTATTTAAAAGAAAAGAAAATACTTTGGGAGTAAATTTAAGCTGATGCTTATTTACTTTAAAAGAGAAGCATTAGAAAAGTGCATTAACCAAACCTAAAGGGCAGAACTGTTCTCTTACCCATTGCAGGCTAAAGAACAGAGACAGGTGTACTTTTTCAACTGCAAATCTCTACCATTTAAACACAAGAAATTTAGGTAAATGTGCACAATGACCACATTTTTCCTTGGAAAAGGTCTCAGAACTAAATGTGATGCAGAAATGCTAAAGATTGAGTTCTTGGTCACAGGCAGAAAAACCATCTAATATTCAAGTAATGAGAGACAGGAATTCAAAAGAAACTACATAGACCAAGTAATCAATTACAGCTTCCCAAGAGAGGGAAACACTATTCTGACTATGGCATTCAATTGGGAGCTGCTATGCAATATGAAAAATACTCAGCCCGAGTCAAATGGAATGATACAGACTAGTAGGAATAGTACTGCAATTTAGATAAACACTCAGGAAAGATAATATCCAACATCTGGCTTCAGATGTTTGCTTTTTATTAAAAAAAAAAAAAAAAAAGGTAAACCTAACACAATCCTCTACACAAGCTGAATTTTGTTATTTGGGGTTTTTTTTTTTGAGTAAATCTCTTGTTAATCCAATGAAATTTTAGAAGATAAAGACAAAAGCTAGAGTAGAGGCCTTAGGACATTTATGCTAATAACTATGAATGTTCTTTGTCTGTAATACTAGCCTTTCAGGCACAGCCTTTTTTTTGCAAAATAAAATCATTCTTCAAGAGCATACGAACCACACATTTACACATCATCTCAGGAAGCCTAAAAACATCAAACTCCTCTTCCAAAAAACAGGATAGTTATATAAATCAAAACTATTATCAAATATAGAATAACGAATTAGAAGAATCAGATCTTGCATTTGTGCTTTGTTGTTTAACATATAACAAAAACAAGCAACCTAGAAGGAGCTTATACACAAGCAAGAAAGTAGTATACAAGCTTGTAGAAAAAAAATCTCATATTTTCAAATTTTGTTGAGTTTCTCCATAATTTTACTGCCACTAGTGCAGCAAAGAAAAATCCCACTTATGCCCAGATAACATGAAACTTTCTTCACCTTTTTAAACTGCTTTCTATTAATAACACCTGTGAAAAGGCTAAATTTTCAGTTTCAGTCAGAATCTGCATGCTACGTTCAGATCAGTTTTTGTCATTGTTTGATTGTTTTTAATTAAAAGACAGCTTTCTGTCTCAAACTTCATTAGATTTGTCAGACTGCAACTAATACCTGTTCTGGAACAAAAGCTTCCTTTCCTCTTTACCACTAGCCTTAGGAACACTAATAGTTATCTTGCATTAACAAGATGGCCTCACTCTGGCTACAAGACAAACACCTAGAAAGCAAGCTAGGGAGTTGATTTCAGTGTACAAAAGTGATGCTTATGATGCAGCACAGACATGGTTAAGTATAACTAAGGACAGAAACACAGCAAGATATGTGTGCTCTCCCTACAAACAGAAATTTAACCCTCAGAGTGCAATTGCCTTGCCACATTTCTTATTACTTCTTTCTTTTTGTTACCTCTACTAATGATCTTGTATTTTGTGTTTGGCATTTTTTTTATTGCTTATTCCTTACAGCTTAACTGCATTTTTATGTATTTATTTGCCTATTAACACTCACCTGTTGAGGAAACTTTTTTCAAACATACAGAAACAAAGTATCTGAAGAACCCCTGCATGCTTAACAACTACTAATCTTTGTGTAGCCCATGTTTTACAAATTGTTTATCCTACAACATTCTTTATAACTGTTAAGTATTAATAGTTCTGTGGATGCCCGTGAAAGAAGGCATCTACTATCACCCTTAAAAAGCAAGAACAACAACAACAAAAAAGAAGAAACCAGAGGTTAGACTAGTTTTTAGAACAGTGATTTTTAATACTGTTGTATCTGCAAAAACCTTAGATTGTGTTCTGTTAAAATTCCATCTAACTTATTTCTCCAACACAAACACAGTGGTAAAAACAGGATATTCTACTGCGGAGATTACATGGTCAAAACAAAAAGTTTATCTTACTGTCTTCTAACTTTGAAGCTGAGAATAATTATTGTTTCCCCCATAGAAAGGTTTTCAAATTTACATACTTAGCACTTCTGAAAGCGTTTTGCATTCTTTTCATTTGATACATTTCCAGTTGAACTATGCTGTTACTTGATTTTGAGATGCCTGAACATAAAGCAGTGTCTCCTCATTCATACCGCTGCCCAGGGGGAGTTAATGTTATATGCAGGCCATCAGCTTTCATTACAAGAACAATGAGTGTTTCTACGCGAATGGAATTAAGATCTACAGTTCAGAAAACTTCATTCTAAGTGCAATAAAAGTGCAACCTGCTTGGATACTTGTCACAGACTGTATCAGCATAAAACTCATCTAGATAAACAGCCATAACGTTAATAGCTTTGACAGTTCAGTAAGGAAGTCATGCGCAAGTCTGATCCGACACATCTTATCTGGGAAAAGTTTATTCCTTAGATCTTTTACTAAACATGTTTGGTTTTTGTACTGTTTCCTTGTATTCCATTGATGGAGCTTCTTACAGTTTTGCTGACTTTCCACCCACTTTCTAAAGATCAGATTCACGTAGAACAAAAACAATCCAAAAAGGCTTCAGCATTTTCAAAGAGCTTAATGAAATACTGCATCAATTCAGCTTTACCTAGCTTGTATGACAGGCAGTTTTAAGCAGTGCTCTTTCATTATTAGCTATCAATCATAAAATCCAGCTATTGTAATTGCACTTTTGAATATAACGGAGATACTACCACAGGCACAACTGGTTGCTACCAAAGTAAAAACGGAATACAGCAGCAGAAAGTCATTTAAGCTATCATTAGGATCACACTGATCACACAAAACTCCAAACTTTAAACATGAAATGCTACAACATCGCTTAAAAGATGAAGGAGCTATCTGTCATCTTAAAGCTATTCTCACAGCTCAATAAGCAATTAACGTACTATCTGAGCTTAACTAAGAGTCAGTAATTAGGTCCCTGTGTTATTCAGAACACAAAGGAGACAACTTCAGTTCATAGAAAAGCCTCAAGTTTGGACATCATTTTACTAGATGGGAAAGAACAATTCGCCTCAAAATATGATTTGGTAACAGTTCTGTTGAACACAGACAGTATTAGGAAAACTTTATCACTCGTTCCTTTTGAGAGGAATCTTCCAGGGCTGTCCAAGTGAAATTTGAATCTGAACAGAAGCCCCTGTAAACAGAACAGGTACAAAAACCAAACATGAGTCCTAAAAGCAAAAATTATTTTCCAAGTTGTAGATGAAGGTGTCCACAAGAATTGGACATTTGAACATTTACCTAAGTACACAGTTAACTAGTTCAGCATAGACCAAGAGAACTCTTTGGATCTGGTATCAGGAATCTATGCTTTCCTTTTATTTTTGCATATTTGTATCATTTGCAATTGTATTTGGATTTAGTGAGTACCTTTATTAAATGTAACTTCAGCAAACATCAACACATGACATCTATTCATGAACAAAAAGCCTTGAAAACAGAGATACTGGATCACTGTCGCTGGCCAACACCTGCTATCTACACTGCACTACATCGCAGAGAAGGCAAAACTGTTTTTCCACTGTGCTGCCAGTTTATAAGTAGGAAATCCAGGGATCTATGTAGAAGAAGCACTTCTGATCTTCAGCTCTAACTGGGAAAGTTCTTTGGTGAACCAGAATACTGAGGAGAGTATCTGAAGCTTGATGATGCCAAGGCAGTTAGTAACATATACTAATCGTTATTTCACAGCAAAATGTATAGGAATTAAAGGTGAGCTTACCTTACGCAACACTCTACTGCACGAAACCAATGAAGTATTTCATCATGAAGGGTGCATAACTGAAGACAGGAAAGAAATACTTTCTCAGCATCACTGTACCATCCTGCATCCGATAGGAACCCCCCTGGAAATTCAAGAACAAACAGAATGTTGAGCAGCAATACACTATTTTCAGAGAACAATGGTTTGCTCAAAGCTTGTGAAAAGAGCACATTTGACATTTCATTGCAAATAAAGATAAAAACAGGAATACATGAGTTCCCTATTTCCCATATCAAAATACAGAAAGTCATTGCTAAACAACTTAGAGAGAAAAAGAGCGCAAAGGAAGCACACTTCTGTTTTTAAGTAGTAGTTTTACAAAATGTCATATAACTACAAACTATGCATGGGAACTCTGCCAAGAGTTCCAGTCCTTCAGTCCTGAACTAACAACAATGAAAGAGGAAAGTGGAAGAATTCTCCTTCAGCTGAGGATGACTTTTTGGTATTAGATAGTTTTCCTACAAGTTTTCCATCAAGAAATGCTTACCAATATTAACAATACAAGAAGTCTTAACATTGTTTAGGTATCACATCTACAAACAATCCTTAGATCTTAAATATTTATAATAGTAAAGATAAGCCCTTAAGTTCTTATATATTAAAATCCAATATATTTTTCTTAAGACATCAAGTAGTTTTCTAAAAATTACATTCCAAACACACACATATTCTTTAAGATGAACCAGTCATGAACACTGAAAAAAATTAGTATTAGCTTAACTGAAGCTTGCATGAAAGAAAGCGTAATACTTAATAACTTATCATCTCCAGTTACCTAAAACAAAACCAATCTGGATTGCTTTTTCTTTTACAGCAGAATCAGATTCTGCTATGTAGGAGCACCGTCTACTGAAAGAATAGGCAAGTACAGAAGCAACTTTTACTCCATGGTCCATCAAAGCCTGAAAACAGTGATGAAGCAGATGCCTGGAAAAAATGAAAAGAAGAAAAAAAGAAAATAGAATTTGATTATATATAAATTTTTAAAATATTCTAATCAGTTCACTCTTGAGTAACATGAATTTAAGTGAGTAATGAATCAGAGAAAGAACTCCAAACCTCTCTCAAAGCAAAAACAGATGAATACAAGTGTAATTTTCAAACCCAAGGCTAATGGATTACAGTTGTTGGACCATTCAACAAATAAGCGAGCATACACATAATTCTTTACAAGGACATCCTCCAGTGTAAGCAAAAAGCAAACAACTCACATTACTAAAACTAGTAAACAATATTTTCAGGTAAAACTTAGGGGGAAAGTCTCAGGTTTACCCTTACCCTACAACTCCCAAAGACAGAGCACATAAACGAGCAGTGAGGTAGCCATAAACATCACGGATGTTAAAGCTCATTCTGATTACAAAGAATGGAATCTAAAAAAAGCCAGTTATGGGTATAACACCACAATGGAATATTAGAAGATAGGAAAAAAAATCTGTAAACTGAGGAGATCCTACCAATTTGTAACTATACAACTAGTATGAGCTAAAAATATCAGGAAATAATGACAGATCTGTAAGTTTTACTTAACTGTTCAATATGGGTTACAAAGGATAGGATTCTGGTTAGCCTAGACTGAATGGGATTACTAAAGAAAGCATTTGGTGAACCAAGTACCATAGACTGCTTGGTGCATTTATCGGTAAGTTCTGATTTTTAAAAATATTTTTTTTTGGGGGGGGGGGGGGGGGGGAGAGAAGGAGAGACATGAATTTGAAAGCTCTTCTGAAAGTCTGAAGAAATATTCCTATGTTTATCACATACGCTAGAAGACCAAGAAAATTAGAGACATTTTTCAAATCCATAACCCAGACCAAGGGGTAAGAGCTGAAATGAAAATTATCAATACATTAAAATACTTACCTTTTATCTAAAGCTCGTAGCACCTTTGCAAAAACTTCTAGTTCACAAAATTCACTACCTAGCTGGCATAAGCGGCCCTGTTGGTAAAGCTGAAAGAAAAATATGAATATGTTTAAAAACTTAAGACTCCAAGCTTTCACAGTAAATTTATCTTAATTCTAAAGATTACTTACAATGAAATCTAGACTTCAAACTATCGAACTACACCAAACTAAACATTAAAAAGTCATAGTTCCACTGACTCTACTCAAGAGCACTTTATAGTGTTAAAAAACTAAAAACTAAAAAAAAAAAAAAAAAAAAAAAAAACACCACAAAGAGTTCCGTTAATTAGTGGTTTCAAGTGTTTATCCACCAATGTATTTTCAAATGTCTACTACATCTATCTGCACCATCAAAACACTGCAACGTCTAAGCTTAAAAAGTTTGCAGATACTACAGTATACAGCTTCTTTAATACCAGATGCTTTGAATACATTTTTAAAATGGCACAGAACTTAACACACAACAGCACAAACAGATTTTAGGAGACTTGTAGGTGGAAATATATGACAAAAGCTAGCCAGCATAAAAACCAAACAAAAAAATAAATAATGTTGTGATCCTAGAAAGCTCCAGCAGGCCTCTAGAGCAAAGGCTATAACAAAAACTAAGTAAACAAATAAAAAGGCTCACAAGTTCTGCAACTGGTGACTCACCAATACAAACAGTTAAAGACAAGGCATTAGTTCTGACCCCATTAACACTTGAGCTCAAAAAAATAATTCCTGCTTGAGCAAATGGGAAAACCCACATGAATCTACTTGCACATTTATTAAAAGCAATGGCTACTATTATGCCCAAAGTGATTTGTATCTGCAGATGAGCAAATATATCATTTGGTTTGTTCACAAAAACAAAACATGGAGACAGTTCATAATGCAAAGCACAGCTAAGTTGCAGAACTTTCTGCTATACAATAGTATAAATACCAAGAGTTTACATAGATACAAAAGCAATCATTCAAAGATATGGCAGAAAAATCCATTGTGGGATATTAAACCCGGAGCTTGGAGTAGTATCTTGAAGTCTGTCAGAGGCACAATGCTGGATTACGTGGAACAGCAGATTGTTTCAGCACAACCGTTTTATTTTAGGTGTTTATTTTAGGTGTTTAAGAGAGACAACCACTTGTTAAGAGTGCTTTACGAGATTGTATTTTTCTTTCTCAAAATAAGAATACTTTTATGAACTCCAGTGGAACAGAGACATTGTTTTTAAAGGAAGACAAATGCTGTGGATCCCATTTTTTCTTCCTGTGAGGCAGTAGCTCCCTGGGGAACAGCAGAGACACCAGGATGTGATGTCTCTCACAGGCACTTGTCTCCAGATGTTGCATCTCTCAGTGCCGGCTGTTATTCAAAAAAATCCTAATCTTTAATGCATGTGTTCCTTAAGCCATTCAAACAGAGTGTCCAGGACCAGTATATTCGTATCAGCAGTAAGACAGGCTGTATTATCTGGGCAGGTTTCACAGCTATGAGCAACTTCCAAATGAGGAGTGCAACTACCTTTATATTAAAAAAAATGAGGAGTACAACTACCTTTATGGAAAAAAAAAAAAAGAAAGAAAAAAAAAAGACAAGAGAGAAGAAAGTGTTATTTAGAAATGCTTAAGGACAAGAGACACATTTAATGAAAACTTTAATAAAATTCCTCTCAGAGTCTCAATAATCAATAAAGTTACTTCAGGAAGTAAGAACTGCAATATGTGGTGTCTTGCATCTGTTTCTCTTCCTTACCCGCCCAAGCAGAATGCAGACCAAGCGGGATTCAAAACAAAGCATGTGAGAACTTCCTTTCCATCCAGAAATTTAGTTTGGGTCAACTCTTATAAAAGCACATGACCCTGATTTTTACAGCACAGCAAGTTTGTTATTTTAACAACAGAACCTACAAAAAAAAAAAAAAAATCTTTGACCTAATAATGCCAATTGCCAGAAAAGAACGCTCTGCTTCTTTTAGCCATCTACTTCACCAGAGAAAAGGAAGCCTTTTAAAGCAGAGCGTAAGTCTACATACAAAGTTATTCAGCTAAAACGGTGCATTCTCCCTGTACTTTAAAAAGGTACAAATTTCTTCTGAAGCTATATCCTCTCTGATAGCAAAAGAACATCCAGTCCACTGTATTTTGTTTTGGTTTTTTTTTAAAAAAACTATTATTATGCTAAGTGCTTTCATTTTCCTCAACACAGCTGTCTAAAGGTAACAATTTTAAGTCTCGAGACATTTTCTGGAAAAAAAAAAATATTGCCTAGCATTCCAGGCCCAAGACATCTTTCTGATAACAAATGAGAACATCTGTGAAAGAAACCAAGACATACACCTAGTTTACCAACAGTTAAAACAAAGTACTACCATATGTCCAATATTTAAGCTTTCAGCCAAGTATGTTAGTATTTTCCCTTATTATTCTGAAGAACTAACAACTAAAAGCACAGATATTACTCTGATACTAGTTTACCAAATACTACCCGTAAGATCTTTCAGAATTAATATTACTTACAAAGTTAGATAAACAAATTTGTAAATATCCAATTACATGTGATTTTAAAATTCCTAATGAATCTTGATAAATGCACTAGTTAAGAGGAGGAAAAAAACCCAACAAAAATTCTACAGAAACAAGGTAGCATCCCCTGACAACAATATCTACATATACTAATTTTAATATAGAAATAATTATTTTAAGATTCATGTAGAATTTCAGTTCAGGGTTGCACATCTCTCCAATCCGGAATTAAACACTTGCACCATTCTAGCACATAAAGAAGTCTTCTCCCCTGCCCCGCACTGGTGTAACAAGAAATGCAGAATCCTTTGGATATTTACCACACTCTTCACCCCTTCCCTCCACATCCTGGCAAGCGTTTTTAATGGTACTAACTGAGCTTGAAGTTTCTTGAAACTGTTGTAGCTGTTACAGCAAGATTTTTCAAATAAAATCTGACATGGAAATAGTGAGTAGACGTCATACCACAAAGCAATTCCAGGAGATTCAGTAACATTCATTTGTTCATTGAGAAGCAGTTGCAAGTACTTAAGAAATGGTTCTTGTTAAAGCTCCCGAGAGACAAGATTCCTGACCACAAGCATTGCTACATAACATGAAAAACAAAATAGCAATTCAAGAAAAACATCCCCTGACAAGAATAGCAGAGGTTTGGACTTCTGCTATAACATTTTCTTCTTAGGAAGAAGCGAATACCTTTTAGACTTATGCTAATTGAAGCTCAATGGAGATTTTTAGAACTACAGAAAACTAAGTAAGAGCCTGTGATACTACTTCCAGCTTCATCAGATCAGACTGTAACATTAATTCTGGCACTGAAGCTATAAATCAAGGTACAAATTTAATATATTGACTTATTATTACACATGCGTACAGTCAAACTGTTTTGTACAGCAGGAAAACCACTATAAACCTCCTCCGTGTCCAATGCTTATCATTTAATTCACAAAATTGATCTAAATATTCAAAAGCCGAGTATGGTGGTGTTCCCACTTAAACACAGTGATTATATTAACAGGCAACTTATATATTGCACTCTGTTCTATTGAAGTTCTTGCACATTTCTCGCTGGATAGATCAAGTTGAGCATGATCTACATCTTAGCAAGCCTCTGAAAATAAAGATACAAGCCTCTGAAAATAAAGATAAACTGTCAGCAAAAGCAAAGCAAAAAAAAAAAAAAACAACCCCCTCTCCCCCCCCCCAAAAAAAAACAAGCAACCTCAAACACAAAGAGGGAAAGCTTTATGATGTTTGCATCACAAGTATTCTGGACTGTTTTATTGTGCACAACCACAAGATAGAAGATTTTCTTTCTAAATCTAGTAAGGAAAAAAAACATGGAGATTAAACAGTTTTTAAAGGACCCTCTAAAAGACAAAGTGTAGCATATGCAATTAAGAAAACATGCTCATATTGCTCCAGTTTGGAAGATAATTAAAAAAAATATGGAGATCAGGGTTTAAATTGTATATTCCAGGAAAAAATTAGAGATATAAGGAATTCCAAGGAGCTTCACAGTATACTTAATAATATCTTGGATCACCGCATGATGGAAATACTGTGACCACTTTAGGAAGGCAGGTAAATTTCATCAACAAAAAGTAGTATTTGGGAAAACGTCTGGCTGTGACCACAAACTCTTTTCTCTACTTAACAGAGAAGGTAAAGAATTCTTAAGAGTCAGCAGTGCACAGAATGATGAGAGAGAGAGAGAGAGAGAATATGAAAGAGAGACCCCATTAATGAGTGATATCAAAATATTAAAACAAAAACTTATTCCATCTCTCCCTCCTCCGCAGTTTAACAGGTTTAGAGAATAATTCAATTATAAATCTAGATATATAAGCATTTTTCTTAAATCCACCTCAAACCATCTACAAAGCTTCTGGAGAAGGGCTAGTTTCTGTTAGATTCTGTCAGGAATGGTTTAGGGCATAAAACAAGCCAATTCTGTAGCTCAAAAAAAAAAAAGAAAAAAAGAAAAAAAAGAAAAGAAAAAAGGAAAAGAAAACACCACCCACACACCACTTTACTGAATAAACCTTATTTCACAGATAACTTTTGTAATCTACTGCTTTATACACATAGCAGCACACTTCTCCACACCTCTCCACTCCCTCACCCTTCTCAACCTCATCAGCAACTGCAGGAATGCCTTTTTGTTCTGCATCTATACAGAATCCAGCACAAGGGATACAAAAGCCTGAACCTCAAAAAAAGCAAGTAAAGTCACACACACACACACCCCTGATCCCCTGTGCAGCCTGAAAACAAACAGGAAAACAGGGAAACCTGATTTTCTCTACCTATTAGAGGTGTTAGGGGTCTCACCTATTCAGAGGTGTTGGAACATCTCTGTTGATGATATGATCTCACTACGAGAATTATGCTTCAAATTTTAATGTCTTACATTCAACAAGAGCACAGAAAAACTAGAGAAGCCAGAGCATGTCAGGATTAGAAATATGCCTCATAGTTACAAGTTCAAAAAAAACCTTGAACCTTAATACATCAAAAACAAAGGTAAGCATAGACAAAAAGCAGTAAGTTTCACAACAGCAGACGAAGAAGTAACAGGGTGAGATGGCTTGATTCTAGTTGAATTTAGACAGAAATATGGCACACATTAATACAAAAGTAATAATCACTGAAAAAAAACTCAAAGTGTTATCTCTCCTTCACTGGAAAGCACTAATTTAAAAGGAGGTCCTATCTGCATGCACTATTCCACAAGCCTAACCAGAATGGTTGTATGTTTGCACACATGTGCAGAAGTCACGATTGTTTCCCACATACGCAATTAATTTCTGATGCCCCCAGATACAGCAGCATTAAGTTTTTTTGTGAAGTTGCACTAATCAGTCACAGCAAAAGTCCTATAAAATATTACCCACTAACTCTGGATTCTTGCATCCTTCATATGATAAAGTGCTTGCTTATGACCTTATTCATTTTCCTCTGGCCAGACAACCTCAAAATTGAAGAGCAGCTACAATTCATATCATAGGTAGTCTACCCTTTCCTCCTTTGTCAAGTACCAAGGGGCAGAAGCCTTGAGACAAATTAGATTTAAAAACATTTTTTTTCCATAAGATTAGATTAATCACTCTTGATCAGTAAAAGCAGTCTCTACTGCAATGCAGAGAATGAATATTACATTGCTTGTTGTGAACAGTGTCAGCAAATTTCTGTTTATTCATTTTGCTTTCTTAATAAAATAGCTAGACATGATACTAGAGCTTTAAATAGCCATGCTCATTCTTTTTTTGGATTAGCAGAATACAGTGAGGAGACAATATTGCAGCCACACTCACTGTATAGATGTTGGAAACCAAACTCAAGATCAGATTTTTGGATTCACATCAAGGTATAAGCACTTTGGAAGTTTTATCTACCATTTTATCTAAAGAAAGCACAACTATATCATGAGTTTTGCTTTTGCCTAAAAATTGTAAATGCCTCCCCCTCCAAAAAAGTTAGTATAGTGCAATTACTAAAAGCTATAGATGAGCGCTGACTGTTTGAAACAGATTCATGTCATCTCCAGTTGTTCCTGTGCTTACTGATCTCATCAGAAACTCTTCAAAGAACAGTGGACCCAAACAATTTTAAAGAAAAATCAATGTAAGAAAAGAAAAAAAAAATACAATCCAGAAGAGACGTTCCAAGAGCAAAATAAACACTGGCTGAAACTCTGTTACCCAATATAAATCCAAGGATTACACTCATCAGCCTCCTACTATGTAGCTAACAAAAAACTTAGGAAAGAGAACATTAAAAATAAAAGTAACAAAGAAGCATCCTATCAAATACAGTAGAGAAACCGAAGACATGAGATAATCACACATACTAGAATTTAAAGCTGCACACATACCAGAATTTAAGGCTGAGGGGTAGGGGGCAGAAGTAGAAAGCAGAACTTCTACATAAGATATCCTAACTGGACAGTTATTGAATTACATAGTTCAATATCTTATTTCTGACAACAGAAACTAGATTCTTTAGAGGAACTCCCTTCCTCAGAAGACTACCTTCCCCTCCACAAACCACAGCCTAAAGTCCTTTATTAGAGAGTCTCCCATTTTCTTGCTTTGTGAGGACTTTTTTTTTTTCTAGTTGTCACAAAAAATGGCATTTGCAAATATCACCCACCTGTCAACATGCCCTCTGTTTCCCAAGATCCAACATATTTCTTTCTTTGGCTAAAAAAGAATAGCCTCTGTATCTCTCTCCCTCAACAGACCCAGTGAGGACTTAACTAGTTTTACTAGAAAACAATTCAAGTAGGATACACATAAATCTGGCAAAGGCATAAAAGAAACAAATCAAAATACAAGTAACACCTGCTTCCAAAAAAGTACAAATGTAACAGTATCAGTTATTAAGCTCTTCTAGAGACAGGTAGGATTAACAGACATTTACATATTCCTTAGCAAAACCATAGATTTTGGAATTTCCTGTGCCATCTCTTATTTTCATAATGGTTGCCAGGAAAAGTCAAACGCCATTTGAACAAAATACACTGCTGGACAGGTTTGTTGTTTTACCACAGTCACGATTAGTTGATACTACCTCTTTCAGCTTCAATTATTGTTTAGGAATTCTACAGAAGGATAAATATTCCTAGTATTAAGAATTTGTCTGCTTCTTTTACTTTGCAGCACAACCCTGTTGTTACCAAATCCACAATAAATAACACTCAGACTAGCAGTCCCAGGTTTGACTTCCCATTGAAGACCAGGAATGCACAAGTTTATAAAACATGCCCTAAAAGTTAACAAATCTAGAATATGTAGAATTAAAATTGATTGGATTCATTAAGGAATGGTAAATAAAGACAATATATTATAACAGAGCCAACCACTGCAATAGAGGGTACCGTGAGGAAAAGAGTCAAGACGTTCTGTGAATACTTTCCTCCCTTTTAACC
Source organism: Rhea pennata (assembly GCF_028389875.1). Classification (NCBI taxonomy): domain Eukaryota; kingdom Metazoa; phylum Chordata; class Aves; order Rheiformes; family Rheidae; genus Rhea; species Rhea pennata. The sequence goes on from NC_084682.1 coordinate 2,892,165, forward strand.
ATGGGGCTATTGTTATGAGAAACCAGCTATTTCCACTGTTGGGGTAGTTATTTTATCCCACCTGTGTCTTCTCAGTCAATGTGAATAGGTTGGTAAACTGTGTAGGCTGGTAACATTTTTCAGTCTTAGATTGCATAGCTTAAGTTCAAGTACTCACACTGATGAATAAGAAGTTTTATATAATTACAAACTATTAACATTCATACTGTATATCAAAATAAATCTGACCAATGCTGTCTTTTATTCTTTGCACTGTGTGCGCCGACTTCTCCAGTATCACAGACTGTGAATAACACCCAGATAACAAAACACTACTTGCAAGTTAGAGGCAAGAGACTGGTAATATTTTTATTTCTTTTAATACTCACAGAAAGAAAATCTTCTTGTTCAAAATTCAAATGCAAGTACATTCATATGAATCTTCCATTACATACCACCTTTCCTCAACCATACTTAAAGAATAAGTACTATTCTGTATGATACTAACAGCTAACTGACAACCTCTCAACATAGCAGCAATAATCATGAATATGTAGTCAGAACAAAGAACTCAGAAGTCTTTCGGTTTGTCTTCTTTAAAAGACTTAGTGATTTTGGAAATTCTACTTCTGCTTTAAAGAACTTGATTGTCACGATGTACTGACTATAAACATAATTTTAGGTTGGTGATCTAGTATCTGCATCATTTTGAAAATCTTGGCAATTATGTTTAGAATTAAACACTAAAATAAGCACCAACATAATATAAAAGAAGTCTCTCCTGTTCATCGTAACACCTCTGCAAAATCCTCATTCCAGCATGATTCAACTATGTCAATTGTATTGCTGTAGCTATCTAGATATGAGAATCAAGAACTAGTTACTGAGTGTTGTATAGATGTATATTAAAGATGCAAGCACTGTTCTAAAAGATTTACAATCTGAGTATGATTCTTCAAGGTATTCATTGCAGGTAGACGTGTCTGCCTATAGTGCTCCATTTAGCAAGGCCTGCGGAGTTTCTTGCATTCTGGCCAAGGTTTAGTTACATTACTACGTAAGCTAATTTGAACACAGCTACTAAAGACGACAAGTTCCTTACATAGAGGGGAAAAAAAACCAACAACAAAAAAAGTATAACTCCTCCCCCTCAATGAAGATATGGAAGACCACCCTACCATTGACAGCAATAGCAAATCACTCACTACACAGTAGTAACCTAATTTATTCTGTATGCGGGCAATTGGTAGAAAAATCAACTTTAAGAAGAATATAAACATACCTTACACATTTCAGATTCTCAAAGTTGATTTTTGTTACAAAACACAAAAATAATAGGAAAGCCAGTAAAAATACTGTCATTAACAAAAGTTATATCAGCTAATGATTAGTACATTATTTTTGAAGACAGATACTTTGCATGTTCATTATCATCACCTGAACAAAACAACATACCATTATACACAAGCAGAAGGAACAGATTAGAAAAATCTCTTTAGAAGCCAGATATATTGGTGGTTCCTTTTTACATTATGGAACAACTTGAAATGAATCTGATTCAATGCAATATTGAAGAGTATTAATGAAAGGATAATAAGTCAGTGATCTCTTAAGCTCATCTATGGTTTTCAAACCTTTGTGAGTAATATGTATTTCAACATTTCTATGAGTAGAAGGAGTTTTCTTTTTATGCTTTTACAAAAGTCCTGGAGTATCATCCTTTCATCTGAATAATCATCAGGACAGAAAGAGTCAAAGAAGTCACTTGTCAAAGGTCATATCTATTAACAGTTAAAATATGTCCATGTGCATTGTCAGTGTCACACCTTTAGCGTTTACCTGAAAATTGCCATACTCCAAGCTTTTTCTGTAAGCATGCTCACGTGTGGTAGAGAGGATTTTCCATGTTTCCCCATACGTAAGGCAGACAATATCTAGCACAGAAGAAATGTACTTGCCTACTTCAACTTTATAGATGCAATTTCTCTGACTCTAGGGAGGATCAACCTTCCCTCTAAATACTATTGCTGTATTACTGTACTAATATTATTACTGTATGCATACACGATGGCCACTACCTCTGGTTCATAAAAATTCACCTGAACAATTTCTTCATGTAGCACCTCCTAGATTTTTAGAAATTTACTGCCAGAGGAAAGGCAAGGCTATCACCCATCTTAGCTTTTCCACGTTGTTTCTCTCCCGACGAACGCTCACTTTCATCAGAGACGTGGAATGCCTATTTAGTGCACAATAGAAATTAACGGACCATCGTAGTGTCCCTTTAACTCCGGTATTTTAAAGGGGAGCAGCAGAACTAGAAACAGCCTGTCCACCAGAAAACGCTTTAAGTGTAATAAACAACATCATTTAAAGGGCCTCAACTCTTTCCATCTGGTTCCCAGCAGATCTTCAAAGAAGGCCACGGCAAAAAGCAAGAAAATAAAAGAAAAAAACCCTCCAAAAATAGAGAAAAACAACAAAAAGGCGGAAATTTCCCCCCAGCACAACTAGCTCGGTCGCAGCCTGCCCAGCGCCGCCGCCGAGGTGCCTTCCCGCCGCCCCCAAGGCCCGCGCCCCCCTCGCAGCCCCCGGCCGCTCCACCCCAGCGACCGCAGGGCCCCGGCCCGGCCTCCCCGCTCCGGAGCCTCCGCAGCGTCGCCGGCCCTCGCTCCGCCGTGCCGCGGGCCCCCTCGGCAGCGGCCGCCCCGCAGGGCCCGCCGCTTCGGGGGGAGCCTGGAGGAGCGGCCTAGGGCCGCCCGGGCGCAGGACTCCCCTCCCGATGCGCCTTCCATCTCTGCCCAGGCCCGGCTCGGCTCGGCCGCCGCCTCCCCCTACCTTGTAGTACACGTCGAACTGGATATTCTCGGGCAGGGAGCGGATGTCGCGGCGCCGCGCCCGCCCGTAACTATCCACCACGGCCGAGATCGCCGTGTTATAGAGCGTCTCGGGCACCCACTCCAGCTCCACCGCCGCCATCTTGCGTGTGCGGAGCCGCCTTCCCCCCTCCTCCCCCCCGGCCCCGGTCCGTCCGTCCGCCCCCCGCCCGCTCCTCCTCCCCGCGCCGCCCTGCGCGCCCGCGGAAGCGGCGTGAGAGCGAGGGGAGCGCGGGGAGGGCGTCAGTGCGCAGAGGGATGTTTGTGTGTGTGAGGGGAAGGGAACCGCGGGGAATGAGGAATTGTGGGGATATATGGCGGGGGGGGGGGGGGAGACGAAATGGCGGGGAAAGAGGCGATCTCAGGTGGCGGCGACCGGGCGCGACGTGTGGCGACCGGGCGGCTCCGCGGCTTTCTCCTCGCTTTCGGGGGAGGCTGCAGCTGCGGCCTGGGGGCTGTTCGTGCCCGGGCTGCCATTGGAGGGGGGGGGGGGCTGTCCCTCTTCCCCGCCCCGCGGCGCCAACCGCCCCCGTCACGCGCGGAGCCGCGCGCGCGTGGCGACGTTAATATTCACGGCGTCCGCGGTGGCCGCTCACGCCCGCCCTGAGGCGTTTCCCAGGTGAGCGTTACTCGGGCCTGCCGCCGGGGTCTCTCCCGCCTTGGCTGCCCTGTGGTAAAAAGCCGCCTTTTTTCTTTTCTTTCTTTCTTTTTTTTTTCCTTTTTTTCTTTCTTTCTTTCTTTCCTTTTTTCTTTTTTTTTCCCCCCTTCCCCGGGGAGAATTTACCCCGCAGCCCTGCCCGTGGAAACGGCGCTGTATTTTGTCAGTATCTCAGTAGCTGTTTCGAGGCGTGTTTTTTTTTTCTTCCTAATTCGCTCTCCGCGTGGGGCTTGCACACAACGCTCGGGCCACGCGGGGCCGGTTTCCTGCCGCGGATGGCAGGTTTTTAGGCTGAGGCAATCGGGGTGTTTTGGTCCCGGACGGACTCGCGGCGGTGCGAGGCTGAGATGTGCGCTGCTTGGGGCGGGTTTGGAAAGCCCTCTGAGTCAGGACGGCTCGGCTGGACTGCGCTGACCCGTGCTCCCGAAGAAAACTCCTGTTCTGAGTTAAATCTGCAACGTTTATCGAGCTTTTTGTCACAACTAAGGATTAAAAAAAAAAAAAAAAAAAAAAAAAAAAGCTAGACCTGTAACTATGCTAGGAGATATTTTTTCCTTCTCTCAAGTTTTATTTGGGCTTGTTTAGCTAGCTTAGGATTGTTACTACGACTTACAGTTTGTTCCCTTTTTAAAAAAATTTTTTAATTTATATGGGGCGGAGCTTCCTTCCGTTTCCCTTTGGGGACTGTTTTTAAGACCTGCAGAGGTGTAGCGGCTGCTGCCCTCTCCTCGCTTTGTGAGAGGATGTAGTTTGTCCTTTCTCCGCAGAAAGAAGCGAGGAGTGGGAAGGAAGGAATGTGAAAATGGGAAAGATTGCTTTGTCTTCTTCTTCCTTTTGTTTTTACTTATCAATGGCTTCAATTTTTTATTTTCCAAGATTGAGGGTTTTGTTGTTGTTTTTTTTTTTTTTTTTCATTTGAGAAAGACAGCTGGTTTATGTTGGTAGTTAGCCTCCCCCAAGAGACAGGCTGTTCACCTCAGTTATTTACTACAGAGATGGTTTAGAAAATTTAAGAGTTGGAGGCGTATCAGGAGGCAACAAATAAAGGCAGCTATGCAGTTTATGAAGGAAAAAAAAATATCAATAGTACCAGGAAACTGGTAATTCTTGAAACTTCTGATGTTCTTTATTTTGCTTTGAAATAAAGTATCTAATCGAATATCTCAAAATACAAGCAATAGTTATGTATAAGGTAAATACAGTTTTCAAGACAATGTTGTGACAAGGGGCGTAAGCTTTTTGAAAGGTTACTGTATCTTGAAAAACTAGCCAGGATGCACCTTTTACTGTCTTGCCATTTTTTGGTAGACAGAAGAATAGTGTGAATTCTCAAGAGGAAGTAATAAAACATCTCTTAAGAAAGAAGGATGTGGTAAAAACCCTCTCTGGAATAAATTATTACATATTCAGTCTGTGATTCATTCTGATAGAGCCTGGGGAATAATCTTGATGGCTAAAGCGATTCAATCTCTAGGTAGAAATAACATTTAGATATGGCAGCTTTTGTTATTTATTAGTATTGCATGTTTTAATATCTTTATATATTGAGCAACTCACTGGCCTTCTATTGTAAGTGCATGTTTTCTTCTTAAAAGCATTCTTATTAGACACTTGGTGTAGTCCTTAATTCAATGTATGTGTTTAATGTTGCAATAGTAGATGTCCATTTAAAGAAATATATAGTTAGTAGACCTACTAATAAAAGTCTGTTATCTTAAATCATTGGCCAAATTTCCAAATACTTTTATAAGGTATCTTCATATCATTTTAGAGATTTACTCCCTTATGCTGTACTACTAACTTACTAGCAATATATCCCCATTCAATGGTGTCCTGTTCACATCCATAAATTATTTTAATGCAATTGCTCATTAATACTTGCAGATGTTAGAAAATCTTTCTGACTCCAGTACTTGTTGGCAAAGGTTCTGATGGATATTTTTATCTTTGTTGATATCTTTCTCTTTTCTTTTGCCCTTTTTTATATAGGGAAACATTTAAAAAACATTTACAAATACTGTTTGTGTCTGAAAGCAAACTGGTAATGTATGTTGTTTAGACAAAAGCATTCAGTCTGTCTTCTGTAATCTTAGCTTTTGAAGATACATCTGAGTATTTGAACAACTCCTATGTAAAGCGTATGGAGTGTAATGGGTCTGTACATCTGTGTATGATTGTAATGGATGGGGAATACGGACAAGCCTAATAATGGGTAAATGTGTATAAAAAAATATAGTCATAGTCTTCTATTATGAAAACTGTCCCTGGGGATCAAAAGAGCTGCTGATTGACAAAGTTTCATATATTGAATAAGTTCATATAGAAGAGATTTTACAACTTAAAAGAAAGATGATTGTGTAATTTCAATAGAATGTTGTTAGGGCCTGATATTTTTCTGGAACACATTACAAAAACCTCCCCAGAACCCTTAAGAAAAATCCCAGCCAGATACAGGTGTCAAATTAGTAGTTCTGGATAAGAATGAATTGGTGAAATTCACCTCTGTTAGTGGAGCCTGTTCATGTGAACGTTTCCAAGCGTGTCTCTGAAACCACGGTTTCAAGACTAAAAAGTCATTCTGTCTCCAAGCTGCTACAAGAAGTAGCAGTGTTGTTTTTGCCTCACATGGACTCTAATAATCTTAGACTCTTTGGGTAATCTGGAAACTGAAAACTTGTTTGGGGGGGATTTTGTGTGTTTACAGACTTATGTTTCAACCAAATTAGGATCTGTACCTTTGTTAGAGTTTACATAAGCAGTAGAATTGCCCTGCTGCTTTTTTATTTTTTTTAAGTGTTAGTTTTAGATTTGCCTGAGCCAACTCTAGTTTCACCTGACTCATTTTTATCTGAAATTAACTAGAAAGCATTCACATAACAACTGTTATTGGTGGATAAGTATAGATGCTGTTTTTTGTTAGAAAGGTGATGATTAATGTTTTTGGGTGCTTTTATTGACCAATTGAGGAACTGAGATGGGAGGGATATCTGTCTGCAGATGCTCTGCCTTTACATGACTCTCTCAAATCATTTTGTGAATGTGCTATAATTAGAATAACTACTCTAATTATTATATTGTTTCTGAGTCAAAAAGATACAATTTGAGAGGTGAAATAGGTGAAAAGTACTATTTAAATACTATGCCTTTGATAGAAACATAATTCTAGCATGGATGAAAATGACAAGCCTGTTTTATATCCTGTCAATGCAAGATTGTTTGCATGTTTTCATTAAAAGTAAAGTACTTCGTGTAATAGGAGAAGTTTGTGAAATTGATATGTTCACACAGATGAATATCAGTATGAATATAGGTGAAGATTCAAACTAAATGTTCAATGAAAAAATAATTTATTTTAAGTTGTAGGCAACAATTGCGTATAGCTTAGGCCTCTCAGATGAGACCAGTGGTTTTTGTTTTATCATGGTTTAAATGTTAGCTCATATTTTTGTTAATGACCTTTTTATTAATTACTATAACTGTACATAGTGAAAAAAGTTTGTAAGAATGCAACAAAAAAACCCTGCTGAATTTCCCTGCAATATGCTTATTTTTAGGTGGGAAAGAAATGAACTGACATGGATAACATATGAACCTTCTATATCTCCTTGATGTGGATATTAAAGGAACCTTGAAAATAGTTTATGGGCAAGTTGTTGGAGGCTTCTAAATTTAAATTTCTTACAGGAAATCATTAAACTGTAGAGGAGCCAACATAACAGACTGTTGCTCTAAACCAAGAGCTAAATGGAGAGCATTCACATGAACTTGTCAGACTTTAATACTGCTATTTCTTTCATGTTTACTGCAACACAAATAAATACATTTTAATTTATATATTTTTCATCTGTATCAGTTATGCAATAACATAAAGCAATGCTGCTGTGAACATACCTCAGGGAATGTTGAAAAAAAATGAGACTGTGCTCCAAAGGGCTCCATCTTAATACTGCAGAGGATTTTAAGTCCTTGTGTGGTCAGGCCTTGCACTCCTTCATTGGCTAGGGAAAAAACTTAAAAATGCAGGTACTTGAATTTCTTCTTTTTACAGAAGTTGCTCATGCTTTATCTGAGGCTGTTGTGCTAAGATGATGATACAGTCCACAGAGGCTATGCGAGAGCCATAAGATGTTGGCTTCAACAAGCCAAGCTGATAGCGACCAAAGGTTATTATCCATCAGCTTGGCTTGTTGAAGCTTGCTTAGGGGCAGAAGGAAAGAGAGAGATTGTGGTGTAGCTGTGAGCAATAAGGCGAGGACAGTCGCCAAAGCCAGCTGAGGTGCTTCACGAATGAGAGAGGCTTTAGGAACATGCTTTGCCAAAATCAGATGGGCAGTGTTGCTTTCTGCTGTTCTGTGGTAAGTTTTTTGCCCAGGTTAAGAGCATTTTATGTATCCAAGCTATTAATAATTTTGTATTATTCATCTCTCAGGCAAAGTGATTGTGGCTTCAACAAAATACAATTTGTGTAACTTTAAGTGAAACATGCTGCTGGAAAAGGGAGGGCAGGGTCCTGGCCACCCAGCACTGACTTGTGATTTAGAATTATAATGCATGTATGTACCTGCGTCAGTTCTTATTGTCTGTGGCAGCTGAGGGAAAGGAATACTGCAGTAAAAAATGCTAGTACTTGCATGAACCTTCTTCCTTGACAGTCCTGCTAAGAAAGTCACATGTTTATTCAGCTGCTTGAGGGTAGACCTTTAAAATGTTTGACTGCAATTTCATAGGAAGCACCATTTGAAGAGCAATATGATGTTTTGGTGCACATTGTTTTTTCTTGTGCTTCTTCTGCCTCAGCTATAGTGTGCTTCTCTCTTCTCCAGTGTTTGAGCTCAGGCCTGTGACATTGTGCACCTAGTTCCCCTCTATCTGTTTCTTTTCTTTTTATTTTTCAGTCTTTGAGGCTGTGGAAAGGTAATCCTCAAAGATACCCTAACGAGATCGCTAATGGTTGCATAATGTGTTAGTGAACATCAAAAAGTAACTTATGGAAGTTGTGACACTTACCTTCTGATGCTAGCTAACCCAACCAATTTATATTAAAACTGCAGCTGCCTAATCTATTTTAGTATTTTAACAACTTTTGGCTAAACATGAGAATTCTTTTTTTTTTTTCCTTCCCCCTCCCCCCCCCCAAAAAAATAGAGCTGGTTTACTTTAGCATTAGCCTATTCCAGAATTATTTAAACTATGCTAAAATAAAAAAGTCAAGTTTTAGCCACAAGAGAAATCGTGCTACTTTAATTTTAAGAAATTACTTTTGAATTAGTTAAACCAGGCCAAACAATAAAAATCTTTGTGCAGCCATTCAACAATGGATTTATTTTAATTTTTGCTTAAATCCGTTAGCCAAAATGAGAATAAACTACCATCATAGTCAAGTAACTATCCAGTTATATTAGTTCAGAAACATTTTACATTAAATGATTGCAACTTTTCTCATGTGAAAAGCCATTTAATTTTGATGAGCTACTTACCCTAACTTCAAAATCTTGTGTCTGTGAAATAGCTGAGGGGAGCAGGGGGAGTTTCTGCTGAACATTTGATTCCTTTACATATAAAAATAAGGAAAACCCTCCCCATGTTTATGTTTTAGAGAGATGCATGGAGAAAATGCTAAACTGTCTTTGCGTTATTGCCTATTACTTTGGTCTTGAAGTGTGGAAACTGCCGTGGTACTCTGTCAAACTTCTTCATCTTTATTAAAAGTCTTTCTCCCTGCATCTTCACAATTTTTGTGTACACATATTTCTGCAAGTGTCTGGTTTAGTTGAATCCAATTTTCTTGTGTGCTAAGTGAATACAAGAGGAAATTAGCAATTAAGAATGTTCTATTTGTTGGATGATGTGCTGCAGTTGTGCGCCCAGTAAATCTTAAAACACTGTTTGCATTTTTGCAAATGTAACTGTGGCATACAAAAGCACCTACAACCTATTGTAACTTGATTAAATCTATGAATGTATCAGTCACTTATTTATGATACTATTGTCTTGATTGTAAAGTTAGTATTAACAGATAGAAATTAAATGTTTTATTTCATTCAAAAATGTAAACCTAACACTTGGACTTATAAAGGAGAGAAAGAAATAATGCTGGAATTTGAATAGTGGTTTCTATGATCATAACAAATCATTTTTCCCCTTGATTTTTTCATTATTTTTAAATTCTTCACAAATACTAAACTATCTAGAATATATTTACATAAAGCACAGGAGTGGGAGCTGATGCGTTTGGTTCTGTTCATGGAGTAGCCTATGATTTTCTGCTGTAAATTGTTTAGGAAAGTATTACCTATATTGAAAGATAATTCTTATATAATAACCTCTCTGCCTAAATTTATTCCCTTATGAAACAGGGCTGTAGAATTTTTCAGAATATGGAGACTTCCCCTGTGATGAAATAGATCTGAAAACACTCTGGTTTTTTTTCTTCTCAGTTGTTTCAAGTCAGTTACATTGTTTTCTGGCTACATTAGTAACCAAAAAGAGGGGGGGGGAAAAAAAAAAAAAAAAAAGAGAGAGAGAGAGAAAAGAAAAAGAAAAGTCCGTTCACCCCTGTGTGCACTCTGATGTCAGCAGCAGTGGATCTGTTGCAGGCTTGGCAATTGGCAGGGCACGTTTTGTATGTGTCCTTAGTTGCAAGCGAAATAGAGAGACTTTGTGGTTTCTTGGATTGTATAAAGCTCAAATTAGTCTTCATGTCCTTTATGCATCTTTATGAAGTACATGTTTCATTGCATATGTGGCAAACGTGCCTATAAAGTCTATTCTGAAGCTTAATGAACAGATTTTGAAGGCAGGATTTCTCTATCCTGTATTTGGCTGTTGATCTTGCAATTGGTCTGATAGTGAATATCTGCCTATAAAATAGGGAGTGATAGTTATCTCACTGGATCAGTGTGGATTAATTCACTTTTGTTTGTAGCAGGTCTTCAGATCCCTGCATGCTCTAGAAATCCAAAGCCTTGCAGATGTACTTCTTATTTTTAAATGCTATTGACTTTAATTTGGTTCATGGAAGGAAATTCGAAGTGCTTGTAGTACTTAAGCTGGGCAGTTATCTCCATTTTACTGATGGTGGGAATATTTTTGCAGAATTCAGTAACTGTTTTAGCTGTTAAGAGCTTGTAGCAGAAAAGGGCTCTAGGTGTTCGGAGTGGGTAGTTGGGCAGCAAATATAGCAATATCGAGAACTTACACAAGTCCCCTGCCTCTGCCCAGGGCACCTCTTCCCTAAAGTTTTGTGGTCGAGAGCGTAAATACTGCGTCAGCACTTCTGGCTATCCAGGGAAACCCCCCCGGGAGTCCGTGCTGCCCGGGTGGGGAAGCCTGGGCTTCAAGGGGCCTAGAGCGAGGCCGGGAGCCCCTCTCCGGGGGTGCTCCGCCGCCGGAGCCCGCCTTGCCGGCGGCGGAGCGGTGGCACCCCCCGCTGCCGGGGCGGGAGCGCCGCGCTGCGCCGGCGGCGGGCGGCAGGGGGCGCCGCGGCGCGCCCGGCCGCCCCTTCCGCCGCGGCGCGGCGCGGCGGCGCGGCAGGGGGCGCTGCGGCGCGGAACGCGGCGCGCCCGCGGTTCCAGCGGGGATTGTCGGCGGCGCGCGGCGCGGTGCGGCGCCGCGGACATGCCCGAGCGGCGCCGCCGCCGCCATCAACAATAGTCCTCGGCGGCGCGGCGCCATCGCGGGCGCGGAGCGGCGGGCGGCGCCGCCGCGCCGGGCCGCCTCCCTCCCTGCTCCCCATGGAGGGGCCGTACGCGCTGGGGGTGAGCGTGTTCTCCGACCAGGGCGGCAGGAAATACATGGAGGACGTGACCCAGATCGTGGTGGAGCCCGAGCCGGCGGCCGAGGCGGAGCGCGGCGCCCCGCACAAAGGCGCAGCGGCGCCGGCGGGCCCCCGCGCCCGGCACGACCCGGCGGCCGAGAGCGGCCGGCGCAGGGGCGGCAGCCCGCGGGCGGCGGAGGAGGGCGCGCTGCCCGGCCGGCGCCCGCGCCGCTCCGTGGCCTTCTTCGCCGTGTGCGACGGGCACGGCGGGCGGGAGGCGGCCCAGTTCGCCCGCGAGCACCTCTGGGGCTTCATCAAGAAGCAGAAGGGCTTCGGCTCGGCCGAGCCGGCCGAGGTGTGCGCCGCCCTGCGCAAGGGCTTCATCGCCTGCCACCGCGCCATGTGGAAAAAGCTGCGTAAGTTACGCGCCGCCGGCTTCCCTCCCCACCCCGCCACCCTCCCCCCTCGGCCCTCGCGGGGCTTCTCCTGCCCTGCCCGCGCGTGGGACGTCCGGCTGCAGCCGCCCCCGCCGCTGTCACCGGGCGAGGGCCCGGGGGGGGGAGGCGTTCCGAGGTGTGCAGCTGAGGACTTCGCTTCGGTTCAGAAAAACAACGCCCACCCTCCCCCCGAAAACTGTAAACCGCGGGAGGCAAAAACGGGATCGGAGAGCAGGAGGAAAATGTGGGGAAATTGCCTTATGTACTTGAAGGTGCTGCGGTGGTTCGGCTAGTTTTGCCTCGAAGGTTTTGCCGGTTGGACCCCCAAATCAGATTTGTTGGGGGGGGGGGGGAGGGTCTCCACGCTGGTGCCCTGGGGAACTGCGTGGACACTCCCCCCCCCCCCCCGCTTTAGATCTTCCTTGCCCAGGGTCTCATGAAATTTTATTTTAGCAACCCTGAAGGGGCCAGCATGGTGTTTTTGCATAACTGTTCCCTGGTTCCTGTTGTGTGCGTTGAGCCTTGGTGGAAGGACTCAGGCTGTGGCCCTTTCATAAAGGGTTGTTGTTTGCTCCTTTTACTGTTCGGGCGCCGGGGAAGATGTGGAGTACCTGCCGAAACGGGGAGCGCAGCCTGTCTCCTCCAGGTTTTAGGGACCGGCTGCTTGCCGCACTGGAATCGGCGCTGGGTCCCGAACAGGTGAGGGCACAGGGAGAGGCGTGAGGAGGCTGGTGAGTCCTCGGGACTCCGAGGTGGCACTGCCCAGCTGAGCTTCTGACGGGACTCGCTTTTTTTCAGGCAGGTGAAGGTTACGGCTTGGTTAGGGCACGGTTGGGCACGGTTGTTTCCTATGTGCACATACAGCGTGTGATGTGCTCTGTGTGTATAAACGTGTATGAAAGCCCTCGAAAAAGAAAACATAAGAAGAGTAAGTACATGAAGACAGGCAGGCGGGAGGGGAATCACCTTAAAATCAGATCAGAAAAAGTGGGCAGGTGTGCTGAAGACTGAGCCTGGATGGCAAACGTAAAAAGCAGGGATTGCAGTTATGGCACAGCAGGGACTGGAGAAAGTGACTCATGGCGGGGGATTGAATGGTTGAAACAGTTTCATTTTCTTTTTCCTTATTAACAAGTAACAAAATACAGGAATTGCACAAGTGTCAGGTATTTGGAGAAGCCCTAGGAGAAGGAATGGCAACGATTGGGGGCACCCTGGGACTGCGCGAGAAGAGAAAGGAGTGAATTTTAGAATCACGAGGAGCTTCGACGTGGGGCAGGAGCGGTGAGAGGCGCCGACCCCGCTGGGCTGCGCCTGGCGGGATAAGAGGAGGGTGCCCCGCACCCGGGGAGACCGCCTGCCGGAGGAGGATAAGGAGTTCAGCTGTCTAATCGTGATCTCCTTCGTCTATTGCTTGTCACTGTAACTATGCATGATTGCAAAATGGGGAGAGGGGAAGTGGCAGGAAATGCTATTTTGATACGGGGTGTTTTGCAAATAGCACATTTGTTGTGGAACCAATTTGAACTGTTGTCAGAAACAGTGTAGCTCTGGCTATGAGTATTTGATGGCAGTTCTAGGTAAGTTTTATGGTAAACTTCTAACTTCTCTTCCATGTAGCATGTATGACCTTACTGATTTCTGCTGCATGTGTATAACAGCTAGCAATTTAAGGGATGAAGCAATAATTGCATCTAGTTTATCTGTTCTTGTACCATGTTATGGATTTTCAATGTGAGTTTTACTAAATAGCTTTCTGTATAATTTTACATAAACCAGATCTTTAGCTGCGCATTGACAAGACTGTGAGCGTGAAAGGGAGACTGGGTATTTTGGTATCTTGAAACGGGTAGGGGAAGGATGTGGATTTTTGAGATGAAAGCTGGAAGCTTTTCCTTCTCTTGTTGACATCCACTGGAAGAGATGCTCATGCTTGCTGCCTTCTTGGTTCTTGGAAGCTTTAGGTCATCCTGGTGGCCATCTCTTGTGATTTTCAGGAAACTTATTGATGATCAGTGTATCAGAAACATTAATAGAGCGAAATACCCATTTGTCATTGCTGATACTTTTTGGGGCACTAATTATATGTTAATAAAATTCCCAACTCTGTTTGTGAAGGAGCTTCTGAAGTAAAAGTTTATGTTTGAAGCCCATTTCCACACCTGACAGTGGTAAGAAAGGTGTTGATAAGAGGCACATTGAGGAGGTCCCAGATTTTGACATGACTTTACTGAGGACTGGATTGTTTTATATTTCTGTGGTAATACACTATTCGTGTAGCCAAGAGCTTGTTTTTATGTTATATTTAGCTTGATACTATTACATATTTTTTTTTCCCAGAGCGACTAGTTATGGTATAGATAGAGCTTGACTTTTGTTATAACACTTCCCATTAAAATTAATTTAAACAATAAAAGTGAAATAACCTTTTTAATCTCTTTGTAATGGATTTTTTGTAATAATTTTTGCTGCAAAGTCATAATTCCAGGATTATTTTTAGAAATGTTTGAAAGTTTTCATATCTATTCGTATTTGAAAAGGACATAGACCATTTAGGGCAATGCAGACTTTCAGAATGATATTAAATTTTTATGATCTGTGGCTGTGTTAAAAGTTTATATAGCATTTATATTTTTGAAGTTTAGTAAGATCTTAGAATCTCATCAGGTTGAAATGAGATATTCTAGTTTGACTTTGCATATATGCTTTAAGTAAAATATATTCTTTAGCCATTTTTGTTTTTTCAGAATAACCTTGAATTGGTTTTGTCAAAAATAAATGAAGACAGAACTTCCACAAACACATTTGGAACAGCCTGTGTGCTTCAGATCACAAGCCAACCATCATAAATGAATTTGTTTTTTTAGTCAGCCACAGAATATTTTGTTCTGTTATGAATGTAGCTTGCAGATGTAGCGTACACGCTTCAGAGTAGTAGATGCACCGTTTGGGAGGAAGGGTTTGTTTCAAACAAGCTTCCTACCCCTCTCCCTGTCCCTCAACAGAGCAAGGGTGGAAAAAGAAGGAATTGAAAATAGCGTGTATACAATTTGTAGTCCTGGAAAACTAACATAGATTGTTTCTTGAAACTATCTACTGTTGTCAGGATCAAACTCCGTTAAAAATCTGATAGCTTCAGATAGCTTGAGGCATGAACACTTGACTTAAATCCTCCTTTTTAAGGAAGAGCGGGCAGTGCGTGTGCTCAGCTGGAAAGCAGGCACTGTGTGAGCCGAGCTGCCGGGCCGCGCTGCTCGTGTCCGACTGGACCCGGGTGCGGGTTCACCTCCCGCTCTCCAGTGGCATCAGCTGCGTCCTTGTGTGCCCTGGGCTGTTCCATAAATGATGCGGTTTTCAGCAGTAAAGCCCCTGCTTATAGTGGAGTTATACCTGGGAGGTATCAGCGCTCCTAGTACGTAGCTTAATAACTGCATGAAAATAAATACAGAATTAGGGATACAGGCACACAAGGAAACTTTGACTAACTTTGTTATTTCAAAAGGCCACCTAGAGAGATTTCTCCCTTGCTGAAGGTGCAGAAGCGGTGTGTCATCCATAGACACTTCAGGTATAACTTTGAAGCGTGGATTTTGTTTTAAGGGCTTTATTGTAATTTCAGAATTTGTTTTGATCTGTCACCTTGGTGTGGCATTAAAAATGAGCAATAATTTGCTCTGAACATACTGAAGTAAAGCTCTGAACTTGAAAGTGGATGACATTTAATATTGTTTTGAAATAGTCTATTAACTCTCAGAAAAAAGTGTATGTCGGTTTACTGCTGACAGTTACTCTAATTTTAAAAGGATGTTACTAATGTCGGTTGCATGCAAAGGAAAAGCTTGTTTCTTTAGTGGAGCAGGTGCCTCTTCAGCGGTCAGGTAGGGATGAAAAACTGGTATGGATCTAGTATGATCAAAGGCACCTTCCCCTCTAACGAATTATACAGGACCTTATCAAAGAAATGCATGACTTTTTTTTTTGTCAAAACAAAGTTTGCTGCTGTATCTTGCATCTAAATATAAGAAAAAGAACAAGGGCTTTAAAGGCTTTAGAATAGGCTTTAAAAATAGCATTTGATAGAGTTTGTTGAGTTGTGACATTATGTAGGTAAATAATTCAGCAAAAAAGAAAACTTTCTTGATGATGGGGTCCTGTATATTTTTTGCTCATGTAATTTGCACTAAAATGTTTCTGAGTTTTTCAAATAAATAAAGGAGAAGACTACATGCAGCCAAGTCAAATTCGATAAAGCAAAGCATTTTGTATTGCCAGCGCTAGGTAGCAGGTGACAACAGTTTGCCAGCTGGTGTGCCAACTACAAAACCAGTTGGAATTAACTGAGTGAAGAGTCGTGTTCTTCAAGTGGAAGAAAAAAATGTTTTAGAAAGATGCGCTGTTGCTTGGCTTGTGAGACTGATAAAAACAGGATCCTGATATGTGGAGGAGAAAACTCAGGGTAGTTAAGTGATTTGGATTTTAGGACTGGAGCTCAGAAGAAAACTCAGGACTTCTGACACTTCCGTTCGTATCTGAGATATAATTTCTAAAGAAAGGAATATGCTGTGCTCCATGTAATATTTATTTCTAAACAAAAGCAAGGCATAAACCCCTTTAATGATAGGCAGATCTAATTTCTAGTTCTATTGGAGCCTAAAATCTGTGGCTGCTGTATCATTCTTTTCCTCATAAGTGAGTGATTTCACTTTCTGTACTCTTCAATTCCCATAAAGACTGATTTGACTCTCCAATATATTTTATTGCTATTGAGGGGCTGTTACACTGACAGAAACTCATTAGTTGCAGCTTGTTTTCTGTTAAGTGCTTAGTTGAAGTCCTCATTACCACTTGGCTTCTTCCCTCATTTGCTTTCTGTTTGGAATGTGTTAGATTTAATATCCACAGTTACAATTGCTAGACAAAGTACTTCAATAAACTGCTTGAATGTTTGTGTTCTTGAAATAATGCTCCTCCTGGGGAGAAAGTACATTTTAGTCTTTAGAACACAAAGCTAGAACTCTGTGCTGAGAGTTAGTTGTTTAAATTATGCTCGATATGCTGGTAGCTGACACCAAAAAAATGCAGCTTTTGTCATCACGCTGTCTATATAATTCTGGTTCTCCTTTTGCACGTCCTCCATGTCTTCCCTCTTCCTTGCCTCAAGCATCTGAATATTGCTCAGTGGCACTGGAATGCATTAAGTCCTCAGTTGTCTTTTGCTATGACTTCTGAAGTTTAAAATAACTGTTTGCTCGGAGAAGAAGGTCTAACTGATTTGTTCTTTTCTTTCGTGGTGTTGGGCTGTAGGAAAATAAATAAAATAGTAGTGTGGCAAACTGGCTTGAGTACTTCCTGTGGACAGAATCATAGTGGAGTTTTTGTGTCGTACCACGTAAGCGTGAATTGTAAAGTGCAAAAGATAGCATGTGCCGAGTTTGTCTGGAGCCCGGGGCAGACGTGTGAGGGTGCTCGTGGCAGCTGCAATCAGCTGATGACTGAAACCCTGAATTACGATCTCTGAAGGTGTTGAAGTAGGGAGGCACATTGGTATGGCTGAGCTTTCTTCATTAGGAAGTTGTCCCAGTCATTTTGTGCAATTTTGGAAGAAGCTGAACACAAGAGCGTAAAGACAAAAAAGGGGAGGGAACGTGTAAGAGAAATTGGAACTGGACGCGAATTGGGAAAGTAGCATATGAAAAATAAGCATTTTGAGAGCCAAGCAGTCAAGAAGAGGGAGCATTTCCCTAACCGTATGTAGCTCATGGTAGTATAGGTATTTTATACTTATTTTGAATTCAAGGAATATATTCTGTGGCGATCTGATGTTGGGTTATGGATAGCATACCTAAATAGTCTCCCAAAAGGAAACATGAATAAAACTGTCAACAAATTATTCAATTTAATGTTGTTCAGCCTATAAAAGTGAAATAGCATTTTCTTTCCTTTTGAGGAGATCAGTAATATCCAGGCAACCTGGCTGCAAGTCAAGTAGCCAGACAAAATGATCTGATTTATGACATTTTTATCCCTTCAGAGAAGGAGGTGAATAGTAGACCTTAATACAAAACTTGATAGATAAGCTCGACACTTGAGTAACATTTCTGTTCCCACATACTCCTCTTCTAGTAACACTTGGAAAATTAAACCCAAAGAGACAATTTCTGGAAGCCTAACGCAGTGCTTTGATATTGGTTTTCTATATATATTTTAATTTAAGTTATAGCTAAGGGAATGGTGTTACGAAAGGGAGGGACCTGAGGGCACTGGTTTGCCTGGCCGTACTGCAGTTATGCATGCACTTTTCTGTAACTTTATGCAAGCTTCTGTGACACACCCTTGATCCCCATCTTCCAAAGTATTACTGGTTTCACAGAATTGAAAACCTTTTCTTTTTTTTCCTTCCCATCCCCCCCCCCCCATTACAGCAGAGTGGCCGAAGACCATGACAGGCCTCCCAAGCACGTCAGGAACTACTGCCAGCGTGGTAATTATCCGCGGGTCAAAAATGTACGTTGCTCATGTTGGCGATTCAGGAGTGGTGCTGGGAGTCCAGGATGACCCCAAGGATGACTTTGTGAGAGCTGTGGAGGTAACACAGGACCACAAGCCTGAACTTCCCAAAGAAAGGGAGAGAATTGAAGGCCTTGGTGGCAGGTAAGTGACTGTCTCTCTGCTTTTCACTTCAGGTTTGATTTCTGGGTGCCATGTATTGTCTTTCCAATTGAACTAGGCTTAAACTTGCTTATTTAGGTGGGTAAGCAATTTGGTGAATCTCTTAGCCCGTTTATATTCCTTCTCTGTCTATCCTTCCTCCCCGAGCTTGTTGGGTAATAAATTACACTGTGCCAGTGTTACACAGATGTGCTTTTCTCTAGTGGGTTATGCAGTAAACACGGCTTTAGTTTCCTGATTAATTCCTGTGTAGCTGAGGTATGGCTACAATTCCAAAAGTTCACTGGAAACTTTGTAAGTGAAGATACCTGTCTGATCTATTTCTCTTTAAATTCTGGGAAAATTTAAAAGAAATTCTATTTTGCTTTTCCATGTAGATATCGTTAAGAGCTGTGGAGTATCTGTTTTGTCAAATGGTGGAAATACAGCAGTGTGAAGAGAAAATGATTACTGGTTTGGTTTTAGACTCTAGTCTCAGTATGGGCAAAGATTGGGCTCTGAGCTAATGCATCATTTTTGTATCTAGTTAAAAAGATTCCATCTACTCTGTAAAATACCTTTTCTTGTTCATCTAGAGGTGACACTGGCAGCTGTGGAGGAGGCTCTTTGAAGTTTCTGCTTACAGAACATGAAGATTTTAGATTAGTAACAAGACATGAATTCTGACGCATTTAAGGACATGTTTAAAATGTTAAAATACCATATTTCAAGATATATCTTAACATTAGTATTATCTTCAGCATTGGAAGCTGGCAGATGTTAGGGCATCTCCGAGTTGCGGTGGATGCGTGCTCCCTGGGAGCGAGGAGGAAGGCAGGCAGCCCTGTCAGATGGCACTAATGCTTTGAGACAAACCTCAGGGCTCGGATTTGGCATGGCTTCACAGGAGCTCTCTGTGCTTTCGGTCTGCAGTGCCGCAGCAGATGGATGGGCACAATTTCCTTCTCTCAGCAGTTCAGAGGCAGAGATCGCTGAAGGATTTCCTGTTGACATCATTTGTACAAGAACCCTGTCATTAACCTTCAGATATCTGTGTCTCTAGCAGGTGGAAGCTGTGTTTGGAATGGTAGGTTTACAGAGAGGGTAACTTGCAGTTTTGCTAGTATGTGTAAATGTATGGGTTTCCAAATCCTGTGTTTCAGCTGGTGATTGAAAGTCCCTGAAGCTTCAAAGAAGCATCCCTTAGAACTTCACAGCAGTAGGAATGGTTAAAAAATATTTTCAATATAAGTATTTCTGCTCATGCTCCTGCTTTGCCCAAGCCGGCTGATAAAACTGGTGCAGGCTATTGTGGGGCAAAGGGGTAGGAGTGAGGCTGAACTGTGCAGCTATGCTAATTAATGTCTTCTTTCCTGAGAGCAAGTTGAGAAAAGTTAATGGGAGAACATAATTGAGCCTTTCATTAAAAGCAGTATTTTCCTAATAACAGCCTCTGAGCGTGAGATAAGACCTTCTTTCAGATAAAATTAGCTTAGTGTGGTCATTATTTATGCACACGAATGAGATAGATATTGGGATATGGTGTTTGTGGCGCTGCTGTGCTGTGCATGCGAGA
This sequence comes from Rhea pennata, assembly GCF_028389875.1. NCBI lineage: Eukaryota > Metazoa > Chordata > Aves > Rheiformes > Rheidae > Rhea > Rhea pennata. The sequence continues at coordinate 2,912,095 of NC_084682.1, forward strand.
GGATGGAGCTGAGCATGCCCTTGTAAAGGCCTTTGAAGTCTCAGGAAGTGCATCTTGAATAGCTTCAGTATGGAGAATCTTGAGGCCATTCCAGAGCTTCTCAGTTTCTAATTACCAGTGGCTGTTCCTTGGATAAAAGCTAGCTTTTAAGTGTCTGGTTCTGACTGTTGGGACAAAGCTTTGCTAGTTCCTTGTTCCATTAGCTCTTCTTGCTAAATGACTCAAACTTTCCCCTTTTCCCTCTGCTTTGCCTGCTCTGTGATAGTAGCTGGCTCACTTGCCCTCTGGCTTCTCTTTTGACCCTTTCAGTATCATCTATGAGAACTAAATCTGTTACTCAATGCCTTAGAGCAGGTGTTAATGTTGAAATGCAGAGCTGGTTCTTCCCATCTCCTGCTTTCAGCAGATAACAACTATGAACAATTCCCCTTTATTTCTGCCTCACACTGGTGCAGCAGCAAGGAAATCCCTACAGAAGGCTGTGTCTTTCTCTTTTGTTTTTGAAACTATACTGTGCAACTCTTTACTGCCAAACTCTGGCAGATGGAGAACATGAAGGAAGAATCTACATGATATTTCTATTCCTGAGTGAGCTGATGTTGATGGCCCTCATCTGGGGAAAGCAATTTTGCTTTTTTTCTGACAGATGAAAAAGATATTCTTACATCTGGTTATCAGCAGCCAGCCAGAATATCTTAGAACTTTTCCTTCCCCTGCTTCCCCTTCTTCCCCCTTTTTTCTCACTTCTTTTGGCTTAATCTGGACTGAAAATATCCAAGTGATACCGTGTGTTTTGAAGTTCTTAATCATGCTGTGGACCACACTGAAGGTTCTGGCGTTATTGACTCCATATTCACGTAGCTGTGTCATTGGAACTATCTTCCATGGTTTCATTTCCATTTATTTTAATCCCTGCTCCTTTTTAATGGTTCCAGTGTGATCAACAAGTCTGGCGTGAATCGAGTGGTTTGGAAGAGGCCTCGTCTGACCCACAATGGCCCTGTGCGCCGGAGCACTGTCATCGACCAGATCCCATTCCTGGCAGTTGCAAGAGCACTTGGTAAGTAAGGCTCACGTTTGGAAAGTGAGGCATCCCTACAGACAGATCACCAGAAATGTACTATGCTCCATTTTGCCAAATTAGGTTAGAGGGCTTTAGTCACTTGCTGTGATTACAAGGCCTTTTAAAAGTTTGGCCTTTATAAAGTACTTTTAATGCAATAAGGATTATTTTCATTTTCCACATAGGACTGTAGAAGGTATAATTGGTGAATGAAAGACAGCCCTACAATACACAGTCTTACAGGGCTTTTAATATCAGTCTTACAAGGATAGTACTTCTGCTTCAATGCAAATGAAAACTCTACAAAGCAGTATGTGCCTCTGGTCTCTAAGTGATACAATTAAGTTTTACTGCATAGCATATGAATTACTTTTTTTGTCTTTTCGTGGTGAATCTGTTTTCTTTCAAGTCTTAAAGTAGAAGTAACAAAAGAATGAAGGCCAAGTCTGTGTGTTTTATCTATAACTTGCCTTTGCAAAAGTACTGGTAATGGGAAATTTTTTTGGAGAAATGCTTTTAGAAGACTGATATCTAGTATTGTAAGATACCTTACAATATCTAGTAAATTTTGTTCTGAATGATTTTTTGGGAAGTACTTCATAACTTGATTTTTAGCTACAATGTGTGATAGGCAGAAATTGAACCACAAGAAGTTCCACCTGAATGTAAGGGGGAATTTCTTCATTGTGAGAGTGACAGAGCACAGGAACAAGTTGCCCAGGGAAGTTGTGAAGTCTCCTTCTCTGGAGATATTCAAGGCCTGCCTGGATGCAACTCTGTCTAACATGCTCTAGGTGACCCTGCTGAGCAGGGAGGTTGGACAAGATGATCTCCAGAGGTCCCTTCCAACCTTACCGATTCTATGATTCTATAAAATTTTCTGGTTAGTTGTTTCCCTTAAACTTCAATACAAAAGTCCAACCTTGTGCTGTTTTCTTCCCCTTTTCTCCCTTCCTCTGCCTCAGTGAAGAATTCTCTAACCAGCTATAGCCAGTATAGGTTTGGACTTGATTTTATGGAAATATGGTATCATATTTTTACCTGTGAGCACTATCTTCTGACTTAATGTCTCCTTGGTGAGCTAGGCAGTTATGTGACAGTGTTGTCAATGTTCCTAGGTCAGCTCGCAGTATGTCACAGGCACAGGCTGTTCCTGGGACTGTGGTCTTCTGGTGATAATTGCAAAGCACTACTATGTCTTATTTCAAAGGCAGTGGTACCTGTGTTTCGCATGAATTTGTCCAATGTTAAGAGGAACTGTGAAGTGATAACTAACGTTTTAAGAGAGCGCTATGCATCAAAGAAGAGGACATTTAGTTGAATGGTGATATCTTCATAAAATACTTTTAAAAAATTTTATGGACATTTTTCTCAATACCTCACAAATCTCTATCATGTTTCATATTTTTAGGTAAGACGTATGCTTATTTTATGATTGGTAGAACTGACTTGAGAGCTTGAGTTAGCTCTTCAGAGTTGTATGTTAATAGATGACTAGCAAACAGAAGTTCTTGAACCTGGATTAAGTCTTGTACTTTACCCACTGAGTAGTATATTTATCTCTTCCCCTTTTCTGCAAAAGAGTATATGTTCCTCAGATTATAAAAAGTGCATGTTGAATTCGGATAAATTTTTAATTCCCGTGATTTTGAGTTTTTTTTGTCTAATAGCTTTTGATCTGATTCATCTCAGCAAGTTAAACAAAAGGATTTGGCTGAGTTTGGTGTGCAGATGGGAATTCAAGGAAGCATGCATCTGTTAGCCCCCCATTGCATTCTTTCCACCTACATGGATGAAGGGGGAGACTTGTAGGTCCAAGAAATGAGAACACCTATCTTTTTGGTGATTCTTGGATTCAAAAGTTAGCATAATTGAGATTTTTAAGAGAGGTCATTGGCATCTTCAAATCATGTGGAAGAAACAGATTTACAGTGTGACTGTTCTGGTGTTTGTCTGCTCAAGGAGTCTCCATAGTCTCTTCCCATCCCCTTCTGATGAGGTATGCTGAACCTCCTGGAAAAGGGAACACAGCTGCCTTTCTCTGTAGGACCCAGATGGTGCACAGACGCTCACAGTTTGGAAACAGGATTTAACTTCTTTCTGAGGCCAGCATGCCCCTTACACTGCTTACAAAAGACCTACCACAACTAAAACCATTTGCATTCGTGCTATTGAGGCCTGCTTGACCTCTTGGCTGGCTCCCAGATTGCTACCCTGGTTGGCACCATGCTACTGCGTTGGAGCTTCTCCAAGCAGAGTAGTAGCTGTCAAAGCTGACATATGCGGGTTACCAGTATTTTAGTCAGGCCCACTAAGATCTAGCACAGTCATTCCTTTTGCTGTGTCCAAATTTGGTTGCTACTCTTGGTAGAAATCCCATACTGCAAAATACAGATCCCAAATTGATTATTTAGACCAGAATTTTCAGTAGGAGGGCAAGACTTCCCTGGTGCTCTGCCTTGCAACTAAGAGAAACCTAGAGTTGTGAATTTATCTTTATTTTAAAGTGGGTAGATTATCTACTGAAACATTGAAATTTAGAACATAAGTGTTTAAACAAAGTGTGTTTGTCTTTTTCTCACGTAATGCTTTACAGTATGTTAATGTATTTTCATCAATTATCATCTGTGCTAACTTGTTACTGTCCTTCCTGATATCGAAGTGAGAGAATGTTTTTGGTGGACCTAACGTTCTCTAGTTTATTGATCCCTCCAGCTCTTAACTCTAGCACTCCTTGTAAGGAGTGTATAGTAGACTTGTGGGAAAGCACCTAGTTGGTCAAACTTCTGGAAAGCGAAAATGATACAGGCATGTTGAAGTCCTTCTAGCCGGATTAATGCTGCTAACATTCCTTTACGGTTTTGGTTATCTGCAGTGTCTTACTGCAACAGAGTAAGCATTTGCCGTGTGTAATTCTTAGTATCGTTGCTTCTCACTACAGTAGTGACTGCGTTTATGTAATGTATAAAGTAACTTATTTATAGCCCCTAAGCAAGTCAGAAATGTTTAGGTTTCATATTGCCTCTCTAGAGTATCTTGTATGCTTTTACCATATACAGGTTTCAAGTCTTCTAATTAAATGTTTTAAACTGCAGCACAGTATTCTGCACTTTAAGCATAGCTACTTCTACTTACCTCTTCTGGGAAATAACAAGGTTTTTAATTATACTGATTTGCTTTGTAATAGCTGCTTATGAATCTCATGCAGTCTCAAAGAATTGTTTGCCTCGGGACTTGTTGCTCATGCTGATCAGAAGAGATTTTTATTTCCTAAGAGCATCAGCATCCGAGTAAGTTGCCTGGCATTTGTAGTTCCATGGCAACTTCCTTTCATGCCCTTCCCTTCAACAAGTGCAAGGTAACTCCAAGGCTGCGAGCGTGCAGGTTGCTGGGTGCCGTAAAGCAGTAGATACTCATGGGTAACAAGCCGTCATGTATTTTCCGTGTGTGTTTTAAAGAGCCTGTGTGCATCATTGCATGGTGTATTAGTTGTTGTCTCCCTGCCATAGATTTACAAGCTGGATTTTTCGGGACAGCATCCAGGAAGGCTTTGCAGTGAGCATATTTACAGATTCATGTTTTAGGAAAACAACACACAGAGAGCAGTAGCTTGCTCTCTGTGTGTATAACGTAATAGGCATAAACCTTAGCAGACAGGTTACATCTCAGCTATGCTGTTGATCAAAATACATTAACTTAGGCTTCCTGCCTCTGAGACAAAATACAGTATGATAGCCGTAAGACTGCCTGTACAAGAAGATACATCTCTTGTTTCCCAGTACAGAACTCATCATGGAAAAATGAAGTAAAGGTTTGGAAGACAATTTTGAAGTAAAATCTGGCCTAATATATGTGGAACTTTCAAAGACTGTATATAAAGTGGGAATTGTGGAAAAACCACAATGTGAGCTCTTAGGGTATAACCTGAAACAAGAACTGAATATAGAAACTAATAGAAAGACAAATGCTGTGATTAATCTGCTGAGCTTTGTAGGTTGACTCTAAGTGTAACTTTAATTCTTTACAGATTTCTTAAGTTGCTATTTAAGTTCGTATCCAGCTGTCCCCCAACCTGATCAAGTTGACTGGTAACATATGGCATGATGGCAGAAATGGGTCTTGAGACTGTTTTATAAACCATGTAGGATGTCTCTTGTTGGTAAATTAGTTCAGGTCTAAATCTGGTAAATCTATAGATTTCCCCCCCGCCCCCCTCCTTGTGAGTAGTATAGAGCCAAGATCTGCAGCTGTCTGTAGAGTTATGCACTCAGGGAATGCCTTGCACTGTTGTAGCTAAATCTTTTTTTAATTCATGAGCAATGAAACCTGAACCAGGAACCGATTAGTTAAACACTCGTTCATGTGGCAACATGAACTATCTTTTCTGTTTTTTGTGTACATACATGACAGACCCACCCGGCTATTTTTGCTGGAGTGGCCTTGCACTGTAGGCTTGTCTTTCATGAGAACATAAGTCCTTTTAGGGGTCAGTAGGAAATTTATGTACCAGAACAGTGAATGCTCAACATATAGCTGAAATAAGAATGCTGACTGACAGTGAGGTGGAAGCTGTTTTCCAGAGCAACCTACTGGATGCCAGAATTGTTTTGTGAAGCTCTCTGAATGTGCATACCACAAAACCCTAGGGAGAAGGGTATGGCTGACCTCAAATGATCTAAGTAGATTCCTGTATAAGGGTTTAGATTTAATGTGTGTTTAACTGTTACGGAGGTGAGGTGAGGGGGAAACAGTTACAGTCTAGAGTGGGCACAACTGCTAGACAGTATTTCCTTTTTAGATCTTCTTTCCTATTTGTAGAATCCACCATGAAGAACAATCATATTAAATTCTATAAGCTATACATTATATTTATATGTTGCACGGCGTTTTTTGTTTGTTGATGTCACTTTTAAAAGATTTCTTTACATAGGTATGTGTGTGTATACTTATATATACACTTAGACACATAATATATAATTTTATATATAGATACACACATTAACATTTTTATGTCTTAGATTTCTTCATAGCAGAGAAACTTGAAGCACATTTGGGATTCTACTCCTGTCCAAAGAAGGATGTATCACTGTAGCTTGTACAATTCTACCCCCCACACACAACAAAATACACACACATGCCTGTATAAAATGCAGCATACATACTTTACTGTGCAGATCCGTGTTAGAGTTATTCAGACCATGTGAAGGCACATGTGGATCCATTTAGCTCGAAGGAGAACGTTTGGGGCTTTCTTCTCTCCCTTCTGGCTGACTGGAGCTCTCTGTGCATGACTCTAGCGCTCTTCTTTGGCAGAGTGTAAAAGCAGTAATAACCATTTCTCCTAAAGGTAGAATTGTCTCCAGATTTGTTCAGTGCATTCTTCTATTTTACTCTGTATCTTCAGTTCAGCAAAAGCTGTCTAGGACTGGAAGTCTTTCAAAGTTTGAAATTCCACCTAAGTGTTCATTTTAAGGATTTAATTCGAGGTCAGTAATTGGGGGTTAGCTTTCTCCCTGCTATTTTAACTTCTCACCATCCATTGCCTCCACTTTTACAACCTGTTTCCTGCAGTCTTCTCTCTTGTACTTCTCATCCAGTATGTTCTGGATCTGATACCTTTGAGTCTCAAACACAGTGTACAGTGCTGCAGTGGAATTGAGGATGCAGGGCACTAGACCCGGACAACTTTCTTGCCTGTTGCCTGTGATTGTGCTAACACACAAGCAAAGATGAGCCATGCAGCATTTAATTCACCACTGCCGCATTGTATGCAGCATTTAATTCACCACTCGTTTTACATGCACTTTGTTTTGCCTGCCACTGAAATACTGTTCTCGTGTCTGCTTTCCTTTTCGTCTCTGCACAGACGTGTCATTTCAAATGAGTATGTAAAGGTGCTCCTAAAATAGCACTCCTAAAGGAGTGCTAAAGCCTCAAGTGCCTCTGTGTAACTCTTCTGCTTGCTGCTGCCCTCAGTCCTGCCCTGTCCCTCAGTCTGAACTTCAATCATTGCTAGCTTGTACGAGCACGATGTTGTGTTGCCCTCCTCTTTAGACTGCTGTAAAGATGCCCTCTTGTGGCTATAGGACTAGGTTGCCATGAGTTTTGGTGAAAAATGTTTTCTGCTCCAGCTCAGCCTGAATGATCTTAAGTGGTTACTGTTCATGTCGTTGCTGAGATATGTCTCACTTCCCAGCATCGTTGCCTCTTTGAGAGTGGGAAGAGAAAGTTCTGTAAGTCTTCTCTTTGTTCTAACATACTCTTCAGATAAAACTTTGATTTTAAAAAGATCTGGAACTAATCAAACTGGATTTTTGTCTTGGACTGCGACGTGTAAAAGCACTGTTCTTTCTTCTGCTAAAACCAAAAGATATTTTTGTATTCCAAACAGCATGTTCCAAAAACTTGAATGAAAGACTTGAATTATTAACTTTTGGACGCACTTTTGCTTGTCTAATTCCGTCTACTTAGATGATGGGTGTTTTTGTTTGTAACTTTGGTTTCTTTCCTGGCAGCAGCTAAGTTACAGGTAGTTGGATTTTTTTTGTTTTTCCCTTCACTGTATTTCAAAATGTAATAGTAAGCAGATAAGGTAGAGTACATATTTTCATAGGGAGATCCGTTAATTCCCTTTTCCTTTACTGTATATTTTCAGACCTCTATTTTTCATTTTGCAAGATGAGATGCAATTTTTGTGTAGATATTTGTAATTTAGTCTGACTTCAGTCATCATTTAGAAACAGACAAGATTTTTCTGAAAGATGTAGAAGGAACTATATTAATCTTTTTTTTTTTTTTTTTTTTTTTTTTTTTTTTTTTTTTTTTTTGATTTGGAAAACGTATGTGCAAACCTCACACCAAAAGAGGTATTTCTGGTCTGTAAGCTTTTAGAGAACAAGATTGGTAAAGTTTTGCAGTGCTTGTTTTCTAATTCAGAACAAAAATAGTATGGCTTATGAAGTGAGGTCTGAGAACCTGGAGTTCCACTTCTGTAACACTAGCCTTCAGCACATCCGATCATTTTGCTCTCATGGATTTCTAGCCTGCTAAAAGGTCACTTATTTGTCTGCTTGCTTTGGGACGGATTTAAAGATTTTAGAGCATTTTGAAACACCTAGAGAAAAGTGCACTCTGCTCCCTGATTTACCTCACTTTCCCTCTTTTTCTTCCCAGGATTAGAACAGAGAGGTTGCCATGTAAAGTCTTTCTTCCAGGTTTGCCATGTGCTTCCCAGCTGCTGTGGATGCTCTGCTCTCCAGCTGGCCAGGGAAAGACAGATAGCCGATACTGGTATTTGATCTAGGTACCAGCTCTAAAAAGCATTGACTCGGGCTCTGGCGCTCTGCCCCTTCAAAAAGGAAAATGAAGCAAAAAACCCTTGCTTCACCCTTGTGACATGGATTGGCCTTTGCAAGCTTGAACTGAAGGAGCTGTGAGAATTATTCTTTAAGTGACGTGCTTTTTATGGCAGTACTGGTCTACCAAGGATCATTTACCTGCTTGATTAGTTTATGAGCTTGTGGCTCTAATGGTAGGTTTATGGGAGGTAGATGGATGACAAGTCAACACTGAAGGCAATTTTCCCTCTTTTTAGGCCAATCTAATAGTACTTACTATGCTTCTGACCTCTGCATAATTGATATTGTCACTCAAATTTATCTGGTGTACTAAGTAGCTTTTTTACACATCAAGATTTAAAAAATGCTGTGTGCTTGTCATGTCATTCTATTAGGAGCAAAACAGTATCAAGAATGAGTTCGTATGAAAAGGAGAAATGACATAGTGTTTTGTCCTGCTGTTTTTTTTTTTTTTTTTCTCTTCTATCTTTTGCCAAATTTCTGCTTTATATTAAAACCGATAGTGCCTTTCCACCTTAATTGTGAATACCGGTAGTTTCCTTCTGGTCTGAGGAAGGAAGACACAGGATTGCTGTGTGCCTCAGACTGGAGTATACTTTGTGGAATTTTTCCTGGGGCACAGAACAAAAGTGGTTTTTTTTTTTTTTTTTTTTTTTTTTTTTTTCAGTTTACAATATCCAGAGCTCCGTCTAGCTTTGCTTGCCAGGACTTGTCTGGAGTTGGTCAGTTAATACCTGCTTGTGGTTTAAAGCTGTTCCATTGTCCAGTTTTGTACGCAAGGTCTTGTGTATTCCCAAGAGATTAGAGCTTCAGGTGGGGGGTACAACCAAATCTAGGAAATTCAGTTGTTCTCACTGAATATTTACAGCAAGCTTGGAAAGCTATTTGACAAAGACCGTGCCACAGGAAATTATTTGAAATACTCTCTTTGGCCGAAACAAAACAAAACAAAAAACATGTTTAATAAGTTTAAGCTTAGAAGCTGTGAATGCTTGAACTGATCTAGTTAATGTTCTCCATTTATTTTCAGGAAAATTACTTTCCACTTGTGCTGTGCTGTCTACAAGACTAATGCTTTTTTCTTTTCTTTTTGTTTGTTTTCTCTTTTTTCCCCTTCTAGTTAAGAATAATGACAGTACTAGAGAGATACAGCTTAGTTATTGATTTGCACATGGTTTTGGCCGGAGGTAGGAACTGTTATAGTTGTGTAGTCTGGCAGCATCTCTAATGCAGATCATAAAATGTCCACTATTAATTCCTGTATCAAGCCCACAACTGGGTGTATAGTTACACCATGGCCTTCAGAAGGGCAACGCTCTTTGGAGGAGATATTGTTGCCATTGGAAGGCTTTTCGTGGAAACTAGGACAATTAGGCTTCTAGTTGGGGATGTGGACTGTGATTTGTGTGATGTGAATTCCTTGCATGTCTTCCCAGAATCTCTGTGCCCTCAGCAAGTTTCCTTACCTGTGGAGTCCTTTATACTCCATAGAGAGATGTGATATTCCAAATTATTCCTGTGAGGAGCCTCTTATCTCTCTATTGTGTCCTGGAAGAAGACTGTCTGAAGTTGGTGTCTTTATTACTCAAATGTTTTGTCAGCAAAGCAGCAGATGGGTGCGATGACATGTATGTAGATGGGCCAAAATTAAATAACGTCAGGTTATTTTTATCTTAACACGAGCAGTATTTTTTAATAAAGGAAAGATTCATCTAAAAACATTTGCGACCTCTCCTAAATGAGTATGAACAAACTAGCAAATAAAAATCTAAAAGTATTACTTGCTTGTTTGAAATTGATGCTGGTGCTGATTCCCAGATCTGGTTGTCCTCAGATCCCAAGCTCATGTTTATTCTACCTGTTGTGTCCTTGACAGACGTGCCAGGAATAAGTCAGTGTATGAAGACTTTTGGTGGTAATTAATATACAGTAATTGCTGTACTGAAGCTCAGCTCTTCTATTTCAGTATTTATTTTGATCTTGTTGCCAACTGGCTTGCTTTGTTGTGAGGCTGTGGATGGAGAGTGCACCTCTATACAAGCAGGCTTGGCTTTTAATTCGCCTTTCATAGAAGCATGTGTTTTTGCCTGCTGCTGCTGCAATGAAGGTGAATTGGGGCTTTAATGAGTGGCCCATCCATGCTTGCTGTGGTGAAGTGGAGTTGATTGATTTGAAGTATTCCCTTTCCTGACCCTGCAAAAGTCTTTTCAACTGGCTGATAGCTTAAGGCAAAGCTAATGGAAGAAAGTAGGAAGACAAAAAGCTTATTTGTTATCTTTAGAAGGGTGGTAATGGGTAGGGAGGAAGGTCACAAACATGCTTTCTGAAGACAGCAAAAAGCAAACAAATAAACAAAACTGGCAAAACCAGACTCTTAAATAAATTAAGGCGTTCTTTAGCTTCTGTATGCTTTTCAACTCTGATATTTTAAATTAATTTCTACTTTTAAAGTCATATATTCTACACAAAAAACAGCCAGTGCTTGCAGATAATACTGTGAGTTTTTGTTATTTGTTGCTACTGGAAGTTATTTGTAAACATCAACACAGGGAGCAGTCTTTTATGTTTCGTACAATATAATATGTTACCAAAACCAGATAGTGTCAAAAAATCTGGAATGTAGAAACAGTTTTGTAAAAGGAAGAGAAGATGTTAGCGCAGCATAATACTCCTCTTGATTTCAAGGCCAAACCTTGGAAAGGGGGTGGGTTTTTTGTTTTTGTTTTTTTTTTAAATATGTACCTGATAAATTAAATTAAAATAAGTGCATATGGAAAATATGTTTTTTCTACTTGGATGCTTTAACTTTAGGATAATTTGGAGCATGCTGTTGAAGGAGTAGTTTTGATTCAAATGGGACTTGACTTATTCATATTCCCTCTAGGCTGCTGTTATAAGGCAGGTGACCCCAGACTCATTTGCACAGCAAAACAGGCTTAAAAACAGAAAGGTTTACTGCATCAGGCCTTCCAGGGACAGGCTTTAGCTCTCATTTGCTGCTTTCCTGCCAGAACCCAGGTGCTGCTTGTGTTCTTGTGGCTTCTTTCCAACTCCAAAATCTGGCACCTGGTGTTCAGCTGGAGAGATGCTGGAGCACAGCACCGCATGGGTCTGGAGGTGAAGCACATGCTGGGGAAGGAGGAGGAATGGGAAAAAGAGGTTATGGGGCAAAGGAGGGCAGAAGGAAAGGCTTCAGCCTCCCTCCTTTGACTTCATTCCTTGTCCATGGCACCTGCACGCACAAATGCACACAAATGCAACAAGACTTATCTGTGTATTTCTGTGTGGGTGGGATGGCTGAGAAGAAGCTCAGGTTCACTTTTTTTTTTCTTTTTTAAAAAAGGAGCAATTTAGTACGCTGAGTGTGTTTTGGTTTTGTTTTTACCTCTTAACAGGTCTTGATAGGGTATGCAGAGCCGCATACCATCCTGAAGCAGAATCAGGTCTAATGCTATATGTGACATTGCGGGGAGAAGGGAAATCATATGGTTACGCACGCTCTGAACCTAGTGTTGTAGGCTACTGTATAATGAACAGATCCCTTGTAGGGGAAATGAGGATTTTGTCCTGTATTTACGCAGTATCCGTAACTGGAAAGGCATAATCTTGTCTGCTGGTGACAATGCTGGTGAATTCAGATTCAGTGTGGGTTTAACCAAGACTTAAAAACAAAGCTTTAGTTCTGTTTCAGCATGATTTTAATTGTTTGAATAGGTTGGATATTGCTGGCTTCACTATTTTTTTTTAGGTATTAATCTGTTTCGTTTTCCCTGCTTTCTGAAAACGTTATGTTAAAACAGCTGAAGACTTCTTATAAACATATGGGTTTATGCTTGAATACGTTTCTTGTTTAAGTGATTCCGTATCAATAGATGTGATGAGGAAGTGGCATTAGAAAAACATAATTATAATGAATTACGTTGTATTAGTGTTGGTGGCTTGAGACCCATGGTAGTCGTTTTCATGGGAACAGTTTTCTGCTGTTCTCAAAAATCATAGTCAGATGAAATGTAACAATTTTTAAACATTTTCTTCCTAACTAGGTGACCTGTGGAGCTACGACTTTTACAGTGGTGAATTTGTTGTGTCTCCTGAACCTGATACTAGTGTGCACACAATTGATCCCCAGAAGCACAAGTACATTATCCTTGGCAGTGATGGACTGTGGAACATGATCCCACCTCAAGATGCTATCTCTATGTGCCAGGATCACGAGGAAAAAAAATACTTCATGGTGAGAGCAGGGGATATTGGTCGCTGTGGCAATTTAACATCTCTTTCCTCTAAAGAATTGCTTAGCCTGGCATGTGTGAAATATACTTACTATACTAAATTATGGCGTTGCTCTTCAGTTTTATTCAATAGTTTTGCCACAACACATGAGCTGTTACAATGCGGCTGATATTACTGTGATTGCATGTATTGTCAAATATAATGCTTATTAACATTCTTTGTGAAATGCAGATATTAGTATTATATTTTTCTTCTAAATTAAATTATTTAGTTGTCATTTTGGGGAAATCTGACTACCAGGATGGCATCTGTGAGTAATTAAGAAGACAACATATTCCTTCTCTAAGGAAGTTACACAATATATTGTCTGAAAATGAAATTTATTTTGTATTAGGATGCATGTTATAATGCAGACAACTGTTTATTTTATTTTTTTTTTTTTTGTGACGTGATAGAATCTGAATTAAATTATTCTGTTTTGTTATACAAAACAGTTGAGAATTTGTATGGTGAAGCATCAGAGCATTAGTTAGAAAAAGTATAAAAATCCCTTTTAAGAGTTTTGGAACGAATGTGGGACATGTTATGACCAGCCAATTTAAACAAATAATTTGCATCACTTGCAGAGTGTAAAGCACTAATATGTGTGTGGATTCTCCCTTAAACTGATTTTAAAGCTACAATTCACCAAAAAGAAAGATTTATTTCGGTGAATATTTCTTCTCATGTTTCTAAATGAAATTACTTCACTATGTGATGTAGGAGTAGATAATATCAGGCTGTGCCATATAAACTCTCCATTTTATATCTATAAAGTAAAGAGGACATGATTGTTTTCTGTCTATCTTTCTCTCTTCCAACACAGGGAGAGCACCGACAGTCTTGTGCCAAAATGCTCGTGAACAGAGCACTGGGCCGGTGGAGGCAGCGCATGCTTCGTGCAGATAACACTAGTGCCATTGTAATCTGCATCTCACCGTTGCAGGATAGTAAAAGCAACTTGGAAAATGAAGAGGAATTGTATCTCAATTTGGCAGAGTCTCCCTGCTATAGCAGTCCTGATACAAATATGATGACACCCTCCCGCTGCTGTACACCACCTGTCAAGGTAATTTTTTTTCCCCAAAAACATTTTTTAATGTTCACTTTTGAGTCTGGAGCCCATGGAATACTCATCAATCCCTTGTTCCTTCTCCTAGAAGTAGTTTCTTTTTATATGGCTCAGTCTGTAGGATTGTGGCAATGGTGTAGCTGGATCATTGCAAGTGATTGAAGTAATACCTCTAGAAACTACTGGCTTGTCAACTTACACTATCATTTAATTTTACTGATTTATACTGTAGTGAACCAGGTATTACCTATAGCTAGATAATATTTCAGTTTTAGGACAGTAACTTGGCTGCAACTATCTGGCTGTATTCTCAGCACTTCTCTTTAATTCTGTGTACAAAGCTTTGAAGAAATACATGAGCTTTTAATAACATTCCTTAAAAGGCTTTGGAACACCAAGGCAGAATATAAAGAATGAGGTTCTCAGAGCTGCTGAATTTCGGGATACAATGTTTTCATAACTCTTATAATCCTGATCACTCAGTAGGACCTGGTGATCTGTATTCTCACATCCACATAAAGAAAAAACTACTGTAACTTCATGCATATAATTCATACCCCTTCAAATATATTTTCCTGAAAATAAAATTTCTGAGATCCTGCAAAATCAGAAATGAGCTATCAAAAGAGAAAAATCAGACTGTGGGGATTAGAGCCCCCTTCTCCTCCTCCCCCCTTCCCCCCCCCCCCTACCAAATATGTTGGGCTAAAGTTTTTTTTTTTTCTTATTTTACCATACCAGGTACTTGTATAACTCACACAACTGATGAACTGCAGACTGTGTAAGGAGGTATTTTTAATCCTCCCTCCACAGCTAACCCATGGGTTAATGTGTGCAAGCACACATTGCTGAAGAGAATGTTTTCTGCTCAGATTGGTCAGATTGGGAAATTTTATTACCTTCCTCTGGTCAGTGTAATGTTCTTTGTTAGCGGAAAAGACATTATACTAAAAAAATCTTTCTTCGGGTTAGAAGCTTTACGCATTAACACAAAGCAGAGCCGTTTGGAATCTTTTTTTGCTTGAAAAACAGGAGTGTAGTTATGAGTGGATGTTTGTTAAGTAATTGCCACCTGCTCCTGACTTAAGTAACTGTCCTTTGATGTTCTCCAGTATCTTTGGATAACTGTCCTTCAGATAAAGTAAAAAGAAAAAAAAAATAGGAAAAGAGTCCTTAACATTCCCTGGTAGAGACAAGCAGCTTAAAAAATGCAAAGTTCAACCTTTCTCTCTCCCTCCCTTCCATTCAGTGTAGCAAAATGCATTAAAAGAGCTTAAAATTTAGCAAAATACTGAGTGGAGAAAAGTCATTCAAATTATAAATATTCCAAAACTTTTAAGTTGTTTGTACCTTATGTTTTGTGTGTGATCTATTATCAATACCCATTGAGTAAATGTTGAGCTATAGTGGCTGAAAAGGAAGTAGCATTTCAAAATAAGGACTTCCTGAAAAATTCTTCAGCTAAAACTTCCCCTCAGCCATATAAGTAAATTCAGTGCACTGAGATGTGTGAATTTCTACAAATTGCAGCAAGCAGAAGCACATAGTAGAGAGATCAAAACTGTAGACAATTTTGTTGTTTTCTGTGTAGACAGGCTATAGTTACTTTTTCTTAAAGTGCAAAACCCTAGAAAAAGCTTTGGCTATGAATATGCATTGATAATTTATGTATGAATAAGTTCTATCTATTTAATGAAATATTTTCCCCCTCTTCAATTACAACTGGTGGTGCCAATTCAAAAAATAATGATTAGATCGTATGTCTTCTGTACTTTTTTAAATTAAAAGTATTCATAACATAATACAGGTTTCTGCTTTAATAACAAGTATCCATCTGTCCTCACAGAATACCTGTAAGTATGGGAGGAAAAGAAAAAGTGCAAGAAGAAAGTGGAAAAAAACAGAGAGAAAAAAAGGCCGCTGTACTGTCAGAACAATCTTGAAACATTTCAGGAAAAAAATGTCTCTAGGCAGATCAGAATAAAAGAAATGTCTCTGCAGTGGTATTTCTGTATGTATGTTTGTGCAAAAGAACCACCTTGTGCAGTTAACTATATTCAGTTAACTATACTATCCTGAGTAACATTAGCACTTTCACAGTATGAAAAGCTTTACCAATTTTTAAATGAAAAACTACAGTGGAAGGAAAAACGTATCTTCAAATTTTGGTTTATGTAATGTCTGGATTGTAGGATTTTCATTTATATAGCAAACTGATTTCATGTGAACCTTCTGAGTAAAATTAAGTGCATGCAGGAGCACTGTTGGCTCTACATTTGCTTTAAAATTCAAACGATGCAAAGCATACGATTGAGGCAGCTGGGACCCCCCAAAACAATCGTATGAACAGTTTCTTGTGCCTTGCTTCAGACATGAAATGGTAGCTGCTAACAGCAGTTTTGTTTTAAAGTTCTGACTTAAATTGCCTAGATTAAATTAAGAGTTTTCCCTAGTGGTTTAAACAGTTCTTCTCAGAGGTCTGCAATCAGCAAGAGTTAATCCTTTCTTCCTTCCATACCCTACCCCAAGGAAGTGAAACCTCCACCTGTATATAAGCCTCCCATTTTTAAAATGTTGTATATTAGTAGGAGAGATGAGAAATGCTTCCTGCTTCCTTTAGAGAATTTACAATGCACTCTACTTTTTCAATTCTATTAAAGAATGTATTGTTATAATACCTTTGCCTTCATTATATATTCATATGTATTTTTATATATTTGTGTACACATTCATGTATAATGCTTTAGGCACCTCATTTTTCTTGCATTAGGGAAGAGGATGGATTTGATCAGAGTAATATGCCCTTCAAAGTTTTACAGTTAGATTGTTGGCAGTGACTGAGTATTAAGAGAAATTACACTTCATGTCAGTAAACTTAAATTCTTATTTTACTGAATAAATAAACCGGAAAAGAAACCGTATTTTTGTCAAACCCACACAATTACTTCAGTATATGCATTTTGGGATTTTTTTTTTTTTTGGATTATGATGATGATTTGTGAGAGATTTAGGAAATGCTCCTGTTTCATGATTCTGTGTGTGATCTAAGTGAATACTGTCAATCTCATAGGAGGGAAAGGTCTCCCTGAGATGTTGATTACACAAAAGAAATTATGATAATAGATGAGAATATCTATTTGCAAAATTCGATTCTCCTGATGGCAAACTTCCCAAGCCTGTCCATGATGTGTTATACTAAATTTACCTTCACTAAGAGGATTTTGTAGATTGTGTTGTATATAAATATGAGCTTCTTCATATAAAGCATTTAGTATTTGTGTTTATGGAAAGCCCTTCTTGTTAACATCTCTCCTTGCTACAGATAGTAAACAAGGTAATGATATATAAAGAAACACATGGAAATATATGATCTAAATTAGGTAGGTAATTAATCTTACCAAATTGAATTTTACCAAAAGGAATCATCACGTGGTTTCTGCAAAGAAATGAGACATTTCCTAAATCAGTTCAAACTCCTGGAGATTACCATGCTATAATTATAGCACAGAGAGGATAGGTCACTAAAACCAAAAGGTGCCAATGAGAAGGGTGTTTACCTGTCATCTTCAGAGAACAGAAAGCAGCACCTACAGCCCTGATTCTTAACAGTTGCTACCTTCTGGAGCAATTAATTTAGAGATAAACGGAGACCAAATTGAAATTCCTCCATTAAACAGAAGTATGTTAACTGTTACCAGAAGGATATGAAATTATTAATGCCAAATAAATTAGACTATTCTGGAAGACAGTGATAACATTTGATTGATTAGATTGTTCAGAAGTGAGGCTGATGACTCGTGTTTTATTTATTTTGTTACTCCTTTGCAGACATCCTGCACTGCCTCCTCTGACTTCTCCATTTGACTTCCCAAAGCTTTATCTGATCTCAGTTATTCATACTGAGCGAAAGATACTGGCAACAAACCCCACAGTATTAGGGGTCTTGTACAACACGAAACACAAAACCTAAGTGTTTGCTAGAAATACAGTTTCAAAAATGCAATTGAGCAGATTAAGTAACTTTACCAAAGCAGCTCTGAGTGTGTAATGTAGCTTTCCTGTTGGTTCTACCAGAACAGAGATGAAGAATAACCTCTAAAATACCACCCATAGAGGTCCTCCCTCTTCTGTAGCTAGACATAGTAAACTATATTATCCAAATGGTTTTACATAAACATGAGGAGCAAAGGGGTAAAGGGCCTGAAAAACTACATCTAGATGCTAGAAGGCAATTATTCTGTTATTCTTCTCTTTTGGAGTCTATTTTATTAAGCCTTAGTGTTGGATTTTTCAAGTGCTGAGCATTCACAGACCTCTTTTCTTGAAGATGAACTGAAGTTGCTCTGGGTTGTGATTTCAAAACCATTTAGTTCTTGAGCTCTCAGATGCTACATTGACTTTGTTTCATCTGCTCACACATGAGCTGTCAGCACATAAGTTTCTTCAGTAAAATAGTCATTGTGTCATTTGCTTTACACTTGACAGTATATAGAGTAATGTGGCCTTGAAAATTACTGTTGAAGGTCTCACTGAATAACTAGGGATTTCTTCACAATTAAATCTTTAATAAGGTCATAATTCATATCTTCAGGGCACTGCATAAATATTAATTTTCACAATCCCCATGTGGACAGTGAAAGAAAGTATTGTCCCCATTTTCCTGTTGGTAAAACTGAGATTGAGGCAAAAACACTTACTGAAGGCTACAGAGGGGAGATGAATGTTTGAAGGCAGGATTAGAATTTAGAAAGTCCTTGGTTCCTAGGGCATCATACTAAGCAGCCTGTCTTCAAAGCACAGCATAGCTGTGCATTATAGAGGACAGATGGATGTACTATGATAAATAGAGTTGCCTTCTTTCCAAGTTGTAAAGCATAAAACTAGGCAATAAAATGTGTTACTTATCATGGAAATAGCAATCAGTAATTCTATTTTTAGAATAACTTTGTCCAATGAACCTGTGGTTATGTATGTGCTTAGGACACCTATGATGAAGAGCTTGTCCACGTCCTTGATAATCTAGTTACGCAGTAACTAAGAACTCTAAATGTAGCAAAGGTCAGAAGAGTATTTTTCTGCTGTTTGCCCTAATAGTACTTGGCTGTCTAATGACATTTAAAACCTTCAGAAACACTATGGAAAACAACATCACAGTATGTCCGAAGGAAAGAAGTAATGTGTGGATGTTGAAAAATGCCACTGATGGAAATCAGTCAGAGATTGCAGACACTGCTCTCTGTGTGGCTTTCTAAATAAACAGGTGTGTGTTGATCCCCTAAACAACTAACCTGTTTTATACTAGCAAAAAGGAAGATACGCTGGCTGAGTAAGTCTGAACAGCCCTCCAAACAAAAAATTATGCCTGCCATTATGTGGCTTGCAAACTGAGTAATTGAAATGGATGTTTTTATAAAGTTGGTAGCTGCTGGGTCTGGATCTGTTTCCACATCTCCATCTCTGCCTCTCAACATGGGGAAAGGATAAACCTGGTTTTTAGTAGGATTTTTCTGTCTCTAATGCCGTCTCTACCCTCAAACTACAGAGCTTGTTGAGGGTAGTGGAGGTAGAATAACTATTTATTCATAAATATTTTTTCTTTCCTCTCAGCTTTTAGAGGATGATCCATGGCCACGATTGAATGCTTCCGAGTCTGTTCCTTCCCTCATGCATAATAATATGATCTCAGAAAAATATTTAGAGCTGCCGAGCGAGATTGCCAAAAGCAGTACACCTTCAGCAGGAGCAACCTTGAAGGATTCAGGCCCACAGGAGGAGAAGTGCAGCAAGGCATTGGCTTTGAGGATACATGAATCTTACACTAATGGTTTGTCAGTTAGTCTCTCCCCTTCCAACTCAGCAAATTCAGGCACGGACCAAAAAGGCTTCAAGGTGTCTCCTAATGGCCAAACAAAAGCCCAAGATGCAGAGAGGACACCCACAGCAAACTTTAAAAGGACATTAGAAGAATCCAACTCTGGCCCAGCTACGAAGAAGCCAAGACGTAGCCTGAGTCGAAACATTAGTGTCCAGCCAGAAGGCATGTCCGCAACTCCACAGCGCAAAAACTCAAACAAGCTGACCATGCGACGCAGCCTTCGTGGCCAGAAGAAGCTCAGCAACTCACTCTTCCACCCGCCCAGGAAGGCAGTCTGTGTTTGCTGAAGGGCATTTGTGTAAGGAAGCATATTTTCATCTGATTAGATTTTAAAGTCGGTGCAGAAGTTTGACACTCTTCCTGTTTTATCTTTTTTTAAAGTAGAAACGTTTTTTGGTATCAAACAGCTTTATCCCAGCCTTGTACTTGCTTGTATTATAACTGTGAATTTTGTAGATGTGTAGGGTATAAGTCACTGTATAATGTGTGTAAATTTGTATTCCTTCATATAAATGTAGTCTCTTTTTTTCCTTGTATAATTGTTACAGCAGGGCTAAACCTTGTTTAAAAAGAAAAAACTTTTTTGTTAATTTACTAAAGTCATGAATTTGTATAAGCTTCTTGTGATGAGAATTTCACAACTTTTTAACTAAAGTAAATTATTAAACAGAATGGAAGATATGTATTTTCGTAGTACTATACGTTCCACCTAAAGCGTGTCTTTTAGAGAATACACTAGGTCTATATTTTGTTTTTAAATTTTAGATTTCTCTACTCAGAAATGAAATGTAATGTGGAAGCTGAGATGTTGAGTCTTGCTTTACACAGCTCAATGTCAATTTCTTTCTGTTAATTAAAATACTATGCAGTATCTTATTTAGTTGTATTTTTTGTAACCTTAATCGTCAAAGTATTTAGCAAAAAAGTGTGTGTTTTAAAAATCCAACTCCTGAAAGCATCCTATAAAACCATTCCCATCCTATGTTATAAATGATGGCATTTTTATCCAAGCATAAATGTATGCCCTACAGAGGCATGATTTTTCTGCTATTCTAATAACTGATGGTGCTGCTAATACTTTTCAGCCTAAGTTCTTAAATTATTTTATGACAGTTTTCATGTGGACCATGTGTATGTTCACCTAAATAAAACAAATGAAAACTTGATGGATGTGTTTTTTTTTTTTTCTTTTTTTTTTCCGAGCTTAGGTTCTAAATGTGTTCATACTTATTTTGTCTAATACTCTCTCTCCTTCACTGTGGCTATGTGTTCTGTAAAACAGGACATCCTGTGCAGTTTTGTTACAGCGCAGATCTTGGAATTCATACTGAATGTATTTGTTACACAATCTGCAGCAATACATACCCTGCCTTTTTTTTTTTTTTTTTTTTTTTTTTTAATGTAGGAGTAAATAGCCAGTGTTTTTATTCCTGTGGCCAGGGTGGTATTTTTAGAATCTAATCCTTTACTGCGGGAACAGTAAAACATGGGTTGAAATTAGCCCTGCTATCTATATATGTTACCATGGTTACAGAAATCCTAAAGGGAATCACAGGCTTTCTGAAAATGTGTGATTCTCTTTCATCCAGTGAATGCAGCACTATCTTATGAGATGAAAGCTATATTCTGTCCAAATTGGATCCTTCAAGAATTTATTTCTGTGTATGTGGGACGCAATCTATGGTTAATGGTAAAGCTGGAATTAGCACTGTGTATGGGGAGGGGAAATATATGGATGCTAACAACAGCTTCTCCAGCAACAACCTTTGCAAGAAACCAAGACAGTAATTCTCCGTTTTCACTCTCTGTTTTACCCCACCACAGCTAACCTTTTAAAAACGTGACTGGATCACAAAGCCGTAAGCGTAACCTGATGAGTTACGTGACTTTTTGCATTTCTCCTTATAATGCGAATACACTGTGAAAAAAGAAAAAATGCTCCGTAAATGCTGGTATTTTTTCACTTTTTTAGCTCTATACAGGAGCGTAATTTAAATCGTATTTTCATAAATCTCAGATGCATTCGTATGCACGTGCCGCCTTCTGCCACGCTCGCTCGCCGCAGTTCTAGACATTTGTTTGTCCAGCTACAGGAGCAGATGTTGCTTTCTTCACTTCTGTTAAGCTGGGGGAAACCACCCCCGCCCTTGCGAGGAAAGCGCCTGGGTGGTGCGAAGTGTTAGCGCTCAAAGCTCTCCTGCAGCGGGTATAAACCTGCTTCCCGGTATCGACCGCCTGCAGTTCGCTTTCGTGTGCACTCTGGGGCCCCACCGCCGCGCCCCGAGCGGGAGGGCCCAGGCCGCAGGCGCCCTGCGCTGCCTGCTGCGGGCTCGCTCCCCCCCTCTCCCCCCAGTCTCCCCCCGGCCCGGCCGGGCCCGGCGCCGCCGCCGCCGCCGCCGCCGCCGCCGCCGCAGCCCCTTCGCGGCTTCCGCCGCTGCGTCACGGCCCCGCGGAAGGTAAACAGGACCCGAGCGCCCCGCGGTGGGCGGGGCTACGCCGCCGATTGGCCGCCCTCCTCGTGACTGATGCGTCCGGGGTTCCGCCCCCACCCACGTGCGCGGGACTCCCGCGGCCGCTCTCGCGAGATCCCGATGTAAACAAAGCGAAGGGCGGGGGCAGCGGCGGGGCGTAGCGCGGGCTGCGTTTCGGCTCTCAACCTAGCTTGGGGGAGGGGAGGGAGCGCAGACACTCTCCGCGTCCTCGGTGCACCGCCCCTTGCTGCGGAACGGCGTGGCGATTGGCCAGCGTCGGAGAAAAGCCCGCCTCCGGGGCCGTCTGATTGGCTACCAGCGTGCGGTGCGCTCGGTGTCATTCCCCGAGAGGGTCCCAAACACTGTCAGTGAGGAGCCGGGCGGAGAGGAGCGGCGGCAGGTGAGAGCGAGGGGCGGCCGGGCCGGGCCGGGCCGGGCCGAGCCGAGCCGAGCCGAGCCGAGCCGAGCCGAGCCGAGCCCTGGGGAAGGCTGGGGCCGGGATCTGAGGGCGAGCGTGGGGATGGGAGACTGGCAGGGGCCGGCGCGCGGGGGGAGGGGGCGGCCGTTGGCGGTTGACCGTTGGCGGTTGACCGTTGGCGAGTACCGGCCGCGGGGGGAAGGGGCCGCGCCGGCGTCTGCGGAGGCCTCCGGAGCAGGGGGCCGGCTCGGAGGTGGGCGCCCGTAGGGAGCCCGGCGCCTCCCCGGGGTGTGCGTGTGCGTGTGTGTGTGTGCGTGTGGAGGAAGGCGGATGGCTGCGGCCTGATTCACGGCGCCAGTTGGGTGGCAACTTAGGGAGAGGCCAGTCAGGTTGGAGTGTTCGGTTGTGGCGTTGCTCAGTCCCCGGCGGCTGGAGGGTGCCGAGGGCCTCCCGACTGCTGCCCTTTTGGGAGGCTCGTGCACCTGTGTCGTCATGACACAGCTCTGCCGTCTGAGCAGCTTCTCAGGTGCCCAGAGTTGTGGTGCAGGTGACAGCTCTCAGGGCTTAATGGCAGGCGGTGAGCACTGCCTGGCCCGGGTGTGTTCCTGGATTAAGACATTATAATAAGAGATATTTTATCTTCCATGCCCTTGTTCTTCTGAGGCTGCTTGACACTTACATCAAATTTCATTCACATTGCTGAGCAATTTATATTATTGGGGTTAAATTTTTAGCCCTTTTCTTTTTTAATTAGATTTTAAACACACTGTACAAACCATGAAATGGTGATGATGACTGATACCACGTTGGGGGTTTGGTTCTTTCTATCATGTTGGTTCTTGGGTGGGGTGGGGAAAATGGAGTGGCTGAATGGGGGACTTCATTTTTTTTTTTTTCCTTACGGAAGATACTCTGAATTTTTGCATGAAATAAGTGTGAAGGTAAATCTAAAGACTGCACAGATAGTTGACATAAGGTAGAATGTGTTCTGTCATGTTTTTTTGTGTTAGCTTCAATCTAACCAATTACAGATTTTCAAGAGTGCAATACACTGCAGCTGTGATTGTGCATGATTTTTATGTACGTTACTTTTTAAGCTTATTAAAAAATAGTAGTCTTATTTAATACTGATAATAACTCTAAACCTATACCAATATCTTAAGAGAAATAAAAATATGAAAGTTTTCTTTAACCACACATTTAAGAGTGCTGTAAAGGGGCACAATGCCTTCCAGGTTTGTGTAAATGAAGTTTCTTTCTTGAAGAAGTTTTCATAATTTTAAAGAATATAGTAGGAAGTAATGTAGTGAACCTTTTATGCAGACTGTTATTAAAAGGAAATGCATTACTTACAGGTATCTGCAAAGAAACAATGGCGACAGAATCTCCACGCCGACCGAGTAGATGTACTGGAGGAATGGTAGTTCGCCCACAAGCTGTCACGTAAGCATATTTTGAAAAATAGCCCTTATTTGAAGTGTTTTATATGTTTTTGTACAAGAAGAACCTAGCGCAAATCTTTCAAAGCTAGCTATGAGAGCTTGCTTATGAGAGTGTTGACAGTACAGTTCTGCTGCACTGAGAACTTTCCAATAAAAGAGAGTAAATAGATGTTTTTGTTCCTGTCTCCTAGGATTATGCAGGTCAAACTGTCTCCCTGAATGAGATCCTTCTAAGCTTAATATATTGAGCAAGAACTTGGACAAGCCTTCAAAGTAGCACAGTTTAAATATGAATCTTTCAGTGTTTTCTTGTTTGTTTACACAATTTTATTTGCTGAACAGTGCACTAACTGTAGATCAACCACTGCAAAGTTGTTTTCTATGACAGAAGCAACATATGTGCAGCATTTTCCTTTCTTACTGTTCTGTGTAATATCTTGTCACAGGAATGGATATATTAGAACATGTAAGCCTGCCATTAAAATATTTCAGTAAGTGGAGTTGTGGGTTATAATATTCTTTGTTCCTGTTTTTGTTTTGTTGAGCGAAGGTGCCTGTCTCAAGTCAGAGCAAGTAAGAGACCATCCTTCCTTGCTCAGTCATCTGAATTTTCATTTGTGTTCACACGAAAGTACTTTCATTGGCCAAAAAATTGTGGAAAGACAGCTTAGAATATGTATCACTTCTTTTACTGTAAAAGTAATTTTGTTGCATTTTTTTCTTGAGGACATTTATGCTACTGAATTGTTGCTGTAAAACTGCACTGTATTGAAATGTTGACCTGTACTATTTGTGGCTGTTCCTTTGCTTTAAAAGGTAACGATAGTACAACAGTACTGCAGATAACAGAACATTTAAATATCAAGAGTCACTTTTTTTTTTCAACCAAGGGAGCACAGCAAAGCTGTTCTTTTAACACCAACAGTTGTGTTAGACACTTGTCTTGCTACTGTGTAATAGAAGAAGCATTTGTTGTTGACAGTACAGTTACAGAATTTCTTCAACAGATGCATGTCTGGTTGCAATAATGTTGTCTTCAAAGTAAGCTTATTCAATGAAAAAAAGTGTAAGAGTAGAATTGTCTGCCATTTTGCTTTATTAAATGATTAAATGATTAAGTGATGATTTGTTCTTGACATCTATCTTTTCACCTCAATACACTAAAGTGTCATCTTTCCTATCAGAATTTTTGTATGTTGAGCAGCATGTTACACCTTGCAACTTTCTACTGCTGAAGTTAAATGTCTGCTGTTTTATAAGCAGAAGGCGGTAATAGACTACGAAGAGGAGTGATCCATAAGTAGTAGAGGAAGTGACTTTGAACCTCCTTCTGCTACTGATCTTCAGTCCCCTAATGTTAGAAGGCTTCTACTTTTTTTGTGTGTGTGTGTGTATGTGTGAGTTTGTACATGTATGTATGTGGTTTTGTTTTGTTCGTTCAAGTGCTTTAAAGAAATTCTCATGGAAGTTTTTCAACTTTAGGGAAGACTTGGAGTACATACACTGAATAAAACGTTTCCCAAACATCTGCTTTATGTACAATTCAAGAAAAAAAGAAAAATCCTACTATTTTTATGAACTGAAATGACATTTTTCTTGCTGATGGATATTCAGATGAGAATTTCAGACTTATCATTTTATACTATACCCATAAGATAGACAAATATTACTGCTGTGTAGCAAAGGGCTTTGAAGGTGTACAAGGACAGTTTGATGACCTACATAAAGAAGAATCAGCACTAGAAACCACAGCTCTTACTAAGCCTCTGCTTTAAGCAGTATGACAAACTTCATTTGATTCAGTAATCCTTGGATTGCTGACCAAAACCCAGTTTTGTGACTCATGGATTGGAATAAGCTTTCTAAAATGTTATGATTTATGGTCTTAGTTTTATTGCTGTTTTCAGAGAGGATTCATCTAGTTATATATATAGATAGGCTGGTTGGGGTATTGCAGCATTTGACTTTAAGTATCTTCTCTGTTGGTGTGTATAATGGAAAGTAATTCATTCTGAACTTATAAATATGCTGATTTCTAATGTTAGAAACTTGTGTAGCACAGTTTCAAGAGGCACAGAGAAAAGTCACCCACCTTTGGACATCAAGAATCTAGATTTTCTCATTCTACTAGCACAGTCTACCCTTGTTGCTGCCATTAGTATGGGAAAAATGCCTACCAAAACAAAAATGGATCTGAGGGCTGCCAAAGCTGTTAGCTAAATAAAGTTAAGGTTTTCCTAATCATTTCAGACTTTGAGTGTGGTGCTTGTTGCCAGCATGTTTCAGCATTAGTTGTTACAGAAAGCACAAACTTTTTGCGTACTTACAACTCTGTCAGTCTGATGTAATCAAACCACATTATTATGCTGCTCGGCTGTTACACAAGAGACTTGCTGCTTGTGTAAGGATAAGCTAATAAAAGCATTACTTTAAATCTACCAGAACAAATGTATTTTGCACTAAATGCTACTCTAAATTACTGCTATTAATGAACTTTCAAGGAGGAATAAGCTTCCCAGGCTATAACAACTTAACTGAACATATCTCCTTGTTCTTCCAAGTCTTTTTTCCTTCCCTTTCCTACGAGGGAACCGCTGTAAAATATTTCCATCTTGTTCAGCTTCATTGTGGTGCCTAGTATGTGTGAGATCTTACAGTTTACTTGTACCACAAGGAGAGCTAGTGCATCAACCCTTATTTTCTTCTTCATGGCACAGTATTTAAATGAAGTGTATGTTGGGTGGAAAATATTGAGAAGTAATTTCCAAAGCTCTGCTCTACTTTAATTAATTAGAATGATATGGAAGACATGGTTTTTCTCTTGAAGACTCAAGAGAGTTGAAGGCTTCCTTGTATACTTTTTCCTAAGCAATTATTTCATAAATAGGTATCAGCTTTTTACAGGCTTTTGGGCTGTATACGTATTATCGAAGTGTATTTGGCAGTATATGAAGTGAGTGCATTGTATACTTAGTATTTTTGGTTGTGTTAAACATCAGGCATGTTTTCTGGGGTGATATGAGTAACTGAATACATTCATGACTGGTTATGAACTTGAATAGTAATTTAAAATCTCTTCTGTTTTCAAGGGAGCAGTCATATATGGAAAGCGTTGTGACGTTTCTTCAAGATGTTGTGCCACAGGTATGTATACATCTTTCTTAAGATGTTGGGTTTTTTTTCAACAGAAGTTCAGCAATACACAAAACAGTTGAAGTATGTGTCAGATAGTCAAAAAAATAATTTGGTTGCTATCTTGAGACCTGATTTTTATAAAGCGGTGGCTGTATGCTGTCTGAAAAATAGACCTCCAAATTTCCTATGATAAGCCTTTTTTTATGATAGTCCTGGCAATATGATAGTTGTGAAGGGGAGAGACTGGACCTAATAATATATTATATAATAATAAAATAGTATTTGTCTCTCACAAATACTTTTTTTCTGGCTTATCTTTGGAAACCTATGTATGAACTCATTTGCTGGCTGGCTGGCGTTAGGAGAGCTTGATATCAGTCTTCTGTTTCTTTAATCATTGACTGAGAAGGAGGAAGTTTCTCTTCCCTCCTTTACCCTCCAAGCTCCCTTAATCTTTCTTTCCCCTGCAATTTACCTTAAAAAAAAAAAAATAAAATAAGCCCCGGTTGATGTGGGACTGTGAGCTCTGCTCACCTGTTGTCATCCAGCATTCTTGTGTTTCATAAAACAGGAGCTTGTCACTCTCTTCTTTTAATTTCTGGGATTGTCTTCTCTGAAGAATGACTGTGATGCTTACCTCTGCTGTTGGTCATAGTTTTCCAAGGTAGCAGTAGTGTGAAACTAGTATGGTCGCTTCTCTGCTACTCATGGGCCTCTCCATAGCAGATGGAAACTAATTTTGTTTTGTTTTTGTTTGGGAAAGCTCTAGTCAGTAGTGGAGAAGCATAGCAGTTAGTTGCATGTAGCTTCAGGAAACTATGTAAATTCATATTTGAAAGATTATCTTGGTTAACTGAAATTTTCTTAATGATGGTGATAAAATTTTCCCCTCTCTATTATTAATTTGTGAAATGCATTTTTGGACTCATGGTTAAAATGAAAAATAGTCAAACTTTCATTTAAAAGACTATTCTCACCACCCCCTGCATTTTTTCCCCTCTTTAACTAAAGGATATAGTCTGCGTTTTGTTTTACAAATCGGTTTGCCTTGAAAGCATGGAATGTGATTTGTTTTTGAAAGTAATACCCACGTTTATTTTTTAAATTTGTATTTTGGGTTCATGTTATTGCTTTCCTGGCATGTGTAAAGTGATTATACAAACTCTTTTCATATTTAATCCAAAATAATACACAGTGCTTTGCTATAATTCATTTGGAAGTAATGGTGTTTCTACTGTAACTCACATTCTTACTAGCACAGTTCCTCCTGTGAACTCTAAAGTATGCAGTTTGGAAACACTTTCTTGGAAACAGTTTCTTTCTGTATCTCATCTTTTAATGGGAATCTGTAGAACATACAACTGTAGGAAGCATGGATCTGTTCTGCTTGCGCTACAGTGCTCTTTTTTTTTTTTTCCACATATAATTAAAACATGTCAGTAAAATGTAGTAAAGGCCTTTCTCTTCTCAATTTTGCTTACAGAGCTTTTAAGTGAATACAGAAAAAAAAATTTAAAGTAAACATGTCTCACTTGAGAACCTCTAACATTGCTCTTAAAAGTAGTATACAACTGCTAAAGTTAAAGATTGTGGAAGCCGCTTTATTTTAGCTTCACTAGATTGGTATAAGCCATGTCACATTTCTAACCTGCTTGAGCATGCTTATAGTGAATCTTGTCATTTCTACTTTAGTAAGTGATGTTACACTTGTTGAGTTCTGTTTAGTATGATGTATGTTAGTTGTGGAACCATCTGTTTTTGAAACAAAACCTCCCAGATTGAGAGAGGACAAGAAGATGCATCTCTCCCCCCTTCCCTAACCTGCATCCTGTTGTATGTTCTATAGAAGGCTAGAAAAAAATAGATGTTAAACTTCTTTCAACCCTTATGCTTTTTATCTAGGCCTACAGTGGTACCCTACCAGCAGAAGAAAAGGAAAAAATCATTTGGGTCAGATTTGAAAATGCAGATTTAAACGGTATGCCTTTGGTTTTTTTCACTTTTTTTTTGTTTTTGAGTTCATGCACAATAATTGCAGTTAGCTTTCATAAGTGAACATTGTGGGCTCAAAATTAAATATTTAATTTCCCTATTCTAGTTAGGCTAAACTCTGAACAACTGGGCTTTTCTTCAGTACGCAGCAAGTAGAGCAAATAGGCATTACAACTTCTTTCAAAGGCATTACAACTTCTTTCAAAGGCAAACTAACTCTGGCTTAGGAAGGGAGAGAGAGAGAGTGAAAGACAAATCCTGCTCTTCCCTCTCTCCCCCCAAATCCATTCTTTTTCCTTGTTTTAGTTGAAAGCAAAGCATAGAACTAAATTGTTGACAAGTTGATCTGCTGTTGATTTCAAGCACAGATTATCTAACTCTGAATCTCATCCTGGTCCCACATGCATTCTCAATGACATGATAGAATTAATTGAAAACAATTCATAGAAGGGAAGAGCTGTCGAGGAAAATCAGCAGGCAATTCCATGATGTCTTTCTGGGCAATAACAGAGCAAAGTCACACGATATTCTTAAGAAGTAACTTGTTTGTTATTTCCAGTGTATCTTAAATCATTGACAAAGATTAGTGAGTCAGTGTAGGCAACTGTCTTCAATGTCATTAAGAGAAAATGATGATGGCTACAGGCTCTTGCCAGAAGTGTTGCAGAAGTGTTGTGTAAAGTGGAACTCCAGCTGATCTGAGCTGTTTTATCTCAGTCTGAGTTACCTTTTTTGAAAAAGAAAAGTTAGGGACTGAATGAGAGAGGGCTGCTATAAAGTAAGTACTTGCTGGAATTAATCAAAAATTTTATAGTTGTTTGTGGTGTAAAGTGTATGTGCTTGTACTAAGTGCGGAACTAAGGGATCTACTTTTCTGTTTCAAATCTCCTGGAGAACACTGGGCTTAAGTCTTTCAGAAAATTGCTGCTGCGAGTCTACTAACTTACTTTCCTGTCTGGAGCTCTATGGTAAAAGTTCATTCTGGTCTCAGATGAAATAATAACAACCATAGCCAGAGCTGTGATGGGGAACTTTCAAGCTTTCCTGAAGGTTAATAGGGAAGATTGTATATTTTCCAGCTGTTGAAATGGCACAGAGGCTGGCAGTTCATAAATTTATAGTGGTTAAAAATAGAAAAGACCTATCAACCTGTACATGGCATTATATCCAGCTTTAGGCTACTTCAAATTTGTTTGCTTGTGAGTTTGTTTTCCTGTTATGCTTATTTTTAAAAATTCTTGGCTGTTCCTTTTGAGGTTCTTTTCTACAATGTAATAAAAAAGGGGGTTAGTTAAACCTACATATTCTATCTAAATTTGCTTTTGTGCAGCCTGATCTAATTAAGCCTTAATACTTCTTTCATCATCCTAAATACTTGCTTGCTCTTTGATTCTTACATGCTTGCAGAAAATTTTTATCATTCTAACATGGCTTAAAATGTAGTATTACAAGATTTTAGTCAAGGAAAACTTAATATTTTGAATATTATGTCCTGTAGCACTTTTCTTCCTGGAGTTTTTCTTCATAAAGTTGGCGTAAAGATTAATTGTATAGTATTTATAAAGAGCTTTGATCATACTGTGTGTTTGTAATTGTAGTACTTGTTAATTATTTTATTGGTCCTTTGTGGATTTTTCTCTGTTTGGAAAGTTTGCCATGTTTTATTAATCACTGGAGATAAGACTACAAAAGTTTTCAGAGTATTTCATGATAGCCCACAATGTAATGAAGAACATTTCTCCATCATTTTCTATTTTAATGCTTTCTAACCTCTCTGTGAAACTCTAATGAATTTATTATGTGTACCTCAAAGAGTATATTCCACTGCTTTTCTGGCATAAAAAAACCCACTGTGCTTTGCATTTAATTATAATAAACATGAATTGAGAAAACAGTCTCTATTATAACTGACTCTAACCATAATTGTTCCTTACTTATTAATCTGTGATTTTGATATTTAAACCCAATGTAGATACAACAAGGAATATGGAGTTTCATGAAATACATAGCACTGGGAATGAGCCACCGTTACTGCTCATGATCGGATACAGTGATGGAATGCAAGTCTGGAGCATACCTGTAAGTACATAATTAACTTGTAGGCAAGACACTTTCCCAAATGCACTTTTTTTTTTTTTGAACACTAGGTCAATATTTTGTTGTATTTGTAATACTGTGTTACTACTTAGTTTTTCGTATTAAAATAGAAAGAATCAATGGTCATCGTCCATGTCCACTGGTATACATGTAATACGCTTGTCAAAGGTTAATATTGAGCATAGCTCATACACTTGAATTCACATACTTTCAGACTTTTTTTTTTTGCAAGTGATTTTTATTAGGTAAATGTTAAGAGTCTAATTGGGAGCAGCATGTGTCATTTTAGAACAGTTAGCATCACAGAAAGGAATAAGGATAGAAAAATATGAAAAGAATCTGATTGCACTAGAAATGTAAGTGTGACAATATTAATAGTATTTACAATCAGTGTTTGTCATGTACATGATTTTCAGTTTTAATTTTATTAAAGTCTGTGTGTTCATATGGATTTGATTTTTGTCCTGTCATACACACCCTGCATTTTGTGTTTTGGGGTGCTTTATGAGCACATGGACTTAATTTGGGGAATTTTCCCCCAAATTTCTTGAACTACAGATTAAAGTTTAATACTTTATTAGTAGGTCATAAAATTTTTAACTAAAAAAAAAAGGTAGTGCTTATAACACCTTGTCCTTTGAAATAATGTAGTGAGGATGAAGTTTTTTTCTGTTCATAAAATACAGGAGCTTTTTAGAAATATGCATATTCTTGTATTCTTTATTAGTATATAAAGATATGTCCTATGTAGCTAACTGTAACTTGGAACATATAATGGAAAATTTTCTCGTTCTGCATGCCATGCTAAGCACTGTCTAACTGAGTTTCACTAGGATGTGGGAGAACTGGCCTTTCTCCTCTTCATGTGCATATTGTTAGTTGAAGATGAGGGAAAAATGTACTTTACTGAACTTCATTTTAATTTAGGAACTTTTATCTGCTTGTATGTTTTGAGAAACTATGGCCAATTTTAACTTCTGTGGTTTTATTTTTAATAGCGCAAAGGATATATATTTTAACTTCCTTATTCAAATTCATTTCAGCGTACGAAGAATGATTCTACAGTATCAAGTTAGTTTTGTAGACTCTTTTGGAAAATGATCAGTTTTATATTCCTATAGAAAACATTATTATTAACTGTTTAGAAATGCTCAATTTTGTTCTTCAAAGTGTATTACAGGAAACAAACATTAGGTGTCACTAAGATATTGAGCTAAGAGATGAAATACATGTGTTGCAATACCAGGAGTTACAGCATAAGTTGATCAATTAGTTAAGATACTAACTTATCTTAAGCAGTTGCACAGATTCAAGCTGAAGTATTTTTGTAAAACAAGTTGTTTTACTCTTAAAATGTTTTTGTCCAAGTGAAAGTGTGTTTTCTGAAGAGCATATGGAGGTGCTTTGTTTTGATGTGGGACTTGTTCTGGCTTCTCCAAGATGAGAAGAAATTTGTGGCTTGAACTAGCAGGCAGAGGTGTTTTTGTGTGTGTGCATGTGTGTGTGTATGAAACATGCCCTTGCTTTGTGGTTAGGTGAGTTCTGTGCATCCTTTCTAAGTGACTTCCTGTGCCTGAGTAAAAGAGTGTCTCTGTAAGAGCTATCTGTTTCAGTGCTCTTGAGAAATTTATTGTGAATTGGGATCTTACATGTATAAGCAAAGCAAGAATGGAAGAAGATCTTGGTTCTTCAGTACATTAACGGATTACCTCAGTGCAAGTTGTACTGCATTAACTGTATATTTAAATTCTTGCCCCATGGTGCACAGGAGTGAAGGTGAAATAATGTGATGGAGCTTACTCAACCAATGAGTAAACTGCTTTGCTATAGTAATATAGCCTAAGTGTGTTCACCAGGATTGTCATGCAGTAGTGCATGGTAACTTACCGTGTTTTATAGTGAGGAAGAAGGTTTTTATTTTATTTATTCTTTTTTGGTGTCTGAATTGCCACAAGTTAGACCTAGTAGTGCCTAAGGTTATCTCTTTTTTTCAGCAGGACAATACAGCCAGATTGTATTTTTCCGCAGAATATAGTAATACTTCATCATTCCTAGTTTTTTACAGTATTTCAATAGTATAGTAAAAATAAGAAAAATGAAACCACAGGACAGTTTCTCCTAGTATGGTTCAGTTCTGTGAAGATATTTTTAATGTAGAAAAATGTCCAGTAAGATGGAAGGAAATGCCAACTGTGGAAATATTGCACCATCCATCCTGAGAATGCCAGCTGTAGAGATATTGCATCCCTTTGTCAGCCCCTCATTCATATCCTGTGAAATCTAAGATTACATCCAAAAAGGCCTAGCTTCACACTGTGCAATAATGCAATTTGTGTGTGTTAACGTAATTTCAGTGCTGGAAGGATTCCTTTGTTAGCAACAAAATCTTAGATAGCTTCTCAAATTGATGGTTTTTAACACTGATTTTCCTTTAAAATATCCTTTCAGAGCAAGATTTGTATATCTAACAAATTTAGTGCGAGTGAAATAAAACCTGGTGAGTTTGTGACTGACTTGCTGTTGAGAATTTGTTTGGCAACACTATTTTTGTGTGCTTTGGTATTATACAAACCTATCTGTTCTTCTTGATCTTGTTGAGTATTTAGGTTATAATTATGCAACATTATTCCAATTATTAAGAAAACAGATCTCTGTAGTTTAGAAACCTTTCAATCTGAAAAAGCAACAGTATGACATTTATGTGAAAATCTACTCAGTAAGGCTATTATCTGTGGCATTGTGCTTTTTATTCATACAATTGAACCTCTATTCAGCACTTAATAAGATAATGTGTTGCAGGCAGTCCAGTTTGTGTCTGAGTGATTATGAAGTGTTTATGACAGCTTCTAAGCTGACACTCTCTGTAATGGTGTTACATTAACTTCTAAACACCTTTGCAGTCTGCCTCCAGGAGTGTGTGTCTCTCTGCAGTCTGAGTGGTTTCACATTAACATCTCCTTGGAGTAAGATCTTTGACTACAGAAGTGTTACTTGCAAATGGAAGATACCATTAGAGCTGCTTCAAAGGACTGAAATAATGTTTGGACTGCTGGGTGCTGAAGTAACGGCTGGGGTTTTGAAGTGTGGTGTCTAAATCTGTATTGCATAAGAAGCGGAAGGTGTCCGTCCAAATGACTTTTCTTTGATCTGTGTTTTGAAATGGGGGTGGGAAGGTTAAAAGTGTTCTTAAAATACGCCTCACTAACTCTGGGAATATACAAAAGTGTGACTAGAAGTTCCTGTTTGATAATTGTGCAGTGTAGTTTAATGTTTTATTTGGAATTTGTTTTTCCCTTACTCCTAGTCTCATGTTTCAAATACAGTTGGAACTGGTTTCTGCCTAATGTGGTTTCCAAATATCTGTTCTGGATGTTCCTGTTTGCAGAAATGCATGTTGGCTGGTTTTGTGGCTGATAGTTTTTTTTTGCCTTGTGTGCTGGAAGTTTCAGAATTAGAAAATTATGTTAATTGTTTGTGTTTCAATTAAAGAACCATCAAGCTTGAGTTTAGTAAAGTAGAAACTACCAAAGGGAACTTTTAATAGCAAGCATAGCTGTATATTTAATGAAAAATCTTTTAGGGCTGTGGTTTGGTGGTGGTGCTGCAGACGGATGGAGTATGTCAGCCTGTGTGGTAGGAGACCTGTGGTGGAGAGACCTCTGGAATGTGAAGGAATAACTGGACAAGGATGGCATCCCACCCTGCTGCTCTTTCTCTGTCAGAACTTGATATTATTTAAATACTAGTGTCAATAGCACTATGTTTTTTAATTTGGTAGAACTGCATTTGTGTGGCAGGTGGTGTGTGTATATGGATGTATAGATGGATGAGTGATAAGTCAGATATGCCAGTTCCAGTTTGCCTTCATTACTGTTCATCAAAATTTCTGTCTGCTGGGGTACTAATGTAGCCTTAGTCCTTTTGTGATTCTCTCCCTTTTTAGTGCTGGGAAAAGGACTTGTTATTTATCAGATAGGAAGCTGTAATCCTTTCTCTGTCCAGACCCCCTCCTGATATGGGATTCCACTGTTGTGGCTTGTATTAGCTACTTGGGAAAATGTAAAAGTGATGTGACCTTGTAACCCTGAAAAATGTGTAGGGACTTTACAAAAGAGGCTACAAAAGAGGACTTTACAAAACATCTATGCAAATAACTTTCTGAAGTTTTTTTTTTTTTTTTTAATATAGTGTGGAGACTGGAGGTATGCAAGAAACTTTGTTTTCACACTCATTAAGTGACTCTGCGAACCTGTTGAAAATGTTCTAATTGATATGGTATCCTGTATCCAGAAGAGAGAACTCACATGCAAAATATTTGGCTGGCTGTAGTAAGAGATATCAGAAGAGTCTAAAGGAACTTTGTGTAGCTCCCCTTGGATGGGGACAAAGCCAAAATGAAGAACACTGAAGGGTGTTTGTACTCATATTGTGCCTGCTTCAATATTGTCTGCTTCATTTTTGGTTTTGTAGAGTAACGATTAAAAAGAATGCAGAACTGTGCCCAAATTAGGATTTTACAAATATCTTGCAAGCTAGACTTGTTAAAAATCTTCAAACATGTTAACAAGTAACGATATTGTTGAAGAAATTAAGCAAAACAATTACAAAGCTTGCTTTTCTTTTTTAAAAAAAAAAATCAATTCGTGTTGTCATACTTCTACCTACCACTGAGAATATCATGCTTAATTCAGTCATCAGAGCAGACTTCTGTAACATTCTTTGAGAATTTAAATTCTCATAATATCTAGATGATTAGATTTATTTTTTGAATGAAAAGAAGACTACTTGAATTTCTAAACTAAAATCCTAAAAACTGTCCTTTGGCCTAAGGTCCCTTCTCACTCTCCCACTAGTAAGATGACTGGTGGTAGCCTTTAACCCAACAGGATTATGTCAAACAACATTTTGTGGTGGTATATGGCATTTTGGCTTTTCAGGGATGCTTATTATCGTACTACCATATTCAAAATATATATTCAGAATTGAAAAAAAAAGCTTATCTAATATCACTGTGCTTTGTGACTTTTTTAATATAGCAAGTTTGCATTTATATAGTGGCATAGTAGTTTAAGCATTGGGTTTGAAACTTTGCTTCAT
Organism: Rhea pennata; assembly: GCF_028389875.1. NCBI lineage: Eukaryota > Metazoa > Chordata > Aves > Rheiformes > Rheidae > Rhea > Rhea pennata. The sequence goes on from NC_084682.1 coordinate 2,948,387, forward strand.
TTGGTGTGCATTTGACTTTTTTCTTTTCACCATGTGAAAACCATTTTCTATGGTTGGAAACTATTAGTTATCCTTAGCCTGAACAAAACTTTCTTTGTTCTGTTTTTTATGGGTGCAAACTGGTATGCTCCAAACAATAAAGCTCTGTCATCAAAAATTAAATAGCGCTCCAGCTTTCTGGTCTGTCACACTTAAAGCAGCAGCCCAAAACGCCGAAGTAGAGGAGCGAGTTCACCTTCCTCTTTGAGCCTGCCCTTGGTGGAAGGGGGGAGGCAGCCCTGCTGCTCGCCACCCTCCGTGGAGGCCTGGAGCTGCGTGCGTGGTTCGATGCCCTGCGCTGCGCGCGCCGCCTAGTCCCGTCGGGCCAGCTTGGAGCCGTCATTTCGGATTCACTCGCTCACAGAATGAGTACCTGAAGCTGCTTTTACAGCTTAATATTCAATTCTTGAAACCTGTTTGGAAATTTTCTTGGCTTGTGGAATGGGAAAGAAAAACTTTTAAGAGCTTTGAAAGCTGCCACAGGGACTCGCTACTTGGCTGGATCAAATCCAAAATGGCAGCCTAGTTTCTTCACAGGTGCTTTTTGAAGAACTTAAAGCTCTGTTTTCAGTTCATGAAGTCTATTTATATTTTGTCGCTGCTTATGAGACTGGATAACTCAAGGGACTGGTAATGGGATGTGGAGCTTTCACCATATACTTGCCAGCCCACATCTTGCCCAAACTGGCAGTGACAAAGTTGTTAGCCATTTAGTGATGGGATTTGGCTTATGTTAAATGTAGTTATTTGTCCAATTTTAATTCCTGGCAGAATAAGCATTTTAATCACAGAAAAGATTGGCTCTGGCTGTCTCAGCAACCAGATACAGCCCAAATTGTCGGGAAGATCAGACTATAACCTTTCTACCCTAAAGATGGTGCTTTTGGTCAAAATTGATGCACATGGCCTCAGTAGTGCTAACTGTTTTGTGTTTTGTATAGATAAAGGCGTTAGCATTAAGGACAGTTAATTTGAGATTTTACAAGACTGCAAATAGCAGAAGCTTCTGCTGGTGGTAAAGTTTTAAAAAAAAATTAATTCTAAGTCAAGGGAAGTCTTGAACTCTGAAGCCCTGATACATTTTTCAGTACCTCTGAAACCAAGGAAGCAACCAAGATCTGATTTTTGACATGGAACAAAACCTTGTGCCTTCTACCATTTACTTTTTCTATATAACAGTTAAGGATAGATAACTTTAAAAACCATACCTTATGGAAATTGTTATTTTATTTAGTTATGGTATGCTCATAGGTATTGGCGTTGTAATCTGATCTGTGTAGTTCATGGTGTCATGTCAGATTTTTTTCTTCAACTTTTTTGGTTGTGCTTTTTACTGAATTTAGCTTTTTCTTTAAAAATGAGATGTCAGTGACTAATAATATATAGCATCTTGTATTTTCATTACCAAATCAACAATGAGGGTATGTCTTAAAGTTTACTCCTCTTCTTAATACTATGACAGGAGTTTGGCAATGTGTGATCTGCTAAGATGTGAACTGTACAGATGGCTGAACTTATCTGAACAATTACTTGCTTTTTTTCTTCAGTTCGACACAGTTTGCCATTTCCTTTCCTGGAAAAAAAATCCTGTTTAAACGAAGAGGAAAAGGACACATTACATCTTCAAACAGAGTGGAGAGCTAACCACTTCTAATAGTGGCTTTGTCACTGTCTGACCCTGTGGCCTCGATTAATCCATTTAACCTTTTTTGCTGTAGCTTCCCTCAGTGGTAGAACAGTTACTTTTCAAGGGTTGAGGATTAATTAGTAAAACATAAGAGCATTATATCTATGAAAAGAGTTGGGCTAGGATTCATGTTAGGTGCTAAAGTACAAACAAAATCTATTTGCCTTTGGACATTTTTGGCTCTCTGAAAATCTCAGACCTAAACTTTACCAGGTCTTGGCATCCCAAGTTGAATAAATACGCTTTCTGAAGTTCAGTATATTTAAGAGAGAAACTTGGTTAAGTAGGATTGGCCTTTTTAGTGTATTTTACTGTTGGGACTCTTACTTTATTTAAGTAGATTGGAGTTAGAGCTGATGTGCTGGCATGCTCAAAAAGTAAAAGGAGGTGACTGAATTGGGTTGGATTATTTTATGTGAATCACTTCTTCCATACTTTTGTTATGCTAGTTTTTTACTTTTTTTTTTTTCATTTCTAGCCATTGATGTGCATAAACATATGTGAAACAGTGTTTTCATGATTTTGGAGAAAAATCTTTAATTGCCAATAATAATAGTTTCAAAGCCTTGTTTTCCCTTTTCTCTATTTCTTCCTTCCTCCTTTTATAGAGCTCCTGTGTTCCCATAGAAAGAAAATCTGCTGCTGACTGCATCTGTTTTCATCTCTTTATTCCTCTCTAATTTCTTCTCTCACTCATCATTTTCTGCTTAACTACACTGCTTTTGTCCAAGCTATCTTTTCTGAATGCACGTATTTTTATGTAGGGTTTTTTTTTCCTCCCCCAAAGTGTACTCCCAACTCATGACCTATCAATAATAATCGGCAAATCTCCACCAAGTTGGTTTCCGATCATCATTCTTGTCTGGTGTAAGTTTGGTCAGTAAGCTCGTCCGAGCAGAGGCCTATTGCTGTCCCAGAGGAGGAATTAAGCTTGTCTTACAAAAACTGGAATATTACAGTACTGTGTTATTTGGATAGTGCTGCTAGCTGGAAGAGTAGAACCTGTGATGAGTGGAACATCTGCCTAGTAAAATACGAGCAAGATAGAATAAAGAATCAGTTTGAGTATTGATTATGGTTTTAAACTCTTGCGTCTATCAGGAATAATTCTGATTGCATCATTGACATTAATGCTGATTAATACCACTGTGGGACTGCTAGCTGTCCGCACAAATCTGGAAAATTGCTAAGAATGGTATTTCCACAAATTTTTTTTGTGTAGCTTGTATTTTATTCTAGGTTCAATAAGGAAAAACAACAGCTCGTTTCATCCTGTGTTTGCTTGCTGTTAACAGAATGATGAACTAGCTCTGTAGTAAATCAGTGTTTTCAAAATACTCGTATTAAAGACTTGTGCTTTAATGGGATAAGCAAGTTTTATTCTGCCCACATTATCTACAGCAGCAATAATGAGTAATGAGGGTCAGAGTTAAGACTGGAAGTGAGCTAAGAGTCTGAAGTACCATACTCCTGATTTGTTGGACGAACAGCAGTTCAGTATTTTAAATTTTGAATTCTGTGAGTGGGAGTGCAGAAAAATGGGAACAACTATAAAATGACATTCCAAAAAGTCAATTTAGATTTTTGATTCATGGATTCATAAGAACCTTGTTTCAACCTTGTTTCAAACTGATCATTTCTGATACTGTAATCTTTATGCCAACACACTGATTGTATTTTTAGCCTCATTACATCTGTTTTAAGTTGTTGGTTATTTGGAAGTGGGCTTCATAATGTTTGCCATTTTCCTGAAGTTTGACGTTCCATATCAGCTCCATTACCAGGCATTTATGAAAATGCATTCTGACTGGGCATTTACAGGAAGTCTGGAAATTCTTCTTAAATACTTCCGATTTAATCTTTTCAAGATTTCCATTAGTGACAAACTTAATTAGTTTGAGCCAGCCTTGCCTCCATTTTGAAACATAACTTTCACACCTGGAGAATATGTAGCATACTAATGTATCAGATTCTCTTATTTTTTAAAGCCAGTTTACTGCTCTTAATCACTGGTTAGTCAGCATTTTTTGTCAAAACATATGTATATAGTATAGATGTTTGTGTTCCTGGTTCCTTGAATATTTGTTAGATTTTAATCAGCAGTCAGCTGCAAGTTTTGTTTCTTCTGAAATATGTATAGTCATTAATAGTACATAACACTATAGTGTCTCATTCATCCAGATCTAAGACTTGCATTTTTAGAGGCAGATGATCTCTGTTACTGTAATTGTGTTATTCAAGACCAGGGTCTCCATATTTTTAGGAAAGTGGAGATGACTGGCTTGAAAGGCAATGTCTTTCTTACGTAAGCATGCTTTCTTTAATTTTCATATGAAACATTTAATGTACTATTACATTTTAAGTAGGCTGATCTTGGATTGAAATTACCAAGTAAGGAGGTGGAGAGAATATTAACTCTTCACTATTACTGGCACACTCTGTGTTGCTTTTTATCTGAGTCTTTCCTTACCACTAGAGTTACTGCACATTTAAAACAATCCCAACAAATAGAGTTTTCCTATCAAAAGGAAGCTAAGAAAATTGGATAATTTAGTGCAATATACTACTGTGGATTGTGTTGTACTAGTGCTAGATCAGAGATGTTTACTCTGGAACACTTTGTGTATAGGTAAATTCCTGTTAATGCATTACAGCGATTGAATTAGTTTTGGAATTTGTTTCTTTAATAGATTTGTCAATTTTTGGGGGGAGAGGGGGAAGCATATTATCAAGTTCGTAGGGTAAAAATGTCGTTGCTAGCATATCCTTCACATCTGAGGTATTGCCTGTTAGAAAAATCCTGAAATTCCTTTTTTCTTAAAGTAAACTTCTGCCTAAAGTTGTAAGTTTGAGAATTGGTCTGTTCTCCGTGTACATTCATTACATTCAGTGTTTACCCTGTAAAATCTCACCTGCGTGAAACTTGCTGTAATGAAATAGCAGATTTTTTTAATGACTAAGCAGCTTTTAATGGGGGAACCAATTATTCTATGCTATTGCGCATTCTCTTCTAACCAGAAGTCTGCTTTTCTCAATGTTTGCATGTTGAGCACTTGAGTGCTTGAGCTTTATAGAAAGGATATAATAAGTTCAGGAGCTTATTTCTGAGTTAGCTGACTATGGAATAGATCTGCTATTTATTTTGAGATATATTATTACATGCTGTTGTTATTATTTTTTACCTTATGTGTTTGCAATCTATATGTTGTGCAGATCAGTGGTGAAGCTCAGGAGCTCTTTTCTGTACGCCATGGTCCAGTTAGAGCTGCACGAATCTTACCAGCTCCACAAATCAGTAAGTATATATTTGTATGGTGCAAAGTTACACTTTTTTTCACAGATATTTCGCCAAATCCTTGTTACAACCTGTTCTGTAGATTTTTCTGTTTATTGTAAACTGTCACCTTGACTAGATTACCGCTACATAATAGCTTTTTACAAGTATTACTTGTTTCTCTTTTCCTCTACTCCATAATCCGCTGCTTTTTCCATTTTCATTTTAAGATTATGGGTTTGATGCTGCTTCCTTTGTAGCTTAGAGGATAGGTAGATACAGCCATGCTCAGCAATCAGTCCAGCAATGTTAACGCTTCTAGTTGGGGAACATTTATTGTTGATATTTATAACTATAAAATACTACTGAGAGGTGATTCCATCCACTGTTCCTAACAAAGTTTTATTAAAAATGTTTTCAGCTTGCTTAAACCTTTTTGGGTGTATATAGTGAACACTATTTTCCCCCAGTGTTTATTTCTATTACTTAATTACTTATATCACCTCTTCTGGGAAGACAGATGATACAGAGCATGCTTAGTGTATGGCAGTGTTTGAAGACATCATAGGTACAGGAATTAGAGCCTCCCCTTGTCCTGTAGTATTCTTTTTTTTTTTTTTTTTTTTTTTTTTTTTTAAAAAGTCCTTGAAATGTTGAAGGGCTTGGTTTTCCAACTGCATCTAGTCTAAATCTCTTTCTGTTTAAGCAAGTAGTATGACCCAGTTCAAAACTGCCCTCCTGATCCAAACTAACATTAATGCAGGTGTTTCCTAAGATCTCCTTAGGTTATTTTATTTCTCTTATATTCCCCGAGTTATCCTTTTCATTTGACATACCACATCTAGTACAGTTTTGAAGGAGAGTTCATCTATATAGATGATATTTAATGGAATTTGATTTACAGCTTTCACAGTATTTAATTCATTTTTAAAGGTGTGTTACCCTGACAAGATAGTAGCAAGAGTATATTTGCGTTCTTATTAGAAAAGTGACTATTAAATTATAATAGGATATTTTTATAGCTCTCAAAGCATTAAATAAATCGCTGACAAATGTGCTTACAAAGAACAAATGGAATGCTGTGCAACTCTAGAGGGAAGGAAAAGGCTTTATTCAAGGACACTAAAGAAAACTTGCATTCTCTTAGGAGAGCTGTGTTATGATTTTACAGGCCTGTATTTAGCAGAGTAAACAATTCTTGCAGAGAGCTGATGAAGTTTTCTTTTCTTTTTTTTTTTCTTTTTAACCCCATCAGTTTTTGTGTTATTATGATTATACAGAGGCAGCCTGTGGGTAAATATTATGATCCTTAATAAAATCACAAGGCAGTGGCTTACAGTAGTTGATGTAGAAATTATTAAAATTAATTAAAAAATTCTGCTATACAATTCATTGTATAGTCTCTTCATAATGTAAAGCCCTTCTAAATTTTCAGAGCTCTGAACTGTTGAGAAGGATATTATGATTTTGTTTTATCCGTTCAGGAGCTGAAGCTGAAACAACACAAATGAAATAATGTAAAAAGCAGTAGAAGTAACGTAGCCCATACAAGGAAAAACTTTTTTTTAAAAAAAAAAAAGTCAGAAAATAAATGTCCTTTTTCTGTATTTCATTTATGAAGAGAAGTGTTTTCTAAACATTTCTAAAGCATATTCTAAAATGTGTTATCAAGTAAATATCTGACTAGTATATCCTTTAAAGTTGTAGCTTTTAATGATATTTATAAAGGAGTGCCTTTCCATTGTGATAAACATAAGCAGAAAGCAAAATTTATGTTATTTTGAGTGGCATGAACTTTTAATTTATTCTTCTGCTGATTTATGTAAGCATTATTCAAACAGTCTTACTTGTTTAGTGATTTTTTTTTTTGTCTCCTTGCAGGCAGATTGTATGCACTCTCTCTCTCCTCCTTAGATATGATTTTATCAAGTTCTAAAGCAAGATTCAAGCCTCTTAGTTTGTTAAATTGTATTGTTTCAGAAACTGAGTAACCTCCTAGAAGAATTTGCTGCAAAAGTTAAGCAACTATGCATAAACAAGTAAACCCTTTTAAAAAATGGCTTTTCAACTCAAACAGAAGTCTTTCCCAAGAAGTGGGCCAGTTCACATTTGCTTGCAGTTATCCCAAGTACTGTTACTCTCACCAGCTTTCTGACAAATTGTCTTGATCATTGAAAGAAAAAAAAAGAAAAAAAAAAAGAAAAAAAAAAAAAAAAAAAAAGCCAGCTTCGCTGTAATACCAGGGAGCTTTTCCATTTTAGAACTAAGTTAGTTTGCTTACTTGCATGTTGGGAAATCTTGTCTGTGACCTTTCACAGTTAAATACTGACCCTCTGTTGTTCAGGGTCTGGTTCTAGGCTTCTTAAAGGCACCTAACAACTTTCTAGCTTATTTTCAATTTCAGCAGAATTTTACTTATTCACTCTCTCTAACTTATCTGGGTAAACTATTCTGGAGCCTGTCTACTTTGAAATGGTTGCCATGTTTCCCTTCAGGGTGAGTGTAGTGCACTCCTGGTGAGACTAAGGTTCTTGAAAAGTTCAGTTGTATGACAGATTTTGCTAGCACATTATGTGTTATTTAACTGGAAAATATAGCTTAGTTAACTTACAAAAAATAATGAACTGCACTTTCATTGAAATACTCAATTTAAGAAAGTTAAAGTTATAATGGATATGTGTTGTTTCAGTGTCTACTTAAGCAAAAAAATACACAAACATGCAGTTCTGTAATAAGTTTTTTTTATTGAGGAACATGATGTGGTCTCTAGGCAAGAATTAAACTTTAGTATAGGTTGAAGTAATTTGAAGTATTTCACTGTATATTAGATGAGAAATAACCTGCTTTTTGGGGGATAATCAGAAAAAATGGTGTTAAGCTATTGTTATTTGCTCTTCTATGTCATTTAATGAGAGTCTCTGCCTCCCTTTCCCCCAAAGGAAAAAGGGAGAAGTAAAATATAAATTGGTTCAAAGAAAATGTACCTACAAAGTCTATTTTCTCTGATAATGAAAGTGCTTTGTGATTTTTTTTATTTTTTTCCTCAATCTAGTAAGTTACACTGTTTATGAAATTCTTCAGGGAGTTATTGTCTTTCTCTTAATTGCTTATATTTAGCATTTGACAATGATAGTTGTTACGCTGGAAAAGTATTCAAATTAGCTTATAAGTTAGCTTATAAGCTTATAAGCTTATTAGCTTTAAATTAAGTCAAACCTTTTAAAAACATGTTTTGCTCTCTTTTTACATGACTTGGTTTAAATAAATCTTTGATTAAAAGGACATGAAGGTATCATTGACCAGTATCTGGAATCAGATAAAAGTAAAGCTGTAATAAGAAGCCTTAGATAACTAACACATAAGCTTTAATGATTCTGAACAAAATAAAAGGAATTTGTAAGGGAGAAGCTGATTACCATCAGTAGGCTCAAACGCTATTTTACTGTAAAGCTGTAAAAAGGGAATTGTTGAAAGTGGGACTCTCTTGGTGGATGGATTTAGCACGTTCCTTGAAGCAGATCTTAGTTTATGATAAGAAGCGCGTTCCCAGGTGTGAAAGGAAAGCCCATGGTTTTAACTTGGTGACTTTACAGCAGTAGAACTTAATAGTTTGTCAACTATTTTGCTAAAATACTGTGGTCCTTTGATGTTAGATTCTCTCTGCTGCATCATGTTCTTCATAGCATAATAAAGCATTGTTTAATAAGAGTTATTTCATGCAGGCTTATTGCAAAGGAGACCTTCTCAAATCTGATCTAACAGGATAAGCACTCCCAGTAACAGGAACGTAGTGCAAGACCTGGTGCTGGCCTTGCACACTGCCAGCTCAGATCCAACAAGGTTTATTAGTTCAGGCTCTGTGCCACACTAGAGCAGTTAAATGGCTTCTGGAACTGTTCTGGCCTGGCAGCAGCACACCAGTATTCATACAGGGTTCTGTTTGAGCTAATAAACCAGGCAAGACCTGACCTGGCCCAGCATAACAATATTTTTGATGTCTCTGTGGCACAGTTAATCTGCAGTTTAGATAAGACGTCTGTAATTAATGGAAGGATGTTTGTTGTTAACCCCCTAAAATGTATGCATTTACTATTCTCTGTGAGCTTGCTGTATTTCACTCACAAAATTTAGGGTCAGAAATGGAGAGAAAGCTAGCTAGTAAGAAGCAGAAGGACTTTGTATTATAGCTGATTGCAAACCAGAATGCATTCACTCTCTGCCACAAAATGTGGCAGGACTTCATTGTTTCTCTGGAGAGCAAGGTTCAAAAGAGTCTACTACTGAAAACTTCTGTCTCTGATTTTTCTGAGGTTTACCCTGGAGGGGGCTAAATAATAATTGTACACTGGAATTTTTACAGCTAGTCTTTTCCATAGTTACACAGTAATATTCTGTTCTAGGTGAATGTTATGAACCTCCTCGGCCACAGCTGGCATGCATTGTGTTGTCTTGAGGAACAGAGGCACAAATATTGAAAAAATAGGCATTTGACAGGTCAGTTGAAAATGAAAATAATTTTTGATTGCTTGTTCAGGGTAGGCAGGGATTTCTTTGATTGTGCAAAGACTGTAAATCTCTTGTTAACAGGAGCTACGAAATATTTTATGAAGTTGTACTTGATAGTTGTAAACTGTTTGTGTTTAGTGTCTGGGATGCTTCTTGCACTATCATAGAAAAGAGAATAGCATGTCAAGAAAAATTTGGAGGGAGTGCTTTTGGCCACAACACAATGCTGAGCTGAAGGATTTATTAGAGTAGTATTTTCCAGAACTGGTTATGTCTATTGCTGTAGACAGTGAACATCAGAGCGTGGGTGTTATTTATGATTGAAATCACAGCTAGTACTGAGCTAAATTATGACAACTAAATGTGGGTGGTAAAAAACAGATTGGCTTGTAATAGGATTTGAGGAGATAAGGCATACCAGCTGCAGGAATTCCTTTATCCACTAGAATATTGCTTTTATCTTTTGTGGTAACTAAAGGGAAAAATTCTAGAAGGGCATTTAACGCAGATGCAGTTTTCAAGACAAGACTATTGGTCAACCTGCTGCTCCAAACACTCCCTGGTGGTGGTTGTAGTTATGGGGGGTCGGGGAGAATTGAAAAAAAGAGCCAGCAGGACTGCAGATTGTGTACATTATTGTCAGAACATTGTTTTTTTTCTTTTGTTGTTGCCAGTGGTCCAATAAAGTTTGGAAACTGATAGGCCATTTTTCAGCATCAATTATCTAGTTGCCTGTTCATATTAAGACTGGAATTATGTGTGATCTTGCATCATAAATATAGTGAGTGTCTGTATCTGTGTGCATTAGTTCAAATGAGATTGATTTGGCTTTTATCTTAATATATAGCCTGGAGTGGTTTCCCTTTTGGCCCCATAAGCCAAAATATGTAGAAGGTCCTTTATTTTTTTTCTTCTTTCCTTCCCCCCCAGTGATGTAATTACATCAGAACATAGCCAGCTGATTTCCCTGGCCTGAAGAAAGGAACCTTTAATTGAAACGTATCCAAACAATCATCTACTTAAATCAGATAGTTCTCTTTAAATGAATCCTGGAATAAGTAGGAAATAAGTTCATGTCTTCTGATCCCAATTAAGTCTTTGCTGTCTTCAACAGTAGATTATGGCTTTGATTATTCTCTAAAGCTTGGAACATAAATGGCTTTTTTGGAGACTGAAATCTTACCATATGATCAATCTTCAAGCTTAAGAGAGCAGATAACATTGCATATCTGATGCTCAGAATAAGAGAACATCTCTATCTGGATGCTGTCAGTCCCAGAGAAAAAAAAAATCCAAAAACCTAAGCCTTGACATTTTGTGTGCCACGTGCTGCATTATCAGCCGAGCCATCTGGTTGGCACAGCTTCTTAACACGCCTAGCTCTCCACTTTCAATCTGTATGCTGTGATTGAATTTAGTACTTATTCATATGTATACAGGTGCCTGGTTTGCTGGATTTGCCTGGTTCTGGATTTCTGTGTTCAGATATATCAAGTGTATAGAGGAAAGATGATGTGTTTTGAGATTTCAGTTGTTAGAAGGGAAAAAATACTGAGTGATAGATGTAAAACAAAACGAAGCTGAGACTCTACCAGTTAAATGTAGCTACCATTCTCTGTGAAAAAGAAAAAATAGTTGGTAACATTATTTTAGTTAATGATGGTGAGGAAACCAAGCAAAAGTGAGGATATAAACTGCCTCCTCCTTGAGCTTATGATTCAAATTAGTGATACTCTCACTGCTACTCGAGTTCATTTGCTTTGGGCTTCCTCTTGCACAGTATGACTCTATTTAGCTACACTAACCTAATTATTTATACTTTGTGCAATATAGGTTCATATTTTCACTGCTCCTCTAGATGAGGAACCTCAATTTCTCCATTCTTTTTTTTTTCCAATTATTGCAATTCTTTTTGTCTACCAAAGTCATTATTCTGAAGTTTTAAGAAGTGATGTGGCTGCATCCATTCCATGTCCTAGCAAGAACCTTCTTTTGCTCTTCATGCAGTTTTCATTTATCCATTAGAATACTGCTTTTATGGGCTAAAGATTGAAGGCTGGAATGAACTTGAAAAGCGAAAATTAATACAGACTAGCTTTGCATTTGAAAACCTGAAAGAGACGGAAGTTCAAATTCTTTTGCAGGTTTATCTCTCTACTCTTTCTTACATCTTTGATTTTGGTAAAATAAAATGTGAACCTCAAAAGCTGACTCAACTTTATGTGCAGGTATACTTAAGAGCTATAATATTTAGGTTGCTTTCTAAAGAAAGGCAGATGTGCGTTTTGTATATATTTAACCACTTGGGTGGCTTAGCAGTTTAAGTCCCTCAAGGCTGAAATAATTGCATGGTATATGTAGGAAAGAAACTAGCCCTGCAAGCTGAACAAGCAGTAGCAGTTTGTAGCTAGATTTGGTTTGTTGTGATTGGATCATGCAGGTGTGTGTTTAAATTTAGGTATTCTGTAACTTATGTAGGTTGTTACAGTGTAATGAAGGTTAATGTGTGTGGATTGTAGAAATTACAGAACAGGATTTTCAAGCATAGCAAGTAAGCCTTTTATAGCTGTGATAGGGAGGAAATTTGGAGCATTATATTTTAAAATACTAATTTGACCAGAAATCTGTAATGTTTACACTGAATGTGAAACCATTACAAAGTATAAGGACTTCTTGTAGGGGTGTGCTGGAAGTAAGTTGGTCCAGTGTTGTTGCATTGTCCATTAAATCAAAGCCAGTTACTTCAATATTATTTAAGGAAAACCCAGCTCCTTATTGCTTCTCTATCTGTCTAGTGCTTATCCTTGTCTCTTCAGCTCTTGAACTGTACAGCTCTTTTGAACCTCTTTATTTGTGTGCTAATTCTCTGAATACTTTTGCTTGCTGCAGTCAGGAATTGCTAAGATACGCTCTCCAACCACCTGTTGTGCCCTGTTGACTCTTGCTGTTACTTCGTGCAGCTCTGCTTTCTTGCCATCTCAGAAATGGAAAGGGTGGAGGAGACAGCAGATACTTAGATTATACTGAAGTTGAAGCAGCTTCTAGGCTGATAACTTCTGGGGGATGTCGGAAACCAGTATGATGATGCATGTATTAGAGGCTTTGATATTTGAAATGTCTGGGTGATGCTAGGAGATGGGTGAGGTGGAATGAGGCAATGCTGATGGGCTAGAACATTAATCCAAAAGGAGCACGTGAAGGTCTGGGATGAGGACAGCAGTCACAGCTTCGCTGCTCAGGAGTGATGCTGAGTAATGTAGTTAGAGCTTATCTGTGCAGGAAATAGAGCGTTTATAGATACTAGCCTGAAGCTGAGGAAAGAATTCACACACTATTTTTAGGACTGACTCAAACCTCTTGACTTCTGTTTGAAGTAGCAAGTATGCTTTTCTGCATTTCCATTCAATAACAAATGCACAACAGAGCAGACACAAAATGGAGGTGGTGATTAAAAAAATGTTAGAAGAAAGAATTTTTCCCTGAAAGGAAGAAGTGAGACAAGGAGTGCAAACCATGCATGATGAATGCCAGACATGTTACTTAATGCGTTTCCAGGTAGTATTTGGCTTCTAGACTGATGTGGGGCAGAACTGCAAATGCAACGCAATTTTCAAGATACAGATAATTCTTAAGAGGGGACCTAGCTCAGCAGCAGAATTCATTACATTATTAAGTTGCCATGATGGAACTCAATCAGATGAATATATTTTTCTAGTATATAATTCTAAATGAATATATTCCATCTGCTGTTGCTAAATAGGTCAGAATTTGACATTTATATAGTGCATTTATTAGTCAAGGGAAACAAGGACACTTTATTCAATATACAAATCATTCCCATGGTTTTGAGTATCTTCTGAGTTCCTATGAAAATTAAGGGGTTGCTATTGTTTTTCTTCAAAAATGTGTTTTTATTACTTAGTGGTTTTTTCTTTTACTATTATTATTATTAGCATTATTGAGAGGCCTTAGCTTCAAGAGAGATCTCTTCACAGCTTCATCAGAAGTACAGTACATAAACTCTTTTGAGCCTATGCATGTGAATAACCTTTCAACTTCATGAAGTTCTGAAGTTGATTTGTCTGAAATGTCATTTACCCGGAGATTTTTTTTCAGGTTTTTAAGTATACTAACTGAAGGGGTTTTTTTTTTTTGTTCGTTTTTTAACATATCATTTGGTTAAATGGAGCTGTAGATAAGGTGCCTTGTTGGCAGGAAAGGCAGTTTTCATTACTCTAATTGTGTGATTTGTCAGGATTTTCAGCTTTTTATAAATGCTGTAGTGTTATATGACAGAATTAAAAGGATTTAGAATAAAAGGAGTTTAAGAAAAAGACTTTGCAACAGGATTTCAATACTTTTTACATTTGATGGATTTAGCTAGTTGCTTTTCATTTCAATCACCCTGCATTTTGTTAAACACTGTATAGAGCAGGTGTGTGCAACGTCAGTATATTGCACATGCAAATAAACACAATTTTAAATATGAAGATTAATCCACTATAACTTGGAAGATTTAATTCTATCCCAGAACTAAAAAGGGTTGCTGAGTCCATTAAGCATTGCAGAGAACAACACATGTTGTTTTTTTGCAATCTCATGAACAGGACTGCTATTAACCTGATTTAATGCTCTACAGAGTCCTCAAAAATAATGTGCTTTTCCTCTCATGTATTAATAGCTACATTCTGAAAATACATATTTGAAATAAATAATGGTTTTATAAATGATGGCTTTGGTCAGTACAGTCTCAAACCAAAAGTTTTAAGTGTTTTTTGTACAGATTTTGCAAATGTGCTTTGTAGATATTAACAACTGAGATTCCTGCTGACTTTGTGCAGTTGTTTCCTGCCCTCATCTTTAAAGCCTTCTTCCTCCCCCCTTCCTTGATAAACTTAGAATTAGATGTAAAGAAGCATGTGACTTCAGGTCTTTATATCTTTTTTTTTTTTTTTTTTTTTTTAAAGTATAGTTAAATACTTAAGGTAATATCCTGGCTCCACTTAAATCAGTGTTGGAACTGCTGGTAGTCAGAGTTTCAATCTTAATGCTGAGAGACTGGCTAGGTGAACAGAAACAAATGAAGTTCATCTGTTACTTGTATTGAAGAAAACAAATTGGTTGTCAGATTCTTAGAAAGACTTTTTATGTTTCATTTATCAATTTACAGGTCAGTACATACTGTACAGGTGTGACCCTTGAAAGACTGTGAAATAATAGAAATAAAAAGAAAATACACTTGTCTGTTTTAAATTACTTGTAAACCTATTGTTGCTAGTGAAATTATTGATGTGACCCGTTTAACTTTATAAATACCCAAATGTGTAGGAGGGAAGATTTAGCCTCATCTATATGAGTGCTGTACCATTTTTGTTATAAATTAATTGCATGTACCTGAGTTAGTAATAACTAACAGACACTGTTATGTGAGAATGTATATTGTTAATGTTGTACCTTTCTGAATAATTAATTTAGTGCAGCTACACCATTATTTCTGAATTAAAATTTGAAGAGAACATATAACTAATATTTTTATAGGTCAGTGGGTTTGGTTTAAAAAGGGAAAGTATATAAATATATAAAAGATAAGTAGAAACAAAGATTGAATGAAAGCTGAGGAAATTCAGTAGTGCTGGTTGTTTTTCTGTTATTGAAATTGGGTAGAAACATATCCTGGAATTCAGTAAAACATTGCTCAGAAATAAGTTAGTGGTGGGTTTTTTTTTTTTTTTTTTTTTTTGAGTCTGTTACATTTTTATTATATTTACATAGCAATAAGGCAAAGTTTTCAAAGCTTTTAAAATCCCATTTTAAGAAACATGTCTTTAACAATTTGATGGATCTGGAGTCAAGGTATGATTGCAGTTTGTCAAGATAATAGAGCTGGTTTTAATTGCCTCGCTCTGGGTACCAGCTGTAGCAGTGCATGTGAAAGTCAGCGCAGGCAGAGCTGTCTCAGAAGCTGTTGGGGCAGAGGATGACTCTGTGGCAGTAGCTATGCTGTTGGGACCTGCTAAAGCTGATCTCCAAAGCAAGACTGGATGTGTTGTCAGAGCCATACTTTGCTTTGAGCAAACAGTATAGAGGTGTAGCCTGTGTCCCGCTGGAAATTTGTGGCCATTGCTTTCTTAAAGGCTTAAATCACTTGGAAGTTGTGAAGGCTGTGGGGAATTTCATTGTGGTTTTTCTTAGACATGTGACGTGCTCTGAGCTTGACCACGTTTTGTGCAAGCGCTAACATCCCAGCTTGTCTCTCACTGGAGAGCAAGCAACCACTCTCTTGTACAGTGTGACCTCAGTGGAGTAAATTGGAAATGTGTGAAAACTGTGCAGTGTTGATGACAGCCTTATTTCAGAACATCTTTTACAAAACAATGGAAAGTGAGCAACTTGTCTTTTCTTACAGACGCAGAACCTGTGACCACAACTGAAATGAGCAGAGAACTCCAAAAGCCTGGCCAAATTTTGCCATTCATTTCATTATTCATTACCATCTTTTTTTCTAGAACAGTTTTTTTTTTCCAGTGTTCATGACTCTTCTTGTTATTTGCATTTTTTTTATAACTAATCTTGCACAGGCTGTTGAATTTTACCTTGCATAGCCAATATTGTTCTGGTATGTTGACTGTCTTCATCCTGCAACTCTCCCTCCCCAAAATACACATACATGTACCTTGAAATATAAATATAACACCTACAGTAAGTATATAGTGATTTTTTTTCTTGTTCTTTTTTTTTTTTCTTTTTTTTTTTTTTGGCTTTCCCTTTTATTAGGTGCTCAGAAATGTGATAACTTTTCTGAGAAGAGGCCTCTTCTTGGTGTGTGCAAAAGCATTGGATCTTCTGGGTAAGAATACTTTTCATGAATGAAGTCTTACATATAGATTGTAAAGTCATCTAAAAATAGAAAATTGCTGCTTTAAAGCTTTCTTCCCTTTTTTTCTTATGGGATAACACAGTGAAGTGCTCTTAAAGGTTTTTGTTCAGGGTGTCAACACGCATCTGTATGTTGCATAGGCTTTTTAATAAATTTTTTTTTTAATCTATAAAATAGGTGAAGAGTATTGCGTTTGTTTTTGTTCTCAGTGTAATCACAATTTTATGATTAGCCTTTTCTGATGCTTTCAAGCAGAAGGTCATATTCCGAATGAATTAAAAGCACCAAACAATCTCACTACATTCACTACTGTTCTTTAGTAAAATATATGCTAAACCTACTTTTTTTGAGGTAGGAAAATAAGTTACTGGTCTGGTCTTGTGCTCCTCTAATGGTATTGTTGTATCGCTCCCTTACAAAAAGAGGTTCTAATTCATGTTTATGCTAGATATGTTGAATCCAACAGTAGATCAATACCAAGAGGAGAATAGTTGTTTTTCAAGGGTGATCCTTTACACAGAGTTTCAAGGGCTAAACAGTTGAAATAAATCTTATTATTGTAAGACTAACTCTGTGCTGCACCTTTTTCAATTAAGGATTTAATCACTCCAGATGTGGATGAAGATTAGCAAGTAAACTCTGTAAATTTTGAAGGAACGTTTCGCTGTATGTACTTCTAGTGTGTTAAGCTAGAATGTTAATTCTGCCTGCCTTAAAGGTAAAAAACAAAACAACCCAAACACAAAAATGAACAAACAAAAACAATCCCTACAAAGTAGAGAAGTGAAATTTTTCTTTTAATATATTTACAATTTGAAAGACTGTTCATAGTGTTTTTTTCTCTCCAGTATTTATAATCTTGTGGACAACTTTTTCAAAATAAGAGTGCATGTTACCCAGGGTGCAGTGCTGCTTAGTTTGTCCGTGTTGGATTTTCACCCTCTGAATCAACAGTATTTATATGTGAAAAAGTATGTTAGCTGGAGTAATTTTTCCTTCATGCCCTTGCATAAATTGAGATACATCTGAAAATGCACAAACTATAAAGATTATTATATTCATTATGCTATTGTATTGCTAAGTTTATTTGAAAGACTATAAAGATGATTTAAACAAACCAAAAAAGCTGGTATTTTTTTTCAAAAGGAATGGAACAGTAAGTATCATTAGTTAAATATCTCCAAATACAAAATAGAATTTTAAATCACGCTTCCAGCTCAGATCAGAAGACTAGAACATGGTTAAAAAGAGTCTGCTACAGGCTTCTTTTTTTCCCATGTAATAAAGAACCGGTTTGGTTTTGGTGGTAAACCTTCACCAGAAGATTCTGAAACACTTCTCTATGCTTGCTACTTATTGGAAGACCTATTGCAGATTACGTGTTTTGTCAGTAGCTTTCAGGTAGAGGATTCTTTGATAGTTTCCACTGTCCTCATGACTCCGGTTAACTTGTGGTTTCGCAATATATATTATTTCTTGTTATAAATTGACTCAAGTATTTCACTTATTCCTTTCTGATAAATTGATAGATCATTTGCTTACATTGCAGTTTCTCTAATGATTGTTATACCTCAAGAAGCATTTGTGTATAAACATGAAAATAACTGTAATGAATGGCTTCTGAATCTGAGCCACAGGCTTGGTTTTGTTCCTAGCTTGCGGTTTTGTGTTTAACATCATTTCGTATATATCCTAATGATTGTAGATGAACAGAAAACAGTTTCATCAAATAGCTGAAGAAAAAACTACTTTTTATTCTAGAGCATTTATTTCAAAGCACTTGATATTTTCAGCGTAGTCACCTCCTCACCTACTTTGGAGATTAGGTTGGCTATGGCATGAAATACTGCAGCTGTCAGCACACTGATGAAACTGTGCAGTATAGGAAATAGGAGGACTATTTTGTCTATTGAAATGGCAGATAAAATAATCAATGAAATGAAATAGCACTGACAACAAAATATTTCCCATTTAACAGAAACGTAAACTTGAGTGTCTAAAAGACTGAATGATTTTCTCAAAAGCAGCTAGTCCAAAGCAGACCCAGATGTGAAATCTAAGTCTTCCAACACTCTATTTATTATGCTGATACTTTGGACTGCATTGTCTTTTTTTAATATAAACTAATTGAGATTGGACATGGTTATGATAATGGGGCCAATGTTCCTATCTTTGCAAGATGTAGTTCAAAAGAAACACTTCCATCAGCATAGCCCCTTCCATGCTCCTCATGAGCACACTGGATGTTTTTTTAAAGAGGAGAGAAGCGTCACTGCCTGAAATACTTCTGCTACTTCCAAGGGTTCTCTGGCTTTCTCCCATTCAAATCTGACCCTAGTTACCTTCTGAGGTCAGCCTGCTGCCTGGGGCAATGATTCTGTCTAAAGATGAGGTGGGAGGGCAGAGAGGGGCAGGAAGAGGAGAGGTGAGGTTGCGACTTCTTCAGTCTTGCCCATCACTTGCTTTTTCGTTAGCTGTTCTTCACACTTTCTGATGTTTTTCTTTGATGCTCCACAAGAATTTTGCAGCTGTCCTTTTCCTGGAACACTCCTGAGAAAAATTTCCAAAATTTGCTTTGCTGCTTTGTTATCAATAAATAAGGGTTGTGGTTTATGCTTTGGAAAAGATGTTCCCTGGCACTGCAACTTCCTGCTGAAGGGTATTTTTGGAGTCTGCTGTATCTGGAGTCAATATTCTAATTTAAAGCATCTTTTTCTTTACAATTGTTTATGCAGAATCCATTTTCAGTAGCTCTTCTTAAAGTGCCTTAAAATTACTAACTTTGGGATGGAAAATAAGGAGTATATATATTTTACACCTGACTTGCAGTAACACCTCAGTGGGTTATTAACACATGCATTATAGTTTAGGAGTTGCTGTAAATTATCACATGCTAACCTTGACCTTAAATTTTACAAAGCTATTAATACTATGTGTACACATTCCTACGTGATAGATGAGGGATTATACTTACCAATTTGCTGATGTATTTTGTGGTTTTACATCATACAGATATATTCAAATGCATAAAGTGAGCAATTTAAGTTCAGTGTGTGTTAAAGTTCATATGCAAGTTATAAATATTAGAGATGCTAAACTGTTAAAGTAATACAAATATGATAGACATAATTATGTATAAGTCTACTGCGCTGTCATTTCATAAGGGCATCTAGGAGTATCTTCTTTGGAACTATATCAATGAGATATTGATACAGTTAAGTTTGGAGCCAGGATTTCCCGGTTCTGACCGCTAGTCTGCATTAGTGGTTAGCATCAAGAAATTCTCCTGTATTCTTTTTGCTGTAAAGAAATACACTACAATGAGAAAAATATGATAAGAAGGTTTGTTTTTTTAATGTAGAATATTCTTTAATGAGGAATACAAAAAACTTTCAAGTGTTAATGAGTTGATTCAAAAACTTAATTTTAAATAAATTCAGTACTTTTTACTATCCCTCTACTGAACTATGTAATTTAATGCAAATGAATTAATAATTTTGCCTCCTATACAATGCTAGGACTTTTCCCCTTCATTGTAAAATACAGGTGGATATGAAAGTATTTTATGCAAAATTAATGTTTGCCTAAAATGAACAACAGAAGTTTGCCTTTAGATTTATTTTTTACTCATGACATTGTTTTCATTGTCACTTATATAAAGAAATAGCTTTCTGGTAACTTAGAAATCAAATAGTTTAGTCCTGAGATTGCCTAATTTTTTTATTGTATTACAGGTTTTCACTGGTCTAAAGATGTTAAACCTCAGTATTTCTCTGAAAGAGTTAACAACATATTAACTTTAGAAATCAATTTGTGGATAACTTTGCATATGACTTGTGTCTTTTTCTCAGTGTAACCTAACTCAGTATGTATAAATCTTATCAGCCTAGATAGATTATATAATAATTTCTGAAATCTTTACTAAGGTCTTAACCTCCTGTTCAATGTATCTCAATATTGAAATGCTAAAATTTTAGTGAGAGTTGTGTTTGAGAACCTGCTTTAAAAATTTTATTTTAGTGCATCTAAAATTTTTAGATCTTCCTACTAAAGTAATATTAACTTGTCTGCTTGACAGACTTCTTGTTACTATTTGGTGAATATATGTGTTTTCTTTTTTGTTACTTCAAATGATTTAAATAGTTGCTTGATTTGGTGCAAATCATTACTTAAGTCTTTTATGAGGGCTTTGAAAAGTGTGATACTCAGAAAATATTCATGTCTTCAGAGTCCAATACTGATGTTTCTTTAAAGTTCTGAGAACGCAGAGTGTAATTGCATTCCATTCTGTTCTAATCCCTCTATTGACTACATACTACTCTTTTAAGTTTCTTACTCTGTCGCAGCACTCTGGTTAACAGGTATAGGGAAAATGTGATTTAGTACAAAGCAATAAAAACTGATCAGGTTACTAACCAAAGCTCGTATATTCTTCAAAATAAGTTACTCTCAGAAGTTCCTAATATTTTTAATGAAAAATCAGTGTAATCACAGTCCATAGGGAATAAGGCAAGTTTGTTTTCCAAAAATACCACTACTCTTTACAAGCCTGGAGTTATAAATAGAAAGCAATTAATTTAGCCTCCTTATGTATTAATCTAAAGTCAGAAAGAACCACTTCTCACAGCATTGGGGCGAGGTTGTGCCTCTAGTCAGCTAACTTGAGAGCCATGAATGTACAGGTGTATCATATGGAGAAGTTTATTACTTCCTTCTTGTTGGTTCAGTCCTTATTTTCTCCTTCTATCCTCCATGGAAGAGTTCTTGAAGTCCAGTTAAATTTTGTTAATCTGGTCAGCAAGATTTCTGGCCTTCCATGGTATGGAATCCAACAGACATCAATAGGACTCATGTGCTGTTACAGGAAAGTGGTAACTTTTTAATGTCCCCTGTGGAGTCTTGTATTATATGGGGCAAAACGTTAGAAATTACTTGGGAATGAAAAAAAAAACAACTTGTGTCCAAAATAGACAAAAATGCATCTTTTTGCAATGAGTCTCTTTGAACTGAAGCAGTGAATCTATTTTTGTGCTAAGCTCCAGTGGAGAAAAAACTGCTGCTTTGAAATTAATTTCTGGCACCTGCTTTACGTAAAAGTTCCTCAAAAATACATTTGCAACTAATCTCAACCTTTGTATTCCCCATAAGTGTGCAACCAGGGAAGATGAAATCTGTGTTTTCTAAACTTTTGCCCTGTAGCTGAGTTTGAAACTAGCTTTCCATACATATGTTTTTGTATTTTAAAAGTCAAATTTTCCATCTAGTAAAATGACTGAAATGTCTAGCACAATTTCACTGTATAATCTTTTCAAAATAACAGTTTTCTCAGCCCCCAGAAAGGATGCAGTCTTGACACATAAATGGGAAACAGATTGTGATTTTTGGCTGATACTGCTGTACTGGTTTAGATGTTGATTCAGTCAACTTCAGTCTTAGATTACAAGATTTGCAAATTAAAGGAAAACCAAAACGGAAAGAACATCTGTGTAAATTTCGTCTTTGTGGAATTTTGTACCAGCATACTTATTGTATTCTTGGTAATAGGATAAACGATTATTTCTGCACTCACACTCATGCGCACACACTCACACTCATGTGCACACTTGCACGCTCTCACACTCGCTCGCTCAATGGCTTTCAGTTCATATTAATGAATCTTGTAGGTGGTGAAATATCAGAATTAGCAATCTGAAAAATGAACAAGGTGGTGGTGGTGGCCAGAAAACTATGTGGCAGAACCAGTCTGTTGTTGGGTATCCAGAGTATTCACAACTGCTTAAATACATAACCAACTCTCCTGAATACAAGGGGCTTTTAAATACTTTAAACCCTACTAGCTGCCTTTCCTCAGATGCCAGGTGTTCCGATGACTTGGGAGTTTACTCTGTTTTTATGATGATATCTGCTAAATGTTCTGTTTCTACTCTGAACACTTTGTTTTTGTTTTTATTTTCTCTATTAGCTAAGTTATCATGCTTTGGGGACAAACTTCTTGCAATAAAATGCATACCAGTCTAGCTAAAAGACTACATTAGTGCAACTACTGCTTCTGCATGGCTATTTTCTGCCTCCCTGGGCTATGTTGCTGCAGCTGGTTGTAGAACCGTACTGTAAAGCAGATGACAGACAGAATCCAAACTAATGTGGTTTGTTTTGTTTTTTTGAAGTATGAGTTATTTCAGTCATCCGATTTGTAGTACGAGCTTCACACACAATTGTAAGGTGCAGCTGAGGTGTAGTCAATTGTAGCACGAAGGTGGGAAGAAAGAACAGAGAGGCAGGAGGGAGGAGCTTGTTTGGTCAGCTCTGCTGCAGAAGCTGGTTAGCTGTAGACTTGTGGCCTTACTTGTGTGCTAAAATGCTTTATTCTGCTCCCCCTCCCCATCAGCAGAGCAAAACAAAAAAGATGGAAATCCTGTAACAGATTTGTCTCAACAACCATGTTTCTTCATGGTGGTATTTTAGCTTCTGATGGCAAATCATACTGGAGGAAATTGGTGGTGGTGGGAATTGCTGAAGAACTTTTTGAAGTTGTCTCACAGATTTCTAAACCATCCGTACAAGAAATATTTAACACTTGTGCACCCTTGCTATTTGCGTAAATAGACCAATATAGATGCAGAAAAGTCCTTTCCTTGAAAATGCATGGCCAAAATCTCATGCAGATGTATATGATACATCTGACAGCTATACGAGTATAGTTGGTTGGGAGATCAATTATAAAGGTTTTAAACAAACAAAAACTTTAAGATATTGGAGCTTGAGACCATTAGGCCATATCTTCTAACCACCTTCATTATGGAGGGTGAAGGACCTCATTTGCTATTTCACATGCCATAGCATGTGTTAGGTTTCTAGCATGTATTTTAGAGGTTTCAAAGACTTCAAGTGATAGAGAATATGGAATGATTTGAAGAATTGTATGGAGGTCACTTAAGGGCATGGAAAGCAAGAGGCACTTTCTTTTTAATCATGGGAGGATAAAGGGAATAAAGGCAAGTTAAATAAGGAGGAGTAGGTTGGAGCAAATAAAATATAACACTGACTAGCTCCCCCTCCTCCCCCTCGCTCATCAGTTTATAGGGCAAATCAGTATGAACAGTTTTCAGGAAACATGCTTCATTAACAGGGCTAGTGCAAATTGAAATGTGCTAACTTTAACACAACTTTATCTCAAGAATATATTTATGGGAGTGCTAAAGTTTAGGCAGAAAATAGGATTTACGTGAATAATAACAGAAACAATGCAATTAAAGTATTAATATTTTTTTCACATTAATACTATTTTAAAATCATATAGTCTCTTCATTACTTGGTGAACTAACTAGTGAATGCTAAAATCCAATATCCAGTTCTAATAGTCAGTGGCTTTTAATGTTTTAAATTAGCTAGTTGTGAAATGATTTGTCGGAGACAAACAGCAAAGCTCTCTGGATGGATCACCCAAGAGAAGGAAATTCCCTGCGATGAATGAAGTTCTTATGCACAGTTCTCACACTACTCTGAGTAACTTGTACTGAACACTTTTACTGGAATGCTATTGCAAATATAGTGGTTATGCTTTAGACTCACCAGGCTATGCCAAAGACTGAATCATAGCATAGAATGTGTGAAGGGCATATCCACTCATAATCAAGAAAAACACAACATTTTTTCTGAATCGCACATTTAAAAAAAAAAGAGAGATAGGACTTTTTTTTTTTTTTCAGTTGTACTAAGCATCATGAAATAGATTTCATGGAATTTGCTAAATATTTGTGGTCTTTCATGTTTCTGTTGAATAGGTTGTATAGAGCTGATATTTCTAGATCAATGTTTCCTACTCCTGGATTTAGCTTTTTCCCTGCCTTTACTACCTGGTCTCATCTTCCTTTGAAACTTGGCATATTTTGATGATGATTCATTTAGCCAGAGACTTTGTCACTTTGATGTATTATGCTGCTTAGCAATAGGTGGTTCAAGCCAGAGTTGATAGGACCAATGTGATCTATCAGACCAGAAAAGAAGCTAGAAACTCCAGAATTCAAATTTTGGCTTCAATGGAAAACTCTTCTCTGAAATAATCTTTGAATGGCTCCTTCCCTGAATCTCTTTAGTGCTCCTTTGGTAAAGAGCTATTAGTAGACACTGGTGTGTCCTAGGGACAGAGCATGCTGTTTCCCTGTCATATTCAATTCAGAAGGGTTTTTTTTTTTTTGTTTGTTTGTTTGGTTTTTTTTTTGAGTAAGCTCAAAATCTGCCAGTTAGCTGAGCTGTTGCTGAACTGTCAACCTATATGACTGATGTTTATCTTTCTTAAAGATGGAAAGATGATAGAGCTCTTCGGGATTTTTATTCTTAAAAGCTAAAGTAGAACCTTTCAAGCTGGGTAAAGCTCTTTTGTGTCTGTTACCTCTTTGAGGGAATGGGTCCCAAAGGCACTAATTTGTACTGCTGAAGAACTGTAAAATATTGTTACAGGCCCATGTGCTGTCCTATCTGGCTTTCAAAGATCTCCCTCAGTTCTCGCAGATGAAAAATATTAGAATTCCTGGTTATTGTAGAAAATTCACTTTTACCTTAACAGGTTGTGTGGTAGGTTTTAAGATCCTGAGAGATACAGAACCACTGAGTAAAGTAATTTAAGTGCCTTTAGGTGGTGGTGGATTTGATTATTACGTTATACGCTAAAGCTACCTACCTTCTTTATTTAAAAAAGTATGTTTCAGGTCCCAGAATTTTTGTCTTGCCACTTGTTTCTGTAATTAATACTAACATCCTTCCCCTGTGTTTGTGGTGCTCAAATAATATTTTACTAGTAATTTTGTAAAATTTCACACAAATTAAAATACAAAGATACAGTCTTAATAGAATAAGGTAGTGTTTTTCATAAATATTAAGAGAAGGAAAGATCTCGTGTTCTTTTGGCTTACTAAATGTTTGTTTGAATGACCTGTGTAATAAGCTGTTAATCTCAGATCAAAACTGGAAGGAAGAAAATGATTATTTGGGGTCAAACTTTGACCAATTGATGAGAGCTGTGGGTAGTTTTGAGCTTCTAGAGCTTTGATTTATCACACTGGTGGTGTGGGGGTTTGGGAGAATAGATTTTCAAGCTGAGGCATCAGCTTACTGCTGTCCCTTGTGCCTCCCCCCTTGCATGTAATGATATGGGTAGGAGATGGAGGGAAGGAAGTAGTCTTTTGCTAAATGCATAGCCAGATAAAACCGGCTTTAGCACATACCTTACTTGAGTAACTTGTCAAAAGCAGCACTACAGGGAAAAGATAATACACAACGCCATTACAGGCAAAGTTGCTGGTTCCAGGGCCACTTTAAATTCCACTTTAAATTATTAAATACTGTAAACGCTATAAAGTTAATTAGAAGAGGAACAAACTCTACAAAGATAAATGTGTTTTCAATATGTTTCTCAGGGAGGGTACAGTAGAAACCAGTGAATGAGAGGAAATTTATTTCTGGCAGCACTCTAGACATGGAACTGTGGTTGAACTTTTTACCCTAATTACGTCCCTGCTAATGCCTGCAGCGGTCTGGAATCAAAGCGGCCCTTCAGGCCCTGGAAAGTCTCTGATGTGGCGAGCGTTTGTTGTGTGATGAGGGTTACTTAAGAAAAAATGGAATATTGTGACAGGATTTTTCAAAATTTCTCAGTTACCACCCACCTCACTTGTTGCCTACAAAAATAGAGTAATTGTTTGCATCTGTGTGTTTTTGTCTGTCTTAGAAATAACTGTTATAAATCAATGTGACATAGACCCAGAGAACACTTCAGGATTATATTTTCTCTTCTTATGTTTTAGGGCTATTTCTATATTATGTACTATAAGAAGAATTTAAAGTACATTGCAAAACAGTTGAGGATTTCAGGATGATTTAAGGTTGTCTTTTTCTGAGGATGCTAACACTATCAGATACTGAGTTCTCAAGTTAACTCAAAGATGATGCAATTTTGCGTGCTTTATCCTAAATAATGGTTGTCACTTCATGCTCATAGTTCGGCCAGCTAATTACAAACTGCATTGACTTACAGCCCTTCTATCTATATTACTACACAGTTGCTGCCGCTTGAGTAATTCACTGCAACTTGACAGTAGTTGAACTTTGCTTCTGTTGTTACGTGCCATTTTGTATCTTAGAGCAGTTTCTCTGCAGTCCTTGTCTTTTTCCTTTTTTTTTTTCTTTTTTTCTTTGAATAATATTAAACTCCCTTGGTTTTCAGCTGTGTATTTACAGAACTTAAACATTCATATACAGATTAGGTTTTTTTTAAGTCTCTAAGATGGGTAAAAATACCATTAGAATGAAATAATTGGAATTCATAAATGCTCCATTTTCTGGATTATTTTGATTAGGTTTTTGAAATATAACAGTAATTTATTCAACTGAATAAATATATTTTAGCTTTAAAAATTTAAGTCTGCAAAAAAAACCAAATAAAATGCGTAATACATCAAATTTTTATTAAGTACTAAGCAATTCAAAATAAAAGTTTAAAAGGCTCCTGCATTGTGTTAAATAGTAAGGCATGTTCTTAACTTTTTCTTTTTTTCCCTCTCAACTCTGCTAGATAACTTACTCAGAATACCTACTGGAAGAGTTCTTTCCACATTTTTGGATAGTTGCTTATAAACGTCTTTTTTGTTAATCCAAATTTAAATTACCTCATTTTAAGATGAGCCATTAAGACAGTAACACTAACTAAATTTTAATCAGTTTTGCCTGCACAGTTTGAGGGGCCTCATGTTCCATTTTGGAATCTGCTCTTTGTGGTGATTATCTCTGTGGTGAGAATGCATTACATCTGTGTGCCCTCCTTAATGATTGTAATTCCTATTGAACAATGTCAGCCAAATTTAAGTATGGAATTCCTCCAAATGTTATGAAAATTGGCACAGTAAAGGAGGGGGTTGTATCTGTGGCTTCACTGAGGGAAAGGCTATAACATAAGCTAACTTTTTTTTTTTTTTGATGTTAAGAGATCCATATAGAATCTCAATCTTAAGGGCAGTCTGAAGAAATACAGTCTTTACTGGTTTTGCTATTCATGGAGCTCCTTGTTCAGAGTAATTATTATCAAGTGCTACTTCATATATTCAAATCAGTTTTCAGTGAGTTCAGTTTCAGTGAAAATTCAGCACTTCTAAATGTCAGGGTCTGCCATGTCAAATCGTAGAGTAAATCAAATAAGACATAAGAATATATAATTAATGGGCACTTTTGGCCTACCTGATGTGACCAGAACTTCATGAAACTGTGATTCACAGCATTTTTCGAGTGCCTTAACCATAAAATCTACGTTTATCTCTGTTTCAATCCAGTCTGCAGTCTTTTCAACTTTTACATTAAATAAAACAGAATTTGCTATAGAGTCTAAGAAGTGAGGCGTTTCCCGAAATCTAGGCTTACTGCATTTTGGGAGATTTTCATAAGCGTAGGAAATGTATGTGTCTGCCCCAGAAGATACTACTATGGTGTATTTCAGATCTTTTGATAGCTTTCTGGAAAAAATATTGCCAGTTTTTTTTTTTTTTTTTTTTTTAATCAGGAGAACAAAAAGTAGTCTCCCTAATTCCTTCTTGGAAACAGAATTATTTTGAAGGTTTTCACAAATTATAATCTGAGCCGTGTACTAGCATACAAACAATTAGGATTTGCTGGATTTACATGTGCCTGAAAGCAGTGTCTTAATGAGTTTGGCCTTTGGTGATTACATGTGAGATGAGAAGATGCTAGTAGGCCTGTTGGAGCCCTTCATTCGTCAGGCAAAACGTAGACGAAAAAATTTTAAATCTGAAGAAATTTGTTACATGAATCAACAGAATTAAGTGTATGGACCTTCAGAATACCTTTGCAGTGTTAACAGTTGCAGATGCCTTTTAAATATCAAAGTATTCAATCTCACACAATCTATGAGCTTTAAACATTCACAGAGATTGCAGAGGAACATGAATAAGTAACACACTGATAGTTGAGTGAAATTTGGTTGTATTTGAGAATGAGTGTTGTACACTTCAGAAGAATGAGTTCTGCTGACTTTAGATTGTTTTTAGCTTTTGGTAGAATTCTGACTTTGCTAAATGTAGTAAGTAATGTCTCAAAAATATAGAATTAGTGTACATATATTACATTAATCAAGAACAATCTGTATTAACTATATTATCCTCTGAGCACTTCCAGTATATCATTGACCAGACTTTACTGTCAATAAATTATGCCTCAGACTAAAGAAAAAAAGTTGCCTATTGATTTGAAGTTTCATGCATGTTGTCGAACCCTAAAATCTAGGGCCCGCTGTGGTTGTAAAGTTGTAAGTGACTCTACAAAATGCTCTATTTAGGTTCTGTGATTGCTTGGTGAAAGTTGGCTATAGCTGAGCGATTTCAACATCAATTGGCTTTTGGTGCTGTGTTTCCAAAAATGCCATATTTGTTAAATGGTGGTATGCAGCTGTCTCTTGATGTACAAAAAGTTTATGCATTTTTGGTTTTGTTCCATCTTGCATGATCTTGAAGATCAGTGTGGCATTTATTGCAATGCAAATTACATATTTTTTTCAGTGGTGAATTCTGCTTCATTTGACAGTAAGGAGAAAGACAGACAACACAAACCTGAAATTTATTTCATCCTGTAACTTTTGCTAGAAACATCTACCACAATGTAAGCTTAATTAGCTGGTTATAGAGATCATGCTGATCATGTTAGTCTTTGGACTAGAACTATGATGGCCATGCAATTGTATTCTAATCAGTAGTTTAACTCTTTATGCTTTCTAAGAATTACAGAAATTTTCTAGTTAAGCATGTATTCATAGAATGATCAAGGAGGGCCAGTGTTTGATAAGTGCAGATTCATAACTTCTGTATAAAAGGACTGTTCAGTTATACATAAGAACAAAATCTGGTCCAAAGTATCCCAGAAAAATTGATTCTGTTCTGAAAAGTGAAGCTGCAGTTATGTTTTTCCTCAATGACAGCTATGGTCAAGTAACCCTTGCAGATGAACAAATCCCATGGGATGCTTCTTATCTGCCTGTATTAACTAACTCAAAATATGATGGGACAGCTATGTTTTGTAACATGTGGTATATCTCATTGAAGTGGAAATTGTGTCACACTCCAGTCTCTCAGCAAAAGCGTGCCACAGCTGAAAAGCCAGCTTGTGCTGTGTTTTACACTTCAGTGGCAGGCATGCCACATGTCGCAGAATGAAGCAATGTAATACAACATGCTGCAGTACATAAAGGTAGGTGGTAGACTGTTATTTGTCTTTACATAACAGCATGCATTTTGACTTAAGTTTTAAAAATATGTATGTATATAAAGTCTCTTCTGATGACCAGTGGAATAATGCTGTTATGGACAGAATGCACACTGGTAGAAATACATTGTTACGCTGTTGGTAAAGCAGAATATGGGAAAAGCCTCTTTCTCTGCCTGAACTGAAGAATATGTTGGATATAAGTGAGAGAGATTGAAATTGAATCTTAAAGGTGCTGGTAGAGCTTGACAGTTGCCAGTCATCTCCATGTCCATGACATTGTTCTGCTTGAACTGTTGGTACTCTACTTAATAGTATCTGTTATGATTCTAGTAATGTGTTAATAAACCTAGTCCTAAGCTTTTCTTTTGTTGATACACAGCAGTCTTTCTGACAGCCAGGCTATAGATAGGAAGCAAGGCTGAGCTGTTGATTCGATTGAACAAGCTGGACATAATGGTTGTCAAAAGTATACAAAACTGAAAAAAGCTGTGACCTCTGTAGATTCAAGGCATCTGTTCCATGGTTGCAAAGAAAATCTGTATTTGCAGATGCTTCCTCCACGCAGCCCCAAGAGTAGAAACAACTTCTCATTCTGTATTTGGTCAGGGACTTTGCCTGTCATGGGAAGTGAGGTATGTGCTTGAGTAACCTCATTGCATCAGCAGCGGTATATGAATGTTCACTTGTTGCAGATGATGGCAACGTGCACAACTGGTGAGGAAATGTTTATCTATATTGCCTTTTATTAGCTTTGCTTTTTATTACATTGAAGTTCGTGTTTTGATCTTTATCTAAATCAGAATTGTCAACTGTCTCAGTAACTGAACTTATGCTCTGCATGACGAGCTTTCACAACTTCATCTCTTCTGCTGACAGAGCTAAGATAAACTTCAGGAATTAGGAGAATTTTTGTACAGGCTGCAGCAGAGAAGACTGTTTCTGTCAGTATCCAGGTAATGTAAGTTTAAGGCATGTTACTGCGCAGCCTGTACAGCAGAAATAGTTTGCCTTCACCTGTGGTTAAGTATAAGTCCATATAGGAAGAGATGTCAGGAATCTAGATATCTGCATTTTTACTCATTGTACAAGAAAAGCATCCATAAAATTGCGTGAGTAGATATCCTTAAAATGTTTCTACATGAAGTTCAGAGCAGTGGGCACTCAGTTTAGATAACTGTATTGTATCAGCTATAAACACATGATTTATGTTTTATGTTTAACTGGTAAGAGAATTAATGCTTCTATCTACAGAAATGTGTTTTAAATGTAATTATGCTTGTTTTAGTCTATAAATTAAGTAAAATTTTAGGAACAATTAATGTTTATACTATTTTTTTTAAATGGATACAAAACACTTAGAGCGGTACATCTGCCTATAGCCATCAATCTTTTAAACTTTGTTTTTCTTCAATTGTTTGAAAAAAATGCTTCAACTAGCTTTTACATGGACATTCCTTTTACATTAAGGCTTTGTTCCTGTCCCTTCCTATTTCCACGTTTTTCTCTTAGTGGCATACATAAGGATGTATTAATTGAGAATACAACAAAGCAGGACCAGTTATTTGGTCACAAACTCATTTTAAATCGATCAAATTAAGCTTTAGTGTAGCTGTATTTCATTCTTAAATTGAGAACAGTTTAAAATTTGGTAGATGGTTTTGATATTATTTTAGAAGCTTACTCCTTTGGTGATATTTTAAAAGATTAGAATACATAAAAACTAAAATTATGCAGCTTATTGTGATACCAGAAGAGTAGTTTGTCATTTTTTGTCACAGTAGGAACTGTATTAATTTCCAGATGAATTTGCAGATTAAGGCTTTTTCTGATTGAGCTTTTAAGTATAATTATATGACCATTTTGTACTTACACGCATATCGGAACCCTTCTAAATATATCTAGGGGAAAACTTTCTGTGCACTGCTTACAACTAAAAGCTGCTTTTGACACCTTTTGAAAAGAAGTAACATCTGGGACTATACGGTTCAGCATAACTGAAGCTTTGACCTATAGTATTTTGCTTTGAACATTTGAAAGGTGTCTGGGCTGGCAACTTAGTTCCAAGTATGAGACTTCTGTATTACCTAGTAAGGTTGTGAGTCCTCTCTGGTGATTAGTCAGGATTCAGCATTGCGCTCAAGCATCTTGCTTGCTGCGTTATTAATGCCTCACTGTCTCCTTTCTTGCCCGCCACTTATTCTTCCTCTAGTGTTTTAGCTCTGACTTCAGATTATAAACCTGTTGAATTGAGGGTTTTCTTGCTTTTGTGAAGTGTCGTGTGGGTCCGTGTGTGGTGCTAAATGCCGTTGCGGTGCTTGCTCGAAAGGTGCGGGTGCGGGTGCGTGGCAGGTACGCGGGGCCCTTTTGTTAGGGTAAGTGGCTGCACTTGATCCCTGGAGGGGAGCGGCGGCCTGGCCGCTCACAAGCAGCACTTGACAACTGGTAATTAGAAGAGCTTCACACGACTCTGTATGTCCAACACTCTTGACAGCAGCTATCAGCCATCAAGTGATTTAATAAGGATAAAACAGTGGGAAAGATTAGGTACAGAAAACAGGGTTTTTTATTTATTTTACCAAGGGATACAATGGAGGAAACTGTGGACTGTAATCTTCTGCTATAAAGCAGCAGCTGAAATAGGTGTAGACAGCTATTGAGGAGATTCCCCCCCCCCCAAAAAAAAAAAAAAAAAATCAGTGAATTTTTAATACTAAGTTCAATCATTACCTTAATTTTCTCTAGGGAGATGGAATAGCATAGCAATTCACTGGCATGAAACTGACTTTGTTAACAGTTCTTACATCTCTTCCAAAGGTGCAGTGTTGCAAACTTTTTTGCTGAAGGTAGGTATATATTCTGCCATAGCTTTTTAATGTGTAAGAATTTAATAGACTATAAAAATATATTTGACTACCCTTGAAAAAGAAACAGTGTGCACGGATAGAACAGGACAGGGTAGAATGCTTTCAAAACACTTGCAAACAATAATTATACGTGAGGATAGACCTGGAAAAATAAGGCCGAGAATTTACTTGCTTTACTGTAAGTTTTTTCTGATGTCCTATTACTATTAAGTATTCTTTGAACACTGATAGAAAACTTATTATATGATAATGTACCTAGTGACAATTTTGCCTTTTAATGAAAATTAATTTCTGTAAGAATTGCTTTTGCTGAAGAGAAAAGAACATAATTTTGTCTGATTTAACCTACCATGTTACATCATATCTATTAATACATTTGTTTTCTATAATTTATAATAGGGTAGCTAATTATGATGATAAAAATCTGTCTATAAGCAGAAGGTTATCTGTAACCATACCTTGCAGTAAAAGCTAGATGTTTTCATCTGAGGATGCGACTTTATGGCATTTTACAGATAGAAAAAGAAGATTCTGATAGCTTTTCTTGTGATTTGCAATCATCAGGACCAACAGACCACTGTGAAGCCTCAGATTCTCTAAGACCTCTATTTTAGTCAGATAAACCAATTTTTCCTGAGTCAGTCGCTTGTTTTAAGTTAGATATTTCTTCAAAGCATAAAAGTTTTTTTTTTTTTAATGTAATTATGGAAACAAAATCCTGCTATCCTTGAAATGAAAAAAAGTGGAAGGGAAAATGACAAATTCAATCTTTAGACATTAGAATTGGAAGATAAGGGATTGACACTTTAGGTATTATTTTGACCTTTTCAAGATGAGAGAGTGAAGTTTGTATCATTTGGTATTTAACAGAAATATCTTAATGCCATATCAAATAATTTCCTTTTTTGTATTTAAAGGATTAGATTTAGTAACATATGTCTAAGATTGGTACAGCTTTTTCTTATTTAAAAATAAGTGCTTCCATGTTTTTTGCAATTTGTGGTACACTTAAAATGTCTCTGCTGCTTTGTGTTTTAGTAGTATGTGCACATTTTTGGGAAGTGTCACTTTCTCAGAAATCTTACTCTGCTCTTCCTGGCTTTTGAATGAATCCGTTAAATATCATGAGTGAAAATAAAAAGTTACTTACAAACTTCAGTTTTCAAGCCTTTATTGTAGAAAGTTGTGATTCAGGAGGCTGGGGAATTTTAGGGAACAAGCTAATGGTAAGTCTTAGTGAAAGTTTTCTCTGCAATGGTGTTCTTAAAGAAACCTAATGCAATCTTTGGATGTCTTCAAAAAAAAAAAAAAAAAACACCAAATGATTTTGTTTTCTTTACAGAGAATTACTAATTCTGTGACCAGAGTTTTCATTCTGGTATACATTCTTCAGAAAAAAAGTGAGAATATTGCAGTGCTGAAGCAAGTTTGGAGTAGGACTGCCAATATGTTCTAGGGCTGGAGAACAAACTGTATAATGTAAGACTTAAGATTTTAAGTCTTCCTTTTTATTCTAGAGGAGGGATTGGTTTGGGTGCATGCTGACGTGTGGAAAAGATAACTGAATGCGATGAGCTTTTTTGTGCTGTTGACACAGACATAAAAGCTGGTGATTAAAAGCAGAATGTGTGTAGAAGTTAGATTTTGAAGTACGTAATTTCCTTAAAATAAGATCATCTAAATGTTGGAACAACTTTACAATAGAGGACCTTCAAGGACCTGCTTTTGAAGTCCTTTAAGACAACATTAGGTTGCTTGGTTATTAAAAAAAAAAAAAAAAAAAAAAAAAAAAAAAAAAAAAGCCACAAATAATCCCTTAAAGCTTCTACATGGCCTGGAAGGAGAAGATGATCCTTCCAATATTGGAATTTATTAATCTAAGTAGAGGCCTTGAGGAAAACAAAATTGCCTTTGTGGTATCAACATGTTATTACTACAAAGATCATAATCAAACCTCATGCTTCAACTTTCCATTGTTAAGGCTCAGATTAGGGATTTTTCCAATATATAATTAATTAAGTGCACTCTGGCTCTGTTTCACTTTTCTTACCATTCTGTAGAGCATCAGAGACTGGCCACAACTAGAAATAGGTTACTGGATAAGCATTACCGGTGCAGTAGCATTTGGGAGCTCGTTACTTCCCCCCCCCCCCCCCCCCCCCACACACACACACTGTCAGGGTCCTCCTGGTTGGCTAAAGAAATAGCCTTTTCTCTACCATTAACTTACTGGTAAAGCTGATACTTTGTAGAATAGGTTTTTAAAAAATATTTTCATTTTAATCTTTAGTAATTTGCTTTGTAGACCATTTACACTTACTGTTACTTCTGTCTCTCTCCTGTTTTGTGCCCATGATGTGCTATTCAGCGTCAGAGCTGAAATACTTCCAGTGCGTTTGGTCTAGGTGTAAGGATCGCTGTCTAGGTGATGCTTAAGACTGCAGTAGACAGGAAGGCTGGCTGATGTAATGGTCCCTTTTGACTTGAAGGTGAACTGAGCTGTCTGTAGTAAAATAAGTTTTGAAACTGTACTCCATTCAAGGCATCAGATAACGTAAAAAAAAAAAATTAAATGTTTCTATAAATGTTAGTCCCACAGATTGTTAAACCCAGGGCTAATAAGAGATCACTGTACTGTTGGGCTTTTGACTATGATCTTGGTATAACTTAATATTTTTACTGCTATTTTAAAGACATCAAAAAGAATAAGAAATAAGGATATTTTCTACATTGAGTCTGCTGGGCTTGAAAAAATGATTGTTGCAATTTGCATGTAAACAAATAAAACATCATGAGACATGATGTTTTATCATTATCATTAGTTTGATTAAAAACCGACATTGTTTTTGAAAAGTCTGCCTTTGAATTTGTTCATCTGCAGAAGAGGTTTCTTGGAGTCTGATATGTTTGCTGATTTTGCTCTCAGAAGTTGTTTGTCAGATCTCTTCTAGTTTCTATAATCTTTGGCATTTAATGCATAGATATTTTTCTTGCTCCTTTAGTATTTGTTCCATGCAAGTCTGACAAATATACCTCTGTTTCTCTGACTCGTGGTATTGTCTGTGTCTTGTTAATCTTTCATCTCCCTTCCTAATAGTTATATCTGTAAAGATTTGAGTTTTCTATATGTGTTAGGTAAGTGCATGTGACTTTGATCTCATTATTGATAGCTTTATTTCTAATTTGACCTTTCTCTAAATTTTTCATTCATTTTAACTCATCAGCACTTTGACTATTAGTACAAATCAGTTGACTATTTTGTAAAGAAAGTCAGAGCATGTGCTGAAGAAAACAGTTTACGAAATATTTTTATTATAGCAATATATTGTATGGCTGCAAAGTTTTCCCTAATGAAGGCTGTGTCTAGTCTAGTTTTTCTAGTGTTTTGATTGTTCTCCAAAATGTATTATGATACTCAATGTCAGTGCTTGAGTGACATTGCGGTGTATCCCATCAAACTGACCTTGTATTTGTCTAAAGTAGAATAAGTAGTCAGATGGGTAGAAATCCTCCGCTCATTTTTTCTAAAGATTCTAGCCCTATTTTTTTTTTTATAAGGAGGGTTCAAAATATATAATAATGCACTATGATGGTAGGGCAGCTTTCATCCTTTTTTTTATTTTTTTATTTTTTTTTATTCTACAGTTAACTGGAAAATGTCTTATATAAAAGAATGCTGTAAGTTAACCTAGTAGTCTGGTTTTTTTCAGCAAAAGCCCTATTTTGGTTTTACTCCTCTCAAGGTGTTCAGGAGGCAATTCTGTAGTTGATGTCCATTCTCTCCTCGAGTGAAATGTTCATCACATGGCAGAGGTAGCAGGGAAGGAAATAAACAATTTCCTCCTAAGCAAACAGTATGAAATATTTCTAGGCACAGAAGATTATGGCCTTGTGTTGGTTCTATCAGTCTTCTCCTTTTCTTCGTATAAAAAGTGGATGTGTTTTGTGCAGTTTATTTGTGTCTGTATGCAAACATTTTGCACGGAGCTTTTATAAATTAGGTGATTCTTTGCTAACAAATCTGTGAAGAGATGGTAGTTCTGTCGTGATGCAAACACACAGATGTATTCAAGTGCCAGCTGTACAAGGCATCTGTTGTTTTTTTCTTCTGTATCCATATTGCAACAATAAGATGAAAAAAGATAAGAGCCTCAGTATAATTATATATTTTATGTTTACTAATATCAGCATGTTGAAGTAGTTAGTTGAATTTGTGCCCATAATCTTTAAAATTTCTGTTGATACCTCTGCATTAAGAAGCTAGTGTAATAATGAGGATATATAACAAAAACTTGTTGATAAGCTATGAGAGCACTTGCAAGAATTTTATTTATAATGGGCTTACTATTGTGACTAAACTGCAAAAAGCAGCATTTCACATTCCTGTCCTAACTCTCCCCTTTGCGTAGCCATCATTGGTACACCAAAATATAGTCAGAGCTTTTCTCGCCAACAAGACTTACATGAACCTTCAGTACTTTAGTTTATCAGAAGAAAAACTTCTTTTTTTTAACTGGAAGTCTCCTTATTTTATTTTCATTACATTCATACAGTAATAAAATGATGTATGTAGTATTAGTGATGTGGAAGCAGATGGAAAGCAGCAGGAAAACATTCATCATCTTTTCCTCTTAGCAGCCTTGAGTTCAGAGTCATCCTTAAATGAGTTGAAAGGAGTTGGGAGATCTAGAATTTAAAAGCCATACCTTGGATTCAAAATTAGGTCTAGATAATTAAACTGTAAGCTAATAAGAGCTTACTGTAATTGCATCTGGTTTCTTCTACAACCTGGGTCATGGAATTCCCTGTTTGAAGAAGATGGGGAATCATGAAGAGTTCAGCAGAGGTGACAGTGTTAGAAAAAGCTGCACTATGCTGTGGCTCTGTGCTGGCAAGCCAGTTCTAGCTTTTGCAACCCTATTCTGCGTCTTTTCCTGGTTTTCATATTTCTATTTCCTTTCTTCATTCTGTGTTCATTAGACCTTTACCAAACCCTTTTGGTGAGATAACCCTGGGGGAGAATTCCCTTTGGAGGAGAAAGAAAGGACGTGTTACATTAAACCAGCAGTAGAAAAGTACTACAGTGGGTCAGCACAGAATCTGTTACATGTGAGAGCCTGTGGGAGGAAGGGATGGGAGCGTACAACCTGAGCTGGGAGAGGGAAGGATAGCTATTATAACTGTTTGCAAGTACTTTTGGCTGTTCAGGGTACTCTTACTGGTTTTTAATCGCTCTGGCACAGAAATGAATGCTTATCTGTATCCATAATCCTCGTTCTTCTGCCTTGAGGGAATTGATCTGCAAGCTGAGGAGATATAAAGGAGCATAAAGAAAGATCACTCAAAAGGCTCACACTTTCAGGGGATTGAAAAATGATGCATTTGTAAAATAAATCCAATGCTCCAGTGCAGGAGAATCCTTGCTATATAGTATTCTGTTATTCTGTTCAACAGTGAAATGAATTTCCCTGATTTCTTCTCTTCCTCCCTCCTCCCCCCTACAAAAGAACATGTTATCAAGTTGTTACTAAGACCTGATTTCCCCCCCCCCCCCCCCCCAAAAAAAAAAAGAGAACTTTATATCAGCCTTGTATTATTCTTCATTAAGGTACACAGCTTTTGGAGTGGAATTTATAAATTTAAATTACACTGATTCAATTAATGTTCCTGTTTCTAATGAATAGATAGTGCTCAGTCGCAAATGAGATTAGTAAGAACTATTGCTTTGAACAGGGAGAAGATTAAAACAACCAGAAGAAAATGCTAAAAAGAGAAGTTTTTCCTTGTGCTTGTGACTCTTATCCCCACCCCCAGCTTCCTCTCCCCTACTTTGGAAACATTGCTTTAAAAAAAAAAAAAAAAAAAAAAAAAAAGAGCAGGCACTTGTGTTTCCACCCTTTTATGTCATAGTTTGTGTATGCAGCAGTTAGCCATGAAGCAGGACTTCCCAGGAAAGTGTCCACAGTTGTCTGAAGACTCATGAACTTCTGAGGCTCTGTGCAGCCAGGAACACAAGCTTTATGGTGTAAGAAAGGAGCACAAGTATGACTTTTTTTGGCTATTCCCACTTGTTTCTCCTAATTGGCTCCTAGGACCTTTCTAAAATACCCTTGACCTTCACTTTATATTTATCTGATAAAGAAATAACTTGCATATCACTTCCTGATCGTAGACTATCATGTTCTGTGGAATGAAAAGAAAGATAGGGTATGGAGGGAGGACTCTGACTTGGAGCAAGTACTTTTGACCCGATCCATATTACTACTTTTGAATTCCAGTGCTGCTAATAAAGTTATTTGTTTTTAGCCAATGCTGCTTACCAAAGTACTGGTAGAATGTTCTTGTCACAGTTGGCCAAAATGAAGTTATGACAAACAAATAACTCATTTGAGTAACGAGTATTACCTGTGGTTCTGTTGGTATGATATATAGTAGAAACTGCATGTTCTTGAAGCTTGAAATGTTCTCTGTCAGGGCACCAGATTTGCCTGGTTCTTAATCATGTTTTTCTGCTACCCTTTTCTCCTGAGAAAGCATGCTTTGGCCTGAGTTATCTTTTTAGCTTGTTCTTCTTAGCATCCTTAGTGTTGAGAAGATCAATCATGAGGCTGTGTAAATGTCAAGTCAAATGGTCAAAATGGCACTGTTATCTTCAGCATGGGCTTAACTGTTACTATATACTGAACTGCTATTTCCATATATGCTAATATAATGTTTGCAGTATTGACTTTTGTGATTTCTGTTCTGATATAATCTGTTGTACCAATCTATGAAAATAATTATTTCTTTTAGGTAATAAATATATTATTGGAAGAGATTTATAGATGCACCATTCTGTGGCTTTTTGCATTTTTCTAGCAGCAATAGGCTGCTAATATAAAGTAACCGGACTTGAATCTCACTACTTTTAAAGTGCTTTTTGAAGGGCCTTTGAAGTGCTTAAAATAATAAATAGCACCCTCTAGTTATTAGCCTCAGTATGCGCCTATAAAATTGTATATTTGGGGAAGAGTTTCTGTAGGCAAAATGTCCCACTTTTTTTTTCTATTATTTCTTTGACTGCTGTCTTTTTGTGCATCTATTGTATGTTGTTTTTCTGCTGTATACTTGTTATATAAACTATTTTATTACACCAAGACATTTGCGATAAACAGTTGGCAATTGTATGCAGTTTTCCTGAAAATTCTTGAACAGCTTGAGCTGATCCAAAAGACAAGCAAGTGCTGTGGCAGGAATTGTGTTAAACTCTATAAAATAAAGCAGATATGGGCAAGGGGAAACACCCTCCTTTACCAATACTTAGTATATGTTTGTACAGCTGGCAACTTGTGCTGCTTCATATTCGTTGACCTAGAAGTAGCCAACATTTTAATGCGTTCTTGGAGGGGAAAAAGGTGTTATGGAAAAGAACTGCCACATCAAAGGCTCTCCTCAGCTTGTAAAATGGTTTCCACCACTACCTTCCTCAACCCTATCGGAGCACTCAGCACTTTCTTCCTCTCAAAAGAAAGCATGCCTTTTGGTTAAGAAATGGCCTTAGAGTTTTATTTATATTAAAACGATGAAAGTGATTACAAAGACCTGTAGTTGAAACAAAAGTTCATTAAAGATACAATGTTAATTCTGTAGAGTGTGTCTATATCAAATATATTGTCATGATTCAGCTGTGCCATATAGTGTGGCAAGTACTCCCTTTACAAGTGGTTACTCTACAAAGCATTTTTTAAATGACTAGAATATATTCTAAAGCATCATACTTGTTAAATGATGTGTGTGTTGGTCAGATCTGCTCTTTCAAAGTCTTATTTTGGTACAAAAGAAAGTAAGTGCTTGATTAATGGTTGCACAGAACAGGTTCTTGACCATTGCAAATATCCTAATTCAATATGTAATTATACCTTCTCTAAATGTGGAAAGCTTCTATTGACCCCTTGTTCTCCAGCATTCTGGTTGTATTGTTGGATTTTTTTTCATTTAATGTACTAAATAGGCTTGTTTTGTTTTGCTGAAGTAATTTAAAAATAAGATTACAAAATGATTCATTCTACTGTTTTTCCCCTCTTAATTTTTTTTTTCCTTTTCAATTTGTCTGTGCATGAAGGAGATCGAAGTCGATTTGGGGACTACAGAAATCTGTTGAAGAATTATTTTTCTTTGTTTTTCCTGTTAAAATTATATGTTTCTTTCTTCATTCTAGCACAAGTCCACCTTACTGTTGTGTAGATCTATACTCTTTGCGAACAGGAGAAATGGTCAAATCCATACAGTTCAAAACTCCTATTTATGATCTGCATTGCAATAAAAGGTAAGGATATCCAATCTATTCTCTATGTTAGGACATGTAAAATTTTAGTAACAAATATAATTTTTGCATGCTTTTGCAATGGATTTCGCTTGAGAATCTCAGAAGTTTCATATATGAAATCATTTTATCTTCTCTGAATTGTGGTGAGGGTGAGTTTGAATCAGTGGAATCCTGATTCAGGAGAAAAGGAGCCGTAGGTATTTTAATTAAAGAAGTTATGTTTGTGCAACTCAAGGTCTGACTGTGACCATAGAGTTTATGTCCCTCTTCCTTGTATTCCTTGTTCTGTCAGCTACATTGCCTTGCTGCACATCAAAAGCCTGAACGTGCCATAGGTGCTCTACGGGAAATAATGTTTCTGTGACTCACATAACAAAGCAGTATCTCTTAGTTGGAATAACTCCCCTAATTTCTGAGAGAAAATGGCTTAGAAGGCTCAGCATCAGGTTTTAAATACCTTGTTCAAATAGAATCAGAGGTTTAAATTTTTCTGAATTGTCTTCAAGCCATTGTATCTTCAAGACATGCAAAACTGAATATGCTTGTAGTTTACTGCATCTTTTTCAGAGAGAACAGAAAACCCAGAATGCCTCTTCTGTATGAGGATATCGATGCTCCTTGCTAACAGAGAATTTCATGCAGTGATTTGGCTGGAGACCATGCCTGTGCTGCCTACTCTGATTCTTTCTTCTACCCTATTATTGCTGTTATTAGTCATTATATGTGAAGTATCTTACGGAAGTTGTGGAATATTCTTCTGTTAGAGATTTGAAAGTGGAAAAGCTGCCGCATTTCCTTGACGATATATATTTGTTTGCTGAAATTAACGGTCCTTCAGTAAGGAAGGTGCCAAAATGACGTAAGTCATTAAAAAAAAAAAAAAAAAAAAAGTGCCTATGTTGTATGGCAGTAGATGGCATGTTTGATGTTAAGAACGGAAGAATATGACCTGCATCAAACTCATGAAACTAAAGGAAGCTAGTAGGATTGGATATTTTTTTAAAAATAATAATAATAAAAAAATAAGACTAGAAGCCACAAACATTTTGTTAGTCATTTCTATCATTCTACAATTGAAACCTAAACATTATCTAAATCAGGTTAAGTGTAAATTACAGAAGAAGATTAGTACTGTGGAACAAACAGCTTTAATACCACAGCTAATTTAATAATATGGAAGATATTTTGATGGTATAAATGTCTTTAAAGAAGTAAAGGGTAGTAGTGCTTATTATCTCTAGTCAAACTGATTATCATAGGATGCAAGTGTGATCCTTATATCAAAAAATAATTTGTCTGAAGTCGTTGAGTTGGTGAAAATTATATGTCATGAAAGAGGTCATTGTTCCTTTAAAAGTCTGCCAGAATGAGTTCAGTACTTATCTGTGCAACTGTCTTTTTAAAAATTTAAAGTTCCCGTGTGTATGGTGTGATGATAGTAAATCTTTCCAGCCTGGCCTCCTAGCAGAAGAAAAATCCAATTGTAAAAACAGTCAAAAGGCAAATCATCATTTAAAGTCTCTCCCAACTAAAAAGTCTTTCCAGGTGCTAATGTTTCTTTTCTGAAGTGGTAAAAGTGGAAAAGCAACTTCAAAGCTATGTGGCTGTATCCAGGGTAGCTGCTTTTCTGGAATGTATCAGATTCTGTTGTTATCCAAGGAAAGTTCACTATTTCAGATTGAAAAAGTATTAAATGGCCAAGTGTAGTGCTAATGGTGCATTAACTGAAGACGAATGGACTCCAAAATTTGAAATTAAAATAAAATTTGAGTTGCAGAAGAATGGAAAAGTGTTTATTATTTATGTATTTGTACTCCAAAATCATCCATCTGGTAGGTTTCATTTTATACAGAAAGACAGTCCATCTTCAGAGAGTAGAAAATAAGAA
Source organism: Rhea pennata (assembly GCF_028389875.1). Taxonomy (NCBI): domain Eukaryota; kingdom Metazoa; phylum Chordata; class Aves; order Rheiformes; family Rheidae; genus Rhea; species Rhea pennata. The sequence goes on from NC_084682.1 coordinate 2,991,090, forward strand.
ATCTGCAGGATGTGTTACAGTCAAATATGCAAAAGTTTTCTCTATATACATTACAGTTGCACATGCATCCAAAGTCTTTCCACTATTAGTTGGCTAATTTTCTTTTGGGCCTTCTGGAGGAAGTTACTTTGAATTGATAGGTGTCTTTTGTTTTTCTCCTCTTTAAACTTAAGCAAGTTAAAGATTCCTTGTAACTAAAACTATTATTTTGTCCGAAACTGATACTAATTTATACGTATGCAGAGTTGTCTACTCTTAAAAATTGGGATTTAAATTGGAAGAGGGGAAGTAGGAAGAACCTTTTGTGATAAGTAAGCTACAAACAAATAAGAACTCCTACATTAATTTCTTTCATGACTTAGTATCTGAATCCCTCTTGAGTTAATTTTTGTCCTCTTCTGGTAAGTGAGTTGCTGCTGTGGAAGCAGCCGTGTGCTCCCTGACACTGGCATGGTAAATCTGTGAATATGAAAGACACTTGTGCAAAGTTGACCCTTGATCGCTTCCTTCCTCGCAAGAATTCATGCATCTCCTTCTATATAGAGGCAGACTGATAAACAGCACAGTGACCGAGTGCCAGGGCAAGCTGTTGTGGCTGCAGAGTTCTAAAGGACCTGAAGATGCCGAGCCTGGTGTTGTAGTGCGTAAATCTGCTTCTGGGCTGTACAAATGGGCAGTGGCTGGCGTCACAGCAGCCTTGTGAACCGGCTGGGAGCTACAGATTCAAGTCTAAATAATTTGCCAAATGTGTTGGTTAAAAAAAAAAAAATGTAGCAAAGAGCAAAAAAGAATGGTAGTTGCAAAGATAAATCATGCGTATTGGAGGAGTATTAATATAACTTTTCTAGAGGGAAATCGTAACTCAAAATTATTTATATTATCTGAAAAAAACAGTAAGTATGTGGGTAAGGGGTTATTTATTTATTTATTTATTTATTAAGATTTTTATTATATTCCTTTACTGAAGACTCTTACAGGCATTAAGTTTTTATGGTATAAGAAGGAGATTTTTTTTGTGGCTAAATAGTTAAAAATAGGAAATAAAAAGCCAGAGTTAGTTGATTTTTCACACTGATGGGAAATCAACATTGTTTTTTACTGTGTGGAGACTCATGTGGTTCAGCATCTTCTTATCTGCATATTACAGTACAGAATAACATCAGTGGTTTTCTAAGGATCATCACTTTCAAGTAAAGCATAGGTACATATTTTAGTCACTCAGAGATACTATTCATTTTTTGATACAACATATGTTTCCAATTAAAGTTATTAGATCAAAGTTTGATAATGCTCCATTTTGTCAGCTAATTAAACTGGTTCATATCTCATATTTTTCCTAATATGAGAATAATCAGATTTTTATTACGTTGAATTGCTAAGGATTGCAGATAATCAGTAGATTCTATCTGTTTGTTGGTCAGCTTTCCAATGAGGTGCTTTCTACAGTTCAAGGACATTGTTTTAGGAAACCGTTATTATAGGAAAAGACATATTTCAATATTAAAGCTTTCAATGTGTTACACTTGCCACATTTGCATGTTGGACTTAGTGTGATGTTTCATGTGTAGTTAGGTAGCTTTTGTTCTATTAATGTCTTTCAAATAATGAACAGATAGTTTATAAAGTGTGAACATACATGAGTGTGTGTATAAGCATACACCTGTGACTCTCACTAATTGACACAAATCCTGTTTCTCTCAATTTTATTTTTGCTGATGTACTGCTTTTAGTAAATAAGAAACTGATGGTTTAATAAATTTGCAATGAGATTGGCAATAGGATTATTTCAAATTTAGCTTGTGTTCTACCGATTGTTGATTTGATTGTTATTTGAATCATTGAAAGTAATTGAGGATCCTTGCAATTCCATTCTCTTTCTTTTTAATGGAGCTTTTACTGCAGGAGGTATATCATAAATATGCTATGTTGTTCTGTATCAGATCTGTGTACTTCCTGAAATGAAGGTTATGTGGTTGGGATGAGAGAGAATCCTCAATAACTGCCATGTATTGGTAACCTGGCAGTTTATCACCGTAGAATTTATATTGATGCTTTTGAAATAATTACATTTAGATATTGAATCTTTAAACCAATGCATTTAATGTTTAAAGTACGTGTTCCATTTCTGTGTTTTCAGGATACTCGTTGTAGTCTTGCAAGAGAAAATTGCTGCCTTTGACAGCTGTACCTTCACCAAAAAATTCTTCGTTACAAGTATGTATAATGTTGTCTTTGGTCTTTTTGCTCTAGTGAGTAGGTGGACTGATGTAAAACTTTTTTGTTTTGTTTTGTTTTGTTTTCAGTTGTTGTCAGAATGAAGTTGTATGCCAGAAATGCAGCAGGAAGTATTTGACTTTTTGTATCCCCAAAGCATCTGCACATTTCCTCGACTTCATTTGGAGTTTCAGGAAATTTGTTTCTTCTTTTATATAGTTCCATTACTCTGTGAATCTGTGACTCTTTGCACATCTCTTGGTGCTGTAGCTAATTTTTCATTTGCAGTGAAGATTGCTTACATTGATATTCCTACGTAGTTCAAATACTCTTTATTTTGCAGAAATACAGAGACTGTATTTTGAGTTTTGTGTTGTTTGGATAATCAACAGATCGAAAACAGATTGATAGTGATCTGTGTACTTTTTTGTTGTTGTTGTTCCTGAGTCCCAAGTACTTTTGTTCTTTAATTTCTCCCTAGTTTAGCAGCCCCCAAAGCTCAAGCAGGTCAGTGATTGCTACCGCACCAAAAGATGCATTTGTCTGCAGGCGCTCTATCTTGAGCGTGGAGGGACTGTTTGCTGGTGACTCCCCTTCATCCCTCCCTACTTGCCTCTTAGTAGGAGGCAACAGATTGTAGCAGATAAGGTGCTCTCCAAAAGCTATTCCTCTGCTGCGAGTGTCCCTCTGTCTGCTGCGCTAACATCTGTAATGCAGTAATTTACATGCTAGTAGGGAAAGACAATAGTTTTCTACTTTTGCTCTGAGTTGTTACTAGATGTAGTTAGGATTAGGGTGCAATTTATCTGCTCCCAGGACTGTGTGTGTTGTCTATATAATTCTGAATGCCAGGAAATTATTAGCCTGAGAAAAATGACAATATAATTTCACCAGGTGGCTAATGAACAGTGCTAGTGTTCATTCATTAGGTTAGCCTCTTAAACTCCTTAGATTGCTGAGAGATCGTAATTTACTTTGGAAATATTGGAGCTTTATTGTTAAAAAGGAAAAGCTGAAACTTCCTGAGTATATTTTCAGTCACAATAGGAAAAGTTCTAAATTATCTTATCTTTCTGTATTACCTGTGTGTTTAAAGAAAAATCTATTTATAAGAAGCTATTTCTTACAAGAGTTTGAAGAAAAGCACCATTATGTAGTAATATTAAAGTTGCCAATAGGTGTCAGTTTCTTCCTATGCATGAACATAAGATACCTAAGAATCTGCTAGTGTTCAGTAAAGACAACCAAAAGGAGAGAGGCTTGCTTTTTTTTTTGTTGTTGTTGTTTTTGGTTTTTTTTTTTTATTAATCTTCATTTTTGTTCCACCAAAGAGAATCAGGGTACAAGCCTTGCTTTATTTTAGGTCAAAAATTCAAGAGTCTCCATTAAGGATGTATTTCAACAATCTGCTTTTCTAACTCCAGTTATCTACAAAGAAAAAAGATACTGAAATTTGTTTTTAAAAACTGACTGAACTGGATTTTGTGGAACAGAGATCTCTTACTCCTAACAGTAACTTTAAATTTTCAATGCATTTTTGTGAAACAGACGTGGAATTTAAAGACAACAAAAACCAAACTTCTGCAGATATTCAGAATGTTCTCAACCTTTCTTCTAGCTCTGGAGTTCCAAAACTCAGTTAAAGATATTACTCACTTTGGCTTAGGTGTTTGAAAATGCTGCATAACCCAGCAAACAGCTGCTGCTGGCATCACTGCCACCCTCCCACCACCTTGCTTGCCTGTGGCCAGTGACGGAGGTGTGACTGGGTAAAAATAGTGTGCTGCTCTTCTGGGTGAATGACTTTCTTGGATATGTGCTGGTGGCTAGTTGTCCTGAGGTTTTTGAAGCTCTGTTGTTCCACTTAGTAGCTTATGCTGTCAGTGAGTGTAATGCGCTGGCATGTTAAAGGCTGCAATGGGGCTTCTGTCTTAACTTTCAGGTTTTGCATGTACTGAAATCTAGACCTGACAGTACATTTTTAAAGGCTTAAATTATTCTGATGTGTAAATTCTTTTGAAATTTGATATAAGTGAGCTATCTTGTTAGCTGCTTTGATTTCTGACAATCAGCCAACTGGTCAGCAGCTGGGCTCTTGTGAATCATTTTGCTTTAATTTAGGAAAGGGAAATGTTGGTTTCAGTTGAGAAGGTAGAAATCTCTGAAAAGGAAGATTGGCAAAAGGTCTTATAGACTTTTTTTTTTTTTCCTCCTATTATTGGGGTATCCCTGCTCTGCAAAATGGTCAGACTACGTCCTGTCATGACTGTGGACCCCTCCTGATGCACCTCAGTTGGAATGCAACAGTGAGAATGACAGGGGCTACCTTGCGAGTTTGTCTTCATGAGGAGTATTCTCAGCTGTGTTATTCAAATGCTTTTGGTTGGAAGCAAGGGCGTAAGGGCCAAAAATATGAAATTAGGATCACTAGTGCTTTGAAGACATTTCTGTGACAGTGTAAACCATTGGAAAAAAAGAAGAAAAAAGGACAGGTTTGTGAAAAAAGACTTGGTGATAATACAAGAAATCACATCTCCCATCTGTATCTACTTAATGGAGTATAAGCTTTAGAACCTCATTGAGACAGCTTAAATGCAGACATAATTAAGCAGAAGCACTTGTCCATTTTGTTGACTATTCATACATGGAAATTAAATGCAGAACATACAATTAAAAGCAGTGTTAAGAATTCTGAAGTTTAGTGTTCCTCAGCCTTGCTAATGCAGCTGTGTTACATATGAATAGTATTTGTCTTTCTGTTTTTGCTTTTGTGGTTGAATGTGTAGCTTAATATATTGTTGTAATAAATATACCATAAAATATTCAGGATGTAGGACATGGTCAAGTTTATGCTGCTGTTGGAATGTTTAACTGTTGCATTTCCTGATTCTTTTTTTTTTTTTTTTTTTTGAGCTAACAGTGAAAATTTGAGATAGTAATCTTCTTTTCTTGGGGGGAGGAAGGGAGGCAGAGTGGTTTTTCATGAAATTAGATGGAAATAGGCTGATTTGGCTTGAGTGGCAGAGTGCCAGCATATTTTACTTGTTCCTTTTGTAACAAAAACTCACTGCACAGGTGCTCCAGTGTTGGTGTGTGAATTCAAGACACACGTTTAAACTTAGGAAAGGTAATGTTCGATAGTCACAGAAAAATTACTTTTGCATCTCAATCCTATATATTCACTAATGTATCCTGTGAAGTTGTCTTATTTCAACAGCAGCTAAGGAAAGGCAAACCGTCAGTGTGCAGAGAGCTCATGCCCGCTACTGTCACGTGGCAGTCTGTTCTCCACCATGCCTACATTTGGAGTCAACTCAGTTTCATTAAGAAAAGACTTGCATTAAAGGGAAATCAAAACGATATAGGTTGTGAATTTGCTGTTTGAAGTGCTTGTGTGGCCAAACCCAACAAATTTATTTCATACTTATAACAAAAATATGTTTCTCTTGGTAGCTGTGAATGTAAAGTTTTACTCTGGTTAATGTAAGATTTCCTTTGGAGTCTTTTTTCCTGATACTGCATTTGACTGTAAGACCAAAACCTAAAGTGATGTACAGGCTTTTTTTTTCCTGCTTTGTTCTGTAAAGAATAGATGCAAAAAAGCTGAATTTCATTGATTTCTATTCCATCAGTGTTCCTACAACCCTTCTCGAAAAATGCTTACTTAGTGAACATTGATGATTATGAATATGGCCTGATGGACACTTTCTTCTCTGTAAAGAATATCCTTCCCACCCCCAAAGCCCTAAGTAAAGATTATCACAGATAACATCGTGCATGTGGCATCATCTTTGTGTCCGATAACTAGTGCCTGCTCAGTTTCTCTGGCCCTTCCACTTCTTATATTGATATATTCTCCATCCGTTATTCTCTAGGGATGAAGACAGTTATTGCAGCCATTAGCTGGCACCACATTTCTATTGATGCTGTACAGCTAGAGCCTTAAGAGGTAATTTTCCAGATTTTAGTCAGAGTACTTTATTGTATATAGTCTCAAACGACTTTTGCCTTACCACATGCCAAAAATTATTCAGTATATATTAAATGCACCCCACCTGCACCTCTCAAATAAAATAAGAAAAAACAGTATTTGACTCTCTGATTTGTAATTTGACTGTTGTAGTCCTGTCTTCACTGACACTCACGTACAAGAATAGAATGTGGGTTTCAGTTTGTCACGGGACTGATCTGGAAGTCATCTAGGGTTTTTGTGCATTTTTTTAAGCTTTGTTGGAATGCCTTTTCCCTGATCGACACATAGAGAACAGTTTGATCTCTTTACTTTGAAGTAAAAACTCTAGATGTCTCGTGAAAAAGTTTAATACCCAAAGAGTTATAAGCAGAGCTCTTGAAGAATGTACATTTCCCTTCTCAGCCATGATCACTAAGTGGTATTTATCTTGGGCATCCCACATGCTATAATAATTGATAGGATTCCTGTGTCTGTGGAGGGAGACTGTTGGTTCGAATTGGAAGTCCTTAAATGCAGGTGGGAAGAAAGCTCTTGTTTCAGAATGGCTTCTTGATCAGTGAAGAGAAGCCAAGTACATTCCTGTGAATTGTCCACAGGCTACTGGTAGTTTCTGCATCAGTAACATACCTCTGTGTGTGTGTATACATACATATATGTATGTGTGTGTGTGTATATATATATATATATATATATGTTTGTGTGTGTATATATATATATATTAAAAAAATAAAGGAGAACCTCATGTACTTTGTAATTACCATCTGTGAGAAATGCTGATTCGATCTTGTTTTTTAATTTTTAACAATGTTGTTTACCAGAGCTTTTTTTTTTTAATCTGGTAATCCATGTGTCACTATTACAGGATAATTAGGCTACTTTTTGAAAAAGCCTTTATGACAAGGTGGAAGATGTATGGAAAGAAATGTCTTTGTGGCTTACAAGTTATTGTATTATATTTCAGGAAAGCATAAATGTTACAGAAAAATTCCATAAAGACAGTAATAAGTAATTCACACCCGAGACTTATATCCGTATGTCCTGCTTTTGACAAATTTAAAAATTATATATAGAACAGGAAATGCTGTTGGCTTTTGTGTAAGCTATTTTTAACTAAAAAACCCAGATCTTGAATGTTAAAGGCCAGAACAAGCAATCTTATTCACATTGTCCTGTACAGGAACAATAACCTCTGTAGTGATATTATTATTTGTCACTGTCCAATTGTCTGAGAGGTTGGAGCATAGTTTGTCCTGAAACCAGTAGAATTTGTTAAATTAATCAACCAAGCTTAACAGCCATTAAAGGCTGCAGTTATCTATAGTAAAAGCTCTGTCACTGGTCTTAAACATGAACACTAACACTAACAATAAAATACTTGAAAATGCCATGACAGCATTGAAAGGGAAAGGAGGTTTCTATAGTAATTAAGTATGTAAAAAAGATTCCTGGCTTGAGTCTGTGCGAGGGAATTCTCCCATGCCAGGATCGCTCAATGCTACATTGCAGCATTGAGGCTACTGTGAACATAACACACACAAATATTACCCTGTGAAGAGAAGTGATGACAGTATATGGGGCATTTGTGGACTTAATTTTTCACTTTTTCTGGAATTTTCTAGTGTTTCTTGGAGAAAGTGCTACAAGGATTGGAAAAAACAAACAAAAAACCCTACATGGCAAACATGGTTTTACAGTTGGGTGCATCCTGCTGGTTTGCTCTGTTGTTCGCTTTTTATGGGTGATACTTAAGCAGAAGGAAGTACAAGAACAATAGAAGAGTCCTGGAAAGTATGTGACTGGGAGAGTAGTAACATTTACATAGGGCCTTTCATCTAGAAGGAACCCAAAGGAATTTATAAACTATTACTTTATACAATTTATAAACACATAAATTTGGTTTACTTGGTTATGCTAAAAAAAATAAAAAATAAACAAGAAACATCAGGTGAAACAACTTCTGATCTGTTTTCATTGGAATAAACAATGCTTCTGCAACAGCAGTATCGCTCTATCCGTTATTTATTTTAAATACTCTTTCTGTGCCCTCTGACGTGGGTCTTTTTTCTGGCTACTTTGGATCGCAATACTTAGTAGTTAAATTACAAAATTATTTTGTAATTTGTGCTATATATTTCATAAGACCTAGAAAAAATTATTGATTATAAACTACATCCAGTGACTAAACTTCTAAAATGTACCATAGTTTTAGAGAGTTACTGTAACTTTAAGGTTGCACAATGACTTTGCTTCCTGAATTTTTAAAATAGTGGCAAATACTTTGGATGATCAAAAGTAAATAATTCGGATCGAATAGAATTCTGCATTTTGGAATTTGCTCAAAAATATGTTTGGAAACTTAATTTGAGATGACATATATCACCTTTAATGAGCCTCTTCACATAATGAAACCAAAAAACCTTTGTTTATCCAGTAATCTGTGTTCTCAGCAGATTTCAATTATTTAGTTTTGATTAGGGGAGTAGGCACAACATACTGACTTACAAACCTGCTTCCTGCAGGATGTAGGTTACCTGTGGAAGTCTTGACCAGGATTCCTTATGTTTGCTGACTCTGTCCTATCCCAACGTCATACTCATCGCATTCAGAAGAGACGCAATTTCTTTCTTCTTTTTCTGTGTGTACTCACATATCATGTAAACGCTGAAATAGAGAGGTAGCCTGAAATCAAGTTGGACAGCACTAGTAGGTGTTTCTCACTGTCTGGTGGATGTGAGGCATGGAATATCAATTTTTTTTTTAAAAAAGTTACTGTAATTATGAGACTAATCCTTATAACTGATACCAGAAAGGGTGAATATGTATCAGGGCACAGGAGACTAGAGAGGATCTGGGAAAGGAAGGCAGTGAAAATTATGTTTAAAAAAAAAAGACAGAAAAGAACAACTTTCTAAAATGGTTTTCATTAAAAAGAAAAAAGAGGAGATAAAAGCCTGGCAGATATCATAAACAGATGGGTTTTTTTTTTTTTTTTTTTTTTTGTTTTTGTTTTTCCCCCATGACTGAAATAGGTGTGTATACTACAGCTCACTATGCTGGGAGAGGAAGAACTGGCCAGTAGCGTCTTGAGATGAGCACGGGGGGATTTGTTGGAATAAAAACAGTGAGGATGATCGGGACCCTTCTGATTTGGTTTTGGTTTCATTCACTTTATTCATTTGCACATTAATCTGAAACAGTTTAGAGCATGTCATTGCAGACAGCATTTTAGGGAGGACTGCGAAGGGAATACAGCTGTACTTCGTGTAAGGAGCCGTGTTCAGCTGTGAGAACCTCATTTATGTACACTGAAAATAAGTGACAAATTCCAACTGTTAGTGCCAGATTTTTCTATAGACAAGCGTTGCCTTCTAGTGTAAGTTTAAATCTGAATATTTTGCAATGATAAGAGTTTATTTAGCTCTTCACTCGGTGAATCCACTCAGGCTGTGCAGGGTGTTTGTGCAAGGGCGCACGCGCAGCAGTGTGCCTCGTTGGAGGACGTTGGCTGGACTTGCTAATGGGCTAGGTTGTGGTGTTGTCTTGGATGACACAGGTGCACAGCTCTGGTCCTCCAGAAAAAATCAACCATTGAAGGCTTAGATGCCTCTAGATGTAGGCACAGTTTAACCCTAACTTTACATCTTATCCTGGATAAACACTTGTTTTTTTTGTTTAGCTTTTCTTTTTTTTTCCATCATGAAAACCCTGTGCGGCGTGATGGAGAGCTGCCCCAACTCAGATGACTCAAGCTCTCAAGCTTTCCAAGTGGCTGCTTTGGGGATGTGTTGGCTTAATGTCTGTTAGGGCCCCCACAACTTTGTAATGGCCCTGTTCCTCTCAGCAGCGCGTTTCCAATGTACTGCTTGTTTATAAGCAAAATGGGAGGGGGGGAATGTGTTGCTTTTCTCTTCTTGGCTGCTGTCTGAGTACTCACCCTGCCCTACTGAAGCGACAGGATGAGCCTTATTTAAAAAAAAAAAAAAAAAAAAAAAAAAAAAGTCTTAGTTTTCTTTAGAAGCATAAATCAATGGAGAAATCCAGAGTCAGAGAAATAGGTAGCTGTGTGATTTATTTATTTTTTTCAGAATGAGTAGATGAGGTAACTGTTTATTATGGATTTATGGATTTGAACTTCAAAGAGTGGCAGAGTTTCATAAAAGTATCTGAAAAGTGATGATTTTAGATTTCAGATAATTGCAAACTATTTGCTTTCTTCAGGTTATAATTTAATAACTCAGTTACAATTAAAAAAACAGATGGATACAGTCTGAGAACTTTGTAATGCTACAGAATTTCCCTACAGTACCATCATGGTGTAGGGAAAATTTTCATATTGCAAATGGGAAAACCAAGGCACACAGTATCCAGTACCAGTCTCGCTCAGGATGCTGCTCGTGAAGTCTTCTGTAATCAGTCCCTGTTCTGAGGATGCCCGTAGCCCATTTCTTACTCATTATTGTCGCTTTTGGCCCTCAAAAGTTGGAGTTCTTGGGCATAGTAACTTGATCAAGTTAACACAAAGAGCTTGCACTTAGTTTCAGACTTTCACAATATTGTTTGCTAGTGTTTTTCCTATTCACGGTACCTTTTCTGTGTTTATCGCTATAAAGCACTGAAGAGTAGAGTAATTGTGTATTTAAAAGCATTTAAAATAGTTTACAGTAAGTTTTCATCTTATCTTGTGTGGGTGATGGTCCCAGTAAAGCTTATAATATCTCATGTTGTTCAGTGTTTGCTTGATTTGCTGTCCTTTTAGAAGGACTTTCCCTTAGTGATCTTTTCTTGGATGACCTCTCCATACCGTCATTAAAACTTGGAAACTTTGGTCGTCTTGACAGTTAGTTCTGCGTTCTCATTATGTTCATTCGTATTGTAAACATGTGAAAATTGCTGCTGTTGTTGCTTAGAATGGATTTTTCCTCAGTTGTTTTGAAGCTTAGTAGAAATAGAAGTTAATCTTTAGGAGAGTTAGGCTTGTAATGATTGGATAGCTGAGCTCGATAGGTCACGCTGTGTCTGTCTTTTCATTTGCTTAGTAGATGATGTTCTGCTGACTCCAGCTGTTTTTTTTGGAAAGCAGAAAAACAATTTGCTTTTCCTTTCCATAAAATATAACCCTTTGTTTATCCTTGTACTGTAGCAAGAAAATGCATCTACTGACAAAGAAAAGAAAGGGAGGAAATAGCTTTTTTTTTTTTTTTTTTTTTTTAATGCTGCTTTTTGTATCTGAGAGAAGAAAGAAGAATTTAGTACTGGGTTGAATTGTTGACCTCTGTAGAGGTTATTATTAGAATCGACTGACTTGTATGTGGAGCTGTATCTAATTGCTCAAATCCAGTTCACGGAACTACCTGTAATAGGCTTGGTGAAAACAGCTGCAGTTTTTCAGAGAAAACTTTACAGTGTTTTTCGTTTGAATTCCTTTTGGATTTAAAGAATAGTGCTTTTTGTAGTTCCTTGTTTACGTCAGTTCATTGAAATAATTGGTAACAGCTCCCTTTCCCGAGCGAGGCGTTTGTTCTTGTTGTGCTTGCAGCGTGCGTGGGTCTTGCCATCGCAGTGCATGCGTAGGCTGCTGCTCCCCCTGCTCTCCGCAGGAGAGAGACTGCGTGCGCTTGCAGAGCCTGAGAGAGGAAAAGCAGGTGACTAATTCTGAGGTCACTGTGAAAATTTAGAGGAAGGTTATCATTTGGCAGCTTTTATTGATATCTTTCGTACATAAAAGGGAAGAGAAATAAATGCTGTTTGGGGGCCTGCATGTCGTTGCAGAGACAGATAAGAATTGCTGAAGCAGAAATCAGCATCAAATCCGTACTGGTCCAGATCTGTAATGTCATCGGAAGAACATGTTTGTATTTACAACCTAAGGTTGTATTTACAACTTTTTTTTTTTTCTTTTTTGCTTTCTTTGTTCCTTAAGAGGCTCTGGCTACCCACATTTTATGCAGTGCTGGAATGTAATAACAATTGTGGCATCTTCTCTTCAGAATTCATTTTCCTTCCTGAGATCAAGGCAGTGATAAGGCCTTACAAAATACTCTCTTGGTTTTGCTTTCCTGGCCTGAGATGGATTTAATTGGATGAATTGCTGCTTTTTTCCTTCCATTGCTTTGTGACCTTTGAAATAGCTTGCTGTGATCTTTTGAATTTTGTAATGCCCTCAGCGCTCTGCTCTAACGAAATGAAGTAAGGAACTGTTTATACCAAACTGGCATGAACAGTATAGAAGCCACTTCTGCATGTGCCCAACAAAAACCGCCATCAAGCATGTCTTTAAGTGTTATCAAATGTCAGTTTAAAATGACACCTGTATATTATAGTTAACACCCTCTTACACATCTTTTTCAACGGTTTTGAAAGCCTTGAAAATAATCCAGTTAATTTAAAAGGAAGGTTTGTTGTCCCCGGTAAGTATTCTGGATGTTTTAGGGGCCTGTTTGAAAAGGTCCTGATACTTGTCAAATGAAGAAAGGCAATAGGTTTGCTTTTTCTGTCTCATCCGTACTCTGCAGATGAGTGTCCAAGCGTCCGACACCTGATACGTTGGTGGAACAGAAACCTAGCCAGCTGTGTCTTTTTCTGTGCATGTTACTTCTCATAGTGCAATGCTGGATTTTATGCAATAGATATCTTACTATACGTGTTGTTCTGAAATGCTGTTTGCCTGATCTCAGCGTTCCTTCTGCCTGTGATACAGATTCAGCTAACCAGGACTCCTTTAAAGGAGAGGGACATGTCTATAATTTTTAAAGGGTTGGATTTAATTCCATATTTCTTGGTCAACCAGGGAGAGACTCTGACTTGCTGAATTGTCGATGTTCACCTATGGTTCAAGAATCGGGGAAAGTGGAGCTTGACTGTTTGTTTGATAGCGCCTCCCCTCTTTTATAAGAAGTTTCTTTTTTTATAGTGTTTTGCATTTCAGAACTGATTTAGGCCTTGTCTAATAAATGGTTTTATTCACGTGGCTGAAGGCCTTAGTATTTGAACACTCAAGCTTGTATCTTGTTATCAGGGCCCTAATTAGTAAACAGTTTTATGGGTTCATCTGTGCGATTTTAGTATCTGAACTTCCAGACTCTTGCCTTGACAAAGAACCCCCTAAAGTCACCCTGCGAGAAGCACACAGCCTGGATGTTTCCAGTGTCAGGGTTGGAACAGCAAAGTGCGGATGCATCAGGAGGATTTGGGTGCTAAACACAAGTGAGGGTTGTATGTCCAAAAAAAATAACCAGCCCCTCTACAGAGCTTAATCTAAAATGACAAAAGACAAAGAAGGGGAAACAGGACAGTAATAGCAGTTAGGATGAGAGTCAGCATGCTACTTTGAGTTCTAGATTACCTAAGCTTTTAATTTATGTTTAACCATTATGTAATTTTTTTCAATAATTTTAAATCTTGTATTTTTAATATGAGTAGCTAATAGTGTGGTACTCCTTATTTTTACACTGGCTTTATTTATTAAATTGCGCTTAACGTTGGCCCTGTCCATTTTAAGCCTTCCCATATTTTCTTTCGTATAATTTTGATTGTTTTATGTTATAGGTATCTTAACCTTTTAATCCTCAGGAGGAATATTTTGTTACATTATGTTCATCTTTATGCATGTGTATATACCTTTTTTCTTTTTTTTTTTTAGTTATGAGGTAAAGCTAGCGAAAATCAGGCAAACAGTGGAAAATTTGCCGCTGATTTTAAGGGAGTGAAGATTTCAGTAGTTGTGTAAAGTTAAACGTGCGGAAGTCTGGGAGGCTAAGGGCTTCAGGACAGGATTAGTAAAAACAAAAGCAGAAGCACAACAGAGCCTTTCACACTACATAAAAACAGAAGTACTTGAATCTATCTGAAACTGTTGATCAACAGTAATACTTCAGTCAAATAAAATTAATTGAAATGTGAAGATACAAAACCAATTGAAACTACTCTTAAATATCCTCTCACCCCACTGTATCAAAATGGCATTAAAAAATGCAAGCATAAGGAGAAACTAGTGTTTGCACGTAATTAACTGTTCAGAATAGCTCATCTAACCACAGCCTTATCTTTAGCTGCAAAAATGCAAGCGTTCACTGAGTGATATTAGCAAATGAAAGGCCTTTGTTTAGACTTTTTGTTTTCTTGGCAATAAGTAAAATTCTTTGTAAGAAGTCATTAAGATATTTTTAAATGCTGCTTTTTTAAACTTTTCAGGCTGCTATCCTTGTCCAGGGCCAAACATGAATCCTATTGCTCTTGGAAGCCGTTGGCTTGCTTATGCAGAAAATAAGGTAAGGAAAGGCTCAACTTGTAAAAAGTACTTTTTCCCCCCTCTTTATATACAAAAGCTAGAATGATGATGATTAATGTTTCAGAAACAAGCTATATGAAAAGGTGATCTGTAAGAGGACTTGCATAACAGCGATAGACCTAATCTTAGACCCACGGTAGTTGTGTTTTGCTCTCCATATATATTGTCTTTGCTCTGCGCAGCCAATCTAAGTATGTGAACTTGTAGGCATGAAGATGTGAGTAGTATGGGCAGAGGGGGGGAAAAAAAGCTATCAACGTGTTTTCAGTGAGGTCACTTAATTAACTCATTTAACGTTTATAAAGTTTAAAACATTTCATTATGGAAACCTCTGGAATGTAGGCAAGTGAGGGTTCTTAAATTTCATTTGAGGGAAACTGAGTCAGAAAGAAGGCCATGAATTTTTCTTACAGTAATTTCCTTCATAGGTTTGGAAACAGCAGTAAAAATGCCCACTTTGTGACTCCCTGTCTGAAATTGGTAGGCTCCAGAGAAAAGGAAAATGTTGAGTTTATTTTGCTTATTTCCAAGAGCAAGAGAAGAAAATAGACACAAAGGAAAATAATTATCACTCTTTCCCCCCAATGCTAGAAAAGTGATTGCGTATTTTAAAGCTAGAAGTGTTTGAAATCTTCTAAATTCAGCTTCCAATGCCTTGTTTTTATTTTGAAGCAAATGTTTTTGTTCTCTTTCACCTGTGGCTGGAACAAGCTCCTCTTAGAACTGAACCAAAAGTTATCAGGGAAGTGGACTTCATAAATTTATTTGTTGCTCTACTTTTCAAGCACCAACTGTTTTGTTGTCAAATTCAGGCCTGCCTCTCCCTTTAATACCATGCCTATATGGTTTATAAAACTTCTCAGCCAGCTTGAGATTTAAAAAGAAGTACTGCCAGAAATGTAAGTAACCAATTAATAGAAGAATTATATCAGAAAGGAATTTAAATTACTGTTGTATTCCCAGATATATTCACTGTGGACTTTTCCTTTCTCCCTAATTTAACTACTTTTATTTAGATATTTTACATCAGCAGAAAAGGAATGTCTGCAGAAGCAAACAAATATATATTTCAGTGAATTTTTTTAACATTTCTTTTAGGAAAAATATTAGAAGTGACAGTTAAACAAGCAACATAGCCTGTGCACCAGCAATAAACATCCATAGTTGTTTTACTGTTTTATTTAGTAAGAATATTCCTATTCCTTGTTAGTTAAGGTTCAAAGGCAAGAACTGCTTTTGTAGGTTGATGGCAGGTAGAAAAGTCTTGTTTTGATTTATTACTTTTGAAGGAAGGCAATATAAAGTAAACCCCATGTACATTCCTCTAATCTATTAAAGTTTAAAGTAGCTCTTTTCCTTTGTCATTTCTTTGCTTGCTAGTCATAAAAAGGAGGGGAAAGCCACATTCAGATTCTTAGAATGTCAGATATTTAATGTTACATATACATGGCTAAAGCTTTTGATTATATTTATTTAAATTTATTTGTGGTATTGCTGCCAGACCAAAAATCCCACCGTTTCAAAGTTTATGAATTCTTAGTGACTACTCATCTTGTAATTGAAAACTGGAGTTCAGTATGCGACAGTCTGGGTGGCACCCAGAAGATTATAAAAAGGGGTTAAGTGTCTCAGCAGGGCTTTTTGCTATTTGTAGGGAAAAACACACTACTACACATGATAAATAAGAGCTATGGTAATGGGTTATGGGTTTGTGTAGTTTAATAGTAGTTGCTTGGTTTCTGTCTTTCTTCTTGTAGCTGATCCGATGCCATCAGTCCCGTGGTGGAGCCTGTGGAGACAACATTCAGTCTTACACTGCCACAGTCATAAGTGCTGCCAAAGTGAGTACACCATCCACTGCAGGGAGAGGTTATCCTGTAAGATGATTATTAGATTTCCAGCTGAATTGTACTGATTTTTTTTGTTTTCCTCTTCTCATTCACAAACGAAAAAAATAAGGTAAGAAGTGTGCTAGTCTTAGCACTGTGTATATGGTCCTGATCCTGCAAATCTCTGGGTAGCCATTATTTTCCATCTCTCAAAAAGTACTTCTGTCCTTCAGAACTGACTTTTTATTTACTGCAAGTGCCTATTGCTACTAGTGACCCCTGCTATAGGAAAATCATAGTAAAATGGATTTGAATAATGGCTATTTGTATGTTATAAGCCTATATGATTAGAAATCAACTTCTAGAATTATTGATCTTTTAGCATCATAGAAACTAACTTCACAAATGCTTACTGCTTTTTGGTTTCAATCACATCAGCATTACACGTTTTAATCTCTCTGAAGGATGACAGCACAGAACTGTAGCTGATTAATTGGTAGTTTTCTTTGAAGGTTAGAGTTTATTAATAATTGTTTATATCTAGGTTCTATTGCCTGGTTTTCTTAGTTCTGATGACATTATGATTTCCCTCTGTTTTCAGAGAAATGTCTGGGTTTTCGTAGTGTGAGGAGACAACCGTGGCTTGGAAAAATCTTAGACAAGCCAAAGAGTATGCAGAACAGTTATTTTACTCCTCCCCCCTACCCCTTTCTTTGAGGATTTGCCTGCAGCATTTTGCCAAGTTCGTTCTTTCACGCGCGTACACGCACACGCATGCACACACGTACGTACATACATACGTATCTTTTGTCATTGTGTGGCAAACTTTGCTGATTAGAAGCCTTCATTCTAACCACTAGCCTTTTCATTTGTGATGTACACAACAAAACAAATCTAATAATAGGAATTAAATAACAGCACAGAACAGAAAGCCCAACTTTCCTGGACAAAGCAACAGTTATAAGAACCCACAGAGAGACACATAGGTCATGCCATCTCATGTAAAAACAAATAAAACACGAAAAGGAACATATTCCACCAGTATAGTTTTGGACACAATCTTTTTGTGGCTGGAGAGGGAGGAAAAAAATCAGTTTTTAACATTGTTGAGGGGAATTTGAATTGGTCGTCTTCTGAAATATCCTTATGAAATTTGCTGTATCTCTTTGCACTCTTTCACCATCAGCCAAAAAAGGGGGGGGGAGGAGGGGAGAAATCTCCCCAAACTGTTTCAATCTTTGCATTATTAACATGTTTTTATGATGCAGATAGGTTTTAAAAAACCTATTGGCATAGCATAAGCAGCCACAGTTATGATCAGATGTGGTCAAATTTTTACAAATGGATCACTGTACTGCCAAAGTCTAGCCAAGTCAGGACTGAAGAACAAACCAAAGTTTTGTTAATCCATATAGTGATTGTCAAAATATACCAGTGGGCTCTGAAGACTAGCACTGTTTCTATTCAATTTTTTCACAGAATAAAGTTCTTAATTTTATTTTATTTTTTATTTTTTTTAAGTCTGTTGCAGTACTTAGTGCCCAAAGACCATGGATTCTATGTTATAATGCAGTAAGGACCAAGATGGTGATCTTACCTCCTGAGTAATACTAGTCAAGTATCATAATCCAGAAGTTCTCTGGTTAAACTGAGTGTATACATTGAAGCGGTGATGTTGCATCATATAAATAGTTACTGAAGATAAAATGTTTTTATAATCATAGGAAAGAAAAGCTTGTTAGCCTCTGTATAAAGTAATAGTGAAAGTTAGGAAATTGCATAATCCTATTAGCAAACCATTCATGTGTTATTCCATGCCTCCAAATTTAATATTGGTTGCCTATTAATGGTAAAGGGAAAGAGTTTGGAGCTGATAGATAGTAAAGGAAAAAAGGCAAAGCTTAAATTTCATCTGTGTCAGAACAATATTTGATATTCTGCTTTCTTTACTCAGTGCTGAGATCCCTATGCCATAGCTAACAGTGACCCCGATTATATATGAAGAGTGTCTTGCATGCAGTGCAAATAACATGGGAGATAGATGTTTAAATGGGATACCTGTTTGTGGTGTAAGTGAGCATACTAGCAGGGGAAGATTCAGATGGCCCTGGGCATGCGGAAGGGAGAGAGTTGAAGCATCTGGATGAGGTATAGATGTACCTGAACCAGCTGACAGCGATATCCCTGCATCTCCCTTGCTGGCTTCACAACCACAGGTGTGAACTCACCTTTCTTTCTTCCTCCAAGCTACGTGGAACGTGGAGAGGTGAGAGTAATACGCAGCAGCGGTTCAAGCTTGAACATACTGCCAATGCTGCTGTTTGGCAGTCTGGATCATGGAGAGGGGGAAGTGATGAAACATTTTGAATGTGTTAATCACTTCAGTGCCCCAGTGTGGTTTAGGCTGCCTTTTTTTACACTGGATTCCCAGAGGCATCGGGAGTTAGGCTGATTGGTAGCTTAGAGGTCTGGAAGTCATTTTTCCTCAGAAGTTGCCAACTAAGTTTGTTCATATGCCTACTGCCAGCCAGAATATTTGCCTGAGGGGTTTAAAAGTAACTGTTCTACTACTACTGTTCCTGGTTTCCAGTCTGGCTATAGATTAGGGAGGAAGATGCAGCAGAAAACCAGACACCACGTGGGTTGCCCTAGCACAGGTCCTGGACATGCAGGCTGACACACTTGAGCAGCCTGTGGTTCACTTAACCTGTCAGACCTTTTCTAAGGAAGGAAGAAGAGATTGGGATTTTGATATCCAGTTCTTTCAGAGTTAGCAGACCCAAGTTCACAGAAGGTGTTTGGCAGTCATATTTTCATTTTTATAGTGTAACACAAACCAATGTGTGTGTCCTTGCTGCGATGTACCGCTGTATACTTAACTGTACTTCATGTGGAAAATATAGATGAGTTTTCTGCTAAATCAAAGAACTCAGTAGTCGGGAGCTCACCTGTTAGCACAGCATATCCAGCTCAAAATCAAGGTCGCAGTGGAGCGTGGTGTCCACTGCTGCCAAAAGTCATGGTGGTGTTCTGGTAATACTGTGAAAAGTTCCTTTATGTCATCTTCTCATCTGAATTTAAAATTTCTGGAAGAATTTTACTTTGAATATTACACTTTCTGCTATTTCTCCTTAGATGCATTTTGCCAAGAGCATTGCCTTCTGCTTTTGTTGAAACAATATATAGGGTTTTTTCCTAGTTCAGTCTTTATTTTCGTTTCCTCCCATTTGGTTGATTGTTTTCTGTGTTAGCGTGTTCTAAAAAGCTCTGGTAACTTATTTAATTTGACTGAGTGAAAAATTCCTGGGAAGATAAAATGTGTGAAGATTTCAAGTTAGGTTAATGTTAGCAAAGATGCTGAGTTAGGAAAAATGCAAATACTGTTTCCTACGAGTTGAAGCTTTTCACGGTCAGTGTGAGCAAACACAATGGAATGGACATAGGCTGTCTTTAAGAATAAACCCCTTATTATTTAGCAGCATTAGTGATTGGACAGTATTCAGATGCTTGGTCTCAGATAAGCTTTCAAATGTGAATTTGCTTGTTTTAGTTATCTGTAGTTTTGGATGTGGTGCGGAAGCAGACATAAGCAAAGAAATATTTGTGTATCCATGCTTGTCATCCTCCTTTTCCTTTTTTTTTTTTTTCTTTTTTTTTTTTTTTTTTTTTAGTGTCCTATTGAAGAGAGGTCTGGTCTTGACGTGTCCGTTGGTCAGTCAGGTGTCCCTTCACTCTCTATTGGAGTGGTGCTCATGTGGATGTTCCCCAGCAGAATGTATTCCTAGCAAGTGGCCTTTCTGTGCTGTTCAAGATGAATTTGCCAATAGATTTTCTTCCCTACCTACTTACCTACTTCTTTTCAGAGTATCTGATGAAAGTGGGGAAATGAAACAGCTTTGTAAAATAGCAACATTTAAGAAAAACAGTTTGAATTTGAATCTATAATTGATTGCATGCTCATGTTGTTCAGACTAAAAATGAGGCTTTTTGTTGATTACAAAGGCATTCACATTTAAATAGATGAATATCTTTTTGATACGTCTCTTTCTCCTCTCTATAAATTTTTCATTTGTAAACAAATAAGGCATGTGAAATTTATTTATTATGAGAAACAGGAACAATATATTGTTTTGTCATTAAAAGGATGTAAGACCTTGTTGTAACAAAACAATCGGACAATCACTGAATGATGCATTTTAATTTTCTCAACTAATTAAAGATGTACTTATTTTTCAATTAAGTGGGGGTGAGTGCATACATTTATTTTAATTAAATATATGTTTCTTTATATTTGCATGAATGTGAACAGCTTTGTTTTTAAGCAGATAGGGTTTACAAAGGGTGTACATCAACATACAAAGAATTTGTATGTTTGCACAATGTGCATCGCTGCTTACAAAAGGAATTGGATTAAGTATTTTGATTTTATAAGAAAATTTCACTTAGTATACACTAGTAGTTCTCATCCATGACAAAGGAATCAGGACAGTGCTAACTTTAACCTTTTTCAAATTAAAATGTATTTGGTCTGTCGAATGTCTAGCATCAAATTATAAACCAAGTTCTTCTCACCTAATAACTTGTTCAGATGATTCTTTCTCCGTATCTTTTAATCCTCTTGTGGTGAAGTGATTTAGCAAAGGCTGCATCTGTTTTCTCTTGTTACCTGATAACTTCTTAATGAGTACTAACAGCTTATGTGAGAGCAAGGTCATTAGCTCTAATGGATAGAGGGGACAGCTGATATGGCATGGGAAAGGTTAAAGATTACCGGAGAAGTTTTTGCAAATATACACATAGCACAAAGAAGTAAGTGCCATAATGTTTTTTCACTGATATTTCTGTGCTAATGGCCTTGGCCACATCTTTATACACCTATTAATTCTCAGTAGCCCTGCAGTCACAGTCTGCTGTACCATGTAACAATAATTCAGTTTTAGATAAGCATGTTAATTTTTCTCTAAAGAGCCTTAAATTGTATACTTAGCACTTTGTAATCCAGTTTCTCTGATTAAAATATTGAAGATACTTTTAAAAATATGTCGATTATGATTCTTCTAATCCATGTAAGTATTTTGCCACATAGTATCTCCATGCTGCTTTTTCTTTCTTGCTGTAAAAACTACAACTGCTTTTTCTTTTTCTTTCTTTTTTTTTTTTTTAATGGTCTTATATTGGTCAGAAGACTTTCATGTCAGTTTTTCTGAAGAAAGTCTGCTGAAATGCATTCTTGTGATGACATTGACTTTTAGGTCTATTCTTTGGCTCTCATTATCTATTTTGTGCTACATTCTTCAGTCTTCTAAATGCCACTGTTAAAGATCGGTCTATTCTCATTTGTTGTATCTAAGTATAAAAAGAAATAATAAGAAACAAATGACAGGATATTACTAAAGACTTTAAACCCCGAAGACATTCCTATGATAAAGGCACGGCTCGATTTTAAGTGGTAGCATCTCCATTAGCATTAATGGGGTAAGTACATCAGCTGAGGCATCTCAGAGGTTAATCAGGCTTCCTGGCTAGATATTGCCATCAATACAGTGTGGCGCCTAATTCTGTTGGCCCTTCAGAGGTTTTCCTGACAACACACTAACAGACTTTGTGTAAGTCATTTCCTATGAATTATTAAAACAAACGTTTGGCTGCTAATTGATGAACACTAATGTGTTTTCTAATCACCGCAGTTCGAGATTTTAGCACTAAACAAAGCAGTTGCAATTGATTTGTGGCTACTTCTTGGTTTCAGTCTGTGATCTGTATGTTTTTTTTCCTTTTCAATTTAGCAGGCAGCTTAGCTTGTCTTTTTAGTTAAGAGTTGGCGTGTTATGGTGTCATTCTATTCTGATCTCTTTTGTTATTTCTTACTTATGTTGCATAATAAATTCACATAATTCTTTATAGGAGAAAATATTTTGAATTGTAGTTTTTTTTTTTTTTTTTGTTTGTTTTTTTTACCTTTTATCTTGCTTAATGTGTTTACTCTCCCACTTCCCTCATGTAAAATGGTTTTATGTTATTTTATTTTAATCTTCAGCATCTTTGGAGGATAAAAGCTAATGCATTGAATATGTTTTCAAATCAAAGTTCGGAAAGCATGTGGACTATGGCCAGTCACGTTATGTGTGTTAGGTTTGGCGTACTTTGTGCAAAGTTGTCCTTTGCGTCACCTAAAGGACGGAGTGTTGGGTTTGAGTCCCAGATTCAGTCAGAGTGCTACAAAGTGCAACTTCCTGAGAAAACAAGTGAATGCCCTGTCACGCCGTCGAAGGCCAGATCCCTTGGCTTTTGCACTTGTGCTGAAGACATCTATTACTCTTTCAGCATTAGGCGTTGCTGGTTATAGGTATTTGTATGCAACACTCCCCACCCCTCTTTGCTTAGTCGTTTGATCCTTCTATCTATGTGCTGTATCTCGTGGAATAAGTATATAAAGAAGTTGAAGAAGAAAAGCCGTAACATTTAGACAACGTTGAAATGAGTATTTCTTGAAGTTTATATTGGAACTTCCCAGTTAAAATATGTTTATTTCCCAATTATATCAAGTTGGTAGGATGCTAAATCTTTTCGAAAGATTACTGTTACATACAGCATCTCTCGCAGTTAATATATCACTTATAAAACATACTTCTTTTGTGTGCTTCTATTGTGTGTGTGCAGCCTACTTACAGTATTAATTGTGTCAAGAAAAAATTCAAGGTAGATCTGTAAAGGGGCCCTAAACATTATTTATTGGTTCTCTTTCTTTTTATAGACGATAAAGACTGGACTTACAATGGTTGGGAAAGTAGTTACGCAGCTGACAGGGACGCTGCCTTCAGGAGCAACTGAAGAAGAAATTTTAGCTCATACCAACATTCGTCGAAGTCCTCTGGTGCCAGGAATCATCACTATTATTGATACAGAGACAGTTGGAGAAGGGCAGGTAATACAGTTTGCTCAGAAACAGAACGTATATTTGTTTTCACAGAAATTTTAGCAGTGCAATGTATTTTATGCTTTTTGAAAATGAATAATAGATGAGATTTTTGCTAGGTCAAAAGCTTTTACAGGCACACACAGCTGTGACAAAATCCTATTTGGGGCTGAATTTAAGCCAAAATATATATTGTCCTTAGACCATATTTATATGATACTTGATAGCATCAAGTGTCACATTTTGTCTAACACTTGATCATAATTGACATTGATTTAGGCTGATCAATTGAAATGTATATGCAGTCTGATTATATTTGTTAATACATAATGTGACTGGAAAATATGATAGTGTAGAAATAGGGGGAGTTTAATTGCAGTGTAAGATAAACAAGGAGTGAACTTGGATATTAAGTGCATAACCTTATGATTTTATGTAGCTTCAAAACTGAAGTGTAATGGAGTATGGCTATATTTAGTGAAGTGTTTGTACTGTTTTACTAATAACATGGTTAAATTATGCTGTTCAATGCATCAGGCTAAATATCTGTTGAAAAATCCATCCAATAATCATACTGACTTTAAATTATGTTTTGAACTGTCCTTATCCTAGAGAAGGATATCCATGTCTCTCATTTGCTGCTATCAATAATTTCATTTTTAAAAGGCATTATTCTAGAGTCAGCAGTCATGGAAGATTCCCATGAGTTTCATTATCCTGTAACTATTCTGTAAATTTTTTTTTCCCTGATGTTCACATTTTGCATTTAAAAAGGAAAACTTTTAAATGTTTTCCCCATAACTTTAGGATGTGTTATTACGGGTAATGACTAATGACAGTATTTTTTCTTTACCTGAGAGGAAAATAAGATGTTTTACTTTATTTTTAAAAATGCTATTTGAAATGCGGTTATCTCTCAAAACTAGTTTCAGAAGTACTTAGCCAAGTCACTATAGCATCAAAAGAAGGTCGTTCATATAACATGAGGGGCCCTTCTACAAAAAAAAAAAAAAAAAAGTGGAGAATTGAAATTAACATGTATCTTACTGTAAGATCCTACAGACTCAGGTCTGTTGACCTTTGGGATTTGTTTTTGTTTCCTGGAAAAAACCTGTTGGCTTTCCTTATACTGCCAGGAAAAAAAAAAAAAAAAAAAAAAAAGGAAGAAAAATTCTACTTCATAAATTTCTCATGAAGCCTTGTTTAATGCGGTCATTATTTCTGATGGTCATTGTCTGTGCTTTGACTCTTCTACATAGGCCTGGGGTGGGGGGAGAGATATATCTTTGGTTTTTATGTCTTGTTATGTATGATTTAGAGATTTTATGAACTTGTCCTCTGACCTTAACAATAGTAGGGAGCTATCAAGCCTAAAGGGCACTATGAAAAAGTAGTTGTAAAAATGATAACACTTGCCTTGTCCAAATAATGCTGTTGTAATATAAATAAGCCATCATTTCTAGTAAAATATTTTTTGTCTTGAATCCCTGAGGGAAAGAGGCTCTTAGATAGATATCCTAATCATGTGAATATCTTGTGTTCAAATTTGTGAGCTGAAATTTTAAAATGCTATTAAATCTTTTTTTGTGTGTGTGTGTGAAGGTTTGTTTTAAGAGTTAACTTTTTTCCAATTTTACTTTTTTTAATGAAGTGTGGGTCTAGCAAAGAGAAAGTTCATTTTAAAACATAAATGAACTTCATTTCACATTTCATATGTGGCCTTGGTAAAGACTGTTATTCAGAACTGCCCCAGTTTCTTCATTATAACCTTCGACTGTAAGGAGTCGTGTGTGCTTATAATCCTCACTGCGTTATTGTCCGCCACTTTTACTGGTTTTCCCGTTGCCAGGTAGGACCCGAGTTCTTGTGCGCGCAGCCGTACTCGCGTGCGGCCGATTCTAGTTTTGCCGCCGGTGTGAATTGGCTTGTGCCTCGGAGCCTGGCAGGGATCCTGTTCTTTCCCGCTGACAGAAACGGGCGGGCGAGGAAGAAATGACGTGTTACTGTTTCGGTGGCGTGTGTACGTACTATCTGCGTGATCTTGGCGAGGTTTTGTAGCATAATTGATTGAAGCTTCAGCCTGAAACAGAAGCGTGACGGAGCGGAGTGGTTATTGCAGAGCGGAGCCGTTGTACAGCTGGGTATCAGATGCTTTGCCTTGCCCTGTCCCTTGTTCTTGACACTATCCCTTGGCAGGGATTTTTCTAAAGCTATTAGTTTATGAACCCGCTTTTTGGAATCCGAGCGGGAAATAAGAGGTCTGAGCATGTACAAAGCAACACTTACTGACATGCCTGCTCCCTCCCGTGATTGGGACATGGGTTTGTGGGTTTTAATATTTCATTTCTGCTGGCTTGAGGTGCTGCTGGATGGCAGTGCCCACTGCAAGCACTGCACTTCCCAAGCTGAATGGGAACCTGCAAGAATCAGTGATGCTGAGCAGGTGTTTTCTGGACTGAATTACCAGTCGAAAGCCTTGCAGCCTTTTGTCAAGAGATTTCTCCAGCAAATATGTATTTCTGCGTGTGTGTGCATGCGCGTGTGAATGTGGCTTTCAAAGATCGTCAGGCTAATTGGGAGCTGCAGGACCAGAAAGGAAGTAGTTTCTTGTTGTCCCCTTACTTCTAATGTAAACTGAACACCTCATGGTTTTTAGGTCAGTAAAGGTTTCCATCTACCTGCACAGCCTAAGAACTGGGATATTGTAATGAAATAAAGCAATTTCCACGTAATAAAATACATTTGAAGATAAAATATAGCAAGAAAAGGGAAAAAAAGCAATTTTAAAAAGAAGAAGAAAATGGAAAAAGAAGGCAATAGAAGTATGGCAAGAAAGGATCTTTTTGCCAGTCTTTTTGAAAGAGAAATAAAACAATTTTTTAGTAAGGGAGCAATTTTTTGTGTGAAAAGGCTCACCAGAGGAATGACGTATGTGCTTATCCATTTACTTTGAGCTTAGCAACACAGGCCTTAAGAGTGGAGGTACTCTGTGTGAATGTGCTACCATGAAGATTTACCTGCCAATGTGAAGATTAAGGAACATATTTTGGACATAGGTCAGAAGAACAACTTTGAATTTTCACTGATCTTTTCATTCAGTCTACCATTTCAAAGACATCCAGTGTACTGAATGTGAGGTGGAACTCAATGCATTTTATGGAATAATATTGTGCTACCATGGCATAATTTGAAATAATATTAGCTTTCCTCTGAGAAATATACAATTAAAGATTGAAGAAATCTTTTAGTGTAATCTTGCAGAGGTTAAATCTGTGGGGAAGATATTTTTAATTTGCCTTATGTGAATGTAGATATTATAGTGAAATCTCATACCCAGTAGTTGTGTGTGATAGTTCCTACTTTCAAAATTTTTGTTATTCTAAGAAAATTTGAATTACAAAGTCTTTAAATAAAAGGATAGGGCTGTTGAATTATTGGAGTTGACTATCAGGATATATTTGTAAGGGAGTGAAAATAATTATCAAAATGCCTAAGAAACTTTGTGGTAAACCAAAATATGTTAACAAGGTTGTGTGATTGTTTAAACTTCTTCTAATGAAGTGTTAGCAAACTTTTCAGTTAGATGTAATGACTATTTA
Organism: Rhea pennata; assembly: GCF_028389875.1. Taxonomy (NCBI): domain Eukaryota; kingdom Metazoa; phylum Chordata; class Aves; order Rheiformes; family Rheidae; genus Rhea; species Rhea pennata. The sequence goes on from NC_084682.1 coordinate 3,017,908, forward strand.
TTTGAATCTGTTAATTGGTTGAAATGGATAAAACTAAAGCTGTACAGATGTCTCCTTTTTCAGTAATTGGAATTAAATGTGTAAGCCTTTAGTGGCTTGAGTTTTAAAGAAAAATTATTTTCTTTCGACCTTTGTTTCTGTATTCTTAATTAATTCATCAACTAGGCCACCCACATGTAGTCTGCAATAATGACCTTTCTCAAAAGTCGCCAGTTCTGTGACTGAATGTAAATCTGTTAAACATCTAACATTTAGTTGACAGAGAAATATGTGGTCATTTAAAAATACAAAATTTGAATCTTAATGCTTTTGATAGAACAATGTGACCAACAATATATCGTGTTGCCTTCACAGATCATCTGAAACACATGAAAATATTTTAGGAAATATTTTAAAAATAACTTATAAAAATAAGATAACATGTTGATCTTTTTAAAATGTGATTGGTGCTTTTTTCTGTTCCCCATTAACTTTTTATTGCATTAAAGAGGAATTTTCAGGAAAAAAAAATGCAGACTGCTGCAGTTTCAAAAGTTCATTTTCATTTGGTAAAGAGTTGATAACAATTGAACCAAATAAAGATGCTTATCTGGAGTAAGAATTGTTGTGAAACTCCATCCTAAAGCAAAAAGAATAAAGGATATTCAATAATAAAAGTTTAACTACATACATAATTCCCCTTGCCATTAACACTGCTGCTTTTATTTATAAGAACAGTTTTCACAAAAGCTAATTCGACAATCTAACGCTCATATATTTGCCATCAAATTTCTTCACTTTTTATATCTCTGTGTATTACAGAAGAATTCTTTTTATATATAAATGTAAAAAGAGCAACAGGATTCCCTCAGAGCATAATACTGTCTGCCTTACTTTTATTAAAGGAGATCTGTTTTTTGTCAAGAAGACATTTTTGTCTCAGATAAATGGTTCAGGCTGAGCGCGAGGCTGTTTTGAGTTTATGCTGGATTCTATAAAAAGGAGTGCAGTAGTTAATGTCATAGATTTATCACTTTTAGCCCTTTTCCACTGATGTTTGACCTTAGCTATAAGTTGGGGGGAGGCTAATTGGGGGGTGTTGGTTGGGGGGTGTTTGTTTTTTGAACGTACAGATGAGGAACTGAAACGGACCCTGCACTAACTTTAGTGGTTCAAATCAGTAGGGACCTTAATAAAGGGATCTTTGCAAGTGTATGTATTGTATGATATTCGTATTTATAAATATTGTCAAACTTATTTTTTTTATGATGATGGGATCATTCGTTCTTAATTTTATTAAGCGTAGACCTACTTGATTAAATTTGTGTCCATTTTTATTTGTGTTACTTTCATGTTTTATTTAAAAACATGTCTCCACTGGGATAAGTGGTGTAATTTGCCTTTTAAGATTAAAATAATTGAAGTCATGATTACCAGTGGCTTCTGTTCAGCAATATGGAAAATAAAAAGACCAAAGAAAAATACGGCATAAGAGAAGAGAAAGCTTCGGCTCTTGCCCTCAAAGCAAACACTATTTTCTGATGGTAAACATAATGATCCCCTAGGTGTTTTGTCTGTTTCTCTTTTGGAATAAGATAAAGACTACTTCATTCATCTTCTATCAACTGCAGTGTTCTGTTCAGCTGTAATGTAGTTGGCTTGATAGAGCATTGGCTCAATTTTTGCAGCTAAGCACTGGGTAGACTGGGCTGCTTTTGGCAGTCATGTTGCAGCTCTCTTGATAAGATCCTCTTTGGGAATCAAAAGTAGGCTGAATGGTGATTTTCAAGGTCATCTTGGTAGAACGTTAGTTTTTTTTTTTTTTTTTTTTAATGCAATTTTGGTTTCCAATGATAGGGAGCTCTATAAGGAAGATACTTAAGCAGCTTTATGAACCTGGGCTACTATGCAGTTATAAGAGGAATACTGAGATTTAATCATCTTTTACAATTAGGACTTTATAAGTCTTTCAGTTTTTAATAGTAGTGGTTAGAGGCTACCGCTTTGGCAAATGACATCTCTTTGGGATGAAAATATTGCAGCCGCAGGACTGCCGTGGGCTTTGTGCGCTCTGCGCGTGGGAAACTGAACGAGCTGCTGCTTTCAGGCCTTCTGACAGCACTTGCATGCATCATCAGGCAATTTGTACCACTGTTTTTATTTCCAAAAAAAAAAAAAAATTTCCAACTCCACTCTTTTCAGTGGTAAAAAAAATAAACATAAAACTGGTCGAAAGGAACCAGTTGTACGATGTCAGTATTGATCTGATGTGCCATTTGCTACCCTACGGACATCGTTCTCTCCAATGCCTTTGCAGATAGCATCTTCCTCTTCAGCATCTGTAAGAAATGTTTTGTGATATCTGCAAAGCGTACGTGGAAGAGGCCTTCAATACTTCATCATTACTGTGCAGCTCCAGTCTTCAGCCTTGTCTGCATGAAATTTCTGCTCCTTGGTCTAGCTAACATTGTACAAACCCTGTTATATCAACACAGTTACAACTGCCTGAAGGTCTCTATTAGAGAAAATAATGTATTCCAGTATAAAGCACTGTGTATTATATCCACATAAATTTGTTTTCCTTACGTGTTGTATGTAATGGTGAAAATTGTACTCTTAACTGAGAAAGCTATGCAAGCTCTGAATTGGCGCAGGAACAAGGCTTTCGTGTTCTGGCAGATTTGGAGGGGACGCCGCCACAGAGGCTCCTCTCTGGCAGTGCGGATAAGTCAACTGCTGCAATTCCATTAATTCTTCCTTGCGCTGTAGTGTTGAAATTGCAAACTGACCTCTGCAAAAGACCTTTTAGGCGCATGTGCAGGGAAGGACGTTACAAATTTCGCAGTGCAGTCTGGATTTACAAAGAAAGTACTTCCTTTCTTCTCTGTTCCAGAACAATTTTTATGTTGTTTTAAAAAGATGAATATTTACTTAACTGTATCTTACCTTTCACAAGCCAGTTTTCCCCTTCCGTGCATGTTTCACGAGCAAATATTTCCTCTTTGTGGCCACAATGTGAGGGGAGTGAGAGATATTATATGTCAAGAAAGGAGTGGTGTGGTACCCATCAGGAACTGCGTTTTGTTTGTTCAGATTCGCCACCATCCAAGGATTCCTATGTTTTTGAGCAAGAAAGGTGTTCGTGTGTTTTTACTTTTTACTTGGCTAATACAGGAGACTAACGTTTCAGTTTGAGTCTGAAAGCTTTGCACGAGTCAGGCTCAGTGGCAGAGCAGGATTTAACAAATCTCTGATTTCTTTTGTGAAGCTGGTTTATGAGTTTTTTTTTTTTTTTTCATTATCATGTATTGATGTAGAGCAAAATGTTTAGGATGAGACTAAGTTACATAAAACTGGAAGCTGTGAAAAGATGATGTATAGGAGTTAGATAGTGCAGTTATATAGGCTGAGAAAAGAACACTGTTTCTTTGAAAAGCTCGTAGGAAGATCTCCAGACCCTTTGGTTAGCGGTTCTGGAATCAGCACGGAATGCTGACAACGGAAAGCAAAACCATAATTGTGCTTGTGTGACAGTGCCAAGTAATTTGGACATCTAAAGTGAGGCAAGCACAGGCCTCTTCATCCGTATTACGTGACTTCTTTAAACATTTAAAGATGATTTCTCTTTTTGAAGCATAAAAATATCTTCTGATTATTCTGATATCTGTTAGGAATAGGAAGTATTAAAAACCTTTTGGATTATTTTGGAAAACAGCAGACAAATTATTGAACTTGAAATGGGAAATTTTGCACTTTTTTTTTTTGCACTTACTATAGTAAGAAACTAGTTTTTGCTTACCACAGATGCCACTCTCCTAATTTATTTTCTGTCAGATCTTTTTCACTGTTTTATTCAATTCAGTCTTTCACATAATGTAACCAAGGGATAAAATACTTTTTCAGCTCTTTTTGCATCTATCCACACATCTTTTGGTTCTCTTTTATAATCTTAACATCTTTTCATTTTTGTGTAATTGGATATTGATATTTGCAGCTTCAAGAATTTATGCTGTTCTAGCTGAAACTGTGATAATTGAATAGCAGATAATTAGAATAGTAGGCTTCTCATTGCAGCAATTGTGTAACTTAACAAAATTATTGAAGTCTAAAGCCTCCCTGAGCGATTTATCTGTCGTATGCAATGTTTTGGTATGTGAAAGCATCTGTACTTTTTTGGGTGAACCTGCAGCTGGGTATCTTGTTTCTGTGCGCTCTCTCGCTTCTGCCTGCTGCTTGCTGTTTTCTCTTTTCCAAAGCAAAACAGTAGAGCTTAACAGGCAAGTCAGCCGCTACCTACCTCTGAGCATCCCTCTTGTCCTTCTCAGAGCCAGCCCTGCTCTTCTGGAGATTCTTCTTTGTATTTTTAGTCAGCTTTAGTTCTGACTGCCCCAAATAGTTTTTATCAACTTCAAACATCCGTTAAACAAATAATAATAATAAAAAAAATTCTTTGTCCTTGTCTCCAGAAGATGTTGCACAAGCACAGATCTCAGCCCCTATACTTGACTTTTCTGGTCATTTCCCTATGTTGTGAAAACTCTCTACATCCTACCCTTTACTTGATTTTTAATTCACAAGGGGATATCTTACGACAGCATAGTTTCTTTAAGGGGTTTTGGTCAAGGACTTTTGTAATACTGTTTTTTAACTGAGGACATTTTCAAGATAAAATTCTTGTTAGCTTCACTTTTTATAATGCAGCTGCCTTCAAACACACTCCCAATCCCCTGCACTTCTGTTGTTTGGAAATCCAGTGGATACAAGCTGTAATATTCCTACATATGTGGAAAGCAAAGCCAATGCTTTTCTTGACTTTTTTTTTTCTCCATTTTTTCTTTCAATTTTTCCATTTCTTTGCCATGGATACTTTAAATCCTCCAAAAGAAAATATTGATTTATGCAATGGTTAAATATTCCTGTCTGAACTACTTTGAAAAATTTGAAAAACCTCTGTGCTGCCTCTTGATTTTATTACTTGGTGTATGTTATCACTTAGAGAAGATCATTTGTGGTTTGCAGTTAAAGAACTGTGTGCACTCTTCAGTCTAATTATACCAATCCTCCTTACATTAGTTAAACTGCAAAACAAAAATTTCCTGATTAGCTGTAGGGAAGTGAGGCGCAGCTCCGTTACCTCTGCAGAACTGCTGCCACGTCTGGCAATGAGGGCTCCTAGCTGCAAATTAAGCTGGTGAATAATGGGGACCTCTTGATTATAGACTTGCAGCAAGGGCACAAGCTCTGCCCCCGCCAACAACAGTGAAGACCTTAACCGTAGCTTCCCTTTGCACTTGCGTCCAGAAGCCCTTTGTAATAAGCTGTTGTGCAGCCGCTTATACCTAATGTAGCAGTACAGTAATAGTTTTCCAGTTCTGCTGTGTTTGAATAGCTTAAGTGAACAGGGAATCCTGATATAAAATGCATAATCATTTCAAGTTAATTGGTAGAATATTTGCACTTTTCTCCCTTTTTATTTAAAAAATTTGCAGAAGGCTGTTTGTGTGCATATATATATATATATATATATATATATATTTTTTTCTGGTTCACATGGAGTTGTATTTTTAACTCATGCCATTGTGTATTTCCTATAAAACAAGTCCTGTATCAGTAACTTGGCATTTACACTTATATTCACTTTCATTTCTTAACCTTCTTTTGTCTCCATTAATATTACACAGGTACTTGTTAGCGAGGATTCTGATAGTGATGGTATTGTGGCCCACTTCCCTGCACATGAAAAACCTATTTGCTGCATGGCTTTTAACCCTAGTGGTAAGTTATTTTCCTGTTTCAGTATGATAGTTGTTAAACAGATGAAGATAATAAAATATCCTAGGCATGTGTTTTGTTCCTTTGGAGGAATTGCAAATACTGTTGTAATTCATGCCAATATCTACTTATTATTTTTATACCTTTTGACCAGTTTTGCTGAGTGTTCAATGTCATACACAGTTAATTTATCTTTTCTTGAAATTTCAAACTTAAGCAGCTGTTATGCTATGGTGGATGTAAGAAGAATCCATGTACCAGTACAGTCATAGCAGAAGTGCTAAGGGAGTTTATTCTGTTGGCTATCCCAATAGCCAGATGTTCTGATATATGGGTGTCCAGAGGATCAGTACTGTATTAAAATTTTCCTCTCTCACAAACACGAAAATAAAATGGGTCATTTCAGTGGCATTGTTTTTTTAAAGTAACATGGTGCCACTGTGTTTTGTTGATATGTAGTTTGGAATTCAGCCCTCTTTCTTCAGAGTGAAATCAACCATTAGCTGAAAATACTTTTTAAGAAACTCATCAAAAGCATCTATTGCTCTCCTTTCTATTTATAGATGAAGAATGCTTGCAGGCAGGTGAGATTCTCCCTGTTAATAGATCTTATTCATCTACGAATTAACTTAAAAAAAAATCCTGAAGACAGCAAAAAAAAAAAAAAAAAAAACAAAAAAACACTTGTGGCTTACTGTAGTAGTGGTCAGTGAGATGACCAGGGAATCAACAGCTTCTGCAGGCCTAAATTAACAAGTTCTAAAATGTAGCAAATGCTGTGCAGAGCTTGGGGATGAAGTCACATTTCAAAGAATGAAACAACGTGTCATTTATGTTTTCACGTTTAGTGACCAGTTGGTCTTATTCTGACATCCCATCTGTTATGTCAGAACTCTTTAATAGTGGCATGCAGTTCAAAGCATCTTCACTGTTAGTTTTTTGACATTAAAAAAGCTGTACTCTCATCTGGCTTAATTTTCATCTGATAGTTCAGTGAATTTTTTGTAACTCTGCATTTAAGTGAGAATCAACTATGCCAGTTCAGAGCAAAAATATTTTTGCTTTGTACTCTGGTAGGAAGATAATAGCTAGAGTTGAGCAATGCTAATGAACTGAAATAGATACAACTGCTTAAATTTGAATGCTTTATAAATATTAATTAAATGCTTTCTTAAAACAATCTTTTGATTGTATAAATGTAACAAAAACAATGTTTATGCAAGCTCAAATTAACTTATAGTTTTTTAATTTTTAAATATATATTTGAGTGTTATTGGATTACTTATCTCACAATTTAGTTTATCCTGTTTGCACAGATACTAAAATTATATTTCTTTTTCTATAATGTAACAGCATTTATTACTTTACCTCCAATGTTGCAATAAGATACTTAATGGGAAAATAGTTTTTTTCTAAATAGCATTAATTTTGACAGCTTGCAAACTCTGTGTGTTATGAGATATATGCAGAAGGGGATGATTCACATCAAGGTAGAATTTTGTTTGAAGCCAGTGTTATAACTGATGTAACGGTAATCCATTATACATTGGTGTATTACTGATCAAGCGGTGTTCCTTACAAAGCAGAAGAAAAACAAGAGGTGGCCTCTGGTACTGGCCTCTTCTGTTGGTTGATTATAGCAAACAAATACATTTATTCATATTTTGAAGCTGTGTCTGTGTGATGTTGTACCAGAACAGAATTGACTACTTCTGGTATGAAGGCAAACAGTGAACACTGATCTGTTTTACAGAACTATTTTATTCAGTTTGGCTAATCAAATAGCTTAATTCCATCATGTTTCATCTTCAGAGTGGCCGTGAGTTATGCAGGTATTCAGCTATTAAATCTTCAATTGTAAAGGATTGTCTAAAAATCGAAAAGAACAGCAACAACAACAACAAAAGCAAACCTATGACTCCCCTACCCTTCACCCCTGACTGAAAACTGAACGAAAAACATTGGAAGTCAGTACCAAGAGGAAGATGGATATATACATATATTCTTGTGTAATAAACCAATAGAATTGACTACTGCAGCCACTTTAAGCAGTATTTTAAAGGTATCGTATTGCCAGTAAGATACATTTTCAGGATTCCTGCTTTGTTTTCATACTGAACACGGACCTTCCTAGGGATAGATTAATCAATTGCAGTAAAATAACAATTACAAATTTAGGGATATTTTTGTAGGGTATCATTTCTTTTCCTAGGAAGAGGTAATCTGTTTTGCTTCATTATAGGACTTTCAGAAGAAAATTCAACAGTGAAGGCAAAAAAAAAAATTCACTGATGTCAGTAAATGGCAGTCATATTTTCCCAAATCTTTCTTTTAGAAACCAGAAGGAAATCCTTTACTGCACTTACAATGACAAATATGTTAAATTATTAAGGTCCTGATCAAAAGTCTGTTGCAAGCAATGGCTGGACTCTTGCTTATGTGTTGTGTTTTGTTTCTTTTTTGTTTGTTTTTTGTTTTTTCCCACCAGGATAAATGATCTAAGCGGAGATCCGTGCTAGGTTGGTTGGCTACCTGAGCTTGCTGTAAATGCGGCCTTTTACATTACTGCATTACAAAGCAAAACTACAAAAGACAGAGCAGAGGCATCTCTGCTGAGCCCTTTATTGTGCTGGGTAGGCATGTTTATAGTGACTTTTGTTGGCAGTAGACCCAGCTTTTGCTTAAATTCAGGGCAAATCTATTAAATTTATTTTCTTTTCTGTTTTTGAGGTATTCAAAGAAAGAATAAATGTGGCACAGAGAACCTTTTTTAAAAATATTTATATATTAGATATATAGCCTCTCTGGAAATATGATTGGTTGCATAATAAAATAGCCAACTTCTGGAATATTGTTTCTGAGGATAGTCAGGGGACACCTTAGACTTTTAATAGTGCCGAACATGTCCCTGTACACATCTTTCAGACCTTTATGACAGTGAAAGCCTGGCTTGGGTCAGCTGATTTTAGGGAGACTGTAAAAGTCTTAGTCTATGGCCTACAGCAAATTGTGCTTAATGTGAGGAAGAAGGGGGGGGGGGAATCAAAAGGAGAAAAGCCGCATTTATAGCAGTTTAGATTTTCTGTATTTTTCTTGTGTTCATCAAATACTAATTTATATTTAATTTAGTATTTTTCAATTAGATACTAAATGAAAGAAGTTGAGGTGGTTTACATTAGGGGAAAGGAATGCTTGCAGGGTTTTGTTGGGGGAGGGAGTGTTTGCACTTCAAGGAAAAACATTTGTGACCAGTAGTCTCACCCACAAAATCCCTTGGTTTTATGGAATTTCGGAAATCTAGGTCCATGCTCATTCTAATAGGTTAGTAAGATACGCAGCAGTTCAACGAAAATACAAAAGAGCTGGTGCTCCTTGCCATTTGCTGCCAATTGACTCCTTGGGAAGCAGGTATGGAATGCGAACTTGAGGCTTGTTCTAGTGGTAGAAATAAAAATTACAAGGTAAGTCTCTCTCCCAGATGCAAGTTCAGGTGACTTAACAGTGTTATTCATGCTTTGTTTTGTTTATATGTAATTGCTCAAATATTAGTCTTTCTTATATCTTCCCCCCAGGAATTTGACACAGTTTTTCTGTACACTTTATCAAATGTCAAAATAATGATTTTTTTAATATAATTCCACATTTGTCAGTGATTGCTTTTGCTACTTACATGTAGATAAGGTCCCTTTTCTGAAGTACTTGTGTTTTGATTTGAGATCCCATTTTGAATAAATATTGTTATAGCAATAATTCAGCATTACCAAGTGCCATGGAAAAAAAGACAACATATTAACAAAAAAGAGATCTGATTTCGGGTATATATTAGATTAATATGTAGTATGGTGTTTATTTCCTGCAACTGAGTTGCTCTATATAGAACCCATGTCTTCTGTGGCATGGGAAGGGACTCTAGGAGGCATTTCTGTCTTTGCTTTTATTTTTTCACCGTAAAATCTCTGGCTCTTATGATCACTTAGATGGTCATTTAGAAAACCAATTGAGACTGACAGATGCTGCAGCATTTGCTTTGTGTGCCTGCAGAATGTCAAATACCTTTGAAAAGTCTCAGCTATTCCCTTTATTTAGCTTATGCAGGCATGTTAGGTCTGTGTACCACAACTCGTCCTCATGTTGTGACTGATGCACCACGATAGGGTTCTTGCGCATAAGAGGAAGCAGCTGTGGGGCCCCTGGCAATGGTGATGGCCAGAAGTGGGGTTCTGCTGGCATAATAATTCATGCAGCATGGAAATGGCCAGGAGACCAACCAATTTTTGCAAGGAGAACAAGTTAGCAGACTGGGCACTGGAGATCTGCACAGCCTTTTGAATGGCAAGCACTGAATGTCTCTCAGTTGTAGTGCTGTTTGCCATTTGATTAGGAGAAGAATAATATTTCTTCAGTCTAATCAAAAAGGGTCCAAGCATAAGAAGAAAGTCACATCTCTTAAGCATATAGAAACCACTGTGAGAGAAATGAGCTGCATTCAGAGACCATGTAGTTCACATTTGAATAGCCACAGGACTGCCTGGGAGGTGCAGCTGCTGCAGGCAGAGGTAAGAGTGCCATGTCCAACCTGGGATTTTGAAGGTTTTTGAACAAAGGATGAAGGCCTTTAACTTTCAGGTAGACTTCTATTAAAATTTTTAAAGATTAGAATAAATAATGCAAGGAAGAGAAGTAATATTAATAGAGTGTGGACACTGTATGTAGAGGACAACATAGTCTTCTTTCTGTCCACCATTTTTTGTAACTATGACTTGGCCTCTTCCCTGCTAGGAATATAAGATATTTAGAAATATCAGTGCTGTTCAGCCAGTAATAATTTTCGGTTATATTCTATAAAACAACAATGTTGACACTAAGTTATGTGCTTATTACGGTTGAATTTTTAACAGAATTAAATGCAGTCAGGATAAGAATCTTAAAGACTTTTTTTTTTAATGTTAGGATTTTTCTTCTGTCAGTGTAATGTTATTATGCAAAAACTTTTCATTAGGAGGGGTTAAGCTTTAAACTGCCTTTTTAATTGTATATTAACATATAGATATTTAAACAGGTACAAACAGTTTAAAGAATGTCATAGTCATTGTAGTATTACAGAAAAATCCTGTCTGCTACATAATGTAAATTGACACAAGTTTATTATGTAAATTCAGGATGAAGGTACCTTGGACTAAATTTCGGAAGGTCACAAAAGGAAGGAATACACCATGGGGGTTATTTAATTTTAGATGTTTACAAAAAAGCCTCCAAGGTTTTAATGTGTTGATGATAGCCTGCCAGAAATTATAAGTGCATGCAGGGTTTGAAATGGGAAGAGGAAATGGAGAGAGGGAAGGCAGAGGATTAAATGTTACCAATTAGAATCAGTTGCTCAATGATAAACTAGATTAGTCTAAACTAGAGAGTGTCTAGACTGGAGACTGAAGGAACCGTACAAACATCCTCGTTTTTCATTATGTTGTATTATTAGACATTGTAATTTAGAAAGGAGGAAAAAACCTCACCAATTCTGATGTCAGCCATAGTCCATTAAAACTAATTCACTTTGCTCCATCTTCCATCATCAGCCTCGAGATGATTGCCTTTAACAGCAGTGACTAGTAATAAATATGCTGGGCTACGCAGACCACTGGCATGACCTGTTATGGAAATTTCTGTATGCTATTTAAAAAATTTAGTTTTCTTCTATTCCTTTCAGTATAATTTGTTCACTTTTGTGTGATTCAGCCTTAGGACCCTGGTAAAGTGCTTGATGTAAATTGGAACTGAGATAGTACAGTGAATTAAGACTGTGATTTGAGGGGCCTTAGGCCTGCTTCCTCCTCTATTTTTTTTTTCTCCTCCCTTTCCCTACCTATCTCTATAGAAGGTTCTAAAGCAATATGTTATTTGGAAATCCTTGATCAAGATTTCCAGACATTTAAAAGAAGTAGTTGATTTCTATGAGACTATTCCCACTTCAGGAGAAGGAAAAATATTATTTTCGTTGATTGTATAAAGATGTATTTACAAAGCAATACTTTCGTTCTTAGAGGTAATTCAGTAAGTTTTGTGAAGTCTGAAGAATAGCGTAAGCTTAATGTTTCATTCCCCGTATTTAGTTCTTTTATGTGATTTTGTAACGCATTGTTTCGAAAATATTAATGATTTGCTCGCAGGACATATTGAAATGGTCTCTGGATTGACATACACGCAAACATGAATTTATGCACACAAAACCAATTTCTGTTCCTTTTCGTTGTGAGAAAGACTGAGCGGTTATGGAAAAGTTACACAAACGCCGTCCGTTGGTAGCACGTGCTCTAATGAGAAACTACCAGCAAAGAGTTAGCTGTTGTTTGCAGACCACAGCTCGAAGGAAAAGTTAAAAATACGGTAAAATCCAAATGACGGAGTAACACTGCAAAATGAACTGGAGAGAGAAGGCTGCTTGGCTGGCTGGCCAGCCCGCGGGCTGTGGTGTATGGCTCCTATTCATAGCAGTGAAATTAAAGGATGCAGTTAAACACGGTTGTGAAACGTCCAGTCCGACAGCTGCATTTAGTTTGTTTTTCAATTTCTCGTTGCCTTTCTTGTTTATTAGCTGTGACTCTGAGGTCAGAATTAAAACAAATATTTTAATGGCAGCATTTATGATGTTGGCAGGGAGCGCCCCGGCTTAGCGCCGGGCCGGGCCGGGCCTCGCGGTGGGTGGTGAGAGGTGGGCCCTCCAGCCTCGACCAGTGGGTCGCCATCCCTGCGCCTTCTCCCAGCGGAAGGTCTGTAAATCACGCGCCTGAGAAGCGTCGTGGGATCTGCTCTGGAGTTACGTTAGCAAACTGGACGTGCTTAAAGGATCTCCGCTTTAGGAGGCTCAAGGAGAGAATCCTTTTGTAGGGTGCCTCTACCCCCCCCCCAGCGTGTTAAAAACTAACAAAATTCTCTTGTTCATTTTGACAGATCTAAGGTATAAAGGTCTTTATGAACTGTGATAATTAAAACCAACTTGTGTGTAAATTATACACATCTATTCATACAATAGAAATTGTTATACAGGCTTTTAAGAGTAATTTTAGAGTGTATGGGGCTATAGTTTTATTTTAGCAAGTTGTCTTAACTTCCCCACATTTAAAAGCAAATTATAGACATTTTATTTGTCCTGAAGTTGAGTATTGGTTGCTAAATACACATTTGTCCACACTTAGATGAGTTCTGTAAAGCCATAGGTAATGCAATAAAAATAGAATCCATAAGGAAGGAAATAAGAGCAGTCAGTGTTTTAGAAATCAGTTCCAGGCAGATAGATCTTTACCTTACATTTATCATTTCTATCAGCCACATTTTATGATAAACTATAAGGTTCTCCTCCATTCTCTAGGAAAACAGAAAATTTTTACAGACATGTCAAGTTTAAGTTTTATAAACAGTGAAGCTAAAAGCCTTTTCCTTATTATAAATTTATTTAAATATGGAGTGTATATATTTTCAGTGTAAAGTCATATCTTAGTATTTCTGAAGAAGGTAAGAAGTAAATAATTTGAATTTTGGAAGCGACATAGATTAAGAGATTGAGTACAGACTGCACAGTGATGCAAGCTACAATTTTTCACCTTTTTCCTCATATTAAGACTCTTAACTGATGCTGGGCTGCTAAATGTGACAGGAAACAGTTGGTTTAGCCTTTGAATCTAGACCAGCTGCTCATCTTGCTGTAGCAAATGTTATCCACAAGCCTGAAAATAACCAAACCCCCCACCCTCTAATTCTGGCAGTTATTTTTTTTTAATGTAAAAATATATGGCGCACAGTAGTGTCTTTTATGTACAAAATTTGTTCTGTGCAGGGCAGAATTTTTGAGAAGGTTATCTGAAAAAGGAACTTCCCTTAGTATTCGGTGTTGTGGCTAATGCATTTTGAATTTTGTTTATTTGGTATGGTTTAGGGTCTTAAAATTAGGATTTTCTAGTATTTATGGAAATATGAAGTACAAGGATGGATATTCTTTTTCAGTTTAGCTTGAGTTCATGTTTGGACTAGATTTAACACAAGAAATGTGTGTTTTACCCCAAAACTCCCTTTTCGTAGAGATACTGAGAAAGATTGAACTTGAATTATATTTCAGGGTGCAGTTGTTAAGTCAGAAATGTTGCCTTTCATTGCTTAAGCGGTTAATTATAATAAAAAGTATAGGTTTGATTAAAAATCAAGTTTTAAACTGGAAATTGTGTATTTACTGATGATAAAAGCTATTATCTTCTATTTTTGACCACCTAAGAGAGTGCATATCAGTTAGAGACTTTTATCACTGATATCGAGATGAAGTTATGTTTTCTAACGTTAGTTTTTAGCTAACAAGCATGTGATCAGGCTTAGTTTCCTTTTTTCTTGTCATGTCTAGGAAGATATTGTATGATCAGCTGTAGATATTGCCTACAAAATTTACTACGTGCCAAAACTGTTGATCGCTGCACAGCTTAATCACCTTTTTAGCAAGCTTTTCTTAGGACATATGAATGATAGCTGTGGTTTATAGGTTGAATTTTAGATGGTTGGTGACAGTTTTAATGAAGGCTTTAAAGTCGTATTCATTTTATTGTCTCTAACATAATTTCGTTCTGTGCAATTCCCTGGTTAATGGATAGTCTGTTCGTTTATCTAGCGCATGGCTCAATAAGTTTTTCTCCCCTCCCGTCGAGGGGAGGAAGGGCCAGATCCTCTGCGGCTGGCGGAGGAAGGTGTGTTCAGTATCAGCCGCTCTCCGAGACGGGCGGGTGGTGGAATCGCAGCTCCAGCCGCAGTCCCGCAGCTGAGGGCTGCCGCCGGCGCGCGCGGGGCTCCCTCCCTCCCCTCCGCCCGGGCAGCACTGAGCGTTTTTTGACAGTACTGACTTTTTATGACCAAAGGGAAGTTACTGCCTCCTTTCTTGTATTTTCTACTCATGTCCCTTGGCGTATTGTAGTAGAAGGAGCATTTTCTGTGAAAATTAGGTAGACGCGTCCTTTGCAGGCTGTTGCAGTTCATCGGGGTGCTTTGGTAGTGCGTGCGCTCTCGGTCAGGGCTGCGGCAGTGAGACGGGAAGAGAACGTACTTCATAAAACGGAGAAATCTCTGCGCTTTCTGGCCGCTGGTTCGTGCAGCAGTTCTGTAAGTGGGTGTTAGGGTGAATGACCTCGGTGTCTGAAGTGAAATCCCCCGCCTCCAGTTGAACTCTAGTAGCATTTTTCCAGGCAGTATGCTGTGTTTCTGCCAGGTTACTGAGATATTTGTCTCTCAGCCCTTATAGAAATTTGAGACAGTTAATTTTTGTTCTTAAAGCTGGCAGCGTTCCTTATGAACATTTAGAGGGCTGCCAGCTATCCACTGTGGCAACTAATCACGTAGCTGTATTTCTTTTGATTTTATATATTGTTCTGTGCCAGTGACTTGGGCTAGTCTTACACAAGCAAAGAACAATTTCTGGCTTTCCCTGAGAAACAGAACCTGGCTGTCCTTTGCTTAAGACGAAGTGCATAGATCAGACCTTCACAGAATGACACGCTTGCCCGTCTTTCTTAACTGTTAGACCAAAGAGAGCTCTGCAAGCTTTGTGCGGTTACTATAACGCTCTTTGGTCACAGGTCTCAAGGATGCTTATGCGTAAATAAGTGAGAAAGTGAAATGTGAAAAAGTGAGTATGTGCGATTATCATAACTTTAAGTTATAAAGAGAAGTGAGGTATAGGGTAGTCAGCCCTAAACTTCAGATATGTCCGCCAGTCCTGAGTGCCTCAAATTTCGAATGTCTAGTCTGAGTTTAGAAGACGCTAGGATGTCTACTGCGTTCTCCTCGACTGCAGCGGGAACTGCGGCACTCTTCACGCTTCCGTTTTCTCTAGAAGTCTCCAGTTATGCACACCGATTTATTGAATAATTTTGGAAGTTAACCTGAGCTACCCAAGGCCATACCGAGACTGGCAAAACAGGAAATAGTAGTTGGGTCTTAATTCCGTTTTTCCGCCAATGATAATTAACAGTGTAGGATCTGAAGTGGTCATAACCTTATGTTTTCCATGCTGATTTTCTAATGTCTGTTCTGCCAAGGTTTTCAAATGAGCTAGTCTAGTCGCTGCAGGGCTCTGTAGTTTTAACAGGCTGCCGTTCAGATGCATGCACCTTCCCCTTTCTCTGTTTCCGTGTATGGCGCATTTGGCACAGCTTTTGGCATGAATTCCTCCAAAAACCCCGTAGTTGCATAGTAACTGTAATAGTATAAGCCAGTAACTTATTACAGGGATTGCAGGACCTCCCAGTTTCAGATTTTTACTTCTGCTGTTAGTCTGAGACTAGCCAATTTGGACTTGGATATAAAGTTAGAA
Source organism: Rhea pennata (assembly GCF_028389875.1). Taxonomy (NCBI): domain Eukaryota; kingdom Metazoa; phylum Chordata; class Aves; order Rheiformes; family Rheidae; genus Rhea; species Rhea pennata. Next base: position 3,033,998 of record NC_084682.1, read on the forward strand.
AACACTGATGAGCAGCAGTGCTTTGATTTCTTTGCTTTTATTCCTTGTTACTGGGAGCATACTTGCAAATGTATCTATTACTTGGATTTGTTTTAGGAATTGAGTTAAGAGTAGAACCTTGTACACCTATGAGAAGTTTTTTAAAGTTTAATCTATCATTACTGTCATAAGATTTGTGCCCTGTTTTTCAGTTATGGCTGAGGAGGGAAGGCCTTGTGCCAAGAACTGTATCAAAAAATCTCGTCGGCGGCTGTGGGTGCCCTGGAAAGATGAGAGTTATTCTCTATTTGAATTTTTTAAAGGTTGTGCAGATCTATTAAAGCAGGTAACTGGACTTAAAACCTCTGAAAAAGACTTTATTGCAAAAGCTGAGTGGTCGTCTTCTATAGGACAGGAGGTTTCAATAAAAGCTTTTTGACACAGGTCTTAAATGTATCCATAGAAGTATTTGCAGCCTCAGGATTCTGTCATGGCTTCCTACCATTTTAAGGGGAGAAGTAGGTGCAATGTTTTTCTGTACAAAGCCCTAAGTAGGAACTAGAAGTATTATAATTAAGTAGAACATTATCAGTAGGTAAGTACTCCTTCAATTTGACAGTAGCACCAGCATGTAAGTTAATGGGATGAGAGGAGGTATATTCTCATATATGTAAGCCTCAGTGCACAGAAGTGTAAATTCATAGAGCAACCTTGCATGCTTAGGCTAGGATATATTTTTTGGACCAAGATAGTTTCCATGGAAGATAGGAAAGTCATAGGGAGCAAGACCTTATCATTCGTGAGTTAAAGACAAGATTATTTGGGAAGAAAGATTCCAGAGAAATAAGTTTTGAGAAGAAGAAAGGAGTTCTCAGCAAACGGGAAGGAGACTTTTCAGACTGTGGTGGCTGATGGAGTGAGTAGTGGCATGACTGCAGCTGTACAAGGAAAAGGGGGATAGAAGAGATGACTGCAAACAGTATAGAGAACAAAGAGCAGAAATTGAAACTATTGGTAGGATGTAAATACAGTTTATTAGAGGAGGAGAAATTTAAAGGGATATAGACTTGTGGAAAATCAACTGTAAGCACTTCAAACTTGCGATACTAGGTAGTGAAATCTAACTTCAGGTAAACTGAGAGATTGAGTTGTCACTTGTTCGTGGTCACACAGTACCTCTGACAGAGAAAATCTAAACATAGGCTCTCTGATTCTTAATCCATTGCTGTAATTAATAAATGACATGTCAATTCCAGTTTGGTGTGTGTGTTTTTTTAAAACTTTGATTTCATTGTTATTTAATTATAGTAGCTTTTATATCAAAGAGAGAAACTTTCAAAATAAGAAATTCAAATAATTAATGAAAGAGTAAAAAATGCCAATGTTTTATAAGTATCTGTTTTTCCCTTCAAAGGTAATCAATGATTGATCTGCTTTACAAAAGTGTTACTCCTGCCAGCTTAGCAGCTGAGAGCTGTGAAGTGCAACACATCTAAATTTTAAATAATTACGCTTCCTTGGCTACAAAAGAGCTTTTCCATCCATTAATAACAAGAAAATTAATGTTGGACCAGCAGTAAAACAGATTAAACTGTACACCCCTTTGGATGCCTGACTGCACCTTTAACGGACCTGAAATTCCTCTGATTATTTAAATGCTCTATATTGAAATGTGATGGTGGCCCTGAGTTAATAGTTAAAGAGGTTTAAATTGGAATGTCTCTGCAGAAGTTTTTCCCATTGATCAGAGCAAGTGGGCAGAAAAATACCTTATTTGATTGTTGGGAAGCATTGATGGTGCCTCACAGATTAAATGAAAATCTTTCTCCTTTTACTAAATAAGGTGCAAAATTGGACTTTTACTAGTCGTATAGATTAGCTAACATTTGGAGATGTCGCTTATAATGAAAAGCACTTTTTATAATGCGAGCACTGATATGACTGCAGCCAGCTTCTCATCTGTGCTTGGACATTTATCGCGACTGCAACTTTCTTCTCGTGCTTGTTTGATTAATCTTATTTTTGATCATCACCTCCAGGATGTGTCATCTAGAGCAAAATGAGTTTGAGTTACTTAGTGACCAAATAATTCTTTGCTTTTTCTCTGTTTATTTTGACTTTCGATTTTCATCTGAATTGTGGCCTTTCAAGGCAAATATATTATTAATAATGTAATGGCATTATAAGTGATGAATTGCAATTACAAAGATTGTGTCTGTTTATTTGTGGTATACTGTATATCCTGGAGTAAAAGGTGAGAATAACTTATGATCTATTGCTTGCTTTATAGTTTGTGAAGGAAAAGTGTTAACTGGAGTTTTTGGCAGCAAATATGTAAAGAAGGATCCAGCAGAGAGAAGAAAAGCTAGTCTGTTTTGACACACAGTACAGTTTGAAGCATGGCAAACAAATTGCCTTATCGTTGTGATTAGCCAGGTTGACATGAACGAGAATACCACCTTTGAAATTATTTCAATGTGATTTTTTGTGTGTATTTTTTTTAAATTCCATTTGTATGTATTCTTTTCTATTTTTTCTTCTCCTTAAAACTAGAGCATTTTCTACCTGAGGTTGGAACACTTTAGGATATAATATAAATAAAAAGAGGGGGAATCTTGACTCATTTAAATTTTATAGAATTAGTACATTTCAGATAGCCATGGTTTAGATAAGCATTGTTTAAAAATATTGTTAAATAAAATCACGCTTTGTTTCCTGTGAGTTTAACCTTGGGAGCACCCTGAGGAGGATCTGGACTCTGGGAAGAGATGCATATGAAATCCTGTAATCAGTGCTCTGCAGCTTCATGTCATTTGGGTGAAGAAATGTATTTAAATGAAAGGCTAATAGTATAATTTTTTAGTGCATTGGTTTTTCTCTTAAATTTCAGAAAGATCTGCTCACTTGTGATTATCAGTAGGATAAATCCATCACTTCCCACCCTTATTCAGTACTTTTTTTTTTTTTTTTAACTTCAGCTTTAAACCTCTTATCAAAATCAGCCGAGAACATGGGGCAAAACTGAAACTCTCCATAAATTTATCTGAAAACCCGAAATAAGTATTAGTTACTGATAGAAGTTCTTAGTTTTACTGGTGCCCATCTCCTTATTCAAAGTTTTGATATTTTAGTGGACGGACAAGCTAGGAAACACTTCATTGTCATCAAATTGACATTTTCATGCAAATAAGAGATTTTATTGCTGGAAATATGTGCTAAATCATTGTGTTTCATCACCTTTCTTCTGCTACTGACAGAGCTCATATATAAGAGTATTTTTCTATCTGTGTATAAAGTACAGCTTGTTTCATTGCTACTAAGTCTGTTTGATCTGAGGCCCTGAAGAGGGTTGTTTTAAGCCTTCTGTCTTATTCAGAATAGCCTCTGTTTCTGTGTTTGTATTGAACAGCTCCAGTACTTTTTGCAGTCTCTTATTGCTTGTTTTTAGGAAAAAGAGTTTTAGGGGTTTATATTTAGCTTACTTAGGACAAATGTACATTTTTAATATAACATTATTTGAAAATACATTCCAATTTTCCATGTTTTTTTCTACTCTACTGTAGAAAATCTCACAGTTTAATTATGGTTAGTGCTTCAGTCACCTTTTGGGGTCTGTAAATGGAAATTTTACATTTTGTTAAATTTGTCAAATTCACAAGCAAAGTGACTTCTAGTAATACTGAATATATTAAAGAGTGTGGGCAAGTGTAAATATTAATGTGTTTGAGTGGCATCCAATAGGCAATAGTTGGATGTGTTTTTGATATGTGGTAGGTTTGTAATTCTAAAATGTGTTGAAATTATTGGAGCAGTTGTTTAGCAAAGCTCGCAAATTCAATGAGTTGTTAACTTGCTTAGGGCTTAAAGATACATAACTGTGTACAAAAGGTAAAAGTATTTCCCGTCTTGAAGTCTGTGGCAAAACTTGTGAAAATTTCAGAGAGGTCAAGATTTTACCCTGTCTCTGTAATGTTTACTTTATTGTTATTACAGTGAAAAGAGAAAAACATAGTAATATGTTTCAGCAATAAAAATATTTACTACAATCTCTGCAACTAACATAAACCAAAACACTAATTTAACAGTAGTGGCTATGGATTTGTATCCCTTTTGGAGGAATTATAAGCAGAGTTAAAAGAAAAGGGAGTCTGTTCCTTTTGATCTTTTGTCCTCATTTACTCTGCTGCCCTCAGTGTATATGCTTTCGTTTAGGGAGGGAGAAACCCATTCTGATAAAGATTTAGTATTTATAGGGCCATCAGCTGTAGTCAGTGTTTGAAACGACTGAATAGTATTTTTATTTGTTTGTTTTTAAATATATGGAGCATACCATTGAACCATCTGTTGGATGTGGTAAATGTCTGATAATTTCCATACATCCACCCCAAGCTCTGGAGATTCAGATTAAATATATAATTGTCTTAACTGTCTTACTGGGTATAGTGATCTTCAGAGTACTGTGATTTCCAATCACTTTATTGCAAAAGAATTTTATTTTTCGTCTGTTTCTTATAGCTTACTGCTTTTTTAATATTTATTTTAAAGCAATTTGTTTTATGTATTTTCTTCTTTATTTTAGTGCATTTTGGTGTTATGTTCATTTAAAAATCCATAAAACAGTTTCTCCTTATTTAAGTCAGATTTTTGTGGCCAATTTTTTTAAACCATAGCAGATGTATTGCACTTGGAGGTGTGTGTGTGTGTATATATATATATATATGTATGTATATATATATGTATGTATGCATGTATACCATGGGCTTAGTAGCACTACTGTTTAGCTGTATTTTGACTAATATCTGCCTCAGAGAGGAGTTAAGTGGATATAAATAAAGATACTGTTCATAGGTCAGGTCATATGTTTCATAAACCCATAGACCATATAAACTTTGTCACATCTTGAAAGATACTTAAGAGGCTCCTTTCACAAAGGGGCTGTGATGGGGTGAAACACAATGGAATACAATTAGCGTGAAGAGAGGAGGAACATAGGGAAGTGCATATGGACTAAATCAGAAACTGCTGTAAGTCAGCATAGCTCCACTGAGCTCTCAGATCCTGTAATTTGAAAACCTACAAAGCATAATATTAACATTTCATGGTATCTATGCTTATATTGAAAAAAAAACCAAAGTCTGAGAAATTACTCCCTTTTCTTTTAGTGTCACTTCTTGTATAAATAGTACATTTGCATGAAAAGCTACTTAGGTGTCTGGTTATAATTGTGTGCAAATATAAGAACTACATTCTTAAGTATATATATGACTATATATTTTTCTTATGCAGTTGTGTATGCCTACTTTCTTAATTCGTACCTTTGGTGTTTTTAAAGCCAAATGCAACACAACTTGAATGTGTTGAATTCTTTAGTATATAATTACAGAATGACATTGTTTTAGAAGGAGAGAAAAACTTTGTGTTTTACTGAAAGATGATATTATTTGAAGTGAATTTACTCGTGAAACCTAAACCCAAGGTGAAATTGTGTGCATCTCATTTGTATGCACATAATAAACAACTATGCAATTAGGTAGGTGTTATAAATAGGATGTGGTGGAGATGCTTAAACTACTCAGGTTTCCTAGATTCTACAGCTAGTACCCAACTGAGATTTGCTACTCTCTAATTTTACCTTTTGGGCTAACCAGCTGACGCCTAGTTGAAAAGAGTTATGTTCGTACAAGGCCACAGAAGCCCTAGTATTCAGTCTCTGTCTCTGTTGGATTGTGGAGAACGCTGTGTACCATCAGCAACTTCAATCCCACCCTTTAGGCCAACCCTCATCTATCAAACCCAGGCTGAGAGAGAGAGAGAGGAAGCTCCCAGATAAACATACAGCAGCGCCTAAACTCCTAATCACTCTAGGCTTCCGCTTCCAGGCCCTATAATTAGAAGTCCTTCTTTTCCTTGTATTCCCAGTTGACGCAAATGCTTTTTGTGGCTTGGCACCTCATTTAGGGCGTGGGCTTAGTTTATGGCCAGGCCAGAGTCTGGTTTAGTCTTCTGATACTGCATAAATAGCTCTTAACCCACAGTCTACATCTGTACTAGTTTTTCCTTTTATGCCTATACTTTCTGTACTTTTTAACATTTCTTTTCTGAAAGAGCGTTATTGTTTCCCAAACAGTATGCACGAAAGGTAGGAAGCTTGAAATTAAGGTAAATGTATCTGTCAGCTAAAACAAAGATAGAATAATTTTTTTGCCTCTTGGATGTCTGTTCCTTTTAAACTAGATTTTAATAATCTCTGTGGATTTGAAAAAAACACACAGTAAAACAGTTACTAATTTAACCTAGCTGCACCCTTCACATTAGGGATAAGAAAATTCTAAAGTTTTGCAGCAAGGTACATACTAAGTAATATCTCCTTTACTCATAAATTTTCACAGATTCTATGTATGCAAGACTTTCAGTTGATTTCAGATGTTACCTGCTAAACAGGGGTTAATGCCAGCTTGAAAAATAAGCAGGAAACCCTTTAAAATTACTCACTTTTCATCTATGATTATTCATACATACAGTACATCATATGTTCATTCCAAAATGCATTCTCCTATGACAGCTTTACTCATATTTCCCATCTGAACAACTCCCTGGGAAAACTATCACAAGGTCTTTTTGAAAGCTGAGTGTGTTTCCTGCACTTGAAAGTGAAAGTGAGGTAACTACCAAGATTCAGGTTCATGTTTCTCTGCCGGGATTAGGTATTTCTGTAAGGTGTTAGAGTTGTGCAGTGTTCTTCTGTTGTAGGGGAATGGAGTGAGAAACTAAACAGTTGAACCGTGATAGTTGAAAATTGTGATTTCTCACTGTGAAGTAAAGATGAGTTGGCAAATACCACGCCAAGAAAAGAAGTGAAATGTTCTGCAATATGAGTGATTTATTGTTTCAGTAACAACAGTAAGAAAGGTATTTTAAAATACTAATTGCCATATAAATATATGTTCTTTCACATCTGTGGTATTGTGCTCAAAACCTCTATGTTGATGCAATTTATGCAAGGATATATTTTGTATTTCAAATGCAAATATAAGTATAATGAAAAGCCCTTTTTAACTTGCTGAAAAATAGTTACTAATATAAGTGAAGTGCCTGTTTTCCTTAGGCTTTCACGTAATGAAATGCTTTTATTCCATATAGTGACAGACAGCCCAGTTTTCAATTAGACAGACAAAACTGCCGAATCAGATACTGCTCATCTTTCTATTCTTAAACCAACTCCTTTCCACCCACAAATGCTGGATTACTTTTCACCTCCTTACTCCTTCAAGCCAGAAAAAAAAAAAAACAAAAAAACAAAAAAACAAAAAAAACACACCCAAAGGCAAGAACAGAACATTAGTGTAGAGCTGTTCACGTCATATGGAACTGATCAGAACTGTAGAAACGTGAGCACATTTCCCCGCTTGATTTGATCAGACACTGTGCATGTCTTCTAAAGAACGAACAGGTAAAACCCTGTATAGGAAGCATTATGAATTTGAGGGACATGCTTTGTTTACAAAGACTGTGTTAATTTTTCTTCTGTTTTGTTCTAACTTTAGTGTATGCACTACCAAAGTGGGCACCCTAGCACTGCCCTGCTCTGCGTAAACAGACATTACAGATTTGGGGGGGGAACCCACCACCTTTGTGAGCGGAAGAAAGGTGAAATTCTATCACGTCTGCTTGCTGTGGGGTTTACTGCGCCATCCACAGACACCTGCGTTTCTAGCCAGTATTGGAAACAAGATACTGGTTAGCTAAACAATGGGTCCATCTGATGGACCACGCGTATGGTCATTCCCGTGTTTTCACTGGCTTGTAATGATTACGCAGCTTTCTGTCTCCGACTTCCAGACAGACTGTTGGCTCATTCAGAGTTTTTTATGGTCTTCATAGTGCAGTGCCATGTGATGGAATACACGTGAGGAATGCTGTGCTCTAATCTCTGGGTGCACTCAGCTCTGTGTATGTATTTATAAAAGACTTCTAATACTTTTACAGGGGGAAAAAAATCTACTTTTGCTGAGGCTGTTTGTTCAGTGTTGAGAGAAGCCTCACATATTCATCTCTTTCAGCTTTGCTTTTTCCAAAAGTCCTTTCCATCTGCATTGAGAGAGAGGTTAGGAGGACCAAAAGAATATTCATCTTCCATATAAAGCTGTCTAACGTGTAAGGAGAGGCAAATACGGGTATATAGAATAAAAATACATACCATGCTAAATTAGCTCTTTTGGAAAATTTTTGCTCCAGTAATAATAGCAGCCTAATTCTAGTGCACAAACCCTATTCGCCTCCAGTTTTCTTCACCAGAAATGGTGTATATTGAGGACTGTACGCTTTCCTAAGAGAGAAGTGTATTTTGTGATGTTTCAGAACAGAATTAATGCAAATTGTGTGCATAATCCCACACTAAAGACTTGGCTGACTTGCACTTGAGCAACTTTAGCCGTATTTCCTATCAACACAGTCACTACAAATCAAGGAAATTGCCAGTTAAGCCAACATTAACATCCAGACCAACCTCAGCTCACATGCCTTACTGCCCAAACATAATACCCAAATGCACTCATGGATTTCTTAGCTCCATAACAAACTGCCTTTCATTTCTAACACACACAATCAGAGTAACAGCCTTTAGCAGTAAAAGTATGTCTACTGGAGAGAATCTTGCTGAGGTCAGACGTAAGATTCTGCATTGGGGTGATGTTGAGGAAGTGGATGTGTGCAATGTGGGTGGCCTCTTTCTTGTCCAAGCCCTAACAGCATCAGCAGTCAAGCTGAAAAGGAAACTTTTAGGCAAATTTGTGTCTAAATGCAATTTAGATTTATCTGCAGCTTGGTACCAATGCACCACAGTCTTTCAGGTATTTACATTCACAAGATCCATCCTTTGTAAGAGCAGCGATCAGAGAAACTGAGGCATTGACGTGTTCACGTGCTAGTTCTGTGTTTGCCCTTATGCTTAAGGGCCTAAGCGTTGTGCTGCCGCCGAGACGTGTTCTCGGAGGAAGCTGCTCTGCCGGGGGGCGGGAGGAGCCCTTGGCCAGCGCTGCCGGGCCCGGAAGGTCGGGCCTGCTGCCGCCGCCGTTCTCCTGCGCGGGCCTGGGGGGAGAGGGTCTGCAGGAGGCTAAGGAGGGCAAGCGGCCAGGAAAGCGACGTAGTGATGTGGTAACTGCGGTTAAGTAGAAAAGGTGGGAAGTTAATTTAGCTTAATCTTTACTGAGGATGTTTCTCTGCTGCTCAGTACACAAGAGTATGGGGGGTTTGTTGTTTTTTCCTGTCGAGTTTTAAAATTCTAAAAAGGCCATATGCTGGGACCTTAACGATAGCGTACGAGCATATTCGAACTTGTAGTAAATACATTTGTTTAGCGGCAGTGAGTAGAAGAGGCAAAGATGAATTTTGGAGCCATGTGTAAATAAACTGAGGAAGTCAACGCACTTTTATGACAAGTAAGATAATCGTTTATCCTTCGAGTAGGTGTTATGGTAAATGTGGAGACTTCTGCTCGCTTCCTGAAGGATGGTAGATTTTGATTACATTTTAAGTGCAGAATCGACACAACCAGACCTAAGTGGAAAATTCCTTTTTTTTCTTTAATAGATACGATACCTTTAAAATCACTTAAAAGGAACTTCAGTGTAGTCATCAAACTGTTTAAATCAGTTCTCACTTTAAGTTAGTTAAATGTCAAAGGTTCATTTTGGGTTCTCATTTAGTAAACTTCATTAACAAAGAAGGTGATAGGGACTTCTTATGTAGAAAAATGTATGTGAAGTTTGCTTCCTGTAGGCTTAAACGTTATCATGATGCCTCACTTTTCTTATGTGCAAACTTATATTTTTTTTCCTTATAAAACCCTAAACTGGTAGGATGAATAGACTTCAAATATATTTTTCTAAATGTTTTTTTAAAATGGGTTATGGACTGACATACAAAGGGAGAAAAAAGTAAACAGTGTGTATAAGTTACTGTGATTCTACTGATTTTCTAATTTAATCATTTCAGTACATCCATCAGTGACCTGTTTTCAATGAAATTAGTGTCTAATTTAATATTTCACTTGAAAGCTCTCAGCTCTGATTTGCTGCCTTTCAAGCAGTAAATCAGACAGTTTCTCCTAAATATGTTTATAAGAGATGCTTCAGGATTGTTTTGGGTATAAGTTATTTTGGTTGTGTTTTAATGATGTTGCTACTTCCAAGAATAATTACGGTGGAAACATCAATCTCTTTTTATATGGGCTCTTTCACAATGAAGAGCATTTTGGGGTTTCACTCGTTCCATTGAGGGTTTGTTGTTTCAGTGCTCCACATTGGTCTCACAAGTTTTTAACTTCAGGTTGAGTATTCCCAGATTTTTCAATTGAGTTCAATAGATTTGTACTGTACTGCTTCAGCTGTGATACTACTACATGACTTCAGTTGAAGTTCTGATTCGTCTTTATGAAGTTAATCTTTTTAAATTCGGCGTCTTCCAAATATTTTGTTTTCAGAAAACAATGTAAAACATGTTAGCCTTCTAGATAGAAGTTCTTAAGCTTCTTCTTTTGCAGCTATTAATCTCTTGTGCTTTTTCTGTTATTTATTTATTTACTTATTTTTTTATTTTACCTAGGGATGTTGCTGGTCACTACTGACACATTAGGCCATGATTTCCATGTTTTTCAAATACTGACACATCCTTGGTCATCATCACAAAGTGCCGTCCATCATTTGTATACACTTCACAGGGGAGAGACTGAAGCCAAAGTAAGTTAAACTATTTGAAGAATAATCCCCAGACACCTTATACATTTTGTGTATATTGGCACTTTAATGTTTGTTTCAGCACACAAAGAGCCTTTCTTATGTTATAGCTGCAAAAAGGATAAGACCACAGCATTTAACCTGGACAATAATAAATTTTTGCCCTTTACAATGAGGTGCTGTCAGATTTATTCAGATATGACACTACCTCCAAAGAGCCCAGATTATTAGCTGTGTTTGTGCTTAACCTTTTCTCATGTAACATGTTAAACATTTGTCTAGTGCCTGTGAAGCGACTGTCAGAATTTGCTTGGCTTTGGTGGTAAAAGCCCAAGAAGGACAGAGTTGAAAGCAAGAGTTAATCAACGTACTCTGATTAACTTGTATCTACACGTCAGCAAAATGGGGGAAGTTGTTGGAAACTGTGGTGATAAAACGTTAACATGACAATCACATTTCTAAAGATAGAAGTCTAAATTAGGCTAGATTAGAATAGGGTGAAAAAGACTGAAATTACCTTTAACGCTTAATAAAGTGATTTAATGTTAAATTGGAAAAAAATAAGAGGCATCACTCTTTCGCTAGTATTGCAGTGATCCATGCAGTGCAACGTGTTATGCCCGAGTACTTCACAGCCCTGCTTTCAGGCACCAGGAAAGCCTCACCTTCGTAGCACTGAGTAACTGTGGAAGAACCTATTTTAAATACATAAATAAAAATGTCACCACAGGGTAAGAAATGCACTTGCTGATGCAATTAACCTCTGAAAGCACAGGCTTGTGACAGTCTGGCAGATGTAAGCTAGTGTGACAGAGAGAAGCCTCAGGCACTGTGATTATGACCCTCACACTAGAAGCCTGGATTACTGTGGTACCGTGATTATAGCTGCTTCAAACCATTTTCTTCCATAGGTTGTATTTTATTAGGTTTATTTTTAGACTTTTCCTTACCTTTGTAACAAGTAGAATGTGAAAGCTTTTTTAAGGGTGATTGATCACATTTTGAAAGTAGTTGATAATGTTTCAATCTGTATGAATTCTAAATTATTGGTAGCTTAAAATTGCATAATCTTTTAAAGTGTTCTTGTTGCTATTGTGCTGGAAAAAATAATATTTTGGACAATTGTTTGCTATAGGAATGAATAACCTATGTGAGAAAAGTGAGAGGAAATCAGAAACAACCCTACTCAGTACCTTGGAAAATAAGTATAATACTTATCTTAAGAAGCACTTAGTTAACAAGTTTGTCCTTTATATGGCTGCCAATTATAAACAGTTGTATGTTTGTTTTCTTTCTTTCTTTTTTGGATGGTTTTGGGATACAAATTTAATTCTGTAAAATAAGGTATCTCTAATTAGACTTTTCAAGAATGAGATGCAGCAAATCATCAGGTACCTTGGAAAATAAGTTACATCTATATTGTTCTTATATGTTACTGATTTTATAATAACTTTGTGCTATTGGGGAAGAACAAAAAGATATGCAAAAGTGAAAATGATTTTAAGAAACAGACATTAAAAACTTTAAAGATACTATTTGAAAGTGAGCATGTTTCAATAAGTAAAGTGAATATTTTAGAAATATATAGGTAATATAAAGGATGCATATTTGAGCTCTGTGTGTATACATACACTCCGTCATCTATTTGAGTATCTGCTCTAATGTGTTTAAGTTGGTTATTTTTGTTTTGCCCTCATGCACAAAATTGGAAATATTCTATAATCAGTATTCAAAATCAGTATACAAAAATGTATGACTACAGTTATTAGGAACAAACATTCTATTTCAAAGCTGATAAATTTATATTTTAAAGTGTATTTTGGAAAGCAAATATGAGATGATTTAGTAATAAATCTTTCTTGCTATGAATTTTATAGATTTAATATCTTAGAACCGAAAGAGTAAAAAACATTTGCTTTAATTTTTGCTGTATATTTTAACTTGGGACATGAGGAGTATGGAATGGGTATAGAATAGAGAAAAATCTAACTGGTCAGTGGCATATGAGTGGATTTTACAACTCCCTTAAAAACTGAAACTCTCTAGCAACAATTGGTACCTGTAATTCCACATAAACACCTGTTGTTTAAAACATTCACATAATATGGATGTTCTTATTTTTGCTTTTTGAACAATATAGTACTTCCAGTTTTGTAGTGAGACCAGTAGTGCGTGGTGTTGTGCTCTGCTTTTTTGTTCCCAAAATTTCGTGTGTAAGTAGCATTTGACAGACAAAAATTCTGGAGATTATTCAATTTAAAATGATCGGTGAGATATTCTGAGCTGCACTTTGTAAGCCACTGTACCTCCTTTCTTGAGTATAACAGTGCTTATATATTTGCAATAAGACTTTTTCCCCCCCCCGCTTATTTAAAGCTAGATGTTGTTGTTGCGTTTTCATCAGTTAGTGCATTCTTGCAAATACTTACTATTGGTGTTATTAGACTGTTTAGTTCATGGACAAAGAAATTGGTACACTGATAATACTTGTGAAGGTATCATGAACCTGTCTGGATAGCTCTGAATAAACTGCTGGACAAATAGAAATTCCAAAATTTAGCGTCATTCCTTGTGCACAAACTGACTGTGCATAAGGGTACAGTAAGATAATTTTTTTTCCAAAAAATACTGGATTTGCAGCATGTGCCTCATGTAGTACATTGCATACCAGTTTTTTGCTTTGGGAGAAGAAACTTGGGAACCATGTATGTCGCATTCCGAATGCTGATGGATATATCTGTTGTTCTAACAGAGTATAAGTCTTGCTTTCACCCACTTTAGGACATCAGACCTGGCATACCTTCCTTTGCTACAGAATTCCCAGTCTCCATTTTACCTTGTCTATAGTGATGGAAGGGCAGACTAATAGCGTAGGATTTCTCATCTGTTTCCTATGAGAAAGAGACAAGTCCCCTCTGTCCTTCAAATACAGAAGTATCTTTAGCGGATTAATTTGCATGCTTAAATTTTATTTAAGAAAAAGAATGTTGTGAATTTATAATGGTATTTTCTGATTGATTTACCACAATTATGTAGTATCTCTAAGTCACATGTGTCTTTCTACTCAATCAGATGTGTTAGTTGTGCTGTCACTTTATAATGTAGTGAAAAACATGCTCCATTCTTTGATTTTTCCAAATTCATGCCAAAGTCTGGTTTCGAATTGAGAATGTCTGTCTGAAAGACGACTTTTACTTTTCCTAACCATTTTTGAAATGTACATGCTGGTTGAAGAGAGGCCTACATGGATTCTTTTTCCTTTCATGGATGTCAGAATTTTGCCTCTCAGTCTGCAAAAAGTAAAAAATGTACAATTACCATATTTTGGAGAACTTACCTTGTGGTGTGATCCTAGGTATCTTGACTGGTAATAGGTTGTTTCCTTTAAAAAAAAAATTATGTATGTGTGTGTGTAAATATATATAAAACACACTTTATGTATATGAATAAAATATATATTATACTCTCTCTCTCTATATATATATATATATATATAAAACGAGATCAAGTGAGATCTAGACACAGTAAGTTAAAGAATAAGTATAATTAAACATGAAATTTAGGAGAACTTGCCCTCATAAAAAGTCTTTTAAGTAATTGTATGAAATTTAGGTTTGAAAAGAGTGAGTTTCTTCACATTTTTTTTCTTACTATGACAAGCAGTGAAAGCTTCAGAATGCTGAACTTGAGAGACAAAAAACAAAACAGGAATTTTTGTATTGACAGTCTATCCCAGTAGCTTTACCTGTGCTATCTGCAATGTTTCTATTGCTGGAAAAAGAAAGGAGCTTCTTGTAATTTCCACAGCAAAATAAGCTTTCTCTGCATTGAAATGCTGCTCATAGCAAGTTGCACTGATATTCAACGTAAGATCGTATGTATTTTTTTGTACTAAATTTAGTGTCTCCTATAGTTGGATCTGAATGCACCTGCTAGTCATCTTCTAGCTTCTTTGTCAGTGGCCTTCTTTGTAAGGCTCATACGCCATGCTGGTCTGGTCAGGGTTGGTTCCGTGATGCTGACGCAGATTTAGATACTGTGCTTTTTGAGCTTACTGTTCCTTGATGTGGAGCTAAAGTAAGTAGTAGTATTCTCCCAGACTATTCACAGTTAGTCTTTGTAACGTGATTTTTATGATTCTCTTTCAGCATAGTTTAAACAATGAAACAGAATTTATTACTGACTTCTAAGGTGTTATTAGGAATCCACGTTGTATTTACTGACTTTGAACAGCCAATGTAGGAAGAAGCCATATCTGCTGAATAAAGGATTGAGTTGGAATAGATAGCTCAGCTTCTAATGAAGCAACCGACTCTTTTGTATGGCAAAGATCAAGGCAAGGTAAGGTGGAAAGTGGACCTCTCTCTCATAAGTGAAGTTTGAGGACAGCAGCCATGAAAGCATGTGAAGTGCTCAGATACTTCACTGGTTGTAGGCATGCGAGTCCTACCATCACAACTTTCCAAGTTACTTTTCTGCAAACAGTTAGAAGTCAGTATTTCAGTTAGATTGGATTAATATCTTTTGGGCTTTAAATTTTACTTGTGCTTTGGAAATTCATGTTTGGGTGGGGTTTTTTGTTTCTTAGAAAACAAGAAACCAGTTTGATTGTGCTATGTTACAGCACAAAGGTTCATTGTAAACCATTTAACTACTAAAGTTCTCAGAAAATCCACACTTGCATAATTCAGCTGTAAAGGGGACAAATGTGTGTGTGTGTATGTTTTAGTTAAGGATACATTTTCTTGTCTTATGGTTCCTGCATTGTGAATCAATACTTACTGCACTCATATTTTTATCCAAGAACATTTTGCAAGTTTTTCAATAATGTATGGCATGTTCTGAGCTAAGGAAGCTCATTTACTTGCAGATGAAAGCTAGATTGTCACCTGATGATCCTTTCTCTTTGATCTGAAATTGTAAACAAAAGAAAAAGCCTGAAAACAGCATTATCTCAACCTAGAACAAATAAACGTAATGATAGCATCAGTGGGCTGATGGCCAGGGTCCTCTATAATCTTTAGAATGTCAGATTTCTGTTATTCTGACTCAAACTGCTGTTACAACTGACTTCAATCAGTATAGGTAAACAGACAGAATGATAAAAACATTTCAGCCTGGGCTGCCACGGAACATTTTACACTTTTTTTTAGGGAATGCGTAAATGTTTTTGTGATGCGACTTCTTAGAGACTATACCAAGTTTTGTCACATACTGTATTCAGACAGAGAAATGTTGGAATAGTTTATAAATATTTAATTTCTTCCTATCGTTTGACATAATTATAGTTACATAGTTGCAATTGTTGAAACAGTCTCTTGAAGACAGTATTTCTGGGAAATAATCATGCCTGGGAAAAGTCTTGAAATAATAAAGATTGATTTAGGGAAGTTGATCGGTCTTTGAAAGCAGCCAATAAAAAAAAAAAAATATATGGTTAAAAGTAACCTAACTAGCTTGAGGAGACAGAGCTCTAGAGCATGATGGCATTTACAGTTTCAGTTATTGTTACAGAGTAGCTATTATCGTTGAAGGACCTTACATGAATGTCTCATTATGCCCAGATTCTGCCGTTGTTTTATGTAGAGCTGAAATCTGTTTTGACTACTCAGAGAGACAGGGCTGGGTCCATGTAGATCTGATGAATCACATTGTGTTAGTCCATGATTTTACTATTTTTTCACTTGTGTGTGCTGCCATATCATTTCTTTAATTTTTTTCAACCAAAAAGTCAAATACAGACCAGTTTTCTAATTTATTTTGACCCTTGCCTCTTGAGTACTACTGCTCTTTCATGTTGTTTAGTGGTTTTGATTCTTCCTCTGCCATCTCCCTGCAGAGCATAATTAAATACTTCAGCCAGGTCCTTCAAATAATGGTAAATTTTCTCTGTGACATTCTGTAGTGTGCGTAAAACTGGGTTAAGTTGCTGTTGTGGTAATGCTAGTTATGCTTCATTGTTGTTCGCTGCTTTGTTAAGGTAGAATTTAATGCAGTGAGATGTACAAGGATGCTTATTGTTACTGATGTAACTTACCAAAATTCAGGGGAAATAGGAGGAAAAGCACTAGGAAAATCATAATGTGTTTTAATAGTTCTTTCTTATACTTGCTAAGAAAACACATCATTCAGTTTTGTGAACTTCATTCTATACTTCTTGCATTATGCACTGGCATCAGGAGTGGGTCTGCCTGGGGAACACACAAGTCCTGCTGCTGCAGCACAACTGTCACGGTTGTGTGGGTTTGCAGGCTCTCCATCTGAATCACTTTTGCTTCTGTAGGTACTGTGATAACCCAGTATAGCCTCTTCTCCTTTCTGAGAAAGCAAATGATGATGATACAAATTTAAGCAGTGTGAGGCACGTTAGTACAATATAAACTTTTAGAAGCCCTGAAATATATAGGCTAGGGCTGTCAGTCATTTTCAAGGACATGTTGTCCCATGTGATTATTTCTATAATCAACCATACCTCTGACTGCCACATTTTAATCGATGTGCTGCCCTTGCTTCTGTTTTTTCTTCTTTTTTTTAATTATGGCTTGAAATGTTGGTTTTAATTTTAAAAAATTAGTAAATATGTTCTAACTAACATTATATTTAAATTTGGAAAAGTTGTGAGAATAAGGAAAGAATGGTAGCAAAAAATTATCCAAATTTCCATTATATAAAGTAAGTAAATGTCAACTTTGAAGAGTTAGGGTAATTCCCTCCGGATTTTCAGTATATCTGTTTGTGTAAAACGATTTTCTAATACTACAGTTTTGAAAGCTGAGTTCAGTAGAGTGTTTGACAAGTGATATACCCTTTTAGAACTCCGTATATGAAATTACTGTACTGTCTCACTCAGTTCAGATTCTGAATCTAGAAGTAAGATTTTCATTCTGTTTTCTAGAGTAATCAAAAAGAGGAAAGTAGGGTAGTAGATTTAAAAAGAGACATAGGAGGAGGGTAATTGAAAGAAGGCAGGGGAAGATAGTGTAAGACCGAAGAGAAGTTAAAGAGATTAGGAGTGAATACCTAGATGAAGAGTGTTGCAAGAAAAACTGTGAAGCTAGGAGAAAATGCAGACATTCTCCACAAAAATACTTAGTATTGCAAATTAAAATATCTTAAAGGTTCCTGAATTAAAAAAAAAAAAAATCTCAGCTCTATATTTTCCTTTACTGGGACAGATAGCAGAAGATAGATAAAATATTGAAACACAAACATGAGTATTAAGTCTGATGTTGACCTTGAGCTATAGAATAAATCCTGAATTGAAAGAGACCTACTGTGTTTTTTGCTTCATTAACATATATCTATAAACACTATGGGGTCTTGATTGATCTTTGGTATCTAAACATCACATCATAATTAACAACAAATCCAGAAATATATTATAAATACATGGAATAATAGTACATTAACCTAAAGGACAGCAATAAATTGCAATGCTTAGAATAAACTTGAAAACCACTAATGGGCCACTGTGCAGTTTGTTTATACTATAAGCAGTCAAGAACTCTGTGTAATGTACAGTAACAGTGTGGTAGATAACAACAAGTCTGATGTGCTAATTTATATACATCTTTTTCATGGACACACACAGCTGATTTTTTTTGAAGTGATTTCTGAGAATTCTGGAACAAGCATTCTGACCTTAGCTTGATCCAGCGCCTTCTTCCAGTTCTACTGAAAAGAAGTTAAGGATCCCTTGCATTGCAAAGATGGATATATGCCACTCTGACAAATTTAATTCATGCTCAAATATGAATTTGGAGAGAGACTCTGAACTGAACTCCTTGAACTTTCCATTACACTGCTGCTAGTCTTACATCTCTGAAAGACAAGCTAGGGCATCCTTGAGACTTTTAGGAGATGTAAGTGGTATCATTACAGGTATAAAGGTAGCTTCTAAAACACACTTTGTTATTGCTAAGTAAATTTTCATAAATATATTTCTGTAAATCATAATTCAGTTCACACATCTGTCAAGACTTTAACAAGTCCTAAAAACCTGTTTGTTCTTTGCTTCTGTTGTTTCAGCTGTATTTTAAGCAGTCATCACCATGATATTCACTGCAGTTCAGGAGTTGGTATTTGTGATCATTATTTTGAAGAGAACATTTTGGATTACATTGTTACAAACTTTCTTCCTGAAGATTGGGAATATTTCTTTTTTTGTGTAATGTTTAGCTTGAGAAAAAACATCCTGTAATGATTGTCTCCTCCTGTTTTGGCTTGAGTTACCACATGCCAGGGCCTTTGTATATTTTTTTTTAAACAACATAATCCTAAGGATGCATAGTAAATTGAACAATATTTTAGAAACATATTAATTTGTTATGCAATAAAGATACTTTTTTCTCCATTGTTCCGTAGAAAATGGTCTGAAAATTAAATGTTTTAAATCCTCTACCAAATGAAGTAGTGTAAGAGAGGGTATGTGGTAAACATGAGTGAAAGCAGCAAGTTAAAGAATTTGGCTGTGAAGTCTTTTGAAGCAAGTACAGAAGGGAAGCGATTGAAAAGGCACAGATGGGCCCATGTATCTCTTCTGTAAATAAGACTCAAAGACATTGATTTGCAGGGAGGTTTGTTAAGCACATTGCAGATAGCTGCAGTTCTGAGGGAGAAGACTGTCGTGCTAGGAACACAAAACTGTAGAACCAGATAGAAGAGGCTTGTGTTGGAGGCTGGAGTGAGCGCACAGAAGAGCAAGGAGAAAGGAAGAGAAAAGCCGTGTTCTTGAGCGAGGCTGGGACAATCAGTTTTTGAAATCAGCAAGGGAATTCAAAGCTGGATCTAAAATGAATGACACATTTGGAAAACAGTGATGTGTTCAGATGGGCCAGCACCTAAAGACAGCCATTGCCATTCTTCATGTTATTAGAAATTGGAAATGTATTCCAACAAGTTTAATGATTTTATTATACTAATGAGTTTTGCAGTTGAGAATGTTAATTTGCATACAGTTCTTGTTTCATTTTTGACCTGTGGAAATTCTCTTTGAACAGCAAATATTTAAATACTCTTGGTGCCATAGTTTGACACTGTGGCTTTGGCGTTTCTTTTTTTGGCTCTTGTTAATCCCTAGGGGGTCTCTAATCCTTTTTGAGCGATCTATTAAGGTGAAACACTTTGTAGGCAAACTAGCAGCTTTAAGTGCTGTGACTTTATATCGGTAATACCAGAATCACGGCAAGTGCTAAAGCTGTCAGATTTCTGGGAGGTTGTTTAGCTATATCATTAGCAGATCATTTGAGTATGTCACTATAATTGAAAAGAACAGGTGTGTAGTGCTGTTTTTTAGTTTATCTATGTAATGTTGATAAAGCATTTTGTATAGTGACAGTCTGTCAGACAAATATCTTGTCACAAGACTTAAATCCTTTTTTATCTCAAGGCTTCAGGGCTCAGTTGGAAAGTTGCACTTTGATGAATACTTGCTGCTTTTGTCTGGAATAGTTGGAGTGCATTTCTGGAATATTTGTCAAGATTTTATCAGTATTTACTCCAATTTGAGTACCTAGTGTATTGTAAAACTGGCTTTAGCGAAATCTTTAAGAATTTTATTTAGTTTGTGCTGTTTAATAATATAATGAAAACTAATCTTTCATGTGTAAGTTTATTTGCCATGTTAATTCCCGCTTCTGTACGTGGTTCTTTTTGGTCAGCTTTTACCTTTAAAAACATTTTGGAAGAATTGTTTGGGGATTTTTTTCTATGATAAATCATTTTAACCTAGTCTACTTGTTTTCTTGAATTGTCTGCCAGTATGGGCCTGGAAACAAAGTTGAATCTCTCTTTTAAAGCATTTCTTCCGCAGTAAGAATTTGCTTTCCATCGAAGTGTTATGTAAAGCACACTTAAGAGAATTAAATCCTTCTGGAATTCATATCTGGAAATCACAAGCAGTAGCTACAACAGAAAATATCTAACAATATTTTTACCTCAAGATCAGGCATTTTAAGGAAAAACTAAAATGAAAATCATGTTTCTCAAGTGATGGATAAGTACTTACATGCATAAAAAGAAATTAACTGAGGTCTTTCTTGGGGCTCTAATAGCTCTTTAATAAAGATTCTTGTGTGTCTGCTGTTAGTTTTATGGCATCCAGAATTCGTCCCAGAAATATGGCCAAAGTTGTTAAGTTTCTTTTTGATAAAATGTTAACCCCGAAGAGGAGGATACATCAGGAAAACCTGGTTGAATGGTCGCTCCATTGAGAGATAAACTGATAGTAACAGAATTAGAGGCCATTATAGGCTTTTTTTTGAAAATACTGGCCATTGACTTTTTTGTGTGTGTATGTGTGTGTTTAAATTATGTGATATGTAAGATGTACTTCTCTGTTGATTTTTAAATACAATTTAGGGTGCCATGTATTTCTCAAAATCAGGCCCAGCATTTCTCAAAGTAGACTTCAGCAGGATCTGATTTTGAATATTCTAACTATAATGTTTAAGTAATTACACTCTCATCTACTCAGATGAAAAGTGAAGTCATGAATCTGGATTTCTGGTTATCACTTAGTCCCTAGACATACCAAAACCATCTGACATAAATATGAAAATGTTGCTGATTTGTGTCTTGTTCTCTTCCCTCTCCAGTCTCCTCCTTAGGTAGTTTTTAAAATTTAAAGCAAGAAAGCAGCTGTCATAGAATGTGTCATTGAAATGATTTCCCAAAACTTTGTATAAGTAAATGAAATTAGAAAAATTACAGCAAGCTCTTGTGGATTTATGTAGTGCTTTGCAACACAGGTTGTTTTAATGAATGTAGGCATCCTGAAAAGAAAAATCTCAGAATATTTTGAAAAGTACATTTAAACTAGGTATTAAACCCTACGAAAGATCTTTGATCAGTCAGTATTTATGAGAAAACTCAAGTTAATGTCTGAATTTAGTCTTTTCTTTCGTGATTCCTATTAAGATTTGTCCTTTAAAACGTGACAGTCCTGTTTAGATGAGTGCACGTTAACCATATATCCATTTCACTTTTCTGTTTTCCAGGTACAAGATATCTCCTTCAGCCATGACTGTCGTTGGGTTGTGGTCAGCACGCTTCGTGGCACTTCCCATGTTTTTCCCATCAATCCCTATGGTGGACAGCCTTGTGTCCGAACACACATGTCACCCCGAGTGGTAAATCGCATGAGCCGATTCCAAAAGAGTGCAGGTTTGGAAGAGATTGAGCAAGAACTGACTTCTAAACAAGGAGGTCGCTGTAGCCCTGTTCCAGGCCTGTCAAGCAGCCCATCTGGCTCACCGCTCCATGGTAAATCCCTCTATTTATTTGTTTGTTTGTTTGTTTATTTATTTTTCTTGTAGTTTCCCCTGCCTCCCTGCTGACACATACGTTGTCAGCAAATTTACCCCTTGGATCAGTATTTCTCACATCCTCAAAGATACTTAATTATCTGCTAGATAGCTGCCTCCCTTCACTATAGTATTCCAACTTCACATTTCAGTAGTACTTGCCAGCAATTAGAAAAATGGAAATGTTGGCTTTCCAGGAGATTACAAGACTAGATTTAGATCGTTCTATTTGCCCACCTAGATTGTGCCATTAAAAATACGAGAGCTTCATAAAAATAAGGTGCTGTGACTATTGTGCAAGAGTATGTAGAGTATGCAGGTATTATAGGAATGAGCAATGGTAGAAATACTTGAAGATAGTTCTAATTTTACAGCCACTTAAGTAAACTATACTATCTCAAAGGTGTTAATAACTTCCACTCTAAACTGAAAGTTTTGTGGTCTGTAGGTTTCAGAGTTTGTTTCACTGCTAACTCAAGGTCAGTAATCTGGCCTATATTTAAATGCAATTACCTAAAATTCTCATTGCTCATCCACATGAATGACTGTGGAAGACACCTGGATATCCACATTAAATGTTATTTGAGAAGAAACGCAATAAGTAGGCAAAATTGAACTTGGTGGCATAGATTTTATCCATTTCAAATTTTTCTTTTTATTTTATCTATGTGGCCAATAACAGGATATACAAAAGAGAAAAAAAAATCCAAAAATTGATCTGTAGCTCCTATTTTTGTGGTGGATATGCTTTGGGGAAACTAAAAGGAGAAGGGAAACCTCTAAAAAGGTTCAAAAATCATCAATGTTCCAGCTTCTTCAGTTTGTTTTTTGCTGTTTATTTTGCTCTCCTCTTTGAGGTCATTCCTGGAGTTTGTTTGGATTCAGAGTTTGCTGTTTGGGTTCAGAATTTGCTCATTCTTACCTTTCCTTTTGAGTAAGAGTAAGTCGGAGCTTCCCTTGAAGTGAATGGTGAAATATCGGTTTGGGAGGGCCAAACACCCCTTTCCAGCCTAAGAGCATTACTCTCTGATTGCTGTTAGTATTAGATGTGCTTGTGAAAACTCAACTGCTGGATGTTCCTACTGTCATAGTCAACGTTTGCTGCTAGAGATGATCTCTGTGGGGCTTCTGAATCAAAGGGGCATTTTCATTGCTTGTTGATTATTAAGGGAGCAAGAGTTCTCTCAGAAGAAACCTCTGTGTTTTCTCTTTTGAATTTCTCTAAACTAACATTGCTGTTCTGAAGCATCTACCATGTTCTTCTGCCTGGAGCCATCAGAGGTCACCCAAATGTCTCAGCAGTCTCATTCTTCTTGGTGATACGTGTGTATCTTACCATTGTAGCTTCTCTCTCACCGTTTATACAGCAACTCAGCATGTCATGCTTGAAACAGACTTGGCATTCCTGTAAACAATTATGGCGCATCCAATTTCTTTTGACTGTGGGCATCACATAGAGAAGAGGAAGGTGCTATCAAGTTTTGTAGCTTTTATCCAACAAATTCTGCTCTCTGTCAAGGGAAACTACAGTAAGTTCTTGCCTTTACAATATTCCTAGGTATATTTGATGTTTTAAAATAGATTTGAGACGTTTTATGAGAAGCAGCAGCAGTTTCATTTGACATTATCATTTCATGGACTTCAAGGCAGAAAGGTTGCTGTGACTACTGAAAAGTTGATAACTGGGCCTCAGTAATTGGAAGTAGTGAGTGATGACTGTGATGAGATCTTCTATGATGATGATCTCAAAAATAATACTGCAGTCTTTTACAAGAAAGTGGTTCTTCCTCATCTGCTACTCTAACAAAACACATGTCCACTCAGCAGACTTAGCATAAGAGTATGCAATAACTGTAGGATATTGGGCACATGTTATTGTTTAAATGAGATAATCCAGAACACCGTGGTGCTTTGAATGAAAATAAGAGATTTTGGACTTGAAACAAAACAGTTCTGTGTGTATTACAAAAAAAAAAAAAAAAAAAAAAAAAAAGAGAGAGAGAGAGAAACTTAGACAAGAGATAAAGATTTTTAGTTTTAAATAATCTTCATTTGGTAAAATGCCATAATATTTTTAGCAATACTTATTGCTGCTTTTTCATTTTGATAATCTTTTAGTTTACCTAGCACAAGTCGGGCAGGATACTGAACACTATTATATGCTACTTACAAAAAAACCTTTATTATCAACTTGGAAAGAAGAAAAAAATGAAGTTCACAGTGACTTTCAATGGAGAGATTTTGTGTGCATGTGTGGCAGTTGGATTAGCCAGCACTGTGGTGATTATTCTAATTTGTGAACTAAGATGGATTTACACAGATTGTAACAACTCCTTATCATACTGTAATGTTAAATTATTTTCTTTTGGAGGAGTTACGGCAGTCTTGTGACAGGAGAATAGCTAGTACTCACAGCAGAACAGAACAGTTCTGGGTAATAATTCTTAGCTTTACTTTTAACTTGCTATGTGACCCCTGGTAAATATTATTCAACTGATTTTTGTATACTCATTTGCCACTTTGTAGCACAAAAATAATCATCTCTCTGGCGTGTATGTGTAGCATTTAGTTTGTAAAAGAAACTTTTGAGATTACCAAAAACTATTATTTCACGTCTTTTTTGGTCTATTTATGAGTTTTTGTACTTTCTTTCCATAGAATATTGAAGAATAGAGTGTTTTTAATTCATGGGCTCTTAGAATTTTTACAAAGTTGGGAGTTAGACATATGTTCTTACTCTGTATTACTATTCAAGAAAGAATAACTGTTACTTTCCTCAGTCATCCTCCTAAATGCAGAGGATTATAATGGAAATATTAGCATAGATAAGTATCCCAAAAAGCACTGTTGCAAATTCAGAAAAGATTGTGGTAAACAGGTTTTATTGCTGGAGTGTGTACGTGTCTGTGTGTGTGAAGTCTTGACATCATGATTTTCCTTTTTACGTCTTCCACAGTTTAGAGAAGTTTTGAGTAAACCCTAAGCTACAAAAACTCCTGTTTGTCTTTCTGCTAGTATTTCTTTCATGTTACAGTAACATTGCAACAATCTTACGCCAAAAGAATGGAGTTCTGTGAACAAAAAACTTGTAGGTTATCTCTTCTTTTGGCTACCAATTACAGCCCATTGATATAAACTTGTGTTTTGTTTTTGTTGCTGTAAATATTTGCAGAGTTCAGACTTCGTAATACTTTTCTCACTTGTTTTTTAACTTCTGGTTTCAAAATGAAACAGTTTGCTCTGTGTATAGTAGCAAGGCAATCTATTTACATTTTGTTCTGAGTACCCTACCAATTGTTTACTCATACAATGTAAGCCTTTATTGGGGATGACAATGAATTCATTTCCAAATGAATCATCGTTTGGCTTTGTTCTTTTTAGCAGAATGAAATAAACTGTTAAATAGAAGATGATAAAGAGATTTTTTTTTCACCTTTTATAGCTAACATAGATTTTGTTTGGGTTATTTTATCTGTTAATCCAGCAAGGTTATATTCTTCTCATTCAGTTGGGTTGCCAGAGTATGTTGTCAGTAATATCTGAGTTAAGTTGGTATCCTTTTATGGGCTTTTACTATTATAAGACTATTATGACCTCAATTGGTTGCAGGGCTGCAAGTTAAAGTAGAATATGGCCTTATGTGACCTTTTTACATATGTAAAATAGAGGTAATAGTATGTAGCTGTCTTACAGGTATGCTTTGTTGTGAAAATAGAAACCTTTGTGTGACTTGTAAGCATTATTTTGCAAATTAAAAATTGGTGTGTATGATCATTTTTCTCACACCAAGTCTATCTGAATGTACTTAGAGCTTTTATCTGTTGTTCATTGCAAGGATTTCAAAAGTCATAACATAGCACAAATGTTAACATACTAAGTTAAGCGTACATGGAACCTTTCATTACACATCTTCACTTACTAAGAACATTCAATAATAATAAGATTTGTTGTTGTTGTTTTTTAATGGTGGATTGAAGTTTTTATTTGGGTTGTGTAGTTTTGCTAAAAGACCATTCATGATATGCGGTGATTTGGTTTTAAAGTTAATGCCTAAGTGGAAACGTAATACATAAATTTAGAACTGAGAAAAAACAAGCTGTACTTTATGTATAGCGTTTAGGCTTGAATTTAGCTCTTTAGAAATATTCTATTATAGTATGATTTCCATTGCAAAAATCTGTGTTTTTTGATTTTAGAAATTAAATGGCTTTCTCTCACTTTTCCTTCCTTTGTAACGAACATGCAACATGATTAAAATCCAAGCATAAATCCAGAAGTTTGGTAAGCATGCAGTCTGAGATGCTTTAAATATTTTCACGTTACTTTTCACTATTTCCCAGAGTGAAACTCCTTTTACTAGAAGAATTCTTATGGGAAAGCAGAGTTGAAAGGACTGACATCATCAGCCCTTCCTGAAAAACAGATTGGTTTCCTTTAAGTAACACTCACTTAAGAAACCACCTATTTAGAGAGAGGAGGACAAAAATAGTTTCAAAGAAAATTAACTATATAATAACTTAAAACACTGGGAGGCAGCTCCTTTCCGAAGTTTAACTTAAGAACTGGCAATGTATACGTGGGCTGAGAACAGTTATTTGAAATGTCTCTATTAAGCTTTTTCTTTTTTTGTAAACTGTAGCATCTATCTCCTGAAAATAAGTTTTATAAAGGTATAGAAACAATAAAGAATGCTATAGAACGGGCCCAATTTTTGACGTGCTCTCCGTGCTCACACCTCTTTGACCGTGACTCTCTGCGGCGGCGTTGCGCTGGCAATGTCCTTCTCGGGGGCGGCCGTTCCCGCCGGCTTGTTTTCCGGATCCGTCTGGCGGGGGGACGCGCTGCGGAGGCCGCTGCGCTGCGGAGGCCGCTGCTCCGCGGGGCCCCGCGTCGCGCCGAGGGCGGCGGCAGCGGTCGCGGCCCCTCTAGAGGGCGACGTCTTCTCAGCGATGGCCGCGCAGGCGGCGCCGCTGGCGCCGGGTCTGGGTTCGTGACTTACCCTCCTGCGCGCGCTGCCGGAGTAACGCTTCACTCTGGCTTGTGCGAGATAAGTTTTCAGAGGAAATTTTATTCATGCTTCGAGAGAATGTGTTTCTGATTGCACACACTCTCTCTTTCCTTTTTTTAAATATACATATTTACTGATGACTCCAGACAAGCTCTCAGGTGTGCTCTTGGTTATTTTGTACACGTAAAACATACTGAATACCGTAAGAAGAGACTTTTATTTTTTATTAGGGCAGTAAGAGTTTACCTTGCAGTCGATGAGTCTCTCTTGTAGATCCTCTGACTTCAGGGGGGGAAAGGGCCGGTTATAATTTATAACCGCTCTGTTAACTTCACACGCACCTGGCGTTTCCCTCTAGAGGTTGCAGGCGATTTAAAGCAAACAAACAAAAAATCCCCAAATGGCCTGCGGGGCCGTTCCTGCCTGGCGCGGCTTAGGGTGGTCGCCGCCTTCCGGAAGGTTCCGGGCGCTGCGGGCGCCTGGGGCTGCGCGGCCGGCGGTGGCCGACGCCGTGGGGGCGCGTGGGGCGCCTGCAGCCCCTCGGAGGCACCGGGTCGGGCACCGGCCGGTGCCGCAGCGTTGTGAACGAGCCGGGTTTTTAGCTGCCGTATTGCAACGGTGCAGTGAAAGCAGCGGGCGGTATATTTTGCATATTTTTTGAAGCGGAAGGAAAAGATCCATTCCCTTCAGGGTAAGTAGGGAAGTAGACTGATAAATTCTGTCACAAGGGAAGTTCATATCTGTACATGAAGTGTTTTAAAAGTGGGCTTCGGTAAACAGTGTAGGTCTCAGACTGGGGCAAACGTGTATTTGCCTACGCATTTCAGAAGGAAGTTGTGAATATTCCAGGTAAATTGAAGATTGGAGGACATCAGAAGGGAACTGCAGTTCCTGAGAGATAAAGTGTAAAAATATGACTGAGTGATTTAACACAGCGAATGCCAAAGCAGGGGTCACAGCAACCTCTTTCGGAAATACTGCGCGTAAACCTGGAGAGGGGCAGCAATGGGCAGCACGGAGGAGAGCGTGGCGGCGAAGACGGGCCGGGAGGTGCAAGGAGGGCTGGAACCGAGAGAGGAGTTGGACTGAAGTTCTCCTGCTTCGGTGGATAGTTTCAGTCTTGGTTAACATCAAATTAAAAAAACTTCCGTAGAGTCAAGTGCTGATGTGTTGGAGCATGTCGTAGCGAGTCTAACGAGACGTCGTAATCAGCTTTTAAAGTGTTTCCCTGAAAATGATTTAATAAAATGACATTGTGGGTTCTACTATTTCTGTTGTTGCCTCAACTTTTTCCTCATAATTTAACTGGTAAAAGGATGCTTTGCCTTCTGCAGCTCTTACTAGTTAACCAAGGATATGAAAGACAGGCTGGCTTATTTCCTTCTTGTACATCCTGAGTAATACAGATGTTTTGTGGATTGTGCGTTGCTTTTGCTGGGCGTTTGCCGTTCTCACCAGTGGAAATCAGTAACCATGATAGTAGTGATGCACAAGAAGGAATATGCTCCACCATTTTATGGCTGCTTCAATCCTGAAAACCTTTGTATGACCAGAGGAACCAGATTTGCTTGTATGCAGTTGGTTTGTAGAGCTGAACGATGTTGTAAAGGAGAGTTCAATGTGCAATTGAATGGAATTTCACTGTGGAAAATAGTGAATGATCACCATAAAAGCAGTTGCTAAGATTAATCTTGGAAATAACAAACCAACTGAGAAGAGATGGTCACTGAATGACTCAGCCAGGAAGGGTGTATTGAATGGTGTTTGTGTCAGAAGCGCAAAAGGGGAAAGAGCTGAAATCGGGTCAGAAGGGAGAGAGCCTAGGACAGGGAGGACAGCATAGTCCAGAATATGTTGGTGGGTCAAGGAGTGGCTTGAGGAAGCTACTATAGGTGAAAAAAGGTAGTTTTACCTAAGTGATCTAAGCCTGTAATGATACGCGTGATTGGAAGGCGAGAAGGTGGAATCTAGAGCTTTGCAAGAGACCGAATAAGCAGACAGAGGAGGTTTAATTGTTGAAGGTGTTGCATGACAAGAAAGGTTTGGAAGGAAATAATGTGAAGTCCCCTGAATATGAAGCGCTCTGTTAGTAACCAGAGAGAGAAAGGAATGAGAGAATAGCTGTTAGGAACAGTAATTTTATCTGGTGAAGTTACTGAGTTCAAGCCCTGTCTGCTTCCCCAGCAGTGGGTACCTTGGGGGCACAGCTGCTGCCACCACTGAAAGGGAATCCAAGGCAACCCCCTTGTGCCTGTAGTGCTGAATCACATTCTGTGTATACGATCAGTGATTGATTACGCAGTAAATGGGTGCTGCTCTTGTTGTCTTTGAGTTTATTATTCTTAAGTAAGGCATTTAAATCAACTGTGCATTTTTGGTAGTCTGAAAAATGTAAACACTTTATGGAAAGAAACATAAGCAGTAAGATTGAAAATAAAATATACTTGTATCTTTTAAAAGGTTTATCTTTGCCCTTCTTAAATATGCTGATTTGGCGTATTCTATTTGCTTAGTCTTTGTGTGCTGTTAAAATCAGTTGCTTTTTCCCATCTCAAGGAAATGCATCTTTGACACTTCTCATGACCTGAGTCACGATGCTGTCACAGAGCCAGAAAACATCCTTAACGGTCATGGGTAAAAGAGCAGAGCTGCTGAGGGTGTGTGTGGTGGGTGGAAGAGGGAGAGAGATTGCTATGGTTTACTTTAGTTCCTATTCTATGGGTGTTTCAGACAAGCCATTTATTATAATTATTCATGGCTATTATTATCAAGTTCTCATATGCAGTGGTTCTCAAGGCACGTTTTTTTTACATAGCTTGGAATAAATACTGTGCATTCAACCTGGTTTGAATTCAGTCATTAAAAAATATGCTAATTATTGCAGACAGAGCAAGGGAAAATAAGGTATAGGTAAAAATGTACAAAAATAAGCCACAAAGGTATTGTTAACATGTTGTTTACCATAGATACCAAATTCTAATGAGCTAACTTTGGGTGAAGGGCTGCTATTGAACTTTCCTTTTGCCTCGCCCAACACAGTTGCATACAGAGCTTTCCTTCAAGAAATACCTAGATTAATCTCTTAAAATTTTAACACAAACGGACCAGTTTTTCTGCCACTACTGTCCCAGTACTAAAAAGGAAATAGCTTGCAAAGATCTCTCTTTTTTTTTTCCTATGTAATTTGAAACGGAAGTCTGAAGGACCCAATTTTTCTAAAATTTGCATTGCTGAAGCATCTTGGAGGCATCCCTGAAGGAAAGCATGAAGGAAATGACAAGGAGCAGTAATAGTGCATACTTGTTTTCCTGAGTCCTTTATCACTGACCAGGAGACAATGTTTTACTAAAACTTCCTTGTACGAGAAATTGAATAATTATTTCAACACACAGAGCTCAGAACCTGCCTCGGTAGTAATCACATTAGCAGAGTGTTAAGTCTGAGCTTTCTGCAGAAGAATTTACAAAGTCAGGTGCAGTGCTGTGGTAGCCACACATTGTGGGGCGTGGGCAGTGCACCTTTGCATCTGTCCGTAAAATGCTACGTAGGCATACCCGTAATTAGGAGAAAACAATCTTGCAATCTGTTAATCTGGGAAGAATTGAAGGTGCAAAGCCGTGTGTAAACAGAATGGCAACTCTCTGGACCCCTGCCTGCAGCTGGCGTTTGCTAGAGATGACCTAATAGTAGAAAGGCCAGTTTAGCTAATGTTGCTGGTAACTACCATCTGGAGCAAACCAGCTGAAGTGTTACTGCTACAGTCTGCTTTTTGGCTATGTGAAGCCTGGAGCCAACAGCTGGCAATCAAGTTTTGTTGTTTTTTTTACTTCAGGGAGAGTTTTGCCCATAGATGGAGTTGAGTTTTGCACCAACAATGTTTTCGGTTAAATAAATCCTGAAAGATAATTATTAGGCCAGATGTGTGTGTGTGTGTTTCCGGGGGGAGGCTGGGTTCCAATTAAGTGCTTCAAGGCTACTTAAACTGTGCAGATCTTCGGAGTAACTGTAGTACAACAAACTGGTACCCTGTCTGTACCTGTACAGAATGGGCGGGGAAACAGTAAGAGAAGCAGATTTTCATTTCCAGTTTTCCAAAGAGCATTTTTAACATGGTAGTTAAGTCTGTGGATGTTCCTGTAGCTGCTGACGTGCAGTTCCGGGGAGCGAGAGCAGAATGCTGTCGCTGTTGCTAGCATGCCTGGCTTTGCCTCCTCTTTGCCTCCTGTAGACTGTGAATATAGCTGCTTTTCCATGCAGGAAAAGAAAAAACATGTATGGAGGAATAGTGGTCAGCCATACATCACTAACTGTAGAAGTTAATGCTGGATCCTAATTCCAAGTAGAGCTTGAATTTGGAATTGCTTTTTCATAATTCATTTTGGATTGGTAGAGATAACAGGCAGCAAAGGGATCTGTTGTAGTTTCTCATCTCTTAACCTTTTCCAGGGACAAGAGATGTTCAGGGCATTGGTGGGACACTTGGTAGCCGAGGGACAAAGCTTCTAAAACTGAAACTGGTAGAAGAAAAGAAACTTCAGAGGGAGGAGTATTATGAGGAAATGCTCAGATTTTGTGCAGATGCTGCTGCACGAAACTTGAAAAGAGTAGAGCTTAGAACAGCTGAAGTTCAAGAAGCTTGGTTAAGAGGGCAGAGGAGTCTGTCTCTCATCCCTAGCTGAGACACTTGGACTGGTGTTCGCATGCTGGATGTGTGAGCTTGCTGGTTGCCGTTACATGCCTTCCGGTGTGCAAATAGACAGAAAGTTCTGCTTTCATAGAATAAGCATGAGAATTAGTGCAGCTGTGTTTTAGAAAGTTCAGTAACAAGCAGTTTTAAACACTACAAAAACAAATGGCTGCATTACTTTCTCACATCAGTTTGCACAGAATTAATTTAATGATAGGTTTTGGACCTGCACCAGTTTAGCTGAGAGAAAAAATTGCTATGAATAGCTAAATCATGTGTGCATACATGCTGTAGCTAATACAAAATATACTTTCTTTAATGGGTGTAATTGTATTGTAAATGTTGAGGGTTAGGGTGAGAAATGAAGCTAATCTTGGGTAGAATACAGTTTGAGGAAATTGCAGTGTGGATCTAATTTAGAAGTGTTAATTTTAGTTAACTAAAGTAATTACAGCTAGCTGACTTTTGACTTCCTGTTTCTAGGAAAATGAGTAACATTTTACAAAGATAAAACATGTTTGAATAAAACAAAAGAAAAAACCCACTTTGGCAGTAATTAGTGCTCAAAGTATTGAATGTTTCTTTGGACGCTATTGAATTTGTCTGTCATACTTTTCCAAACTACTTTTGTGAGCCAGCATTGCTTCCGCAGAGGTCTTTATTCAGGTCACAAGGCAGTGTTTCTCACCAGGGCGCTGCTGTTTCCTCTTCCGACTGTAGTAGATTACAGATTATACTGGAACATGTCTGAGAAAAGGTCAGAAAAGAGGGTGAAAGTCTTGGAGCTATAGCTGGGAAGCTTTTTATTCTCATCTGTGAAACTTTTCATATTGAATAAAAAGCAAAACAAAATAAACCACCACATATATGACACTTTTGTTTTCCCTGGTATTTGCTGTTTTCCAGTTAGAAAAGGTTTTATTTCTCTTGCATTATATAATTAGTGAATGTTTAGCTGAGGAATCTTCAGCATTACACTGGGCAGAAATAACAGCTAAACAAAATTCATTTTCTCTGAAGTCAGCCTGCCAATGACTACGTAGCCTCAAGTTACTGTGCTTTTATGTACCATATTAAAGATGTTTATATGTAGTGTTAATGTCATTAAAATATGTGGGGCACTTTGAAACCTGATCTGTTAAGTCCTGTAAGATATAAAGGCTAATCAAATGATTTTGAATTCTAATGATGTTA
The DNA here is from genome assembly GCF_028389875.1 of Rhea pennata. Classification (NCBI taxonomy): domain Eukaryota; kingdom Metazoa; phylum Chordata; class Aves; order Rheiformes; family Rheidae; genus Rhea; species Rhea pennata. The sequence continues at coordinate 3,066,902 of NC_084682.1, forward strand.
CTATTAATCAAGAGTTTTTTTATATGGGAGAGTAATAGAGGAGTAGAAACAAGAGAAAAATCAACACAAACCTTTTACTTTGTAGCTGAGAGGTGCTCAATGCCACTAATTTTTTATCTCAAGGGTATGGAAAAACTAAAATGCTTATTACTCTCCTACTAGAAAACACTGTCCTCTTTGCCTTGCTTAGTAACCAGGTGAGACAAAGTGGAGACAGACCACACACACCTGAAACCGCTAGGAGGAATTTAATAGGTAAAATTTATTTAATTTCACTTTGCTAAGTTGATGTTTGCATTCCTGTAATGTTAAGGAATATAGTTTGGGATCTATAGCTAGATCATGGATTACTAAGTACCGTTTCCTTTAACAGATCAAACTAGGTTGAGGCTGTTGTCTGCATGTGAGGCTATGATCCCCGATATAGATGTATTAGAGCTAGAGTTGAGGAAGGTAACAGTTTGGTTGCATTAAGATGGTGCTGTGCATGTAACGAAGAGAAGGGCAAAGTTACAGTAGATGGGTCAATGTAGCTACATCAGCATGATACTTTGAGGAACTAGTAGGGTACCTTGGCATAACATTGGTTGCACTGTGCTCTGTTAATATACAGGCTTCTTGGGGCTAGCATGAGTTTATCTACAGCGCTGCATTTTGTCGTGTGTGTCATTAAAAGCTGCAAAAATCAGCATGATTTTCTCCATCTCTCCTAAAAGATGATCTCTGACAGTAGAGTGCCCTGAAGTACCCCATTCAAATGCTGACCAAATTGAAACCTGGCCTGAATTCATCAAGGCTCTTAGTTGATCAGAAGAGGACAAGTTTACTATATTAATTACTTTTGATTGAATGCTTTTTATAAAGTGTTGCAAGCTAGTAAGTCTAGTACATTTTCTCCTAAGCATAGCTTTTCTTTCATGTTCAAAAATATATTTATAACAAATATGTGATTGGATGAAATGTCTATATCTCACATTCCTGTCTTTGAGTATTTTATACTTTTAAAAGTAATTGGGGGAAAACCACTCTCTACTGCTCCTAAATTAAAATTTGTAGCTATCAGTAACTTAATATTACCATGTCAAAGGTGTCTAGATGATGGATATTGACATACCCAGGTAGTTTTAAATCGGTGCATATTGCAGCTATGAAGTCAGCCTTATCCTAAATACGGAAGGTAGTAGTGTCAGGCAAAGGTGAAGCAGAAGAGACATACGCTTTGCAAGGCCTTACCTGGGAGTAGCTACTGATGTCTTTTCCACAGATGTCCAGCTTTGTCAAAAAACGGTAAATCTTGTGAAGTTTATTTTCCTTATAGCATCTGTGTTTTATAATGGTGCTTTTAATTTGTTTTTTCTTTGTCTGCTGGGATTTCTTTTGTCCGGCACTTTCAGGCCTCCCCCCACACACACTTTTTTTCCCTTCTTTTCTTTTTTTTTAATGGTGGAAGTGAGTATGTGAATGATGACTGGCTTGGGAATATACCCTTGCAAGGCTAACATGACAGGCCATTGCCTATGTGTAGCAACAAAGCCCATTGTTGTTTTCTTGCTTCACTTTTATCCTCAATTTAGTCCATTTTTCCTATGAGTATTTGTAGAATAAAATCTGTGGAAAAATGTGGCTCGGGTTTCGAATGGATGGTATGACAGTGTTTTCCAAACACTGCCAACAGGTACCAAGAGAGAACTAAGTGGTTATATTTTTCATATCTCAGTAGAAACGCTGTACTTGCAAGTAAACTTTTGCTATTAGAATACCAAATGCAGAACATCCTCTACTTTTGGTAAATTGTGTGCTTGTTCTCTGCCTGCAAGCCACTTAGTAAAATTAGTAAATAGATTCATCAAGAGCTTGAACTGAGATATAATTTTGTGCAATGGAAGTCTCAAGTGCTGATTTAGGATTAATTGTAGGAGGTTTTGTGATTTGAGTTTGGTGATAACGAGGAATTTGGACCCTTATGGATACTTTCTATCCTTCTTGAATCTGTTACATTTGAGTGGAAATGATGCAAGAGTTTCCTTTTGTGGGGCATCTTGAGCTGTGGCCCAAGCTGAAGAGGGCATATAGAAGTATAGGCAAATGCAAGGAATATAGAAAAATGAACCTTAAGCTAGGCTGCTTTTAATATATTCCATGAACAGTTTGGAAATGCACATTTGACCAAAAGGGTTTGCCTTGAACTTTGTCCTGAAGGTTGCTAAGCTCAAACTCTGGCTAATCACCAAGGCAAAGTGGTAGGGGTGCTGTATAGAAAATATTAGGACTTTAATTTTTGAGAGGGCACATTTGCTATGAAATTGTGGTGGTGCTGCTGCTGGTGATTAGTTTTCTCTAAATTAATTGCAGTAGAAAGTGTTCCATGAGTAGTCAGTACAGTGTGACTTACATGTAACATTCAGTATAAAACCAACTTAGCCTTTGAATTGTTGGTGCTAAGTGAAGCTACTCTGTTGTAGCTATAATTTGGGGGGGTTATTCTTGCCAATGTATGCATTACCTTACGAGTGTTAGTATATACAGTCCACACACGGCAAGGTAATTTGAGTACACAAAACATGTTTGGTGTTTCTGGAGGACTTAAACTTTGGCTTGTTTGTCGCGTCCTTTGACAGTGAATCAACAACTGCTTGAACTGCAGAAATAATGTTGATGCTTGACTGCATTCTTTGTGCTCTTTGGGCCTGATCCTACAATCGTTTGGACACAGAACTCCCATTTAATGCAAGAGGAGCTTCACACTTCTGAGGGCTGGAGGAATGGAGGGTGGCTTCTCACTGAGTTTCTGGAGGCACGCAGTAGCGCGCCATAAAATTGTGAGGTTTTCTGAATGACTTACTAAATGTAACGTTTGACACTTCCATTCCAATAGTGAATCTAGAATAAAGCTTTTCCTAAATGCGTAGTAAAGAAATGATGCTAGTCAGAAAGTGCGTTTACTGTATCCCCAAGGCTATGCTGTTAAGAAGACAAGGTTTAATCTTTCTGATAGGTCTGAGGTAACATTTTGTATACACTGAAGATATGAATGTATAGAACATTTATATCGTAAAAATAGCTTAAAATAATTCAGTGAAAATGAAAGAAAATATTTTTAGACTTTTTCTATAAAGCAATATTTTCCTTAACCTGGTTCATCTGCAACATCTCAACATTATTGTGGTCAGATTTTCAAGAACAACTCTACCATCAGAAGTAATTTCTCCTTTTTGCAGTGTTCCAATTTTCATTTTTTGTCTTGTATCACAGTTATTTAAAATACATATAACTAATATTGTTGTAGAAATAATAACTATTGCCTAGCAATCTATTTGAATATATGTTGGATATTTACATTTTTTTAAGTGACTTGAAATTTTTTACATCTATACTGTGAAGTGCTGAAACTTATGAGCTCTACTTCAGTTAATTTTTTATGGAAGTTTGTATACATAAACATTAAGCTATTCTTTTAAAATGGAATTGTTTGAACTTGGAATATTCTTTCCTTGAGGAGTTATGGACAAATCACATCTCAGCTCTTACCTAATGTTGCACTTAGCAAATTATTCTCTGAGGACTGGAAGCAATTTACGAAGGAAATTTTATATAGGTACAGTTTTAGCAGCTGGGCAGTGCTTGTGAGAAAGATAAAAATCTATTTATTTTCCTATAGTTGTTATGACTGTTTTCAAATGAAAAGGATATGTTTTTTTCCTTCTGTACAGAGTAGATGCCACAGCTTCTGTTAGTATCTTATTGTAGCACAAATTTAAATGCTCATGTTAATGAAAGTGTAAATATCACGTATCAAAGTGAGTCAAAAGTAATGTTCTTAAGAAAATACTTCTTGTAACTGAATTGTACTGCAAAGTGCTTAAAACATAATTTAGCCAGAAATTTGGTAAAGATGTAAAAGAGTAATGCATCTTTATAGCTTTGTAATTTTCTAGTGCCAAAGAGTCTTAGATTTTGTTCCCTTTCACCATCTTTTTAATGCATTTTTCAGTTCTTTTTATACACTTTATTATTTTTCTTTGTGATTTCTTTTCTGTGAGCCTAAAAATACATGTGATTTCACTACTATATTAATATTTCTTAAAATGCTAAATGGTCAGTTAATCTCGTAGTCTTCTGAGTATCCTTAACTGCCTTGGGATTCCTCAACCTGAGTAGAAATAAAGAAACTCATCCTCTTGTAGGAGGGACGTCTGTAAATATCTCACCTTTCTGCTGCAGATATTCTGTTGAATTAACTGAAAGTAAGTTTTGCATTTGGAAAACTATGTGATGTTGACAGGGGAGTAATTAAATTTGCCTTGAGAAAGAGAGAGAAACCTGGTGCAGTGCAGTCATTCGGTTCAGTAGTTCATAGTTAATCATTATATTCCTAACAAGTAAAAGAAAACAAATTAGAGGCAGTTGCAACCCTTTCCGTAGCTATCGCTCCCTGTTTGCTGTGTAGCATGCAGTCGCTCGTGGTGAATGTAGGAGAGTGAGACGTTTTCAGAGAGGCTTTGATTACATACAGCAGTAACTAATTAGACAATAATGCAAAAAACTATTCATGCTGCTTTCTATAAGAACCAGGGATGCGTTATGAAACTAATCTTAAAAAATTAATTGCATCTCAGTCTTAATTTAAAAAAAGAGTTTGTTTTTTTTTTCCCTTCCTGTTTCTTTTTATTCCAAGTTGGTGCAGGAAAATTGCTATTAATGAAATCGGTTCTCTGAGACTTCAGTAGGGTTGTTATTCATTAAAGCCTTGCTATTTCTCTTAAAATGTATTGACCAACATTCAGGCCAGATACTGAAACACAAAATACACTTTGTAATTTCATCATTTTTGTTATTGTGCTTTTCTAAGATGCAGAGGTCTATGTACTTTGTAGAAAAATAAATAAAAACCCAAAGCTTACAGTTATATAGTATTAAAAGAAGGGTAAAGGAAGCATTGAGTGTCTTTAGGATGATGAGACATTCATTAAGATTTTTCCGCCTTCCTTTTCCTATTTTCAATCCATCTGAAGTACCATTAAAGCTTTTCAGCCAGCTTCCTGTGAGAAACTCTTTTCTGTGCTGTTTTTCTTCCTTGAGAAAAGGTGGCTGCTCTTCAGTCAGATTGTATGGATTTGGCCTGGGATTTGTATAATATCTGTGTAGAATGCATCAGTTGTTTAGGGACCTAATTCCCAATATGGCTCCCTTTTGATTAAGAACAAAGCCAGCATTTCACGGCATTATAGGAACACTGAAAAACAAGTTAATGATCTAAACCTTTTAATTCATGGTTGCTTGTCTATTTAAAGTACTTCTGACTCTGTTATAAACAGACTGGCCCCTTTTTTGTTTAACTCCTTTCTTTGGTTTCTTCACATTTCTTTCTCTACTATCCATGAAATTTGTAGCTAGTTTCCTCTTCTAACTGAAGAATGAAAGATTGTGACTACAGAATGATACAGAAAGTAAGAAAGCGTATCTCAATTGGGTGTGTATCCAGCACAGACCTCTTTGAAACAAGCTAAATTTAGTGTATTTAGGATTTTTTTGGTTATGTTTTTTCCCCTTCCTTCTTTTGAATAGGTATATTTTGCTTGTTTTATTTCTTTTTTGAATATAAACTTTGTTACTCTTTCAATACTTTTTTGATCTTTAAATATGTTTTGGGTTGGCTCTACTCTGTATAGATACTTGTGGTATTTTTTCCTCCTTTCTTAGTACGGCAGATTTGTATTATGTCTGCCTTTATCCCTAAAGACAACAAGAGCGACCGTTTCAGGACTTTCAGTTATGAGCTCAGTATGTGGTACTTCAGGAAAATAGTTCCCTTCGAGAATATATATATTTTTAATAGCAAATTTGAATCTAGGATTTGTTTTTTGGACTGAACAGATCTTTCTGTCAAATGACAGCAGCATAAATAATATCCTTTCTCTAGAAGGGAACCTTAACCCCCATAAATAAGTATAGTGGGTGTATCTGTTGTCTTTATATTATTTTTGTTATACATACATACATACATGTGTATATATATATATATATATTTTTTTTTTTTTACTTGAATTCAAGATGTCTCTTCTGGGTTTGTTTCTGTTTGTGATTGGAGCTCATTATTCCTTTTTATTAGCAATGATAAATGGAGAAAAAATTTCAGTAATATATTTCATTGCTTCTTTATCCTATCAAGGTAAATTGAACAGCCAAGACACTTACAATAACTTCACAAACAATAATCCTGGGAACCCTCGACTCTTGCCTCTTCCAAGTCTGACTGTGGTGTTGCCTCTTGCTCAAATCAAACAGCCAATGACATTAGGGACCATCACCAAACGCACAGGGTAAGTGTATCCTCACAAACCTTTCTTAACTTTGTTATTTGTGATTTAAAAAGAAATAGTTTGTGTCACTAATGATATTTAAATTATTCATCCTTTTATTCCAGTATATGTGATTTAATGACAACAAAATAGATAGGAGAAAAGTTGTGGTTGGGGGGGACTAGCAAAGAAAATTAGCATCATGTAAGCAAACAAAACCTAAAAACCAGATCTGTCCACGAAGTCAGGAGTGCTTGTTTGGATGGGTTATTTTCTTGCAGTCTGCTGTATGGGAAGTACTATGTCAGTGTACTATGCCGTACACTGACATCAGGAGAAGTTTCACACCACAAATTAGTATGATGCATAAGCAGACCAGTATTCAGTCAGAATAAGTTATGAAGTGGTTTTAACCTTTAAGACACAAAAAATGTTTGTTTTGATTTCCAAACTTTTCCATGAGAGAGAATTTCTGACAATCACAGTACGATTGGATGAATATAAAGAGGAAATGTAATTCCAGTATTTTCTTGACATTATTTTTCCATTTAAGTGACTGTTCTGTACCATGATGCTCATGATTTTCATTCCAGAGCCAGCAGCACTTCGGTGTGCCATATGTAAAAAACTTTAAAAATATTTGTTGTGAAAAGCTCTGCTAAATGTATGTACTTTGTAATCACTCAGAAGTTTTTGAGAGTTTTATAAATTTTTAAGTTGATTGGTACTGTTGCAACAGTTATATTTTTGTCTTGCTAATCTCAAAATTTGAGTTTTTGAAATTCATACATAAAACTGGTAATTTCCTTTCCTGTCCTCCTTTTTAAAAGGGTTTCAAACCCTGAGAATTTTCTTGTTGAACTTTTAAAGTCTGATTCATTCATTATGTTATAGAGTGATGGTTTTATATTCATAAGAAAAATAGATCAGGTTTGACTTGTATTTGGACAAAACAGTTGAGATTGCTACAGATTTGTAATTTTTTCCTAGATTTTAGCAAAAGGAGTAGGCAGTATCTTGCTTGCTTCATTGCTTTCTTGATTAAACATCAACAATAAGGTGAATTTTACCTGGTATTTTCTGATCCAGGGGTTGCTTTCCAAGAGGAACTCAGAGTTATTCCCTCTCTTCCTAATTACCCCATGTTGTACAATTAAGTGTTTAAGACACTGTGTAAAATTTATTTGTTATTATTTGTTAGCAGTGTAAGTGTGCACCATGAGATTCTAAAGCTTAAACACCTGTATAACTATTGATATACATACATACATATGTATCTGTCAATCCTAGCCTGCTCTTGGCTGCTGTAAACAGGAATTTCACTAAGCTTGTAGAACCAAATTCTGAACTAAGAACATGTAATTGCCTTAAGCGCAGAGACCGTGTTCCCAAACTTCAGAGATAATTGTGAATGAGACTTAAATAGTAAAGAAATAGGACAAGGGTTATAATGTGGCTTGCTTTTTTCATGCATACATTTCAAGTGCTTATATTTGCAGGTTTTTTCCTACTTAAAATTTAATCACAGGCAGGGGAAATGGGTTGTGTTGGTAATCGGAAAGTGTAGAACAGGTGTGATCTTGGATGAGGACAGGAGGGGAGCTAACATCGGGAAGAAGTTGATGTGCGTGGAAATAAGCAGAAAGATACAGTTCCTGAAGGAGGGAAAATATCAAAAAGATGTCTTGAATGGTAGAGAATGTAAGTTGGAGAAGGACAGAAATGCAGTTCTGAGTTGAGCTGGTAGTTTACCAAATAGATGATTAAAACTGGAGAGCAAGGGGCATAGGTGAAGAAAACAAAGACAATTGAGGGTCTGCAGGAAGGAAGGTAGCATCATAGGAGAAATGGCGAGGGAAAAAAAAACCACACCAAAGCAGTTGATTGCAACATAGTAATTAACGACCTTTATGAAGATTGTTTCTTTAGTGAAAATAATATGGTGATACCACCACTTTTCTACAACTGTTTTGGATGTAATAAATCGTGTTTCATATTTAGCATTTTATTCTTATGTATCTTAAATGTATTCAAATGATTTATAGTTTTCATTAAGTAAACTTTACCCTGCATGAACTGTCATCTTGTTATTCTGTATAATTTTTAAATTGCTTAAATTCAAAATACTCAGTGAGGCTTACATCTAACGAAAAAACAATAACAGCAGCAGCAACAAACAGTCCTGGAAAATACTCGGCTGTGTAAATAGTTTTTATGAATGAGGATCATAATTTTCAGCAAAGCCGGTGTGAATGTGTAATGCTAAGCTGATAGCTTCCTTCACTTGTTCTGCATCCAAAATATTTGATGAAAGTACAGAAAATTAACATGAAAAGCTGTATTTATAAAGCAGGGATTTAAGAGGAATGCCTAGGATCCAAGAAGCCTGGCATGCCTAAAATGACCAAATTGAGACAGCAGCCTTAACTTAAACCTCCAGGGGGCAAAGCGTGTGTTTAACATATTTAACATCTGCCCTCATATTTCTAGAAACACATAGCAATGTAAGTCTGTACAGTGTAACATTTAGACAGGACAGGGACCATCTGCCTCACTCGGAGAAGTGTAGGAGGCATGTATTACTGCAAATGGCAAAAGACAGATGTATTTACACCTACATGGTCAGCACCTTTAAGCACTGCTCCGAGGAAACAAGCCTCCTCTTTGGAAGCAGCTGCTTAACCTTGTGATTGTGCAGTGATCAGAAAAGGAGAAGAACTTGCTATCAGTTGGATTTTACCAGCACTGTTCAGTAGCACTCAAACCAGACTCCTTTTCTGTTGTTGTTACTTTTAAAGAATTATAAACGTAATCTGTAACAGTACAATTCTGAAAATAAAAGCAAGACCAGAAGAATATTTTATAGCTAGCAGTTCTGTGACTGTCCATTGTACTTGCTTTTAGTAGTTGAAAGGCTTCTTTAATATTAAAGTTCTTAACTACATTTTACAGTTTCAATTAAGCAAAAAGATTCTTTTTGTTCTGCTTAGGTATAACAAAATATTTTTTGCATAAAAGGATCGATCAGTGCTCTTAATGTCTGTCTCAAGCTGAGTTGCAAAGCATGTCACTTCACTTGACAAGCAGAAGAGCAGTAAATTTTTAAAAATTATTCACAGTAGCCCTATGGGAATGAAACACCAGGATCTGGAGTTGTGTCATTACTGCACTGTTTATCGCGGATGCTTTTTTCTCATGTCAACTTGTGGGTTTCAGAACGTTTTTTGATCACTCATTGAACTCTTTGTTTTTAATGCAAGTTATATTCTCGCTAAGCACCAAGTGCCTCAGAGCTTTGCTTGCTTGTTTGCTTGCCCATCACTGTTGTTTCCTTGTTTCTTGCCCTGTGTTTCTGTACTGCTTTTCGAACCTCTCATTGTAATTTCCCCACCTTCATGAAGCTCTTCGCTTTTGTTCCCGTATTTTGTCATCTCGTTGACTCACTTTCCTGTAGTTTGTACTGTCAGCACAATCTGAAGAACAGATAGGCTTTCCCAAAGGGGCACTAATACTAATGAGGAAGGAAGCGTCTTATGTTTTAAAGATTAGGGGGATGTAAGAGAGTAAAAGAACTAGCTTTAATAAGTCTTTGTACAACTGTGCCTCAGTTTCCCTCTCAAAATTTTAATAGGAATGCTGACTTCCTCCTCAAATCTAGTGAATAGATTAATTCATTGCTCTTTTACAAAGAGCTTGTAGATCTGAAAGGGGAGAACTGTGTCATCCATCTCATGCTTGTCTATAAAAGACAGTATTAGAATAAGTTAGACAGCTTTGTGCTTTGCAGTGGTTTTTATAACCTTGCCTTGTGTTTATGGAATGAGTTGTAGTTAGTTTCCAGTTGGAACAAATGTGGGAACTTAGCTGGACTGTGATAGGAAGGAAGAGAAAAATACAAGATAAAATAATTGCTAAAAGTTGGCTTCTCTAATAGTGGCATTTAACTTCTTGAGGGGTGCTCATTGTATTTGTATCGTACTTCATTTCCTGAATTTTAGCTGTAGTGAAACAGCTTCATTATTAGTGTCTTGTCAAAACAGACACCCCCTAATGCACCTTTTAAGAACAGGAGCAAATCTTGTTTTTTCCGCCTGAAAGATAGTGAGTTTTTAAATGTGAAACTCTCTCAATTTTTCATTTTCATTCCATTTTCCTTTTTTTTAATTGTCCTCCTCTCCGTACCCTGTAAGAAAATTGAAAAATAGGTAAAGTCCCTGCTGAATCAAGATGACATTTTTTATCATTTTAATGTTTCTCATTGCTTGTATTAAATGTACTGAAAATCGTTGATGTCCATTTGATGTATTTTGACTCAAAAGAGCCAAATTTATCCCAGGTTCTATTACTGAGGCAAGCAAAAATAAGGAGAGCAAAGTCTTGATGTTGTGATCCAATTAAGGTAACAATAATGAAAAAGTGGAGAAAAAAGATAAAGCTAAATAATTGAGAAAAATAGGTCAATTTGCTTGCACGTTGAAGCCAGATACTCTCCTTTAGGCACATTTCTCAAACATGTTTGTTGCTATCTTAAGCTTCTATGCTGAATTCTGGTAACAAAGCAACTTCCGTAATTATTTGTAGTTGGTAAGGAATACAATAATTATACAATAATTTTCACTGCAGTGATTTTCAGATGTCTTTTTTTATGAAAAGATTCTCACTTCAGATCACAACATGATAGGAATGAGGGTTAGAGTAAGTGGATATTGCACAGTTTGTTAGGAGTTTAAATAGTTGCATGTTTTTATTAAGCATGCTAACAAAATTAAAGAACATAATATTTGAATTTGATAAAACCAGAGAGGAAATAACAAATTAAGTAAAAAAAAGAAATTATTTTGGAATTTTGAATCATTTATTGTCTTCATTTTAATCATTTTCCTTTGCAATTCGCTGCTAGCTTATGGAGAATCTCAGTGAGTTTTTTGCCTTGGCATTGCTGTGTTACTGTCACCTAGTATAGCCATCTGGTGCTGTCTTTTCAAGGCTGGATTATCTTGTATATTGCCTGCCTTTTTTTTTTTCTTTTTCTTTTCTTTCTTCCTTTTTTTTTTTTTTTTTTTTTTTTTTTTTTTGTAATTAGCATACCATCCGTGTTACATGAAGTAATTGGTAGAAAATAATTGTGCATATAAAGATAACCTAAAAATGGTAATTTTTTAAAAAAATTGATCATAAAGAAAATGCTAAGTTTTTTCTTGCACTCATAGCTTTTTAAGACTACAACTTAGTCTTTTGAAATGTGATTACATGTTCTTGGTGATACAGGAATGTGAATCTATGCCAAAAAAAAAAAAAACAAAAAAACAAAAAAAACACTCTCCCTTTTAGGCTGGATCCATCTAAGTCATTCTGTAATTTAAAAGAGATAATTAATTCGTTAATATGTTGTGCTAAAAAATAATAGACTGTATTATCTTCTAAAATGTTCTAATGATCTTAAATAAGAGTCTTTTACCTGCTTTTTGCAGACAGAGAAACTGAGGCAGAGAAAAATGAAATATTTGCCGAACGTCCAGGAAGATAATTTAGAAATTATTGACTCCCAGTCAGATTAGAGCACTAGTTGATGACACTCAAATTATTTCTAGGTAGCTTCTAGCTTTTAGATTATATTGACTGTGAATTATGCAAAACAATAAGTTTTTCATTTAATATTTGCAAGGTGCAGTATGGCTTTGCTAATCTTCTGTTGAACTATTCGGATGACCTCAGACTCAGGGACTGAATTTATTGACTACATAAGAGATCCATTCATAAAATTTGAGTCTTGTATCACTATACAAGTATGATAGATCATGCCTAGAAAAGCAGCTGATTCCACCCTCAGAGCTCTCTCCCAGAGTGGGAGCCAAACATTTACTTAAATAAAACAACTAAAGGTTAATCTGTTTACATAGACTTTGAAAGATTTTTAATTTCATTTGGCGTATATTGCTAATAAAGAAAAAAACAGATTTTTTTCATATGACATGCTATTCTTTATTGGATTTTTAATTTTTCAGATCTAGAAGAATACATAGCTTAATTTTTGTGCCTTCGCTTAAATATTCTTTTAAGAGTGTCTGTATTGATTGATATTGCGCTCATCTCAGATTTAGTTCACAGAATTAGTTTTTATCACGCTGTTGTATTTTTAATTGTGTAGGCAGATGACTGAGTGCTTTATATGTCTCTCTACAATAGGCCTTCCCTTTCATGTGCTTGCCTGGAAGTATTTCACTTCTGTTTTAACTAGCCAGAATTTATCCCTGAGTCAGAGTATAAAAAGAATAATGACGCGTTGGCATTTACAAAATCAATTATTCAGCAATTTTGTGGATAATGTTACATCCCAAATGAGAATTAAAAAAGCCTTGAGCATGCTGAGTAGTTCTAAATTTCAGATTTATGCAAATGTGAATATAGCGGTGGCTTTTTCAAAGGGTGATGTAAACAACAAGGGAAAAAAATCTATGAAAAATATACTGAAATTACTACTCTCTAAAAGCTATACCCTGCGCAAAATACTTGAACAGAATAAATTAATACTGTGGATAAATTGAGTGGCCAAAACATTACGCCTAAATCTGCATTTAACATCAAATACATTTGAAATAAGTTACGGTTCTCTTTCCCATGTTCCATGCTAGCTTGTAAGTGGGGAAAAAGAATGCTATGTCATCCAGTTGCTCAAGACTTTTAATTTTTAGTGTATTTTATCATGTAAAAGGCATGAGGAACTCTCTCTGAAAGACTGCTTGTGTCAGTAGCACTTCTTGCTTAGGACTCTTAAAACTCTCACAGTCAGACCTTCAGTGTTTCATGGAAAACACTCACTTGTTCCTTTTGATGGTAATTTACTTTGTGTGTTAATTTTGACTTTAATGTCTGTTCAAGGCTCTTGACTGCTTTTGCCACAGAATTGTCAGAACATTGCAGGAAGGAGAAATAAACTGTGTCTAACCTGAAAATATAAGGTCAAAATCTGCTTGCAGCTGATGCATTACTTTTGTCGCAGCAGTTAGTGCATGAGGAGTCTACCCTGTAAACTCGCGCTTCTGTGCTGGGTTGCTGCTTTGTCAGTGGGACTGTTCACGTGAGCGGTTGTTACGTCTGTGAGCGTCAGCATGCTTGTTACATTGGAGTTCTACATCTCTTTCAGGCACCATAAACAATTATAAAAATTATTTTGTTTACCTTTTGCATATATTTTAATAGCATGATATACAGTGTACTTCTTGATAATTGAGTTTTCATCTAATTTTTTGTGCATTTTTCCCTTTTACGTGAAGACCTTACCTGTTTGGAGCAGGATGTTTTTCTATAAAAGCTCCATGGTGAGTTCCCAGTTCAATCCCAGCATGCCTATAATTCATTTGCAATACTCTCTGAAAATAACTGTGTTAAAACTTTTTAATTTTTCTTACTTGTTTACTGCATGGCTGATCCATAGGTGGAAGCACTGCATAATTTCACTTTTAAACTATGGATGTATATTCACCATCAAGCATTGTGAAACCAATGTATTCACTTTTTTCTTTCTTTTTTATTTTATAATCTTTGAGAGGGCATACTATATGTAAGTAAAGAGAAGTTGAAAAAAATGTAATTATTTCCAAATAGGCAAAAATGAATGCAATCTTTCCAAAACAGGTCTCTGTTTTTTATATATAGCTTCCCTTGTTGTAGCAGCTGAGCGCTAAGTTGCTTACAGACAGAAAGTATCAATGATAATCTCTTGATAATAAAGCAGGTAACAATGATTAGACAGTATTGTAGTAAGAGAGATGAAGTAAAGTGAAATAACCACTACCCCAAAAAAGGCTTACTATGCTTAAAAAAGAAAAGTTCCTCTAAAATTGGGATATTGTAAATAATAAAATCTATTGGCTTTAATATATAAAATTGCAGCCTATCACAAAAATACAAGCAGACTAATGACAATCTTACCAAGTTCCTCTGTGTTGGAGCTTGTTTAATATTCATACAGTGCTACATAATCTCCAAGTCATCTTTTTCTAATAAGGTGATGGTTAAGTGGTTAAAGATTTAGGCAAGAAGAATATCAGAAGTTTGGAGATTTTAGAACTTTTTTACAAAGTTTTAGCTAGGAGTTTGAGTGGGTTAAAGTTTAGCTGAGGATACGTATCAGCTATACGTATGAATCTGTGTGTGTGGTTCCTGGGTCTATTCATAGGAGTTTGTTCCACATATATCACCCCCTTATGTCTATATCAAAATATTTTCTCCAAAAGAAAAGGCTTCTTAAGAGAGCTTCATTAAAATACTGAATTCTTAAGAGAATGGAAGAGGATAGTTAATGAAGAATTATGAGCTATACCAAACACAAGCAAAGCAAAGACACTAAATGTAACACTAGAGGAAGGAAGATGAAATTTCCTTATTCCTGGAGAATCATTATTATGTGACTGTTACGTTAGAATGAACTGATAACACTAAGTTATATGAATAAAATTTGGGGAGGAGGGCAGTGTCTGGTTCCTGATGTAGTCCTCCTAAGAAGCACTTGTAAATAAAGTTTGTAAGGCATGGAAAGAAAAGTTTGGAACGTGGATTGTCATAGCAAACGTATGTGTTGGTAGCGCCCTTCACAGAGCAGGCTCCCAGCATTGCAGCAAGACAGGCAGAGACATTTGTCAACCAGAAATGATTTTAGAATGAAGCAAGATTAAAAGGCCTAGATTAAAGAGAGGAATATGTGAAATAGACTCAAAAATCGTTGCCTGTCTTTCCGAAGACTCTTTTGTGGTTTGTTTAGTGCCAGTGCTAGCTCAGAAATAAGGTCTCTACTAGCCTACAGAGAAATTGGGATTAAATATATGCTTTGGCCAGGGGAAGAAGTCATATTGTTTCCATTAAGGTCTTAATGAGACCTAAAATTATGTAAACAAAATTAATGGCGATTTGACAGCTTTCTGCCCTTTGAATAAAAGAGCCTACAATTTTTTTCCTCTTTTTTTTTTTTTTCTCTTTTTTTGTTTTATTCATGATAGAGCAATTGGAAACATATCTTCTTCTTGGTTTAGGCACAATAGTAAGTGAAGCCACTGTATGTATTTTGAGAAAGTTGCTTTTTAGTATTTTATAAATATAATGGCAAATTTCTTGCTGTATTTTTTTCTTGATGCTTTTGTTGTCACTTATCTAGACCAGATAAAACTTTTACCTTCAAAAACCAAGTATCTTTTCATTTCAGCAGTTTTAGTTATTGATCAGCATAGATAAGTGCTTTTATTTTTTTGAATCTGATGTAGTTGAAGCCTATTCATTGGTACTATAAAACTGAATAGAAACTACAGAGAATGCGTGTCATACTATTTTTTATAAATTTGTAAACCAGTTCATCATATCATGTATATGTAATTTATCTGTTTTCTTATATATATAAATGATTTTAATCAAGTATAACAAAGCTTTTTAAAAAAAGTTATCACACTTGTTTGACTCTGTAAACATGAAGACAGATTTAAGAGCAAACTTTTTTTTTTTTTTTTTTTTTTTTTTTTTCAATAAGACACACAGCTCTTTGAGGAACACTCCAAAGCTGTAGCATAGCTGTTATTTTAGTTGTCTGTGGTTTTCAAAATACTTTAATAGTATTAATCCTTATTCATTTTCTTCAATAAAGTGAACTAAAAATATAAAGTAATTAAAATTAGTGTCATTCGTTATGATATATAACATAACACAAAATATTTTCAAAACTTTTGAGAGAATTTGTACTTTAATCCTTTTTTGTTTCACTGTAAATGTGAAAAAACTTGCATGTTACTGCTGAGTCTCTTTTAATATCTGATGAATTGACTTTTTTTTGTTTACTTTGTTCCCATTTTTTTAGGCCATTTCAGTAGAAAATGCTCATCTAATTTTTCTTTGAACATGTATACATCTATATCTTTGTAACAATGTCTCTACGTCAGGCCATGATTCAGGAGTGTGTTAATACATACGATAGCACTTCAGCAAAGTCTCTTCCAAATACAGACCTAAGTTTCTTAAGGGAACATAAATATTTATTATATAGTTTTTATGTTCCTTGTATAGACAATTACTTTATCTTAAAAAAAAAAAAAAAAAAAAAAAAGTCTGACACGTTGATTTTAGAGTTTTACTAGGAGTTTTGAGGAGTTGTTCTTGCCTACTGGTAACTTGGTCTTGTGGTTTGAACACTGAACCAGGGATTGAGAGCTCTCAAACTCTGTTATCCAACTGTTGCTGTTAAATTGGAGTATTTTTAATGTGCCTCAGCATTCCTGCATTTAAAATAGAAATAATAGTCTAGAATGAATTCAGAAAGTTTAATTACTCTCAGCAACACATTTCCTCAAAGGTCTTGGTATTCAGCTGGAGCTTGGGATTAATTTGATTTTTAATAAGAGTTTTTGTCATTATCTTCAGCTGGGGTAGGTGGATGCCAACTGTTTGCAACTGCAGTTATACTTACATGGTCTTTAATTCAGGCATAACTCTCATTAACTTTGAGGCAGAACGGGGGCTATGTAATTGGAAGGGTCTTTTTATGGCTATTGTACTCCTACAGTTCATCTCTAGAAGGGAGTTCCAGGCGCATCTCTGCGTAAGGCATCGCCCGCCTCCTTGCGCTGGGGCTGCAGAGGCACTGATGCAGCAGAGGCCAGAGGGCTGCGTGGTCCCCACCTCCGGCTTCCTCCATGTCTCCATGTGTGTTTCCCCCCCCCCCCTTCTTCCCGCAGCAGAGCTTGTGGTGCAGATCAAAGCCTCAGGATGTATGCTGGTGTTCATGCTGGTGTTCTTGGGCCCTGCCCATGCCAGGGTGCTAGCGGAGGCGCTGCGGAGGAACTGGGGAACAGTAAAAGTGGCTGGTGGCGGTGGATCGCCCTTGCCTTTCAGAGCTTCTTGAGCCTCCACTTCCATGGGCAGGATCTGTTCAGGTGATAGAGGAAGAAATCCTTTCTGGCCACCGGTATGTGAAGTAAACAAGAACCCTGTTATAGAGAGGCTCCTGAAGAATTAGCTTTTTTGTTTTGTTTTGTTTTTGTTTTTGATTTGCTTCCCTGCCGCTGTAGGTTTCTGCCAAGATATAATTGTGATCAAAATACTACTGTGTCTTTTTGAAATGGTGGTTTAGTTACACAGTTGGATAGACCCAGATGTGAGAAGGTACACTTTGGCTTTTTATCATTCCTATATCTTAGATACAGTGCCATTTTTTCTCATTGTGGAAGACAGAAATTGTAAGTGAATGTTTTGGTCCTGTTAACTTATTTTACTAATGCTGATTTTCCCCATACCAATGCCCTTCTTCCTGCATCATAACCACTTTCAGTAAAAATACAGCCTAATATTCTGAAAGTTAGTATACTGTAAAGATTCTTTTAAATTAACTGTTTTTAAAAGTGAGGCCAAATGTGCCTTATTTCAGTCCTTGGAATAATTTATGAAGTGCTGACACGCTAAGAGCAAGTAAAGAGCAGAAGTTCACAGTAGAAGCAAGTCATTCACTACCTACCTTCATCATTATTGTTTTGTTATCATTTATAAAGCTGAGAGTGTTTGCATCTACATAATGATTAGGATTTATAGTTTCCAAGTTGTTGAAATATCATAATGATGTTAAAATGTATTTTTCTAATGGCATTACTGTTACTGAAAATAACTGGGCTTTTGAGGTCTACTGAAAGAAATTTGAGTTGGAGTATATTGATGAAAACTCAAGGATAAAGTAAAATGGTGGTAAAATGAAATTCCTTAATTACAAAAGTTTTCAGTATGGACTTGTTGACATCACTGCAGTTTTTTCAGAAATACATCTAAACCAATAAGATGCACTAGTAGTTCTTGTTCTTTTTTTTTTTTTTAGCTGAACTAAGTTTAACCACATGAGTAATCATGCTTTACAAGGTCTGCTCTTTCTGTCTACAAAACATCATTCTTAAATGGAAAGTGTTTTGGCACTGAAACCAACACTTAAATGCATGCCTTGAAAGATGTACATTTTAAAGACATGGTGTAAATAGCATGTAGCTTAGACCATTTTCTCTAAGACTGTTTATGTGTTTATTTTGACAAGCATAGATCTTTGGGACTAAGAGCATGGAAAACCCTGTGAAGATTTCATACCTTATTGTTAGGAGACCAATTTCATTTTTGCTTAAGTTTTTAAAGAAGCTATTGAAGTTGATTAACTCTCTCAAAATTTATTGCAGTTTGTAGCTGAGACCAGAATGTGTTCCCATATGTATTTTACTCATTTTAAAATATTAAAATAATTTCAGATTGTACTGTATAAATATTCAATATATTTGAATATTCTCTTCACAAGTGTCTTATGACAGAAAGTAAATATAGCTGAATTGTATCTGTACTCATTGTTTGCTTTGTAGTGATTAAGGGGTAGCATTATCTTTTTGGATAATGTTGTTCTGTATTAAATACAATCATTTATTGATTGAAGTATATAGATCAGTAAGTAACAGGACTCTAGTGCATACATTTACATTTTCATTTCTGTAGGAATATTGGTCATATATAATGTATGAATATATTTGGAAAGTGAGAATTAAAAATAGTCACTGATACGCTGTTTGTTACAAAACTGGCTAAAAATACTGTTTCCATGACAGATGAGTATTTCAAAGTGAAATCTATACTGAATTTTTCTAAGCTGCTAAAATATATTAATATAAATTTAAATATTCTAATATAGACTGTGAAATGCCGCTGGAAACAAGATAATAGATTTATAGTTGGGAATTTTTTGGAACATGGATTTTTTGACCAAGTAATTTGCAGTGGTAGTTGTAGCAGATATTGGGTACTTTGTGATGCTTCAATACCAGAGTTACTGACTAAATTGTATTTGTTTATTTGTGACAATCTGGTTTCTCATGTATGTACAAGAGCTTCAGGACCGATCTAAATCCACTAAAATCTGTCTGAAACTTTCCATTGACTCTGGTCAGTGTAATGGAATTTTTTTTGAAAGATTTTTTTGTAAATTAAACCTGTGACCATTGTCTTGCTATATGTGTGATTAGGTTAGCAAGTAGGTTGGTTCCTCTGTGCCTCTGTGGGTCTGTGTGTAAAAGCAGCGGAGCAGTATCTCACAAGGTGTTAAAGCTCTATAACAATTTCTGTATAGCCCTTTCAGAAAGCTTTCTGAAATACAGTGTGAGTGCAAACAGTCTTTTCTACTGTTTTCATGAAGGTATGTTATACAAAAAGTATTTGCTTTAGATTGAGTTCAAGTTGAAGGCAGTTTCAAGTGCGTCAAGTTGCATCACAGTAATCATGGTGATTGCGTTTTTAACCATGTTCGTGTTTTCTCCATGTTTACTGTATCTAATAGTTGGAAAGAAATTAAGTCTTTGAAATCATTGTCAATTTTGCCATATATTTTAGTGAGATCAGGATTGAGCTTTAGAGGGCCAAGACACAGGCCAGGTGCAGAAGTTTCAGAGAAGCCCAGCTTGTATAATAATTTTTGTTTAACTTGTTTTTCTTATGTTATTTTTACATTATGTTGATTCATAATTTGTTCTTGCTTTAATATCCCTGTTGGTTCATTCAACTGAGCCACTTAACTGTGTACAAGTAATTTGTAATTAACAAAAAAAAAAAAAAAAAAAAAGGTAGTGTGAATTAAGTGCAATTATAATTATGCATAGTGTTTGAATTGCTGGCAGCTGTTTTTAAATATTTTTCTGACACTTAAGTTTATGATAATATATTTGCACACACACAGACAGGCACACATATATGCATGTGCTCACATGCTTTATTTGTTAGGATTGAAGAGCATTATTTAAAAACAAATAATGTGACAATATAATCACAGGATGATATATTGTGGAACAAGAAATTAATAGAAGGAAAAGCCGAAGGAAAGTGAGGTGACACATGAACCAGTGAAACTGGATAAAGACCGAGATTAAATAATCAGTTGAAAAAAATGAAATGTGGAGAAGGAGGAATCCTGGGTGAACCTCTCAAACATCTTTTCTAGAGATGGAAGGGAAAGGAAATCCTAAGCAAAGGATTAAATCTTGGTTTAATGAATTGCAAAAAGGACAGTGCTCTGTAAATGATCTTGAATTTGTATAAAATAGAATATTTCAGAGTTTTATTATCCTTAAATTCCTGTTTATAGTTTTGCTTTTGAGTGATTGATTTCACCTGTTACAAGCTATCTGAAGCCTTATTTTTAAGGAACAGAAGAAGAAAACGAAAACAACAAATTATGTTTCCATTAAACATCATTATAAACTCCTGTATCTGCTACATGCACGTTGTGGTGTTTCAGAAGAGAATGTTTATTAATCTCGTTTTATATAAATAAAATTACTGATTTGTTTTAACATAATACATGCATCTATGCATTGTTTCCATTTCCTTGTATCCTCCGCATGTTGTTTCTTTACCCTTTTACCCATGTTGCATATATCCTACTGGTTTCAATGACATCAGCACTGTGCCAGGTTATAACTGAACAGCAATTCACATTAGATGTCTTTGTAGGTATCTTTTGAAAATGACAACCAACTAGAATGACCCAGAATCTAGATTTTCTTTCTCAAAGGACTTAAGATGAATACAGATGTTTATATTCACTTTGTAAGGTGTTTGTATTGAATGCAGGTGTTAAATATGGGGTCTTTCAAACTGTAAGAAAAACTCTTAATGTGTTCAGTGGTCAAGGAGAAATTAGGATCTATTATTGAGAAACTCAAAGTATCCATAAGCCCTACTGAGTCTTATGGGAACTGCAGATACTCAACACTTCTGAATTAATATCTTAGAATGACTTTAAAGCAAGGAGCATCTTAATTTTTGAGAAATAACTTCCATAATTTTATTTTGTTCTTTCTTGAAGCAAAACCAAACCAGCTCCACAAATTTCACCCAGTAAATCTGTGGGAGGAGAGTTTTGTGTTGCTGCAGTCTTTGGATCATCAAGATCCTGGTTTGCAAACAACCCTGGTCTGAAAAGAGAAAAAGGTTTGTATACTACAAAAATAAAATTTAAATTCAAATTCAAGTTCTCTGTGTTTTTCCTCATTTTGTGGTGATTTGTGAGCAGATGGTGCATATTTGTTATTTTATTCCTTAAACTCAGTGACAGTGGAGATTTTTAGGAACATGCAATTGCGGTACTTTTGGTAAAATAAGACAATTTACAAGAAATTTAAATTAGCTAAATGAGTCATTGATCTTTGTTACAATAACAGAAAAGAAACTTTCTGGTGGCTCAATGCAAAGATATTGTGTGAAATTTCCCAGAAAAAATAGTGCTTTAAGGGTGAAACACCTTTACTGCAATGGCTATATAGACATATTTTAGCAATGTATAACTACCCAAACACTTTGAGAAACTCTATTCCACCTGCTTGTCCGTATGGTATTCATATTTTTGAAACAAGGTAAAAATTATTTGTGATTTGTACGCTTTTCTCTTTGTCTGGCCCTTTCCCTTGTTTTAAATCACATTTTTGATGACAAGTGTATAATGGCAAGACACTTCAAAGAATTAAGTATCTACTGCTGCTGTAAATACTTCTTGTTTGTGATTCTGATGAGCTGTTAATAAAATTTTCTATTTCTTCTTGCAAATAGATCAATCAAAACAGTTTGTAGTGGAATCGTTGTATATTATCAGTTGTTATGGTAGCCTGGTGGAACACGTGTTGGAACCACGTCCACTCAGCACTGCTCCGAAGATTAGTGATGACACACCCTTGGAAATGGTGACATGCCCAAGAGCCAGCTGGACTTTGGTTAGGTAGCTCATTCCCTTACTTTTTCTTCTCTTTATTCTCATCCAGAAAACTATCATGAGCCTTTCCTGAAAGGGGAAGAACGAACTGAATTGTGGTTTTCAGCTATGTCCTTACGCTTTACAGAGTCCTAAAATTTTCCATTGAAAGAGAGGACTCTTGATAGCAAATTTAAGACTGACGTTTCATGTAGTTCTGTTGGTGCTTAAGTGTCTAAGTGGGAGCTAATGCATTTAAATACTTTTGTAGACCTGGATCTACATGAACATATTTTAGATCAATAGAGAGCCTTATCAACTAGTGATTTTAAATGATCAGGTTGTAATTTAGTTGTTTATAGAATTATGAGAAGCAGTTATTTTAACAGCATTAAAATACAGAATTCTGCCACGAGACATGCAGGAGGTTTCAAAGACAAAGCATTGCATCAGGCAAGTTATCCTGTGAGCAGCTGAAGGTAGCATTTCTCAAGATAGCTATAGAAATTATTCCTGGCATGTGGAAGAAAGTAAACAAAAATTGATGAGAAACTGTTGTCAGTGCTTTTGGCATTTTAAAATATTTTTCTATTGATTTTTCTTGGCTCCTATATTCCTTAGTGCTACTCATTGCTGGACTATATTGATCAATATTTGATTTACCAAGCTATTTAGGAATGGCCCACCCTAATTAAAATTACAACACAGACTTCTAGACCATTATTGTTGAAATGAGTAGGTTGTAATGGAATTGAAAGTCCTAATTGGATCAATAGTCCATAACTTTACACAGCTTTATTTTCACAGTTTATAAATGCTCAATTGACTTTACAGTATCGAAGCAATGCTAGTTAACAGAACAAAAAAGTTCCCTGGGTTCTGTTGTGTGTTAATATTAGATAATGTTAGTATGACATACGATGGTCCTAAACATATTAACCAAGTTAATCTAAACTGCCTTCATCATTTTTTTGTGCAATATGTACTACAGTCAACAAAGGAATATTGTCTTTTCTTCATAATCTGTGTGAAGTGGTCATGCTGTACAACTGCCTGTGGTATATTTCAGGGTTTGAAGAAGCTAATTTAAATAATTACAAACATTTTGTGAGCTAGTATAGATAATTACATGTGATGACAGAAACACTGATTTACATTCTCTACATTAGCTTAAATATTAATAGTGTTGTGTTTTACCTCAGAACTCCTCAGTGGAATGAGCTACAACCACCATTTAATGCAAACCACCCATTGCTCCTGGCTGCAGATGCAGTACAGTACTACCAGTATCTTCTTGCTGGCTGTAAGTAGCTTAGAACTCTTTTGTCTTGTCATACGTACAAATTTTAAGCCAAGAATGTGACTTTCTGAAACAGTTTTTCAACATGCATTATTGGAACAAGATAGCAGCAGTTGTTCAGAAGAATTTCTAAAATTTATTATGAATGTGTTGGCGAGGGCAGAGTTGTTGTGCAAGACATCAATGAAATTAGACGAAGATTTACAGACAATTTACCATGTAAGATGCAATAGGTTTTTTTTAGAAATGTAGCAGCATATTGTAATGGGTAAAACATTTCCATGGCTTTCCATTATAAATTCCTACACTGATTAAAAAAAAAAATGGCCAGTTATAAAATTTTGCTACAGGTTAAAATACATCTTAAAAAGTTGAGGTTCAATACAAAATTTTTTAATGAAAAAAATGTGGTTAAGTTTACTTGACAGAAATCCAGAAAAGGATAATAGCTTTTTTCTTTTTCTTTGGGTAATTTTATAGTATGTGGAATTTTGGTGGTCAGGTTTATGATACAGTTTACTAGCTTTGTATTTTCAATCTTTTGAAATTCCAAACTTTTCTTGACGTTTCTTTGCAACTGAACCAACTGCAAGTTGTTTAACATGTTAAAAAATGTAGGCATCATTATTTATAACTGCGTATGTCATGACATATGTCATTATCCTGATACCATGTCCATATGGAACCATCTATATGCGTGTTCAGAAAGTTTATAATTTATGTTAACATTCAGATTTTTAAAAAACTAAAAATAAATAAAAAGATACACAAAAAAATTGTATTAAAATATAGAAAACTATAGTAAAACAGACAGCATCCGGACAGTGTTGGGTACCTCCTGAGTGGTGATTTGAGTAAACGCATGTCATATAACTCATCGTTTATTGTAAATGCTTAAGTGTTGTTTTTTTTTTTTTTTTTTTTTTTTTTTTTTTTTTCCCCAGCCATTCAGTAACCACTGTTTACTGGAGCAGGTTAGGAGTTAGGAAGGGGAAGTGTTGCACTGAAAAGATGGGGAACTGGTAGGCATGTCTACAATGGCAGTAGCTTAGAGCTGAGAGCATTTGTGCACCAGCAGTTTGTAGGGAGCATACATTTATTTCAATAGAAATTCCTCCTCAGCACAGGAATTCATGTAATCAACTGCATTCGTAATAGTAGAGTAACAGGTACAGTTTCTTTTTGATCGGAATCAAAGCAGTAAGTGAGGCTATCATATACTCCAAAAAGTAAGTGTTTGGCAGGCCTTGCAAATGTGAGCTGTTACATGTCCTGAAGTGTTCAGGATTTCTTCACCTCATTTCTTCTCTTGCTTTTAGCCATTTCCTCTCATGAACGTGATACTTAGTGACAACTGAATGCATCTGCATTTTCCCACTCCCTTGGAATTCCTGGTTACTGGGCTAGTTTCAGCCAGAATCTCAGGCAGCTGCTTCCCTCGGGAATCTTGGCATCATTTCCAGGGATGTCTGCCCACCTGCTTCATTCTGTGTGCTATCCAGCCAGATCATTTCAGGGAGCCAATGTGTATTGCATTGTCTATGAAGAAACATTTTATGTACATGCATATGTACATATATACCTTTATGCATAATTATATACACAGATGTGCACACACACATACACGTATGTTTATATATTCTTTTCATTAAGATAATTCAGAAGACTAGTAATAGTAAATAGTAAGTCTCTTATTTTTTAGCAAGGGTGTAGTCAAGATCAAAGTGATACAGTCATGTTAAAGTTTCACAAGGGAACAACTCTTGGCATATGTAAAGGTACTCTTGGGAAAACTAGACCCTGTGCTCTGTTGTTGGTGCAGCTAACGCCGGCATGTTATGTGACTGAAGCATTTAAAATGCAGAAATTGGATATCTGGGCCAAAAGACAATATGTCTGAATGCGACTGGTAAAAGCAGCATTGGCACCGGATTAGATCTGTTGCTTTTACCTGTCCATCTGTTGCATGCTCTCAGAGCTGAAAATGTTGTGGAAGCCTACAAGGTTAGACAATCTGTGTAATTTTTTGGCTGAGAAAATACTCACAAGACTAAAAATCCACTTACCGTTTATTCCTTACCTTACTTTTAACTGTGTCTGCTCTATTGAGTGTTTGTTCATATATATGATTGTCATATTTAGTTTTGATGATTCAGATCTTAGCCACCTGTGAATTTCTTTTTCTGTAATTGTTCACAGTTACAAGTAACGATTGTGATTATGGAGTTTTCATTTGTTTTATTTAAATATGTGGGTGGAATGACGTTGTCCCTGAAAATACTTGGGAGATTGTGACATGAAAACAATGCTGCCATTGGATATGGAAGGAAATGGCTTGTCTTGCCAAAAAGAGTGGGAGAGGAAGAGTGCTACTTCATGATTCACAAAAAAGGAAAATATACTGTACAGATTGATAGGTGCAATTTTCTGTTTGAATGGGAATGTTTCATAAACAGATTTGTTCATTGCAACAACTTAAAAATGTTTTTTGCTTGCAAATATAGTACCATTTTAATTAGTTTCTGGATTATTATTGGGCAGAAGGACAACGCAAATTCTAAATTAAGTGTAAGCAGAATTGAAGTGCTGTCTAGATTCTGTGCTTCATTAATTAGGATAAATTTCACCCTTGTCAAAAAAATGAAAGCCTTAGCCTTAAATTAAGATTTTATTTGTAGTGTTAGAAGCCTTTACATAAAATTTTTGCTGGACACATCTAGAGATATTTTTTATGAATTCCTGCAGCTTCTCTACAGGTGAAAACAGCAACAACAGCGCAGTGTATAATCTGATATTTCCTTGATGTAGATGGTAAACAGATTAATCCAGCATTTTATAGCAGATTCCTCCTAGTATGTTGTCTGTTACTGAGGGTATCCTAGGATTATCTAGATGCAATGATGAAAATAAATGTTTTGTAAATTAGTACTACTTTTTCAGGAATGGGGAACCTTTTTGCTATCTGAAGAAATAAACTGAAAAATTCATAGTAAGGAATAAACCCTAAAGAATACAGAACATAAATAAGAGTTCTTTACAAACGATGAGGCTTGATTTACTCTGTTTTATGAACTCAAGGAATAATTAATTTTAATAGATTTTATTTGAATAAAAAGTACAGGACAAGATAAATTCATTTCTGAAGTTCTCAGAGAGTTTGGAAATGTCAGACTTCAGAGCTGATTCTTACTGGACTTCATTGAAGACCATTTTCCTTATTTAAGACTATTAACACCGTTCTGTTAGAAATGAAACTTATTTTAGTAAAAAGATTGTTTTGAAGTATGCTGCATGGAAAAAGCAAGAAAGGTCACAAGGTAGAAAAGAAATGGTTGACACTGCACAAAATTGTTAGCTGTCTTTCAGCCAGAAATTTTTGCTACATTCCTGCATTATTTTATGCAGAAATGTTGCTGATAGTTTCTTTTTGTATTTGTATTATTTGTATTATATCATATTTGTATTACCTGTTGTGTACGCACCTGCTGCTGGTGACGGCATTAAGTAACTTAGAGTAATGTGATAAAAAAGATGCATTTAATTCACAGAAGTAGCAGGCTTAGCTAGACATGTTTGCAAGAGGAGGCATCAGGTTTTCGTGCCACCACAGGGGTAGATTTAAGACCTGCACAGAGTACTGTCTGGAGAACTCCTGAAATGTTGTAAAGTAGTTTGTATGCTTTTTGGTTTCTGTTGAAATTAAAAGTAATGTGTTGAATAGATACAGTCAGAACAAAAACCCTTCTGAGAACATTAATCTTTATGTGTATGGATCACACTCATCTCACTAACTGAAATCAGGGGTGGATGTGATTCACTTCGTGTATTTCATTAACAATTCAAACACTATGTATTTCAAATGTTTTTTTTACCAAAACTTTTTGAAGAAGGAAAAGTTAATTGATTGCTAAATTCTGGCAAATAACTTGCATTGTTTTAAATTATCATTAAAAATTTTCAATTGGGTTTTAATTCACTTAAGCATGAAATGTAGAGAAAAACAGAATAGTAAGCACTGGAGACAAAATCTAGAGAACAAACGGTAAAAGTAGCATTAACAGAGAAATTTCTATGTATCTAATGTTCTTTTAAATTGTATTTGTTTTCTGGAATTGTTTTCTGGAATTATTTCACGCAAAAATACTCCGTGAAGTTTCTGAAAAAAATCCAGTCGGTTAAACCAAACAAGAGTCGCACAGAAAGTCCAGAACACCTGTTAACTCGATTTTAGCATATATTTAGTAGGGCAAAAGCTATCTGGCTCTGCTTACCTGTAGCAATGTAATGGGCTGACATTAGCTGAAGCCTGTGGTTTGATGTGCTATCGCTTCTGTCAGTAAGTTTAATTGCCAGCAAATGGCTAACTAGGGGTTTCGGGTGAATGTTACATCTGTGTCTGCCACGTTAGTGGTAAAAGGAATTCTGGCGCCATTTCAGGGTCACTATTTGTATCTGTCTATCAGAGTCAGAATACAGCAGTTTCTCTCGGTTTCTGTATAGCATTTCTGCCAATTGTTTGGCTCCATTAAGTGTGCAGGGGAAATAAAAGCCTGACTGACCAAGTCACAAGGGGCTATGGATAGGCCCTTTCTTTGTCCACACTCAGAACATTGCATTAGGTCTCATTATCCATTTATAATACGGGACCTTTGCCCCCGGGTCACTGGAAAATACTCCGTGTGCTCTTTAGCACAGAGTACCTCTGTCAGCAGCCGGAGAGCACAAAGAAGCGGCGGCAGTCTGGGCGGAGGGCCGTGCTTAGCAGGTTTTCATAAATAGGCAGTTTGATGCCAAAATGCAGTATCAAAATCTTTAGTCTCTGGAGAGTTTGAAGCAGGCCAGTAATCTTGTGATAAAAAGAGAATGTCTTAAAAATACTGCGTTTAGGTGTTTATGCACAGTTCAGCTTTTAACTGTATTTTTCAAAGGATTTTAGGGTGATATTCACAGCTAATAAGGAAGTAACTAGGAACTGTTCTTTGAAGAAATATTTTGTGCAACAAGTGTCCAAGACCTTTATCCCCAGGGCATTTGTAAGTGGATTAGCGCAGCTGTTTCGTTGCTTTGAGGTCATCTGTGACATCTGCTGCTGAAACCTGAACAAAAGTATGCAGCCCCTATCTACCTGAGTGCTTTATCGCAGCCTGTCTGCTGCAGACAAGTGAGAAACTGGGTAGTGAGAGATCTGGACCTTTCTGCAAGTTCATGCCTTGCAGATGACCTGCATTTTAAATATCCTAACCTGATGGCCTACAGGAAGCATCAATATCCTGCTCTTAACAGTTTCAGACTTTTTGCTGTTGGTCAGAATAAAAATACCAAGTACTATGAATCTTCTTAGCTTTTGATGGGACAGGTTTCAAACTTATTCTATTTTTTTTTTTTTTTTTTTTAATTTCATCCTGCAAAGCCTCAGGTACATCATAGACTTTGTGTCTTTCATATTTGGTGTTTGTTATAGGTGCTAGAGATTTCTCTCATATCCTTGTCAGGTTTAACATGTATATTCTACTAGTATTCCCTCTTTATTTGTGTGTGTTTGCTGGACAACTTCTAAATTCCATGACATTAAAGGAAGGGAGTGTAATCATATTTTGCTGTTTGTAATATGTTTTTCTTGTAAATAGTATCCTCTGGTACAGTTAGACTGTCATTCATAGTAGACTTGGCAATGGGAGGAGAGTTGTGCTAGGCATTGCATGCCTGCGTAAGAGGGTCCCATGGAATTTGCAATATAAAGAACTTGACTTACGGGAATTTCCACGATTCATCATTACTCTTCAAACGCTACTTGTTTCCTACTAATCCTTGCACTTAATTCCTCCTAAGGAATTAAGATACTTTTAATAGTGTAAACTGTTGAGGCAAGCTGTTAAGGTGTGCTGTATGTGCATGACCATCAGCTGATTGTATTCAGGTTTCTTTCTAATGAATACTTCTGTCTCCATCACTATAACCTAAAGTCTTGCATATTTGATTGCCCTAACCTATGTTTCCTTTTTCTAACTTCCATACCTTCCATTTTTATGTATTTGAATTTATGCAGACGCATGCTATATAATTGTAGTGAAAATAGGTAGTTTTAAATACCAGCTGAAATTCTTACACCTTCATTTCATACTACTTATTTCGTATTTTCTCCTACTTATCCTCTTTGAATTCACTTTTCCATTACATTGGAAGAATGGACTGTAGTTACCTTCAGATATCAGCAATTAACACATGAAAGAAGAAACCTCTAAATTACAACAAAAAGCTGCCTGAAAGGGGTATTGAATAACATGAGTTATGATTTCTCTCCTCTGGCTGTGGAAAGGGCACCTTCACATTCCAGACGAGACTTTTGGCTCATCAGGACCAGTTCTATGGAGAGGACCTGCAGTTGTCAGAAGCAGGCCAATGACAAGAATTAATATATTAACTGGTATGCAGTACTCTTTGACAAATTGCTTACTAAATACATCAAAATTGATTGGGCATTCTGTGTTTAAATTGACAAATGACTGCATTAGTCGAAGGAGGGAAATCCATTAATTACAGCTGCCCTCAACCATAGGAAATGTAATCGTATAAATATAGATTTTATTAAAACAAAAGTCTCTACTTTACTATAGTGTTGCTGGTAAGTGTACTTGCACCTCTTTGCTATTAAGCCTCCAATAGGAGGTTTTGAAGACAGATCTTAGTGATTGACTTTTAAATAATCAAAGACTATTTCTGTTATGTTAAAAGGAATGATGCAGTGTTTCTTTATCCCACTATGGCCACTTCTGGAAATTGTGTTTTTCTCTCTCTGAAAAATGAGCATGTAGCTGAGGCTTCTGCTGTCTCATTAACTGTTTATTCTAAATGCTATTTAATTCATATTCCACAATTTTAGATTTGAAAAATACAGAATGATCCTTAACTCAGCTAGTACTCTCTATTCTCATTCTTTGTTTCTGCACTGTTCTCCAAGTAAGTAATACTTGAGTGGCTGTTATCTTATGTCTGAGTAGGAATTTGCTTTTGAGTTAGGCCTGAAGATACCAGTTTTATAGACTTTAACGGATTCTTGAAAAGATTAAGGCCTGTGTTTATAGCTACCTTTGACTTTTGGCTATTGCAGCAGGTTTTCATTTCTGGACCAACTGCTGTACATATCTTGTGTTTTACTTAAATGGCCTTGATTAGAAGTTGAACTTCCTAACTATTCATTGTCTTCAAAGGGATGGGATTAACCTTTTTTCACTGTGTTTGGGTTAAATCCTAACACAATTTAAATAGATAAATCTGAAGTCTCTGTGTCATTATGTTTGCAGTACCTGCTCCCTCTTCTGAAAGTTGTGCACCCTGAGCAAGATTTTTGTCTCTAAGCAATATTATAATTCTTTATTGCTTATTTTATATTCCTTTTATACATTCCATTGATGAAAATAAAAATTCCTTACATACAACTAGTGCATATTATGCAGTGGAAGCAGTACTGAGAGTAAGAATAGTGTTAAAACTGTGTGAATATGTGCTATGAAGGCAGATACTATAAGAAATGAGCTATGGCACACACGAACATAGCCAAACTACTACCATATGATTTACACTAAGCACCTATAGTAGGGAATCTAGTCATGTCTTAGAACATCACGAGGCTTTTTCTGGGAGCAGTAGAGAGCATTATGGCCTGGTAAAGGGGTAATGAACTGAGGCTAAAAATTGTATTTAGTGTTCTACTGATTCTCAGCCTTGTGTCTGTTTGTGCTTTCTTCTTACACACTTATATATATATACACACACACAGAAAGAGAGAGATATTCTCTCTGTATGTGAAAGAATATATATTATTATGATACCTACCGTACTATGTATACATAACTATAGTGTGTGTGTGTATTTGTATATTCTCTGGGGCAAGAACTGTGTCTTGTTAGGTGCATGTTCAGTGTCTATCACAATGGAGCCTGATAAAATAATAAAACGAATCAAAACCAGAGCCTGTTCTATAACAATTATCCTAGTGTATAGCTATGAGGTGTTTGAGGTGTTCAAAGCCTTTTTGTTCTGTTGCTGCAACATCTCTCTATGGCTGTGGTCAAAAGTGAATTCAGCTGGAATAGGTTAAGCTGTTAGTGCTCTCAGCTGTTCATTAGTGTCTCTCTGCTGGGGTTTACTGGTTCTGCAGCAATGCTGATAGAGCCTAAATGTTCCTCCTCCACTTCAGAGCAAAATGGGCCAGTTGCACTTAATCTGCTGCTGAAGGCTTTCTGAACAAAGCTATCTGACCTTCCCCTGAAGTGGGTGAAGCCCACTTGAGTTTATATGAGCTGCTGTGCTGTGAAACTAGGAGAGCAGTGGTTGGTGGGTTAATACTTGAAATTGCCATACTTTTTGTGTACTGATATATGAACGTTGCCTAGACTGTTGACTTCTCAGATGTACTTCTACACTGTAGATAGTGGCCTTTCCGCAAAATTGTGTCCACTGAATAGCATGGGCTTAAAAATTGCAGCTGCAGCATTCGCATCGTACACACAATTCATGAAAAGTCAAAGCAACTGAGATGGGTGTTGCATAACTGAGAAAGATCTTCTCCATGAAGGCAAATTGGAGGAGGCTGTTTCATCTATGTTAAATGAATGTAAAAGCAGCCTTTTGGTTGATTGAATGCCCGATCACAAGATGAGTTATGTTGGAATGATTCTGCCAGGCTTTCCTCCCCCTGGCCCCCTACTCTCAGCAAGAGTATTGCAACTAACTCACTGTTAGAGCTATATACTTAAAGTTGAGAAACTGGATTACGCTGTTATTCTGTTGTTTTGGGTACAACCTGTACGCAGCTGTAC
Organism: Rhea pennata; assembly: GCF_028389875.1. Classification (NCBI taxonomy): domain Eukaryota; kingdom Metazoa; phylum Chordata; class Aves; order Rheiformes; family Rheidae; genus Rhea; species Rhea pennata. The sequence goes on from NC_084682.1 coordinate 3,099,053, forward strand.
GGAGATTTCATGTACTTAAGTACATATGTTTAACCTTATTATCCTGATAGGAAAATAATTGCTTACATTTGCTAGCTTCTCGGTTTGCCATTATTATTCTTTATGCTTGAAATGGTCTTCAGCTAGTCTGTTCTTTTCACAGAATTCTACTTTATTGCCATATAATAAAAGAATACAATATACTTTAAAAAAGAACTGCCTGGATCTGTGCATCAGTAGTTTCAAAGGTTTTGTTCAGAAGTAATTTAAAAATCTATATCCTTGTAAAACAGTTTATAATTTCTCTGAAATTTTGGACGGGATTTTCTTGATATGGAAAACCTCATTTCAGAATTTCTGAGGATTCTCAGAAATCAATTTCTTAAGAATTCTTAATTCTGAGAATTAATTAAGTGTTCATCTTAACTTAGATATTCTCTCTGAATACTACATAAACAAAATATCATAACTGTAAGAAATGTAGGTAAAATCTTTTAGCACAATTTTGGTAATTTAAAGATTCATAATTGGACTTTTTTTTTTTTACAATATATTTAAAACTGCGAAAGATCTTAAAAAAATTATTTTGTCGTTATAGTTTTAACATTTTGGAATGAAACAGATCCCAAACACACATTTCTCTTTAATTCCAACATGGCTTGCCTTCAGAGATTTTTTTTAGAATTTAATGGTTGTGATACTCCAGTGTTTTCTCGAGCAGATAGGGATTAAAAAGGAGCTTTTGCCCACTTTCATAGTACTTTGTTAGTGTTTTTGGCTTCTTTCTAGCATTTATGTCTACCATACCATTTATTTTTTACAGTCAATAAGAATATATGCACTACAAGCATGATATGTATCTCCCTGTCTGCATTTCCTAATCAATGATTTTATAAGTGTTTTAGAGGCAAGCCTGGAAGCGAAAATCTTACCAATTTTCCCAGTGCTAACAAACCTGACCTGTAGAAGTCATCATCAAAGCAGAAAGTTTGGGGTGGAGGTGTGAAGTTTTGGTTTTTCTCACCATTTTTTTAGACAGCAGTTTCCATTTTCAGTGTTGAAGTTTCTCTGCTTGGTTCCTTTGTTGGATTCTTCACCATTCCGGAACTGCTTGTATTTATTTGGCATCTTAATGAACCAAGAAATGTTCTTTCTAATACCTTGTAGGTATGCTTTGCCTTTTCCTTTCTTGTCAAATGTGTAGGAATATCATCTATTGTGAGTATTTGCTAATATACAGATTTGTTGTAGTATTTTCACCAATTATTCTGTTCAATGTTTTAAGTTAAAACAAGCGTAGCTTCCCTTATCTCCCACTGTTTCAGTGATTTTCTAAAAGAAGATTATATATATATTTTTTTATTATTTTCAAAGTGTCATCAACTGCAAATTACTGAACAAGTGTATTATATCTATTTTATTGACTGTTGGGGTTTTGCTCGCATTAGTTGCAAACAATGAAAACGGAAATTTCATGCCTGCTTCTTACTTTTCATGGCATAATAGTTTGCAAGCTAATCTGGATCACTTTCCCATTGCAAAAAAGATGTTTTTAATGGAAGTTGCAGTTTACGATCTTTTTAAAGGGAAAACTAAGTTTCCCTAAAACTGTAACCTGCCCTTCCTGTTCCCTACAGGAAACAGGATTAAGTGGTAAAGGGAAGCAAATTTAATTTCTGAGTATTGGACTGATTGGGGTAAATAGAAACAGGACAGGTATCATTTCTACATCACTGCATATAAGCAATGTAGTAAATTAAGGAACGAATGTAGAATGTATTCTTTACCCATAACTGTTACTTATTTAATAATGGAGACAGGGCAGATAATAATTATTAATGTAAGGTTCATTGGATGTTGCAAATATATTTTAAGTTTTTGAAGCTTACCTATACTTGGACATGTACAGATCATCAGATTACTCAGTGCTTGCCCATCTTAATCCATATTTTATATACTAAATGCTGGAAACAGTACTGAGTATAGGAATTAAAATACTTTCAGATGTGTACAAACAACAATAATGAACAAGGGCACATGCTGAAACAGTTCTTTACTATTCTTACATGGTCATCTGGAACTTCTTAGAGAGAGGTCCATCAACACTAAGGGGTCAGTTTTCAAAGCAGTGTACAGGGATTTAGCCGCGCGACTCCTATTGACGTTAATGGGAGTCAAACGGGTAAATCCCCACGCACCGCTTTGAAAATTTACTACTAAGCCTCTTGACTTCTCACTACATACTTTGATTGTAACAGTAATCCATGGTTAACATAATTTTCCCGACAATAATGTCAAACATACTTTTGAAGTCAGTGAATTATAGAAATAGTTACCTCTTCCATAATTCTTTAAAGATGGCCATCAGATGGATTTCACCATAGATTCTTGCATTTAAAATTATTCTTTAACTCAGGAAAGAATAATATATATGTTGTCCTTTGATACAGAGCTGATAGTCTGCTCAGTTTGAGTTTGTAAAGTGTTACATAGCCTTAAGATACTCCGTATTTTAAGTAATGCCATAGATTCCAACCAGCCTGGCTTTAAATGTTCATCAACTTGAGTATTTTTCTAAGGAGCTTTAGAAAAGGAAGCTGGAGTCAGGCACAGTGAACATTTACCTGTCCCATAATGGAACCAAGAGGATTAGTGAAGCCTGAATGCGCAATCAGCACTTTTCAGGGAAGAAAATGCCAGGCTGGAGGCTATCAGACTACTGTGAAGTATAAAGAGCAAGTAAAGCAGTCATCAAACCTTGGGAAAATCTGAGGAGAATTCATATCCTGCGTACAGTCCTAACTATTCCTTTAAGATTAAAGGTGGATACAGAGAATGGATTTCTTTGTCTGTAAAGCGCGTAATAAATTATAGTCAGTTTACAAATAACGAATGGATAAATCTTTAAGTCAGTTGGTGTTGTGAAATAACTGTTAGGCCAGCTAAACTCTTGGTTTACAGGGGTTTTTTTAGCATAATTTTAGGATGTTCATGCATGTAAGAATCTCAGAAATAGTCATAACACAAGAAAAAAATTGACTGGAGAAAAATTCTGAGTGAAAGAGGATATTTTAATTTGCATGGAATGCCCCTGCAGAAGTTTACAAGCTGAAAGAAAGCATTAAACACAGAACTTTGTTCAGTATCATATGGCTACAACTGAAAATGCATAGAGCACCTCACCAGAATACAAACAGTTTGTTTTAAATGTGGCTGTAAGAATTCTGTCTGAAAGGAAAATCTGGTCTCCACTTTATTGTCAAGCTGCAGCAGAATTAGAGCCAACAATCATAGCTATGTGCTGTAAGAGAGGTTTTGGGAACATGCACGCTGTAAAACTTGATAAGCACTTGCTGGAGTTCCAACTACATGACAGACTTTCTTTGTAGCAAGTCACCTGACTGTGATACTGAAACCAGCCTCGGAGGGAAGTGAGATCACCTCTTTAAGACAGGGAGGAAAAAAAGCTGAACCTGTTGAATTTAACAGAAAGTGGCTGAATACAGACCTAAACCAAGAACTGTCATATTCCGCTTATCAAGCATAACATGATGTAACTAATGCATCAGTTGTTCCAAAAGTAGCATGAAGTAAATCATTCAAAATATGTACTTTAATTTTAAAGGAAGTATTCCTAAAGCATGCTGACAAGCATGTGATTACCTCAGGTCTCTATACTACCTATGATCATTTTAAATATAACTTAAAAAACCGCAGACAGCATCAAAATCAGCTGTTAGTGTGTGATTTGTATGAAACCAAGGCATATGTTGTTTTTTTAGTTTGCATACCTGTTTCCCATGGACATCACTGGAGACTGCGCATAAACCAAGGAGAGACTTTGGACTAAATGAGTTAGTTGAGACTACATTGTTTTTGTTTCTACTAGATTTTAGAATCTTACTTCAAATTATAAATTTTGTGAATTTATATATTTATATTTTGTGAAGTAAAGGAAGGTTTTCTGAATGTGCATGCGTGTGTGTATACAGCAGGCTGCACAGAACAAATAGCCTTTAGAGTCTCCAAATGCCTTTGTTAGCCCTTAATTTGGTCAAACATATCCCTTAGAGAACAGCACATTGGGAATTTCATATACAACTCAATTAAATTGAATTCTGTAAATCTTGTTTATGTAAATGAGAAAATTAAAACCTTTTGGTTCAAAAAGTACAGAAAACTAAGTAAAACTAATGATTTATTGTTTACAAATTAAAACCAGAAGTGCTCGTACAACAATTGAGCTGTAGCCTTTCTTTGTTCCAACACCTCTATACTGTTGAAAGATGACAATTTATAATTGAATGAATAAGAATTTGTCTTAAGTCATGTATTCATTGTATAATTGGCCCATCTATGCACAAAAGGACTATTTGTTAATTCCAGTATTTGCCAAGCTTGTTTATTTGTCTAGGTTTTGCCCATACATCAAGAATGCCTATGCAATTTTTTTCTGAGTTTAATATACATCATTTGCTTTATTTGTGCACTAAATATCATGGCAGTTTCAACAAAAAGTTTTTTTCTTACTTTAATTGTTAAACTACGAAATAAGATCTGGAGTTTCAGAGGAATACCAGCTTAGCTGTTTTTCAGCCTTTGTTTTGTCTGTGAAACTTCCATCTCCACAATCACTTCTGTGCGATTTTCCTTAGCATTAGGAATTATCGTGCAAATGACAAAATTAGTGTGTGGGTGTGTGTATATATATATATATATACACACACACACATACATACATATATACATGCATACATATACATACATATGCATATATACATATATATATAAATATATGTAGGTTTTAGATCCTTGCCTTTAATAATATTTCTTCAATATAGTAATAAGCCCAGTCCTGTAACTGCAGATAAGGAAGAGGGAATTCTTAAATTTACTGTAGGTAAGCACCTGCACCTTTCATTCTGAGCATTGATATTGAGCTGACCATGTTCAGGTCATGAAGCAATGTGAAGAACAACAGTTTTCATTGGGATTCTGCTTTTCCTAAGTTAAACATGGAATGGTTTGGTAGATCTAGTTTGATTAGAAAGCAGGAATATATTCCACATTTAGGACTGATGCAGGTTACTTTTCCCATGAAGAAAGACGGATGAAAGGCCCTACTACTACATTTCAGCAGCTCAAAGATATTTCTACCCCGTAGCAAATACTTGTGGCAAAGCCCTGATTTATCCTTCAGGTAGCACTCCAGTTTTTAAAAAGTCATCTTGAAAGCATGGAAGCTTGCTTATGTTTTTTTTTTTTGCATTTGTAAGTGGGCTTTAGAAACTCATGTTTTGCTATATTGCACAAATGTAAGTTGCGCATTGTAGTTCTCACCTGAGATTTTTAGTAGACTCTTACTTTCATTGCACTTTTTCACTCTGCAGGTGATTGTACAAATTTCAGCATGTTTATGTATTCATAGCATAAAAAAACTCGGTAGTGTTCTGATATTTGATATATGGTTGTTCCAGATTTTGGAGTTAAAATAGCAAGAAATTAAAAATTGGCATAGCTCAAACACAAAGCACTGGACTTACTGTCTCAGGAAAGCACAAATCACCTGCAATTGCCAGTAAAATATCTTGTTGTGCAGTAAGGACATATTCGTTGTCTGTATGTACCACTTGCTATTTTTTCCAGTGAAAGAGAAGTGAGATGAGTGCAAGAAAAAATGGTACTCAATACAAAGCTTTTGAAGAATTTGATTATTTTAATTATTTTTGACTGTGCTACATTATAGTGTCATTCTTCAAGAACTCAAAAACTGTGCTATAGTATAATATAGTGTAGCATAATAATAGCTACACTATGGAAGTCTGTCATGCTTTCCTTTGTGAATTTGGATTTTCAGAGAATGAAGATAGAAGGTAAAAGATTGCTTGTGAGCTCAGATGATTGGAAATGTCCCTCTGAGTTTAAATTAGTCTGTCTTGGAACTGAATAGTTGATAATGCTGGAAGTGGATGAGACAAATACCGAAGCAATCAGTTTTACATTTTTATAATGTGTTTGTTCCTATAAGTTCGAGGCTATTTTAGCGTGCAAAAAATGGCCATATGTGTATCAGTAATAAGCACTACAGCAGTGGTGAACCTCCAGTGATGGCCACTTATTTTAAAAGGTTGTATCTCAGTGTTGCCTACTTCCACTAAGGCTGGTGGGAGTTGAACAATACTTTGCCTGTGGTAAGATTGAGACCATCATTATGGGATCCTGCTATCAAAACCAGACACTTTTAAGTGCCTGTTTTTGTGATAGGTATGGTATATAACGCTATTTTATTAAATAGTAAAATAAAATGCTGAGATTTGACCTCAGCTAAGGCTTTATCACTGTTGCCTTGCTGGTGAACTCTAAGACAGAACTTTTTCATGGATTTCAACATGTCACTTTTTGGTAGAAAAAGTTACTGGTGTATTTTGAAGCTACAGTGAAATGTGTATTATTGCAGTTCTCATGCAAAGCTCTGGCTCCACAGGAAAAGGCAGCACAGCTCAGTTGGTTAGAGCATGGTGCTGCGGATGCCAAGGTCATGGGTTCAGTCTCCGTATGGACTATGCTGAGGGTTGGACTGGATGATCTCCTGAGGTCCCTTCCAACCTTACTGTTCTATGATTCTGTGAAAAATGTTCTTAAGTGTAACCACTTGTTTCTTCTTCAGTGTAAAGCCGTCTTGAATCTCCAATAAAATGTGTCGTTCGCCTTTGCAGAAGAGTATTTTACAGTGGAGAAATATGATGACACAGCAGTGTGGATGCTGTTGCCTGGACCTGGTGTTTTTGCTGCTGGTCACTGAACAGCAACATCCATAATCTTGACAGTGCTAGTAGTTGCCCCTGGGATAGAGGAAAAAAAAAATCAATCCATAAAGTTCCTGTTGGTTTGAAAGCAAAAACATCTGCTAGAGTCATGAACAGTTTGTTAGCTGAGTTCAGTAACAGGAAAGCCTACAGTTGATCAGCTGTGCTCTCCAAAACAGGCATTAGTAGAATGTATTATAGGGGTGTTAAGAGATACAGGGAAGGTTAGGGCGACAGCAGAATGTGTCAAAATAATGTTTTTGTTTCATCATTTTCAAATATAAACTTAACTGACAAGGAAGAAATATAGGTGTTATGGTTTCACATTTAAATATTTACAGTGAATTATCAGCTGTTTGTAATCCAGGATAGTATGTATATTTTCTTAATACAAGTTTGATATGGGCTAGGCAGAACCATCCATAAGTCATAGAATAAGATCTGTCACTTCTGTAATGATGTAGATGAATATGGTTTCTATGCTACCTTGAAAACTGATAAACACACAGTGTCTTTAGTTGCTTAGGTGTGTATGTACACACACGTGCAAGCACAAATTGTATTGATTTCAATGAGTAGGACAGATGCATAGCATCTCATGGGAAAAACATGACAGTTTGAAAGAACAATATCCTAATCTATATTGTACTTTAAATAACTTTTTGATAGGTTGGGTCTTGAATTGCAGTTTTCAGAATGAGGCCGTGCTGCAACATAGAGCTCCACAGTTCCACATGTTGGAAATGGCTCCACAGTTGAGGTTGTGTTCAGATATCCTTTTGAAAAAAACAGAATGAAAATCCCTTTATTTCATGTAGTATATGAATTTATGAAAGAACTGTGCTGTTTATATTATAAAGGCGCCGTTCTGTATTTATGATTAAAATTGTGTCTGCTTTGCCATTATAAAATCTTATTATTAGAGATTTATAACATGGCTGTAAAAATTTGTAGAGGATGGAAACTTAACACACAAAGGTTAACCCCATAATAATATATTTCTAAAAAGTCAGTTTTAAAAAGATTGATAGATTTTTAGATTACGTGACTGTAAAAAGAGTGATTATGATGTTGAGATTGTCCTAACACCATAGCATAAAACTCTTCTGTCTCATCAAAGTAAGTTATTACTGCGATACTGCGCATTGTCAGTAAGCATATAGTCATAATTTATGAAAATACGTATTGTACTGTACTAGTAACTTACTGAAAAAGCTTACTTTAAAAACATTTAACTTCTTTTTTTTTTTTTTTTTTTTTTTTTTTTTAACAATTTTGTCTCCCCTGCCTCTGCCCTTTGCCCCGTCCTTCACAGTGGTCCCACCAGGGAGTCCTGGACCTATCACTCGACATGAATCATATGACAGTTTAGCATCTGACCACAGCGGTCAAGAGGATGAAGAGTGGCTTTCCCAGGTTTGTTTTTTGGGCAGTTCCATTTCAGGAGTGAAACAATAATAATATACATTAGAAGAAAAATTCAAAATTTTATTCAAAATAGAACAGCTCATTTTGCTCTTCCAGTGACTTTCCAGTATAGTGGCCAACCTCAGAAAAAAAGAATAAGGTAAACCTACACTGTGGGGGTTGGTATATTACTAGTTCTAGTTAGATATAAAAAGTCAAAGGAACTTCAAATTACTAGAATTTCATCACATCTATCTTTCACTGCAGAAGTAAATATATATGTATGAAAAAACTAAGTGACATTACTCAGAAAATAGACAATTCAGAGAATGCTTCAGGAATGTTTAATTTTTGCTAAGTGAAGAGGGTGATGATATCTCTCTTGAACATGAAGATGTTCGCATTCTCTAAGCAAGCCAGTTTAGATTAAGCCTAAAGAGCAAGTATGTTTTTCAAAATTAAAGTGTTGTTATCAACAGTAACAGCATGCAGTGAAAAAACACTGCCCTTCACTTCAACTTTTCAATTAGAACAGTGGGTAATGTGTGCTGTCAGTGTGAAGTAGATACAATATGTTTGTCCTGCACACAACAGGAGAGTGAATAGGAACATCTGGCCGTAGCCTCAGTAAAATTGCAGAGGCATCTGTTTACCTCTCGGCTCTGTGACACTGATGGTTTCAAGCTTAAAATATACAGATTACTTTATCTGTGGCCTAATTTACACTGCTACATAAAAGCTACTTGACTCAGAAATGTCTACAGTCAATCTGAGTTACGCGAAGATAAATGTAAAGATGGAAATAGTGCTAAATAGGCTGTGTATTTGTCAGCTTAGCAGAAAACTATCTTAGAACAATATCCAGTGTTAAAAAATTCTTCTTAAAGAATTGTGAATCACTAGTAATACAGAAATGTAAGAATAAAAAACCCTAGGATACACATCTATGTCGTAAATTAAAGGAAGTTATTTTCAAGAAATTCCTTACTAAGTTACATTCTTGTTGTGAAGCTGATTATTGTTTTAGCAGAAATTGACAGGAATTTACTATACTTCATTTTGTCATCCTAAAACTGTAAGTTCACCAAAGCTTAATGTTTTCATTTCATATTGGCAGTTTCAGATTAAAATCTCACATGTGTTGTTTACACTGCAAGCAAACACCTTTGCCTCTGTTTTAATTATCAGGATTTCAGTTAAATAATACCTATATTTGTATTTTTATATATATATCATTTAGAGTAGCAGCTAAATCGTATATATGTATACACATATATGATTTAGCTGCTGTTCTAAACTACATGTTGCATATATATGTTTATAATGTATACACGTATAGTGAATATGACCTGAGCTATTCAGTGTCTTATATTGTACTCCCCATTGCTCTGTTACAAATTAGGTTGCTTTTCAGCAAGATGGTTTCTGCCAGCAGTATCCTCACATATGCCAGTAATGATTATGAGCTTTGATTTGAAATACAGTTCACAGTACATACATGTGAAGCAGTGCTGTTTAATGTGTGAAATCTTAGAAAGCCACAGTAACAAAACTGTAACAGCTTGCTTTTGAAAAGTACATTCCTTAGCCTGGTCAGGATTAAAGTTATTGACAAGCATATTTGGTGGAGGTGGACTCTCAGTTGCTTTGTCTAATCCATGCAGGTTCAAATAGAAATCTGTTCCACCATTTCTTGCAGCTGCAATGCTAGCTTGTTAGCTTTTGAGTTGTAGCATGTATTTCATAATGGCAAAGGAAACTAATGAACAGAATCAAGTGAAATGATAACCTTCATAGAATTACAGTCTTCAGAACAATTTAAGAGCTGGAGTGTAGTGTCCTAAAACTGGTGATTTAAGGATTCTCAAGGCTCTGCAAAAAGCTCTTGGCTTTGACTGGAGTAGACCCTCCCTAGCAAAGACATTTTGAATGTTCCCTTGTTCAGTGTTCAGCTGAACTGATGGCATAAAAACCTCTTTTTGCTTAATAGTAATAGGATTTTGGGAAGTTCAGTATCTTGAAGGAACCACTCAATTACTAAGCTGCAATTTTGTGTTAAGCATTTCACAATATTCTCACAGGTTGAAATAGTGACTCACACTGGGCCTCATAGACGCCTATGGATGGGCCCACAGTTCCAGTTCAAAACAATTCATCCATCTGGCCAAACAACCGTCATTTCATCAAGTTCTTCAGTGCTGCAGTCACATGGTCCAAGTGACACACCGCAGCCTCTTCTGGACTTCGATACAGATGATCTTGATCTAAACAGTCTCAGGTAAAAATACAATTAATTTCCAAGCTGTTTCACATTTCTTGTGTGAATAACTTGCTTTATGCTTAAATGAACCCATCTGTGTAGAATGTGTAATAGTTTTCAATGAGATTGTCCAGATGAAAGAGAAGAGCATATGACATGAGAACAATAAAAATTCATCCAGGCCAAATAGCTTTGATTCCTTTCTGTTACTGCTTCTTGCCTAAATGACAATGGAAGGTAGTACAAAGTTTGGTTGCCTTGTTCTGTTGCATTCGGTCTATAAAAAGTTCAGTGTCTCCTTGGCTTTCACAGTTTCTGCAATGCTTAACAGATTTGTCTGCTTGGACATGAGTATAAGCTTTAGGCCTTAGATTAATATGCTGACTGTAAAACAGCCAGTGTGTTGGAACAATAAGTGAACTTACGGAATGGTTTTCCCTTCCTTTTTGCTTCCTTCTCTTATTTATTTCTTTCCTTTGGTTCCTTTCTTGTTGTAATCTGTGGGTTTTTTTTGTTTTTGTTTTCTGTTTTTGTTTGTCCACATATTTAATTCATTAGTCTTTGGCTGATCCGGAAATGGAGGCTGAGGGAGTGGAAGAAAATACACATGGATTGATACTGATTGACAGCTAGTGATTTTGTAGAACTGCTTTATTCAGCATATGTTATTGTGTCCTTTCCAGTAGCTCAGAAGTTGTAACAGTTCCATGCTTCTGACTCTGCAGGTGATTTGAAGTCTTGAGTTCTTTAATATTGACTCCATTGGTTCAGGACTCTATTTCAAACACTTATGAGTAAACAACAGAAATGCATATTATGACCAAACCCATAAAATTGGTAGATTGTCTTTGGGCTGAAAAATGTATGTTTTTGAAATGTGTGATTTATCCTTGCATAAAATTGCATCCAGAAGTAAAGATATAAATGCACAGCATCTTCTAAAGTGGTGTGAAATATGTTAATGAGTTAAAGTTTTTGTATTGTATACATGTATACAGAAAGAGAACAGGAATTTGAAAAATATATTAAATATATAATAGAAAATGGTACAGAAAGTTAAAATCGTGTCTTTTCTTCTAAAGCAGCTGTTCAGTGTTGCTGTTAGGAGGACAAAAGAGGTATTTTAAACAAATTAGTAGAGTGGATTTTTTTCCTTTTTCCTTTGAGCTTTCTAAGAGCCCTCATCTGAGACATAATTTGGGGATGCTCACTTTTTGTATAGTTTTGATCTGTCTATGGCAGCATTATCTCGTTTCCATAAAGCAAAGGAAAATGAAAGTTTTCAACAGTTGGTTGTTTTATAAATAAATAATGGCTTAATTGTTTGGCTCAGTTAGGTTTGTGATTTAATAAAAGCCCTCATAAGCAATGATTTTGATGCATGTGGCAACTGTGACTTACCTTTCAGGATTCAGCCGGTTCGCTCTGAACCTGTTAGCATGCCAGGATCATCACGTCCCATTTCTGATCGCAGAGGAGTTTCAACAGTGATTGATGCTACCTCAGGTAGAAATATGTTGATTTTATGTTTTCTTTGATACTCGTGGCATTCATCAACCTTACTTTTTTTTTTTTTTGATAACATGTTTATTAACCAATGACATATAATTAAAAGGATATAAGATTTTCAGTTGCACTATAGGGTAAATGCCATCTTGCATAAACACATACTGAAGGCTACCATGATAATGACTTTTTTCCTTTTACCACTCAATTCTAAAGTCAGATATAGGATATGTCATACGATATAAATGCAATATTTGCATTCAGTTTAACATGATCTTCAGAATGCTAGAAATGCCTAAAGTAAAAAGCAGAACATGTGCAAATGCTAATGCTGAAATGCTCTTATTAACAATTGCCTAAATCATAGTATATCACAGTTCCATCTCATTTATAAAATACCTTTCATTGAAATGTAATCATAAATGTAGTATTGGTTTCTGTGAACATTCAAGACAACAGAGTAGTTTAATATTTTTATAACTGGTACATTTTCACTACTCTTTTCTAAAAAATATGTAAATTTAATACAACAGTGGTTATGTTAATATCAACAATATAGCAATATATGTTCTATAGAGTTTTCTTCTTTTAAGTGCTGGGGTATAGTTTGCGTGAAGAAACGCAGGCAGCAGTGCTTTATATTCTAGTACAGCTGTATAGCATCGAAGGTTCCACCCAGCAGGATTTTGTCAAATCAAAGCTCTCACAAGTAGAATATTAAACACACAGCATTAGTCAAACAGTCAAGTCGGAGAGGATTTTAATCTTTAGCGATTTGAAAATCCCTGGAGACTGCTGATTGGATTGAGGTTAAACTGTGAAAGGAAACTGTAACACATACAGAAACTGATTTCTGAGGGTTGTTTTAAATAAGAGTTGAAATAAAAGCTCCTGTTTCAGACTCTGTTTTCTGTGGATATACACTGGAGTCCAAGATACTGCATTGTTTTCCAGATTAATCTCTTTTTTTTACAGGGTATTACAGGATGGAGATAAATATCAGTGTATATATATGTGTACATGTGTGTGTAATTTTGAAAATAATTTTTTGGTCCATAAGAAAACACAAATGCATCAGTTAACGATTTTTTTGGATTAGTTAATTTATGACCATTATTCCTAAAAAGTTACAAGCTTGAATCAGAGGAGAGCTTCTGTCTGCGTGTCTGAAACTTGAAGTTCAGTGATCAGTGGCATAGTTGTTCTCTACCAGTGTGGCTATGCTGATACAGATAGACACATCTGTGTTACCAGGTATTCTTTTCTTATTTTTTCCTCTTGTGTATGAATGGAGCAGCGCAGTATAACCTATAACACGGATACATTCTAATTCTGAAATATAACCACAAAACATTCTATAAATGCATTGTTTCGTCTGTACTAGAAACAATGAACCATGTAGGGCTATACCTCTTCTACGCTAAACAAGCTTTCCTGTAGTGTAGATGGGCTCTTATTGTAAAATGGCTCATATGAATGTGATGAAGCTCTACTGGTAATGCTTTTAACATGTGTGTCCATATTAAAATTGCCAAAGTCAATTGTATACATTGTTATGACACTAAAAATATATTTACTGTACAGCAGTGACTCAGTTTTGTTATAACACCTCATAAGTTTCTTATAAACAATATATGGATTTTGTCAAAGACATGCTGATAGCAATATTTTATTTAACTTCGCTGCCAGACAGTTTGGATTTGAATTGATTTTTGATTCAGGGACTTTAACATCTATTTACAGTTTTTGTATTGCCTGATTCCCAGTCCTTTCCCATGCAGAAAGTATTGCTCCATATTAGAGATAGATGTGCCAGATTATGTGTGATGGTATAGGGATGTGAACTCTGATGTAAAGGAGATGCAAGAAGTAGTAGGTACTGTTTCTTGAGATCTCATGCTATTCTTCTAACAGAGTTCAGCAAAGGAAGAGTATTTTATGCTTGCTTTCTTTCCTTTTCACCACTGAGGTGTTTTTAAAATATTTATTAGTTGTACAGAAAGTTGCATTAAGCTCAGCTCTGAATGTAAGGGTTCTATTCTAAATACTATTCATGTGTGATGTTATGTTTTCTGTATTACAGCCCACTACTGTAAATATTCTCATTTCCTGCTATTATCAAGGCATAACCTAAATGGCTTACATTCTTTATGAAAAACAAATTTATTGGAAAGTATGTTTGGGGGTTTGAGGGTTTTTTTTTTTTTTTTTTTTTTTTTATACATATAAGTAGGTCATAAATTTTTACTACCTAAGCTGAACCAGGAAGTGATTCTTCAGTTATGACCCATGCATTTGAATCTGTTGCACTTTATGAAGATGCTTATCTGGCTGTTTGATTGCCTGTTGCTTAGAGATACAACCAGTGTGGCGCCTCTTCTTATCTAACTCTATCGCTTGTTTTTCCCATCAAAAGATTTCAAGTATGTGTTTATCATCTATAATTATTCTTGCAGCATACTTTATAGCTTCCTTCCCTGTTCTCTGTTGGTGACAACTCTGAGTTTAAGAAGACATTCATGTACTTTTTTATCATGATTTGAAAATTGCATCTGTCTGTAAAACTCATATACTTATGATGATAATGTCTCACAAGATCGTTTGTAAAAATCTTAATTTAAATAGTGTAAACCTTTAATAATACTATAAATCATGAAAATCTGCAGTGACATTTTCAAGATGGATGGCAATATCTGTAAAACTGATAGATGTAAATGCTACCAGAAGTAACATGATTATTGGAGGCTTATTTCTCAGTAACAGACTAGAGAGCAAATGATACAAATACTGATATAACATATGTATACTTGCATGTAATGGATAACACATCCCCCTAAAATAGATTATACTATTTTAAACTCGTTTTTTGTTTATAGTGGATATTTTAAAGACGCTATAGCAGAATATAATGTATGGCTGAGTGATCATGAGTTGTTCCAGTGTGAATGTATAATAAAAAGTATGTCTGAGACAAAATGTTACTATTCGAATGGCAGATTTTGATAAATGAAAGATACTGTGCAGTGAATTCAATTGAGTTTAAGAGCAGTGGGACTTGAACGCTGAGAAGACTGAATTTTTTCTTATATTGAAAGTTCAAAATCTATCTAGATCTTTTAATAGCCTCTTTCTGTGGCAGTCCTCAACATTTGCCATGCCTTGCAGATATATTTTAACAAGTTTATGAAATGGAGCTGTAGTTTCCTATTGGTGCAGGAAATTGAATTCGGTGATTCCAAAAGCCCTTCTGGTCGTATGACTCCGTGAGATTTAGGAAGTTAAACTGAAAAAAAAAAAAAAAAATCAAAGTCTATTTTTAAATGAAATAAATGTAAGTAGATAGAATTCTAATTACTGATTTTCTTTTTAGCATTGAAATTCAAGATAACTTGCATAAAGAAGTTGTTTGCTTATGTTCTGCTTAAATCCTTTCCTTTTCTGGAAAAGATTACTTGGATAAATATGAAAAAAACCATCTATTTCAATATGATTGTCTCAACTTGATTTTTTTTAAAGTCTTCATTTCAAAAGCTCTTAAGAATAGAAAATACTCTTATCTGTGTTTTTAATTGAATCTTTAGGAAAAATTTTCAAAAATGTTAATCACCTAGAGCTACTGGATATTTGCTCCACAATGCACACGTTTGTCATATGCATCATAGAGAGAATATACCCTCAAGGATTAAATGCACTGTAATTCCAGATGCTATTCCAGATTGACGGTTAGAAATGTTAAAGGGACAACACTGAGTTCTAAAGCTTTATAAAGGTAGGAAGCTTTTAATAGTATTTCTTTTGATGAGTATTATACAGGAGATGCTTTAGCTGAAGGTCATACGCTTTACACAGCCAAACCAGCCAAGTCTGAGGCAGAAATCTGTAAAGAACAAAAATATATGTATTTATTACAGAATGACCTGGCTTTGTTTCAGAAGCTCTATAAGCATGGCTTGAAAGCTCCACATTATTTTCAAGCATTGAATGCTACGCCTTTCTTAGGTGCAGCTAGCGTTCTGTGTCATTTTTGGCTAGCTGAGGCTATCTACAGAATTATGGAGACTAATCTAGGAAAAAAAAAAAAGGAGGGGGCTAGACTTGTAATTTAATATTTCAAATGATAAACTTGGCAGCTTTCTGAAGATAAACGGTACTCTGTAACCTGTAAATGAATAACGCATACCTTACTACATACATACCTGAAAAATCAGAAGTATTAGAATTCTGCTAATGCTAAATAATGCAGAAAATAGAGCTACAGGAAGGCTAGAATGTGTGTTGAACAACAAATCTGAACTTTCAGAAACAGAAAACTGCTAGAGAAGTGGTTTTACAGCAATTCCTGATTGCCCTAAATTTGATAGCACACCTGCACTGATTCTTTAAAGCAAGAATTTCCTTTAAACTGTAACAAATGTGTGGAAGGGTTCAGGTACTCAGGTGTACTCAGTGATACCAGTTAATGCCATCCTGCTCAATTAAAAGTGCATGTGCATATGCGTGTGTGTAGAACCTCGCTTTCCCCCCCTTGAACAAAGATGTTTGGTTTTGACACCTGTCCATCAATCATGTAATGATTTTTTTGCATTGTCAGCTGAGTAAGAAAATATTGACAAAGGAAAAACTGTCTGATCTCTTATCTGCATCAACTTTTTTCTTTCTTCCTCAGAAGGAGTGTTTCTTTCTTGGAGAAAAGCATACAATTTAATTGAAGTGAAAAAGCTTTTAAAGAACAAAAAGAATGAATAGAATTAAACAGTAGAAGACAAAGATACTGATAATAAACATTTTTTCTTTGCTTGACTGTGTGTGGTGCAGGGGGAACCTTTGTGTTCTTTTCTAAAATCTGGGTGTGCCGTGCAGCAGCGATGCTGTGCTTAGGAAGTATACATCACTTTTTAATGAGGGTTGTTTATTACTGTTGTATGAAATTCTGTGTACTGACAGTACTAAGCTCTCATCTGATTACTTCAATCAATGCCCACTTAAAATTGGCTTGTGATTTAGTACTTCTCTTTCTTTTGTGTGCAGCTGAGTAGCCATGGACAGATAGCTTGATGCCTGCGGAGAGTTTAATGAACAGAAGAGTTGGCCTGGGTTCTGGGTTTCGTGGGGTGGGGGTTGCTGGTTTCTCCTTCCCTTCCCCTCCCTCTGCCTGCAAAAGGCTCTTATTGTTCGTCATGACACCTGTGAGATAGGGAGCAGGGGACAAATTTTTAGTGTCCGGCAATGCTCTCACTCGGAGTTTAATAAACACTTCTGCTGTCACACCTTAAAACATCTGAGCTCTTTTCTGTTGTATGTGCAATCAAATATTTATTCCCGAATGCTGTACACCAGAAAGTGCTGCCTTGGAGTAGCGGAGATCAGTTATTCAGGTAGTAAAGATGTGTGAATGCAGCTGGCAGATGAAGTCACCAACATTATGAATTCCCAGCCTGTCCTTATTGCCACAGGCAGTAACTGACGGGCTGGAGTGGTCGGTGGTTTCCTGTTACTGGCATTGGTAGGGCCCGAGGAGTCCTGGCGTCACAGGTACTTAAGCTGCCCTGCTTGAGTGGAGACGGCCAGTGCTGGAGGGGCCTTGATGCACGAAGATGTAATCAATATGGTCTGGAGTCCATGACCTGAACCTGTAATTACCTGGACAGCATAAAGGTAGTCTGTTGTTGCAGATAGTGATTGCACTCCAATCCTCCGAGTATAATGCTGATCTTTGAAGCCAAGGAAGAGATTTGGCCCTTAATCTGTTCTTCACAGCAATTGAGAGGTTTTAATAATGGTCATATAACAAGCTGTTCTTATAGGACATCATGTGTTTAGTAACCACAAAAACATGTGCCCAACACTGCTTGTTTTGTAATTCTGTGTTCTGTCGGTTTAAATTTAAATGACTTTAACTTATGTCTCTTTCCTGTAACAACTGTTGAGCAAATTCTGTTTATATGGTATCTATTCCAAACATTTGTTATGTTACTTATTTTAAGTGTTTCATGCACTGTTCCTCAAATAGCGATAAACTGTGGGATATACTCAGTTTTTCTTGCATTTTCTCAGTGAAATAGCACACACTTGCATGTACGCATGCTCTCTCCATCCATCCATCTTGCTAAATAAATGTGTATGTGCATGAGCTGCATAATACAATTTAGAATTTTTCAGCTTTGTCTAGTTGATCTAATTTGAGAAAATGTTATCTGATGATTTTTGAACAGAGCCTTAAGACAGAACTGACTTCAGCAGACTCCAAGATGCCAGTGCAGTATATATGATTACTTCTAGAAACAGCTATGCCCTATAGACTATGCAGAGATGAGGAGAAATTAAAATGACCTGATGCTAGTGATTGGGCACTTGCTGCTGGATCATTGCCTGGCTTGGGAAAAGTCTCAGCTGCAGGGATACGTGCAGTGGCATTAATGTCTTGGAACACTGCTGCGTGTCTTCTGTAGGCAGAAGGAATATACTGAAGAGGGAGTGCATGGGGACAGTGACTGAATGATAGACTACTACAATTACTATGTATTGGATTTATTTTTGCCTCCCTATGGTGGGCATGGGTGGGTTAGTCTGTTGGTTCTGGAGATGGGAAGCCACTCTGCCATAGCGTGAGGGAGTGCTGTGGGCTTCTTGAGCCCGTTATCCCTGCCACTGGCAGACACTGTTAATCCTCATTCCAGTTTGCCTTCAGTTTAGCTGATGATACTAGCAGTAATTGAAAAAAAAAATCTTCTAGGAGGGTTTTGCTTTGACATACAGGTGTAGGTCAGCAAAGAAAAAGATGGTGTGATATGCAAGCTGTTTTCACAGAGGCAAGTGAAAATCAAAAATTTCTAGTCAGTGCTGTGTTAGGTTGAGTCTGCATTTAAGTTATACGTAGTCCCCCAAAGGCTGATCACCTTTTCCATCTTGATAATGTCGTTCTTGGTCAGATCACAGGGGCTCTGATAAACAATAAAATCAGCAATTTCCATTGCTGATTTTTGACACCACTGCTAGGTGAAGCCATGACTGTGACCTGACCAACACACTGATTAAATACAAAATAATAGAATTCTTTTTGGTATATTAAGGGAAGGTTGCAGTGAGGCCTCCAGGGGCTATGTTAACAGTCATTGGTGCAGTCTTCTTGCTTGAAGACTATTGTTCTCATGTCGCAAAAATCGCTTGACGCGTGTACCAGTGGTCCATTAATGCAGACTGTGGAGTGTCTTGCTGTTTAAGTGATACGTAACCAGCTTCCAGTTGGGAAAGCCACCTTCAGTTCATATAATGGTTCGTCAGCTGAAAAATTGCAGTGTGTTAGAGTATGGTCTGTGTCCAAGCATATATATGGTCCCTGTTTATGGGGAAAAAAATCCAAAATGTACAACGGACATTTTGTATATCGGTAGCTAAAGCACGCTTACTTTAACTATAAGGTTGTCCTGCATACCCCTGAATTGTCCTCTGTTAGCAGTTGTTATTAATGTTTTGCATAGATATCTTTAAAGCACAGAATAAGTGGAAAGTGTTGATTCTAATCATATCTGACACCACAATCTTCTGTGGAACAACATATGAGCTGAGATTCCTGATGGGCTCCTGTAGGATACAATATTTATTATTGCTTGATATCTAAGAGCTCCTAGCTACTGTTAAACTTACAAGACATCCAGAAACCTCAGTGTCTGCATTTGTGTTTTTATAGATTGCACAGAAATAACGCATCGTACAGTTCATTGACATTTCTGCTCTTTTTATAAAGTGCTTAAAGGAATTGTTTCCATGAATCTTAATATTTTTGTGTTATGTTGTTTTAGTATTTTTATATTGTGTTATACACTAATCTATTAATCTAAACTATTTAAAATGTTCTTAAAATGGTATTAGATGTGAAAGTTAAAAGGTGAGTATTTGAACATCCATTTGCAAGTGAATTAGGCTCTGGTATCTTTTCAGGAAAAGCTTTCATTTAGAAACAGTTTATAATAAACAGATGTACTTATTTAATGATTTCAGTAAATTAGGCCATCCTTCAGAGTATTTGCGTTGAAAAAACTCTAAATGTTCTTGGTTATTTCTTGTTTCAAGTGTATCTCCTCCAGTTTGGACTCTAGCCTCTGTTAGATGCTAGATTCCTCTTCATGTCCTCCGACTTACCCTCTAGTACTTTTAGGAGGTATTTCAGAAAGTTCACCCTGCTCTCTGGAGCATGGCAACTAACTGGAAAATGTAGATTGTGATGGCCTCTTTAGAGCTGTTAAATCTATAAGGTGTGAAACTGGGCATGAAGCAGTCTCCAAAAAAGCATTTTGGATTTAATGTTTTAAAGAGTGGGTGGAAGTAGTGCATCAGCTGCTGAGCAATGTCTCCTAGATTCATATTGAATTTTTTTTATTGCTCTCTTTGTTAGATGACAAAAATATCTTTTAAAAATAAATATGCAGGGATTTGGGTTTTTTTTTTGTTTGTTTTGTTTTCTTCCAAGTAGTGAGATGACAGTGCTTCATTTTAAGTCAAAACACTCAATTGCAAAACGGAAGGAGAGACTGAGGAAGGCAGTTGATAAACGGTTGTCTTATTGTGTGGCCATTGAGATAGCAGAGCTACCAGAAATTAAATATGAGCACAATAATATGCATGGTTTCACAAGGTGTATATATTTCTCCAAACAAATAAAAGGGTAGATACTTCCTGAGTAAGCCTAGCAGTAAGTTTTTTCTCATTTCTATTTCCTCGTACTACAGATAATAGCTTTATGGAGAATATTTGACTGCACTATATAATAACAAATTGTATGATATTCCTTAATATTTGCACAGACACAAATAAAACTGTTCTTTTATAAAGCATCACAGGTTTAATGTCTAGTTCCTGTATTGTAGTAATAAACCATTCCAAATTTGACAATTACTGCTTAAGAACAGAATAGAGGTATCCCTAACCTAGAGATAGTCAAACAAGTATTAATAGGCCAGGTAGCTTTAAACCAGAGTATTAGGTTTCATATGTGTTTTTTTTTTAATGTATTGTCAGTATATGCACCTCTTTTGGCTATTGGTAATCCAAATTCAACAGTTTTTTGCTATTATTCATTGGGTTCTAATATGGCTGAGTGAGCAGAAGTGTGTTTTTTAGGTATGCCATGTAAAACTGAGCTATTTGGCATAATAAATTATAAATTATTTGAGGTATTTTAAGTTGGAGTTTAATATCTTTTAAGAATGTTATTAATCACTGGCTTTTCCTCTTACCCTTGCTGAAGTAAGGACATTTGCTGTTGAAAATACAAATAGCTATAACTAAGTTGAAATACAGTGTGGTGGTGTTTACCTGTATATATTTTATTGCTTCAGTGAAATAAGGATTGAAAAACAGATGGAAAATATTTTGTTTTTCTTAATTGTCCAATACAGTGAAATATCCACTGGCTTGCCGCCGTCTTGGCTCCTCCCCCTGCCTTGGACTCCATCCCTGGCCTCGTCCCAGGTGGTTTTTAATAGCGCTTTATCTGCTGCTTGCACTGCTGCTAGCTTTCACTCTTTGTTAGAACCCAAGCTAAACTGGGTGATGTTTTTAGTACTATAGCTATGGGTGGAGTGCCGCGAAAAGCCAACACTGGTGCCAGCGGACAGCTGCAGAAGAGAGCAGCCAGTGAACAGGCGAGGCCCTGCTGTCTGTCCGTCCGTCCGGGAGAGCCAGAGGGTGGGAGAGGGGCAGGGGAGCGGGGCGTTGAAAGGAGGCCCCGGGGCGCTGTCATCTCCCTGTGCCGCTTCTCCGGCCCCAGAGTGGAGGTGCTGGCAATGCCTCCCGCTGCCGGGGCCCTGCAAATAGGAAATCTCGCAGGCTCCTGAGCACCCCACTCTGCTGGCAACAGCCTGCCTTCTGCTTGCCCCCTCCCGAGGAAGAGCTCAGAGCCTTGAAGCGAGCATGTAGAGCAAAGTAGTTCGCATACGTAAACCTTCCCCTTGTAAAGGTGAAAACAAGCAGCTCACAGTCAGTAAATGACAGAAAACAGACTTGGGATTATTCACATCATTAGCACAGGATTTTTCCAGATAAGAGAGGTGGTGTGTGAGCTCCCACTGCCCTGGGGCTGTCTCTGGTTTACTGCGCAGGGCGCGGTCCTTTAAAATGGAGCAAGAACAGGGAAAAGCAAAAGGTGGTAATATGACTAACATATGGTTCTTGCTGGAGCTTGGCTGCAGTTTGACGGCCTTAAAGTGGATTCCTGGGGCCTTCGTATGCTATCCCAAAACCAACACGAAAGTCTTTCCAAATATATTTTATAAGCTTTGTGATTGTAATGGTCCTATCAGAAAAATCCCACGTCCCCAGGTCAAGTGGGGTACAGACTCTCTGCTGAGATTCCTCACTTGCCAAGTCGTCTTTTGTCTGATGTTTCCCTGCAGTAAGAACGGGCAACCATTTGCTGCCTGTTGTGCTGGTGCTTTCTGGAGAATACCTAGCAGAAAGTCCAGCACAGCTGCTTTCCCTTCAGTTCACATCTGTGCAGGGAGAACAGGACCTACATGCACTTAACTTGCCTGGGCTCTTGTCCCAGATGCAGCTGGCCCTGACTAAGTACAGCCCACCTGTATTTCTGGATAATTCATAGACTTTGCTTGGTTTTGGCACAGAAGCCATATGTCTGCTTGTGAGTATCTGGCTGGTTTGAGAGTAAGTTTTGGTAACCAGCTGCT
Source organism: Rhea pennata (assembly GCF_028389875.1). NCBI lineage: Eukaryota > Metazoa > Chordata > Aves > Rheiformes > Rheidae > Rhea > Rhea pennata. The sequence goes on from NC_084682.1 coordinate 3,121,693, forward strand.
GTCATTGTCTTTTGTATTACTGACTTTCCCTTTGCTCCAGGTTATAGTGGTATTAATGTGAGAAAGGCACAGCTGAAGAAAAGATCTTGTTGGCTCTTTGTCACTAAGACAGTTTGCAGCATTCATGAAAAAAGTACCTCTCTGGGCCTGGCAGAACTGTTTACAGCATAAATACTGAGCAAATCACTCAGTGTTTGACCATCATTCTTAAAATATATTTTAAGAATAAGTATAGCATCCTATAAACTTACTGTGGTTGAATGACTGATTTAGTAGTTGACTATAGGTCATCCAGAAGGTTGATTTTGTGATTTGTGTTTGCTTTGTTTTGTTTTGTTTTTTTTAACAAATAACAGAAAACTGTTATGAAACATTCTGGGAAAGAAATTCAAATGCTGTTGTGCTTGTATTTTGATATTCATTTTTAAACCTTAAAAATCTTTTTCTCGAAACAACAGGAACAAGCAGTATATAGTAAAACACTTGCATGGAAGTATATTTTACCACTGAAGTTAGATGAAAAATTCACTGTATCATAAGTGAACCATTTCCCCCTTGATTTGTGTCCAAAGTATGAGGAAAAACATTGCAGATGCATTATACATTTTACAAAAGAACATATGCATGCATTTAAATCATTTACATTTCATCTTTGCTTTCTCTTATTTTTAACCCACGTTATAGTGAATGACAACATGTTTGGAAAACCTAGGCTGAAAGCAAAGTTTAAACTTTTATGGACAATAAGCTAAACTGCAAGCAGTACTTCACTATTTTATGATTTTATTTCAAACTTTCGCTCATGCCTTTTCCTCTCTTTCTACTGAAACATGTGACTGAAACTTTGCGAATCTGTGGCTTGCAAAAAGAGATTATACTGTGGATGGTATGTGCTACTCTCACAGTGCCTACAAGGAAAGAATTTGTGCTTACTGAAGCAGGTCTTTAGGAAAATGCCTAACTATGTACTTGAAAACGTTCTAAGTCATGACTTAAGACTATTAATAGTTTGATAGGCAGCATTGAATATTCCCTATGCTTTAAAATGCTTTTTGTGGGGGGAGGAAGAGGGGTGCTACTCCTGCTTGATAAAATGTTCTGACTTTACTGGTTTTCAGCACTGACCTACTGGTATGTTCAAGTAGCAACCTTTAATTGATCACATTGCATAGCTGGTAGTTGAAAAAGGGTTTGAATTATGGGCACGATGTTTTGTTTAATGTCATCTGCAGGCATCACTTCCCCCATTGCTATGAGCAGGCAAATAAAATTCAGCTTTATTGGCCTAGTTATAGCCTCTTAATAACACTTCAGTGAAAGATTGTGCATGCCTCAAAGTGCTGAATGCGTATTCTGAAGTGATGTAATGTGAATAAAGGATAATGATATATCAGATGTGTAGCAGCCTCTACTATAGGTGAGGGTACACGTGCAGTTGGCTCTGCCGCTGCCAAGCTAACAGGGAGCTGAGATAGCGAGGATGAGGGAACAGCCTGGTCGGGGAAGCACTGGGAAGTGCGGTGCAGGCGTGTAGCTGAGCGGGTCCCAGGCTCAGTTTGTCACCTTCCCAGGGCGCAGGCCGTGCCACCCATGGCCTGGCTCCCTGCAGAGCTGCTTGGCGGTCTCGGCGTGGAGCTCTCCAGCTCCAGCGGTAACACGAACATGATGCAGAGAGACCTGAGTTAGCTCTGCATGGAGCCAGCTACAGTTTATTAGCTTAGGCTCTGTGCCATGCAAAGACAGTTAAACTGCTTCCAGACATTGGCTGGCTCTAGATTGGGGTAGCTGAGTTTGGGCCCATTTCTGCATACTAACCATGTGGAACTTCTAGGGTTTTCAGTGAGAGTTTGGCACATTAAGAATTTGCAGGATTTGTTTGTAAATGTAGATCTGAAAGTCAGATATTTACACATGCCTCTTAAATTCAGAGCTCAAAATGCAGAACATCTTTCATCCCTAATCGCTTGTAGAAATTCTTTCTCATTGTCTTCACTCTCCAGATTTTCTGTAAGACTTAAAACTAGAGATCTTTATTTATTTTACAAGTAAAAGATTGATATATAATTGAGGATATCACGTGGAGAACCTGTAACTTATTTGTATATCCATACTTCCGTATTTAAAACTGAGACAAGAAACCAATGAGATTTCAGAAAAATTGCTGATACTGAAGCAAATACAATTGGGAAACATATGCTTTGGCTTTACGTTTCTGCCTCTAAAAGGTGACATGTCCTGTGTTTGTCATATAATTTAACATTCTATATATTTTTAAACGGCTGTATGATTTGAAATCTCCAGATGCAGTGCTTTGTGTTAAATGAGGTTGGCAGTTCAGTGATGTGGAAGGCCATTATCTCACCTTTGTGCTTCCAAACTATGGCCACTTGCCTTTGCCTGTTCATAATGCATCTACTGCGTTACAGCATAGGAATTTTTAACACCTATTGAAAGCATTAAGTATGCCATACTGATGAGCACTTTTAAGATAAGTGGAAAGCAAGAACTGATGCTTTTCTTCAAGGCTGTATTTTCCCGTTGCTTGTGCCAGAGGTTCAGTAAATGACTGATAAACTCTGGTTATAAATCCCAACCGGGATGGTCTATATTACATATTACGGTATTCTCAAATTATATATAAACAACAGCTATCTGTTAGGTAGCTTGGACTTAAGTGCAAGTGATATCTTTAATGTATCATTGGAAAGCAACTGTATGGCAATCACATGCCAGTGTTAGCTTGGTGAATGTTCCTCAGCTGGCAAGTGTAACTGAGGTAGGAGGAATTCCAAATATCCCGTTGGAAGACCTCCAGATTTTCACACGTGTAGAGTGATTGCCTTAAATCCAGTGTGTCACTCACATTATGACTAATTTATACCGAAGGAAAATGACTTGATTACAAAAAAAAAGAAAAAAAAAAAAGAAAAAAGTAGAGTAACATAGTATGCTAGGGGTTTATCTTGCAGCTACTTAGAAAAGTATCTTTCATTTTTAAGTGGATTGATTGATATAATTTGTTCTCTCCTGATGTTCAATCATTAGTGAAAGGCATTTATGTATTTTCACAGGCTTCTGTTAATGTGAAAGTACCATCACAAAACCTTAGAAGCCAAGAATGTGAGTTTGAAAAGAAAAGGTTACATTTTGATCTTTGGGGGTTGATATAATCCCATTCCCATAAATTGAAATCCCTTTAAGAATATACAAATTCCATGTGTTTTCTCCTTTTAAAGGAAAATTGGTTCCATTTTTTCAGATTATCATGGTGAAATTTCAAAGGATAAGGGGTGTCCGTAGAAATAAAAGTCCTTATTCTACAGAATGCAGATGGAGCGCTGAAGTCCGAGCCCCCTCAGACTATGGCAGTGAGGTGTATCGGCCCTGACCTGGAGTTGCCATGCTTAAGAGGTGTACGATCGTCCTGCCCTTGCCCTCGTGGCTGTGGATGCAGGAAGGCTGGCAAGTAAAGCTACATGGGCCAGGTTACAACTGCCTGCTAGGAGCTAGGCCAAGATAAGGCCTGGATTACTGAGGGAGCCAAGAGGCTGTCTCCTCTTCCATCACTGTCACGGCTGGCTCTGAACTCCTGCTCTCCGTCACTGGGAAGCAGTGGCCGTGCGGCACTCTCTTCTCTTCATTAGCTGGCCGCTGAGTCTGTTTCTAGCCGGGACAGCTGGTGGGTTTCAATTAAGAGCTTTGAATGACTTTTTCACTAGCAACTTGTTTTAGCTAAAAACCAGTAAACCAAAATTCAGATTTTCATACTCTATCATTGTTGTTCTGAGTCATTAGGTCTCCTCAGAGACAAAACCATTTTTCTGTAGACTTGGAAAATGGATAACCATTACTTGAACTATTAAAGTTCAGTAATACAAGACTGAGTCGTAAATCCAGCGCTTATATCTTAGAACCTGACCAGCTAGCAACTCTCCCTCTTGTCTAATCTGGCCTCCACTGCTGCTGATCACCATTTGCTCCTCTTTTTCAGTACCAGAGCTAACTTTTCAGTTTTCCACATTTTCTTTTGCCTTTGTGACAGTGTTCTGCTGCAGATTACAGCTGTGCTTAGGCCCCATAAGGTTTACATGATTAGTCAGCATTTGGTTTCCATATATAGCAAAAATACGTCTGGAGAAAATATTCTTATACACATTTCCAGGCAATAGGATCAAAGAGCTCTCTAGGTTCTCAATTTTAATTTATCTTTTCATGCTTACTGTATAAGGAACATCAAAAGGAATCCCTGTTTGCGGGGGGGGGGGGGGGGGGGGGAAGGGCGCCTTTTGCTGCGTAGCTTTGGGAACACCATTCCTCCAAACAGCTTCAGATCCTGGCCCTTCTTCCTCTGCAGCATTTCTAAGGTCTGAACTTTTGCTTTCGTGCCTACGTGTTCCTATCCTGGCACGACTCCTTTCTTTTCTTGAATCTTGTGACCTCTCCCTTTCTTTTTTCTTGATACACAGAACTACCGCTCTTCTCGTCGGCACAGATCCCAGCTGCTAAGCTCATCTTCCTTCTTTGTCATGTTGATTGTCACAGCATTTCCCACAGTTTTGAATCCCTGTGTTGGCTCTTTCTGTGCCGTACTATGTGCAAGAGCCTTATCCCTGCGTCTGCATCTTTGAACACTTATTCCTATCTCATATTTGTTTTTTTTCGTAATTCCTCCAACCTCTCCTCATACCTGTAACATCTCTCAGTATGTTCTGCTACACAAACTCTTCCCTTGCGTGTTAGCTGTCAAAACATGCAAGAGGGTTCTGAAGCTCTGTGTCTGTGATGATGTCTACTAGCAATATGATAACTAAGAATGCTTAAAGTTAGTGTCTGTGGAGTGAGTTATATGTGTGGATTTATATTATCATATTACATGCTGTGTTTATGTATTTTTCTTGCACCTCAGTTTTTTCTGCTTTTTTAATTAGATTCTTAAGGCAATGTTTTGTAAACTTTGATGTTTTCAGAATACACAATAAAGCCGCCGCTATTGGAGACAGTGAAAGGTAATTGTTGTTAGTAAGCAAGCAGTATACTTCAGTCATAAAAATCTTTATAACGTTTTGCTTTGAGTGAACTTTCTGAAATGTTAGTATACAGAGAAGCCTAAGACATTTGAGATCTTTTTGCATCACATTGTTAGAAAGACCTTTTTTTCTGCTGATAGAAGATCTGCATTAAAAAAATATAATTAGTTTGATTTCAGTCATCCACTCAACATTTCTAAGCTACTTGCCAAATGATCCCAGGTGTGGGATTGCAGCAGGTAATTTCCTGCGCTGTATTTGTGCGGATGATTTTCTGTGTTAGAAGATGATATCGGCTCACCTGGCCTCTCAGTGACAGAGAAATCCTTTGTTTATTCATTTAGTAGGCAGATTAACCTTAATGAATACGGCTTCCTGGAAATAGATACAGGGGACAATAGCAAAGTGAGGAGTGGGGAGAAACGGGGCGAATTCCCTTTTCTTTCTTCACTTTTAAATAATGGTAGCTTTCATAGCAGGGTGTTTTAAATGAGAAAGGAACGCAAAATATGTCAACCAGAAATTCTTGATTTTTAAACAACATCCTTTCTTTCATGGTTCAAAGAGGTGCTGGGGCTTTCCTAGTAAGGAAAGTAAGTCTGGTGCAGTTCTGTATTGAATCTGTTTGAATGTTTTCTGCTGTTGAAAACTAGCATAAAGTGGGCAAAAAGAATATTTATGTAAAGCAGAACTTAAGTCCTAACGGTTGGAAGACTTGTGTGCATGTGGTTACTCTTTACTGTTTTGTGGAATACAAGTTTTTTATTTTTGTGAATTATGGTTTAATAATATAAACTTCCTTGGAAATAGGTCATTGTATTAGCTAACCAGAGAAAAGTGCTAGAGCCTTAAAAGGCTTAAATTATTTCATTCTATTCTTTATTGTTTCAGAGGAGTAAAAATTTCGAATGGTGTGTTAACATATAAAAGGCAATACCAGTATCGGTTTTATTTTAATAAATGAGGAGTAATTTTTCAGATGTTACTGACGTGGCATTGGACTATTGTTCATAACATAATACAAGAATCTGCCTAGAAAGGTAGTGTGAGGTGAATCTGAAGCCCTCAAACTGAGGAACAATACTGCATTTGATTTTTAAGGGATATGAATCAGGCTCAGGTGGTAGTGTTACGTTATTATATGTGGATTCATTGTAGTATCATTCAATTTATGTTAGGATAACATGAATATATTTAAGATCAAAGAATAATGCAGTGATGAACTCAGTTATTTATCTGTTAATGTTTGTATGTGGTTTTTATGTGTATACACATTGAATAGTCAATATTTTAAATTAGAGGAGAATGTTTTGGTTAATTCAGATTACTGTTGTAAGCTACTAGTCAAAAGTGTAGACGTAAGTACAATGAATGGTTTTGCTGCATTTGAAAGAAGAACAACTTCTTGCATTTTTATGTGACTGGTACTCGAGATACATTATTCCCAGGACATGGATGTGTAGACACAGATGTGAAAATCTCTTAACTTCCTACCAAACTTTTCCAGATCTTATCACTATAATTTATTTTTTATTCTCTGTAGACTAGAAAAAATGTCTTCTTTCACATAACTTTATACATTTGAGGAAAAGGAAAGTTCTCTTCTACCACATGCTAAGTGTTGAAGATAGGATACTGTTGGCTTTAGCATGCTGACTTTTGTAGTTGCCTGTAAAAACTCTAGAGTTTCAGAAGGGAAGTGAAAAAACAGAATTTACCTTTCCGTGAAGAATAAAAGTTTCCATTGTTTCTTAGTTACTTGCTGAAAGTAGAAATGTGCAGACACAGATAATTTTTTGAAAGTGTACGTTTATGTGTGTGCGCGTGTATGTGTATTGGATAGCAATAAATTACAAATGAATTTGTTTGCTTTGTATGTAGATTGTTTTATCCTTCTTAAAGCTACTATTTATATAACCTTTAACCAATAGAGAGTAGCCAAAGTATTTCCAAGAGTGAGAATTGTTTTTCTGGCTGGTGTGTGTAACAACCTCATTCACTTCAGTGGCGTGGCACAGTATGTGCTCGTACTGACCACGCTGATATGCAGACAGTTTGCCAAAGATTTTTTTTTCTCTGCTTGTTAAAGCTCCGAATAGATGTGTGTGACATTAAGTGTCATTAAAATAGAGCTTGTGATAACTAAATAATAAATTTAATGGTAACTAATTACTTTCAAAGATGCTGACAGTTGCAAACAAGGAATGTCATGGATTACCTTCTAAGGCAGCGTGGACTGTCTGTATTAGCTGATTCCCCCCCACCACCACCCTCCCCCCTGTTTAGTGAAAACCAAAGGACAACAGTCATTATACGATTCTGTACTTTAAGTATTTTCATAATCCAACATAAATTGGCCCACCCAAGGATTATGTCTGTCTTATAAGGATGTGTTTATATAGTCATTGGGTGAAAGATTGCAGAAGTTGAACCACTAGTTTTGAAAGTCGAGCCAGACCAGGAAAAATCAGGATACAATTTGGCACTTATGGAGACTAAATGATTTCCTTTTTAGCTGCTGATTTCTACTGGGAAATGTATCCTTGGACTGAAAATTGCATCCGGAAAAATGTTTATGTAGTGTTTTTCAAATGACTGATTATTCCTCTAACCTTTAACACGCACTGTGTGTGATTTTTGTTCTTTATTAACTCTTTCACAACCAAATGAATGATTTTCTTCACTGTAAATAAAATAAAGTATATATTTCACTTCATGGAATATTTTAACACTGTAATACCATAAACAAACAAACAAACAGAGAAGCCAGGAATGCAGGTCAGGCATTCCTGAAAGATAAGTATCCTAGTATGACAGTAAAGCAGGCAGAACAGACTAACCTTTTATCCTGATTACTACTCAGAAGGAGAACAAAAATGTTCCTAATACCGTTAGATGAAGTCTTCTGCCAGCCAGGGGAGATTTCCCCAAGGCACGAGTTTGAGGTAGAGGGAGTGTACTGCCAACTACTGGCTATTACTTGCTGCTGAATACAGTGAATTAATTCATTGTAGGCTTGGGGTTTGTCTGCGGGGGAATTGATTGGTGCAGCTATAGCAGAATAAGCAATTTTAGAGTAGCTCCGCAGATGTGTGCTCTGTCTGAAGTTAAAATGATTTCAGTGGTGTCATTTTCATGTGAAGACATAACACATTTCACTGTAATAATGCCAGGCAGTATCCTTGTGTAGAATATGTTTATGTTCTTGTGTTTTTTTCTTGCATCCAGAGTCTCATGGATGTAGGATGCAAGCTTGCGCACGCACTATCATAATCCCTCCATGTGCTGTAGTTAGTGCAAGGAGCTCGCTATATGGCCCTTATTTGAGTGAGGAGGCTGCAGATGACCTCGTGAAACATCACAGCGGATAGGGGTGTGCCATGTGCCTTTAAAAGGCATTAGAAGTGATCCTAGCTTGAATAGATAGCACGCTACTAAGTGAAGGTGTCTGAAACCTTATTTTTCATTTTGGCAGACTATCTGTAGATTATTCTTGGTGTCTTTCTGCATAAAAACATGTAGAAATTCAAAATCAGTTGAACTAGTTTCTGTAAAAAGTATCATCCAGTTCATCACAAACGATGTACTTGGTAAAAATTGCTGGAGTGGAAAAGGAGACTTAAGAAAAGCACAGTAAGGATAGTCTTATAATAGCTGTTCCTGATGGTCTCACCCAAAAGGACAGGTTTGTATCCTGAGAGAGGAAGTAGAGTTGGAAAGAAATGAAATTCCAGACCCACAAATCTTGATGAATTCAGGCAAAGATACCTGCTTCTTTAACTTTTTAGGGCCCTGTACTGGTAGTAGTATTCATGATCATAGGATGATCCATCTGTCATTCTGATATAACTTAAGGATTAGACAATGAAAAATAAAAGCTTCTTTCAGTTCTTTTTGATCATTTCTTCACACAGTTTGTTCTCTTACACATCAGGGAAGATTTGTATTTATATGCACGCGGAGGACGCAGCCTTGCTCACTTCAGATAGCTCTACCAGGGTCAGCAATTCCCAGGCAGTCTTTTTCATTCAAGGTAATAATGGCTTTAGGAAATTCTTAGAATGTTAACAGTCCAATGTCTTTTAGCCACCTATTGATGGAGCGAAATTTGGCAGATGACAGAGGAACCTTTAGTTTTATTTCTAAATTCTGAGTAGCTTGACAGCTGTGTAGAATCTCCAGAACTGATGAGATCTGAATGTTGGGGTTTGGGTTTTTTTTTCATGTGGCACCCAGCAGAGTCTCTGGTGGAAACTGTTGACTCTTCTTTGTGCTGTTTCTTTACTGTCTCGTCAAACATCTGGAAAACAGCATGTTTGCAGTCATTTCACAACATAATTTTGCATTTACATCATGTGTTATCTGGTAAAAGTGTTCTTGTTTTTCAAGAAAAAAAAAAGAAAAGAAAAATCAGCAACTCTAAGGCTGCCATAAGGTCAAGTGGTGACAGTGGATGCTGCCTGTACTAAACATATGTTTAGCTCAGAAAAGCTAAGGCAGTTCCCAAAAATTTGGTAACCATTATAGTACTTCCTAAGTCAGTTCCGGATGTCAGGCCCTAGGTGGAGGGGGATGGGGCCACGTTGAGTTTTCTACAGCTTTCCGCGAAAAGGATTTAGTCTGGCAGCTGATTCAGCCAAGGAGCAAATCACGCAAGGCAGAGCTAGACAGGAAACGCTTCTGAAATGCTGTTTTGAGAGAGGATCATGAGATCAGGCAAGGAGCTGTGAACTTTACATGCAACCAAGGCCAGATAGCATTGGACTAGCCACCTGAGGGCTTAGAAATAAGAAAGGAAATTAAAGGATCATTTAAGTGGAGTGGGACCAGACAACTTAAATGACAATTTTCGTGTTTCAAAAGGGAACACTGAAGTATATTGAATTCTTTGAAGTAAAGAAACACAAAAGATGTAGAGAATATTTTTGTTGCATTCCACACTCCGATTTAACAGCTTTTCTAATATAACCTGTTTCTGACTTTTAATGTTAACAGTGATTTACTGAACCACCCATTTATAGCACTCTCAATGTTAGTCTCCCTAGATTGAATACTGTAGTTCCTTTTAACCATCTGAAATTAGTTACTATACTTCAATGACTTCTAAGTTCAAACACGTATTAATTAATGAACATAGTTACCAGATTATTTACTTTTATTTTCATTAACAGGAAGTAGTAAATGTGTTTATGTTGCTCGCTGTAACCCCTTTAAATGTAGTAACCTTGGGCATGAGCCTAGAACCCTTTAAAAGTGCATGATTAGATAACAGTGGAGGTTATATCTCTGTATTTCCCCTCCATTTGACTTTCAGGTTTAAACCTTCCATCAGAAGCTGCGGCATCCCACTGGTGCTCTCCATTGCTTACAAATAGTTTGGCAAGGGTCAGTGACAAAGCGATGTGGATCCTGTCACTCTTTCCTCCTGAAGAAACGTTTTAATAACATGACAGTTGTTCTCCTAATAGGAGACTTGCAAAGCAGTGAAGCAGGCTATTGCCAAAGCACAGGGCCATTATCCTTTCTTGATTTAAATCAAGTTAAAGCCAGAATCCAAAGCTGTGTGAAAACTATGTATGAGGCATAGAAGTTGTGAAATGTACAGTACTGTGGCTATGCATCCTACCATAAAAATAGCAAACAGTGAGGCACATGCAGGCCTCTGAGACCTCAGAATTTAGGCTATGTAGAAACATTTGCAGGTGCCCTTCTTTAATTTGCAGCTATAACTGAATCTCTGTTATAGTTTACTTAGTCCCAAATTTCTAGAGAAAAAGTAGACAGCGGTCTTTGTGGATGGATATGATTTTGGACATTCTTGAGCTTTGGAAGTAGCACGGTGGAAGATTCCTCTCCCTGTGATCTTTCCATGCGTGGCCATAATTGCTTTATCTACGAGGGCCAGGTTTCCAGGTACCATAGAGATGAGTCTTAACAGGGGAAAAATTGTGGATGGCTGCAATTGTGGTTTTGGAAAAGCTTGCTCCAGGATTTTTGTTTAACAGCTATTGGATACAAGGGTGCTTAGTTTGCTAATTTGGATGCCAATACTTAGTACGGTTTTACAGCTCTCAGTTATTTCGTAGTAGTGCTGGCATCCAAGATACTTGGGAAAAAAAAGAAAGGTTTTGGGTGTGCATTTGAGGGTTTTTTTGTTTGTTTTTTTTTTTCTATGATGTGTTTGGCAAGCATTGAAGCAGACTTGGGAATTTGGACAAGTTTAAGGAATAATTATGATTATTAAAATATTAATTGTTTCTGCCCTTGGAACATGGATCAGTGTTTTTAAAGGGATCAGATGCTGGGAGACCATTCTGAGTACAGATACCCTATTCAGATATTTTCCATTTAAGCTGATAGTTGTTTAGGAGATGTGTTCGTAAATGATGTTTTAAAACAAAAGAAGCAGACGAAAATTCTTTCTCCTTCCTTTCTCCTCTCCTTCCTTCTGCATTAACTGGGAAAGAAGTTGTTTTGGGAACATGTTATCCTCTATCAGTTTCTCTTTCTTCTTCTCTCAGTTTCATCAAATACTAACCTTTTTCTTTTAGGACTGCAGCATTAGGTGTCTGTTACCAAGTTTGTTTCCTTGAATGCTTCCTAGCAGGAAGCAGAAGTGAAATAAGCTGAATTAGTTGAGCCAAGCTCAAGGGTGATAGCATGTTTCCTGTTTATCAATAAAGTGCCCTTAATCCAGTGAGAACAATGTGTATGCAAGAGGCTTTTAAATAACTTCTCAGACTGCAAGTCCTGCTAAGCCTAGAAGGTAGTGATGGTTCACTGACTTATTATTTTTATGTAGGCCATTCTTCCTTGAGGCCACTAAGCCTTCAGGTTTCTCCAAGCCTTTAGTGGTCTGCACTTCACTGTTATTCTTTCCCTAAGAGTGCTGATTAGTGACTTGCGGTATGGATGCTGATTTATCGCAGCCGAGAGTTTCCCCTTGGGGGCTGAGCAGAAACACTCATGAAGGAGCCCTGATTAAAAAGAGTGGTAATGAAGACAAATGTTTCAGAGGGAGTCAAGAGCAAACCAGGCCTTGGCATTCCCACTGCTCCTCTGAGCTTTTGGAGAGGAGGTAACAGTGGCCAAAGGAAATATTTCCCCCTTGTTGTTTATTTCTCATGGCACTGGAAAAATTTTTCTTTTCCTCCTGGGTGTTCTAACTCTCACTTGTTAACTGCTTTTCATGCAGGGTTGCAATTAACCCTTGGCAGATACTTACCGTGTTCCCTTTATATTCACTCTGTACATAAAGAAGTTTTTATGTTTTGACCAGTTAACCATTTGAAGATTCTTTAAACTTGACAGTTTCATCTAATTTCTCACGTCATTAAGTTGTACTTTATTTTCCAACAGTCTATTCATATGAAGTTTGGTGTTTGTTTGATATCTTTAATCATCTTTTTTTCTCCACGGCCTTTTTAATAAGGAAAAGAATGACAAAAAGTAATGCTTACAACCTAGTTTTAAATCAGAGAGAGGTCAGGTTCCTATCTAGTGCTGGATGTGTAACCAAAGGCAGATTTCAAAAGTGTATTGGTAGGATCTAGATGATCAGACACTTACATTAAATGGGAATTAAAAACAAAAATAAGCATAATGATTTCACTGTATTATAGTTGTTTAAATTCTGTAGGTTTTTCATTTTTAAAGATCAACATGGGCTATAATTAGCATATGAACTAAAAAACTAAGTACATGGAAAAACTGTCTCTGATTTTATTGGACTTCGTATTACGTCTGTAGAGATTAGGTAGGCCTATTAAAATCTGTTCTAATCTCTGCAGTTACTTTATTCTCAGATTTTTGTACATATGAGGATGCTGTTGACCCAGAGAGGATGTATATCCGGTGTAAGAATGTTTACTAAAGGAGTGACTGACTGCTGGAGACCTGTACCATAGGGCTCGGTGGCCCTTTGCACTCTACTTTTTGACCGCGTGTTGCTGAACAGGCTCATAAGAAAATTCAGGTTGGAAGGGACTGCAGGTGGTATCTCATCAAACCTACTACTCAAAGCAGGGACAGCTATGAGGTCAGGCTCTGTTGCAGAGGGATTTATCCAGGGTAGGTCTTGAGAACTTCCAAGGACAGAGCTGCCTCAGCTGCTGTGGGCTGCCTGTCCCAGAGCTGGACTGCTCTCTGGTGAAGTTTTTCCTTAAATTCCTTTGGACTCGTTCATGTTTCAGCTTATGCCCCTTGCCTCTCCCCCTCCCTCTGCGTGCTGCTGTGAGGGGCTGGCACTCTGTTCTGGATCTCCTCGTAGCTGTTGGAAGGCTGTAGCTATGTCCCCTTGAAGGCTTCGCTTTTGCAGGCAAAATGAGCCTCTCTTCTCAGCCTCTCCTCATGGGGGGAACCTAAAATTGGAGAGAGCGGCCCAGCGAGTGCTGAGCAGAGGGGAGGTAGTCGCCTCCTTGGGTCTGCTGGCTCTGCTCCTGTCGGGGTGGCCCAGGATGCCGGCGCACGCTGCTGGCTCGCGTTCAGCTCGCTGGCCTCCAGGGCCCCCAGGCCCTCGTCGGTAGAGCTGCTCCCCAGGCGGTCTGTCCCCAGCCTGTAGTGTTGCAAGGGATTCTCCTTGCAGCGTACAAGACTTTACATTTGTCCTTGCTGTATTTCACGAGGTTCCTGCCAGGCCGTTCCGTCTGTCTGAACGGCAGCCCTGCCCTCGAGCGCTTAGGTAGATTCTTCTAATTTGGTGTCAGCTGCAAATCTGACGAGAGTGCGCTTTGTTGCCTCCTCCAAGACAGCTAGACAGGACAGGCCGTGGGGCAGGCCCGGTGGTGCCCCCGGCATCAGCCGCCTCCAGGTGCCAGCTGACCCATTAATCACCCTCTGAGCCTGGTCATCCAAAAGTGGTGATCAAGGCGGAAAGGAAAGGTGCCAAGTTCTCAAGCCAGTGAGAACTATATACTTCAGAAGCAGCACTGTGCCATTTCACAGCTTCTAGCAATAAAATAAAATAAAATAATTGGACATTGTAGGACTTTATGGATATCTTAGCTATTTAGTAATCTGCTGAGGGAGGGAGAAAATAAGAGAAGAAGCTATTACTCTTAACTAATACACTTCACCAGGGAGGAATGTATGTGTGTATTAAGTTGCACAGAAAAGGGCCATGAACATATTGTGGAATTATGTATGTACTTAATTTTACTCTAGTGATTTTTTTTTTTCCATTCTAATCGTTTGGGTTACTTTGTGCAAGTGTTCTCAGGAGAAGGGTCTAAGTTTGCACTAACTATTAACCAATTACCCATACTTTTTATTAACCACACACATACCTACCTATATTAAAAACATTATTTATGCCGATTGGAGTTTATTGTACTAGAACATCTAGGGATACTTACTTAATTAGTTTCAATTAGTTTCATACTTCCAAAATACGAGAATGTAAAAAATGTTTCCACTATGCATTTTAAGACTTAACAAGGAAACAAAATTTAAGGTTCTCTAATATCAGTTTGTCAAACTTAATTATTTTGTATCATAATGACATAGATTGGAACAACATTAGTGACTGTGCACTTCACAGTAGATGAAAGGTGGTAGATGACGGAATGTTGTATTTTTAAAGTAGGTGTTAATCCACATAGTTTTGAAGCATCCAAATAACACAGGAAATTCAGAAGTTGTTGAGGAATCTCAAAGCCTTAAAATTCTTTTAAGTCACTTCTGAAAGGTGTCTCCTATGAGGACACTGTTTTGTGAATGTTGTAAAATTCTTCATTTTAGCAGTGTGCACGTAATTTATTTCACAACTATTTGGAATTAAAAATATATTAGTTACATATTTCTAAATGAGGTGTCTAAATGCTTATGACATTAAAAAAAATTGTGGTGTATAAAGGGGGGTGTATCTAGTTAGTAATAATGTTTGGAACATTAAAAATTCACAGCAACTGGTGTGAGCTTAATGGCACCAGTCTGTGTCTCTGAGCCATTGCACTATTCAGAATTTTGGAAATTTTTGTTTTTTAAATGTGATTAACTTGTGGGTGTTGGAGAGCTAGTTTGAGGCTGGCATTGCTGCACTAGTCAGATTGCATCACCGTCAGCTGCCCACTAATTATCAGGAAATTTATAGCTGCATTAGGTAAATGTCACTTCACTGCAGTGGCCTGGAATAAGAGTGTTTTCTGCTCTGAATTAGCACCATCGGCACGTCTCAGTGAGAGTCTATCCAAGCAAGCTAAGGGCTTTATTTATGCACAAGCATATTAGGATTTTAAGAAAGGGTAGCTGAAAGATGTTGTATTCCTTTTTTGAACCGTAACGTCTCTCCATCAAAAATGTGTGTTTATTTATTCATTATGCATAATCACATGTGAAATGTTTAAAAATAATTTGCTAATTCTAGAATGGCTAGATCTGCATTCAGTACCCTAATGTTGTACATGTACTTAATCTCCAGGAACTCTTCAGAAAGATATTCAGAACAATGATTATTTGGTTTATATTCATTTTGGTAAAATTCCATTTTAGGTAGACATAGTATTTTTGCAAATACGAGTGAGTACTGTTAAAAACTATGGAGTTAAATAACTTCTCTTAGATTCACATTTCTGAGTTGCTCAGTAAGACAGTAGCCTATGACTGAAATTTTGGGCAAACCTACTATATTTAATTCTTGAAGCAGGGGCAGGCATTTGTCTATTCTAATCTGCAAACCTCTTGGCAAAAGCTGCAGGATCTCACATCCCGAAAAGACTGAAGATAAAGAAACTCAAAGGTAGAAAAACCCTTTCATTCTTAATACATTGGGAATGAGGTGCCTAGTTCTCCCAAAAAGTTGTTCAAAAGGCCACTCTGAAATTCATCATGCTTCAGAATGATTCCAGCATATCTGAAGAAGAGTATGACACTATGAATTCTTTATATATACCACAATGAAGTATGGCTGGTATTCTGTGAATGACAGCATCTTAACAATTTCCTACAGAAAAAATAGAAGGCCACTGACAAAATTATTCCCAAATCTTAGACAAGCTCACCTTTTACATCTCTTTTAAAGAACTAAACACTTCAGTGCACCTTCTGCATTTCTCTACCTTAAAATTGAGTATAATTGACATTCACTTTTAAAAATCATATCTGCTTAAGCTATGCCTGGAATAAATTTTTCAGGTAAATTCTAAATCCTCAATCAATTTTTAGAGAACTGTAAAAGAATCTTCAGACTTTTATTTATGGTGTTACTTACTTGCAAGTCTGTAATAAATAACACGCAAGTGGACAGAACTTGTATTTTACTAATTGTATGCCACTTCTACTAGGTGGTAGCCTGGATTATGCATATTTTATATTCATCTTAGGTACACTCCCAAAACACTTCCTTAATTATGTCTCCTTTCACAACTGGTCCTATAAGGGAAGAAATCAAAATTGCAGTCAAAGCATTACTTTTATTAGCTGAGCCAAAATGCATTTGCTCAATTTTTGGATGCGTATCTATGCAGGAAAGGTACCTACCACATACTGCTGTTACATAGTAGACTTGCTGTAATTAATTAGAAAGTAGAAGAGATTTAAGGAAAGTTGCTGTTCACTATTAAACACTTGGCTTCCATTCTGTTCTTACTCTTGATGCTTTTATGGTTCAAAGTGATGTAGAGGAGACAAAGCTTGCATACTGTATTCAGTGGGTCTTTCTTTTAGGTTAGTAACACAAGCATTGGCACAGGCCAACTGAACCACTTACTTCAGAAGGATCTTTTTATTAGATAAGAGCAGATACTTGCACATTGTAGTCAGAGGAATATAATTTTTACAAAAGACTATTTCTGCCTGCGGGTCTGTTTCAAGGTTGTATTGAAGTTGCTTCCCTTTGTTCTTCATTAGATGCAAAACCCTGTTACCTCTCCATCCCCCATATTGCCCAATTCCAACATCCAAGTGAAGAACTGAAATTCCAGAGGTAAACTCAGTCTTAAACAGGTTTGCTGTAGTCATTAAAACTGTCCTGTGAGGGTAGAGTTCGTCTCTTCTCCCTGCATAGTGAATAATATATAATTCTTCTCTGAATGTTCAGTAGAAAAACAGTAATCATTTTATTTTTTACATATAGTGTATTTCAGGGTTTAATTACCTTCTTTTATGTGAGATAAAATTTTACTGGGAATTTTGAATTTGACTCCAGTGGAACAAGATCAAACCATAAAAGCAGGCATCAGTCAGTCGTACCAGCAGCTTACACTGAAGTATTGAACACAGTTCTTACGATCTGTATTACTTATTGAAAAGTCTTGTCTTGCTCATAGATGGTTTGCAGGTGTCTGGTTTTGTTTCCTATCTTGTTATATTGCCCAGGTACATTCATTCTAAAAGAACTCTGCAAAGGAGCCATTTGTATGAAATTACCGTTTCTTCAGAAGGTTACATGTCCCCTAAGGGACGTGGATAGGAAGCCTGATGGAAGTTTGTTCTCCCCAGAAGGTTCATTTATCTGTTTCTATATGATAGCTTAATTATCTTAGTAAAACTTTATTTGACTTACTGTTGTTCCACGTAGATACTAAGGGTAGGAAGGAACTAAATCTGAATTGACTGTTTCTTTACATCATTCCTGCAAGACTTGCCAAAGTTTAGCCCAAGTGTTATATATGTAAGTAGTTCTCCCTATTGTCTGGAGAATTGCTTGGCTCGTTGCAAAGTTGGAAGTTGAGGTAAGTGCTGTCCTCAGTGATACCAGTCCTAAAATACCTGCTCTTTTGCTGGGGGGAGAAAAAGACTTTTTTTTTTTCTTTTTTTTTGAAGCCAAGAAGTCAATATTTGGGAGTGCCTTGACGCCTACGTGAAGGGACTGAATAGCTTAAGTAAAATGAAAGAATACAAGATAGAGAGTATATTGGAGATAAAAAGTATTGTTGCTATGTATTTTACACACACACACACACACACACACGTATCTTTCAAAATCGTATTGTTAGTCTTTGAAACCTAATGCACTCACCTGTTTAGCCAATAAGTGCCATTTGGATAATTCAAGGTCAGTAAAGTCTGGGTTGCTTCTTCGGGTCTTGTTAGGTATCCACCAAAACTTGACAAAAGTAATTTTGTAAATCCTACCACCTTTGCAGTAAGCTGACAAGCCAAAAGAAATTGTGAACAAACTGTTACTGCCTTTGTTCTGTTAGCATCAGCAGATGTTTTGGGTCATGTTTTTTAGGTCCTTTTCTTCTAGTGGTCTAGATTAGACATTATACATTAGTGGTCTAGACTGTGTGAAGATAATAACCTGACAAAGTCCAAGTGTGTTAAGATGTGTGTGCATGTGTGGGTGGTTTTGTAAAATGCATCAATTTCCCAGGTTCTCTATGTGGGCTGTATCCTTCTATTTTGTGTTACTTCAGCACTTGTCATTTCTTATGAGATTTACTAATGATGATTACTCATTCATATTCATTCTTATATGAATTACTATGATAGAGCAGAACAGTGGGCTAGTTGTTTTATCAGAGGCTTCTTGGTAAGATGCAAGAAAATCTGTAGTTTAGATCTATTTCAGAAGAAGACTGTCCCTGATTTTACGGTCTGAGACCCTGGGACTTGTGTAGGTATAGCTTTTCATGCCTTTCCTCCTCTGTCCATAGTTTATAATTATTTTCAGTGACTAATAAATCAAATAAATCCTATTAATTTGTGGGCCTCAAAAAATCCTGTGGCAGTGAGTTCGAGTGGCATGAAGTATTTCCCCTCATCTGTATAGACACCATCTGAAGGTGATTGACTCTTCACTTGTTCTAACGTGTCGCTACTTTAAAAAATAACTGCTTTTCTGGTTGTCTAGAAACTCTCCTGTGGAGTAAGGATACCCAGTAATGCCAGCTTCTCAATGGGAAAATAGGTATGAGTCAAAGCAAAGTAACAGCAGAAAAATTCTGACTCCTGGCTCTAGTGATTGCCTATACAAGGCTTGTTTTCCCTCTAGGTTCTCCCTCAGTGTAGCTCTAATAAGTTCAGTCCCTTTGCAAAATATATTCCTCCTCTTCTAAAACCAAGATCATTCTCTGTTCCAAAAGTGAAAACATTCCTGGGATGGAAGATAGCTTAGAAGGTTAGCTTCAGAAGATTCCTAATTAGTCTGTGTATTTATGGCATTCCTTGCGAATGCTAGTCTCCCAGGAAACAGGTGAGCACAAGACAAGTGCTGCGAGGGGGAGATGACAGCTTACGCTGAGGTATAGAAAGAGACTTAACAATTGAGGTCCGTTCAGTCTGTGATTCCGATCACTCGTTAATATTCTGGAATTTGAGTTAGTTGCATTTTTGGAATGCAAAAATACATTGCATATGTCCATGTAACAACCAGTGGAGAGCTCTTCATCTGCAATAGTAAATTAATAAACAGTCAGACTTTCTTGCATAAAACTTTCATGCTAGTGCTTTTCTATAAGAAATGACCTTATATAATTAGGTATATTACAGTAGTATGCATTTGCAATGAGTGGAAATATTTTGTGGCATTTGGATATTGGATGATTTAAAATACAGTTATGTTCTAATTGGAAGTGTTCTCACAAATGCTCAGTGAGCAAAAGATGCTTTTTCCTCTAAATTTGATCTAGTCGGTCATTTTGAAAATGAATTTTCTATTTGATACAAACAGCACAAAATGGATAAAATAACTCTTCATACAAAATAAATGCATTTTTGATCATAACCATTTATTCCTATCTTTTACTATTTTTGATACAGAGTTACTCAGTATTGGACACAACTTTCAATAAAATATTTTTAAAGCATTCCCCAAAACACATGATTTTGAACATCTTTACTGACAATTGCTCTCTTTATGGGCCTTGATAGAAGTGAATGACGATTTTCACATTTGTTTGAGGCATTCTTTGCAGACAGAGCCACTATTATGATTTTATTCATAATCTTAAGTACAGCCTCACAGTTCTGGACTAGCTAACCAGGCTGAGGTGGCAATGCGAGGACGTGGCAGCTGGCCCCTGTGGGGGGAGTGTAATGCTGAAATCTTTAACTCCTGTCTTACCACAGTTTGCATCGGGCCAGGTATCCTGCTTTGCATCTCATCCTCTGGGCTGCTACTCGTAGTCTGGCGTCCTACTGGACCTGTGTCACTGCTGGATTTGGGCTCAGTATTTTGCTTAAACACTTGGCTCTTAAATCCTCATTGACTAGCTTGACAGCCTGAAAGGACGCAGGACACTTGTATTTGGTTCAAACTTTGTGCCCTGGTGAGCTAGTTAGAAACGTGAGAGCCAACATTTCAACAACTGTCACAGCTGCTTGCTTTTCATTAGAAAAATGATGCTTGAGCAGTTCCTATTCAACACAGCAGTATGTTGAATGCAAATAATTAATGTTAATCCAACCTCATTGTCCTACCGTCGGACGCAAAAGACGAATCCAGTGCGTGTGACGGTGTGGTAAACTGCGTGTGTCTGTTTGCCTTGAATGTTAGGTTGTCCTTTGCCTAATTTTTGAGCTATCGTTTTAGCTTACACTTCTCACTCTCCTCTGGGCTGCGCGTAGGAACGAAAGCGTTGCGGTTCCGGTTCCTCTGTGAGGGAGGACTTCGCTCCCGTGTTTATTGTTACCTAATTCTGAGCTGCTCGCAGTGAAGAAGTAGGGGGAAAAATTGTCTGCCGATGCGACTGTGATATTTGGATATTTTATCTCGTTTCACTTCTGACTAACCTAACTTTGACATTATTCGTGAACTCAAAGCCTTGCTTGCGTTGTTCTTGCTAGTAGAAAACACAGCTAGGATGTAGCGAGTAATTGAACCCAGATGCATTGAAGGCTGCTCAGCCAGACTGTTATTTTAGCCTACACTAGTAGGTTTTTTAATACGAGTTTGACCTTGCTTTGAAACATTCTCAAAATACCATACTTTAATATCAATTTATACACTGTTGCATTAAGATGGGGCAGAGTCAGTCGAAAAAGTAATGAAACACTTTCTACCTATTAATACAGCAGATACAGAAAAAGTTTTGGAGTTAATTTATGTATCTAAGAAACAAGTTTTACATGCTGCCTTTTTAATTGGAGCGTTATCATGTGCATGTAGTTAGAATCATTACCATCAGGGAAAAGCGTATCTGTCATCTTTAACTGTACTAGTCACCTTCACCTGCCTCTGAAGCAAAGAAACGTGTTTGTTAGGACTGAGTTTTAGGTACGTAGTGATAGGAAGATTTACCAACAGTCAGTTTCAGTCAGGTGTTAAACAGAGTTTAATAACTATGGTACATATTCATCTTAATTATGCTTAATGGGATGTAAAAGTTTAATATATGTGTTCTGTGAGCTTAAGCTGTATTACACAGCTTTAAAATACATTGCTGATGCCCCACATTTCATTGACGGTATGGTAGGTTTGATTTTTTGACATACCTGTAATGTACTTTCCATATGCAAACTGCATTTTTCTAAAAGGAGCTGCCCTCCTCAATGCATGCTTTATCGGTAACAGCTGAACACAAAGAAAACTTTTGTGTAATTAAATTTTCTACAAAGATAGCGTATCTCTTTTTTTCCGCTTATCCAGAACCATTTTTCATTCCTGATTGCTCTGGTCAGGTGGACCTCAGTTACCTTCAGCACAGAACCATCCAAGTGTTTTTTGCCAGGCAGTGGCAGTAAGCTAAAGTTTTGAGGTTGTACATCAACAGCAAGAAGTAAAGTAATAAAGAAACAATGTTTTGTGGTAGGTCTTAAAATTGATTAGCTTTCTCAGTTACACTCTAACTTAGGATTAATCCTTTGTTGTTCATAGCTACTGGTGGTGGAGCAGAGAGGGGATATTTAAAGGATAATGAAAGTGAGGGAATGGAAGTTACTCTGAATTCTTGTTGAAGTATTACTATACATCGTTTTGAATGTCAGCTCAAGTGAAATGGTATTGCCATTAGTTTCAAGCTGTAATCCATTGCTTCTTGTAAAAAATGAAGCTTTAGTCAGACCGATGGTGGCAAACTGCTTTAAACCTGTTTGGCTTTGGGCAGTGCAGCTTAAAACATAGAAAGCGAGAAATTAAAAATGGTTTAGTGTTTTTCTTTCTGTTCTCTTATCAGAAATGTTCATTCAGACTATAACAACTGTTAGAACAAGATAACAACTTCAGGCCAGCTGTCAAATGTTTACCATTATCAAACCTCTCCCTAGGGTAAGATGCGACTTTGGCTCGCCTCACCGGCAGTAATTTAATTTTTCCTTCATTCTGACTCGGAAATGGCAGCATTTTTCAAAGCTTCCTCCCACTGATGGCTGAAATTTTCCTTGTGAAATGATTTCCACCAGTCTTGAATCTTTCTTGCTTCTGCCGTCTTCACCTTTACTGATGGTTCTGCAACTCATCACCAGCTATGCAAACTGACAGTTCACATCCTGGGGCAGCAGCAGGGTCTGGCCTGCAGAAAGGAGCAGCCTGACCAAATTTACGCTCACAAGATCTCTTAATTCACAAAAGCATTTGCTCTAGTTCCTGTTCTCTGCTGCAGGGGCTTTTGGGGGGGCTGGCAGGAGAACGGTTGGAGGAGAGGAGAGGCACTCTTCACACTCTACTGAGTACACAGTCTTTCGAGATGAAAAACAGACGGAAAGAGACATTTCCAGCCATCTTGCTGATCTATGCAGGGGTTCACTGAACTGTGCAACATAGCACCAGACTCGTGTATCATTTAATGTGCTAATTTCTTCCCTCTCCCTCTGCTTTTTTTTTTTTTTTTTGAGTGAAAGAGGCTTTCATTTTGTTGACAAGCATATTAAAATTAAAAGTGGAAACAGTTAAAGAAGAACCTAAAATGTAAACCCAATACCCACTAGTTACTCCCATCTTTGACATCTAGGGCTATGGAGAGATCTGCTTAGTTTTGAAAAGCCTCTGACAAATGAGAATAGTCAGAATAAGTTTTCTGTTTGGTCTGAACTGCACGTAACACTTTGATTTTTTTTTCCCTCCCTCACAAGCTGAAACATATGCTATATGCTTGCCCAAATGCTTTCCCTTGTTTCACTGCAAGACAGATATGAAACTTTTGCTATAGTCTTTCTTAGACAAATATTTTGTTCCTTTTCCTTTGCAGCCACTCCCTCCCACCAAGGGCAGTTTGCAGCCAGAAAAAAGTGATGCTTCCCTAGTAGTTCCACTGCAGCGCGACCGTTAACACAGCCAGGGTGTGCTTGCTCAGTAGCAAAAGGTCATTCAAACACTTTTTTGGTATTCTTTGGCTCTCTGTTGGAAGCTTCTCCTAAGAATAACCCACTTTACATTTCTGTGATTACTTTGGAGAAAAAAATGTGCAATAATACCAGAATGGAAAAAATTTTTTTGGGGGTGGGGGGACATTCCATGTAATTTGATCAGAGTCCTATAGTATTTGCTTTGGTACTTTCCTATCATTAGCTATCCAATTGCTTAAAGAGCAGCTGCAAAATCTGGTAAATTAATATATGTTGTAGTCAAAAGTTTAGACAGAAGGAAAAGTTAACTTAGTGAGTTTGTATTAAGATATATCCTGATCTTTCTAACTGGTATTCTAATAGAAGATGGAAGAATTTTTTAGCTTTTCTTGTGTGTAAAAGTAGTCTTGTCTTTCAGTAACAGTAGAGGTTTACAAAAAATATACTTTAAAATGACACTTTGAATTGTTAACATTAATTTGTCTTGTATTTTCTGTTTTATTCTGAGCTTTTAGGCATGGTGAGAGAAATGGGAGAGATTTGCGAATGGGGCAAGGAGGGGTCAAATGTGTCACATGCGTTGATTCCAGCAAACAGGATTTCTGAAAGAGTGTACATGCTTTAGAAATGTGAACTAAAATAAAATTTTCTTTTTGCATGTGTTTTTAGAGGCATGCAAAGCAGTGGTCACTGGTCAAGATGTCGTCCTAATAAACTGACAATATGAAAAAATAAACATGAGATTTATCCGCCTACAGTTTTGTTCAGGATGAAGAATGTTTGAAGAAAAATCATAAAGGAATCCGTGGTAGCTCAGGGAGGTTAAACTCAACAGTTGTTTCCTTTGAAGTGTATGACCATGAGGTTAATTGCCAAAACTGCTTGTGGAAAAGGTGGTAACAATTTAACAAGACTGTACAACTGCAGTGACTTAGATGAATATCAGGTGTTTGCAGATGGGTTTTGCTGAACAGGAAAAGGGGAGAAAAAGCCCGAATGAGAAGCAGGGCTCGGAGCAGCGGGAACGGGAGTGCAGCTAAGCAGCCAATAATTCTGTGTTTGCTTTGCAAATCAGCCTCTAATTGGCTGGGAGGCTATTAGGGGCCTGTGCATTGGCCGGGAGCGAGCTGCCGCTCGCCGTTCTCACCGGCTGCTCTTACACCGAAGGTTGCAATTCTTAGAGCTTTCACGTCTGCTCTTTAGGCTCACGGCTGCTCCGATTTATAAACCCCAGGAAGACCGCGGGTCGAAGCGCCCTGTTCCAGTACTACTTTTTGTTCGTTTGCTGCTTACAGTCCGGAGCTTGTTTATTTTTCCAGCTTTGACTCCATAGGCTCATCTGTCCCTTTCTGAAGCTGCTGTTATTTTTAAATACTTCTTAATACAGTGGAGATGAAGTCTTTAAACTCAGAATTCCCTGAAGCCCTCCAGAAACCAATTAGGGCAATGTAATATCATAAGAGGAAAGCTAAAATCCTTTATCATTAGTTACGCTCGGTAAGCAGAGATGCATAAGGTGATCTACAGGCAAGCAATAGACATTCTAAAATTAAAAGAGGTATTAAAATAGGGAGACTCCTTATAATTTTGAACAGTGTCATCAGAGTATTTTAATTTTGTGCTCCATTCTCAAGAGTTCAGTAATGTTTTTTTTTTTTTTTGGGGGGGGGGGTACAGAGAACAAAGTTTTTCGGTAGACAAAGAATTGGCAATGGCTGAAAATAATGAAATGAAAAAGAATCTTTAAATGTTTGACTAAATGATTTTGAATCTCAAAGAAAGCTTGTTTATGACAAAAAAGTTTGCTCACCAGGTACTAATTTGTATTTACTTAGATTCCTCTTTGCCAGAAGAGGAATGAACTGGAAGTTTTTATATTAACAGTAATTCAAATATTTTTATGGCTTAACATTTAGTGGAACAATCTGCAAAACTTTAAAACACTTTCTACTAAAACACTTTCTACTAAAATATAATCTATATGCTCAACTATAAAGCCAATGTAGCAGCCTGAATCCTAAATTTAATGCATTTTTTTATAATGCTTCATGTCTAGTTTTGCTGTTCTCTAACTCTCTCTACCATGTATCTAAAGCAAAACTTCCACTTAAAAGAATCCTCCCTTTGTAGCAAACAAAACTCTGCTATCCAGCTGGAGAACCATTGTATATTGCTGGCCACCGTTCACAGCAGTCAGGAAATGTTGTGTGCTAATGTATGTGATGTAATTCAAAAGATCACATCTCTTTGGCCTTAAAGAATCATGAATTGAGGTTGTGGTGGAATCATATAAACAATGACACTTTGAAGTACCCTATTTAACCTATCATTTACTTTTTATAAACAGAGAATTCATTAAATCACAAAGTCAGGCATCTACAGGAAGTCATTACAACCAAAGGGCAAGGTATTTAGAAACATGTAGTTTCATCCCTTGCTATAAGATCTGAGTGAGTAAAAGAAGTAAATTACTTGCCAAACATCTGTAAATGTGCTGTAGTATCTTGTTTATCATAAGCAATTTACATTTTTATGAAGAGCTTATTGCCATTAGACTATTGCTGTGTAGGTGACATTTTGCAGGTGGCAGACACCTCGTCCCAGTGCTCCAGAAGGTACCCACCATTCTTGATTTTATTAGATAGCTACAGTATTTCTTAAACGCTACTCCTGTAAAATCAACATAATTCATAGTTCTAAAAGGAGCAAAAGAACTCACAGTTCACAAACGTGCTCTCTCTCTCCAGCATTGATTTAGACTCTGCTTGTGAAGACACTGGCCTGTTGAAAAGTTGCTTAATGTAAGGTGTTCTTTTTAAATTTTTTTCAAACATTGTCTGTAGTGACATCCAGTGGGTCACTGACTCGGCGGTGCTCTAGACGCTAATGCAAAAGCGAAACCGTGTTGGCATGAGAAGCAAGGCTCAGGTGGAATGAAGGAACAGAACCCAGGTCTCAACTTGATTTAAGAATGTGTTTTCTTCGTTATAACAGCAAGTATTCACTAAAACACATGGGGAAGGATACTCTACTGCATTATTCCTCTTCAAAGAAAAAAGGTGTGGGGAGGCTTTGCAATCTGCATATGCAAATCTTGCCATGTTCCTCCTAGATGGGAGGAAACTCTAACTTTCAATAGATATTTATTTTCTAAATTGGTGACAGACATGCAAGCAAGAACGTTCAAATGACTTCAGCTCTCTTTCTGCCTTCATTATGTCAGGCCAGCAGATCACATATGGCATTATGGAAATCAGTAAATGAAAACCATATTGATCAGCACTGAGAACAAATGTAAAAAAGCTGGGCTAAGGGAGGAGAGGTGGAGAAGTATGCTCCACTGTTCAACCTGATAGGCCCTCGTTAAGGCCTTTAATCATTTATTAATGTAAACTCCCTCCTTCCCTTTCCACTCAAATTACCTCAGCCATAGAGCATCCTGCTCCATTTATCTTTTAATGTTTCCTTTATTTAATTTATTTTTAAGCTATATGTTATACTTTTATTACAAAATCAAGTTGCTCTTTTCTAGAGGACAGTGTTGAGCAACCAGATTTGGCGTAAATTTCCCAGCAGGCTTGTTTGAGTGTTAAAGAAGGAAAAAATAAGCAAGATTTGCTTTTTGTTGGATAGCAGAATTGGCGTGCCAGAGGACTTAAAGTGAAAAGGAGTGTATGTTACAGAGCCTCCCCCACTTCGCGCTGTTTGTAATTAAGGTTGTGTCAGCATTTCCATCATAAACCCTTGTTTACAGGCTTTATAATTCAGCTGTGAAAACTTGCTCCAGGCCAGAATTGACATACAAGGGTTCAACCTCACAGTAGAGGAGACTTCTACCCTACTTCCCTCCTCTAAATCTAAAACCTACTCACTCATTTTTCTATGATAGAAAAAGGTGCAAATACCTAATGGTGGTATTTGGGACAATGGAAAAGAGCAATTATCAGTAAAAGCATTAGACCAGCATCCGACTTAGCTTAAGAATCATGTTGAGAACTATACATTAATATATTGTGTGCCATATTCAGCGGAAGCAAGCAGTTTTGGTGAGGTGGCCAAATTTTTCTCTAATTTTCAGTCATTCATCAAAATCTTGTGATGGGCATCCTGATTCTGGTAGCCACTGAATATTCTGTCACTGTGTCAGAATTCAGACAGAAATCTCCATGACAGTAATTAGGTCGTTGTGCTTTGAAATTCTGACCATTTCATGCCTCTGACAAAGATTTCACTAGCCCGTTGGATATTTCCCCATACGCTCTCTGCTGTGTAACGCAGGCTGTTCTTAGAGATAATAATATCCTTTTTACTTGGAATCCGCATCTTTCCCACAGCAGAAGTATTTTCACTGGCATTTTTTAATCCATTTGGTTAAAAAAAGAAAAAAAGCGATTTTTGTGTGTTTTTGTAGCAGTAGGGGGTCTGCTGCATGTTCATTTAAAAATAACTTACAAAAAGCATGAAAAATAGCCAGAATGGTAGTTCTCACCTTACCCAACACAGATCAAGAATCTAGGAATACGCTGAAGCTGAGCTAGGAAGGCATCTTGCTCTGCTCCGGCTCCGGCAGCCCCGCGGGCTCGAGGGCTGCAGCGGGTTGGCCGGGGCTGCGCAGTGCTGGGCTGCTGTCAGGTTTATCATTTTAACGTTTTTATATTCTCTGTGATAATGGACTTCAAGTCTCAGTCATGCAGATGTCTCCTGATTGATTTGGAGCGATACTGGTGTCACACGCTGTAGTATGTACGTCTAATTTGTTTTAAATGGTATTCCAGATTTTTAGGGGGCTGTTCCTAAGGGGCCACAAAGATGCATACAGTGATGTATCTGTAAAATATGTGTATAAGATGTATTCTGTCCTTCCTCTTTCTTGCACACTCACCCGCTTCCAACTTCTTTTCCTCTTTGACTCACATTACAATCCTACTTTCCTTTCTGTGCTCTCAACATCAAACAGTATATAAATTACAGCAAGAGTGCTGTCTGTGGCAGACATACAGTCCTTGTTTGTGGCAGAAGAGCAGAGCATTAAACAGTGAGTGGACTATGCAGAGAGCTCTCTCTCTCTCCCCGTTCCCAGTGGGAGTGTTGTTTATAGAGCATTATAATTTATAACTGAAGAGAGTGGATTTAATTTCAGTGGAGGGGGCTCGCCAGCAGGGCGCCAGCCTGCAATCATATGAATCAGCAAGCTGCAAACTCTATTGAATGGAAAGTATTATCGCTGGCCACAAACGGACACTGTTTCTCCTTAAACAACTCCCTTGGTGCAGGAAGACGTTGTCTTCATTCATCTATTTTACATATCTACTCCTGTTTTAATTTTGCTGTTTCCTAAAAGTATTTTCTTTTTAGAATGCATCTTTTCTTTTGCTGCCTTAGTTCCTGGTCTGACATTGGAAACTGATTATTGTGTGTATGTTGCTGATTTTGTAGCTCTTAACTGGCCTTTTCTCTTTAGCATGTGTGTTTTGGTTTTAGTTTTTAAAATGCCATTTTCTTCTGATCCTGTGTATGGCAGCTTTTATGGAAACCAAAGTTAAACATGCAAACAGGAGTATGATAATCCATTAGCATTAATATTGTAAAATGGTAGTCAGATTCAATCACAGGAAGTTTTATTTAATCATGGATGTTTTGTGTATTACCCCTGCATTTCTGCTGCACAAATGGAAAATCTCCTTTCCCTCTTTAGTCTTTGGAAAGTTTAACATTTTGTCCTTTCAGATAGGATCCATCATATCCATAATGAAGTCTTACTACTTTTTGAAATACTTTTAAATAATCTGTCTTTTGATTATATTTTGTGTCAGTTGTTTTTGTGGTATTCAGTACAAGGCTAACCCCAGTGCAGTGCTAAGATTGGTATTTCTTTTAAGGATTTTATGCAGCTGTTGTAATTTATTAGCTATCTGCAAGCAGAGCAGTAATACAGTGCATTAACATCCTGTGGCAGATAACAGTTTTATGTAAGTTGAATTATTTTTTTTTCTTTTTCTCTTCTTACTATAAGTTATTAGCTGAGTTTAAAAAAAGAAAGAAAGAAAGAGAGAAAACCAGTGGGATATACAGCAGATTGGATGTTGTCATGGACTCGTTCAGTGGGTTCCTGGAGGGTGGTTGCAGCAGCAGAATACCTGGTAGCTGCTGCCTTTCGGTCGGCGTCCTGGAGTAGCAGGAGCAGGCTGGGACCGGCGCGGGGTTCCCGGCTCCGGCAAGGTGCGCTCGGCTGGAGCAGGAGCTGCCGGAGCCGCTGCCGCGCTGCTCCGAGGAGGCCCTCGCCCTGTGGGAGGGAGCTCCGCTCCAGGGGAGCGCCTGTTAATTATCCAGCTCCTGTCCCACACAGCTGGGTGGGATGAGGTTCCTGCTTTTCCCTGCCCTACATACTGATCTTCAGACCTGGCTAAGGAGCTTTGGATGTCTAGCGATGATTGAAGCTCCCCCCGCCCCGCCGCGTGCGGAGCAGGCCTGTGCGGCGCGCTGCCCGCCAGATTCAGCAGTGGGAGCAGGCAGGCTGGCGTAGCTGGCCCAGGGCTGCCTCCCGTCGCAGGAAAGGCCGTGGACCTGCGATGGCAGGTTAGCGAGGCAGCTCCTAAAGGTTTTTCACAGATCTCCAGAAGAATCCTATTCCTGTATGATATTTTGAAACTTTAAGCATTAACAAATAGCAGTTTATCCAATGTATTTTAAATAATTGTGGGATTTTGGTTGAATATGTTCTGTAATTTTTCCTTGCTAAAACAAGCTGTACAGCTCCACAATACATCTGCTGTTAGTGCCTAATCGAAGATGTGCCTTTTGTTCAGCGTATATAGAAGTACCATCAGTCTCTGTTTGCTTTGCATTGCATTTATGAGCATAATAAAGTTATTGCCCTCGTTTTCGCAGATAGATTGTCCTGCATTAGCAAAAAAAGCCACATAAATTATTTGCAAATAAGTGGCTTGTTTTTGCTTATTGATTTCCCAGAAGTGGCAAAATGCTTTAGCTTATGTTCACGACTATTTATAAAACGTAAAATGTATTTTTCTCTCTGATTCTTGGCACAGATGATAAAAGTTTGTTAAAGGATTAAAGACTACATACTACAGTTTCTCTGTTACTATTCCACAGGCTTTTAAACAGTCTCTTTGACTATGTTTTCTACAGTTAGCTTCACAGTAAATTTAAAAGGTACATGAAATAACACTAGCTGTTAAATTCCATATCACCATGTATAGCTCTTTTTGTCCCTTTAGGGGGAAAAAAGGTAGTTTTGGGCATACAGAGTAAAATAGTTCAAATTTAACTTTTGACTTGCGAAAGCAAAGGTGATTTGTAGTGTTAACATTTAAATTTCTTTGTTCTTTCTAAATTCAATGAGAATTGATTAGATCTGACTTTTTAAATCATTAAAGTCACTGTTAGGTTATATTCAGCCTGCCTTTTTCTTTTCTCCCAGCCCCCCCCCCAGTACTTCAGAAACGTTAAAATACTGAAATATTATGGTTAGCTTGCCATAAAAATATTTTTCATTCTGGCTTGGAAACAGGATAGTCTGTGTCTGGAATTACCTTCATTTTCTGCAATGTCTGTAACAAAGGCAAGCAAAAACTACTACATATTTAAAATTATCGAGAGGAATGTCACCTGAAGTACAGTTAGATGAAATCTGTAGTATTCTGTGTGCAGCAAAACAGTCTCTTAAGGAATGCTGAGTTGGGGAGTCTGGCTGTTTTTATATAGTTCAAAATTACTTGATCAAAGAATTTTAAGAAATAAAATGCAGAACTAATCTTTATTGAAAATACACTTTTATTTTACTAGGTGACTTACTACTGTATAATACTGCTTATTTTCGATTACACGTGCTTCTGCTGTAGGTCTCCCTGTAATAAAGACGTTTTGGGGTTTGCTTTGATGAAACTTCACAAGAGCCGTCTCTACGGTAGAAATACAATTTCCCCCTCCGCTTTCATTGTCCTCTGGCGTGTATTTGGCTCAGCACGAGCCAGGGAGCTCCGTTCGGGTGATCCGACTGTGTCTTTCCGACAGCAGACTCTGTGCCGTGTTTTCAACTTCTGCCCATTTGAGAATTACGATTCACTGTGCAGTTTGATTCCCCCTCTCAGCAAATACAGTGAGCCAAGAGCAGTTCGGGGGAGCACTTGCGTGAAAATCTCCCCATTTATACGCCTCAAAAAGGGTCACGTCCTTATCAGTGGTTATAATTGATAACAGTGTGGTGGTTTCAGTCAAAACCGTGACCTTGGTGCTCCAGGGGGGCCTCCGCGCTGGTCGCCGCTTTCCGCACTTGCTCCAGCTTTGATGTGATCCGGCAGCTGATAGGGATGCACGTAGGGCAGGCAGAGGCAGCTGGCGGGCAGCGACAGATTAACATATTTCTGACCCACAAAAGTAACCAAATGCCCATATTTCTTCATTTAGCATAATTAATACCTTGTATTTCCATTGACTTTGATAAACTGACCCCCCCCCCTTTATTATTTTATTCCCTGAGCTTTCAGTAATGATTGCAGGAGATCTGTGGTTAAAATGTTTTACAGACTATGAAGAATAACATGTTTTTATAAAGCTAAGATCAAAAGTCTCAATTAGGTCACAGCCTAGCAGGAAGCTTATAACCGCATTAAAATGGGAAAGTTATTTCATTTTTAGTATACTCTACTTCAGTAGCAAGAGTAGTAAGTGAAAGGCAAAAAAAAAGAAAACATTTTGGAGCTGTCACCGAGGAAATCCTCTTGCTCTTAAAAATTTGTAATTAGGGAAAATACGTACAGTAACTAAAAAGGTTAAATATGTTTTAATGTGTTTCCTTTCGAGAAGCACTTCACTAAGATAGCATTTAGAGGAACTGGTGAAACATTTTTCTTTCCCTATTTTGTGGTAAAAGTTCACCATGTGCTGTTATTGTCACCATCAAAAATCACTGTGCAAAAAGCAGTTGTGGAGTGACTGCGTGTGTCGCCCCGTGTTAGCTCAGCGGAGCAACAGGACGGGTCTCTAATAGTGTACCCGAGCGTGTGCGCTCGGGCCAGGACGGGCGCCGACGTCTGTGTTTAAAATGTAGCAGAAAACAATGGCAAAGGGAGCTCTCCGGAGGGCTGAGCCGTGCTGCGGGCGACGACGTTTGCAGCCGCTGCGCCGTGCTTTCCCGATGCGTTGCGAGGTGGAGAGTGCCGCCTGCCCGCCCGGCTGGTCGTGTGTAAGCAGCAGGTCTGTGCTGCTGCAGCACCGGCGCGGTGGCCTGCGCAGCCCCCTTGTAAACAAAATCACGGGGCAGAGATTAACGGCACTGATTTGTCATGATGAATGGAATTCAGTTAGGTTGCTCTTGCAGGGAAAGAAATACATTTTATGGCATAACCAAATTTGATTCCTTTTTGCTAATAAATTTTGAATTGCATTTAACAGCCTGATAAATGCAGAGCTTATTTTATTGCAGTTATGTTTCTAGATATCTATATTATTTGTACTTCTATTGAACTATACATAAAGCACAGTAGATCTCTGTCAACAAATAAATCAAACTTGGACCAAGTAGTATTTTTTTTATAGGTTTCATGGATCTGGTTTTGAAACGTGTTTTTATTTTTCTGAACACTGACAGCAGACAAACAAAATGTAGTACCTATAAGGAATACGTATCCTGAAGTATTCCTTAAATGAATAGATCTTGAACCGTTACCCTTGGCAGAGCCCTTGCATTACTGCTGGAAAATCATCTTTCCTGTAACTGTTGCAGCAAAGAAATACTTATGTAGGCAGTTTTACTGGTACACACAGAACGCTACAGAGATGTGCAATAGGATGGGACAAAAAAGCAGAAATGTTACTTAATCCTGAAAGTATTCTAGTTCAAGATTCTTTTTTCTGATCATCAGAAGTATTTTACACATACAAATTGAACTCAGCATGTCACTAAGTGTTTTCATTTTCATTTAGAAAGAAAATGGAAATACAAAATTAATGCTGTATTTTCCAGTTTGCTATTACTGCTGAGAATGCATTGTGTCGTCTTGCAGTAGCTGATACTTCCTCAGCTGACTGTTTCCTTAATTCAGGATTTCTCAGTCTTTTTTCACTTTATTGATATCTCTTGTCCTTTTAATCACATGGATATGCTGGCACCTCTTCCTGCCTCTGCGAGGAGTGTAAGCCCTGAGCTGAGACCCCCTGTGCTACTCGCTACCTGGAGAATTGTTTTAGCGAGGTCCCAGAGCAGAAAGAGGCTGTGATGATGCATTTAGTGTGTGTGGCATTTGGTAATCTCGATGCTATTCCATGATTTGGGTAACCTGGTGACTGAACAAGGGTATCGATTGCCTAGGCTAGCTGTATAGTAGACACAGGTTCTCTTGAGATCAGAATTCAGTGCATTATATTTGTTTTGTGTATTTTGTATTTGAAACAGTACTTCTGTAATACTAAAAGTATATTATAAAAATATTAGCAATCAGGAAAGATAGTTGTGTTAAATTCTGGGTGGTTTTCAGACTGAAATTAGAGTTAAAATTTATACTAGGGGTGAGATTTGGATTCAGCGCTAGGAAAGCTGTTCTTACTAAATTTCACTTGCAGAATTGCAGTCTCCTCCACCTTCACAGCCAATAACATGATCCAAACTTTACAGGTATTATAACATGTAAATGTGGCTCTGTATTTTGTGTATGACCTGTTAACTGAGTAGGAATTTGCTGTGAAATGTTAGGTAAAGGAGGAGATTCCAGGATAATTTAGTCTGGTAGGAAGAAGCGCACGCTGCTGTTTGTAAGCCGGGGCTACAAGGAGGAGGAGGCCCCCTTGGAATCTTACAGGTTCTCAAACTGATTTGATGCTCTGAATGTCCTTTATCTCTGTCTTAATGTCTGTAAATCTGACGTGGTTGTGCTTGTTTTGGGAAGTGTTAAGTATTTGGGATTTGACAATATTCTTCATTACTGAGTAGCAGATCTAAAAGTGGTAAAAATAAGAAGAGGAATCAGATGTAAAGAAGCTGTATGATTCCTTCACTGCGTTTGCAGCAATGCTCTATTAAAAATAACAAAACATATGCTATTTACTTAGGAATTTGGCTAAGCTGTTGTTAGGTTGAGTGCAGTAATGTACATTTTTTTTCTCTCCTGTGTGACTATGTTCTTGCACGTGCTGGGTACAGTCATTCTCAACATGTGCATCAAATCCAGGAAGCAGCAGAGCTGCTGTGCAGATTAGCTACTGCACTTGCATGGTGGGGCTGTCAACAGGCTGCTCCTGTCCTGGAGTGGAGGAGATACTAGAAAAGCAATTTTTGTATAACCTGCTTGCTAGACCAAGGCAAGAGTGACCCACAGAGCAGTCAAAATGCTCTGGTAGCATCAGCTCTCTCCTTGCCACCACTTTTCCCCAGGCTGCTGTCGTCTCTGCTAGGGCGTGAGTAGAGGAGTGCTCCTAACCCCAGGGTGGCAGCAGTTACGAGTAAGCGGCTGCTACCACCCGAACTAACCGTGCAGCCCAAGTGTTGCTTCTGCCCTGCACCGAGGGAGGAGCACTGTCCGGAGGGTGCCGTGAGATGCAATGTCCTGCTAGCCTGCAGAGAGCCCTAAAGCTATAGATTTAATGCTTTCTTTTTCTACAGCGAAATGCATATGTATGCTGCTCTGGAAGAGAAGAAAAATTAGGCTCAGATCTTGTAGACATTTTAATAAACGTCTGACTTTAAGCATGAGTAGTTTTAAGTCTGCGAAGGTACTCTTAGGCTTAATAATAAACATGTGTGTAGGGTTTTTTGTACTATAAGATTTCAGACAGGCCAAAGCTTGAAGAGCTCACAGCTCAGCATAGATGATTTACAGCTTAGGTCAGTATTTAGACAAAGTAATGTACAAAATACTTGGGGAAGCAAAAATAGAAAGTATCTAAGGAAATGGTGTGTTTCGAGGATGGATTTTGAGCAAGTGTCTGTAACTTTCAGGTTCTATAGAAATGTTAAAAGAGAAATCAGTTCAGATATGGTTGATCCAGTATTTAAGTATATTTTGAGCTAGTTCTTTTAAAGGAAGCCTACATTCCAGCATGTCTTCCTCCAGTAATTTAATTGGGATGTAGGTCTTTGAGCTAGTGGCTGATTAGAAAACATGACCTGCTTGAGAGATCAAGAAGGTAAATTGATAAATGTTGTAGCAAAGGTTAGTAATGTGTGAGAGAGTAGAAGCTGCTCTGGGCTTTGAGTCACTGATCAAGGTCAGCTGCAGTTCATTAAAATCTTTAGCGATTTAGATTCATTGTAAATATAGCTGCATACCATAGTTTATCTTGTAAACCTTGTGTATTGGTTGTTTAGCAATGCTGCACATTATTGCAACAGCTTTATGGCGGTAAATTTGTACCAATGTCCAAAGTAAAGTCCTGGGAAGCGTTTGAATTAGAAAAACAGGGACTGGAAGGAAGGTTGTGGGTGACAAAACTCACTTTCATAGCACAGCAGAACATGTCCTCAAAGTCCTGTCACATCCCAGTTCCTTTTGGCTTAACACCAGTGTTGTGCCCTAGCTTCTCTGATGATTAGAAATCTTTGTAGGAAAAACTGGCAGTCCTTAAACAGTTTTTCTTCCCTGGTGTTTATGTTGCTGGTGTGTTTGTGGAGAGCGGTCATACGTGCTTTCTGGCTTACATTTGGAATGGGGGAAAAAAGCCACAGTGTTGGTTTATTTCCTTACCTGAAGTAGGTTTTCTGTTCCCCTCATCAGATCTCTTTGTAGAGAACAGTACTCCGTGTTTGAGATGACGGCTCGCCTGTATGCCGAACAGTGCAGTATTTCTGTGTTTTCTGTGGTGCATCTTGGAGCTGTGCTTGCTCTTGCCAGGCCATGCCATGCTGCTGACCCTTCTTTCCGCGACTGAAAGCCCAGGGCTTTTACCTCCTCTTTTCTAGCTGACAGGCCTGCAAAATTCTGCCTTCCAAAACCTTGCGCTCAGTGCTAATGCTTCCCCCCCCCCCCCCCCCGCCACCTTGGTTACAGTCCTCAGGAACTTTCCCTGTGCAGCGTTGCCCTCCTTGTTGGCAGCGTTGTGCAGTTTTGTGCCTCTTCTTTCCTTCGGGACTCTGAAAGCACAGCACTTCGTGAACAGCTTCCTCTCAGCCATCTTCCCAAATATCCCACGTTCAGTAGATCCTCTCTAGTTCATGCTGACTTTGCTCGTGTTTGTTTTGGTGCTGTCGTCTGTTTGGTATCACTGGTCTGATAAAGTTCGTGCAATCTGTGATTTTACCACCTCCTGGATGGCGATCAAGGCATACTTCCTCTGAACCGCAGTCTTGACTGAACCATTAGCTCAGATAAAGCTACTGAGGTAGCGTCCGCGTGCTCCTTGCGGCAGCGTTCGGACGGTTTATTGCCCCTTTCCCAGCATCCTCCCGTTTCTTGGCTGCGGCGTTCGTTCCGCGTCGACCAGAGCACGTTCTCCGGGCAGCGAAGACTGTCGGCCCGGTTGCGTCCGTCACAGGCCTCCCCGTGTGCTCTCAGACTTGAGCTTTCCTGTCCCACAGACTGACTTCACGAAACCAAATGTTGCAGTTTTACGTGCACCGATTAATATGTGCTTTAAGTGGATATAGTAAATAAAATACGTTTGCGGGTGTTCTGGTAGGAGCACAGAAATGTTCTTTACAGCTTGACTGAATATCTTTCCTTTAGGTTTTTCCTGATAGAGTTGTGTTGCCATGTGGTTAAACTGATGTTAAATCTACTAAAAAAGTGCCTAACAGAAATACTTTAAAGTACTTTTCTGGAAGCATAACTGTGAATCACTTTAAGCTTAATGGTTTTAAAAAAATCTAGAACAAAAGAGTTTTTTTCCCTACAACAGCTGTGCAGTTTTATTAAAAATTTAAAGAAATCTTATGTGTCTAATCCTTTGAGCGGATGTGTAATTACTTGGCTTGGGCTCTTACACATGGATAACCTAGCTGTACAGTGAGACAAGATTCTTATGTTTAATTTAAAGAATCATGGATGTGCTTTGGAGATTATCAACACCAAGCTTCGTGAAGGAATACAAAACCAGAACAACTATTATACATTATCATTTGTTATACAGATGTTACAACCCATCTGACTAGCAGATCGTGCAGTTTGCAATAGCCTTAGTAAATGATGGTAGGATATGTAGAATAAAAAAATGAAATCTGTTCTTTTAAAAAAGTTTTCGCTTCTTTAATTTGAGATTTTTCCTCTATATTCAGAATTTTGCGTTTCTTGTGTGTTCTGTTTAGGAGAACCTGTTGCTTATTTGATCGATTATTCAAACTCTGCATCAACTTCTATCTGTAACAAACACCTTTTTCAACTGCACTGTGACTGTTAAATATGAAACGTGATTCAACAGTGTCTAGGCCTGGAACAAGCTGTTATCTAAGGTGTGCAGAAGAAATTTATTAAGTTAATTTTTAAGGGTTATATTGTATCTCGCATAATGTTACTGCCATAGGTTAGGTGGTTGAAAATTTTCTGTATTTTTAAGGTTCAAGAGTGTAATCATACAAGAACAATTGAAAAACAGCTTTTTTTTTTTTTTTTTTTTTTTTAGGTATTTTTGTCAGGATATGTATGCTAGGTACTTTTATCAGAATATGTATGATTCATTATTTAAAATCTTGAAAAACTAATCAGCATCTGAGATGAATTATGATCTTTTCAATAAAGTTTGAGATACAAGTCAAAATCATCCCTAATGTGAGCAGGTACAAGTCCACTGAAGTCAAGTCTGCTTACCATCAAGCTGATTTCAGCCAAGGGACATTTTTTCCTTATTTTCCTTTTTTATTTTTCCTCCTAATATTCTTCATATTAGTTGCATTTTTTTATATTACAATTGGTTGTAGTTACTTTGGTAGGTCAAACAGATATCATACAGTTTTCTTCCATAGAAATCATGTGTGCACATTATTTTCAAAATCTGTATTACAAAGTCTTTTATCCTTTTATTAGTTTAGTACTTAAGCCCTAGACATAAGAAAGAAGCCTATCAGTGAAAATCAATTGAAATGCAGTTAGATACAGATCTGATGTACTGTGCAAGGAGGCTTAGACACAGCACAATAAAATCAATTAAGTCCTCTCCAGCCCCGTACAGTTTTACCCACCCAATCACTTTTCACACATTCCCTCCATTAGCTTTGCTAGAGTTTTTTTACATGAATTATGATGAATGAGACCCTTGTTATGAATATATAGATGGGTCATTACCCTATGAAAACCAGACTCTACTGGTGCGTAGTGATTAAGGCTTTCTGCTGCTACTGTCAGTAAAGTTCAAATTCATCTGCCTCAATCTATGATAGGGAAGCTGTAGTCATTGTTGTTTAATTCACTTAACAATGCTATAATTGTCATTTGTTTTTGTTCATCTTAGTAATTTACATAAATCCTTTTGTATTTGTTAATAATTTGGATTAGTTATCAAGCTTAAGGAATCTAAAAGATCAAATAAACAAAAGGGAAATAAAAAAAAAAAAAAAAAAAACACAAGAGAGACTGGGCCTAGCCAGACAGATGTGAACAGCAGATTAAATGTTAGTTGTGTACAATGCCAAAGAAATTAAATATTTTGGATAGAGAAGTTAAATACATACAAAGTACAGACCAGATCGTGGGACAGACGTGTGTAGCACCTTACCCTCAAAACTATTTTTCCTTTATGGGAGTGGACTGCTTAGTTTAATTAGAATTTAAATTTAAACCTTAAATATTAGCCAAGCAGACAGGGACGACTGGAACGAGAGCTCTGTTGTATGAATGCTTTATGCAAATGAAGATGGAACTAAAACAAGGTTCCTTGAAAAATCTGCCCTAGTAAATTAGCGGAAAATGCACCGCCATAAACAGCTGTTGCATTTTAATCAAGCATCTGTAGAGTGTATTTTGCTTTGTGTTACAAACAAAACAAAACAAAAAAAGCACCCAGATTGTGGCAACCTCATTTTATATGCAGAAATTAACCCATTCTGAACTGCTAAAAAGCAGTATTTCCCAGGTTAGAGCCATAATTTGCTGAAGGGGTAGAAGTATTTTAACTCACTGACTTTCAGTTTACGTTGTTTTGTTTAAAAACCAGTATTTTTAATGGAAGAATCACTAGCAAATTTTACTTCTCTGTTATTCTTGGGAGGTTTTTTTGCTTCTTCAGTGTCATATTTTGAAGTATGTTTTATAAAGAAATTGATGCAAATGGGTTTAAAGAGTGTTTCCGCTGTATACCTAGTTCTGCACAAATTGGAACTAATCTTGCAAAATAGTTGAGCTGTCAGGTCCTATTAGAAAATGTTCTTTATATTCATGTGATACAGAATCATACGTCTTGGTTTTCAAAGAGTTAATAAACACCCCGAGCTGTGCTGATCTTGTAGCTTTAGTGAGCCTTAATCTGTAAGCTTGATTACCTCCTAACCCTCAGTCGCCTGCCTCCCTCCTAACACAGCGGGAGTTTTACGGCAGCATTAGTGGCATTTTGCCCAGCTTTGGCTTTAGGGAAATCATTCAGTGAGAAAGAAAAGCAGAAGGACTGGATCTGTCTACTGCTGTGAGGTCATTAACACAGCAGCATGGCAAGAGGCGCTGGAGGTGGCAGGCCCCGCTGCTGCCTTGCCGGCCCCGCTGCTGCCTTGCCGGCTGCGTTCCCTTGTGCTTTTAATGGTGGTTGGACGTGAGGTGCCCTCACGGGCGCAGCCCGGCTTCCTCCGGAGCGATCTGCAGAAATCGTTCCCAAAGTGCGTGGGTTTCTTTTTTTTTTTTTTTTTTTTATTGTCCATGCAGCGCATATGCATTGGTGTATGTTTCTTGGTCTTTATAATAGCAATATTCCTGCAGATTTATGTACACCGTGCTTTTTGTGCACACTCAGGCAGACAGGAATATTTAGTAGAGTTTGCTCTCGCTCCAGGAAGACTCACAAATGGGAATAATTCTTAACCGTCGTATACACTGAATGTTCTTTATTTATAACGCTAACCAAAATGAATGGCCTTGTTCTGTCTACCTGACTCAGAGGGAGTAATCCCTCTCTCTGCGAGTAGTGGAGAGTCGCCCTTTTAACGGGGGAGCGAGTGCAGTGCAGGGCTGCAGGCCTGCTCGGGACTGCTGGTACTCAGCACGAGTCGTCGGGGTTGCGCTGCCTTAGGTAACGTGATGTCCCATCACAGTTTAAAGTCGTATTTGATCTCCTGCTTTACTCTAGGCGCCTTTTCTGTTAATATTCACAAAACCTGTTTACCTCTGTCACCTCTATTATCCCAAGGAGGTATATGCGGCTGCATTTAAACTATCGCAAACGTGCACCAGAATTACACGGCTTCTGTAAGTGAATTAGCAGAGTGCTGTGTTTACACCAGCTGAGGATCTGGGGCCAAATCCCCTATTTGACAGTGGTCACCAACATGTAGATGTGCTCTGCGACTCAAAGCTAATTGCTGGAGTTAGACCGAGGCAGATGACTGTGAGACAGCGTCTGCTTCTGGAAAGCAGCACTGGCACTTTTTACTTACTATTAAAGTTTTCCAGCTCAGAAGAAATAGTACTGCTCGGCATCATGCCAAAAAGTAACCGAGAGTGTGTTGCTGGGTTGGTTAGGGGGAAGAGCCTGTTTGTAGCTGGAAGCCAGGTAGGTGTGGGGTGTCCAGCCTGGGAGAGCCTCCCCTCTGCTGGAGTCTGGCTTCTCTGCTGGGTAGGTGCAAGTGGGAGTTTTTTTGGGTGCCATCAAACTATACCTGATTGCTATAATGAGAGCTCTAAAATCTGTCAGCGTTTTCATAATTCAAGCAGCAGCTTTGGTGATGTGTAGACACCATCCTAATTACCATTTGTTGCATTCACTTTGCAATCCAAGTATTTGTTAAAGGGAAAAATAAGTGAGAGCACTGTTATAAAATAGGATAAATAAAAAGCAAATCCTTGGCTGAGATGAAGTAAAACTGTCTTTAGAAAAAGTGTCGTCCTGGGGAACGCTGTGTTGTCTTATATTCCCCTCTTGTGTTTGAAAGGCAGATGGAAAGCAGTAATGTGCATCTTCCACGCAGTATTTCTGCATTATTCTGGTGGCTGGTTATAAATTGCTTCTGACTCTTCAAAACACACCATTTCAGCTGAAGAACTTCTAGCAACAAAGTGGCATACAACACAAAAGCAAATTAGATAAACTCCCGCTTGCATTTTCTAAATGAAGTTGAGGCTGGTAATGTAGTGTCAGGTTGTTCTGGTAGCAAGCTTTCGGCATCTTTAGTGACCTTGAAGGTTTAGTGACCACGAAGGCCACAGTTTCTTAGCCTGGTAGCAAGAGAAAACATCTTTATTTCTCATTTCATTTGAAATTTGACTGTGCCATTTGTGTTTTATTGGCACTAATGTGCCAGACTAGGCTTAGTTCTCGAGTGGAAATTCAGTCACTGCCTCCTTAAGAAACTAGGAAAATAATGGACCATGTTTGGATTGAGAAGCATTGAAGCTGAAGACTCTTGCTGTCTGTTCCACTTTTAACCTCTTTGTTAGTTTTAAATATATATCCTAATATTCCGGGGTATCCCAGGCCAATTTAGGCTCTGCAGTTTAAAGGTGAAGGTTGCATACTATTCATACAAGAAATGGTATTTGCAGATTAGTATGGATATATGCAGATATGCACTAAGCTGTCACAGTTTCACCTATTTCACCCCTTGTCTTTGTAAGAGAAAATACTGGCAGATGGGGGTCAATCTATGTATGTTTCTCTTCCCTAATTACTTACCAAGACATGCAGAATTGAAAATTTTCATGTATATTATATATCAGTTATTATCAATATAGTATAAGGCCTATGGGAAATAGAAGAATTGTATTTTCCTTTCTGCTCTTCCAGAGAATAGACATAAGATACGCTGAGTATGAGGGGTGGCTTTAAAGTGTTAGCATCCAGCTACACTGATAAGTAGGAGTAGATACAGAATGTTAACCTACAAATTATATTTGAATTAAAATCTTTTGCTTTTGATACCAGACTGTAGTTTTGCACTATTGTAAAATCCTTGCCAGCACTTAATATCCTCTTTCTTTTCAGTGACCATGCTGTGACCTTTCAAAATAAAAGTTGCAGATCGGAAGTAACTGGCTGAGAATTAGTGGTTGGTATATTCCAGTTTACATAGAAATGTCCTCAGTTAAAATATGGTTCATTCATCGGTCAAACCGTCCTTACTTCCTTTAATTGAATTAAGATGGGCAAATGAGAGATGTGTGCAAGACAGAAAAAAATTCTTTTGCAAATCACTGTTATCCTTTCAATAGTGTAA
The DNA here is from genome assembly GCF_028389875.1 of Rhea pennata. NCBI lineage: Eukaryota > Metazoa > Chordata > Aves > Rheiformes > Rheidae > Rhea > Rhea pennata. The sequence goes on from NC_084682.1 coordinate 3,164,179, forward strand.
AACGAATCAATTAAAAGCATGTCAAAGCATCTTAACACATGCACAACTTTGAAGTAGAGAATATTTCATAAAAGTGGAAATTTAAATTGGAAATAGGAGAATGCAAATTAGATTTTACAATTATACATAATCTAATTTTTCTTTTTGAGAAAGATAGATGACTATTATTTGATCATATTTTATACACTGCTGCATCTACTGTAATCAATTTTATAAGTTGTTCATTTTAAAAACATCCTCCTGTACTTTTTGTCTCATTGAATTGTAGCAGCAGCAACCAAAACAAAAGGTTTATGCTGCTAGAGTGAAGCATCCTGTCTGTTAGTTGGGAGAACAGCTAAATACTAGGCCCAGAATATAGTTGATAAAATGTGACTTCCAAAAGTACTTACGTCTTGATATTCTTCTCTTATGCATTGCCTGATCAACGGATTATCAGGAAGCCACTCCACATATCTCTTTTTCATTGGAAGTAATTCATATAATAGAAATATATATGTAGTAGCAAGATCTTTAGTGAAAGACACAAGTTTCAAAGACAGAAGCCTCTGCTAGCATGATACTTCTTTTTAGATTCTGTCCTTTTTTCTCATCCAATAATTTCATGCTAAATATTTTTATAGATTTATTTAAGCTATTTTATCTTAAAAATTGTCTCTGTTTCTTTGGGGAGAACAGTAGTTTTCATAGTACCAGAAATTTCAAAAACTACGTTTTCATCATGAGCCCCCTGTGTTATTTTACTGTAAAAATTTTAGAAAATGCACTGTTTGCCTGGTGTGTGTTGTAGTTTATTTTCATGCTGTTTTCGGGGTAGGGGGGGAGCTGAAGGAGTACACCGGGAGGTAGAAATTCCAGCTCTTTTGTAATGCTGTTGCCTCTTTCTGATAGGCAGCTTTATTTGTGCCTGGCTTGCTTATTGCTTGTCCTATAAGACACGTGTAGAAGTAGAGAGAAAAACAGCAAAAATGAGATGATCGTTGCAAGAAGCTCCAAACGCTTTGACTAACAGATTTTGAGTTATTTATTGATGTTTTTGCCCACTGGCAGTGTAAAATGTGTGTCGGTTGTCATCACCAGTAACAATTTCAGCACATTGTGTTCCTTTTTTATTTACACCGGTGGCAACACGCTTATAAACCGCGTGGCTGGCGTGGGTCAGGAGGTCACCGCGGGAGGTTAAGAGCGGGAAGGGTCGTCGGCTATTAACCTGAGTTTAGCAGCAAATAGTGCAAGCCTGCTGCGTAGCGGGGCCTCAGCGCCTGCCGAACGTGCAGAACTTTTGTGCCTCAAAGAATTTAGCTGTAAGATCTTTTCTAGTTTTTTTGCTTCGTTTTGGTAATTAAGTCACCTAGGTGTTTTATGTGCAGCTGTCCGTGCGGGCTTGCTGCTCTTTGCACCGAAGTTGAAGTACCCATTTCGGGCTGGAATCCCTTCTTCTTGGAAGTGCTGGGAGTTTACCATTGCTTTTAGTAGGAGCAGAATCAGGCTGCTCTAGAAGCATCAGAAAACAAACAAACAAAAAGGTTAGTAGCAACAGTGATTGAAACCTGAATTCAGAATAGATGAGTGAACAGTGTGTGTGTGTGTGGGGGGGTATTTTTATTTTTTAAAAGAAAAATGGGTTTTTCTTCCATGTACAAAAAGTTTTCCATTTTTATCAGGTTTTCAGGAATGTGCAAATCCAGGCTATTGATAAAAACCCAAAATCATGATTTGCAAAAGTGGCAAGAAATTTGGTGCTCACCTGGGTGTGCTGAAGCGTCCTGCTATTGAGAAAGTGCCAGCCCTCTAAAACCAGTTCCCACTAAGGTGTTTCAAAATGAGCACTGAAAGAGAAAAGGTGCCAGTTTCGCTCACTGTTTAAAATCTCCTGGCTGACATGTTTGCAAAGGATGGCTTGTCAGTCTTTAATTTATTCAAGCCATACATGTAACAACTGTGAGGGATCAAGAGAAAAGAATATTCCCATAGGCTCTTTCACCTTCTTGATATTTATTATGTTTCTTCAATATAAACTTTTACTTCTAATACTCTAAAGGTAGAGTAGTTTTCCATTATACAGCTTGTATACTCTGTTTTCTGGAATCTTTTAAAGGTTTAAAATTCGTAACAAATAAGAAGTACAGGACTTCAGCTATCTGTTTCAACTCATTATCCCACAGTACTGAAAGCTGTCAGTGCTGTTAAGAGACAAAACTGTTCCCATTGATGTTCCCTGTATTTACAAGTTGCACTGTGTTTTGAATCGTGTATAGTCCTGAATGTCTCTTCACCACTGTGCGCTCTGAAAGTTAATGTACCTGTTTGAAATTCCCTCTGTTCCCATCTTCGCCGTACGTTTGACATAACGGTGTTTCCCCGAGAGCGCTTTTTGTCTGGTCTGCCTGGCAATTGCTCCTGCAACATCAAAATACTCTGTTTAAACCCTTTTAGAGAAAGCTGGAAATTTACAGTTAGAGTTAAACATGTTAGCTTAGTGTTTCCAAAGATACCTAGTGGATTTGAATACACAGATCTAATGAATTTTAATGGGAATAAGCTTTGAATTATGTAAAATATAGTAGGATGTTCGTCCTGAACCAAACTAAAATAATCTTTTAAAGAAACATTTTAATACATGGTTTATCTAACATAGATACTTTTGTACAGGTTTCTTTCAATGCTAGGTCTGTTCTGGTAAGCAGTGTATCTAGGATAATTTCAGCCCAAAAGCTTTTCATTTTCCTAAAGAATTGTGGATTTTCTTCCACGATTATATTCAGAAAAGTTATCTACATCTGCCTTTAGAATAGTCACTGAGTCCTGTTGTTTTGATGTTCAGGATCTGATTTGTAAATAAAACTTGCAGTCTGCCCCTCTAGCGGATCTTTTGCTCACGCACAGAAATGTATGTAGTGCAATATTCTTGAAGAAAAGTTTGCCTTCAGAGGCTGATGCATGCTAGATGGTGCTTATTGAAAGCACAAAGCCACATTATTTATATATATTGTATTTGCATAATACATGAAAGTAGAAAAATATTTTTTCCCCTTTTCACTCTGAGGGCAGTGCTCAGAGCCAGACTTTTCACCGCCGAGCGAGGAAGGACTTGCGCTGTGGGAAGCAGCTCGGCATGGCAAGCGTGAGCGGTGCCGAGGGGGGAACAGCGCAGGCAACCGGAGTCGTAGCATTCGTAGCAAATCGCTCATTCATTGCTTGAACTATTTTATGAGAATGTTTTCTAAGGCTAACATCACCATTTTCAGTCTACATAAACTATTGAGGGAATTACAAACTCATTGCGTTTGGTTGTGTAACAGGACTGGATTTCTGGATTGTTGCAATATGTGCACACCAATGGTGTTACTATTAATTTTCTGAATCAAATCCGGTGTGAGGAGCCAGATGGCTTGGGAGCATCTTGTCATCCCAACCATTACAAACACATCTAGCCATAAAAAAAAGAAGATTGAACTGTGATTTCACAGATTTTTCATTAGTTAATCTGGGATAGAGAGGCTTCAAAGATTCCATCAGTTAATTCTCTCAGCACTTGGGGAAATTTCTGGCAAATTGTGCTAAAGCTGGTTTGAAATCCAAGCTGAAAATCACTGCCTAAAAGAAGCTGATATTCTATACATGCCTGTATTGCGTTAAAAAAATAATAATTAAAAAAAAATTATGAAATACAAATAGGTTAATAAAACTCCTGTTAGGAATCAGACTGAAGCTGATGTTTTAGAAACCCCTTTGAATGCCTTTATTATCCGAAGTAATCAGTGAATCTGTCCTGATCTGTAATCTGTTTCATTCCAAATGCTTTTTGAAAGTGTTTACGAAAGTCAATTTTTTTTTTAAGTATGCAAGTGATAAAACAAACAAAGATTTTTTTTTTCCTTTTTGGCTAGCTGTAATGCCACTTTCACCTTTGCAAACAGACCTACTAAATAATAATCAGTTGCAATCTGTGAATTTCCCTCTTCTTATCAATTATTAAGTATCATAAACCTTCTGTTTGGATAATCTTGGCACCACTTTAAGCGTTAACAGTAAATTTATTTTTAATTAAATCTGTGCATTGAGAATAAAATGAGGCCCTTCTGCATACTAAACAGAACACATATGCCACCTCTACTTATTATCAAAAAATCTGATAATGCTTATGAAAGTTGTAAAGCCTACAGTTCACTGTCTGTGTCCCATTTAGCGTCAGTATTAGATAATGGGATAACATCCAAAGTGAATAGCTGACATTTCTTTGGAAGCGCTGGTTGAGAATATTCCCCTTTTACGGAACACTTTTTACATGCGGTTCAGAACATTCTGGCTTCAGCATAGCTACAGGTGACCAGGAAATACGGATGTAGTTAGTATGCCGGATACATTCCTGGGGCAACGCTCTGGAATACAGAAGAAGCAGTTTGCCCTGTCAGACGTACTGATTTGAAAGTTTAAAGTTGTTATTATTGTAAGTTGCGGTTCTTTTCTTTTGATTATTTTTAGCTGATGATTTAGTCACCGTTTTTTCTCAAAGACAGTGGTGAAGAGCCATCAGCTCGTAGCTCCACAGGAGGAAAAACAGTTCTACAAAAAAAGCTCTGGAATGTTTTGACAGTTCAGTTCAGGAAACTTTCTTGTGCCCAACACGAGATGCGGCCCAGTGGAAATTCCTTTTTACGTGTGTGTTTCTGTTAACCGCTTTGCTAATGAGAATGGTATCTGAAATCACCGAGCGCCTATGAGCTGCACAGGAAGCCTCCCAACAGCGCTGTGAATCTCATCATTTATTTTTTCAAACTGCTACTTCCAGCTCTGGGGCCGGTGACATTCGCCCAGAGGGAAACACCGGTCGGCGGCCTGCACTGGGCAGCCATTGTCCGCCGCGTCCCTGCACGAGCGCGTGAAGCTGTTTGCATAGCGTGCTAACTCGGTCAGGGTCAGCTCCAGTCTGTGGCCGCTAAAAATGAAAAACATGCCCCAACCGGGACAAGAGCAGGGTCAACAGCTGGCAAAGGATATGGCAATCATTTATATAAATATGCTTTCTCAAGCCCGCAAAAACAAAAATCCCGAACCCAACAGCTGGGAAGGGTTGGAAGTAGCCCCAAGGCTGGTTAGTTCCCTTCCAGATGGGGAGGTTAGACTGGGGCTAGCCAGACTGCTCCACATAGACTTCCGATTCGCATTAGAAATAAAAAGAGTGGAGGAAAGGAAAAAGGAAGAAAAGCTACAAGCATGACTGCTCTGTTTTTCACCTAACTTAATCAAATAAGTGAAGAGTTTCCGAGACGGAAGGCTTGCATTTATTGGTATTCACGCTCGGTTTTCTGTGTTTATCACGGTGTCTGATACACTCCTTAACTGTTTAAAAGGGAAGCATATATATTATATAGAATAGTATATATGTAATGTCATGGTCATTTGTAGACAGATTGAGGAATCATGTGAAGACTTATGCTCCGTTTACGTCTTCTGAATACTTGCATATTCCGCTTCGAAGGAAGGAAAGACGAGGACTTAGGTTGGCCTCGCCTCTAATTGGCGGATACAGTTTATTTCTGCAATTTCCTTTACCTCTAGCTGTGTTCTTAGCACGGTTTTATCTGTCAAGTCAAAAAAGGATTCTTAAACTTAGCACCAGCATGTCACGATACAGCAAAGTGTGGCTTTTAAACTGTAGTGATACAAGTCTTAAACATGAGTGCTTTGTGCAGTTCACAAATACGCCTTTAGTTTTTGTGGTACAGAGGAGACTGTTTTAGTGATACACCTGTATGATCTGTACATAGCAGTAATTTCAAACTCATCACATAAACGCGGACGGCATATGGCAGGTGCATGTTACATCCACCGAGCAAATCCAAACCTCTATATTTAACTTATATAACTTTAATTCAAAAACTTCTAAAAACACTTTTCTCGGCTGATTTAATAACGATGTCTTTTGTTACTGAGACAAATCTCTTATAATAAAAGAGAATTTATACTGTTACTTGTCAAGATGGATTAGGTTTCTCAGTAACATGCTCAATGCTTTATTTGTCCTTCAGCAAGAGCTCTAACCTGTAAGTTGCTTAGCATATTGCTCAGAGTTTGCACAAAATGCCACCAAATGCTGTTCTGTAATGCTGATTAGACAATGTCCCTTAACTGGCACTGTGGATCAGCTAACAAAATCCAAGATCACTGTTTCCAAAGTTGTCCATGAGAGTGGAAGTTCACTTGAAATTCGGTGGAAATTCAGAGGCTGCCTTCGTAAGAGAAAATCACAGTTGTTTCTTTTTCATATAAAGTTGGAACTTCCAGTTCTTTAGCCGTGTATCCCAGGAGACTGTTCAACACCATCGTCTTGTGACTGGTGATTAGTTCTTTGCTTTATTTTTTTAAAAGAGTACACATTTGCTTTCTTTTTGTTTTGTGAAACACAGTACTTTCAGTCTTGGGCTGAAAGTCCACATTTTCGTAGTAGTTTGCCAAAAATCCAGTCATTTATCCAGTCATTTTCCTCTGTAGCATATACTTTTCTTTAGACTGTTTTTAAGGATCTTCCAAGGCTGGTACTTTTCTGCAATCACTGCCATGATAATTTTCTAGTTTACTTTATATTGGCCTCTTCGTCAGTTATTAAGAAGAAAAAAAAAGCAAAAAAAAAAAAAAAAAAAACAACTTGTGAAAGACTTGAGCTCCTTCTGTGGCAAGAAGTAGGTATATTATACCTATATATAGGTACCTATATAATATTGTACCCCATGGAACACTCCACTTGTGGTATGGGTCAACCTCGGCTTGGAGTGGCCAGGCAGGGAGAAGTCTAGGCCGCCAGGAGCCGTTAAAGGTTGTTTCCTTCAGCTTTATTGCCGTGGTGGTGTGAGGGAAGCCCCTTCACAGCTGCTGATAGTGTTTTGTTACCACTAATTTTACATTGTGGTTCTTTCATTTGACCCCACCGTGACCGGTGGTGTCAGTTCTTTAGTGATTGTAAAGTCATTACTCAAGCATTGAAGGTTGAGACCTGGGACTTTACTACCTCTTCATGCATGGCGAGAGATTTTCTCTTCTTTCTGCTCCATATGCAGGAAGTGCATAAAATAATACTCATGTAAGCTGTATTTTCCCTGTTCAGTACATGTTACATTCTGTAGATGAATGGTAAATTCTGAGCCAACAGCTTCACAGCAACAGAAAGGAGTGTGCTGGGGCCTGGGTTGGTTTTTCAGGAAACCAAAATCGTGTTATGGTCGTAGGGATTCATCTTTTATTTCGGCAAATAATTTTTCAGAGTGAGGCTAGAAGAATTCCTTGGTAGCTGTTCGGCACTGCAGCAGTTCTCCGGAACACCGAGTCACACATACGTAGCTGGGGAGTGAATATTGATTTCAACTTTGGAACATTCGGTAGAACTGCTTACAGTTAGGAAAAAAAGAAAGAATAAGGACTTAATGTTCGGGTTAGCTGTGCGAGTATGTTCACAGATGCAATATTAATCTTTTGTGTTTGATCTTATCTCTCTTCCTCTTGGAAAAGACCAGTAAAACAAGGTAATTTAAAACTACCTGAACACATCCTTCCACCTTACTGTTAGGCCCCGAAGTCATAACCTCTTGACCTCGGAGGTTATGGGTCTAGCGCTTTCTTATCCTCCCTGATTTCTCAGTATCTACCCACTTCCTCCGCAACATTAGAGCCTTGTTATATAAGGAAATTGGAAACACCAATGGGCCTGTCCAGGGCTGGCAATCGCCTTCCGAGATAAGACGTAGCCTCTGCCTTGGTCTGAGGAGGACTGAGGATTTTAAATAGAAATATGCATGAAGGGTATTTAAGAATGCTGAAGTGCTTTGTAGTGGCCGGTTAGAAATACACGTACTGAAGAAATGAATCTTGTTTCTTTGATGGCCTTTTCTACTCAGAAATAGTCATTTGACTATTTTTTATGAAAACATACCTTGAGACTTTTAGAGCTAAAGAGAATAAATATTTAAATCAGAATACTTTGGAGAGTTTTTAATACTATTAAGGATTAACGGAGAGAATTGTAAGATAAAAGATTAATAGGAGAAATACTAATAACCTGCTTGATCTCTTTTGTTGTTGTTGCTGACTTTGGACTTCTAAATTTTTTCTCCTAACTCTTGTAGAACTGAAAAAGCTGCTTAAATGTGCTTATGATGATATCGCAGGTTAATTTTAGAGGTGGATATCTGAGCCAGGCTCTACCTGCAAGGCAGTGAGCTCAGTGGAAAATGTTTGTATTGCAGGGAGAAAGAGAATGCAGTAATTTTAAGGCCAAGTAGTGTCATTTCTTCTGAAGACTTCTATTAGACTTCTGTCTTGAGAAGATGAATTTTAATTTTCTAAAGTACCCGCTCTTTAGTTTCTGTAAAATGAAACTCAGTACTAAGAGAACTAAATGGGGTCTGGTTATCTAAACAGGGTAAATAGTTTAAAGCAATAGATTATTATTCTTTATCAAGTTAAAGACTTAGGTGTATGTGTTGTCCCTAGAACACAAAAACAGGCATTAAAGCATATCTGTATTTGCAAAATAATAATTTAGATATATTTCTCTCTTGTATTATTTATTGTATGTAAAGCTTAATACATGCCAGAATAATGCTCTTTGAGTATGGCAGTGTTGCTCCTAGAAACACTCACAAGTAACAGTAGTTGGAAGAAATATGATAAAACTAATAAGTGTAAATTTGTTTACTTAGTCTGATAGAAACAGAGAGCCAGGTGAGAGAAAACTTCAGGTATTTCAAGTATTACTATGTGAAATAATCAGTAGGAAGCACCTGAGATTGATAACATCCAGAAGATGTGCTTGAATAATTTCAGATCTGTAATCTGAGTCCAATAACTCTCAGGGCACAAAATCTGCTTTACAAAACATACGAATAATTCTTTGTTGTTATTCGTTGTAACAAACCTGGTGCTGAGGAGAATGAGTAGCCGAATGTTTCTTGAGGCCAGTTTTCTGCAAGGAAAGCACGTAGTTGGTCTAGGAATGTAAACTTCACGTATTAGCAATCTGCAAACGTCTTGACAAAGAAGAGCTACCATCTGTAAGAGCAGGGCTTCCTGTGAATTTCTGAAGGACATAGGTTTCTTCTGAACTATAGTTCAGTACAGTTTTAGCTAGAAATTTCTGTTCCTGCAGACTAAGATGGGATGGGTTGGAATAGACCCAAGTCATCTTGATGGCTGTGAAGGCCAAAGAATGTCTCAGATGTAGAAACGGAAAGAAGACTGTGCGTTAAACAAAAGGTGGCAAAATAATGTTAGGCAACAAGAGTTTTCCTTACAAATTTTAGTAATTTAAGGTAAACATATTGTCTGGTAATTAACATCTCCATTTCTTGGACTACGGTTCTACAGCACATTAGTTGTATTAAGGGAGGTAAATTTTAACTTTTCTGCTGGCAGTTCAAGACATACTGTTGATTTAATCTCATTGAAATGCTCAACAAAGAACAACCGATCCAGTAATACGGGAACTTGAACAGGAAAGACCAAAGAAGAAGTGAAAAATAAACTATACAGTATCTGACATGCTGAGAACTTCGTGTAATGAGCAAAAAAGAATTCATAAAATGAAGCAGTAATTCCTTTCCAGAAGACTAACCAAATGGAAATTTTCAACACATGGAACTGGTTAATTAATAGTCAGGTCCATCATTTCACTTTAGGATTTTGTATTTAAGAAAGAGTCTCTATATATAACACAGAGATAGATTACAAAAAAAAATTGTTTAAATTGCAGTACTGGAGGCTTAGTAATTTTAAGTCACTTTCAGGTTTACATAATGCTAAATTGACTGTACTGTCTTAGTATTTTCAGATTCTTCTCTAGAATAAATTTCCTCCTCTTCCTTGTTCCCATTTGAGTCGGGAGGACTAGGTCCTGTTACAGCAATTGGTGGAGCTCTTGGTAAATACGATCATAATCCTCCTCCTGTATGGAGTGTCCAAAGAATCAGGGCCATGCTATAGACGTATATGGTTGACCTCAATTATTTTCTGTTTACTTATTTTTAGTAATCATTATATGTAAGAACATCTTTATAAATTCCTCTGTAAATGTAGCTTCACTCGTGAATTATCTTAAGTGCTTTTCCTTAAGAAATTCATCCTGAGAATATCTTTTCCTTAGTAGACGTCTCTGGTTTTGCAGGAGCAAAACCGATGAAAGCAGTAGCTGTTGCTTGAAGACATCCCTTCCTTCTCGCAGGCCGCAGCTCCGAGGTGTGCCCGCACGCCGGCTCGCTGGTGGGGTCGAGCCGGCTGTTGTTGCAGGGCTGCGTGCCGCGGCCGAGCAACCCGCCGCGCCGACTGGCCGCCCTGCTGCCCCTTGCCGAGCACAGCTGAGGCCGAGGAGCAGACTGAGAAGCAGTATGAGTTTCATTAGCAAAGTTTAAATCTTTAGCTACGTTACAAACCCTCCAAAACACAAAAATCGCTTAAGGTAGAAGGGTTTGCTTTGGCCAGCAATAAGGAGAGCCGTTCGAAAAATTCAAACCTAGCTTTGTATTTTAACCACATTGTAAGCTTGTCTGAGATGCACAGAGTTTGGATTCAAGAATCATTTAATTTAAATGTTTGTTTTATAAAGCAAGCAGGTGAGCTAGACCAAAAGAAAAGATTCATGGTACAAAACAAAGTGTTTTAAAAGACAAAAATGTCCCTTCACATTAAGTCTTTCTTTTTTCCTTCTTTTTCTTCCAACATGAAGCAAAGACTTAATTAGCTTTGGTATTAAACTTCAGTAGCTTAATGTCATACTATTGTTCTTACAAATATCTAATATATGTTGATACATTTTTTTTTGGTATTTAAATTCTTACCTGTGACCTGTAGTTATACACACTGAAATGTTACTTGTATGTGACCTAAAGAAAGGAGGAATGCTTCATGGGATTCAAGGCTTCCTCAATAAGCAAAATGTGTTTTAATCACTGTAGACCAAAATTTTGTCCCTAGTTTCTGATTCTCATTCTGTCATAACACAGTGAACAGCAGAAGGGGACACTTGCATCACGGTTTATGATGATGTTTTAAAAACAACATTTTAATAGAGTTTTAAAATAAATACATATGTACACATACATCTATATATATATATATATAATAAAATTAATTTGGAAGAATTTTTTCTTTAAATCATGGTTGTCCAGCATATAGGCCATAGTCCAGCAAAGCACTTACGCACATGCTTAACCTCCAGCATGTGAGGAGTAGAAGTCAAGCACGTGCTTAAGTACCTCCTTTGCTCTACTCTGTCTGCTAGTGATAGACCACAGGATGCTTGATTTCTGCAGTAGCAGGTGAGTCATTTTATTAATCTCTCTATTTTCTGAAGTAATTTAATGACAACTCTTCAATTTGAAATAATGATTTCTGGATTTTTTGGCATAAGGTAAATTCTGTATATCCATCCGTGCGTTTGTAGTGTGACTGTTTAAAAATACGTACTTTTGCCTTCTGTCTGTGCTAGTTTTTAGAATCTCCGGATTGTTTTTATGGCTCCTCAGCTAGAACTTAAAACTTTGTTGTTGAGATAAGAGTCAGTCGGTATCAATCTGTAGGGAAATCACTCAGTCCACAAATAACTTTTTGATGCTTTAACAGCTTATTTTCTGTTTAGTAAGACAAAATTAATTATCAGAATTATTTGATTGATGAGAATTTCAGTCCTGACAGACCACCTCCTGTAGATCTTTATTGCTTTTAGAAAAAGAATTTTTTAAAAAAATATTAAAAATAGGGTATGAAGAAGAATAAAGGAGACGCAAGCCCATGTGTGTGTACGCCCTTTCACAGCTGGGGTTTTGGCAAAGTGTCATTCCTGCTGTTAAACATGGTGACCTTGCTGCCTATGATTTACTAACTGTTTTACAAACATTTCCTCACTCTGTGAGGTTTGATATGTTCTCCATCCTCAACAGCTCAACAGAGTCACTCAACCACTGAGCCAAACCTGCCTTTGTTTACAGCTTTTCCGGAAATTTTCACAGAGAAAAAAACTTTCTCCTTTTCCAATGTTTTATTTTTAAGTCAACACTTTCTGTGGTTTATTTGTGCAGAGCAACATTCGGGTACAAGGTATTGCACCGTATCCAACTGGGAATTGCTGCCTTTCTAAAAATAAATTGGGGGTCATGTGAACCAGTGCAGAAAAATCTAAAGATACCAGATATTACAGGACCTTTACATTTAGTAGTTCTTTTTTCCACAATGTTTTGGGTCTGGATTTTTCTGAACTTTTTTTCCCACATTCGTTTCTATAATAGAACATAATGTAAAATGATGAAACACAGGAAAGAATCTTCTTTTAAACAAAATTATCAGTGTTAAAAATAACAGTCCTTTTTTTTCTCAGTATGCATTTTTTCTTGTGAAGGCTTTATTTAAAAGTCTTCCTATTAGATATAGCCAAAGAGTAAAAGAGCATTTAAATGGCATTGCGCTTATTTAGTTACACCTTAATTTTGCTGAACACTTACTTGCGTAGTGTGCCTTAAAGTCGCACCGATTTCGTTTCATGTTTTGGGTAGGGAACTTGGGAGTGAGTGTGCTTTGGATGAAGAAATTGGGTGGCTGTTTCTTATGTTTCTTTGCACTGACTGAGCAAAAACTCAGTGCAAATTAAAATTAGAATGGGATGGGAATGTTTTTATTAAATGTTTTCACAGTGGAGACATGTTTCATGGAAACGTACTTGTTTTGATGACAGCGTTTCTCAGGGTCGGGAGGGAATTTCTGGTGAAAACGAGGAGGAGAAGAGAATGAGCTATTTTGCCGGGGTGGGGAGGACACACGCTCGGCTCTTGCGCGCCCAGGTACCCGGCGCTCTCAGGAGTGCCTCCCTCCTCCTCCCTTCTCTCTTTCCTTAAAAGCACATCTACATTTAGCTTATTCATAATTTCTACAGAAAATGCTACTAGTTACAGCAGTAGGAGAGATGTACTGTGAAACAAGGTACTGGCTTACAGAAGTCCACCTCAGTGCTCTCATGCTTCATGAGAGTTCAGAATAAAGAAATAAAATTAGCTGGTTTATTAAACATTTTTTTGTAAACTTCCAACAGACGATACAGGAAGTTAAGATGGCTAGAGAAGATCAGCTCTTCTGTTAGGTATACAAGTCTCTAAGGATTAGTTATTATATTAAAAATATAGTTCCAAATGAGAAAACCTGTATTTAGTTTTCTGTCCTGATAAGTTTATTATTTGAATTATATCCTACTCTATACTTAGAGAACTAACTGAATAATAAAGGTTTAAGTCTTTCATTGGGATTTGATATCATTAAAACAGAATTTAAATGGCATACAAAGGTGTTCATATTGAAGCCATGCACAGTAAAAATGGATACTGTCAGATGATGTTCTTGATGTGTTCATATACTGTGACTATATTACATCTATTACATTTTTAATCTAGTGAAATACAATTGAATTACAACTCTAAATCTGCCTTTTAAATGCATTAGTTTATTAATGCTGTTAAAGGAAATACGCACGAATGGAATTACTTCTGGGGGTTTTGTTTGCTTATTTTATCTACTCAGAATCACTCAAGCATTTGAAGTGAATTTTTGTACCAGGATACTGAGTCAAAATGACAGACAGAGCCTTCACCAAATTAAAACAGCCTTTATATATTGATGAAAAAACTTTGAAAATATTACAGCGTGTTTTATACCCATAAAGTATTTTTAGTACTTTAATATTCAATACTTAATTACAAATTTAAATTGAAAATTGTAAGGAAATTCATTGATTACTGTATCTCTTCAGTTTCCATACATATATGGGATGGGAGATTAGAGGGAGGAGAAAAAAAAAATGCTGACTTCAGTTCTTTGCCGCACCGTGGAAGCTCAGGCTGTAGCAGTGTCGTGATCCTGGCTGTCAGAAAGCGAAGATAAGATGGCAGTCTTGCGTAGTGCATGCAACATTCCTAGTCTGAAAATAACTATTGCTGTTTCAGTTTTTGATAAAGTGGTAGTATTAAAAAGTGAAGTCTAAGAGACTATTATGCAGCATCAGAAAAGTGGTAAGATAAAGAGTTTTCAAAAGTCTGCTGAACCCCTTTGAGGTGGTGGTGTTTTCCTAGCATCTGTCCTTTGAATGTCTGGAGAATTGTGCAAATAGGTTCCTATCTGTAAAACTTCTGCGCAGAAGTAGCATGAGCAGTGAAGGTGGAAAAGCAATAGGTCGAGATCGTAACTCCTTTTTATTTCCACCCAGAAGATGCACGCAGAGTTTACCCTTTGCCTCCGAATAGATTCTGCATCAAAACATTATTTCAGTTAAATATTCCACAAAATCTAGGATGCAAGTACTGCAAAGGAAGTAAGCTTACAGGTTTTCCTTGCTGATGGATCAAAAAGCACAGTATCTAAAAAGAAATGCCATAAGTTAACCAGAATGCCGCATTATGGCATTAAGAAATATGGTCTGTCCCACGGACTGAGTTGAGCGAAAGTAGCAAACAGGTCTTGTTTTATGTGCTTGAGAATCAGGGACCACCACAGCATGTTCAAGACATGATCTGCTTTCTGGAATGTAGGGATGTTGCTTATGACTTCAGTGGGATCATGATTAGGTCCATCCCGTTTAAGAACAAGCCTTCATTCAAATTTGGCATCCAACCTACTGGTAGATTTTATAACTAGCTTTCACATCCCAGAGTGCTGTATGTGTGTGCTGGGAGCAGTAGGTATTAAGATCTGTTGGTCTTGGCCCTGTAACGTTTTTTTGAGTTTGTTCAGTTTGACTTAACATAAGGGTAGAAGAGTGCATATACATTAGAGTCTACTTGTTAGTGTTGCATATTTCATCTTGAACTACCAAAATTTTGAAAAGTGGCTTCTACATATACACCCTGGTTTTCTGTCAGTCTTTTGGTTCCCTAGCAGTTTTTCTTGACTGTGTTTTCTGCACCTGTGATGGAAGAGAGAATGATTTAAATATACGTACATATTTTTGTGTATTCTGAGGTCTCACTGATCTGATAAATGATTTATTTAAACTTGCCGATGGTTCTGAAGTACTTTAACCGCTTTTTGCAAAAGGCTTCTGCTATGTCAAGTAAGTGTTTTGTACTGCTCTGGTCCCATTCAGAGGAAGTGGAACTACAAAACCAGGAGGCTAAATGTGACTTAGTGTGTGAAACCCCAAATGTTTGGACAGTCTTTGCTGTAGAAGTATGCGTCATAAACCTAATCTGGAATATGCAGTGTAGCTAAAAATTGGAGGCATGTGTAAAATAACATTTCATTGATGTGTTAATCATCGAGGATATTGCATAAACTTCTGAATTTCTTGTTTCATCTAAGAAGGACATATCATTAAATTTTAATTTTAAATTGTCATTTTCATCCTGGTTTTATTTCAGGCACGGTGATTAAAACTACGAAGATAAGACTTTCTAGTAGATTCAGTGATGTAATCACGGATTTGGGACTTTTTTCTTTTGCTGGAACTACTTCTTAAGTATTCTTATGTAGTTTGGAGGTTGTATGACCTCATGCCAGGAAAAACGGAACGGACAAACCAGCACAAGCATACAATGTATTATGCCAGTGCCCTTGGAAAAAATGCCTTGCCTCTCTTTCTTGATTTAAGTGCATAATTCCATTTTCTGGTGGTGTTTATCCTCTCAGGAATGAAGAGAGCAACAGAAGCAACGTGTTTGGTCTTATTTTTAGTTGGTTAAAGAAGTTGTTGAAGAGTGTCTTCTCACAAAATAGATACCCACAAATCCAGGAACCAGGTATGAGTCCTGACTATAGATGTCTTTCAGAGGCAATTCCAGATGAATCCTGCCTGAAGGGAGAGAAGTGAGGGAAAAAGAAAGGGGAAAAAATGTATACTTACTCATGTCTTCCTTTTGAAAACACAGCAGCCCTTGAAATGCTGGATGCGGACTTTAGTCAGCTCACCAATGCTCTCAGCATGCTTGTGGTTCGAGTATATGATATAAGTAGTGTAGAGTGGTTTTGTTGCTATGGGAAAAGTGCTAAAAAAGGCTGTATCTCTTGTAGAGCTCAGATCCTTTGGGTATTTAATGTGCAATTTCTGCTAAGGACACTCAGAATTATACCTCTGATTCTAAATTGCTTAAATGTTGAAACATATGGTCTTGTGTTCTGTTCACTAGGAAACAACTGTCTGTATCCAAGCTGCCAAATTCAGATAAACTCCTGCTGTATAAAAAGGGAGTCTGAAGCAGCTCAGTAGAAATTTTGAAGCATTTTTACTAAAAATCAAACCTGATAGATAGAAAAATGCAAATTAAACTAGCATCGTATATCAGTAACAGATAATTAAATGTTAATAGCTGAGAAGTTTTTCAATTAAAAATGAACTGTTTGTGTCCTCTTGATTTCTTCTGGGGGCCAGGTTCATGTAGCTGTCATTTGTGGAGTTCTCTGCTACAGTAATCATTTTAATAAAATGCAATTATCTGCATAATTAATTTCTTTGACTGCTCTGCTGTGTCCTTCTTTTACAGAGGCCAGAATGTCAAAGATCAAGTAGACTGGGGAAAATAAAAAATTCACATTGTGAAAGGATATAAAAAATACTTGGAATTTCAATGCATTGGCTTCTATTTATCTCAAATGTCAAGGGCAGTGTAAAATGTATTTTTAAAAAGTGTTTTTGTATGGTTTGAGCCCATTCTTGGCGTAGTTGTGAATCTAGAGGGGCCATTGTTCTTTGAGAGAGTTTGAGGGGGTTTCTTTGTACAAAGTGACAAAAAGAAGACTTAGAGTACTGGGCTGCCATTGTTCCTGTGCGGCGCTGCAAAATTTGATTTGAAATTAGGACCTCAGGGCAAGCTCTTCAATAGCCAGTTTTTATTTTCTGCCAGCATTTTAATCACTCTTGGGCTTAAAGTGGATGACCAACATAATGCCTCTATGTTTAATAGAACAGTTCATATCTTGAAGGCCAGTTAACTGAATTCAGGGATCTGTCATCTGCCCAACATTAGTCTTTTCTGTTTCCTGTCTATTTATGAAGATAACTCTCCATTCCAGCCAGCTCTCAAAGAAGAGCAACTCTTTCTTTTTCTTTCTTTTTTTTTCCTCCCTCTGAATTTCTTCAATATACTAACATCTCTTCTAGTGATCTCTAAAAGGAGCCGAGTAGCAATGCTGCAGCGCAGACATGGTTCGGATCGGAGCACTGACTGTAGCCATCAGATTGTGTTAGTGCAACCGCTGAATTTCACCAGGCAGGGAGAAGGAGGGGAAGCGAGATGCAAGAATCCGATGTTGCAGAGATACAGAGCGAAGGGAAGAGACAAGTGATACATTGGTCTAAGCTTCACACACCTCTCTGTGATTAAAACCGGAGAGATGTGTGAGTAAGGAAACAAGAGTAAAACTGGGGAAGAAATGCTGGAGTTTTTAAAGAGCTGACAGCTGTTTTGTGTGTCTTGGTTAGGAAAGATTTACAGAGCAGTAGTACAATTACAGAATGTTTTAGTAAAACTGAGGGGACAAGGTGTTCGATGTGTTTGAGTTATGTCAAAAATATGAATGTGGTCATGCTGTATTTTGGGTAATTCATGTCCCTATTGATAAAGAGATAACGAGCCTGTGGCTTGACTGTTAAGCAATATGCACATGGTAGAGCCCTGAATTTCCTGGATCTGTGAGGATGCACAGAACCAACACTGCGGGCAGGTTTCCTGTAACAGAGAAATCGAGCTCATTCAAGAAGTGATAAGGTCATAAATGTATTTCAGGTTAAAAGTCATCCAGCAAATCTGAGTTAACAAACACAAGGTTTTGCTGTTCTAGAAGGGAGCTGCTCAGGTTATAGGAACGTGAGTTTTCATTTCACAGGCATCCTTCGGCCTGGCTGAGGTCAACGCAATCGCAGGCTGGAGCCCTGCCTTGGCCTCCTTTCTTGCGCGAGCCGTTGCGCGCCTTTGCCTGCCGCGCACGGTTGTGATGGGTCCTGGGAACTGGGCAGCGTTCGTTACTCCTTCAGTCCTCTGTAGGGCTGTAGAGCAGCAGCTTTCTGGTGGATCAAGATGGTTATATGCAAAGCTGATTTTCCAGAAAGCAGCAGTACAATGCATTTTTAAAATAAACAACTAAATTTGAAATTATTCTCTAGTGCTGAATTGAAATACTTGAAGATTGGAGTCAATGTCCATTGAATTATTTGGATCACATGCACGGAGCTTCATGTCAGCCAGCCAGTATCCCTAGTGTCTCTTCCTGAGATTGCGATCATAAGTACTGACTGTAATAGTGGTGGTTACATCTGATTAGGGAACATATTTCAACCACTAGGCTGTTGCATATAGATCACTAACTAGTCGTTAGATGTTAACACCATCTGATTAAATTTGAACTGGTCAAAGTTTACACCAGTAAAAGGGGAAATGTTTCGTATCCCATTGCTGATCATGATCTGTTATAATTAATTCCTCGCAAGCTTGAATTTGTTTTTAGTTTACCAGGAACGAAAGAACCTTTAAACGCAGATTAGAATCTTCATAACTTGCTTCAGTCATACTCACATGATGCCTTTGTTTCCTTTATTTGTATTTAATCAACAAAATCTAGCTTGTGTTCAACACTCTTCCTTGTGCAGATGCAGATTAAAAGTGGCTAACCAGTGCTGGAGAACTGTAAGAGGTTAACATATTCAACATCATCAAGCACAGCTTTTCATTCATTTCAAATGTAGCTGTGTGGGTGGCTACACAATGTGGGAAACTCTTTTCATTGAAGAATCTGAATATTTTGTAAGGAAGTGAATAGTTGCAAATAATCTTTTCTGTATCACTGAAATAAAGAACAAATGAGCTATTCTCAGAAAATACTGAAGCATTATTGTCTCCAGTCATTTAACAGAACTACATAGGAAAAAAATATTCCAAACTTGACAGATTCATATCCTAATCTTTTGCTCCTTCATCAGGAGACTATGTTGTATATATAGTAAATACCAGTTAAAGCAGAATGAGTTAAATACATTTGCTGCATTGATGAATGAAGGTAATCATTTAAAAAAATACAAGTTAATCTTTAATAGTTGTTGATGCAAAGTAGAGCTAAAGTAGTCCAGCTGTGGCCCATGGACTGGATACATCCTCCAAAAATCTAGGAAGATTTGACAGCCAGCTTTCCCAGAAGCTGTTCAGCTTTTGTGGTAGTTCAGGTGTCTTCTGCCCTCTTGTTCAAGGGCCCTGTAGCTCATCCTCATCATGTATCTGAGAATAAGTCAGTTTTGAGGTGCCTCTGTGTGATGGACTTTCTGCATCCCCTGCCCATGTGAGCAGGTGATGGGGACCTACTTGGCCATGTGACATGTGCTTTTGGTCCTATGGTGCAAGAAGGGCACAGAGTGAGTGTAAGTCCCCTTTGTACCTCCAGGGAGATAATATCAAAACACTGGATACCTTTAGAACATAAGATTTTAATTCGGGAAAAGAAAAATTCAAAAAGATGCTGTATTCTAACGGTTAGCTGAAAGGAGAAATGTATTTTCATTTTAATAGTCTCATTTTCCTACCATCTCCTTCTGTAGATGTGGTGAAGATTTCTGTAAATAAAATTAGTGTAGTTACTACAGGAATTCCTGTGTTACTTGTGCTCTTAAAAGTAATTTGACTTTTAACTTTTGGGCCACAAAACGTAAAGTATAGACATGAAAAGATTGTTGATATGAAGAGAGACAGAAAGAAGCACGTTCTTGCTGTGGACAGACCAAACAACTCTTGTTTTCCTTTTTGCACCTCTGTCTCATTACTGGACTTAAGAAAGGGATCTGTAAAGCTGGCATGTACCTCCGTGTCCTTCTCTGTTCAGGGTCTCTTTCAGCTTTCCATGTGGCTAGATTGGGCAGCTGCTGGCTTTTTAGTGTTTTAAGACCACTCTGTACCTGTATGATCAGATGCTTTCAGTGAAATTTTTTTAAAAAAGGTTTTTAGCACAGTCTTAAGATCCCCTCCTAGATTCTTCCTTGCTGTTTAAGTCTTAGAGCAGACCGCAAACCAGTGAAGCTGAGCAGGAGATGTTGTGGGCAGAGCTATTGGGACTGACCCAGAAGTGGGTCCCTTGGTCCCAAATCCTTGCAGAAAGGTGCTTGAGGAGCTGGGTGTTGCTGCTCTTGCACTTTTTAAGGCGGTGTATTTGCCAGGGAAACATACGGTACGGCTCTATGAACGGTGCTGGATCAGGACAACGACAAGCTAAAGGTCTGGGGAACTTGCCATTCAAAACCCAGGTTCTCTTTAAAAGAATAGCGTAAGTTAGATAATGTGAAAATGAAATTTTGCTTTTATTATTTTACTGACATGAAGGGGTTTTTCCCTGACTTACTAACCATATTGCTGGCTGTGTGATTTAAAGCACAGGGCTACGAGTCAAGAACCCCTGAGTTGTCATGTACAGTCCAGCTGTCTCATGTTTTCGTCTGTGATATTTAGCAACTTTACAGCGACGTCAGAGGGATGAGGCTGTACCTTCCGTGCAGTCTGAAACCAAAGTGCTGCGCAGGTGCTTCTGAGGTTTTCGCTGCAGGCAGCTGGGATAGCTCCACGTGTGTGTATCCCTATAGAGATGAAACTTAGGGGAAGTGAGAGGATCTCTGAGGCAAGCCCGAGTAGGTCAGCATTACCCTTAACTAAACATGATTAACTTTATACATCGCCTGGTGTATTTCTTTCCAATCCACTCCAGTGCTTGATTTAATTTTCCTTTTATGTAAACATAAAGATTTAGCATCATTAGAATGATTGCAAGGTTTCGCTGCATGTGGCCCATTGCTTTTTTTTTTTCATCCCTCCTGGGTTTTCTTACCAAACACTCCAATCTGTTGAGATAGGGAGAACATTTAAGAAGTCACTGGCATCAGGGACATGAAAGAACTCTTGTGGACGATTTGTTCAGAGAGTAAGTTTAGTAGGAATCCTGGCTATAAAAACGAGCAGTGTGTTAGATCACATTTTAAATTGTGGGAGCAATCCATCCCTGGTATTGCACAGTGCAGATGAATCGGGTCTGTGATTCTCGTGGGCAGTATTGTGCCCAGGCCAGTCGGGCGAGGTGAGTTCTGTGCCTCTGCCTGAGCACTGCACGTCGTAGGTGACCAACGGATAGTCTGCTTTTGCACTCTGTGCTTTATTATTTATGGTGAGGTAGTCAGTTGTTTATTAAAACAATAAAATTAGCTGTAGAATGATTTTAGAGGGATTTTATGAAAAGTGGTACATGCACTTGTTCTACGTTATCTACTTTGTATGTCTGCAGAAGCGTATCGTGTGTTATATGAGCCTTTATTTGTTTTTACCTTGTATAACAAGTTTAAAAGCCAATTGCAAATATCTTCAAGTTTTAGTAGGTTAATATTGTATAGACCATTTTAACCACTGTTTTAAACTTGTTTTCTTATCAAAAAAGGAGTTCTGGCTTTTTCCACAATATTAGATCTATCATATCAGAGTACTTTATTGAATATTTTATTGACCGTCTGCTTGCCCTATGCTAACCTGCCTGACATCCAAAGTTTCTCTCTCTCTGGAGATGCGATGTCAGTTCTCATTAAGCTGCAAAGCGTGAATTTTCCCTTCCTATTTCCTGTGAATAAACTCCATCCCAGCAGGCAGATGCTCTGCGCTGGTGCATCATGGGGGTGCCCAGATTTTGCGCCCCGCGTAGGCACATGGGTGGATTTAAGGTGGTACAGACACGCGTTGGCTGTACAACAAGAGTATTTTCCCTTTGGGGTTTACATCAGCATTTCATATAATTTTGCTTTACACAAACGTAAAGGTATTGAAGAAGAAAATTTCTTCCTCTGGCAAGTTAATTACTTGTCTTCTCACAGAATGAAACCTTGAAGCAAAAGCTAAGAGGAAAGTGCATCTTTTTCTTAAATTGGGCAATTTATTCAAGAACGTGGATTTGATTTACGGGACAGTTGCAATTACAAGTGCATTTTAATTTTCTCAGTTTGTTTCCCCAAATTTGATGTCTGTTATTGATATTTCATTTTAGTTTCTATATACTTTTCTTTTTCAGTTTTATATTCTGTATTTTCTTTCTTTCTAGAAAAACAAGATCATGTGCTGTTACTATTTGGTTTTATGATTACATAAATACTTCATTGGAGGAATCTACTCTTACTGGCCGTTGGTTTTGAGAGCTCTGCACTGAACCTTTTCTCACTCCCTCTCCTTAAGATGCCCGTGGTTTTTGCTGTGCTGCATGACATTTACTAAATAATTTTAATATGAGGCAGGTATAAATCTTGCATAACTCTGTAGATGGTTTACAATTTCATTATTTGCACTCCTTAGTAGATAGTGATTCCTTGGCAGTCTAGTTGTGGCATCTCTTAGCAAGCATTCCAGAGGGAGAGAAGAGAGTGTTTTGTTCAAAAGCCATAAAATATTTCAGGCCACTATTTCATGGTGTGGTATTTTAAAAAGCTGCATTTTTAAACAGACTCTCAGAATAATTAGAATGTGTTTTTCTCTTGAAGAATTAAGAACAGAGGCTATGACTTTTGAATAGTAACTTTACCTGAACTGTGCTGTTGTTAAAAAGATCTCAGAAAGAAAACAAATTTGGAAGGGCAGAGTACTGTTTTTTTTATTTTCAAGAGTGTTTTCATTGTTGAGGAGTTGAACATAGTTGGCTCAAATTATATTGCTGTGACTCTGCCGTATGTCATTGCTGCATTCACAGCAATGTGTCCCTAACACGAAGTGAAGTAAGAAAGGAAGGAAATTTGATTTGGTTTCTGTGGTTATGGAGATCTGCAGAGGAGTGGGTCAGCAGGGGAGCAGTGCTCAGGACACATACTGCTTAGACAACTTCGTTTTTTTCATACAATTCCTTTTTCACACTTGGTGTTACTAGCCAGATGTTGCAATTCAATTTATTTTGCTATTAGGTTTTGCTAATGATACTAAAACCTTTTTTAAAACCTTTCCTAATTAATGATCTTCTTGCTCACAAACAAAAACTATATTGTCTTTGAGAAGTGCCTAAGTATTTTAAGACAACAGGCTGTTGGTAGGTTTTATTGCCTCATGAATTTAGGGTCAACACACCTATTATTTGCCACGGTTAATTTGTGCTGGGTTATTGACTGCCTGCATAGTTAGGGATATCTGACTCCTGTAAAAGTTACACTCATCTTAAATTGCTGTAATCTTATTCTTTATGCTCTAGTCATATGGTGCCACAGTATTTAACTAATAAAAGAACAGAAATGGTCAGACACAGGCAGGTATTTAAATTCCAGGCTCACGAGACTAGAAGAAGTAACACCGTCATTGCTCTTTATTTCTTCTTTGTAACATTTTTAACTTCTTTTTTTAGATAGGGAGAGAGAGAAGACAGCTTTCTAAAGTTATAGGACATGTGAAAACACACAAGATATCTAAGATATGCAAAAGTACCTACTTAGGCTTTTCAGATGGCTCTCACTGATTTCAGTGGCTCTACCACGGTGAAGTTAGGCCAGTTGCAACATGTTCAGTGGCTCCGAAATAATGTAGCTAACATCAGTTCCCTGTAGAAAAATTGAAGAGCATAGTTTCATGTATGACTCTTTACACATCCAAACTAGAAGCACAATAGATAGTAAAGCTTGCAATTGATTTTAAAAATTTTGTAAGATATCATCCTTTCTGTGTCTGTAATTCAAAAATAAATTACAATCCTTTACAGTTGCTATTTCCTCTACTGTATTTCCAAGTGCTATGTCGACTTTTACAAATGAATGTGAGCCTTGTGGAGTAAAATGCTGGTTGAAATAGAACATAGTCATTTTCTATAAACTAGGCGTCAAAAATACAACTGCAAGGCAAGGTCTCTTGCTTTGTCATGCCATTCAAACTTCAGTCAATAAACAGGTCCACAGCAGAATCCAACTTCTCACCGCTAGGTCAAGATCTACAAATGTGGGGGTTGGAAAAAATCCAATTATTCTGCAAGATATACTAGGAAATAATATGTTACTGTAGATGATTCAGAAGAATGGTGAGCTTGATCATGCTGCACCAATGTTTTCCTGGTCAGATTTTTTATATGGCTCAAATATATTATTATTACTGTGAGTGATGGAGATGTAATTCTAGAAATAGTCCTTGCTTCCTCTGGGTTGATAGAAACAATTTTAAATTCTTCCCAAGTGTGCTAGATCTTCTGCCAATCCAGGGTATACTTGACAGAAACTTGTTCTGTAAGACAGTTAGTGCAGTCACTTCATATTAAAAAATAGACAGATATTCTGACCTCTAAACCCAGGACTGCTGAACAGATGATCATCTAATTCTTCACTTCATTTCCAGCAAGCTCTCTGTCTTTTGGCTCTCTGCAGTAGATATTTATTACATAAAAAGGGAGAAGCATATGATACTGGTTTAAGATGATCAGGCTAGGAGTACCACGGACTTCCTACCAATTCTGAGGACAGTATCTAAGAAAGTAACGCATCCATGATATGTTACGCTTCCTCTATAAATAACTAAACCAATCCTCCTTTTTTTTTTTTTTTACCATTTTTTAGTGGGCGTATAGCTTTTAAAACTGGAAAACTAAAAGCTGGCTCAGTTCATTTTCTCATGAAATTGTAGCCAGAGCAGTAAATTCATAGCTAAGCGCTTACTCATTGGCTACTGTATTATAAATAACTCTTCACCTTGGCCCTGTTTCTCTAGCCATTATTCACTGTGAGCTGTACTTGCTCGTGAATGCAGAATAGCACCAAAGTAAATGATTCTGCTATCATTACTCGCATTTCAGTTTTAGTACCCTGGCACATCAGCTGGCCGGCTTTCAAGTGAGGCACCGCTGCACTGGAGGAGAAGTAGCAAAGTTTCTTGCCTGATAGGATTACGTTTGCAAAAACTGCCCCAAGTCATGGCTGCGGAGCCAGTCCTTTCAAAAATCGAAGCACGTATACGCACGTGATGGTTTGAAGTTCCCCTCCCTGACGCGGGGTTGTGGTTCGTTCGCAGGTTTGAGGCGGGGATGTTTGTCGCTAAATCAAAAGCTGGGAAGCAGAGCATGAGCATTTGATTGGGGAGCTGTCACGTAATCCTTCTGCTTTCCTATAGCCGTGTACTTACGCTGCGCTCGTTTCAAAGTGCGAGTTCAGGTAAAGATGCAAAGCTTTAGGAAAAGACTCCAGGTTGGAGGTCATCTTTTCTCCGTGGTTTATTGGCTGTCCAGCGGCTGCCCACGTCTCTATTGTTTGCTAGCTCAGGGAGTTTATGAAATTTTGATGTAGGAATTAGGTTGTTGCTCATCTTGTACCTCCTTGCTCATATTATTGACAGTACCAGTGAACTGCTTGAGGCAGATAGCATCTCGCTGATCACTGTGCTGTTTCAGCTCTCCACTGCTGACAACATCAGAAGTGTTTTAACAGGGTTTTAATGGGCAGCCTCTGTAGCTCCTTGGAGGGTTGCAAATAGCTGCTGTGAAAAACCTTTTCTGCCGCTCTGAGCTGACATGCCCTCCTTTTCTCACCCAGCTGCTGCTTGTTTATACGGCTGCCGCACTGTTGACAAGTCCTTCTTATTTGGGCCGGGCACTGTGGAGACTGTGCAAGTTAAGCAAGTTCCTGCATCCTTTGAGTGAGCGGCAAAGAATAACAACACGGTAGTGAAACTGCTGTGAAAAATAACACCAGGAGAGGATAACTCAAACTGTGTTCAGGAAACCCCTCGTTTTCTGCAGTAGTTTTTCCAGCGGTTATTGTACAAGCTACTTCCATTAATGCACAGTATATAGAGCTTTCTCCTGTATTTTGTCACTTGCAGCAAGATGTTTCTGATGGTATTCCAGAGCAAGAGTTAACAGTTTTGATGAAAACAGTCTTTACTCATTAACAGGAAAAAAAGAGGGGGAATATATAATTCACTATTTATCAAGACAGATCATTAATTTGATAGTACCAATTTCTAGCTGACCAGTTGTCCTGCTCTGCTTGTTACGCAGAATGACGCTTTGAGCACAGCTTTCTTTGGAATGTGTAACAGCTTTCTCCTTCCCATTGTGCTTAATATAGCTATAATGTGCCTGTTATCACACTTCCAGTTGAGTAATCCCAATTTGGAAATAGTACATTATACCTATGGGAAAAAGGACTTGAAACCTACATTATAGAAAACCTACAGACAAAGCTCAAAAGATCCACTGACGTGTGAATTTAATTAAAAAATTACAGGTTTTCAATGGGAGTTTGTCCTTCCAATTTAGCAGTTTCCATGACTTCTTCAGAGAAAGTGTTTCTTTTTGCATTCTTGGTGGAAAATACACTGAGAGTTATTACAGTCCCTCAAAGTAGAGAAATGCATCAATTCTTTGTCACAGAAAGAAAATTTTACCTACAGTATGTGCACTTGAAATACAGGCTCTAAGAGTACTCACTTTCTTGTTCTGTTTTGTTTCTACCCTCTTTTACAAAAGTTAAAATTTCCAGTATCCAACATTGCATGAAAAAGCATATCCTGACTACGTGATTGAGCTCCCTTATCTCTTTCCTTCCATGTCCAAGTTTAAGGTAATTCAGTAGTTTCTGTAAAAGCTGTGATATTGGATGAAATATTCCAACAGAACAGGCAAGTGGAAGAAGAGCCAATGGTCAGAAGAAGATGCAGGCTTCGTTAGGAGGAACAGGGAACATTGTGAGAAGCATCAAACTGTTCAAGGAGGATTCTGGCTTAAGCAAGAGAATCCCAAGGTTTTATTGAAAATCTTATGAATTGCTCCATCTACTGCATGTTTAAAGGAAAAAATCCCCAGCAGCAAAACCCCACCTTACTTGGCGTAACGTCCTCGGCGTGCGAGCGAGCGCTCGCAGAGCCTCGCTGTGCTGCGGGACCGTGTGCCGGGGGCGGCGCTGCGGGAGCTGGTGGCAGGGAACCTCCCGACCTGGCGCGCCTGGAGGTGCCCGGGGCGCCCGCCGCCAGGCAGCCGGAGCAAAACTTGAATCTCTTTTGTGCTAAAACTTAAGAAGTAAAATCTAAGGGTCTTTTAAACTTGTAACGGTTAAATGCTTCTCTTAACTTCATTCTTCTATATACTCTGCTTTCAACAAATCCGATCATGAGCTGAAATACTTAAATGTCAGTGTATTATAAAAGCTACTTTTGCTAAATACCCATTATTTCAGTTTTTAATGCAGTAAAGGCAGTGGCTTTTGTGGTGTTATTATTAAGTCCTAAGCAGCTGTTCAAAGCACCAAATCCTTAGGTTAAGGGAAAGAAAAAAATCCTGTGTTCATGGAATTTCATCCACTAGATAAACGGAGGAGCTTTGCAGAGAACAAGTCGATCTGAATTTCACACTTTTGCGTTTGAGCTTGTGGGGAGCACTGTAAGCTGCAGACGTTGAAGGGAGTGTTGAAAATCTTTGTTTTTGACTTCTCTAAAATCTAATAAAGACAATTCATCAGTGGCTTGATTCCTTTTTTGATTTCCTTTTCTTCGATAAGCTTACTGGGGGAGAGATTCATTACATTATATATTACAAGGAGAAGGAAAAAGAAGAAGCTATGTGGTGGACTTGTCTTGGATATAATGTCTCAGTCTAGTTTTTTTGAAGAAAATTTTAGCCAAAATATTGTAATCTAGTCTATATATTTTGTTCAATGCATAAAATGTAAAATGCTTGAAGTGTCTTACTAGCAACATCAGAAGTTGGGGGCCAGGGAGGAGGGGTTGTCTATTTTGAATTCCAAAACTTATCATCAAAACAGTACTCTCTAAGATAAACTAACCTCATACTTCGAATTACAGAATTAATAGTATTTGTATGACAGCATATTTTAGCTGGAGAGCTTTATAATCAGCTGTATGTTAATGTGTGAAGTCTTCCACACTGCATACATTTTATATTTATACTGCTAATACCATCCCTGGCTTAGGGGTAAACACACGTACATCTTATCGTCTGAGGTAGCGTACTTCTTGCAGCTGGGTCGACCTCGTGTATCGCAAACTTCAGAGCTATTAACCAGCTGAACTTACTGTCCCGCCAGTGTTCTCCTTCCCTTCCCAGCGCTGGGCCGCTGCCCTGGTGGCAAGGCTTTCGGGACGGGACTAGACCTCGTCTCCTTTTGCGCGTGCCGTGCAGTATTTCACCGCATGGGCTCTGTTTCAGTTGGTGACCGCGGACGTGGTTCGTAGACGGCCGTGAGAAGTAGAGATCGTTTTCACACAGTTTGTATAGCGTCAGTTGATACTTTAGTAATATTTATACATATTTTATAGATATTCCACAAGATTTTTCCGCTTGTTTGCTGTCAGTTTAGTTTAATGACTAGGGTCAAATCTGTGGAAGCCAGTTAGTGTCTCTTCATGTGCCTCGGTGGGCTTTGGATCTGTTCGCTGTCTCAGGACTCCAGCTTCAGTCCTCTCTCCAGGTGAGAACGAGTGACTTGTTACTCAGCTGGAGGTGCCTCACTTCAGGATGATGTTGATGTGGTGCTAGTTTCTGTTAGGTTTTGATCTTGATTAAGGGAAGGAACAGGAGCAAGTGCCATTTTAGGTTTATCATTATGCGTATTGTTTGTCACCTTTGTTGGTTCAGTTGATGCTTTGAAGTTAGTCTTGCATTAGTGTTGCGCCTTAGGCAAAATTATTTACTGCTTCACTGTTCACGTAATCTCACTTGCTTTTATGTTCACTTCTGTTTTATAGTTTTGCTCTGCCAATTTGGATATAATTGTATGAAACTTTGCTTTTGGCTTTATCCTCTAACTTTTTCTTCCATCGTTCACCATTCAGAACAGCGTTTGCATGAATAAAAGGAGTTGAGTTTCCCTCGGTATTACCGAGTTTCCCATCAACTAATGTATAGTATTTTTAATCTTGTTTCTTAACAAAACAAGGTTCTTTTTCAGCAGGCCAAAAATTAACTAGTAAACAGAGCCACATTCATTCAAGAGGCTGAACGTGCCACTGTATTTATATATCTTTATCTAGGTGCATGATGTGATTTCAGTAAGCATGTGACTCTCTGCATTTCTGTGTACTAAGTTGCATACAGAGAGATTGAAAGGGCTGTTGCATCGATAGGCTTTCAGCTTCTCTAACATCGTGGAGGAGAAAACAGCGTGAAGTTGGATAGGTTATAACGGCGCTTGAGTTCTTCCTATCTCTTTTTCTTTTTCGCAGTTCTGAGTGTGAGGGGGGCAGGTACCTACAACGCCTCGAGCGAGTTGTACCAAGCTTTGTCGTTTCTCTCCCAGAGGCGCGCGAGAGCGGGGAGGCAGGGCCGAGGGAAGCCTCGGCACGAAGCTTCTCGCTGCCAGCTGCTGGCTGCCGTTGGTTTGGTAAGAGTGCACAAGGGGCCGGTGTAAAACAAACCCCCAAATCCTGTGTGGCTGGGGCCAGGCAGGGCGTGGACGAGCCAGGAAAGAGCACTTACTTCAGGGCTGTAGAGTTTCCCCCAAACTGGGCCCTGGTCCGTGCTTCTTCAGCGCGCAAAGCAAATGTGACTTGCAGGGCAATAATTTAAAAAGCAATTAAAAGTCGGCGCTGCGGAGAGGGCGACTTGGCTCGCAACTATTTGTAGTCACGTGCCATGGAGTTTTTAAGCAAATTTTGTTAAGCAACTGTCAGATGAAAACTATCAAAGCTCAGTTTTGTTTCTGTAAATCTCCGAGTCTTCGTCAGACGTTGCTGAAGATGAAAGCAGTCACGTGCAGCGAAGCCACGCTGCCGCGCTTCGGTGCGCGGGAGCTCGGAGGGGGACGAGCCCCAGCTCTTCTCTTACTTTCGTCATTGCGTCCTCCTTTGTCTCCGTGCCCTGAGCTCTGGCAGTCTTGGAGCTAGTCAGATAATTTATAAAATGTAGTATTTATCCTCTACCACTTATTACAAGTCCGCGTACTCAGTGACAGAATTGGTTCCAGTTGGTGCTGCTGCACTTTTAATGTTACCTTTTATGTGCATGTTTGTTCCAACAGAGTGGCCTCTAGCGCAGACGACTTGAACTTGTATCGCCCGCAAACTGACAGCGCTGGAGCCACCAGTTTGTCATTATCCCTGCTAGTGTATCTGATTTAATTTTGCGACAGTGGATTAATTCTTAAAATTGCAGTGCTTTTTGCTCGTTAATGGTCAGTAAATGATTCTGGGGGGTGGGGGAATGGAATTCATCAGTTTTGTAGTCATTTTAATTCTTCCAGTTTTAAGTTGTTCTATAAATATGTCTTTATGGATGTAGTTTTACTAGCTTAAAAATGTCTAATTTAAAACAGTTGCTTAAATCTCTTTGGATCAAGAAGGCAGTAATAAGCAAAGAGAGTATCTTATCCCTGCAATCCGGAAATGCTTAGTGGCTGGTATACTTGGTGCATGTGTAATCAGCTTCTTGTTTCATCTAGAAACCTTAGCTCTTTGGTGTGATCTAGTAATTCATTCAACGGTATGATTTTTCTTGTCTGTAAAAAGAAAAAAGCATTAGATTTGCCTTCTTGTAAATTAACATTTTGTTATATTATGTGGTATTATTCTTGTGACTTAACATTTGCATCAGGCAGGACTGATCTCTACTAGTTTGAAAGGTACCCAATACAGGGAACCATAGCTCTTGGTTGTTGTCATACATATATTTACCTATGGATGCTCCTTGCTGTTCAAAACTTGTGATTTCTGAGAGAAAAATGTGGATTTGCATACCTTTTCTGAAATAACTGTTTTTTGTGTTTTCGCTTGGGGGCATGATTTGGGTTGGTATGATTTTTGGTTTCCTGACTACTGTTTGGTTTATTTCAGAAATTTAGGTACTTTCTAGCTTATGGGATATAGAATGACTGTAGATCCTATGCAAGATAGTGAGGTGCTTAGATCATTTAAAACCCTCTAGATTATTATGGTAATATATTTAAACAAAAATCATTTTGTGGTCAGTTTGGTTGAAGGAATTCTTTTGTTAAAGATTTATACCTGCCTTTCTCTGACTAAACATTTTCCAAAGTGATCCTTAGAAAGTTCTCTAGCAAACCTTGGAAAACTGTAAATGATATGCAGCTCATTTCTAAGATGGAAAGCAAGGAAAATAAAGCCAGTTTGGCAGGGGAGGAGGGGCAGACTGTGAGAGGGGAAGCAAGCCTGCAAATCTTTGTGTCCTTTCTTCGTACATGAGACGTTGTAAAGGTGGGAAAAGGGCCAACCCGCGCAGGTGAATTTTGATGCAGTCTGATTTAGAGGTATGAGAACGCCGAGAGCGCAGCCAGACTCTGCACTCCCACTTCTCCTGAGTGCTCTGCAAGTTCATCCTTCAGACAGAGTTACAGAGAGAGCTTTCCTGCCCTGTTCCTGTGAAAAGTAAGAGCTAACTTGCACAGTCTACATGGATCAATTCTTTGAACACTCTTGACGTTGCATTCATATGGCTAGGATTGCTCACATGCTCAGTTATCACATCTCGTTAGAAATGATAGTTAGTGGACATGGTAATTTCATAAGCTGCAAGTGCATATTTAACTGTCCCCTATATTGCATGCACCTTTATTGTTTAAACAGGCAAACTATGACATGGACTTTCACAGAAAAGTTACATAGCTTAGAAAGTTATGTTATTTCCCCATTTTATTCATTTATATTTTTAAATACTAAATAACTTCATATGACTTGATTAATCTAAAGTATTGAAAAGTTGTGGTAGCATATTATTTCACAGCATGGGCTATTTTAATAGGCAGCTTTGTGACAATTTGAAAGAGTGCACACTTGTATGGCTGCAGCATCTCAGCCTTTGTTCGGGGCTCAAAACGCGGTGAGAGCGCAGCCTCAGAGGTCTTTCTGGGTAGCAGGCAGCACCTCACACGAGGCCATTGTTGAAAATCACTTGCTGTTTGGTGGTTTAAGAAACGCGTAAGTGTGTTCTGTCCGTCTGAGAGCCATCCGCTACAAAAAATAATCAGAGCGCCTTTTTTCCTTGTACATTTGTGTCATTCTGTGAATCAGAAGCATTTTATGTGCTAAGGGCAGTATGCTTTGCTTTTGGAATTCTTATGTTTCACTAAAACCCCAGGGCATATTTGGTTCAGGAGACCTGAGGTGACCTGTAAATGGAAGCTACTGTGTCCCTTTGCTGCTTAGCAAGATCATTTTAAAAAGAAATTGAAATACTGGGTCCAGATACTATGTGAAAACATATGAATCTAAAGAGAAAAGCCATATTTTTGTAGTATTCAACCTCTTGAAAACGTATTCAGACATTAATTATTTCTCATCGCTTTCCTCTGAGAGGAGGATGGGCAGCCCATTTATTAAGTGAGAAATCTGAGAGAGAAAAATTACATGACTTTCCTGAACCCACAGAAAGTCTTTATGAAAAGTGGGGCTAGAACTGCAGAGGTCCTGTACGCAGGCGCTTGGCAGACACGCTGCTTTGAGCGCTGATCTCTCTTTCCAGGCAGGGAAGGTCTAGGAGAAAGTAACGTCTTTTCTGCAGATTGTTTTGCTTAGGACAGTATGCTCTCTCACTTGTGAACCGGTCTTTCCTTTCTTCCTATACTTTAAATAAAACCATAGCTGTTCTGCTAAATCCCCGTGATTGTCTACAAACATGCTGACAGTTTCAAAAATAATGATGAGAAACCCGCTCACTGCGTATGTGTGTTATGTCCAAGGGAAAGTTAACATTATGCTTGAGCACCAGGAGCGGCATCTTATTGGGGTTCTGTTCTTTGTTCTTCCCCAGCCTTCCTGCATAATCTCTTATCTCAGTCTAAGGCAATTTGACATGTTTTAAGAATCTTCGTGGACTTTCTCCTCTCCCTTCATTGGATTAGTTTTGTAAATTTAAACTATTTCAACGTCTGTCTGTAGACAGAGCGTGAATCCTTTTCCTCTTCATTTATCTGTGGATCCAGTAAGATAATAACGCATCCCTTCTGCATTTTGAAATCTTGTCTCTTTGGGGCAATATAGCACTTAGCACAGCAGAGCTACTGGAGCTGTTAAAATACAGATGATCAGAAATGCAAGCATTTATTTTGCTGTACCACTTCTGGTGATACAGAATTGCAGAGGATATGGCAAGAGTTTTCTCCTTTGCACAAACCAAGCTTCTAAACAAGATTTCTGGGTCAAGACTATGATGCTTGTAAAAGAAAAATTCTACTTTTAGCTTACAAACCAAGATTAAATACCACATCACCATGAAAATTCAGGTTGTCTGAAGGAGATGCTTTGGCTGAGTGGTCCTGTAATTCTTGTTTATCTGCTTGATTTAGATTACAGGTCAAAAGTAACTGCTGCAGATCAATGTATTGGTCCAATCCAGAAATGGAACTTTAGGAAAAGAGTTGCATTAAATGAACAGCCTTCATTCAAGCTATCTCCAAGACTGTAAACTCTTCAGGTTGCTTTTCACATGCTAGCAAAGCATCCAGCACAAGATTTTGCTGGACCAGAGATCCATGATCTACTCAGTACGAAGGGTCTCAAACTGGCTGTGCACCCTGAGGGGAGGAGAGGGGATTGCTGATGGCATGGGAAGCTGCAGAGTAAGCCTACAGTGATAAGAACGGATCCTCCTTGTCAAAAAGGATCCCACAAGCTACTCCCTGCAGCCCCAGCTATTGGCAGCAGCATTTTGCACTGATACAGTGGGATGTCTGTGGCTGGGACCACACAGTGCTGGGCGCAGCAGGTCCGGTCCTCCCCGGCAGAAAAGCAAAGCTTGTGTGCTCTGCAGTTACGCTGCTCTTCTCAGTTGAAGGTGCAGTCCTGTCTCGCTGGTGCTGGAAATGTAGGACTTTAGGATACAGAGAGATTCATACTGAGTATTCCTCTCTGCGCTCACATATTTCTAATAGGTATTCTGCTGCCCTGCTGCTGCACAGGTTGATTAGGAGCCTCAGGAGGTGACCATGCCCCTTTCTCTCTTAGCACACATTGGGGAAGATTTGGCTGTACTTAAGACAGCTTGAGGTTTCTGATAGTTTTAAAAATATGGTTAACTTCAGTTTTTATGAATCTGAGGGATTCACACTTTATATTATGCAAAGATGTAAAATCTAATTTGTGCACTGCTTTCCATATGTTACTGGATGTTATCCTAGCTGCATGTCATTAAAGTCCTTAAAGGTAAAGATTGTAAAAGAGGAATGGAAAAACAGCTCTTCAAGTGACAGTGTACTCTAGATGCTTCTTCTGTGCCTCTGTTTTGTCCCATCTTGGTAATTCTGATATAAGAAAAATTGAAATGTTTTCCTACTGGTAGTATGCTGAGCAATGTGATGCTGCTAGCTTGTGTTGATTATGTAAGGTGCAAAATTATGTTCTTGTATCAGTTGGGAATTTTGTGAAATTTGCTTCCATTTGACAGTATTTCCAGATGGAAATGAGCAACTGTCTTTTTCTGTACAGTGCAATTTTCATGTAGTTTAAATGCTTTGGAGTTGTGGGGGGGTCTGGCGCTTTGTTTTCAGCAGTGTGCAGACACATGTTATTCTTCTGGAAGCTTTTTCTCATTCTGCAGCTCGGTTAGAGGTATACTGCTTTTTGAACAAAGACAAATTCCAGTGCAAGTGTTATAAAGTTAATTGCATTTTCAATTATTTTAATGATTCTTTATTTTTTAGCACAGTAGGTTAGAAACGTGTAAAGGTTAGTGGTAAAGTAATTTATGAAGGGCAGATGGAGTTCAGAAGGTTCAAATATACAAGTTCAGTTCCAGCGTCATTTGGATCTTCGCACCTCAGTGTCCCAATAGAGAAACTGGATACTGAGTTTTTACAGGTTTAACTGTAAAATCTGAGCCCTCCAGA
The DNA here is from genome assembly GCF_028389875.1 of Rhea pennata. Lineage (NCBI taxonomy): Eukaryota > Metazoa > Chordata > Aves > Rheiformes > Rheidae > Rhea > Rhea pennata. The sequence continues at coordinate 3,198,947 of NC_084682.1, forward strand.
ACTTTCAGTAACTAATGGATTTTGCAGAAGTGATTTGACTACCCTGGATGTCCATTAGCTGTTTTGCTTTTATGTCTTTGCTGGAAACCTAAATGGCTTTTACTTGCACTTTTTTACTAGTTATATGTTTGCAAGGGATGTCTTTTGTATTATAGTAGCCAGTAGGAAAAAAGCGATGTACTCAAAAATTGTAAGAGTATTTAATCATAGTATATCCTAACTAGAATTTAAACTGTGTGTTGTCAAGAAAGTTTCCATCTGTGGCAAACCAATCCCAAGCAGACTACATGCAGTTTTAATCTTCTGACTCTTGAATTCATTCTTTTTTGTGTGGCTTTGGTGGTGTTAAAATTTAATCCTCAGCAGTTACATTGTATTAAGTCTATATTTCTCTCCTTTCCTTGTATGTCCTACTTTATTACTGGCAAAGGATTTTGAAATATCCTGAAAATCTGTGTTTTCTAATATGGGGATGATTGGTAAAATACCTTTCTACCAAATGTGTAGTTTGAGAAAGTTTCCTACCATCTTTGGTAGGAAACCTTTGTTGAGCTGCTAGATACTTAGCAAAATTAATCCACTGTAATATCTTATTCCCTATCAGGTGCACACGTCTTTGATAGGCAGTTCTCAAAAATAGCTTGCTGATTTAAACTACCTTTTACATCTAGGTAGGTTCTTTATGTTCGTCATCTGTCACTCATGCTGGTTTTTTATTACACCAATGAGAATGAATTTGGTACACTAAATATAGCATAACCATAATCTAATATTATCATTTTCTGTATTGCAAAATGGTACAGAGTAAGAAAATAGCTAGGTAAAGTCTTTGGACTTTGATTTCTATTCTTCTCTAGTTCCAGTGTATGTGACAATTCTGGATATTTTGCACATGGAAAGAACTGACCGGCACAGAATAGAAGAATCATTATTCTCTGATAAAATCACTCCTATTTTGGAATAGAGGACATGTGATGGCTGTATTTCTCCATGTTGAACAAGCACTTAGGAAGAAGATAGTGTTAAAGCTGGTATGGTTCACCACACAAGGTTTTTATTTTGTGGTGGAAAATCTAATCTTTCCGAGACCATTTCTCTTGGGTATAAGTCTGAAGTCTGCTTTATATTGAGAGATTGGCATGAAATATACAGCACTTAAGAGGATAAAGGCCTCTGTCTCCAAAATGTACCTCTTTTTTTCTTTTTCTTTTCTCTTTCTTTTTTTTTTTTTTTTTTTTTTTTTTTTTTTTTTTTTAAGGCAAATGGATCAAGAAACTGTTTTAGTTATATGATGTTAGGATCCAACCCTGTAATCCTTTCTCAAGTAAAAATATGTTATAGATCAATTTTATCGATTCAAATATTTTTTTCCATGTGTTTTAGAAGACGTACTCTAAGAAAAAGGAACTCTGCATTTTCCTAATGATCAGAGAATTAAAGAAAGCCAATTCAGGAGCTTACGCTATTTAGCCACACTGGTACATTCCTTTGGTTCCTCACAAGGCACCATTTGATTATTTGACTTCTGGGAAAAGCAGGAGAGGGTTGTGTGTGTTTGGATGCTTGTTTATGTGTTTTCTATATATTTTTTCCCTTCTTCCCTTTCTGCTTTTCTTGATGACTTCCAAGGGTGCCAAAGCCTATCCACACATTAAGGAATTGGCTTGGGCAGCTCTTTGGCCTCAATGTGGGCTAAATGAACTGAATTCAGAACAGTTGTGTTTGTTAAAGTGTGTTCCATTTTTGAAGCCCTCCTCTCCTTCCTCGAGGACCTCAGAAAGTTGGGTCACAAGTGTAGCAGGGCACCAAGGCAGGACGGGCTTGGGGAGGGGAAACTGGGTGGAGAGACAAAGCAAGTCGCGGCCAGCTTTCGGGTTACAGGCAAGGGGGCAGAAGAAAAAATCACAAGGGAGAGGCGTTGAAAGTAATGAAAAGACATGAGACATGTTTTGTAAATAAATTAGAAATGAAATGAGATAGATAGATGAAAGCAGGAGAGCAGATCCATAACGAATATAAGCTGTTCTAGCATCAATGATTTCGAATCAATTTACACTGGCTACAGTCTGACCAGAACGGATTAACTGAGACCAGACACTAATTTTCAGTCTGAATTTCCTCGTTTTGCCTACTTAAACTAAACTCTGTTTTGTCTGCTAAAACTTTGTCCAAGTTTTTTGACATTATAAATTCACATGCAACAAAAATGGAATCAGCAGAGGTACTCAGAAATAGAAGAAAAGTGATTTAAAAAAATGCTATGTAGTGCAGAGTACTCCGATGTCAGAGGATCGTGGCTGTTAGCTTGTCAGTCCCAGCGCACGTTTTGGTGGCAGCTTTCCTGCTGAATGCACTGGATGCTCCGGTTGAGGAACGTTGACATGACTGCAGTGAGTTCACGCTGATTTTAATCAACTGAGGTTCTGCAGTAGAAGTTAGTTTATTCTACCTTAAGGTAATATATTTCTTGCAACAATGTTAGTGATTTAGGGAAATTGTATTTTGGAGGATGTTTGAGAATTTTAATATATATAAAATGTAAGCAACCAAACTGCCCAGGACAGTGAGCTGCTTTTGAGGAGAACTGTTTCTAGAAGGTAGGTTTACTGCTCAGAAGAAAACTGGACCTGTTCCCCGTCCGAAGTTACGGGGAAAGCCCCGCTCTGAATCGCCAGCAAGCCTCGTGCCCGGCCCTCGGGCTCTACGAGCTGAGGTGCACGGCCAGCACATATAAATAACTCAGGATCTTCTGTTCCTGAGATGGCTCGCTCGGACCGCCACCTTGCTGGCGAGCTACCGGTACACTTGGTTCAGCGGCAGCGCTTAGGGCCGGTGTCGGGCGCGCAGAGTGCGGCTGCGGGAGCCGTAGCTGGCGCCCGGAGGACCGGGCCGCCGGGGCCGCCCCGCTCGCGGGGAGCCTGGGGGCACCCCCGAAGGCGGCTTCCCAGGGAGCCAGCTCTGCTTGGACGTGGGAGAGGTGCAGCGCTTCGGGAATTGCTCCCAGCTGGTGGATAAGCGATTTCCAAGCAAGCTGGGTGGCTCTTTAACTGCTCTTCCCAGTAGAAACGAGCTAAAATACATAGAAATTGTTGCTTTGACAAATAAGCTAATGAGCCACTCAAGTTGCTTTATGTATTGAATATAGTTGCTTGACAGTTATTATTATTTTCTAATTATATTAAGTTATAAATTATTAACAAGTGTTTAATTTCAGTCCAAACAGATCCAACAAAAGGGATTTGTACAGTTATGAATTACAGCAAAATACAAAATCGTGGCGCTTTTAGCGTATGCAAACTTGGAGACCCTGGATATTTTTCCCTCTTTCAACAGCCAGTCATGAAACTTTCTTGACCTTTTCACCTTTAAACTCTATTTGAACTTGGAAAGAAGACTTGTGAATTGTGGAGGGAAAAAAAAGAAAAGAAAAGAAAAGAAAAGGGGGGTGGGGGGAAGAAGGTCTGATTATATGTTACCGTAACAGTAATACTAGCAAAATAATCCTCCTCTTGTGCGCGAGTGTCTGCTACTGCAGCCTTCGGGGTAATAAGCTCACATGACATGCCTAGAGGCTAATGCTGGCCTATGCTTTTTTTTTTTTCTTTCTTTCCTTCTTTTGGGGACATATTTAAACAAAGGCTGATTATCCAAACAAGAATTTGGACTGCATCAACTGGACCAGTTAAATTATAGTTAGTAAAACTTGGCGCCTTCTGAGCCTGGAATGTTACAATTACAGCTGGATCCTCGTTTGTTAGGCAGCCTTACAAAATAATAAAACGGGAGATTTTTATCTTTATAGGACATAGCTTAACTCTTTGAATGCAGAGAACTAAGTGCCAGTTATTACAGTTGCTGCTTAGACATACCACTCCAGGCCGATACATGTGATTAAATAGTTGTATCTATAGGACATAGGGCAGAATAAGCTGCTTTGCCAGCACTCCATGACAAATGTCATGGACATTCATTAGTCTCCAGGATTTCTCTGCAAAGAGGAACCAGAATGCAAGCAATTTATTTTCCGAGCTCCCTTATCTTACTGCTGCCTTTTCGTCCGTTCTGCTGGGTTTGTATTTGCATTTCTTGTCCTCATCTTTCCTGTTCCTGTGCAAAAAGCTTGTGCCCATGCAAGATCTAGGCGGTGCGTGGAATTGATCTGATTGTCAGGCTCGAAAGGGCTGGAAAGCAGAAGACGGGTATTTAAATCTTCAGCAAACTTTTCACTGGACTCCTCTCCGGCCTACGAGATTGCCAGCCTCGCGCTGCGCACTACAGTCCGCGGCGCAGGACGTACAGACAGTAGTTAAGCTGCATTTTAACAAACTGCTGTTGACTGTTCCCGAGTTGTTTTCCACTTCGCTCAGCCCACAGAGCTGGGTTGGTTTGGCTCAGTTGCTTGCAGAGGCATGCTATGGCTTTCTGGCGGCGCGATGCAGCGAGGCGGCTGCCGATCAGAAAACGAAAGTCCTTTTCCTAAAGCTAAACACAGAGTCCCTGTCATTACCTAGAACAAATCAATGCCTCTCCGTTAATTTACGTGGAGCAGGGCCAGGTTACAGCTCTTCGTGAGCTACCCAGTGTTTTCTTGCTCACAGTTTAATCACGACTTCTCTTTTAAGCAAGTGTTTAATGTTTGCATTTTCTGAAAACCCTCAGTGAGTCATAACGATTGAAACTTAAGGAATCAAGACTATCCAGAATGCTTTCAAAAGCCCAACAGCTAGATAATGTTTACCAGGTTATATGAGGAGTTTATCTTTTGTCGTCTTCGCATAGCATAAAAAGCTAACATTCATTAAAACCTGAAAAAGTTTGTTTCCTTGTAGTGAAAGTTTTGCCATGATTTGGTGTATTTCTGTCTCAGTAGTGGCAAATAATTTGGATAATGTGCAATTGCTGCAATCAAGATAATGGGGTGGGTATTTTTGAATAGAAGGACATTAGTTTTCTTACCTTTAAAACTGAGAAGATTTTTAATCAAGATAAACTTGCAGATTCATAAGGTGCAACTTACTCTGGCAGAAATGATACTAACTAGAAATAAGAAAGACCTAAGGAAAAATTGTGAGTTAATGTTTACTCTTTTATTACTATTTTAATCGAATGACTTTACAACATGACCTTTTAAATTGTAGCTATTTTAAAAAGGAACATTTGTGTGCCAGAGGCCCATGGAGAGCTCCGACTGGTGCAGAGGGCGTCAGCTCACACTCCGCAGCTCCTGCGCTCCCATCTCCCCGGTGCTCTTTACCGACTCCGTGCTCGCAGCCCCGTACGAGGGCCCTGCCGTCCAGTGGTCAAAGTTTTCCATGGTAGCGACTCGCGAGAGAACTTCCCTCGCTGTAACCGTGACTTCTGCAACAGCTGCTTTCCGTAACGCTCTTTGCTGTTTCTTTGGGAACTAGTGAGCTTCCAGGACAGAAAGCTGCAGAAGCAGGAACTGAAAGCAGGATTCTGAGAAAGTTTGGAGTTTGTCTCCTCTGGAGGCTGCCTGCAGTGTGTGTATGGGGATGTGACTCCCAGGGTGAGAAGGAGCTTGTGCTGCCCCAGCGAGCTGCTTTCTTGCTTAGTTTGTAGCCATGGCATTGAGGAGACGCAGGATGCTCCCAATTAGTCTTTTGCATGACAATATTTAATTTCAAGCAACAGTATTTGGTTCCTGGCCAAAAGGAATCCTTTATTTATTACGTCTGCTGCCCTTGATTTTTTTTCCTCTATATTGAATAGGCTCACCTTGTGCCATAGTGAGGTGATTGAAACAGTGCTTTAGTGATTTAAGAGGCCTGGGTTTACAACCTAGATACAGACGTCTGTGGTACCTGGAATACCCATCAAGAAAATATCATCGGTAGTAAAACAAAAAAGGAGGTTAGCTGATGCAGTTAGGTATTGCAGATGAGATGATCACCTAGCTGTCGGCAGAGGGAATCTAAAATTTTACAACCTGTCTTCAGATAATCTAAATATATTTTTAGCTGCCAAAAAGAAGTCAACAGAAAAGGTCCATGGATAAATGAAAGCAACATAGTGTCTCTGCGAGAGAAGGTTGCAATCCAGCACCCTTGCTTTTCAAATGTTTTCTAAAGCACTAATTATGAAACAGTCTTGGATCAGACTTTAGGTGGCCAATATAATATGTATTCAAAAATTATTCCCTGTCTTCATTTTTCTCATTTGTGATCTTAGCTAACCCATCTTTTTGTTTTTCCATTCTTCTCTGTTAGATTTATGCCCAGATCACCAAGGGAGTGAGGCAGGAGTTACTTCCCATGGCAGGAGCCTTTCAGAACTGTGGTTCCCGCCCTAATTCTTTCTTTTTTCTGCTTCATGGATTTATTGTGACTTAATATTCACTTCAACCTTAAAACAATTCAGATTAAATAGCAAAGAAAAGAAGAAGGGTCAAAGTCAAGGTGAGAAGAGGTCCTCTCAATAAAATTTCTTAGGCCTGTTAGAAGCATACTTGGGAAAGAAAAGAGGATATTTGTCATTGAACATCATTCACGGTTGCCTGTTAGGAAAGGCTGGATGCTGTCGCTCATTCTGCTCTGATGGACTATAACTGCTGCGAGGCGCCAGGAGGGACTTCCCCTGTTTCGGACACTCTCTAGGGCTGTTTCCTGTAAAGAGTGTTTTGAATCGATCATGCAACTCAAAAGATAAAACCTTTCACAAACATGCTTGGTATTTAAGAAAAGAGAAAGAGCAGGTTGTGTACCATTTTGTCACTGAGGCTATTGCTATAAAAGCCATGATCCATACACTAGATGTATTAAAACAAGCAGAATTATTTTCATGGTATTCCAATTTTAAAAATTTTAATTAATATTATTTATTATAAAATCATTTGAGTGTCCAAGAACTGCCTAAATAGATGGGTTTTCATGTGCATTTTGATTTCTTAATAACAATTTATGCACACAAAAAATAGCACTAGCTTCCTTAGATTAACAAGGATACAAATGCTTTGTTTTTCCTTTAAATCAATTTTCTCAATAAAGCTGTAGTCCTCAGTCCAAGGAGCAGCAGTCAACTGCACCCAATTCTTGTGAGTTTTTGTTGTTTTAAGGTTAATTAAAATAATAATTAATTTAAAAAGAGGGAAAATCTAGTTTAAATGCAGGTATCTATTTTAACTGCATAATACATCATCTTGTTTGAGTTCCATATAGAATGAAGGTAGGGAGATGGCCATGGGCTGAGAAATAATAAGAAAATTCTATTTATGTCACAAGTTAAGAATTCCCATCACTAACAAATCTTAATTTGCTTCTTCATCTGATTTCTGATGGGAAAAAATCTAATTGCTTTTGTCCTGGAAATAAAGTTGATTGAACTCTGAATTTTTCCAGTGGCTCAAAAGGTTATTTCCCAAGCAGTGCTCTTCTATAAACTGCAATGTTTTTTAATTTATCTGCTTCTTTCTGCTGCTCAGCATTAATATGCATAAAGAAAAAATACCACTTAAAACTAATTTATATTAGACAGTATTGATAAATGTAACATCTGACTTCGAGAATTACAAATGAAATCTCATAGATATGATGGCAGTAAAGCCCTAGAGATGAAACTATGCTAAATACAATTTCCATGTTTTCTTTTTTGCACATAGAGCTCCATAATTTCTTCCTAGAGAAAAACACTTGAGGACTAGTGCTGTCTATAGGAACTGTTCAATCAGAATTAACATGCAACTTGTCAGGAGATCATTGTTAGAAATATTTATTCTGAAGGTCTCTAGTATTTGAAAAGAAAAGTCACCCATGCAAAAGGAAGCATTTATTTGAGCTTTTTAATTTTCTAAAGAGTTGTATGATTTTTCTTTTTCTGGGAAACTAAAAATAGAATATAAAATGTTGCCTTTTATTTGTTCTCATTTACTCCTTGTAGTAATTTCAGTTGGCCTCAGTACTACCTGTTGGTGTGAGAATAGCTGATTGTAGGGCAATCACTTTATTTTTGCGCACAGTTTGCTCTAGCAGACCTTTTTAGCATGACCAGAGAAACCTCATGGAACAGTTTAAGATCTAGGATAAGATAGCTCTGGACTAACCAGCATCCCAAGTTCATAGTTGTTCTGGGCTCCGATACCAAACTGTCTTGCCGTAGCTGCCCACCCTTTTCTTCCTTTCCACGTTTACTCTCTGTGGCAGAAGCTGGTCGTTGTCACTTGTATTCCATGATGCCTGAAAGAATGTAGATGAATTGCTCTCCAGGTAATAAAAGGAAAGAGTATCTATGGACTAACGGACATGGAGTGCATACTTCTGCTTGATCATGCTGACCTCCATGTGCTGTGTTTATTTCTCATTGCTTTCAAGTTCATGCATTGTCCTGCAGAAATTAGGTCCAAAGGTTTACACATTCAAATTAGTGGTTACCTAAATTTCTCTGTGAACCTGCTTGCTCCAGAAACCATTCTGGGATGTCTAGGAGGTTTTCTTGTGAGATGTCCAGCCCTTTCTGGTTTTTGACAAATTCAGAGATTTGATCTTCTGGAGGAAAGTTCTGTTTTCTGCAGCAATACCAACCAAAAAGGTCAGAAGCAAGGGTGATGTTCTTTAAACTCTAATCAAACTTCTCAAACCTCGAAGGTTTTTACCAAAAGAAGCATATGGAAGCTTAAGTAAGATTTCTTTTTATCAGAACCTTTTCACAGAACTTGTTTTCCCATTTACTTCTGCACATCTCATTCACTTTTTTTGACCAGTGTTGATAGATACTCCCTCAGAAACAGTTGCTGTGAGTAGTAGTGCTGAGTTTTGTAGATATCTGCATTGAGAAACAGCACATTGCTGAAAATGAGTCAAAAATACACAAAATGGCTAAGGTATGGTTTGCTTTGCACATGGTAGAATTACTTAATTGGTAGAATTACTTAGCTCAAGAAACTAGTTGTTTTCGTAATAATCGTAACATTTTCTCTGCCAAGTTAGTGTCAGTGTAGTAGTTTTAAACTGACCCAATTAGAAACGAAATTGGTGTAATTAACCTAGCTGTTAATTAAATGTGTGCACTTGTGCTGGCTTTCAATCAAGGTTTTTTTTGCATTATCCTGTTACAGAAAACAAATTATTCAGTAGGGGGTTGTCTCTCTGTATCCTCTGTATTAAAATATTTTTGATAGAAATCCTTCTGTCATAAAGTGGGGATGGAGTATGGATTTGAGGATAACTTTCTTGATTCTTAAGGGATTGAACCTTTGGTCCTACACACCTTGGATTTTGATCCGCAGACCCCAAGAACACTTTAGAGAAATGAGCTTCAAATAAGGAATGATTAATGCTATCACAACGCCAAAAAACTAATTGTCAAAATAGATGAATTGGCTATTTATAACAGTTGGGACCATGATAACCAGTAGCCCATGTTCTGCATGATGTGACTTCAGAGTGTTTGGGGCACAGCCTAGCAGGAAGAGCCAGCATGGGTGTCATTCCGAAACATAGGTTAGAACTGGCTTAGAGAAGACACAGAAGAAATCCACCAACATATAGGATATTCTCTCCACATTCTGCGTAAATGCTGGTTAAATTCATATGTGCAGCATTATGGAAAATTTTACTTAACAGTTGCCTACTTTGTAGTTGATTAATACAAGATTTCAATGTTCCCAGTCCATTAATCTTCACAAGCACATCTGCATACTGAAAAATATTTTTAAAAACAACATAAAAAATTACAAGTGCTGATAATTTTGAAGATAAAAAGAACTGAAAGAACAACAATAAATTGTAGTCCACTTGCATTACGTGATTCCCAGTCCACCGTGACAGAAGGGTTTTGCCATTTAAAATATTTTAATTACACAGGAGGAACACTTTGAAACGTGATTGTTCTTTTAGCAATGAGTATAGGTCCAACTCAGAAATACCCTGGCCTGCATTATATCAAGCAATAATATCTTACAAGTCAAGAAGGTATTAGGGAGGTGTCAGAGACATCAGAGGAAGGGTTAGAGTTAATGTTGGGAGGGTTAAGAAAGTTAACTGTCGTGAAAAGGAACTTACACTGAAGGTATATAAAACTGAGTATTAGGAAAGCAAGCCTTGCTATTTTTATCTCTAAACTGTACAACTATATCCATTCTTTTGTAGCATGGTTGTTGATGTGAATATGGTGAGAGTGATGTCCAGATGCCTGATTTTTCCTTGAACAGAATATTCCTTAAGAGTCCTTGCATCTGTTGAAACTGTAACGTAAAGAACAAGGCAACCCACGGTTAGTTTAACGAACCTGCATTTCTACCTGTTTCATAAGAACATTTCTAATGAGGAGGTCCCCAGAAAGCATGCCAGGTAACTCGGAGGGCCCTTGCTCGTTTATCCCTGAAGTGCAAATAGACCTGATTGTGCAAGGTGCCAGCTGGGCAGACGTAAGCTTATCCAGCATGTCAAGACCACACGGGTGCAGCTCCCCACTTTCAGAAGGAGATTCCCCTGCGGGGGATTCGGGCTTACAGCTCACTTGCATTTCTTAACCACAACACCTGCAATGGAAACGCCAGTGAGCAGAACGTTGCTGCGATTTCAGACGTTTACACCCTGATGGTCCCCACGGTGGAGGCAGCAGGAGAGGCTGCGTGCCCGCTGCCGGCGCCTTGCTCGCCGGCAGGACCGCACTCCCGACTCACCTTCCCACCGCTGCAGGCCGAGATGCTGCGATGTGTTTGGCATTATCCATGCCGGAAAACCCACATGTGCTGCCAACTCTGCTATGAAGCTGGCAGTGCCTGGTAAAGGCGGGGTAAAACCGTCATTTGGGGGCAGTAACGTCTCAAATTGCTGCAGCAAGGTTGGCCAGAACTGTCTGTCAGGAGTTCCAGGATCCCTCCTGGAGCCAAGTGTTTCCAGCTCTACTGAGAATGAGGCACTGAGAGCAAATATCACAGGAAAGGGCCGAAAATCTGAGAAATTCTTCTTAGTTCTCATTTAGATCAGATTTTTACCGAAAGTCGCTGGATTCTGAGTTCATTTAAAGAACTGATTTTCTGGATCCAAGTGTTTTTCTTGTGAGGGGATGTTGTAAAGAAGTTGTTTATAATGGAGTTTATCTTAGACTCAAACTGTTTGCCAGCCTAATATCAGAAAGGGTCTGAAAAAGCCTTACAGTGGTGGTAGCTTAGGGAAGGGGACTAGGGTGGGGGAGAAAACCTAATAAAAATAGCTGAGATCATTCAACAGTTATCAAGAAACAGATACTGCAGTTTTATAACAGAGAGCACTAAAAGTATATGCACTCTTAAAAGGCAATTAAAATGTATACTCCAAAACTATAAAACATTTTCTTTTCATCTGGAACATTGAGGGCAGATTACAACACATTAATAACGTTTTGTTTAGAGTTCAGTTTCTGATGGCTTCCAAATGCAGTCTGTGTAGATTAACCAGAAGGAGTCCAGTTCTCTTTTAAGAGAGCTTGTAAAGGAAAGCAATGTGGTAAGATTGTTATGAAAAGCTAGTGTATTTAGGAAATAGCACTTAGCAGGGTCTCTCTGAATGGCTGCCAGGTCAGGAAGCTGAAGTGCAAGGCTTGGCCCTGGTTCAGGCCCCCCAGTCCCAGCTCCTTGACCACACAGTACGTCAGGAACATGTCACGGCGGCCGGGGAGCGGCGCCCCGCCTCCGGCCCCCTTGGCACGCGCACTTTCACATAACCCAGCGCTCCGGAGGGGAGGCGGGCAGGCGCGCCGGGGCCAAGGGAACGGGCTACTTTTTAAAATAGAAGCGAATTAAAAAAAAAAAAAAAAAAAAGGAAAGCAAGCATGGGAATCGAACGTTTGTTTAGTCCGCTTGCCGCATTTAGCAGCATCCAGTCTGCGGAGCGGCGCGGGCCTCTGCGCCGGGAGCGCGCGCTGGTGCCGAGGCTGCGGGAAGGGAAGTCGCAGCCTCCTCCCAGGCAGCTTCGCCCTGGGCTTCTCATGTCCGCTGCCCGAGTTACGTAACGGTTCGGCAGAGAACTAAGAAACCTCCAGAAGATGTGTATTAACTGCAAAGGGAAGCGTAGCGCAGGGGCTAGCGTCAAGCAGCAGGGGAGGGCAGCCCGGGCGCAGCGGGGCGAGAGGAGGTGCGGCGGCTCGGGGAGGCACCTTCTAGCTCCCCGCTTGTCGCGCGTTTGGAAACTCCAGAGCAGAGCGGCCCGCTTCCCCGGGACACGCGCGGCAGCGCCGGCGGCGGGTGGCGAGAGCTGGCCTCGCTCCCAGGGTCGGGGCTGGCGCGGTGGTGCACCGTGGCACGGCTTCCCCAGGCCTCGTCTCCCGTTTCGAGGCCTGTGCAAGGCGCTAGGATGCGTGCCGGGCTACCGTAACTCATAGCAGTTTAGAAACTCACTGCACGTTCTCGAGCGAAGCCTCAAGTAACGTGCTCTTGGACAGATTTTGTCTCCTTCTCCCTGAAATCAGCGGTCTCGACTTCCTGAAGGGCTTTGATCAAGCAGTTTGTACAATTCAGTTATTTTTACTGAGCAGATCAACACTGTGTGAAGGTGTGAAGTCCCAGTAAGTACTTAAGTGCTTAAGTACTTAAATTACCCGTATGCTTTTGCTGAATCATTTTGACACTTTGGTACCAATTTAGTTTGTTTCATAACACCTTACCTGCCAGGATTTTTTTCACTTTTGCTTGGTATCTTTTTCATTGCTATTTTATATCAGGAAAAGGTCAAAATGAATGCATCCCTGAAGTACTACACTGTGTAGCTCTTGAGTATTGTTGTCCCCCTTTTCTGCTCTTTGTGTTACAACTGGCTGTGCATGGAGGCTCACCAGCCGTTACGCAGAATGCTATGCCAGAAAAGCTTTTATTTTTCTGAAACGCTATAGCAGTGTGTGTTGTGTTAAGTGCAAAAGGAAAATTATTGCTCTCCAGTCGCTCCTTTAAGACAGGCTTGTCCTTTGGCCGTGGTTTATTTGACTGTATAAATGTTGATCATTTGTACAGACAGTAATCATGGATATAGAGCTGCTCTCTCACCCATATAAAGGGATCCCCTGGTTAGAAAAATCTGCTTTCCACAGCCACAGAGTTCACTTCAAAAATATTTTTACAGGGAGATGAGGGGGCTAAAGTGAATGGTTACGTTTAACACTTAGTACACTAATAACTCTTGCCTTTCTTGGAAAGAGCTTTGCATATTACTAACATGTTGTACATTAGCAACTCATATATTTGATGGGAAAAAACTAATAAATTGTCATTACTCAGAAGTGAGTAATTATACACAAAATTAAATGTGTGTGTGTGTGTGTATGTGAGAGAGGAACTTTAACTTGTTATTGGTTTCAGACAGTGACTCATTAAGCCATCCTAATGCCTGGGATATGCAGCAGAAGACTCTCTAAATGTTAACACTTACATTCTCATCTCCATACACGAGGATTTGAACACATAATTCCCTGAGATGAGACTATACCTCTTGATTTTTATTTCTAAATCTACACTAAACTGACAGATGTTAGGGAATAGCTTTTCGCTATTTTTCATTTAGATTCTGATTAAAAGATAAGTTTTTTTTCTTAAACCACCAAAACTAATTATTCATGAGCGCAAAAATCATCATCCCTGACTAATAGGCATCTCAATTTAAGGTCAGCAGCAGATAACATTAGGTCTGTAACAACTGCTGTATCGTTCAAAATGCTTCTGAGTCTCAGAGTGGTGTTTCCGTTTTTCATTATCCCAAGGAAGACAGGAAGGGAGAAAGTTCGGAGAAGAGGTCCTGGCCCATGTAGCGGCCGCGCACACGTAGTGACTGCAGCCTCAGTGACTTGTAGCAAGTGAAAGACTGCTCTTGGTTTTAGAATTGGGCTTTGCGAGACCTTGCCAGACTGGTTTTAGAACGAAGGTGCTCACTGTGTTGACTACAATGTATGTATTTGTTCGGACTACACAGTGAACATCCAGGAAAGGAGAAACGGCCTTTATAGGTGTAGTGATTTGTGTTACCGCCCTTTCCCTCGTAGCCATGGGTTCTCAGACTGCAGCAGTCAGATAGTTGTCTTTGGGGCATGGTTTTGCTCAAAGCTGCAGGTATTTCTTTGATTCTGAATTGTTAGACAACAGCTATGGCTCAAACAAGCCATAGATGTGGCTAATGGCTCGTGTGTGTGTGTGTGTGTTTTAAGCTGTTTGGGTTTCACAGTGACTGAACTCCTTCAGCTGTCCATGCGCTTGAAGACCTATTAAAGGAATAACAGTTTTCCAGTCCTGTCCTCTGCTGTGTTTGCTTATTTGCTACTACAACTTTACTGGTGTCAGGAAAGAAGTTTTCCACTGGCAGGCTGAAAATATGCTTGATTTCTCTGCTGTTTGTATTCCTGTTCTGCTTCAGGATGTTGAAAAACACCTGAAATTCTGCCTCTTTTGACAGTTAATAACAATGGAGAACTGTACTATCTCTATACCGTGCGTTATCTAAGATACATGATTTGAAGAAAAACTGCACAGATGTGATTGTGTTAGCTAAGATATCATAATCCAATTACTTTCTTTTTAATTTCTCTTTCCAGAGCTTTTTAAGAGATACTGCTTCCTGGTCCTTTGACAGAAGCCTTTTAGTCTGTCTTAGAAAATCACAGATTGCAGCCTTCCATGTTGGTATTTCTTGAGTTATTTAGTTAACTTGAGAAGGCAGAAAAAAATCCGTTATTACATTACTACAAGTTGCCAACTCCTTGCTAATATTTTAAAGGTGTGGGTGCATGTGTTGCTCTTGTGTAATACCAGTTCTCTGGGATTTTGTAAATAGAACCCTATGAACCCTGAATATTCAAACTTTAGTGTAAAGGCAGAACTAAAATTACTCATTTAAGGTCATCTGTTTTTACTGACACTCCAAAGGTCTAGGAGAAGGAGTGAGCAAGCATCATATTTCTCAAATACAAAATTTTACAGTGGGAACGTGTTATAAAACATTCTGCCAGTGTTGTTTCCCTTGGGATTTAGAGTGAGAGACATGAAGGCTGACAACTCTCTTCCTGTTGTAGGTCAGAGCTTCAAGGAACTCTGTAATCTTCCCACCAGCTTTGCTCTCTCCTGGAACTCACGGTTAAAATTAGATGCTGGCTGAACTTTAGCAGTTCCATTTGAAAGCTTTCAGAGACAAAGTAAAACAACTGCAGAAGAGACAGCTTTCTCACAGTACCATTTTGAGAAGTCACTTTGTACAGAGTAACATGGTTTTGCTAACTGATGGGTCTCTTGCATAGATGTTATCATAAATCATGATCAGCAAGAGAGCCCGCTGGGCATCATGGAAATAATCTCTGTGCGCGCTTTGTCTTGCAACGAGGTATCTTCCTTTAGCATATTACATTACCATTTGATTTGATTTTTCTCTTACTATTTCACCTCTTGCCCCAAAGTCTGTCAGTGACAGCAGTACGCAGGCAGTTTGCTGCTCTAACAGAATGCAAAAGATCAAACAAACATAGGGAAAAGAAAGGGTGACAAGGCCTTACAGTATGTGATGTGAATTATTACGTGCTGAATCAAGAGTTAGGCTGGACTTCCAGCAACATGGGAAAACCTAGACATACAGTAAAGAAAGGTGAGGTGTTCTGCTTAGTCTCTGCTGCAGGATGCTGTACCCTTCCCGCTTATAACTCAGCCTGGCTTGATTACCCTTTTTATTCAGGACTCAAAACAGCTTGTAAATTTTTTTATCATTCCTTCCCAGATTGCAGAGTGTACTGTAGCCTTTTCTTTTTTTTGTCCACATCTGTTTTCCAAACTCATTACTTTCATGTTATTAGGTTCATTTAAAAAGTTGTGTTTATTTCCATTCCACTAGTTCATTTTCTATCTTTCTAAATAATGCAGTGACTGCATCAAATGATGATGTATTTTAGAAAAATTTCTGTGTTACAATTCACCATCTGTATTACTTTTAGCTAGCCCCAGCTTTGTGTGCAGGCTGATACCACCTTGAATTCTGAGGACTGCTCAGAGATACTGTGCTGGGAATCTACAGTAGGAATAAATCAAATACTATCTGTAATTTAGGTTGCTTAATAACCTAATAACATAAATACTTACTGTAATTTAGAAGGAAGCTCTCCTAAGAAGAGCCTGTGTGTTACTACTTGTTTGCACAGTGCCTAGCGCAACATTGGCCTAATCCTGATTGAGGCTGACAGCTTTTCCTCAATATGAATATTAACCTGAACTCATGGCCCATCTAGCAGCCAGCAAAGGACTCTGTTATTCCTGAAACGTATGCGACTTCTGCTTGCAAAACTAATCGTCCTGACAATCGGGCTGCTGTCCTGTGCGTGCTGCACGCCTAGTTACTCATTCCACCCCCAGATTCGGGGTATTTGTGGGCTAGCTTCTTTTTATTCTGTATTTGCAAATTGCCTAACTGCTTGAACTGGGGCCGTCAGCTGGTTCTGCTGTGGGAATAGGAAATAGTGATCACAGATCCCTTAGTAGAATTCTCAGGGATATAATCCGGTTTGGAATTTCAGATAAGAAATACAAAAACACACCATATGCTATGTTTCATTAATTTTTCCTTTTATTCATCACAATTATAGGCACTGTTTAGATATGAGAAAATGATTTATATGCAATTAATCGTGCTCAGAAATATCTCAGAAATGCAACTCACTTTTGCTGCAAAATCTGTGGAAGAGCTGCCTGTTGCCCTCCTGCCTGGAGGGGAGAGGCAAAATAGGGCAGAAAATGGAACGTGGGGCCACATTTTTTCTGTCAGCCTTGGTGCTGCCTTGCTGTGTAGGAAAACCATGTAGGTCCCTGTTGTCCAAATCCCTTTTAAGATAAGGAACAGTACCTTTCAGCAAAGGTGATTTTCCGTTCCATGGCTGTTTTTGTGCTATTTGTATATAAAAATACAGCTCCCAAAGGCATTCTGAAGGTATTCACAGTAAAAGTCATTACTTTACTCTTCGTTACCGTATGCTACGTAGAGGTTGATTAGACTAGTGTGAAGTGGGATAAAATTGTATCTTATCAAAACCTGTATAGTTTTCTACATAACTTCCTCAGGTGCATTTCTTCATTCAAGATGAAGTTACTAGATGTTTTGGCTTATAAACATTTGCTATCTATTACTATACAGTTACTTATATTTTAAATCCAGGAGAAACCTTTGGCAAATGTAAGCAATTGCTGACTATTAATGCCAAAGCTGTAAAAATGTGAGTAGGAAGTTACTGCATAGGCTCTGAGTATTCCTGTTGTTTACATTCCTAATTGGATTCACATATTAACCACAATTAAAATACTAGCTAGATTTCAGGCACATGTTTCTTTCATCAAAATATGTTTTTTTCTCTATGCTTTACTCCAGTTTATTCTTAGCTGGAAAATGTTTTAAAAATTGGGACAGTGGGAAAGAAGTGAATTTTGCGTTATCTTAGGTAATATATTTGTTTGAATAGTGGCGGGGAGGTTCTTCTGTGCTGTGACCTTGTTGGATACTAACGTGTTAGTGCTGTTTAGGCTTCTATAAATCTGTAAGTACACTTCCAACTCTAGTTGGGGGGTAAATTTCCTTCTTCATCAGGTTTTTGCCTTTCTTCTCTCTCTCTTTGGCACTCCCAGACGGAGATGGCATTCTTGGTTGCAATTGGAATAATAATAATAATAGCTCTCTGAGTCACATCCACTGTTCCAATCCTGGCCTTTCCATATTGCCAGTAATCCCTTATTTCTCACCCTACCCCCCTTTGGCCTGAGCTCCCTCATCCCCCCATTTTCTTATGTAGCCCTGTGGGCTACAGAGGGATTAATTGTACCAATAAACACAACTTTATTTTATAGTTTTATAGCATGATTAGCTATCAAATACTCCGAACTAAAATAACATTTGCTAGTCTGTTTCAAGAAAAAGTTTTGTTAGGCACAGTGGGCTTTTAATCCCTTGAGGAGTTCAACTAACTAAATATAATATTAGTTAACATATTTTACTGATGTTAAGAAAATACTTCTGTGCTGCAAAAGCTATCCTTAGTCATAGTACTCATTTTGCGATAATAGCTGTTTTCCTTTGTGTGTAGTTTGTAAACTAGTGAAAGGATTTGGTTGATTAATTATGTTCCTCGTATTTTTTTAATGGTGATGGATGTCTCTTATAGGAAGTTCCAGTTAGCGTTACACAGACAGAGCTTGGTTGTATCATTGTGCTATTAATTTAGACATTATTAAAGGAAATAGTTGTTTAGATAAGCTTTTCAGAGCTAACATCTAGAAATGGAATTTTGTCCCCCTTGTGCCATTTTTCCGCTGATACAATTCCACTGCCTTGGTGGATGTCTAGATTTATTTCTGATACAATATCCTCGCCCCATGCCAGCGAAGGACCTTTTTAAAAACCTAGGACTTGTACGGCGTGTGCAGTCGAGGCAGTCTGTCACTTTTGACAGTGCTGAGCTGAGATTACAGAACCTGTTGTTTCTGAGGAACATATTCTGAACGCTGGGACATTGATTCTGATTGCCGAGTTGGATTAGGATGACCTTCTAAGTGGTGGCAACATTGCCACATAAGACATTTAAGGTGAAATAAAGTGTGGTGGTAGGGAGCAATACTGCATTCGTAGGACAGAGATATACTAGGTGGTCTGCCAGGGCTTTTGAGCTTTCAAGTTCAGTTAGAGTTTATGTATAGAATCATTATCAGTGAGGCTGAACCAAAAAGCAAGTAAAACATTAACAAGAAATATTTCTATGGGATTCCTAATAAGCAGGGACCTTCCCTGCCCTCGTACGAAGCATCTGTTGCCTGCTCAGAGCGGGTAGGTATAGCCTGTGGCCACTTGTCTCCGATCTCGAAGGCTGGCCGCTGGTGAATTCAGCTGCAGGAGCTTTGCATGTTAAGGACTTGCAGTGTATAACTCTCTGAAATCTTCTAAGTGACCAGATTGTTATAAAAAACATGACTCAGTGGCGCCTTTCCTTCTTTCCTCATAGTGTTGACCATCCTTTATGCTATGTTAGAAACTTGTGTGTTTTGATCTAGTATAATCCAAATGTATTTAGTCTGTATTTTATTCCACTTTGTAAACACGTTTTTTCCATAGCTGCAAATGTCTCCACAATTATTTGTTTCAATTTGTAAATTGAACAAAAGGCTTTAATAAACAATGTCCTCAGGCAGCCTCTCCTCTTCATCTAGCAAGGAAAGACGAGTTCCAAGCCGGGCAGCCTATAAACTCGTACAAATTCAAAGGGGAAACTTCCACCATCTTGTTCAGCCTGATCATTTAGAAGTTCAAAGCACTTCTTGCCATGAGTAAACTATGCCGTCAAATTTGTAAATAAAGTGTGGAGTTACAAATTGATATTTCAGAGCTTGCTGTTGGTGGCACCGGTCTCATCCAAGCCATGGCACGGTTTGTGACAGTAGGAGCTTGCTGAGAGAGCAGATGAGTTTATTGCTTGATTCAATATTCAGAAGATACACTCTGTAGCTAACCAAAATGTTTCATTTTTATGCTTTGGATTTCTGCTTGTAATTACTAAGCTGTAATTAGACAAGTATAAGCTCTATTGAGCAGCTTCTGGCTATGGCTACTATAAACACACGAGCTGCAAGCTCACACTGGGACTGGACTGCCAGACAGCAGTGTCCAGGAGAGTTATGACTGCAAAGCTTTGTTGAAAATTAAAAACTTGTTTTTAGGATCTCCAAAGTCCACAGCTGTTGTGCCGCATTTTAGCAGTGTCCGAGACGATCTTATAGCTTCCCTAGATCTTAAGGAATTTGATCTGAAAAATTACTGAATCAAAGGATAGTGAATGTTGTTTAAATCACTTTCATATAAGTCACCACATTCCTTATAGGTCCTTGCTCATGTGTATCAGTTACACATACGTACACCCATTCATAGGAAGGAATTAAATCTACCAAACATTGGAATAGTTACAAAAGAAAGCAAGTCTTTTGCTGATTCAATTCTTCTTGTATCCAGGAGGGATGTTCCCGAGGAATTTGAGCTATCATATGGCTATACAGCTGAAGAGTGATATAAGATCTTATTCATATTTTATGCAACTTGCCTCCCTAAAGGCTGGATACTCACTAAAAGATAGGCATTATCTTGCTGGTTTTACAGCCTTTTTTCATTCATTTTTAGCTTTTTACAGACTGTAACTAGTCAAACATATGACATAATATATGGATAATCTTTCTACATAAGCTATTGCTATTAATTGAAAGAGAAATACATATTTTCAGGTAACCTTCTAAAAAGGAGATGTCATTAGACTTTGAAGTCATTACGATTAATGTCATCCAAGGGTGCAGGAGGGGAGAACAAATAAATTTTAAATGGGTTTTGAGTCATTTTGGTATACTAGTCCGTGGTTGAGACTTATAAAGGAAGACTTCTCTTTATCAAAGACATGCAAGTAGGTCCAAATCTAAATGAGTCTGGTATTAGACCTCATGGTGGTCCACCTCATTGGTGGTCCACAGCAGAGGAATGTGTTTATTTCAGGACTATGAAAACTTCAGAACTTTCAGAACTCTAAAAACATGTTCATCAGTGAAGAAGTAAGTAGAAGTCCTGGGCCCTGGAGAGGCAGTGTTTTTCATGTGAAGACTTTTATGTTTAGGAATATCAAGCATTATCCATATTCTGTATGTCCCATTCATTAAATACCAATATTAGTCTGCACCAAATTAAGGCCCAGAGTGAAGCCAGGAAGGTGGCAACTCACACAACATCTGTGGTCTGGGGAGAACAGAAGGTAATCTGATATTGCCAGGGCTTCACTGTCGGTGTTGATTTTGATTTAATATTTAGGTTTTGTTTTTGTCTTGCACCACTAAGCTACACCTAGCTATCACTCATGGTTATGGACAAGAAACTGAGAGAGGCAGAAGATTCTGTAGTAGAGTTGTTTGAACCTTTCTCTGTCTTTCCTGAAACAACTTCTCCTTCCAGTGTATTTTGGGGTATTTCCTAACCGGCGCTAGGAATGTGCTGTTGGTCATCATTGCTGCTGGTAAATCATAGATCAGGTAAGGAAGCCTAGCTGTAATGGGAAGAGTCCCTCACTGCTGTTAAACTTGGTACATAAAACATCCATCTGCTTGACAGCAGCAGTTAACTGTGTCCCTTCCAAATTGCTCCTTGAGATTTTAAAGTTGATTTTCAGAAGACAGTCATGGGGAGTTTTGCTGACAGATCACCAGCTGGTTTTTAGAATCTTTACCTTTTACTGAAAAGAAGTTTTAAGTCTCTCTCTCTGATATCTGTTGCAGACACACTTAGCTGTGGACTGCTTATATATGCCCATCTAATCTTTGGCTTTTCTATGAATAGAAGGGATTTTTGTTTGTTTTCCTGCATTTTAGGATTTTTTTTCTTTATTTTTAGCAGCCTTTGGAGGGAAGGGGGAAAGGTAGTGTATAGAATCCCTGTATGCAGTTACATGGTGGGTGATACTGTCTTTGTTATAAGGTTGTTTTGCTCATTTTGTGCAAACTTTGGCGTGTGAAATTTTTGTTTTGATTTTGGTCATTTTCTTCTACCACTGACTTCATTGTTAGTGCTAATAAAATCATGGGAAATGTTTTGATGGATAGGAGATTGCATTGACTTGAGGTTAAAGCTTTGATATTATATTGGCTGCTGCATATAATCTCTGGTAAACCAAAGATAAAAAGCATAGCTTGTTTTAGAAAGTCATGGGCTTTTTAGAATGACACTTGGCAGATTTTGATACTCACATTGTCAAGTATTTGTCCACATATAAGTAGTTTTGTGCATATGTTTACACTCATTCTGCCTTCAGGCTTGTTTTACTAAGTTGGATAAAGTGTTTATTATGTGGGTTGCAAAATATGTTCCTAATAGTGTACTAAACCATGGTGCCACAATGGCGAGGAGTTGTTCAAATCTCTTGTTGTGCAACAAAGAGTATGGCAGGTAACCACAAGCCAGAGTGTTGGCTATCTTTTAGGGAGCCTGGATGATTGCGGTGGGGCAGTACTTTGCTTTCCGCTCTCTGGTCTCCCTCCCTGGTTAACTGTTTGCTTGGTTTGGCTGGGGGCTGCAGCAGCAAGATCCTCCCTTAGAGAGAGGTTAGGCTCTTATATCCAGAGCCTCCCTTCTTCAATAACCGGTGGCAAATTGCAGCAAGCCAACAGTGATTGGAACTGGAATCATTACAGTGTCAAGGTAGCTCATCATGACTCATTCTTTTAGCAGATAACGTTGGGGTCGGGAGGGGAAGGCGTCTCTCCGGCACACCGGCAGCTCGTTGTTTACGCTAGGCCCACGCGTTCCTAGGGCAACTCGAAGCTCTTCTTGTTCAGAGCCTGTTTACAGCAGAGATGCTTCTTAAACGTCAGAGGGGTGTATTTTGGGAGTTCTGTATCCATCTCATGGGAGATGTGGCATTTTTCTTGTTTCAGGACATCTGCGGGAAGCCTTCTCTGAACATCCAGAGCCCTCTGGATGTTCGTGAGCTTCTTCACTTAGAGGTAACTCTAACTGTAGATCACTTAGCAACTTCTACCTAATGAGGGCTAAGAAATTTCTTCTAAAATGCATCTTTAGTGTGCAGGGGACAATCCTTCCCGAGCCAGAGTGCCTCCTGGATATTCTCTTTGAAATAAGTAACACTGAAATTTTTTTTTCTCTAATGCAAAAATATGTAGGAAGGTTGGGCTTGTACTAAATTACTTTACATATGAAAAGATGCTATTACAACAAAAAAGGAGATTTGTGTTTACTATAAAAAGAAATGTGATTGCATTATAGCCTAAATAAGTTATTTGTATGTTGTATTTGCTTTGGAGTAGTGTTCATGTGTGCCAGGAGCTGTGCAAACAAAACAAGATTGTTGCTGCTTTGGGAGCCTTGAGACAAGTTGTGGCTTCCTGAATAATATCACTTCACCCTACAGAGTAAAAGCACATTTCTTGTAGACGCCCATCCTTTCACTACTCAAAAGTAAAAAATACTTTCTTTGAGCACCGAATTAAAAGCCGTGTCACGGGGTGTTCATGTGGTTAAAGCCTAGTGGACTGCTTAGTCCCTAAGAGGTGTCTTAGGGAATCCTTTTTTTCCCATAGTTTTTTAAAATGCATTACCTTCACAGTTATATTAAATGCAAG
Organism: Rhea pennata; assembly: GCF_028389875.1. Taxonomy (NCBI): domain Eukaryota; kingdom Metazoa; phylum Chordata; class Aves; order Rheiformes; family Rheidae; genus Rhea; species Rhea pennata. The sequence goes on from NC_084682.1 coordinate 3,222,039, forward strand.
CATTCACCTGACAGCAGGTACAACTGAAATAGTTGTTGTGTAAATAACGTAGAGCTAGTTGACCTGGATGAGGTGCAAATTGGGATCACACTTCTGCTGAGGTGGAGTGATTTATATTCTCTGATTATTGCAGGTAATTGAGGGGTCCCTGATAAGACTTGTTTACTGCCAGGTCAGTTTGTCCGGGGCCTGCTGAGCATCAGATCCTGGAGATTTAAGGATCGATTGCCTATTCTGCATGCTAATTCACAGAAATGGTTCAATGGAGAAGAAAAACAAAGTGCCTTCTCTTTTCTACTTCAGATTTGCAAACCTGAAATTTCTACTTCAGATTCTTCTCCGGAGAGACCTCCAGGAAGCAGAATTCTTGGAGAATTATTTCTTTTAAAAGAGAATTATTTCTTTTAAAAAGGCATGTTTTTAAAAACAGTTTTTAAATACTGACACGTTTTATGGGCTTGAGGGGTGGAATCAGATGATCAGCCCCTCTCTCAGTGCTGAGCTGCTTCTTACTGCTGTGCCTGTACTTAGTGACTCCGTCAATTAAAGAGAATTCAGACACTTTTAAAAATGGCCATGACCCTGCTCATCGTTTTTAGAGCTGGGAAGTGAAACTGAAACGTTCAGCAAGGTGGTCTGTAGTGGAGGTTGCCCAGATTTCGGAGTAGTCCCTCCATACGAAGGACTGGTTTTCCCCAGCTTCCAGCTGCCTGGAAACCCGACTGGCACAGAGCTCTGTGGAAAAGGCAACACATTCTCCAGCTTCTGTTACCTTTTTGGTGCAATTCCCACAGGCCAGATGGAAGCGGTTTGTCTCTGCTCTCGACCCCTGATTGCGCTCGTCTTTCCAGCCTGCCAAGTTTCCACTCCTTTTGTAGGCACATGCCCATCCATGGCGATGGGAGGGAAAGGGCAGCACCCGCCGGCCAGCAGCAGCACCCTTCCGTCCCCAGGGGTTTCACGCCGTGCGTGGGTGTTCGGGGAAGAAGCAGGTCCAGGGCGGCCGTGCGTGGGTGTTCGGGGAAGGAGCAGGTCCAGGGCGGCCGTGCATGGGTGTTCGGGGAAGGAGCAGGTCCAGGGCGGCCGTGCGTGGGTGTTCGGGGAAGGAGCAGGTCCAGGGCGGCCGTGCGTGGGTGTTCGGGGAAGGAGCAGGTCCAGGGCGGCCGTGCGTGGGTGTTCGGGGAAGGAGCAGGTCCAGGGCGGCCGCCGGGTGTGCACGCGCGCCCGTGGTGTGAGGGCACTGCCCGGCTGCTCTGCTGCGAGCTAGTCTCCTCGCTGCTGCGGACCGTAGCATTTTTCTCCCGTCTTCTCCAAGGGTGTGTGGCTGCCTCTTTGTGGGCTGGGGCAAAATGGAGACTGACTCCCAAAAAATTACACGTTCATATAAGTTGTCTTTAGATACCATTGCACAGGGTAAATGATACTTCCAGACTGTTCCTTGTGTGACTCTGGGTCTGAACAGAAGTTTTTGACCCCTTTTCATAAGTGGGTTGTTTGCTAAGAGAATGGCTCGTACGCAGTAGGATGTCACTCTGCTGACATCCTACTTTAGTTTTCCTAAATAGGCAGAAAAGCAGCGTTGTGGGATTTGTTTGTTTTCTCTCTCAGGAGTTCTGAGTGTTTGTACTCACGCTTGTGACATCCCCCCTTGAGTATGCTTTGGAATAGCCAGGATGCAACATGCGGCATCGTGAAACAGCCGACAGAAAACCTTTGTGATTGTAAAGTAACATCCTATGTTTATCATTTTTTTTTAAATCCAAGCTAATCTGTGTTTTAAAGCATTCTGAATTGTATCTATTCACCAGATTAAATAAAAGGTAATTAAGGTGAAAATAAAGGATTGCACTTTGCAATTCTTTGAGTGCAAATGATTGTTTCTCAGAAGTAGAATCATTAATGTTTTGCAACTTTCCCCCTATAATAACCTTCTAAAACCTCCTGTGCTCTGTCATAGGAGTTAATAACAGTTTTGCGCAAGCCTACGCTCATGGGTCCACCTCTCATTGATGTTTTAGAATGAGACAAGAACTCTGAGCAGAGTGGAGGCTTTTGATACAGCAGTAACTTTAGTCCCCAAGTTTGTCCCTGAGACAACTACACAGGGTGATTTCAGTCTCACTGGCAAGAGAGGGATAAGGAATGAGCTCAGTCACTCAAAGGAAAACTCAACAGACTTGAAAATAATGCATTTGATTGCCAATATTTTGCATAGATTGCAATATGCTTAGTTAATGAATGTTAGATTAGTATGTCAATATTTCCATTCTCCAGCCTTTTAGGGAATATGGTCTACAGTATTTAGCATGAGTATGAAAAAACAAAGTCCAACACATATTTGTGCAGGGTTCAGTTTTTAAGGACAACTTGTGTTGGCCTGGAAGTTCTCAGTCCAAGTAGTGGCAGCTAAAAGATACCACAGCTGCCTTTCCAGGTCTGGAAGAGTTATAGGGCAGTTCTTCCTACATATGTTTCATGGCTTCTGCATATGTTCTCACAACCCACTTACAAAAACAGGTCAAAACCTATTGGAATTATGATGATTTTAATCTGATTTTCTTGTTCCCATTTGGGGTCCTGCTGTGCTTGGATCATTAGGATTCTGGAGAGAGGAAAAGACAGTCTATAAATGTCCCATCTTGGGTATATGTGATGGAAGGCTTAATGAAACCCACAGCATCTCAACACATCCCAGTTTGGTCTATGTGTTCATATATTTTCCATTGGAAATAGTCCAGTTAGGACTATATCCATGTCTCTGTGAGGACTGAATGTAGTGTGTATCTAGAATCATCATAGAATCAATAAGGTTGGAAGGGATCTCTGGAGACCATCTAGTCCAACCTCCCTGCTCAGCAGGGTCACCTAGAGCATGTCAGCCTGGGTTACATCCAGGTGGGCCTTGAATATCTCCAAAGAAGGAGCCTCCACAGCCTCTCTGGGCAACCTGTGCCAGTGCTCCGTTGCTCTCACAGTGAAGAAATTCCCCCTCACGGTCAGGCGGAACTTCCTGTGCTTCAATTTCTGCCCATTGCCTCTTGTCCTGTCACACGGGGCAACTGAAAAGAGTTTGTCCCCATCCCCTTGACACCCTCCCTTCAGGTACTTATACACATTGATAAGATCCCCCTCAGTCTTCTCTTCCCCAGGCTGAAGGGGCCCAGCTCTCGATGCCGGTCCTCGTAGGGCAGGTGCTCCAGCCCTCTGATCACCCTCGTAGCCCTACGCTGGAATGCTGACAGTATAGCGTTTCTTGGAGGCTGCAATGCTTAGTGGGTTTCCTATCCCTCCCTTTCCCAACTTGTATATATTTGTATCATCAGATTTCCTGAAAGTGCTGACCACAGACCAAATTTTCGTTGTAATCGGTATTGTAAAAATGCAGAACAAGAGAGCAATTACTCCTCTGAAGAACCAAAAGCCTAAATAAAGATGAGGACCAACACGCGTATCAGCTCTGAAGGAGGCAACTTGCTTGGCTTTAGGCACCTGATTGTCTTCTCCATTGGGCCCAGCAGGGCCACTCCTGCAGGGAAAGGTGGCTGGGTGCCTAAGTACTACTTTACCAAGGCCTTAAGTTTTATTCTTTTCACATCTAATGCTCTTGACCCAGTTGAATTCTTGGTAATTAATATGCGAATCTCCCTGGATCGAGTTCATATTAGAACTGTCTTTAAATTTTTAGATTAGTCATGGAGGCTCACATGGTTTTAAGTGCAGAAGTAACTGGTCATTTCCCTAAAAAATGATGAATTTGAAATCCATTAAAACAAGATCTTTCTGTCTTATGACAAGAGCTTAATAGCTTCTTGCAGTTGTGTTTGGAAACATATTCTTTGAACTTTTGTGTAACATTCAGCCAGGATAAGGCAAACATTCTTCTCCAGTTGGTAATAGGCTGTCTAGTATCTGTAATTCGGTTATTTAGCTTTAAAATTAACTGTATATATTTGTAAGTTTTTAATTAAGATGTGTTTCTACTCTGAGCTTTTCAGAGCTTACTTAGATGAGCATCAAACACCACATAGTTTTGGTCTTTACTTTATGCCTATTAGCTTCTCCTTCTCTGCTTATAAATTTCTGATGACAGACATAAACATTTACCTCCGTAGGCATTACTTAACTCTGAGATCACTTTGTTCTATAAATACAAATAAATAAAGAGCACTTTAATGGGCGCGTTGTAAGCCAGCAGTGAAGTGGTTAAAGGTTTTTGCCTGCAGACTGGCCAGCAGGAGTTGGCGGTGTGGAGCAAGGGGGACGCCAGCCTGTCTCTAAACTTTTTGGCCCTCCCTGAGTGCAGAGATGAAGGAAGAGCCCTCTATAAATCACTGGAGATTAGAGACCCTGTTCTTGCCGACTCTGCAGGGTTGCACTGCTTAATGTCAAAGCCTCACGTATTACTTTAACAGCACTCCTTTTCTTTATTAAATCCACTTTGAAATAAAAAAATGATGATCTTTCCAGTGAGGGGGAGAAGGCCTAAAAGGATTTAGAAAGTATCTGTTATGTTACATTACTGAGACTAATAACTGCACAGGGAGTAGGTAACATTTTTGCACCATCTCAGAGAGTAAAATGAATAGACTCTACAGAGTTTTCTTCCTTCAAAATATTTATTGCTGTTGATTTTTGACTAACTTTTGTGAGCTTTTTAGTAAAGGTGGACTGAGCGTGAGCGCTCACTGGGATTTCCTTTCAGGTTTGCAGAATTAAATTTGCATCTTCATTTTTGCACGTTTTTCAGCATCTGGTTTTAGATTAATTTTTTTTTAACTTTGGATTTGTTCAAGCTGAATCTTCTGTCTTTATCTCCATCTGATTATGATGAAGACATATTTTAAACAGCTGTATCTGTGTCAAATGTCAGTGTTTGCTCTTAGCCTCACTGTCTTGAGGACATAAGGAGGTTTTTAGGCGCTGAATATTTATCTGTTCTTATGGCCTGGTTTTCCTCTGGTTTGTAAAAGTCACATGAAGCATGATATTATATTTTAAATGCATAAAGTTAATGTGAATGTTTACATCTAAAATGCTCTAGTTTATTATACATGAATTAATGTTCCACATGTAATTTGTTATCTTATTTAATACATTGCATACCAGCTAACAAATATTTGAATGCAGAGGAATTGCACATACGTATTTTTTCTGCACATAAATGTTTCAGATCCTCCAGGTCATTTAGTATCCATTAGGACACTAAAGCTTCTTACTGTTTTCTCATTAATAGTCAAGTCTGTTACCACGACAAAAACAATTTCTGAGAGATGGGATTCTTTTAGAAACATCCCTGATGAAAGTCCTGGAAATCCTAACAACAAATGCTGTCAAGTTAGATTTTAACCAAGCATTTCTTTTTAACTGTGCAACATTATGCCCCAGGAATGCAGTTTTTCTTTTAGTCTCATGACTTTAAATACAACATTGGCATGAAACCCATTAAGAATAACAGATATATAAGCTTTTGTTGATGGATTCTGTTCAAATGCAGTAGAGTGGAAGGTGAAAATATTTTTAGTCTTTAAACACAATAAACTGTGATTAGTTTAATTCTATACATTTGAAGTCACTTACTTCTTCACAAGCATACTCAGAGTGTTTTTCTACCCGTTCACAGTTCATTTATGGTACAGTTTTGAAGTTTGGAAATAGTTCACACCTATAAAATGTGGTTTTGCATTTGCCAGGGAAAATGAATATTGTTTTGCAATGTATCTTATCCAAAAGTTGACAAGTAACAGCTTTTTTGCTAGCTTAGTCTGACAAACAGCTTGAAGGTATCACCTTTGTAGGCGGCTGCCGCAATGAATTGCAGATATTCATTTATAGCTGTTTGTACTCTGTGTGCGCTTTCATGTGTTCAGGAATATTGCCCAGTTTGAAAGTATGAGCTCTTAAAATAACTAGAAATGGAGGTGGGGTTAAGATATTGTATAAACACAGCAAATTTCTGGGACTGGATATAGGATATTTAAGAATACAGCCTCAGCAATTAACATTTCACAAGTGGAGTTTTTAGCTGAAAAAAGAAAAGAGCAGAAGGTTATCATAAGACCATAACCAGTGGTCCTGAAGCCGACTTTCAGACCAGCAGTTAGTGTTTTATTAGGAGAGAACAACTCTATAAAAGGAACAGGAGATTCAATCATAATATAGTGGGGTGACATGAAGGCAGCTGACAGCATGGCTTCAAAACCCATTTAAGATCCAAGAAAAGTTGCCACAAGTAATGTGCTGCAGCTGGCGAGCTCGTTTTGGAAGGAGCAGGAGCTGCCCTCGCCCTGCGGCTTTGCGTCGGGGAGCAGCCCTGTCCCGGTCCCGCGAGCTTAGCTTCGCCCTCCCTGCCACACACAGGCAGAGCCGGCAGAGACCGCTCAGCCGTCGGGGTTTCTTCCTCCCTTTTCTGAAAGCGGTTTGGAGAGAAGTGGGAACCAACAGCCAGCTCGGTGGTTCAGATTGGAAAGAAAGTGAATAAAATGTTAGCTCTGAAGTGCGGTAGCGTGTGCTTCTGGTGGTTGCTGGTGTAAGCAAATGGTTCCAAGAAAGGCCATTTTGAAAAGGGAAAGTGCTCTCATTAGGAATCGTTTAGCAATACATAAAGAAGTGAAATGCAATTTAAAAATCCTATTTTCTTCCCCTCAATTCTTCCTGAAATCTGGCGGTTTAACAATTCACCATTCTTTGCTTGCAAGTGAAACACGAGTCAGCCTTGCTGAGCAGGCTAATGACCGTGCTTCGGGATTTGCTGAACGTGCCTGTCTGTTCTCTCTCCTTCTTTGATAGCCACAACTGTGAACAAAGTCCTGAGAGGTGCCGGGCGTTTATAAATCTAAGGGAAAGAAGGGAATATTTAAAAATTGTCAACTTTGGTCTGCCAAAGCTAACTTGGTTTGCATCTGTTTACGCCCAAATATGGCAAATTTGAATCATTTGGAAATAGGGTACTATCCTGTGCATGGTTTAAGAACGTGGGTTTTTTTAAACCTGGCTGCTGCATAAGTACTTCCTTAGTTGAGACAGACTGTTAAACTTGCATTCTTCGAACAAATCTGGGAGAAACCTTATACCAGCTCTCATGTAAGGAAAGCATGTGGCAGTCTGTATACATGTCCTTAACTTGAAAGTGATTGACAGGCGACTGGATGAACTTTCCAAGGCTAACAGAATGATGTCCCTATTTAGAGAGAAGATTAGCCAGATTTGTACTCATTTATGATCAGAACCAAAGTTAATCTGTGTTTTGGCTGAAAGTAGCATGTCATATATGGAAGCCTGTATGGAAGAAAAGGTCCTCTTCTTCCTAGTAGAAGATGATATTCATTTATGAATATACTAAATTTTATGTTAGTTGTTCTTATAAAAGTTGCTATCATTTACAAATATATTGCACAGAAGAGAGTTCAAAGAGTAGAAGCATGATTTAGAGAAATATCACTGGTTTGATATCTCTTCCCTCAGAAAAGAATGAGTAAATCACAGGAATTTGATCTTTTCTTCATGTCCCCTTCTAAATGGACAATAGAAATATCATGTAAAGGACAATTCAGAAATAACCTGTAGGCCGTCATTGCTTCCCAACAGGGGGAAGAAGTACACAGTACTGTAGAAATCCCTCAAGCAAGCAAATCTTTCATTTTTAATTCATCTGTACTAGAAGCAGAATCAAAATAGTTACAGTAAGTGTTTGGAATTCCTTTTGTTATTAAAAAATTCCATGTCGATTGTATTTTGTGAAAGAAGCAGAAGCATAGGTAAAATTAGGAAATCCAGGCCGCCACTCTCAGCTTCAGTGTTGCATTGAATTGACTTTAAAATGGGCAGCTGGGGACACTGACGTGAACACGTGAAGAATAAGCCCCGCTGCATGAGAGGGTATCGTCCTTCTTTAAAGCCTCCTTCGATCTGTGCCCCCTTGTGAACGCTCTGGCAGTAAATAAGCTGTTGCGTGGTTTCGTGCTTTCGAACGCAGACTGAGCTGTGCTTACGCTCCTGTCCTCGCGCTCTGCATGCTTCGTTGCTAACCAAGGGGTTGTCAGTCTTGGCACCAGAGACTGCCCCATGTGCCTCACGTTTACATGGATTTATGTAAGCAAAAAGATGAGTCAGTGAAAAAAAACTATTCTTATGTGTTCCTTTTCTTCCCGCTGCTTGATTTCTTGAGTGTTTTTGCCTCCTTTTGAAATTCCGTAGTCTCTCTTTAGTGCTGCATCCCATGCAAAAAGGGATTGAATGGGGTGAGTGATTTAGGAAGCTCTCTCTTTTGCTTGCATGAAGGTCGTTTTTTGTTGTTTTGTTTGCAGACCCCCATCCCACTCCACCCAGATTAATGACTGACAAGGTGACATAAAACGTAACTTCCTAGTTTGGCTCCTAGGGAATATAAGGCCGCAAGAAGGTTGGAATCATTCGCAAAGCAAGTATCTGTCATCCTGAAAACAAGACAGCTTAAAGATTATGTACTGATTTCACACTTAGTATAGCATAGCATTACTAGTGCAGAAACTGTTGGAGAATAAGCTGAACACTCATTTGCAGATAAACCTTCAGGGGGGTAATGTCCTAAAAAGCCACTGAAATTGGATATCTGGAAAATGAACTCATTTTTAAGTGGGTCACAACATCTGTGATTATCTTGTTGGGATTACTAACATGATCATGCTGTGGTATCATTTACGGCTTCCTGTGGACCTTGCCATTCTGCGCCGAGGTTTGCAGGGAGTGCATGTAAATAGTCTGTGGCTTGAAGAGTACTGGTGGGTCTGGCCAGCACATACACAGCTTGCCTTAGTGGGTGGGTGGAAAAAATATGTCAGGATGGTCTAGAAATGCTGGATACATCATCCCTTGTTTAAAAATACTGACTTTGATTTTGAAATAGGCATGACTTCTGACCTGTTGTTTCCCACCTATTAAAATAATATCACTCTGCAGCTTCCTAAAACAATCCGATACTTGTCTGTGCTTTTGTCCTCCCTGTTTCTAGGAGATGGTTTGTGTGGTCCTGAGGCTCGAAAACTGGTTAGAAAATGCCAGGGAATTTATTTTAGAAAGCACCTGGAACTTTGAGTCAAGCTGAGTTGTGGACATGGATCTTCCTTTTCTTGTCATCACCAAAAGTCCTGCTGAAGCAGGGTCCTTTGGATTGGGGTAGGGAATAAAGTATTATTTCTATGAACAGTACAGATAGTAGGCCAGTGGCAAAGTTTAAAAGAAACTGAAAATTGAAATCTCCCCACGTAATCATGTTCATGCTTCTTTGAAAGACTTACTGTTGTTCTCATTGGTCGACTTCGTGAGGATGACATACATTTCAGACTTTTGTGTCATTATAACCTAGTGCAGGTTCACATCTTCAAACAGGAGACAATTACCTTTATTCACTGCCTCGCATTCAGCAGGATGAGTCCTGCGCGCATTATTGGCAAGGCTCCTGAGCCTTTATGGATAAGCACTGTGATGACACACAGGTGGGATGCTCTGTAGCTAGATACAGCCTGTTTCCTGACGTTGCATCCTGTTGGTTTGTTAGTCAAAGGAGATGCTATGTAGTGTCATTTGTATCCTCCTTTCACCCTGTTGTCAGAGTCATATTTCATTCTCCCTCACAAAACCCCTTCTTGGGTATGTTTGTGGGGCAAACAACACAGGATTTTAATGTCTTAGCAGTTCTTCCTACGTTGCCTTCTGAAAATGGTGCCTCACTGTAGTCCTCTAGACACTTCAGGCTATACATGTGGTGTTTTAATCCTTGAAAGATGTGGGAATCCTCAAAACTATGTGCTGGGATTTGGGGTGGAATCTCAATTTCCTTCCTCTCAGATAGAGCACGATGAGAAAAGGACATACCGGTTGCCTGAACCATCTGTTAAAAACCATCCTGGATAATTGTAGCCCAGAGCAACCACTGCACTCCTCCCAGCCAGAAGGTGAGACAGGACAGGGAGGAGAGTAGTCTTGACTCGAGAAGCCTGGGAAATCAGCATTCCTCACTCCTTCATGCTAGTAGCAGTTTTATGGCAAAAAATACTCTTTGCTGAGGGAACCTGGGGAGCAGTCTGCGCTCCCAGAATAGTTGTCTTGAAAAGATTTAGACATGTAATTGATTGAAACTTAAAAATGTGTAACACGCATTCAGAAAAAGGCATCTTCTGTTAGAATAGTTCTGTAGTAAGAAAAAAGAAGAAACAAAACCCAACCTTGGAGATTATACATTCCTTTTATATATAACACTTCACTTGGAAGTCGGTCTCTTGTCTTTGGCCAAGCGTAGCCCTCTCAGTTGTTGTCGAGGTAGCAGACAAATCATTATAATTTGGAAAAATTAGTCCCAATTTAAATTGGTTGCTTTAATAAAGCAGTAGCAACAGAGGTCGTAGGCCCCTTGGTTGTTTCATGTCCCACAGTGAGCCGTCCAAACAGTGTTGCTCAAGAGGAGCCAATCCCAGACAATAGCATGCCCCCAAGTGAGTGTTTACCTAACATTGTTTTTTCTTCCCATGCTACATTGTTTCTGTTCAGACCCTCCCAAAAGATAAAATAGGAAATGTTAAAATATGTAGAAGAAATAGAGGGCAAAACAGCATGAAGAAAGATTGATGCTGGTTCAAACTTAGGAAAAAAAATGCAATGTATTCTCAAAACTGGAAAATGTTCAGGTTTCCAGTAATGTATATGAGGTTAGCTTAGAATTGCTTAATTATTTTTAAAGCCTAAAACATAATACAGGAAGATGCAGAAAACTGAAATATATCATGAGATATGTTAAGTAGTGATTTGAAGAGTTTTAATATGTTCTTTATAAAGGTCATCCATATACACGGTGGCCTTGCACAGTAACTCAGAAAGAAAGAGGTCTTGTCATGAAGCATGACAAAGCAATTATTGATCTAACCTAAAGGGAATGTGCTAAAAAAGCACAAGGGACAAATGGAAGAAGGATAGAACGTGGCAAGGAGGTGGAAGGAGAGGCCAAGGACAGGTTACCAGAGAAGTGGGCTCCAATCCAAATACCCCAGATGCAAAATCCCTCCATTTTGGTAAACTTGGATTAGCATTTAAGAACAAACAGAAGAACACAGCTGGCCTTCTAGCTCTATCATTGATTAAACAATATCTGAAAGTCTTTGAAGTTTGGCGAAGTTTGGGGAGTTCAGTCTTGCAGTTTATCTGGAAAGTTTGAAGTACTCCTTCCTGGTTTTCTGTTTTAGCACCTCTGTAAATGGTCTTTCTAATGAGCTAAATATATACAAAGGTGCAGGGAAAAACTCAGGATTTACAAAAGCCCTGTAGTAATCATACACAAGGCAGTTTTTAGGTGCTCTATCCTGAGAAACCAAGACATCGCCCTTTCCATGCAGTTTGCCCTCTAGCATCACTTTAGTCTTCCTGCTCCTAATGTTTGTGTTCGTGAGAGAGATTTTCCTAACCAGAAAATTACCTTCCCAAGCTTGATTTGCACAGCATTTTTTAATAGTTAGGAGGGAGGAGAACATAAGTCCTGAATTTCATCCATTATTGGTAGGTGCAGTTGCAGAATTCACTGCTGTGGATTCTCTTTTCATCTGGATTTCTCAAGTGTTTTGTTTCCCTCAAATTCTGGGGAGCTGAAGATACGAAGCTCCTTCCTTTTAGTTACCTTAACATACTAACGGTTGTTCTTTTCTTCCTGATAAATTCTCACTAAATCATTCGATTTGAAGTTTGATTTATAGTCTGTCGGAATGGACTTTCTTTTTGCCAGGGTTGCAAATTTTTAGCCCCATCCTGAGAGGTGTTTTGAAAGCCCTTAGCAATTCCTCTCATTGATATCAGTGATTAAAATTTTCCCTTAATTCACCATTATTACTCCCTGTGGATTAATCTACATATAATGGGTTGTGTGACTGTCACAATCTAATATATTTCTCTGTACAGCATCTGCCATGAGGCAGCCAGATACAGGAGCATCCTAATGCTCTATTTGAAAGTTTTGGCATCAGTATGGTGGAGGAATTGAAAGCACAAATCTCTGATGAGCTGTGTGCGTAGGAAAAAAGAGTTTTCATTGGCACTGGAAGCAAGACTGTGAAATCATATACAATAGTTACTTAGTCTGTGTTAACCTCAAAGCAGCTAGTTCTCTCTAGGTAGCAAACCATTGGTGATATAAATTACAGTTTTACTAACTGGCTTCAGAGTGAAATCAAAAAGACTTTTACTGGGAGTTTTGCTGGAGTAAAATCTCTGGACCTTCAATGACAAGCGTGAATTTTGCTTGCTGTGTTACACTTTAGACAGTCAAATCCCGGGTGTATTAAAATCTGTGCCAAAACTGTCACCAGCTTCAGTGGACACAGGTCTCTCTCTTCGGATTAAAAGATAGAGGACCATTTGCTCTGGGATCTTAAGTAAATTGTAAAGAAACACTTAAGACTTCAAAAAGATACATTTTTGTTTGTTGTCTTGTCTGTTGTTAGCAGGCAATGGATATTTCTTCTTCAGATCGTTTGTGATGCCAACTTCCAAAATGCCAGCTTCATCTAACAACTAAATTGTGTTCTTGTTTTGGAACTCTTAGTTATAACAAAATAAAGGAGATCAACGGGTTCCTGGCTTAAAGATTAGGATATTATTTTTCAGAGCATTTGAAACAGCTTTTTGAATGTGGATATCTGTAACACCATGAAGGAGATCCTAGAGCGTATATAGAGCATTAGCTAGATGCCTTTATTCAACATTTATAAGAAAGGCTATGAAAGTTATCTGTCTTCCATTGATAAACATCAACTTGCCTTTACATATATTAGTGCATATCAGATGAGTTATAAAAAGTTTATTGACAAGGTTTCTAGTTCGAAATTGGATGTTTGAAATACGAACAACTGCCTTTTTTGGATGACTGGTTGCCTTACTGAGGGGTGGCTTTCTGGGGCAGAGTAGCCTCATCCTACAAGCGAAACACTGATTCTCTTAGGCTGAGTGTTGGGCAGAGCACAAAGCCCAGCTTGCTGATGATCTGCAACAAGATGCTTCTCTCCTGTTGCCTCAGTATCCCTCTATATTAAATGAGGTTGCAGTGGTGCGACTATCTTTCTGAAGTGCTTTGGGATCTATGAATAAAAGCTGCCATACAGCACCTGGAAATTATCATCATATAAGTTATATTTAATGGTTGACTGTTCATACAGTTCAGAAACTACAACAGTATCTCTGTATTTTGCAGCGGCCACTGAAATCTTTATGGCTAATCTGAACAGGATGTTATAAACCAACTTGATACCCCAGATGACTCTGTGCAGATGCTGAATAGAGACATCTTCCTTATCAGTTAAAAAATAAGAAGAAAAGAAAAGAAAAGAAAAGAAAAGAAAAGAAAAGAAAAGAAAAGAAAAGAAAAGAAAAGAAAAGAAAAGAAAAGATATGCAGCCTAACAAAATTGTTTAAAAGAGCTGGCAAACTAACAGTTATAGAAACCATCTGAAACAGTTTTAACATGGAAGAAGTTGTGATTTTTTTAAAGAAGTAATAGCTCACTTGCAGTTTATTTTAAATTAAATAATAAATTATAATAAATTATTTTAAATTAAGCAATTAAATTATTTTAAATTTAGTCTGGATTTGCTTCAGGTAGATTTATATCGTGAGCTTTACACCCCCAAGTTCATGAAAATAGTTTTAGACTAGTTAGCATGACAGAGTTTATTAAAATCCTTCCATTACTTTAACCACTGGTCTTAATATTTCTGCCCTCTCCTTTCCCCAGACAAGACTTTAGGAAATTCTGATCTAACATGCTTATTCCCTCCTTCACTTTTCTAGAGAGGGGTCGAGTCCCCCAAAATTCGAGCTCGTTCGTGCCATTCTCGGATGCTGCACCTTCCCAGCTTGCTGTCATGCACTATTTCACTTTCACCCTTCCTTCACTTGCATCCCCTTCCTTACCGTTCCTTACACACTCTCAAGTAGCTGTTCCATTAGGTTTGCAGAACGTCTCTCACCGCTTTTCCAGCAGCACATTGTTCCTTCCCTCTGATCCATCTCAAAACTTATGTCTTCTAGGAAATGCTTCCTCCTTTGCTCTCACTAGTAATCTCTGCCACATCCTCCTGTACCGTTGGTTCTGGGTCCTGTTTTCTGTCGTAAGTTCTGCAAGGCAGGGAATGTGTCTGTTCAGATTGTTCTGTACCATACATATATTTTAAATATCATTCTATGAAATGTTACTCATATTAGAGCCTTGAAAAAGAGAATATTAAGCATTTACAAATTTTTACCAATACACCTCCTGTACTTTGTAACATCCTCATTTGAAAGATAGAAGATGTGGAACAAGAGGCAGAGCGACTTGCCTAGCATGAACTTGCCAAGCTAGTGTAGATCACAGATAAAAGCTTAGTTCCTGAATATCAGTAAGGTCCTGTATCTACTCTGCTATAAAATAATAAATATTGGAGAAAAGCCTGTGGGTTGGTTTGTAACCCACCCAATACTGTTTAGGAAATGAAATGAACTGGAACGTTTGATTCTGCAACTTTCAGCTATGGAGGCTTGTTTGATAGATGAGCTGAATCTTTATATTTGTTTTTAGAAGTGTGTTTTATCCAGCTGTAGGTGTGTGTCTGTGTATATATGGGTATTGTGTAGAGATGTTTATCTATTCATATATTTACAATGTGCCTATGTACACATGCCATACATGAAAACACTAAAGTAACTTGACCAGATTTGTATTGCTTACTCACTACAAGTGATAAGAACTCACTTGTGTGATACTGCAGCAAAAGTGATAATAAAAAGGATGAATTTTAGGCCCATAGTTATGGTTATACATAAACATGTACGCGTATTTGTGAGCGAGAGTGAGATGCGTGGGAGATAAAAGAGAACAAATGGACAACTTATAATTATGCGTATTTTAGTTCATCTGGTATCCAGATGATCATCCTCGATTCTGACGGTTTTGACAAATCAGTTTATTAGAACTGTAAATGTAACCCAGGACTGTGCAGTAGGCAGTGGAACATTGATTTTTTTTTCATATTATATTCAGTCATTTCATTATTGGAGGTAAATACTGCTTGTACTTAGAAACACAACAGCTGGTCTCATGTGAGAAGGCAATCCACAGATTAACTTGCCAAATGTATTACCAGTTCATTTCACTAGACTGAGAACCTAAGGGTATTTTAATAGTTTTGACCTTGATCAGGCAAGAAAAAAAATGCCCTCATTCTCAAGTTGAACCTGCGACTTGAACACTGATCTGGTCTGCTGCGACGTGGAGTGCGTCCCAGCAGGCCTGGGCCGCTGCCCTGTGAAGCGGACGGAGGACTTCAAAATACCAGGGTCAGCCCCTGTGTGAAAAGGTGTGATGGGGAGTCTCAGATTCGCTGGAAGATGAGACACCTCGGTGACTTCTGCCGCTGGCTCCACGGCTGTTTGCATGGAGGAGCCGAGGAGAGCTGCTACCACGTAAATTTGCGCTTGGGAAAGGAGGAATTTTCAATCGTGTGTTTGCATCTCTAGTTTGGCTTTAACGTAGATTTTTACATAACAGATATCTTTGGTTTTAAAATCAGAAGGTCAGAAGGGCGGAAGCTCTTCCCTCTACCTCAGAGCCGTTGCTTCTCCCGCTTGCAGAGACGCTGCTCCCGGCTGCCCGGGCGCGCGGGGCGGGTGCGCTGCGGGTGCAGAGCACCCCAGAGGGCGGCGAGCGCCCGGAGCTGGGGGGTGGAACTGCCGCAGCTCCTCAGAAAGACGCTGTTTGCTCCGGCCGAGGGGGTCGGGGCGCCGAGGCCCTTCCTGGCCCGGGGCGGCGGGAGGCCCCGGGGGCCAGCCCAGCGCTTTGCTGCGGAGCCCGAGGCGGGCGCAGCGCCGAGGGCGCTCGGGGCACCTTCCCCGGCTTTGCTGCAGCGGGAGGGGGGCTCGAGCTCCGCCACGCCACTGCCCTCCCCCGAGGGGGTGAGGCCTTCCTCCGCGGCCCGGCCGGCTCTTGCCCTAGCCGCTTCGCCCGCTCCTGCTCCGCGCCCAGGGCAGGGGCGCAGGCGGTGGAAGGAGGAGGGCACCACGGTCCTGCCCGCTGCGGCTGGTGCCGCCTGGGGCAGGGGTGGAGACGCGTGTTTTGTGTGGACCCTTTCCGTCCCGAGCTTTTCAAGAGCGCCGGAGTCGCTGGTCATCAATTCTCTGCAGGAACGCGTAGAAACAATCTCGTTTTGAGATGTGGGGCCGCCAAAAAATGTTGTAACGCATTTTCCGTAAAAAAAACACTTCTTCTTTCACAGTCCTGTGACTGTTTTTCAAAACAGCTTCTCCTCACATCTTCAAAATCCCTTCCCTTCCCCCATCATCTTTGAAGTGAGAGAAACCAGACAAGTATCAGGATTTTTTTTAACTTTTTAGTAACATTTGCCAGATTGGCAAGTAGGGATTTGCGTTGAGTTTCCCCTCTTCTGCGCTGTTGCTGTAGAACACGCAGCGAAACGCGGTGCCGTGCACAGCCCCCGGGCTGCTCGAGGCTCGTGGCGAGCTCTCGCCTCCTGCAAAGGAGGAGCAGAGCCGCGAGCTCGGGGCACGGCACCGAAACTCCTGCCAGTTGGTCTTTAAACCTCCTGGTATTTTGCAGATCTACAAATTACTTTGTCAAATGACAGCATACATACATGTAACGTTTCATTTTGTGTAAGACAACCAGTGAGACTTTACAGTGCAGACTAGATCCTGCCATCTTTGATCCTGCAAATGGTCCTTCTTTTCCATAAGGTCCAGTCGACTGTAATCACAGTTTAAGATACAAGTTATAGATTCCTTCATTTATACTTTATTTTGATTGCCTATCTGTGTTTCTGCAATATTACAAGCTACTTTCATCCTGTTTAGAAATCGGTGTTTACCACTTTCAAGCTAATCCTTCAGGCCTGATGCAGATGAAATGGCCACTGGTGACTGGGACTGTAAAATTGGAATGGTTGGAGCAGAGGTTTGTATGCTCCAAAAGAAATGGGACCTAAGCTGTTTTGCTGTTGGATTCAATAACAGCTTTTTTTTCTTTTTTTTTTCAGTATAATTAGACTATGCAGAGAGATCCCAATTTTTCATTCAATATCATTTAAAGTGAAAATAGAGGCTCTTCATTCCAAGGTTTCTTTGTGTTTAGAGTAATTCAGAATGTAATATTACTGAATTTTTAGCCTTAATTTAATAAAACAAGGCAAGAGTAGTTTCCTTATTGCTTTATTCACAAACCATGCTTACTTTTTCATATTAGCACAGATTTGTGTTTCTTAAGATTTTTAGGGTGATTTAAGCATCCATTAATGTCCACTTAAACATGTTTTTACTAGTTTTGACAGGTAATTTCCTGAACACACTGCCACTTTCTGCCCTTATATTCTTAAGGCAAATTTTGTTCCACCAACACCAATTTTCTTACTTGTTCACTAAATTTTCTCTTTGATTCTATTAGCTGGCAATGAAGAAAGTTGAGTTTCCATTATCAGATCAGATCGATAAATCTGAAGGAGAGAAAAGAGGAAACCTCGGCTCAGGGGAGTCCCAGTCAGCAAACATTTACTGATAAAGAAAACACTCGTATATCTGACACGTCATCAGCTCCCAATGTTTGCTTACACCCAAAGTGCTTGTTGCTACAAGAAGCGAACGCACTGCTACTGGAGCTGTATTTCCCCAGTCTCTCCAAGAGCTGCTTTTAGTCAGAGCTTTGTTTATGAAATGCCAAGTTAAGCACAGCAGAGACTGATTTTTTTAAGGAATATTCCTTAAAATATCGGTGATTTTAAAGGGACACTTTCAGAAACCCAATTTAATTTAGCACACATGACAAAATTATGTTCTCCTGACAGTGGCAATGAATGAATGCTTCCTGTGTTACAGAATTATTTTGCAACTTTGCTGTCACAGTGGATGAGATACAGAAACATTGTTATATCATTAATGTGGTTCATAGTTTTCTGGCCCTGATAATACAACTTGATTGGTATCTACTGTTGTCATTAGAATTAGGTATTAATTTAAGAACATTTCCAAAGTTAGAATGATATTGATAAGAGGGGGAAGTAATGATAGTGAAGAATTAACCTTATACTGAGATATTCGTAGAGTAGTGCTTTTTACTCAGTGCTCTGTCTTGGTTGTATTTCAGATATGCTGTTAGTCTTGTGAGCTGGGAAATCTTGAAACAAATACTTCAGGTTCAGTTGTGGTACCTCCACTGGGAAACATTGTCTACACAGCAAGTCCTAAGGGGATGCATGAAGTTACTTGAATGCTTTGGGCCTGGATTTAAATATACTTGTATTTAAGTATCTGTGAAGGAATGAAAACTTGTTTATTTTGCACAGTCTGTTACTTAATTATTCAGCAGGCCTCTAGCAACTGCCTTAAAATATGAAATCACTTGCTCTTATTTCTTTTTTCTTGTCTTGCTGTTGTGGCAGTTGATTTGCAACATATAACCATTGGCTGCTAGAGTTGTGCCTCTGCAGGTGAATTCCATGTTCCGGCAGGATGTTCATTCTATGTGGCCATCTGTTGTTAGATGAACATTGTTTTCTCTTGTTATTGCCTTAAAGAATGTAGTAAGTGTATGGCTTGGTGTGTGAGCAGGTTCTCTTTGCGACAGAGTTTGAAATCATCTCAGCATCTTTTGAGTCAGAACCATGTTTAATGCTGTTGTTATACAAGGAGCCTGAACATGTTATAGACAACTTTAAAATAATGTTACGCTTTTAAGTAGGGATTTAAGCTATCTATCTGCTCTGTACAACATGAAGAAGCACTTAGACCAGGCAGATGTGCTAAGTGTCATTCTAGGAAGCGCACAGTTTGCAAATCATTCTTTGAAATGAAGACCAGCTGAGCTGTGAATCTTAGCAGAGCTGCTCTGAAGGGTTTACCTACTTTGGTTTCCCTCATTTTAATTAGATCTTGTAATTTACAGTAGATTAGGGCTTCACAGTATAAATTGGGTGAAAGTCAAGATCTTCCCTCAGAAGATTGGAGACCCTCTATACACTGATATCCCTAATGTTTGCTCATTATTTTTGCAGGCAAAAAGAGATTTAGCTTTGTTTATCTGTGGGATTAGTTGTTGGGATTGGCTTTGAAGCTCTGAGGATTATATTATGATGCTTGTGCACAACACTTAAGGAAATCTTTGCATTCCAGTAAGCACAAATGGTGCTTGTCTGTGTGGTAAAAATAGTTAAATGGGAGCAGTGAAAGTGGCAGCTGAAGTGCTCTGAAGGCTGAAGCCTTCCCTATGTCCGTTGTGGACCACAAGAGGAGAAACCTCCCTGCTCCAGTTGTCCAGGTCCTTACCTGGAAGCTTCAGGGCTGGTCGGACACATCCATCTCAGTTCCTTCAGTCTTCTGGTTTTGCTTCTCAGCTCCCAGTGAGGACCTGGACTGTTTGGGGTGGGGAGAACCATGTCATTTGAATTTCTCCTATAGGAGCTAGGGTGAGACCACCAACAAATTCCTTGTAGGCTACTGTAGTGACAGATGGTAACTACTTTCAATCATGACGAAGAGGGCTGGATTTAAACTAGTGATTTAGAGCTGAAAGTCTCTATATCCTATTCCCCTGAGCCCTCAAGTACTCTGTGCACACCTCATTAGTTTGATGGGTGAGATACTGTTTTTATTCTACAGTTTTTGCCAAATGTCTGCCCTTTTTGTCTGATTCACTTTCTCCAGGAACTCCATTTAATAAATCTAAGTCTAATTTGAAAGTACGCCATTAACTGAGAAAAGGGTCATTCCAATTTTTAAAGCCTGTTTCACGCTCAGCCCCAGTATGGTGTTGAAACTAATTCCACATCTTTCTGATGTGGGCTCCAGCTGATGTTGCTTGTCTGTAGATGCAGTACGCTGCCTGTCCTTGCTGCCTTGACTACTGCAGATAGAGATGGGGAGATGCTGGCAGTTTTTCTGGCTCAGCTGGATACAAGGCGTGTTGTGTCACCCCGGGGCATTTCTCAGGACTTTCGGTGAGCCGGCTGCGTAGACCAACACTCTTGCTCACAGTTCAGCTGAGCTTTCTGCTGCATGTGAATATAGTCACCCTAAATGAAAATAATGATCATGTCCTGCCCGAATATTTGCACTTAATGATTATATAATGGACTGTACTCTGAAGGACTCCGTTTTCATAGAGCTAAGGGAGTGCCTTCCTCAGCCCCGTGCTGAGTTTGGAGGGCTTGGAGGAGCACTAAAGGAAGTTACTGAAGCTGAGCAGCACTTAATACATTGAAACTAGAGCTGTCTGAGTTATATTCCATAAGATCAAAATTGGGGTCAGAACCTAAAATGATTTTGAGGATATTGAGAACCATATACTTAAACCACCTGTACTAGAAGTTAATGCAGTAATAAAAGAATTTAAAGCAGAAATAGGAATATATATCTGATAAAAATACAAAAAAGCTAGTCTGCTTCATAACATTTTAATGTTTCTTCTTAAGCTCAGCAATTTATTAACCAATAATGCCCTAATTTTTTTTTATTATTATTATCTTTATTTTTTGCATTTTAGTGTTTATTCCTTTTTCCTTATTTGGGTTATAACGTCTCATTTTTTTCTGTCCTTTCCTCTAGGAATAATGAAAACCAAAAATACCACGCAGTAATGAGAAACAATAGTGTACAAAGATTAACGTCACAAACCCATCACTGACCTCAATAACATTTCACAACATTTAGTTTTCATTACAGTGAAATGTTACTGCATATTTTTTACATGAACTTCTGAAGAAAAATATATGATAGGGCTTTCCAAAAGTACACATACGTTGGGAAATAAGACTTTTAAATCAAGAGTTTTACACATATACTAATCACATTTGACGAATCAGATGTATGGTATTAATTACTCTGAACACACAGCAAAACATCTTAAAGATTTTCAGCATGTCTGATACAGACACATGTCATGCATTCTTCAAAAGATGCATTCAGACTTCTAATGCTATTTGCTCCCCTTTGGATGATGAAAGAGCATTCAATTTTTAAATTGTATTTGTAAAAAGTATTGCTTGGCATAGAGTTTAGGAAAGAACATTTAGAACAGGTTGATCTGTAACACCACAAGCAGTCTGTTTTCTATCAATGATTCCTAGCCAGCTTATTAAACAGATTTATACAATGAAAGAATCTAATAACAAAAACATTCACCTCCTTTATTACTTGGCATTATTTATGGCTCTTACTTTTTTTTAGCTACCTTTTTATATATCAGAATCTGCCAACATTGTATTTATAAAGTTTATGTACTAGAAGCATTTGTTGGGCAGGGATTTGGGTTATTTTACGTTTCTTTCCTCCTACACTTATTATTAATAAATCTGCACAAATGCTTGTAAAGATTTAAAAAAGAAACAATTCTGTAGAAATGGGATTTTTAATGTACTTACATTTTAGATTTCTCTCAATTATAATCAAAAATAACGGCGCTTATGATAGAGCCTATTCTAGGGTTCATTGTATTACCTAAAATCTCCAAGGTTGAATCATAGATCAGGAAGTGTTTGCACACTGAGAAATTAAAAGTTCCCCCTAAGACTCTCCAGTAAAATCTCTAAATATCTATAATTGCTATCCAAAGAACAACTTTGTCTTCGAGAGTTCCTTCCTTTCTTTCCTCCTTCCTTCCTTCTTTCTGTCTGTCTTAAGGCAACTGTGCTACAATGGAGCGTTTGTGGGCTCCGGCGGGGAGGTTAATGAGAGCCCCGCGCGGGTCCTTCCCGCTGGCAGGGGCAGTTCCTGGCTGGCGCGTTGAGGCAGGGCTGGGCCTGGCACGGGACGGAGATACGTTCTGCCCTATAGACTGTGCCTTCCTGGCAAGCCGGAGTTGCAGCTCCAGCAGCGGCCGGGGCAACCTCTGCGGAGGGACCTGCTCAGGGACGTAACAACCTGGCGGTGAAGCCGGCGTGCTGCAAAGCTGCTGCTTCCTTTGATGCTCCTGTGTACACAAGACAGGACATTTCCTGGAGCTAGAAATGCTGTGAAATGCCACCCCTGTGTTCAAGGAGGGAACTAAAGGCTCATGTTTAAAAAAGGCAGTTGGAAGTCTTATTGCAGCAAATGAATTTAAATTCGCGTGCACAGACTGTGAGAGCAGTAGGCATGTGGAGGAGGTGGCGTTTTCAGGCGGCAGCACCCCTGGCCGAGGGGAAACAGTTAAACCCTTAGAGAGTCATACAGCGAGGGTAGGGATCTGTGGCTTCACCGCGCAAGCAATAGCAATAAACGCCTAAAATAAATAAAAGGTGGGACACAAAAGCATGGCAAGATTTTTACTGCATTCTCTTGATAGAAAATTCCAGATATTTGTAACACGCCTGACCGTACGTGCTTCCCGTGACGCCCGTTCGGAGCGCGGTATGGCCGCCGTCTGGGGCGGGCAAGCCTCTCGCCCCCCAGGTGAAGCGTTGCTGCTTTCCTGGCTAACCGGTCCAGGAAGGGACGTTCTGCGCTCGGCTCCCGCTTTGCTTTTGTTTCACACTTGCAGAAACGTTGCCTCCCGCACGGCCGTGTTCTGGCTACTTCAGAAGAAAAGCTTTATTTTTCTACTGAGGTTAACCGAGCCTCATTACATTTTGCTGTGCTCAGCAGTTAAGGCTAAAGTTCACAAGAAATGTGATTACACACTTACTTTTAATTGTAATTAACTGCAAGTAAAGAAGCAAAATAATCCAGCTACTTTTTTGTTGAACTAAAACATTATATGTAACGTGACAAAGAAAGCAGCTTGCCCTTCAGCCATTAATTTTAGCAGCTCTGTTATTCCTAAATTACATAAGCCTCCGGTGTCAGAGGGGAAACAATATGAATCAGTTCAGATATTTCACTGAAACAGGTTGCCTATGCTAGTGTCAGAATTTGCAAAGCTTTTGAAGCACTTCAGATTATGATAAATTAGCAACGTGTAATTAAGAAATTCAGGAACTCCAAATAAAGAGGTCATGAGTGAAAAATGTTGGTAATGAATTACAAGTGTCTCTGAGTTCGTAAGATCCATATATAAGCTTACCCTTTTGAAGGGAGTCTTTAATTGCAAAAAAATGTTTGGAGAAGTGAAAAAGTATGGCAAGGAAGTTGAATGTAATGCCATTTTAAGGAGTCACACCGAGCAATAAAAAGACAGTATTTGCCTGTAAACTGTAGGAAAGTCACATACATATACACATGTAGATGAATGTTCAACATAAGATGAAGATGGGAAATGTTTTAAACCTCTTACGCCTAACTGTATTTAGTGATTATTATCTGGAGTCCAGTTCTGACTGTTTGCCCCTAGTTGTGACAAATGCAGTTCTTCCTGAACTCTTTATTTAGTTGGAATCAAACTGGTATTTTCTGATATTTGAGATTTGCCTATACCGTGGTCACTTTTCTTGCATACGTGGTAGACAGCCAGCCCAAAAAGAACTGAGGAAGTGTGAGGATCAATGGTACCATTGGTGACAAATAAAGAAGTTGAACCAATTCTTGAAAATGCAGTGAAATGTCAGATATCCATGTTTAAACTCTGTACTAAGGCAGGCTTTACTTCTGCTGCTGGCACTTACACAGCCAAAAATCCAAGCTGTCATGGACCTTGGCAACATTGTTAGGGCGATCTTCATTTAAAGATGAACTATTCTAGAACAATTTCTCCACTGTATCTGACACAAACAGGCTTTTCTTCAACACCAGACGTGCATGTCTTCCTGCTCCAGCTATTTTTTTCTTGAACAAACATATGTATTGTGGCCAATGCAAGGAAAATCCCACTCACTATTTATGTTTGAGTTCCCTATGTCCCATTAACAATATCCCAGTGTACTCATGGCAGTATAGCATCTTGATCCAAATCCAGCTCTGTTTTCCTGGATTCCCCTTTGGAGACTTAAGTGCCACAAAGCAATTGGTATTATTTAGTGACCTTCCATCCCAGAGGCTCTATTTTTTGGCCACTGAAGTAGTTTCCAGTCCCTCTTTACAATTCTTGCTAAAAAGGAAAGATCACCTCTTACTGTGAATCTCAAGTAAGAACATTTGCAATGGCTGAAACCTGGTTATGTTAAAGGATTTTAATTGCTGTATCCTATGACTCTTCTGCATAGCAAGGGGCTCTCGTTTTGGTGATGCTGCTGGGCACTGTGCAAAGAATGGCTACATGTGCACTATTTGAATGTACTTGAAGCAGCATGTAACTATCAAAGTGCAAAATCCTTCTGTAACTTGAAAAAGGAGCCAACTGCTGATGCATTTCCTGCGAGGTTGTTTTTCTTTGTTGCAATATATAGATATCGATGTGGGCACACAGGTACTTGTGTTTGAGTATATTGCGTGCGTGCGTTTGAGGGCCAAATGCCAAGTGATTGATTTGCTGAGTGATTTATGTAACTAATAATGCAGAAAAATAACAAAATACTGAATGCTCACCCCACAGATGGATTTGAAGGTAAGAGAAGAAGAAGCCGCAGCCCTGCCTGGCTTGCCTGAGCGCTGTGCTCTGCAGGGCTGACACGGCCGAGCGGCTCCCCGGCCTCCCCCGTTCAGACGGCACCTATACTTGCTCCTCTGCAATCCACGCAAAAACAAAGCAGTGACTGGACTGAAGAGGTTTTAGAAAAGAGCAAAACAGGGCAAAAATGGCACTTGGCAGAATCACGTACATTAAAAAGATGTGCCCAAGCAAAAAGTCCCACAATAACACTTAGGCATTGCCAGCGATTAGAATTATCCACTCTTTTTTTAATGCATTTTGATATTTCTTTAGATGACTGGATAGCCTGTAGCTAATGCTTCAAAAAAGTAGCGTAAAGAAATCCCCTGCCCCGACGTACATTCGGCAGCCGAGCTCCGAACGCGGAGCTTCGCCTCCTCCTCGGCGCCCGCTTCCTCGCGGCTGCTCTGTGGTTTTGCGGGCACGAGGCTGCACGGGTCTGCGGCCCCGCGGCAGCCGCCGACACGTCTGCTGGCCGCCCGCTTCCCCGCGAGCCCGGCTCCGGGACGCTCGCCCCTTCGCCTCGCCTCGCCCCGCTGCGGCAGCCCGAGGGCCCCGGCGCGCGGGAAGGTTGGGTGCCGCGGCGGCGCTGCCCCCGGCCGGCCGCCCCCCGCGCCGGGCTGCGCCGTAGCATCCAGCGCCGCGAGAGCCCCGGCTAAAACCTACCGGGGACCTGGAGTCGCAGAACAGCTTTCCCTGTGTCCTGTGCAACCACAGGCAAAAGCATTTCGTAAGTGAAAAAGTAGCCGGTCTAATCTGTATCGACGTTGGTGCGGTGGCCAAGTCTGGCTCTGTGTGTGTTACAATGCGACATTAGATTAGTTACTGTCTCTGAAATTGCTGTCTTTCAGGCCCTGTAGGAAGGATCATGGTATTTTTCATAAATCATTTTTTTCTTCTTTTACCATTTAAAGGATAATAGTTCTGCAGCTTTGCAATTGTTTTATGAGGCAGTAATCTTGTTCGATGAGGATAAACTGTGAGGCCAAAAGCAGCGTACTTTGTCTCCAGAGAAGCCAGTTATTACTGAGGAAATCTCTACAAAACATCAATTATCACTACTGTAACAGGGGTTTTTAAAATGGCAAGGTTTTAGGTGACAAAACATCAAAGATACGGACTAGATTTTGTGCCGGTAATAGTTCATACCAACAGGCCTGTGAAACTGAAATCTATAATTGGTGAAATTCTTCTGAAATCAGTTCACAGTATTCTGCATAAAGTTTGCTTAAAAATCAACAGCCCAGACATTGGTGCACAGTAGCGGTTTGGAGGGTCTACGAACGCTGGCTGGGAGGGGCGCAGGCTGTTCTGCCTGGGCGGGGGCCCGCTCTGCGCCCGCCGCCCGCTCGGGACCGCGCGGCGGGGCGGCTCTCCCGCGCCTCGCTCGCCGCGCGTTGGAAGCAGGCGGCGGGCTGGGGGGCTTTGCGCAGCCGCGGCCGAGCGGCGGGACGCGGGGCTGGGGAAGCCCGCTGCTTTTTGCTGTGCCTCAGGTTAAAAGCGTTTTAAAACCCTTCTGCGCTGAAAGGCGGCCGGAGGCAAGCGCCTTGCGGAAACGGTGGCGGAGCTGCGTCGGGGTGTTGCAGAGCAGGGGCTCGCCGCCGGCAGACCCGGGCCGTGGGCGCGCGCTCTGCCGGCATCCCTGTCGCCCGCCCTGGTTTTAAATAATGTAACACATAACCGGTAAACTGTTAAACATCCTGTGTTGATGCACTCTGTCCTTAAGAGGTTTATTCAATTAACAGTTTAAACTTTCATTATATTTTGCCATTTGGCGAAGAGGATTCTTATGCATTTAATAGTTTTATGCATTTACCCATTAGTCCCTTAAGTGGCCTGCGCTGGGCACGGCTCTGCCATTTCGCCGTGCCGGGGCGGCGGGGGGAGCCGCGGCCGGTGGAGCAGACAGTGATGCATGGCACGTGTCACGGTTGTTTGCATCTCCCTGACCTCCTCAATCCATCTCCGTGAAGGTTGCTGTTCATTAATCCTGCAGCAGCTGCTGCCCCGAGCGCGTGCAGGCAGGAGGGCAGGTAGCCGAGGTGCAGGTAGCCTTGCTGCAGCCTCGCTTATATGAGAGTCCAGAGTGGCAGTGTTTTTTCATCAAAACAGAAACTTAGAAGAAAATGACATATGTTCTTTAACCTAAGGACTGCTGATCACTTTAAATACTTTAAATTAATCCAGCTTCATTTGTTAAAACTAGCATCATCTGCTTAATGACTGAGGGTACGCTGTTTTATACTTAAAAACAGCCGCTGCAACAAATCTTGCAAATCTTATCCTGATGCTTTGTGCAAAGATTGCCTAAAATCATTTCATAAACATTGTGTGTTTATACGCTATATGCTATTGTTACATGGTGTATGTACATCCCTTTCTAAATTCCCGCTCTATAGTGACACAAAGTTTTAATTCCCCTACACGGTGGATATTTCTGGCCTCATAGCTCCTTGCTGTGTGTGTACAGAAGGCTGCGCAGGCCACCAGGCCACAGGCTTTATTTGCTTACAGTCTGCTTTTCTTTTATTTTCTTTCTTTCTCTCTCTCTCTCTCTGTTTTTCTCTCTCTCTCTCTCTTTTTTTTTTTTTTTTTTTTAGAGAGAGAGAGATGAGGTTGAATCCAAGAGTCTAATCACTTCATTACTTAATCTGCAGGTAAAGTAGTGTCCTGAATGCGGTAGAGTCTTACCAGTGCCAGAGCTCTCCGGAAGTGAAGTTGTCTTTTCTCTGTGGCTTCTGATCATGGAGCAGGATGAAATGTTTGCTGTCTTAGAAAGGACTTAAAAAGAATAAAATTAGGAATAGCCACATAATTACAAAACTGTTCAGAAATGCCATAATTAGCTGGATAGTTCTAGAAACCCCATGGAACATAACTCCTGCTAAAGGCAGTTATTGCAGACCCTTGAAGAAGGACAGAGCTATGCTGCATTTTTTTTCTGCCGTTTTGAATGGAAATAATCAGCATATTGCATCAGGAAAATAATTATTGCGAGGTCTCAGGCCTTCGGATGGCTCCGTCCTCTCGCAAACCACCCTCAAATCCGCGGCGCCAGAGCGCGGGCGTTCCTGGTGCGGGGCTCTTGGGAATCACTTCCATGTGCCACCTGATGATTTATTTGCCATTTGTCTGTGGCATTGAAGCCAAAGTCACAGAAATGAAACAAATTTGTTAAAATTTGCTGATTAGTTCTTATACTATGTGTAGGCAGTGGATAGTTACTTTTATTCCAGTTTTTGTAGGTGTTACCTGTTTGTAAATTCTCCAGTAAGGTCGATGTTGACGCAGATAGCAGAATAGATTTATCTGCCATTAAAAACTATAGTAAGTCTAGCAAGAGTCATGCAGAGAAGATCTGCGCACACTGTGCTTCCTGCTTTTTCTGCTAATAATAATGTATATAATTATTATACCTGTGTTAAATTGAGCAGGATTAATTTAATTCATGTAATTTATGGGAACATGAGTATCTGCCTAAAATGCTGTTGGTCTCCTGTAAGAAGTAGCTAGCTGAAAGTGGAAGAAGACGTTAAGTCAGCATTTTTGCATCAACAGGCTTTAAAGGATCTCGTGGGTAGTTTCAGAAATAAACCCAGATACATCATCCCCTGCCTACTCAAGTGGTTTGCTTCCAAGCTAGGAAAGGCATCAGCTCTCATTTCAGATCTCACTGTGAAGTTGGGCAAGGGCAGAGTGTTTTACTTGAGATTTAATCCACCAGCCGTACTTAGGTCTACAGCTTTTACTCAGGGAGTCTAATGGAAATGGTGATTATTATTTATCTGTAGGTTGTATGCTTTTGGTGAATATTCTTCTTCATTTTCCAGTCTGCTTACTGAAAAGCAAAAAACATACTAAAATTCAGTAAGGGCTATATTAGTGGAGCACCTAGCTGTTTTCTTTTTTACTTTGCTGTTGGTTCCCAAACTGTTTGTTACTCTGTTGCGTTCTCGGTGGGCCAAGGTCTCAGAGCATGTAATACGCTGTGAGCATCACGGCTGCAAAATCCGCGCTCCCGTGTTCCTGCGCTGTCAGAGCGTCTGAGCGCGTTGGGCAGTTTCAGGCAGGGTGTGTGTTCGGCGAGCTGTGTGCTTCACCGTCGCTCTTCTGCAGCTCCACTGCAACAGCAGTGTTAGCTCAGGCATTGCTTTAGAACAGACTCATCTACTGCGGATGTATTATTTTCAGCCAACTATGACCACCTGCAAGTTTGTGCTGGTGTTAGCATTTTCATCTCCCATTATTCGAATCCAGCTGGCTTTCCTTTGAAGTTAGTTCTCTCATGTTAAATGTTAACTATAATTTCTCTTGGCCAAAAAAGCAGATAGTGCATTCTTTCCTGTCTGTGATAGTGGCCACAAATGTGCTGGCTCCGGGCTGCCGGAGCCGCTCCGCAGCGAGCCCCGCGGCACTCCGCAGAGGCTGGCCCCGAGCTGCGGGCGGCCCCGTCGGAGCGCAGCTCGCAGGAGTGCCTGCGCTGCAGATAGCTCGTCTGTCCAAACCTTTGTTTAGGGTTGGGGACAACGGCAAAAATCACATCTGGGGATAGATTTGGAAGAACCACAAAGTTCAGGGGGTTGTTCCGATTTATACAGGCCAATGCTTTGCCTTTTCTTGCTCTGCTAGCATTTTTCTAAACATATTTCAGTACTTATCCTTGCATTAAGCACGATAGCAGTACAGGGGGAGACTTGTGACCATTTGAACTTGAAATCCCCGGAGAGCTTTTTATTCTAATAAAACAGCAAAATATTGGATACATGACACCCCTTACATCAAACTCTATCATATTAAGGAAACCTTAGAACTCTGGCCTGCAGTCTGCCCTGATACATTACAATTCATCTGGGATCAGTATAAGGAATAATTACATCTATTTATTTATTCCACTGTCAGAATGTTGACACTAGTTTTTCATATTGTCTCTGTCATGAAGAATCATAATTAAATAACATGTCAAATGTATTGATCATACATTTATAAATTTGTTTGCTGTATCATAGAGGCCTTTTGTTATTAGGAGATATCACAAGATTAAAATAAAAGTTTGCCAAGCCATCCAGCTCATTGTACATAGGACTTTTTCCTCCTAATTAACTGCCAAATTTTGATGGCTTGTCATTCTGATATTAAATGAAGTAATCTCTTGCTTTTTCTTTCAAGTTCAGTGTACCATTTCCTTTGGACTAAAATATGGCTAGATATATACAATTATATTAGGCTATGAAATGACATGCTTCTGCTGTATTTTTCTATTCTGTCCTAATTTCTCTAGTTAAGATGCACTCTTACCACAAAGAGCAGCTGGAGATAGCCTTCAATTTTTGTGTTTTTTTCTGAGCAAAACAGCAAGAATATTTACAACCATAATTCATTCCCCTCTATGTAGTTGCATGTGAACATAGCGCAGATATCCAAGTACGTGCCACTGAATGTTTACATGAGTATGTGAATGCCCACCTCACCTTTGGGAAAAACAGATTTTTAGGAAGCTGACAGGGATAAGAAAAATCAGTAACTTGTATGTCTAAATGATACCATTTTTCCCAGATCAAATACAGACCAAATACAACTATTTGTATTATCTGTATCTTCTGCCTGCAACCTCGAATTATAAAAGATGTAAAAAAAAAAAGGCATTTAATGTTCCTTTTTGATGTGTTTTCTCCTGTTTTCTATAAGAACATAAGCTAGGAAGGTTTTACTCAGATTTGGTGGTAGAACACATGCATTAAGATTAAGTTTCTTTTTAAAATTTGCATTCTTTGCTTTGTGTGTTTCCTAAATGGGGCAAGAGGGTTTCTTAGTATGTCTTAGCATTAAAATCTAAAGTAACAGACCTTCATTCTAATGAGCTTTGTAAATCTGACCTAAAAAGTGTCGCCTAGAGTCTTTGAAATGAGTTTCCTACAACTTCCTCTGATCTGATTGTGTGTTTTAGGGGAGGTTAAATGGGTTAAGATTCTTAGCTGTCCTAAAGCCATTGGAGTGATTCCTTATTAATCTTTTTCACCCCCTAAGACATCATCTACAGATCTAGGCGGATTTAGTACATAAGATAATGCAGGCAGCCCTGCCATAACTATGCACACAGCTTCTGAAAGGACAAAAGGGTGACAAAAATAACGTGGAAACCCGCCCAAAGGGTCACGTTAACCATAGTTTCCAGTAGTTCCCTCGCCCCTATTCAGTACTTAGCTGTTGCGTAAGACAAGCTTCATCATCATAGGATAGTATCTCTGTAACTTGTGATCTACATTACAAAGAAGTTTGTTGTGCTCTCTGTTCTGTGGCAAAACTTGTGAGCGTAAGCCAGTGTCTGCAATTAGCCTGCCGCCCCGCTCACCGGGAGCGGCGCGTTTTTGCGGGGAGCTGCTCTGCTGCAGCCGCCGGCGGCTGCTCCTCTCGGCTCCCCGGGCGGCCTTGCCTTTTATTCCCCTTTTTGCCTGACCGTTGGTAAAACTGTTAAGTTCTGGCCTGAGTAGTTACACTGATGTGTAAACATCCCAGAGGCTTGACTTCAGGGAGAGAAATTTCCTCTCCACCAAGTAAATACCAAAAAAAGTAAAAATCCAGAGAACGTAACATTCATCTGAGTGATTAATGCCTCTGTCTTTAGCCATCCTCTGACATAATTCTACAGTTCAGGGCCTTTGCTTCTGGTGGGAAGGTCAGGCAGTGTTGTTACAACGCTAGACCTTCACTATAAGGTGCTTTTTTTTGGAAAAAGAAAAATGCAGTTACCCTTTGAGATCAGCAATATATTTCGCACGGTCCCTCTGCTCCGTTCAGGTGTTGCGGCTGTGTGGCCTCAATGGTGTTTCCAGGTGAAACCGCTTCGGCTTTGGCTAGTGCTTGTTTGCTCATAATCTTTTGCTGGGCAATTAAACGTGAGTGAGGCCCCTGGCTAGAGGGGTTTTTATATGACTGTCCAGTGCCTAACAGTGCTTGGGAACTTCAGGTGTTTTACAGAGAGCAGTAATGTAATTTCAGAGATCAGCTGCCATTTAATCAGTGTCGGGAGACTGTCAATTGCTTACGTGATTTATGGTTGTGAAAATACAGGGTGATTTGGGGTTAAGTGTGAAAGACCAAACGAGAAGCTAACTTAAACCGCATCCCTTCTGAATGTGGTATTTTGAAAACACGGCAAACTGAAACATGAAACTATTCTGAAAGAATTTTCTCAGCATTTTGAAGTGCTTGCCTTCGCATTGAACCCCTGTTGACATAAGTGTTCCTTAGTCCTTTCCAGGTGCTACCGTGGTCTTATAGAGATCTTATGAACCCATTACAGTCTTTCGGCTTAAAAAAGAAAAACACTTAAAAGTACTGAGTGGCTTCTTCAAAGCCGGAGCGCTCTGATAAGTAATCTAAGTGTATAGTTTTCCATGTGTTTTAACGCTTTTTGAAATGTAGGAGTGCGGTCCCGCAAACACTAGAAGGCCTAGCATTCCCTGCAGTTGGTTTCTCACCACGGTAATCGCCATGGCCTGGGTTCAGTAATACACTTAAGCATATGCTTAACTTCTTCCCTGCTAAGGAAAGCATTTAAGCATGGTTCTTAAATTGCAGTGGCTCTAAATCGAGCATATCTTTAAAATGCTCTTCTCGATTGGCCCTGTGTCCAGTGGCAAATCTTCCAAGGAAAGGTTCTAAGAACCGAATGGAAATAAAATGTTGCTCATATAAAACAGGTTCTTGCACATGCGGGAGTGTGAGCTGTCGGACTGAGGAAGCGGGATGCTTGGGGACATCTCCTCGCTCGTCTGCAGACTCGCTGTGTGCCTGGAGTGCGTCATTTGGACTCTCTGCACTTGTTTGCTCTTCTCTAAAATGTGGTTGGTAATTTTATTTTCAGACTACACAGGGGATATTGGATGTATTCGTGTTTATAAAATGGTTTGAGGTAACCAGGTAGTCACCACTTCTAAGTGTGTATATTTATATTTAGCTGCATGTGTTATTACATCTCGGAGATATAGCAGCAGAAAGAGCACTTCTCTAAGGAGATATAGCTGTTGTTCTTCCTCTTTAATGATATTTAAAACGGAAATGATTAAATTATACAAGTATTTGAAAAGCAATTAGACCAGTTTATGGCAGAACATTAAAAAGCTCACCCTTTTCTAACATCTGTGAAGCAAAAATGAAGACTTGCATTGCACTCTGCCTAGCAAAAGCCTCATGCTTCCATAATTCTGCTTGTGGTCCTGTGGACACCAGTATGCCAGGGATTTTTGGCTGTGCAGAGCCCAGCTTTGGAGCCTGTCGAGCCATTTCGGTCAGAATCTGGCCGTGCTCTGGAATGCATGTGTTACTGAAAAAATACACCGGAGGCACTTCAGGTATTTAGCCTCTGAAGCATTTTTTGTATCTCTTAATTACTTATAATCTGACTTTTCTTTCTAATTGAGGCTCCCAGCATCTGTCTAGCTACCAATACTCTTAACTACTAATTTACATTGCAGTTGGCACCTGACCTTGCATGACACATGTAAGACTCTTAGACAGATAATCCTGGCTTCTTCTTGAGACTTATGTCGCCAAGGAAGGGTCAGTGGTGTGAGACAGCACAGCCTGAGGTGCGAAGTGCAGCAAGGGCTAACGCACTTTACCTAGCTGAGACCGGGAATCCCTTAACAGGCTGATCCGGGCTTTTGCGTCGCGAGGCCTCCTGCTTTTGCCTCCCTCGGCATTTCCCTGCCCGGCGCTTGGAGGCCTCAAGACAGCACGTCCCTGTTAGTTAATTTGCAGCCATCGGGAGACACGTTTCACACTGAATTCCGCCCCGTGGGGCCATGGCTAATTGGACAAATTTGAGCAGCAGGCAGACAAGCCACCGCAGCGCGGAGCAGTGATGTATGGGCACGGGCCACCGCGGGGAGCCTTAAAGACACAGAGCCTGCCGTCGTCCTTGCCGGGAGGCCCCGGCTCTCGGTTTGAAACGGAGCTGCCAGCGAGAGAGAGGCGTGAGAGCCCCCGCAGCGGCGTTGCCCCGGCGGGCCCGGCGCGTCTCGCTCTGCACGTTCGTTCTGCTAATGCAGGGCACGCTCTAGAGATGCGGGAAGGGTTTGCAGCTCTGCAGCGCATCAGGGTAATGTTTAGTCTAGCCTAAACCCCTTAAATTAGAGGCTGCTGAGCTTTGGGCTGCTGCACAGTTGTGATCCGCAGTCGAATTTCTTCCTGTGAGTTTCCTGCAGTAGCGCAGGAGGCAAGGTGAAGCAGTTAGGCACAACTATCAGCAAAAAGAAAAAGAAAAAATCAGAACCTTGGCAATAAAAGTGAATTGGGGAGTTGTTCCTATTCATAGATGTTTCTTTTCCATTTTACATTTCTTAAGTATAATAAACGTCAGGTGGCTTGAGTCACATTTTTATTAAAATGGCTTAATTTGGAGTTGGTGAGAGGGTTGCACTGATACGGCTGCCTGCAGCATGTCCCTGCAGGGAGCGGCTAGAAGGATTCCGTCCTACCTCCAACCTTAATTTACAGGGACCATTTTTAGACAGGAGAAATGGACTGACATCCATGTAGTTACTTGGATTTTGGTGTCTCTACTGACATTAAAAAATAGAAGTGCCATCTGATGACAACTACAAAAAAGTTTGGAATGGAAAATTGGAGAGCGGCGGCTGTCTGTATCATTTTTCTTCTCCTGCTCTCCGACATGTACAGAAAAAACACTACAAACAAGACATAGGGGGTCATTTTAATTGAGTACGTAGGAAGGGAGCTGCCCCTTGTCTCAAAGCCGCGTGGGCCGAGCGTTCGTGCCGAGATGTGCTCCGCGTGAGCCCATCATGCTTGTCCACCACGCTGGACCGGTGGGACAGCTCAGCCCCTGCCCGTGATGGAGTCATTGCATCTCTGATCCTTCTCGCTTCCTTCCCCCCTCTCCAGGCGGGACACCGCGCTGGTGCTTCTCCTCCGTGCTGCGGTCGCTTCTCAAGCACTTCCGTCTGAAAAAAGCGGAAAGGCTCCCCTGCCACCCTGTTAAAGGATGCCCTCTAATCTCTTTATGTAGTTACTGGCATTTACCTACTAGGCCATCAAACCCGGGGACTGACAGTGATAGCGAAACACAGGTGGCTCTCTGTGTTCGTCACTAACTGGTGAGAAACACTTTTTGAGTTTCATTTTTTAAAAGAATAGTCATGATATCACTAGAATTAGTAAGTAAATACACAAATAAACAGATCTTTAAAATCAGTTGCAGAACCTGCTTTCTATTTTTGGTCAAAACTTTGAAGATTTGGAAAATTTCCAACTATTTTGAAATGAAACCTTAAATTAAAATAATAGCTTTTCAGTTTTCTTCCCTTAATCCTTAGTACCAAGAAATTTAAACTTCTGGACATGCATTAAATGTGTGGGAGCAATAGTGCGTGGGCAATTAGGACTTTTTCCCCCTTCAGTCTGATGAAAAGTAAGTTTGGGGTAATATAGGCTCAGGTCTTCAGCTGGCCTAAATTAGCACAGCTCCACTCAGGCTCCAGCTGTAGTTACATATTACTGTTCCATTGCAGCAGATCTCATTTATGACATGTTTTTAAAGCAGATCTGTGAAATGATCCAGCTTTAAAAAAATAACACTAATAAGGGTGTAGTTACATGAGCATCTTATCCAGCAGCAAAGCCAGTTTAAGAGGCTCCCAGCCCTTCCCTGACCCTGGCCTCTTGTTGCAGCCGCACAGCGCGTTTCCCCGTCCGTTCTGCTGCTGCAAGGTCCTGGTGTTTGGAGGTTGCAAGGTTTTGGTGTTTAGGGACTTGGGTTTCTTTTCTTTCTTTCTTGTGTTGTTTCAGCAGTCTAGCAGAGCACATTTGCTTAACGTAAGATGGGCAAAACTGTAAGCGTAGTGAAGTACAGCGAGGGACTGGGAAGAGCGTGACGCTGGGAATCTTTCAAACTGGTTTCGGTGCCAGGGCAAATGTTGATGTAGCGGCCGCTAAGCACACGTGGGCTTGCAGGGTTCGTTAGTCGGAGGCAGCCGTGCGCACGCAGGGCTGGGCGCTCCTGAGCACGCAGCCGCCTGGGGTAGGCGGTAGGAATTCACACTCGAAAGAATGATGTTGCTTTATACTTCAGGTCCTAAATTCAGCAAGGCATGTAACATATTCTTAAAGTTAATCAGTTCCTGAACCTCTGCTGAATAGGGGCCATGGCTGTTAAATTATTAAGTAAATTGCACTGATTCTTTGTTCACGGTAGCAGTTCAGTTTTACCAGAGCAGCACTTATGTTATCTCTGGAATAGATGAGAACGAGTCAAGATTTCAAGGAATCCAAGAATAGTTTGCTGTACCAGGAAATTTAGTCTACCGGGATTCTGTGCTACATAGCAATGAGATCAAATGCTTTCCTAACCTATTTACTTTAAATATATCTTGAGTATTAGTAATGATGGAGTAAACAGACAGATCTTTAAAAAGCATGGTGCCTGGTGAATGTCTGACACAATACTTAATGAGTGCAGGAAGATTTTTCATCCAACTGCCTTCAGTCTGTGGAATGTGTTTTCTCCTTATTGTTTTGGCTGGATGGATCCTGTGGCTGATCTGCTTAAAAATAATTAAGTGAACATTTGCAGAAACAACATGGTATCTTAGACCTGCACGTGGTACAGATTAGGTGGAAACACCAAGCTTTTCTTCATATGTGCTGTGGTTATCAGTAGCCCTCCAAATAGCACATGCAGATACCATTCTTACGCATCCTTTTTAAAGGAATTGAAAAGCATGATGACATGTAATGAAACCTCCCTGGGGCTGGGGTTTTTTATTCAATGGGGAAGCAGTATTAAGTGCAGTGTAGCGCTGGGACTCAGAGGCTCACCGTAGCTAGTCCTGGACGACGGCTAGTCCAGTGTGGCCAGCCGGGCAAAATGGGAGGACCCATATCCTTTGGTACTTGCTGGCTGAATCCCACCAGCCTGTAAGTGCACAGTGCTAATAGTCATGTTCCAGCCTGTGTTTGCTTATCTGCTGCTTTGTGAGAGCAGGATATATTACTCACTCCTCTTATTCCTTTATACATTACACAGAGTGGAAACAAAAATCAGATACGAACACAGAGTCCATCAATCATTACTAAACTAGAAGATAGACTGCGATAGTAAATCTTTCCTTCTCTCTCTGTTCTTTACACGCAGCAGTACAACGTGCTGTAGTAACGCAGGAAGAATTAAGGGGCTCGGACGCGTGCCAGAATGTAGAAGCAAGTGTCTGTGCGCTCGGAGGTTCTTTGGCCGGGGTACCTGTCTGCTGAACACCCTGCGCGTTAGCGCGAGCAGCTGACTGTCTCCCTCTGGGGACTGCGGTGCGGTTGCTTGCATGGTTTGGGTGATGCCACCAGGACTGTGAGACAAAGCTCAGCAGTTCTGTTTTAGCTGAATCTGGATAAGGTGCTAAGCCACACGCTCAGGTGAAGCTGCCTAGAGCAGCCCCCCAAGGCACGGATCAGTGCGAGTTGCTTTGCTTTGGGGTTTCTTCTAGAAAGCTTTTTTGTGCCAGTGCCAGTGAGATGACCATGGTAAGAGGTTTGTTTACATGTGATGGTTGTTAGTGTAATTTCTTTTTTGATTAACCTTTTGTGTACTAAGCTGTTGAGAATTTATGATAAAGGCAATTTAATGCAAAGAGTTTGAGCTCAGGGGGTTGTATCGGGAATGCACAGGGTAGTGCAGAAGCATCCGCTGGTTTTCCTTTTTCCTGTAATTCTGTTGATATCCATTGGATGAGCATAAAATTCATATTAGAATATTAATCAATCTGAACATATAACCTATATTCCGGTCATTTAGAATAATTTTGAACCTTTGCATGAAGTATTTAAATTTTCTCAATCCATAGATAGGAAGGTGACAAGTCCTTTCATAACTCTCTGTGATACAGAGCAGCAGCACCAAAAAAGCTGTGAGATTCCTGAATCGGTACTGAGAAGTTTTTCCATAAATGCCAGGAATAATATTATATTTGAATATTTAACCCTTACCCAGGCAATTTGAGGACTGGAAACCATATGTGCTTTTCGTAATGGGAGCCAAGATGACCCTACATAAAGATAAATATAACTACATAAAAGCATTCAGGAAGGCTGGTGTTGTGGTTAAGAGCTGGGCAAGGACAGGGGAACTCTAGGTTGTAATCCCAGCTCAGCCACAGGCTTCTTGGGTGATCCTGGGCATGTAACCTCATCTCGGGGTGTTTCAGTTTTTCCGTTTCTGAACTAGTGATAATAGTACTGCCTCACAGGCACACTTGGAGAATAAATGCAGTGCTGCTTGTGAGGCATATGCTTGGACATACTGTTGGTGACCACCATGGTAAATCTCAACTAGGTACTCTGCTCAATGTATGTATTTCATCTCTCCTTCTCTAAAGCTTCACTGAAGGAACCCCTGTCCTTGTTAGACAGCATGTCAGACTAAGGTAGCACATCTGAAGCTTCCTTTGGGAAGTCACATCTTGGCAAGTGTTCCTTATCTGAACATGATTTAAATTCAAAAACAATGAGAGAAACAGTGAGGGAGAAGAAGGTAAGCCTGCAGTAGGTGAGACAATCTAGTTTTGTTTGAGTGCTACCTAAGTAACTTGTGTTTATTGGTTATAGGCTGGTGTTTTCTTTATATCCTTTCTGGCCAGGTAGCTGTTACGCTCGTAGCTTGGCGTTCTCCTCTGCCCTTTGTGAGTGTGCTCAACAGCTGTAAATCCTGAGATGCTAACGACTCTTTGAAAGAATGGGAAATTTCAAAGTAACCATCAGGACAGAGACATTTCGTAATGTATTCAGCTGTTTGGGCCCTGCATTTCTGCTGTAACCTGTGGTTCCCGTTGGGGTACCGTTTCCTCACCCATGGGCAGAAAGGCAATCAAGGTGGGAGGCAGTGGGGGAGAGCAGCCCAGGTGATTGTAAACGTGAGGAGAAATGCTCAGGGGTGACCTCACTGCTGAGATGCCGCCCGCGCTCTGAGGACGTCTGCCAAAGCCTGCTGGGGGGTAACACGGACAGCACTGTGTTCAGGGTGCAGACTACACAACGTAAGGTGGGAGCGAGCATAATCCTCCGTTGTTTAGGAGGAAGAGTTTTTATGTAATGATACCCTTCAGCCATTGCCACACTTTCCTCTCTTTCAACTTCAGGCAGGTCCACACATTCAGATGTGAAGCTGGAAATGAAACACATCTGGATATCCAAAAATGACAACAGACTTTTATTTGCTATTTTTGGTATACAACAAAAGCTTTGTATCTTGCTAATTGAACATATGGACTCTCAGTTACTTTTTTCCCCTACTAAACTCTACTTTTCCATGTGTCATCATATGATTCCAACATTTGATCTGTCGAGTCCATCTTGGCCATGTGTTTGTTGTAATCTGCTACACATGTAGGCTTGTTTTCATGTGCGTCCTGACCTCCAGTGAGAGCAGCAGTTGTTTCCATCATGGATAGTGTTGAGGAGTTAAACATCCTTTTTATCAGTGTATTTGGCCACCGGCAGCTCCTCGCAGTGCGGATCGGTGATGCTGCCAAGCCTCTGAAAGCTCCGTGTTTAGGGTAGCCATATCTGTTTGTATTATGATACCAGATGCTGGTTTTTTTCAGTATAACAGAAGTAGAAGGGAAGAGTTACCAAAAATAGAAAACAGTCACATCAGTACAATCTCCCTAAGGGAAGCTGAGGGTCGGTGTTACCCAAGTGGAACTGAAGCAGAAGGGAAGCCATGGAGCTGGGTGGCCAGCCCTTTCCTGCCTGCAAAGCAGGCACCAGCCAGACCTCACAAACTCTAGCGTGTCTGTCAGGATCATGTCAACCATCCCTGAAAGGCAACGTTTTCCTGTGCGGAAGGCAGCATGCTTTTAAGAGTATGCAGCAAAATTGTCTACATGATAAAAAGAGAAAAATGCTGTATCTGCCTTGGAGAACTGAGGCATTCAAAGTAGACTGGGCCATAAATACCCACTGGGAATTTGTCCCTGCTGTACGTACATTCGTGAGACTACACTCGTTACAAATAGAGGACCTCTTGATTGGTGTGAAAGATTGGTCATCAGAATTTATTTATGCCTGTGGGGGATCCACTTACTTACTTCAAACTATTGTTCTAAATTGTTCCCATGCTTCATAATGGTTTGATTAGCTAAAAACTTAAGAGTAACTGTTTGAGGAACTTACGGAAACTAAAAAACAGGTGACAATGATCAGAGTGCAGGGTGCATACCAGTAACTGCTGGTGCTTCGGGCTGCTGTGCCTGAATATAGTTAGGGGTTATACAACCCAGTTACCGGTTTGCAGGAGGATTACCACCTGCATGCTTTCAAAGAGCAGTGGCAACACTGGTAGGCACTGCTGCATGTTGTTCTCTGGAATAAACGACAAATTAAAGCAAAAAAGAGGTAACTGTGCATTTAACTGCACATACACGCATGCATGTGTAGTCCCAGCCTCTGCATCCGTGTCATGTTACAGCTGTGCTAATAGTCACCTTTCTTGCAGCAAATATTGGGCCAATTTCATCACATTTGGTTTATGTTTATCAACACAGCACTTATGCAATGGGTTTTTGGTTGCAACAAGGGAAGTAGTCCATTTCTGTCTAGCACCGAGGTGAAGAAATAAAAAGCCATATGCAGCATAACCCTGCTGGAGGCTTTCCTAGGTCCGTGTTGCAACACACCCGCATGACTGCAGTAAAAGTCAAATATTTGTACTTGAAGAGCTGAGGCAATTTCCCTTAGGAGTATGCTGTCTCTCACTGGTTGAAAAATGTTACACATCATTCAGTGCTTCATCTATTCAAATCTTGACATACACTACCTGGCAATTTTGTATAAGACTCCCCTTTTCTTCTGAGCCGAGAGTATAACATTGGACAAATATGAGATTGCATTGGAGGACTTCCCCATCAGCTGCAGAATGAACTCGCAAACTGAAGTTGTTCTAACAAAATGAACTTAAAATTATTATTCATAAATGTACATGTTTGGCTGCAGTTGTTTCACTTCTTTCTTTTACAACCCTATAAATTGTACACAGAACATAAAGGCTTTACCTCTTAAAAAAATGTTTTGCAGCCACCATAAATTATCTTTCTTGCATTCATAATGAAAAAAATCACTGTTTGATGTTTTATATCCTCTTCCCTAAAATGTAAAATATGGTAGTTGGAGCCAGATTTTATCTCATTTAAAAATAAAAGAAGGTTCATTTCCTACTATTTTTTTTCAGTCTTAGATTCGGAGTTCCCATGAAATGTTGCCCAATCTGCAAAGAAGCATTATAATAAACTTTGCATTATCTGAGTGTTTGTGTTTGAGGTGTACACGTGTTAATAGTTGTCATCATAAAATGAACATAACCTTAAACTTTTTTTTTTTTTCCTTTTAATCCCTAACATGGCGTATTTTTCATCTCTTTCCATGGACCCTGAGTCACTGGCTGGATATCGAATTGTTGAACTTTTCTTTACGCTAAACCTACAAGGACCCTGCCCCAGTATTGCTGTCCTGGAAGCAGGCCTTACTAAACTCCCAGCTCACTGGTTTGCAAAGCAAACTTCAGCCTTGTACTATTTACCTTGGCAAATGCCCGACCAGATTGATGATCTGTAAAGTGGATTTGTTATTTGGCTGTTTGCTTTGGCAGCTCTTGAAAGCAGTTTGCTGATTGCAGTCCCAGATGTCATTGCATACATTACTGTTCACTATAAGTTCCTTTTAAAGTTTTAATTTCAACTACAAATACTGTTAAGCTTTTTGCGCCCCTCTGTCTTTAACTCGTGGGTATGGAATAGCAGCCCCGATTCCCTCAGACGTCCCCGATCGAGGCCGCTCGGGCTCCTCGGGGCGCCTCCGCCGCGCCGGCGGGCAGGCGGGGCGGCGCGGCTGCCCCGCGGCTCCGGCCCTCGCCGGCGGCACGTACGCGCTTCCTTTCCTAGTGGCAGATAACCTGGAAAGTTGACGTAGCGTTTTTGTAAATGATCAGGTTTAAAATGGCCAAATCCTTAAGTCAGTGGAGTTGAGAGCCGAGGTTGTATCCACCTCCCCTAACCGCCAGCATCAGCGTGGGCTTCAGAGGCTCCCAGGCCTGATGGCAGTGTGGTGGTGACTGGGCAGCTCGGAGGCCGGCGTTGTTTCGGGCTCCGGGCGGCGCCCGGCTGGGCTGGGAAGCGGGCCGGGCCCGCGGGGACGCCGGGCAGGGCGCGAGGTGGGCGAGGACGTGCGCGCTGCGCCCCCGCGCTGCTTCGCGACGCGGCTCCCCTCGCCAGGTGCCCGTCGGAAGGCGAGCCGCGGTGCGTCGCCGTGGGGCCGGCCGTGGTGCGTCGCCGTGGGCCCGGCCGCGGTGCGTCGCCGTGGGGCCCGGCCGCGGTGCGTCGCCGTGGGCCCGGCCGCGGTGTGTCGCCGTGGGCCCGGCCGCGGTGCGTCGCCGTGGGGCCGGCCGCGGTGCGTCGCCGTGGGGCTGGCCGCGGTGCGTCGCCGTGGGGCCCGGCCGCGGTGCGTCGCCGTGGGCCCGGCCGCGGTGCGTCGCCGTGGGGCCGGCCGCGGTGCGTCGCCGTGGGGCCCGGCCGCGGTGCGTCGCCGTGGGGCCCGGCCGCGGTGCGTCGCCGTGGGCCCGGCCGCGGTGCGTCGCCGTGGGGCCGGCCGCGGTGCGTCGCCGTGGGGCCCGGCCGCGGTGCGTCGCCGTGGGGCCGGCCGCGGTGCGTCGCCGTGGGCCCGGCCGCGGTGCGTCGCCGTGGGGCCCGGCCGCGGTGCGTCGCCGTGGGGCCGGCCGCGGTGCGTCGCCGTGGGCCCGGCCGCGCGAGCGCCGCGGCGGGGGCTGCGGAGGCGGCGCCCGGCGCCGGCCTCGCCGCGGGGCCGAGCGCGCCGCCGCGCTTGGGGCACTTACACCCTCCTCCGGGGACGGAGCTTTTCTTTTCTCTCTTTGGTGGGGATACTTTCAGCCCTGACGTATTTAAGCTGAAGAAGTTAATTCGCTTTAAGTTTGCTTTTCAAGAGAAGGGATATCGGTGTAGTATTTTTGGCCAGTGCTTGAAAATTCCTCTAACCCTTTACTATAATAAGCAAATTGAGCAGATTAAAGACACGTTACACTGCCAAATGGTTTTTCTGAACTGTGCAAAGCTACCCAGGGTGACATATTTTTTCTGTGGAAAAGGTTGTGGGGGTTTTGTGAGCTGCTATGCTTTTTTTAGCACTTCCTGTTTTATTGTGTTTGAAGTGTCTTTGTGGTGACCTGTTCGGGTAAGATTCTTCCATATGGAAGTGTTTCTTCAACTTTTAATCATTTTGTTTTCCAAAAAAAAAAAAAGGATTTGAATCCGATTTGCAGATGTCTTTGGTTTCGTTCGGAGAGAGCTAGTCCAACTCACTGCAGTATTCTGGAACTGTGAGTCATGGTGAATTGTTTATGTGCAATATAAAAAAGACATCCATGTATCTGCACTTTTAATCAAGTTTGACGCCTTATTTAAAATGTGTTTGAAGTATCGTTAGAAGAGCATTCATCTGTGTTTTAGTGTATTCTCTTCCTCCAGAAAATGAGACCCCTTTAAAGGCTAGGGGTGAAATCCTGGCTTCCTTGAATGCTTTAGCATTCAAAACCTATTGGTTTTGGTGGACCTGGGTTTTCACCAGGAGGATCCTGCTCTGCCGAGGGCTTCTCTGAAATCAGTAATATCACTATAACAAGCTAGTTTGTCTTTTGCTTAATCCTGGAGAAAATCCTGCTGGGTTTTTACATGGGGTCGGGAAAGGTTACAAGTTTATTTTCAAGTCTACAAAACCAAATTCTTCATTAATTTACAACAGAATGCATCCCCCCTGCACTCACGTTGGACTCGCTGCGTTGTAACTGAGACCAGAATCTGGACCGCGGTATTTACATTACAGCTACATCCTGTTTCCCATTAGTTTTGACACTAACATCTGAATTTCAGCTTTCTTCTTGTTTGGGTTTAAGTGCTCAATCCATGCACACAACAGACACGTTGGGACCTCTCCGTAGCAGCCTGGCGTGCACAGGGTGCAAGGGCAGAGCTTGGCAGCTGCACAGAGCACGCCGAGGCAGCCGCCGCGTCAGGACTACAGCGTGTCACCCTGCACGCAGCTGGGCTTGCCGAGCCGACCTCTCCAGGCTTCGCCTCTGCATCATATCCTCAATGTTTTAACCAGAAGAAAACGGTCT
The DNA here is from genome assembly GCF_028389875.1 of Rhea pennata. Lineage (NCBI taxonomy): Eukaryota > Metazoa > Chordata > Aves > Rheiformes > Rheidae > Rhea > Rhea pennata. The sequence goes on from NC_084682.1 coordinate 3,265,718, forward strand.
TTGACAGTATTTTTGAGCCCACATGTGAATACCACATGTTGAGGTCTCATGTCTGCAGTTTCACTCCTAATTAAGTATAGATGTAAGTACTGGGTATCTTATAAGGTCTTTGGCTCTCAGCAATTCACCACAAACATCTAATTTCCACTTCCTGTGTCTTGGACCTATTATTTATATGAGAATGGTAGGTGGACTCAGTGGTTGCAAGTCTATTGGATTATTATGTTTCTATAACCATCATTCTGTCAAAGATCCTGCAGAAATTTGCACTATTAGCTGTTGCTTGTTTATTATGGATAAAATCTCTTTCAGTGCCGAAGGCTAGACCAAGGTCTGTGCACCACTTAAGTCTTGCTAAGCCCTGAAAGTGGATCTTGAATGGTATATTGGCCTTGTGCCTATTCCCAGTGCGGAGGTGAGTTTCATTTGTTATGAATAGTGAGATTTTCAGTTCAGCTTAGGGTGTTTGTCTTCACTGCTGTGAGTGTTAGAACAGGTTTGCTGAATCTGTCTAAGACGCCTGCTGCAAGAGCCGTAGAAACTAAGGCCTTGCAGGCCTCATGACCTAACAACAGCCTTGAAAAACAGCAGCTTTTTGATGTAGATGGGCTCTGCGCTCATCTGCTTTGGATTTTCAAGGTGTTCAAAGCTATATTGTTAGCTACAGGGGATCTTTTGTGAGCAGTGGTATATGCTGACTTGCTACTGAGACCTCAGAACGTTTTCAGGTATTTTCTCTTGGAAAACTTAAGAAGCTATGAAGTCTCATGCCTATTTTACAGGTAGAGAAACTAAGGCATCTGATGGACAAATGACTTTACTGGGCTAATCAGAGTGGTATCAATAAGACTCGGGCATAGAGCTGGAGAGTTATTTTACTTCTAGCATTCAGTCTGATTTCCACAGTATTCAATGTGTGTTGAAAATAATTGCAGTAAGGAAATCGTGTGCCTTATTTGCATCTATCTCAAGAAGGTCATAATCAGTGTAACCCCTTGAGCTGATGTTTTACTTTGTTCTGCTTGACAACTAATGTGTTTAGCTGTGAGCATGGATTTAGGCCTGATTTTCAAAGTTGACACTGAAAAAATTTGAATTCTGTACTTGAAAGTTTTTATCACATCAAGGCCTTCTTTTAGCTCCATCCTGGCAGGCTTCAAGGGGAAGAGTGGCAGTGGCAGCTCAGTGGCAGCTTGATAGTTTAAGTATTTCACCAAAACACCTTCAATGTATCCCACTTCCTCAGCAGCAGAAAGTGGAAACCTCCTAAAGCCTGTTTCCAAACTGTGTCCGACTAGATGAAAATCAGCCATTGAGAAAGCTACAAAAGTTAATTCTATTGGAGACTCATGTAAGCAGAAGCTTCAGGTGATCTTGAACATCTTCATTTTTGTCTTGTCTTCCAAATGCAATTTGACAAAATCTGTTGTGGTTGCAGGAATGATAACCAGCTTGCAGTGCATTCCCAGAACCTGTCCTGGGATCGTTTCTGATGCAGACCGTTCAGGGCAGGAGCCCCTGTGCGGGCTGCAAATGTGCTGAGCAGCGCGCTGGTGTGTGACCCTGTCTCAGCGGTCCCAGCCGCCGGCTGTGCAGGAAGCAGGGCCCAACCGGCTGTTTTCACCCTGCGCCTCCCACCCTTCTCCTTTGGAATCTTGTTTTCCACTTTGGGAGATTTGTGAAACATATGCTTTGGAGGGTTCCCAAATTTTCCACAGCAAGAAAAGAATTACTATTTGCATTGTAAAAAACCTCACGGAAAAGTACTCTTCTTTTTTATAATGGACTTGCTTGGCACAACTCAACAGTCCACATTTCTCATCACTTCACAGTGTACTTTTATAGGGTATAAAAATGGTGTTATGATCCATGTTCCCAAACCTTGCCTCGGCTAGCAAGAACATCAATAAACATGGCTTGATAGACAACAGAGCTGCACCACCACTCCTCTCTGCTTTGAACGCAGCCTTGCATATCCTTTGAATCTGTTCCCCATATCTGAAATGAATTGTGCCTCTGTTGACCTCTTCATCTATCAAAGATAATACAGCTCAGGAGGAATCACTTCTCCCAGGTAGCATTTCCAATCTGATCACTTATGTTTTCCTTACTTCATCAAATGTTTCACTTTTTTTTCTCTTCCCTTGATTTAGATTAATCTGCCGACAGGGAGATTTGTGTACCTAGAACTGGCAAAAGATTTCACTTCATTTCTCCCCTTTCTTCTTTTTCCCTCTCTCTCTAAAATTGTTGTTACTGTTATTTCCTTGGTTCACTACTGAAATGATTGTTTTATGTTTAAACAGTGAAGCACTCCATTCCAGGAAAGTCTGTCTTTGTTCCAAGGCTTCCACGCACAGGCTCTTTCCACCTTGATCTTTCAGCAGAGCACTAAAACATTTGGCAAGTTTTTTGTCACATATTTTGCTGCTGTCCAGGGTTTTTGAGAGATTCCCTTTGGACAGCTTCCACCTTTTGGCTTGCCCACTGTAGGAAACGCTTCCACTTGTATTTACCTAGCCACATCACCGTAGTTGATACATCATTGTCGTATCTTCATTAGCCAGTATCATCTGTCTCCCACTTGGTCACCACAGTGGACCTGGCATTTTGCTGTATTTTAGAAGCCAGTTTTCCCTCCCCATACGTCACGCTAAGTGTACTCGTAGATGTCTCTGTGCTGGAACACCATGCGGTCGATGGGAAGATCGTTAAGACACCAAGGCAGAAGAGGGGTTACGTCTACAGTCGCACAGGTCATCACTCCGCTAGGAACAGCAAGGCTGTTCGGCATGCTGTCAAAAAGGAATCTCTCCTGCAGACACTAGTATTTTGATTCATAATGTTAGACGTGTCGGAAGAACCAGAAAGGCGTATGATCGGCTTCTACCCGAGTTATCATTTTTTTTTCCTTATAATCAGATTTCTTTTCCATTTTAAATCCTCCAGAAACTTGTGATTAGCTCCACTTCTGTGAGTTCAGAGCGGCTTAATTCTACTGTAAAACTGTCATCAGTGATTTTCTTAAGACAGATTTTGGTTCTGGTACAGAACTACTTCTTACTAAATTCCTTTTCAACCAAACACACTTGTCATTTCTCAGCCATTAAAGACAATAAACTCCATCTTTGGATTTTTACATGCTGAACTTCATTTATAATGATAGATACTTGTTTATAACACACTGAAGATTTTTGTTAGCTTTTTGGCATAAAAATTGGAATCTTCTCTTTTGATTCTTATTGGTTAGTAGCAGGTTTATCCAGTTAAATATGTGCGTGCTGTGATTTCAGTAGAATATTTGTTGTCCACAAGAATGGCAGACTGCAGCTCTTTGGATCCATCTTGGCGAGCAGCATGGTTTTACCCATCAAGCTATTTGCATGGACTGAAGCTAGTTGCACAGGTGGGTTTAGGTATTGCGACACGGAGGGTGCCAGTTCCTGACTTTTTGTTGCCAGCATCCCTGCGGGGTCACAGGGAGGGGGCTGCCCAAGCACCCGGCCTGGGCACGCTTTGGCACCTTGGGGCTGAGGGCAAGGCTCGGGTTGTTTGGATTCGCAGCTCAAAGTCCTCTCCTGGATACCCAGTGCTAGCAAAGGGCTGGCAGCACTTCCCAGTCCTGGGAATTCTGTCAAGCAGGGAAAGGTCCTGCGAGGTTAGACAAGGATTTGGGGCCTCGTGGTTCAGACTTTAAGACACCAAAGTCCCTCCTCCATCCCTCTATATGCCTGATCCCTTGGGGCCTTCGAGGGCTTCGAGCTGAATGCTTAATCCCAAATTACATTATGGGTTGCACTGCTTCATAAATCACAGCAAGGCCTGTCCTTGCCAGCAGTGTTCCAGAATGGGTTTTATTGATGGAAGAGAAAAAGAACATTGGCTATAAAAATCTGGTTCTTGTATTTCAGAGTTAGAGTCCGCTGCATTTCATAGATTATCAGCACAATGTGAATTATCAGACTTTCCTCTTAGCCTTCATTTTTTTGCATTTGTTTGGGTTGATATATCCACTTTCTTTCATTTTCTGTTTTTTTGAGAGGTGCATTCTTCTAAGTGAAACAGATACTTGAATTTGTCCCTGGAAGAATAATATCCTCTAAATGTACCTTTTTAGTCACCTTTTATCACTTTTGTAACACCAGGACAGAGTGCCATGGTCAAGTGAAACAAACATGGTGTTATTTAAGGCAGTCTAAGTCCTTACATTTTGTTTTGGTTCGGTTTGGTTTTGCTCTTTTTTTTCTTTCTTTTTTTTTTTTTTTTTTTTTTTTTTTAGTTTTTGCTTATTCCTGAAAGCTTTACTTTTAGCTATAAATGGTGAGCCATCTTTGCCTAACCTCGGTTTGCATTTGGAGTTGTTACTGCAAATTGCCAAGTGCGAACATGAGGCATGTAGAAGGGTAAATCTCCTGCCCTGTGAGTACAGCCTTTCTGAGGATGAGAGCGAGATGAGTTAAATGACCGAAAGCCTTAGGCTAGGACATGCCAGCTGCAATAATTTTTTCACTCCATCATCTCACCTTGCAATGTCGCTCTGCCTTATACAGCCACCAGATGTCTGACAGATAATACAAGTGACAAGGGCAAAACCTCCTGAATACGTTCAGAGGAAAACTTCAGACAGTGAGGACCGGTCTACTGGCTCATGACCAGCTGGGTTCTGCCTGTCCTTCTTCTGCCTGGCTAGAATGAAATACCTCTGCTCGACGTGATGTGGTAGAAAATCAGACCTTGGTACTGCAAGTTGCCAAGTGCTTTGGCCCCACTCCAGCAACACACTTAAGCACACACTTAACTTTCAGCGTATATATACTCCCATTGAAGTCACTGTGGCTATTGCATGCTTAAAATTAAGTATACGCTTAAGCTGGCTTAGGACCAGAGAGTTCAGTGCTTTGTAGGACCAATCCTTGCTGGAGCTTAGATAACTGGCTCATGTAACTTGGCCCATGCTTTTAATGAATTCAGAATCAAGCCAAAAAAATTTATCTTTCCTGACTTGGAAAGCTATGAGGAAACAAGTTTAAGCTTTTTTGAGTTTTTGTTATTTTCTAAACATAAAATTTCACATTTCTGTATATAATCCTTATAGAAACACATTTTCCTAATGCACACTGAAAAGCCTACAGATTTTGAGTGAGCAATTTTCAAGGTGCCCAGAGTTCCTGAAGAGGGTCTGTGTGATCTGCTGCCTGAACAGAGCTGGATTTGGTGGCTTGGGAGATCCCTTTCAGTTGAATGCTTTTATGCATTTCTAGGAAGATGTGGCTTTTCCCTGAGCTGTCCTCAGCTAAAAGATTTAATTCCAGACAGGACAGGCTAGTATAAAGGCATAAGGGTCCTGTCGAGACCTGGCCTTGCCAGGGACCTGCTCAGTGGCCTTGGGGGAGCTCCTTAAACGACAGTGTTCCAGCTGTTCTCTAGTGGAAGCAGTAAAACTCTTTCTTATTTCAATGCTGACAATTCATTTTGCCTAAGGTAAGGGTTTGGCCCTGTAACTGTGTTTTATATCTCCCCCACCCCCCAGCCCATGGTAGCTTAATTAATAAGTAGCAAGGGAAGTTTCCAAAGCAGTTCCTGACGTTCCGTGGTACCATAGTCTAACGGTAGCCCTGGAACCTCCCTTGAACCCAAACATTGCCGTCACTCTCGTTTCGTGTCAGAATCTGTCCCTCGCTGTTTGTGAAACACTCTAAGATGCTTTCAGGGATGTTGTTATTACAGCAGGCTGTGTACATGTTATTAGATGCAATTCTAATAAACTGAATGTTAACACAGTAAGATTTGCTACAAAACGTGTCAGAAGAAGGTCATCACTTCTCTATAATTCCCCAAGGAGAAGCCGTTTTACAGCATCTGCGTACAGAGAGGACTTACATTGCTGACATGGAAACATATAAATGTCGCAAATACACTAATTTCTGCAAAGCAGTTGGGAAGGGCAAATGCCTCATGCCGACAAGCGCGGTGTGCTGCTTTGCAGGGCCTTTGGACGGCAGCGGGCTGCTGGCACGACCAGGACATTCTTGCTTCCGCAGGCTCAAGCTGGCGCGGTGTGCTGCGTGCCCTGCGTCGAGGCTCGGGGGGAGGTAGAAGTCATCTTTCGAGGGCTTAGATCCTCTTCCCAAACACGCAGCGAAAGCCTAGTATTTGCAAGTGAGATTTATTTATCCTGTGTGCAAGTACTTATTAGACAGTAGCTTGGAACTGGAGTGTGCATTATCTCATAGTGAGGTAAGACAAATAAATTACAAGTTAGAGGCCCGGAGTGGGATTAGTGATGCACCTTAGGAAAATATTTTGGTTTCTGTTTATATGTCAGCTGGGCAGTGAAATGTTTCATCTGGAAAAGGTGATATGAGACTAGAGAAATATTTGCTCTTATAATGCAAAAAATATTTCGGTTTCATTCTTAACTAGTTGCTAGTGATAGAAACCAAATTTCACAGTTCTGGAGCTTAGATGGCTGCTCAGCCAGTTTCCTCCTTTCTTGAGCTTGTCCCAAATCCCTTTATGCAAACTTTCTGCTAGTTAATAAGAAACCATTGCTTTATCTCCCCCTGTTTGTGGGCATTGCTTTGTGCAGATGTTGCTGAGCAGAGAGCGGTTGTTCTTCCGGCAGGACTCCTTTCCGAAGTGCAGCACGATGCTCTGTCTTGGTGGACTCCTCCTGCCCGCCCTCGCGCGCAGTGAAGGCGTACTAGGGATGCTAGATAAGGTTTTACTGCAGTGTGTTGTGCCAAATTCATTCCTGCTGTGCAGCTCCGCTGAGGCCGATCTCTGGTGGGGAGGCCTTCGCCCCTCCCTTGCCGAGAGGTTAAAACACAGTATCCCTGACAGTTCAGCTGTGCAGGAATTATACCCGGGATGAACTCGCCTTTCCAAGCATTACGGTCGCTGTTTCTATTACACAAGAAGGAGTCTCCTATTACAGTTTGAGTGATATATTAGTATATAGCACAGTTCCAATGTTTTTTCAACACTAAGTTTTTTTAATTCAAATGAAACAATCAAAATTAAATTCCTTGGCTCAGACAGTTACCACTAATTCTCAAGCAATATGACAAATCCGCACTTGTGTCTCAAAGTGTAATATAAGATCTTAGTTATCCAGAAAACCCTGATGAATTGTCAGATCTTTCCTTACTTGTGGGTAAATATGAGCCCTTTATAATCCATTACGTGTCCTTTGTCCGTCTATATATGTGCATTTGCGCATGCCACAAGATTGATAATAAGCATGATAAATCTTGCTGTTTTCTTAAGGGAAGTAACAATATATTATTCAAGTTCCTCCAGTGGAATTGGCATGTTTCTGCTTGTGAAGTGGTGTTACTAAGACAGGGTATGGCTGCAAGCCCTTTTCAATGAGTGAAGAAATTACTTGGCATGGAAATACAATGCAAATAAAAAGTAGCATATACTATCGCAGAAATACAAAATGTGTCCTCATAGCTAAAGAGGAGGGACGTAGTCCTGGGTGCATCTCATGCAGCTTGTCCTAGTGAAGCCAGTACAAAGATTTGCTCGAGTGTGTTTAACTCTGAGCATCACAAAATGACAAGTTTTATCGAGATGAGACAAAGACCTGTCTGAAAAGCCCTCATTGGTGTTTAAAGGAATTCATCGTGTGTCTGCATTGCCTAGGCACTGTTGAAAATCTTGGTCATCATCTTATTTGAAGCTTAACTAAGTCCTAGTTCTTTGGAGAGTGGGAAATTTTATTTGGAGAAAAAAGTCACTGGATTTTCTAATTTTAACCGGGACTGAGAATTATAAGTATGTGAATACCACAAGAAAACATTTCCAACTCTGCAAAAACTAAAAAGTGCTGAAGATCCGTTGTGAATCCTTTTTTAATGAAATTTCCAGACCTAGAGGGTAAAAGGACCTCAGGTGAAGTTTCTGATGCACAGAATCATGCCTGCTAGAATATATCCCCCCCGAACTGCCTCGGAGAGCCCAAGCAGTTGTTCAGAACTGTCTGTTTTTCAGAATATTCTATTTTACACCAAGATTAAATGTAAAGAAATGTTAATCCCTAGGTGGGGCTTGGGGCTGATTATGGTGTTCCTCATTTTTTCCAGGCATTCTGATTTTGAAAAGATGTAAAGAGTTGAAATACATACAGATCTTAATATTCAAGGGGAAATAACATTTTCTTGGTAATTACTTTTATTATGAAGAGGCATTTAGTTTTAAAAGTCACAATAGCATCTATTTATGCTGTAGTTCCCATCTCTTTTTGCTTTTTGATTGCTAAAAAAATTACTAATTGCTAAATAGCCCAGTTTTGCAAAAATGTATTTATATCTTCATTTTATTTTTTATTTCACCATATTCTTTAAGTTGTAGTTGAGTTTTGAAGTTACTTAAGTGGTACCTTCATTGTCTAACCTCTTAATTCAATTAACAGTTAGCTATCTAGTTGTAGCCAAGTAACGTACAAAACAAATGCAGATGGGGAAAATATAAGGACTCATTCAAAAGATAATAAAAAGGTAAAAACAACAATCTGGGACATGTTCTTAGATCCTTCATTTGCTGTAAGCTGATTTACACCACAGTAGCACTTGGTCAGTTCTCTTCCTCTTCCTCCTCCTGCTCCTTCTCCCTTACCGAACTTAGTGCTAAGGGATGAAGATCAGAGGAGGGAAGGGGCTTCTGCCCCTTTGCAGAGCGGTATTTTCCGTGCCCGCGGGGAGGTGCGGGAGCCCCTCGGGGCGGGCTGAGGGCGCTGGAGCCAGCGCGCCCGCGCGTGCGCTGTCGGCTCCTGGCGCTGCTCTTCGGCGCGGGGTGACGAAGACCTGTGCTGCTTGTACTGCGAAACTGCAGCATAAATTTCCCTGAGGACACCAAACGCAGATTGTTTGCATTTCATCTTTTAAGTCCTGCTTTGTATAGATGTCACATCCTGCCTCCGGTTTTGAAACCGTCCCGTTTCCCTCTCCCGTGTCCTTTTCCTAACCTCCGGGCCCCCAGGAACGCCGGCAGCGTGGCCGCGTCCGCGGGCTCTGCGTCGCGCGCTGCCCTCAGCCGCGCCGCGTTGGCCGCCGGGGCTTGGTGGCTCCTGCCCGGTGGGTGACACACGGGTCCCTCCTTTGGCAGCGAGGGGTATTAGCAGCACGCTGGCGCGAGACCACGGTTTTGGTGGCGTATAACAGAGTTGCAGGGAGCATTCGAGGCAAAGGCAGAGTTTAATAAATATACTTAATCATTTATGTTTTGACCTTAACCCAGGCTCAGACATAAAAAGCTGCAAGTTGAAAACGTACTTTGTCAAGGCTCCTTGGCCGATGCTGCGGGGAAGCGGGGCAGCCGAGCGCTGAGGAAAGGCAGATCCTTCGGAAAGGAGAGCGAAAGGTCAGGCCTAATCCAAAAGGACAAGCAGTGTATGTCTGTGTGTATATTGGGTTTCACATATGAAATCCAGTCATGATAAATCTGATGGCTTTAGAAACATCTACTTTGATTAATGAAAACATAGTTCCCATAGACCGTGGGTTTCATACTTCAAAGTTCTCCTGGATTTAGAACTTTAGGTTTTGCTTATTCATATAACATGCAGGAAACTATTTTTAAATGAATAAGGGACTTCAAAAAAAAAAAAAAAAAAGGCAAACGTTTCAACATCCACGGTACAGATAGGCTGGATAATCAGGAGCAAAATTAACAAACAGACGTTTTATTATGCATTTTACAATAATGTTTACATTCCTTTCTTTATATTTGTTTTTCCTTGAAAAGATTTATGTATTTATAAAAATACCGCACTGTTCCAGCTCTGAAAATTGCAGCGGCGCTCACGTTGGAGAGGCTCCCGGCGGCGGCCGTCGCCGCGCGGCTGTTAACCCCTCGCGCGGGGTTTGAGGAAGCGGGTTCCTCGGGGGCTGCGGGGCGGCGGCGGCCGAGCCGGGCCCCGGAGCCCCACGGAGCCCCGCGGAGCCCCGCGGAGCCCCGCGGAGCCGGCGGCCGCGGCCTCTCCGCCGAGCGGGCCGGGGCAGCGTCCCCGCGCCCGCCCGCCCGCCCGCCCCGGCCCCGCTGCTGCGCGGCCAGGCTTCGCCCGCGCCTGAGCCTCCGTCAGCCTTAACGGCGGAGGAATGAACAGTATTTATCCCCGTAGCGTGCCAGGGAGAAGGGACACGGGGAGCTCGCTTCTCCTGAAGCGCCGAGGGGGTTTTGCTGCCTGCGGGCCGGGGCACCCCGGCTGAACGGCCTCCATTAATTAAACACACTCGCAGGATGCAGAGCTGGTGAGTAATGTCCTGTTTATAGCGTAACTGGCCGATTCTGGAAAAAAAGAAGCTCCGTGGGAGGGAAGATGACAGGGAAGTAGAGCTGCTTTCGAGTGCTGCAGCTCCTGCAGCCTCCCCGAAGGCGCTGGCTGACGCTCCTGCGCGGATTCGCGGGCGCTGCGCGGAGCGGGACCGCCGCCTGCCCCGCGGGAACGGCGCGTGCGTCCGGCAGGACCCGCGGAGCGTGCAGCTGAGCGCGGACGCCTGTTTAAAAGTCAGACGTAGGGCAGGTCGGGGAAGAGCCCGTTTTCTCCACGGTAAACGCAGGAATTTGCGCAGGTCCCCGTTCAAGCAAGTACTAAGCGCTGCTGTTTTGCGGCATTCCCCCCGGAGTAACAAAGTTATGGCACGCATGCGAGTTGGCAAACCCTGTAGGAAAGTTCAGCCGTTAGTACCGAAACAGAGTACGCTAGAATTTGACTCGTGACTTTGGGCAAGGAATTTCCATGCACCCGTCGCTGGCGCGCCCGTGGGCTCCTCTTCTGGCCGAGGCTTTTTTGGGCAGCTCGGTCACGCTTGCTGCTGTTGCCGGTCCAGGATGGACAGGACTCCCGTCCGAGACCCCTCGTGCTCGGTAATGGGCCGGCAAAGGCAGCGGCGGGGCGAGGCGAAGCCGTGCCCCTCCTCGGAGCCGGCCGTTGGCAGCGAGCGCGCGGCCGGCGAGCCAGACCCCGCGGCTTTCATGGGAAGGATGCATCTTTTATGGCTTAGAGTTGGCAGGTCATTTCCGGTCCTATTTACTCTGGTTTTTTGCTCACATGTATGTTGCAATATGCAAGGTGAGGCTCAAAACTGTCAAGCCCTTTAATAGAACCATTACTGTATTTTTGGAGAACGTACTCTTTTTGATTTACTGTTCCTTAGAAGACAGGAAATGGAGCTACTTGATTTCATATTTTAAACAAAGCCGTCCAGAGGTTTAATGAAAAAAATTTCCCCTGGCTTTTGAATTAAAGGGCTATGGTGAAAGATTTAGCTTAGCTATTTTGACTTAGAAAAATAACATACTAGAAGCATTAAAATATTTTGTAAAAGTACTTTTTAGTACTAGATTTTTCAGAGAAGAAAATAAGCTGCTCTGGTTTTCTTGGGCTTTGGTTGGTAGAGTGAACTGTGAAATGAAAGGATGTTTCCAAGGTTCTTTTTTTTTAAAAAAACCCCTTTCTGTAGAATTTAATTTATTTTCCTTTTATATTAAAAGCCTTGAAACAATTGCAATATTAAAGACAAATCCTGTGCTTATAAGCAAGGTAATTTCGTATGAGTAATAACAGAAGCCTATACCATTAATAAAATGCGAGAAACATTAAGCAGAAAGATGTAGAGCCTAATTCTGCTCTGTCCTGCAGCGGTGTGAGTAAAGGGCAGTTCTCACTGTGAGGCGAATGTTAGTGGAAGGACAGAAGTGTGAGATCTCTGTCAGGAGAAAATTAAAGTTTCAATAGGAAAATTCTGCCTGTAGAGCACGATTACCGTGGGGCGTTTGGTGCAGCAGCAAGCTGAACGTGCTGGAACTGCAGAACAAAGCACTTTCACCCTAGATGTTGAAGCCAAAGTTTCTGCTTGTTCAGTTTGGTTGGATTTGAAGTTGTTTTTTATTTATAGTGCAGTGAATTTGGGATGATGTTTGGGCATCGTACAAAGGAGGCTGATGGTCTTAATTTCCACCTAGTTTCATCTTCAGTAAGGAAGAGGAGGAGGAAATTTTCTGCTCAGTTGAAAGCACCGAACCATAGGATGAAATATTAACATAGGTTTAGTCAATGGGATTTTTTTCAGTGATTTTAATGAGGTATCACCAGGATTTCACTACTCATTGCTTGGCTAAAATAACACCAGTTTGCTTCTTTCTTGAGTTGTTTCTAAATTAATTCCTCCTTTTAGATGGAATCTATTCCACTGCCAGAGAAGTTATGCCATGTATTTGGTATAGCAGAAAGGCTAGTTTTCACACATCACAGTCCTGTATTTGTGGCTGTCAGTAAGATTTCAGCAGTTTGTCAGTGAACACAGCCGCCGAAGTCTGCCTTCTCTCAAGCAGTCAGTAATCCTTTGAATCAGCGGGAGGCTTTCGCTTGCCTCACTGGCAGTGCAGCCAGGTCCGGACTGGGGCTTTTCTGGTTTCTGAGGGCAGGATGCTACGCTGAGATTTATTTGTAAACTTCGCTCTGGCCAGCGATGAGAAATTTGATACGTTATCAACTGAGATACTGGGATTGAGAAAGGGAGAGCAAAGCAGCCAGAAAAAGAGATTACAATTTAATAAATAGCAAAGATATGGTTAGCTGCTATCAGTTTAACTTTAATACCATTAGCTCGTGTCCCGTTGGTAATGATGTATGTAGGACAAAGCACCCAAAGGCTCCTGGGGAATAACCAGCCCATCTGTGATTTCATGCACTTCACAGAAGAATTTTCCAAGGCATAAAAACATCCAAGACTTAATTCTGCCTTGAGAAAATTATTTTACTTTGATACATCTGCTGTCTGTTGTCAATGGCAAGAAGAACGGGAAGGTCTGTGACAACTGGTCTTGGTTTTCCTGAAACAGCTTTTTCACACTGGAAACAGGCAGAGCTAGTGGTTTGGGGTTTTCAGAATGAAATGACCTCTCTGTTTTAAGCAAGGCTCTTATTTTATACTCCCACATCCTGTATGCTCATCTTTATGTGGACCCAATTTAATAAATGTGTATATTAAAATAAGGCCAAGTTTCTGGAGCCCGGTACCACCTGGAGCGCAGGAGAGCGTGCAGACCTCCTTTGCCCTCACCGCTTGCTGCTCAAAGGCGAAGGGACTGTCCGAGTGGTGCAGTTGTGGCTGGTGAATCACAGCTAGATGCATAGACACGAAACGTATTGCCAGTGGTGGACACGTAACATGGAAAAGGAGTGAAAAGGGAGGAAAGATAAAACTAGAGCTTCCCCAGCCTTTAAGTTTTTTACAAGAAAGCTTTCTGTGCAGTTAATCCCTCGAACCTGCATGTGCATTAACACTTGCACCTCACACGTTGCTGCTAAGAACTTCTGGCAGCTCTTGGCCCTGATTGCCGAGGTAATGCTACACTTGTCTCCTTTGCTCTCACTCAAGTATCTCTGGAACCAGAGACCGGCACTCTATGAAGTTTCTCATTGTACACGTATGCAGTCATCTTGGCAGAGCTTCAAAAACCATTTGCCTTATTATTCATATGTCTGCTTATAGGAGCAGAAATGCTCCCATTTCTCACTTTCAAAATAAGAGCAGACACGAGTAAAGAGCAGATTTCTCATCCGCGTTCTCTGGCACAGCAGCGAACGAGCACGGGAGCTTGCCAGCGCTGCCCGCTGCCACTCCAGCTTTTTTGGATTGTGTTTTAAAAGCTATCCAGGTACTAAAACAGTCCCATCAAAAATGACTGAAATCAGTGGAGTCTTGTCAGAGTGGAAGCTGAGCAAGGGTCTCAGGGCCTCATGAAACCACATAAGGAGGAGCTGTAAAAAAAGAAGCTTTAAACAAGGCCACATCTTGCTTGTCCTCCTGCAGTTAGGAAAGCTGACAACATAGAAATGTTGTGGAGACTTAAATGTAATAGAAGTTACTTGGCCTTGCTGCATTTTCTCAATCAAGCTCCAGGAAGCCTTCCTTTAAAACAAACTAGTGGACTGGAGTAACCTTATAAATCCAAAGACCCATTAGAAAGTTGAAATATTTGGTCAGTCCTGCTCGAGGTTCGAACTGGGATTCATCCAGAGTTCAAGTGCATGTATCACATAAGAGCCATGGGCCCGTTTTGTAGAGGTCCATTTTAGTGTTGATGGTTTTCTAGTGCCAGGAGTCTACTCTGCGGCCAGGCAGAGAGATAAATCAAAGTTGTGTGCGCTGATGAAATTCAGGAGCCAGAAGTCACCATGGCAGCCCATATAAATCCCTGAATGCCAGCCCTTGTGCTTTTGTCCATGCCATTAGAGTTCAAAATTATCTGCCCCTCTTTGCTGATGTATGGATTAACCGGCTGCCCGAGTGTTTACTAACGGTTATCACCCGGTACTTTGGCCGTTATCAGAGGAAGGGACGCCTGCCGCGGGGCTTGGTCTCTCACCCTTTCTATTACCACCTGTCATTGGCAGAGAGTGTGCTGTGAAGCTGTACAGTCACAGCGCACAAGTGTAGATAGTTTCTGACGGCTGATCAAAGGGGAAAACCAAAGGCCTGATAACAAGGACGTGTTTCATGTACTTTTAACTTTGAGAAACATTGGCATTTGCATTTTTTCCCCTCTCTAGGCTGGCAGAAACCAGGCACAATAAACGCTGCATATTCAGTTACCTAATAGTTGAGTAAATGGTATGTGCTTGAAGCAACAAGCATAACTGTAATCTTGTTCCAAGTGGGAATGATTTAAGTAAGCCTTCACAGAAGACTTACTGTATAATAAAGTAGAATAATTTTATTTTTTACTTTGAAGTGATCTTGAATTCAGAATCTAATTTTTGCATTCAACAGAACATTGTCTACTATTTTGAATTAGGAAATAACTACAAGTTACAGAGTTGTATGTATCTTCTGTAGGTACACTCACTCTGTCATAAGAGGCAGCATCTTCAGTAAAGCACTGTTGATGAAAGAAACTCTTAGCTCAAATTTGACCTAAAATTTAACTGTGCAGGAACACAGAAAATCCTCATATAACCTAGACTGAAAGAAAGGCTCACTTTTTTCATTCTGTAGACATATTGAATATGCAAAATAGAAAGCAAGCAATCTGTTCCTCATCAAGGTATCACACTGCTGGACTTTTCTACACAAGAATGTGACAGGGACAGTAGCTCAAGTTTGTGGCCATTAGCAAAGATGAAGTGACTTGGCTGTTTCCCTTGTCCGAGATGAGAAGGGAGAAGAGTGTGAAAGAGCAACCCAGTGAAAAACAAGTCAACTTCAAAAATAATTTCTAGTTGTCTAGGATGTACTTAATAACATACATACATTTTTAAAGCAGTGCAGCTCCTGATTCTGTTGCTCTTTACCTTGGTGTCATTAGGCTGATTTTAGCAGCACTACGCCTGATTCTCACTACTCGCTGATACTGTGAGAGCAGAATTGGGTCTGTATTTTCTATGTAATGCTTTTGCTTACAACTGCTTGGTCGAGCAATTCAGTTCTTAGGGCTCTGCTTGCTCCTAGTATGCTATTAATGTCAACATTTGAATTAATGTGCTGAAATTAGCTTTTCAGAACTCAAAATGCAAGGGCTTCTTTCTTTCAAATTAACCATTGCAATAAATTATATATGTGGAAGAAGTTTGGTCCTGAGGTCTACCAGACATCTCCCGTTTGTTTGTTAAAGGTGCCTTTGACCGGAGCGTGACCTTGCTGGAGGTGTGTGGGAGCTGGCCCGAGAACTTCGGTCTCCGCCACATGTCTTCCATGGAGCACACTGAAGAGGGCCTTCGAGAACGCCTGGCTGATGCGATGTGTGAATCTCCCAGCAGGGACATAGTGGGATCAGGAACAGGTACAAAGAAGAGGTGTGATCAGAGATCACGTACATCTCACCCAATGATGATTTTTGTTTTTAAACTAGCTGAAGTTTTGCTTCCCCTTTTCTCAGCCTGCTTCCTCTGTGATTGATTAACTTCTGTGGGGGTCTCACCTCATGCAAGAAAGATGATGTATAAAAAGAACATGTTGTTAGATCACGTAGATTTAGTTTGAGAAGCCTCAAGTTACTTGAAGAAAAACACTGATATTTGAAGCTTCCTTAGTGTATTGCTCTGATAAGGACTCTCCTCCCCCATCACCAGCTCAAGAGTACCCTAGTCTTTGTGCCAATTTTTGCCCATACCCACACTGTTCAAAATAACGTCATCATCACACACATCCTAATTTCGTGTCCTAAATAGAGCCACTGTGAAGTGCTGGTTCTTTAATCCAAATTAATCCATCTTCATCAGTGTCCATTATATTGATAAATTATATCATCTGTTTAAATAAATGGAATGGCACGTCAGAGATTATGCTGCTTAGAAGGGGCTCAGTGGTAGGAAATGTTCAGAAATGTTGAAGCGCAGTTATTGTGGTTTTATAGTCTCCATTAATTTTGACTTATTTTAAAAATACCCACTAGTAAAAGGGCTAGGTCCATCTTTGATCCATGCACCATTTGTTTTGTGACCAGCAACTAGTAGTAATGGTAGCTTCTAACATCAGCTGCCCACTCGCTTATCACAGTTTTGGCAAGTTGCCTGGGAAGAAAAAAAGAGCAAGCTTTAGCAGTAATGTATGGGTATACCAACCTATTGACATTATAGAAAGGCTTCAGAGAGTGGAAACTGTCTCTTCTTTGTCAGCTGTTGCCTTCATGTATTGCTTAGGGGGTTGTATTGCATGGAGCTCTCCCTACTCTTCACTGCTCTACTGGAGAAGACATGAGGGCTCTCCCACTAGGATTTGTCACCCTTGCTTAGCAGATTGGTCACTACTGAGCATGTAACCCACAGCAGGCCATCATACTGCTGCCACCTCCTGCAGTTTGGGGAAGGAGGAGGCCGAGAATAAACAGAGTTTAAGCTGCTGTATGTAGGTGCAAATAGCAGTAACCAAGCTGCTGAGTGGTGCAGAAGCAACTTTCATATTCCCAACTGCTATTGTTTCAGCCTGTCTGTCCTTCGATTTGCTAGTGCTTAACAAAGATGGACTCAAGGGATGTTTTAAGATTTGGTTGTTGACAGAAGGAGGTTGGCTGAACATTAAGTATGGATCACAGTTACAGATTTGGTGCCAATTCTCACCGTCTCGTTGCCTCGGACAAGACGCTTAACTTGCCTGTGACTCAGGTGCTCCATCACTGCAATAAGGATAGAGATGCCTCATCTTGGTGGTGTGGAATTTAATCAGGTCATGTTTTCAAAGCCCTGTGAAGAGGGAAAAATGGGCTGTGAAGATGGAAAAACATCCATCCATCCATCCATCCAAAAAACATGTTGTTACTTACTGACCCACAGTATGATCAGGATTAACTTTGGGATGATGTCCACTTCCAAGTGATGTGTCAGCACCTCACAGGCAGTGTACTTTAGGGGAGATGTCAGTGGAATACCCTCTCTGAAAGCTAAAGCCATCTAAATATGCCAGGATAAGATGACTGAATGTCCCGAAGACTTTATATTGTATTATATTGTAAACCAGAAACTTTTTCAGGGACAGAGGGCTAGATTTGCCTTCCATGTTAACGAGTACAACCTAGCTGGTATCAGTGAGTGACAGGTTCTTTGACATAAGATTAGGTTCACAATAGTCAAGGTCCATCAATATAAAGACAAAACAGAGCTATTTACAAAGAGATGCCATCACTGAGCTAAAGTTTATCCAGAGAGAAGACTTCCCCCTGCTCTTTTACTCCAGATACATAATGTTCATAGGGAGTATGAAAGATACACCCGTTCAAAGTGGCAAACCTAAGCACCATCGTGCAGTAGTGAGTGACATGAGCATTAACCCAGCTCACCTAATCCTGCTACTCTATTGTCACTATTGCTATTGCACTCTGTGTTTTTCTGCCTATCCTAGGATCCTTGCTATCACTAACATTTTTTTCTCAGGATTTGGGCATGTGATGATTTGATGCAGCAGAGAAAACCTATTGATAAGGCTGTGAACTCCCATGCCCTTTCTACTTTCATCCCCTAACTACTCTTGAACTGTTCTTCTTACCAGATAGCCATAAAAAGTACTGTGCTGCTCAGATGATGCCTGGAAAGCTCCACTTGCCTAGGAGGTAGGCGAGCACTAGTTACAGCATGGGTGGTTCCACTCGAGGCGGGCTGCCAGCCAGCCACTTGTCAGTGTGGGTCATGTCAAAGCACTAGCAGCTGGCTGCTGGTTAATAAATAAAAACAGAAAAATTTGGAGGACCATTGCCCCTGCTTCAAAGATGAGGTGTCTTTGTTGGTTCCTAATACATAGGATTGTTTTAACTTCCTCCAAACATCTTAATCAACTCAGGCTGAACTGAATGGATTTTTGAAAAACGCAGTTTTCTAGCCTGTCTTTTTCTTTCTTGGAGTCTTTTCTGCCCACTCACCTCAGTGAAATGATAGTAAAGACCTCAGCAGAGAGGGCACCATAAATTTGCTTGTTGGTAGTTGGTCTCTATTGGTACTAGTTCCCAACACAGTATTTGTATTTCTGCATTGGTCTCAAAATTAGGTAATTTATAAACATTCTTCTACTACTCCTAAAATGACTTATTTTAAGTTGAAGTTATGCATATCATTAACCCTTGTTTGTACTCCTTGAATTCTCTTCAGACAGTGCTTAACACATTTTACAGAAATTTAATGAAAACTACAAAGTCTCACTTGAACTAAAGCATAAAATAACAAAAACTTTGAGTGCTGAATGTGAATATATGTGCCTGCATGGTGCTCAGGTCCACTACGTGGACAAAGAAAAAATGGGAAATAGGATGGATAGTGAGACATTATCAAGTGTGCAACTGGTCCTGACACACACTTAATGGCAAGAGATAAATAGATTCTTTTAATGCTTTAACTGTTAGGACATAGCTGGCACATGGATTTATATAGTATTCAGGGCTGATATGCTACAGTAGTGCAGAGGAAGTGCATGCTCATAATACACAGATCATTTTGGGAAGCAGATATTAACAGTTTTTCCCCGTTTTACTGAAAACAGTGTTAGCAGTGCCTCACTGCTTCAGTAGCCCTAGCTCCTGTCCATCACAGAGAGCACTGTGAGGAGCTCTGTAGGAAACATCACACTAGAGGACATTAAAACCATGAGGAACAGATTTGCATTTGCAGGGGAGAGGAGTCGGATGGCCTAATGAGTCTTTTCCGTCTATGACTCCGGCTAGTTGCCAAGGGCTGTCGGACGGTGGACAGGAGAAGAACCAGGTCTGGAAAAGGACCCCCCCAAAAATCTACTTTGCTTGTGACCTAAATGATAACTCCAGTCGTACAGCTAGTTGAGTTGATTGGGAAACCAGCTATTCTCCTTGTTATCCAATTATCCAGACAACCCATGTCTATCTTAAGTGGAGTCTGCTGTACATAAGCTGTCAGCCTCGATACACATTTAATTCCAAAGAAGGCGTAAATTGGCAAAGATGCAAAAAGATGGTTTTGCTGTTTCAATTTCTGTCAAACTCGAACTGAAAAAAAAAAAATGAAGAGCTGCTCACAAAATGTTAGTGGTCAGTAACCTGTTTTGCTTGCAAAGCTTTGTTTTGCAGCAGCCACAATATTTACATTTGCAGTTTAGTTTCTGAGTATGTGCCGTGGCTTCACATTGCATTCTCAAAAAAAAAAAAAAAAAAAAGAAAGAAAAAAAACCCTAGTATTTTGATTTATGAAACTGTACTTCCAGGAAATAAATTTCTTTGACAATATTTCGCTCAAACTTACCATACAACAATCGCCAGCCTAGGTTAGAGTTCTTTCTTTCCAATTAACTATAATCAGTAAAACCTCTGATTTATGCAGTCCATCAATAAGTACATTTCTTAAGCTTCCCAAAGCATTTGGGTCATCTCTAGGCATAAAATTGAAAATTAGCCTGTAGTAGGAGACCAAGCCTTTACAGTGTAGTTGACGATCTGTGCTCAGATGTAATCGAGGAAGACACTTCCTGTGACAATCCCAGGTTTCTGTGCAGTGAGAGTTCAATACGCTGAATGCCGTGAGACAGCTGCCCCTTGCGCTCCCCCACCTTAACTCCGGGCTGTGGAGGGTGTCAGAAATCACGATGTTCACGTGGTTGGACTCTGTAGAGGTAAATCATGGTGGGGTTGATGCATATCCCAGGTATCCAGATTCTTTAGCCCCCCACCCTGGTCGTGTCCAGTAGGATGTACATGGGCTCGAGAGAAAACCGGTGGATCTGTCATGGAGAGGCTACTAACTGCAGGGCAGCAGAAGTGAACGTGATCTGGCAGTGCTGTTCGTCTGCCGTGCTAGGAGGAAAGGTATGCCCAGCGCCGGGGGGTTCGTCCCAACCTCTCCTTCCTTCTTTAGCACAAAAGGTTTAATGTATATTAAATCTAGGTGCATCTCTGCTGTAGACTTTCATGACTTAACCAAAAAAGTACCATTCTTTACATCTTTACATAGACAGCGCGGTGCCAAGGAGTGCATTAATTGCTTAGAGGACTTAAGCAAAACACAGGTTTCCAAGGGAAAGTTGTGAATTTATAGTATAAATAAGTATGAAGTAAATTAGACTGTTAAATGAAGTTTCAAGGGTCTTTAAGAGTCACTGTTTTTTCAAATGCTTGAGTGAGAAGAGCATGCATTTGCTGCTGTTATTTTAACATGGTTTTATTATTAATTTCTCACATGCAAAATAAGTAAGTATTTGGTTAATTTTGTCAGGATAGGCAATGCTGCAAACTTCCTTAGTAATGTGTGTGATGCTGCCACTGTCAGACACCTGGTTCTGCTGCTAGATCGATGGAGTGCCGTAGGAGTCAATGTGACTTTAGAGATGCAGAGCCTGGCTTACTGTTCTGTTCAGTTTGTGGTTCCAGTTCATGCTTGTCTGCTGTGTCTTCTCTGTTACAATTTGTTTGGCTGCCTGAATGTTGTAGTTGTATCTAATTTATTTTGACAAATAATACCCAATCCACATTTCTGCAGTGTTTTACAAGTGTTGGAACTATTCCATAGTCATATAAGAGTAAGATTTTTCTTTGTGGCCGTATATTCTTTTTTTTTTTTTTTTTTAATTCATCGTGAAGTTCAGTACCATATGTTAGCTTAGTTTACACTTTAGTTTATGGAACAAAATAACATTTTTCTCTACCAGTCTTGCATCAGGAATACATTGAACTTCCATTTAAAACCTGTATTGAAACAGTACAGAACATCCCCCAAATTTTGCATCTTAGAAGCAGTGCCAGTAGTTCTGCAGAGGGAAAGGTTTAAGTATGGCACCAACATGGTCAAGAAAATCCACAAGATTTGAAGATTTATTATAGAATTTAAAGGGAGGTGGTTTAAGCCCATTATAATGTGAGCAGAGTTTCAGGTAAAGAAAAAAAAAAGCAGCACGTCTCATTTTCTTTCAAAATTCCTACAAAACTCCGACTCTGTTGTAAACCAACTTTGCAGAGTTAACGAGAGGTGCGGCGAGGCGCAGAGTCAGCAGAGAGCTGCGCATGGCCCTCCTCAGAAATGCTCCAGACTCCTCCCAAATTTCAGGAACAAACCTGTAATGCGATGAATGAAGCTCGTATTTTGAAACAAGCTCTTTAATGTGATTAATGGAACGTGAGTAAGTGGAGCTAATTTGACGTGCTGGTGGAGACCGGCCCCTAGTGCAACGTGGCTCTGCGTTGCAGGACGGTCGGGAAGCTGACCTCCCTCCGAAGGCGCGCGCTCCATCTGGCTCTCAGATGCTTACAGTGGCTTCAACCAAACTCAGGGCTTGACACCTCTGAGCTTTGCAAGGGGAAGTTTTTGAAACGTTTATGTAAAATTTGTGGCCTGGGTCTAGATCTGAAGTTCATGACAAGAAGTGAAGTCACACGCTTTATTGCATGCCTGGTTCAGGTCAGAAGGGTGTTCATCTGCCTGCAAGGAGGAAGGAATGGTCCCTCTGATCCCGGCACAGGAAAAACCTTCTGATGCTGGGTTTTTTCCAAAAGAGAAAATGCCTGTCATCAGAAGCTGTGCTGAGAGATGAGCAGCCACCAGTACAGAAAAGTATCTGTACATTTGGTTTCAAGAATAGGATTAGCCCTATGTAGAGATAGAGTTTGAATCAGTGCCTTTCCTTCCTTCCTCTTCCTTTTAATTCTACTAAGATGATTCCCCCGCCCTCCCCCCAGTTTACCTTAATTCTAACTGGGACATGGGATCTGGGAATGCAGCAACACAGAGCAATTGATTTTCCCTCTGAAGAGCATTTCTGCAATAAGGTTTCTGCATAGGTTCAATGCCGACTCAGCTTGGGCAGCAAGCACGCTGGCATATCAAATAGCACCAATGCTAAAAGCAGCCTTTGAACTTTTGGAATATTCATCCCAGGGTCAGAGATTAAATTACCCCTTAAATAAGTCTCAGAGCTCAATGCAGTTCTTCCTACAAAAGGCTTATTACAATGAGACTCTTTTAAAAGAAATGAAATTTCAAGGGTCTTTAAGAGCCACCATTTTTTAAAGTGCTGAATGAGAAGAGCATGCACAGGCTGGTGTTGTTTTAACATGTTCTTATTAGTGATTTTTCCATGCAACACGCAGCAGGGTAACTCTTCCAGGCACTTTTGTAGCACTCCCTGGGGATGGGGCTGCAGCGCTGCCCTCCCCGGAGCCGGCGCTGGCAGTGCAAGGGGCGATGATGGGCGGCAGCAGCACCCGTGGGGTCGCTTTCCCGAGCACCGCGCTGAGCCCGCACCCCGACGTGTGCTACCCGCCACAGATCGACAGCTATGACCGAGCTTTCCAAAAATGTCTGGGTTTTTTATTTCCAGGCTCTGTCACGGCAGAGCCGAGCTGCCTTCGTGCTCAGGTGCCATGCACGTTCCTCCCAGGGCACGCGCACATGCCGAGGGCATTAAACACCTAAACGCCGTAACGTGGGCTTCTCCTCTGCGCCCTGCCGCGCCTCCCCGCGGGCTGCCCTCGAGCCGGCCCGGCGCCGAGCTTCCAGGGCCAGCGAGCGCTTTCTCAACTC
Source organism: Rhea pennata (assembly GCF_028389875.1). Classification (NCBI taxonomy): domain Eukaryota; kingdom Metazoa; phylum Chordata; class Aves; order Rheiformes; family Rheidae; genus Rhea; species Rhea pennata. The sequence goes on from NC_084682.1 coordinate 3,288,690, forward strand.
TCTAATTATTTCCCAGGCCGCCGGTCTTGGCTCTTGTCCACTTGTCAACCTGGGCCGGGGAGGGCGGCGGAGCAGGGCGCAGCGCTGCCAAGTGGGTCGCCTCCGCCTCGGCCCTGCGGGGCGGTGCGCAGAGCGCCAGGAGCAGCGCCGGGATTTTTTTGGTGGAGTTTTTCCTGGGTCAGGCATGGTTGGGGGGGGGGTGAATGAATGCTGATACTACAAATGGCTCTGGTGTGAACTGAGGTTCCTTGTTTGCGGAAAAAGTCTGCTGACGTCTCTAAAGAGAGTGCTGATACCCAGAGACAGCTCTGACTCTATGCATTTGATAAGAATTTGGGCAACTGTGTTTATTTATAACCAGTTTTGGTTTGGGGAGATTCCTTTTAATTTTCTTATTATTAAACCATTTTTTTTTTAAGAAATATTTTATTTTTGATACAGACACAGCCGGTGACGTAGCAGTAAAAAACACCACCACAAAGAGGCACATGGCTTTGAAATGTTTTGGTATGTAACATAACTGTTTTGTTGTCAAGTCTTTACTTTTGCACAAAGAATATTTCTTCTAGTTTTAAAAGTAATCCCTTTGTCAGATTTCACTGGGGTTACATACATAGTGTGGCCATAGACGAACAAAACAAAAAATATCCGAGTGTTTCAAATCATTTCACAAATAACATTGTTCTATTTCTCTCTTTAAATGAACAAGAGTTTCTTTGATTTTTTTAAGTCAAATTTAGGATTCTGCTGTTCAGAGCAGAGAGGTCACAAGGCCCTAATGTATTTAGCATTGACTGCCCTCTCTTGTAGTGCGTCTATTAGTCAGTAATTTGATTTGTACCTATTCATTTGCAGTCCCTGCAGGAGCTCTGAGCTGGCCCCAAGTATAATTGGTGCTGTCTCTATTTTTACATCATTAGATTAGCCCCGACTCCTGGCCACTTGTTGTCTGCGCTTGTCTGTCCATTTATACAACCTAATGTAACACAAAATTCATTACTGATCACATTACTTTCAACTCTGAAGCCAGCTTTGTGATAAACATTTTCTTAACCCTTTCTTGCCAGCACACAGACCTAGGGGATAAATGCGCTTTCCCTTTGCAGGAAAAATCAATATCATAATAAAACAAAGTGCAGTCACATTTCTAGATTTGTCATTCCTCCTGGAGAAAGAAATGGGAAAAAACATATATGAGATGACTAAATGATGTCTGCATCTAGGCATCTCAGGCTGGAGGATGTGAAATGTGCTCAGCAGTGTCCTTTCTGCTAGAGTATAAAGAAGTGACACGAGATAGGGCCAGCACTCAATTTGAAACTTAATTTCTTACTCATTGTTCTGCAAGTGTTTTAGCTCTTCTGTGCAGGCTCTAATCAGGTTATGACATTATTGGAACTGGACATTTTTCTTCCAGGGCTTTGTGTCAAGGTAGTTAACAGAGAAACGATTCCCTTTCTCCTTAGAGATTTGTTATTGTGTTGGATTTTTTTTGTTGTTATTTTTTCCCTAATGATTAAGCAAATTAATTCTGCTACTGCAGTCCTCCAGCACTTCCCGGGAAAATGTAAAACTCCATTCTGCTGGGCTTGGCTTTGCTCACGTTTGATTGTTTCACTGAGTACCCTGTAAAGCGTTAAGCTTTTTGCATTGCTGAGGCTTTTGCTATTGATTTCAGTGGGAACAAGAAGAGAGCTGTGGTAGGTATTCATTTAGGCCTGATTCTGCAAAGGGCTGAGCATCTTTACAGCTCCTTGGTTTGCAGTATCAACCCTATGAAGTGATTCTTGCTGCTCAAGGCATGTGTTTTGGTACACACAAAAGCTGTTGATTTTTAACAGTTTTCTAAAATAATTTTCTATTTGTACAGCTTGGCTTGGAAATCTGGTATTTAGGGCTTTCTAAATGTTTGGAAACGTTTCTTCATGTTTATTAAATCTTCCCTTTAAAAGTCAAAGATCTGAAGAACGCCCCACACAGCCCGGTCCTGCGCTGAGCAGGGTGCAGGAGACTAGACAGCTGTATAGGACTTGCCCATCTCTAATTTCTTTGATTACTGAGTTATTCCTTTTAGGAGTCTTTGTGTGATATTTTGACGTAAGATGTAACTCACGTTATGGCAAGCATCTGTCTCTTAGTAAGAGCCCTCGTCTACCAGCATGTGAGGCAGGAGCGCTACCTTCACCGCGGTTCCGTGAGCCTGTTTCAGCTGCGGAGGCGACGGCGTTGCCCACGGCAGAGCTCGGACGAAACGGTTCCTCCTCCTCCTCACACACCCGCCCGGCACAGGGACCCCTGCAGCGGGGCGCTGGGGGTATTTGGCTGGTTTTTGCAGCAGGGCTCTTGGGTGCAGCCGCCAGGTGCGGGCCAGGGCCGGCTCCCAGAGCCGGGCTTGGCCGTGGGAGGGCACGAGGGCTCCGATCGGCTCGGCTGCTCCCTTGCTTTGCGCCACGGCCCCTCTCTCTCTGCCTCAGTTTTGCCATCTGGACAGTGGAGATACCAAAGTGATGGGAAATGACAGTGCAGTGTTTCGCGCCCCTCGTGTTACGGGTGAGGCGAGCGGTGCCCCGGGGCGTGCTGCGCCGCCGGGGCGGGAGGTGGGCGGCCGCCGCCGGCCGCCGCAAGGCCCGCACTCTCCGGCGTGGGTTGCGGGGCTGACGCCGCTACTGGCGGGTCGGAGCGCTCGCCATGCAGCTCACGTCTGCTCTGCGTCTTGCATTACCTCTTCACAAGCTGGGGCTTTGCTTTATATGAAAGCTACGCACGGCCAATTTGCAGACTCCCCTTCGTGCCCCGCTAGAGCATTAGCATCACACTGATGTCACGGGCGTCTTCTCTCCCCTGGATCTGAGCAGAAGATAGCCAAGGTTATTACAGAGTGGCGCTCTCATGAAGTATGCATGGCCCTCGTTAGGGGAGATGGGGGAGAAGGCTACAGAATGGAAACCCATTTATGCAATAAATTGTTAAGTAGCCAAACTGTTAAATGAGCACTTCTTATTAGAGAGAGACAATGAAGTATGAGTCACCAAACAGCAAAATACACATTAACACAGCAAAACCCTCATCCATAAATGGAAAGTCAGAAGCTAAAACAATTAACGTGTGCCAGCGTGAGCCAAGCCTTCGGCCGTGCTGCTCTGCCTCCTCTCAGCCGCAGAGCCCCTCTTGCGCTGCTAGGTTTGCTCCCGGGGGCTGCAGCACTGGGAAGCGCTGCAGAGAGGCAGGAGTGCCCTGACGGGCTGCTAAAGTGCCACCGAAGCCACCTACACCAGAGCAGAGCCGCACTGCAAAGACCATCTTCCGTCCGTTCAGGTGCCACATCATTTTCTAAAGGAGTACTGTAGTCTGCAGTTTTGTCTGCTATGAAGCCATCACCTCTCATCACCCCCATACATTTCTCTGAAAGAGTATCTGACAAAAAGCAGCCTGATTTTTCTGATAATCTAGCCCTGCTATCCAAACTGGAGTCTAAGAGCATCAGGGCTTTGGGCCCACATCCCTGTTTAACAGCTAAGCTGTCGGCTAGCTGATGCATGGAGTGTATCGAGTGGAGATGGTCAGACAGAAAGCGGGATGAGGGAGAGACAGCAAGGGGAAAAGGAGAAAAAAGCAAACATGAGCTGCACTCCAGGAGCTCTCGCCTAGCACTGCTGCTGCCTCTTGGAGTGCAGCCAGCAGGGCAAGGTTTGGTGTCTGCAGCCGGGAGGAAGCACGCTGTGGCCAGGTCCTAGGGTGCTGGGTGGGGGTAGTTCTCCTTGAAGTACATATTGTAATTTGTGGTATGGAAATATTATCTTTCCTTCTATTCCTATCCTGCTGTCTCCCCACCATGGATAATATATAAAACAGTAGACTTTGATTCATTAACATTTATGGGAAAATGTTAATATTAAACTGTAAGTGAAAAGCCCTATCTTATTGAATTCTTCTGCTGTGTTATTGAGAGCCTAATTACGTTTTGCATTTAAATAAAAACCAGATGACGTTCAGGACAGTCAGGCAAGCATTCTGTAAGTGAGAATTTATCTTGCGATCTGGGTAAACAATGTCTCATCATTTAACAGTTATTATAAATAATGGGTTTTTAAGCACTTTGCTGGGAGTTCATATTGGCTCCACACGGGTTGCACTAAGAGAGGGAGAATTTCAGTGACATCTTCCAGGCATCCGGTGAGGAGAAATCATATCCTGAGCTCACTTCTCAAGCTGCAGCAGTTTTTATCTTACTCTGTTTGTTATTGCTAAATATTGTACGCACAAGCTGTTGGCAGAAAGCTAGTAGTAAGGCAAACTAGAAATTGGTTGGAAGTATTTTGCACGTGGAAAAACCATCTATGCTACCGTCCCAGCACAAGGCAGACATGGTTTGGGCTGTTGCAGAATTCCCCTTAAGTGGTTTCAGAAAGAAACCTCCAAAGGCATGTTCTTTCTTTAAAAATGTTGCTATGTAAAAGTTATCTGTTCTTCCATGAAAAATGAAAAAGATGTTGAGGTAAAAGGAATAGACAAAAAGGTAAAGTAGACCTGCTGCATTTTCCTGTATTTTTGCTGATGCCCTCTTAAATGACATTGTTTGTTATTACATACTTGGTAATGCATGAGCTAATTTAGAAAAAAGATTTAAACTTTTTGAAAATGTAAGTAGCTTTTTCTCCACTTCCGCTGTTTGTTTATATTCTGCATTTCTTTCATTTCAGGCAAGGTGGTTTTGCTTTTGTTGCTCGCTGGCTGTTAGTCTGTGCTCTGCAACGCTCGGGCATTAGCAGATTCTGGTTCGCTGAGATTTCTCCAAGACGGTTCCCATCATATCAAGTGTGTGCAGCTTCCTTGTGGTCTGAATGTGCCCTGTCCCATGTGCCAGTGATGAAGGAATTAGTTTTCCATGCTTATAGAAATAGGTGGTAACAACTATTCAGCCTTGTGAAAAAATACAGAATTTTGCAGTGTCTAGCCCTGGCTGATGGCAGCTGCTTATTGAAACTCTGCTAAGCCATCACGCTGGGAAAATGGCTGTTTCCAGGAAGCAAACTATTTGCTGGCTTTTTCTGTGAGAGATATTTTATCCCATTTTCCAAGAATACCGCCACAGCTAAAAATCATCTCTTTTTTTTTTCCCAGTATTTATTTGTTATTTCCTTGGTCAGTGACTTTCCCAATATCTGCCCAAAACATGAACTCTGTGTTTACATCAAAAGCGGATGGTGTTGTGAAAGGCAAAGGGTCGGCATCACTTCCCTGGCTGTTCCCAGGGCGGTTTTGGTGGGAAGGCCGGAGGCGGGCGGGTGCCGGGGGGCCGCGCGGCCGGGCTGAGCCCCGGTGCTCCGGCGGGCCCGGGCAGCGGCACGGCATGCAGCGCGGCACCGCGGGCAGCGCCAGCCGGCTGCTCGGGGGCGCGACGGCGGCAGCGTCCTGAGCGGCTGCGGGCAGCGGCAAGCGCCTCGCTGGCGTGCGGGGAGCCGCCAGCGCGCCTGCTGCGTGCGAGGCAGCGCGCTGGAGCTTTTCCCCTTGCCGTGTGTTACTTCCCCGATCCTCTCCTCGGCCGGAGCAGAGCATTCCCAGCGCCGGGCTCTCCCGCCTCTTGTCAGGGCCGCCGCGCACATGCCTCGCTGAGCAGCTATTCCCCTTGGGCTCGCAGACACTGAGGCCGGCTTGTCGAGTGGAAATGATGTTTGGAGGAGATAATCAAAAGACAAGTTAACCTAGTAGCCTTCCTCCCTAATCTGCAGCCACAGAGGCAGCCGGGGAGCGGGTGAGTGGTGCAGGGACAGGCCCAGAGCTGAGCTCTGAACACACTTGTTTGCCTGCACTCAGGGCTAGTTTTATCAGCACGCTTTAAAAGAAAATCTTCAGATTATATTTGACAGTATTCTGCCGTCACTTAGTTGGCTTACCGTTTGGAAGTGTGGCTGGTCACCCATCAAAACGTGAGGGAGAAGTCTGCAAAATAGATGCAATGTGAAGAGCAGGTAGTTATATTAACTCTACTACCAGATGCCGAAATACAAAGCTGAATCTGAACAGCTTGAGATGATTTAACTTGCTTTCACTGTGGGATGAAGCTGCAGGAATGCCTAGGTTTGCTATTAGGTTTGCTGTGCTTCACACAAGAGTTCTCTGCTGCACAATTCTCCATAGTGTGCAGCTCACTCACACTTTTGATGGTATTTTTAATAGGGTAACGGAAAAGGTAAAATATATTAGAATCACTACTTGAACAATTTTTAAACTACAACTTTTTAGAATTGAAAATGTCCAGTTTACTTTCAGTAGTGGTCCTCTGGTTTCAGGAGAACAAATGCAAACTATTGTACTGAACAACCCCATTAACAAAATGCCCACTTAAGCTTCAGATGTCAAGGCTTTTTCATATTTATGTCTAACATAAGAATTTGGAGCTATATAAATAAGACAGAGTGTATTAACAGCCTCAAGCAGTCCTGCAAGGAGTGAGTCCACAAGGTTGGCCTGTTGTTTCTCCAGGCACAGTCCATCCTCAGCCTAGGTAGAGACTTGATTTTAAGAATACTACTACAAGCTCTGAGTGCTTCTTAAAATGAGCCCTGCATTCAGAAAATTGATCTGCTCAAAGCGACAATGTCAATGTAATCTTTAAAATAATTGACTGAATTGACCAAATCAGTTAACTTTGGAACTAGAATTATTTGGATGCGTTTGAGTTTCTCAATGACACTAGAAGTAGCATGGGGAAAATTAAAGGAGAAAACCTCTTCTCAGGAGAGTCTCACCTGAGTTTTTCAGATTCGGGCAGCTTGAACCATTTCGATGAGCAGATGAGGCTGGCTCCGTGGTGACATCATTTTGTGCGGCTGCACATGCTTCAGCAGAACTCCTCTGATTCGGACCAGCTGAGCATCTGCTCCCCCCAAACTTTCAACTTCTCCTTTGAATCAAACCCAGATTCCAGTCCGTTCTAGCTTCCTCCTCCACATCAGTCTGTGCCAGGAAGACAGCCCACCGTCTATCAGTAGCTTTCCTCGCTGCCCAGAAAGGCCACTTTGTGCCAGAAGCACTAGAAGCTGTGCCAGAATTACATTGCTTTGTAATATTATCCTTTTAAAATGAACTCAGCAGTACGTTTTTGTGAGGCACACATAAGCCTGCCCACACATATGCATAGACGCACACGTAGGCACACGCCGAAGGCACGGAGGACATCCTCCTCGCGAGTTATATGTTGCCTTGTTTTCCCAAATGAGGATTATTAAGGAGATCCAATAACCAAGGCAACATCACAAGAGGGGAAAAACTAAGTCTTAGACATGAAAGAAATTGCTGAAGTTTTGAGGTTTAGGCATGTCTGAAATCCCTGATTCTGCCTATCAGTGAAATGCTGCCCAGACTGTGAGGTAATCACCATATTTGTTACTTTGATGTCCGAGCAGCTCTTCCATACCCAGCTTTCTCGCTAAGACCGCTCACTTGAGCACGGGAGAGCAAGTGGGCTTCACTTCGGCACCCCTAGAGCGGTGCGGGCCGTCGCGTTCGCGCGCCCGGGGCTGCTGCAGCCGTCTTCGAGACGGGATCCGGGTCTCCGAGGTGCTGAGTGCCCTCGGCTCCCGTTGAAGGTCACGGGAAGGGGGAGGCGCAGAAGCAGGTTCTCAGGTCTGGGCCTGGCCGGATAGAGACGCGGAGGCTGCAAGGGCAGGGGTAGGCTGCACATCTCGGCCAACGTCCGCGCGAGAGCCAGAGCCCGCCAGCGCAGAAGGCCAGGCGGGAAGCTGGTAGGTGTCGGGAACATGCCGACTGCCTTTGACTTTGTATTTCCTCCGCGGAGGCAGCGGCTGACGGAGGGGTCACTGTTGAGCAATCCGAGGCACTCCCATAACCCTGGGAATGAGAGACCAAACCCAGGAATTTTAATACAGTGTTTTCTCTGTGAATGCTTTTGGTCTGATACACACAGATGTGCTGCTTGCGTAACTGAAGATACAAGATAATGCTGCCTAAATACATTAAAAAACGTATATGCACTGGCTCACACAGGAAAGCGTGTGGTACATATAAGGTTCGTTATAGGATTTATAGTAGCAGCATACTGAAGCTTTCAAGAAGGGGTAGAAGGGAATTCCTTTAAAGCAAAACAACCATATCTGCATATTCATTTTAGAAACTCTTTCGGAAATCTTGCATAAGGAATTAGAAGGTTTATGTTATGTTTATAGGCTGGAGAAATGTGTTTTTCGTAACCGTTGCACTGTTCTAATTTTTGATATTTCACATACTGACTAAAATGGGCAACTCATCCTTCTGAAGTGCCATTTATGTAGGAAAACATCCTAAACCTCTTTACAAAAATATACAGCTCAAGGAAACTTGAGATTATTTTTTAAAAGCACTGCAGTCATTGTGAAAGTGCCTATCATGAAGAATACTGTCTCTCTAAATGCTGGGCCTTTATCTAGTGCACTTTTAACCTTCCATAAAATGTTCAGAGTCAAGTCTGGCTAGATGCCGAAGTCTTGGGTCTCATACTGTATGGAATCAAGCTGTATGGAGCTTTTTTGGTTTCTCTTTTTTAAGGAAACACAACAAGTTTTTTTCTTTTTTTTGTAGACAGAATTCTTTAAAAGTTCATGCATGAAAATATTTTGTCCGTATCTCAACAATCTCTTTGTGCTTAAAGTAAATCCAGACATTTCTGTAAGTTCAGATGTCCTCTCGACTTTGTAAGCGTTAGTTGTTTGGCATCTTAGCGCTGAAATAAGGCACTAGAAGTGAAACCTGTGGTCTCGGAGGGGTTCTGATGTTCAGAAGACTCAGTCTGTTTTCCCGAGGTTGTGCTGTGCCTTCTCTGCCTCCCCATCTCCTTGCGAGATCCTGCCACCTTTTTTCCAACATGCCAGGTCTCATCTCCAAGTGCATCGTGTTAAAGAACTCTGTGCGGATTCAGCGTTAGGGTTATTGTAAGATAATTTGACAGTAACTAATATTTTACATAGGCCACTGAATTCTGGTTTCAGAGAAGATGCTCAGGCAGTGTGTGCAAATCTTTTTTATTCTGAAAATTTAATGGAGCTGCTCCTGTGGTGTCTCGACATCTTTCAGATTGCAGCACGATGAAACGGTTTTAATATAGGGATTGATTTTCAGTGTTCAAATGCTGTAGTATTACGTTTCCTCTTTTGAATGTCTCTTTTTTTCCAAACTGCTGGTTTGAAAAAAAAAAGAAAAAAAATGTCTTTCTTAGGAGCAGTCCTATCATGGCCACGCGAAGCATCACGGGACATCAGTCCTGCTAGCTGCCTCCACGGTTTGCCGAGCGCCGGGGAGCCGGTGCAGGTGGGCAGCCTCCGCCCTGGGCAGAGGCAGGCACGGGGTTTGGGGCACAGAGCAGATTTAACCGACTTCTAATAATCTGCTTCCCCCAATTAGTCTGTAAAGTGCTGTAAAGTGGCTGTTGGGGGGTCCCGCAGCGGGCTGAGCCCGCGGCCGGCAGGCACTGCGCCGGCTGGGCAGCGCCCCGTGGCGCCGGGGCCGCGGGAGAAGAGCAACGTGAAAACAAAATAGGCTTGCCCAGAAGTTTATTCTCAGCCCTTTCAAATTAAAAGGAGCTAGGAAAATTAAAAGCTTTAATGAGCATTCACTCCTTCCGCTTCAGTACGATGTAATACTGAAGGTCTGTGTTCACCTACATAGCAGTGTCCTGCCGCACAACCCCCGCGTGCCCTGGCCCCGGAGCTGGCAGCGGTGGCGGTGGTGGTGGTGGCGGTGGCAGCGGTGGCAGTGATGGGCGGTGGCAGTGGTGGTGGTGGCGGTGGCAGCAGCGGCGGTGATGGCGGTGGCGGTGATGGCGGTGGCGGTGGTGGCGGTGGCAGCGGTGGCAGTGATGGGTGATGGCGGTGGTGGTGGTGGCGGTGGCAGCAGCGGTGATGGTGGCAGCGGCGGCGGCGGCGGCGGCGCGGCCCGCGGCGGGGTGCCCGCAGGCTCCGCGCGGCCAAAGCCCACGCTGCGGCCCCGGCCCTCGGCCTCGCGGAGCTGCAGCCGGAGCTCCCGTCCGCCAGCACGGCGTCCTCTGAAAGAGGGGTGAGTACCCCGGGGAGGAGGCACGACGGCGCACCGGCGGCGCCGCTCCGCGCCGGTCCAGCTGCGTGCCTTGACCCCGGAGCGGGCGCGGGGCGCGGCGGCGGCTTCCGCGGGGGCTGGTCGTGATGGCAGCAGTAAATGTTCCTACGGTAACGGCGCCAAAAGCGTCCGGCAGAGTTTGGGACGTTGTCTAAACGCGGAAAGATTGGGTTTGAAAGCGCGCGTCGCCGTGAAGGGGAGCGGGAGCGGCGCGGCCCTTCCCTGCTGTGGCGATCGGCAAAACAAAAATGTTTAACTAGTCCATTCACTAGGGAGCGTTGTGTAAATTACAAACAGTTTAAGAGATCCTCAAGGCTTCCATTGTGTTAACAGAAATTGCCTTTTAGTGTTCGCTTTGCGTAGGATCATTTTGAATGAGAATCCAGATGGCAGAAGCTACATAATTATTATTCATTACAGTTAATAAGTAACACTTGGAAGCCCCCGTCAGCTCTGCAAGTCCCCTGTGATAGGCATTGTACAAAAATAGAGTAAAAAGTAGTCCTTGCCACAACATATTTTACCATTTTGGTTAAAGACAGGAAGGCCTGAAGCACCCTTACATTTGTCTGTCTGCGAGCGCAGACCCGGCTGTCATTTTGGAAAGTGTATCTGCAGGGAGTCTGCTCGTTTCTCTTTAAAATGAAAGAAATTATCTTTCATTTTAGAAAGGAGGCTCTAATTTGGGCCTTTTAAGTGTTCATCCAGAAACTGCTCGTGGCAGCGCAGAAGTGCGAGCCAGCTCGGCGGTTTTAACCAGCAGCCGCTTGCCTCTGGTCGCCCACCGCGGAGCAAGGAGCAGCCCGGCACCCTCGCTTCGCTCGGCCCCGCGGCCGGCCCCGCGGCTCGCGCTGAGCCCGGCGACGCCGTTGCAGCGAGCGACGGAAATGAAGCCGGGGAGGCCCCCAGCCCTCGTGGCCATTACCCCGCTTCCTGCATTCCTCCCTGTTAATTGTGTAATTCCTAACGAATCGTCAGTGTCCAATAGGCTTTCTGATGTGTGCCTTCTCCCGACGCTTCCTTCCCGCCCCTCCCCAGCTTCGTGCCTTGCCAGAGACCTTGTTCCTTTAAAAATGCCATGCTGAAAAAATCAGAAATACTCAGCCCAGAAAAAGGAAAAGGGAACTTGACATTAGTTGAGCTTGAAAGGCTTGGTGCTGTGAAAAGTGACTGACGTGTGAAAAGAGGCTACAATTAGTTCTTTCCCCGAGCACTCTCCCATTCAGTGCAGGGTCACTCCTCCAGCGAGCCGAGGCTTTGAGCGTAATGTGTTGTGACAGTTTGAGATGATGAAGAATAATTCTTGTATTCAGAGCTGCTGCTGCTTCCCCGCTAGCCCGACACGTCAGGCTGGCTGTCATTGTATCGTTATCCCGGCCCCGTCTCGGCCGTGCCGTGCAGGAGTTGGTGCGGTTCTCAGCAGGTAGAGGAAAGGGTCAGCGCTTTCAGCAAATCATTTTTGAGGATATTTTGAAACTGTGCTTAGCAGCCTGTTGTAGGGGAAGGCAAACAGAGAGAAAGGAAAAACCATTAGAAGAAATAATGCGCTGGAGATGCGACTTTTGAGTAGACATAAAGGAGATACCATGGCTTCGAGTGGACCACTCCAGAGAGAGCACAAATAAGAAAGGCAGCATAATTTATGAGTGTTCCGGGCAAAAGAGTGCTATATAGATTTTCTTCAGGCATTGAATTAATGTGCCATATAAAATGGTTTCACATTTAAGCTTGGCAGGGCTTTGTACCTTTCTAGATTTGATGTAGTCCTTTGACAGTTCCTGGGGCTTTTTGGGGTTGAACATACAGCAGGCACACGCGGGCCGGACGGGGCTTGGTGCGCTCTGCTGTGTACCTGGAGATCGCAGGCTTTTGCCGCCGCAGCTCCTCCCTCTCTCCTCCCCGCCTGGGTCACAAACTGCGTGAAGACAGAGCATGACTTCAGGGGCACAAAGGGACACAAATGTGAGGCTCCAGCATGGTGTTCAGAAACGGCAGCAGAAAGCAATGATGCTTCATGTGAGGCTTTTTCAGTTTCTCCCGCATGCAACAAATGCAGCCTGTCATAGGCGCTGCAGGAAGCGGGGGCGGCTGCTGCTGGCTCTCGGCAGACCTGCGCAAAGCAGGCCGAATGCAGGGTGACCGCCGTTTGCTTTGCAACGTGTTGGAGCTTCCAGTGCTTTCTGAGTTACCAAGAGCCCCGGGCACTCTTCAGCCACTGGAGGAGAAGGCCTGCCCCTCCGCAGGGGCTGGGCGAGCTCAGCGGCACTGAGGCATGGTCAGCAGGGCAGATGGGACGACGGGACCGTGGAAAAAGGCTGGTCCACAGCAGCGGCCACAAGGCTGGAGTGATCGTTCCTGCGGGGTCACGTCCACCGTGCCGCAGAGATTGCAGTCCCACGAGTGGCACCTCCCCGTGGGGCTGGGCCCAGCTGAGCGTTGTCCGACCGTGGCAGGGAGAGAGACGTGACTTCATTCAGGTGGGAGGTGAGGGCCCAGGTCACCAAAGGGTGACCTGTGAACACCCACATCTGGTTTGTACAGCCATCACGAAGGAGCCAGAACTTCAGAAACCACCTGCGCAGCCCCTCACTGAGCATGTGCTTGCAGCGCGTGTCCAAGCTGGGGGAAAACATCACCTGCCTGTAGCCCCTGTGGGCAACTGGTGGCCGCAGTCCTGCCAGCCCTGCTCTGCGATCCTGGGCTCTGCCAGGCCTCCAGCACTGCTGGATGTGCACGGCCAGGATGGTCCTGCCAGCCCTGCTCTGCGATCCTGGGCACTGCCAGGGCTCCAGCACTGCTGGATGTGCACGGCCAGGATGGTCCTGCCAGCCCTGCTCTGCGATCCTGGGCACTGCCAGGCCTCCAGCACTGCTGGATGTGCACGGCCGGGATGGTCCTGCCAGCCCTGCTCTGCGATCCTGGGCACTGCCAGGGCTCCAGCACTGCTGGATGTGCACGGCCAGGATGGTCCTGCCAGCCCTGCTCTGCGATCCTGGGCACTGCCAGGCCTCCAGCACTGCCGGATGTGCACGGCCGGGATGGTCCTGCCAGCCCTGCTCTGCGATCCTGGGCACTACCAGGGCTCCAGCACTGCTGGATGTGCACGGCCGGGATGGTCCTGCCAGCCCTGCTCTGCGATCCTGGGCACTGCCGGGCCTCCAGCACTGCTGGATGTGCACGGCCGGGATGGTCCTGCCAGCCCTGCTCTGCGATCCTGGGCACTGCCAGGCCTCCAGCACTGCCGGATGTGCACGGCCAGGATGGTCCTGCCGGCCCTGCTCTGCGATCCTGGGCACTGCCAGGCCTCCAGCACTGCTGGATGTGCACGGCCGGGATGGTCCTGCCGGCCCTGCTCTGCGATCCTGGGCACTGCCAGGCCTCCAGCACTGCTGGATGTGCATGGCCGGGATGGTCCTGCCGGCCCTGCGCTGCGATCCTGGGCACTGCCAGGCCTCCAGCACTGCTGGATGTGCATGGCCGGGATGGTCCTGCCGGCCCTGCGCTGCGATCCTGGGCACTGCCGGGCCTCCGACGCTGCCAGACGTGCATGGCCGGGATGGTTTTTATTGTTGCTGCTTTCAGCGCAGCAGAAGACACATGTGCCCTGAAAATCACCATTGTTGTGGGACCCTCAATTACACCAGCGGTGCCTGTTGTTGTTACCATCAGAAGTGCGGACAGGGCTATTCCTCATCTCCCCTGAAATGACTTACTCCTCATCACTTCAGCAGATGTTCCTGCTCTTTTCTCTTTTTTTCCTGTCTTTTTTTTTTTAGAGCAGCTAGAAGTTTGAGTTGTTTCCTCAGGGGACAGGGCAGGTTTTAGTATTTACATTTCCAGTATTAGCATTTATTTGTATTTGTGTTTGTTTTTCACGGGCTTTTGAATGCCTCAGGGAGCCATTTAAGGGGCCAAAATAATGCAAGTGCTGGTCTTCTCACAGTATTTCATTTCCTTGATGGTGGAAATACTACGAGAAGAGCAGGTCTCATGTTATTTTGACCCCATAAATAGCTCCCAGAGGCCCCTTTCTTCCTTATCCCACCCACTCCCCCCCCCAAAATCAAATATTTAGGTTTCTGCAAAACCGGACTTCTCAACCCTGGTTATCTTGCTTCAGCAGAAGTAAATTGCAGTTATTACAAAATAGCCAGAGAGTCTATAAGGCAGAATGGGTTTTATATGATGCACAATTTGTTGGCTACTGTACAAGTTCATTAAAGTGTATCATAAGAGGTTGTTTTACTGGTACATTTAAGGAAGTTAATACATCTCGACAGTATATGCATGGGGGAATGCAGATACAATAACCCTCAGACAGGCTGGGGCCAAGTCCATTCTTGGCGTAACTCCACCGAAGCAAATGCAATCGCTCGCAGGATGGATTTGTCCTGCTCTATTTGAGCAGCGCTGAGCCGGTGATCCCACGCAGCCGCCGCTGCACAACGGCCCGAGCTGCCTTGCTTTCGCGGGTGGACCTCTTGTGCTCACCTCTTTTGGTGTCCAAAAGCCCCAGTCACCTGCGGCGGCAGGCGGGCCCGTGTCACATCTAGCCAGGACTTGAGTCTGTTAGAAATTGGCCCCCAGCGTGATGCTTCTGTGCACTTGTCTCTGAAATGCCCTTGATCTGCAGGGAAGGTCTGAAGGAAAGGGTAATAGTTTGTACTGGGTTTTTTTTTAATGTATTTTTTTTACTGATGAAACAGCTGGATGGAATGGACTAGTTCTAGGGAATCAGGGAAGTGCTGAATGTGGTCCTCGACTCCTCTGATGTGAAAGGGGTCACGCTTGCAGTGCCACCAGTCTCCGGAGACCATGTACTGCCTAATTCCCCGTCCGCGGCAGCCTCACCGCTGCGGAGTGACCCAGCTGTGCGGAGCGAGAGCCGGGGCCGGGGAGGGCAAGGGCCTCATTTCCTCCCTGCAGCCCTGTCGTCTCATGCAGCCTTCAGGAGTTGTACAGCAGTTTCTTAGCTATCAAAATACATTGCTCTTCTGCCACGGTGCGTAATTAGTTCCAGAACGAGCGTATCCGCCGTGCTGAGCTGCGTGCGAGCACTCAGGTGCGTTCGTCAAGGGGACCGTGTGCCTCGGCCGCGTGCGGAGCGGGGCACGGCAGCTCGCGGATGCCGGCGGCTCCCCGGCTTCACGCCGCTGCAGCCCGAGCACGGAGCGGGCTCCCCAGGGCTGGGGGTGGCAGGCGGCCGCCCGGGGCCCGCCGGGCCTCTGCTTCTAGTTTAACCTCTCTTCGGTCCCTACCCAATCCTAATTAAATGCCTTTCTTTGCCTGACAGCGGCGAGGAGAGCTCGCGGGAGCAGCGCCGCGGCGGCTGCCGGGGTTGGGGCCGGCGCTCGCCCCCCGCGACGGGACCCCGGCCTCCCCGCCGAGGCTGCGGGCCTCGCGCTGCCTTCGCCGAGGCTTTCTCCGGCCGGCTGCTGCGGCTGGCATCAGTGTCGGCAGTGCCACCCCCTGGCAGCGAGGCGCACCAGGGCTGCAGCCCCGCGCAGCAGCCTGGGGAAAGCAAATTGCCAAAAAAAAAAAAAAATCTTAGCAGCGCGGAGGAGCTGAAACAAGGACCGGAGGTAGGAGGCAGCGTCACCGGGAAAACCGCGGCCCGCGGGCGGGAGCAGCGGCGCGGAGCCCCCGCGCGCAGGGAAGCTCTTCCTCGCTCTCTCCTTTCATTACTGAAAACACAACATTTGCCTGAAAATCAATTATAGCTTAAAAAGAGAGAGAGGGAGGGCGAGCGCCGAAATAACCTCGTCAGGAGTTCAGGAGCCTTAATGATGTTTGATTGGGGCCGGAGCGCGTCCTGCCTTGCCGGGGACGGCTGCGCCGCGAGTGAGAGCTCTGACGTGAGACGCTTAACCAAAGCCAGCTGTGTGCCGAGCGAGATAAAAGCACCAAATCAGACAGGATAAGCACAGTATTAGTGTGGGATACGCCACTCATTTCTGATTTAAATTACTGTTTGTACTTCCTGAACTCATGGGAGAGTAAGGATGTGAGGAAAATGGAGAGGTTTATACGTGTACATTCCTTAACAAAATACCGGCACGAAATCGTGATTAATACAGCTGAGGTCAGTATCGCCGCTGCTTGGAGGTTGGCTGGCTTCCTGCGGGTTTGTTTTCCATGCGTCCAGCGCGGATTACCTGCGCTGCAGGCCCCTGCCATGATGCCGTGTTGCGTTTCCTAGCCCTCGTTTGCTGGGGTGCAAATTCAGTGGCCGCTAGCCTCCCTGTGCCCGCGCAGCTAGTGGGAATTGCACAGTCTTCCGAGGACGCTGGAGCGGGAAGCTTTCTGTTCTAGCGACAGCCTGACTCTGTGCTTCTGCCCTGTACTTCACGTATAGTTGTGGCCTTATCCTGGAGTCCCACCACAGCAAAGGGACTGATGTGAAGTTAATACGGAGCAAAGACCCCGGTGCAAGCTGGAGGCCTGCGAACGGCAGCGATACGGTTATAATTCAGCAGCGGGGAGAACACGGGCCGCTCACACAGCTCCTGAAGGGTATCGCTCGCTTCCTTGGCCATCCTTGTTCCAGCAGAAAGGCAGCAGGAAAACCTGCCTGCCTGCTTGCAGGGTTTGCTCCATGCCGGGCGCACGCGACACCCCCGCGCCAGGGCAAACCTGGCTGCTCCCCTTCCCCTGCGCAGGAGCGGCGAGGGAGCCGCGCGCCGGCTGCACCTGCGGCTCGCCAGCACGTTCCGCGTAGCCCGTCAGTGGGTGTCCGGGAGAGGACTGGCGGCGTGTCCGCGTGGCGCTGCCTAATCTCGCCGCCGCATGCCGCCGCTGAGTGCCGGCAGGGTGATGCTGCCCAGCGGCGCTGCCCGCGCGCTGCCGCTGAGTCAGCTGCCGGGTTCAAGTGGCTCCCGGAGAGGCCGCAGCCAGCGAGGCTACGCGGCGCGCGCACGGATTCTAGTGCTTCAAGATTAGGAAGCAGAAGAGGCTTTGGGAGGTCAGCAAGGGGAGGAATGGCGTGATGTGTGCGACTGCGAGAGGCAAAGCCGCGGTCAGGTCTGCTTTGAGGCACAGCTGCGCGGCACGCGGGAAGGTGACGGTCGTGTCCATCGCTGCAGCGAGGAGGGCTGTGGGAAGTCTTCACAAGACGCTGAATTGCGCTGCTCGGGCACCGTTGCTGCACTTCGCTGGTGCCGGCTGGTGCTGCCTCCTTCCCTTCCCAGCTTGGCCACCGCAGCAGCAAGCTCCTGGGGAAAGGTGTTTCCGCGGTTGTCACCGCGCACGTTCACCTGGCTCAGCTCGGCCGCGAGCGTCCTAACTGTTGAGTCCTGACGTGTCACGAATCAATGGTCTCGCCCCCAGGAAAGGGATTACTCTGCTCAGACCGAAATACAAGCCCAGCAAAGAGGTACAAACAGGAGTGGGGGATGCCTCTGGAGTGATTTGTCAGATCATCCAGGGCAAGAGGGATGACAAGCAAATGTAACATTAGAGCAGTGATACAATAAGCGGAGTTGTCAATAAAGTGGCTTTCTAATGGCACTTTTGCTTCTTTTATCTGAAACACTAACCAAAGCCTGTTTTCTCTCTCATTTCAGAGCTTCAGCGAGAGGGAAGCATAGAGACGCTAAGTAACAGCTCGGGTTCCACCAGCGGAAGTATTCCACGCAATTTTGACGGTTACAGATCACCCCTCCCGACTAACGAAAACCAGCCTCTCAGCCTTTTCCCCACAGGATTCCCTTAAATTAGTCAGATATACAAGGAGAGATCAAGACAGGGTAACAAACTGTCTCTCCACCTAAACAGTCTCAGTATGTGTCTCACCCACCAGGTAGCTGCTGTGCTGGATGGTTCTTGTTACCCTGATAAATATTGATGACTCTTCCACGTAAACCTTCCTGAAACATAGTCACAAAATCTTGACTTTATTTTCCTGTGCAATATGAAGAGACTCCATCTTCGATCCTGATAGCTCTGTGGCTTCTTTTTTTGCTGTGTTCAGGAAGAGATGTTAGAGGAGAACTATTTCTAAGCCATTTTTGGTTAAGCACATGGTTTCACAACCATTATCTGCTTTTCATGTTAAAAGATAAAGGGAATCTCCGTACCTTAGTGGTGCGAGTGCCAGCCCGGAACTCTAGCCGTTTGTAAAAGTGCCGAGCATTAAAGAATGAACTGGAGAGAGCAGAAACTCAAGGACTTTCTGTGGACAGGGTTGATAAGGTTATTCCTTCATGGCTGCGTCTCCCTGCTGCCCTCCTTCCCCGCTGATATTCATCAATGCCAGGAGTATTACAAATGGAAACGTTTCTTTTTGTTCTTCTGAAGAATTATCTCTATTGCTCCAGTTTTATTCTAGTTCTGTATTTTAGAAATATACTTAATCGACTAACTGCAGTCACCAATTTCTCATATTTGGTTATAAAAGTTGTTCACTGGAACGCTGATATCTGTCCAGAAATGCATGTGTCATTGAATAAATCTAAGTTAAACAAGAAACTGCTTAAATGTCAATGTTCATGGAGTGTTACTAGGCTTAATGTGTGCTTCATATATCTTCCTGTACCAAAGACTATGTGCATATTTACTAACTTGAAGGCTTTAATTAAAGCCATCAGTGGATGTTATTCAGCCAGTCTAGCTTGTTTTTGCATCCTTGTTTTCTTATACCCTTATGCAAGGACAAAATTTTCTAACAAAAAACACTTAAATGGGGTTCCTTACACCAACTTAGCACCTAGGAAAATCAACATTTGTATCTGTGTTTTGGTGTCTTTCTTACATCAGGTCCTTATGTGACGATTGTAGCCAGGTTTTTTTTGCAGGATGATTCTTTTTTTTCTTTAATTGCTTAGAAAATAAAACTCACTGGTGGGGTGGGCTTGCCTGCTAGACCCAGGGAGGGAACAAGCCAGGTTTGGATCTTTTGTTTGTCTCTTAAAGCCTAGCAGTGTGAAGGGTATCACGACTATATATATGTATATGTATATATAAAATTGTAACTTCAGTGTTCCCAAGACACAGTTTCCAGAAAACATGGAATATGGACAGAAGGGATCCTGATAGCTCCTTTGAATCAATCCCATTTTATATGCTGGTGCCTCCTTGTGAAACCGTAGGCCAGATGTTTAGCTGCCATGAGTTGGCAGCCAAGGGAGACGCTCTCTTATATTGGTTGGGTATGGTTGCTCGTCCCACTGAGCTTAACTGATTTATGTGAGCGCAAGGCCAGGCACTCAGCAGAGGTGCCCACCTGCATCTATTGCATTACATGATCAGAGCCTTGCAGAACTCATGCAATGTCCTGAAGCCATGTAACGTACCGACCGTGCACAGTAAAAATGTGTGCTGTGCAATTCTCTTGATAAAATGCTGATGGGCTCACACATAGCAACCACATAAATTTCTCTATCTCAGCCAACTCATGTTGAGGAGCAGAAACTGAGATGAGGCTATCAATTTATGACATTTCCTTCCCACTACTTCTGTTTAATAGAAGCTGTTTGAGTCATGGAAATGAGAGGAAATATCTAAACCCACAAATCTTTTTGCACTCTTGTAGCTTAAAACCAGCCACACTGACTGATGCAAAATTGACCACCCTCTTCCTACTCCATCCCCAAACACCGAATATCGAATTCAGTTCTGGGCTTGAATTTCTTTAACTGTAATGCCATTGCTCAGATCTCAGAAGCTTTTTTTTTTTCTCTCTCTCTCCAGGGTTGGAAACCACTAATAAAACCTGAGAGTCTGCAGCAATAATTTCAGTTTCTTGCTTGGTTTTCAGTCCATCCTTTCTCGAGCAAAAAAAAAACTCCTTGGGATGAAATCAGAGGAGTTTGCCCATGAGTAAGTACTTGCAGCTCTGGCCCACTGGCTATATCTGTGCTAAGAGGCTCCGCTGTAATGCTACGTTTCTTTTATGTCTGTAAGATAATGGATTGAGCTGAGCGAGTTAGGGTAGGGCTGGCATTGCGAACAAATGGAGCCACCAGGTCAAGTCAGTCCACACCAGTGAGGATTTTTAACACAGTTCAAGCCAAGGTCAGCTCCAAAAGTTCAAACGAAATCCAGATTAACACATACAGAAGAGATTGTGTTGTCACCGTGATTCTCGTTTCCTTTCAGTGTTTCCAAAGAGCAGCCATAAGGGACAAAGTTCTTTTAAAGGAAAGCGATTGCTGTTCTTCATATTGCTGTAGCCTCAAACAGCTCGGCTACACAAAGTAGGATAGCGCATAATGCAGAGTGGTGTCATTGCAAATGTATTTGTTGTTGGCAGGCATTAAATCACTTTTTATAAGTGCTGCAATACGGCCATGTGGAAATTCCCAGTCTGCAAGAAGCTCCTATGAATCAGGATGTTTTGTTTAAAGGGAGGGGGGAAAAAACCTACAAACTGGGGCTGTACCAAAATATTTTCTGTCTGGTTCATTGAAAAGAATGTCCTAAATTCTCTGCTGTTGATAGCCCTGTAGCCAAACTGTTAAGAAAGCCCTGAACTAAAGAAAAAAAAAGTGCACTGCAGTGAGGTGGCTAATTTAGCTTTAATTTGATACTTTTACAGATGACCCAGCAGAATAACCACCAAGCCCCAGCTCTTCAGTGAGCCAGGGAAAGCCGAGTATTGCTACAATAATGCGATAGGCTCCGATTCAATGAGTTTCCAAGGAGCGTGCCTTGCTCTAAGTGCACGCGTGGTCCGGCTGACGGCCCGCGCTCACGTGGCCCGAGGAAGGCCCCTCTGCAGAGGGAGCCAAGTGCTTGCATGGAACAGCACCTTTCCTCTGCCTCACCCCCAGCAGCGATACTCTTTTAGGGCACTAGGAAAGAATATTACTGCTCATTGACGACCGCTAGAGCCTCCTTGCAGCTTATCTCCTTGGATCTTCAAAAGTTGCATTGACCTGGGGAGAGAAACACCTGCGTTGCTTGGAGCCACCAGAGCCCAGGTCTCAGTGACGTTAGGGTCTTTACTGCCCCGAGCAGACCCAGCTTGGCCAAACGTGTGTGCAGCCCTCGCTGGTCCCTGAGCTCTGCCCGTGTCCCTGCTTTCCAGGACCCGGCAGCAACGAGCTCTGCCGTGTGCTTTTGCAGTGAAACTGTGGTCTAAGGGGGTTTTGCCCCTGAATTCAGTGGAAGCAGGATTTTGGTCTTTGGACCTGATTGAAACCCAACTTCAAGCAAAATCAGAAAGAGTCTTAATGTCTTCCCCAATTTTGGAGGACTGTCTCGCACTGTTGCGGAAACAGTCCAGGTGAAATGCCGAATCCTCCAGCGGCACGGCTGGCAGACAGTCACTGGCAGCGCAGCAAGAATGTTGTGCCATGATATAAAACACTGTCTCGAAAAGAGCCCAAAAGACTTGCTGGACTTGCAGGGTTTTAAACTGCTTCCAGTAGTGGTAAGCGGTGGCCTCCTGCTGAGTTCAAAAGGCAAAACGTCTCATTTAAAGCCGGGCGGACTGTATATCACTCTGTATATAAAGTGGAGCTCTTCTATTAAAAGCCGAGTTCAGATTTCATGAATTAACATGAAATATTGCTTTCTGATTCTACGCTGGTTTCTGTAATAAACACACGCATGTAGCGTGCTTAAATCATAGGAGGGGGAACGTTTGGCTGTTTGGAAAGCAGTGGAAAGTCAAAGGTTCTCCAAATGTGACAGTCTGAAGTTCAGATGAAATCAAATCTCGGAGCGAATCTAGAGCTCGGCCATAACCAGCAGATCTGGCGTTCCTGAGCCCTCGGCGGAGCCCGGAGGCTGCCGAACGCGAGCCGCTTCGGGCTTCGCTCACTCGACCGCTTTGGCTCTGTCACCCTGCGGCTACCGGCGGCACCGGCGGCGGCACCGGCGGCGGCACCGGCGGCGGCCCCGGTTCGGGCCGGCCGCGAGCCCTGGCGCAGCCGCTCTGCGCAGCTGGAGCAGAGCAAAGCGCTGATAAGCCGCTGACAGAGCACGGGGCTCTAGCAAAGCGAAACCGAAGGATCGCCCCCTTCCACCGCGCGCTACGAAACGGCCGGTCCGCGTTGTCTCGCCCTGGGCAGCGTTAGCCGAACCGAATTCAACGGTTTTGCTGGTAACGGGGCTGCGAGCAGGCAGGCCGGCGAGGGGAGGCGACGGCACGCAGAGCTGCCCCGCGGTCTGCGTCCGCGCTCCTCGGCCCCTCTCAGAAGGGCTGGAGCAGGATTTGGGGCAGGAAAGCGCTGCGTGCCGCTGCCCCCCGCCTCCGTCCTCGCCGGGCATCGGAGCTGTGCGCTTTGGGGGCTGCTTAGGAGCTTTCGGAGGATCCCAGCTGCGTAAGCGCTGCTTCTCGAGGTTTCTTCTCTTGCTCCTTTGCTTTGTTACTGTGCAGGGTAGGAAAGTTTGCACCATTTCCTGTTGTCTTTCCCTTATGCTCCTGAGATATTGTAAAAATGTTCGGTATCCTCCAGTAGGTTGTAATCACTTCACCCTAATGTTTCACAGCTGCTAAGTGTAACTTTAAACCTAGCCATTTGAATGCTCACAATTAGCGAGTCGATGGGGGCTAAGATCGCCTCTTTGTGTTTGCAAAAAAGGAAAATGCACCTTTTTTTCAAGTTTAATTTGAATAAAATAGGAATGAAAGTTGTGGAGATGGGGGGGTTAATGCAATAAATGATTAATGGTTTGTGTGCTAGGAAAAAAATAATTGTATCCACCGCTTGGCCTGTTTCACAGATGAAAAAGGCACCAGGACAAGCTTGTGTCTGCAGCAGCCGAGCCTCTGTCCCATTAACTGCACGAACCCCCTCTCCGACACTGCTGTTCTTAATTTGTACGACTCTCTCTGATAAGCGCCAAACTAGCAGGAGACGAGAGGCTGCAGCTGCGTTTGTCACCCGTCCCTCGGCCGGGAAGCTGCGGCGCAAACGGGCTGCATTTTTCATGCCGCCGTTGCACCGATTTCGGTCTGGTACAACCATTTGGCTGCCCCAGCGTTAGCCTGGCTTTTTACCTTCCTCAGCTGGCAGAAGTGCCTTAAGCGCCGTCCATAACCGTAAGGAATTAGGAAATCAAGGTGTTGCATTCCAGCGGCGTTGCCAGGACCGGGGAGGAGGGGACGTCTGCATTGCTTTGCCAGAAAAAGCTATTAACTGTGCAAAATGGCACATGTCTAGCACATTTGACGGCTGGGGCAAATGAGACAGCTAAAGATCAAGGTTGGTTTGACACCTCCAGAGACAGGAGGGCTCGTTTGGGCCGCGCACGGCGTCCCGCTGGATAATCCCCCAAGGTGCAGGCCAAGCTGGGATCTGGCAGTGCCGCTGTAAATCAGGCGCTGGCCTGCAAAGTCCCCGCACGGCCTCGCTGCCGAAGGGGAGCGGAAAGCAGCCGGTGCGTGCTGGTGCGTGCTGGTGCGTGCTGGTGCATGCTGGTGCGTACGTGTGTGTGCCTGCGTGCACGTTGTTGGATCTTTGCTGATGGCCTGGCTTTATGCGAAGCTGTTTGTAAACATGTTCTGAGCCTTTTATAAAGCAGCACAGGGTCCGTTTAATCTAATGCTCTTCCTTAACTTTGACCAAATACAAGCAAGTATAAACTGAGGCTGATACGGAAGGTTGCGCACAAAGCCGAAGAGGATCAAAACCTCCTCTGGCCGACACTGCCGCGCTTTGGTCCGGCTCAGTGCTCCCGCCTTATGCACGTTTGCAGAGCAGCTTTCAGTTACACCAGAAAATGACTTTTGCCTAGCAAAAGCAAAGGGCACGTTTCAGCATGGAGACAAGTCGCTAGCTGCAGAGCAAGGCTGTGACCGCAGCAGGCTCGGGGCTTCTCCAGCCCCGCGCCGCATCGCGGGCGCCATCCGGGCAGCGAGGCCCGGCGCTCGGACCGAGACCCCCGCGGCGGCACGAGCTTTGGTAAATTTGGGGGAAATCGGGTCCGGGGATTTGGTTGTTTCTGTCACTCAGTGAGAAGGAAGCTCCTCGGACCTCGGGCAGGTTGGTGTCTTCTTTATTCTGCGAGTTGGCAAAACTGGGAATAGTTTCACGCTGTGCGCAGCCCCACGTCGCACGCTGGTCGCGGAGGCAGGGCTGCACCCGGGCGCCCGGCGCCCCGGCTCACGCGCGCCGGCG
Source organism: Rhea pennata (assembly GCF_028389875.1). NCBI lineage: Eukaryota > Metazoa > Chordata > Aves > Rheiformes > Rheidae > Rhea > Rhea pennata. Next base: position 3,312,842 of record NC_084682.1, read on the forward strand.
GCGGAGCCGCTCTTCCCTGCCGCCGGAACGACGCCGGAACCCTGAGAGCTCCGTGGGGGTCCGGGCAGGTCGCCGGCGCCGCCAGCGCGGGCCAAGGGAAGCAGCGCTGGCATCGTGCTCCCGGGCGTGCGCGTGCCCCTGGGCCCGGAGCGGGCACGGGCGCTGCTCGCTCCCCCACTTGCTCCTGGCCTGGCAGCCTCCGTCCTCGCGGGGACGTTGCGAGCGAGCGAAGCGCAGCCGGGCAGGCCGTGCCGCAGGCCGGGCCTCCGGCTGCCGCGCGGCGACGACCGCGAGCGCTGAGCCGGCTCCCGCCTTGCCTTCTGCTTCGCTCTGCCCCCGCGCAGAGCCGCGTCCTACGCGGGCGCCGCGGCAGAGCGCTCCGGAGCTGGCTCCTGCGGGTCTTGCAGGACCGCAGAGGTGGCTGGGAAGGGAAGGTGCTCAGCAATGCTTAGCACGAATCACTCAGCGCCTCGCAGGATGGAGCTCACCGTGTGCAAAAGCCTTCAGAGAGCAAAGTCTTGGAGCCACCTTCGTCGTGCGATACCGACTGCACGTCGTCGGGCTGCAGCAGCGCCGCCGGGAACGGACCCAGTCCTGGCCTAACCAGGAGCAGCGCCTCACAGCCGCTCTCCTCCTGCCCGGAGCCATACACAGGGAACAGGAAAATTAACGCTGAAAAAGACAGTGCAACCTTGCGGTGCGGCTGCCATTTAACGGGAAGCCCCCGGAGAGCTTTCGGCACGGTGCCGAGCCGCGGCGGAGAGGGGAGTGAGCGAGGAGCCCCCGGCTCCCCGCGCCCGTCCCCACCGCTCCGTGCCCCGGCGCTGCGGCGCTGCTTGCCCCGGCGCGGGGGCACCTGGCGGGCGCCGGAGCCGCTGCTGCCACCGGGCCGCCAATACTGATTAATAGCCGGGCCCTGGTGTGGATCAAGGAGAAAGCTTTGAATCTTCTCGGGAGCTTCATCGCCTGAGAGGTATCTTAAATATTCTCGAGCTCACGGCCTATCAGTAGGTCAATTATCCGGTGCGCAGTCATACGGAGTTAATTTCTAATTTAATACAATGTTAAAAGGTTGTCAGGTTAAAATCTAATCTGTAAACGAGACATGAACCGTCTCTTCGAAGCGAGCGCCGGGAGCTGGCGCTGGCTGCGAGCGCGGCTCCCCTCGGAGCGCGGGATCGCTTCGCGGCGAGGGGCCGCGGCGCTCGCGGGGGTCCGCGGCGGTGGCCCCCGGCCCCCGGCAGCCCCCGAGCCCGGCGCTGCCGCCGAGTGAAGCGGCGCTTCGGAGCAGCTTGAGGACCGGACTTTGGCAAGTGCCGGCTGAAGGTTGGAGCACGTCGGGGCTCGCGGGCTTCGTTCAAGCAGAAATCCGGTGGCAGCGCCTGCGATCCCCAGCGCAGCCGCTTGTCCCGGCGTCTCACCCGCCTCCCCTGCCCGTATTTCGCCGTGTCTCCCCGCTACCCGCCGTGTTGCTTAGCCCCCCGGGAGGGACCCGAAGCGGCGGGGGAAGGGCCCCATGCAAGGGCCGCGGAAGCGCTCGGACCTTGTCCCTGCGCACGGCCACCGGCAACACGAGGCAGGTGCTGCGCCCCGCCGACGGCGCCCGCGGGACCCCTGCAAGGCCGGGGCTGCTCCCGCTGGTCTCTGCCGACAGACCCGCTGCGTCCCGGCCCCAGCAAGGCCAGCGGCTGCCTTGCAAACCACGACGGGGATGGAGGGTCCCCCTAGGAATCCTGCTGGCTCTGCAGCATTGGAGCAGATTTGGGTCGTGCTTGCGAGCTTTTCTCTACTCCCGGAAAGCCTTGCACAACCTTTTTTTTTTTCCTCCAAAAGAAGCTGAGGGTCTTCACAGGAGCGGGGGTCCAGCAGCGAGGGCCTCGGGGGCACAGGCGACGGGTGCTGAAATGACGACGGGCTGCTCTCGGGAAGCCGCGAGCAGCGTTATCGCCCCGCCGGCGGCCTCACCATCATGTCCGTGGCCTTTCCTTCCCCTCCAGCCTCTCCTCCCACGGCAGCGGTGCCGGCGGCGGGGTTATTTCCCCGCCGTTCGGCGCTGCGACTTGCCCGAGCTGCTCCACGCGCGAGGAGGAGGAGCTCGGCGCAGAGGTGCTGTAGGGCAGCGGTTTTCCCGGCACTCGGCGAACGCCGACATGGAGACCAGCAAATCGCCCGGCAAAGCGAGGGAAAGCCACGGGGTGGGAAAAGCGTCACCGCCAGGGACCAGGGGATGAGGCCGCGAGTCCCGTGAGACGCCCGCTCGCGGCACGGCACCCTGCACGAAGCGTGGGCGCCGAGCCCCAGCCGCCCTTCGCGTTTGCAGACAGCTTAAAAAAAGTTAAGTATCCGTAAGGGTTAATCCCACCTCCCAGACACTTCCCTGCAGCACACAGCTCCACCTTTCTGAGTTGTAAAAGTGTCTTCGTTAAAGAGCAGCTTGGAGGAGCATTATTTTTTTGAGCGAATGTGAATAAAAGTGATGAGAGATGGCCCTTCCGGGCAGCCCTGCATTTGGGTCACACTCTTTCACGGTTAAATACCGACGCAACGGACAGGTCTAGCAAGCAATAGGGAAGCTTTATTCCTGGCCGTGACCAGCACGTTATTTATTTTGGCTGCAGTCATTTCTTCAGCAGTGAAATCCATTCCCTTACACATAGGAGACAGTGATTTTCTGCAGTCCTAAAAGTCAAACCTAGAAGAAAAACACAACTCGTGACAAAGGAACTGCAGCATCAGATCCTGGTTTCGATTCTAGTCCAAATACATTCCCAAATCACATTTAAAGCAGATATAGGCCCACAATGCGAATTCTGATTAACACCCCCCACACACATAAACAGGAGCAGCTAATTTGCCCCGGTTTAATTTACCCCTAGTTTAACGCTGTGACTTTTAGAGGCTCATTGCCCCGAACCGAGAGAAAAGAGAGGCTTTTACGCAACAGTTTGCAGAAATGGTGCCAGGACTCTCCGTTCATTCTGGCCAGGTAACAGCGGTGTAAAAGATGGAATTTAATGTCCAGGTTCGAGCATCTCTCCCCGGCCTCCCGCGTGAGCGAGGGTTTCAGTCCCGGTGATGTGGAGGTGCTGTTGGCAAAGCGCAGGCGAGCCGAGAGACGTCGCAGTCCCGTTTCGCCACGTTTGCCCGGCACGGCCGCCGGACGAGCGCGTGCGAGCCCCGTGCCTCCGCCTGCGCAGCGCGGGGCACCCGAGCGGCGCCCGAGGCCGAGCCGGCGGGGGCCCCGGGGGCGGCGGGCGGCCTCCCCTCGGCCCCTCGGAAAGGCAGATAAACAAGGGGAAGCGCCGGCGGGATTTACAGGACGCGGTGAGGGTCTGCCGAGGAAGCAGGGTGCATTTCATAACGGGCCGAGCGGCCTCGCACCGCCTGCCCTCCGGGTGCCGCCCGCGGGGGCTGCGCGGCTCAGGCGGGCTTTAAAAATATGAACGGGAAGGGGGGGGGAGCCCGCAGCCCCCGGCGGGGTCTCCCTGCGGGTTTGCTCCCGGCGTCGCTGGCCGGGGCGGCCCCCACGGGGCCCCCGCCGCAGGGAGGCTGGTTCGGGAGCCTCCGCGGAGGGCCCCGACGGCGCCCGGCGCAGCGCAACGGAGCCACGGCGATTGCGCGGCGCAGAGCGGAGGTTGCGCTCCGAGGGGCGGCCGCGCACTGCCGCCGCGCCGCCTTCTCCGCTGCCCCCGGCGCGGAGCTGGGGCCCCGTTTTGATGTTTTTTCTCCTGCCGAAACGATGCTGCGAACATGCTGCCGCCGGTGCCCCCTGCGCTGCGCTGCGCTGCGCGGCCCGCCCGCCGCCGGGTCGCCTTTGATCTGCTCTCGGAAACGTCGCCCCTTTCCACGACAGTTCGCATTTCTGCGGCTTTTTTTTATTTTATTTTTTTTTTCCTCCCGAGATGGTATGGCAGGGCTGGGAGCGAGTCGGAGGTTGTTTCGGGGGGTCGGTTTGGTTTCATCCCTGCTGTTACTGTAACGATCCAGGTCAGACCGTTTACCAGTCTCAAATCCTCACTTTTAATCCTGCGAGGGAAGGGGGCAGGAGCCGTAACAGCATTATTTTATCAAATAACGTCGTTTGCTAATCTCTTTTATTTAAGAGATGAGCCGGCCACAAAGAGCAGCTCTGGCTGGAGGCACCCTCGGAGCTCGCCCCGCGCCCCCTGCGCTGCTCCCCCCTCCCGGGAGCAAACCCGCCCGCTGGCGTGAGCTTCCCGCCGGGAAACCCGCGCGGAAAAAATGCCAGAGCCACCCGGAGCCCAAGCCGGGGGCGGGCGAGCCGCGGCCGGGAGTCCCGCCGGAGGCGGCCCGACGGGACGCGCCCGCGGGCGCCGCGGAGCCGGGCCTTGCCCACGTCCTCGCGCCCCAAAGCCGCGGAGGCGGGCGCGGGGCGGCCGTCGGGGCACGCGCGGCGGCGCGGCCGGGCGCGGTGCTCGGCGCTGGCCGGGGCTCGCCCCCCGGCCCGATCCCATTACGGCGATGAAGCGGCGGTAATGCCATTAGCCCGGGGATTACGCGCCCGCGCCGGGATGTGACACACTTTCTCAAATGGAAGTTTTTTAAACAGAGGGATTTACATGATTTCCCCCCCTCCCCTCCCCTCCCCTCCCGTCGGTGCCAGCTCGGGTTTCACACGGCGGTGCGGGTCCCCCCCGCGCTGGCACGGCCCCGGCCAGGGCTCCCGTGTCCTTTTAAGGCAACGGGCTCGGTGCGTGCGAGGCGCCCGGGCCCCGACGTGGGGAGCCGGGCTGCCCCGAGGGCTCCCGGCGCCGGGCGCAGGGGCCCGGCCGTGGTTAATTCCGCCCCCGCGGAGGGGAGGGCTTGCCGTAATTGAAAAAAAAAAGTCAATCAACCTGCGGCTCTGGCGAGGGCTCACGGATCAAAGCGGCGCGGAGGTAACGAGGGCGGCGCGCCGGGCGGAGCGCGGAGGATGCGCCCCCCCCCCCCCACACACACACACACATACGCGCGCGCTGCCGTGCGCGGGGCGCGCAGAGGCCGCGCTCCCCGCCCGGGCGAGCCGGGCCGGCCCCGGGCTCCGGGGGTCACTCGCCGCCGCCCCTGACAAACAGGCTGGAAAATGTGTTTATAAGTTGTTCAAACTCTGGATAAACTTCAGCAGCGCTTGTGTCTGGGTCTCCCCGCGTGTTGTTATTTTCCAGAAATCTGGATTACTGGAAATATTTTCTTTAAAGCTAGAGAGAAATCTAAACAGTTCGGGGGAAAGGGGAACTGGGGGTGGGGGGCTGCCGTTATGTTTGCGCTGGCGGCCGCGGGGCTCCGCGGCCGCGCAGCGCTTCGGAGGGACGGCGGCAGCCGGGCTTGCGCCGGGTGGGCAGCGGAGGGGGGCGCCGGTGCCAGGCAGGCGGGGTCGCCCGTCCCGTCGCGGCCACCTGCGAGCGCCGCGGGCGCGGAGCGCTGCCGGCCGGGGCCGCCTCCTCGGTCCCCCGACGGGGCGCGGGGGCGCGCTGCTCCGGGCGCTGCTACGGTGCAGCGCTCGCCGCCCCCTCGGAGCGGGTGTGAGCGGGGTGTGCAGCGCCCGGGGCAGCGGAGGCGGAGGAGAGCGATCCCAGACGGGGACGAGGTGAGAGCAAACAAGGACCAGTTAACTAAAGCCCGGGTTAATTATCCCCTCCAAGCTGAGGGGATGAAGCTGCGGCCAACCTGGCCGGGTCTTGGGGAGGTTTTCCCGGCTGCTGGGGCACCCTTCGCCCCCTCCCCGCCTGCCCCCGGGCCCAGCCCGTCCGTGCTCCCTGCGGCCCCGTCCCCGAGCCGGAAAGCTGCGGCCCCGGGGCCGGTTTGGCCGCAGATGGGGGGTGAAGGAGCAGCGTGGAAGTGGGGGCGGTCGGGCCCCCAGCACCCTCCATTGTGCCCCGAGGGACCGGGGTGCACCCAGGCCTGCCGGCACCCGACAGGAGACCCGCGGCTCCGGCGCCTCCTGCGAGGGGCAAAAGGCTGCCGGGGCTGCCGGGGCCTCCCCGCCGGCACCTGCCGATTTGCTCCGGCTCCCTCCAGGCCGGAAAACAGGCCCCGAAGGTGGGGGGTGCGATCGCCGTGGAGCCCCGCCGTTGGGAGGGGGGGGCAGGCCCGCAGGCAGCTCGGCAGTGCTGGGCTGAGGTGTCAGCGAGCTCCCCCGGCCCCCGCGTTCATCTCCCAAGGCGCCGCGGCCACCCCCGCCCTCATCTGCTCCCGGTGTCGGGAAGGCCGAATCCCCCTTCCCGGCCCGGCTCGGCCCGACTCAGCCCTTCTCGCACCCGCGCTGGGCTCCCCCCGCCTCGCCCGCCCGCCGCGTCGGGCCGCCCTCCCAAAGCACCCCTAGGCGGGGGGAGGGGGGGTCCCTGGCATGTGGGGCGGGCAGCGGGGACCCGGCGGCCAATTCCCCCACCCACCCCCGGGGTGCGTTTTCCCCCCGCTCCGCAGCCGCCGGTGCTCCGCGGCCCTGCCCGCGCCCAGGTGCGCCCGCGGCAGCCCCGACGGCGGCAGCGCTCCCCGGGGCGAGGGGCCGCGCCGTAGCCCGGCCGACCCGGGAGCGGGGAGAGGCGGAGGCCCGGCTGCTTGTGAGAATTGTTATTTTTCATCAATCACCCGCAATTTGTGTAAGTGCCCAGGACAGGACACCAGCCGTCCTGCTGGCTGGGGTCACGGAGACAACACAGCGATGGAGAAGAGCAAATTGCATTTGCTCAGCAGCTCACAGATCCAAATTACGGGCCTCGCCTGGCGAGGGGAAGGGAGCGAAAGGTCCATGTGACATGAGGGAAATATGAAGGACTTTGACAGGTCTTAAACGGCCTGGCGCCAAGGCCTAAGTCTACGGGCTAAAAATAGAAGAGGGATGATGAGTGGAGATGGGCAGAGATGAAAGGGGACGAGCGAGCGGGGGCGAGCCGCGGAGCGGGCTGCGGCATGGGGACGCGGGGGCGGCCGCGCTCGCCGGGGCCGCACGGGCGGCGGGACTGGAGCCCCGGCGCGTCCCGTTCGCCCCAGTGCGGCCGCGGAAAAAGCTCCCCTGGAAAAGGAGGGCGGCGGGGGGACACCTCGCTGCCCCCACACCCCGTCCAGGGCTGCCCCGCAGCGGGGGGACACCCTCGCGGCAGGGCGGGAGGAGCGCGGCTCTGCCCGACCGGGAGTGCAGGGCGACGTCGGGTTTTGCCTGGCCGCGGGCAGGGACAGAGCACGCCGCACGCCCCGTCCAGGAGCACAGGATAGAGTGGGTTTCGCCCCAGCGTCGGGGTGCGAGACGCCGCCGTGGGGTCGGCTCATGCCCCGGGGACGAGGAAACCGGGCTCCCTGTGCATCTCCCTCCCGACAGTCCGCTCGTCGAGCGCGGCCACAGAGGGTCAGGGAGACGCGGGCTGTGCTGACTCGAGTTTTATTCGGCAGGCGAAGGCGTTTGCGACGTTACAGTGGCACCGCGGTGCTGGGGGCGACGCGGGGAGGAGAGGCGACGCGTGCCCCTGCTCGGGCACGGCTGCTCGCTCTTCCTTTCAGAGTCGCGACGGAGGAGTCCGCGGGGCCCCGTCGGGGCCGCGGAAGATCTGCCGCCGACGTCTGGCGATGCCATGCAGGGGCAATGAGCAGCTCCGATTTTTCTTTGTGAGGAGGATTTGGAGGGGGGGGGGCAAAAAAAAAAAAAAAAAAAAAAGAAAAAAAAAGAAAAAAGAAAGGCAAGCCCCATTTTTTTTAACCAAAGCTGCTGTCAGCACATTTCCGCGGCGGCAAGGAAGCAAAGTCCAGATCAAGTCTAAATTTCAATCCCTGCTCGCCACCTCTCCCCGCGCCGCGTTCAATGGTCAGCGGGTCCCCCCCGACCCGCCGCCCCTCACCGCGGCCGCGGAGCGCCGAGCGCCGGTAGCCCCGGGCCGGACGCGCTGTGCCCTCCCCGTCGGGCCGCGGCGGCGGGGTCCAGAAAGCAGCAGGCAGAGGTGAACCTGCCGCGGGACAATGGCAGGTTGTAAAGCGCCTCTGATAACGCAGCGCAGGGCTTTGATTTGGGTTCTCCGTGGCGCCAGGGGGGACGAACAGGGTTTGCTGTCAGCAAGATGTAACCGCCGGGGGCGGGGGGGAGTGGAAAAAGGAGGAGGCAGCAGGGTGGGGAAGGGGCATCCCAGGGCGGGGGGGTGCTGCAATCCCCGCAGGACCCTCGTCCCACCGCGCACCCCGCGCCGGGGAAGCAGCGGAACGCGGCTGAGGACCGCGCGGGTCCTGGTGCGCACCCGCGGAGCCGGGTGAGCCGGGGAGCAGCTCGGGGCCGGGCGAGGGGGCTCTGCCCCCGCCGCCACCCCCCTCGCCGTCTGGGCCGGAGCGCAGGCGGTGGGGGCCGGAGCCTTGGAAGGACTGCAGGGCGCTTTTTGAAGATTTGGGGGTAAATATGAAGTGACAAGAGACGGGTCTTTATTGTGAGGGCTCAGCCGCCTGGCGCCAAGGTCCTCTTCAGCAAACGAAGTCCTCAGTTAATCAGAACAGATCTCCAAATGGACCTCTGCAAAGGGACACACACGGAGCCCTGCCCGCCCCCCCCGCCGGCTCCGTCCCCCCCCCGGTGCCACCTCCGCCCGCCAGCCGGGGGCAGGGGGACCGGCCCTAATCCCTCTGCAAACAGCCCTGGGATTTTCCTTCAAGATTATCTGCATCCACTCACCCGAGTAAACAAACCCTCCGGCTCGCTCCTGCCGGGCAGGGACGCGCCAGCCTTGGAGCCGGCGGACCCCGGAGCTCCCCGAGCTGATAAAGCCGCCGCAGGGCCGCGCCGCGCCGCGCCGGGCCCCGCAGCCTCCCCGAAGGGCCGGGCGGCCGCAGTGCCGGGCCCGCCCCGACGGCGCGGTCGGAGCGGCCGCCGGGCGCCCGGGGCTGCGTGCGGCAGCCCCCGCGGAGCGGCGCTTTGCAGGGCGCGGGGCAGCGCGGCGGCCCGCGGCGGTGCGAGCGGGGCCCGGGCGCCGGCAGCGCCTCTGCGCCACTCACCCAGGCTCGGCCGTGCTCTGCTGGAAGTCGCCGCCGCTGCCTCGCTGCTGCCCTGTTGCGTGCAGCTCCCCGCAGTGCCGGCGGCCTCGGGGCGCCGCGGCCGCGCTGCGCTGCGCTGCCGGCGGCCGCCCCCGCGGCCGGGCCGCCCCGTCGGCGGCCGGCGGAGCGGAGCGGAGCGGCGGGCGGGGCGGGCGCCACCTTGCTCCACGTCCCGGGCGCTGTCGTAAGACGGCGGCCCCGGAGCCCCGCCGGCCTCCCCCGCCGCCCCCGCCTCCCCCGCCGCCCCCGCCCCGCGCCGCCCGGGCCCGGGGCTGCGCGCCCCGCGCAGATCGGCGGCGGCGCCGCCCGCGCCCCCCGCCCCGGCGGCGGCGAGCCCCCACGCGGGCGCGGGGCCGGGTGGGGGGGGCCGCGTGTGCTGCTTTCACTGCGCCGGGGCGGCGGCGCGGCTCCGCGCTGGCTCCGCACCGGCGGCGGCCGCTCCCCGGCCGCGGCGCAGCCAGGGCTGACCCGGTATGCGGAAAGGAGCCGGGGGTGGGATTTCGAGCACTTTTCTCTGTCATTGGTTAATATTTTATTCTGTTGACATGTTTTCTTACTGCCGATGCTTCCGACACCTTCTTCTTTTTTTTTTTTTCCCCTTCTTCCTTCCCTCCCTCCCTCCTCGCCCTCCCCCCGCACCCCGGAGCTTGGCCGGAGCTGTCAAAACCACGCCTATGCAGATCCACAATTGGTCTGAAACGCGTAAAATCAGCAATCAAGGGGGCTTGGCTCATTAGCGGGCGGATCAGAGCAGGAAGGACATGTGAGATAGTCACAGTTTTACAGAGATCAGGACAAGATCTAACCGTTTCCACTCCGGCTCCTTTGGCCATGGGCAGCCCTGGCCCCAGCGCCGTCCGCGCAGCGCGCAGCCGTGCCGGCCCCGCCGGGGCGCAGCGCGGGCCCGCGGGGGTGTGAGGGCCCCCGCGCCCGCGGCTCCTCCGCGCAGCCCCGCGCCGGCTTTTGTTTCTATTTTAGTGTTGTTAAGGACTTTACCGGGAGAGCTTGCTCCCTCTCCCTCTCTCGCGCTAGCTGCAACAACAACAAAAAATAAGGACCTACTGTCTCCCCTCCGCAGACCGGGAGTCCCAGGAGCCGGGAACTGCCTCTCTTTTTTCCTTTTTTTTTCCTCCTTTTTTTTTTTTTTTTTTTTTTTTTTTTTTTTTTTAACAGACCTAGTTCCGCTGTTTTTCGGGGTTTTGTTGGTTTTTTTGTTTTGTTTTGTTTTTGATTTTCCTTCCTCTACCAGAGACTCGAGCGAGTTCGCTGGGCAAGGAGGGGGGGAAATACGTATTTTTATAAAGGGAATCCCTCTTTTCCTCCTGCATTTGTGGATGCACCGATGAGAGATCCAGCCTTTCCGGGGACTGCAATGGCTTACCACCCCTTCCACGCACCCAGACCAGCCGACTTCCCCATGTCTGCTTTCCTAGCAGCCGCCCAGCCGTCGTTTTTCCCCGCTCTGGCTCTGCCGCCGGCGGCGTTGGCTAAGCCCATGCCGGACCCCAGCCTGGCCGGGGCGGCCGAAGCCGGGCTGCACGTCTCGGCGCTGGGCCACCACCACCAGGCAGCCCATCTGCGCTCCCTCAAGAGCCTGGAGCCCGAGGAGGAGGTGGAGGACGACCCCAAAGTGACGCTGGAAGCCAAGGAGCTTTGGGACCAGTTTCACAAGCTGGGCACGGAGATGGTGATCACCAAGTCTGGAAGGTAAGAGCCGGCCCCGCGCACCCCCGCGCAGCCCGACCCGCACCTGCGCGACCGCGCAGCGCCCCTCTCTTCCCGGCCCTTTCCCCTCGGCTTGGTCCCCTTCTCCCCCGCCGCTAATAAAATCCACCCCCGTGAACTAACCGCGAGCGAGAGCAGCCGAGATTTTCGATATCTTGACTTTTTCTGACCGTGTTTCATCCTTCTCTTCTAGCTTCGCCCTCCTCCCGCACCGCAATTATTACTTTTTTAAAGCGCGATCCCGAATTAAATTTGTACGCAATAATTTTAAACCCCTTAATCCCCGATTAACATGTGTTTACATTTCTCTTTGCGGCTTCTCGCCGCCCAGGAGCATTTCATTTCCCACTTCCAAACTTTCCGCCGCCGCCGGGGTCGCCCCCGGGCCGCGCCGCCGCCGGCTCCGCCGCGCCCCGGCGCTCCCGGGCGTCCCCGCCGGGTCTCCAGCTCCCGCCCCGGCTCCCTCCTTTCCCGGGGAGCCTGGCACGGAGGGAAGGTGGAGCCCGGCTCGGGGCCGCAGGCTTGCTTCGTCTGTGCTGCGAAAGTGCCTTTCTGGAGGGAAGGGGAAGAGAGTTAAATTGGATCCGGGATGTGTTTTCATCCCTGCCCTTGATTTCCTGAACTGGGATTTTGAGACTTTTCCGTGTTTTCTGTCCCGTTGATGGAGCAGAGCTGGGTTAGAAGTAGTAATTCTTGGCTGTGAAAAATGCCGGGAATTTACTGCGCGATCTAAACCAAAAAAAATTTTGTAAAAGAATGTTTTTTTGGCCGCGGCCGAAGGGGAGGCTTGGCGGCCCCCGGGCAGCGCGGGTTTCCGCGCTCCGCTCCAAGGCCCGGTTGCGGCGCGGGCCGGGACGCGCCGTCGGGGCCGGCCCGGTGGCTGCACACACCACACACGCACACGCATGCACACGCACGGGGGGGACCTTCCCCCACGTCTCCGCGAGCAGCAGGTTGCAGCCCCGCTCCCCGGGGGCTTCCTGCCCTCCGCGCTGCTGCTCGGCCCCGAAGGGCGGCTCTGCCCTTTCCGCGCTCTGCCTCTCTCCCCAGGAGGATGTTCCCCCCGTTCAAGGTGCGGGTCAGCGGCCTGGACAAGAAGGCCAAGTACATTTTGCTCATGGATATAGTTGCGGCCGACGACTGCCGGTACAAGTTCCACAACTCCCGCTGGATGGTCGCCGGCAAGGCCGACCCGGAGATGCCCAAGCGCATGTACATCCACCCTGACAGCCCCGCCACGGGCGAGCAGTGGATGGCCAAGCCGGTCGCCTTTCACAAGCTCAAGCTCACCAACAACATCTCGGACAAGCACGGCTTTGTAAGTGCGGCTGCGGGCGCGCCCCCGGGCAGCGGGGAGCGCTGCGGGGCTTCGCGGCCCTGCGCCCCCCGGGCACCCCGCGGCCCTGCCGGCCGGGCTGCCCCGCAGCGCCCACGGCCCTTCCTCGTCCCCGGCCGCGCCGGGGCAGCTCCCGGGACGCGGCCATGCCGGGACGGCTCCCCCCCGGGGAGAAGCGGGGGCTTTGGGCCGTGGGGGAGCCCATGGAAGGAGGGTGCTGCTACCCGGGGCGGCACTGCCTCATCCGCCGGCCTGTCCCGCCGGCCCTGCCCAGCTCCCGACACTCGGCGGGGAGCAGGATTTGGGGGGGTGGACATGGGGAAAGGGGGGTCGGGGACGCGGAGAGGTTGAGGCCGTGCCCGAGGGGGCGGCCAACCCGGCCGTGGTGGCGGCGAGGAGCAGCCCCGACGGCTCCGCGGGGCAGGTGCCGCCCGGCCGGGAGAGGCCGGGGGGACCCGGGGAGACCAGGGGGAAGCCCGGAGGGGGCGGGGGGCGGGGAAGCCTGGCGATGCCCCGGCGTTTTGGGTGGCGGCGAGGCACCTGCGCGGGGGCCGCGGGGCCCGGGGGTGCGCACCGGCCCCAGCGGCTCTTTGCACGAAACGTTTCCGAAAGGCGGTCACACGCCCCGATTTATTTCTTTATTGATCACGTCTGCATCGCCTCCCGGAGGGAACAAAACCGGCAGTGTCTTAGCGATGTGCAGAGAGCCCCCGAAAGCGGGGTCGCTCCGAGAGGGGAGTTTGATCCTCCGTGAAAGCAGCACGGGGGGAAAAAAAATCACAGCAAACAAGCAAGCTATCTTTAGCCTCTGGACAAGCATTTAGGGCGATAAAGGGAAAGTTCATCGTCCTGCGTTTTTGATATGGTAATTAACTGGGATTTGAAGCCCTCGGCGTGTCAGTCAATGCCGTGCAGGGGCAGGCAGCCCTCGCCGGGGGGGCTGCGAGCCGCAGCCGTATAAGCGGGTGTGAGGCGTGAAGGAGAGCTCAGGTGGGGAAATTACCTCCCCGTGTAACTTTTTTTTTTCTTTTTTCCTTTCATTTTCTTTCTTTCTGTGTATGTGTGTATATATATATATGTGTATATATATATATATATATTTTAGGCAGGAAACAGCATGTAGGTTAAATAATACATTGCAAGGCTATTTATAGACTGCAAGGTAAATCGATAGCAAGGGAGTCTAAAAAATAGCATATTTTGATACTAGGGAAAAGCTTGTTTGGTTGAGCGTTTTTAGCAGTTCACCTCCTCCAATTAAAATTTTCTGGCATGTGTCGTTTTCCAAAATCCGGAGTGTGTTAAATCTGGGAGACAAGGGTTTAGCCAGTGCCCATCTGGTCAGAGAGGAATGATTATTATTATTATTATTTTAAGGAATGCAGCTTTGCACGCCTGAATAAGAATTTTTGCACCGTTTTCATGATAAATCTCAGCTAGATTATACCAATGTAACAGTGATCTGACAGTTCATCAGCAGGTGATTATTGCTGGGGTTAAAAAGGGGGGGGGATTTTTTATTGCCTTCTAAAACGAAATGAAGTGATAATTATTTAGCCATTTGGCCGATGTTATTTGACAATAATTACTCAAGCTTTCGCCGCTCCTCTACCATTTCTGTGCTGTTAATACTGCATTTCAGCCTGACCACAGCAGGCTCTGGAATTATTAAATCCCCGTCAGGCTGGGAAAGGCCGCCGGGGCGGGCGGTGAGGAGGCGGCATAGCGCGGCTCGGCGCGGCTCGGCTCGGCGCGGCTCTGCCGCAGCCCCGACCTGCTCTCGCGCCCGCTCTGCAGCGCTGAGGTTTCAGCGAGTTCCAAATATCCTAAGCGAAATTACAATATATACTTTTCTTCTTCTTCGGGGGATAGAGAACTGCTTTGCGTGTTGACGAGAATTTCAGACACCTGGTTGGGGGGGAAAAAATGTCCGTTCCTTCTGCAGCGTTGCTCTGAGACATAAATTTAACATGGCTCGCAGTGAAATGCTCCTTTCACGAGTCCAGTCGCTTGCTTGGTAGCTAGAACATTTTTTTTCTGCTACAGTCAACTAGATATGTAGAGGATTATTTTTTTCTTTTTGGTGAGGTAGGGTATTTTTTAAAAGGACAAATACTAAAAGCAAACAGAAACGCGTCGAAAAACTGGCTCTCGTTTTCAAGGACGTAATAAAGCGGGGTGATGCGTTTTGCTGCTTTACTACTCTACTTCACATCCCGCCTTTCCGAAGAGGTTGCTGTGCCTCCCTTTTCCCCGGGACCGCCTTATCTGGGGACAGATTGTACAACGACATAAACAAAAAAAGAAATCTCCCTTTCTCTGGCGTCCGCCGGCATTGTTTCCTCACAATGATTTTTTTTTTTTTTTCGGGAGAAAGTGGTTTATAGATGTGTAGATAGATTTGGGTGTATTTATAGCACGGGATCTGAGCCTGATGGCAGCCCCTCGCTCTTTCCTCTCGCCCCTGCCCCAGACCATCCTGAACTCGATGCACAAGTACCAGCCCCGCTTTCACATCGTCCGGGCCAACGACATCCTCAAGCTGCCCTACAGCACCTTCCGCACCTACGTGTTCCCCGAGACAGACTTCATCGCCGTCACAGCCTACCAGAATGACAAGGTAAGGCCTGCGTGTCTATCTGTCCGTCTGTCCATCCGTCCGCATCGGGAACCTGCGCAGCAGGACAGGTTTGAAGCAACAGGAGAAAGGTTAAATCTGAAGCATCCAGAGCAGGCAGCACCCGGCAATTTATTATTACTTTTATTACTATTACTTTTTATTTATTCGTTTTTATTGCTTTCCTGCTGCGGGCTGTTCCGCACCTTTGGGGCGCTGCTCGGCGCCTTTCCTGCGGCGCCCAGGTAGCAAAGAGGCGGCAGCGCGGGCCGCGGCCGCCTTGAAGGAAGGTGCCCTGGGCCTGGGAGGAGACAAAAAACAGAGCAAGATAAGCTAATTTTAGTTGCTTTCGTGATTTAGCAAGTGTCGCCCCGAGAGCAGCGCAGCCAGGACCGCCCGATGGGGAGCTGGGAGCCTCCATCCGTCCTCTCCGAGAGTTGTGTGTGTTTTAACCCAAAAGCTGACCCCCACCTCCACCCCGGCTGCTGATGTTAATTGACAGCTCTGTCTGAGGGTCCTGGTGGGCTTGTTCCCCTCGTAAAGTTTATGGCGAAGAGTCACAATCGATTACAGAGCACCTCGTGTCCCCCCCGGCCGCCAGCAGCACGGCGCGGCGCGGCGCGGGCTGCCGCCGGTGCGCCCCGTCGGGCGGCGGGGCCGCGGCTTCGCGCGCCTCCCGGGCGGAGGAGATCACGCATGCATTTTTAAAGCGCCCATCTCGGGGACATATTTCAAAGGCATGCATTATTGAACGCCCTAATGTCGCCGGCCCCATAAGTTCGTCGCGGGCAGAGATAAGAATAGCTTTTAACCAACGCGGCGAGGTTCAGTCGCCATCTTCCCTCCAGGGGGCCGTGAAAAATAACTTCCTATCATTAAAACTCTATTAATAATTCAAGCCAAAACCTCAGCATCATTTTTAATAAAGCGTGCGGTGTGTTAAACCGGGGCCCCCGCCGCGTGTGCCGCAGCGTTTGCAACGCGCCATGCGCGGGGGGCGACCCGGCGCCGTCGGGGGAAGCCGCGCCGTAGGGCCGCGGGGGAGGCCGGGCTCACGCCACCTCCCTCTCTCTGCCCCCTAGATCACCCAGCTGAAAATCGACAACAACCCCTTCGCAAAGGGCTTTCGGGACACGGGCAATGGCCGGCGGGAGAAGAGGTAAGGTGCCGCGCAACCCACCTCCCTCCCCGCCCCCGGCTCCGCTCCGCGCAGCCCCGCTCCGCGCCCGCGGAGCCCCAGGGGGCGCCGCTGAGCCGCCGGCTCTCGCCCCCCGCGCAGGAAGCAGCTGTCGCTGCCGTCGCTGCGGATGTACGAGGAGCCCTGCAAGCCCGACCGCGACGGCGGCGAGTCGGACGCCTCCTCCTGCGAGCCGGCGGCGGGCCGCGACGCGCTGCACTCCCCGGGGGGCGCCGTGCCCAGCCCCCTGCGCCTCAAGGGCAGCGGCAGAGGTAACGCCGCGGCCCCCGCGACGGCGCGGCCCCCCGACGGGCTGGGGGTGGGGGGGGGAGGACGGAGGGAGGCGTCGCCCCCGCGAGCCCCCGGGTCGGGTTTCAGCGAGCCCCGCGCGCCTGCTCCGCCGTCCTCATTAGCCTCATTAGGAGGGTCGCTTTAAAAATTAACCATCGCTCCGCGGGCTGGTGGGCTGCGGGCACGTCGCTGCGGAAAAGCGAGGTGGGGGGGATGAGAGCGAGCTCGCAGGGAGGAGAAAGGAAAAAAAAAATCCCAATTCCTCCCCCCCCCCCCAAAAAAAAAAGATGGGCATGAAATAGCCAAGGGTCTCAAACGACAGAAATAGAGCTGGTGAGAAAAGGCGCATGGTATTTACGGTTTGCAACGTTTTCCTGTTTATATGTTAGTGTAAACAACAAGTAATAGCAATGCAAGCCGTATGCTGCACGCTTTTATTCGGCATTCCTTGTTGGTGTACAGCCCTGCCTTTAGTGGCTAACTTAAATTCCCTTGCAAAATAATAATAATAATAATAATGCATTTGAAAAGGAAAAAATGTTGTAACTCCGGGGCTTAAAGCTAGTAAATTAAAATGAACGAGCAGTTCCCACATTGCAGTTTTTAGATGCTGAATTTAGTCTTGCTGCACTATCAATCTGCTCCTCTTTAAACCAGCCATCGTCTCCAGACCTGATTCTTTGTGGAAGTTCATCAAAACTACAAAAAGCACCACTGCCCCGGCGGGGTGGTTTGTTGCACCCCTCACCTCTTTCAAAGCCTTCCCAAAGTATTCACCCCAGGCTGCCGAGCTTCACCCCACCCGCAGCAAAACGCTTTTTTTCGTTTAGCGGGAGCTGTGGGAGACGGCGCGGAGGGGGCCGCGGGGTGCCCTGCCGCGCTGGCGGGGGCTCAGGTGCTTTTGCAGTAGCGGGGCTCTGCTCCCCTCGGCTTTGTTACAAACGCGCATTTCCGCAGCTCCAGCCGCCTTCCCCCTCCCTCCTCCGAGAGCTCTAAGCGTTTTTTAAATTAAAGCTCTTATAGGAAACACTGTTAACAAACCTCTTTGCTTAAAACTGCCTCTTTAACTTGACGCAACCTTCACATTTGGAATAAATCCACGGAGCCCTGTTGATCAGCTCCGTGTAATTAAATATATACAGAATCATTTCCTCCTAGCGCTGTCCACCCGCCTGCCTTTTCTTCATCTCCCTGCTCCGCAGCCCCTTTGAGTTTGCAGCTAACGAGGATGATGCTGTAATATATTTTGGTCCCCCATCAAACATGTTTTTCCTGTTTGGCCGCGCAGCAGAACTGCTGTTGTTAATCCCCTTTCCCCAGAACCGCCGCGGCACGAGGGCCGATTTCTGTCCCCTAAATAGGCTGAGTTGCTCCCATTAATAACAATGCGGACCTTTCCCTTTGCAAATTCTCCTCGATGCCGGGCGCTTGCTGGTGACCCGCTCCTCAGCTCCCACCGCCTTTTGGTCAGGCGCTGGCGGGGACGGGCGTGCTGGTGCTGGGCGCAGCCCCTGGCAGGGACCACCCCCAGTGTGGGGCTGGCGAGAGGGTCCTGGGAGCCGGGCTGGGGAGAGGGTCCTTTGGGAGAGGGTCTCTGCTCCTGGGGGAAGGATGCTGGGGAGAGGGGCACTGCTCCCGGGGGACCGGTGCCGGGGAAAGAGGCTGCCTGAGGGTGCTGCTGCTCCGGCCCAGGGTGCCCGACACCTCCGTCCTTTTCGCAGAGGAGAAAGCGGGGGCTGACAGCGACCAGGAGGCGGAGAAGGTGCCCGAGGAGCGGCCGGCCGGAGCGGGCAGCCCCGGCGGGGAGGACGCGACGCCCCGCGGCAGCCCCCGGTGTCTGGAGGAGCGGAGCAAGGAGAGGCGCAGCCCGGAGAAGGGCAAGGACGGCACGTCGCCCAAGGAGGGTCCCGTCGTCGAGGGCCTGTTCGGCCTGCGGGGCCTGGAGAAGGACAAGGTGGAAGGGCGGAGGAAAGAGCCGGAGCCGGGCAAGAAGGAGGCGGAGGGCGGCGGGCTGGGCAAGGAGGCCTTCGCCCCGCTGATGGTGCACACGGACAGCCCCCCGCACCTGAGCGCCGGGCACCTGCAGAGCCTGGCGCTCTCCGGCCTCCACGGGCAGCAGTTCTTCAGCCCGCTGGGCGCCGGGCAGCCACTCTTCATCCACCCGGGACAGTTCGCCATGGCCCCCGGGGCCTTCTCCGCCATGGGCATGGGACACTTGCTGGCCTCGGTGGCCGGCGGCAGCAGCCTGGAGAACGGGGCCCTCTCGTCGGCCCAAGGCGCCGCGGGGACGGCCACCCCCTTCCCGTTCCACCTCTCCCAGCACATGCTGGCCTCTCAGGTAAGCCTGCGGCCCCGTCCACGTGTCCCGGCCCCCCGGTCCCACCGCGGCGTGACCCGGAGGGAGGCGACACCGTCTGAAGGCTCCTTTGAGGAGGGAACTTGCTTTTCTTTCTTTTTTTTTTTTTTTTAAGTTTATTCTTTTTTTCCAGCCACTGTTGCAGCTCTGGTATGGGTGTGGGGGGTGTGGGCAGTCCCGCATGTCCCCGGGGATGGTGGGGGCCTTTTTGCATTGCCGAGCTTTGCAGCAGGCTTTAGTTTAAAGGCGAGTGAGGGCGCACGGCCGGAGGGCTCCGGCGCTTCCTTCCCGCTTCGCCGTTGCCTCCCTGCCGCAGGTTCAATTCCCCCTGGCGCTGCCAGGACCCCTGCACCCCCCGCCCCACCACTGCGGGGCGTCTTGGTTTGAGGTGGGAAACGGGGGTGCCGCGAGGCGGCCCGGCGCTCACGGGCTCTCCGTCTCTCCGCAGGGAATCCCGATGCCCACCTTCGGCGGACTCTTCCCCTACCCCTACACCTACATGGCGGCGGCGGCGGCGGCCGCCTCGGCCATGCCGGCCAGCAGCGCGGCGGCGGCGGCGGCGGCTGCGGCGGCCGGCGGCGGGCCGCTCTCCCGCAACCCCTTCCTGGGCGGCAGCCGGCCCCGGCTGCGCTTCAGCCCCTACCAGCTGCCCGTGGGCATCCCGCCCAGCACCAACCTGCTCACCACAGGGCTGCAGCCCGCCGGCGAGGGCGCCCCGGGCGGCGGCAGCCGGGAGCCCAGCCCGCCGCCCGACGGGGGGCCGCCGCCGCACAAGGCGGGCGCCCAGCGCCCCACCACCCCCAAGGGTTCGCTCAAGGAGTCCCTCAACGAACTGCAGAACATCCAGAGACTGGTGAGCGGGCTGGAGAGCCAGCGGGAGCTGTCGCCCGGCCGCGACTCCCCCAAGTGACCGGCGGGGCGGGCCACGCGCCCGCCCCCCCGGGGCTGACAAGCACTGGCATTTTGTACAGCACAGGATAAATATTTATTGAAGAGCGCAGGGTGGGGGTGGACGGGTGCCGGCGGAGCGGCCACCCTGTCCGGGCTGTGGGGCGGGAGCTGCTCCCCCGAGACCCCCTCCGTCTCCTCCCAGCTCCGGGAGCAGAGGCGCCTGGGTGCCGCTGGACGGGGCGGGTGCCCACCACCTCCCGGCCCCGACCCCTTCCCTGGGGGGGGGGGCTGAAACCTCGTCTGTGCAAGGAGGGGGGGAAGGAAAAACAGGAACCAAGGAAGGAAATGCGGGAAGCACGCCGACCCCGCAGCAGTCGCAGCCACCGCTGAGCTGCGATGCCCAGCGACACTCAAAATTGGTACCAGGCAGTGCGGCGGGAGGGTGGAATCTATCTGCGTACCAGGAAAAAATATTTATGAAATAAATGGTAATTTGTGTAAATAAGCTATAAGGATCCCAGAATATGCAAATTGGTATTAATTTATTCAGAGTTGTACATTGGTGTGTACATAATATTTAGAGTTTAACTCATCGCATTTAAGTTTTTTTTTTCATTTTACATGAACATATATATTGTAAATGAAAACTATTTAGCTCTTTGTGATTGAAGGAGATATTGGTTTCTTTAACTGTGTTTTAAAATATTGTTTATCCCGCCTGCTCTCTAGGACAATCATGTGCCATCAGTAAAACACTTTTTGGAGTCATTGAAACTAAGAGTTCAATTCTTTAACGGATTTTCACAAGAAAAAACGAATCCAAAACGTAACTAAAATATATCTACAGTGCGGGGTATAGAGAATGCAGGAATAAACCTCAGGTTTTTATTTTTCACTCCGGAACAAAAAAAAAAGTATAATAAATTTAAATATCACATGGACTGTGCTCTATATTTGTTTTAAAATTTAAAAAAAGACATGATTTGAAATGTGCTGGTTATTCGGGTATCTATCTGTTCATTTTTGATGAATTCTCTCACATCTTTCAATAAAAAATACTCAGAGAAGTCCTGCCGGCTTTCACGTGTTTAATTCCCTCCCGCGCGGCAGGAGCGCGGCGCGGGACGGCTCCGCGGGTGCGCAAGCCGCTGGGCGCCTCCCTCCGTGCAGTGCGCAGCGCCGCTGCCCGTCGGGGCTAACGCTGGGCTTTCCCGCGAGGGGATACGCGGAAAGTCCGCCCGGAAGCCCGCGCGGAGTTTGGTCAGGAAAGACTGAAATGCCCCGACGTGCCTAAACGGGGGGTCAGGGCCCGCGGCGCTGCGCGGCGCTGCGCGGGAGGCCGCTTTTCCCCGCTGCGGAGAGGAAGCCTTTTATTTTCCTCTGGCTTTCGGGGAGATTTTTGTGTTTCATCTGTCAACGCGTCGCCGGGATGTTCCCCGGCTCCAGCAGCCGCCCCGCAGCGGGGGAAGCGGGCGGCCCGGGGCCCGCGGCCGCGCAGGGAGGGCGCCCGGCCCGGCCCGGCCCGGCCCCGCGCAGGTGCACAAGGCGGGGCCGCAGGTGCGCTGTGGGGCGCGGAGGGGGCGCGGGGGCGCGGCGCGGGGTGCGGGAAAGGGGAGTGTTCGTGCACGTCGACGTCCAGGTGCCCCGGGCGCACGGGTACCCCGACGGCCGCGCACCGGCACCGAGCCGGGATGGAGGCGCCCTGGGAGCGCAGGCCCCGTCGCGGGTGGACGCAGGTCGCGCTCCGGGATGGGGACGCTCCGGGCACGGCGGCCCCGTCGGGGGGGGGGGGGGGGTGGAAGCAGGTGCCCCCGCCCGCCCCGGGGGTGAGGGGGGGGCTGTGCCTGCGCCTCTCCGCGCTTCGCGAGCAGCTCGGCGGCGTTGCGGGGAGCGGGCGCGGATGACATTAACAGCCCTTTTCTTCACCAATTACCCTTCTCTCATTCCGCGGAAGATTTATTAGCCCAGTCGCGGGCCCGGGCCCGGGGGGGCCCCGCGCCCCCGGCGGCGCGGGCCGGGCAGCGCCGGGCGCGGGGCGCCCTCTGCTGGCGCCGCGCCGCCGCGCACCCCGCCCCCCCCCCCCCCCCCCCGCCGGTCCGGCCCCGACGGGGCGGGCCGTGCGCGGCCGCGGCTCCTCCCCGGCGCTGGAGGTGCTGCCCGGTGCGCGAGCACCGCCCCGAAACACCGGCCCGAGTCCCCGGGGACCCCGCTGCGCGGCAGGATCTGCGGGGCGAGGCGAGGGCCCGAGGGGGCGGGCTGAGGAGGGCTGGAGCCAGCTTCCCCCCACGCAACCGACGACGTCGAGAGAGGGGAGCCGCCGTCCTTATCTGCGCACCAAGAGCAGCGCGAGCGTTTCCGCCGACTGGGGGATCGGCAGGGTGGAAACCACTTAAACAGGAGGAGGGAAATGTAGTTACTAAAAAAGGCTCGCAGGATTAATTCTGAATAAACATAATTCAGGATGAGTAATAATTTAATGGGCGCTATTCTTAGTGGGAGGGGGCGCCCGGCCAGGCTCCACGTGTCCTGGCGGCAGGGGCTCCCTCCGTTTGCCCTTGCAAACACACTTCCTACTAAAGCCGTGTTTAGACTAAGCCAGGCTAGGGCGAGCTTCGGCGGGAGATGGGATTGGTGCCGCCAAAAACAAACAGCGGCAGGGGAAATCTCCTGGCGGGTTGTCGCTCCCGGCGCGGGGGCCAGGAATGCAGCCAGGCTGTCTGTCCCGAGGCGAGGGACAGACAGTGTTTAAACCTCCACTTCCTCCGTGGGGGCATTCGCGGGGACCGAGAGCCTCGGCGCTGGTGAAGGCGATTTCCAACCTGCCCATGTAAAGAAGGAAGCCGCTTTTTGCTAGAAGGGGAGAAATGCGAAGAGGGGACCTGGCCACTGCGGGGGTCCCTTGCTCGCCGGGGGGCTGCGGGGGCTGCGTGGCAAGCAGCGAAGCTTTGCAGCAAAAATCAAGCTGGCGGCAGCCCACTTCGGCAGAAACAAGGCCCTGATAAATCCTATTCAAACAGCTCGGCTACCAGCTACCTATTAGTCACGCATGGCGCTGTTGTTATTTCCCTGCTGCCTGAAGAGCCCCTTGGAGGCGGCGCGGGGGGCAGCCTGTCGCCGTTGGGCCCTGCTCTGCGCCCTGCCTAGGTGCAAAATAAAACGTGGTGGATTCCCGCAATGGGTATTTCTAAGGCACTTTTCATGCTGGTGTTTGAATAGCAGGTGATGCAGAGCCAGGCTTTTACTGATGCAGTTAGTTCCCAGAAAACTTCCCAGAAGATTTTGTCAGTGCCTTGAATTGAGCGCCCCTGTTTGCAGCCTGAGTGTCTTCAGCTAAATGCCCAAGGTGCTCTGCTAACAGCTAAAATTAGAATTCCTGCTCTGAGCAGCCCGACAGACAAACCCCGGCTAATCTGGCTGCGGACCTGATGGGAAGCACAATGGCTCTGCTGGAACGGCTCCACGGGTGGATGTTTGTAAACAGGAACAAGAGCTCGTTCCAGAAAATTTCCATGCTTTTTGGAAAGGGACCGGGGTAGCTATTTGCCATCTGTGCGCGAGGCCACCGGGTGTCTTTGCAGGCCCAAGTCCATGCGCTGGGCAGCCTGCAGGGCTGTGCTGCAGCGGTCGCGAGGGCTCATGCACGCGCCCATCCCGGTGCCACCACACTCGGGGGCCGTGTTTGCCGAGTGCGCCGGGCTACCGGCACCCGAGGGAGGCGGCGGTGCCGTGCCGGGTGTGCTGAGCGAGGCAGAGCATCCCTGGCTGCCCGGGGTGCGGGAAAGCAGGGCGTTTTGTCGCTGGTGGGGGTGTTTGTAAGGCACGCAGGGGCAGCAAACCCGGTGTGTCCCCACCGCGCCGTGCTTGGGCTCTCGGAACAAGCCGCGCTGGCGGGAGCGTCCCTCGGAGCCCCGCGGCGGGCGTTGCGGGGCCCCGCGGCAGGCGCGACCCGCGGGTTTGCATCCCCTCGCACGTCTCCACGGGCGTTTGTGCCCCTCCGCCGCGGCGAGCCCCATCCGTGCAGCCGCTGCCGTCGGGGGAAGGGGCAGTGGAGGCGCTTTGCTGCCTGAGCCGCCCCCCCCACCTGGGGGCGGCTGCGGCGCCGCGGGCAGCGCCCCAGGGCCGGGCCCGGCCGCAGACGGCGCTTGGTGCCGGCGCTGGCGCCCGCCTGCCGGGCGCGCAGCCTCCGCGGACGAAGGCGGAGCGGGCCGGGCTGGGCGCCGGCGGCTCCCAATTAGGCAGCCGCGGGCTGCTCTTCCCCGCCGTCTCTCCCCTGGCATCACACGACCCGCGCCGAGGCGGCCGCGCTTCGCCGCCGCCTCCCACCGCCGATTAGGGGCCGGGGCCCGCGGGGCGCCCGCGCCGGCGGCCGCCGCTTTGTCTCCCGCCGCCCCGTCGGGGCCGCGCCGCGGTGCGGCTCTGCCGGCGCTGCGCACCCGCGCTGAGCTGTGCACCTGCGGCCCGGGCCGCACCTGGGAGGGGGGAGGGAGCCGGGCGCGGTCCCGACGGCCGCTGCCGGCGGCGCACCTGCGGCCCGAGGGGATTTATGGGGCTGCGCGGGGCGCGCCCCTGCCTTGGGCTGTCAGTGTGAATCTCTGCTATGTCGGTAGGTTGTGGGGTTGCTCCAGTCTCGGTTTCCCTGTTTGTCGATGGGGCGGAGGCCGCCCCGGCTCTGCAGCTGGTGCTGGGGAGGGTTGAGCCCTGATGGGGAGGGGTTGCCTGAGCTCTGTGTGGGCTGCAGGGTGGCTTCGCAGGCCCTGGGGCTGCCCAGGCTGCCCCCATAGGGCCAGAGCTTGTGTGGGGCTGGCTGCACCCTGCTGCCAGCCCTAGGGCTCTGCCTGCCCTGGGTCCCCCCACCCAGAGCCCTGTGCCAAGCTCCTTCCTCCATATGCACCCACATGTTGAAGGCCTCATCACCCCCTTGGTAGGTCTGGCCTGTAAATCCCACAGGTGATTTGTGCTGCACAAACTCCAGCCCTGAGGTTGCCACAGGCCTGGTGTGGTCTGGGGGTGCAAGCAGGACCGAGCTGCCAGCAAGCTCCCCCACCCACCGCCACCCTCGGTTCCCAGAACCACTTTGATCTGTGTGGGCGTCTCGGGTTTTGGAACATTGTAGGGGGGTGGGAAAAGAGCTGTTTACTTTAATGTAAAGCTTGTTATTAGCAACAGGGAACGTTTATGCTGCCTTTGCTTTAAGGGCAGGATGTAAAAGGGGAAAGGGGAGTCTCTCGGTTTATTTCTGTTATTTACAGTGGCTGGTGACAGTGAGGGAGAGTCGGGTCCCTTGCCCCAAATGAGAGCCTTTCCCAGGGGGAGCCGCTGCTGGGGCCGTTGTTTAGGCGCTGGGAGAGGTTGTGTCCTGACGCGAGCAGTGACTGCCTCCCGAAGGGTTTGTTATCGAGACATCAAACGGTAACGGGCTGGGGGCTCGGGGTGAGCTGCGAGCCGCGAAGGCCAGACCGTCCCTCCTGCGCAGCGCTCTGCGGCAGGAGGCCGGCAGCTACCAGGGTGACTGCTGGGGCAACATGGGAGAGGGGATGGACACCGCGGCTTCCCTCTAGTAGCCGTGTGGCGTGGACAAGGGTAAAAAAAATCCCTGCTTTTCCTATAGCCGGGATGCAGATTTTCCTGTGGCCTCTGCTTGGAGAGGTCCGGGCCTTCGGGCGGCGGCGCTGCCCCGCGCTCGGCCGCCAGGTGGCGCCGCCGCACAGCGCCGCGCCGCGGGGAGCCCCGACGGGGCGGGCGGCGGCCGCGGCACTCGGCTCCCCCCGGGGCGGTGGGGCAGGGCCCCGCGGCTCGGCTCCCCCCGACCCCCGAGGGGGCAGCTGGCTGCTGTGGGGCTCGGCTGCCCCGGTGGTGATGGGGGTTAGTCCTCCCCCGTCCCGTCTGTGCTCTGCGCCCTGTCACTGTAGCCCAGGCCTTGCCGTCTGTGATTGTGCCTTGCTGACCGCCGTGGCGTGGGTGTGCTCCTTTTTCCGCATGCTTGTCCTGTGCATGTGCACACCTACGTGCTCCCGTTGCCGTTTTTGCTCGCACGTGTGGCTCAGGTGTGCAGCCTGCCTGTGAGCTGCAGGTCACGGAGGGGGTGACTCGCCCTGCAGCGGAGAGGGACCGGGCTGCAAGCTGCGTTGGAGACTGCAGTGGGTGCTACCAGCAACCCCCATTCCAGGAGACGAGGCCCCAGTGCCGTTCCCCCGCTCTGTCTGTGGGCTGTGCCAAAAATCTACGTGTGGTCATGGGAGACCAGCTCGCCCCACCGCGAGAGAGGCTGGTGCTTGCTCTTGGGCCGCTAAGGGTGAACAAGTGACCAGAAATGGTGGACGGTCTTTCTTCTGCATACTGAATTTTAGATTGCCTAAAGTATTAATTCATGAAATTATGCAAGAAAAGAAGTTTCCTTGCTCTAGCTCAGCTGGCACCGCTGTAATCAGTGACAGAAACACAGGTATGTCCCTCCTTAGCCTCTGATAGATTTTGTTGAATGGTACTTGCCTTTAGCCTTGGGCTGGCGTGCTCTGTAATTCTTGGGAAATAAGATCTAATTAAAATGAGCCAGTGCTGTCAAGGGACTACCTAATTGTCTTTGCAAAATGACCTGGTGGAGCTCTTGGCTTCGTTCCCAGTACAAAGGTGTTGTCAGTGCAAAATCCTGTACAGTTGCGGGGAATCAGTTAAAGACTTTGGGGAAATAATTCCCCAGGCTGGGAAATAATAAGCTGGCAGAGACATTGTAATGCTGTTGTCCCGGGTCTGCTCCGGCTGGAGAGCATTGCTTCCCGGCACTCTTAGTGCAGGCTGTCCGGCTCCGGGGTTCCCTTGAAATGCCTTTAGAAGAGAAATGAATGCGCGAAGGCAGCTCAGCCAAAGCAAATACCAACAGCTATCCGCCGGGTTTCCCTCTGCTCCCCGCTGAGCTGAACACCTGCAGTTCCTGCCCACCTCAGTGGGAGGGGACGGGAATTTGGCAGGCGAAGCGTGTGAAGTGCTGGAGACGCCCAGGTGGGCGATAGCGGGGGCTGCCCCAGCCACGGCTCGGCAGCCGCACTGCCCCGTCCTGCTCGCTCGGTGCCTCTCCCTGTTTCGAGACCAGAGAAAGGTGTTTGAATCTGCGCCCCGCCGGTGGGCGAGGGGCACCCCAAGGTGCTCATTGCCGCAGGGCCGGGCACCCTGTCCGTGCCCCGCGCGCAGCGGCCGCTTCCCAGCGCTCCTGTCCCTGCGGGCTCGCGAGTGCCGCTCCGCTCCCGCGTGTGGCTGGCACCCGGGGTCTCACTCAGCCCCGGATGGACGAACCCCTCTGCGCTGCAGTGTGGTTTCTCCAGCAAGCTCCAGACCTGTGAGCCCTGGGAAGCGGAAAAGGCGCCTGCAGGATCCCTAGTGCAGGGAGATCGGCTCTCCACGAGAGGGAGTGTGTGCAGGCACTTTTTTTCCCCAGTTGGACATTTTTTATTTATTTTTTTTAAACCCCTCTCCTTTTTTGTTTTCAAATAGAGAAACGTACTCCCCGGTTAGGGGTGAACCCACACGTGCTGCCCTGCTGGGGCGTTTGGGGCCAAGAAAACCTTCAGCGATCGGGCAGAGTGGCAAAGCTACTGCTGACCCACCTCGGCTTCCAAAGACCTCTGAACCTCTCCGTATCCGCAGGGGAGAGCTGGGCAGAAACCTCCACTTTTTCGGCAAATCGGCTGCGCCATCGCGCTCGCACGTGCTTTACTTCAGCAGCCCGGTGGTGGGAAACCCCGAGTTTCCAGGAGGCGGCACGAGGCCGCTGGCATCGCGCTGCTGGGCCTGACCAGTCCCACCGTAGGAGCAAGCAGGTCCTTTCCTCCTTTTTTGCCCCCCCCCCTTTTTTTTTTTTGGCTCCTGTTTCTCCTCCCACCCCCGGCGGAGCTGGCTTTGCCTTGCCTGGCTCCTTTCCCGCGGGCGCAGCAGCCGGGTGCGAGGAGGGGCTGGGGGGTCCCGTGCCTCTCCCCAGCCCCTTCCCCCTCCCCGCAGCGTCTCGGGAGCCTCCTGGCGCTCGCACTCCCCTATCTGCAAATTGCCGAGCAGATTATCGGCCGGCGCTTCCGAGATTAGAGGCCCGTGTTTACGTCTGCTTCCCCCAGCGGCGGGGAGCCCCGCGCCGAGCTCGGGGCAGACTCCGTGGCACCACGCGGCTGATCGGTGGGATCCCCTTTGCCGGGAGCGCTTTGCGGACACGCTCCAGCCAAAAGAAAAAAAACATATATATAAATGTATATATATATGTGTGTGTGTGTATATATATATGTATGTATATGTATATACACACACACACAGAGAACAACAGCAGCTTTCCCCATCCAGGCGCGTCTCCGAGCGCGGGCGCAGCCCTCGCTGCCCGGCCGGCCCTTCTCCGGCGCTCGGAGAAGCCGCTTGCGCGGGGCGTCGAGGGGCGGGAAGGGGCCGAAGCGCTCGGCGGGGAGCCGCGGGGCCGGGAGCGAGGGAAGGAGGCTCCCGTGTCCTGCGGGGCGAGCGGCAGCCAGGCCTTCCCTCCGGGACTTTGCCACCGCTCCGGGGGGCGAGGGGCTGCAAGGGGGATGCGCACAGCACGCGTTCCCCCCCCCTTTTTTTTCACTTTAATTTTCTGCATTAAAGCGATCACGATTTTGATGGGCTCAATGGAAAGGCTCTTGGCATCGGCAGTCGCGTTTTCTCTTCCTTTTTTTCTTTCATTCTTTTTTCCTTTGGAGCTCTTCCTCAAGTAAGAAATACCAGATTTGCAGCCTGGTTATGGTACAGGAGGTGTCTCTGTTCAGGAATATGCTCCCCAAAACCCAGAACGTCCATTTGGGCAAAGCGAGGAGCCCTCGTGGCCCCGAGGATGAGCGGCAGCAGGGCCGGGGAGCCGGTCAGATCAGGAACCGAGTGGGAAATGCGATCTGTGTGAGGAGGGAAGCACTGATTTATATTTTATTTATTCCCCCACCCCAACAAAAAGGAGGGGCAGTGCTCAGAGGATGACTAGTTCCTCCACGGCTTGAAATTTGCTGCCAGACTCTTCTTTTTCTGGCCTTGATGTGTTTGCCTAGTGCTCGGATGTGCTCGGATGTGCTTCTCCAGTTCTTTCCAAGCCCTCTTCCTTCAGAAAATCTGTCAGAAGACGTGCTCTTATTACCCGGTGACAAAACGCATTCTCGAGATGGAAAAAGCTCTTTTCAAGGAAAACATGACATTTCAATGGAAAAGTAACTTTGTGTGCTGTTTCTAATTTTAAAGCTCCGGCTTGGAATGTTCCCATGGACTTTGAAATCAGAGCTGCCTCTTATGCTTTCCAGGTTTTATCCACCTTTCCCATATAATTTCAGATCACTCCCTCTGTTAACGAGACAATATTAATTCTGCCATGGTGGATTTTGCATAGATCATTTCCAAGGCAGAGTTTTCCTTATTCTATCCTTTTTCTTTTTTTTTTCTTTTTTTTTTTTCTCCTCCTTCCCCTAACTGGGCTATAAATACACGTGCGTTTCGGTTAATTCTTTTAAAGCACAGGCTCAAAACCGGGCGGGAGTCGAGCGCTGCAGCCCGGCGGAGCCAGCAGAGGGAACACGAGAGCACGCGACACGATTTTCCCACTTTGCAATAAATTTCAGGGCAGGAGGAACATGGCTACTGGATTTTTTTGTTTTTTTTATTATTATTATTGTTTCTCGGTAGCCAAGTGTCAGACTGATCAATGGAGGCAGCAGGAAGCTGGAGCGCGTTCCCCGCGCGAGCTGTGCCTCTCCCGAGGAGCGGCGTTTGGGGCTCCGCGCCTCTCCCGCGACGGCCGCTGCCGCGCGAAGCCGCGTCTTCGCCCGGCTCGCCCGCAGGACCAGCGTCCTGCTCTAAAAACGTGCATTATTTTTTTTTTCTTTTCCTCTCCTCTGCTTCAGCCGAGGGGGGGAATATTTATGTTTAAGGATGATATCGTGACGCGGCTCGGAGAATCCTTCGAGGTGAAGAGCAAACAGCTCCTTTCAAACAAGGCTGTCCCGTTCCCGGGTTTAAGTGGGTTCCACTGTAAAATCAATTTATTTCAACAAAAACCTTTTTTTGATAAATTAAACCAGCACTGCTCTGTATATAATTTCTATAAACAACCTTCTCTGATGTTTACCTAACCTGGGCGTGCAGAAACTCTTGCACATTAAATATTAGATGAAAAGAGACTATGAAAGGTTTAAATGCTTTTTTGGGGAGGGAAGGAGGAGGCCTGTGCACCATGGGAAAAAGCCTTGCAGAAATCACCCCTGGTGCATGCCTTCATCTGCAAAGCCAGCGGCTTTCCCGCAGGCTTCCTCCTCCTCGTCCGGCAGCGCGGCTCGCTCCAGGCCCGCAGCGCCGCGCCGAGCCCTCCGGAGCCTTCCCTCGCTCCCCGCGGCGCTGTTTGGCGAAGGGTCCTTGGGCCTGCGGGAGAAGCCGTCCCCTCGCGTCGAGCCGCCGGCGCGGGCGGTCCGCGGCGCCGCAGCGGGGCTGGGAGCCGACGCGGTGCTGGCGGGCGCCCTCCCGGCCCCGCTCGGCTGCCGGCTTCGTCGTGATTTAAATTCTTTGGGGAGACATTGATGATGGTGATGGTGATGGTGAAGTAGATTAGGCTCCTTGAGGTTGCCGGAGTGTTGGTCTAATGGGCCGTGGGATTCAGGGGGGCGGTGGGCGAGCCGAGCCGGGCAACCGCGCTGGCCTGTCCGTCTGTCCGAGCGCGCCGCGGCGGTCCCGGAAAGGTTTCCCAGAACCGTCCAGGGGGTTTCCCGCAGCTCCGGCCAGCTGACGAACAACTCGAGCGGCAAAAAGCTCGGGGAAGCGACGGTTCCCGCTGAGGCTGCGTCGCGCGCTCGCTTGTGAGACGAAGCCCTGGTTACCGGCTGGGCCTCGGGGATGAGCCGAGCTCGGGGCCGGGCCGTCCCGTCCCGCCGAGCCCGGGGGCGCCGGGCTCGCGGCAGCGCCTGCAAAACCTGCCGCCCGCTGTCGTTAACGAGCCCGCCGGGCTGTGCAGGCGTCTCGCAGATACCCGCACCGCAGAGCCTCTCTAAAAATGCATATTAAAAATGAGCTTTTCTCTACTTACCTTCCAAACAAAAGCTCGGAAATTCCAGTATCTCAGAGATGTGCTTGGAAGCAATTTATTCTTTCCACTTTTGGTGTTTCTCTGATATTCTTCAGCATTATTTTTAACGATGCTGCATTACCAGAGATCACTGTTGGTGGATAATACTCTATTTATGGAGAAACCAACAGCTAAATCTGGTTATCATTGACGTTGCTTATAAAATATACATAGCAATCAAGATACTGACTATGGCAGTAAATTGAAAATATATTGAAAACATAAAGCATTTTTTCAATTTATTAGTAATATAAAAAATATTTGGGTATTTTTTTTCCTTCCTTGTTAAGAAGAAAGATGTAGAAGCCGTGATCAGGAAATCTGTAGCGGTGTTGGTCCAAATTTCAGCGCGGTGCTCTGGGTTTTGTAGACTTCAGAGAGCAAACAGGCCCCGCTTTGGCCTTGGGCATCGCCGCTCGCCTCGGGCGAGCACGCGCGTTCCTCCCCGGCGAGGGAAGAGGAGGCGCCGGGTCGCCACCGCTTCGCGGGGCCATGGGGAAGCTGCCTGCCGGCTGCAGGAAAGCTTGGGGCCAAAAAGGTTTTTTGGTCACCAAGGCGGCTCCTGGCCCGTGGGTCCTTCTGGGGAAACCCCCCAAAGCTGCCGAAGGGCTGTGCACGCTCGCGGTGCTGGCGGTTTTCAAGCAGTAGTGCAAAAGCCCCTGATTTTTGCCCGCTGGCGCCAGTCCGGCTGCGCGGACGCCGTTCGTGCGCGGCGGTAACGGGTTAACCCAGGCAGCTGCTGGGGAAGTGTCAAAATATTAATAAGGCTGCCGCAGGTTCCCCGAAAATCGGAATTTACTGCGGTAGTCAAAACTAATGTTTCGGATCAATGCGACATCCCTTCTCCGAATGAAAAAATAAATTAAACAGACCGTCGTGCGGAGGGAGCGTAACCGAATCAATCATATTTATTGCGTTTAATCAAAATGCGGCTGGGCTAAACGCGTTCCATATGACCGCTGCGTAGCACGCTCCGCGCCGGGCCGGGCCGGCGGCGGCTCGGGAGCGCTGCACCCGCGAGCTCGGCCTCCCTGCTCCTGCGCGTTAATGAGATTAGGGGTATTAATCTGCTTACGGCGCTATGAGCAGTGGATGCCGTGCGTGCACGCAGGGCAGCGTTTTTACTACGGATAAACAGCGCCGGTTCAGTAGATGCAGTCGCTGCTGCCGGGTTGCATGCGGCTGCCCTGGAGGCCGAAGCACGCTGCGCCGGGCCGGGGCCGGACGCTGAAACCCCAGGCAGGACAGGCACGGGTAGCAGCCCATCGCGTCCCGTCCGTCCGTCTGTCTGTCCATCCCTTGCAGCACCCCTGACCCGGGCCGTAACGAGCTCAGCCCTGGCAGCGCCAGGAACGCTTTTAAGTGCGGATGCTAATTGGATCCACCTGCTGCGGCCGCTGGTCGTCGGCATCTCCGGCAAAGCTTTTGGCACCCGAGGGGCCGACCCGCTGGAGCAGCCGGCTCCCGGGGGCGCGGGCGCCCGGCTCTTCCCCTGCCGGAGCCGCTGGAGGGGGCCTGGTGCTCGGGGAGGGGGCAACCCCTTGCTGCCACGCAGCAATTTCCACCCCTGAACGGGGATCCAAGACGCACGAACCTTTCGTCTCCTCCTGGAAGTTAAATATCAGAATTCCTCCTAGCTGCATATATAATTCACGACATTAATCTTCCCTTAAAGCGCGCTGCTGCCACAAAGCCCCTCTGTATTGATCCAACAAAGACAATTATATATTACGGAGGGGGAGGGGGAAACAGCTGAAATATTTGAGATTGGCCCTTTGGCTGGATTTATTGCATGTCTGAACTGTAGTGTCTGCCTATTTTTTATTCTAAGCCTCCGTGACAGGGGTCATGTCTTCCTCCATACGCTGCACAGCGCGGTGCGCACCGATGGGGCGATGTTAAGCACACGGCATGCCGCGGAGCGCCGTGCGGACGGCGGGCTGCCGGTGCGCCGGCCGGCATGCGTGTGCATGCCTGCCACGCGTCGCGCTGGCGCGCAGCTGCCCGTGGCACATGTCACACCCAGCCTGGCCGCCCACGGACCTTGCAGATTGTTGCCCATGGAAAACGCTTTGGGTTTTCCATGGGTTTTTCCCAGGACCCTGCACGGCCGCGGCCCCGGCGCAGGCGAGCCTCGCTGCGCAGGCAATGGGAAATTAATGAATCAGCCGGATGGGCCGCCAGTAAGCGCGCGCGGGATTAATGAGCAAAGCCTTCTCCATAACACGGAAGGCCTGAAATCAATCCTGCGCTCCGCGAATAATGAGGGAATCAATAGGATTACGAGGTTAAGGCTGGAGTAAACCTGAATGACAGCTGCAAAATAAATTTTATTTGGAGGACGTGGCTAGGGTTAAATGAAACATAATAAATAATGTAAAGCGTTGCAGGGCTGGGGCAGCAGCAAGCCCCACGGCCGCCGCGTCCGTCCGGTTGGTGTCCGCCGGCGCGTTTTGGCTGGGCTGCGATGAGCGCCTGCGCCCGGGCTGCTATGGGGCTGAGAAATCAAATGAAGAAGCGGTAGCTGTGCTGGGAGCCTTGGAAAGGCTGGGCTGAGCTCAGCGCCCGGTGGAGGAAACGCGAAAGCTCCGCGAAGGAAGCGCCCGTGGGCATCGGCGCGGTCCCGGCTGCCGCCCGCCAGCGCGGCTCCTCCGCGGAGGCGAGCAGGGAAGCGCCTGAAGCGAATCTCCCAGCCAGCGGATGCGTTCTTGCAGCAGGCATCGGCTTCGCCGCCGTGCTGGCAGCACCAGCAGCTTGGGGTCCGCCGCAGCCACTGGTCCCGTCCTCCCCAGCGTCCCTCCAGCACCATCTTGCCCAACTCGTGCATCGTATAGTCAAAAGCCCTGGGGGGGGGGGTTGCCCTCGGCCAGCTCCGGCCCCAGCGGCGTGTTGCAAGGACGGCCCGCGACCACTCCGCCTCACGCCCGCAGAGCAGGGTGCAGCCGCGTTTCTGAGACGGCCGCGCTCCACGCGCTGGCGAGCCACGCGGCTGAGCTGCAACATGTTTTTTTTCCCCCTTTTTCTGCTCTAAGCAATACAGCAGAAAAGGATTGAAAAGGAAAAATACCTCCGAGCTAGGTGTAACCCGCGTTCCCGGCGTGGGCGGGCAGCGTCGGCAGGTGGCAGTTTGTGCGGCAGCTCCGCAGCCGCCCGCCTGCCTCGCGCACGACACCTCTCTGCAGCAGGATGCAGAAAACAGCTTTTATGTGTTCCCTTTAATAGCACCGGTAAATCTCATTTTATGCTAAAGACATATTTATTATTGCCGTAAAGGCGCGGGAATCGCGCGCCTGTGGCCGCGTGCTGGGCTGGCCTGCGCAGAGCCGGGGCGGCAGCTCCCGGGAAGCCATCGCTCCTCCCTGTTTGCAGCTCGGGAGGCCGCCTCCGGGGCCAGCGAGGCCCAAATCTCGCGATTTCGCAGGGCAAAATCCCTGCCACAGCCCCTGGGTGAGCCGAGGGGCTGCGGCACGGCGGCTGGGCCGCGCTGCCCCAAGGGCCAGCCGCGGGGTCTGCTCCTGCATCCTCCTGGCTGCAGATATCCACCGCTTCCCGCTGCGGTCCCCATTCCTGCAGGCTCTGGCCACCTTGCCGGGGCTATTTCTTTTTGTTTTTTAATATCTCTTAACATTACGCAGGCGCTCCCTGTCGCAAATCCCCGCACGGCGCCCAGGGGAGAGCTGGCCCTGCACCTGCAGGCTGCAGCCCGTCCTGCCCGGCACGCTGGGTCGCTAATTGAGGAGTGCGGTGGGCTCATTTGCGTCTCAATTTTATTTTGAGACACCGTTTTGAAGGCCAAGAATGGGAATTTCGTGCGGTAAACAGAAAACCTGTTGTGAAGCTATTTATTGGTTCTGTTTTCTCGCACGTGGGCCGCTATTGATTTATTTTGCAGTGTCTCTAGGGGCTTCTTCAAGGTTAAAATGTAGACAGCGCATGTTAGGCTGGACTAAATACTGGCAGGAAAACACATTTGGCTCTTTTAATTGGAAAAACACACTCCTTTTATCACCCGGAGGCCCAGGCTCTACAGGGCAGCACTGTAGCGCGGAGCCAGCGGGAACGCGCAGGAGGGCGAGGGGCTCTGGTCCCCGTTCCCAGGGTGGGTTGGATGCGAGCCCCCAGGCACCCACATCTGCAGCAGCCTCGGGGTGCCCCGAACTCAGCCGGGGGCGAAACGCAGCGTCCGGCTGGGCCGGCCCGCGCAAAGCCCCTGGCGCTTCTGCTCAGGACGTTATTTGGCTGGAGAAGACCATGCTTAATCCCTCAGGAGCAATTAGTGGAGCCCATTCCACGTTCAAAGTGCCTGCAGCCCAGGCGCTGCCCCTTGCAGCTGCGTCTCCGGCCGGGTAAGGGACTTGGCCAGGGCCCTCGGAGCGCTCGGTGCCGACGGCGGGCGGAGGGTCCCGCGCGGATCGGCCGCCGCCGCGGCGCCGGCGGGTGCGGGCTGCGGTTTGGAAATCTCCACGTGTGAATTGAAACGGGAAGCGGCGGATCCCCGGAGCGGCCGCAAGGTGTTTCTGAAGCTGTCAGCAGCCACCTGCCCGCTCCCCCGGGGCGCCGCGGGCTGCCGGGATTCCCGCGCCGCTGGGCTGGCTTTTCCCGCGTGTCCGGGGTCGGCACGGCCCGTGTCGGGCCAGGGGCTGGGGCGAACCCCGCGCTGCAGCACCTCGCTCCTCCTAACGCAGCCCCGGGACGCTTTACGCCAAGACCACGCAGGCGATCCCGGGGTGGGGTGGGGGGACGACACGGTTTATGGCTCCTGGCTGGAGGGAAAGACGATACAAAACCCCAAAGAGCCAGTCGAGAGCGGAGGAGTGTGCGAGAGGAGCGCACACGGGGGCAGGCAGCTCCCCCTTTTGCCCTGTTTCTCCCTGTTTTTGTTGCTGGGGCGCGTGCAGGGGCTGGTGGAACCAAAGAAAAGGGAACTTGGGAAAGACTGAACCTTTCCCCCAACTGCCAAGGGGAGTTAAGAGCTGTTCCGGATCCGGAGACGGCGGGACGCGGCCGCTGGAGCTCCCGCGGTGCAGCCCGGCCTCAGCCCTCCGCGCCGCTCCCGGTGCTGAACGAAGAGCGGGGATGCACGTGACCTCGGGCGGAAAGTCTAAAGCTTTTAAAACTCTAATTCTTTTCGCTTCCCACACATCTATCCTCTGCACTGGCCTCCTCATTTCTCTTTCTCTACAGTAAACTTAGACCCTGTCTGAAGTGCCTGGAGAAGACGCCATGGATGACATGTTGCTGTAGCCTAATTTCCTATTGCTAACATACGCTTTAATTAATGTCATTTTCTTTGATTTGCTGCCAGCATGCCAGCGCAGCACATCCTCCGCTCCCCAACCTTTGCAGTAACCTCGCGGGGAGACGGATCGGGCGCTCGTATCCGGTTTCATCGGTTGCACCGCGTTTGTCTCCAGCGTCGGTCGCGGCTCTTCCTGCCGCGAGTGCCGGCCCGAAACCACAGCGTCCTCCATCCCCGTGGCCGGTTTCGTCTGCCGTCCCGAGCCGTCGTGTCGTCCGGGGCCTCGTCCACCGGCTCGGCTCGGTGCCTGGCCCCGGGCAGCCCGCGGGAGGATTCGGGGGTCGCCTGCCCCAGCTGCCATCAGCCAGCCGACAGCCCCCTTCCCTGTGCCGCGCAGGCGCCGCGCTGCTCCCCCCTTTCAACCTTCTCCGTTTTTCCCGTCGTTTCCCTCCTCCTGCCTATCGGGGTTTTGCAGCCAACAGCAGGTCGTCTCCCAGCAGGCGAAAACGCCCGGCGCCTGGGCCTGATCCGCCAGGCTCCCTTCCCTGTTTGGTGGGCGAAAAAAGGCCAAAAACGGGAACGGAGGGGGCCGGCGGGGGGCAGCGGGTGAAGGCACGGGCAGAGGGACCCCGGCGCGTGGCCGGGAAGCCGCAGGCTGTCCCAGGGGGAGAGGGACGTGGTGATTTCCATGGGCATTGCCTCTTCCCAGGAAGAGCCCATCACCTTTTATTCCCACTTCTTCCCCCCCCCCCCATCCACCGTCGCCTTCCTGACGGCTCTGCAGCCTTCCCAGAGCTCCGGCCTGGCCGGAGAGCTGCTCCCTCCCTTACTGTGTAGACGGGAAACATGATGCCGCGGCCCCGGCCCGTGACCACTCCCCTGCATGTCCGGCGCTGCCGGCGACCCTGTTCCCAGTCCTCCCCAACGAGCTCTGCTTCCCTCCGCGTTCCTCCTGGCCAGCTGCCTCTCGCCTCTTCTTCCTTCTGCCCTTCTTTCCAGGTTTTCCCTCCTCCCTTTTAAATCACGGCAGCCTTCCCCATCCTGGAGCCTGGAAAGCCTTGGAGTGGTTCAGTTTTGCCCTGGGCGATTCAGGGGCCAGGTCTGACCCCCGTTTCCCACCACCCCGTGGTCCCCGGCCGCTCCGCGTGTCCGGCGTCCGCTTAAACCCGGCGGGTCCCGTTGGCTCCCGGTGCGCCCTGCGGCACCAGGGCCCGGAGCGGGCATCGCCGGCTCGCGGCACGTGCGGGGCCGTCGCGGCTCCCTTCCTCCCTCCGACCGACGCTCCGGCGTCTTCCCCCGGCGCCCCGTAGCAGCGACCTCCTCGTCCCCCGCGGCGGCTGGAAGCCGTGGGGGGCGACTGCTCCCGCAAATCGCACGGCGCCCGGAGCAGGGCTCGTCGCGAGCCCGGCCACGCCGAGTCCTCCCTGTGCCCGTCCCCGCGCGGGGCGACCCGCTGACCTGCCGTAAACGGCGGCGGCACCGTTTTCACTTTGTTCAGGAAGCAGAGCGAAACTGCCGTGGCCGTCGTCGCGCTTGCAGGCAGAAGGCGCAGAAAAAAAAAAAAAAAAAAAAAAAGAGAGAGAAAAAAGGAAAGAAAGAAAGAAATCAAAAAGCTCTTCATGCCAGCCGTTGGGTTTGGGATTTATTTTTTAAGCTATTGTTTCCATTTCCATGCGGATCCGTTTGCCTGCTCCCGAGTTCTGGCAAACCGGAGCTTCGAGTTCTTTTGCATTAAAGAAAGAAAAAGGAATTGCAAGGCAGAAAGGGCATTTTTTTGGTACATATCAAAGTGAAATCAGGCCTTTGGCTAGGGAAGACCATTTGGGACTATCTCCAGCTCACATTCACCAGGAAAATGATCTCTGGACTATTCGTTCTTCTACAGAACGTTTCTGACATCGCTGTAAAGTGTCTTCTGTGCAAAATGTACAATTTATCTGATATACTATTTTCTAAATTTTAAAAATAATAAGACAACATATTCAAAATATGAATCCAGAGCACTGGGGCAAAAAATAGTGTTAGCTTTAAAAATTAGAATAATTCCACAGTTTTTTACTTTAAGAATACTTAAAATTAAAAAAGTTTCTGGATAAATGAATAGTGATGCATTGTTTAAAGCATAATGACTATTGTCTGCTTTGGAGCTACATGGCTTTGCTTGAAATTATGAGGGTATAAATCATACATTTGGTATGCTGGGATAAAATTTTGAAAATTTCCAAAATATTAAAAAGCAAATTGGAATACGGCTCTTCACTTGATTTATCCAGTTTCAGTGCAGATTTCTACAAGACTGAGTAACACATCAGTTCACAACGTTTTAAAACATTTGTTAAAATATTCATGTAATGGTATAAAAAAGACTCATCTTACAAATGTGCACAGAGGAAGCTTTAGACATGCAAATAATTCGATTGAACTTACTATATGACGAAAATCATTTGTATTTAAAAACGTGCATATTTTAAATTACCATTAGTGCTGCTATTTTAAGCAGATGCTTTAAGATTAAAGGGCTGCCTGTCAGACTGTATCTTACCCATGCTTCCTGTCATCATTTCTTTGCAATTTGATTTTGTGTTTCCCTTTCAGCCCAGAAGTGTTTGGTACCAGTCTCTTGGCAAAGGAGCCTGAGGAATGGAAGGCTAGAGAAATATGACCCAGCTGCTATGCACAATGAGGTTTGTAAGTCCTTGTATGGTATAAATAAGCATATTACAAAGTTATTAGAAATTTGGCGCTGTCCCTGTTTATGAACCCTATGTTTATGGTTAGATGCTCTGCGAGTCCTACCGAATACATGAATAATTCTGTATCAGCACTCCCTTGTTGCAGCGCTATTAGGGGCCAAATTCTGCGGCTTTTCTCGCTCATCAGTAAGCGTAAAGCGGTGCGAGGCAGTAAATCGGCGCAGCTCCGTGCGGCCGCGGCTCCGCTCCGAGCGCGCCCGGCCCCGGGCTCGGAGCCGCCGCGGAGCGGGGCCGGGCGGCCGCGGCGCTCCGCGGGCTGCGGGGACCGGCCCGAGCGAGCGCCGCCCGCCGCGGTTCGAGAAACATTAAAATATCCAGGCGGCATCCCGGCAGGTAACTCGCAGATTTGATCCCTTTCCTTTTTTTTCTTTTTTTTTCTTTTTTCCCTCCTCCCGGCCCGGAGACGGAGTGCAAATGTAATTATTGAAGAAAAGCGACAGTGAACTATTATTAATCGTCGGTGTTTAGGGCCAAAGCATGAACAAGTTCGGTGACAGTGATGAGTGATCTGGAGTGCCTGTCCCGGGCAGCGTGGCTTATCCTCCCCCTTGCCTGCTCCTTGACTCGGCGATGATGAGTCCTGAATCGGAGCCACCCTGCGTCCTGGATCCGGCCGTTTATCTGCCGGGTGATGACAGTCGGGGCGCTTTGGAGCCGCGCCGTGAATTGCCGGAGCCTCGGGGACCTGCTGGGGGCGGCAGCCGTCGGGGGGGGCGGGGGGGCGCCGGCTCCTCGCTCCGGCTCCGCATTTGGGTGCAAAGATGCAACCGGCCGGGGCTCGACGGAGTCCGGGGCAGGGCCCGGGGAGAGCCGCCCCCGCCGGGCCGCGGTTGGCCGCGTCGGGGCCCGCTGGGCTCCGCGGCCGGGCAGCGGCTCGACTCCGCCGTCCCAGTCCCCACGGCGGGGAGGGCCGAGGGGCTGGCGGGGGGAGGCTTTTATTTTGTTTTGTTTTATTTTTCTTAAATCCTCCCCGCTTGGGTATTTGACCCTTCCTTCCCCCCCCCCTTTTTTTTTGTTTTGTTCAAGGAGGGGAAAATGCCCTTAACGTAGGGGCAAGCACAGGAAATGTCCATGATTTCTGCTGTCTCTTCCCGCGGCTGCAGGAGGAAGGGGTGGCGGAAGACCCAGACCCCAGCAAAGCAGAGCGCCCGGCGGAGCCCCGGGACCGCCGGCCCGCAGCGTGAACCCCGACCTTCCCCTTGCCGCGGGGCGCGGACCCCGCAGCCCGCAGGTGGGGACGGCGGCGGGGCCCGTCGGGTGCCGGCCCCGAGCCCGGCTCCGGCCCACCCCTCTTGCTAGCACGGGGCTTAGGGAAGCGGCTCCGGCCCGGGACCGGACGTGGCTTTCGGCCCGGGCCGGAGCCGCCGGAGCCCAGGTCCCGTCTGGCCTCGGCGCTGCGCCCTCCCCGTCAGGAAACGCTTCAGCTCCAGGGGAAAAACAAATAAATAAATAAATAACCCCCCACCGGGGACAGCTCCCAGCCCGGGGACCCGCCGCACGTCGGAGCCCGTCGCGCCGCCGCCCGGTCCCACTCTCACCTGTGGCCGCCGCGTCCGGCCCCGCTCGGCCCGACGGCGCCTCCAGGAGCTGCTCATCGCCTCCTCGCTGGCAGCCCCCCGGACCGAGCTTTTTTTTTTTTTTTTTTTTTTTTCTTTTTTTTTTCTTTCCCCTCGTAGGAGTGAGTGGGAAAATGGTTCATTACGAGGTTGACCCCAGTTTACTTTTTATTCTGCTCCTGTTCCCAATTTCGGCACCACGTGACGGTGGGAGTGAGTTGGGGTTTAAATCCACTTTCAAGAAAACCCCGATTAAAAAAAAAAAAAAAAATCTTGCCCCATAAGGCCCCGGTGGTTTATGGCGGTGCCTTTGTGAGCGCGGGGCGCGGAGCGGGGCGCGGACTCGCCCCGGCGCGGCGGGGCAGCGCAGCGCAGCGGCACCCGGCGCCCGGCGGCGCGGCAGCGGCTCGGGTAAGCGGCTCCGCTCCGCGGCACCCGGCGCGGCTCGGCGCAGAGGGGCAGGTCCGCGGGGGGCGGAGGGGAGGCCCGGCCGGCTCCGCGCAGGGAGCGCGGGCGCTGCACGCGCACGGCGCGGCTGTCGCGACACAAGGCAGTACTAGTGGGGCTGTCGCGATATTGCATACGGTTATTGCGCAGGGCGGTCGCGATGCCCGCGCAGATGCCTTTGCCCGGCCGCGTTTCGAAAAGCTCCTGCGGGGCCCCAAAGCTCTGCTGTCGAGGCTGTTTTCTCCTGTGGGTAATCGTGAGAGCGGCCTGTTAAAAGTCATGACAGCACTAGGTGACCTTCAGGAGAGATTTCTCGCCTTGCTTTCGGGTGCCGTTTCGCGGTGCCCGTGGCGGGAGGGGGGTCCTGCCCCGGGGCTCCCGCTGGCCCCTCCCCGCCCTCGGCCCGCTCTTACCTCGGGGCGGCCCCGGCGGCCCGGCGCTTTGTCCGCGCTCGGCTCGCTCCTTCTTCGCAGGGGCGATGCTGGAGGTTTTAGTCGCGGTGGGGCCAGAAAGGAGGGAGCTGCGTCCTCCCTTGCCGGGGCTCGGCGCTGCTGGGGAGACCCGCGGCCCCAAGAGCAGCCCCCGTCCCCCTCCGGCGGGACGGAGCAGCGGCGGCGGGGGGTTGGCCACCCGAGCACGGGAGCCGGCTGCAGGGCCGCGACAGCAGGCCGAGGCCGCGGGGCTCTCCCCGCGCCCGGCCTGCTCCAGCCCCGGCGGCTCGGGCTGGCCCCGGCTTCCCCGGGGCTTCTGGGCCCCGCACCGCCGGCGTGTCCCGTCCTTGCCCCGGCGGTGTTCGCCCCCCCGGGCTCGGCCCGAGCCTCGCTGCCCCCGGGGCCGCTGACTGCGCCGCGCCGCGCCGGGCCGGGCCTGGCCGCCGCGGCTCTCGCGGGCAGCCGGGCCGCAGGGCCCAGGCGTCCGGGCTGGCCCCGGCGGGGCGGCGCGGGCCGCGGTGCCCGGGGCGGGGGCGGCGGGGAGGGCGCGGGGCCGGGGCCGGCGGCCGGGCCGCTGCGGGAGCGGGCCAGGGCCCGTCTTTGGGGACTTGATTGACAGCGGCAACGTCAGCAACAGGAGGGGAAGGAAAAAGGGAGGGGGGGGAGACAAAGAGGGAGGGAGTCGAAAGGCCCCAAACTGGATCTTTATGGAACATTTTTCGAGAAGATCAAGGGAAAGTGAATCGGTGCGATGGGGGATGTCCCGCCCGCCGCTGCCACCGGGCTCCCGGGCCGCTGAGCCGCGCCGGCCCTGAGCGCTCCGCGGCCGCGGCCCCGCGCTGCCCCCGCCGCCGCTGTTCATGCCGCAGCCGCCGCCGCGCCGAGGCGAAGCGCCGAGCCCCCAGCTGCGCCTCCTGCCCCCCGGCCAGCAGTGTAAGTGCCCGCGGGGACGGGGGGGCGCGGGCAGCGCCGAGCCCCGCGGCCCGGCCGGAGGCTGCCTGCCGCCGGCGCGGAGCGGCCGCGCTGCCCCCGCGGCAGGTAGCGCCGTGGCCGCGGGCAGCGCCGGGGGGTGGGGGGAGCCCGGCCTGCCCGCGGCGGGAGGGCCGGCCGCCGGGCTGAGCCCCGGCTGCCCCGAGGGCTCCCGGGCCTCCGGGCCCGGCCCGGCCGCCGCGCTCTTCGGGCGCTGCCCGGCCGCCCCCGGGCCCCGGCGGAGCCCTCGGGGGTCGCCGGCCGTGGCTCCCACCTGCGCCGCGCTGCGCGGGGAGCCGCGGCCGCCAGCGGGAATCGCCGCTCCTCGGCAGGGCCGCAGCCGCCGCCGAGCCCGGGCCGCGTCCCGAGCGGGGCGGGGAGCGAAACCGGCGGTGCCTTCGGGGGGCCAGGCCGGGCTGCACTGCGCTGCGCGGGGCGGACATCGCGCATAGGGCACGTATGTGCCGCATGTAGAGCTGCAGCTGCTCACGGGCCTGTGCGGGTAGCGCCGTCTGTAAAGCTCTGCCCGGGCTGTTCTGCGCAGGGGCAGCCCCGGAGCCCCCCGCCGAGGGGGAGCGCCCCGTCGGGAGGTGCCCCGCACGCCTCCCGCGGGTTTCCCTTGTGTTCCCGGCAGGAAAAGCCCCCGCGGGCCGCGCTGCTCCGCGCCGCGGGGCCGCGCCGTCGGGCGGGCAGCGGGGCGGGCGGCTACGTCCCTCCGCGCAGTAAAAGTCGGGGTTGATGCGCGGCAGCCCCGGCGGAGCTGTCAGGCCTTATCTTTATTGGCTTTTCCCAGTCTCCGTCCAAGTTTAAGAGGGGCCCTTTTATCTCGGAGCCTTGCACTCCGCGTGTTTACGCAGGACGGCTCCGCCGCAGCCTCCCCCCCGCGGCCGCAGCCCCGGCGAGTGGCCCCGAGAGCCGGCGCGGGGCCGCGGCGCTGCGCCGCTCCGACGGGCCGGGCCGGGCCGGGCCGGGGCAGAGCGACCCGCGGCGGGGCGGGGCGGGCCGGGCCGGGCCGCCCTCCCCGACAGGTATCGGCCCCGCACGGTGGCTGGCAAATTGCGGGGGTGACGGCGGAGGAGACCGGGGGGGGGGGGGGAGGAAGGAGGAAGTATCCGACCTGTGGAGGCTGCGGGTCACATCTGCGATGAGCTGCCCCGGCCTCAGAGAGTGCAGCCACGTGTTGGCGGCTCCCCAGGAGGGAGGGCAGGACGGGCCCGGCCCGGGCCTCTGCGGGCCCCCCCCAGGCCCGGAGCGTGTCGCGCCCCGGTGTGCTGGCGCGCAGGCACTGGGGCCGCTGCCTGAGCAAGGACGGCAGGGCCGGGCCGGCCCGACGCTGCGGCGAGGGGCTCCCCGGGGCAGGTGGAGGTGCCCGGCGGGGAGCGGGGGGGTTGGCCGCGGCCCCCGGCGCTCCGAGCTAACCGCGCACCTCTCTGCCCCGAAGGAAATGCTCCAGGAGAAAAGCCTGGCCGAAACCGAGGAAGGGTTTCCAGCGGCCCCGGCTCCCGGCCATGCCGACTCCGCCGCGGGCTCGCCCGTCCTCGGCGTAGCCGGCGTGAGCAGCACGCCGCTCAGCAGCCCGCAAGGCCCCGACCCCGAGCAGGTACGCGCCGCGCCGCGCACCCGCCGCAGCCGCTGCCGTCGTGGCGCCGCCGCCCTGCGGACCCCTGTCCTCCAGTGCCCCCCCCCCCCACACACACACTATTTTTTTTCGCCCCATTTCTCTTCCGCGCCCGATTTTCTCTTTCTTACCCCGCGCATCTTCCTCGGCTACGAGCCGGCGGGGGAACTGCAAGGAATTTGCCGCTTTATTTATTTTTTGTTTCCTGCAAAACGGTTTTGCTCCGCGCCCCGCCGTCGGGTGCGCTAATGCGGCAGGCGGGAGCCGCAGCCCGCTGCGGCGGCTCCTCCCGGGCAGGATCCGGCCCGGCGGCGCTTCGCGTTATTTCCCCCCCCCTCCCCTGAAGAAACCGCCGGGTGGCTCGGGCCGTCCCCGCGGTTTTTGCCTCCTGAGACGGGCACGACGTCTCAGCCGGTGCTTTTCGGCGGAGAGCAGGGAAATCCTCTCTTCTTTCACTCTC
Source organism: Rhea pennata (assembly GCF_028389875.1). Taxonomy (NCBI): domain Eukaryota; kingdom Metazoa; phylum Chordata; class Aves; order Rheiformes; family Rheidae; genus Rhea; species Rhea pennata. The sequence goes on from NC_084682.1 coordinate 3,356,809, forward strand.
TGCGAAAAATTCCCCGTGCCTGGACGTGAATCCGTAATTAAACCGGGCGCAGTTTGTCGCTCTGATTTTTGACAACGGGCGGGGGGGGGGGGTGCGGATCGTGTGGTTTTTTGCCCTTGTATTTTTTTTTCTTATTCATTTGTTGCTTATTCATTATTTCTGTTTTTTTTTCCAGACAATAGAAAATATCAAAGTCTATCTCCACGAGAAAGAGCTATGGAAGAAATTTCATGAAGCTGGCACCGAAATGATAATAACCAAAGCAGGCAGGTTAGTGAAAATACACCACGAACGGGTGTTTCTTCTGATCTGTATGAAATATTCCGATTTACCCCGAGTTGGAACTTTCTAAATAATGCAGAGTTGTTGCATTCAGTAGCATTTTAAAAATTATTCTTTTGACTGCAAATTTCAGTGCAGTCATTTTGCTGTGTAAAATGTGCCTATGTTTGACTGACTTTCTGAATGTGGCGACAATGACATTATGCATTTAAGAAAGGCATGGATGGTATTTTGCAGTCCGATGGATTTAGTTCTAGTTCTCTTTTGTAGTGCTTTGGTTTGTTATATATATATTTTTTAAGCTATTACCATTATATTGGCTCCACTTTGATGATTTTTTTGAGAGCGGCTCCCCCCCCCCACTGCAGTGCTCAGTGCAGTCAGACCTGTGCTGGGGTATTTCAAGACAAAGTTTTAGCAGTGTGAAGGCTTAGGATATACTTTTAAAAGTGTAAGGGGTAGAGGCATTACTTTTTGGGCTGTTAGAGGTGAAAATGTTCTGCCTTCCTTTGGAAGCAAACAAGATTTTTGCTAAGGCTGAACGCCCCCAGCTCGCAGCCCCGGGGCTGCGGCGGGAGGGGGCCCGGCAGCTCGCGGGAGAGCTTCGGCTCGGCAGAGCCGGTCCCTGGAGCCGCTCAGACCTCCCTTTCCACCCCGCACCGTTCAGGTGGAGCAAAATCAGTGTGTGAGCAGCTGAAAGTCCCCAGCACGCGAGTCGGGCTGTTCTCAACAAAAACAGGCAGCTCCCGCTGCGGGCACCGAAACCTCTGTGCTTGGCTCCTGCGGCAGTGGGCTCCCGTCGCCGCTGCTGGAAAACAAAAATTGCCAGAATTAGGTATGAAAATCTGTTTAATTCTAACACGGCTGATTCATTCCTCCCTGCCCCATGATTGCTGGTTTTGCACCCAAGGATGCCAGGGAACTGTGGAGGAGGATACCTGAAATAACGGGAAGCAGTTGGGGGGGGGGGAAATTCCATATATCCGTAGCTTTCTTTTCCTGCGGCCCCCGCTCCGTGGTGCGTGGCAGCCGGGCGGTGGCAGCCGGGCAGTTGCTGTCCTCCGCGGCAGGGGAGGGAGCAGGACGCGGTGCCCCGCGGGCCGCTCCGGCCGGGAGAGCCCAGCCCCAGCCTGGCCCGCAGGAGCGGCTACGGGGCGCGAGCGGGACGCTGCGGGCTTGCAGCGATTAAAGGGTCCTGTTTCTTTTCCTCCCGAAGTGCTGCTCCCCGCAGCAAACCAGCAGTCCCACGGCTGAGCTGTTCCCTTCGCCCCTCCGCGGAGGAGGTTTGCGCCCCGGTGCCGCTCAGTTCGTCTGCTGCTTGGCCTGTTTGCGAGGCGGTCGCGCAGGTAACTCCGTCCTTACCGCCCGGGGTTTTGGCGTACAAAACCTTAGGGCTCGCTGTGTAGCGTCTGCCGGTGAGAGGAGCCGGGTTCGTCGTGATAGGTCTGCTACCTAAGTCGGTTAAGACTGGAGGATCAAGACCTCAAATATTTTACCCTTAATTTATAGTATCTGAGTGTGTCTGTGCGGGGCGTGTAATATCTTTACCAAATTCAAGACCCTAAGCATCCCAAATGTGCATGTTATCTCTTTGTAGGTCTTAACGTGGATTGTTTAAGCAAATCCATATGTATAGGGCTCAATCCCACATTCTTTGCCCAGGGAAGCGGACGGTGCAGTAATATTCACCTCGCGCAGTCACGCGGAGGGGACAGAACGGATGAGGGGTGACCCCGGGATGCATAAAACTTCCTTTTCAAGTTATCCAGCCAGCTTTCTCCATTGGTGAAAATTACTGCGGTGCCATCGAGCTAGCAAAGCATTTTTGATTTGTACCAACAAAAAAAAGAAAAGAAAAAGAAAAAAGAAAGAAAAAGAAAAAAAGAAAAAGGAATTGACCCAAGGCTGAAAATAACTTGAAACCAAATAGTCAGTTCGGTTTTGCCAGCCTGAGCAGGGAGAGCAAAGCCTAAGCGGCGCGGGAGACGCTGGCTGCGCCGCGGCGGGGAGGATGCTGCCGCCTTCCCGGGCGGCGCGGCTGGGGGGCTGCCGGGCCCTGTCCCACCGCGGCCACGGCCCTCCAGCAGCCGGAAGGAAAAATGCCCCAAATAAATGATTAGCATGAGAAAGGCAGGAAAATCGACTAACTTGACTCCCGCGAAGGTGAGGTGGGTGACGGCTCGGCGCTGGAGCTGAGCGCCCTGCTAAGCCCCTTGCTGCCGGGGCCAGGCAGAACAGCCCCCGAAAGCCTAAATACGCAGTTAATCATAATGAAAATTATGAAATGAAAATTATTACTTATTACAGATTTTATTTCGCCCCAGCAGTTTAAATAATAGTAGCAATAATAAACCTCCCCTTGACCCAATTAAAAAATGATGGTTAATAGATGTTTGTGTGTACTTGCATTTAGCATTGGAGGGTGGGGGGGGAAGGAAAACGGCTAATTGCAGGCACTAATTAGGACTCTAATCCCCCTCCCAGCAGGTATGGAGATGCCCCTGAATGCAGTTAACTGAAATCACTTAAATGTCGGTCTGTCTGACCTCAAGGGGCACAAACGAAAAGGAATAGAAGCCTGATTTTTAAATTTCAAACCAAAAAAGTGACTTTAATGACAAGTTCACTCAGTGGAGAGGAAATGTAAAGCTCAGCGGAAGCGTTAATTCCATGGCAATGGTGTAAAATAGTCTTTTTGTATAAACAAGGCAAATATTGATAACTTGCTGGGGGGGGAGAGAGGGAGTCATTTGTTTCATTTTTTTGTGGAGCGCCACAGAACGAGGCAACTATAAATTATCGAGAATTTAGGGCTGAGAATTACTTTGGGGGATTATTACTCCCTCTTAGGACTGATCTGTAGGAGACATTAGGAGAACACAGCAAGCTCAGCATTGAAACAGAAATCATGTTGTTGCCAAGAAAGCTTGATTTATAAAGTGGAAACATCTTTAAAATGCACTCGCTATCTTTTTAATGTTTGACTGCTTCATTGTGGGAGGGAAAAAAAAAGAGAGATTATTTTATATTAAAAGGATCATCAAAAGATAAAAAGTTTATGTTAGCAAAGTTCCCTGAACTTTGCATAAAACCGCTCGCCTCCTTCATACATAAAATACTGCGCATTGCAGCGTATAGAGGATGGGATGTTGCGGTACATAAATCAGCATCTCTGTCTTGTTCCTCCTATTTGAGGTTTGTCCTAATTACAAATTTGTACCCAAGAGAATTTTCAGTTATTTGTTTTTAAAGGCTGAATTAAACGTAATGCAAAAATTAGCTGTTGCCAGGAGTCAAAGGTACACGAGTGCGCTGGGTTGCCTAAAACCGAGGGAAAGCTCGACTAAAACCAGCCTTCCGCGATTTCTTTGAGCGCTGGCGGTTCGAACGCGGCGCTTTCCGACGCAGGCTTTCCCGACGGCGCCGGGGCCGCCGCCGTTCGCGCCCGAGAGGCGGCTGCTGCAGGCGGCCGCGCTGCGCCGGAGCCTCGCGCCGCCCCGGGCCCCGCCGCGGCGCGGTCGCCTGCTCCCCCGCCAAGCGCCAGTTAACCCAGCGTTTGCATCGAGCTGTGCACTGCATGCCTATATACATTTTCTATATATATATTATATATATATATGTATTTTATATATATGCATACTTATATAAAAGTAAGATTTTAATTTTTCAGAAAGCCTCCCATTTACAGCAACAGCATTTTTCCGAGCAGCGAGGTCCTGTTAAATGCCCCCATCTGAGCGGGGAGGCAGGTATTCGGCGAAGCCGTGGGTCCGCCGCGCGGCCGGCCGCGCACCCTGGCACCCGCCTGCCCGGCACGCGCCGTTGCGTTTGCGTGGTAGGCATTCAGTAGCGACAAAGTTGTATGTGGAAAGGTAAAGCAGGAGGTAAATGAGATACTTCGCCATACACCTTTCTTTCTAGTTTTGGCTTCTTGCTCTTTCGTGGTGCTATTTAACTGTTTTTTTTTCTTTTTTCTTTTTTTTTTTAAGTGAGCCTTGTGGAAAAACCTGCTACATTTCTCGTAATTCTTTGTTACATCTCCCAAATCTGATTTCTGCAGGATATTAATTTTCACATCCCCAATCTTCCTTGCTCAGGATTGCTTTATATTCTGTAGTCCTTGATTTAGGTCTAGCCCTTCCCTGTTTTTTCCGCGGCGCCGGCCTTTGAGCGTGCAGTTTCTATCCAGAACATTTGCCGACGAGCGATGTGATGTAGCTTATGGCTCATCAATAAGAAACACAGTTCACAGGATGTCTGAACACCTTTCTGTGGCAGTCACTGCAAAGAAAATAATACGTAATTCCTCTAAAGTAGCACAACTGTCCTAGCAGTGTCAGCAGTGGGATTGGGGCGCTGAAATTCAGTTTTGACCTTAAAACAGGACGCGCCCAGGTACGAAGGTGGCCTCAGTCTATATGGTAGCAGGTTTTAAGAAGCATGTGTAGGAAAATACTGCACAAAAAAAAAAAGTCAATAAAGCAGCTCGCATGTGTGGAAAAGACGCAAACTCCCTTTAGATGTTCAAATTTCATTTTAAAAGTGGTTTATTTCAGTATAAGAAAAAATCTGTTACCAATCAACTTTAGTAAACCAAAATAAAACTAGTTTTTAGGACATCAAGGTTTGAAGAAGTATAAATGCTTTGGCTAAGCCGGTGCAGCTTTCTTCTCTGAATAATCCTTTAAAAGTTACATTTTCCATGGCTCTGCAGGGCATGCGGATGCCCAGTTCTCATTACAGTTAAAGGGAAATACTTGTCCAAAAATCTTTTAAGGCAGCTACAAAAATCTCTGCTAAAGGGTTTTGATCCAAAAGCAAACCCACCTATTTAATATCCTAGATCAGCGGTGGAATGTGAGCCATCAATTTAAAACTTGGAAATAAAGTAGATATTTGAGGAATGTTTGATCTGCTTCGTCCTAAATTCAGGGTCCTGGAATCACCCTGCTAGGGCGAACCGCTGCGTCGAGCGCGAGGAGCGGGAGCAAACGCTGACGGCTCTTGGCCGCGCTGCTGAAGATGTCAACGGCTTTGGCAAGGAAGACGGAGCTCTTGCATGCCGAGCGAGGCAGGGATATATTTTTTTTGTTGTTTTTGTTTTTTTTTTGTTGTTGTTTTTTAATATGCTTCCCTCTTCGGGTCGCTGCTTCGGGTTCGTTAGCAGTCGGGGCCGTGGGCGGCTCGGTGCGTTTCCCCGCTCGCCTCGAGGCCGGCCGGGCTGCGTGGAGCCGCTTGCCCGAGGGAAATGCCGAGCGGGGAAGACGTCCCTCGGCCGGGCCGCGGGCTCGCCGCAGTGCCCGGGCACTGGCAGCCGCCCTTTTGCACCGAGGCCCTTCCTGCTGCGCTCCGACGGTGGGAAAACGGGACTAGCGGAGGAGCATCCCGCTGCGATGGATGCTGGGGCGCAAATCGTGGGGCGCAAAGAGAGGAAACGTTGTGCGCCGGGAACGGAGCCCTGCAGTCAGCCAAGTTCTCAAGTACGTGAGAAACAATGTTTTATTTAAAAATCAGATGTGCTAGCCAGCAAAAAAAATATATAACCTCCTCATTCCAGAATATAAAAATTCCCTAACTGTCTGACCCTCTCATCACTAGGTCATGGTCCTGCCACCAGATAAATCTCCCCTATCGGGCCATGGACCGAGAGTTCAATGTTGCTTGTGTTAGTGACAGTGAATTTGGGGCTGAAAAATGAACTACTGATGAGAACTCCTGTTGAACCTGTATTGTTTGTTATTCTGAAGCAAGGATCTGGCATGGGCTAATCCAGCACTTCAAAGTTAACGGCTCTTACTTTGTATACAGAGCGTCATAGCGGAGCGGCGCGGGTGATAAGAGAAATAAGGGACTGGAGGGCTAGAATACACTGGGAAAATGGGACCGTGTTGGAGAGCTCTTTGATCTCTCTTAAAGTATTTTCTGAAAGCAAGAATCTATCAAAAAGGAAATGCCATTTAAAAAGCTAAAAGGAACAGCTGACATCCCCAAATTTGTTTTAATCTACCCCGGATAATATTATTTTTAAAGATGCCTTAAGTCAGTGGAAGAAATACTTGTCAGAAGAAGGGAAATCAGAAAAAAATAAGAAGGGTCATCAAAATGAAAACGTGGTGCTTGAAGTCTCGGCACACCACTCCTTTCTTCCCTGAGCAATGAGGACGAGGAATCGCATTTGTAAGCCAGCGCAACCAATTTTCAAGCAGAATTTGGGGCCAGATTGCTCCTTATTGGGAGTTTAGGTGCGTAATCTGGCTCGGTTCTTTGAAAACATCGCTAGATGTGTCTTGATGTGCCCAGCCGCCTTTGAGGAGTTGGTCTTTTAGCCAACATAGGGCTTTTTAGGCAAGATTTTCACGTATGTTGGGTGAATTTTTTCCCCCAGTCTTTTCACAACTTGGCATGCTGTGAACATCGCCTTTTCCCAAAGCACCATACTGGAGTTTCTAGAAAACTGCTGCCTTCAAGGTAGCTTTACTTGACTATCCCCAAAACTGGGGATTTGAAGGTCGCTGGGCATTTTTTTGGAAATCTTTTGTCTTTCTGAAACTCCTTTTGAAAGTGGAGCTTCAGTTTCCGCCCCGCCAAAGCGCCGCAGGATGTTTCTGCCCCCGTAAAGGCAGGGTGAAACGCTCGGGGGGGAACCGGGCCCCCATCCGGCGCCGCGGACGTCGGGCAGCGCCCACAGCGTCCTTCGAGGAGGAGACGGGGTAGGAGATGGGCTCCGCCAGGGCCGCGGGCTCTGGGTCCCGGGACCTCCTTGCTCGCCACCCACCCGTGCCCGGTTCCCGCGGGGAACTGGGAGCACCAGAGGTGATGGCGGTGTCGGAGCGAGGGATGTGGCCTGGGGCAGCCTGCCCTTGGACAACCATCTCCAGGTCTTCCATCAGCTCGGATGCTTTCGGCGGTTCGGTTCCCGGCCCCCACCTAAAATCAGACTCGGGGGGCGCTGGGAGCGCTGCCGTTGCTCGTCCCGCCGGTACCCGGCCAAGCTTGCTCGCGTGGGCGCTCGGCAGCTGGATGAGATGCCCGAAGCGGCCGAGCCCCAGAGGCTGGCAACTCGTGCCTTAAATGAGAGCGCTGCTTCCCCCCTTATCGCTCTGCTGCAAATCCAACCAGCCAATTACACATTAATTAAACTTTGTTTGATCGTAAGAGCAGCTTTGGCTCGGTGTCAGTAACTGCTCCGTGGCTGAGGGGATTGGATAGTCCTAGAATAAATAAATAAACAAGAGATGCTTATTCTAACAGTTCATTTTAAAACAATTTGTGAATATCATGGAGAGATAAAATGTGCCTAGCATAAACTTAGCTAAGCAGTGACTGCTTCATTATCAGAACAAATAATTCACTAGCACATCATCTTTGAAGCTTGGGAGGGCTACGGAGTTGTGCCGCTTGTTTATTTTCCTGGCTTTTACTGGTTTTGCTGCATTTCTCCTGCACCGAGCTGCAGGGAAGGGTTTAGCCGGGGCCGCGGCGTTATGCTGCCGCAGCGCCCGAGGCACGGCGGCCGAGTGCCGGGCCGCGGGGTTTTAGTGCCTCGGCGCGGGTGCCCCTTGCACCAACCACGCTTCCATCTCCTCTCTCCTGCAGTCGCTTCCCTTGAGGACGGCTCTGCCGGGCGAACGTGAAAGCTCGCTTAGCTCTTCCCCTTCGGACGCTGGTGGACCGTGACCCAGCGCTGCGGTGTTTTGGGGGGAAATGAGCCTCTCCAAGCCACTAAACCGGCCGAGGGGGTTGTGCAGGGCATAGGAGAAGACCGTGGAGGTGGCACTGGGAAGCCCACGTGGTCCCTTCTGGACCAGGGGGAGCTGGAGACGTGCGAGGGGTGAACGGGCTCTGAACGCTGCCAAGCTGGGGCTGCTCTGTGCTTTGCAGAAGAGGCGATGGTCCAGGCGGACGTGATGGTCCAGGCGGACGTGATGGTCCGGGCGGACACGACGGTCTGGGCAGACACGACGGTCCAGGCGGACGTGATGGTCCGGGCGGACACCACGGTCCGGGCGGACGTGACGGTCCGGGCGGACACGATGGTCCAGGCGGACACCACGGTCCGGGCAGACGCCTGGCTGGGCCGTGTCCGACCGTGCCCGACTGCTTCAGCGCACGTGCGACAGCTTTGGCTTCCCTGCGACACCCGGCTCCGGCCTTTCCGGAGGGGTCTGGAGCGCTCGCCGGCGCCGGGAGGCCTCCTCGGCGGGACCGTTTCGGGGGCAGACGGGCCGTTTCCGGCGGCCGATCCCTGCCGCGTTCCCTGCCCGGCGCGCGGCGGGGGGCGACACAAGGTGTATCCACGTGCTGCCTGGCCAGGGGGGACGGGCTGCGCCTCGCAGGAGGCGTTTCGGAGAATTGGGTGCCCATCCGCCGCCGGGAAACCCGTGCCCGACTTCTCCAGTCGGCCTTGGAAAGAGGCTGGTGATTTTTTTTTTCATGGATACTGGACTGTTCTGCAGCATTTTCAGAGCCGTGAGCGAGAGAGGATGAAGCAAGCTATCGTCGAGGAAATGTGGCCGATGCAAAAAAAAAAAAAAAAAAAAAAAAAGGAAAAGAAAAAAAAAGAAAAAAAAGTAAAAAAAAAAAGCGCGAGAGGGAGAGGGGGAGAATACCGCTTCTTTCTCTACTGAGAACGCCCATCCGCAAGAGGATTTCTGCCTGCAGAGATTTGGCAGAGGGGCCGCTTATGCAAAGCTACTACTGAACGAAGAGCCGCTCGCTGTGAGTAGCTCCATTGACCCGTAGTAAATTTGGGCGAGCCGGCAGATTTTTGGCCACTTCCCAGGGCTCACCAGCGAGCTGTATAGCCCCACTGTAGCCCACTGGTCTCCTACCGCCGGGCGGCTGCGCTTGCTTTTTCTGCTGCCCCGTTTCAAACGGGACGTTATAAGAAGAGCCAGGACATGATACTGGGTGCTCTCACTCGCTATTTTTTTTTTTTAAATTGAAACTCGATGACTGCAAGTTTTTGGACCCAGACCTTGGGTTTGTCACGCCTTCTCACCAGAAACACACAGCCCATGTTTGTATCGTATTGCAAAGAGATATTTGCTAAATGAGCCTCTGCCAAGGGGTTGAGAAATATGTTTTCATTAAGAAAATTAAACTGACAAGTCCCTGGACAGCACATTAGTCGCATATATATATATATTTTAAAGGCCAAAATGCAGCAGCTAATAATAATGATGAAATGTCCATGCATAGCCAAATTACTAAAATCTACCCCATGTTTTCCTGGAAAAGAATGCGGCAAATTGGCAAACGTCACCGTATCCCGCGCGGCTGACTTGCCGAGTGCAATGCTACCACTGCGAGATACTCAGCGGTTTGCAAGTTAAGCAACACCTTCAATCAGATGCGAGTTCCCATTTGTTATCCTGAAAGAATTTCGGCTGTATATATTATAGTAGTACTTTGGCTCTTTGTATTTATTTTAGAGGGCTATACTAAAGAACATTATAAACTCAGGCATGTCTATGCTATATGAACTCCATATGCTGAAGCTTAATTTTAAATGCCATTAAAAAAGCACTTAACATTTACAATATATCAGTCCAGCTACTTTAGCAGCTTGGATGTACAGCGGTGTATGAAATGATTGGGCAAAAAAGAAATTCAGAAGCTAGATGTTATAAAAAGCCCGGCTGCAGAAGGTCCCGCCAGTGCGACTCGGGAGCCGCCCGGTTGCATCCGTTGTGTTTCTGCTTTTTCGTTAATTTTTCCTCTTTCTTTTTTTTTGTTGCATTTTAAAAAGTAATCTTAAGGCCTAATTAAAAAAAAAAAAAAAAAGAAGAAGAAGAAAAAAAAAAGTCTTGGCATTCAGGTCGGATTCCTGATGCCATTTTTTCAAACGTGTGAATCGGGCTGTGTGTTCGCCAATGGAAACGTCCTGCTGTATTTATACAGGTGCTTACCTGTCTGAGGGCAAGGTTAAGGGGAGCGCCGGGTTTGCGGGTGGAAATCAAAGACGGACACGGGTAAAGCACCCCTTTGTAGCCCCGCTAATTACCCGGCAAACATCTGGACTGCACGCGGGGCGACTTTTTTTTTTCCCTCTCTAAAAAAAAAAAAAAAAAAAGCGCCAATTGAAGCGATTGCTAACAGGGCCCATTTTGTGGCCGTTTCGCCCCAGCGGTCATGAGATGGTGGCGCCGAGCTCGGCGGTGGTGGCCGGCACGCCGGCCGGCCGTGAGCCCCTTTCCACCGATGACTTGGAGAGTTGGAGGGTTTTATTTTTTTCTTGCATGAGGTTGAGAACGTGGAGCCAAGGGAAAAGGTGCTCGTGGGATTTAAGGTGCCTGATCGTGCAAATCCCTGGTGCTGATTTGGTCCGTAGTCCTGGAAGCGCTTGCACCTACCCAGCCGATCCCAAAGAAACGTAGCATCAGGTCACGGCCGTAGCGGTGTAGCAACATGGTCTTGAGTAGAGCAAATAGTCTTTATTTATGCAATACATAAAAATATTCTTTGATAATACACCGTTCCATGCGAAATTTGCCATTTGGGCCATATTGCGATGTCTCCTGCAAAGCCAACGGGACTTCAAGTGCAGGCCATGCAGCTTCAGCAGAGACGCGTGCGCGCGGCTCCGGCCTCGCGCCACGTTCCCGGGCGGAGAGGAGCCCTGGGCGAAGCGGAGCTGCGGCCGTGCCACTGGCTTCGGCTGGCACAGAGCCCTTGGCGTGTCCTGCCCGGGGCTCTGCGCCACGGGCTGGGTCCCACCATGGTCTGGGTCCCACCATGGTCTGGGTCCCACTGTGGGCTCGGGCTGGGTCGTACTGTGGTCTGGGTCCCACCGTGGTCTGGGTCCCACCGTGGTCTGGATCCCACCGTGGTCTCGGGCTGGGTCCCACCATGATCTGGGTCCCATCATGGTCTTGGTCCCACTGTGGTCTGGGTCCCACTGTGGTCTCGGGCTGGGTCCCACCATTATCTGGGTCCCATCATGGTCTTGGTCCCACCGTGGTCTGGGTCCCACTGTGGTCTCGGGCGGGTCCCACCATGATCTGGGTCCCACCATGGTCTTGGTCCCACCATGGTCTGGGTCCCACCGTGGGCTCGGGCTGGGTCCCACCGCGGTCCCGGTCCCACCGCGGTCCCGGTGTGCTCACTAACGTGTTAACCCTTTGCTTTCCATAAGGAGGATGTTTCCTAGCTACAAAGTTAAAGTAACCGGGATGAACCCCAAGACCAAGTACATCCTGCTGATCGACATCGTCCCGGCCGATGATCACCGGTATAAATTCTGTGACAATAAATGGTAAGAAAATGTGTCTTGCTTAAAAAAAGAAAGCTGCGGTCGTACTGACCGTTTGCGGTACAAGCCCAGAGGACAGCGTTAAGCCCTTCCCCGCGGGGAGCACCAAGGTCTGGGGGCTCCTCGGTGGAGCAGCAGCAGGTGCAACGAGAGCCAGTGGCTGGAAGGTAGAACCAGAGAAAACTGAAATTAAGAGTCCCGAGCAGGCTGGGTGATGGGAACAGGCCGCTGAGGGAAGCGGCGCGTTTTCCGCCTCCGGAGCATCCGCGATGGGATGCCGCGGCGGAGGAGATGCTGCGGGCTGACCCCCCGCAGCCGGCCCCCGAGCCAACTCCCTTTTCGCGTTTATTTTATTTTATTTTATTTTATTATTCCGGGTTTTTGCCAGCCCTAGGGCTGTTGCCCCTGGTCGTTTCATGCCTCCGGGGGAGCCGGCGGTGTTTTGGGGCTCCCCGCCTTAGCCGGCTCGCAGCGTGGCCGTGCCGGCGCGGCGCCGCCGGAGCGCGCGGAGCGTCCGCCGAGGGCTGGGCGCTCGGGGGGAGCGGTGACGCGGGCGCTCTCGTTGCAGGATGGTGGCGGGGAAGGCAGAGCCGGCCATGCCGGGGCGGCTCTACGTCCATCCCGACTCGCCGGCCACCGGAGCCCACTGGATGCGGCAGCTCGTCTCCTTCCAGAAGCTGAAGCTCACCAACAACCACCTCGACCCCTTTGGACATGTAAGAGAGAAGCGGCGCAGGCGGTGCCGCTCGAGGCGGGCGCGCGGCGCCGAGCGGCTTTATTTTCCGCCTCCCCCCCACCCGGGATGCTCCCAGGCGGTGCCGCCGGGTTTCCAGCCCGGCCTCGGCCGCGCGCGGCGCTCGCGGCAGCCGGTTGCATAAACTCGGTGTTTTCCAAGCTGGCTTCAGCGGCCCTATAAAAACTGGAGGATTTTATTTGGAAAATGTTAATGCATGTGTATTGCAAACGCAGAAGCGGGAAGCACACAGTTATCTGCCCCAGCGGATTTAATAACCCAGAACAAGGGCCCTGCAGCCTGCCAGCCGAAGGGACGCTTTATATAATACATATAAAAATACCGGCCCGTCTGGTTTGCACTGTCCGAGCTGCAAGACATGCAAAAATAAACAAACCTCACTGTCTGGAGGAAAGGGAAGATGGGGGTTTTAAAATCCTTCTAATTTTAGTGACCTCAGATGCTCCTCGCAGCCCAGGTAAGGCAGCCCCATCTGCATCCCAGTGCATGATTTTAACCTGCGGCCGGGAGGGGGGCTGCGAGGAGGTCGGCAGGGGAATCGCTGCAAAACGGTCGTGCGCCAAATCACCAAAAGCGGGTGAGCGTCAGAGGCTCCTGGGGCCCGTTTAGTGCTGACCTTAGCCATCCCGGGCGAGCTCGTCCCTCCCCGCTTCTTTTAAAGGGGGAGAAGCGTGGCAGGAATTAAATGCAGAGAGCTACGTTAAAGGCTACGTAGTAAAAATTGCATAAAGTCGGCAAACACCAAAGTTCAGGTCTCGGCAGCCGTGCTGCCCTGGTTGCTTTGCATGTGACTTTCTTCTTGTTTTTTCTCTTTGCCCTGGCTAACTGTGCAGCCTAGCAGATTGCTGTTTTTGCTGCAAAACGTAAGCCGTAGCGCGTACAGGATGTTCGATGTGGCCCTAGAGCAAACAGGATGCACGGTGCTGTTTCTGCAATTTTAAACGTTTGCTTTTCCTGACTTTTGTCATCCTTTTTAACTGCAGTTTTCACACTGGCAGATGGACCCCCCTCTCCCCCTTTCGGTAAATACCGTGCCTCCTCCCGCGAAGCGCCGCTCGCGACGCGGGGGACCCGGCTCGTCCCCGTGAGCCGTCCCGCCTCGGTGCCGGTCCCGTGGGGAAATGCCCGCGATAGCTTTGGGGAAGTGTTTTCCCTCCGTCGTGTTTGCCCGGTGCGTGTTCGGGGTCCTCCCAGCCAAGGCGCTGAACTGCGAGTAACAACAAGCTCCTCGTTCCCGCTCCTGGAAAAAGGAAAAAGAAGGGGGGGGGGGGGGAGCAGAAACCAGTCATCAGAAAAGCCGGCGCCTGCCGCCGCTCCGCGCCCGGAGGAATCCCCGCGTATCCTGCGCCGGGCTCCCGCGGCTCCTCGCAGACGGGAAGCGCTGGCGGTGTCGGGAGAGGAGGCGGGGGAGAGGCGTGCTGCCAGCGAGCTCGGCGCGACGTAGCCCCTTTTCTGCATTAACCGTTTTTTGGCAGGCGCTTAACGTGGGAGGAAAGGAAGGAAAAGCAGAAAGCGTTCCTCGGCGCGGGTCCCGGGCGGGGACGAGGCGCTGCGGGTCGCTGCGCGGCTCTCGCCAGCCCCGTGCTGCAGCCTGCCGGGCAGGGCGCCCCTGGCCTCGGCTGTCCTGTGCAAAGCAAAGAGGCGGTAATCGCGAATTACTGCAATTAGTTCATCGGTAAATTAATCCGAGTTGCCCTACGTCCGCCGGCAGCAGCGCCCGAAACCCGCTCGGCCCGGGCGCCTCCAGCGCTGATAGAGAGCCGGTGCCGGCTGCGGTGAAACGCAGGGCGAGCCGGCGGCATCCCCGCGCGCAAGGGCGACGCGGCGCTGCCGTCACGGGGCCGCAGCCCGCTGCGGACCGGGCCTCCCTGGCCGAGCCGGCGGCGCCGCGCGGACCCGCCGGCTCGGCCCCGCCGCGGCCCCTGCTCGCCGAGCGCCCGGCGCTTGCCGCAGGGCTTCGATTTGATGAGCGTTGTTACTTCTCCCCGTATTTATTATTTACTCACTTGGTTTTATTTGACCTTCAGTGAAAGACTCTATTTTTTCCCCTCGTCTTGGGGTTGCCCTCTTATTTGTCTGCTAATCTGATTTTAGCCCTTTTCTGCCACGGCATGGCAGGCGCGCTCCAGCGAGCTAATTACATTAATGTCCTATTAATCTTATAACCCCCTATAGTTTATTTAGATCTTTTTTTTATTATTATTATTTGTTTGCTTTATGCTTTGCGGCCGGGCGGTTTCCTAGCGGGCCGCTGGCGTGCGAGTCTGCACCAGCCTGGCGGGCGCAGCGCGAGCGTTTCCCCGGGCCCGGAGCCGCGGCAGGGAGACGCCGCTTCGCTCGCCGCAGCCGCCGCGGCCTCTCTTCCGTCAGCCCGCAGCCGGAGCGGGGCCGCTCGGCGTCCTCAGCCTCGGCCCACGTTTCCTTCTCGCGACTGGCTTTTCCTCGGTCTGTTTTATATGTGGAAAAGTTTGTGTTTGGCCCTAAGGTCGAACACCACAGCCGTTTTTTGGGGGAGATCGCTCAGTCTGCCTCTGCCAACAGCATTTCTATGCAAAGTTTCTTCTTTTCTTTTTTTCCCCATCCGTTCTGGGCTTTGCAGCTGATCTGACACATAGCGGTGCACAGATCGGTTAGGAAGCCCACCGTGAAGCTTTGCATGGTCTGCTTTGCTCCAGCGGGAGAGGAGCAGAGCCGGACGCCGCCGCGGAGCGCCGTGCTGGCTTGAGAAGCGGATTTGCATCCCTTCTGCTAAACAGAACCTAAACAACCTTCTTGTTGTTAGTGGTTTATATGAGTCAAATGCAGAAATTTTTTTCCTAAAAGCTTGACCGGAGACAGATCCTGAAGTAAGGCTGAGCGGTGGTGGCGCCCGGCTCTCCTGCGCTCAGAGCCCTCGCCCCGTGGCTGCATCCGGAGCTGCCCCAGCGCGGGGTTCGCTTCTGACCTTGGATGAAAAAAGGTGGAGAAGAGAGGAGAAGAAAAAGAAAAAAAAAAAAAAAAAAAAAAGAGAGAGAAAGAAAGAAATCACAGCTCTGGCCCTGTCATGAGGAACATTGCACCTTTTCCCAGGGTTTTCCAGCTCTTGGGTAAAGCGCCAGGAGGAACGCTGCGCTTCGCGCCCGCCTTTCCCTGCGGACGGCTGGTTTGTCCCGAGCAGGATAAGCGAGCGAAGCCCACGCTGAGCTGTGGAGTTTCTGAACCCTTCCTCCCGCAGAGCGCGGTTCGGGACAGCTGACCCCGTCGGAGGCGGTGGATGTTAAGGAGATGCGCGGCCGCGGCGGCGGCTGCTTGCAGAAGAGCCGGGGAGCTGAGCCCGGCCCCGGGCGAGCGTCCCGGATCCTCGACCCGCTCCCAGCCCGCTCCAACGCGGGCAGATCCGCATCGTCCCTGGCACCCGGCCGGGACGGGGCACTTGCCAAGGCACCATCTTTTGGGAAAGGCCAGAGTTGGTGCAGATGCAGGACTCTTTTTTTCCCCCTTTCCCCCCCTTCCTCCCCTCGTTTCAGGGGAGGGCTCTGCGGCTGCATTTCAGATTTCTCTTTGGTTACGGCGCTCTTTTTTGCGCTCCTCGGGGCTTGCTTTGGGGCGGTATTCCCCGGCTCCGCAGCCCGGCGTGTGCGGATCGGCTCAGCACCGAGTCCCTCCTGAGCGCACAGGCTTTCTGAGTTTACAAAGAATAGAAGGAAGGAAGAAAGAAGCAGAGAATATATTAAAATGAGAGATTTTATATTAGTTATGTGATCCCCTGAGAGCAACCATAAAATTATGTGGCTTTTTCATAGCCATTTACTATTCAATATAAAAAGGGTAGTTGCCGTAGCAACCACTGCATCATATGACATACGATACCTTGGAGAAACAGTGAGCTCTCTTAAATCAACTCCCCGAATTTCATATGAAAGTAAATACATTTTTTTTACAGTGATTTTGAGGCAAGTTTGCATTGCAGCAAGCGATGCAGTCCCATACCCACGCGAGCTGTGGCCTGGGGGGGGCCCAATCCTGCAAAATGGCAAATGTCTTCAGAGCCCGCGGCTGACGTTACTCGGCGGTCTGCAAGGCTGGATGCTGAAGCGATATGTTTTCCAAAGCAAAATTAAATGGAAGGAGCAAATGACGCCGTTTTTTTGACTTTTGTTGCTGACTGGAGAATGCCAAAAGAAAAAAGAAAAAAAAGAAAGTCCAGCACTGTTGCATTTTCAGTTCCAGCTGCTGCCAACTGTGTGATCAGCACGGAGGAGCCTGCGGCCGGAGGAGGAGCGCTGTCCGTGCGAGCTGGCGCGCGCCCGGCCGGCCGCGCTGCACGTGCCCCGGCTCCTCGCACCCCGGCAGCAGTGTCGCTCGGGCTAGACGCACTAGTCATTGGCCTTTTTTTCCTTTTTTAAAAAATTAGACATTTTGTTCCCTGAAAGCCCGGTGTGTTTTCCAGCACCACGGTGGTGGAGCTGGCGTTCCCACGCGCCGCAACGTCAACCCGGTATCAAGTTTCTAAATATGGATTCAGCCATCTAATTTGAGGAGTGTGGTTGGAATATCTGCTTGGTTTACCTCTTTTTTTTTTTTTAATACAGAAAACATATTTTGTATTTATTAGGCTCCTCAGTATGAGCTCATCTCAGGCAAGCTGAGCTGTATCTTTGTAGCCAAATGGAAAAGCTCAACTAGTTGCAGAGAGGCTTTCAGTTAGTATCACTCTGTGTCTCTGTGCTGGCTAAGAAGCACCATTTTTCGATTTTTCTGTGTATTTCTTTCAAATTTTCAATTTTGTATCCTGTCGTTTATTATAGCAAGTCCCCTCTAACCAATATAGCATTAACCAGTATATCAATTTTCAGCAGCAAGCCAAGGCAGAACACCATTTGGTTTTTAGTAGGTAATGTTCCAAATTTTCTGAAGTTTGATATGAAAACGTGGTGTCGAAATGCATATGGCAGAGTTTCACGCTGGAAATTAATCCCCCAGTGCCCTCACAATGAAAAAGATAAAAGCAAAAGAAAATAGAAAATTATTATTTCGGTGTCATCTTTGGGAAACTGAGCTTACGAGCACTTAAGTGAACGTCTGTTCTGTTTAATATGCTTGTGTTGCTAAAAATCCCGATTATCTGGCGCGGGAAGTCTTTAGGTGCTCTGCTGAGCTACATCCTGCACGAACATTGTGGACAGCAGTTGCTCTCTGTCCTGTCAATTAAAATAGTTGTCATTTCTGACACGATTCTTTAAGTTAGCATTTCCACTGCTGTACGTCACTGGAGTGGAATTTACATTTGTTTTGTGTATTTTTAGCCAATCTCACTGAGCAATTTTCCACAGCAGCCTTTAAAACTATTTAGTCTGGATTTTTGGCACCAGACTTTGCAAAGGCAGCTAAGGGTTTTTTTTTGGCTTTTTCTTTTTGTTGCTGTTATTTGGAGGATTTTTCAAATGCACAACATTTAAACCAAATGCAAAGAGGGAGTTGTTTTTCTTTTTCCAAGCGTGTAGAACTTTGGCGGTGGGGAATGGCAGCTGCAAAAAGACAAGGGGAGCGCCGCAGGCGGGGGGCGCGCGGCGGCCGGCGGAGCTCCGCGGCCACCGCGAGGTTTCTCCGGTTTTGCCTGTGCCGCCCTCGTCGCACGCGTGCCGTGGCGGGTTTCCGTCCCGTGCGGCCGTGCTGCGCCCGCGGGAAGCCGCTGCCCGTCCCCATCCCCGGCCGTGGCCGCAGGCGAGCTCCCGCTAGCCGCCGCGCGCCGCGGTTCCCGCGGGTTTTCGGCCGGCGGTGCGTATTTGCATCGGTGCGAGGGACAGAAATGCAAACCAGGGTAAATGCAGTGGGGACATTTGAGCCACTTTTAGATCTTTTCTTTTCTCCTCCCCCCCCCCCAAAAAAGAAAAAATTCTAAAATACCGAGCAGTTCAAAATGCATTTTTGAGCAAGTTTAACTGTGTCCTTTAGCATCTGTCAGAAATCCTTTTCCAAATGCTTCCAGAGGCAGCGCTGCTGGTTTTGGAGGTTGCTTGGACTTCACTGGGTTCAAAGCAGGTATCAAAAAGTGCTTTTCAGCGCGGTCGGCATAGCTCGGTGGCCATTCGCGCCGCTTTGCAGCGGCTGTTGGTGCGGAGGGCGTTGAAGGGCGCCGAGGCTCTCCGTTTTCCCCTGGAACCCCCCCCCCACCCCGGCATTACTCGTCTCGGCTTTGTTTTATGATACATGAAAGCACGGAAAAGGCTACGACCCAAAACCTGAGCCGACCCGCTCAGCTCCGTTCCCTGCAGCTCAGCAGCAGCCAAGTGGCCGACAGACGTGGTGCAAAGCTGATAAAATGCCAAAAATTCCTCATTCTCTCTCTTGGGGAGCAGCGAGGGTCGTCTGGAAAACGTCAGCAATAAAAACTGCATTTGAGCGGTATATGATGCAGCCAGCTACCGTGGGCAGCGCGGCCAGATGAAGGGGTTTGGGACACATAATCCATGGCGGCGGCCGGGGAAAGCTTGCCTGAGCACGGAGCAAAAGCCTCCTCGTTTTGTAGTAATGCCCATTTAAAACAGCTAAACCTACGGCCAGTGTGAGTTGATGCCCCTGCCCACGGTGCTGGGGCACCGTCTGTCCACAGCAGGAGAAAACCTGCTCTTTGGTAGCTTCCTTTGGCCAGCAGATAAAAGAAAAGTACCTTTTTTTTTCTTTTTCTGTAGTGTCCATGATTTTTTTGCTTGTGGTAAACTCCGTATTTTTCAGCTTGGTACAGTATTTATTAGGACTCTTTATGGACCAGTCTGCTGGTGAATTATGTGTTGTGCAGTGTCAACACGAGCTGGGGGAAAAAAAAAGGTTTATGATCTTTTTTTTTTCCTCCCTAGACTGACTCTGTCCAACAGCAGTAAGAAAATGAGCGTTGATTAGAAAAGCTTAAAAGTGCAGTGTGACAGCTCGCCGCTAAATAGTAGATAGCTGTTCTGTCCTGGTTCATATGCATTTATATAATGCATTTATTTTCCTAATTTGAAAGCAGGGCTAAAGCGTGGCAGCACCATGGCAGTGTGCTCACATTTCCCATTAGCAAGCTCTACCCAATAGCTGAGTCTTTCCCTTTTACTGTTTTTTTTCTTCTTCTATTTTTTTTTCAATTCAGCTTCCTCATTTTTATCATCAATTGTTTTGCAGATCATTCTGAATTCAATGCACAAATACCAGCCGCGGCTGCACATTGTGAAGGCCGACGAGAACAACGCGTTTGGCTCGAAGAACACGGCCTTCTGCACCCACGTCTTCCCGGAGACGTCCTTCATCTCGGTGACCTCCTACCAGAACCACAAGGTAGGGGAGGCTGCGGCGGGCAAAGGCGCTTGGCCGTCCCCAGTAGTGTTTCCAGAGCGCTGCTGCACCACCGAGCTTGCAAGCTGCGTGCGTTACCGTCTCAGCCCTTTCCTTACACATTCCTAGGAAAATAATGGCAGAAACAGGCATATCCGCAAAATTCTTCCTCCCCAGGAATGTGGCCAGCTCCTTTCCTCCCAAGTAGGGTGCCTGCGTGCCCTTCGGGTCGCCAAGCGCAGAGGCCTTGCAAGGTTTTGCAATTACTAAGCCAGTTACAAGACTCGGAGGGGTTGTGCTGCTGCGGGAGGACGAGCAAGCGGCACGCCGGAGAATCCTGTTTGAGAGGCTCTAGCTGTCGGTGTGCAATGACCAGTTGCCCAAACATGGTTAACCAAAAAAGCACCAGGGAGCTTATTTAATACCTACTTAAACTGTCGCGCGTGTCAGTGGTGCCTTTCATGCCCAAAGTGCTTCACCAGCTGAATACTTGCAATGTCGTCGGCATAGAGGTGCTCCTGGGCGGGCGTCAGCGGTGGAGCGACCTGGCGTGCTGCACACGCTCGCCTGGAGCAGGAGGGTTTAGGGGAAATGCACCAAACAAGCCCTAATTCTTGGGAAAAGAGCCTGCCAGGGATCTACCTCGCTCTGCCTGAGCAAATGCCGGCCTCAGAGAAGTGACGGAAGGGCGTTAAGTATTCTCGTAGGCATTAGCAGTTAAAGACCCAGTCTGGGCATCTTAAAAATAAATAAATAAATAAAACACCAGCCAGCTTTTAGCTCAGAAATATCTGGCTAGCAAGAAATATCCTTGCAAATAGCAGTCGTTCTGAACAACAACAAAAAAGAGATCCTGTGTTTTGGGGCTGACTCTGAGGCCCCCAGAAATGGGAATCGGATAATCCCAGCTAACCTCAGTACGATCTGTGAGAAAAGCTGCTTTTTCCCCCCAAAATTCCCCGCACTCTCCCGCCAGGTGGAATGAGCCTGGGGTGTGACTGGGAGGGACTGAAACCCTGCTACCACCGAGGGTGGTGGGGAAAGTCCCCGGTGCCCTTGGATTAAGGATTTCACCACCAAGCAAAGGCTCCCAGTACGGGTGCAAATTCACTGCAAGACAGCAAATGTGCAGGTGCTAGTATCCGTTTTATCGGGTTTTTTTTTTTCCCCTAGCTCCACTTGAGAGGGCGCCACGCGGTGCGTGTGGGTGGGGGTTAATTTGTGAAAACTGTGTCGTGGGAATTACTTTGCTGCGTTTCTGGGAGAGAAGGGAGCGGGAAGGGAGATCATGGTGCTGGAAATACCCGCCTGCGGGATGAGCGGGGCGTCCAACCCTTGCAAAGGGAGGGAGGCAGGGAGGGAGGGGCCCGGCAAGGGAAAACTAATTTACTGGGGCTATGAGACAGGTGAACTCATGACTGTTTTTAAAGGGGATTTCACCTCAGCCGTGGAAGAGGCGGCGGGTCGGCGCCGGACCGCGCTGCTCGGCCTTCCCCCGAGACGGCGTCTCCGGGCTCCGGCTCGCCGCCGCCGCGCAGCTTACGCTCGCCTCCCTCCTTTTAAAGATAACCCAGCTGAAAATCGAGAACAACCCCTTCGCTAAGGGCTTCCGGGGCAGCGACGACAGCGACCTGCGCGTGGCTCGCCTGCAGAGGTACGGCCGGGGAGGGCTCCGGGCGTGCGGGGCTGGAAAAGCCCTGGGAGAGCCAGGCCTCGTCCTCCGGCTCCGGCTCGTCGCCGTCTAACCGGTCGTCGTCTTCTTTTTGTTGTTTTTTTTTTTTATTTTTTTCCCTCGCCTCCTTCAGCAAAGAGTATCCGGTGATTTCCAAAAGCATCATGAGGCAGCGGCTGGTGTCCACGCACGGTCAGCTCGCCGCGAAGCCGGACGTGAGCCCGCTGCACGGCGGTCACCAGACGCTGCAGCACTACCAGTACGAGAACGGCGCGCACATGCAGTTCGCCGCGTCGGAGGCGCAGGACCTGCCGCTCAACACCTTCACGGCGCAGAGGGACTCGGGGCTCTTCTATCACTGCCTGAAGAGGAGAGGTAACGGAGCCGGGGGGCGCGCGCACCGCGGCCGGCGGTCTCGCGGGCGGGTTCGGGGCCGGGAGCGGGGCTCGCGGGCGGCCCGCGGCGGCGGCCAGGGTGCTCCAGCTGCCCGGCGCGTGTCGCGGCCCCGCGGGAGGCAGGTTGGGACTCGGAGCCCCAAAGGAGGGGCAGGCAGAGCGGGCGGCGGCGGCGGGGGGCCCCGCTCCTCACCGCCGCCGTTGTCTCCTCCGGTTTCTCCCCCCCCCGCAGAGAGCGCCCGGCACCTGGACCTGCCCTGCAAACGCTCCTACCTGGAGGCCTCCTCCTCGGTGGGGGACGACCACTACTTCCGCTCGCCGCCGCCCTACGACCAGCCCATGCTGAGCCCCTCGTACTGCGGCGAGGTGCCGCCGCGCGAGGCCTGCATGTACTCGGGCGCCGGGGCCGACATGGCCGCCGTGCCGGCCGTCGACGACCTGCCGCCGCCGCCGCCGCCGCCGCCCGCCCTGGGCTGCAACATGTGGACTTCGGTGGCGCCGTACGCGGGCTACGGCGTCCAGGCGGTGGAGACTGTGCCCTACCAGCCCTTCCCGGCCCATTTCACCGCCATGCCGCGGCTGCCCTCCCTCGGCGCCCAGGGCTCCCAGCCGCCCGCCAACGGCCCCTTCGGCGTCTACAACCAGCTGGCGCCGGCGCCGGCGCGGGAGCGCCTGCCGGCGCCGGCGTTCCCGCGGGAGCGGGGCCACGCGGCGGGCTGCGAGCGGAAAGCGCCCTCGCCGCACCTCAACGCCGCCGGCGAGCTGCTCTACTCGCCCAGCTTCTCCCTGGCCAGGGAGCCGGCGCTGCCCTACCACGCGGGCATGGGCGCCGCCGACGCCTGGGCCGACGGGTGACGCCGGCCCCCCGCCCGCCGCGCCGCCGCGGCAGGGTCGCGGCGTCCGTGTCCATACCTGTGGGGTACCTTGCACTTCGGCGGGACGAGCGGGCGCTCCCCGGCGGCGGCGCGGGGCCGGCACGGGACGCCGGCGCCGCTTCGGCCGAGCCGGGGGCGAGGCGCCGCCCGAGAGAGAGGAAAAAAAAAAAAAACCAACCAACCAACCCCTCCCCACACACAGAAACGACTCTGGTCCCCGCGGGATGGATGCGCCGGTCCCGTACGGATTTCCCCCCCCCCACACACACACACCAAAATCCCCGTCTTTGCCCCCAAACCGGCGTGCTCGTCCCCCCGCGCCCTCCTCGCCCGCCCGGGAGAGACTGTCTTCGCGGCGAGGAAGCAAAGCCCTTCCCTTGCCTTCAACGCGTCAGACAGCCGTGAGCGAATTTGGGCTGCTTGGGGGGAAAAAAGGAAAAAAAAAAAAAAACCCAAAACACGAGCTCCGCTTTTATGGTACGTGCTCCGTTCGCCGAGTCGGAGAATCCTTAAAAAAATAAACCCCCAACCCCCTCCCCCCAGGAAAACCCCAAATCAAAGGACGAAGCCGCGTGCGCAGCGGCCTCGCTGGAGCGCTGCCGCGGCGGCACCAGCTTCGCCCCGCCGCCAAAACGCCGCTTCTGGCCCGAAAAGGGGCGGCGGCGGCCGGGCCCGAGGGGAGCCCAGCGCCTGCGCCTCCCTGGACCCAACCACACCTGCTTCCTGCAATATATTTATGAAGTTTAAGCTTGAAAGTCGCCGGTGCTTCCCAGAGGCTCTTCCTGTATCTGCTGGTCCTCGATTTCTTCCAAACGCGGCCGAAACGCGCCTTTTGTGCTAGGAGGGGTTTGGGTTTTTTTTTTTTCTTTTTCTCTCTTTTGCAGCTAAATCGGAAAAAAATTTGTTTTCAGCATAAAGGAGTCATAGAGAAATATTTTCTTAATTAA
Organism: Rhea pennata; assembly: GCF_028389875.1. NCBI lineage: Eukaryota > Metazoa > Chordata > Aves > Rheiformes > Rheidae > Rhea > Rhea pennata. The sequence continues at coordinate 3,380,278 of NC_084682.1, forward strand.
GGGAGGGCGAAGAGTTCCCGTTACCTGCCAGACTTTGCGGTGCACACACACTTGTTGAGCAGGTAAAACCCGTAACCCGTGTGTACGTTGCTACTATGGTTTACCAAGGAGGTGTCTCGAACTGGCTCCTTCCCGAGCGGGCAAAGGCGCAGACCTGAAATCGCGATTTGGAGGGCTGAGGCCCTTCTGCGGCGCGGTGAAGCCGGGCCGGCGCCACCGGGCTGGTGCGCGCGGGAGCTGTTTGCAGTTACACCACCCTGAGGCCGCTGCGGTGGAGGTTGTGTTGCAGCCAGGACGACCCGAGACGCCCGCTCAGCAGACTGTACGTGTGACCGGTGTGGATTTTGTAATCAGATTTTTTTGGAAATCACTACAATTTTTGCATGCTGAATAGCTATTTATATACATATATATATATTATATATATATATAAAAAATATATATATATCACAAATGCAGGCCACGTGTCCAATTCAGCTTTGCTTTTTACAAGTGAAATAATAAAAAATGAATGTTGCAAGTTTTTTTTTTTTGAAAGACATCTATTTAAGATTTTTTTATTACACACCTTTGATGTAAAAACTAAGAATTGGTTAGATAAAAATCATATATACTACAGATAAATCTTTATTAGAAACCACATTAGATACAGGTGGTGTGGAATTTTTAAATGTTTGTTACATAGCATGGACATTTTATTTTACATATCAGAACATAAAGTCATTTTACTACTATAAACCGTCTCTGGGTGCATTTCAATAATTGGTATAAAACTGTTTCCTGGTGAATCCCTGGGTGTCTCGTCTGTCTTCTGTCCCCTCCTGGCACCGAGCCCCCGCTTCCCCACTGGACCGGGTCACCAGAGCATCGCTGCACCGGCAAATTTTAACTGCCTGCTGCAAGGCTAAGTGATCTGGGGGGGGGTTATTTCTCTTCCCTTCCCCCCCCCCCCAGTATTTTGGGGTGTTGTCTTTTTTTTTTCAGTTGACACATGAGGGGATCTGACTACAAAGTGTTATTGGGCTTTTTTAAGTCAAAAGCAGCCCTAGGCCTGACTGATCCCCAGACCACCAAAACGATGCTCCTGTACTTAGGCGCAGCTCGGTAACAGCTGAGGAATTAAAGGCTCGTGGAGGAGGCCGGAGCGGGCCAAGGCTGCCAGGAGCCCTAACGTGAGCCGCCCGGGTCACTCATTGCTCGAAGTGACGCTGAATCAACCAGACGAGCCACGTGCTGCCACCTGGTCCCCCAATGCGTGGGGTCACGCGCCCGGAGGACACGCTGGTCCGGCTCGTCTGCCTATTTTACAAGTGCAATCAACAGAATAGCGATGGTCTTTTCTGTGAATAATCATTGCTTCCGTTTTGAACTTGTTCTTTTTTTTCTTTTTGTACGCGTCCTGGCTGCTCTGCGGGTTGGTCGAGGGCAGTAACGCCCGTCAGAGCTGCTCCAGCCGTCGCAGCCGCGTGGCGGAGCCGCGGAGGAGCCCGTGGCAAATGGCACGTTTGTAGGGTTTTTCTAAAATAGCGCACGGCGTTTGTCAGTCCGGGACGCACCGGTAGGAGCTGAGTTAGCACATAAATGCCCCAAATTTGGCTATCCGGTAATCCAGTCATCGAGGCTCCTTTTATAGTCAGCGGAGGAGAGGGGAAGTCCGCGGCAGCCAGTCGGGTTGGCGGGGATGACTCATGCCCTGCTGCTGGTCCTTCTCCACTCGCCGAGAAATCTCGCTCAGTAGCTGAGAGCAGATTTCCGATCTCTAAACGGCTGAAGTTGAGTGAGTTGGAGCCCGCTTCTGCTTGACTTTTTTTTTTCGAAAAGCATTGAAATAGCGTTCGGCTTTTACAACCCGTGTTCGCGCTGAGCACGAGCGCGTAGCGAGCGTGTCCCCGCGGCGCAGCGTGGCTGCGGTTGCTGGGGGAATAGCAGCAGCGTATTGGTTTGGGGGTTTTTTGGGTGGTTTTTTTTTTTTTTTTGCAGAAATCTGTAGCGCGGTCTGTGTGCGCGTGACCCCAGGGAAGCTCAGCTCCGGCCTCGGGTGCTTTGCCCGCGGCGGCTCCGCTCGGAGCCCGCGTGCCGCGCCGGGCGCCCGGCTCGCCGCAGCGCCTGGGCGCTGCTAACAGCGAGCGCGGCAGTGCCGGCGTGCTCGGGAGGACGCGGGACGCGCCGTCCTGGGGGCAGGAAGTTAATGGGCTGTTTGTGTTTCAGATCGGAACGAGCAAACCGTGGCCATCATTAAAAGACCCAACAACCTGTACAGCAGTAAATTAGCCCGAGTATGCTTACTGCTTCCAGGTTTGATTTACTACAGTTTAAACAGATCTTACTCCTCAAGAATGCAAAGCCCTTCATGGGTATGAAGGCTTTTTCAGTCCCAGCTCTGACTAGATTGCTTGTTAGATCGTAACGGGGCACAGCAAGTGCAGAAAACCCAGGGCCATTTCAAATCGCATTAAGGCAAAAATTAGCAAGCAAGGAAAACTTGAATACATATGAGGTCTGTTTTCCATTGATGTATTCTAATCTGCGCCTAACAGGCTAGGGGGATTTTTTTTTTTTTTAATTCTGTTTTTCTTTAAGGTAACGGTCCAAATTTAATACTGGCGCAAGCAAGCTTAGTTCCACCGAGTCCAACAGCACTTATGCCAACACTGAGTTTGGACCTCACTCTAAATAGAACAAATATTTGTATCAGTTTGCTGAGTATGTGAGTAATAGGAATATTTGCCAAAATTTAAACAAGCTAAATTTAAGTCATGCCAAAAACCCCACCATTCAATTTGGTATCATTGGCAGCTCGCAGGCTCCAGAGAGGCCTAAGTCTGGAAGAGCTGGGGTGTTTTTGGCAAACGCTGTTTTTTTTTTTTTTTTCCTCTCTCTCTCTCCACATTTTGGAAAAACTGTGCTTCTCTATTAATTTATGATGTCATTAAATAATTCTTTTTGCAGCTTGTATAGAAAGAATGTTTCTTTTGAAGATGAGAAGTCCCCTGAGGATGGTTATAGTGAAAAATTCCAGCAGGAGGAAAAAATTCATCTCTTCCTTAGCCAATCAAGTCTCTGCAGCAGTGTTTGAACAGCAAAAAAGAATGACAATGTTTTAATTTAATGACCTGCCCCAAGGAGGTACATTCACTTTACTGTGACAAGAGGCGGCTTGATTACAATGTGATTTGAGGGTTTTCATTGCTTTGATAGCTGGAGCCGTAACAGCGCTGGAGGATATACGGGAAATCCTGACTCCACGGCTTGCTGGTGGCGAGAGCAAGGATTCGAAGTGATTTCCTTTCCACAAGGTACAGGATCAATATTAAAAATAAAAAAGAAGGAAATGTTGGGAACAGTACAACAAAAGCAAAAAACCCTGTCCAACCTGAACCGTATTTTAATGTGAAAATACTGTCATGTGAGAAACTGCCCCTTGGGCTCTGTCTATAAAAAAGTCAGTGTAGCCATTGGCGCTTAGATGGCCGTTTCATGGTAGGCTTCACAGCCATGGCTTACACCAGTGCTGTGGACTACAGATCAGCCTGTGTTGGCTTTAAACTAAACTGAAATTTAAAATTAAACTTGGCAGGGGCTGCCCAGCCCAGTTGAGAAATTATCTGGGTAACTAACTGCTAGGGAGGTTGATTCGCTTTGAGTTTTCTGCTGATTGCTTGAAGGTTGCAGCTGCCCAGCAAACCCCAGGATGCTCAGGCACGTACTCGCCTTCTGTCACAAGGAGCATTATTGCAATTACAGTCAGCAACCATGCCTTTCTGATTGTTTTTGAGGCTGAGTTTTCCAATGACATGGTGAACCCAGTATTTTAATTTTGCTTTGTGATTTTAAATTGCAGAGGACTAGCTGGCTGTAAAAATCAGGTGAGAAGGAGGGCTACATTCGCCAAGATGTTAAAGCATCTAAACAGTGAGGCCTCCAAATCCAAATTGTAGACCTCAAGATCTTTATGTGACCCCAGAAACATGTAAACACCACATGCACTAAACCATCTTCTTGCCAGGGCTAGCAAACCACTACCCTTAAAAGTCCCACCAGAGTCCCAGAAGAGGCAGAGCCAGCAGCCCAGCGCTGCTCACGAGCACAAAAGGTAAGAGCAGGATGTGCCCCAACCAGTACGTCCTTCCCAGAGTTATGGCATTAAGCACAGGTTACTGCATGTCCTGAATCCTCTCACTCTCCTGCTGATGCTGGTCCAGTCATGGATCATGGAGCTGGCTTAGCCCCAGCTTTGTTCTTTCCCCCCCTTGATGCCTTGGGCAGTGGCCTAACTGTCACTAAATAGCTGGTTATTCCCATCAAAGCGGAACAGCCACTGCAGCAATGTCCAGCCACGATGCTGCGGAAGCTGTCGGAGCTCTGCAGCGTTGGGGTTTGCCCACGGGACCACCATGCCCACGGGGTGCTGAAAACACCAGGCTTGGGCCCGGGGGAGCAGCAGCAGCTCCTCGGGGCTTCTGCTGCAAGAACTGTCCTCCGGCAGGGAGCCTATGGCTGCGAATCCTGCTGGTGGTGAAGTAACTTCCGCGGCTTTTGGGTCTGAAGCCACTTTCTTGCTCAGCCTTCGTGGTGGCTCCGTGGCACCCGGCTCAGCTTGGCAGCGCCTGCACCTACCAGGGCCGGCAGCAAGGCACCGCCGGGCTGAAAACTGCGCTGCACGGGCCACCTCTGGGGTCTAGTCCTAGGAAAGGGGAAATGAAAAGGCATAGAAATTAGTGCAAAGAGCTGATAATGCTAGTTCAGTTGAAATCTGCATAACTTTTTTTGAGTGATAATTAATTAGAAAGCTGCTGAAACAAAAGCAAACTCAAACTCACCGAGATGAATAGCTAGGACAGGTCGAAAGGCTTTTGCTACACAAAAAAATACTAAAGGGTGAAACGCCTGCACAAGTATTATGTGGTGGTCAATATGATTTTGTTTGCTTTTTTGTTGCCATTTTCCACAGTTTTCAGCAAATATCGATTTCCAGTTTTTAGCCGTACATTGTTACTGACTGTTTTAATGAACATTTTTTTTCAGGGGATCATATTTATTAAGTGGAAGAAGGCTTTCTTAAAAAAAAAAGAGAGAGAGAGAGAGAAATGCATTGAATGGCCATCTTTATACTCGTTGCCTAGGCGGGAAATGACAGTTTGTAACAATTCTAAAAGAGAAAATTTGAGAAACTGTAGCATCCAGTTGGGAGGTTTGCACCGATAGGATGGAATTGGGCCAAATTTATGTACAAATCCTTAGCCACCGCCAGCAGGGATGGCTGCAACCTTTGACAAATATTTGCTAGAGAACAACACGTGCAAAACTACTATTTTTCTTTAATAGCCTCTATCTTACGTAAGGCAGACAGCGACGCGTCCTGGAGCCCAGTGTTCAGCTGAAAGATGAAAAAGAATATTAACATGTTTTTGTGCCAAAACCTGTTTTTGTGCGGTGTGGCAAGAGCCGGCCCCTGCGCTTCCTTCCGGGGAGCCAGGGCTCGGCGGGCCGCCGGGCGAGTCACCGCCGCGCCGTGCTGCCGGGCGGCTACCGAGAGCCCAGCACAACTCTGAGGTCAGTGCATTATACTGTACTGCAGCCCCGTCTCGAACCGAACACGCGAGGGAATCGTGCAAAGCATTAAAAAAAAAAAAAAAATTTAAGTCTCAACCCATCGATTACCCGCACTGAAGCCGAGGGCTTGTTTTAGCCTGCAACTTGGGGGCAGATTCCCTCGACGGGGGTCGGTCGTGAGGTGTCCCGCAAAGGTGAGGCCCGTGCTCTCTGCAGCGGGAGGAACCGGCCCGCGTGGAGCGGACGCCGAGCCCGAAAGCAGAGGTGACGGCCTCCCGCGACCACGCGCAGGGCCAGGCCCGAGCGGGGATCCGGGCGCGGGACAGTTCGACCTGGTAAATAAGAGTAGCCGCGATGTCTTGCCTGACCAGCCCTCTTCAAGTAGGGGTTTGTCCAAGCCTTAGGTATGAGAGCACCGAAGGTCACCGAGAGGAGACCACCACCACAGGTTTTAGGCATACAACAAAACCCCTGTTTTAAGTGAAGCCACATTCTTCCTTCCCATCCTTCTTAACAAGCAATCAGTTCAAAGCTGAGGTAGCCCCCCCCTCCCCTCCCACCATTTATCATCATGAAGGGGAGGAGACAGGTTGGAAGCAGGACCGGCTTCCACCGGGATTTCTGCGCAGTCTCACCCGCGCGCGCGCCGCGCTAAGCCTGAGCACGGGGCTCTTCCGTAAATCTTCGCACGACCTGCCGTTTTTCTACGTTTCTTCATCGGTAACACGTGAGGAGGAAGAGGAGGAAGCCACGCTTACGTGCGGTCGTCTTCGCTGTGGTTTCAAAGGAGAAAACACCGTCGCCGTGTAGTGCAAGAACTCCAGTGGAATTCGGGATTTACCAATGCCAATGCACTCAGCAACGATTCACTGTAAAGCCAGTAGCAAAATGCACAAGTTTTTTGCTCTGCTTCTTTCATGCATGACATGAAAATAATATTCACTCACCTCTAGGAACTACGTAACTGCTTGAAAATCAATATTTTCATCCTATATATTTCTAGCAAAATGAAGGGAAACAGGAAATCAGTGGTTGGGAACTAAACACAAGCAAAATGTGAAACACAAAACTAAAAAGGGAGAAAGTGGGGTAATTAAAAAAAAAAAAAAAAAGAAAAAAAGCAAAAGCCGCTGGCAAGCGAGCTGTCTGCGGCTCTGATTGTGCCCCGTTTCACGCGCGTCCCTGCGTTCGGACCGCGCGCCCCGGCCGCCGAGCCCGGCGGGAGCAGCGGGCGCGCGGACCCCGCGCTCGGGGGGAGGCTTAGCCTGGCACCACCAGCATCACTGCCGCAGGTCCAGCTTCAGGGCGTTCTCCGCTTTTACTGGTTTTAACCGCTTCCGTCCTCATAACAGGTAAAGAACTACGGACACCATAGCTATGCTTTTTAGCTTTAGAAAAACAGGTCTCTGAAGACGTAAAAGAGAAAAGCAACTCTTATCCTACTTATGACAGACTAAACCTACCAGAATCTCTTATTACTTCTTTCATTAAGTTTCAGTTTTAAGTGTCTATGGGCCAAGCCCGATCACACTGATGCTAGTAACAAAATTCCTATGAATTCCAGAATGACAGGATTTGCTCTTTCCACATATACTCCACGGCCCTTTCCGGAAAGGTTAATATAGCAATAACCCCTTACTTGGCTCCAGCCCCGTGCTCAGAGGTTTCCTTGGAAATACTGTGTTCCTTTTTGTTGTCTCTTCCTGCAGATTGAGAGGCTTTGTGCTGAAACGGTTCCCTGAATCGGTTTTCCATAGCCCGGCTGCTTTTGTGTCTTTCCCAGCTTTCCTTTTCACAGATACTGAAGTGCATCGGTTCAATGAATCATGTGGTCTTTTAATAAAATATTATCTGAAGTCAGTGCCAAAGGCCAGATTTCTATAAAAGACATTCAGAACCAATAACCACCACACTGCAGTAAAAAGGCAGGGTTTTATTTTTGTTTTTCTGTGTTTTCTTCTTCCTCTCCCCCCATTTTTGGGCAGTCCCCTTGGAGGACCAGGAGCACTAGAAGAACTGAGCAACCTGGCGCATCTGTGATATTGAAGGTCTCCACGTGCAAGCGAGAGGCACCTTCTCAGCTGGGGTTCATGAGCTAAGCGGACTAGATGCTGCCCCCTCCTCACGCGCCTGGGCAGGGCCGGCAGGACCCGGTTCAGCTCTTGGGTCAACAAGGTGGCTGTCCTCTCACTGCTCCGGCCTTGGGCAGCCCTGCTCCTAACGCAGCCGGCCAGGGAGCCCGGGGGCACCCAAGGAGCAGCAGGCCCCCAGGGCAGAGACTCCTCCCGAGCCCTGGGCGAATCGCTCTGGTCTTTCCTCTCCCCTTCCACCTCCTCTCCCGGCACGACGGCGGCCCAGTGCCCGCTGAAGTCTTCGACCGAAAGCTCGGAGCGCAGCAGAGCTGAGCCAGGTTTCCTGGCAGCACACACTGGAATTAGGGATATGGTTACTGGCTACATGCAGCCATTAACCAAATACCTCCAGAAAGCGGATAAAAAGCAGTAGACAGTGCTACAGCTTGGGCTTATAAAAGTAGCTATAACTTACTCAGAGTGATACAAAAGCGGAGTGGCTTTGTACCGCCCACCGCGCCGGCGCGCCAAACAAAACCCATTTGCTCTGGTTTTGCACAGACGACTCGGTTGGCCGTGCGAGAGGCTCTGCGTGTCTTGCTGCCTAACCGGCGAGATGTTAGGAGCTGCAGGGCACCGGCGATGCCTGCCGCCTGCTTGCCTCACACGGAGGGAGCCCTGGGAATTACCGATGTAAAGTGATGATAATGGCTGTCCGCACATTTCATTTAATAGGGTACATTCCTTTTTCCAATATTCCTGAAAATCACTAAAACATAAATAAAATAAAAAGTGTTCTTTTACTTACTGCTAATAACAGCCAGTCATACTATCCTTGATAGCCACCTATAATAGCAGTCAAGGAATATTTTAAAATGGCTTGCCCTGTAGTAAAATATTACATTATAAATGAGGCTTCTGGAGATGTTACCTAAATTAGTCTTGTTCAAATGCTTTTGTGATATTTAACCATAATAATAAAAGTTAGAGTGCTTTTGCCCTTCCATCAAAAACCGGTCTTGTGTGTTTTGCTAGTCCCACTCCGTACTGGCAACGTGGTGTCGGGGTGTATAATTTCATAGACACAAAGACACTTCGCTACCATAGCTCTCATTATTAAACAATATATTTTAATTGTCACCACCTTTCTCATATAGACATGGGCCAAATGTATCCTTATTGGCTTCAACTGAGCTACACAAGGGATGAATTTGGCTCAATATATATAAAAATACAGCAAGTCGAGTAATAAAAAGAAATGTTTGGGTTTCTTTTTTTATAGCAGTCAATACTTTTTGCCATAAGAACACACATGCCTGGCCAGTAAAATCCCATGATAAAGGACTAAAGTGTTTAAGACTTCATATGCAGAATAGCCCATGGTGTTTAATTACAATGGCGAAAGATGCCATGTTATAAAAGCATTTCTTACCTGGAGAAGGGATCCTTGCTCTCCAGTGAAGCTTAATTACCCAAGACATGCTGAGCTTTTGCCTCCTGGCAATAACCTCTAACACCAATAACCGTGCTATTTCTTTTGACATCTGAATAGCTGAATATTGTTAATTTTTGTTCTAATTTCCTTATTTGGATTACAGCCTTGCAGTGTTTCACTTCCGATGCAAGTTTTGAACGTTTTTAAGTGCTTCATTCCTGGGACATTCCTGTTTCTTTCTTCCCCTTTTCCCCTCGGGATTTTGCTCTTTCTCAGCCCTGCTCTGGCACCGCTGCTTCCCGGCTCTTTACGCCTTCCCAGCATACTTGGCTCCAGATGGAGATTTATGCGTTTCCCCTCTTGCGACTCTTTCCTGCTCCGCTAGAAAGGTTTCGGCTTCATCTCAGGCCCAGAAAGATCCAAATTTCTGCAGTGTGAATCTACTTAAGGCATTAAAGACCATGTGCCGTGCCTGACCGTAAGTCACAAGCACTCGTGAGTCACTCGTTTTACAGCTCGCACAACACGCACACCCGGCGCACCGAGCAGGAACAGTCTGAAACGAGCAGCCGAGCTTATAAGGAGCCATTCTTTCACTTGTGCAAAAATCCCGTCCGACTGCTATTATTTTGGGGGAAGCTGAGTCTTCATTATTCATCGAGCTACGCTAGATTTATAGCCCGCGTTTGGGCCGAACGTTCATTAATTCATAGGGACGAGAGGCTTTTCCTTTTCTTTCTTTTTTTTTTTTTTTTTTTTTTTAATATAGAAAAGCTGCTTTCTCGCGACGGGGAGGAAACCGCTCCCTCGCCAACCGATGCGATGCTGAGCCGTGATTTAGAGCCATCCCCTGCGCCACCGTCCTCGTCCTCATCCTGCGTCCTCGGCTTTTGATGAAGCCAATTTCCTGCGTGCGCGCGCGAGCCGGTGGCGGCCGCCTGGAACAATCCTGCCTCAGTGCTTCCCTCCTGTCGTTGATCCTTTAATTTCCTCCAGCCGACTCCTGCAGGGGACTAGTTCGAAGTTTTATGCTACTCTTTTGGACTAATCATTTACGACTGACTTTAAAAAAAAGGAAAAAAAAAAAATCACTCGCTGCTACCGCTAGATAGCAGGGTTGCTAATTGGGATGCACTTCTAGCCGAATGGCAACACAGGTTTAACAGCAAAGTCACTGGAATCCGAAAATTCTGCTCAGAGTTTTATAACCGGACCAGTTATTGATTAATTTAGAATCTTATTCAGAAATTATGGTCGCAATCTATAAAATTCCTCTACAGTGCAAGTTTTCACACCTTTAAAAGCTAGCAGAAGGCTAGCAGAAAAGCCATATAAAATCCAATTAATGGACGAGATTGCAATGTCAAGAGAAAGATCTCCTGTTTTGACTGGTTGTGAAAGTTATACGCAGGACTCTCACCATGTGACCCAGTTCTGTGTGCTAAAACCACAAAACCGAACCGTGTCTGAGAGTAGAGATCTGAACGCAAGACGCGCCCAGAATGAGACGTTTCAAGCCTTAGGGGTTAGCTGCTGAGTGCCGCAAAACAAGACATAACACAAAAATACAGCAGGGACATATGTTAACTGCTTCGAGGTTACTGATGTTAATGCACAGCGAAATGAAGAGCAAAACAATAGCTTTATTGTAGAAGAAAAGTAACGCTCATTTATCACTACTTTGGTACTAAAAATCTATTAAATTCCCACCGAAAGTTGAGAATCTGATGCTCAGCTCTTAGATAACGTGTATGTGACTTTGGTTATTAAAACAGTATCAACTTTCTTTTGGGAAAAAAAAAATTACATAGCAACAACATACCATGCTCAACAAAACCAAAATATTCTTCCATTACAGTCACGATGCAAAGTTAAATTTATTTACTGGCTTACTAGTTTATTTGCTGTGCAGTTAATTAGAGTAGCACAGATGCTGAGCCTTCCAAATATGTTCTTCTTTAATAGTGGAGCTTTTCTGAGCTGTGCAAATGAGGAATATCATGACAGCAGTGACCTAGGCTTAACTACGCAAACATGAATGGGCAATTACAGTAATTATTTTTGTATTTGTAAACATTACAGGTGATAAAAATTGTTCTTGAAGATCTTTTTTCAACATTACAGGCTAAATTTATACAACATTTTGATGTATTTTACACACCAGCAATCACTGCAAACTATTGTTAAACCTTAAAATCAATGTAAGCATATTACTTCAAGTGAAAGCAAAGTCAGCTACAGTTTTGAGAACAGAAATGGGTTTTGTTGCTATTTCTGGCCACATATAGTTAGCCTGGCTCAGATTCCCTCATACAGTGTGGGCAAAGGCTAGTAATTCAACCATTTCACACGCTCATGATAAAAACCTGTGATTCAATTAAAAAATTATTCTGACTTACTAAATCAAATATAATTCAGAATACTTTAGGAAACAGAAAGAAGGAGATAGAAAGTCTGAAGTGATCATTTATATGAATGGTAATGTATGGCAGAAACAGAAAAATCTCAAGCAGCAGCCGATTTATACGCTGCTAATTCCTTCCTTAGACGATCAGACTTAGACTGGTCTGATTTCAGCAGGAAAATCTCTGCATAGAGATCAACACTGGTCTCAAGCATAAGATCCTAATTATTTGAAAGGCATTTGTTTTCATAGCTTTTTTTTTTTATGTGTCCAAGTCGATGGCATTTTAATGCCTTATTAAATGGTTGTTTTACAGCAGCCCGTCTGTTCAGTCTCTGTGCCCATGTCTGTACTTTGTGCTGCAGGATTTTACCTTTCATGCTAGCCAAAAATATTTTCCAAATTCCCTATAAAAGTTTTCGATATTTCCTAAGACAAATAAAGTGTTTTTTTCTTTTTTTACATACTCTAAAATGACATTGATATGGTAGATATGACATATATGCCTCTCCATTTATGGTGTGCTTGCAAATAGACGTGAAGGTTTGTGTTCATTAAATGGATATGCTCAGCTAGCTTGGGTCCAAATTTATATGATTTTTTTAATTACATAAACAAACGTGAATGTTTTCATTTCTGGTTTTCTTTAATTCAGTTTAAATCCCAGAAATACAAAATATTTGAACATTCCTCTACCATGTTTTTAGCCCAGACATTGCAATGTGAGGTCTCTGAATGCACAAGTAGTAAAAAATGAACCAATTCAAAACCACCTTGAAATAACATGGAATTGATAAGAAATTTTGTATCAAACTGCTTTGAAGTACGTGTAAGGCAAATAAACATCCAAACATTGCAAGGAGGGTAGATTTTAAAATTATGCATTTACCTGCATTGTGACAAGAGTCGTAGTGAAATATTTTTGAGCAGAAGGTGAAATCCTTGCTTTGCTGAAGTCAGTGGCTTAACCCCCACTGCCTCCAGTGGGGCCAGGGCTGTGACCGGGAAGCTCTTTCCCATCACTTACGTGCCCAGATCGCACTGCCTCTCCAGTTGCACTGAAGAATAGCATTATCAGAGTTCGGATCAAATAACAAAAATCCTTCACTTATCTCTCTTATTAGTCCGGGTGAATATGTGGTATGGATCAGCAAAATCTTTTAAGATAAAGTATAATCTAAATGGCCTGTTTTCGGTTCCTGAGGGGTCTGTAGCAGTAAGCAATAACGAACAGACGATGGAAGCAGCCAGACCTACAAAAGAAATAGCATTTTAAAAGTACTGTACTTAGGGGAAAAAAGGTTTGCCTTTGTACATAAAGAGCTCTATTCATTAAAAGAAGTTTTTACAAATGTGGTTATTTCGAATAGTCAAAAAGTGTGAAATACACTTAAAATGAGTAAAATTTGTGGGTTTTCCTATGGGTTAAATATGTGCCGTACTAATAAAGCTCTCCTCACACCTCTTCCTAACTCACAGTCTTTGGCCTCATTCTGCAAGATGTTTTGAATTGAAGGAGCTCAGCACTTTGCTGGAATGGACCGTTAGTTGTTAAATTCCCAGCCCTACAAAGATTAATGGACTTTAAAGGGATCCAGAAGAAATCATTTCAATCTGCCATCGAGGACGACACGCAGCACGGCGTCCCGCGTGGAGCCCGCGCAGCGCGCCCAGCGCTGAGCTCCGCGGGCTCGGGCGAGCCGCTCGGTCCCAGCCCTGGAGCAAGCACGGGGCGCTCCAGGGAGGAGCCGGCACACGGGGCGTCTAAGCTGGCACAGTGACGGTGGAAACGGGGCCGGAGGACAAGTCACATCAAGCACTGTCAAGCAGCCTCAAATCTTCTTCTCTACAGCCATCACCAGGTCAAATTTTAAAGCACTAATTCCTTGACGTCCTTGATTCCTTCCAAGTACTCGGGAGATTTCTGACTACCCTAGAAGCCGAGCACCCCCCAAGCGCAGAACCGCTCCGGGGCTGGTGCTTCCGAGTGTCAGGCACAAAGAGGACTTCGCTGCCGCTACTATTTACCGGCAACGTGCTCATCTCTGCTGGAGGGCTTCCCACACTCAAAGCTTCCTTGATGTTCCTGTCATTCCCACCTACGTTTTTAAAAATGTACACAAAATACACTTATCCTGTACACAAAACATACATCAACAGCTTACACATGAAAAAAAAATGCTTTGTGAAATATTAATTCTGCTAATACAATTAAATGCTACTGGATAACCCACAGAGAGCTAAACGCAAGCTCGCTCGATAGGGGTTTTACAAAGTGATGAAAATCTTTGCACATCTGATTTTCCAGTGTTTGATCCCACCTACTGCTTAAAAAAACTTTGAACAGCTTTAAAATGGAACAGCTCTCTTAAAATCAGATTATTCCTAAGCACCCACTCTGCCAGCTTTTGTGCTTTCGGTTTGCAGCTGCCTTGGATGCCCAGCAGCTCGGGTACCCGCGCTCAGAGGGCGTTTCTGCTAGCGACGGCCCTGTCCTTGCTCCTGTCACCGTGCTGCAGCGCGTCTGCTCCTGCCTACGTCAGCGAGACGCTCGCAGCGTAACGTGACGGCTCTGTGACGGTTCAGGTACAAAAAAGCAGGACACAATTCCGAAAGCCTGGATTTGGATACGATAATTTTAAAGCTGATTCACTGTTTGCTGCAGCAAACAGACTCAGTGTGTTCTAGCGCTTGCTTTATTGTAGCAAAAAATTACCAGTCTACTGCTTAGTTGGCAGACAGATCCAAGTAACCATACATGCATATATATAATATATAATATATATATGTATTTCAGCCACATAGGATTGTATCAGTCCCTTACTAAGGTACTGATTTTCTTTGCTTCCTCCAACAACAGATATGGATAATTTTAATGGCAATACACCTCCTTTAACGTTAAGCAACTAACAATATTCAATGTATTGCAGCTTATTTCTGGCAGGAAAAAAAAAAAAGAATGATAGAGCCATGTATTTCTTCAATACGATCGTGTTATTTACTAACAAAAACGTCCATAATCCTGCCTGCCGCAGGAATCAAGCAACGGGAGAGGCTGCCTTCGCCCGCAGGTCGGGCTCGCTGTCCGGAGGGAGCGCAGACTTCCAGGAGGGCCACGGCCGGCAGGTCCCGAGGACGAGGCCAGGGGTCCCCCCGCGGCCCGCTCCTCGCCTCCGGGGCGCGTTTGCCGGGACGCTGCAGTGCTGCTCGCCCGACAGGGCCGCGCACGAGGCTGGCGCGGAGCGGGAAAGGACAACGTGGCTGCTTTCCCGAGCGGGAGGCAACGCGCCCTCCCGCGTCCCCGCAGCCTGCTGATGATTTGTCCAAACCATATATCCTTTTCTAAAGAAACGGCAGTGAAAATGTTCTATAGATTTAACCACTGTCAGATGTTCTTTGAGCAGAATATTAATTTCTCTCCAGAGAACATAAACTTTTTGTTGTAATAAGCCGCCATCCTCTAAAGCCCTTTGATTTCTTCTGTCAATGCTGCCCCCAGACCGTAAGCGCAAGCATCTGCGTCCAGCCTGAAAGGTGTTTGAGTCCCGGCGAGGCTAAAATGGGAGCAGTTACACGAGCTTTTTTTAAAAACTGAGAATGTGAAATCTCACTACGCTAGCCACCGAAACGGTTTCCGTCTCACCAAGTTCATGCAGTGGTTTTACACTGTTAACAAAGCCACAAATAAACTGTCTGAAATAGTAGCAGTAATCGTAGTAATCTGTGTTAAAAGAAAAGAAAAAGGAAAAAAAAAAGCAGCGCCCTTTAGCCCTTTACCTGAGTGCCCCTGCCTGGAGAGCTGCTCAGGGCTGGGTCGCCTCCATTTGCTCTTTCTCCGTGCGAAGCCTTCCCTGGCAGCCTATGTGCTGGTAATTAATTGCTTCTGCTCGCAGTGATTCACTTGTCTTTGGATTTCATTTCAAGTTGATGACTTTCCGCGTATTACAGACCATTTGTAAATACGTCAGTTCCTGTTCAAATGTTTCACTTCATGCCCAGATATCATCCGGAGATAATCTGAAACAGGCACGCCGCACGGTACCTTCCCCCCGTCCTCTGAAGCGCAGCAGGTGCTGGGCCAGGAGACATCTTTCTGGATCGCAGGAGGTCTCGTCCTGCTCCGAAAGCAGCTCCTGCCCCCTCCTCCGGCTCCGCAGGAGCAGGTACGGCCCCATTTGACTTTAACCAGACCTGCAAGTGAGGTCCAAAAATTGTGGAAAGCTCACTTATCCCATCCCCGTTCATCTCCTTGATGCCCAGCAGCCCTTCTTCCCACTTTGCTCTGGCTAAGCAGGGCGCTGCGGTGCACGGCGTTGGCTGCCGCAGGAGCAGCCCATGGTAGACCACTGTGCGCTGGCGGTACGCTTATTTTATCCAGAGAACAGATTTTCAACTGGAGGAACTTTTCGAGAACCTAAACAAGCTGAAATTGAGATCGTGGCACAGCCGCGCTTTTAGTCTTGTCGGCACAGGTACTAACAGTGATGGCAAGGGTAGCTTCAGCAGAGGCTGGCAACCTCCGCAGGGACTGGAGACACTTGGTGGGCTTCTCTAAGTTGCACTGACGTCTAAGCTGTCGTATTTTAAAGTTACATTTACCTGGGCTAGGTGGGTTAAAGCTAGAGCAAGCACACCTACATACATCCTCATATGCTGGGAAGAAAATACTTCAGGAGATGCTGCTGCCACACATTTAAATGAATTCCGAAATTAAATTTCTTAGTGCCAGAGAAAATTAACCTCTTCTATCAATGCACTAGCAGCTAAGATTTCGGCAAAGGCTTGGTTCTAAAAATAGGATTAGGATTTGCATCACTTCTTCTTGGGTAAAAAGGTACTGCAACAAGTAGCTGCTGCGTTAACTCGCTGCTGTGCTAGGAAAGCCTGCCTGCTGCAAATCAGCTATCCGCAAGTACTACGTTTCACCTGGGCCACATATTTAAAGGAAACTTCTGGATATTTAATTTGTAAGACAATATTTCCAGCATGTATTACTCTGTTATTAGCCATAATGAAATCCAAATCTTTCATAGCTTATCCATCATTCTTGTCAGAGTTCTTGCTCACAAGCAGAGGTCCAATTTTCAAAATCAATTTTCCCACTTTTGGATGCATCATGTTTCGCAGCAGTCACTGTCTCTGCTTCAGACCAATATATTCTTTTACTGTACACCTAATAATTTAAGTTTGAGAAAGCGTATTTTATTCCATTCATTTCACAGATCCTAATATACATTCAGTAAGTAAACTGACCAAATCTAGAGAAAAGCTATAAGCTTTATCCTCATTCCTTTGGAGCTCAGCACTCTCAGCTTCATGTCTTCACGTTTCCTGAACTGATTGAAGAACTTTCCCTGGACATTTCTGAGGCTATGTCCTGGCCAGCCTCGCAACAACTGTTATGGCCAATTTTTCAGAGGTCTAATATTGAACTGAACTACTTCCTTTAATTTTTCCATGGCTGCCAATTTTTCTTGTTTTACAAACCAAGATTATCACTTTTTCTAATTGTGCAGTGAGGCCAGGGATCAGATTAGGATCACCTCTTTTCATCATTCACTTTATAAACAGTGTTTGAGTTACAGGGCTTGGCTGCTAGGAGCCCCACTTTCTGTCCATCTTTCCAGTCATTCAGCTGGGCTGTGATTTGAACAGACCATCTGGGCTCCTCATGGATGTTTCTCCTTCAAAAGCAGAGTTTTTCATATTTTTGGAGCTGACCTGAAATATCCTATCTGAGTATCTGTAAACTTCAAATTACAAGCACCTTTTTTCTCCTAATTTCCTATCTCATAGAGATCTCCGACTCACAATCTTTTTCTTAACCTATAGACTTCAAACATGATCTAAGATTCTTTGATTTCATTCCAGAACAGGTCTTTTAGCTTATATCTTCACTGTGCCAGGAAGTTCCAGGTTGGCCACAATTTCTCTGCTTTGTGCTGTCTTCTGGTAGCCTTTCCAGGTGACGGCAGTCCGACTGCTTGGCAAGACACTGATCCGGGCAGGTTTGTCCCAGAGGTTTGTATCCAGGCTCCCAGTCCTTTTGGAGAATTTTGTAAATGTCCCCAGATTTTTCTTTCTCATTGAAGGTCTCAGTCCTTCCAAGGTGGCTTCCAGACATTGCAGATTCATGTTTTAACTATATCTGGCAGTCTTTGACTTCTGCAAGTCCTGCAGAAAACAAGGTATTTGTGGGAAAAAAAAAGAAAAAAGAAGTAACAACATATTTCAGATACTGGTGTTTAAAAACACTGTCTGGATGTTCTGAATTAATATTGAGTTAGCAAAAGCCAAATGGCTCTATGCCAAGACTCAGCCTAAGGTGTGTTTTTACAGCAGAGCTATAAATGCACAAAATAAGTGGTTTATAATGGAAATTCTGACACACTTTTAATATTAAGGGCAGAAATACACTGGTTGGAGCAAATAAGTATTTGACAGCTGTAGTACTCACTGGTGTCAGCGGTATTGTGCAAACAGGTCCACTTGGATGGTAGGTTCCTCCTTTATCTCCTGGTGCTCCAGCCACATTGTTTCGAGGCAGACGGGCCCAGCCATATTCTGGAGCTTGTCCAGCTCTTTCTCCCAGCTGGTTGCAATGAAAAGCAACAACGGGGATTCACCAGCTGATGTTTGCAGTGCTCCCGAGCTTATGCCACTGACCTGGCTCCACTCGCATGGCGGCTTTTTTGCTTTCATAAGCTGGAAGATGGGAGTTTCCTTTGACATCCTTCCTTTCGAGTGGCTCCTTTTCCTATGCAGTGACAAGGGACTTGGGGTGGGAAGAATTACAGACCTGAGCCTACAGGCATTGCGTTCAATATGAAACTCACAGTTGGAAACCGTCCTTGAAAAGCTACCGATAATGGAGCCTGTGATTGCCCGGAGAAAGGAGCAACCTTGAGTAATAATCAGGATAATCTATGACTTTATGCAGGCATAATGATTATTGACCTGCTGCAAATGTGATAATATTAAGAATGTGTTTGTGATGATGAAGAATTTTGCAAGGCTGAAACATCATACAAATAAATACCATATATAACATCATATGGTATATTCCTAACGTCCAAAAGCAGGGGATGGTTTTACTTGCACATGAATGCTCTAATTATTCACTGATCCTAGTTGCCTCCTATCAACATACTATTTACCACACAAATATATAAAGTCAAACAGGGAGGAAGGCGTGTGAAAAGGCAGAAGTATTTTTCACCAAAAACATCCAAGATGACAATTGTCAGAAATAGCCATCTGAATGGTATGCACTAGCTCTGTATCTGATCTGTCCGCACTGCGTACATTAAACCAGAGATTTCCAAATACAGTCAGGGGGGTTATGGAGATCTTTCCTACCAACCTAGCTTCCTGAGAGATCTTTGGAAAAAAGACCATCTTGATTTGCAGTCATGTTCTGGAGGGAAACCAAGAGAGAAAGGAGTCGGATATTTGATTACCAGAATAGAGGTTTTCAGACACACACGTACACAGACTTACATAATACGTATCTTGAGCATATTTGGTACTTCATACGCAAGAGGGAGAGCAAAGAATGTGACTGAAATCGAAACAGATGACAAATGAACAAAGGATGACGGATTAAACTTCCCAAGTAGCATGCTAGCCCTCTGTGCTGTGACCCTACGCTTAATGCACAGATTAACTGCAACAGCGAATAACAATGCAGAAAGCTTTTTCTTTTATATATCTTTAAACAGAGAGGAAATGAAAACCAAATAACTTATTACTTAAAAATAATCTATCTGGACACGAAATAAAACATTTGTGACTATGAACTAAGATTCATACCCTTATTTCTAACATCTTCCATTAACACCCTCAGGAAATTTAACACAATTAAATTAATGTTCTGGAGGGTATGCTGGACTGAGGGAAGCAGAGCCTGGGGCACACTAACTGGCTGCAGTCTTTAAGAGAGTCTAACAGCTTAAAGGCACAAGCAAATTTTACTTGCATCTTGAGGATATTATTCATAAATTTACATTAGCTTAGTCTGATAGATTCTAAGGGCATTTATAGAATGCTTGGAAATTAAATCAAACTCAAAAAAAAAGATATTATTTTGTTTCAAACTCAAACAGGCTGCTTGTCTCAGGTTTGAAAATCTCTGTGGTTTCCTATAGAGCTTCCTGTAAAAACAAAATGCTGTATAATGGTTTAAGACAGGACTGAAACACTATTGATCAAAACACAAAGTTGAATGCAAGTCAAGAATGCAACGGGAGCTGATGGAAAGCCAGCATCCTAAAAAAAGCTTAACAAGAAGATTGGACGCGTCAATATTAATGTAATTGGAAATTTTTAAAAAGCTGCAATTTCAGAAGAAAGTCAGTGCTTACAGGAGCTCATGCTTTTTACGTTGGACAGATTACCAGAGTTAGGTAAGCGGTCCACAGTCTGCCTCGTAACTAAGACAGTTCTTGCCTCTGTCTTAGGTTTCTCTCAGAAGATACAAAGATTTAGACAAAACTTAAGGGATGCTTAAGGTCTTTATGCTCTAGAGAAACTCAGCATTGAAAATGTAAAGATAACAACTGAGTATTTCTTTTTTATTTGCATAAACAGGTTCAGGATAACCACACAAAACTTCTTCCTAGACCATCCCTGTGCCCGTACAAGATCAACGACAGACCCACGTTTCCACCTCGGGAACAGATGCACAGCAGCAAGCGTAAAGCAGGTAGCCACCTAGGGTGCACCTATTAAAATATTCCAATCTATGTTTGCGTTTGACATCCCATCCCTGAGCCTTGCCTGGCTCGGGTGCTGTGTGCAGGGCGCCTGCCCCTGCTCTCCCCAGCAACTTTGGTGTTTCTTGTTTGAGGGATCACGGCAGAGCTCCAGGCAGTCGATCGCTTATCTTCTCTCTCTGTTCTGGCAATGAAGGATGAGTGGCTTCATGATCAAGATCTAAGGTGGGCCTAGGAGATGCGGATTCAATTCTTTTGCCTCTGAATTCCTCGGTGCTGTTGGGCACCTCAGTTAAAATCTCCCTGGCTCAGGCCATGGGACAACCTTTGGGAGAAGCTGGTGTCAGCCAGGAACTTCCCACATGGTTCAGAAACCACCAGTTTTGCTCAATATACCTGCCCAACACAGTAGATTCCTAGAGCCTGCAGCAGTACTTCCCGGGAATATGAGGCAATGCGAATGATGGCTGGATAATCACTAGCTGGGGAGATTTAAGATTTAGATTTACTATAAATCATGACTGTGGTCACTGGCTACACTGGTGGCCCCTATGAATGCTGCACATATTTACTTCTATTTTTTGCTTCCCCTCTAACCTATTTACATTTGTGTGTTTATTTACCCGTTTCTTTCAGCCATAAACCTGGCTTAAGAGCTTTCTAGGACCACATTCATTTACAGTCTCGCAGAATACCTCCTATGACAGGACCAGAACGCCTAATTGGGGATTACAGGTACCACTACCCTCACAGAAAAAAATAGCAATCGTTATAAGAACGTATTCTTGCTTTAATGAATAATTTGCCGCTAATAATGTTTTCTTTCTTGTCATTCAAGTGCCTTTCCTTCAGCATACAGTATGCTTTGCTGCCAGCTGCACCTCCAAGCATTGCTCCCACCAGCTGAACACAAGTCACGTTCTCCTTTTGGTTAGCTACTGATAGGAGTGCCAAGTTGCAAGGGTTTGGTACTCTTCAGCCTCAGTGAGACCTGGGAAAACTGTGTTTGGATTTGGTAAATGGATCTGCGGACCAAGGTCATCAGAGAGGAAGGCAAAACAACCTTTTCGGCACATAAGAGAAGCCAGGACTTTATACTCAAAACCAAACATCTCCAACCCCTACCTCGGAAACCAGGTAGCCCAAGTTCTTTGGAAATGCGGCATGTACAGTGAGGAACAAAACGTTCCCTATCTATCAAAGGTCTGTCTTGCTTCAGGACACAAGGAAGCAGAAGAAAATTTTGATTTGGGAAACCAAAATTTTGGTTCCTTTTAATGGCAAACAGTATGCGAGACTTTAAATGTACTGGCTTCAGCCTGAATTAAGAGATAATTATAAATTAATACACACACACCCTTTATCAGTTCTGGTGATACTAAGCTGTTCCAAAATGTGGTACAAAGCATATTGGCGCTCTGCTTAGTCTATGCGTTTTTTAAATCTGCATATCTACTTCACATATATTAAAGTTAATTATTTTAGTGGCTCTTTTCATGTTTGTACATATATACACATAGAAAAGGCAGAGAAGGGCGAGATTGCTGTATTTCTAATATTCTGGTAATGGAGGTTATTTTCAGGCAAACTTTTGTCATTTAATGGATCTACAAGAAGTTTTCCTCCTGCCTTCCCTACATATATTTTCTGGACAGTCTGATACCTATTATTTACTGTGCTATTTACTTCAGTAAGTTTTTTGGGTATGTGGTTAAAAACAAAATTTCTTTCTTTTTTTATTTTTTTTTAATACATATAGTCAGTCCTGATGTGACCTGTTGAGCTTAAGGAAAGTATTAATGCCTCTGGGGAAAAGGAAAGGACCTTTAGCAAAACAGTTTATTCTCCTTTCTGCGATCAGGGTTTTTTTGTCTCATATGATTCTTGTTGTTTTCTTAGGTTAATTTTAAATATAAATTAAGGTTTATGTTAGTTTAATCTCTCTATTTGGATGCTGTTGATATGTGGTATGTGCCCAGATCTTCTCCAGCTGTGCCTTGGAAATAAGGAAAAGGAAGGAGTCTGACAGCAGGTCTTGTTGCTCCCCAGAGCAGCTCTCCAAATCGACATCAGCCGCAGTGCTTACTTTGGACCAGCCTTCCTCCTTTTATTAGCACTTTGCTGCTTTTCTGGGTAAGCATATCAATGGATTTTTTTTGTTTGTTTTAATATTTGTTTTGGTGCAAAACAAAGCTAGCCTGGGAGAAGCATTTCAGGCAGAAATCTCATGACTGATAAGTTAGACTAGTAAGATTTTAAAACCAGATTAAGAGTTAAGGGTTTTCTTGGTTTTACTTTCTTTGGAAGAGGTAGGAACTTGCAAGCATTCCTTTTGGTGCAGTGATGCTCAGGACTTTTGAGTGCCCCAGCATCCTTTTCTGACACGATTTAAGAGAACAGATTTTTCTTTAATAATGTTAACCATGACATTAGGTTTAAAGAAAGATAAACATCCACCGTTCAACAACTCAACAAACTGCTACGGTTCAAGCAGCAGAAGAGCTAGAATGTTTCCGCGATGGCGCAGGAGCCGGATGTGGAAAGTTGGAAGGTTCCTGGAAAAAATACGTGCCATAGGAACTCCATTTTGTTCTATTTTGAAACCATCGGGGAAAATGAGGAATGCAGGCCATGAGCAGAAACCCAGCCCCAAGCAGGGGGAGGGCAGCTCTTGCCGTCAGGGAGAACATCGCTGTCCTGGTGACGCTCCCCTACCCGGCTGCTCTGCACCACGGTGCAAAACCCTTCTCCTAGCCCTTGTATGGAGGCACGGGACCAACCCAGCATCAGGGAACCCGCTGCAGAAAGTCAGTCTCGACAGAACAGCAGAAATCCTAGAATCACTCAGACAAAGATAAATGTGTTTCTTAGAGCCTGTCTAGACTATAAAAAGATGGGTCCTGGCCCTCGTTGCCAGGCCTGGAGAGGATGTGGTCAGCCGGGTTCATTTGATCATGTATGTGGTTGGACTGCACAAAACTCAAACCATTTTGCAAAACCAGTACTTGCTGAAAATATTGCTCTAACCCTAGCAGTAGCCCCCTTGGACAGACAGTGTCAACCTGCCAAATATAAAAAATGAGGTTTTGTTAAGCTACTTGTTATTAGCTGCTCGAACCTTGACTGCAGCTGAGTGAAGAAACCCCAACGTTCCCACGATGAACACATGGCTTAACCAAAATATGGGAGGTCCTTTCCTCAGAGAAGACGACAAGCCTAAGGAATAATTGTTAAAATAAATATTCAAAAACTTGGCTCTCTTTCTTCACCTACACAAAAAAGAACAGCTAATCCATAAGCCAAAATTTTTCACTAACTTTTAGAAAGTATTTCTCTTTTGAACGCAGCGTACTTTGATCTTTGTATATGAAATACTTAATCTTTCAGAGTAATCATAATCAATGTCCAGTCTCATTTTAAAGTATAATTTGTGACTTTAATATTTTCAATGTTACTTTGAGGAAACGTGAAATACATAATTCAATCGGTATTGTCTGGTCTGATGTCACACATGTTAAAAATGGAAGTTAACATATTCAAAATGTTTATATCTTTCAGAATTTTAAATTGTGCCTATGGGACAATATTTCATCATTCACAAGGTTCCAGTTTCCCCTGAGAGAAGTCCAGTTGATTCCAGGATGATTTGATTTCTACCTGACAATAGAAGACAAATTGGCTAAAAGTAGATTTGGGATCATATTAAGGAATTATTCTGCTTGCCAAGTAACATTATCCTATAAGTATATAAAGTAAAAACCACTATAGTAAAGGAACATTTATATATTAAATATTTCTATACAAAGAGAAACTGACTGAGAAATAACGGCACACAGCTTTCTTCTATCTGTGCAACTGTAACTACATAGATAGGGCTGGCTAAAAAGCGGGCAAAGGCTGGGGTACGCTGCAGGAAAGACTACTTTTAGGAGAGTAGATAAATGGAAAATGAAGAGCATGGAGGACATTCACTAACTCCAGAGCAAAGCATTGCGACAATTTAAACACAGGTCAATACAAGCAAAAGTTTATATTGACAGAAACCTGATCTAATGCAGCACATACCACATGATATTTAGCAATACCAAACAAAAATTAACAAAAAGCCAAAGCTCTATCCTGCAAACCCTTTAGTGGGACCCTCCAAGCCTCACATTTTCATGACTTATTTGTGATTGTTATTTTAAGATTGGATAAACAGTACTACCTTCAGTTGCCTTAGAAATAACATTTCTACTATTTTGAAATTTTTTTAGTCAGGCAATATTCCTTGCCCAAATGAGAAGGACCAGACAACAGGATGGTAGCATCTTTTTTTTGGAATAGCTTTAATGCGTGCCCTCTGGAGGAAAAAAGAAAAAAAGAAAAAAAGAAAAAAAAAAAAGAAAAAGAAATGGCCCATGTTCCCTAGATGAGAAAATATCAAAGTCCTTCATGTACAAAACTATTTTATTTGCAACGGCATTCATCTGATCCAGTTCTGAAACAGAAACAGAAATAAATGCAGACAATATCTTCAGAAGACAGAAAGAAAAGAAAGTCTTATGTGCCATAAGAACTATTGTTATTAGAGTTTTGCAAGAGGCATCAACAAAATTAAAAATAGGTGGCAAAGCCAAAATTAATTAAATGCTTATAAAAATGAACATTCACCATCTCCATTCCTTTCCACCAGACACCTCCATCTGGAATTTATTTTTAGGATGCTCATTCCTTCTCACAGGTTCAATGCTACCCATTTCACACCATTTAGCTATTGAAAGCTCTCGAAATTCCGGGCCAGAGAAGCCAGAACCCAGTGTATTTCACAGTGATGTAGCTAATGTGTCAGACTTGTAAAATAGCTCTTAGTGGTAGACCCCCATTTAGAGAAAGACGGAAACTAGCTTTAAATACTTAAGGCTTTAATATCTAGTCCATTACACTGCAGCAAGGTCTTGTAAAGAGTCAATTATGGGATACTTCTGATTTGATCCACATGCAAGGGAAATCCGCTTCTTTGCCTTTAAACCTCTGTAGTAAGTGTCCTGTTTAAATAATTAGTGACACTTTTTCTTTGATCAAATTGATTCACATTGTTATTCTTTTATGTTAATTTAAAACTTAATCCATGTAAAATCCAAGACAGATCTTAATCCATCATTTGGAGAGCTTTTATAAAAAGGCACTATGATGAGATTTTCCAGAAAACACGACAGGTTAAGGACAGTAGTGAACTAATTTGAAGCAAAATGAAACTTCTTCCCCTTCTGAGAAATCTGTGAATCAGCAACCAACTTGATTCTAGTAACATGGGTAAGCAATGGGACAGCTTAGAAATAATTCCAAGTGAAGATACAAAGTTAGCAACTATTATGACACAAAAAAAGAATTCTCCAGCATATTTAAGGATGAAGCCAAAATATGAGTGTTTCCTGCCATTAAAATATGTTAATCGTGGAAAATATTTTAAAGTTAACTGCAGTCATTTTAATTTACATCCTTGCTTTCATTCAAAGCTTTGCTGTCCAGGTTATTTGGAAGTTAACAGTAACAAATACAAGTGCCACACAGCCACTGCTGTAGCTGAAAGGGATCTCAGGCCAGGTAGAACTAGTTAAAGTGCTCAGACAATAGAAGAGGTAGAGGGAAAAAGT
This sequence comes from Rhea pennata, assembly GCF_028389875.1. Taxonomy (NCBI): domain Eukaryota; kingdom Metazoa; phylum Chordata; class Aves; order Rheiformes; family Rheidae; genus Rhea; species Rhea pennata. Next base: position 3,406,092 of record NC_084682.1, read on the forward strand.
AGTCTCACTATTTAGCATTTCACGCCCATGCCCTTGTATTTAACACGATATTTCTATAAATCTATGAACGAGAGGCTGGCAATATAGTTAAGTGTATAAGAGCATAAGTATTTTAGCCTTGCCCAATTCCATAAATTCAATAAACAATACTAACTTTTTACTTGCTGTATGCAGTCCAATAATTTGAAGTAGTATGTCTACAATGAAGTACAGATTAGTTACAGTCTTAATAGAACCTGAACTGATAATTTGTGGGTAGCACAGTTACATTTTACCATCACATTTCAATAATGGCAAAATTATGGCTTCTAATACTAAAAAAATCTGTTACTAGACACTGCTGTTTAATACAATGGAGGCATGGGAACTATTTTGCTAAAACAGTGCTGTGTGTTTCTTCAAAAGGGTTGATGGTGAAGTACTCAAACTTTCCCAGTGTTTTCCTAAAATATTACTGCAATATTGCAAAAGAAATAATAACAGATAATATTTTACAATAATTAAAAAATATTTAAGGAAAAGAAGATGACCATTTCGTTTAACTGTATGACAAAATCCTTGAGTAAAATTGTTTTAGAAAATTACTACTGGAACGCAATTACAGTCAAATTTCTACTTGCGAATGAACAGCTAGCTCTTGAGGACCTCTGCTGTTCACATGCTGCACGGTAGCAACCACCCGTCCAGAATATCGTCTCCTCTCAATAGCAGAGGTGAGCAGTCTTGCTGCAATCGCGCTGGCTGTACATATTGCAGTCACGCTGAAATTTGAAAATGGCTATTTCATCGAGTATATCCTTGATAATTTTGTAAGAGAAATAGCCAATATTTCAATTCAGCATTTGTGTCACTCATGTTTAAATTTGTACTGTACAACAGGACAGTGAAAACTGGAGATTTGCATATATTTTCCTTTTGCCCTTTTAACTTTGGTGGAGTAGGCAAAAAATTCACAGATAGGCTTGGCACCCAAGAACGATGGCATATATGGTCTGATGTGCTTTACGCCGATAAATCAAACTGATGATGGCAGGAAATCTTTGCGCAGTTCTGTCTACATACGAAGAGTCTCCCTCTTCTAGGCCTATGGCAAACCAAAACTCCTAAAACCCATACGCTGGAGACAACAGCAACGAGACGACCATGCTCTTCAGCCTTCAGTGTCTGATCCAGCTGCCCACCTGCCGGCACTGAGCGTTCTTGGAGATGCCCTGGGGTCTCTTGGGTGCCCTCGAGCTGCCACTCCAGAAGAGCAGAGGTACTTGCAGCTCCTGCTGCATTAGCAGAGCAGCTCAAATGGCACGAGAGCCCCAACCATGAGCTGCCAGCTCGACTCGCTAATCACCAAGCATCACTGGTTACAACCCCACTCTTACATACAAGGGAAAAATATTAAAGGTGGGGTTACAAACACCATGGCGGGGGAAGAACGGCTTGTTATTAAATTAAGGAGGAACTTCCTGGCCATGAGAAAGGTAAGCATTTTACTCTGCCCTTTAGGGTTTAGGAAAGCCCCCTCTCCATAATGCCTGAGTGAGGTACATACACAATTCATATGCAAGCATCCACTGACCTGCCTGTTCTGCACACATATAAAAGCTGCTGGGATATATTCTAATCTCATTTAACCTAGTAATTATCCTTTATTAGGAAAGAGCTTTTATTTTGCCAGGAAAAGCTGGACAATAAAATTTTGCCCCAGAAGTGCTATTCAGCTTTTGAGTCTCATTTGAAGAATGACTGTACAAACACAGAATACAGTCAATGCTCCAGCTCCACCCTCGCTGTCCTGCCCTTGACCAGCATTCTCCTTTTAGAGGTATTAAATCTTGGCAACATCCATAGCAGTTCCCACTTAAGCTGAAGTAAGTACATGTACAGAAGGGCTCTGTCAACATATCTGAGTGGAAAGATGTTTGGATTAACTAAGAAAACCTATTTCAAATCTCAGATAATAAAATGTCCTCCTAAATCCTAATTGCAACTTTCATCTTGTGTCTTAGACCTTGCCACCAGCTGATGTGCCGATACAGATCAAGTGTTTAGTTTGATAAATGCGGCTTACGAGGGTCTTGGTATTGCTGACTGACAGAGTAGCTGAATAGGATCCAGGCTTCTAAAGGTGATTATCTGCCTAAAGAAGGAAGAAGATGAGCACAGGACAACCTTGTTTGTCATTTTGCGCACTTAATCAGACAAAGCTCATAAGACTAAGAGCTTCTCTATACTATCAAAAATAAAACAAAAGCAGCTTTCAAATAAATTACACTACCATTTTACAGTGTGTGGGGGGGAATCCATAAACATGCATGTGAGAATTATCTTCTGGTTGCTATTTTCCAGCAAAAGAACTTAAAACTGCAATGTTAAATCCTATTGCTAAAGAGTCTTTTCCTTAGGGTATTGAGTCTGGAGTTTACTACAGCTAGATCTCACTATACAATACTCACAAAAAGCAGAATTCTTTCTGTAAACAGTGTATATCCAGGTAGAGAGGAACTAGATACCAAGGGCAGTTGTTTTAGTTTAAATTGTTACCTAACATAAATAGAATTATAATGCTCCTTTGAGGAAGACACCAGACTGTTAAGGCTAAATCACTAATGCCCTTTTACTGCCTTGAGATAACACCAAAGGTATATGGTCATTAATTTATCTTTCTGTCTGCGCAAGAAGTGCATAAAGTGATTCTCATATAACATGATTGAGTGGTATATTTCTCACTATATGGATTTAATTTACAAAGCCTTACTTTTAAAGAAGGTTAATGTTTTTAATTCTCAATTTGTATTAAATCAATCTAACACAAACTCTTAGCTAAAGAAATACAAAATACACTCCACAGATTTTCTACAAAACAGAAAGCAATCTGTAACACCAGTGTAGAGGTTATAGTAACTCTAAAGCAGAACCAAGAATAAACCTTCTTCTTTCCACCCTCTGTCAGATTTTCCCTTTTGGAAGTGCAGAGAACTCCATGAAAATGAATTGTTCTTCTCTTTCTCATGTAAAACAATAAAGCTGGCAGTAAGGTGAAATGAGACATTTCTCAGACATAATCAAAATATATACAAATAAACAACATCTCAGGGGTCACAGGGGACTCCACTATTTAAATGGAAAAAAAAATGAAGAAGTAATAGACATGCCTAAGTAACACTGCTTTAATATTAAAAATTCAAGAAGAAATAAAGGATTGAAAATCTCAGCTGAAATGCTTAAATCCAGAATAAAATTTAAACATGTAAAATTGGCAATAACTGGTTATTACCATTATTATTACAATTTAACAGCAACTGAATCTGTTTCGTATTGAGAGGTTCTAGTCTTCATTTGTACATTACCTACAAAAAATGTTTAAGAAGCCAATTATCATAAAACGAATGTCCAAAGTAAAGGCTATTTTCTCTAAACCTTCAGCATGTGAGTAGTCTCACTGGCCTCAACAGGACTATTCACTTGAGTGCAGTTTTGCAAGCTCCAGTACTGACACTAAAAACACTTCTTGGCCATTGACTAGCGTTAGAATAAAAGTATTTCAGTTCATAATTTCAAAAGCATATTTATCTCATGTCAAGCATTTTAGCTCACTGATTTTTGGCAATATCATTTATTACTACTACTTTCATAGTTGAAATGTTTTGATTATCAATTCTGTCAATCCAAGTAATTTCCAAGTGTCCTGTAATCACACCTAATTCTACATCTAAATCATTAGAAGGATAAAGCTGTTATACTTGTAATGGTATTTGTCCTACTTTGAACATTACCAAACTGTTTTATCTAATCCTTTAGGAAACACCATAATGAGGCTCATCTAGTGGCTTCAAGTTGTTAGGAAGGCAAACTAAAAGATTTAGCTCCTCAGTCTGTCTCTAAATCTTCTAAGTGAAAGATGATTTACAGTTAAGCTATGAAAAATGCGACCACTCTCAAGTCTGGAAAGTCTCAATCTGATTTCAGCAAACTTAAATCACGAGAAGAGATTGCATCTCACTAACTATTTTTTTGCTTACCTAGGGAGTCAGCATCTGGTGTGAAACATTCATTAAGTTATAAAAGGTTTATAGAGCTGTCCAAGCTTCCATTAGGAAAAATTGTTAGATTTTTCACTGCAAACACTTATCTGAAAGGTTAAGTTTATATGCTTCTGTGTTTGATACCTGCAATAATATTGTCAGCTGGATAAGGAACGTTTCTCTTTTCCTTTTCCCAAAAATGTTCTAAAATCAAATCAAATATAATTAATTATTACGAGGAAAAATTAAACTCATCTAAATACATTAAGTGCTAATCAAAATTAAGGGAAACTGTGTGTCGGGGGGGATGGGGCTTGTTACGATGAGCTCTCTGTGAATTACCCGACCTCCAAAGCGCCTGCGGAACAGGACAGCGCTGACATTGCTAGAACCTTAAGATGTTTCTAAAGGCAAGACTATATTTCGCTTAGAATTTAAAGCAAAGACGTAACAAACTACAGCTTCAGAGTAAATAAATCAAGAGGTGAGAAGGGGAATGGAACCTGTGGACACTATTCCCACCGAAATGGAGATGCATTCGTAACCAGGCTTTTGAAGCTTGGCGCTTGCCTCTCACATAGCGGAGACTCGTGTTCCAACCCACCCCGGCACCAGCTCCGTCCCACTCTTGGCTCGTCCGAGCCTCTATCCAGCTCTCACAAGCAGGGCAGAATGCGCAATACAGCTCCGCACCCAGCATCACCCAGCGAACTGTGAGCAGTCGCCTGCAGTTTGAACAAAACTCGAATCTCCAATAAACCAGTGCAGGCTGTTTTGTTGAAGGAAACTGAAATTTTCATTTCACAATTAAACCTTGTGCAGTATAAAAAAGACAAAATTGAAGCTGGAGTCAACTCAAACGATAATTCATGACAGGGTCTGAGAAGCTGAATTTAACAGGAAGTTAATACTGAAAGAAAGGAGAAAAGAAAGAGAGAGAGAGAGAAAGAAGGAAGGAAGGAAAGGAGAGAAGGAAAGAAGAGAGAAAGACAGCAAAGAAAGAAAGAAAGAGGAAGGAAGGAAGGAAGGAACAAAGGAAAGAGAGAGATCTAGCCCAATATTGACCTAATATTTCCTTAGAGAAATGGATTCCAAATGTCAGTGCTGAGACTCACTTCCTGCAGTCTTTGCCGGTAAAAGCAGAAGCATTGACTTCTGCCTCCTCTCCCCCTCGGCCTTTGGGAGCCCTGCAATTACAGCACGTACTTGACTCAGCAAGCTCGCGCTCGTCTTCTGTCCTCGCAGCGCCCCAAACCAAACATCCTCGCCACGGAGAGCAGAGGGAGCGAGGCTGAAGTAAGCGCGGAGGGCGAGCTGTGAAGAAGAGAGTGGGAGGAAGCTGGAACAAACAGCTTGAGGGACGCGGAAGACCTTGTTATTAGAGGCTGCTCCCATGGAGGAGGACAGGGAACGGGCACGTTAGAGAACTCCAACCTCCTGGTGGCAGAACCTCCTGGTGATCCAAGGACAGCAGGAGCCAGTTGCAGGGCTTCCTGCACAGAGGTCTGGAAGAACGAGAGCAGGCAACCCCCCAGAGCTAAGCTCCGGAGAGCCTCCGTATCGTCTCGGCCCTGGAAAACGGGGCAAACATCTTTTCCTAGGTGAATTTTAAATATCCGTGCTCATTATTATTATTATCCTTCCTACCATATGAATTCACTATTCTTTCTAAACTGCAAGAAAGCAAAACATGCTGTGGAAAAGTAAAATCGTTGCATGTTCAGGTTTCTATCCACAAAACAGAGGAATTGACTGTCAAGACTTAACAAATGTTATCCTGATACCACATATGCTCTTGCTGGTTTGGGCCTTAAGCAAAAAGAAGAGAAGAGCAAAATGGATATTTTAAAATTATAATTATTTTTGCTTTCATAAAATCTCTTACGTGTCTCTCAGGAACAAAATAATTATTGTGTATTAAAACCCACAGTTCGGCGAGAAGGACCGAAGCCCCATGACTGCCAATGAATTCAGGTTTCGGTGAGATGCTGCAATGACAAATACATGAGGGAGGTGACAGCTGTCATTCTAAGACGCCCTCATACTAAATATCAACACTGTAATGTCTACACTACGTTTTTATTCCAGAAGAGTTTGTTTTAGATATAAACATTTAAATAAAACAGCATAGGGAATATGTAAACTACATGTCAAAGTAGTTGCTTTTGATCCTAGCAATCGCTCCCAATGAGTGCCAAAGAGAATTATTTTATTTCAAAAATATTCTTCTGCTTTAGAAAGCAAGTTCTGTACATTCAGCGAGTATTTCATTATTTTATAATCACTGAGGTACAGAAGCAAGTATGCTATAGCTGGCACTGTATGCAAAGTTTTTTTTTTAAAAAAAAGGTAATGCAAAAAGTAAAGCACAAAGGAAAGACTAGGAGGAAAGGCATAAGTTCAGAAAAGAAACTTTAAAATGGTTTTAAAATACAGGTGAATGCATATCCAACACATTTATCTGTAAAACTAGTGAAGTGCTTAGAATAGCCACAAATTTATTATTCAACAGCTTTAAATGAAAGCTGAAGAAAAGATTAAAACATAAAAGTTAGCACCATGGGTTAATGTGTCCATTCTTCCTTCCTCTCAAGAATATATTCCAACGGAAAACTGGGGAAGAGAATGTTTTCATGGACTGTTCAAAGGGCTACGTGCTGTGCAGTGTTGAGTGGTTTTCAGTTTGAATAGCACTATAAGCACACCTGCTGAAACACCGTTCTTCAATTAATATTTACTTGGGGAACAGGAGTATGGTTTTTGGAGTTTCTTGCTATGACACCATTGAAAACATAATTTGAAAATGTTATTTCATTAGTACCTTTTCAGTGATCTGCATTTGACTGTTAATCTGTTCTGTGCTTTTGTTCTGTTGTGCTTATCCAAAGCCTTTATTATTAGTGACCTGCTATTCATAGAACCTGTGAAAAGTTTAGTACAACTAACGATTAAATGAAGGGATCTCTAAAAAGAATAACTTTTGTGGCATTGGGTGTAACCTAAAAATGGGAGCTGGTGAATATTATGCACTTCACTACATTGATATCTTAACTAAATTCTATATGAAAGCTTTATCATACATGAAAAAGTCCTTCAATGCTCAAGGCATTGTAAAGCTCAGATATTATTTCCACTCAATCAAGTGCTGACAATAACAGAACAAAACGATGTATGACTAAGGTAGATCAAAATGAACATCTGAAACATTCTCTAAAACTGTGAATTGCTTACTTATTCTAAAGAATGCATTCATTTGCTTTGAACTTCCTTTTGCTATGAATGATGACAGCGAAGAGTCAAAATATATGTATGGACAAACATACAAGCATCTTCAAACAGACTCATTATTTCTCTCCTAGCTCTGAATCGATTTTTTTTTTTAATTTTTCTTTCATTCCTTCCTTCCTTTATTTATTTATTATTCAGGCATTCTTGATAAAGGGAACGCAGTTCTAGACATATGATCCAGGCTTGCAGCTCTGAAAAAAGAACTCTGCTATAACATGGAGCAATGTGAACCTGTGGCATTTCGTTACCCCACATCTCCTTACAAAGGTGATTCAGTGTGGACCAAGCATATCTCTACAGACATAACTCTGTTTTTCAAACCCACCCATGTTTGCCCAACTGGTGAGACCAAACAGCATGGTTTTTTTGTGATGGCTTCACAGCACGGCCATCATAATAGCATGGTCACAGCATGGGACAGCATGACCTCACGGAGATCAGGACGCTGATCACCACCCTCAATCAGAAAGGCTTTAATAGTGTTCACCTTGTAGCAGCCTCAGGCTGATCAGAAATCATGTCATTTGACATGAGAAGTTCCATAACCCTTGAGCAAGCACCAGACCTATCTGTGATGGATTTTCCTTTTCTATGGTCACTAAGAAAACAACGGTTGACCTTATCCACACTTCAGGAATTTGGGGGAACCACTAAATCACAATCAAGCTATAGCAGACATGAATCTCTGCATACAGAACAAACAATTACAAGGCACAAGATTTTGACATTCCAAATGTAACTATATTTTCACCCCTCTCCTTACAGATGATACACACAAAAACTTGATACATACAGATATTTACTATGCTGTAAGAAGTAGTTTCCATTCTGCTAGGTTTGGTGGACTTGTACTGAGACCAAAGAACAGAGACCTGCTGGAGGTCAGGTCTTCGCTACACCCCAGAAGTGCCCATCACACCAATTACAACTTGCCTTCATGAAAGGTGAAATTGCATAGCTTTCACAAATTAAAAAGCTTCATGAAAAAGAGAAAGAATTACAGAAAGACTACAGAGAAATATTCTTTCACAGTTATAAAGGATGTCTTCCCGACAGGAGTCTGACAGCATGGCAGCTTCTCCATCTACACAGGAGCTGGAGACTACAGTCCCAGCCCTTGGTTTCACAGGACTTGCCAGAGCAAACAGCTTGTCCCTATTTCACTCTCATAATTCAAAAGCTAGTGGTAACTTAACATAGTCATTAAAAATAATTTTGTTACACTTTGTATCATGGTGGTTCACTTTACAAGACTTTTACAGGATTCTGTACAAATATGTCTGGCAAATTACCTGCTTATATTTAAGGTTGTGGCATTAATCTTGCAAATGCTTGACTTCACAGTTCTAACTTTATGCACAGCAGATCCATTTGACTTGCAATTAATTGAATAAATATTTATCTGCAAGCCTCTGGATGAAAATCTTAAAACTTTACTTGTAATATCTGATTTCAGCATTATAGGTGAATCATTCACAAATTATGTCATATGAATGCCTTATTACTAAGAATTTACTAATGGGCCTTTCTACACATATTTCAGTGGCCATTTGACCTAGGTTTGAAAAAAATGTTGGTAACTAAGATTCAGACAAGCACAAATAGTGAGATTTTCAACAACGCCTATGTTCTTAACTCCTACTGATTTCAGACCAGCTTCTCTCCTTATTAACTCCTACTCAGCAAGAATACTCACCACACTTAAAGTCAGGCCTAAGTTGGTGTTTTGCTGAACAAGCAGGAGAGTGGCTTGCTCTGTGTCACTTCAAACTCATCCCTTAGGCTGTCATGCATTTCTGCTTCAGGAATGATTTGCTAAAATAAACTGAGATAAAACCTTACAGAATACAGGAAAGAGGACAATCAGGCCTGAATGCTCTGTAATGTTTAATAGAAAAATAAAGCTATTTGCAAAAAACAATTAGATTTGAATATAAAAATATTTATTTCAATAGAATTATCAGCATTTAGATTAATATTATCATAGGATTTAGTTTAGACGTTGGGGCTGGGTTAAAATAATGCTAGTGTTATGCTGCCATCTGCAGCTGAAGAGCGCTAGTTTCTTCAGTAGCTCAAGTCCAGGGCTTGTATTTGAAGATATGCACTATTTTGGTTAAATTTTCACTATTTTTGGTTAAAATCAGCTCTCCTTAGTTACAACCTACAAATCTATTCTAGTTGCACTGTCTTGTATTACTAAGAGAAAACTAGTGAGAAATTAGAAAGGCTAGTCCACCTACGTGAGAAATTCAGAAGAGCAAGGAGAGAAGAAATAATTGAAAGCTTTAAAGAGTACGAAATAAGACAATTAAGTGCATAATAGTCTGTATTTGTGAAAAGCATATTTCAATCTGTTCTTTACTTAATATTTGAAAAAAGATATTAGTTAATCATTGTGGTTTCTTTCTTTCTTTTTTTCTTTTTAATTTCTGAAGATGTCCTTATCTGTTTGTACATACTCTTATGAGCAAGTTGACTCACTCAGGAGCTTTATAACCACTTTGCTGAAGGAACAGAAGTTATAGTAACAAACTTTCACTTGTATGCTGACCAGAACTGACTCATGTTCTGGTGAACAGCTAACAGACTCCATGCCCACGAGACCCACACTTGTCTCTGCAACTAGAAAGCTGTGTAGCAACAAGAGACGAAAAATCACATTCATCTTTCTTTTGTCTCAATTTAATAACCTGCAAAGAGGGTCTTAATAGTGCTTTAGGCATCTCAGAAGGCTGCAAAACTTAAATGTTCCAAGAGTCCAAAGGAAAATAATATTATTGACGTACACATTTAGCTGTATTGAAGCTAAACTATCACTGAAATCCATGAAGTTTTCCTGGAGGACTCTAGTGGATATAGGCTGCTATGACTGCTAAACTTACCCCTTTTATTTTTGAAAAAAGATATGCATATTCCTAGCAGCATAAGACAGATAGCATATTAAAAATGCATATTAAAATGCAAATAAAAAATGCATTAACACGAGGGATAAAACTGTACAGCTTCTGAGCAGTTTGAATAAAAATGATTACATTCAAGTTAGCTACCAAAATTGAGAATCTCTGATTACACATCATGTAAAACTCATAAATACTCAAGTTACTACTGATCTGATTTCTCACCTTTGTCGTTTTGTCAAGGAGCAGAATCAATATCTTTTGACTCAGCCAACCAATTACACAGCACCAAAGCATCAACTTTAAAAATGACAAACACAGTAGCTCACAATGAGTAAAATAGACTGTTACATACGCCTTGCTTCCTGAACAATTTTGAGAGCATATACACTGTAAAAGTCAAATTAATTTGTAATAATTTTCAACAGAGAAGGCAGCAAAATATTAAATGCAGTAAGAATAAATTGGTTCCGCTTTAGATTTACAATTGGTTTATTCCAAAATGCAGAGTTAATATTAAACTCTTTGGATATACCTCATCCACGGCTGGTACAATGTGTTTTAAAATAATTGATCTGTTGCAATATGAAACTGATGCATCTTAAACCGAGTGTAGGCTTTCCTATAAAAGCTCCCCTTGCTTTCATGGTTCTTCTATTCAATTTTTATACGACTAGAGAGAAAGAAAAGATATTTTAAAATTTAAGAAACAAGACCATAGAGATACAATGTCACTTGGAATCAGGCAACTCCATGGAGGTTGTCCCCTCAGTGCTCACATTCCAACTCTCCTTTCACTCAAGCATCAAGTATGTCCCACCAGAACTTTGCACAAAACCACTACACACCACAGCTTCCGTCTACTTCAGGGTATTTGTCTGTTCTCTAGTAAGTTAAAAATACTTAGCTTGGATAATTCTCAAAAATACTGCATAGAGAAGTTTCTTATGCCTTATATGTATCTAATGATGTCTATTTATTTCAGTTCTGTCCTCTCTGAAACAGGGCAGATCCACGTTATGAACAACCAGACAAATTAAATAGGCCATAACTAGCATAACTTGTCATATGTTGCTTCAAGAAAAGCCAAAGAAAACGGCCAGATAACAATATTAAATCGAAGTAGTACATCAGAAACTGCAAATAAAATATATACCCTTTTGAAAAATTCAGCATAACAATAGCATGTGTTTGAAAATAAGGATATAAAATGTGCCCAGACATCAAATAACGTGACAGCTGGTATTAGTGTGTGGAAGATAAGCATCCCATTGAGGCCTCAGAAAAGGCACTGCTTAATATTTACTAGTCTGAGTACTCTGTCTGACATGCTGGAGCAGTGACTGTAGCTACTGATCGCTAGAATCAGCTCCTTTCTTTCCAGTGTTAGGCCTATGTGCTCCACCGCAGCTTCTTAGCGCTCCTGTCAATGTTACTCACTATCTTCTAAAACACAGCGAACCTCTAATGGCATAATAATTTAATCATACCAAAAAGAAGAGTGACTGTCATGCTGATGGCTAGTGATTGGCATGGCCTGGATTTCTGCTGTCAAAGATTTGCATGTCAATCAATAAGAACCCATATGGCGTGTGTTTACAGTGATCATAAGTCATCCGATATCAGTATCATAGTAAAGCTTTGACAGAAACGAAATGAGACCCATGCTCTATATTCCCAAACATATGAATTACAATAGTTTCATTTAGAGGTCTCATTAGCTGAGTTAAAACACGTTAATACTGAGATAGGTTTGAGAACACAATGCTCTAACAAGGAAAACACGAGGCAACGTTTGCTTATTAAATTCAATGAGGCTGCCATGTCCACCACTGGCCCTCTGTCTCGTAGCTGTTCCTATCGATTTTGCAGCTTTCCATTTTATGAAATAATACATCTCTTCTAAACGTACATGTGTGTGAATCTCATCACCTCTGGTAATGTCATCAGCCATGAATTATTACTGAGCTACCTCTGGACTTCTTTCACAGTTTCTTTTGGCACTTCATGTGTTCACTTCCACTTTTTGTTTGAAGTATTGCAAGATCATTAGCTAAATTTGGAATGCTATTGGAGACCAGTTAGGCTGACAGAGGGGGATCTGAATATTAGATTCAAGAGAGAAAAATAACTTATCAAGCAGATATCCTTATTGCTTCAAATATCTGGCATGGTGTTCATTGAGAAACGATTTTGGGTCAATGCCACAAAAACATGGACTCCTGCTGTTTTTATTGCAAATTCTTGATAGCATAAAAATGCACGTCTGGTAGTAATCACAGCTGGGCATAATACCATCCTGTAACGCAACTCTATGCACCCGAAGAGTGATAAAAAGCATCTTGACCCTTCATATCCATGACTGAGGAGGCCGCAAATTTCCCCAAGTGTACTGCAAGAGCAATAAAGCTTTTTCTCTCCGTAAGCGAATTTCACGTTCCTAATGCTGCCGGCCTGTGGACAGAGGGATCGCAACGTTCTTCCACACCGAGTCAGATAAAAAAAAAAATAGACCAAGACTGCCGAATATCTGCACAACTCCCCTTTGTTATTTGGTAATTTCGTCCTCTTTATTCACTCAGAAGCTTTCCTAATGCCTGACCTGCTACAGCTGCTAATGCCAGTTTTTCCAGATAAGCTGAGTATTAGCTGCACGTGACATTCAACCACAGCCTGGAAGTGTCAAGTGCGCACACATTGTACGCAGCACTCTCTGGACCATTCGTTAGAAGATGGCTAGCTGTCAGATTTCCCAAGCATCTCTGGGGACATATCTAAATATAAGACCAAATGAGTTATCCAGCAGAACAATAATGATTTGAACCTTTTTCAGACGGACAAAAATGAAGAAAAAAAAAAGAACCAGGAAAAGAACTTTCTGCTCTAACTGCCAAGTCCAGGTTGTCTTGCTTGTATTAACTACTTAAATTTCCTAGATGGTCACTTAATGAAGTAACTGGCTCATCATTTTTAAGTTTAAATGCTATGCGCCTAGACAAGTTTTGCTTCTGCATACGTAATTCCTTCATCCTTTTATTGGCTTCAGTGCAATTCAGAGTGACTCAGTTTATGAAAGAAAGCTGCGTAGTTTCAGTTTTGTGATTTTTCAGATTTGTGACCCTAACCAAATAAACTGATGAAAGCAAACATCTGTAATTCAGGAGGCATTTGATCACAGCATTTCAACAGGGGGCTCTTTTACAAGGTAGCTGCCCTCTCCCAGGGAGGTACACACTGATTACCCAATTCCTGTTGCAACAACAGACATGCTTAAACTGCCGATTGCGTGAACTATCCATAATTACGTTTGCGGTGTTGTTACACGCTGTCTTCTGGTCTGTGAGCTCAAGCCTCTCCCAATCCTCTTTAAATGAATGACGCACAGTTCTAAGGCCTGAAGATCCTGTTACCAAAATTTACCACTTTCTGCCTTTTTACAATACTTCAGGAATCAAACCTACTAGGAGGATATTAAAGATCTTTTAAATATATGAATCAATAACTCACATGCATGTCTGCATGCAGACAGATTAAAAGAGTATATCTGCAATTTTCTAATAAATCTGGAAACATTAAAACTATGAAATATTACTGTGACCCCAGGTTAAGTGCAATAAGGGAAAATAGATGATGAAATACATTTAAAGACTGTATCAAAACGTGTGCAGAAGACGCATCGGAGGTTGGAAATGTAGAGCTAGTTCCCCCTCTCTTAATCTCATATCATACTATTATTTTCATTGCTTTAGTATGTCATGAATGTTCAGTCCATGGAACTAATTAAAAAAAGCCAAAAGCTTACTCTTCATAACAGAAAGACTCTTAAAAATCTTGAGGTACTTGCATCCCCATGAGATCTGCTTCTAAAGCATTTTGGTCACTTTTCAAAAAAGTACTTCCCTACTACCACTTCAAAACAGCTTTATTTCTACTATTTATGAGTTTAAAATTTGCTACATGAGAGAACCTCATATTTTCAATCATTGCTTGCTTAGACGAATGCCTGGCAACCATCAAGAAAAAGAAAAGCCTCTCCCCACGATGGTTATATCTGCAGGGATTAGAAGGAAAGTAACCACAGAAGGATCAGCCTCGTGACACTTCCCTCCTTTACCATTTTCATAACCTTGGGGTGTCTTCTCCTGGTATATTCTGCATTTCCTCTGACAATCACTCTGTACAGGTTCTTAATGTATCAGCCTTGAATTATTTCTGTTTCCTATTACGCTCTACCATCATGTAACTACTATAAGGTTGAAGATTAAAAAAAAAATAAAAAACCACAGAAAATTCATGCAAAAAACTATAAACTGAAATAAGTATTGTACTGGTTGTTCCTTCTGCATCTATTTTATGATAAAGCACAAATAAAATCTGCATAAATTTCACAAAGAAAAAATTATATTTTATTGTTATCTATCAATTTTATTCTCTGCATTTTGTAGTACAATTTACAAGAATCAATCTAAAGTAGCAATCGCAAACTATTTGGACTTTTTCATCCAGTAGCAAAATACATGCTCAATAACAGCAGAAATATTTTATTACACACAGTATGACTGAAATCAAGGTTGAGGGGAAAAAAAATCTCTCTAAAGGTCAGATGTATTTAATGTTATTTGACTGAAGGTGCAAAAAGATCAGAATAATAAAAATTACATTGAATTTAAGACACAGCAGAAAAAAATGTTTTTAAAAAAGTGGCTTTCATAGTAAAGTCAGTTTTGTTTTTGTGATACTTACTGCTGGTAAGAAAAGTCCTATATCTTACTGAAAACATCAAGAAAACTTCAATTGATTTTACAGAAATCCTCACAAACCATCAACTACAGAATTACTGAATAGACATTTGTTACATCTCAATGAACATCTAAACATTGTGTCCCTACAATAACAATATTAATTCCAGAGATTAATATTTTATAAAGAGACGTTATAGTAAAGCTAATATATTAACTACATTCTTTTCCAAAACACAAGAGACAAATTAATATCCACTCTATGTTGACTACCACACATAAAAGGTAGTTAATCTAACTGGAATATCTGGTAGAGTGAAAGTAAGAAAAAAATTACAGACAACACTGGAATGCTAACAAAATTTTACAATCCATAGTATAGCTATTTCCTCATTGGTTTTATTTTTTGCCCTCTACATAAATCCTTCATACTGAAGTTGGATTTGAGAGATTAAAACTGGCTGGAAATTCTATATTGTAAATGGCCAAACTTTGGAAGTTCATATAACTAAACGTATTTTAGGTGAGGCAGAACTGTAGGAGCATCTCCTACATATACATCTCAGTTTGCAAAGCACTTACAGGTGACATGCAATATGAAGACTCAGGTATACATAAAATCCCATTCAGGTAAATTTAATCATCAGTTTAATCCTGTGTCCCATCTCTTGACAGTGTCCAATACTACTTGACTCAGACAACCATAAAATCCCTGTGTACAGACCTGGGTGCACAGTACAAGCAGACTCCAATAAACTGGAGCAGGTTCAGCGGAGGGCCACCAAACCAGCAGGCTGCCGGAGCATAACTCTGCGAGGAGAAGTGGTAGGAACTGGGCTTGTTTAGCCAGTTAGGAACGAGAAGTCTTGAGAGGAGACACAAGAGCAGCCTACAAGGAGGCTACCACGTTGATGGAGACAAGCTCCTTACTGATGCACAGTGCAGGAAGACAAGAGACAGAGGTTATAAACTAAAGCGAGAAAGTTCTGACCGGATATAAGGTAAAAGAAAAAATTCCCATTAGGATAATTAAGGAATGTGATAGGCCAAGAAATCCTGGGAGGTTTTCAAGACCTGACTGGACAAAGCCAGCAGCAGCCTGGGCTGAATTCAATCAGAAGCTGAGGCAGCACAGCATAGTTGTTTCAGATTTGGTACTGTATGCAATTTTGTATTTTGATAATATTATCTCTCATTATGACAGTTCTGGGGTGAGAGGCGGAGCACAACGAAGGGCTTGCTTTACGTGTCTTTCAACAGCTATTAGATGCTCTTCTTCTGAAGATTCCCACTAAATTTAACTTAATATTGTTTAAAAAAAAATGACTCCTCCCAAATCTTTCAATGCTTATTTGATTCCCTATCATTGAAAAACTGTTCTCTCTCTCTCTGTTGCTGAAAATCCAAGAAGAAATTACCTTAATTTGCAGCAAAGATTGAGGCTGCAGACAGGAAAACCTTTTTAAGCTCTGAAGGTAGTGAAACACTCCAACAGACTACCGAGGAAGTTTATGGAATCTCTTTTACGGAAGATTTTTAAGATGATAAACATCTGTCAAAGATAGTCTATTTGATCTAGCCTCAGCATAATAACCCGAACTAAATAATGTCTAAAATTTCTTTCTAGTCTCATGTTTTTCTGTGCATGCATTTCTACGATTAATGGATTCTTTTAAAAATTCTGGCCACTGTGCAAATAATATTTTTA
The DNA here is from genome assembly GCF_028389875.1 of Rhea pennata. Classification (NCBI taxonomy): domain Eukaryota; kingdom Metazoa; phylum Chordata; class Aves; order Rheiformes; family Rheidae; genus Rhea; species Rhea pennata. Next base: position 3,422,746 of record NC_084682.1, read on the forward strand.
TTTTTTAACCACATCAATCACTTGCTTATTCATCAGGCTCTAAAGTTTGTAAAGACCATAGTTCCTAAGCAAGAGAGAGTGCTAAACACATGTATAAAGATGTGTTATGCACTTGTAGTAAACCACTGTTTTTCTCTTTCAAAGGCAGATAAACCACTAGCATTTTGTCTTATTCACCTTTTAAAAGAGGTATAAATACACTACTCAAAGATTTACTATTCATGCAGAGACTGATACATCCTGGGAGCTAGAAAGGCATACATTACAAAAATATAGTTACAGAAATAATATAGTTTACTGGGCTCATTTATTCTACTAACTGAAGCTTGCTTTAAACAGCCTTGGGCTTTAACCTGGCATAATCTGTTTATTCCAATGCAACTCATTTTCAAAAGTTTTGACTCAAAATAGATAATACGCAAGGGTTACTTTTCTCACTTTGTTTTTTCTTTTCTAAGAGAGCAATGAAAGTACAACATTCACAAAGGCTGCTCTAAAGCAAAGGGCCTTAGCATGGAAAAACGAATCATTATGTTCAGTTAAACCTGAACAACTAGCTTTAGGTGGGGATTTTCAAAGTTCCTAAAAAGTAAGAAACCTTCCTGAAAACAGCATCAAATTGAATACATTTACACAACTAAAACTTACATTACATGGGCAAAACAGGGCAAGTCAAGAACAAAGTGATAAACTGAGCTATGAAGTTCCTTATTACTTTCAGTGATATTCTCAATGTTATTTAACGTATTTTTAATAGAATTATAGCTAAACATAAATACACTATATAGTATATATAAACCTCCACTGGGAAAGATATTCAATTACTTTCTGCATGCACAATGACACTACATAATAATCCTAAACATATACACAAAAGCAGTTTAAGTTTTTAACTGGGGATTTAGTCACACTTCATCAGTATCATATTTACATGAGTTCAGCCAAACACAAGTGAAAGTTTTACTGTCAACTTACTTTGCATGTTCTGTTACTAATCCATACAAAGTCCATTGGGGTAGTCCCCAAGGCACAATCAGTTTTCAAATGTTGTGAAGAGAGTGTTTAAAATCTAGGCTAAATGGATTTGCCAAGGTATGGATTTTATCCTATGACAAGTTTAAAAAGTATAACACAACCAAAAACAATCTGTAGTACCAGATATCAGCTTTAAAGATGACAGAGAGTTAATGCAGGATATTAAGTATGTGGACACTATAAAATTGTATGATCTATACACGTATGCAAATTACATACTTGTAGACATACATATAATAAAAATGATATAAATCATTATAATAAATACTGTTTTATTATTTGAAACAGGGAATTCCTTCAGACACTAACTGAGGGGGAAGCCGCATCATGCTAGGTGTTATCTAGATATATAACTTGAAAGGAGCTTTCAAGGGTTTGCTGTCTACATAGATGTCAGACAAGTCCTATCTGCATTAATAGATACATACTAAGATATACATACTACAGAAAAAAGACACAACAACATAAACAATACTAGCATCTATGCTGTGGGGCAGTGTCATAAATTGGCATACCAATACAAGCTTATAATCTATATTTCTATACAGCAAGAGTACTTTTTAGCTCTTTTTAACTATTATAAATAATCAGAGGGCTGCATACATGGGAATTTAAGGTCTAAAAAGTAGGTGAATATGAGCTACACTTAAAGTATGTCACATAAAACTGAACATTTTAAAGCCATAAACTTCCCAGTCTGTTAGAAATAAAGCACGTTTGTATTTAAAGAGGTTTTCCAAGTGCAAGTGTGATTTACATTGTTCAGACACTTACAGTTATTATTCATTTCCGTGAAGCAATGCCCAGGAGAATGGCTTTGCATGATTCATCTTAAACTTGTGCCAGTTCTGTACTTTCTGTTTACACCTGTGTAGATGGCAAAGTTTTTCTGAAAAGCCATATTTTCCTTCTGAGCTACCTAAACAAACATTATAACCCTTATTCTACAAATATCTGCCATTCATACTGAATACTTGATATATTCTATAGGCTAGCTCTAAAAAATTCCATATAGTAGTCAAAAACTATCAAGGTCATTTCCTTCAGATGAATTATGTTTTGACTGGATTTTTCAATTTTTTACTATGGCAACATATGGCCAATCAGAATAAGAAAGTTCCATCTGTTTGCAATTGGTTTCAGCTACTATGTTTTAGTCTGTTGGCAATATTTTGCATACAAAGCTAAGCAGGACTTAAACTAAGATTTTTTTTTTTTTTTTTAAGTAATATTGTTCTCTACAAAGGAGAAGATTCCTAAACAATTTTAATTCATCATGATACTTTCAGAAACAGTAGTAAGGTTTTTCATCATATACTATTATCAGAATGTAATATTTATAATATAGTCCTATACAGCATTAATTGTGTTGAGAGATCAATAATTGTCTCAAGCTATGATTTAAAGCATTTAGCAGCAATGGTTTATGAGAAAACACGGCTGCTTTTGGCATTGAAACTGTATGATACTGGACTTGTCACACCAGCTTGGAGGGAAATTCCTCTCTCATCACGTCTCAGGAAGACTTCCCACCAAACAAACACCTGAGTGGAGAAAATAGTTGGATGGACCAAGCCTGCAAACCTAGGCTACATTCATATTTACCAGATTATTTATAATACATGCCACTGCTTCTTTCTAAACCTCTTCAACTTATATATTCTTAACAGTCTTTAACACAACATATCACCACTTTTAAACACAGCAAGGCTGCTTTTAAAAAAGCAGTCAGAGTACGATTAAATGTTATATTGAATAAAAAAGGAGGACAATATTTACTGTATTTTAGCTTAAATTCACTACATGGTGTATTATGCACCTCTATGTCTTCTGAAGTAACAAACCAAGTGGTATACCAGATGCTATGAAAAGGTGACTTATGAGATTGTTACATTTACTAGGCACCAACTAAAACAAATTGCATATTCACAGGACAAGGAAGTCTTTAAGATTAGTGGCTGATAAGGGAGTAAATAAACCATATACCAAACAGGAATAATAATCCAAGCATTTAAGTTATTAAACCTACTGTGCATCAAATCATCTCACCACTGTATATGATGAAAACTCTCAAAAATAAACACCTGATAAATCATCCATGCAGAGACACAGTTAAATATGAACTTATACAATGTACACAATCAAATGAAAATTTCAGGACAGATTTATTAGCTTGTGGATGTTCCTAATTATTTGAAAAAACGTAGTCTTACTCCCAATAGCAAGAACAATCTGTAATAAGACTCTAAATCTCAGAAAAATGAAGCTGCTTATTGAAGAAATGAAGAATAAAAGGAGAGAGAAAATTAAACCAATCTTGTAATGTGAGGCAAACATATGGCCAGCAATGGCAGCGTCACTCGCATCAGCACTGTTATACTGTCACTACCAACAAGGCTTACTATAAGTATGAACTGAAAAGATACATTGCAGAAGGCATACCAGAAGGAAGGCAAGGGAAGATTTATTGCATTCAATTATTTTTGTTTAAAAGTTTCCTCTGGGGCACAAGCACATAATATATTGTACTTTCCATTACCTGGCGCAAATGTAAAACATACCTGAAAAACACATTTCATGCTTATAACATATTAAAACAACAAGTAAGATGTCATGGCATGAGTTTGATAGATTAACTGCCAGTAACTGATGTTGTACTATATTAGTTAACAGCAAATTAATATCATCAGGCATATTTCCTCTATTATAACTAAAAAATATTAGTATAGAAAAAAAGATTCCCATAAATTCCTTATCACTAGATTCTAGAATAGGGATTTTAATCTAACTTGAGACAACTTAAGCAACAATTTATACATTTCCATCAAAAGCCTTTTCTGCCTCAGTTACCTTTTGCAATTTAAGAATTTTTATGAGCTCAAAAAGCTACCTGTGTATCTGCAAGATTTCTTCACTGTGATATGGATTCTACTTTACACATGCACACACACACACACTTATGAAGTAGCTCTTAAAGAGCATTTCAACAAATTCTACCAAGCTTATTAATAACTGTCCTTACTACAAAGTGAGATCAGGATCTTTCATCAACGCTTTTTATTTCAATTTACGCAACGCAGTAGATTCATGGTTATTTTAAGTTAAAATAATGAAAAGCTAGCATGTTCTCATCTAAACTTTATATCACCACACTTACTTTCTACAAACTCTATCATCTGGAATGTATGCGCACTTCTGCTGTTTTGTTTTGTCTTCCATAGTCTTTTCAAAGCAACGGAAACAATAAATATTAAGCAATAAATAAATATTAAAGAAAATAAACATTTAAGCCATTTGACACAAAATCAGGCAAGGATTAAAGTCTGAAACGCTGTCATGTTGAACATATGGTTAAGTTTGGTCTTTCGTGTTCAGCATTTCATATACTCCACTGGATGGGTATTCAACGAAAATTAAGTGCATCGGGAGATACATTGCTACATGCCATTCCTGACTCCACCTTCAAAATAAAATTGCAGACAACAGTAGTCATGGCTAAAAGACTTCAACTTCCATTTAGATACCACTTCAAACCACATACCAAAATGAAGGTTGTTTTAATACACAATGACCAACTCTTGCAAAGCACCAGTCCTAACCACAGGTTGGGCACAATCCCACTGTTGCTGTAAGTCCTTCCTTAAAATGCTCCCCTACAGGACAGAGCCTCAGCCACTGGTCTGGGGTCCTTCGATGTTAGATCTATCTACTTTTATGCTTCTTTTGGCCTGAGAAGACTACAGCAGGGGCCCTCGGGCATCTCCTGAGTACAGGTTCTCCAAACTGGTGTCCACAATCCACTGTCCCCAATCCAGCGCTACCCCTCACAGTTCCCTTCCCTTCTCAGTTTGAAAGTCACCAGTTGTATTGCTTTCACATCAACATTGCCTGAGATATTACAGTTTAAGTTTTATGATCTAGAGTTGCATTAAGTTCCAGAGATTTATTTTGTCTAATATCCTCTGCTGAGGTAGGACCGTTAACTCCTCTGCTGTCTCTTGCATTTCTCAAACATTTCTCTTATTTTTGTAATTTTTCTGTTAAAAGGACATCCTTAGATTTTTATTATAATAAACGACCTATTGAGAAGTTATCAAATAATCTTCAATTCACTGTTTAATTTGAAAAAAGTTACACTCCTAATTATTTGTATATTTTAATTTGCAGAGTTCACATTAATGGTTTTCAATTTTTTTCTCCCTCCAGAAGAGGGAGACCTGCTCAGTGGTCGAAAGATCATGTTGTAATTTTTCTGCTAACATGATATTTCTAAAAGGGCTCCAAATGAGTCAGGTGACTGACTTGTAATGGGATTTGGGTGCCCAGTTCTCTTTGGGCTCTTCTGCATCTTTCAGCATTTCACCTTGTGCCAAGGTACCATTCCCTTCGTAAAACTAATATTGGACTCCAATAGATTGCTAATGGAGAAAATCATCTCAGTTTGAGAATTAATGGTCAAACAATCCACCGGAGTTGGGTTTCTTAATGCATGTTCCTCAAAAGTTAACTTTCCAGTGGCCTAGTGCGTTACCAACGGTTGAATATGGAATGCATCTGAGGAAGAATGTGTGCTTTAAGTGCTAACATTTCAACTTTTTTCTGTACTATGCTATAAAGCATCAAAGAGACTGATTTCTTCTTTTGTAGAAGCAAGTAAGAGCACTTCTGCCTCCCCTCCAATAAAACAACTTTTACAGCATTCTAACATAGATTAAGCTATAATAGCATAAACCCAATGGAGTTCTACAGTCATGCTATTGAAAAGCAGAGTCATGAAGGAAGATTCAGTTTTCAGTTCAGTGATGACAAATGAGCTATATAAGCTGACATTCCTAACTTTTGCCATAAACAAACAAACAAAAAAACCCAGCATATCTTTTATGATCCACAACAATCTTCAATCAAACAGAACAATTGGTTGAGAACTCTCCTGTGATAAGAGCAAGACTATGTTAGTCCAGTTAAAATAAGATCCCTATTAGAGAGGGGAATGGCTCTGCAACTCCAGCACTACGGACCAGCTTCACTTCTGCACAAGACACAGCTGGCATGAACAGAATTGCCAAAAATATGCTTCGAAGGATCAGCATCCAGCTTATTACAAAAATACTTGTAATCAAATGAAAAACACAGAAGAGAAAAATCATAGTGTAGGTACATTAACTTGTCCTGTAAACCTAAATCCAGAAATGACTAAACATGAAGTCAGTCCCTATTTTCATATTTTCCGGGTCAAGAGCACAAGCAAGTATGGGCTGAAGGAAGTGGGTTTGATTAATTAAAAAAAAAAAAAAAAAAGGCAGTACAAGAATGCAGCTGTTCCTGCTTAAGCACACAGCCCCGGAGCACTGCTCAGCTTTGCAGCCTTGATCACGAGGCTTTCTATCCTGGTTTCCTTCAGAAGACGACGACGTTGAATACCGCTGTATAACGTAGCTTAGTTTTCATCCAGAACATCTTCATGTGAATCTTTTTTTTTAATTAAAGAAATTCATTTCTAAAGAATTTTGGGGAAAAAATTCTGATTTATGAAAACTAGCTGCCGCACAAACTTGTTCTGATAAATATTTATTTTAACATTTTAGGATGTTAGGCAAAAGTTGTAAAAGAACAAAGACATCATTTGCATGATTTTAAACTGAAAAGAAAGAAAACCAGAATAACATAACTGTCTCTTGTTGATTAAGAAACTGATAACTTAAAAGCAGAGGAAGGAAGCTCTGTGCAGGAATCCTAAAAGCGCAAGTATCAAGAAATCAGTGAAATGTAGAGCTCAGTGAAAGGTTCAGCATATAATGATAACAGCACAGCAGTGATTCAAAAGCAAATAAATCCCGCTAGAATGAAAAATCAATGAGCTTTGAGAAATTTGGACAATGAAAGGGTCTCTCTCCCTGTGAGATCAAGTGGAGAAGCCCCATTAACACAGCAGCCATCTGCTTTTCCTGGATTGTTTTGCATTGTGGATCCATATATGCTACTTTCTCCTTCATCAATATAAAGGCATCAGTAACTGAGCAAATAGGCCCAAACCTTGCAAAAAATACTCTTGGAGCCAGATGAGAGACCTTAAAACTTCCCCCAACAAAGTATTCGGAAATCATGGAAACACCTTCTTGCTGCACAAAGTATCTCTAGCAAGAGGGAAACCAAAGACCCAATGATGCCCTGAGCCTGATACATCCCATTAAAGAAACTGATTGTTGCCATGCAGAGAAATTAAGTATCTGTGCAAGTTCCTTTGCAATAGTAATATCTGACACAGTAGTGGGCAGAGGAGTTAAAAGAAGGCACCAGCTTCATGTTAGACAGACCTGATTTCCTTGAATGCTGCTGAACAAAACGTCTTTTGAGGAGCTGAAGGAAGAATTTGTATTACAGACGAACAGCTCTTCTGACATGTCTCCCATGACTACATAGCGTGTCAGTGGTTTTCTAGATAGGCTAAATGTTTCTGATACGAAGGCCGAAATATCTCCTGTGGAAGAAGAAATTATATAAGAGACACTGGGTAACAAGAAGGGCCTAGATAACAGAGCTTAAAGTAAGAAACCACTCTCTTGAAGTAAAAAAATTGGCTCCAATTCTTTTCCTAAAGGTGACATTCATAACAAAAATCCAAAACAACAAGTGGTTTGGATTTGGTGTCTTTTTATCGGCTGCTAGTTGACATAAGAAAGGAAATAGTCTGCTTTCATTCATGGTAGCTCTCTTTTTGCTTTGCATGCCTTTGAAAAAAACAAAATAGTTGGGAACTATATGAATAAACGTTAAAGAACTACACAATATGCCCAATATAATTAACAGACTTCTGCATTTATAGTGTCTAAAACACTCAGAAGAAAGCTGGGTTCCTAATCCTAGTCAATCACACGGACTGTTCATTTTGGATGAATGTCATGAATGTTTTGGCTATAAGTGCTAACTCTTTTAAGTGAATAAATGTATTTGTTTAAAAAGTAATACAAAACATATATATCCCTTTTCAAATTCCCCAAATGCCTCCTCCTCTTCCTCCCCATCCTTTCTATGGAGCTGTAATTAACAGACAAATGTTTCTTCAGTCTCCTTAAACTTATGGCTAAGTAAGAGGGCATACTAGTATCACTAGTATACAGCTCTGTTTCTCTTCAACTAACTTTATTCTTCAATACAATTTATACTGAAAGTATAATATGAGCAAACCAACTTTCTATAATGAGTCTCAAATTTATGACATGAGAGAAACAGTCTCTCTATTACTATAAATTCTAATGATTTATTTTAAACTAGTAAAATGAATTTATTTTAGCCCTAAACTAAACTAAACACAAACTATAACCCAATCATTCACCAGCTTGTGGCATTCTGGCTTTATGAGTTACAATAAAAACCTAAACTATGATTCACATAACCTTTATTTATCTATTTCTTCCCAGAAATATCCCAGACTGTTGAAATTTGGCATAGAATACAGACAGGCATCAAGCAAACCGCTCTTTTACAGTGATAGAAGGGACAACAAAGTTTAAGAGATAATACTGTCTAGTAGTTTGTGTCCCAAAAGAACAAACAGTAATCTCTTATTTGGGTGGTTCAAAAAAAATAAAGCTAACTCAAGAAAATCCCAAATCTCTCTGTAAGCTACATATTTCTTACCCTTAAAAAGAATGCACAGGACTATCATGGTTTACTACGATTTCTCAGATGATTTCCAAATGTTTCATTACTACATAGTATGGGATACAATTTCTGATCCAGATGCTTAAAAGAACAAATCTAACAAAGAAACTTAATCTGAGCTAGACTTGGCAAATTTTCCAGAATAAAAGTAGGATGATGTTTTGGAAGCTGCTCAAACAAAAGCCAAAATGGAAATATGCCTCTTTCAACCATACCCTAGGCTGCTGTTAAAAATAAAAGGACACTTATATTTTCCACAAGTGTGAACTGCAGCTGAGGTTTATAAAATACAAAATGTAGATGTCAAAACTGCGCAAGAATAGTTCTTTTATCTGAAGTTAGAATAACTCTTTCTACATTTTATTAACAAAAGAAATATATAAATGAAAGGTTTGATATACACAAGAAAGAATCTCTATCAATTAGGATGGACACTCGTTACTTATAAATTGTTAAGTCTTTAAAAACAAATCAGACAGAAGCATACATGTTTGAAAACTGACGCAAGTCCCCTAAACACCAACAACACATGCTTCTACAGAAACTTTTGTCTGATAATTTCAAAGCACCTAACGAACACAAGCTAAATGCATGTACAAGTTTTCTGCATTTACTTCCTAGGAAACTGTAGTACAGAGCGCTCAAATACGTTCAGAGTCGCATAAGATTTATTTGAATTCAAATGTCTGGCAGTATTGTGTTATCTGATAGCCTTCTTTCCTCTTCTGAATAAAGACCGTTACCTGGCTAAATCTTTGTATAGCTATGTACCTATCTATAAATACCACAAAAAAATCTTTAAGATTTTAGCCTTTTCAGTCATGTATGCATTTTAATTTCAAGCCCTTTGAAGAGGAGAAAGAACCAAATTTATCCTTGGCTCCACTGATTTCAGGCAAAGAATTTGGCTAAATATTTGTGTTCTGTGAAGAGGAAGAAACTATGAACTTATACAATAAAGATAACCAATACCATATACAAATTACATATGGAAGAATGGTGGTAATTATGTGTCTTTCCACCCCCCTGCTAATATAACTGCTGTATGGTTGCAATTTAAGAACTAGAAAAGTCCCTGAACTAGAATTTCTACAGTGAACTAACCAGACGTGACTACTACACAGAATATCCTTGCACCCTGCAGAGCACAGTCAGCATGGCCTGAGATACACCATGGAGTTTAATTATGCAAATATGTAGTACCATATTTATGTTATACAAATCAATTTTATTCTGATTTCCTAGAAAGGATGAATGGCTTACAGAACCCAGAGGTATCTCATTTAGGAAACATCTGCAACAAATCTAACTCACTCTTTCATGCTAGTGCAGCCACTTGGCTCCTAAAGTGTGAAAAATGGCTATCACTTAGTAAACTTAGTGTCACACTACCTTTAAAGTACATTCATTTTAAGATTAAAAACAAAAAATTACAAATGTTCTTACCTTGATTGGAGATTTACATTTTACAATAGAACAAAAATGTGTAAGAAGGGAGAGTTCAATACATAAAACGCATGATGAAAAGTTTAGATGCATCCAGCAAATAAAATAAAAATTCTATGGGATTCAGATGCTTTAATGACTTCACTTACATCTCAATTATGGAAAAATGTACAGTAAAGAGATTTTTAAGATGACTTGAAAAAATCATTAATGGGAGTCATTTAGACTCTTGTAAATGAATCATTGAGCTTTTAATTTTTGCTGTGCACGATTGTTATTCTGTTTTGAATTCACACCCATAATGGCCAAGATGTTTCCCATACTGATAACAAAGAGGTTTTTTGTTACCGCCAATGGAGGGGTCAGTGGCAGCTGCACTATGTAGCAGACATAATCAGTATAAAATACTTGCTTGTAATAATGGGTGCTCATTAGAATATAAAACAATCAGAATGTTGAATTTGTAATTTCAGCAGCTGCTACTGTACACTTTCCATACAACTTGTTAAGTGTCAGCTATACGTGCACTAGCTTTCCGCATCTCCACACTGCAGATCTCATTTTGCTGATAAAACTCTTTGTGAAGTTGTATCATGAGATCCCTGAAACAATCCAGTATAAAAATAATGCCACCAAAACAGACAAATTTTTAATCCAAACCATTCCAGAGATCCGTTTTGCAATGCAGCTTCACAAACAGTTGTCCTCATGCAACACAGCAACAGACTGAGGCAGACTGGGAAGCAGCAGTAGGGGAGTGGAAAGTTTAAAGCTAGGCTTTCCTTCAAAGGCAGCACATCCCGAACAGACGACCTGAGTGCATACAAACAAAAGTTTGTTGCATTCTTGTATCAGTAGAGCACTACTGCAAAGGAAGTAAGCAAAATCATTAAGCTTTGTCACTCACAAAGGTAAACTAGAAATTCAGGCTTCACATTTTTTTTGTATCTGAAAGATAAAAATTCTTAACCACACGGACCTAACCAAGGTTCTAAGCGACACGCTTTAAAAATGCTGTCGCTTTGGTCATTTTTCGTATAATTTACACTGATGTCACCGAATCAAAACAGAAAATAAGCAGTTATTGAAAACTTCAATGATCCTGAAACTTCCTGTGTTCTTACTCTACCTCAATTCTGACACTAGCCTGTTTTCACATCCACACTCGTGACACCTTCATGTCTTGGTAATAGTCTTTTTGATTCGTGAATTAAAAAAAAAAAAAAAAAAAAAACAAAAAAAAAAAAACACATATTTGGTTCTGTAGTATGAAAGATTTTCTGTGATTTTGCTATCGTTTAAAGTCATAATTACAATGGAAGGTTCTAAATTTATAAGCTGTGGGGACGATCACTGTAGTGATAAGAGGATGTACATTTTTCTGAACAACTGTTTAAAATTAGGCCCCAGAAAATTTCAAGATATAGAGTGAATATAGCAGTATCAATTCAAAGAACTGGTACTAGTTCTAAGCAGTTACACAGAACGTGATTTTTGCCTTCATCCTAATTATTTTCCCACACCAAAGCAGACGTCTTTTAAAGACTTCTAGATAAAGGCAGATGTTGCTGTTGCTTACAAAAGCAAAGATGCTGCTTACAAAAGACAGCAACAGCACTAGTAACTGCAAGACAGCACACCAAGGCTGGCCTACATTTCTCACTAACTAGGATTTAGTTTCACTAAACAAATCTCAAGGAATTCATTAAAGAATAAAATATTCAACCCCTGATACCTACAGCTTTCACAAGTATAAGCATGGTGATACATAAGCACATGATGATAAATATATGGAAGATCTTACAGCAATAACAGGGCATACACTAGGGTACCCACAGGTGCATTTGCTAAACATTGTTCATTCGTCTTCCCAAAGCTACAAATCCATTTTTTCTTCTTTGTCAGGCGCCAGTACATTCAGCAACCTTAACAATTTTCTCAAGGAGGCTGTGAACATTCTTTTAACAGCAAAGGTAGAGGTGGCCTGCAAGCATTTTCAATGAAATTCAAGCAGGACTGTAAATCACAAACAGCAACAGCCAGTGGGGAGGAGAGAAAGGAAGAAAGAAAGAATGCATTTTTGGCAACATGACCACAAATATATTCAATATCAAGCACAGGTAAAGCAATTCAGACAGATAGGTCCTGGGAGATTACCAATTCTGGCACCAGCAAAGCAAAACAACCCAGAAGAAGAGTCTTTTTTGAGGTCATCTGTGGCTCTTCCCTCATGAAGGTGGTGCACACAGATCCTCTAAAAATATTGAATGCATTTAAACTTAAACAAGTTCCTATAACCCATAGCCTGTGAGTCCCAAGATCCTCAGTATGTCATTTCTTGGAAATTCTCAACAAGCCTTGCAAAAGTGCTCAAGAATTGGTATAGTGTGGGCGTACTCTTTCACACAAAAAATTTACACATTGGAAACAATACAGGCTAGGTTTAGTCATGATACTTAATTAAAACGCATAACTAAATGGATCACTGAAACTCAAAGTAGCAGGCAAACAAAAAGGGCAGAGAATAGAAAAATACAGCACACAAAAGGGAAAGCGTACTGTCAAACCATTGTGGATCCAAGTCCAGTAAGTCTTCAACCTTATTCAACAACTGGCTGCAACATGCATACATGTTTTTACAGAAAGGGGTGTTTTTATAGGGCTTGAATTATATTATATGCGCATATACACCTGTGTGTGATATTATCATTGAAAAAATGGAAAGCATTTATTAAAACTGATGATACAGTTACGATTGAAGAACCTCTGTGTTAGTGGGAGTATACCTGTGCCTATTCAGAGCAATCTATTTCCAAACAATAATTTCAATTAATCCAAATAAATAATTCATGCCATTCAACTATTTTCCAAGTTTAGCAGTCAGGTGATTTATCACGTTAAACTATATGCCCAGCTGCTACCAGGGCAGTAAAGAGGATTTGTTTTCTACAGAAAAACTGCATTCTGATTTTTGGACGTGTAAGATAAATCTATGCTTCATGAGTGTTCAGTAATGACCTATTAAAAGCGAAATGTTTAAAGAACAACATGGAACTACCATGCTCAATTTATTTCAACCTGTATTGTATGAAGCAGTTGCCACCACAATTAAACGGCTGTTATCAGCTGATATTACCAACAAACAAAGGCAGTTAGACTGTGAAATTCTTTAATACAAGTAAGTTAAAATGAACGTTATCATTCTCCTGAATCTCAAGGACACCTGTTTCAATACTCAAACACAGTAAAATCATTGCCAGTCACAAATACTTTTCTTCTGAAATAGCCACTATGTTACTTCAGTTAGATTGTTAACAAGAGTCACGTTAAGAAAATTTAAGCTGAGGTAATGATTTTCATGGCATCTTTTTGAAAACAACGCCTACATCTGAGATCTGACTACTCACAATTTCTAAACCAGATTATAAAGCTAAATCCATGCAAACCCCTAACGGATCAGGATTTTATTTCTAGTGCTGCAAAAACTTCAGTTGTGGCCAAGTCTTATCAGCTACAGTGGCAGACAGATTACAGAAGATGTGCCATGGATAAGTATGAAGCACTACCAGCTTAAACCAATTAGACACTTAGCACAAAGTTGTCAAACTACAGATGAATGCCAAATCCTAATATTTAATTTCTAACATGCTTATATATTTTAAGGAGAATTACGCTGAAAAGAGACACTGTAAGGAACGCAAAACATAGCTGGGAAAACATTAGATAGCAAGAACGTTATTTGGAAATATGTAAGAATTTAGTGGTGTGTGAATAAGGACACTGTACTAATTCAAGAATTACAATTTAAGAAGCTACAGGATATTTTACTAGAAGTCAACAGTTCAAACTTGCCTGTAATCGCTTGTTGGCAAAGACATCTAATAAATTATTTTGTCAGTTAAGAGTCATTTCTTTTAAAATAAGAAACTGTACAAGGGGTACGATCCATAACTATCCTACTTATTCCACATAGGCAGAAAAAAAGTGTGCTAAAATGCATGGTTTGTGCTCCATTTCCTCTGCTTTTCTTGCTTCGGTATTGTAAACCTGTAGCTTCTGATGGTCTTTTACAGTGCTCTTAATTCATACGAAAAAATCAAGACAGACAATCACTGTAAAATTTAAGGCATATAATTAGCAATTATTTCATGCACACTTCACAATAATAATCTGTTATGTACTACAGGAAAGAAACATTAATGAGCTACTTCTGGTGCTGCTCTGTGTACTGTATTTGCATAATAATGAGATCCAATCTGCTGGAAAACACATAAAGGACAAACTAATAAGGTCGTCATTTTTGTCTAATGATGCTTAATACAGTTTTAGCAATCTGCTCAAGACAAAAGATGGTCACTCAGACATAGCCGATTATGCATTCGCGTGGCAGATGAAATCTTTATTAAACAGAATGATGAATCTGATTAACATGCGATAACAAATATACAGTCTGCGAAAATGACTGTGCCACCTCCTGCAAGCATCCCTCACGTCGACTATTAAGGCTTTACTCAGATTGAGGTCAGACTGGTATTCTCGAAAGGCGCATTAAGATAAAAGTTTGCCAAATGTGGTAACATGATGAACAAAACAATATCCTGTTATATAAATGCTAGTGTCTCAACAGCTGACTGTCTAATCAGTTATAGTAACAACTGTTTAATAAGTTTAAAAAATTTAATTGTCAGACTTTCATTTACCTTTTAACATATGAAAGGCAATTTATTGCATTAGCTGTGCTAGATCTTAAAGCACCTTGAGTCCTTTACATTTATGATACCAAAATATTTTCTCAAAGTCCCAAGGTACAGTCTTCTGTAAAGCTGTTACCATTTTGCAGAGAAGACTGCAAACAGGAATACACAATTTTTTAGAGTATTTTAAAGAATATAAATAATTATAATATTAATTTATATGTCGCTGACATCACATAAACCACTCAGAAAGACTGAAGAAGTTAATGGAGGCTTCTAGGTCAATGGCAAACACATGATGCAATAGAATCTGTAGAAATGTAGCAGTAAATTTAAAAATCTAATTTTCAATACAAAAGGATACTATTTTTTTAAAGAAGTGTATGTTTAAAAAAACCCACAAGATTAACAAAATGTAATTTATTAATTGCAGCTTAAATTTAAGTCATGAAAGTCATAGTAGGGACTCCTTAAATGATTACCGAACGTTTTATTTTAGAAATAAATTACAGACACTACCTCCAATGATTCTATTTAAGCTTATATTGCTACAGCAATATGATTTTTATTAAATGAACAATTTCTTGCCTTTCAAAACCAACTGTTCTTAATTTATAGAAAGCACATGACATGAAGTAATTTCAGATGACATCTGATACCTCACGACAACGTACATGATTTAACATAGCGTAGGCTGCAGTGTAAACTACAATGTTGATTTTATCTCCACAAATACGTCACTCAACAACAGCAGGATCTTGTATTCAAGAATATACAAGTGGGAGCTAAAACAGACTTAATCATAGCCTCTTCACACTAGTGCACGTGCATTTGCTCTGGCATATGACAGCATATAATAAATCAGCATTTTCACCTCCTTTGACTCATTGCACAAGTCTTCACATACTCCCAATTACAAAAACTAAAGCCATTTGATTTAAAGCAAGGAAATGATCAAATTAAAGCTATCTTTACCTCTACCATCATTCATCTCCAGTCCGTTTTAACTTTCTAAATAGGTAATATTATTTTCAGAAAAAAACAACGTGAGCTTCCTTCCTCACTCCAACAACTCTCACGTTCCTGTCATCTGCCATGTTAACCTGGTCTGAAGGTGCGCAGTTTGCAACAGACCCAAGGCAGAGACGCTGCTCTGACCGTCGTTTCACAGGTCTGTTGAAGAAGAGGGGATTTCCCCCCCCCCAAGTCTCTCTTTGAAACAAAGACATGCATTAAGAGATTAGGTGTCTCCTACTGAATGCCAGTAGCTTTCCGAATGGCTCTCAAGAGCCAGATGTGGTCTTATTTCTTTTGTAATGTATGTTGCTCTTTCATAGGCTAGGAGTTCACTGAGATTTCTTTCTAGTGTACGGAAATGCAGTGTAAGGAAAGAAAAGGAAAGAAACAGATGTATTCAAAAAACCTGTAACAATTAACAGTGTGTTTTTAGCTAAAAAGAAACAGGAGAGGTCAAAACCTGCAAGTGGGCTAAGAACATATCACTTGTTTATTTTACTCAGTAATAAAAATACAACACATGCAAACCTAACACCAGCTGATTACACACTAATACTTGATGCACCTGGTAAGACAGACAGTCAATCCCCCTTCAACTTGTCCACCTCGCCAGCAGCATGAATAAAACTGCTGACAGTGTTTGGTTTGTGCAGCCAGTCATGGAAAGCAACAAAAACCAGAGCACAATGCTTCTGATCTCCTAGCGGCATTACAGAGCCCTTGTTTTAAATGTACAGAAAGACTGTTAAAACAAGGTATGTTTAAACAAGAAATCATTTTATTATACCTCATAAGAACCCATTATTTTCTATTCGCTCAGGATAAATTCCTGCAATGTAACATTTTATTATGCACAGTATTTCTCACGCCAAGTAACTCCCAAGTATTACAAAATGTTAATAATACAGTCTGAAATACCAACATTCATGGAATACAATGCTTCATAAACTAGTTTCATCATCATACACTATCATATAGCACAGTTCAGACAGCTAGTACAGGGGATAATGATACACATAGTCCAAAACCTAAGGATCATATTCAGATTTTGGTAAAGTTTTATTTTGAAAAATCTGATTAAATTCAATTCTATTTCTGCCCAAAGTACAAATGAATGAAAATTCAGAAAGGACACTGGTGTTCTAAGGTTATTTGCATAGCTCATTCTGAATGGAGTCTCATTCTCTGTCTGTATCTTAAACTAAGACACTATTAAGAGTACAGTAAAGTATATATAAGCTTTATTATCTAATTTTCAAAGAATTCTACTGACAATTTATTTCGCTAATTACTGGAAATATAATATCTACAATTGAATTTCTTCCTGTGACTCCTTTAGACCTTTTTCATGTTCTTTCATCGTGATCTTATTGAAATTTTTGTTATTGCCACAAATAAAGTAAAACTGTATGTCTGAAAATTCAAGTACCTGTACCACTTACGTGATTAAGTTTTATTCCCATGTTCCTCTCAGGGAAGACAATGATAACAGCAGTCTATTTTCCTATCCCCTTTCATAAAACAATACTATAGACATTGCATCAAATTAGATATAGACAATGACAAAATATTAATTAAGTGATCTATCTTCAGTTCTTACCTATTATACTGAAAATCATTTCAAGCCTCTGTGGTAGAAATTAGACTACCATATACAATAACTCTAACTAAAATAATATTTTCATTCTATCCTTTAAAGAAATGGTATTTTAATATATTCTATATAAACAATTCAGTAATAATTTTAATATGTGAAATAAACCACTTTGACTTACCCGTGACCGCACTTTATTATTGAAAAGAGTAACTTCAGCTCCTATTAAAGGACATGGAGAAATGGACTGGATGACACAGTTCCTGCATTGCAAGTAACTTATCAGAGAATATTCATTCTCATTCCAAATAGCATTTAAAGATAAACTGGCATTCAAGTCTTCCAAAAAGGGAGGGAAAAAAAAGAAAAAATACAAAAGTTTTACATAGGCATTGAGATACTTTAAAATGGATAAAATACTGTAAATGTATATGTAGAGTTATACTTTACATTTGAAAAATGTAAAGTTCTTATTTTGCCAGGAAGTAATGTGATTAAAATATGCTTACTGATCTCTGCAAATTCAGTAATATTTAATATAGATCCTTTGTGACAAAAGTCATATACGATAGTGCCAGTCTAACGTCAGAACTGCCCCCACACTAACAAAAACATGTACTTTGCTTTTAGTCTTTGTCCTCTGAATGCTGCTAACAGATTACTCATTCCATACTTTGGCACTGGGAATCATGCCTTATCAAATTAATTGCTTATACAGACCCTTACTTTTTATAGCCAGCTCTGGTGGTTAACCTCCAATTCATGGATTTTAATCTTTGATATAGGAAATGTAAATAACATTCTTTTCATAATCCTTATCTTTTCTTTTTGATCAGAACATAGGTAAGGACCTGAGAAATTCTGGAAAACAAGCGGAGGGCAGGCTGGCACGAACTTCCATGCTGGGCTGAACATACAAACTCAGCAGCACTCGGTGGAGTTTTGCCTGCTTCCAGCCAACAACAAACTGTGCGCAAAATTCCATTTGTGTGTCAACCAATTCTCTCATGTTCAGCTATCAACAGTTGAGGTAGTGAGATAGCGTCTCAAGGAAATAAATCTTATAGTCAACTTCCCAAAAGGTCAAAGGCAGAAGCTGTCTTGTGAATGGCCCAGCCAAGAGGAAATGAAACTATATAAAGTATTTTCTTGGCCATGTCCCACTGTCAATATCTTAATTCTCCAGCTTCTGTATTTCCAAACACTCTTCTGAAAAGCCTGGCTGACCCATGTGGTTTTACTGTTTATCAGCTTTCTAGACAATGCTGTGCCTTCCATAGTAAGCTTCTACCGAATTCAGTTTTCTTCCTCCATAAAGTACCCAAACTACTTCTCCCCATAAGCTTAAAATGGTCATCTTCTATTATCTCTATGTCAAAAGCATACTGTAGGACTGCCACTAACATCCTTCAGCATTGTAGCATTGTTTTTATGATTAAACTGTTTTAGGTTTTCTGTATTTTCTGGAAATTTCAGAAACATTCACAGTGCTTGACAAGAGGACATAAAAATACTTGTATCATTGAAAGATTTGATATTTTGATTTAAGAAGCAACTTAATTTTCTTTAAGGAACAAAATGTTCCTTTCAGTAAGCCATTGAAAGAAAAGATGTCATTGAAGAAGAAATCAAATGGCTAGAGAATTTCACTCATATCCAGAAAAGAGTTGCTGGATATTCAAAGATACCTGACTTCCTTCAAATTTACAGAAACCTAGGTAGGAGGAATGGAAATGCATGGGAGTTAAAGATTTAACACAGAGTCAACCACCACACCAGGGCAATAAGCGTAACACCATAAAATGAAATGTTTCTTAACAAAGATGTAATGAACCAAAATGCTATAGAGATGAAGATCAGGAAAAAATGAAGTCAGGATTATAGTACAAGAGGTGGGCAGAAACCAATACCAAGACCTTATCTACACAAAAAAGAAAACAATGTTTGCAGCAACTACATTCAATCAATTGCTAACAAAGAAAATGGGTAGCATGCAGGCTTCTTAACATTATATTCAAAATAACTTAAAAGGATGGAATTTCCTGATAAGGAAACAATTACAGCAAAGCTTTAGTACAGCTTTAAACATTCTGTACAACAACTTAAAGAAAGACAGATTATAGCCTTATTGAAAGCTCAGATGTTTCTCTTGGCTCAAAAAAATCTTTTCCATTAAAAATATCTACAAAATCTATATAACACTCTTTTGGGGAGTGAAAAAATACTAAGGGAAGAGACCTGTACTGGTCTGCTCTATAGGGGGCAATTTCACACACAGATCAGGAGATGCAAATGTTACCAAAAATCAGAGGCACTTGAAGGAAATAAACAATATGTTCTGTTCCATTTAAAGCTAAAGAACTTGACAACTGTTAGGTGGTATTTATCTGTAATCAGTAAGATTTACCTTCGCATTTCACTGGCACCTGATAAACCTTCAAAGTTTCCTTAAGATGACTAAGACTTGCAGCATCTGTGATGACCAACATCATATTATCATCTTCTGAAATGGCATGGAGGTCACACATACAATTGCTAAAGGACTGTGTACTTCTGACACTAATATTTCAGAAGAATTTCCAGATTATTTTCAGTTCCATATTACTGCAGAAAGCTTTCCTCAAAACTCCTATAATTTAAAAAATGGAGCATAAGACTTTATATATATGTGGTTTTGAATACAGTACTGTTTGAGCTTACTGCAAATTTTCCACATTTACAAGATGGTAATTTAGGCCCTGATCCAATACTCACTGAAGTCAGTGAAAAGACTCCTATTGATTTAAATGAACCTTGGAAGGGGGCCTTATTTAAATTTTTTAACATATCCGAAATCTACTTTTCAACAGATAATTTTCCCCTTGTTATACCTCCTAAGCTGACCAGTGAGTTTGAATCCACTTTGAATAAAGTCGTTTAAGTTTCTTCAAATTGTGACAGATTCTTTTTTTTAAAAAAAAAAACTTTCATCAATTAACTGACATCGGAGATTCAGTTTAAACAGCATAAAACTTCTTGCTGACAACAGACACCGTGGTGCCTGTTAACATTGAAGTTCAGTGATTCAGAATAGTTTCATTTAACACATAGTGATTCTGTTTCACAAACTCTATACCAATTAGCAAGGAGACAAGGATGCTGACAAACGCATGAAGGAAAGGTCTGAAAGTCTATTCATGAGTTTACTCCAGTCTAAAAGCAAATATGTTGTAGTTATTCTGGAAAAAAGGAGACAACAGATAGCCTTTAACACTTGGGCCTCCCTTGCTTGGTCCATAAGGTAACATGGACTTTGTTAGCTCGCATGCAACTATAGCAGATCCGGAAGCAATAGGGATATCTCCCCTTCCCCTCAGGCAATTCATTGTTGTGTAGCTCCAAGCAGAGGGGTCTGGTCTGCAGAAGGATACTCGTTCTTTCTTCATTCTTCTGGAGGAGCTTTACGACCTGATGCTCTGTGCAGCTGCATCATATAGTGGAGTCACAAGCACTTAACAAACAGTTCCTGACTCCTAAACCTGGCTTCCCTCACCTCTATTGCTGAAGGTGAGATTACTTTGAGAGCTTTTTCTTTTTCCTAGTGTCACTTACCTGATTCCAGTTCCATCCTTGTTCATCACTTAATGAGCTTTTGCATGGAAAATCTTTAGGAATGTGTATTTTTTTTTTTTGGTTTTGCCTTGTTTCAAAGGGTCCCACAATGTAGGGACCGCCATAAACCTAACTCTGCACAAGGCACAGGTCTTTGCTCTGTGTCCCATGCACATCTCGCTTCATCTCAACCTTTGTAACCTCCTAAAAACCTCAGCATTCTGGCTTTCAGTGGAGGTCCTGAGACACATTTGGAGACACATATAGAGGACTGTTTTCTTATTTTCAGCTCTGTAAAGCTTGGAACCAGTTCAATCCTCACTAGAACAACCTTAGTAAGCAGATTCCTAAATTCCTCTGAAAGACAATGTTTTCATGCTTTAAGTATATTAAGCATCTGTGTTTAATTGTTTCTGCATGTATCTCATGAGAACAGTCTGTAATTAGGCCATTACCATACACAGCCCAGCAGCGTGAAGATACAGTGCCTTTTTAAAAAGTGGCAGTTATTATTACCATTATCAGTTTTTAGACTTTCCCAAATTAAAGTGACTCACAAAAATGCAAGAGTCAATTTCAGAGAATATTTAATCTGTTTCATATAATGTATCAACTGAGGGCTAAAAAAGCAAACTGAATTAATGCAAGGTGGGTTATTTAATGAAGAATAACAATATGATGATATGGCTTTTCAGAAAAGCACATAAAACTTTGGACATTTTCATTAACGCATATATTAGAGTCATAGAGCTATTCTGCCAAGATATTACCAAACTTCTCACAGCACCTGGTAGCAAATTCCTGAGAAAGAACATACCCCCAAAGGAATGGGCCACGTTACCACTTCCTGCTAATTGCTTTCAGCCTTGATGATGCCACCAATTGCCTTCAGTTAACTCTTGAATGCCATTCAGATTCCTGTTATACTTCAAGACAGGTCAGGATATCAAGATGGGTGAACCAAGCAACAGAAATATGGCAGAAAGACTACATGAATGCGAAGTTATTTTCACTGAGATCCTGAGCAGGAAAGGCTGCTTTACTGTGACAACGTCTCCTCGTCCCTCAAAAAGATTTGCTGCAAGTCTCAAGCATATCTCTAACAACTTGTTCATTTAGTAACCATTTCCAATGGACAAATTAATTGATTATTCTAAAATATGCCTGGAGAACGCAAAGCTGCATAAGTGAAAAGATGCATAACAAATTCTATTATTCTGAACATAAAACATAAATGACCAGTTGCATAGATCTTACCCTCTGCTTTTGGTAGTATTTCAGCTCCACAGACAATACAATACAGTCCTTTCTTGCAAGGCTGGCAATGTGCTCCCTTCTAACAAGCCAATGTACAAGTTAATATAAATACTATTTTGCATACATCTCTGTATATTAAAGCATTTAAATATAAACACATTGAAAAATATAATAAAACTACTTCAGAGAAATACATTACTTGTAATACTGAAAGAAATCTCTTTGAATCAATGTTTATCATTTATATTAGCTAGTAATTAAAATATGCATCACACTAAAGACATTTAACCAACCTACAGAGAAATATTTTGATACAAAATATGAGATGTTTTATAGAGTCAATAAGGCTTCAGCCAGTGAAAGGTTTGGAATTTTGCAAAGGAACCTAGGAAGTTAGGTGCCCAGCTCTTATCGGGTTTCAGTGCAATCATGATCTTAGGCTTTGGAAATTCTGCTCTAAAATTACAAACCGATCAAAAATTGGAAGCTCTGCTTACACTGAAATAAGAATCACATCTATAATGGCTTATAAGCTGGATTCTGTAGCCTGTTGAATATTTTCAACTTTATATTAACAGGACTTGAAAACACTCAGTCTTTTTGTTTCACATGAGAAACAAAGTATTTGCTGAGTTTGTAAATTGCAAGGAATCTACAGTAACCCACAAAGAACCATGAATGCATTGCACTATTTCTTCTATAAATTTCATTTGAAAGACTATATAAAAACGTTATACTTTTCTCTTGTACCATAACAAACAATGCACAAACAACTTAAAAGAACTTTACTCTATCTAGGTGGTACCTTTCTTTCACAGGTGCAGCAACTTTCCCTAACAGTAGTTTTTCTTCGTCTGCACTGTCTCTGAACTTTCAGTCCTTTAATAAATTCAAGATTTGGTGATTACTTTAGAGATCACAAACAGTTATAATATCATAGTAAGAGAGTAATTTTCAGAGCCTCTATAGATTCAGGAACACCAAATGAATAGTTTGACAAAAAAGATATATTGATTTTGCTTTACTTCCATTTGCAGCCTGGGTGGCTGAATATTTAATATAATATCCTGAATTACCATACATATGTTAAAGAAATAAATATTTTTATCACTGACATTATATACTATAGATATAGTTAGATAAAAAGACAAATGAAGATTGAATTTACAGCTTTTACACCAAAAGCACTGCCCCAAACTAGCAGTACTACAAAGGATTATTATCCACCAGCATTCCCAAAGCAACTCAGTTATCGTCAGGATTTAACGTCGTGATTTTGTGGCTGGAGACTCTTCAAGAAAAATATAGTATCTAATACAGAAAATGGTGAGATATCGATACATTTGATTATAAAACAGAATAAAGGCTAAGGACTGATTTTATAGAGACATTGCACATTAATGTAAAATATTTGATGCGTAGAAGGCCCATGCCTTAAAGAATTTCTCATCAAGGTAACATGCAGCACAAGACAAGACATCAAGCAAGGGACGATCTGCTCCTGACATGGAAAGAATGATCCGTTTTTAATGTTAGGGATTTAAAGGAGGATACCCAAAGCTTCTGAAAGATGAATATGGAGATAATATTCTATGAGATGAGTAAACAAGCCACAAAACTAAGCTTTAGCAATTTCTACTACCTATTCAGACATGAACACAAAAAATGATTTGCTAGAGCAAACAATGTAGCTTTTAAGAAAAACGATCTTTTACAGAGCTGTGAGAATCAAGCTGGTAAACTTGAGGGAGCATAGCTGTCCCTGCCACAGGCTTTCTCCAGGGTGGCCGTGGGGTGGGGGACTGTTCTAGTCCCGCAGCCTGTTACACGCACACACTGCTTGGCCTAAGTCCCAATACTTGATCATTTACTTAAACCTAAATTAAGGCTGTTTATTTTTAGATGTGTCATATGTTTAAGTTGCTGCCAGTATTAGAGCTTCTTTCTGCCCCGTCAGCCAGAGCTAGTGTAAAACCATCAGCACCTGAAGATGACAATTTCATGAAACCTAAACCAAGGAGCATGATCCATATGTGGCATCAATAAAATAAGAGAGTTTAACCAAGCGTCTTAGGATCCTAAGTGCTGCAAAATAATGTTTGTTAGAGAAACTCAGCAGAACCCTTGCCATTCTTGTGAACACAGTATCTAATTTTATACAGCTGTATTTATTGTGCAAAGAAAGGATACAAGTTAAATCAAACTGATATGAACACATTCACAGTTCCATAGCAGTGGACATCAGGAAATTATTTAGACTAATTTATACGGAAAATGACCAATTTACAATGTCATCTCAGCTCTCATTCAAAAATATATAAATATCTATAAACCAGTCTTAAATTGTAAAAATTCAGCATCTTAATACTAATATATGATGGAAATAAACAGTTTTTTCTTGAAAATCTGGCATAGCATGTTCTATTACAGCAAAATCTTGGCTTATGCTTTGATTGCAATAAATCAAAAAAATGTTTAAAATACTTCAAAAAAGTACACCAAGGCAGGTTTAAAGTCCATTATGTATAAATTTACTTACAAAAGAAAATAAGACCCTCTCAAAAGGAAGTTTTAAAGAAACTTCAACTTTTATAGAAAACAAAGAAAGAACACTCAGTAAGAACACTCTAATTATCATCAAATATGGAAGTGCCCAAACAGCATTACACAACTTCCGATAGGCCCATTTCGACAAAAGGATTTTGAGGGAAACAAAGTACTGAAGCGCACAGCTGGCCTATTTCAGAATCTAGATTCAATCTATTATATTACTTGATCCGCAAAGATGCTACTCTGCATAATTAACAAAGCAGCCCTTGCAAGTGTAGTTAAGTAATTTGATTAACTGGATGTTTTGCTTTCTGAGAAAAATCCAATTGTTTGATTGCCTTTAACAGCAAACTAATTCAATCGGCAATAGACTAACCTTCTCCTCACCCTATAATTACAAGTAAAATGCTCTACAGAGTTCCAGTTAGAATTTCCACACGTTATATTTGGCCTTTGGCAGCACATTTATGATGAAAGATATTAATTATATCTATAACTTGCATACTGAAAAACAAAACAAAACAAAAAAAGAAAAATCGAACCTGATCACATATACTAAATGAGAACTAAAAATTCCTGACTCAACAATGAGGCTATTTCATAAAGGCTTTTCTTTGTATGTCTCATCAAACCTGACACTATGTGCTAGTATTCGTCAACAGTAAAGATGACACACCTTTATTTCGTGATCTGGAAAGATTGATTTTCCGTTTTTTGGTGTCCATTTCTTGGGATTCTGTCTGCTCTGCTTCTATTTCACTAGTCATGTCTACAACACTATTAACTGCACTATTCTTACTCTCATCATTATTCCTTTTTCCATGGAAACTTGTGTTTATGTCATCAACACTAATTGTTTCTTTAATAACACTTAGTGTTTTTGAGGTGTTGGTTTCAAAAAATTCTTCAGCAACTCTGCATTTTCCATGTTCAATCCAATTCTCAGCTGTATTACTGCCTGGAACTAGAGGACTGATTTTCTGTTCCTCTGGTTCTACATCATCATAGAGTTCTGGTGTAAAGTAGATACTCTCATCCTCATCCTCAGCTTCCACAGATGCATTTAATCTTACAAGTTCAGATTCCCCTCCTTTTGAAAGGAATTCATTACAGGGCTCCACATCACTATCATGAACCTGTGGCTCACCAAGGTCTTCCTCTTCAGCAACTGTAGCCTCAATATTTTTAAGTGAAAAATTAGTTGTTTCCAAACATGATGCTGGTACATTTGGTTTATGTTCTGTAATGAATGATGACTGGCATTGATTTACACTATCAATAAGTTCACTAGCCTTATTCACATTCTTCTTGTGTTTGTCTTTAGCTATGGGCACATAGTTCTCAGCTACAGACAAAGGTGTTGAAGTCAATGGTTTAATGCAGAAATACTCTTTCATAAAATCAGAATTAGTCCAACTCTTCTTTTTTTCTCTCTTGGTTTCAGTGGAAAGCATTTTGGGTGTGGAGTCCATATGTTTTTCTCTTTGTGTTGCATGGTGAGAATGACCCTCTACTTCAACTTTCTGGCCACCTGTGAAAAATCACAAAACATTAATTAATTGTATATGCTCCCCCCCCCCCCCCCGCTGATTTACAACATGTTTAGCACATCAAAACTACCACTGTTTTATTAGGTTTACAGTTATTTTATAATACTCATTAAGATCCAATACAAACAAAAGCCCAGATGTTACAACTATCTTTGAGCATGAATTGTCTTAATGAAATCAATAGATTAACTGGCATGTGTAAAAAGTTAAAGCATATACATATGACTGGGTGTAAAAAAAAGTATTTTTCATTCTTTGTGCTCTTAGTTTTACATATTTATCTGAAATGAAATAAGGTTTCCCTAAAATTTAGGAATGAGTGGATAATTCCTTTACTAAGTAAAGCTATTAAAAGTAGAGATTATACAAATGGTGCCCTCCCAGAAATCTCTGAACATCAGATGTAGCCAGAACAAAAGCATTTCTTTAGATTTTACACAGTTAAGTTAGATAAAATTTAAACGACGACAAATTGTATGAGTTCAGCTTTTTTGTTGTGATAATGCTAATATTCACATTTCAAACACACTTTGTCTTCATATTTTCACTAACAAAAGCAATGTAAGATAAAAGTTTGATTCTACTATAAACTCAAACACTATCAAGATTGTTTTAAGACAATCAGATGAAATGACAATTTCATAGTCTGTTGAACACAGTCTATTTACATTTGTGAAATTATCATATTGCAGGATAGCACTTCATTAATTATTTTTTCCCCAAAAGATGAACTTTTCATATTTAAAATTATTAATAAAGTTTTTTTCACATTAAAACGAACATACTTTGTTTCCTTGTTGCCATGATAGTACTTGGCTGACTTGTTGTTGCAGGATTAGTTGAGGTGATGGTTGTAAAAATACTAATTTCTTGGACTAAGTTTTGCTCCTCACTTTCAACAGGAACATCTGGCGATAAATGAATAGTAGCCTCCAGTGAAGAAGTTGGTGACAGGTCTTTTGAACTTGAAGGTACATGTACAAATTCACTGTTGCACTGTGATGAATCATCAATGCCTTTCTGATTTTTTCTAGCAAATGCATCCAGGGATTCGAGTGCACTACCAAAATTTTCATGGTGCTTGATTTGTTGTCGAATCCATTTAGATAATCCTAAGAAAAAGGAGGAGCATTACTACAAAACTACATCCTCTATATGAGGTATTTCACATCAGTAAACAGTATCCTAAAATATCAACACTTCCACATATGTTTAGTGCATACAAACTCAAACAGATTTCAAGAAGTTGTTAATGAAAGTAAAATTATGTATGTCTTTGTTTCCAGGATTGGGAATATGATTTAGTGAATGGTACTAATAATATTGTTCTTTTTTATTAAAAGAAAAGAAATGATTGCCATTTTTACCATTTACACTAAATCTTTTTCCTTAGATAATTTAAATATACTCTTAGTGAAAACAGACATGTCAGAAAACTGCTTGGCTTATACTACAGCAGCTGAGCTCCACCTGCTGACTAGACAGCAACATTATCTGTTTCACACCATCTTACAAATGTGGCAGGAACAAAGACAGATAACGCATTATTAAATAATTTTTTAAAGATATTGTACAGGCCCTTTTTATATTTTAGCTGCATTTATTTCTAGCCTGCATAAAACTACAAACAGAACCTATTTTTGCATACTAAGCAACCGTTCAGCGATTCCATTAATGGGAATGACCCTGCCTTTACCTGTTCCTATTTGATTAATCTTGACAACTAAAATCACTAAAGCTCACTATGGGCAGAAAAAATGACAGGTGAAACTACATCCACTAGAGACTTATCCAATGTAAAATAAGTAAAAAAAAATATAAAAGATATTTTTATAGTCTTGCTTTTTTAGTATATGTCAATCTTAGAAATTTTCCCAGAAACATTTTTACATCTTACCAGTTATGTATTTATTAGGGTTATTCCGAAAGCGGTCATCAACTAAAATAAGAGCACCCCAATCATTCCTGTGTCTTATACACCTATAAGTGAGCAACAAAAAAGAGTGTATATAAAATTAGCATGCATATAACCAAAAACTGTGAGGATCAGACAGGAGGGTTGCACAGAGTCAGCCAGCTAGAAGGTGCAAAAATACAAGAGAAGTGCTTTCCTACAAGCTTCAGTAAAAATGTTTGTTTTGGATGCAAAACTCCACTACGAGAGTTTAGCATAGAGGCTTAATTTTCATTCAGCTCCTAAATTGACTATGGTAAAGGCAGAGGAATTAAAAATCCTACATCTATTCAGCTGAAAATCACACAACATGTGCTATTTATTTTCCACCCTAAATTTAAATACTGAAAGGAAAACATAAGAGTGTAAAACAAACATGCAACTGCAACTGCAAGCAGTTTTTTAAAAATAACTACGCACTTTCATTTTAAACAGAATATTATTCTAAACTTTCTCTTTAATAAAGAAATAAGTTATGTTACAAATACAAGCTGTAGGTGGTACTGTTCAATTTGTAATTCAGCTGTTGGAAGCCTGCAATAATAATCCAATAGTCACTATACATTAGCATTGTTTTTAATAATATTTGAATGTCTATGCTGCAACCCAGAAAAACATTCCCAAAGGACAGTAATAATGTAAATGAAATTTGTCAAAACAATTAATTGGTAAAGTAATAGTTTAGGATTATCATATCCAATGTATCCCCACCAAGAGGGCAACTTTGGAAAAAGGCATTTACTTAATGTACATGAAACGCAAGTGTATCGGAATCAGGAATCATTTTAATCAGGGCTTAAAATGGCAACAATATGGCAGGCTCTCCAATATGTTGTTTATATTTGAATTATCTAAAGCTACTAAGACAACTTAAGAAAAAAAAAAGAGAGAGAGAGATATTTCTTCCAACTTTTCATTTTTCCGTTGCTTTAATAAGTGTTCTTTTAACTCATAATTTAAACGAATTATGCCCACTGGAGACATATCCTACACTTTTAGAAAAAGCAGCATTGCAAGGAATTCATAGCACCGTTGTCACCTGGCCATACACACCATCTGTTATATTCCCAAAGGCTGTTATTTCATTTCATGGACTTATGTTACTTCATATACTGTAACAGCACTGAATTAAGAGAAAAGTGCCAGATTCAAGACTAGCATGTTTCTGCTCACTTCTGTCCCGGCAGGCATTGTTGCAGCAGGAAGCTCATTTACCTACAGCAACTACATTCTGTAGCTGTCGGAATAAGCTATATTCTGAGGTAAAACAACTTCGCAAACTGTTCTGTTTTTATGAACAGTCACAATGTACTGTCATCCTTCTCAAAATATCCGTTTAGTAAGATACGATGATACGACAGACAAAAACTTTATCGTTTTGAAACAGAGTAACCTTTTCTTTTTCTGTCGGAATGGAAGTCTCTCTTCTCCCTGAGTTCAGATTAGCGTGCTTTCATTTGAATGATTAAGTACAATTCACAACTTTCACCAAAACTGGATTTATCATTTCAGTGACAGAATTTCAGATTTGTTTCTTAACTACTAGCATTCCACTGCTGCTCTAGCTTTTTCTTAAATAATAAATTTTAACCAATGCTTTCACTCTCCAAAGACAAAACTAAGAAATCAGACCTCTAACAACACAAATTAACAATGAGATTTTACAACTTAAGATATTCATTCTCTCAAGTTCCTTTTAACCTTCACTTACGTCATTACATTTTTATTAGGTCTAAATCAAATTGCATACGTCTTCCAGCTGAGGTCTCTCTTTTTACCTATAAATCCATGTCTATACGTCTGTTGAGATATATATATATATATGTATATATATATATATACACACACACACAAATAAATAAAAAACTATGATAGATTTTATAAATTATGATGAAGGTGCACAAATTAATTCTATTCTATAATATAATTCTATAATAAAATTCTGGCAATTTTTTCATTTGTGAAAGTAAGCTATCCCACTATTTCTAAATTTGGCAGGTGATCAATGAGCATGATTAAATTGATCTTCTGAAAAGCTCAAAAAATAAAAAAAAGCTATTCCTCCATTTCAAAAATATCTGTAGGCTAAACATCAAACAATAGGTGCTCTGCGCGTGCCAAGAGTATAATTAGTATGTTTGAAAAAGCCCAATGATTTTCATTCGATTTAGCAGCTGAAGCATCATTTCTCTCTGCAAATGCTGTATAGCTGTATATCTGGACTAACAGCAAAAAACCTGCAACTTACATGGATTTTGAATGCAGAAGAAAACACTGAACACTAGAATGCACAACAGATTGAAAACCAGACAGCTGCCAGTGCAGAACAGCTGAAGACCTCATTTCAGTTGCACAATTTTTCAGTCTGATTTATCCCCTTCATGTTAAGGGTGAGAAATTAAACAGTAAAGTGCAGCAAACAATAAGTTCTATAAATACATATATTTTTAATTATGTTCAGTTTATCTCACCTTCCCAGGGCCTGGTTGAGAGCTCTATAAGCTTGAATTTCATACCACTGACTCCCTGGTAAAAGGCCTCTTTTATTTTTGTGCTGGTCATTGTATTTCCTCTTTAATTCAACCTAAAAAGAAATTACAAAATATTGTTTATAACAATAATTTTACAGAGGAAATACTATAAGGGGAAAAACAAGCAAGTATTGATTAAATAAGTAAATACGAAAAGACAATAAAGGAGTTTGTAAGATTAAAAAGTAGATTAAAACATCAGTCCAGAGAAAGTCGTCTTCCAACCGCTGTCCAGATCGTAAGTAGAAACAATTACCCCAATTGAATCATTATTTGTTCATATTATATTATGGCTAATCAATTCAGCATAATGGACTTAGTCAGGATTAAATTAAGCCTGACCTCCAGACTAAAACAAATGCAAAGCTTAGATCACTTACCCAAGCTCTGCGCTAGTAAGAAAAGGATAACCATTAACATGACCAGTACTGTGATTTTCTGGTTCACACAGGCAGAAAGAACAGAGGCAAGGAAATGGGTTAATTAGATGCTTTATCTGCTCATCTGATACAGTGTAGATCTTTATCCTTTCTTTTATCACAGATGCTGAGTCTCAGTCTATTGCTGGGACCAGGCCATACTCTTGTCAAGTGAGGGTTAAGCTACTATAACTCTTTCTTCTACAAGGGCTAAGGAAGTATTTAAGAGACAGAACGGCCTCCCCAAATACCAAAAGGTAGCAGCCCCGACTGTAATTTCTAGTTTGGAATGGTCTTCTAGGGTCTGCAAACAAACATTTCACTAACTAAATGTTGGGACTATCCCATATAAAGAAAGACAAAAAAAAACGACGCTTCTTCAACTGTCCTACTATGAAGAAAATCTTCCTTGCTTCCTTCCTTATCCACCAAGAAAATAACCAACAACTTCCACTGCAGGTCGCAAACATCTGCCCCAAACTGCTCCCCTGAACTGCAAGGTTCAAGGTCATGAGTCGCAAAGAAACAGGTCAAAGTAAGGGGAATAAGGTATGAAAAGCACTCCAACTTCTTGTGCCAAGTTGTTAACTCCTCTTTCGTGTGTGTGTGTGTGTGTGTGTGTGTGTTGGCAAGGAATACTATAATCTGTAGAAGAGAATAGCTTCATAATCTATTTTTCTGCACCCGACAAAATAAAACTCTCCTGAAAATGGGTTGCAAGCAGCCACATTTCAAACATCAACCAGGAGGCGAGTGTCGGAAGGGCTCCTGCCTCGTCACACAACACTGCTATCACGATCGGCAACGTGGTGTTCTGACCCCTAACGAAGGGATTCCAACAGGCTCATCAGGGTGAACATTAATACCTGGGGGAACACTCCTATTATTCACAGGTAATAGGAGACAGGCGTACACTGTGGTTTAATACACAGCCTTGATCTTTCCACATGTGGCAGAAGTACAGAAAAAGAACCTCTGTAGCTACAACATTTTCAGAAATCTGACTTCCACACAAAACTGGAGCGGCCAAAGAAACAGATTAAGCTACAACAATTATGGTGTTTTTTGCAGTCTGTTTATGATCAAAGCAGTATTATTTTACCTGCAGAGCTCTTCCTTGCCACTGCCTTTTGACATAAGATGCAGCATTTTGGGGCTGAGCTCACCAGGATAGGAAATGCTTTCGAAGTATTAGCCAGAAAAGGGGGGGGGGGAGAAAGGGGGGAAACAGAATAAAAATCATGGGTGTAACAAAACAAATTCAGAGCAATTTTTAAAATTCACATGGTAGGCTGCTGAAGCAACAGTCTAGCATGCTGCCAAGCAAAGGTGGTGGCCAGGTTTGCAATCTGGGGGCTACAGTAAGGAGGAAAGCCTGCTCCTCTCTTAAAAAAGCTGTCTTTGGCCACTCCAAAGGGTGATCTGGTAACAACTGCAAAAGAAATCCTCCCTTCCCTTTCTAATCAAAGGGATAACTACCTATAAAATGCCTGATCTGAATCTGAGCATGAGCTTCTTATTTGGACATTATACGTGGTTCTAATATGTATCATCAGAATTGATTATAGTTGGGGATGCAGGATTGAATTTTGTTTCAAAACAAGCAAACATAAAGCTATACCAGAAAGGGTCTTTCCACTGCTCTTTTGTACAGTATTAACCTTTCTAAACTGACAACTGAAAGGACACGCTTCAGGAGAGAAAACAGCAGACTTCTAACCTCTTCTGACAGGTAACTTTCAAGTTGAATTTGGATAAGAAATTTTATTTTATGTACTTATGCCCTTTAAGTAGCCTGTCAAATTTACAAATTCAATCTTTACAGCCAGAAAGTAAATTCAGTTTGATTTCACAGATTTAATATTTGTTCCAGTCACTCAGAATTTATTGATTGGCACATGAGGCTTTCTCTGCAATTTTCAAAACAGAAGCTGATTTCTTCTGAACAGCTTATGAGCACTAATATCATTTTTAAAGAGGAACTTACACATACCTGTGCATTTCCACAAACGCAAATACAACTTAGAGAAACTAAAGGGCATTACTCGGTATTTAAAATGAGGTATAAAGTTGAAAGATTGTAGTAAGTCTTTAAAACACAACCTATCACAACATATTTCTGTAAATATTTTGCACCTCTTCTAGTCTTGGTAAGTTTCTAACAAATTCCTCTTGAGAAGAAATTCTGTTATCAACAAGATTTTGGCCAATTATAATGGAAACACATCTTTCCCACAGTTTTTTACTCCTAAAACAGACTGTTCAATGAAGGTATTAAAATAAGTAGCCATGCATCCTACCTACACTGATAAAACTATGACATTTACAATCACATGCATAAAAACACTAACGTGAAACTCTCAGATCATCTATGCTGAGTTGTGTTACCCTGCCAGTAGAATACATTACCTCTACAGTCCTCTAATACACTACAGCATTATGCAAATATATACTGCTTGCACAGCACTTTAACACTGACTTTCCCATTTTTGGAATTAGGAAAAAATAGTGTTCCCTTGGCTTAAATGTGTAATGTAGCTTTTCTAGCTTAATTTAGAAAAAGGGGATAACAGAAAACAAACATTATGTTTTCTCACTCTAACGATCATGCCTCAGCATGAGATAACAACTTACATTGCTGAGAGTTCAGTTTTCATTATAAGTCTACTAAAGGTAAAAGGCCAGGGCATGTCATTTTAATGCAATCAGAATCTATTTCATTGTATAACTCTTACATTATCAAGCATCAAATCAACGCCCAATTGAAAATGACATGTTGCATATGTGAAAAAGCCACTCTCTCCTGCTAGCAAATATCCTAAATGTGCAGTAAACCACAGGCTAGAAGGGATTAGTTAAAATGTCAAAAGACAGCCTTTTACTTTTACCTGTTCATCCTTAAAAATATACTCTTAGCTATCAGGCATGCTTTACAGACAAATAGCTTCAGCAAGCAGCAGCAGAAGGCCTGTGGCAAGCTCTGCCATCTTGTAGCTGTCAGACAGATTAGTCTTTGATCTATCTGGGAGGTCATGGTCACATTCACATTAACTGGAGTCTAACAACATTATACCTGCTAACTGCTCGTTCTTTTAATGCTTAATTAGCTCGACATCTTTCACTATGGAATATTAACTGAGAAAGAACTTCTCAACAAAACAATAAATGCCATGAAGAAAATGTTCTTTTTATGACATGGAAAAATATGTTGAGGAGGTTTATACTACAATTCAAACATATTTTGGATTCTCCCCCCCCCCCCATTAAAGTTAGTAAAACAAGTTGTTGTTCTTCAAGAGGTATTTATTCAATTGGATTTCTGAAGGGTTGATAAATCACGGGAAATAAAGGTTAGCTTTGATAAAAGCACTTTGTCTGAAGAAACCCAGACTTATTCAGGACTCAAGCAATGCATAAAGTATACATAGTCCATGACAATCATGGTATAAAACTGCCATTTTAGCAGCCAGCTTATAACAAGAAACTCAAAAGACTAGGACAGATTTTGTTTTTAAACCCCAAGACAAACTGAAAAGTTAAGTACAGAAGCCTGTACTTCCCTTTCTAGCAACACACCAGGCTGAACCATTTATTCAAATTTAACAAAAACATGGTAGAATTTAACAGTAGGAAAGGTATACAAACAGCAATCTATTATGACCTAATAGTTTCCACCAAAAAAAAAAAAAAAAAAAAATCAATGCTTGGATAATAAAATTAAAGCAACATTTTATCCTTTAAATTGAATCCCTTCAGCTCTGAAATATAAAGCTTCTCCTTGTTTGCTATAATTACAACCAAGATGATAGGTAAATCTGAAACAAAATTTGAGTATATTTTAGATATCTTCAGCTAAATAATTGTACAACATCACACTTCAAGTGTTTACTTTTGAAGAGCTTTTAAGGAGAAAGAGACAACAAACTTTGCTTTGGTAAAAATAAAGAGAAGATCCAGCAGACACTCATTCAGAATCCTTTCAACTAAATTTAATCCTAAAGAGCTTATAACAAAACCAAACTGGAGAATGTACATTTGGGGCATTTACCTTTCATGATCAGAATACCGTAAACCTATTTATCAGTGCTAGTATCGCAACATGAATTCCAAAAGCTAATGAGATAAACTACAGCACAATATTTTATATTTTGTGCAATGTAAATAAACAAAATGACTGTGACTGAGTTTAGTTCACCTAAAGACTCAAGATTTTCAGAGAGAGTGTTTTGTTTAACCAATTACAGTACTACATTTTGCTTTTAAAACCAACCCCCCCCCCCATTAACAAGCCAGGCTTGCTCTTTGACAAGACATCACTTTGCAAACAACTTCAATCGCCCTCTGTTTTCTCCAGTAAATTAAAAACAACCTCCAGTTTGTAACCTGTGAGACAGCAAAGCAGATTGCCTCAAAGTCTGAAGATGGAAGCTCCTGACTGCAAGGCACCATTGTGAGCGCTTAAACAGAGCACTCAATTAAACCTGCATTTTTCTTTACACCACCACTTAGCTGTGTTGTGACAGCCAAAGTTAAAGAAAGAGCAAACCGATGACTGCTGATAGGAAAAAGGCAACTCAGCTTGGAACTGTATCAGGACATGTATATGTGTGTATGCAACGCTCACCCCCAGCGCTCTCCTGCATCAGTCCTCCAAAGAAATAAAAATAGAAAACATTTAGGTGTTTTCTAGCATTGCACTGACTTGATTCTCTGGCTTTAGGAGAGGAAAAATAGACATGAAAATAAAGACTATTGCCCATATTATACAGTGTACTTTGAAACACACAATTTGTGTTTAACATCTAATAATTCCTTACCTCCCCAAAACAAACAAACAAAAAAGTCCAGGTGGGTCCTCTCATTCCCCTCTTCCATCTCCTCCAAAAGACATAAAAATGTCTTTAAACAAATCTACCTTCTTAAAAATCTCATGTGTCTAGTTAGAGTCTCTCTTCCACCTGAAATAGCAATAGCTAGACTTCTCACAGAATATGCTTGCCATCTACTTTCCTCCTGATGAATGCCAAATAATCATAAAAGTTTGCAATTGCAGGAAAGTAAAAGACATGAAAACCCATTTTCCTTTTACATCTGAAAATCCTTAAATAGAAGTAGCATTAAACAGTGCAGCATTTAACTTTTTTGTCCTCACTTCAAAAGCAATAACAACATCTGTGAGATTCAAGACTAAATAATGTATGTGTAAAGACCTGGGTGAGTCACTGAATATGCTTCAAACATCCTCAACGGACCTACTAAAGGTCGTAGCTATAAACATAATGTCTCAATTTATTAGCCCACAAGATTAAGGTATTACAGTAAGACATTATCTTCAAATGCTTCAGGCATCCCAAGTGCAAGCAGTATTAATACATCTTAAACAGTATGAAATATGCAAATGCTTACTACCTATAATTTATCAAATTAGATTCTATATATAACAAGGATTCATTATAGCCATTCCAATCATCTTGCCTAGCTAAAAATGGTCACCAGACACAAAAATATATCACCCTATTTTGTTTTCACACACAAATATGAGTTTTCTTTTAAAATAAAAATCCAACAACCTGTGAAAACAGTAACACCATATACTCTAAATAAAACAACATTATCAACTAGTGGCACGATCAGGATGTCTCCATTAGCCCCAGGATGCTTTGTTATACAGAGAAATCTGCCCTACACCAACCTCTTCACCGGAGGAATCACAGAGGCCAAACCCTGTACCTATCCCCCTCTGCTGGCTGCCACTTACAAAGATTATCGATTCAAATTGATAGTTTTGTGCATCAAGACCATATAACTTCAAATTAACTCAGCTGGCCTTCTCAGCCAGCAAATTTCAATGAACACCTGAAAACGTGTCTTCCTCTAACAATACGAAATAACGTAAGGAAAGTTACCATCTCTGCAGATCTGTATCACACTCTCGCTATTTTGCAGTCTGTTGCACCCAAACAGCGCACCTGAAACTGCCTCGGTCCTAGGCTGCCACGGGGTTGGAACAGTGCAACACACGTGGCCTTAACAAAGATACAATCGAAAGTGGGCAAAGTTACCGAAACTTTATATGGAAAGAAAATATATATGGAAAACCTCTGTGATAGCTGGTTTCCTCATTACCCCAAAACTTCAATAACTAAAAAAAAAGAAACCCAAAAACTCAACAGCAAACTGTCTACTGTCTGTTAGAGTCTAATTGGCCAATGCTGTCGTCAGTGGCAGAGAGGCAGTGGTACTATCTTATGCGAAGCCCTATTTCCCATATTTTGAATTCACAACGTATCTTACGACTAAATGCTTCCCAAGTATTCTCGCTCTTAATCCCAGCGTTAAGGAGAAGGGAAGCTTATATAATGTCGTAACCACTGAACACTTTCAGTATTGTCAACTACACCATGCAGCATCTCGGAGATCTTGAAGTTTTACAGTTTGACAAATCATGTAGCACATTCACCCCAGGCCCATCTACTCATCTCAGTCTTGTAGGCTTCGAGGGACTGTGAACAAGTGACTTGATTAAAATCTAATGCAACCAAAACTCTCCTCTGAAGAGAAATTTCAATCCATTTCCAGTGAAGCAGAAGTGAAAAAAAATCAAACAGCTTCCCTTGAGGTACAACGCTGCTGCATACGCTCAGTGCCACTGCGTCTAAGGTGAAGTGGTAAGTGTCAGTCATCCTTACAAATCCCCAAGGTGATAGCTTCACTTTTAAAGCTTTCAACATACTTTGACAGTAAAGTAAAAACTTAAAGGTCAACACTACTTGCTAAGGACAAGATAAACACAAGAAAATCACTTTTCTGATCCATAAAAAAATCTGAACTAAACTATTAAAGGTAAAAGAAAAGTTTTGATTTGCTGTATTATTTATCCAAAGGCTTAACTTCCAGATATATTCAAGGATGATTTCTGTAATCTGTGCCAACATATTGACATTAGTCTTGCACTAGTAAAAGAGAAATGCCATCCGCTAGCCTTATTTGATAAGCTGAACATAAATGTTACCTCTCTCAGCTACAGGAATGTTGTATTCCATAGGATTTTACAGATACTCTCCCAAATGAAGCCTCTGACATCCGTTTTTAATTAAAAAAAATCTGTAACACAATTTCTGTTATCAGAAAGAAGAGTGTGGATGTCTGACCTTATCTAGCTATTCTTATTTGGGGAAAAACGAGAAATAAAAGGCTTTTGAGATACCTAATTTCTTACATCAATTTGAAGCAATTGTAGTATCACCACATATTTGCTGCATTGCTCAAAGTATTACAGCAAGGCAAAACAGAACCCAATATTGCTTTGAAATTTCTTGAAATGGGACCATTCCAGTAGAACTCCATAAAAAGAATCTCAAGGGAGAAGTAAACAAAATGTTGTATGTTTGATAACACAGGCAGGTATACCTCCTGACTTTCCTTTGAGGAGAAGGGGGGGGGGGGAAGTGGGGGAGATCTGCAGTCTCCACGCAGCCGTCTGGGTAGCCTCTGATTGCGCAGACCACAGTAACCAGCATCACAACCGACTGGAATCATTTACAGTATACTGCTGCAAGACAAGCATATTGCCAGCTGAATAATGGGAAAACATGCCGTTTGGCAAAATTCAGAAGTATATTGTCCCAATAATTGTTATTTAACACTTCGGTCTTTGTTTGCTATATAGTATTGTATATTCCAATGCTGTAAGCTTATTTATATAGACCTTCGGTATTTGTGTTTTAATGAGCTACTTTAACTAAAATACACATTAAAATTGAATGGGAAGTGGGGCATGGAAGAAAGAAGTGTGT
Source organism: Rhea pennata (assembly GCF_028389875.1). Lineage (NCBI taxonomy): Eukaryota > Metazoa > Chordata > Aves > Rheiformes > Rheidae > Rhea > Rhea pennata. Next base: position 3,461,842 of record NC_084682.1, read on the forward strand.
GTATCTGTGTACATATACACACATTTACCTGATTCAGTACTTCCTCTTAAGGAACACGTATGACATAATATGCCCTGAAGTCTGGCTTTCTGTTGAATGTTCCATAAAGGTTTTTCTGCTCCCCATTTTGTATTTGTCATTTTTTTCCAGCAAGGGAGTAAAGAAGAAAGCAGAAGTCACTCAGGTTTAGGTAGACATTAACACCAACAATAAACAAAGTGGCAAGCTTTCTACAAAGATATTTCAATCATACTGATATCAGTTCATCTGAAAATTTAGTATATACTGTGTCTTAAGGCTCTAACAACCTCAAATTTGGCAGGAAAGCTGCAGCAAAGTTGCTCAAAAATATTCAACCTGCTTAAAACACTCAAATCAAAACCAGAACATTCAGTCTCAAATCTGTAAAAAACAAATATTACATTTCACAGGTAATTGTCAAATTCTACTAAAGATAAGCACAATAATGGTCTTTCCATAAAGTAAATTGCTGTATACAACTCTCTCATATTTTAAAATAATGATTTATTTCATAAATGAAAATATTTTAAGTGATCCAAAGCTACATCAGAATTCACAAGTTCCTGTCGTTTCTTGACTCAAATAAGAATCTAAAATAACAAGCATTTTCTCAGACATTTTTCTTTTCCTAGTAAAAAGTACTTTATAGTATGCAAGAAAAGAATCATTTCAGCAGCCTTTTAACGCACAAGTTTCTTCTACCAGTACAGAAAAAACATGCTAAAACATTGCCACAAGGACTAGAAATCAGCTTAAACATTAAGAAAAATGTTGTTATTCTGAAATGATACAAATACCTCGATTTATTGAAAAGAGAAAGAAACTTCAGCTATATATTTACCAACTTTTTGTATCATTTAAGTTAGATAGAGCAAAAAAAAAAAAGTAGTTTGAATGATGTTTCCCATCATGCTCCACAAATTATGTTGCTGGAAACAATGAAGAAAGTATTTGCCTTCATAGTTCATATCCACTCTATAGCAGCTAAAGGAAATACTTCTCATAATGGCAAACTCTGTTACAGTTCTTGAATAACATCAATGCACAGAAAGCCTAGTCTTATCAAGTTTATTTTCTTTGCACATCTATTTATGTAAAAGGGTTTGAGTGCATTTTTCTATATATTTTGGTAAAGTTCTCTTAGCTGTTATATGATTAAGTACACTCTACTGTAGTACGATCAAAAGCATCTGGAAAGGTGGAAGTGAAGAAATGCTCTCTGGGAAAGTTAGCTTAATGCTTGCACTTCAGAGTCGCCCATTATCAACATTTCATAGCGAGTTTCTTTATTTTCAGGTCCCCAAGGTAAGAACAGTAAATTATGACTTGAACTAAACAAGTCACACTTGGCTCCAAAATCAAATTTTCCTACCTCTACTTTTAGCTCCCAGAGGTAGGCAGAGGAAATCCTGGTCACAGCCAAAGAAGTCTTTTTTGGCTCTGAAATAAATTTTCCTTCTTCGCTAGAGCCAAACCCTACCATTGAGAGTACCATAGCTTTAACATTACTTCTGTATATTTTGCTTTAGCAACCTGATTCTTCAGGAATATGAAACCATTCTCAATAACACAGAATTAGGGTTTTGGCGCCTCTTTCTTAAAATAGTGTTGTTTATTATCAAGTACACTTCTGATCCTTAATCATGACTGTTTCCCTAATGCTGACAAAGTGCTTTAGACACTCTCTTTGTAATAATGAGCGAACATAAGATACTATGTGCATAAAATTCTAAGGTGAGGCAACTAGGAAAAAATGAAATGATATTCTGAACAGGTTATTTTCAAACAAGTTAAGATTACAGAAATAACGTAACTTGTCAAAGCAGAGTTATTTATGGAGACTGAATGCTTGCCATTTAATACCTGATGTAGTGGCATATATTTAGCACAAACATATGGAGAAAATAAAATTGGATATTATACATCATACTTGACGATGAGTTTTTTTTGCCCAAGACTGATGTCTGGATCCAAATACTACAATTCAAAATATATAACAGAAGTTAATGAATAGCATGTTAGCATCAGATAACATGTATATGGGATTACAGATCTTTTTCTGTCACATTATTTATGTTCTCTAATATTACAGTTCACTGGTATTAGCATCAGGTTACAAATCATAAAATATATTTAGAAAGCAGGTTGATCACAGACAAGCAGTATTAGTGGAGATGAGCCAAAATGAAACTGCCAGCATAAAATATTGGTCTCCAAAGGTACAGTTCTATAAACCCTTATGACTATGCATAGTCCTAGTGATATTAATGGGATTACTCACACAAGTAAAAGCTGTGTGCAGGAGTAAAGGGTTATAGCATTGAGTCTGAAGAGGCCTTTTATTAACCTAAAAAGCAGACATGCAAGCGTATTTCCATGTAGCAACCCGAGCACTTTTTGGTGATTTAAGGTAATCCCAGAAGTATATCACTCACAGATTTTCCAAAGGAATTGTTAATCACCTGCATTTCCTATTTATAAAGGGATGTCATTATTAATCTTCGTATCAATTTCTTCCTTCGGCATATCTACCCAGCACCTATTGCTATGTAAAGCAATAGTTGTACTGGCAATCACAGTCATATGCCTATACAAGTCTATATTTGTATCACAGTGTTTAGAATTCTGCCCACTCAAAAGCCAAGCTCCTATCAAATTTTCAAAGCTAGAATTTTTACATTTTTTAATATTCAATCAATCTTCTGGTTAGTTTATCACAAAATCTAAAGAAGCTCCAACCAACTATATCATAAAAGCAAATGTTTCAACTATCCTAACAAAGTTTAATCATTTCATTTAGGAATTCACGTTCCCTAAAATCCTAAAAATGAAGCTGAACTGCACAGCGTCCTCTAACGTTTTTAAAAAATCTAGATTTTTCTAATCCTGGAAGAAAAAAAAAAAATCCAAGAGAAAGAAACAGAAAATAAGTAGAAACATTTAAATAAAACCCAGCACCTTAAGCCAATTCTGATACAAAATGATCAGAAAGACAAAAGCCACCCTAAAAGAAATTCACTATGTTGCACGCAGCAAATGCTTGAAAAAAATTTATATTCTTAGTATGATGGGCACTACTGAATACGTCTTGAAAACAATACTGAATAGGAAAGTGTATTTTAATAAAACACTGATCATATTCTTCCTGAGAGTTTTTATCAAGCATATATCCTGTGTTCAATGCGAAGAGTATTTGAACACTTAGTTTCAAATACTAGAAGACCCAACTCCATTCCCCAACTCGTTTTCAAAGGACGTAGATCTGATCAAACAGGTATGGTTAGAAAAAAAAGTTGCATCATAAACAGGATGGCAATTTCTTTGCAGCCTAAGTATGATTTAACCCCGAGGCAACTGGGCTTTTGATTTGGGATGCCAAATACTAATAAAATAGTAATACAATCAGCAAAATTCCAAGCAGTTATGACACTAGATTAAGGCCTAATTACATTCATTTGTCTATAATTAACAAAGAATCCCTCTTCATTTTAGATAATGCTAATAAGTATCTGCCACATGAGCATGGCTTATAGCATCATTTCCAAACAAGTTTCATGCTTCCATTTTTTGCCTTCCCACAAATTAATATTCTTTCAGTTCTAGGGTATTTTACTTACTGAAGATAACTCCAAAATATTTAGAAAAACTATAATAAAGTATACAGGAATAAACCTTTATTACTTTTTCTAATGTCTAGGTAAACTCTGTTGGTTAAGGAGGACTGAAAAAACAAGCAGCCATTTGCATCTGTTAACACAGACAGACTACGAAGTAGGATACCATACTGGTTTTACACAAAATTAATAGAGGTCAAAAAATACAGCATATACTTCTCTGTACCTTTCATTCTTGGAAGCAATACTATGGGATCAGCTCTCCCAGAAATAAATAAATTTAAAAAAATCCCCCTGAAACTATGCTTTTTGTAATTTCTATTTTACACTCCAATCTTCATTATTTTAGGAACTAGCTGTTGATAATCTAGTTCCAATTTCCTTCCTGAATTGACATGCACTCAGACCTCCAAAATGCCTTTGTATCTATACATGCATTTCTAAAAAGCCACAAATTAATCTTTTTCAGTGAAGAGAGTGACTTCTCTCTCTTTTCTTCCCCTAGTTGACAATCTGAGCTCTAAGGCTTAAAAAAATAAATTAACAAAAAAAAAAAAAAAAAAAAATCTGACAAATGTAAAGCCTTGGATATAACAAAGCATTATTTAATTTATAGGGAAATATTGCTAATTGAATATCATTTCGAGCCTAAGTTACTAAGCAAAAAACATTTATAATAATAACAACCATTTCCCCTAACATTATTTAGGAGCACTGCCACACATCAGCCAGCTCCTCAAATCTGATGTTAAGAGACTGGTGCATGCCCTCCTCTCATCTAGAATTGATCACTGCCGTGCTTTGTGCATTACTGTATCTAAATATATACACTCAAATCTTCAGCTGCTTGCAATTTGGCAGCTAGTGTTTCTATCCTTACTTAAAAATTTAGAGGTTTTTTCAGTTTAATTTTTAAAAAAAAAAGTTAAACATAATATTGATTTATGGAATTTAGTTAACAGTAATGGGATGTATTGTTGGATTCCTATTATATTTCATATTTGGTTGAACCCCAAGGAAAATCAAATGTACTATTTTAATCTTAAGGAACATAATTCATCATGAATACAATTCACCCTTGACAAATTCTTTTCAGTTTAATTTTGTATCATATAAAATACAAAAATATTGACTTTCTGGAAATCATTTCCAGTGAGTGACAGAGTTCCAGCCATACTACAGATCAAGTATTTCCAAAATATCACTTCAGAGTATGTTTCTAAAATAAGGTATTTTTAACTCTAGAAAGAGGGCTAAATATTTTTTGTATGTTTGTATTTTTATACTAGAATACAGTGTATTACATTTTAGTAAGAAGGAAAAATGTTATGGCCAAATAAGTGCCTCATTAAAGTTATGCAAACATTGAAAGAACAGTACACTAGCAGCCACCACTAATACAATCTTACCAGCCCTTACAGGTTGTGGGATTTTTGTACCAAGGCTGTAACCAGGTACCACAGGCAACAAGGCAGTCTTTGCTAGTGCACTTAAGCTCAGAACATATCTCTATAACCAAAGCTGAATCAGTTTGGGCTTTCAAGTGCAAACCTGTAATTTTCTTGTTTGACTAGGCATTATTAGCAACCAGTATCGAGCTGTTTCTGGTATTTATTACATGACACTTCACTTATTTCACCTTATTTGCTGTTGAAGCAACAGTTACAGTAGCAGCATGCTACTTTGGCCACCTGTAAGGTACAAATAGTCTTAAATTTCTTTAACTGAAGGCACTTCAGAATACTACCTTTAGAAGCTTTAGAAGTTTAGAATCTTACAAGTTTTTGCCTAAAATAGGATGAAGCTTGACTCATCAAAAAAAGTAATGTATCCAGTAGAGGTTATATTATGTCATAATTTTATAACTCAAAATACCAATCTAGAAGGCAGCACTATCTTGGAAAAGGTTTACAGTTCCAACCAGTCTAAAAAGGAAAACATTATAGGCAGAGTTACACTGAAGAAGGTAATAGAGATTAGAAAGGGGACAAGTTGCAATCAGTAATGAAATTGTGTGAGAAAGACATCAGTTACGTTAGTATTTTACATTATAACCATCTTTTTCTCCACCTATTTTCTGCAATAATATTCTTATCAATGGGCACGCTTTATTTAAAACAATTTTTTCCTAACGTTTATCCTAGACTTTCACAACCAAATGCCCTTCGACAGTAAGTCAAGAGGTGGCTTTATTTCTGCACAAATGGGATAAGATCTGGTACATGAAAGCCTACAAGTAAAGATAGAAACATGTACTGTGCTTGAAAGAATACAGAGATGGTGAGCATTTTAACAACGTAATTGCCTTCACTAGCAACATCAGACAATAACTGACAACACATTTATTTAAAATGATACAAACAAGTCCAAGAGACATGTTATGCTGTTCCTCTTACCAGCGGAGAGGGTAACTTAATTCATATGAGATTGGTGAGACCCCCACGGTAAATATTTAGAAAAAAAGCCTCTGGGCACATTAGATATTTTAAGCACGACATAACAATAAAGTACAACTCTCAGGTGTTGATATCCTACCTGAAGGTCTTTCACATTTGGAAATGGAATACCTATGGTTATAACTGCACGGGCATTGTCATCGCAGAAATCCAAGCCTTCACTAACTTTTCCTCTGCATACGGCTATAAGGAGTGCTCCATCTTGAACAAGCCAAAGAGGGATTTACAAATCATTCCCAGGGATAAACTGAGTATCAGAAGAAAGTTTCAACAATGTACTTAAAAAGCTAAAAATAATATAGCGTAATGCAGTGCATATCAGTCTGGAAAAGCTGACCAAATATAAAAATATACACTTTATTGTCAAACGATGAGATTACCTTTATTTTGATCAGTAACACTGAGATGTTGAAAATGAACTAGCAAAATAAATCCACATTATATAATAATGGTACTTAATTACATGAAAAACATGTGTATCTACTACAAAATTAAAAATTTTAAACTTTACATTTGCATTCCAAAAGCCATACTATTTACTCCCCTACAGACTATTATTCTTTATTTCCTATACAAATATTTACATATTTTGAAAAGAAATCTCATAGTGGCTGTAATACAAGATGGTAAATCATAGCTATGCAATGTACTTTCGATTCTTTGAGAAGCTGTAGCCAATCTACACCCTCCTGAATGTGTAAATGAATATCCTTAAACAGTTCACTGCCTTTTGAATACCATTATTAGGATTATGCATCATCCTACAACAATACAAACAGTAGATAAAATCCCTCCATTCTCACAATAACTTATTAAGCTGAGGTTAGAATCCATACCTTATTCTAACTGTGAAATATTTTAAATATCAGTCACTTTTTTAATCTGAAGCACCTGTATCAACCTTTTTATATGCCTGAATAACATACCTTTTTCTCCTCTACATTTTATTGCATCATAATATATTTTCAGCAGTTCATCAAAGTCGCTCTTTGCTCCTCCTTGAGGCTCTGCAATGACTGTCTTGACCAGCTCGAGGTTTCTCCACAACCCAGTATGCATCCAGCGATCTTTTAATTTGTCCAACAGCTGAAAACAAACACAAATCCAGGAAAGTAGGAATGAAAGCTCAATCATTTGAACAGTTCAAATAAATCATATAACAAAACACTTATTTTTGTGAAATTGTATTATTCAGTATTTGCATTTATCAGTATATTTCCCTACTATACCTTGCTCCACAGCTATGTGACCCTTAGTATGATGGCCACTAATTTTGCAAATTAGAAACAACGGGGATTTTCAAGTTATCAAAGCAAAATTCTCTAAATCTATGAAAGTGATCACTAAAGAACATCCTCTGGTACTCCTCAAAACAAGAAAACTAGAAATTATCTGTTCTTCTGATTACCAAGAGTTCCATATCTAAGACTGAAAGCAAATTCTAAATTTACTTAACACTAGCATTTATGTCTTAATTCTCCAACATTTCAATACATCAAAATTTACATAGGTAAGCTTGGGGGGAAAACTATGGATGTGGGATTTACCAACAACCTCCTCTACTTCTTGAAGGGCCTATGAAATTTTTGTATCTACCAAATTCTGAACTGTATTTATTTTCCTCCAAACACATACATGTTCAAATCTTGTAAGCAAACAGCTGGTTTCACTTCTAGCAGGAACATAATGAAAACATGTACTGCATTATAAAAAGTAAAGTTAGACTTTAATACAGCTTCTGTTGTCAGATGGGTGGGCGTCATTTTGCAGTTAGCAGTGATCACGTGCCCTTTTCTCATCAATTCCTAGAGACTGTGTTTTATCAAGGTAGGGAGCAGAGGATTCTTTCTTCCACATAGCATATTTGTCTGATAGTGCAGAGCACTGCCCTCAAGAAAAAGGAAAGGCAACCCACACATTTTATAATGAACTGAGCAGATCTGGTTCAGTGGACAGAAGTAAATACTTTAATTCACTCCTTTTACTGTCCAGTGATCCCTAGCGTGTCATTAACTGATGTGCAGCAGAGTTACCTGGCTTCATACATACAGAGATTTTTGAATTCAGTCTCTATTAAGGATTATGCTCTTAATTTGCCTGTACTTCCCTCCAACTTCACTCACTGAAGACTATCTCAGTATTTTGTGTCAAGGTCTATAAGCTGCACTAGTCCCAGCTCACTGCTCAAGAAGCCACAGAATCCCTTAACTCCTACCCGACGGCCTTCATGATACCCTTCTGCCAAGATCTGAAGGCTTGGATGTTTATATTCTTACTTAACTGATCTGTCCCCTGTCTGAATACATATTTCAAGTGTTGTTGCTAGGCAGAGCTAATGGTAATTACCTCTTGACATAGGTGACTTTGCAGGAAGAGCCTTTGCAAATTTATAGGGAACTGTTTATAAGAACACTTGCATGTTTCATATTCTCAACACTAAACATCTGAATGTGTTCTCTGACACTTAAATGTGTCCACACTGGCTCTCTTCAAGGTATATGTGCTTCAGAGTAGACAAATACTGTGTCACTTGTTGAATTTTGACTTAGTTTTGTTCAAGCTGCTGTTTAGGGAGTTATGATTGCTTAATATTGACAAGATGCACCACTCAAGTAAGTGCAAAAAAAAAAAAAAAAAAAAAAAGGATGAATATTGGTAACAATTCCCTACACATTCAGAGGCTATTGAAGAAGAAATCATCTCTTCTAAACGTGTGTCTCCTACCACTTGTAACCCTCTCTACCAGCACATTTTGTAACAGCCTCCTGTCTGTAATCTCTTTTTATAGAAAAGGTCTCCTGACTTTCTCCTTCACCTATCACTTCAGCTGCTGAAATCATTTGGCATTTTTTATTTATTTATTTATGTTAAAAACACATCTTTATAAGGTGTTCTTAGCAGAAACATCAGAACTCAAAACTTGTTTTTTACTTTACCAGAACAAAAGCCTGCTGATTTCACAGAAAATCATAATATTTCTTACAAAATATTCACTCTCTCATTCAATTCTACTGAATTTCTTTCCTGTGTGGGAGAACTTTTATTCATCGTTAGAAATACGGTACTAAAAAGCCTTCCCCCAAATTCTTAATAAAACAGCTTTTCTTTTGTGGGTCACCAGCCCCTTCAGGCAAGTATCTACTAGGTTCAGGTTTCTCTTTTCATTTGCAGCAACCATCACAATAGTAAATACAAAGTTTTTGAGGAAAATGTGCAAATTATTCATGAAAGTGAAAATCTTTGGCAATAACAAAACAATTCATTTAATTCACACCAAAGTTATAAGCTCCTGATTTAATGGAGCTTGCTGGCTATGGAAACTTTCTTATATGCAGGAAGTATGCACAAACGCACACAATACCCACGCTACAGATACAGCTACTACAACAGCAAGAATTAGGGACATGATTGAATACAAATAAATAAAATATAGAACACACAAATGCCTCATAAGAGCTACGAATCAAGTGCAGGATTCTCATGAAGAATTATTTCACTTTGGTTTGAAAAAAGTGCAAATGGGAGCAAGATATAATGCCAGGAATCACAGGAAGCAGCCACTAATGTCCAGAGTCAGTCACTTTTTCTACCCAAGGGAATAATAGTTTCTGCAATGCAAGGCAGTCTGTATATGTTTTATTAAATCCCGTTAAAATGGATTCTCAAATGGTTTATTAACAAACGGGTCCTCCTCCAAGAGAGCAGAAAATATTGTTAGAAAGAATCTGTCATCTTCCTATGCACTGAAGGATGTTTACTTTGGTACTTTTTCTCTTTTTTCCTTTCTGCAATCTAAAAGCACCTGTAAGTTATGATCCTTAGAAACTATGAGTGCATTATCTAGATCCATCATCCATCTTCATCAGCATCTGCTTTTTGAGGCAGCTTATGGAGCCTTCCTGAAGTTTGGGAGTGGGGGAAAAGGTTTTCTCAACATCTCTTGGCATTATGCTTCACTGTTAGGCTAAATCCTAAGGAAAAAGAAAAATCTTTGCCCCTTTCCATTTGCTGTTTTGCTTTATACAGTGCCAGAAATTGCATTAGGGGTTTCCCATGTCATGAAGTAAGATCAAAGATTTGTGTAATGCATTTTGCCCTAAGGCAAGTTCATTGTAATTTCCAGCACCTTAAAGAAGTTGAGAAGTTTAACTGCAGCAACCCTACTGCTGCAGCACAACGTGGGAATGCATGTTTCCTGCAGTATTCATTACTACCTGACAGTGATTTTTAAAAAGCAAATACCTAAGACTGAGGGAGGGTCTAAAGGAAAACATTATAACATGATGAGTTACTTATTCTGGTTTACAACTCCCTAGCTCTTGTCCTGCTACAAGCACCTGTTACTAAATTTCTTTACACAGAATAGTCTTTAAATATTTTAGCACTCGCTCATGTAATGAATGGATAGCATCTTGCCAGTAAAGTTAAAAAGAATGACTAAAACACTGCCTCTATCAAAAAGTGCTTGGGGAATCTGTGGAACACTTGAAAACATAACAAGATTTTCAAGAGCAGTACAGGACAGAAAGGGAACATGAAGCCACACTCATGACCTAAACTGCTGTAAGAGCAAAGTAACTCTGGCTTTATGGGCTAGTTTAACAACTATTAACTAGTAATAACTACCAATTACAATTGTATTATGTACAATTGTATTATGTACTCCTCTTATGTATCTTCAAAACTACAAGCTGTCTTATCATCTATACACTAATGCAATAACTAAACAAAAGGTATTTCAAGATGCAGAAAAAACTTACACAAATCTCTTGTAACTCTTAAAGCAGACCATCATTTTACACTGAAAGTTCTCCAAACTTCAGTATTTTTTCATCTTGTTTATATGTAAGATTTTTTAATGATTTAAAGTTCACTTTCCAATGTTAAAGACACTTAATAGTTTCACTGTTATTTGGAAATAAAAGACAATTGGGAGGAGAAAGGAAAGAACCATTAGGTTTTCCTTAAAAAAAAAAAAAAAATCACAGTATTGGCACCATTGTTAGTGCAAAAAGTCAGCAATTCTCAAAGGACTAACATTGATCTAAAAGCCTTTTCCCATGCAGAGCTCTTCATGTGTTTGCTACTAGAATTTTCTTTTTGAATAAGCACTGCTTCAAATCCAAGTGTGTCTCCAGTGGGCTGGAAACGTGTTTGAAGGGTCAAATAGAAGTTCTACACACAGTCAGCATAAAACTTCAGAAATGAAAAACAGACATCTACAGCCAGCCCAGAGGCCGAGCAGCAGGACTGGCTTCACTAGACAGACTTGTGGTAGCACTAAGAGTGATACGATACACTTGGGATGGAAAAGGCAGTCAATTGCAGAAAACAGGGTCACCATCCAATCCACCGACTTTTTATATAAAAGTGACACACAGATACATGAAGTTGCTATAATGCTGTACTCTTACATAACCTTCCCAGTATGAGTCCATTAATGCACATTCTACATACAGAAATCAAAATTTTACATTTACATGAAACAGAGTAAGGAATAGACCTGGTGTCAGCTTTAAATAAATCCTATATTACAAATTTTTTCTATTTAATTTCCAGGCTGTATACACATTTTTCTAATATAATATGAACATATGCTTCTTAAGGAACCATTTCCAGCTGTGGTTTGTAAAAACAGAGATTTCTGGAGAGACAACACACTAAGATTGACTTGTGCCCTTCCCTGCTGAAATCCTTGAGCTGACAACAGGAAGCACTTCCAAAGGGAATCTAGCTCTAAACTAGTGGAATACGGACATGGAGATTAGGGATTTCAAACAAGGGATTCCTTCCCAATAAGAGAATCCTCCAAAGAGGGAGGAGATGAAGAAGATTACCGTCAGTTTACATCTCCTAAGACTAAAACACATCATTTTATTTACCTAGGACACAAACTAGGGAAATTACAAATTGTCTCAGGACCATTAAAGAGTTCATTTTTCCAGATAATTTTGGAATAGCCTTACAGCTTTGTTCACTTTTCACTTTTCAGTACCAAAAACACTCTAAGAAACTGCAGCTGTATGGACGCATATCCAGCTGTACTTCTGCATATACATATAGGATGAACAACTATTTCAGCAACAGTAATTAGATTCAGAGAGAGAAAAGAGAACTTGTCATCTGAATTGTGCTCTTCAAATACATCCACAATCCGACATTGTGAAAAAGGCCATAAATTCCACAGGTACACTAAAACAACCACAAAAATGAGAATAAAAAATAATAATAATTCAAAGGCAATTCCAACTGCTGAGAAACCTTATTAGGATGGAGAGAGCAAAACTAAAACATTCATTTAAATAAAACAACAAAACTTATTTCAAGACATGCTGTTCTAATCTTAAAGCTAGTGTTTCTTTCTTTCTCATCTGAAATGTACTTAAACAAACTTAAAAACACAAGAGTAAACAGACATCTCTGTATATTTTAAACAGAAATGAATAAGGTCTTACACCTTTCTAAATTATACAACACTTAAATGTCCTACCAGTATTTCAATTTCAATAACACATTATGAAAGAAAAAGAATACATCATAAATTTGACCATGGGAGATGCATATCTACAACTGATATTTTAAGTAATTCAGTAACTAAGAAAATCTAAACAGCCTATAGGCAGTACTATAGAAAAACTTTGTAAAGTTAAATCACTTTTGCTCCCTGTAAAATTTTTAATTAATGAAGGAGTTGCATCTTGACAGAAAAATAGCAGGAGTCAAAATCAAACAAATAAAAAGCTCCTTTTTCCTATATGTATAAAAACCCTTATATTCAGATAGGATGCCAAGAAGAAATGTAGTTTTCGTGTCCTACTATAAAATGTTTCCCACCATTTGGGCTGTCTGCAAAAACAGTACGTGTTGCTTATATATCACAGCATAGCCAGAACTGCATCAGTTGCCTCCTCTTTACCTTTCAGTGAAGAAAGGGAAAAAAAAGAAAAAAGAAATACCCTGTAGACTCTGATAGATCTTTCTTCACATTTAAGCTATAGAGAACATCATATTTTCCACAGAAGTAATCCTCTGATGATCTCAAGGCACAGATGTTTTTACAATATATCTAATTCCATAGGTATTGCATTACCTTTAATAAGCTTTCAGGAGGATGCAGTTTGCTGAGTCAGCTGGTTAGCTACAGCTGTAACTTTTTGTTCAAACCACTCTCCCACCGGTCTCAAAGCTCTTGTCTGTTTAGCATGATGGTTAATGACTAGGTTCAATGCTCTAATTTTACTTTAAAGAATGAAATTTGTCTCTGTACTAGTGATAATTCCAAAATATACTCAGTCATTAAACAAATGCACTTAGTCTTTTGTTTAAACAGTAGTGGCCTTAAAGTAATATTATTTTAAAGCAGCCCTGGAGAATACATCTGATCAGACTCCACCCAATTTTTTCACATCAATTAAACGTTGGTGTAACAGCCTCATATAAAAATATTTCTTCAAGATCTAAGATGTTCTGGAAAGGTAAAGCATTAGTAAAAGCCATTTTAAAGTTCCCTGAACTACAAGGTTGCCAAGCCTCTGTATTAAATGCCCTAGAATCCTATTTGTAACGGGGCTGGAGGGCTGTTAGAGCTCTTCTGTCTGGGGGAACAGTTTACAAGCAAAGGCAATACAGTGGTATTGGATCAGTAATTTAATTCCATATCTATTTTTGTTTAAAAAGAAATCATTTGAGGTTAATAGTGAACACAAAGGAAACAGCAGATGGAAGAAAGTAAACAAAGTGATGAAATGGGCCTAAAAGAAAGAAGGGGCAAGAGCTATTTCCTAGAAGGATTGGCGTGAAAGGAGAAAGCTGGATTCTTTCCAAGAACAGGAGGGAAACTATTTGGATCAACTAGCCAGTAACCTCTTATGTCCATCATTCAAATTTTAAAAATAAATGTGCAAACAGCACTCCAGAACTATGAAAAATAGTGCTATAAAAAAGCACAGTATTATTGATAAGAAAAAAATGCTGCAAGCATGAGCAGAAATCAACCAAAATCAACAATGTTTATGATCAGCACCACAAGTATTAGATGTTTTTAAAATCTGCACCTTTTAGTCACAAGTCATTTACCAAACTAGGACAGCCAATAGACATTTCATCTTTTTCTTTTCCTTCTAAATTAACCTGCATGCACATTCAACTGTGATTTTGTCTCAATCACACTCATCATACACACACACATACAGCCAAAACTTTGCTTGACACCCAGTCCTTTGCACTGCACTAGGCGGGGACTGTACCAGCCAAGAATAACTTAGACCATTGAATTATTTAAGCAGTTGTTTACACTCAATTAGATTTTCATGAAAGGTTAAGCAATAGACAGTTACAGAAACATGTTCATGTTTAAAGGAGGTATCCAACAATATAGGCAAGTATTTAAAATTATTTTGAATGATTAAGCTAGTACAGAATACTAACATAACCATTCATTAAGAAGTATTTTAAAACTTCAAATTCCACTTTCTGCATTTCTAATTATCACACATTTTGCACTGTTTTACTTCCTTAAAAACAGAATGCTAAAATATCTGTGTTCAAAATGTTTCATTTGTGAAGTAAAAATATACTTTCAAAATAGACATTTGTTGCTCACTGTAAATGGAAAATTAGAAAAATACTAAATACACACAAAATAGTCACATTTTAATTGTTTCCATTACAGGTTTAGCCAATACATTACAGGGATGTTACCTTTAAATGCATAAATCCCTATACTTAAAAACAAGTGATTTTTTTCTTTACGTGCCAAATAAATCAATTTAATATGGCATTTTAATGGAAGCAGGCCACAGAGATGCTATTCTTATCCATGGGAGGCTACAGAACATTTCCCCAACCATTTATTATCATAGTCGGGCTACCACAGGCGATGAAGAGAAGACTTCTTTTACAAAGTAGCAGCTCCAGAACAACTTCTGTCTGATATCCTTTCTCAGAGTGTCAAGGAGGCTCTGTAATTGTATGCTCCATAATTGCAAAACAGAAAATATTTAAAAAAAGCAAAAGACATTTTTATGTTGGAAAAAAGAAAGCATTCTGCTATAAAAGCAATATCTAAAAGAAAACAGAGAACACGGTATGCTAAAAAAAATTCTTTGTCTTAAGGGACATGAAGACTAGGCAATATAAATATAATTGAGGAATTTAAATGTGGAAAAAGCTCTTAGAAAAGTCTGAAATAAAAGTAGAGACAGTGAAGGAATGAGACTAGTGCTTATGCTCATCTAAGCACAACTTCCAAAGCAAAACACACATTCCTCACTTTTTCAGAACCTCTCCTTTCCAACTGAGAGGGGACATGGTCCAATGTGTATTTAATGGCTAATCCTTGCCATTTGTTAAAGCAAAAAGCAAACCAAACACATAAAATAAAACTGCACCCATTTAAAGCAAAAACAGTTACAAGAAAAGAGATTTCAAGAACTTAAGGTTGCACAGGTAGTCATAGTTACAAGAATAAAGTAAAATTGAAATTGATTGTGCTTAGCACATTTTGCTCTTCTAAAAGAAGAGTTACATTTTATTTGAAAGACTAACAGTCTAGAGATGAAATTCAAGAAGCTGAAAACCTCTACCCAAATCATATTTATTCTGACATTTTGCATTTCTTCCAGAGTTATGAAGAAAGATCATACAGGCTTTTAATATTCTTAACAGGTGGTCTATATCATGGAATCTTTTCTCTAAGCATCTCCCTAGAGATGCTCAATCGGAAATCTATATTACTACTGCACATTGTGTGAGATTTTTCACTTAGATCTCTCATATTATATCTTCACAAAAGAAAGAGCTTGAAGAACAAAACTTTCTAAAACAACATAGGTGTCTATAAATTTCCAAAAACTGGTGTGGGAAAGTGTCTTAAGTTTTAAGCACTGTACGTTTAAAGAAAACCTCAAAGATTAATACCAAGACTCAGGTGTTGAGATACTTACAAAGGCTAGGAAATGTGGGGGAAAATTTGCATTAGCAGCCCACACAGGCCTGGCAGATACACTGTGCTTCAGAACAAAACAAAAAAAAAAAAAAAAAAGATAAAAGCAACCACGCAGCTCAACTACATAATTAAACTAAACTCTGAACATGGTGAAAAACTCTGTATTATGAACAAGATTCTGATCACCATGTGCACACTCCAGCACAATAAAAGGTGAATAATTCATAATCATTTTTGAAGAAAAAGTATGCATCACTCAACTTGGGGGAAACACAGGGGATTTCACTGGTATGATTTTTCTGCAGGGACAGTGACAAAGTGCCGCTCACCAGCAGGAAACTGAAGCACTGAACTGTGTTCCATGTGCCATAAATCAACACTGCAGCCTACAGGATGTCTCTCTGGTACCAACATACCATCAATTTTTCAATAACCTCCTTAAATAATGAAATATGTGAATGGCGACAACAGTAATGAAAAATGAAATGTTTTGCACGCCAAAGACTCTAGAATAATGTGGTTAATATGTTGCTTCTCCAGTTAAAGCAGCTTTCTATATAAAATCTTTTCCCCCAAAAATTATCATGTTTTACCACAAAACAACTTGGATAGCCTTTGAAGTATTCAGTCTTTGAGCTCTGTCACAGCTGTTTCTAAACAACCTGGCTCAAAACAAGATTTCTTTTGTGGTTTTAAAATTAACCAAGACAACAGCTTTCTATGTTGCAAGAACTGCTTGTACATTCACCCTAGGCTACCACTATACTTCCACTTTCTACTGAGAGAACAATCCTCTACACAAAGAAAAATCTCCAGCAAAATCTTTTCTAAAAGGACTTTTTAAAGCAGTTGCTGAATCAAATGCAAAATAATTATTAACTAAAGAACACGTATTCACTACTGAGGTCAGCATCCTACATTGATGTCCTCTTCTTTACCAGTCAAAATAGAAGTTCAGTCATCTTTGACCTCTTTTTTCCAGAATGAAGTGAGGGTGGGGGGAAAAATATATATATATATAAAAAAAGACAAGACAAGACTGTCTCAGTGGCACATCAGCAGTGAAGCACAGTGCCATGTGGGAAAACTGATTCAAAGCAGACGTGTAGTTCTAGGCATTAGGCCAACAGTCTGCGAATGCTGTGCAGCTCATAGAATAAACGGAGGCAGTTAGATGTATGTCTTGGGGAACTGGCTCCAACAGCAGGCGAGTAATAGTCGGTTTTTGCTTTTAATCTTCTACAAACATCAACAGAACAAATATTTTTTTAAAACAGAAGCATTTTAAATCTGTCTTTACTAAATCAACTTATAAAGAGGATTAATACATACTCTCTTTACTTTCTCAAAGAGGTTAGTGATGTTTCTATTGCCATGCAGCAAGCCAGTGTACGTAGAAAAGCCAAGGCAATTCCTCAGCAATGCAATCATGTACTGAACGTGTGATGCTTGACACTGCATAGGTAAGTACACAAAGACAAGCTACAGTGCGAGAGAAAGATATCACCTTTGACTCTCAGCATTATCTATAATCTCTCATTTGGGGAGTAGGATTAATCTCCTGACAAATTAGCATAAGTCTGGATCTAAGACAAAGAAAAAAGCAAATGTTAAAAATACAGACATGCAAAGTAAGAAAACTTTTCACAATAATGACAACGCACATGACAACTCTCATCAACGCCATCAGCATTAGAAACGTGCACTTCAGCCAAAGGCAATTAATCAAGCAGCAAGAAACTACACAATGACTTTATTAAAAAAATTAAGGCAATCTGCCAAAGTTAATTAAGTATACAACGTATCTATAACAAAAGATAGATAAGATAGGCTTCCACAGGTAAAAGAGCATGAATAATGAGAATAAATCAGGATGAGTTATCTATCTCACAAAAAGGACTCGATGATGGGGAGGAAAAAAAGAAAAAAAAAAAAGAGTAACAGGGTCTTTAAACATGCATTTTACCATAAATCCTCTGACCTCACTGGAACTGTGCTAATTTTTTACTAAGGAGCTGTTTTTCTGTTTCAGAGGTCTGAATTATGTGACCTTACCTAACTTGGAATATCTTTTTTTCTTCCAACAGTGAATGCTTAATGTGCCTTCATCAACCCAGTCCCCTTTTCCTCTCCTCACCTCCAAATGGAGGAAGAGAAAGGAACAGCAAACCAAAAAAATAACTGATTCTTAAAAACAAACAAACAAACAAACAAAAAAACCTTCTCACCTCATGATTAAAAATAGGGCAAAACAGCTGAATACAGAGTTTTAAATGCAACACTGCAATTTGTCTACTAATCATCTAAACAGCTCATTTGCAGGCCATAAAATAGAACTTTGAAGATTAGCTTTGTTTTGTGAAATCTATTTGCAAAAAATAAAATCTTTTGAGGAACTGTGAACTGAATAAAAATGCAATGGAAACTCTTTAAAATATACTGTCTCACTAATTAAACTTTATCATTAAACAAACAACTTTCTTACTTGATTAGAAAGTAAATCGAAGGCATGATTTTTAAAGACAGACATGATTTTGTAGACTTCCTAACCTTACAATGGAATAGATTTTTTTGAAGTTAAAATAGCCTATGTATCGCTTCAAAATGTTTAACATTCAAATTCTTATGTATGCTGTTACATTGCTGATATAGAACATGTTACCTAAAACCAACTTGAAAGTATATACTTATCCTTCATGTGTGAAAAACACTATGTGTAAAAGTATACACATGACTTAAGGCTTCAGTTCCCAGGAATGCAGAAGCATGTAATCTAGGATGTTTTCATTTTCTGCAAATTTTGAGGTAATGGAAGTTGAAAACGAAAAAGGATACCATCAGTAGATTGGCAGGGTATAGGTAAGGTAAGTTTATATGGCCATGGAAAGCTATCAATACTGCAATAAAAATGTTTTAGTGTTGCAAATGCATCTGCTTTAGCTGACATCTTACCCTGTTCATTAATGCATTAATAATAAACTTCAAAGATAGGAGTTTGAATATAAACACCACAAGATTGTGATATGGCTACCGGCACATTGATTTTTCACATCTCTACCACGCCAGGCAGTGAAACTCTAAAAAATGCCAAAGCGACTAGGAACTCTGTAGGTCGCAATGGTACAGAACAATAGTAAGGTCAAAGTAACCAGTGCAAGATGTACCTTAAAAAAAAAAAAAAAAAAAAAAAAAAGTTGCATTTATGCATTGCTCCTAATTAATAATTACTGTTTTAATCCTGCTTTCTTTTCCTTTTTTAAAAAGCTCTTGAGGAAAAAACATGTTGACTGTAACTGCTATTTTCTATTTGGACTCTTGTATTCACAAGCTGAGTGCAGCACACATCCTGTCCGTGAAAATTCATTTTCAATGCAGTCGCTACTTAAATGGTAGGAAAAATATGCAAGTAAAAAGTGTTAATTACAATGAAAATCATAGCATGCGTTAACTAGATGCAACAATTCAGCTTGCAGCATTTTGACAAGTCAGAGCTCAGAAGTGAGAAACAATAATAGATTTTTAGTTTATCTTCCTGATGCTGTATGCTCAGGGTATTTAAACTAACAGCGTAATAAAATATTAAACTACACTGCTTTCAGGGTGTGAAATTCACAAGGAAAACACTCATCTAGCGGTATGGTATATAATTTTTTTAGACATAATATCCAATAATCTGCTACAGACTGTCGCTACAGATTCTACTTTATACGATGTGCAGATGCTACCAGAAAGTATCTGCTCATGTAAAAAGCAAGCGCCACAGGGCACTTGAATAATTGCAAGTCCCTTGCTGGTCACTGTAGCAGTTCAATAAGCCACAGAAAGTACACTTGTTCGTTCTTCGCAGTTAGTAATGCAAGAAGATAAGGTGGCACCAAATCATACCTAGAAATCTCCCTTGAGCCAACCGCAGTGAACCACCGCAATATTCTAGCGCAGCCACTGTTACAGGTTGCTCTGGTGAACTCTAGAAGGGGCCACATGTAAAACGTCTTGTTACAGTAAGTATTCTGTATGAACAGTAAATAGCTCCTCTAACAGTCTCTCTCTCATTTGCACATTATGTAATGATGAACTGAATGAGGTAGCCTGAAAAATGGACGAATTTGATTGTAGAAATACTGTAAAAAGGTTTCTTCCTTTTGTGGAATCTATTAAATAATCAGATTCACATCCTGACCTCAAATAATAGAGTAGCTCAAAAGATGATCTTTTCTCTGACACCACTGAAGATTTATAAGAAATATATTAAAAAAAATTGACATATGCACAACATATACACCTATACCACATGCATATACACACCTACATACACACATACTTGCACACAACTTTTAAAAAATATAAAATGTAGCTGACAAGATAGCAAGACGACAAACTCCATAATCCAGAAGATACCTTTCAAACCTGTAATCTTACACTGCCTAAATCTATGTTACTTCTTGTTGCACTGCTCTGGAAAGACAAATATTATAAAAATGAGGTTTTGGAAATTTTAAGAAAACGTATTTGTACTCTCAAGCACAGTAAGATATCGTAACAGCTCATCATAACGGCTCTCGCAACATACAGCAACATCAGGTGTTTGGAATTTAATGTGCAAGCACATACATAAGCACTGTTGCCAATAATGTAAAATGCATGAATTAAAGAATATACTTAGAATGCTGACCAAAGTTTCATTTAAATGTAGTACTGCTTTAGTAAGCAAGAAAGGAATATTAACTCACAGGCTATTTTTATTGTTTGTGCAATTCTCTCTAGTGTCGTTTTTTAATCTCCAAGACAAGGTTTGTTTCTTTGTTCTGTAACTTGAACACCTTAATGCCACCAAGCGTAGACTCTGGGCACATGGTTGTAGCTTTACTACTAGGCTAACCACAGACTATACGACTGCAGGTAAATCGATATGCAATCACCTAACCCGTTGCTGTGAAGCCACACTGCCAGTGTCAGCATGCTGCTGTCACACCTAATTTAGCAATGGTACTGTAACTGGTTAGGACAAACAGCACAGTGACGTAAGCCATGATCCTGTAATTCATACTGCCAAAACCGACTGCTTTACGTGCACATTTGCAGAATGTTCTCAGGTAACTTGCTTGCTATGTGAGGAATTTTGACAAATAAGAGAGTAACCCGGGACCTGAAAAATACTTCCCTCAACAAAATCCCTGATGGTACAGTCATGTAAACGAGCATAATTTAAGCTTCCATGTGTACCAAAAATAAAGGCTAAAAAATTTTTTTTAAAGATATTTTTCTTCAATGGGCCTCTGAAGAAACCATTACTAGAAGAACAAAAAATGCTTCTGAGAAACCTACCCAGAAAAAACAAAAGCAGAAGTTTGAAGCTGTAAGTAGAAACACGTGGACCAGATGAACATGGAAAACGAGGCTTCATGGGAAACCTCTTTCACACTGCTTGATGATTTTAGCCTTACAGAAGCATAGGACTAGGACTACATGGTGACAAGGACTTGGATGATCAGTGATAGATGTAGAACTTTTGCTTGAAGAAAGGTATAAACATATAAACATGAAGCAGTGTGAGGGGTTTGCCTTGGGAAAAAGAAAAAGAAGAAAAGAAGGAAAAAAAAGAGAAGCAGAAAAACCCAGAGACAGCCTACTCTCGCTCCCTAGAGCCCACCAACACAAGACCATTTCCTTCAGCAAATTCTTTTTAGCTCTGCTTTGCTGCATCCTAAAAATCTGAAGCCTTTGTCAACTTAGATTTACATTTCAAAACTAATCTTCCCCAGCTAAAAAGTACTGTAAGTATTATAACAAGATTTCTCAATCTCAAATAAAAACTTGTCTTTTGATGAGAAACAGGTTTATTTTTAGCTACACAGTCTATCTTTAGATATAAACAATCATAACGTGTGGTTCTGCATGTGTTATGAAGGTATTATGCTGCTTAAAATACTCAACCCCCCACAAATATAAACTAAGAAAAAGATTAAAATTTGCAGCTTTTACCTTAACTGCAGTCACAAAAAACATGTTGCCCTATGATGCCTGAGCAATAAAATAAAGGGAATTACACATCTGGTGTAGCAAGATAAAGAATACTAACTATACACTCAAATAAAAAGACTACATCAGAAAATCCTATTAAGGAGGAAAAAAGAATTAATCTGGCTTCCAGTTTCAGTGTAAGTGATGAAGGACATCTGAGCGCTCTAAGTATGCTCGGTGGAGAGCAAACAAGAGCCTCTTATCACAGAGGCCGCCGTGTAGGACGGCTTCTTAACCAAAATGGTTCTGCTGCTGTGTTGCACTGAGAGTAAGTGAAAAGTCTGTTAACCAAGTCAGTTCTCTTCTGACTTTCCCCTACTCCCAATCATTTCAGTTATTATTTCGGTTACAAGCTTTCCTGAATATACTATGAGGTCTTGGAGTAGGAACATAATTAGGCACTCAGATTTTGGAAAGAAAGCAGGACTTGAGATAGAAGAGCAATTTATTCTGTAACTCAGTGTTACTCCTTTAAACTAGCTCTGGGCCTCTCATGCCTCACATAAGCAGGTTTCCACAGAATCAGAAGCTAGAACAGTTCATCCCTTTTAAATCACTTCAACCAAGTTTCCACTCACCCACAATACTCCTCTGAGTAACTCTCCAGTTTATTTGGTTAATACAGGGTAAAGACTCAGCCAACACTATCAACAACACTGCAGTTTCATACTAACAACTTTACAACATAAACTGTATTTCATAAAAACATCAGAACTTCTAAATGAGTATCTTTATGGATCCTTAGATTAAGGTCAACCATTGAAAAACGCATTATAAAAACCACAGTACCAACGTTTCATCTCTGAGAGTGAACTCTAGTAGTAAAGGGGATGATGCTTGCTTCTGCAACACCATCTCTTCCTTTGAGCTGTCTCTGATATTTCTCTGACCTCTTGATGAGCCACCTCAGCTCACCAGACCAGCAGAAAACCAACCAGGAAAAAAAAAGAAAAAAAAAAATCCTTTTCCACAGTTCCAGAGTAGCACCAGATCCAGCCCAAGGACAGAGGGCAGGACCTCCTCCTTCAGCAGCAAACTGTTACAACATCTCCTCTAGCTTCTCTGAGCATTTCTAATGCTCGGATTGTCTCTAATTTCCCAGAAAAGCAGAAAATTTTGCCTTTAACGAATGTATAGCTAGAAGCCTATCACACTATAAGAAAGAAAACATATGGTGCAACTAATCAGATTGTCTGTTATCACCCTACAAAAGATTTTAAGAAGATAAAATTATATCCTTGATATAGCCCAACATTTTGCTTGACCTGACTCGGAATACTGAGTGTCAAAACCCAAATTAGCCACCAGTACCAAGCAATAAAGAAAAAAATAGCTCAAATTAAAAATTATTTAAGTGAAAACATTGTAATTTTTACAATAAAAGACTTAACTCTTAAACTTTTAAAGCTGATTATCTTGCAATACTTCAGTTATTCCTTTGGAGTATAATTCAGCACTACTCTGGCTGTCTGATTTAACGGAAATATTTTTGCTGTGGTCTCTTATACAAAAAAAAGATCTGGCAGAGGTGTGACCTGTCAGCTCCTTCTTCAAATTTACTCTGGCACAGTAACTTGATTGAACTGATGACATGAAAGCAGGAGGCTTACAACAGAATTTGAAGGCAAAAGATTATCTGTCTGGTTACAAAAAATATCTTACCTAATTCAGTTTGTGTAAGCTTTGCTGTTCCTTTTGTTACTGTTACCTATTTGATGCAATATAGTCAGAATAGACTTTAGGGACTGAGGCAGAGAAAAAAAAAAGTGATGCAATGGAGTAGTTGAAATCTTCCATCATACGCAGTGATTTTTACATACATCTTTTTACTACGCCCAAATCAATGGAAAAAAAACAAACTGTAGACTTCAGAAGTCACATTCAGATTTACAGGAGCCATTGTAGCTCTCAGAAGACACCTCAGATAATGCTGCACACAAAGCCTAAGAACTGGCCTTTTGGATAAATGCAAGTGCCTCATAGTTAGAGGCTGTTACAGACATTTAAACCTTTAAATAATTTTAAAGAGAAAAAACAGAAAACAAAGATGTTGTGTATGATTAATGGGATCAAAAAAAAAAAAAAAACATAAAACATGAAGAAGCTAAGATAAAGATCAGAAAGAAAACTACCAGTGCAGAGTGAAAAACAAGCAATGAAAAACCAACAGTGGACAAGTAAAACAAAACTCCATCTGCTTTTATTAGGTACAAATGTTGAAATGCATAATTTCTGAGTCATTAATTTGGCTTTTTTAGACTACTTATTTTCCTGAAATTATGTCTCATCAGACAGAAATCACTTTACGAAGATTTTCATCACAGTGAGGCAAAACATACAGCTTTAGAGTTTGGCAATAAGCCTTTCTTTTCAATCAGCATTAGGTTTTTCTTTTCTTTTTCTTTCTTTTTTTTTTTCTTAAAAAAAGAAAGAAAGAAAAGGTCACTTCAATGTCATGGGACCTACCTCAGTACTCTGAAGTCACTGAAAGAACTCCAGCAACTTCCAGGGAGCGCTGGATAGACTTTAGTGCTGGGAAAGAGACAGAGTGCTTTTCACATGTTGTTTAATTACTCTTCCATCATTTTGCACTATTTTTATTGTTAGGTACTTGCACATAATTTGAGATAGCAAGAACGACAGAATTCTATTCCCTAAAGTCTTTTCTTGTTCTTAGGGTTTCTTACATACTGTTATAGCACCATTGCAGCTGTTCAGCTCAAATAAATAAGGCTTCTGAAGTAAGAGAATGCCTTTCCCTTGAGAACAGCAAGCAAATGCTGTGCAGAAAGTATCATTATTAATTTATAATTATTTCATAACTTACCCCTGATATGCCAGCCTATTTAAAGGCCTCATTTTCTCTTCATCCCAATGAATGTGATGTTGGATATTAGCTATAGTTACAAAATCTAAAACTTTATGACACATGGAAACATTTTGCTTTCCCCACCTTTTTAAAGCTGTAACGGTCTAAATTACATTCTGTAACATTAAAATGATGTAGAAAGTTAATATTTTGTCACTTTGAAGAACAGATTTCTGTCATAAAACATACTGGGTGTAAACAGATTCCTACATCCTGCAAATGTTTACACACAGGAGTAAATCTCTTCTTCGAAGTACTCCTACAACTGTCAACAGGAATATCTGGGAGACTGTTACTCTTGATTAAGGATATATCCCAGTATATTACACAAAAATATGTCTAACAGGGAAAGTGCAAGCAATCTTCTGGAAACCAGTCTACGTTAATAGATAATTCCTCACAGTAAATTCTCTAATCAGTGCGACTGTACCATACAACAAACTTCTATGTTGCGAACAACTGTTTTCCTATTTATTTTCAAACTCGGCTTTTAGCTGCAGAAACCTAATGGTTTCTAGTTTTTTCCTCTATATGCATTACAAGCAAAAGGACACAGAGGAATGTTTATCTCTTATCTGGATATTGTCATTTTACTGTCTCAAACTTCTTAAAACAAGCTTTTCACTAGGGAGGAAATCAGTCAGCATCAGACCTAGTGGGGAAACCCTGCACTTGCTCAATGTCTATGGCTCTTACACAGTTCCAGATGTTCAGAACATTAATAATGCACTAACTCAAAACCTCTTTTTGAAACTTTAGAATGTGCAAATTGCATTAAAACCTCTTTGCCCTCATTAATGGTATTGTTACAATCCCAGTACTCTGGAAAATGTTTTTTGGCATTTGTTTAACTTTGTGATATTGCCATTTACTCATTTTAACAGCCAGTGCTCAAATCTTAATGCTTTTAATAGGCCTGGCTAAACAGACTACCATCTTTTGTAAATTTATTGAAGCAATTTATTAAATAAGTAAAAGTTGTCAGAAGGCAGTTTTTTTATTGATGGTAAAAAATAGGTTTCTTACAATTTATTTACAAAACTCTGTTTCAGGAAAGTTTTAGAAATGAAAATATTCTGTTCTTTTTTTCAACATAATGACCAGCTCATTCTCTGCCACTCTGACAGAGATTTCTCCAAATTTTGTTTCTACCCACCTCACACAAATCCCAGTAAGAAAAAAAAAAGAAAAAAGAAAAGGGGGGGGGGGGTCTGTCCTAAACTAAGGAGAGCCAGACATTCAGAATACTGAAACCATATCCCTTCCCTCAGTCTGTCATATATAGGGGTGGCACATTTATGTCCAGGCCAGCAGACAGCATACGCAAGGACTTGGGCTCATATCCAATGCAGACACACTGCTGTGCAATGCTGGAAGAGTGCAATAGCCTGAGGTTAAACGGAGGTCCCTTCTGTTTATTCCAAGTAACTACCTAGATTGAACTTGAAGATTCTCAGAGGCTGCGTGAAAGGAACACAACCAAGGCCCCTTTTTCTGGTCCACACTGCTCACTGAGTTAATTAATATCATTACAGCCTGCTTGCTCAAAGTTGTGCAATACTGCCAGGAACGGTACAGCAACAGAACAGCAAATAACTGTTATCCATGATGTCAGTACAGTTTCGACTGATACTTTACGTATGAAAAGGGAACAAAACCAGTAATAACAGGTGTTTCAGTTCAAATGGAGTTGCTGTCATCTAATTCTCTCTGTTCTTATTGAAGAAAACATGATCAGCCAAGACACGTAGATTAACAAAACTCAAATTCTGAACTAAAAGCTGTAAAAACAACGAGATACATAGGAACTAAAAAAATAAAATTCAGCATTTTTAAGTGAAGAAAGTGACTATTTAAGTACTGTTATAACCATACCCCCAAATCCTCACGGAAAACAGCAAACGCAATGCAGCATTAATTGGTCTGTACCTACGTATTAATAGTTCTTACTTCCTTACTGATACAGTGAAAGGCAATGTCAGTTTATGAGGAAGGCTATCTGCTTATTAGCAACAGAACTGAGACTGCCAGATGTATTCAAGATTAAGTATTGGATAGTTGGGTCCCAGATGTATTTACACTAAACTCCTGACACACTCACTTCACATGGAGAATTGCCTCAAAAGTAAAGACTAAATGCAGCAGGAAAAACAGTCAAGTTATGCTCATTACCTTGAAATCAGAAGCAGTGGAAAAAATACTGGGAACTGGTTTATGCTTCAGACATGCAAAAAAAAAGAACAATCACCCACTGTTCATGTTGGACATGAACTTTCTGAGGGTGGGATGAGGGCTGGATTTCAACACCAGACATTCAAAACCAGTTATTGGGTACCTACCACCAACAGTAATGCACCCAAAAATGTTTTTTTCTGAATACTGATAGATGGCATTCTGGGTACTAGAGCACCAAATACAACTAACCAAGATCCAGAAAGTAAGTCCAGAATGAAAACAGAAAACATCATTTGTACAGCATTAGACTTTTCTCAACCATCCACATTTTCTGAAGGTGAACTAAGAAAGTAGTTCCCTACTTTCCAAGCCCATATTACTGAACCATCTTCACATTCTCTACAGGACAAGCAAAAAGATGAATTGTTTTCGATCAAATATAGCCCAATCTAATCTAATAATTTATGTTCTGCTGAGGCATAAATATTAACAAATGCTCTATCTTTCTAACACTAGCAAATTTCAATGCCATTCTCGCGTTCTACATGTTTGGATTAAAAAATAGTGTTACCTACATTCTTACAAGTTCCATTCTGCAAACTAATATAACCTCCTGAATTTCTTCAGTTTATCAGCTCCTTGTTTGTTGATTATTTCTTCAAAATTAAATTACACCTAAAGTAATATATTGGATATCAAATACTAAAGGCTCATTTCTTCCTTCCAACTTCATGTATGTTTATTTTGAATAGCAACAAAGAAAGCAATCACAGTCAGCTTCAAAGATACCAGGTATCACAGCCAAATTTGTGTGTTGATTAGTGTCTAAAATTTCCATGTTTTTCAGTTTACCCCAACAAAAGACTCCATCTACGGCAACATGAAAAGTTATACATTTACATCAAAATTTATATATGAAGCAAAAATTTTGCGGACTTTTTTTTTTTTTTTTTTTTTTTAGATAATTTGGTTTTGGTCTAACCTAGGAAAATTATCTATAAACAATTTAGAGAATAATTATCAAAATGCAGGAAATTAACATAAATTCCAAACTTCATTAGAGACTAAAAACTTTCTTCCATTTAGAAATGTATTAATTTCTGATTAAATGGTATGGTTACCAGAAAAGTGCTGAATTATTACAAAAAAAAAAAATCAAGATTTCTGTAAATATGTTCAATGAACAAACAAGGACTATTTTTTGTTGTGAATTCTCCTACCCATCAAGCACAGGAATATACATAGTGCCTTATAAAACACACTTGAAATACCAGGAAATGCTAATTTTCAGAGCCATACAGATCTCCTGTTCCCCAACTGTATTGCCTTATATTTAGGTCTTAAGTTCCAGAGTATCTGTGACAAAATGACATAAAAATATTTTTTCATGTTTTTGCTGCTTTTAAATTATATCTTTACTTATAGAAAAGCTACTTCAAGAATAAGTAGGGCTTCCTATTAGCATTATTATTCTTGTTTCCATTTTTTCCCTTATTCTTTTCTTCAACTCCAGCTTGCAGTGAAAGGTAGGTGAATAAGAATAAAATTCAAACTTAACATTACATGTATGTGAATATTCTTAAGGATACACTGAATAACCTTATCAGAAAGAGGTAAGGCTGAAAAAAGTTTATCAGAAAGAAAAGTACGCTAGGAAACAAGTGTCTTTGACTACTTTGTTCCAACATGGCATTTGTTAATCTGTTCAATAGCTGTTTGAGGCATTGCAATATACAGAAGAAACTCTAGATAGTCTAAAAATGTATTGAAGATGTTAATTTGCTGTCATATATATTAAAAAAGATTCAATACTAATGCAATGTAAAAAAAACTTAAAAGCTTTGCATTCATTTTCTATTATCATCATTACCTACATAGTTTATTACTCACAAGAGATAAAATGGTTTCATATAGCATCACAGTTGTAAACCACAAACGCCAGTAACCTGCACTTTTGAAAGTGCAATTAGTTCGAAAAAAGTCACTTTTGCAGACATTTGGATGTTAATACTTTATAGACAGTATAGCAAATAATCTAAAAATACATAGATTTAGACCATTTAACCATTTCTAAGAGGTTCGCAAGAAAGAAAACAAAGTAGTTATTGTTTCTATCTTTTTAGGCTAGTACTTGTGAAATGCTCTTTGTTTTCCCAGCCATCTCCCTCTACAAATACAGTTGATACAGTATAATATAAAATACACAGCAACCAAGGAAAACTTTGCTACTTGACCTGAAAAGTTAAAGCTCTGCAAAGAAAAGCAGATACAAATGAAATGGAGGACAAATCAATGAAGGATATTTAACTTCTTAAAGGTGTAAGAGAAAGGAAGAAGTAAACAGAACAAATCTCATTCTTAAGTGAAGAATACTTATATTTTCACAAGTAAAACTTGTGAACTAAGAAATTCAAAGCCTTTTGAGCAACTGCTTCATTTTTAATTTTTTGCTTCCAATTTATGAGTCAACAATTAGCAGACAAATTAATCAACAATGGCTCACAGAAAAAGAAAAAAACAAAAACATTAACATTGTTATCCAGAGATTACAACTTATTTTGTTAAAAATCTACTAAAGAAAGGTCAGTTAATTCATCATGATGGATCATCACTAAAATTTATAAGCATTAGCATTTTTCTCCTTGCTAGATACCTTGACTTTGATATGACACATATTGAATGAATCATCTAAGATGCAGGCACCAGGCAAGATATATCTTAATGCAGACAGGTCGGCGACATCAACCCTAATGGTCCTTATCTTAATCTTGTTTAAAAGCATCTTAGATTTCTGAGTAATCTTTTCACCTTCTGATATTCACTTTTATAGAGTGTTTTTGCTGGAGTTGCTACTGATTTTAACATAAATGCATTTTTGTTGCATTGTATCATCAGCTTGTTTTTTAGTAATCCTAAAAAATTATCTAGGCTTGCAATTTAGTAAATATAAAATTAAGGGTTTTTTTAAAAAAAACATGAAAGTGACAGCACTTCAATTACAAAAATAAAAATTTGTATATTATTGTTGGTTACTCCATATATGACACATGACATCACAGCTGTCCATAAGATAAAGCAATATACATCAGATGTAGAGATGTATATCCAATACATTGTTTTCTTCTCACACATACATTTTCCTCTGTTGGCTTATTAGTCTTACGTATTTGTCATACTTATGTTTTGAATAGTCACTTTTCCATGAAAAATATATTTATTCAAATACTTGATAAAATAAAAGTTTCTCTACTATAGCTTTTTTTCCTATTCACATAAAATCGATGCAATTCCAAATTATTCAGAAATAATAAGTTGGTAGATTTTCTGACCTAAACTGCTCTAATCTTACGCTTCTTTCTTTCTCCTATAGTTGTCTTGATATACAAAGAAAAAAATGGAGAGGGGGGAAGAACAGCTGAATTATCTTTAATTTTTAACGCATAAGTTTTAAAAACAATCAGTTCCCTGACATGTTGGTATGCAAGTAGTTCAACTCAACTTTGTTTTCACAAGAAACTAGTTACTTGCTTTAGTCTATAAAACTTATTAAAGAATAAGCTAAATTTATCTGCTAATAAAAGTTTCTCATACTAATTTATTTTACAAAGTTATTTAGAAACTAAGGAGATATTTCTTGATATTTTAATGTTAAAAACATATTTCTTGATATTTTAATGTTAAGAAGTTGTACAGTTTTCAAGTCAAAACATAGAGCAATAGAAAAAGTGCTATTTTATATGCTACATGTATTTGGTATATCACTGTTATACCAATTACTTTAATGTTCAAAAGGTTGAGACGGCTTTGCAGTACTTGTTAGTCTACAAACACACAAGTTGGACATCATCTCTATCCCAAAGAGCAACAATTTAAAACCAAAAGATGGTAAGTGAGGTCAAGAGTACAGGAGACAGAGGGGGGAAAAAAAAAAGTAATGATAATGTTGTTGCATAGGTGAACAGAATAAAGCCAACCAGAAGGTAGACAGGAGTGGTTTCATTTCCAGTTTCTCAAATATTGGATAATTGTTTCCCTGGCAGAGTGCTTTCCCTCATGTGTAGTGTGTTTTTATTCTGTTACTCATTTCTCCTCTTTTATCTAATAAGGCTTCTGAAAGCGCCTATCCAAGCAGACAAATTGATGATGGTTGAGCAATAGCTACACCACTATCAATTTGAGGATGGTGTAGTTCTTCTGAGCTTGGATGACAATTAGGTGGCAGAGGATCAGACAATAGTATCATCAAAATGGTAGTTTTGGTGGTAGACTAGAGAAACACCACTCAAACTAGTTTATCTAAGTAGAAATGCCCTTATGACTTCTTTTTTTTAAATCAATTACTTCAGTGAATTTCTTTAAATTCACTGAGTTCACTGCTTTGATACCGCTCAAGCTTTGATTAGGTCAGTGGGTGATCCAGATTGCTCAAGAATATCTAGCGGGCCACCCAGTTTCCTTAGAGTATTAAAAAATACTTTCTTTAAGCTCTGTTAGGTTCAAATTGGCTTCTAAAGCTGTTGATTTTCATAGTTACATGTCACCTGGCTACCAAGCTGCTAAGCAACTAGTATCACCTTCTTGTCTGATACCATAAGCTTAGATGAACTAAACCAAAGAGTCAGTCATCTCAGAGATGTCTCCTGCGCAGATACTGAACACTGAAATACTTTTCTGGTAGATAATTTTAGCAACTCACCAACAGCTGAGCATTGTGATTTTCCTTCTAAGCTCATAGTTTAAAATGCAAAAAGAGTCTCCTTCTATCAGCTTCACATTTTGTCAGACTAATTATATATGGGCTAGTGTTTGAAGTTGTTTGCAAAAAATGTCCATCATTTACATTAACTGTGAAACAAGGCCCCAGTAACAAGAACTGAAAGCCCTTTGCACTGAACAAGACCTATCACAAAAAGTCTTACTCCTTCCTCCAAAGATGATGCTAAACTTTTCATACAATTTCCTAGTCTGGGTTTTGGTAGTTGGGGGAGGTGGGGATGGACTCAAAAAACAAAAACAAAAAAAAAAAAAACAAAAAAAACAAACAAAAAATCTTTCTACTGTTTTGTTCTGCAAGTAAGAATAAAACTATCTGCAGACAAAGGGACAAGGCTGATAATGGCAATAGGAATTAAAAAGAATATGCGGGTTGATTTATGAAAACAGTGACATTCAGCTGACCAAAAGATCAACATTTAATATCTGAAAAAGTTCAATTATGGAATGTGTGCTGTCAATTTTACATAGTGTACTCCTAAGAAAAAATAGGATATTCTATGCTAGCAAATTATTAAACAAGTCATCCCCTCATAAAAACTCTCATTTTAATACATATTTTGTGTATTCTGATATTTTTGGATAGAGTGCAAGACATGATTATTCAAAAGACAAAACTAGAAAACTGCAAGTTATTTGGCAAAATGTGCATGTTTTTCAAAGTACTATGAATGACTCAAAATTTAACTGCAGACTGGAGAGAGAGAGAGAGAGAGAGAGAGAGAGAGAGAGAGAGAGAGAGAATCAAAGTTTCCGTATTTACCTACTATTTTTCTTCTTTTTATCAGCCAAATAAATAACATGAAAACATAGAATGAAAGACCAAAACATACAGCTACCAAAAAGGTCTTTGGAAAGTACCTTCTCAGACTGTCATAAAGTAGTTTAAAAGAATTGTTAGGAAAGGATGCAGGCTCACCATGTTAGGGGCATAAAATTATTTATAAAATGGTGGAATAATATTCTACAGATTATAGGTTTCTGCTTTTAAGGGGCACCTCAGAGCCAAATATAGATAAATGACTACTAAATCTTCCTGATAGTAGGAGACCTATTCAAAAGAGTCTAGAATCTCCTTGGACACAATTTACCTGAAAGAATGCTGAGAAAAACAGAGAGCATTAATGGATGCTTTTTGCGCACACTAGCACTGGAAGGGGTATGTGACTGAAATGCTAGCTCCTATAGCAACCTACTCAGTGACATTATAAGGTTCAATTCAGATGTACTTTAAGAAGCATCCAGTTTTCTGATTTTATGATTAGTTTAATGTAGCGACATTCAGAGACTTTGCATGCCTCTATTTGCACATGGAAACTTTCATATTGGTTGATACTTCTTACAGCTGAGTACAAGATACTTTCTCTCCCTATTAAAGGGGTCAGAATTTTGAAAAAAAAAATCACTAGATTTCTGCATGAGTTAGTTTCCCCAGCTCTAATATGAATACAGGTGTTTCCCCTTCCACACAACATTTGTAGAGTATGTCTTCAAGGTTTACGAAGCAATCTAAAGACAAAATACAGAGAAATAAATATTGTTTATAAAAGCCCGTTAAATTCCAGACTGAGAAGTTCTTATACTTTAATTTGCTCCACTTCCACCATACATTTATGTTACTTCTGTCATCATGGAATGAAGTCCCAAGTAACAGGTCAAGCAGTAAGAGAGTACCGCCTGTCTACTGGTTCGAGGCTCCTGACTGTTCATCATTACAAACTGTGTCAAGTAGGCAAGGGTCTCCACCCGTGCTTCAAGAGGCTACTGTTGCACCCTCTAGTCTTTCTACACCCTTAGACTGAGGCTGAAAACTGCTAATTTAGCATTCTCACAACAAAAAGACAATATAGCTATATTTCATTAAAGTGAATGAAAGTCCATGAAATATTAAGTACACTGAAGTGAATGAAAGTGCTTTAAGATGCAATTACCATCTCTAGTACTCTCCTTATATATAAACAAGGAAGGTAACATCCAATTTACTATTTGAATTAAGTGAACAATGAGCTTGACAGGATTAAACAATTTCTTAAAAAGCTGTAGTTTTTCATGAGGTGTAGCAGTTTCTCTACAAAAATTTCTGAAGAACCGTTTCGAAATGCAAATGACAGGTAAGCAGTATTCTATATGATGATGAAAGGAAAATATTCTGTATTCTCTGTACTAATATGCTTATGCTTACAACATCCTTCTATATTTTCAACATATTCATCTCTTAGGCTTAAAGGCAACCCAAACCAGAATAAAAGAAGCAGAATGAAAAAGGGCAGCCATAGAAAAATATTGGCAATATGATTTTAAAATATCAGCCTTCAATTGTCTGCAATTTATATTTATCAATATTTTCACTGGGTTCATGGAAGTGTTCCCACAAAGGCAAAAACACTCGATGTGTTTAGCTAGATGACCTTTCAGTGAAGCAGAAGGGCAGTGAGAGGGGGAAGGGTACCAGAGCTGTTCAGCAATCTTTCTTTCTTTATTAAATGCCAGTTACAAGTCTCTCTATACTTTCTATTCAGATTAGTATTCTCACAAAAGCTTTCCCAAGTATTTGTCTGGTGTGTGTGTG
Organism: Rhea pennata; assembly: GCF_028389875.1. Taxonomy (NCBI): domain Eukaryota; kingdom Metazoa; phylum Chordata; class Aves; order Rheiformes; family Rheidae; genus Rhea; species Rhea pennata. The sequence goes on from NC_084682.1 coordinate 3,496,286, forward strand.
TGCACGCACGTGTGTATATATATATATATACATATATATGTGTATGCATGTATATATATATATATGTTTGTATATGTACATATAAGATCAACTCTCACATACTGTTCAACATTATATACTTCAATAAAAGAATAGTGACGACAGTGAAAACTGAAATGTGTCCTCACTCAATTTAATCAAATAAACGGAATGAAAAATTAACTTTCAAACTGTTAACATTGCGTATAAATGCACAGAGTTTTGTGAGCAAGGTTAAATACACTTATACTTAGTAATCCTTTTCCTCAATGATGGTACATTACATGGTCTAATGTGGTCACCTAATGGCTGCTGTCAGTAACTGCATGTATGACTGCAATTCTTTACAGACAGCCAGTAAAGAAAAAACTGTGCATTGTATTATCTTCAGTTAAACAGTAAAAATAACATGAAAGTTTGGGCCAAAAAAAAGAGATAGTGTTCCCCCCCCCCCCCCACAAATTCAAGGAACTTGTAACTAGTGTTTCAAGAAAAACAGACCTGAATTATAGATTTATAATGCAGGTTTATACTGTTCTTTAGAACTGAGTTTAAATAACAATCAACTAACGGTAATTAGATAACTGCTGTCAACAAAATGAAATATTACATAGTTGGTAATTGAGAAATTTGATTCTTTTCAGCTGATTTTGGTGAGCAATCCCCATCTGGCTCAAGGAAAAGACAAACAAACAAAAAAAGCCCCAAATTTCCAGCCAGTGAAATTAAGCATGAACCAATGAAGTAAATACTAGTGTGAATTTTCCACTTCTAGGTTTTATTTACATATCAAAAAATTCTGACAAGACTCTCTCTCTCTCTCTGTGTATTCACACATATATGTATACATACACATATGTGTACATATTTGGACTACAGATCAGTATGGGTATTTTTGGTAAAATTTATCAAAACAATAGCACTCCTTTCATATTAACTGAGACACTGACATCTGGTAAAAACAAGTGTGAAGATATGAAAAACAAGCTTGTATGCCCATCAATTACGAGATTCAAGAAATTATGAGATTCAAGAAGATTCCAAAAACAAAGCAAAGTTTGGGGGTTTTGCTCCTTTTTTTTTTTTTTTTTTTTTTTTTTTTAAAGAGGGGGCGGGAAGAACATGAATTAAGATTTCCTTACCTTGTAAGATGGCAAAAAGCACAAAACTCCTTGGCCAATTGTCTTACACACTGAAAGTAGAAGTGCTCCCACTTCATCTTGGAATTCAAAGGTCTCTGTATGCTGGAATGTGGCGCACAGTTTCCGACCATTAGGGCCTGCTCCAATGGTGCCAACCCAAACCTAGTGTATTAATAATAAAAATGTTAATATCAAAATATGTGACACAAATTGAATTGAATTATACTAGGTTAAATAACAAAACTTTAAATGTGAACAAAAATAGTTAGCTATTCCTAAACAAATTAGTTCTAATATCAAAAATATAGAGAGACTAAATTTCTACTATTATTAAAAGAGAGAAGAGGGCATTCACTGACATTAGATGGTTATTATCAAAATAGCATAACTTCAACACTTCCTATGGAATAGATGTCTAAATATTGCTCCTTTTTTCCTTTGAAAATTCACTTTACAACATCATTAATGCAATTAAAAGTCTGTTTTATACACTCCTTTTTACTCTTGGGGTGTTTGTTATCATTTATATTGCAAGTTATTGTTCATTTTGCAATGGCCAGCATCACACCTCAGGAAAGGGAACAACCCTGATTTTTACCTGTGAGTTCCGAATAACATGATTTGCCTCAAGCTGTATAGAAAACTTTACACCAAGTTCTGAAGAAAATGAATCCATTGGAGAGAGCGTACCGGATGTCAGAACAATTGTTCTAACATCACTTAAGTCTGAAAAAGCCTAGGTTAGAGAAAGAAGAGAAGGAATTTAGACAATCCATATTATCATTTTAAGCTCTCATATGTATTTGTGATCAGTCAAGTTACAGAAGATCTTCTACTTCACACTCAGCTTACCACAGCTGGATTCAAGCACCAAAAATTAAGCATGTGGACTACAGTTTTCTGCCGTAAATTCCTTTTATGTTTGGTCCGTGTAAAGAGGGCACTTGTATCTGAAACATCAAGTTGGTTTTCATTCATCCAAGCATAAGTTTGCTGTAAAGCAACTCTGTAATCATCTGCATACCTATACAGATATATGTAATGTAAATATTAATTAAAACAATTAAGCAAATTGTAATAATAATTTTATCAGATTGAGTCAGCATTAAGTTTATAAAAAGTAAAGATAGTGTTGCCACAATGCATTTCCAATTTGAGTATATAAAATAACTTATATGATATACTGTTTAAAAAAGTAGATGTAGACCATGTAGTGTGTAAAGCAATGTTTGCTAGAAACAGATTATTAATCTAGATTTAAAGCTTCAACAATTGTTGGTTTCCCTTTTAGAAAAATAATGAAGCTTTGTAATAATTTATAAGTAAAAAAAGAGGTTTAAATCAGAAAGTTTTAATAACTGCTGGCATTAATAGTCAAGATTTAAGACATCAGTGGTCAAATTAAGTACTAAATAAAGAAAAAAGAAAAATCTATGCATGTTTCACTTGGCAATGCATCATGAAAATTTACATGCAAGCTTCAAATAAATTTGTTCAATATTTGAATTCACTTACGAATGCAAAAAAAAATAATTTGGTAGTATTTAAATTAGTTCTCAATAAATTTTTCCCACATAAATAGATTTTCCAAGGCTTTTTCAAGTGTACGGTTTTGCTCAGAGAAGCCAAGCACCATAAAAGAGGTGTTGTACAAATGAAAGAGGCAATTTGGCAAAGCAGCAGAATTAAGTCTGTGTTAGACATGCCTACCTGGCTCCTAACGGCACCTGTTTGTTCTTCAGCATACATACTAAAGCTATTCAAACATTCTATAAAACATTTGAATTTATAAAAGGAAAAGCAACTATCAGACCTATAAAATACTCTCACTTGAAGTTTTCATGTTTTGATGAAGTAGGAAGGGAGGAAAAAAAACACCGCAAAGTTCAGGCTGTATATTTTCACTGACCTGCTATTATCTTTAAAAAGACATAAAAGAATCATGAATAACCCTTTTAACACAATCTGAGTAGCAGGGCTCACAACTGGTATCTCGATAACCTCTTCTCTACCAAACATCAATACTTTTTCTTCTTTTTCCAGGACAGCAGCAAAATGTTTCTGTAAGAGGCAAACTCCACATTAACAACATTCTAAGTATCTTCTCAAAACCAAAACTAATACAAACCCAAAGTTGACCACCACAATGTTTTAAAAGTTCACCTAACATAGCTATAAAAACATAGACTAAAGATAGAATTGAAAAGTAACCATACTTTTAACGTTTGGCTTGTACATAAAGGAAAGATAAGCTTGCGAATATTGTAAAAACATTTCAACAGTCAATAAAAATGCAGATGGATAGCACAGACAAAACTATCAGTGACTAAATTGCTCAATTTAAATAATTTCACACGATCAATTATATACTTTAAAACATTGATTCTCTACAAGTTCCAGTAGCTTAAACGGATAACTCCTGGTTTTCATCAAGTATAATTTTCAGACAACTTTGTAAAATTGTATTTATTTAAAAGACCTGCTAACGTTTATCTTATGAATATTTCAAGATGTTAAACAAGATCAGCATTATGCACTCTTGTCACTCACCCACATGGCATATAACATTACCTGTAGAATGGGAAAAGTAATATTGGTTATTCCCATGCTGTGCAAAATGGTGAGCATTTCTTTTCCACTCCAAACTTTACAGGATGTTTCATACCCTCTTTCTACTAGTTGACCAGAGCTCTCCTGTAACCAGCTGTAAGACAGAAATCAGAAATATCTTCAGCATTAATTTTAGTGAGATTTAGAGATACTTTTCAGGTATAAAACCAATCGAACTTCAAAAATTCCACCATTCTTTAACGCTGATAAACATGTAAAAATAAATATCTAAGTAGATAGATGCTGTTCTTCTGTATGCAATTTTTACATCTTTGAACTGACTACTATGAAACTGCTTGCGATATAGCTCATGAAAGTGAAAAGTATACTTGTCCCCATAGTTATATTTTATCACCATGTAGTATCTTTGCATTAGGAAAAAGGATGAAAATATAACCTGTTCCTATGATATAATATCTCAGACATATTTAAGAAATATTTCTGTAGTCTTATTTCCATGTTCAAAGTTGTTGTACTCTTCAGGCCACTCACTACTACTCTAAATGATACTCTAATTGACACTCTGATTGGTTTGTTATCCTGCCAATTTCAAGCTTCCCTAGTAAGAAACAAATACGGAGGTTTTCTTAAACATAAAATGATTACTTTTAATATTTATACACAGCTATGGTATGTATGCCAACAAAAACTGCATACTTTAACCCAGCTACAGATGTTTCCAACTGTTACAGTCTTGCAGCCTACAGTATTTTGAAACTCTGTTTCAAAATTAAGCAGCATTATAACCCTACTGACAATGCAAAATGCCATTGGTTTTTATATAAGCATGACCTAAACATGCAGATCTTATCAGTGGCAGAGCTAATATTTTCTCTAATCAAACATGTCCTTCATCATTTATCCAGTATTACAGCACTTCCCCTTTGTCGAGAAAAGCAGACAAGCTTGCTCCCTCTCCAAAAATGCCGAAGCTGTCTGTTTTGTCAACCAGCAGGAGGCATCAGAAAGACAGCTGTCATTTCTACATCCGTTCAAAATATGTATCTGCAAAATCACTTACTTATTATCAACTAAAGCAACAAGGCTTACGGACTGTTTTAGTTCCAGATTTCCAATTCTGTCACTGCAAATAATCTGTTCAATGGAACAATTAAAAACTCATTTTTGCAAGGTTAAGAACAAACCAAAAAGGAACACTATCATAACAATCACTTCTTCAGCTATAATTTGCTCCATCTTGTTAAAAAAAAAAATCATTATCACTCATACACAAGTACGAGTTCATCAGTGTAACACTCAGCTCTAACTCCTCAAATGTAAGATCAAGAAGAATTGGAATTAAAATTAGGAAAGGCCACTATGATAGAAATGAAACAGATTTACAATAGATAAAACATTTCAGGAAATGCAAAACTTCTGTTTCCGTGTCCTGAACCTCAAACATCACCATAGACCTTTGAAATGGTCATACTTTAAATGCTAATACAAATTAACAGAACAGTATTTCTGAACCAATATATCGTATAAAACTTCACAAATTCTCAAATAAAATCCATCCAATTTAATCTAAAGTTTTTTTCTTGAAATACTGTTAATTTAGTACAACTACTTGTTTTTAGAATAAAGCAGTAAGAGTGAATAAAAATCGGCTCGATTTCCAGAAAGACACTTACAGCTTCAAAGGAGAAATAGCATATCCAATTTATTCAGTAAAAGATTTAACAAATGTTACTAACAGCAGTCAGCTGCAGAAAGCATATTTTTCTCTCCCCTCTAAAAAAAAAAAAAAAAAAAAAAAGAGAGAGAGAGAGAGAAATAGAAATTCTATTGTTCATGTTGTTTACTCTGCTGAACAAACTGATTTGTACTGGTAAACCTGCATCACCATGAGTAAAGCCTGCCAGTACACCTCTACAGTATATATTCAAATTCCTCAGAAAGGTCACTTTAGCACCTCATTGGCACTAAGCCCATGCTTAAGTGCTTTCTGGAATCAAGACCCAGGATATTTATAACTGAAATAAGATTTTTCTAATTACCCATGCATTTGGCAAAGCCATGTCACTTTATGCAATAGCGTATTACCAATTACTGGCCATTTACACCCAGTCTTTGGCTTTCCAACAACTGCATTTCATACTGTTGGCAGATTTGCCACGACAATCAACCTTAGTTTTTCTGATAAGGTTAAAAAGCTTGAAGCAATCAAATCTTTAGCCATGCTGTTCTGATCTTTTACTAAAATTTAATATTCGAAGCATCCAAGGTAGGATAATTAGCCCCCCCCCCCAAAAAAAAAAGTGAAAGAAAAAAAAAAAAACACTTCTCAGTGGCACATAAACATAAATTTTAAGATGGAGAGAGTATAGGAAAAACGGTAAATTACTTGCTGTCCAAGGTTTATTTTGCTGTTTTGCTGACTACTAACATAACAAAATGATTATTTGATATGAGTCAGAGATCAGTTGACTTCAAAGCTAGTTGTACCATTATCCACTTTTTATATCACTGACTTTATTGTTCAGGTTTCAATGGCCATGCATTTCCAAAATTCTTTCAGTCCTTAGATTCTCAAAAGAAAAGATTAAAAATTAAGGTCTACAAAGCTAAATTCCCAATTTTCTAGTGGTGACAGACTCTTCCGACATTGTTTCAACCGCTGTCCAGACTGCTCCCTGCAGACTACTTCTGCCTTGCCCCTGCTCGTTTCTTTCCCGCCTTCCCCAACTTCTGCTCCTGATCTTCATTTTTTTCTCTTTCATTCTCTCTCCCTATTTTCCACTTCTGCTTAGACCCTTCCCTTCCAATTCTACCACCTTCAAGGATTCTGGGGTTTACTTTCCCTCTCTTGCCTTATTATCTTCTTCTCCATGGGGAAAAGCAGAGAATAGAACATTTTCCATTTTCTCTATTTCTCTCTGCCCTACACATCAATTCTTGCTTCCAAAACAACTTTCTCAGTCATCTATTTCTCTATCCACTGAATGTTATGATCTTTGTGCTCCTGCATGGGAAGTTTTAAGAGATTTGGTACATGCTTGGTTTTAGTTTCAGTACAAAAGCAAATCATGAAAATCATGTTCTAGTGACACAGTCAAGGGCTCAGTTATTCTGTATGGACAACTTTTTTTTCTGACAGCAATTAGAAACTCAAAGAGGATAGTCCATGCTCTGTGCAAAGAGTTCGTTATCTGAATTCTCTAAAGACTTTAACAAGTCTCTACTGAGAATTTGTATTTACTGCAATTTTTCAGACCCTTATTATCTCTTTGCTCAAGTTAGAGTAAAGTTTCAGAGGGAAAACAAAAGGCATACTTGATAAATTCACTTTCAAATATTGAGAATCTGTTCCAAATCACAGATGCAACGAGATTCTGAAGCAGATTTAGGAAATTATTTAACATCAAGCATGGACAAAATATTTCCTCTCAACCTTTCTGAAAAAACAATTGAATAATTTTAGATAAAACCTAACAATTTTCAGGATAAGAAATTTAAGCACTGTATAAGTACTCAAATACTGCAAAGATAGAAGCTACTTAGAATATGGTAACTGAAGCTTTGGACAGCTTTAGTGGTTAAGCATCACTACTACACTCTATAATGAATTTCATTGCCTTTTACTGGACCAATAAAGAATTATTATTTCACCTACACATGACAATACGCTGCTTGGGTAGATTATTTTTTTCAGCACAGAATACTTTCTTGGGAACATAAGTTCTGTAACTGTTTCACACAAATAGAAAGTGTCTGTTACATCATTTTCTGTCCAAGGCTCCCAAGTGTTTTATAAACATTAATTAATGCTTTGACAAAGTAATGCTATTGCTATTCTTCAAATAAAAAAATAAACACATGTGAAATATACATGGGCCCACGTAAAATTTTTGAACGGAACTTCATAAACTAGGAGAGTAAGCTGCATAAAAATCAGCAGAGTCTTCAAGAGCATAAGTCACTTTACAAAACAGAATTGAATGCTTCCTCTTGAGTAGCAGAGTGTTTTTCTTAAAATAGACCAAAATCCTCTAGATTCCTGAAATGAACAAAAATCAAGTGACTGCATCCTTCGAAGTAGACCTCTACTGCCTTTTATATGATGCAACACAGTAACCAGTAAAATGCATCAGTAAAAGGAATATAAATGTTATTTTTAAAAAATACTAATTGATATCATAAAATTAAAAAGAGTTGCCTTACTTTGTCAAAGAGTAGCACACAGCCCGTAGGGGCTCATGATCCTTCTGCCTGATGTTGTTATTGACCATGAGATCTAGCTCTTCTCGAGCAGATCTTAGTTGATTTTCTGTAACACTGTAGCTCACTGACTCCCGAGCACAGTCCTCAATATTGTGGGCTTCATCTAAAATGACTACTTGGCCTTTTAGGTTTATTTCCATCTACAAAAAAAAAAAAAAAAAAAAAAAAAAAAAAAAAAAAAAAGTCTAGTAAAACAGAGTGAAATACATAACCAAGAAATGGTAACCAGTAGGTTTCTAGAAAACACATATTCTCCATCATGGTGCAAGCAACAGAAAGCTGTTTTCAGCTTTTTATCAAATTTCTGTAACTGGAAAATAACCAGAAAAAGAAAAATAAGCGCTATCTCATTCATCCTAGGCGAATATAATCTGAACCTACTACACTCTCTATAACCCATACATTTGTGAAGTCTCTAAAGGTTCCTTTCCGTTGAGAGGAAAACCCACGTAACTAATCAGCTAAAATATAAGATGAATGAAAGTATTACATGCAATACAGAAATGCTCTTTTTAAATGAAAGAAGAAAAAAAGATCTCTAACCCAGAGGTTATTTGTAGTTAACATTTTGGATACAAATACTGTAGCTGACTGTTGCACTGACCATTATGTTCCTTAGTAACTTCATTTTAACTTCTGTTAACTTCAGTTATTGCAATACTTCACTTACAAATATACTTACACTCTCTCGTATCTGTGGGTCTAGGAGATAATTATAAGGACAAAACACAATATCTGCCCCCACCATGAGCTCTCTAGCTGCAAAATAGGCACATGCACGAAGCTTTTTTCCCAGGCTCACTAGATCTTCAATGTCCCAAGCCTGACATTTCTTATGTGCCAGTTGCAGCGTATGATATTCACTGAGTTTATGAACTCCATGGTAATAAAGACAGGACTTTCCCTAAAAATAAATAGGGACACAGAGTTAGATGTTACAAATAATAATAAAAAAAATTTAAACCTCAAACCTTTTATGTGCCTTTAGACTTTTGTTCATGAAAATGTTTTTGAGAGCTGTTACTTACATTGGACAATGATAAAAACACATCACGTCAGAAAGACAACAAGCAAATCCGTGTCCCCCTCCCCCCAAAAAACTGTAAATCAATAAAAGACATTTTATTCTCTTTCATCTATAAAATCAAAGGTAACTTCAGTCTTGCTAAGAACATTAATCCAGCAAATCATCAAATGGGTGAAGAATTCAAAATCATTAATAATTACATCTAAATACCCACAAAAATATATAAATACAGTATATTCTTATCCTTTGTCAATAAATTAATACTTTCTGCTTGGAAATTTAACAAGGAAAACAAATCAGAGAATTTAAATCATATCTGAATCTACTTCTGTTCTTCATGTATTTCTCACCTCTAGAAAGCTCAGGATGGATTCAACGCACTTATCAACCTACTAATGAGTCTGTCAAGGATTTTCAAAGCAGCCCCTTTATTCATGTTTAACTATGTCAAACAAAATTCAGATCCTGGGGATTTTGAGGTTTAGTGGACAGGAAGAGTCAAATGCATGGACCAGATATACTTTCTAAATTACAGAAATATATAGGGAATGATTATACTGATGAATAATGATGCTAAGATCGAAATAATATTTCTGTGCTATTCAACCTGAAAATAATTTGCTATAAATTAATGGCTATAAATTTTTGAAATATAATAATATAAAGATGTAATAAAAATTAAAGATGATGATGAACTCTAGAAAATATTTTCTTCAAAACCATTTAAGGATAGAGTGATAATCACAACAGGAAATCCCATCCCATTTTAACACTAACACAACCAAAGGTAAAGGTTGCAAGTGATGTCATATTTACAGACTTTTGGCTCATAAATTGTCCAGTATCTATTTATCAGCTCACTTCTGTACTAATAAACACTAGCCTTCGTTATCACTAGAATATACTCTGAGGATTCAAAAATACAAAAACACTCACACCTAGTAAGTAGAAAACAAACTCAAATCCTCAAAAAAACAGATACAGAATGATATTCTTCAAAGTCTGAAGTGACAAATTAGTTGTGCCATTTTCTACTGCTCTATGGTGAATTAAACATGGTGCACAAAACTTTCTCAAATTCTTTTCTGATTATTACTGTTAAGCTTAATTTGCTATATACAGCTGTGAAACTTTTAACCATAGGGCCATTCCTAACTCACTTTCACATATTTTTAATCAGTCTATATGCATGGCTGTTATTTTGGTTTAAAAGGAAAACCAAAACGTATGGGAAAAAAAATCTTGCCTTTTGATTTACAATGACCACCTTTATTGAGGACTTGCAGGACTAGAAAACTGGTAGAAGTTACGCAGTTAAAGACAAAAAACACCCCACATCTATACTGGTGAATGAATCGTGTGTTCCACAGAGAGTATGCAAAATACCACCTCGTTGACTGGATTATTAAGTTATTATCGCAGAACTGGTCGTGGCTGATCCAATCAAAAAGGGGTTCTTAGCCATTATGTATGTTACAATAAATTAAATCCAATCTTTAATTTTTCTAAATATGCAACTATTTTATCCCATATATTGCAGTCAACATTATCAGTGCAAAAGAAGAAAATTTAAATATTAAGGCATAAGTCCTGAATACGTAACTTCTTCACGATTAAAGGAAAATATTTTGAGTAAAACTTTTTTTAAATTATAAAGTTTACGAATAATCAAATATTATCCTATCATCACATGCTTTTACATATTGATACTAAGTATCAACATTTTCTAGAAATTAATATTCTAGTTTAAAGCAACTTACCAGAAGGCATTTAACCAACATAGCATTAAGAAGCTATATATATAGCTCATTCCAACTTTTCACACAATTATCTTTCATGCAAATAAGCTTAAATGAATGCCCATTTTTCTGAAGCAGAACTACTCACGTGTTTTCCTTCCAGCAACTCTACACACATTTCATTCCTGTTGCTACCACTACCAGATACCACTGGATGAATACAGGTATAATCCCGGCTAGAAAGAATTGTCATAGGGACACTGGAATATGCTGTTCTCTTCAACTCCCTGGTAATCTGGGATATTTGTTTGTGTGTTCGTGTTCCAAAAAATATTTTTGGGATGAATGACTGATCTCCGTTTTCTTTCTTCTTTGCATTACTATCAGTTTCTTTTCCAGAAGAACAGGAACACTGAGTGCAAGGGGCAGAAGACTGCAAAAAAACCAGACAAACAAACAAACAGAAAATCCCACTGCAAGATGAACAGGTCAAATTTGTTTAAAATCTATTTGAAAAATGCTTTCTGGGATAGTTCAAGATAGCCTGTGAGGTCATCAGGTTGGCCTATCAAACCGCAAAAGGCTTACACACGTAAAAGTATATATAACACCTCCTTATGCCTGAAAATCTTAAAATACTTTTAGCAATCACTGGATACAATTTTATCATAATCTAATCATAGGAAGAATTAGTACTCAGCTGAGGATTGACATACATGAATAATGTAAAGGAACTTCTCACATGCAAATATTTAAATACAGGTTTAAGAAACCTCCTTGAACAAGGGAGGCAAAAAAAAAAAAAAAAAAAAAAAAAAAAAAAAAAAAAAAAAGCATCCAGCTACCAGCTACCAGAAACCCAAACTGAAATGATGACAACACTTTCTTTTAAAGCAAGCAAAAGAAATTTGGACAGTTTAATGAAATTGCATTTGCAGATAAAAACAGATGACTTCATATACATTCCATTAGAAACATGTTTGCCATGCTATTATATCAAAGAACATCTAGTAACTATGAGACTAAAAAACAAAATTAAAAAATAATCCTGTGAAATAATTGTTTAAAACGTATTTTATTCCTGAAAAACACTATTTTTAATGTTCTTCATGACATTAAATACTGGAAAGATTTAGATAGGATTATTATAAATAGTGTGAAAATAGCAGACACATGGAAACCAAGTAATTCTGAAGTAACCTTGTCCACACACATCTCCTTAATTAATTTTTCTAGTGCAAAAGAGTTTGTATTTGGTTTTCAGTTTGATAGTGCAAATAACAATGTGTACTTGCCCATTCAAATACTCCTCCTTCACACTTAATTGTAATGAGTAAGATTTACCATTATAAACAAATGCTAAGTCACACCGCGTGTTACACCACAATACTGGGGATCAAGCTGTCTTTTAGCCTCCACCTTGTGGAAAAGCAAGTTCATATTACCTTCAGTCCCACTCAGCCTTGTCCTCCATTAAATATTACAATACATGATAGAACGTGAGTAAATGTAACCCTGCTGGAGCTGTCACTCACTAGGATAAAAGGTTCACTGATGTGCCAAATAAACAGGCCCTCAAAGCAGATAAAGTTACACCCATGCTGGAATTGTTACATTCCCTTCTCAGGTTGCAGTAATAGCAGATTTCATTACGGTGTGCTGCCACATTAAATAGCCAGTTCCAAATATCCTGCTTTCTATATCAAATAATTACTTATTCACTGAAAGGATAAAAAGAAGAGTTATGAATAGGGCTCTTGTCAATAGTGAAGCAGGAAACAGCTGACATATGGTATATGTTACATACGTGGCAATATTCAACTCAGTTTGTACTCACATAGAAAACTGGAATGCAAATTCTACCTTGATATTTCTATCATCTATATTCTATTCTGATCTTTGAAATAATGACCACCACATTTACATACTAACAACTAATATAATAGAAGAAGAATCAGCTTACTTGCCACATAGGCCTTTAAAAAAAACATTTATCTCTTCACTTTAATTCAAGACAGATTGCTCACGTTTTCAGAGGAAAAAAAGAATAGGCATAATTCAAAGATGATAAAAATATCACTAACACTTCACTGCTAATTTTAAGCTTCATATTTAATTTGCCAAATAAAATAATAGAAAAATATCAAGGCCAAACGGGTGACTATTCTGAAAAGTTGTTCTAACTGTCATTGTACAATCAAGAAAATAGGAAAATAACAGTTCAAATATTTACATATCAAAGTCCTTTTGTGATGAGTTTTAAAATATAATAAGTTTCTTTCCCTAAAAAGATTTAAAAGTGTGTTCACATGTCTAAGGTTACAATATTTTACAGGTGGACTCGTAAGTTTTTCCTTTAAAATTTGAAATTGATATAATACTGGCTTTAAAAAGCACTTTATCCACTATTCCATCTTTAAAATATTACCCTTAAAAATATTTTGAGAGAGAGAGTTGTAAACTCAGATTGATTTTATAGTAACCAGTAAAAGTATAAAACTGCCCTGTAGTAGTCATAATATTTCTAGAAGACACAGATGCCATTAGCCCAACTTAAATAAATAAATAAATAAAATTTTATAAGGCCCTTTATAATGAAGAGAAATATTAATGAAATGGTTATAGTATAATTTATAAGTCAAGTTTTTCCTGTTATCTGCATTACTACACTTGTATTCTTTGTTATCCTTTAAAAATGGTTTGGCCATTTCTAAATTTTATTAAAAACAAACTATTTTAATACTATATTTCTAAGAAAAAAGTTACTATTGATATCACACAGAAAAAGCTAATGTAGTGTTAATCTCCCATTACTAATGAAAAAGCAAAGATGCAGAATATTTAATAAGTGGACAAAGTGATAACTACTAATATGGCAGTTCACATGGCAATGTTGCCTCACATACTGTAAATTTTTACAGATGGAAAGCAGAGATACTTTCTAACTTATAATACAGTTAGAAAACCTTCCAACATTTATGTGAAGATCTATAGACTTTTTTTTTTAATTATAAGTGATTAATATTAAAGACAACTTAGAACTAGTCCACTAACAGCCCCGGTTTGACACACTGTGAAAGCTTTCCCTCCTGATCCCCACAGGCCACCACCTTAGCCACAGCATCAATTTAGAGGCGCGATGGTTCAGGTTTTGCTTTATTTATGATGCTATCAAAATGTACTTATTGGAGTTCAAGTTGCTGTAGGCTTCAATGAATATTTTATTTCAGCTGCAAATACTTTGTCGCAAAGAGCATCACCCTTTTCTAATCAAGAAAAATTATGAGCTCACATACCTAACAAAATCTGTTTAAGTATTGTATAATTTTACTAGCTTTCCCAGACTACATATTCGCCGTTTTGGTTTAAAATTCTTGTAACGTAGGGTTACACAAAACTAACAGCTAATGAAAAACTACTAAAATATTGAGACTGTGAAGAGAAAGTGGTAGGTACACAACTTAAAAACATCATAGAATTTAATCTTACTTATAGCACCCATTTGCTCCATTTGCACTGTTCTAAAAACAGCTGAGTTGCAAGTGTATTTACTATGTATGGTGTATTCTTGTCTAGAACATGACAAGTATAAAAGGACTTGATATATATGAGTAACAATTTCCAGAATCACAACAGTTGTGCTTAAAATTTTGCAGTCAATACAAAACCCTTGGACTTCATAACTAAACCTATTTTCAGCTGTTTGAATCTGCGAGCAACTTTCATTTAGGAGAGGGAGAAAAAATATATACCTCTACTGTCTGCAGTATTTCATCAGAAATATCCAGTAACAGATGCCATCAGACATCAGATACCGGACTATACAGACCTTCTTCTAATCTAGCTTGTTTTTCCTTCTGTTTGTGAGTAGATAAAACAGTCTATCACATCAATATTTATATGGCAAAAAACGTAGAAGTCAGATTAATAAAAGAATAATCAAGTTCACCAACCTGTCCTACGTGTAAAATAAAGCTCAAACAACACTGAGGCTGTGATCTTTGAAGCACAAAGAGATAAGAGGAGTTCTTCATATCTTCATCTACATTTCCTGGTTACAAAGCCATCTAACTGATACAGCAGTGAATACCTCTTGTGTGAAATATCACACAAGCACAACCTAGTAAGATATCAGTAGTGACATTACCAGAGCTTTTCAACTATTCCTTTATATGCTCTCAAAAAGCACAGTATTCTGCTGCTGCTGAAGCCTCTTGATTAAAGTACACAAAGCAGCTGTTTATCCTCTCACAGTAACCAGCAGGTGAACCCAGTTCAATATTTATCACAGGCTTTCACAGATCACTGCTAACCAAGCAAACGTTTTAATTAAGCTGGAACTTGCTTCAAAGAGCTCATTCAAAATGTCAATCAGCGGGTAAAGGATCAGATACGGTGTCAGGTGAGAGCATGTAATACAAATCCACAACTTTCTTCATCCCATCGTGGTAAATTAGGCTATTCTAGAGTCCAGACCCTGATTGTAACAGACTGCCAGTCTCCTGGAATGTGTAACAGAAGTCACTCAAACTCTATTGTGAAGGTTGTAAGCAATATGTTAAACTGCAATGGGCTAGCACATTAAGACAGATTCTCTTTGCAGTTGTTTTTTGATACCCCAAGTGTTTGTTACACTACTCTCCATTTACTGTTTACTTTTTTTACCTAGTATAAATGGGGATTCCTTAACACAGCTGCCCTAGTTTCTCAGACTACATGCTTTGATAGAAGTAATCAAGAGAGTACCATAAAGGTATAATTTCTCATCTAAACTCATACTAGAAATACCCTCTTTTGAAAGAATCAGCAGCTGAAGGACAGAAATGGATTCCCAGGTGCTAGACTGAAAGAAGCTAAGAACAAGCCACCGCTTTGAGCAGAAGATCCTCCTGGATCTACAGATGTTCTTTTGATGCAGCAACGCTGGGCAGCACTTCTCATGCTCTTAGAACAAACAATCCATTCTCTCTCTGCTGGACTATAAAAAGTAATACTTGACAAGAAATTAACTTCACTTTGAGCACAGAATTGACTGCAATAAAACCCAGATGTAAAAAAGCAAGTTTTATCCGACTGATTAAGAAAAATAAAAACGGAGGAACTCCTCTTGCACTTTCCAAATTTTATGTATTACTTTACTTGGAAACAAATGCAAACTTCTTTGCCTTTCAGCAAATGTTAGAAATTGGTTTTCAATCAACGTGCACACCTAGTAAGCATTAACAGGAATGGCTTACATTAAAAGAAAGAGACGTAGGTATACATTTTCAAACATGTTCAAACTAATATGACTCTTCATACTAACTTTGTTTCATCACAGTATTGTCAATATCGGCACTGTTCAGAAGAGCCAGCTAACAGCTTTGTGAGCGCATGCCTAGTTTAAGGTGATGTACCTCCTAAAACTAATTTTTGCCTGTTGTTTTAAAAGGTGTAAGATAAGCGTAGATTGGAATAAACTGCATGTTTATTGTATTACTGTATCATCCTAAATACATGATCAATTATGATAATAGTGATGGAATTACCTCCATTGATTTTATTTCAAACAGGATAAACTATATGAGAAAAGTATTTTTGCAACTAACAGCCTATGGTGTGACAGTCTCAACATTTTAAATTTAACCTAGTTAAATAGTACAAAGACTAAATAAGGCCTTTCTTTCTGAAATTGTTTCTTGATATCAGACCATTTCTCAGTCCCTTAAAGCAAACGTTCACCACAGGCACAATATTATATCCTTTTAAATATAAAGATTAAAAAAGTTTTTATTTTTCGGTCATTTTTTCCTGATCTCTTTTTTTAAAGCAAAGCTTAGAAAATATGTTTGAAAATGGCATTAATTCATGGCATAACCCAACAAAGTTTTTTAAAAATACTACATACCATGATTTCAGTCCAAATCTTTTTATTTCATAAACACATTGGTAAGTCTTTGGATTCTGACTCAACCACTTCTTTTTTTCCCCGTAGTAATTGGATTTAAAACAAATTATTGTGTTATAGCTGAGTTTATTTTTTTCTGTTTTTGGAGCCAAAATAGTTCTAATACAAGAATATATTTCTCATCACCATCGGAGACTGGAAACATCAACTAGCAGGCCAAAACACTCCCAGTACAGCTCCTGGATACATTCCAAATATGGAAGGAGAGAAGACTGAACCAAAATGTCATGATAATACTTCCAGGCTTACTCTATAGATAATAAATCCAGAACTTCAGTGACCATCCAGTCTAAACTGTTACTCATGCCCTAAGATAACTGAATAAATTCCTTTTTGGCTTGAAGAGATATTTTTATTTTTTTAAGTAGTCTTTAAACAAGGATGTTCAGTAATAAATAGTCCTTGGGAGTATATTTTGTGACTATCTGCAAAATCAGACCCATGGACAGCACAATGTAACATACTGCTTGACTTCAAAAGACTTGGAAAAATCGGATTCTTACTCAATTTTTTACTTAACAAATTGTCAATCTATATTAAAAGTTTTCAGTTTTCTTCACTATCTGAAACGTCTAGAACTTGTAAATCAAGTTTTTCAGATACCCACAGACAAAGCAAATCTGAGAGTCTATGAAAGAAGAAAAGCCTTTGTCTTCCTTCCAGTGAAGGAAGAAAGGTCTGAAAATCAACAGCACACTCTGCTGGCCTTTGTATTTCACAGTATCAATTTTATTTCAGTTGCACAAAGCATTTAAAAATCCTACTTGAAAACCTACACACCTATCCCAAACTAATAAAAATTACTTCCCCTCAAATAACCTAGAATACAGATTCACTTTTGTCAAGAAAAGATTTAGCTATCAGTATCTTGAAGTAATAGCAAAGTGTCTGCCTTGTTCTTTGTTTACAACAGCACAGTGTACTGCAAAGTTGCACTTGAAGTTAAAACAAACAACAATTAAAATAAAAGTTAATTTAAGACACAAAAAGAGCCAACAGCTGTTGGTCCTAGTTTCAAGTCCTTACATAATATAACGCCATAAACCTACTACAACTTGTGATAAAACAGATTTATACAAGTTGTACAACTGCTGTCACATATTGGAAGCTAACAGGCTGAATTACTGGGCCAGATTCTCTGCTGTTGGGAAGCCATATCCTAAGTCACCATAGTAGGTTCAGTCCAGTGTTTAGGAGAACTAATTGGAGAGAAACAATTTAGGCTTTGCAAACCACTGTACTTCAGCTAAGAATAAAATCACATATCCAGTTAAAATGGTTTTCTTAAGTGATTGCACACTGCAATATTGTATTTAAATTAGAAGCAAGTCTACAACCATCCTCACTATCTGCATTTATGTTAAGGCTAATATTATCAAACATGGCTAATGATTCTAAGTAGTTATTAGGACCTGAGATGCCTTAAAGGGTCTGATCATTTAAACATGCTGAGCATTTAAGCCCTGAAAATTAGACTAGACATAAGTTTAACACTCAAAAAACTCAAAAAGCAATTTGGGAATTCCTTTACAAATATATTTTGATCTAATTCTTTTTACAAATACCACTTAAGTCTCTTATAGACTATTTCTATAACTGCCTATACGTAAACCATGTTTTAAATGTGATTCATATTTGGTGATTCAGTGAGTTCTGTATTTTCAGGATTTCATGACCCTACAGTATAAACAGATTGCTATACTAGCAAAGTACTAGGATATATGAAAAACATGCTGAGAGACCAAGGTACTCTGAAGTTAAGCTTTAACTATAGCTTGTTAAAAAAGAAATCTTTAATAGTAACAATACTATTCTAGGATTTGAAGTCAAGGTTCATCCATATTTATGTGCAACTAATATTGCAGTTTTGCTGAAGGAACCGTCTTCCTGTCTCCCATCATCTCCTTTACCATAGCAGCATAAACTACAGAGAAAAAAAAAAGTTCTACTATACAGTCACTGTTTAACAATTTGATCCTAACAGATGAAAAAAGTAATATGTATTTGTCAACTTAGCAAGACTATCAGTTTTGAAGTCACTAATTTACAACACAACTTAAAAGCAGTCATTCATGTGATGAGTGTTCAGCCTCTCTCTCACCCCTTGAAATAAAGAATGTGTGAAATTTTTATAATGATGGAACACAGCCTCAGTCCCAGATAAAGAAATCCGACTAGAAAGGTCCCTCAGATGATTAGGATCCAGGAACAGGATGCTGCTTTTAAAAATTAAGTTAATTTTTTAGGGTATTTGTTTTCTTTTACCACAAGAAGCACACAGTCACAGAAGATAAGAGTTAAACTCTATACCTACTCAAAAATAAAAGAAACTTACAATACTTTCAAATGTTTTAATTGTTTGATACTTCTCTTAAAAATACATGAAGCAATTTCTAAAATATATAATAAAACAGTAGTTTTACAAATCCAGCTTGCACCTAAATACAGAAAGTCTCAGACTTACACCAAAGGGAACCACAGATGATGTACTCACCCTAACAGGAAAAGGAAAGACCATTTTGGTGTTGAACTATTAACACAAGGGAGTGCTTCCCCAGCAATTTCTCAGTTAGCTGGCAATGAGTCCACACTATCTCAGAAAATGCATTTTTTCCTTGCTAGACATCACCGCTAGCAGTAAAAGCCATTGTAGTTCTCATTATTGATAGTGACAATAAATTACTTCAAAGCAATTTATATACTTGCAGTTTGGAAATCTTTACATTAATTAATAGAGCAGGACACGTAGTGCATTCTGAAAATATATCTTTTTAAGCAGAGTTTTCATGAGCAATTTTATTGAAGCAAAATCATTAAAAAGTTGATCTCTCTTGAACTGATGCAAGAACTATATTACTGTATTACTTACTTTTTTAGGAGAAAAAACAGTGGTTTTCACACTTTTTTCAGAGTGAACAATCAGCTCCCCATTCTTTCTCTGATGATAAACTTCTAATGCATCAACTAGCTGCACTCCTTTTGTCAAACAATGACGTTTTCTAACCTGTTGGGGAGAAAAAGTACTATGCTCAAATACAGAGGACAGAAAAATGCGTTTACACTAGTGGTCGGTGATTTTGTCTCAATTTTTCTTCCCACTGTGAGCATGTTTTGTTATTACACTGCATTGCTAATATTCATTAACAGTTTAACCAGATCTAAGCCACACAAAACTGATTTCACAAAAGTTACAAAATTTTAATATAAAATACATACAAAAAAAAACGTAATTTTTAACCTAGTCTCAAAAAGCATGTCTTGGAAAATGCATTCAATAAAATAATCTAGTTATTTCTACATATAAACAGAAAAGTAGATTACTAAACTGTTAGCAAGCTATCCTACTGCATGTTCCTAGACAGCAACAATCCTTTGCTAACATACACTTCTAAAATAAGTATTCTGCAAAAAGTTTATTTGATATTCATGCAAACTAAATTTCAAACTGAACTAGGCCCCCATTCTAATAATGTTCTTGTTTTCACTGTAATCCTATGTATTTTAGAGACTGACCAAACCTGACGGAACCTTCTTTGGCTCTTACTGAGCAAAAAAAGAGCATGTATACCTTTTCTTAACTAATCAGTATCAGTCTTCTATTATTTCACATTGTTACAAAACTGGTAGAAGTTATGATGGTATTATAGATAGAAACAGGAAACTTCCAAAACTAAAATAACAAGAAATAAATTTAAGACATATTAATCAATCTAAAAACTAAACAGAAGTAACCATATTATCAATACTCTGAAAAAACACAAAAACTATTCATAGTGCACACTGGAGACACAAGTACTAAGTCATGTGATAGCAATACCAACACAGGTAAAACTGTTAGAGAAGTATTGCACTACATGCAGTAGGCCAGAGATAAATTCATTTGACAGGATATAAAACAGAACTGTAATTCATACACAGCAGTATTTATATTTTTAATACATATTTGCAAGAGCACTTTCAGCTCCAGAGTATCGTGCTTCAAAATATTACATTCCAACTGGTGATACACACATGCAACGAGTATGTAGTTAGTATGCAACCAGCAATAGTATGTAACAAGTAATTTATGATGTGTTTTCATGTTATACGTTAAACAAACAAAAAAAAAGTCCATCTAAATTATGACAGTGACATGACCCAGTTAATCCCTCTGCCTTCCTCTAAAACGCTGATTGATATTTAACAGCTTGGTTCGGCTATGCCTGAATTATCTTATTGCCAATAAATTTTGCTCACCTGCTGCTCAGTTTCTAAAGAGCGAATCCTTTTCCTGTCTACTTGAAAATCATCATTTTCATCACTACAAAGAGATGCCCTTTTTTTGGCAGACAATTTTGAAGCTAGGGTTTCATTTTCCTGATGTTCTGTAAAAAGGGCAAGTGCATGTCCATTACTAAGAACACGTTAAATAAAGGCAACATTTCTAAAAACAGAAATTACTATACATATAGTTAAGACAGATGACATATGAAATAGTAGTGGATATTTCCTGGACCATTTTACCATCATTTCAAAACAGGGCTGAATCATGTACTACTATTATGATAGCAAAAAGAATCCTTGACTTGAAGAAAGCAAACAAAAGACATCGCTGACTATATATTTTACTTCTAGAACAGATTTTGGCTATCTATGTATGAAGCAACATGATTTAAATTTGTTTCTTAAAGTTCTGTTTCTCTCCATAAATTAGGTTTAAGATAGATATAGATACCTAGGTATATATTCTTATGGGTACATACAGTATCCAACAAAAATGAAGAAAAGATTTTATATATATATATATTTAGTTTAGTTTACTTCTATAGTAAGTCCTGAGGGCTGAACAAATACTAAAGGTATTAATTTAGGAAGCACAGCTGAACAGGGACTTAGCATAACTGTAAAGGATCAGTAGAGTAAGATGCTACCTTTGGACACTTTCACAGAAGACATTTCTTAAAAACTCAGTTAAGAAATAAATATCTTTATTTTCTTGTATGTACTTGATATTATGGCTAACTGCAAGAGACTTTATTTTTAGAACAAAAATAACATCCTCATAATAGCTGTCAATCGTTTGCCAAAGTCATAATGCTGAACTAAGACAGTGAAGATCAATATCTTCAGCAACTGTGAATGAGGCTTCCTTGAGGCATTTCACACCCAATTGTTGTCTCCAGCAAATAAACTCTTTCTGCACTTATTTTTCCAGCTAACTACTCATGTCCCTTAATTTTTACAGTTTTACAAATTATGTATTTTGCAAAATCAAGTGAAACTAACTACAGAACTGCACTGTGAAATGCCTGTTAAAAAAAATCCCAAGCACAAAAAATAAACCTTTATAATCTCCTTTTCCTCAGTTATAGTTACCTAACATATTTCCCTTAACAATAGACACTTTCAGGGAAAACAAGAATTTATAGTGGCTCTTTGTGTCTACGAACATACTCTCTCTCTCTCTTTCTTTCTGTATCTGACCAGCAGGACAGGTGTTACAACACCTTCCCTGTCAAGGGCAGTGATGTGCTTTTGTAGCAAGGGTTTTATTAACACACATGTGTGTGCTACCGAGTAAAATATTCTAGGCCTATATGCAAAACTTGCAAGTTTTGTGTTGACTCTAACATATTTAATATATAATTCAGGAACACCTTTTTTTAATCCCTTTAAGCTTTAGCTTACAGTACAAATGATCTACTTTCCCAGAATTGAGATTCCAGAAAACTAGTAAATACTACAAGAATTCAAGTTTTCCAATTCAAGGTATATACTACAGCAGTGCTGATGATTCCTTCTGGAACTGTCAGTTGGCCCTCACAGTTCAAATCCGCAAAACAGAACACAGAATGCCAAACCGGGGGTGGGGGTGGGGGGTGGGTACCCCCACACACACACACAAATACTTTTACCTACAGTGCAGTCCTATTGCATGTCTTTTTTCAGTCACTCGAACTAGGGTGAACAGAACGTCCAGATGTAATTAACAATTCAGAGAAAGGTTAGAAGGTGGAAGTGTTGAGATCAAGGTCCAATGGCTAGTTAACAACCCCTACTACAAAATGAGGGATTTACTAAAAGCTACCTGTGTTTGTTAGTGAGGTTTCAGTTTTTATGGAAGTTCCTGCTTCATAATTATTAAAAGAACAAGAAGCACCATGATTCACACTTGCTGCAGCCTCGTTGCTCTCAGATTGGGAATGACATGTACAACGACATGGCAATGAAGTCTCTGGCTTTCTGTCTTCCTTTTCACATGAGGATTTAACCACTGACTTCTCTAAAGAAGATAAAGGACACAGTCATTTTTCTTCTATTAAAAAAAACTATATGGGACTATACATTAGAACTAGACTTTCAAAATAGTTAAGATGAAAGATTTTGTTTAGGTACCAGTTTCTAATCACCAGATCTGTAAATTACACACTTTTAAAAATGAGATACATGCAAGCAACTTATAAAATCCTTATTCTTTCAGTTGCATATAAACCAGCAGAGATTTAGATTGTTTTAAGTTTATGAAACACCACCTTAACTAAGAGAATAGGTATCACTTAGGAACTTTAAAAAAAAATGCACATACATCAAAGACTTTAAATTTCCTCTGAATGTAAGTCATACTGAATCGCAGCTCACAATATTTTTACCACAGTATAATAAATTTGGCAAGCTACACAAATCACCAAGTTTTTGGATCTTTAGCACTGTTCCTTATACTTAAAGGAGTGGCGGGTCAGATCTGAAGCATCAAATACACAGCCATGAAAGGCCCAACTCAGAATCAGCAAAGAAAAGAAAAGGAACAGATATAAAAGCTTACTTTCAAATTGAGTTCTTCACAATAAAGCATTATAAAATTTTTCAAAAATACAAGAAGAAAATTCTTAAAAATTTTTAAGTGCTATTTTGAATTGGACTTCATTTGGTCCTTTTACACATTATGGATGTGATCTATATCATCTATTTTATTTGTATTATAATCCTTGAGTCTTTATGTACAATACAGTCTGAACAAGCTGTCATCACTCCTTGAAGAACTGCAATGCAAAGAACTGTAAAAACTTACAAAACTGAAAAATACACCTCTTTTTCAATCCAGTCTGCATA
Organism: Rhea pennata; assembly: GCF_028389875.1. Lineage (NCBI taxonomy): Eukaryota > Metazoa > Chordata > Aves > Rheiformes > Rheidae > Rhea > Rhea pennata. The sequence continues at coordinate 3,520,082 of NC_084682.1, forward strand.
ACTACGAGCCACAAATGTTTTCTTACAGAGTTCCAACAGTCATATTGCCCCTTAAGATAACAGATATCTAAATCCATTTTAACATGAAAACTACATTGCTTAATAGTATTGGCCACTACTGTTTTGATTGCCTAATGCCATTTTACTATTAAGGCTGTACATATAATGATGGACAAATACCTGCATACATTCCTCAAACCAAATATTTAAAGGTTGAATTGCAAAAAAAAATATTATAATTTATTTCAGCAGTAACAACTGAGCAACTGGACACCAATATAACTTACCATACAGGGACTGTTGCCATGATAACGCAGAGCAAAGTAATGCCAAACTTTTGCCACTTCCTGTAGGGCTCTCCAACAAACAATGTTGCCTGTTATTTAACCCCTTAACAATCTTAAAGGAGAACAATGAGAACAAAACCATAATTAACAGAGACAGCAAAAAGAGTATTTTAACTACGCTAAAAGTAACTTCTAAAATTAGACAAAGGCACTAGTTCTCATTAAAAAAAATCAGCAACAAAAAAACCTCTGACTACTGCTCAGAGGTTCACTTACAGGGAACTTATGAAGTACTTACCTGCTAAAGTAATATCTGATGGGACTGACTTTCTTTCTGTAGTCTTACAGAACCAAAGCATTTAAAACATCTGTCATGGAACCAAAATATTCATCTTGCAAAGAAAAAGATATTTAAACTTCCTAACTTAAATATAAAATATTTAAAAACACTACTCTTGAAAAAATTATTAGAACATTACATTCTGATTGAAGGGTGTGTTTCAGTAGAACATTCCCTCCTTGTACAGCTAGCTTATATATTACACAGTACATAACTTGGTTCTTAGCAAAAACGTTCAGCCTACAAATCTAAGATGTATTTCAACATTCCAAAACATTATTACTATTTTATAATCCAGATATCACAGATTCCTAATCATAGGTCACATATCACTGTATAGCACAAGCTTGTACAAACAGAGAACAAAGAAACACAGAAATACAGTAAGTTACATTACAACTGAAATACTGAAAATAATGGAGGCTCTGAATTGCATATTTTTCTAAAGGTTGATAAGAATTGCAAATCATAAACACTTTAATGTTCACTAAAGTGAACATTAATATAAATTCTACTTACAGCATTCATCATAGCTAGTTGTGATGGATAAGCCTTGCAAGGGAATATAATTTTCACTCCACCAATAGTATACTCTGATACGTCAGAGGGCATCGTCACCTTTCACCCTGTTTATAACTGCAATAGAAATAAAAAAAAATACTAACCAGTTAATATTAGCAAACATGGGAAAGTCTGAAACAACATACAGCAGCAAACAGAAACAAGCAGAAATTGCTAACCTGTTAAGAGGGTTAAGTGGCTCAGGATACTAAGAAAATTGCATTCAGGAATTTATATATATGACATTAGTTCAAACCTGGTCCTCGTTACAAACAAGAACAAGTTAACATCTGATAAGTAATATTAGCAATTAAGCAGTTTAGAAATGACTACAGATGAACTGTGCACATCATCCTAGATTTTATTTTGCAGAGTGAATATTGGCTAGGACATGAACCCAAATCCTTAGTGGGAAAAGTACTTTAGGATATTAAATAACTACAGATAATCAGTTTTTCAATTCTGCAAGTTCATTAACTTGAGCTCCAAGACACTGCAAGCTACAGTGATACAGCCTACCACTATGGCTTCTAAATATTCCTTTTCATTTTGCAGCAGCAAGAAGATTAAGACTGGACACTGACTTTAAAAATGATATGTTTTCTTTCTTACAGTATTAATACAGTAATTATTCAGGGGGGGAAATGAGTTGTAATTCACTTGACTATTCTGTTTATTTTCTTGCACTTCTTTCACTTTGGGAAATAAAAAGAAAGGTTGTGCTGTTTCAGCAGGTCACTCTATCCAGCTGAGTGTCTGGCTGGACAAACTTTACACCTAGTCCTATCTTCCCTATCATCCTAAAATATTGAAATTATTTAATTAAGAGTATTGAAGAGAGACATGAGACTTTTAAAAAGAGCACAGTTTTTAAGCAGCACTAACTTTTATAGGTCTTCAGTTCTCAAAATATCTAAACGTGAATTTAAATCAGCAACCTCCTTGAGAAATTGATTCACTAACCTGTGTCCTCATCTGACACTTAATGAGTAAATAAGTGCATCAAAAAGCCACCAACACAGGGCATGATTCAGCTTCACCGTCAGCTTCCTCAACGGGGAAAAGAAATCCTAACCAAAAGGGATCGCTAACATGAGTTCGCAGCCATGCCCTCCTTCCAGAAACGCAGCTGCACCTCATTGAAAGGCTTTCCCCTCACACGCAAAAGGCTTCTCTCAAACATTTTTTGAGCAGATCGTAAACAATCTTTGCCTAAGAAAAAGCAAGCCCCTACGAGAGGGGCGGGAGGGGTCAAGACCGCAGTGCTGCGGCCGTCGGAGACCAGGCTCGGGGAGGAGGGACCCCCCGGCCGGAGCCGTCCCTGGGCGAAGCAGCAGGCTTCCCCACCCCACCTCCACCCCCTCCCCTGGGGAGGCTTTTGGGGGACTCGTGGCGGGCGCGGAGCGCCAGGGCCAGCTGCTGTCATCCTCCCGCCTCGGCCTATAAAAGGCACCTCGGCGCTTCTTTTCCCTGTCGGGAGACAGAGAAGCAGGAGCCCCTGGAAAGCCCCGCTCCCCGCGGCGAGCCCAGTCCGCCAGAGCCGCGCTCCGCCGCAGCACGGCGCGGCCGCTCACCTCACACAGCGGCGACAGCAGCCCTCTTCAGCGAGCGTCCTTCCCGCCTCCGCCCCGGCCGCGGTCCTTCCCGCCAATCAGCTGACAGGAAAGGCTGCGAACCGCCAATCAGCAGGCCGCGAACTCAGCCGCTCCCACCTCCCCTATCCGCGCCGTTAGAACCAATCGCGGAGGGTCTTGTTGGCTCCTAGGTTGTCTTCGTTGCTGGGCAACCTCCCGGCGGTGACGGCGATGCCGGCGGCGCGGCCGGCGCCTCTCAGGGGCTCGGTAGGTTCCGTTCAGCAACCAGCGTCGCTTGGAAGCAGGTGTCTTAGTGTCTGTAAGACTTTTTTCTTTCTTTCTTTTTTATTTTTCTTTTAAGCAGGAGACAAGCTCTGGGCCCAGCTCCCCAGCTGCACTCCCATATCTTTATAATCGAATATGTTGTGGGAGGTGCTAGCTCTTCCCTCCATCTTCCTTACAGTTGAAAAATACACTTTGTGACTCTTTTTAATTTATCTTCATGATAATTACTGAAAGTAGTGTATAGGGACCTAAAATGCTAATGAAAATTGTTTTTACTGAAGTCTGTGACTTTTAAGTACTTACATGCATTTCAATAAACCTTGATCTTGAGATTTTCTTTTCTAAATTGCTAAGAAAGAAAGAGTGAAGTTCTGCAAGTCATGAGGGCTGGGGGTGTTTTGGTTTTGGTGGGGCTTTTTCCCTGAGGCCCTATGGCATGTTTCCCTGTATCTAACCCAGGTATCAGGCTGAAAGATCTAAATAAATATAGGCAAATCCACATGAAATTAAAAGTAGGAATATCTACAAATTGATCCAAAACATACACTTGTTTTTACTTAAATATCACTACAGCGTATAAAATCACAAGCACAAGAGGAAAAAATACATAAATTTAAATTATTTACATATTTTACATCAAAATGACAATATTCTTGGTAGTCAGATGATGTTACCACCTTGTTACAGTAGGCTTTACATCAGCACGTTGGTAACTCTGGAATGTGTACCATATCTTGGTTTGGCAATTCAGTATTAGCTTTTCTGTATCACATTCCAACACATCTAAGAGAAGAGCTGTGCAAGACATTCAGAAGGCCAGACGAAACAATCAGACTATGATTTCTGGAATATAAACTAGTTTTAATTGAAAATATCTTAGTTAAGGACTCTGGATACTGTCATTTTCAAAACAGCAAATGCTGGATTGACAACTTTAGCAGTTACACCATCTTGAAGTACTACATTCAATTCTGGCACTACGGCCAAACCTTAATTTTATTTCTCTGACTGCAAAAGCGTTTGCTGCCCATTATGAGAACCTGGGCAGCCTTGAAGAAACTTCCAGATCCTGAACCACATACTCTCTTCTGCAATGCAACAAAACACCTTTCAAGGCTAAATCGTCTGGTTTTCCTGTATGAGAGAACAGTCAACTGCTTTCAGAGACAGTTCTATGTGCATTAAGCACAAAAGTATTAGCCTGCTTGTCCATCAAGCTGCAAGTCTCTAGGATGTAACCACTTTGGTATGGCTAAAATCTATCATTCTATTCACTACAGTGAAATTCAGCTTCTGTCACAGTAACCTCTGACACTTTTTTTTTTTTTTTTTTTAAAAAAAAAAAAGAAAAATTAACCTAATGACAATTCAGGTATCTTTGAGCTTTACTTCCCTAGGTCTAGGTCTTTTTCATCTCTTTTAAACTACGTGATGTGTTTCAAAAAAAAAAAAAAAATAACTAGACATCTGAGCAGCATTAAAAATATATATTCTTTTAAAAAAAAACATGCTTATACAGCTCATTTTGTAATACTAATATTTTTTTTTAGAAGCTTCTAGACCAGTTTCAAACTTTTAATGAAGGCTGGCTGATTTTTAAATGAATTAAAGTCACTGATCTCATGAACTCACACTTTGGCCAATGGTTTGAAAAGCAAATAAAAAAAAATTTTAAGCCTTTTCTTAGGTCTCAGTGCAATGCTACAACTTACTTACACCACATTCTCCAGTCCTATGGACACTAGGTCATTCGAACTTCAGCAAAGCTCTCCAACCTTCAAGCTTTTCTTACCCATTGCTTTGCTGTTTGCTCAACAAACTAAGCATTTGTTTTTCAAGAAGTGTTATAAAACCATTTATAGGTTTGTTGCTCAGTTCACGAAGTGATGCGGCATGCCTAAAAAGTATGCTCACTTTCACTGGTAGTTGTCAGAAGTTTTCACTGGAAGCAACATCAGCCTCTGAAGAATTACTTCCTTTTGACAAGGTTCAGCCAAAACTTAATCCAATGAATGAAAGATAAGGACTTGTGCTCCAGTTTCTCAATTCACTTGGCAGCTCTCTCCATGTTTAGACACCATAGACTGTGACACTAGCTACAGTACAATTTCATTTCTGTTCTTCCTAAACTCCACTTACACTCATGTTAATTATCTCAATGATAGTACTTTCAACACACTGGCATAACTGAACATCAGGGTCCATGCTTGCAATGTCCCTTGAACAACTTTTATAGGATGAATCTTTACAAAGTCCTGACACTTCATTTGGTTTCTCCTTTAGTTGCTGGAGACCTAGAAAATTAAGTTAAAAAAATTACAAATAAATATAGCAAAAACAATTGTTATACTACACCCTTAATGCAAGTAGGCATATTGTAAAATAATAAATTTGAACCATCACCATTTCATACAGAAGGTTTAATTCCACAGAGTACTTCTAGCGACACTAAAACATTTCATTTCTCCTACATCTGACTTCTTTGGTTTTATGTATATTCTTTTAACATAAATATCCTAGCATAGATAACATTAGTGAACTTTCTATCACATGAACAGAACATTTGCTTTTAGACAGAAAAAAAAACCCAAAACATTTTCCTCAAGTTGATCTGATAGACTTAAACAGTTAAGTCCCCTTCATAAAATCACTATACATTCCTCCACTCATACTGCAAGACTTCAGCTAACTCATTTGACTTTGCACTTCCAGTAGACTAGGAAGATTTACATGATCAGTTATTATGCCATAGCTGAGATTTGGAAATGTCTTTGTATTCTCAAAAGCCAATGGTTTTTGCTCATGCCTTTCCTCCTAAGACTATGATGGCAAATTCCACATGCAGCACTGGCATGCAGGGTTAGATCTTGCAATAATAAGTGCAGGGAAACAAAATAGAAGGAAGGCAGTTCATCGAAGCCTAAAAAAGGAATGCCTTCAGCCTCTTTAGCCTCTAACTTCCTTCCTCCCCTCCAATAAATCCACCTATGCCTACCCTTTCTATATTTACAAGCTTATCATAGTATATTTTATTTTGCATTCAAACTGCACTCAAACGTTGGAAACATCAAACATCGTTTTTCTCCCTACCACCATGACATTATTTTTGAAATGCAAGATGCCTTGCTTACGTGTAATAATTGGGTCAAAGTCTCTTGTCTGCGTGGCAACATCGGAGGCACAGACTTGGCCTACTTGTATCAGCAGAGACATAATATCCTCATACAAAGGCGGAAAGGCTTGACAGAATGAAACTAAACAAGGCAGGGTTGGCATAAAAAAGGCATAGCGCTTTGACTGGGTTAGAACTGTCAAGGAAAGAAGAAACGGTTAATTAAAAAGGAACTATTATCAAAACCCAGTAAAGAATTGTTGTTACGTTTATAAGCATATTTAACACACTGGTTTTTTGGCAAAACTGTATTCAGTCTAGACAAAATAAATTAAACCTCCGCAACAATGTGCTTAGGTGTTCCTGAAATGCTTACCTGTGAGTAGGGTTCCCATGACATTGATAGCTAAACGAGCCACACTGAGAGATTTAGGTAGTGCGTACTGGATACACAAAAATGAAAGTAACTGGATTGCAAATATCTGTTAAGCAGGTGAAAGGCAAAAAAGAATAATGTTACAGGCAATAATGTTACAGATTGCTTTGCACTTTCAATCCAAAGCTCTTCACGTAACTTTTCATTTTACCAATGAGGAGATAAGAGCCAGAAAAGCCTAATAGTAGTTACCGTAAAATATTTCTGCAGACTTTAAGAAAAGGAACCTCACAGATGTAACATTAATGCAAGTACTAGAGTTAGTGTTGCAGAACCTCACCCCCACCGAGTTTGTTCTGATACTTCAGTGAGAAACAAAGCAACACATGATTCACAATACAATCCCTGTAAAAACTGTTTTGTGTTCAATGGGTTCTGTTTTTAACTTCAGTGAGTACCTTCTAATCAGCAACAACTTAATATTTGAGAAAGGATTAAGTAGAAGTATTTAGGAAGTTGGTTTGATACAAAAAAGATTTGGAGGGTTTTTTGTTTGTTTGTTTTATTTTCTTATGAGAGGAATCTTTAGCCCAGTAAATTTCAGTTACTTGGAACTAGTCAAATGTGTAATCTCCTCTTGTTACAACATCCCAATTCAAGGCCTAAAAATTGCTTTAGAGAGTAAAAATTATCTGTCATTTGCCATTATTTTTCGTTATCATCATGAGACCTTCAAAAATATAGGCAAAACATTTCTAAAGCAAACTCCTGACTCCTCCTTTGCTGAGCTCTTACTGAGAAGAAACCACCACACTTCAGATTCATACAGAATAACCTTGAGGAAAACAGCATGTGTCATTCTGATAGGCTTTGTGAAGGGATTCTTGCACTTAGAACAGGGAAAGAACTGGTAAGATAGCTGGCAAGGGAAAAATTTAAAACGTTTCAGGAATTTACACTTTATAGGCTTGCCCCAAGCTTGCCTCAAGAAACAGTGGTGATAGTTTCGTGGATAAAGACTTAGTAGTCAAACCTTTCATAAAAATTAGTAATATTTTTATCTTAAAGCTGCTTCGTCTGTTCTACAGAACATCTCTGCAGAAAAGGCTTACAAAATTAAAATGTTATGCTAGTTCCTGTAGCTATAAAGTACCGGTTAAAAACTAAGTAGGCAAAAATTTGCCAACTGATGTATACTCTTAAAAAAAAAAAAAAAAAAGTTAAAATTAAAATTTCAAGTCATTACTAAAAGTGCTTTTTTCAGTTCCTGAATGTAATGTTGAATTTCATAAGCATTTCATAAACAAGTGTACATGTTAGAGGAACTGCCATAATCTCTGATTTGGGGGTGAGGCCTTTCATTTTACAAAGAAAATGCTAAAAATGTTACCTTAATAGTGATCCTTTTATTCTTCCCTCCATCCCCCAACCAATACTTCAACAGGGTTAACTACTTACAATGACTCCCAAACTAGATGACTGCACAGTACCTGTTTTTCAAGTTCAGGCTGGGCAATGAGCTCAGGAATGAAATCCAGACAGATGTGCATGGATGGAATCCCTGCCACTGTCAATGCCAGAAGTTCACATGGATAACCCTGTAAAATTTAGGAAGGAAAAAGTGTATGTCAAAGGTATTTCAAAAACTCTGATGCATTTAAGATATTCAGGTAGATTAAAACAGCATTAATGCTGTTTCAAAGCATATATAATTGTAACTTTCTTTCATTCAGAATTCTAAGCAACAGGCCTATAACCCAAGGCAACACAAGGCAGGCTGGTAACATACCCTGGTTTTAATCAGTTCTTTATCCACAAGACTCAATTTATTATTTACATACGAACTCCCCAGATCAAACCAAACTGCAATGACCTATTCCTTTTGTGCCCTTCCTCTGTTCTAAACTTCACCCCAGGCCCAATTTGCACAGCAAAAAAAACCCATGGCAATGCCATGCAGACACGGCAATGAACAATTTAACACACAATGAAAAACACATTTATAGCAAAAAAACCTCCATCTCTTTTTAGGGGGGAAGATCACTGTTTTGGCAGAGGCAACCTTTCTTCTTCCACTCTAAACAGATAAAGTATGTCCAAACAAAAAGGAAAGAAGGTTTGTATTTGAAGCCAAATTTCAGTTTTGAATAACAGGTTAAATAATTTTAAAACACAGCAAGAAAGAAGTAACCCACACAAGATGTGAAACAAGTAATTTTAAGATGATTAGGCTAGTCTTCCTTGGCCTAGAACGGACACACTCTTTTGGCATACAGAAGGGCAGTGACACAAACAAAGCATGCGTTTAATGACGAGGAACAGGCATTGTTTAGCTGCCCCCGCTTGGCCACAGTACTGAGTGCTTGCACTGAAAGAGGGAGGAAATGTACCTACTACAGTTCTGGGGGAAAGGGAGGCAGACGAGGGCGTCGTCATAATCTCTGAGGAACACAATAGTAGCATTCCACCACTTCATTTGGCTCTTTCCTAACCAAGCAACCATTAAAGAACTAAAAAAGAGCAAACCAGACCTGGAAATGAACCAGTTTGACTATGTTGGGATCAGCTATGTACATCTGATGCAGCAGACAGCAGATAAGACACTGGACCTCTCGAAGATTACACAGCAAGCTATCTTCTTCTTCTTTTAGTTCTGGGCTCTTAGAGCCAGCGGTACTATAAACACTTTTCAACAGGCTGTGGGTATTACTGCTCTGAGCTTTCTCTTCTTCTGTAGGTAAACAGATTTCTAAAAGAATCTGCACAGCAGCACTATCCTGGGAAGAAATTAAACAGTATAGCATGCGTTAAAACAACAACAACAACTACAACGCAAAGTAAGGGCAATGTAAGAAATTAAAGGCTGTCAAATGGCTAGAATTGTTTCCATTTAAAAAAGAATCAGTTCAGGAAAATCACAAACCCTGAGAATTTCATTGCAATAACCACTACCACCTTCAAAAAAACGCTGTGTATGTGAATCGAGACTCAAACAAGAACAAAAGTTTAAATCTGGAGCATCAACAGATTATCATAAGCATAAATCAGAAGAGTCATGTTGAAGGAATCAAATAATGTTTTAAAATATATATGCAAATAATGTGTTAGTATTGAATCATCTACAGCCTTGTCATGTGCACATATCATCTACAGCCTTGTCATGTGCACATATAAATAGTGTATGCCATATGCAAGCAGTCAAACTAGCATAAGTAATTAATCCAATGATCTCTTAAATCATAGAGATCAGAAAATATGTACACGGCCATGTAATTCATAGTATTCAGAGGAGACGATCATTTAAATAAAAAAAACCTGCTACTAACTCAAAACCAATCTTCTAACAGGGTCATGCTTCCAGGGAGAAGTAAGAAGAGATCATCTGTGAAACAGGATTACTCAAGAATTCTCATCATGTCAAACTAAGTTAACCATTCTTCAGCCTCACACTTCGCAAGGTTGGCTGCTTCTCCTAAACAACATAATTCAAATGATAGGGCTACTGCATTTATTCATGCTTTACTATTCCAATGCTGAGTAGAAAAAGAGCCCTCTGGATACCCCAAGCAAGAAGGAAAAAGTGCTAGTAAGCAAAATTCTTCTGTTCTAACTAACAAACAACACAAGTCCACTATTAATACAGTTAACCAACACAACGGTTTAGACTAGAAAACAGAAATTTTTTTATGCTGTGGGAAAAATGTTCATGTTATATTAGATACAATGTGGAGTCAAACGCAGACGCAGTTTTCTTTTTCCTATTAGCAGGAGTCAGTAATAAAAGTAGAAGTCTTCTTTTTTAATTTCCCATGCCTATATTTCTGTTTATCATTGCCTTTCCACACTTCAGTTAATATCTATTTCTCCACTTTACCTGAGCAGCAAGCAATGCATTTTTTAATTCTTCCCTGGTAACTTCTGGGGTCTCTGGACCCATTGCATTGTTTTGGGATGGCCTAATGTCCTGCTCCGCTGTTTCCTTTAGGTGAGAATTGAGGTAGGCTTTTGAAGCAAGAAGATATCCATTCAACATGTGCAAAGTTATATCCATCAGAGGGGGACTCCTAATACAGAAACACATGTTAAAGCAGAGGTATTTCAGGAGGCAGAACAATATGAACAAACTAAAAATACTCCTCAAAGATTCATTTCGCTGTAGTCTGGTTCATATTAAAGCTGTTTTCCTTAACACAGCAAAATACTAATCATCACAATTCCTTCTGCTGTCCTGCCATTCAATCCTACTTTTCTCATGCACATGTGGGCATGCATACACTCTACAAAAACAAGGAACTCCTGAAGAAACTGATTTTTAACAGTCTATGAATAAAAGAAATCAGAAAATTATCTGCTGTACATGAAGTAAGCCAAAATAATGATCTGAATGATGGAGATAGAAAAACAAGGTAGACAAGCTCTAAATGACTGCTTCCACAATGCTAAGATGACAAGTTTTCAAATCATACTGCTTTATACATCTCCTTAACAGTTCTAGAAATTTAGGATTTACATTTTTCATCCAGGGCTGAGTGGACATACATTTAAATATTTCATCTACAGGTTGGCCTTAAAAATGTGATCAATAGAAAATTGAAATCTTGCAGAGAGGTACAAAAATGTACCAAGTCAAATAGAAATTTGATTAATGACTAAATTGCTATAAGCCAAAGGCAGACAGAAATATGCAAGCAAGAATATGAAGAACAAATCAAGATGACTATTAGCCATTTATTATAAACAGAAAGATAATGAAAAAGCAAAAAAGGGAAAAAATAAGCTACAACTGACAAAAGACATGAATACAAAAGGAATAAAGCTAGAGGCTGAAGTACATTTAAAACGATTAACGTTTTTAAAATAACAAATGCAATTTTCTTCAGACCTGTTAAAAAAACAGAGCTGCTATTTGCAAATTTTAGTTTGAATTGTTTGCATTACTTCATGTTCTTCTTTAAAGCTGGTTTGTTGCTATCAGTTATGATCCTTTTCACTACTAAAACTCTCAGTTTATTCTTCTACATCAAAGCCATAAATCAGTGTTATACATCTCCTCTGTCATCACTGACATCTAGAGGAACATATTTCTAAGTAATACTAAAATAATTACTTGAGAAATTAATCAAATCTATTTTTGTCATATTCACCAAGCATCCAATTGCAGAAATTGTTACCCAAAAAGACAGAATACTTCCAGGCCCAAGAGGGATGGCAAAAGACAAAGTGTAAGGATGCTACAGCTACAACCACCACCATGTGGCAGCAGCCATTTTAAGCATGCCACAATGTCTATTTAGAAAAAAATTCACATACACAAATCTAACAAAATGGATGGATCTGTGTGCAAATCCATTTACAATCCTAGAGTTTCCAAAATAGGACCGAGTGCAAGGTTTGTCCAACAGGACACTCATCTGGGTAGTGTGACAAGCTGAAACAGCACAGTTCAGTCAGCACACAGAACAACAAGCTTACTACAAGAAAGTGGTGCAGCAAAAGATGGAACTTGCAAGCCCATATGACTAGTCTGAAAATGTTTTAAAGTACTGAAAGTTTTCAGAAGTTTTTTGTGAGATAACATTGATGCATAGTGAGTGGTAAGTACCACAGAGCATCAGAAGAAATTAAAGAAGAGAGATGCTTACCTATGAACTCTCTGATCACATCTTAGTACAATCAAAGGATCAATCATCAGATCATTCTGAGTGTATTTCTGCTGTCGGACTATTTTTACTGAAGGCTGCAGAGCATTAACAGTCATGACCCACAATCTACAAATGAGATTATTTTTAACATTTTTAGAAGATAATCCGTAAGAGAAAGAGGATCACATAAGCATTTGGATATTCACTTATCTCAATTAGATGTATTTTTCTAGGCCTATCAAGGATCAAAAAACCCATACTGCATTTGCAGCTCCTGAAATTAACCAAGATATAGTCAACTTACATTCACTGAAATGAAAATGTTTTTGTTGCAACACAGAGTATCTGCTTCCTCACAAAAAAAACACTCTTACCAGAACAAGTGAGTGTTTCAGCAATAATGTATCATAAATGATGTATACTATAAAACAATTCTATTATATTTTAAGCCAACTGGAGACTCCCTTTACCCCAAGAACAAAAACTACCTAGATCAAAAATTTGAATGAAGCACAAAGGAATGTAGATCTCCAACCCAGCCTACTCAATTGCTGGTCACACTAATTCCTGGACCAGTCATAAGTTTACTATAACAGACAAAGGCAGTATATCACTATTTTTTTTTAAACAGAATGTTGCATTCCATCCATCTGCAAAAACAGATGAAACAGTAGTTTGAACTTACCTTCTTGGCATCACAGTGTTAAGAACCATCCAAAGTTTATTGACAGTCTGAAGAATCCTCCGTGGGACTCCAGCATTCAGCAACCGACTCATGTTTGAAGTTAGTACTTCTGCATATGGGATCAGTTCACCAGCAGAGAGAAGCGTTAAATGTTCCAGAATCTGCATCAGCTGGGTATGATTTCCTGGGAGCATGGAAAACGCTATAAAATAAATACAATGGAATTTTGATAAAACTGGACTCTGACATTTTAAAAATCCTTCAAGTCTGTTCATAGATTCAGAACAAGCCTGCAGTAGAACATTCTTGTTACGCAAACGCAGCGTACTCAAATGATTCGGACAGATACACACTCCCAGACCCACTATATTCCAACCTATTAGGGAAAAAAAACGCTTACTTCAAATGAAGCTATTTACCTTCCTGGAGCTGTTTGGGAGAATGATTTTTGGCAATATTTGTAAGAAGCATCCTCCTCAGTAAGGCATCAGTGCCTGTGATCTGCTCCTCACAGATCCAGTCTTCCACAATACAGAGGTGTGGATAGTTAGTAGCAAGAAGGCGTAACAGTGCAGAATGCAAGCCTGTGAGGATATTCAGACAGCATAAATCTTAAATATCTGCATCATTCACATGAACATATGACATCCCTATCATCTCAACAACAGACCATGACTGAATCACTGCTGAGAAGTTTAAAAAGCTTGCATGTTTAGAGACTGAAATTGTAACTCCAACAGAAAGGAAAAGTTACCTTTTGGAAAATGGGATGACCCTATAGTAACTTTAAAATGTAGTCCAGAACAATCTAAAATTCTCAGGTAATTCAAACCTACTCTAAAAAGAGCCATCTTCCCCAAACTTTCACTATGACTCTCTAAATATACCTGTAACCTCATTCATGACATTTTAAAACAAACAAAAAAGAGAAGCCATGCTATGAAACAAACAACAGACGTAAAGCTGGAAATAGGCTTAGCCTTCCTTCTTTATGCGTGCTGGACTTGCACATGCAGATATACCTCCAAGTTCCTGCTGCAGTCCTTGCGCCTGGCGGATGAGGTACTTGATTGGAATTTGATCCATTAATGCTGAAGAGTAAGACTTGGGTTTTTTTTGCATGGCAGCTATAAAGAAACAGAAACCACACATAACATGAAGTTGGAAAAAGTATTTCCCCAACTGAATCAATAAAGAAAATGTAAAGCATTAGCCTATACATTATTCAGGCAGAATACCGAAAACTCCAAATACCACACGTCACTCCTGTTAAGCGTATTAACTTAAGCCCTTCAGGACACCATTTCTGTGAACTACATCTTTTCCTGGCAGCATCTGGGTTTGATTCAAAGATCTCCTTAACATTTTTGATCAAGTGTAACTGATTTTGAGACCATAGCTCTAAAATTTCTTTATTCAACATAAAACAATCTGCTTATCAGTTGTTTCATGGAATTTCACCTGTTAGTGCACACAACAACTGATAATGGGATGGAGGTTAGAAACGCAGAAAGAATGAAAGCTGCTTTTTAATGTGTTTCTTCCTTGTATAATATGAACAAAATAGCACTGATGAATGCTGGAAGTTTTAAACACTAAAAAGGGTAGCTAAAAATGCACATCAGATTTAAATACCATGTTTTCAATAAAATCAAGCTCAATCAATAAACCACACATTGTAAAGTCTGAATTTCAAAGCCAAAAAGGGATCATTCAACTTTGTCAACAACAAAATCACCAAGCAGAGGAAACATGTTTAGGCTGCAGGTTTGATGGCACATGAATAAATGAAGATCTAAAGTTAATTAACAACACTTTGTTACTTTTTGCTATATTTAATCAGATTGTTATGAACATTTACTAGTAAGCTTTTGACCAAATTGGATCCTTTTCAATCTAGAAAAAAAAAACAGACTATATAGTTTTAGTAGAACTTTCATCTCCTTAGTTTCTAGAATAATGCTGTACTTACTAAAAGAATTACACTGCCAAAATAAACTCTGATCTAAACTTCTTACATCATACTTGAATCTAACGCTAATATGAACTTTGTTTTTTGTAAGAATTTCTGTATTTGCATCCAACTTTCAGTTCCACTGTTGCCCATTGATCACATTCACATATACCTAGTGTCTTTGTGTTTGCTAGAAGTGCTTCTTCATAGGACAGGACATAGTAGAGGACAAGCAACCGTGTTGTGATGCTGTAACGCTGAGCAAGTCGAGCATTTTCTCCCTGCACATAAAACCACAAACAAAGGTCATGTTGCATCCGTAATACTTGAGAACAAAAATTTGGATTTACCTGCAAATACGAAGAAAGATAAGGCAGTAAACCTTGGATTAAAAATCAAGCTGTAGGAGGTCCAAGTTGAAGGTTGTAGGAAACTTACTTTTCTAAAAACAAATGACAAAACTTCAAACATAAAACGTGTTTTTGATATCTTGGGATACCAGAATGGAACTATCCAAGGATTTCAATGTAAGTCAATGCTTCCCACACATTCTAGATGTGCCCGAGTGACCACTCTCATACTTCTTTCAAAAAGAAAGTGTTTCTTCCAAAATTAAGTAGCGTGTTTCATTAAAGTAAGATTTTTGATGTAATAAAACTGAATCAGAAAAAAAATTGCATGACAGTGCCGAAAAAGCACCTCCACTCTCTAATTCATTTTACCGCTAGAAAGAACCAGTAACTTTGGAAAGTGTTTTTCTTTTCTTTTCTTAGTAGCAAGAGTTGGTCACTTCCCAAGTAACAGGCTAAAGGGGGGACAATAGCAACACTCAGAAATCTGAGTAGCTCTAACAAGATTCCCATCAAAATACGTGATGGGAGTCTATTTACTATATAGCAGTCAAAAACAAAAAATAAGGCAACTTTCAGAATCAGCATCAAGCATATGTAAAATGTACTGAACCACATATTCACCTGAACACTTGTGAAATGAGCAAACAAATAAATTACCCCAGTGAGTCCTTGAAAAACATTCAGGATCTCCTGTTCCGTGACAGGCTGGTTTGTGGCCTCTGGGTTGGATTTTGATGCCGGAGTAAGAACAGAATTAATGTAGACATCAATAAGAGGAAGCAACTGAGGATGAAGTGGAGTGGTGGTTTCACAGAGCTGCCTATAGATCCAGTCCTAGAAAAATAAACGTCCCTACAGGTTTAGTTTCAAAGACAGATGGCAATGGTTTTGTTTGCAAGAAAAACCCTTTTAACTGGTTAGGCAAAATGTATTTGCATGGGGCTTTGACTTGGGAAAGCATAATACCAGCTCCGAGTTGGAGGTGGTCATAAACTTCGTATCATGGAAGAGTTTCCCTGTCCTGTACAGCCAACAAAATTTGTCCTGGATGGAAATATTCTGACCAGGAGTTTATTAAGTGTAGAAAGGGAAGAGAGATAACTTCTTTATAACTTCCTTAAGTTCTACTCCAGGATTACAGAGCTAAAATTAGATACCCTAATTTAATAATGCTCCTTCTTAAATGACATGGTAATAGGCAATTAGATTCATCAAGAATTCTGTTCATTCTGTTCAATTCTGTTTTGTAACTTCTTAGGTAATTTTACCAAAATAAATAAATAAGTAAATGTTTGCAAAATCCAGTCAAAATCCAAAATTACAAACAGAAGTAAAATGAAGGTCATACCTTAATGGATACTTTGTGCTTGGTGAATGACCGACTTCTTAAAAGCTGGTAAATGCAGTGAATAGGTAAAAACCCAGTAATGTTAGCACTGAGATTGCCTGTAACAGGTACCCGAACTGCATGGGCTGTGACAACCTAAGGGAAAGTTATAATTACCAAGAAAAATAGCACAAACATTCACCTGATCACAATACATAAGCACAACATGAAACACAACTAAGTTGCAAAAATACATCCATTCCGGCATGTATTCAGTTTTGTGTGTTTGGAAGCTAAACAACTCTTTTATGCAGTTTGCACAATACGTGTACAACTGTAGCACATGTATTACATTTGCATACAATTCCCTGCTGTAGCAAAAAATAGTTCATACTGGACAATTATTTTCATTTGCTTCCTTATAATTTAAAAACTCTAGTGTTCAAAAAAGCATAACCAGATCAATGTACAAAAAGAAAAGGTCAAGGCTTTTCCCAGAACCAGCAGCAAAAAGCTTTGACTTAAAATACCTGTTCAGTGAAAATCTCCTGTGTGAAGATAGTCTTCATTCTGCTCAGTGAGCTGGGCTTAATAACAATCTGAAACAAAGAACACAGTACCTGCTGTTTTAAATTCTGCCTTTCTTAAGTACTCCAAACTTAGTTCATAAACTCTTAACCTTTTCCAATTTGTCTTGTAGTACCAGGAAAACATTCAGGTATCTATACTTGGAATGTAAAGCAATATGATTTTCAAATTTCTCAAGTTCACGACTCCACACATCTTTCTCATCCTGAAAATTAACTACCTAGCTTTTACATTTGATGAAGTGAGAAGTGGTTACAGAACAGCAAAGTGAACATAAGTCTTTCTGGATAATTTTCAGAAATGAATTAAGTATTATATATCTAGGTATTTCTTCAAACTTTTTAAAATAAAACTTTTCCAGACAGTTTCAAGAGGTCTTCAATTAGTTTTCTAAAAAGTTCCTATTTTGCAAGTATTGATTTCAACAAGTCAGCTCTTTTTGAACGTTATCTTTTATTGTAACATTCCTCTATATCTAGTTGCACGTACATTTTGATAGTTTTCTAGAGGAACTTAGTTACTTAGTCATGTCTTGAGTACACATTTGCTCAAGGATATTAGCAATAACTCAGTTTTCATATCTCAGCTTAAATAGATATAGGTGTATAAATACACAGCAAAAGAAGAAATTTAATAAGGAAATATATTTCAGTATAAACAGCTGAGAGTTTACCTTCATTCCCAAAGTGGAGCAGACTAAATCAATGATAGCACTGAGCTGATTACTATGGAAATACATTGCTACCAAGAGAAGCATCTCTCCAAAAGAAGCAGACACACCAGAAATGCTATGATAACAAAGAGGAAAGAGGGCATAAGTAAATGTGAGATTACTGGAATCATTAAAAAAAAAAAAAAAAAAAAAAAAAAAAAAAAAAAAGACAAAAAAAGCCTGCTCTCACCTTTCAAAGTAAGCTTCTTCCTTTATCATCCAACTAAGCCACATTACCATGAGTTGTTCCTGTTCCGGGGTACTGCACAAAGAAATCCCATAAGAGAGTTTTTTCCCAGGAATTACAGACAGTTTTACTAGCATGCAGAAAAATCAACATCTGAGGAAGGAATCTTATGCCAAGAGATGTTTTGTCACTTCCGCTTTAGCGCAGGATAGCTGGAAAAGCACCAATCCCTAACACACGCTTCGAAATCTCTGCAAGAGTCCAGTTGTCCAATTTCCTGTCTTGAAAGCACAGGGCAGGAAGCTACAACCCATAAGCAACTGTTTTGCTACTGTTTTGTCTAGGGTCTTCACAGAGTTTAGCCACAAACTTTTTCAATGGAAAAGTGAATTACTAGGGCCTACGTCAGCCTTCAAACGCCATTTCAAACTAATGCTGATACTCCCCTCTCAAAAGGGTTTACTATCAACAAGAGGGTGAGCAGAGTAAAACCTCCATTTACTCAGAGTCCTGGAAGACAATTAGCTTTCAACCACTGTACTGAGATCTGTATAAAGAATAAGGAGAGAAGAGCTGTGTAGCTGTGGGATGTCACTGCTTCAACTGTGCTCAAACAGTAACATTTTACAAAGCTCCTTCTCTATCAAGAGGTACCTGACAAGAGTGGAGAAGGCCAGAAGCATACAAAAGGAGAGAGATACAAAGCGAACACCAGCTGGAGTTGCAGGAGGACGGCTCGTCATTAGCTGAAGTAGCTGCTCAGCCTCTTCATCAGTTGGTCTAAATCGGGAAAAAAAAATCCTGCCTAATTTAAAAGTAGAGAGACTTCCAGTAGCATCACAATGGTTATAGATTACTTAAATTTTTTTCTGTTACTTTATTTGTATCTGTTTATCAAGTTACTATCAATAAATGAATATCATCAAGATTAGCTGGCAATACTCTTTGAACTTAAGATTCACATTAAAGATCTGCTCCAAAGGCTGAGGTCTAGACTTTTTTTTAGTGTTTCTATAGGACTGAATTTTGTAACATTAAAGAGAGCACAGCATTTCTTGTATTATCATTATTTTAGGTAAAAAATTTCCAGTGTAGTTTACACAAGGATCTTCGCTTATAGACAGAAGAAACTTTTCTGCTAAGAGTGTACTGGAACACAAAAAAAATATACCTGTCTCCACACACCTTAGAATTATACAATATTTGCTCTCTCTACACTACAGAAATAAAGAAACTTTCATCAGCTAGCAATTCCAGCCCTGGGAACATTAGAAGGGTCTCCCTCAGCACTAAAAATGGCCTATCCTCCCACGAATGGCTCAAGAACACAATGACGTTAGCAGACAGTTCATGTTAAAGTTGCCCAAAGCTCCCAACCTCTGCTTAAATTGAACAGACAGTGAATAAAAACATAGAACACTAAAACATTAATTACTTCAGCCCAGCAATTCCCATCAAAGCGCAATAGAGACGTAACAATGCGCTGGCTTTCACAACATGTTCTTCCTTCAGTCCTGAGTACACAGACACATTTGGCTCCATATCAACATCTGCTTCTTCAACAATGTGTGTGCTGCGAACCGTGGGAAGGATTCCCATGAGCTCGAGGAGCAGCTGTCTTCTCATTTGCCAAAGCACAGAACTGATATTATCTCTTTTTCTCTGTGTGAGAGGTTAAAAGATTAAAACAACAATATAAACCTCATCTCTTAAGTCATTTTATTACATGAGAGCTTCCATAATGACAAAGACAAGTTAAAAAAAAACATGAGAGGGGGAATTTCTGAATAAAAGTTTCAGTACCAGGGTAACAGGCAACACATGATCATGTTACAATGGTTTATTTCAATGAACCACCAGCTTTAATCAACTCTGGCAAGTCAACACAGAACTTCCTCTTGCAAATACTGAGCACAAACACATATACCAGGTAAACATGACTAATTTATGATTCCCTCTTTTCCATGGCTATTAGATCATGTATCTCAAAATCTCTCAGAGAAACAACCACATAGCTGTCTTCAGCAATACTACTTATAGATCTGATGGTCCCTCCGGAAAAGGCTGCCTTGTAAAGGCTGTGCCAAGAAGCAAAATAGGATCTATGTGCTTTCAGACAAATGTGCATGCTCATAAGCAAGTAAGTTACAGCAACTTGCAAAAACAATTTTTAAAATACTCAAAAACATTCATACCTGTTGGCCATTTCGGATGAAAGTTCCAAACCAAGTCCGAACCCTGGCATTTGTTCCAAGTAGCAAACCACTCACAAAACAAACCAGGTCACTCACTCCATCATCTGAAGATTCATTTTTGGTGTGATCCAGGGTCAAAGCAACACCAAGACCTGGCAGATGACACTCCTCCACCTAGACAAAATAGCCAAGTTTGATCTTTTTTTTTTTTTTTTTTTCCCAATGCTCCAGTATGGATCACAATCATGATTCACATGTTGTCTCATGATAGAACAATTACAGACTTACCACCATGCCTCGGACCCTTAGCGCTTGGGAAGGGTTCATTTTACACAGGTGGCGAAGTGCTTCTGTCCTACGACGGCCTCCAACACTTTCCTCATCCTGCCGCTCACCATTCTTAATCAAACCTCTACAGACTAAACATTCAAGAGGAGGTCTAAGTAAATCTGGCCTTTCCAGCAGAAGCCACAGGAACACATACAAGAAAACCAGCCATTTCGTTCAGCAGACTGTGATTTATTAGCTGAGCCGTGCAAACCTGGTGCTGTGGAAGAACTGTTGATCAACTCTGTACGAGCAGAAAGAAACAGTGTTTCTCCTCAGAGAAATTACAGAGTCATTACAGATTTAGGCCTCATTCAATTACTGCTCGTACTCTGTCTAATGCAACCTGTGCATCTGGCAGCCTTGGAGACTGAAGTCTTATTGCTATGTAAGTAATAATAAATGGGCAATGGCAGCACAAACTTTTCACCTCATGACATGCCTCAGTCTGCGAGACAAGGACTATTAGCAAGGATAGACCAGCTTCCTAGACCCAATCATTCACTGTCAGAGTCAGCCTTTATAAAGGCGACCTACAGATGAAAAATCGCATCAGGCCCACAATGAGTCTAGAGCAGGCGGTAAGCACAGATAACGAGCGTGATGAGAATGAGAGGCCTTCCAGCATCTCTAAGCATAAATGCATCCAAATTACATTTCACAAGGCAAACACTCCTGAGTTCAAATATTTACGCTGTTTAGCCTAGAATCAAGTTGATCGCTAGACTTTATTTCAAAGCTTTACAAAAATAAGTTGAGTAAGAAGAAACTGTAACTCACCCTCATTAAAACTATCAGGAACATTAGCCACTAGGAGGCACAGAAACCAGGCTCCATTTTTAATGTGCAACAGAGCTTCCGCCACATCAACTATGGGCAACAGTGATGGCAGCTCTGGATAAAGAGACAATTTTAGCAGTCACAGTAAAGCAAAAACTTTTAATATAAATTTATGTAACACGTTCAAGTTAATGAAGGAAAGATTACTCTTTGGTCTGTTCCTCTTTCAAAGAGCTGGACATCCAAGATTAACCTTAATTCAGCTATGACAGCTCCAAAAGTTAGGGTAAGGGGTTTTTTTTACGTTTGTAAGAAGCAGTGAAGTCACAAGCAAAACAGTATCAACTAAAGCACTATAAATACAGAATACTGCACCTGCTTGCAAAATGCAGAGAACATCTGCTGCTTCTTCCAGATAGACAGGACTCTCGAAGAGCTCAGACGATTTGAGAAAAAACTCACCGTTTGATTCTGACACCTACAAGACAATATTCATCATCACAGAACGGAACTTTCATGAAGTGATTTGTATAACTCAACCAACATCTGTCAGACTTTCAAGCTTCAAGCAAGGCTTTGAATTCAACAGATTGAATATGACAGAATCATAGAATATATTAAAAACTGTCAAAAATGTACAGCTATAAACATAGGATAGGTATACAAAGATGTTTAGAGTAAGAAACACCTACTAGTACAGATAATTAAATACAGCTGGTATTATTACTTCTTTCTAAAAGAAAGAAAAACAGCCTACTAAGAATTCTATAAACAGTGTAAGTTTACAGGAAGAAAATAAAATGGAGAGAAAAATGAGAACTATAGTAAATAAATATCATACTGTAATATCGGTAAAAAAAACGGTATAGACAAAAGAAATAGCCACAATATCAACTTGAAGTATGATTTCCAAACCTATAAGTCGTCACGTTATATCTGAGTACAGCACATTACAGAACATACAGAGCCTGTACAGTATTAGAAAAGATCGCCCTCATTTGTTGAGAGGAAGGAAGACTTTCCCTGCAAAGCTGGGTTCATTAGGAATTTAATCACAAGTTCAACACGACTGGGAGCTTAAATCTTGGTGAAGCAGCTACGGAGTGGAGAAGAGCCCTGACACATCAGGGCAGCACCCAGATTCGAACCAGACATCGTTTCAGCACACCCACGCAGCAGCCTTCTGCTTCTTCACTTTCAGGAATATAAAATTCACAAAGGCCAAGCGACGGAGATGCAAAACTTACCTTATTCATAATCGCTAGTAATTCGCTAAGCACGAGACGAAGCCGACGAGGCGAATCGCTGTGCTCGAACTCCAGCGTCAGCCCGTGCTGGAGCTGTGACACCAAGATGCTCTCCCCGCTACCTCCTCCGAGCTTGTGTCTAACAGGCAATTAAAACGTAGCCGCCGTTAAGAAAGCCCACGAGCAGGGGGCCCTCCCAGGTAAAGGCAGACGGGAATCCTGCGGGGGCTCTTCCCAGGCGGGGGAAGGATCGGAGAGGGCTCTTGTAAGCGCAGCGCCCTATCGCGCCGCCTTCGATGGATAAAGGCGGCGCTCGGCGAACCTCAGCCTCGACCCGCCGGCCCCAGCGCCCCGCGCAGGACGCGCTGCGCCCTTACCGCAGCTGCTGCTCCTTGCTGGCGTCCTGCTCCAGGGCGTGGAAGTCCACCGAGAGCAAGGCCACGATGGAGTTGACGGCCTCCACGCCCGAGAGGAGCCGCAGGATGAGCTTCTTGTCCTGCGCCCAGCGCTGGCTCTGGTCGGCCGGGGCGCACAGGGCCATGCGCACCAGGCAGGGCAGCAGCAGCCGCAGCTCGGGGTCGCTCAGCGCCGCCAGCCGCACCACGTCCACCTTCTGCATGGCCTCGAAGGCGTAGGGGCTCACGAACTGGAGCCCCGAGCACTCCGCCATGGCGGCGGCCGGCACCGCCTGCCCGCGGACCTCGCCCGCGGGGGAGCGGCCGCCCCGCCGCCCTGCCGCCGCCGCCCGCCTTCCGGCGCGCGCCGCGCGCGTCACCGCCGGAAGTGAGGTCACCCCCGCGCGGCCGTTGGGCGGCCGTTGGGCGGCCGTTGGGCGGCCGTTGGGCGGCCGTTGGGCGGCCGTTGGGCGGCCGTTGGGCGGCCGTTGGGCGGCCGTTGGGCGGCCGTTGGGCGGCCGTTGGGCGGCCGTTGGGCGGCGCGCGCGGGGTGAAGGGAAGGGAGCCCGCCCCGCCATCGCCGCCCTGCCCCCGCGGCTGTAAATAACGGGACTCCACAAGCAAGGCTTCATGAATAATTTATTCCATTTGATTTTTTTTTTTAAAAAGTATAAACTTTTTTTTTCTCATTTCCTCAATCACAATTTGTACAACTCAGTGTTTATGGCATTCGGCAGCGATAGTGTTTGTTCCGTAATCACGTTTTTGTCATGATAAATACGACGGCTTGGACCAGTAACTGTCACCGCTGTGCAAGAACTTAAAAACGGCCCTCGGTAACGCGACCCCGCTGCGGGGAGGGGAGAGGGGAACATGTCCAGTAACGAGGCCACAGGCTGCAACGGGCACGCCAGGGCTTTGCCAGGTCCTCACCTCCAGTTTACACGGGAAATACTAAAGCTATATTAGTAACTTCCTGAAAAAGCGCCCCTGAGGATTATGGTAGGTCCCAAATCCAGTTTTACTGTAAATTAAGTTTTACTCTACTGAAAATAAAAGGTACGGGCCCACCACCACCCCATAGCACAAGGCATAGTCCTGGCTCTTCTAATTAAAAAAGATGCGCACACGCACGCACACAAACCTTCCCAGCTGCGGGTTGGCAAGACAGTAATGTCATGTAATGTCACCTCATTGAGAAAACATTCTCAAAAGAAACCCAGATCAAACATTGTTTATGCAGCACTACCATTAAAACAGACTGATATGCTGTACCATACTGTTGTGCAGCAAATTATATGGTGTATTAGCATTTTAAACACATTTTACTCTTATTTTTGAAAGCTTTAAAATAATGTAACATACTATTTTGATAATACAGTATTAACAAATAGTGCTTGATTAAAGACATCTGCAAGTCTTCATAGCAACACATGAATTTAAAATTACCATTGTAGAAATACAATAATCTGCGCCATACTGACAGCTAAGTAAGAACATAGCTGAGGATTTAAATATAAATTCATTTATTTTTACTTATCTTAGGAAATGTTAGAAAGATTTACAGGTTACAGCTACTTTAAAATTTAAGGGTTGTCTGCAAGTACAGTTGGTGGCCTGCTGGTCTAGCAACAGTGTTTACAGAAACCTGATTCAAATAATAGAATAAGTCACAGTCCAGATGACTACATGGCTTAAGTACAGTATAGCTAAGTTAAAATACATCGTTTTTTAATCTGAATGGAAAAATTTCAGATGCATCTTTCACTGTCTATCTAACAAGAGAAGATAAACTTTCACAGCTACTTAACAGAGCGCTGCCAGGAACAATGTTTTTTTTGCAAGACCATTTTGAGAAGCTAGAGCTGAAATTTTCAAATACGTTAAGCCTGTACTTACTAAACCACCCAAATTTTTGGATTGCGACAGTTTTATTCATAAGTCACTAATTATGTGCCCTTAAAAGGGCAAGAACAGCTAAGTGAAAGAAACTAACAAAAATATGCCCAATGTAGTAGCTGGCTCCATGGGGATGGCAGTTTTGATATGCACATTGCTGGCTCTGACTATCACTTTCAGAAATGGCCCTCCTGATCTTTTCTAGTGATTACAGTTGTATAATTTACTTAAACTGCATTTGGGGGAGGGGAAAAATGGCATATTTCACAGTTGGAGAGTTTCACAGCAAAGGTTGTGGTCCGGTTAACAATTATACCCATGTTCAGGCAGCTGATTCACTTACCTTTACGGATACAAGTCAGATTTAATCAAAAAAAAATGCTTGAAAATTCCAGTTTTAGAAGCACTTTTCCCCTTAAAAATCTTAGCCAAATGAGAAAGAAAACACCTGCTCTAAAACAAAAATGCATTGTTTAATCTGTGGTACATTATCAAGAAAAAGTAATGGACAGACCCAGTTTTTAACTTTAATATCAAAATATGCTGACTTCTGATTGCAATCACTTTTTTTTTTTTTGAAGAAATGACTGAAAATTTTTGTCACCAATTGTACAACTTCTTTATACAAAAACCAAAAAAGTTGCTAATATTGTATATTCACAATTCAAGGAGACTTTATAAGAAAAATGATCTCAGGCAAATATTTTGCATTTACAAAACATGATTTTCATCAACGTGTTAAGTTTTGTAAATACAAGTGATTTCTTCTTTGTAGAGGATTAACAATGGGTGCACAAATGGATCTTAAAACTTGCTCCTTTCAAGGTTTAGACAGGCAAAATGAACAGCTCTGAGACCCAGGTGATAAACTCGCATGGGTTCTCACAACAGGCTCACGAGGGCACTGCAGGAGTAAGTCTTCAACCTGGCAGTCAGAAGATGAGGAACTAAGAACAAGCATATGCTGTTGCTCCTCAGCACCCGTAGGGGCCATTTTGGAGCAGCAGCAGACATTTGGCATGTGCTAGGAGAATGGAAGGAAACTACTGAGGAAAAATCGTGACTGTAGACAGAGGGAGAGGTTTACAAAAGACTTAACTCACAAGTCCCTTCCTTATGGAGGACTAGGACTCCTTGGCAAATGCCCTAGCCAGAGTCTGAAAAGGGGACGAGGGGAAGGCCATACGCTGATACTTGGGACCTTCACCACAGTGCCAAAATACATGAAAAAGGAAAACGTTCAGGGTTTTGTTTTGCTTTTTACTAGTGGAATAAAATCTGAATACCAGAATTCACTGAGAATCTATATACACCACATTTTAGTTAAACACACATCAATCTTAAAGTCAAGATTGACTATTTTTGCATTTGTAAAATGGCTAGAGCTGGGCTAAATTTCAGCCTTGCAGGAGACTTTGGATAAGGTCGGTTTTTCTGTGTCCGTGTGTTCTGTCTCAATTTGTGTTTTATCACAAATGCGAAAGCAAATAATGCAGTCACCACAGTGCCAAGAATATCCAGGTAACAACAATGCACAATAGATATTCTTGTAATAATAAAACTTGCCTACTGGAAATAGATCTGAGAATCTAGCCACAGCCCTGAACCATAACACAAACTTCAATTGAAGAGTTTATTCATTTTATTCTCACTACAATTTAAACCACCTACAATATCACTTATATATTGCCATTGTTACTCTGTAAAGGTGTGATATAAAACGCTGTAAGACCCGGTACCTTTTCAATTTATATAAACACAGTGAACTTCATTACTGTACATGTACTCTGCAACTACAGCTTAGCTGTAAATCCCCCACACACAATGGTATGGACATTAACCCCTCTATCCCCATTAAACTGTACATCAAGACAATACAAATTTACTGTCCCCACCCACCCCCTTACAAAAAAATAATACTCTAAAAGCAACCTACTGCAACTTTTAATTAAGACGATTACATATATTTTAGACCAATTGCTTTAAAGCAAGAAGGCAGTATAAACCTTCTAGGAAAATTTTTATAAAAGAGGTTAAGAAATATAAGACAATTTATACATTTAAAAACTTACAATAAATAAGAGATGCAGGCATTTTTGAATACTAGGTACTATAATCCAATACAAGAACATCTTGATGTTCTGAAGCCATAGGTTGAAACTTATTGTTCCTCATGTTTCTTCTCATCTCCATGCTTTAAAATTCATTAACCATGACTGGGTACTATGGCTCATTACTCTTCACAAATACTGTGACTGGGGAAAAATGGTTAATTTTGCTACTAAAAATGTTATAATACACTTTCTGATCATCCTTCTAAAGAGTCCCCCATAGTCAATGCATCAAAGACAGTAGGGTTATAGATGCCCTTCTCACAAGCCAAAACAATATTTGCTGGAAGTAACAAGATTCATACCCCATCACAAACAACTTGCACTGAGAAGAATTTATAACTTAGTCCTGCAGTGAAATATCCCTTTTCCTCATTCTTGTCTTCCAAAATTCAGATGAAGATCACAGCATATTCATGATAAAGTTATACAACTGATTCAGCACCACAAAATGAACTGGGAGACACGACCGTCTGTCCTGGGTTGCAGGATCACAGGTTAGCCAGGAGAGTGCATTGTACTGTTCCAGAACAAACCTGGAAAGCAAACAAGCTTACATCAAGCCAACAGATTTTCCCACTACTATTTTCAGGTCCTCATTTAATAAAAATTCAGTTTCCTTAGAACTAAACACAAAATCATTTTGCCAGCATTCTGAAATAACATGCCTTCAGAATTATCACAGCAGGTCAAAGCTAAACTTTTATTATTATTTCAGTGGCAAACAGCCATTTTAATTGTTGATGCTTAACTAGTATCAAGAGATTTACTTATGAAAATAAAAATCTAGAGAAGTCTTGACCTTCTCATCAACAAGTGTCCTGTTTTTACATGAATCTACTCTCTTCTGCTTTGGCACTTCACTATTCCCACAACCCACCCAAGATTTTTGGCTTAACAGCTTCCATTAACTTACGCACCTTCTTCCCTGTTACACCTCAAACTCCCTCCTAGCTTGAGGAATTCATTGTCTTTCAAATATTTTTGGTTGTAATTAACATTAATTAGTTGAAAGGGAGCTTTGAGATGCTTTAGTTTGTTTTTAATTGCACTGCTTTGCAATAAAGACATCTTTTTAATTACTCAAAGCACGGTAATTTACAATGTGTCTATGTGAAGTACTTAATGATACCAGCAGCACAAAAAAAGAAAACTAACAGCAAGAAAAATAAAGAAATATGTAACTTTACAGCAGCAATATGAAAAATGGAATGCAGATTTTTAAGTGATTAATCGTAAATACCTGAGCACATCAGAAGTTTGATTAGAATCAAGTGGATGGGAGTGTTTACTGTGGAGTAGCTCGTCTGATTGCACTGAAGGCACATGGAGGTGCAAAGAGGCCTAAGAAAGGAAGAGGAAACGCTGGCAGTTACTCCCCCATTCTGCTACAACATGCTTTTTCCCCTGTATTGTTGATCTGTGCCTTTCAGCCACTTTCTGTTGTGACACACAAGCTAAACCATGCTTTAACCTTATACAGTCAAGCATTAGCATTATCAGACTATGAGGAAATGCACTCATAAATCTCTTAAAAGTACAGTGCTAGTAGCATAAAACATCTTACAAAATACTTTTTAAAGTCCCTTTGCCTACATTAAGTAACTATCAAAAAAAGTAAAGCAACCCAAGCGGCCCAAGATTTCTAGTAGTATGTGGACTTCAAAATTCAGTTGCCTTCCGTAAGACAAGTCTATTTATACTCCACAGAGCTACTTATGCTAAATAGTAAAGTCCTCCATTCAAAAACAAAAAACAAACAAACAAAAAAACCCCCAACCCAAACACTTATACCAAAAACACAGCTAAGCTTAGGCCAAGAGGCACCACTAATCCAGACAAATAAGGCTGAAGAAAATAGATCAGTATCATTAGATAATATGGTATAGTATTCAAGATGCTAATTTAAGTCAAAATGAATAATGTTAACATGCAAAGTTTCTCTGCATACTAATGTATAGCTTTAAGTGTGCCAAGTGTATTGTGCCATAAAAAGATAAGGAGATCAGAAAATATCCAGACAAATGGGGCAATGACTACCACTTGAAGACAACCAACATTGAAAATCTAGTTTTTATGCTTCGTGCAACACACAAACAGATTATTTTTACCCAGTGTAAATTATACTCGTGTACTTCCCTCTACTACCAGTCCCAAAGGGAGTCACACATTAACCAGAGATCTGGCCAGCAACTCAACAGAACACCTATCCTTACAAAACAGCGCAGCACAAAGCCAGCAAAAGAAAAAGGAGATCAGACTGCTATAAAGAAACCATCAGAAGGAGTATTTGCTACTTCAGTTAATAATGTTTCTCCATAAAAAAAAAAAAAAAAAAAAAAAAAAAAAAAAAAAAAAAAAAGGAAAAAAAAAATATAAAAACCCTTTGGCTTAAAAACTTAAAACCCAACTTCTCTAATGAAACAGAAACATGCATATTCTAAGAGACACGCACCAAATTTGTTTTCCGCACAACGATGAATAATTCTTATTATTCAGATCCCTGCACATTACATGATTATCTACGACACACTGTCCAGGAAGATGGTTGTACAGACTGCCGAGGTTACAATACCTTAAGAAACAAGGGACACTGATTTTGTGCTTGAGGACATGCTGACCAAAACCAGTCAGGCAAGGGACCTGCTTTGGCAGTTGACACAAAGTAACCAAGGGCCAATGGCTGTTGCAGTATATTTGTTACTTCATCGTGAGATTCTGTTGAAAGCAATCGATCTGTACCTTGACCCTGTAAAGCAACAGGTAACAATCTAGCATTAGGAGAAGGTGGCTTGAGAGAAACTATCTGTAACTTTCAAAACACAAAGCGTTTTGAAACATCTGAACATTACGTGAGTTTTGCAAAGACAATTCAATATCCAATTGATCCAAAATGTTTCATGGGAACTTTTCATTCCACAAACAAAATTAGCAGATAGAGGAAGAGAGGGGGAAAAAAAAACCCCACACAACAACAAAAAAAACCACCCACACCCACACCACTCTGCATTTATTGTAATAGTTACCTTGCCCATATCACCTCCATGGGGGTAGTGGGACCCTGGAGAATGTACAGGAGATCCAGTAGGGGATGCAGGAAGAATATTTATAATATCAGGATCAAGATCATCTCCAGTGTCTAACAAGTCAAAGATCCCCATTCCATCTGCTCCATCTTGAAAAAGAAAAGACCAGTCAATTTCTACTTTCCCTAGGTACAAGATATGACAACACATTGTGAAATAAGGAATTTTCAATATAAATCTTGTGGCTTATTAGAATAAACAGCCTTAAAACAGGAGGAGCAGTGAGGGGTTTTTGGTTTTGCTGTTTTTAAGGCAATAAAAAATTGTATCTACTAACCATTGTTTGTGTTGAAGGCCAGGTCCAAGTTTTCAGTGGTATAAGTTGACGATGCTACTTGCACAGAAGCAGATGTGGGAAACACAAGTATATGAGTGCACGATGTATCCTGTGGGGTATTCAGCTGAGATGTCTGCATATTTAAAGTGGTGCTGCGTCCAAATACAGAGCCTGTCGATACGGAATCTTTGGAAGAGAGATCAAGTATTTCCTTAGTTTGATTACAATGGAACTACTAGCTCCCTTACCAAGAACAGAAGTTTCTCAGAGTTTCTCATATACCTGGCATAATAATGAAGGACCCCTGTGGTTCCATCGCCACCAAACATGCACTGAGAATACTGGGAGAGTCTGCAGCAGAGATACCACACATCCTACACATATCTTTTAGTCTCTTACTGAGGGACTGGAGGTTTCGGCGACTCAGTAAACAACTCCAGTCTGAGGAGATAAAAACATAAGTTTGTCTAGAAGAACAATATTTGCTGCAAAATACATATTTTATATATAGTAGTGTGCAGTTTAAACTTCACATGTGCTAACCTTAGAGTTCCCTTATATATTCGTAACTTAGCTTTTCTTCCAGAAATAGAGAAAAAGACTATTTTTTTTTTAAACAACATAGAGCTTCAAATCAAATTTTAGACTCTAAGATACTAACATTACCTTTTAACTCCCCATGTCCTATTCTTCCTAAACGGCCTATTACAATTCTCCATGGCAAAGAGCTCATCTGCACAAGTCCCAAGCACCATTCCCAGAGTTTCTGAAGACCAAGTCTGCGGGCAGAACCCTTTTTCCTGCGAGCTCTAGAATGGAGAAAGAAGGGAGAACAAAAAAACAACCCCTAGGACCTGCAAGCCATCTGCAATAAGTTTCTATTACTGTGTTTGCAACTTCATATTTGTATTAACCTGAACATTCACAGGGCACAGGAATGTTAATATTCTAGTGCATAAAATCCAGCTTAATTTCAAATTAACTTAAACAAAGGGTTGTGGGGGGGAAGGCAAGAAGGGGGTAGAGAAGGGAAAAGAGTTGGGTTTTGTTTTTGTTTTTTTTTAAATTATTCATATCCTAAAACCAATGTGAAACCCCTCAAACTTTCTGGTTTTTGTGTGAACACACATGTACCAAAATATATAAAAAACAAAGTTCTTCTGAAAATTTAGCTCAAAAGCAATATGCACTTAATAGTGAAAACACTTACTTGCTTTAGCTAGTTTTGCAATATAGTGTGGCTACAAAAGATACAATCAGTGTTATTCTTACAGCATCATAAACAGATAAGGAAGAGAAAAGGTAAGTCAAGACATGCCAAAAATTAAATTAAGATGTTTGTTCTTACCTATTTGGTACATCAATATTAATTATGCAAGTTTCTAACTGTTCTCCGTAGAGATCTGTACAGGATGCCAGAAGCCATCTTTGATCATGAGACAAACAGTAGCCCACAAAAAGTACATTATATTTCTGACCAGCTTCTCCAAAAGTTTCTCCTAGTTCTGTTTGCTTGTCCTTTACGGGAGCCAGTATAAAAGGAGGGGTATATAGTCGAATACACTCGGGTCTCTACAGAGGTGACAGAACAGACAATGAAGATTCAAGAAGTAACTATTTCCCTAAACTTTGGTTAATTAATATGAAAGACTCCAGTGATTTAATAAGAGAGAGACTTTTCTCTGATCTGCATATTTACACAATGATCAAGGTGAAAAAAAAAAATCACAAACTCTTCCAGATACTCACATCAGGGCTCTTAAGAGCAGTTTCCATTGCTAAACCTGGGCCAAAGCCAGTTAATGTTTTCACGTTGGTAGAAGTTGGAAGAGGTCTCCGACACTGAGTAAATGCTGAAAACGCCAAGGACTTTAAATGCTGAGTATAAATCTGCCGGTCTTCGTGTTTCACAGGTTGTAAAAGGTACTGACATGGGACAATCTAGAACAGATTACACAGGGGTGGGGGAGGGAAGAAGAAAGGCCTCACTGTGCACTATTTATATCAGAAAACAATTACTGTTTCATCATCAGATTAAATGGGTTTTTGAGATAGTATTGGGTAAGCTGTTTTTAAAATTTACTTAGCAATCAAATTTCTCTGGTTCTTCGGTATCTTCCCTCTACTTCTCCTAAATCTGTGTGGGACTTCAAATATTTATTCTTGAAATTTTCTTCAGAGAATGCAAGAATTTGGTTAGAAGAGAATCTTAGTAATTTCTCAAAAGAGAAATCCATTTATTGCTTTTGCAGCTGCTGACAGCATTACAAACTGATACCAGTCAGGAAAGTGCACTGCCTAAAGCCCAGCAGGGTCACACTGCTAGCAGAGATCAGCGATGGACAAGCAGTTTTCCCATGTTTTGCTCATTAGAGTGGAACAATACAGTTTCCTTTGAGATGCGACTGAGTACAGAATATACCACAGGATTTGGTTTTGATTAGTAACAGCCAAACTGCTCTAACAACTATAACCTCTGTAATTTAAATAGCTGAAGAACTTTAAGTAACACTTACAAAGCAAATGTAATTTTTACCCTGAAGGTGTCTTCTCCAAAACACAGCTAAAGCAAAAGATACTTTGACACGTTGTTACAAACGATGACTTACCTGCACGCTAATTATATTCTTGATGTTAGGAGGAAGAACCTGAACCATCTCTAAAAAGCAGCGCAAAAGCCCAAGTGTCCATAAACTGGATGAGCTATTGTTCTCATCCTTTTTTTCGTATGTAAAAGGATCAATTATGTAAACTATGATTGCAGGCGGATAAGTGATGGCATGTGAATCTCCATCTGTAGGAACGCCAACTTTATCACGATCCATAGTGCTGGAAAATAAATTTTGAAACCATTTACAAAAAGCCGAGTTTTATAGTGACATACTTTTCATTATAGGGTATTTCTACATTAAAATTCCCCAAAATAAACCTGAAAGACCTTTAAGTCAACTCTGGTTTAAGAAATAGTCTTCTCTCTCTCATCTTAGTATGTGAGCTCATCAGCGATTCAGCATCACTGACATTTTCTTTATTACAGAAGCTCATAAATGCTTAGGTCTTTTGCATCAACCAATGCACAAAATTATTTACAAGGTCAGTCTCTCAGTAAGAGTCTCTTTACTACTATAACTTTGAAAACACAGAACAGAATTTTAAATGGTGCC
This sequence comes from Rhea pennata, assembly GCF_028389875.1. Lineage (NCBI taxonomy): Eukaryota > Metazoa > Chordata > Aves > Rheiformes > Rheidae > Rhea > Rhea pennata. Next base: position 3,553,546 of record NC_084682.1, read on the forward strand.
AGTTACTTATTCTTCTCCTGCCCCACTTTAAAATATACAGAAGCTAGTGATCTGGTGAACTGAGAAAGTTTAGTGAAAGAAAAAGTGTATTTTTAAACCATGGCAGACACTGAGATGCTATTAAAACTGATCATTAAAGCTAACACTTGAATCAAAAAGTTTAACTACAATCATTTTATTCTTCCTAAAAAATACCTTGGTAACTAGAAAAGAAATACAGGAGTTTTATTGAGAGAATCAGAACTACATTAACGCACTTATTTTTTTCTGAGCTGGAGCAGGGGATAGCCTAATATAGCTGAACTATGCAGTCCATTACCTTTCAGAAACCTCTGGATGGGGCTGCACAGGTGCAGAAGGATTATCTCCAGATATCCCTGTAGTTTGCAGTGGCGGCTGTTGCTGCTGTCCACCCGTTTGCCCACTTTGGGCTGTTGCAGCCTGTGTGGGCAGGGAGGCAGAAGTGGTACTGTTCATACTGCTAAAAGGTGTAAATGAAGAAGGCTTGCCAGCTGGTATCCCGCTGCCTATACTGGCAGAGGATGATGAAGTGGCAGTGGTAGTCAAAGTTGAATTAGCTGTAGTAGCTGCAGAAGACATGGCACTGTTTGATGTCATTGTCACGGTACTACTGGTAGGAGCTGCAGGAGCGGATGATGGAGTGTTGGGATTTCCAGCATTAGTTGTCACTGGGGGCAGAATAGAGGTCGGCTGGCTTGGGGGAGAGATTAGATTTGTTTGGGAAAGTAAAGAATTGTCCAAGGGCTGAGAAGCAAGGTAAGGACCTAAAATCAAAAAAAGCATAATTTCATGTTGTAGCTGGTTTTAGCATACTTACGTAAACTGATAGTTTTTACAACATAGAGCCTTAAGTTTTAGTGTGCATTTTGCATCTTAAAACACAAGTATTAAATTTTCAATTTCTAGCTTTTTGTCTAATAAGACTCTTTCAGAAATATCTAGAAATTTACTTTAAAGAATACTTTTTTTCCATCCATATTAAACTGACTGACTGCTTCAGTCGCCAAAGCAAAAAAAAAAAAAAAAAAGTCAGAGTCAGACAGTGACACAACCATTTCCTAAAGATACTGCTAATGATAAGAAGCCATTTTGGCTCATATCTAAACACATATTTTTTTCCCAAGCACAGTACAAAAAATGAACTGTATCTAACAATAAGACTTAATGCAACTATTTCTCCTTTTCTGGAGAACTCTGGAATTGAGTTACTGGTAACTGCATGAAACAAAAACAGCACAAAAAAATATTAAGAACTCATACCTAGCTCATATCTGCAAACTTGTGCATATAGTTTGAGTTTGGAAAATGCTTCATTGTTGGCATTTGCTGTATGCGAGAACCACTCTGTGACCAGCTTGTCAGAAAGCTTCTTTGAAGCAGTAGGTCCAACTCTCATGATCCCATCAGGCAATAACTTACAGATAGGTCTATGCTGACCAAGTCTGCATGACTACAAAGACAGCAAAATAAAAGATGCAAGATTAGGTATTTGTAGACTTTAAGAGTTGTAAAAATACCAAACAAAAGAGCATACATATAGAGAACTCATTTTTGATGTCCAAAAGGAGTATTTTAATTCTAGAATACCACATCAGCATGAAATACTGTACAACCATTTTATGGCACATTTTCAGGTTTCCCTAAATGCAAGAAAAAACAGATTGATACATCATCTGCTCTAATCTTAGTCACAATTCAAATTATATATACATTAAATTAATTAATTCTATGTGGCTAAACAACTGAGTAGCAATTTACAGTTTTACCACTGAGGGGCGTCTACTGGACGGATTCAAAAAAGCTATTACTAAAAGGAATAACAAGCAGCATGAACAACCCTTATCTTCCAAGTGCCTATTCTTGAAATCCTTTCTGTGTGTTTCTATCATTGAAGACAAACCTGATAAGTAGTTATGAGTATGTATCAGAATGGTCTTCCAAAGATCTATTTCACTGTTAACTGTCATAAATAATGTACCTCATATATTGCAGTCAGATCCCTGAAGAAGCTTTTGGCTCCATTCAGCAGCGCCTCATTCTCAGGGCACACCACAACATAAGCAACGTCTCTTTGAGATCCGTAAGGTTCCAACATCAGCCTCTCCCAATAGGGCAATGCAAATGGAGACAGCACCAGAAAGTCATAATCGTATCCCAGCAGAAATGTTGGGATTGGCAGTGGTTCCGGCGACTCATCAGTTCCTAGATAAGCAAGATACATTTTCCAATATATTAAGCAATAAGCTAATAAAAAAAAAAACACCCAGTTTCTAGGAAGCGTGAATAGAAACACTAGTGTTACTAACAGGATGGAATGCTGATTAGAAGTAGAATAGTCCTCATTTTAACACATACAAACGAAATGTATGCACGCATGATCCAACCCCCTGCAAAAAGGCAGCAGCCTCTTTTTTATTTGAAATCTCCCAGGGCCTCAAGTAGTATTTTTATTACTATATTGACAGTCAGAAACAGATCTTTGCTGTTCAGCAAGCCTTCCTCACAGAATCTAAACCATCAGTCATCAAGAAATGAGGAGGAAGTATAATAGTCTAAGCAGGCATGTGAAAGAATGTGGACCACAGAAGAAATACACCAAAAACATGCAATTACATGTACTCTACATGTATAATTTGAGTGTTACAGTAACTATGAAAGATCTGCTGATGAAAGGCCACCCTTCCACATGTCGGTGAACCAGTCTCACACACTAATGGAGTCAGAGTTTAAATCTTAAACCAAGTATACAAAATTTATCATCTATCAGTAAACGTGTATTGTTTTCTAACAGTATAGTTTCTTGCTGTTAGAAAATATATGGAATTTCCTGTTTTTGTAAAGAGAAGAATTCCCCCCATCAAACAGTTCTGATTAGCGTAAAGGAAAGGTCCAAATGCTGCTTTAGCATTCCAGTAGGTTCAACTGCATCTAGATACTGAGGTTTGGTAGTCAGAGCAAGCAGAGATTAATGGACAGGAAACTATGCAGCAGTTTACCATAAGAGCCTCTGCCAGCCATTTTGTGAAACTGTTGCCATGTGAGGGGGCCTTGCACACCCCAAGATCGGACTGTTCTTTTTTTCTGAATTGCATCCTGAAGAACTGGCTGAAGCGAGAGGAGCATACGAAGGATATCCTGGGAACACTGCATGCTCACATCCACAACTGAAAGGACAAGAAATTGTCAAGGCTTAATACACCAACAGGAGGGAAAAAACAACAAAAAAAGACACAAAAAACCTTTCTACAAACAATCCAGATTCCTATATCATCTTGACTTTAAACAAAGTCACTTTTTTCCTTAAATAGGTAAATAAATATGCTGTTCATACAGGCCATGCAAAGGTTAAGATGTAAAACATCAAGCACTTTTTTTTAATCTGTAGAGTTCCTTCCCTTGAAGGCCTTACCATCTTAGTATTTTTTTCCTTAGTCTAAATTAAAAAAAAAAAAAAAAGGGGGGGGGGGGAGAAGAAGCACATACAACCAAGTCATACAATCTTTAAACTACAGAGCTTCTCCTTCCAAATAAAGGTTATTTAAGCAGACTGCCACCCAGTGCTCACTTCAGAGAAGTCCAGGGAAGCCTCAAACAACAGTCACAGTCTGTTTCATCAGCTTGACACTACTATATCATTATTAATATACAGTATTTAGGAATAAAAAGCTAATACAAAATTTGGTAAAGTTATAACTTCATAGACTCCATTTAAAAGCATCTTTTTATCTTAAATGCTAAGGTCAAGGTAACACTGAGTCTTCTCTGAGATGCCGAAAACATTGATCTATCTAGAGCATGAGCTTTTAAACTTAACTCTGCCAACTAATACTCAAAACCTAGCTGTCTTTTACTAGTAGTCTTCTTGATGCTCACCAATGACTCTGAATTGCAGCTAATCGCTATCCAAGTTTCATATTTCACTGTTAACCCTACTAGAGTTGCTACATGAAAAGACTATTATTGAGAAGAGAGGTAGATATCCAAATATACGTGAGCAAGGGCGTTCTGTGAGGCAACATAGCACTAGTCAAGCCCTAGAAAGAAAAAAAGCAAGGATCTCTGGCAGATCCAGCATACAGTGAAGGCCACATTAAAGCATTATTTTATATTAAATATAAAAATATATAAATATTTAATGGCACACATGCCACTGAACTACCACCACCAGCCTTAAAGGGAAGAGAAGCCAACTAAATCAAATGCCTTGTTTAATTCTACCACAGTAGCTTTAACAATAGTCACTCTTTGTACCACCTACACTTCCCAAGTGCATTCACTCCACAGAACCTCCATAGATGCAGTTATCAAAAGCTGCATTAAAGTAACAACTACAGTAAAATGCTGTAGACAATTACTGTGGTCCCACATTGCACTTACAATCTATATTAGATGATAGGCAAGGCCTACATTCTGCTTTGTGGATGGTACCAGTGAAGAAATGCAAGAGAAATAGTTTTTTTTTTTTTTTGGGGGGGGGGGGGGGGAGAAGAAGAGAAACCGAACTCTTAAAAAAATCACAGAGTAAGTAGAAAATAAAATCTAGTTATTTTCAATATTTACCATTTCTTTTTGACCAGTGGTGCAAGCAAGTAGTTTTCACAAGTGCTTCATCAACTTTCCCTCCTGACATATTGTCCATGAACTGGCGCCCATGTTCCAATGCTAAGTAGCAGTCATTGCAACAATCCCTTTCTTCTACACGTACCAGGTTGCTAACTGCACCAACTTTGGGTATAGGATCTTGATCTGCTGCTCCAAATGGTGAGAACAAGTTGGTGCACTGATCCTGCAGCAACAGTATTAACTCATCAGGCAGTTTCTCAGGCTCTTTCAGTCCTCCACTGCCATGTTCAATAGAAGTTGCTCTGAGAGCTTCAAAGCGTTTTTCTGCTTCTTTACCACACTCTGTATTACGTCCTAGAATATCCAATTCATCTTCAAGAAACAGTCCAGAACTGTTGCCAAATTTTCTATTCATAACAGCACTGAAACCACAGGTACACCTGTACTGGGCCTCTTGTGTTGGATCAGGAATGTAAACTCCAACATCAGCACCTTTGATGTTCATATTGCAAACACATATGCAGCAGCTGTCAAAGTTGCAGTCTTTGAAGAGATTCATTACAGACTCTGAGAGGATGAGATTCACGTAAAGACTGTGCGCCTCTGGAATGGAAGGCACAGTTGCGGGTTCAACAGAATTCAGCGGCCTACATGTTGATGGTGTGGAAGCTGGTGAATATAAGTCAGAGTTCTCATATTTGACTGAACCCTGTGCACTTGCGGGTCCACCAGCTCCACGAGGTGTCCGAGGAGTCCTTGGTGTCCTAGGAGTTGGAAAACGAGGGGTGGAAGGAGAAGGGAGAATTCCAGCTCCACTGTTACTGGGAGGTGCACTACTTGGTGGCATCCCAAATGGGGTATGAGTTTGTGGTGTGTAGGCAGGGCCATACTCTTGATCCATAGTGCTTCCATCACTAATGGCAGCCATAAGAAGGAGGAAATATTTTAAATAAATGGAATATTGGTTTTGAAGTTTAAGTCTCAAATTTCTATACAAAGACCTTCCTAATCAATATTTGCTCTTTTCAACTAACCTTCCATAATCTACAGTATGAAGATTTTCACCCCCTACAGAACTTCAAGAGCATTTGTTCTAAATGACTTTGCAGGACTCCCATTGATAGCAGTGTTAAAGAATCCTGCCCCTTCTCTTCTCTTCTTTGTCCTTTCCTTTCCACAAAGCTTCTAGGAAATAAGTGTTGTCAGTATAAATTATAAATTCTATGGATGTCTGGAGTCTGAAGGGCACCTTTTCCTTTACGTGTTTTATTTACATACTATGTTGACCCACAACACTTAGAAAATATACTACGTTTATCAACAGCAGACTCCACTGGATCCAACAAGGAAAGTATCACCTGGAAACATTAAATATTTTCTTCCCTAAGCAGCTGAGTATCTCCAAAGACCTATAAAGACTAACGAGATCTGAAAACATTTTGCTTATGTTTGACCCAAATAGAAGCAACCTCAGTATTTAAACTGAGATTTAAAATTCGTAGTTTTACAAATAAATATACAGTCTCCCTGTTGCCTAATCCATCTGTAGAAGCTACTAATACAGAAGTGAAGCACAAATAAACATTTTTTTCAATAAGAACTGCCAGCAAAATCATCACTACCAAATGCACATTACAGAAATGCTTACTGCAATACTACTGTTACTAAGCAATGTCACACTTGGTACAGCTTCCAATCACAGGCAGAGATTCCTAGTGCCAATATAGCAGAGATTACTACTATTTAAAAAGATAATTTAAGAAACAGAAACATTACCTACTAAGCCCTTACAGTACCTACAATATCATGGCAAAAACAACGTCTCAATTTTATGTTTAACTTGATTGTTAACATCTTCATTACTTATTAAAATTGGACTTGCACCATTAAGCTTCCCCAAGAAACCTTTAAATGAGACAACAAATAAAATGTACGCACAGTTAAGAAGCTATCTGAGAAGACAGTCTCTTTACTCTAAGTTTTAATACTAATTTTTTAAAAGGCTCTTGTCAGTTGTGTAAACAGTGTTTTTACAAGAAATTCTCATTATAGGTTTACAAAAAATTAAGTAAGAGCACTTCCTATAACATGGGAAACTGACAGCCACATAAAACAAACATCTGCAGCACAGGTCATACCCATCTTTGATGAACGGCATGGCAGGCCCTGGAGGAAGTAAATCCAACTTTCCCACAGTCCAACTCTGGCGATAAATACATTCCTCTGGCAGTTTGATGGGAGGGAGACACTGGCTAGGAAGAGTCTTTAGTGGTGCAAACATGGAACATCCCACTAAAGCTTGACAATTCTCAGGTTTATAAACATAAGAATAATCCTAGAAGTTAGACAAGGTAAAGTATAAGCATACAAATTAGTAACTTAAATAATTTCAACACAAATGCTTCTAAAAATTTAACAGAATAAAATTTTGCCTCTAATTCAAGTAGTAGTGCTTCTATATTCAACCAATATACAGTTACAAGAGTGAAAGTTAAGATTTGCACACACAAACAGCATTCGCACCTATGGTTCTCCAACAAATGGTATGCCAACATAAAACAAACCATGAACTAAAATTACTGAGATGCATTCCTTGGTTCACTAATAGCTTACACCACTACCCTTTCTTGAAGCAGTGAAACGGTGTGTTTTACTTATTAGATGTGCATTACCTGCCTTAGTATAATGCAGGACACAAGTAAAAACTTGCACTGAATTTGCCACAGATTCTATTCAGAATTTTAGGTAATAAACACTTTTAATGCTTAGTGTTCAATTTATCAGGCCTATCAGCACTACATACCTTTATTTCAGCAGGTTTAGGGCTGCAGAAACCCTCATCTACTTCAATTCTGAACTGAGCTCCCACACTAGAGCTATTCCCTTCAAGTACTGTTCCAAGTGTAGTGTCCATACTGCCATATTCCTTACTATTCATGTTCATTGGAGAAAATCCCATAATATGTTGTTCCAATGAAGGTGGAGTTGGATACATTTTATGGAGATCTGCAGTGCCTAGTTTCAGATTAAAAATAGGTTTTAGAGCATGACAACTATTTGAAGCATTTCCTTTTATCTTAAAATTTCATTAAAGCAAAAGAATATGTTTCCAAATTCCTATAACGTATTAACAATCAAGTGTTTAAAGTTAGTCTTCTGTTTAGAGATGACAAATAAAGCTTACTTATGCATGACAGTGGGTCTAAATTTCCTGCTTTTGCCTCTTTGCAGTTGGATTTGTCATCAGAACCATTCACTGTTCTTTTAGATCCAGGCTAGGAAGGAAAAGAAGTACGATAACAAAATCATTCCAGATAAACACATCCAATGAAGTATCTCCATCTTAAAAATGGAGCCATTCAAGCCATTCCTCTCACCCACTCTGAACCTGAAAATCTGTTTGAATTCTAGGAGGAGGAGAAGAGGAGAAAAGAACAAAAAGTAAAGTCATATCTAGTATTTCAAAGGGGTTAGTCTGACTCCACAGCAAGAGACAAGCACTAAGGCTAAAAAAGTGTTTTCTTAGAAGCACAAAAAACTAATCAGGATTTTCCTAGTTGTGGTATTTAAAATGTAAAAATAAGGACTATGCAAGAAACCTATTTCAGAACTGCTACTTTCAGCCACTCACCTAGGTTGCCACAGGTTATGGATAAAAAGTCAATTTCTGTTTCCACTGTAAGTCTTGTATTTTCGTGAGCCCCTCCCTCCCAAACTTATCCATATTCTCAAGACATCATTCTTCTCCATATAGAAGTGTTTCACACTTATTTACAGAAGGAGTACTGGGATTGCAAGGCTGGGAGAAAAGAATGATGCTTTAAAACACTTTTTCAGGTCATGTTCATACAAATACAAGATCTGTATAACTGACAGATACTTTTAAAGCCAAATTAATGATAATTTTCAAATCAATATTGTGGCTGTAGTTGTGTATAAAACACAAGTACAGTTTATTCCTATCATTCCTTCCTTCTCAGAAAGCTATATAACTACAAGGAACATAAATATGCATAACTGCATCCACATTAGAAGCATTATACTGCTATACCTATTTTACTGAGTGAAAGTGGTACAACAGTTATCTATGAACAAAGCTTTAGCATCCAGTCTTAAAAGCCTCACCTCCCCAGTACAGGCATGTGAGCTAAGGGAATTTCATTTACTGTGAGTATACAAAGCAAAAGTTTCATATACTATTTAAAAAAAAAAAAGTAATTTAGAAGCTACACGCTAGAAATTGGGCTTGCCTTTGTCCTCACTTAATACTAGTAAGAGAATGTTTTGCCATCAAATTATGATCCTATTGAAATGAAAAAACAGTTACAAAATAAAGTTTCTGCCTGTTAGCAGATCTATTTCTAAAAAGCAAGCAAATCTGTCTGCCTGCAATCTATCAGGTTTAGAGAGAGAGGAAAAAAAAAAAAAAGTCAGACACACAGTCCTAAAGTCACACCAACACCAACATCACTGATGATAGTGCATGAACAGAAAGAAAAGAAAGGGCAACACAAAATTCGGGGGGGGCGGGGGGGGGAGGAACTGTTGAAACTAAAAGAACAAGAGATATTTTACAATGTTTAGACAGTACTAAAGTCTATTTAAAATAAGAGTCTTCATGTTCAAAGAGCAAATATACTTGCTTTATATAATGATGACCTTTGACGGCCATTAAGAGCCTTCAGCCCTTACTCAGCTACAGTTCCCATTAAAGTTGATGAGTATTTTGCCTGGGTAAGGGGATTTAGGATTAAGCACGGAACAAAGTACAGTTCAGAAAAGACAACTGATTACCAACAGTATCGAAATAGAAACTAAAAAGATAACGGATTCTGAACCATCAGAGACTGCAAGAGAAGTTACTACAAGATAATAGCTAGTACAATGAAGCAGCTTATGGCAGAATGTCCACTTAAACATCTCCTCTTTCACAGGTTTGCTTTGTTCCAGTATTAGCTGCATTAACTAGTAAACAGAATATAAGACCATAGGAAAAAGAGTGCTAGTTTCTCAAATCTATACAATAATAACTAAAAGTATATTCAAGAAGCTTCTACTGCCTACATAGTAAAGAGGCAAGATCAAAAGCTTGTTTCTATAAAAATACATCATTACATTTGAGTCAGCCACAAGAGTATGCATGCTAAAGAGGAGCCTTGACACTTGTTTATATGCGTGTTTTGCAAGTTTTAAAGTTCTCTTCCTACCAGCACAAAAAAACCAAACATAAAGGTTCCTTGCAGTTTTTTGTCTGGCAGCTGCCATTATTTTTGCAGATCACTTACTGCTAGTTCATCTTCATCAGAATTGAAGAGATTGTCAAGGTCAGTGTAAGAGACCACCAAGTCTGTTTCATGGAACAGGCTAGTTGATGCAGTGCGAGCATGAGCAGCAATACGTTGGGCATCTATAAAGACAAACAGATTAAAAAACCACTCCAGATTTATACTGAAAAAAGGTCATATTTCAAAAATTATTTCCATACCTAACAAGAAAAAAAAGAAAGAGAAAAAAGGAAGAAACTCCTCTGTTCTCAGTTCCCCTCATCTTATACACGGATTTTAAGTCAACATATTTATTTGTAATATTTAACAAAGAAAAGGTGTTTTCGAGTAGATTCTGAAGAGACAGGACAAAATAATCCATAAGTAAAAATTTTTACAACCTATTGAAGTCTATCACCTATTAAAGGGAGCATTAATATAACACATTTAAAAAAATAAAAAATAAAATCTCTTTACCTTGCTTGACAGAAGGACTAAATAGAGACATAGCATCCTCTCCTTCATGAGATAGGACTGTAACACTAGATGTCCCGTCCTCAACCTATATTAAAAAAAAAGGGGGGGGGGGAAGAGCAAAGTCTGTTTAAATGAACTGTTGAGAGAGGGGAATTTATCTGACTATGGGATTTTTTTACATTGGGATGTATCAGGTTCTCAGCAGCCTTCTAGCTCAGCAAGATGTAGCTTGAGGGTCAGGTTAGTTGTACCTGCCCAGGGAGAAGGAAGCCTGGAATACAACAGCCCAGCAACACATAGAGGAAGAACATAGGTGAAGTCTTGTTTCTTTGTGTTGGGTATAAGCAATGTAATTTAAAAATCAAGATGTAGATTCTTGCTACAGCACCTTATTGAAAAACCATTTAAAAATCAAATGCTACACATTAACTATACCAGTAACTATCAATAAAGGAGCGCATACATACTGAAGTCCTATTTCATAAACTGATTTCATATGCAAGCTCCTAATTCAGAGTGAGCGAGCAGTTTTAAGTAGCAGCCTTAGTTATTCCTTGCTAATGTACAAGAAAAAAAAGAAGAAAAAAGAAAAAACTCACTGTCCAGGCAACTAGCCAGAGTTCAGCCCCACTTATTCCTCTAAGCTTTCCACAAACGAACAAAGCACTTGCCTTGTTCTTACACTCTTCCCCAAGTATCTGCAATTGCCCATTTCTAGAGAAAGACTACCAAGCTAGATGGATTCTGGTTCTGATCCAGCAGTATTCTTCCAGTCTAAGCCACAGACTCTGGTGCAATAGCATCACCAGTGTGCTGAAAAAATTTAGATGGTATCGTTAAGTACATGCTATGTACCTTCATCGATCGATTCCGTTTAAACATAAAACTTTTTATTTTTTAAATTTACTTCTATATATACACAGCCAGAATTCAATTACATTTGGTGACTAAAGTAGTTTGTTTTAATCCCATCATTAATTTGTATTCTCGCTCCTTTACTCACCTTGTGTTTCTTTCCAGCTTCCCTCTCAATGTTCTGTCTATCTTTTTTACTGTCAGGAAATAAGAATTCCACATCACCATCAACAAATGCATAAGGATCGATTTCAGGTTCCTGGTCAGCTTCTGATACTACTGCCGTAAGGTATTGGTTTTTACTCTGATACTGTTGCACCAGTTCATCTGAAACCTTTAAAGGTTTCCTACATTGCACCATTAATCTGTATAGAAGCAAAAAAAGAATTGGTTATTCATGAAAATATTTTTGCTATCCGTGACGCATTACTACATTACCCCCCCTCCTGCCCTGCCCCCTAGAGCAGTCCTCTGAAACACCATCACACAATTTTTTTAATTAAATAAATAAATAAATAAATAAATAAATAAATAAATAAATAAATAAATAGAACACACACTATCTTCCCTTCTCTTTCTGCTCCATCCTAACTTCTGAACATTTTTGGGAACAATATGAAATCATTAGTCATATAGTATAGCCTCCTTACGTACATGTCAGACTTAGCACTGTGATTCATTCTTTCATTCTTCTCATCTCTCCTCAAGCAATGTCAACTCAGATAAAGATTAGTAATTCATCTCAGGTCATAGCTGTCATTTACTAGGAAGTAAAAGTGCATTAAACTATCCCCTACAAAATCTTCATCATTAAAAAAAAAAAAAAAAAAAAAAAAAAAAGACTTACTAATCCCCATCCACACCCAAACAAGTTATCAGAAATTAATGATTAAAGCTGAATTTTCCATTTTCCATTTTTAAGAGTCTAATTCCTGATCATTTAATTCAGTTTAATCTAGAAAGTCAGTATGTCTTACAATACCCAGGTGAGTCTAACACAAGGGCACTTTTAACCAGCAGATGCAGCCACCCTGATATTCTGTTGTACATGTGAAGTCTGGCTATCCAAAAAGCTCAAGTAATAACTATTCCTAAAGCACACAAATGCCACTACATTAGTCATTTACAGTACTTAACCCAAATATAAATTAAGCTGACAAGACAAACACCTGAATTACTAATCAGAATAAACATACACACATTTGCCATTGTCAGTACTCTTAACATTCAGAGCCAAAAATGGAACAGATGAGCGCACAGACCTTAAGGTTTGCCAGGACTATTGGTTTCACAGATGTAACTTTCACATTGCACCAAAGAGATATCGGCAAGCCAGAAGTTATCACAAGCTGTGTTATGAGCATTACCTAGCCACATGCCCCTCTGGCTTCTGCCCTCCCCCCAATTTATTTATGCATGCCAGTACACAAGAGGGGCCAAGCAAGGAAAGCCTGAAAAACAGGAGAAATCTTTCAGTAGCGTCAGACCTATGTAGCTGCACAATTTATGTTCAGAAATTGCCTTTCTCCCAAACAGTAACAAAATGACCAGTGAGAGAGACTCCTGGAAAAGTTTCAAATGCCAAATGCAAAAGCATACATTGCAAGGATGCAGATTACTGAGAGATACTTCCTTACAGGATTACTTCATACTTCAAGTCCAAGTGATACATAGGCTTCAACACATCTCTTTCCTTTTTCAAACGCCTATTCCAAAGAAAACACTATCCCATAAGAAGCCAAGATCTCCAGCAATCAGTACGGGCTGGGTTTAACAGCCTAGCTCTAGGCACTATCTGGAGTCTAGAATAAGACAAGTTTAAGGTTCTTCTCTGAGAGACCAGAAAGAAAGAAAAAGTGTGATAAAGGATACTAAGTAGTCATGGACTTGAAACTCTGCACACAAAGAAACACAGGGATTCCTTAGAGTTCCTCTGTGTCTTGTACGCCCCTGTCAATATTAAGTGGAAGGAGTAGAAAGGACAAATCTCAGATGTTAAAAATCTCCCTAGAAATAAGTTTTCCAAAGAAACACCCTAATTTCAACATTTTTATTAAATTCAAAACAGATTGCCACATAGCATCTCACATCTAACAAGAAGGTCAAACCTGTCCATACTGGTCCCAGCAACAGTCTCACTACAATATTTACTAGGCATTAACATCCTGACAAACTGTGCAATGTATGTAGATTTTTGGTCAAGAGCTGCCGGCATTTATAACTGAAGTAGCACTTGATAAGAGTTCAAGATTTCCTCTTTTCTACATCTCAAAAATTAACAGAAAGGGTGGGGGAAAATATTCTAGGAACAAAGAATTAAACACCAGGAAAAAAAACAGCAAAAGAAATCAGCTGTTTCCAGTATTTTTAAGCACTGAAGAGGAAAAAAGTTAATAGCAAGATATTCTGAAAAAATACATTTGGTAAATTGTTGAATTAAGTCGCAGACCACACGAGGAAAGACAATTTCTTCAACAGCTAAAAGAAAGTTTTGAATCAGATCTTCCTCTGTCTAGTAGGCTGAAATCAATTTTTAAAAATAAGTGCCAAAATTCTATAAATGCACATCTTGAGAGCATTATCAGATATGCATTAGCTAATGTAAACTCTTAAACAATAGTCAATACAAAAAGATAGGGCTGACAAAACACTCATCAAAACAGAGCAACAGCTACAACATATTCATTCCTGCCCACAGCTTTCCTAAGCAGCAAGATTCGGCATGAGTGCCGTCCACGGCTTTCCCCGGCAGCAGGGAAGCAGACAACCAGCATTTCAGTCTTGCGGGTAGCCACTTCAGCTCCGCCATCACAAACTAAACACACTGCTTCTTCTGAAAAAAGCTAATAATTTGACATCATTCACACCAAGAGTCTCCTTTCATCTGAACAGAAGAAAAAGAGGGAAAAAATTCTAGGCCAAAAACAGTCTTCAGGCAACTGAGTTGACAGAGGCACCTCTGGGTGCATTCACAATAATGTGTTTGTACCTGGATCACAACTCTAAGCCAGCTTGTCACCTCTGCATCCAAGTCCTAATCGTGTAAAATTTACGTTGCTATTAACAGTCCTGTTAGCACCTGTTGCTTCCTATTACCATCCATTTCCTGCAGCATTCCTCCCTCAAGCTAGAAGTCCTCACAATGAAGTGTTGTAAGAGATGGGTGATGAGCAGGAAACCTTAGGTAGTACAATTGCAAGGGAAACGCAACTCATAGGGCCAAGTGGTTTTGTTTAGGGGTGTTTTGTTTTGTTTAAGCTGGGACAGAAAAGCCATTTTGACCCCCTCTGCAGTTAAACGCGATTCACACAGCTACCCTTGCTTTGACTCAAATTTAACACTAAAAACACTAGTATCATTCTTTTGGTCTGTTGCCTCTAAACTCCATAATTTATCACAACTTAGGCAGTATCAAAACAGTGACCAATTCCTTTATCCCGAGTGAAAAAAGTCATCAGCAGAGTGGAACGTTTTAAAATTTAGTGTTAGATACCATTTTCACTTTCAGAAATAAATCCAATTTATTAAACAAAAACTTTTTTAAACAGTATCATTATAAACCTACATGTTTTTACTTCAAACAATCATACTAGCTTAAGTAAAAATAGCACATAAAAGAAACAATTCAAAAGATCTCAAATGCATTTCCTATAGCTTAAAGGCTGAGCATCTACAGTCTTGACTCTCTCAATGTTTCTTCAAAGTAGACAAGCTTTGTGTAATGAATGAGGGTTTCTTGTAGAATCTGATGTCCAAGAGCACTAAAAGCAGACACACCAGTCACCTTCTTTGAAAGATAACCTCAAATCCTCAAGTCTGTTCAACAACAGGACCAAATCACAGAGAGAATGAACCATCTGCAAGAATGCCAATTTGTGTGTTCCTTATTGCCAGCAGATACTTCTGACACTAAGTAGCAGCTGTGGCCTATGTTAAAGTTAATGTCTTCAAGGAAACAAGATTAGCTTCTTTACTGTTCCCAACAGTCATTTAACATACCAGTTTTCAAAAAATCTAAGAGCTCTTCTGAATAAAGAGGAGTAGAACTGAGGTAAAAGAACTTTAACAGGATGTATCTGCAGTTCAGCCCATCCATGCTTTTTTATTGCTGAAGTATTAAAATGAGAAAGTTCTCTCCCCTCTTTCTTATTTCTTTTTTTTGAGGGAGGGAGGAAGGTGGCAGGGTGAGGGCACGACACTACCTTACAGTCCCAAATATGCACAGTTTGGCTACAGATTAATTTTACAGTAGAATAAAATGCATTCATCCTCATTCGGATGAGGAAAAAATTTAAAGTCATTTACTACACATCACTACACATTTGACTCGCGCTTCACAAGTATTACCTCCTCATACAAGGATGGCACAGAAAGTCAGGCTCACACCCAGCAATATGGCGTGAGCTGATGAGAACATCATTTTGCTTCAGTGAGAAGCCTACTCATAACAAGAAACTACTGCCTTCTGATGACAGACAAGTGTCTCTAACTTAAAAATCAAAGTTAACTGTTTTGGTATTTCTGTTCATTTCCTCACTTTCTCACATTACTACTGTAGAATTAAGTGCTACTTACTCTGTAACTGATGTTATGTTTTCCTGTCCAGTAGGTATTACTGGATCATCCCTCAACTTATCATTTGGAAGCTGAGGTGGTAAGAACTCTACATCCTTTTTCTTTGGGACTTTATAATATTTCCAAGTAGTATCAGCTTCATCTTCCTCCAAATTCACTGCAGTACCAACATACATTGTAGGTTCTATGACTTCAGGGAATTGAGCTGGGAAAGGCTGAGACAAGCCATCAAGTCTGTCTTCCATTGTTTTTGTAGGAACCAAGGGATCTGGTGTTGGCATCTGATAGAAATGTTGACTTTGAGGAGTAGAAGGAGCTTTAGACACCCCTTCATCAACTACATCACATGGGTGAGGACTAAGCGGTGGTGGCTGAGGCGAGTTTGCCATTTCAGCATTATGCATTTGAGGAGTCTTTGCTACATCATTAGTTCGGATATTTGAAAATCTCACTTGACTGTCTGATGCAGTCATCACAAGCCTCTGACTTGCTGAATCCGCCTCCATAGCAACATCATCGCTGATAGACACACGATGATGAAAAGGAGTCAAAGGGCGTTTTTGTGGTTTATCCCCTTTGTCTTGCTTCTCATTTGTCTTGTGCTTTGGAGCTCCTTGCTGTTGCTGGCCCACAGGTGGTGCCTGCCCCTGTTGACCTGAATTTCTTGGTTTGAGATTTTTGTGCCTGCAGAATGAAAAAAAGTGGGGAAAAGTACTTCACATTGATCTTTCAAATATGTCTCCCATAGTGTCTAGTGTCTTATCACTAGATAAGAACCAGCTTCTAAGCCATTAAACGGCTGATTACAGAAGTCTGGAACTGATGCCACACTGAAGCAGAACTGCCTCTTTCTGACCATAAGTTTATTTCAAAGGCTCAAGTAGCATTGCAAGATTTTAAAATAATTGAAAAAAAAGTCTCATGAGCCCAACATGCATGCAATCCTTGTAAAGGTAGGTTAAGAAATAGTGCCTTCAGTTAACAGAAATAATCACATCAAAATCACACAGAAGTTGCTGTGAACTTTTGCCAACACTGCTAAATCAGTAGCATAACATAAAAATTAGCTAAGATACTTCTTGCATTCAAGCGTCACTACCAGCTGAAAGTACTTTGCAAGTCTTTACTTAAGGTTAAGGAATGGAAGATTAACATCAAGAATCTAGAAGTCAAGCTGCAGTCCTATAAAAAGCTATTTATCCATTAATATAGCAAGCATGGAAAAAACCTCGATGTCTCAACTCCATTAACAGAGTTGATTTTAAGAGTATAAACGTATCCGAGTTTAAAAATGTCATCTGGCAGTTCAAGTAAGTATAAGTATTTCTCCAATCTGACTTTTCACAAACAGTACTTTCATGATGTGCGAGAGAACCAAGATGCCAACTTGCTAGATCATTTGCCAGAATAAAAGATATTAAATATTAAAACCTGGAATGAAACATCTATGATTAAGCTATTCAACTGCATGAGCATCTTTAATGTCTGGGTAATCTCTGTCATTCTGCAGTCAGGAAAGTTGAAAAGCAGGCATCTTATATTAAAAATGAGGATCAAGTAAGAACAAAAGATGAGAGCTATCAAGTCATTTCTCTTGAGGAAACCGCATATTTTAAATATTTACCTCACACAATTAATTGTCAGTTTTCTCTTAATAGTGCTATCATACATAACTTCTCCTTTAACAGAATATTTATTTCTCCTCCACCTTCTAGTACTTCTCAGGCTGGTAGTATCTATCAATATCTGAACTTAAAACAACCATTTCAAAGGAGAAAAATGCTTTTCTTTGAAAATGCTACAACCTCCAGACATCAACTTTTGAAGATTCCAATATTCAATCTGCAAGGTAATCAGCATAATGATTTAAATCACAGAAAGTGTTCAAGTGTTTGCAACACCTTAGTCACTTGAAGATTAATATTCTACAATAAGTACAAAAATTGAAACTTCACTAAAATTAACCCTGCTTCCATTTATTTTAAACACATGCCCCAGGAATTCAGTATTTTGCAAGTAGCAGATTTTTTTTCATTGTTGTCAAAATCCAATGCTACAACCACCTTACTTTTGACTAATGGCTTTTCTCCTTCAAGGCTAATGTCACAGCCTACTATAGGAGATTTAGTTCCTAATAAATATGCATTTCTTCTCCATTACAGCCTGAGAAGTTTGCCTATCTGATATTTTCTGTCCTTACACAAGTGGGAGGAATTCTAGACCAAGACCTGGACATCGTCACTGAACTGCCAGTAGGTCCACTCAGATGACTCACTCTAATAAAGACTCTGTATTACCTTAATGGGCAAACATTTCAAGACCCACAATGACATTTAGGACAGAGGGAAACAAATTTGGATACAACTCTCATGCAAACATCTATTCTTAATTATTTCCAAAGTAGTCATCAGGAGTCTTCTCCTGAGCACTTCAATCTCAAAGTACATTGCTGGACTGCAGGCATGCCAAGTACTGTACCTTGAACAATTGCAATTTGTCCGCTGTGTGGCTTCAACAAAATCCCAGGATGCTACCTTGTCAGCCGTCTCTTCATCACACAAGCCATTTGATGTAGCGGAGTATTTCCGCCTATAATTCAATATTGGAGAGTTATTTGGGAACAACATGTACTCTTTCCTTTCCTTATCCTCTATCAAACCTCAATAGCAGTTGTGTGATACAGGATTCAAAGACAGAAATAACAAATAATCCTTTACTAACACAGAGAAAGAAAGAAACCAGTAGTTAAAAGCAAATTAACTTTAAAATGTTTTAAAACTAAGGGTAAATCATATTCTACTAGCAGCCATAGTATCTTTGCCAGAATCCCTTTCAACAACAAATAAACATAAGATGATGTATTTTTCATACTTGTTCTGTGCTCTATTCATATTGCATTCTTGCCAAACTCTGTCCACCACTTGATTGGCTAGTTTTCTAGGTATTTTGCCACCATGATGGCTAGTACTGTCAGAGATAAATCCATCAGAAACGGAAGAAAACTTCACCCATTTCTGGGCGCATTGAGGATCAACTGAAAAACAGTACCAGAGAAAAGAAAAATAGTTTTAAGTAATGAGTTAATACACTCAGAATCTTTATTATTCCAAAGTAATTCAGCCAACACTGGAACATCCTGGGAAGAAAGCATCTTCTTAACTCTATATTAAGGAATAAGAACAGATACTGGTATAGTAGAAGATTATTAGGTATAGGAGAGGATTATTATAACATAATTAGTTTGCATAAAATTAAAAAAACACCTAGGATATATTTACATTAAAATAAGGTTAGCTATTCCTTACTTTTCCAGAAACTCTGCAGACCTGAAATAGAACATTGCTCATACACTAGGAAAACTTGAGCATAGCTACCTCTTAGTGAATTTAAGAGCATTCAGTAGTCCCCTGAAGCCTACTCCTTTCAGATGTTATGGAACATCAATTGCTGCCTTCAAAACAAACTGTTTTTGCCACCTGACTAGTGTTTTTCCGTATGCGACAGATACTGGAAAGCACAGATCTCTCAAACTCTCCTGACTTCAAGCACCACACACACACACACAAAAAAAAAAAAAAAAAAAAAAAAAAAAAAAAAAAGGAAAAAAGCTAAATATATGTTTCAGAATAGACCTCAAGTAATTAGTAGCAGGGGCAAAAGTTCCAAAACACTACAAACTTCCAAAGCAGTGGTCTGTATACAAAGAGGTGTTTTGCACAGCTGTACAGTTTGATCACACTCTAATCATTCTCCTCCTTCACAGATTAGGATACCATTATAAACTTTCCTGTTTTACAGCTTAGGGGAAAAAAAGGAGAAAAAACATGAAACAAACACTGCCAAGATGACCCTTGTCAAGTGAGGGTAAGAGAAGCAAAATAAATAAATTAATTAATTAAATAAATAAGGAATCCTTGCCTTGTATATAAACTATTCCGAAAATGCCAACAAGCCCTGACCTCTCTAAGTTAAAACAGTTTTCAGTGATCACTACTTACAGTTCAGAAGGCATACAGCCTTCCTAGAAACTTAACAGGGACATTTCCTAGGGCAGTGAAAAGGCCAAAAATGCCACCTTTCTTGATACTGACTGAGATGCATAATGGAGTTTAAAAAACTACTCCAAAATATACACAGCAAACAATCGTGACCACAGAAACATGAAAGGACTGGACAACAGCATCAAGTACAAAAGTAGTCCACATTTTCCAACTTAAAAAAACTCCATGCATTTTACTACAACAGATACCAAAACCACATTTATTTACTCATGTAACAAGTTAGTTGTACAGAGAACAGACATATCCTTTCCAAATACTGACAGATACAAAGGAGAAACCCTCAAAATGATTTTCCACATGAAAAGATAATTGTATTATACCTGTTTGAACTTCCTCCGGGGATGTCGGTGGAGTCAAAGTTACTGAGGACATGGCAGGATCTCTTGTGGAAGCAGGCACTTGGTGGACACCCAAGCAAGTAGTTGAACAGTGAGACGCCCCAACAGTGCTAGGAGCAGGGATGTCTGTCTGAGGAACTAAAATGAAGCATGCTGGGTACACCATTCGCACACCAGCTGGAAAGAGAAGGGAAAGAAAAAAAAAGCAAAAAATAAAAAATAAAAAAATAAAGCAAGTTGATTTTACCGTCAGCTTCATCCTCAAGCACTAGGTAAAGGCTGACTTGGAAGTTTTATAGGTCTACAAGAAATTCTATAAAATTCCACTTGAACACAAAAGCATGAGAGAACTAAGTCACACTGTAACACTGTATCTCTTTTTGCTGTATTACAACTACGAAACCTATCTGAATAGGACGCTCAGATTGTGAGATTTAATATTTGCCTTTACAACAAGGCCTACATCATCCTTTCAGGAGATCCAACACTTCTGTGTTCACTGTGCCAAAAGCTGCTGCTTGCAACATTACAGGGTACTCTTGACAAAAAAAACTTGGATTTAGAATAGTCAACAAAAGAACAATTTTTTACCAGCACTTATTCTTTCTATCTACTAAAGCATTGTTCTTAGACAAAAAGGCTCCTTTCTCACCCTCATCACTAATTTATAGTTTGCTTTGTTCAGAAGATACCGGAGGAAGAATTAAAGAAAAAAGAACATTGCATAAACAGGCAGACACAGCCCTGGTATCCACGTGCTACTACTTGCTTCTATCATTTTATTTCATAAAGAAGATTGAGGACCTATTTTTAGCATCACTTAAAACTGACAATGTTCCCATCCCCACCATCATCAAGGTCTCCAGGCATCGCTGCAATACAAGCTTGTATCACTTATTACAGAGAAACGATTACATTACTTAGCAAATCAAAGGTCAGTACCCAACAGTGGAGGAACAGACTACCATGTCCCAGAGGATTAGATTTTAGGGAACAGCAGCAGATAAATGCAGTGCCTCAGTACTTTAAGTTCTCCAGGATTGTGATTTTGAAGAAATCCCTGAAAGGCACATCTGCTCTTTTTGAATTTGCACAGAAATTGAAACAGCACAACATGCTTTTGATGCATCTCAGATGTCAACAGTGAGTGCAGTCTTTATTATTATTTTTTTTCTTTTTAATGATAGTCTTACTTCTCAGAGCCCATTAAAAAAGTTCCTCCAAATAGGTCTGCAAAGCCCACTTTATGAAGTCACCAATTTTAGATAGGCTTGAGCACTAAACAGGGAAACAAGAGACCAGCAGCTGTTGCAAACGTTTGCAAAAGAATAAAATGTGTTCACTCTGGTATTCAAAATTGAAGACCTAATCATTCAATTTATTTAATTAACAGGTAATCAGACCACGCACCAACGAGGACTTCCACAGCAGCTAGAGAATCATCCTCCCAATCCATTTCTTCTTGTTTTTCCTCAGATACCTCCTTCAAGTTAGATGTGACAGGATAGAACTGTTTCCATTCACCAATAAGCTTTTTTGTCGATGAATCAGAAAGCTTAAATGATTGCCCTGTGAGCGTGCCATTTAATCCAAAGGGACTTAGAATAACTACAAAGACAAATACAGATGTGTTAAAGACTACATTTAACCATACTTTACTCTTCCCCGTTGAAAAAGTATTACTCTCCAGACTAGATAAACCACTTACTATTGCTAAGTTAGAATGCACCTTGATCACATTTTACTACGCTAAATCTCAAGTTGTTGATAGTAGGTATGTATTGTCAAGTGTATATGCTGAGAGCCAACGTACCACAAGGCTGATTACAAATTAATCTGTTTAAACAAACAACGAGCAAATTTTCGTCCTGGCTACCAGCAAATCGGTAACATACAGGTGGGATAAAGAAACACAATTTCAAATTCTGACAAAGTTAAGGTGTTTCCCCATCCTTTCATTCTGCTTGGTACAGCTACAACAACAATGCTATGTATATACCAGAAGTAATCTGTTTCATGTTTAGTCTTGTCCATATTAGGAAAGCACAGCTGCTGTTAAATTGCATCAAAGAAAGCAAGTTTGAACACTGAGCATTAATAAACAAGGGCAGTGTGTGGTCACACAGGAAAACCAATTTCTTTAGCCAGCACAGGTGTGTCTAAGTCAGTGAATGATCAAACAGACAGCCCACTAACCAGCTTCAGGCCCCATCATTCCTTTGTCTTCAAGGGGACAGCCTGCACCTGCTGCTGGAACCAAAGGAATTTATAGGCAAGGAAAAGCTAAATAAAAGAGGAAAGGGGAGTGAGGAAAGTTAGAAACAAGTTTCTAAAAAAGCGGTCAAGGAAGGTATGAGAGGGTTAAAGAGGACATTAAAAACATTGTTGAAAAAGTAAAATATTTAAGTCACCAATTGGAGAGTACTTGGAAATTAATTGTATTCTATCAAGAAGAAATTTGGCTATAGTGCCAGAAGAGTAATATGGCAATCATCCACCTGCAGGAGATCCAAGACACACCAACTGTTTTTTGGCTGGCTATATCAAGACAGTGGAAATTTGGGTAGAAAAGCTGACCAACACAGAAGAGCATACCTTTACTCCTCACTTCCAGTTTTTGCTTTAAGTCCTCATTCTGATAAAGGATTGATTAATTTTAATACTCAAAACTGACCGGCAAAACTTACCTTGAAAAGGGCTGTTAGACTGCTGGGCAAGAGTGAGGTGTTCTTCACTAAGCAGGTACACAGGTTGATGCTGACTGATTTCCACACTGGTGCAAACATTGCTATCTCCATGTAAGAAAAAGGTGAATGAGCAGGACAGGTGCTCACTGGGGAAAGAGGGGAAGTAAAGGGGAAAAAAAAAGTTTATCACTTAAAAATTAAGAAATTGATGACAATCACACTAATTTGAAGGTATTTCCTCCCAAAATATTAAATAATGAGTACTCAAAAAAAACCACCCTTCTATCTAAATAAAGTACTAAATACACATTCCCTTACAACATCTACAAAGTATTCCAGCATTAGTCAAGAATATAAAAATCCATCAAGTAGAAAACAAGAGATCCTAAGTGTTCAGTCTCTTTAGATCAAGATTTTATGTTTTAATGTCCACAGGAAATTTAAAATCCAACTTCTTGCAAGTCCATTTAAAGAAAGCAAATTATAACTGAACATTTTATATGTATCTATTTCAAGATATCTTATAAATATTTTTTTAAACCTAGGTTTAAAAATAGGGTCTCCTATCACAGATCCACTAAGTAAATTTATGTTTTAAGATTTATATCAAATATTTGCAAAAAAGTAGCTCCTTTAAAAGTGTGAAGAGGAAAGGAAACAACTTTGGGAGGTTTTCTTGTTCATTTGAGGGGAGCTATTTTTTAAAATGAACCTCATCTTCATGCTCCTGAAGTCATTCAAGTAACTAAAAATGAAATTCCATACCTACAGTCAAAAGGGAAGATGATATCAACTTAAAAAATAACAACCCTATTTAGCAATGACTTAAGTTAAAGCAAATACCTGTTTTATATCAGATGCTTCACTTATAACTTATGTTAGCAGAGAAGCCAGAGATAAGCTTAAAAGAAGTCCTGTGCAGCAAAACTAGACAAATATATCTCCTCTATACAATTCTGAATTAAAGTCTGTTAATGATGTGCTGTGCATAGCTAGTTATCACCTTAGTAAAAGCTCTCCCCTACCAAGATCAGGTTCAGAGACATCCCAGTTTTTACAGCCCTGTCTGCTGTTTTGTTATGAAAAATACAGTTAAGCATCTGCAAGTACAACTATCATAGTCCTCAGTAATACATCCAAATCATTTGAGTGTCTTACGTGAAATATAGTCTACTAGTTTTAAATAAAGGCCAGGAAAAGAATGGAAAAAAAAAAACAAAATCAAGGAAAACAGAAAATTTAAGATCTCTGCCAAGGCACGTAAATAGTACATCTTCATACCCAGTTCCATCCAAGTTACCTCTGATTTTATTCATTTAAAGGAAGTTGTACAGGCATGGCAATTTTGAGTTATATTAGCTTCAAATTACCTCAAGCGTCTGCTAGACCAAAAGACTCCCACAGATGTTTAAGAGCAAGATGATGTTATTTACAAGGGACGTTAAATTAGGTCTACCAAAGCATTTGAGT
Source organism: Rhea pennata (assembly GCF_028389875.1). NCBI lineage: Eukaryota > Metazoa > Chordata > Aves > Rheiformes > Rheidae > Rhea > Rhea pennata. The sequence goes on from NC_084682.1 coordinate 3,577,857, forward strand.
AATACAAGAATGAAAGTCAGGGAAAACCTTAAAAAGTACTTAATAGACCACGGAATATAAAATAACTCCTTTTCCATACAGAAGACAGTATCAAGCACCTGCTCAGTCTCATTAAAACAAAAAGCCATGGGAAACAAACTAACTGAAGCGAGGCAAAATAGCAGATATTAATATAATAGCAAAATCAAATGGAAAAGTCCTTCCATGAACTACAGTCATCCTAAAAAGACTATAGGAAGTTAACACTACCATTTCTCCAAAAAAAGAAAATTAGATCCCATCAATTAAGAAGCCTAGGATTGAGCACATGCTCTCTGAGCTTGTGAAATGCCTATATTTATTAGACTACAGCACGAGAACACAAACCAAGTTTTGCATATCTGAAAAGGTTACAAACAGGCCTCTAGGCCACTGAAGCACTGAAACTCCAAGTGCCTAGACAACCCTACTGAACCCCCACAGGCACTGGATACTTTTTCATTGGCATTTTCCATTGGCATTTTCCAGATGTCTCCTCCACTGGGAGGTAGATAGTAGGTCAGAAAAATTTGAGGGCGGGAGGAAGTTTCCAGAATTCTGGTATTTGGAATTTTCTAAATCTCAACTCACCCCCCCCCCCAAAAAAAAAACAAACAAAAAAAAAAAAAAAAAAAGGCAAAAAGCAACCACCAGAGTTGCTTCTCACCATCCCAATGAGAAGGCAGGCAGGCTAGTGTCAAAGGAATGGGTTCAAGCACCAACAGATTTCAATTAGATAATTAAAACACTTCAAGCACGAGAACACCCACAAACTGTTCAGGGAAAAACAAGCAGTTCAACACAACATCTTTTATAATAAAAGCTTAAAGCAGGCCATGAAGTGACCTTGATGAGTAACTGCTCTAAATGGCTGGCCTTGACTGACTGGACCATAAGAATTTTCAAGGTGCATCAGGTCCGCAGTGGCACTCCAACCAGCTGTGCAGTGTTTTCCTAGGAACATGAAAGTCAGGATCCAGATATACAAGTTGATTATCACCCTTCTCTGATAACAACTTTGCACAACTGCTTCAGTAATCCAGCTCCAGACAGTATACTTGCTACAGGTGAAATATCATTCTGGTCTGGAATCCCAATAAAGTTAGTTTCCAAAATCCAGCAATAATTGAGCTAAGCATCTTGTTGTTGACTTGAAGTTCAAGTGAAGTTCAAGTGAAGCCAAGAGTCACGTGGTTAGCAAACACCACTAAGTTCAAGTATGGAAATCTGATTAAAGTTTAATCTTTATGCAGATAAGTGAAGACAGATCTTGTCAAATAGAATTTTAATTTAAACCCATATTGGACTGTTAAGGTGAAATAGTGGATAGTGCTGTTTTTCAGAGTGATATGCAGCAGTTTAGAAGGTTAGTATAGATGAAGCAAAGTTTTAAAGTAAAAGCACATATTCTTTAAATACATTGTAAATGTGATTCAGCTATGTCTCATGTAAACACAAAATTACTGCAGAGATGAAGAACAGCCATTTGTACTATAATTGGGAAGAACTCAGAAAAATCAAGACAAAGAAAAGAATCAGTAAGATAACAGAAGCATTTCAATTGGCTACAGTGCAAAACTAGTCCTAAATAGCAGCAAGGAAAATTCAAGGTCATCATGTAAAAGCCAAAATAATAAATAAAGGGCAAAAAGAAAAGAGCTCATCTCCCCCACTCAGCAGGAAAGAAGTCTCAATAAATAAATAACAAAAAGTAAGAGAGTAGTCATTGTTGCCACTGACATCATTCTAACAGCTTTGGCATGAAAGCTGCAAGCAGCTTTGTTATGAATTTTTCACTAATTCTGCTTATAAATTTAAGTATTAAACAGCAAAATCATGCACACCACCTTAGATTTTTTTGTCAGTATTTCCAGAGATGCAGTGAGGACATTTTATGGAGAACAATCAGATTTTATCTCCTATTAGAAAAGTACAGTAACATACTGCCATCCTTAAACTCAAGCTACTGGAAGCAGATTTCCACATGGTGCACAGACACAGTATCTCCTGAAAATGTGATAACCTTCTTTAAACTAAAGGCCAACACAAAGGCAAAACTAGTACTTTATGAGGCCAAACACAGCATTAAGTTTCTTGCTAACTAATCATGCTCAGGCACTATTTCTTCACATTTAATGTCATCATTGTGAGACTATAAAACTTCAGGAAAAACATTAATGCATATGAAAGAAATCAAACATACCAAAATTCCTGGCAAGGGAGTAGAAAAAAGAAGGAAGATGGAACCAGTGCTATGTTACTGGATGCCCTGTAGATATCATTTTTCATTTGGAGACTAAGCAATATATTTTATTTTATATATATATATGTATATATATATATATATATACATATATATACACACACACACATATATATATAAAATTTTAGTTAGTTAGTACATTTGTACATTCTCAAATTCCTTAGCTTCAAGACGTCCACTGTACGCGATGGCAGTGTCACCTCCTCAACCTCAGTTCAGGAAGAATATTACCAAACCTTACTGGTATCTTAAAAAAAATAAAATAAAATAAAAAATAAAAAATCCACCATTATTAACTTTTTATTTCCTATCCTCAGTGGCTCGCATCACAGCCAGCAATTCTAATGAAGCAAGGAGAGGAGATCCTTCAGCCTGCTTAACTGGCCAAAAAGCATTTCACTTGGGGGTAAATAAGCAAACTGCTTCTACAATTCAGTTAGTACCAGAGGACACAAATGGAGGGAAAAAATGGTGGTTTCCTGCCAACTAACAAAGATTTCATCCTATATATTTATTTGCAGACATTTTTCTTAAGTAGCTCAGAAGGTCACTAGATAATTTCTGGAGAGCATCTCGTAACCATAATATATATTAAGACCTATACAACAGTGCTCAGAAGTTAAATTCTGTCTGCATGCAGAGAGAATTAACTAAAGGCCTTGAGGAACAGATACACCAAAAAATAAAAGCCTGCACTAAAGCTCCTAATCAGTCGCTACTTTTTTGGTACTTTTACAGTATGATCAGGTATTGCTGCACATGCATATGTAATAAGAGCGGAGAACAGAATTTCAATGGAAAATTCTGAAAACAAAAATACTACTCCCAAATGTCTCATTCTGTTCCCTCCCACCCCTGAATATGAAGCTATTCTATTAATATTTCTAACCGAGGTAATTTCACTGAAGTCTAATCAGAACTCTAACATTAATAATCCCTTCTCCAATACTGGTAACAGACCTCTAAATATCTATGTTAATGAAATTTGTCATCAGAACGAGCATTCTTTACAAATTATTCGATCTGCACACAACACAGTTCAGTCAGAAAGCATTCTACCACCGAAAGCAACTTATTTTTATTTAAAACATTTAAGAGATTCTTCAAAAACAACGCTGTTTTAAGTATTCTTCAGTCCTCCTTGTATTCCATTAAGATACATCTGTATGAACAAGATTTTTGATTTCCCAGATTTCATCTGCTCCCTCACCTAAATCATAGAAAACAACGACACGTTTTAGTTCAGAGACAAAGGATTGTGTGATTCCATGTGAGGAGAAACAAATTGATTTAGACATAGTGAATGCAATTTCTACTCTCGCCTTTTAAGAGAAACGGAAGGGAAGGAGGGGAACACACACTAAAATTTACATATACATGAAGTTTCTACATATCCATTAGCAAATCTGAAAATATCTCCTTGATAAAAAGGTAATTAGGCCCGTTTTTCCTCCACATTAGTACTTACATAGAGCTTTATATTTTCAAAATGCTTCACAAACATTAGCTGCATTAGACCCTCACTAATCCACACTTCACTAGATTGCATACTTCAAATCTGCACCACACTACAGCTGAAAGGCAAGTAGACTGCAACATCAGAAGCAACAAGGAAGTCTCCAATTACAACAGTGCAGAGTACATTTAATAGTAAATTGATAAAGCCTTCAAATTTTACAGTTACAATAGAGAGGTCTGTATTCTTTTGTTTTCATAATTATGATCAAATTTTTTCCTATCTTGTCTTTGCAAGTTATTTTTGTGTTGAACCAAAGACAGCTAGTTGAGTTGGAGAACTGCAAATCCTACCAAAATAAGACTTACCGTATTCTCATTAACTACATACGTTATTACTGTTTGCTAGATGAGGAAAACGGACATTGCAGAATTACTTTCTCAGACCTAGCAACTGTCAAAACTAAGATTCTATCATTCCCTTTTCGGTGCCACAGAACACCTTGTCTAGGAACACAGACACATCAGCTAGAGTTTTAAGTCACTCATTAATATGCCTCTCTATTTCAGAGTATTACAGAGAATCTGCCAAGAACTGGGACACACTGGCCAACACCAGACTGCTTTGGAGTATTTTGACCAAGAATCAGTATAACATGACTCACTGACAGCAGTCATCATAAGCGGCAATTGACCTGGCAGTTCCAAGATGATGCATCATAGTTGCCTGAATAGCAGTGTCTCCAAATAGCTATTTTTCACTACAAAATTTAGCCAGACTATTTCAGTATGTCTTTTAAAGGGTATCAAAGAGCTTTCTTTTAAAAGGTGACACTTGCTTTCTACAGTTAATTCATGGGAGGAATGAACACATTCTTCCAATGGAATAGATTCTTTTGGAAAGAGTAAACTTAAATAAAAACCCAGAGCCCTAAAGAAACTTCATATTCATTCTTTTTTCCTTTAGCAAGGCTTGAGGGGCAACACTTGCAACGAGCATAGACTGGACAAAAAACAGATGTGTCAAAGAACAAAAGACTAGAGGAATTACATACCTGATCATACGCTCAACATCACTCATCCTCTTCCTTACACAGTGTTGCACTACATGTTTTGTTCTTTGTTAGTCAACCCTCTAGACTTCCCATCATGGAGAAGAAAGTGAAGCTGCCAAGCCACTCGAGGCTTTCAAGTTCTTGGAAGAGAAGCACAAGCAACTCCCTCAAAACCACCTATCTACTACCTTTTCTTTGCAAGTACTTGTTCAGAACAGTTTGTTGTGACTACATATATCATCCAGGAATAGTCTTCACACTGCAGAGCATTAATGAAGTGAAGTTCTCTCTGCAGACACCTTCATGCCTATACTGCTTCAAAACAAATCTTATTTTGAGATGGCTTTTTCCATTCTGTTCACCATTACATAATCCTGAACTGAGTAAACCCACAATCTTAATTCAGACTAGAAATAAGCAAGAAATTAAATGTTTTAGTGCCTACAATAAGCAAAATATGAAAATAAGTGTTATATTAATGTAGCATCAAAAAATTGCCAGGATTTTTTTTTTTTTTAAGAAAGAAGAGACCAAACAAATAAGTAAATAAAAAGCCAAGAGTGGTGCACTTGTTTCAATTATGAAATACTTTGGGAGGGGTCGATTTTTTTTGAGTGTGGGGGGGACAGAATGGGAGAAATTAGTAGCTGGTTCTCTAAGAAGAAAACACTATCACATATACTCATTATATTGCAGTACTACTTTCTATGATAGGAGATTGAATCACCATTAATCAATTCACAAACATGCTTTTCTTGCCCTTGACTACAAGTTTTCCTGTAACATCAGGGTTTGTATAAGCCCCTATCACAAGGTCTGCACTCCCTTTCAGACACAATGGCATTAATATCCTTTATGTGAAAATTCAAAGAAATTTGAACACATCTGCATTTATATTTTCTAATGAGCTACGTATGCTCCATTTTAACATGAAACAATAACATCTCAAAACACAAATGCTTCTCTAACTACTGACAGTGAGCTGGAACAGCAGACATTTTTCTAAGCATCTCTTTCAGTAACTCCCTATGGTCATGAAGGTAAATATAGCAGAAAGCTGATTTTGATGATAACACAAAGCAAAAAACATAGCTAATAGCAAAGCAGAAAAAAAAAAACTTAGTTCAAAGCGTATCATTAATGACTACTGTCAAAGGCTCTCTAAGTATTTTTCACACAGCTAAGGATGTTTTGTTTTTAGCAAGACTTGCAAGTTAAAATATTTGTTTATTCCATAACTAAGCTGTGTATACCAAATCAAATACAAATGTAATAAATGACCTTTGTTCCACAATTTAGTAAGTCATTTTCACCTCAAAAACTTCCACATTTTTAAAAGTTCATTGTTAACAGGCTTAGCTTCCCGCATAAAAAAAAGGGTTTGAAATAAATTGAGGATTTTTGTATCCTATTGACTGAAAACATAGCATGACTTCTTACCTAGAAGCAAAAATATTTTTTAAATGCAACGCAACTAGAAGTTTATACAGATATATAACACACACGAATATAAATATTTCTCCAGATACAGCAATTACAAGCAATACTACAACAAGAGCTGGCTCTTGTTCCTGTATTTCAGAATCTAAAACAAGACTAATAAAGTTGCTGTCTTACATTTTAGCATCCTTTAATTATTCAGAATGCAAATCTCAATTATCTGAACTTGAGCTTTCACAATAGAACATCCATGTACTATAAAATAACTCAGCATATATTTGGAAAGCAATAATAGCTAGACATTACTCCTTTTTAAAAGTAACATCAGCTTTCAAGTTATTGCTCTGTCTCATTCTGAAACAATTACAAAAACGTTGTTAAGCCAGATATTTATTTTCAAAGTTCAAAACTAAAATGCATTAGGAATTTTTAATTTAACAAAAATCTGAAGTATCTATATGCTTTTGTATTATCATACTGCTCAGCGATGAGATAGAGCACACATTCATTTTTCAAAGCTAAAAACCCAGAGCCATATCATTTTTTCATTTTTCCTGATGAACCAACTACCATTGCAACTTATGCTAAATACGAGAAAACTGCTTTGTGATGTAAAATGCTAAATTTGTCTGCTAGTAGTCTCTGTAGCAACCCAATATTCCAAAGAGACAATCATGTGATCAATGCTCTCAGCTCCTGCTGTTTATCCTGCACTGTCCTACTTACAGCAGCTCTTGATTCCAGCTGTCTACAGTAAAAGGAAAAACATCACCTGCTCTCCTGCCCGTACGTGATGCCAGAACAGCCTCATTAGAGCTGTTGTAAAAAAATGTTGACATTGTTTGATTTAAAGATTAATATAGGAGGGAATTTACACAGCAAGAAGAGTAGAACAGACTTAACAGATTACAGAAAATATCCCCAACAGTATAAAAGAGGAGCCTTTTAGTTTCAACACTTAAGGTTTCACAATAATTATACAAAAACAAAACCTATAGCTACATGTTTTACTTGTTTAGTTAACTCAAAGAAGTTAAATGATGAAGAATTTTGAGTGTTAAACCCCAGAAATCTCCTTTTTCTGTTCCTTAAAAAACCATCAGGGCATGCCTCTGGAGGAAGCAAGAAATTATTCTATTCTATCAAAAGACCACTGAATGGTAAATAGCAAAAAAGGCAGTCAAACACAGCGATAGAGTAGGAACACGGACTCAGGACCCAAAGCTTAATATTCCCTTTGTCTCAAGGGCAGTCAAGACCAACAGACAACAGCTGATCTCCTTCAGAATAATTATTACATTACGAATATAAACATTTCTGAAGTAGGCAATAAGATAATTTCCATGTCCCATTTGGGGGCGGGGGGAAAATTACATACACACCAAAGCCATAGCCATTCAAGGTTGCAGATGTGTTACACTTGCACCAAGCTCAGGAACTGTATTCACTGTGGTGAGCTTTACCTCTTTCTCTTTAGCAAGATGAGGCAAAGAACAAAAAATTATGCTCAGAACTGTGATAAGTACACCTTACAATCATGATAATTACATCTACAAAGGCTTACAAAAGAGAAGCAAATTTATATCTAGAATATTTTTCAGCAGTCATTTCCCATGAGTTCATATACTTATTACTTATATCAGTTAGATACAATAGTATTTCCACAGAAAAATAAAACAAAGTTAGGTTGGCATATATCCTGCATCCAGACTAAGGTTAAACAGCATTACCTGCAAAACTTGAAGCAAGTTTTATTTTGTAAGCTATAAGTTTATCCCCTAAAATATATATATATATATATATATATATATGTATGTATGTGTATATATATGTGTATATATATATATACACACACACATATATATATATATACACACACACACACATATATATATATGTGTGTGTGTGTGTATATATATATATATATACACACACACACACACATATATATATATATACACACACACACACACACATATGAATCTCCCCCTCCCCCAAGTGAGCATGTGAGACACCAGTTCTGGTTTGCCATCCCATGCAACTGGTTATATTATTTCCTACTTACAAGCAATCATACAAGTAATACAGTAGCTTTTAGTATGCTGGCTTTCCAGTTCTGTATTAGATCATCCCACTAAATCAGGATTACTCAATTATTTGCTTACTAATCTTTCAATTGCATTAAAAATTACCAAAATTTTTTTTTTAACCAAAACTTCAAATGGGCTCCATATAAGCACTTCATGCTTTTATTTTCGGTTATCATCGTCAGATTTGATCTTCATTACAGAATCATATCTAAAGTAGTGTTTAACCTAACAAGTTTCCTAGTTATATTGATTCTAGGCAGAGGAAAAGCCTCATCCAAAGGCATGTTACTTGAGCAGTCTAACCAGACAAGAGACATACAGATGAATGCAGCAGTTGACAATCTTCATCTCTTATGCTTAAAGTGTGGATTTACAAATTAAAACATACATAACCATGCTTGTGAACATGACGACACCACACTATGATAGGGTGGAAAGAGAGAAGAAGAAAAACGTTATTTGTCAAATTTTGTAATTCAATACATAGTCATTTAAGTTACCTTACTGAGATTCTGCAATCCACCTTGCTTTAAGTGATTGGAAAGAGTTACAAAGCACTGAAGCAATGATCTGTTTCTTTACAACTAAGATCATTAGCAAAACACCCTATTTAGTCTTTTATTCTTCTGTTGTTCTCCCCGCTGACCCCCTTCACCCATTCCCAAGAACTCTGGAAGTCACCCACTTGCAAATTAACAAAAGAAACTTTAGGCTGTTTGCTACTCCTTCCTTTACTATCTGTAAAGAGAAGTGGAACTAGCATACTCCAAAACGTCAGACAGTTTCCTCAGGCATTGTAATCCTGACTTGTTCTAACAGATCAAGTTTCACCAAATACAACTGCCTCACTTTTCTCGATGCTGGTTTTAGACTAGGGGAAAGGAGGGGAGAGCAGGTCAGGGTTATCTTGCAGCCTTCTCAGCATGCAGTCTGTGTGGCTGTACAACACATGCATTTGAGTTTTTTTCTTTTCCAGTATTTTTAGAGGAGATTAAACAATAGTTTAATAGATTAAGGATTACACCATACGTTTAATTAAATAGCAAACACCTAAAACTGTGTAATTCTTACTTTCTTGATCATTTATTCATGTGTCACAGTGGCACCAATTTACAAACATCAAGGGCTGTACTCTTAAAAATAGAACATGCTACACAATGATGAAAACAGGCTCTTTAAATATATCCTTACACAGGCAGAAAAAAGTGACATAGCAACAGAAAGGAAGCCATGGTTGCCTGAGGATGTGTCATCTCAGCCAACCACCTACTAGAAATCACACCCTTATGTCATAGACCTCCTGGCCTGCTGCATCCCATACAAAGCTATTACACGACATAACTGAATGGCATGCAGAATCTTAGTTCCCTGTTGCACCACTGCACAAGAAAACCACAACACAAGCGACTGCTATGGCCAGGATACCAGATAACAGAAAACCTCACATACCATGGAAACACATTTTCAAACAGAGCTCAGAAAAATAAGATAGAGCTATTCCTTTTATTTGGAGCTGATCCTATCTGCATGTTGGTCAAAGAGAAAGGAAGTGGAAAAAGTGGGACTGAGACCCTGTACATTGGTCAATTATAACTTCAGAAAGCACATGTAAGAAATTACTCCTAGGATCAACAGCACTGACCAACCAGTATCTAAAAGCTTTTGAATCTAAAGATTGACAGTAAACACAACCAACCTTATCTAGAACTACAGTTATAATACACAGAGAACAAGTCCGTACAGTAGTCAGCTAAATCCCAAAGTACGACAGTATAAACTACTATCTGAAGCAGACTGGTAGCAGACATACTTCTTACCCAGTATAATAAGCACTTTAAAGTTATATAGGCTTGCAAATTCTATATTCAGGGTTTCTCAACGCTAATGCAAAGAGCAGTCCCCAAAAGAGCAAAGTATATGAAATGATAGGTATGGAAGTCGATACCAAAAAATAACAATTACAAGGTCTGACTTGAAGCAAGGTAACATTCATGCAGGTGTACCAGGGAATGGGCAAAAGTTTTCATTTTCTTGCATATATGCCATTTTCTTCTATACTTCCCCCCCATTTAATAAGTTTTGCAAGCAGCAAAGGAACAAAAATATACCAGCACACACTAAAACTATCATAAAGTAACCTTTTTCTTCCCTAAGAAGGCGGCTTCCATTTAACCAGTACAAGCACTATAGAGAAGTATATATACCTTCCTAAACAGAGAGGTAGTATTCTCTATGATACACCCCTAACAGAGGAAGAAACAGACCAGTTCTTTGGGGGGAGGGGGGGGAAGACTCTTCTTCTTACACCAAGGAGCTATATGACATATTTTCAAGATCAGCATCATGAATATTACAACTCCTGCTTGAAAAATAGGGAAAACTAGGGAAAACTCCAAAAAGACAAAAATACAGCTTCAAAACATTCTGACTGTTAAGATGCGTGTCCATGAGCAGAAGAACGTCTTTTTTAAAAAAACTACAAGAAAAGATAAACTTATCTTTCCCTCCTTAGTAAATAACTTGCTGATGAAATGGAACATATGCAGAAGTCTAGAACCAACCAAAACTAAACAGCTGTGACATGCCTATATAGCTGTAATACCACTTATCTAATAAGGCAATAAGGGTGCACATAAGGCAACATTCGGAGTGTTTTCTAGACAGGCTGCAAGTCTTTGTGCTGAGCACTAGCCTTATGCTTTGCTGCAATGTTGTGCTTAACATTTGGTAAGAGGAAAACATCTCTTTTGACTAGATGAGCCTTCCAATTTACACAGGAGAATAAAATCCACACAAACCATTCCAGTCGACATTTCCACCTCAAACACAGAAGTGACAAACTTTCCAGCTACAGGAAACATACCACAAAGTGTCTCTATCAATGATCCGTGTTTCTACCTGCAGGAAGTTGCATGGAACAGAAGCCTGAGTTGATTCCTCCATGCAGTCCAACTTTTCAGAGAATACAGATTATTCAAATTATGGATATTCCCACAAGGGATGAGGAAAACGTTCCAAGAGTATGCACATCTTTTCACCACTCTCCTTTCTTAACTGAATACCACTTTATTCTGAGTAGTTGTTTTTAAGAAGCTGTCTTAAAGGAAACTAAAGATTTCTGTGAAATGCCTAAAATCATATTTTTATACACATTTGTCTCACCTTTCTACAAATTTCCTACTAATCCTAGACCACTTACGATGTTGTGCACTTACCCACAAAACAATTCCTTCAGAGAGTTATTTTCATCAAGCAGGCTGACCTTCTGACCTTTCTAAAAAAAGCTAAGAGTCTCCAAATTAAACAAATACTGCCATTATATTTTTAAAAGTTTGCAGCAGCTTTTTCAGCTGCTGCAAAGAGGTTTACAGAATTACTGTAAGAGATGACATAACTAATGCCAACTTCAAACAGCAATTTGGAAAACCAGTTCCTCAAATGAGATGAGCCAGACTGTGCCAAGATAACTTTGGCCTAAATAGTTAAAAGTAAACTCCTTATTACTGATTTACAGCATCAACTGCCAACAGACAGAAGAAATAGATGGACATGGACATCTCAGAGAGGAGATATTTGCCCTGTTTAGGGTGGAGAAAGAATACCTAGAAATAAAGGACAAGTTTATACATAAATTAAAAGCAGAAGTTCACAGCTACTAATATAAACACACATAAACATGTGCTTCTGCTCCTTTTACTACAAAACAGCTCTAGTTCTCTTTCAAGTTGAAATTTATTGCAGAAGATGCCAACAAAGGCCAACTCCACACCCAAACAGCAAAGCCACTGATCTCAAAGTTTCCTGCATGCAAGATTTAACACACACACACACACACACACACACACACACACCCCAAAACACCCACACATGGGAGGGAAGGGAAAGGGGGAAAAAAAAAAAAAACACCCTCTAAGCTTTAAATTACTTTGGATTTTAAAAGCTGATTTGGGAACAGCGATTAAACTTGTTCCAGATAACCTAGTTTTTACTCATTTTGTTATTTATCACTAGGCAACAAAGACAATGTCAAACCACGTTAGAACCATGAGAAGAAGTCCTTCCAATCTAGAGGAAAATTCTGTCCTTTCTGCTCCCCCTCAATATGGGGGCCATATGTATTCTTTCAACACCAATGTTCCCCAATGCAACCTTATTTCTGAACAGCAGCTGGCATTACAAACCTCCTTCTCAACATCTCTAGTAAGATGCAATTTGCCCAAACCACACCTGCTGCCTGTAAACTGCTCCCTAGATCCTGCTTGCTCAAAGAATGAGTTTTTAGTAGCATTTCCAAACCAGAAATAGTCTCAACCATTATACTGGTAGGTCCACATCAGGTATCTCTTCACAGACAGTTATCCTTGTCTTTCTTCCAGGCTCTAGCTTCTTTTCAAGATCTTGCAACCTACACATGACCACCAGTACAGAAAATACTTCCTATTGTTTTCAGTATTATTTCTTCTCTTTATAAGGAAGTTTTGAAAAACTCAAAAAAGGCAGAAAAAAGATTGAAGACTTAGGATCCCAAACAAACCATGGAGTGTTCTTAAATAGATGTTTAAGCTTTATGCTAGAAGTAGCAAACTCTACCACTTATTAAATAAGACAAAATACCTACCTTTTGTTTATAGGTTTTTCATCTTTCTCATAAGGCTTCACAAACCATTTCCCAATGCGTACAAAATTCCGATTCATTAAACACCTCTCCAAAAGGTTATGAACGGCTTTGAAGAGTAGAGTGCGACATTCATAAGAAAGTCCATTCTCCCAAACACCATCTTCTTCTTCTACAATGCAAAGGAAAGCAAAATTAATAGAGTTCAATCCTACTATTTCATGTTCTAGATATATTACAACATCCTTCCTTCCCTCCCCCACAAGCTTTTAAGATATTCATAGCATAACTTGTAATTAAAAAATAATAATAATCTTGTAGCATCCAGGTAAAAACTCTACTGATAGCAATATAACTGCTAAAAGTAGTCAGATACAGAAATCTCTCTCTCTCTCAAAAAAAAGTATTTGCACACAAAAGGAAACAACTAGCAGCAGGATATTATATATTTGATCCCAGAAGATCAGTGTATACCAATCTGTTTGCAAGGTGGCTCATGTTTTGACAAGTCTGAACTATTTACCCTGAAAAAATAGTTGACAATTATGCTTAAGAACAATTGCCCGAGGTCAGATTTTTAATACACCTGAATATTTTTAGCTATCATTGACTGAGGAGAGTTGGGGAACATCTCATTGATTAACTGACCCTTAACATTTATCAATTTTTTGATGAGGAAAAAAAAGTAAGTTGTGGAAAACATTGGTAAGAACAGCCTGAATCTGCCCCAGGAGACTCATCAAAACAAAAAATAAAGATATCTAAGCAGGCTAGTCCTGCTTTCTAACCATAGAGTAGAAGAGGAAAGCAGCAAGCAAAGACAAAGCTCTGCTCATACAGATAAGATCTCAGTGTTTCACTGCAAAGTCCTGTGGCCCCTAAATCAAAACCAGTCGTGGATTCCAACTTGCACGAAGCAAGTTGACTTGCCAAACTGGAGGGCAAGATTCCTTACAAGAAGCTGTAATCTCTTCCACCATTCTGGCTCAAATTAGTGCTTGAAAGTAGTTTACTAGCCCTAGGAGTATACATATGGGTCCAGAGAATTACCATGGCAGCTACGTTACACAAGAAAAATGAGGGACATTTTAAAGTTCCTGTAGTATCTCACAGTACATATATAATATCATTAATTTCCAGCAACATATAACATGGAGCACAATATAAGAAACCTCAAGATCTTGTCCTCAAATTACTAACAATCAGCTGTTAGCTTTATGGCTGCAACTCCCCAGTATACTGTGTTTTACACATACCCTTAAGCATGTGCTATTGGTCACCTTGGACTAACCTAGTATAGTTACACTGCCTTTGCTTTTATACTCCAGGTAGCAGCAGAGACTAAAAGATTGTCTGACACAGATAAGGAGATATATTTTTACTTCAGTCTCTGGATAGTCATAGAATAATTCAGGTTGAAAAGGGACCTCTGGAGGTCATCTGCTCCACTCAAAGTTCAAATAAGTTGCTCATATCTCATGTTCGTCGCCCCTCATGCTTTCACTGCACACTTCTAAGAAGAGAAATTTGGGTTTAGATTTAATTCCATGTAACCACTCTTATAACAGAGACTTTTCTGCTCACCACCTCTTCACAAAGAATTTTGGTCCAAATACCTTGTCACTGGTCTGCTCAATGGTTAGAAAAGTCAAGTCCTTGCATTTTAAATCCCCCTTTGAAATAAGTCCCTTCACCTTTATCTGGAAGCCACTTACAAGCTTAAAAGACTGCAATAGCATTAACTAAAGTCTCAACAACTTAAATGCGAGAGCATATTGAAAATGAGACAAGTTTTATTTAGGAAAAAAACTTTATATAGATTATTACAGTAAGTAATGTTTAATACATAAGAGAGAGGAGTTTCAAGATACTATGGCAACTAGAATTTTAGGGTCATTATCTGTAGCTTGCTACATTCCACAAAAGTAAAATACATGTCTTCACTCCAGGTCAGTACTACAAGTTAAAAATTACTCTTTGTCCCAGTATCATTCTCAGAGGGACAAAAGAAGAGTAAACAGACCTGTCCCATAATTTAGAAGAGATGCACATCATTACAGACAAGTAGTTACCTGAGATCATTTTCCGGTAAAAAGAAGGCAAAGCAAGGAACTGCATTTCTCAAATAAGGGAGACTTCACAATGCTTTTTTGTCTCCATCATTATTTCAGCATATCAACAATTTTTTTTATTTAATTATACAGCTACAAGTAATGTAGTAACTTACTAAGGAAACATCGTACAAGAAACTTGTAACAAAAAGCAACAAAGGTTCAAAGTCAAAGGGTATAAAATGTCTGTGCCAAGAGGACACATTTTTCCTGAGTGCAGAGATTTGTAGACATACACAAACTAGCAACCCTATCCTAGAGGCAGCTTTGCTGTTCAGCACATACTGCTCAACTAGTGGCAAACAAGCAGCTCAATAGAACAAACATTAACTACAAAGCTTAATGATATTGGACTTTAACTGCACAATAAACTCCACACCATTTCAAAGGTTAAATAGTTGGTTTCTATATGGCTCTTGTAATTAAAAAAAGAAAAAAAAATCATTCCAAGAACATGTCCTGCATCAATTACATGTTATAAAGAAGAAAGAGCTATTCCCAGCCTTTATGTCTAATTTTGTTTTGACGTATTAGTGTATCAAAGGAGAGAAAATCACAACTATACAGAAGTGTAATTCAGGGCTTGTACTTCAATAGTCAGACTATGGGCACAAAGGAGAGGGTTCCATTTTCTGAAGACACTATAAAGTGCTACGTATCTCATTTAACATTAATAGTTATGCTGACAACAAGGTTATGAACAGAAGTTTACATGTAAGAACTTGCCACAGGATTGTTCCAGCAGTAAATTAAGACAACTCAGAGAGCTCTTCAGAATTACAGAAGACGAGCACATTATCACGGAATCACAGAATGTGGGAAAGTGGAAGGCATTACAAGGAAGTTACAATTTAAAACTTTAACATTTATAAAGGGAGTATGCTATAAACATACATACTGATCAGAAAGAATGTCTGGTATCCAGAATAAGACCACCTGCTTAAACCCAAGTGAATCTTGCTACAGAAAATTAAGATTAAATAAGATGACAGCTAGAGATTCTCTCATTTCAGAACATCATTCAAATAGATGCAAATAATAGCAATAAATAAGTGTTGTGTGTCCTTTTGAAGTCTATTTAATCCTCTCCCCCTTCCTGCATGGGGGATGGAAGAAATGAATTATGACATCTGCTCACATGTCCCATCTGTCTTTTTTCTTTGCTCAGATTATTTTCTCTCAATGTCAGAAGAGTCTCCTACTTAACAGAAATTGTACAAAGCATACTACTAAAAAAAGGAAGAAGAGGAAGAGATACTTTTGTCTTGAAATATTTCTTAAACAGAATAATCCTAAATGTTCACCCTGATGGTAATAGCAGATCAAAAAGATCAAAAAGTTGCTTATTTATTTTATGGTGTTAAATCACAATTTCACTCCAGATGAGTGACAACCACAAGAGTGCTCTGGCAACTTGGACATTACAAATATTCTAACTAGTCCTTTTAACTGTCTAAACCACTCTACTCTTTCATACATTTCTATTAATATTTATATATATTTTAAAGACATACATGTAAGACATACTATATATTATATGTAACATATATGTATATATACACTATATAGTGAATAAAATATTATATAAAAACATACATAAAGATGCATACATATCACACTCCAGTATAATGACTATTTGGTCTAAAAAGAGAGGGAACAAAATTAAGTGGAGCATTTTCCTTAAGTGAAGCTATGTAGTATCATGAAATAAAGAATTATTGGAAATAATGATGGTCAGGAAAACATAACTTCTATAATACAAAAAAAGGGCAAATCTTCCTCAGTTAACATCTCCTTGATATTACTACCATCCAAAATTAATGAAAGTTTTAGAATGCTGATCTGCTTTCATTATTATGTTCTGCTTTACACTCTTCATGCAGTTTACCTGAAACAACAGTAAAGCTCACTTGCACTTACTCTGCTGCCTTCTCTTTCACAGGTGCTCTTAGACAAGCATACTGTGAGAGAGGAGTTTGGAAGCATGATCTGAATACAAAAGCCCTGGCATTTCTAATAAATTCTGTTCCATTCAATTCCACGTTTTAAGTCATACTTGTTACCTACAGATCTTCAGCCAAATTTAAGAATCAAGGAGTGCTGACATCTTAGCTTAATGCATGCTTTCTGTCAGAATACCAGTTTTTAAGTTTTTTGAACTATTTTGCAATGGAGAACAATATAACAATAACATATGACAGAAAGCTTCACTCCAAGTGTTACTATATTTTTAAACTCAAATACTTTACTTTAAAATTAAATGAAATTGCTCAAAGCAAGAACTACCCAGTAAACTACCAAAAAGTAATCAAGGGCCTATATTCCTTTAAAGGAGAAGACCGGGGCGGGGGGGGGGGGGGGGGGGGGGAAGGATTGTGTGTGTAGAAAGAGACTGACTACAATTCAAAAATACCAATTTAAGAATCTCAGTAAGACACCCTAATCTTGTTTCCAGTAAAGTTGTACCTGTACTTACATTCACTGAAAAGCCCTCAGATATCCAGATCAGTTGAAAAATTTCATAGCTGAGAAGCCAGTCAAAAGATGCTCATCTTTTGGTTACTATCAAAATACCATACTCAAATATTCAACATCAATACAAATTAGCTTTTCCAGTGCAAGCCTTTACCAGCTTCACATATGTAGGCTTCATACCTTCTCTATCCTGCAGAGAATTTATTTTCTAGTTGTTAAAAATGTGTTACATTTTTGTAAATGTGCAACTATGCTTGTTTATATAGATAACAAGATAAGTATCCTTCTGCATTTGTTAGCTTTATAGCTGTAGTTTTTTGCTTCTTTGGAAACCTAGAGTACGACCACAAGAAGAGAAAAGCTGTAAGATAAATAATTAACTTTTGAGCTAAACATTCTAATATTTTCCTCCATCTAATATCTAACCTCCATCTTTGAGTAATTCTATATATAAACAGATTTTACTTGCATTGTTAAATGGATTCATCGCTTTCACAGAGATACATTATGCATGTGATATTGTACTCACTATGATACAAAATCCTCACTTATTCTTACATAGTATTTTTCTCCTTACTCCACATATATTTCACAGGTATGTTTGTCAAAATAAAAATAAGTAAATAAATAAATAGAGGAACAAATTAAACATTACCTGTCACCTTCAAGCTGGTAATCACATCAAGCGACAAGTCATAGACATTCTACAGAGACTGCTTCAGGAATTTTTGCATAATGCTTATCTGCAGTTTTGCTGAAGCGGACACATCACCACCACAGAGAACAGAGGATGCTAGAGTACCAGTTTACCACACAACAAGTTACAAATATTCATAACACTTTCTTATTATGTACATAGGAACACAGGTATCCACTAACAACCTAAGTAAGCTCAGCATATGGACATTAGGTGCAAAAATTTTAAGAAAGCATTCTTTTCCTTTGAGTTAAATGGTCTTAGGAAGCGAATGGCATTAAAGAAAAAATGCAAGTAAACAACCAGCAAAATTATTTTCAAAGTTCACTCTGTGGACTACTTGCAACTGGCCAGCTTTTTACAAACTCTCGCTATGTTAACTGGCTCATATTCTGGTTCTGTCGTATTAGGAGAAGTGAGACACCTAATGCTGACAACAGCACAAATCAACCAATTCAGATTTGTTTGGAGACAAGGATGTAATCTATCACACACATTGAGAACTATGCAACTATCTCTGCTGCCACAACTGTTGTCATCTCTGCCACATAGGATAAACAGATAAGCATCAGTATACAGACCTTTCTCCTTATTCTTAAAGCCTTCCCGCAAGCCCAGAATGAGAGCTAAGACTAACATCACATTTATACATTTATCTCTCATTGAGTTGCGCTGAAGGTTGCTCAACAAACAGGAATGATTAATCTTACATGAACAGTTTTCATGTACCTGTCAATTTTTTAAAGTAAATTAAAAAGATTTAATAGCCAGCAGAAGGAAAAATCCACATCTTATACTTCAACATTTAAAAGGTGCAATTTGAAGGTCAAAGGCTTACTGGAGCATTCCTCTATCCAAGCATTAATCAAATTGTAACTATTTCCTTCAGATTATCTCTTGCGCATAATTCATACCCAACTGTTTTCACGTTTGAAACTACCCACAGTCAATTAAAAAAAAAAGTATAGATAACCACTTTAAAATAAAGAAAAATCCATCTAATAAATAGCTGTTGACTAGACCAGTGAGAGATCACTACATCCTGAAATCTGAAGAGATGTCCTACTTTAAGCTTTGAGTTGCAGGAATTACTATAATCAAGCTTCACTGTCACAACACAAACATAACCTCTGAGATTGTTGGAGGATAAAATAACGTTTTTATAGCTTCTGTCTGCCTCTAGCTATGTTAGGAGAGGAATAGACTTATGTTTTTTGTTCATTTTATATAAAATAAATAGTTTTCTGGGGAAGGAAAAAAACATGATTGAGTGAAGTCAATATTACCGATCAATCACTATCTCAGGACAAGCCTCCTTTTGACATGGCCCCAGGCAACAACAATCCCTGACCATCAGCAAGACAGTTATCCAAGGCTTGATATGAAAATTCAGATATAGCCAGTAGCAGTCATTCAAATGTATCTCCAGGGCAAAGAATGAACATCTAGAGTGTACAGACTGAAGATACATATATTTTTAAAAATCTGATATGCATAGATGCATACCCACAAAACTATTTCCTTTTAAAGTGACCTCGGAAATGGGATCTGTAGGGGATAAAGAGATTCTTGAAGGCTGCCATATTTCAAATCCCTCAGCGTTGCTGATGAAGATCTGTTCCAGGCAATGAGTGGCCATTATTCCCTGAAACTACATCACAGCTAATCAAAATCTGTTAGAATACTAGCCTCTCCTCAACAGGCATAGCTTCATACCAAAGAAAGCCAGAATCAAAGTTGTTAATGCTGCTCAGACATTTTTAACTACAGCTCTTTCAAATCCCCCTTTCTTAAGGGAAGCCTGTCAGTAGGCAATAAATGACACATGAGCAGCAACAGTTTTCTTAATCCCTCCGTTCTTTCCTTACTTCCCCCTCCCATTCTTTGGGACAATTCGTCTTCCACCTGGTAGAGAAACTGTAAATGAGACAGCACCTTAACTGTCAGCAGCAAACAATTTCCAGTCAATTTTGCAGGTAACAAGTCTCTGCCAGGAAGTAACTTGTCTTTCCCTTTGAAAATGCAATGGGCAATATCAGAACAACAGGGCAACGGGAACTACAACGTGAATTTTTTTCAGCCAATGAAAACAAATCCATTGGGTCTATCACAAAGGTCAGATAACACTGTTTCGGTTCAGCGATAGTTCCTCCTTATATGAGGTTCCTGTTAAGATTTTGTGTAAAAAGAGTGCAAGTGCAGGCACTCCTCAGTCATCTCCTCCACAATCTAGCTGATTAATATCTTTATCAGCCCTTGGTCATATAAAACTAAGCAGACTAACACACTCTAAAAGCCTATAATGTCCCTTTTTAATCAAAAAGGAACAAAAACTTGCTTGCTAAAACCAAGACGTCAGATATGTCTACACAGACATAGGTAACAGTCTCCCAAGTAGTACAGTGTGGAAAAATGTCTAATGGCAAGATAGATGTAGAATAACATCTCTACTTAAGTGCAGATATCCACCAGCGACCTGAAAAAAGAATATATCCAGAACAATCGCAAAGACATGGCTGACAAAAAATAATCCTCTACTATCTCTCCCTTATACTCTAGGACAGGTTAAGTGTTGATAAGTATCTAGGCAGATACCCGCTTATCTATTGGCACAAAAGTGCAATTCTGTAAAAGCATGAATACACGCTGATCTGAAAGGTCAGCTACAAAATACCAACATTTTAAAAAGCACCTTATATTAAGTCACTTGTAGATAAATTCAAAGGGTAAAGGAAGCTGCTCCAACAAATAATTCTGATGGCCAACAAGAACAGAAACGCAGTCTCCAGAGGACTTAATGTGTATTTTATCTTCTACACAACAAGGATAACATTATTACCTCTATTTAAGCCTATCAACTAACTACATACAAAGTTTACATAAATACTTGTGCACAAGTGTTGGTCTTTGCTTAGGGCAGGCTCAGGCCAAAAATAGCATTTAGTGTAAGTTACATCTCAGCCATTCAAAGGATAGTCCCTGCATGTCAAGACTGAGGTTATTCATAGGGCAAAATAAGGAAACTGTAAATGCACTACAGCATTAAGCAACCTACACTAAGTGACATTTAAGATGTGAAGTTTCCGTTTCCAGGATGGACAGGAATAACAACAGCAATCCCAACTTTAAAGTCAATTAATCCATCAAAGTGTCATTTTAGTACTTGAATTCTTTTCCAAATCATATAATAATGAAGTTCTCATATGAAATAGTGTAATTTGTTTCAAGTCAACATTCTTAGTGGCATTTCAAATCTACATTTGTGCTTTGGCCTGCAGAGTGTATTAACAAATTCCGGTTAGTAAGTCACCAAACCCGGGTCTCAGTTTTACACTTCAGTAATCTGAATAGTGTATATCACTGGAAACGAGAGTAGAGAGATGTGATTTACTTTTTCTTCTAGTATTAGTGTTGTCTCACCAACAGACTTACAGAGACAGTTTAAAAGTTAACTTCATCACCTTGCCGACAAGCAACTTTGTTTTCTCTTTTTATAAATTGTTTGGAAAGCTATCTGCTTTAAGAATCAAGATCAACAAGTAAACATCTTTAAAAATAGTTGCCAAACTTGAGGTACAAAAATACCGAGAAATATAAATATTCCCCGTCTCTCAGAAGTGGTAAGTCTGAGCAACTCTGTAAATGAGTGAGTGGCACAAAATTGCTCCTTGAATATCTAGCAGCCAAAGACCACCTAAACAGATACCAACTGATTATCACACTGACATAATAATTTGGCTTTTCTGAGAGTCTTATCCACTATTACCATAAACTCAAAGTTGCAGCAATAAATCTATCTATACATAATAGTCCACCTACTGATTTTGTAGGGCTGACTCTTGCCAGTCCTTGAGTAACAGTATCCTTTCACCAACCAACAGAAGGTTTTTTAATTTAACCTACCTGAAAGATCATGATGAATAAGATCAGCAAAGTTGGGGTCATCACCCCACCAAAATATCCATAGCTCCCTGCGTCCGGGTCTTTGGTCTCGACGCCAAACACCAAGTACATCCGCCTTCAGACAGCGACTGAAGCTGCTCAAAATAGGGTCCTCTTCCGTGACCGGAAAGAGAATTGGGGCAGATGTTGGACCCTGCCATACATATCGCTTCCATTTAATGCCAGTTAGATCAGCCTAAGAGAAGGAAGAGAACAACTATCAGACATTGGAGGGAGGAGAAGGGAGGAAAACAAAGTCCAGAAATAATTCTAAGTATCTCGTAAGAGAACTGGAAATGGCCAGCTTTTTGTCTCCATTCCCAACTGAAACACCCTGCTATGACAAGATGATGACACAGAAAAAGGAGGGTGGGAAGAAGGAGGAAGGATTATTCCAACAAAACTTAACAGAAACTACACTTAGAAAATAATCTGGAAATAAACAGGCATAACAAGCAAGAGTTGTTAATTTTCACTGCAGCATTAAGATTACGGAGGGAAAATGTGAGATTTAACTTCAAATATAAAAGTGAAAAGTGAACAACATTAATGTAATTATTTGCAGACTATTAACTGTACAATTTACTAAACATTTACCTTAGCAAGGATCTTCATGCCTTATGTTTATTTATGCATACAATACCTTTTAAATTCAGTATTTCTCTAAGGAAATAGCTAATACAGTGAGTCTAGCTTAAGCATACGTTCTGCCAGTAATCTACTATTTTGGAAGATTTCACAAGTTTCTTAAGTATTCTCTCTCACACACAGGAAGCCTTTCAAGTGTACTTATTTTACTCTGAGCTCTCATACTTTTCATTTCTCGCATCACATTTTAAAAATTTAAATCCTATTTCTATCCTGAAATTACACATCTGACTTAAGCCCAAACTGGTTAAGAGCCACTAAATCCCTTTCCAGGAAAGGATCCATGTTACTTCATAAGGTAGAAAAGTTACAAGGTATTATACCTAATGGAAAAGAGACAATTCCTGAATTATCTACAAAGCAACACTGTACCAAGTTTTAAGGCCACCAAAATGGTTTTTTTTTTTGTTTTGTTTTGTTTTTTTCCCACTTGAGAATAGTAACCTTAAGGCACTTAAGAAGCATTACCCATGAAATATATTTGAGAATGAAGAAGCAAGGCTAGATAGCACCTGCTGAGAACTAATTTTTTTCTTCCTAATATGACAACACATAAGATTACTGCAACATTTATACCTAACATGGCAGCCTTCCTACCTTCAGTAAAAAGCAATTTAGATGAAAGGTAAGGAGTTTGCAACAGTTGATACTTTAGAAAGACTTAAAGATTTAAAAATATACTACAGATACAGAGCTGCAGGCCTGATACAGTCTGAAGGCATGTTCAGACTGTCCAGATTCCTCTCCCTCCAAAAATACCAGTACAACAGCTTGGCACAGGTTTTTACTTATAACAATCTCTAGAATAATAAATACCAGGCAGTCATCTAATATTAGCTAATTTGCCTGAGAAGGCAGATGAAACAGGTCAGCACAATTACCAAAAATTGCATCACGGTCCAGTTAAATCAAATTGGGAACTGCCAAAATATCCAAGCATTTAAACAATTTCATACTCGTGTTTAAAAAAAAAACTACAAAATGGTGCACAACAAAACAGAAGATACCACTGCTTCACACAGAGTGCATCACTAAAAGCAGATCTCCATAATAATAATAAAAACACAGGCCATAAAAGAAACCCTTGAGGAAGCAAAGAAGAGAGGTTTCAGCTCAGAATTTGTCTGGGATGTCAGAAAGAGGGGGGAGAAAGTTCCCTGAAGGAGAAAGATGTGAGGCTGGGAGAAAAGGAGCAGGAGACCCCCTTACCTCCTGCTGGATATATCACATACAGTAGCAGAGATAAGGTTAAAGAGAAAGCAAAGAGGGAGGGGAGGGAAAAAAAAAAAAAAAAAAAAAAAGTTGTAGGCAAGGAAACAACAGGAAAAGGCAAGTTTGTAGGGAGAATACCGAGAGAAAGAGGAGGGAGGGGCAACGTTAGACAGACAGCAGCGGCGGGGGGAAAGCAGAGGGGCACCGGAGAGTTGGCTGGCTCCAGGCAGGGCCTACTCCGAGGACTCATCCAACAGAAGCTATGCTAAAAATGGCTGCTTTGCTGCCACTACCCCTTCCTCCCCTCCCCCCCGAAAGCTTCTCCCTCGCCCCCTGCGCGCCCGCGGTGCGTGCGCGCCGGCGGCGGGCGCTCACTCACCAGGCAGAAGAGGTTGGAATGGCAATCCTCCAGGCTGGCCCCGTTCGGCACGAAGCAGGAACTCATCCTCACAGCCACAACCCACACGCCATTATCCCACAGCCTCCGACAAGAAAGAAAGAGACAGACAGAGAGAGAGAGAGAGGGAGAGAGGGGGAGAGAGACTGCGAGGGAAAGGGGGGAGGGGGGGAGCTAGGCACACGCACAAATAATAACGCAGTTAAATAAGGGATTTACATACGTACACACATGCACACAAAATAGTGGCAGGATAAATAACCCAGGAGGAGAGTGGTATAAGAGAGGGCTTTAAAAAAAATAAAAATATATAAAAAAAAAAAAAAAAGAGGAGGGGGGAAGAGAAACTCAGAACGTTTTCTCTTCTTCTGGATAGCAAACGGGGGAGGGGGGGTAAAGCCACCATGGAAGGGGAGAACAGAAAGAGGGAGGTGGTAAGTAATCCAACGACAGGAGATTAAGATCAAAATCCTCCCTGTTCCTCTTGTGTTCTCATTCGCATAAGGAGGGGAGGGAGTGGAGGTAAGGTGAAGGGGGTAATTGATCCAACAAGAGGATAAAAATGGGGTAATTAATCCAGGGGACTAGGGGTAAAAATCAGTTGACATCCCTCCTTCCTCTTATCTTCGATGCCAAGCAAGAGAAGTAGGAAAATAAATAATCCAGTGGGGGTAGTTAATCCAGAAACCTCCCTCCTCTTCCTCCTGTTTCTTTAGTCATCAGACGAGAAAGGGGCAAGTAGTGGAATGATTCGGAAGGATTGGTTGTGGGAGCGAGCAAAATCCAGGCTCGTCTCTTCGGAGTCCGAGGGCAACAGGGTAGGGGGGAGGGGGAGAAATCAGATTCTTCTCCCCTGCTCCAAATATATTCCAAATAAATTAAAATTTAAAATCATGAAAAACAAACTTTAGGGCCAAAAGCAAGGCAAATCTGAAGAATCCGTAAAGTCAGGAGAAGAAAATTTCCTGGGGTGTACCCCGAAAACCATCTGCGGGGGCAGGGGAGGGGGGGAAAGTATTCCTTGAGAGAGAAAAGGCCGCAAAAAGTCTCCTCAGCAGCCCAGCAAGGGATTAAATTCCCCTGCGGAAACCCCCCCCCTCCCCAAAAAGAAATACTCCTCGCTGAGAGGGTGA
This sequence comes from Rhea pennata, assembly GCF_028389875.1. Lineage (NCBI taxonomy): Eukaryota > Metazoa > Chordata > Aves > Rheiformes > Rheidae > Rhea > Rhea pennata. Next base: position 3,603,408 of record NC_084682.1, read on the forward strand.
GACCAAAATATCCTCCGCTGGGTTAAAAAAAAAAAAAAATCCTTTTCCGTGGGGAAAGGAGGAAGGGAAAGGAGGGAGGGGGTGGAAGGAGGAAATTGTGGGTGACCCTCGAAGTCTCTTCGGGGAAGGATGGAGGCGTCTCGCAGAGGCCGAGCCCCAGTCTTTTCGGAGAAGGGGGAGGAGGAGGAGGAGGAGGAAGGGGGCAAATCCCAGAGCGTCTTCGGAGAGGCTCGACCCCCCCCCCAAGCTGTCCTGCGGGGCCGCGGGAGCCCCGCGAAGTCCGCACGCCTGGGCGGGTCTCTTCAGGGGAGCCCGGACCCCGACAAGTTACCGCCGAGAGCGGGAGGCCGGGGGGGGGCCCGCCGCCGCGCCAAGCCTCACAGGACCCCCTCGAGCTGGGGGGGGGGGGGGGGAAGGACTAGCCCAGCTGCGAGGCTGGACCCTCAAAAAAAAAAAAAAAAAGGCAAAAAAGGGAGAAAAATATAAAATATCAGTCCTCAGCCGGAGCGGTGTCTTCGGCGGGGGGAGGGGAGCGAGCCCCGGCCCCCCCGCTGCCCCAGGTGAGGGGTCTCCGCGAGGGAGGGCTCGGCGCTGCCCCGCCGCGGCGTCCCCGCGGGGGCAGTGGGCGGGCGGCCCCCTCGCCGAGGTCTCCCCGGGAGGGCGGGGAGGCGGTGGCGGCGGCGGCCGAGCCCCGGGCTCTCCTCGGCCGGAAGGGCCGCGGGGGGGCGGGGAGGGGGGGGGGGATCGGAGCCCCGCGGATCCCGGCCCCGCTGCCGCTGCTGCTGCTGCTGCTGCCGCCGCCGCCCGGCGCCGAGGCAGAGGGGACGCGGCGGCCGCTGCTGCCGGAGTCGGTGCCCCCAAGCCCCCGCTGGCGGGTCTCCTCCTCCTCGCCGTCCCTCAGCGGTGCCTCTGTCGGCGGCTGCCCGGCCGCGGCATCCTGGTCGGCGGCTGCCCCTCAGCGCGTCTCCCCCATGTCGCGTCGCGGCCGCCGCGGGGAGGGGGAGGGGGGTTCTTCTCCCGTTTAATTCCGAGCCCCTTTTTCTTTAATGGCGGCCACAGGGACGAGAGTCGGGGCCCCCCTGACGCGCCCTCATTGGCCGCCACGCCGTCACGTGGGCCTGCCCAGCGATGGCCGCCGTTGCTGCCGGGGGAAGGCGGGTGCAGCGGCGCCGCCCCGCCGGCAGCCGCGGCGGCGGCGCTAGAGAGCGCGGCGCTTTGCTCGTTGAGAGGCCGCCATCTAGCGGCCGCGCCGGGGCGGTGGCGCAGCGGGCTGAGCCGCGCGTCGGGGCGCAGCGGGAGCTGCGGCGCCGGTGGTTCGAAGCCCGCGTTCGCCACTAGGCCTGAGGCGGGCGCGGCCCCGGGGCGCGTCGGCAGCGGCTCCGGGCGGCGGCGCCGCGGCACGTCGGCCCCCCCCTCCCTCGGTGCTTTACCGAGGTGTTGCTCAAGCATCCACCCGCAGCTGGCCCGCGTCAGGCCAAAGTCCGAGCACAGGCCGCTTCACCTACCTATGAGCACGAAAACTCTTATCTTGGCTCACTTTCTACAAATTTCAGCTCCTGGCAGAGCCCGGCGCTCGATACCACGTTGGCACTGGGGAGCCCACAGCTCGTTTTAAAGAGCTACACGGGCATTAAAAACAGCACCCTGTGTTTTCAGAGTCCCGCAGATACTGTATCTGCTGCAGGAACAAAACTGTACTCCAAAATTCAAGTTTTCAGGTACAGACATATATATATATATAATGTAGCTCACGAGGAAGAAGTAGGTGGTTCCTCTGTTACTATGTGTACAGATTTGCAGAACAACTGTGAGATTATTCAGAAATAAGATGCTACAGTGACAATATGAAAACTATTTTCAAGAAATATTTTGAAAGTATACGCATCCTGTTAAAGCTCTCATGTCACATATTAATTTTCTATTGCTCTAAATGCAGTATCTTGTATGTAAAATGTGAAATTTAACATTATTACACGTAAATTATTTTGTTTGCAAAATTAAGTGGAAATATAAGCCACTGTAAAGTACCTAAAGTAAAAAAAAATATATAAATCACTTAAGTGTCTAAAGAAAGACGCTTAAGTGTCTCAGCTAACATGACATTCACATTAAAATATGATATGTTCATGCAAGAGCAGCACATTGCATCACAACTATGCAACATGATGATGTTTCAAAGGCCCTGTAAATTATTTCAGCACTCATGAACAAGATGAGTGGCAACCTTCTGCAAATGTCTTGATAGAGTGGGAGGAAAGAAGGACGCTCTATAAATAAACCTATATGGTAAGTAGAAACAATAAAGAAGGATAGACTTTGAAGATTTACTCACATCAAGACTATTTTTGTGTAACAGTGTAGGCAAGCAAGATTTTTCTATCTAAATAGAAACAGAGTATTTTTAACGCAGGAGATTCATTCCCTCACTGCTCATCTAAATACAGCAGCTGGGGACAGAGCAGACTTGTGGGGGGAGGGCAGTGTGCAACCCCAGCCCCTTTCCAAGTAGAACAGATGGTTTTCGCCATGGTGACTGGAGATGAGGACCACGCAAGGAGGATTTGCTCTGCGGCAGCCTCCAAACCTACTTCTCCGTGCTGCAGTGGGCACCGAGATGCACACAAAAGACCTCCAAAGTTTCTGTGCTCCACTTTGGTCACTACAGTGATTGTCTCTCTGCACTGAGAGAGCTGCTGGCAATGTTGTTAAGTCACACCTCCCTAAGGGGAAATCCAACAAATCAAAGGAAACAAAAGAAAGCAGCATTTGACATCAATACACAAGAACTGGTATGGTTTTCCTCTGACAGAGGAAGTATCCATTGGTGAAACTGGGATTTGGTAGAGGGAATGGAAATCCAGCAAGATGACTCACTGTGGACTAGACTCATAACAAATGTAAACTTGCGTTTCTCCATTGATTTCAAGATGACACTACATTTTCACTGGCTGAGAATCTATTTCTTTTGCCTGAAATAGTATAGCTCAATGTCTGGATCACAGAATTAATCTAGCAGCTAACATTCGTTTTGGCACCAGTTCACTGCATAGTTTTGAGGAATTCAGTTTCTGTGTCTCAGTTCACTTATTAATAAAATGCATTTTGAGACCTAGTTCATTAGTGCTTACATATTAATAGTAGTAAGTACTTACATAGGACCCAAGGACAGTCAAGAGCAGAATATCATTTTTCCAAAATATAATTAGAAGAAGAATCAAGAAAATATTGACAAGAGGAAACACATCAACCGGACATTTTTAAGTCATTCCCTTCTTAAGTTGTATCTGAAATACTGAACCTTCAAGTCACCAGCTTTCCTCATTACACAAACAATACTAAATAACATTAAGACACACTGGATAATAACCATATCCCTGTATGATAAATTTTGGATCTTGTGACACAGCTTGCCTTTTGTTACTGTAGGTGTTATTTGGGAAATAAAGTCTCCTTTAAAAAGAGGGAGGAGGCAGATAAAAAACTATTCTGAAAAAATGGCATCAAAAATATGCTATTTTCTACATACGTGCTTATATAGTTCTCATCAATGCAACTTCCAGAAGTGCATTAAGCTGCATAATTAGCATCTGTCACATGCAGCCTTTTCCTTCTCTCTTCCTCTCCCTAGAGGGAAACTGCATGAAGAAATGTTAACATAAATGTTAGTATATACACTATGCAGTGCATTCATATTAGGAAAGGAACAGTCAGATAAGTCTGTGCTCATTCTTAGGTTCATCTTTGCGTAATATAAACTCTACCAGTTAAGAAAATGCTACTGATCCAATTTAAAAATTAACTAGTCTGTGGAAAGAAGATAATAGTGGGGGCAGGGGTGAGATGATCAGCATTGCATCAGATTTAAACCAATGGAATTGGAAGGCATTGGGCAGTTAACACTGTAGTCACTTGTATTATGTCCTCACACTTTTACATAGTCACAGTCATCCGAATATCTACCCAAGAACAGGAAGGGATAGATAATTTTTCCCTTAAGGCAAGGGTATTACTTTTGGCATGAATAATGTTACTTTGAAAAACACCAAGACAAAAGGGAGGACTTTATATATAGTTTGCATTTCTAAAGTATTCCTGTTTATATCGCTTTTTCATTCACATTCAAAGATAAACCCCTATAGAATATGAAAAATCAGTAGACTACAGCATCTCCTACTGAATCTCTCTATGCAGAAACTTAAAAGAAAATGATACCTTTTAGAAATAAAGACTAAAAAGGAAGAAATTTGGCTTAAAGACAATAGTACATGAAGAACAATGACATTATTTAGCCTTAGATTTCCATTCAGACTCTCTCCATTTTTTCAAAGTGTTTATTTTCTACTTTATTAGTTTGACAAAAATTGAGATTATAGGATTAAACATATTGCCAGCAACCTGAGGTATGAAGTGCAGACTGAATGCTTAAACTTCAGCTACAAAGGTGGTAATTATTGTAATTGGTTCATGTGAAGCAAATATATCAAGTAGTATAGAGTTCAAATTCATGCCAGTCGGTCTCCAGTTGGCACAGGCAGTTCTATCAGGAGGATATAGAGGTCTCAGCAGGACTTATTATTGGCAACTGTTCGACAGTTCTCTTCTCCAAATGGTTTCAAGGGGATTTGGGTGTGAAGAAAGATAAATTTTAACAAATTAAACTACCTAAAGATGGCTAGATGCCCAGAGCCACCTAGTCGGCATTAGTCACTACTACCAAACCATTTTTTAAAAGATAAAAATATCATCACTGTAAAGAAATGTCTATCAAGCTTTAACAACATGATCAAGTCGCTGCAAAGTTACCAAAACATGTACTATATATAATGCTACAAGCATGTGTATAAATATGTCAAGCATAAAAGGTACGGCAGAATATTTACACAATATGTATTTTTCTGTAAACAAGTAGCTTAAGTTACAGGAATCCAAGTATTCCTATAAGAACAAGCCATATAGTTTCAAGAAATTAGAATAAAACTTTATAATTAAAACTAACAATAAAAAACTCCCATAGGAAATAAGATTAGAGGGACTGTTTTTTTCCCTGTTAGTATTTATCTTAATACATTTTTAAGGTGACCATAATTGTGGTTATAATTTAGATTATCTACATAATTTAGATTTGCACTGAGCTTTTAATGGAAGAATCTGCTGTGTACCATACTGATGGTCAGTTTAGACATTGCAAGAATGCCTTTTTCAAATGCTGAATATGTCTTTTTTAGCAGAGGTCTCTGATAAAAGATTTGAGTTTAATACATGGCAATAAAAAGAGGAATATGAGAATTCCCATTCTCTTTAGTGTCAGCTTTAGTTAAGACATATGAATGCACATGAATAGTCTTGTCAGAATCTCTGAGACTACTGACATTCAAGATCTAACATATTATTACTTCTGACCAGAACATTAGCTCCTATGCAATAAGGAGAAGGGAAAAAGATAGGACCAATCCCTAATCAGATAGAAAATTTGTGCATTTTTCTGCTTGGAAATACTTGAATAGAACATTTCTGCTTTGAAAAATATTACATCTATTTTCTCCAATCTGAGACGAATGACTGCAATCTATTTAAATCTGCAGGAGAAAAAAAAAATCATCATTTCATGCCTGATCTTGCACCTCTTCCTCATGGAAAATACTCTAATTAATTAATATAAATGAAGACAACACAACCAAGTATTAAAACCTTGTAAAAGACACATGCTCATTCAAGGAAACTTTCTAGTACTTCTAGCTGCTAAATCTATTTATTACCAACAGACACAGAAAGTTTCTTTAAATTACTAGTTTCACATAAAACTAATCTAATTAAAGAAAAGGTAATTTAGTTAAAATAAGATCATTTTAATTCAAGTATCAGTATATATCAAATCTGGGATATCAACACAAAGGAAAGGTTCATGTACCAGAAGCAAAAATCTTACAAGGTACTTCTAGCTGACTTAAGAGAAAATATATTCCAGAATTTTCTGTTATTGACAATATGCTGCCAAATAAATTAATACTACTCAAAAGCATTGACAATCAATCAGTATGTTTGGCTTTTGAAATTTGAGGTAAAAAAATGAGTACCTTCCATTTACAGCGCAACAAAAGAGAATATTCTGTACTTTGCAACTGAAACTACCTTTAGTCCCCATTTACGAGTTACAACATGTCAGACAAAGAAACTGATTTGTTTGATGCGATAAATGATGGCAGACCTTTACGTATTTGAAGTGCAACAGATGGTCTTCCAAGAAGAGCATAATGACTGGCAGACAGTACACTTCGTTAGAGTGGCTTGGAATGTCTTCAGCAATTACACAGTAAGTGCTTGGGGGGGGGGGAAATCCTGTCATCTCTCTGATTCTTCCCATGTAAATAGCGGCAACTTCCTTGTTCAGATACTAACAAATTGTATCGCTGAAAAATAGACCGACTAGCCAGTGAACTGGGAAAAGATGCATCTTTGGCCCCCACAGGACTATTCAGAATGGGGCTTCAAAAATGCTGTCACCTGAGAAAACAGTTGCAAATAGGAAAAAAAATATATATATATATATATGTATGTATGTATGTATATAAATTTAGTGGAAACAAGTTTGGGCATGTAGCTATAAAACTATTCATCTGCAGCCAGATATTCTATGGAAATTAATTTATGGAAAAGAGGGAACTTTAAAACAAAGTCCTTCCGATTTTCAGAAGTTGGGAGGTGAACAGATACAGATACAATATGCAGAAACTCTAGAGAAAAAACAAAAGAGAGTAAATTACTGAATAATGACCTCCTTTCTTCAGGAAATTAAAGGACAGTACTGGTGACTTTCAAGAGTCCTCTTCAGCATGAGTCTCTAGCTTAGGTTCTTCAGGGCAGAGTAAAGCAAGCTTTTCGGGGCTGTGACAAGGTATTCCCACTTTTATATGACAACCTACAAGTCAACAGTTAAATAAGAGTTATCGTAAGATACAAAAAGAGTAGTAAGATGCTGATCTTTAATATTATATACATGGGTTAGAAATTTTTCACTTCTTTCCCTTCCCTCCCTCCATTCCCCATAATCCTGGAATTAGTCTTTTTTATTATAAAATCTTCCCCACCAAATTCATCCCGGGTAGAATTTTATATAGCAACATAAACCCAACCAAAATGTGTTCTTTAACAATGTAACTTAAATGTTGATGGAATCATAACTGCATTACTCCCTCTCCAATTAGCAGCAGCTTTCTTTATGTTTGCTTATGAAGCGTAAACTCTTCGCTTGTCACTACAAAGACCTTCTGTAGAGGACTTAAAAAAACAGCCACAGCAATTAAAATGACAACAACAGAGGTGGACTGGTCACATTATGACAGAAAATATCCAGCTGTTTCTTTCCAGCAAAAGGACACCAACTATTTGAAATACAATGACCAATTTTTGCCAGTCTACCTAATGCCGATGGCTATTCTGGCCAATGTAAGGATTTCCAAGCAAGGAACACAAATACAGAACTAAACCAAACCTCACAGGCTGATTTTCCTTGATCAGGATTATCATTCATAGCTTTTACTCATATAAAGTTCCTTTTTCTGCTAGAAGAATAGATACTCTATTCCGTGTGAAATTCTCTAAAATCTAAGTAAAACTGACTAGTTTTAGTTATCCAAAAGCAGAAAGACAAAAAGTAAACTGATAGTATATGGACAAGCAAATTAGATTTTAAAATTATTTACTTTGGTTGTGCTGAAAAACATTCAAAGAGTTAATTAAGACCATAAGTCTCACTACACCCAAGCTATTACTTATAAAACATTAACCTCTGTTACAATCACATCTGTCTTTCTGTGCTGCCGGCTCCTGCCTGTTCTGTATCACAACAGTAATAACACGGGTAGTTATTTGTAACACATGTAGGAAATTTTTATTATTATTTTAAGCATACATTTAAATAATAAAAAAAGGTTTGAAAAGTAGATGTTCCAGGTTAGCTTTTCTTAGTTAGAATATAGTGAATGAATGCCTGAAATGATAGGATAAGTTTGATTACTAATACAGCAAGAAGGATGGTGAGAAACAACTCATATATACTAACAACCATTCAGGGGGAAAAATATGTTTAGAATCCATCTACAAATATACTATTGGAGCAAAAATGACGACAAAATTATCATGAAGAATTTCATGATTGTTTCTTTTTTGTTAGTCTTTGCTTCTCATAACAGCAGAGACACAGCAAGAGCTATGTATCAGAATTCATCCATGCATTATATTTTGCACATCAAATTAAGATGATTATCCATGACTTTTTAGGCAAATAGAGGAATGCAGAAAACATGTCAGCTGTTATACATAGAATATATGAGCACTTCGCTCTCTGTTTTACATTTAAAAGAGCAGCAGGTAATTAGCTCAATTATTACACTGCGAAAAAATTTTCATTTGTGAGTTCAGAAGCATCTTTGGCTCCTTATCTATTACGTGAATCAGAACTTACAGGCAGCTCATAATACTTGTTTTCCATGCAGTGGTTGTCTGCAAAGTAATTGCCGTAAGTGGACAAAGGTTTAATGCCTTCTTCTTTCAACCTTCAGCCATAAAATATTTGTAAGTGGGAAACTTATAGACATTAAAAAAAAAAACTGCAAAATATAGAGGACAAGAAGAAAAAGGGAGAACAATACAGAGATTACTTAAAGAAAAACAAACAAAATGCCTTTTGTTCCCTAAATTCCCAGAATTCATCTTCAGAATCCATGCCTGCATACTGTAAATTAGATAAAACATTTTCAGACTATAATATTATACTTCTCTACATTTCATCTCAGAATTGTTTGACAACATGCATCTTTTTCTCTGTGAGTGTTCTGTAATGAATTTATTTGCATTGGGAAATACATAAAAAGCTGTTCAATTTGAAACTTTGCAAATTAGGCATCAATGCCAAATACTTTCATGTGATAGCATATGCAGGTCTCTCTACCTTTATCCTTTCCATAGTTCTGTGGGCATAATAACTACCATTTTGCACTAATAGCCACAAGAAACATAAGACTGCCAAAAGTTTTGAAATCAGCAGGTTTGACAAACCAGTAATAAATCCTAGGCAATAAAAAAGTATGCTCAAGCAATGTTTCATAAATATAATGATTCCTTACAGATGTTTGTATTTAATACAATGGAAAGAATGCTTAGTTCCATCTGGCCAAGTGGTATCAGACACCAAATGACTAAAGACAATGAGACCCAAGCACAGGACTGTTCAATCTCAAGAGGTAAATTCCTTGACATTAGGCTGACAAAGTAATTTGAAATTTTGTAATCTATACATGGTTTCATACAATAATTGTGCTTGGTATTTTACAAATATTTTTCTATTCATGAAAATAGAGAAGCTAGTCATGCATTCTTTATTTTTGAAATTAATACTCATTCACCTAAACAGTGATTTAAATCACTGGGATTGTTTGTGTATGAAAATTATGGGTTAAGGCAATATCTTATTAAACTGTATTGGAAATGCAGAAATGAGACTATCATTGTGACTTGTTCTGCAGCCTCCTTGAAGTCACACATACAACCTGTGAAAGTCTAAAACTTTACAATAACATGCAGGAAAGTAGCAACTATAGCTATGTTTATCATCTTTGCAGGCTAATTTATTTGTATTTGTCTCAGAAGAGGTTGACTACCCATCGCTATATCAGAATGGAAAGTACCGTAACAACTGCTTAATAAGATGTCTATGTTTCCTCTAACGTCCTTAACTTTCATATGCTCAGGAAGCTAAAGCCTTTGAGTCACTTTTATTCCTTAGATGCTCAAAACCAACCAGTTTTAGAAGGCACTAAGTACTAGAAATACTATGTGCTTTCCAAAACAATGGGTCTTTCTTTTCACATAAGTCTTGAAGGATTCTACACCAAAACAGAAAAGAGTACAAATGTGGAACGCCTGAAAATGTGGTCCCACAATGCATGCAAAATGCAAGCAAAGCATTAAGTTGTAATGGCAGTCTAGAAGTGGAGATGGAGTTCTAGCTGGAGGTTGATTCAAATCCCTGTTAAGTGAATGAGCACTGCTGAATGTCTTTTTAGAGAAAAATAAGAATTCTGTTATCTGGTCAGTATAAAATGGGGTTCTACTTGCCTAGATATCAAAAGCTCCAGCCTGTTCAGTCAGAAAAGCTGTTATATTAAATAAATGATTTTCTGGAAGACTGATTGATGTTTGCAAAGTACTAGGCACATTCTGAATATTAGCATATTTCACAAATGTGCAACTTTGCAACGTGATTCCAGTGAGCTTACAAACCTTGTAAAACTTGCAGATCAAAAACCTATGGGAAGGACAAAACAATTTTCCTGATGGAAAGACCTAATAGATTCAGGAAAGAAACTGATGGAAGCTGTCATTGTGTTACCTCTAAATACAGACGACTGCATAGCTGCAGTCACTGTTTGTAATGAAGACAAGCAAAAGGCTGTACAAATGGCAAGAGAATATGGCAACCACAGAGCAGGACATTCTACTGACATATGGATCCTGAAAACACTAACTTCTGGATTACAACATCTGGAAGGATAACAGAGAATAAAAATTCAGTTCCGTGAGGCAGAGCAGGAGCCTATATCAACACTAATCACATGCTTGTGTTATTACTCAATGGATGTACTTGAACCAGAGGGATAAAGGGGTACTTAAAGGAATACATGGCAGATACATGCAAACAGGTCCTGGTTCACTGCTGCTTTGCCTCTTGTGTAATCACTCTCATTGTAGAGGAGCACTAGTTGGAACTCAGGATACCTTGTTTTGTATTAAGTGAAAAAAAACCTGTGCAAAAGCAATATTGTGATACACCATCTGGTGTATCAGAAGACATTGGGGAGACAACTTTGACCAAGCACAAACACAGACAAACCAAAATATGAAAAACAATACATGAATATGATAGGCCATATATGAATTGGAACATAGTAAGCACATGTACCTCTGAAAAAAATTTAAGTAAATTGCTTTCCTGAGGAAAGGCTGTAAGACTATATCTTATTTTTTCAAAGCTACACCATCAGTGAATTCCTGTAAATTAATATTCTCCTGCAAATAAACTGATCTTTTCCACTTTTTGGCAACTCTGGTAAAGACTGGCTTAAAAAAACCCTGTAAGTAGGGCTTTATTCCTACGAGAAATCTCCCTGAAGGAGGAGGAGAAAACATGAGCTCAAATTACTAGCACAATCACATTTCGTAACTGCCTGTGCCTAGCCAGCAGTATTGGTTCTTTGCTGTTCCAAGTATAAAAATGCACAAACTTTTCTCTCTCTTTAACTAAGAGGAAGAAAAATCAACTTATCCTTGAGTACTTACAGAGTTTCAAGCAGCTCAAAACAATGGAGCACTGTGTACCCAGCTCATCACAGACTCTGAAAAAGATGCAAGGAAAAGAAAGCACAAAGCATGTAATTACTGTTTCATGACACATTTTTGTTATTAATACATTCTCTAAGATGGCAGGCATAGTACTGCAGTTTAATTAGATGATAACTGGAGAGGGGGGTTGAATTTATGAGGTAATAAATATGTTTTGGACTAATAATCTCCAAGGCTGAGGTGTTTATTAATCTAGAATATAAAGATTATAAAGTTGGTAGGAGAAAACATTAAGTTGCACTGAGATGCCTATTCTTTTCATATTCTGAGATTTTGAAAACTGGTATTTTCCTTCTTCTGGCAGTTAGATCAGAAAGCCAAGATTGCTGTGGACACTGCTGAACAGAACTAGAAATTGTATTCTGAATGCATTCTAATAGGCAGAGATAATTTAAATTTCAGCAGATGTTGTGTGTTTTAAAGTTTTGCCTTTTAGTAAGTTTATAATCTCCTAAACTATTAAGTACTGCAAATAATACCTTCCATATTATATCCTCCAACAGCTGTCAATGTCTTATTTCTGGACAGATGTGCTTATACAATAACTAGACCATACACAACCCTAACAGAAACCCCCACGATTACTCAACTCTCTCCATTTCCCTGCTTTTGGATTCACCTGCAAGACTAAACTATGTGGTAAGCAAGCATATCAACTCTAACGTCTAGTTACATTTTGTCTTTTCTTAACATCGATCTAAAGACTTTTTTTTGCCTAGTTCAGCACTTTAACAATTTAGAAACTAACTGTTCAACATTGTGAGGATTTATACCACAAACCATCATGCCAAGAAGTCACAGGTTTGAAACTGCACAATCTATTACTAGTCTTTGGGTACTCACAACCAGAGCTTTACAAATTGCCAGAGTCCAGTCCATTTAAGGTACTTTTCTCTGTTATTTTAAAAGTGTCTGTGTCTGAGGCATGCAAGAGGGAAGACCAGATTTAATCCTGGCACAAGTGGGCATCACTGGAGTGAAAGACTAGGTTGCTTACTGGAAGGCTAAATTTAGGCTTGAGAGAACTACAGAGGAAGACTATGGAAGGAATGCTAGGACAAACTGTTTGTATTCCTCAGCAGCACCCCGCTCCTCACAAACAAACCAAGACTGACAATTGCAAGAGGGAACCCTGTCCTCACGGGCCTCAAACAGGTGATGGCTGCTGCAGCATTAATGGATGAAACTGGGGAAATCCTGGATGTGCCAAAAAAGCCATGGCACACTGGCGCAGGGGCAAGAGAAGGAGGAGAAGGGCAAGACACGTCACATCTTAGGTGGTGGGAAAGAGAAAATCCCACTTTTCTGAGCCACTCCAAGTTGAGCAACAAAAGCAAGCAAGCTGTGTTGCTGAGGTTGTAAACATTTAAAAATATATAAAAGAATGTTTGTTAATTAGCTTAGGTGATCCAAATATAATTGGCCATAGGTTCATACAGCTTCCAGACTGGCTCCATAGGTTCAGAACAAAGGCCTCAATACTAAATCTGGAAAAGACTATACAGATATTTAAAGGAAGATGCTGATAACAGCCATTTCCAAAGCTCTTGCTTTTTAATTCCCAGGCTTATATACTCTCTCCAAATGAAACAAGCAACAGAGCTAACTTCTCAATATTAAATCTCTAGGCAGTATGTTATTCATATAGCTTATGTAGATGTCTTTACCCTCTGGAAAAACAAAGTTTAAGAAAAATGGTTCTATCTTTGGGGAACAGTTTAAGTCTCAGGATAACTACATTAGGAAATCTAACTCTATTACTTTGTATCTTACATTTTATTACTAAATTGGTAATAGGAAATTACCAAATAAAATTGGTATTTTACTTGGTAATATTTTTCTGTGGGCCTCGTCTAATATGAAAGATGGTGATCATCAAATTTATTCAAGTTTTCCTGTCAACAACATCATTAACCAAATCCCTCAATTTCAAAGTAAATAAAAGCATCTGGGTTTCTAGCGCAGCAAGACTGACTAGCATATTTAAGCCTCATATATAGATGAATTTGCACTGGACCGAATTTGCATATTAATGAAGGACTAATTGCTCTTTGCAGTCAATTTTATGCAAATGAATTTACTCCTCTCAGTACAATTTTCATAATGTTCAGAAAGAAACAAAAAATGTAAAACTTTTTAAAAAACTATACAAATGTTAGACAATCAAGGAAGAAATATCATAATGACATCAAACAGCTTTACATTAAAATTGTATATAGTTCATCTTTTATATTGTTGCTTTATTTTAACAGTCTCCTACAAAGAATTGAACAATTCATAGAATAACTTCAGCCTATTCCCCAACCTCTGCCTCAAATTTTAACAGCTTGTAACAACCCAGTATATTATCTTGTCTCCAGCTGGAAGGATGGAGTTTGAATTTTTAGGGGAAGTTAAGTTTGCTAAACAGGAATTTATTTTCTCTCAGTCTTCCTCACATCACAGGTCAGTTAAGAGACACCCTGCTTCCTGCCATGACTTTAAGCTAGTTTTTACCTTGTTTCTCGCTATCAAGAAAAAGGCCAAAGTCCAAATCCCTGTTCAGCCCCTCCATCTGAGTTGAAATTCAATAAAGTTAGAGAAAGACAGGAAGGTACATGTGAAAGAGAGGTACCAACAAATGCCAAGAAAAAAAGAATGGTAAAAATGGAGGGAGAGAAAAATGTGTATAATCAAGTCTAGCTAAAAATAGGAAAATTGGAGGGTTTAAGAGAAAGCTAAAGAAAACAAATGAAAAAGAAAAATGCATCCACAAATGCATCTACGGGGAGAAACCCCCCCCCCCCCACAAAACTAAAAGAACAGGGAAAACCTAGTAGAAGAGTTAGTAGGAATCTGAACTTGCATGTATATCCTCTCTCTAATGAGAAAACCCTTATTTTAACTATAAAGACTGATAACTGTATTATACATACATACATTTATATATAATCAAATCACTTATAGAAGGCAATTTTAATCAGAAAAGGAATTGCACAGAAATTATAGCTTTAATTGACTTCATATCTTTTTGTAGAAGAAATACTGTGATGCATACACATGTGAATACGGTTACAGCCATAGCTGCTGTAGCTTGGATTATATTTGTTGCCTTTCTCTGCAGCTTTTCCTGCTTTAATATATCCTTTTTAAGACACACAGCCCACACAGTATTCAAGATGTAGATATATGATGGATTTATAATAGTATCAAAGCATTTCTTGTATTTTTTCTCTATTTCTTTTCTAATAGTTTCTAGCATCCTATCCGCTTTTTGGATCATATAGCACTGAGCTAACAAGTTTCTTATAACCACGAAATTTTGTTCCTGAGAAGTAATAGTTACGACCATCACAGTACTTCATGATCAAAGTAAAACAGTCTTTAATACGAACACCCTTTGACTGAGTTTTGGCAGAGAAGCAGCAGAAGAGCATAACCTCCCAGGGCTCGGATACAAGGAGCAAGGAGCACAGAGAAATTCCAGAGAAGCTGCTTTGCTGTCTCTCCTTTCAGTCTCAACCTGGATGTCAGAAGCCACAACACATGTAGTTATAAAAGTATAAAAGTTATAGAGTTATATAAGTTAATAACAGCAATAATTAAAAAGCGAATAAACTGCATTGCAGTTGCTGAGGCATTTTCAGCAAAGGAACAAGACTCCAGCTCAACAAATCAGCCAGGAGGACTTGCTATTAAAAGTTATCTGAAAACAAATTATAGTTCTTTGTTTAGTAGTACTTAGAAGATAGAGCTTTTAGTCTGGTTTATGAATTCAAAATGTCTTCCTGTTTTGTTGATAGAGAGGAATAGAGGCAAATGCATCCTCCTTTATAACTCACTTATATGGCATTTGAAAACCTGCTATGGGTTCTCCTCCTTTTTTCCTAAAAGATGTCTGCTTCAAGTGATTAATGCTGTGTGAATGTAAACAAAGATAATTATTCAAACAAGAACAAGATGTTCCACCCAAAAATGATTAGCTTTTTCAGAAGATGAGATGCCTACTTCTAATCATCAAGAAAGGTTAACCTGACCAGATTTAATTAGCTACTTAATACAATAATAAAGATGTATATATTATTGGTGAAGAAGAGATTGCAGGAGCAATGCTGAATCCAAACAAAATACCTTGATCAAATACAAAGACTAAGAAATTACATGAGGTGTTATTACATGATTACACGGGTGTAAGAGTTCCCAAGTTTTCACAGCCATTATGCAAAATTTTGAAATAATTAGGTGAAGTTCTGCATAGACAAATAACAATAAATATAAATTAAACAATCCACCCCAAGAAAAAACATATTAAAATTAACACAGTAACTTTTCTTGACACTGTACTTCAAATCCATAGATGAAGTCAGCCATTTTTTACAGATTATTTGACCTTCTAGTGAAACAAACAACTATTTCCTTATAATCAAAAGAAATAAGAAAATGTCTTCCCACCATTTTCTTGGAATCACTGCTGCTCAGCTAACTTGTGCAAGGCTACAGAGCAGAGTTCTGACTCTGAATTAAGACACAGTTCTCACTGGCTAGGTGTATTTTAAAACACACTTCTCTGAAGAACAGATGCTTTCAAGTTTCATGTATACCATAAATATAAAGAACCGAGCAATACATTTTAGAAAGAAGTTCTCAATAATTCATTAGCATTCAATTTCTGAAGGAAAAGGACAAGGACTTATGGAAAATTTTATAATATAAAAGGAGATATAAAAGGAGATATTAGACAAAGGTTTTGGGCACTGATTTTTTTTTTTTCCTAAAAAAGAATATATATATATATATATATCCTTATTCTGGAATATTTCCCTAATAGTGAAATGAAAGCTTTCCAGCACAATAACAAAACAACTTATAAGTATTTTAATATTATATATTAGGAATACTGCAAAGTATATAACCCTTCAATGAACTTCAGGAAAACTTATCAGCTTCATATCTCTTGATAACATGTATTAGCATGTGCTGGTTAGGGGGGAGTTGTATTTGAAAGTGTTACCAAATAATGGGTTTTAAACAACAGCACTGAGCACCAAACCTTCCATTCCTGAAAATCTTCCCCCTGCTTCAGTAAAGTTTAAATATCCCTTAAAATAAACAGTTCAGTGCAAACCAATGCATCCGATACTGATTTATTTTGTTCATAAAAAGTAACAACATAATGGTAAATTCAATCTATTCAATGAGAAGTTTATGAGCTTAAATATATCAAAAGGGCAATGAAAGCTAATATATAGTGATTAAATAACAATCTGTGAGAAAAAGACACACAACTTTCAATTCCATGTTAGTGAAATCATATGCTGATGAAAAACAGGCTTTCGAATTTTTTCAAAAGAAGCTGCAACTCTTTGCTCTTTCCAACAGCTTGAAAGTTCATAAGGAAAGATTAATCTATCATTTAACTGAAGCGCATCTCAAAATAAAGTTTTTGATTAAAATCTACTTTTCTGAGCCTCCTAGCAGTGCCAATATTGCTGAAACAGGACATCAGCTGCAACGCCAGCAATTCTAGAATGCAGTGCCATGAACTGTAAATCAGTTTTGTCCTACTTTAATATTGGTTTAACAATAAAAGAAGAACTTTGATGTTTAATATTTAAATAGTATAATTATTCCTTTAGAATTAAGTCCAGAAGGACCTTCCATGGATACACAATGCCAAACAATGAAGAGAATAAGTTATTTCTAACCACAAGGCTTTAATTTGTGGGACCCAGTTTAAAGGTACTGCCTAACTTGTGTGTGCTGCAGAAGACAATTCCACTAGAGGAAACTCCTTTGAAGAGGAAATGCTCTCCCCAGTGAGGATGATGCCAGTGGATCCAAGCACAGAATAGAACTGCCAAACTTAAATGCTGTCAAAATAGAAAACTACGAGCAGGTGCTCAAAAATCATAATCAGAGGCTATCATGGTGACCTGGTCTTGAAACCTAGATGCAAGGATCGCTTTCTTCATCGTTCTTATTGCAGTGCAGATTTGAGTATGCAAAGCCTCCCTTTCCTTTTTTCCCTTCCTCCTGCCTTTTTTCGCTTCAGTTGGATACTATGTGGATGGGTGAATACAGATATTTAGGCTATTTTGGAAAATACCTATAAATTAATTAAGTATTCTCCCTGAACATTTAGTAGTGAATTAATAATGTTCAGATGCAATAATTTTTCTGGAGGAAGGTGAGACAGAAGGTAAGTTCTGCAGCCGTGCTACAACCAGGGAATCTCGAGTAACTGTAACTGCAGCTGTCAATTTGTGTCAACCATAGCGGAAATCAGAAATACAGAAACATTTCACAGTATTTAAGTAAATACAAGATACTACTGCAAATTCAAACATAGATGGTCCTCTGCTCTAAACAGAAAATTTGTATGCTTAAGGAAATGTGAGAGAAAGTTCATCTTGACTTTGAATGCTGTTTGTCAGATCAAGTACTTAGGGTTACATGCACCAAGGAATGATGACAAAGAGATAAAGCAGTATAGGCTGAGCTATGACTTTGTGATCCAAGGGAACATTTAAAATAAAACAAGACTCTAATGTAGAGGACAGGTGTTATAACATGACGTCTAGTGGTGGGATCACACCAACTGTTGTAGTGGTGTACTGCACTACACAGTATTTAGCCACTATGTTTCATATACCTCTCAATAAAACCTGTGCAATGGAACTAAATCATGGTTTTCCAATTAAGAAGTCCATCATTTATTGTGCCCTGCCTTCATTTATTCCAGAAATTAAAAGAAAAAAAAAAGTTGAATAAATAGAAAGGGAAAATGAAAGAAGAGAAAGGAAAGTATTCATCTGCCTTAATTATGAAGCTATACAGAGAACTTAATAGTATTATTATCCCTACCATGGAATTCTTACGCAATGGAAGATAAGTTATATAAAGCCATGCTTTTCAACATTCGATTACTACTTGGGCTCTCACCATGAAAGCATCACTAAACGTAAAGCCTAGTTTCATCTCTATTGCCTGGGATGGAACACTACACAGTTCAAATACAGGAAGGAACTGCAACACCAGGACCACGCTCAGGAAACAGACTCATCTGAGATTTTAGTTGCTAAAGTCTAATAATACGTTTACACAGTTATGAAGGCAGACTAGAACAGAATCTCTTCCATAGCTTTCCTTCTAAAATGCTAAATTTGTAGCTACATTTCATTTTGGTACAGGCTAAGGTCTTCCGTCCTGTTACAGCAGGATACTGTGTCTCAAACGTGAGGTCTCCTCCTAGCTGGACTGCATGAGAAAAAAAGCAAAACAAAACAGATTCCACCAACACATCGACCACCATCACCCACATTCAGTGCAGCAAAGACACTCAGTTAGATTCTGCATTTCAATTCACACGTGGTAACTGAGCGTAGCCAGAGGTACATTCAGAATTGCAAAATTAGAGCCATCGTCCATTCCCTCCACCCTGCTGCTGCACATACGCTGGACTGGAGCCTGTGCACGTGCTGAAATGGCTTACATGGAGAGTAGTTTAGGGCAGGGAATGTGGCTATTTGTCTACATAGATGTAGGCCAAGAAAGGTATACTAAGAACATACACACTGAAAAAGAGAAAAAGGTAACTGGCAGTCACTCTCACAGAGGTAGGGTCGTAGGCCCACCAATATCCTTAAAGGTAGGCAACTAAAAAATTAAATATGATATATACTGATAATTAGCATAGTAATTAGTGTTGAGATCAAAACTTATATTGATTAACATCTACAGAGTACTGGAAAATAGCACTCACTTTTCATAACAGTTGCAACTCTTACTTATTAAATTGAATTAATTTTGGAAATGAGAAATATTTGTATCTGCATGCAAATAAAGACAGATCTACTTCATCAATCCAGTAAGAAATTGGTCACAATGAAAATAAGATGGATTGTCTTTTCCTTATTTATCATTACACTCCTATTCTTCAATCAATTTTCAAGTGCCAGGTAATAGTTAGCATGATGAACTGAAAAAAAAAATGTGTTTATTACTCAAGCATTATTTATTATTTGCATTATTTCCAAATGAGAAATAACTGAATTCCTCTATCTTGTATGCATATATAAACACTCCTCACCCCCACAAACACACAGTTATGCTGAATGTTTTGTGACTTATGTCCAACAAGTGTATATGCAAATCTATACATAAAGACTTACAGACTACATACATACATAGAGGGAGTGCACACAGACAGGCATTTGTACATAACAAATGTAGAGTGCTATTTACTACATAACACAGAGGGATCAGATCATTTGGGGAATTTCTGCAGATCTGTGAAACCAGGGTGACATGTTTGGAATTCTTGCTCCCCTCTGCCCTGCTGAAATAACTCAGGCAAATGCACAGGTGTAGCTCCTTTAAACCTTTATATAACATCCTTTGTCTGCATTCAACCCAAGCCCACACAAACCAGGTAACACAAGGACTAAATTCTAAGTTTGTGTCACTCACATGTACAACACACAAAGTCTCATTCATTTTGCAATATATTATTTTTACAAGTTACTTTTGAGGGACAATCTCCACCCTGAGTGAAGTTCCAGTAGTAAAGTGGCAAGTTTCCTGAGGTGACTGAGGAACAGCAAATAGATTGGGGCACCTCTAGACCTATTGGTTCCAGTAAAATCATAAAATCCTACCTCCTGCTGTATTACAAGCTCCAGCTCAGAGCAGCTCTGTCAAATTCAGAGTACAAGTCTTCTGTAAGGGGGAAAAAAATGATGCTGTAGTGCCTGATGACCATTTGCCTCATCACTGAGGTGCACGGCTTTCATACGCTTTGCCTACGGATTTATTCGTTGTTAGGCATAAGAAAGTCACAACTGTTAAACACAGCAAACTGAATTTTATTACCATACCAATATGAATTTTCTTCCAATCTAAATTTTAATTGACTAAATATTTTGCTAAATATTTTGCTTCAGCATTGTGTTTTATTTGCTATAAATCACTGAGGGGTACTTGCAATAAAGAAATTCTGTAAAACTACTAAATGTCTGAAAGTGAATATAAAGGGGTTTAAAATCTTTATTTTCCCCTTGATTTTTTTTTTTTTTTTTTTTTTTTTTTTTTTTTTTAAGTATTTGGTTGGTTGAAATAATGCAGACAGAGTAACAGAAATATTAGGGGACAGTAGAGAATGGACCAAACCCTTGTGAATCAACTCCATTCTAATGGGCATAAGGAAAACAAAATCAGCCTCAAGTTGATGTAACTGGTATAGCTCCAAAATGAACGTTAGACATGAAATAGCAGAAAAGGCTGACTAACCAAATTTTTCTCCTGTTGTTGTTGTTATTACTCCCCTTCTACATTTTCAACATATCCTTTAATGCTCTTTCCTTTCAGAAGGAAATCTAAGTCTCTCAATATTTGTAATCTCAGCTGCAATCTTCTTCACGGTATTTCGCTCTGGATGTTTCTTAGTTTCTATGAGGAATGGTTCTGCCCAAGATCTCAATTTAGAACAGAACAACCCTGCTTTACCTATATACTTCGAAATACTCCAAAATGCAATACAAGGAAATGAATTAGACAAGAGCATACAGGAAGGTGTAGTGCAGGCATGGCTGCCATGAGGAGCTCACCAGTAACTGACACAGCTTTGAGCACTAAAACTAGCTATAGTAAGGGACAATATTGACCTAAATGCCAGGGTTGTCTGGTGGTGGGTGGGAAGAGATTTAAAGAAATTTAACTTCCACTTCAGCAGTTTCCACTGACAAGTATTTTAATTTAACATCTACTTAGAGTTCTACTTAAACCCATCTTCAGATTGCTTTTGAAATTCTTGTATGTCTAAATAGCAATCTCTATTTTCATTTTCTATTGTCCTACAATTTTTACATTCTACATAATTAAAAAGTCCAACTCAGTTTATCTTTTTATCTAAGTCAAAGATAGATATAATATACCTTACCTTTTGCTATATCTTCTCTAGATCAATAACATCGTTTCTGTGTGGTCTTACATAAAGGTTCCAGATGAAAATCAAAGTGTCTAGTGCAGTGGGTCTTTTCCTTTTATTCTGGCTATTACTAACATAGCATCAGATACAATTCTTCCTTTTCTAAACGTATGTCTACACTGTAGTAAGAAGTACTCAGGCTACATATTTTAAAGCCAAGAGCAGCGCAGCTGCCGCAGCAGAGGCTACAACCCATGCCCTCAGAGTTTCGGAGGCCCTTGCATCCATGCCACATGGATTATCACCGGGTTAGTTTACAATGTGTACTGTAATCACAGGTCTGACTGCAGCAGCAACACTGGTTATAGGAAACAAACTACAAGATAACCTGTATGATTAACATGAGCTATCAATAATCATCTATTTTTAAGTACAACATCCTATAAATCATCCTAATTAGTAAACTAGATGACTCCTTTTTAGTCAACAATCCCCAGTCTACTTCCTTATTTATTTTCTTGAATTCAATTATATTTGCCACCTGCTGGCCCAATCACCTAAATGACAGATTCTGGATGTAAGGTAGAAGCTGGGCTATAAATAATAATTTCATTATATTTCAATTTAAAATATTGCCTGTGCCTATTTTCTCTGCTTTATGAAGAATGTTTATGCCATTTCCTCCTTCTGGGCTCTGCTGGCTGTAGGACACTGCTTTCCTTTTGGGAGTTGCAGCAGCAGAACCAAGGAGAACTTTGCACTGCTTCCTATCCTCCACTGCCCACCCCATAAGAAACAAGGCTGAGATTTTAGCAAAGGGGAGGCAGCACTAGAGGCTAAATACAAAGGAAAGAAGCAGATTCTAAATCAGAAGAACTGACGGGGGTCCAAAAAAAATTAGTTGGTTGCTAGAAAGGACCCTTGGTAAAATAAAGGCTAGAAAATACTTATTTAGCAGATAAAAAGACAAATAGTCTCCTCCACTTCTTTTCACATCAATATAAATTCTAGTATTTTTATTTCCCTATCACGGAACTCTGGAACCCCTCTACTGTGTAAACCCAGTGACTTGTATTTCTGAAAATCTTATGGAATGAAATCCAGTCTGTAAAACACACACCATGCAGACGAACAGTTTTACTCGAAGCAGGAATTTAAATATCTTGTTTGGTGTAGTTGACTAGTCTCAAATTTGGCAAGAAGTAAATGCAGTGAAGACACTCATTGGCTTTAAAGATGAAATCATTTAGCAGTTGGATTGCTATCAAACTGTAAAAGCACACAGTCCTATCCATGTATGAAAAGAAAGATCAAAGAAATCTGAAATCTGTTTTCGTCCATTTCGTTCTTGACCCAAAATTCAGCACCATCTAAAACATCAGGGTTCTGTACTTCAGGCCTTCAAAGAAAGCCACATTTCCTTCCATCACCTTTCAAAATGTAACGTATAAACCTACATCCAAAGACTTGTTAGGACATTCTGAAATCACTACAACCTGCTCAAGAAATACTGAAAACTTGGAAAAGCTACCATATGAAATTGAGTCAACCAAACATAGTGTTAGGAGACTATAAAAATAATGACACAGTATGTGCATAAATCCATGCTGCAAAATTTTTGATTTCAGAAATTTTCTCCTTTGTTTTCTCATAGGTAGTTAAAAATACACATGAACACAAGTTATACTCTAGCAACACATTTCTTTTGTCATTTTATGTCTTTCATTTGGCCAGTCTTCTCCCAGATTTATTTTCCTTGACTGTCATCATTTAAAAATTAATAATAAGTCAATAGCGTAAAAACTATAATTTTGCAATAAATAGTTATTTGGGTGAGCACGTAAAGCCACACTGTATAGAAATGAGAACGTTAACCCAACAGAAGGTGTAAAGTCAGCTATTGCCCCAACAGAGGAGCCTTACAGTAAGAAACTGCACAACATTTTTACGTAGCATGGGGGGGGGGAGGGGGCGGGGAGTGCAGCATGGGAGTTTTGAACATTAATACTGCAGCTATACTAAATCTACTGTGTCAGCCTCGGTTTGCAAGCAAAACAGATTTAAGGAAGTACATTTTCACTGCAGCATTAAAAGCAGAAAAACAGTTAATGTGGTTAAGTTCAAAAGAAGCTTACTTAAAAGAGAATAGACATGAATTATATGTACCTGTTAAACATTTACAGACAAATACTGCTGTATGTAGATAATTATTCAACTTACGTAAAGTTTCAAAATACAAACCAAAGAGTAATGCATCTTACAATTATATTTTAAGACTGTGGAAATTATGCAATGATAGCGAAAAAGAACTTTATTAGAATCTAAACAATGAAAAATAAAAAACAACTTATGTTTATCATAGTTTCTTTGGATAATGTCTTTTGTCTGTTTTCATGTCTTTTTCTGAATGTATCATAAAATGTTAGGTGGATATTTGAGTGACTCTGAGTAGAATTCGTAAATATTATTTTATTGTAGTGTTTTCACATTTTCTTGTGCATTAAAAAAAAAAAGAAAAGCTCTATTGCACTCAAAGAAACTTACACAGGGCAAATACTGCTCAGCTGCTGTTATCACTCTGACATATTAAAGAAATTTAAACAATTTAAACAAATATGCCAAGTCTTTCGCAAGCAGTTAGTTGTTTTCCATAAGCTCTGAACACTGCTGGCCTCACTGAAAACCGTGTAGAAGACATTCTGCAGGCCCTTTCTGACAACAGGCATAAAGAAATATCCTCCGTACAGATAAATTCCGTAAGATGGGATGCATGATTTGAAAATTTGGAGGAGTAGGCATGTACACATATATACACACACAAGTTTTGGGCAATAGGTCTGACTTGAAAGTTTGTCTTCCTCTCCCTACCCTGTTTCTTCTTCCTCTTTTAAAGTATTTGATCACTAAATCCAAATTTTCAGAATAACAAGGAGAAAACAAAAACAAAAACAGAATCCACAGTAGAGTTCTAAGAAAATTCATACCATCGAGCTGAAAAATAAATTCAGCCGTTTTTACTCTGCATTAGGACCACTAGGAGAGCAAAAACTCCACTCCTGTTCTTTACCTCTAATTCCAGGAGGAAAGGCTTAATCTTTCCATGCACAAACAAACCAGAGTCCCTCAGACTTTTATGGGAAGTTGGGATATGCAAAAAAATAAGGAGATGTTTGTCATCTGTATCAAGTGCTTAGGGTATATGAAAGATCTATCCAAATTTAACTCTCAGTAAAATTTCTGGGAGCCAAATTCTTCATACTGTATTTGAGGTTCTCCTTTAGTCTAATTATTTTACCTTTTGCAAGGAACTTAAGAAAAACCAAACTACTACATCATTTAATGAATAACGGCATATTTTTCTTTTGCCAGAGAACTTGATTGTAAAAATGCAAAAACAAGTGCACACGTGTACACACACATACACACACAAAGCAATGGGCAATTCCTATTCTACAGGTTTATGCAGTCTTCTATTAATTCAGTAATATAATTACTCGGTGTGTCTATTTTTTTTTCAAAATTTATGCCTTTTATACTTGTGAAGTGTTGTACTCATTATTTTGGCAATTTTGTTACATAACGAACATAGTTCTACACGTGGATAAGACTTCCCAGTAAACTAACATACCTCTGTTAACACACAATCTTTTTTGTTAGAAAGGGAGTAAAAAAAAAACATTCCATATTTCTAAAAACGTGGAATGTTGTATATGATCACTAAACTAAAAGCAAAAAGAAAACATTAACTTTGTGAAGTGCAAAAAATGTTATTGACCAGTGAGGTAAATATTGACTGAAGTGAAGCAAATATTTATGTACTGATGTTAACGGGACAAATCCTGTTCAACATGACAGACAAGATTTTTCCTACTATACTTCTATGTTTATATTTATTCTGACAGTTCTGAACGGAAGTATCTGGAAATCATTCTACAATGGTAATTTTTTTTTAAATATAATTGTTTTTTCCTTAGCAACTAAAATGGAGATGCATTCAGAAGGCCAGAATATTTTTACCTTGTAAAGATAGGCTTTTTGACAAATTGTCTTCAAATAGACAGAGTGTATTAATTTACACATTAAAATCAGAACCAAATAACAATATTCAAGACCTCTGTTTAATTGATCTCTATAAAGGTAGACAGGAAGTTACCTATATCGTATTTTTCAACCATTCATAAACTAAAATTTTTCTTAGGTGCATAGTGGTAATTAATGCCAAAAGGTTCTTTATCTCATTTGCTTTGGTTACATTCAGTCAAACAAAATTTTTTGATAGCAAGCAATCTTAATTATTAAAAACGTCCAAAGTAAACTTTTTTCTTTTGTTAGTTAAAAATTGCTACCCTATCAGAATGTACACAAACTAGTTAAAAAATTACTTACAGTAAGTAATACCTCAACCTGAGGTACTAACAGAACCAGCTTCAGTTCCCTCCAATTAATAACGTGTCACAGAAGAAAAAAAAGAAAAAAAAAGAAAGAACAAACAAACAAACAAACCACCTTTCCCACTATAAAAAGCCAACCTAAATTAATAGGCCAATATAACTTTTAAACAGTTCTATTCTGATTATGTGTTACATTAAAAAGAAGATTCAGTTGTTTCCTGAACGTAAAATGTTTAACACTTATCAGTGAATATAAACACTAACTAAGGAGGTTATTGTAAGCAGATATTACAGATCAAATTTAACTAAAACAAGCCTATCTATCTCTTCCTTTAAATCAACTCACAGTAAGTTTCTACTTACGTGAGAAGTCATTACTCAACATGACTACCCACACAAGGGTTCATGCATTCAGACTAATACATTAGGCAGATTGGGGGGAAAAAAGAAAGAAAGAAAGAAAAAGAAACTTCAAAGATTCTTCCACTGGAAATACCTTTAAACACACCCACTAACAAATACTAATGTCTTACACAGTGGAGGATCATCACAGTACATTTTCTGACCTAAATACCTTTGTAAGCAGCTCTCACAACAGCAATTAGCACACACCTTCTGAAATTCTCTTTACCAGCTGAATATTTTTAGAGTAATTATATTTAACAGATTCCTCAATGTCGCTACAAGAAAAGACCAGTTCAGGTAACAGCTTTTGAACTTCAATCCAACCACAAGAATTGCGCTTTCTTACAGAAAAGGAGAGAGGCTGAGCACCCTCCTGTGCAGTGAGCAAAAATTACAACTGCCCTTTGTGGCTCCACTGTCTAATTTTTCATTCAAGGCTCTACCTATATAGAAGACCAAAGATTTGGAAGCTAATTTGCCAGTTTTAAAGAATGATCTTGCACCATTTCACTAGAAATGCTCTCAGCTTAAAATAATTTAATAGAAAGCAGCACATTGCTGTATATGAAGGACTAGCAAGATTATGGGAAATCTCAGGGAACAAGATGATGTAATTGCATTATAAAAATACCTGACTCAACTTCTTTGTGAGTCTGCTTGACAAAGCCTACATAATCAGACTTCAATAGTGAAATTCAGACTCCTCTGCAATCATTCCAGTTCCACTTCTGATGTCAGTGGGGCATAATTTAACCTAAGCTTCTTTCAACCCCTAAAAAAAAAAAAAAAAAAAAAAAAAAAAAAAAAAAGAATGGTCATTGTGCTAGACTGCCTACAATATGGGAGCACTGGAACTGTTTTCCTGGGCTCAAAATTTAAACTGAAGTAAAGGCTATGTAACTGCAGGGGTTAGTTTTTACAAATGCTGAACATTAAAAAGGCAGTATCCAAATCCAAATTTTGGCAGGATTTTCAAATCTCTCAAACTTTTTAACCCAATACTCCTTAATTTTGCAAAAGCCTTCCATACTCAGGTAATATTTTAGGAGGAATGAAAACAATGCAATCTTGAAATATTCAGGGCATCCTGCTACTTTGCAGACTCTTGTATGGAAATAGATTTTAATCATATTAACTACAATTCTTTTCCATATATCTCAGATCTGTTACTTCAGATTTCACCCAACATGCATGCTGTATTTCTAATTTTAAATGACTTCCATATCTTCCTTCCATTTCTTGTGATAACAAATGGTGATAATACAATTATTAGGAAAAAAAAAATATGATTTTAATCCTGTAATCTGTTTTAAGCAGGCAGTCCTATGCAGAGCTCCTTCAGGAAGTAGGACCAGGATACAAAATATTTTCTTTTAATGTTTCTATGTATAGAATCATCTGTAAGTAAGCTCTAGTACTGAAAAACTGTTGAAAATTTAAGTATCATGCTGCCAAGGTATTGCTGGCAGAGGATCAGCATTTCTTCCAGTACTGTTTCATACTTTTATTTAAAACCACTGCAAAAGCAGGTATGAAATGATGAAAAGCCCTGAGAGTATCAAGTTAGGAGGTATTGCCTATACCTAGGAGGATGAGGAAAGTCTGGGGCTACTGTCCTCTTTTTCGACCTGAAAACATGTCCAGACAGTGATTTGACTATCTGTGTGAAATTTATAGGCTTCTTAGGAGGTGAGTCCAAAATAGAGACTGGCAAATTTATTATTAGGTATCACATGACCCAATGCATGCAATACCTATGGGAACAGACTTCTGTCTAGACTTCCAAACAACAGACTTCTATGTTAGCAGCCTCTGAAATTTTTCCTGTATCAGGAATTACTCAGTCTAGAGCGCATTAATAGCACCACAAGAACATACCTGTTAAATAACATCACTGAAGAGCTACATACCTTCTAATAAGCTGCAAATTGGAGACAAATCAGCAAGTGGCCTGCATGAGCAAACATTATTAATTAATATGTTGTCATACACTAATTTTTTATTTCCAAGGCATATAACAATGAGAAACAGTCTGTGAAGAATTCTGATTTTAAACTATGTTTGCACTTTAATGCATTTATTTTACAAAATACCAGCAGCTGAACCAGGCTTTTATATTTATATAATTCCAAGTAATGTGCAGGAGGCTTGCATAATTCCCAACCATATGATATTATTTTTAAAGTGAAAAATGTAAATTGCTCTTCCTTATTTGAGAATCAAATTAAGATGTTTCACATTATCCTTCAGAATCCAAACACTATGAGAATGACTTAGTGAGGAAAGGGCAAGAGAATGACCAGTGAAGTAGGGGATAAGTCACACATAACAGTATTGCATCTTTAGAAGGATGGTGATATAGCCATGTATTTCTTCGAGTGCTTCCAGCAGGGCATCTGATTTCTGCAGTGGCGCTGCTACTGACCAGTGTTGTAATAATTAGGCACAGTGTTAATGTTTTATATTAGCAGAAGTGTTATACAACACAGGACAAGAGGTTGTTTTTTTTTTTCCTTTTTTTTTTTTTTTGTTGTTTGTTTGTTTTTAAATATTTAAGCATATGGGTAGCAGCTAGCCCAGGTTTTGCCTTGGTTTTCATTCAATAAGTTAGCTGCACCCCAAATGAAATGAGGGGGATAATTCCTCCTTCTCCCATACAAACCCACAAGTCTCCAGTCAAAAAAATCTGGATGCAGATTCCTTTGAAGGTAAGCAAAAAACATCACAAAAATAGATAAAATTGCTAGAGACGCCTTCCTCTGCCCTACCTCTAACACAAGCACAGATGTGCCCAGTGCTTTCGGCTTCTTCCTTCTTCAAGTATAAAGCAGAAGATTTGACGGTATGAGATGCTGAATACCAGGCCACTTCATTTTCCAAAATACTTAGTTTTCCAACTCGCGAGATCTGCCAAGTCCAGCTGCAGCAAGCTGAAACGAGCTGCTCCCTACAAATCTGCTCCTCCTCCCTCCCAGGGCTACAGGCCCCATGGCGGCAAAATGTTCCCATTTTAATTCAAAACAACATGCGGCTGATTTTCAGAACTGGTCTGGTATCAGGCACTGATTTCAACACGAGATAGATACCTAAATACTTAAATATATATATATATATATATATCTTTTCTACACGTGATTTATCCAAGAATACATTTCAAGAAGACAATTCTGAAGGTATTTAATTTCTAGCTTTGCCTGAACAGTAGCCTTAACTAGGGCAGCGTTTTTTTCCCCCAGGTTTCCTAGGGGGCAAAGCCAATTGCAAACCAGCAGGACTTCCCTGCCGCAAGCAGGGATCCAGCCGAGACGCAAGATCCTGCGGAAGTCAGATAAATACACGTTTTCCCTTCGTTTCCCTTCCATGACTGCCTCCCCAGCTGCTCCTTAATCGAGGCTTTGAGTAAAAAAGCACCAGGAACGTTTCAGCACCGTCACACACACACACGCACACACACCCGGAGCGCCCCGCGCCGCCTCACCGGCCCTTCCCTGACGGGACGAAGGCGCCGCGCAGGCCGCCCGTTGCCAGGCAACGCGCAGCGCAGCGCCGGGCCTTCCTCCTCCCCCTCCTCCCCTCACGGCTCCTCCTCTTCCTCCCGCCGTCGCGCCCGCCCCTTCGGCCTCGGCGATGGAGGCGGCCTGGGTGGCAGCGGCGGCAGCGCCGCGCGGCAGGCGCCGGCCGCCCCCTGAGGTACCTACCTGGCGGCGGGCCGGAGCCCCCTCAGCGGGCGGCGGGGCGAGGAGGCCGCGGCTTAAGTAGGGCCGCGGCGGGAAGGGGCGGAAGGCGTCGGGCTCGCGGAGCCGCTTTCGGCGAAGTGGGGCGGGGGAGAGTTGTGCTGCCTCGCGTCGCCTTTAGATTTCCTGCGTTTGGGGAGTCAGCTCGGTAATGAGGTAGTTAGCGGAGCGCCCTTAGGGGAACTGCCACGCGTGAGCTAAACTACTTGACTGGAACAACATCGCTCGCTTTTTAAAAACGCGTTAGTGTCCGGTTTTGCAGAAGTAGGCCGTAAACCTCAACTGAAGACTGCTAATGAAATCTTTTTTTTTTTTTTTTTTTAAACAGCATTAGTGGCCTGATCCTGCAGACACGCTGTGTAATACCGGTCACACGAGTTAACACCACCTCCCGTTTATTGGCTTTATTCATAGCATACGATTACAGACCATGAATTTTGGCTAGATTGAAGTATGATGTAATCTCTGGCCATCAAAAATATAGCAGCAGTAGTAGCAGCAGCAGTTCTGAATGGTAGTAAGAAACTCTCCTTTTCATATATTCTTTAAATTCATGCTCTTCACTCCTCCAATGTAATCTGTTTTAAAGGTTAAAGACTTCTACATTTATGCAAATATATTAAGAATTTCTTGCAGTGCAAAATTACATTTTCAAAGCAAAAAGATTTTACTTTAACTTTTTCTTATTGCTGATGAAACTAACTCTGCATGTGCTGTGGGGTTGGAGAACTTCATTTCAAAGAGGAACCTGAAAAAGTTGTGACTTATGAAACAGATTTATTACAAAAATCCCAGTGTTTCAATGATATTATTTGATAGCACTAATACTTAACAAATCCAGCCTCAAAACATTCCCCAAAATCATTACTATGATATTGTGCTAGTCCAGAGAAGTAGATTAATGCTATAGGGAGACATGCAGAGAAGTGAAATTGCCTAGAAAGACAATGGAAAGATGTTAGAAAAAAGAAATAAAACTTTACTCTGGTTGTATTGCTTTTTGTCATCTTTGTTGTCTGTTTCTTTTCTGACCTAGACCATATGGTTGAGGCTCTTCCAGTGCTTCTTACAAAATGAACTAACCTGGTTCTGCTTACTTACCCAGACAGGATAATCTCTTGATAATCTCATAATGGCCCTCAATTTTGAATATGCACGGGCTTTTGATGAGACTTGTCTGAACAAATACTTGCCAGTTTACAGATGCATGTAAAAACATTCTTTGCTTCTTTCCCATCATTGTTTTTTCTTATTTAGCCTGCTGCTGTTACTATGTTTATGAAATTATGCAGCGCATCTAAGATCCATTCTGTACAAGCTAGTGTTGATCTCCTATTCAAGAGCTTTTGCTGTTCTGATCTGAGTTGAAGCAACCTCAGATTTTGCTAAGGCAGCCAGGTTCACTGCAAGTTAGAAAATCTGCATGTGAAAGAAATGAAGTCATTTAATGAAGTACACAGAAAGGTGCCCTGTGAAGACAGGGCACAACCAAGCATGCCAGCTTTCAGAACTAAGAGGGCCAGTATCTATCAGGAGGAGAACCTATACTTTGCTTCCTGCTGGCAATCACAATAGTCTGCTGTATTTTTATATTCTTTGTCCTGAATTAGTTACACTCTTCCTTACATTGTGACTTTTTATCTCCCACTCTAGGAGAAAAAGTAGTAAGAATCTGGACCAGAAAAGAATCCCACCATGCAACCAAATTGCAGTCATCTCCACAATATCCAAGGGAACAGTGATGAGTCTTTGTCTTCTCAGAATGTCCATGCAGCAAGATTGCCAGGAGAAAGCTCGTGCCATCATAGTGGAGATGTTCGCATACAGTTAAACTCTGCTGTGGGAGAAGCTAGAGAAAATGCAAGTTCCCAGCATTCGAGGCCAGGCTCCCGAAGTCACTCACATGGACATGCCCACAGCGAAGCAGTGGGGCTTGACGATTCCACTCCAGACTCGGAAGAACACAGTGGCAGCTCCCTCTCAGAGCTCAGATACCTCCTGCAGTGGCTGCACAAAAGTCTGCCGTATATCTTGATTTTGTGTGTGAAATTGATCATGCAGCACATAATTGGTAGAGTATAACAGAATATGGTCTGGGGGAACAGACCCTCCCCAAACGTAAAAACATGCTAATAATGACGCCTGAAGTAAAACTTAATTTATTTTTAGCTTTATTTTTGCTTGCTTTGTTTATCAGCAAAAATATATTTCTTCTGGTTTCTTTTGCCGGCATACATACAATATGCTTAATTATTTTGATTTAGTAATCTGAGCTATTAACATTTTGTTACAATTATTGCAAAGATATATTAGAAGTGGCTTTTTTTAAAAAAACTCAGTTCAGTATAACTTCTTATTTTCATGTATATAACTGACCCTTTTTTCCTAATAGGCATTTCTCTTGGAATTGGGCTGCTAACAACTTTTATGTACGCAAACAAAAGCATAGTAAATCAGGTTTTTCTAAGAGTAAGTATCACTCTTTGCAACAAAGTTCTTTATTTTAACCAAGACCTCTATGCATCAATTTTTGAAAGAGGTATGAATGGAGATAATATTATTTGGTAAATAAATAAAAAAAAAAAATCATGTCATAGGTTTCAAGACAGACTTGCAGTTTTCATGCAAGTCTTAATGCTTCTGTGCACCAGTGTAGAGCTTCTCAGATAAGCAAAATTTGCAAAATGCAAAGGCTTTTTTTTTTTCTCTGAATACTGAAATCACTTCAGCTGATAAGAGCTTTTTTCAGTTTACAGAAGAACGTCTTAACCGTATTTCTAGAATCAAACAGTCAGCAATTTCATCTATCTTCTGAAAGAAGATCTGTTTTTCAGAGTGGGGTGGTATTTGGTTGCGTCTTTTAGGGAACACTTTGATATACATAGAAATTGTCTTGTTGAAAAGATTAAAATTATTGTTTTATCTTTCCAGTGAGGACTTTTATTTAGGCTAAAATTAATGCAAATAGT
The DNA here is from genome assembly GCF_028389875.1 of Rhea pennata. Classification (NCBI taxonomy): domain Eukaryota; kingdom Metazoa; phylum Chordata; class Aves; order Rheiformes; family Rheidae; genus Rhea; species Rhea pennata. The sequence continues at coordinate 3,636,208 of NC_084682.1, forward strand.
AGTAATTACTCATATGTAGCAGTAACTCTGTTCAGGTGCAGCAGACTTGGTGCTTAGGTATATATTAAAGGCATTTATACTGAGATAAAAACTATAATATCTCTTAACAATTATCTTCCAGGAACGGTGCTCCAAGTTGCAGTGTGTTTGGTTACTAGTATACTTATCTGGATCATCTCTCCTCTTGTATTATACCTTTCATTCTCAGTCACTGTATTACAGGCAAGTAAAGGAAAATCAATGTCATAAATTACTCAGTTAAACATTAACCAAGAACATTTAATCAGAATTGCAGCTATTTAGCAACAACCAAGAAGAAAGTGGTGTTGCTTTTTCATTTGTTGTTTTAGTCTCCATTTCTCTTCTGCCAAACTGTCCTGTAAAAACACTATGTCGGAATATGCAAGATCAGATGCCATACTCAGCTCTGTGGCACTATTTTGACATGTGGGATGTAGCTGAGTTTGCTTCCTAGCTTTGACCCTAACACCTTGTCTTCAGAATACTGAATATGCAGAATATGCAGCATTCTGGGACTCTACAGGATTTATGTCTCCTTTTTTTTCTTTTTCTTACTGTTCTGTAGCAACAATCAGTCAACAGCAGTATTTCTAAGTGGGAAATAAAGCATATCTCTAGAGGATGGGGGTTGTGATGAAGACACAAGAAAGTAGGTTCAAAAAGAGGTCAGAGATCAAAAACAGTCAATTTATGACAGAGACCATTTTATTAGCAAAATATTTTTCCTCTGTGTAAATCAAGTTTCCTTTTTTAATTAAACTTGCTGTGATAGTCTCTGGTTATGCTCTCTTCTAAAGAGGCTGATCTGGTAACTTCCGATACTTCTTTTTATAGCTTAATCTTTTTAAATCCTACTGTGGATTTCATGAACTTCTGGGAGGTACTTTGGATTGTGGGAATCACAGACTTTATTCTGAAATTTCTCGTCATGGGCTTCAAATGCTTTATTCTCTTGGTGCCTTCTTTCATGATGTCTTTTAAATCCAAGGTAAGAAAACGGTCTATATTTTTGCTTCTTTATGAAGATATCTTTTGCAGTAAAATTAGCAAAGTATTGAGGACGTTTCACCCAGAAGAAGTTTTCTTAATTAAAGGTCTGTATATAATGCAGCACTACTGCTGTGGGCAAGAAAACCCTGTGGAGTTCATGTTCTTCCCTGCTTGGTGCTAAGGAAGGTTTGCATTCTGATCTGAAACAACTGTTTGTATTATGTTATTGAGTACATGAGTGTATTTCTGTCTGTGTGGGAGGTGAAGAAACCTTTTATTTGCTGCAATGTAAGAATGTGTATGCCGGCTGCATGGAGCAGCTGATGAACTGTAAATTTTTTGCTTGCTTTATAATAACTGGTATAGGATGATTTTAAGATCTGTGCATGAAAACATTTGGATTTCACCCTTAGAGGAATAAGTCTGAGTTTTATTTGGTTAATAAACGTGCATAACGTTTATGTCAGATCAGCAAATCTGATTCTTAGCTTAATTCCTCAAACCACTAAGTTTAATGGTTTTATAGAAGCCTGTCATGGTTGAAGAGATACTCATTTCTTATCTGTTCCCTGAGGTAAGACATGCAAAAAAGTCTAAATTTTATGCCAGGATAGCAAATAGTAGTACCAATAAAAAAGAAGAAGAAGAAGAAGAAAGTGGTAGCATTTAAACAGGGTGCAGGGTGATTGGGAAAGGTTTTTATCTCTTAAAATGCACCAGGACAAAGCATTTCTCAGGTACAATCACTTTAGCAAAATACTGAGTTATACTCAAACTTTTTTTTTCCTGCAACTAGCAATACAACATCCAAAACTAATTAGTGAAAATTCCATTATACCAACTGTGAGCTAAACTGTGGCTAAATTAAAGAGGGAATCTGGTCAGTAGAGGCAAATCATGGTATTACCCAACATACACTGCTGCAAGTGTACTTTATCCAGTGTTGTAAATCTAGTTTTAAAGGAAAATTTAAGGAAACAATGTAAGAGCTAAACTAAGTATCTATGATTAATTTTAACACTTAAAAGTTTATGTGCATACATAGTGTGCATATATATACACACACACACACACAATGTACACCCATATACACTACACACACACACACAAAGTGCTCTGTGCAGGACACTTAAGTTTTATTCAGAAATCTTAATTTCTGGATTCAGTTTACCTCTTCAGTTCAGCTATTCACTCTTCCTTCTCCCCCTGTCCTCAACATTTGATTACCACCTATCCTATAAAGAAATTCTTTAGCTCATGATAATAAGGCTTTTAAAACAGCCTGAAATAACCTTTAGAGAAAAGTTTATAATTTGGTTTTTAATAAAAGTAAGGGCCTTTTCTTATCCTCAGTTTTTAATCCTGAATGCTGGACACAACTCTGTCAATGACTAGCTGATCTACATGACTAATTTTGTCTTATTTTACTTTCGTAAGCACTAAAAAAGAAAATAAAATTACATGAAAAAGGAAGATTGATAGCATTGGTAAGTAGGTAGGCATTCTACAAAGGCCACTCTATTTTAGCCTATTAATTTGATTTTCTTCAATACAGCAGTTATTAGTGCTATTGTTATCTGTGCTGTTGTGGTGAGACTTATCATCTGGTCATCATTCTTTCAACCTAAACTTGGTATTGCCCTAATTTTTTAGGGGTTTGATTTTACACTGTAGTTACGTAAATTTACGTGATTTTAATTTGAATATATTCAATTTTGTCAAGCTCTGATGAGAGAAAGCTACTCAGAAAGAATAAAAAATGCCTCTTTTCTATATATTTAAAAAATCTGTTATGTTTTAAATCTTGAGAGATTCCTTTGCATGTCTTGCTTAGGGCTACTGGTACATGCTGTTAGAAGAACTCTGCCAGTATTACCGTATGTTTGTCCCCATACCAGTTTGGTTCCGTTATCTTATTGGCTATGGGGAGCTCGACAGTTCACTAGGATGGACCCTTGGGATATTGCTGGGCTTACTCTACCTCATCCTAAAAGTATGTAAATTTTATATTTCTATTAAACTATTTTGCAGCAACTGTCACTGGATGGATATAGGCATGTGAACTAATGCATTTCTGAACATTCCCCAGTGCCTGAACTTGCAGGTTGAGTCTCTTAAGTTTAACTGATAGAGCCTTCCAAAACTGAAAGGAAAACTGGCTAATGGCACTAAATTCCCCCCCCCCCACACACACACACACTCCCCTTCCCTGAACCTGTTCTGGGAATGGACTGGGATTTTGTGGAGAAGAACATTGGTACTATAGAACACCTCACATCAAATATTGATCAGACTATCATCAGAGATTGATATCAAGAGAAAATTTGCAAAAATAAAGGTGAAATTCTTGGTCAAAAAAATCAACACTGTAAGGAAACTAGATTTTCTCTCTGCTAGAATTCCTGTGTGATGCTACGGAAGTTAATCTAAAGAATTCACAATGGCATGTACTTAGCTAAAGAGCTACTCTCGCAAGTGTAACCAAACTCAATACAAGTTCTGCTTTAAAGACAAAAAATATTTTAATGCTAAGATGTCTTACAAGTCTAAAGTATACAATAATAATGCAGGTATATGTGACCTGAATGCTTCATTTCACAACCTGAACAATATTTTTCTTTTAAAGAGCAGCCACATGTTGGGAAAAACTTCAGGCCAAATTCTCCATTTACATAATAATTAACTGAAAATAATCAATGTGAACTATAGCTAACTTAACATTCCTACCATCATTGAACTAACAGTGAGACTTTTACTGTGAGAATTTGCACAAAAGCTTGGAGGCTCTTTAATTTATAGAGAAAAAATGTTATGCATAACTCAATTTTTTCTTTCCCATTTCAGCTTTTGAGCTTTTTTGGACAACTGAGAAACTTTAAACAAGTGTTACGGATATTTTGTACACGACCAGTAAGTATTGGATTGTTATAACAAAAGGGTAAATCTGCCTTACATAAAAGTGTTTCTTTCTGAATTCATTCATATTATATTCCTATATTATTTTGTATTGTTCCAATAATAGACAATTGCATTTTTAAAGTAATCCCTCTTCACTTGTACCTCCATTTCACAGTTTGGATTTCTTTACGCAATTATGCAGTCACTTAAACAAAAAATCTTTTCTGCATGTCTCTTCAGATGAACTTATATGAAGTAGCATATCCTTTCTGTCCTAATTCCTACTTGTTTACTGGAATAAATATTGGTTGGATTTGAGGCAAAGCTTTATGCTAGTACTGCAAATGAAATATAAGTGAGAAACATATCATGGCAAAGTAGCTGATGTGAAAGTAACTATTTTGTTAGAATTGCAAGTTTCCAGATAATGATCTTTCTCCACAATAACAGATACTATCATTTAGAATCTGCTATTGATGCAGTAAAATGTATTGAAGATTTTTGAGCATAGGCTCATTGAACTAAAAGAACAATAAGTATTTAAAATACAATTTTTAAGTGCTTTCTTGATCAAATTCGAAATTAGCTGTTTTTGCTCAGAGGTCACTGTTAAAATAAGATTGTTCCTCATTTTCCCTACACTGTGAACAGAGGAAAATACTAGCTAGATATTATGGTAGGTGGGAAAATGAAAGCTTTAGAGATCCTGGCAACTGTTGAAACATTTAGCAACATTCTGACATTGGGGGTTGACTATTTTTTCATTTCATAGCAGCTCTTATTCTCAACTCCTTTCTAGCCTGATTTCTTTCTGTTTTTTTTTCCCCCAGAAAATAATATCTGCTGCAAAATCTTGTTTTACAGCACTATGGAGTGACAGCTAGCAAGAGACAGTGTTCTGAATCAGATGATATTTGTTCAATCTGCCAAGCTGAATTTCAGAAGCCTATTCTGCTTATCTGTCAGGTAATATAAAACTTGGAATTTCTTTAAAATTTACTGCACTCAGAAGGCTTTTTGTACAACTTAGTACAGTCTTAACTGAAAAAAAGCAGATTTATGGAAAAGTTTATTTAAAAAGTAAATCAGATTAGATAGTTTCCATTGAAAAAGCTATGGCTCTTTCACTTTTCTGAACTCCCTCCTAAAACTTCCCATCCACTCACAGACATATTCTGAACATTACTTTTTGCAAACTTAATCTTTTAACAACTCATAAACAAAACAACATAAAGTTAGATTCATGAGAATGTATGTCTTCTGATTATTTTTAGTAATCACGCTCTACAAATGATATACTTTCTTATAAATGGAAGAACTTAGAAGCTCTAAGTTCTCATTCTTTTCATTACAGCACATATTTTGTGAAGAATGCATCTCTTTATGGTTTAATAGAGAGAAAACGTGTCCACTCTGCAGAACTGTTATTTCAGACCATGTTAACAAGTGGAAGGATGGAGCTACTTCTGTGCATCTACAGATTTTCTAAAGCATGTCATATGACTTCAGTTTTACAGTTTGTTTGTTCCAGTTAAGAGTTTGCAACTTACTGTAGCTATGATTGTAGGTGGCATAAGACAAGACTTTTAGGATTTTACACTTCTATGAAATGTTCCAATATTAAAACAGTAAAGAAATGTACACTTTTAAGTGTTAAAAAAAAAAATCATTTTCAGAATGAATGCACAAAAGCCAGCATTGCTTCTCTCATGATTCTTCCAGGAAACGGTCAAACCCTTGAAAATGCTGCATTACTGCTTGCAGCAGCTTCTTAATTTAGCATTTTATTTAAAGGTACAAACAGTATTCTAGACTGTAATAAAATGTATTTATTCTTTGAATATTACTCAAACTAAAAGGTCATTCAGCAGGCTATATTCAGACTATGAGCAATTTTTATAGCTTGGATTACAATGGGAATTAGAGGTACTTGCCACACTTGGTATTAAAGATCATTTAATGCTAGCCCAACAGATCAGAGAAATCAACTTCTTTATTCTTGTGTCTACAGCAGCAACTACTTTTCATTGTACCTGGAGATAAGCCACAAGAATAGGACGTTTCCCCTTTGGCTTCCTGTAGATTTCTAAAGGATCTTAGGCTTAATACATAAACCAACCACTGATGATAGTTTTTTACATAGCATTTTATAAAGCTTATATTTTTAAAGCAAATCTTAATACTGTATTTTTTGCTCTAATGGGCAAGCAAATTTTCCTATAGAGGAGAATCTATTTTATACTATATTTGCAATTTGTAGTGTGCATAAAAATCAGAGAGAATAAATGCATTTAAATCTGTTTGTTTGGTGCATGCTGAATAAGCAAATAAGATTCCTTACTGTTTCAATATTAACTTACATGTAAGCCCACAATAATGCCTTATTCACTGCTAGACATACTTCTGTTAAACTCTTGTCTTTGGGGTGGGGGGGGGAGACAAAAAAAAAAAAAAAAAAAAAAACTCTGAACATTCATGTATTTGTAACTTATTTTATACTATTCATAGAGCCAGCTTATGTACAATCTTGCTCCTTTTTTTTTTCCTGCATTGTCTTTTCTCATCTTCCTATTGCAAGACTGAAAAAAAGCACTCAAACTATTTAGTTACAGCAATGTTAAATTGAGCTGACTAACGTTAACTTGAAATTGTCTTTTCATTTAATACCTTTAGGAAACTTCCAAATTAGAGAAAAACAAAGCTATACACTTACTTGATGAATGATGCAGCAACTTGAGAGGCTAGGCAGTGTGACTGGCTATTAAAAACTTGCAGCTGATGCAGCTAGATGTATACAGCTAACAGGGCATGATGGGAGAGTGCTCTTAAAGTTGCAGCTAGAATTTTAACAGTAGCATGCTTTGGGATTCTGAATGAAAACCTAACTAACAAGTTAAATTAACAGGCTAACAAATATCACTTTTCTGTTCAACCAAGGTTTTGCTACAGAATATGCTGTATTTGGTTATTATATTTGTTTGATGCTTACTGTAGTTTGGAGTAAACATGCCCTAGGGTTGTACTACCTTAATATCTGAATTATTGGGGACAAAGACTCTAGCTTGAAGAAAACAAGCAAAAGCTTCTAAAACTGTAGTTGGAAACTTCTGGGAGTAGCAGAGGCTGGTTCTCCTGGAAGCCCTTGCCAGCAATGAGGTACTTAGTTTGGAGAATCTACAGCTGAATGATATTAAAACACTCCTGAGGGTGACAGGGAAGAATTAGTGCTTGGCCACAGACTGAGCTGTGGTGTAATAGGCTTATGCTTGCTCTTCCAGTATTGGCAGAACAAACTGCTCTCTGTTTCCTCAGACAGATCTTGTCATGCCTTATTTTGCATATAAAGTTGATACAAGATCAGAACTGTTGGTTATTTAAGTGTCATTTGTGCCTGTATTCAAACTGCTTCTGAAGCAAAATTACAAGAACTGAATCCGACAAGGAACAAAAGCAAGTAGTAACCTCAAGGCTGGATCCTGAATCTTTGATGTGCCCACAGAACATAATCAAACTGAACTTTCCCAGAACTTAATCAGGAAGAGATGATTTATCTGACAAGTATTTTAAAGATTTTTCCCCCTTCCTTTATGAAGGCCATGTAAACAATGAGTGCCATATTGCATTTGGTCAACAAACAGCCTTTAAACAAATCTTTGTGTGTGTGAATAAAATGTAAGAGTAAGCCCAATCCTCAGTCTATGGTGAGGGCCAAATACAATGACCAAGAATACTGGAAGTAAATATTGTAACTTACCCTGTTTCTTTTTCTTGAAATGTTAATGCTAACAGCTTAATCATTCTTAACTCAAATATCCTCTGGGGGAAAACAAACTAAAGTTCATTAGACTTTTGGATAGCATGTTAGAGGAAGTGAATATACTCCCTAATGCTTGAATATTGATTAACTCCAACAGTAATGGGAGAAGTCAGTAATCAGAAGCCCAATATTCTGACAAATTTTTAAAAATCTTTTAAGGACAATACCTAGTTCCATTCTTGGAATATAACTGGGAGGGTGCAGATTTTGAGCTGTACCAGCTGTTTATTACAAACAGGTTGTTCAAAAGTTAACTTAGAAGCAGAGCCCCACCCAGCTGAGTGTAAGGGAAGAAATTTGAGAAACAAGTATGTTTCCTTACTGTCTGCCTTAACCCCAAGATGAGTGAATAGTAGCCCCATTACTTATGCAGCAAGGAATAGTGAAAAGGAAACCTGTCATTCCATCTGGTGAGTGCAAGAGATGTTAAGAGTCTTGGCACTGTGCATTCGCATTTGGGCAAAAGGCCAACAAAAGCAGCTTTTTGCATGAATGCTGTGTTTGCAAGCAGGAGCCTGCAGGGAGCCTCCGGGAGCTAGCCCCCCCCGCGCCCCCAGAGAGCTACCTGGCTGGGTCAGGGGTAGGGTCAGGGAACTCTTTGCCTTTCAGTATTTTTCCCTGTTGATGAATTTGCTTCAAGATCCATTGAAAACTACCCAAGCCTAGTGATAGTATCAAGCACAGTTTCTTTAAGAACTCCCAAAGGACTAGAAGAGATTTTGATCAATCAGTTTAAATATATACTTTATAAATGAAACAATACATACTTTATAAACGAAACAAGTCATTCTCACCTTAATTACTGAGAGGAAAAAAGTAACTTACATCCATGAATGACATCCTCTCTGATCCGCTTGCCAGCATCACGCTATTAAGATGCAACTCTTCCTCATCAAGCCCCCTCAGTCCAGGGTAGCTGCCCTGCTTTCCACACACACAGACTCACAGACACCCAGCATGTCTGACTCTGCAGGAGACAGAACAGAGAAGAGGATGTCAGACTGCAGTCAAGAGCCACTCGAAGAGCTGAGGAACCTAGCTGAAGGTACCAGCCCTTGGTAACACAGGCTGATTAGAACTAGTATCAGTCAGGTTGCAATTTCTATGTGGTTTTTCGCCTCCCTCCCTTTTCCTTCAAAGTTGTCAGTGATTTAGAACCACAGTTATACTCAGAGCTTAACTAGTTTCTACCTCTCTTCCCCCCCCCCCCCCAAAAAAAAATCAGTTTAGCAGATGTTTAAATTTGCATTTAGTTGCTATTCACATTACTTCATTCTGCAGTCAAGTATATTTAAATTCCAATAAACTGAAAGGCAAAGGGCATTACCTTTACTTCTACAAAGGCAGCTCAAGTTTGTTTCTTGAAGACACCTATTAAGTCAAGGTAATCTAGAAGAGAACAGTCTGTACTGCATACAGTAAATCATCATGAAACTGCAGGAAAAATATTTAAGTAATTTGTCTTGATCTTAAAAACTTCTCCTCTTCCTCAACCCCTTCCTGTAATAAGGAGTAAGGGTTAGTCTCTGTAAACTGGAAAAATGAAATGCCTACTATCCTGCTTTTCAGCATACTGCTGCAGAGACAGAATTCAAAAAACCCCCAAGCAGCTGCCCCAAAAACCAACTGTAGTCTCCCTCCATGTTTGATGCACTTTTCAATTAATACTGAGAGCAATTTGGGAGTTAAAGAACAGACTCCAAGTAAACATCCATCTATATAGTTAGAGTGGACATAAATATTACATGTTCTCCAGCAGCTCAGCTTTTGGATAGCAAGAAAAAAAAAAGGGATATTCAAGAGAACAATTGACTCATTTATTTTTATCTTTTATTATGAGCTAATACCAGGATGACATTCAAATGTCAGATGGCACAATTAAGACAGTCTTGGTAGGAATTATTCCAGCGTTCCCAAAATTACAATTTAGTACACAAATGGCATCAAATGTATGCATCACTCCCACAGAGAAAAATGATGAAATTGAGTATCTTATACTGGAATATTTTCTGCATCAAATGGAAAAAGGAAAACTGCTGGTAACACAGCTGACCTATAAGCCTTCTGTGATAATGACCTGCAGAACTAAATATTCCCCTATTTAACATCTAGTAAAAAAAAATATGACTTTGTTCAAGTTTAATACTTTTATATGGTTAGCCACAGCAGGTAATAACCTCAGTTTTACTGTATTTTTGTAATGCTACAAAAATCCTATAAAATCAAATTATAGTGAATTTTTCAGTGATTATAATTAAAAAAGCGCAGCTTGTACAAAATAAAAAAAATAAGATTCTATACTCTAATGAAAAATTTAAGACATTTTTAAATGAACAAAAGAAAGCACTTGTTAAGCTCTCCAATATTCAATGCATTCTGCACTTATCTGAAATAGCCAGACAGGAGCTAGAACTCTACTCCCCTTAGTTCATGACTAGTAACTTTGACACTATTATATATATAGAAAGGATCTATGTCTGATATTTTTACAAATAAATACAGGATAAACCATATTGCATAGTGTGTGCTTGCTGTCTGAGTCACACTCCAAAAGTTTCACAGTTATGGCAGGGAATTAAACTTATAATCCATGGGATGAAACATTAATTGTACATGAAGTTTACTTTTAAGTATGATAAATTGTATATATAATTAAGCAGTGAACTCAGACAAACAACTCTTGCCATTCTTGCCAGCCATACTAAACCAACTCTACTGGACAATTATATCCAGCAAACCGAAGAGCAACTGTTAGCTGTAACTAGGACCAAGAGAGATTGTTCTGCTCCCCGCACCCTTCCCCCCCCCCAAAATAAAAAAATTTAAAGTTCCTCTATACTCAGTAAACATGTTAGGAAACCTATGTTAACAAGTAGCACAGAGCAGACACTGCTTGAGGTGTTGCCTACTTGTAAACATACATAATACATACAGGTGTGAGTATTATGATTTTAGTTTCACAACATGTCACTGGTGGTGCTGTTACCAAATGAAAAAATGGCACATTCCCAGTACAATCTACGTCACTATATGGTAACTTGATCTTCCTTATAAAACTAAAAAAGAAAGTCTTTAACAGGCTTACCAGGAAGAAAAAACATTGATTTCTTATTCAGTCATAAATATATCTTTTTGTTGTTTCTTTGTTAGTACCAACAAGGTATCACTGAATCCTTCTGGCTAGCAAATTTTAGAAAACAGCACTCTGATTAGATTCAACGTCCTTAGAGTTTTATGGCTTGGATCCTATGGCTCAAAAAGATTCGGTACACACAGAGTAAGCAGAATCTGTAAAAGATCCCTACTGTTGTGAAACACTAGAAGTAGACTTTGCACAGTTTGACTAAAGATAATGCAACGTGTGGCAGGCAAAAAGTGACAGGACTTGTATGCAGTTGCATGATCATATACACACACACGCACACACCATACACTCACTCTAACTAGTGTAAAGCTCTGCAGATATTAACCCTTTCACCAGCTATGTTCATGGAAATGCTTTCTTTAAGGCAGGAAGTATTTAAGTAAGGTAACGTTACCTTTATTTTATTCTTTGTACCTGTAAGTCATTTGTACAGATCGTGACAATTTCAAAAACATAAATAGTGTCCTTAACATGTTTCCTAAATTAAGTTGCTAAAGTTCTGACCCACTGTGGAAGACATTCACTGAAAGGCCATTTAACACTTTTTTCCCCCTCATACAATCAGCAAATTTATTTCCCCAGCATAGGAAAAAAAAATTTTGATTAATTTAGAAATGTATAATGGCAGGGAACTCCCATAAGCAAAATTTTATTTACCAAAAATTCCCTCAAATTCTTACCCATTGATTTCAAAAAGATTTACTTGCTTGTACTGTGTAGAACTTATAGATGTTTCTTGTGGTAGTATCTGCTCCACAGCTACTGACCTTGTGTTCTGATGCACTTTTTCCTGACCTTTTATATGAGTAAGAATCTGAACATATTCAGCTGTCTCCATCTAAATGACTGGCATATACAAAGGTGATGTTTCCCAGTGAAATGTCTGCTGAGAACAAGGATGAAATAAGCAGGACATGTATGTGAGCCCATGGCTTCCAGTTAAGCCTAGAACATAGCAGCATTGCCATTTGATTAGATCCACTTGTATTTGCAGTAACAGATACTTCAGCCGGGTAAGCAAGTGAAACAGTTCTCTCCCACCCCACATTGCCACATTTGTAACAGTGATTCACTTACTGATTTTTTTGTTTCACCAGGAGAAGAATCAGAACCAGAGTCCTTATTTTCTTCACAGCAACCAATTATTTTGCATTTTTAATTTTGGGATACCTTCCATAATGAGCTGAATCAAAAAATCTATTTGAAAAATATATATTTATATATGTATAAAAAAACTCATTAGGTTTTGAATGTGAAATACCAATTAAGTTTATCTTTCATCTTTGATTCCACCCCATTGTAGGAAACAGCTTTACCAAGCTTGCATGCTAATTATTCCTCCGACGCAAGCGTTTAGGCATTTCATACTTTGCCTAGTGAAAGGGCTAACCCTCCGTGACACATTCATAACTAGACCAGTGATTCTGAAGCAACATCCTGACCCTTAATACTGTCAGTTTTAAGCTATCAAGCTGAAAAATCCTCGATAAGGTGAGAAGATGTCACTGCGAATCAATTAGATGATGTGCCTAGAGTTCTGCAATACCATTTTCTAAAGTTTTTTTATGCACCATTGATTGACAGAAAAAAAATCCATTTTTCTTTGCTTTCCAAGTCGCTCTGTGCAATGACTGACTCTTTGATACTGTCACTTTTTAAAAGTAAACCATATAAGCCCTCACACTTCAACTTCAAGAGGGCTTACGTCCATTCTTTGTTTTCCACCTTTAAAGGCTTAAAAAAATTGTGTTGTCATAGATTCATGCGCAAGTGCTCTGGTCGTTTGGAAATCATGGGAAAAGCTTGTTTTTTATATGGCCCAGAGTTTGGTTGTCGGATTGGAAGTGGTGCTGAGGCCTCTCCACAGACTGTCACATCCATTTGTTCTATTCCACTTGTCTCCATTGGATATTCCACAGGTGTCTGAGTATTTGATGCACTGGCAGAAGCACCTCTTCCCCAGAATTCCCCAGGGGAGAACTTTACAGGGCTTTAAAACAAGAAAAATAAAAATCAGAGAGAAAGATATACACAGCACCAAGGTATGTTCTTCATTCTGCAAGAAGCTGAACTCAAATGCCTATAGTAAGACATTTATTTCTTACTTCCACTTCCAGAAGTTTGAGACACAATTTCCAAGTCTAGCTTCTACCAAGTTTCCTTGTAAAGTTAAATTCTTTCATCTGAATAGTTAGCATAATATATCTCTAGATCAGTGCAGACAGAATTTTTTTACTAACACAACTCTTTAGCACCACAAAAACACTTAGGATATTCTGGAACAGTTTTAGAGGAATGGTATGCCAAAGTCACCAGACTGTGAGGCTGTGCCAGTGTTGCATAGCTGGCAAATTAATACTTCTTGTGCTGCCAGCCACCATAAATTTGTCTCTATTAATATGGTTTATAAAACTGGATTATGCTGCACTTCTAATGGAAGTGATGGAATTACTGAGAAGACCACACTTCTTATTTTTAGTGCAGATATTTCTCAACAACTTGCCAAAACAAAAAAATAAATAAAAAGGATACCTGACTGGTGTCCTAGGGCTACCTATGAATCTGCGAGGTGATCGAATTTTTGGTTCAAAAGAAAATTTCTCTTTTACACTTTCAAGTACAGATGGAGCCACATATGTAAAACCCTGCAAAACAGGAATAAATGCACTGTCACTTTTAGGCAAGATTTACATTTATGATCACTTATGCAGTTACACCCATCATTAAACAGGGAATGAAACTTATGAAAAGGAGAGTAGGCATAGACACATGAACTTCTTTTCACTTCCTAAAGCAAACAGAGGATACTCCTCACCTGAGTATCTTTTCACCCCCAGATATTTCTACTCAGAACACAGATCCCCACAGAAATGCTCAAATTAGTTTTTAGCTACAGAATGGACATTTTCCTCTCTGCACATCTATGAAAAGCAATCATATGTCCAGGGTTCTTAATGCCATTTTGAATTAGACTGCTCACATTTTGGGAAATGGACAGTTTGTTGTTCAAGTTACCTGTACAAAGAAAACCTCAGCAGTAACCCACCAAAATATATTCCAAGCCCCCAAACACTTCAAACCTGCTGCAATGTATCTTTTTAAAAGTATGATGGTTTGTTTCAAGTATCAGGTGGTAAGACTCAAGAGAATTAATTTACCTGAAATGCCCTACTGTTTCCAAATAACACTACATACTTCTCCAGAGTCATTAGACACTTGTCCTTGGTTCACTTACCAGAAAGACCTGGTTGGCACTTTCACTGAGAGTAGAGTCATCTGGGCTATCAACAGGTGTCTGACGTGTAAACTTTGAATCAAACTGGCTCACATCCTCTTCAGATTGCTTTGCAAAAACAAAATGATTAAGGGTTTATATTACAGATATCAACCAAATGGCTTAGCGGTGATCAGTGAAGCCTCTGGATGGAGTTCATTCCATAGGTTTTTGGCAGAGCTCTGCGGTAGTAAAACCCTGGAGTGGTGTCGGAATCCTGTCGCTGCCAGTGGGAGGTCACTATGGGCACTGACACTGAGAAATAAAGGCAAGGGGGAGGGGCAACAATTATGGATCAAAAAGGAAGATAAATTAAAAAGATGCCTTAAAAAAAAAATCTCAAATTACAAACAAAAACACTTAGAAATACATTGCTCGCTTCACTGCAAGTTTAAACCTGGTCATAACCAGTATAGAACACTTGCATCTGTTGGTTTCTGAAGCTTCTCTCTCCAGACAATCTCATCTCATTTTTGCAGATGCAGAAGTATTTATACTGTTAGGGACAGACAGTAACACTGGAATAATTTACTAAGAATATTGTTTAATTAACTTAAAGAACAACAGACATCATTCCAAGATCCTGTCTCTCATCTTAAGTGTAACCGAAAAGGCAATATACCTTCATTTGTGGAGGCCTTCATGCAACCATGCAATAACTTTTTTAAGAATCAGCTGGTTTGTATGAGTAGCTTTTATAAAATTTGCTAAAAACGGGGGTGGGGGGGAAACTATCTTCAGATAGTTGGTTTGGAAAGCCTTTTATGTCATTCTGAATGTTAGTCAAAAAAAGGAGGAAGAAAAAGGGTAGGAACCCCCAGGCTGTAGTATGCTCAATATTAATGGTACATAAGTCAGTTTAAAGTGAGATTTTTTAGTAGAAATCAGAAACTATCTGGATAGCAATACCCACTGCAGTTGTAGCTAACTGTACCCAGAAAAAAGAAAAAAAGATAAAAGACAAATACCCCACACTGTCAAAATATAAGATAGAATAAAACAGGCATATCCACCATATCACTAGTTTGAGGTAAACTTAAGTTATTGCCTGTAACACACTAGATGCATTTTGAATATTAATACACAAATATCCAGGATGCTGAATTAGGTGACTTAATTTTCTTTCACTTAGCAACCTTTTATCATTTTAGTTTCAATTAATATGACTCTGTGTGCTGTATTTAGTAGTAGAAATACAGAAATAACTGCACTTCCAAGTCTGTCTATTCTATGTTTTAGCAGTAGGAGGAATTAAAACTAACATAGAACTTCCTCCCTCCAAAAGGATGAACGGAAGGATAAAATAGCTCTTAGCTGAGTTTGCTACCATTCTCACATAAATAAATTAAAAAAACCCAACATTCTATTCCAGTGACTAATGTGTACAACAACTACAGAGGAGTAAGACAAGAACAGCATGATCATGACAGCCAATGTTTCATACTGTGTAGAGTCTTTACAAAGGGAGGTATTTTTATTTCTCAAAAATAAAACTGTTGATACTAGTATCAGTTCTCAGAAAGAAAGAAAGAAAGAAAGAAAGAAAGAAAGAAAGAAAGAAAAAGAAAGAAAGAAAAAGAAAGAAAGAAAGAAAGAAAGAAAGAAAGAAAGAAAGAAAGAAAGAAAAAGAAAGAAAGAAAGAAAGAAAGAAAACACACCCTGCATCAAGTAGTTTCTGTCTTTGATTTGACAGTGAATCTGAAAACCAGTAAGCTAAGTTGATGCATCTAACTAGCTAAAGTACCAGAAAGCAATGGCACATCACAGTTTGTCAGAGGGAAAGTTTCTAAGATACTACATTGTTTGAGACCTTTCCTAAAGGGCACGCAAGGGACATCTCTCAGCATTCTGAGTACATACCAATAAGGGTTTAAAAGGAGGTTCCACCTTCCGTGCCAATAGCTCATCCCAGTTAATGTGTCTGAAGAACGGGTGAGCCTAAAAGAGTTAGCAATAGCACAGGGTCACAATCAGCCTTCTGGATACAACTCACAGAAATCTGAGTTAACAACGATCTTCTAGAAATAAAATGCAAATATTTTTGTTAAATGTTAACAAGAAAAGCAAGTTAAAGCAAGAGTGAAAAAATAATAAGCACATTCTTTTCAGGCCCTCACTATGGTGTTTTTTGACCATATGGGTCAAGTGTAATATATTCTGTAGCCGTAGCAGAATAGTAGCTAAAAATTGATGCCATCCCTCTTACAAAACACATGAACCTATCATGTTTTCCTCAAAAAGCATTAGAAAAAGCCAGCTGATATATGTTTATAGTTCAAAAAATAAGTATTTTGCCAGATATCTAAAAATAACGTAAGAATACTGAATCAATGACAAATTATCACAACAGTGGAGTAAAAGGAGCTGTATAGTAGCCTGTTAAAGTCATCCCAAAGAACATTCTGCTGGAAACAATGAGAACTAGGCAACACTGAATGCAAACTAACTGATTTTTCCCTTGAAAAAGCTGCACTAAATACAAGGACTAACAGGTTTTTCATCAGACCACTAGCATAGTATCACTCTAATATATGGCCAACCCACAATTCAGCATTGTGGGGCTAGCAAGAAAGGACAACTGGAATACAAAGTTAAAGAAGTTATTTTTCATTTCTCAAATCATCAGATAGGTAAGACAGCCACTCTTTCTTCAATGTTGAAGGATTCACATTTTGACTAATTGTCAAGTATGGCTGCCTTTTTGCTCATTACTTGTCAAGACAGATACAATGTCTGTTGATGTACCCTCTCAGCTAAGGAGAAGAATGGAGTTTTTCCAAGGAGGTTATGAAGAAAAGTTAAGCAAGAGTTACCTGAACTTCTCCAGCATCTCCAGGACCAGCTCCTAGACGTGAGGCAGCATTTCTTTTTAGCAGCTTAATGAGATGTAACATGATATAACAAGGAAAGAAAATTATTGAAATAGTTATGCCATTATGAATAGTTGATTACTGACACGAATCATAATTTGAATGAATAGTATGCAGAATGAATACAGAAGAATCAGAAACTCTGCATTAATTAGAAAACCACTGTATTTTCACAGAAAATCACTTTCTTTACCATACAAAACCAAGACCAACTTGATAAATAGCAAAAAAAAAAAAAAAAAAAAAAAAAAAAAAAAATCATGGACTGAAAAGCCACAGTAATCTCATTATGCTTCTATTTTCTACATACAGATGTAGTACTGACAGTCATTAAAATCTACCTTTTTAAGCAGATCTCTGGCTTCTTGTGTGAGGTAGGGAGGCAAGTTGAGTTTACACTTGAGAATCTTGTCAATTGTTTTCTTTCTGTTCTCCCCAGTGAAAGGAGGCTAGAAAGCACCATTGTAATGGGAGGAAAAATAGGACTCGTTCAGCTTTCTTATTTGTGTATACAGAATCATTTCAGTAATTTATAAGCGGAAAAAAAAATAATGGGACTTCCAAATAATTGTTCAGGTCACAGGAGCAGTTCATGGCTCTCACCAAGTAAGTATAGCCATGTTTTAGTTATACTTCTTACTTGCATCTGTACAGGCACATACTTATTTACACATGCATCTGAATTAGAATGCAGATAACTTTAAAAGCTAGGAAGAGAAATACATGCAATTATAACTGTGCACCTACTGCTCCAGTCAGCATGTCATACATTAATGCCCCCAAACTCCACCAGTCCACAGCACGATTATGCCCGCTCCTCATCAAGATTTCAGGGGCCCTGTAATAGGAAAAATTAAAAATACAAAAGTATTTTTAACAAGATTAATACTATCTCTGACTGCTACTTTTCAAAGCAAGCCTCATTTATCGTTTAAGATTTCTATAAATGACTGAACATATGAATCACCAGTTAAAAAAAGGTAAAATTCAGCCATTACCCCCAGACCAGATTAATACTTTTCTGTTTCATCATGCAGCTCACATGTATTCAATTGTTCCACAGAATGTGTGCGTGACTGTTCCATCATGAATAGATTCTTTACATAATCCGAAGTCAGTCAATTTTACATGACCTGAAATTAAACAAATAAAATCTAGAATGTGCCAAAATTCTGACATTTATACAAGCAACATTAAAAAAAATATGAATTTTTAACATGGATCTGCAACAAATCTGAACTACTTCTAGACATCTTCAATGTACTGATGCAGCAATACAGTCATAAAACAGAATCAGGTGATTGCACTTGAAACAGCTGCATTATCTCTGTATAAGAAAGTGTTGCCACTTGGCAAAGAGAAACAAGGAAGCTGAAACTACCAAAATCTGCTCCATACAGATGGATGTCTGTATGTCTAAATGTCTGTTCTTTAATCAAAGAATGT
Source organism: Rhea pennata (assembly GCF_028389875.1). Classification (NCBI taxonomy): domain Eukaryota; kingdom Metazoa; phylum Chordata; class Aves; order Rheiformes; family Rheidae; genus Rhea; species Rhea pennata. The sequence continues at coordinate 3,654,669 of NC_084682.1, forward strand.
AGAACACTGTTCAGATGAGGAAGCAGGTTACTGAATCTTACTGCTTGAGTCAAAATCTGGAGAACAACTTCCAAAATATTGGAAAAGTACCTTGAAATTTTTCAGTACAAAGAGATACACTAAAGTAAAAAAAAGTTGTTTAAGACAACACAAAACTACTAGATGGTACAGACTGCCAGAGTAGATAGTGCGATGTAATCAATGCAGCAGCATGCTTGCGAGTTACTACTGTCAGGTAAAGTGTCAACAACTAGATAAGTCACTTCAGCTATAGGTGACTTGGCACCCTACATATTTCGCCTTTTCCCTAACTAATGTCTTAATTTATCTCCATTTCTAACACACCACACATTTGACAGTGAAGATATAGATGTTTAAGTACTTCATAATGACCCAACAAAATAATGCTTTAACAAATTTCAGAAGTGTCACATTACTAAGTCAACCATTCAAAAAGTGCTTGCACTATACACATGGAACTTGGAACTTACTAGATTCCTTATATTAAATCTGAAGCAGCACTCTTTAAGGACAAGCAATTAGCCTTGGCAGTTATTCAGTTATACCAAGAGCGATAAGGGACATGTCATTGCTCTAAGGAAATTCATATATAAGTGATCTGTTGTGACCTCTGAAAAAGGATTTTCACATGACTGGAAACATAAAACTGTTGTTATATTTCTACCTTGATGATTAAGCATGATATTTTCTGGCTTCAGATCACGATAGATGATTCCTTTTTGATGCAAGTGTCCCAGGGCCATTGAGATTTCTGCCAAGTAAAAGCTGAAAGAAAAAGTACGCCACACAATCAGACACATTCTACCATGCAAAGCACCTTATGCACTAAGATTATTACGTACATAACAATGATTCCTTGAAAGTATCATTAAATCTGTACGAGAGAATAAAGTAGAGAAACAATGACGCCTTTGAGCCTGGTATGCCAAAAGGCATACAGACTCCAAGATGAACTACAAAATTACGCCATTAGGTTTATCTATTCAGTAGATACCCTATCATGAAACTTAATTTACTAGTCAGTGGTTAAAACATGCTGTATTAAAAAAAGCTCCTCCAACCTCTCTCACAAGAGATGGCAAAGTTGAAGGAAAAAAATGAAGCTAAAAAGGTAACTGGCAGCACTCAGAGTGCTACCTGCAGAAAAGGATTACAATCTCATACACACATTATTTCTAAGAAACTATTAACACATGCTGTGAAAAGATACAACTGTATTCAGCTGTGTGAAGGATAATCAAGGAGCCTATACTTTATGTAGTTTTACATAAAATATCACTATTTCTCATGCCCTATAAAAAGCATCTTTATTACTTCACACACTGATCATGAGAAGAATACATACAGCCAATACAGTGATTCTAAAAATTCTGTAATTGCCCGGGAAAATTGTGTGTGTGTTAAAACAAACAAAACAAATTCCCTACCCACAAAACACAGACAACCCAGATCTTTCACAGTCTTTTCACCAGTATCTGAAAAACATCCTTCATCATAAGCACATGTATAAACCATATGAAATACAGCTTCGCACTTCAACCAGCAACAAAACACTCTTCAAGCCTGCAGTTATGTCTGCACAAACTGGTAAGTACAGAGTGCATACGTCTTCACAAAACCCAGTTAACTGCTCTTTTCATGAGACTCACATGAATGAAGAATTAGTCTCCCAAGTCAAACAAACAGTTTAAGCATTCAAAAAAACTATATTAATTTACCAAAATACAGTTTGTTTCACGTACCAAGCTGTGTCTTCCATAAATATCCCTTCTCTCTCTAACTGCATAAATAGTTCTCCTCCTGTCATGAGAAAAAAGGCAAAATATGCTCTATTAAAAGTGCTCATTTTTAGTCATTCAAAAATCTGTTTTCCAGAAAAGCTATAAGCACCTAGTATTCAGTTCCACTCTACAGCAAGTCATTTCACAAAGAATTAGGAAACATGAGAATAACAGAATATCTACCTAAAGAGATGCCAAAGAAAATCAAAAGAGCATATTGGCAAATGTAAGTGGTTTTGTATCTGTTTTCCCTTTTTTATAGCTTGACCAAATTGCTTCAATTTGTTTCAGTTTTCCTATCCGTGAAAGAAAGATAACGGTTTCTTGTTTCACAAAGAACTTGCAAGGACTACAACTTCAGGTAAGCAGTCAGACTGCATAGCATCTTTCCAAGTGCTAACATACAGGACTTATACCTAATAGAATAAGAGGGATTAAAAACCTTCTTTTCCTGTACTGTCATGAAAAACATTTTTAATGATTAATACAACTTCACTGAACCAGAAATTTTAAATTATTCTATATATTTTTAATGCCAACCTATTTTACATTTTAAAAGAATATCCCCAAAGTTGCCTGGCATCTTAAGTAGATTAAGAAATCCAAATTCTTGACTATGTAAGATACCAAGAAGCAGGTAAAAATTTAACATACTGACCACTGAGATACTCAAGGATGAGGTAGAGTTTTCCACCAGTCTGAAAGGCGTAAATTAAGTCTACGATGAAGGGATGTTTCACTTCCTCCAGTATATTCCGCTCTGCTTTTGTATGAGCTGTATCTTTTGCGTTCCTTACAATCATTGCCTACAAAAAGGCAGAGATATGTGACCACAAGAACATGCTTGAAAAAAACCAGACTTTTAAATTTACTTCCATTCCAAGTTTACTCAATCACAACACTACATATGAGTCAGCACCACAGTAAAAAGGAAAAACCAAAAAACAAACAAAAAACCTCATCATGAAATATAAAAAACATGCTCACTGGTTTCTTACCAAAGATTAATTCTTTATTTATTTCACAGAATCATACAATAATTTAGGTTGGAATGTACCTTCAGAGGTATGTAGCAAGATTAATTGTTAAGAACTACAGAGATAGTTTAGTAAAAGATCAATTATAATTGTCCCTGGATATGAAAACAACTGTAAATATCCCAGATATGATTCTGATTTTAGGTATACTATATAATAAGATAGATACAGCAGCTGAAGGGGATTGGGATTTTTTTGGATTCAGATAGCAGTGAAACGTGAGTACTTATGTTACCTTTTTAAGAACTTTCATGGCAAAAATTTTTCCCGTATTTGCTCCAGTTACTTTTCGTACTTGAAATACCTATGCAACACCAATACAAAAGCAATCATATATTATGAACTGCGTTTGTCATCGGAAGTTAAAAGCAAAGACATCACCTACAAATGCAAAGCTGCCTGGAGGGGAACAGTTAATTTTCCAAAACAGAATTTGGGGTATTTTACAGTAGCAGTCCTACTGCCACCTGGTGGTGAGGCTCTGCCAGGGATCTTGCTCTGAACCACCCACCACACAGCCAACATCTCTCTCAAAGCACCACCTTCATAGCCTGGTGGTTACCTCCTGGCAGAAATTTTTCTAAACGCAGGATGGGAAGATGAGATCTTGCCAAAGGCAGCACTCTCGCCACCTTCAGCGTAACAGATTTACCTTAGTAGAAAAAAATTCCTTACCTTTCCATAGCCACCTTTGCCAAGCACGCGTAGTAACTCAAAGCACTCTGGTCGAATCTTTTCTGGACCTCTGTTTACACTAGTTTCTGAAATCTCAAATTTTTCACAATGTTCCATGCCACTGAATAAAATTGAGACAAGAATATAAGACTACCTGATGCTCAGAAGTGATCAAGAGAAAGCAAGCAAGCAAATTACTGTCCGAAAAGCACACAGTACATCTGGCATAATTGAACGACTGCTTTGGAGATTTGGTGAATTCCTAGCATCAAAAATTTTCATTAGGTGTGTGCAAAGCAGTAAGTGACAACTTGCACAGAAAAGATCATTTGTAAATTATTGCGATTTAGACTATTAAGATTTCCTTCAGATTCCTCCATTTTTAATGCATAATAAATCTCTGTATTAAAACAGAAATAAATTTCAAGGACCAAAGCCTCAAACTAGCTTAGGCGATCTCTGCAAGAGCTCAGGTAAAAGCAAGGTTATCATGTTTGTTTAAATTTAAATCACATTCAGCAGTCCTAGTTACGGTAAGGCTTTTGTAATGCAAGCATTTTGCAGAAAAAGCTGCAACATAAAGCTGTCTCACACTCTGAGCGTGCCGTAAAGACTAAACTATAATTTAATGATGCTTCTAAATTATGCTACAGTTCTGCAAAATACAAAGTGATGGTAACAGATTGATCCTGCTAAAATAAACATTACTGAACTGTTTAAACTGCATCAATACTTTCTTCTCACAACATGGTACACTGAAACAGTCTAGAAAACTTTAAATGAAATAAAGGTAGCCATCCCATGAGCTTCTATCATAACTTCTGAATTACTTCTCATCTGCTTCAGACTGCCACACAAATTTGCAGCTGGAGCCTTTATAAAACGGACAGAACATAGTGATCTGCAGACGGTGCATTACATTCATATTGCAAATATTAGTCAACTACAACAGATACGTTAGGAGAAACAAGGATTAAAAGACAACAGCAAGTTTTGCCATATTTTTTTTATTATTTTATTTCAAGATACAGTTCATGAATTTTAACGTGAAGAAATAGTGTAACAACTAGAAACAAATCAAAATTGAACAAGAATAACAAAATTTTCTATGTAACTTAACAAACGTCGATATAATTAGAGATTATATGTAGTTGGCATGAATGGTAGAGAACATTTTCTAGCAGCAACTTACAGATCATATTGGCCAAGTCCTCCATGGTCCATGCTCTCACTTAATTGTCCCTGGGGAGGGGAGGGGTAGAAGGAAGATTAATTAAAAGCAGTGTTAAAAATAAATGTAGTGATGTGTTTTACAATTTTTTAGGTTTTGTTATTGTTAAACTAGCCTAAGTCTTGGAGTAATAAATTATCACAGGAAGGTAAGAAATCTACAAATTTTTGCAGAAGAGTTGCAACATTTCCATATATCTGAATGACACAGGGAACAACTGTTTTGCCTGACTGCATTCTTACTCAATTACTTTAATATTAGAGGTAACAATTTTACCCCCTTCCCTCCAGTGATCTTGAAAAATGCTAAGAGACTACAATATTTTTACAGTTTCTTTCACATAGGAATTTTAAATTCCTTTCCAGTATTGTGCAAACTAGAACTATATTCAATATTATGTAAACAGATGAATCAGGATTCACACAAAGTAGAAATAATTGACTGAGAAGGCTTTATTATTTTATATTGATGATTATCTAATTCCAACAGGAGCAAAATAACTAAACTTTACTCTGATGATAAATATGTCTACTGATCAATAATCATTCAGATAGATCAATGCACACAAATAATAATAAAGGAATCTCAAGCACTTCAATGTAAGGACTAGACACCATTAAAGAATGTAGTTCAATTTTGAAGAGGTATTTTTTTAAAAGAATTTTTGACTTGATCCCTTATGAAATGCAAGATTATAGCTCCCTCTTTAATTATGGCTCTACATGGCAAAAGTAGAGCAAACCCAGCAGACAGCTGCAATGAATACAAATAGAATTTAGTGGGTAAGCTTCCTAATACACTACAATTTTACTTCTAAAAATATGTACATAAAATAGAGACTGCAAGTTTGTGAGAAACAGTCTGGACTCTAAGGACTGGATACAGATATAATGAATGACTTGTGCAATTCAAGAGAAATAGAAAAAAAAACATACAGAGATGTGCAAAAAGCAGACCAAGCTAAGGAGTACATTTTAGGGTATTATATAAACAAAAATACTAGCCAAAGAAAATTAGGAATTTTCAATAGGTTCCAAACCAAGTAAACACTAAAGCTTACAGAGACTGGTTTATTTTCGTGGGTGAGCTGGAGGGGAATTTAATTTCTCATTCCACCTATTAGTACCACAAGCAGTTAAAGAGTCCAAAAGTTCAAGTCAGTTTCCAGGTCAGAAAGCTGCTAGCTCATGTCCTCTTGATAACATTTATTAAGAGAAGTCAAGCTTACTGGCATCTGTTTCACAATAAAATCCCCTAAAACTGCCCTTGACCCTACTATTAGATGACAAAAAACAAATCCAAAAAACTCATCAAGGATGGAAAATAAATACCCATTACATCTTCCTTCTGGAAGTTACCCATTGGTTCTGGCAAAGCTCATGTATGGTATTCTTATCCTCATGAACAACACCTTTCAATATTCACTGAATTTCAGTATTGACTGAAGCCAAATTCACTTCAGATACCATTCCACTATTTGCGAGGATTTCTCATCTTGTTCAACAAAATCAAGAAATGAAACAGTATTCTGGTTAGCAACCCTTCAGTTTGTAGCTATTCTTTGATTTACTACAAACAAAGACATAAAGGTTGTTTTATTCACTGTAATAATAGTGCAAACAACAAATAAAAAGCCACAGTAGCACTAGAAAAATATAAACAGAGACCTCGTAATAGAATTCCCCCAAAGCCTTAACAGAATCTATATGAAACATTAAAACAACAAACTACAAGTTGCAAGAGGAACTGTGCAGATGGAGACACAAGCTACTCCACACAAGTGTCTCACGCAGTCCCTCACTGAAAGCTCTGCGTTTAATTTTGGCGCTAGAGCAATGGCTTTATACAGACCCAGAACGATTAGCATTCCTGCACTGCCGTTAAAACAAGCGACGATAAAAAAAAGAAAAAAAAAAAGAAAAAAGAAAGAAGAGACCCTCACTGCGACACCGTTTTGCTACAAAATCCCAAAGCAAAACTTTCAGGGGGAAATAAAGCTCCTGTGAGCCTGGCGCGGCCCCCACCGGCGAGGAGCCCCGGCCGGCAGCTGTCTGCAGCCCGGTGCCTGGCGGCGGCGGGGGGCGACTGCCGCCCCCGGCCGCGGCGCGGGGCCTCCCGCCGGCGGCGCAGCCGGTGCGGGGCGCGCCGCGGCCGCCTCACCTGCGCGGGCCACGGCGGCGGCCGGCGCCGCGCTCCGCCTCGCCGCGCTCCGCCTCGCCGCGCTCCCGCCCGCCCCCCGCCAGCGGCCTTCGGGCGGCCGCCGCGCCCCCCGCGCTCGGGCCTGCCCCGGCGCCGCGCCCCGCCGCGGCCTCCTGCTCCCGCCCCGCCGCGGCGCGGGCTCCCCCCTCTCACCCCCTCCTCCAGCTCCTCGTCCGAAGCCGCGTCCTCGGGCTGGTCCAGGTCGATGTCGAAGACGCCCGCCATAGCGCCGGTGCGAGCAGCGGCGCCGCCGCCCCTTCCTCGCTGTGCTGAGTCCGCGGGGCCTGGGCCGCCTCATGGGCCCGCACCCCCCAACTCCGCCACGGCCGCCATCGCCGGCTGCCAGGCCTCAGCGCGCCTGCGCCCCCGCCCCGACTCCGGGCACCGCGCAGGCGCACCGCCTCGCCCGGCGTTGGTGGGGGGCCGCACTGAGCATGCGCAGCGGGCACCCCGCCGGGCTGCGCGGCTCGGCGCCGCAGCGGAGCATGCTCAGTTCGCGCCCCTTCGCCCTTGCTCCCGGCACGGAGCATGCGCAGAAGACACAGCGAAGCCTCCCGCTGCGAGCATGCGTACTATGCTCCGTGAAGCCCGCGAGCCTGACCCTTGCCTCGAGCTGCCCGAAGCTGCCTCTGAGCATGCGCGAAGCGGGTCGTTGGAAGGCGCGTCTCGGGCCGAAGCGGAGGGCTCGGGGAGGAAGGGGCGCGCGCATGCGCCGTGAGGGCGTGAGCGCCTCCGCGCGGGGCGCCGAGGTCAGCTCTGAGGGGGAGCAGCCGGGGCCAGGGGCGGCCGGGGCGCTGCCCTGGCGGGGAGCAGCACCCCGGGGAGGGCGGCTGTGCCCGCGGGGAGGTGCGAGCGGGCGGGGGCCGTCAGGGTGAAGCGACTTTGGAAAGGGAGAGGGGGCCGAGCGAGGTGGGCAGCTGCGGCAACATGGCGGGCCGGGCCTGTGGCGTGAGGGCGCGGGCGGCGGCCGCCCTCGGGCCACGCGTCGCCGCGAGTCCCCAGCCGCTGCGGGCCTGCGCCAGGGCGATTTGTGAGAATCCTGCTCAGCTGTATTTATTTCGTGCAGTGAGGAGCGAGCCTGACGCGCGGCCTGGTGTGGACGAGCAGAATCGCTGAAATCCAGCACAGGAAGGAAAAAAAAAATAGCACGTACCTGCCTGCTAAGTGCAGCAGGATCGAATTACGGCCACCGGCAGTTATCCTAGGAACACTGTTACAGACGTGCTGTGGCACAGCTGGGACAGTAATGTAAAGTAGAAGCCCAGAATAATGATGTGAGTTCAAATAATTGACTTTGTCATTGTGGAAAATGAAAAGAATAAAAATAGAAGAGTGAGAAACCAGGGTTACTATTAAAAACTGAGTGGAAAAAGGGTCAAGCATACCAGTATCATGTCAAAAAATTGCCTCTCTATGGTTGGAGAAAGGTGAATGCTCTAGGGGATTCTTTTGTCACTTCAGCTGATTTTGGCATCTGGCCCATAGCAGTAGGCAACTGGAAATCAGCTGGCTTTGCAAACAGGCATCACATTTCTAAAGGCATCTAGTACTTTCTTAGTATGTTTATTATCATCTGAGGGCTTAACTGGATTTCTAATTAGCTTTTTTTTTTTTTAACTCCGCTTTACTAAGCAGAACTGAGAACACAGACTTGACCTTGCTGTGCGGTTGATTTCAGTTCTGTTAAGATATATAACAACAGTAAACAGACTTTAAACAGTCACCAGTATTTTTTTGGGGGGGGGCATTCAGGATAAAGTGCTGACAGACATAATTTCCCCAGGAACAGACAGTTGTGGTAGCATTGGCTTTTTCTTCTCACTAGAGTTGGCAAAAGATGCAAAACTGATCAGGAATCTACCTGAAAGAACTTTTTTTTTTCTCTCTCTCTCTTCCCACAGTAACTAAAAGATGTACTTTTCCTTTCCAGGGTTAAATACAAAGTGAGTAAGAATGTCAATAGTCACAGTCCAGCTTGGTCAGTGTGGCAATCAAATCGGGCATGAGGTGTTTAATGCTATCTGCAGTGACGTCCATGGCACGCATGGATTGTGCTCCAAGAAGGAGAATGAATCCTACCGTGATGCTTGCAAGGAACGCTTTTTCAGTGAGGAAAAATCTGGAGGTACAGCATATAAGGACTTTAGTTTCCCATAGAGAGTTTTTTTTCCAGCATAGTATAGATAAGTGTACAAAAATAATACACGCTATTACTTCTGTTGAAGAATGAGCTTTACTGTCATTCTTAAAGAATTGTCACAACCATCTCCTCAGGAGGTCTCTTCCAAAGACAAAACCACAGTGCAGTAAAGCACTTGAGGTCACAGAACAAGCATTCCAATAACAGAGCTGGAAGCTGAGCTACATATGCGTAAAAAAATCTTTCCTTCCAACATCTCTGCTTTCCATTTTATGTAGATCAGAACATGGAGCATGGTCATATCAAATCCCAGTTCAGTGTTATGAAATGAATGTTTTCTTTCATGGAAGGTCTCTAGAGTTCAGATCGCTCCTCTTTGGAACAATAGATGGTTTTCCAGAAACTTAGAACGTTGCCAGGCTCTACTTTCCACACCTTTATGTACATCAACTGTCGAATTGAAGTTAATAGTTCAGTTTATATGGGTTGGAGGAATACAGTTTGGGCCTTAGTACAAGTCAGACCGTCTTATGTAAACAAATTCTAAGATATGCAAATTATTCTTAGTTTTATTTTTCTTCCTCCCCAGTACCTGTTGCCCGGGCTGTGCTTGTTGACATGGAACCCAAAGTAATCAGCCAGACCTTATCAATAGCTGCCAGGTCTGGCTACTGGAAGTATAGTGATCGGTCGCACTTCTGTCAGAAACAAGGGTCTGGGAACAACTGGGCAAATGGGTATGAACAATCATTTCAAACTCTCTTCACATAGCTGTGGAGGCTGATGAGCAGCCTAGAAACTGTAGGAATGGTATTGCTGCAGGTGTGCGAGTACAGAATGTGTAACATTAACTTTTTATTTTTACAATAGATTAGCAGTACATAGAATAGCAAATTTTTTAACAGACTGCTTTTTGCAATGTGAAATTGGCATTTACAGTGAAGACTATTTTAGAACAGTGATAAATATATTTAAAAACACAAAGCAACCATAAGCACATTTTATAAACAGCTGTTATTTTGCTACACAGCTGAAGATTGTTTCCAAGAGGTAGAACTGATGACACAGCAGTACGTTATATAACTAAAAAAGTGCGCTTTATGAGTAGGTTGATGTTATTGCTTTTATTTTAATATAATCTGCCATGTCTTGCTGCCTTCTCTCTTACTCGACAGTTACTCTGTTCATGGACCTAAACACAAAGATATAATCATGAATCTGGTACAGAAAGAAGCAGAGAAATGTGATCGACTCAGTGGATTTTTCGTAACAATGAGCATGGCTGGTGGTACAGGATCTGGCCTGGGAGCATTTGTGACCCAGTGTTTAAAGGATGCTTTTCCAGCCTCATTTATACTAAACCATGTTATCTGGCCATATGGAACTGGTGAGGTGAATGTCGTATGTCCCTGAGATACTCAGCAACATTTAAATCATAATTGTAAAAGAATAGCAATGTAAATAAACAGACTGTTTACTAGAAGTAAAACATAAAATGTCAGCAACTGAAGGAGGCTAGAAAAGAGAAAATTTTTACTTTTTGTAAGTTCAATATGACAGAAGGCAATACAGCTAATGAATTGTTTGCCTAATAGTTGATATAGATGGTTTCACACAAGAAAAGAATATTTTAAAATTATCATCAAAATGTCACTAAAATCTGAAGCTAATAGCAATAAAAAAGTTTATACCTTAGTTCTTACATTAGTCTTAATAGAGTATCTTCGGAAGCTCTACTAGCTAATTAGAATGTTAGATTGTATGAAATGTTATGTAGCTATGATAGTATCTCAGTATTGTAATTGGCTCCAAGAGAGACTTTATTCTAGCATGCTTGGATGAACTGAGACTGACTGCATGATTTTCACAAGTCTTGCTCTTTGTCTATGAGAAAGCTATGCTAGCTCCTAACCTAACTTTGGCAAAGAAAATGAATCACCTTCTAAACTGAAACTATGGAAATTATAGTAGCCACAGGAATATAAACTAGAATGAGATGAAGTTGTTTGAATCTCAGTTGTGTGTATGGTTTTCTGCTTCCAGGTCATTGTTCAAAACTACAACTCCATTCTGACCCTGTCACATCTGTACCACTCATCAGATGCGCTTCTTGTTCATGAAAATGATGTCATTCACAAGATTTGTGCTCAACTCATGAATATTAAACAGATCTCCTTCAAAGACGTAAATCAAGTCATTGCACATCAGCTAGGAAGTGTTTTCCAGCCCATTTACACAGCAGAAGGTGCCTCACACTATAGCAGAAGCGCATTAGGTATTTAACTATGTTATAACTCCTAATGCATTCTCACACAGCTCTATAACAACCTTATTTTGTGCCTTTAAGTTCTCTTAGATACTACCCAATTTTTAATATAGGATAACAGAAGCAAAAGACTAAAGGACTTAGAAGTTCAGCCCCAATTTTGTAGCACAGTCAAGAGTATAAACCCCTACTTCCAGTTTCTTTCATTACCAGAAATCCCTCTGTTTCCCCTTTTTTTGAGTGACTACTATCACCCTTGTAATGATTTATATTTCAGAGGAAACTTACACAGGGCAGTCATTTTTGCAGTGAGTTTTGTGTTAGGTTGGAAGTTAATATAAACTTAAACCAAATGAAAGGGTTGTGTTTAGCTTAGACAGAAGGTAGGGTAGCATACAAATTGGTGGCAACAAGGCACCAATCTGTATCTTTAAGGAAAAATTATATTGCAAAGGGATGTGCTTATAAAAAAAACCCTTTTGTTTATGCCTGTCAGTCTTTAGCGGCGCATAAGGCCTTCAGATTTTGAGCAAGACAAGCCTAAATTGTAAAATAAAAGCTATTAATATGCTTATGTAAAACTCAGTAGAATGTAGGATGACTTTGCATTATTTTGTCTAATGCATGTGTCCATATCTATCAAAGTTATGGAATAGTATGTATCCTGCATTGCTTCTTACCTTAATTACTAGGTCTGTGTAAAATTCCTCATTCTCATCTCACTCATTCTCTCTCACGTGTTAACTAACCTATGCAGTATTTTTGGCAAACTTGAGCAGTTGTTGGCTTCTTTTTGCAGGAGACTTAATGGAGACCTTAGTTCCACATCCTGAATTCAAGATGTTGGGTCTTCGTAACATACCTCAGATGCCTGAAAACTCCCTAGCATACAGCACATTCAGTTGGCCTGGGCTCATCAAACATTTAAGACAGATGCTTATTGCTAATGCTACAATGGAGGAAGGTAAAAAGCATTCGCTCATCTTCAATATCCATCACTATTTAATTTTCTACAGCTGAAATAAAGCTTACTGTTTTATGGCACTCAATAACTAGCTTATTCAGTTCAGAAAGGAGCTGCTACCCTCAGACAGCAGGAATTTGCCTCTGCATAGTCAGCTGCTCCTTTAGCTATTCACTCAGCTGCCACAGCAGCTCCCAGTCTGCTCCTGTTTTTGCTCCCAGACATCTCAGTTAATTATAACTATTGAAAATATGCAAAACAAACCAACAGTTTTTTGACTTAATTTACATGATTCAATTGGAACATTCTTTGGATTGCTAGTTCTGCTATGCTTATGTTTGTTACACCATCTACTAATAGAAGTCATATTCTTAGCCTTCCCGTATCATTTACACAGAGAATTCAGTATAGTTTCCAGTTATGCAAAGAATGGGATAGCAAATTGCTAACTACAGAAACAGTATAAATTTTCTCTGCTAAGATGAGTGACTAACATGCAATACTTCGTAAACACTGATGGATTAGCTCTATTTCTCACCCAGAATTGTGTAATTGCTGCTTAATTAACATGCAGAAACTACAGACCCTAGTATGATCTTAGTTTGGGGCACAGTATTAGTTAACATCTGACTCTTCGGCTAGTCTGAATCTGTATTTCATGAAATATTAATTTCTTGTTATCTCTTCTTTGTTGCCAAAACCTCTTCTTAGGTATTGATTGGCAAGTAAGACCACCATGTCCAGGCTCCTCCATTCCCTCCAAACATTCCACAAGCAAGTCACTGCATTTCAATACTTCCATTGCCAATCTGGTTATCCTGCGAGGAAAGGATATGCACAATGTAGACGTAGGTGAGAAGGAATAATGCAACACCTCAGTAATTACTGTTTCACATCCAATTCTTTTCTTTGCAACAATTTCTAATGAAAGTGGGAAAAAAACCCAAGACCACATGTTTGACTAGTAAGGTCACTATTTCCTCTGCAAACACCTTGTAATGTTGGGGCAGTTGTACTTACAAGTAAGATTTCTGTGTTTCCTGAAGCACTTCAGGGAAGGAGGAAGAGATTGAAGTCTGTATATGGGACAGGATTCTTGGCTATATTGTCTGAAAATATATTTAGTTGCTTCTGGAGTGACAAACATAGCTTGCATATGAAGTACCAACACAAGAGTACTCTGCTAGATAATCTAATGAATCTGTTTAAAACAATTACCTTTTAAACAGGCTTACCATTTTTCAGATTTTTTTTTAAGGCTTGAACTGATCTGCCAAACACAGTAGTTGGGCACCTGCACTAATTAAGCCACATAGGACTACTGAGTTCAAGATGCAGTGGCTTTTGTAACTTTACACTTGTTTCAGAAGTGTAACAAGTGTACAAAACAGAAGGGCTGTTTTGTTTCTGCTACAGGAAGTTTCCAAGATCCAGCACTATATACGTCATGGCTGAACCCCCAGGATGCTTTTAACCTGTGGAAAACACCACGAGCATTTAACAAGTATGAGAAGTCCGCTGCTTTGGTCAGCAATAGCCAGTTCCTGCTGAAACGTCTTGACGACCTTGTAGGAAAAGCTTGGAATATGTTTGCTTCCAAGTAAGAAAAAAAAAAAAAAAAAAAAAAAAAAAAGCTGATACTTCATTTGTAGTTGCCAATGTCTTCACTGGGAGTAAAATCATTGTGAAAATTACTTTTTCTTTCAGCAAGGTAAAGTAATGGTGAATAAGCATGAAGACTTTTCCTGCACTTTAGAGGAAATGTCTTTATGCGTGAAGAACACAGAAGAGCACCCATGTTCTATGCATAAGTAAGGCTATATATTCTAGTTCTGTAAATTTGACACTTTCCTCAGTAATATCTCTCCTAAAAGTTAGACTTTTGTATTTCAGAATGACTGTTCCAAAAATAACACACACAAACTCTTCTATTGATTATACAATTTCTAAGTTGTATATAGATGTGTTGCACAATTCAGGAAACAAATTCTGGGTCAGTTCAAAACCATTTAAAGGTTTCTGTATTTTATAAGACTCATTTCTTTAGTTTCATTTTTCATTAGAATCCAGAGACTTGGAAATCATTGCCTCTTTACTTCCATCATCATGAGGCCAAGGCAACTGGGTGTCACAGCAGATACCTCCTAAACACAAGTTTCTTGCACAGAAATTTTGTGGTGAAAAGGAGGAAAGCAGATTCCACTAGCTCTGTTCCTAGTTTTACCACTTGCTACAAAAAACACCACTGATAAGAAGCAAGGTGTCTTGCCCACACAGAGTTAGACATTACATCTCAAATCCATAAATTACCTCTCTCATTTAATAATCACAGCTCCTCTCGTTGCCCAGTTAGCTCAAATCTGTTAGCTGCAATTTTGTCTCCGTGTGCATTGCTTAAAGTTAAAAACACTGTATTTGAAATAAGTCATGGCATATCAGTCACTATGAATTACAAAATGAGTTCAAGAGATAACAGTAGAAACTAACCAGTGTGGTTATGGAGTGGAAACTGATCTTTATTTGATGTTGTTACTCTAACCAACCCATAAAGTCTGATTTAATGTGTCAGATTCTTCATTTCTATGTTCTAATGTTCTTCATATCTTATGTGACTTCAACACACAGAGCCTATATTCACCAGTACACTAAATTTGGGATTGAAGAGGAGGACTTCCTGGACAGCTTCACAGCTTTGGAACAAGTTATCTCCAGTTACACCACGCTGTGATTTTGAAAAAAGGTTCTCAACTAAAGCTTTACTGCAAGAACACCGCACTAGAAGACCTTCTTGCATTAATCTCACAAAATTTCTAAGACTGTAACTATTTTTCAGTTTTGTGAGTAGTGTGTGTGTGTGTTAGAACAGTAAAAACTGAATCAGATGTGAATATATTCACATGGGCAGGTAATGCTTCTATTTAATATATCTAATAAATAGCTATATTTTTCAATATGTTTGCTAAAGATTTCCTATAGTACAAGGATTTTCCTCTAGGCTAAACTCTCAGCATCTAAGCTAGCATCAACTAATGTGTGATAAAAGTTAAATGGGCACATGATTACAATAGTTAGGTATTCCTGATCTTCACGTTCCATATTAACACTTTGCCCTAGAATACGTTGATACTGATAAAAATACATGGCATCAGAGTATTAATCCAGAGTCCATTTGGATATCATTCAAGGGAGGATACTCTGCCATCTGTTCCTGTACGTTGTAGTGGGCCTAAACTGTATTGTGAGATCTTTAACCTTGACAAAACATTGGAAATTCTGAACTTAAAAAAAAAAAAAAAAAATCTTAAAAAGCAACAACAACAAAACGAGTTCTTCATTTTCCAATCTTCCTTAAGTTATATTAGAGATTATAATGAATTGTATGCTTTTCTGGCATTTCACCCTGTCATGTTTCTGTTACTGTTTCCCCCCCCCCTTTCTTTTTTTTTAATTGAATCTGTGTGGCAGATCAGCTATCTAGGCTATTTGTTAAGAGGCAAACCATAGGTTTGAGAGGCAAGACTGCAATTCTTGCTCTTCTTTTTCTTCCTACAAATTAAGAGGAGGAGGTTTATTTATTTATTATGGTTAAACAGATTTGGGAAGAGAACTGCTGGTAGTATTCAGATGCAAGGTCCTGGAATATAATCTAATAAATATATTAGATGGGAGAGTTTTTAAAAATCTGTTTCAAAAAATTATACCACAAGGTGGTGCCACTGTGAAGCTGCAGACAGCAGAGATGCACTGAACTAGTTATAGAAAAAAGGATTGCAATAGCATGTGAGTTTACAGACTGAACACACACATACTCTAAACAGAACAGATTTATAACTTTTCTGCTCTTATAAAGAGCATTCTTATACAATAGAATAATACAAAAGTATTGGGAAAAATAAAAGGTTCTAATACTCAGCATTCTTCTGCCTCTGTTAGCTTTTTTCTTTTCCCCCTTACCATGTAAGTGTTCTTCCATAGAAATAATCACACTCAGTATTAAACAGGTATGCACAAAAAAAAAAAAAAAAAAAAAAAAAAAAAAAAACATGCACACCCCCACCCCTTCCCATTCCCCCAGGGTCAAGGACTTTCCCCTTGAGAGCTGGTCAAAAGTCATTGTTTTCATTGTTTTCCTTTATGGCCTAGTGCATTTTTAAGCCAGGCTTTTGAGCTTTTAATTAAAAAGGTGAGCAAGCAAGTAGAATGATAGTAAATGTGTTAAAAGCATTTACAACATGGCTAATAAGATGACTGTGTAGAATTCTTGCCATATTAGGGAGTCTCACTTAAATTTTAAATCTTTAAACATAGATGTACGTGCAGAATTAATTCTGCTAGGCTTCAGTTAGAGGACAGCAGACACTGGTGTCACACTTACTTACTGTTATTTCCTTCCTGATTTAATGTACGTCTTCACTTTAGTTCAGGCAGGAACAAAAGGACTAAGATCCTTCTGGAGCAGCTGTTCACAAAGTAGTTATGGCATGTGAGAACTGAAATGGCAAACCATCTTCTTGACAAGAGTCATGCAATTTTATAACTGAATCTGAAGAAAATAAGTGCTGGAGTTAATTTCACAATTGTTCAAGTATAGCTATAGTAATAGCTGGTCACTGGCATGGTTGTAGTTTTAGTGGAAGCTGCAATGGATTCTGACAAATTTCATGGCAGCTTATAAATAAGCAAAGTTAATTTCTCATATTCTTTCAGGAAAAAAAAACACGAATCCCCACACAAACAACAACAGTTTGGCTGCTTGTTAGCAGTAGGATAACTTAGCAAACAGCCTAAAAGTTGAATCTCACACTATTTCATGCAAAAATATTACCTGTGTAAATTAGGAGCTATATTGATGGGTCAGTATTACAGCTAAATCCTTAAACATACAGGAGAATAAGATTGAGGTGGCGGAGAGTCCATGGAGGAGGGAAGGGTCGAAGGAGAAAGCAGATACGGTAAAAATTTCCAAGAAATTTTCTTATTAAAAATACGAAATGGTCTGGCATTTATGACAAAACATTTTGACCATGTTCTTGCAGAGCACAGTACACAATCCAATGACTCAGTCTGGTTTACTTGATCAGTTTTCACTTAGCTACTCTCATTCCTGTTTTAGGAATTCCCCCTCAAAAGGGGAAGACAGAATAGTCATGGTTCAACCATCCAGCCATACTTCAAGCCCTACTCTGCTCAGTAATTCTGCAGTGAAATTTGAGTTTTCTAGAAGTTAAAAAATTATAACTTTTGTTACAGACTTTATTTGTGATAATTTAATATTTTTTCCACTGAATTACTTCCTAGCAGCTCAGAGCTAGGAGACTGTTATGATTGAAAGGGTTTTTCTGATGTTATGTTTTGATCAGTTTAAACCATTGTCTCGAACTAGGGTATTTTGACACGAGACTTGAGGAAAGATTGCACAAGAAGTTAAGATAAACAGCACAAGCAATTCAAGTTTGCATGGAACAAAGGGTCAGGAAAGGAGACAGTATGGCGAGTTTCTTCCTCCTCCCTCCTTCAAAAAGCACGGGATGCTTAGCAACATAGAAATTATTTTCCCTGATGTTTTTAAGAGATATTTCATCCATTATCAGTCTAAAATCTAGTTCCAGGATCAGAAGTGAGAATAGGTAGCTCCATGTCTGAAAAATGACCAGGAACATGTAATCCTCCTCATTGTTCTACAGACCAGGTAAAGATATTTAAAAAGGCTGTGACAGATAAGTCTCCCTGCAATCAAAGAAGGCAACGGGTTTTGTTACTGCTACATCAGCAAGTAACTTCATTGCACTGATAACCTAATGTTATCTCTATATATTCATAATTCTGAACATGAAGCAACCACTACAGGCACTTATTGCAACTATGGATTAATTAGACCTTGGTTATTCATTCTTCATAGGTACATTTATTATTTATGGGTTATGTCACTTTTACTTAATGGAGCAAAATACTTGATTTTTGGTTATTTAAGCTCTAATTATATGAAAAACAAAGAGGAAAGATTCTATAGCTGAAAGGCAGAGCTGGGTCTACAAATTTATTACTGCTTAACAAAGATACCCCTGCAAGAACTTGCACACAATGCAAGTTAGGAAACAGGGAAAATGCTCCTAATTCCACTGGAAAACAAAGTTCTTTCTTTTGAATCAGCATGAGGGGATCGTACCCATCAGCCAAAATGTGAATTTCTACAATGCAGGTTCCTCAAAACTAGAGTTAAAAAAAATGGAGGTGAAAAAGTGCAGCTGTTGTGTCAGCTATTATAACACTTTTCATTGCTATGTATAAGAGATCGACAGGAATTGTTTTAATGCATCTCTAGGCTTTTTCCTGTTAGTGTTTTACTGCTGACCTCAATTTTGAAATTCTCACACCCTTTTTCAAACGAAGCCTTCATTTTTTGATCTATTGCTGGATTCCTCTATTTTTTCCCCAGGATGTGGAGGGGAGGAGAGGGTCAGAGCAGCAGGAAGTAAATAACTGTTGTCAAATTTATCATCTACATTTAGAAGGAGTAATCCTTTTCTATTTTACTGAGAAATTTATTATCTAAAGGACAGTCTGAACCTCACAGAGGGCCTTTATTTCATTAGAAATTAAAGTCAGTGAGTTAGATGAAAGGTCAGCACAAGCCGGTGGCTCACTGAGGCACGGACAACAGAAGCAATGGCCTTGACCTTGATAGTTCTAGGCAAACTTAGGCATGTTTAGGAATGACACAGGATGTGCATAAGCCAAGGAACAATGCATCAAATCTCACTATTGTTTTTCCTAAAGGACAGGTGTAGCTTACTAGGAAGTTGATTCAAGGAGTCTAACTGTAGCAGAGGCATTTAATGAATAGGGTAACTTTTACTTGGTCACAATAATCAAGGCCAAAAAAATAACAATTTACAAGTACATTAAAGATAATCAACTGTTTGGCAAGTGGCAGAACACTGAAGTAGTGATAAATACAGTTTATTTGGACTTAAGTACGTATCAGTGCTTATATGGTTTGACTACAGTACAGAAGGGACAGAGCCTCTGTGCAAATAGGTAAGGTTTTTTTTTCTTTTTTTTTCTTTTTTTTTTTCTTTTTCTTTTTTTTTTTTTTTTTTAAGAGGATTACCTGCAGAGGCTTACCAAACAGAAACTGCTCAAGATTACTGGGAACAATTTGTAGTTTTCACAAGGACCAGAATTTTGTCAATAGTAAGAAAGAAGAACGTTATGCACCAATTACCAACTGATACACACCTGGAAAACATTAACGTTCATAAGGATATTGAATAATTCATTTCCTTCTGCATTTCTTAATACATTCACTATAGATAAATATTATGAAACGAAGACCAAACATACAAAAGGAAGTATTCTCAGATGTCAAAGTGTACTTTAAAGAAGCCTGAGTTTTGCGGGACACCACTTTAAAAACTGTGTAAGAGTCTTCAGGAATGTGATTCATGGATCTGATATGTTATAAAAAGCTTCAGAAGGAACTAAGCTGTGCCTTTTCTCAACTGCTTTCAAGGACAGCCCAGACATGGCTTTACCAGTGCAGCAACTTCCAGCGCGGACTTCCTACCCCCAGCTTGGCTCTGCCAGCGCTCCAGAAGCTCCGAGGCCTGGTCCCTCGGACAGCCTTTAACCTGCCTGCCCGAAGAGCTGATAATCCTGAGTTTTAACTATAGAGCCTTTCCGGCTCTTTCAGTCCAACTCGGTGTTCACAATGGTCTCCTCTGACTTCATATTGTATGAATCCTCTCCCTCTAGACAGCCACTTCCCCTCTGTCCGGGTGGGGTAATGAGTCACCTACCTCAGTGAATCAGCAGAACCTGCTTAACCCTTTCCCAGAAGTGTGGATGCCTGCAAACAGGGCGGTGTTTCACGCGGATGTTGTTGCCAACCATAGGGAGCAAACTGTAAAAAGCTGAAAATAGTCTGAAATAGAGATTAGAGAGGCTGCTTCTGCTTATCAGGAAATAACAGATTTAAAGGAGCTGTAAATATATTCCACAATAAAGCGCATGGATGCTCCATAGTGAAAAAATGGAAGAAGTCTGGACTTCAGTCCCACTGTTCATACGTGCCTGAGAGATTCTAGACTGATTTCTAAGAGAGAGAGTTTAGCGGTATAAAATAAAGTCACAGGCCTCTGTACTTACCCCTGTGAACAAGGATTGCAGGAACAAATTTGTCTTAAAAGCAGATTTGTTTAAAGATGGAATATTACACCGTAAGAAAGAAAAGCAAGATGAGGGCTTCCTCTAGACCGAGATTCTTAAAGTGAAAACAATAAATGCGAAAACAACTAGAATAAGCCACTAGTTAATAATAATAAAAAAAGTTTTCAACACTCCTTTTCTGAGCTTCAGTTAGCTGTCAGCTTTTGTTTCACTAGTTATATATGATGAGAAACTGATACCATCTTAAACAATGTAAGTGCGTTTAAATGGGTGCATTCTGTAACAATGATTATGGTGCGTATTTGGTTACATGTACAATGTAATGTTTATGTAAAGTCTCACAAAAATACACTTCAGTTGCCTGAGAATGGTGTAATTGTGGTCAGATGGCATGATTTAATTTGAACTTTTGCCCAGCAGGCTTTAATATGTAATAGTTCATTTACTGGTGCATGTAAGCAGAACACCACCAAAGGAGACAAATGGAAAGCAGCCTTATCCCACACACTGAAGGTGTAATAAAATACCGACTCCGTACTTCTTGGTTGGCAAGGGCAGCTGTAGGTTCATTATAATATCCTCCATAAGTATGGTAAGAGCTGGGCAACAGTTCAGAGCTACTGCTCTCCAGATGGGTCAGAACAATACTGACTTCAAGAATACGTATTTTCATGTAAGACTGCTTACTGCAGTATGTAATATGTTTCTGCTGCTTGCAAAGAAAACATTGGGAAATTTCCTCCTTACCACATTTTGGACAATTTGAACCTGTATCACTGCCTGATTCTTTGTCATCTATACAGCAATTGAATTTATGCAATTGTAACATTGTAAATTAGTAATTTCTCCTTTCTAGGCTGACTTTTGATGAAGGAATGCTAGGATTGGCAACTGAGGAGCATAAATCCAGTTAAATACCCTTCTCCCAAGAAGAAAGGTTCAGTTCCCTCCCTGCGAGGCATTAACTCATGTTTTCACATTATTTTCCTCTATAAAGATTTAGACAGGCTTCTTCACAAACCCGTATTTTCACAGTGAAGTGTAATTAAAAAAAAAAAAAATCCAAACCTTATATATGCTATGAAAGAGTTGCTTATTCTTCAGTGACTTTATAAATGAAACCTGAACTTGCTTTAGTGCATGTGGGGTCCTGTCCAAACAAAGCTCCAGTTAACTGGCCTACACTTGTCAAAAAAATCCCTAAGCACCACCACCGACAGTCAGGGCTAAAAGAAGGATTGGGCAGAAGACACATCAACGAAGATTTTAAGTTAGGACTCTTAGGGATAAGTCTATCAAACAACACTTAAGCACTTTCATTATTCATGTGATCAAAGTAATCCTCTCAGTCACCGCTGAAATTTACTGCCAGAGTACGGCCCAGGGAGATTTCCACACTTCGCCATGTGGTGGTTGTGCCGAGGCAGAAATGTTCAACACAGGTTTATATAAAACAGTTGAGGGAGGCAGTAGAATCAAAATCACCAAATGCATTAGCACAAATCTAGAAAAAAATGCTTAAGAGTTTCTTTTGGCATCTACTTCTCCGGGCTTAACTAAACACTGGTTTGGGCACCTTAAAGTTTTCTCTTCAAGCTACTTCCCATCTTGAGTCTCCTACTGCAACATAGATGGCAACTGCATGTCACAAGAAGTCAGCTGGACCGAAGTGAGACATAAGTATCAAGAACTGGGAGAAATGAAATCTGCTTTTACGAAAATGATTTTAGTGTTACAGCTCTCAAACAGCTGCAGCCAATAAAAGGCACCAAAGGCAGCGTGGTTTCTTATCTAGCCAGAGACGTTTTGTGAAAGTGACTGGATCTGTAGGTGTTTGTAAAGCTAACAGTGCATTTTCCCCTTATGCAAATCCAATTTCTTTGAGAAACTGAACGGAAACGGAGTGCTGCAAACATGCTAACAAGCCTTTTCAACATGTTGAAAGAGCCTGTGAAACATGCAGTGTCATGAAAGACAACAGTGCTTTGTAACTCATCGAGTGTCTGCGGGTAAGTACACCTCCTCGGATGAGGTGTTTTTGTGACTTCCTTAGGAGCAGCTTCCGTAAGAGAATTGCCTTTTTTTCTTCCTGAGAACATGGGAAGGAAAATAAAGATACCACTAAGTCATTGCATGAACATGGAACAAGTTTTGGGAAAAGCATCTAATCTCAAAAAATTTCTTTTATGAAGTATACCTAACTGAATGGTTCGAGCAGATTTTAGCCTCCCCAGACCAGCAGGCCACCGGTGCCCAAGTAGCTTAGAGCTCTGGCTGGCATCTGCCACCAGATCAGTGACACCTTCCAATGCAAAGGCTTCAGATTTCAGAAATTTTGTGCAGATCAGCTGGTATGGGAGTAAACGAATAGTGTCAGCTGACTAGTGTCAGCAATCATGATCGTATGTAAAATCAAGCTAATGAACACTTCAGCAATACTTGTTCTGACCACTGGCAGTTCACAGAACCTGCCTAGACGCGAGGTATCTTTGAGATATCTTTGAGCTAGGTGATACTGCGTGTAGCAAAAAGCAGCTCAGTGGCACATTATACTGAGGCCAAAAGGAAAAGAAAGAAAAACGCAAATTGTCTTATGGGAAGGCAGAATCAAATCTGTGCAGCCTTCTCTGTCCATCAGTATAAAATAAACGGTGAATTATGCCTTAATCAGCTACACTGAACACAGCCCTTCCCCTGCAGGACTTCTCCAGAAGGAAAAGCGCAGCATTCAACAGCGAAAAGAGCCCAACTCGCACAGTTCACGTGGACGGAGAAACGGTTTCTGCGAGCATCACAAGGGTGCGGTTTGTAGGGCAGTTATCAGAGCTGGGAACGATACAGAGCTGACAAGTCCTATCTCTCAGCTTTCATCAGGAAATAACAGCTAGTTTCCTTATTACCAACTGCCTGGGCAACTCATTTATTCTTCTTGGGAAACCAGAAGAACAATTAACCTGTGGAGTAACTCCCTTGAAACACGGAAGATGCAGCATGCTAAGCTACCCGTATCTGAACGGCTTGCCAAATGAGGTTTAAAGAAAGATGACCTTTGATTTAAAGCTCTTTTAGTCATTCCATAAATGAATAATAATAAACCTCCAACAGAATGAAGGAGAAACGTTAAAGGCAAACCAAAACAAAGCTTGGCCCACCTTAACAAGTTCACATTTGCACATTTAAGTTCAGTTAACATCACTAGCAGCAAACAGGCTGAATAACTTCACAGCTACTCAATCTTTTTCACCAACATGGCATTTTGCTGAATTCTTGACACACACCAAGAAGCCGATTGCAGCCTGTCATCTGCTGTTACCTGAAGGGCAATACAGCCAGGTGTCTTTCGGACGTTTGACGGCAGCATTTCTGGATTTGGGCTCATTTCAGCCTTTTGACAACTGACACGGTTTGTTGCCGTCTCTTCCATTTATGCCACTACTAGAACAGTGTTGCTGCATTTTATGAAGGCTAAGTAGATGCATCAATAAGTGAAATGGATGAAAGAAATGCTAGGCTGCTAGCATTTAATGTCCCAATTAGACACTTAATTTAAGAAAGTCACAGCAGGTTCAAAGAGTTTTTCTGCATAATCTCTTTAAAAATGAGTTTTCAAGAGCATATGCAAATATTTACCGTCAATCTGGCTCTGAATGCATTAGCAGGGTGTTTCACATGGGAAGTGATTGCTACACTAACTGTTTCCTGAAGAGGTTACAGCAATGCAGCAATTAAACCCTCACCTGGACTAGGCTGTTCTCAGCCAGGGGTCAGAGACCAGCCAGCAACCCTGGCTATTGCTCTCCCACTCCACTTACTGCTGCATTCCTGAGAAAGCTAGGCAACGTACTTACCGTTTCGGGTGCCCCTCGACCCAATTTACAGAAAAACAGATTTTAAATACCAGAATAGCTATTCCAGTTATCTTATATATGATTACATTCAACTTTTTGTTGCTGATTACATTTTTTTTAAAGTGCTTCATAGAAAACTGCAATTAGCTTTACTCTTGCCTCCCAGAAATACACCCAGTCACCACTTACTACACCTGCAATCCATTTTGAGCACTAATATTTATATTTGTGCTTGATAATCAGGCAAATAGCCACAGTATTTATGGTTGCAATTAGCGCTGCCTGCAGAGAGATGGAGGCTGACTTTTAACAAGTAGATAATGAAACCCAAAAGCACAGCAGGGAAGGACATTCTGGAACAGCACTAAGCCATCTTCAATTATTAGTGACAAGTATCTGTTAGCATGCACAGGCAGGCTGCATAATTTCAGAGGGAGCTGCTTTAAGGACAGCCTGACATTGGGACTGCAGATAAGAAACTACGAGCAGGGCCGAGGAGCAGGAGCGCTCCTGCCATTTTCCATGCGTTTCGGGGAACCGAAGATTCAGTCTGACACTGCCCGTGTCTGCCTAGTGGTCTGGCTTAGCACAAACGAGCCTGAACTTTTTGGCTTTGCTTAAATCAATTGAATGCTCGCCCCGATCACGTAGATCAGGGCTGTCGGGCCAGCGTGCTCCCATCTCGCTGGCCTTCGAAGTACTTTGTTGATACGACCCGATTCACAGGTCAAGCAGGAAGCAAGCAGAGAATGAAAGAGGAGGATCAGCTATAACCCCATCTGACCTCAGCTCTGATGTAGTTGTTTAAATTATTAGGTTGATAATACAGCCAACTTTCTGCTTTATTTCCTATCTGTGGAGCATACAGAAAAACAGAAATTTAGCCATGTTCCATGAACAATTAGGAGACTAATAATTCTACAGGACCTCAAAGTTGTCATCTTTGATTATCTGTTTAACTAAAGATTAGTTATTTTTACAAGGGTTGCTATTTACTCCTATACTATTTTTTGAAATTCTAAGGGGGGGGGAGGAAAGGGGGAATCATGCTATTTTACTCAATGTCTAAACTTAAAGAAAAAAATCAGGTAAAATATTATGATACATGCTAAGGTTGCTGCTCTTGTAACAGAGTTCATTTTGGAGTTCTCACTAACTCAGTTTCAACTAGAGGATTGACTGCTTCCAATATGTAACCTGAAATACATACAAAGAAAAGGAAGCTTCAGATTTTAAGGCAACAAAACATGTTTCCAGATGAAATGTTAAAAGCTTTGGATCTTCCTTTGGAAGCTAACAAATGCAATTGCAAATGAATCCTCTAGGTTCACACTCACTGTAGAGTGTTTGGGACAACAGATTTCACCATTTAACCACCAAGCTCAATATACAGAAATGGAAATAATCAGCTGAAATAAACACCGGGAAACAGTCGTTTGTTGGTTTATTTAAGCAAACATAAAACTATTCATTTGCAAATCTCATTAGGTTTGCACAACCTTCATTTCTTTTTATTACCACCTTTTACCAGGTCTTATCAGATCATCTTCCAGTGGCTGTTCAGGTAGAAGCAAGTAGAATGACCAGTCCCTTCTTTAAATAATTTTAGAAGGCTTCAAAATAATGGCATAGCTTTGAGAATGGACACATACAACTTGCAGTATAATCAATATATATATTTCTTGCTACGTGCATGTAAACATATATTTAAATACAAGTCAGGGAAAGCTTTCAGTTTACCTAGCAATTCTTCACTATGCAAGATGACAATTATAAGGAGAACATTAAAGCATTTAGAAAGATGTATTTTACTGGAACAAGCTCTAGGACAAGGGGTTTTTATTATTATTACACAATCCCCTCACTTCACTCTGATAGCGTACGGAGACCTCAATGTGGCACAAGTTTCATTTATTGTCATGAAAAGCCTTACGACACTACAAGAGTTGTGTAAAGTGTGCCTAAAATGAATAGAAGATTTAAAGGGGAGGGAAAACCCCTGCCATTAAAAATGAGGAAATAGCAAACAGCTGTTTCACTAATCCAAAGTATCCTGAAGAAAAACAAGCAGGTATGAACTGCTGATATGTGATTTATCAGAAAGTGCAAAATTAAAGTTTTAGTAGACTAAAAAATTGAAATACCAGAAACAGCCAGGACTTTTTGAATGCGTATCTCAGAATGACTTCCTTGCTACATTATTTTCAAAGACTATGCTTAGGCTAAAAGGAGAAAAAAACTACTAGGACCAAGAATTAAGAAATACTATGCATGTTTTAAAAGTACACATGGCAAATAAATGGCCTATGTGCTTTTAAGCATCTTGTACTACCTTTCAGCACTCAGGAGTTTTTGATAATTAATCACTAGCAGCTCCTTTGTGAGAAGTCCACATTAAAACTCTCCCTATTCATTCTGTAACATTGTCAGTTTAAAGTTATATATGAAGCTTACAAAGTAAACATTACAAACCTCACACACACCTGGGAGGAAATCTTAAAGATGCAGACTGCTGCACTGCATGACTTCTGAACTCACTTCCATCTAAACTTAAAAACATTTATATGCTGCTGATGTTCAATGAAAACAGTTGGGGATGGATGAGGAAACGGTCAGATGAAAGATACCAAAATGTCAGACAGCCTACCGACTGTTGTTGCCATGAGATCCAACAGTCAACATCAGTCTGATAAGCTATCCGACAGGATGGTACAGCCATGAAGATGTCACGACGGTTGGCGACACAAGAGGACATTCAGGCAGGATTGAACACAATACATATTCTCACACCTTGCTTGAGATCTGCCCTAACCTAATGCAGGGAAAAATCTAATCTAAGCAAGAGCAAGATCTAGCCTTTTGATAACACTAATCAAAAATCAAATTAATTCTCGTTACTTCCCTGCAGGATAAAAATCAAAAGCACTAGTTCAAAAATTATTAGAGAAATGTTATATACACAGTATAAGTGGAATGGTTATTTACGTACTAAAGAGAGAAAAAGCCTCATTTTAATATTGGTTATGTTTGTGTACATTAAAACCAGAACATGCATTAATTCATAACAATGTTTTAAAACTATCTGAATTTTAAACCGTAAGTTTAAGGCTCTCTAAAGCCGTTCTTAAATGCCATTGTTAGGTTTTACATCAAATCTGTTTTCAGTTAAAAACTTTACTCTCCTTCCCCCCTTTCTTTTCCTGCATCACTCATGGTGCTGTGATCAGTGACAAACATCTCAGAAGAATTTATGTTAACAAATATAGCTTGCTATTTAACTTGCCTTTTTTAACCACTGAGCCATACTGCAAGGTGCCAAGTTACATGCTTTCTACTTCCTTCTGCTAAGCAAGAAGTTCTTAAGAAGGAAAGGGGGGGGAATAAAAGGAACAAAGGACTTCAGCACCATTTGTGCAGGAAGGATGCGTAAAGCATGCAATTCACAGGATTAAGGCTTAAAGAAACTAAAGAAACTGAGTATACAAAGGTGGAGAGGAGAAGAAACAGCTTAAAAAGACTGACACGAGAAATTCTGGAATGATCAAAGATGACTTTATAAAGTTTTATCTTGACTTCATTCTAAATATACAGAATAAAAAATGTCAGCTTCAGCATTTTGACATCAATTATCTCTGCCAACATCATTGCGAAGTTTCAAAGGGTGGCTTTTCCAACTGAGAGCACGTGCAATGCAATGGCACACTGGAGAGGTCAGATGGAACAGCGTTACCATGACGGACATGCAAGAGTTTCTACCCAACCTGCGTTCATTTGTATACATTTTGATGGTCTTGAAAGTTATGGAAAAAGCAGAACAGCCACCCTTCAAAAAATAAAAAGTTACCTTTAGGCCAGTCTGAAAGTTAAATCAGGAATTGGAATACAGCTAAGTATTAAATCATCAGTTTTAGAAGTAATCTGGATGAACAACAGTCGTGTTAAACAACAGTTTAACATCACACTGCCCATCCCATATAATACAACTCAGATGAGTAAAGCATTTATACCTTACCTTAACATTTATAAGTTTGTCAATGAAAGGTCTGCTCTAACAGCCAAATTACTTTCAAATGAAAATCAAAATGTTATAGTTGAAAATTGATGTTAAAAAGTTTTCCCCAGTTTGGAATAATGTTGATTTTTAAACATATGGAAAGACATGTCATTTTTCATGTCTGCTAAAGCCCATTCCAAGGGTTTTTTCCAAGCTCATTTGGTTTTTTCTTCAGAGTACATCTTCTGTTGCAGTCGTTTGGCATAGCTTTGGGCCATGGAGTTGATTATAGATAAGATAAAATAACAAACCATGACAATCACCAGTTTTTCAAACATCCATGATAGCCAGTTTTCCCCCTGAAGAAACAAAGACAAAACAAAATAAGGAGGAAAATGAAAATTAGTGGACAGTGCAAAGGAGAATTCTCCATTTCACAGGTGAAGGGGAAGAGCCTAGCCATTCTGGATTGTGTGATTTATCAAATTAAAACCAGGAACCAAGTGCAAGCTGACAGGATTCCTGCAGGTATCTCTGTAAAGCTGACTTTAGTCCCTTGAAAGACAATACAGGAGGGGTTGCCAAATGCACTGCAGGGCAGATGATGACTCCTTGCTCATTCCTGCCTGCTAGGGAAGTGATTTATTATTCCCAGTGTTGTTTCGTCTTTGCTCACAATTCACAGGGTCCAGAGTTAGCAACCCCTCACTGGCATTCCCTGTCACCTTCAGTCCAAAGAAAACAACAAGGTCATTGGCTAACATTTTCCCCCCCTCCTAAACTGCGTATACTGTGTTATCTTCCAATTAGTATCTGATTCCTCTTTTGTCACTGGAAGTTAATGTGATGACCTCGGCAGCCCCATTTTGAGTATTTTTCTAAGGCTACACTTAACTGTTGTTTTTTGTCAAAGGAGGGCAGCAATGCACTGCACAAAAATTACTTCAATCTGCTTAAAATGCATGTGCATATCTAGTTATTCCAGCCTGATCCTCCCTAATTTAGTTTCTTTTCTGGTAAGAAATGAGCAAAGAAACATTTCTAATACTACAAATAATAAATGAGAAGTGTTAGTGAGAGTTACATTGATTTTATTAAAAAATGCCTTAGTGTCCTAAGATCTCTCATGCTGAAACTACAAAAATGCTCTCTCCCCCTCCCCATCAAAAAGTTTTTTTGTTTTTTTTAGTACTTGGTATGAAAGCATACCTCTGCTTCTTTGTACCTTCTCCAAACACTGTATTTTGCTTTTCTTTTTGAACATTAAAGGCTTGTGATTTTGTTTCTCTTGTTGGCCATTAAGCTCCACATCCTACTGCCTTCTGAAGTATCGATGCTGCAAGCGGTTCTTTATCATTTCACATGTAAATGCAGCCTTTACTGCTTAAATTTCTTTTTCAAAGCAGGCATGCTAATACAGATTCAAGACCAGACACTGGTCTTGGTTTATTGTTTCCTTCACTCTCCAAGAGGTCTCAGTCCAGTTGCACACAATTACAGTATTATTTTTAATTCCCAGCTGCTTTAAAATGAGTTTTTTTAACTCTTCCCTGGGCCACTGCAAATCTTTGGAAACTGGGATCCTGAGTTAAATCAGCAAAACTGACAAGCCAAAGGAGAGCAAGAACAGGGCAGAGGTGACGGGGAGGAGGCAGGGAAGCGACTTACCTGGGGTACGCCACTGTCGGGCTTGTGGTGAAGTTTTATCCGCTGAGCTTCCAAGTATTCTTGAAATGGCTTCTGAAGAGAAGGACCTATACTTGGAATAGCACTGATGCAAAGTTCATCCCAGAGAACAAGACAAAATAGAGGAGGAAAACAAAAACAAAAAAAATTTTTTTTTTTTAAACTTACCACTTTGACCCAAACAGAACAAAGTTCAGATTGAGCTACAGCTCAGAAGGGCATTGCTACTTAGGAAAATAGATAACTATGTAATAAAGTATATTTTAACTTTTCATCTGACACTTCTGGAACGGACATATATTTCCCCCGATCCTCCGGGAAAAAAAATCAGTTTAAAAGCAAAAAAAAAAAAAAAAAAAAAAAAAAAAAATCAGAGCAGATCAGTGATGACAGACTAGGGGCAGCAGGGGAAGAAGCTGTGAGCTGCAGCATTTCCTTAAAGCCGAGAGCCGCCAGCTGCGGCTGTGCACTGCTGCAGCGCTGCGAATAAAATGAATGACTTCTCCGAAGCCCCACATTTATCACCAGCGGTTCCTGTAAGAACTGGTTTGAACCGATTAATAAGGAAATGACTTGTGCTTGTGTCATCCCCGAGTTAAAAAAGAAACTGCTCGCGCGGTGACTCGGCCCCGTCCCCCCGGCGGAGCCGGCCCCTTTCGCGGACTAAGTCCTTATTAGGCCAAGCCGTGCGTCATCCCTGCCCCAAAAGAGCGGGGGGGGGGGGGGGGGGGCGGCGCCGCGAGCCCCGCCCGGGCCGCTCCGCGCTCCGCGCACCCCGCTCCGCGCTCCGCGCAGCGCCCGCGGCCGCCGCCGCGCCCCGCCTCGGCGTCCCGGAGCTCGCGGCGGGCTGGGGGGGCCGCGAGCCCCCTGCCCACCCTTCGCTGCGGGCTCTCAGCGCGCAGGATCTCCGCGGGGAGGGGCGGAAAGCCTCGGGGCATCTTCAAAAAACCGCCGAACTGGTACCCGGACAAAAATCTCGGCTAGCAAAAGCGCTGCGGAGAACGGCAGCGCCCAGCGCTCCCGGGCTCTCACCCCGGCACTCACCCCGCGAGCCACGGAAAACTTGCCGTCGCTGACAAATCCCACCTTATTTTCAAAAACTGAGATGCTGGGGCTTTCTGCTTTGAAAAATTAGGATGGTCTTCAATATGAAAAAAAAGTTATCTAAGCGCGTACTACAAAAATTGCTACGATTTTGAATCTTTACACTATTACTATAGGGAGGATCATCTTCCTTCCGGGAGGACTAGATCTCTAACATTAGTTTCCTCAATCTCCCCTTTTTGACATGACATCCCCTTTTCCTGGTTAAAGCTGAGTTCAGAAAGAACAGCTAATATTTAAAGCTTAAGAAAATGAGAAAACGCACAGATTGAAGAAAACGTAGCTCACTTAAATCTCTTTCTCTTTCCTTCACGAGACAAGAGCAAATAGTTTTTTTCTGAACATGTTCACAAGCCAAAAAAAGAAAAAGTTTCCCTCCTCATGATTCAAACGATGATACAAACGGGTGAGTAAAAATTTTTTGCCTGAACTGGTAAAATTTCACCAAAATAAGCACCAACACTAAAGCACATCAATTACATATTTTACAAATGAGCAGGTCAACCTCTACAAGCGATTCCCAGCTTTTCCGAACGCTCCCGTAAGAATCTGACTCTGCTTGTGGTAAAAAGTCTCCTAATAACTCGCTGATCAGTACGAGTCACGGTTTTAAAAACAAGTACGTTTTGGGGTATCTTTTCTTTTTCAAATGGCATCTGGAAGCCTAAGAAAGCCACTGAGGGGTAATACTTTACTTTTACACCTTTGCATGAATACGAAATTAGGAATATTTAAATGATGAGAGATGAATGATTAACAGGACGGTTGGTCAAATTCCTCCATGTTTTTCCCGGAAAACTGAACTAAGTCAGTGCCCAAGTAACATTAAACAGCCGAACAAGACATGAAAACCAAGCTCAGACGGCTTCAAGAGATCCTAGTGCATCACCTCTGTATTTCAACATTTTCTCACTAAAAATATGTGGGTTTTTTTACTTTGTAAGCATGACTTAAGGATTTAAGTGCTCAGCATTCATTCTATTAAAGCTGGTTTTGAAGACCTGTAAGATCCTGAATGCAAGGACCTTGGTCTCTAAAAGCCTGCAATACTCTGCACATTAGTGAAGACTTTAATACTAAAAAAGTGTATACTTTCAAGTGCATTAGAAATAAAATGTAGCACAGTAACACACAGAACATAGAATTCTACATGCATCTACAGTATAAAAATAAAGTCATCATCTCCTTGTAGGGGTCAGTTTTGGTTAGTTCTTGTTGTCTTTCAAAAAAGTTCAGTCATTTAATCCACCAGCTGATGCTTTTATCACCAACTAGCCAAAGGGAAAAATCACCTTATTGCATACTCCAGATCTAAAAGTCTTAGAAGTCTTACATTAAAAAAAAAAGTTTTAATTTTATTTATTTACAAACAAGATGTATCCCCCAAACATGGGCAGGGAAATTCAACTCACTAACCCTGCTGTTATCAAAGGGGGAGCGGGGGAGACTTCAGACTGAAATTTCAAGGGTTGCCGCCGCGAGCCAGGCGCAGGTCCCGAGGCGGAAGGACTAGATCTGCATCATAACTCGGCGCCGCTTCGCAGTGACTTTAAGACACCTCTCCAACAGACCAGTGCAGTTTCAGGAGGCGACATGCAAACCACAGGCACAGTCGCACATCCGACTAAACAAAGGAAGATGCCGGAAGATAACCCTATTTGTAGAAATATCTCAAACTAATTCCTGGCATTTTCTATTGAGAATAAAGCCTCTTGTCTTCCAAAGAAAGAGTACGAGAGAATAGGAGAATAAAAGGACCTTGAGCTTAGCTCACGCACCCTTTGCAGTCTCTGCCACACCAGACCAAGCCCCCAGCCGCACTAACCCCCCGACCCTCCTTCTTTGGGGCTTAAGACGCAGGTCTCGGGAGCTGCTGCAGGATGGCAATTAAAAGGGAGGCCGGGGGGAAGAAAGTAAAGTCATTTCCTATGAGTTGTCCACCAAATTAAGCAATGAAATGTATTTCCCCAGTTGCTATCCGTTGTTCTTCGTGGATTTTGCAGTTACTCAGTGACAGGGATGCTCTGCCAGGAAGCGAGGCACCGCTCTAGCATAGTCTCCCCATCCAGGGCATTTTATTGGAAAGACTGAAGAGACTAGCTAGAGTTTTAAAATAATCTTTAGGAAAAAAAAAGTATGATTTTTTTTTTAGAAAAATACATACGTTTCTGAAGAAATTCTGATTCACAAGAGATTTCAGTAACAGTTAACATTTTTAAACCAAAACTTTTAGTTTTTAATATATTCTGACCCTCTGCTGAAGTCAAATGTTTCATGAGCATTTGAAACTCAGACTACAAACTGTGCTAAATGCTGAAGTGCAGTTCTGTATCAAATGCTGCAGTTCTGCATCTTTGTGCCAGCAAAGAGTGATCAGACCCACAATTTAGAATAT
This sequence comes from Rhea pennata, assembly GCF_028389875.1. Lineage (NCBI taxonomy): Eukaryota > Metazoa > Chordata > Aves > Rheiformes > Rheidae > Rhea > Rhea pennata. The sequence continues at coordinate 3,688,179 of NC_084682.1, forward strand.
GAAGTTCCCATCTTATAAACACCTCTGAACATGTGCATTTCTGCCTGCTTTTCCAGAAGAGAAGTGTTAGAATTAGGAAGTATTTTAAGAAACACTGAAGTTACCATCATAGACCCACATTTAGGAACATTAATAGGGTGTTAATTAAAGTTTCTCATTTGTAACAGATCTCAAACAGCAAGTGATTAAGCAGCTGATTAAGCAGTTCTGAAGCTCCATTTATTTAGATGGAAGCTAAAAACGTAGGTAAGGACTTCAGCAGCATTCAGCTGAGCATTTTATTCTCTACTCAGCAGCTTCTACGCACAGCTAAAATCAGCCCCTCAGTGGCGATGACCAAGAATCCTTAAGCACTAAAGGTCTGAAAACATGGAAGTCTGTTTTATCATGAAAAAAATCTGAAGGGAAATGAGAAGCCTAATAACGAATACGGGGTGCGAGCAGCCCGGCGCTCCAAAGCCATCGTTGGAGAGGTGACGCAATATTGAGTCAGAATCCCATTTTATGCATGATCTCTCTAATATTCACAGCCATTCACTTAGAAAGACTGTTTAACTATTAACCAGTGGATCGATTTTGTCAGCCTCCTTAGCTACCAAGCGCACGCAATCTGTCCTTGCTCAGTAAAGCTGTCTGGCAGGGCTTGGGGACCAGCGGTGTTGCACGCAGTTTGCTACGGTTCAGCTTTTTGGGCTAGTACAGCTATGGAAAAGCATCCTTTTAGGAAGTGCTTGGACTACAGTTCAAAATAAAGGCAATAGGGACCTAATGTTTTAAGTTAATTCCCCCAAAAAAGACTAAAAGGAAAAATTCCTTGTGCACATTGTGAGCACAAACCACGTACGCATGGAGGATCTCATCCTGCTGCCCTGCAGCGAGCGCGGCCTAAGGCCAGAGATGATCTCTGTCTACAGAAAAGGCAATTAAGTGGCACTGAAGAATGTGATGCACTGAAGGACGGAGCGTGCTGGTATGGGCTCTTCTCTTCCAGCACCTCCCCTTTATTTTATTTTATTTTTTTTTTTGAATCAAGCTATTCACCGCTAGGCCACAGGGTCAAAGCAAAGGCTTTCACCTTCCCAACAAGCACGCAAAACCATCCCCATGAAAGCACAGGCAGCAGCCAGCCCTCCCACGCTTGAGTTTCTCTCCCTTGGATTCACATTTCTTTCAACATTCCCCTTCAAGAACACAAGAAAAATCCACCTGGCAGCTCAAAAGCAATAAGGCACTTAGTAAAAGTCACTATATTTGGTTTTCTTAGCTGTCCCTCCCTCAAAAAGAGCTAGCAATTTTGCTCCTACATGGCACAGATCTCTCTGAAAAGTGTTACAGACTCTTGAAAAAAATTGATGCCAACGTTTTCTTGCCCCTGGCCACTTTGCAAAGCTGGTGGATTCGCGCAGTGGGTTCACACAGAGCAGAGCACCTTTCCTCCACAAGCTATCTGAACCTGCAATGGTTAATTTTTTTCCAGACAGTGATCTAAACAGGCTTAACGGTTAGTATTTTAATGAGCTGTCATTTCCTGTGCTGATAAAGATTCTCACAGTATTTAAACCATCCGTTTCCCTGAGGCTCGACCAATGCCCAGCGGCTGCGCGCGTGAGTCAGATCGGACCTCGGCCTCCGGCCTGACTCAGCCGGGGCCGCGCGGCGCCGCAGCAGCCGGGCTCGGGGGCAGCCGGTCCCCGAAGCGCGGCGGCCGTCGCCCCCGGCCGCGACTCCTCCCGCCGCCCCGCGGCTTCCGAGCCCTTGGGGAAACGCGGATGTTACCCGCGTGCAGCGTGCTAAAACTGCTGCAAATAAATGTGATTTACGGCCAGGATCAGCAAAACCGTTTAGGGGGCTGAAAGGCTGCTTTAGTAGATGCGCTTTGGTTTTACAAGTTCAAAAAATAATAAAACTTATTTGACTATTAGTACGTTACAATTGCTGCACGTCTGAGGACACTTACACCTGGAGCCACGCTCCAACACCCATGTCGTCCAAGCTGCCACCAAAGCTTTTTTCCTTCAGATATTTTGTTATGCTAAAATCAAGGCTTTCAAAAATGGGAATTGCAACATGTCTTTGAACTGTTGGCTCTTAACTCTGCTCACCATTGCTCTTCGCAAGGAAACCTCTCCCCTGTTTGCGGATTAAAGATCCAGCACAGTTTCTGTACCCAACTTCAAAAAACCCCCAAAGCCCTTGGCTTGCTCAGAGGTTAAACCCTACAAGCCTTTTGCAAGTAAACATTCACAATTCGGTTGTGACCCACTGGAAGCTTTTTGACACCAAAGCTGCTCCGACTTCACTCGCCTCCGTGTCCCCTGCAAGAGGCTCGAGCCCTGCTCCTGCCGGGGGCCGGTGCGCGTGGGGCGCGCGTGGGGCGCAGCGCCGCGGCCGCGAGCTGAGGGCTCCGCTGGGAGCCGGCAATCGCAGCCGGGGACTCGCTTGGCGCGGGCACAGCCGACGGCTGCTGCAGCCCTTTCCGTCAATGGCTTTGCCCGACTTACCTACTAACCTAAACCTACATTGCAAACTATTTTTTTTGGGGCGGGGGGGAGCAATCTTTAAGTGGCAAAATTTCTAGCTGTATCAGTCACCATAGTTTATTTGTGTTTTTTTCCCCCATAAAATGCACATCATGCTCCTTACAAGAACCAGCTAAGATTAAGCCATGAAGCAAAGAATTACAGCGTAAGAAACAGCAGCAGCCTCGGCTGGTAAAGGCACCAGCTCAAGCGCACGGCGCCAGAAGCCAGGTTTTCCTTTCAGAAGTGTGCTTGTTCAACCTGGCCTGCACAGCTGACAACCGTGAAAATTTGGTCCACAGAAAACACCAGATTAAGAACCTGCTCCAAAGCATGGGTATTTTGGGGTAGATATTCGGGTCTGAGTTAGGCTTTGCACAGCGCTAACAGGGCTCACGCATCTCACCGGCAGAGCACAGTACTGACAACTTTTAAAATCTGTGGAAGCATGCAAATCACTGACTTATATTTAAACTTCAAATTAGTTTGTTGACTCAGTTAATTTACTCACTGACTATATCAGTTTCTACTTCTCCTCCAGTTAGCAGAGCCTCGCTTGCCCCAGGCAGCCGCTCACTCATTTTGCTAAAACCAGGCCATACTCGACAGATCCTACGGGCGCTGCTCGGCTGTAAAACCCAGCGCCCTGCCTCCGAGCAGCTCTCCCAGGGTCTCTTACCAAACCCTCTGCAGCCTACGCGACATTACTGCAAGACAGCAGCAGTCGAGGGGAATCCCTCTGCCCGGAGGGTGCGATTTGTCCCCCACGAGGACACCGGAGTCGTTTCACTTGCTGCCTCTGAGATGAGGGCCAGGAGGTGTCTGTCGTGGTATCAAACACGCTTATGCATTTTGCAGATCTCCACTGGAAGTTCTAGAGTTCTTATTAGCTCATTAGCACAAAAATCGAACAAAGCATAAAAAAAAAAAAAAGCCTAGATTTTCCTTCTGAACATTTGCCCAGAAACAAGGCACCTAGACGCTTCTGTGGATGGTGAACGCTCCGACACTCTCCCTTCAGCAGCTCGGGGACCGTTCTTGATCCACATTTGAAACTGCCACTTCAAAGAAAACACGATCGTGCTCACAAGCAATACGCTTAGTGCGACTCCATAAACAATCCCGCAGCTGTAGGCTTAAAAAGAAATTTTAAATGGAAAGATTTGAAAGCCAGAAGAAAACCCACAACACACGATTATTAAACATTTTAAATGGGCTAACTTTGGCCTAAAACCAACACTTAAGCATATTACATGGATGACCAGTAAGTTAAACTCATCTGTAAGTCACGGAAAACAAGACGAAAGTCTCATACACCCTTTTTTCCCACACAGAGCTTATGCAAGTAATACAACCTGAGAGAAAACATTATCCTCTTTTAGCATTTTCGACAGCAATAACGCAATTTCCAAAGCGTTAACTGGTCGAACAGGTTGGTAATTGTGGGCCTCGTGCGAGCCACCAGCACCTCTGAAACCCTCTCCGGCTTTGGTTTCAAGCCTCCCACTGGCTTCGATTTCCTCAGTCCCTCCGCGTCCCTTCTCCTCGCTGCCCCGACCGGGCTCCCGCCACCCCGGCGTCCTGCAGCCCGGCTGCCGTGCGCCTTGCCACCACCCGTCCCTCCGAGCACGTTTCACGCTGGATACTGCCAACAGTTAAATTTTTTTTTTGAGAACACCAGCCATCTCAATTTCCTGTCACATCTATTTTTCTTTTCCTCCTCTTATATTTAGTTAATAGAAAGAGTATTTCAGGATCTCTTTGTAATGGAGACGTAGGCAAAGAAAGCGTAAAATCGAAGTACTCTAAACTATAATAGAAAACCTGCTTATGGCAGGTTTAGTATGCAGTGCAAGCAGCATCTGGAAATCGAAGCAAACAACTATTGAGCTGTGAAAAAGATCTGCAGGTGAATCAGTTTTACTATTATTTTTTGAGACTCAGATAGTTACCAAAAAACCTGTTTGGCCAAGAAAATCAAATATTATGAGACCTTAATTCTCTGATGCTTCAGCTTAATCTTCTGTCTAGATTTCAATTATCCTCTATATTAATATGTTCATTACTTTAAAGTATTGTGCTTAGACATTTGCTAATGTGCAAAAGCAATATCCCAGACAAAAGTGGCAAGTCAAATTGAGGGACAGAATTTGATTAAAATAAAGTTATTGACCATCAAACACAGACATATTTTAATTTAATACTAACAGTTTTAAGGCAAGCTATTGTTTAACATGTTCTGTACTCCACTCTAAAAAGAAATTGCTGAGGTAATGCTAGCAGACGGTTTGAGAAAAGTCAACGCTACCGGGACATTCCAAAAATCCTTCTGTCTCCCGAGAACATTTTTTAACTCTGACATCAACCATATAATAAAGTCTGAATCCAGCAGAGGTCTTGTGAATGCATTCTAAGTAATTTGATGCAAAATTATCTCCAAGACAGATGAAGTAGGAAAAAACTACTAGTTTTGGCTCAAAGACTGCAGGAGAGCAAAACTTTGGAAATACACCTAGCTTACTAGCAGCACTGATCAAAAATAAAGTAGTAAATTGCTTGGAATGTTAGTGGTAAGAAAAGCTAATGAATGATTGTTACGAGTAGCCACTTGGTTTTTTTTTTCTTTCTTTCCCTTTTTTTTTTTTTTTTTTTTTTCCTTAAATGTTCAAAGCAACAAATTCATTTTGAAGTTTGTTACAAACCAGACTCCCAATCAGAAGATCAGGAAGTAATAAAGTCCGGATCTGTTTCATTAATGAAATGCCCTAGAAGGTCTTTTCTGACACTGTTTTCCCTTTGTAAAGCATTCCTACTTCAAGTTTCCATATTTCGAAAGCAGTTATTTCCAGACGTTCCTGTCCTGAAACTGTTCTTGTGGAGTGTGGGTTTTTTGGTGTTAATGTGAACTGAGCTATTTTAGTTCAGGCAGCAAAGGATCTATCAATATGCCTCATACAACAAGCGAAAGGCCTTGGAAAAATAAAAACACCTTAGAATTTATTTTATCTTGGGATATCTATATTAGGTATCTAATAAAAAAAAAAGTTTTGTTTAAATGTCAGAGAATCATATTTAAAACTTTAAACCTGCATTCCTGACATTACAGGAATCTAATCAGGAAAAAGGTAGCGGCTTTTCCTCCCGAGTACATGACTGTTCCTTGAACAATTAAGTACAATTCTGTTATGCAGTACTGAATGACTCTATCTAGTTGCATACATTTAAGATTAATGAGCTGTACATTTTGTCTCTAAACAGTTTCATGAATTGCTTCATGGTTAAAGAAGCATCGCTGAGATCATATTTGTTGAATTACCAGGCAGGAAGTGTAACATCAGCAATGGAATTTAAAATGACACATATTTGACAACCAAACAGGTAGATACAAGGCAAAAGCCTAGCACTTGATCATCAATTTCCAATTTTCATTCAAACCCTGGGGCAACACAGAAATACGTAGATCTAAATTATCTTTTTTTGTTTGTTTATTTGTTTAACTGTTATCTGGGTTCTGCTCTACTTTCTATTTGAAATTAAGATTTTTACTAAAAAAAAAAAAAAAAAGTCTGTTGCTGAAGACCTTTCAGTCCAGAAAAAAGACAAGCTTTCTCAAAATAGGAACAATTTAGACACAAAATCTGTGATCTCACCTATTAAAAAACAAGTTTAACAGAATGGAGACACCATTCTATACAGTGAGCTTTTGATTCTGATACTTCATAAGACATTTGATATTTTAAGTGTGCGAGGTCAAATTATAGAAAACATTTATCAGCCACTTTGGACATTGCATAAATCACAACAGTTCTCATTTTTTTGTCATGGGATCACATGCAGCATTGAAGGAAGTCAATAAAAAACAATCTATTCGCAGCTAAAAATGTTGCAGTCTATAATTGGAATAGTTGTATCTTATTTCTGGGTGAAAGCTAAACGTAGGTATTATATACTCAGGCCATCTGACCTTCAGTGCTATTATGTTTCTTGAAGTACTCCAAGCCTTTGAGGCGAGGAATGAAGTTGCAAATTAGCTGTTGGTAAAAGCTTGCACTTAAAAGTAAAGCACAATTTTCAGCACATCTGATTTGACTCCTCCAGTATTTTTCCACTTAATGAGCGAAGATATTAATGCGTTAGAGTTACTCACCCGATTAGGGACACCATCTGCTCCACTATATGTTTGCTGAATGTTATAATAACGAAAAGTTTCTGTCGGAAGGAAAACATCAGTTAGAGAAATGTTTGATCAAAAGGGAAGCAAAGACAATGGAGTACGACAACTTACGTTCCTTTCCAATTAAACAGATTCTCCTGCACTTACAGATAGTTTTCCCTCCACTTTTCTTTCAAAGTCCTTATTTTTTTTCAATACTATTTTCAAGAAGCAGCAGAACAGGGGAAAGCTGTTTACTCTGTTACTCTATTTCCTCATAGATTTCATTTCTTGCAATGTTTTTGCAGCTTATGTTACTAACCATTTGCATCCTCCCCAAACTTAAATTCCCAGAAGCTCAAGGTCACTTTACTCCATCAACAATGTTTTAATGGAAAAACAGTCATCACTCTGCAGAAAAATTCACATCCCCTTACACATAAGCACATGTACTTAAAGATCACAACAGTGAAAGTAATGAATCTTTTAGCCGCTAGTTTATGTGCTCCAGAGAGAAACGTAACAAAGAAATATTTAAAGAACAAAATAAGAGCCTTTGAGTATCTATCTGTTCAAAAAAAATTATCACTTAATTATTATCACTTATTATTATTGCTCTAATGCAGTAGATTACTTGAAACAGAGTAATTTTAATATAAGAGAATTCTAACATGAGTGATTTTGCATAAAATGCAAATGCCTGTAATCTTACACTCATTTCACTTATAAAATGCATTAAAGTTTTATTAAAATAGCTTTTGCTAGGTCTTTTGTCACATTTGATAGCTTGTTCATTTGCAAAGAGTGACCAAGACCGTGTGTACACACACACAGTTCCCATAGTCTCCTTAAATCAATTTAAACATGACCTAATGAGAAGAGCATTCACTAGTCTGGGAATAAGGGATGTGACTAGAACTACACAAAACGATTTTGTGGTCCAGAGGAAGAGGCCAGTTAAAAGCAGCTCCAGGATGGCCACTACATCAGAGTCACTGGCTTCCTGTCTAAAGAAAGATTTCATTAAAAGTCTTTTCCACGACTGTTACATTTCCTAAATTCCCAATTACACCAAGATCACTACAAAAAAATCAAGGCTATTGCACAACTATATGCCGGAAGTAAAACATCACCGAAAACAAAATTCTCATAGCTAAACATTACAAAATGAAATGATTTACCAGCTGTACAAGACACCAGGAAATATTTGTTGCTTACATTACATCTGAGTGTAGAGCACTATAAATTACATAGCAAACATTCTCCTAGCTAAACAAGGCAAATAAAATAATAAAGGGAATATTACACAAGTACTATTTCACTTGAGTCTTTTCTACATTGCCAGACCAAATTCTAACTTTACACTTATTTAAAAGCAGAAGTGTTCAAGATTAAGTGTGAAGAAAAAGTAGTCTTATCACAGTACATGAAACAATTTTCAGAGCCATTCATCTTTCGTTTCAACATTGTGCAAAGTAAAATAACTATTTACAAAAAAATGGGCATAAAAAGCGTTGAAGATTGAAGTTTTCTATTTAGGACAGAAGGAAGAGATTTTCAAGGAGTTTGAGGAGAGTACTAGAAGAGTAATCTTACACTTCTGCTAGCTCCTGCTATTTTAATGTAGTGACAGCAAACATTTCCAAGCAGCGCAGCTACAGGCACTGCACCAGCACTATGGAGACGCTGGGGGGAGGGGGGGAAGCCCCAGCTGAGAACACTGGTTCTAATTAATACAAATCAAGTGATACAGTTCATGATATAGCACTATCTAAAGACACTGCCACCAGTAAACAATCCCCAGGGAATCAGTCCTTCATCCTGTGTCGGACAAAATAGTGACACATTTTAAAAGTGAGACTCAACATTTTTGAAAGCAACCTGAAATTCTGATTGTCAAATTCAGAGCATCCTGAAGGCTTTAAGTTAGCTACAAAAACTGAACAGGCCCTCACTGAAATCAGGCCCACTTAAAATATCCTGGATCAACTACCCCTAAAATTACTAACCATGCTCAAAAATTATGGTCAATCCACCCTCCAACATACCCTCAGACTGCTTTCTGCAAAAAGCAGGACCTGAAAGGACTGGGATTTTCTTTACGCATTAAACTGAGATAAAAAGAGAACATTAAAAAGTACTGCTTAGCTGGTAAAGACTAGTTGTAATGCTCTTTGAAATGAGTATTTGTTACCAAAAAGGCAAGTTCATTATTAGTATGAAGTCCTTTCAGTCTGGTAAAAACCGTAGGTAAATAACTTGGCTAACCACCAATTTCCTGAGTGGTGTAGGCAGCGAGCTCATTAGCTTGTTGCCATAAATTATTCAGTTGCCTAAGTTTTGAGCATAAGAAGCCTAGCAGATCCTTTATTGTAAATCCTTTGCACCAAATTAATTTCCATTACTGCAGGTCAGGAAGGGAGACTCCAGAATTCACTATGAGGTACCGCCGTGCAAGAGGCCTCTACGAAAGAAGCCCCCACGCCACGATGGAGGCATCTACTTGCCTGGATGTGCATTTTAATTACTGCCTTCCCAATCAGGGTCGCACCAAAGAAGGTCCAGAAGGGAACCAGGAAGTGTCCGCATGTTATGCCGGCCAGGTCAAACAGTGGGTTTGGAATCTAGGAAACGCAAGGGAAAGAAGTTCATGAATTGGAGCATTTAACCCAGAAACAAATAGGATCGTTACAGACTTTGAAAAATGAACGTTTTCCCCTTATTCAACTTGATCCAAAAACTTGATCTTGTGTCTCAATACCTACAAAAATGTTAGTGTTACACCACATAACTTAAATCTCAGGGATTCTGCTAGACAGTGTCCCAGACAATTCCATTCTGATGGTCCCTCCTTAGCCGGATTATAAAAAAGCTGACAAAAAGAAGTTTTCCATGTGAAATGCACAGAAACCACAGTAAAGCCATTTTGAGTGATTTATCAAATTTTCTCACTGACAAGCACATTGCTCCTGAAAGCCAGTGTTCAGAACGATTCCCAAAGATTTCCATCTGAAAAAGTGCATTAAAACCTGGCATTTATAGTCATATGTATCCAGTTTAAAAGCATTGATTAGATTTTATTAAGCATGTGCATTTAATTTAAAATTAAATTTTTTTTTTTATTATTGTTAAACCTTTGACTTGACATTTGGTATTGTGATACTATCGGTAAAGTATTTTTGAAATTAAACCAAGAAAGTATCAGAATTCCAACCTTGCACACTTCGCATGCAGTCCAGGGCAGACTGTCTGGGTAAACACATGGGGTGTATTTAATTTAGAATAGCAGTATGCTACCCTGCTAACATCCAGAGTTATTTGTGTTGTTTTGCTACCCAAACAAATACACAGTGTAGATATTTAAAGAGCACTTAACAAAAAAAAAAAAAAAAAAAAAAGAAAAAGAAAAAGAAAAAATCCTTTGCAACTGAATGGAAATCTGAAATCTGTGAGAATGCTTATGCGGGTTATGCTTAACTGTTACAGACTAGTAGTTCAAATTTATGAGCACCCACACCACCACCTGCATAGGAAGAAATCTGAAACGGTCTCTAATCATGCCCTGAAACGGTCTCTAAACATGCCCCGCTGCAGCTAAAATGACTCTTTACCGCTGGCAGCTGTCTTGGGCGTAGAAGGTGAGTCAATGATTTACTTACGCCGCAGCCAGATAACTGCTCTTCTGAGCCAAGTCTGCTCTAGGTATTAAGCAGGTCTTATTTATTTATTTATTTATTTAGGTAAAGTAACAGTATATTTTAATTACTGTATTCATTTCACTGTAGAGGGGGCAATATGCTTTAGCTAGGGGGAACTGCAGGTATCACAAACAGATTAAACATATTGCTGTAAAAAAAATTATTTAACACGTCCAGGTAAGATGTAAACATACATTAGCAGGTAAAATAAATTAAAAAGAAAAAAAAAAAAATAATCACACAGACATTACTGAGAGGTGCCAGATGCCCACAACGACAGGAGAGCAAACGGTGCCTCGTCACCGCCAGGCTCTTGTGCAGGGCTAGTCGCAGCCATCCTCTTCCCGGCCCAGAGCCGCCTTTACGAGGGAATTAGGCTCGGGAAAACGCCTGGCTTTTATACAGTTATACAACACTACACACAGTTAATTTCACTGGATAAATTTGCCATGGCTTAAATTCAGTTTAATGGTGGTTCTCTGCCTGTCAAGGAACAGCTTCGAAACGCTACAACCGCCTGTAGCTAGGACATTTGTTAGCACTTCACAGTCTCCTTCCCTCCCTGCCTGAAAATACTTCCAGCCAAAATACAGTTTTAAATTCAAAAGTAAAAGGGCAGTTCTGGGAGCAGGGGGATGGGTTTGAATCCTATATTCATTCATTGCCTCTCCCACGCTTCGCTGCTGCTTTGTGATTATTCTGCAAACACAGGACGGGTACAAATCCCCAGGAGCACCCGCTGCATTCGCGATCTCCCGTCCCCATCCAGCCCAGGGCAGCCTGCACGAGCAGAGGAAGCTGCTCACACCACGTTTAAAAACAGTGCACCAAGCAGGTAAGAAGTTAAGCAAATGGTTAAGTCTTCCTGGGCAGGAACTACGAGGAGAGTACACATCGCCTCTCATGTTTACCAACTCTTCCCTCACGTTCTCCACCTACTCTCCACGTCCAGCTCCAGCGGCTCGTCCCTGCCACCTACAAGAGGCTGCTCTCACGAAACCAGACAGACAAGCTAGCCTGGGCAGCGATGCCTCACCAGGTGGTGACTGGAGAAAAGTGAGTCAGAGCCAGGGCCGAAGCAGGCTGCGAGCTTACAGGGTGGAAGGATTTAAAGAGCTCAGGAACCTAGGGCTCCACTCCAAGCACGAGGACAGTTCAAAAGCCTGGTAAACAAAAGCTGTATGTCAGGGACCATAGTCACTAATCTTTCCAGCTCACACAGGTTACTTACATTTGAGAAACGGGTAACATTGTCCTGTCTACAAGGCAGGGAACTGGCAGGTGCTAGGCAAAGAGTGGGCTCAATCCCTCAGCAGCTGCCGAATGGCTGTGGTTAGTCCGGAAGAATGGGATCACTGGGGATCCACAGCTCCCCCCTCTGCTGCAGTCAGATTTCTGTGTATTTGTGTGTGTCGGAGAGAAGTAAGCTTCATCATTCCTACTGCTTTTCATTAACCTTCAGGGAGAGATTTAAACCTCAAATGGTTCAGTACTTTCTGACTCCACACGAGCGTTTGGTCTACTTTAAACACTAAAATACCACCAGTAGCATGCTTGGATCAACTCTTGCTTAGGGAGAAAGAGCTACAAACAGTTTGTATTCCTTTTAGCTTTAACTCTGAAACTGGTTTCCATCCTTTGGGCTCCCTCTGGCTCCTAGTGACACAACGACCCAAAGATATCCCCTGAGTCAGAAGAATTTCTACGGATAGAAATCCTTATCAGGATTTTACAGGATTTGCCTGCTCTTCAATCTATGTATATCCTAGGGTCTAAAAATGTCAAAAATCTGTCTAATAACCTGGGTCAGAAAATCACGACAGGATCACTGTCAGTGGAGTGAGGGGCACAATCTGAGCTGCCAACTGCCCCCTAACACAGCAGCATGCTGAGTGCAACATGCCTCTGCCAGGGAAGACGAGGCCTCAACCACCCAATGCAGGAAGCATGTTCTGTAACAGAAACCTAGTTTTTAAGAATGTCTTAGTTCAATCTCTTGCAAGTCTTGCTGAAGGTGATGAACCTTCTGGGCCTTATAGTGATCGTTCTGTCTTTTATCAAGTTTTACCATGCCAAGCTGAATTAATCACTATCTTTTGGAAAAAAACACCCCAGGAACTCCAGGGGTTGCTTGCTGATTAGTTCTTTCCTGATAGCTTAAAAAGGAAACGGTACTATTTCAAACTCATTATTTTTCAAAGAGAACTAGCGTCTAGAACTACAACAGTATGCTTTGGAGAAGGAATAATAATTGTTAGCTCTGCTTTTACTCAAGTGTGTTTGGTACTAATCTAGGGCTGAAGTTTCTCCATGCTATTGCACTTCCAATTCCCCTGCCACCTCATTCCCCTGGGCACTCTGGAGAACCCAGACCCAGTGGACAAGGCAGGCAGATCCAAGTGCACCCAAACAAGACCAAGCTACAGTTTAGAGTGCTGATTTCACTGCAATATATTCAGCCTGCAATGAGTGATTACAAATCTCTCTGCAATAGAAATGAACTTACTGAAGCACAGGCCAAAATGCCGAAGAACCCAACTTTCTGCACCAGGTTCTGGACAGCCAGTTTAGCCCGGGAAGCAAAATCCTGCAAACAAGAAAACAAAGTCATTAAAAAGGCAAAACCAAAATGGATATGCTTTAAAGCTCGTATGATTGCAGTATCTCAAATCTTAACTCCATGCTTTGGGATTTTCTAATCAGCAATTGGGGAGAATTTTTAAAACAGAAAGGCATACTTGAAACCCTAGGGCTTGAGGGAGGAGGGAGAAATTCAAAATGCTCAATGTAAAAATTTGATGGCTCTCACATAGTCAGTTTATTTTTCCTTAAAAACTTGGTTCTTCAAAACTCTGCAAGTAGTAGTGCTAAATTCACTCCAGTTTGAAAAAGTTTTTTCTAGTACTTTTCTCCTCACACCTTTGAATTACTGATGCTGCTACTACCTTACCCCTCAGGCAAAGGGAATTAATTCCTTCAGATCTCATACAATGATAAAAAGGTACTTTCCAAAAAGGCAAAGCTGCAATATAGCAATATCCTGGGATCTCTGCTCTCAAACCCAGGATCTTCATCAAATTAAGCTAAACCTAGGTTTTCTCTACAATAGATTTCACAAGGAAATACCTTTATCAATAATCAATAAAATTCTAAATTCCACACTAAAAGATAACTTCAAGATGATCCAACATAACTCAGTTTATGCAGTCTTAACTTTGTTACAATTTTGCTGAAAAGTCCCATACTACATAACAACGTAAGTGAACTCCAATTACTTAACAAAATTCTTGTATGATATTTAAATTCTAAACTACAGAATTGACATAATCATTTATATCAGATAAACAATTTGTGGTAAGGCCATTTACTACGTTTTTACATTCCTTTCCAAGTAGTAACTTTTATTTTTAAAGTATTGTAATACAGAGAAGTGTAACAATTTCACAAAGAAAAGATATCAATTCTTACAGAAATCAGAAAAATTCTGTTTATTATACACCATATTACAAGAACCAAATACTACAACTTAAAAAAAAAAACAAACAAAAAACAAATAAGTGAGATTTCCTATACCTTAAAATGGGTCTTTTTAAAGACAGGAACATATAAAACATTTAGAATATCATAAAAAGGACCAATTTGCTAACTTTATACAGGAGTGAAACCTCAGGATTTCATGATCCTGCTCCTGCATGTCTCATTGCAAAACAGAATAGGTGAAATATTTATTCTATGTTGAAAACTTGTTCCTGATATTTTTCTGTTCATCTTCCAGGATACATACAGTATGCCTGAGTGACTAAATCTTATTCCCAGCGAGGCTGAAACCAAGCACTGAACTTGTTTTAGTAGGAACAAGTCTAGAATATACCTGTATGATAGATAAAGCATGATTTTTCATGCTTTTGAACTACAAGAGTGCATTTTGACACAAATTGTTATTCATAACAAAACATGACAATTTACCAGTGAACTGAGTCCAAAGATCTTGCACAATAGAGGGCAGTTCTTTCTGAAATTCCCTCAAAAATTATTTCCAAGTAACTAAACAAATATGAAACAAGTTAATATACGAGTGCTAATATGGTCTCCTTTACCCCCCAAAACACATGTCCAGTTCCACTGAGGATTTAGGACATGAACTGTAAAGAAGCAAGTTTATTTAAACAGTGTGATTACACAGCTATCAATATAGGAAATAAAACATAGCACAGTAAGGGAATTAGAGGTATTCTTATTCCTTAACTAAACACAAAAGTAGAAATACATTTTTAAGAGTTCCTCTACTATTAATTTAAAAGCAATAGATTTACTGAAATTGCCCTTTTAGCAGCAGAATTTTTCCTTCGAAAAGGTGAACTGAAAAAATAGTGCCTTCTCTATAGGAATTTCATAAGATGCCTCCCCCTGTACTCTGTAGCAGAGTTGAATGTGACCCTGATACTTTCAGTTCCTATTTTGCTCACCATTTCACAATTCTCATGGGTTTATAACAATATTTGCACTTTTATAAGCCAACCAAGAATTTTACACAGCTCTATAAATCTCGTTTTAAAATAAAACACTATAATCCAATTATTCAAACAGGTCCATGAAGTGGACCTTTCAATGGAAATAGTTTCTACTGAAATTTTAACTTATTTTTACATTATCTTAAAGACTGTATTGCTAATATTCTGTTGTTTAATGTTCACAAGCTGGAATTGGAAACAAACTCTCTAGCAAATGATCTATAAAATAGCACTTGCAGCAAAACTAGTTTTAAAATATATACCATTATAATTATATATAGTTTAAGACTGTGTTAGCCTACTTTAAGTACAGTGCCTTATTCTCCCCTGAGATTCTTGAAAAGAAAGTTTTCCTCACCAAATTTCTAGCCTGCTGCAAAATTTACCCTTAGAACTATTTTTTTTTCCTCCAGCTAAAAGCATACATTTTTTTTTTATTTAAAAAACAACAATGAAAACACTGAAAAACATAACAAAAGTTTGTCTCTAAAAATATTGGGGTATTTTTTCTTACCTTGTTACTTGATTTTATATATATTTATTATTTTTTTTTTAACCATTCACTATCCATTATGAAATATTCCATGGAAAATACAGCCATATTTCTTAAAGTTTCAGTCAAGAACTTCTAAACTTTCTTCCTTTAAGCCTTCTAATAAATTAAAAGAGATATTTTTTTTCACCTGTATTCTATGTCTTAATATAATCACAGCTAGAAATAATTTACATAGCAATATGTAGATTAAGGTTGCAATAAAGTTATATATTCGCAGCCTTCACATTTACTTTAATGAAACCAAGCTCAGAAATGCTGATATTTGGTTGCTTCCTTAAATTTCGTTCGTCAAATCTTTGAGACATCTGCAATAACAAAAAAACCCTTAAAAGTTTCATTTCTCAGAGAATACAATCAGTTTCACAACTTTTACCTATTTCACAACACAATCTTTCTCTTATAAAGCCTGCATAGGGAACAATCTTTTCTCTATTCTAAGTGTTTGAAATAAAACAACTTTCAAAACTTACAGCTTTAAAAAAAAAAGACATAAAAGTTCAGCTACTTACAGGCAAAACATATTCCCCCAAAATTAAAGTATTTAGACTGGACTCGACTCTCAGCCAATGTGATTCACTTTCTACAACACTTCAGGATACTTTTGCTCACTATGTCCCTATCAAAGATGATTTGTTTTTTAGGTTTGGAAATAGATTTCCTGTGACTGCTGCAATACAGGCAAAGGAGGTTAAATGATTAAACATTACTTCATTGGGTTAATCATCAGATCTCAAGAACTGGAATGGAAATAAGAGGCACAAAAAGGTCAGTGGTGAAACACTGATTCACGAGTCTCAGCTGGCGGCTTGCGGAGGTTTGCTTCATCTCTGCCTTTAGTAAAATGGCACATTTTATTGATACCAGCATTTCATTACTACATGGCACAAAAGCAAAAAACCCTCCCAAATCCCCAAACCTAAAGAGACAGTAAAAAGAAATTAAATTTTGCTGCTAAGCACGATTTATGACAAAGTTCCTCTTCTGGAAAAGCACTGTGGTACAGCTTTGTTTATAATGTAACACGTACCCTTCAGCCCTGCGAAAGCACCCTGCTTCTGAAAGGGGTGAAAGGACAAGGCCTCATCCCACTCCTTTTTTCATCGTTTGCATTTATAATTTACATGTGTATTTCTTCTTCATTTTAAAATCAGTTGCACAAGCTTTTCTGTCTTTTAGTGAATTACATTCTGGGGGACTTAGTTAACATGTTTGTGCAGCAAAACTCTATTTTGATTTTCTCCTCCATTTCACTGGCTTAACATCAGAACACTGAATGGTCTCCATCTATTCGCTGCTATGAAATTATGAAGGCTTTTGTTTTCTTACTATCTGAAAACAGAGAGTGTTGATGGAGCCACAGCAAACAACTAGTCGAAGGTAACCAAGGAGATCCGAACAGTCAGCATTGGCCTGAATCCTACAGTCCTCAAAGAAACAAGCCCTAAGACTTGAGCAGAAGCTATTTTCTTTACTGACTGCACAGATGGGCCTACAAGGATTATGTAATATTACAGTTTATTTTCTAACATAAAGTTGCAAACATTTATTAAGAGCGTCAAGAAAGCCCTGGGGGCCTATCACAAGCCAATTCCTCCATGCGCACAGCAGAGAATACATAAGAATAAGACTAAATTCAATCTAAAATTCATAGTGCATGTACGCTCGACTAGTAAGAGCAGACAGGGCAGGTAGAAGTCAGTGATGCAAGTATTAAGGCAAATGCTCCGACAGGACATTAGTTACTTAGCAGATGTCAGCCTTCAGAGATTCAAAATAGGTTTTTGGAAAGGGATTGAGAGGGATTATGCAGAACTTGTTTCTCTAACAGAATCAGGAATGAACATTAACAAAAAAATAGTAAGAAGAAACAGAGAAGCTGAGATTTGAAGTGAATGTGTTGCACCTTGACAGAACTGGTCCTCTTAAAAAAAAAAAAAAAAAGGATACCAAAGCTGCGGTAGAGATAGATGGGATTCACTCAGAAACCCCCAGTGCGAGCGTGTGACTTGTACGGAAGCAGAAGTGGACAATCCTTCCACAGTTGAGCACAGTTTACACTACGTTAATTTCTTACTAGAAACAAAGTTAAATTATCTGAATAATATTCTGAGCAGGAGAACATTTTCCCCCAAAGACTGAAGACAACATATTAAACTACTGTCTATTAAAATTATAAATTCCTTAACATTTAAAAAGCTGCCTACAAAGACAGTGCCCCCTTTTATGTAAAAATCTGAGTTATGTTAAAAATGAGCTGCACAATATTTTGCTTCTTCTGGCTTTCGATTACAACACAATGGAATCAAACACGGCTTACGGGAGAACGACCACTTGTGGTTAGGCAACGAACGCTACAATTTCAGAGGACTGGGAAGAATCATTAACTCATTGAAATAACATATTAACTGCAAAAGAGCAGTTTTAAAGAAGTCAGAGAGCTAGCTATAGGCTCACAGGCTACAACACACATGCTACGAAAGCAGCAGGGCAGCAGCAATGTTTAATGGTCAACACAGCAACCTAGAGTTCAGATGAGAAGAACGGAGATCAAGATACAGTTAAGTCACCGCCTGTCACTGCAAGCGGTTTATTACTCGGTGGCCAAAGAAACCATTTCAAACCTCTCCTGCATGACGCAGAAGTGACCGATCTCACAAGTCAAGTATGGGTCGAGTAAGCGGCGAACAGGAAGAATCCGATAGCGGTGCACAGTGGTACCCATCTCCCACGCCTTCAGCAGCAATGACTATCAACAGCTAAGTGTGTATGGAAAACGCTGTGGCTCTGGCTCGCTGTTCGGGCTTTCTAAAAAACCCTTCCAGTTAAATGCAAAAAAAGGGCAAACTAAAAGGGGTAATTTCCACCTTGGTGCCTGGAGAGAGAAGGGGTTAAGCAAGGTTTAAATTTATCACTAGAAAGTCTGTGAAAGAAATGCCCTAAATTGGGGGAAACCAGGTTGTTAAAATACACAGGAAAAAAAGGGTTCTCAACTATTTTTCAAAGCAGTTAAGGAAATAGCAGACCCAAGCAAGCACCAAAGTTGGATAAAAGAAAGGCATTTGTATTATTAAAGACAAAGGGCAGATAATCCAGATTAAGAGGAATGGCTCAAATTCTAAGTTTGTGAAGGAAATAAATTTCACTTCACAAGAAACCTGGGTTTTCTGAGACATTAAATTCTGTAAAAGGAAGAAGGTAATCATATGAGAAAGCCGACTGAAATATGTCCACTGTTGAAAAGGAGAATCCAGTTTTAGAAAGTACAATATGAACTAGAAAGAACAGCAATGAAAGGGGACCTTGACTTCTCTGCCCTTGCTGAAGCATAGTGGAATGACAAAAGAGAGCAGCTCCTACAACACCCGGTGACACAGGTTATGTCAAAGACTTGAGGATTTAAAACTAGCAAGACTTCAAAGTATTGCTCAGAATATTTGTAGCAAAGGATGACCATACAGTAGGTAGTACATACAAATCCTAAGTCCATCAGATATTCAATATGCAGGTGAATTCCTCTGCTAGCCTTGTGTAGGACAAGAATACTGAATACAGGTTGTTGCAGGAAATGCACAGATTTACCTCCACACCTGTTTGTGTTCAAATTCTTGAGGTTGTTGGCATGTTAGAGAGCGATGCTGCCAGTCGCAGAAATAATGGAAAAGATGCTTAACTTGGGGACTTTGTAAACTCAGACATATGAGTAACTAAACTTTGCTCTTCTGCTACAAAAAAGGAAGTTCTTCCATGGAAAGCATAGTTAAACCTTTTGTTCTCATAATTAGATTTTAAAACTGCTCGTAAAGAAGAAAGATTCAATAAGCCATAGCTAGAGCAGACTGCAGTTCAGTCCATTACAGTTCATTGTGCAGCAGAGCTTAACAGAGTGGTCTTCCTTCCAATAGCAAGGTTTTCTTTCCCTGACCACCATGTAATTTTAACATGTCATCGATTTTTTTTTAATGAATCTCTCTAGTAAAAATTCCATTACGTGGTAAATAAGACCTCTCATTAACATCAGGGGGAGGCAAGTTGACCAGCTCTTGATTAAATAGGACTTTACTTCCAAGCTTTTAGATGGTTACAATTTAACATGCTGTCTGGATTTGGAAGTGACATATCAAACTGAACACATACTGTAGAGCTCAAAGCATTAGTAGGGAGTCTCAAACTTAATGCTGGCATTTTCCCCAATTAGAACTGGGGAAAATACTCTCATACTACTCTCTCTCTCTCATACTACTAAATTAGAAGTCCTTTTGCTTCTCACTTTAAGCACAAAGACATTTTGAAAAGAATAAGACACAATTAAAGGAAACAGTTTGAAGGAAGAGGAAGGAATGTGTCATTTCAGAGTCTTATCAGATTTGTCCTATAGACCAATAGTCCTTTTACCACATCCCCTGCCACTTATAAGCTCTACTGTGATACTCCTCATCTGAGACCTGTACAGTAGCATGAAGCAACATGTCTCCTTTGACACTTTACAAATTTATATTGCTGTATGAAAGCAGGAAATAAAGCTTAAGAGTCTAGTCTTGTCACATCTTGTAGGAGATCTGGCAGGGAGTAGATCCTGCAGTGAGTAGATCCTGCAGTCTGTTTCATGCAAGACTGTTGCAAGTTTGGCACATTGGGGAAGACCACAAGGCCACTCAGGTTGCCCAGAGATGTTTTGCAGTCTCCATCCTTGGAGGTTTTCAAGACTAGACTGGATAAAGCCCTGAGCAACCTGGCCTGAACTCATAACTGAACCCACTCTGAGCAAAAAGTTGGGCTAAAGGATGCCTGAGGTCCCTTTTAACCTGAATTATTCTGTGATTCCACAGCTCCACAAAAGATAGCAGCAGCCACCTGTAGAGAGAAGAATGAAGTAGAACAACCACCTGTATCACTCTGGTTCCCACACATCAGAAGCTGACCTCTGCAGCCTTTGCTTCTGAAGCTGAAAAGGTGTGCTGGTATTTCATCCAACAATTTGCCGGCTGCCTAAAATACCATTGCAACTGCACAGTAAGTGCTCATTTTTCTCAAAGCTACAACAGCAATTAGTTACTGTGGTCACAGGTCTATCTAGTAACAGTGGCACGACTTGCAACTCCAGGATTTTGTCAATCTTTTATCCATTTCAAATAATGAGGTCCTACTTTGTTGGGGTTTAAGATCCAGACATTGTAAGGGATATTCATGGTGGCTGGAATGAAAGAATTTATTATTATGCTTTAGCCACCATCATCAAGAAAGGCAGTAATGTTCAAAAACCACGCAAATACAACAGCCACCTGAATCGCTGACAAAGCAGAGACAAATTCACCAACATGGAACAGAATATACTGCTTCTCTGCAAGGAGCTCAGAAACAAGGTGAGAAAAAACTCACACAAGAGAGAAACACTTGCATAAATTAAAAGTGAGCAATTTCTTACACAGCTGACAAATCCTTTAACATACACGTCTTCCAACTCAGCCTAGCCAGCAGAAGATGTGCAAAGCTAAGCATACCTCTTGCTTCTTCTCCCTGGGAAGTAGCAGAGGTTCCCAGACAACTTAGAGAAGTGGTCTGCATACCAGACTCTCGTACAACCAAGTGGTTTTAAACAGTGTCTGGAGTAAGAAAGAAAGAAAGAAAGAAAAAGTCATTTTCTTGATTATTGTACCAGAATTAATTCCTATCAGTTATTAAGGCTTCATCTGGAAAAAATATTCCTGAAACAGCTTATCTGACCTAAGCTTTTGGTGATTTATTTGTCTTTCTCAGAACACTAGGGAGTTCTTAGTTTTATAGTTTTCCGATCTTTAATTTAGCCTTTACATTCCTGAAACATTCTAAGCCAACTTTCAGAAGCTACTTTTCCTGAAGTATAGTACAATTGTCTGCCAACTTATCCTTCCATATACATGAAGACAAAAAAAAAAAAAAAAAAAAAAGAAAGTGTATATCCACCCATACAATGATAGCTAAATCGTGGGATTAATCTGAGTATTTCAGAATAGACCTATGTGGAGGCATGGGAGAAACAAAAGATTTATTCCTAAGCAAACATGAAGACGGCCATTCTTAATTTTTTTTCACATACCAACTTCCTGGAAAACTTCACTTCAGATAGAGAGGTTTATCGAGTAGCTAGTGATTTTGTTTTTTTTTCTGTAGGGATCACAGTTGGGAAAAACCTCCCATCTGATCTTGTAACAGTGAAATACCAAGTACGCAGAACTCAGTCAACTGCTTCTCTGCAATTGCAATGCGAAAGCAGCTTGCAGGTTCTCCAATTAGCTTGGTGAGATTCCTTCTAAAAAGGATCATATCTGTTTCAAAGTGAGAGCTGTGTTACTGAACAAATCCCTCTGAGCTAATACCTCAATACTGAGCAAGACCAATACAAAGTAATCCAGATTTCTTTGGTGTCTCTCATATTAGTAAGTTATGTACTTCCACATTGTGGATTAAAAAACACCCACGTCTTTGAAAAGAAGTTTTACTGAACAGATGTATCACAAAGAACATTTCAAAGAAGAATGTGAAAAAGTCATCTCCTGATTACCATTAGCAAACGTAAGGTAACGCTCGTTGCTGGTTCCTTCCTTATCTGTACGCAGGTGTGCAAATGAATAGAACAATGCAGGCACAAGGCTGCCCTGGTCTGGTGCCGGCGTCCAAAGAAATCCAGCGCGGAGGTGGCTTGCACGGTTGTTACTCATAGCTCCTATTGTCAACCTGCTCTTTGCATTAACTCTTTGCTACTCCTCTTCTCAGAAAGTCCTTTCTAGCAACAGTTCCCGTATTTAAAGCATTCATCGACTCATTCAAAAGCTTAGGAGAATGATTAATTCACAAACTGCAGTGAGCTATTTCAAACAAAGCTGACATTCAGCATACTCACTGCTTATTACGCTGGCTGTCAAAAAACACATTCACTATCCATTCGCTATTTCACTCTCAAGCTGCATAGTTCACAGACCTTCTGTAAAGTGAAGCTTCACGATTTGATTAGTTTTGAATTCACATTTAACTATGGGCCAAGATATAAAGGCAAGAAACCTCCTCGACACATATTAACAAACAGACGCATCAAACTTCAGGAACGCGGGGTGTGCAGACAAGCCTCCTGGTGGCCACCCATCGGGCAGCCTAGACCCAGCACCAACCACCTCCTCCTTGCACAGCACAATAAATAAAGAGAGGAAGCTGATGAGGAAGGGGGGTGACTGGAAAACTCAGCAAGAAAAGTTATGAACGGAATTTGATGCTGGATTTCAACAAGTTATTTCTGGGAAAGAAAAAAAAAAAGAAAGAAGTCAAGGTTTTCCATTTATTGTATGTGCCACTTTGCCACTTCCATTTTTGTAACTGCTTCACGAAAACCCAGCCTGTGGTGTACTTTAACTTCTTCTTTTTTTTTTTTTTTTTCTGAAGAAGAATACTCTTAAAGCGTTTTGATCCGACAAGGCAGCAGCCAGGGAAACCTCTCCAAGCAGGAACTTACCACACATTAATTGTTAGTTTAATTATGGCAGAAATCTCCGCTTTGACCACCTTATTTTACCCTGCTAATTAAGTAACATTTTGCTGATTAGTCAAGGCTAATCATTCCACTCGGATGAGGTCAGGGCGTCGTGTCAGAACAGCGCCGGGTCTCGGAGGAGCCGTGCCTGGGTGTGGTGGCGTACTTTGCTCCGCTTCGGCAAGGAAAAGCCCCACGGTGAGACGTGGGAAAGCAATCCCGCTCGAGGCGCAAGACCGTTCAGAAAGGCTAGAAAGATGGGTTTAGCCTGCGCCCAACTGTCGCTATCGCCAAGTTCATCAGTTTAACCCCTTGCCGGCAGGGAGCCGGCCCTCGGAGCAGGAAGTCGCTCGGTGGAAGTCCTGACGCAATGCAAACCGACGCAGTTGCAGCTTAGCTTAATACAAACCCTCTTGAGTCCACGTTGACAAATTCTTTAACAAGCCCTGTGGTTACAGGGAAGCTGGTTTCAGTCTGAGTCACTCCTGTTCAAACAGTTTACTGGAAATGGAGGGGAGGGGGAATTTTCAGAGAAGTCATGTGATGGCCAGACAAACCACAACCAGTAAAGGTTCAGTGGAGTCAAAAACAGGTCCCAGCAACGACTGATATTCAGTGTGCAGATAGCACTCAATCATCTGCAAATGGGTCCGGCTGCATCGTGGGCTTTGCATGGATTTAACCCTTTTCCCACTTTGCATTCTTTCAAAGGAAGGCAAGGACACAATTTGGAAAGTAAACAAACAGCATTAAACTGATAGTAACATAGGCAACTAGAAAATATTTTTGCAGGGAAATCTGGCTGCAACAACCCTGCACAGAAGCAGAGCTCAAGGTGTAAATCATTAGTTCTTAAATATATGCCACTTAATGAATCCAAACACTTACAGTCATTAAGGATCAGATATACAGCAAAGCTACTGCTTACTTTCTCCTCTTAGTAAAGAGCACCATGATACAGCACAGGCCCACGCATTGCAGAGTTATCAGCAAGTACCATGAGGAAAGCTGGCAGTAAGCTTCCTTTTCACCAGAAACCTCTGTCAGCTTTAAGAGTTTCAGCATGACAGAAAAGAGTCATGGAGATGAGAAAATACTTACCAACAACCATTAAACTGGCAAAAAGCAGAGTCCCTGCACATGCGTGTGTGCAGGCATGGGATGGTACAAAGCTATGCATGCACTGTGTTATTACCGACATGCTGCTCTAGCACTAAGTAGCGGATTCACTTCCCCTAATTGCGAGGTTGGTTTGACCAGTTCCACTAGAGATTCTCCCTGTCACTAAAACAGGGGAGCTCTGAGAAAAAATGCCGGCACTCTGCAACTGGACCAGCGGAGAAGCAACAGCGACTGAGATACCATTTGAAACATTCATCATTTTTAAGTACTGTGCTAAGCAGTAACAGATCGGCCCGAGCTGCTGCGTTTCTGTAGCATGCTGGGCTCTGCATTGTGTGGAGCTCGGAGGAGCAAAATGCCCAGCGTGCAACCCACACTGCTTCTCCAGGGCAAACCCGCTCGCTTTAACGAGACGAGCCAGGACACCAGAGCAGCTCTGAAGCTCGCTTTCTGCAACGGAGCCCAGGTCACGGGCATACGCACCCACGAGAAGCAAGTGCTCCTTTAAGATGAGGGGCTTTCTCCAAAGCGCGCTAATGGCAAACGTGACGGGGTCGCACAGCATCCGCAGGCTAATGAGCTTTCTCCAAACCTAACTCAAGGGGACAGGTCACTTAGATTTGCAATTTATGACAGAATATCCCTCAACAAACTCTTCAAAGTAAATATTTTACTTAGTGCATTTTTGAATGGGACACTAACTCTTTAAGCTGTTCAGTTCTTCTCATCTCCCCTGCTTTATTCTAAAAGTGCCAAACTAGCAAGCACATTCCCCCTTGCAGACCATTCAAGCTAGATGTAACATTCACAGTCTATTCTCATCACAGAAGATCCTCATCTGTTTCTCAAAATTACCATTGTTTTTGAGAAACAGCAGCAACAAGCTCTCTAAACAAAACACACACACACAGAAACCTCAAGCCATTTGGCTTTGCCTCGTAGGCATAGAGCAGCTCAGCAGAAGTAGAGAGGGAAGCTATTCTTCAAAATCTAACACACCCAAATTCAGGCTTTTCAAAAGCACAAGATGAAGCGAGACCTTTATACTGAAAGAAGGTCTTCTATCATTTGACGTCAAACATTTGTGCTAGTCTCCATGGCATGAGATGCTTGACATATCCCCCATTTTCTTAAGCAGAGTGCTTGAATTTTTGGACAGCGGGAGATGCTGATGTAGGTAGTGAAAATTGTTATTAAGCATTTTTAAAATAGACTTTATAACTCCTCATGAAGTAGCAATTACAGAACAAATAGTGATAAGCTTTGCTTATGATGCTGGGATTTACTCAAGGTCACAGGAAAAGGCAAGCCTGTCTCCCACAGACATCTAGCAAAAACACAATAGAAGCCAAGAGCAAGAAGGAAGTCATATTCACAAGTGGAAAAAAATGAACTGTCAGTTTTATGAGTGCAATACAATTTAATCGGATTGTCAAAGCCTCATGTTAAGAGGGTTTTATAGAAACCAAACCACAAGTGCAGTCTAAAGAGATTTTTTTCTGGCCATCTATCCACAAAACAACACGTTTCAAATCCAAGTTCAGTTGCCAAGAGAATAAAATCAAAAGTACTAGTAAATAACACCGTCATGTTCCTTAATTAATTACACAACACCATTTGTTTACTAAGGACAGTCAATACAGTTAGCTATAGCTTTGGCCTGTCCTGACAGGTGCTCTCTAGCAAAACTTTCTGCTCAAGAATCTTTTTGCACATTATGGAAACCACCTCTGGCTGCTCCCAGTGCTTTACATGTGTATAATCTGCTGGGAGAGTTTCAGTGAACAGAGCTGGCATTTCAGCTCTCAAGTCAGGTATTTGATTGATTTTGTGTATTTTTTATTGGGGCTTTATTTTTATACAGTTAGGGATTACTTTGCAAAACAAACATTGACAACAGGGCAAAGATCAAAGCATTTTTTTTTTTTGCCACTGCATATTTAAAGATTCAGAAGATAGTTTACTATTTACATTAGGGACTCCTTAGGGACTATCTGGTATGTTCTCATGAAATACAGGGTTTAGTATTAGTATTACTATAGTATTAGTACTGCTGTATTACCACATTGCATCAAGTATTTCCAAACAAACTTCTTTCTTTCCTAGATAAGCCTATGAGTGTGCCAAAAAAAAAAAAAAGAGAAAAACTTATATGTATCAAGAAAACACCCTGGCAGGAGCTAGGTATGTTAAAAGATAGTTTTGCTGGTAAATAGCATCTGCTGTTTTTTTTCAGAGCAGTCTCATGACCCACTTTGGTTTTGGTAGACAAAACAGGAGTTAAGAAGGAAAAATACAGAAGAGAAATTCTGTGGCAAAAAGTTTGAAGGAAAAATGTTTAACTTCTTTTAAGACACTGTCAGTAACTTCTGAAGAAGATGCAAACTCCTGACCTGAGTGAAAGTCACCAACAATAATACCTAACTGAAATACAGTAGTGGTTGCAAAATACGCTGTAATGCAAGCAGTATTTAATCTATCAAGAAAACAAGTGACAAGAACAACAAAAAGGGATTCAGAGCAGTTTGGCTGCATTTTCACATCAGGAAAAATATGTTTCCTCCGGCTGATGAATGGGTCATGCTCTGGCCCTACAGGCTGCTAGTGACAAGGCAGGTAAATGTCATCTCAAGGGGATGAGTTGACTGACAATTATCTCCTGGCTGAGGGAGGTTTTATATTCAGCTATTTTATAATCATGTTTGTTACAGCACCTCCTTGATCACTCATTTGTTAGTCCACTTTGTCCCTACCCTTGTTGTTCTGTTCTTGGAACTTCAAAACAAAACCAAAACAGTATTTGTATCAAATACTGTAGCTGCAATATCGTACGTTCGTCAGGAAGCTACCTTGTTGTCCTAGTGTGATGAGAGGTATCTCTACCCAGTGGAGGATCTTCTCCTACCCCAGGGAAGTCTCCTGTGAAGGCACACCACCTGATTTTTGGCCCATTCCCCATTTCATTGGAACAGTTATTTATTCCCTCTGGTTTGCTCTGTGCTTTACACGTGCTGCTGTTTTGCACTGTTCTTACTTGTGCAGTCTCTGCATGTTCCAGCATCTCCTCAAATTCCTGGTACTCTTCATCATCAGGTTCAGCACCAGAGAGTCGGGCCGCCCTCGCCATAAAGTACGGAGGCAGCTCTCCAATGGCTGTGCCAGCACCCTGGGAAAAAGAGTAATTGTGATTTAGCTGTGTGTATATGCTAAAATAAGGAGCGTGATACGCACAGTCCCTTTGACACTTCAAGTGATCAGAAGTCATGAGTATGTATCACGCTATTCCTGAAGAACTGCAGAGACCAGCTGCTTCCAAAAGTTTATTTTCACCTGCCAGGACCAATTTCTCCTGCTTTTAAACATAATGCAGTTGCTTTGAAACTTCACCCCCCCCCCTCCTCTCCTAGTTTTGCTCAGCTCAGCTTTTCTCAACCCAGACGGCAATGCTGCAAGTCGTGCCGGGGAGCTGCAGCGCGTCCCTGCCGCAGCCAAGAGCGCTGGCCCCACGCGCCGCCGCGCGCCCTGACTCAGCGCAGGCTGCCCCCTCTCCCCCGCGACGTGACCCTGCGCGCTGGACACATTTGCCGGCATGTGACGGACCTCGCTCCCGCGCAGCCCTCAAAATAGCCCGGGAACCCCTCCCCTGGGCCGTCACGTCGCTTGCTTGTGCGGTCACAAGACTTGGTGCAACTGTCTATTAGAAAACAGGCTCCAATTTTACTACAGCTGTGAGCAAGGAAAATAAGGTTAAGCCAAGCTTCATCTCGAGCTCGCTCGCTTGCGCTCTCTCTCTCTCTCTCTAAAATGGAAAAAAAAAAAAAAAAAAAAAGCCAAAAGAACCAGAGATGAAAGCATGGCTCCTTTTTCACCACAGGAAAATTATATTTGTTTTCTCAGGACATCAAATGACTCATTTCAGTCTTGTGGGTAAATGCAACTTTAACTTAACCAAAAAAAAAAAAAAAAGTTAAGATTGGACATATGGATAAACAGAGGCTAATGAAACAGGAACTTGGATTAAACTCAAAATGGTTTAAATATAGGACAGGTAACAGCACTATAGTTGGGTGCCACATTGGAAAAGCGCTAAAACATAGCTACATGCAGATGGCTTTTCTTTCCTGGGGTCAGGAGCGAGTAACAAAAGCTTTTCTGTCCCTTTGAAGCAATGTAAAAGCTTTTCAGTTTCCTTTGTTCCAGTTCGATACGCAGCTGCAGGCGAGGGAGAATTCCAGCTGCTGCGTTTACTCCAGATCAACAGGCTGGTTTTAAATACCACTACTCTCTGCCCTTACCCACACTGCGAAATTCCCAGCACAGAAAGTATACAGCCTCACACGTTTATTCCCTTGTTTTCCACAGAAGAAACGAATTTAAACGAATGCAACAAGCCGAACAGCATTCATCTGCCTGTTTCTGGCACAAGGAATGATAAGCCTGAGAACAGTAGCAACAAGGTTTCAGAAAAATTAACTTGAGGTTATGTTCTTAGGGTGATGCAAGAACAAAAAGTCACACTGCTTGTCAGGACTCTGCCAATTCGCTTTGGCTTCATTTTGTTAACTGAGGAAGAGGTTCGCATGTGTGTACAGGACATGAACTTTCTTTAAGTTGGGTAAGTCACATGCCTATTATTACAAAACATTGCAGAAGCACAGCAAAATCATATGATCTCATGTCTGCTGGAGATAGGTTCCTTAGGTGCACGAAAAAAAGAAGCAATTAAGTGATCCAACCCAGTAACTATTTCACTGCTTTTTGTAACATTAGCTGACAGTTTTCACCAGTTAACTTTGAGTGTGGGGTTTAGTTAGAGATTCCTTGGACTAACAACAGATTGGAAAAGCAAGTGCTAATCAAAATTCTTTTACACAAATACATTCAGAAAAGGAAACTGGGAAATTACTCCACTAGAAAGAGTCTTTTAAAAAGATTTTATCCTGGTCAGGACACAGGCTGCCTGTTCTGCTAATCCTGTGCAATTAAACATTTTTATTCTTTCCCCTCATTTCTTGTAAAAAAACATTTAAAAACCTGCAATGCATTAAAAACGTAGGGCACTATTGAATTCCGTGTCCCCATGGGATGGAAGGCTGTGAGAACTGGCATACACCTAACTGATTGTTTCTGAGAGTCCTTCTGCAGGCCAGGACTGGTGGAGCCAATTTTTATAGTGATTTAAAAAGCGTTATTTTTTTTCACCTAATAATTCCTTAGATACAGGGATATTTAATCCTTGTAACATTCATTATCAACAAAAACGGCTATCACTGACATGCAGGGAAATGGTAATGACTTTTAATCTCTGGAAGAAAACCGTACTTGGTTTAAGTTGGCTGAAGCTGCCACTAACGTTTTTGCGATCGGAACCAAACCCCTTGTGCAGATAAATCTCCACATTCAAACCTCGCAGGATACTTAGCCTGGGCAGCTTTATAGCCAGAGATCTGCAGGTCTCTGCTGGGACCGTCCTGCTTTCAACTTTGCACATGAAAACTTGTATTACTACCACCCTCCTGTCTCCTTTCAAACAATAGAGGAGATCAGCCAGATTTCACTCTGGAGCCTCTCAACATAATTTCACTTTACAAGTCTGAAGGGAAGAGGACCTCAGTGCTATTGCAGCAGCTCTTCACAGGGCTCCGTGTGCCGCATTTGGAGCACTTCTATATGTACACCTAATAATTCTCTTTCCTTTGCAGTCTAACCAGTGATTATCATTATAAATTCAGATTTTAGATCCAATTAGAAGTTGCTGGTTCTATGAAAAAAAGCTTTTGTGAGTTGACTCAATTACACACAGACTAGCAGTCATCTTATGCCTAATTTCAATTTGAAAAGTGAAAATAAATTCAAATCAAAATCTTCTAGCAACGTAATGAGTTGCAAAAATCAGTTATCATTTGCTTTGCTTTCTGGAAGTCACTGCTGCTTTTCAGTAAGTGGACATTTGCCTTAGGAATGACAGAAGCAAGAGGAAGTTTCTTCAACAGCTTCCATAAAATGTGAACTGGAATTCGGACAAAAGAAACATACTGGAAGAAGCAGCAGCAGTTGCCAACTTGATTTGGCTTACAGGAAATTAGCAAGTAATGTTTATGTACTCATGAAACATTCCAAGAAAGCATAACACTACACTAGACATCACTGGTAGACAGAGGATGCTCCCAAGGGAAACGCCAGTGGAGACGAGAATTCAGTGAAAAGGTAGCTGACAGTGAATTTGAAGGCAAGAGGAGAGAAAGAAGGGAAGAATACAAAACAGCCTGGCTTGGTCATATTCCCCTGTCTTTTCCCCAGCCCGAACCAACAAAGGCAGCTCAAATGAAAGATGGAAGGTACTGCTCGTTCTCCCTCGGGGCTCCTGATGGCTCAGAAAGATACAAGTTTGCAATGCTTTCAATCGTATTAATTCATTCCTAAGCTACTTAATTCTCATCAGAATTCAGTTATTTTAGATACCAAAGATTAAGCAATGGATGTTTACCCTGCGTTAAATTTTATTTTGCAACCCCAGAAACCTAAATGTAAATGCAATTTTTATTACTCCAGTTTTCATTAAACAAACTTAAATAGAGGGATAACAAGAGGGAAATAAAAAAAAGAGTTCGCATTTATGATCTTATAAATACTCGTACCCAAAGTCAGTTATCTCTATTGACTTACCATGCATTCAGGCAACTGTCCTCTAATTAGAGAAAGTTTTTTTTTTTTTTTTTTTTTTTTAAAAAAAAAGAAAAAATAGTTTGCTTCCTGAGATAGTTATAAGTCTGCTTTCTCTGTTAATATTTTGACTTTGGTACCAGTATACGTTACTTAAGTCTGTAATGTGTATAACAAACATAACTTTTGTAGGAGACAGAACTGCTGAGAGTTTCACAAGTTGCAATGACCCAAGTTGTCTTCATTTATCGTTTCATAATATTAGAAGGTACCCAGAAGTAAAACAGCAGATATCAGATACTACATACTTTCAGATTTTCCTCCCTGCACATTTGAATTGGACAACCAAGAATTTACCAGTTAAATCATCAGTCAGAACAGGAAGTCAGCAGTAAAATCATGCTAATTTGGCATACAGTTCTTAGCAGATGCATCTGTGTAAACTGCAATCCAAAATCATCTATACAATTAAAAAAAAACTTAGCTGACCAAGACCCTCCAAAAAAAATGAAGCTTCTATAAAAAGCTGCAAAAAACAAAGAAAGTAAAAGAGAAAGCAATTTCTCTGTCCAAAGACCCTAATTCACTTCTTAAATGTTAACCTGCTTTCCCTGTTTTAAGTGAATTTTTTTCCATGATGGAAATAGGCAGAGAAATAGAAGTATATAAAATATGTAAAAATGTGCAGTGTACACTGTATTTAATCCAATCTATTGAAAAAACCCAGAAAAACGTCATAGTTGTGGCATTAGGTTCTGAGTTCTTCATATGAGTAACAGCAACTTCACATGAGTTTTAGGCAGAATTTTTTAAAAATTATTTATTGTTTAACTGAATGCACCATGACAGCTGCAACATCACTTGGGACGCAGACACCCTTTCTGGAACCTACCTATCGCACTAAGAACCTCGAAGCACATCAGCACATTAAAAGTATACAGGACAAGTATAGACAAGGTTGATCAGGAAATTAACTTCATATTGCAAATATACATACTATTGTTAGCAGTGTAGACCATCATTATTTTACTAGTTTCAGCAATTTTTGTGTATTGCTGAACATAAAAATGAAATGCATAAGTTAAGATCGTGTAAGTTTAATAAACCAAACCTTACCCACATGCAGGCCTCCAGCCTGACTTTTGAGATGATAGCCCATAAAGAGATGGATCCTTCAATCTCCTCTTCATCAGGGCAGATAATTTGATCTGGATAAGGCGGCTCAGGAAAATTAACTGAATTACATTCATATGCAGCAAGAGTAACTGATGCAATGTGTGGACCCTGAAAAAAAACACAATAATTTCATAGAAATTTAATGTTAGTTTAAATAAGAATGAAAAGTACATTTGTCTCTGATGGAAGCCCAGTTTAAAATGTAGTGCTTCTTACTTCAGCCACCACTGATGTTATTATATACGTAAAATGGACTTCTGGGGATAATCAGAAGTGGAATTTTAACTATTCATGGTCTTAAAAAAAAAACAAAACAAAAAAACAAGAAAACCTCCCTGCGATCAATTAAAAATGGAGTCTTTCAGCCTTTCCTCTGCCATTTTAACAGTAATATGAGGCTGTCAAGGAAAAATAAGAATCTTTATTTCCTAGTAAAAAAGAGAATGTTCAAAACCTTAACATAGTCTCCTTAGGATATTTATGACCTTCAGCTTGATTAGAGCAGGTGTTTTCCCTGCTGTTGTTTTTAGAGAATGGACATGTTTAAGTTCTATGTTTAAAAAAAGTTTTGAATAACTGAGACCTCATGACATCTTTCAATGGTTCTTCACAACTTTTGGCTTTTTTTCCCCAAATCAGAGAAACAGCAATCCCTCTGAATGTTGCTTAATCTGTGTCAGTCATTCCACATACACAAGAAAGTTAATGCTATTTGCTAAAGATTGCTTGAAATGTAAAATCAAGACTTAAGTGCTCATGTAAGTGAATTATGTACATGCTCCTTTTTGCATTAAAAGATTTTGGGGACAGATCTCAACTCTTCTCCCTCCCCAAAAAAATCAACCAACAAACACACCATCAAAAAGTCTGAACAGGAACTGAAGTGCTACACACTTTGAACGCCTGGAAGAATTGCTATTATTTTAATACAAAAGAAGTCAGACAATTCAAATAGTCTCTAGCTTGAGCACTAGATGTTGTAGCTAAAAAAAAGAAATCACATAACAAAAGGTTAAGCAACAAACATTGAGGGGAGAGCACTGAGTTAAACAGCTATTTTCATAAAGTTGCAGATTTAAATAAATTATAAAATTTTCTTTACATACAGGGCAAAATTAATAGCAGAAGTTAACATTTGAGCAATTTATTTGCTGCATTTCGTTGTCATCTTGGGAAACATAGGGTCAACAATTTTCTTCCACGTTTTTTTCCCTTCAAATGAGTCACGGTTGATTAGATCACTAAGGCAGCCTGATACCCTCCGCCCCCAGATCGAAGCTAAATTTATTACACAGAATAATGAAAGAAAGAGATGAGAGACCTCAACACTGCTCTTCCCCTGCACGAGCCCGGCCACAGCCTCCTCGGACGCGCAGGGGCCAGCGCCGCACGGAGAAGCGCCTGCGGGCTTCGTTCGCCAGCTAGCAGGGAGGAGGCTACGGCACGACTCACACGCTTGCTGCGAAGAGGCTTTTAGTCGGGTTCACTCTTGTCAACATTTCAGGTCCCTCTGAAGAGCCTAGAGCGCCGGATTTACACAATGACATTGATGCTGCAATTTATTTAATGGCAATGGAATAGGAGTGTTGTAAAAACAGTTATATTTTTATGTATGACAGATGTGACTACTGTTGTCATATGTAAACAATTCAAAATAAAGTTATTAATCTGTCATGCACAACTGGTAACAGACAGGCTGCTCTGATACCAAGCAAACTCTTATTTATTCTGTGTTGCTTTATAGGAGCCTAATTCAAAGTGCATTGAGAAATATTTTGGAGAATTTTGAAGATATTGGAGAATGGGATACGTGGAGAATTTTTGAAGATGTATTATGCAGCACATTGACATGATAAACTAAGAACGTCAAAGGTTCATTAAAGTAAAGCCAAGAAAGGGAAGTCCAGAAGAGTGAATTTCACGTGAGAGAAACAACAAAGAACAGATGAATGAAAAAAATGACTTAACTGACACTACAGACCCTTCCACAGGTCCCAATGGCAACAGATTCCTTTTTGGTACTTGTAATAAGGCTCCACCTGTCCCAAACAGATTCATCTCTAGATAACGTATTCTTATTTTAGTCCTGGGGGCAGAGCAAAGAGACTTCCCTAAAACTGTAGAGTACACTTACGGCAAACCTGGGAACCTCTTTCTCTTCCACAGTCTACAGCTTCAAGGGGATTTAATTCTCTCCCCTGCTCCTCCCCCCCCCCCCATCTTCTGATCCAATAGCTAACTTGGGATAAAAACAGAGCTCTCAAGCCATCTTCCTCAAGTTACAGTTTCCAGCTGCAGAAGCATCGGCAACAAAGTTCTCTTGAACGGGAGATTTGCATGGAGGAAATTCCCACGTACGCAAGTTGTAAACGACCATTTCCTACGGTCCCGGGAGGGCGAAATCGTTGCCAAAGTAGTGAGAGATATGCTGTATGAATCAAGAAGTACGGTGTTTCAGTTCCACAAAATTTGGAAGACCTACCACGCGACTGTAACTGCAGCCAGCTGTGATGGGAGACTGTTAGTTTCAGTTTTATAATAGTAAGAGACACCTATAATTGCTACCTAGTAAGGCCCCCACCCCCTTGCATCGTTTCAGCGATAGCCCCACCAGCATTTCTTTTCAAAACGCACGCAGGTCGCGTAAGGAGGATTGTGCAGGCGCTCCCAGGAGAGGAGGACCTCATTTTTAGCCCAGCAAGCAATTGCAAAATGCCCATCTGCTGCCCGAACAGCAATCCCTTCCTGCTGGCCACAGTCTCTCACACTGTTGGCATCCTTGAAATGGCTTAATGGTCTCAGAACAAGTCCTCCTATTCAAAGAGCTCTCCCCCAGTCTCAACAAATGTCTGCAAAAGGAAAGATCTTTATAGCAAGTAGCAGTCAATGGAAAACAAGGCATTTCGCAAAGCAGCTGTAAATGGCCAACAAGCCACCTGAAGATTAAGCCAATTGAACAGAATTCTTCCACTGCAATGTAAACAATTCTATAATGGAAAAAAAGTTGGAATTATGGAACCCACAGAAGCCACATTTTAACTGGAATAAGAAATAAAACAAACGGTTCATTTAGAGTGATGAAGCGTGGAGTAGGAGAACTTGGAGCCAGCTAGAGGAGAGCGGAGCCATCGTGTGTCCTCGCGCAGCGGAGCCCAGCTGTCCTGCGTGTCGGCCGGACACCATCTCGGAGCTTGGCAGCCCGTGCGCTACGTTTCTGACATCTGCTTTTGTTCTAGTTCGGCCCCGAAAGCTTGCGCGGAACATTATACTTTCATAAAGCCGCGGTTACAAAGCACCTCACAAAACAATAGTTGGCTAAATAGGACCATGGTTGCAATGGAGTGGGGAGAAGGAGTGGGAGGGTCTCGGGGTGTTTCATAAGAGAGGTGCCATTTTGCTTTATATTTAGCAGTAAAAATGGTTTAGCTGGGAGTGGGAACAGGGAAGGAACTTCAAACGGGAGCTCAGGGCCACCTCTGGAAAATCCCAGCCGAAATACGCTC
The DNA here is from genome assembly GCF_028389875.1 of Rhea pennata. NCBI lineage: Eukaryota > Metazoa > Chordata > Aves > Rheiformes > Rheidae > Rhea > Rhea pennata. Next base: position 3,723,578 of record NC_084682.1, read on the forward strand.
AAGTGGTTTCCTTACATTCCTCCCTGAGTCAGAAGGACTAAGTCGCAGATAATTTTTTAACCCTCTTTGCAAACAATACCTCGCCCCCACCTCGCTCTCCTGCTCTGCTCGGAGCCACAGTAAATAAATACTCACCCTTGGAGCGTTCTCCGTGTCTTTGCTCAGATTATTTCAACCACTTGAGGGAAACTCTAAGGCATCCCCACCTTGAACCTTGCTGCAGCTCTACCTTTAAAAAGGGCCTGTGCAAAACTACTTCCAACCCTGTCAGGCCAGGCAAGAAACACTGAAACCAGCCAGTTCAGTAGACACTCTGCTCGCCAAAGAAGGAAGAGTTGTTGAAATTCAAGGCATGTAAGGTCCTGAACACCAACTGTCTTTCCATCACCCTCCTGCAAAGATTTTTTTTTTTTTTTTTTGTTGTTGTTCCTTTTTAATTGCAGGAGGCACTAACAAGGGCTAGCGCAGAATACGTTGAGAAATGTTCTGCTGACTCGGGCGAGGAACATTTGCTTGCCACGACTGACGACCAGCAGGAGCCTGTGGTTAGGCTGGAATGCAATTTGTTAGAAATATCTGTACAATTTACAAATCAAACAAGACAAGAGCTGGTCATCAAGAATGACTCAACATAAATCTGGGTTTTTTTTGGCAACAGTAATTTAGGGGGGTTTGGAAATCCCTATCTACACAACCCTAATATCTTATAGGGGGCATCCTTGAACTCTTGAACTCACAGGCCATCAGTGCATTTTTGGTTCAGAGGCTTGAAGCCATCCGCATACTGTTAATCCTTAGAAGCAAGTTGCTTTAAATGCTGTATTCTGAAATTTCTAGAGAGTATCATTTTTTATTTGTAGATTATGCTTGGAACTTTATAAATCATGCTTTGAAAATCATCAATGGAAGTAGAAAAAGAATCAGCAGGCACATGTAAAAATAAAGTTAAGCAAAACTCTTAAGAACATGTCAGTATGCACAATAATTGTAACCGAAAAAAGGAAGAGTGATTGGATATCCATTCAAAAACAAGCAATATTTTCACATTATCAATCATTTTGTACATCTAGACTGAAAAAAGTTATAGCTATAAACAAATTCTGTATCAAATGTTATTTTTTCACATATCATTTCACATAACATTCATCCCACTAAAGTGATACTAGGACTAGAACAACTACATCTAATTTTAACATCTTTACTTGGGAAAGACACAATTTTAGACTGGCTCTAATTTAAAAATATTTCACAAAGAAAAGTGATATGTCTGCCAGCACTGAACTCACCACTGAGCTTAATGCACTAAAAATCTGTTTTCCTCCATGGAGGCAGAACTTTTTATGCTGGGTTCAAGACTCAGCCCTTCCACCGGGGGGAAACATGTCATTCTATATTTGATTAAGATAAATCAGAAAAACAAAAGTTTGCTTCTCATGGGAAACATCCTGCCAGTGTTCCTCCAGGCTGCGGCTCATCTCATACTTATCTATGAAGTCATTACACCTCTCAAGAAAGTAACACCAACTTACAGCACCTTTTTTATCTTCAGGAGCAGTGGACAACTACCCACAAAGAAAACTGCTCCATGATTAAAAGGGAAAAGCTGGATCTGGAAGTGGCTAGTAAATACGTCAATCTAGTCTGTCTGTGTTATGAGAGATTAGAGTGTCTCATGATTTTATATAGTGTCTGGTATGCAGTACAGGCTGTAAAATGGTGGCTCCGAACGAAGACGGAGCCTGTACCTAGAGCATCCTCAAGTGACACAAACATGCATCAAGCAGCCAGGGCTAGTTTTAGCACACCACCATGGCATTTCAAACTAGGTATTAATTTTACAATCATGTGTCTGTTAACAAATGTCTATTCCCACTTCAGTCAAGTCTTCCCCCACCACAGAGAGCTGGTGGAAATTCCAAGCGATGAGCAACAAGCTCTGAATATGACTGAACCGGAGTCACCAGGGGAGCTGGCACGTGGTGTCACCAAATGCACAACAGGGCCACGTTGCTACTTTGAAAAGTAACATGCAAAGCAGATGTTTTATCAGGCTATGCTCAGGCTATTTTCTATAGGAGCAGTCAAACAGACTTGTGTCAGGAAAAGGCATAACTGGAAGAATCTAATTTTGTACTCTGGGGCTGACATAGGACAAAAATAATCTGTAAGCATCCCCTCCTGGCTCTTCCCTAGCCACCAGCTTATTATTACAGAGAAAAAAATCACAGCATCTATTCAAATGGACACTACTAGTGATGAGCGGCTTTAACGCTTCCAACTAAGAGTTCACCTTGCCTGTTGTCGTTACTTCCAGCCTGTTCATGAAAGCAGTGATGTGAATCTGGCTAATCTGGCTGCACATGCAAACAGAGCAGAGACTCCACAGCAGCAAGTGGGGAGAAAACACAATGTGACCTCCCAGTAGGGTTATGAGATAGAATCAGTGACGAGGATACCAAGAGCAGACTATGAAATACAGTTGTTGACATCTGAAAGGTAAAGTCCATCAGCCTTTAAAAGGAAGAAGACAGTGTACTAAGCATCTTACCAACTTCTCAGTTTGGTACAAGTTCAGATCACTACTGCTGGCCTAGATGCTCAATACAGCTTAAATATCAATTCATCAGGTTTTTGTAGACCTTTGAAAAGTTGAAGTAAGGTGGCTAACCCTGCGCAGATGTAGGTGCTTCTCATTAGCTGTTTATTACCACAGCTCCAGCTTTAGATAAACCGTCCAGCCTCTGACGTACACACTTTCAGCAGCATCGAGGGCCATATATGGAGCTTGCAGTCACACCGTGCAGGGCTCTGACTCATGAGGTCCAGCAATTCACGGTGGGGCAATACAGGAGGTTATTGCTTCCAGCTGTCCCACCGGCCCCTCTGCCAGCAATTACCACCCTCATAGCAGGACAGCCGCACCGGCGTCGTCTGCTTTGCAATTCCCAGGGCTGCACCCAGCAGCTTAGACCGCCACCGATTTGATTCATGTAACCCACCAGACCGAACGGGGCCTTGGAGCTCAGCACACACTTGCTCATAGACTCAGCTGCAACAGTCAAAGACATTATTGCCTCCAGTTTAATCCAACAGGATGTAAACCAGAAGCACTTGGTTTCATTCTCTGTATATACCTACTGGTATTTGACATTTGTGTATAAAACAACAATGATTGCACTTAAAGGGACTCAGTCTCTAAATGAACTGCTTTTCCTTGAAAATATCATTTTTAGTCTCCTGTTTTTTTTAAATACAAAGAAGCCACGGGAAGAACACTGACCACTCAAGTTACATACCTAATCTGGTAGCTCTGCATCGTTCATTCACGGGACTCTTCCAGCTCGTCAGTGCACTATCAGTGCAAGAGCAGAGCCCACGTGAACACTAAGCAGGAGTTCCCATCAAGAGATGGCAAGTAAAAGTGATTTCTTTAAATTATATGTTGATTCAAGTGTTCCAGGATGGTTCAGCTCATTGTAAAAACCTTAGGACGGCTAGAGGAAGTAGGTTTAGAGGCATGAAGGAAACAAATGAAAGAGTACGACCCACAAACAATCCTCATACAGACAGGCTCCATTTCAACTTATTTTACAACAAATTTCTGTCTTCTGCACCCGCCACATGTTTTTCTTTCAACTATCTCAGCAACTCAATAGCAGTAAGCTGATCAGAGATACTAGTCCCAAGTGTCCTTTATTTGATTTGTTTTAGGCTTGCGAGTTGACACGTGATGAATGAGATGGACTAGCAAAGAGCACCTCCCTTTGCAGAGAAAATCCCGAGCTGGGAAGGGGCAGGGAGGGCACAGGGCTCCCACCTGCCCGAGGGCCGCTCCGCTTTTGCTTCCCACATTTTCCTTTGCTCATGAGACCTGTCATTTTCTGGATTATTCACATTCACTTTGACTGATCCATGTGAAAAGGGCAAAACTTGAAGCTGACAATCACTGAGGAAAATACTCCTGGATTAAAGTCACAAATAAATGGAAAAAAAATGAGAACAAGTTCTGCATACTTCAGAAAACTGCAGTAAGCTTTATTTCTTTTCTTTCTTTCTTTCTTTCTTTCTTTTTTTTTTCTTTTTTTTGTATCACTTGTGAATTTTATCACAAGTCTCCTTACAAGCTCAGGACCTAGAACTAGACAACTACAAAGGAATCGCATTTAATTTTTAAAAAGTTTTCACTAGTCCTAGCTGGAAAAAGGGGTGGCGTTGGTTGTTTTTTTTAAATGATTTGATTTGCATTAACAATATTTTTTGGAAAAATTACCAGGCTCATTATTCCCTAAGGTGTCCGGATTTTAAGTAGTCAGCTCCTAACCTAAACTCCGTTCACCCCAGGCCAAAACGTGACTCATTTCAGCTGCCAGCTAGCATGCTTTTAGGAGGCCGGAGCGCGACTGCTCAAAGCCAAATCCTGCAACCAATTCAGAACAAAAGTGAGACATTGACCCCTCAAGCCCAGCTGAACCCAAAATGCCTTTCTAAACCCAGAGGTGTCAAAAGTGACACCGACTTTTCTATTCACTTCTCTTTAAAGGCCGTTTTCTGTTCTTTTTCATCACTTGGGTTTATTGCCCTGCTCTCCCTCCCTCTGCTCCAGGAAGGATTCAGCGAGAAACCCCACGTGTTACACTTCCAAAAAACTGCAAACTTCTCTGACCTCCGTGCACAAACCATTCCTATTGTACCGCACGCTTCCTGCCTGTGCTCTTCCGCAGTCGGGCTACCACCAGAGACCTCTTCAGCAGTTGCTCCACTTGGCTCTGTTAGCAAGCGAGCAGAGATTCATATTTAAAAAACAAGAACACAAACGAACGTGAACAGCCAAGGCTAGCTTTGCACTTTTGATCGGCCAGGAATTTGCTTCCATTCACTCCCTAACATCAGGGATTACAGAACAGATCACATGCAGAAGGGGCACGCTTTACCCGTTTCTCGCACAGGACTTTTTGACAGGCATTAGCAGGTTTTGTTTGCCTCGCTCGTGCCTTTTGCGATCCATTTGCCAGAGCTGAACTGAAACCAAATCACGAGGTGCAGCGCGTGCGCTGAGCGAGCGCTCCACCTCGCGTCTCCCGCGCCGCCGGAGCCCGCTGCCCCGCCGGCACTCACTCATCCCCTGCCTCTTCCTACCAGCAAGCAGAGCCCTCCACGAGGTGCAAATGCAACAAATCCTCGACAAGTTATCCTCAGTCATTTTCTGCCAGTTAGGTGATTCATGCCATTTGTATTTTATTATGCCACTAATAGAAGAGGAAACATCTCAGGACTAGGAAAAAAAAAAAAAAAAAAAAAAAAAACAAACACAAAAAATCCCCAAAAAGCTGCATGTGGCTAAGAACAGTATTTAGAGTCATTAATCATAATACTTTTATTTCCTGCAGAACTACATCGTGATTGCTATTTTTACCCTGCTGTTTTTAAAGAATTGTGAAAAACCTTTAAAGGACTTTGGGAAAAAAAGCCAGCAGACTTGTTTTGAAAGGTGTCTGAATAAAAACGGTTCTTGGAAGAGTGGCCTGCTTCCATATTTCTGCGCTGAAGACCTACTCTATGCCAAATCTTAAGCTCAATGACACTTTGGGGCAAGTGAGAGAATCATCTCCCCAAAAGTCATGTCAGATTTTACATTTACTGACGGCTAAAGCTAAGGAAATAGCATTAAATTAGGAACCAGTGCAGCAGTGTTCAGACCCTTCCTAATATATAGGAAGTTCTTGAGTTGCAGAAATAGTAATAAAAAGCCTATGATCGAACGAACAAAGTTAACTTCTGCCTCCTACACTGAGATGTATCCAGACGCATCCAGTGATCACAAAAATCCAAATCAGACACTCTGCCAGCCGCGGGCAGTACCATTCCCCTAGACTGAGGTTGGTGTAGGTTGGAAAGCCTGCTTCCAGCGAAACTGCCACTTCCAGATATTTTCTGCTCAGCTAAGCCCGGGATCTCTCTTGGAAGTTGAACGCGTGCCACTCCAGAAAGCGACGGGCAGGAGAGGCTCTGGAGGATCCAGAGGAATAACTGTGTTGGAACACTGGAAAAACAGCTATCCAGACGGGGAAAGCAAACATCCAGAGTCATTCCGTACTGGATCTATTACATAACTATTTCTAATGCTGACTTGCCCAGCTAATGGGCTGTACTTACAAATAGGCTGAGACGAATATGCTCGTATGCACTACACAGAGGGCTCTGCTGAAATCGGCTGCACCTGTGTTGGCGCTGGAGCAGCCCGGGCGCACTGCACAAGTGGCTGCCCGCACGCTCGCCGCTCCTACCCGGCGGCCCCTACCCGGAGACGCACTATTACAAGCATCAACAGGAGCCCAGCAACACACGGGTGGGCCAAGAGTCTTGTTCTCCGAGCAAGTAATTACATCCCAACAATCACACTGTGCGTACGGGTTCAGAATGAGCAATTAATTACGAGCAATTTCACTCAAAGCACTTACTGAAACTGTATTCTCCAGTGCCTATAAATCCACTAAGGCAGAAGTGGATTTAATTTCTTTGAATCAATAGAAAAATAAGTTTTATCCTAATGAGGACACGTAATTAAGGTATATGGAGCATGCAGAGTAGACCGACACTCGTGCAAGAGTTAATATAGTGAGGTCCCCACTTATTCTGTGGCATTTCTACTTTCAGAGGCAGATGTTGCACAATTAACAAGTAAAACTAGTTTTAAAATCCTCTTTGTAAGCTGGAAAGCTCCTAATTGCATTGCTACCAGACGGGCTAAATTCAAAATACTATTCTGAAATAATTTACTCTTAAAAATTGCTCTTAATTGTTCTTGAAAATTGTCTGAAGGTACCCTCCCTCCCACACATGTCATTCTTAATCTGAGGAGATATTAAAGACTTAATTGATAATATACTGCATATGATAATACCCTATATAAACTGCAGTTCATCAATGCTACATCAATAGCATATTACATCTATATACCGCTGGTACAGCTGTATTGGCGAGCAGTTCTGGTACTCAAAATGGTAACACTCTGTTAGGGCAATAAACTTGGAGTTTTTACACTCCCAGTGCCATCTAGTGGCTACACAGCCACATGTATTCCACCAAGTTACAAACCACTCAGCATTCAGAAAGGCATTCAGCTCCCAGAGAGGGTAACCATCCCGAATACACTGCCCACGCTATCACTAAAACTTGCATAGGAGGAAAAAGAAGGAAGCATCCTTGCTTCTCTCACCGCCGTACGGAGCTCCCGCAGTGCAGCGGAAGCATTCTTGTCTCTGTTATGTATTAAAGCAAACAGCTACGTATTTTTCCTGTGTTGACACACAGTAGATGTTGATGGTAAAGTTTTATTATATTTTATTCCATAACACCTTCTAGTTATTCAGTACAACCTATTATGTCTGTTCCACACCCCTTAACAAAGTTGTATGAAGCCTTGCTTCTTAACATCCAAATACATAACTGTCCTGAAGACAACTTACTTAAATCATCGCTGGAACTGGGTTACGCGCCGTCTTTCTATACTAGCACTCCTCACAAAATGTAAGTAACCAAATAATTGTCATTATGGAGAGAACCACTATTTTTAGTTGTAAAGGCAAGACTGACTGAGCAGTCCAAAACTCTAGACATCCGTAACAATTTAAGTAGGTTGTCAGACACAGAGCCAAACCACGTCACTGCACTTAAGGGCTAAGGAGAGGAAAAAATAAAATAAAACAAACCATTGCAGTTGCAACAAATTTTGCAGACAGTACTGTCGTATGTGACAGTTTATTCTTACTGAATTCATACAAATGACAGCTGCCTAGACAGTCACACAAGTTTCTCTGGCCTACATGGTTTAAAGTTTGATACAGATACCTCCAGTGCTCTGAAACACCCAAGCAGAACCAAGCTGTGGAAATAAAATTGCAAAGAGAACCAAAACTCCAGCTGTGAACCTAGCAATCTTAATCAAACCTTTCCAGAAATACGTGAGCACTGTTGCTGCACCTAACACAAATTTTTAACAAGTCTAATTGCTCAGGTAACAAAGGAATAAGCCAAGAGCAGGCATCAGCTTAGCAAGTTTAACCACCTTCAGAGCATAAATGACAAGTCTAGCGCAGAAAATGAACACAACCCTGGGAGCCTTAAAGATTTAAATGTTGAAAGAGCAGCATTCAAGACATAATGCATATTTTTGCTAAGTCTCACTATATTTTGTCTTTTTGCTAAGACAAAGTGTTCCTGATTCATTTTTATCTGCTCAAGAAAACTCCAGGAGGCAGGTCAAAACTGAGACGGGGATGCTATCTGCCTCTCAACTGACAGCGCTGCAGGCCATGTGCTTGCAACCATTATATTGTTTTCTACAGTCTTGGAACAAAAGATTACAGTATATAACCTCTTCTCCACTGTAAAGTGAGGCTAAGGGTTTGAATGAACCAAAAATAGAGGCTCATTAAGTATAAACTTCAGTTTGGTCTAGAAGATGATGGGTTCTTTGAGGAAGCCTTTTTGTTAGAAAGGGTGAAGAACCACAAAAACACCTTAACCAGTACTATTAAACTAAGTTTCTTTAAGGCGATGCTCCTTCACGTAATGTTTTGAAGACTGTTCACTTATTGCCTCTCCTACGCACCCACTGAAAATCTTATTGACAATTAAGCCAATAGCGAGGTTATATTTTGTATATATATTAATTTAATGTTAGGTCAGGTAATGACCTAAATATACTAGATTCACACACTGCACAGGAAAAACTTAAATTAATTGTTGTGAAATTGTATTTGTTTCCTATCAAAATAATTTGGAACTATTTAAACATCTGAATTTTTAAATCTAGAGTAAAAGAAAGGTCTGTTCATTCTATTTTTTTTAATACAACAACAACAAAAAAAAAGTGCTGTCTTCTAAAGGTTCTTTGCCTAGATACCATGCCTAGATACATGGTATCTAATTAGAAGAAATCTTAAGTTGGCTCTCACTGGTTGATAGCCTAAGAAAATTTATAAAAAGCAGAACAAGATGAAAATCTGTTATTTAAATGGTTTCCTGCTTGCTGATTTAAATCATGATCAACCAATTTCTGCAGCAAACCTGCCTGCAGTTGCTGGGCTTTCTCTCCCTCTCCCAGTGCCCCTGCACAGCCCATGATCCCATCCTGCCGAATTCTCGCTCCCACCATGGGCTGGCAGAGAGCCCAAACGGAGCTTCTGAGCTTGACTCCACCTGAGGCATCCCTCCACGCTGGCTCGCCTCTCCTGCGAGCTGGGGCTCTGCAGCTCACGACAGATGATTTTGATCCATTTGCCCTACTGCCCAGCCTCTTGCTGTCCCTAAGCTTTTAACAACGTAGTCTCTGCAAGGCAGAAAGATCCGTAGACTGTCAGTGCACTACTGCCTATGCACTACGCACTGTGGACATTAACTCTGAAACCTCCATTTTCAATCTCTTAGACTGAAGCACTATTTTGATCTAAAAGAGTATGTATGCATAATTTTAACATGTTTCTGCTTGGCAATATTTTAAGACTTCCTTCACTGTATCTAATTTAACCCTTGTATGGCAGGTATGCAGAATTAAAAAATGTTATCATGGTGATGCATAATGGTCATCAGAAAAGGGCAAGCAAGAGTCTGTGTGTGTATAGTTACATACTTTAACCTCCCTCCGGCAACCTCACGGCTGAACTGTTTGGTTCATAATCCAAAGATTTTCTAACAAATACCTAACTCTTTTCCTTTGAAAAGTACCTCATCTTTCTATTTTATACTGTGGAAGAAAATTTTGTGTTTTCATAATAAGCATTTGTAAAATTCCTATAGCTAAAGTTTATAGCCAACTTTTTCTTAAATCAGAATGAAGCTGAGTTTTCTTCTTCTGTACTTTCTGCCTCCAAAGGCTTTAGGCAAGAAGCTAAAACAGAGACCTAAGTCCAATGCTACCGTGAACGCAGCCTATAAAGATGTCATTAGATCTAATAGACGTTGCTCTACTGGATGGAAAAACACGAGTTTCTTGTTTCCTGCAGTGCTTTCTGTATTATTGTTAATGATTAAAGCAGTCCAGAAAGTAAACATCTGTAATTGTCCCAAATACAAGATGACATTTGTTGCATAAACTGGTTTTAATTATTTTTGTGGCCATGAAGACTTTTCTTAAATCCAGGACAGTGGTTTCATAAACAAGGAACTAATCCAATGGCCGAAAGCAAAACACACCCAAACATTTCTCTGACTTTCGTAGCTAACAAAGTTGAAATAAACAACATAATACAAATTCAGAACAACATAGAGATTATTTCATCTTTTTAGCCAAACATTTTTCCTTGTTATTTTTTTAAAGCAAAATGAATGCAGACTGAACTTTAAAATAGCTGCCTATTTAAAGGTTTCAGCTAGAGAAAAAAGATCATTTTAAGCTACTAAAAGAAGGAATATGCAGAAAAATTTTGAATGGAAACATGTGAGCCGCACACATTAGAAAATGTTTTATATAAAATAAATGCAAATTTTGACTCACTGTTTCAAACTGAGGATTAACAGCAGGCTTCTATCCACTGCTCAACATAAACATAGGATACAAATTACAAAACAAGGTTGCACAGCATAGAAGAAAACCAGCATTCAGTAGAGCACAGATACATTATACTAAGTATTCTTTTCTTAGTTCAGAAGTACTTAATATTTAGGTCTTACGGAAAACTAAATGCAGGAATTATAACACTCAGTTCAGAAGGACCAGGGGGTAAAAGTTTCCTTACCAAATAGAGCAGAAAAGTGTGAAGACCTGTTCCGAGTCCAACAGAGGACAGAATGCCCAATCCTACCCAGTAGGCACACCAGAAGAACTTTTTCTCCATATACCGCACATACTGAAAAATAGTCACAAAAGAGAAAAATCAAGAAGGATTAAAACTACAAACTAATCTAGATAGTTGCCTGGATTACAATAACCAAAATAGAATCCTCCATAGTTCTATTTGCAATTTATTGCAATTACAGCACAGACATATACGGAAAATAGTGAGAGCGCTTTTAAAACAAAAGCCCACAAGCCTTAGAATTAGCAAGTTTCCAAGGAGACAGAGCAAAAATCCAGGATCAATACTGGGGAACTGAAAATCCAGAGCAAGCATACCAGGTCTGAATAGTGAGCAGCAAGCCCCCGACAGTGTGCCCTGCAGCCCAAGCAGTGAGCAGACAGAGCTCAGGGAACTGCCTGAGCAGATTAGATAAGAGGAATACAATTAGCAGTGCTCTGTTATGCCGTTGAGCCTTTTATCTTGGACCGGTGAGTGACCATCCTAGGTACTTCTGGGAAAAGACTAAAATGTTGGTTGTGCATGGCTATAGGCTGGGGGCACATAAGTAAGGGGATGCAGCAACATCACAGCAAGTTCTGGAGGTAAACAGACTACAGCGTGGTACACTGGAGAAATAGGAAACCACATCTTCCTCATAGCTGCCAGGAGGACAGTCTTCAGAGGATGAACAAGACCATCAACTTGTCTGTAGCACAGCTGCCATTTTATACTATCCATGATACCAACAGCACCAAGGTGAAGTTTCCCAGGCTGAAAGTAGGCTTCAACCTGACAAGGCACCAAAAGGTCCTGAAAATGGATAGCGAAAACAGCAAGCACACGCTTAGCTATTTGAGTGGGGTTTTGGAATAGCGCAGCTCATATTCAAGTGTACGCTGACGGCGCAAAGAGATGCGCAGAGGGGGCTGGCAAGACACGTAAGTAAGGAGCTCTGCAGGAAGGGGAGATAAACCCTTGAGGAACGGAGAGGTACCTGCTGGAGGACACAACCAAGCGCACAGACCGCAGTGCTCCGAGCCGCGGCCGAGCACCGCGGGGTGCGCTCCCCGCCAGCCTCCACCTCTGGGCTTGTTCCCGGGAGGCGCGAGGGAAACTCCGCAGAGGCGCTGCTCTGCCCAGCCCGGGCACAGGGCAACCTTCGCCCCGCACGCTCAAGGGCCGGCTGCCCCAACACCAGCTGGTAAGAGCCATCTGGTGGCAAACGCAAATGCACCAAGCTCTGGCCTTTATCCTGACTTTATCCTTTACCAAGCTACCAACCCACACCAACACAAGGGCAGTTTTTAGGAAGGTTATTTGTCCACCAGGAACAGGACTGGGCCACCAGTTTACCACCTACCAACTTGCTGTGCGTGCAACTGCTTAGGTCTCAAGTAAACAACCGAGCGAGCAAGAATCTGATGAGCTGAAGCAACTCTTTCTGCTGCATTTTGAGACCTGTCCTGCAAAACCAGGACCCTTGTTCGAGAAGCTGCATGATCCTCAGGCAGCCAGTGACATACAGTAACAGAAGGGATCCCAAACTGGGAACCTGCTGGTTGTGGGTTCAGAACAGTAAGATGATGCAGTTGTATACGGAGGTGCTCTGCTGGGTTAATATGGGCAGCCTGCCTCAGGGAAAATTTGAAACTCAAGGAGAAATGGGGAGGGGAAAGGGAAGTGTAGACACTACCATCACCTTGTGTTCTGGCAAGGGCCTTTACTTCTCAAGCGATGCAAAAGCATCGGTCTTTACATAATCCAAAACACAAATAAGCTTTTAAAACAACCACTTGAGGACAATGGAGGGAAAAGAACTATGTCAGAACCAGGATTTGAAGGCAGTAAATATTTTATGTCTGAACAGATGCTCATCCTGCATAGTCAGGAGAGCCTTCCATAATAGAAGAAATGTTTCTTGGGAACCCTGAAGTCCTCTCATGACCCAGTTTAACCTAGTTTTATCTGAAGAGCTTGCATTACTATTAAAGCTCATTAACAACAGATGTGGGGAACTGCAACATTGGAGAGGTACTTCTTCAGGAAAGGATGGGAAGTGGAATATATACAGATGCAACAGAACAGATCAAACCATACACCCAGCTTCACTCATCTCTAAAATGTAGATCATCCATATACAAGAGAAGGGAGTCATAACATGAAAAAAAAATATTCAAAGTGAGCAGGAGCTCAAGTACATATTACAATTTCAGTAGGACCCCATTCAATCCCCAGTACATCTACTTTTAACACAGGGACAAGAAATACTAGTCACTAAGGAAAGTAACTTGAAAACCTCATACCTGTTGATGTGTTCCTTCAACATAATACGTAGCTGTAAGTACTGCAAGCATCAGTAAAAAAGACACCAAGATACTTCGTCGATGCCACAATCTTAAAAAACAAATGGCAATTAGGGTTTTTCATATTTTAGCATGCATTTCAAAGCCACTTAGTTATCCCCATAGACTGGGTCTGGGTGGATATACTCAGTGGCGACAAGGGCAACTATAAAGTTCGCTATTGTGAAAGTACAAACCTCCCAATTAAAAAAAAAATACATAGGGAGGCTTTTTTCTTATGGAAAAATCTATATTTCACTCTCAGGTGAAACCAAAGTTCAGCCACGCATCCCCCCACCCTTTGTTTTTTAAAACAAACAAATAACTGTTGGAAAACAAATACGATCTAAAAGCAAACATTCAGCATCTGCAGCCAACAGTTTCAAATACAGAGCCATCAATGACATCCATGGTTAATGCAAAGTGCAAAGCAGTCACTGGGCAAAGGATGAGCTGTGGGCAGAATGCAGAAGTGCTGATTTCGAACTCTGCGCTCACGGGTAGGGCCTCCGTGACAGTAAGAGGAACAGATCTTGACACTATTTTGGTTCTCTTGATCTGCTGAAATTAGTATTTCCTTTAACAGCTCAAATGCATTTGACAAATTGATAAATAAATTTTAGCTAATTATGAAGGGTTTAGAAACTAATACAGTAAGGGGAGGAAAGTGTTTTCCTGTGTAATTTGAGATCTGATTACTTTTGCACCTGTCTAGTTTTACAAGGTTGCAACAATACTGCATAATGTGTATGTAGCTGTACACAGTTGATTAGAAAATGTATTTATTATTTTCTGGAAAATGCTATTGTACTGTCATCTGATACTATTAAAAGCATTAGCATCATTTTAAAAAGCCAGATAGGAAATAACAAACTATAAACTTCACTTTAATCTATTTAAAAAGATGGAAATAGGTTTAAAAAAAAGATAGAAATATGGGAATGGTAACACAGGAAAACATTCACAGATTTATCAATTAAGCAAGCTGAGAAAAGTCTCTAACCTTCCTGTAAGTATAAAAACATCTGTGCTGCTTATACAAGTACGATAATAATGGGATTTTCAAGTGATTATCACCATTTAAAGCATAATGTAATGAAGTGGAACACAGGAGACTATTACGAGTCAATCTGAGGTCTCATCTTAATAGCTGTTAATATATGGTCATTGTTATTTACAGAAAATACATTGTCGTGCTAGTGCTGCACAACACAGCTGTGCACAGATGACACTTGCATCTTGTAACAGAAACTAATGTCTAGGAAGCCAGGCCACAGTCAGCTTAAAATAACACCTCAAATGTTATTTCTACTGTGTATTTTAGTAAATATTTGAAGGCTTTCAGAAAAACTAGACTAGACTAGAAAAACTAGTAATCAGAGATGGGTAACAAATCTAAGAAAGCAGTTCTATAAGAAACAGTTCCTAATCACAGTCGAAGAACGTAGATTAAAAAAAAAGAAAAAGAAAAAGAAAGTAAGAAAAGGTAGTAGAGGGCACTACATAAGTCTGGTATTTTTCATACAAATTGCTTCAGAAAAAATCAAAATTGAAAAATAGGTATTTCTCTCAACGGATCTTACATGTCAGGAACCTCATATCTAGTGCAGAGGAGTCAAGGAACATAGCCCATTATCACCAATCTCAGCTTGCTTTGCAAGGGAGCGGTCCAGCTGCTGGAATCGCCCATGGTGATATCAGATCTTACCTTTTGACTGTGAAAATGATTGTTAACTCATTCCCAATTGTGGAAGTTTCCTGTTACTGACACAAGCACTGCCATCCAAGGATGACTGCTACTCTTGGCTTTTTCACTTGTTGATTTGCTTTTACTTATATTTGTCTTTTGGCACTCCAAATCCTCCCAAGCCTAGCGCATTAAGAAACAGCTATGCATTTCAGCATGAGTAGGGGATGTTAGGAAATTTGTAAGTAGCAGTTCTAGCTGTAATAAAAGTCAATTGTATCTAGTTTGTAAATAATGCTTAGGGAAAGTGTTTAATAAATCATCTTCCACTATGAAATGGACCATGTAGCTTAGAAGCAAAGTCCTCTCTGCAGTTTCATAAACATGACTGCAAGTTCCACGTACTCCTGAACTCTGCCCTAGCTGAGCTGCTTGAAAATCATTAAGTGACACTAACGCATACATTAGGAGATCAGTACTTAACACTGCAGTAATAAGAACAACATCTCTTGCCTTCAGGATCCCTAAACACTGTCCCATTCTTTGAAATCGGAATATTCAACTCTTCGGAAAGGAAGTTTGCAATTCTTTTCCATCAAGACCATTCTGTATTTAATACTTAGGTAATTTAGGCAGAAGGTCTGGGTACACAGCTGGAAGTATGATATGTTCCAGTAGCCACCTTTAAGGTACAAAAAGAATATGTTTTCTGGCAGAAGAATTTAAAAGTTGTGAATCATCAGGGAAAATGAGATGTCAGAATGATCTACTGAATCACAGTATGGGTTTCCCCAGAATGTTTAGAAGTAGTTAAAGAAATGATCTTTACTTTATGGTCCATTCCTTCAAGTTTATTAGAGTTTCCAGGAAAAAATACTGCAAGGTAACAAGCGGTTGTCTCCAGAGAACAATATTCAACCTCTCTTCTCGGTCCCTTCGTTTCCGTTCACTCAACAAAGAAGAATCTGCAAATGAAAAGCAATAGAAATGTAAAAGCGCACACTGACAGCTCAGATTCCAACCTGCCTCAAAAATACAGCAATATTTGTTTGCTTTGTCAGAAAATTTATGCGAGCTCCCAGTTATCTCTCCTAACCCTAACAAAGCATTTACTCCAAGAGCATCAGAAATCAGAAGTGACCCCCAAGGAAGGAGGTACAGTATCTTTCTCTTCCGCGTAGCTCACAACCATTCAGGAATCTAATTGGGCAAAGGTGCAAGTAGTCTAGCAATGTATTAGTCTTTATGCAATATACTGCTCTATTAGTTATGTATCACGTAATATACCAGGTCAAACATCTCCATTACCCACTGCAGAGACCACACTTATTTTGAACTTCTGAATTTGGTCCTTTTCCAGAACTATTCTTCAGCTTCTCCAATCGAACTAGATTAAATTACATGTGTTCTTTATACACTTAAGTCACAGTGTAACTGGATGATAGCATCTATCCTCCTGGTCTGGATCCTCAGGCTATGTTAAGTCTTGTCACTCTATTCAGTTTCTCCAAAATGAGCCCACCAGACAGGAAGTGCTCCTGCTAGAGGGGCTTGCCACACTCCTTCCCTGGACTGACACTATATATTGCAGTTAAAAGTTACTCAGATAACATAGTTATCTGAGTGACATTTCAGTGTCCAACATGACTGTAAAACCAATAATTGCATGCTACAGTACAAGTCCAGAAGAAAGTTTTTTCTAATAAACATTTGTTATTTTGCATTCATAAGATTAATAAATATCCCCACGCATTTTTGGATGAGAAAAGTTTGTTCAAAGGTCATCAGGCTAATAAATAGTAGTGATTTTTATACTTTTAAAAAAACAAATTCTGAAATAAGAGAAAAGGATGATGAAACAGTTTAAAAAACATTATATATATATAATGACACTAACTCTTGCATTCAAACACATCAAACCTGTTTATTACTTTCTACACAAAGTCAAAATATGTGTATTCTGTTTTGTATAAATATTAATGCTAGCCTTTAAATGTATAAACCTTAAATTCACACGAAGCTGTTGCATTTGAAATCCAAACCCCTATGGTACTGTAATCCAAATGGTTTTACACCAGTTTTTTATTCCAGTAACTGAAACATGCTGTCTTATCAGATGCTAATATTTACACAGAAAGTGCATACCTCATTAGTCATGTGGCCCATTTGATTTCATATTCTTTAGCTATAAGCATCAGTTACTTTAGATGAACTCACAAAAATCCCACAGGAGCAAGTACTGGATAATATCCACATTCCCTCAGAACTACTAACTGATTTAAGACTAGGTAAAAGGCTTTGATTTGTTCCATAAATACACATATCCAGTTCCTCTTAGATTTCTGCCACACTCTTGGCTTCAAAAATTGCTGTTCTCTACCTTTTCTCTTACTAGGTCTAATAAGCCTGCTTCAACATTATTTAAAATATGCAAAGTCATAAAACCCAAAGATCATAAAAGACAATGGTGGAAGACAGCAAACATCTTGAGGGAACATTTGGTTACAAAACTTAATATGGAACTGACATATTCAAAGCTGACGGGAAACAAACATGATTATCATTTTTACACCATACCACACAATACAGACATTCAGTAGCACAAAGCTCTTAATAAAATGTTCTCAGATTATTTTTCATGAACCTTAAATATTAATCTTGGCCTACTTAGAAATACCAGAAAGAAAAGCAGATGTGAGGCAAAAGATGTAGTAGTTAATTGTTCAGTTAGTAATTTATCATAGAAAAAGATAAATTATAGTGAAGCTAAATGTCAACATAAAAGCTAGAAATTGGGAAACTAAAATTGGATTTCTCTGAGAGTAAATTTATTACCAAGTACTTTTATTACCAAGTACTAGCTCTTCAGTGTCAAAAGTGGGGACTGTATAGCCCGACTTCTGAAGCCACATATTTGCCAAACAAGTTCAGCTTTTTAGCTCACAGTCCTGTTGCAGCGCCTACTGATACCCTCAGTCAGCTCTATAGGGTTTGCATGCATGAGCACTGCAGAATAAGAACTCAGAAGAAAGAGAGAATAAGGGAGAAACTAAACAGAAATATACATCTTAAAACTATTCTACAATACATAAACCCTCCAGACTTCAGATTTATAGCTGATTAAAGTTTTCAACATAGGTACAATCTCTCCTTTCGCATTATTCAGGTATAAGCTGAACCAAGAGAAAATCCTTTTTGAGTATTGTGCTGGCTGCTGTATGTTCTGAGCTGACTAGCTGAGAACATTATGTGATTTTCCACCTACCTGTGAAGTTTCCATTGTGCTGTTCTTTGATCATTCCTATGCGTCTCTGGTCACAGTCTGTTCCATTTTCTGCCATTTCATAGATCAATCACGTAAAAGAATCTAACAGGAAAACCAAAACAAAAAGCATAATGTCTCCATTTCTGGTTATCAAGAGTCTCTTTACTCCATACTCCAAGGATACAGACAAACATCCAACAGCTCTCCAAATCCAAATCACAGTTACCCTGCGTTACAACATTAGAAAGGAGAAAGTGATTTAATTCCCACAGTGACAGAGTTTAAAACATTCCCACCTACAAAAATCCTATTTTTCTCAATTCAATGAAAAGACTCTCTTACTTTTAACATCAGAACAAAAGCTTGTTAAACAATCTCTCCTATTAATCAGCCCACTGTTTGGGCTCCAGAAGCAGTACAGCTTCATAGAGGCTTCAGTTCAATCCTGAATGAGAATCATAAGTCTTACTTTTTTTGCTAGAATTTTTATAGCAGTAAAAATTATCCAAAACTGAAGTGTAGCAAAGGCAGCAACTACAGATCCCCTTGCAGCTGGTACATTCTCAACTGGCTCTGCAGTGAAAGATGCAAAGCCAAGTATGACGATCAAATACATAAGGTCTATACTAATCCTAAAATTATAACTAAAGCTATTCTCATACTAAAAAGCATCTATTCTGGCATCTAACCTCCAGATAGTCAGTATGCAAGACATCAAAAATCTCACAACTTTTAAAAAATCCCTCAATATAGTAACTAAGATAGAATGGCATCTCATGTTGTTCAGTCTAACATCTCTAAACCTGAAAAGGAAAATTCTTCAGCTGTCTGCTGGAAAGCTATTTGAGAAATGTACATTCTCGCCACTAGTCTCCCTTTACTAACATTGTTTCAGCCTTAAAAAGCCCAAAAGAACAATTGTAGTTCTCCTTTTTCAGGAGAGGAAAGACAACAAGTGAGAGGGCAGCTTAAAACAGAATGTTGCAAGAGCTTCCCCCTGCCTTTTTTAAAAAAACCCTGAACAGTTGACAATTCTTATGCAATCAAACACAAAGAAAGTAGACAGTCAGATTCCTTGCTTTAAAAATCCTCTCTTGAAGCAAAATATTTTCTGGAATTTTATTTTGGAAGAAGAATCCCCCAAAAATAAAACATCGTATTTGCCTTTTATTTCCCCCTGAAAACAAACTGTGATTTAGAGTTTTTATCAGGCTTCTTCAGGAAAGTAGCACAATATTACAATGATAGGTTTATATAACCTATTCCATCCAATGGCAGAAATTAAAGTTTTAAGGCAAAAATACTTCCCCTTTGCTTTATGTTGTAAATATTGCTTATGAGCCAAGTAGTAGATCAGTTTTGGTAAACAGGAGTAAAATCTTCTATTTAACTCAGGTGACAATCATTTTGTTAGTTTTAAAAAAAAATACTATAAAATTTTGGATATTTGTTTCATATTTCCTGAGTTTCACTAATCAGTTTTAGACAGATATTCTTCTAAACATAAAAAAAAAAAAAAAAAAAACATAAAAAAAAAGAAAAAATGCAGAGAGAAGAGATGAACTCTAAGCAAGGAAGTGAAAGACAAAAATTGCTGCAAAAAGCAACACAGCAGTGTAGGCACAATCTTTCTGCATTACTTGCGATACAGATAACATTGCTAGCTAGAATGTGATTAAAAGGGTTTTACCTAAAACCCAATAGTCAAAAGGCATCAAGGTCTCAGGAAGGAGTCCCTCCTCCAACAACTTTTTCCTGAAATTAAATGAACACAAATATAACTATAGCTAGTTAAACAAACTAGCAGAAACTAATATCTTGCATGTTACAATTTTTGCTCAGTGAAATCGAACTTGTGACCCCAGAAAACCTACACCAAGGAGAAGCAGTATAACAGTCCTTGCAGCAGTTTGCTTCCAAAAAATGCTGAAAGGCTGCATAACCAACCAAAGGATAACAGAGGACTGACCTGCTACAGAAGCAGCTCTGTAGCATCATTCTGCTGCCACTCACCCTCGGGAGTTTGATCCAAACTGCTAGTCACGTACCAGTGGAGCTGTGAAACTCCTTCTCTCTCAGATCAGTTTTGTATCAGCTTGCCACTCTAGAAGTCAGGGGAGTTACACTAGTATTTACTTGAGGATAACAGACCAGTTGCTACAGTGATACAAGGATCAGATGTTTGGCTATCCCTTCGTTTCATCTGGGCAATAAGTCACTAAAGATGGTGGAGTATTTTGTTTCTAGCGACTGCACTTAGTAGTTATATATGATTTATATCTGTATGTGTATGCATATACATATATATATATATATATATATGTGTGTGTGTGTGTGTGTGTGTGCATACATACGCATAACACAAACATAAAATTACACGCACACATTTACACATGCAAAGCTCAAGTTGCAAAGGGTAATATTTAAATTGGATATCCACAGTGAGAAAGCCTGATGCTTACAGAAAGATTCCCTTTTCTTAGAAAGCAAAAGCCATCAGAGCTGTTCTGCACACAGCTACTCTAAAAAAAATAAAAGTCTCAGGGAACTTCAATCACATTTTATAGCCTTAAGTATAACAAACATCCATTTCTGCCTTACGTGGAAGCTACATGTATTGCATTCTTACATTCATCCCTTTTCTTTGTGCAAATTTAGCCCTCAAGAGAAGTGTCAGTTGGTTTGGTCTTTGCATTCAGCCTAACTATGTTGCAAGAAAGTTAATGTAGTACAATACAAACTGCTCTCCAGTTTTTATGCTAAATCCAGGCTGTGAACAGCACTCCCTTCTCCGAGAACTGAATTCTACTTCAATTCACTAAATATCTTACTGGTACATAAAAATCATAAATCTCCAAGGATCTCAGGTGTATTATTAAATACATATTACAGCATTTGCAAGTCCCGCTAACACAGTCAGTTTTACCCTGCCTGCTTGGAAAGGCACTAATCTGGGATTAACTTTGCATAATGCTACCTCAAGTACACAAGCCAATGTTTATAGCAAATCAGACAAATAATCTCCTTGCACACTAGTGTAGGGTGAATACTTTTTTTAAAATGTTCCAAAGTTCATCCACTCTGCACACTCATATTTAAGAATATGCTTGACAAGGAGATTCAGTGCTTATCACATGGCAAGTGTGAAAGGGCTGCAATTCAGAAATTGAATCCTTACTTGTTTCAGAAAGAACTTCTTGGTTTACTAAAGTATGATTAGACTTTAAGCATCTTAGTATAAGAAATGGGAGGATATGCATTGAACAAGCTTAGCTTTCTGCCCTGTTGACCTATTTGAAGCATATCAGAATCACCAGTTTTGTTCTGATGCTTCCACACAAAGATTAATATGTTACTGGAGCAGGAGACTGACCCAAAATGGACAGCTATCCTTGGTTAGCTGAGTCCACGTCCTCAACTCTACTCCTGGTCTGAGAAAGGTCATGAGAGGAAACTGAATTCCAGTTGTCAAACAGACCCACACTTCTTATGAACACACAAAAAAAACCACTCAGTCCATACCTAAAAAGAAAATTTCCTAGCACACTGTGTACCAGCAAACATAACTACTTACAATAAAAGAACAAGGAAAAGAACTTTGTTATTTTTCATATCAGAGTCGCTTAGATCACTTGCTAGAGCTGCGCTCACACAAGAACTTCTTTGTAAGGCTGAACAAATAGCCTACAAAACACTATTCAGATTAGTGCAATCCATAACATTAAGCATAAAGAGACAATTATTGCTACTCAAAATGTAAACTGGCCAACAAAAAGGCCTATCATAACTGTGGCTGGCACTTCACAGCTTAAGCAAAATAAACTATAACAAGCTATTAGACCATCAGAACATAAAATTCAGCACTGCAATTTCTGTAGTCTGTACTAGGAAAAAAGGATAAAAAGTCTTTCCTTTCTGAGGTGTGAGGGGTTGAGGGGGAAGGCTGCTGAAGCACCTTGTATTGGCACTTACCTAAAGTGAACCAGCTTTATGACAACGCTGTTGGGTGCTTGCACTCTTATCAAGGGAGCAGAGTGTGGGTGCATGTTCTGTACTAAGGATTTTTTTGAGGAGTCTTTTCCATTGTGCTGGAATACCAAGGAAGCCGTTAAACTACTTTAAGGATCTCAGTGCTTTCCCAGACATTGTTAGAATCGCTGATTCTCATCACTGCTTACCCCAAACAGCCCCTGGAACCCAGACTCCCAGCTTCATAGTCACCCAGCTCAGAGAACCAACAGCTGGGCAGACTTAGCTTAGCCCAGTTTGTTGATGTTATCTCTCAGATACCTTGACAAAAGATCAAAGATGCTGTATTGGCATTTCTCACATTTTAACCACATGCTCAAACCCTGTCCAGATCCTGCGGCTTCCTTCTCCTCAGCTTTTCTGATAGTGCCATTCCTTCCTTTCCCTGCTCATCACTGTTCTTCATTTACAATAAAGACAGCAAAAGACTAAAAGTTAGGTTTTCACAGGTGTTTAAGCGATGCCACTGAACTAGAGAGCTTTACACATCTGTGATACGGTTTCGTTATGGATATCAAACACCCTACAGAGACAAAAATTTACACAGGGAATGAATTGCCAGCTTCTTGGCAAAGTAAGAGTTTTGAGAGCACTTTCCTTCAAAAGTCAAAGATCTTAGGTATACGAAAATGTTTAGGTAAAGGACAAAATCAGTCTTAAAGTAAAACATTACATACCCTTTCAGCTCCGTACTGCTGTTTCACTCTTCGCTCTTCTGTATTTGAAGCCAATGGAACAGACAACTATATCCTCAGCTCTGTAGGCATTCAAGACCAAAGTAACTGCTCTTCCAGACCTCCTGTCCCTACGGAGTAAGATAATACTGTTCATCACATGACACAAAACTGACACAGACCCTAACGTGAAGGTTAATAACTTTCTTAAAAGCCACAGAAAATATAAAAAGTAACTGCTTGGTTTTTTCCAGTTCTTTAACACTCATGGGAGGCATTCAATTAAAATAAATTAGGACAACTGAAAGATGTTCAAAATCTCCATAGATATAATCTATAACGGGCAACTTTGACATAAGCACACTTATTCCCATACTAAAAATGTTTTCCTAACTAAAATAGTTTAATCCCTCAGAGGAAAGGTCAAGTAACTTAGTTAAAGACCCTTGGCTTCCATTTTGTGGGTTATGCCTCAGTACACCAGACCTATTTTCCAATTCCTAGCCTGATACAGTTTCAAAACAGTCATTCTACAATTTAGAGTTAAAACGTCTGTTTTTCCTAAAAGACCTTGGGACACCCTTTCAGAAAGGATGATTTAATGTTGTTGTCACACTAGCTTCAGGGAAGCTGTGCATTTTTCTTTTGAGGTTATTAAAAATTCTGATCCTGCCATTAAAGCCATATATATCAAACTGTTCTCTCTAGTGGATTCTCTCAGGTGACACATGAATGTTGATAGTTGTCCCTCCAGCACTCAAATCAGGGGCTATGAGAGCACAGCGGAGTCAGTACACAATATATGGATAAAACATATAGAAGATGATAGGGAATACAATGTTCAGGGTGTGCAGACCTTTGTGGTGCTCTCTTGCTGAAACTTCCAAAAGAAAAAGGTTTACATAGAAGACAGGAAATTAAAATAACTGGGACTATGAATACTGTGGCATATCATGCCTCAATGCAGGTCACAGATCAATTTTGCAACAATCCTGGGATGCAGATCACAGAACGAGACTGCTCCTCTGTTGACTGTGACAATACTCAGCAGGCTGCTGAGAAAACCATTTCCAGATTGTCACGGAGGGTGACATACGCTTTTGAGAGGGTGACCTGAGGAGATGTCCTCAGCGTTACTTCTGTGCTGCTACACTTGCTTCAACACAACTATATCCAGACAGATTTTAAATTAGAATTGCCACAAACTCCTTTGGTACTTCATGTCCTCTCTCTCAAACAGGGATTCAGCGACAAGTACTCACGCACAGCACTGGCGACTGCCACAATAAGGTGCCTCTTGGCGAGGGCATGTCATGTATGTGCAAGAAATTCTCTCACCAAGACTGATGACTCAAAGACAGATATGAGCAGAGAGAAGGGCTTTGGAGAAAGGTGCAACACAACATAGGAAAAAGAACATAACTTAATATTCAGGTGACTAAACAGACATGCTAACCTTCACATCTCAGTTTCAGAGGGCTATACTGCAATTCATGTGCATGCCACCTGTCAAGATTAGTTTTATCCTACAGCCCTCAGAATTCATTATGGATTCAGAAGGTGGAAGTCAAGCTCACCACCATCAGCTTCCCTGTGCTTCCAAAAGACACAGAGGAAAGAAATGTCACAGAAATTGTTTCAGAAAACGTAATGGAATCCACTAGCCAGGTAAAAATGTAACTAGAAATGAACCAAGAATTAGCAAAAGAGTATAATCATAGCCTTAAGGACCACCACCTCTGACTCCTCCAGCAGTTGGGAAAGAGAGCAGATTTGGTAAGAACTTTGGCTCTACCCTATCTTTCTCAGTGCTGGAAGACAGTTTCTCCACAGAAAGATGCTTAAGCCTGCCCAGTTGTTAAAGCCAGAATGCTACTTGCTTAAGAGGAGCTACTTATGAGGTACAGTGTAAACAAAAAGGCAATGAACAGGAGAGCCTAACAGATCCCACAGAAAACAGGAGCGAAAACATTCTCATGCTGCCACTTGAGACTTTTTATCTCCTCTTCAGAGATGTTACCAGTCTCTAAGTTCAACCAATTCAGGTTATACCATGACAGCACAGAGCCACCTTAGCTCTTCAATGAGAATACCCTGTCCCTACAAGGTGAATCGCAGAGACAAAGTTAGAATCTCGTAGAAGAGAAGAACAGTCTTTCAACAAGTCTGAAATACGCCAAACAACTGCCTGCCTCACAAACAACATCATACTGTCTCTTGGCTCCACCTGGTCAGTGCAACACCAGACCAGCAAGGTATTGCCCCATGACTGTGGTTCCAACCTGCTAGAGCAGTACAAAAAGTTAAGTGTTGCAAGAGCTTCAAGGCTGTGCCCTTCGTTCTTGCAGAATAGCAAAGTCCAGCCAGCTAACATTTCTCCATGGGTAACAGAAGTTAAAGTTCTAACTTCCAGATAATAATTTGTTTCTTGTCATAATTATACCAGAAGAAGAGTGACCTAGCTCTACTACACACCAGAACTCTGTCAAGATGAGAACAACAAGCCAATTCAAAATCCTTAACTCCCAAATGATAGGAGAAAATGTGCACTTACATTCCTGGTGGATAAAAAAGAAATTCGTGAACCCTTAGCGACAGACTAGAATAGCTAAGTTACTGAGTGTTTAAGCAAAATCAAATGGAGAGCTCTCCACTAATGCTGTCTATTAAGAAGCTGAAAACAACCCAAATCTGTTGGTTAGGAACAGTATACTGAGGTTCCACCACACACCAATAAATTTGTTAAAACAAAAAAAAAAAAAAAAAAAAAGCAGCTGACAATACATTTTTCCCTCAATACTCATTAAGAAATGCAAGTAGATCTCTAAATATGCATTAATTACACAGAACATTCTAGTGAGAGGCATTCTCAAATTGTAATTAGAAATAGTTACAACAAATTCAGAAGATACAACCACAGGGGAAGAAAAAGCTTTAAAGTAGAAACAGTACAGCTCAGAAGCCAATGCTTGCTTCCAGTATACTCACCTTTCTCATTGCTGCCTCACACTTACAAGTGAGGAACTCCCCTTCTATCCTTTCCCACAAAAATTACAAGTATCATTGACTTCAGCTGCTAACTAGGACAAGAAGCTTAGCTCAGTTGAATAAGCGGTGCTCATCTGCCATTGCACAACTAGAAGCATGTTTTTTCAAGCTCATCTAAAAACAAGAGATGAAGCAATCTTCGCAACTGTCACTTATGACTAATGAGGAGCAGCAGAGTCCATCCCATGCTGCAGAAACAATAGATGGAAAGAAAGAGGAGTCATGTTATGTAGCCTTTTAAAGGGTAAATTAATGCATTAAAAAAGAGTTTGTATTTCCTACGTTATCAGAAAATAAGATGCTACATAGTGAGAGCCTATTTGACAAGAAGTGGTGTTAAACAACCTGAGGTAAGCAGAAGTCCTAACAGCAAAACAGACCCAAAAACCACAGCTCCAACAAAGTGAGTATGCTTCAAGGTAGAAAAGAGTAATGTCACACCCCCCTCGCCTCAAAGTGCACAACCAATACTATTAATGATAACTAAACCAGGTTACCCACTTGTTGGGTAAGCATCGTCGCATATGGGAGAGAAAACAAGGACAGGAGAGAACCCTGAAGCTTTACATGTGTACTTCGAAGTGGATAACCTGCATTCACTGCATTTTGTAGACAAGCTGCCACTGTCAAACAATTTCTTATCCCTTCCCTCAACTGACCTAAATGACCTATCAAATACCCAAGCAGCAAAACTGAAACAAGACAAGAGTCTTGCTGCTGTATTACCTTCTGTAATCACTAAATGACACTGGCCAGAAGATTAAGAAGACACACAAGCAAATCGAGATGTTTAACTTCAATTAACAGCAGCAGGACGCTAAGCATCTGCCTGGATTTGGGCCTAACCACAAGAGCCCGTAAGAGGAGCCACAAGCAGCTAGGCGCTGGGATCACGGGCGTGCTGCAGGGGACGCAGACGCGGTCCAGCGAGGGGAGCAAGCACCGCTCTACGGGCGGAGCAGGCAGCGGCCGCAGGCACCGCACCCGCGGCAGCCAGGAGGATTCGTTTCTCCCTGTGTCATCAGCCACGGTCCCCCAGGCCGGAGCGGGGCAGTTCCCTCTCCCACGGCTTCCAGGGGGGGATGAACAGGGAGCAACGCAGCGGCGGCCCCGTCGAGCCCCCCACGGCCGCGGCCGCCTCCGGGGACCCTCCACACGCAGCGCCCCCCCCCCGGCCCGGCCCGGCCCGGCCCGTCACCATGGAGACGGAGGGGGGGGCGCTACCGGACCCCTGGCTCGGGCTTGGGGGCAGCGGGTGCGGAGAGCCGCGGCGGCGGCGGCGGCGGCTGAGGGGGCGGCGGGCGCTGCCCGCCCGCCCGCGGCAGAGGCCCCCGCACCGCCCCGCCCGGCCCGGCCCGGCCCGGCCCGCGGCGCCGCACTCACCGCGCTCCGCTCCAGCAGCTCCCGCTGGGCCCGGGCCAACCCGGAAGTGGGGGCGGGGAGATCCCACCCGCCGGCAAGCGTCACTTCCTACGCGCCTACCCCCACGGAAGCCGTTTCCCTCTCCTCACGCGCGCGTGTGTGGGTGATGTCATCACCGGGCGACGGATGCCGGGCAGGGCGGGCGGTGTCGGCGCCAGCGGAGCAGCAACGGCCTGAGCGGCGCGAGCGCAGGTATCGGGGGGGGGGGAGGGCCAGGGGCCTCCGGGCCCCGGGGGGGCGGTCAGGGGTCCCTGAGGCCCCGGGGGGGGCGGTCAGGGCCCCCCTGGGGCTCCGGCGGGGGAGGTCGGGGGCCTCGGCGGCTCCTCAAGGCCCCGGGGGCGGCCCCGGCACCTGGCGGGGGGTGTGTGTGTGTGGGGGGGGGGGGATTGCGTCGCAGGCACGAGCGCTGATTTGGGGCATTGACTTTAAAAATCTGTTTCGCTGCTTCTCTCGCTGGTCTGAGCGGCACTTTAAGCATGTTTTTTTGTTGTTGTTGTTTTTAGTTCTACTCGTAATTGCTAAGTAGCAGCATCGCTGATAGGATGATGCATCACCACCACTGGTGTTTTTGTGGGTATAAATTAAATCTGTCAGCGTGAGAGCTGGAAAGGGCCTCCTGTACCAAAGATGTGACTGAGCATCCTTTCTCAATGCATGAAACTAGAGTAGCCCTTTTTAATAATTATTTTCTTGTTTATAAAATAACCAGATGCTCTTAAAACTTCAGGCCTCAGAATCTCACTTTCAGAAGTTGAAAAACTCTTTGTCCCTCCCCACCCCTCCTCTTTCAGTCTCCAAAATCCATCACTATGGATTATCTCTCCAAGCCCGGCCTCCTCAGTGTCATTGCTGGAGTTGCATGTGGAGTGTGCCTGGGATGGGGCATTCGTGGGAAACTTCTAAAACACCCTAGAGCCGGAATGACTGCAGCCCCAAACGAGCTGGGGAGCGAAGCTAACATCATGGGGGAGTCTGGGGAGTTCAAGATGGTGCTGATTGTCCGTAACGATTTGAAGATGGGGAAGGGTAAAGTAGCTGCACAGTGTTCCCATGCTGCTGTTTCTGCCTACAAGCAAGTTCAAAGAAGAAATCCTGAACTCCTTAAACAATGGGAGTACTGCGGACAACCTAAGGTGGTGCTCAAGGCTCCCGATGAAGAGACTCTCATCCAGCTCCTTGCTGACGCTAAACAGCTAGGACTGACTGTGAGTTTAATCCAAGATGCAGGTCGTACTCAAATAGCACCAGGCTCCCGGACAGTCCTTGGTATTGGACCAGGACCGGCTGATATAATAGATAAAGTATCTGGTCATCTAAAACTCTTCTAAACCAGGGACCAAAGAAATGTGAATGTAACAGTATACACGAGTACCAAAAGAATAAAATCCAAGTTTGCATTTTTTTCCAGATGTTCTCTCAGTATAAATAAAGCATGCCTTTTGAGTAAAACCACTTGTTATAAAAGATAAGTTTGCAAAGTTTAATATTATGCCATTCATAAGTTTCTCTGGCTTTTATATTGCTTTCTGAAGTGGGAAAGAAAATGCTAGATCTGAAGTTCAGAAAAGCAGAACTGGCAGGATGTTACTAACTGTACTAAAAAGGAATCTGATATTTTTGTATCGTGTAATTAAAGATCTTGCACTGTCTAGTTTACTGGCCTAATAGAAACATTAGGGGAGTGTAAGTGACTCTCTCATGAGCTAATAACGACATGCTCTCCCTGTCATTATTGTCCTCACTGCCTTGCATGAGGATTTTTTTTTTTTTGAAGAGATTCCTTCTTTAAGCCAGAAGAGGTTAGCTGCTAAAGCAGTTACGAATTGTGGCATAAAATGGGGACAGATGGAGCTAACTTACTATCTACATAAACAATTGCTAATATGGCAACTGATGCAACAGCATGTAACCAGTATGAAATGGAACCAGTTTAACTACAGTTGTAGCCTGGGATAAAGAACCAGTAAACAGTTCTCAAGGGAAGGTGTAAGCCATGCCCCCTTCCAGATGTGTTTATGTAGCTACTGTATTTGCAGAAATTTCCAAGCAGGTCAGTGTTACCATTTAGATAATGGTATAGGGAGTTACCCATATGTATCAACAGCTTGTCATGTAGGAACCAACTTGCATTCTGTTCTACTTTCGTCCTTTGGACTTCAAAGAAACACTCAAACAGAGAAGTTATTGGATAGAGTTCAGCTCACTGATATACAGTCAGTGCTGGTTAGGGACTTGTTTTCTGATGGGTAGATGCTATACTTGTAGCTCCACTTTAGCTCTGCTACTGTAAGAGGCAAGTTACACCTGTGTGTCTAATTGGATAGGGTTTCTATTACTAATATAGTTTTGTAATAAAAACATTTAAATTTAAATTTCTTTTTAAAGAATTCTGCTGTTGAAGTCACTCGCTTCACAGCCTCTCAGCCAAGTCTTCCTTTTGTCTTCTCTTACAACGTAACACGTAGTTGCGTTCCCATGAACTAAGAATTCCCTTAAAGCTTTATCAGCCAAACACACAGACCCAGACTGAATACTGGGAAGTGTTGAAATGCAACCATTTTACACACAAAGAATAGAGAGGGAATTATTACATTGCATCTCTTATTTAGACTTAAGGTTTTATGAAGACTGACACTAATCCCTGCCGGCTTTTGTTCTAGCTCACTCCTGGAAAAAAAAAAAAAAAAGAGAGATTGCAAGTGTTTTACCAGTGTAATTGAATTATTGGCCAGTCTCCATAGAGATTAAAGGAGGGAAAAAACAGTATTAGTATGCTGCAGTCACCCAGACAGATGGGCAGGGTGGTTTGGCCTCATGTATACAGAGGAAAGAAAAATAGCCCTTGGTGCCCCTGCCACAGGTCAGAAGTCTTTCCTCAAGGAGGGCCATCATCTGCAGAGATCTTGATCACTTAAGATCACACCTAGCCCTCTTCCCTGTCAGCTACAGGAGGGTCCAAGTCCACTGAGGACAAAGCCTCAGAGAGCATTTGGTGCTTCCAGCTCTAGGTACTACAGCTCATTTAGGAAAAGCAACCCTAGACAGAGCCTGTGGCAGGTCAGGCCCCCAGCCACCATTATACGTTGAATGGCTGCAGTGCTCCACTGACAGGATCACGTAACGCGAGTGCGGAGCCCCCCATGAGCGAGCAGAAAGGGGATTTGGCTGCAAAGCTGGAACCTGGCAGTGAAGATGGCTCCTGTAACCATTACCAATACAGACAGTCCTGCAGTATTTGTTACGCTCAAATATGACAGTATTCATAGACAAACATTTAAGTCAATTTTATTTGAAGCTAAATATATTTAAGGCAACTTACACACCTAGAA
Source organism: Rhea pennata (assembly GCF_028389875.1). Taxonomy (NCBI): domain Eukaryota; kingdom Metazoa; phylum Chordata; class Aves; order Rheiformes; family Rheidae; genus Rhea; species Rhea pennata. The sequence continues at coordinate 3,754,152 of NC_084682.1, forward strand.
CATGATCTCAATTTAACTGACACACCCTACTACAATCCTAATTTATCATCTGGTCATAGATGCTGATGCTGTAGTTGACCACAATGCAGTCAACTATTGAAAAGTGCTATTTTCTCCTGTCTGGCATAATCTTTCTATAGAAAAAGCATTACATATTTTCCTTGAACTGTTCCCTCAGTGCAGGACACTGCTGTTCTCCATTTCTGCTGTTCTAATGGCCCCTCATCCCCTTGAATATATACACTTGGATGCCTCATACTACTAACATTGTAATACTTGGTTTAAGTTGGAGGGTCCTTTTTGAAGACAGTAAAGTGAAGCTACCACTATGCAGCATGTCCACAGTCCAGTAATTTATTTTTAAATTGCGTAATTTCAAATTGCACAAACAAAACTGAACAGCAATATGCTTGAATTCTCTCTTCTGTACACTCAAAACAGTGATCTAAAACACCACAATATCCAACATACACAAACCTCAGGGCAGGGTTAGTAAATACACAGATTGGAATCATGGTGCTCTGTTCCTGAATGGAATGTCCCACAAAAGCACAGGATACAGCACAACATAAGGTCATCTGTTACATATGGAGTGAGCAAAAAGACACTAGCATTTTCTATATGCATAACTGGAGAAACCTGCATAGGTTAAGGAAAGACTTTACTCATTTGAAGTCAGGCAAGGTTGTCTGTACGCATTTTAAATTTAGAGCTATGCAATCCAACCAGGGGAGGATATGCTGATTAGTGTTGTCTCTTGTCAGCAGTCTTGCGAGGTCAAATACAAGTATCTTCGCTTTAGCTTTCTCCGAATATACAGTGAGACTTAAATGCATTTAGAATAGACAGTATATACTGTAAGCTGCTCACATACAATGAACTTAAGATTCAGTATTAGAGTTTAACACTAGAGAGTGCAAATCAGAATCTTCACAATAGACTTAATGGTAATAAGCAGTCCTGCAAAAGCCCACTTGAACAAAGTTGTTTAAACTATTCCCCTTTTAAAGTAAAGTCTAAATGACATGGAATGTGAAAAAGATTTAACATAAGTGATTCAAATAGTTTGCGCTAGAAAAAACAGTCCTTCATGAAATAAAGGTTACAAGAACACGAGGCAGAACTCTTGCTTTTCCCTGTTATGAGTTAAAGCGGGGAGGGACGGTGGAGTTTCAGTAAGAAAATATGCTAGCTCCAGACTGACTCGTGCTGCACCTTACATGCTGTACCCAAAGCCAGGCTGAGGTTGCCCGTAGGGAGGTGCAGTATAGCCATAGCCAAAAGGTGCTTGTGGAGGAACTGCAACACTGGGTCCTGCTGTCAACATTAGTTGTGGCTGACCTGGAAGACAGAACAGTTCCATCTTTATTCTCAGGTACCAAGAATTCAGTCAGCAGAATTCCTATACCTTCTCTATAGGCATTTGTACATTTAACAATTACTCCCTTCTGACCTGGCTTAGGGTCGTTAGCAGTCAGGATGAGCATTTTCCAGAAGATAAGACCTCAAAAGCAAGATGTATGGCTTCAGACAGTATGCTATGAAGTATACAGACACCTTTAAACTATGGGCAAGTAGTTTAATTTCTTAGAATGTTGAGGAGGAGAAAGAAGGAAAAAGCTTCCTTTTCCTCAGGCACTGGGCTTGCTCAGTCCCAGAATCAGTTTGGTTTTTGATTAGCATTTCCTATTCCAATTAGGTTAGTGACTCAGCATGGTTTAAGGCCAGAGTCCTGTGTTACAGTGTGCCTTATGCAGACTGACTCCAGCCCTAAAGCACAAAAACATTCTAAAGCATTCTCATAACCCACATTTGCTACAATGGAACAGTTCATTCTGGAGAATTAAGTCTTTGGCAAATACCAGATTTTCAGCTATTTATGATACTTCAATAAAACAGTCTAAATAGTTTGCATAGCATGTTAGCTCAAAACACGGTATCCAGACTAGTTCTTTCAGTCTTGTAATTACAATTCAAGCATATTAAGTACAAAAAAAGACAGCTGTCACCTATGAGACTTTTGCTTTGGAGACTGCATAGATGTGATTACTTATCAGAATATTCAGAGTCGGACCTCAAAATCACCATGCTCACTAGCTTTATGGATGAATTCCACAATTACTGTGCTGTTTTGGGGGTGTGGTGACTAGAGAGACACCTGTGTACACTGTAGACTTCTTTACCACTGGATGCAAGTCATATTTGTAACTTTTTTGCTAGAATTAAGAGAATAAGCTAGATATGAAAGAAGCACCTAGGATGGAAGTGATGTATATGGAACAAGATCCAAATATATACTTCCAGTAAGTCTAGAATGGTACAGCTCCTGTACTCCTTTCTTTTAGGAAGGTTTTCTTTAGTGCACTAGGGCAGTCTTAAAACCTGTAGTTCATATCCAACATTAACAGAAGGATCAGAACTGTGCTTTACTTAGTATTTTACAGTATATTCCCTTAAGATTTGATTTCATATGAAGATAGTTCCTATTCCCAGGGGACCTTCTTGGACAAAAAGATGTAAACCAAAATGTCTCCATACAAGCTAAGCGTGTTTCTGACAACACATGAACTAAGATATTACCATAAACAATAGGTTGCGTTTCTGTAGCTTGCTCCTCTTCCTTTCTCAAAGACTCTGACGCATCCAGTTTATCCACCTGGAAGTGAGACCAACAGTTAAGACAACTCTTCTTAAAAAAAGAGAGAGATACCCTTATTCATGGCAGAGAAGTGGAAAAGCCTTAGTGGTATATTAACACCCATACAGAAAAAGGAGACCATTTACAAGTTAAGATCAATTCAAGTAGCAGTGTTGATACTGGTGCAGTCAAGATTGTCCATTTCCTGAAAAGAAATCCCTGATCAAGGGATTTGTGGAGCATCTTTGAAAGCTCACTCCAGGCTGAAGTTTTTTGAAGATCCCATACTTTGACACCAGTAAGCTCATCATTTCATCAGAATCACTGTTACTCCAACTGCTTCAAACCAACAGTTTTAAGATATGAACTCAAATTGCAGCCCAGATTTCAGTCAGTTGGAGACCTTTGGTTTTGGAGCAATTCCCAAGATAATGTCCAGACCTGGAGAAGTTTCCTTGAATAGAACATTGAGGCAGAGTAATCAGAAGTTGGTATTTGTACACAGCAGACTGCAATAGCATCTGACATGTCACTTGAGCCTCAAGATTTCACTTTCCAAACCCATTCACTCATGCAATTTCAGTTCAGATGCAGAGAATGCATGTGTATAAGACTTGCTTTTTTCTCTCCCCACACTCTAGAACTGTGTGGCAGTCAGCCTAAACCCACAAAAACTCAACCTCTCAAGTCTAATACACAGTAACAGGACATGACTAACCATCTTCACTCTGCTGCACAGCAAATGCAATTTTGCTTTTATAGCCCACCCCTACAGAAAGGTAAGAGAAGAAACTTGTTTTGCAGTGTAGTATCATCACTAAAACAGATCCATGGAAACTCAGCATTTCAGGGCCGGTCTCAGACTGTAAAACTAAATCACAAAGATTAGGTATTGGTATTTTACCCGGGATGTAAGATTTAGTATAAAGTCAGAGACAATCTTGCCAATTACTTTGTAAGACAGTAAGACAACTCACAAACCAGATTAGTCTTTGATGTCATTTGTGCCCTTTATAAAGTAAGTTTGAAGGCAGATTTCCTGTACTTACACAGGGTCAGCATTACTTATCCAACTATACCAACCTCCATGAGTTGAGCAGTTTTCAACCTAACTATGCTACATTAGCACTGCCTGACTGCCTGCAGATATTTGCTAACAGCTTTCCTTCATTTAGTTGTGAGTTAAATGATTAGTTCCATACACCTGAAAATTTGTAACCTCGAATAGAGGCATAAATCCAGGAAGTGGCACAAGTCCTGAGCTTTAGGAGTTCATTCATTTTCTTGATTTTAAGGGCAAGTCTTTGAGCTGCCTCACACCAGTGTCTGGCTTGCTGCTGTCAAAATTCACAGGACTATATGCCAGTGCTTTAAAGACTCATTTTTAGACACTGTGCTGAGAACTGCACTTTACCTCAAATGACACATTGAACACTGAAGTACAAGTTTAGAGATGCAGATCCAAGGAGAAGTGGCAGAGTTTGCTAGTAAGCAAAGGCATTTTGTTTACACACATCTGGAAAGCCTCCAGCCCAGGACACTTAATGCATTTCTGACCCAGTTTTGATGCCTCCCCTCAGAGCTACATGAATATTTACAAACTTGAGCTTGTTACTGTAACCAGTCTGCAGAATGGTTCTTACACCAGCTTCAGTACCCTACACACTTGTAGCAAGATTGTTTTAAAGGCTTTTCCACAGGGACTGCAATAAGCTGCAGAGGAAAAAGTAACATGCATTCAATGTTATTGTGTTATGTGTGCATGAAAAAGAGGCAAAAGTACTGAAGCAAGAGTGAGGTCTGAAGATGACTGCCATACAGGCTCCCCCCGAAAAACCACACGCAGCCCACAGCAATGCCTCATAGCTTAAGGAATAGTGGGATGTAATTGCAATGACTGCTACACATGCGTAGTTTATGCAAACACTGCAGTTCAATTACCTTTTTTCACACACACGCTTTCTTACTGCCTCACTAGCTGCTGAAGGACCTTACACTATGCATTTTAATCAGGTTAGCCTTGAGTTCTAGTGGTGTATTTACAGACATCTTGTCACCAAGAGGCAGTTTGCATTTAGTCCATCTTGAAGCCATGTGTCAGTTTGTTAGCCCTTTGCTCTACCACATTAATGGAAAACTTACACTAGGGCTGATCTCTGTTCTAACAAGAATTGAGATGGTATTTATACAGAAACAGATGGACAGAAGCCTTAGAAATTGCCCTTCGGAAGGTCAAAATTGCATAGCAAAAGGCAGGTATCAGAGTAGCCTCAGCAAAGCAATAAGCATCACCACTTTATTTTTTTTTTTTTAAGTAGCAGCAAGAGAAGTTTAATGAAGCTGAAGAGCTTGGAAGGCAGTCTTTTTTTTGCACAACTACAAGAAATTTACTACAGGGAAGAATACCACAGACATGGTCTAATAGCTGAAGTTTTAAGTTACTATGTGAACTAGAGCTCCACGTTGAATAGACTAGCACCATAAGAACTAGACACCTGAACGAGGAAGAGTCTCTTCTGAAGCAGCTAGTAGCTATACTGCCTACAGTCAGCACACATTAGTAACGGTCAAGGGATCAGAAACTGGATCACAGTCCTTACACTAGCAAACGCCATATTGATTTATGGTTCAGAAAGTGATCTAAGACATAGTTATTCCTTATTACAGGAGATTGTTCCAGTCAAATTGGCTGTCAAATAGTAGCACTTGTATATCCTTTCAACACTATGTTGACTGTGATCCAATTGATCACCTGTATACCCTTCCTGAAGGATCTATTAGCTTATTAGTAGCAAATGAATCTACTTTTGTCCTACAGCTCTAGCTACTTGTAGAGTTAAACAATTTGCATATGCTTTAGTGGTATTTTCTTTGGGGGAAAAGCAGTAGCAGCAGTGTAGTAAACATAGGAAGGAAAAAAACTCATGCAGAATCCTTAGACTTAGTCCTCCAGACTTAAAGATGGAAAACAAGAATCAACTTTCACCTTTTCCTTTATTGCATCAACCTGCAAAGGAATTCAGAAGGTGCAGCTTAGAAAAATCAAATTCCATATTTAGCTATTTAGCATATAAAAGGTAGAAACAGAAGCATCAGGAAAGAAATAATTAAGGTACAGGAGAGTAAAAACAAATACACCAGAAGTATCTGCTTTAGAAAGGCAGCTCTGCTCGTTATTATACTACATCTTACTGCATTGATTTCATTAACTAAATTAGAGTTACAGCCTAGTCATTTGGTAGATCTTGAAGTTTTAATTTTTAAAAATCCTGCTCCGGGACTACTTGTTCCAAGAGAGGCCTAGAATTAGCTTGATACATCAGGCATATCTGACAAGCAATGCCATTGCTTAGATAGTTCCCGACCTCCCCCAAAATACAGCATTTAAGAATAGCAGATCACTGTAGGACTACAGAGTAGTCCCATCTTCAGGAGTCAGAGCCAAGCAAGTCTCCTAGAAAACAAGTACTATAGCCTTTATCAACTCAAGCATCAACTTTAACTTCTCATGGAAAGAGTGTTGATCATTAAGGAATTTACGCTACTTCATTGGAAGATACACTAAAAGCTTCATTTGGGCAAATCTTGAGAATGACAGTTGATATTTAACTTCTACAAATCCAGTTCAAGTCTGTCAGTTACCAAGTACTTGCCCATCCTGAAGAGACATGAAATGAAAACTGAGTCAGAGATACTTAATGGCACTAATTATCAGAGCCACATTTAGAGTTAAATGCACACCAGACCAGCTTAACTCAAGATCTAGCTATAAAACTATTTAGTATACAATCTAGAATTTAGTTAGAGCTTGTTGCCATTCCTAACTGACACGGCATATGATGAACAGCCTGAATCCTGAAACTAATTAAAAACACTGCCCATGGTCAGGCAAATACTACTGATGTAGATTCTGCAACTGGTAGATAGGGTGGAGTCTGCAAATGTTTCAGTCTCTTAGAGGGTGAAGTCTCTCCCCAGATGGACTGAAAGTAAGTGTGGACATGGACAGACAGACATTTGACAAAGCCCGTATCAATGTTAGTAGCAAGCAGACAGTCTCAAGGCATACACCACAGTGACTTATGAGCTTTCAGTGTTGGAGAAGCACCTGCTCTTACCTTGGTCAAGTATTCCTTCATGACCTGAATAAAGTAGGGCATGGCAAAGTCCATGATGTTGTGCCTCCATGCCGTTTCCAAAACAACATCTGGCCTTAGGAGGTCATAGCAGGTGAAGAGACAAGCACCAAAGCATTCTTTCTTGTTCTCCTGCAAGAACCACTGCAGCAATTCTTCTGCCAACTCAGTATCTTTGGATTCTGAAGCATACTGCATTGCATCCTACAACAGAACAGTCTGTTTAGCCTCAGATGCCACTAAGACATTCACTGACATGGATCAGGCCTTTAACTAAGCTGCAGTCATTTGCTGACATTAGTACAGAGGAGACATTCCGTAACTTGTTTCCAAGAAATCTTTCCATCTACCACCACTCCACAGCTAGTTTTCCGGATTAGCAAGAGGCACCACCTAGTGGTGCCCAAAGAGATGCAGCTTGACTAGGAAGCCAAGGGATTCTACATTTGAGAGTCTGTAGTCAGCTGAAAGGCTCCAAACAGGTTAACTATGCTAAACCAGGCCCGTGTCACAGTCTTACCTTATACAGCCTGTCTTTCTTGCAGAGTTCTACACTCTGTTTCCAGCGATTGTTTCCTTTGAAGAGATACGCGGCAATTCTTCGGAATTCTATGAGTTCATGTTTCTCCAAACGTTGAGCAAGGGAAATGTTGTCAAAGTTGTCATAAGCATCTATAGAAGTCCTAAGAGCCTGAGTAGAACAAAGTCATTCATACCTCACACACAAGATTGTGTTCTCAGGGATATCAACATTTTAGTACAATTTAGTTCTGTGTTCCTACTCTCAGCAGGATGAAGTATTCAGGCCAGCCTTGCAGAGAGATCTAGGTCTTTGGAAAAGGTAGCGTTCAACATACATTGAGTTTAGTGCATTTCAATCAGTACTTTTCAACAGTGACTGCAGAGGATCAGAGACTGAATCCCTTCTATGCTAGCTACACAAATATTAGAATAGTAAGATATCATAACTGTTCGACCTATTAAGTTCTTTCCTTAGTATCCACTGTTTGTTTTCAACCAGAGTTGGATCTTGCACTCATAACAAAAGTAGCCAGTCTACCCCCTGTAGAAATGGCCTAAAAAGCTACTAGAAGGCCACTGATAGTTCTCTCCTTAACCACTTGCTAACTGCTCCCAGTTCAGATTGAAAAAGCAAAAACAAATATTTACGGAATGTAAATTAACAACAAGGAGACAGAATCTACTGGAAACTAAGTAGAAACCTTTATTTCTAGACCTTAAAGGTAGACCTGGAATAATAGGTTAATACTGACTCAGAAGCAAGCCTCAGTAGAACTGTCTAAAGCTCAAGAATAGCTATGAAGCATGTAATAAACATATACAACATGCTAGTTGATATCTGTTAGAGTATTTTATTGTTTCAAGACAAGACATACCTGGTAGTCTTCTTCAATAATGAAGAGGTTGTTCAGGGACTCATTCACTGATTTGTTGTTGTGATTCTGAACAGAGCGCAAGTAAGGTTTAACCAGTGGTAGCTGTTTAACCTTCAGGAAAACAGGTTGACAGATTAAGTCAAGATAACATATTACAGAGGTCTTGTAGCTATTTAGCTGCTCCACTAGAAGGATACTGAGTATTTTAAAGCACTACTACAACTCAGTGCTTTTCTAATTGAAATCCTTTCCTTTAATCTAGACATTGGAACAGTTACCTTTGTGAAGAAGGTGACAGCACGAGTGTGGTCAAGCCGAGGGGACAATACCATCAGGAGATCATTGAGTAACAGAGGTTTAAATTCCAAATAGAATTGAATTGCCTTGTAATATAGCTCCACATTGGCTACCTAGAAGAAAAGTAAGGATATACATTTAAGAGCATGAGCTTGATTCTAGCGGAAAAGAGATGAAACATGGACCTAAACTTAGATATTCCTGCACTGCTGAGCCATATGCCCAAGATTCATAATTGTCTTTAGAAGTTACTGTAGTTGACTTGTTCAGATATTATGTAGCACTATAAAGAATCTGGAAGAATTCTAAACTGGCTGCTAGTGAAGGTGAAGAGCTAAAGTGCACATATCAAGAAATTTACTTCCTTTCATCCCCCAAAGTAATACCTTAGTGATGATATCTTTGAACTGCCCTTCTTTCCAGGCATCTGTTGGGTGATTCATCATTGTGATTATAGCATTATCATATTCTTCATACTTATCATACAAGAACACCAGTTCAGCCCAGAGATGGGCTTGTTCTGCAGCTCTCAGAACCTAAGCAAAAGACATATTAGAAATTCCAGTTAATATACGTGACAATCAGCATCCATCATAGCTCAACTTTTAGTACTACTAATAACCTCACGAGTTGCTACTGCAAAAGCTACGCTGCACACGATTCAGATAGATGCATTTTAAGTTTCAAGCTAAACAGGTCTGAGGCCTATCACCTTTGGTATGTTGACTCTGGACCAGAACAGTTCCAAGTGCTCCCTCATCTTCTGTGGCTTGAATTTGGAGTAGAGAATTGCTAGTTCTGTAAACATTCCCATATGTGCTCGCTCAAGCCCAAGTGCTGCTTCCAACATAGTTATGAGCTCCTCGAAGTAGCCACGATCCTAAGAGATACAAACAGTTAGAGAAGTTTCATGCTAGGAAACTACCTGACCCTCAAGCAGATTTCTAGTTTTGGGCAGAGCTGCCACCAGAAAATTTAGCTTTAACTGTGCAACAGGAGTCATCTTAACTACCTGGTAGTAGTTGATTAGCTCTTCCAATTCATCTGCGTGCACTACAATATGAAGTCCACACATCTGGGCCAGGCGGAACTCTTTTCCATCAACACAAGCAAAGCAGACCTAAAAATTTGACAATTTTATTACAGCTTATAAAACAGTTTCTGAAAAGGTTAACACTTTGAAGCGTCTTCATCTATTCCAGCAGTAAGTTTACCTCTTTCCATGTGCGAGTACTGTTTGCTTTCCGAGCACCATCCACAGCTGCCTGGTATTCACCTAGGTGAACTAAAGTTGAGGCTAAACGGCCAAAGTTGGACACATTGTTATACAAGAGCTTAGCTGCTTCGTACATCTTTTCATCATAACAGCGATCACCAACCTACAGGAGAGCATAACAAGTTATTGCTGCAGCTTTGCAGTCAAACTTACCTAAAATGTGTACAGTTCAGGCCATTTCCACTTTGATAATGTCTTTAAGGCCCAAGACAGGCATATTGAAAGAGAGGGAGGTCTCAACATCCTTTGGTTGGCAAAGCCTAAGGATTCTTCCGTAGTGATTCAGAAAAACAAAGAATCAGTCTCACTCACTTGCTGGATATGTGCATTGTTGGGTCCATTGATAAATTCTTCCAGCTCTGCTAGACGGTTTGTTTTAGCAAGAGCAAAGATTAATTCTGTTTCCACATATGACTCCCGGGCCTTCTTGCGTGCCATCTGGAGATATTTCACCAGTTCTTCCCAGTTTCCTATGGAACAAAGTTCAGAAGCTTATTTTCCACAACTGAGCTCACTTATGCTTCAGCTATACTACCAACTCAGCCTAGTTTTATTTAATATCTATGCAGGCATTTTCTCAACAATTAAGGCAAGCCTTCATATTATGTATGTGCTGCATTAGATGAATGAGGTCCCCTTATGATGGGCCTAAAGAAGTCAATGATTGTATTTGACTTCATGCAAAGACCTCCTGAGCAGGATGGTGCTATTATAGAGATGTGCCAGAACTGCTCTGGCAGAAGTTTCCAGTCAGTTAGTCATAAGACCACTGATTATCTGCAAATGGAACACTGCACCTCCCTTCTTGTTTAGGGAGGTTTTTGAAGGACTAGTTTACTGCTGCTTACAGAGTATTTGGCAGAACTGTAATCTGAACAACAGACCACGCAAGACAGCTGAGCATCAAAAGCAAAGATTCAGATAAAACTTGAGATAAGTCATACCACTGGCATTGGCAGCTTGAACAACTTCCATATATGAGGAAGGATCATCTGCTTTAATATAGGAGTCAATTGCTTCCTTTACCATCCCTTTCTGAAGCTGTGCTTTAGCAAGCTGACTCCACACAGCAGGCTCATTGCAACGTTCAGCAAATTCATATGCACGATCCAGGTTTCCAATGTGCTCTATTAATACCTAAGAAAAGGTTTACCATGATTAGTCGCTACTAGTAAGTTTTATATGAGATTGAGATGTGTTCAAATGTTAGTTCTCCCTCTTTAGTGGATCCACAGTTGCCTCTGAAGCAGAGGCTATTCTATGCAACACATGCAGTACTAGTGATTTCATGCTTATGAAGACTCACATACTAAAGGGTTCAACACAAAAGTAATGCTGATCTGCTTTACAGAACAACACATTGAGCGGCTTTATTACTAAGCCAGAAGTCTAGAAAAATGCTTGGTTGCCTTGCTAATTAGTTTTAAGTCCTGAAGTCAAAAAAGCAAAAGTCCACATGTGCCTCTGAGGATGCAGACATCAGAAAGAATTATTACAGACTGGAGTTTTAAAATACCTGTACAGCTGATGTGTTGACATCAAACTTCCTGAAGATAGCGAACGCCTCCTCAAAGAGCTCATTACTGATAGCTATATTCGCTATGTCTGGAGCATCATAGTTATCCAGGCGATTGATATACTCCATGACACGGGTACGATCAGCCTTAATAGCTGTAAGAATGAGGAGGTTCTGCAGATTTCTAAACAGATGAAAACATGAGTATGTATTAAGCAATGGTCTTGAGATTCACCCTCTCCTCTGGAGAAGGGTGCTAGTTTGATTGCTACTCCGTGTTACAGCAGTTTAACACCTATTCCATGTGTGAATTCAAGCTTCTTATGACTCAGTTCTGACATTACACACCTGTGTTCACTGAACACCGAGTTGTCAAGAACAATTTTCTCCAGCAACTCAATAAGCTCATTGGGAAGATCAGCAGTCATGAAGGCCTTCACAGTAACAGAGACTTCCTCGGGATCCTGTGTCTCTGACAGTGCAGTCTGCACAACCTGTAGGCAGAGACAAATCATTGACAAGTCAGGTAAATTAGCTGCAAGCAAATCAAGTTAGGACAGCACAAGCTTTTATTGTTTTCTCAATTATACCTGGTCAATTAGTGGTCTTCTGTAAGGGTTACTTTCCAGTAGTACACTTGCCCACAGTTCAGGGTCTTTACGACGAACTAAGTAGCGGGAAAGGCTTTTGAAGAGAGAGTTCTCATTGCATACCTAGCAAAAGGCAAAGTTTATTCAGAGTGAAGTCACAGCCACTTGAGCCTACAAGTAGATGAGCTAATTGCACTGCAACATCAAATAAGCCTGGTTGAAAGGCAGGCTAGAAAGCTCAGGCTTTAAGATTTCCATTAATCTCCCATTGTTGCATGTTCAAGGAAATTATCATTTTTAATTAATGATTAATTCTCTTGCAGAGAAAGATTCAAACAGCTACATATTTTACTGTAAGTGAACTCACTTAGTATTGACTAGGAATTAAATGCTGTTGTGAAACATAAGTCTGAAGTACCTATCCCATGACACTGCTTAAGATTTAGCTTGAGTCAGCTGCGTTGGCATACATACATTAATAAGCTCCAAGTCACACTGTCCACGCTCATAAGCCACACAGGCTAAGTGAGGGTCTCTCTTCTCACAGTACTTGCCAACAACACGACTATCATAATAGGGATTCTCACGCAGAAATCTTTCTGGGTTGTTGTTGCTATCAATGTATATTTTGGCCAGTGCATTGTGAGTTGCAGGCTCCTCACAACCCTCATGAATTCTTGCCTCCAGCCAGGGCAGAAGTAGTTTCAGCCTAGAAGGAAGGGGTTTTGAATTAGAAGGATTGAGTGAATCCACTGCACAGTTCCTTCTCTATGGAAGTCAGCTTTATTATAGGAAGGAGTCAGTAAATAAAGTTATAGTGAACTAGAATGCAGGTCAAAATGGAGTATCCTGACAATATTCCACAAAAAACATCACATGCCTTTATCTAAAGATGGCATTTTCTGCAGGTAGCTCAGTGGAGGTCCCAAACCGTCAAGAATTAAAGTAGACTTTCGCTGTTCGCTCATCCAAGGGCAGCTTCTGGTATTTGTCAGTACAAGGTTTAGCTACATAATGAAGGCATGCACTGAATGGGTGAGCAGCGCAAGACTAAGAAAACCATTAAAAAATGAACAGTTACCAATTTGGTAGTGTTAACAGACTTGTAGAAGTTTAATACCTGTTTCTTTTCTCCACCTCTGCAACAAGTTCATCAGTCGAAAACTGACCTCTCACTACAAGGATAAGGTTCTTTATCACATCTTCAGAGCAATCCACATCAAGCAATCCACCAATAACAACAGGCAGACGGCTTGGATTCACCTAAAGAGGATTCATTTTAAGAAGTCAGTCTGTTGTCATGCAACTTAGGCAGTCAAACACTTCCTGAAGTTCACATGAAGGTTGCCTTTTCAGTTCAAAGTAACCTTGTCTTCCTACTCTCACTCCCAGACTCCCAATGTCTGGGCAAGCTTAAAAGTCAATTCTCCAGTCAGCAGGGTTTCGTGACTCAGTTTCAGTGGCTCACAAATGCTCAGTCCCCAAGGAAGACTCCTGTGCAAGTTAGTGTTATACTTTTAAGAGAATGATAAAGGAAACAGTCCCTTCTAAAACGCTGCAAGTTAAAAACCACTTTAAGAACCCCACAGTTATTACACTAAATGTTCCTCCTTTAAAACATGAATGTTAGTGGGCTACTGCTCCAACTTGACTAAAGAATAAATAAGAGTCAACTATCATGGAAGTGCTAATTCACCTAATTCACATCCAATACAAAACAGGTTGATCAGTTTGACTCATTAAAGCCAAAGAACCACTTGCAACTTACCTTCTGTACATAAATCTCAATGTATTTTTGGAGATTATTTCTGTACAAGTACAGCACCAAGTCATGGACAAAGTCAAAACGATCACACACAATGATGAGTGGTAACTGGTCAGTTAGTTTTGCTTCCTATAAAGAGAAAAGCTTCAGTAAATGGATTTTGTTCTTATGCTTAAGCAAAGACAATCACAAAGTAGCTGAACTTGGAAAGTCAGGATTAGGACCTCCAAAATACTGACAATTTATGGTTCAACTTATTTTTTGCAACATCCAGCAAGTAGGAGAATTAGCACCTACTTCAGTGCCTACAGAAGAAGCTTTCTGAGGTTTAACCCTGGCTCTTTTCGTGACAGGGTCTACAAAATTTTACAACACAGTACAACTATTAAAAATCTAATCTATAGGTAGCATTTTTAGTTGCCACTGCTGTTTCATGTGCAGGATTAGCACTCTGGGATTTCAAAAGGAATTCAACCAAGACTAGATTAAGTCGTGGATCATAATGGAAAGCTGATATACAGAATTGACTTTCAGTGTCATGTGTCTTGGGACAATACCTTCTAGCTACAGATTTAGAGAACAGTGCAAGAATCAAGCTAGTAGAAGTAGTACATAAATTGCTAATCAGATTAGCTATCTAAAACTGTTTTAACTTGGAGCACAAGATTACACTAGTTACAGAACAGAAGCTTGGCTGAGGTGGACAGTATTCTAGATGTGTTTTTCAGATCAGTTAATTAAGTGCGCACATCCCAGAATATAATCCTACATATATAAGTTACACTTAAGGAGTTTACATGGGGGGGCCTATACTGGGAGATTTACCTGGTACATGTCCTGCACATTCCAGACAAGGAACAGCACAAAAAACAACAGTTTTCATCAGGAATTTGACAACTGGATAACTTATCTTAGGTGGTTTAATCACTTTACATACCTTACACCTCAGTGACACCAGGTTTCTGGAGTTTTCTCATTTGAAAACTTTTGCCATCTTCAGATATGATCAGTAAAAATCTAAGGCTGTGCTACACAACTGACAGACATGAAGGCAGGAAATGTTCCCAGATAGTTTCCCCCACCCATAGTTTCTAAAATATTTCTAGAAATGCTAGCAATGTTACATTTATCCACTAAGATCAGCATTAACAATAGACTACAGAATCTGAACTTGATTGCAGTATCTTTTTCCACTCTTTTGAACCAATTTTCAGAGACACTCCAAGTCTCAGCAATTTTGATTGGCTGGCATTCTAGCAGAGCTAAACTTCAGATCAACTGGCTGAAGTTTCAGGAAGCATATGTGATTTAAATGAGTGAGGAATGTCAGCCCTGAATTCAGAAAGGATTCAAGGAATTGTTGCTTTTCACATACAGCTTCGGTAGTTGTTCAGTTGAGGCTGACTATAGCGCAAGTAGGTTTATTTAAGCTATGACCTCATTTGGCATCATGGTTATTTCTCAACCATGTAGTTACTTTGTTTCCAGCTTTTTTAGTAGACAACTATCTAAACATACCTAAAACAGAAGTTTTAGGTAAGCTGGTGTTATTTCATCATGTTCAAGTCAAGTTAATCTCCCTGAGAGCAGCAAGAAATTTTTCTGTCAAATTCTCAATTTTCCATTTTTAGATATTGTTCCAGACTCAGGCTCTACCGAAAGGTACTGCCAACATGCTAGATGCCTCTGTTTTAAGAATAAAGATGGATCCTTAAATTAAACAGATTAAGGCTCATCTGTACCTCCAAAGAGCCGTCTCATTTCACTGGTGACAGATCACATTTACTAGAATCCCTCTGGATCAAGACAATCCACTGCTATCCAACCATTACCTTGAGGAAATTTTTAACACGTTCTGGATCATAGCAGTTGCTTTCCCTGCAGATTCTTTCTACTTCTTTGATTTGTCCAGTCTTGCATGCAGCTTGAATATATTTGAAGTGCACATCTGGATCCTGACTGAAGTTTACAATAGAGCCCAAGAAATAAAACAAACCTTGGGGGAAACAGTAGATACATTAATTTGCTAGTCCTTGATGTGGATTAACATATTAGCTTCCGAGAAAGCCTGCCCAATTATGGATTACCTGAAAATTTGAGATTGGACTATTGCAGAAACTTGCATCTATTTCTTTCAATTCTCTGTAAGTATTGCAATTTGTTGCACAAAGGCCAGATTGTAATACTGCAAACAATGGCAGGCTCAGTTCAGCTAGGGTATAGAGCAGTACGTTTTATCAGACTTTGATAAAGCCTGATGCATCATCAGTTGCCACAGATCAGCTTTGTTAAACATCCAGCATGTGCCTTCCATATGCCCCTAGACAGGAGCAAGGAACAGTTTAGAAAACCAGAAGCAGTTGTGCCAAAAAAGCTACTCTTACACAGCATGCTTGTTCCTGTGATAGGTGCAACGGCTGCTTGACACAAGCCACAAAGCTTGCTTCAAACTACTCCTATTGCTTCACCTTTATCACTTTAGGCACATGACTAAGTCACTTAATCAAGAAAGATTAATGTGTTCTTTTGAAAACAAATAAACAAAAACAACCCACACACCCCACAGGTTGCCAGGACAACATCTTATTCCACTAACCATTATCCATACTCCAACAGTTCATGATTATGTTGCGTTCTTACTCTTTAAGGTTTTCTTTAAAGTTCAGTGAGACAATGTGCAGCCATACATCTGCAGAGATGTGAATAATGAAGTACCAATACAGACTACGCTATATTTTGCTGCTCTTAGAGACACAAAAAGTGCTAAATGTAACAAAAAAGGCTACACATAAAGAAAAGGCAAGCAGCTTCTTCAGTCAAAGTACTAAAAAAAAAAAAAAAAAAAAAAAAAAACAGCTGTATACAGCTCAGAAGTTCTTCGTTAGTGTTTCAGAAGCCTGAAATATGCAGTACTTATCCCTAGCAACTAACTTAACAAGGAATTAAGGTTAGGTCAGGTTTTGAGCTTAGCTTCCTAGGTCTCAAAGCTGTCTCAATATGGCTTTCTAGGTTCACCAGATATACAAGCCTTCATACACACATGAACAAGTATTCCAATAAGGTGAGTACTAACTCAGAGACAAGAACAGGAACTTACCTTCAAAACTCTTGAAAGACTCAAACAGCTCTATAAGAGACTGTGTTGACAGTTGTTCATGGTATTTTGAAGCTACCTGGACACAAATCTGCAGGTTCTGACGAATGTTAGCAGATAACATAGCACGCAGACACTCCAGAGAGTCTTCTACTGATAAGGAGCCAAAATAATTCACCAACCACTGCAAAGACACATAAGCCATTTTAGACCCAACCAGAACACCTATACTCTGAAAAAAAAAATCAATGTTGAAAATAGTATCAATTACTTGGATTTTGCTACACAAGATATATTAATTTTATACCTCTGGATTGAGAAGATGAGTGTGAACTACTGCACGTTTAATGTCATACAAGTCTGTGAAGTGTTCTAGTGCTCTCTGCAGCAAACCAGCTTTCTCACACAGCTGAGCTATATGAGCCCGGTCATAATGAGTAAACATTTGGTTTCCCAAGATAGCATCTGCAACCTAGAAGAAATAATTGAAAAAGTTTCATTTAGTTCTTAACGACTAAATCAGTTTCTATAGCACTATCAAAGCTTAGTGCTTAGCTCCCTACAAAGAGGGCCCTCTAACTGGAGATAAACTATTTCCATCATAGCAGAAAGATCAAAAATTAACAGTAACTTCCATACCACTTCTGAGAAAAAGCCTGCAGAAATGGGGACACTTCTTTAAATGCTTTAAAAGTGAAACAAAAAGTTTAAAAATATTAGTTTCACAATTGAAGTAGAAATGCTTTAGAGATTTAACCATTTGCCACTGCCATCTGATGTGGACCACAATCTAGTTTTGTGGCAGTCTAGAGACAAGCCTGATCCCATATCAGTTTAACTGCGAAAGCATACCTGAGGTGCATGCATGAGGTTCATCTCAAGTAAACGTGTCTGCAGCGGACCCTCTGAGGGACGATTATTCTTCAGTGCATCCAGTAAGAAGGCTGTACATTGCTGAATTAGATTATATTCCATAAAGACATCCACAATCTGCAAGAAGATTGGTTTTAAATTGATAGCTAAGCAGTATCTTAACACAATGCTTACAACATGAGAAGCTTTTGACTAGGAACTAGAAGCACAGGTAAATAAAGTAACAAAAAGCACAACTTCCACTAAAGCTAAACCCAATTTACACACTGACTAAGCTGCCATTCAGTGTTCTTAAAAGTAGGCAAAAAACAACATTGTCCCAGTGAAGTAAACCCAAACACTAGTTTGAAATCATTCTCTGGTGTTAGAGTATGGCTACTCTTCCTAGTTCATGGCCTTGAAGCTAACATTTCATAGCAATAAAATTACTTACTTGTGTTATGTCTGCAAGAGGCTCTTCATCCTGAACAAGCATTTGTGCAAACTGCTGTCCTTGATCAGGGCTGATTCTCATTACATTCCTCAGCAAGAAAATCCAGTCTGGAGTATATCCAACCTGTAGAGATAGTGAAAAGTAGTTACTCAGCAAGAGCATAAGCATTTTTCAAATACAGAAGTTGGTAGAAGTGATTTGGAAGAGGCTAGGCATAGGAAAGTGTGAAAGGATACACGTACAAAGTCTGGCAGGGATCATTAATAACAACCTTAGTTCAAACCATGTGCTATACAGACCCTCAGATGCCCAAACAATTACTTACAGTAGACATTGTAATAGACTATTATTATTCTTCAATACAGGACAGGAATAGCAACTTAAGTTTCCTCTCACCTTCTTAGCATATAAAACAATCTTCTGGACTTGTCCTGTTTCAGCAAAACACTGGATGACTTTGTTCGGAACGTTGGCTCTTAGATAGACACTAAGCGCTAATGTAGGGTCTACAGACTTCACGAGGTCTCCCAGCTCCTCTGAGCACTCCAACTGTTTAGAGATACATAAACAGTCAGTCCACATTGCCAGTGCAATGCTGAAATGCATTACTACTCTCTTCCCCATTTGTCCTCCTTTTGAGCTTCCCTCAAGAAGCCCAAGGCCCAGCCTGATAGCATTATCTGACTCTTTTGGTAGTGATCTAGCGGACTCCTTTCCTTTTGTTGCTCTGCAAATCACAAGTGCATTTGCAAGGCTAAGAGTTAAGTGATCCAATAAATCAGCACATTTCTTCAGTCAATTACAGAAATTCAGCCACAGCTCAAAGAATGTGGAAGTCAGTATCAAATAAATAAATAAAATAAAATAAAATAAAACGGCCTGAAATAGTTTGGGAAGGAACAAGAGCCTCTCAGAAGCCTTCCATGCAAAGTTCACCCTGCTGTAACCTTGAACAGCTTTACTAACTCTATTCAAACTGTCCAGTCAATTCCCTCACACCAACATGAGTCAGTTACAGGTGGATGAACACCTCATTTGTTTGATCAGACTAGTGCAGTGAAGAGTAGCCCAAGTGAATTTCCCTTTAAGAAGAGGCTATCTGCCAGTTATGTCCCTCCAGGGCCTTAAAGGCAGCTATCCCAAGTTTACCTTATCTTCTTTTAACCATTTTTCCAAGAGCTGTTTGCGTCCCTGCTGTAGCACTGGTCTGCAGAGTTCCAGGGACTCGTACTTATTCAGCTGCCCTTGATCAAGTAGAATGCCAAAATACTGCAGTAAAGGAGAAGTCTGTCCTGGCTGAGCTGGAACACTCTGGAACCGGCGTATAGTGTCTGGAGTACGCAGGATTCCCTGCCAGAAAAACAGGCGTTTTAGTGTTCTGTTCCACTACTGTGTCTTGGCAAGAGTTTATCCAGAAAGCTGAGGCTAGAAATGTTTTCTGTAGCAACATTATGTTTTGCCAGGCCAGAATAACAGCCAGAAACAGTATGATTGAGCATCAGCTCAGGTACTGCTTTTGAGATGTGCAACAGCAATCTATTAAGCCAGTTCCAATAGGCAATACAGATTTCAGTTCAGAGAACTGTCTTACAGAATTTAGATGCCCCATGCTGCAAGCATGTTGCAGGGATTAAGATGAACACTGAATACATTAAATCACATAGTCAATCATTTATTCCTTTCCCCCTTTATGGGCTTCATACAAGCTTAAGAATCTTCCAGCATAAAATGAGTAGTTTCAGCATACAGTGTATAGGTTCTCCATAGGTATGTTAACAAGTACTACATCAGTGCAACAGGAGTGGTCCAAGACTTGATTTCATCACTCGTGAAATTCAGTGAGCAGTTCTGAAGCATGAAGCTTAAGCTAATGGAGTTCAATACTATTTTCAATGTTAGCGTGTTACCTTTGGGGCATTAGCTGCCACTTTTGCTGCCTCTGAGTAGTTCCCTTGTGCAAACAGTGCATTGAATTTCCTGGCAAACAGTTCCTCAGCTCCTGCCAGGTTGTTGCGGACAGCCATTCGCAAAGCTAGGTCAGGATTCTGCAGCACGTTTGTGATATAGGGAATAATATTCTCTTCTTCCACACACACTGATAGCACCTGAATAAATCAACAAGGAGAACTTCTAAGTGAAGCCAAATAAAAGAAGTGAGCCAAATGCCAAGCTGATCTCTAACAGGGAAATTATGGCATGCACAGAGAGCTTTTCCATCCCTTGATTACTGCAGGGACTTTTTTTTTTTTTTTTTTTTTAATATATCTAGAAACAGATTTCTAGCTGAAAAGAAACTCTACCATCCAACTATTACACCAAAACAGATGAGCCACTGTTACAATCTAACATTAAGTACAGGGATAAGCACTACATTTCTGCAAACTGTACTCAATGTCTTAAATAACTGATTCTAGAGGATGAGCAGGGGACAGGGCTTCTGATCCATATTACTTACGTTCAACAAGCAACATTTGAAATCAATTCAGTCCAGAAGCACAGTACCATAAATGTTTCTAGACCGAGACACAGCTAATTTAGATGACTATCAAGATACAGTAACAAATTCTTTGAGGCTCACAGTTAGGAGGTCTCACTAACATATATTTTTAGAGAAGACAAGAGTTCCATATGATGGTACACATTTATGCTTTACCTAAGCAAGGTATTTCCAATTTGAAGAGGGCTTGTCTATTTAACTATCAGCCTTTAAATATTCAGTCAGACATAAGATGTTCTGAACAGGAAGTTAATGTATCTAAGACTCCAGTTAAAGCGCAGTCTGTAAGAGAGTATCATGTGCTTAGAAAGAGGTATATTCTAGCTCTGTCCTCAACAGGAGAGAGGTGTTCAAATCTCATAACCACTATTATGTGAAAGCCAAATTCTCCAACTTGGTTCCAGCTGCATCAGAAACTAAAAGCCAGACAAGCTGCACTCCTATTTCAGATATCAGATACTACATATTCCTCATTCTATTATGCCACCTTGTTCATCTCTAAAGGTTTTTAGGCACTGACATGAATACGGTAGTGTATCAGTAAGAGTCAGTGGGATTGGCTAAGCAAGGGGGTTCCAGTCCAAGCTTCCTTACTTGTCCCTTTCTGTTGACTCCTATAATCCCAGCTGTTGCTTCATGCTGTGCAGTAACAAATATGGTTTCTCCACTGATTCTGTTCATGTAGATACACGTGCCAGTTTCAAGGTCATACAAGTGGATATAGCCATATTTTGTTATCAGAAACACCACATCATGCTTGTCACTGATCTGCAAAACAAGAATAGATTAATCAGATCTGGTATTGGATAAAAACAAGTGCTTTTGAGAATCAGTAGACAGTTGTGCCATTTCAGGAGTACTAGAATACTGTTACATTTTTCCTGAATAATTGAACAGACTATGACCACAGTAAAATCACGTTTTAAGAGCCTGGAAGATAATTGAAGATACATGGATATTTTTTCCATTAATAAGTATAAGCTCTTAACACTAATAAACACTACACTACTAAAGCAGGAGCAAATGCCCTCCTACTAAGTTAAACCACTTAGGTTAGTGCCAAGCCTCAGTTTTATACTGACCACTTGGCTTTCAGCACCCTGCTACCCAGTCATACCTGTGAAAAGAAGTTATGGACTTCTTGTGCTCATTTTGCGGATATCATACCTGCATTGCAACGGGAAAGTCATTTTGTGCTTCAGGAGGAAAGAAGACATCCACTGCTTTCTTTGGAAATGGCTGATTCCCTGTTGGTGGTGTGCCAACTTCAATGATATGCAACTGTGCAATAGATAAGCTTATTAGTTCTTATATACAATTTATGTAACAATAGATGCAACGCAAAGAAGTTATGGCAATTTATATACTGTTGGGACTTAATCTCAAGTTTATGCAAACAAGATATGCTTAACAACCAGTCTTCCTGAACACCTTCATGGGCTAAAGGTATGGCATGCAGCAGTCTCTTCCACAAGAGAGAGAGCGCAAGCACGCATGTGGGGGTCTGATCATTAGTCATCTCTAGCTGCTTAAAAGTTTAAGAATTTAGTTAGGTCACTTTTACATTCTTCAATGGGGTAACATGTAGCATTCTTCAGAAACAGTTTAGAAGATGTTTGTCTGAATCTTGTTTTAGTTCCACTTTGTTTCATTACTTAAAGTGGTCTACAGAATTCTAGGATTGGTATTAGGCTGCTAGCTAGCCTTGCAGCATTAGTGTTTAAACTTTTTCAGCCAATAATTTGAACATAAATTAAATCTTTGATTGGCATCGAAGAAAAATTACACCACCTTCTTCTTTAAGCTCAGCTTGTGGAGCTTAAAGTTGCATCTCTTGACTATCTAATTAATTTGCTGGTCAGGATATACTACTTCACTTCGTGACTTGAAACAGACTCCTACAAGTCAGGTAGTCCATGCTGTAAAATTGTATGTGCCCCAACAGACACATATATTATGGCTGTAGTATCTAGCATTCATCAAGACAACTGGTTTTCCTGGAAATAGGTAATCAGAATAAGTCATTAAAGTTTACAGCATGTTTAGAATCAAGTCTTACCTTACCCCCAGCTTGCCCTCTTACTGCAAAACAGAAGAGTGTGGATTCTTCAGCATTTCCTTCCATCTTGAACTGTGCAAAGCTAGCTGCATGCCCTTCAATTGGTTGTGACACTTTTCTATCTACAGAATAGAGCTGCATTGCTCCCACAACACGATTTTGCTAGATAAGACAGAACAAGAGTCAGGAATAGAAGGCACTTGACCAGCAGTTTCATTCAGGTTAGCTTTGGTAAACACATTGTCATATCACGCTGAAATACCATGACTTCTGTGACAGAAAGGCCACTTTAGACTACTGACACTCTACTAGTATTTATACCATGATTATAAGGTCTCCTGTCATACCAACTTGATTATTTAAAGATTTACAGGCATTTACATTCCTAGCAGTGTTTTAGGAAAACCACTTCAGTCTTGCTCCTAGAGAAGGAGAAGATGAGCCCAGCTCTGGGCCTTCTACCCTGGGTCTCATTAATGGTAAAGTACCTGGGCAGATATGCCAGTTAGTAGTAGCCATTTCTGCTTAGCATCAGTACGGTAGTTGATGATCTGGCAGCCAGCAAGACTAGAATGGCGATCAAACATTTTCACAGGCTGGGACTCCCCCTCCATGCTCCAATGGTAGACTGCATTATCCGTTACAAGAGCAACAGTATTCAGAGAAATCCACTTCCAGAAGGTGACGTCATCTGTCATTGTGTGGGCCTTCATTTTGCTCTTCATTTCAATGTTAAATATTTGAAGTGTTTTCCCAGCTAGAAGACACAACATTGTTAGCCAGGTTGCAGTTTCCACCTGCCATTTCAAGCACTGGTTAAAAGCAGAGGAGCTGTACTATAAATTAAACTCATCACTTCCTTTTAGAGAATGCATTGTGTACTGTTTGTATCATTCAGTGATAAGCTGTTACTTTTAAACAGACCATAGTCCTGGAGCTAGTTTTACTGTCATGCAATTGTAGAAATTTTGGTCTGAATTGGTCATTAGTTAGCCACCTTAAATAGATGTAAAAACAGCTTTTTACAAAACAAGAGCTTCGGCTTCATGAACAAGTTTTATTCTACTTTATGTACATCAAATTAGACTGCAACACTGCTGGGTCTCTTGGAAGTGGTGAAGAGAGCTACAACAAGGTCACTAAAAACTACATCCACATCTGCTTCAAGCAAAACAAAAACACAAAACGGAAAGGTCAGGTTGACAAAGGGCTTTTGTAATTCAGACTCAGTGTAACCCTGAAGTTACACTAATAGGTTACACAGAACTACCAGCTGCAAATTGGAGACTAACACAAACTGTGCAAGGAAAGGAATCAAGTGACCAACACAAGCTCTGGAAGGTAAGTGCTTTGAATTACACAGAATGGTGAATATATGCATCCTGAAGAGCCATCTTTAGTCATTTTTACCAGAGAGATTTTACAAAGCAGTGGCATGTATGAAAAAATTCCTTCCTGTTGAATAGATGATTAGGAGAACTCTGACCAACTCCTGCTAGTTTTAGGAGACAGCTATTTAAGCACATGACAGTGCAGCCCAAGAGGAATATTAAACATTAAGTGAAACTAGGTACAGGTCAGAACGTCCGCTACAATTATTAATTATATCTGAACTTGATAAGATACCATTTGTGCAAGTGTCTTCATTCACTAAGGATTAGTTTAGTTCAAGTCACCATTAGTTCGATCATCAAAATAATGAGTCAAGAGTTTCTCCAGAGGGTGGAGAATCACATCTAACACAGTGTTATTCAGGCTACAGGCTAGCAGTTTCCCTCCACGTCTAGTGCAGCTGGAGCACTACGGTCAAGGAAGAAGAGACTCAAGTGTGCCTATCCTACACATTATGCCTGGCATATTATGAGACAAGAACTAGACTTAAGTTGCAAGGGTCAGTCCCATTTATAAAAAGCTTAGTATCGAGATTATTGTGCTAAGTTAAGCGCACTCTGAGCTCTTGAGTGAATTAAATTTCTGAATCTTAAAGGATTCCCTTATTTGGAAGGGCACCAAAAAGAACCCCTCTGGATTCAAAGCTTTTCGCTGTTTCTAACGTCATTGTTTAGTCTGAGCCATTTGATTTTCCTTTCTCTTTTCATAAGACAGGACAAGAACTAGTACAATCAATTGAGGTAACTCACCATCTGTACACACAAGAAAGCATTAAAGTTGTGACAAAACAGTAGCACAGTATTAAAGTCAAAATTCAATAACATTAGAATTAGAACATTTAGATCTTTATAATGGCAGTATATTAGTTTCTAGAGCGACAGAATATTTGAGGCTTCTCAGAAGAGACCGATGGCCTCTGGAGGCCCTAGAAGAATGCTTGTTATCTATATTGCCAGAGATACGGAGTTAGCTGACCTTGTGCTCTATTAACTACACATGACTCTTCCACAAGTAGTTTTACTTTTCTTATCACTGACTCATATTATGAATATGCAAACACTGGTGCACCAGCTTTCTTCCAGCCTGGCCAAACTTTAAGGCCGTTAGGAACATTTCCTCCCTCTCCACAGCCTTAATATTCTTCTGTGCTTAAGAGTTCAGGTCTCACTTGCCCCTAAAAAGGTTCCAGAATATAGACTCCAGAAGTGTTCTTAAAGCCTGAACTCTTCTTCCTGTTCTTCTCCCAGCTCAGAAGCATTTTGACTGTAAAGCAAAAACTCACTCTAAAGATCAGAGAACTGGTAGCAAGAAATGTACTGCCCAGCTACCCTCAGAAGAACTAGATTTAAACTCTCAATAAGCTGTGGAAAATTGGCAAGGGATCATCCCACATGAATAGCCCAAGAGACTTAAATCATTCATAAACAAATCTTACCAAAAGCTTTTCAGCCACTTCAAACAATTCTTTATCAAGACTTCCATACCTTTTAAAGCAATGACTTTACTGGCAGGGTTCATGATAGCACTGTCAGCTGAAATTGGTCTTCGAATGGGGTTGCTGGGGTCATTCATGTCAATGATCACCACTTGAGCTTGTTCTCCCACTTTCTCTCTTATGCAGATGAATTTGTCAGATTCCATTGTCAGAGTGCTGAAACCAATGTTTGCTGGGTTGATGCCCAGATTTTGGAGCTGGAAGACAAGAAGGTTTAGCCCTAAGTTGCTACTACAATATAATGCAGTATATGTACAGTATAGCTACCAGCATGTCTTATGAGAGTTGCAAGAGATACTAGGCCTCAGGTCTTTATATGACAAGACAGCTGGAAGCATGCTACCCAAAAATGGTGCGACATAAGTTCTTACCATCTCCAATTAAGTCCAGCAGGCTTCCAGAAGAAACCCTGCAGCGTTCAAGTACCTTCGGGTACCTTGTCTTCAGTGTCTATCCGCAACTTACTGCTTTAAGAACTCAAATTCTGAGCCCCTCAAATTGCTTAATATACTGAACTTGCATGCTCCTCATAGCAGTGCCGAAGTCACAGTTTCAGTAATAACTCTCACCAGCTTGCCTCCAGAGCCCTAACTTATTCCATCTGAGCTTGGCAGCTATCACTATTTCAAGCTTAATGCCACATGAGAGGCATCTGAGCTTTATCTTTATCCCTGTAGAGTTACTTGTTTAGCAATTAACATAGCCCTGTCTAGCAGCAAGGCTGTATACCACCCAGAAGGTAGAGCTAACACATATAAGACGTTATATACTGAGGTCAGAAATGGCTCATCTGCAGCCATACTTCATACAGAAGATAGCCGCAAATCACCTCATTTCCTGCTGAGCTACAGTCTGCTTCTATGGCCCTTTAAGCTTACCTTTAAATTATAATTCTAGCATAATTTGTAACAAAAAGTCAAAGCCACTTGACTGCGCTTGCAACAAATTAATGCAATAGAACATTAGTACCGAGAGTTTATTCCGCTTTTAACAGTAGAAATGCAAAAAGAGTTGTTTCATACTACATACAGAATGTCCAGCTTGTGGGCAGACAGGCCATACCTTAGGAACACAAGATCAGTTTTTCCACCATTAGAGGAACTGTCACTTTTTTTCTAACACTTCAGACTTTTTTTTTTCCCCCTTTCTAGGAGATTGTACCACGAGCCCTTTCAAGTCTTCTAAAAATGCTAGATCTTGAAAACCATTTTAATTTCACAGCAGTAGCTTGAAGCAAAATGCTAACTAAGTTCTTATCAGCCGTGCTCTGCAGGGGCTTTGGGACAGCCACGCCTTAGCCATTCTGTTGCAGCTTCTGATAAACAGGGTGTTTTACTACACTTCCCCTTTGTTCTGCCTTTCAGACAGCACACACAAGGAAGAAGGAACATCTAAATTACAGCACACCATGCATTTTAATAAAAAAAGGCTTCATAAAAGGCACTTCAATTGCTGATCTGTACTATACAGAGACTCAAGAGAATCCTATCTTAGTCCAGCTTAAGGTACAGGCCCAAAAGCAAGGCAGTTTTAGCTCCTTGGGTCTGCTGAAGGACAGGAGTTCTAAAAGTAGAAGATTCTTCCAGTTCCTAAGTCTCTACAGTCACTCAGCATTTTGAAGTCCTTCGTCCGAAAGGATACTACTTCATTAATAAAGTTGGTTTTGCTCTTTCATGGACTTTACCCTTTGAAGCTCTCCAGGGGGGCTCAAGCGTGTCAAGTTTTCAATTCTGTACCAGAAAAGACACGTTCAGGCTCTCTAATGCCTAGGGGCTCCTTTCATGACTACTTTACACAACGAATTAATAATGATCTTTCAGCAACACTTAAGTCCATTCAGCTTTTCTACTTCTGAAGAAGGTAAAGACACAGTAGGGCTAGAAACAGACCAGATTTAAACTTAGTTCTTAGAGGTAGGCATCAAGTGAGTTATTACGACCTTGACCAGCTCAGGTCATTCCTTCAAAGTAGAATACCTACATTTTCCGCAACTTAACACAATGAATAGTTTCATTCAAATGCAGCTCCCATACTGATTCATCCATCCGACACTAAAGCTAGGAAGCCCCTTCAAGTAAGGAGCAATTTTTTTTTATCCAGATGTTTCAGTTGACTGTCACAAGAGACAGATGTCTTAAATGCTATAACTACAGACATCACACCTGACTTCATGTATTCCTTTGAGAGGGTACAACCTTATTACTTAGATTTAAGCGAGTGTTCCCAGTGTCACAG
This sequence comes from Rhea pennata, assembly GCF_028389875.1. Lineage (NCBI taxonomy): Eukaryota > Metazoa > Chordata > Aves > Rheiformes > Rheidae > Rhea > Rhea pennata. The sequence goes on from NC_084682.1 coordinate 3,781,845, forward strand.
AACATGACCACAGGTATCTGCCTAACAGTAACAGCACTCCATTCTTCATTGCAGGTAGGGAATCAAAGTTTGTAGCTCATCTTTAGCTACATAAATCTGAAATCTTCCACATGAATCTAAGTTCAGATCTCCAATTCACACCTTTGTTCGGGCAGAGGTCTCCAGGCCAGAGATTCTGCTATTTGTACGCCTGCTAAGCAGGACTATAAACAACCCAGTCACATCTCTATAGGCAAAGAAGGTTTGAAGATAGCAATAGTTTCATCTGGTAGAGTTGGACAGATTTATCAGGATGAGGTGTTTCCTTTTACCAGGGCTGCAGGCTTAACTAGTAGAATGTCATTTATCAAATGTATAATTTCCTTGTTAATTTGGTAGAGGACTGTAGTTTCAAAGTGCCAAGTACTCAGGCTGGGAGGAAGCTCACAGCACTGTACTCAAATTGACACTGCTAAATAAAATTAAGTTAAAAAAAAATAAATCCAGAAACAAGTCCTAGCAGATGGCAGACCTCTTAGAGAGGTCCAGAGTCAGCCAGTGAATCAAAGTTGCTTAGATACTGCAAGACAGATTTATCTTAATCATGACCAATCCCTGCCATCTGCTAGGAGTCACAGCTGGGGTATTCATCCCTAGTTAGGAGTGGAAGATGTGGTTCTTTTTAAGCTGAAGACCACTTTCAATGGCTAGATATTTTTTTCAAAAAATTTAGTCAGCTGGTACTGGCATTCTGAGGAAAGCCTAAAAAAAGCTTCCAGATAGTCATGATCATTAGTGAGGTCTTTAAGTAAAGAAGTATCTTCTAACAATCCATCACCATCTCAACAGATTCAAACCTATGAACTAACTCTACTTTAAATACTGAGACAGGAAATTGCTATTAATCATGACAATCTCTGCATTCAACTTCACAAAAACCTGACCAGCCAAGAGATTGCCATATTTCGCTTGATTAGTGAAGCTAATAGTAACTATTACTGGCACTTAGATTTGACGCATAGCATTCTTAAAAGTATAGATTAACGTCTGGAGTACAGACTATTCCCTTCCCCAAACAGATTAAAGTTCAGATGAGTGATGTAGGAGTGTTTAGAAAGCTAAGCAAAGCAAACAGACACACTAAGATTACCATTACACGGCATGAGAAGAGGTATTTCTTTGAATGTAGTATAGAAATACTACAAGGAATAGTATTGCAATTTCAAACTCTTGAGTTTACACCACAAATAAAAGACTGCAGCACTCTACAGCAGATTTTATATCACTTCTCTTACCAGCAAGAGGAAAAAAAACCCAAACATTTAATATTGCACTCATTTAGGTCCACTAGCTTTCACCAATTCAAAACCAAGGTTAAAAAAAGAAAAAAGAGAAGAAGGAATCTTTAGATATTCTAACACTACATTATGAAAAAAATGCTTCCCCAGCATTTAAGTAAGTTGAAACCTGAACTTGTTAGCTTTGCTGGAGCAAGTGATTTATAGTCCAAGTTACTTTACACCAACATTTGTTGGAAAGTTTATTTACAACAGTCTTCTGAAAGCATGTTAAGAAGAAAGTGTTCTGTGAAGTTAGTGGTGGACGAAAGCAGAACTAGGAAACAGGTTTCTAGACATAGCAGCAACTGCACTACTCACAGATGCAGGCTTGAAGAGTTTAACTAGAAGCTAACTTTCAACTGCACTGTACTAAGCTATCGAGTTCTACAATAACATTTGTCTAAACAGTATTAGATGAATCTTTAATACAATAGATGAAAGTCTGATTAGCAAGACCAAGTTTTCACTGGAAGATGATCCAAGTATGTTCTTGGTATTTACCCACAGAAGTTACCATTCAGTTTGGTGTCAAATACACAAAACTGCTGACAATAATAGCTTTGTTGACCTCTTCCTGGAACATTTGCTTTCTTGTGACAGTTTGCTTAGCTGTCAAATAATTTCTCCTTGCCTACAAGGAAGGGCACAGAACTGCTGAGCATGCATTTCACCTCAACTCTGACACTCAACAGGATACAACTGCTGCTCTTGTAGCCACAGCAGCCGCTTAGTCTCTGCCCAGAGACGCCTTATCTACACGCAGCTAGGAGTCAAACAGTTGTGAAATGCCAGTTAACAGAAATACTACTAGTCTTTCAGGAAGCATAGAACAGCTACCTTGGCGTGCAGCAAATCACGTTAGTACTACCACAATGCCAAAGTTTTACTTAGTTGAACAAAATAGGCACCAGGCTATACTTAAGCCACTCATTTGTTCCTAACGTGATACTTAGGCAAAGAAAATTTAAATTCTGCAAAAGACCTAGATCCATGCTGATCTCAGTGTGACCAACTACAACTTGTGTGTTAGAGTCTCACAGCCTGTTAGCCACACTGAGGTACTCCATATTTACTAATACAAGGTAAACACTACAGTCAGACATGTTAGGAAGTTATGTTTTCAACAGATAAGAGACCTCTACGATATTCAAGAATTCTTCTACTTCCATATCCTTCCTATGCTCTGCCTCAGCCTCAAAAGGCTGAGATTATCATCCGGTCAGCAGCTACAGATGTGCTGTGCGACTACTTCAGCTCCAAGTTACAGTGCGAGATTGTACCTGTTGAAACTTCAGCACAGAACCACTAGCCACAATTATTTATCTTTGGTTAAGTCTCCACACAGTCCCAGCAAGAAGTGGCAATGAGTGCTGCCACCAAGACAAGCAGGCCTGTTGACTTCAGCATCTGCTAGGGACACGCAGAGAGGACTAGCCAATGCACTACTTAAGCAAATGTGCCTATCCAATTAGCTGAGACACACACACATTTCAGGGAGCCTAGATACTTCACAGTCTTCTTTGTTAGAGATTTTCCCCTATACACTCTGTAAACGCACTCCAAGTTCACCGCTTTTAAGAATTTGGCCCGCTGAGAAGCAGGGGCTGGGGTAAACAATGTTAGGCATAGCAGTTTTGCCTTTAAGTCCTGGTTTCTTAAAAGACCAATAAAGACTTCAATGCTTCAAACTAAGGCTGTAATAGAAGAGTGGTTTAGGACATATTAAATTGTTTTGCTGCCAGCACAATATATGGAAGATATTGTTCAGTATTGTTATAGTGAAGTTGTATATCCTAAGTTTTACTATACAACACCTCAGCTGTCCAGTTTTATTCAGTTAGCTCTCTGGCATGACTAGACGTGATTGAGAACATTACCACACTAGAACAGCATAGCAGCCACTCAGGTTTATTAACAACCACTAGATACAGGAACATTTTTCCTAGTTAGAAGAGTAGTTCTGTCTCAGCCTCAAATGCTATGACTCCGCTTGCTGCAGAAGCTGCATGTTTTCTGTATTGTCTAGACTAGCCTACATAATAGATTTTTAACATATTTGAAGTTCATGGAGGTACTTGTTAATGCTTTAAGTTACGCTAGTACAGCAGTATGCCTAGATCAAAGTCAGTTTTGTGTATTTCAGGACAGTATAGCTAAACTAGAGGTCAGTTAATCTCCCACTAGCTTGTGTTACTCCTTTTCATTCATCAGGAACTTGTGGTATTATAAAAGCTCCATGCACTCACCACAGTTAGCTGTCGAATTTTACTTTCACAACTCAAATACACAAAGGCATTCAAGTTCTACTGAATCCATGAGTTGTTACTAGCAGCCAGATTTGCAGTCATTCAGTTTACTGAACTCCAATCTCATGCTATAGGCCCACTGGAATGTTTCCTCACGGCTACTTCAAGTAAGAAATTTCACTATAAAGTTTTATGACAAGAGTCTGGTAGGTTTGATAGCACAGAAATCAAAGTTTTTCCTTTCAAAGTTCCACAGTAGAGTGGAATTTTGCAGGGTGATGTTGATGTTTTGTGCAAGGCAGACTTCTATAGTAGACAATACACAGATAACAACCTGCATACTTGAAGCTACTCAGCTCTTGGAGCTATGTAACAGTATTCATGCCTGACTAACACAAAACCTACAACCCAACAACACTTTTTTCGCTTCATGTAATTAATAATCATAAATAAAACTTACTTTAAACCCAGTGAACTAACCACCTGCCATGTCTTACTTGTCCAGCCTTAGGAGATCTTCAGTTCAAGTTATGGGTACAAAATATGCTGTACTGTGTACCCAAGGACATTCAGAAGCACCACAGTGCATGGCGCCTGGGCCCATCAACTATTCACTCCCACCCATATCAGCTAGCTAAGATGCTAACTGCCACAGCTAATGCCAGCAAGTCCTGAAGTACTGTGATATGGACTACAGTTGAGGTGAAACTGAAGAGTTGATTTGCTTTTAACTAATCTAGAAGATTGGCACTTTCAATACTAAGCTCCCAGGAACTCTTTTCCATCCATATCCATTGCTAGGTTCTTCATGCAAAGGCTCCAGTAGGGTACCCTGTCATTCAGTGAAACATTAGCTGTTCACTTACATGTGTTGCTTAACACCTGCACGACAAGTTTCCTAGATGATGTAGGTCAGAAACAGTTCAGGATGTTGTGTTATTTGAATCCATCAAGACCACCTAGGAACTGCCTGGAGCATGCGGAAACAGTTTTGGACTGCAATAATGTGGCAATATCACTATTTCTGCTCTCAAAGTTTACTTCAATGGCAGATTAGAAGACTCAGCACGAAAACAGTACCCCCCAGAACTCAAGTTCCCCTAAGTTTTTTTCAATGAAATAAAATAAGGAAGTTCAGTAGTTACAAGGAAACTTAAGTGTCATGGGCAACAGGCATGCAAGCGCAGTCTCAGAAGGCTGGCCTCCAAGTCTTAAGAAAGATCAGCTTGTACATGCAGTTGTGAAGGACATCTTGTTAAGTCACCCCGTCTACATTAAACGGGTACTGAAAAGTCCATCTCACTTAAACAGTCAAGTTCCATAGTAGTATTGGCATGAAACCTATCAGTGTTTCTGGAGTGAAGCAGATGAGTTTCATTATGTAATAGTACTCATGTCATCAGGGACCTGGTAGTGGGTCACATGTATGGTTTGTATCTTAAGTAACGCACCACAGATATGTTGCTACAGTACTTTATTAAGAGCTGGTGTACCCAGTACAGAAACGAGCGCTTGGATCTTCTTAATACCATGTTCCCGGTAATACCACTACTCAAATGAGAATACTTATTCAGAACTGAAGCTCTGTTCAACTGATAACATTTTCCTGTCACTGCTAAACAGAAGTCCATGGCTACACTAGAAACATGAATTCTGGTCTGGCTTTAAATTGATATCTAGGTAAAACTGTCCAACATTTAACAGTTTCAGTGTAACTAGCCAGATAAATGGGGAAAAAAACAATTTTGGTAGCACTATCAATTATCTAACAATGACACTATGGACAGTGGCAATTTATATGGCAAAATAAGCTTCTTCCAATGGTTCCTTTAACAAGTGACCTAGAAATTAAGTTCTTTTTGCTTGGGACAGAGAAAAGTGGCAACTTTGACAAATCAAGCAGATCTGTCGCTATACCTGCCAGTGAGTCAAAGACAAGCCACCTGAATAAGCTGACATCATGGGGAAACAGGACTATAGATGGGTTGCGAGAAGGCAGACATCAAAAATCCTACACAGTTGCGTAAATACTATGCAAATTTTACTACGCAAGCTCTCCTCAAATAGGTACTCCTTAGCAGCCAAGACAAGTTTAATATCACCACGGTGACAACAACTCAGGGTGAGAAGCACAGCGTGTAAGCTATAGGCTCTCTAGACTCAAAATACACATTGCACAACTGGATCACCACTTCCAGCCCCCTCTTTATACTCCAGCTTCAGCAAGAAGCATTAAAGATGCACGCTTATTTAAGAAGGTAAGCTTGCACTTCAGCAACGGAGCAGTTTCAGAAACTGTCACTAATATTTTTAGAAGGCTAACTCTGGAGGGGGCAGGGAAACAAACAAACAAACAAAAAAAACCTAAAAGCCATCATTTGGAAATAATCTATTATCATCTCATTGTGGTTTCACAACACCCTCCAAATCTAGAATTTGTCAGAAGCCAGTAGCCACTAGACAGAAAGCACAGACTAGGCATTTCTGTGTCTGCACTGCCACAGCTGTGCTGCAGGGAAGCCTGCAGTGGCTTTCTTATTTTGCTGAGATATGTGTTTTTCTTCAAAGAAGACAACACTAGGAGTCAAAACTACAACAAAACAATTTAATGTGTTATTATTATTACAGGAAGCTTAACCTCACACACACACACAAGATATTAGTAAGTACAGAGACAACTTTTACCATCTCATTAATTTATCCCTCATCCCCCTCCTTTGCAGGCCTCATTCCGAAGTGAATTTTTTTTAAAAATTTATTTATTTCTTCCCCCGCTTCCAGCGGCCCGGAGAAGCCCGGCGGCGGCCGGGAACCATCCGCACTCTCCCCTCGCACCCGCCCCGCAGGTGCTCGCGCGGGCACGGCGCCAGCCTCGCCTACACCGGCGGGGGAAGCGCGCTCGGCCGCCCCGCGCGGGCACGGCACGGCACGGGACGCGGCGGGAGGCCGAGGCGGGCGGCCGGGCCCCGGCCCCGGGCGCACGCGGGGGAGCCCCCGCGGGCCGCGGCCCTTCCCCACCCCCTCCCCGCCGCGGCAGGAGCCCGCCGGGGCCCGGCCCCGCACGGAGGCGGCAGCGGGCCCGCCCGGGGGAGCCCTTGGGGCGGCGATCCCCGAGGCGGGCGGCTGCGCGGCGGCGGCTCCGCTCCCCTTCCCCCTCCCCGCCGCCGCCCGTCCGCCGGCGCCTACCTGGAGGTGCTCCTGGAAGCGGATAGGCAGGATCTGGGCCATGGCGGCGGCGGGCTGGGGCTCCAGTCCGAAGCCGGCCCGGAGCTGCACCTCGGCGGGGTCCGCGGAGAGCGGGCGGCGGGACCGCAATGGCGGCGCGGGCCAGCGAGAGGGGAGAGCCGCGGCGATCCGGAAGCTGCCCCCGCCGGCGGAAGGATACCGCCGAGGAAGGAAGGGGCCTGCCCTCACCTGCCGGGACCCGGCCTTAACTGCGCCGGCCAGGCGGAAGGATCCCAGCGGGCGGCGTGAGTCACCCGCGGCGATCCAATGAGCGCGGCGGAGGGATCTGCCACCGGAAGGGACTATTTCGAGACTCAGCACTCCTCCCTCCCCGGTCTTTTTTTTTTGCCACATCATGCGACCGAGGTGCGGCGGCGTCACTTCCGTTCCGCGCTCGTCGCCCCGGCGGGTCACGTGAAGCGGGAGCGCGGCGGGGCAAGGTGACTCGTCCCGCGGCGGCAGCGGCGCGGGAAAGCGCCCGGCCCGGCCCGGCCCGGCCCGGCCCGCCGCGCCGCGGGTGACCTTGGCCCGCGTCTCCCTCCGCAGGCCGGGGTCGCGGTTGCCATGGCGACGGAGGGGGGGGCGCCGCCGGAGACCTGCAGCCCCCAGACACCCTCGTTTTCTCACCCTTTCTCCCGCCTGTCAGACAAAAATCTCTGTATTTTGGCCACCAAACCGCGCTCCGGATCCATGGAGCTCGTTTCCCCATTTTTTTTTTTAAGGCAGCAAACAGCAACGCGGCAGGAGAGGATTTGTCTTGCACGAACATAGCCCGCACCTTCACTCGCCCCTTGAAGCTCTAAGGATTGTCCAAAGGCCTCTGTTTGCAGAACACTGTTAATAAGTCTAGTAACGTAATGAAACTTCACCTTTCCTCCTGTATTTATTAACTTAGATCGCTGCTCAAGCGGCATATAAATAAATAAAACTTAGTCTTTTTACTCTATTACTGCAGCACATGCGGTACTCAAAATGCTTAAAACGGGGCCACGTGTGCTGTAGTGTACAGACAGCGCAGCAGACCTCACTGCTGTTTTCCTGGTATCTTTCCTTATTTTGCAATCTCATGGTTATTTCCTCATACCTTTTTTTTTTTGCCTTGCCCAGAATTAACAACTTGGGGTACTCTTAACAGCACGGGAACACATGGGGAAAAAAACAGCAAAATCCCTTACAACGAACAAGAAAAAAATCAAAAGAAATATTAGCATTATGATCCGTCAAGACATATATGGCCCCAGGCAGGAGTAGGCGTTCTAGCTCCTGATCTCAGATGCAGTGCATCTGTCTTGCAGGTGGCTAGGATATCGCAAATGTATTAAGGAGGGGGGAAAATAAAAAGTCAAAGCAAATGGTGATGATTTGTAGGTCTTTGCAGAACTCAGACTACAGGTTTAGTGAAGAAAACGTGCTGGCTTCTGGAAAGCTGAGTTTCATGCTATTGCTCAAAGAACAAACAAACCCCTTTTCCATCTGGGCACATGATAAAGGGCCCAACACGAGAAGATTCGCAGGCATGCCATTTCCTACAACGATTGATCACAACCAGTAATTGTTTCATTCACCCATTCCCTTAGGAAAGAGGAAGGCATTAATCTCACTGCCCTTTGCGTTCTGTGTGCACAGAAAAGAGGGAGGCAGCAGTAAATCTTCAGTTAGGAACTGTGTGATCAAAACCTGCACAGCACCTGCAGGCATCACTGCTTGCTCCTGCTATTGCTGTTGACACCTACAGCGTCACCTGCACTAAGCCTCTTACAACAGCACAGGTAGCACTCAGCCTGAAGCCTCTTTGGATGATGACTCTTGGACACTTGAATTATGCCTCCTGAGGAAGGCTTGGCAAGCATACAGAACACACTTATCTTTTACATTTTAATAGGTACAATCACAGAGAGAGGTCCATAACATTCGTAGCGTAACCTGGAAGAGAATCCAAGCCTTAAGAGCTTATGGTCAGGCCCGCAGCCTGCACACTAGAGGTGGAATTTCTAACATTTTTACACCAAGTGCTAAGGCTTACCACATCAAACAGAAGCAAACGCCTACAGGAGAGGGCAGCCATTGAAGACAGCAGAATATTCCTGCCTATCCATTCTATGCAAGGCCAGTAAGGGTCAGTGGTGGCAGCAGGACCACAGTGGAGATCATGTGGAAAAAAAGTTCCAAGACACTTCAGCTAGATAAGAGAAAAGCATGTAAAGGAGATAACACTGCTGCACACAGCTCAGACATGAAAAATGGCACCAGGTTCTTCTAGTATTTCAGAAATTCTCTTGTATAAAATGTAAAAACATAAAAATGAACCAGAACAAGACAGACAAGCTCCACACTGAATCTCTTACTGTCACCTTAATAATCTTAAATGCTTACAATTTGTCTCCTTCTCAATGAAGAGGTAAGACAGTCATAGCTTTTTGCTTTGCTATACCTGACTAAAGATAAAGCTATGATTTCTTTATGCCTTCACGCGTTCTTTGTACAAATTAGGAATAGTCCATATATTAGCCACTAACCTCAAAAAACTCCCCCAGCCTAGTAGGCAGTAGCCTGCTGATGGACTGCAGGATGTAACCTGGCTAACAACTGGATTGACAGCTGTCTTTTTGCCAAGTGGGAAAAAAACACGCAATGCTTAGTCATTTCTGACAAAAATTGTGTATTGTTGACAGTAATGTGAAGATACATCTACAAAATACTTTACATACAAAGAAAGCTTCACCCAGAACCATCACTGTACACGGTACAGTACAACACACAGTAGGAATAATACTGTCTGCCACAGAAAATGCATGTGGCAAACATCTTTCTGATTTTAGGTCCCAGCAGTTCCATCATTAAAAGATGACTTCCCACAAATTTTCCTGAGTAAGCGTAAAAAGATGATATAACCACAACCATATACAGTAAAACAGATTAAAAAGTGACAGTTCCAATTCCTTAAAAAAAAAAAAAAAAGAAGAAGAAGAAGAAAGAAAATTTTATTGATAATGTCACCCAGACCACTGAGACCTTTCTAAGTCAATGAAGTGCCACAGAACTGGCATCACTGTAAGCATCATGTCTTCACCCACAGTTGAGGTCAGTAAATTGTTGCCTGTGACACACAGCAACAAAAACACCTTGGTAACTTTTCCTTGCTGAATACAGGAAGGAAGATCATGTTTGTACACACAGGCAGTTAAACTTACCACAGACCAGAAGTTCTCTCTCATTCCTGTAAGTCATTTTGCATTATGCAAACATATCCAGAACAGCAGCACCAAATGACCTTTCCTCACACTGGAGTAGAGCATCCATCAGTACTAACCCATTCCTTTCAGTGGGCCACTTAAACCCTGGGCTCTTTGCTGCTTTCTCTCAAGGTAGCGAGCTCGGGCATTCAGTATTGATACGTCATCATTCCTTCTCTCCATCTTCTTAGCAGAGTTATCTGTGACTCCTTCTGAGAGGTGAGAGGGGGAAGAGAGATAAATATACTTTTCTGTGCTCAACCCCTCCCCCCCCAAAATACAGCATTATAATTCCTCACATTTGTTAAATATCAAAAAAACCCAAACCTCAACATAAACTCAAGTGTTTTTCAAGCACCAGTCAGCCATTTTAATGGCTTTCAGAGAAGATGGACTGTACCACAGCAGGGAGGAAAAAAATAATTGTATCTTAACTCCCATGTCAATATTTGCAGTTGGGGTCATCCTGCCCCTAAACATATATCTTGCTATGCTTGCTTTACAACACAGACTCTGCATCTTGTGTTCTGTGTACTAGTTTCTTCTCCAAATCACATATCACAAACTCCAGTTTAGGCAGGAGAGGGAGAGCACTGGGAACAGGAAGAAAGTTTAGAATAAACAAGAAGGAGGGAGGATAACACACAGATATAGGAATCTAAAAAGTCAATACTCCAGATTAGACACCATTAGAAATGCACATTCCTTCTTACCCCCAACTGAGCTGAGACCTTGGGAATACTTCTCCCAGAAGGAGAGAGAAGCAGGAGATACTTTCAGTTTTATTAAAAAAAAAAAAAAAAAATCATTCAAAGACCATGAAAAAACAAAGTATTGTGTAAATGATACTGCAGCCTGTTTCTAAGGCTCTAGTGCTGGATTCTCTGATACGAGGACGGAGCTTTAATCAGCACTCACATTTGGAGGATTTGTAAGTATTTGCTCCCAGAGACAAAATAGGAGCTCAACTCACGGTGCAGCCTTTCCTTCCACTGGGCAATAACTAAGCCTTTGTCAGCTATTCAGCCACCTACATATTTTATTATTATTATTATTATTATATATTTTTTTAAGTAAGCTCACAGACACATAACATTTTTAAGGTCACTATTAGTCTCAAATTCATTTACAACTCTAGTGGAGTCAAAATAAAAAAGAGGGGCGAGAAGAGAGAGAACAAACCTCAGTTCATTGGATTTTAAATAAATAGATGAAGCTCCCCTACTTTATCCAGTAACAGAAATATCTTTTCCAGCAAATTTATGAACAATTCATATTTTTACCATTTCAAATGGTTGTTCTATACAATAATGCAGACGAGAGATTCTGGTTTGAGTACAAGAGTCTACAATATAACCAATGGCAGAGAAATTAAAGAGAATCTGCACTGCCACTGCCTGCACTGTATATTAAATATATGTTTTGTAACAGTCAGTCCAAGAGTAAAGAGGCCTTTTGAATACTTGGCTGCTTTCCTAAACCTGCTGACAGAAAAATTCAAAGAATGTCAAGTGACTACATCAGTTATTAGGCACCTTTTTTAAATTAAAAAAGACAATTTAAGCATATTGTAAACTCATTGTCAGAAAAATCACATCCACCAAAATGTGATACTTATCAGTTGCCTTTTTTTTTTTTTTAATATATATAGCTCTTACCATGTTTCTCTCTCTCTCAGGATGGTATTATCTTAGCAACTAGTAATTTCTACAGCTAGAGGAGAAATACCCTTCCCAAACCTAAAAAAAAACAGTTAAACTCAAAACTCTCGTCTTCACTGCTGGTTGAAGTTCTGCTCCTGTCAGCTAGAGCAAACCTGGAGGAAAACAGAGCATGACAAGAACTAGTATGCAACCACCACTGCATTTAGAGCCAAGGCAGGATAAGAGAGATCGCAGAGCTGTAGTAAGACATGAAAACTAGTGCTACACACAGCGCAAGGCAAGCACACCCACATTAACAGCTCCTATTACAAAATTATGCCATTCAGCGGCACAATATACACATGCATTTCCACAATCACCAATAGGACAACTAATTAGTATCTATGGGATGAGTAATGTGCCTACCAAATTGCCTTTTAAGGTCCTCTTTGCATTTCCACTTGGTTATTTCCTCTTCAGTTACTTCTTCCCGTGCCACGCTGCTCAATTCATATGCATCGATTTGATGCAATTTGGGCAACAAGTCTTTGACCCATTCATAGCGAATTGGACACACTGTCCGGACATAGATTTTGGATGTCACTGCGACATCATGGAAGATGATCCACTCAAGATGAGTCTCCTGGTTGTACAACTGAAAAAAAATAAGAGTACTTCAGAACTGATTGAAAATAATTTCTGTTACTAGACTACCATCAACTAGAGTATCCCAATGCTTCAGATGTAAGTGAGGTATACCCTGAATTTTCAGACAGGGAAAATGAGGCATAATGACTTGCTTAAAATTGCACAGGAAATCAGAAGAGAGACAGAGAGAGAGTTCAATCTATGCTGTACCTCTTTTGTAAGCCAAACATCATATTTGAAGAGGTAAGGCTCTTCCCCATGTTCAAAGAACCCTGTACTCTAGTGACAGTGCACCAGTGTTTCTCCTGGCCATAAGTTAATACAAATCAAACAGAAGATGAAGAGTTTACAGTGATCTACCTCTTATTTCTTTTGTAGATCCTTTGCTACTTTATTAATAGAACTCAGTAACTTACCGTAGATGAAGGATGGATATAGACCATGCTGCCATGTCCGTCCATTGTGCAGAATGTCCTGCCTGCAGATCTAAGAAATTTGTGATTTTTTTTATTTTTATATACACTGAAACATACTTTGCTGTGATTAGACAGCAACACAAACTAAGCAAATCATCATCAGCAGAGTAGACAATGCTCAAACATATAAGTAAGGCAAGATCATTCCAGAAATAAATGTAAAAAACAGATGAGGAATAAAATATATCCTTCTAATTTACAACAGTAGCCCTGTAGGTCTAACTACGCAATGATCCAAAGTGTTTGGGATTTTTGTCTTTTTGGTACCCATGATCACTCGACACCTTCAGTGCACTTTAGTATCTGTAACCGCTTATCAGCTTGCAAGTTAATTTCACAGATGGACAAGTTGCTTACATCATTGGCATTTTAGTTTTTCTAAGAACATAGTGAGAGTCAAAGGCAGAGAGGCCACCAGGCTTCCAACCAATGTACAAAGGCCGCCTTTACCTGCAGTAGCTACTTTCAGCAATAGTGCCGTCTAGCTATTCTGTTTCAATATGTAGCTAAAAAAAAAAAAAAATCAGGTTCTGCAAACTCCCTTACCTCCTCGCTACATTGATAAAATACCCTGCACACAAACATCTTCTTAGTATTTCAGTTCTGGAGCCTTCAAATTTTTCTTTAGGGAAGTCTGGCAACTACATAAAAAGGAGGGGAAAAAAAGGAAAAAAATTAGAGTCTTTGTTAAAGAAACACTCTCTCCATCCCAGACATTTTAAGCTTTGTGTTTTACACCTCACAGAAGACATGAGAAAAGGAAGAAAACCCTTCTTTCTGCTTGTTACCACCACTATACCTTTATTACTTACACAAGCTACAGCAAGGATGCTGTAATAAAAATCTAAGTGGATGAGTTTCTACTAGAGAAAGGCAACAGCTATCTGGAAAAGGCTCAGTATTCCAGCAGATGTCTTACATACAAGCTTACATAACTCAATTACATTTTAAAAGCATACTTTTCACCTGTTTCAGTTTACTGATTATTTCCCGAAGTTGTGTTTCCACACTAAAAGCAGATTTTAAAGCTCTCCAATGGATCCAGTGTTTCTGGCACCAAACTGAAGGAGACTTGCTGAGAACAGAAATACTGGTATTATAAAGAAGCTCTTTGTAAGCTGAAGGCAGAAAGTTGCCTCTATTATTTGTTACGATGGTACAAAGAAGGCAACCTACACGGCCAGATACTTTGTTAGTTACATAATAGGTGCCTTGATAGGAATTCTGTATCACACTAAGGAAGATATCTGCAGCTAGGTATGAGTACATGTACACATGTATATGTTACACGGTTAAACCACCAAGCTGCAAGTCATGAGCAACGTAAACCACTTACTTCAGGGAATCATTTTATACCTTGATTTGCACTGTTCAAAAATATTTAAGAGGGTTGCAAAGTCATTACATCCTCCCACTTGCGAAGAAAGTTCCTGGTGCCGAAGTTCTGCTTCCTTCTGTTTCTGAGGCTCACCTGAGGAAATAAGTTATAGTTCACTTTGTTAAAGTCCTTCTTATTTATCACTCTTACTTCATTTTCTGTTAGCATCTCTTCACAGCGCATTTGGTATCTTAGCTCTTTATTCATGTTATTTTTAGATTAATTTCTCCTCCACAGCTGCATTACACAGTGCATTTACACTTTTCCCTCCCCCTTCTATTGCTGCCAGACAAGAATATATAGATGCTATTAAATCTGTGATTAATCTCAGTCAGCACTAGAGATGGAACCGCTAATTCCAGTCTCTTAGAAAGAAAGGTTACTACAAATTGCTCCCTCACAATCAGAGTAGTCTAAAACAACAACATGAAAAAGATAAAGGAATAGCACCTTTAAACAAATAGTTCTCAGGGATCAAAGTTTTACCTTGAGAGAAAAAACAGGACTGTTGAAATCATCCCATCATAGCACCATTTAATCTGCTGAACTCAGCCTTTGTCCTATCACTCAAGAGCCATAGTAATGGAGGCTTAAAAAAATAATAATTAAAAAAAACTCTACAAAAACACATGCAATCTGAGTTTAGTGGGAATTCCCCTTCACCAAACGCTAAGCACATACTACACAAAGCAACATTCCCAATGTGTTATTTCAAGTTCTGAATATTCAAACAATTTCTTCCCCAGAACAACTTATTCTCCTTAGTGGAGGGGGATGTGACTGCAAAGACCAACGTATTGCATTGCTGCACTGCAGATGAAGTCAGAAGTTTGCAAGTATTACTAATAACACCACTGAAGTAAGGAGGTATGTTCATATACATATTGCACACAAGTGTCTTCAGGATGGGAGTCTCTGTGTTTGTATCCTAATATATGGGATTGTCCTAACATATGTGATGCTGCTGCAAAGTAACGTGCATGGGTGCAGTAGCTAGCTGAAGAGAGAGCGTGGGCATATTGCCAGATGGAGGATGGGAAAGCAAAAGCACATCTGTGGGAACGAGAAAGACCTCAGAGCAGAATTCAGGCTTTCAGTACTGACTATCAGCAGCGTCTTTAGCTGTTAAACTAACAGATAGAGTTAATAGACTACAGAGTTAACTGGACAAGAGCCAATGAGTGACCAGAAAGGACAAAGTTCTCCCACATGATTTTGCTGCATACAGTCTTTTCTCAGTTTAAGGGGGTGGGGGTGACTGAAGAGGAGGCGAACGTAAGAGACTGAGCTTGCCCCTAGTGAAAGACGCTTGCTTGAAACAACACAGAATTACATTTTCCATTCAGTCAGAAAAACATTGCAAACAGAGGCAGTGGCAGGTTGAGTTTCTCACAGTAACCAGACAGCTTTGCCTATTTAGTTAAAAAGAGTCACTGAACATAGAAACCATTCCAGAGGCAACCAGATTCCTTAGAATCAAATCTAATCAGCCCTTGTTATCTGTACATGGACCAAAAGCAAATGCCAACAGCAAGACATCTGCTGTGGTGAGTTCTGGGTTTCATATTTCCCCCCCCCCCCCTTAACAGTTTTTACCCTTATGACCTCTCAGCAATCCAATAGTCCACCCATGTGCAGCTTTGCAGCTCACAGCCTTGGGCCAGATACAACTCAATTCAGTACCATTTTGAAGTCTTTGAAATAGCTGCTGTCCAATGTTAGCGCTCAACATGTCCCTCTCTTCAAGAGCACAGAAAGCTGTAAGAGCGCATGGGAAAAGTGCCACCGTACACTTGTCCTAGCCTTATGTTCTTCCTGCATATGCACTATGAGGTATTCTGGGGGACAAGGCATTGCGCTTGGGGAAACTTTATTCATGCTGCAATATACTGCATAAGGCATTATTTCAAGGCAAACACTCAGGTCTCCCACCAGCACTGGGCCCAAATGTAGACGCTAGTGCACTCCCCAACAAGGGTTATTTTTCTCTCAGGTAAAGACTTGTAATACTGCTATTCAAAATACAGAATCAGTTACCACTTTATAACCTTGAGATACATTGATAAGACACTATGACCTCATCAAATATTAGTATAGAAAAATTTGAGATCACTGAGGAAAACACACACACACACACACGCACACAAAAGCTGCAGGAAGGATCCCCAGGTGAAGCAATGTGTGCTGCCTAACCACTGCCTGGGATGTCCCAGTCCAAAGTGAATTTCCCACCTGTCCAAGACTGCTTTGAGGTAAGAGACTTCCTACCTGGACGAATGAAGACATTTTCCACAGACAACATGGCTGCTATGGGAAGTAGCAGATTTTCACAGTCAAGAGAAGCAGCTTTTATGACGGCACAGGTCAGGTTAGGAGGGAGGGGAAATTGCACCAGAAATTCACCAAGTCTTGTCACGTGGCCTCTCCTTACCCCAGGAAAAAGATCCAAATATGATTCAACAAAACTACATTTAAAATATAAATCATAACTTGCAAACACAAAGTCAGCTATCGTATATGGATAGAAGGAAAGAAGCAATCCCCTCTGCGCTGTGCCAACACGCAGTTTGCGTAAGCACCCAGAAAGGCACCTGAAGCATGAAGCAAAAAAGTCCTTCCTCCAATTTGCTTATGCTGGCTTCACAGTAATGCCAGGTAGTGTATTAAGTATGTCAGATGCTTAAGATTAAGAGGGTTTTTGGCAAGAAGAATTTCTAGAAGTTTAGGACAAGATCTCTCTTCCTGTCTTGACTTGTTGGATGGGCCTCACAGCCAGTGTCTAAGCACTTTTGCCACAATGGCCCTGGGATCGGCTACCGAGAACTACAGCACAGAGCATTGAGGTAATCTGTCCAAGGTCACTCAGGAACACTAGGGCATGTGCAGAAATTAACCTGTATCTATCAAGGCCTAAGTCATGCTCTAACCCTAACTTCAGGGTATATTTAAAAGCCAGTAGTTAACTTCCCGGTCAAATTAAGAAACACATTTTACTGCTGGGGGAGTCCTTTAGTCCAAATGAACAACTCATTAACACCAATTCAGTTGGACCATTATACTCAAAGGGATGTAGTCACTACAAGAATTTATTTTTTACCTGTCAATAGCATCACACTGGTAAAGTTGCTTGAGAGCTTCTAAAATAAGCCTCTCTTCAGGGCAGTCCAAATAGGGAAATCTATTGGGGGAAAATAAAATAACAGTTAAAAAAGTTAATCTCACTGTTCAGACTCACTTTAATTTTGTTAGTTTCCCTATTTATTAAAGTATTCCTATAACCCTTCAGTAATACTTACAGACTAATAGGAGTACATATGTCTTGAGTATATGGGTGTACTACTACATGCACAGCCTTATGGTAAAGAATTATAATGACACATCCCAGCATGGCACGTGCAAAGTGAACTGCGTTTTCTGTCCCTGCATGATCCAAATATTAAACATCATACAGATGAAACATTTTGGATGTTTGAAATATTGATGTTTATACAACAATATTTTTAAGGAACCTTATTAACGAAGATCACAGTTGTTTGATTTTGAAGATAAGGAGTTTGTTTTGGCAGAACCTCAAAATTAACTTGAGCTCAAGATTCGACCCGGCTTTAGAGACTTTGAGAAGAACAGCAGAAAAGCTGACAAGCTGACTGTACGGAACTGTCATAGTTGGCCAAGGACCTAATCCTACCTCCCGCCAGCAGGCTGCTGTGCCTGTGCTGCCTTGCTGCTGAGGCTCAGGAGAAAAATGATAATCCCCCCACCACAGAGGTTACCTGATGACATCATGCACAGCAAGGCACTTCAAGGTCAGGATCACAGATGTCAGACTGGTTCTCTTGATCTCTGGGACAGTGTGATCAGGCATACATTGCTCCCAGAATTCTTTGCTGTATAGCCGATAGCTTTTTCCAGATGATGTCCTGCCAGCTCTGCCAGCTCGTTGCGTTGCTTCACTCCTGCCGAAAAGAAAATGGGGGGTTTACAAACCCCCCATTGATGGTTAACAAACAAACCTCCTTGATCCATTATTTTATTCAAACAAGCACACTGCAATTATGATAAATAATAGCAATTTTTGTGCTTGTACAGAAGATATCATGTAGCAGCTAAGAAATCCAGCTATATAAGAACTAACAGAATGAAAGAGTATTTTTGTGCAAGGGAAGATTTTTGAAGCTTCTCTCAGTCAGGCTGTTGTACTCAGCAAACAGAAAATGACATGCAAGTTACTGCTCAGACTACAGATAATACATTTTAATTCCTTCTTAATGCTCATAATTTCTTATAAGAAATTATACCTCCCCAAATACTTTTTATGTAGCAGAAAAGAAAATGGCTAAGTTTACAGAGCCTCAAAGGTCCATTCTCTCCCCAACCTTCTTTTTTTTTTTTTTTTTTTCTTTCAAAAGAGGACTGATACAGAGTCCTGTCAGATCAGCTCCCAGAAACAAGAAGCAAAAGACCTTTTTCAAACTTACTTTGAAATGGGAACCACTTCCAGGATGTCCAAGCCAACTCGGGGGTTATGATTCAACTGCTTCACAAATCCACTATCTACCACGTACCTGAAAAAGATGTAAACTCTATCAGAAAGGAGAATAAAGGCTCAAATAGCAGAGTAGCAACTGGCACGTGCATATGATCAGAGCAAGGAGAACATGCTTTCCATAGAATCACTGCAAGCAGGCAGTTGTACTTTGCTGGCCAGCTGCAGCCTTGTAATAATTCAGTTTACAGGATGTTGTGCATAACATTTCCTACACAAAAAGAAATTACAGTGATTTAATTGAGCTGGGATACAGGGCTTTAATTCGAAATTAGACTCCATGAGTAAGACTATGTAACAATATCTAGGCCTTTTATTCCCTACGCATATAAAAAGAAGGCAGCAGATAATTTATTGGGCAGGTATATTAGCAGTCAGATGAGTTTTTCCAAATTTAGTAGAACTTTCTGAACTTTCTCTGTTACAATTTTTAATAGGGATAGGAAATACCTGACTCCTTCAATCGTCAGAGATGTTGCAGCAATGTTTGTTGATACCACACACTTTCTAATGCCTGTAGGAGCTGGCAGAAATATTCTTTTCTGTTGATCTGAAATGACAGACAGGCTGTTCAACAACAGTTCGCTACGTTAAAATGCTCTAATGTCAAACCACATCTCTAACACTTGGCAAGCTTACTTAAACGCATAGTGAAATTAGTGTGAATGTAATTAAAAAAAGAATCACAGAACCTTTAAAAGCATTTTCTTTCTTAGAGATCAGCTATTACTTCAATGTATGTTAGGAATCACAGAATGTCCTTTTTATTGTTTCCCCCTTTCAAGGAAGATCTGAGGTCAAGAAAGGCCAATCCTCCTGGAGGTTTCCTAAATACAGAGCTAGGAAAACAAACAAGATGGCTGGTCTTAACAGAATCTTCACAAAGGATTCCAAGGGTTTTAACAATCACAGCAAGTGAAGATTAAACATGGAAAGATTCAAACAAAACCATCATATTTCCAGAAAATCTGGTTTTAACCTGTAGCATATGCAATTTCTATTAATTCATTTGACTTTCCAAGAAAAGAACATGAGAGGTGGACGTTCAACTATCCTCTGAAATTTTCTCTTTTAAAATACTATGCTTAAAGTGTTAAAAGCTTTATAAGGAAAATTCTTTTCTGTATATAAAAAGAGCCAATTCAAACAGCTCCCGAGAAACAACCAAGAAACAAACAAACAAACAAACAAAAAAAACTTAGCCAGCAGTCTAATGCCAACCAGTGTAAAGAAAGAAGCTACATTCTTCTTTTATGCAACTTTTCATTTCACTCTTTTGAGAGGATAAAAGCTGTGCATCCTCTCTGCAAATCATTGGGAATCTCCCCTTTCAGAAGCACTTCCAGACCAAAATTACTGCCCTGTTCTTATGAACACTTATTCAGTCTCCTGGCGTTTTATGTACTGCAACCATGCATTCAAACATCACACTCAAGATCATTTGAAAATACAGCATGTGTGTTCAATAAAGGTCACAGTCTTTGTTTTTCACTCTTCAAAACCAACCATGGTATTGCTGCCTAATAAAATAGTGACTCATTCTAATAATCTTCACTTTCTATGTTGGGTAACACTGTATTCTTTCTATCTTCTCTTGTAGGTCTATTCTCATCACTGAAAATCTACTTGCAGTATCTTATTTTTTAGTAAAGAAATAGCAACACATACAAATAATCAAAATAAATTAGGTCCAGTCCCTTTTAAAAACAGCTACAAAATAATTTGTTTGAAAATGGGCAATCACTACTGTATCTCACCATCCCATAACAATATAGAGCCAGAAATAGATACGATGTTTTCAGGACAACACATTAAAAATATGAAAATGAATCCCATTAACCATATGGAGTTGAGCTAACAGGCTCTGACAGAAGACTTATCAGTCTTCAGCTAGAAGGATAATGGCTCTAACAAGAGACCTCAGGGCAAATAAGGGGAGTTGGTTACGGCTAGAAACTCCCTAGCATAGTAGAAGAATTTCCCCAATGCGACCTGTGGAATGTGTCAGTTTTGCAAGATAGCTACCACTGCAAAATTCCTCTAAGAGTCAAAGCCCATTAATACCTCGTGTTTTTGTTGGCATGTCACTTTTCCCAATACTGGAAATTTCAGTACGCATACAGTGCCTGTATTAGAATCAAGAATCTCTTTTCAAGCGTGCAGCAAAATTTATCCAGGCCTTCCAGCCAAATAACTACATGCATTCCCCATGAAACATGATTGGCCACGCGTGATCTGAACTCTGTTTTTATGCATAAACAAAAAGACTGAGTTTTCAGTAACCCAGCATCACCTTCCTAAATTGGAGACCTTCATTCTATCCTGTGAAGCAATCTCTGCATTTCCAGTAGGATATGGATATTACCATGAGGTTTCTGGGCAAAAGAAGTGTGAAGTTTCCTTAGTTTAAGAACACTACAAACAAAGGAATGGAACAACGCTAGAGTATTGTAACAAACAGATTGACGAATACCTTTTTTTCCAGTCACATGGAAGCTATTTGAACAGGACAGTGTTTATAACAATTCCTACAGTAAACATTTACATGAACTAAGTTCCATTATATGCATCTTACCTGTGGACATTGATCCATACAATGGCAAGATAAGCAGGCCTTCAACAGAACAATCTTGTACTTCATAGCGGTAATCTATACATTCTGCTTTCTGGAAAAGTAAGTCACAAGTTCTCTCTATCTCAGCTTGACCTTAAAAAAAAAAAAAAAAAGAGCATTTAAGTAATATATTTAGCTATAACTCTACCTTCCTAGTTTGCAACATCTCCGAGTAAGATTGCTTTGTCAATACCACCAAGCCATCAGTACCAGTGCAAGAATAAATTGGTAGTTACGAGAGTTAGCTTCGAAGCTGATGTTTTGTCTTTCCTAGAGTGCTCTCACCAAGGCTTTTCAATAAACAATGATTGCACAGAAATATCATGTATCACTTTGGGTGCCTGACCCATGCACTGATATAGTTTTTGTAGTTAGAGAAATTCTGCCTTACTGAATAAATAAATTTAAAAAAGTGATATAGACAAGGCAAATATAGAAGAAATTTGGCACAAGAGGATAAGAACATACACACACAAACTTCTAAGTTAATATTTTTCACTTCTGATCTCATAGGCACCAATGTACTTAGCCACGCTCTGAAAGATACCACTTCACATAGGTTGTGTCTGTTTGTCTTCAATTTTCCCTTCTTTGCTTACTAGTGTTGGACAAATTAGGCCGTCATTGGAAAGACATCATTTTGCTGGTAATGCCATCCTTTGCCTGAAATAATTATCAGTTGTTGAACAAAAGAAAATCTCACCTGTCAGAAAAACCAAGATGTCCCCTCTGGGTTCATTTAAATGGATATCCAACGTCACTTTTATAGCCTGAAACAAGCAACAAACAAGTGAATAACAGCTGCAGTTGGAAACTCAATTCCTCTCCCTAAAACACACAGTACTAATTCTTTACCATATCCCACCGATATGCTAAGAACACAGTAATAGAGCAGTTGGATCTTGTGTTCTTTCACAGATGATAATCATGCCAAGAATAGACAGAACATAACACAGGAACAAAGGAAAAGAAGCCCTACCTCTGTAACATACGCAGAGCTTGCTGTATCCTTCGGGCCAAGCAGGTTGCAGAATATCTCCTTGACTGGATAATTTCTTCCTGGAATATGCAGCACTGAACAGTGTCCAAAGAACTCTGAGAGCTTGTCTACCTCCAGAGTAGCTGACATCACCACCAGTTTCATGTCCTGCTTCCTACCTGGTGGTTTCTTCTCTAGAAATAATTTCTTCAGCAAACCAAATAAAATGTCCTAACAGAAAACAGAAGCAACTTATAAAGGTATCTCATTTCTCCTGGAAGTGCATGATGATGTATGGGACTGATTTTATCGTACGAACTTAGCTAGCAATAGCAGAAAATTACAATTTCACTAAGCACTCAGACAGACATGCATACTTTATCCTGGTCTTCTCAAAAACACATTAATTGGTCTCTAGAATGTTTTATCAGCTCTTCTTGCAGCCTATAAACTGAATGTGCATAACTTAGAATTCTTTACTTTTCATTCTTACATTCTCATAGTCAAGCCCATTGCGAGCAGTTACATTACAGCTACTAAAAGTCACCATCTTTGTCCAGTGTACAGTACCTGAGTGTCTATACTTCTTTGTTGTACTGTTTATTATTATGACTTTAGCAAATTTTATACTGCTTTGCAGTGGTTTAAATAGCTGCTCCATTTTTAGTTACTTACACATAATGTAAATTGCATCACTTCCATCACTCTATGTTTGAGGATAGAACTGGGATTCAGGAAGAACTCTCTCACTTGCCTGATCGATAGAGCCTGCTTGCTTTCTTCGGTAGCATGGCTCACTAGTCAGGACTTTCTGGACATAGATTCCCTGCTACTGACAGGCTCTTGGCTTCACAGAGTTCAGCCTCTCCCACCCAATGTCTGTGACACAGAATAATGTAGTCTCTTGAGGGCTGGGTCACTTGAGTCTCACTCTGCTATAGAGGGGTCAGAGTGACATTTGATAGCTTTTGACACATAGTAGGTCATTCTAGATGCTTCCATAACCCCAAAGGGCATAATCTGTCTGTACAGGGTATACACACCCTATGAAATGTCCAACCATACAGTGAGATAGGTGTTCATTAAAAGAAAAAAAAGTATTACAGAAAGTTTGTGTTCACTGTGATAGCTTCAAACCTCTGGAAATTCTGGAAAAGCATCCAACGCCAAGTTTTAACCGTTTTGAAAAACAACAATACCTACAACAGTTCCAACAGTATTACAGGCAACATCTTAGTTTCAGAATATGCAGCATGCAATAAACTAAGCAGCAATTATTTGGTGTCAGGACAGCATAAAAATGAGGTACATTATGGAAAAAATCAGCCAAAGTCTTTGGGAATTGTGTAGAAGTGAAAGAAAGGTATAAACAGATTCAGTAAATGCAAAACAGTGACCCAAGAGAATAGCTATGTAGGATTATTATGAACAGTCATAAATTGCAAACTGCAGATACCTCTCAGTGAAATCTGAATATCCTTTCAAGCAGTGAGAGGCACAAGGAGCCAGGACTCCTGAGTGCTAGTCTTACTCTAGGAACTGACTCACTGTGGAAGACTTTAAGCAATCACTTAGACTGTTCTGTGCTCAGTTAAACCTTTTCTATCAGTAACTAAGGATGTGATTTTTAGTATGTAAACCTATTAGAGAACCTTAAATGGAAATCAGACTAGAAGGGACAAGTACTTCATCTTTATTACTTTTACCAATGAGTTATAATTTCTCCTTTAGCAACATCAAACAAGACTTGCATTCAGGAAGACAATACTCACTGTGCTGAGGCTCCGCTCGTGGGCTTCATCCAAAATGATGATACTGTACTTGCTGAGGAGAGGGTCTGCCAATATTTGTCTCAACAAGCAGCCATCAGTCATATACTTTATTGCAGTATCCTGAAAGGTTTAATTAGACATTCAGCTGTTGTCCAAGATATTTAATTCAAAATAAACATTTCTACATAGGTCGGATATTCACCTTACAAAAAGCGCTTAGCACAGAGCAAAATTAGAATGTACTTAATCTCCCGAGTAAATCAAGGGATATTCCAAAACAAAGTTTGGAATATCCCTGGGCTGAAGTACTCCTTTATACAGCAAGTAGCGTGCCTAATGTTCAGTGTCTGGGAAAAACTGAAATCTTAATGCTTGGAAAGTTTAAGAGCAGGATAAAAGCTCTCAGGCTACATGTATTTCATCCTCCCATTAGGAGAATGGCTGGAACAGACAGTTCTCAAGGCTCAGCCCATCTTCTGTTCCGACACACGCCAAGCCCCAGGAAAGGCAACCCAGCAGCATCTCCACAGGGCCCACAAATGAGATCACTTTGGAACCATGCTGTGGTCCACTGACACCAGCTCACGCCACCAAAACCATACGTGGGGAAACACGGCCCTTGGAGCCCTACCTCGGAGGTGCAGTCGTCGAAGCGGACCTGGTAGCCGACGATGCTCCCCAGCGAGCAGCCCATCTCCTCGGCCACTCGCCGCGCCACCGAGAGGGTGGCCACACGCCGCGGCTGGGTCACGCCAATGGCCCCGTGTTTGGCGAGCCCTACAGGGGAGACAGCGAGAACAGCGGTGCTGTATATGTAAATGCAGGTACGTAAAAACACTTTTTTTTTTTTTTTTTTTGAGTTTAAAAGGTTTAACCAACTGCTCTCTGTCTAACACACACACACAGCAGCACAGTCGCAAACCACAGCCTGAAGCCAAGCCCCCCCTGAGGAGGCAGGAGCAGTTACTTGCATCTGCTTGTGTTTTTCTGCCACATTTTGGGGCCAAGGCCCTGCAGCCGAGGGGGCTTTGGGGGAGGGGAGAGGGTCCCGCCTCCGCCCCCGGCCGTTACCTGCCTCGAAGAGGTACTTGGGGAGCTGCGTGCTTTTGCCGCTGCCCGTCTCGCCGGTGACGATGAGGAAGGGCCGGTCCCTGACAGCCTGCACCAGCGCTCGCCGGTACCGGGCGATGGGCAGGGCGGCGCCCTCCATGGCGGCGGCGGCCGCCCCCGGCCGAACCCCTCAGCGCCCAACGGCCGCCGCCGCGGCAGGTAACCGCCACCCCCCGCCCTTCCCCTTCCGCGCGCGCGCCCCACGTGACCCCGCGCGCGGCGGCGCCGGCGCGCGCGCGCGCACCGATGACACCCGCCGCCTGCGCAGACGTAATGACCGAAGGCGGGGCGTGGTGCCACGCCCCCTCGGGGAAAAGCCACGCCCCTCCAGAGGCCCCGCCCCCCATAGGCCCCGCCCCTCAGAGAAGCCCCGCCCCTCCAGAGGCCCCGCCCCTCAGAGAAGCCCCGCCCCTCCGGAGGCCCCGCCCCGCCCAGGCCCGGCCCGGCCCTCCCGGGGTGGGGAGCGGGAGCGCGCGGCGGTCGCGCGCCTGGCGGGTCCCGGTTTTTTTTGGGGGGGGGAAACACTGCGTAAGCGATCCGTGCCGGGCAGGACAGCGACACTACGGGGCGGGCAGGGGAGCGGGGGGGGGAACCGCTCAGCGGAATCGCCCCTCGGCCGGTTGCCACGCCGATACGGCCCGGGGCCTGAGGGTGGCAAGCTGGGCAAGGGTACCCGGTGCTACACCGGCTGGCTTACCGCCCTGAAACGTTTGCAGCAACCTGACCCCCAAAACCTAAAAGCCGGAAAGAGGCAGGCCTTCCCCAAGGCTGCACAAGCCGCCCCTCGGCTGCTGGCTGCCCTTCTGGGGCAGCTGCACCTTCCCTCCTTGGGTGAGGTGAAGCTATTTAGACACTCTGCAGCGTAAATCCTCCATTTCTGTTAGAGACCCTCTTGTAGCAATTACCTAAAATAACTGAAAAGCTCTCGTAGGAGCACACGGAGCACCTCCAGACCCCTGTAAGCAATACATAGCCCTGTCCGCCAGGAGTGTAACAGCGTGTGCCGAAACACTGCGCGCTGGTGCATCCCTTTCCGGAAGCGTATCGTATTTATCACCTCCTAATGCTATTTCATCATTAGTAACTCAATTAATGGCGATCATATAAACTGCTTTACTTCCTGCTGTAAACTTCAAACATACTATCATTACATTTTTTTGGTGTACATTCACTGATAATTCCTTACTGGTTTTCATATATGCATATATATGCACGACTGCACGTGCACATTCTACTTGCCTGTATTTAAATCCCGTACAGCTTTTGGCACACATGGGGTACATGAGGTTTTTCAATTTCTTTGTTTTCCTCCTAGCCAGGCAATAGCAGATTTGGTTTTAATCAAACTATTTGCAGCCTGGAACTTTGTCCCCTTGGAAAATAGTACCATTCATTTAAGGATTTCCCCTCTGTCTAATAAACAGTAATGAATCACACCCTGCAATTCCCTTGTGAGGTTATCTCAGTTTCACAGATGGGAAAAGAGAAGTAAATTAAGGGGGCTGCGCACATGGCAAATCAGAGGCAGAGCCGGAGGCGACCCCAGTAATCCTCGTACAATTCCCTGCTCTAACAACTCCAAAACGTTGCGTCCCAACCCGCGCAGCTGCGCTGCCGGAGGGTGCGTTGCTGAGGGTAGCAGAGCTCTCAGGCGAGCTCGGACAACCAAAATCTGCCCTTTTCCTAAGGTTTAGCTTTACGCATAATTGCAAATCCTGTGCGGTGACAGAGGCTGCAGCTCTGCCAGCTTCCTGTGCTGAATTATTCCTGAGGATATCTATTTCTTTCTGTGTAAGCAGAGGATACCTTTTCCCTCCCGATGAGCCCAGAAATAGCGGGACAGGGGGAATATTCCTGTTCCTAGCTGTACACTAAGGTTTTACTGGCCTTCCCAAAGGAGAAGGATGAATTCCCGGGGGAATCTCCTGTCCTTGCTCTGGCCAAAATGGTCCGTTCCATGATAAACGCAGCATCCCTCGACGGCTGTGAAGAAAGCCACATCTATTAATTACACCGAACGCATGAGGACAGACAAGTGCTTTGTGCCTGGACTCTCTAAGTACGGCCGCTTGCTACAAGAAAGATCCCGACGCTTTAAATTCACTACAGACGAACAGCGTAAACCAACGCGGCCAGAGGACCAGCAGGTTTTCTGTCAGGCAGTGTTTTTGTGGCACTGGCTGTGAGCCAGTTTTCTTTGCGTTTAGTGCTTCGGAAGACAGCAGTCTCCAGCCAGCACAGCCAGGTTACCCGTAACAGCGGTCACAGGCTGCTGCTAAAAAAGGCTGCGGAAAACACGGTCCCAGCAGCAAATCTGCACTTCTGCTGGTCTAGCTTGTCTTGTTAAGCAGGTAGTGAGGGTCAGCGAATGGCTCAATCCAAGCTGGGAATTGCTCTGCCAAAATAAAATATCCATATTGGTACGCTGGAAAAGTCCTTGCAGCATCAGTCTAGCCTAAAAGCACGTCTCAGCTGCAGTCCTGCGCGTGCCCACAGCTGCGGCAGGAGCCCCTCAGCTAGATCTTGCTTAGCTGCGGCAGGTACAAACGCCGAGGTGATGGTCGCACCAATTGCTCACCTGCTTGGACCCAGACCATGCACTGACGCCCGAGCCCTGCAAGCCTGGAGGTACCGTGGGCAGCTCTGCACACGGCCACGGTCACACACCCGACCTGCAGCGAATCGCTGCTGCACAACAGGTCTCTGCACCCCGCTTCTGCAAACATTTCTGCACAAACCTTATTGTGTTCGGCAGAAGAGACCTCGCTGCAAGCCTGGAGTGTTGCTCTTGAAAGCCTGTTTTCTTTTGTCTTTAAAATTGATCTACTCCAGGCCAGCAATTAATTTTTTTTTAATACACCACTTTCACACGTCTGCCTGCATCACCCTTTTTAAATTTAACTTTGCTGTCAGCACTGCAGCTGTTTTGGAGGCCACATGCGCCAGTGCTCGCTGCTCCTGCCAAGTGCACGTATGAGTAAAAAGGCCATGGGTCTGGGTGAGGATTAGGCTTTGACTCAGCTGTCTATATGCTCGCACATGCACGCACAACGTCCGTCAGTCAGTCCGCACACACGAGCTAGACAGGTGAGGAGCTGAATACTGGGAACAACTCAGGGACGCTCTCACAAAGCCACCACCAGAGATGTGCAGCCTCCGTGGTCTAGAAAAAAGCATTTACAACAAGCTTCCAAGAAGCCCTTGCACCAGTAAAATTATTTGTACAGATATATAAAGGCAGAACTGCCCAGGACCAGTCCCCTGGGAGACTGGCCCAGCTCGCTGGAGCTCCACCTTGAGTAGCTCACTAATTTGAGGCCTTTTGTACCTGCGTGACGAAAGCTGATGGCTATTTTAAGAGCTTCACAAGCTTGTGCTTCCGTTATAACCCATGGGAGGCTTCAAATCTATTTCTGTATATTAGACATCATTCCTCTTCCATCTTCCTTATCAAATGTGCAAAATAATCAATAATTTACTTAGGCTCTACCTTGCCATTAGAGTGCACCAGGGCTTTGATTTAAATTTATTTCCATTAGAGTAAAGTAAGTGGATATCATAAACTACCACGGAATTGTCTGTCTGTGCACGCGGCAGCACCTCCTACTACCCCAAGTAGTTTTGTTTCCCAACTATTAAACCTGCGACAAAACACTGCTCTTTTTTGCTACGATAAGAGTATAGCAGAGAGCAGCTGTCTGGTTTCACAGGCTCTGGTCTCACGGAGCAGGACCCCTGGCACGAGCCCTTCCCGGGGTGTAAGCCGTTAAGAAAAGCCAGACCTCTCGTTTTAGAGCCTGCAGATGGGATCTTGATGAAGGGGGGAGGCCACGTGCCCTTGTCCCCGTCCCACAGCCCTCGCCATCCCCTGCATCGCCCCGAGTACGGGCTCTCCTGCCACTTCCCTCGTAGCCTTGGCGCCAGGGAGCTGCGACTTGTAGGTTAATTAAGAAGAAAAGAGTTAGTTCTGTGAAATCTGCCTGCCTAATACAGGAATTTGCCTGGCCCTGGTTGCTCCTAATGCTAAAAAGCAACCAAAAAGCAACGGCTTTGTGACCTTCCAGACTAGAGGTGGCATTTTCCGATTTCCTCCTGTCCCTCTGTTTAACCCCTCGGTGGCATCGACTCGGTATCAGCAGCATCCAGCAACCCCGGCAGAGCGCGTGGCAGCTGCACGTATCCTGTTAATGACTTCAATTCTTCCACTAGCACTGGAGAAAACCAAAACAACCCCAAATCCCCAGCCCTGCGTAATTGTGGCCCTGTTATTCATGTTTCTTAAATTGTTCTCCTTCATGAATTTTAATGTGCAGCCCATTTTCTTTCCACTAATCCTACATTAGGCTGGAAGCCTTTCCAGGCTGAACATTTGCCCTCCTTCACTCTTTATTCCCTGCAGCATCTTAGCTGCCGTGCGCCAGGCTCCCGCCTCCCTCCACGTTGCCTTCAGCTCAGCCGCTCTGGCCGCCAGGCTCAGCCAAGACCGAAGCGGTTTCTTACCAGATACTCGCGTTTCGTGTGTCCGTGGTGAAAGGAACAGGCCCGTAGAGTAGACACCCTCTAAGCAGCAGCTCGCTTCCTTTCTCCACGATTCGCTTATCCCTTGGTGCTGGCTGCGCAGCGTCTGGGCTCACCCCTGTCTCTGAATCTCTGCCCCGGCGCTTTCGCAAATCTCTTCTTCCTTCCAAAGCACTCTCCGCAAGGGCTCAGTCGTGCCTGTTGTTCACTGCTAAGTTCAGTAATTAGTGTCCAGCTGAAGTGATTCTTCCAAGCAGGTACCTAGGGTTGATCTGAGAAGATGAAGAATCAGGGTTGTGTCTCATGGAGTGAGAGTTCATTGAAGAGTCAGACTGAAGCAAGATGCATTTCAAATGCTAAATTGCTATGAAGATCTCAAGTCCTACCCTACTGTGTGTCTCACAAAACCCTTATTAGATGAAAAGCAAATATTGTTCGGCTTTCAGCTATAAAGTTCTAAAAATATGGGAACCTTAATGTATCAAATCCAAAGTAAGGACCTTTCTGGTCTGCCTGCAAGTGTTCCCAATTGCCACCAACTTCACATCACTCACAGAAGCAGTGGTAATATTTCTATCCCTTTACATGCAAAGTAGGCATAGTTTTTTAGGAATGCTTCGGTCTGGTGCACTGCACTAGCATGACAGGCAGAAAGGAATCTGACTTAAAATCTGATTTGACTTGGACAACACTGACCTTATGAGAAGTGTGGAGTCCCAACCAGGCCTGCAAAGCCCATCTGCTTCCTATTGCTATAACGGGCAAGCTAACCCCCTAAATCAAAACAGCTCTGAGCTCTGAATCCAAATTTTGCAGCTTGAGCCCATTTCTAGCAGTGACAATTGCTAGCCCGGCACGGACTCACCTCTTAAACTGAGCACTGGGATTTACAGTACAACACGAAACGAAGGAGACGCATATTGCTAGTTGAGCAACAGCTAAAGTACGAACCTAGGAATATATTTAGAGACAGAGATTCATGGGATGCTGAATAAATTGACCCAACTTTGCATGAAATTGTTACTACAACACTTTTATTCTTTAATGGTGTTTTGAGGGTTAACTGATGTTTGAGAACCACTCAGATACTCCTCCTGAGGAACTAATAGAAACCTGGACTATCTTTGCATGTTAAGTTTTATATTAAGTTGCAGCTTTTGCTGCTTTTAAATCTCTCCTCCTGCAGAAGAACTGGAATTTGTCATCAAAAAGATCTAATCTGTAAAGCAAGCAGCTTTTTTGACTTCTATGAGAAATAAAAGTGAGTGTAATCAGAAAAAGCCTTGTCTCTGTCCTTTAATTAGAAAGAACCTAAAGGTGGTGAAGGCAATGGATTACCTTCTCTGAGTGGAATTTGGCAACCCGTTCCCATTAGGATGCAATAAACCCTTTAAATATATAATGATTTGAGTACAATGTAGATTTGAAAATAAAGTGTGGAGTTATGCAGGTCCTATTTTTTCCCATCTGTCCACATTTACATTAAGCACAAGGTTTAGATTCTTCCCTAGACTCCGGGTAAATTATTGAATTTTTAAATGATGTTCTGTTTATAGAATGGCAATTACTCAGTATTCTGCTTTTGTTTGGAGAAGAACTCCCCTCCACTCTCTCTAATGGCTTCTTCTGATCTCATCTGACACAGAGGATTTCCTGAGCATATTAAAAACATTATTCACTCTGCCTTTTTAGCTTGGCCAAAGATTTAATGACTTCAGCATAAGAGCTATACATTGTGTTGTATTAAAATGTATTTACTCACTGATGCCTGATCCTGTGCACTCGACTTCCAACATAAGCGTGTAGGAGCTAAGGCAGTCCTCAAATAATATTCCACGATCAGGTGAAACCATGAAAAGCCAAGGAGATATTCCAGCCTGCTGCTCATCTGTACTTTAATTTGAAAAGCACAGAAATATTATTTCCAACACCCTAGAGCAGAACGTCGTGGCCTTGAAAACGCAGCCTGCATCTGGGCTCCCGGGAATCGCATCTTTTTGCAGCCTGCAGGTCCAAGTTTAGTTTCTCCCCATGTTGCAGGGCAGCATCCTGCTCCTCTGGCACCGCCAGGACCACCCAGCCCCTGGCGTCTTTCCAGCTTCTTTGCCACCTGAATCTGTCACTCACTTGAGGATTTAAAACTTCTCTGTCATGGAGCAAACCCTGGGTAAATTGCTTTGCTGACAATAATTTGAAATCTCTTCTCTTTTCCCTTCCCTTGCACTTTCACACGTTTACTTGAGATGCAGCAGTGGATACACTCCAGCAAGTTGGTTCATAACATCTTAAAAATGGAATTGCCGATCGCTGGTCCCACTCCTGTCCGCGCGGTGCTTTCCACCGGCGCGGCTCGCCGCGTGCCGCGTGCCGGCGAGCGCGGGGTCGGGGGCATGCAGTCTGATTCCGCTTTATCTTCGGTTCAAAAGCATGACAAAAAAATTATTGTCATATTTTCCTCCTTTCTTCAGTGGCCGCCCACATGCACATGAGTCGAGGAATTTTTCACCAGGCTTTTTACAGCCTTTTTCCTTTGATCGCTTTGCACACCGATTACCGTCATTTGTTTCCGGCCCCTGCCGCCAGCGAGTGCTTTAGCTGCGATACAAAGTCAAAAGGCAGCTGCTTCTGTCCTGCACTTGATCAGCAAAGTGGTTCCCTGATTGCCTGCCATTTCTACCCCAATTTCTTACTGAAAGGGCAAATATAAACCACAGGCTGTGTGTAGGGATATTTGAAGTTTTCGGAAGAGCGAGGACATGGACAGCAGCAGGCTGAGCCCGGCTCGGGCTGCAGCCCGGGGTCCTCAGCTCTGCTTCGGTGTCTCTAAGAGGGAGCTCCTGGGGGGTTTCCTGCTTTTGGGGTATAAATAGTGTCCATGAGAAACAGGGGAGCAATCACAAGCTGCAGGAATTTCTATCTGATCTCTCACGGCTCCTCCAGGCACAGGCTTCCTTCCTCGCTGCCTGCGGAAGGCATGGTGTACACCCACGCGCACGGCTCTTGCTGGAGTGGAACAGAGCCACTAGCAGCTCTTCAAGCCGTCTGTCTTTACCACCCTACAATCGATATTCCTGTGCCCTAAGAACGTGCTCAGGTTACTAGGTCCATACTCATCCTAGCTGATTTTACCTGCTTTTTGCGGTGCTTTTCAGACCATTACTCAGAGATCTTTTCCCACCTAAGAGAGGTCCATCCGCCACGGCCAGGAGCACAGGAATCGCCAGGGGATAATGTGAGTGCGTTAACTGGAATACGGACCTCTGGGTTTCAGTCTGCTGCACCGTGACAGGCATCTAACAGGAACACAGGCTGCAAGGGGACCTCCTAGAGCTGCTTGATCTCATGGCTTTTCTCCTGAAATAACTCAATTTCAGCAATGGATGGTCCTGCTGATGGTCTGAAACGTGCTTGTGGGTAGTGGTTTGCAAGAAGGTGGCTGGGCAGCTGAAAGGGCCATCAGCAATAGCACGTGAGATCCCCCAGATCTCCAGAGAGATCTGCAATCTCCAGAGCAGACCAACTATTCTGGGGATGCTGGTGATGGATACTGGGGAACTGGTGTGTTCAAGTCCCTAACACCTGAAAATCTCTGGTCTGTCAAAGGAGCACTACACGTCACAGCCAAGAAGGTCCCCAAACCCCATCTGGCTGCAACAACCATATTTTAACACCAAATGATCCGGCACAAAGACAACTAACAAAGCATCAAATGGATTTGGAGAAGCTGATAGACCCGCGGCCTGACTTAGGCACATGCTGGGGTCTGTCTGCCACCACTCATCCCTGTTGCAAACAGCCGTCAGGCCCAGTCCCCCAAGGACTTTGGTCACGGCCACACAAAACCGTTGACACCCGCTGCTCTTCCAGACCTAGGGTGAGCACGGGGTGAGGGAGCTTCCTACGTGCAGCCTTCGCCGCTGGCGTGCTGCTGGGCAGCAGCGTGTGAGACAACCCTTTGGTGCTTTCCGCTTCTGTAAATGTCACAGAGACTCACTGGTGAGGACCAGGTACCCGGGCCACCGGGATTGCTACCATCGGTCCGCAAAGTTAGCTCTCTGTTACGAGGAAATACTGCTCCGCTAGGACGGGTTAAGGTATCGTTAAGAATTACAGTTTCAGGCTATTGAAGAGTCAACATGATTGTAGTTTTATACCACATTCAGGAGGTTTTTTTTCATGCCAGTTAGGGCTATAATTCCATTTTAAATTCACACTTACATTTTGCCCTCTCTCCTGAGGCTGCCAGGAAAGCAGCAATACACCACTATTACCCTGGAGAGTTACAATCTCTGCTTAAAAACAGGTCAAAGAAATGTTTTTTCCTCACACAAAAATGTATTTACAGTCTGATATAGCTCATTTTGCTTAAAGAAACAGCCACTACCATAATTAAGTATCCGCAGGAGAACATTGTATGGCGGCCTGTGCGTCTCCTATGTGATACGTTCCTGCAGTTCCAGGAGCAAGGCACCGAAGGAACAAAATGATCCGTCTTTTGTAGAGCCTTGTGGTGTTTCAAAGCTCCTCCGCGCGCTCAGCTCCCACGACCGCTGCCGCCGCTCTCTGACAGCGAGCTGCCTTTGAGTCGTTCCGACGAGTTTCAGCAACTCTAATTTTCAAGGGGATTGGTCCAGATCATACGCAGCGCTTTCGCGGTCCCATCGTGGACGCGCGCAGACGAGAGCTGCTCTTCAGGGAGCGAGGAGCCACGAGGAGAAGACAACTCATTCCTGGTAGCTTCGCTTTCCTCAGAGGTATACCTGAGAGAGGTCAAAAACGAGCGTGAACCACAACAGCTCCAGAGAATAAGATAAAAACAAGTTTCTTTGACCAAATCTTGCCATAGTAGCCCCCTGGTAATCCTATCTCAGTAGAGCATCCCTCGCTGACCAGCCGCAGCGAGCCCACAGAGCTGTCCTCACGGCTCGGCCCTTCCCAGGCAGACGCGTCCAGACGTGGGTCCTGCCCGCAGAGCTACAGCCCCAGGCTTATCTCCAAACACACGTTTGCTACGAAACACGCTGGGTTTTCTCCACATACGTTTGTCCTTGGGCTCTCAGACCATTGCACCACACCGCACCGCTCCCGTGACGTTTGCAGAGACGTTGCACAACCTTGAAATACGAGTTAGACTTCGTCCTTACCATTTTGGGGCGACTCAGGCAGGGCTTCGCCTACCTCCGGGCTCGTTTGCGGGACAGATGTTTCTTTCGGCGCCTCTCTCGCGAGGCTGTAAAACGCAAGGCTCTTGGGGTACGCTTTGAAACACACCGCGCGGCTTGAAGGACCCGCGCCCGCGGCTTCCCAGCGCCGCGCGGTGCCCGCAGCCGCCCAAGCTCTGAAACGCTCCCGCCGGCGCTAAATCTCCTGCCCTTACCCAGAGCCGTCTCCATCTCCTGGCCCGGGTTGTGGTCGGACGTGCGAGCGGGCGCAGCCGCGTGGGCGCCGTCCCCACCCGACTCCCGCCGGCTCCAACTCCAGCAAGGGGCCGCGCCGCCCGCCCTGCGCGGGGCACGGGCAAGCTCTCGCGCAGCACGATCCCTGCTGCACACGCCGTTTGGAGATTTCAGCCGAATTTTGCGACCCTCGCGTCAGCCGCGTCCGTCCCGAGCGAGCCGCGCTCCAGCAGCTCCTCCGGAGCAGGGCGATTGCGTCCGCACACCCGTTGCCTTTGCAACGGCGTAAAACGTAAATCAGTGCTAGCGCACGCTTGAAGCGGCTTCGCCAACAGCATTTAGGCTGCGTTGCCCTTTGGACGGTGCAAAACTACGGGTGTAATTGCAGTTACTGTTTGCTAGAGAGCAACGCATTTTCACGGTAGATTTAATTTTACTTTCTAGTACTCCGTTTTTTTCTTCCCCTTAACTTATACAGCAAAAAACAAGCCGTAAAATAACTCCTCTTTCCCTAGTCGCTACGCAAACGCTGGGCGTCTTTTAACGTCACAGGCAACAAAACAAATGCAAAAAGTGGAGCGATTATCAAGGAAAAGGAACAACTGGAAATCAGCTGACTGTAGGTAAAATTTTACCTTTTTTAAGCAAAAATCGGCATTGCTTGGAGATGCCCAAGGGAAAATGCAAATATGTGGAAATTCATGTGGAAATAAAAAAAAATAAGAGGAGCACATAAGGTTGTAATTCAAAATGATCTTGATAAGTAGGAAAAATTACAGCTAGGATGGCAGGCAGCAAGCGCCTCGACTTTTGAAGTCCGACACGCAGCAGCGACCGGCCGGCAGAGTTCAGGGTCTGCAGAGCGGGACCCGGGGGCGCGCGAGAGCTCGCGGTGCCTCGCGGCGGCCGACGGCCGCGAGCTCCCCCCAAAGCCGCCGTTTTCCCGGATTTTAGAGGCCGGAGCGCTGCGTGGCAGGGAAGGGGGCAACCGTCCTTGGCGCCTCGGTCCCGACGCGGAGGAGGTGGGTAGAGAGATGATGTCTCCGGTCCTCCTCTCCTAGGAAGCGAGATCCTCGCCGGGCGTCCCGGGTCGGGGCACCGCCGGCGCCTCTCGCTTCGGGCTGAGCGGCGGCCGCCGGAGACCGCTCCGAGCCCCGTCCCAATTATCCTCCTCCTAACGACTTTCTGAACCCGGCAGGATTTCCTTAATTACAGCACGCGTTAAACGTTAATCGAGGAAGCGATGCTGCAGGCGTCCGCGGCAAAGCGTCCCTCCTGCTGAGCACCCGAACGAGGCCGAAACGGGTCACCCAAAGCCCCGGGGCTGCCGGCGAATGCTGGATACAGCAAAATGATATAAGTAAAAGCACTATGTTAATGCATGCA
Source organism: Rhea pennata (assembly GCF_028389875.1). Lineage (NCBI taxonomy): Eukaryota > Metazoa > Chordata > Aves > Rheiformes > Rheidae > Rhea > Rhea pennata. The sequence continues at coordinate 3,818,334 of NC_084682.1, forward strand.
GACAGCAGAAGGAAGGAAAACGAGACAAGCCGTGGTCACGAGCCAGCATTGCTTCCCCGGCAGGGCCGTGGCAGGAAGGCACAGCCGAAAGGGCCTGAGATGTGCTTTTACTGGAGCTGCTCCCTCCGTGGAAACGGCAGCCGGCACCAGCGGAGCCGCGTTTGCGCTCGGTGGTGGCCGAAACGCCGTGTGGGAAGCTGCGGGCTGGCCCTTTCGCTTCCTACTGGAGAGAGGAAGCTCTGATCTACTGCTCGGCGTGAGGAACCAAGCGCCACCGCAACGGGAAATTGCAACCTGCCAAACCATCACAGCTGTGTGCAAAAAGATAAACAGGAGTCTCCCGCTGCTCTCCATGTATATGTGCACCGGAGCTGGTTAAGCATCACTAAATAGAAACATCACTCCCAGCTCTACCTGCTGCATTCAGATATATGCAAATATATGCGTGCGATGATTTGCAAGCCGAGCTAGCCTGGGTCTTTGCTTCGGCGCGGGGAGGAGACCTCTCTTACTGCCCAGGACAAGAGCCCTGCCGTGGTGCCCCCAAACAGCAGCGGCATCCACAGCGGCTAAATCAGGAGCGGATGGGATCCGGGGAGGGCCGAGGTTTCCATCGGCAGCGGACGGGTGGGCTCCGATGGCGCGAATGAGGCCGGGCAGCATGGCCAGCTCTCCGATGTATTTTCCATCCTGAGCTCCTGTGAACAAAGACTCATAATCTGAGGTGCGACTTATATGCTACAACCCATAAACACCTGAAAAATGTCTTTAGAAATGCCTCAGACCTCTCCATAATGCTGCTACTGTGGAGCTGTAAGAGCTCTTTGCGTATCCTGCATGCATGCCCCCAGCTGAATTCTGCCCGGGAAAAAATAGCAAGACCAGGCAATTTCTTATAAGCCCACTATAAACGCATTCTCAATTCAAGAGTGACCAGAGAGGTAAGCAAATATTTTTCTGAAAAGGAAATTACATTGTGTTTACACCTAATGCTGTTTGCTGAAGAACTGCCTGGACTCAAATTCCACCCTGCTGAATATTTACCCAGCTGGAGAAGAAGTTCAGCAGTGTTCAGCTGTGTCGGGCATGATACAGCTCAAGAATTGAGCATTTATGCATATAGGAAGCCCTGTGGTTTGGTGAACTGAGCACAGGCCTGTGATGCTGGAGACCTGGCTCCTGTTTGCTGCATCTTGTTTTGGGGAAGCCGTGATTTATCAAATAAGGGGCTGCTGTTTTAGCGTGTTTGCACAGCATCCAACACAGTGGTCTCCAGGTGTCAAAAGGGAGGGGAGGTAAAAAGTAGTGATTTACAGCAGGAATGCCCAAATTACCGGCCACCTTATGGATACAGAAAGTGTACCTCCCCAATCAAAATAAATAAAGTGAATACATCTTAAAACCAAACACACGTGCGTGCCTGTACTTTAAATTAATTTTGAAATATTACCAGTAATTTAGTCCTAAATACATCCTCACCCAAATCTCACATAAACACGTAATGTATGCCATAAATAAGAAAAGCATCAATTCCTGACATAAAAAAGGCTTAGTGATCCGAATCAAAATAAATCTATATCAAACTTAATGAGAAACAGAGCTTCTAGGGAAAATAACGTTTCAGAATAAAAGTAAAATGGCCTAGAAAGTAGAGTTTCCCCGGATTTTGCGGGCTCTCAGCGTCCCCCTCCCCAGCTCGTGCGGCACCGCTTGGCCCTCCCGGCGCGCTGCCTGGGCGCTGCGCTTCGCTGGATTTAAATCACTTTGCAATCCACCTGCGCTCTAATTTATCTTCAGCAGATTACAGTCAGCTACTCGTGCGTTTTAGTTTTAAGCTAACCTAGGCAGCAACCTCACGGCAAGTTGGCTCGGGCCGGACGCCCGGAGCTGCCGGGCTCAGCGGGGACGAGGCCAGGTGGCCGCTGGTTGCAGGTCTGGGGACGACGGGGGCCGTGCGCCTGGCTGCAGACACTTTCTTCCTTCTTGTCCTAGTTTGGTGATTTTTAATCACATTTGCTGACATCTAAAATTTTACCAGGGAGCCACACTCCTGTATTTAATTTAAGCCAACTCACAACAGGCTTTTGTAGATCCTCTCCAACGCCATGCAGCTCTTAGGGACCCCGTATTGAAAACAACCACCCCAGCCAGCACACCTGAATGTGAATTTAAGCCATTTCAGCCAATACAGCTGAGACAGGAACAGTTAATCAACACAAAAACGTCGTCGTATTTTTCCCATATGGTTTTAGCCCCATCAAGAGCTTCGGGCCGCAGAGCCGCAAGCTGCGGTCGCAAAACGCCCCGTCACCTCAGAACGGGGCTAAATGGTAAAAAGTGAACCCAGCCCCCCTGAGAAGGGGGCACGTTGAACACGTGGTGCACAGCACCCGTCTCCTCGCCCAGAGGCACCCGAACCGTTCCCGCACGGCTGGACCCGTCCTTAGCGCTCGGCCGCTTGCTCGCGCGCCGCCCGCGCAGCCTCCCGCGCCGGCGTTGCCTCAGGACGCTCCTAACGCCGATAAACCAGGAAACTGAGTGCAGCAGCCCGAGGAAAAAAAATATTACAAGCCGACATAACGTATGCAGTTGTGAATTTCGCAAAGCTGTAAAACATCCCGGCGCATTGGGCGAGCAAGAAAGCACGCCGGGCTGTTACCGACGGCAGCGCCAGGCGTGGCGCAGCTATTCCCCTCCGGCCCCGAAAGCGCCGGCTTGCGCTAAAACCCGCTGCTGCGAGCGATTGAAGGCTAGCGACCCCAAAAGCTCCTCGCTGCTCCTCTAGAGACCTTTCGCTTTGTACCAGGCGGCGCTAATCCTGGCCCGCCGCACGTGCCACACGGCACGTCCCCGCGGCCGGCCGCTGGGAGCGAGCGGCCTCAGCTGCAGCCTGCCCGCGGCCGCTGCCAGCGAAACGCGGCGGACGCCCGCAAGGGCGAGCTAACGGGTGCCTTGCTGGGGGATGCAGCGTGGATTTAAAATCGGTTTTACAGCTAGCGGAGCGGACCTTTAAGATCGCGTTTAAAACCTATCCCGTCTGGCCCCTGGATTGCTTTCTGTCTCCCCGGACAAGAAGGGTGGGGAGGCAAACGCGCACGCGAGCAGAGCGAGCTCCGGTGAGCTATCTCAGCCCCCGGCGTGGCGCGCCGGGACGGAAGTGCTGCCGGGAGAAAGGGCTCTGCCCGCCCAGGGGATTTCCATCCCAAAGCAGAGGTAGCTCAGATCATGGCTCACTTCTCCGGCAGATGCAAATTTGCAGCACCCTGAAAGCAGTCGCCTGTTGTCTAAATATTTTCCTTGGACTGTTGATACGGACAAGTCAAACAGGCTCTTGCCTGCGCAGCGGTTTCAGGTAGCCCGTGCTCCAAGCGCTCACGAGTTGCCTCTAACTCCTGTGCTCATCAGCCTGGAAAGAAGCAGGAAGCTTCCACGGGCCGACGGCTGCCAAAGTTCACTTTTCAGTTCCTCCAACTTCAGTGAGAGCTCGTGCAACGAAGCCTCTTGCAAAATCCCTGGAAACGCAGAGCTGAGCTTTGCCTCGTGTTAATCATTGAACCGTGCAGTGCGACGGTTTTGCCAGGCTTGGATGCATTTTAATTGTAATATCGAGCACATCTCAAAGGGAAGAGGATACTGGTACATCAACTTCTCTCTGCAATCAGTGCAAGACTCACGAACTACAAACTCCTTAATTTAGATCTCCATGCCTTTCCTAAGCAACGTGCACCTGCTTTTTACTGCCCTAGCCACTTACAATCTATTGTCCCAAATATTCCTATCACCCCTGACAGAAATTGTATCCGTCAAAAAATATTCTCCCGTCCTCCTGATAAAAGCTCAGCAGTTGTTGATTTTCTCCGGGGCTGGCTGTGGCTTTCTTGCAACACCCCGATTTCCTCCCCGCGACACACGGGCTGCAGCACTGCGACAGGCTGGGGCAGCCCGAGCTTTTGATTTCTGTAACGGGTGTTTCTAAGAAGATACGAGGTGCCCAAGGAGGAGCACGGGGGCTGCCCCGACTGCAGCAGGCGGAGGCCAGTGTGGCCTCCCCAGCACCTACGTGCTCCTCGCCCGTGGCTCCGGCCGGGAGAGGTCGCTTATGTCCCGGGCCGTTTCCCAGCCCCGTGGGAGCAGGCGGGAGGCAGGAGTCCGTCCGGAGCGGACAGACCCCGGGCCACCAGGACGTGGTCCAGACCTCCCTCGCAAAGCCCTTAATCAGATTTCACCTGCGATTAGCTCAAACACATTTTCAGCCTCTGGTTCAAAATAGCTTTTCCTGCTAGTGAGCAAGTAATCTAACACATAAATGCCTTCATTCTCCCCCAGGCCATGTCTCCTAGCAAGGGGCTTTTTTCCCCCCTAAGACTCCAACCTTGTCTAGTTTCCAGACTTTCTTAAATTGAGAAACCAGGATACAGAATAGCCAGGGTAGATGTTCGCAGTCAGTAACGGAGGTTGCTGCAGGGATGGGGACCGAGACTGTGACCCCCATACACTGGACCAAACCGAAGCCTGGCCGGGTGCAGCTTGGATACGGAGAACACGACTAATCCGATTAAATCTGAATTTCTGAGCAGTCTGCACTTGGGGGGGAGTTCACAATCTGCAGAAGCGATTTAACTCAGGAATGTGTGCAGTCAGAGGTGAGCACCGTGCAGCCACCGCAGAAACACGGACGCAGGGTGCTGCCATGGACCAAGCCCTGCCTCGCACTGGCTCCTTCTTCTCCTAACAGCAAAAGGAGCTGAAGAAATTCAGTGGTTTGGGGGATCATATCCCAAAGGCAGCATTTAAATAAATACCTAGAGGCCAGGAAAGACTTTTTTTTTCTTTTTTTTCTTTTTTTTTTAAGGAATCTAATCGATGGTAGCTTGGATGCTAGCAGCAGAATAATAGTCTGCAAAATTATCTGTGTCAGTAAGATTGCTGTTTCCCAACCCATGGCCCTATGCAGTACATGAGCTGGGATTAGGGTTCATCACCAAGGAAGTCAAGGTGAAAGTTTGGGATCATAACCAAAGATGATGGCTAAGTTGGGCCAAGAACAGCAATCACAGACAGCTGTTCACCAAGCTGAAGAATATGCTCTACAAACACCACTTTCCGTGGAAAGAAGTCAGACTAACAGAAAAGTGTTATTACAGGGAGCACAGGTGGGATGTTAAGTAGTTCTCCTCAAGCCATGCAGACTCTCACTCATAAGTGTTCAAAAGGTTAAATTCATCATCATAATTCTGCAAGCAGGAGCCACATTAGTAGATGCTACTCATCACAGCAAATGCCTGGCTTTCCTCCTTCTCCTCCTCCTCCTCCTCCTCAAAAAAAAAAAAAAAAAAAGGCGGCTTCTTGCAAAAAACAAGAAATTACCACCAGGAAAGCAAGAACATTCTCACTTTCTTGAGTATGTAATTTAATAATCCCATCAAAATAGAGTTATTCTAATCCAACTGTGAAAGGTACAGACTGTCCAGTGTTATGGTACATAACAGCCACTTCTAAAACTGCAGCTGCAGTTTGAACTCCTGTACGACAGTTTTAAACACAGCTTTAGACTAATCAGGACATTTCTGTCCTATTAATTAATTTTTCAAGAGGTGAATGCCCAGATATACTCATATAGCAGCCCTCAGATATGTCAGCTAAGTTCAAAATTGGGCATCGTCGCAATAGGAATCTATCAAAGACAACTGTATCAAGATGCTTAAGCAGAGAAGCTTTTGCAAGTGATTTGCAAGTTTGTTCACAGCACAGCACTCAAGCAAACATGGGGCTTTAATGAGTCAGACATCCCTCAGGACACTCAGCACATTCCTGCAAGGTACAGGGAACAGTCTTTGATGCAGAAGGTGGAGAAAGCAACTGGAAGAGCCATGGCTTTATATTTCAGAGCACAAAGAGGAGCACAACCCAAATGACATTAACTGCACAGCCCTAGAGATTGTAATTCCCAGGAAAGAAAGGAAAACAGCAAAACAACATGAGATCAAGGAAAACCAGAACTGGAAGGGCGGGTTTTCCTTTCCATCGTGTTTAACTGGACAACACGAGTGAAAACAGGAATGGTGTTCCCATACACAGAGGTCAAGTCAGTTCACATTATGCCTTCCAGACTCGTTGGAAAAAAAAATACTCAAAATCCCACAAAGCCATAGCCAAACCCCAGTAAGCAAGCAAACCCAAAGATCTATCCTTGGACGATGCTCTCCGCTAGATGAATCTTGTACAGGAGCTGCAATTATTGACCTAAGTACTTACCATTTCTACTATTTCAGATTAAAATAGAAAGATACTTCATCCATGGATATACTGTAGGTCACCAGCAATACAAATAAATATTAAAAAGAGGTCATCTGTGCTATTTTTGTAATGGATTGCTGGAGCTGATCCAGAACAGAGCCATCCCATCATTTAAAATGATGGAAGTACATTTCTGCAAGTCTTAATAGCAGATTCTTTCCTTAATAGTCCCATTTATATGATATTATCCACATTCCCAATATGTTAGAATCATTTTAAGTAATGCAATATTAAAGTCATTTGTAGCAGAGAAACAGTCACGGATACAAGCTAAAATTAATTGGTCATGCAGCCTGGGAATCTTGGAGCCATGGCTTTTCACCAGTTGCAGCTCTGCAGGCAGAGGCAAAACCTCTCCTTACCGTATTTGTTCTTCCATGTCTTGCACTGAAGCTTTGCCACCCCCACTTTGCTCAAAAAACCATAGCCTGGCTCCACAGTGTTTTGTTCAGCAGTCTGAATACCCTATCAGCTCCAGTTCCTGGGGAATAACACACACAATCTGCAAACTGGGGCATTTGGATTAAGAGGAAGATGCTCTTACGTTACTCATCTCTACAGAAAGTGTCATTTCCTACCGTATGCTACATTTTGGCTTGAAAAGCCTAACCAGCAGGACTTAACAATGCACAACTTCATTAAGTTCATAAAAGGTGCAAGAGAACTGGCTAGTGGTCAGATCTATTTGTTCATATTTGCATAAATGCTCACAAAAGGTACATGCAGAGGATGTTTGGTATTTTCCAATAGCAGATTTCCTTCCTTGCAAAGATCTGTGCCCTTGCAGTTCCTCACCGCTTGCCAGGCACTGGGGCACCTCAACTGAGCTGCGCAAGGGCACTGTCACGGGAGATGGCTCTCAAGAGCTTTGCTTGGGAAGTGAAGCATGGCTGGCATTTAAGCAGCACCGTCATTCCAGAAGAAGTTCCTTCCCAAACATACCATGGGAGCGTCTCCAGAGACCAGTAAAGCCTGGGGATAGGCGGACGGCAGCCTCCTCCTGGGATGAGCGGTGCCCTTCTGATGAGCACAGTGGGAATTTTATTGGGAAGGCGGTGGTTTCTAGGGCAGCCAGATGCCTTGGTAGCTGCATATATGGCACTACAGCTTTGGTACCATAGCTTTCTCATCAGTGAGAATCAGAGTGCATATTAACGAGCTGAAATGTAATAGATGAAGGCTCCTTAGCTAGCAGTTAAAATTCATATTTACTTAATGAAGTGTTCATTATTTTGCCCTCCAGGCGTGAATGCTAATTGCATTAACGTTTCACATCGCAAACGATGCACCTTTGGTTAGGTGGTGGCGGAGGTGTGAGTCCTCCGGGGTAACCGTGTCCTGCCCAGGTGTGAGACAGCCACAGCTGGCTGTGGGCTCGGCACCGCTGGCGGGCTCCTCACCGCCGCACCGCGTCCGGGGGAAGATCCCCAACGTCCCTCAGACTCAAGGTTGGAAGCTTCAAGAAAAGCCCTTTGAGGGAAGCATGGATCCTGTATCCCTGTTCCGATGGGGAAAGGCAACGGTTAAGGAAGCAATTTGGCAAAGTCTGGCGACATTTGCCAGAGGATAACCCAGAACTTCAGCTCTTCCGACAGTGGGCGCATTGTAGAGACTCCCGATTTCTGTCCTAAAAACTGCACAAAAATAGCCCATTTATGGGAAAATCCTTTTCAAAGTGGAAAAGAAAACAACACTCAGAGTTTAAGAAGGAAACAGAGCTATATAAACGTGCACTCCTATAGTCTTGTGTTATTTCTGTAAAGAGTCCAAGAGTGTTCACAGAAATCCTTCGCAACACACATTTCCACCGGAGGAGGCTAGGCCACTAGCTACGTATTTTATTTTTTTCCCCCAGCATTTTATTTAACATAATCTGAAGTTTCCATACATGGAGAACAAAATGTCTGCTAAAAAAAAAAAAAAAAAAAAAAAAGAAGAAATAAGATTGGCTCTGCAACAGGCAGCTATGATCAGAAGCCACTGGTTTATTTTTGAGGACATGAGTCATAAATAATATGGCAGAATGGAAAAAATCTTCTCTCATTTTTTTTTTTTCATGGAAGATAATAGGACTTTCAACCAAATACACAAATTTCGGAGAAAGCAAAGCATTGCCTGTGAGGGAGGCAAAAGGAAAATGTCAGGTTTTAGCAATTTTTCCCCTCAGTGTTTTATTTTTGACATCTTTCCCCTTTTCAACAAAAAGGCCAGCGTTTTACAAGAGGCAAATCTAACCGAGCCCCCCCTCCCCCCGGCTCACATCAGCTCCGAACAGGCGCCGCTCCCCAGCAAGGGATCCCGGCGCCGTCTTTTAAAATCATTTTCCTGACCCGCGTTTACAGAGGGGGAGCCCGACGGCAGGAAAGACGCCCGGAGAGCCGCTGCTCCTCCTCTCGCCCGGTCGCGCCTGCCGAGATCACCCACCTCTCGCCACATCCGCGTGCGACGCCCGCTAACATGGCCCAGCCGGGCCCTCCAGCTGCGATCCCAGTGCCATCGCTAACCACTGCCTTCTCTGCCCTTTGCTGCCCTCCTGATACCATTTTCTGCCCTTTGCTGCCCTCCTGACAACATTTTCTGCCCTCTGTAGCCTTCTCAATGCCATTTCCACCCTTTGCCGCCCTCCCGGCCACCATTTTCTGCCCTTTACCACCTTCCTGACACCATTTTCTGCCCCTTTGCCACCTTCCTGATGCCATTTTCCACCCTTCCCTGCCCTTCCGCTGCCATTTTATGCCCTTCGCCGCCCTTCTGCTGCCATTTTCCGCCCTTCACCGCCTTCCTGCCACCATTTTCCACCCTTCACCACCTTCCCACCACCATTTTCTGCCCTCCGCCACCTTCCCGCCGCCATTTTCCACCCTTCACCACCTTCCTGCTGCCATTTTCCGCCCTTCCCTGCCCTTCCGCTGCCATTTTATGCCCTTCGCCGCCCTTCTGCTGCCATTTTCCGCCCTTCACCACCTTCCCACCACCATTTTCTGCCCTCCGCCGCCTTCCCGCCGCCATTTTCCACCCTTCACCACCTTCCTGCTGCCATTTTCCGCCCTTCCCTGCCCTTCTGCCACCATTTTCTGCCCTTTGGTGCCCTCCCACCACCATTTTCCGCCCTTCGCCACCATTTGCTGCTCTCCAGAAAATCTCTGCAGCCTCCCATCGCCGGGGCAGCAGTGAGACTTGAGCATGCATCTCCCAGAGCTTTTATTAAGCTTAATTTATTAAGAGCCGCCGCTGCCCCTGGTCCCTCTGCAGTAGTTGAAGAGGCCGCGCTGTGAGGCCACCGCGAAGGCTCGCCGGCGGCCGCGGGAGCTGCCGGCGGTCGAGCCACCTCCGAGTGACATTTCCCTGGCGTGCGAGGCGCTTTCGGCGGAACGTGTGTCTCGCTATGCCAGTCAGCTACGGGCGAGCAGCCTCGCCTGCTATTTATACCCCCAGCCAAAAGGTGGGTAAAAATAGCCCTGGCGTGTTTGTCGGTGTTAAAAAACACTACTGTAAAACCTTTCTTTCGGGGAGAAAAATCTCCTGTCTCCACTGAGATCGATCGTCCCTGTGGGGGGCAGAAGGACAAATGCCCTAAAGTGCCAGATTTAGTTCACTGAAGGTTGTAAAGTGCTTCAGTATCAAGGCAGAGAGTGAGAGGAGGATGAAGGAGCACGTCAACTGATAACTGAGAAGCAGCTTGAAGCATCTTTTTCAAACACCCCTCATCTCAAAAAAAAAAAAAAAAAAAAAAGGGCAGAAGACCAAAAAGCCAGTCACAAATGTCACCCATCTCCCAGGAAAGTCCCATCGCGATGGGACACTGCAGACTGGGTCCATCTCTGTTTGCAACCACCATGTCAGTGCAATAGGAGACACCTCAGGACAGGAGCCATCCTGCACGGTGGCCTGCGAGGTGTTGAGTTGCTCTTGAACCAGGATTAAAGGCCACTAGTCCTGCTGTATTTATAGCCACATGATTGTCTTTTGAAAAAATCGTGACCGGTCGGATCTAAAGGGAGCTCTGAAAGCCACGTGCAGCGTCTCTCCGTACAGCTGGGCCTTCAACAGGTCACCCCGGCCCCCAGGCTGAAGAAGGCAGCTCCTGTGGCCATCGTTATTCCCATCTTGGCATCACCAAAGCAATGTGGCGGAAGGAAGGAGCTTTACTGTACAAGCATCTCTCCCTCTCAGCCTTGCCACTGCCATGCCAGCAGCCTCCTGCCCTGGAGCGGAGGGCCAAGGTTGCTGCCACCGCTTCCCAAAGCCTCCTCTGTCGCTGTCTGAGTCAGCTTATCTGCACTTTGCTATTAATAGACTGCTTTAAGCTTGGTGCACTCTAATTGCAGCTTAATAATACATCTAATGCAAGAAAGTGAGAGAATGGCCCTGTATTGCAAATATAGCCCATTTGTGCTTGCAGCACAGGGACCGTCTCTCTCCTTCCTCGCCCACGCTGGCAGCCAGCACCGGGAGCAGAGGAAAGAGCGATTTGGCTTCCTGAGGAGCCCTCGACCGATAGCCTCAGCCCTGCTGAGCTGCAACTGCCGGCACAAAAGCCTCCCAACCAGAACGGCTCGCTCTGCACGTGCGGTGTAAATGCACCTCAAGGCCACGTTGAGGGTCTGGCACTTCTCCACTTTCCTCCTAAGCAGAATCAAAGGGCTGACGTGGGAGGGCAGGCGCTTCCTGGGGAGCACTGCTGGGACGTACCCTGGAGTCTTTCCTTCTGCTCTTACTCACAGGGCTGCCAGGCCAAGAGGCCAGATTGTCTTTTTTGCTGTCCATGATGGGAAATACTGAGCACAATGTTTTTTGCCATAGGGAACGTCCCTATAGGACTTAGATCCAAACTGGCACTGGTAGCTTGCCATGACCATACAGAATTAAGTTTGTGAACAACAAGCAAATAACTCTCCTACCAGGGAGCAGTTGTGCAGTCAATTCCCAGCAATCTCCGGAGCCACACACAACGCTCTGCTCTAATCAAACCGTTTTTTTTTTTTCCTACCAGCCATATTCAAGACAATCACGTCCATGACCTCTTGCCAAACGATGTAATGTCTCCCCATGTCTGAACATGGGGCTGGTTTAGATGCAGAAGGGAAGGTCCTATTCAGCACTGCTGGCAAGCACTCAGCCTTGTGGAGCAGTCAAGCACCGTGCTGCGCAGTCTGGAGCAACGCCTGCAGGTTAGCAGGGCTCTCTGCTGCAGCATCGTGCGCCCCCTCAGCCGTCGGCACCTTCGTGCCATCGGTGGAAAGTATCGCGGTGTGCTCTGCAGTTGTAAGCAGCCTCATGGGCTCAGCAAAAGCAGCAAGGTTTTCAGGGAGGGGTGTGTGTAGGGGAGGGAAATGAGGCAGAGAACTAGACTTTCCTCTTAGTCACATATTAAAATTAGAGTCAAAACAGGGACAAAGCCCAAGTTCCTTCATGGCTGGTTCTGCTCTAGGCTCTTTCTTTTCCAAGATAAAACGCTACAGCAGCAGTGGGCTTGCATGACCTGGGGCAAGCAAGGCTGTGCTGTGCATTAACTACACTGTTATCTAGTGGTGCTTTTAGGCTGCTGGATGCAGCCTTGCCCCGCTGGCAAACCACCTTTCTCTGCTCATGTCCGCTATTAAGCTCTGACATAAGGCAGCCAGTTGGGCTACCCCAAGGATCCATTCTGGGCAGCATTCAGTGAGTTAAGGCTCTCCAAAGCCATTTTAAGATGCCTATATTGAGATGCTTTAAGCTGATTTGCAGAAGGTACTTAGCTGTGCCTGTTTCGTTAGCAGCGTGTTGCAGTAGGCAGAGATGCACAAACTGGTCTTCACTGAGCACACACAGACCTCGCAAGCTCCTTTTACACATGTTCAGTCACCCAGGGGAGCATGACTCAGAGCTGCTTGGGATCACGCCGCCGGCACGCGAAGCGGCGGAAAGGATTCGTAGGGTCTGTCACAAAAGGCAGCCCCCCGTGCTGACCGAGTCAGCGCACCCAGCGGCAAGGATGGGGCCACGCAGGGCCGTGCGGGCCCACCGACAGCAGCCGGGTCCGTCGCTGCAGGCACGGCCGGGGCACCTTGCCACCCTCCCCGGGCACGGTGGCAGGGCAGCACGACAGCAAGCGGGACCAGTCCTTGCCCCACACCTCTCCACAGTCGCAGAGACTGGGGATCGCATGCTGAGAATATTTTGCCCACCCCACTCCCTCTTCTGAATTCCAGTTGCTAAAATAACTCTCTCGCAACCCCGCACACCTCCTGCAGGCCCGCAGCAAAGTGACTTTTCCCAGGCCACGCAGCCACTCAGAGGCAGACCTTGGTTAACATGCCTTGCTGGCATTACAAAGCTGCAGGCTTTTTATTCTCATCTTGCTTCACGAGGACCTAGAGCAGGGTAGGATGTACCAGCCTTTCATTTGTTTGCTGGAATTTATTGCCTTGTAACCTAAACCAAGGAGGAACAGCTGACTACAGTGGAAACCAAATCCCTCTTCTTGTGCACACATGCATATCCATGGGACACAGGTACTTGTTTAGCTGCCCTTTCAATGTAGTAATTGCTTGTCTTGACAACAGATGATGGAAACAGTTAAAGCAAACAAGAGCTTTTTGGCTTTTTGAGTAACTCAGCAGCAGCTGCTCGCATATATCAGCTTCAGGGGTTTGTAGTAACAAGTCTAATTACAGAACAGAGGCCAGGAGCAATCCTGCACATACCCAGTGTTCATTTCCAGGCTACCGCCACATGCCCAAAGGACCAGCCTCACAGTTTTTGGAAGTATCATCATATTTAAGGCCTTCCTGCTTCGGTCCGTGCTGGGCAGAAGTAAAGACCATCTAACATTTATTTCTTATGGATTCAAACATCAGAGTCTAGATCACACACTGAATATATATACACACAGGTTGTGCTCCTGCAATGACAAAATAACATTCTGCTGAAGCCAGGAACTCAAATCACATTGAGCTTGCTGGGCAGGCAACAAATTGTATTTCCCATTAGCGGAACCTCTTTGCCCACACCGAAGGGCGCACATGGATTGTCTGTTTGCAATTGCTTCTTCCTTGGCCTTAGTTCTGACCTAGATTACCATCTCCTTAACATAGCCTGCTCTTCCTCCCACGTAGTCACCGATTCCTCCTCAGCTGCTTGTGTCTGACCTTTCAGGTGCAGCTTTTCTTGTTATGGCCTGAACTACATTTTGAGTTCAGGGCATTTAGCACCTGGCGTGATTAGGTCCTTTCCAAAGAGGGCCAAGTTGCTATTTCTGACACTTTGGGAATTAAAGGCACGCAGAGTGCCCAGTCAAGAGCAGCAGCATTGTAAACTGCAGGCTACTGGTGCAGGGCAAAGGGACGGGCCCCAGTTGTCTGCAGCAGCGGGATGATGAGGGATGGCATCAGCTCACTCAAAACAACCTCAAAGGAAGCACTGTTTTGAATCTAATCAGAGTTTCAAATGGATTTTAGAACCGAAGCCACCAAGAAGCAAAGCATTTTATACCACTCGTTTGGATTCACAGAAGCAATTCTGGCATTTAAGTTAACACCATTGTATCAGCTCAGAGTGTTGGCAGGTTGCAGTTTCATCTAGCAGAAAAGATGATTCATAAAAATGCAATAGCATGTGTCTGAAATGGACATGCTCCCTTTGCTATTCAAAGGAACTGCTCTACATTCTAATGTTTAAGGAACACTCACACCCTGCGTTCTCTTTCTCTTCTAAAGTACAAGCTCCGCTTCCCAAGCGTAAGTTTTCTTTGCTTCTGGACTACTGTGAATCGAACCAGAAAAATTTCACCTGCTAAAAGCCTGAAGTGGGCATTTGACTTCCAAATATCCAAATATGCCAGACAGCTTTACCAATGCTTTCTTTGTTTTAACTGGTAATTTAGCATTACAAGTAACAGATGTCCCCTACAGTCACTGCAACATGACTACACAAGACACAGAACTATAAACTAAATTCTACCAGCAAGCAAAACCTGCATTCATGCCACTTGATTTTTTGCTCCAGTAGGACAAGCTTCATGCTGATGCACATAACTGTATTATTTGGCTCTGGCTGTATTAAACTGCACAGGCTTCCAAACTGGCTGGATTTTTCACAGGGGCTTGTTGCTCCTCATTTTGTTGTGAAAACAAAAATGCACCAAGACAGAAAACACACAGCTCCCGGGGACAGAGCGAGCACCTGAAACGCTTCCGCAGATCTGTTCCCAATTCCCCAAGCTCTATGTAAAGCTTTGGGAGGTTATCTGGCAACTCAAAATTTCTGGACTCATCTGACAGTCGCATGTGCTGCTAGAAAACTGTACTAATAAAATCCTAACAAAACACTAGGAAATTATTCAATAATTCAATTTCAATAGGAAATTACTTAACAGACCCAAGCTCGAGCAATGGCATTTTATTTCAGCAGTTTGATGTTACTATTGCTTTTTGGAAAAAGTCTTGAAGTAGTGTAATTCCCCAGAAAATGCCATTCCCTCTCTCCACAGTTTAAGGAAAGGTAACATCTTCATACACAGTAACGCAGTATCAGGCTGGCGAGTACTATATTCCTGTTTCCTTACACTTCCTCCCTGTCTCCGTATCCATTTGCGGTTTCATCTTACACTAAATGCTAACGGTCGGGGCTAAGGATCATCTTTTCGTTCTGTCTGCACGCTTTGTGCAACGCCTCCCTCGTCCGTGACTACAGCCTCTGAGTCCTGAAGTAACACATGGGCACAACAGGACACTGCTCTGCACTGGCAGATACTAGAAAAGAGGGTTTATCTGATTGTTTTCATGCTAACAGCTAACATCTACTGAACAACCAAATTTTGTCGCTTGTAGTCATTTTAAAATTTACACAGTCTAGAAGACTAAAATAGAAAGGTGGACTCACGTTTTAGTACTTGAAAATTTTATTTTCTCAAATGAGCACCAACACATATTGTAAATATGACAAACAATATGCCTCCCTCTAATACTGAAGAACTATATACAATGTACAAATACATGAAAAGGTGAAAAACAATTATCTGAAAACAAACAATTGCATTTATTACTGAAGCAAATGACCTGAAAGAATATGCCAAAAAATAAAATTAAAACAAGATCAAAGAAATAAAAGTATACACACAATTTGTAAACACAAGAGCATCAACAGACAGGCTGGTATTGGAAATATTGTCCTTTAGTTTTGTCAGTGGGGAAAGCATTCCCATATCCTTACGAAAAACAAAACAAAGGATACATACAGTTCATAACTATGAGAATAGCTTATTTGTAATTGTACCTTACACAATGCCATTCTGCTTGCATTAAATACGTTGATTTTTTAATTCAATGTGATTTTGTTTCCCCTCTTCTGTTTATTCTTTTTAAACAGGATTCTTCAAAATCTAACATTATTGTTTCTGAACATTTAATTTCAGAGACCTCTCACTTGGTGAGAAGAGCTCTTTCCCACTGAGTTGAGCTCTGGTTCTTGCAAATCTGTTTACCCAACCGGGTGTTTGTGTCTCATCTATTCATCCAAGAACTGGTTCACACCGAAACATGATGCTCCTTCCAAAAGGAGGAAGTGCAGTGAAATGCATGATTAATACACTCTCACATACCAGTTAGAAAAATGCATACAGAGAAAATTCTTATTTGATTATCACAAGAACAACAAATTTCATCTGTAGGGTGTTTTTTTATACATATTTTCAAATTGTTTGCACCCAAACAGAAAATTAAAGAGCGTGCAGCAGTTATTCAGCACTGAAAACAGCTCCTTGCTCAGCAAAACAGTCCAACGGTTTGTGCTGTTGGTCCATTTTGGGATAAATAAGAGACCCAATGAATTAAAAACGAAGAGCAGGGAGAAGGTGGGAGGTTAAAGACGGAAAGGAAAACAAAAAAATAACTTTACTGCCAGAGAGGTAAACTTTTAATTTGTTACATAACAGCCTGGTTTCAAAACAAAACAAGAAGAAAACCAGGATCCACGTCCAAAGACATTTTTAAGTTTAAAAAGGATGACTAGTTAGAAATCGCCATCCTCCATTCCTGCTGCCCTCAAGCAACTGGAAACAGAGATTCAGAGGTTGCAAGCTTATGTTCACTTGCATATTCTAAGTCTTGCGATCTACTTCACTCCAGCCAGTACTGGTGCAAGAGACAATTTCAGGCCCAGATCCTACAAACCAGATCTCGTCAGAAAAGCCGTGCCCACACAGAGCCCCCCGAGCGTTGTGGGGCTCCCCGTGGGGATGAGAGCTCTCCTGCAGGGATCAGACTGCCGGACTGGGACCTCAGGCACTGACTGAAGAAGCTGTTTCGGCACGTGGGCAGCTCCAGACAGCTGAGCGCTCCCAGGTGCCTGGGGCTACGCCTCCGTCCCACCCGCACACGCCAATATCTCCCTGGACCACAGGCTGCTCTCCGTAACCTGGCAATGGCCTGTGCAGGAGCCAAATCCTGCTGAGTGGAACCAGGAGCGACTCCCCTCTCCTGCCACGTCCAGAGGAAAATGGATTAATTTTAGAGGACAACATATATTATGATTTTTGTTTCCCTTTAAACATATTTTCCAACAAATACAGAAGGAAACAGTATCACTTATAAACAACAAAAAGTGCTCTCAGGGAGGGGCTCTGAGAAAACAGCACCAAATATATTATTTTTTAAAAAAATTAAATATTATTTACAAAAGTATATTTCACAAGATAATGCTTTTTTTCTGCTTTGTATATATTATTATCTCAATATTTATTACAGGGATCAGGATTTCACATCAGATAATCCACCAGAGCAAAAAAAAAATTAAAAAAAACTTATCGAAGTTTTGGGGTAGACTGAGCTTTGGGGTAAACTAAGGTGGTGTAAACTCAAGGGTGTGTATACACTTTGCCTTTCCCAACAGCCATGGCTGCAGTTTGCCAAAGACCAGGCCACCACATTATATATATATATATATGTATATGTATGAGAAAAAAAGAAAAAGAAAAGAGCAAAACTTGCTGCTGTTCTTGCTGGAAACTTGCCCTGGAAAGCAGCACCCCCAGTGCCCGATGCTCTATGCTCAGGCATTACCTGCTGGAGGAGGTAGTTTCTGTGGGCCACATCTCTAGCTCGGAAACAGAGGTCCCACCTTGCTCACCCCACAAGGTAACTACCTGGCTACAGCTAAGCGACATGACCAGAGGGATGCAGATAGCTCAGATCTTTGGTTATGTTCTGAATTTATTACCCGACAAGCCATCAATTTAGACTGCGCTGATTGTGATATCCACTAGCATACTGATCTAATCATCCTGTCTGTCACCAGCTCCCAATACGGTCATGTGTCTTAATACAGCAAGTCACAGATGAGTTAGCAGCGGACTAAGAAGTACTTTTAAGTTTAATGGACACACAACAGAGAACAAATGTCAAATGAGCCTCACAGGCCATTTTTTTTTCATCTCCCTCTATAATGTATTTAAGCCTGTCTATAAATAACTCTCTGTGTGCATGGACATTCACAGGCATACAGTTTTTTTATATCAGGACTTGAGGTCAGATTCTCAGCAAGCGTAAATCTGTAGATGTTGAAGGGACAAAGCCAATTAATATCAGATTAAAATGCTGTTATATTTAAACTTGCACTGGTTGCCATTAAAATGTTGCCCCTGTGAACAGTTAAAAAACAGCCCAATCTGAAGGATCATCATCATTTCAGGTCTCAAATATAAAAACATCTGTATCTGACAGCACTCTGTAACTTCTTTTTATTTCTTAGAGCAGTCCTCTAGGCAGGACTGCTCTTTATAGGCAACCAGGGCCAACGTAACACTACCAACATAAAATCATGAGCCCAGATGTGTTCTGTTTGTCAACCTCATGTTAATGATTTTGGGTTATCCCTTAATTCTCCCAGGTCCTATCAGATGCCTTTAAAGGCTGCATATTTGGGGATTTTGAAGAGCTCTTCAAAGAATGCAAATGACTTCCCACTACCCACAACGCAATAAATTGTCATGGTTCAAAAACCAAGGGACAGAAAAATGGGTTCAGGCCAGTGCCAAAGTCAACAAGCTAATGGGTACTGCAGAGTTTTTGATTTTTACCAGATTTCTACCAGATGAGGGAATGTGGACAATGGAAAAAGTGACTGTGGACAATCAGAAATGAAAGCTGAAGCGTCTCTGTTACGCAGCCACAACGGAAAGGGTAAAGGCAGAAGCTACCTCCTAACAGGCTTGCCACATAAGTGAGTTAATCCCACCCATTACAGAAGCCACAGCCAGCCTACAGCTCACTTCCCTTTCCAAGGCTGTAACAACATGCTGTCACAAGAATAGTGATTTAAGGGAAAAAATAGCCATTACTCAGATAGACAGGCCATCGGGTTTGGGTTTCAGCACAAGGCCCCAGCTTGGAAAGTTGGCCCCAATCTGTAAGTAGCCTCTCTGCTCCTATCTCCTCCATATAATAGTGGAATATTTTGTTGCTCTCTCCCCACTCCAATCTCTGTAGCTAACTCTGAATATCCTGGCTGTGGGGGCCAGCAACAACAGGCTACAACTCCAAAGCTTCGGTTTCATAAGGAGTTAGAAAACCCCTGCACAATACTCTTTCCTTCTGGATTAACAAAGATTTCCCCCAGTGGATTAACCTACTTGAAAGAATTCCACAAACAAAAAGAAAATTCACTCAGAGAGATAAAAACAAATTCAGTTAAATAGTCTTGAGTCATGCACCAGATACTGGCTGGACTGTTGCAGAGCAAACTTCACATTGTCATTTACGTGTAACACAGCTCCCTTCTCGCACACGATGCCCCTTCCCCACAAACCACCTTGGCAACGTCCATACTAACTAATACGAAAAACTTAAAATGGGAAGGACTTATCCCTTACAGTTGCAACACCCAAACCTGCCCCTCCCCTTTAACTCCAAGGCATAAACAATTTCAGGGGTAGGGGGAGATGTTTAATTTTTAGGGGGAGAAGCTTTTTTGTGGGGGAATACCTCATGGCTTGAAATATCCACCTACGCAATACTGCTACAACTGGCAGGGTCCTCTGCTCCCTCCTCTCCCCACTGTCGCATCATTTCTTTGACAGGCTCCAAGGGTGGAGCTGATGGCTGGGGCCTGAGATTTAAGAAAAAGATACTGTAACAGCATTTATCTACTTGCACAGGATTGGTAAAAGACTCCCTAGTATGCTCACTAAAGGCTGGGAGATCAAGGAGTATCTTATGCCACTAAGTCTGTCTCCAACCTCCCCCAAATGATTTCCCCTTTCTTGCCTAGCACATGGCTTTGCTTTCTGTTCTATCTTCTAAGTTGCAGTTTCAGCCCCCTTCTGCCTAAAGTGTTTTTCTCCTCCTCTCTAAAGGGCTCAAGAGTCAAGATTTGGTTTCTCCAGCTGTGGATGCTCCCACAGCTGTGCTCTGTTGTAGGATTTAGCCAACCTGCTCTGAAAAAGAGAGAAAAAGGAGCAGCAGGGAATCTCTCCAGCCATCAGGTCTCCCCTTCCTCCCACAAACAAGTTCATAAATGGCAAACAAAACACAGATTCACAATTAGCTAGCAGGAGGGCACTGATTATGACCTGTGCTCAGCCAGCTCGGACTGAAGCCCCACTTTTGGAGCCACAGCTTTAAGATTTGGAGAGAACGCAGCCGTGAGGTATATTTCTGTCCATTTAGACAAGTAGATAGTTTCAAGCCTTGGTTAACCAGGACTTAAAGGAGAAGTACAGTTTCACTTCTGACGGCTTCCCTTTTGGCCCACTCTCCACCCCCTTTCACCTTCTCCTGCCCAAAACTCAGGTCTTCCTCCCGCACTGAGACCTTCTGATAAAATGCCACCACAGAGCCAACTTCAGTTTGCACTTAAACATTCGTCAACATGGAATGGCTGTCGGGCATCCGGTGCATTCTCTTAGCCAATGCCAGAACAGAGAGAGAAGCAGCCAGGGTCAACTCACAAACAGATACAAAGCAAAGAGACAGAGAGACAGAAATTTAGAGGCCAGTCACCAATAAAGATGGAGAAGGGTGTGAAGACGCTCCCAAACTGCAGAGCCTCTAAATGCATGGAACCAAGCGTTCAGTCACTCTCTCACTCTTGGATATAATGTTCGGTTGGATGGCATTCTCTTACACGCTGGAAGGGCTGGGCTCTTCCCATTCAATCCCAGCCATTATCCTTGATCATGTGAGCTAGTTCAATGATGTATTTGCCTTCTTTATACTTCTGGCTGCTTTCAAAAGCATGTTCCTAAAAAAGAGAAACAATGAGATCAGAATGACATCTGGAGGTTTACATATTCTAAAGTCACAGTTACAGATCAGACCCAGGAATTCTGAGTACAAGGCTTAGGTTGGGTGGGAGATCTGTCTATCAAGTAAAAGCGCAATCAGCAGCAATTACTACTACCTTTTGGGAAAACTATGTTTGGAAGAATCTTAAACCCTGATTCTAGCTGAACTTCCAAGCACGCTCCAAGTACAAGAGTTTGGACTCTTTTAAGGGTTTGGACCAAACCAGTTGCTCATGATGAAAATTAACATGTAGGAAACATAATTTATCTGAAGGTATCCTTACAGGCTGAAAATAAGAAATAATCAGCACCATGTGAACATGTAGCTTTCTGTAGGCCTACAGCAATTGTGCCTTGATCTATGCTTTAGGAATCACTGGTGATAAAACCTGCCCCTGTGCAAAGTGGCCTGAGAATTTATTAATGTTTGTTAACGATGCAGAGGTCCTTTGATGAAACAGGGAGTAAATACTACCATTGGGAGTAAGCTTGATTATGGCAAACTTCAAGCAGAAATGGAGCAAATACACCAAGTGATGGGAAGTACCCACTCTGTACACATGGACGCTTGCAGCTACAAGGACGCTATGCTCTGACGACACAGAACTCCAGAAATAAGGAAGTCCTTGGAACCTCTAACCGAGAGAGACTGCAGTTACACGTTTTGGTTGCACCCTCAAAAGTGATAATCAGAACTCAGCTCTACTGAGGTATGCTGTCTGCATGCTCACAATGCACCTGAAAGAATGTAATCCTATTGCTGGAGAGACTTGAGCTCACTGCTGTGTTTGTGAAAATTGAATTTATTACAAAAGTACAAATTTTATGTATTAACGTCCTTCTCCATTTGTTAGATGTGTTTCTGCAGGGATTCCTACTGCATCAGTTTTTTGGTCCTTTATTTTTCTATTCTTTATTATAGAGCAGTTGGAAGGTCACGATACAATAAGTGTTTTGTTTAAACACTGGTCAGAATGTTTTGAACAAACAAGTATGCTGCGTGTCTCCTGAAGCA
Source organism: Rhea pennata (assembly GCF_028389875.1). NCBI lineage: Eukaryota > Metazoa > Chordata > Aves > Rheiformes > Rheidae > Rhea > Rhea pennata. Next base: position 3,839,906 of record NC_084682.1, read on the forward strand.
GAAATTAGAACATAGCGTAAGCTTTTATTTGAGCGTAATTGAATTTATGAAGAGCAAGAGACAGCAAACAGATAAACTCATGTTAAATAGCATTTCCAGTGGGGAAGATAGAGGATTAACAACAAACGTATGGATCATTCTGTTATTCTGAGGCGGTCTGGAAAAAAAGACAGTATGAACCACAAAGACTGAGTGAAGTTATCCTTATTTGCACTAAGTATCATCACAGGATGTCCATCAAAACAAGGCCCACTGTATACACTCTTAAACATCTTAGCAAGATGTCTTGCCACAAAGAGCTTTTGCTCTGACTACAAACAACAAACAAAATACAAGAAGGAAAATGGAAATGCAAAAAGGAAAAGAGATACAGCTACAGACCAGAATCCACATTTCTGGTTCCCAAGTCAATGCTCTTTCCACGAGGCCATTTCACCACACATACACCTTCAGAAAGAGCTGCAGCAAAGATGTCCACAGGAAAACAAATGATACTCACATATTTCCAACCCAGTGTGGTTTTGCAGTTTTCACAGTAAATGTCTGCAACCGCATGTAATCCTGTTAATAACACCCGCTCTTCTGCGGGGCCACAACCCACATTAACTCTGGGGAAAAAGGAGAGCAGCTTCCCATTAATGTGTGTTTCCACAGCAAGACACTGCTATGAAACTGACAGCAATTTTGTTGTAGTATTTGAAAATATAAGCAAGAAATTCAAAATAAAAACAGCTGTTCTAGAAACAAAATCTCTTGCAGTCCCAGAACAGAATGAAAAGGTAAAACACAATTTTTATTCAACTAATGATTCTAAAAAATTTTGAAGAGATTTATAATATTTTAGTAAAATAAAGTTTAGTAAAACTTTGAGAAAATTTTCATTTTCAATTTGATAAAATGGCATATTTTTTTTTAATTCTCCCAAATGGAAATGTGAAAAATGTAACTGAAGTCAATAGCTCTTCTGACAGATATCCCAGCAGAAAACATGCTCTCACCAGAACTATTTTCCAAAGGGAAAATAATGCTTTATATTTATGCTAATTCTAAAAGGTAAGTTCATATTTAGGTATTAGGTATTCTTTATGTTCACAAAACTTTGATTCTTTGGTCCAGCTATATTCCCTCAGAAGAGAATGACTCATCTTAGCTCTTATTTCTCAATTCGATGACAAAAGAACCATCTTTGCTAGCCTCTTACCTGAATGTAAAATCAAACATGAATCAGTGCTATTCCCTTAGACTTAAGGCAGAGTTTTTCTACAATAAAGGAAGACAAACCTTTTGTTTGCTTATTTACAAGGGTTTTCTTAAATCTATCCTAAAAGATGCAGAGATGACACACAAGAAGCTATACTCACACTGAATTGAAGAGGTATGCTCGTCCTTGGCTTCCTTGAAAGGACTGAAAGGCAAGAAAATAAAATTCAGTTGCTTGATAGAAATGAGCCTAAACCAGAAGTGCCCTCAACAACTGCGTTAATGACCTCAAATGGTAGTTATAGCAACTGTTAGCCAAGTCGGAGAAATGTGCATCGTTGCAGTCCTCAAGACGAAACCAGCAGAAAGTGAAATGTCAGGAGAAGACAAGAACTGATTAACAGAGGTCTTGTCCAGCAGACAGAGAGCGAACAGCTGCCTCAGCTTCTAACGCGTGTACATTTTCCAAGGCATCCTGGCAGCCTACTGGGAACTTCACCTACTTCTATCACCCAATACTATCAGCATTTACGTATCTATATGAGTCCAACGTATAGCTCTATTTTTTTTTCTCTCTCTCGTATTCTAGTGATGCTCATTTTCACCTTTTTGGTTCTACTTATGAATTTCACTTTCCTAAACCTCACATGCTGCTGTGTCAGCCTAGCCTAACTCAGGTTAGCTGCCAGATATTGTTTTAAATCTCTTTTCTAAAAGAATAAAGCTTAAATATGCTCCCATACACTTCCCTTTCACTGCTGCACTTTCAAAACACTGCCATAGTACTATAATGACATGTGAATTCCACTTATAAAGATTGCATAGATGCATGCAGAAGCAAACTCAAAAATCAAGACTTAACTGTGTGAGGTGCTGGCATGCAAGTGCAATCTCTACTCAAGCTAGTTTACAAAAGACCTTAACCTTGCAGAAATCTCTGCAGGCCTTTATATTCTCAGTGGTGCCAGGGAAATTATTTACTAAGCATACACTGCCTATGTAAAATACCTCAGGATTGTACCTGAACCTAAGGACAAGATAGAGCTGACTAGAGGTAAGTATAGAGAAGAGAGCAGCAGTAGCAGTGGCAGAAGAGCATGTGCCAGATAATCATCAGTCAAGGCACAGCCACTCTACCCCACGCTTCCCCAAAAGACAGCCGAAAAATGGCATTTCGATCCGAACCCAGCAGGACACTCCAAAAATCTGGGATGCCTCCAAGAACCGACAGGCTCCATGTGTGTCAAGTCTGTAACATTACCCTATGAAATGGTATCACTTGCAAGAGCTGGCTCACATACAGCAAATGCTACCTGCATTTACAATGTACTTTGGCATACCCTGAATTAAACATTTGGTGTTTATAAGAGCAAGCGAGCTCGCTGCACACAAGTTATCCTATGAGATACATTGGGGCATACATGCGATCACAGGCAGGAATCTCCAGGAAGTCTCTACCCTTCCCAGCACACGGTTGTCCCGATCTGTAAATCGAGCTCTAGGGATACACTCAGCCAGAGACACTACAGCATACGGTAAGTGCTCAAGTATCCGCTGCCTCACAGAGAAGCGAAGTTGCATCTGACAACCAGCAAGTCTGTGGACGGATTTGCACTGCTTCTTACATTCATATATAGTCAGTGTTAATGAACTGCTTCCTGCCTTCCTCTAGCGAGCTGCATCAACACACCAGGGAAGCTGCTGCACGCCTCCGAGCTGACAGTTCCTGCTGCTGGAACTGGGGCACCAACTCCTCAGGCTTCCAGACCTAAGGTGCCAAATTCAGTCCCTACAGCAGGCCATTCCAAGGGAAAAAAAAATATTATTACATTCAGTCATGACAAGCGTCCACCTTCCCCCCAGCCAATGCAGGATTGCTCTACTGCTATCAAGTGTAAGACAAGTGGGATGTGGAAGAGCAGAAATCAAAGAGCTCCAAGGAGTATTTCTTGCGTGTTGACTGGGGTAATAGCGAGCAGTTCTTTATCAGCCTGTAAGACATTCTCTCCAGTGTGAGTCCTACTCATCTGAAAGGCAGAGAGGGGAAATCCACTGACCAGCAGGAAATAATAAAATTCATTAAAGGCTTGATTTAAAAATCACTCTGACAAAAGAACAAGTACAATCTGTCATGGTGTTCAGCCTGGTACACTTTTTGGTGCTGAAACACTTCTAAACAATGGCCAAGGCCCACTGAAAGATCCTCAATTGCAAGAACATACAGAAAAGGCTCCTCACCATTGACCAGAGGCATCTCTAGGGCAAAACCAATGCCATGGGGCACACAGGCAGAGAGTCATATCCAGGAATGAAAGCTGCCTGTGAGGTACAGATGGCAGCAATAGCTCTTCCAGCTATAAAGTCACTGCTGGGCAAGATAACTTGCACAATCCTAGAGGAGCAACTGTTCTAGAGATGAGTTTAGAGTCTAATATTACTTGCCACCCAGGGCTCAGATGAGCCACTCTGAATTCAGAGAATATGCCTGAGGCACTTGGATATCTCTTTCACTTGGACAAAAAGCAGCACCCGGAGGAATGCCTCTTCCTGGGAAAGAATTAAATAGGACACATGGCTGAAGCGTGATTGTGTACTTGCATTTATTAGAGGGGCTTCTTTTAATCTCTCTACAGCACTCAAGTTCTTTATTACTGTTATTGTCAGCTGGCTGATACCACACATGCCAACTAGGTCTAGCCTGAGTGCTACAAAACACACACTGCTTTGTCTTGGTGTCCTGCATGGTAAATTAAAAATTAACACAAAACTGACCCCCCTCTCCAGCCCAGGAGGAGGAGTCTGGGCCAATCCCATGCAACGCTCTACCCCCGTTATAGCAAACGGCGCTGGCTCTCTAAGCTGTAGAAGAGTGAAACAAGCCTGGAAGGACGGACAAAACAGAAGGTCCCACAGAAACACACATGCCAAAGTAAAACAAAAGCAGATGAAACTTGCTAACCATCCAGTCCTTCCCAGTAAATATTTTTCCATAAACACCAAAGTGACTAAGTTTGCCAATAACAACCACCATGGGAGCAAAATTTTTATTGGTACAGAAACAGGACTTTCCATTACTGCTGTACAAAGGCCTGTCTTTAATAAACAATAAAATCAAACCCATCAGCTTTGTGTTTGGGGCTTCCTTGGACATTGTTCCAACCCACTCCCAGAGGACAGTAGCATCCTCTCAGAGATGTCTTTCCTTTCAGCTCAAGCCAGGGCTTTAGGACATCTAAGGGCAGTCACTGCAAAAAATCACTTCTGCCCAAGCAGGAGTGTCCAACATACCACTGGCTCAGCTTTCAGTGCTGCTGCCTGTCTTATTATCCACCCTGCATCTTTTTATACAATTTGCCAAATCCTTAAGTAGAAGTGAGGCAGAGCTGGTAACCACCACAAGAAGTTCACTAATGCATTCGACTTCCACAAGGCAAAGCTGATTCTGCCTTTCGAAATGTAGCAAAGGTAGTTTTTTTTCTGGGTCTTGTAACCTCAACCTTTTCTGGAACTCCATTGCCATTACAGCATGTACCAATTCTTCTGAAGCCAGGAGAGACAGATCTGTTTATATACAGACATTTTCTTGTTCATTTTTTCAAGAAAAGCCCAAAGAGATTTCCACAACACACCTGGTTTTCACCAACAGCAACAGTCAGCAATAAAACCTTCTTTCTGTGCTCTGCATTTTCCTGATACACATTCAGATGTGCATCTTGCACACGTACATATAAATCCAGACTTCTTGTTCTCTAAGACAACAGCTCCCGGCATCATTTTCCAGCGCTAAGAAATGGAAAAGATTTTTTTTGTTGTTGTTTCCCACTGAGAGCCCAAGCACATATTTTTCTTCTCACTGCTAACATTTAAGTGTCTGGCTGGAAACACATCTGTATATGCCAGCAACAGAACCCTCCCTCCTTGTTCTGCCTGAGCCCTCTAAACACCAGTTCAGGCTTCTGAGATGTGCAATACACAACATAGCCCTCCCCATGACTCACGCCAAAAACCTTTTCTGAGCCTGGGAGCTCCACTGAGCATAGAGGCATCTAAAAACTGTAGTGCCCTAAAAAGAGCCGATTTGAGTACCCAGGTGGGAAACCATTTGAGTCAGCTACTTGGCTGCAGATCCTCCTGCCTGCCAAGCTGTCTTTCATTATGGCAAAAGCTCCATGTTAACATTCCTCTGGCAGCTGCTCTGATTTAAGAGGCTCCTATCACCCAACTTACAGACACTCATTACTGCCCCCTCAGCTGTGCTGATTCCAAATTAGATCTGTGAAATCAGTATTTTTTTAGGGGGTGAATGGGGAAAGTAGCCTTTACTTACTGTATCATATCATGTATCCAGTTTAAAGCAGAATCACACAAGCTATTAAATAACCATGGTATGGGGGCAGATACAAGTAATTCAGAGCAGGAAGTTCTTAAGTGAAATTTGCTGTCAAAGAACCATGATGCAGAATGACAGTTCTAGTGAGAGACAGACTGCAGAATAGGGAACTTGGTTTCACGGGTGCTCCTAAACCAGATCTGCTGCAGAGGGAAGCATAACATGGAACCAGCATCCAAGAAGTACTAGCTCCCTTGCAGCAGACATGTTCTGCTCACTAGAGACAGAGTCACCCTGCGAGATTCAGATCTGAACCTCTATATACTCAATACCCATGACCTTAGGAGTTGTCACTTTGGTTTAGTCCAAGTGTTATATTCTGACCTCAATTTGAAGCACTCAATCTAACATTCTGTTTGCTCTGACAGTGCTTTCTGAGCAATGCACATGACTTTCAGAGCCTTCTTCAGCAGAGCAACAGCACAGGGACAACTACAGACAGACACAAGGACACATCAACCTCAAGCAGCCTGTCTCATGTTCCACCTGCCTTCCCACTGGCATCAGACCTTTGCACTTGCGCATTCCTTTGCTATTGGTGACTGCTGAAGATGTGGAAGGAAAATTTCACATGCGAAAGGTATGAATTCTGAATATGCTCCAAACACACCCACATGCCATACTCCTCTCCCTAGTCTCTACAGCTTCCCATTCACTCCGTAGCCCACTCAGCAGTTCCACGCACTGAACAGATGACAGGATTAACATCCTAAAGTCTTTGTGATGGCATTTGACAATAGCCTAAACACAAGAGCAGCTAGCTGGAATCATCTGGAAAACCAGGAAGCAGTTGCCAGGATTAAACAGTTACATACTGATGCTTGTTCTCTGCAGACTGCAGCAGAGAAAACCCCCACTTACCTGTATCCAGCTGGCAGCCTCTACACAAACCAATAAAACAAAAATGAAAAGGCAACCAGTCCCAAAGATGTCCAAGGGGAAAAAGGAACAGAATGTGCCCCTCCAAGCTACAAATAACTCTTGTTGCAAGAATGCAAACAGGAATAGAGGGACCAAAGCCTCCACTGGAAATCAGTGGGAGTCTGCATGTCCTAGGCAATGGGAAACAGCAGCAATAGGAAAAGCCAACTGATCACAGCCATCTGGACTTTTCAAAAGACAGCATGTTTTTTATGCTTGTGGTGTCTCCATTGGGACGGAGAAATTCGGCGAATAGGAGAAAGAACATTAGGAGCTACAGTTTTCAAACGTCACTAATGTCTGTGGGTGAAAAATTCATCCAATGATCTATTCACAGATAGCTCTGTTATCTCTCACTTCCCATCTACATGTACACCTTTTATTTTTAAATCACTAGAGTCATTTGCAGAAGACTGCCTGCAGGATTTATCTATTCCTGCTGCTGATTCAGCCCTTAAACTTCAAAGGATGAGATTTCTGTTCTAATACAAATTCACTAGGGGGCGGGGGGCCGTGGAGGAGACATTTCAGTGTGATCAAAGCATGAAGTCAATCTCACCAGAATGCACACAAGACTTTTTTGAAAAAGATATGCTCTAAAATAACAGGCTCTCTGAACCCAAAGGGTTCCATGTGAATAACTGAGGGAAGTCCCATCACTGGCCAAATAAGCTCAACTCAGGAGTTTCAGAAGATTGTTCCAGTTTATTATTCTTATTAGCAAGAGACCAGTCTGATCTCCTCCCAACACCCTCAATACAGACTACTCTGCTTCCTCAGTTGCACTGATCCGTGATATCTGAAAAAAAGAAACTACCAATCTGTAAAATTATTTCTGATTACATCACTCTAAAATATAGTCATGGGGGGAAAAAAAAACAGCATAACAGAAGGACCACTTCCTATGGCTGGGGATAGGATGGATGGACCAAGCTTCTTAAACCACCCTGCTGCCAAAGGAGCAGAAGAGGCAAGACTTGCATTACTACTAGTGACACACAAAATGACCACAAACATGAGTTCTAGTAGAAACTGACTTCCAGTGCTTTCCACGTAACCTTGTTAACACTGGCAACGAGGGGTGCAGCTGGCTAAAGCCTTGGGTTAGTGCTGGAGAGGAAGTCCATTACCATAGAAACATGCAGCAGATTTCAGACGGGAGAGGTCAACACTCAGTGAGACTCTGGTCTCATCAAATCAGATAAGATGATTCCAATTTATTTGTAATCAGCTCCCCAACTCTGATTCCCAACAGGCCTTCAGAAACCGCTTATTTCAAGGCACCCAATTAGAGTTTTTTTCCTTTTCTCCAATGCATTTTTAAATTCTATTTCAGTTTGGCTTGACTCCCTTATACTCATTGGCATTTCTATACTAGGGAGTCATGTAAATACAGGTCAGGTGAAATTTCACTGGCAACCCACAAGATGCCAGACACTACCAATCTAAGTCATGTTTGGCCCAAAGATGGGCTTTTCCTAGGCCTTCAGATAAATCAAAAGTCTTACTCAATCCCTTGATTCGAGCAGATGGGATTTCAAGAACTGTTAAATCCTACGAAACTCACAGTAAAACTACAAAAAATGAGGACGCTCTTACAGAGATAAGTACTAGCTCAGATTTAGATTAATCCTTGCTATGGTGTTCATGTCAAAATGAAGAAAATGTCATAATATACTTAGTTTACAAGTGGTTCTCAGCAGAAACACACACTGCCCAAAGGCCTGATCCCTTCAAACTCAATGGGAGTTTTTCTAAGGAATACAGGGCTTAATGCACTGGACTTGGCTGCTGTGAAAGAGAAAACATGGACAGATAAAGACCGAACCAGAGCTCCTGTCTCCTATTTCACAGCCCTTGTGACAAATTCCCCAGAGACTTTCTAGCAATTAAGCCTAAGACCATAGAAGGCTTCTCCCAGTTACAACTATAGTTTCATAACAACCTTGGCCAAGCCACTGCTGTAAACAAGAATCTGCAGTGTTATCCTGGTCAAGTGTGTATAGGACACAAGGAAGTTTCAATTTCAAAACTAGGCAATTTCTGTTTGCATTGTCTACAAGATTAAAAAAAAAATTCTGACCATCTGGCCATCCTGTTTTCAGTACCCCTCACTTGGGTGGTCAAATCCGTGGCCAGGCCTAACTCCTGGCTCCATTGCAGCACGACAGTCTGCAGTGTGGCTCAGGCCAGGTAGATCTGCCGCACCCACGCTCATGCACGCAAACCTATCAATACAGAAGCTCCTTCTCCTTTCTGAATATTGGTATTTTTACCCGTTTTCCTCTCTAAAGTAGGCAGACTAAGCAATTATAAGACACAGTTGCACCTCTTCTACATTCTAGAGCCACAGAAACACACAGAGCCGAGGAACTGGGCACCAGCAGCTGCAGCTCTCGGATGCTCTGTCTTATTCATCAAAAAGATTATCTCTGCATTCCTCACTCTCCTCCCACTCTTTCCAGCCCTTAATCCCAGTGCCTGTCAGCTGCTGTCCCACGTAACAACCAACATCGCACAGACAGCTCTGCCTTAATGGCATCCTTCAAGCCCCATTAATTAAGGCAAAAATGATCTGATTAAAAAAAAAAACATCTTGCAATATGTTTACAGCAGCCCGTATACCTAGTAACGGCACTACGTACATGATGACTCTAAGTGGAGATTACTGGTGAGTCACTACACAGGCTCTCATAGTGTAAAGAAAAACAGGAAAATTTAACTGTGAAAATATCTACTGCAGATTATGGGGGCCTGCACCAGACAGCACAAGCAGTTTCAATCGTCTGCTCTCATCATACCCAACTACTTGCCAAGGGAGTACAAGTTCAATTAGCAGGTCTCTGTATCCACACAGACTACAGAGCCCTCCTCGGGGTTCATTAATTCCACCTTTGTCTTCCTCACAGAAGGGACAGTGAATGATCAGATTAAACTGAGATTCAATTTTGCTATGATTATGCTAGATAGAAACCCACGTCAAGGGAACCGGTTACATTATTCCACCTTGTGCACAGATGTGACCTCAGCCTGTTCTAACTGCATTCCTGAGTTTTAATTGAGTTTTAACATGGGTCCTTAACGCTATTTAAAGACCAAAGTCAATACAGAATTAGTGGACCAAACTCATCTCTGAAGTAATTCAATTATTCCGGCATGGCATTATTCTTTAGCAGTCTAAGCTGCTGTGCAATAGCATAGTGAATAACTAGTAGTCTGCTACGTTTTATCCTACAAACAACTACATCCTACAAAAAAAAAGCAGTTTTACACAGTGCTGTGCCCTGGTAATGATGGAAGGTACTGCACATACTGGAAAAATGGGAGACATCACTGTGACTTTTTTTTTTATTATTATTATTCTGCCTCCTGGCAGCAGCAAGTACCCATTCCTGTTCCTTCCGCACCCAAAGCAAACGGTGGTGGGTTTTCTTTACAGCACAGCAGGGGCAAGCCGGGCTCCCGATAAGAGCCTTTTGTCCTAACAGGAACCAACTCAGCACTTTCGCCACACAGGATAGGTGGGGAGAGACTGCAGCCGGACAGTGCAAAAGGTCTGAGCACACACCCTCAGAACTACCAGCAGGCTATCCTGGTGGCACTGCCTCCACCTCCTGCAAAATACATTCTCCACTGCCAAGAATGGCCCATATGACAACACTGTCAGGGAAAAAGTTGACTTGAGTAGGCAGAAATATTTAAACTAGTTTCTCAGAGTTGAACTCAGCTTAATCAATGAGCGTACTAACAGTGACTGAAGAACCTGACGCTTCTACTGCAACCCACTTTTGTGGGGAAAGCATCAAGTCCTGGCCTTGCGCGAGAAAGGAGACTCTCCACCCATCGGCAGTACAGGAACTCTTCCAAGTTCCTAAGCAGACCACAGCCAGCACAAGATCAATGCACACGCGCTACCCACTTCTTCCACTGGTGCTTACGGGGTGACAAACAGCACTGCATGAGCTGCATCCGAGTTCTCTGTGCCAAAAATAAAAGAAGGGACTTTAAGGCAGACTTTCCAAAGTGGCTGAAAGAAGCTGTCCAGCTGTCAGTCAGCCAAAGGCCTGTTCAGACCTCCAAAAACCCAAGAGCCCTTTTGCCCTCAGGCAACTTTTCCTTTGCGGATTCTGTGCTGTTCTGAAATCCACGTGTTCCAGTGTCACATACCAGCCTCCCCCCACCTTATTCTTGAAATAATAAAGTTGGCTTAAAAATTATGCAAATTTTAGTAGTAATTAAATCATTTTTAAAAACAAAGACTTATAGCATTTATTTAAATGATAATAAAAAGAGAGATTTTCTCATCTTCCCATGCTTATGAGAGCTGAAACTAAGAAAAAACTGCATTGTTCACAAGACTCCTTGGCAATAGAAGCAACATCGAAAAGCACAAAGGGAAAAAGTGACATAAACTGCAAGAGACCATTCTACAGGGTTATCGCTACAACATCATGACTGCTCAGGAAGACAGAAAACAAACGGGACCGTGCGGACGCCCGATACCATCAGAAGCGAGCCATGAAATGCTGTTCTGTCCTGTTTATTGGAACGGTTCTCGAACACACGTCAGCACAACATGAAGGTGACACCAATGCTCCAATGGGGCTGTGTTGCTTCCAGGCAAATGGGCTGCACAAACTGATTTAAATGGGTCAGGATTCAGGAGCAGATTCCCAGTTATTAACTCATGTGTCGGTATGCCTGCCCATTATAATCAGAGGAGAAAGGAAGAGATTTCCTTCAAAGGCAAATTTTATATTGCAGTTGCAGAGGAAAGGAAAAATCTCTCCATAGGCTTTGCAATTAATGAAAATCAGTAATTAGGGAAATACAAGTTGCTAGATTTATGTTTCTCCTCAAGTGCACAGATTTCTAATATCTATTTAAGCCAGCATGCTGCTAAGCTAAAGCTGAGCAAAGCTCCACATAGTATTTGCAAACTCAGATAGTTGCAAACAACTCCGTCCCTTTCTCTCTCCAACAGGGTAGGTTCCCCTCCAGACTGACTCAGTTTAAATGTGACATTGTTGGGTCTCACCACATTATTGTGAGTTCTGTGCTATTCAGACCACTCATTAAAGCCCTGGGCCCCTAGACTCTGCTTTTATTTAAGTGTGTTTCTACCTCCAGACTTCAAAGCAGAATTTCAAAATATGAACGCTAAAGGCAAAAAATTGAAAGCAAACAAAAACAATACCAGATTTATTACTTCTGTAAAACTTTGCAACTTTTTGCAGCTTCTCTTATGATTTTTGATGGTTTCTGGTGCCACTGCCACCCTTCAGTACAAGCTATATTCAATCATATAAAGCATACTGCGCTCCTCACACGAGCACTACTACTAACTGAATGATCTAGATGATACAGGACGGGAGAAGGAAAAGAAAGGGGAACCAATTCCTCTCTGATATGAAGATGCACATCTTCCAGGTTTTCATGCTGGGCCTTAGGCCATTCTGCTGGTTAACACTGATCCCTCCGCCTTCACACTCTCACTCTCAAGAGCCACTAGCACTCCCAGATCCCCAGGAAGTTCAAGGGAGCCGAGACGGGCTTGGCATCTCTGACATTTAAGTCACTGGTGACATCATTCAAACACAACACTTTATGCTTTAGAACATAAGGACAGCATGAACGGATGCACAACAGAAAGCCCAGCTCTCTCTTTCTGGACACAGAGAGATGAAAAACATATTTTATTCTGGTGTTTCTGCAAGCTACGGGGCTTCTTCTCCAAAAAGATTTTTGGGTGCCGCTGTTTTCCTGTAGGTTGATGGCCTGTTGGCTGATTGACCAACAATCAAGCTGTTTAAAAAAGGAGTGGCAAGGCAGTAGGGAGAGGGTAGTGCCCTTTCTTTCCACATTAATTATTGCTACTTACTATATGGATTTTAGAGATAAACACAAGATAGAACGTGGAAGATGGAAACTGCTAATGCAATAGTTATTGAATTAGCAGCATAACAGCGACTGCCCATGTATTAATGGAACATTGTATTCCATTAAGGCTGCCAGTAAGCTCAGAATAGCACTAATGTTGACAATGAGAGGAAACTTGCTTTTCAGCAAATGTAGAGTTGTCCACGGGAGAACGTGCAGGGCTCTTCTCTGTCCTCTCAATAAGATCCACTGCAATAAGACTGAGCCAATATATGTACACCTCACCACTGAGGAGAAGGCTAAAAGTTCCCCTTTCTTTATTCAATTTGCCATTTATATTCTGCATGTTCATCTCTACTACAAAACAAGCTTTACGGCACTGAACCTCATTTTACTACTGTGGATGTGCCCTCTACGGAAATCTAATGTATATGTGTACATCAGAGGACAGTTCCCCAGACACTGAGATTTCTCAGCTCTGGTAGTCACACCACATGCCAGAATGCAGGCCAGGCCTGACCTAGAGTTTTGGAGCAGAACATGTGTGTACACATTCCTGTATTTCTCCTCATCCTCTTCTCTCAGAGCTAGACCGGAATTGAGGTATTTGTACTTGAGATACTCTGTAAGCAGCTAAGCTTAATCTGATTTTAACTCATTCCTTCCACTGCAATCACTGCTAAGAGAGAGATCACTGAAAATCTAATTCCAGGTTTTGGGTAATGATAGCCTCAGTTTGTACCTTCTTTGTAGCTGCTCATTCTAACTTGAGGTTGTGATTTAGATGAAAATACAGCACATTTTAAGAGAGGGGACTCTGGGTGAAGCTTCCTGGCGTGTTTGTGCTTCAGTCCTTGTCTGTCTGTGTTCCGCTGGCTGAGAAAAACTATCAGGCCAGCCACCACCACCAGACAGATGCTGCCTCCCTGCTCCCTCCCTAGGAGAGGTCAAAATCCTAGAGAAATTTTCTTATTGTTGGCAGACATAAGGGCTCCCCTAAAACAAATGTAAAACCCTCTAACAGCATTTCCTGCTACTACAAAATGAGAACGCAACAGAAAACAGCATCACAAGAAGCTCCTCCTGGGAAACCAGGGTACTTCTCCCCAAGAAGGAACAACTGAAAAAGCCCTTTATTTTTCCTATCTTTCGTGAACTCTACCAGCATTTGAGACACAGCCCCTGCAACCAGCCCCTCTAGACGTGGGCCTACAACAGATAATGTTCCCAGTGTTACAGTTTGCCCACACATACGTGCAGCTGTCAGTGGATTACAGACAGGACCCACCAGCCATTCCCAGCACATGGAGGTCCCAGAGTTGCAACACTCACACCCATGCATCTGTGTTTTCCCTGGGCCCAATCTTACAACCATATAAAAATTACACACCTGCAAAGAAAGTTCATAGGGCAGTTCATCCAATCAGCAAGCCATTGGGTCTGCTTGCACTTCCTCCTCTTCCAACTGTAAGGGCCAACAACAAACACCCAGTGAACCTAGGGAGGCTCAGACCTGAGCAGCTCCATGCTCCAGTCATTCAGAATTTGCAGTAGATGCAAAAACCCTGATGATTCAGTGTCCTTCGTCCCTGACAGTTGCCTGGATAATAGATGGGAACAATATCTAATTTATGCCCAGGTCATCAATTCTAAGGTAGAGGAAGCAGATGAAAGGAGAGTTATTTCCACAAAGAAAGTGATGGATCGGAAGATCCATTTTTATCCTGTTCTTCCTCCCTGACAGGGAATTCAAAACTAGTTTGAATTATTACTCTTTTCTTTCTTTTCTGGAACAGCATGAAATATTTTTAAAATCACATAGCAATTAATTGCAGTATAAACACAATTATACAAGGAGGTACAAATTACCTTGGGCTCTTTCCATTAAACAACCACATCCTGACTAAATAAGAGGCCTATCCCTGACTGCCTTCAGATCCCATTAAGGACACCAGGAACTGAAGGAGCACTCTGTAACTTGTAGAATGAGCCCCAGAGGAAGCAATTACACAGGACAGAAAGATCCAATTTAGGCAGCTGTGCTACAGAACAGGTACTACCAATATTCATTACACAGCACAGATTTCAAGATTTCATATTCTGACTTTTTCCAGCAAGAGGCATTTGTTTGTTTATTCTCTCTCTCAAATAAAGGCTTCTCAGAGCTGATAAGAGGTACTCAAATGACACCCACTCCACTCCTCCCCACCATAATGAAGGCCAACAACAGCAAGAACAGTAAACAAATCTGTCTATAAAGGTGTCTTGGGATGAATGTGAATACAAGAGTTCATTTCTGCCCAATCATGCTCCATCTCTTGGTTAAAAAATCGAAGGGAAAAGCTACTGCTTAACAACAACTTTGATGACACATTGTTTACTGAGAACTGAAGCTCTCTCAGCTCATGTCTAATTTTAAACTTTATGGAAGTCAAGACAAACTACTAGGTACATACATACATCTTCATAGCAATGAAAAGGGAAATTAAAAACTTCTTAGAAAACTGCTTTGCTGCTCATCAGTTACAGCTTGATCTCTAGTAATACATGCAATTAAAAACAGAGCTCTAGATAATATCTAAAAGAGACAACTCCTTAGGGAACAAGAGTGAGAATTATGATGTAAAAGCTACTGTACAGTTGCTGGAAATGTGCATGAAATTGATAAACCTGGTGCATAAAGAGCTAACAGCAGACAAATAAACAAACAGAAACTTACTGTGCAGTGTCAAGTCAGTAACACTAACGCAATTCTGAAATGCATAGACAGTAAAGAAGTTTCTGCTGTACACTGCTGAGACTGAGGCTGGAACAAGCTTGGTTTTCATTCTTAAAAAGATGTTGAAATGCTACAGATGTAGAAAAGAACCACAAAAGTGATTTAGAACTGGAAAAAACAACATTTCACCATGACATACAAAGCTGAAATTGTTTAGCCTATCAAAAAGTGATCAAGAATGACCTTAATTACAGCATACTAATACCTTTTATAGGGAAAAATACTAGGTACTATAGATCTGTTTCATTAACAAAAAGGGAAAATAATAGCCAATGACTGGAACACAAGCCAGAAATTTAAATTCAAAGTCTCCAATTTTTAATAGTAATGATGACTAAACACTGGAAAAAATGACCATGCAGATCACTGAATTTTCCCTTTTGAAGTCTTCAAATCAAGTCTAAATGCTTTTTCTGGAAGACATGCTGCAACCACAATGAAATCCACTGAGCCATGTACTACAAGAGGTTATGCTCCATGATCTGATAGCTTCTCTCAGCCTTAGAAGTTCATTAGTGTGGAGCTGGGAATGTAAATCTATATTCACAAAGAAACAAGAACTATTTTTAAAGAAAGAAGAAATCTAACATAGAGCAAAATGGTGAATTTCACCTTTAAAGGAGGAATACTCACCTCAACACATACAGTTTTTTCCCATGATGGAAATGTAAGATTTTCACTTCACTGATCTTGGACACTTACTAAATACCTCTTTCTCTTTCCACTAAAGTTTTGAAACAGCTACAGCACAATTTTATGGTTAGTTTTCAGCTTGTTTGCATGTATGCATATCCCCCCTGGGCAAATAATTTCATGTCTTCCAGGCAAATTGACATGCTGACTTAGCAGCACTGCTGGTCCATGAGAATTGAAGTGAGGAACTACATACTGCCTTCCCCAGATTTTCGGGGGGGGGGGGGGAGGGGGGAGAGCAAGAGGTAAGAAAAAACCCAGCAACTGCCACTTATCTCAGTGCCTGCCACATAAACTGCCTATGTGCATGAAATATTTTGAAGTAGCTGAATTTATCCACTGCTTATTTAAAAGATGGCACTAAAGTTTCAAATCCTTCTAAGGTCCTCCACATGTAACATGGAGCAAAGTTTGATGCTTCAAGCAGGCCATCAGGATCACCAAAAGATAACTACAACCACCACCTCAGGCTCCAGCAGTCTGGCTCCCAGGGAAGCAGCAAGGCCACAATGACTGTAAGTGGCAATTGTTTAGAAATCTTGCATCTCCTTCCTGTCCCATAAGATAGATGTAGAGCTTCTAAGCATTTCCTAGCTACTAGTCCAACCCCAAATATAAAAGTCAGACACATATACATTCACTATTTCTCCTAAATTCTCTGTGCTGGCAGAGCTGCAGCCTTTTGTATTGAATGGTTTCACATTCATGTTCGGAAAGGGGCCTGTGCAGACATCAAAGAAAAACATTATACTTCCTAGGCAAGCCTTGGGCTAACTTCAGAGAACACATCACTGCATAATGTTTAGCACTTGGATCACAGTAACTCATGAAAAAAAGAAACTGCAGGACGCCCACAAGACATTCCCTACATACTTCCATAATCAAGGGCATTTCTGCTGAATTACTGTACAGATAGCAAGAAAAGTCAGCGCCCAAGACTCTAATGCAGCTGTGTTTGGTTTGTATCTTTCTGTTCTTGTTCCCATCCTATTCCACAGGGCACCAGGTACATACGAATTCAAACAGCAAAGGCTATCAAAGAATTCCCATGGCACAGAGCAGGTACAAACCAGCATCACAACTACCATTCCGAGAAGAAGAAGAAATGCTGTTTATGCTGCTGAATGCCCACTACATTAGTTGTGCCTTAAGCCCTACTGGAAAACAATGAAGCAGCCACACTTCTCAAAAGCAGCCCATCTGTTTCCCACTTCAGGAGAGATTTTACCACCATTGGTTATGGAATACATATTTTTCTTAAATATATCTGAAAAACATAGGATTTTCTGTTTGGGAAGGAAAAGTGTAACAAAAAACCATCTTTCACGTATTTTTTGGCCATAAGAAGATATTAAACAACAATTTTTAAACTATAGTTGTCTGGCATTATCTTTTTACACTAAAGCCAAAGAGGATTAGGATACACTGTACTAATTCACACTAACAGTCAGTACCTGTTCCAAAGCTTTATTTTCTAAGCAGACTGGACAAAACAGTAACGTTTCATTGTAAAGTGGGGAAAGCAGAAATAAAGACATTAAGTGACTTTCTCAAGGTCACACAGGAATCAGTTGCAGAGCTAGGTTGAGTTCCCACAGTCTCAGTCCACTTAGGCTTTGGAAAAAGCAATGAAACAAGAGTATGTACTAAATTTGGCATACATTTTTAAATGATGCATTGCTACAAGGAAACAAGAACCTTCACTCAGGCTAAACCCAGACACCAAAGGAATATATAGATGTGTGGGTGTATATACACACACGTATATACATATATATATATATAGTATGTCTGTATTATATATACATATATATATATATATATATAAAGGAAAACTAGTTACTCACTCCACCTAATCTATCTGGTCACCTTCTATTTCCTAAGTCAGTAAGACCTTTCTCAGCCAGACGATCCAACCCATAATTGAGATCTTATTACAAATCAGACACACTAAACCACTTTCTCTCTCTGCATGCAGAAGATAAAAGGCCAAGTAGGCAGGCAACATTTTGGTAACTGGCTTCATGTAACAGCTTTGGAGTTTCTTAAAAGCCTATGCATCGATTTTTTTCTTTAAATAGCAATGCCTTATTGAGGAATCTTCTACCCACCTTAAACGTACAAGGTTTCCTTTAAGAGGGAAAAAAAAAAAATCAGTCCTGCTGAGGCATGTTTGTGCCTTGTGATATCAAATCTTGGCAAAATACTGTGAAGCCAGATTAAGTTAACACTGGTGCTGAAGGGCAAAGAGGAAACTTAGAGATGAAGAGGAAATAAACTATGAATTTACACAGAACAAAATTGGGATTCAGCTCTAGCCAGTGCTTTAGCCAACTGCATGAGCCGATGCTGCAATTTGTATGTATTCAAAGGAGCTAAAAGCTCACGGCATGCAAAGCAGCACAGCTCTCAAGCGGTCTCTGCACAACTTGGGGCAAGAGGAATAGAGGAATTAATTTCATCAAGCCAAAACACCAACACCCTGCTGTTATATAAAAGCCTGTTTTCCAGGGAAAGTTTCCAAAGATGGTGTCATTTAGGCTGTTGTGATTAAAGTGACATAGTCAGGTTCAAGATGGGATACACTGCAGACTGAGAAACACTCCAGTTTGAAAAAATATCTCACTCTCTTTTCAAATCTCATGGTGCTTGTTTCTTTCTTTGGTTTGCTAGATTTTCATATGGAAAACAAGTAAAGTAATTGCACTGCCTAGTTCTCAGATGCTAATATAAGGTTGGGATGAAAGAACTGCAGAAGGCCTCAGGGAGATGTTTAAATCCAAACTCAAACAGATAAAAAGATGACTATTTAAGTTTGCCTGGGAAAATTTCTACACATACTGCAAACCCTTTGAGGAAGGGACTGCCACTGCTCCTCTGTTCTCAGTTTAATAGCTGGCTGTACAAACTATGAATGCACGATTATTTTTATAAGGTTTACAATTATACAAAGAATGTACTTTAATAAGGTTTCTGACTCTAAAATCCCAAACTCTTTTGAGCTCAAGTTGCATGACCCACTAATGCTCCACCAGCCATTGCAACCCCAGCTTCATTATGAATTTACACCACAGTCCAAAATGGGTTTTTAAAAAGAACAGGTATGAGCTCCCTAACACACTGTAATTAACATTTCCACAATCCAATATAAATTACCCTATTTCATGCTTTCCTATCTTCTCTCTTACGTGCATATTTTAGCAATCAGCATTCTTAGGCAGTTATTGTATGCCTTGATGGCTGAAAGCTCAAATTCCAAGCAGTCTGCAGCACTGGCATTGCTCTGCTGGAAGCTACTTGACTGCAAAACTGGCTGCATTGCACAGCGGACCAGAAAAGCATGGACAAGAAGGAGAAGAAAGCATCAAAGTTGAAATTACTGGTTGTTTATAACCTCGTATTTTCCCTGGATGGGGATCAGTTGTATCAGGGGAGGAAAAAAAAAAAAAAAAAAAAGTCACTGCACAAACCCTGATCCACAATAAAAACAGTAAGTAAAACAAGTCTCCCTCTGTCCAGTAAAGCATCTTCTGTATCTCAACACAAAATCCAGCTTATGACAACTCTCCTGCTACCCTGGACAGGCAGAGGAGTTTACAGATAACAAAACTGAGCATAGGAGCAAGGTCCTGAACTCATATAGCTGGCCTAAGAAGTTGAAAGTGTTTCATATTCAGCATATTCATATGCTAGACTGTGCTGTTGACATTTACATTTCAAAGCCTCTTTCTGTTGAGGAAATGTATAACCTCTGGCTCTTTAGAAGCTCTCAGCTTTATCACCCTTAAGGACAAGGCAGTCTTTCTTGGCAGTGATTGTTCCAGAAGAGGAACTCCCATGAGGCCCAGAATGACTAAGAAACGATATCCTAATAGGAAGCTTCTTTATATGGAAGCCATGAAAAACAAAAATTGTTGCAGTCTTGTAGTCAGCATTATTCATACCAGAATACTTAAAATTCTATTGTTTGGCATAGAGATAACATCACAGAGGTGCCAATCAACTTAGCCCATACAACATCTAAGAGGAAAAAGGAAGGGAACAGTCTCCGATGGAAGACGACAGGTCCTGAACGCCCAGCAGGAAGAATCCAAGAGGACCTTCACAGTTGCTAAGATTTCAACCTAGTGAGGACCAACGCCCATGATGCCAGGAGACACTTTCTTGTATTTTCTGTGCAAGCAGGTAGGAGTGAAGGACTACACACTTCCTAACAGACAGAGCACCTCTATCCCTTGCGATCCGGGCCTTTCTCTACACACTGCTCCAAGAAGCTGAATTAAAGGTTTAAGCTGCACCCTTCCCCCACCACCACTCACAGCTCATAGTATAATTTCCTCTCATCTCAGCTAATAAATCTTGTGGTGTGTCTGCTTTTTCTGAACATAAAATTTATGAGCTGAATAAAGTTTATGGAATGGTTGATTGCCAAGGCAGCCAAGACCTAGAAACTTGATGCCTGACCACAGCCAGGCACAGCAGGCTCAGATAGCTGCTCTGAGAAAGTTTAGCAGTAGTTTTTGAACTTCAGAAAAAGATCTTTCTGGTCTACTCCCTCCACATCAAAGACTCCTCATTTACTGGTTCTGAAAGCTTCTCATTCAGCTTATCTTCTAAACCCCTTCCTCTGTGATCAATAGGTCAGAACACAGGACAGAATCCTTCCACCCTCATCAGCTCAGAGCACAACCTACCCCCCCCCTTGCTTCTTCACCACAAAGTCTCTTGTTAAGAGAATGGCAAAACGACAAAGGTTTGAGCAACAATTCAATAATTTTTGGAAAGCTGTCTTACATTTCAGTAGCAGTTCAGAGAAACTTCTCTTAAGGAGGGGCTCTAAGGTAGTTGCTTAGCATAGTTTACAGATTAACAGAGAAACATCTCCAGACACTTCTCCAATTCATGATCATGCAACAACCCTTTGGCTATGCTGACAAGCAAGTACATGAACAAGAAGTATTAAGAAGGTAATTCATGCAGTCTTAGGCACCAGGTACTGGAGTTCTGCAGCTGGGAGTGAGGGGGAGGAGTGAGTACTGAGATGAGACAGACCACCATTAAAAGCACTCCAGAGGTCAGAAACTGGAAACCTCTCCCCTACAGCTAGTTTCAAGGTGACTTAAAACAAAAAAAAAGGGAAGCTCACAAGTAGATCCATTAGGCGAACAGCCCATTTTCCAGGCAAAAACTGCAGCGCCAATTAGGCCATGCATTTCCAAAGCAACTGAACTGCAGTGTCAGCATGCCATTCTGCTCCTCAGGGAGAAGGCATCTACCTGAACACCTGCAGGGTGAGGTCATGCACGTACCTTGGAAATGAGTTCATCGTGGTTGGCAAGGTGAGCCCTGCAGTGAATGCAGCTGTAGGTCCTGTGGCATGAAGGCAGATATGCCTGGAAAGTCTTGGACCTTGTCATCTTCACCATTGGAGCCACTGAGCGCTGCGTGAACTCCGGGGTGGCCCAGGAGGCACTCCCACAGGATGGGTCGCACGGGAAACACCGGAAGACGCAGGTAAAGGCCGTGGTTTGGCAGGTGATGGGTGTGGGGCAGGCTCCACACACTGATGTCAGCTTCAGAGGAAGAGATTCTGATGGAGATGACAGGGGCTTCACTCAAACCTAAATTCAGAAAAAGAACAGAAAGCAGCAGAGTCACACTAAGTAAATGCACTCAACATACACTAGACTAAAATGCAATCTATCACAGTCTCCTAGCCAACAAAATGATCCAGCATTTGATCAAGAAAGCAGGGAAGAGTCAGAGTAGCTAGGAGACCAGAATACTATCTGCTGACTAAATTAAGGAGGATTCATTGTTCCAGCAGTTAATGGATTTGGAAAGGATTACAGAGGCACAAAAGTGATAAGAAAATGATTTTCATCAAACCTAGTATGCCAAATGCCTATGGAGGACAACACATGTTAAGGTCCAGCTCTGTACTACCCCTTAGAGAAACCCTGCTCTACTAGCTACAGAGAAAGTAGAGGTGCAGAGTTGGCACTGCCAGCTGCTCTCCTAGGTGACTCACTAACCTGACACGATGGAAGTCTGTGGGAAAGCTGGGAACTGAACTTGGGTTTCCTCAGCGACTAGGAAAGTGCACTAGTCACCAAACCAGTTCTCCTCTTCATTCTGCCCTCGTTTCCACATGGGAAATGGAGTGTTACTTCATCATATTCTCCCTTATAACTTATTGAAAGCTCTAACAGTAGAAGCTGTCCTATAAATTGCATTTCAGTATTTTTTTACTCAGAACATCTGACAGCAGTCAAAGCTAGAAGCAGTTTCCAAAGGCTACTCTTGATAATAGCAGACTGTTTAAAAATCCTATTCAGTACTGAAACACCTTTTATCTAATATATTTGATGGAACTTGCTATATAGTTCATGTTTGGGTCTTCTTTGGCAGAAATCAGTTTTTCAGATACCCACATCTATAAGCCTTTTAAGATACAAATGTTTCCTCTGAGGATCAAAGAAATACAGGATAAATGAAGTAGCTCCCCTCACTTCATCTGCTACATGGCATGCAGGCACGCTCTAGAAATTAATCATGGACTCAGACTGCCCCTCCCAAGAGGATTTTCTTTTCCATAAAACACATGATTCTGTTCAGTTCCCAAGACTGTACTTTGTACACTGAGTATTACAACTGCCTTAACCCCTCTCCCCCAAAATCCAACATGACCTGAAATGTAAATTTCTAAGGTGGGCAAAGCACAAAAGCTTAAGAACTGGTCTGTAAGCTGCCAGGAGTAACTTGCCTGAAGTATATCTGATTATCTTCCAGGTTAGGGTAAAGCCAGCCCAGGTCACTATGCTGCTATACTATTAAAATAGCTCAGAGTTTCCATGCTTAGCTGTTCTGCCACTGCTCAGCTGGATGAGCCTTCCCAAAGGGCCAGCAATACACAGAGCTCAAGGTGTGCTACAAAAAAATGCTGGACTTGGACTACTCTAAGTAAATATTTCTTGCTTGCAACTGGGGAAACTGTCAAAAAAAGTAGGCTGGAAATCAGAAGATGAATCAGGGAACTTAAAGCTGGACCCAAGAAAACTCTTGCAGGACCCAAGAAAACTCTTGCAAGAGACAGTCCTGCAGAACTTATGTACGCATCCCATAGAGATGGCCGCTTCTGCCATTGGACAGAAGCATCTTGCCACAACAGTTCAAGTCATACTGAGAAAGTGACGGTAAAAATCAGATACTATCACTGCTGTCTGCCAGAAAGCCTAAAGTGTGATCACTGTCAGAGAGTGAGATCTGCAAAACCCCTAGTCACTAAGGTACCAAAATGCCGTTTATGGAAACCCATCTTCAACACTTCTGCTCCTAAGTCTTTTCGTAATTGTTGAAAAAGAGGATTCAAACCATCCAAGTTACTTTATCGCTTCTGAAAGCATTATCCATAGGATTTACTGGCAACCAGACAATCTCTGAGAGCCAGGCACAGTATCTGCAATCCTTTCAGTACAGTTATTATAAGCACTATACTGGAGAGTAGTTATAAGCTCACAAGGGCATCATTTAGTATTGTCAAGGGTTCGTTATATGACAACCACAGAGAGTGCTCAATAGGAGGCAGACATCAACAAGGAAACAGGACATCTCTGTTTTGGGGATTTTTTTTCCTTTTTTCTATAATATTTTTCTTCTGCCCTCCAGGAGGCAGCTCTCTTACAGTCAAAGGGAGAAAGATTCTTACTCATCCTGCAAATTGCTGATAAAGCATATCTATCATCATCACCACAGTCAGCACTTACATAGCACTTTTCATCCTTAAAGCTCTTTGCACATACTAACTAATCAGATTAATCTTTTCCAATTAAAGTTACAGTGAGAGCTTTGGAAGACCCATCCTGACACAGAAGGGCTCACTTTGCAGCTTCTTAGTAACTAAATCTGCTCTCATTCTAGTCAAAAACAAGAGCTTCCTTTGGCCTTGCTGGGAGTTCATCTGGCCAACTTGTAGCTAAGCAGCCTGCCTGTGCACTATTTGGTGCATAGCTACAGCTCTGGGTTTCAGTAAGTTCTGGCTATTGACAGCAATCAGTGAAGGAAGAGAAATCAAACACTTATCAAACCCTTATCCTGCCTCAGTTCAAGTAGAGCAGAAAACTGTCAACAGTGAGTTTATTTTGCATTAGACAGCATTGTTTTCCCCTCTAAGGTGAGAAGGAGTTAGGGGACTGAAACCTCAGGCTACAACAGGACAGGAAAAAGACACAAAAATAAGGAGAATCCTTCCTTATTTTCTGCTGCTTTAACTAAAATCAATATATCTCAGCTTTCCTGAACTAACCAAGTGCCAGCCTTTATAGTCACAAGACAACAGAACCATCCCCAAATTCCAAAGCCCTGATTCAGTAGTTGATACACTATATCCCATCTGTAACGGATCTCAGAAGCTGGAATTTGTGAGCCATGTGCCTTGCCATCCAAGTGCAAGGAAGCAGGAGACTAAATGTGCTCTTACTTGGGCCAAACGCAATTGGATTCCAAGGCAAATCACCAAGCCCTGTCAGTTAGAAACAAATTACAGCAGACAGACTAGCTGGAAGAAAGAGCAAGAAAGGATTGGCAATCACTTCACCCGATTTCTCTATGAGAAAACAACCTGTGTCTGAACTTTAAATTTCATTTAACCGTAATAAAACCATGCAATCCTCTCTCACTCTTTTTCTGCAGAATGAGTAGGTAAACATACCAACAGAGAGTTTTACTATTTCCCCCCCTACTGTCATGCCAAGGGCTTTCTTTTCCAATCAGCTGCCTATCACAGCAACAACAGTCTAGCACTGCAGCATTACAGTTGGAGAGAAAGCAATCCATAGGCATCATCTCAGCCAAACAGAGACATAAATTATGCCCAAGCAGGATAAAATATTAGGGCAATGCTGTATGCATTCTTTGCTCTCCTCTCTGCCCAGGCTTCCTAAGCATCAATACTCTAGAACACTACCAGTGGATTTACCTAATTTTTAAATTCATTTCTCTGTTATCTACTGTAAAAAGCTTTCTAAAAAAGCACTTCAGGAGTATTCATTTATTTGACCTCCACAACACACCTGAGGTTGGCAAATCCATTTGTCCTTTCAGAAGTGGATGAAAAACTCAAGTGAGACGATATCTGGGCACAGATTAAGATAAACCGTAGTTCCTGTTCTCAGTTCTGTGCTGAAAAGACCAAACGGATTGATCTGTTTACTTAGGGCAGGGGAGAGAATAAAAATCTGTGAGCTATGATCTTGGTGTGAAACCTAGTGAAGATGCTAAGGGGAAACACCTTTAAAAGACTTCAGACAAGTACAAGTATCATAGTAATACTTTATAAAGGCACTATATACGTACAGCATTCCACCCCATCGTCTGATCGATGCGCATTACCCACCAAGAGCTCTATTCTCATCAAAGTGCAGAAGAGGAGGGAAAAACAATAGGAAATGCATTCTTGCAGCCTATGAGCACAGCTACTAAGTTGTAAGGACCCACTTCCCTCCTGGATGTCATCTCAAAACATACAAAATGGGAGCCACTGCTGTCAGCAACACAAGAAAAAACCTCCTGTGTTTTTCTTCTGTCCTAGGGACAAACACATTTGAATTACAGTACATTTAATGGTTACTGCTGCATTCGTTCTACTGCAGAACAAAGGCACATGGATGATTGTGGCTGTGCCTGTGGCTTTTCAGCATCACATGAGTTAATAACTGTCAACCTCACTGGTGGTGGGCACTTGCAAAGTCATTCTATTAAGGGTCTATTAATGATTAATCATGGCACCCAGTACTGTTAAAGAGATTGCATATCTGCCATCAGCAACACAGTCCAGTATTTCATCTCTGGGATAGACCCAACTCAAGTCCATGGAAAAGAAATGTGTGTGTATTAAGTGATTTGCAAGAAGTCAGAAAACTAATTTAGAGCAAAAGAAAGAAAAAATTCTAGGGAAAAGTTTAGAGACACCATTACTGTGGCTATCAGTGAGAGAATCAGCTGAACGTACTGCTTGCACACACTCTGCATGTGTACATTAGGGAAGCCTTGCCTAATCCTGTTAAGTTGTAAGCAGACACCACCTCTCCACAAAGGCTAAAACACAATATGTATTTTCCTATTCAGGCCTTCTACCTGTCCAACAGCCACTTTTCACGTGAGATTGTTTAGAAATTCAGGAACACAGAAAAGGAGAAATGGTTAGTCTGTGCCCAACACTAGCTAGATGAGGCTACTGTTTGTACAAGTCCATATGCCAAATGGTGGAGAACATAAAAGCTGTTGAAGTGAAGTCCAGTTTTGCATAAAACTTGCATGCAAAGCAGCTCAGAGGCCAATCTCTTCATTCTGAAAAGGCAGACAGCAGGTCTGTTGGGTTTGGTTTTGCAGATTATTTGCTTTTTAAGATGAGAAACTTTAATCAGTTAAATACTTACCAGAACACAACAAATGCTCTGTAAAGCTGCCTATGAAAGTTCTGAAAAAGTCTGTCTATGCTGAAAGCCAACCTTCCCTCTTTGGTGTCTCTTCTCATTAATATACCAAGAACTAAAGATGTGCTTATGGTGACTGTAACTCAAGCACAGCAAGAATCAGCTCTGAGTGTCTTTTTCTCCACAACGTCACAAACTTTAGCTTCCAAAGGTACTCCAGGTTGTTACTGTGACTGTAACAAAGCACTTGAGGAAAGTACGCTTACTTATGAGGGAGAGTTTTTTGAAAAGGAAACTAACTGCCTCCACATTTTTTAAGGGATTGCAGGTTAAAAGAGAAAGGATAGTCTCTAGATGAGACACTGAAACAGGAGTCTGGGTTCTGCAGTTTTCCCTGTAGAACAACAGTGTCCAAACATCAGAGTGCTGAATCCTCACAGGCACCAGAGACACTGGGCAACAGCTAAGGAGCTTTTGCACTCTGATGATGTAGCACTGCAGTAAAAGATCCTGGGCCTGAAGCAGCTTTGGAGATCCTTACAACCATACAGAACCGCAACAGCTTTGAAAAGTTAAAGCCAGCTCATACCTGAAGGTATGAGGGTAAGATGTATGTACTGAAAAGTCCTGAAAGACAGTAAGATTATTTTGAATTTAAGCATGGAAGACAAGGGAAAGCCAAGAAAGAGGTTAAATAGTATTTGGATGTAGACAATGTACCTTTACGCTGTTAGTATCAAGTTTCCGAAACACAACAATTTTAAACACGGTAATAAGACACTCCATGCAGCTCAGCACTGCCACCTCAATCAACAGGGGTTATTACTGATAAATGAGGCATAAGCATCCTACCCTAAGGCCTGTGTTTTCTCAGCTCATTCTCCAAGACCCTGCAAGCCCATGGAGACAGGAAAATATCAACAAGAGAAATCACGGGAGACTGCCAGCAGGATCTCACTGCATTTCCTTTCACTCTTAGCAGATGCATGGACACAACTGCAATAGAAATAAAGCAGGATAGAGTAGGTGCTTACTTGGACCACCTTCAGATATAAAATACTTAACCCCTTTATTCCTCTGCATATACCTCTGCAAGACACTGTTTCTGTGAGTCTCAGTTCTCTCATCTGCACAACAGAGATACCACTTCTCACCTCTGGGAAGCATTTAAAGATTCTGGGAAAAAAAAAGGATCTGTTTGAATGGATGTAAAAAGGTTGTACTGATGCCAAAAAAATACTGCAGACAGTATTTGCAACCCTGCAACAAGTAGAGGGCATCAAAAGGGGATTCAAAAGGAGCAATTAAGGACTATTAGGCCATAGTGATTCAGGAGCAGACACAACTCCAACCCTGCTGCACCTGCCATGGTCCACATACCATAGCCAGCTTCTTAGGAAAAACATCAGTTATTGGTCTGCTGAGTAGCTATCAATACTAAAACTGTCATTGCAATTATATTAATAATGTTTTAAAGTATTTTTAATAGGCAATATGTCAGTCTACAGTGTATCATATATCTTCCCCTCAAAATAGTCTCAGCACCCTACAACATTTCCAGTTTGTGATGGAGAGGCTTTCCATGAAGATGACATGGAAAGCGCATGAAAATAGCCCGTAATTATAAAGGACGCTAGGACATCCTTTAAAACGCTGGGAGAGATTATTTTTTAATGTCTGCCTAGTTTTGTCAGTGTCCACTATTAAATCTGTAACTTATTAAAACCCAAATAATTTATGAAAATCTTGTTTATTTTGTAACTGTTATTTACATAGCTGATTTACCTTCTGTCATTTTGGAGAATAAATTAGATTAAGCAGCTTTTTTTTTTTTTTTTTTTTTTTTTTAATAGGCAACTTCCACAGCAGCAGATTTTCCAATTCTCAAGCACGACTGTGTCATAGAATCATAGAATCAGTAAGGTTGGCAGGGATCTCTGGAGACCATCTAGTCCAACCTCCCTGCTCAGCAGGGTCACCTACAGCATGGTAGACAGGGTTGCATCCAGGCGGGCCTTGAAGATCTCCACAGAAGGAGACTCCACAGCCTCTCTGGGCAACCTGTGCCAGTGCTCCGTCACTCTCACAAGTGAAGAAATTTCCCCTCACGTTCAGGCAGAACTTCCTGTGCTTCAATTTCTGCCCATTGCCTCTTGTCCTGTCACATGGGACAAGTGAAAAGAGTTTGTCCCCATCCCCTTGACACCCTCCCTTCAGGTACTTGTACACGTTGATAAAATCCCCCTCAGTCTTCTCTTCCCCAGGCTGCCGTTCCTCGGAGGGCAGGTGCTCCAGCCCTCTGATCATCCTCGTAGCCCCACGCCGGACTCTCTCCAGTAGCTCCATCTCTCTCTTGTACTGGGGAGCCCAGAGGTGAATGCAGTACTCAAGATGAGGCCTCCCCAGCGCTGAGTAGAAGGGCGGGATCACCCTCCTCGACCTGCACCCCAGGACACCATTGGCCTTCCTGGCCACAAGGGCACATTGCTGGCCCATGGTCAACTTGTCATCCACCAGCGCTCCCAGGCCCTTCTCTGCAGAGCTGCTCATTACGAGCAAATCCAGAGGATGCCTACATTCAAAGCGAAAGCTTTTTTCTTTTTTTTTTTCTTTTTTTCTTTTTTTTTTTTTTTTGAATTAATATATATTGAAATAAGGCTCACATTTGATTGGAAAGAGAACAAACAGGTTAAAGTAATTCAGTGCAGACCCTGAACAGATACATCTTGCTTGGCTGCAGACTGCAGAGACCAGGTGATCATGAGAACTCCTCGAACTTAATTTACATCTCTAAGGCTGAACTCAGACCATTCAGGTCCATCAAATGTCAGAATCTAACTTATCACTTCCTTGCATTTCAGAATAAGGCATACTGTTTAAAACAACCCAATTTGATAAACTACAGACATTATACTGGGAAACAAGCAAGGGAAATCAGTCTGGGAGTTTTTCATCAAATTCTCCCCTTTACAGCTAGATCTCAAAACAAAGACCCAGGCCAGCTAGAACAGACACCATTTTACAGAGTTCACTTCGAACCTTGTTACCTTTTTTGGGCCTGAAACCACATGAACATAGACTGCAAGATACAGCCTCTACCACAAGAACGACTGTGCCTCTGACTGAATTCTCTTCCCACTCTCCAAGGAGTTGCCTGGCAGCAAGATTTTTGCAACACAGACGAGCCTGTGCTGCTGGTAACAAGCAGCATGGCAAGCATTACAGCTGCAAGCTGCTCACCTTTGCTTTGCAGGTACATTCTACCACAGTGGAACTCAATAACCAGTTATGAGGGATGCCAGTGTGAGCTGCCAAACTACAGAAGGCCAAACTACAGAAAATAGCATGCCTGGCCAGTAGGACAAATTTGAAACAATCCAGCACTTACTTTTTTGCTCCTACCCAAAAATCCCACTTGTGCCACAAATAAATAAAAATTGCCAAGTTGAACTAATCTAAAACACAAATGGTTCCATTTTCTTCCTTTACATTTCAAGGAAACTCCTACCAACATCCCGCGTAACAGGATAACAGTCCTTAATCTGAATTAGATAAGCACATGCAACACGCTAGAGATAGGAGCGATGGTTCATATACTACGATGTATTTCCTCAACTGATAACCATCTTGCTGTTAAAAGAAGCTGCACGTTAAACCTGGAAGCAATTGGAGCCATGGTTCAAGTGCATTATTCTCTGCCAAACTTATGCATTAAATTGGTACAAAGCACTGTAAGGCCTATCAGCATTCCACAAAATGAAAAGGTCCTAGCCCTGCCCCATTCTAATATCAACCTGAACTAAAGACATCAAGAAAAATCTCTTCTCCTCCAACTGTTTCTGTTTTGACCGTAATTGGTCATTCTTCATCTTCCCAAACCCTCTTCATTTGTTTTAATTGTAGAACAGTCTAGCTAACCAAATCATCTATTACATTTGTGTTCCTTACTCTATTATCTTCCTTTTTGGCAAACGAAGGTATGACTAGGATTCAATTAATTTGGGCTGCTGGATGGATCATCTATTCTCCTGATAAGGCTGTGTACTGACAGGGAACATGGTTGAGAGCATTTATCCATTGTAATCATCCTTCCAGCATCATCAAAGTCGTTTACAGCAGGGACAAGGATCTGCCAAAGCTGCCCATCATGACTTACTATTTGCAAGTTCCCTTTGTTAAATCCTGTAAGTTTTCATCTGCTAATGAAACCATTTGTCCAAAGGGTTCTTCCTGGGAGCAGTTTTTCCTTAACCCTGCATTGCCCAGAAGCATAACTGTGATAGGAAAGACAGTAGCTTTATTTTCTACTCTGATACTTCCATCTCCTTCTGAACAATGCTGAAGATAAGATGTTGAATTCCAATTGATCTGTCAGAAACATTTATGTAACAGTTACCACATTAATGAGATATTTACCTTCCTTGCAGTTCAGACATCCCTCTAGCTTGTACTTCCATTGGAAGTACAGAAACCTGTATGTTAAGGGGGTAGTCAGGTGAAGTTTTATAGTTTGACTTTTCACATGATAGATCTTCTATAACTGAACCTAGTTTAAGATGGTGAGGTCAGCTGTTACATCCCCAGTTACTGTCATTAGTTCCTCCTAGATATCACACTGGCCTACACGTTACTGCCAAGGTACGTGAACTGACTCACCTCTTACAGCTCTGTGCCTACTGACGCATGCTAGAGCTGGGAGTTCCTGGGATTCTCAATAGGTTTTTTCATAGTTAATTATTAACTCCATCTTTTTTTTGTGATGCTGGACAATCTGTTTTTAATAACATACTGCTTGAGCCATCCTTAAGCAATATTTCATCAGTGAAATCTAAATCTTTCAGAGTTCTGCGGCTGCACTATGCATCGCCTAGGTTTCACCAGACTACATTTTTCTCCTCATAATGAAGTCATTGCCAACATGAAACTGGAGAAGCGAGTAGCTTTGACACCACTCTGCGCTCCCTCTCAGAGGATCAAAATGTTCTCTGAAGGGCAAATTCAAAAGATCTTTGGCTTCTGAAACTTCTAATAGCCTTTGCTTGATCTAGGGAGTTTAATCCTGCACAAATCACAACTGCAGTAAAAGACCCCCAAAATCTGCATACTTTTTTGAGTCAGCAAAACATCTCACATTTACACCTCTTCAAGAACTGTTACAGCACATTCAAAAAAATAATAATAAAATAGAAAAGATCTCCACTTGGGCATGTAAGCTTGTGCAAAGAGGAGACCGGAAGCCAGCTCTTACAGCTTGCATTCCCATAACTACCAGTGACTCACATTGCCTGGCACTATCGTTTGTTAAAGCAAGAGTGAAGTGGGGATAATAGCTATTTACTGAAAACAGGAATGTGATCAGCTTTAATTAGCATTGTCAAATGACTTGAGATTGTCAGGTGCAAGACATGGGGGAATTAAGTCTTATTAATTATGTTATTTCCTGCAGCTTTAGGTAGCTTTGCCAGTCCAATGACACTTCCAGACATGAAGCTGCTCCAAACTTTTGATATATTGTGCATCGGGCAGTGAAAAAAACTCTCAGGTAAGTCAGTCAGATATGGGCTTTGAGTAGAGAGTCATAAAACCAGAACGCAAGAACAATTAGCTCATATTAAGACAAACATCTTAAGCCACGTCCTGACAAATGAGGAACAAAAAGGCAAAAAAGGCATTGAGAAAAACCCAGCACCCCTAAGTAGCAGTCCATCAGGAAAGCTGTGTTTTCTGCCCTACCAAATAAGTCAAGCTACAAAACATCTTCGACTGGCATCCCAGCATCAGCAGACATGCTTATTTTACCAGCTAAAGATGTGTTCTAAAGAGCTGAGAAAGCCTTAGGAGTCAGAGTAGTCCATCTCTCCAATGGAACTGTCTTGGCTTCTGGAAGGAAAAGGGAATCTATCCTTAGTCTTTAAGTTACTTGATTAGATCTAAAAGACAAGACCTCAAAATTAACAAGAACAAAGAAGAGGGAACATCCTGAAGGACCAACTTGCAGGGCTTTGTCAAGGGGGCAAAAAATGATGCTGCATTTTTTGATACGGTTTCAAAGTGATAAATGCACTCTCCTACCAGATCCTACCTCGAACCTCACTGGTTAGCTTCAGAGCAACTAGGAGGACTGAACTCCTAATCTTTCAAGATTCCACTTCGTGATCTTTCTTGAATCCCACTTCTTTAGCACTTAACATAGTTGACATCTAATGAAGACCTTGCTTAAACTCAGGCAAACCTGGGATTGCTACCTAATGACTGAGACACAAGGAATGCCTAGCTTTATTGGCATTTATTGAAGAGGCTTCCTCACACAGGATTGAAGGCAAGGACGTGATTTAGTAACAAGAAATAAATGCTTTTTACTCCTCTACAATTCTTCCAATGTTTGTGGAGTACCACAATAGATCAAGGAGCTCCCACTTTCTAAACTGCTAGGCCAGGATTTACACCAGACTGACCAGTTCCTTAATTAATTCTCTCTCAGCAACAGGTTGTCTGACACCCATGAGTCAAGAAGCCTTTGAGGGAATGTGGATTTACAGGTAGTGATGCTGTCTTCCTCAATACAACTCTGATACAACTTCCCACACCAAACAGCAAAGAAAGGAAATCCCTGATTCAAAAACTGTGGATCCAGAGGATACAATGGAGCTCAACGACCAATAAAGTTTTGCCAATACTACTCAGATCTTGGCACCGTGGAAGAGTGCACCTGCAATGAAAGTTAAGTTATATATATGTATGTTCAGGTGTGTGTATATATACGTGTGTGTGTGTGTACATATAGGTATATACTAATTTATATTAAGTAGAAGCAATTGACATCTTCATCAGCAGAAAGTGTCTCTACCTTCCCTGGGGCATTCCCAACTTTAGCTTTAAAATATGAAGACTCAATTTTAATCTTTCAGTAGGAGAAAATGCTTTAGGGATCCAATAAGAAAGAAAAAAGTGTTAATTCTCCATTAAAGTATTACCACTTCATGGTAAACATTGTTTAAAAGAAACCAGAGGCATGGATGCCAACATGGTAAGGTCTTAAAACAAATATACGGAGTGCTCTGCAACCATGAAGTGACAAGAGATATATGTCCTCTCCAGACAGAATCCACTCACGGATTACAAGCACAGCTCTCCCAGTATCTGCTTGTTTACAAGCACATAATTTAGTGAAGGCCTCTCTGTGGTACCCAGTATAAGCTTTAAGTAACAGTAAACACATTAGTGGAAAATCTTTGTCTGGAGCATGTAGTAGGAATTTGAAGAAGGCAGTATCAGAAAGGCAGGAATACTGTTCCACCCCCTTGTTTAATTGCTATCTGCAAGTTAAGAATACCAGCCTAGTAGACCTTCCTCTTTCTGTATTTTGGGATAGAGGCTAGAAAAAAAAGTGAGAATAGACACACTACTGTAAATCTGAGCGGGGGGCAGTGGATTCAACCTTTTTTTCTTCACTATGAATATCACATTTTAAACCAGAACATTTTAAATCCTTTTAACTCAAAAAATCGGCATCAAAATTCTCAGCTATAGACCCATAACTTGTTCCACGGCTACTTCTGTCACCTCAAGCTCCTCTGCCTTTTCCGGATCAAAGTCAAAAACTTCTGTGGAAAAGCCCTAGATGAAGAATACCAGGCATTTTGCAGCCTGACCCTGAATCCCATCACAGCTCTCTAGAGAAGAGGAAGCTCTCATGCACCTAAGGAAAGGTAACAGCAATAACACAAACCAGCTGAGTTACCGCTGCTTCCCGTGGTGGACTGGTTTCAATACACTATGTGAAGCAACTGCCTGCCTTTAACATCATCCAGAGATGAGGATCTCCTCTTCGCAGCTTGTTTCTAGTGCCCCGCAACTTGTCTTTTGCCCCATCGGGCAATGGTGTCGCTTCGACAGCGCAGAGACACCACCGGGAAAGGCCTGGTCTCCAGGGGCTCAAGCGACAGCTCAAGGGGTCCCTGCAGACCCCAGCGCCCGGGGCAGCGGCGCCTGGCGTCCCACGCCTGAACCTCACACGCATCTCTGTCTCGGGCGCGGATCTCATCTGTGATTTGGGATGTGCGAGAGGTTTGCTTGCAGTTAACTGCTAGAGCAGAGCGGTTAGTTAGGACGGACCATCCCTCCTCCTCCTCCTCTTCCTCCTCCCCCGCCGCGTTACCTGGTGCAGCATCCGAGGCGCTCGCCCGCCCCACCCCCACCGAGCCGCGCACAAAGAGCCCCGCTCCGCGCCCGCCCGCCCGCCCTCCTGTTGATTTTCTCGCTCGCCACAGGCGGCCGCGGCGAGGCGAAGCCTCCCCGGCTCCCCCCGCCGCTCGCTGACCCCCGCCGGCGCCGACCTGTTGCCCTCCCCGCCCGCGGCCCCGCAGACAAAGGCCGCCGCTCGCCGAGCGCGCCTCGCCGCCAGCCCCGGCCCGGCCCCCCGCGCCCCCCGGCCGAGGCGGCCCCTGAGGAAACGCTCCCCGAGAGCCGCCCCCGGGCCCGCGCTGCCCCGACGCGGTGTGCGGAGGAGGGGGGGGGGGGGGGGGGAGAAGGAGACGGCGCTGTGGCGCAGGTCGTCGCGGCGGCCGGCCCGCCCCCGCCCCGGCGCCCCGCCACCCGGCCGGGCCCCCCCCGCGGCACTCACTCGCCGCGGCGCGGCCGCCTCGAGCGCGTCCCCAGCGCAGACGGAGCGCGGCCGCCGACGCGCACCAGGCAGCCCCGCAGCGCCCTCCCCCTCCGCGCCGGCGCCCTCCCCCTTATAGCCGCTCCCGCGAGCCTGCTGGCCCCCGAGTGCCACGGCGCCGCGCCAATCGCCGGCCGCTGGCACATAGCAACACGCCGGCGGTTGGCCGCGGCCAGCCGCAGCCCATTTTCCCGAGACCAATGAGAGCGCGGGGCCGGCGCGGCGGCTCCCGCCCCCAGCGCGCGCACGCACGCACCCACAGACACACACACACGGACGGACACACGCACGGCTCCTCCCCCCCCCCCCCCCGGCGGCTGGAGCAGGCTGCCTCGCGCAGGCAACAGCTGGGGCGGCGGCAGCCAATGGGAGCGGCCGCGGCGCCGCCGGCGTGGGAACAACAAACAGATGCGCTTCCTCTTAAAGGGCCAGCGCCGCCTCTTCGCTTCCTGGAGATAAACCGCGTGACAGTCAGGCGGCGGGGCAGCCGCGAGTGGAGCCGCCCCGAGTGGAGCCGCCCCGAGCGGGGAGCCGCCCCGAGCGGGGAGCCTTCCACCTCAGGGGGTCCGGACCAGCGGCAGTGCGTGCTCCGCGCGAGCGTCCTGCCGGCAGCACGCCGAAGGCGCAGCGGGCGCTCGCTCTTCCCACGCAAAAGCGGCACCTGCCCGCCCGGGATACAGGTGCCTCTTCCAGGCTCCCCGCCAACTCACAGCCACAAGCCTAAGGGCGAGATTTTAATAAGTGACCAGTGAACGAGGCTCGCTGTTTTTGATTAGCCAAACTGATAAGCCTTGAATTTTTTTTTTTTTTTTTTTTTTTTTTTTTTAGCAGGTGCTAATCTGCTTTCTGCAAACTCGGTTCTTTCCACAGTTCTTCCCTTCCTCCACCACTGCCAGCCTGCAAATACAGATTGGAGTACCCAGGTTTAAGAAATATTTTCAAAAATCCTTGGCTTTTACCAAGGATTGCAAGTGAAACATTGGAGGGTTGTGGGAAACGGTAGTAACAGTAGTTACTTTCTAATACGGTGTTTTACTTCTGTTTTTAAATGCCACAGCAATTAGTATACATTAACTAAACATAAGGTAATTACTAGCACCTGCTTTACACCGAGGTCAGTTTAGACTCTCCCCTGAGGTTAATGCCAACAGCTGTTCAAACAGCACAGAGCCACATCACAAGATAACCTGAAGGCAGGAAGTAAGAGAAATCCTCACCCCTATGGACAGCATTTAGGTAGAGGAGTCCTTAGCTGGCTGCTGAACTTCACCTAATATTAATCTAACTCCTTAAACATACCATTGGATTGCAATTAGCACGAGGAGTCATTGCAAATGAAAAGACAGCATGTGTCATCTGGAAGTCTCCATTAGCATCATTCTACCGCTTACCATGATTTTTTTTTAATAGTGACCTTGGCAATCTTAACTACTTACTACATCTTGCACTGAGAGCAAAAACACACACACACACACACACACAACGTGCATGCACATGACAGTGCACATGCACACACCTCAGCTAGGAAAACGTGCAAAGGTAAAGTTAAATGCAATCACCTCAAAGTGCTGTAATTACAAGACAGAAACAGTATGCAGTTCCAAACTGCATATTCACAGGCTCCTTTCTGCACTTCTTTCTAGTTTCAGTTCAAGAAAGTACATATACATCATGGCATTTAGTAGCTGCTATAACAGTAATTCACCACTGTATAAAATATTTTTAAAGACATACTTAACACTCATCCTTTTTCCCCATAGAAAGAGATAGAAAGCTATATTTCATATTAACTGGAATATATTTGATGATCATCATCCTAAGTATATTTCTTGCTCTAATACTCTATTCATAGAAATATTAAGTGATTCTATAGCTATGACTTCTACCAAGATGATGATTCTCTGCTGTGAATACTACACTGCATTAACAGTTGCAATGGCAATGCTCTGTTTCCTACATTAAATGTAAAGGGATTAATATACAGAACATAATGGGCAATACAAAGAAATATTTCTATTAGTTTGTGATCCTCTGCTCTTTTTATTATATGTAGCTAGAAAAATAACCCTATATCTTGTGACAGAAAGCAGTATCTCCTTTCAGACAAAGAAAAGCTCTCCGGTATTATCACTAAAATGAAATTTGCATGCCAAGTCAAGGTATTAAAAAAAAAATTACTGTTGTCTATAAACAAAGTGGCATTTTTTCCTGCAGGTTAGTGCTACTACCAAGTACAACTTAAATACACTATTAATGAACATTCAAGCACCATGGTAGTTCTAAGTCACCTATTTAGAAACAAGAACAACGAAATACATTCAAATGAAAAAGGAAATCATCACGTTATCTTTGGACTATCTGCTACAAGAGAAGCTATACTTTGAAGGCTTATTTTAAGCTGCTGCTTAAGATCTTTCCTCTTTAAGCTGAGCAAAAAGAGCTAACACATCACACTTTTAGACTATCTCACCAGTGCTAAATGAAGCTGTATTTAACAGATCTAGACAAGCTCATGTGCAGGAAGTGATGCGAACATTTGCTTGAACTTTAAATCATCAAGACTCCTCAAAAACAGGTAACCACAAGATCATTTTTGAGAGAGAGAGAGTGTGTGTGTGTAATATACACACACACACACACGATAATGAAGTTCTCCGTTGCTATAAAGTTGCTTTAGAATGGTGGTTAACTGGAATTACAGTGATATAAATCCAGCGTTGCTATGGAACCCCAGGGGATAGCACAACTTTACATCGTGGAAAAAACAAACACTATATATTAAAAAGCTCGACATTTCTTCTTTAAATTATTTGCTAGTCTGGTTCATGAGAAGTGGAAGCTTTCTAGTGTTATCAGCTTGGAAAAATAAAATATATGTGATCCTAGTTGCTTTCTCAATGAAGCTTCAAGTCACACATTTCACATTTGATTCTGCATCACCAAATTTGGGTTGTAAACCCTGCAAGCACAATTTAGCAAGCATCAGAAATACACTTTTACTGAGCTAACACGTCAGGAAACTGATTTGTTTTAAATAAATTTAAAACTCTGAATTTTGAGTCTAAACTCCTTGACAGCTTACCTTTCAATTTAACAGCTAAGCAGTATTATTTTTCACTTCCCTTCATTTGCAAACATCCCCTTTTAGAGCATAAACAATATGGCAAGTTTTTTTTTTTTTTTTTTGTCTTCCTGAATAGTTTCAGAAAAACTTAAATTGATATAGTCAGTACCTGACATCAGTTTGGGCATTTATTGTAATTTAGACTAGAAGAGCCTTTCTATTTGATAAAGTTGCCTGGGGCTAATTTTTCCTATTCCACTATCACAGCAATATTGTGTGTGTGGGGGGGGGAAAGTATCAATCACGCATGGAGACATTGTCTTAACACTTCAGTGCTGTGTTAGAATTCTAAGTAGCACTTAAAAATCTCTTAAACATCTCTGTTTCTCAGCACTCTCAAGTTTTATTTGTAACCGATGTTAGCGGCCTTGTGGTAAAGGTAATTCGCCTGATACTGCTTTTGCTTCTTTATCTTTAAAGTGGGGATACCACCAACCTTTTTCATAGACATTATGAAACACAACCATCTTCGAGTACATTAAGTGAAAGATGCTTTCATATGTTGAGTGATATTTTTTCACTGACAGCATCACTATTTTTGGTCAGACAGAAAACTCAGCAAGTGTTCATAAGTACATCTTCTTGCCCTCCGAAACTATTAAGATATTTGACAGCAAAGTCATAAAACACTATCCACAGAGTCCTGAGCATCTTATTTCACACAGCAGTGTACTATGCGCTAGACCAACCATAGATCCACTGTCCAGCTTACCTAGCCCCAGAACTGGGACGAAACTCAGTCTGTAACTGCGCGAGCACTTGCTTCAAATTTCACCTCTGCATTGCAGCTTCTGCATCCGTCTCCCGATCAACTCTCACGAAAACCGGCGGGGCTACACTGAAAATGCATCAAAAATTAGCTGGGCTCTGGCGGCCTCCTGCGGCAAACAGGAGGAGGACAGGTAAACAGATGCCCAGTTGCTATTCTGGTTAAGACTCTGTTTTGTTTCTTTGAGTAGGGAATTTCGTACAACCAGTAAAACAACCAATCCTCCACGCAGGCAGGAATTTCCAGGGACAAACCAAGATCTCTAAGTTTATAATAATGCCTATGATCTTGCTTACTGAGTCGGAAAAGTGTATCACGAAAATACCTCAAACAAATGCTTCACCGCTTTACAGAAACGGAGCGTAGCTTAAAGTGCTCCTGCATATTCTGTTTGAGGACCCAGTCTTAGCACCACATATTCATAGCAGTTTACATTATCAGAAGTGATCATAGATTAATGCTTTCATGTTAGAAGATGTACGTGTAACAGGATAGATACAACTACACATTAACGCTTCCCAGGTCCCTATTCTGATTTACTAACCACGCAGATGACTTACTAACCACACAGAATGCTTAGTAAGAAACAAAATACTGCCCAGAGCAATTTGGGAGAGTCTCTCATCAGCCTGCCAAAATCCTTTAAAAGCTGATACATACTGTGACACATCAAGTACGCATTTTTCCTCTCTTACCTACTATGAAGCCTCAAAGCTTTAAAATTACACTTGACCTTAGAATCTAGAACTTAATGTAATTTAACAGAAATCTGGTAGGAAAGCTGGAATTTTAATCCTCTAGAACTGGAGGAAATATTAGCCTGCTTATCATGAGAAAAAGAACATAAGTATCGAAGTGCCACATTTGTAAAGGCTATTTAATGAAGGACAATACAAAACTGTATAGAAACTGGTACAAATGGAATACCTGCTAACATGAACAAGTTCAAAATATAGCTAGCTTCTTGTCCTCAGTTCAGGAGCAGGTATCTGCAGGTACTAGTTGTCAATAGTCAAAGGCTTTTTATATTCTGTAGCTCATTGATTTTTTTTTTTTGCACAAGTCTTCTACAAAAAGGAGGGGGAGGTAAAAGATTCACTGTGTGGGGGAAATAGTTAATTAAAACAATGGGTCTTTGAGATATTATGGAAAGGTATTTCAGAATAATTTAAAGGTCACAGTAAGGTCATTTTAAAAATTAAATTTAAATTACCACGTATTTACTATTTCAACAGAGATCAAATAAAAATTATGATTCTTAATTAAACTTAATAAACAACAACAACAAAAAAAATCAAACTTCTACAACGTAGGCTTGTTTCAATCTCAGGCTAGTTCCTGTGGTGCAGTATCTTACACGGAAAATTGAACATTTTCATTTCCCCCACTGAATTCAGATGCGCTATACACTCATAGATATGATACCCTCCTCATCTGTGAACTGCTACGTTCTGCTAATGAGCTGGATCTTAGGGTAGAGCAGATGCCTGGAATCAAGCTGTGTAAGATGATTTTATCAGTGTTTTCAAAACCCAGCCATAGTAATTTTATACATTTTATAGTACTGACATACCTGGGCCAGCAATCATGAGAGAAACAAATAATACATTAAAAAGATGCATTACCTCTCCCCAGCCAAAAATCTGACATTTTTCTAGGCATGCATTACTGTGCTTAGGAATTACGGATCACGCTTACTAAAAATAATTAATCAGGAAGCAGCTTTGATGCAGACAGCAGTTTTTACATGAAGGGCCAAGCACAAGCCGCTGCTCTCACACTCATGCAATTACATTTGAGCATGTCTATCAAGAACACTAACTAGTGTGTGTAGTACTTCCAGTAGCATTTCTACCATTTCGAAGTATGTGCTTCCTTTTCTGTAGAGAGGCCTTTGTTTGGAAGCAGGAGCACATACCGCAACACTGAAACAGCAGAATTCTCTGCACTGCCTTCCAGCATCACATATGGAGACCACTTCTGATCAAATTTATCTAGTATTACTTCTTAATGTCTAAAAAGTCTATGGATAAATCAAATAGGAATTGGCTTCAGAAGTTTTACTTGAAGGTCATTTACATATGAAGCAGGTGGGCTTAAGTCCTAAAGTCCAGAATATATGAGATGTCCCCTTCTTTTCAGCAACTCTGCTCACATGAAAAACACCTAAAATTCAATATTTATTACTCTATAAATACAGTATCATAACATCAGAAATTACAATTTTAGGAACAATGAATAAGCATTTAACTTTAGATCTTTTATCAGCAAAGATGTTTTAATGTGTCACATTTCAAGAGCATCAATCTTTCTTTACAAGAAAAGAAAAATCACTTCATAGATTTGAAGCTAGAGGTCCACAAGACTTTCTAAAAATTAAAAGTGCTTGGAATACATGCATCATCCTTCAAACAAAACATACTTTGCAATAGGATGGAGAACACAGTAAGTTTTAAACAATATTTAGAATTAAAAGTACCTGGAAAAAAAAATCTCTCTCCTTGGAGAGACAGAGACTATCTCCAAACATCCTCCTGGATAGCTATGCAAGATCTCAACAAATGCTTTTCTGTACAAGTGGTTAGAAAAAATAAATAAATAATAAAAATCACACAGTGAGTTCTGGAATATCAAAACAATGAGTTGATAGAACATTCTTATGTGCCTGTACAGTAATCTCAGGTCTGTATTATTTTATTACAAACAATTATCATAGCCTAAGCCCTATATAATGGTGCTCAAGATTCATGACCTCATTCATGCAACATTCTGTTTTAAGAGATCAAACTTTAGATCTTATGCTGAAGTCCAAATGTGTAAATATGAACAAACACAGCAGTCTTCCCAGCTCTGAACCCTTTCCTCAAATGTAACTTGACTTACTCAGATTTCAGCTATTAAGTAGCAGATTTATCAGAGAGACTAAATACAAATAGGGCAGTCAAAAGCTACATCACACATAGGAAGACTAGTGATTGAAGAATGTGCTGAGCATCTTTGAGGCAGAAGTTTCCTCCTCCACTGCTATAAAGAAAAAGGAAAATTAAAATGAAATTATGAAAAAAATGCACGTTTGTCATTAATAACCACACTTTGTGATTCAATATAGACTATAGCAAAATAGTTGATTTACACAGTGATGAGGGAAACTTGAAAGAAAATAACTTATCACCTGTCCCTTGAGAGCTCAAGTCCAGAAATCAGGAGTGTAAAACTTAGGTTTTCCCATCTTAAACAACAGTTTTATTTTTAAAGTGAGAGTAGTATTCTCTAAAATTAGAATTACGTTTGCATCTTAATGAAAGTATGTGCTGAATATCTGATAACAATAAAATTGAGCAGAAAAACACCAAATCACACAAATTTACTATCTGGAACAACATACTGGATAGTAACCAAATTAAGACAGAAAGGGTAGAATTTTTTCTTTTACCTACTGAGTTGTATTTGGAGCCTATTCTATAACTATTCTCTGACTATTAGAAAACAAGCAAAATTGTCACTAACTTGGTTATTAGCAGTTATCTGACCAGAGTGTAACTGGTTTGAAGGGCAGATAAGAAGCTTAGTATGTAATAAATCATCAAATCTTTTTTTCCTAGGAATACTTAGGAAGTTGCTTTTTCCTCTCTTTTGTTCAACATGCAACAAGCTTGATTAAATTAAGAAGAAACTGAATCTATGTCTATTTAGAGCCATATACATATTAAAAAAGTACACTATTAACTCATTTGCCTCCATCACCATGTGTTCACTTAAACTATAAATGCAGTAGTTTGTTCTACTTCTACATAGAAGTGTCTTAAAATAAGTCAATGACATCACTGAACAATAGCTTTGTTCCAGCAATATCTGATGATTAAGTGACTGAGCTTCATATCAGTTATTGTGTATAATTAGACTAAAATTATCAAATTCTTTCTGAAAAATCGCAACACTAACATGGCAGCACCAAAAAACAATGGCACCTGTTCACCTAGCCCCTATCTATCCCTATTCTGTCACACTTGGGGTTTCCTAACTTTTTCCAGTAGAATGTCCCCGTTCCCCGTAGGGGAATCCTCCTATTCCTGTGTCCATGTAAAAAAACTTCACAAATATTGAATGGATTCTTGTGGAGAGAAAATACCGTAAGTTTACACAGATCCTAGACTGACACCTGCTCCTCCTCTGACAAGTATACATATAGATCTGCTTTGGGTGAGTTACTCTCCTAGGAATCTTTTAAGTTGTTCCTGAATCTCCTGACCAAGCTTAAGTCGTCTTCATCCCTCATCCTGAAAATAATTTCCCATCCATCAAGCCAAAGAATATTAGAACAACAAAAGTGCAAAAGATGTCTCTAAAATATAGGTTTCCCTTGTGAAAAGATTATTTCAAAAAGTCTATAGAAGGTGTAATCCTCCTTCTGGGAATTAGCTGCTGCCATACCTTGGTAGCATGGCAGAAGCAGGGGCAAACCTAGACTCTGGTAGGGGTGCCCAGAACACACAGCAAGTGACTCCAGAACCCAGCTTAAATGCTTACTCTAGACCTCGACCAATAAATCACAGTATTACCATCACTTCAGAAAGGGGACCAAATACAATCATAACTCAAACTCAACATTCTTATCAGAAAGAATTGAGTAAATCTATATTGACCAAGTGAGTTAATTTTGGTAAAAGAGTGACTGCCTTCACTGACTACACTTTGCAGGCTAAACTATCTAGATAATCACATATTCTGCTTTCTATTTCTCCCATGTGTTGTTTTTCTTTTTGCCCTACAAGTTATCTGAAAACTAAAAGCAACACAAGTAATATATAGAGAGCCTACGATTTCAGAAATTCTTTAGTTTCTGCCCACTAGAATGTGATTGGAATAATTGTCACACCCTGATGTTTGCTTAGGGACACATGTGACAGGTAAAATAACGCTTATGATCTACAGGTACTCTAGCCAACAACTTTATTCCTAGTCATCACTATTAGTGAAGTGCACCCTTGCTAAACAAACTATTTACAAGTGTAAACTATGCAATTAAAATTTTAAAATAAATAGACAATTTTTATATTATATAGCAACTTGACAACAAGGCAATAGACCATCCAGTTATATCTTTCAAAATGATTTGGGTGTACATTGCTGAAAACATTTAAGTAAATCCTTGTCTCAATCTATTCTGCAAGCTCTTTCCGATTTTTTTCCTTTACGCTGGATAATTGTGTAAAAATTCTTTAAGCTTTGTTGGATAGTCTGTCATCACTCCAGTGGCTCCCAGATCAAATGCCCTTTTGTATTCTTGTTCTTCATTCAGTACCCAAATGTACACCTGTAAGATTGAAGATAACAGAAAGACAGACAAAAGTTACAAGAAATAGATTAAAAATGAAATAAATTTTGACCTCAAACATTTCATGAGAGAGATGCCACATATAAAATTATTTTGTTCGTGTCTTTGGCATGACATTGTGAAGTATCCAACTGCTTATCCCTCTTTACCCTCAAAGGCGTTTTTTCCTAGTTCAGTTTGTGCCCAAGTCTTCAGGTAATTCCAAAAGTTAAAATATTTAGTAAAAAGCTCAAAAGACGATGAACAATTCAGCAGATTTTGTAGGCTTAAATTTGAAGGTGGGAGGAAAATAAAGAAATAAACAAACAAACAAAAAAAAATTAAAGTAAGGAGTCTTTTCCCAAACAATTCTTCCCTTGTAACTACAAAATTGCAAATATAATAGCATAGGTACTGTTCAAGGACAAAAAAGCAGCTATGAATCCTAACAACACAGCAGACTGTTTCAGAATACAGGCCATCTACCCAGCATTAAAAAAACCTAACACCCTCAAGAGTGAAAAGTTGAGTAGACTTAAGTTTCTTCCAAGTAAATCTTAAGTGTTCTCAGTAACAAAGGTGAAGGAATACATTTATTTCAAACAAACCATCTAAGCATATTATATTAATCCTGACTTTGCTCTTTGCACCAAACTTTATGAACATAAGAACTTATTCGCAAAACCATAAAAATACCTTATCATTAAAATACCAAATAAGACCC
This sequence comes from Rhea pennata, assembly GCF_028389875.1. Lineage (NCBI taxonomy): Eukaryota > Metazoa > Chordata > Aves > Rheiformes > Rheidae > Rhea > Rhea pennata. Next base: position 3,884,795 of record NC_084682.1, read on the forward strand.
CCCCCCCCCCAAAAAAAAAAAAAAAAAAAAAACTTAGAAAGGTAGTTATCATATGCAAGGGTAAGACTTCGAAGAAACATAATGTTTATACAAAACTCTATCTAAAAGGGCAGGTCTGGCTGGTTCAAGTTCTCTCTAGCTACCAAGCAGATTTATTTTCAGTTTTGCCACACTGTACCTGAATGCCTCGTGCAGTGAGGTGGTCAAAAAGTGCCTTACGCATTAGCAATCTGTAGAAAGGGGAAAGATATTTGTCCAAAAATTTGAAGGGTACATGAAGTTTTCAGTATCTGTTGATGTTCTGTAATAAAGTCCTCACAGAACATTTAGATTCAATAGTTTCCATGATAAAAAACAAAATATAAGTTAGAACATAAGTTTAGTTCAAATATTATTCAAAACTACTTAACACAGATAGAAATTTTTTGATATTAGCAGTGGATTTTTGTATTAACTCTTCTGAAGATCAAACCTAGCAGGTGTTCTCTCCTCACTGTTAAGTTATTCTCTCATGTCTGATGAATCAATCCTTTTGCTTTCAAAAGTGATTTTATCCTTCATTAATCCAAGGACAAGAAAACTCTGCTAATTGGCCACTTAAGAAATCAAGCCAAGATATGAAGGTCTCAGAAGCAAGAACTAGAAGTCATATATTGCAATAAAGTTCAATATCTGAAAGCATAAGATTAAATTTCTTTTGACTCATAGGTACCCTTAGAAACTTAAATATTCCATGTAAACCAAACAGTACCTTCTTTGACAATATTATGAAACAATCCCATGAAATGAGAAAGCTATATTCTGAATCTACCTACACATGGATTAATTGAACATACTGAACATACATAAAAAAAATAAAGACATGCAGGAACATCTACAAAATATTTGAATATGCTGCAGTGAAAGAAATTGCAGTGAAAGAAATTACAGTGTAACAAGTAGTTATAACAATGACTAATCTTAGTTGCTTCGACTAACTATCAATATATAGGTAAAATATAAATATTAAAAAAATGCAAATCTTACGTGTCAGCTAGCCAGATAATAAATTTCTGGCTTCTTGTCATCTTTTGTGGTTCTTTCAACCTGTTGAGAAAGAACAAAAAAAATACTGCAACATAGATTAAAATACTGTTCGAGATATTTCTGCAAAAGAAATATGAAGAATTAGTCTTATAGTTTCTCAAATCAGAGCGCAGTATTATCCCTTTGGCTTCAAGACAGTGACCTAGAATTGAGTTACATAAGAGAAACGTGTAACACTAAAGAGAAGCAGCAGAGGTGGGTATTCAGCAGCATTTTGAGTAAGGTACAAGAAACAAAGAGCACCTGAAAACTCATATCTGCCCTGATACTAACTTGCCTCTTGGCCTTAATCAGACTAATTTGGCCTCAATTTCCACAGCTGAGAAAAAGGGGGAGAAGTGTGAAAATCAGCTATTTGCACAGCACTGCTACATATTACTACGGAGATGCACTATCGGGAAGCACAAGCTGTGTTGTAAAGGCTTTACCCCATGAAAGACACTGTGAATCAAAAACAAATTGATATACATAGATATCCTACAAGAACTGTAGGATTCAAAGTTGCCTAAGACAGCTTAAATATGGAAATATAGAGGAGCAGAAGTTTTGCATAGCTTTCATTTGAGAATATACAAGAGTACATAAACTAACAGAACAGTAATAATTATTAGTTGTTTGAGATAGACACTATCAAAGTGTTAAGTACTTGCTTTATAATTGTCCTTTCCACCTAAAGCACTTCAACTCAAATGGACTGACTTCTTCCTTTGTATAAAAAGCTTTTTAGTGATTCTTGTCTTTCAATGCAATGAAACTATCTGAACCCTGAGAACAAAAGAGGAATCATAACTTAAGCTAGTTACTCAAATAAGCCTTAAGACTTCAAGTTTTCAGGAAGTATAATCTTTAATCACCAGAAATGATTGAGAACCTCATACTTCTTCAGACTGCAGGTAAAACAGTACTTCAGCATAACTTCACTACCTTATCATAAATTCTAAAAAGGAATTATGCAACAATGTACTAGATCACTAGGTACCTACTTACTTTAGCATCCAGTTTCTCTTGGAAAAATTTCATTCCACTGCCTGTTCAGCTTGAAGATACTAAATCAATGCTTAAATTGGCATTAGCATTCACTTGTGTTACTGTAATTTCACTGCAACACCCACTGAAGGGCTAACTCACTTGAGGATGATTGAAGGCATTGGAATTTCCAAGAATTCTTCTTTGAAAGGAATAAATGGCAACAGACCAGTGTAGAACAGGCCAACAAGGAGGAGGACACGTTGCAAACAGAAGATGATTGGAATATCAGCATTCTGTAGAAAGCAGTAGAGAAAGATTTTAACTTACCTGTGTAGACTGTTGAGTCTGTTGTAAACAAATCTACTCATGAATGCATGTTTAAAATACAGCACTTGTACCTAAAGAATAAGCTGCCAAATGTTTGTGTCTGCCACTGAATTTAAATTACTCTTCTTGGTAACTTGTAATCCAAGCAAAAGTTTTACACAATTTGAAGAGGCAGCAGCGACCTGAAAAAGTTAAGATGTCAGCAATTCTGGCACTGCTTTTGTTACCTGTTTTCATCATCCTTCCAGACTGCAAGACACTATGCAGCACTTTGACTAGCACTAGGACAGAAATGGGGGTGGTCAAACTATGTTTTATCTGACTGGGACTTGTTACAGTATTATATTGTATCCACCGCTCCTTATACTGTACCCACCTTTTTAAAAGATGTTTATGAACCAAAGTACTTGGGCACTGATGCTATGAAAAATGAACAAATATGACTGCTCTTAAGGTAGGGAATAGCGTTGTCCTGTTTCAGAGCACAGATAAATCAGTACAATGTCCATATTCTCAACTAGATCAGTATCACTGTGCGTAATTTCCTTGGACTAAACATAAAATTAATTTAATTACAAATTTTATAATTGCTCAGCACAAAAAGGAATACAATTCATAACTGTGAATCAGGTTTATATCAATAACTGTGACAGCTAATGGCCATATCCATTATTTTAATAAAAAAAAACACATGATAAAAAATCTGCATCAAAATTGCTTTTGCACCAGATGAATGATGTATGATGTGCTAAACAGGCTTTCTCCAAAACAGCAGTTCCTAAGACCTTTTGTATTATTACAGAAGTATAAATCAAGATTAAGTTTTTCTCCTTAAGTATTTTACTACAGAGTATATGTTGTTAAATATGCTTGACTTACCTTAATTATGTAGTAAGCAAAATAAAATCGAGGCGCAGAACTTCAAATCACTGCTAAAAGTCTGACAGAGCTCACTATACTCACTGGAATACCTCATCTTGATTTACAGGTTACTTTTCTGTACTGTCACTATCCAGTGAAATAGAGGTAAAGAAAAACAAAGCTTGGACCCGTTCTTACCTCCTTACGACACTTTGATACAACCTCGTAATTGGCATTCCCCCAAACAGTCAAGTGTTCTCGCTTATACTGACTCACCAGCTCTGAAACCTGCAATATAAAACCAAAAAAGTAGAATCCTAACATGCATTCAACAAATCTTATATTGTGCATAATTATTTAACTGAAACTCCATTTGCTACTTTTCAACTACACAAGTCATTATTGAAAATATAATTCTATACTCTCTTCCATCTTAAGATGATTACGTTGCTTTAAATGGGAGGAAACAGGTGTTCAGTACAACAGAAAAGGGAATAGCATTACACCTACATGAAAAATTAGAGAATTTTAAAAAGGAAAATGGCAATGTACTATCTGATGGAAAGATTTCCTCTTCTGTGAGCACTTATCTTTAAACTTGCATCAATCATTTATGATTCGGTTGTTTGTAGGCAACCGAATTCATATTAAATCTTCACATTAAATATAAAACAAAAACATCCCCAGCAACGTAGCATCCCTTTATCTGTTTCATGCTGAGATAGGGAGTCAATAGTATTCTGCAAACAGTGCTTTATGCACTAGTTCTCTTCTGTCTTCTGCATTACTTTACACATGGAGCAAGATCTTACAGGTGGAGGATGAAAGAGTCCAAGGACACATATTTCAGCGTCTCAGACTGACAGCAACTCACTTTTGTAATTTGAACATTTCCACGTGACATTCAGTCTCAGTTTAGTGTAGTTTATCATATACCTTTTTGATCAACACATTGTTGTTCATTTTGATGTCAATGTTGACAGGAGTTTGTGGAAATGCCTCAAACACCTCTTTCAGGAGTGGAATACGGTTATCTTTACCCTCACAGTGGCATTCTGGAGAAACAAAGAGGAAGTTGTCACTGCTGTGACCATTATTAATATAATACAAAGAAAAGCTAAGATACTGAAACACTTTTTATTTTGAGGTTTTTTTAAAAAATCCTGAAAATAGCACATTTTTGACTGGGAAAGAATTTACTACATTTGTATGATTGTAATCAACTGTGACAAGCTCACCTCAGTAATGAAAACTGATGCAAATCAGTCATTACTTAGCAACAGAATGACTGCAGGCATCATTAAAATCCTGACCTAGCAAACAGGGGCTCACTTACCACATACCAATGCAATGACATTAATATGAAATGAGACCAACCAATAAAAGAAATTTTTCATAGAATCATAGAATCAGTAAGGTTGGCAGGGATCTCTGGAGACCATCTAGTCCAACCTCCCTGCTCAGCAGGGTCACCTACAGCATGGTAGACAGGGTTGCATCCAGGCGGGCCTTGAAGATCTCCACAGAAGGAGACTCCACAGCCTCTCTGGGCAACCTGTGCCAGTGCTCCGTCACTCTCACAAGTGAAGAAATTTCCCCTCACGTTCAGGCAGAACTTCCTGTGCTTCAATTTCTGCCCATTGCCTCTTGTCCTGTCACATGGGACAAGTGAAAAGAGTTTGTCCCCATCCCCTTGACACCCTCCCTTCAGGTACTTGTACACGTTGATAAGATCCCCCCTCAGTCTTCTCTTCCCCAGGCTGAAGAGGCCCAGCTCTCGCAGACGTTCCTCGGAGGGCAGGTGCTCCAGCCCTCTGATTATCTTTGTAGCCCTACACTGGACTCTCTCCGGTAGCTCCATGTCTCTCTTGTACTGGGGAGCCCAGAACTGGACACAGTACTCGAGGCCTCACCAGGGCTGATTTTTCCTTCTAGGAAGAATTTACTGAAGAAGTCCATTGAATAAGGGCAACAGAAGACAGAAATCCCAAATTTTAGCATCTCAAACTGCTTGTGGATCCAAGGAGCTAGCTGAACCTTCTCCCCACTTCATTACTATACATAAAAAAAAATTATAAGTAACAATAACATATCACAGAGCTAAACTGAGTGTTCTTCTTCCTCTTTTAAAGCATTTTGCAATTTTGAACAGAGAAGTTCAAAATAAGATTATCTTGCCAGACAATTCAAAAATGGAAGGATTATCTGAGACAGTCACAAAGCCCTTCAGCTACATACCTCTCCAGTAGCCTTTTCAAAGTAGAAGCACTCAATTTTAGCTTGTCTGCTTTATTCAAACATGATCTCAAGAATCACAATTTTCACAAGAAGACAGGCTAATCATTTTCTAGGTCTTCCTCTCTTGCAGCAATATTCGTGCTGATCTTTAAGCCATGTGTATTGTAACTATTACTCTTCATTCATCCTCCTGAAAATATCTACGTTATCTGACAGCTTGTGATACTTCAAGCACAATGTACACCAGCACAACAGCACTTGAGAAGTAAATGCCTCCATTTATTTTCATACCTGTGAATTTTAAATTAGTACCCTCTGAGGAAATCACCAGGAAACCGGAAAGCAGTTGCAAGAAGTAGATAAGCATTCTGAAGCATAACTGAAATGTTTACTTGGGAAAAGATGTCTCACGTTTTAAATTTATTCAGCATCTACTGATACGAAAAGATATAATCCAAGCCTTAGAAACCATAACAATCTTTTCGTCTTAAAGCATCTTGTATCAAGATACTGATAGAAGCAAGTCCTCGCTTCTCAGTTCCCTTTGATGAAGTAAGAAATTGTCACACTACAATTATGGAAAAGTAGTTAATACTACTGTAAATTGAAGTAGCAAAAGCAAACTTACCTTTCTGAAATGTGACATCCAATTTGCAGAGGTATGGAGGAAGTTCCTTAAAATTAAAAGGAGAAGGAACACTAATTTAAAAGTTGTGACATAATCACAACTTTCCTTGAAAAAGACAGAAGAATTATAACCCATAAGCTGTAAGTTATCTTTAAGGACACAAATGATATTTTGCATATGTTTCCAGGCTTCCTGCCTAAGAAGTGATTTTGTGAACATTCTGTTCCTTCTTATTTGAATGTTTGGCATTCTTAGACCTATGTTATTTTCAGCTGAATAAGAGAGAGAATGTTTTCAGATGCCTGTCTGAAAAACATGGATAAGTCTACTAAAATAAAAGACAGAAAAGCAGTTCTGCAAAGTAGGCTTTTAAAGTTGTCATTGCAAGTGGGAATTCATCTACCAGTTCTACCCATTAAAAAGAATGAGCTGGCTGACTAAGCTCTGTCACCAGTATGGCAAATGACACGCACACCTCCAGAAGGCCATTCATCCAAGCTACTACGAAATAGAGTTAATCACCTTCTGGAAGTGTGCCAATTTTCCTCCCACAACTACACAGGGAACCTAGACAACTTTGTCAAACAAGATAAATACTCTTCTTGGATTTTGAATATTAAATACACACATACATACATGCACACAGCCTCCCTCCAGCCATTCTACAAATATTTTTACCCATCATCTAGCACTGACATTTTTTCTTCAACTTACAGAGTATTTGAGATCTGATATATTGACATCAACTCCTGTTGATCTCTTCAGGTTCTCATCATGGGATACAACCACTTGCTCATCTTTTGTCAGGTGACAATCTAGCTCCAACATGTCTGTTCCTATATTAACCGCACTGGAAGTGAAAAAGTCTGCCTTGAACCAAACACACATTTTATACAGGTCCAAACCTAACATATACATGTTATGTAATTAAACTAATCCCAGGGAAAGCACTTCAGATGCTTTATGATGCAATGAATCCTCACAACCTTGTTTTAAAGCAAGAAATAACCTCTGTTGCAGTAAAAAGCTGATGCAAGAATAAACAAGATACTATGAACTAGAGATGGGATTTGAACTCCAGAGCTTTGACTCTGCCTTCTACAGAAATTAAGTCATACTTCTGCCTATGCAATCTACTCTCTCACTATTGAGAAACTTCTAAAGTATTGTTTCAGAATTTTTGAAGTGTGATGCTTATTAGTATCAGCACATTTACCACTAGAAGAAACAAGCTCTTTAAAGAGCTAATCAAATCTGTAGTAGGCATAAACAAAAAGAAAAAAAAAAGACAAGGATGTGAAAGACTTTTTTTCTTTTTTTTTTTTTTTTTTTAATGTAACTTCAGTTAGTAGGCTTAAGAAATTAGCAGTAGGGTATTCAGCCTTTTGGCTTTTTTGACTAGCAAAACTGCATTTCTTTATTTTTTTATTTCAGTGAAAAACAGTTTGTAATTTTAAAATGCAAAAATCATATTTTTAAAAGCAATGCAGAAGAATTAGCTATACATGTTCCAATCCACTGCTTTCAAAAGTTCCAATACAGTACCAAAAAATGACTACAGCCCACAAATCTATTAAATGTTTTACTGTGCAAACAAAAGTAGCGTCTTTGGCACAAAGAGTTTTTAACTTTTTTTCCAGACAATTTATAGGTCAAATTAGTGTAGAACCAGATGTTACCACTATTTTTTCCCCTCTCACACAGCTTGTAGTACACTTAATGCAGTATGATAATGAAGATAAGTGACTCTACTAATACTTAAGAAATCACTGTCAGTACATGAAAAGTATAAGTAAAACCATTTGCTTTTTCATAGTAAGCAATAGTAAAATACTAAAACACAAAAAAGACAAAAATAAGAGGGCAGGTCTCAAGCTGCAGACAAGCATTGTCTTTTGGATCCAACAACACTATGGCCAAATACACCTACCTGCCCAGACCTGCAGAAATGGCTCAGCAGACACATCCTATTTGGCTTCTAAAATCTGATAGGTTACAAGTTGATTAGTTTATACCAGCTATTTGAGCCGATCCAGATGATTTTTCACAATGTGGCTCACCAGCTTTCTACAAAATTTCTTCTGCTAGCATACTGGTGGAGATGCCTTTACCTCTTTTACAACAGCAACCACAACACTTAGACCTGTTGCCTAATGTAAGATAACTGCTGTGACTCTGCTTTCTGCAGCATTGATATGCTTTTATTTTTCAGCTAAAATATCTCAAAATAAGTAACTGAATTTGGTTATTAATAATTGTGACCATTAAAAAAAAAAAATCTCAGTGCATTTGTTACACTATGGTCAAAAACAATTAAAACACAGTATGTCCAAAACACCTGCAACATCTCAAAACCTGATTTGACTCCTAGTACACCCCTTACTGAGTACTACAACTTATTCACCTCTGAGAATGAAATAAAGTTGCACTGTAAGTTTATAAATATACTAAAATAAAAAAAAAGGGGAAAAAAAACACAAGTATCTTTCCCTAACCTGTTCATTCTATAGATATAAAGCCAGTACAGATAGTAAAAGAAACCATTAAAAAATAAATAAAAGTACTTTCAGGAAAATGTAGTAGCAGAGTTGAAAACCAGCAGGCTAGTAGGACCAGAACACAGAAAGCTGTGCTAAGCTTCCATGGAGACGGAAAATGCGGCAGCACTTTCAATAGCCCTGTTTGGGTGCAAAAGTTGGCACTACCTAGTCTGCAAGGAAATGTACAAACTGATGAGGTTATTTAGCACAAAGCATAGTTAAAGAAAAACAAACAAAAAAAAAAAAAAAGAAGCAGCTGCCTACACAATTTGATCACTGTTCTCTGGCAACTGGAGTTTTAGACATTCTTCTTTTTGGAATATTTCTGAGAACTTTGGTATAATTCACTACTACTTAAATGCTGGAGGTTTAAAAAGCTTTCTAACTCAATTTTAAACCCTCAGATCAGAGGCTTTCACACACACTGTCAATGAAGTATAGGTAGGAAAAAAAATAGTATAAACTTTCATTAGCTCTGTAGATAGTGTATTAAAAGTTAGCAAACTTTTAATAAAGCTTCAGTCACAATATTCCTCTAAAACAAATTATCATCTCCTTCCATACAGATGAGGGAACTAAGTACTATGACACTGTGGAATATCTAAGAGAATTGCTTATGGCCACAATAGCAGTTAACAAATTCAAACCTCCTGAAATCCAGCATTGTACATTAACTAGTATATTGATATAAAGTACAACCTGAAATATCAATGTATCTAGAAAAAGATAATGTATGATATTAATTACAAATAGTTATTATGTAACTATAAATTAATGGATTTTGTTTCAAGACTAAAGCAAACTGAGGGAGACTTGAGAGAACAGAGTAAGAAAATATGAAAGAAACTGAAGCCTAAAATAAGGTATTTAATCAAAAAAAGGCTTTACGTAGTTTGCCACGTTTAATTTCAAAATCCAAAAGGATTTGATGTTTTATTCTTCTTTCAAAAACAGTAATCACTAGACAAATTGATGTGAAATTCATCCTGCTCTATTACACTATCTTCCCTTAGCTGCAAGATCCCTCAGTCGTCTTCTGTGCAGCCTCCAAAACATATTTAACTGATGAGCCATCTCATGGCACCAAACACCATTGCGATTAACTAGCATGCCAGTGTTCCACTCCCCAATACCAAAGCAGCCAAGATTACCCCCCATGTATATGAGGTGAACTTCTCTGACTTGAAGAAAAAAGGAATCTCCATTAAACACGGAAATAGTAAACATAGTACTGTTACGTGTTTTATTAGTTAAAGCAGGAGGAAAAGGGGCTCAGGAGTTCTATTTCCAAATGCAAGTTTACTATGTTTCTGTGTGCAAGCTAAAGCTTGTGGCACTCCCAATTTCTTCATTTTTAAATTGTAGTATTATTTAGCAACGCATAGAAGCTGCTAAAAGGAAAGATCACCTTTAAAACAAAACACTGTACCCCAAAACAACTGCTGGAAGTCCCATCTTTTGTGATCGCTTCAGTCATTAAACAATGAAAACATTATTCTAGACACTATTGGTTCTATCTGTACTCACTGGTGAAAGGCTGCCATTGTGTTTTCCAGGTTCTCTCCAGCACCTGTAAGAATAACATAAATCAAAATATGCACAAAATCCTTACCCTCTCCTCAATCCCAGTGGAAATAAATTCAAAGTTAACGGATTAAAAATGTACATATTTGGAAAAATATCTGGACAAATGAGAATGAGGCTAAAGGCATAAATCCTAGAATTGCTGCTAGTCCACTGAGGAAACTCAAGCGACGCAACTTTCTCGAGGTAATCTTATCAAAAAAGAAAAAAAAAGTCTTATTTGGGGTTTCTATAACACTTTGAATATACAAATCAGAGGTCAGGTGCCCTGGGTTTGCTTAAAGGCTTTTTCTTTGCTATGGCAATATGCTTCACAGGCATAGGAACAGTATATGCATGAAATCTATTTCAGACACAGTGAAGGAGTAAGGATAGAAAAGATGCCGGGGCAGGGGGGGAACCTCTGAAGCTGCTATTCCCTAAACGCATAACCCAGTTGATGCTCAAAGAGGAAATGGACCTCTTTTTTCACTGCAAAGACACTCCTTGAAACAGCATCAGTCAGTCAATAAAGCCTTAGTCTGCTGGCAAAGACCAACTTCATACACATGGAATGAAATGGACATTAATTCTACAAAGAATGATAAACATTTAATTTTCTCTCAGACAACAACCTAAGGCAAAATCTGCAGCTCTTAGGACATCACTTTTCACATATGAATCTTTGAAAATGAACCCGGTTAGGGACTAGAAAAGGATGTACTCCTTCCCTCCCTCAGAAAATATGCATTATTATACACTGAAAAGGAATCAGCTGATGAAAACATCTATGCAAGTTTTAGTTGCTGTATGGTAGTGATGAAGCAAACAATATAATTACAGAAGCTCTAATAAGGCCTTGCCTATTAACAAAACCTAATAATACATACTTACCTAAGTCTGCGATTAAAGTAATACAATTTTATGCATGCACAATAAACAAGTTTGCTCTTATCTGGTTAGATTGTATTGATAAGTTTACATAGAAAAGCTTAACTAACTGTGAATCAAAATGATGAAATCTGCATGGTTTAACATATATCGATATAGTTAATCCACGGCAACTTCTGAGATTAGATGGTCACCAAGGTTTTAGGGAATTCGATAGTAGAATTAACAGATTTGATAGGCTGAGTGGCAAAAGTGACCTATGAAAAAAGCACAAGAATCTCATCACGTACAACCAGTGGTTGTCCAACAGACCGGAAATGTGCACTGAACCTGGACAATGAGTCATAAAATGTAACTACGGTAATACAGTCCATGCAACCTGAACTGTAAACAGAGGGAAAACAGAGTCAGTCTTTAATTTGTGAACAAAACAATATCCTAAAATTTCTGGCAGAAATATCAAAAAATACAACTTTAAATGACTACTTTAACAAGGTACATATCATGGAGGTAGGTATGGTGAATCAAACCAGTCGGTAACAGAAAGCCTGACTTGTAGTGCTTTGGGGAAATGGGGAAAAAAATAGAAACTAGCTGAAATAGGAGTTCTAAATCAGCAATATGGCTTTCACAAACCATATTCAGAAAAAGGAACTACAACAAGCAAATGAAGGGATATACTGAATCATTCACCTTCGTAAGAGAAAAAGGCTAGGCTTATTGAAGGCCTTTCGACATTTTGTTTACTCAGACGCATCTCCAAAATTACATATTATATACTGGCTTTGTAAACTACATACATTTCTCAAGTCCTCAAGACAAAAATCACCTTCCTTAGCATGCTTTAGCATCCTGTGAACCAAAGCAGCCATACCCAAGCATTAAAGTTGCATGCTCTAATTTTGAAAGCACTGCCATGGAACAAAAGAGAGTAGGAGTCAAGCATCGGCTCAAGGAGAAGGCCCATAGGGTTTTGGATTTTTTCCTTGTGTATGTGAAGAAGACCAACAGCATCCTGGGCTACATTAGGAAGAGCATTGCCAGCAGGTCAAGGGAGGCAACTCCCCCCCCTTTACTCAGCACTGGTGAGATAGTATCTCGGGTGCTGTGTTCAGTTCCTGGTTCCCCAGTACGAGAGCGACGTGGACATAATGGAGCAAGTCCAGCAAAGGCCAGAAAGATTAAAGGATTAGAGCATCTGACATACAAGAAGAGACTGAGCTGGGATTATTTAGCCTGGAGAAGAGAAGGCTCATGGAAGATCTTATCAAAGCGTATAAATACCTGACAAGAGAGGGTAAAAAAAATGACAAAGCCAGATCTCTCTCACTGGCACCTAATGAAAGGACATGAGGCAATGGGGACAAATTGAAATACAGGAAAATCTGTTAAAAAAAATACTGTGATAGTGATCAAATAATTGAACAGGTTTCCTATAGAGGTCATAGAGTCTTTGTTCTCTGAAATACTCAAAACTCAACTGGACAAGGTCCTGCGCAACCTGCTCTAAGCAAATGGGGTAGAGTAGATGATCTCCAGAGGTCTCTTCCAACTAGAACTATTCAGTGATTCTTCAGTAGTCTTGGAAATAAATTCCATTAGAAAGCATAACTTATTAACAGACAGGTTGGGCATATACACTTATTTTATGTCTGATAATGCTACCCTCTCTGAAAAGGCTCTGCAATCCAGTCCATACAAGTGGCATAGACAGAGGCTTCTAGTACAGAATATCAAGACTTAATTATTTATCTCAGAAATGACTGATTTGTAGTTTTACAATAATGCAGAAGTGAAGCAGTAATTCAGGAATGCTTCCACAGAAGAGCTATAAACTGAGAGAAGAAAATTCTTGCATTAAAAAGGAAGTAAAAACAAAATTCACAGACTTTGGAGATTTCACATACAAAGCTTCATCTCAGAAAAGAGAAAGCCAAACAAGTGTTATCTTGATCTCTAAAGTTGATAGAAGTAATGCAATAGGAAACCTGACACTGCATGGAAAGCTACATTAGGACTAAAGCCTGAGAACTTAAGTCCCACAGGAATTAAAGTCACAAAGTAAACAGTACAATGAGTAAAGAGTAAGCAATCTTCAATCTCATAGGACCTGATGAGCAAAAAAGCTACTGAGATGTTATTTAAGGGCTGTACTACTACCCTAGATGTACTTCACAGCATATACACGAACAAAGAACTATTCGAAGACTGTGGACTTTGTCTTGAAATGCCTAATGAATAATCATCCCATTCAGTAAGACTTTTTTTTGATGTTTTAATAGTACTTAGTGCAAACAGCCTAAAAGCTGTTCTAGGCTTAGGGTTATATACCTTAACTAATGTCCTTACAAAAAAACAAGACCAAACAAAGATTAAAGAGCTCATACTAGAGTCTGACAAAATCATCGGCAAGTTTCTAAAAGTTTGTAAATGAAGAAACAAAAAGTTAACAAAAGTTTTTAAGTTGGAATATTGACCAGGAAACAGCTTATATATATGTTGCAAATCAAAAGGTGCATTTTGTGCTATACTTAAAGCTATGTATTATAAAGAAACAATCTTTTCTAAATCAACCCAACATTTAAAACTGTTTAAGCTATAGATCCAACACATCTTCAACACTTTTGCAAGATATTTACTGGAAAAGTGATTGACAATATTTTCATAAATTGAATAGGGCAGCAGGGAAAAGGGAGGAATTAACCTTCACCAGCACAGAATAGGAATAAGAACCAGAATAAGATTTGCCATGCTTGCTTCCTCTTAATGCTTTAGAAATGGTCAAAAAAATAAAAAAAGCCAAACAAACTTTAAAAGTATCTCTCCATGATGATGAGATGCAATTAGTCTACCCATAAGGCCTTGGAGCAAGTATACGGAGAGGACAAGATTCAAACAATTGGCATTAGATTTACCACCCTTCTGAACCATTAACTGTTTCCAACAGTAAGGGGAGAAAAATCACAGCAAACTCTGTATTTTTTCTGAATCTAGAAAGCAAAGCAATGGGTAATACTGTACACTACTTATCAGAGGCAGTGTAATTCTCATGCTAACATAAGAGAACAAGAAGAGAACATCACTGATACCCTTTGTAAGAAGTTTTATTTAGAAAGTTATAGGCAGCAGTTTTTCTAAAAAACCAAAAATAATGCCCCCTAGTTATGCTGCATATTTTTTTCTTCTGCTTGCATTCCAAAAGATCTTGTTATGGCCTTAAAATTAAAAAGGCATTGTATTCAACAGCCTGCAACAACTTACTTCAAAAAGAACCCCTACTATTTTGATTCCCAATTTGTCTTTTTTTTCCATCATATGATGGCATTTGCACTTAGTCCTTTTTTCCTAAGTGCATCCAGAGATACAGACATACAAAACTAACCTAATTTTGAGAAACCAGAAACCAGGTGCTTATTTACAGCCCGCCCCACATAACTCTATGCCTTATCTTTTACTATGAAACTTTTTAACCAGAGTCAGCTTCCCAGTTGAGCTCCAGATCACATTTTTGCATATACTTTTTTTCCCCACAGTCAGATGTCCTAGGAACCTAGCACCTGAGGAGAGCACTGGGTCAAGCCTAGTCCTCTGCAAACAACATCAGCCACACATCTCGATGCATTTACGAGCATCTTCGGGGTGCTGAGAGGGTCGCCCATCTTTTTCCCATTGCTCTTGCTCCAAGATCTCCCTTCTCTACTGGCTGGAAAGCAAAGGGCAAGACTAGAGCTGAAAGTGATGAACTATCTGGAGCACATAATGAATCGGTGGAACAGTTGGAGGCAAAAAGGTCGCTCTTTGGACCTGTTCTAAACAGCACTCAGCCCTTTATCTTACCAGGAAGAAAGAGATAGTAACTATAGAATCATTAAGAAAAAAAAATAACCTATCCGCTTGAGGTGGAAACCATCAAGATCTCAGTCCCCGGGAGAACCGGCTGACTTCAGCGGATGTGTTTTGAGTTCGGAGACTTATTCAGCTTTGAAATCAAGCTCCGGTCAGCAGGTGGCACCTAAAATTAGGTTATCGGAGGAAGGTTTAAAAGAAGCCCGCTGCGAGCTACCGGCATCGCGGCAACAGCTCAAGATCCTCCCTAAAACAGCCCGGGCAGCGTCGCCCGCACCCGGTACCGGGGAGATGAGCACGACCCGGACCAGGGAAGACCCGCGGCGGCCGCAGGGCAGGGAGCGAGCCGCCAGGGCCGGGGGCCGGGGGCAGGCTGCCGCCGCCGCCGCGGCCTCCCCGCCCGCCCGCGGCCCCTCACTCACCACCGCGGTGCGAGATGTGCCGGCAGCGGAAGCGCTGCCGCTTGGGCCGGTGGAGCAGCCCCGGGCACTTGAGGAGAAGCGCTGAGGTAAGGACGTAGCCGCCCAGCGTGGAGAGCACGTACAGCGTCGCCGACATCCCGCGCCCCTCGTTCGGCCGCTCCCGCAGCCGGCTCGCACTGAGGCGGCGGCGGCGGCGCTGCGGGAGCCGCTGCCACTGCGGGCCGCGCAGCCGCAGCCCCCCCCCCACCCCCCGCCCCCGCGCTGGGAGGGGGGGGGGGGAGGCGGGCGCAGCGCGCACGCGCGGGGGGCGGGCCGCGAGCCCCCTGCCGCCCGCCTCACAGAGGCGCAGCCGTTGGCGCCGTTGGCGCCCCGCTCCGCCCCCGGCGCTGAGGGCAGCGGCCGGGAGCCGCCCCTCGCTGGAGCGCCGGGCCGTGTGTCGCTGCCTCCCGCCCGGCCCTTACGCCTCCTGCTCGGGGCTGGCGGCGCCGGGCAGCAGCGAGCCGCTCACCGAGCCAGAAAGGGCCCCTCGCTCCCGAGGCTTACACTGTTGTTAAGTAGTTCACAAGTTTTGCGAGCGATTAGCAATTAAGTGCTTTAATTTCCCCTTTCGCATTCCGCGCTGTCTGTAACAGTGGCGTTTGACTCAAAGACAACTGTTCTCTGTAGTGCTTTTCATTTTATTGACTGCGCTGGAGCATTATGCTCGGGAACCGTCAAGTGCTTTGTAAATCTAAATGCATTACAGCGTGCAGAGGAAGAAGGAGATACTTTCTTTTCCGAAGACAGAGGGAAGTATTTTCCACAGGCAGCACATCAAGAGATACTTCTTACACAGAACAGAAACCAGGTCTCACCTCGGGTCATGCGGTATAATTACTGTATTATTACAAAATTGCCAAATCAAACTCTGTATGCATGCTAATTAAAAGTAATATTCTAGAAATGAAATTAGGTCACAGCATGCAGCCTTTTTTTCAAAACACATCTTACCTTGACAGAAAGTTAGAAGCTGACGTCTGTGGTTTATTTTTTAGCATTGACATTCATAAAGGTCTGAGGATTTGAACTATCCTTTCAATACACGATGTAGTGCATCTAGTATAATTTCCAAAATTCCTTCCATCTGAGATTCAAACTGGGCAAATGCCTCCTTTTAGCAAGCAAAAATCTGTTAATTACAAGAAGTCAGGCCATACTGGCAACTTAAGCTGCAGTTGCTTATTTTGAATAAACCAATACTGCTTTAGATTTTTCCCAATTCATCAGCAGGTCTCATTTACAAAGAAATCTGTCAAAAATCTGATTTCTTTTTAACGTGCAATCTACATTTCAAAGCAAATGAACACAAATGCAATAAAATATTTCAACTCGATATGGGTAAGCACAGTTTCTGGCTACACTGGCATTAAGATAAATCAGAACTGCAATGCTTCTTTTTAGACAAGGTCAAAGACAAATAATTTCTCACATCACATTGAAAACATCAAGTTATTTACATACTAATAGCTTGTTTAGAAAAACAAGAGATTGTGCCCATCATTGCCCTCTATATAACAAAGAAAATTCTTGATTTCAGGCAACAGTAGTCTTCAAATATTCCTAAATAGGTATATAGAAAGATATGATGGAGACAAGCATTATCATTGCAATGCTTAGTAACACAGGCTCAGTATAAGACAAAGTATAAGATAACCATTTTTTATTTTTTACACAGGAAAATTGAATAAACAAATTTCACAGGTTTCTTGGATTCCTTTTTCTACTTTGATGTTCCAACTTTATTTTCAACCTGACTGTGTTTGAATGAAACACAACGCAGCTCACTAGATCAGTGATAGCCCGTAGGTAACAGACATGAATCAAAATCCATAATCTGGATTAAAGATAGGGGATATTTTTTTAATCTAAAATCAATCTATCAGAGTAATTCTTATTGTGTAATTGCTTTCAGTATTCCTCGAAGAACTTTGTAACTCATTAATTGTTGGCTTTCCTTTGGAGGAAAACAGGGTCCACGTTCTGTCACATATGCATAAGGAAATCTAAGCACCCACAGTCCATCAGATGGGAGGGTTATCTCTTGTTTCTCAGGGTAGAAGACAGGACAAGGTGGTGGCCCTGGTTGAACCTGAAAACAACATGGAGATGTGAGCAGATAATTAAACATCAATAAAATAAAACACTAAAAGCGAACCAAATCCAAGTCTAGTAATTCTTGGCTGCAATCAAATTCCCTACTCATGCAGTATTAAAGGTTGTAACAGCAGATTTCAATATTGTAGCAAATATAACCCTAAACAGTTAGCTTACTCCAAAACATTCAACCAATATAAACTTTTAATCCTGTTAAATCTAATCTTGTGGCAATTTCAGCAGTATTTAACAGAACTTTTGCATAATTTGTATTAAATGAAAATGTCTTATTCACGTGAACAGCTGTTGTGAGAAACCTGCAACATACAGCTTAACAGATTTTCTGACTCAGAACACAGCCTTAGGTGTTATCAGATAGTGACATAGGTTTACACTAGGAATGAATAGCAAAATATCATATATAAATCCTTCAATTCTTGCCTAAGTTTCAAAAAATAAAATGATAAATTACTAATTGCATTGTTCCACTTCATCCCACTCTCCTCTAAAAAGATGATTTGAAATGCCACCTTTAGGGCCTGATGGTTTCCAGTTTTCACACAAGCAAAAAACCGTAAATTAGTGAGACTAGAGGACAAGAACACAAAGTTAAATATCTTAACTGATGAAGTATCTTTATGACTGAAAATTTGTATATTTTTATACTGGTAGAACTGCAGTGTTAATGTCGGGTTTCAGTCAGTGCTCTTTAACCTTGAAAACAAAACAAGTCATGTAATTCCATTGTCTTGTGGTTCAGTACGGATCTTGTGGCAGTTTTCAAAAGCTAGAAGAGTTACAAAATGTTCTAAATCTGCTTCCCCTCCCACCATTATATGGAATACATGTTGTTCTGACTCTCATTCAGTAACACTACTGTACAATGAACACCAGTACAATTTTTGCCCTATTCTAACAAATAAGTAAACATTTATGTACACTTGTTCATATTTTACTGTATTAAAAACTAACAAGTAAATGCAGCTCTTTTCTCTATTTCTTCAGGACACACTTGGAAACAGGAAAAATCTCCAATTAAAGAAATCTTTCCACCTCCTAAATTCAAAGGGTAACTAAAAATAATAAATCACCTCAGCAATGAGTCACTGCTTTTCTCTATGACATTTGGGGTGTTAAATTTATTCTTACATAGTCATTATTCACTGGTGATCTTTTAAAAGAAAAAAATGTTGCAGCACATTTTCTGTAGCAGAGTTATCTTAAGTATTCTTTCAATCTAATCGAATGCTAGCAAGTCACCCTTGATAGAGTATTTAAAACTTACTTTCTAAAATGTATAAAGCTGGCATAAGCCAACCTTGACATTTGAAAAAAACAGCTGTTCAGAAGACAAGTACACCACTACGGCAGACCTTCCTTTTCAGCTATCATGCCATTTCAAACCTGAACAGAGAACTCCTCCCAAAGAAACAGGAAAATTTGTTGCCAAGGCCCAGTCATTGGCCTCTCCATCAAAAACGTTAAGCGACAAGATCAATTTGTTAGGAATCCATCCATTAAGCAGTAAACTCAAACTTCCAATTTCTTTTACCTAGACAACCAACAGCCCAACATTCTAATCACTGCTTTTGTCCACTACTGGCTCAAGAAAACTTGACTGAAGTTCCGTTTTAGGTTGGAATGAGTTTCTTGCAGTATCCCTCCAACACTCTTTGCCTAATCACTCCTTTGCCTCCCTGTACTGCAATGAATGTAACTCTCCACTCTTTCTCTGCAGTTACCAGATTCCCTTTTCCATATCTTACCTGAGGTGTTAATGTTATCTGCAGTGGAGCATCAGGAACCACCACAAAGAGTCTCATAAATTGAGCATAATGGGGCTTGAGTCCTCGTCCCTGAGTCGACGACAGGATGTACAGTGGCATGTCAGAATTGAGGGCTTTGATAGCAGATTCCTTTGGCCCCCCTCCCATCACCTTCATGACCTTATCAGGCCCTGAACACATGAACCTCCTGCCACGTGCATCTTCATACTCAAATCCTACAAAAGCTCGAGCTATGTCATCTCTCCGTCTTCCTCTTCCCATCACAACTGCACTTCTTTTTCCAGGAACAGCTTTGTTCGGTGCAGGCCAGGAATTGGTGTCCAAGTCTCCTTCATCTTCAGTTCTTGTTCTGATGACAATGTCCCAAGGCATTAAGTAGTTTGTTCCTGGGATAAAGCCTTGTTGGTCTAAGCCAGTGTGGAAGTTGTAAGCCTTAGCAGGACCCAGCTTGACTAGTGCCCAACTAGAAAATTTGGGCAAAAGGCCTTTGGGGCAATTAGAATGGAGCATCCCAGGGAGGTACTCGACAGTGGAAGCCTGGCGATCAACCAGACTTGGTCTTTTCTCACTTTTGGAGTCACCACTCTGCCCATGGCTTTCTGCATTGTCACCTCCACCCTGGGGGTCAGGTGGATAAGTGCCCAAGCTGCCTGTCGACTGACCCAGGCTAAGGGCTAAGCTTAGCCCTGTGCTTTCTCCCTGAGTCTGAGGCTCTTTTTCTTTAAGTTTCTCAATCTCCCCTTCTGGAGGGGCAGGCGATGACTCATCCCTAGCAGGTGCTGGATCAGGTGTGCTTGGCTGAAATACAGGGAAGTTGATGTGCTCCAGTTTCCCACAGCATTTTTCTTCCAGCAGCTATGAAAAAGAATATGTGATTAATTTTACATCTTACATTTCAGTGATGAGGAGAATTCAGAGTCATAACATTCAGTAGATATAATTTATTACAGCAGACTTTTAGAAAAAAAAAAAGAGGAAGATTCAAGAGGTTTGCACAATGTGAAACTAAAAGCAGATGGGAGTACAGCCCAGGTACACCATGGATTTAAAATCTGCACAAACCAACACACTTGAAATGTAAAGATGCTCCAGTCTGTACAGAGTGGTGTGGAAAAAACCTGCTCATTCTGATCACCCAATTATGCACACAATTTCTGCTCTCAGAAATCTCCTCCCCAAGACAGCAGTTGCACGTTTTTAGGGTTAAGAGGAAAACCTGCTCTTGGTCACTTTGTTGCTTTGTTGATAAAGCAAAAGTGCACTTGAAGTAAAAGTAGAGACTTAATATTACCTGGTAGAAGTCATAATTAGCTGCTTTGATATCAAAAGGGTCATCACGAGGCGCTTGTTTCCTTCCACAGTTGCAGGCACCAGTGGAACGAGCCCGGCTGTTGTGATACAGAACGGGAGGATTTCTATCGGCTTCTGGCTTTTCCCCTAAAAGCAAAGAAAGTCAAACCCAAGAGAAGTAGCTTGCTGTTTCTAGAGAGCGCTTCCCTTCATCCACTGCCTTCTCCTTGCTATATACATATGCAAGGTTATTTGCCAGCAATGCCAATTAACCGGGGAATTCCTTCTCCCTTTCTCACATTCATTACAAGGTAAAGCGAGCCTTCTTTGCTTTCACAAGCTCTTCCTAAAAAGTGTAACATACTTCTTCTGCCTGCAATAAATATATTTTAGACAGTTTCTGTTCCTTGTTCAAGTCAATCAAGCTATTAAAACAAACAAAAAAAAGATGAGGATGGAAGAGTGCACAACTTTTGGAGAGAGCTTTTGTCCTCTTTTATATCTCTTGTTAGGAGGACTCCAACATGGTAGCTCTAACTAGCACAGACGGAATCAAAGTTACTACTAAGAGTAGACTCATGTTTAAACATTACTTAGCAAGAGCAGAGGTATTTTCAGTTCGGTTTAAGACCGTATTTAGGGGACTCAACGACACAAGAACATGAGAACAGTTATTAACACTGCACTTTTATAGCCCTAATAACATAAACAGTCATTCATCACCATCTACAGCTTCTTTGATATTTTAAGTCCTGTGCAACGCAAATACATCATATACACTCCCACCACACGCAATAAATTGCAGAGGAGGCAATGATTGAATTGACCATGAAAACTGAACTATTTCCAAATCATAATGGTCACTCCTGACTGGAATAGGCATCTCAGCAGGGCAACATAAAAGAAGTCTGAACAACCGCTCTACTGTGATTAACCTCTATCGAAAAAACCCAAAGCTTTAAGGTTATCAAGCTTTCCTCTTCCATAAATGTGCAAGAAACTCTGGGTTCAGCTTAAGACAAGACATCTTAAAGTGCAAACAAAATTAAAACATGAGAATCAACTACAAACAAGTTTCTTTACCTGCTTTGGGGAGCAAATGGAATTTATGCACACAGTGCTGGTCAGTTAAACTTCGCTCTTCACAAAGCTGATGCCCATTGCTCCAGAACTTGAAACAGTCCTCATTAAGCTGCATGGCATATTTATGAAAGGCTGGTCCACGGGCATGCTGACTGTACACACGTAAGGCCTGTGCCAACTGATTTTTATGGACTGTCATGGTGTAATTATGGGGCAGATTGGATTGATATGCGCTGTGGGCCATGGGGAGAGCTTTCTGGCAACGGTTTTCAGAGAATTTAGTGTCTATGTCTAAATATCCTTCCAAGACTTTGATGCTGCCCATGATTTTGGAACTCAGTTCCCCAGTGAGAGTAGTTGGGTCATCATCTTTGCCTTCAATGGTCACTTCATACAGTTTTAAAGCTGCAGCAACCCACTTTTGGTAGGTTGGGAGCTCAAAGTGAGAAGGCTGTGGGTTCCTCCCCACGCTGTCATCGAAGCCCTTCTTGCTGAGCACCAGCTCCACATGTTGCCACAAGAACTCCTTGAGGGTACAGTCCACAAGTTGCCCAGAGGAGCTGGAGCTGCTGCTACTACTCTCTGCATAGAAGGACAACTGTTGCCTGCCATGCCGCATCATCTGGTACCTTCTGGGTCCGGACAGGGTGGGAGCCAGCAGTGAGTCAGTCTCTCTCATGGTGCAGTTGCTTCTGAGTTGGTCGAGAAGCATGGCCACTGGATCCTCTCCATCCTGGGCCCCCCCAGCCACAATGTAGACGAAGGCCTGGTTAGCAGGCACAGTGAACAGACAGTTGATACTCTGGTTGGTTAGCACCCTGCTTTTTCTGAAGATACGGTAGATCTGGTCCTCCAGTGCATGCTGCAGCCTCCTTTTGGGGGAGTGCTTCTTAGGGGGTGGCTTTTCCAGGTGACTGCAAGGGTCCTGGCCCCTGCCTGGAAGGGGATCCACCTTCAGGGCTCCATTGAGCTGGAAGAGGAAGAGGAGGCGTGGAGGGCATGGCCTGCAGTTGAGCTTCCACTCCTTGCCCACTGGGCAGTCTTTAATAGCAGCCTTCAGGGAGGGGAGCACCTTCTGCCGCAGCCCATCCAGCGCCCTGAAGACACGGTCATACGTGATGTCGAAGGAGCAGGTGGGGTGCACCAGCAGCAGGATGTGGCAGACAGAGAAGAGGTAGAGGAGACTCAGGCAGTGCAGCTTCTCCTGGTGCTTCCAGAACTCGTGGGCCTCGGCGTGGGGCAGCGGGGCCGGGGTGCCGGGCAGGTGGCCGGGCCCAGGCTCCCTGCCCTCGGCAGCGGCCAGGTCGCTGCAGGCCCGCAGCAGCTGCGGCGTGTCGCAGATGGAGGTGAGCACCAGGTAGAGCACGCGGCTCTCCTGGCTGTAGTAGGCCTGCAGCTGGTTGTAGTCCTTGGCGGCCGGCTCGCCGTCCCGCCCGGGGGCGCCGGCCGCCGCCTCGGCCGCGGGGCCCTCCCGCTCGAAGAGGGGGAAGACCTGCCGGTCGCACACGGTGCTCACCAGGGCCTCCTTCTCGGAGCACAGCTGCAGCGCCGTCTTCCCGAAGATGCCCACCACGCACACCTCCTCCTCGCCGGGGGCCGCTGCTGCCGCCGCGCCCGGCCCCGCCGCCGCCGCGCCGCTCGCCTCGGCGCCGGCCAGCAGCAGCTCCCGCAGGCTCACGGGCCCCACCGACACCGCCGCCATGGCCCGCGCCGCCGCCGCCGCCAGCGGCATGGCCCCGCCGCGCCTGCGCGCCAGCGGCGGCCCCGCCCCCGCGCCCCGCGCACGCGCAGTCCCGCGTGGGGGGGGGGGGGGGGAGGCGGCAGCGCTGAGGGAGCAGCGACGCTGCCGCCATTTCAGCTACGGGCTGCGGGGAGGCAGCGCTTACAGGGTCCGTACCAGTGGTATTTTGCATAAGCCAGCAATATCCATAATGAAATACAACTGAGTAGTGGTAACAGGGGCGAAGCTGCCCGTCGAGCCAAAGGAGTTGCCCGTATCTTTCTAACGCCGGAGGAGCTCCGAGGGCTGCAGAGCGCACCGCCAATACTAGACATCTCCGCACGTCGCCCACGGCAGCACGGTTCTCCCACACGGGGAACTCCGTCGCGCAGCCGTTCTCCCCAAAGGCTCGAGGCAGATTAGGGCACGGTGCCGCGGCTGGGTTGTTCTGCAGAACCAACGCAGGACTGCCCAGGAAAGCGGGTCCTTACCGTGGGCTGGAGGGAAGGGCCGCAGGTACAGGCACGCGGTCTCTGCGCCGCCTCTGCTACGGGGGCAATGCCTGTGACTGGGAGAAGCTTCCGCTGCAGCGGTTTGTGAACTTGACTAGAAACTAGAAGGCTCCCAGTTACCTGCTTTTAAGCAGTGCAGTCTGTCTTTTCACATGATAGGTGATCCAACACCAGTCAAAAATGATACATACGTTAATTACTTCATACCTTCTTAGGCCCGTAACTGCATTGTTTGTGGAAACTTGCAGCCCTTCACTTTAATACTATTACAGCACCAAATTGCTTCTTTTCTTTGAATCTATGTAACTACTCTCAAGATCTTTTTTGTTAAAAAAAATATATATAAAAACAAGTTTAAGTGAACCAGCACCTATATTACAAGCAGCAGCAAGCCAGGAACGTAACAGTCCCTACTTATTTTTTGAAAGTTTCAGCAGCAGCCAAATATTAAAAAGACCCAGGATATTTCATTCAACTTTGTATAGTAACAGAGAAGATAAAACCAGATGGAGACATGTTACAAAGATGCTGCCTTTAAAAAGCAGAATTCTGCTGAAGGTTTTTCAACACTCCCCTTTCTCATATGCATTAGATTTACTTACAAATACATTATGCCTGAGTGATACAAAAGTGGGGTTCAAATGGCTTCCTCACCATAACTGAACAAAATACATTGTTCCATAATTCTATTTCTGTTCATCGAAGCTGTTTGCAGCATTTAACTGGGCTGGAGAGGGACTCTTTGGATGAGCCATCTGTTAAAACAAGAACAGAATCAGACCTCCAAGTATGAACCACGTACCAATTACTACTGAGATAAACAACAGTGTAATTCTAAACTGATATTTCATAAAAGAAAACAAACCTAGTAATTTGTTAAAATAGAAGACATTATTAACCCTTAGATTGTTTTTCCTCCTGGAAACCGGGACTATGATGTGAGAGACAGGATGAGGCACAAAAAAATCAACTGTTCTTCTTAGCATTGTCAAACAGCCTGCTGAAAGGCAGGGCAATAGCATCTCCATTCTGTAGCTTCCTTACCAGTAAAATGGAAACAGTAAAAACAGGCATCCTTATACTTAGTCTTCTAGATGTCAAATACAGAGACAGTAACTTCCATACTTAGTAGTAATTGTAAACTCAATAAAACTAGTTCCTGAGGATTTTCACTTTCCATTAAGGTACCTTATATCCTCAAAGGACCACACATACCAATGGGACTGCACTGTAGGGAAAAAATCTGTAAAAAATTCTATTGTATACTGAAATTTTAAAGCCAGCTTATTTTTCCAGAAAGATGAACACCATGACTTGCCTGAAATTTGCGTCGTAGTGCCTGTGTCATTATTGGTGTCAACCCAGTGCCACATTCGATGTTTTCTTTATTATTTAGTGGAGTACCCCCAGGACTTCTGAAAAAATTGGAAGCAGGAAGGGGAGTTATTATTAGTTCTCTGATTTTTTAGAAAAACAAAATGAGAATAAAAAGGAACTTACCTTTGTATATTTACTTTCTTAAGATGTTTTCGAAGATCTAACTGATTTTTAGCAGGAGTACTAACAGAAGAAAACAGATTATTAAAATAAAACATTCTGTATATAGTGTTTATCATTATTCTGAACATAAAAATCAAATATCAAAGAAAGGAAGAAGACTTCTTACATTAAGTGGTTTGTAATGTGAGCTGATGGCTTGGATTTAGGTCTCAGACTAATACTCTGTAAATCTGAGACTGTAATTAATGCCCTGCATGTCTTCGCTGGTGATCCTGCCTAAAGTCGGAAGAGAAACGTTACCACAGATGAACTGTAAAAGGCCTCACTGAACTGAAATCTATTTAATACTTATATTCTCAAAGACTTTTGTGGGTCTTTCATGCTTTTTTGAATCCTCAAGATTTAATGCATCTTGGACAAAATACAGATTTTATTAAAAAAAAAAAAAGACTTCTGCAAACAAGATTTTAGGCAGACAAGATAAACCCCAAATATATTGACAATATTCACAAACATATATGAAAGCTATTTGATCTTAATCTTAATTTAGGAGAACTGTCCTGCACATCTGCCCAGATGCCTCCATGAGATTGGAACTAGTCATTTAATTTGTTCAGTTCAAGTGCCCATATGTAGCACTAAAAGGCTTACTTAAATGTCTTACTGGGTTTTCAGAAGAGAAAAATACATTTCTTGATACCTTCTATGATTCTATGACAGGCTGAGACAAGCCATTGCAGGAAATGCACTGGTTCTCATGCAGAGTTTGCCCTGATATGCCATCATCCAGCTATCCATATCTTCTCTGATTTACCTTGTCCATTCTACGGTTGCTGTCTATTTTCTTTAGTTTTACATTCAGGAGATCCTTGAGAGTGATGTGCATCGGCCCATCTTTTTTTAGTGATGTTTCCTGAATAATAGAAAGGGTGTCAGAAGGGAGATTAGAATTAGCAAGTAACAGACTGTTCATAGGGACAAACATTCTTGATGGACCCAGGTCCAAAGAACCCAGCCACAAGTTAATAGAGGTTACTGCCTACCAGAAGTGATTTAGAGCTGCTGCCTCGTTTCAGGAGGAGAGGTGCTGGAGGCAGTCGTGGTGGGGGCAGAGGAGGTGGTGGTGGTGGTGGTGGTGGCGGCGGAGGAGGTGGTGCAGATACAGGTTGCAGTTGTACTGCAGAAGGCCCAGATACTGATGATGGTAGGTCCATTTGTGTTTGTACAGGGGCACCCAGAACTGGTTTATTACACCTTTGACAAAGAGAATTTTCTGAAGATAAAGTTGCAGTTCCATTCATCTGAAAAAAAGTAGGAATAAAAAAGAGAATATTAAATGCCCTGACAAATGTGTATGGAATTTTAGAGAACAGAGCTTCTGACTTCATTTGATTCAGAGACATAAAAAGCTGCTTAATAGACTCACCAGCCAACTGGTTCCCTGCAGCCATGGAGTAACAGCAATTCAGTAAATACTTAATGTGTAGAAGAGGTAAAACACTACACAATTAAGATTTCAGTTTCTCCTCACTGACCACAATTCGTTACATGCTTACACAAGTAAACATTCTTCTGCCCCACTGGGATTGAGACTGACCTGGAGTATTCCTTGTAATCTGGAAAATTCAGTTTCCAACTTTTCCAGCTGCTCTCTAAACTTGTTTAACTCCTTAAAGTGGCTTTGTGATGGAAAGATGGTGTCTTTAATCACTTTAAAACTCTAAGCATAAAAAGAAAGCAGATGAGTGTTTTCACAAAGTTGTATTTCCAGAGACAAGACTATGAGGTATGATTCCTACTGAAAGCTCTATTGAAAAGTCTTCTCATTGTAGTCAACAGAAAGAGACAAAACAAAGATATGCAATTTCACCAAATAATACATATTCGCTCTATATTCTGCTTTGACAACCAATCTTTGAATATTAATTGCAACCTCCTTTATCACAATGCCCTTAAGGCTGGGCAGAAACCCGAACAGTGACTTTCTCAAAAAGGCACTTAACTGTAACTAGAGTATAATCCACATTTGATCTGAAAAGTTCATATATGAACACAATTATATCTGCTATTAAAGACATTTCCCATCGTTGCGAATCCTCCTGATACTGCAATAAAAAGCTCAAATTCTTATATGCTTAATGCCCACAGTGTCCTCGGACATTCTTCTCATACTTGTTCCACAGCAGTGGAACCATAAAATATAGTTTAGTTGTGTCAGTAGACAAAATTAAGTTTTTAGCTTAGTTGTGGAATCTGCCTGTAAATCCTGCATCTGGCTGCTAAAAAACAAAGTAGAAAGCATACCTGTGTAACAGTGTTCTGGCACCAACCGTACAAAAACGATACTGTTGTTGAAAAGGGTTTCACTACATTTTTTACACTGGGCAAAGCTAACAACCAGATTGAGGACAGACGGCTTTGGACAGGTGATGTGTTCAGAGGAAGATCACCTGCTGACCTGGGAAAGAACATTTCAGAATGAAATCATAATTATATTTATAATTTTAGTCTTTTAAAAAATTAACTGTGGTCTATCATACAGTATTTACAAGTACCAGCAACAACAGTTGACAGCAGAGTAAACATGAGCATATGAGACCAGAAAAGACCACTGCAGCACTAACAAAGAAGTAAAAAAAAAAAAAAAAAAAAGTCAATTTGCAATACATTTTTTTCCAAAATGCATTTCCTGCACATTAAAGTTAACATTAGATAGAATACCAGAAAAATGTACAAGATGAAAAAATTTCACAGTAGTCAGTCAGGATCTAGATAGGTTCCAAAACAGTGCTTTTATCTCAGTCCCATATTATATATGGAGCAAACAATGGATCCAGAAATTGAATTAAAGGAAAAGTTCAATGTGTCCCCTACCTTGGAGAGGGACAACTTGAGCCCTGGGGATTAGCAGCATCTCCTTTTTTTATTGTTAGAAATTTTGCTCTGGCTCTCAGTTTTCGTCTACGTTGCTTGTACTTTGCCATTGCTGGTAAAAGAAAGAAAGGAAGAAACTAATTTACAGAAATATTCCCATTTTAATCAAGGGACAGAACTGTCACAGGATAGATAGGAAAGAACATGGATGCCATCTCAAAAATCCAGTTAAAAGTTAGTTGCAGTTGTCTTACTAGAAGGATCACATAAAACAGACAAAAGATTATTACCTCCTCTTAAGTATCTTTCAGCCACTGGGATATGTTTGCAGACAAGAGATTAGTGAAAAATACCATTTTATCTATTCACAGCTATCAGTGTTTTCTGGTTAGGTCTTACTCAAGGGCTTTTGGTGACAGTTTTTCTTTACTCTACACTGACAAACATTGCATTTTGGGAAAAACTGTGTGTCCAGAGAACATAGGTGGAAGACACAAATGAAGAAAACACATACACAAAAAAAGGATCCAGGACTTCCAAAAATATAGATATTTGCTCGAAGGTTACTTAAGCACCTCAGTTGTTAAAAATGCCCCCCCCCCAGCAATCCCCCCACTTCTTTCTGCTGGGACTCCTGTGAGGGGCCTAATCATAGAGCAGTGCCAGACCCGCTCCTCATCCTTAGAAACCAAACTTAAAGCTAGCCAGCCTAAGAGCAGCTCTCTGCCCTGCTATCCACAGGCAGCTTCCTGAGCCGTCTGTCTGTTCGCCATACTCCTGAGGGGTTTTGTGCATATTAGGAATTGAAGTTAGGGACACTACTGATTAGTAGCCGCACTAATCAGCCTTTAATCCCAGTTAAGTGTTACACGACCCGCTCTTATGCCGACTTTGGGGAAGAACATGCTGGGAGGCCTCGGGCTGCCTGTGCGGCACCCCGACAGGCACAGGCCGCCTTTCCAACGGCTGTGAGGTTTCCGTTAGGCGCTGAGCCGCACAGAAGCACCACGTAACCCGGCCAGGGCCTCCCGGCAGAGAATGCCCCCGAGCCCCCAGCCTCGGTGGGCTCATGCGTCGCTACAACCAGTCCTGCCACCGAGCTACCGCCCGCAACCCCTGAGCTGCGAGAGGGGCGAGGACGCGGGTACCCCCCTGCCTGCCCGCCCCCTTCGGGCCGCGGTTCCCCCCTCAGCGCCCCCCGCTCACCTCCCGCCCGGCACCCGCCGATTCAAACCGCTCCTCGCGCCGCTCCCGGCCAATCGGAGCGCCGCTCTCTGCCGCCCCTCCCGGAGCCTAAGCTAGCTACGCGCTGATTGGCCGCTGGGCGGACGCGGGCGCGAGCTCCAGGGGAGAGCAGACAGACGGGGAGCGGAGCCAATCGCGGGTGCGGCGCTGCTCCGCTTCGTCCTGCCCCCTGAGGCGCGCAAGGGCGAGCTGCGCCGCCATTGGACAAAGGCTTTTCAGGCCAGCCAATCAGCGTTGATATACCGCTAGGCTGGAAAAGGCCAATCAGATTGAAAGGTGGGAGAGGAGCGACCAGTAACAGGGAAACGGAGACGATAAACGAAACGGAGCTGCTTCTCGCCCACCTCCTCGAAAATGGACCAGTCGCGAAACAACCGCTCCCCCACCAGCCAATGACAGCTCGGCGTTCTCTATTTCAGCCAATCACCGCCGATGCCACTCTAGACCAATCATGATTCGCGGCGCCCTCTTGTCCAGCCAATCACTTGGCGAAGTCTTTCTACCAGCCAATGGACTTCCCCCTACCTTAAAGAGGGTTTACATTCCTTTCTACCCAATGGCCAGGGGCCTGTGTCAGCGGAGGGCCAATCGGAGAGCAGCGGTGAGTGACAGCTGCCCAATGGGGACCCCCGACTCTCCCATCCTGCGGAGAGGGGGGTGGGTATCTTTCCGCCGCCGCCTGAGGAATGTCAACTATTCAACATGGAGACGGCGGTTACCAGGCTCGAGACCATGGTGAGTCCGGGGGGCGCGGGCGGGGGCCAGGCCGAGCGGCGGCAGGACCGGGAGCCGGCGGGGCAGCGTGGGGCGCACCTCGGAGGGCGCGGGGCTGGCGCCCGAAGAGGGAAAGGGAGGGCGCGGGCGCAGCTGGGGGCGTGAGGGGAGAGGGGCCGGGGAAGGGGGGAGGGGGGCGAGTCCCATCCGGGCCCTGAGGGGAGGCAGGGCGAGGGCGCGGCCCGCAGCGGGGCGGCCGGCGCCCGCCGCTGGCCGTTTGGGTCAGGCGGGTTCGGCCGGTCCGGTCCATTCCGCTCTCCCCCTGCGGGGGGGGGGGAGGGGGGGCGGTTGGGGGGAAGCGGGGGGCGGAGCTACGCCGTGCCGCTCCATTCAACCCCTCGCCCCGGGGGTTGGGCACGTCCATTTTCCTCTCACCTGGGGGGGGGGGAGGTGCGATCCGAGCATTCCTGGGCTAGTTTATTTCCCGCGTTTGTGGGGGGAGAGGGGGCCGTTGTGGGGCGCAGCCGGCCTGGGCCGGTCCGTTTTCCCCGCCCTGTGGAGGAGGGGGGGAAGGGGGAGCGTAGAGTAAAGCGCTTTCGGACTAGTCCATTTTCTCGCAGCGAGGGTGGAGCTCTCACCTGGGCTGGCCCATTTTCCTTGCGGGGGTGGCCCAGGGCGAAGAGGTCGGCCGGGCTGGCCCATTCGCGTCCCCGGGCGGGGGGTTGAGGCGGAGAGGGAAAGGGGTGCGGGGGATGGAGCGCCTCGCTGGGGGCTGCGGGGACCGCGCCGCGCTCGGGCCGCCCGGCTCCCCCTCGGCTTTCCCCCCCCACCTCCGCCAGCACGGGCGGGGCGAGCCGAGCTCGGCGGGGAGAGGGGCTGGGGCCCGGGGAGAGGCCGCGAGCCTGCCCCGGCGCGGGCGCTGCCGCTGGGCCCGGGGCGAGCCCTGAGCAGAGGGTCGTGTGGGGAGGGCGCTCCGCAGGCGCGAGGGCGGCGCGGCTGCCTCGGGCCGGTTTCAGAGAGTCTCTTCACCCGCCTTTTCAGCCGCGCTCTCCTCGCTGGGTCTGGGATATAACCAGTCCCGAGGAGAGGATGGCTTTTGCTTCAGCCTTTCGATTTCATGTAGTTCTTCGCAGCTTTTAAGTTGTTTTCAGCTGTTTGAGCCAGCGCCTGAAGGGACGAATCAGCGACGTTATGTAATAGTTGTCTTTCTTCCTGCCCCACTCATGCTTTCTCTCTCTCTCTCTCTCTCCTTTTTTTTTTAAGAAAGCAACCAAAAAGCTATGCTGTTCTTCTACATATTGATATACTCTGGAAATACTGTCTTTTTAAACAGCCAAATTCCTTGTAGCATGCTTCAAATTTGGTCTTCATTTTTGCTCTGTTTCATGTAATCGTCTACACAACTTTTTTTGGGGGGAGGGGGGTAAAGTGCTTTGGGAGTATTTTATGTATCCAAATACTTCATAGATGTTATGGTTTCATTCAAAAGGCATTACATAAATTAAAACGCTTGTACTGATGTACTGCTGCAAAATATGATGCTCTTTTAGAGATTGACAGGAAACGTCTAGAATTTTTTTTATAAATTAATTGGCCTAGCAGCACTGTTTGGTACTTTGATTGACAAACTAGAAATGGTCATGTGTGGTTATGGCATCTGCTTTACATGCTGAAGGTCCTGGGTTCAAGCCCCAGTGGAATCAGCACCAGGAAATCTTTGGGAGGTTGGACTAGATGATCTCCAGAGGTCCCTTCCAACTTTACTGATTCTGTGATTTCTGTATGGAATAATGTAGGAGATTTTTTCTCCTCCTCTAGCAACCTTGGTTTCAAATTCTAATTAAGAAATAGGTAAAAATGAGTTTAATGGTCTCCTAGTTCTTTATCTGTAGGTAGTATCATCATCACAGTGAAATACTGAAGAGAAATTAATAGGAGAAACTTTGGGAGGACATAGTAGGGAATATTGTGTATCTGTGTTATCCCTTAACATACTGAGTGATTTTTAGACCTTTGTTTTGAGACACGATTGATGTGCTGCCTTAATGCCCTATCTTTAAATTTATTTACTTTATTGACTCTAATACTAAAGAGTCAATAAAGTACTAGAGAAAACAGTATGCTGTTCTCTCTAGTAACAGCATACTGTACCCCTTAAAGCACTAGGAACATTGGCCAAGTAAACATCTGTTGTCAGAAAAGAAACTACTGGTTGAAAGTTTTCATAAATGTGAGGTTGTCCTGCTGATAATACCTTTGTTGTCCCATTGAGTGACTTGCATTGCTTTATTACTGCAATACTAACACACTTGTGAGTAAATGTTTTAAGTTATGTTACATGACTGTTTCTGTTAGGAAAGAAAACTTGTATAAATGCCAAAATACCTGGATATGCTGAAAGATCGGAGAATTCAATCTGTATGATACCTAATTCTCAGTTCTATTGGACTTCAGTAACTGTGTTCTTTCCCTCTTTGAAGTAACAAGGCATACTGGAAGATGGGGTTATTTTTGCTCTTCTTGAGCTACTAAACTGTGGTCATCATACCCAAATATACTTAGAATGGTAATAATGTACTGTATTTTTCTTCAGTGAAAAACTGCATTCTTATCAAAGCTTTGAAGTTTAGCTCTCATTTCAAATTCAAAACTGGCAGCCCTGCCCATAGTGCAAGCTTGAGATTTCCCCATGTCTTCTGTTAATATATATATATTTTTTTAAGCCTAGTTTGTTTAGGAATTTTCTTTCTTTCTTCTTTGTAACATGTTCATGTTTTCCCTCCTGTGTAAACCTGCTTAGAAGTACCCAAGTTAGATGTCGAACTTCGTTACAATGTTATGGTTTATTTCTGTGTTTTAGGGAAAGTCCTACTTCAGTATTTGCTGATTCATTTTTTTTGTTTTGTTTTTTTTTAGGACACAAATAATCAAAGAGGTAGTTTAGTCCCGTTAAAGTTAACAGGGGCATCTATTTGTGCTAGTGGAAGAAAGGTACTGGTCACTTGCTGTCTTGCTATCTACTTTACACATAGACTAAAATGATCTTGCACTAAAATGTGGAGGGCTCATTTGTGTCAATCACCTGCACAGATGGATCATAACAACTTCCAAAGTTTTTGAGACTATAGCTTGTTCTTTTACCCTATTTTACTAAGGATTAATATTAAATTTTTATGTTTGATTTTTGTGTGAATTTGTTCCAGCAGAAGTTGGCATGCCTGGCTGCCTTCTTCCATTGAAAGTACTGGGTAGAATAAGGCAGCTGTATCTTGCATCTTCACCTCTAATTTTTTTTAAAGAAATGTTAACTTTTAACTATCTCTTGAACTATTTCATGTGTTAATTTCCTATATACAGCCCTTATCACAGTTTTGAAAATCTGACATTTCTTCTTGCCATTTTTTAAGTTAATCAGAAATGTACACTGGCAAATATATCTCACATTGCAGCTTTATGTCTCTTGTTTTTCCTTCTGCTTATTGTTTCTTCTTGCTGGATTTCCTGTGAAGTCAGCTCTCTCCACAGAAATGTGATAAAGTAACAATTCTTACTTCCCCAGAGGTTTAATTTCACAAAAAACTTCATTTTAGTCCAAGGATAAACTAATTTCTAGGAGCTTAGAAAGAACAATGCGAATGAAAATACCAGGTAAATCTCTGTTACTTGAGACTATTGCTCTAAACAAGAAGAGACAAATGAATAATAGCATCTGCAATATAAGATGGGATTCATTATGCAAAAAGTGATAAACCTGGCTGTTTAACAACTTAGATAAGAATCCTGGGTGCTGTATTTTAGGACTTAGACACCTAAGTCTGTGCTGCCCAAGTGTTCATTGAAGTCAGCTGGAACTGAAGATCTTCCCAAGAGCTTCTACAGACATTGAGTAAGGTCTTAGTACAGTACAGAGTAGTTGCCAATGAGAAATGTATCTTTCTGTACAAGTATTTTATTAACATTTGTGTCTCAGAACTTTGCATATTGACCTAATGCCTTCCAGCATGCAGCACTTTAGCAATCTGCATTTAAAGAAACTTAAATGTTGTGGATATCCATTTAGTAAAATATTAAAAGTGAGTTAACTAGCAGATAAACAAAGTGTTTTGTTCAGAATAATTTAGTTGATTTATTTCACTTCTTTTTTTTTTTAAGGTATAGTAGGCCTGCTTTTCTTTGAGTAGTGTCTGTCCAATGCCCTTTTTATGTTGTACTACTAGTGATCATGCACAAAAAGCAGTGCAATGTTAAAAGGGCATTGGCCAGCAATACTATCTACATTGCTCGTTGTTGTTATTTTATGGAATTACAAATCAAAAGTCATGCTTATATATCTGAGACCAAAAGATGATTTCACAAACAATTGTAAAATAGGACGGCCAGAGATTTTTTACATTCATTATCTCCTAGTTATTTGTCAAAGGGAAATGTTAGTTGATCTATTAATGACAAATGCCATCAAATCTAGGTGTCTGTCCTTAGAAATAAAGGAATCTTTCTACAAAAAGGAAAGAACACTGTGTAGCATTCCCATTTCCCTACAAAACATTTGTAGAGATTGTCCTACAAATATTTTGTAGATGATGTGCTAGGTATAGAATTGACTCAGGTTGTTGCTCTGGGTACATCGGTAATCTTTTATATCTGCTCCCTGTTTCTTTGCATTTTGTTGTTAAGATTCTTAACACTTACAAACCCCCAAAGTTCTCAAACTTTTTATGTGAAGTTATTGAGTTTTTTTCATAATAACACTGTTATTGAGATTTATGAGATATACCTCCACAATCATTGTCCTCTAACATCTAAGTGGTAACTCTAACAGTATTCTAAATCTACAATGTTGAGAAATCTTGGCATGTTTAAGTGACTCCAAGATCTTCAATTTAGAAGAATAGACTTCAGTGTCCAGAAAATGTTCCCTGTAATGCAGTTTAAGAACATCTGTCTCAGCAGTTTAGAAACTTTGTTTGCTATAAGATAAACTCCAAAGATAGTTAAATTTGGAAATGTAATTTCCAGTTGAAATAACACCACATTGTTGAAAATTGAATTTCTGATAGATCTGCTGTGTTCTCTCCCTCCCCCCCCCCCCTTGTTACCTCTTGCTCAGTGGAATGGTGGTGATTCTAAGTAATGTCTTGAAATACAGGAGTTCCTGCATGTTAACGTCAGGATTTGGAGAACGTTAACCTTATCCAAATCTCTGTGACCTACAGAAACCACTATCCGACTCAACTGATTTTTAACCAATACATATTTTGAGAGTATTGATTACTTGTTCAGGATTTCTGCTGCTAACGAATGCTCTGACTTTATTGCACTACTGTACTTTACAGCTAGCAGTGCAATAGTATTGTCAAAGCATCTGAAAGCAGAGTACACAGCAATGGCTTGAATCTTGCCTTACAGTTTCTAATACTTCCTTCAAAGCCTGTGAGTAAATTACAAAATCTACGTTTCATAAATGTGCATTTTCTATGTGATTGATTGTTATATAATATTCTGTCATGCAAATGATGCTAACCTATAACAATAAGGTGAGATTTTTACAGGTGTATGCTTCCTGAAATATAGCAAGAAATAAATATTCCTATTTATAAAATATGGGAAAATAGATTATAATGGAGGAGTATATCTCAGTGCTTATAAACTGTGCTTTGAAGTTGCTGTTAATAACAATTAATTAACTTCAGAAATAATTAAATTAATAATTTGGTTTCTTTCATAGAGTAGTATGGGTTCAGGAAAAAGCAGTGATACTGAACTGTAATGCTTACATTAAGGACAAGTCTTAAAATTATAGTCATGTGATACATGAGCATTCAGATTCACTTTGAATTTTATGTCGTGAATCATAGTAGCAGCAAGGAATTAATGGCTTACTATCATTCTATAAATTTCATTTTACCAATATTGAAATATAATTAAGAACAAGGCATCATGGATACTTTTTAAAGCCACTCATATTCTTTGTCAGCATTCCTAATAGTTAGTAATTTGATGGAGGCAATGGAGAAAAGCAGAAAGTAACCTGTTTTGGGTGTCTGTCCCTAGAAAAGAATAATTAAAAATCTTCCTCAGTGGAGGAGAACATTTTATATATATATATATATATATATATATATATATATATAGGCTAGTTTGTAGGGTTAAATGGGAGAAGGAGAAGGAGTTCTGTCAGTCAGGTGGTAAGTTATGAGAGTAATAGGTGAGTGGGTTTTTTTGTTTGTTTTTTGGGTTTTTTTGCTATCATTCCAAAGATCTGCTGAAGGCATATACATGAAACATCATACAGTTAACAAATACTGCCTTATTTTGATCCTTAAAAAATTGTAATGATTGCTTCAGAGTTAATCTCATTTTAAAGAGTGGAAGCCACACTGAGTTAAGTAACTTCCAAGCATTTAACTTGCTTTCATCGTATTCTCTTGTGTGACTGTGAATTCCCCAAATGATTATATTAAGAAATTCATATTTGTTTTGTGAACTGGAAAAGCTGCCTTCTTTTTAGAGTAGAAGTCCTTAGTAGACGTTAAAATTGTAGGCTAAAATTAAGTAATAATGCTATCAGCACACTATTTTACAAGGCAATTATCTAATTCTCCGGTGGCTTATTTATCCCAAGGAAAGAAATGTGATGTCACCAATTTGATTATCTAATTGTTAGGCTGATTTATTGGGGAATAAATTTATTGGGAAATAATCAAATGTGTTATGGGTATTATGATCACCCGAAAGAATACATTTCTAATATAATTAATAACAAAATCTCTTGATATATTTGGATCCTGAACACTTATTCATAGTCTCTATTGTGTAAATAACTGAGTACTGCAGTTTTGCAGAATTTTTAATGCTTTCAAAGAAAAGCAGCTAGCCAAGAAAAAGCTCTAAAAATTGATGGAAAATACCTTAATATCTCAGGGAAGAAAATCAAGTGTCTTTTGTATGCTGTGATGATCAGTTTTAGAGAAGGTGCATTGTTCTTGTCTCTTACAATGTAACTTCCCTCTTTGGAATAGTACTTTAAAACTTCATCTTGAGAGGTTTGGTTTTAAAAGTGCACTTATCTAGGAAGAAATGGAAATGTTTTCAAGCATTTTGTGGAACTGTGTGAAAAAGGTACTAAGGGCAAGATCAAAGGGATGCAAAGAAAACAGTTGAGTAATTTGAGTTCATCAAATGGAATGAAGGTAAAATTAGAAGAAGTATATGTGTGTGTAAATGCACCTGAGTGCTTTGGTTTCATTTAATTCATACACTTGAAAGGAAAATGCTCATGTCCAGATCTGCATTTATACTGGAGGCAGCTGAGTGTAGTAATGTCTGAACTCAGTAGCTCAGTTATAAGGCAGTACAGAAACTGTGCAAACTAATATGCTAGGGTGTTTCTTTTTATTACCTAGATACTTTCTAGCTATTTGGTTGACAATTTTTAATTTCTAAAAATGATACAATCAGATGTCTAGAAGTTTATTTAATGCTTTATTTTTTTTCAGTCTAAAAGTGTGTCAGCATAATTGGCAAATGTTAGCTAGTAGAATAGACTGGAGGAATATAAACTTATGTTTATAGTATATCAGCCTTTAAAATGGAGGCGTCTGGCTTCTGCTTTCCTGAAATACAGAAAAGACAAATGGATGAGTTTTGTCTACTCTTTTTTTTTTTTTTTTTTTTTTTTTTTATATATATACTGTGGCTGATTTTAAATATTTTAGTTCCAGAAGGCAGAATCTGATCTGGATTATATTCAACACAAACTGGAGTTTGAAATAATGAAAAGCCTTCCCGATAATCCAGCAGAAGAGGTAGTATTTTCAGATGAATTAATAGATTTTATTGTATTTTGCATGAAATACTAATAAATTAATGATAATAAATAGGTAATTTTTAAATCCTAAAATATATGTCAAATTTCTTTTATCAATTAACAATCTTTTATTGTTAACTTATTATTACAAAGCATTTCTTATCATATAGCCAGATGACTGGCTTTAAATTAATTCAGTGCAGAAGATGACAAAATCCCCTAAATTCTTGGTATAGTGAAATTCTCAGATTTTGCTTTAAGAAATGAGTAGTAGTGTTAACAGCTAATTGTTAGGGACAGTTTCTAGTCTAAGCTAAAATGCATCACTACCCTGTCATTAAACATAAACCTGCCAGTAAACAGTGACTGAATTCAGATTTGGGGGAGAGATAAGGGGAAAAAAACAATAAAATGTCAGCATGTAAAGGATTTAATAAATTTGTCCCCATCTCCATGTATATTGTGACATACAGTGGGAAAAATAATTTTTTTAATTAGAAGTCCCTAATTTATTCGAAATAAGCCATTAAAAACACCAGTCATCCTCCTATATTTATTGTGGAAGCACCAAGTTGTGCTATTTTATTAACACTTTGTATCATTTTTGTGTATAATAAATTAAATGTTTAGATGACACTGATGGTCACAGCTAAGAATGTCTAATTGCTTTCATTGTAAAGGGTCACTTCATATTATACATGAATGACTAACTGCCTGTACTTTTAATGGAGTATGTGGACAGATAAATTTTCTCTTCTGTAATAGTTTAGATGTACTTTTAATTTCTATGTAGGAAAATCCAGTTACACTTTTAGAAGAACTCTCAGTGGTGAAGTCTCGTTATAAACTGTTATGTGCACAGCTGGAAAAAGTTTCCATAGAGCAGAGAGAATCCATGAACTGCATTCGTGCTGCTCTAGAAAACACAATGAAGATGGTTCAGGCACTACAGCAACATACTGATCTTGAGGTACCATTTTAATAATTTGGATTTTACTCCTGTAAATTAACATGTATTTTTGTAATGTGTACATAAGTGTGAGTACTTGGATTGGAAAATGTGTTATTCTTGGAGACTTTTAGAAAATAAGAGGACTGTTTACCTAAAGAAGTGTTTGCAAGATTGGGCCTATTTTGGTAAATCACAAGCCTGAGTCATCACTCAACAGTCTAGTGGTATTCCAGTTTTGAGTTAAAGTAATACCATTAGTTAGTACTGTGACCTATATTTGAATAGTTTCACAGAAATCAATGTGCCTGTGCGCAGCTGTGTCCCAGTCTTACAATGATTTTTTTTCAGTGGCTACCTTAATGAAATTAGAAGGCAAAGACAGTTTTAAAAAGGCAAAAAAGCTTTTAAATGACAAACATATTTTGACTCTCTAAACAGAGCAAATTAAAGGCAATACGCTATAACATTATATGTAGCAGTAATATTGTTAGTGCAAAGAAATTAGTTTTTCTCTATATGATGATGCCTATGTATCTTTAAAACAAACAAAGAAAAAAAATCCAGTTTTCCTAACTGGTCTTTAGACATTGTTGCCTTGCAATTTTGAAGAGAATGTGAAAACATTTTTTTTATCCCTTTACAAATAAGGTGATGTAGATCCAAAATGCTGAATGATGGCTTAGTGGCAAAGACAGAATTGGTGTGAGTAAATTGTATTCCTGGATCCCAGCTCTCCTTTTAATTTAAAAACAACAGTGCCTGTGACATTGTTTAATCTGTCAACAGCTCTGGACAAGATATTGCTAACTCCTTATAGCTAAAACATACTGTATCATGATTTCAAAGACAGAAGTTAAATGTCACAGAAAGGGGAGGAAAAAAATTATCTCCCTGTGTTCCAAGGATATGTCACCAAGAAAAATTTTGTATGTAGAATTTTGTTAAAGTGGAAGTATTGTGTCCCTGAGATAGTCTAAATACAAAACAAAGATTTTCTTGTATTTTAATCAATCTTTGTTTTAGATTTGAATTCAAACTATTGGAAAGATGCAACACTTATTTGATAAAAAGAGCATTCCACTTAATTTTATAGTATTGGTGTTAAATGGACATTATATTTGGATTTTCAGAAATACTCGGCTTGTAAGCTTGTTTTCATTTGAAGGAAAGTAGAAGTTTACTATTAGCTTCCATGAGAAAAGGGTTAAAGAAACATTGAGT
This sequence comes from Rhea pennata, assembly GCF_028389875.1. NCBI lineage: Eukaryota > Metazoa > Chordata > Aves > Rheiformes > Rheidae > Rhea > Rhea pennata. The sequence goes on from NC_084682.1 coordinate 3,925,004, forward strand.
TTTTCTATAAAATTGTCATCCTAGGAACTGGAAGCATCAGAATTCTCTTGTATCTTTCTCCTTAGCGCTTGCCTCTATCAGAAGAAGAACAGTCTGCAGCACAACAGTTAACCTGCCAAACTGTTAAAGAAATGAAATCGCTAGTGGAAGAGGTAATTAGGCAACAGAATATCTGTATTTCAGAAACTATTAATCTGAGTAGTTGAACTGAAGTCACAAAAACAGCCCTTCTGACTTAATACCTCTGAAAGAAATGGAATTTTACAGGAATGGGGCTACCATTTCTAACAACCCTTTTTGATTTGATTGTATTTTGATTACATTGCTGATTTGTCCCAATTAAATTGTCCATAGAGGAAAAACTTGTTTTGATGGAAGGCTTTTTTTTCTCATATCTTTTATTGGGAAATGTTTATTTTCAGAGATGCAGTTGGTCAGTCCTCTTGTTGATCTGTTAACACAGATAAGAAACCTTTGGGAGGGAGTGAAGAGTGTAATTGCTTCAACCCCATGTATATCAAAATGGAGAGAAATTTAATTTCCAGTAAAATATTAAATACAGGTTGAAGTATGAATAAGAGTAACTGAAGCATGTTACAGCTATAACTCAATAGAACATAGGTATAAAAATACTTGTTAAAAAGTTGGATATTTTCTCAGAGCTACTCAATTTTGGCACAGAATTCTAATAGTAATAATCAGCTGCAAGACTTTGTCTGGGTCTTACATTAAAAGCAAAATATTAAAGAAAGACTGTAATTACCTTACTGACCTTACATTTTTCTACATGTCTTCTCACTGCCCAGTACTTTTCTTTCAAAGGATAGACATCTTTCTGTTCCTTTATTGCCATGGTTGATTTGCATGAAAGACTTCCAGTATCTTTCTGCTTCGTTCACACTTCCTTTGCAAATATCTTCTCCTACCTTGATTAAATCCTCTCAATTTATGTCTTTCCATTATTTAATTCTAAAGCCCTTAATATACAGCTGGCATAAAACAGACTCAGTGCAAAATATAGCTATATCTTACCCATATTAAGGGCTGTTTAATTGGTATCAGTCCCTGTGCTGTTATCACGTGCGTTTTGAAGATATTCTGAAAGTCTCTGAAAGACAGAAAGAAGAGAAAGATACCACAAAGGCCTTGGTTATTTATTTATTTATTTCCCCCCATTGATTTATTTCTAGCTGAAAAGAGTTAGATATAGCTACCTTTAGCTTGTCAGCTGTCAGCCTCCGAGGATTGCTTGAACAGGAAAGCCATACTTTGCTGCATGTACAGTGCTTTCAGCGAGATTCATATTGGAATGCAAAGGAGAAAGCTGAAGAGTCTCATCTGACTTGCATATGAATCTTTTCGTTTGCATTTTAAACCTATTTTTATTTGTAACTGGAAATTGTGTGTAAGATTTTGCTGTTAACTTCAGTGGCTATGAGATCCTTGGTATTGTATGATAAAATTTAGTTACTAATACAAAAATGCAAATTGTAAAAACTAATTTTTAAATAAAATTCCAACAAATCCTGAAATTCTCTCTCATTTATTTTTAGCCATCTAGTTCAGAATCTGCAGTCCCTGACTCAACTGAAGGTAAGTGCTAGGGAAAAAAGTCTTCCTACTGTTCTCTCTTCTTCTTGAGCATGATGACTGATCTCCCCACCAACACACACCCATCCCCAGTAAGCAAGCTTTGCAAATACCAATCTTTCCTAAGGCTTCCATCTTCAATATTGAACTGAATGTGTTTAAATATCCCAGAACTATTAGAGTGACTATCTAGAATTCAGGAATTAATGAACTAAGCTGTTTCTTTCTGAAAAAGATACTGTAAGTAACTTTAGATAACAAATAAGGGTTGTTTTGCCGCTAGTACAACGGGGGCAAATCTTTTATTAAGTATGAATAGGCTGAGGCCTGAATGTGGTTTTTGAGCTCTGGTTATTTGTAAAATTTAGAGCCTAAGATGCACAGTAAAGTCACTGTTTTCATTCCCTTAAGCACTAGTAACTACTGCTTTTAGTGAAGAATTTATATTTTAATGTAAGAAACTGAGAGCTTAGTTATATTCCACATATAATTCCCATGTCTCTGGGAGCTGCTCTTGCTTAGAAGGGGATTTGAGTGGATCCTGTTGTGTTTCTAGTCTGGAAGAAAATGTTATACTAGTTTTACCATAGAAATAACTCTTGTTTAATCTGTTTATCCTTATTTACAAAAAGGAATTTTTCTAGTGTTTTTTTTTTTTTTAACGAGCTCTGACCAACTAGATTTGTTAATTCATATCAGATTTCAAATTCAATTATTTTTCACTAGATCTGTAGAAACAATGGTATTTTGGAGGGAGTATCTTCCTTTTCTCCTTCCTCCTGCAGTAAAATTTTTCTTTAGAACCATTTAGGAGTTTTCTTAAATTATGAAGGTACTGTCTATCTTTGGCTGTCTTCTCCTGAAGAAATAAATTTCTTATTTTCAATTTTCTAGAATCACAATTCAAACCATTGACTGAAGAAATGCTTATGGCTGTACCAAGGACTATCAGAAGTACTGTTAAACTAGAAGACTTGAACAGTTTTTACAGGGAGTTATTTAACCACTTTGTTGTAAATAAGAACAGGTAAGACTTGAAGCAATTTATTAGTAAGATTTTTATAATCTGTTTAAAAAAAATCAAGCCTTTTCAAACTAAACAAAAAGTTGTCAACTCTAAAGTTAGTGAACCATTTGCTGCTATACTATAACTTCAGAATTTGATTTCCCTCACTTATGCACTTACTGGTTAGAGATGTATTTAGTCAAAAGTGATAGGCCATCTTATGAAGCTCCCCAAACTTACTAATTCTATCTTCAGAAACTTTTTGTTGATTCCCTGAACAGATGCCCCAAAGTGGGTCTACTCAGAAAACCTTTATGACAAAGTCATACTGGAAAACCCTTTTAGCTTTTATAACTCGGAAAAACAAAACCCTAACCCAAATTTCTAACCCCAGGATTGCCCCCAGACCTGGACTCCTGTCTTTCACCTTGACCTCTGTCTGTGATTTTTGCTGTAGATTTCTCGCAGGCTGACAGTAAAGAATGAAGAAGCTTTTAACCCAGGAATTCTATCTTTGACCTTAAGCTTGGATTATTCTTTGAAGCAGCATGATGAAATTGCTATCATGTACATACGCATGAAAATTACAGAGCACTTGCAAAAATCAGCTTTTAAACAGTATAGGCTTTTTAATCTCTCTGGCAGACCTGATGCTTGATACCCTGTTTTGCTGAATAGTTTGTTCTTGTCTTACAGAGTAGCACTTAGTGTTTCGCAGATGAACAAGATGAATATGAAAGCCACTGACTCAAGAGTACGCATCTTGAAAGAACTTTCTCTTGTGGAACTTGACAAGCAAGGAAATGTTAAGTTAGTTTTGTAAATGAAAGCTCAGTCCATTTTTATTTGATACACAAGCATCTTGGTTATAGCTCCTGGATTATTAACAAGGAAGTATTTCTGTGGTGTCTAGGTGTTAACAATACACTGCTAGAAAGCTGTTAATATTTCTATATACAAATTCTATTTATAAAACTTAAATTTGCAGAATTAAACATTAAGGTTGGAATTTTATTTTGGGTATTTGTAAGGCTATAGTAGATGCATTTTTGAAGAGTAGTGTTAACCATGTGACAGTTCCATGTTCCAGTTGACATTCCTGAGTGGGTTTTTACAATGAATAACCCAAACCATTTAATTGTACTTACATTCCTGAATAAATGATTAAAGCTAAGGAGGCCATAGGCTTGCTTATTTATTTATTTTTTTAATGACCACTGGCCTCTGACCCCTTTTTGTTTTCCTTTGATGTGCGCTGTCTTTGTTACAGCCAGAGGAAACTACACTGAACAGCTGAGGTTGGAAGGGGTCTGTGGAGATGGTCTGATCCACGCCCTCTGCTCAGAGGCGGTCTGCTACAGGTTGCTCTGGGTCGCATTCAGTTACCTTTCAAGTATCTCCAGGGCTGCAGACTCCACACCCTTTCTGGGCAACCCGTGACAGTGTTTCCACCACTCTCACAGTAGTGAGTTTTCTCATCTTTCAGTGGAACTTCCCGCCCTTCAGTTGTGCCCTTATACCAGAATTGCCCCCATGAGTTTTCATTTTTGTTTAGTACTGCAGTACAGAGACTATCCCCAAATCAAAGCCAACACCTCAAGGAAAATCCTCTCCCTGCAGAAGATGCAGCGATCAACACGAGCAGCTCTTTCCAAGCACTGAATCCCTTCTGTGCTTGGATATATTATTACTAGTAACTTTTTTTTTTTTCTTCGCTGTCGCATAATGACCGCCTTCTGAGTGAAAAAAATGCCTCAGCGTTCACTGTACTGGTGTCCGTTTTCAAGATCTGTCACACAGGTAACCGTTAGGAAAGGGCTGAGCAAGGCGGTTGTGGGTGGGGGTGGGGAACAGTCCCCCAACGGCCGAGCGCGCGCGGCGCGAAGGCGGGGCCGCGCGGGCGGCGCGTGCGCACTGCGGCGCGGCGCGGCGCGAGAGGGGCCGCTCCCGCCGCCGCAGGGCGGAGCTGCGCGCGCGCCGCGGCGAACATGGCCGGCGCCTAGGGGGAGCGCGGCGCTGTGTGGTACAGCAGCCCCCTTCCCCCGCCCCGGGCGCTGCGGCGGGGCAGAGGGGCCGCGGAGAAGCTCCGCCGCCGGCGGAGCCGCGGCCATGGACGAGCAGAGCGTGGAGGTGAGCCGCTGGGCGCTGCCCCGGGGAGGGGGGAAGGCGCTGCCGGCCCGGGTGCGCATCTCCCGCGGCGCGGGCTGCCTCCCTCCCTTCTTCCCTCCCTTCCGCCGGGGCCGGGGCAGCGCATCCTGACCCGGTTATGGGCCCGGCTGGCGGCGCGGGGGCCCCGGCGGCTTCCGCAGCGCGGCAGAGGCGAGCGCTGGCCGTGCGGCCCCTCTGCGGGCCTCTCCTCCGGGCGAGCACGCTCGGGGTGGAGAGGGGGCCGGTGGCGAGGCGGCGGCGCCTGCGGGTGACACGCGGTTGTTCCACGAGGCGTTGGCAGAGCGCAGCCGGTGCCTGTCCCTGAGGTGCGTGGAGACCCTGACGCTGGCGAAACCAGCTTTGGCAGGTGCGAGGGCAGAGCGCTCTGCGAGTGGGGTAACCCGAGCGCCTCGTGCGCGGCGCTGTGCTGTTAACAGTAGCCAAACAGATGAAGAATTCACAAGACCTTATAGATAGCTTCCTGAAAACGCATTTCTTTGGTTTTGCAACCATTAAAGAAGACATTAGGATACAGGAGATACTGTGGTATTCATAAATTGGCCAAGTGTCTCACTTCGTGCTGATTGTAGTTTTATTTTTTTGGGGGGTGTGGGGGAAGAATCCATTTGAAGACTCTTTCAAAGTTCTGTAGATAAAGCCAGATGGAATCTAACTCATGTACAGTACAGGCTGCAAGATTTTCCAAAACTTACTCGTGTTTTTTTTTTTTAGAATGTGTCTTACAGAAAGTCATGCAGTCTATATTTAGAAAATCCATCAGTATAGCAAGCAAATATTGTTTGATATTTTTAAATACTTTTCTGGTTTTGGGAATGAAGAGAGGTGATGTGGTTGTATTCTAGAACAAATAACTTCTCTGTTGGAACATGTATAGTAAAGCAGTATGTTAAACCACAATTTTATTGCCAAGATTAACTGATGAGGGAAGGCAGAGAAATTGTGGAGCTAATGCTAATGGTAGACCTTAAATTCTTTCAAGTCTTAAAAAAGTCAAAAAAATAACCTGTCCAATTCAAGCCTTCTACTTAAAATTCTATATGTTATATACAGATACTTAGTATGTCTTTGGATTAGTTTAATGCCAGTACATTCAAATTCGTAGACAGAGAATCTGCACATACAGCACTGTTGTTTCTGGCAACTGTTAACCATGTGAATACAAGTAGGAATAATATCTTCTGGTTACAGAAATGCCTACTTAGTAAAAGATAAACTGAACAAGGAAAATACTCCTAAAACAAGATTCACGTTTTAAAATGGACTCCGAGTGCCTGTGGGATGTAAAAGGAAGTGAGCAAGAGAGCCATGATGTTTGAGTTGGTAACCTACTCTGAGATGCAGTATGTTTGGAACTCTATTAGGCCTGGCATTCTGCCTAGAAAATAAATGGAACTGTACTATGTTTGAAATCTGTGGCATAACAATAGTATTAATCTAACCTTTGCAGAGCATTGCTGAAGTATTCCGATGTTTTATTTGTATGGAGAAATTGCGTGATGCACGTCTGTGTCCCCATTGCTCCAAGCTATGTTGTTTCAGTTGTATTCGGGTGAGTTTGCTTATCATAATTCTTGCAAATGTATAAACTTAAAAAAATCAGAACTACTAGTCTTAAGAACACATTCTTGCTCTTTTCCTGCCCCCCTTTCTGGGGATTCTGAGGATTCCCTTTTCTTTCTCTGTGCTCTTTATTTTCCCTTTCAAAAGCTTCTTACGACACCCTGAGAAAGACTAGGCAGATTGTGCATTATATGTAGTAGTGCTAATTGTAGTGGTCATCTGGAAGAATTGCTTTTAAGGAACAGGCACATAATGACCCCTTCTTCAACATCTCTTGAGAGTCAGTGGATCCTATGATGGATTGAAGAGGAAGTTGGAGTAGAAAGCAAATACTGGTCTTTCAGATGCCAGTGTGGAATGCTAAAAGATCATAACATCTCCTGTCATTGTGGAGTTGTTTTAACAGTATTGAATGCATTTTGAAAATAGTTACCAACCTGGTACAACATGAGCAGACATGTGTTAAAGCCTTCTTGAGGGCATCTGGCATAATAGGCTGAAGCAGCCTCCAGAGGATTTTAATTCAATTATTAAGGTGATAGTTACCAAAGTGTAATAATTCAGTTCCAAGTCCAGACTCCGCTATGCGTAGTGGATTAAAAAAGAGTTCAACTAAGGTTTTCAGATCTTGCAGAACTCAGTGTAAACAATTATCACCTTCTTTGAAAGCCCTGTAAATTATGCTATGTGTAAAGAACATTACGTGACCTATTGTTGATGTGTGGTAAGAAATAATTTTCATAGATATTTTCATGGAGAGCCTGTAAACATAGTAGCGAGCTGACAAAAACAAGCCTCTCAGTTACTGAACTTTTTAAAACATGTAAGTTGTACTGGGCTGATGAAATTCTTTCCTAAGCTACTTGGCTTTGAATGAAACTTTCTGGAAGAGAAGCATTCAAAGTGTCCATGTAGATTTGATAATTAAACTGCAGGTTTAGTATTTGCATTATAAGTAGCCTAAGAGGAAGAAATAAGCTACCTGGAAGACGAATGTCTAAAGTAGGAAAAAGATATAGGACCTGCTATATCTTACGCTTTCTTTGTTGAAATGTGCTCTTTAGTCTATGACTGTGGGAATCTGCAGTAGGTACTGTAGTTTCTAATGGAATACTGAGTACCTCAGATTCCCTTTTTAATTTTAACTAAAGTGTCTTTGACAAGAAAAGAGTGGTTGCTTTGTTATTAAGATGTAAATAGCAGCTTCTTGCATTACTAAGTAGTTAAAGTTAAACTGCAAATCTATAAATGAGGAAAAAATAGGAACATTGTAATAAAAATAACTGAATTAACAGTAAAAGACACCTTGCTTGAACTTGTCACAATCCATTTTTAAAAATTTCTTCTTTCTTTATAGCGTTGGCTGACTGAACAAAGAGCTCAGTGCCCTCATTGTAGGTAAGATAATTTTAATATCAGAAATAAATTATCAGAAATTGGGTATTCTGTCCTATTACGAGTTGTCTTCCTCTAAGCTTCACAAAAGTTTTAAGCTTGATTTTTGAAAACTGCCTGTAAAATATTATGAAAACTTACACTGGTATAACAGTTACTTTAAAATATGTTCTAGTTTTGTGACAAATGTCTCGTTACATCACTGTTAATGTATATGGTTGATCTAATAAGAAAAACTAGAAGATACTCTTTTTAGAAATCTTTGTATTCTTCTTGCAAGATTGAGAGCAGAAACTTACAGTTTTCAGACTGAAACGTACTTTTTTTTTTAAGATCTTCATCTATAATTTTTGAGTCTTACTTTGTGTTGCAGAGTGTCTGAGAATTTAAAAAACTTTTTTAAAAATGCAAAACAGTCCTTTCCCCCTCTCACCCCCAAGCCCTGGCACCCCTTAGGAATTCTAGTTCTTGAGTATAGACCAAAAATATATTTCCAGTGGAAGGGAGAAGATCATTTTCCCCAGTTGGAAGGGCAGTATTTTAAATAAACAACCATTTCTGCAGAACTTCATATTATTCAATTTTTAAAATATTAAATCAATGGGTCTAAAATGTTTGAAAGGAGGTAAATATTTCCTCTTAATATCTAATTCTAAATATCCCATCTTACAAGGGGATAATTAAAGCATTACCATGAAGATAGTTGAATAATGGGAGAAATCAAAGCCCTGAGCAATGAAATGATTTGCCCAGTGTTATCCAGCAGTCTGTTAACAAATCTGGGAAAAGTTCTAGGGTTCCTCATATACCTGTTCCATATTTGGTTGTTTTTACATAATAAAAGCAAATCGACTTAAAACATCACATTTCTAACTATTTTTCTGAAGTCACCACTATAGCTTCACCTTGAGTATCTCTGCTTTTGCCTATGACTTTTCTGGTAGAGTAGAATTGATTAGATGAATTGGTTTTTATTGCAGCTTTCATTTGTGCTCCCGGAGCTATATTTTTGCTCTAACTTCAACAATGCTTTTTGCAGAGCCCCGCTGCAGCTACGAGAGCTGGTAAACTGTCGTTGGGCAGAAGAGGTCACACAACAACTTGATACACTTCAACTGTGCAATCTAACCAAGCATGAAGAAAACGAAAAAGACAAGTAAATGGAACATTCTTCACATAAGCGTTTTTGGAGTTTGTCTTACATGAGTGGGCATTTCAGTCCAGCTCGTTTCAAAACAGGGACCGAACTGATATTTTTTGATTACTTAAAAGCTAAAGCGTACTGTTGCTTAACATACAAAAGAAATACTGTTTCTCACTGACTGAAATTTGGAGTTCATTTCTGTCATACTTAGTAGCAATGAGAAAAGATCTTAAATGTCTTTGCTTAGAAAACTAGTTCTAGTTTGAGCCCAATATGTTTTAAGTGAGAGACATGGTAAAGTTGAAAGGTAGTAATACATATAGCTCATAGCCCTTCTTGGAGACCATACATCTTAAAGTCTTTTCTCATTGCCTTCTTTGTTTGGCAGTACCATTAAGATTATGAGTGCTGATTTGGTATCTCAGCACAGAAAAGTAAGGTTTTCCTTCTCTAAGAAGATGCCTTCCAGTCCCTTTTGAAAATGTGATTGATAAGCCCTGTTCTAAGGCAAAGCAAACACATAAAGTCTTCACAGAAAGCACAGATGTTGCTCTGTCTGTTACTGCTGTTCATTCTCCTTCCTTGTCTTTCAAGCTTCCTGTGTCTTCTGAAATATTCTCTTCCTAGGAGCAACTATTGGTCCTTTCTTTCATGCTTTTCTATTGGTTTTGTTCTATTACCAGTGTTTTTTGTCTTTTGAGACATACTCTGAAGATTTGGAAGAGAAAAGAGTGAGCAGAAGCATTGAACGATGGACAGGGACTAATTACATGTTCCATACCTGCTTGCTCTCTAATTTCCCCAAACCTAGTGGAGGTGAAAGAGAGAGCCGTGTGCTGGAGGTCTCATCTAGTCTATGTTCAGTTTGTTGATTGATGCTGTTTATGAAACTTTAGGGATCAACAAGTGTCAGTTTGACCAAAAAGCTTAAGAGGCAGTGCTTTGTGGTTACTCTCAGTTGCAGACTGGTACAGGTTGGTGTACTGATGAGGTCAGATACTAATTTCCAGAATTTCAAGCCAGATTCAGTGATGATATCCTCTATCTACTGGGTATAAACAAAATTTTATTAATGAACTTTCTCTGTAACTGTTGCAAACGTTGAGATGATACCAAGAACAACATTTATTTTACAAAAGATTTCGACTTGACTATAGATATTCTTATAGATTACTTATTCACAGAAAATTTTTGGCTATTTTCTGCTAATGGTTTGTGTGTTCTTTGTTTAAGGTGTGAAAACCATCATGAAAAACTTAGTGTATTCTGCTGGACTTGTAAGAAGTGTATCTGCCACCAGTGTGCACTTTGGGGAGGAATGGTAAGAAGATACTTGCATACGTTATGTTACAATAGGAGACTGTGTTGTGTTTGAGTGCAATTTGAAGAAATGGAATCATCGTGAAACTGTTGGTTTGGTTATTGAATTGCCATGCAAATACTGTAATTGTCATACATGCATAAAATTTTTTTTTCAGCTTTGGGTTTGAAAAGCAGTATCTTCTGTTTCTAAACACAGAAGCAAGTTGAATTTTATGGTGAAAGGAGGACAGAATTATCTTCCTTGTTACACATTTCATGATACTTTAGACAAAATGAAGTCAGCAATGAGAATTTTATGCGCAAAGAAAGAGGTCTTTCTGAGAATATGAATAAAACTTGGGTAATTTAAATATTGTGGGTAGCAATCTTGAATATCTTCAAAGCTGTGTTAGTGAAACACTTCATCATGCTCTTTATACTTTCAGTTGTGTATTTCGAGGAGAGACAGCTGTCATGCCTTGAAATATAAGTGGTTGAATGTAACTAAAACAGTGTGCTGTTTTTGTTTGTGAAGGGTGTTTTTAATTGAAAAAAACCCTATCTTTGATTTGTTAAAGATATGCACAGTAAATAAAGTGGTTTATTTTTGGATGACTGCTCGGTCATTTTATTTCTCAGCAGGAAGCTTCGATGGTATGAAAGCCAAATTCATAACTTCTTATGAAGGGAAGTGAAAGACAGACTTCCTACATACAATCTGCTTTGGAACTTTTCCAAACTGAGTGATACACTAGGAGGCTTTCTTCCCCTCTTTCTGTAATTTAATAGGAATGAAGTAAAGTTGAAACTATATTCAACATCCCTTTCCCCCTTCTCCCTCTCCATCCCCCCTCCTTTTTTTTAACAGCATGGAGGACATACTTTTAAGCCACTGGCAGAAATCTATGAGCAGCACGTCACAAAAGTAAACGAAGAAGTGGCAAAGCTTAGGAGAAGACTCATGGAATTGATCAGTTTAGTGCAAGAAGTGGTAAGAAATCAATCAGTGAAAACCTTAGGTTTTTCTGCAGTGTGCTCTTGTCAAAGGATAACTGTGAAGTGGGAAATGGCAATAGCATACTCTTGTGATGTTTTCTGTACCTGTGTGCTGTTACTTCTGTGAAGGTAATCAGGTCATCCCATAGAGAGAAGTTTTCTCTTCTTAGTTGTGCTCTTGATACTCGTATTATAACTATGAGGTGATCAACACAGTCTTGATACTGCTATTGTGGCTGCTAGACAGAAAAAGTCATCCGAGTTAGCTAGCAAGAAATTTTTCTTTGAATTGCAATCTAGAAGCTAGAGTTGTGCAATTGTTTGAAAAATGTATTTTTGTAAACACTCTTAAGAGTGCAGTCTCTTGTGCTTGAGTATGGCTAAACCAGTATAAAAAATAACTTATTCTAGCCTAGCTTATTTTTCTTTCTTTAGGAAAATAAACTCAGAGTATACTTGAGTCCACAAAGAGACTATACTCAATAAAGCAGTTTTCTACCTAGACCTAGTGCCACCTTTTTCCTCTCCATGGTGGTATATGTGCCAGAAGTCCCCATACATTTGGCAAGTTTTACCATAGCAGTTTCAGTTGAAATTCCAACAAAGCAATACAAATTTTGTATTCTAGCAAAGATGTGCTGAATACTGGGCCATTTATTATGTGGTCATTGTGCAAATAAAATATATTCCAGATGTGCTGCATAGATGCATCCTATTTGTGAACAAGTTTCTGTACGGTTCTTGGCTATGCTAATTTGTTTGCAGCATGTACTGGTAGGTTAGCTCTTCCTCAGCTCAAATGTAACCATGTCACATCACCAAGTGGGTTACCTGTAAGTATTTGTAAAGTATTTCGAGGATCATTCAAAGGTGAAGGGCACAATTTAAATCAGATCATTGCTGTTACCAAAAAGGTAATTTCTCTATTCTGCTCTAGTTACAGAAGAGAAACCAGTAGTTGTATTTATGAATTTTAATACTGAAAAGTCTTCATATGGCAAATCTCTCTCTCTATAAAGAGAAAATACTGTTCAAACTTTATTGTTAACCTTTGGTCTCCCACCAGAGGGCACACTTACTTGTTCAATAAAAGTGGAAAGGTATTTACAATGTAATAATGAAGTATTTAGGCTGATATCAGGAGTAGACTGCAATACAGATTGTCTAAAAATAAGTCCCTATTTTCTCATTCTGAATATGAGAGCTTCTGTAAGACACGAGATATTCCTCCCCCTTACCTCCAATAGAAAAAGCAGTGCTGGGGGGTAGGGGTGGCAGGCTTCAGGAGGCTGTCTAGTCATCTCCTTGATCTGAGGGAGTGAAATCAACATGTAAAGTGAATCAAAAGATGTGCAGAAGTGTGAAGGGTTTTTTTTTTTTTTTGTACATACTCTTTCTGAATCCTGTTTTAGGAGAGGAACGTGGAGGCAGTGCGCAGTGCAAAGGATGAACGGGTTCGGGAAATCAGAAATGCGGTGGAGATGATGATTGCCCGGTTAGACACTCAGCTGAAGAATAAGCTTATAACATTAATGGGTATGCATTTGCCTCGTCTGTTATGAGTGGGAGCAATATATCAATAATATGTAAATCTACTGATGAACTTCTTTCCCGCAGGAATATGGCTCCTTGTGCACTTTTCAGCATTTAAACAGGAAATTGCATGGCTAAAAACTTCTACATAGAGCAGGGCTTTTAGTTAATTGTGTAGTTACTGTGTTACAGCTCTAAGTAGTTAGAGGCAACCAAACCTGTTTTTATTGTGTCCTGTATAGTAACTCAGTGAATATGTACCTTTAATTGGAAGATATTTAGTGCTTTCAACTTGTTGTGAAAGTGTGTTTACACAAAAGCTTTTCTTAGCTAAGTATGTATTTTTCATTTAACATCTTTGCAGTATCTACTCCTCACAATGTAATTTAAAAAAAAAATTTGCTTTTCTGTGATTATCTGCAGTGAGGAACAGTTCAGGTCCATACATAGAAGCAGCATTGTCTACAAATGAGAGTATGGGCATCTGGAATCAGAGCTGCTGCTTTGGTTCCTGATGCTATTTCTACCCTGAGGCTAGTCACTTTAGCTCTCCTTTGGTCTAACATAGGTGAGAAGACAGGTGGTACGCTTACAGGTATTAAAGCTTGCAGAAGCAACATTTTAAAAAATGATTTCAGATGAATGGATGGCTTTCAATGAATAGGATAGCAAGTGAAGTCAGGAGATCTAGATTACATTCCTTAGTTGGCTTGTAACTATGCATGTACTTTGATCAACTTACTTAGTGTCTGCATCTTGTTTTTTTTCCCATGCATGCTTTCACTTTCTTAAATGTATTGGTAGAACGATATATTAAAGATGACTTCTTTTGGGATATCATTTTCTTTAGACACTCTTGAAATGTTATGTTTATGACCTTAGTTTTGTGAGGTATGCAAACAGTAGATTAAAGCGCACAAATAAATAGGTCACTGACCTTGTATCTATCAGCTTATCTCAAAAATAAGAGAGTAATAGCTGTGCTGTAAACTTATTCCTGGTGCTTGAAATCGCTCCCTCCTCCCCTCCCCCCCACCAAAAGAAACCTCACATATGCATGCTTAGAAAATGTTCTTGTTTTTGAGGATGCTTAAATTTATTCTCATATTTCCTTCGTATTAACATTTTTATTTATTTTTATATGTATATATATGTGTGTGTGTGTGTTGTATATATACATATATATAGTAAATGTGTATCAGATGTAGTTCATATTTCTCTTCAAATTCACATCAGTATTTAAAAGGCACGCTTTAAGATAAATCTGCATATACTTATGCCTATACTGAATATGATAATCAGTTACAAGATTTGTTTTGGTGTGTGCTGATTGGAGATCAGTCCGAAAGCCGTTTTAGAATGTCCTAATTATTTGGTATGTACAGATTAACGTTTTGTACATGTAGCATCTCTTTTTCTGAAGACTGCCAGATGCTCTTCAGGTACTTAATGCATGATAGAAACAAAGATTTCAAATCCCCAAGACAGAAAACAGACATAAGTCTCAGTCTTAACATCAATTGGAATTCACAAATACTTTAAATATTGTTTGGGGTTTTTTTTTAAGGGAAAAAATGCTTAAACATTAGAGAACAAGAGAAATGGTGGTTTTTAAGAGAAAAATATCGGCTAATATAAAAGAGACTTGGCTGGATGAGAGCAAGTTCAGTGAAGTCAAACCTGCTTTTTTTGTCTGAAAAAGCGCCCAAAACAACAAAAAAAGGTTATTTCTGGGACACAAAGAATATTTCATTACTGACTTAAACCTCAGGTGACTTTTTCGCTACAGCTCTAATTAAAAATGTAGGCTTGCTTTTAAAATGCTTTCTCAATCAACCTTGGTATATTTAGAAATCCTTTACCTTACTAGGTTTTGGGGCAGCTCCCAGGAAAAAAAGCTAAATTTCTTAAAGTTCCATGAGTATGTCTTTTACCTTCCTTTCCTTCAAACAGGTCAAAAGACATCGCTTACCCAAGAAACTGAACTTCTGGAATCCCTGCTCCAGGAAGTAGAACATCAGGTGATTACGAAAAGGGTTGAAATGTTGAAAGTTACATAGATACATCATCAATCAGCCTTCTATCTTTTTGAACTCTTAATTGGTAGAACTATTTTTATCTCTTTATTGAAGTGGCTTTAGGTTGTACAATTTGCTCTTAGAAGTAGGTGTGTCTTCTAGAAATAATGGAAGGTGTTTCCTTTTGTTGCTTGAAAAACTAGTACAGGGGTTGTTAGTGATACCATGTAAAGTTACACAGTTGAGCATTTAAGTTAGTTTAGCATTTGGACCATGTGGCTAATCTCTGCCAGTTCTGCAGTTGCCAACAGTCTATGAATAGTGGTGGCTATAAATGGAGAATAAATAAAAATGTCATGTTTCACTTTGTGCTGTTGAGGAAAACTGAAATGGTTCTAGTTCCTTTAGTCCCATCCATCTGTCTCTCCAAGAAGTTGATATGGTATAATTTTTTTTTCTTCCCCCTAGCAACACAAGTTTGGCTTTTGTAAATGGAATATTCAAATTCTGCGGAGGCTGACTGCACTTTTCCTCAACAATTTCTGCTTGCTTTGAGCAAATGGTAGGGTGTGTGTGTGGTTTTCCATGCCTCCCACCCCTGGCATTACTGCGTCCAGTAATTTTTTTCAGCAGAGTCTGGCATCTTAGGTCTCTGGCAGGGGGAAAGAAATCAAAACTTTGGGGATGAGAGGGGAAGAAAGCATTATTCTTGAGTTATGCCTCTTGTTCTGTATTCCTTCTTCATTCTCCTCCACTGCTTTTGTTTCAATAAAAATGCTAAGTTGACTTCACTACCTGAGCAAGGATTATTGTGCTTTCTTTGCACTTAAGTTATTTGTTTTATACTCATAATGGAATGTCATGTTGAGGAATTGTTGAGGTCAGGAGGGTGAGTGCTTCTGCATACTGTACATCAGCTCTTTTTTTTTTTTTTTTTTTTTTTTTTTTTTTTTTTTTTTTTTTTTTTTTGACTATTCAAGAGCCTGTTTTTTATAGCTCATTCAAGAATTGCTTCTTGTTTTTGTTACAACCCAGATGAGGACTTCTATATCTTTCTGAACAATGGTGCTAATGCATATGTAACTGCAAATCAGCTTCTCTTCTGTAGACAAATCACTGAAATAATAACAAATTAGTACTAGAGAAGCAAGCTTTTTCCTCCAAAATATGAGGAAAAGCTTGCTAACTAAAAAGGTTCTGTGAAGATACAGCCATTTGGCAATTGTGTAGACCTTGACATATTTAAAGTCATTACATATGATTTTATCAAAAGAGACTTTGACTTTCGTGTTCTTTTTGGGGAAGTAATAGAATTATTCAAAGAATTTACAGCAAAAGTGTGTGTTTTTTATGTTCACACTAGTCTCACTTAAGCTTGGCAGAAAGCTTGAATACTAAGCCTAAGGTATGTTTTTCCAGTGTTTAAACTATAACATGTATATTCTCTATATATGAGAAGCAGAATAGCCTTTTCTCCTGTAGTAAAGAGGTTTAAAATATACAGTACTCGTTATTCCAGGAACATATAACATTAGATTTGTTCAAAAGTATTTATTACCACTTGAACCTCGAAGACTTTGAAAATACTTTTGTCATTATGCTTGGTCCTGTAAGCCATCTGGAATGAAGTGGATTTAAATGTTTTTCATAGCCTTCTATTTAGGATAATATATGCTTTACTTTGTTCAAATTCAGTTGAACAAATAACAACAAAGTACAGCTGTTGGCAATGAGGCAGTAAAGGAATAACTGAAATGGAAAAGGACAGTCTTAAGGTTGCATAAGCATGTCTTACCATATTGTGCTGTATTGAACAAATTATCCCAGTGTCTAAGTTTCATTTCCAAGTTGATTTACTCCACTATTGTTGTCTAAGCACAGTAAAAGGTGTGGTGTGGTATTAATCAGGCATACTTATACATAGATCTAAGATCTATGTAGATCTGTTAGATCTAAGTGAAGCACATAGTAGACACTGGTGCTTGTATTAGAAGTTGAAAGAGTCTTCAGTATTCAGGGCTTCCCAAATAGGTTGCACAGCCTTTGGAGTGAGACAGAATTGGAGAAATCATTTTAATTTCTTAATAAAAAATTTAGAAGCAGTGTCTTCAACTATCATAGCAGACTGTTAGTCTTAAGAGCTGCCAGTTTCAAGAAAAGTATTAAAAAGAAAAAAGACTGTGTCATGGGTAATCTTTCTGAAGCTGTGACAGGCAGTGTTTTAATATGCAATTAGTTTGTTTAAAAACAAATGCAGTCAAAATCTATGGTTTCTACTAATGACAGAGGGATTTTTTTCTTTTTTTTTTTTTTTCTCCATACAGTTACGATCATGTAGTAAGAGTGAGTTGATATCCAAAAGTTCAGAGATCCTGATGATGTTCCAGCAGGTTCATCGGAAACCCATGGCCTCCTTTGTCACTACTCCAGTTCCCCCAGACTTCACAAGGTGAGCAGCGCATTTCCCCTGTGTTACCGTTTGAACTTGAAAGCTATCTTAGAACTGTTCAGTTTGTTTTTAAAAATATGTAAAGTAGCTTAGTAAAGAGATAAAAATTTCTTTATTATCATACAAAAAATTTCAAAACTGCTGAAGATTGTCCCATGGGACAGATTTTGATTGTGTTGAGGATGATGTTTTAGTAATTCTAGAAGATAGCTGGATGTTGGTGTGTGCAATCCTTGTGTAAAATTAGGGCAGAGATGTACCACTGTATATTAACATGTGGGTTTGGAAGAATGAGTAATAAGTGACTGAGTTGCTGGAGAGATTCTCTAACTCACTTCTAGCGGAGTAACGCTCCTCAGCCATGCAGGCATTGGTGGTAATAATCCATGGGGTAGCATGGTGTCCATTTCTCAATGTTAAACTTGATTTTTCTGACTGAATTTGAGTCCAGCTTTATACACTGAAAATGACAAGTTGCTTAACTTACTCCTCTTACAACATCCGCTGACAGGCTTTTCTATTCCAGACAGGGCTTATTTTATAAATCTGTAGTCCTTGGTGGGGAATCAAAACAATGGGCTCCAGGTGACTAGAAATTTCTGTCTTTACACTTAGTTTACCGATTTGCCCTTTTTTTCTTATTATTGGGGTCGTTCAGTGTATAATTGCAAGGCTCTCATTGAGATGCCTCTGCAGGTCACCTTAATTCAGAATATATAGCCAAAATCACTTTTTAACACGATTCCTTCTCATACAGTGATTTTATTGCTGGGTTCTGAAAAAGTCAGAGTTTAGGATAGCTGACTGCAAAGCTTCTCCATAAAATTGAGAGTATGAGAAATCTTAGAATTCCTCAAATCAATTTCTGTTCTTTAGCAAATATCAGTCTGTCTGACTTTTAGGTGCAATCTGAAAACTATTACCTTGAAGTGTTTTCTGAAGAGAATACTTAAAAGTCTCTCTAAGGAGAGTTTAAAGCTGGATATGCATTTTCCAATGGCATTAAGCTCTGACACATGAACCACTTAAGCTTTGTTCTTTCAGCCATGCAACAATTTAATCCTTTCTAGAACTATCAGAATTTTACAATGAAAATTGCTCTGTTAGGAGATTATTAGACTTCACAGGCAAAAGGGCGGATCCTCTTAACTATCTTTAAATACTTCTGTCTGCTCTTCCTTTCTGACCATAATGTAAAATACTTGCTTTGATGTGTGATACCACGTGCAGATGCGCTGGGGAGAAGACTCATGAGTGGAATTTTCAGAAGTGCTGAAAAAAACAAGTGTAGTCTTAGTGCATTTCAGTGGATCTGGTGATCCAAACCATCTTAAATGCTTCCGAACAGTCCAAAAGTTGGACTGTTAATGTGATGTTATTCAAAATATATGTATTTTTTTTTCTTTAGTGAATTAGTTCCGGCCTATGACTCAACTACCTTTGTGTTGGAAAACTTCAGGTAAGAATGTATCTTAGAGCTTATTGATACTCACAATACTTTCTTATTTCTTCTGTTTGTGCTTAATATTGTTTAAAACAATGAATAGTCTCTGAAAACTGTTAGATACAAACTAAGAGAAAGGAATTCAATCAAAATCTCTTATGTGCCAGATGAACAACAATTTACCCCAGTTCAAATGATAGTTTAAAAAAACATTTTCCTTGATAAAAGCAAACAACTTCTAAAACATTGAACAATTTTCTAAGGAACATATGTGTTTGTATGGATGCTTAACATTTTGCATGGGCCTTGTGCTGTTAGGTGCTCTTTGTACAGCAAGGACAGTTCCAGAGTGTAAGTGTATATACAGCTTGCTCTTCCATGGAGGATTTTGATTTCTCTCAATAGCAATCTTTTTTTCTTTTTTCTCAATAGTACATTGCGTCAGCGAGCAGATCCTGTTTATAGTCCGCCTCTTCAAGTGTCAGGACTTTGCTGGAGATTAAAAGTTTATCCAGTGAGTTAATACCTTCACTAGAATTGTTACCCTATCCACGACACTTAAGCAGCATGCTTGTCCTGTAAAGAAACATCAGTTAGATTCTTCTCATGTGAAAAGAGAAGTTGTATATGAAAAAGTGAATGAAAAAAAAGCATAAGGTTTCTGTTGTCAGTCAGTGGCCATTGGAGCCTCCATGCCTCCAGATATTCGGCATGAGCATTCTCAGTACAGTTAGTTTGGCTAATTTAAGAGCAACTAAAAATGAGTTTCATAGATATATCATAGCAACCCTAATAGGTATTTCTACCCTTTTGTCTGTTTGAGTGTTTAAATGTGCTTCTTGCAGATCTGAGGTCTAGATTTAACTTACCATGTTTACGTTTATAAACTACTTGTTTTGGAAGTTAGGAGGAGGACAGAGTACTGGCTGGAGAGGAAGCTGTTTTACTGATTGTCCACTTCTGAAATGCTGATGTTAAAAAGTGTATTGTACTAATGTCCTTTCAGTGAGCTGAATATTCAGACTTTTAAAGCAGTATTTGTGTCGGTATTGGAATGCTAACCCATCAGGTGTGATCTTTTTAACTCCACTAGTTTGGTCAGTGCTTCCAAAAGCTCTGGCTGCTCTTACAGCTTTTTTTGGAGAAATAACTTCATGAGTTTAGTGGTGGAGTATAACTTCTGTTGTTTGTTAGTCATTTAAATGGGATCTTCACAGGACTGGATTCATCTGTCAAGTCCACATATGCACACAATAGTATTCCTGCAGAGCAGAGGTGGACCACTGTGTAAGTTTTCAGAGTATTTTAAATTCAGGATTGACTGTGTAAAGTGCATTGTCAAAAGGCATTAAAACTAATTTTAAAGTGGTAAGTTGAAATGTTTCTTCAACCTAGAAGGTTCAAGTTGAGCCATTCTTCATCCTTGATTAAGGTGAGTGTGATGAAGATTTTGCCACAATTTTTCTTGAATTCTGGTGATTCTTAAGTTGTTAATTGACCTAACTTGTTCATGTTGCATGTTTTTCTTAAGCAAAGAAATGATTCTTTCCTCTTTTAGAAATGAAGTGGCTTTTAAATGCAACTGTATGTAAAATATTTCAGAACTAATGTTTAACCTGAGCTGTTTTCATGCTTAGAGTGTTGTGTAGAGAGAACTGGACCATAATAAAGTGATGCGTGAGCTTTTTTTTTTTTTTTTTTTTTTTCTTTTTACTGCTTGATCTATGTTCTGTTAAGTAAGTGTTGTTCCAACATATTGACAAATGTTTGTCTGTTCAGTTTTGTACTTAAGCTACTCTAACGTTTTAGCAGTTCAATTAAGCTATGTTCTGAGATGGTGATTTATATCTGAGATAAAAATAGTAGAGTGCACATCTGCTTCCAGGTGTGAACTCCACCTTGATTACAGTAGGAGTTCTAAGTCACAGAAAACAAAATCAATTCAAAATTTCCAGATAATATTTTGTATGCTACAATTTTGATTGAAGCTGTTTTCTGAAACTTCAAGGGTATATGGAAGTGGGTTTTTTTCTGGTTTTGACCTTTTTTTAAATGATTTTTCTATCTCTTTCTGTAAAGGATGGGAATGGAGTGGTACGGGGCTACTACCTATCTGTGTTCTTGGAGCTGTCGGCTGGATTGCCAGAGACATCCAAGTAAGAAAAACAAATTGCCAAAGAATCTGGAGAGCTTTGCAAAGAATAACCTGAGTAGTTTTGTAAGGGGTTGCCAGAGATTTTTGTAGAGTCTATTGAAAAGGATAGTCATTTCTATTGTCCACTGAGCTTTGAATCATGTCCAAAGGTGATATTTTAAAGTTAGTGTTCAGTGGCTTGCCTAAGATAAATAGCAAGCTGGCAATAAAACAGGTAAGAATATCTGACTCCCAGTATTCAGTCCTCGGTTTGGTAATCTCTTTACATCTTTACTACAATGCCTTTTGCATAAGTCTTCAACAAAATTTTAAGAATGAATCATGTCTTCAGCTGGAAATGCTAGCCTCCCAAAAAGTATAGTTCTCTTAAACTTGATGGATTCAGCACTTTGTCTCTTTTGTTCTGGTGTTAATCCTTCTGATCTTCCTCTGCTTAGGTATGAGTATCGTGTAGAAATGGTTCACCAGTCTACCAATGATCCAACTAAAAACATAATTCGAGAGTTTGCCTCTGATTTTGAAGTTGGAGAATGCTGGGGCTACAACAGATTCTTCCGTCTAGACTTGCTAGCCAATGAAGGCTATTTAAACAGACAGAATGACACTGTGATTCTAAGGTAAAGACGACAACTTAATGGGACTTTTTTCTGCTATCATTTCATAAAAAGTATCACACATTGCTAAAATGGGAAGTAATCAAGTATTCAAATATAAAAAAGTATGACATGTTTTGTCATAAATAGATTTCACTGTCATAAGCTTCAAAGGAGAAAATGTGCTGAAGAGAGTTAAGGGAAGTTTAAGTATGTGTGTTTCTTTGAGGTGAAGCTGTGCTTGATGCTAATAAGCCTGGGTTGGGTATCTGTAGCTAACTGAATTAAAGGAAAAATGTTTTCTTCCCCTCTTTAGAAGTAGTTCCGGTGAGCAAAGGAGAGCTTTGGGAGTGAATGAAAGAAACCTGTCATGTCACAGAGCTGATGCTGTCAATGGAAATTGCGATGTTATGACAAAATACAGAAACTTTATTCAGCTATTTCAAGTGCTGTATGCACAGTTCTACTCTTGCTTCTGTTCAGTGCTTCATAGCATGTCAGTTTTGTTAGTGTCAATTCCTGAAGATAATGACTTCTCCTATAATTGCCTCTCCTACAAAATACTTGCTATTACTGTTCAGTGAATTCGAGATGCTTAGTATGTAGAAGTACTCATTGTCTAAGTTTACTTTATTACTAGATTCCATGTTGTATGACGTTTTTTATGCAGGGCTTTCCAAACTCTGTAGAACAAAACTGAAACTTGTCAAATTTTGCTTTGAAGGTTCCAAGTGCGTTCACCGACCTTCTTTCAAAAGTGTCGAGATCAACACTGGTACATTGCTCAATTGGAAGCAGCTCAGACAAGTTATATCCAACAAATAAATAACCTTAAAGAAGTAAGTAGGATGTATATTGGTGTAAAATTTTCAGTTTCACCTTTCTCTGACCAGTCTCAGGTTACGAAGTTCAATTTGGTAATTGTGTTTAATTAGATAGTTATTGTTAGTTTAACAGCGTCACTATTAAAATAGTATATACGCTAAGAAACAAACTTATTTGATGTGATGATACGGCTCCAATGTTGTCTTCTATATGTACTTTTGTGTCCCTCTAATATTTAAGAGGCTTGCGATTGAACTATCTCGGACCCAGAAATCACGAGGCATTTCACCTCCAGACACTCATCTTAGTCCCCAGAATGATGATGGTTCAGAAACAAGATCGAAGAAGTCTGGACAAAGCACTGAAACACTACTTGAAAATGTTGCTGCTCCAGGAGTGCGAGACAGCAAGGAAGATGATGAGGAGAAAATCCAGCATGAAGACTTTAACGTAGGAATAATCTTTTCATGCCTCTTTGTTTCTGTGTAACTTTTTGCAATAGGATAGCAATGGAAATATAGATCAACTTACAAATTGTGAATTAGAGTTATTATTCTCTGTGTGGAAGTAGGAGATAACACATATGAGAGGTTAGCAGTAGGTGATGACTTAAGGAGATATGTTTTAGAACAGAGCGACGTGATCCCACCACAAGGAAAAGCTTTCCTCGCTGCAGTTGAAAAATTCAGTTCTTCTGTTTGTTGCCAGCTTTTATTGTGTTTTTGGACTCTCTGTGTCCAAAAGTCCTGTGTGATATCTTGACGTCTTTGGGAGGAGAGGGTTTCTGGTTAGACCTTTTGGTAAATGCATTAAAGTGCAGTTGAAATGCTTCTTACTATAAAAACAATCTAATCTGTTGTTACTGTAGCATGAGCTCTCTGATGGTGACCTGGATGTAGATCTTGCTGGAGAGGACGAGGTAAACCATCTTGATGGCAGCAGCTCTTCGGCAAGTTCAACAGCAACTAGTAACACTGAAGAAAATGATATTGATGAAGAAACTATGTGAGTAACTTCAAAAAATGCTTTCCAGATCATCACCTTGTCTCCCAGGAAATAGTCTTTGTACTGTGGTGGAAACTGACTCATTCACTGTATCACAATGATGTTGTGGGAGGGATTTCAGTGCAATGTGAGGGCTGTTTCCTGTACTGGCAACAATACGCAGTGATATGTTTAACACTAGATGTTGAATTTTGAGGCAGCTAGTTCCTATCTTTTGATTTATTTAGTATATACTCTGTCACTGATGAGTGATAGTCTGTGAAGGTTCTTTCCCAAAACACTTAAGAAGTCTGTTTCTGTACTATCTGACATTTTAACAAAGTAGAGCTTTGGTATTAGAAATTGATGTAGTAGTAGGAAGATAATAACAATGACTGTAAGTTACTTAAATCTTGAGAATTTAAACTTTGTA
Organism: Rhea pennata; assembly: GCF_028389875.1. NCBI lineage: Eukaryota > Metazoa > Chordata > Aves > Rheiformes > Rheidae > Rhea > Rhea pennata. The sequence continues at coordinate 3,948,600 of NC_084682.1, forward strand.
GTTAAGATAATATCAAATGCTAGGACCTTCAATAAAACATTAAAATGTGTTGTAGTACATACAATTATAAAAGCTTACAGGATCGAATTTTAAAGTCTAGAAATGTATGACGCTTTGACTCTCGATTACTGAGTCAGTCATTTAATTAATGCTCTTTATTTCGTTTAATTTGTGTAGTTTAGAATGTAGAAAATTTTGTCTATGATGCTTCACATTTTTTCAAGAAAAATGCCGTAATGTTTAACAGGAGCTGACAGAAGTTAATAACTACATTCCCCCTTTTCCTCCCCAATCATCTCCTAAGGTCTGGTGAAAATGATGTGGAATATAGCAATAACATGGAGTTGGAAGAAGGAGATCTCATGGAGGATGCTGCTGCTTCTGCTGCTGCTACTTCTGGAGCATCAGGTATGAAAAGCAACCTTCAGAATTTTCATGTGTGTGAAAGGCTGCTGGATTCCTTCCCCTGTTCTTGAAAGCCTCACCAAGCTGTGTTCTGCAGACACCTCTATTTTTGGATCTGCTGCATCATGTAGTGTGTACTGATAATTGCAGTGTAGTGGAAGCATCTCACTGATTCAACCAAAAAAAAAGGGGGGTTGGGGGAGGATCTTCTGGACATACTTATTTAAAAATACTACATAACTTAGGAGTGAAGCTTCTCTGCCTCTTTGAAAACCCTTCCATTCCAGTCAAAAATAGACTGACAAGCAATCTTTACTAGCGTCTGTGGCCTCTGAACATGTGACATGTTCACTTCAGATTTTACAGGGCACCAAAATCTCAAGTTTGTGGAGGGAATGAAGTGCAGACTCATTAAAAGTCAAGTGGGAACAGTTCTTAAATGCAGTAATGAAAAGGTGCTCTAAGATCCCTTGCAGTCTTGAGATGAGCCCAGATTCTGAGCCAGAGGTTAAAACTATTCCCCAGGATTCTGAAAAAATCTATTTTTTGTTCCATTTATGACAAAGATGACCACAAATGAGACAAGAACTGTCATTTATGCTACTGTGGAAGTTTGCTGGTCCTTGCGATTTATGAATTTGAGGAACATGTCTGTTTCTTTCTAGAAGCGTATCATTTAAAGAAGCTGCACAGTGGCTGCAGATACAGTATCTATTTAGGAGATGTTAAAGAGTGATTAACTGCATTTTAAAAGCTAACACAGTATTTTTAATCTCTTCACTTAAGAGAAGCTTCTTGCATTTACCTGCTTGCAGTGTTTTCTAGTTGGAGTGTTAGCAGCGTCGCTTACATTTGTCAGAAGGGAGTTCTACTAAGCTGTCTGATTTACCCAGATCTATTTTCTCTGAAGATTCTCTTGATCTTTCAAGTGTTTCTGCTGCTATTTAACAGAAACATCATAGCACAAAGCAGAAGTTAACTGAAGACCTCTCCTAAATCTAATTTAAAAAAAAAAAGTTAGAATGCTTATGTACATCTCTTTGGAGTAAATGCTCTTTGTATGTTGATTTACGTAAAAAAAATCATAAAGTGAAGTATTCTTTGGTTTTGTTCTGTGAGGCTTTTTAGCTTAAACTTTTATTTAGAAGTGTATCTGATTGCTTTTAGAATGTTCTCAGAATCCAACAATCCATGAAATAATACTGGTTTTGTTAAATTTCTTGGAGTGTTTTCATTCTTACTTTAGATGAAGAATTCAGCTTTTTTGTTTTTTACAGGGTACTGGAGCTTAATGCATCACCTACGTTGTATATATGCACGCTCTTTCTCCATAACTCTTCCTTAGGTACTTGCCATGGCTACACCAATGCAAGTGGAAGATCTTCAAGGCGAGGAGGAAGTACCCTAGGTTCAGCAGCCAGTAGCAGCTTATTAGATATAGATCCCTTAATTTTAATCCACTTGTTGGATTTAAAAGACAGAAATGGTATGGAAAACCTTTGGGGCCTTCAGCCACGTCCACCTGCCTCTCTTCTGCAGAACAGAGGTAATTGTGCTTATGACCTGTGTTTGATGTCTTTCCTTTTAGAAAAGCTATGTATGCATAACATCCCAAGTAACTTGATTCCAACTTGGAGATATCTCTGAGAACACAGTCCCAGAGTTAGAAGCAGATTTTGAAGAGAGGAAAAAAGAATTATAGTCAATCCTTCATTGATAGCTAGACTTTCATATCCTCAGTTGTGCTAGTCAGTATGTTACATCCTACTGCCTGCTTTAACACACTCTTTTTCTTAATGGTTGACCTCAGTTTGGAAGCTACAGATGACTCAGCTAAAACCATAAATGTGCATCAGTGAGGGACTTCTCATCTTTTTGGGGTGATATGACTGAACTGACTGTCTATTTTGTGTATACTGTATTGTAGTAATATAGTTCAGGCAGTTCCTGTAAAAGCCACTGTGGGAGATAAGTGAAAAGCTCTTTTTTGGAAGGTGTTATTATTAAAAGACAAAATAACACAAAACAGCTATCTGCTGAGAAAGCAGTGGCACCTCTCACTTCACACAATTTGTGCACTTAGTGGTTGAGAGTACTAGGAGCATGGCGTATGCTAATAAGAAAATAATACCAGGAATATGGAAAAAGGCATTTGGAACAGAACTAAAAAAATTCACCGAGTAGGCTTGAAAAACAAGTAGAAGGCAAAAGGAATGAAGGTTCAAGGCAGGAAAAAAATAAAGAGCAACAGTGCAAAAACAGGCTATGTAAGCACTTTTGGAAGAAAAATAGATCAGAATGGCGGGAGGAAAAAATAGTGATGCTATTAAAATAACTAAAGATTCTGAAAATTATTTGTTACTCAGGATCTAGCAAGCTAGAACAATAATTAACTTCATGTGCTGCACAAGCAAGAAAACTGGCAACTCTGGCACTCAATTATTGTTGAAGGTCGCGTGTTTCTCTTGTTTTGTTAGTAAAGAATTAAATCAAACATCAGTAATACGTTTATCATAGTTAATATTCATTTGGAGCTAACTGGCCCACTACCACAACAGCCTATTTCAGGTCATTCCAAAACAACTATTTGGTGATTTAAAGATCAGAAGAGAAATAATGGTCTATGTGCTACAAATACATGCTTTCTTTTGCTCCAGCAATGACACTGGCATTACCAGCATCTAAAAGCTTACTCAAACTGTTTGCTTCCTTTTTGATTTTCTTTAAACCCAGTCACAGGAATAGAGTTTCAGCAATAGTCAGGTAGATTGCAGTCAGATGAATTTTCAGCTATGCATAATGCATCTTCCCAGAAATGGAGGTCAGTGCTGTAAGTAAAAAGGGGAAAGCAGCATATGAAGTGTAGGTCTCAACATTGTTTTGCTTGGTTGCTTGGGAAAGGCCTGGGTGGAAGGACCTTAAGAGAGGGCATTGCATTTTTGGCTGTGTTACTCAAGCAAGACTAAGTTATTGGTGTGCTGAATGCATTCCTGGTCATCTTTAACTACTGACTACACAGTTGAAATGGTGTGTTTTGCTGAGTCCTCTTAAGATTTGACTGTTCCCAGAGCGTATTCATCCAAGTAAGAGAAAGCTTCTATTATATTTGGAGTTTGCCAAACTTCACCTCCTAAGGTGAAGTTGCTCTCCTATGAGCCACTTGGATTTACATCTCTGAAACAGCTGAATTTGCAGTAAAGCATTTATAGAATCTGTAACACTTGAAATAGGCATCAAAGTTGATCTACTTGCTGAGTAGCACATAGGCTTGCCCTGGTATTAGCTCTTTGACCTGATCTTGAGGTGTTAGATGCTTAAGAGAATTCCTTCTCTAGTTTCAGATTTCGTTGGGTTCTATGTTAACATGACAGGTTTGTTATATGAGGATTTCATAAAAACTTATATTTAAGAATTGACTGAGCTTGTGAACCTAAGCTTGTCTAACAGTATAGAGTAACTCAGTAATCAGAATTGATGCAGTAGTATCAGAAGTCTTCCTTCTTCCAAAGAGCAGGTTTTGAGTCCTTCTCCCATAACAGGCAAGAAAGGAAATCTGCTGTTTCAGTGACTCTGCAGTACTTGCAACCTAAATATTAACCATACTAGTACAGGAGAATATGTCTTTATCTCTCATTTTTATAACAGAGTGAAAGATTTTTTTTTTTTATAGCTGTTAAAAGTAGATGTGCAGTTTTCTTTGAGATCAATTTTACTCAGTTGGTGTGTTCTTTAACCTTTCCTTTGGTAAAGCGTCATCCTATTCTCTGAAAGATCGAGATCAGCGGAGACACCAGGCAATGTGGCGTGTGCCCCCTGACATAAAGATGCTGAAGAGACTGAAAACTCAGATGGCTGAAGTCCGAAGCAAAATGTCTGATGTAAAAAACCAACTGTCAGAAGTAAGAAGCAGCAATGCTGGCACATGTGATGGACAACCCAGCTTCTTCTCTGTTGAACAGGGTGCTTTAGCTGCCTGTGGAACAGAAAGTTGCAGCAAGTTGCAAGAAATAGGAATGGAACTACTGACAAAGTCTTCAGTTACAAGTTGTTACATAAGGAATTGTAAGTGTGTAGAGAAGGGAGATTTAAATGTCACTCTTATAGATGTCAGTTGTATAAATGGATTATTTATCCAGGCATCTGTAAATAGACCTCTTTGCTCATATTCAAATTCAACCATAAGAATCCAGAAATATAAAACCTTTCAATAAGTAAATGTTTTCTGAAACTCATTTCAGCCTTTTCCAGCAAAAGCACCACAACTTCTGGTCCACAACCACTAGCCTGATGTAGTGAGAATGTTTTGCAGCCCACTGAGTTTAATCCAAAATTGAACTTACTCTATCTGAAGGTCATTTCTTTTTGACTGCTACTCTAAATGCAGCTCATCTGTGAAGCTTAATTCTTGCTGGTGAACAAAATTAATTCCAAACTTACCATATTTTAATAACTTGAAATCTTGCTAAATTTGAGCAAACCAAGGTTCTCTTTGGAGAGCCTTTTGCCTGTTGAAAGGTGACTTCTTTCAAAGCAATGCCAATGTCTATCTGCTCAAATTCTGTCACTGAGAGTCCTGGTAGCAGAATAGGTAAGCCAGCGTGGAATCTTTTGAGGTTCCGTTCAAGGTTGTGCAAGTGCCCTTTTTTGCTTATGCTCCTGAATAAAGGCACAAATGATTGTCAATCCTCCCTTGCTTCCTGTTGCCTGGGGAGATACTGCTCCAGCCTTCTGTGTTTTGATTCAAGTTATTGCTTGCTGTTTTGGAACCAAGATTAATAAGAAATCTATTGCAGACTGAAGAACTGATAGAGTAGTTTTTTTCTTCTTCTGCATCCACTTCAAAATGTACCTCCAAAACAGGCTTTTACTGGACTTGCAAAAATCTTACTTTGCTTTTCATTACTTTCATAAAACAGAGAATTCCTGCTCTGGTGGTACACATTCAGAGGAAAAATAGTTGTGTGTTTAAAGTTTGGAAACTTGAAGAGTGCCATCAATAAACCAGGAAGGATCAAGCCGCTTCATTGGAAGCGCTAGTTTTGTGTTGTGTGGATAAATTCCTCATCCTGTGAAGGTTACTAAGGCACTGCGCAGCCTCCTGGATCTGCAGCAGAATGAGAGGAATGTACAGTAGTGTTCTATAAAACTCCCGTTGCAGCCTGTCAGCTCTGTGGGGTGCGGGAGCAGCAGAACTTAGTGTTTCACTGTTTCAGTTACCACTTCTCCATTCCTGTCTGAAATGCATGTGTAACTATGGCTGAAGCCGTCTGGATGACGGGTGCCTGGAGGATCTCTTACTGTACAGCATGCATATGTTACTTGTACAATCTTGACAGTGACCCAAACTAGTTGAGCTCCTTTTCTCTAGCCTGCATCTTTGATAGGAAGAGTGTGAAAGGAATTTTGTGCAGGACTGGGAGTCAGTGAGGAATGAGACTAATCTGGTATCCAGAAAAGAGAAAGTAGCTCATATAGCTTAACTTCACCTAAAACAAGCATGAAAACAGAATGCTGCACCCTTATCACATGTTAAAATATTTTTGCAGCTGCAAGTAAGAAAAGTAATTCACCCAAACCTGTTCGGTGTGGAGCAGCAGGAGCTCTGTCTCTGCGAAGAGCTATGGACAGTGGGGATGGTAATCTTCGTTCAAAGGGCGATGGTCAAACTTCCGAAGGTAAACGAGGTCGTCTTTGCACGTGTGATGTGATGCATCTTACTGTCTGTACAAAGCTCTTCAGGAAGTCGTTTACTTGGCAACAGACTGAAGTTTCCCTGAAACTTGACTAGGTCCTTTCTCAAGTATAATTAGCGTTACTGCACCTATGGAGATCTTTGATAGTTAATTTGCTGTAGAGCAGTGCTGCACAGAAGACTTACCAGTAGAATATAAAAGTATGTGTTGTATGTCACTTCTGGTCTTACTCTAGGTGTTTTAGGAGCTACACTTGTGGTAAAAAGGGACAGATGCAGTGTACTGACCCAGGCTTAAATTGATTTGACTTAAAGGGAAGTCAAGAAAACCGATAAATATGATGACAGTATTGTGTGATGTCACTGCTCCTGAGTTTTACAGTGCACTTCCTTGAGTGGTAATGAAATTAAACACCTAATACAGGAATTGGTATTCTGCCCCTGTAAATGCAAGTGCTCAGTGAAGTTACCGGATGTCACAATTCTTTTCTTGTATGCTGAACAGATGCAGCATGCCTGAGTGAGATACTGGAACACAACAGGGAGGCGCAGAGGGAAGCAGCAAGCTTTGTGCCTAGTTTCACCACTTTCTGTGACTAGAAAGGCTGCGTTAGTGCAGTCAGACAACTCTGTTTTCTGTAACTCCAGACTTGGTGAAGAGGGTGTCTCTATTGCTAGAAGATACATTTCAGCTGCACAACTTGGGGAAGGATATCCTGACATCTCCCAAGATGGCAGCTGTGACAGACACTGTGTGTGTGCTTCGGAGCATATGTGAAGTGATTTTTGTTGCTCGGACAGTGACTTAAAAATCTAAGGTTTTAAGAGCGAGAGTGGGGATGGTGTGCTTGTACATACATGCGCTTGGAACTTAACTGGTGATATAAAACAACTGCATGTTTAGCATATAAAATAAAACTGGACGTGCTTTGAGCTGCTTTTCCTGTCTTCTCAGGTGGCGTTGGAAGTTCCAAGTCAAGCAGCAGACATAACTCTCCGAGGCCCCTGAGCAGCGGTAATGCTTCTGAGGCACTGCCGAAGCCCGAGGACAGACCTTGTGAAGGTTCGGATTCCGACGTGGGAGTTTCTGGCCTAAATGGCTTAGCTGCTATAGAGAAGGCCAGAAAAGTTGGAGCTTTAGGGTAAGGGTTTGGGGGCAGTTGGGGATGGTTTTTGTTTGACTCTTGTTTTCCCTCTTGTTCTTTCCTCCCCCAGTTCCCTTGGTCTAGAAAGAAAATAACCAAGCTACTAAAGCCAGTGCCAGGTGCTTGCAGCAAGGAAGAGAAATTACTTTGAAGTTTATTTGGTTGCTGTTCCCTCTGGATATCAATTTTTGGCTTTATAACTAGGTTACAAGTCCTTTATGTGCTGGGTTCCTTTTTTTTATTGTTCTTTGGGATTTTTTTTGAATTTTGATCAGCGGTAGATGTAGTTTGCTACTTTGATTTGAAAGGCAGCCTTTGCTTGTTTTGCCACTGTTCCTTACCACATGTTCTCTTAAAAGAAAGGTTATAACTATTGATTTTCTCCTTAAGAGAGAGTTTTTCACTGTGATTCCACTTTTCACAGTGACTGAAATAGCTTAGTTAGCCAACAGGCAGCTAAAGAGCAATGGTGTACTGGGTTTTTTTGTTTGTTTTTTATTTTGTTTTTTTTGTTCCTCTTAATAGCAGTTCTCACCATCTTTGGAAAACACTCATAAACTTCTCCAGTCTTTTTTATTTTTTAGGATCTTAAGTTTTTGCAAGTTAATTAAAACTGGATGTTGAGTTGGTGACTTAAGCAGACACGCAAGAGACTTGAGTGAAACTAGATGTGGTACTAAAAGGAGCTGTCTTCCTAGCTCAACTAAATCTTTAATAAGCTTTTCTGTGTGTCTCCTAAATTCTTTCTTAAGACCGAATTCTAAAGGATGTCGCACAGAGGGAACCCACTCAGCTGATCTGGAGAACGGCTTGGAAACTGGTGAACTGCAGGGCATGCTTTCTGAAGGTGCTTCAGCTGGGGCCGAGGAAGGTAAATCAAACGTGGTAGATTGTAAACGTAGCGTTACAACGCTTCAGTCTATGATCATCCCTTTTTGTAATGCAAATAGCTTGGTGGGGAAGGAAAAAAAATGTTTCCGTGGTTGTTAACTTTGTTACAACACTTGGCAGCTGTAGTATAATGAGGAGAGAATCTTTCTGTCCCACTGCTATCTGTGGAGAAATAGTGATGTTGTGATACAGTAGGAGTTTGAAGACCTAGCAGATAATGGTGTAAGAGGCCATCTCTTTCTTTGGACTGCTAGCTGCTTTTCCTGCTTCTAATGGCCACATCTTTGCTTTGCTGTTCAGTTGCATGGCGTTGAAAATAATTTTTCTTATCTAATTATAGTCAGTGACCTTGGCTTTTCTTAAACCTTCTGCCGTCAGGGGCAAACCACAGTGCAGGAGTGGAAGTAGTTACCACTAGAATCTCTCTGATGTCTTGTTTGTATCTAGCTTTGTGGTACGTAAGCCAGTTTCCTTAGACATTTGGAGGAAACTTCCCCCCTCCCTTCTTGTATCCTTTGCAGGCTGGAAAAAATATTATTGCCTTTCTTTTTGAAAGTCCACGTAGAAGAGTTTTTCTTATCTTGCTAAAACTCTCCTGCCTCCCACCCCTGCACTAATTTGAATTTCAATGACTGAATTGTAGCGCAAAGCCTATATTAAGGTGCCAGCATCCATCTCTATCTGCAGTGTGCAATATTGTGTAGGAGTTGGCATTTACAGAAGGTCTCTCAGTGACAAAACTGAATTTCTGCTCTTAGTCACTGCAGCGTGATCGTGATGTGCTCCTGCAGTTCTCCTGTTACAGCAGAGAGCCTAATAGGAAAATGTTTTTAAAACTGAAATACTTCATTGTTAAAAACACCAGGAAACAAATATTACAATTATTTTCCTTTCAGAGAAGAAAAATTACAGTAGAGTTGGCATCTCACTTAGCCCCTTACTTTCTTTCAACAGCGACCATCAGCTCTTAGGAAATAAAAGAACAGAGCAAATCCCTTCAGTCATCCACAACACTGTGCAGATGGGTGAATTTTTGACTGGTGTCGATGCATACTTGAGTTGTGACAAAACAAAAGAAGCTGCCTTGATTCACTACAGCTCTAGTTAGCTTTTAGGAAAAGCCTGTTATGCTTAAGTGGGAGACTTAACAGAATATTGCAGCTTGCAGGATCTGGCAGGTACATCTGCTTAAACGGTCGCATCATCTATCGAAAAAGCATTTTTTTTTTCTGCCCTACCTGTAGGGGTGGGCTGAGGGGCTGGCTGAGGAGTGCAGCTCAAGCAAGAATAAACTGCAGATACTGAAGTTCCAGCTAACTGTAGCTAGAACTACTCCTCTTGAGCTGAGCTGCACAGCAAAATTAGACTGAATGTTCTGTTGAATTCCTTAGAGCTTTGGTAAATACATTTAGCTTTAAATGTGCTTTCTCTCTCTTTGTCTTGCCAGCTTTTGGTATTTGATATTGGTCTTAACTCTTAAACATGGAAAAAGTTGAACACTTGAGCTACACAAATCTCACTACCATAATTTTTGCTTCGTGGGGTTTTTTTTGTTTGTTTTGGTTTGGCTTCTTTTTTTTGCAGCTGGGGTATGTCAGAAGCATGTCCTTCATCTCCTACCAGGAATGAGCAGTGATAGTGACATTGAATGTGACACAGAAAATGAAGAGCAGGAGGATGCCACCTCCACTTCAGAGGGATTTAACCATGCCTTCCCTGTCCAGTCCTCAAGCGAAGGTAGAATTGATTGCGTGCGCACATCTCCAAATGCTTTAGGCTTGCCTGGGTGCTCTTATGAATATAGAACATTGTCAAAGCTGAGATTACTAGTGGTGCTATGTAGGTATTAAAACTCAATCAGGAGCCAGTGAGATTTGGAACTCTTCTCTTGGGTTTCTAATTAAAAATAGATCAGAACACGAGAGGGAACTCTTCCTAGCCTTGAGAAGTCAGTTTAGGATAGTCTCCCAGAGGAGATGTTGGAAAACCCATAGCTCTTGTTCTTCGAGTTGGAACTCCCTGCTTATCCTAATCTGCACTGTACGTAAGTAGGCTAACTTCAGGGAGGTAACCACACTGCCTTAGCTGCATCTTAATTGACAGGAATGTGCTTTGAGCAGTTCCGTTTAAAAACTCATTTAATGTTTCTTTTGAAAAGGTTTAACCTTATGATCAAGTTAAAAGCTTGAAGGTGACTGCTGATGCTGCATGAAGTTAACTTTTGGCCTGAACAACTGTCCCATGCTGCATTAGCAGGATGGCCTAGCAACTCAGCTCAGTGATTTGTTTGCTGTTTAGTGCTTGCTGCAGACACTAGCAAGAACTTCATAACTCATCAGAAAAATCAAACATCACTCATTTCTCTGCTTGACTAAGTATTTTGATTTAAAAACCCTAGAACAGTCTTAATTCAGAATCAAGCATATCATGTATCTGCACGTTAGGAGTGAAGTACAACACAAAGTGGGGCCTGCAGGTCACGGACCTTTAACTTGCTGTTTTGGATGTTTTGGATGCTTACCTAGTAAAAGTTATTGGGTTTGTTTGGTTTTTTTTTTCAGCCTTAGAGCGATGCTCAGTATTTCCAGAGGGTGATCAAGTAGGTCCTGATGATCTCAGCTTTGTTACTGGAGAAGACAGCACCAGGTAATTCTAAATGTTTGTCTTAGCTAGGGTCTGAGATGACTGTAACCCCAGAGATGCACATTTCCCTTATTGCTCCCCAAGTTGAAGAGATTAAAGGAACCATTTACCTCACTGAGAGTGGGCAGATGGACGTTTGTAGAGTCTAACGTGTGGCAATCTCCCACCAGGAGATTCGTGGCAGGTAGATAGGTGAGTTGCTGGTCTACTTTCTTATGGCTGATGTGCATCTTCAAGACCATTGTATTTTCTGAATTTTTAAAGCACTTTAGAAATCACATAGTGCTGAAGAAGGACTGGTTGAGGCTTGTGTGCTCATGTAATTAAAACTCTTCATTTTAAGTAGCTGGTTTGAAATTTCAAAAGTTAAGGTCATATCTGCTTGAAGCTATAGAACTGCTCTAATGTGAGGGTGTTCAACAAAAGCTGACTTTCTTTGGACCAGATAGAGAACTGACCGGGTGCCTGAAGACTGGCCGGCTTGCGTTCCTGGGAAGAGGCGCGTTGTTCGTTGGAGCTTAGTCCAAGGCTCCTGGTTTTGGTTGTGTGCACACTCCATTCTGTCCAGGACCATTGTGCAGTACTGCTACAGTCATCTTTAACCTGTCACTGGAGCAAAGCCTTATAGTAAAGGCCGCATTCCTGCTGGCTCTGCCAGACTCAGATGCACATGCTCTGAAAAAATGTCCAAAAGGTGCTGCAGCCCTATTTCAAGATGTTTGTCCTATTATGTCATGAGAATAACAGAGAATGTGTGAATGTTCTTATTTTTAATGCAATGAACTGATTGTATAAGACTGCTGAATCCCACAGATACAACGGTTTGAAAGTTGGGGTAAGGCAGTTGGCATGAAAGTTGTTTTCCTCAGTCTGTAAGGTGGACCAACTGAACACATTGCCAAACATTTTGCCACTGTGCATTGCGTTTTGAGCTGCTAAACTACTTGTTGAAGCTATGATGAAAGCTGAATCGCTGGTTATTGAAAAAGCATGAATAACTGTAACTTATAGTTGTTCTTGTCTCAGCTGACTGTACTTAAGTTCATTTTTGTATGAATGTTCCACAGTAAGTGCTGTACAACTCATAGTTTAAAACTGTTTGCACTTTGTTAATAAAATGAGTGGTGAAAGCTGGTGTGAAATTTTAGACATTCAAGTGTAAGTAAGTAAAATGCTAGAGAATGCCTGTTCAGGTAAGTAATACACTGCTACCAAGCTTGACTTAGTTTTTAGTACTGAATTGCTGAACTTCCTGACTGCTTACAGGCTGTCTCCTGCCAGAATATATTGCCTTTTTCAATGAAACAGCTTAAATCCATCTGGGCTTTTTAAAGCCACTTTAGTAACAGTTAGACCAAATGCCTAACTAACTGGTGTACACTCAGATAAAGCTGCACTTTATGATACTGAGTTGTGACAGCGTTTACTGTTTTACAGGGCTGCGTGTTGATCATTACACACAGTTAACAGTAATCACAGAGCTGCTGCCTCAACACTTGCAGCAGCATCTCTTAATAGGAGGCTCAAGCTGAAGGAAACTATTTTAGTCGCGTTACCTACTCTGAGTTTAATGTCCAACCTTTGCAGGGACCAGAGCAGGTACCATCATGCTTTGCATACCTGATAAAAAAATAATACACTACCCGTGTTTAAACAAGATGTCGGTAAACAGGCTTGGAAGCCTAATTTACATTAATTAATTTATACTGAAACTGGTCCTAAAAGTGACAAAACCATAGCATCAAGTTCCTTTTCTGACTGTAAAGCAGATTATACAAGGGCTGCAATAGGCCTTCTTATTCCCAGCTACTGTTATCATACAACTCCATGCCAGAGTCACGTTTTGTTATGCATCAAGCAAAGGAAATCTGCTTTTACCACAGAAAGACAATACAGATGTTGATTGCTATCTTTTTTAGGTTATAAATAAACAGAGTATCTGAAATGTTTTAAATTACTGTTTTATTAAGATGTTGGTAAAACTTCAACAGTTTTTCTGTATAAACAGAGTTCATAAATAAAAAATGGATGACTAATACATGATAATAACTAAAGTCATATATGAACTGTAGAACAAGGTTGCAAATGGAAAAGTCCCAACACTGTTAAATGATTAGCTTTAATTTTTTTACTTCATAAAGAATGTTAGTTTCATGAAACTAAGATAATACGGATATTTTAACAGGAGCACCCAGTGTAGCAACCAACAACGCACCTGGCTATCTACACAAGTACTCATTTAGGAGAAGTACTCAGGCTGATCTCAGCCAACTTTCACTATTCTTGTTTCAAAATACCTTGTAGAGCACAGGAGAGGAAAAAACAACAGCCTCACAAAATGCAATTGTGACATACAAGAGTTGTACTAAACCCTCACAGGTGGGAGTTTTCTTTAGTTTTAATGCTGGCAAGTATAGTGCGATCATCTGATAAAATACCTGTCCTTTTCCAGTCACCGTTAAAGTCAGAGGTTGTGTTATGCTTCATTACTTATTGCACGTGATACAAGGGTAGAAAATTTTGTTCCTGTTGCAAGGAGGATATGAATTAAAGAAAGATTGCCCTAAATTATAGGCATGAACAAAGCTGCAGTATCCCCCTTCAATGGCTTTGTCTATGTGACTAGTGCTGAGTGAATAATTGTGCTAAAACAGCCACTAATTTAGATCAGTCTCTCTCTCTCTCCCTCTCTTGCTCTTTCTTTTTTTTAAAAAACAAAAAAAAAAAAAAAAAAAGAACATTGCCAGGGTAGGGTTATTTAGTGGAAAGAGAGTGGACCTGAACTACAGCAGTCATGCCTATAAACATGGAACTCGTTATGCCTCATCCTCTCTGCCCGTAGGACAACGCATTTCTCACTGACACACAGTGTTCCAAAAACAGAGCGGAGTTTCTATGACAATGTACCACTATAAATGTGGCATAAGTTAAAGTCTGCTTAGACATTGTCCTTCAGTGTTATAATGCAATCTAAATTAAATACTGAATGATTTTAACTTGCAAGGACAATTGATGGCACTTGTAGGTTAAAAAAGTTATATACATGTGTTTCCACCCACCTTTAGTGCAAATTGAAATGGGTTAACAGCTCCCTGGTCTGGTGCTATACTGCTCTCTGCAACGCGGACATTCCTCAGAGTTGTACATTTAAAAAGTGTACACAGGAAACTATTAGAGTGGGGATTGAATGAATCCCTCTACTACTCACAGTGAATAGCTTACGAGCAAGTTTTGAGCAGCTTCAGACAAACAACCTGAAGACCATTTCTCAAAACCAACGCAATTAAAAAAAAAAAAAATCACTACCTACCTTCCTAGTTCTGCAAACACGTTTAACACGTAAACTGAAACTGATGCGGGCTGTGTTAACGTGAAAAAGGGATACTTCAGCTCTTTATTGGAAAGATGGGTTGTACAAATTTCACCACCACTAAGATACACAATAAAAATACAAACCACAGGTCACAGACTGAATCTTGGTATCAACAATTAATAAATACAATTAGATACTTTTATATTAGCCTAAAATTTTTACATTGTCACTTGATAGACAATAAAAGTACAAGATACAGAACATTTAGATACCATTAGAGGGGTATTATTGCTTACGTTAGCAAGCAGCAAGTAAGGGCACAGGATCTTGAACTGAAGAGAACTACTTCCTATCACCAGTGGCATTAAGAGAAAACACTGCATTTCACAAAGCACTGCTTTTTTGTCTAGTGTGTAGAATTAAGAGCAGCATATATCAGACCAATAACCACTACTTTTAATAGTATAGAACTTTAAAGGACTTACTTACCTTACAAATGGTTCCTATCTACTCTATAAATACGCATTTAGTGAAAAAATGAACACTTGCTATCTATACAGTGTTTTACCTGACCACACTGGAACTACGATGGTAAATTTTTCTCCTAGCAAGATAAATGTTATGAGTACCAGAATTACCATTCATGAAGTCACACCTAAAAAGCTATATCCTTCCCAAAACAGCACACATGCAGTCCAGTGCTCTTCAACTATTCCTGCAGACTGGGAAGAAGTTTATCATCCATAACATCTTTTCAGTCTTATTTACTCATACAAAGAATTGCACTTACACCACATTTCTTTCAGAAGCATGACTGTCAACGAGAAGATGGACTTTCAATGCATCATTATTACTGTGAATAATTTAAAATAAAGGCACCACAGCGATGCCTTCAGAATTGCGTTCCACTGTTTCATGATTTCTCAAATTTCCGTAGTAAATCTGACTTGGAACGTATGCTGCATTTAAAGAGAATGTTGACAACAGCTAAGGCTTAATAAGATGACAGGTAAGACCAATGATCCCAAAGGATTAAAAAAAAAAAAAAAAGTCTCAAAAGATCAAAGGAATCTAAAGCCACACTTCAACTCCGGTTACTCATAAAGCCTTTTGCTATTCATCAAATTGCTTTTAAAATAGTGCATCAAAATATTAGAAGAAGCAGAAATTGGCAGAATTCAAACCTTACCGTCACTCATTATGTTGAATAATCTCCTGACTACTTAATATTAAAATACTTTGCAAATTCTAGCTACACACTAATACTGATACTAAATTGTTACTGCTAAAATGATATAATGGTGCAATAAATGCCTGTGAAGAATTATTTTATTCATACTCCTCCAAATGCCATATTGTAACAAATAGTAGTAACAGGATGTGTATTTAGTGGAACTGACTGGTCTCTGACGGGAAGAGTCTGCCTACTTACGTTCT
The DNA here is from genome assembly GCF_028389875.1 of Rhea pennata. Classification (NCBI taxonomy): domain Eukaryota; kingdom Metazoa; phylum Chordata; class Aves; order Rheiformes; family Rheidae; genus Rhea; species Rhea pennata. Next base: position 3,964,126 of record NC_084682.1, read on the forward strand.
AATTTACTGCACCTTTGAGAGCTTAACATCACCTCGAGTAGGAGAAAGCTGGTGGGTTCTGTGTGTGTCTGGTTTTGTTTGTTAAGTAATGCTCTGCTTGTCAAAATAAAGGGCAGCTGACATTCCTCACTTTTCTTCATGAATCCAAGTTTAACTAAAGCGAAGCTCTGGATTGTCGGTGAATTTTACCATCCCCACTAAACCCAAAGCACATCCGCTGTTCATCTGCATCAGGGCATTCCCATTCCCTTTGGATTGCTTTAGCAGCCTTGCATCTATTTTTAGACATTCTGGAAAACATCAAAATGCAGCAATAACGCTGCTACAGAGGCAGCATCTTGCCATCCTCAACACTACAACTTTATATTAAATTATGCCTTTGCCACCTAGAAATCTTTACCAAAAACAAGCAGCTCACCAAATTGCTCATTATTCCTAGCAAGCAGTTCTCCAGTTTGACTGGTTTAGTGACAGTAGTATTGTACTGGACATCTCCACAGACTTGGTTTCTTTAAAGACCTGAGATGGAAGTTATGGTGGAAAGAGGTTGGCTTGAAGCATTAAGCACAATCATGTTAGATTAAAACTAATTAAAAACAGTTTTCTAAACTGACAAACAAGAAAAATGCCACTAAAAGCACCAGAGAGATACGAAATCCCTGTACACTGCACCTCTAGCCATAGGAAATAATTTTTTTAAGCTACAAAAAACAGTTTTCTTCATATTCCACATTTTATGTTACATGAAAAAATACGTAAATTATGACTATGTACCTCAATCAGAGTTTGAGAACAGAGTAACAGGAGCTTAGTTTGTCCATTCCTAAGTTACCTGGTAAAATCTTGTATGGCTTTTAGTCTTTTACCTGCAAAATGGATGCAATTTTCTAATTCATCTTAATATTAGCCTGAAATAAACCGGAAGGAAAACAAACAAACAAAAAAACCCACAACCTGGATTTCTATGGAAACTTCCCCCCCACTCTAAAAAATCTGGCTGTTCTAAAACAATCTTTCTGTAAGTATTGCTCCATAGACTCAGGCAGGTTCAACTTTCTGCGTTTCTGAGGACTGTTCCCTAACAGTGTCTGTTCACGTGAACCAGCTAGCCAGCTTTCACTAGTGAATGTGACTAGATACTTATGTGTGCAGGCGGCTGGGTGGCTGTGGCATTGCTTAAGGTGGCACCACCAGTAAATTTTATTGAAACAACTACATTTGTTAATTCCTAGATCTATTTACACAAGAGTTGAGCTTTGCAGGGGATTGTAATACACACGGTTCTGAAATGCCCACCTTTTTTTCACTTTCTGATGATGCCAGTATTATTTTGGGAATGTCTGTTCTAGGTATCTAAGGGGGAACACAAGGGAGACTATTAAATCTTACAGCGTTGATGAAGGTATAAATCTGGTATACAATTACTTTGTCTTCGCATCAAGAACCTGCTCTTACTGTAAGCGTTATGACTAGCCAGCCTCCAGCACGGGGAGCATCTTACCGACAACGTCGTGTTACCATGGTCTCGGACAGGCAAGAACAGACTTGATCCTTCTGTGTGGAAAAGCTCACGAGCCAAGAGCAGCATGCGAAACTTTGGTTTGAACCTGGCTCCTCGTTGCCTCTTCCCGTTACAGAGACGCAAGTGCGAAAAAGCAGAAGCTCGTTTCCCCAGGGATTTGAACTGTTCATCTTCCAGCCCAAAAAAGATGGGGGAGAAACTCTCCACCCTGTAGATGTTTTGCCCTGCAGAACCCAAACTAAGAGGAGCGTTGTACTCCCTGGGGTCACTTTGTCCATAGACTGATGACGTGGTGCTCTCTGGTGATTTGTTCTTCACTGTTAAACCACTAATCAAATTCACACTCTTTGGTATGCCAGGACTAAACACTTGAATTGGTGGCAAATATTTGGCACTCTTAGGTTCACTTGTTTCTGTGTTTGTCAGGTCTAAGTAGCCTTGATCATCAAACAGGTTAATACTGGACCCTGTGCTGAGGCTAGTTCTATCAGTGAAGGAATCGACTCGTCCTTCGTAGCCTAGATCTGCAGGTGCCGAGCACTGGTGTTGGGGCCACGGCCGTTTGCAGTCTCCGTGGTTTTCCTTATCTTCCCCACTGTCTTCTTGCCCACCTTGAAAAGAATTCTCTGTCCAGTCCGATTCCTCACTAACATTGACTGCTGCATTCATGTCCCTGAGAAATACCACAATGACAGTAATGTTGTCGCTGGAACCAGCATCCCGAGCGGATGCCACTAATTTATGTGCTACCATGCTGCTGTCCCCGTTGTTCTCCTTTAGATGGTCAGCCACCACTTTCACTGCCTCATCAGGATTGACTGTGTCATAGAAGCCATCGCAGGCTAAAATGAGGTAGTCTTCAGAGCCATCTAGCACAGTGGAGGCAGAGTCTGCATCCCCACAGATATATGGCTTGTGCTCAGCATCCCCTGGGGAAAGACAACACGAAGATATACAAGACTTCGAGTTCACACTTGCACTATCTAGGAGCCCTTTTATTAACACAGTATGGAGCCTCTTCCCCAAAGTACAGAAATGATTTGAAGCAGCCCCTCAAAATGTAGCAAAAATGTAGAGGTCATTGTTCATCATTACATCTTCAGCTGCTTTTCAGGTTTTGAGAAAGTGAAAGTTTAAATTGAAAAACGAGGATTAGAAAATAATTAAAATCTGTTATTACCAATAGCTCTGGAGACCGACAGGCTCCCGTTCACCCTCCAGGCTCCAAACCAGACAACGCAGCCACCAAGTGCCTCAATGCGCTTCTTCTCGTCCTGAACAGCAAGGCAACACAAGAGTTGTTCGGACAGAATTTTTAGTGCTGCTGCTGTACTGAACATTTAAATAAATATTTGATGTTTTCACAGAAACAGCATCACAGAGCCTGCAAGCCCCATCCAATGAGAACAAAACATTGCACACAAATTCATACTTAGATCTGAACCGATCAGAGTAACTAGAGCATGCTCAGCCACTCCAAGAGACGTGGGCAAACCTGCACTCTGTGTCCCAAAACCCTGTATGAAGCTGATGCTAGTCAACTTCGATGGTAAACACTACCCGGGTGTATTTAAAACAGGCCATTCTCACCTCTCTGTCTGGTTTGTGGGGTTTCATCAATTCCACAGCTTGGCCTCTTCTCACAAGCATAACCTGGGAGTCCCCAAGCCAAGCCACATGTAACATATTTCCTCGGATGAAAGTCACCACCCCTGTGGTTCCACAACGCAGACTCTGGATGGGAGCGGGGGCGAGGGGAGGAAAAGAACTATGGTTTTAAATAAGCAAATAACTGCTCCAAAGCATCTTCCTACTTAACTCAAGGTCAGAACATGTTGACATTCTAATACACAGGCTGTTCCGGAAGGCAGACAGGCAGTGTTTTTCTTGCAGTTAGGACTGTTCAGTAACAGCCCCTCAAAGCTAACCTCACTAAATACAAGTCACTGATTTTGTCCTGTACTGTCTCTTGAACTGGAATCACATCTTCAGATGCTGGATTCTGCTAGTGAACTGCTGTACTACTGTTTTAGTTGATCATCTATGCGTGTTTTCTATCTGTTAACAGAAATGCATTCATGTTAATGACCTTGGAGGGGGATTTATTTGAAAGCATCTTGAGCTGCCGAAACTTACTCGGCCCTTGCATAGGTTTAGGAGGCCTAAGAGGCAGTTATCCATTTACTCTTGCTTTCTGGAGCAAGAAAATTTACGTTGCAGGGGTCAGGGGAAAGAAACAAGGACTAAACCTAGTTGGCATGCAAACATAGGAGCAGTAGCATCATCCACCCTCTCCTTCTAAATGAATCAGGTGCTGTGAGAAGTGCCAGGCTGACTTTTCATGCAGCATTACCAAGTCCATCAGTGGGCACCTGTGCTGTAAGCTGTGACAGACGCTACACTGATCCCTGGCTTGTAGTCAGCACTGTACTTGGTGCACCTTTGCCAATAAACACACCAAGAAGGTTGTCACCACCAGTGTCGTGTGCTACAAACCTCTATTACTCCAGCGTACCACAGTCAATTTATTGATGTCATGTATTCTATTAGTGTTTTCTCAGTCATCATCATTTTTGTCTTTAGTATGTGTTTCCAGGAGAAAGGGGAGCCTTGCACCTCTTTGCTGGTTCCCTGATATTCATCTGACTGAAAAGCTTTTGAGCTCTTCAAACTGAGACTTTGCTTATTTGGTGCTCTACTGCCCCATCGCACGGAGGTTTAAGGGTAAAAACTAGGACTCCCACTCTCCAGATCTACTCCTGGCTGCAGAAAACATGCCAGAAAACAGCCTGAGGAGGCTAGCTACGTGGTTGAACCAGCCTGAAAATCAGAGTGAACGCTAACTGTTCCTATCAGATCAAAGACATGTTCTGATAGCCTGATGTGTTGGAAGCTTGATCGGTATCTCTCAGTAGGACAAAATTCACCCAATTTGTTTTTTTTATAAACAAAATTTATAAAGTAATCCTTTCAGGGTCAAGCCCACTTCCCTTCTTTCCCCGGCAACTTGTTCACCTCTCTGGCTGCCTTCTGGACGAAACGCTCATCGGTCACCCGAAAGGCTCGGCACAGTGCCTCTGCTGGATCATGCTGAAACATTTCCTGATGGACCAGGTTCACATGGAGATGGATGGAGGCATAGATGGCAGCATCCACTCCACCGTGACCATCAAATACTGCAAAATAAGCTTGCTCTTCTTGGTCCTGTCAAAGGAAACAAATTCAGAAAACAAAGGAGAAAGCAATACAAGCAGTTAATTGAATTGTCTTTAAACTTTTGAACTTGAGATTTCTGGTGTCCTCTGTGGATGCACAAGAGCATTAAATTGCACTTAAAAGCAGCATCTCCACAGGAAAAACAAAATACTTGCATCGGTGGGAGATGTGCACTCAAACTCCCACTTTACTGCAAATGAACTCTGCTTGCAAACTACAAAACATGCCTGTAAGAATCATCCACGTAGCATTCTCAATGCTCCCTATGTCCTATTTGTTACAATTCCATTATTTAACTCACATAGAAAGTGCCATTCCCATCAAATTGTGCAGGAGTTTTTGTGACAACAAAAATCATGTAGAAAGAGAAGGACATTCAATACGGTTTGCCTGAAGTCTACATCAGGATTGGAATCCCTTAATGATAAAATACCAGCACAGTTAAAATGTGAAGCCAGCTACCCTTTGCTTTCATTCTTTTTTTTTTAATCTAATCTATATCACCTTAGATATTTATTTTTAAAATACCTCTATGTACCCTCTCAGCAGATAATTAAATGTGATTACATTCACAAATCAAGTATAGCAAAATCACTCATCTTTGATTCAATTTTCTCAGCTTCCCCTTATCTGTTGAAACAGAGAAACAATGCTCCAGTACCAAGAGACATAACTTCTGTGCCTATTCGTACATACAACACACCAACCCACCGTCAGTGCCAATTCAACCTTGACAGCTATCTCAATGACTAGAATATACATTGTAATTTTTAAGTAATGGGCTCCAACACAAATTGGAATGAAGAGAGGTGACAATTGACAGGCAAAGGAAATATCTGCCTCTATTTGCATTAATGTAGTTGAAAGGCAAGAATTTGGATAGGGCACAGAAAATGATTATTAAACTGACAGGATATGATAAAGAATCAATTATGCAGCAATCTGATCCCAGTGGTAACATCTTTTCCCTTTTCTTCTATTTGTCAGTCCTCAGTGTCCACAGTTTTCTTTCTGAAGGAAGAGCAAGCTTGAGCATTTGAGCAATGGCCACATAAAGAAATTAACGGAGTTAAGTCTGGCCCTCATTCCAACAGACTACTAGTGCTGCCAAATACTCATGTGAACTGAATCCTCTTCTATGTTTTTTTTTTTTTTTTTTATTTCCTTTCCTTTTGGTTTCTTCCTGCCAAGAAAAAGGGCAGAAAAGCAGTGCCACCCACCTCTGCAGACAGCTGGCATCAATGATGAACTGTAAGCTGAACCACTTCCTCATTTCCATTGGCAACTCCCTTCTACACCTGGACATCTTCAGCCACACAGAGGATCCTACCTTGATTTATCACATGATAATATAATGCATCAGTTGCCTCTCACAAAAGTAGGGCTGTACTTTCTGTAGAATAGCAGATCAGTTCTTCAGCCACTGCTTAAGTGGCTACATCAGGATGGGGCAGATACAAACTTTGTTTAGTTAGATGACACATCATCAGTCATCTTTGGAAACTGCTCTTTCATCCTACATAACCTATGTAGAAACTGCATGTTGTGTTGCACCTATAGTTAGAGAATATCAACTGAACTAACTTAAGACCAGGTTTGTCTCCTGACAGTCAGTCCTTCTTAGGTCCTTCCCAGGAATGGCTGTTGTTTTCACAGAAAAAGAGTCTAGTTTCCCTGAGAACAGAAACTGTATTCAGCGTATGTGTTTATCTTCCATATAATCTCTTTTTACCTCAAGGTTGAAGAGCATATTGAAGTCTGGAATGCAGACGTGCTTGTCTTCCATCTTCCTGCGCATGTTTTTGATGGCATGGATGGATGTCTCATAGTACCGGTGGGGTTTCCACTGGAGTGGAAAGTCTTTCACCCAGTTGCTGCAGATCTCATGGAGTTTGGTGAAAACTAAGCGGGCCAGCTTCACTGTCTCAATCTCTGGGGAGGACAAAAACCACAAATAAAAGTCTGAGAGTGTTAAGTGAGATTTTTTTTCTCTTGCATACATTATAAAGGTGAAACAGAATCATTTTAGCCAAGCAATTGAGATGGATGTCAGCAAGGAAATTCCAGATTCTGAAGCATGAGAAGAGGAAGTCAAACTCACCAAAAACAGCATTCATCAGTGAGCAGCTCATTGCCTTTTTAATTTAAGTATTCTCCTGTGCCTTTGGGGAACTAATTTGCAGCATCAGGAAAAATGAAAAGCAAGTATGTTACCCTCAGTGTTTGATACCCAGGATAGCTCCACACAAGGTGGTGCAGCCAGACCACAAAGGCTCTGATAAGGACTTCTTCATGGAATATTGTGTCACATACAAAATGCACAAGGAAACTACAATCCATTACAATGATGCATTATTTTTAGACCAATCTATCCGCTCACTGCACCACAAACACCTCACTGCAAAACTGAAGCAATAAAGTGGCAAATAAGCTACTGAAATTAATAGCTTGAATGTTTCAGCAGCGTACACACATTCAGTAGCCCTTCCAGCCTCACTCATTCTGCAATTCTGTGATTCTGAGCATACACTTTCAGGTACCTTCCAAGTTTCATAACATTATTTCCAGATTCCTGAAGTGACTGAGTGTCAAAGAAATCTGCATAAGCAAATGAGAAAACCATAGAGATCTTAAATGTAAGGAAATTCTGAACTATCGTTCCTGAAAAACAGTAATTTTAAAATGTGAAAACTCAGGCACTTGACAATCATTCTGAAGTTTAGGGTAGAGAAAGACAAAGTAAGTGTCAGAGAACTGAAGGCATCCAAATGTCTTTTTTCAACATCATCAATCAAAGGTTGAGATTTCCAATAACAGCAATCCCTGAATGTCAGTCATTCCTGGAGGAGGAATGGTCCAAATCTAGGGATCAGAGGGGAGAGAGAGGACTCCTTTCAGTTCACGGAATTTCTGTAAAGAATCTATAATCAGCATGTACTAGTTTCAATAACAGGTCTATACAGGATGTAGATGTAGGCTATGATGATCAGGAAATAGGATCCCTAGGAACAGGTATATTCCCAGCTCTGCTGATTATAAGTGGTTCAAGCTTGGTCTGCAAGATCAGCCGTTAAGCATGGAAATAAGATATATGCATAAACAAAAGAATGAGTCCTAGCTTTTTAATCACACCGCTTTAAGAACAAGTGCTGCAAATCAGACCATTGTGTCATGTAACCAACACCACAGTGATGTGAACCACTTCTCCTGCAATCATAGATCATAGAATTGCCTATACTACTCTTACGAGTGCCACCAGAAATCTCCTTGCTAGATAATATATTTAAAGAGGGAAAACATACAGCCTGAAATATCCAAATTATATTTTCTGGAAGGGAGTCCCACAGACTTCCTCCTCCATTTTTACAAATAGGTATATTTAAAAGGAAAGGGCATACATTTCTATGTCACATGGCTGTTACAATTCAGAGCATCACTCTGAAGGAAGAATGAAGTGAACCCATTTGCAGTGCTGAAATACTAAATAACCTTCCCCTGCAGGGAATATGCGTAGTGTCACCATCATCAATAATTGTTGCTCAAGATTAAAACAGGAGAAAGGCTCACAACAGTCAAACTACCCCCTTCACAGCTGTAAATTACTCATCAATTGTTAATACTGCAGCACTGAGCCAGAGCTGACTCAGCTGTCATTCTGGTTGTATCATGGAGAATTTCATTTCCCTCCTGCTGTTCCTTCACTGCTCCTCTAAAGTCCTCAGCACTAGGATAATGCTTAATTGTAGCACAGCTAGTGGGAAATTCAGCTTAGGCATTATTGTTGCCAAAGGTGGTTGACTACTTCTAGAGCAAAATTAGTGTAGAGAGGATACCAGTAACCAGATTCTATTTTTTTTTGGTAGTCGGTAAAATTTAAGACCTCTCTTGAAAATTCAGGCAGTGTGATAATAGAGATCAGAATTCAGGTTTGTAGACATTTCATCAAGACAATGACCAGTGTATTCCTTAATTTGAGAACTCCAATTTTGGACTAGTCAACAACCTCTTTGTGTCTTGATTATAAAAATCCCATTTCCGCTTTAACCTGAACCTAAACTGTATTCTGGTTATTCCACAACACCTAGTATCTGGAAGAACCGTGTAATGGGACTTTGAGATCTGCTTTATGAAGCCTGCTGGATATTTTGGATACCTCCAGCAAGTAACACGGTCCAGCCTCCTTTCAGAAGTTCCTCAGCAATGCTGAACCTCCATGTGAACATCTTCCTCCACCAAAAAGAAAACTAAACACCCTTAACTCCTAACCTGACCTTTCAAAAGGGAAGATCAAAAGGCTTCCAACTATGTTTAAGGTCTCTTACTCCTCTCCAGTTCAACTGGGAGAAAAGAATTAGTCGTGGCCTATGCCCCTCAGATTCCTGATTTCCAAAGATGCGCGGTCAAGTCTGAATATGGCAGGTTTGTATTCTTGCATTCCTACATTTGTGGGCTCAGAGCAGTTTTCTTTCTTTAGAAAGAAAGATTAGGAATTCATTTTTCATGAAGCTTCTACTTTCCTTTCCATCAGCACACCAGTAGCTTCTTTTACCAGTCATAAATATGCAAGATGATTTGTCATGTTGCACTACTCAGCATGAAATGTGTCACAAAGGAAATTCCAATTCCATCAGCTGCTACAGTATTGTTCACTTTCTTTCAAAGCATGAAAGTCTCCCCATATGACATCAGTAAGAGAGAACTGTCAATCTCACTCCTTAGACAAACCTTGCACCTCTGCAAACCTTGCAGAGCTAATGCTCTGTTTGGAAAGTTATGATTTCTGGTATATTATGTGAAGTTGCAGTATTCATATGAAAACATTCCTTTACTATAGTTCTGAAAACGTTCTTTGTCTTTTCTCCCCCTTTATTCTCGTATTTTAATGCCTTACATCTCATCTGTAAAAATATATATTATCTTCAAGCACTTTCTATATGACAAGTCACCTCAACATACTGTCTTGAGTCTCGTATTTTTAGTGCCTGCTGTAGCCTGTATGCTTATCAATCTATGCTTGCTTCCTTGTATTACAAATTTAAATATACTTAAATAGAAATTTATAAAGTTTTTTTTTTTTTTTTTTTTTTTTTTTGGAACTTGAGTCTTAGTCAACGTTTCCTTGGAGACTGTCAAATATTTATGCAAGTCTCAAAGATCTCAGTTTGAAATTAATGAAGGCTGCTCAGCCAGAACAATGACAAATCTATTTTGTTTACCTGCTCAGCAGGAGGAGGCAGCAATATGTACAAAAAGGGAGCCCACAGCATGTTCTCCTTTCTCCCAGGTTTGCAAAGGTCTCTTATAAATACACTACACTCTCCCTCTTCAATGAGCCAGATATATATATCTCCCTTTCTTATTCCAAGAATCATTTACCTCTTTTTATCAAAAAAGGCCTGTACATAGTGCTTTGGTGATTATGTATTTTCCAGATGAAATGAATTTACAGAATTCCTGTAAATACATGCAAGGAATATTGTTCTTCATCATAATGAGCATCCCAGAAAGTGTTTCAAGGCTGTTTAGTCAGAAGAATCCTGAAATGATTTAGGATGCATGGCTTTGCACTGGATGATGGAAAAACCTTTTTAGCCAAAAGAAATAAATGGAGAAAAGGAAATTTTCTTTTTAAACACAAAACATTTTTATAAGTTATCTTCACTGAAACTGTTAGATAAATTAAGAGTCCTGATAAAAACTCTTCTGACTAAAATAATTCAGAATTAAATTCTCCCCCTGCCTATATTTGGGTTTGCTGTAAGGATGAAAGAAGGTAACTGGTGTTTGCCAGCAAGCAGCAGGACCACATAGTCTCAAGTTCTTATAAAGAAAATCAGGGTCACCAGATACAGTCCCAGGCTTTAGGGAGATGTAGTTAAAAGTAAGGAGTGACTTCCACCTGGTCTTAAGGAGCAAAAAAACCTCAATAAGATGACTTGAGTACAACCAAAAAAAAGCAATTAAAAAAAAACATAAACAGAATTTTGGTAAAAGCTGAAACTAAACAAATTAACAAATTAAGATTCAAAAAACAGAAAGCTTTAACTGTGAACGAAATTAGCCACTAGATCTATCTAGAGTAGTAGTGAATTCTCCAATGATCTTTTTAAGATTACAACAGGCCATTCATTTAAAAAAGGAGCAAGTCAAACCCCATACCTAGCTGGTAGTAGGAACTAATTTGGGGAAAATCTAGTACTGTTCAGATGGACAGACCAGATGAATCTCTGTAGTCACTACTGACCTTAAAAAAATCTATGAACTATCTGCAAAATATACATATCACACTGTCTGGCATAGAGTGTAAATGAAAGATCCGCATCACGTAAAATTATATGTGACTATGCACAGAGGTACTTACGTATGATCCCATCTGTATTGTCCACATGCTTTGGTAAGTAATGTACTGAAAGATCACTCTGAAGGACTTCATCTGAAGTTGCTCTAGCTAAAGCAGCAGCCAAAAATGAAGGACAGTTACTGGAAAAACAAGAAAACAGGAAGAAACACATAAGAAGATATTTTCATCTGATTTAGCAAAGTAACTTGCAATTAGAATAATACATAACAACATTTTTCTGTAAATAAACTTGAATATGAATGTTGTCCAAGACTTGTAAAGCTTCCGACTCTTCCTTGTTAGATAATACTGCAATTGTGCAAGCAGGACCTTCTCAGACTCACCACGTGGATTTCGGTAGCCTTGCTTCACTTTTGTTTCCTGTCTCTTAACGCTCTATTTCATATCCTTTATTTGCTTTTCAAATCAAGACTTGAACCCATCGGCAGAGTTTTTCATGCAATACTTGCTTAGTACATATTTTCTCCATGTACGTTATTCACTTTTATCTCAAGCCTATTCAGACAAGTTTCTTAAGCTTCTCCTTAGAAACCTCATTCAAATTCTTAAGGCTAAAGAAGCCCTCACTTCTAAAAGTTTCCAAACTTAAACAAGGGGCAGTGAGGAAAGTTAATGCACACCCACAGGAGGTACAATGTTGTTGTACATCAGGTTAAAAGTGAATTAAGCTCCCTTGTGAATGATCTCTGTCAAAAGTAAAGTGGCTTTAACTCACAGTAGCTTAATTAAGCTTGATATCTCCCAAGGTTAATTAATCTATAGCAAGTCAAGGCCACTTTACATATACATCTATCATTCCAGAGGAACTTAATACTCTAATCTATGTATAGTTTCATATTTCCTATTGGTCTGCCTTAAATTTTCCAGGTGTCTCTTGCTGACATAGTCTGAAACTTCCAGTTTCGTGGTTGACACTGAGGGTAACAACGTTCTGCCTAAGACATATCTACCTTTGCAGAACCTCACAGATATGCAAGCCAATTTTAGTCTCGGAAACTGTCCACCAACAACAGAATTCCAGGTCAGCTAATTCACCTAGCCAAGAAATAGGCAATGAGCAAATGTATCTCCGTAACTTATTTCCTCTGCTTAGGCCCAATGTGTTGGTCCTTATGCTTTTACCACAGCTGGAGATGAGACAATAGTGTAGAAGCACCTCCAGCCAGATCCAGGATGGACTAACATATAGGGACAAAATACACTTGTCAGATTTCATTCTAGAGCCTGAGAAGCACGAGGCAGTATTTATTTGTATTCACATTTGGTATGCTGCCTGGGAAAGGTAACTGCAGTTTGTAAGTGGTCCGTGTACTGTCACTTCAGCAGCAAAAACTGAATTCCAGGAAAAAAAAAAAAACTTTCAATTAGATTTATAGTATTTGGTGGTTTTTTTCCTGAAAGGCCATTTAGCCATAATGTTTTCCAGATACTTGATACCAAATGTTGTTACGAACAGTTGTTATGTAACTGATTTAGAAAACGTACACAAAATAGTAAATAATGAGAGTTGGAAGACCTATTTAATATATCTGTGAATTATTTAAACACAGGAATAGGAATAAATACATTTTCTGAGGGATACACTATCATGAGACAAGTTCCGACCCTCAAATTTATGCAGAAAACCATTTGCTCTGTTAGTGCACCATCAGTAGGAACATTTCCTAGAACAAGCAGCCGAGCACTCTACTCACGCAGTGCCTCCAGACCTCAGTAACATGCGCACTAATGAGGCACGACTGCGCGAGGAAATCAGCTGTCTTAAGCCTGGCTCTTTCCAGCACAACAGGAAAACACTGATCCTATTTACATGCAGCAATACTTGGTGGTAGGAGTAATGAGTAAGAGAAAATACACTGGGACCTCCTTTACTTCCAGTGCATGCAGAAGTTGATTTTCTATGTAGTCTTGCGTGTCTTTATTCAGCTCACAAAGAACAGGTTTATTCATTTCCATCAGTAGCTCCAATACTCCAGAGCAGCGATGCTGGTTACTGTTCATGCTACATACGATTTCAATGCTACAACAAAAGCAAGAGGTTGTTGTGCCTGGGATAGACTTATGTCAACAGAGCTAGCAACACTGTAAGAATAGCATTCTGAAAAAATGCATAGATTATTTGTCAATGCATAACCTAGAGAAAGCAAAGGAGAGGAATCTGTGCTGAAAGCATTATAAACACAAGTCTTCCTCTGAAAGAAAGTTTCTCAGTTAAGAATTAAGTCAAAACCAGTAGCTACAGTGGAGACACAGGACCAAAAGAGCACAGGAAAAATTTTCCCCAAACACTGGGGGTCTCTGGTCCCGGGGGGTAGGAAGGCCTCATCTGTGAAAACAAGGCACACCCAGTCATGAGCATTCATATTTGAAATTTTAGATTTTATTATTTTAACTTTAGTGACAGATTAGAAAATTGGAAGGTGCATTTACAGTGCACATGGCTGGTCAGAGCATTTCCCCCGTCAGCTGGCCAACGCTATTACCTGTCCCTGCATACTACTTAGGTGATGCTAGCAGTTTCACACAGGAGATCTTTATCTAATCAAAGCATGCATTTCCATTACAATACTAAACCTACACAAAAAGCCACTAAAGATGTTATTAGATAAATTAGAGGGTTTTAAGTACATCCTTCCTGACTCTTTGGCAGTATGCATGTGTTTAAAACACCCACAGTTGCATTGCAGCAATCCTGGGATAACTCTGCTAAGGTAATAAATCACGCTTAGAAGCGGGCAGTTTCCATCAATTAAGGTTGAGAAAAAGCAGTCTGAAGTGGGCTATACTCAGCCCATGTATTATTATGTTACCAGCTTAACATACAACTCTTCTCCTTGCTTATAGCATTAGAGTGATGAAGACTTTCCAAACATTTTCTCTGAGCTACTCCTTTGTGTCCTAAATCAAATACAGTATCTCCTACTAAAAAAAAAGAGAAGGCAAATTTAAAATTCTTATTGCATAAAAGCTCACCATTGGGGTTTGAGTGAATTATCATTTTTGATGGAAAAGACAGAGTAAATAAATCAGATGAAAGCTTTCCTTTTATGTCCGGCCATTCTTTGTCCTAATAATAACAGCTGCCTGCCAAAGAATTAATTGCCCTTGACATTTGTTCATCACAAAGCTTCTTATGCAGCCTTTATAGGACTATGCAATGTAAGCACTGAAGTGACCAGTTGGAGACAGATGACTTCCTTTTCCTGATTAGCACAACACAAAATTCAGTTCTCTTACTTCTCTCCTGAAAGGACTTTAGTTCAATTACTTCTCATTTTCAACAACAAGGAATAGCAGACAGTGCAGGAGTTTATAACTGCTTTTAAAATAAATTAGATTTTGAAGTCAAACTGCTGTCAGGACACTTCATGATTGTTATAATGAGAGCAATGAAGAATCAGGTCTAGTAGCTTTGCTTTATCACAGAAATGAACATTCAGGTGAGAACCTACAGCATCCTATGAAATAACAAAAACCCATGCTCCAATGATAAAATATTCTTGCACAAGTAGTTCTCAACTGTCCACACATCATCTTTTACATAAAAGAAAGAACTGACAGACTAGATTTGTAGGGACACTGGAAATATATTGTGTTCTGCAGCTGGCATAAGTAAGGATTACCTGTTTCACAGAATCACAGAATGGCTGAGTTTGGAAGGAACCTCTGGAGATCCTCTAGTCCAACTCCCCAGCTCAAGCAGGGTCACCTAGAGTGTGTTAGACAGGATTGTGTCCAGGCAGCTTTTGAATATTTCTAGAGAAGGAGACTCCACAACCTCTCTGGGCAACCTGTTCCAGTGCTCTGTCACTCTCACAGGAAAGACGCTTTTCCTTATATTCAGGTAGAACTTCCTGTGTTTCCGTTTGTGCCCATTGCCCCTTGTCCAGTCCTTGCTGGCTGAAAATAAAGTCTTCTGCCACATTCTAGATGTTCAACTGTTATTAGTCATTAAGTTATGACAAATAGAAATTGGGAGGGCATGATCTTGTTTAGCAGAGAGCTGAGCGCTAGAATGCCTATGTCTATTCATAGCCATGCCACTAATTCAGGAGTTGACCTTGGACGAGTCACTTTACCACTTAAGTCCTTCAATTTTTCATCTACAAACAAGGGATGATAATGTCATTTCCTGGGGGAGAAGGAGGAGAGCTGTAGGAGGTTTAATTCAATGTTCACAAAATACTTTGAGATTTCTAGATAATACCACAATTGAAAGGCAAAATATCATGATAGTGGCAGAGATTTTCAATCTATACATGCTTTACAGAGTTTTCATACTTCTTTTCTTGCTTCATCTTGTCTATTCTCACATGATACCAGAAATTCTTAGTGGAATACAAGGCAGACAAGAACTCTAGACAAGCAGATCTCCTCTGATGCCTGCAGCTAATGTATGTTGTTACAACTGCATGAACATATTTTTAGAAAAGTTAAAGCACTGCAAAAGGGAAAAAAACATGAGAGAGATCAAGTTCTTAAAACTAAGTAATGCTTGTGTTCTTAGAGCATTAGACATACCACTGCTGATAAAAAGTCTAGAAAAGTGATGATACAGGCCCATTACTGCCACTTGCCAAAATATACAATTAAGTGTTATTGATGCTGAACATACACTATCCCAGTCCAATGTAATTATGTGGCATCAGTAACCCAAACAAAGCAAGAAAAACAGACCAAAGCATACTTGTGGCTTTCAAACACAAAAATGGCTAGTAAATCACAAAACATGTAACATTCTTTTTACCTCGAGTCCCCTAACTGTTGAACACCATTGTTTTAGTTAGAATGAAACATGATTTAAACAGAAATGCTATTCAATCTTCTGAAACAAAACAAATCCACAAGCAAATAGTATAAAGCATTGCATATAGTCAAATACAGGAATCCAAGAGCAAGAACATGACCTGAAAAGCAGCAAGTACATTGCATTTGCATAAGGGCTATAATTTACTGTGTTAGTAAAAGACTTTACAGGGATGACAGGCTAACTGCATCCTTCCCAGAACACATTACACTAGTGATGTAGTTTGATGAACATTCTTGTGTTAATGCAGCCTGTTACAAGTTTTTTAGAAAACATCTTTTTTTTTTTTTGGGGGGGGGGGGGGGGGGGGGGGGGAAGCTCATTTGTCCCCTGCCTGTATTCACAAAAAAATACCAAAATCTCATGAGACTTTTTCCATATAGAGCTTCTAGCACAGCCTGGAAGCCATTTGAACAAATCTTTAAAATCTGTATCATTGAAAGATCCCATGTCCCATGTGGTGAACTGCAGCAATAAGGAGCAGAGAAATTATTTGGGCAGATCCTTTTGTGTTTACTCATCCCCAGGAAGACGGGATTTTCTGTTTCCCTAACTTCTGTAAATCAGATCGAATTCAGAGGACACAAAAAAGAATGTTTTGTTAAGCAGTCCTTACCCCCTGAAACGATTACTGCTGTAACTTCTAATTATGCCAAGAAAATGTTATTTCCAGCTCCTGTCACTGCAGGTTGCCCTCCCCTTACTCACAAAGTGCAGTGCTCTCCTGTGAGCACACCAACCTGATCTGACCTTTGCCGTTTTGTCACTTCTCACAGCTGGTGAAAATTTTGATGTTATTTAAAGGCTGGAAATGATGGAGAAATGCAGTATGGCTTTCCTGACCTGCGGTGAAACCCTGAACTAGATTTTAGCTGCTGCAGTGAGTTAGTTAAAGGAAAAAAAAAAAAAAGAAAGAAAAAAAAAGAAAAGAAAAGAAAACTCAAAGAAAAACAATGCACCTTTTAAAGAGATTGCGTAAGCAAAGCTCCTTGAGAAGTCATTCGAGCTGGCAAGTGTTGAGGCAGTAAAGATGCTTGACAAATCTGTTTCAGGGAGCTAAAAATGTGCTACACAAGGAAGCTGCTATCTATAGGCTTCACAGAGACAGCTGCCTGGTCGGATTCAAAATCAATCTGTCCTTGTGGTGACAGTCATAAGGAACTCGTACAGTACGCAACCGTTACAAAAAATACACCATTTCTCATGTGCTCACAATGCCCATACTATATATAGACAATGTAGTCTTATCTTTTTTTTTTCCCAAAATATTTAGCCTCTCACACTATACTCACTGTGATACTCTAGAGATCACATTAAAGTATGATCAAATTTATACAGACATTATCCTACAGGTAAATATAGCTTAACTAGACTTTAAAAAAGAAATACAGAGATTCACTGCTCATCAGATAATGTCTTCAACAACCAGATTAAGACGCTTCAATATACACATCATATTTTCAATATTTATCACTATATTTTGCCTTGGAAGGTACAGTTGTTACAAAGTGTCTACAGAGGCTATGATCTCAGAAACGTCCAAAGGCTTCACAGTTAAATTCAGGGAATGAGCATAAAACTGATTTCATAGGAAAAATAAATTCCCTTTGCAATTCCTTCCAAGATTTGGAGATTTTTGCTGATGGTGAATAATACAAATTCCCAACTTATTTGCAATTATTCAAAGTCTGTCTTATAAAATAGAATAAAACCTTATATTAAACTCATCTTCAACAGATAGCTATGACTCAGATAGAGAATATAAAGCGTTTTTAGCTATTTCTAAACAACAAAAAACTCCCAAAGAACAACAATAAAAAATGTTATTAGAAATTACCCATTGCCTACTATTTATTAGTAACTACAAAGATAGTCATAAAAACTATAATAGATAATGATTTTTACTTGTTTACAAATTACCTACACTAATTGGGAATTAAAAAGTTTTTAATTTTTTATTCAATTTTTTAAGAGACAGCAAGAGTCAACAACATGCTCTCTATAGTAAAGGATATATTAAATAGTTGTGAATGGAAAATTCTAGGAAACTATGTTTGGTGATCAGATAGGAAACCTTTGCAAAAACACAGAACATCTGTTAGCACTGATTCCACTAAGGGCTCAGGTGCTACATTCATCTGTCTTTTTTTTTTGGGGGGGGGGTAGGATACAATAAGCAAGGAAATAAAGAAAGCACTGTGCTGCATGGCACATCAAATTGCCTAATTAAAAAAAAATCAAGGCAGAAAGCCAGATTAATATCCTGACACAATGCTGGAAAAAAAAAGGAAAAAAAAATGCTTGTGAAAGCATGACTGCAAGAGTATAGCTTATAAATTCTTTTATATGACCACTTGGGAGACCCAGCTGCAAAGGGATATCCCCAGCTCATTTTTCCAGTCAGCTGAAGTGGAAGACAGCTCAAATTCCCAGCCTCCAGGGTCCAGCCACAGCTGGCACTACATTTATCAATGGACGCCAAATCTACTCTACAGCCACACACACACACACACACACGCGCGCTCTTTCACACATATTTCAGAATCCATCTAGGACAGAATTTCCTGCACATTGTTGCACACATCTTTCTCACTAAAAGTGAGGCCAAACAGCTGCGATGCCACCAGCCGCAGCAAGAGCAAGCCCTGACACCCTGCAGATGTGCATGCCCTGCCCCTTGACTCTCCTCTCCAATGCTATGAAAGAAAAAGAAAGGTAAACTAAATTTGAAGGAATGCAAAGAGAGACTTTTTATTACAGATAGAGAGAAAGAGAGAGAGAGAGAGAGAAAGAAAGAGAGCGCACACACAATCCATGAATTTCATTTGCAACACAGACTGTGTTAATGTATGTCTCCTCCTCTCCTCTCTGAATCAGGAGCTGCTCTACCTGAGCAGCAAGATCGAGAGAATAAATAGTCTTTTATTAAGTTTTAGTTACTGTTATATGAGTCATTTTACAAAAATATAGAAGTATAAAGTTATAAAAGTGTGGAAAGTCGCATATTCCATTGGCATTTAATATAATGCTTAGACCATTAGGGCTCAACCATGCAAGAGTGACCATACAGTCAAATAATCTATGTTTATCCTATCATTAGTCAAAATCAAAATCATTTATTGGTATCACCCATTGTCTGCTCAAACAGAAATACTTAACAATTGAGTGACACACATATATTGTATCCAAAAATCTTCTGACTGCCATTCCAAAAGCCCATCACTGCCTACTTAGCACCTCAGTACTTGGAGCAGTAATGAAATCCGCATCTATGAAAGATGCACGTTATCCAGAGAAATACATTTTTAAACTGGAAATTCAATGTCAACAACAATCTTCTCATAGTGAGAGTCTCTGCTAGACCAGGGCCTATTTAAAAGCTCTACAGGATGTTAAAAGTTTCATTGATTTTTCTCTCTTTGGCTCTCAGTCAATTTCAAAGTTAGCATAATTCAGTATCTTTCTACTAGCTCCATTAGAAAGGAAAGGAATCAATGCTTCAATCTATGCTGCCTTATTGGAAAAAGTAATTTAATTTTACATCTGAAAGTGTGCCAACATCAGCATAAAACCATATACAATAAACACAAAATTTAATTTATATACTCTGTATTCTGTCAGGCTGGAATGAGATGTCTTCTAAAATCAATGAGAGCGTGTCAGCATTTGCTCTGAAGTGGTTTACATATATCCTTTTTATTCCAGGATTTTATGTCCAAGTTGGAGTTTTTGATGATTTCCCTCTTAACAATACAACACTAACAAAACACTATTTAGAAAAAATCATGTTGCAAGAGAGTTTATTACAGTAAGCAAGCTTTGCCCCTAAAAGTTTAGACATATCATTTACTTACCACTGATTCTTCTCCTACTTTTCCTGTCAGTTAAAAATATACTTTCATTGTTAACATCCCTTAACCTGAAGAGATGTACTGTACAAACTAAATGTGTCCAGAAACAAAAGTTCAGTAAGAATCATTCTGTGCAGAGCATCTATTTTATTTCAGATCAAATCAACACAAGTAAGTCCTCTGACTACTGGTCATAAAGAAAAATGTATCTTACTGCATTATAGTTTGCTATCTGATTTCAAACAAATGAAACAAAACACTACTTAGAGGCACATACTGCTCTGTTCATCAACATCTCTACTGTTGATCATCATTAATCTACAGAGCTATTCCCCAAATGATTGTGCTAGTATTGTAATATTTGTTTTTACTTAAACTACTAAAAAAAAAAAGGCTGTAGGCTAGGAGTTTCAAATGACAGTTGAAAGCTTAACTTGTTTCAACCCATTGTAGAAATTTCAAACGCAAAGCAAAACATGCCCCAGAAGATTTATGACCACTGAGTCAGCAGAGAACGTTCTCTCCCTGCTCACTCTCATGAAACGCAGCTCATTGAACAATTGGCTTGGGTGTTTATGCCAGATGTAAGATTAGATAATTAGTCATCTGAGTCCTGGATGTCAACTCTTTTGTGATATAAAATTTATTCCAAATGCACACCATTTATAATCAGTTCACTTGCAAAAGTAGTCTACTGTTATACAGTAATACATTTGACATGTACAGCCAAATATCTGCACCTCGTAGCGTATTCGATTTCTGATTTAGCAATACCCTGCCTGATCTGAGCCCTTCCGGAGACTTTTTTTTTTTTTCTTTCCCTCCTTCTGTAAAATGAGGATAATGATATTGACCCTTGGAAAGCAATTTTAAAACTAGTAATAAACAGTGCCAACAAGGGCTGAATATTATTAATTAATCCAAAACCAGGACTAAGCAAGAGAACTGCAGTTCAGTCACTTGCTCAGATCACCAGAAAATACTGTTGCTCTTTTGTGCCCTTTCTCTTGAGCATGACACACAAAATAATCCAATTTAAAATTAAATATGTAAAGCCTACACAGCATATTTAAAACTAGTTTTACAGATAAACATATAACAAAAAGGGTATTCAAACATTATACACTAGGGTAAACTAAAGACACAATTGGAACCTCAATTTTAAAATTATTGACGTTGACACACAGAGAACAAGACATTTGAGGGGGGGAAAGGGGCTCTAAGATCAGTGTGCATGCTCTGTTATAGGAGTAAACCTCTACTTACTTCAAAAGATCACATCCTAATTCCCACTGTCACTTGTCCTTTGCAGAAATGCAAAGAATATTGGCAGTAGAGTTTTGTTTTTTTTTCTTCAAAGAATAATCAAAATGTTTCAGGCACTCTGTTTCATGTTTAAATCCTAATTGCATTCTATTCTACTGAGCAACATAGTTATTTCAGTCATTCTTAATAAATAACAGTTGCTAGTAGTAGTTAAGCCAACAGAACTGAATTATTTATAGGACTGAGGAACAGAAAGACAAATAAAATGCATTAAGGCTTTCAGTTGTTCTTGCCCGAAAGACACAATGGCAGCTTTTAGACGTTTTTCCACAGGCTAGTGCTGTAAAATATTCTGCTTCCAATCTTAGTCTAAAAAATTTCTGAACCTACCACTTCCCACCTTCAGTAATCACATTCGTTAAGAGCAGTTAAAAGATTTCCTCCCAAATATAGCACATTATTTTTAAAAATTGGCATAGAATTGGATTTCCACAGGTCATATTGGAACTACTATTTAGCATTATTAACCAATAGTTGGTTATTTAGCATGACTCTATATTCTAGTTAATGACATAGAAGTCAGTCATAGTGTTAAACCACTTAAATTTCCTTTTCTCCTTTGCCTATATTTCCTCCTTCCTTATGGTGGGGAAAAAAAGCACAGCTATCATCTTCATTTTATAATGACAACTCCAGCTTCATGTTCAGCATGGAATGTGGAAATCCCAAGTAGACCACATCACAAAACATTGAAAATATGAAAAACAACAAGGGGAGAAGTTATCTTGACAACATTTGACCAAGTATGTCAAATCGTAGTTGAGGTTACACTCTTTGTGGCTTAACAGCATGATACATCCACAAATATCTGTCTTGACTGACTCATGGGATAACATGCTTCTGCCTACCTATCCACAGTACAAACTTAGGGAACATCTTGCTTTCCCGCTATGTACTGACATCACGGGGAACTGCACCAATGTGAAATACATAATCGATCACAAAGAGAACAGAGCCTACGAATGATGAGGAGAGGTTTACACTCAAATGCTGCAGAGAAGAACTGGGGGAGTAGTTATAGCAACACAAGCTTAAACCAAACAGCTTTCCTTTTATATTTCACCTTTCACTTTATAGATGGATCTATTTACAGTAAGACATGCTGAATATTGTACCGTCTCTTGGAAGTGAAAAGAAGAAAAAATTGAAAACCTGGAGAGGTTAAGAATAAAAAAAAAAGTTAAGGAAAAATCATTTTTAGCTCATGTCAGGGTATAAGGATATCAAGGCATCTGAATGACTTCATCATTTGCTAGATTGTAGGAAGGAGTCATAATATACCTACTGTCAAGTAAACTCACGTAACATGGGTCTTTTTGTTGTTCTCTTACTCCTAATTCTTTGGCTTGTCTTCCCAACTCCCCCAGTTAAGAAAGCTACTTAAAATTTGAATTATGATTTTACTGAGACTATTGCATTGAACACATCATAGGCCACATGAGTGATCAAGCTCGGAAGAAAAAGAATATGGATTCTGCTTTGGGTAAAGCAGATCCTGAGCCTGCATAACATACAGCTTGTCTGCAGTATGCATCTATATATAGCTCTTTCTGCGCACAAAGGCTATATGGATTGATTCTCAGCCAGCTGAGGATTTCAAACAAGTCTGCAATGTGCTGTAGTCTCTCCCATTCTGAAAGGTACAGTGAATTATTTAAAACTTAGAAAACGTGTTCTAAAATTGTTTCCAGCACAATTTAAAAACAAATCTATATATATACACTCCCAATCACTGTTATAAGGTTAAATGAAAATAAGAGCTGTCACCTTTTATAGCTAGTAATAACATTACAAAGTAAATCTCATAAGATTATAGAAACTATTTTTCTGCCATGGACTTTTCAACACAAAATCTACATGGCCTTTCACCGTAAATTGAAGCTTTGTTTATGCACAGGACTCAGACTTCCTTAAAAAAAAAAAAAAAAACAAAAAAAACCACACTTGTTTGCTGTAATTTGTTTTCTATGAGCAATTTTGCATTAACCCATTCATTTGTGCCGTATCAGAAGTAATGCTGATGCCCCCAATCCATTCCAGCTAATGTAAGAATAACCCAACAGGAGCTCTTTTTTCTCCCTCAAAGGTACCAAAGAAAATTTGTATCTTCTCCTATAGGCTTATTATTACTAAACTAGTGACTATTTCAGTAGGCAGGCAAGTGCTAAATATAAGAAAGAATCTGTTACATAATACCACAAGAAATGAGGCAGCACACAATGGCCCATAGACAACACAAGCCTGAGTAAAATGGAAATGGAAACATGTGATAAAAATCAGTGTCACTGTTCTCCCTTGGCCTAGCACCCGGGCTTAAGTCCATCCTCCGTACAGCTAAATATACAGTGGAATATGGAGTGTAAAAGTGTGGGTTTTTCTTTTTATGGAAGATAACAAACAACATTATCTGGAAGTTAGTTTGGAGTCTGACAAAAACATACGCAGATCAGAAGATATCTTCCTCAAGCACAACAGAACTTGTTTGAAGCTGCATGAACTAGGATTGTAAATAATACACTAGTGGGGACTGACTCACACACAGTGATATGTAGGCTCAAAGCTTTTTCAAATGGAGCAATGTCACTGTTATAATCAGCAGCTAAGAGAGTTATTTAAGAGTCATACTATCAGCTACAATGGTGTTACGTATTCAGAAAGTAACTGATACATAGAGAGAATATGAAATCAAAACATTATTAAAAAACAGGTAACCTATGGAGATAAATGATTATATTTTATGTATACAGTGCTTTATATATTCCCAAATGATTTATAATCTGAAAATAAATGATTACTTCTATCTGCACTGCCATACAGGCTACCTTAGATGAAAAGCAGCAAATCACTGACAATGGATAGAAAATTAGAAAGCTGTTTTGGACAAGCTGTAAAAATTGGACCATTCTAAAACAACAATGGAAATCTGCATAGGAACTGAAGTTATCCAAGCTAAAATTTAGCCTGAACAATGTGAAAAAAGTCTTGGCTTACTAGATATACAATGGGATTTTCAGTGACAGCAAGAATGGCTAGAATCATCCATCTACCTTGATATCTCATTTACCAGTCTACATCATAATATCTCACCACTCTTTAGCATTATACTGAGACACTGACTTGAAGAAGAATACTCAATGCAGGCCTCTTGACCAAGTGCTAGAACACAGCACTGCTCAGCTTGTATTGATCTGACAACTGAAGTTTTAAATAGTGTTCAAGAAACTTTATTATTATTAATCACATTTAGTAGAATATGCCTAGCTGCTCAGTATACACTGGCAACCCTGCTCACAAGTACACCAGCATACTATAGCTACGGACCACATGAAACCACAGGGCAAGTAGTCAGATTTCAGCTATTCCTGAAGACCCCTCTATCATAATCGGAGCTAAGTATAGTTGAGAGACTTCATCACAATGGAATATAATTGTTATAATCGTTTGCTATTTATTAACAAATCAGCTCTGTCCACAAGGAGGCTTCAGCCTCTAAATCTGAAAGGAGCAGAAGGCCTTGTACTAAATGTACTACCTGCATCTAAACCTCAGCTTTTAGGTTTATGTAATAAGCATAGCTTCTTTCCCATAAGTCTGCTAAGCAAAATAAATATAACGTACTTTATTCAAAAGATGCAGTTGGGAAAATACCCTGTCATCATTTACTGCCACTGACTTCTCTGTATTAGATGTTAGGCGTATCTATTTTCAGTGCTCACAGAGTGACCATGTTGTCTGGGGAAGATGCACTACATAGTTAACACAGGTAGAGGACAAAAATTTCTTTTCTTAGCACTTACATGTATTTTAAGAGAAAGTTGGACAGATTCCAAAGCAAAGCACTGGAAGTTAGAAAATTGCAGGCTTACAGCAAGGCAATTTTAGACCCGTGCAACCTAGTGATATTGCAACAAATTCCATGCTGTCCACTTTTCTAAAGTGTTAGAAACACTTTAAAGTTAAAGGCTCCATATTTAATCAATTGGCCCCATTCTATTTGTAGCTAACACCATTCTGGCTAATGATCATCCATAGAATTAAGGGTATTTTTCAAACCAAAAATGCCAGATATATGTAGAAAAAATCTTTGCATTTCAACTTCTGCAGTACGTGATGATAAATGTTTTTCACTGAAAGCGATCTACATCAATGTTTCATGTTACAACATTACACACACATGGGTGCAGACATGCTGAAATTCGCATAGATCAGAAAAACTTTAAAAAATAACAAGAGACAATTGAACCAGAGAGTCAAACCACAACTATTATTTGCGGTCACATTCCAACAATGCCTAATCTTATGAAAAGATCAAACATGTGATACTACTTCATATATGATGAACAATTTTAAACCTCTTGCTTCATGCTGAAATAAGTTCTGTATCTTTCTGTGGTATCACTCAGAGAAGACACACCTCTCTTTCATAGTTTAAGTCAAAAGGAGTTAGGAAACACAACTGAATTTAATACATTTGTAAAATCTTCCAGCTCAATCAGCATACTGAGTTTAAACAGCATACAGATAATCAACACATATAGTTAAGCAGTCATCGTGCAATGCAACTACATAGACTTGAATTTTTGTGTTTAGCTCAGACTCCTCTCCTCATACAGCATCACTAAAACGTGCATTAGAGTAGTTGGGACAAATATACTTCATCTCCTAAAATATGGTTAAAACAGACACTATATGTTAGCACAGTGCAACAGAGCCACAAGCACAACCTAACCAAGGAGTCTATTGAGGCTATTTTCCGAGTTGTGACAAAGTTACTAACCATATTCATACACTGAAAGAGAAAATAAGCACAAGGGACCTATTATCAGCCTTGATAGCAATAAGGCAGGAAAATAAAAAAGCCCACAAAGCAGTATTTGGCATGTAAAACAAAAGAAGAATAGCAGGAAAAGATAATATTTTCCAGCTGAATCATCAGCAATGGGGCTAAATCACATTTTTATTTTACCAGAAAGAGCTAAAACACCACATAGGTGAAAACTTATCAGTTGATTATGATGAAAACATAACTTCTATTTAATAAAAGATCCTTTAATTCACTCTTCAGCATTGCCTTTTATTTAAAATTATGTAAGTTATGCAAAATTATGTACTTTTTATTCAGCACTAGGACAAAACTCAAACTTTTTCTTCAAGAAAGGAGATGAGGAGGAGGGGAGGCAGAGGATCATATGGAAGACAGACACTGTTTGAAGGTCTTGCTCTGCCTGAATGAGTACAGGGATCCAAAATTTATTCCCTCACATCCCAGATGATCACTCCTCTTCTGGTCAAGAACCAATCTCCTTTTCAAATGATAATGAATTAACTATGCAAAGTAAAATAGCTGCAAAGAGATATAACAGTTATCAGAAAAGCTTGACTTCACATAAAATTCTTGGCTGGAATAACTCAGGTCAGGAACTTGAGACACCTTCACCTGAGATTAACATCTTAATCTCCAAGTAATTATGGGTAAAAGATGGGCTGCTTAATACCTTGCTTATAAAAACCTACTGTGTGCTCACATAATGAATGCACAGCAGCAACAAAATGTGTAATAGTTAGCAATACTCTGGGCAGAATTCACTACACAACACCTGTAACTGTTTTTTTTTTGTTTGTTTGTTTGTTTTTTAAAGTATGAATAATAACCACAGAGTCCTTGGGAAAAAAAAACAAAGGAAGATTACTAAAACAGGAAATCAAAGGTCACACAAACGAACACAGAATCTCCATTGTTAAAACATTGTACTATTTTGTAATAGGAATATTTTGAAAATAAAGAAATTTAATCAATTCTGCCCCAAAACCACACAGCCAGTACAAACTCTACCAAAGATAATGGCCTTGAAAAACTAAAGGAACATACAGAGCCTTCTGAAAAGCAGCGTTCTGGACTAGGTGTTGTAGTAAACTAGAATAGCAATTACATATCACAGAAGAACAAAAGTCAGAGGAAGGCAGTCAAGTTAAGATTAAAACCAAGCACATTTTCTAAGTTGGTACAGAGAATTTTGCAAAAGAATTTAAGAATTTAGACAGACCATAAGAACAGCCATGAGAGTGCTAAGAATTTTAACCATCAGCAAGCACCAAATGTGTGTGGGGGGGGAAACTGTATTCTAAATCCACACTGAAAAACAATGAATTATTTTTGTTGGAAGTAGCTGTAAAAGATTGCTAATATTTTGCAGATGAATCTGTTAGAAGTACAGTCAGACAGCACTAAGATTGCCTCAAGGACAGATAGCTTTCAAAGAAAACTACAGGAGGCACACCAGGGCTCAAGTGAGCTTTGTAATTATGCATGGAGCCAACATAAAAGACACAACTGTGATCAATAGCAATTTTTTAGATTGAAAATAATATTATATCATGACAAGAAAGCTTAGGAACACCAGCTGAGCTGAGAGATAGTACAAGGACAGTTACTGTTAAAACAAGATTTAAGTTATAACAACACAGCAGTAGTAAATCGGAAGACGTAACATGACAAGAAACTAAGTATGGTTCCCAGTTCTGCATCTGACTGATGACACTTCTTTCAGTAAATCATTTAATCTCTAGACATCCATCCAACCAGCTGTCAAATAATTTTATTACCCCTTAGAACTCTGGGGAAGTACTCTGAAGCTTAATTCGTCAATACTTGGAACATTTGTTTAGGACCTTAGGTAGAAGGTGCGGGGAAAGGACACTGTACTACAAAGCGCAGACCACCTAATAAACGAAGCGCGCATTTTGCAGCAAATGTTGCGTAATTCCTGTTGAGTACTACACACCAGAATGATCCGTCAGGTTTTTATGAGGGGTATGGAACTAAGTTGTTTTATACAGTAAAATGAAGGCACAGTTACAAGAAACATGAACATACCAACACTATTGGCATCTGGCTAGCATGAAAACCAGCAGCAGTAAAGACGTGGCAGTATGCTCCTCAGCATAGGGCAGCAACCAGAGCACAGTCCTTCCAGAGAGCTAGAAATACATCCTTGTTGTTACCAAAGGCATAAAGTCAAAGCAGTCAGCCCTATGCTTTCCTGTAATAGGGCTGCACAAGAGAAAGCACAAAATACATCCCAATAAACAAGCATTGCCAAATAGGAAGAAAAATTGCTTAGTAAAATTAAATATACCACCATGACAGACTTAATTCTGTGAAACTTCTCTTGCTAACCTATAAAATGTCAAAGGCCTTCAAAACCACATTTCATCATCCATTCAGCAAAATATCACTTCTAGGTGTCTTTTACACTCATTCTTCTAGAATTTCTTCTGGAAAAAAAAAATCAAAATTCCTTTTAGTTCAGTGCATTCCTCATCTCTCTCACTTCTGTTCTAACTCCTGGGCTCCACGGTGCCTCAGGACTTTCTCTTTTCCTTCACCTCATATCAGTAAAATGAGAGCTGTGGTCATAAACCAGGAACATCAGTGCCTCAGGTGGGATAGATATGCAGCTGCTCCAATAAAATATAGACAACGCAGAAAGAATCCCACTTCATCCATGCAGTCACAAATACTGTTCTAAAAATTACTGAAAAATAACAGATGGAAAAACAATAGGGCTGTTGAAAGATAAATGTAGTTCCCAATCTTTTCTGAAGTCACTGGGAATGAAAAGTTAAGGGCCTGATTTGGCATGAGCTGAAGATAACCAGAACTTCCAGAAAGCCCAATGAATTACTTTGTATAATTAAATTCAAGTCTTCCCTTCAGTACCAGAAAAAAAAAAAATCCTCAGAAAAGTTTTACAACCGTAAAACATCATAGAGTTGTATATGTGTATAGAAAGGCATGTTCAGTCCTACACCACTAGTTTTAGCAGTTAGACATACATTTATTATTTTGTTTATTATTTATTATTCTCTATTTCAAAACAAAAAAAACTTATTCAAATTAGATCAATAGACTGTAGCAAAATCAAATAAGGAGGAATGCAAAGGCAGCAATGTGAACTCCTCAGGGACCAGGGATATTAAATAAGTATAACATTTTAAAGCTCTGCTATAAAATAATGGACTGGTGATAAAAGTACCATCCTTTTACCAAAGCTCTCTGTGTTTTCTAACATTCAGCCTGTTCTTTTTGATTGTGGCTAGATTATATAATCAGCCATGCCATGTTTTTCCTGAAATCATTCATTTACATTACAAATTTTTATTAGTACCTAAGACAGCTATAAAATCCCTTGACGATGCCCAAATAAAGTACAGAGAGGTTGGGGCCTTAGCATTCATACATTTCAATATGGGCTAGATGGTGATGAAACAAAATGCTTGTAACAATAAAACAGATTAATAAGTTCAAGCAACCACAAAACAAAGAAAGGGAAAACAGAGCACATAAGAATGCAAATCTCCTTTCCTCTGCTATCGAAAGCCAAAACAGAATGCACTGTCTTACCCGCAAGGACAGCCTGTGGGGAGAAGTCTGAAAAATATAATGAACAAAAACTATCTAGGTCCCCAGTTTATAGTTACATATATTAATTCTTGATATTTAGCATAGTTTGTCAAGAACAATGCAGTATTGCTCAATTCATGTGTCTCTTCTGCCTTTTAGCTGTGAGTTACCAATATATTAGGAAAAAGTGAGCTAAATTTAGAAAACCCAGAAGCGTATATTACATATTTTCTTCAGGTTTCTGATCCGGTGGGCTACATTTTGTTACATTTTCTTTTTTCTTTTAAGTAACTGTGTCATCTGTCTCCTCATTTTCTCTCTAAATAAAACTATGAAGATTTTATTATTCTGCACCACAGTAGCCATAGTCCAGGGTACAAGGGAAAGGAGATTCCACATTTGATGGAGGACTTTGGATCCCTATGTCTATGCTCCCTCAGGGATGACTTGGAGGAACAAAGAAGTATTCCTTCAGTGTACTTCACCTTGTAAAATGCATTGCTTTGATCTTTCTGGCAAATGGCAAGGATAAAAGTGGAAAAAATACAAACAAATATTACCATTTATAACAATTTCTTAAATTCAGAACTATTCTGGCTACAAAGAAAATGCCTATTTTGACAGCAAATTTCATTTAGGCTGGAAAAGGAGGTATTTTTGGTACAATATGCTGAGCTTAATATGATCCTAACTGAGAACAATGCCAAATCTTACTGATTTTAACACGTAAGAGATCAAAGCTTTTCTTTCATGTTCAGCAATGGTTATACAAGGCCTGCAAGAAAAGAGAACTATAGCATGTAATAAGACAAGTAAAATCTAAACTACTGAGTTATTCAGACATTTCCAAGACCAGCTTACTCAGCAAAAAATACTACAAAAAAAGAAAAAATGTACATTTTTGAATAGAATAGTTGAGATTAATTTGTATGCTTCCTACTATAGTAATAATTAAAAACATTTTAAAATAATGTGACTGTCTAAGGCATTTCCTTCATAATAGAGATTGACATATGGATATATTCTCCTTTCAGGTTAGCAAGTATTTCTCTTTCGTTGTAGCTATTCTCTGGAACTCATTGAAGTAAGATAACTTCCAGAATAAAAACCAGGAAAAGAAAGAAATGGTGAGCAGCATTAAGTCAGGAGGGTAAATACTTCTGCATCCCCCCCACAGCCTTTGATATGGGATCAAGGCAGCAAAAAATAGTCAGACATATGTATTTCTCACCCCTCATGATTCAATATCTTTCCTGTCACGCCTATCCCACCTTCTAGCCCCTACAGTGCAAATTGACTCATCTGATCACACTTATAGTTTGTGTTGTCCAAGTCTGAAGAGTTAATTATTAACAGAGAAGACTTCTCGATAGTTTCTTTAGACACCCTACAAGGACAAACTATTTTCCTCTAATAGGAGCTGCTGTAACGTGTGTGTGTGTGGGGGGGGGTTAAATGGACAGGAAATAGAAGAAATTAGAGAACAAAGTCCTGGCTGCATTCCTGGATGTTTGATACTCAGTCCATTTTTCCTTCAAAGTTTTACTACTGGAAATAAAATGTCTGCTAATGTATCATATTTCAAAGAATCTAAAGCAGCAACAAATTTTATATATATGTATAAGTATATATATATAAAGATTTCTCATTGAAGATATTTATTTATTTATTTATTACTATGTTGTTTCCTGAATGATCCCTTAGTAAGGCGGCGACTTAAGGAGACACAGCAATTGTATATATACATAAATCTGAAATTGAGTAAGACTATTAGACTAAGTTTGTCCCACTGCTGGCTGGGACAGAGTCTTCCAGCGGAAACTGTAACAGCTACCAGACTGATACAATACTCAATCTTATGCAAGATGGATATTTTAACTTCAGAAAACATTCTTAAAGCCATTCTACAGAGCTATTCCTTCCATCATCAGCAAAATCTTTAAAGGCTGTTCATGCATAATAACATAGCACGGAAACATTCACAGAGTCACAGAATCAGTAAGGTTGAAAGGGACCTCTGGAGATCATCTAGTCCAACCTCCCAAAGGTTTCCTGATGCTGGTTCCACTCGGGCTTGAACCCAGGACCTTCAGCATGTAAAGCATACCTGATAACCACTACACTATTCTTCTACATTCAACAGTAATATGATTTTATATAAAACTAGACAAGATTAAATAAATGTACAGTGTAATTGAAAAGCTCTGCTAGACCCAACTTGATATAGTGCATCATCATACAATGGGCTAGGTAATGAGTACTTATGATTTTCCCCCTCCCCATTATGGCCAGTAAATTCAAACATTAATATTTCTTATAAAAGAAATTTCATCTGCTAGAGATCTAGGTGAAGCCTAATCCATTCACCAGAGGATATCAGGATTCACAGTGACAAATGCAGAAGAGACTTCTAGGTATCACCCATTTGCTTTTTTGACCAAAAAACCAATGTTCCATTACCAATTCCTGTGTTTAAAAGATCCAGGATAAAAACAGCAAGAAGCATGCACCATAGCAGTTACTGAAAGGAGTTAACTAAAAGGACATGGAAAAAAATGGCAGAACAAAGTTCCAGCATGCATCACAATGTTCATGTCAGGATGACTCCTTTCAAGGCATATTCTTTCAGCGATTCCTGTACTCTTACTGGTTATAATTTAACTTCCATTGGGGGGTTGGGTGGGGGAGAGACATTCAGATTAATAGAAAAATGAAAGATCAAAATATGAAGAACTTGAAGACTGTGATAAAAAAAACAACAGATGGCCAAAGACTGAATATACGCCTCAGTTCACTTCTGGGCCTGTGGTACCATTCATAAGCTAATGACATCAGCAGAGCCTCTCAAGTGAATTACGGTCCTGCATACACTCAAGGACTGCTTATTATCCTATACATGCTGCAAATGAAATGTCTTGCAAAGGCAGTGGTTATACTCCAAAACAACACTCAAGCTGCAGCCATTCTCTAGTACCTGCTGAACTCAAGAAATAATGCCTCTTTATTTTTTCCCCTCCAAATAAATAATACATAAACCACTGCAGTTGCAATAGAGATTTTCATTTTAAAAATAAAAATGTCAGAGGAAAGTAACCAGACGAGAGCAATGAGAACGATAAAGTTTAGAGAATGTGACCTATGGGGAAACGATGGCATATAAGGAAACATGATAGCTCACATGCAAAAAGATGAAATAGATGAAGACATGATATTGTTTTCTGCATTTAAAAGGAATGGACAAATAGTATTGAAAAAAAATTAACAGGCAAGATTTAGACTAGGCAGTAAGGAAAACTTTCCACCTGTAACTAAAATTATCAAGAACTGGAATAGAAGACCACCTAAGGAGGTTGTAGGATCTCCACTACCAAAAAAATTAGAGAAAAGGTTAGGACATTACTAGTCAGGGTATGGTTTAGATTTAGCTTGATTGGTTTAGATTGATACAGTTTAGATTTCTACCTTGAGGGAGAAATATGGACTAAATGACCTCCTGAGTTTTTTTCAGCCCTATTTTCTATGGTTTCTATATTCTATTAAAAACATGTGAAATTTCCCTTACCTCTTTTCCTTAAAAGGAAAGAGGGTAATTCAAGAGACACAATATCTCCAGAGCATAGCCCTTATTAATTAACCTTGTAACGTAACCTGCAGTAACATTGTGCAATGTTGTGTACCCCTCCAGTGCCTGTCCTACATAAGAGTGTCTTCTGGCTACAGAATTTAAGGCCTGATCACAAAGATATTTGTTTGTCCTAACTTTCACTGAAATCAATAGAAATTTAGATAACTGATTAAGAATTATAATCAAGCCCTTAGTCCAAAGCAACAGGAAGGCATGCTTTTAAAATCAGATCTCGTTCCTGTTGCTTAATCATTCAAAACAGGCACTAAATAGTATATTGACTTACTATGAAATATGGAACATCATATTCTCAGATCCAGAACCTCCCTACCTCATATTTTCATTTAACACCTACAGAAAGAGAAGCCAACACTCTACCAAAGCAGAATCTACCAATCACTTATACTGGTGATAAAATGTTATTATGGTCATCTCTCAAACTTCCTCATATATGGCTATAAAAAGATACAAGACTGAAGAACCACCCCTCCTACATCCATCTGTACAGAGTGATTCTGTAATGATTTTAGTTCCTATAAAGGTGGTCTTTCCAATTAAAAAAAAAAAAAAAAAAAAAAAAAAAAAAAACTCCCTCCCCCACTGCCCCCAAAGAAGTCTCTTCAACGTAGATACCTTTTGCTTGAGCAACATCCTTTTGCCTTTCCACTGTTCTCATCACAGTGGGTAATAATCAAAACTGAGAGACTTAATTACTGTACCTTTCAAATAAGTCTTTAATTTTATATTTGTTCTTTCTACTGAAATGCCCATGAATCAGAGGGTCATTTTAAGCACAGAATTCAATTTAATTATACTCACAGGCATTTTTGTCATAAAACAGGTCAACTTATTTAAAAAATCTTGATTTTGAATAATGGAAAGTCTGGCACTCAATCCAGAAGAGTCGCATTGAAAAATCTCACATCCATTTATTTAGATTTCTTTACTAAGCTTTCACTGCTTAGTAAAGAAGCACTGAATAAATATGATAACCTGAACTGAAACTACAAATTCACCCCCTTTGCTTGCTGCTGCTCTCTCTCTCTACTTCTGCATCTGGCTTCACATAGCTCTCATGTTCATGCACTGTTCCTTCTGCAGCTCCATCATTTAGTTTGCCAAATGACAGTGCCTAGAATCCTGATTGTGACTTTTCTGTCACTCAGCACTTCCAAGGAGAGTATTCGAGTCACTTCCACACTAGTGAAAGCACATACAGAGTAAAAGAGCTAGGAGGCAGAATACAAAGACTGAGTAGGATAAAGAAGTGGCAAATGCAAAGCCCAAAGCAATGGATGGCAGTAATAGCAGTGTGGTTACTTGACTGGAAACAAAGGGTTTACTTAACAACACTCTCCGGCGACAATGCTTTTACTCTAGTCCTCCATGAATACACAGAAATATACTGATATGTGTTAGAAGGCTAAGTATCTGAATGGCCATTTCTTGTATTCCAGTGGAATTTCAAATGATAGCTATTGTGCATAATAGAATATGCTCCCTGACCCAAAGAACCTGCAATTTAAATATTTAAATTGTCAGTCAAAGGGAGAGAAAAGAAGGGCAAGAGAAGTAAAGTATTAATAGCACGAAAAGAATAATGATCTACCACTCAAGTTAGCTCCAGTTCAGGGGACAGATTTTTATTTAAATGCTGTTTTTATTATTATAGAATTGGGGACAGATAAGAAAACAGAGAGAAGACAAGTGAAGGACAAAAAAGGGGATGCAGAGCAACTTCCAAACACAACCCCTACAACATATGAAGGTGGTGATAAAAGTAAGAAAATCCAAAATGATAAGCTTTTCTAATGAAATATTAGTCTTCCATACATGTCAATCCTTTCAATTTAGTAAAGAGAACCGTGGGGCTATAAACAGAATGCAAAATTGTGCTCAATGGAGAAACTGCTGCAAAACAAAGAACAAGTTGATTTGACACTTGCTGAAGAAATTCATTAATCACAGGAGAAATACTTATGTTTTCAACTCAGAATACTAGAAAACAAAGCAGCTGAATAAATTCCTCATTACATTTCCAGGCTTTCAGCATCAATACAATACAATTTCCTTGAAAAATATCATTAAACAATTTCAAGGGAAGTTAAGAATTAGTGTACAATATATCAGATGTGTCACATCAAGAGATATACAAAATATCATGCAGGTAACATGAAACGTACATCACACTGACACTGGACAATGGATTAAAAATGTTAGATGATACTTTATGTCACACAAAACTGGTAGGCACAACCTGTGTTTGAAATTAATTACATATTCCACTTTTTCCCTGATGAACAAGTAACTGTCTTTAAAAAAGTAGATGATTTGTAATGCTTTTTTAAAAGGAAATTTAGAAAAAAGCAACAATATCTAATCTTAAATTTCTACTGAATTTCTGTTGCTATAATAACATGTGAAGACCCTTTACTGTTGAGGACATCTGTAGCTATTTTTAAAAGCAACAGCTGGATTTGTCTATCTGAATTTCACTCATAAGAAAAAGCAAATTTTTTTAATTTTATTTTTGAATAAGCTTTGTATAATGACAAAAATCATGAGCCCATCAGGTTCAAAAGCTGAAT
Source organism: Rhea pennata (assembly GCF_028389875.1). Taxonomy (NCBI): domain Eukaryota; kingdom Metazoa; phylum Chordata; class Aves; order Rheiformes; family Rheidae; genus Rhea; species Rhea pennata. The sequence goes on from NC_084682.1 coordinate 3,999,826, forward strand.
AATCTCTGATAAAAGAAAAAAACAGTATACTGCAAAACAGTAAAACAAGCAACAACTTGGATAAAAGCAATGAGAGTCTTACTTTCCTCTCAAACACAAACACTTCCCCTCAAACTCGGCACTGGAACGACAAGGACACAACAACTGCTTAAAATGAGATGTTTGATGTCAGAAGATACCTCCTTCACATTCTAAATTTGTCTAAAATTTGGCAATGTAAGACAGCACCAGGTAGCAGACTTGCTATTTTCTGTAGAACAAAGCATGCCAGGCTGTAAAGAATAACTAGCATTCAGCAGAGATGACCAAACATATGTAAAATACAACAGCCGACCATTCTTATCCTTCTCTACAAAACATTTCAGAGGCCCTTTTGCATACAACAAAAAATGGCAGATAAAAAAGCCATGAATTTGTAGAGTTCTCCAAAACATGAATACATATATTTGAAAATGTATGAATCTCAGAAAAATCAGGAAATTTAGACAACAGTTTGCAGTAAGGAATAAGTTGCCTCTCCAGTGGATTCAAAGCATTTCTCAGTATTTGCTGCTGGGAGTCATACCAGGTCATAAAGGTGAAGAAACAGACTCCAAGCAATTATACATCATAAAAAAATAAAGTATATTTTGAAATGTTAAGATGTTTTAGGAGGAGCAAAAGAGTAGTATGCATTGTTTTTACATAAAAGTTAAATACCTGAAAACTTAAAAAAGCAGCAAGCTTAAATTTGTTTTTAGGATTCATATCTCAGTAGGCTTCAGGAAAGTCTCCCTCTTCAAACTTTGAAATGAACACACTGTATTTCAATAGATTTCATGTGCATAGTGCAATAGAAAATAAGGAATTTTAGATTAGTATATGTACTAACAAAACAAGCCAACTAAGTGCTTCTTTGCAACACTAAGCTTGCATTAAGGAGGTGTGAAATTCATAGCAACAGAAACTGAGATATCTCAGCATCTTGCAGCATTAGGTCACATGCAATTTTGTCCCAAAATCATAGCTATCCATAAAACTGGAAATAGAAATTAGGAGATCTGGTCATTAATCTTGTGTGATCCAGTAGTCAGCTCTTCATTTTATGTATAATTGACATCTAAAGATGGCAATAATTTTATTTCAAAACTCACCTTCATAATATGCAACAAAGTAGTTACTATTATTGCATCATAATTTACAAAATAATATCATTATAATGAATTACTGAAGCAGACTGTTCATTCCTTGGGAGGATTAGGAAAGTATGAATTACATCCTGATGTTCATTATTACCCACTGCCATTCATGGCATGGTTTTGAAGAGCCTGGAAAGACCCATATCCCTACCTCTCTTAGGAAGATGCAAGCTATAGTAGAGCAAGGGTTTTTTTAGAACATAAGCCACAAAAGGCTATATAGATTCCTGAAAAATTCTATTCTATGGTTTTCATAAAAACTTGTAACTTATCTACTAAAATCACAAAAAAATAACAGACTCCATTGTGTTGTTGGAAATGCGCAATGCATACATTAGACAGTGGTAGGGAAGGGGGGATAATTGCATATTTTCCTGGTGCACATACATCATGAGAAGAACATTTGTTTTATTTCTCAAATGCAAAAGAGGGCAGGGCATTTTGTGAACAGGATCCAGCATCTTTTTTTTTTTCAGTTTTCATTTTATCTGTAAATATGTAATTACTGTAAATGCATCCAACGCCTACATCTCATCTAAAACAGCACAGAATTGTTTGTATTGCATTTGCTGATCAATAATTACTAATGTCATGCAGAGACAGGTAAATTGCCAGTGCTTTAGCCCAGGACACTTCGTGTTCACACAGACGCCTACTGTTGTATTGCTAACTGTTGTCTTAAAAAGGCAAAACGAGTCTCAACTTTATCTTAATAATTTGCTTCTAGCTGATTGGCCAACACTTTAAAATATTATACTATATCCTGAAAAAAGATAATGAGTGTGACTCGGATGTCAAGATGATGTACAGCCCAGGGGCAGACAATAGTTCTGTTGACATGTTCTAAACTAAATTTATTGGAGAGCTTCCTGAAGAAGAGAGCATTCAATTACTTAGTAAAGTTCAGAGAACATTGGGTGTTGCTGTTCCTCCCTTGGGCAGGAACTCTGTACTTTGAAGGGTGATCTTTTCACTCCTATTAGAGTCTGTATTTAAGCCGTATGCTGGAGAATTGGGAATAGTACTGATCTTAAAGGTGATTTCCACGCTGCTTAATACACAATGTGTGAGGCAGAACAGAAAACATAGACCAAATAGCCCAAGACAATATTTTTTCCACAATTTTCTAAAAGCAGCAAAACAGGACAAGACAAAACGAGATTAAGAGTAGAGATCTGAAACAACTGAAATCCAATTTTTTGAAATTGTACTGAGATGTCTGCCAATATTGCCTGGTGGCTATGTAACTCTCCGAACTCTGCAAGACTAGTGAACATACCTAGGTGCTTTGTTGTTGTTAGTAAGGAAATAATGAAAATAACACAGAGGAAAAACTATCTTAGAATGAAGTCAGGACAAAGCAGAACACTTCTGGTTTAGGATCCATTTAAAGGTTAATCTGAAAGGCCACTAATAAAACTGGAGACTGCAGTGTACTACATCCATCTTCATGATATGAGGCCTACGTACATGGCAAAGCATACAGAACTTAGAGGTGTGACATCTTAGGCAACCTACTTATAGAAGATCGAAAGCAACGTATTTGTTAGGGTTTGGCAAAAAACAAGTAGTTCAAGCAACTTAAAGAATTTGAGAATGACCTTGTCTTAATCAGGTTAGCATACCCAAGGGAGTAGGAGGGAAATCTCCTTACTTAATAAGATCAGTCTTGATTTTAGACATAATAGGGACATAATTACAAGTTGGCGAGGATGATGTGACCTCCAACCCATCTTTTCAATCCTCATCTAAAGATACTTAATGAAGCCAGTGAAAGCAGCAAAAAAATGGGGTGAGGAATAATGATCAGTGCCAAAGTCCAGTATTGAAGGCTTCAATAACGTGGCAAATTAAATGGCAGTTCTATGTCAAAATTTGTGTAACTGCAAGAAAGGAAGCATTTTAATACCGCGTGAAATGAAAATCTGTATCCACTGAAACCTTGCAATGCATTTTGTTAAACAAAAAACCTCACACATTCTTGCAGTTTAACAGCGTGATTTGAAGAACTGTACACCAAAACGAGAAAAAAGTAGACAATAAGCAAATGGACTAGCTGTTCTTTGTAGTAACCTTCATATGCAGCATATATATTTCCAGGTAACTTTCCAAAATGACTAGCCTTTTTTGTATAGTATTTTATATTTACTGTGGCTATTACAAAGTTTTTGGAAATAAACTTTCAAAAATCAGTCTTCAGAAACAAAATAGGACTTTGTTTTTGCACAGATACATCTGTATTTTGCAGTTGTTACCACCTGTTCATATATTTGAATTTGTAACCCACAAAATCTATGGGAGAAGGCTCTTTCAGCTACTACCAACACCTTCATTTTAACAATTTGATAATTTTATGAGAAATATTTCAAAAATAAGAAGCAGGAGATATATACTAACATCAGGAAAAATACTACCATATCAGCATAGTATTTCCAATCAGCTTTCTGAATAATAAGCTTATGTTTGAACAACTTTTTTTTTTTTTTTTCTTATTAAGAATATGGTACAAAATAGACACTACAGGCAAGAAGAGCAACATTTATACTTATTTGTACAACTTAAAAAAATTAAATCAGAATTAAATACTATCAACTCTTCTATTTTTCTGATGTTCAATATCAAAAGTTAGGGAATTACAAAGACAGTATTTGAGTCAGCAGTGACTGACCTTGAACTAGAGCTCAAAATGAGCAAAAACACTTCTGAATTTTTCAGCAGTTACCCATTTCATTTAAAGACTACCAGCATTCATAATACATTGACACTGATCCCCTATGTGCTGAAATTCTAAAAAATTATCTTTGATAAACAAGATCAGTTCTTAACGATCAAAATAACACTAAAACATTACTAAATCTCTTAACTTTTTTTTCCCTGGATGAATTAATAAATATAAACAATGAAACAAAAAAATTTAGAACCTAGTGACTTCAAGATGACATTGCACTCATAATTACTATATGATTACAAAGATGAAATCAGAGATGATATATAAATTTAATGATTACCACATCTAAGCTTTAAATAAATTTAAAATAGTAATAGTAGTAGAAGATATCTTCGGCGGGGGGAAGAGGGATCAATGAGAAGCCAAGAAATCTGTGTGCTATTCTTCATGTCCTTAACAATCTCTCTAGAGATATATACACACACAAAAATTAATGCTTTCAAACTGACAACTGTGGTTAAAAATAACAAAATAAAGCCCTTTTAATCAAAAAGCACTGCCAAAATGTGCATCAGTTGAAACCTGCCACTGATATCAAGCCATGACCAGTCTGATGGTAAAGAATACAATTTAATGTGCAGACAGTGTTCCTAGGCTTATCAAGTCTTTCCTAATCAGTCACCTTTGCCAAAGCTCAAAGCAGTGCTGGTAAGCTTTTCTTGGCGTTCTTTGTTACTTTGAGTTACTATGATATATGTCTACAGAATAAGAAGAAAAAACAGTGGAAAATGTGAAGATCACAGGCATGTTCCCAGGAAAAAAAAAAAGGGGAGGGGGGATACGATTACAGCAAGTCAGAAGTCAGAAGCAAACTTGATATATGAATACCTTACTAACACTCTATGATGAGAGTAAAGAGAATTGTTCTTCACATTATTTGTTCCAATTTGTACCCATTTCAATATCAACCCAAAAAAAGAGCAAAGAGAGCGGAGACAAACTATGTATTTTACTGGAAAATAATAAGGCACTATAAAAAGAGTTTTCCTGTTGTTATGGAAACACAGAAAGCAAAGGCTAGGGAAAAGAAAAGTGAATAAAGTAATTTGAACCGCACATATAAACATGCTCTTGCTTCCTGGAAAAGTGTCCTTCTAAAGGATTTTTTTGCTGCTGCAAAATTAAGCAACTGTAAACTAGAAACTCTTCTACAGATAAAAACATAAGGAATAAAACACAGGGGGAATTAGCAAATGAGCGTTCTCTCTCTCTCTCTCTCTCTCTCTCTTTCTTTCTCTCTCTCTCTCTCTCTCACACACATGCACACACACACACTTGCACACACCTTGTTTGCTGAAAATGCAATAATCTCAGATATTTTAAGTCATGAACAAATTGGTGAACAACAGCATGATTTTGCATTTAACTGCAAAAAAAAATTTATTTTTTCCTTCCCCACACTTGTATTTGTATTGCGTACATGCTGAGCAGGTAGCCAAAGAATTAACTCCATTCTCTGAACATAAGTTAGTTATTTAAAAAATTGATTAAATTGCATTATATGAAGCCACTCTGATCATGCAGAATGGAATGTAAAATAATAATAATAAAAGATATTATCTGTTTTTCTATGGTCCTTTTCATATAAAAACTTAAATTAAAAATACTTCCTGTATAGACATACTCCTAAGTAGCACCAGTAAATATAAGTAAATAATTGTTCACAGTAACTAATAGCAGAATTTGACGTTATAAGTCTCTTCCCATTTACAGTTAATGCCTAATGAACTGGTACAAATCAGTCTGGATAATCTACATTCTTGGGGTGTTATGGAACTTGTCAATACAAAAATGAGACATGAGTCCATGATACATCCTTCACTAAAGAGCACAGAACATTGGCACTTTCTCTACAGAAGGACAACAAATGCAAGTACATTTGGCTCTAATTGACAGCACCTTTCCACCATATTAGAAAGAAAGCTGTTTTTTACTTGAAGGAATGATCACGTACTTATGAAAATTAACAACGAGAGACCATGGTAGAGGGCTTTTCATCATTCCTAAATATTTGAGAGGTAGATTGTAAGTGACATCTCAAAGACTTTATCATCTATTTTTGGTCAAATATTCTGACTGCACATATTGAACTATTATTGTTGATGAGTGTGTAGAAAATGAATTGCTTGTCCTATAAGCATTTTCATAAACAAGTTAAACATTCAAAATAGTCTCTCTTCTTCATGCAATAAAGGCAATAGTTCTTAGGCCTCATGTTATGGACCTAATAGCTTCCAAATTCACAGTGGAAAGAAAGCCATTTTTAGTGTAGCCATCTATCATGAGTTCAGTAGCTTTTTAGTCCCTGCAGGGCAAGGTCTCTTCGTCCCTACTTCTATCATTTCAAACTGCAGAACAGAACAAATTACACATCTAAGATCACTTCTATTTTTGTATTCTTCCTTAGACAAGATTTTCTCCTTTCAAATATATTTTTAAATCCTTTTCGTGATTAAAAACTCTAAATTTAGCCATTTGAACTGTGTTGACAATAATGCTATATTTTAAGAAAAATATTAAACTCTTTACACATAAATATGCATAACCAAAATCAAACAATACTTCATGCAGATGTTACCATTGTTATTATAGAAAGAGACTGAGAACCGCACCGAGCTACTAGCACTGACTGGCTTTCTGGTTCCATGCACTTGCATTCATTTGTTTTAACTTCAGCTACCTGTCAACTGACAAATGTACTTCAAAGAGAAGTAAAACTTGGAAATAAAAACACAGATCTTAACAAGGTCTAAAAGGACTTTCTGGAACAAAATAGGTAAAAGGAAAAGTTACGATTTTTCAAAAGGAAGCATTTTACCTAATTTTCTAAGAACATCCACAGAAAAAATCACTCTGTACTTTTCAAAACACATCAATGTTATTTATGATCATGGAAGTAAGACAATCATTAAACATAGTGGGCCAAATAGTTAAAAGTATAAATTAAAATTCCTGTTGGATCCTTACTTCATAACTTGCAGTAAAATTCACCCCAAAAAGTCCCTGTGGATGACTGCTGGACAGCTTTGTTCTTAACCAAAAGGAGGATAATCACAAAGAAGAATCATGGAGGAAACCATCACAGAGCATGTATTTTATATTAGTAAAGTGTGAGTAGGACTTCAGAATCACTACAATGATATCCACAATTCTCTCTCCCTACTGCACTTTTTTCTAATGCAAAAAAGTCAGTTACAGTCACTGCATAAGACATACAATATACTGATTTATCCCTAATTAAGGATGAACTATGGAAACAACACTTGATTGTTGTTTACCTTTTGATATTTGTTGGCCTCTTTCAAACACAGTGATTTGAAAAAGGGGATGAAATCTCACTAATTGCTCTTAGAGCTGTGTGAAGAGTTTAGGCTTTCTGTTTCTGGGCTTTTGTACAGATGAGCTATGTTTCAGAAGTAGTATGTGTTGCTATGGTAATTATTATTTTACTGAATGATAAACATTCAGAACTGATTTCATATTGTCAGACAGCAATTACACAGATTAGACAGTGTAAACTCACAACTCTGAAATATTTCCAAATTTCTTTTAAAATTCAAGGCATGTGAAAAAATTTCTCTGACATTCCTGTAAAATGAAATACTAATTCAAAGGGCAGCTCTAGCAGCACAGGTTTTCTCTTACACTGGTCTGTGGATACACCACTGAGGAGGTATCTCAGAAGCAGAGACATAGTGAGACAGTTTGGTACTCAAAGGGAAGCACTCAAGCTCCTTATAGCTACAGCCACCTCCTTTTTATCCTTCTCCTGGAGGCTTGAAACCCTTTTCCAGATGACTGTAGCAGCAGTCACAGTAACTAGCAGAGACTGAATGTGTTGGCTTCTACCTTCCATTATTACAGTACTGTTCAGAAGGAAATTTTCTGTCTCTCAGGTGCTAATCATTGAGTGAATCTATGAAAGGAAGATTAATCATGTTCTTTGTCCTGCAATTCCTTCTGCCGCCACAGAACCTCAAGGGACAGAGCACCACTCTGAAAACACACAAACATCTATATGGAGTCAACTGCAACTTTGCTTCCTAGTCTTGTTACCAAGACGCCTGTGCAACGAACCAGAGCTTAAAATATCAACTCTTATTCACAAACCAGTGATTCATCACTTTTATTCCAGATCCAACATGTATTTCAGACTGTCAGGAGTTTTCAGATTTACCTAGCTATTCCAAGTATCTAAATTCTAAACAAAGTAACACGAACATAAAAGCAGTTGAGGAAGAAAAACAGGGAACAGCATGATTTAATTTTCCTGGCAATTTATAAATACCTCAGAAGAAGTACAGAGAGAATATGATTCTATGATTTCTACAATACAGAAGTGATGTTGAAATTCATTTAACCAAAAACATGATACCATTTGGGATTTTATTTGCTATGCCTTAGCTAGGTAAAGAAAGAAATGATAAGGGAAGAAAAGAAAATCAAGAGAGCCCAGGTTTGTGCCTAGCTTTATTACAGGCTTCCTTTGGTAAATCAATCAATTGCAGAATCTCTTTTTTTGTGTGTGTTAAGAAATAATACAGGAAAAGCTTAATATATATATGAATAGGGATGGTGAGAGATTAAATGACAAACCAAAATAGCTTGAAAACACATTGATGAAAAGCACTAGAAAAATGCACAGAACTATCAGTAAGGAAAGTAGCTGTGTAGCTTCTGAACAAAAGAACACCAAAATTCAGTGGCTGCCGCAGTTCTATAGACCCACAGTTGGATTTCTGCTATCATGCAGACAAAAATAGAGAACCTGTAAGCTACATAGGAAGAAAAATTAAACCAACACAAAACAGCAAGGAATTCATAAGATTATTTATCCATATATTTTTTGATCATTCTCATTATCAAGTAAATTATTTTCATAGGTTCACATATTATAGTTTGTAGGAACAAGTCAGTCAAGAGAGGAAGAATGAGTCAGCATTAGAAGACTGATGGAAATGTTAATTTTGAAGAAAGAGTTGAAGGGCAAGAGAAAAACAGTGCATCATTCAAGATCAGAGAAAATATTATGGGCACAGAGGGCCTGAAACACGAAGTGCCGCTGAAGAAAACATCAGACCAAGAAGATGGCAAACAAGTCATAAACAGAGAGGGAACTAAAAGGCTTGGAGTTAAGGTAAAGCCTTGAAAAATTAAGATAAAAGTACTTTTAATTCCAAAAGGAGATCATAATTTACCCAAAGGAGGTCAGGTCATAGCAACATGACTGGAGCAAATGTATAGTATTTGTTATTCCTGTAAGTGATAAGGAATCAACATAATTTTGTCCTTTCACTAGAAGCATTTCATACTGTTCACAAAGGATTTGGCATTTATTCAGGAAAGTCTTGACTTATGTCTTAGCCCCAGCTCCCAGCCCTGTGAATTGTGGGCCTTTTGTCTAACATTATCGTGCCAGCAAAGCATCTAGTTTTTCACAGTAACAATCACCACCTAAAAATCACTAAAGCAGGAAAGATTTCTTATGCCTGTTGGATCAAGCTGTCATATTTGACAAGTATCTGTCATATGGTCAGAATAACTGGGCTTGTTTTCTTATACATGATCTTCTTTCAAGGAAAATTTACTATATGAGAACTACAAATAACAAAAGGATGTGAAATGAACCAGTATTTAGTTACAAGAAAACTTATAATGTCAATTTATTTATTTTTTATTATAATAGAGCATTATATATTTTCCATAAAGCTACTGAAACTATCTACTGGGCTTGATGGTCAAGCTAGTTATGGCTGAAACAAAATGGTGATTCTTTCCTACATTTTGGAAAATTTGTTTTTGTTTTTCGAACTAGGTGATATCTACATACCTGAAGTTTTGTTTCCCAGAGAATAACTTGTTTCCTTGCGCATATAATTCAAATGACCTGTCCTCCACACTACTCAGGTCTACGCTATCTAGAGCAGACTGTACTATCTCCATCTAGCATATGGCCTGGTTGCTCTCTGATCTTTATGTAAATCTAAGACAATTTTTCGAGACTTCTGTAATTCAAAGTGTAGTAATGAATACCTGGACTGTATCAGAGACTTTAAGAGTTGTATTTTTACAGCGTGACATTGCCAGGCCCATACGTTGCCTAACCTAGGGTTTGAAATGAGAATGTACTAGGATTTCAAAACTAGGTCTGCTGCAATGGTATCAGAGATCTGTCCAAAGCAGATGGAAACAAATCAGGTATAGTCTTGCTTGTATCATCTGAAATGTGTAATTCCTGGAGAGATTTACCATTACAACACAGATCTCATCTTGGTAAGAATTAGGCAGTTTACGCCAAAAGAAAACCCAACAGTCAGTTTACACATACGTAATGTGATTAAACAAGGGACCAGGACACGTGAGTGAACTGTGGAGTTAAACCATTTCACAACGGATTAGTAATCCATTGCAGTTGCATGCCAAAGCGGTGAAAAAAGGGAGGGAAATTAGGAAGCACATGAAAGAAAGGCTAAAAAAGTTGGATTGCAGAGAGAACATGGAAATGAAAATAGGCATGTTCGCATCAACCAGACTAGCAAATGCCACAAGAGTTTGAGAAATAAATCTTAATTGTAATTTCTACATCTTGAAAACAGTTACATAGAGGCAGGATTTCGTAATTCTAGTTCAATAAAGCCCATAATACACAGCATTCCCAGAGGGCCATAACTTTAAAATTCAATGGTGAATTAATAAGTCATTCTTTAGGATAAGACTAGCTGCTGAAGTGTTATATGTGCTGCAGTCATAACAATGTCCCTAACTTTCTCCTTAAGATAATTCTAAACATATCTTTCAGCCTTTGCCTGGTTAACTTGCAACTATCACATGTGAGACAGAGCTAAATATGCTAAAAGATATTTTAGGAGTAAACCTGAAAGGAGATTCAGCCTTTTTAAAACTGAATTCTTTTCTACAGTTTAAGACTGTTTCCATGGAGAGACCACAGTACAGAAACATCTTTAGGCCAAGTGATTGCTTTAGGCTTATCTGAATGAAAGCACCACTGCAGGAAGAATAATTGAGGCCAGTTGTTTAAAATTCATAGGCATTCTCCTATACTTAACACACAAGCAATATATTTTCACTGTTTTGATTTGTTAAGCATCTGAATGTTATCTCATTATTTCAAAGTTAAGCAGTGCTATATGTACCTTCTTTTAAATGATACATCTTAATATAATATTTATTTAGGATAGACTAATGTTAGTTGCAAGGATGCCATGATATTGGTTGATGGTGACAAAGTAGCAAACAAATTATATGTAGATAAATAAAGAGAATGCTCATGGGGAGAAAATACCCATCCTAACTTCAGATACAAAACAATAGGCTCTGAACTGACTGTACCTCTCAGGAGCAACATCTTGTAAGCCATAATAAATAGCTCTATTAAAATGTCAGCTTACTCTTCAGTAAGGCAAAGGAAAGCAAACAGAATGGTAGCAATTATTAGAAACTGAATCTCTGTTATGCTATTTTATAAACCCTGAATATGCATGCAACTTGAATACTGCATCTGATTTGGGTCTTGGTCTCAATTTCCTTCTGCACACCTCTTACCTAATACACATGCATACAAACACTAGAATGAGAAAAGGTACAGAAAAGGGCATGATTTTTCTTTTCTGGAGAATTTTGAAAAAGAATCTATTTGCACCATTGTAAGTTGAAAAAATCTGAATCAACAGTGACTAACTCAGCTAACTTCTGACTCAAAGGCAAGTGAATCAAGAAGATATTGCATCTTTTTCAAATTGCAGCAATTACCCAAAAATGGATTTCACACATTCCAAAATATATTTATGATGCCTCATTAACTTGGCATGATGAATGAACTCCAGTAATTGACATTTACTTTACTAGATTTAACTTCTATTACCCTTGAGTTGAGAAGGAAATGAAGAATGCTGTAGGCTTGTAGGACCTATTAGTCCAAGGGCTTTCTTATAGGAGAAGAATTTCAAGAGGTCCTTTCTGCTTTGGGTAAGGAAGAATTATTTACCTGTATCATGACAGCTGAAAGCAATTACCATCTACTAATTCAGCAAAGAGCTGAGATGACATGAATTAGTGTTACTGGTCCGGTGCTTCATATGTCACTACCACACAAATCACCATCAAAATTGCTACCAGCATGCAATTACAGACAAGCAATGATAGGAGGAGTGAGGGTGGAGAACAGAACTCTGAACTAACCCCCTTCCTCCACTAGAATTATTTTCACTGTGAAGATGTCACAAGGAAAAAAATGGTCTTGTAATGGGTAGATATTGTTCCAAGAATAAATATAGGACTTCAATTTTAAGAGAAACTGTCTATTATCCCTAAATTAAAACATATTTACAGAGCATGTGTATGCATGTGTATATATGTTTTATAAAATAGGAAGCAGACAGATGTTCATTTATAGGGAGTTATAACTAAAATAGCCTACTTGCTGATGACACTATTTACCATTAGGTTGCTTTGCTCCATTTGATGTTTTCATTGCTGAATGCTATAACATTGCCTCATCTCCAATATATTTTAATACCATTTTCATAATACCATAAAGAAACTAGCAGATCAGAACATTTCAACAGTGTGTATATTAAGATTTTCATCAGGCAAGAATAACCAAACATAAAGCTAGCTTTTTTGTCAGTGATATCTACCTGTAGGTAGGTAGGTAGGCAGGCAGGTAGTTGTAATCCCCAAAGTCTCTGACTTTTTATCTTATCTCCAGTACAATTGGTCTGAAATGATTCATGCTGCAATAAATAAGTAAATAAATAAATAAATAAAGTAATCTGGGTTTATATTATGCCATATTAAAACTTTGGGTTTTTTTTTTTTTTGATTAAACAATTACAATTGCATTGTTTGATATTTCTATGATAGTCCTTATAGACCTTACTTTTTTCTAACAATACATAGTCCAAGATAGCTGACACTCTATCAATAGTTCCAGACTTGGAAGGATTATAGATGCACTGACAGTTAAATGGAGTTAGAGTCCTCTGCCAAAGACAGATAAGTAGCACGTAGTCTTTGATAAGTACTATCAGAGCCACAGTCTGACAGGAATTCTATTACAACGCTACGAGCCTCATTGCATATACTGCCACTTGTCCACTCAAAGCTGAGCTTCAAAAGCCTTGCCACCAATAAGTGTATTCCATTCCTTTCCTTAATTATACGCATAATACTTTATATTCTAGATCCAAAAGAACTGATCAGGCATGGGGTGGGGGAGAAAAGACAGAATGTTGTTGTAATAGCATAGAGCAATCTAGCTAGAATGCTTAATCTGGTTAGCATTAAGACGAAAATCTGTCTGGTGGCTTTATAACAAAGGAATGAGGTTATGTAGTACAATGCAAATACTTTTTATTTTAAATGCATATGGTCAAGCAGTAATTTCTGTCATATGCTTACAGCTAGTCATTTGAAAGAAGTTTCTATAGAAACATTAATTTTGGCTCTGTGTGTGTGTGTGTTAAATTTTCTCTAAATTCATTTAGGAGCACGAGATCTTCAGTCACAATGATTCTCCTGCACAACAGATTTTTACAGCGCAACCATCCAGGTACACAAACATGAAGACAAGAGCAGAGCATGAGGATACTTTCCAGTATCATTCAGTAAAAGTTGACTGAATTTGCCTGTATGAACATCATGATGCTAGCTTCTGTAAAAATCAGTCATACTTGTACCCACTTAACTGGGTGCTGCCTCATCACACACTCCGTTCTGAAATTCATCTTCAATATCATTTGGTAAAATTACAGAACTCTAGCAGCAAAAAGATTACTGTACATCTAATGAAGAACGTAGATCAAACATCTCAACAGCTTCATTTAGAGTAAGCGTACAATAATTTCCTAGATTATTACCTGCCAAAGCTCAGTGGGTGGTCTCTGAAGGCCTACGCAGTCAGGATTCCCAGGTTCTTAGAATCTTGTCATATCTGTCTGCATCCACCCCCTCAGTGTTTCTAGTTTCCCTTCAAGAAGTAATTCCCTTGCTAAACTGTCACATTAAGATACTGGGATACAGTCCTCCTGCTACATTTCTGAATTTTAGCTTAACCTGATTGTAAAGCTCACTAACAGAACACAAGTAACTGCTACTGCAGTATCTTGAGAATAATTTGCCTTCAGCTAATGAAACTCAATTGTAATCAATAGGGCTTGAATTAAGCATTCATACAAATAGAGAGATAATTGATAGGAAGAATTTATATTCAGTCTGGTTATTTAGAATTAGATATCATCTAGATTTGTTGTTTCATGTTTAGATATTTCTCACAAAAACGGTCAGCTCTGTGTGTTGTCACATGAATAAATTTGGCAAAGTTTAAGAGCACAGCCAGACCTGGCAAAAACATGGTATAGGGTTAGTCACAGGTACTCAAATCAGCGCTTGACTGAATGTACTACATATTATCACTATGTAACTATATATATACACTGTGTGTATATATAGAGATATATAAATACACACAGACGTGTATATATACGTATACACACACCCATATAAAAACACACACACACACATATATATATATATATATATATTTTTTAATCTAAATAGGCATTCACTAAGGTGCATCATACACCTTCTTGAGAGAAGTCTACTTCCTGAATATCTTAAGGCTTAACTCCATTCACTTGCAGTGAAGACTGAGAAAATATCTCTGACTCTTTACTCTCTATTTGATACTCCAGTGATACAAATCACCTGAAAGCATGTAAGTTTTATTTATGTTCATATGACACTCTCTGAAACATGGCCTAGAGGAAGATTTTATTCTTACAGAATTTTCCACCTTGCCTAATTCTGAACATAATAAATTAGCAAAAGAATTTATATATATATATATATATACACACACACACACACGTAGACCTATAGACACACACATACACCAAAGTATCAATTTACTAATTCTAAACTTTCATCCGCTTAAAAGTATTTGTTATTTAAACCAAGTAAAGAAACTAATTTTAATCTTGTGAGCATGAGCAAGCTTGTTTACTTTCTTGGATTTAAGTAAAGTCTGGTTTAGGCATAAATTGGCTTGTGTACTTGCGTGTCTTATGTCTTTTTATTGGACTACTAAATACCATGGCTTGGCCAGTAGTTTGCAGAGGTAAAATAATCTGAAATGAATTTCCAAGCATGGTATCAGGCATAACACTTCAAATTTGCTTTGCCGATGGTGGTATTTTTCTGAAACTCTCCAGGTTTGCTGTTCCTCCAGTGTTAAAGAGTAGCAGTTCTAGGCTCATCACTAAAATTTCTTTATCACGTCACTTAACCTTGCACTGAGACTAGCTGCTTGTATTTTCTACTCCTACCAGCAGTAGTATTCTCCAGTGTTTTGGGGGATGGTACTGTAATTGTTTTATAACTATGCATGGAAAACAATAATAAAAGTTACAATAAACAGCCATATATCTAACTACCACTGCGAGCCTGTGGAGCAAAAGAAGATTTGCAAAATGCTTTCTTTTACATGCTATCCAAGCACACAGACTGGAACATGGAATTTGGGTAGTTACAGATACATTTAATAAATCAGCAAGTTCTTTATTTTAATATTAATATTTTAATATCACTCCACATTTAAATTTAGCAAAGTAACTAGAGTACTAGATTTTATCCAGTTAAACAAATTCAGTGAAATGTAGCTAGAGTACCAAATCTCTCACATAGGAGAAAGATGATGATAAATCTACTAATTATTGATTTCCTCCAAATTTATACATTTTGTGGTCTGGAATTAGTAGATTACTCAGTCTTTGACCTTCAAAACTAAATATCGCATCCGCCTCCCAATCTCTAACAAGCAGCAGTCAAAGTTCATTAACATTAGTTTCTTGGGCAACTGGCTACATCACTGTCCTTCTGCCTTTTATGAGACTTCTTAGACAGAATGATAAATTCTTGTTTCCCATTTATAGATCAGTAAAATAACATAAGGAAGAACTGATAGAGAATGATAGATTTATCCTTTCAAAGAGCCCCTAGAAGTATAAAAGCATTTATACCTGCTTGGAGTACAGAAAAAGTAATTGAACAGAAGCATTTGAAGCATCTATCTTGCGAGAGATTCTTTGTCATGGAAGAAACATTCAACACAGATTAAAAAAAAATACAATTCAGTAATACCATAGTAATAATGCTAATACTACAGCTACTTCTGGCAATTATATTATTGAATAAATAGCAGAATAAAGTTCACAAAACATTGCATTGAAAAACTAAGAAGAGGAGAAAGTGTTTCACTTTGGAAAGGGAAAAGAAGCACCAGTCTTTAGTTTCATTGATTTTAGCTGTCTAGAATTTAAATGGAGCTGATTAGGTTATTAGATTCAATCAGTATTTTACTTAGATGTTTAACCACAGTCCATTAAGTATGAAGTTAGCAGGTAACTGACTAAAGAATTAAGCATGCTAGTAACTTCTTCTCACCATGTTTTAGCTGACCTGATGTTTCAGATGATCTAATCATTCTCAGTTTTTTTTATTTATTTTCATTTGACACAATGCATGTCTATTTATTTTTTTCACTCTGTCTCCTTATTCTGAAAGTATTAATCAGTGACCTCTATGTTTATCTGGAAAACCGTCCACTTAGATTTCCTCCACTTTACATTCTATCAACTCAAAAATCTGTTTATCAGGGTCTGAGACATAAGTAGTACTTTACTTAGGCATGGATAAACTCCTGAAACAGAGGATGAACTGATTTCAATGTAAATGTTTAAAAGGACAGAATTTGGATATCATAGATGGAGAAACATCTCCCCAGAGCAGCCTAGAAGACCCCATCTGTCTACTCATAAAAAAAATCTGAAGGACAAATGATTAAGTATTTATAGTGTAACTACCAGTGCTGAAATGCAGACAATCTCTTTTTCAGCTAAATATTTAATCTTTCAAAAGACATCATACCGCAAGTTTTTGTTATGTTATGTTTATCTGAAATAAGTCCAGGTTTCACTTCACAGTCTCTGTAATGTCCTAGAAGATACAGCAACACAGACAGACTGTGTCACTAATTGCAGATCATCTCCCCTAACTTTTTCTTGAGAGGGGAAAAAAAAAAAAAGTATGTACAGATGCCAATGTTCTCACCCAAAGGAAGCACTGGAAATTTTGATTTTAAATGGCACAATTTCATCCATTGATGCCAACTTGCATGATTTTGTAGGAAGTTTCATAGTATTTGATGTTCTGCTTCAAGGTCCCACTGGTAATAATCAATTACTTGAAATTTTCAGATTATTCTTTTTGAAGGAAGCTTCCAGACTTCTTGCTTACAAAGTAAAAATTTTTAAATGGCACAAAAAGCACAAGTCAAACAAAACAACTAATTCTGGATTTTTATTTGTAGCAAGAGTACAATATAATTGCCTTTGTATTTCATAACTTAAGTGTTTCTTCCTCAAATGCAAAAATAAGCAACATAAAATTGATTTGGTATTTTACATCTTTATGCTATTGAAAAGGAATCTACCAAATTATGAGTCATCCAAATGAGAAAATTTCTGTTTCTGTAAAGATTACATATTCCCATACTACAGTTAAAATTTGCATTTTATTCCTGCAAATTATTTTTCTTATAGAAGTCCTTTGTGAAAATCATCTATTACAGGGCAGAAATTACATCACTATTCCTAAATTCTTAACCAATTTTTCAATCACTAGCCAAAACGTTCATTATGTTAAACTCTACCACTCAGCTTTTCACTGTTTGGAGATTACCAATCACAGCTTGCTATTCAAAATCATCCCAATTTCTGTCTTGTCCGGAATCAAGTTTTACCACTTTCCTCTATTTCTTCAGTACTTGGTAACTTCACTTACATAAGGCAGTAATGGACTTTATATCTATTTTATGAATGAAGACCAGAGTCTAACTCATAACCTGCAGATGCATGATGTTCTTATTTAGAGGACAACAAAACTTCTTGACTGGGGGAAGGAGAAGACAGAAAATGAGGAAAGCTGAAGAAGGGAAATGGATGTTGCGATGTGGAAAGGAATTTGGGGCTTAATATTTATTCTTAAATTAAGACAGACTTGCTTTTCATTTAATTATACATTTCTTCTGAACTCCTGCTCTGTTTTTCCTATGAATAAGGAAGGATAAATATGTAAGAAAAGTAAAACAAATTTTTCTCCAAAAGGAGCAAAAAAATAGATTAATTAATACACTTCTGAAATAGAAGAGTTTATGGAACTACAGAATGTGCGAATTTTAAAGTACGAATTTTTTGAGGGCCAGATCCTATGTCTTTTCATTTAGCCTAACTTCATTTGGCTAAACTTAGAAGCTCTCAGTATGCAGAGAATGCTGAATTAAGCTGCCTATTCATTGTCTATATTGGCTTTTTTTCCACTCATTTTTGGATGGCTTATACTTTGTTAAATGCATTTTCAATAGTATAAAGATGTAAAATGCCAAGTCAATTTTATAATTAATTGATTTTTTTTTTTGTGCACATCTGTGAGGAAAATTCAGCTGTGAAATGCAAAGATAATTACATCATGCTGTTGCTACAATTAAACTTCCAGGTTTATTGTTGCCACTTGCATTAACTGCAGGGGTAGCTATTTTAAACACCTCATTGTAATAATTTTCATTACAATGTCACTTGCAAGCGTAAGTGAGACTAGCAACTTATACTCCTTACTGCTTCAATGGACAGCATTGTTTTGTCATCAAAAATTAATAACCATAAAACAAAATACAAATTCCTGTTACACATATTCCAGGAGTCTAGAAAAACATTTTAACTAGATGAAATTCTATGATATTGCTTCTAATAAAAATATCATTCATTTGCGTTCACTTTTCTTGATTATCTTCACAAGAAGAATCCTACAACAATCTTTTATTGTAGCAAGTTCTCTGAATCCTTATTTCTACTACAAGTATTAATAAACTTTTCAGATTCCTGTCGTTCCAAAAATCCACAACATCACATTATAGAATACACTAGGGGACCACAAGAGTGACTTGTGGTCACTCACACTTTCACAACTGAGTTAAAGATTAAAAAAAAAAAAAAAAAAAAAAAAAAAGTTCATTGAAAAATGCCTGCAAGTAGTAACAGGGTATTAATAGCAAACATACAGGAAAACCAGAAGGTAAGAAAGTACCAGATCATTCAAAACCTAAAAGTTTCAAAGTGATAGCAAAGCCTTAATATCTTACAACAAATGAAAGCAAATATAAATACTCCAGTGCATAACAAGTTATTGAAATCGGACACAACAAAACAGGGTTAAAAAGAACTTCCATGAGTTTGTCCACTGTGTATGACCAGTTCACAGACTGACAAACATTCTCCAAGAGATGAATGGAGCGAACATGGGTGGCCATTTCAGGTAGTGATATTATTTCATTCTTTTTTCCTCTTTCTGTTTTATTATTATATACCACCTGATCGGCTCTTTTTCATATTTTTACAAATATAAAGCAGACTTCCTCAAAATGCTTTCCTTTTTCTTTCTGCACTTCCTCAACAGGTGTTTTTAATCTATTTCAGGTGGTATTTTTTGCACAATTAAAAACAGAAAATAAAACCCCCACACAAAACTACTTCAATTTAATATTTTGTTCCATTTCGTAATAAAAACAATGAGACTGTGAGACTACATTTCCCTCCCTTCTTATTCTGAATTTTTGTTTGGCTAGGTTGTTTGAGTACATAAAGAAACTGGTCAAATGTTGGTGTTTAAGACAACTTAAATAAAAGACAAGTGAAAGTAAAATATATATACACTCACACACACAAACCTATCTTATTACAATATTTCTTGAGCTGTGACAACCTTTATCTTTATTTAGTTCTGTCAAGCAATAATATTACTTCATCAGTTTTCAGAGGATAATAAATTAATCTGAAGAGTTTTCAATGTACTAATGCAAAACTCAGTTTGAAGTATATATTTTATATTTTTAATAAATGCTTTTTAATATAAACCTACACTAATTAAAATATAAAAACACGCACAAATATAATCAAAATCTTTAAATTGCATTGCCTTCTGTATTAATTTTTCAGTTGAAAATTTAGGATGCAAATTTACTTAGGATCAACATAAGAGGTGTTTTTTAAGTTTAAAATGCCTATTCTTGTTCCTTTTGTTGACACACTTCATCTTGCCCAAGACATAGGGAGAGTTTGGAAGATTGAGGGGAGGAAGGGGGCACATATTTTAGGGTGTTTGGTAGTTTTGTAGAATATATTTTCTTGAATCCCCGCAACTAGATTTACAACTGTTGTTTACTTCATGTTTTTAAAAAAGGATTATATTGCATGTTATAAATATCATCACTTATAAAGACAAAGTGGATGTGAATTGCACCAACTCTGTTTTGTGAGGTGCTAACATCAAAAGTATCTAACTTCCAAAAATGTTATTCTAAAATTAGTATACAATGTAATTAGCAAGATTTTAAATATTCTATATGATCATTTGGGTCATTCATAATCAGTCAAAATGAAAAAGGTTAACACCAATGAGGAAAATTTAAACCACTTAAAATTCATTCTCAAATGAACAATGCACTGGGGAAGAGGATCAGATTACTTAAAATAGGCTAAGTTCTCCTCTCCAACCAAAAATTCCAAAGTACATATCCAGAGCCAGAATCTCTTGTAAATTGTGTATTCTTTTCTCTACTCATTTCAATGAGAATTGCAGCAGTGCTATGTATCGATAAGTCTAACCCTCTGTTTAAGTGGAAGAGGATTCTTTTCATGGACCTTATATGCTTCCTACCATTGAGGTAAGAGGTTAAAGGCAAGAGAACAGAGCTCACTATTTTAAGTATTTTGTCAGGGGAGTGTAGAAGGCTGTTCCTTCTCTCTTGTGACCTATAAGATGTATAGGTCTCACTTTTTCTTAGCTTTTCTAAGGCTTCAGTATACCTCAGGACTTTGGGGGCACATTAAAACTACCATTAGTTAGTATTGTTTGCCATTTGAGGAATCACACGCACAAGCAACTTTTTGTCATTGCTTCTATTTGTCAAAATTTTAAAACAGATGTTCTGTAAAAATGATCTTTATCACATTAACTACTGTAATAAATACTTATTGGAAGTTAACATGAACTAACCTTACTAATGCAGCTCAGCATTTATATCAGTGCTCATTTCTTTTAGGGGGATCTTCACTAAAAATTCACATTTGAATGTTGAGGCTAGGGCCAATCCACTTCCTTTTAAAATCTGTTTTAACAAACATTTTGGGGGTTTCAGCAAGAAGAGGATTTAAATTCATCTGATAATAGATACATCTTTTATTCTCTATGGAATAGATTGCCGTGAAAAAGCAGAACTAAGAACAACTTAGAGCACCAGGGTTCTAAAAGCACAAAGCATGCTCATTCACTGAACAACAGTGTGTTTCTGATAATCTCTAGAAATATAGAGCTTCTGACTTCTCATTACCTAACACATAAGATTTTCTGCAGTTTTCAAGAAGAAAGCGGTAGTAAGAGCTGATAGAGTAAACACTTTGAGATAAGAGCTTTTATATATGAATACCTGCATTCAATCAGATTCGTACCTCAACCATAATGATTAGATCTTTTAAACACGACACTACTTATAATAAAAGTTGATAAAGGCTTTTGTTTAAAAATATTTAACACACTAATCATACACACTTACCTACATATATAACGCAAGATATAAACTCCTACTTGTTAATGTAGGTAAGAATTCAAGATATTATGCCATTATCTTCAACTGAGCCCATAGATTTCAATAGGAACTGAACAAGGTTTCCCTGATTATTGCAAACTAATACACAAAATATTTTCTTTTAAAAAAGTAATTAGTATTACGAGTCTTATCACCATTATCATCTAATTAAACATCTGGTAAGAACGGCAGCTCTTCGATATCAAACAATGGTTAATGTAGCAAAAGCTCATTGCATGCAAAGCTGGTACATTTGAAAAAAAAGTAATTTTAGTTACCTAGCATTTTCTCTGTTGCAAACTAGAAAAGGAAAAAATGTAATTATTTGTTAGATTCTATTTATGTTAGATAGCTATTTGGTAGATTCTAAAATAGAGGGTGGAGGCTTTTTTGCCATCTACAATTTCAAGTTAAGATTGAAAGGAAAATAATCATTCCAGAAGCTAATTAATGTAATGTATAGAGTACATTGTTCATAACACTAATGAATAATAGCTTACCACACTCATTTCAAAACTTTGAACTTCAACAAGAAGGTCATAGCCTGAGGTGAAAGGAACAGCCCTAGAGACAGTGCCAAGGAGTTAAAATGCCAAGCCCTGTGATTATAGGCTGCTTCTATTTTTAGTCATGATGGAAGTACAGAGCTTATAAAAAAAAATAACTTTTACAAATGCAAGAAGGTAGTCAAATTCTGTATTGTAAATTTATACTAAAAGAAACTAACCTTGCAAAAAATGTGAAATACAACTTAACAGACTTTACTGGATCATAAAAGGCCAGAAAAAATATCTTCAAAATAATATTATCTAAGAAAGTGAGTTTTAAGCAGCTGCCCATAATTTTATCCAATTCATAGAACACTTTTTATTATGATTACAGCTACAAGAAAATGCAAGTGTTTTCCAGTTCATTATGGCTCTCTGAAATCAAGTACACTTTTCCCATGATCAGAATTTAGCAGTCAACTTCTTAATCCTACTCTACCACAAGAAATAAACTTTTCCACTGATTGCATGCAGGGATCAGAACTGATGAGAAGTAGCAGAGCTTAAAACATTGGTTCAGTTACTCAATCACTAGTTGCCTTCAGCTGTTTTCCATCCAATATAAACATAAACTGAAGTAATCCTGCAATCTAGCTCACTCATTTAACTTCAGTATTAATTATTGAAGTACCCAAGGGCAACTATTTCCCTTGCAGTTCTAGTTTATGACTGATGATTACTTCTTTATGAAATGCCTTTTTAGAAGTGGGTGATGTTTCTTCTTCCTAATAAAGTACAAGTGTAGCGGAAATGTTTCTGGAAAACAAGCCTACAATCTGCATTCATTTTGTATAATTGCTAAGTGTTATAATCAAAAAAAATTAAATATTTATTTAGTAGTTGATTTCAGTTAAACCAGAAATAGGGTACAATATTATGTAAAAATGACCATTTATAGTTCAGTAGCATATCATAGGTTATAACATGTCATGGACACATATTGTCCAAGAAACATGTATTTTTATATCCATCTGCATTACATAATCATGATTGCATTGCATAAGACAGACTTAGAGTGTGGTTCAAAGAACATCTGATGTTTTAAAGTCCTAATTCCATTTCATCTCATTTTTCACATATCTTCCCTAGACAGTGAAAATTCTTCACAAGAGAAGACCAGCATGCAGACAAAATAAATAGAAGATACAGAACAGCCAATGATCATTTCATAGTGACGTTAAATATAGGAATAAATTGCACTCTCCTCATCTGTTTACATGCCCAGTAATCATGTAAGAAATAAAATAATACTCCAGTGATAGAACTGTCAGTCAGGACAATAAAACATCTATTAATACAGTGCAAAGCAAATGTCTTTAAATCTTCTATGAAAAGCACCTCAAAAAAGTAGAATATAATTTCTTCAAAGTGTCAGTGGAGAAATATTCTCCTATTGTTAAAGGCAAATACAGTAAGATATTTTAAGGACAGGGGTATCCTGTGCAAAGATTTCTTTGTGCAAAAAAAATATAATTTTTATGGAAGAATTAGAAATATCTGAAATTTTTGAAATTATTTGAAATTTGTTTTTGACAACACAGAGAAACATTCCAAATGTGTTCGTGTGAAAAAGTGCAGTGTATCGAAGTGTAACTCCAGACACAGTTTGCATAGGAAGAATATAACTAGAATGCAGTTATCTGGGCTTTGACATGGACAAAAGGCTAAACTTTCAAAACTTATTAAGCAATCTCTGTAGAGGAATGAAATCTAATGTGGCCTCATCACATCCAAAAGATAGTCAAGAGTCTGTATAGCTGGTAAGATATTGGTTGGTGAAAGGTTTTGAGGTGTTTTATAAGTAAGAAGTAACAAATTACACATCAAATTTATTATACACGATCATGTATAGATTGCCTCTTGATAATCCAAACTAGTTTCAACAATGGGTCATAAGGTCCAAAAAACAAACAAACAAACAAAAAGGCAGAAGAAGGCAGGTCTAATCAATCAATACCCATGTGTGCAAAGGCCAACAACTTCACTAGGAGTAATAGGATCTATGCAAATTACTCTTGGACAAGAAAAAAATCTATATGGAAAAGCATCTAATTAACTTATTTCCCTTTGCTGCACCAATAGAAAATTTCACTGAAAAGCTTGTATTTCCATAAGGTGTTTACTGAGGTTTTTTTAAAGCAACACAAAGTGACTTTTAAGTATAGTTACCATGGCACCTCAAAAACTCATGTTAATCATAAATTAGTATTAAGTTTGAAATGTCACTACTATAATAACCATTACAAAATGTAAATCTAGAATTTCAATAGCTCATTTTAGACAATAATCCTTTTTTAAAGGAGTATCAAAATATCTGATTTGATTCAATATTTTTAAATGAGCGGTAGCACGAACTGAAGATGTCTTGAAAGCAACTTAAAGAATCTGTTCAAACCAGTAGTCAGGTTTTGAAAATGATCATCACCAAATGCCAGTATTTGTAGATTATAATGATTTCTAGTCTAAAGTTTATGAAACACGCCCATCTCTGAGTACTACATCACCACCATGCAATTTATGAGCCTAATGCCATAGTAGATAATAGCAGCTTATTTAAAAGAGTAAGAAAGTATTAATAACAATACAAAAGATCTCTTTATTTTCTCCATATTATTTTGGAATTTCTCCACAAAATCTCCCTGAGCCACAAAAGCATCAGGGTTCTAGGACCAAAATCCCTTGAATCTGAGGATAATAGGAACAGCCAATCACTTCCACATAATTCTACACCTTACCACACACATCTAGCACATGCCTTGCAGCCACCAGCTCAAAAACTACCCTCAGAAAAAGATTCTTGATCTTGGAGGGGGGTCTAAGGAAATAGCTATGCTAAAGTGTAGAACCTAATGATCAACAGAGCTGGGGACATGGGAGGAGGGAATCTAATAGTCTCTGTCAAAATCCTTAACCATTTGAAAACTCCCAAAAGAGATGCAAACAATATCTACTTGTTTACTGTGAACATATGCCAATAGTATCACCATTGCTTCCATTATAAAACCACACAAAAGAAGATGAAACAAATACCAGCTTAAAAAAGATGGGTTTTCTTTTCTTTTTTTTTTTTTCTGACAGCCATTGTGCTAAATAGAGAAGACAAACAGCATTGTTATATTTCCTATAGAGGTTTTCAGATTGCAATCAACAGACTAGACTATAATACACATTAAAAAAAAACAAAAGTAAAACATCACATCCTATTTTATAATGGTAGAAAGCCAACATGACTTAGAGCATGAACTTTACTTTACAGACAGTGACGACAATGCTAGCTTTCATACAACAATGATTAAGAAGGAAGGTTTAAAAAAAAATGTACATCTGCTTTTTAAAAGGAGAAGCTAGTGTCTTCAGTCGTAAGTGATGGAGACAGCAGGCAAAACACGCATTTTCAAGTGAAGAGCTTACTTAAAAAAAAAAAAAAAGACTAATGTTGATGTAAGATTACCACAAAAAGTTTTTCCATTTTAAATTAAAACTGAAAGTTGAAAGAGGAAGAAAGAAAAAAAGTTACTTTAAATTTACCACCTGCATTTTACATAGGTTCAGTATTAAAAGGCTGAGTCTATATTACAGTCTTGCTATGAAAAAAAAAAGAAAAAAGAAAAAAAAAGAAGGTAAGGAATACTCAAACCTAAATAAGAATACCTTAAAAAAAAAAAAAAAAAAAAAAGTTAAGTGAGATTTTAAAAATTAAGTCTTGCATTTCTTCAATCCTAAACTTGGTGTCTACCATTATACTGGAGTGTTGCATAGTGTTCTGCAAAGAAATCTAAATGAGCCATGCTTATGAATTTTTTCTTTTCATATTCTGAGTTAGAGAAAGATTTCTGAAATCCTCAAAATTTGGTCATCAGCACCTTAGTTAAGCTTTGAAGGGGGCATAATATTTAGATATTTTTAATACAATCTTAGACAAATCTTGTGACTGAAAGAATAGGTCTACTTTAAGTTCACTATAAATTTTTGAATAAATATTTAAAAGCAAAATTTCTATCACCAAAAGCACTGAAAGTAAACCTAAATCTACAAGTGACACTGACCATATTTTTTTCCATTAAAGTTTGAGATGGAGGCAAAAAAACAAGACACATGCAGAACAACATCCAACTGGATTTTTCTTAATTATTTCTGTACTGAAAAAAAAAGTATGACAGCAAGATAAATTTGTTCCTCCCAGGGACCCGTCTTCTAAAGATTTGCTATTTAACTTTTCTGTGAAGGCACATCTCACACACCTCTTAGCAGCCCTGTATCTTAAAATCAAAACTAGGATGTTTCATTGGAGATGAAAATCTCTAATTAGAGTTTAGAGATTTTATTTTTTTTAAAAAAAGAATATCCTTTAGACGTGCTATCTTTCACCCCCAAATTAAAAGTAAAAGCATGTCAATCACCTCATTGAGTATAGGACGATCTGGTGCTCTTCTACTATCCTCCATCTGGCCCTCCTCTCCCTTCACAAACACAACTTTGTTGATTAGTTTTCAAATGTCTTCTCAAGAACCAGCTTTTTAAATACGTTAAATTCAATAAAAGTACTAGTAGGAAGAGAAAGAGTTTGTTATCTATAAGTTTGTTAAATAAAGTAACTTCTACGACTAAAATAAGTCAGAAATTAGATCTACTCCTGACTCAGTAGAAGAAAACAATGGGATCTCATATTCATCTGATGTAAGATTAAGTCCTTTATTTAAATTATTTCTATACAGAAACAATTTCAAAGATACAGTTTGAATATTTATTTTATGATTATCTATCAGCACTGTTCCAATGCAGCTGCTTAAAAGTTATTCTTTTTAGGTTCTTTCATACCTTCTCACATCTTCTATTGAGCTGTTTCATTCTGTTGTGGCTCACTGAGAAAACATACAGTACACATTTTGTGGCATTTAAACAGATACAAAAATCACATTAATTTAAGTTTCCAAGCATATGCTGTCTCTAGAAGGAAACTAGAAACTGGAAATCTCAAAGGGGAATATGAGTCTTTTGGAAAATAATAGAAAAGCTTCATAAATAGGAACTCTCTTGATGGTGATGCGTACAATGGCAAAAGACTTTTTTCATGACTGGCAATATGTATTCATTTCTGAGACAGTCTTCCTTCCTTCAAAAAGAACTAAAGCAGTGTGCTTAAAATAGCTGAAAAACAGCTGCTGGATTTTCACAGTAATGAGTTTTATCTGCTCACAACATATACTGCAAACCAGTCATTTGATTAACATAGTTACAGAAAATGTGCCTTCACAATATACCCTTCCTTGCTAACAATATACCAATAAAGAATTCCTCTTCACATGAGTTTTCATATGCACATTTTTTTTTAAATGCTGTCGTAACTATTTGGCCCAAGAGTAGCTATACTTACATGCATAAAGTTTCTCATCTCTGGAGTCTCATGGCAAATTGAACCCTTAGCTACAAAGAGAGGGAATCATTCTATTTTCATCAGTTTTATAGTATTATGAGTTTTAAATTTCTTTGGTGACTGGAGTATATACACTAAAGAAACAATACTTAGACCTGTAGAACACGTTTATACATGTGCCCTTACCTCATAGTCCATCATGTCTCAAGAAAAAGTTATTTCAGTTTAGTTCACAGTACAAAAAGTTACTAAATTTAGCTTGTAAGACGTTAACTGAAAAATGTAATTTTTGAAACATCTAAAAATATTAACTAATGAGATAAATTAATGTCAATGAATCTTCAGTTAAAAGATTAATTTACTACTTGAAAATGCATTTTTAAACATTAACAAATAAAATATTTAGGGCTTTTGGAAATTTTCTTCCAATATGATCTCCTCCTCCCTTAATTTTGAAGTAGATTCTGCCTTTTGCTTCATAATGTAGGGGTCTATCAAAGAAAATCAGAATTTATTTCATGAGAACCTAAGCAAGGAAACACTTCACTCAGTAGCCATCAAAATATTTATACAAAAGGCTGGGGGAAAGAAAAAAAAACACACAGAAAAGAGCTACCCCTATACACACAAAATCCTCTCAAAATGTCTTTGCGTAATTTAATTTAATCCATGAAGAAGGGCCTCAGATACCGGGAAGTCTAAATCTGCCTGTCCTGGAATACGGGAGCATTGGGGGGGGGGGAGTAAAATCAAGCTCAAAATCGTTTAATATAGTTTAAAGAATGCTTCGAAATAATCTGTTCTATGTCTAAAACTTTATTGAAACTAATCTGACTTTTGATTTTACAAGTGCGTTAAAAACAGACAAAAAATCCGAATACGTGTAAAGGTCTTGTCACTATGCTCCCTATCACATTCTTTGAATTTGCTGTTAGGCTCAGGAGAAAGACTTTCTGAACGTGGCAGGGTGAGCATGTGTGAATGGGAGAGCTTTGTCCTTACAGCTATCATTGGGTTGCCCTGTCATCCACAAACGCAGAGGGTAGATTAGAATTGAATAGAAACAGATCGTGCAGTTGTAAAACCTGATTCTTTTATTTTATTTATTTATTTTTGCGGCTGAGTAACACCTCTCATTACAATTATCAGTTCAATGGCAGAAAGCTCCCCGGTGTGCCATGCATATTTTCACAGGTTCATTTGTCTCCTCCTGTGGCATCAGTTTTAAAAGGTTCCTAAAGAAACGCCACTAACAACCATTTCTATTTCAAGCCTTCAAAGCCAAAGCTGAGCGCAGTATAAAACACTGGTAACTGATCTTTAGGTTTCAGTCCACAGACTTTTCACACTGCGAATAGATCCCATCTGTTTCCTCTTTATGCACCAGCCTTTCAGAAAGCACAGGTCT
The DNA here is from genome assembly GCF_028389875.1 of Rhea pennata. Classification (NCBI taxonomy): domain Eukaryota; kingdom Metazoa; phylum Chordata; class Aves; order Rheiformes; family Rheidae; genus Rhea; species Rhea pennata. The sequence continues at coordinate 4,028,778 of NC_084682.1, forward strand.
GGAAACTGCCTCTGTACAGAACACACCAGAGCTGGCTTCCCCCGGCTGACAGCAGGAACAGCCCCACGATCATGGAGAGCTTTCTCCTAAGGCTTCCTACTCCTCTTCCCTCCTGATCAGTAAACGCACAGTGCAGTTTTCTTGATTTTTTTTTTCCTGGGGAGGGGGGGGATTCTCTTTCCTTTCCTCTCGTTCTCCCCCTCTTTGTTTCTTGGCAGAGGTTTCCCCATTTGCAAATCCTCATGCGGGGCACATTTCAATTTCAAGCCTCGATACAATCAACCCCAGCCAAGCCCCCCTCCTGTTTTGGCACCAGAGCGTGAGACATCTCCCCCACCACTGTTCCTCCCCGAGCAAGCTGCTCTCCAGATGGATGCTCACAGCCCCCCTCTGCCCATTCGCTTCCCCTCTTCGCTCCCCGTCCCGGGGGGGGGAAGGGGCAGGCGGGCGCAGCGGCGTGTTTGGGGGAGGGGGAAACAGGGCACGGAGAAAAGATCCTGAGCCGCTCAGCACCACTAAAGTCTCCAGCTCCTTGTCTCGGAGACCTTTCCCTCCCCAGGCCCCCTGCCCTCGCCTCAGCCCCACACCTTGCCCTCGACCTCCCGCCTTGGTGGTGGTGGTGGGGGGGGGGTCCTTCCTCAGCCCCACGCCCTACCAAGGAGGGGTCCCCTCAGCCCCATGCCCTGCCCTCGACCCCCTGCAAGGGGCGGGGGTCCCCCTCAGCCCCATGCCCTGCCCTCCACCTCCTCTCCGCCCGGCACTCACTACTTGTAGAGCTGCTGCAGGCAGAGGTCCAGGCACTCGCCCTCCACCTCCTCCTCCGTGATGTACTCCGAGAGCGGCCGGGGCAGCGGCGGCAGCGGTGGGGGCGGCGGCGGCGGGGTGGGCGGCCGAGGGTCCCCGGCGTCGCCCTCCTCCGCCTCCCCGGCCGTTCCCGCTTCTCCTTCTGCCCCGGGGTCCTCGGCAGCGGGGGCCGCGGCGTCGGCAGCGGCGGGCGGGGGAGCCGGCGCCGGCTCTACCCCGAAGGGCCCGCGGAACTCGCCCAAGAAAAGCTCGAGGAAGCGGCGGTAGCTCTTCTCCTCCGCGCTGCCGCCGCCGCTGTTACTGCCCGAGCCGCCAGCGGCCATTGCTTCGCATTCCCGGCTGCCCGCCGGCGGATCAGCACTGCGCCCGCAGAGAGCTCCCGCCCGCCGCCGGGTAGCCGCCTGCCCGCCGCCTGCCCAGCCCGCGCTGCGCGCGCGCTCCCGAGCGGGCCCGCGCACGCCGCGGGCGGGGGGAGGGGGAGCGCGCGCCCCAACGGCCGGCGCTGACGGGGATGAGGGGGAGGGGGAGGAGCGCGCGCCCCAACGGCCGGCGCTGGGGGGCGGGGGGGAGGAGCGCGAGCCTCAACGGCCGGCGCGGGGGGGAGCGCGAGCCTCAACGGCCGGTCCCAACGGCCGGCGGTTCCGGGGGGGGGGGGAGGGGGGCGATCCGGCTGACGCTGAGGGACTGCGGCGGTAGCGGACCAGGACGTGCCCAGGGGGTGAGAATAAATCCACGGTGGGGGAGGGAAGGAGGGGGGGGAGCCGGCGGGAGGCGGGCGGGGGGCAGGCAGGCTGACAGCCGCGCCGATGTGATGAGTCATGCGAAGGCAGCCAGACGCGTAGGTTCCTCACAGGAACCCGAAGGAAACCTGAGAGCAAATTCCCTATTACCTAATCTCTGCCTCAGGATTTCCCTTGTGTTCATCATTTCCGGCGCCAGTGTCTTCTCCATGGGCTCTCCTCCCTCTGCTAGGTCAGGGCAGGAGGGTAAACAGAGCGCCGTTGCCATGGCAGAGGGCAGCCTGCCTTAGCTTTCTGGTGTGCCGAGCATAATTGCCCCTCGGAGCTGGCAGTTCCGGCCTTAGCGCCACAGACCAAGTCTCTAAGAATATTTTGGAAACTTGAATGGATTAGCATGAGGGAAATGTGCAATTAAATACATAGTACTTCAGCAAAAAGTCCTCTCTACAAACTCGTTGCCGTTGCACGTGCAGCCAATGGACCTAATGCCTCAGAGGGACTGTTTTGTGGAGCTCAGACTTAAGTTTGGTTCAATCAGAAGAAAAATTAACCTGAACCTCGTTAGGCTGAGAGCCCCTCAGCCTCTCAGTTCTTACTTTCTGAAATAGTTCCTCATATTTCTAGGAAGAGGAGCTTTTAGGTCATATCTATTGATTTCCAACACTTAGCAACAAAATTTCTAATGTTTAGCTGTTCTCAGGGTTGACGTATGAACAGCAATATGAATTCATAAGCATATACATTATATCTACACATTAGATGTTCTGGCAAATGGGAGTTCATAAGTAGCTGAAGATATTACACTGAATTAAAAGTTACGGTTAGTCAGTGGGATTAACCAAGTGCTGTCTAATAAATATCTTCCATTTATGAAAAGTATTTTATTTTATTCATTGCTACTGAAAAGCTATTTTCAGAGCTATCAGATCCATAAATATCAACAATGAACAGGTACAACTATCACACATTTAAAATAGCTTGTACATGTGGGAGGGAATTCTATCCTTAATGTCAGATAGACCTTAAAAAATAGCCAAATTACAAGTCTCAATTTTTAATGGATTGTAATGAGAACAGTAGCTTACTGGAACTTGTTGTTATCTGCATTGTAGTAATTACCTCTGCGTGTCAGGTGCTGCTGTAAATTTGTCTTCTGTTTGGTAGATTATTATTTCAGAGCCAAACTAACTTTAGAATATTTCCGGCAACTGCACTGACCGATCATATTGCAATCTTGTGAATATGTAAAAGCCATGAGAGTTAAAAATGTGATTTTCACAGTTGGTCTTAGTCTTTCACAGCCAAAAGCTATTAAAGTGATACAAAATTGCATAGCTTCTCCTGAAAGTATATGTCTCTAAGCAATTTTTTTCAGTATACCATTTATATACTTTCAATTTAACATTCATTTATTTAAGAATGTCAGGATGGCTTGAGGGTTAGAAAAGTAGCAGTGCTTTCTGAAGAGACAGCTCATAGTTGCAGCTGATGATGTCATCCCTGGGTTTCATTTTCTATTTTTTAGGTCTGTGTGTACTGCATCATCAGTGAGTCAGAAGCCTCAAGAGAATGCATATCAATGTAAGCATCCAAAAAGGAGTTTTAAGTTCAACAATATTCATTTTTCACTAGTAATTCAGAGACACGTGGAGTTTCTAAGACACTATACTCCTGCTAATCTTAGTGTATTGTGATCTCAATTCAGAAAATTCTTATTACTGCAGTATCTTAGGGAAGTAGCAGTTACTTCAAAAAGATGTGTAACCAGCTTCATGTTGTATGACAAATATCAACTAAGACTATCCAGAAAAAATTTCAAAAATTGTGTAGATTGTCTCTCCTTTTTTTTTTTTATTTTAATTGTATAAATAGTTTATTTCTGAGTTGTTTTAAACAGCACATAAGAGTATCAGAGTAATACCTACTCTGTTTCATATTGAAATGCTAAAGTTACCAGATGTCCTTGATTCATCCTGGCTGTCCCCATGTGCTTTTCATCAGTTGTCTAATTGCAAAGGACACTAATTAAAATGAACTAGAGTAGAACTTTGTACTCAGGATACTTTGTCAAGTTTTGGCACTACTGTCAAGTTACTAACATTTTACTTTAATATTAAATAAAGAGCTTATGGCTGTAAGCCATAGTGACATTTGTTTCTGGGAGGGAAGGTGAAAAACCATTCTTATTAACCTGCAACATAGAACATATGGTAACTGTGGGTGGTATGGCTAAGTTAAGCAGCCAGGAACATGCTATCGGTTCACTGTGCAGACAACAGGGTGGGCAATTAACGCAGAAGGTATTCACACTGGTATTTTACTGCTGTCCAGAAAAGGAAACTCTAAATACAATTTGTTGTCAGGTAAATCACTGATCTAAAAAAGGTGTGTTTGGTGTTATTTTTTTTCAGTGTTTAGTAACTCTGGAGGCTAAATTTAAAATGCTTTAATGCATTCTAGATTGCTAGGTAACAGCAGTATGAATGGCTCTTAGGTGATAAGGTTAGGTGTATGGAGTAAATTCACAATTCATAACATATTGAGTCTGAAATCGTTGGTTTGCTACACATTATCAAATAGAGATGAAGTAGAGACTTCCACCTGACCTGAGAAGGAAATAGAAGTGTTTGTATCCTTTTTGACTTCATCATGTTTTAAAAAAAGATTTTACAATGTTGTGCTGGAAAAAAAATCTGTTTTATTTTAGCCTTAAAAATATGTCGTCTTCTTTCTGATTTTGCTAGTGAGGAATAAGCAGAGTTTGAGCAGGCCTTGGGGAGGTGACCTGAATTGTATGGAGTGCAAGATGAAGCACTTTATAAAAAAATTTTTTTTAACATTTGGAAGTAATTGTTGTACACTGACAAATCAAAAAAGGGGGAGAGCATTAAGAAGCATTTTGCAATACTTTAATATACCTGTGTTATATTTTTTCTGATACTATACAATAGAGTAAGTTGGAAAAACCTAATTGTAAACAAATTGCCTTTCTGAAGTGATCTCTTTAAAAAGTAGGGCTTTTGCAATAAACCAGAGGTAATTTTAGAAGCTGTGTTCTGTTTTCCTGGCCAGATGAAACCACCATAAAAGCAAGTATTTCCAAGCTTTTAGCTGTTCTCATTCTGAAGGCACTTCTACTGTTGAATTTCCTGTAGAGTGGTGTATGGGATAATATATGGTATGGTGCTTATAATATGGTGTTGAAAAAATATGCAATTCTTTATACTTGTTCATTTAATCAATATTGCTCACCTTGTGAATGTAAAAGGAATATATCAATATGTAGTTGTTGATAACTCTTTTCAAAAACATATGAATGTCTATCCCACTCTGCAAGAGTGGCCCATAGTCTGAATTTTTGTTATAGTTCTTAAAACTCAGTGAGACAATTATTCTTCTACTTCATTGAAATAATTAGTTAAGAATAAGGTCAGGAAGAATTTGGAAAGAATATGGTGAAGGGGCTCTCATTTATAACCTGTAGCAAGCTCCAATTAATTTTCTTAGGTTTGGTCTTTTTTCAACTGCAGTTTTAAAAGCACAATAATTTCTGTCACTGTAGATTGACTGGCTCGTTTACCATCATAAGTACTGTATTAGGATATTTCTAAGCACCAAGGTCCATGTCTATCTTTCTCTCTGATTTTTGAGGCTAAAACAGCTTTTCAATTTTCATATTCAAAGATTATTCTGAATATCCATATCCGTTGCAAAACAAAAGATTTCAGGCCTGAATCCCACTCTCAGCTGTCATGGAAACTTCCAGTCCCATTCTAAAGGAAAATTCCATTTGCAACCTTCCATTCAGACCCAAGTTTAGGAAAGGAGGTTCTATGAATAGCAATAGTGAGAAACAGGTTATCGGTCCATGACTATTTAGTTAGATTTGGAAATCTATTGCAGAAATGTATATGGAAGAAAGAACCAGTGCAAAAAAATACTGTGAGAAACTAGCCCTTCAAAATGACTGACAACAGGTCTGGAACACTACAGAATCAGATAGAGCACAACATACCTGGCTTCCCTTTAACAAAGGCAAAGATGATATTTTTTATGTCATAAAATCTTTGACTGACATATTGAAGTGTGTCTGTAGATTAGTGCCCATGGGATTGTCTTAGCAAAACAGAGCTGACCACATACCACCTAGTAATGTAGTCTGAATGTTGTTGAATCATCAGATCATCCTGCAAGCAGGCACGCACCGGAGTCCAATAACTTCTCTTTAAGGCCAATCCACTTCAGCAATCAGTCACTCCTTCTTATCATAATTTCCTTTCAGGGCTAAACTGAGATGAGGGGTGCAGACATCCTGGATATCAGCAAACAACAGAGCTTGCTGTCTGTGTTACTCTGCCAGGCCCTTCCTCTGTACTTTCCATTTTTGTAACATGTTTCTTCCAAGTTTGAAATCTCACATACCATACTGTGTGAATATAGTACTGCTGGAATTCCTAAGCATGAAGTTTGCTTTTGTTCAGAGGAGACAGTAAAAGGCTTGTATATCATTTAAATTCCATTTATGCTTTATTCTGGCGATTTAATGATGTGTGCACACTCTGCCCCTTTGAAGTGGGGGGTGAAGTTCATCCAAAAGTGAGAGCAAAATTTAAACTAGGTTTGTTAGGGCAGACGCCTACCTAGTGGAGTTTAAAAACATACATTGGTTCTTCCACAGGCTTACTTTAAATGACTTGTTCATCATATTACTGTAGATTAGATTTCTAATTCTGTGATATCCTGCTCCAGTCACAAGACCTTGAATTTTACATTCACCTACTTAGAAATGTCTCTTTATTGAGGGAAAAAAAAAAAAAAAAAAAAAAGTCATTGACTTGAGTACCAGAAACCAATGGTTGTGTCCAGACTACTATAGCATTTATACTATAAAAAGTGTCTTGAGTCTGTTTTGTCTCTTTCATCTGAAACAAAATAGAACGATACGATTCAGTGACACAGACGTTAAAAGATGTATGCAGAAGACATTAACTTCTCTTGGACACTTACATATTCTATGCATTAGCCAGAGAAATTTGGGTATATTATAAAATACAGAACACATTGATAAATTAATGATTGTTTAAAGAGATTAATATACCCTGATATATAATGTGTTCCAAAAACATTTACCAGGCGAAAGTGTACTAAATCATGATAATGAAAAAAGATGTGACAAATTGTGTTATAATCTCATGTTGACATGCTATATTTTAGAGGTATAATTTCTGTGCCATAGAGGCAACTTGTTCTTCATTCAAATATGTTTTATATTAGCAACATATATAAGAAAAAAAAATCACCAAGCAAGAGTACCTGTAACTTTGTTGCTAAAATTGCAGTGGTTCACATTAAATAAGATGGAGTATTAGAAGTATATATATCATTAATTTAAAACTCAAAAATAATGTAATCTGAAATACCAGACTAAGCTCATATTCAAACATGTCTAGAGACTTTGAGAAAAGTATCTAGGTAAAGTTGTCTTTTTACTTCGCTATATACTTACTAGATATTTTATATATTAAACATTCTCTCTTCTCATTGTTTGAAACTGAAATGTGTTTTTTAAAATCCTGATGCTTCTCTAGCTCCACTTAAATCAATGGCAAATAGCTTTGTTATTTCTTCTTTTTAATAAAATTAATGGTATTAGCTTTAATTCTTGAAGAATGCTTTTAGTAAAATATATACTTTTCCATGCATCCTTTCAGCATATAATCCATTGTTTTAATTGCTTCTATAATAATTTAACAATTGCTTTCAATACTAGTTATAATTTCTACAGGTTTGCTTACAGCCATGTAGAGCTTAACATCTCTGTTAAATAGATCAGAGATATTGTAGAAATACTCCTTGCTTGTAGGAAGCAAGATAGTAGTTTACAGTTTAATAGAGGGTACATTCGTGGGTGAAATTCAATACTGGGAAGAAGGCCAGTTCCCAGTGATTTCATTCCTTAGTACAGAGCATCAGTGCACAAATCTTGCAGTAGCAGAGGAAAGCCATTTTTCCCAACCATAATAATCCAAGATCACTATATGGCCAGAAGCCACAAGACACTGGGTACGTACCTTGGGGAGCCAGCATGAGGGATCTCCAGGAAGAAGTAGCAGTTGGCACTGGTTCCTGGAGCTGAAGGGGGGGACTGGTGTGCACAGGAGGACAGCACAGGCAGCTCAGCAGCCCCAAGACTCTGGCAGCTTCAGCACCTGTTGGCTCATGTTCTTCTAAGCCAGCACTCATGCTGCTTTGAGGCCACTGCATCAACCTGGCAGCCCTGTAACACAGTCTTGGTGGGGTAGTTACGCTCCAGCTAGCTGAGAACCACAACTTATCTCATCTTGCTCTAGCCCTCCAGAGAGAAATATTATTTCCCTCACATACTGTGTTGTAATATTTCTGTTAGTGCAATATAAGTGCTCTATTTATTTAATTTCCCTCATGTCACTGTTTCTTGCAACAAAAGAACGCCATACCATACCTGATAACTTCTTAAAACATATTTCATATAGAATTAGAATATGTTAAAGCAGTGTAATACTACTTAAAGAGTATTTCTAAGTAATTGTGATCCTGAGCATAGTAAGACAATCTCTTTCAACAACCTGGAACATAATGATTTACCTCTCCAACTTGCATATCTTCCCTTTCAGAAAAGGATGAAGTTAAAAAGACAGGAAATAAGGATTTTGCCTTTGTCATTAATCCACAAAATGCTTCAGAATAAATCTCATTCTTGGTTCCCCCAAAATAATCATAGGAACAATAACCGGAATTCAACAGAGGCATACATACTATATTTTAAATATTTTTTCTCAACACTGTATTCCACTTTCAAGTTACCAGTTGAGCCTCCTCAGAACACTTAGAATCAGGAAGAGATAAATTGTTATTTCCTCGTGCCAGACTAAAGAGTTTCGAAGCATGATTCTGGGTTTGAGAAGAAGTGTATCATAACCACAGTGTTTTCTTGTTGCCAAGCCCTGTGGTAGATACTGTATCTTTGTTGTGTAGGAAGCTACTTTGTCACCACAACAAGCAAACGTTGTCAGTACAAAACTGAATAGTATTAAACTCAGTGTGATAGTTAGAAGTTCTTGCATTTCCAAAAATTAGGATTTAAGCATCAATCTAAACAAGCAATTTTGTTCTGGATTCAGTACTGTGAAGTTGGCTGGTTAGAATCTACTTTTTGTGCAGGAATACAGTCTCTCATACCATTCACTACTGCACACTGATGCTGTGAAATGCAAGAGAGTTCCAGACTCATGTAAGAAAATACCAGTTTGCCATAGAAGACTTACTGGTGATGCAATGGTCAAATTCTTTCTTTATTCACAATTCTAAGCCTGGAACAACTTTCATGTCTCCAGCAGATGAGAATGAAATCTGGCTCATGTAATCTAATTTTGTCTCCACCAACAGATCCTTCTCTCTAGTTCTGGTCTGCAGAACTGCTTTTTATAATAGCTCCAATATGAAAAACAAAATCTCAGCATAGACAGCTTCTAATATTTCCTTTGGAGGTTTTATGATTGCCACTGTTAACCAATAACATTTTTTTTTATCTTGATAATGACTTCTGAAATACTGGAAAATCTATCATTTATTCAAACAAAATGATTTATCATCTTTGGCATAATAGAATCAGCATTTCAGCTGGGGCTCCTGGGTGCTATGCTACTACAAATAAAATAAAGAAACAATTAGCTGAAATTAATTGTATATTAGAGACTTGTCCTTACCCTCCCTGAATGTGGAAGAATATGAAAGATATTAAATCAGAACACAAGAAACTGACAGAAATTGATTTTTCCATAAATATTAGATGTGTTTGATAGTTGCTATCATTAGTAACCAGCAGTGGTTCTTAAGATACTGCTACACATTCTTAATGGATGGTTTTCCTTGTAGCTACGTAGGCATGTATACTGTGCTAACTCCCCCCTCCTCTTGCACTGCAATACGTAGGAAGCTATTATTCCCAAATAGAGCATTTGCTTGCTGACATCACATGCGGTAGAATCCTTTTGTTTGCCTATGTCTCCTGCATAGAAATGTTTGTCTGAGTCACAAATCCTGTCGTCTTTCTTGCTCTATGTCATGCTTGCTTGCTTGAGAGCTCTCCCTGACTCATGTTTTTTAAATTTTGATAAAGCCCGGAGTGCTGTATGGCAGTTAAATACTTCTCCTTTTAGTATTTTGTTATGTAAATTATATCTAAATACTATAATGATCTAAAATCACTGCCCCCTTTTCCATCTTTTTTAATAGAGAGGTTTTGTGATTCAAATTCAGCACAGAATTTTGTTTCAAGGCAAAGCCAGTTTAGCATTACTAAATTAAAAATTAAAGATACTGACTCCCATAACTTGAATTCTCCATTTAGTCTGCTGGCTAAGTTTCCTCAGCTATAACATTATCAAGTCTTGTGCCACAAAGGGGTTGTGTGTGTGTGTGTGTGTGTGTGTGTACAGACAAACACTTCTTGTGCTTGGAGTAATTACTATTTTGCATTGTGGTACCTTTGCTCTTCTATATTAGTCATCTTACAGATTCGTTTTCTGTTAATAAAAGAGGACAAATCCTTGCTCTGTTTTCAGTGGACATTCATTCTTTCACTTGGTATACATTCTGGAGCTGCTAATGTATTGCTGGTGTCTAAGAAACCTGGCTTTCCTGTTTATTAAATTAAGCCACAAACAAAGCAGATCCTGATTACAGAATATTCATTCTGAATCCTTTGTTAAAAGGGAACATGGAGGCTAAGGACTATGCAGCAGTCCAGCTCAAGCTTGAGCGATGGTGAAACATTCTTACTCACCGAGATAGGATCATAAAATTGCCATGCTGGATTAAATCTTTTGTCCTTCAAACCTAGCCTTCTGTCTCAATTGTTACTGCTACCAAATAAATAAGATGTTCGAAATGGTGCTTTGTCTGCCCTTGATCAAGGACTTTGCAGCAGGTAAGGGCTAAAGCCCCAATCTGGCACACAGCATTTAAGCATGTATTCATCTTAAAAGCATTTTATCAGAAGCTCCGCTGCTTTCCACCCTGGCTTGAGGCATGTGAGCAGATTGCTGCATAGAACCTTGTTAAAATTCAACTGCACACAGAAACAGGCGAATGATCAAGACCTATGTCATTAAATGCATCTTACTACACTCTCATATTTTGTTGTTTAAACTGGCATAACTTTTGTATCCAGAGTAAAAGAAATTGAGGTAGTCTTCATCCCCCCAAAACTGAAGCCTCTTGCAGAAAACATTTTAGATTTTTATTAGAAAAGTAAAACCGTGTCATGCAGGAAGAAACTTCCCACCACGGAAACTTGTATATTGTAATTTTATTATCAATGTAAAGTTCAGAATAGGAATTTTAGTTAAACAGTCTCTCATGCTATCCTTAGTTGAATGTTCACTACAAAAATGTTCTCATGTAGCATATCTTTTTAATGTTCAACTTTTGAATCACTATTATTTTTCCTCTTCTCTCCGCGGTCGTTTGCGAGGGTTCATTTCGGTACCTTCTGAATTTTGAGTGACAGCTGGAGGCTGCACATCTCGGAAACCATGAGGCTGTAAGAAAAAAGCAAAGTCATGCGATAAGATATAGGATATATCCTAGGATATATATCCTATATAACATGAGTAACTCTAGTACCCATAAGATCAGAATAAGGTATGAGGCTGTAATTTATTTCAGATGAGTGGCCAAAGAATGTCTATAGACTCAGCTAAGCACAGAATTGCAAGCTTTTCAACACACATGCAAACAAACTGTCCCTACTCAATTTTCTAAAAGATATTTTCTCATCACCAATCAGGCAATAATTTTCATGTTATCACTAATCACCCCTATGGCTATGGAGCACTTCTCTGTAAATTATGCTGCTTATTTAAATAAATTTAAAGCCAAATCCTTCAGCCTTACTCAAAGCAAACTGCTACAGAGGAGAAGAGGGGACTGGACTCACTGCATCAGTCATTTTCAGAAACACAATTGTGAATTTCTAAAACCCAGGGTATTTTTTATTTCATGCATCTATTTAATGAACTGAAAATGGCAATGAGATGTTGTAAGAGAAGAATTTATCTGAATCAGCCTATCCAGACCACAGACTGTCTCTGCACAGTGATTTATGGGACACAATGGGGTGAGAACTTCTAACTGCCAAAACCTAAATGCAGAAGTGAAAACTAGATGCTGCTACGTAGTAGAGGGCTCAAAATGTTCTACATTGCTTAGTACCATCGGTATTTTCAGTTAGTTTAGCTCACTGTTTAGATGACTGATTTTAAGAGATTTAAAAATATGAAAGATCTGGAAAATTAAAGTGTCATTGGTGCAGACAGAGGCATTGAGATGTTACACTGTGCGTGTTCTGTGACTGTCCTCCCATCTCCAGACAATTCTGTGTAGGAAGCATTGTTGACAGCTCACTGAAGGACTCTCACAGTAGTGCAGAGACTTGGAGAGGAGAGGTTATCAGAAAAAGAAATTGTTTTGGCAATCCTAAATGTTCAGGTAGAGACAAGGAGGGGATGATAGCATTTCAGAAGAACTGACATTTCAGATTGGTGCAGTGTGAAAAAACGGGCAGAATTACTACCAGATACGTGATTTTTCTAAAATGCCCATGCATCCCAGAGCAAGATCAATCCAAGACAAAATGAAACCATTCAAAATGTTTTGCTTAAATGTCCCAACTTTATAGTTGTAATCTATCTCTAAATCCCTCACCTCATACAGGCTGCTATGCTTTATAGGAACAAGCATTGAGGAATGCCACAAGGGCAGAACTTGTACAAGCCCTATGCTATTTTAAGCTACTCAAGTGTTATTCTCAATAGCATAAAGGGAATCCTGAAGTTTAGTGTTTCACTGCTGCTTGCATCTAATCTCTGCCATTTCCCTGAGGTACAAAGGTAGCCAAGAATCCACTTAATCCGGCATGTGAGACTCCTAATGAAAGCTTTCCAATGGTTATAAAGGCTGGAACATGATGAAGTAGGCTGTTCGGTATGGATGTTTTGCATTTAGTTAAAGGCTTGTATCTTCTGAACATAGCCTCTCTCTAGAGGCTGAAAATAGAAGAATTTTGTGTATATTTGTGAAGCTTGTTAATGGTTTTTAGATGGAGACAACATGGCTAATAGTACTAAGATTTAAAAAGATTCTTCAGGCCTGCAAAGCTCAGATACTCAATAGTCATTTTGAGTTGTTCTTTAATATTTTCTGGTGACTACACACTGCATCAAGATTGACAAGGTGGCCTTATTACTTGAAAGTTATTCTCATGGTTAGTCTGGCAGACCCTCCACTGTTCAGGGAAATACTGACAATCCTTATCCAGAATATAGGTTTGGGATCTCTGTCTTCCACTATCAAACAATCAGGTCACACCACCAGGGAAATTTAGGTAATCAGATAATCTATTTGCTCCCTTTGCTTAAATCAATTTATACTTCTATACTCTGCATTTAAGAATGACTCCACATCAGCCTGTGAAAGAGACATTATTTTATCTCATAGGTGTTCCACAACTTCCTCACTTGCTCAGTGGTGACTGACCTGCCAGGATGCCGAAAAGGAAACAACTGAAAAAGAACTAGAGCTTGGTCACTAAGTCACATACTTCTCCATCAGCTTACAGACACTCAACAGCAAGTTTTTCAAAGGTACCAACGTATCTAGTTAACACTGAAATTAGCAGCAGTAATAAGCCTAAACATCTCTGAGGGTGTGGGTCCCTGAAGAATTTACAAAACAATTTTTTTTGAATGCTGGACATACATAGATGTGCTAGATCATACTTGGAACACATGAACACATATTTACATCTTCCAGTTTAACTACTGAGATGATAATGAGGAGAAGTAACAAAAGACAGTTACCATCAGACCTCAATTTCATGAAAGAAACAAATATATATATACATACATACATATATATATATATATTTTACTTACAGAAAGCATCTATGGAAGCAGCTCAACAAGATTAAGGGGAAAACACAAGGATAGTCTTAAAATATAACTTATCCTTGATTAAAATACATTCTCAACTGCATTTCAAGATATATATGTATTTCTTCTGTGTGCATGCACACAGAGGAAGAGAGCATGGCTGTTTTGTAGTAAGCATAAAACTGAAAGGAAAAGGCAATTAAACTGCCTAAGATAAGATCCAGTCTGGTTGTTGGCGAGGGAGGCCTGCAGTCATATCATATGACCGAAACAACCTTGGCATATGGTCCCACTTGTCCCACTTGCCTTTTCATGTCTTCACAGAACTAAGAGTATGTGTGTGTGTGTGTGTATACATGTGTATACATATATGAATATATATATTTTTGTAGTATTTATTCTATCCAGGTAAATACACTCAAGAATGAAAAAAAAAAGATCTCATTTTGGTTCAGTAATTTGAAAACCTCATTTTACAGGCAGCACTAAAATCTGCAGGAAATGCTATGGCAACGTGTTTCCATGAGGACACAGCAAATAGTTATTGCATGTACCTATGTATATGACATTTAAAGAGGTTTTTTTTTAACCTAAATATAGCTTAAACACTATGTATTATTATCAGTATATCTCTAAGCACTTCATAAAGGACTATAACCACAAGACTTAACCGGGGATGAATAAGAACTCCAGCCCTAAGCTGGAAGCACATCATATGATATTGACAAGAGAGAAAAATGCATATATTGGCTGGTCCTTAGGCAGTACACTGGGCAGCTGATGTACTTAAAGTAGAGATGAAGAAATATATGTGGCTCAAAGCACTGGTGAGACATCTGAAACACCATGTATGATTTTGGTCGCCTTGTTCTAAGACAACCTCAGAATGGAACAGGTGCAAAGAAGAGCCACCATGGAAACAAACCACCTATCTTACAAGGGAGAAGATAGTTTAGTTTGCTCAGTCTCCCAAAATGAAGACCCAGAAAGCGCACGATTGTCCTCTGTAATTACACTTAGCCAAGAGTTAATATCAAGGGCTCATAAATGAATAGTACAACGGTACAAGAACAGATGGGAACAGGCATCCTGTAATTGATCTGGAAATCAAACTGTTTTAACTGTAAAGGGACTGACGTGATGGATCATTTTTTCAAAGAGAGACACAGGGGCAAAATAATCATAAACCCAGAGACAGCCCGGTATTATTGGCTACTTTCAGTGTTGCCTTTCAGTTGCCTTCTAAGAAAGCAAACTGCAATCTCAGATTTGTCTACAAATCTCTGAAAAGTTCTTCACAGCTAACATTTTGCTCCCATTTCTGTACTTCCATCTTGAAAGAGATACTAACTGTAATGTGGTATGGTATAGTTGACTCCTTCTGGCTTGGTGATTTGTACAATGTTGCCAGCCTGGTTAAACAAAAACAAAGAATTAGGATTAGTGGGTACAGATAATACAAAAGTTCCAAATAAACAGTATTAGGTTAACCAGACCCAAGCTGTCCCACAGTCATGGAGTAAGTGATCAGTGTAATTCTTATGTCTGTATACTTGTACAGGTTATTCAACACATGGATGTCAAAGTCCCATCTCTGTCTGACCAGTCAGCTCAAATACAATATAGACCTACTAATAAAGAGCAAATGATTAGCCTTGTTTTATCACTGTATTTTATCATGTTTCGGAACAATAACCATTCTAAACTAATTCCAAACGCCACTTTAAAATCCAAAAAACCCCCAAAAAACAACAACAACAAAAAAAACTTTCAGCATAATTCTTTTCTACTCCATTAAACAACCATTTGCAGCTTGACCTCTCGAAGTTGGAAGATATGCCTCAAGAACTCAAAAACTTCTAGAGATTTCACAAAATACAGTGGATGGAGAACATAAGATGTTCAAAGCCTGACCTTGCCACCGACATACAGCGTGACCTCGAGTAAATCACTTCCCTTGTGTCACTCCTCTTTTCTTGATTTTGTGCATTTAGGCTCTAAGCAATGCATTTTGATTTGTGCTTATACAACACTTAGCCCAATGGGTACTTGCCTAATACAGATAAAAGACAGCAAAGAGCTGAATAACAAAGGATTTTTTTAACCAGTCCTAGCACTGCTAGTCTGCTCCATGCCTACCTCTCCTCCAAACTTGCACTTATACAAAGCCAATACAGAAAGTGTTCTGCTCTCTGTACCAAGACACCCTGCCAAGGATCCTGTTAATTATTTTTGTCCTTTTTTATTTTTTTCTCTTCCCTGAGGTGCCATTCTATTAGAGAGCACGTAATTACAGCCTGAGGAACACTGCCACTTCATATTAGCTACACAGGGAATTCCTCAGAACATTTAAGAGGTGGGTTATACTTTACAAAATAACCTAAATCTGAAGCTGCAGAAGCCATGCTTTTACAAGCACTCAGCTGGAGCTCTGCTGTGTGCCTTCGACTCAACAGGATCTTTCCCCACAGCAATGAGACCCATTGTAATAAAGCTCTGACACATTTCCAGTAGTACAGAGAAACAAAGAGAGATAGGGACAAGTATCATATTTAGCCAAAGCATAATAGAGAAGGAAAAATGACCTCTTAAATGGCTATCTTTGCACCTTACCAACAGCCTATAAAAAGAATAATAATAAATCGTGCAGTACAAACAAATCATGCAGTTCATCTATAAAGGCAACAGAATCTGTCTATTTCTGCTTTTCACAGATACTCAGAATTGCTGTGCTTCTGCAGGCCCCATTCCATATTAGCTGTATATTTATAACAGTAAATAAGAAATGCTTTTCTACCTTTTACCTTCCATTTTGGGACCTATACCTACAACAGTCCTAGCCATGATGTGGAAGGAAAAAGCTCCTTACTTTCTGTATATAAAATTAACCTTCTTCACTCCGCAATTGTCATATTGATGCAACTTCTCTCTTATAAAAGGTGTTAATTAGTGTCATTAATTTAACTCCAGACTAAACAGCCTGCTGTAATCACTCTGCATTACTTTCAAACTTAGAATTTAAAGAACAAAACCCCACAAAAAAGTATCACCACATTTTTTTTTCCAAGCTTAAAAAGGAAAACTACACACAACATTCCAGTAGCATTTTTGTTCATTGTTTGCAGAAGATTAGGGAATAGAATCAGGGCATCTTAAGTCTCAAATTACAGCTGCATTGTGATATTATACTCAAGATGAATTCAACTGAATAGGAAATATAAGTGAGCTTGCAACATAGGAAAGACGGGGGGGGGGAGGAAGAAACAAAAAAGAACACACTGCAACAGCAAGAGACCTTCACACTGGTTTTAGAGGGGTCATTCTAATTTGTTTGAGCTTCTAAAATCATCTTCCATAGGTGCACTCTGCACTGAGAGTAAAGGCAGCCCTTTAACTCCCACTAAGCATTTGCATGTCTGCCTTGCAAGAGAACCTTCCTACTGCATTCAAAAGCAGAACAATCCAACAGCTGCAACTGAGGCTCAGGAGTCAGCAGGCCTATGTTCTGTCCTCCTGGGAATCCCCTTCTAGGTGTAAAGCTTTCTTGGACATCAAAGGGCTTTGTATTGCCTAGGGCCTAAAAGTCTGACTTCAGCAAAGAAATTCTTCCTGCTGAAGGAAGAGAGAGACCGATTTTTGGTGAAGCTTGGAGGTGTTGAGGTGCAAAGACAGCCATTTAAGAGGTCATTTTTCCTTCTCTATTATGCTTTGGCTAAATATGATACTTGTCCCTCTCTCTGTTTCTCTGTACTACTGGAAGCTTGGAGGTTGTCTCTGTGACTGAGACAACCATATATGCCCAAAGCTGGGTTATAAAAAAAGTTTTGTTTTGTTTTTTTACCTAATCACCAGTCCCCAGATTCTTGTCTCTGAGCAACTACCATTAGTATTTTTATGAGACATGGCATCTTGCCAGGAACAAAGGACAGCATTGCAGCAAGCTGACCACAGTGAAAAGAAGGAGCACAACAGTTCAGCCCACACTATCTCAGGGTTGAACTATATATTTTTTTCTTGAGCCTCAATAGCCTGGGATGTGGGAGACCACAGCCTGAAGCCAAGTTCAAATCCCTGCTTGGCCACTAGGTTCAGCCTGCAAAAGATTCTCCAGTGTCAGACTTAACAATATTACTATGTACCTTATTGGCCTACATTTACGCTTACCTTTGAGTGTTGTCCCAGTGAAAGATTAAACGGACAGTAGCAGCATGTCCCCAGCTTTCTCCTGAGTGACATAAAATGACAGGCATTTTATTTATCTCCTATAAAAGTGGCAGAATCAATAAATTGAACTGCAATTAGATAAGCCTTCCAAAAAAACTTCCATGATTAAAACATATATACCTTTCTTGCAGTAAGGAATCACATCTCTTTTATACATTCAGTAATTTCACAACTAGTTTATCAAATATACTGAGACAAGGAATAACCTGTGTACTCACCCACAGAATGTTTTATAAAAACCTTGATGCAATACTTCTGTATTTGTGAAAAGATTTTATACATACCTAATAAAGGGCAGGTTTCAGACAAATCTTGAAAACAGAGGCAACATGAAGAAAATATTTTTTCTAATTATTACTGAAAAAGTCTAGTGACTATGTCTAAATCCTAGTTCAAAATTGTCATATTCTGTCTCTCAGGCATAATTATGAGCAAACATCACTTCCTTTGGGATAAAAGCTTTGGGAGAAGGTCAGTGATTATTAAAGTATTAAGGGCCCCTGAAGCAGTCTTCCTTTTCTAACAGCAAAATGAAAAAACACAACCAATAGAGAGTGGGGGGAAAAAAGCAAAAAAAAAGAGAAGAAAGTTTGAGCTATTATCCTGTTTCAGGGGAAACAGTCCTAATGTTTCAGATCACATCTGGCCACAAGATCATTCGGTTTACAGACAGCTTTATTGGGCGTTTTCCTCTGTTTATCCCAAGGGACATATAGCAGTCAGAAGATGGATTGAATTTTGAAACAGTCGCTTGGTTAAGTACTGCAAGCCTCTCTCATTCATCTGTACACAACCTGTTAACTTCTCAGTTATTTGTTGGTCTCCAGCACACCACCAGCTCCACATTCTCTGGCCTTCATTAAAGCATGTAGAAGAAAGAAAATGACTCAACTGTAATGAAGACCTAGACCCTCTAGGCATCTTGCCAGACCCTTGTCCCTTATATCTTAGTTGAGATTTAATGTTTTGGCCATTGGATATAGTTCTGAGTCAGAGATCAAAACACATAATTTACAAATGGACCCAAGTTCCATACCAGACTCTTTCCAACTATATTGAATACAAGGGAAAAAAACACGACTTGCAAAATGAGATGTTTCTGAGTTAAACTGGCTGCAGTTTAATATTTGACCTCCTTTCTAAATATATCAAGCAGAAATGTCTAGGAACACCCAGCTTAGCTATCACTAGTGGGAAAGAAAGCTGCCCCCTTCATAAAGCTCTTGACTTAATACCTTGCAGCATCTGTGCTCTTTTTCATAATTAAGGAATTCCCTTCTGCTAGGAAGCTGAATAAGAGTTTACAGATTAATGCTCTTGTGAAATCTTAGAAAAGCCTATTTCTAGGCCCTACTAATAAGTACCGGGGAAAAAAAAATATGTAGGGGAGGCAACTGATCTTTCTTGGGGTTTTGCCACTCACCTACCCCTCAATAATCCCTTTGGCTACAACCAACCATAGAGGAGTAGGAGCTTCTTGAGCTTTATGATGAGACTGTTGCAATAGCATCCCTTCAGAGTGGGTCATAAAACCACCCAGTAATACACCAGTACAATACTCACACTGAGTCTATGGAATAAATTCACATAAAATTGCAAACACTTTGTACCACTTGTAGCACTTTGAAATTCTCAACTTAAGATTTGCTGTTTAAAATTAAATTTGGATGAGCAGAGTATCTCTCTGCTTTAATATTTTACCACTGGTACAAACTTTCATTTTTGCAAGCGGATACACTATTCAGTTCAACGCAACTACGTGGCTACATGCACATTCTGATGAGGGCCACAATCAGTTTACAGTCGCCTCAAGAAGAAGTTATGTCAAATTAAATGTTCCTAAGAACAAAATTGTGTGCAGGACAGTATATGATAATTTAGGATGGTAACCTACACTGACTCTTTTAGCATTCTTTACTATCCTCCCCCGCTATGACTTAGTAAACACAACAGTTCTCAAAAACTGCTGGCTATTAAAAAAGTCAAGACAGAATCTATTCGCTTTTATTTATTTTGTAGCCAGAAAGGCTGCCAAAAAAGAACTAAAATATCAGAGAGCAAGATGTGTCATTCTGTGATGTGAAAATGACAAAAATGGTCAGATACTGAAAGCAGGGTCTTTATCTGCATGCACAGCTCAAAATTTCACATTCTCCAAGGAGACGATTTGTGTTTGTTCATTTTATCTTACATCTGTGCCAAATGGTTCAATACCTGAACAGACACTGAGAACATCTTTGCCTCTGTACTGTCCCCTTCTCCCTCCTCTCCAGACCAAGAGCATCATTACTTAGTCCATCTTAGTCCATCGAATCTAAAGCACTGGGCAAAGAATTTTTGCCCTTTAACTGCATCATGAAATAATACAAAGTTATAACCTGAAAGAAGAAAAGGCTCAGCATTTAAATCTTAATTTGGCCAAATCTCTGTTTCAAATGAACTGCGCTAGTTTCCCCTGTGAACAGAGTAAAACAGTCTATATGGAGCACTCTGCTCATTATACAGCAAGCTGGAACAGCCCGTAAGAAACATTTAAACTTGCTATGGGCAGGCTGTAATTCAGAAACCCACATAAAATTTCCCCTACATTATAATTGTAGTGTATAACTGTAGAGAACAAAGGACAGATAGTTTCAGATATGCATCAAATATGAAATAGCTTTGCAAATAACCAGTGGAAACAGTTTAAAATGTTTATTTGCCATTACATTTGAATGTGTTTTGGAGGGGCAGTTAACATCTCTCAGGGAATTTAGAAAATTGCAGCATAGTTCAAGTTCCACAACCATTAAGCTGCGGACACATGACCTCTTCTCTTACTGATTCAACCTGTTCATCACCACCTTCCTGCTAGAGGTCTACTACCCCCAGTCAATCCCTGCATTATTTGTATGATCACCAGCCAGTTTCAGTCTAAATTACCTGATTAGCAGAGACTTACTTGTTACTTAAATTACTTAAGCTTACCAGGCTCACTTTTAACAAAAATGTTTTGGGAGACAATCACAAACAGCTCAGCCAGCATGTAGATTAGAGCAGTGACCTCCAGCAGGGGTAGTGGCCTCCTTAGCAGGTACAGCTGCAGCTGGAATAGAGGTATCTCTACAACCTAAGATCCTTGGGGGAAGGTTGTGATATGTTAGCTGCAGGTCTAAGAAACTAGTTATTCAACAGAATATTCCTACTGTTTCCTCATAAAGAGTGATTCAATTAGCTTAGGTAATAGTGATATATCTAATTTAAAGTTTAGTATTAAATATTTGAGTTTAAAAAAGGGAAAAAGGAAATTCCAGCAACATTATCAACCTCTGTGTCTCTGCAATCTTAAAAAGACATGACTTTTAAAATTATATGTAATATCTTCTCAAAAATCTAAGATTCTAACCTACAAGCAATGTCTGAGTTTAGAACAAAATTTGATAGTTGCTAATTATAATTACAACCCTGACATGTATAGGTACTACTGCAGAGTTCCCCAATGCTAATAGTTCAAGGCTAACAGTTGAGATTTACACTAATAGTTCCACCATGGATCCTGCGATACCACAGAAAATTTAGCAGACTTTTTTTTTCTTTCTTTCTTTTGGTTCATTATGCCAAAAGAAAGTAAATTATATATTCAAAGATTTTTGGTTTTCAACTTACATGCTAAGCACCTACCTAAAGCCGGTACCAGTGTGGACTGGCTTTGTCCAATCCTTGTTGTCATTTGATTTGTCAGAACTACCTAAAAGAATAAACAGAAACAAACAAAAAAACCCTCTAGGAAGCAATCAAAATAGGGGAGGGGAAAGAGACAGATTTTTCTAAAAGGTTTTATTGATAAAGTGCTTACTCAGTCCAAACTCTTGCCAATGGAATCAAAGCTTTGTGTTAACAATAAGAAACTATAAAGGTGCCTCATCTTTTCTCAATAGCCAAAACAAAATAAGAGAACTCTGCAAAACGTATTTTCAGTTTTCACGAGAAGTAGATTTCCTTCATTGAAGACTTACAAAATGAAATCTTTCACTATGCAAGGATAGAAACCCAAAACAACCCATATATTCCACTGCATACATACTAAAGACAATTTGGATCTGTATATAGATGCACAGGACTTGTATTAGCCCTCTTTATATGGATGGTTTCACTCACTGTGGCATAAACAAACTCGGCGGTGTTGCACAAAGCATGCATAAGCCTAATGATTAACAAAATTTCTGCACCTTGTAGTCTAAAAATGTGCAAGTGGGTACAATACAAAGCAGAATGAGAGCGAACAGACAGAGCGGGGGAGTGTTTTCACAGCATAAATCATTCGTAGGAGGTTCACAGACAGTCTAGGTTAGATCCTTGGTAGAAGTGGGGGTGGGTGAGACAGAAAAGAGCCAGGAATATTAACTGCAAGGCTCATTAAAAATGAAAAATAAAAAATTGTACCTATCTTAAACCCTAGGGGCTTTCAGTATTTGACATGCCTGTATGATTCTTGCTTGAATAGTTAGAAAAGTGTACTAGAGCAACCAACTCCACTGAGCATATGGGGCACATACCAAAACATTTACATAGCTGAGAGCCCCAAAACATACACTGTGTATTTTGGAGAACTGACTCATCATAGATCAATGCAGCCCCACAACGGCCCCAGATCTCATTGCTAGAGGAGAACTTGACTGGGCATCCCAGTAAAAGACAATGAGTTCAGCTTTAGAAACTAAAGAAATTCACTTTCTCCCATATTAGAGCATTCAGACAGCCCAGCTTTGCTGTCAGTTAAGCAATTCCTGGCAGGCAAGCTTAATTCAGACTGCTTGCAAGCTATATGCAACTAAATCAAAAACTAACAAGAGGGCCACTTTGAGCTAGATCATTTCTGAAGCTCTGTGATTAATCACTTCTTTAGCAAGTGCTTATTTAACAAACATTTGTACTACAGTGCTCGCTTGTTCGACACAAATAAGTTTAATATGTTTTACTTGACTGAAGAAAAAAAGATTATACAATGACAACTGCTCCCTTTCAAGGTCACTGGGCACCTAACGTATGAATGAGAGCAGTCAATAAACTGGACATGGTGCAAATCAAGCAGTTGTATAATATTTGTCTCTGTTGGTACCCACACTAGAAGAACCACCTTCATAATTCATACTGGAGGGGAGAAGGGATTTGCTTTCAGTGGCAAATACAATTGCCTAACCCTGGCAGAATGCGGAGTTGTGCTCTTTCCCTTCCTGCAGCTATCAAAGGAAACACAAGGGGAGGCTTACTTTCAGCAGTATGAACAAAAGCCAGTTGTGTGAGAGTTGTGCATGACAAGAAAGCAAGTTACCTGAAAACAGTTACAGAGACAAGCACCATTTTGAGACTCTGTAAGCTCTAATTCCTGAACAATGCTTTTCTGTGCTGTAACAGACTCGCCAAACAATTTCTGTAACAGATGTAGCTTCTGAGTGCCATCTGCTGGCTATGTGCCTGCACATTTGCAGGCTTCCATATTGGTGTAAATGACGTGGAAACAATCCCCAGGCAGGAAGCTGTGGGTTTCCATGGATGCCAGAACAGCCAGCCAAACTCAAGCAGTCTTCCTCCCTAGGAGCTGTTCCTTCCACTAACACAGTAGTTTATTTTTAATTGAAGAATAAAAATTTATGTTGGTACTGCTAAATATTCTGATATATTTTAATGTGTGTGCTTTATAGGTAGGAGAAGTCACCAAAGGAACATTCTTTTTCCAATCAAATCACAAAAGGAGATGATGTGAAACAGCATGACAAATGATATGTTACCATTTAGTTAAAATTAACAGGATGCTTGTGTGAATTTTACCTATTTGGCAAGTCTAGGAACTTTCTATGTCTGCCATTTTGCCTGTGCAATCCATCTATTTTTACTGATGAAATTGGCAAATACAAATGTTAAGAACATTCCTGCACTTTTATTTTGCTGTCTACAAACAATCACACATCCCACCTGCTTTATCCTTCATAAGGCATTGATTTCAAAGTAGCACTGTTTGCAATTTAAACTTCCCCCAGACTTACTGCTGCTTTATGATCATTTGCTACAATGATCAGCTGTTGTGCAAGACCATTTAAGAGTCTTGTGCGAAGTGAGAGGTCCTCAAAGTCATGGCGAAAGGGAAATGCAATTCCATCAATTACCACCAGTCGGACCTAAGTATAGAAGAAAAGAAAAAACTACTGTCAGTATCCTACAGAATGCTAACAAAAAGTAGTAAGGTCTTCCAACTGCATCAGAATCTGTTTCATATAAGGTGATGTCAATCAAATTTTATTTTATACTTAGACGTGCTTGACAGCGTAACATCTATTGTCTGTCTCTGCATATCAGAGACAATCTGTACTACCTGAAAGAGTGTGAAGAGCCTCAAGCTCCAAACTACAACAGTATACAGTAGTATAAATCAGTGTATTTGCTAAGTGCAATACTGCATTATACATAGATACTATCTCATAGCTGCATTAGCTTAAACAAAATTCTGTACTAAGCTCTTCCATTAGTTAAGTCAGCACAGAGCTCCCCTTCTGAATATTTCTGGTTTCAGAGCTCTCTCACAGCTGGCTGCCTTATCTCTGCAATGCCCGACACATATAAAGCTGGTCAAAAAAGCCGTGTTGAAGAGAAGTCGAAGAGAAAAATCATTAAAAATTAGAAATCCACTTCAATCAACTCTCCTTGAACGTTGTTTTATTTCACTCTCTCTCTCAAAAAATAAAACCAAAATGTGAAGACATGCTGTCCACAGTCACTGTTAAAATAACTCATCAGATACTGAGGGCCACATCAGTGATCTATCTTAGAAACATGGATTTTAACAGATGCTTGAAGACATTCCAGAGGATATACAATAGAGCTGGAAATCTGTCTTTCCTGGAGGTGTTGCTTTGCTGCTTTCGCAGCAGTCATTAGCTGAAACTAGAGGACAATATCGCTGCAGGCTCATCATCCTCAAGGCTCTATATAAACATGCTTTGGGGATTCTGATTTATTCTAACTTCATTTGCTGTAGCTGTTCTGACGATCCAAATTTGCCTGAAATACAGATGGGAGACCAATAATCTTATATTGTTTATGTGTTAATTTGTCACTGAAGTCCTGCGTATTTGCAAATTTTTGCATTAATACAAATTAATGCAAAACAAATTGGGAACAACACTAGAAAACTCTTCTTTTTCTATATTACTGATTTAACTTATCACTGAAAATAGTTTTGGGACTGGAACATACAGGCCTGCAGCAAACATCACTCTCTGAAATAGCCCTGGGGCTCCAACTGGAAAAAAATAGTATTTTGAAAAATAAAAAAAAAAAGATTAGTTAGAATTCAAATAGGATATTATTCTGCTCTCTCTCATTTCTTTCATGCAAATTCTTCGCAATGAACCTGTACATTTTCCTTGTGCATATTTTTTTTAACTTTGCAGTTTAAGAGCATAAAAATGACTCATGCTACAAAGGAACATACACACAGTTATACAACTTTTGTATCAGACAAACATGTCCAGGTGGGATGTAATTTAGTTTATTTTTTCCATGTTGCACTTGTTATAAAATAGCAGGTAAGTAGACTTGAAGTATTGAAGACTATACAATAGCAGGAAAGCTTGATAACAAATGCCTTCTCCTTATAGAGTTTCTCTCTAATATATCTTATTATGATAAATGCCTTCTCTTTATCAGAGTTTCCCTCTCTAGTATACCTTATTATGACAAGAATATTTTCATAGCATTTTTCATCTTATCAGCAAAATTTCAAAACAACTCGTATTACTAACTGTCAGAAATATCTGGGGAAAAAAAGCCTGTACTTCTCATAGAAAACCTAAATTCTGGAGCATTTCCCAGTCTCAGCTTTAGGTCTGTCCAGAGAGATTAGGACAAATTTTATGAGAACTGGACTACAATGAGGAGTCTATCAAGTCAATTATGGACTGCTCAAAGAATCACCAGAAGGTCTTATAACTCTCCTGCAACCTTCAGTACTTCAGGCTCCAAGCCAAGCACAGATGGTACCAGAAAACTGCAGCCCAACCTAACTGTGCTAATGAAGCCATGTTCTTTCCACAAGAGCAAACACAACAGGGCACCGTTAGTACCTGGCAGAGGAAGGCAAATACTCTCAGACTACACTATGCAAAAGAAAGATTCCCATCTGCACTTTCAAGCTGATAACTGCATCTAAAAATGGAAATGATATCCAAAAGATAATTTAACTGAACAACATTGATTTGTGCTCTCTTACAATGATGCACAAGTCACCTCCCATGAATCTTGCTTAGGGAATGATCTGCCTTGCAGAATCTAGAAATCTGGAAAGGAGGTGGAGAAAATCTGCATTCCAACAGCATTTCACTAAGACAATGGGCAACATTTTGGGTGCAGTCCACCCAAGAGTTAAGCTGCAGACTCCAGTTGCTTGTAGCAACAGAAGATGTGTGGGGAAGATTGAAGAGAGTCAGTTTCTGGATGTCAGGAGAATGCAGGACGCTTCTGGTCCTCAGCAGTCTGCTAGGAGAAAGGACTGAGACTAAGTCATTCTGATCCCCCTGCATCATGGTCATCAGACACAAATATGACTCAGTCTCTTCTGTAAAGTAGTTTTGCGATGATTCCTAAGTTAGTGCTCACGGAAATGTGCATTCTTACTGTATCACGAGTGTCAATCAAAATCTTTAATGTGAACATGAATAACATCTTCAGGTAAGTCTGCAATAACTCTTACCTTTGAATGCTCTGAAAGAAAGTCTGGGAGGAGGTAGACCTGTGCTAGAAGCTCTATGTAGTCACGGCAACGGAAGTAATATATGTGAGAAAGGATACTTTCAAGAGAAAAAGACTCCAAAGCTTTTAGATGATCTGAGAATAAAGAGATGAATAAAGGAGTCAGAAGTTTACACTAACATATTGCTACTTCCATCATTCCACCAAACTATTTCTTCTACACATAGCAACAAAAACCCCAAAACAGAAATTTTGCTAAAGGAACAGAAACAGCCAAGGTAAAGAGCATGGAAAACATATCTTCCATCTGGCTTGAAAGTCATGAAGGTGGCGACTAAACTATCTCAACACTTGCACACAGATTCATTGGAGCTTCCAAAGGAGTGTTCTAAAAATGAAAAATTAATTTTTCAAAAAAGGACTTTTTCCAGTAAGTCACTTTCAAGCCAGACCACTACCAGATAACAACAGTCAGTATTAGTCAAGCATTGTTTAATGTAGAGACACTAGCTCATATAATATGGTGTCCTTTTAGCTCTGTTTAAACCAATTTTTTTTTGTACAAAATGCTCTGAGAGCAACATAAAAGTTGCACCAGTGTCCCTAACACACTGACAACTTACAGAATAAAATTATTCAACTAAATGCAACCTATCTGTATTAACCATTGGAAAGAGCTCGATCACAACTACAGTTTTGTAACACAAGGCTTCCATACCAACACTGACTTAAACAATTCTGCCTTTCCTGTTCTCTTTCCTGAGCTGCTCTTCCTGTTCCGGTGTTGCAGCATATTATCCCTCAGTTTTGCTGACACAAATTTGTTTGGGTTTTGTTGTAAATTTGATTACTAAAGTGATCTGTGTTGAAAACAAAAATAAACCAAAACACATCCCTAAATACAGCAAACAATCCCTTAGAAAAGAATTATTCTTGAATTAGATCAGCTCAGTCTGCAGCATGGCCCCACCACTACATTGACACAGGACGTGACACACTAGGACATTCAGGTAAGAAATAAAAGGCTGAGAGCAAGAACTCCCTAAGCCAGCACTGCTGCTGAAAGTGCAAAACTGCAGCCTACGAGACACTCACTTCACCCAGATCCTAGCTTACTAGGCAGAAAGAAACATCACTTAGGAACATACCTTCTTCTTGGTGAGCTTCAGCAATAAGTTGGCAATGCTGTACACAGGCAGTTGCAATATCCACTACTCTGTCTACCATAAAACTTCCTTCAGTATCAATGAACACTGCTTCTCCAGCTAGACCCCCAAAGCATTCTGGGATCTGTACATCTACTGCCAGCTGCATACTGCCACCGAAAACAGAAAGATAAAAAGACAAATATATGCATTACAATGCTCTCTCCTCCCCGCTTATTCCTAAAGTGACATTTCTGCTGAGAGTACGGAGGAGTATAACCATTATCAAGATTGTATTTGTAACGCTGTATAGGAATCAGAGATTGCAGCCATTACAGCAAGCACGAAGAACTCTCATCACAATTAAATTCAGACAAGAAAAGTGATCCTCAGTTCATTTACAAAAGTAATGTAAAAATTGGATACCATAGCTGTGTTTTCCCAACACCGGGTGCTCCACAGATCTCAGTGATTTTTGTTAGCTGCACACCACCCCCAAGAACATTGTCTAGTGCTGAACAAAAGGTGATGATGAAGCCCTGGGCTTGCTCTTGTTCCAACAGCTCCAGTGCCGTGCATTTTCTGGAGGTGCCAGGTGCTGCAGCAGTCCGTGTCGCATCACTGTGACATTCCTGCCTTACAACCTGTAATGCTTCTAGAGCCTCTTCTTTGGAGATTCCAATTTCTAGAAAGACAAACGGATGCAACAATAGCCTATTAACAGCAATAGATTAAATTATAAAAAGAGAATTCATCTTGTTTGTCAGAACCTAATAATTCTGCAGTGCAAAACAAAAATAATAATCCTTATAATGATGTGCACGGCTTGCCAATATTTCTGGAACTAATGATCTAATTTTCAAAAGAACTGAGAGCAGTGGTGCACCGTGTTCAGAATTCAGATGCCAATAAGCTACCTGCAAGGAAAAAGCCAAAACTGCTGTTCATAGACGTGGATGGGATCTGGAAGGCAGTTCATCTGCTCTGCACCTGAATGGGCTATTCTGAGTATCACTTGAAGCAAGTAAGGCTCAGTAAAAAATGTCATGTTGCAGACTGATAAATGGTGGCGACACCTAGTGATCACGCTCTGCATACTCACTGTGGGCTAAGCACCTTAGGGCACTATTTTAGTTCAGGTCTGAAGTACAGATCCTGTAACAGAAATGAGATACCTGCAAATATCTGTGCATCTTTATGCACACATATCTGCCATGATCTAGTTATTTCACTTCGATCTGCAAAGCAAACCTAATACAATGGATTATCTCAGACATTTAAAACTACTGCTAATCACAGTCACGGCGCATTTCTTGAACTGGCTGTGGAAATCTGCTTTAGCAACTTGAAAAACGCAATTTCCTAATTATAAAGCAGTTTGTTTAAAACAAGTACAACTGGGGAAAGAAGGGGAATGAGAGAGAGAACAGTCTGTTTTTCTTTTCCAGGGTCCCATTTACACTCCTTACTAGGAGAACAAGGATCCGTCAAAAGCAAATACTGTTTCTTTTGGTGGGGCACACGTGAAAATAAACATTAAGTATTTACTCCGCCCACTTCTCTAGGCTCGCTGGATGTCTGGGCGAGATTCGCAGGGAAGCTGCGCGGAGCCGAACCGCCGTGCGGGAAAGCGCTTTACCCGCCCGGAGCGCGGGCCGGGCCGGGCCGGGTTTCCGGGGGGCAGAGAGGGGAGCGCGGCGGGGCGGCGCCGCCCGAGCCGAGCCGAGCCGGGCGCGGGGCCGCCGCCGCCGCCGGCGGTACCTTTGCTCAGCCCGCAGGGGCCGGTCTCCAGCAGCTCCTGCGCCGTCTGGAAGCCGGCGGCCACGAGCCGCGCCCGCAGCGCGGGCGCCAGCGGGAGGCTGCCCACGTCGCGCTGCATGGCGGCGCCGCCAGCATCCGGGCCACCGCCCGCAGGCCCCGCCCCCCGCGGGCCGGGCCCGCCCCGGCGCCCCGCCCCGCGCCCCGGCGCCCCGCCCGCCGCCGGCGGTCATCCCCAGGAGCCGCGGCGGCGGCAGGGAGGCGCCTCCACGCCGACGCCCTCCCTCACAACAGGCGGCCGCGCCTAGCGCGACCCTCCCGCGCTCCCGCCGAGCCCCAGCGCCCCCGCGGCCTCAGGCGCAGGCGCGGGGCCGCGCGCCCCCCTCGGGCGGCGGCCGCGCAGCAGGCGCGCGCGGGGGCCACGCATGCGCGGCACGTGGCGCTGCGAGAGCGTCGGCACGGGGTCGCGCGGCGCGGCCGTTGGGCGGCGGGCGTTGGCGCGGGGCGGAGGTAAGGGAGCCGGCGGCGCGGCGAAGGGGGGGCTGGCAGCAGCAGCAGCCGCCGACGGCTGGTGTCCCTGAGCAGCCGAGTCCTCCCTTCGCCCAGTCGCGCTCCTTCAGGAACGTCCCCCTTCTCCTCGTGGGGCCGTATCGCCCCCTTGGGCAGGCCCTGTGTGCAGGCGTGTTCGAGTCTCCCGTGCAGGCCGCTATTCAGTGGGCGTGATGGCCTCTCATGGCGGGGGGGAGTAGATGTGACGAAAGAAGCTGTCTTCATCCGCTGTTCTCAGCTTTCATCAGCAACACTCACTAGTGATTAGGCCAGCTACTGAAGTTTTGAAATCTAAACGAGATTCTTTGAGCTATGATGTTTGTATTTTCATTAGATTTCACTTCATTTCTTAGTTCTGTCCAGAGAAGATGGCTCATGCTGTTCCTGTTCCCATTCCCTGTCCGGTCCAGCTTGGAAGTATAAAAAATGACTCTCTGGAAGCTCAACTACATGAATATGTCAGGCAAGGAAACTATGTGAAAGTGAAGAAACTTCTGAAGAAAGGTGAGAGTTAACTACATGAGAACAGGAAATGTTTTAAATGAGACACAATATTTGATGAAATTCTATCTTGCTGTCACTTTTTCTAATAAAAACCTGAAATGCTTCCTATTCAGGTGATTCTAAAAGCAGAATGTTGATAACATGAAAGCAAGGACTATGAAGTATTGTGTATGGCAAATGGAGCTTTAGAGGTGTCGTTTCTTCCTAAATGTAAGAAATATGACTATGTAAATATTAATTGTAGGTCTGTATGTAAGTTTTCCTAAAATACTATCGTTTGGGGAACTTAAATACCATGTGCTATTCCCATTGGTATGGTTTCTGTGCGATGCTATTAGTGGATATGCAGACTAGGGCATTCTTCCAAAGCTGGCTGACGGCAGTGTG
This sequence comes from Rhea pennata, assembly GCF_028389875.1. NCBI lineage: Eukaryota > Metazoa > Chordata > Aves > Rheiformes > Rheidae > Rhea > Rhea pennata. Next base: position 4,059,585 of record NC_084682.1, read on the forward strand.
TGATACGAGACTAACCTGTGCCACTGGGGAGAATCACTGCGGTGGGGCTAGCGAGGAGCCACTCGAGACGGCACCCGCCCCGCACGCAGTGCAGACGTGCGTGGGTCGGGCGCGTGCCGAGGGGCCTTGAGGTGCGGCGGGGAGCCGGCGCCTCCCCGCCTGAGCGGCGGCGCGCGCGATTGGTCGGCGGCGGGAGTTGATGCAAACGAGGGGGCGTGTCCCGAGGGCCGCCCCGCGCCCCGGTTCGGGCGCCGCGGGACGGGCCGGGGGCGGCGGCGGCGGCGGGCGGAGGGTGGTGGCGGCGGCGGGGGGCGCGGGCGGGGGGCGGCGGCGGCGTGTCCGGGAGTGACCGTGAGCTGGGGGCGGGCGCGCGCGGGTCGGGGCGGCGGCGGCGGGGAGGAGAGGGCAAGACTATACTTTCAGGGATCATTTCTGTAGTCGGTAACTAGAGGAGTGTGATCGAAAGTGACTGGTCTCGCAAGCCACGAGGAGGAGCGGTAGTGCTCTCTTCTGAGCGCGAAGCGGGCTGGCGGCGCTGCTGCGCGGCTGCCGCGGGCCATTGATGACCGTTCTCGCCGCCTCCGGGCGGCGGGAGGGAGAGAACACGGGCTGAGTGGTTTGCCTCTTTTTTACGCTGGTGCAAAAGTAGAGCGATGCGATTCGAAATGGGTGTTAAGTTACAAGCGTCCTGTAGTTACAGATAACTCGTTAGAGCAGAGCTTGGACGAAGCTGCGCGGTGTTAGGAGTGCTAGCGAGTGTTTGTAATGCTATCGGGCTGTCTCTGCAGCTCGGTGCCGTGCCGTGCTGTCCCTTCGTGCCGTGCTGTCCCTGAAGGCCACTCTTTCCCTAGAAATCCAGCGCAGGCGGGATTTGGAGGCCAGGGAGATTGCTCGTTGGCATTTGTCAGGGTTCAGGAAGAAACTGCTCGCTCTTGTGAGAGTGTCGTGGAATTCTGTAGGTGAGAGGAACTTCGGGGGTCACCTGGTCCGGCCCCCTGCTCTTTGCAGCATGCCTTTGCCGTTTGATGTTACACCCTTCGTGCCACGGTGCACTGCACTCGGGCGGGATCTGGAGGTTCAGGGGGCAGTGTGAAAAGGGCGGTTTGCGGGGTGGCTGTTTGCGCTCCGAGGAGCGTCCCGGAGCGCTGTCCTGAGCCCCGGCGCGTGGACGGAGCCGCCGGTCGCCGGCGAGAAGCGCCGGTGCGGGCGGGGAGGGGCCGGCGCCTCCCCGCCTGAGCGGCGGCGCGCGCGATTGGTCGGCGGCGGGAGTTGATGCAAACGAGGGGGCGTGTCCCGAGGGCCGCCCCGCGCCCCGGTTCGGGCGCCGCGGGACGGGCCGGGGGCGGCGGCGGCGGCGGGCGGGGGGTGGTGGCGGCGGCGGGGGGCGCGGGCGGGGGGCGGCGGCGGCGTGTCCGGGAGTGACCGTGAGCTGGGGGCGGGCGCGCGCGGGTCGGGGCGGCGGCGGCGGGGAGGAGAGGGCAAGACTATACTTTCAGGGATCATTTCTGTAGTCGGTAACTAGAGGAGTGTGATCGAAAGTGACTGGTCTCGCAAGCCACGAGGAGGAGCGGTAGTGTTCTCTTCTGAGCGCGAAGCGGGCTGGCGGCGCTGCTGCGCGGCTGCCGCGGGCCATTGATGACCGTTCTCGCCGCCTCCGGGCGGCGGGAGGGAGAGAACACGGGCTGAGTGGTTTGCCTCTTTTTTACGCTGGTGCAAAAGTAGAGCGATGTGGGAGTGGGAGAGGGGGGTCTTGTTTGGAAAGGGCAGTTGTTGAACAGCCTCCGAGTGAGTCTCTTTGTGTAGAAAGAGTTAAATAATCACGAGTGGCACTGATAGTGTCCCCCTCCCCCGAGGCCGGCTGCATTCTGCTTCGGAAGGCTGGTGCTTGCGTGCTCTGGATCCCCTCAGTGGGCTCTGCATAGCCGTGACCGGTACAGGCCTTTCACAGGCAGGTGAGGGGAGCAGCCAGTCTGGCCCGGGTTTTAATATCCAGGGGAGCAGAGATTGTTCAGTGAAAAGAAATGCTCTGGAAGGTTGTTAGCATCTAGGTGTGTGTTAGGTGGTAGTATTCTTCCTAAGCTATCAGTTTTCTAAGGAAATACTACTGGGTGTGTTCTGTGAAGTCGTTTTGCTGCTGCTGAACCTTGGCTGGTCGCTAAGAGGGGGATGGAGGCTGGGGAAGGATAGTTCAGTGTTCCGCTTTCCTGCTGTGGTGTGAAAGTCTGGTTCAGGCTAGCTCTGGAGGCATGGTAGGCTTTCCTGCAGAGTGTGATTGGGGTTAGGGAGAAACTCCTTAATGTTGTACTCTTCATGCTAGGCAATGGTGTGGAAAACTGGCTAAGTTGGGCTGGAAACTGAGGCCACAGGGCATCTCCTGGAGACAGGGACTGGGAGAAACTGCTTAATACTGTATTTGTGTCACCACGTTGGAAGTCTATAGTACTCGGACTCTATCCAGAGGTGTAAAGGATGGTGTTAAGATGGTGCTCTGTGCTTGTTTTAGTTGGCACAAAAGTGTGTGACTGGAAGTGTTGGGAATTGGTGGCGATGTGAGGACTCTGTGGAGCGCCAGGCAAGCAAGTGCAGTGGTGCCTGGTCCTGTGAGGACGAGGCAGCACACACTGAGCAGGTTGCCTCTTGCGTTAGGAAGAGGAGATTCCCTTCGTAGATTCTGCGCGACTTTGAAGAAAGTTCGGACTTCTGTATTAGCTCTTTCCAGTTTGTGGTTTTCTAATGCAGGGGTTCCAGACTCTCCTCGGGCTTTTTTAACGTTATTATTATGTTCCTTTTCCTGTTCAGGGAGAGGTTTTGTTCATCAGCGGTGCAGAGAGTTGTAACCACCCGAGCCCTCGGCTAGCATGCTGTGCTGTCGTAGTGTCCGAGCCTGCTCCTGGAGGGGAAGAAGTAGGAGGCACTGCAGTCGGGCAGCCAGGGCTCTGCGGTCTGTAGCAGCCGTGGGCGCGGTGGCATTCCCGGCTTCGCCGACCCGCGCTGGCGCTGGTGGCCGCCGGGCGACCGCGGGCAGCGCCGGTGTCGCGGGAGAGCGGACGGGGAGCCGGCGCCTCCCCGCCTGAGCGGCGGCGCGCGCGATTGGTCGGCGGCGGGAGTTGATGCAAACGAGGGGGCGTGTCCCGAGGGCCGCCCCGCGCCCCGGTTCGGGCGCCGCGGGACGGGCCGGGGGCGGCGGCGGCGGCGGGCGGAGGGTGGCGGCGGCGGCGGGGGGCGCGGGCGGGGGGCGGCGGCGGCGTGTCCGGGAGTGACCGTGAGCTGGGGGCGGGCGCGCGCGGGTCGGGGCGGCGGCGGCGGGGAGGAGAGGGCAAGACTATACTTTCAGGGATCATTTCTGTAGTCGGTAACTAGAGGAGTGTGATCGAAAGTGACTGGTCTCGCAAGCCACGAGGAGGAGCGGTAGTGTTCTCTTCTGAGCGCGAAGCGGGCTGGCGGCGCTGCTGCGCGGCTGCCGCGGGCCATTGATGACCGTTCTCGCCGCCTCCGGGCGGCGGGAGGGAGAGAACACGGGCTGAGTGGTTTGCCTCTTTTTTACGCTGGTGCAAAAGTAGAGCGATGTGGGAGTGGGGCTTCTGGACTTCTTCTACTTCTTTCTGTGAATATTTTCGTTTTCCTATTTCCAGTATTTCAACATGAATGTTCAGAGTTAATGAGCTCCAGCCATTTTTTTTTTCTGTAGGAAAAATAGAAAACTAGACGTTTTCCTAATCTTTTATTTTATTCTAGGTATTTTTGTTGATGCGGTAAACTCCGTGGGTCAAACTTCTCTCTTCACTGCTGCGTTGCTAGGTCTTGGTAAAATAGTGGATGTGCTGTTGGATTATGGCTCAGACCCTAATCAGTTAAGTAGAAAACATTCATTTCCATTCTTAAATAGAAACTGACGTTATCTTCTAATGTTTTTAGTCAGTGCAATACACAATTTTTGCTGTCTTTAAATGCGGAAGTGCTTAAGATGCTTCTTACTATTTTAGCCCAAGATCCTCAGAGGTAAGTAAGTGCTTGATTTTGCTTACCTCAGGGTATGTGTTGTTTTGGGGGAATACATACACATTCTAGTTATGTCACTCCCCCCGCCCTCCCCCAAAGGAACAGCTAGGTGAGTGTTTTAAGGGTAGGCTGAAATGTTTCTCCTTTAATTTTCTTCAGTCGCTGTTATGATGGAAGCACCCCAGTCCATGCAGCTGCATTCTCAGGAAATCAGTGGATTCTTAGCAAATTATTGGATGGAGGAGGTGATCTGAGAGTACACGATAAAGATGGAAAAAATCCACAATACTGGGCAATGTCAGCTGGAAAAGAAAGTAGTGCTCAGGTATATTATGTGTGTATATGTGTTGAATATGTGCTAGGTAGTGTTCACATCTTCATCTTGTTGCAAAGAAACTTCAGCATTTTGGAGAGACATTATTGGGGGTTTATGTGTTTCAACCTTAGTAATGGTATTCTGAAAAATGCCTCTTGATTCAGATTATTTAACCAAAGTGTTACTGAGGTGCAGGAGCCTGTCTGGGTCTGTAACCTCTTTGGTCTATTATGCATGAGTGTATTACGAGGAGAATAACAGGCCCTTGCTTTCAGTCCCTGACGTATCTAGCTTGTTTGCACATATGTGTAATTCAGGAATAAACCCATTAGTTTCATGGGTTCTGTGTACCTCAATCTGAGTGATCACTGTCAAGAAAAATAAATGCCATTTTTGTTAGCATGGTAGCAAAATACAGTAAGAAGGCTTGTTCATGACTATAATGCTGATTTAAAACTGTAATATTATAATATTCCTTTTTCTTGTTGTTATAATATTGTTCTAAAATGTTAAAGTTTTCAGTGGTTGAATTGTCATGTCCTGAAGTGTTAGTCATTTAGTGTTTAAATTAGCTTTTTACATTTTCATGTAATTGAAAAGCTTTTCTATGTATCTGTTTGCTGGAATTACTATTTAAATGTTGCAAGTAATAAGTTACCTTTTTTTCCTTAGTTATGGCTTGTTTATTTAAAATAGAGTATCTTACAGTTCTGAAGTAATGTTTCCCCCTGCCTTTTTTAGATGTTAGAATTTATACAGCGTTGTACATCACACATGCAGGCTGCCATTCAAAATTTTCCCTCTGATCTACTCAGGAAGGCTGACTCATCAAAAGCACTGATTCGTAGTCCATCTAGGTTTGGTGGCCTCGTTCAAGGGTAAGAATTTACTTCAAGTACTAACGAACTGAGCTGCAAGGAATTTAAATTCTTTATTCTAGTATCTTAAAATTAACTTTTTTTCCCCAGTATCCTACTTAAAACCCAAACTGATTGTTTAAGCATATTTTTGGAATATCTTTATTTTTTGTTATGGGAGTTTCAAACTTGATAGCTGTAAATATTACTTAATTTGCAACTAGTAATATTAAATATTCTAAAATAGAATATTTTAATATTTTTTCTATTAAATATTCTATTAAAGTAGCTGTAGTATAAAGTAGTTTCAGTTTCTTGATCTTTGAAATGGACTGCAAAACTTTCGAGGGGATGTTAATAGCCATTTTATGTCTTTTTAGGTCAGATATGTGTTAAGAAAAATACATACTTGTGAACAAAGTTATGCGATTGGCCTATATATATATATTTTTTTTTTTCTGGCTAACTTGCTTTAAACAAACACATATCATAATAGCACATTTAAAAATGCTAATGACTTGAATAATAAATTGGAATTTCAGTATCTAATTGTACCGGTGAGAATGTCTTTCGATTTTAGTGTGGGACCAACTAAGCACAGCAGTTAAAGTGCATGGCTGTTGCAGTATTTATGCATTTTATCTTCATGCAAACCTTGGCCTTTGTAGTTGTTCTCACTGCTTATGTTTTTGATACTTAGAAATGTTCAGAGTCCTCTCAGTAGATTTCTGAAAGGTGGAGTTAATTCAGCCAGGAACATTTACAGCTTTGGTTTTGGAAAGGTAAGATGCTGTGGATAATGCTTTTCAAATGATATTAGTACAGTTTCTCATGTTTTTAAGAGACAAATTTTCGTCTTAGGAATTACCCTGCCTGTGTTACTTTTAATTATTGGTGCATACTTATTCCTGCTGAAATGGTGGGGAAAAATGTGGAGAGCCCAAATATTCAGGCCTTTAGTCATTAGTGAGTCCTATCATTAACGTAGAGGAAGAGGAAGTGGAGGAAGCTGTTTTGGAACAATCAGTAGAAACTCACCTGTGAAATGTCACCTGTGTTATTAGTGGCTGTTTGAGCTGTCCTTATTTCCACTGCAATAGAAAGTTAAGCTTTTGACAGTGATATTTTGGCAGTATTAAGAATCTACGTTTAATCTTTCTATTGCAGTGATGATGATAAGGTTTTCTGTGAGTCTGGTGGATGCGGTCTTGGCAACTGTTGCGTATTCCTTTTGATTATGCTCTGGTTTTGTTTCAGTTTTATCTTACAGGCAGCAGACATCTTGGATACTTGGCGTCTCTCCCTATTATTGGGGAAAAAGAAGTGATTCAGGCAGATGATGAACCAATGTTTTCCTACCATGTTGGGCCATACATGATCATGACAAAGTGAGTAGGACTCAAAAGGATTTTTAACCTCTCTCCACCTCAGGCCTCTGGATATGTATGTCTATGGTCCACTTGCTCAAAACTATAAAGTTTTAAGTGCAGCCTGAGCCTTTTTTCTTCTTAATCTTTTGTATTCTATAGCAAATAGTTCTGCCTCAAAGCGATATCTAGAGAATCAGCAAATCAGTAATTTAATCCTCCCAAAGATCTGACTTGTATCATAGTAGGCTGAGAGGAGTTTTGCACTGTCATCGTTCTTTGCCTTGGGTCATGGGGAGGTAGTGGTTTTGGACAGTAAACCTGTCCTGCTACACCTAGTCTTTAACAGGATGAGAATTTATTGTTAATTTGGAAGACTATGCCTGTTGCCTGGATCATCAAAATAATGCCGTTGTTGCTAATGGTAGGAAACAGCGTTCAAGCTGTTAGAATTACAAAATAATTTTAAGTAAACCTGTAACTGAAAAAAATATATTGCAGAAGGTATCTTGTAGAAATTCATTTCTCCTTATAGCTTAATGTGGGGAGGCAGCAGAGTTACAGTGAAGGAACTCAGCTTTGAGCCCCATCAGAACTGTAGTAAACTGCGCTTGGCTGATCTTCTTATTGCAGAGCAGGAATATAGCAGGTAAGAAAGAATTTGTAGTGGTGACTAGTGCTTCTGGGGTTTGGGTCTCTCCAGGGATATGAGGAAGTGTGAATAACCTCGGGAGAACTGCCAAGCTGTGCTTTCTTTCCAAATGAGAAATACAAGTCGTCTTCCATCTCTCATCTCTTCCCACCTCCTTTCCTCCCTGTAATGGCTAATGCGGGAGGAGATGAAATTCTCTTCTACATCTGTGTGAATACAGCATTGTACATTCCCTGGGTGACGTATTTGTAGGTTCTCCTAGTAGCAGCAGTAGGTACTCCTTCCTGAATGACTCATAATCAACAATTCTTTTATAATTTTGTGTATGTTAATGATAAATTGGAAAGATTCATGTTGTCCTGGTAAAAAGGGCCAGGGCTCTCTTAATCTCAGATTTGCCTTAAACTTTTTTCCTCTCCCTTTGCAGTAAACTTCGTCATCCTCATTTGCTGCAGTTGATGTCTGTTTGTCTGTCTAGTGACTTGGAAAAAACCCGTTTAGTATATGAGAGGGTTAACTTTGGTTCTCTGTACAGCATTCTCCATGAAAGGGTAATTGGAATATTTGTTTTTAGATAATAATTAATTAAAAGGCTGAAGTTCAGTAACTAGATCTGTAAGGCTGGTAAGGTTTGCCATCGGCAAATGCTTTATCCTGCTAGGGGCCTCTTTCCCTTCTTGTGAGGTGTAATTAACTGACGCAGGTAGTTCTTAGTCCCAGCTGGCTGCAGGACGTATAGGAGTGCCCTTTTAGGTTTTAGATACAGAAAAAGAACATACATTTGATGTTGCTCTTTTTGTTACCAAAGTCAAGTGGAAGGAGCAGTTGAGTTCTTAATCCTGCATAGTGGACAGTCCTGTGGACTGTTTGAGTACCTGTTTGGCTTTTTTCTACCGCATCTCTTCTAATTCATAGGAATTCATTGATATCCTTGATTAATGTGCAATTACGTTGATTTTCTGGTTTTGTATTGGTTTCAAAATAGTTGCTGTGAAATTTAATTGAACATTTAACTTTCTGCATGTGCTTGTACATGGCAAACGTGACCAGACCTACTTTTCCCCCGGAATGTTTCCATTCAGGTTATTGCAAACTATGTCTCATGTGTAAAAGTAAAGGCTTGAGCTCAGTAGCAGTTTATTTTTCACCAACTAATTTGTGGTTTTTAATTGTCTCTCAACACTTTTTTTCCTCTTTTTCATTTTTGAATCCCAATTTTTCCTTTTTTAAGGGATTGAACGCAGACATCTAAATTACTGGAGAAATTGCAGACAAAAGCAGGAGATTCTAAGAGTCGATTCTACTTTAGGATGAATTTGGGGTTAATTGATACATTAATTACTGTTTGATGTATTACTATTTGATTTGATCCTGAGTACATGTACATTACTCAGCAAGTGCAATTTATCTGACTTTTATTAGATTATGTTTCAGTTTTGCTTTCTTTGCCTCCTACTGTATGATAATAGTTTTTTTCACTGTATCAAGCTTTAATTGGCTTCAATGCCAATTTGGAACTTCTGTTTCTTTCAGCGTTCAGAATTCCCTGTGCTGCGCATGGAGACAATTTTACATCTACTGCTTCAAATTAATGACACTTTGCGTTTTTTACACTCCCGTGGATTTATCCACCGTTCAGTTACCTCCTATGCGATTCAAATTGTTTCTTCTGGTGAGGCGAAGTTATGCAACTTGGAATACATGATAGAGAGGTAAAGAATTGCCTCACTGTTTCTGTGAAGTGGACAAACACAAGTAAAGCTGAATTTGGTGCTAAATTCTGATGGTGTGATTTTGCAGATGCCCTTATTGATTGCTAGGCACACCCTCCTGCTGCCTCTAAGTGAGGCAACAGGAGTAAAAAATTCAATTTTTACTGCTTTCAGGTACATTAACTTCACTGCAAATAACATAAATTTCAGGTGCACTTAATTTTTATGTTAGTTTTAAGTATTTGAGACTGGAAGCTTGTAAGAGAAGCTCTTTACTGGAGTATAAAAGTACTGTCATGGAAAAATAGAACCCAGTCTTAGTGAACGGAGATGCAATTCCTCCTTGAGTCACTAATTTTGTTGCTGGGCTGAAAGTAATTTCAGCCTGTTTTTGTTGTAATGCACATGTGCTTAGGGAGGCTTGTCCTAAAAGGGCTGAGGCTCTCACACCTCACTGAACGGGTGGTTAAGTATACCCAGGGACAAGAAGAGGCTTTAGTACTTTAGAATTAAATTTAGACAAGAAGAGGCTTTAGTACTTTAGAATTAAAAAAACCCTGCTGTTTTGAAGCTGGCTTCCTCCTTTTCTATAGACATAAGTATACACTGCAAAACAAATACTTGACAGACTAGGTGCTGCTTTCTTGTCTTTTGCCTATGGTCTGAGCACACTTAAAAGGATTGCCTGTAAAAATGTTGTTGGGAATTTTTTAACTTTTTGATTTATTTTTGAGTGTAGATTTTTGAAAGAAATACTTTCACCAGCAGAGGTCTCTACTGTGTAGTGCTGAAGTACAGTATTTGTTGCTGTGAAAATATTAGAGATTTTTGCGGGTCTACGTTAGACCTTCTAGGTTCATTGTTTTGGTAAATGTGGGGAGAGTGGGAATAATTTAAACAAACAAAGTAACAAACTCACATGCTTAATTCCAAATGACACAACTTTCAGCTGAGTGTTCTATGTATCCCAATAGCTACTTTTTTTTTTTTTTGATACAGCAAAGATGGAGGAGAACACAGTGATCTGACTCGTATTCCTGTCCCAGTCCAGCTGTTTAAATGGTGCTCTCCTGAAGTAATCCTTGAAAAAGCTGTCACAGTCAAGTCAGATATTTATAGTTTCTGTACAGTAATGCAGGAGGCCTTGACAGGTATATCTGTAGATTTAGACTTCTGTCACGAGGGTAGTCCACTGAATGTTTTCAGTGTGGACTCTCGGCCCTCGAATGTCTGTTTAATTTCCCTGTGTGACTGTGTAATACCTTGCCATGATTACACATGTAGAGTTAACCTGGAAGAAGAAAACTTCAAGGCAAAGTGGGGGGATGTTAATGACAATGACAAAAGCAAGTGAGAACTTTTATAAAACGAAGAGTTTAAAATTGCATAACTGAAGAATGAGATTAAGGAGAGATGTTAAATGCAACTTCCTGTAGTGTTTTTTTCTGTTGTTGCATTCCTCTTAATGCAAGGGCAACAAAGCATTCAGTTAATGCTTTGCAAAGTGCTAAATGAGCCTGTAGAACTTGGATCCTTTTGATCATTAACGTAACTTAGAGATGAACTTCAGATAATGACATATATATTGACCCTGACTACTTTGACAGCGAAGTAGGATAAACAATTATCCTGAAAATTAAGCTTTCTACCAACTGGTTGAGAATGCTATAGCTGTTTACCAGAGAGATTTCTTTCAGCTTCCTTGAAATCATCTGCTTCTGACTGTAGATAGAGAGGAGACACTGGACTGAACTGAGTGCTAGAAGCTGTAAATTATGGAACATTCAGAAAATACTTCTTTGTCTCTGACTTTTTTTTTTTTTCAGTAATATATAGCTTGTAACATATAAAGTCTTGTTACATGTCTTGCAGAGACACTTCCCTGGGATGGTCATGAAGACTCAGTTATTAAACAGCTCATAAGTTCAGGACAGCATTTAGAAGCGGATGTCAGACTTCCAAAACCCTATTATGATATTGTAAAGTCAGGGCTAGAACCTAAGCAGAAGAACCGTTCTATGAACCTTCAGGATATTCAGTACTTGATGAAGAATGACTTGAAGGTGACTTCCAAGATTGTAGTCTTTCTTGCTTTTTAAATGGCATTTAAATGTCTGTTAATGTCTATTCAGATTTAGGACATTCTGCTTAAATCTAGGTGGAAGGATTTTTTTGTGTCACATCTGAACCTGAGAGGATCCTTCTCTGATCATGGAGACAGATCACCTAAAATAGAAGCTGGAAGCATTGTTTTGTGAAATGTAATTGTATTTTATAGCATTTCTCGTATTACAGGACTTGACTGAGTCTCAAACTGGTCATGCTGATGAAATACCAAAAGCGCAAAGGTCTGCTGTCTTGGCTGACATAAACATCTGTTTAGCATCAGCTTTTAACTACCAGAAAAGAACATTGGGATTGGAAGGAGAAGAGATAACAGAGATTGGTGAGTTTAATTTCAGCAAGATGTCATGTATCCTTCACTTAGTGTGTCCCTCACTATTAATCTTAATGATTAAAATGCAGATTTTGTGGCACAGTTTGAAGACGAAGGCTATGAGAATTGGATTCTAGCTAGCACCCTAATTATTAGTAAAACTCAAGACTGTACATCTTATTAGTAATTGAAGTGCAGGCACATTGTCTTCAGTAGAGGGCATGAAAGGCTGCTTATGTGATAAATAAAATGTATGGATTCCTAAATGGGTGAAAGCAGTGTGAAGCAATGGGCATCTGGAAGAATAGCTTAATGCTTAACATCTGATTTCCTCCCCCTTTCCCTCTGCCCCAAGGCAAATCCACTGCCCGAAGATACTCTCATTTCCCTGAGGAGTCTGAGGCTTTATTGGTGGATGGTGAGACACCAAGCAGTCTACAGCCAGTTGCCCAGGAAAAAAGTCATGACGTAGCTTCTGAACTCCAGGTGACCTGCAGTGTCAGTGATGTGGATGAGAGTCTCTGTAGCTTTGAAATGAATGAAATCTTTGCTGATTACCCAGAATTTCATGAAGACTTTCTGGAGGAAAGCACTGTGTTAGGTCATAATCTGAAGGATGAAAAAAGACAGCAAAAAGAAGAAGAAAAGACTACCCTCAGAGATCTATTTGCACCCCCTGGAATGCACTATGAGGAAAAACCAGTTTATGAGGAAGGTAGCTTTTCAGAATTGGGTACAGAGTACACTACAGAAGAGGAAGAAAGGATAAGTGAGGCCTCCCAGCTGTGCGAACGATCACAAGTGAGAGAAGATGCTGGGAAAAGAATGACTAGTTCATCCCAAATTGGACAGCACATCAGCAAATGTGTCCTGAATCTAAAGATTGCTCAGAGCATGTTGCAGCAGGCATCAGGATCACTGTGCAGAACAGAGGAGAAACTAAACAAATTAGAGACCACTGAAAAGCAAAAGAAGCTGCTCCAGGAAATCCAAATGAATCAGACTTGTAAGCAGATTTTTCTAGAAAGATCCTGGAACGGATCTGATAATATTCCTCAAAATACCAGTAGCCCATTTTCCAGAGTTAATACTTTTTTATGGAAGGCTATAGGTCCACCATCAAGTGACTATATTCCACCACTGATCACATGTCAGGCACAAGGTGTTTTGGGTGAAGACTATTTCCAAGCTATTCCAAAAGTATCTGAGGGAACATGGACAATCCAGAATGAAAATGGGAAGTGCTTTCATCAGAGGAGTAAGACTGAAAATGAAGACAAACTCAGCTTCAGCACAGTGAAAAGCCTGGATGATCAGATGGAACTAGATCATGAGGTAAAGTGTTGAGCAGGGTGACTGTGCATTTATTACTATTAGAACAGAATTACTGTTTAGCAGAATCTTGGGAGTGAATAGAGACATGGTTCTGAATGCTGTCCAAAAACAAGGGCAGAATCTGTAGCTTTTCTACCTTTTAAAATATGTGTATGCCACACATTGCTCATGGAAAAGAGAACGGGCAGTTCAGTGGTGTAGCAGTGGTATTACTACTTTTATTTCCACAAAATACTAGTGTGTTTGTGTTTTTGTTTTGTTTTGTTTTTTTCATACATACATTATAGCTTAATTTATGGCCCTGGATTGGTCTAACTAGTATTTTGAGCAGTTTCAAGTCTGCTTGTTATACTGATAGTCCATGACATGAAACTATTCAAATTATACTTAAAAAATGGCCTTGGATTGGATTTTTCTGTCCTGATTATCATATTAATGTGCACAGTTTTGCATGCAGGAATGCATCATTAACACATGCTGTTCACATTTGTCTTTTTTTTTTTTTTTTTAAAAAAAAAAAAACATTAAAACACACACATAAGGAGACCTTGCTGTATCTTCTCCATCTGCAGGTTTTTTTGGCTCACAGTACATTGATATGACTTGTTCTTCCTGGATCCTTTTAAAATAATTTTAGACCTTAGATTAAATTAGACCAGTGTCTCAGCAGGGAAAAAAATCTTGTACTAAAATGCTTGTGGGACTGTGGAGAGAAAAGAGCAAGCAGAAAAAGGTGTTGGAAGGGAAGTGTCTGTATACTTGGTTATGGAAGCCAGAGCTATCACTTCATAATAACTTCTAGATCGTTGTGATTATTCAAAGGTAAGTAGTAGACATGCTTAGCCCAAAGAGAATGGTAACGAAAGAAATCTATGCACATTTGCTGTGGGAATAATCTTAAATTATTCCCTGTGGAACCACGTGTTATGGCAGTCATGTATGAAACCTGCTAGAAATCCGTAACAGGGTTTATACTGGATTAAGGCCTGGAGCTGTCATCCTTTCACATGAGCAGTGCTACTGAAATAAAGCCTTGGGAATACAGTTTGCGTGGTCAGGTTCTTAGTATGCCTCATAGCTCCGGTAATAATTGCCATAAGAGAGTCTGACGTGTGCTGAGTCATGGCTTGTTGGACTCATTTCAGCAATTACTCCCACGTGGATCTCAGAGATGCAAAAAAAAGTTCAACTTGCAGTGTCAGAAAGGGAGTGACTCACGTTCTGCAGCAAGTGGAATTGAAGAAGAAAGGTGGTGAGTTCTGATCGTATTCACGAAAGAATTAATTCCAGCAGATTCATCTCGCTGTAGCCACTGTCAAAAGTGGCCACATCCAGGGTTAAAGATGACGTTGAATGTTTTCGCAGTAAGCCAGAAGCCACCCGTCCAATTAGGACCCTGCTGTGACTCATTGTCAGCTGCAGAGCTGACAGGGTAACTACTGCGACAAGGCAGCTTCTGTTAAGGAGCTGCGATCTGACGCATTCCGAATGCTTTTCTGCCAGAAGTCTGTGGTCACCACCCAAGGACTAGAATTGGCAGAGGTAGAAACTGGTGTGATGAATGATGTCTCACTGTATTAAAATTGTTTAAAAATATTTAAGTGACTTTAATATATAGAGAAAAGTATGTTTATGTATATCATTAGACATACGTAAATATATGTGGAAATGTGTATAGTTTTCAAGGGGTGGTGTAAAGTAGGTTGGTCCTGAACTGTGACAATGCCTAAGGAGAGCAATCTAGTAAGGAAGTTTAAAATAATACTGATATTGGTTAGGGTGGTTCCGCTCTCTGTGTGCAACTTCGTTCAATTCTACATGGAAATGCTTCGGCTTTCATAGATGTAGGACTAGGCCCTATGTCAGGGGCTGTGAGTGTAGAATAATCTTGCTAAACCATACATTGGTTAGTGTGGTTTGCTGTGGTGGATGGTTTGTGTGTTTTTTAAATATTGTCCCTACTGTCTGTAGTTGTCCATTGATCAACTTACTGACCTAGTGATACAAATCTGCCTGGCCCTCATTGTATATCAGTGTTCAGATATGTCATCTGAAGGTAGTTGACCTAGAACCTAGATTATCACTTGTCTAGCTAATCTGTGGTAGACCTAAGTTCCTGTCTGTGCTTTCTAAGCTTCTGTTAGTTCTGTTTAATGTGTGTGTTTCATTGGGGTTTTTAGAGCATGGGTGCTCTGAACCTTTAGATTAACACTGAAAAAACTTAGTGTTTTACTGACTTGCAAATATTTAACGCAATACGCTTGTGAATTAATTTTGTGGCTCCTCACAATCTGTTGTAGGTGCTGTCCCAAGTCAACATCTGAAACTTACAGTACCAAAATAAGCGAGGAGAGAAGGGTGATGCAATCAGAATGGAGGAGTAAGTAAATCAATTCAATGTTATAGTAAGTGATCCTTGCTTAGAGTGGTGTGTTAAAATTTCATACATTTTGTCACTTAAAGATCTGTATGCCTTAACTGGTGTGGCCTTAACTCTGTATGCCTTAACTCTGTTAGGCTCTTCTTGGAGGAAAATAAGATAAGTAGGATTCTGTCTTGTTCATTCAAGGTGTGGAGTCACCACAACCACGATTTTGACTCTGTTCTGAGGATTTAGGGGATGAACAGCATATAATTCAGAGAGAGTAGTATAGCAATGACCAGTGGATGGCAGTACAGCATGAAAAATACAAAATTCAAAAGAATGAATATCGTTCTTATAAAAACCTGTCCCCATCAGCTTTTGCAGTTCTTAAGCTTTCCTTAAGAGAAATGTCTAACTCTTCTGATGATAAAGAAATTTACATGTTATGACTTAAACATTTCCAAATCTGCAGACACCATGAAACATGGGGAAAGATTTGACAATTTGAAATCTGTTGTGTGGACAGGTAACTTTTTTTTCCTTTTGTGCAGCTGAAGTAAAACAGATGGCCAGAAGAGTGGCTTCAGGACAGCTAGAACTCATCTCTCCATATCCACCCAGTGAATATACATCTGAAAGTGAAGCTGAGAGTATAAAGGAAGCCTTTCAACATGTCACTATCAGAGTCCAAAAAAGTCAAGACTGGCAAAAAGATAGGAGGTGGAAGGTAGATGACAATGCTGAGGATTTGGGCAGTGAAGAGAGGTCTGAGTCTGAGGACAGTGATCTGGAATCTGCATTCAACAGTCTTGGAGGTAAGACTGCAGGAAAAAAAATTTGTCTCTCCCACTCCCACTAGACTTTTAGCTTCTGTGATTTTGTTACAGTAATTGGGCATTTTTTCTTACAGAGCCTTCCTCAAAAGCAGGTCAGTGGATTAGTCATTGAAGAATGTAAATAATAGACTAAGAAAAGTATTATGTTTTAATAGATGAACGTAGTGTCCAGTGAGCTCAGACACCCTTCATCATTGATTATCTTGTCAGTATTGGAGACCCAAAGCTTTCAAATCTATGGAACATGCTTTGCTGTCTTTTTTTTTTTTTTTTTTTTTTTCAGTCAGACATCAAAGCTACTCTTTCTGTAGCACTGTAGCAGATAAGTGCTCTCATAATAGTTATGGATAAAGGAACAAGGAAAGCTTCACATGTCTGGATTAATGATGCAAGTGTTTAACTGTCATTATTGCAGCATGTTCCTGACAGATCATGTAGCTTTACTGTTTTTATTCTCATTGATATTCCATCAGTGGTTCTGACTACTAAGTCCACGTTATTCTTCACATAATAATTACGTCCGTTGTGACATACTAGGGAGAAGTTGCCAGTCACCATCAAAAGATAAGCAAGCAGAATCTGGAACAGCCCATCAAAAGGATTCAGTTGTTCCTCAGCAAGTCAAGAATCTCTCCAGAGTATGTATAGTAATGCAAGAAGTCTTAATTTCCGCTAGTTAACTATACAACAGTTTAGTCTCTGCACGTTGCACAGTGAGCTATGAAGACAGCTAGACTTTTCAGTTGCAATCTGGTTAGCAGTCCGTCCCCCCAGTTCTATAAACCATGAGGATAATCTAAGCATCAGGAACTAGGACTGAAAAAGAGTGGTCAAATTAAGCATTGTTTCAGTTTGATGTAGTGTTTAACATTATTGACTAAAATAAATATTCTTCATAAAGGGAGTGGGGAAAGCTCCTTAAATAAAAACATCTTTCACAGGGGCATTCAAAGGAATTACGTTGTTCCCCTGATTCATCTCCGGATGTGTCTGAAGAATTTTTGACTCCTGATCCTGATTATTTCCTTCCTCCCACTATTCAAGAAAACTCAGAACTAGAGGTAAAAATCACAGCTTAGGAATGAAATCTATGTCAAGAACTTTGGAAGTAAGTAAAACCAAATGTGGCTTTATTACATTCCCATTTGTTTTGAAGAAGAGCTGCAGAAAATCAAAGAACAAAAATTTTTATTCTCTTTTGACAGAATATCTACAAATAAAGATTTACCTAAGAGTCAGAAAATTCTAATGCTGTTCCTTTAAAACAAAACAGAAAAAACAGAAGCCTGTTTTCTTATTTCAAGTTTGTTTACTAGGAAAACGTGTAATCTATGGAGCCATAAGATTATGCTGCTGTAGGCTGAGGAAAGCTTAAGGCTGCTAATAATCTCAGCCTTTCCTTTCTAGTTCTATCCAGCATAGTACTCCATAGTTTTAAAATAATCTTCATTAATTTCCTAGGGAAGATTTGAAAGTAGTTGTATGGATTATTAAATCCAACCCATGCTGTTTGCTGTTGTTCCTCACAGTGGCCAGCTCTTGAAGTGTATGTGTCTCCCTTCTGATAACTTTGAACATCATCCTATAGAAATTGTCCCACACTTCACAACTTGCCTATGAGAAATTGAATTTACTTCCCCCCCCCCCCCTTTTTTTTTTCCTCCCACTTCAGACTTCAAATCCTGAGGGCAAATTGGAAGATACTCAAGAAGTCTATGTACAGAAACAGATACCTAGTGATGCTGGATCAGGTATTGCTATTAAATGTGCTCTTTCTTTTGAGGGTCCTTTTGAGTCAGCAAGAACAAGTCTTTTGTTGCACTTATATTTTTGTGAGCCACATTCCTGTTAGAAAGCTGAAGCTAGATTCTTTTGGGCCACTCGGTCTCTTAATCTCCATTATATTAATGAGAGTTCAGGGCATGGAGGATTTGGGAAGTTGAGATTTGGGCATGCTGTTCGGTGAAATATTGTGGAGTGCAGTGATCATATATTTACTCTGTTTCGGTTACTGTGTTTTGGTTAAAAACCTAAAACTTGCTTGCAATCTTTGTTTTACATTCTAGGGCTAAGTTAACTTTTTCTTATAATTTGCTGTGGTGCTGGAAACAATTAGAGCTGTGTCTATACAATAATACTCTTACTGTTTGAAGTCTCTTGAGTTTAAAAACTGTAAGATCTGACAATGTGTGTGCAAAATAATGCAAGGATCAGCATTGTTCACCTATTCTATCATTTGTCTTACTTGGCTCAAATTTGTAAATATCGCAGTGTTCCCCAGTGCTCCAGTGGTTGACTATTTAGCAGCTGTGGTATGTTTACAAAAATGTGTCTTTAAAAATGTGTTTGTCTCTTGACAACAACGAAGGTCACTAGAACTAAAAAAATACAATAAAGTTGTAATTTCCCTGTTCAATGAGTTGTGTTATTTTCTTTTGTACTTACAAAACCCAATAACAGGGAACATTTGTTATTTGTATTCAGGAGGAAAAATATTACTCTGCAGCACAGCAGCACAGAATTCTGGCAGTAACACATTAGGAGTGAATCAACTTAGCCATATGCCCGTAGCCAGGTAGAAAGACCATTTTCATTGCTAGTTCAAGCATAAATTAGACTATAAAGTATGCTCTCTTTATTAATTCTGCTCATATATCTAATATTCAAATAAAATGCCAATGATGTATTCTAATGATAAACTGTGTATAATATTTTCTTGGCAAGAAAATATTAAAAGGACTTTCACAAGTCTCGTGGCTTTGTCTTTGACTGTGTTTAGTGTCTTTTTATCTGCCTAATGAGGGAGATAAAATAGAAAAAACAAGTAATGTATATTACAATTACTTATGCACTGACATACAACAGTATTAAACAGAGCAAATATAATTCAAATTAGGACTTCAGTCATCAGTTTTGGATTTTGATGTGCTTTGGTATTAGAGCTCAAGTGGCATGAAGATCGTGCCTTTCCCCTGCTGTGGGGAGAATGATGCGAGTATGCTCAGTGCAGCTTGCCTACAGATGTTGTTAGCCTGAGCTTGGATACTTGCAGTCTCATTGTCTGTCAAACATGAGGGTTATATCCAGTATTTTTGTGAATTCTGTATTTTCTAATACCTAGAGATGTCAACCAGAATCACTACTCCATACTGTAAGAGGTATATTCCTCTTAAAAAGATACAGTAATCATCTTTGCATTACTTCATGATCTTGAAGACTGTTGTAATTGAGAGACAATAGCTTACAGTGCAGACTAGTCAAAGGATGATTAAAAATCTGTGAATACACATCATTACATTGTTTTATTTAACTTTCGGTTATTTTTGTTTGGAAACTACTGATGTCAGAGAAGTGTTTTTTGTACTAGATACAAGTCTGTAATGTGCTTACCATCGCATTTTCGTCTAGCTCTTCTTTTCCATGTCGTCTAAGGCTTTAAGCAAAAAAAAAAAAAAAAAGGGGGGGGGAGGAGGGGGCTTCAGTCTTTCCCAAAGAGAAGGTAGTCCTTTAAATGTATTCAGTATCTTTTCTCTTTAAAAATTTATTTTCAGTTTTCCAAGAAGATCAATTAATATTAGTTTCCCCCCCCCCCATTCCAGTGTTGAAGCAGCACAAGAAGTGATTCTAAGAGAGCCACTGAAAGAATCCAAAGAGAAAGATACGTAAGGCCACAGACTGTTCCCTAATGAAACTGCGGCATGGTTGGCTTATTACCATTCTAGAAGTTTTCTGTTGATACAAAATGAGAACATATGACAGACCAAAACTGAGAGAGAGAATACTTTTTAAAGCATTGAAATAATATTTTTCATGATAAGTTGGGAGATTGATATAAACGAGCAATCATATACCTTAGCTTACCTGAAATATTTTCATATTCATAAGCAGTTATCTTATTATAATTTGGGTGTACCTCTTCATTTTTATGTATAAGCTTCCTTCTTTTTCTTCTATGTACTTTGTATAGAATAATTAATTGTTTTAAACAACAAATGCTACTATGTAGTTACATAAATATTACAAAATAGACTGGTGATTGTGATTCTTAGGAACAAGTAGCAAAACAGGTTTATGAATTAACTGGTAAAGTTAACTTCTTTTTATAGATAGTTGGGATTTGAATATAAGTTATTGATTTGGGTGCAGTCAACATCTGATCAATACATGAGAAAAATGTAAACAAGGGTATATCTGCAATTGATGTTAGTTTTCTTAATATCTTGGTTCTGCAGCTGCTTAAAAACCTCTCTAATTTGAGTAGATGTCACTGCCTGTTTACCTATTTAGCAGTATCACTTTTTATCTGAGTAATTCTTTTAAAGGCTCCTAAGACTTAAAGAAAATTAAAGATCTGTTAAGTTAAGCCTTGAGATCTTCCTTTGGCTTTGGAAATAGTTTTGTACCTGCTGGTTCACAGTTGAAGCTCTTACCCTTTTTGAAAGCAATGTTCTGAGTTTCTTCTTATAAAAGAATTCTTAAAAGGAAGAAGCTCCATAAAAGAAGGCAAAGCTGTTAATTAACTTTTTCCTGTCTCTGCAGGAACATTGAAGATGCTGTTCTTTAGCCTTCCAAAAATTCTGTGAGAAGCTGTCAAAGGGAATGTCCAAATTCCTTCTGAAAAGCTAGACAAGACTGAACAAAATGAAATTTAAAGAACCTGAAAATAGCAGAATTTAGTAATTCAGAAATACAAGAAGTAGATATTCTAACTGCCAGAGTATCTTTCAATTTTTTTAGATCACTGACAGATATTCAAGATTTGTCAAGCATTTCCTGTGAGCAAGAGAGCTACTCTAAGGATATTAACTGTAAAACACCCAGAGGGAGTCATGCACCAACGAGTGTCAGCACTCCACTTGGCTCAGGTAACTGCAGAGGGGAAGGAGCAATCAGTGACTGACATAATCTTTCTGCTAAAGTGATCTCAACATTGTTGAACTTAAGTATTGTTTAGAGGTAATGAATTACCTTGTGCTTTGCACTTTAACTTTGTGCAATAGAGTAGTAAAAATTTTTCAGTTGGTAAAGTCCTGGGCTGTTAGTATCTAAGATGGAAATCCCAGGCAGAAATCTGCTAAGAGATCACTTATGGACAATAATTTCTTTAGTCTCCTGTTCAATTTAGCTGGTACACAAAACTTTTTAAGATATTAAAAAAAATATCCCCAAATAATTTTCCATCTTTGTCATCTTTTTTAATTCTAGAAGAAAAGCTTCCAGTAGCCACTGAGAAATACAGACACTCTAATGAAATAGTGTTGGATACTTCCTCTTGGATTTCTGAAGAGATTTCCTCTGCAGTGTCCAGGACATTCAGTACAGCTTATGAAGAGGAAAAGAGCACTGAAATTTCCTCTGATTCTTCAGGAGTTTGCTCCTCTAGATTGAACAAGCTTGTAAGTCTAGGAGATAATACCTTATGCCAGCCAGACTTTTAAAATCATTTAAAAATATTTTTCCTTAAATACAAGACGAGAAACAGAAATAAGAACATTTTGGAGTGTTGGATCTGTTGATGTTACAAAGTTCTAATTGAATTCAAAGCAGTCCATGTGTGCCACTGATTTTACAAAGGGTTGGCTTCCCGTTGTCCCAAATGTTGTGTAGATGTGTGCCTCTATCAAAATGGACTTGCCTGCACTCCCTTCTTTGGCCATAAAGAACTGCCATTTGCCTTGCATCAGGTCTAGTAATCTTGCAACAGCAAAATAACAAGTATCAGCAAGTTGCCTGAGTAGAAAAGGTATATTTTTGTTGGCAGATTCAGGTGAGGGGGGAGAGAAAGGGGTTGGGAAGTTCATCTTCTGGTGGATCAGCAGCAGGTTGCTTATCTGAACCTCTCTGAATTCTCAGCTTGCTTGTGAACTATAGCTTTTTGATTGTATAGAAGTGAGGGTTAAATCTGAATGAAAGTAGCTGTGTGTGTTTGTTAAATATGTAAACTTTAATGTGGGACTGAAGAATTTTTAAAATTGTGGTTGGGGAAGGTAAACAAGCATGTAAATGAGTGACTCCTTGAGGAAGAAGATTACAAATGGAAGGCTTCTGGTAATAAGGATAGGTTGGATGCACACAAATGTTCAGAAAGCCTTTGTGTTAGTGTTAGGGGATTAAGTTTGTCCATTTTATTACATGCACAGACTTGGCATAATGTTATCAACTCTGCTGCATCAAAAAATCATCTCTTGAGTTGACAATTTTCAAGGTCACTATAGCAATTTCCAGTAACCTTTTTTGGAGCTGAAAATATTCTGGAGCCACAACATTATCTTAACTGCCTTTCTAGCCTGCTTATGTATAAAATAGTTGCCTTTATGCCTTCCTTACTGTTATTCGTTGATGGGGTTGTCATTTAAAGATTAAATTAGAATTTGCTCATCCAGAACAGTGGTGACCATGTTCACTGTCAACAGGTCAGCTCAGCATCATTGGCTTTGCATAGCAGACTGCTGGGATTCATTAATCCCATTAACAGCACTGTGCTGCCTTAACTGGCACTACAGAGATATTTGATTATGTCACTTTCTTGTCTAAAATTTCCTCTGGAATTAAGTGTATGCAGCAACTGTTCCTTTGAGAACCTTGAGGGCTTGATTTGATTACAAATTCTTGATTTGTGGGGGGATCTCTTGCTTTTTATGAGTGTGCCTAGCTTTAATACTAAAAAACTCAAAACAGAGAATGGTATCTTAAGAGACATCAGAACTGTCCTTTCTGAGCATTCTGGTCCAGTTGTCCATATGATTGTTAAAGGTTAAAGTTTGTGTAGCTAACAGTACCTTAAGATCAGCAAAAAGTCTCATGAAAAGTTAGCTAAGCAAAATATTTGAAATAACTGGCTTATCTGTATGCTACTTCTGGTTTTTATATTCTGAACTGATTGAGCAGCTTGAATTAAAAATTAGTGAACTGTTTGCTGCTTACTTACCTTATTTTGGACTTAGTATGCTGAAGGGGAAGATTGAAGAAGTCCTTTGGTTTACATTGTTGTTTCATTCTGTATGATTTTGCACAGAGCAGGTTGTCAGTAACATCCTTGAGAAGCCCCAGGAAGGAACCTGGTAAGTCTACACATGCACACTCAGATTTCAAAAGAAATTTTACAGCTTTATGTTTTCTCCTGGGCATCTCTTTATATAGGGAGAAATAACAGTACAAGTAATTGTGTATTACTAGTAACTGTTACCTTACAGGTGCAAACACAAAGTCTATAACCTAAGAACTCAGACCTCTACTCAAACCACATTTGAACTGTGGATTTTATTGGCTTGAAACGTGCACTGCAGTATTGAGATCTTTATGTGCAAGTCTAGCTGTAGATGAGTTTTCCATTTTGAAATTATTCAAGGATCTTTAGGTGAATGTGAATGAGCTAGGCTCAGGAAGGTTGATAAATGAAATATGTCAGTGAGATGCTGTCATAATCAAAGCTTATGTCACAATTATTATGGATTAATCACTGTTAATTAACTAGACATTTTTTTTCTCTCAGCACTATCCCAGACATCTAACCACTTCATTGATGAGCTGCCTCCACCAGCCCAAGAGCTACTGGATGAAATTGGTAAGAGGCACTTTACCCAAAATGGTACGAAGCTTGCCAGCCGTATTTTAAAGATGAGGGCTGTACTTCAGTACACAGTCAGGACTTCTCCCAAATAATTCACTACTAAAATACACAAGAGCTTCCAATTCAGCTGGAGTCGGGTCAATGATTAGGAAGTTAGGCATTTGCAGCTTAAATAACTGGCTTCAAGCTCTCCATAATCAGTTAATTCTTGAAGTTCCTGCATTTCACACAACAGTTAGTTGCTGCTGATGACAGCACCTAGCCTGCTGAGTGTAGATATAATTTAACACTGAGATGAGTGGGTGTGGGGACTTGGGGGGGGGGTGTTTGTTTTTGTGTGTGCATGTAGACTAAAGTTTTAGCAGGCGTCACAGAGGTATACATGTTGTCCATTAAAACCAATGTGGACTGGGTAGGTGCATTGCTCAGATGTTTTTGCAGAGCTTAGTTTGTGATGTACATTTCTTTTTGTAATTGCATAGATCTTCAGACAGAACACAGCAAAACTCACTATTTCTACTAGTATGTGTGTTGCAGAAAGGTTTACCTTGGTTATTCAGCTAAAACTCATCCTAAACAAACACCACACTTTCAGATAGTTAAATGTGTATAGCTCTTGTGCTGATTTTTGAAATGAGGCACACAGACATGTTCTAATCGCTTTATTTCCTCATTCACTAAAACAAGGAACTTGGAGACTGGCATCAAGTGAATAAATCGTGGTCAGAGTCAATTTGTAAGATTAACATATGAACTAATTACAGACTATGTAGAGGCTTTCATCTAGGTTTGGATAGATAAAGATGGTACATTAAATGATATAAAGTCAATTTAGAAAGAATATCTAGATCAGTAAGGAAATATGCTGTTTTTATCAGAATATTTAAAGCAGCAAGATTCCACCACTCAAAACTTGAAAGAGAAGGCATTGTGTGACTGTGATGCGCCAATAAAAGGTTAGTTGACAATAGTCTGACATAGAGATTATAAACAAAACATTTTTTTGCATTGTTGCAAAATTACTGTAATACTTGTAGCTAAATATTCAGCTGTATTGACAAACCCCCTCCCTTTTTTTTTCCCTGTATGGTGGTTATCTTGGCAAATTTCACAGAAATTTGAGAGGGTTCTGCCTTAATATCATATACAGTGTTTTCTGAAATGTTTCCCCCTTCATCAGTGGCAAAAAGTCTTAGTATTTGCTGTTTTCTGTGCATTCTCTTCTCTGAAGTCTACAAAGATCTAGTGTGGAAGATCTGTAGGTCTGAGCTATCTGAATTAAACTTCTACTTTTATCATGCTTCTGCAATGTATGCGGTGTCCAAATATAAATAATGAAACCCATAAAAGTAAAGATGGTGAGCAGCTGATTTAAGAAAGTCAGTGTTTCCACTTTGAGCAGGTGGCTCAGTCAAGAAAGTGGCCAGTGTACCCTAACTGATTATTTCTTCCTCACTGTAATGAGGTAACACTTCTGATCTCATGGTGTAAGAAAATTGCAGCCACTGGGGTAATCAATATTGTATTTACTGTTCTGTCATAAAGACACCAAAGATAGCAGTAGTGAATCTTTGTGCCTTTGAAACTCCAAATAGTGATGGGTGGGAGATCACTTTAAAATGGACAGCAAATAATGTTAGAGGAGCAGAAAACATGAATCTTTCTTTATAGACTCTGCCCTACATCTGTTTCCAGTAAGTCAGAAAGCGAAGTGGAAGAGCAGTTTAAAAAAAGGAGGGGAGAACATGAGTTAGGTCGTACAAAAGCTAAATAGAATAGTCACTTGAGAAAGATATTGGTGCTTGTTATCCTGCAGCTTTGTTAGATCTTTTCCATTTAAAATTGTTACCCAAAAGATAGAAGCTACTGTGACTTTATTCATAAGAGTATCTTGTTTTTAGGTGGTAAGGAATGCAGCAGCCTGTATTGCTTGCTGTTCAATCACTGTGGTTTTGTTGTATTTGCATAAAGTACAGCTATTTCAGACTCCATTTTTGTGACAGCCTACTGCTTCCTGCTTATCATAGCTTAGCAGAAGGTGGCTGAATATATTCACGTGCTGTAGGGAGGAGAACTCAGTGAGATAAGTCAGGGAGGGGGAGTATCATTGGCTTTTGCTAAATAGGGTAACAAAGCTAACATCTACAGGTTTCCTTTTGATTTTTCCTCCCATACCCAAATTAGTAAGGGGAGAGATTAATTTCCACATGCATTTTCCATTTTAATACGAAGCAAAATGTTCACTCTTCTGAATCTAAAAATGTGGCAGAGTAAAATATTTATCTAGATCTTGCTATTGGCCACTTCTAACTTACTGTGAATTTACTTAATTGGTGGAAAATCAGATGACTGAGGAAAGAATAACTGAGAAACAGACAACTGAAAATTTCCCAAGTACAATAAAAAACCACACATTTTCTTCAGTATCTTCCTTCATAGCTAATATCAAAGCTAAACTAAAATCTTTCTCTGTGAATAGTTTCCAATCAAATTAAAATAGAAGAGGGAGAGGCAAAAAAGGAAACTGAGAGAAATGAGAAGAGAGATCATAGCTTATGGACTGAAGAGACATTAAATCTCGCAGAGGAAACAGAAAGGTATGAAAGACTGGGATGATAAGGATATTGTTTCTAAGACAGATTTGGCTAAGCATTGCAAAAATTTAGGATAATTGTTCCAGTATATTCTGTCAAGATTCTATGCTTACAGTAAGTAAACTCCTTTAAGAAACCTGATAGTTATGATTATTTTCTTCTGAAATGTCTAACATTAGCTTGCAAGCATCCATTTTAAATCTTTTATTCAACAGGGCTCATTCTACTCTTGATGATATTTTAGAAAGAATGCTCCAAACAATACCTGAAGATGAGGAGAACCAAGAACATCCTCAAGTGCACAGTCTTACGTTAGTTGATAATTGATAATTTGTTCTTAAGTTTATCTTACGTTCGGTGTACAGACCTATGTGGGACTTTCTAGAAAATAGTCTGCCACTCTTTAGGCGGCAAAGTATTGGGGAATTCCCCAGGAGGCTGTTCTCCTAGCGCTAAATTAAGAGGGAGAATAATGTTTGCTTTCCACCGACAGGAAATCATCTTAGCAAAACATTTCCAATAGACTTGGAAGGTAGTGCATCATCTTTACAGAAATTAGACATCATTTGCAAGAGTAGTGGATTTTTTGAGATAATAAGAAAGAAGAATAAATATTAGGATAACAGAATCATGAAAACTCTTTAGGAAAGGTTTTAAAGAAGAATTTGAGAAGACAATCATACTTTGACATGACAATGTCAATGAAGTAGTGAAGAAAATGGCAGAAATAATACAATCCTCACCTTTTCTTAAAAAGTGTATGTCCAAATACCTTTTTATTCCCTCTTAGAACTAAAGATCCGAGCCTAATAACTCTGAAAGATTCTACGCTATGCCAGTGAGTAGTCATAAGTCATTCCTAAGGTGTATTTTACAAGGGAACACAAAATAGTCTTCTGTGTGACATCAGATTTTTTTTAATAGAAGGCAAAGGTCATGATAACCAAGAGGATCTTACCAGCAGACAGATTCCTGCAACATACATACAGCCATGTTCATAAAGAGCTCAATCCAAAGCCCATTTTACAGTCAAACTACATTCACGTAATGCTGATGCACAAGGAATCACTGGAGTCTGCTTACAGATGTAAAGCACTTCTGTAGTCTTGGTGTCTGTGTATATATATATATATGTGTGTGTGTGTGTGTGTGTGTGAGAGAGAGAGAGAGAAGTTGCCTGTTAAAGGTCAGGGGAAAAATAAAAAGGTATTTAATATCTCTAGAGGCTTTTGCTTTAGTGTTCTGTATTAAGTCCCTCTAAAGGAAAATACAGAGGATTGGAATGACATACAAATTTCTGTCACTTAAGGACTGCAAACCTGAACGATCCAGGAGATGGTGGAAAGAAGAATGGAGTAAAGGAATGCAAAACAAGGGGAGAAAGCAGAGGGCCAGAAAGCTGTACCAGCAGTCCTGAAGGTCCCTTTAATCTGTAAAGCTACGAGATGCTTTGCTGGGCAGTAGCTCTTTTATTATAATGTTAGCTCTGAACTTGTTGAGCTTGCACAGAGTAGTCCTAGTGATCAGTTCCTTAAAAAGCAGAAAGATAATCTCTTTCTGGCTGAAGTTTCCATTATGGCATACGAGATGATCAGTGAGAAAATCTGTGGCCCATAGGTGAGCTGAGTCATGGCAGAATACAAAGAATTACGTAAAAGAAGGAAATAAGATAACAGATAAACATACCTGTTCTCCATCTGATCTAAATATAAATAAAAATACATTCTGTATTTCTGGTGAGCGTGTGTGTGTGTGTGTATATACACACAGGTACACATATGTGTGTATACATACATACATATATATACACACACACACATACATACTGTATTTCTGGTATAGTTCTACTTAATTCCAAATCTCCATTAGGAATTGTCAAAACTGGCTGTTATTCTCTGGCTCAAGTAAAGGGTTCCCATTATTATCAATATTTGTTAATTAAAGACTGCTTTGTAAAAATATGTAAGAGCTTGTATTTTGTCTGGAAAGAAAAAAAATTAAGACAGCCTTTCATTTTCTGAGAGAGCTTTTGATTTTTCAATGTTTTAATGTAAGATTACTTGAAGCTAATCTTCATTTCTGTAAGAGTTAAAATCTCCTACAGCAGTCAGCTTTACAATACGAGTGTCTAGCTTTCTGGATGACCACCCCAAGTTTGAAATGTCCCAAATCACTGGTTACTTTTGGAACTGTTGATGGTAATTTTAAATCCAGAGATACGAAAATAAAAGAATTCTGGTTGTTACTTGCGTAACATTAACAGATATGGCCCCATTTGCTGTCATACTTCTAGAGAATTAAGATCAGGCTTCAGCTTCTGAAAACAGGGAATATTTTCTCATCACAGAGGGTTGTGGGTAATACACCCAACAGAACAACAGAATTGAGGCTGGTTTCTGATTACAAATGCAACTTAGTGGATTTAGCAAGGGGAACTATAGTGTTTGATTCTGCAAGCTCTTAATGTGCAGACAAAACCAGAGCTTTCTCTTTCAAGTGTTGTGTGGCTACATGTTGTTGTTCTTGGTTCTGTGTTGAATTTATGTGTTTTTGTAGACTCACATCATGAGGATCAGAAATTGCGCTTACGGCGTCAACTGTCTTGGCCTTCTCCATTCAGGTGAGTTAAATTGGGCTTTTGGCAGAAATTAGAACACTTGTACATTCTCTCTCGGTTTCTGTGCCCAGGAGGCAAAAGGGGCGCTGTGAAATCCCATTCTCTTCAGCTTGCACATGTTAATATAAGAAGAAACCAACTGTGTAACACTATTTTCTTTTTCCTCCTTACAGGGTAATTGTTTTGGATCAGAGAAGCTCTCCTAAATGATGAAAATGGATAGTGAATAAATTCTAATATATCACCTGCTTACTGCAGATTGTACAGTATAACATGTGAACTACAACCACGTTTGGCCACACAAACAATTGTAATCCTCAGACTGCCTTTAACTGCAGCAGCAAACACAGAAAAGAACCTAGTGTTTTACTTTAAAGCAGTTCTTATTTTATGCTATCATAGTATATCAAGGACAGTATCCATAATACTGCAAAACTAAATTGTTTTCTGAATATCACATCCTTGTAAGCTTGCTATGCAGTTGTTTTTCCTGTAGGTGCATGCTTTCCTAAGCAAAAGAATTTCTTGCTCTATTGCATTACTCAGTCTTCCAGTATTATGGACAAAATGATTGTAATTCTGTAGGCTGCTGTTAAGGCTCTTGTTTAGTTCTCAGGGCTGGCGTGTGGAGTACTGTGTTACAGCCTACATGGTGTGTGTGTTTTTCCTTGCTCATTAAATTTAACAAGGTAATTTCTTGTTTTCTCTTTTCTTGGTGTTTTTGTAATCTAAAGTTGAACTGATTTGACTGATTAATGGGACTAATTGCTGTGCAGAAAATTAATGAGAAAACGCCAGTGTTATCCAGAGACTGCAAATGGAGCAGTACGTTCACTGCCAGTGTCAGACAAAAATATGAGAAAACCTTCATTAGTATTATTAAGATATGTCTGTTGCTTAATCAAACTGTACTTTTGGTAGGTTTGATCTGAAGAGATAATTCTGGATATAATTGAACTCTGAAGAGGCTTTTTGATGGGCACAGCAACTTCATGTTTTAACTTTTCTTGTTACTAATACTGTTTCGGTACAGGAAGCTTAAAGGTTGTCCTGGTACCTTTGTACCAAACATTAGGGATTTAGCTGCTTTCATGCGGTTTGGGGGTATACTATGTGTTGCACTGTTGTCGTCGTTCATGTACAGAAATTCTGCTTATCTGTAACTATTAAATTAGTTCATTTGGTTTAACAATACCAGTAAAGTTAAGATTACCATGTTGCCATGTTTGTGGTTTCTTTTATTTTTACTTGTTTTCAACTGTTTCCTGCCATTAGACTATGTACTATGTGTATGATAGATAGGTAACGATCAAGAGCTCCTCCAGCAAAGCTGCCACAAACTCAGGCAGATTAAGGGGAGCTTTCTTTAGAAGGTCTCAAGAAAAGATAAGTGTCCTTCATCCATGCTGGTGAAACAAGATTTTCTTTAGTCATAGTGGTAAAACAGAAGCGCCAGCAACAAGGGGGATACTTGGGGGATGACCCGGCTTAACAGCAACGTGAGTGCTGGGGGAACTGTTCACACTTGTGCTCGACACTGTTCTGTCCAGGTAAAAGTGTAGTATTTTCTAAACTGGGCTCGTGGCTTGGGCTGGTCTGCAGGTATGCTGTTTCCTGGGTGTATAAGTCCTGTCCCCTTGCCTCGGGCAGAGAAACTGAACTCTGATGAGAGCTGCCCGTACAGAATCCTCGTTTACGTTGGCAAGGCACCGCAAACAGCGTTGTGTTACATTGCAGCTTGCTGCAAGTTTCAGAACAGCCAGTAACGACAAACGCATGCAAAAGGTAAATCAAATTTGTTGTGTGATTCTGTCCTCAGTAGCTTGCTAGTCATAAATGGCAAGTACGTGGAGGTCATTTCTTCTCGCTTCAGCAAAACCCTATGAAAGTTGCCATATTCTGTAGGCTCACTGAATTAAATAAAAAGAGTAATTAAAACTTGTTGGACTGCAGCAACATGGTGGAGTGAAGGAGGCACACATACTTCAGCGTGCACATAATTATATACCACTCTGGTTTGCAACACGTGGAATCTTTTTAGCTTCTTGGACTTCTTTCTCTATTTTATCTATCAAACCAAATGGTGAACAGACTGAACTGTTTTCCCATCTCTTTTTTAATCTTCATGTGGAGAGTTTTTACATCTGTTGGTAGAGAGCAGTTCTGGTAGTCTAGCCTGCCTGCTGCCCTTATTGAGGTCAGAACACAGCAGTTAGACACCTCAGTTGTTCAGCTGCTTATACATTTGCAAAATTGAGTTTAGCATGAACGCAAATCATCCTGATAAAATAAAGCATGGACACAAAGCTGTGATTAACAGGAAGAATTAAACAAGGACCAGTGAAAGGCAGCAGAAAGGATCAGAGGGGCTCATCTAATGCTGTTTCTCAGCTTCCCTAAGAATGGAAGGACAATTAATTAAATTAAGGTGCTGATACTGAGCTGTTCTAATTCCTGCCTGAGACGTGAGCCTGTGTGTGTGCTGTTCTGCATGTACGAAAGTGGGAGAAAGGGAAGTCGGGATGGGGATGTGAGTGAGGGCAGGTGTCCCATCCTTCCCCTCCCGTCCTCCAGTGACACGGTGCAGCTGCAGATGCTGATTTTATTTTCTTTTTTTTTTCTTTTCCTTTTTTTTTTTTCCCTTTGGAGGCCCTCCCAGAACCTGGCACTGAGTTATGAAGTGAAGGCAAGCGATAAAAAAGCAAATGTTAGTTCTCTAAGCAGCCCTGTTCTCAACTCCCTTGTATCTGTCAGACTGTTCTTCTCACAAGTGTTTTCTTTTTTTTTTTTCTTTTTTTTTTTTTTTTTTAATGGCACAGAGGATCTCAAATGTGCAGTGAAGAAAAACTTCGGACACTAAAATCTCTGAATAATCTGTGCCAGTCTAAATCCCCTTTAGGCCTGCTTATTACCAGGCTGTAGATGCATGCTAGCGGGTAGCAGCAATTCAGCGAGGTGACCAACTTTCTCACGTCGCATCCCTCCAGCCCCTTTGCAGATCTGTTGTAAAAGAAAAGGTTGTAGAAAACGCGGAAGGAGGAATCAGTGCAGCGTGTTTTGTGATCGTCTCTACAGACCATTCGCTATAGAAACAAAACTGCAGAGCGTAGAGTAAACCTTTAAACCTTGTCTTACTGCACACCAGCCTTATTTTGAAAGCGAATTAAAAGTGTTTAGAATCTAAATGTGGAACACAATTAACTATGGAGGCAGACACGCTGCTGAGGTAGCGTTTTCAAAGAAAGACAGACGAATTTGAAGAAAAAATCTTACAGGATTGCTGCTTTTTCTGAGTCTTGCATTTAGAAGTCTTTTATCCTTAGGCTCCCGAGTTGCATAACCTGCATTGCAGCCCGGAAAGGTATTATTTGCCGCTCGTGTAGCTGAACGATCTGCTCTGAGATGCGCGAGACGGCGGCAGTGATCCCGCGGCTGTGGACGCCGCCGGTTCTGCCCCGGCCCCCAAAGGCTCCGGCTGCTGTGGCAGCAGAGGCTCCGTCACGCCTTTTTTCTTAGGGGTTTTTAATAACCTGTGTTCTTAGCCTGGTTGGGGAATTAGTGAATTTAAGGCCTTTCCTTATTGCTTTAGAGGTAAATAATGGCGCGCCAGTCCGGGCGGCCGGAGGGAGCTGCGCGGCAGAACCGGGCCCCGCCGGCGCGGCGCGGTGCAGCCAGTCGAGGGCCTGGCGCGACGGTGGCTGGGCAGGGCCCTGGGGTATTGGGCCTTGAGGGAGAAGTATTTCCATTTTCTTGAAGGAGTCGTGACCCCCCCCCCCCAGGCGTGGGGAGTTGGAGGGGAGACCTAAAGGGGAGGGAGGGGAGCAGCACGATGGCTGCCAGGGCCCTTCCCGCCCGCCGAGGCGCTCGGGCCCGCGCAGGCCGCGCCGGGCCTCCTTCGCGGGCGGGAGCCGAGCGCGTGTCCGACGGGCTGGCGGCGCCCTGCTGCGCGGTGCTCGCGCACGAGGGAGCCGCGGGCGCCGTGGGGCCGGCTGCGGGCGCCGTGGGGCCGGCGGCGGCCGCGCTGGCGGGGGGGCCGAGGGCTCCCCGGGGCGCCGGCGCCCTCCCGGCCCCGGCCCTCCCGGCACAGCGGGGCCTGGGGAGCGGCGCCCCGCGGGGTCATGAGCGGCTCTTCACGCCGAAGGGATGAAGAATGACTTAAAGGGAAATAAATCAATCAATCCCGTGCCTGCGTGCTGCGCCGGCTAATTGAGGAAATTGATTTTTTTTTTTTTTTCCTGGCTGCTGCCTGGCGCCTGCACCCAGCTGCCCTGGGCATCGCCGCTCCTGGGCGAGCCGGCCTCCCGCACGCACACCCAGACTGCACAGGCTCATTTATATAGATACACACACACACACAGATACGTATGTATACAAATGTATATACATTCTATATATATGTATATGTACATATATGTATACATTATGTATCTACATCTGTGTGAGTGTGTGTACACACACACACACACACACACACACACACACATTTTTTTATATATATATATATATATATATATATATATATGGATTAAAAATCAATTAAAAGAGCCTTGGCCTGGCGTGAGGGCTCTGTGCCTGGTTGGGGGGGGGGGGGGGCATGACGGCTGCTGGGGAGGGAGAGGAGGAGGAGGGCTGCTCCTGCCTTGGGCTTGAATATTTGCCTTTTTTTCTTTTCTTTTCTTTTCTTTTCTTTTCTTTTCTTTTCTTTTTTTTTTTTTTTTTTTTTTTTTTTTTTTTTTTTAAATTGTTCGATCATTTGGGGTTTTTTTTCTTTGGTTGGTTGTATTATTTTGCTCCCTATGGTCCACCAACACCGTGCAGCATGGTCCGGGGGGGGGGGGGGGGGGGGCATTAAACCATCTCAGCCGGACCCGGCAGGAGCAGGCGCAACACGATGGCCGGCACCTCTGCAACCAGCCTTGCGGGTTTCCATCCCTTTTTATTCTTTTTTATTAGGGGGTTCTCATTATAAATATTAACAAACGTGACAAAAAAAAAGTACACAGCTTGGTAATAATGCAAATACAAAAGTCCGGGAGGAGGCTGGCGAGGACGGTATTTCTGCAGCCATCACACAGGAGCAAAAAAAAAAAAAAAAAAAAAAAAAAAAAAAAAACATAATAAAAACAACACCCCATCGGTAGGATCCGTGCCCGGTGCCCACGCAGCGGGGAAGAGCGGAGGGATGACGGGAGGGAGGAGCCGTGGGAAGGCCGGGCCATGTTACAAATAGTAAAAGGTATTAAAAAAAGACCCTAGGAATGGTTTCCCCCCCCCCCCCCCCCTCCCCCCCCCCCCAAAATACCCATATCAAACGAAGTGTCACACTATCGCAACGCTGGAAAAATAAAATAAACAGGTTCAAGGGATCCGGTTGCTCCCCGAGCGGACTCCAGCGACACGCACAGGCACGCACACGGGTGGAAGCAGTAGGTGCTCGGTCGCCGGCGCGGGTGCCGAGGGGCAGCGCTTCGCAGGCAGGGTTAGCTCGGTTGCCTGGGGTTTTTTTTTTTTTTTTTTTGCAGGCGAGCTGGTGCCTGGTGCCTCGGGCCCCGGGCAGGATTGGGGGGGGGGGGGGGGGGGGTTGCACCCTTGCTGCCCAGGGCTGTGCACAGCGCGCCCCGTCGCTCCCTCGGACACGGAAAGGGCAGAGTAAGGGAGGCGGAGGGGGCTGCGGAGGAGCTTTAACTGCATAAAGCCCGCTCAGGCGGAGACGGCAGAGCACGACAGCCCCCCCGGGACGCGGCCGGGCACCTCGGCCAGCCCGGGCGCTGCTTTAGTGGCCGCTTTTGCTCACAGCAGGGACACAGAGGCGGACGGGCGCATTTCATGTTGCCACTGAATCATTGCAAGGCAGCAAGACGGCGGTTCAGTACAGCCAAGAGTCGGGACACAAGTCGGAGTTTTTGTGCATGCAGGCTTGGTGTGCGCGTGTGGGCGCGCGTGTGCAGGTGCACGGTGCATGCATGAGTGTCCAGGCACGGGGGGTGCGGACACGCGTGTGCATGCATGGCTGCGCACACATGCGTGTGCATGCACACGCATGCACCTGTGTGTGTGCGTGCAAACGGGCACGGAGAGCCTGGGAACGCCGCGGGGCGCCCCGGCGGAGCACGTCCCTGCCGCGGGGTCTTCAGTCGCTGAGCACGGCGCCCGGCAGCTCGTTGGTCAGCGTGTGCCAGCGCTCGATTTTCTTGTCCTTGTTTTTCAGGCAGTCGAACCAGTGCTTGAGGCGCTCGCCCTTGGCGTTGATGCCCAGCACGACGCCGCCTGCGCGGGGAGACGGTGCGGGGAGGGGGGCGGCCGCGGCGAAGGCGGGACGCAGCCGCCCCGCGGCAAATCACCGCGGCCGGGGCCGAACCGGCGACTGCAGAGCCGTGGCCGGGGCCGGAGCGAGGCCGGGGGGGGTGCAAACTGGGAACTCATTTGGGTGCTACCGAGCCGCCGGTCCCAGCCGGCGCGGCTCTGCCGACTCACCTATGAAATCGTTGGACTTCCCGATGTCGTAATCCCACACGGTGACTTCCAAGGTCTTCTTCGCCAGGTCGCCGTGCTTTATCTCGTAGCAGAACTCCTGCCGGGGAGAGGAGCTGGTGTCGGGACGTGCTCCGGGTGCCGCCCCCGAGCCGGGAGAGGGGCCCGCGAGGGGCATCTCCGGAGCACCCCAAATCTCCAGCAAGCGCCACGGGTTTGGTGCTCCGGTGCCCCGCTGCTGCTGGCAGGAGCAGAGGAGGGTCCCTGCGCCCCAGGCCGCCGAGCCGGCACCTCCCGTGGGCATCAGCTCTTCCTCTTAAAAAAAATAAAAAAAAAGGGGGGGGAAATGAATGGGAAAAGCCCCCACGAGCGGAGGACACCCACCTCGTTGAACTCGGGGTTTAGCGTCTTCTTCTTCACTGCTGTCTTATGCTTCGATTTCTTGTCCTCGTCCGGTTTCAGGTACCTGCATCGCCGCCGTGCAGCGGGCTGAGGACGCTGGGGCTCGAACTGCCGATAAGCAGCTCAAGCGCCCCAAGGCCAGGCTGGGCCCAAGGTGGCCACCGCCGCTCTGTGCGGACCCAGCCTGGGGCCAGCAAAACCCAACCCAGGGTAGCAAAACCCAACTGGGGAGAGCAAAACTCAACCTGGGGAGAGCAAAAACCCAACCCGAGGAGAGCAAAACCCAACCCAGGAAAAGCAAAATCCAACCTGGGAGAGCAAACACCCAACTAGGGTGAGCAAAACCCAACTGGGGCGAGCAAAACCCAGCCCGAGGAGAGCAAAACCCAACCCAGGAAAAGCAAAAGCCAACCCAGGGAGAGCAAACACCCAACTAGGGTGAGCAAAACCCAACTGGGGCGAGCAAAACCCAACCCGAGGAGAGCAAAATCCACCCATGGGGAGGAGGAGGAGGAGGAAGGCTGGACAGGGGGCTACAGCACTCACGTCTTGACATAGGGGTCGGAGTAGCCGTTGGCGTCCATGGCGGCCAGGTGGGCGCAGCGGACGATGCCCACCAGCAGCCCCTGCTTCTGGGAGCTGTACTTGAGGGAGATGAGGATGCGGCCCCGCTCCTCCAGCGACTTGTCCTCCGTCTTGTCCATCTGGGGAGGGAGAGGTGCCCAGTGCAGGGCGGCCCGGGGGCGGCGGCACTGCGGCGCCGCGGCCCCGGCCCCGGCGCTCACCGGCAGCTGCTTCTCCAGGCAGATGCTGAAGCTCTTGGTCTGGTTGGGCTTCAGCTTCTTGAGGGGGATCCGGGTCTCACCGATGAACTCGTTGTGCCGGAACTTGTCCTCGTCGCACACCGAGATCCTGGAAGGAGTCGGGGTGGTGTGAGGCCACCGGGGCATGAAGCACGGGACAACATAGCATGGCACGGCACGGTACGGCATGGCCGGGGCCGCCGTTGGCACCGGGCGGTGTGGCCAGCCCTCTGCTGCATCCCGGCCGTGGGGCACCCAGGGGCTGGTGCCAGGGACTCAGGGCAGATGTGGCCCCACGTCAGCACCAATTCACTGCCCCAAATGCCTGCAGGGGGGCTGCAGCATGGCCAGGTGCATTGGCAGGGTGCTGGGTGCAGTGGCAGGGTACTGGGTGCCGTGGCAGGGTGCTGGGTGCATTGGCAGAGTGCTGGGTGCAGTGGCAGGGTGCTGGGTGCCATAGCAGAGTGCAGGGTGCCGTGGCAGGGTGCTGGGTGCCCTGGCAGGCTCCCGTGGCCGGTTCCCGCGGCCGGTCCCCGCGCAGCTCCTGGGGCCGGAGGCAGCCCTCGAAGGACGCGGTTTCGCCCCAGCTCCTGGGCTGCCCGTAGCCGCGCAGCAAAGAGCGAGGGAAAATGGGGACCGCCGCTCCCCCAAAAGCTGTGCGGGGTGCAGGCGTTCCTATAGGTACCCCCTTAAAATAAAATAAAATAATAAAAAAAAAGCCAACCCCAGTGCAAAATCCTCAAAGAGAACCTAAAGCGCAGCCACAATATTTCCTGTTTTCCTTCCTCCTCTCTCCCTCTTTTGCAGAACAACATCAAGAAAAAAAAAAGGAGCAGCCGCCGCTCCAGACGAGCGGCAGCAGTCGCTGGTGCGTGCGCAGCCCTGCGCCCATCTGCTCCGGGAAGGGCACAAAGCCGGGCGCGAGGCAGGGAGCGCGAGGCGCCGCGGCAGCATCCCCGGCTCCCGGCGGCAGCATCCCCGGCTCCCGGCCCGCGGCGGCATCCCCGGCCCACAGCAGCATCCCCGGCTCCCAGCAGCATCCCCGGCTCCCGGCCCGCAGCAGCATCCCCGGCTCCGGGCTCCCGGCAGCATCCCCGGCTCCCGGCAGCAGCATCCCCGGCTCCCGGCCTACGGCAGCATCCCCGGCTCCCAGCAGCATCCCCAGCTCCTGGCCCGTGGCAGCATCCCCAGCTCCGGGATCCCGGCAGCATCCCCGGCTCCCGGCAGCAGCATCCCCAGCTCCGGGCTCCCGGCAGCATCCCCGGCTCCCGGCAGCAGCATCCCCGGCTCCCGGCCTATGGCAGCATCCCCGGCTCCCAGCAGCATCCCCAGCTCCTGGCCCGTGGCAGCATCCCCAGCTCCGGGCTCCCGGCAGCATCCCCGGCTCCCGGCCCGCGGCAGCATCCCCGGCTCCCGGCCTGTGGCAGCATCCCCGGCTCTCAGCTCCCAGCAGCATCCCCGGCTCCCGGCGGCCCTGCAGCAACGCCGGGCGCGAGCGGCCGCAGCGCGGCAGTTTGGGCCCCCCGCACCTGCGAGTAGCGGCGATGCCTGCCCGGATGCGGTGTCCTGAGCACCGCACCCAGCGAGCCACGGTGTTTGTCAAACACACGGGTCAGTAAAGCGTTCCCGGCACTCGCGGCTCGCTGCGCGTAACTGCACCGGCCCGCTCGGGTCGGTGTTATCGCAAACGCAGTCTATCCATTGCACAGCCTAGAACCCGCGCTATTTAAACGCTGCTCGCTGCTGTTTCGATACCGAAGGGGGGTTTGCGGACGGGGGGAGGCATCGCATGGGCTTTTCCAGCCAGGGGAAACCGCCCCGGCGCGTTGCGGGGGCAGGGGAGGAAACTCCTGCCGGGAGCACGGCGGCGGCAGGCGAAGCCCGATGCCGCCCCGGCGCCGGCGCGCCCGCCCCTGGCCGGGGCCGGGCAGGGCGCGCGGGGCCCTACCGCAGCGTCTTGCGGACCATGTCCTCGTCGGTGATGCCGTAGTAGGTGAGCGTCTCGTTCCAGGCGGGGTTCAGCGTGTTGCGCAGCGTCTTCGTCCTCAGCTTGTTGGCCTGCGGGAAGCGGAGGGGAAGGAGGGCGGCGGGCTGGGGTGGGGGGCACGGGGAGAGGCGCCGGCGGGCCGGGGGCTGCACGGGTGCGCGCGTGCATGGAGGGAGGGGGGGCTGCACGGGCGTGCTCACCTTGCTGGCTCCGGGAAGCAAGTGCAGCTTGACGTAGGGGTCGGCCAGCCCGTTGTGGTCCATGGGCTTCAGGCCCTGCGGCAGGAGGAGCGTGGGAGCGCGGGGAGGCTGGGCGCCCGGCGGGAGCCCCCCGAAACCGGACCCGGACCTGGGGCGAGCGCCCACCGCGCCAGCCCTACCTTGGCTTTGCTGATGGTGCAGTGCAGAGCGTTGTTCTCCCGGTCGTAGAGCAAGCTGAAGTCCAGCGTCCCCAGCGCCGCTGCGAACGGGGAAGGGGGCCGTGAGCGCGCGGGGCCGCCCCGAGCCGGCGCGACGCGGCAAACCCGCCCGCCCCTAAAAACCCCACCGCGCTGATAGAGGGCTTGGACGTTCCTCGGCGACAGGGGTGCTCGCGGAGGAGCGGCGCGGCGGGACGGAAACGGTGCTTAGTCGCCCCAGGAAGAAAAATAAAAAAGAAGGAAAAAAATGTATATATATACGAAAAAAAATCCCTTCTTTGTGCCTCATCTGGATTATAAATAGCAGTGGCAGCATATGCTAAGGAGCCAGTTTGTCGAAAAC
The DNA here is from genome assembly GCF_028389875.1 of Rhea pennata. NCBI lineage: Eukaryota > Metazoa > Chordata > Aves > Rheiformes > Rheidae > Rhea > Rhea pennata. The sequence goes on from NC_084682.1 coordinate 4,098,666, forward strand.
GCATTTACTCGTCGTCTCAAAGCCTGGTTCCCCCTTCGCCACCGCTCCAGCCTCCTCCTCCTCTTCCTCTCGGGAGCGGCCGCCGGCTCGGCTCCCCGCAGACTCCTCCCGCAGGCGCCCTGGCCGACAGCCGCGCCCCGGCTTTGCCCACCTAATTATTTCCTTGGTCCAAAATGAGTTTTCCATTTTTTTTTCTTTTCCCTAAATAACTTCCACGGCAGCATTCGCAGCCAGCGGCACCCGGATGGACCCACCGGGAGCTGCCGCTCGGGGCTCTGCCCCGGGGCCCGACGTGCGCGAGCAGCAGACGCGAATTCCCCGGCGGGGCAGAGCCCGGCGCCGCGGCGAACGGCCGCGCAGCTCGACGGCGCGTTTCTTCAAACGCTGACCACTCGCTCGCGCATCACCGCGCGAGGAGCGCGCCCGCGGCCGGCCCCGGCTCGTGCCGCGCTTCCGGGGGGCTCGCGAGGCCAGAGCCCGTTTTCGCCGCAGCCCCGGCTCGGCTGCGGGGCCCCACTCAGGCCGTCTGGGAGCGGCAAACAGCCCCGGCGCGGCGGAGGCCGGCGCTACCCGCCCGGCCGGGACGTTCCGCAGTGGGAAAACCGCCCTGCTCCTGGCCGCCGAGGCCGAGCCGCCAGCTGCCCGCGAGCTCGGCCACGCCGGCGGGGAAGGGCGGGCCAGGCGGGGAGGGGGTTAACCCCGGCTGCAAACACCCACCGGCACCGGCACCAGCACCGCGCACGGCCGGAGCCCCCCGGCCCCCCGCCCGGCCCCGCTCCGGCTGGGCAGGGGGCAACAACGCCGGAGCTTGCAGAGGGCAGAGCTCTCCCGGGCGATGCCGGCGCCCGGCGCCGCCGAGGCGGATTAACCGGTGCCGGCGGAGCCGAGCGGAGGCGCGGCGGGGAAGCGCACGGGCACCGCGGCAGCGCGCAGCAACTGGTGGCTCGTGGGAGACTTCCCCGGCTCGGGCGCCGCATCCGGCCTGGCTGCAGCAGGGATGCGCCCCCCCCCCCACCTCCCACCCACCACCCAGCGGCTCCCGGGGGGCTCCGGGGGGGGCAGTGCCGCTGCGATGCAACGCCCTGCAATGCCGTGCCGTGCTGTGCCAGGCAATACCGTGCCGTGCAATGCAATATTGCGCCATGCAATGCCATGCAACATCGTGCCGTGCCGTGCAGAATCATCCCAAGCCGTGTAACATCGTGCCGTGCCGTGCCGTGCAGAATCATCCCATGCCATGCAGTATAGTGCCACGCAATGCCACGCAATACCACCCCGTGCCATGCAGCATCAAACCATCCCGTGCCATGCAAAATCACCCCATGCAAGGCCAGGCATGCAACATCGTGCCACGCAATACCACCCCGTGCCATGCAGCATCATGCCGTGCCGTGCCGTGCCATGCCGTGCCAGGCGTGCAGCCTGCGCCCCGGCAGCTCCGCGCGGACACTCACTGCAGTCGTCGGACTCGTATCCCTCGGGGTCGGCGGCCTCCTCCGGCGCGGCGGGGCACCTGCCGGGCGGCGGGGCGGGCGTCGCGCCATAGGCGCCGAAGAGCCGGTCCACGTCGTCGTCGTCGCCGCCGTCGCCGTCGCCGGCCGGGCGGCGGGGCGGCTCGGCGGGGCCGGCGGCGGGGCGCAGACCGCCGCTGCGGCCCACGGCGGCGGGGAGCCCGCGGGGGAAGCGGGGGAAGTAGTCGGAGATCTGCTTGATGGGCTTGATGGGGCCGGGGCAGACGTCGATGGCCATGTGCTCCTGGATGCTGATGGGCGTCTTCTCCCCTTTGCGGAGGGTCATGCACGCGGCTGCGGGCGCCGAGCCCCCCCCGGAGCCGGGCGGCTCCGCGGGCAGCCGCGGGGCTCGGCGCCGGGCGGCGGCGGGGAGGGCGCTCAGGCGGGGCCGGCGCCCCGCGGCCGGGCCGCCATCGCCGCCCGCTGCTGCCGCCCGGCCCGGCTCGGCTCGGCTCGGCTCGGCTCGGCCCGGCTCGGCTCGGCTGCCGCTGCCGCCGGCGCCGCCGCGCGGAGTGGAGCGGAGCGGAGCGGAGCGCGGCGGCCGGGGCGGCGGGGGGCCGGGGAGGAGGCGGGGGGTGGGTGGGCTCTGGGCTGATGTCACCGGGCGGCGGCGGCGGCGGCGGCGGCTCTGCCCGCGGGCAGCTCCGCGCCCGCCCGCCCCTGCCCCGGCCCCGGCCCCCCCCGGGCGGGGGGCTCGGGCTGCGCGGGGCGTGTGCTGCATGGCGCGGCGGCTCCGTGGGGCGCGGGCTGCGGGGGGCACCGGGTGCCTGGGGCAGCGTGGGCTCTGTGGGGCAGGGGCTCTGTGCAGCGTGGGGTCCCTGGGGCAGGGGCTGTGTGTAGCGTGGGGTCCCTGGGGCAGGGGCTGCCTGCAGCGTGGGGTCCCTGGGGCAGGGGCTGTGTGTAGCGTGGGGTCCATGGGGCAGGGGCTGCATGCAGTGTGGGGTCCATGGGGCAGGGGCTGCCTGCAGCGTGGGGTCCCTGGGGCAGGAGCTGTGTGTAGCGTGGGGTCCATGGGGCAGGGGCTCTGTGCAGCGTGGGGTCCCTGGGGCAGGGGCTGTGTGTAGCGTGGGGTCCATGGGGCAGGGGCTGCATGCAGTGTGGGGTCCCTGGGGCAGGGGCTGCCTGCAGCGTGGGGTCCCTGGGGCAGGGGCTCTGTGCAGTGTGGGGTCCATGGGGCAGGGGCTCTGTGCAGTGTGGGGTCCCTGGGGCAGGGGCTGCATGGGGCCCGGGCAGAGCGCTGCGGGAACGGGGCCCGGCCCCCAGAAAAATCGCGGCGCTTCCCTCTGAGAAAGGACAAATAAATAAGTAAATTAAACTAATGCTGACACGAAAGTCCAGGATCGCCAAGCCCGTCCGGAACCTGGTTCCTTCCCGCGGTTCCTCCCGGGACAGCGCGGGGCAGCGACATCTCGGGGGTCCCCGCTCCGGCTGGGCGCCCAGCGGTGGGCGAGAGGCACGAAACCGGCGGGGCAGCACCGGGGCCGGGGCCCGGGCTTGGCGGCACAAAGCCCCTTTCCAGGTAAAGCTTTTAATTCCCGCCGGCTGCCTAATACCGGGGTGGGGGGGTGGTAACGAGGAAACCTGGCTAAATAATCCTAAGCAGCTTAGCGTCGCCCGGGGCAGAGGGGGCCGGAGCGGCAGCGCGGAGCCCGGCACCCTCCTCCCCCCCGCCGCAGCGAGGTCTGGGCAGCATCAGCTCCGATTACGCTAATTTTATCTGCTCTCGGGGCCTCTCTGAGCCATAGCCGGCGTCCTCAGGGCTGCGGCTGGCCACAGCGGCACGGCCCCGCTTTCCTCCCGCCGCCGCAGCCCTTCGCACCAGCCCAACCTGGCCTTGCTCCCGAAATCGGTGCTGAGAGCTCAGGCTGGGAGTTGCCACTGGAAATGGGGAAGATCTGCTCACCCGTGGGCGGGAGCCGCGAGGAGCCACCACTAGACTCCAGAGTTAACGGGCGCTGCAGCCCAGCCAAGTTTCGCCTGCGGCAATTTCGTGGCCCTGCTAGTCCTGCTCATCCCATTGCGTGGCGGCTCCGGGGGTGGCCGCAGCGCCCGTGGTGGGACGCCGAGCCCGCGGGCAACTCCCAGGCCCCGGATCCCGCGCCCAGCGCCGGCATTATCCGATTAGGACGTTTGTTTAATTCGGGCACGAGCCGCCACCTGCGCCTGAGCCGCACGTTCCCGCGACCCGGCGGCCGGGGAAAAAAAAAATGACGTGTCGTAGGAACACACAAACTATCCGCGCTGATCTCGTTGCACCCGGGAGCTGTAGCTGCCGCTCTGCGCCCCACCGGCGACGGTGCCTCAGCAAAACGTGGTCTCATCCTCCTGCCTCGCCGGAGCCAGCCCGAGGCTTCGGAGAACATCCGCAACCTGGAAACGGGGAGAAAAAACCCACCCCCTCCCCTTTTCATGGCGTTGAGAAGGGCGAGCAGCAGTTACAGAGCCAAAGCTTTATTGGATCCAGTACTAAACACCGCATAAAAGTTGTGAGGGTGGAGAAGAGAACAACAAAAACAACCACGAAAGCAGCGCAAGCCATCGGGGGCGACTTTGCGCTGTCCGTGCTCCTCCTGCCCACCCTGACCCAGCGCGGAAGGCAGTCACCCGGGCCAGGCTCGCGGTGGCATTTTAACCAGGGCTCCCGCCGCGGCCCCCCGCAGCCGCCTGCCGACAGCGCAGCCCGGCTGGGGTAACTCCACGGGGCCAAAACAGAGCGTATGCAAACCAAAATAACGACCCCCCCCACCACCACCCCGGTGTTGGCCCGTTCAGAGACGGGGCTGACGGGTTTAAAAAGCAGCGCCCAGCCCCGCGCCGGGACCCCGGGGCGAACGGGCTCCGCGCGCTCGGCGGCTCCTTCCCAAGCGCCACCCGACGGGCTCGATCCCGTCCTCGAAAGGGTGCAAACGACCCGCAGAGCTGCAGGGACTGCCCAGCACCCTGCCAGAGCGCGCTGGCCGGGAAGCGGCACCCAAGGGAGACGCCCGGGGAGGAAGGCTGGCGCCAACGGGCGCGGATCGCCTTAAAAGCCACGGCTGCAGGCAGAACTTTGGGGAATCCTTCACTCCTTCAGCAGAACGCGGATCAGGCCCGAAGCGCTTCGCCAAAACCCTGCAAACTCCTACTTGCCTAGTGCGAGTTTTTGTTCAGGCCTTCAAAGACTTAGGTGCTCCAGAGATGTCAAGTAATTTGATTTCTTTTTTCTCATCAGGCCTCGGAGGGAAGTTGTGCATCGCAGCAGCGAAGCGGCTGGGTGCACGGCCAACCCGCGGGTGCACCATCAAGTGCTGGGTGCACGGCCAACCCGCGGGTGCACCATCAAGTGCTGGGTGCACGGCCAACCCGCGGGCGCACCGCGGCAGGCAGCCAGGCTCGCTGCGCGCAGCTGAACCACGAGCCCTCGCTCCCACGGGAGACAAGGTGCACACGGGCGGCAGGAGGAGCTGCCGAGCTTGACGAGACAGAGTCATTTAAAAGCTTTTAGCGGCTGCCAGCACGCCGGGGCGGTGGGCGCCCCAGCCGCCCCCCTCCTCACTGGTGCTGCCGGCTTCTCCGGGCGCCTCTTCCCGAGCCCTGGCGTCTCCCGGCCCCCCCGTTTGGGGGGAGCGCGGGGGGAGCAGGGCCGCGGGGCGGCCGGGCGCCGTCTCGGCCTCCGTCAGCAGCGGGGACCGGAGCGGGCGCGCCGCGGGCCTGCAAAACACAGACGGGCGCGTCGGGGAGCGGAGCGGGGCGCAGCGCGGCCACGGAGCCGCCTTCACCTCCCCGGCGCCGCCGGTGTCTTTTTTCTTATTTTTTTTTCCTTATTTTCTTTTTCTTTTTTTTTGCACTCTTCTTTTCTTTTCTTTTTTATTTTTATTTTTTGCACTGCAGAGCTCTGGGAAGAGCCGTGCCTGGCTCTAAGAGGCGCCTAGTGCTAGGGAAAAATTTATTCTCTTACAAAGCAGCTGGTCTGCTCCGCTTCAGCAGAAGCTGCCGCGGGCGCCGCTGCCTGCCCAGGGCAGGCGCGAGCTCCGGGCCTCGGCGGGGGCCTGGCCCCACCACCGCCGTCTCGGTGCCGAAGGTGACCGAGACCCTCACCCAGCGCGACCGCCGCCAGCGGGCTGCGCCCGTCCAGGGCAGCCAAGGGCTTGGCCAAAACCCACCGCGCCGAGAGCCAAAGGTGGGAGCGCTTCACGCCCCGCGAGGAACGGCGATTCCTCACCCGCGTCTGCCTGCTGGTCTGCGTCCTGCGAGGCTTGGGACCTCCCGTCCAGGGGCCTGTCGTCCAGGCTGGAGGAACTGAGCTCCGAATCGCTCTCGCTGTCGCTAGAAACCACTGCGAAAAATACATCGGGCGGGTGGTGGTGGTGGGGGGGGACGAGGGAGAGGAGAGAGACAGTTATTCACAATGTTCATAACACTTACCAAACAGGGTGCCAGATGGAGCCAAATAAAACACGAGCAAACGCTGACTCGACGATCACGCTCTCCCTCTCCAAAAGGCGCCCTACCTGCAGTTCCTCCACAGCTGTTCGCACTTCCTCTCAAACACCATGTGCTTTTACTTTTTTTTTTTTATATATAATATATATAGAGAGAGACAATTTGCAGCTCAGCCGCGCAGGCTCCAGCGGTGCCAGCGCCCGAAGCAGACGGGCGAACCACCAGCGCTGCCCCGCCGGACGTGCCGGGGATCCCAGATCGCAGCCCAGGTCTCGGGGGGCACGGACGTGACGTCCAGGGGCCTGCTGCCCCGCCTCGAGGCCTCTTTCTTCCCGAATCCCGGCCCCTGCAGGGAGGCGCTTCCCGGCGGCGCGGCGAGGGCCCGAGCGCGGGGCTCCGGCACCGCCCGGCCTCCCGGGGCTGCCGCGGCGCCGGCCGCGAGACCCGCTCATCCTTTCTTTGGCCTCACGGATTTGTAAAACGCATCGCTTTAGAACAGCTCCTTCCTCCGTGAATCCTTTAAAAACGCTGGAAGTGAGCGTTTATTTGGAGAAGGCCCCCGTGAATCAGCAGAGGTGACTCCCACCCGCCTCCCCTTCTGCCGCTCAGCAGCGCGAAGGGGTCCAGCACGGGAGGAGAAGGATGTTAACGACACGCGGGCACTCGCGCCGCAGGAACAGCCCTGCCGGCTCGCCTTCCCTCTGCTGCCAGTAAAAGCGCGTTTTACCCAATGCACCAACACTTCCCTTTAAGGTAATTTTTCTCCCCAGACTCCCAGACCTTCTGCTGGCACCTTCCAGAGCCCAGAAGTCATAAATCCGGTGTTCCAGCAGCGGCTGCTGTATCAGTAAGAGCGGCTGGACAGCTGTACTTTCAGCGGACGTAACAGATTCATCCCTCTCCAGCTCCAGCTGACTGAAAAAGCTCGTAAAAAGGAATTCGCTGAGCTCGAATTTGCAGGAAAAGCAAAACTCCTACGGGGCTGGGTGAGGGCACCGAGGCCCCACGCGAGGACGGCTTCGGCGCTGCCCAAAACCTCCGGAGAAGCCACCGGGGACCCCGCCACGGTGCCGCCGGGAACGTTCCCATGGCAACGGCTCAGGAAAAAAAAAAAAAAAAAAAAAAAAAACATGAGGAGGAAAACCGCAGGCGGCGGCGAACCCCACCCGCACGAGCGGCCGGCGGCGGGGCGCCCTTCGCCCGCGAGCGCGGGGCGCCCGGCCGACCCGTTCGCCTGCCCGGGCCGCGTCCCCGCGGCGCGCTCCTCGGAGGGAGGCTCGGTCGCCCGCCGTCGATCCGGTCGGCCTCGAGCCGCACAAGTCACGGCGGGGCGGGAGCGCGGCCGCGGCCCCGAGCCCCCTCCTCGCCGAAAGGCCGCTTCCCGCCGCGGCGCCGGGCAGGGAGCGCGGGGAGTCCCGCCGACCCGCGGCGGCAGCGATCCCGGGCGCCACGCGCGATCCCACGGCCTGCTTCACTCAAGGTCTCTACCTCGAAGAGCGGCGGCGCGAGCGCTGGAGCTCCTCAGCCTTCCGGCCTCCCCCGGCTCCGGCCTCAGCCCCGCGCGGGGCCCAGTCGATCCCCAGCTGCTTCTCCGAGACGCGCCTGAAGGCCAGCGCGGCCCCGCGCCCTCCGCGCCGCGGAGCTCAGCCCAGCTCCGGGCCCCAGGAGCGAGCTCGCCCTCCTCGTCCCACCCACGCCAGCTCCCTCCGCAGTCCCAGCAGAACGGCGGGGCCCGCAGGGAGCAGAAGGCGGCCGGGGGGGGACGGGACGGGACGGGACGGACACACTGAAGGACAGAGCCCTGCAGGACCAGGGCTAGCCCAGGCTCCACCAACGCACGCTCAAGCCGGGGCGGCACGCGGAAGACGCACCGTCCACGCGGAGACCCCGCGCCCGGTCAGCACGCCTCCAAGAGCGCGCGTCCCCGCGAGCCACGGCAGAGGCCCCCTCCATCCCGCCGCCGGCCCGCCGGCTCCCCGGGCGAGGAGCAGACAACCAACCTTGGCGCCGGGCCCAGGTGAAGGAACGGCTGCTCCCAACGCCGTCCGCCGCCGGCGCGGCGGCCTCGCTTTGCCAAGGCTGCGAGTGCCGCTCGCTGGGTTTGCTGGCGCTCTTCGGCGGCGCGATGTACTTGGGCAGCGCTTTGTAGAACCAGGCGCCAGACCTCTTCCAAACCTGTTGGAGACAAGGACACCACCACCACCACCACCACCTCAGGTCGGGGCTCCTCCCGCGGCCGGCACAGGTCTACGGGGCGTCGAGCCGGGCCGCCTCCCCCGCTCCGCCGTCCCCCCGCCGCCCGCAGCGAGCGGCAGGCACAGCTGGAAGGAGGGGGAGAGGGCGATGGCGCGAGCGCGCTTGAAAACCCCCGAGCAAGGAGAACCCCACTCCAATGACCCAAAGCCGCAGCACCAAACGAACCGAGCGCTCTGCGCTGGAACATCTCCTGGGAGGACACCTCTGCTCGCCAGCTCAGCTTTAACGCAGCTTGTGATGAAGGAGCGCTGTTAAGTATATTTAATACGGAGCCTGCCGTGAGCCGGAGGAAGGGGAGAGGATGGCAGCTCAGACAAAGAGAAATATTCTCTGAAAACACAATTTCTTTGTGCCTTCCAGGAGCGTAACAAGGAGTTAATGAGACAGCCAGGGCAAAAATAAGTTAATATAGTAAAAATACAATGGAGTAGTAGAAATGTTGCACTTCTGCTCAGAGTGAAGGAGCTCATACGTGTTTCTATTCCAAGTACTTCTATTCCAAGCTATAGCCACGTTTTAGCTGTAGCGTCGCCAGGATGCGACGGGCGCAAGTGCAGATATCCCCAATCACAGTAAGAATTTTGCAACCTGGGTTTTAGCTACAGGGCTTAATCAGGGGGCAGTGACAACCCCTGGCACCAGCCCAGAGCTGCTCTTAGAGAGGCACAAGGGAGGAAGAGGATCGCCCCCGTCTCCATCTCACTGCTACATCGCTCAGCCCGTCGCCCGGTTCATCGTCCAGAGCCACCAGCATACGCAGCTGGGCAAAAGCACGGCGCGCTCCCGGCTCCTCCGGCGCGCAGGCGAGCGGCCGAGCAGCCGCCCAGCTCGGTCGAGGCACGAGCCGACGCGGCTCCCTCCGTCCCGCCGGCTCGCAGGCGAGCACGGCGCAGCGCCCGGCACAGACGCGGCCGGCGGAAGGGCCTCCGGCACCGCGGGGCTCGCGGCGCCGTCCCCGCGCCGCGGCAGGCCGGCTTCCCCGCCAGAACCACTGGGGTCGCGGCGAGCTCTCGTTACAGCCACCGCTCTCCGAACAGACCTTGCAGCATCTGTAATTTAATTTGAAGCACTGAAGAGACCTATTATCTTCAGGCGCGCTCCAATTCAGGCACACCATAAAACCAATCAGACACAGCAAGGAGGGCTGCAAGGAAAGGCTGGTCGCCCTCAGGTTTCTGCCGCTACCACAAAGCGAGCTCAGCTATGGAAAGAGTTAAATGATGCAGTAATACTGGTATAAAATTGATTCTGTGCATACATATTCTCTTTAAACTGGTGCTTCTAATAGAGTTTGGTCTAATTACAGCAGTACTGAAATTTGTTTCGAGATCAGCTCTGCAATAGCTGCAGCAAGGTGCTCTCGCGTATAACAGCTCAGTGCATCTGCTCCCCGCCGGGCCAGCAGCGTGCGGCATCTGGAACGACCCGCGGTCCTCGCTGCGCTCTGCACGCGAGCGCGCGGGTTGGGTTTAGCGTCCGCGCGGCAAGGCGGATCGATGCTGCTGAGGCCAGCTTCGCTGATCGCAGGGGCGGCCCAGCAGCAAAGTTCTTACCAGATTTTAAATTAACGAAAGAAACCCAAAGCAATGCTTGGAAATTAGAGCTCCGGTTTATCAGCGGGAGCTTTGCTCCCACCAGACCAGGGTGAAATCCTGCCCCGCCAGCCGCCCGCGCGGAGCGGACCGGCGCGAGGGACAGCAAGCCGCTTCCAGGCACCCGCGACAACCCGCTTCTAAATAACATTCATCCTCCTGAGAGAGGGGAGCAAACGCGCGCGTGTGCCTTCGCCCAAAGCCAGATACGAGAACGCCCGCGGGGCATCAGCTCGCTCCCGGCCCTTCTGCCCGCCCCAGCAGCCCCGTGGGGCAGGACGCCGGGGAGAAGAGCGGCTTTAGCAACAGACTCCTCCGGTTATCGCTCCAGACCGGCTGAACGGCCACAGCCACGGCAAGTCCAGAGAGCTCAATGCAATTTCACAAGCCCGATAATATTCCCATTAAAGCTGCATCAAGCCATCATTATAACCGCAGGATGAGACCGTATGCAGACGGCCAGAAGCAGATGTGTCCTGTTATCCAGCGCGCTCGGGTGCAGCCTGCGAGCGGGACCGAACGGCCCTGCTGAGGAAGGAGCTGCTGCTCAAACCTCTCCCCCCTCTCTGCCCCCTTTTCCGAGCACGCAGATGCTGAAACGAGCTCCTGAAGAGCGCAAACGCGAGGGCTCGCGGCGCAGGGACGGGAGCCCCGGCAGCGCCCGCAGGAGCTGCCCCCGGCCAGCCGGGACCCCCGGAGGACGACGCTCGGGGGGGCTCTTCTCGGTGCAGCCGCCCCGCCGCGGGTCGGGCCCCGGCTCCCAGCGGAGGGGAAGGGGCCGCCGCGGACCCCCGCCGCAGACCCCCGCCGCCAGGCAGGAGGGGCGAGCGCCCTTCCGCTTCGCTCTTTGCATTCATCCGCCTTTTCCATAACACAGAGATTTCCAATCACATTATTTACAGCAATCTGTTGTCAGCTCCCACATTCAGCACTTGAGGATGAAGAAAATTAAAAGGCAGCGAAATTGCTGTTCAGAGCTTTGTTTCCGGAATAGCAAAATCCATTGCACCTCTGACCCCAGCGCCTCTCAAGCTGCAGTGGCTGCCAGCCTGCAGCGATTTACCATTCCCCTCTTAATCAGGCCTCTTTTTTTCCCGTGGCTCTATTCTAGAGGACACTATTTTGAGTCTAACCACTTGCTATCCCCCTCCAAAAATCATATGGTAGGCTATTGATGAGCGCTTTGAATTGCAAACAGGTGCACATCACTTCAGCTCAATCCAGAGTCACCCAAAATAAACGCCCCCCTCCATCCGCACGGTGCTTTGCCAGGAAACCATCGCGCCAGGCGGGAGCAACCCTGGGCCGCGCTGGTTTGCAGCGTTCGACACGGTGCGAGCACATACGTGAAAAGGGAAGCCCTGCAGGCACAGGGGGAGGAGACAAAGTGATTTTTCCAGAGCAGCAATCATCTTCCCTTGCATGGTTTATTGTGATAAACCAAGAAATGCAGCTGGCCATGAAAACGCTGTTTAGCGGAAGAGAAGAAATTAAAGGGAAAATGGAGCAGAGGAGGCAAATAAAAACTTCAGCAGGTCCCTGATAGCTAACACTCTCTTTGGTATTTCACAGGGTTTATAAAAAGCTATCTCCCCCCAACCTGCTTAAACTGTTTTCATTATCGCTACAGTTTTGGATGTGTCAATTCAAATGTAAATGTGCATGAACGCTTCCAAGAGGATTTTAATTACGATGATAGCATCGCTAATTATGGATATAAAAAATACATATATAAAGTGGTAATTCAGGAAGGTGCTTTGCAAAACCTGCCGGTATCAGTCAAAACAAGCCCGTGCAGAGTTAAACGGCCGCGCAGGGATTTGACAAAACGCAGCAGCTCGGCGCAGGAGGTGATGGGCAGTTTTCAGCCACAGGCAATTCGCTCACGGCGGGCACCACGCGCTCTGCCGGCAGCTCCGCTCCTCCGACCTCGCTGCAGCGAGCCCGCCCGTGCCCCGCTTGGCCGGGGGGCTCGCTCGCTTTCCGCCCCGCGCCGCCGCGGGCTGCCGAGCGAGCGGCCCGGCTCACCGCAGACCCCGGGCCAGCGGGTGCTGCAGTCAGGCACCGGCCTCCCCGGTCGTGCCGGGGGACCCCGCACACGTGCACGGAGAGGCCTGCCCTAGGCAGGATGAGCCCACCCACCCTCCACGGTCGGACTCCAGAAGGGCAAGGAAGAGAGAAAGCAAGAAACGAAGCCAGAGAAGGAAATACAGCACGTGGGGAGTGAGGGAAGAAGAAAGGGAGCTTCTTGCCCCCCAAAGCAAACGTGACTTGACTGAATTTGCCCCTACCCTGGCTTGCCTGGACAGTAAAACATGGTCTGTACTTGCATTAACTCCACCAGCCTGAGAAGATGCTGCAAAGTAAAATGTGCACAAAATCCTGGAAGAATAAAAGGTTATTTCTTCTTTTTCTTCCAGAGATGCTTCTGTAAACAGCCAGGACAAGCGGTATCTGCAGTCAGGCCAGCGCTGGCCTAACGCAGGTCAGCTCTGCTTCAGTCCGGGCAGGAGAGACGCACTTACGGTGCAGGGGCATCGGGCAGCCCCGGGGAACATTGCCAGGGGGCTGCCGTGCCCCCGGCCGCACAGCACGTCCCTGCCCGGGCCCCTCGGGCAGCTCGGGGCCCCTCGCCCGGGACGCAAGCGGCGGGCAGAATCCATTAATCACCTCCGCTCTCCAGAAATAAGACGCTGTCAGAGCAACTTGTTCCTCATTGCTATGCAGCGCAGCCTTCCCGGCGGAGGTTTTCAAGGAAACAGAAAGCAAAGAGCACTTCTGAGTGGCTGAGACTGGAATTTCCAGAGGGATCTGTAGGAAGCAGGTATTCGACTCCCACTGAAAAATCGATGTAAACAGCAGCTCGTCACCTCGGCCTTCGCTTTAACCTAGGGATACTCACGACTTAACGATAGCTGGTGCCAGCGCAGGTTCTGCCTACGCAGTAGAAGGGGGAAGATGACTGCAACGCGCCGCTGAACTTTCGCTAGCTTAAACCGAGCCTGCAGGTAGGAACAGCAGCAAGGGAGACGCCGAGCTGAAAGCTCCAGCCCGTACGAGCTCCGCCGCCGGCTCTGGCTGCTAGCCGGCCGCTAGCCCAGCCCCACCGTCCTGGCTTTAGCACCTGGCGGGCCACGCGGTGCACGGCAGAGGCTGACGGGGACAACCAGTCCCGGGCTCCCGTCCCGGCCAGGCGACGCTCGTCCGCCCCAGCCAACAGCAGTCAGTGGGTGCAGGCTCCCGCGCGACCTGCCCTTCCCGCTCCAGCGCCTGCCGGTCTCGCGTTGACGGGGCTCACGGGAACATCACGCCCAACGAGGGCTCAGAAATCCGCAGACTGGCGTCAAAGCGCTCCCGCGGACGGGATCACCCAGCCCGGCAACGTCCGCTCGCACCGCTCCTCCCGCCGCGTCCCGTCTCGTCGCGCCAGGCAAGGCCGCGCTAATTACACCGCGCTAATTACCGCCCGCCTCCGCCAAACGCCCGCTCGCTAGAGCGGGCCGAGTCCCAGGGCCGCAGCCCCGCGAGCCGGGGGCTTGGCCAGAGCTCTGTGGCCTGGCACGAGCCAACTTGAAGCACATGCTTGGCCGGCACGTGCTAGCAGAGGCCGCGTCCCGCCACGCCGCGCAGCGGGAACGGGCAGGAGGAAGGGCCGAACTGGCTCGTTACTGCATCCCACGACCCACGGTGCCCACGTGGGATGCTGAAGCTCCCTGTCCCGGACCCCAGCAGATGAGATGGGGCCAATACCCACTCTCCGGGCAGGGGTTTTGAGGGTCATCAACAGAAGAAAGAGTATCTGATCCCATCGAGCAGACATCCATCTGCACTTGCTGAAGGCAGATATCCCCTCCAGCAAAGAGCGTGGCCAAATGGGTTTGCTCCAGAGCAGATGGCAGCACAAGACAGATCCAGACCACAGAAACAGACGGCAACGCGGAACTGGTCGTGAACGCAAGCCCTGCAAAGAAACTGAGCTATTTTGCGCAAGCTCTGTAAACATGACGACACCTGAACCAGCTTTGGGGGCTGCACTAGTACCAGCCGTTGGCCTGGGGCCCAGAAGTCCCGTTTCTTTCTTACACAGAGTCTAATGGCAGATCTGATCAAAGCCAAAAGCAAGGACTCACTTTCCAGGCATTTGACCTGAAGTTTAGGACCGGGAGAGAAGATGAGGCTATTTTTCAGTTAGTCTAAGAAGGAAGCTTCTATCCATTTTCATCAGAGAAGCATTTTGGCCAGATTTCAGGTTTCACAGAGGGAGAGAGCTCTGAAGGTTACTGCACCCTCGTACGCTGGCCACACATAACACTTACTGGACAGGTTAATGTTCTTCTCTGTCTAGTGACCACGGCTCCTCATTATTTTTATAAGAAATTGGAGGAAAAAAAAAAGGCAATTACAAAGCAAATACTGCAGCAAAGAGAAAAAAACACAAAGAACAGAAAAAACAGATGAAGTCAATTTAATTCCACCCCCATTGCTCTGCACAACCCAGAGAATATCTTGACCTGCCTCACTCTCTATTCTGGGACCTCCATTTGGAATTCAAAACATCTGGATGACTCAGCACAGTGAACTATCAGCAATACCCAGGGTGCTGGGGTACTCCTGCTGCCCTAGCGACGCTGCTGCTCAGAAATTAAAAGCAGAGACGCGCAGCATCCATGGATTCCTCATCTTACCTTGGACATGAACTTTCCAAGTACCTGCACACAGACAATCCCCTCTTATTTAAAACCTGAGCAATGCTAAATTTCCACAACTACTATAAAAATCTTACCATCTCAAACACCTGCAGAAATGCTCTGGCTACGGTTAAAAACACACTTGAATGGATCTAGCAGAGCACCAGGTTCCAGGGCTGGCTGCAGTGGTCAGAAATAGCTGCTGCGCTGGAATGATGCTTAGGGACCCCCAAGCAAAAGTCCAACAGAAGTTGATGGAACAAGTGCAAATCTCCCTGTAATCACTGAGCAGCTGCACTGACTTCACTGCACAGCGGCGAGCCCTGAAGTTGGTGGATGCTGGCTGGCAGACGAGAATTGGGGCAGGCTATGACTTTTTTGCGATGTAAAGTCAAGGATGAAGGATATAAAAATTCAGAGACTTGTGCTGGAAGCCTCACGCACCGTTACAGGATTTGAGGGGGACGAGGCAGACTTAAAAGCTGCAGTGCTAGTTATTTTTAGAGGGACAAATACTGCAGCTATGCTACAGCTTCCCCCAGCTGCATTAAGGCACACGCGGCAGCCGAGCGCGTTTGCCCCGGAGCCGGGACGGCGCAGCGGCAAACCGTAATAGCCTCTTCACGGCCGCAGCCGGAGAAGCCCCACGGCACAGAAAGCAGCGCGGGCTGCAGCCCGGTGGGTTTCTTCCCCCACCGCAAACCGAAGCCGTTGCCACTACGTGCATTCCCGGAGGCTGCCTGGCCTCGGGCCGAGCCTCCCAAGCCCCGTCCGGAGCTCCAGCCCGCTGCCCGGGCACCGGGACGAGCCCGCCCGCACCCGGCACCGCCTCCCGGCAGGTCGGCGTGCCCGCCGGGCCTCGTCTCCCCGCAGGCGCGCTTTACCTCTCTCTGCTCGCTGCAGATCTTGCACAACCAAAGCGGACGTTTCTGGCTTCCAACAGTTTCTATTCCACATTTGGTGCAAACTTTCTGAAACAAGGAGAGAGGAAAAAAGAAGGGGGGGGGGTGTTAGCACCTATATTCCTCACAGCCGTACAGCCCTTGGCAGAGAGGGGGCTGACAAGCACCTGACCCAACAGCTTTGTCTCGCTTTCCTTAAAAGCCTAAACAGGGCACAGTTCTCTTATTTACCCTGGAGAACTGCTAATCCCAAGAAGCTGCTTCTGGTCTACAGAGATGCAAGACAAATGCAAACCTACCGCGGAGTCCCTGACTCCAGGCTGAGACGAGAGCCAGACAGGGCAAATCAAACCACTAAACCAACAGGAACAGTTCCAGAGCATTTTTATTATTTCCCACGCTCAGCCAAGTGTAAAACGAACACTGGTTTGTTATAGCTCAAAACCCAAACTGAAGCAAACATCAAAAACTGTATTAGTGGGTTTTTAATTACTCCATGTTTGTGCAAGACTGGAAACCCTCCCTTCTCTTTCTTCACGTACATAGTCTTAGATCCCATGGCTTCGCCTTAATTTCAGCAAGCACTTGGCAGCTATTGATTCGTGGCTGCTCGGCCATGCCTGCTTGCGCAGCTCCTCAGCACGGCGCCGCGGGGCACCTCTCGCCGCACAAGGGCACCGTCCTTCCTCCGCTGGCATTACGAGCCATTTACAACCCAAATCGCTCAATAACGAAGCTGACGTGTATCAGGCTTGGCTTACAGCTCAAATGAGAAATTGGATGAATTCTTTGATCCTCACAGAGCAAAAGCCGCTCACAAGAGGGCCCTGGAGAGCAAAACCTTGCTCGGCGAGACGAGCGAATTTAATCTCCCCAGCTAAGGCTTCCCACGCGCCCTGCTCGGCCGCTCCTCCGCCAAGCCAGGCGGCCTGTCCGCAGGGACGAACGTCTCCGTGGGGCACTCAGCCCCCGGAGGAGGCGAGCGGCAGAACGACGGTGCCCGAAGCTTTGCCCTCGGCGTGCGAGCAAACTTAACACGTCCAACTATTTTGCTCGGTGCGACCCAGAGGCAGGACTCTCGGCTCAGCCGCCAGCTCAACACGCAGCTTTTGCCAAGGCTCAGCTCAGCGTCCGTGCCCAGGGGGCTGTTTAACAGTGTTTCAGCTCGGGCTGGGATGCCCGCAGCTTTTTTACGAAGGGTAGACAGCACGGCCACACCGTCCCCTCCCAGCTCACCAGCCGCCGCACGGCGGCATCGCTGCCAAAGTCATCAGCCAGGCTTCAGGACGCCCCTCCAGTCCCTCCTCGGAGGCAGCACCGGCAGCGAGGTCGGGACTTTCCTCCATCTCTGTTCCCATCCTCGCTGTTTCTCTCCCAGAGAAACAAGGAGCGACCTATTCGGTTTGGCACACCAGTACCCAACGCGGCGCTGCCCAAGCCAACAGGAACCGCAGGTGCCAAAGGCGGATGTCTCCTCCCCTCCCACCTACCCCAAATTCTCAGGGGCAGGCTGCCGACTCCGCCATACGAACCCTCAAAGATTTCCATCCCCACGTGGGCATAGCACATTCCAACGCTCCCTCTAGTGGAAGTTTCCAAGAGATTTTATTCCTAGCCATAAATTTTGAAAGCTCAGTATATAACACAGGGCTTTCTTCCTCCTCTTCTCTGCAGATTAGCTGGAAAAATGAGCATCCCCCACAACCTCTCAGAAGACGACATAAAAATTAAGGACACTAAATGCAATGCTGTTCCTCATTAAATACAAGAAAAAGCATTTTCCTCTCCTACTTATATTTCACCTTTCATACGCAATGCTGATACCCTCTGCATGATAAATTGCACATTATGCTTTGTCTAACTGCTGCTACTGTTAACTGATCTGTATTTTCATACATCTGTCTTCCATAATGCATTTATTTCTAAGATAATAAAACTAATATTAAAAATATTCTTCATTTTGATTTATAAATGCTAAAACAGAAAGTGGCACTTAGAAAATCCATCTGACTACAAGAGCTATAGAACCTCTATTCTACAGAAAAAACTTACTGAAGGTAAGTTCACAGCTACATTTCAGATGCATCATTACAACAATTCTTGTTACTGACCTAAATGGGCTACAACGACTTTCCAATCAGACAGTAATATAGCAATGCTAGGAAGAAAAATATGAGCTTTAAAAATCCATAATTCCCTGCAAGTCATTGCTTACTGCACACAATACTGCACGAGTGATGAATACCCCGGGAGGAGAGGGAACGAGCTTGAAGTAACAGCCCCCTCCACGTGCGCCCTGCTGCGGGCTCACTGTTCCCTCAGCTCACGCTGTAACACGGAAAAGTCCTGCGGGACAAGCCCGGGGCGCCCAGCCAGCCTTGCCCGGAGCTTGCACGGAGCGGAAAAGTGCAGCCAGGCTGAGAGCAGCTGCAAAAGGCACACTGGAAAGCAGGACCTCACCTTAAATCAACTTGCGTTTGTATCTTCCTGAACTGCCCCACGGACTCCAGGCAAAAAGGGAATAACCACAACCCCCCCCCCTTTTCCTCGGCGGTTTGCTGACCGCAGCCCCCCAGGAGCGCTGGGCTCGCGCAGCCTCGCTCGCTAAGGGGGCTCCTGCCTGCCGCCGCGAGGAGCCGGAGCGGGGGAAGCTCTGCTCCGGCTTCTGCCTCCTCATTAGCGCCCAGGGCTCGTAAGGCGGAGGTTGGAAAGTGCTGCAGCAACGTGACCCTCTGCACTAGCTGGCTTTGGGCGAGGTGAGAGCAGAAACACCAGGGGAAGAGGGCAGGAACGCAGCACATCCTGTTATTCCGCGTGCTTGGAACGCAGGAAGCGGCCAGCGGGCTCCTGTCGGCAGCCAGCCCCTTACTCCCCCCAGGTGCCTGCGCCCGGAGCCCGCGCGTCCGAGGGAGCCGTGCCGCAGCTCCCATTTAAACCAGACTTACTTCCCAGTACCTTACTGCCGCCTCCTTCGCTACCCCTTCCTCGGAGCGCCGGCCGAGGACCCTGGTGCTCAGAAGTTTGCATTTACCTCCCCAGCTCCTGCTGGGAGCAGCAGATCACAGGCTCTGCCAACGGTCAGTGCCAGCGCAAAACGCCCTCCACCATGACCTCCACGGGGACCAGCACAGCTGCAGGGGCCCCAGCTCACACCAGTCCCCCCCCCCCCCGAGGGCACCAGCTGGGGGGTCAGTGCTGTCCTGGGGGCTCATCTCCCTAGTGATGGGGCGGGTGGCACGGGCCAGCGTCTCTTTGGCTCTGGTCCCCACCAGGGCCAGAGTCAGCACAGGCTGCTCCCTTCCACCCGAGCACCAGGCAGAAACGCTCCGGGCACCCACCAGGCCCCCCGGCCTCTCCCCAGGCACCACGCCGAGGCAAAGCCGCTTACAAACAGACACATCTCCCCAGGGAACGAGGACAGGCTTCAAGTGTGGGGAAAACAGCCTCCCGGCAGAAGGAGGGTAAGGTGGTTGCCTTGGAGATCATCATCTCCACAGCAATACGGGTTAACGCTTGCCTGCCCGAGTCCACCGAACGCAGGTAGCACAACCACCTCCCTGCAAACCGCTGCTCCAACTCCGACAGCGGCACGCAGTCCTGCCAGCGACAGACTCGGAGAGAGGCACCAAAGCACAGGCTAATTTAGGTATCAGGGTTGGAAACCTTACACTGGTTTGGGGCTTGAAGATGGGCTCGAGCCTTTTTTCCTCCAAAGACCCATGCTGTTGAAAGATCTAAGGACAGACCGTGCAGTAGCAGCACAGAGCACAGCTCCTTTGCTGAGCTGCCTCTGATGACCATACCGTTCTGCCCCGTCCCCCATCCCCAAGCCCAGGGTGGTCAGTCAGCACCAGGATCTTTCACCCCCTCTAACTGCAGTTCAGGCTCGGGAATAAACTCCTTAGTCCTGGGGAATGGGGTACCCGGGCTGCGAGAGAGAACTTGAGAGTATGGTAGCACAACCCCGGGCACGCGGAGCTACGGTAAGCCAAGACTACAGAGCCATCTGAGAGCCCTGGTGGCCTTCCCTAGACAGACCTGCTATCAGGAACGGGCAGGAACCGGCAAACCTACCTTTCTGCAGTCCTGGCAGAAGACGGACGTGCTCCCCAGCAGCCCGAGCAGCTCGCCGCAGAGCAAGCACTGGGAGAGCCCGTTGCCCATCGCGTTCTTTCTCATGTTCTCCAGCCGCTCCACCAGGCGCCTGCAAGGCGACGGGGCAGAGCTCAGATCACAGCAGTCACCTCGGAAATTGAAGCGCACGATATTGTGGCAACCGCACTGCTCTGGGAAGAGGCACGCCACGATCCGGGCTCCAGACTCAGCCTATCATTGCTGCTTCTGCGCAGGTTTGGGCACCTTGCTAGGACCATAGCTACTTCCACTTCAGCCTCTACACCCAGTGTCTTCTATCAGCCGGCTGTTGGCCTTCAGGGGACCCCAGCCCATCTACAGATGCTCACCAAGCCTGGAACCACCAGCTCAGGAACCCGACAGACCTGGCTCAGCTAGTGGGCGCAGGGCAGACAGTTTGCAAGAAGGGCTTGGTCCCAGCACCCTTCGGGAGCTCAGCGTCACCTGGGCTGCACAGCCTCAGCGCCGTGATTTCCTGGCCACGGAACCACAGAAGCATCCAGGGCTCAGGCCAGGGAAAGCGAGACAGCAGCAGGAAAGAGCAGAGCCGTCAGCGCCACGACGCCCAGCTCTGTTCACACCCTTCCCCTGAACACAGCCCTGCAGGAACACGACTCGCCAACATCTCGGTAGAAGCAGGAGGGCCAGAGTGAAGCCGCCAGACCCAAACGAGCCCGGCACATCCCAGGAACACCAGTAACTGCTCTCCGCTTCGCTCAGCAGCCTGCTTGGAAAACAAGCGGCACATATGTGTGCACAACGCCCGCGGCAGCAGGACTACGGAAGGGAAAGAAGGAAAGAGGAGCAATTAGGATGCAGGATGCGGAGAGCACGCAGAGCGAGGCTGCTGCCACGAGCTCACTGCCTGGCGAGTCTCAGACGGGAGGGTAACGGCCAGGCCGTTTATCAACGGCAGGCACCAGCCGCCGTCCACGCGGCCCCGCCGTCCACGCGGCCCCATCCTCGGTTCTCGTTAGCGCTAACGCTCCATCAACCAAGCCCCGCACGGAGAGGGAGGCCAGGTCCGTCTGAAAGAGGGACCGCCCGCGGTGGCGAGGTCAGGCAGCGCAGCCAGGCGTTGCTGCGTTCACGATCCTTGACTTGAGCGCGCGAGAGCACGCAGAAGCTCACAGCAGCGTTTCAGAGAGGGCTCAAGCGCAAGGCGGCAGCTCTCCGCAGCTGCATCAACAACCGCGCAGGAGCGATCAGCCCCTCGGGGTCACCGGCCGCTCCCGGGGGCCGGATCCTCCCGCGGACCACGCGAGCGCTCCCGCCAGCTCCCGCCGGCCGGCACCGCGCAGCGACGGAGGTCAGCACAGGAGAAGCAAGCCGGGTCTGCCGAGCCCGGGCCGGGAGCCACCGGGGCTTCCTGCTCGGCAGACCCGAAGCGCGGCTGGAAAACGGGGCAGGACCGCCCAGCCGCCCGGCTTTGAAGGCCGGCGGCACTGGACTGCCACTGCCGCAGCTGAGCCCAGCGCTCCAGCAGGGCTGAAAGCAAACGAAAACCAGCAAAAAGGAGGAGGAAGATGCCCATAAATTCAATAATCCAAGCTAACAAGCCCCTTCCAGAGAAGTCAGCCAACTAGAACACGAACTCATTCACTACTCCAGGCAAAATCCCAGGGGGCTGCTGCGGACAAGGGAAAAAGCTGGCCGCGCTGCCGGGAGCGGGCTCCGAGCCGTGCCCTCCAACGAGCAGCCGGTGCAGCTGCACAGCTCGGCGCCTTCCCGAGGCTCTTCCAGAGCTGCTGGGGCAGCTGCCTTAGCACAGGCTGCGTTTTCCAGGCACTGGGCTGGTGGCCGTAACTCCAGCGAGCCCCAAGGCTCGAAGAAGATGTGGCAAAGGCTTGAGCCATGGGGAGAAAGAGAAACCCCGTCCTTCCCAGCTCTCATCACCTCCAAACGAGCAGCACAGGAGGGGTAAAAGACGTGACCTAAGGGAAGCCCTGGCTGATGGCGCCCGAGCTCAGGCAGCCCGGAGAGCTGGCCTCCGCCTGCACTGACCTTTCCTTCTGGGGGAAGGGGACAAGCGAACGTGACCGTACCCGATGCGCTGCTGCTCGATGATGTCCAATTTCTCCGCCTTGCGGATGACTTCCAGAATGACCTCAAGTTCCTGCGGGCTCAGAGCCTGCATCTTCCTCTGCTTCTCGGTCTGGAACGTGTGCACCGACCAGCCGGTCTGGAGCCTGCAGGGATCGCGATGGACGGAGGAGTCCAGCTGCGAGAGGAGAGCGCAGGACCCCCGGCCGCGCGCGCGGGCCGCTCCGCACGCGCCAGCCCGCCTCCAGAGGAGCCTGCTGCCCGGCCGGGGCCCAGAGCAGGAGTCTCCTCGCACTCTCCCAGCGGCGCCGAGCGCTGGCGACTCTCTCCCTGCCATTTGATTTGCCTTTCTGGTCCCATTTGTGTTTTACCGCCCCGTACCCTCGCTCTTGTTTGACTCTGCCCTGCAGAGGGGAGGGATCGGTGGGAGCACGTGAGTAAGAGAAAAAAAAATACACAGTTGCATCTAGGGCGAGGATATCTTGGGGGTATCCTTGCAAAGACGGGCGCCCATGCGAGATGCTGCAAGCGCCAGCAGCAGGCTCCAGAACCGAGCAGCTACCTGCACCCTCCTCCCCCTGCCCTTTACCTTCGAGTGGCAGCAATTTAATTTTGGTGGGGGGAAAAAAAATGACAAGTTCCTGCCACAAAAGGGCGCCGACAGCTGGGGAACGGCATCGCGGGGCGCCGCGGAGGGGTTTGCTCCAACTCACTTGGCGCGCAGGGCCAGCTGCCGGTCGTTGGGGCAGACCCACTGGCCGGTGCCGCTGCCGAAGATGGTGTCGGCCATGGCGCCGGGGCAGAGCTCGCACCTGGAAGGAGCGCGGGCAGCGTCGGCGCGGCGGCACGGCGCCCGTCGCCCGGGGTCGCGTGCCGCAGAGGTCTCTCCTCCGCACCCAGCAATAGAGACAAACCGTCACCCTTGCAAAATATAAGCCAGCAAATGCCTTCAAACACTGCATTAAGACAAGTCTGGAAGTTCAGATTTTCATGGCACTCTGGAAAAAACCCACACTCTTCCCCAGCGCTGTCGCAATTTTTCATTTCAAGTGAGCGAAAAGCGTTGTTTATGAAAACAATCCCTGCCCCATCCCTAACGGGGCAGCCCGGACAGGGAAAGCCCTTCCGACGGGCACGGAGCAGCCACGGCTGCCGGCTTTCACCCCTTAACGGGGCAGCAAACAGAAACCCGCACAACAGGCGGCACGAATAGTGGCAGGTCATTAAAACTGCCTCCGTAACAGCCCGATATTTATAACCGCAGCCCACAGTACCGCTTTGAGTAGCGTTTGAGGTCTCTGATGTTTAAGACAGCAGCTCTTTTAGCAGAGCTGCTGTGGCTCGTGCGCAGCAGAGCCACGCCGACGAGTCCCCGCGTTCAACAGCAGTTTTGCCACGAGCAGATCAGCAAAGGCAGCAAGGGCCAACTGCAGGGCAGTTTTTTGAGGAAAGGCATCCCCAGAAGCACCTCCACAGCTAGGCAGTCCTGGCTCCTACCAGCAGCTCCGATGAAGGGAAGGCGCCAAGGATCAGAAGCAGCCAAACGACTTCAGCGAAGGCAAAACCGGCCTCGACGTACCGAGCTTTCCTCCAGCTGGATTCCCTCTCCGGCAGGGTAAGCGTCTCATGAGCCCTGATGCATAAATTTGCAGGCATTAGTGCTTACCTTTCCCAAAAGGGACACTCGCTAGCTCTAAAACCGCACCTGCTGGGCAGAGATAACGTGTTTGAAGCAGTTTGGCAAGCGCAAATCAGATACAATACCGAGCGGGTTACATCACCCGCCAACCGTGCCGTAATCCCCAAGGAAACGCACGTTCTCGTCCCAACCCTCAGCACCCTTACGGCGCGCCCGCGCCGCTCGCTACCCACCGCCGACCCGCGGGTCGCGAAGCTACGCCTTCACCTAGAGCGGCCAACGTGGGATTTTGCAGAGGTTTTCCAAGCCTGCGGCGAGCTGCTCCAGG
Organism: Rhea pennata; assembly: GCF_028389875.1. Lineage (NCBI taxonomy): Eukaryota > Metazoa > Chordata > Aves > Rheiformes > Rheidae > Rhea > Rhea pennata. Next base: position 4,122,181 of record NC_084682.1, read on the forward strand.
GTTACAGGCAGGCATAACCCCCCCCCCCCGCGAACGCACGCGTTGAACGGCTCCTCCAGCGTGCCCCGCGCACGCCTGCGCAGCCCGCGGGACCGGCGTCCACGCGCAACCAGCCCCGGCCCCGCGGGATGCTCAGCAGAAACCCCCGGGCAGAGAGGGCCCCGGGGCCGGGCAGAGCAGCGCAGCTCGCTCGCCAGCAGGAACGTTTACGGGAGCGTTTTCTTCCAGCAGCGCTGAGCATCTGCTGCTCCCTCTGAATTAATCCGGCACTGCAGGTGGCTTTGCAGCCCTGCCTCTGAAGAAAAGCAAAGCCCAGCGTGGTTTGACACGAGCGTCTCACAGGAGGCTGGAGAACATGAGAAAGAACGCGATGGGCAACGGGCTCTCCCAGTGCTTGCTCTGCGGCGAGCTGCTCGGGCTGCTGGGGAGCACGTCCGTCCTCTGCCAGGACTGCAGGACTGCGAGGAATTATCAGCAAGCTCTTTTCTTACTGATGCTCTACAGCTTGCTTTAAAAACCTTCCACCCGTCTGCCCCTTTGCTACGATGGAGGAGGGCCGTCACACGAAACTCAACCTCACGAAGTCCGAGCCCACCCGACCGCACGAGGCGCAGAGACGCCGAGGCTTTTCGGTTTTCCTCGCCAGAACAACAGCTTGGACAGAGCTTACCTCTCATACCGGAACGGACACAGCGGACCAAACCAAAGGCGAGCACGGGACCTGCTATCTGATGAGCCCCGAAAGCAGATGCTTAACGAGCACAGTGAGGATCCAGCAACGCTTCTCCAGAACAGCCCCCAGTGACTCCTGGGCCAGGCGCTCCCTGGACCAGGCTGCAGCTCTGTATTTAACACCCTTAACATTTTTCCATCCCAAACTTATCTACTTGGTTTTTGAGCTCACATACGGTTTTAGCATCATCTTAATATACCGAGTCCCTTCTGTATTGCCCCATTTCAAACGCATTTTTTTACCTTGACTACGTCAAAAGCGTAGGGTCTTGCCTGCAGACGCTCTGACATTGAGATAGTCACTGCTGCAGAAAACACGTCCTCGCGGCAGCAAAAGCAGAGCCTGTGCAAGGCCTCCTGCAGCGGGGCTGATTACAGGTGCCCACGAAGCGTGAAATCCCCGGGGCCCTGCGGACACCCCGCACGGGCCCAGGAGCGGCTCTCTGCTCAGCCATCGTTTGCCTGATTATTTCAGCGAAGCAGCTCACGTCTATGTAAATTTGTTTTTATAGGGAATTAATTAGGCTTTTTTTTTTAAAAAAAAAAAAAAACAGTTCATTTAAAAAGTAAAAATTAAACAGCTGGCCAGAGCCAAGCTCCTGATTCCCAGGCTGAGCGGTGCCAGTGTAATTAACTCGCCCGCTTCCCAGCGGACTCCCCGCTCGCGTCGGGCACCTTTCTGGCCCATTTTTCCTCTTAGCCACTGCTCCCTCAAAGACACGGCGTAATTGCTCTCTGCTCCGCACACCAGACCCTGTTATCCTGGGAAACCTTGGCAACTAAGTGAATGTTTGCTCCTGTTGCTATGACAGAGGATAAATGACTCGCGGCGAGAGATAACGTTAACGGAGGCGCTGCCTCCCCGCTCCTACCCGACGCTCGTCGCGCGGCGGGGGACGAGTGCCAGCGATCGCAGAAGGTTATTTCTTGCGGATGCAAGCCTCCCTCTCAGGTTTTACAGATCCTGGGGCTGCAGCCGAGCTTCAAAGCGCAGGACTGTTTCTAAACAAGCCTCAGAGGCTGCGGGAGCGCGACAGGAGACCTGCGCTTTGCTTCCAAGATGAGGCCACGTCGCGGGGAAGGGAGCAGACCCGTAAGAGCTGGAGGGCCACGCGATACAAGCGGTTGGACGCGCTCCGACATGACTGACATCTCCATGGCCTGGGCCAGCACAGACGGAGAAAACACGGTGCCCCAAAAAGCACCACGAAGCCCGGGCAAGCTTTTAAGGATCCCGTGAGACCTTCTCCGAGTCTGTCCCACCGCGAAGGCTTGGCCTGAGCGGCACCACAAACCTGAAACGTTCGCTCACGTTAACTCAGAGGCTCAAGCTCCTGCAAACTCTCCCCTCCCGCTACCAGCAGCGTTAGCTCCGCTCTCCCACGCGCGAACACCCGCTGCGCAGCTTGGCCGCGGCCCCCTCCGACTCCATATGGAAAAGCCCGCAGGACCGGCGCTCCTCGTAGCGACGGCAGCAGCTCGGGCTCACGGGGAAGGAGCTGGGGCAGTCCCTGCAGCGTACTCACCGATCACAGCGCGAGCACCAGCCGCCGCGGCCCTGCGGCGCTCTGCAGCAGGGAGACGAGCGCCAGCGCGGCACGCAGCGGAGCGGCCGCGCTCAGAGCCAGGCGTTCGGGTCTGGTCGGCCCCGTTCGAGGTGAACTCAGCCCGGCCTCAGCACGCAGAGGTCTCGTAAGGACAAGCTGCAACAGGAGCAAGCGGGGTGAGGTTCGGGTGGGAGCCACAGAAGGTTCCCGGGTGCTCGAGCTGCTTCCCAACCCTAGCAAAAATGGCAAGAAACTTTACTGCTCTTAAGATGGAGCTGGTTAAAGAGATTATAAAACCCAGTGCCCTGGAGGTCCCTGCCAGGCCTGTAAGTGGGAAGATAAAATCAGCTCTACAGAAAACCTGACATATGGTATCAACCATCCTGCACTCGTGAGACGCACTCATTAGTGCAGCTACTTGATGCACAGTAAGCTACGAAGAACTAGATTTTTCCCAACCAAAGCAGTCTTCTGGCTCCCCAGCACCCGGCAGTGCCGGGGAGGAGAGCCAGCCCGCTCCCAGCTGCCGAGGTGCACCCTTATTCATCAGCCCTTGGCCCTGGCTCCCTCTGATCCCTCGCCAGGCAGGTGCGCGGGGCGGAGTGAATAATTCATGACTGCAGCAGACTCGGATTCTGGGGCAGGTTGATCTGGCGTAGGCTTCGGAGAAGGCAATTAGCATCTAAATGGCCAATTAGAGAGACTCATTTCGCTATTCTGATATGCTAAAAAAGCCCAGGAGGCCTCACGTGTGGCAGGAGGTTGGCGCAGCCGAGCCGGCGCCTCCCGAGAAGCTTAGAAAGAACCGGCCGGAACAGCGACGGACAGAGACGAATCCCTCGTCGGAGGGGAAAAAAAACCCGACGCGCCGGGCGGGCAGCGCCGGAGGCAGCGTGCGGGGCCGCCCCGTGGGCGGGCTGCCGGGGCCGCGGGGCCCCGCGGAAGCAAAGCCGGCGGCTCGGCGCCCCTCGACGGCGCGGCGAGCGGCACACGCGTGGGCCCGGCGGCACGTCCAGGCCCGCGGCGCCGGGCGTTTTGGGGCTGAACACGCTGCTTCCAACCCCCCCCCCACCCAAAAAAAAAAAAACAAAAAAAAAAAACAAAAAAAAAAACAAAAACACAGAACTCTCGCTGGTGTTAACTGCACGAGGGGAAAAGTCCCCCGCGGGGCGCTGCCGCCTCCCCCCCGCCCTTCCCGGCTCACCGCCGCCGCGCAGCGCCCGCCCCGGCGATCGCGGAAACGCCGCGCACCTGCGCCGCGCCGCCGAGCGGCCCCGCCCCCCGCCGGCCCCGCCCCCCGCCGGCCCCGCCCACCCCGCGCGGCCCCGCCCACCCCGAGCCGGCGCCCCCCGCGGGCCGAGCACCCCCTGGCGGCGCCCGCGCGGCGGCCGCGAAAGCCCGGAGCGGAGCGGAGCGGAGCGGAGCGGAGCGGAACCTCCCGTCCCGGCGCCGCTCGCCGCACGCGGCCGCGCTATGGGGCGTGAAACGGGACCTCCCCCCCCGACACCCGGCAAAAATACACGCGCGCACACGGAGACACCTCGGCGACGGCGCGAGCAGGCAAACGAGCGCACGCCCCAGGCAGAAACCGCCTCCGGGCAGAAACCGCATCCCCAGCAAAAACAAGAATGAAATCAAATACCCGCCCCCAGCCAAAAGAACCTGCGCCTCCACCCCAGCAAAAAGAGCCAACACTGCCTGCAAAAATCACCTCCAAGGAAGAACACCCCCAGCAAAAAAAGGAACACAAGCACTCTCCCCCCAAGAAAAAAAGAAAAACCCACCTCAGAAAAAAAAGGAAAAACCCAGTAGAAATATCCGCAGAAACGCACGCAGAGTGAAACCGCCCGCCTCCTGCAAAAACATGTCCCCCCCGCGCAGCAAACGCACCGGGGGCCCCGGCTGCAGCGCCCGCGGGGCCGGCCCCGAGCTGCCTCCGCAGACGCGGCCCCGAGAGCCGCGGTGGGGGGAGGCACCGCGGCGGGGGGGAAGGCCCGGGGGGCGGTGGGGTGGGAGGGGGCCCGTGCCAGGCCCCGCTCCCCGGGCCGAGCCGGCTGCTCCCCCCGCCGACGGCACCGGGCGGCGCTGGCGCGGCCGCCCGACGGGGGCGAGTCCCGCGTTTTCCCACGTTATCTGAAAGTTTCTAGAAACCTTACTGCGAAAATCACCTCGCTCTCTGCGTCAACGGATCGCAGCTTAAAAATATAAACCCAGCGGCCAGGAACGGGGCCCGGGGAGCACGGGAGCCGGGGTTACGTTAGGCAGTCAGATAAACGTACGCTTCCCACTTAAAAAACAAGATTTTAGATCGTTACAGCTTGGGCTTCTCATTTTGGGGCGAGCGCAAGGCAGGGCAGGCCTCGGCGCGGCCCCTCTGCTCCGGGCACTGCCGGGGGAGCTCGGGGGCACGCGGAAACGCGCGAGGTTTTAGCACCGGCCCGCGGCCTGGGCGAGCTAACGCAGCACCGAGCTGTTAGCGTCGCGGAAAAGCTCCTAACAAGCTGCGTAGCTCAGTGCTGCTCACTCCGCCGCTTTACGGCTGCGCAGAGAACGGGACACCAGCGTTTAAAAAGCAGCAAACAAACCAGACAGAACCTTTACTTAAAATTCAGCTATTTCAACAATGTATTTAGAGTCCTCCTGTCCGTACTGCCCATTCGTCCTAAAGTACCGCTAATCATTGCTATTAGTTTATTCCTCAATAATATGCATTGCATTATCCCTGAGCATTTAATGATTCATGTATGTTGTAAAACTAACAGGGAAAGCCCTTGTGGCTGTTGGGGAAACGACGTCTGTGATGTGATATTTGAAGGCTAAAACGACTTACAGGCATACATACTTACCGAGCATTTCAAACAGAGCCAGCTACACGGTTGGGACTGGAATCCAGCCCTCTGGTCTCCTGGCCGGTGATCTAATTGCCAAGCACAGTGTTTTATTTTGTTACAAAAACATGCATTGTATAGGTCCCCCAGAGCTGACATTTTTGAGATGCAGAGCATATACAGTGAAAAATGGGCTTATCCATAGTATGGGCTTACCCCGTGGTATCTACTAACTAGAAGCCTGTATTGCAATATGATTTTAGAAACACGTCAGTGAGCGGGCTGCCCTGCACCCACCTGCTTCAGCAGAAGAGCAACATCTATCACGCTGTGTCCTGCTACAGTGTTGAAATTAAAAACAAGCAGAAAAAGCCAAGGGCACGCAGAAGGAAGTATTTCGAAGTTAGATGGCACATCTGAAAGGAGCAAAAGGTTTCTAGTTTCCTGACGCCCTCCTAAAAGATACAGCTCTGATTTAAAAGTTTTTCTTAATATCTCTTTGTTTGCACTTTTATAAAGCAATTAAGGTTTATATATAGCTTTTCTGCTGTTTAGTACTTTAAACACTGCACGATACTGGGATGCTTGCGCAGACTTTTGTGGCGACGGGGGCGTGCTTCAGAACAGCTTCAGAGCTCCCTAGATTCCAACAATGTCATTGCATGTAAATCTGGAGCGTTTGCAAACAGATAACCAAATGAACAATAAAAAGTAAATGAAAAATCCTATTATGAATTAATTAACTGATGTTCTATTGTATCCATTTCTGCTCTGCTGGAGGTACGAACAAAATCAGCACGCCTGCAAATCCAGAAGGGTTTAACACCACATTAACTGTCTAGAAAAACAACACAGCATTTCTCCCAAAATGATAGTTTGTGACCACCTACCTCGCTCATATAAAGTTTCACACGTAACACAATCGAGTAAATATAGCATAAAAGCCAGACTGATGTAGCATTTGAACATCTACATTTTTATCCAAAATTAAAAAGAAATTATTGTCTGGTTAAATACTTGTTATATTTAAAAAGGACAACTGCTTCAGCTGCAGGATGTGCTGAAGTCCACAGCAGAGACTCTCCCTGTAAAAATAAAACTGTACCAGATGAAAGACTCAAATACATACTGGAGGGGATTTTCAGCTGTCTTCGAGGCACTTTTTCAAGCATCTTACTAAACTGATAAAGCCACAACATTTGTTTTCTTCTGTTTTTCTTTAAATACAGACAGTTTTATATAGGAAATGCCTTCCTCGAATGTGCAACAGTAATGCCTGATGTAAGAGAAACAAAAGGGGATCTCAGACTGGCAGGATATATTACATATTTATTTCCAAGTAAATACCATAACAAACAGAAAAATTTTGAATAAAAAATAAAAAGACCTCCCTATATTACAGTTTTCAGAACATTTATTACTAGTTAAAATGAGAAAATCAAGAGGAGGAGCTGGGGAATGTCACAGACACCAGAGCACTTGCGCAGAGCTAATCAGAGCTTCGCAAATGTTGGATCTCCGATAATTTAAAAAGCATCTCTACCGATTAAAGTACGTTTGAGAGGTACACGGTTAAACCTGCTTGTTTTATACATCGGGTGTTTTATCCTAAAGGCGTAACGTAAGGGTCGTTTCGTTTCTAATTTAACCAGGAAGGAGTAACGATTACAACTTAACGCAGTCTCTCAGCTCTCCCGGCGGTGAATTCACGGGCAGGGCGCAGCCGGGGCGGTCCGGGCACCTCGGTGCTCCCGCACGCCGTGCCATGCCGTGCCATGCCGTGCCATGCCGTGCCGTGCCGTGCCGCGGCGGCTCCCCCGAGGAGACCCTGGCTCACGCCCCCTCCGAGCGGCCGGGCCCCGGGGCGCCACGGCGTGCCCGGCACCGAGGAGCTCAGCGGGAAGGCTGTGCTGCTCCGACGAGCAGCGAAGGCGACCCGAACTCGGCACGTCCCCCGCGTCCACGGCACGCTGCGTCCCCCGGGAACTGTTGTAGGGTCTGGTTTTCTCAGGCAAGTACCAAAGATTAAGGACGTTCTGCCTTGAGCTAATATATAAAAAAACAAACACGAAACCACGCAAGCTCAAGCCTTCCGTCCCCGCTGCGCTTTCAGCCCCGCGGGAACCCTTGCGCGCCGCTCAGCACGCGTGCACGCCCTCACCTCAGCACCCTCTCCGCACCCCGCTGCAGGAAAACCTCCCGGGCAAGGTAGGAAATCTCCACGTTGCTACTTCCATCAAAGCACATGACAAACTAACGCACACACCATCCAGCTGGACTTCGCAGAATCCGAAGTTATTCCCTTTGGCCATAAAACACACCCGTGTTCCTGCCTACCTCTTCCTCGGAAAGGACCCGCAGCCGCCACCACGACGGCTCCCGCGCCCGATCCCAGCACGTCCTTCCCCGCCCGCGGCCCATCGCACGCTGCGGGTTTTCCAAACCTTTCCTGGTTACTAACTCGGCCAGTGCGGGCAGCACAGGCAAGACTGGCCGCCGCCGCCTTCGAGACCTCGCTGCCGAGGGCTGGCTTTGCAGCAGCACTTTTCAACCTGACGCTCTCCGTTACGAGTCCACCTACCCGCGCGCGAACGTGCGCGTGTTACACTGAGACAACAGGGTTGCAGGAGTCGGCACGGAAAACGCGCTGTTCCGCTCGCCCGAATAACGTGAATAACCTGATCCCTGCTTGGCTGCCTGGAGCTGCAAGAGCAGTTTTCTCCCACTCCGCTCCTAAATCCTCTTTCCAAATCGCACCTCTGAACCGGACGTGAATGCAGCAGGGTAACATTTCTGTACGTGTTAAATGCAGAGTTCCAGATTTTCTCCCGGTTAGCTTCTTCCAGGAAATTTCAGGAGATCGTTGTGTCAGAGAAAACAGCCCCATGGTTTAAATTGACACAAATGATAGCTCTGCTCGTATGTAATCAAATGATCTGGTAGATTTTCTGCAAGAGAGCGAACTGCCCTTATTTTTGCACACCGCTACAAAGCGGCGAATGCATTTCCACCTGTCAGACGCTATTCCCGATTCTTCCCTACCTGTGAAATCGCAATTAACTTTTTCTCTAGAAAAATACTTCCCCTTATTTCTATCTGATTACTGCATTGCAGGGGAGGGGAGGGGAACTAACAACTTTTAAGGCAACGAAACAAGCTCCTTACGAAGGGATGCTCCCGCGGAAGACTGGGGTCAGGCCATTCTCGTGCTTAAAGCAGGAATTAAGAGCTGAGACAGGCGGCGACAAGTAGGGTCCCTTACCCCGGCCGGAGCGCTGCGGTCTGCCCCCCCTTTAGCTAACGGGGGGCTAGCGCAGCGCCCGGGCCGGACCGCAGCCGGCAGTCAGCAACCGTCCAGGACGCAGTCGTTCCCCAGGGACTCCGACGTTTCCAGCTCGACGCTGGAGAGGAAGCGCCGCAGGGATTTCCGACGGTTGTAATCCAGGGTGGTGGTGTACACAGCCTTGGCGTGCTTCGGGTAGACGATGGTGGTGCTGGTGAAGCGCAGGGGCTTGTTGCGGGGCTCGAAGCGGAGCTCCGCTTTGTAACTGCGCCACGTGCAGTTCGGGACGCACACGACCGTCTGGCTGCAGGACGAAACGCTTAAGCCCACGGGCATGTAGACGTCGTCGATGAAGTGCTTCTCTGAGTCGTATTTAACTGAGGACGTGTACCTGAAGTACCAGAGAGAGACGGAGGCGGGTTTCAATTCCACCGCGGGACGGCAGGCAGCACTTGTCGGAAAAAGAGCTGGCAGGACTCTAGGTCGCATCCTCAGCTCTGGACCCGGCCGCTGAGCCGCGAGGACAGCCGCCAAGCACAGAAACCGTCTACCGGCAAAACCGACGCTGCTGCAGCGCCCGGGTTGCGAGAGGCGGCCCCCCTCCTCCCCGCCGTGCGCCCAGGGGTTGCCCTCAGCACGTTGCAGCGCGTTGAAAAGCATGCCCGTGGACATCCCTTAATGCTGACTTTTAGTTCATGCAACTGGCGATAGTTGGTAAGACAGAAACTTCTTATTACAAAGTCACAGGAAAAGCAAAATTCCTTTCCTCTAATAAAACAGCCTCTCGGAAAGACTACCGCACCGAAGACCTTCCCTCGCGACGGCGTTCAACCTGCACAAGGGCGATGCTTGGGAGCCATGCAACGAAATAAAAAGCAGGAGAGCAAAATCCAGGAAGTCTTCCTGGAAAAAAGCCTTTCCCTGCGAGAGCGCCCGGGGCCGGGCCCGCGCAGCAGCTCTGCGAGGGGAGCCGCTCGGGCCAGGCCCGGCGCGCCGCGGCGGTTACCTGATTTCCGTCGGCGGCAAGGGGTCAAACTCGACGCCTTCGCCGAAGGAGAGCGGACAGAGCCTCGGCGGGCAGCCGGAGAGCGAGGGGCTGGGGGGCGACGCGGAGGTCTGCGAAGGAGCAAAAATAACATAAAATAAAGAGAAACGAAATAAAAGAGCCGTTTTAAGGGCGGGCGCCGGCCGCAGCCCGGGCGGGGGCGGGGGCGGCCGGCACCTCGGCGCCCTCCCCGCGGGCGCGCTCACCGCGGCGGCCGGCGCGGCGCCGTCGGGCTCCGGGAAGCCGCCGGGCGAGCGGCGCTCGGGGCTGCCGGCCGGCAGCGGCCAGGCGCCGGGGCCCGGGCCGGGGCTGGGGGGCAGCCCGGAGTCGGGGCTGTCCAGCGGCCCGTCGCCGCGCTTCCTCGCGTCCGGCAGCTCGGGCACCTCCCGCAGGCTCAGCCGCCCCACCATGGCCCGGCGCGGCTCGGCACGGCACGGCTCGGCTCGGCGCGGCTCCGCCGGCAGCGCCCGGGGCGGGGCGGGGCTGGGGGCGGGGCAAAACAACAGGCCCCGCCCCCCGCCCCGCCCCCCCCGGCAGGAGCGCGGACCCCGAAGGGCACCGGGGGGCTGGGGGGGCGGTGGGAAAAGGCCCCGGAAAGGGGTCACGGTGAATCGCAGCAGCCCCTTCCCTGGCGGCGGCGGCCGCACGGACGTGCTGGCTGACAACACACTGCAACAATAGTAAAAAAATTATATATATTATATATGTATTAAAAAATACATATATATAATATATATATTATATATAAAATACATTTCTATCTAATAGTACCTGCGCCGCAGCAGGCTCACTGGGGCACCGCTGGCACCCCGTCGCCGTCAGACCGTAACGCCACAACTCCCGCCGGGACCGACCAGCTGTGGGGCCCGGGAAGCAGCCGGGGCCAAAAATCCCGCTTTTACCGACGGCGCCAACCCGGCCGAGGAGGGGACCGGCGTTTTCCTGTGTTCCTGCTGCGGTCTTGCACGGCTGTAACCCCCGCTCCCTCCGCAGCAGCTCCCTGCGTTTTGCAGTGAGCGGCGGCGCTGGAGAGTTGCAGCTCCCCCGAGGGCAGGGAAACCCCAAAACGGCGCCCGCACCGTTCACTGCAGTCCGGGGGCTTTGCCCGCTCTGCCCCCAAAACAGCACTTGCAGCATTAAGTGCAATTTTTGGGGCAGAGCAGGCAAAGCAAGAAACAGGAGGGAAAGGCCAGTCTCGCCTTGTGCAAGAATTAATAGAGTGTTTTTTTTTTTTTTTTTTTGAAAATCCTAATGAAATAATCGTGCCGTGTCATCAGATTCGGTGGGGGAATACTCCTGCGGAGGGAAAGCAGAGGCTCGCGGCGGCCAAAGTAAACACTTCGCCGTGCAGCAAGCAGCCGTCAGGCCCGACGGGTCCAGCACAAGCGAACCCAAACCCTTGAAAAGAATTCCTCCGCTACCCCCAAATTAAAAGCAGAACGGCGCTCTCGGCCGTAGGCGTCTGTGGTTTGCAGCTATGCAGCGCTGGGAACTCCGGATGCCTCCTCAAGGCATTTACATTCCTTTGAAGAAATACTATGAGGTTGTTTGTCTTTGCTGAGAAACGCAGATGGAGAGGAGGAGGAAAAAAAAAGAACATAAATTTTGATTGGAACTGCTGGAGTCTGAGGAAAAAGTGTTGGACAGGTGTTCTGTTGCTTTTGATTAAAATATCATCGAAAAATATATATATATTGGGGTTTCTGTGAATAACGGGAAAGCTGAGCCCTTGGAAATCGCCCCTAAAAGCCCCTTTCTGGAATCGGACGCCTGCAGAGCAGCTTCCAGAAGAGCAAGAGCAGCGCTGCAGAGCCCCCAAAAAGGAGGATTCTGCCAGTAACAGGGTGAGCGGGATTCACATATATGATTTTATACGTGCACGTATGTTTGGGCAAGGCACAAGGCAACGCGCGCCCTGCCCGGCCGGCGGCTCGAGGCCCGGACCGAGCCCCTGCCTCTTAGCGACTTCCAAAGGAAGAATTCGGCTCTTGCAAAAAATGTCCCAGGCAAGCTAGGATTAATCAGAAACCTTCCTGTTATTTCGGCAGAGAAAGGCAGCGTGTCCCGGAGCGCCGGGACTCGGCTCGGCGGAGACGGGGCGCGAGGGAGGGAAGAGGCGGCACCCGCGCCGAGTCCCCGGGGCCGCCGGAGCCCTCGGCCCGCGTCCGTGCGCGGCTCGTCCACAAAGAACACCCCAAAGCTGAACACCGGCAACCATTTAATTCATTTTAGTCTGATACGCCAATGTACAACCAGCAATAGCCCTCTACCAAAAAAAAAAAAAGAAAAAAAAAGTAAAAAGTGGCTTTTATACAGGAAAAAAAGACCCACCCATTCATCCCCTGGAGACACAAACTCCCAACAGCTAACATGTACACATACAGAAGTGCCAATGCTGATAAATACCCAAGAGTCAGGGGGAATAAAAACCTTTTAAACCTGAAAGTGGAAAAATATAAACTTGCCTTCTTAAAAAAAAAAGAAAGAAAGAAAGAAGAAAAAGAAAAGAGAAAGGAGGAACTCAAAATACCCAGGCCTACAGCATTCTTCCAAAGGTTGAAGCTAGAAATCCATTTTTCCTTTTCTCTTTGGAATTAAACACAGAAAATGGAACAGGAGAAGCCTTCTGGGAGAGAGACGTGACGATAACTTGAATGTAGTCTTCAGCTATTCACGATTTATTTAGCAAGTTGTCACGGACATCGCAAAGAGAAATTAATCTAAAAGAAATTATTTATCATCCACCCTGGGAATAATGAATCTCTGCAAACCCTGTATTCCTTCCGCCCTGGCTGCTGCACTTGCTAACGCAGGAACGGCTCTGCGCGTACACCTTAGCGTCACTCGCCCTCCGGGAAAGGCTGCTCCTAATCCCGCCGGGCTTCCAACGCTGTTTTTGTCACTTGACATACCCCAAGTGCAAACGCGACTCCTTGTGAAATCAGGATAGGAAACGAGAAACTCAGTGAAGTAACAACAGATTTAGAGAATATTTCTAAAAAAAATGGAATAGTTTCTGGAATCCCTCCTGCCAACCGTTCCGACGCGAGTCCCCGCTGCTCCGAGTGCTGCCTGCTCCCGATGGACGTCGCGGCCGCGGCTCTCCCGGCCGAGCAGCGGCATCCTCCACCGGGCTCCGGTCTCGGGGACCCGCAAAAAAGATTTCCAGTGGGGCTACCAGCGAGGTGGTGCATGCCCGCGTGGAGGCTCCTCCGGAAGCTCAGGCAAAGGTCAGTTCAGCAGAGCTCAGGTCCACCAACCCCAGCCCAAGCCCTGCTCCGTGGCTGGGTGCCAGCGGGAGCAGAAAGGTGACACAGGTTATCCAAAACACTTCACCTCTGGTTCTCCTCTCCTCTGCACTGGCTCAAGCTGATGCTGGGAGGAAGAGACCAAGGAGGAGGAGGAGGAGGAGGAGAAGAGGAAGGCCCTTGACGTCCGAGGCTGCTCAAAGCCCTGGCAGCCGCAGGCTCCTCACCGAGACCAACATTCCCAGCGCCTCCTCCGCAGGGCGGCGAAGGTGCCAGAGGGGCACACGCGGGCTCGGGACGCGCCGGCGGCAGGAGGCCGAGGGATGCTGCTGTTCGACGCTTATTCCGTGAAGGGCCCTTTGCAGGGAGAGGGCGAGAGGAGCACGGAAACTCCCGTCGGGGACGGCGAGCGAGTCCAGCACACGCGGGAGAAGTAACAAGAAGCTGGAGACAGGCTCAGCAGACGTCTGGTTTGGCCTTTAAGCTGCAACAGCTACAGATGCTGCTGGCAGGCGATTTGCCAAGGTGCAGAACACACGAATCCACTTCTCCTTTACTCCTTTGCTCATGTTCGGAAAGGGATTTCTGCCTCGCTGTTTCACTAGTGGTTTCTGCATGCCTGCCTGCCTGCCCAGGGAGCAGGGGAGAAATCTGCTTCGGGGTTCTCTCCTGGGCATTGCTAATGATTTCCATGTGCTGCAGGTGCCTGCGTCCCAGCTGTTAAAGCTCCTTTATTTTTTTAAATAAATAATGAAATAGAGAAACAGCTCTCAACATGGAGTGGGGAATAACATCAAATTCTCAGACAGGATCCTTAGTGCTGCAGTGGGAGAGCCCAGCAGGGCTGACAGCACGCCAAGCGTATCCCACCCAAATATTTTGAGTGGATAATCCACCTAAACCGTTTTCCTAGCCCATGGCTTCCAGGTACCTTTATTTTCTCCACCACATGGACCTAGCAGTGTCCTCAGTTTCACTCATGCTAGGATATCTACAGGGCAAACTCCTTGGTCAGATCCTCCCTTGATCTGAAGGGAGATGCAGTGCCGCAGTCTCTGATGGTTAATAGATCATAGGGCATGGGAGCGACCAGACACTGATTTTTCAGCAGCGTAGTGTAAAGAGTAAGTCTGAAGAACTCTGCTCCCAGTGCCTGCAGCTAGTCCTGAGCAACAAGTTTTCCTTCTGCTCACTCAGAGCCTTTTTTTGATGAGTTTCTCCAGCTTCCGTATGCGAGAGGACTCCTGCTCCGGCGTAGGAGCGCTCAGCGAGAGGGAGCTGGTGTTCTCCACCCCGGAGGGGGGTGCTGGGAGGCGCTGGCGGAAGAGGTCCAGCATGCTGCTTTGTTCGCTCCTCTTCAGCCCCTGAAAGAGCAGAGAACGGTGAAACAAGCAGGTTAGACTTCACTGATCAGGGAGCTGGCACAGTAACTGCTGGAGAGCCCGTTTCAAGTCTCAGTCTTTTGCTCACCCACTGAGTCCTGTATGCAAATCTCTGAATGATCTAGCTACAACTAAGCTCAGCCACAGGAGCCAGCACAGCTGTGAGCACAAAGCAAATTCAAGAGTTATTCTCCAGTAGAAACTCGACATGTTTTCAGAGCAGAGAGGATGCACTCGTCCTACAGAGTGCTTTTCCCACTCCCAAATCCCTCTGTATTTCTACTGAAAAAGTCACCACCGACTTCAGTGCAGTTCTAACAGATGCACAGAAACTTTGTAAGACTAGCTCTAACCTTCATGTCTAGTATCTTCTGGAAAGTGTCTGTGCTACAGTCAGCAAGGAGTTTGATGTAGTTGTCCACAAACACAACTGGGGGCTCATGCGGAGCCATAACCACCTGCCAAGGGAGAAAAGAAAGAGAGATCAGGCAAGTTCTGTGTGTTAAGTCAACGCACAGTCAGGTGAGGGGGCCGGTGGGAAGCCCCAGCCCGTCGCAGAGCGGGCAGCAGGGGCCTGGAGGTGCTCCAGACCCACACGGAGCTGTGGGCTCCTCATGCTCCCTCCTCTCCAGAAGTGGAGCAGAAGTGGCACCATACGGGGTAACCTGATGATGCTCTTTCTGCAAATGCTCCCTGCCCACAGCAGCATGGATCACAGCAACCTGCTTCGCTCTCTCTCTCTTCTGATATTTAACCTGGTAGATGCAAGCTGCCCCCATGTAGCCAGATTTGGGCACAGCTCCACTTGTATGTTCCTCCAGAGCGAACAGGATGCAGGCTGCTGATCAGCACCCTAATCCCTCCTGACTTCCACCCCAGAGCTCAGAGCCCTCTTAGTCCCAATGAAGATAAAGTCAGAAACAAAATTAAAATAGAGTTCAAGCTGGAAAGAGGATTATTCCTATCTGTATCTCCTTTTTATGAGCAATGAGCTCCATAAAGAACATGTTTTGCTAATGCTGGGCAGCAAAACCATCTTTTTGAGGAAGTTTGTGCACACACATGTGCAAATGTGCACACATGCAGAGGAGAAAATAGCACAGGACCAGACTCCTCCCTGCTTTTCATAACATTTCCATATGTTTCCATTGACCCATTTCACCCCATACTGTATTCTGTCACTGAGACCTTTCTTTCTTTCCCTGCACTTCAGACCAATGAAACATCATAGCCATGTATACACTTATAAACTCTTAATTTACAGCCCTTGTAAAAATCTTATGCCAAGTTGAAAAGTTGGAACTTTGGACGCCACAGCCAGAGGAGAAATGAAACAGCTCTGCAGGACCTGCACACCCTGACTCCCTCCTCCCTGCCTGGATCCATGCACGGTACAGCTTAGATGAATGAATTCGTGTCATCTAGGGCTTAATGGTACTTCAACTGAATTAGCTGCACTAGTATAAACCAGGGTAAAATAATGCATGGTGGTGTCCTGTGCAGAGGCATCACTTCTGAACCATTTTGCTGCTATGTAGGAGAGCCCTGAAAACACCAAGGAGGTATGTTAGCCTGTACTTCTGATCAGGTACTGCCTGTGAGACGGTTCTTAGGAAAAGACTATAATGCAGAATATGGAAACAGCAAACAGGAGTATTGATAAAAAGAAACAACCCACAAAGCAAACAGAATGGCCTCAAACGAACGCTCAGTGCTGGGTTCATGCAAGCAAACATTCCTCTGGAAACACTGGTAGCAGTCACTTTGGAGAGCTTTTTCCTCTCGCACACCTAAGAGATGGGTGCTGATACTAGTCTCAAATGCTGGTGCGTGGGTTACACTTAGGGTTACCCTAAGTGTGATCAGACTCAGTTGCTGTGATTAGCAGATCCACTTCAGCCAGTCATTCAGCCTGGTCACTAGCTGATTACAGGAGCATTATTTTGTAAAACATCTCTGCGGAGCTCTGTGGCCCTGAACACAATAAAAGTATCACTGCTTAATTGCTAGTTACACTGACAGTGAGCTCTCACCTGGGGCCAGCAAAAGTGCTTCATACAGCAGCACAGCAAGCATGCTGTGTCTGAAAAAGCAGCCCTGCTGCTAATGCAGAGTCTATGAATCCAGCAGTACTTCCACAGCTTGCACTCACTGCCTGAGGAGCGGGGCTCAGCAGCAATGGATTTCCTATATTGCCCTCACGTCATTCCTGATGAAGCCAATGTGATGTTAAGGGTAGACAACAACTTAACTCTAGTGCTGTTCTGATTCATATATATGCACTGGGGAAAGACATGCTTCTCTATGCAAGAGGCACCAATCTTTACCTCTCTTAGCAGGAACATGACAGTCTTTAAGGTCATTTCTAAAAAAGTTTAGACTTGCTTTAACATTATCTAACAGCACCTCAGTCATTTTATTCCAAAAGCACGGAATTTCATAATTTGAGTTCCAAATGCAAACTCAACCCTGACATTACCTTGGGCATGGCTGCAAATCCATGCTGAACAGCGGTCAAGCACAGCACAACATGGACTCGGCATCCCTCTCCTTGCCTTTGCCGAGGTTTACGTGAGGCCCCCGCTGTCAGCTTGTCATGACTGACACCAGGTCCCACTAACACAAGCACAGAGACATCCTCACAGCTTTGCTAGCAAGCAGAAGACAACCCCATCGGGGATGATGGGGCACAACCTGCAAAGCTCCCACAGCTTCTCATGTGATCAAACCCAACTTCTGCTTCCTGACAGGCAGCAGTGGGGAGGCAGAGGAGATTGCTTTGCTTGTTACTTTTTATGAAGACAACACATTGCTTTGGGGTCATTTTCCAGGCACTGGGTCTGGAAAATGAAAAAGGTCTCTGGTGAATACAGACTGAGACATGTTTGCACTGGCTGTTACACTAGACAGTAAACAGGTGACTCAAGCACAGCTTGGCTCCCCTGCCTGACCAAGTCTGCACAAAGGCCTGGACTAACCTGAACTGGAGGGTTAGCCCCGAAGCAGACACGTAAGGACGTTAACTGTGAAACAAGCTCCATGGGCATTCTGTGCCTCAATTTTGCTAGTAAGCAGGACTTGAACACACTGTTATCTAGAAAAGTGGGGATGAAAACTCAAATGTGATGTTAAAAAGAGAGCTGCAGCAAAACCAAGGCAAACGAGCCAATTCTGCAGAACAGCTGGCAGCACACCCGTACAAGCACACATACATTCACGTAAAATCTGCAGCGCTGCGTTCAGAGGAAGGGCCCCCTGGAATTCACTCACTCCCATTCCCCATCCAGCAGTCTGGCTGGCAGTTTATCAACAGTCTTCAGTTACCTTCAGGATCATTTCAGCCCGAGTCATGCCTTTCACCACTATCTTGGTGTAGCTGGCTGGAGCCTTCCTCACCACTTGGGATCCAATGGAAGGCAGATCCAGGAGAACCATCTTCAGAGAGTGAGTATCCAGCAGCAGCTGCAAGAGTTAATCACACCTTGTTATTCAGGTCCCTTTTAACCAAGCTCCATCAGCTGCTAGAATCCAATATACTTACGCATTTAATAGTTTTCACACTGAAAAATTCTTAGTAACTAGACTGTAGGAATAGGAAGAATCAATCCATGTAATAGCAGTTCGAGAAGACAAGATCACTCAAATACATATCAGCACTGTTTAACAGAACATTATTCTATTGACAAAGTAACTTATGGCAGCTAATCATATGGCCCATAAAGCATGGATTTTTCCAGTCCTCTCTCCTTAATAGCATAAAGTGAAACAACCTTGATTACCTGCAACTGTATCATTAATTAGACAGATATTAATGTCAAGTCAATTAACACCATGCTCCCTTCCGCAGCAGCCAGCAATTACAACAGGTCTTCTACACTTACTCAACCACTTGCTGATTTCTTTCCTTTAAAGATGAAACCGCAGCGCAATACTTCAGTCAAGAACTGCTCAATATCCTGTGCTTACTGACACACTGAAACTCATGGCCCGTTTGTTTGTTTTTACTAAACCAGCAGCTAAATAAGCTTCAAGTAACAGCCCCTAAAAACAACCAAGTGAGATGGGCATCACAGCTCAACCATCATCTGATGACAAAGTGCTGTGAGTTAGACTTTTAGAGTGAAATTACCCCAACAGTGCAACCTTCCAACTGCACAAGGTAGATTTAAAGAGGTGAGACAAGACTTGTGATGGACAGAAATCTGAATATAGATTGGATGAAGAGCAATATTTACTTATGTAGGACCATGTGTGAAAACCTGCCAGGCTGTCCTCAGACTCAGTGCATTTCCTGCAAAGGGGCTCTTTGAGAAACAGAGAAGTTTGCTCTTCTTGAGCAACGCACAACATTACTGGCTCTGCAGAAACTCCTACAGTCAGAGTGAACAACATGAATGTTTATGGTACAGCTTTCTGCACACATGGGAACTCAGTTAAAATACACAGGACCTGCAAGACCAAGCCAAGGAGGAGGGGCGGCAGGTCACACTAGTTCAAATCTGGACCCTGTTATCCATGGCAACGTATCATTTCTCTGTGGTGCTTGTTTCACAGTCTGCATGAGACGGACAGATGCTATCAATCTAGTCCTGAGGAGCCCATAAACCACATCAGAAACAAGCAGCTCTGCACCCAACAGAACTGCTGGAGCCTGGTGTCATCTCATGCTGTCCATTAGAGCTGGATTCCTGCATGTCTAGGAGGGACCCCACAGAGGCTCCTAGGACATGGTGCTTCCCAACAGTTCCACAGGCACATTTGTAAGTCTGATCCCATGAAAGCATGTCCCACCTACAATGAGATGCACTCACTGTGGATTAGTCTAACACTCCAATTTGCATTAGAGAACAGAAATGGAGATATTTTTCTAATACAGTAATTTTAAAATCTTAATACTTAAATATTACATTAAATTAGGAACAACAACAAAATATTTACTAATATTAAAAGCACAAGCCTACTGCTGGCAACAAGTTAATCACTTTAGACACTTTTAAAAAAAAGAGTCCATTTAACCACTTCCAGTTTATTGCTCATTGCACAAGATGATCATTTGTTTGCTTTCTAAAAGGAAACAGGAATGTCTTCTTGGGAAGCTCCCATTCTATCTGCAGAGACACACTGCTCAGATGACTACCCATCTTCTGATGCCTAAAACCCAAGTGGCTTTTAAGGCACTGATCTGAAGCCCAAGGCTCTCCCATTAGGGACAAGTCTTGTCTTTTCTTCCTTTTTGAAATCAGCCCACAGCAGAGCAGCTGTATGTGCAGCTGATAGCCTGCCTCATCCAAACCTCATCCCCAGCAGAGTGGTCCCAGCCCACAGGCAGGTGCCAGAGACCTAGAGTCAGAGTCCAGCAGCTGCACCACGCTCTAAAGGTAGTAAACCCTCCACACTGCCCACCCACATGCAACTCAGGAGACAGGGGCTCCCATCAAGGGTCGCTGTTTGAGCAGAAAAGCATCCACGCAGTTCAAGCAGCAGTAACCGAACTGCCTTCCTTCGCCTGGATCACGTCTCGCTGCCCGCAGCTCCCCGGAAGGGAAGCGGGGAGACAGGCACCTGGACAAAGCTGGGCAGAGAGCAACTGCGGGCTGACCATGCTTCAGCTCTTCTGAGCAGAGGAGCAACAGCCTTGAGTTTAATGAACCCCCAGAGGGGCCACAGCAGATCACCTGCTCTGAGAGAAGATGGAACAGGAGAACGACAGCTTTCCCGAGAAGGACGTGCGAGCTTCCTGCAGCAGTTCCTGCCACGAGCAACACTTTCCTTTCCATGAACATGCTGAAGATTGAGTCTCATCAGGACCCCTCAGATGGGTGCTTAAAAGGTTTATTACTACTGTGCTACAGACTGGCAAAGGGAGCGCTCATCTGGTTGGGAAGGTGCTCAGCACCTCTCTTCCACATTCAGCTCAGGTGGGATCACTGAAAACTTGCCTCAACCTGTCCCTCTACCAGAGCATTATTCTCTTTCCTGGGGAATAAAAAAATCTTTTATATCCCTGTTCACTAATACCACATGAGTGTAATTTTTTCAGATAACCAGAAGGTTTTCAGCTTTACCAGAATTCAGAACATGTAAAATGGCTCTCTGCCCCTTTCTATCAACAACTGCCTTGACTTCTAGAGCAGAGATGTGGTAAAAAATTACAGCAATGGCAATTACTTTCTCTTACCTGTTCTGCTCCCACCATGCTAATGGGTTTGCACTTGAATAGGTGGTTGATGAACTTGGGAATGAAGGAGCTGCAGAGAACAGATATAAAATGACACAATTTAATGTCAGTATTTGGGATCATGGTCTTCTGTGGTAATAAAACCACACAAACACGAAACAGCATGGCTATCCACAAAGACACAGTAAATGCACGCTTCTCAAACTGACTCTAGGCACGTTAAGAATACTAAATAAAACAACATTGTGTGTAATTCTTTTGCTTTACTGCTGATCAAAGTCGAGAAGCAGCATACACTACACTACTACATTGCTATAATATGTATATGAAGTATCACAGTGCAAGTTCAAGAACAAGTAAACTATTGTATATAATAAAAAAGCAATACATGAGGATTATAGCTATTCACAGAGTGGAAGTATCTTGATTGTATCCAGAACCTACGCTTTACTGTGTATTAGTAATTCCATAATGTGCACATTACAGACTAGACTCAAGGTCCAGCCAAGACTGGAGGTCTGCTGGGTCCTGGGCATTCACACACAAAGGCAATCTTCCAGAAAGTTTACAGCCAACACAATCAAGACAAAAAAAAAGTTTTGTGAAAAGGAAAATGTTATTACACCTATTTTATTAGGACTCAGAGAAATGACTAGGTTACATACACTCAAAAGGTGAGAATTTGGCAAATATGGAAGTTACACCCAATATTCTGAGCTCCCATTGGTGCTTGAACACAAGCCTGCTTCAGCCAACATACTCCAGAACATTAACTTCGCTTTTAGGTTTTTGCTTCTAGATTGTAGGTTTTGTGGTTGTTTTTCTTCAAGGGAAAAGCAGATGCACCCCTTTAGCAGAAGGGCTGACCAAACACTTGCAAAACAGGCTCCTGCCCTACCTACCATATCAAGCTGCAGCACCAGGAAAATTCAGTAGTTAACCATACAGAGGATGACTAGCATAAGCAATACAAACTCCTCTGGAACAGAGGAGTCATCTCTCAGGACCACATCACTAATACTCTCACCTTCCTTTTACTGGCTTGTTTTTAAATTTACTCAGCTTCTTTCACACAGCTTCTTGGGCTGAAAGTCCACAGGGCTAATGTTTCCAGGTCCTTGTCCATGACCCAGTGGCTCTAAGTTACCGTAACCAGGTTTGTTTTCTGTCCTTTTGCATAAAGCACCACTTATGGTGATGATCTAAATTCAGTGTGGTTTCCCCCTTGCATCTGTCAAGCTGTTAGCTTCCTTCCCACAAAGCAAGGAGCGTGGACAACATCTTGTTTGTCCTGCCACCTGTTTTCCAAGCCAGGACATTTATTTTTTGTCCTCTCTCATGGAAGAACGACAAAAGCGTAACTCAGGCACGAACCGTGCCAAGCTGCTGAGCAAACCAAAAGGAATGGTTCAAGAAGCGTCTTTCCAAGCCTCCTTCCCTTCCCCTTCTCCCAGACGCAGAGCCACGACCTTTCTTGGTGAACAATCTTTCTGGAGAGGTGTCGAGAAGGAGAACAATTTCAAAGCATTACTGAGAACCAGCTACTGAGCTGCCCCAAATAGCTTTCAATTTGGCCACCAGAGAAACATCCTTGGCAACAGAGTATAAATAAGAGGAGGAAAACAAACTCCTGCTGCACTAAAGCATTACAGTAGAGATGCAATTTATCCCTCTTAGAAGCTCATTTTTCAGGTGCGTAAATAATTCCCAGAGGGCAATTTCAGTGTGCCAAGAACAGCTGGAGTTCACAAAATCCTATGAAACAAACCATCAGTAGCAGCTCTGGATGCAGCGACCTGCTACAAATGGAAAAGCGCTAGAGATTAATTGCACCTTTGATCTTACGTGTAGGTCAAACTCTCCCTTCCTCTTTAAGGCCAGGCCTGGAGCTCATGCTTCATGTTACGTAGGAGAAACAGGGAGAGCCTTTTCTCTGCAGAGGAGCTAAAGGATTCCTCCCCCCCCAATCCCCCTTACTTTTTGCTGTATAACCACATGGGCTCCCATAGGCAGCATCCTGTCTTGCATGAAACAATTTCCAGGCCCCTCAGGACGGCCACCCACAATCAGTGCAGCAGGGTAAAGCAACTTGCCATCCTAGCATGCCTGTTATTTCACACCGTCCTATTGGTAAGAGCTTCTCAGCTCCAACAGGACAGACAAGTCAAACCGCAAGATCCGAGGACTGCTCTGGTATTTTTTCTCTCCCCTGCAGTCTAGCAGGGGTCATCAAGAGCAGTTACACTTAACTGAAAAATTCACCTTAGTTTCTTGCCTAAGCTGGACTCCACGTTTGGCTCTACAGCAGCTCACAGCAGGGAATTCTGATGCAAACAATATGTGCATATTCAACGGGAAACAGAACTGTATCCAGCAAACCCTCCACGCGAGCAGACAAGTCCCCAGTGTAGCAATAAAGCAGTGCAAGACAGATTAGGAGCCTAAAGCACAGAAACCACAGCATTTGAAAGGCTCCTGTCCAACAGGCGTGGCTCTGCCAAGCCTATGTTTTCCTAATCCCCTGCACTGATGATGCATTAAACCCAGCGCTTCGCTCAGCAAGGCGGACAGAGTTGCAACCACAGTCTATCTGCCCGACCGGAGACAAGCTACTACCGAGCACGGGTCAAAGCGTCCTGGTGACACTGAGTCACTGCAGCAGAGAAGCACTTTGCTCTGCACCACCCTCCGAGGCCGCGATCGGCCCTTGCTGACTCGCCCAGGCTTAGCCGAGGCGCTGCTTCGAAACCTGCCCGAGCCTCCGCACCGGTCTTAACTCCCCACATTAAAAGCACTGTGCAAAGGCCAGTTATTGGAAAGATGTCTACAGTAAACACCCACCACATTTCGCCGCTTGCGATTAATGAAAGCTTTTTTTTTGTGTGTGTGTGTGTGTGTGATGGGGAGAGTTGTTTATTTTTCTTGCCTCTCAGCTCTAATCCCTTCGTCATTTGAGGGCAGGTCGCAGACTTCCCAAACACAGGCCAGCATAGGAGCCGCAGCCTCCCCGCGGCAGGGTTGGATTTCAAGGGGTAAGCAACCGAGGCACGGCGAGAGCAGAGCCCTCCGCGCCGCCGGCGAGCGCTTCCCAGAACTGCTGCTGCTACTTGCGATTTCAAGGGAGCAAGGGTTGGTCAAAACAAAGAAAAGATGGCAGATTAGATTAGAGGTTGGATATAATTTCTAGTGGCAATTTTTCTTCCTCCAAATTTGGCTCAGATCCATCGGTTTTAAATTTAGTGACTTCAGATGCCTTCTCCCTGTGGTCCTGTAACTCAACACTAGCCTTTTGTACAATCCATTAGAGTTAAGCAGCGTCTGGCAGTGCAAAAAGATACAGGCATTAACACACAGAAAAATGCTACGCCTGTTAGAAGGATTTTCAGTACTGTGTAGCACACAAAAGGCTAGGTATTTATTAGATAGGCCAGCACATTCCCTAAGAAATTCAAAGTTTCAAAACCATGAATGTTTGCGCCTTAACCACTGCACTAATTCTCCTTAAAACCAAGTCGTGCAGCAGAACTTCAAACACAATCTGGCAAAAATACTATCTTCAGGGGCACTCAAGGAACCTAATTTTTGCTTCTGTGCCTGATCTGCAACCCAGCGAATTCAGGATTGTGTCTTAACTTTAACACATCTTAGATCAGGCTTGTACCTGCATTAAGTTTTTTTTTAAAGCAGAGTGCAGGCTCTGATTTTGCAGGCTTCTGATTTTCTATGCAAGGAGATCTGATGCAGGTATCCAGTTTAGATGTGAACTTCTCTCAAATGTGAGAGCTGGGTATTTTATCCAGAGTTTACTTGGTATGTGCTTAGTAATAAAGTTAAAAAGGAGGCTACTCAGCTGAGAGTGTGCTGTGAACAGCTGAGTAAATTTTTTTTTTATTTTTTATTTATCACCAGGCTAGCAATATAAAATTCAATCATAACCACATAGGAGGCTTAAGTGCAATAAATTTTCACTGAGGCAGCATTTCAAACAGTGATTATGGGCAATGTCATAATACGATTTATCAGTAGCTGCTTCTTAATGCAAACTAATGAGTACCCAGAGAAAGAAAGGGGAACGAAACTCTCAGGCTATCCACCCTGCGCAAAAACTAATCGTTCTCAAGAGACTCTACTACACATCCTTTGCTGTTGAAGTAGGAACTGAAGCTCCAGTCTCAGATACACACAGTACCTGCCAGACCACACAGTTTATTTCAGAATTAGCTTATCAGAGATGAATAAAACGTTAAGGTATTTTAAAGAGGGATACTTGAGTACAGTACTGCTCCCCCGCCCCTGCCAGGATAGCAGTGTGCTACCCCAAAAGCAGCAGCTACAACTGGTCAGGCCACTATCCCTCTGTGACTTTTTCTTGGGGCACTAGCATGCAAAATTCAGCTGACTTCAGGTGAGCAAGGAAGAGTTCAGAGTATCTTCCCAAAGAACTGAATTATAGTTTTGGACACATGGCTTCAAAGTTTGGATGTCCAAGAGATGCTAGAGAGCTACACTCTCAACCCTGACACCAAAGGCAACAGGAATTCCCACATAATCTTCCAGTTCCTTTCATGCTGCCCAACATTAAGTGTCATGCCAGCAAGACACTTGTAACATCCCCTTAAATCTTGAAGTATATTTCCATTCTTTACTTAACTATTTTTGCAAGGAAAAGCAGCTTTCAGACTGTGAACTTAGCATTTACTTATCACACATGCCCTCTTAGTCCTCTAGTTATTACAAAAGTTATTTTGAGGCATATGATGCATTAAAGTTCTCTGGGCTTGGAAGCATCACAGCCTCATATCAGAGAAAAGAAGCAGGTTCCCATAACAAGAGTCATCTGTCAGCTCTTCAGTAACAATCCTCTCCACTCAGATGTTCAAAGCCTTTTTAATAAGCCAAGGTCCAAAACCTTCTGTACTTGGCAAACAGTATGCAGCAATCATCAAAATATTTTATGAGATGGTTTAGGCATGCAAGAAGGAACCAACCAATACAAACGTCTGAGAAAGTCTGCCTCAGCAGGAAACCTGAGACAAGAAATGGAAGTATCTTTCAACCTCGCCAGCAGCTGCTGGTGTTTGCTGCCCTGCCCCACCACCTCCTCCTGTGCTCTCCGTGGACAGGAGGGTCTCGACCCAGAGATCTAGTATGCTGCATCAGTGGCTCTCGAAGGCAGACAGATTATCGTGTACGAATAAATGAGTGAGAACTAGAGAAATTCTATGCCAAAATGGTAACTTACTTTGCAAATTTAATACAGAACTGAGTGAAGTACTTTCTTGTAGAGGCCAGGTTATCGCGGATGATGGGCACGTTCTGCTTAATGTGAAGAATCACTGAGGTGACATAAGGACTCTGGTCACCAACATGTTCCACATTCTGCCACTGCATCTGCACAAAGGCGGGAAAAAATAACAAGAAGTCTGTTTAACTCATTAAGATTCAAGTAAAACATTTGAGAAAACCTGTACGATCTTCCTGTCAAATGATCTCTAGGGAATCACAAGATAAAAAAAATCCACAACAACGAAAAACCCTGAATGACCCTTTCTGCACCAAAGCACAAAGACATTGTAACTGTGGGGAGCTATATAAGCAGGGAGCAGCAGGATCAAAAAAGCTCTCAGGGCATCGCATACTGCCTTAGTATTTAACCTTTCCCAGTTTTCTGGGATGAAGCACCCACTTAAATCCTGATTACAGGCATTTGAGAAAATATCTGCAAGTTTGCAAAGTCTGGATTCCTGTATGGCAGCCAAGTCATTAATACTGGTGAGACTGATGACAGATGGAAGAGGTAGAAATAACCTGAGAAGTCAAAACACTCTACATCAGTGTAGCTGACACTGAGAACACTTCTGGCGTACAAGCTAGGATGCAGACTTCAACTCATCCCAAATATATGTGCAAAAGAGATATAAAAGCCTGAAGAATTACTCAGTCTCTTGTTTTGGTTTTTAACCTAACATCAGCAGAATTGCTACAGAATGACCCCTATTAGCCAGAGTCCCCTGACTTTTTCTGAGCCTTATCTGAAGTACAAAACAAGCATACAGAAGTCATTTGATAAAGAGGCAATTGGGCAAGACCTTGATGTCCCTGCTATCCAGAGATGAAGCAGTGGGTGACTCCACTCCGCACGGTGCTCCCTGTAACTGGCGAGAGCTGCGGATCCTCACGCCAGAGGAGCCAGGAGTAAAACAAGAAAAAGCGAGAGAGAAAAGCGGGCCCGTTCAGAAGGAGATGAGCGCTTTCCTTTAAGATGTTTGCCTTCAAACTTGTTTTCTCAGGTTCTGGATTTTTCGCGTAAAGTTTTTTACTCCTGTTTTTAAATTAGAGCTATTTCATCTCCTGCAACTTGACCGATTCAATCCCATCCAAACAGAACACAGCACAAGTGACCTAACGGGCAAGAGGAGCCAAATTCTCTACAAAACCCAGTATCTGACAGAGTCTGCACATGTCCTATCAAAACTGTTCTCACTTAAAAAAAAAAAACCGAAACACTCATCTCATTAAGTGGGTAATTAGAAGGGATATTTCACTCAGTAACTGCTCTACATGCTTTAATTCAGTCTTTCTTTGATTTGGAAGATTGCTCAGAAGATGACAACTACCTTGTATTGCTCTTGGCAACTGCCACATCCCCAAAATGCACCGTGCACCCGTCTCACTGACGCACACTCACGCATCCCAGCCCTGGCTGCTGGTGACCGACAGCAGCCCTAAGCAAGCAGGCTGTGCCAGTAGACAGGGGATGGCCAAAAAGCGGGAAGGGGCTGCTGACTTGAATTATTACAACAATAAAACAGTAGCTTTTTCATTTTGTTGGTCTTCATTCCAAAAGCAATACTTTACAAGCAAACTTTAAAAGCATGCACAGTAAAAACAGTGCTTTGTGTGTATGTGGGTGTGTTTCACCAGAAAAAAAAACAGTAGCTGCAATGAAAGAAGTAGTACACATACTGAAAAGTCATCAGGAGAAATATGAGCCTGACTCTTCTGGTAAAGCTTTGTTCCTGTCATTTTAAATTTATTTCACTTTTTCCCCCCTCCTATGTTTTTCTTGGGATATCCACATAGTTTAGATACACAAGTTGAACATTAGCCCAAAGACCAGGAGCGCTACAGCCTCAGCTCAGGGGCCGACGCGGGAAACACGGCACGCGGGGAGAGCGGCCGCCGAGCGCCCGCGAGCCGACATGGCACCGGCGGCGGCGGCGCCTCCAAGGAGGGCGGACTGGATCTGCAGACCTGGTGCTACCTTCAGAGCTTTCTTCCTGCAGCAAGACGACATGATCCTCCAGGGCTGCTAAGGGCGCTCGCGTAGAAAGGGGAAGAGAAGAGAGAAGCCCCCAGCAGAGCTCGGTGGTTTGGTGCTCCAGGGCTTGGGGAGCGCTGGGTGCCGCAGGGCCGGCTCCTTCCCCCTTGACCCTGCGCCACACGCGCAGGAAGGGGCAGGAGGGCACAGGAAGGTCAGAAGGGTGCTGCCAGCAGCAGGCACGGCTGCTTTTGAAGCCACCTCTGTTTTCAGACGCAGGCTCTCCTCTGCACTGTTGCACACTGCACCTTGTGTGGCGGCTCAAAACACTCATGTTGACTTTCAATTAGCAGCTGGCTGCTCCCGCGGCTTTCCTTCGCTCTCGGGGTTTTCCTTGCATGCACTGGAGAGATTATTAAAGCTCTGTGTTTAAGCACTTGCTGTTGTCCACTCAGTTGGAAGGAAATGGAAAATGGCAGCTGCACCAAAAGGTTTTCACAAAACAAAAAGCAGCAAGCAAATGACACAAGTCACTAAAATATCCCCAGCCCCCCTTCAACAAGCACAGAGCATTGCGTATAAATTCATGTTTAATTCAACAACCAAACTTCACCCAGTGCAATCCATAAACTTAACTGGACCAGTGAAGATGAGCAGTTCCTTCATCCCGACAATTAAAAGGAAAGCACAATAGCAGTTTAAATCCCCACCATGTATCAGTACAGCACGTTCACGGTACTTTGATATCCACAAAAAATAACGTGCACTAGCAAGTGATTCCTTGTTAAAATTTCCACGTGTGGCACCCACATGAGCACATACTGCAATCCTCAATTTCCCTGGCTCTAAGTCTGTGCTTGCTGTGGATGAATTTTCCACTGATGGCCAAGGGCTGCTCGCAAAGACAATGTGTCTCTCGCTTTGCAGATGTCATGTAGAGCACAGCTGGTCAGTCATGCATTAAACACTATCACTGTCAGCATCCAAATTTCCTCA
Organism: Rhea pennata; assembly: GCF_028389875.1. Taxonomy (NCBI): domain Eukaryota; kingdom Metazoa; phylum Chordata; class Aves; order Rheiformes; family Rheidae; genus Rhea; species Rhea pennata. The sequence continues at coordinate 4,150,681 of NC_084682.1, forward strand.
GCGGCTCCTCCACCTTACCTTCAGCCCTCTGTAAGCTCCCCGAACATCCGCTACCGCTAAGACTGGTGAATTTTTAGTGTGGCCCCAGCTGCCCAGGCACTGCTTCATTAGTCACGGCAGGAGTGCCCAGGACTCCAGGTGGGCATGGGCACCACACTGGTGGCCACGTTACCAGCAGGAAATTCTCCACGTGCCAAGTCTTCACACGATGGCATTCATGAACTTACCACCGTGAGCCGCCGAGTCCTGCAGGACAGCAGAGGACAGGGCCCCTTGCAGCTACTGCTGTTGTAGGCTCTGTCCTGGGCACAAACTACCCCTGTTTGCGCCACTGATAGCTCCAAGAGAATTCAAAGCCCTCCCTCTCCGGGAGCCCACATTTCAGACACAGCTCTGATGGCGACAGTGGTGGTTTGTCATCTTGTTTCACTTACATTTTTCACTAAGTGACAACAGCAAACCTCTCTACTTAGACCTAGGGGTGACAAGCAGCAAAAGCAACACACTTACACGCTCCTATGCGATTTTTCAAATGCAGAATATCAGAATATGACAACAGGAGCTTAAGGCAAATTTCCCTCCAATCTCATGTCACAGCTCCCAGTTCTAGAGCCAAGTTTAATTATTCTACATCCACACAGTGATATGATTCCCAGTACACCTGTAGCACTTCAGCTCCAACCACATGACTCACGCCCAGCTCTGTAGCACACAGTAGGTCTTCCAAACCTGAGATGGTGCCTGCCCGCTCTGGATTCGCGAGAAGTTGTGTGCAACTCTCAAAATGTCCCTTCCAGCAACTTTTGAACAGTTGCTTCAGACTGTAAACAGGTTGCAGTCCCTTCTTGCACAAAGCTGCCTCCTCACACTCACCTAGTTTCCCCCAAATGTTCCCAAACATTCCTGCTTCTCCTCTTGTCATTACAGCATCATTTTTACCCAGATCAGGCTGTGAGCACCTGGAGGGCATGCTCTCACTTTAATTACCCCATCTCTAATATTGAAGCACCAGGAAAAGCTATCTGAAAATACTAGTTATAACTCATAGGAGCCAGATACACTTACTGACAGTTAACTGCTTACTGAGTAAAGATTATCACCTCCAAACCTGTCGAAATGGAGCCTTCTCATTATTTACCATTTCTTCAAGAACAGACAAGGCAAAGAATCTGCAAAACTGTATACCACTCCCAGCTGAAAACAATATACATGGTGCTGTTCTCCACGTTAAATCTCTCAAGTGGCCTGAAGCCAAAGTGGCTTTAGAGGTTTAAGTATTTCTTAATTTACCTCTATAGTTACCAAATATTTTTGCAGGAAAACAAAAGTCAGATTTCAAACAAAGGACTGGGAATGTTCAATCTTGGAGGATACCAGAGTGAAGTAGATGAAAAGCAGTTAAACAAAGGAAGAGCCCTAATGGAGTAGTGGCCTTGAGACAGACATGTGTTCATGTTACAGGAAAACTGGAATGGATTAGCCATACAGCCTTCACCCCTTGAATACAGACTGGAATTTTACAATTCCAAGTTTTAACTGTGCATTTATATCATTATATGCATTTCTTATTCAATTAGCAGAGTAATAAATGCTGAAAGAAAGGAAGGAGGAAGGCAAGGCAAAAGTAACTCTTGCACTAAATTCAGATCTAGTTAAAAATCATATAAAAAACTGTCTGATATGAATAGTAGAATATGTGCAGAAATGACACATTTATTTAGCTAATTTCATAGCACTTAACTTGTTTAGATCTGATCAGTCCCATCACATGGGCTGCATTTTACTGGTCTTCTAAAGACAAAAATAAATGTTCTCCCAGCTGCTGCTTTCTGAGGCTGTGGTTTACTTGAGTATAAACAGTTAGAGCTAAGTGATTCAAACACTGCTAAGCTAGGCAGGTTTAAGAGGAGATCTAAGGAACTGTCACAGCACACAAGCAACACCTGAAGTGCTGAGCCCTTCCTAATGGTGTTATTACACTGGGGGGGGGGGGGGGAAAGCATCTTTCCATTTGGGACATGTACAAGCTTGATTACCAGCTGCATTCCACTTCAACTACTAGCTGGGGGTGGTGGCTAGTTACAGCTGGAATATATCATAAAGCAGAAAGCTATTAAAATTCACGGCAGCTAGACAGTATGTCGATCCTACAAAAATGGAAATCTATGTTTAATATTCCTAATTAAAAAAATAGCTCAATCCACTTTTGCTGTCTTCACCTCTGTCTAAAGCAGTCTGGGTTTTCACAATACTTTGGCAAGAAAATACAGCTCTGCGTTTCAAATGTATAAAAGCTAGCAGCATAACTGCAACAAAATCCTTAAGCACTAATCACATAGGCCTATCTAGAAACAGCTCCATATGTCCTTGAGAGGATCTCAGGAGCAACAGGGCTCAATCTCAATTCTGTATTACCCTTTGAGTGTCTTCATTTAAGAGGCATAAGCAACTAGGCTAGTAAAATTCCTCACTGAAAGAATATGAAGAGGATAGCAAATGAGATGATGTATTTGAAATATCATGCTAAGGGAAGTCTTCAGTCTTGAAAATTCCCACTGTAAGAGTGGAAAGAGAAAACCTGAGATGGACACTCACAGAAAGCATTATATTGTCTGTGTGTTTCGGTGTGCTGAAAATGAATGAAAGCTCTAACCCGAATTATAGGCATTGTGGATTGAAGGATGTATTTATAACCACAGCAACTGCTGCTCTGAGTAGCAACAAGCAGCAATCAATACATGGCCAAGTCTCAGGACAGCAAAAAGGATATGTAGAAAGTGAAACCATGTAATTAGAGCAAACAAGAACTATGTGATGCATCTTAAAGCTATTTCTTCCCAAAACAAATTGATCCCTACCTTGCTCATAGCAGTCAGGGCAGGGTCACAGGCTGCATCCAGGTCCTGCACTAACAGCTGTATGCTGTTGGAGATCACACTGGAGGAAAGGAAAAAAAAAACAAGCACAAGTTTCACAGTACTGAACACCACAATGCAGGAGCTGGTTTATTTGATTGTAGAAGGAGGAAAATCATCTACTAGATTACATTAGCATTGTGCTGTGAATATACGTATAGATTAAAATTTGTACTGAGAAGAACCCAGGAAATTCCAAATGCTGTTCTAACCACACAATGTGGTTTAATGTAAAGACAGCATTTCTGTAAGTTGACCTTTATCTGCTTTGACACATAAGGGGCTGGGGAGCAAACATCTCAGACTGAGTTACCCAATCTGAGATCAGGAATAGAAGAACTCCCTAGAACTGAGCCAGGTTGGGCTTCTACTTCAAATTTAATTCAATCAGCACAAAACCCAAAATTGAACCGTCTCTCCACTCATTCACAATCGATGTCCTGCTACTTACAGAAATTTGCAAAGAGGATTAAAAAGGTACATCTGCATTGAGTTCTGAATGTCTGCCTCCAATTTGAGAAGATCAAGGCAGATGTCTTATTTATACTACGTCTAGGATTGCAGCCATCCATTGTTTTAATTTCTTGGAGACATATACCAGACTGAAGGCCATATTAGTCAAAGACCTTCCCCCCCCCATTTTTTTTTTAACAGCACAATACAGCTTAGAGACATATTTGACCCTACTGTATAAGATTTAGAATACAATGATGGGCCTGCAGGTGCAACTGATCCTAAAACAAGCCAAGAAACGGTCTTCAGCCGCTCACTCTTGCAGGTACATAACTCAGTACTAACATTAGAGAATTTCTGCTAGAAAGCAATGATCAAATGAGTGCTGCACAGTACAAGTACAGTTTTTAAAGTCAGCATAAACTTTAAATCTGCCACAGATGCCTGTTTAGAACTTTGTGATAATGCATGCAAGAACTGTATTTTAATTTTGGTCTTTCTAATGATGCTAGTACAGATGAGAATTGTAGCACCTATACAAAATCCAACCAGTGGTTCCTTCAAACCATCTTTCCTCCCTCTCTTTGTGAAGTTCTGATTACTGCTCTGGAGTTCACAGCTAAAAAAATATTTGAAGGAAATATTTTTAAGCATCCACCTCCTCAATGAGGTATGGAATCATGACTTTGCTGCTGGAAAGCCTGGGTGTTCTTCACCACTACAGCTCATGGAGGTTGTCTAGCTCTTTTCTTAGCACTTTAGCACATAAAAACTGGAAAAGGATGCTAAATGAAAGATCAGTTCTTTACAGCAATTACTTTGTCACAAAGGCAAATTTGTCCAAGATGTTGGACAAGTTGGAAAAATTAGTATTGGAGAAGTGATCACCGGTTTCAAGTTACATGATCTGAAACTTGTGCTGAGACAAAAACACCTGCAGCCATTTGTGCCAGTGCCTGGACAGAGGATTTATTTTCTTCAGGGATTCCCCAACTCAAGCAATGCCAAAGGAGCCAAACTGAAATAACTGGTCTTTTGGGCACAGCTGACTCCAACAGGGTATCTGCTGTCAGTGAGTTGTAGGAAAGAATTGTGGCTTAGCACCAAAATGAATACACAACTCATTTAATGGGAGACATGTGACTTCATGACTAGCTTCCACATGTCAGAAGTCTGTCTAAGGCTGGGTCACCAAGCACAGGCAAGTAGGGAGAAAAAATTTCTTTGTTTACACTTCAGAATTAACACACCTACTTTATAGGGTAACAGTGCAGCAAGAGGTGTGTCGCAAATGTAAAGCGTTATGATGTGCCAAGAAAACTTGGCTCCTAGTCTTGCTAGGAGCCATTTGAAACTTTTGCCCCAGGCAGCATCTAGCGATGCAGTAGCTGCAGTTAATACAACTGACAGACAGAATTTTACAGATAGGGAAGTTGAGACAATAAATGAGCAGAATGGGGTCTAACAGAGAACCTAGTAAGTTTTGTACCTCAGGCTTTCAAGGAATCTCTGAACTCATGGATTTCTAGCTTAACATATTAATTTCTTGAAGTTCAAGACAAGGAAAGAGCCCATCTTTCCCACATTTTTTAAGAAAATGGTTAGCTACTCTGGCAGTAAAAACCTTTCCAATCAATTGCTCCATATGCATTGCTGTTAGTTCTGCAACCTCCTGCTTTTTGTGAGGGAAGAAAGGCTTTCCACAGTGTGTGTAGGAAGCAACACTTTATCACCTTCTTTATGACTGTCCCTAACAAGACATCCAGTCCCAAAGAAACAACTTGTTTGATGTTCAGTGAGCAAACACCAAAGAGTTTATAGCTATGACTTGCACTGACAGAAGAGTAGACAAAGTGCTATTCTGGAACAGACTGAAAGCCAATTAAAAAGTCTTTGTTACAAGATACATCAGGCTTTAAAGTTTAATTTTAAAGCTATCCAAAATTGCAAACATGAACTACACCTTAAAGCAATTTCCAAAACATGTTTTATTAGCTACCTACAACAAAACACCTTGTGAGGCAGCCACCAAGGAGCCTGAGCAGTAACACAGGACATCTGGCTTTTCATGGACAGGTCATGAGAAAAGGCAAAATTTCTCCTCAACTTGTCCACATTAGAGAAATCCTACCACATGGCAAACTTCACTTCTCCCCAGTTACTTTGCTTTTTTGGCTTAGTGGACTCAGCAACCCTAGCTTTCAATCAGGGATTCACTCTTCTTAAAAAGGTCTGAGAAATACCTAAAGAGAAGGGAGTCTGCAGATTGCAGTGAATCCTGAGCTGTATGCAAAATCTGGATAGAGACTCAATGGGATCCTGCCCAGTGGAGCAAGAGAGGAGGAATCACAGCAAAGTAGTCTCCTGAAAAAGTCTTAATGCTATCTGTGCTGAATTTTAGTTTTAGTGAGAATGAGAGCTGGTGATCTGAATCACTTTCTCAGCCTCACTGTGACAAGGCAAAAAAATAATTAATTTTTGCCTCTATTTCCTTCTCAAAAAATACTTGATCTGTTTGTCAGCAGTGGAGAGAGGAAGATGTTAGAGGAGTATTTTTAGCACAGTTACACGAAAAGTTATTTTAATGAATGATAATCTTCTCTCAATTATAATCCTCAAATATAAGACTGGGTCAATCTTTTGTGTCATCTGAAATGGGGTTTGATCACACTGACAAGGCAGCTGATTAACAGTGGGAAGTTAAAGCAGGAAGGAATGTACTGAAATAGCTTCCTTTCTTGAAATGTAACAGCCACCGTAAAGAGCTGCCAAGATGCAAATGATGTTTTAAATGGAAACTCACTGTTCCCTTTCCTCTTTCCAGTGCTCTTATTCCTTTGGCTAGGACGATGGGTCTGAAGTCTGTACTACTGCTGCTCTTGGACTAGCCAAGGAATGACCATTCCTTCACCAGGGAAATGCCTATGCTAGACTGCATATCCTGACACTTGCTGGCTGGGTCCTACAACACTGGGATTTTGTGCTTGTACTACTCCAGCATTATCTGGCTGACAAACTAGGATGTCTGACACATTGTGGGATGATGCATCTGTTGGACATACATGCTGAAAGTGTCCATCTCTCCTGTCAGGTTGATTCTTTCCATTAGACTTGCATCCACTTTTTCTTTGAGTTTCTCTTCCAACTGTTAGGAAACAAAACAAGCAATAGAAGGATCAGATTTCTTACCTGAAATGATTATTCTTGAAAACTTACATCCTGGAAAAAATAGTTTCTAAATTGTACCCAGACCATATCCAAAATGCAGTCAGTGAACAATGGAAACAGAAATCTCTCCTTGTTGGATATATTGATCTCCCAGGATGGCCAATTATGATGTTCTCAAAGAGGTTAACCTCCAAGATTATATAGGTAACTTTAGCGTATTCTGGCACCAGTCCACTAACAAGAATGCTTCCCAATGCGCTGTCCATGTCCAAAGCACAGAGAAGGAGGATCACCAGTTCTAGTGATGGAGAGGCCTGGATCTGGCCAAACATCACAGCTCATCTACCGGTCTACAGCATTCAAAGCACCTGAATATAAGCAGCTCTGCGTCTGCAAAGCCTATCAGCATGCATCTTTCTCCTTGTTCTGCCTTACCCCAATATTTGACACGAGCATTTTCCTGATCATACATTGAATTAGCCTTGCTCTTGTTCTTGTAAGAATCAGATCACCAACCAAAAGCGGAGCTTTTCTTTTTCCCCTTTTCATTCCATTTAGAGAAATTATGTAACAAATATAAATAGATGCCATGCAAAACTAAGGATGCAAAGCAGGATTACAATCATATGAGGGAAAAACAGCAAGATCAATACTTTCCTTTCTTTGAAAAATAAATTTAATTACATAGAGCTCCATAATCAGCAAGACACTACGCAGAGCAGACACTACCACATACATTTTAGTTTTTCTGACTCTTCCCTTCTCCGCAGCAGCCTACCCTTGAGGAGGGAGCAGCACTTCATCTTTAGAGAAGCCAGGGACAGCTGCCAGTGCGATCTCAGAGGGGTTGCAGAGGAAAACTCACCTGCTGGGTGGTTGCCAAGCAGTACTCTGCAGTGCTAAGGATGCTGCAAATGAGACAGAGTTCTTCAAAAGTAAACTTCGCCACTTCAGAGCCTTCCTTTTCTTTCAGCAGGCTAGTGATGGTGAGCCCACCACTGCTGCTAGTTGTTCTGAAAAAAAAAGTCTGTGAGGCTCTGTGTACACAGACACATTTATTGCAAAATCACTACAGGATTTCAATGTCAAAAAGGTCCTTAAGATCACAAAATCCAATGCCCTGTTTAACACAGGCCAGAGAACATCTTGCAATCATTTCTGCAGCAAACTCAACTATTTTGGATAGAAAATATCTTTTAGGAAGACAAGTATAACTTGATATCAAGTCTTCAGGCAAAAGGACAATTCATCCTTTTGCAACACATTAGATTAGAACTAAGCTTAATAAACTTTCCCAGCTAAATTCACCTTGACTGTCAGTTACTCAAAATCTAATGAAACACTGAAGAAAGATCTCAATGACTATCATGCAGCTTGTTGTAGTTATCTTCTCAATATTAAACAGACATTAAAACGCATTTGAAACTTTGGTAACCCATTTTAAAAGCTGATGATATCGACAATAAATTACAGGAGATGTGGCTTCTTTCCACTGTGTTCGAGTGATTAACTGCTGTATAGCAAAAAAGAAAGAATCACAACAGCTTAAAGTCAGGAAATTCCCTACCTCTCAACTCTTTATAATCCAAATCCATTAAAAAAAGAAATAGGACAGTGATATTTATCTTGGATGGCAAAAATAGAGCACACAAAAAAACGTGTACAAAGAATGCAACTGAGGTCTGATGGAGAACGCACATTAAATTTATCTTTCCACTTCTCTGGATGTAACCTTCTCCCCTTCCATCTGCAAAAGATCTTGCTAGTTTCAGAAACTCATTCTGCTGCTCCTAGTTTTACAAGTGAAACAAACTGAAGATGGCAAACAGCACAAAAATTTATCTGCAGTTAGGTTAGTGATTTCTCAAGGGACTCCCTCAGCCTGTACCCCTACCTATTTTAGTGTAAACTCATAATAACTGACTTTTCTCTGAATTAACACCTATATATTTTATTTGTATGTATATACAATTTTTCAGAGCAGAAATAGTTACAAGTAAACACTTTAGCACCATGCAAATAAAGGATCTTCACTCTAAATTATTATATATATATGTACAACTTTGAGCTCCTAACACCAAGCAGCTGAGCATCATAGAATGGATTTGCTACCCTAGTAGCAGGGTATATGCAATTCTGAAAGTCAGAGCTCTCTGAAGAGACTTGGGCTGGCATTTTAAGAAGGAATTTTAAGAAATTGGAAATCTGGCTGTTAATCAAAACAGAATATGAAGCTAATTTCCAGAGGCCCTGGATAAAAAAAAAAGTGTTAGGGTTGTCATTTGGTCTCTTGCTGTTTCTCAGTGTAACAAACTGAACTTTGGAGAAAATCATGAAGAAAATGTAGACATATTGCTGCTACGTGCTTTCTTTAACAGCAAAACATAAATGTTCGCAAGTATATATTTGTTAATTAGCTTTATAAAGCATCTGCTCCTTACTGGAACGTCTCAGACTGTGCTGCAGCATTTGGGAAACTAGACTCACTTGGGCAGGTTTCCAGACAGAATTTTCCAGGCATATTCCCGAAGGTACTTCTGGAATATGGTGGTCAGGGCTATCATCGGCTCGCCTGTGCTGAGCTGCGAGCACTGCACCATGCACTTCTTGTAATAAACAAAAAGGTCGGCACAGCTAGGCAGGACAGCTCCTCCTTCATCCACGTTGGGCTTCGGAGGACCTTGAGCCTTGAAGTCAGCCACAAACCTGTCAATCAGTTCGCCGAGATTTCTAATGCAAGAGAAGAAAGGAAAAATATTTTAGTACGCTGGAGAAAAGGAGGGAAGAGAGAGAATAATGCTTGAAACCAGACGCCCTGTCTTGTGACATCAATAAACACATTCCGATTTTAGCAGTTTAGTATCGCAGCCCTTTCTTATCTCCACCTCCTCAGCACAAACCGCGTACAACAACGAAGACTGGGCTGATGAGTAATGACCTTTTGTACTCTAACTTTTAGTGGCAGCTTCAATCTGTTCTCCAGTCACATATAAAAGCTTGCAAAGTCTGCCAGGACTGGGTTCAGCACATCTGATGAAAGTGCATAAAGCTTATGCTCAAGTTTCATTCCTGGCACCAGCAAGAGTCACAGTTGGACTTCTCATATCAGCTGCCTTCAGAGCAGGCCTTGGGGAATATGCCTTTAAAAGGGATGTGCTCAAAACAGTGTGCCATTTGCCATTTCGTGGTCCCATTTGGATACCACCTGGTTTTGCACAACTTCACACATCCTTTAAAGAAGCTTTATTTAGCACGAGCAAAGTGCGCTTCTGACTTTAACTCTTTTTAAAGCACAGAAAGCCCTACTATTGTCTCCAGTGATCCATTATAACCTAGTCTTTACTCAAATATTTTGGTCTTTAGGCAACAATAAACTTCACCCCACCATTTCATCAGGACAGAAAGGCTTTTTAGCTTGGCAGAAGGCCAGAACGATCAATACAGAACCAAACAAGTCCTCTGATCTCAGGGAGTTCCTTCAGCCCTACTCCTCCAGAGACAGCACGTTGTGTCGGGAACCGAGAACAGCCCTCCTGATACTGGAGCTTAGCTAAGTGTAGTAGTCTTTGCCAGACGAATTAAATTACAGCAATAAACCCCCTCACCGCATTCACACAAATGCATACATTCCTCCACAAGAAAGGTTAGCTTTTGAGGAACATACAGACATTTCAGATGGCTGAATGGTGCTCTACTAACCTAGAGTAGTTGCCAAGTTCGTGCATTTTATACTCCCACTTCCACTACAGTTTTGGCTTCACTTCCCTCAGCTCCTCTGCCCACAGCACAGCCTTCGCCCATCTTCTTGCTGAGGGCTGCAGCATCTAAGCTTCTGGCTGTGCTGAGCCGTGCTGTTATCAATGTAGAAGGCCAAATCCATAGGAGAACGGGAAAATAAAGGACCTGTACTGTAACTCCCATGAGGAACTGAGCTACCAGTTATAAACAAGATGCTTTCCCTTGCAGCTGATTTATCATCTTTTGGGAACTGACTTACTTGACAGGACAGCAATGCTGTCCAAGGAAATGAAAATCCTTTTCAAAAAGCCTGTCAAAGAGTTTCAACTTAATGTTCTTCTACTCTTAAGCCAGTTCACAGGGTGCACAGCACAAGAATTCACCCAAAGACACTGTGCTGGGTCTCCAGGGAATAGGCACAGCCCTACCACCAGCACTGACTGATGGGGGTTAAGGTCCTTTAGCACATTCTCACTTACCTCTGCCAATTAAAGAGAAAAAGCAACAGCAACAACAACAACTTTTTCCCAGTTTCTGTTCATCATTACATTTCTCTGCAGAACCCACAGCACTGCCCCAGTGGAAAAGGTGACACGGCTCCTCCCCAATAACTCTACAGACAATAGCACCAAAAGAGATGAAATCCTACTGTGGATGCTCTGCTGAGCCAAACTAATTACAGACCTGCCCTTGCAAAACCAAAGCTTTATAAATGCTAAGCAAGCCATGTTGGCTTAAACTAGGCTCACAGGCTATTCCAAAGACAAGCAGCCCTTTTCACACGCTCACTGCACGCTGCGTTGAGTACTTTACGTAGCTCCAGTTCCACACACAGACACATCTCCTCCGCTTTGTCTCAAGAACTGTGAAAGCATCAGGCTGCTCAACTGGTGTGATAAATCTTTACGCTGGCACAGGCAATTGAATGCTGAACCGAGGCATTTATCGTAGCTGACCGCAGTGAAGCAAATTACACTTCCCACCATAGCTGTGCGGTAGCCAAACAGATGGCGATGGAAGGAGGGCTCGCATGGGGCACAAGCTGCAGCATTCCTTCAGGTTCTCAAGGCAGGCAGACACGGCTTGGCCCTTGTCAAAAGCCCACTAAATTTAACAGCTGCATTTTCACCTCTGCATCTGTGCTTTGCTCCATCTGTGCAACAAAACAGGGCTTTCTTAGCATCCACCAGCCCCATTTTTTTTTGATTCTGTCTCAAGACACAAGGAGGAACGTCAATGGCTTTTGTTTCTTTATGCTTATTCCACATGTTCTCCTGTTCTCTGAGGCAAAGTGAAATGTATCTACATTTCCTCAGTCCGCCAAGGTCTTGTCAACTAGGATGAACAAGCAGATGCAGCTGTCCCAAATAGCTGGGAAAACAGCCCTATGGCTTCCTGCTTATTTTGCTACTAACCTGGCCAAACTGCCCTGCATGGGCCAGGATCACTGCTCTTATTTCAGCATGGGATGGAGACAAAGAAAACATTAAGCCATTGTGTACTAATGGTACTAATAAATGTTACTGCACACCTCAGTTGATGTCAATGAAACTTTCACACTGGTTTCAGTTGGCACAAATATTGTGCTTTAGCAAAACAAAGTTAACAACCTGAAGCAATGGGAGGAGCTCCAAAAACCTGGCAGAAAAAGCTACTGGGAGACAGAACAAGGAGGCAGGAGAGCTACAGAAAAACAACATTTTCTCCATATCGGCTTTGCAAAAATGCTCAAAGCAAATTCTGTGGTAGGGCAGATGTGCTATTTCTTAACAGCAGCATATTTACTGGAAGCAAGAACGCTCCATATCTACTCAGGAGAAAATATGAAATGAAATCATACCAGGACACAATTGTATTACAGTTCTCAAATCCTTTTCTTCTTTTTCTTTCACTCAACCTATTCAGTCCTTTTTCTGCATCTTTGGCAATCATGAGAGAGGACCTAGACAACTCCACGCTATGCTCAGTCGGTCTGTTCGGTGACATCAATCGCTGGTATCAGCTGGCACCAGGGAACAGGAGTGGCATTGAGATGTCCAGACTACTTGCAGGATTGTATCTATTGACTGGGTATGTTGGAAACCCCTCTGTTCCTGGGGCGCAAACACACCCCGCAAGGAGAACATGCCAGCCCTCCCAATCAATGCACATTTTAGCGCACTTAAACATGGTTCTGCGCGCTAGCAGCACATCTAACAGAGCTGCTGCTCTGCTCTCGCACAACGCGCCGCACAAGCGCCCGCTCCTCACGCTCTGCAAGACCACGAGCAAGAGCTAAACATGCATATCCCCTAAAAGGGCAGAAATGAAGTCTATATTCAGACTGCAGCTTGGGGTGGAGAGCAGCATCTTTATTTCAGGTGTCTCCTATTAAACTGCTAGTTTTTGGCACTGTATTCCTTTAAATGAGAATGGAAACAATTTTCCAGGAGAAAAGGACCAAGCTGCTTTCTTCCACAGACTAAAGCAGTAACAAACAAAACTATCATACCACTCTTTAGGCAAAGCCCAAACAAACTGTTAATTATCTAAGCCACTCATTTTCAGACATCAGTCACAGATTCCTCAAAATTTCAGAGAGGGAAAAAGAGTGAAAAATGACAATGAAAAAGCAAATTTTGGCAGAGGAGGGCAGTATGGGGAACACTGTGGCAGTTTTCCTTTGAACTCCTTTGCAGTCTGTGGCTATAAAACTAATATAAAACATCTCAGGCTTGCAAAGGAAAAGGGAAAAGGAAAATCGAAAGTGCTAGCAGCACAGTGGGGTAGAATTACCGAAGTGGGGATTAAAATGGCCTTCAGTGAGAAGGGAGAAACACTCAAACAAGGCAGTGCTCAGTTTGCCGAGGAGAATTTCCCTTTGTTATGCTGCAGAGCAGAACCTAACCCCAGCACGACGAACCATTGAGCAAGGCCTGCTTTGTTTTAAATAAGTGTAACGTTTACAGGACACAGGAAACCTTCAAGATGGCTAAACTGAGGTTTGGACAAAACCATGATGCTGTGAGCCTCAACTGATGCACACTGCCATAGAGAAAGCCCACAGAAGATAGGAGGGCACGGACAGACGAGTTACATTAGGCAGGCACCTCTGTCTCGTTTCCAGACAGTAACCTGTACTAAGGGACAGTATTAAATATTTCTCAACCAACTCCTTCCTCAACTGATACTGCAGTCATTACAGAGATGTTATTTAAACCCTGGTGGGAATCAAGGTGCATAAGAAAATGTGATGAGAACTCTAAACACATTTCAGAGCTCCAAGCTGAAATCTCTGTTCATTAAAGTATTTTGCTGCAAGTCAAAGAGGAAGAGGAAGGAGGATTCTAGGGATGCAAAACCCCCCTGACAGTGTCCCAGTCTGTGAATGACCAAAATGTTATCTTACAGCTAACTCACCTACAGCAGCTTTCATCTCAGGATCTCAAAAAAAAACTTTCTATAGCAAATCTTGAAATTCTTCTGCCAAGAAGGCACATGTATATTTTACAGAAAAAGCAAACCTACTATTTGTAGAAGACATGAGATGAAAGAAAGGTATACATCTACAGTGGGAACTGCAGAAGCAATGCCAAAAACACTAAGCCTCTTCCACAGAAAGGCAGCAGACATCATTCCTGCAGGCCTTTGCAATTACATATAAAACCAACACACACAGCCCTCTTAACACCCGTATTTTTGCCTGAGCTAAAGCTCTGCTCATTCTAAATTTCCTGAACTGCGAGCACTTCAAGAAATTCGTTTTCTGCAACTTGAATACATAATCTAGGGCAATGTCACTGTAATACACATTCAAAAGCAAACAAGACCAAAAGAGCATTCTGGTTACTCACTTGTCCTGGGATTCAATATATACATAAAGGTGAGGCTCAAAACACTTGGAAACAATGCCATGAAAAGGGTTGTCTGGGACCTTTGGCTTCTTTGGCTGTAAAGAAACATTTAGAGTGTTGACTTCAAACCTGCCCTGTGAGATCTAGAAGAAACACTAGTGTAAACAGCACAGGTGGATCTAAGTCTTTAGGAATACTACAATCCAGAAATTTGCTGTCACGTAATCAAAGGCATATGATCAACAGAATATACAAAGCCTGTGTCCCAGTCTCCCTTAGCTTCTACAGGGCTGTTAGGATTCCAAGGAATTTTTTCACTTGTAAAATATTCTTACAGAGAAGACCATTCCATGCTTTTATAACAGGTTTCTAGAGAAGAGGCTCAATGCAATTTGTAAATAAGGAAACCTCACTGCATCCTTCCAAAAGTAATAGGACTCCACTAGCCACCTCTGAAATGAAACACAGCAGTTGTTTGAAAGTAACACTGTAAAATCTCTACATTTTAGAACATTAAGGATAATAACTTAGAGTTACAGACTTCATCTGGATGAATTTTATTTAGATAAACAGAACATAATTACTGGAGCTGGAGTTATACAGGCAACATTATAGGATTGCTTTCACTGTGAAACATGTTTCTGGGGATGCAGAGTTCTACTTTAAAGTCAAATTTAGAGCAGTAAGTACATATGCCATTTGGGAGTCATTCGGTTTGCTCTCAGTTTATATAGTATTTTTAAAAGCCTGAGGTTTAATTTACTATTGCAAAACAACTTTTTTTGCAAAATTCCTACAGTTGAGATACATTCAAAGTCCAGCTTATTACTAATACACTCTAGAAAGCAGCCAAGCACATCTTAATGAAGCCACTGGGACTACAATATGCTTAAAGTTGTTATGGTAAGTACCACGGATGGACCAGGCCTTTAAGCTCCTTTGTTCTACAGCTAGATTTTTCTTTTTATTGATAGACAATTTGCCTTGTTGTCTGCTGGCAAGTTGACAATCTTTCACTGCCTGCAAAGAAGGCATCAGAGACTTTGGAATGGAATTCTTGCCTCGCCCCACAAAAAGCCAGGTTCAGCTCCCAGCCAATGAAGATACAGATTTTTTTCCCATTTTTCTTTTTTTTTCTCTCTAATCCAAAGAAAAGCTAAGAGAGCCTAAAAGAGGTACTCTCCTAAACGACAGAGAAGGTGGCACTAGGTCATTGGCAGAAATAGCACAGAAGAGCAGAGTAAGCATCGCTCAGAAATAATTAAGACTCAAAGACAAAAACGATTATTAATACGTGGCTGCAAACCTAATACGAACAAATAGTTTTACGGAGACCAGACCACCTCTACAAGACTGGCTTCATTAACCTTTTCACTAACAATGTGACTGGGGAATGCAAGTTTTTACTGTTTTGGGAAAGAGTCACTACCCAGCATCCTCTGTCCCAGCCCCTCGCGGGTGCCTGCTCGCTTCTGCTGGATGCACACGCTCATCAGAGCTGGGAGGTGGTAATTACAGAAACCTTCCAGTCACAAAGGTCTCCAGAACAGCAGTGCCAGCACAAGGTTGCAGATTCATTATGTTTACGATTCACCAGGCTGGGAGAGCTGAATCCCAATGCAGGACTGCATTTCTGTGAGTGCGTGTGGGTCTTTGCATCATGCCGCTCCCAGCACGTCTGCTAGAGAGACTACTAAATCTTTTAACAGTAGCAGTAAAGCTGTGTTTGAGTGTGCAATCCTGTCCAAAAGCTGCAGATGTTTAAACTATTTCCTCCTCGAGTTTGATGGAAATAATAAAAGGTTACTGTTGTCACAGTAAGGAGGTCTGCAGCTGGCCCAGTTTCCTTTCATTACTATCCAAAGTAAACAGATTAAATCTAACAGCTAGGATCACTAAAAGAGGTTCTGTTTAACATGAATTCTCCCCCCTTATTCCTATGCTCCCTCTTACACTTGCAAGTGTCCTGAAATCTCAGAGAATTCAAGACTAGAGTCTTAGAAGTGCTCTACCAACCAGAACTGTTCATCTGTAACCCCTCCTTTTCCGTCTTGCCAGTGAATGCAGATGATGATCAGGCCTCCAGCACTAGTCACCAACTGATGACACTTTGAAAGAGAAGTAGTGGCACCTAAAGGTTGAGGCTTCCAAGCAGGCATCTGCAAGACAGGGGTCTGTGGGGCAGTCACTCTTGCAGCAGATCCTAGCACTGAGATGTGGGTATTGACACAAGGAAAGCCTCTCCTCAGACTGCATTTCACAGAATAGCCCAAACAGATTGGGTGCAGCCTTCACATCAGGAAGAAAACTAGCCTCCTTACCTACAGGGAGCAAAGAAGCTCCTTTCATAGGAGCACTGAACTGTTTCTCGCCAGGGCAGCGGATTCTACTATTCATTAAAAACATTAAAACAGCCCACAGTTTTGCTTCTCATCTCTTCACCTGCTTGCTAGCATTCCTGACTTTCACCAGGATGGTCAGTTCCTCATGTCAAATCAGGGCATCAGGGCCAACCTTTTTCCAGCCACAACATATAGTAGAAACCAAGTTTTTCGCAAAAAAGCATGTAACTCCCCAGGTTCTCAATATCAGTCTTCTAGATTGCTGAGAAAGTCCAACCAATACTACCTCTCCAAGTCATATTTTAATAGAAGGAGCAAAATTTGGCTTGATAGTTCTGCTGAGACTTCTGCTATGGGTGGAAGGCAGAGGGCTGTCCTACTCATGTATAAATCTACTGAAGACGCATTGCGCCAAACCAGTGCCAACTGAGAGCTACCATCCTACAAAAACCTCCAGGTGTGGGGATCTGAGCGGTATCTATGGCACTGGTCATACAGTCTGTAAATGGATGTAGACTCACCAAACAGTAACAGGTCCAAACAACTTACGCCCGAGCACTCAGAAAGCATCAGTTTGATGAGTGAAATATGGGGCTTGCAGGCTTTGATATTGGTGCCAATTAAAATACCAGTGCTTACTATTCGCTATAACATTTGGACAGCCAGTGCTTTTACAAGTGGTTCAGTGTCGCCTGCACTGCAGAGATAACAGATGAAGCATGCTATGGAGATGACGGTGACTGCCTCATTGAGGACTCAAGAATTTAAGACTTACTCTGTCCATATCACTTTTCTCAATCACAATCTCATCTGCCTCCGTTCCAGTTTCATCCTCCAGAAATGGGTTGGTAGAAGGAGGTGGTACTTCTGTTTTTTTCTGTTTTAAAAAGAGAAAGTTCACTGCAAAACAGTCTCTTTTGTACCTTCTCACACACAGCTGCATGTTTTGTTTTACTGAGCCTTTCAAAGCACTGTACAGCAGTTTGTCTCCTCCAAGCAAAGAGGAGGAGGCAGAGGGCCACGTGGTGCCACTCAATCAAGACTGAAGCACAGTCCCTTCCACTCCAGGGCCAGTCTGCTTCCTCCCACTGTTCCTGTGCCTGCACTCACCCATTCTGCCTGTGCTGTCTCTCAAAGGGGCATTCTGACTAACGTCAAATCCCTATCCTCTCAAATGCCTCACTCCAGAATGTGGCATCTCCTCTGAGAGGACCATCAGGGCTCCCAACCATGCTTGCTGCTTCATCTGCTGTTAGACACAGAGCCTGAAAGGGTACCAAAGGCTCAAGGAGAAGCAGCAGAGTACTGACATCTTGTTCAGGAGATGCTGACATGAGTCAACCCTAAACCCTTTAGAAAGATGAGGCTTAACTGGAGGACTGCTAACACAACCTTCAACTGCAGGCTCAAAAACTGTGCTGCTGCAATAAATCCTGCATTATTGCTCCTGCCAGACTGCTTGTCCCCACTGTGCACTCTCTGGATACTCATTTATAATTATTGGCTTCATTCTGTGTTTAAAAGAGGTCAGATGACTGCATCCAGGGCTTTACAGTTTCTAGGCAGATTAGAAAGGAGAGCAGGGAGAATTTTCTTTATTTCAAGCCATACACTCCCCTTTTTCTCTCAGCTCTGTTTCTATCTTCTCCAAAGGGATAAAAACAATCCAGAGAAGCCAACTAAAGCTGAAAACTTCGTATGAAATTTGTCAGAAAAATTAAGCCATTTTCTTGAGAGTGCTCAAATTCAGCCAGGAGGAAAATCTCACAGGACTTCCGTTTTTAATTAGTGGCACCAACCGATGATCCACAGCAAATTACTAACAGGTCCACCAGGCTTGCCTGGTAGGTTGAATTATCATATCTAAGTAAGTTTCAAGACACGAGCTGGACAGAGCAGTGAACCTCAAGCCAGTGGCTCATGAGCCACACGTGGATTCTGCGCTCCCAGGGCATTTGGCTGGCAGAGCACTTGGCTGAGATTTCAGGCAGAAAAAGCACAGAGATGACCCCCAGAGATACTCAGTGAGCTGTTTCTCTTGGCTCTGCCTTTACAGTCTACTGAACGAGATACTGAAAGCGGAAGCTATCAGCACCCCTGCAAGTAAGACTATCCTAACAGACAACGTGGGGTGGAAAGTTGGTACCAGGTGGTAACCAGAAACAAACAGAAAGGGGAATTTCTGGTTGTAAGTGTCATCAGCATGCAGAGAACAACTGTTATAATGCAATCACTGTGCCATAATTACTTTGCAGTTCTCCATCCCAAAGTGGCTTCAGCTGCAAGTAACAGTGCCCAGAAGTGAAACTATACAACCAGCCCTCGTGAGCCCTAAAGCCTCCCATCTACCACACTCTGCATGCTCAAGAATCCCTTTGCTCAACTATAACTCACTGAGTACAGACACACTTAACGTGCTATGCTGGGGCAAGTCAGAATTTTCCTAGCAGCAAAGACTGCAGCAGGCATGCTTTTCAGTCTCCTATTACCATATCTAGGTATAAGAAAAGGCTTTTTTCTCCTCCAAAAGTTAGGGACCAAAGGACTGCTCTTTAGAAATCCCCTTACCACTGTCCCATCAGCCAGAGTGCAACCTGAGAAGCGTTTAGCCAGCAGTCCTTCAAAGTTGGTTGTCCTCTGAATTGCAAACAAAAGCAATTTCACCTCAATCTCCTTCGCTCTTGTGCGCATTATCTTAGCGAGCTCTGTCCTGAAAAGGGGGTAGGGGGGGGAGAAAAAAAAAAAGACAAATGTAGTTTTCCTGATGGAAACAGTCACCTGTGTGCATATGAAGAGGTTGTAGTTCAGTCTAGTATCTAGAGAGACACTTTCAGCACAAAATTCAAGATAATTCCTAAGCTCCTCTCACTCAACTACAAAACTGCCTTGTAGGTCACACTCAAATACATAACCACAGTTGTTTAGAGCTTTGTCTCCAAACATCCCCTCCACCAGTCCAGCTAGAAAAGCCAGTGGTATTCCAGAACACAGGTAACGGTGCTCCTGGGACTCTGGCTAGCATTTCCTCTCATCCCCTACATCTGCCTTTCAAAGAGGCTGGCCTGGGGCAGTCACAGCAGTCAGCTCGTGCTTTCTCATTCAGCCTTTATTATTATTGATTCTTACCTCTGCCAAACTAACATTCATTTCCACTTTGTCTCACTCCCTCGACAATAAATACAGTTTCAAGGCTACTTCTTAGGATTTTCACTTTTTGTTGTCGTTTTAAAACGCAAACAAGCTATACAAATATTTGGAGATGGTCTTTAAAGTCCTTTGTGTACGTGATTGACTTGGCAAAAAGAGAGGCCAATCTTTTAAGGCAGGTGATGCCGGAAAGCGTTGCGGGTTACCCATACGCGCTCACCTTGTGACGTGACAGAACTCCACCGCGATACGCTCCGTCATGCACCACTCCTGGGGGAACATGCGCCCATACTTCTCCTCGTAGTCCACCAGCTGGCGTTTTATCCAAGCGTAGCGCCTGTCGATCTTATCCAGCCAGGCGACCTGAATACCATGGAGAACAACATCCTCAAGAGCAGCAGCTGCTAACATGCAGCCTGACCACTTAATTTTCCTGCAGTTGCTTCAGAGAGGAAATTGGGCTATCAATCAACTTAACTTGACCAATATTAATAATACTTTGAATACTAACAGTCATTCTTCAAAATACTTAAGCTAGACTGAAAAATTCTGCCTTATATGAATGTAGAGAGCAAGTTCTGTTAAAAATAAGGAAGACAGCACTTCTAAATCATGTAGGTACTATTGAAAACTAAATCCAATGATTTATTCAATCCCACCATTTATTTTGCAGATAGAGAAGTTAAGGTGAGCACTGGGATCAGAAGTCAGGAATTCCTGGATTTTCATGTTCAATTGGTTTTCAGACTCCAGGGTTTGTGTCACTATAAACCAGAATCCTTACTACAAGAGCAGAGTGGGATCACCTCCTCCCCGCAAAACATTCGTACTTTTTACTCAAAAAAGCAAAAAGATCAAAGAACTTTCCTGAAAAAAAATGTTATTTTAAATGAAGCATTTTAGAGTTTTTCCTCTGTCATAAACTATCAAAATTCAATAGTTAAAAAACATCTTTGATTCAAAACATTCTTTCATAAATCTGAGAAGATTATATTATTAAGAAATGTTAGCATCAAGACAAGAATTTTAAAGATTATCTACACAGACTGTTCCACTTACTAGACATGTTCCCTCCCACCCCCTCACCCACCTTTTTTAATGTTTGGTAAAAGGGGAGTTGCAACAATCAGTTCTCAACCCTTTACAAGTTAGAAAATATACGTCTAATTTGAATTCATTTGTTACAGTAGGGGAAAAACTTTTCCAAAGCTGATCTATGAATCTGAGCTCTAAGGAAGGTGGAAATAATCCCAGCAGGAGACCACGTTGCCTCCAAATTCATCAGCCAGTCACCAGCACACCAGCAAGTCGCAGCCTCCAAGCCCCCAGGTTAGGAACACAGTACCAGAGGAAGTTGGGGAAGTGTGAGGTTTGTACATACTACCAGAGCAAAATGCAAAATCCAAATCTGGCTTGCTATGTTTTCCTTACATCTTGGTTTTCCTGGAAAAGGACCAAATACTCTGAGAGGTGTTGCTTAATAAATTTCTTGATGATTTCCTGTTTGATTCTGGGATCTAGGACATTGGCAACTAAACATGCATCACGCAGGACATTGCTGGGTCCACCAGGCCTCTGTCAAAATAAACAGGAAGAAACGGTTTAAAGTTAAACAGCCAAAGGGGTGATTGTAAGTTGTACTGCATCCAGGGTTATCTTGTTTTTACCCTTTCCCAATACTTTTCTTTTTGATGCTTTCTGCTATTAGACAAACAATTGAGCTCCCTCCTTAGCACAGGCAGTAAAGTTGTGTGGCTCCACAGCCAGGAAGTGACCAACCTGCAGAAGTGCAGCCAGCTCCTTCTACAGAAAAGGGTCACTGACCCATGATTTCTGCAAAGCCTTCCACTAGTCTAGATGTTCTGAAGAACAGCCAAGAGAAGTGATTGGCAAGTAGGACAAGAAAATTTTCCTGTAGAATTGAAGGCCAAACTAATGGAAAAAAAGCAGTCCAGAGCTGATCAAGTTGCAACATATAGGTTAGCATCTGATGCTGATCTGTACTAGCCCATAACACTACATCAGTGGAGAATACAGAAAATATAGTTTAGAAGCATTTAAAAAAAACACTCTTTTGAAGCTCCTTCATGTGGGCACAGATTTGCTCTTTACCAGGGAACTGCTCCAAACATTTCTCTTTTCTGCACTTTTGTTAGTTTTATGAAGACTGTACCCTTTGCAAGTACTCAGATGCATTATTTGGCTAACCTGTGAATTGCTCCCAAAGGCAAAGCATATTTTGTACCTTAATCCTAGCTCAGGCTTATAGCTGTGCTGTCTGTATAACACAGGGACAACAGGCCCCAGCAGACTTGGTGACAGCATGTCATGAAACAGCCTGCACTTGGCTTTCCCTAAATTCAATTTCCGCTTCTCCTAAATGCATCTTTTGCATCTGACAAATAAGCAGCAACACGGGCAAGAACCACCTGGGTCAGGCGCTCGGGGTGCAGGGGCTGTACACGCAATGCCCGCTGTGTTCCTTGACCGGCTTGCAGGCCTTACTGCCATAAACGTGTTCAAACAACAGACCAGCTTCGAAAGTCGCTGTGACATGGTCACATTAACCAGTGCTTTCCTCCATCTGGACAAAATGGTCAGCATAACAATGCTTCCCAAGCAGACCTCAAACGCAGCACGAGCGGAAGGGTGTCATTTCCCTCACGCATTCAGAAGGAAACAGGGAGAAATGTTATACACATCACCCTACAGCTTGGGAGATTTGTTTGCTTTCTAAAGTAACTCCTGAAACAGAAGCAGATTAAATGTAGAAGTAAAATGAGATAAAAGCAAGTGACAATTACATCTGATAGCTAACTTCAGCACCACTGTTCAAGGGATGGAATAGGGGAAAATCAGCTCTTTACCTTTGTACCTTGTGAAGGAAAGGCTTCTTCAAAGTCAGCCAGGATCTGCTGTCCTAACTCATTTTGTGCTGCCTTCACTCTAGTGAAGAAATAGGAAATAATGACTTTGTTGGTGGTACAATGTTTTTGGTTTGTTTTCTGCAAACATAACTACAAAATGGACTTCAATCCTAATAGTTACCTTATGTTTTTCTCTTTTTTCTTTTTCTTTTTTTTTTTTTTTTAAGAAAAAAGCAAGCTAAGGGGAAAAAAAACCCCACACATTAAGACCCTGCTGCAAAAGTTAGTATTTCAGTAAGAGCCAGTTCCTCAGCTGAAGAATCACCACCATCCCTTTGATGCCAGTGTGATCAATTCATTGCAAATCTTTACATCTCTGTATTGAACACAATTTATCAGAAGTATCTTTCTAACAAAAAAGCTTCATAGTGTCTCAATCCTCACTGTGAATTTTTCACAATTCCAGGTGCACTGACCTACTTTTAAGTGCATCCATGTGAATACTGCTTGGCTGTGGTCATATACTATAAATTCTTTATGTCTTAAGCAGCATAAAAGAGCAAAGGTATGAAATGGGTGAAAAAGTCTGAACAGACCACAATCTTGCTCTTTGGAAGCTTTATTCTCTCAGCTAAGTAATTTCCAGAAATAAAAGTCAATATGCCTTAACTGATACTTCCAGGGAAATGGAAATGCCTACACATACTAGAGAGAGCCAAAATAAATAGCTAGGCACTTATATTCCTCTGTAGACCTTGAATTCTTCCATCACTTTTTATTATACTGGAAACACTTTAATGACTAAATTGATTATTCAAAGCAGTGCATTTTTCCAGAGAGACTGATATGTTAGAAAGGGTACATTTACTTTTATGAAGATGTTTGTAAAGAACAGGGGTAGGCAAGTGAAGAATTTGCATATTTAAGACTCAACTTTATCAAAATGATATATTTCTTTAATCTTCCCATGTCAGATCCATTAGTGGCAGAAACACTACCAGACAATCTGACAATGTTGGAGAACAGACTGGATTCTTTAATGGTGCCAAAAGCAGAAGATTCTATTCCTTTAAAAGTTAGGGTTAAAATATAACATAATACTTGTGATTTAACTGTACGTATGACCTGCATTACGCAGGATTTACGGTGATTTTGCTTGAAAACTTTCCTGCCTGCAATGTCAAACATAATTCTCACTTAAGCTCTCTGCTTCACAAGAATGTTTGAAGGCTTATAGAGCCTTCCAGGTATAGAGCACAATTAATACCTGCATATCTAACTGTAAAATAGAAGGGATTCACTAATACGTTGAGAAAGGAGGAGTTGGAAATTTAAGCAAGAAGCCCATCCTAGCAGCCCCAACAGGTATAATCCTGCTTAAGCCGCACAAGTAACTCACGTCAGAAAGCACCACAGAACCAAACCCCTCCACCATCAAAAAAAAACAAAAAAAGGAAAAAAAAACACACTGAATGTGGACTGGAAAAAAAATAGCATCTTTTAAATAGTCAAGAAACAAAAAGTCTTTGGTATCAGGAGCCACATAAATGAATGAGATTATATAAACAAGTGAAACTATTAGCCCTGGTACTTATTTCCTTATATAGGAAAATCTGCAGTAACCTTCCCATTTGAAAGCAGCTGCAGAGCAAAGTACAGTGAAAGTAATGAAAGAACAGCCAGATTCCTAAGGATTCAACAAACGTAAAAGAGGCCCCATCAAGCAGTTAAAAGCCCTGTCCACAGACTTTGTTATTTTAGGCTCTGATTCAGAAAAGTACTTACAGATATTCTTAATGGAGGTTCTCATATCCTTAAATTAAGAAACTTGCACAAATGCCTTGTTAAGTTGAGGTGTTAAAATATATATGTGTGTATATGTATTTAATCATGCACATACATCTCAAAAACAAACAAGGAAAACTGGTTTTAGCATTTTTTACATTTCTTATGGATAGGGCAGGCAGAGAAATCAAAGCAGTCCAAGATTTAGGCATGTGTGAGCAACCAGAGCGTGCCTCACTGCCCTCCCAGTAATTATCACTTTTTGTATAAGCCCACACAGGTACAAACGTTTTTTTTTTCTTTCCACTAACAGGCACTCAGAAACATAGAAGTTTTTATGCCACATTCTTTGCAGAGAGATTGTGTTAGAGAACACAGGAAGGCACTTGCTTAACCACTAGAGATTATTGCTCCCCATGGAAAGCTCTGAGCCTTTCAATTCAAAATAATCCTCACACTAGGGAAATGGGAATTGCAGAGCCTGGAGCCTTGATCCCAAGGCTTCCTTCACTTGTATCCGCCACCAAGGACCAGCTGGGTGCGTGCATAGTAAAGCGTGTGTTTCACTAGTTGCCAAAAGTGAGTAACGCACAAAGTCTCAGCAATCTCACTCTTGGTCTGCAACAGATTTAGGATCTCTTCTTGGGTCAGTGTTATCCAGCTGTCTCTCCCTGACCAGACGCTGCCGGCAGCGTGCTGGGCGACCCAGCGGCCAGCCTGGCTCCAGGCGGCAGGAACACACCACCACCTTCGCACTCGTGAGGATTAATGACTTTTCTCTGGCTTGCCTTCACCTTAAAGAGCAAACAAACTCACTCGCTCAACCTTAAACAAAAAGCCCAACCAAACAAAACTACACCACACACTGCTGTTCCAAATGACAATAAATTGCTAGAAACCACAATTCCTTTAGCCAAAGCTACCAGAAATCTTAAACTAGGCCTGGAAGTCTACTGAGATAAAAAGGGGCTGAGCTAGCCTTTTTTTACTGCAGTAAACTTACAATTATCTTCTAAATACTTTCCAGGCTTTTTTCCCCCACTATCTGGTAGGCTTTTCAGACCTCTTTCATGGATGAGTTTGTGACCACTGATTGAAAACTCTCTCCAGAGACAGAAAACAGAACAGAAATAAGACATAAAATATCACTATTAACTACAACAAACACCTTCCAATGCTCCAGATTAGAAGTTGGTTTAGGAATATAACTAGAAAGATATCTGCACTTGGATCTGAATTGTGACATTTTTACATCAGGAGCATCAGTACAAGAACCCAAGTAATTGAGGGTCCAGTCAACTCTCCAAATACAAAAAGTTTGATTATTTCCCAAGGGACAGGGCAGGTGGAAAGCAATATTTAAAACACATCATTAGTTTTCACAGCATCAAGAAGTAGGAACCTAAATTAAACACCATGTGACAGTGATTACATTCACCAGCACTAGGCAGGCACTTTTCTTTCCCATGGTTTCCCATTCATATTTGACTTCAATCCATTCACACTAAGAAAGAGAGACTCTTTAATAAGGAAAGCAAGAAAATCTGCTCATCCAGCCATGTATTTAATAGATGTCAGTTACTGCCCCTCATCTTCACCAAAATCTACTTATATAAAGAAGCATTTCTTGCTTTTGCAAATGTCCAAGAGGCTTCAGCTGTGTTATTAAACTAAAGTCATGATGATATAAACCCCAGCAATGTAACAGTATAAAAATAGTACTAAAGAAGTCAGGCAAACTTCCTTTGATGTTTCATAAATCATGACAGTATTTTCAAGCAAAGAGAGAAAAAGTCAACTTCAAATTGTGCTCTAATAGGTACATGTGTAGTCAAAGTCCAAAGCAGATATTACAGCACAGTAAAGCTCCCTGGAGTAATTTGCTGCCTGGATGTCAAAGTAGTAAAGAGATCCTAGCAACATATTGGGTGTAGCTCTCCTTTCACCCCACAAAACAGCCACTTCTATCACTACCAGATGGTGCAACTCTCACTCTGTAAACACTGGAAGGAAAATCCAACAGAGGCAAATCTAAAAATAGGAGAAAGACTCGGAGCTTCAGATCCTTATCTTGGAGCGAGATTAAAACAAAGGGAGTTTTCTTCCACATTCCTGCCAGGCTCTCTAGCGTGACTTGATACCATTGTGCCTTTTAGCAGCAGCATGAAGTTTTTTCTAATTATCAGCAACTACAAAAGTAGTGAATAATCTTCCATTAGAAAGGGAAAAACCACCAGAATTCTGGCCTGCGGCTTAAACTATACACGGCTGTTAAATGCCCAGTGCCAGCAGACTTCTGCCCAGGGCACTACAAATCCAGAAGAAAGTGAAAGGAGTTCTGAGCGGAAGGACTGGAACAGACAACAACCTATGTGCAGAAAAGCACTGGCATATATTTGTATCTCTTTAACATTCATGTTCATTTAAGCGAAGGCTTACGGTCAAGTGCTTTGTTAAATCAAAGGCCTCCTATCTCCCCCTGGATTTAGGGTGGATCTTTCTCTACCTCAGTCTCGTAGATTCCATCTGGGTTTTCTGGACTAGGTATCTATACAATAAAGTCCAGTAGATTTACATGAAAACTACAAACACTCGAACACGGTTTCAACAGCACAGGCAGCCAGCTGCTGTCTTAGCAAAGGGAATTACCAAAAAAAAAAACCACCAACTACTGGGCTTGGAAGGCTCCTTCAAGTACCTCTGTAATGAGCAAAGTCATGCGAGACATCAAGAGAATGGCAGTACAGATTTGCAGTGTTCAAACATCAAGCTGAAAAGAAACACTATCAAATATCATAGCCATTAAGAAGGTTCACCCCTAATGTCAACAGGCTGCTTTCATCTCAGAGCTGTGCTCAGCACTACTGCAGGCTGTTGAGCAAATAACGTGTGTGGCATGAGGGAAATAAAGCCTGCTGTAAAGCAGGAAAAATAGGTTTGGGCTCCCAGCCCACCCCAGGGACAGCAATGTCCCATTGAACGTGAAGGCTCTAGATCTTGGCACCTAACTGCCAAGTCCCAAATGAAGTCAAAACCCTAGGAGATCTGGTGGCTTAGGCACCACTGAGACTTCATCTACTACTGTGGAGAACGGTGGGCTTTTCTTCTTGAACTCCAATTCAGATAGATAACCGTGCTAGAGAATCAGGGCTATACAAGCTCAAAAACGTTTTTACAAGCGCAAAGCTTTAAATCAGTCAGGGAAGCTGCATGTTATTTTGGAAGACTTTGTTACTACAAGCCTCAAAACTCAGCACAATTGGACATTATGTACAAGTTTTGACAAAAGATGCTCAAGGTGCTTGGAATATCTGAATGTGGAAAGTCCACAATAAGAAATCCTGCCTGCCTAACCCATGGCAAGATGGAACAGTTCTTGGTGCAGGTCAGAAAGAGATCCAACCCTTAGCCTACTATGCAATTTCATAGCAGTAAGGCACATGTCTGGGCAGAAAGTGGCCCCAAGCACCACTATGTTAAATGCATATATTTCTGCTTCATGCCAGGCAGCTGGACTATCTCACTGAGAAGTTAAGAAAGCAGCAGAAAGTACCACCTCAGGGTTTACCACAAACACTTGTACACCAAGATAAAGTTAGAAAACATCTGTACTTCTACAAATTACTCTAGGTAAGTAAAATTAAAAGCCTGTCAACAAGAAGTCCAGAACATTTATGAATTACATCCATATTAACTGCTGTTATTTAACAGAACAGACTGCTCAAAATGCATCAAATTTTAACCAGTTTTGGCTGGAAACAAGCTCAAAGGACCATGTCCAGGCTTTACATTCCCGTGGAACTCCTTCCGTATAAAGCATTTTCTAACCTTCCTTCCCAGCAGGCACGTAAATGCTCAGTATTTGATTATTTTACCTTTCAGAAAGCTGTCGAATCTGAGGAATCCCCATGTATTTGTTGAAGTGCTCTAACACATTCACGACACCTTGGAGGAGGTTGGCAACCTCTCCATATTGTCTCCTCCTGGTCATAGCCCTGTAGAGGAAATTGGAGATTTACAAAGGCACGTTTGTTGAAAATCTTGGGTGGTAATTCCAAAGGTTACCTCATCCTTGCTGGATCATGCCAGTCCCTATTGACATTTATTTTTCTAAAATACACAACTCTTCATTAACATTCCAATACAGCATTACAATTTCATTCAAATGATGCTAAAATAAACCAATCCAACATACATCTAACAATGCTTCAAAAAACATAAATGTCAAAAGCAATACTTGGCAAAGAATATGTAAACTACTGAATGCATTCACTTCCCAGTATGGGTCCAAAGGCAGCAAATGCTTTTCCACTATAACGACCTGAATTAAGCCATTTGTCATCACACACAAAGTGCGAGTTAGAGCTTCACGGGGAGCAGAATCATTATGCTGAAAAGCTATTAGCCTCAACTTTTCTGTTAATAACTTTCGCAGGGAACTGAGAGAAAAAAAGTTTATTTTTTCCCTCATCCATTAGCTCATTCCAGTGGAGACAGCAGCTTAAGTAAAATTTAATTCTAAACACTTAGCAACCCAGTGTTCGTGCAGAATTTACTACAATCCAAGAACAGTCTGTGCCTGTGTCTTACAAATTCACAGATGCAACATGTAAAAACCGGATTGCCTTAGCCAGTGTGTTCCTCAAGCACATTAAAAAACACAGAAGACTATTGGGAACATGTGGCCTCAACTCCATACATACTACAAGCTGTAAGGCTTCTCTGAACTCATTCCTCTCAGGACTAGAGCAGACCTTTCTGAAAAGAGATTTCATTCTGGTTTAAAACCCAAGACTGACAAGAATCTCCCCAAACCCTTGAAGAGCATATTCTTAACGAGGATGCTGGATTGCATTACTCTTTAATGAAGTAAGACACATTTCTTATCACCAATGATCAACACCACAATTAAGCAACTGATGTTGCAAACCCTTAGACAAAACGCTATAGGCTGCCCATCACTTCGAGTAATAGAGCAAGGATCGGCCAAAGTCACAACTGCAGTCTGCAAGCAAACTTTCCTCCAGAAGAACAAGCAGCTGTTACAAATCTACTCAGAGCTGGTCTAGAGAATTCGACAGTTGTGTTAAAACATCACTAAAAATACACATGCTTACTCCAGTGAATCCACACCCCCTGCCAGCATATGCAGGTGATTGAGGGTGGTGATGGAAGTGGTCAGATGACGCTTGGCATGATCTAGCTGCTTGATATCCCGTGTGATTTCTTTAACCTAAGGAATGCAAAAACAAGAGTCTGGTTAAATATCAAGCCACAGTAGCAATGTTTTAAGGAGATAAGGGCTCTCTCCTCCCTTAGGGACTAGAAACATGACAGCTCTACAGCCAGGCTAACACAAGGACAAGGACACAGGTTCCACAAACACTATTGGATTTTTCGATCTACAACACATTCAACAGCCATTACCAATCAGTCAGTAGTACCACAGACAAAAATGCTTTCTTTCTAATGAAAGCTAGAAGCAAAAATAGCATGCCAGTCTCTTTCCAAGGCTAGGAAGAAACTGCTACTCACCATTTGTTCTGATTTTTCAGCTTTGTCTTTAATATCCTTAATTTTACCAAAGAGTTGTTGAATTGCTTTCTGGGCTTCCTCTAGAGCCTAGAAAAGAAGCAAAGAGTAGAAAGAATCCATTCAGCCTTCACCTTTTAAGAAATATACAGTTGCTCCATTCAACAACCTGGACTGGGGCAGTGAAGGGGAGCTGCTCTGTTACAAAGAAAATATGGTTAGCACATCAAAAGCCAATATGTTAATACTTTTATACTGGGATTTCAATCTGGGTGGACCAATGTTTCAGTATTCATTTTACAATAATGCTCTGAAAATCTGACCGATATTTTCTAAGAAAGTACTTCTATGTGATACGAACTGAAACATCAACAAGTTTAAGGTTACTGTACGAAATTTCTAAGTGCAGGAAAAAAAGGTAAACTTCTACTGATCAATATGTCTTTAGACAGGGAAAGAAAACCTCTACATTATGACAAGCACTGAAAAAACTTCCTAATGATGGTATGTTTTTGGTTTATTCCAACTTTCACTTCTAATAGCTACACTGTATCACTGGTCCTGATATTAGATGCATCTTCTTAACTGCTCTTTTGTTGTTGAACTTTTATCTACAAATTTGGCACTGCAGTTCTTCTAAAGTCAAACCAAGTGACATAGGCAAAACTTCACTGAATTAGTAGGACATCATCCTGCTAAAAAGAAGTGATGCATGTTTTATTGATTCCTTTGATATGGACAATTCAGGCTTTTACCTACAGATTAAGGGGAGTGATTCTTCCTAGGCACAAAACAGAGTGCATACGTTAAGCAGTATCCACAAGAGAGCTGGGCACAGTAAGCAAACCTGGCCTGTCTTTTTGTACCATTTTTCTGTAGGTTTCTTGGGGCATCAGGTCTCCCTTAAACAACCATAGTGTATTCTGACCTCACACAACCGGTGTGAGCTTCGTATGGATGCCTCAAGCAGAGCCACATGTCCAAAATCAGACACCCAAAATCTGGTCTCTGAAGTAACTCAACATGTTGTGCCTTCTCAGTCTGGCAATAATTTCATCTCCAGCTCCACTTTCTTTCCTGCAGTTAAGCAAGCTTCTATTCTTCTGTTTTTATATCCAGTCCCATGACCAAGGTTACAATACTAGCTACAAAATCCTTCAAATACATTTCCAAATGAAGATGTGTTAAATTTAATAGCAAACTGTCCGCCAGGAGGTTTTGCTGGAACATAGCTACATTATAATAAAAGTATAAAAGTTGGAAACATTTTATAATTCATTTTCCAGAGGGGGGGGGGGGAAGTCTCCTCTGAAATATCTTTTGAATCATGTGAAAGTTAACACTTTATCTATCAGCGTCACACAGCTATCACATAGCATATTCAGTAAATGAACTGAACATTTAAATGTGCTACAGGGACAGCTATATTAGGAATGAACACCTCCACCTTCCCTCTAATTTGGCTGCAGCCTAGTCACTATTTAGAATAGTTGTATTCCATTCAAAGGCATGTGGATTAAATAAAAACCAAATGCTCTTTTCAACATATTTAACTACTGCCTCTGTACTGAGTGCCAGACCATGGAAGCGGCAGATTACTCAAGTGGACTATTAAGCAAGCAGCAAATGCCCTGCACATTCTGAGATTTGGATAGGTCTGTAGGGGAAAAGAAAAATCCTCAACCTGAAGGTCTTCACAGATGCCAGCTGCAATGTTTCCCTTTGCTTCAGCACTACTGTTAAATGCTAATTTCTCTGCATGATCCCAAGAAAGGTCAGAGCTGCTGAATTCTCTGAGAAGAAAAGAGGGTTTAGCCAGCCCACAAAAAAGTGTCTCCAAAAGGAGACATTATTCAACTAGCCTCCTCCATCCCCAAAGCCAAGGCAATCTCACAGAACTCCTTCAATATTTGGATCACCTCAAGCCAACTTTCGGGAACAGAAGTTTGCTCAGATTGTATACATGTGAAAAAACTACTGGGAGACACGCTACGGAGAATTGGCCGTAGGAAGCCCAGGGAGGCCCTGCAAGCCATGCGGCACATGGACCAACGCAGAACACCCAGCAGGATCACTCCCAAATTCACAACGCTAGCTCGCCCTTCTGAAACAGGTCTGATTCCTCTCTCTCCTCTCCCACAGAGATCAAGTTTTTCAAATACAGACTCAGACAACAGTCACAGCAACTCTCTCGTTTCCGACACATGATCGCCAAGCTGTGTGGTGAGACCTTCAGCCATTCACCACAATCCTTCCCTCTGGTGGTAGCACCTCTAACCTGTTTTCCAAGAAAGACAGCATGAGTTGCTACTTTAAACATCAATATTCAACTCAGAAGGTCGTTCATTCTCAACAGCCTTCAGAGACCAAGAGCTGGGTAAACAACACAGTGAGCAAGGATTTCCATCTCGGTTCTTCGGGCAGTTTTACATTAAAATCCCTATCCACCAAGGTAAACTGGGCTATCCATCTTCTACATGAGATAAAGCATCCTCTACCTGAACACAGGGGCCTTTTCCAAAGTAACTGCACCATAATTTATTTTCAGAGATTGGTCCAAAGCAGGCCCAAAGAGGATTTCTAGCTGTCCACATAACAGCAGTTTCCTCTTTTGTTCACTGTTAAGGAATCACACTCCATCTACATCTGTAACAGGTCAAGGTGCTACTTAATAGTAATAGTACTGTGACAAAAATCAGCAGAGGCTCTTTAGAAGAAACTGGTTCACGCCCAAAGAGCGAGTTCCTACTGCTCGCTGCTCTGCTCTCGGGCAGACACGCGCCGCAGCGGGCGAACGCCGCACCTAAAACCACCACGGAAACACTGACCCAATTCAAACAGGACGTTATTCCTGCATACTTAAAACTGCCAGAAATAAGGTGACCGGGTGTCATCCCCCGGTCCTGACGCTTCTTGCTTCCACCTTCTCAGAGACTGCAGAAAAACACAAGCGAGATGAGTGCTCTGCCCCCGTATGATGAATTGAAGAAGTCTGGTCTCCTGCTGCTTAGCAAAACAACATGGCTGTAATTCGGGAGAGAGGAACAGCAGCTGCCGTTCGGTTCGATTTTTACATCGCAGCTCTTTGAGAAGGCACGCATTTCCAGAACTGTTAAAAACCCACACAGAGAACTCAGCAGCAAACTTAATGGACTTGAGTAAGCCAGTATTGCTCATAAACACTAGTTTCATTTCTTAAGACTTGCTTCCAAATGTTGCTTAGCCATTAAGATATAAATCTTCAACTAATTCAGTAGCTACTCTCCTAAAAAAACTAAAAAACCCCACTGTATATTCTTATTTGAGCTGGAAGAAATGAATTCATTAATGTACTCTATTAATGTACTTAAGGTTTTTTTAAAATTATATATAGTTTATATTTAGAGATGAAGACTTTTTTTCAAACACATATGATCTGCTGAAATTAATGCTGGATGAAAATTTATTATTCTTTTAGCCAGAAGGACACCATCAGATAACTCTGATGGAAAATTCAGAAGCGACTCAAAAGCATTACTTGTTGGACAAAACCTACCATTAAACAATCTTAATGGTTCTTTCTAAAGAAACCAAATAAGTTTTAGGCCATAACATTCCAACTGCAGCATTTGAAAGTAAAGTACTGCAAGTAGAGGGAGGAAATTAAACCAACCAATAAAGGAAAAAAAAAAAAGTTCACCATCGTGGCCACTGCAAAGTTAGAGTAAAGCAAAGACAGCACGACCAAAGAAACACAAACCTTTTTCTTTTTAATCTTGTATTTGATAAATGATGCTCATTATTGAGGGATAAGAAGTTGACTTCTAAGATGTGATAATAGGCCTAATTAGTCAAGGTCTAACACAGAAGCTTATTACATTAACACTTATTCTCTCTCCCCTGTGAAATGGGAAATTGCGGACTTTGAGAGACTACCCTTCGTACTTGCTCAGAGTGCATTTTCTATCCAGTAAATTCACCATGCTATATACAATAACTGCTCTCTTTAAGACAGTGAATCATGAGTTTTAAAAGCACTTTCTTATTGCTTTCATTATTTTACTAATAGAGGATTTATTTTGGACAGAAATTCTAAAGTCAAAACAATATCATCAGAATTCTCTTAATCTGACATAACTGATTTATGTGGTTAACAATATCTGCTAATCTTCTGTGGCTTGACACAGGGTTCACCTTGAGTTATTAATTTACTGGTCTCCTCATCAGTGCAATGTGTGTATGGTACCCCAAAGGGCTTACAAACTTTGGGTTATTATATTTCCTTTCCTAAAATAGCAGGTCATTTCAGGGGCAAAGGACCACTAATAAATAAAAAGACTGGATACATAATCTGTTGCGGTTATGTGAAACAAGGATGTTGAAATTAAGGTTGCGATGTACTGGAAAAATACCATATGACTCTAATCAACAACTGAGCCTGCAAGCTACAATTAACCCATCAGCATTATTTATTACAACTTCATACAACCTCCACGGTCTCTGAACTTCAGGCTCCAGCTGAGAAATACAGCATCAATAGGACGCTACTGCCCGAGAGGCAGGGCTATCCGTCGGCAACGTCTTAAGAACGGCTACTGTTGCTTACTCAAGCTTCTTGTTTCGTGTTTCTCCTTGGGGTACCCTAGCTCCTCTGACAGCTGTAAATTTAGGAAAGAGGGCAGAACCGGCAACAGGGCTAGAGAATCTAAGCAAAAAACACTCTGTACAAGAGAGGCTTTGGCTCTGGTTCACTGGTCTCCTCCTCTGTTTGCAGCGTATTTATGATCTCCTGTCTCGGCATGGGTTCAGGACACCTTCCAGCTGCAAGAGGGAAGCAGGAGACAGCAAGGTGCCTCCGCCTGGCACTGCCTAGCCCCAGGGCCGGCAAGAGCAGGGCTTCAAAACAGACTTTCTTCAGCCAGTTCTTCTGAAGGGGAGAAGGGAATCTTCCAATTCAAGCACATGACAGATTTTTAACTAGCTCCATTTCTCAGGCAATTTGCATTTATACAGCAGAAGCTCTCTTGTTCTTGCGTAAACAGTAGTGATTAAATGTAGGCCACCGAGAGCTAAGGCATGGGAGATGGAGGACCTAACTCTGTAGCTCAGAGCTGGAGCCAAGGTAAGCTGGACAGAGCTACGCAAGTTTTCATTAAATTCTTCAAAGTATGGAGGGAAAAGCATAGCAGACTAATGAACCACAGCTCTTCAACCTTCTCCACCTTGAGATGCAACAGGAAAACAGTCAAGCCACTACTGTAGTACAAAACTTAAAAACAGGAATTTAGAAAGATTGCCTATGGAGTAAGGTCAATCTGCACATCATCAGTTTTGTCACCTGTTTACATGAGGTCTTCCACACAGCAACAGTAGAAAGAAAACGCCCCCAAGCAAGAGGTGGGATGAGGCCAAGCCTAGCAAAATAATAGTGACGTGAATTTTTAATTGACTAGATTTAAGTGACACATCCTTTAAAAGCCAGGGTTCTAGCCACTTACAGTAACAGTCACATCAACAACAATACAAACACCATCAGCAACAATATTCAAGCCAAAGAACATTTTGGGGTGTTACAGTCAGTCTCTCCAGATCCCCAAGGCCATGGCAAATGGGGGGGATGCAGCATCCTCCTTCCCTTCCCCGCCTCAGGCACAGCTCCTGCTGCCTCATCCTGCCAGTCAGGCCCTGACATTCCCTTAGTGGGTGGGTGTGATTTCTAAATACCTCTTGATTCATCCTTGTGCATGTACACAGATACTGAAGCATTCAGAAATACGCAAACAAAGGAACCTAAGAGGGGCCCTTGTGTTACTATAAAATGCCATTTAATTAGGGAAAGAGCAAGCCTTCAGAGGTATTTTGCTTGCTTGGGAAACTCTGAGCTTGCAAACTACTGAATTAACATTGTTCTGTCCCCAGTAATGGTTAAAATACCTTGATAGCTTCCATACGCTTACTAGTGTTGTGCTAAAAACATGCTAGTTTTATTTGATTCTAGCCAGTATCTATTTCTATTGGATGTTATTACCCACATCAGAAAGCTGTCCTCTACTAAGTATTTTATAGACACTTGACATCTGCCAAATTCACAGCATCCAAATGTATTTTTAATGTTACAAATTGGGATGTGGTCAGGATGCTGAGAACTTAATGCTCCTGGATCTATCCCCATCCTTGGATACAGGGTGTTAATGCTCCTTTCATTTGCTGCCACACTTGCAACCCAGATCAATGAAAATCTAGACCATGCCTAAAAATAAGTTCCCATCCCCAGCTCTCAAAGGAGCCTCAGCTGCAGAAATTTCAAAGAGACCCTTGTACATTACAACCAGCCTAACAATTTCTGCCACTAAACCCTCATACAAATGAGTCCCTTCAGTCTGAGAAGAGGGTGGAAACATACTTTGAATCTCAAGCTTGTTTCATTTTATAGAAAACTCTAAAGTTTTTACTGCTAAAGATAAATCACAGTAGCTGAATCCAGCAGCGTCTGGATGTGAGGCTGTCCGCAGCCCTCCGCTTCGTGCCCCGCGACGGCGGCACATCTCTGCTGGCAGTGCCTCTGCCCTGGATGCTGGGTAACTAACTGCCCTTGCCACACACACTAGCGCACCGCCACGGGCTTCGTTTGATCTGCCACCTTACACACTAAACTCGCCTAGGAAGCCTGTAATTACCGAGGGCTGGATTCCCATCTGTCTGTTGACAGGCTTGCACACTGCAGACAGTATTCCAGTCATATCGGCAACACGGGAGCCGCGTTTGAATTACGTGGGGGGTAAGTTTAGCAACTGGCCAAGTTTTCGCTTCTCAAACTTTGCAAGATGAATTCGTTTGCAGGTTGAGGCCCTAGAGGCTAAGTATGGTGAGGAAAAAATGCACAACCATATCATGAAGCCCACAAATAGGGATTTATAAATGGAAATGATGACAGTTCATCAGCCATAGACATGGAAGCAACACAGCTGGAATAAGTATTACCACATGGACACACCAAAAAAAAAAAAAAAGGAGAGAGGAAAAAAATTAGTAGTATGACAAAAACTCCTGTCTGTTGTCAAGATTTCTATTTTCACGCTGGGCTTCTTGATTTGCTGGCAGCAAAAACAAAAGAGCACTGGCTATGGGACAGCCCAGTCTTACTCCAACTTGCAGTGCCTTTAACACCATCAAAAATAAAGCATGCCTTTTGCCAGCACAAAATGCAATCCATTTTCTAGCCCGAGGCTAGAGACAGCAACATAGCACATTTACTGCCTTTTAATATAGAAGTACAAGAGAAGGTCAAGCTCAGACTTGCTTCTGCCCTGAACTGGGCATTGCAGCAGATGGCAAAAGTTATGCCTGACCTCTTTCTACAGTTGCAGATGCCACCCAATAATCCGTGGCCAGGAGCCAAAAGATTAAACAGCACTATTTCTTCTTGGCATGCCATTTACCTGAAATGTTCTCAGTAAACATGTTTTAGGTTAGAAAAAGCTTCCTGTGTCTCTTAGATGGGAAGAGCATCATCCAACTGTCATAATTCACTTGGGGAATGTCTCTGAATCTCACTTTTGATTTATTTTGGCAGCTCAACTTTTGTTTATTATTCATTGGCTACAAAAAGCTTAAGGATATTATGGGACTCCAGTAACTGGACTGAAGTCTTACAGAATCTGTGACATGGCCTTTTTTTCAAATAAAATTAAACAGCTGAAGACACTATTCAACCCTCCCCACCTCAAAACATGAAGTAAAAAACTAACATTTGTCTGTTCATATTTCAGAATAATGATCTACTCCTCAGAAAATACGAGATAAAATTTAGCCATGTAGGAGAGAATATCATTTAGAGGCAGTGCCTGCAACATCAGGGACTTGGGCAGAGAAATGCCTGCACACACTTTTCAGACCTTAGGCTTAATTAGTTTTTAAGAGATCTTACCACAATTTTCCTTGCCCTATTGCCCACACAGACTTAGTCAATGCTACCTCAGCAGCAGAGGTGAGGCCCCAGCATTCGAGGTACTGTAGACACTCTTCCACGCGAACCACAAGTGCCCAGCTCACACACTGCAGCCAAGGAAGCAGTGTGCAATTTGATGCCTGGAAGACAGCATTTCAATAAAGGCAAAAATAAAACCAGGTGTCTACAGCAGGTGACCTGAAAGCACTGACTACCTCAGTTTAACTTAAATCTTAACCTGTAGCCAAAACAGCTGTCTCCACACAAACAAGTGGAGATAGGAGACAAGGCTGAAGCAACAGTGCTGCTTTTTAAGCATGTTTTATGCAAACAGTGCACAAAAAACTCTGCTGGCCAGGCAGACACTGCCTGTTACCCAGCACTTGTGGAGCTGCGGAGAGGACGAGCCGCTGGCGCCAGTGACGCTGCCTGCCAGCTGCAGCGCTTGACGAGGCTGGGAGGAGGGAGGCCAGAGCAGACCTCCCCGCTGCGGCTACGGACACCGCTAGCTAAGGGGGCACTCGGGCAGCAGGGCAGCACCACATCCCACTCCCTGCCACAGGCGGGGCCCGTAGCACTCGCTTCCTCTGCTGACCATCCATCTTCATCTCCTCCTTCCTCCCTGTATCGATTCTACATAGTATTTCCTGATCTCTGTCAAAAGAAAGGGAAAAAAAAGCCAAGAGAAAGTATTTCACATCCTTCCACCTATGACCTTGTCAAACCCAATAATCCGTGGACATTTTTCTATGCAGACGCATCCTCCTCCTTCCACAGGCTTAAACGCTGCCAGACGCCGCGGCACACACGCAGGGCAGGGAACGCCGTCTAAGCCTCACCCCAGCTGCAGGGCCGAGACATGTTTATTTTTATGTGCAATGAGAAAAGACAGCAATGGTTACCAAGGTAAGGGATGGCTAATTAAACTCTCTACTGATGCACTGGGTTCAGGCTGGGCAGCAAGAATATATTTATATTCTTTAACCACAGCAGCTGCCACCTCTTTTCTTGCACTCCTGTACTTAAGAAAAAAAATATATTACTGTTCTCAGAGAGCAGAGCAAAGCAGTGGGAGCCAATCAAAGCAAACCAAGTTATTAGACCAGTGTCTTCAGCCATGAGACACACACAAGGCTTTCCCAGTCCAGAACACATTCATTTCCTCCTTTTAGTTAACACTTTGTTGTAGCACCAAATAAGTCAGAACACTAATGTACTAGGAGATACTAAATGATAAACCAAGTTGCAGAGATAGAGGCAAAGGGTTAAAATAGTCTGAAAATACAGAGGCTACTTTATTACAAAGACATTTGGCTTGATAGGTGAGGTAACTTCAGCCACAAAAACAGCAAAGGCATGTCAGCAACTGTCAGAAAAAATATAGCCAGTCCATGTAGAAGGTTTGGCAATAAACAGAACTGAAGAGTGACAAATAAAAATGCACAGAGTGCATTAAATGCTCAGTGGAAAAATCTATGGGAACGTTTTATCCTACACTGTAGGGCAGAGAGAAAAGCATGGTGCAACTGGACTACAGCTCATAGCAACGTCAGTCCAGACTCCAGTTCAGCAGCAGATTCGAGAAAAACTTTACAAAGGAAAAAAAAAATCAGAGAGCACTGGCTCCCCAGAAAAGGCAGGCACAGCCTAAGCCGCACTGTTACAAGTGAACCACAGCAGCTTCTGCATTCCCAGCCTCTCCCGAGGCAGCAGAAATAGCCCCAGTCTGGGACTCCCAAGGAAAGTTTTGTTACACCCTGCAGTGGAATGTTCCACCCACGACTGTTGTTTCCTCCCAGAAAAGGATCATTAGTGAGATAATTTCTGAAGTTAACAGTATTGTCTACACACTTTACAGAAATATCGCACCAGGAAGGGGAAGCCAAATGAGCCAGATTATTTTAAGGCTTTTTGCATTTGGAGGAAATTCTAGGGCAAAGTTTCAAAGAGGCAGATGCTTTGAACTGCGAACTGCTACGCGCTATGGAGAGGAGTGTTCCAGTCTTCAGTGCTGTTTAAAAATAAAGTCAATCAAATAAATACGGCCCCAGAAGAGTTATTTAGATTTAGAATCTGCTTTTTCAGCCACTAAATACTATTCCATAGGTACACATGTATGTGATCAAGACTATTTGGGAAACTGCTTAAAATACACTACAGAAAGCTGCTCCTGCAACCCTCTCGCGCACACACTCACGCAGACTTGCTCGAGCGCCCCGACGCACGCGAACCACAAAAACGCTACCCTCAACAGCACAAGTGTGAGCGCTGCCGGCCAGCCTGGACAGGAGGGCGGCTCGCAGGGAGCATCACTGCTAAGCTGCAACTAGGAGTCTGACCCTGCAGCCCCCCGGGGCCGCTTCTCCTGCGGGGGCTCGGGGAGCCCACTGCCACAGCTGTAAGCTACAACTCACCTCCGGCCTGACGGCAAGAACAACCCGAGGCGCTGCTCAGACCCCTCTCCTCCCTTACCATCGGTTAACAGCAAAAGAGGCTGTTATCCTGATCTCAAAACCGAGGCTGGGCCCCCCTCTCCTGGCAGCTTTGGGAGGTGCAGCTCTCAGGGAGGTCGACTGAAGCACTACTGCTCCTCAGCACGAGGGGAGCCCACCTTGCTGGGCTCTCCCGTCAAATCATCCCTTCCTCAGAGGCCTAGAAATCTGTTCAAAGTCAAATAGCCTTAAGTTCATCTTCCAGACACCTGCCTGGCATCACTGCTTGCCAAATAGACTATCAAAAAAGCTTAGTTGATAACTCCCAGGCCCCGGCGCTCGCTTTAACCAACAGCCTGCATCAGATTCCAGCTCTCCTGCTCAGTAACTGAAGCTGGCAGGAGATGGGAACAGACAAGGCCGAAGCTCCCAAATCAGCTTCTCCCCCCGCCACAGTGCACGTTACGGTCTCGCGCACAAGGACAGAAGAGGCAGCAGCCACCCACGTCCACAACCCTGCCTCTACCCAGCACACCCAAAGGAGGTACGGGTACAAACGAGCGAACCTCAGCAGGGACCCTCACCTGGCTTGCTTCGACTTACATAAAAACTTTTATTTACCACTGCATGCAAAGTTTATGACTCTTTAAGAGGGAAGTCAAAGACTGAAAGGATGTACGGAGAACAAATGATATATATATTTTTAAGAAACAAGAACAGCTCTTCTAGCTCTGATACCACACAGCCAGGCAATTCTGGTTAACACTGATTTCTGTTGGCACTGTATGCTGTTGGGAAAGTATGTGACTAAAGGAGAAGTCTTTCGGAAAACTCCAAGGTCTAATCTTACCGTATTTACACAGCATCCTGAGCTCCCACCGAAATTCAAGCAGTTGCAACTGAGTTCCTATTTCCTTTTTAGAGGGCACACTTTCAGGACAGACTTACATAGCTGTTCCTGGGTCTCAGTATATTGAGAGATGCAAATACACTACAAGATAGGAATGGCTTTTTCAAAAGCTAGTCCATTGTGAGTAACACATACTACAGGCTAGAGATCTCCTATGGTAAGAAACCACTATACAGGGGGAAAGTATCTAAAGTTTAAATTTTTTGCTGTGGTGGTTTTGAAACTTTTTTGCAAACCTATCACAACAGCTGATTGCCAACTCCTTTATTAGTCAATGGTGGTTTGCAGCTCTGGTAAATACAACAAAATGCAAACTTCCACGTGGGCTTCCTAAGGGAAAGGAAAACACAGGATCACACTGTCTATCCCTGTGTATGCTTCACTCGTATTTCGCAGGGAAGTATGGGTCTTGGAACTACTGATTTCCTATAGATTTAACAAAGATAAAAGAGTTGAAAAGAGAATCTGTGTGCGCTCCCCCACAACAGAAAGGTCACAGCTGCAGCTCTATCCTGACAAGACAGCAGAGCCATTAGAACAAGACCCTGCAGAGCAAGGAAAGTCCTTTCAGACAGGCCCTGTTCAGGACAGCCAGCAACAGTCCAGGTTTTAAGAATAGAGAGAAGAAAGCATGGAAGATATTAGGGGAACAAATGAAAGGGACACAGCAGCTCCTCAGATGGATCACTCATGAGGGAAAAAAAAAAAGCCTGAAAAAGGTTACAAGGAACTAGCTAGGTATGAATTAAATAAAGTGGACTCTGGGGAAGGTATT
The DNA here is from genome assembly GCF_028389875.1 of Rhea pennata. Lineage (NCBI taxonomy): Eukaryota > Metazoa > Chordata > Aves > Rheiformes > Rheidae > Rhea > Rhea pennata. The sequence continues at coordinate 4,192,505 of NC_084682.1, forward strand.
TATCATAGGACTAAACTACAAACTACTACCAGAAAAGGTAGGGAAAGATTGGCATTGCTTTTGCAATGTTTACTGCTGTTACAAAAAAAACATCCTTACAATAACAGACTCCATTCCTAGCAAAGGATCTGCTTTTCTTAAGGACCCCTTGCTTTTAGGCATTTTGTAGCAAATTCTTATCATGCACTGGGAAATGAAACCCTTCCTCTTCAAGTGTGGGAAGAGAGGCCTCTCACATCATAAAACTTAACATTTCTAAGTGTCCTTGATTCCAGTGACACATGTTGGTAGAACAAAGGCACTCTTCAGCACAGGAACCGGTGGCAGGTGCTAGAGAGCAAGGTTTTCACCCCCACAATCTGCTATTAACAGGGCTGTTGTGTGATTAAAGGCTCTCTCACTTCCCCCAGGTAGCATGTATGATGAATTAAGAGAGTACCACTGAGACAGCAATTGTTTCCAAGTTTTCCTGCTGGGTTCTTCAGAGCCAGAGAAAAAAATGCCACCTTAAACTAAAATGCTATGTAAGCATGCCCCGATGCTGTAAGACAACCTGTTCTGCTGCCAGTCCATCCAGCCTGCTAACATCTCAGGCCTGAAGTTACTGACACTCCTTTGTCACTTTAAACCCTGACGCATGGTTTCCTAAGTCCTGCCACTAACAGTCCTGTTCCAGCAGTTCAGTATGAAACCCACACATGAATGAAATTGAGGACTTGGATTAGAAATGCTCAAAAGGTCCACAGCATTTCAAATATGAACAACTTTTTAGTGGAGAACTAACATTCTCAATAACCAAATGACTACAGTATTTGAGGAAGTCTGAAAGTGGAAAAAATTTGTCATGCCTCTGGGAGGCTGCCCGACCTTAGAGCACTCTGCATCTGCAGGTTTTGGAGTCTTTTTTTTAAACTGCACTTCTACCTTACACAGCAAAGCGAGGAAAAAAAAATATGAGCATTTGCAACTAAGTACAGCAGTGCTTGTGATTAACTGCAGTTCCAGACCACTTGAAAGGCATCCTACACAGACACCACACACACGCATGTTTAAAGGATTAACTTGGACAAAATTTCAATTGGTTCCTTTATAGCCAGACTAAATGAAGGCCTGTACAAAGATCTGCCTCTGCAGCACTTCAGAGAAGGATACTGTCCAAAACTGTCTCCACATGCTGTGGAGAACTTCAAAGGGAATACAGTGAGAAAGCACAGCTCTAACCAGCGCTTGCTGAATTTCCATAGTACACAAGCACTTTCATTACCCTGCAAGCCCAGCTGACTACAGCACTGCTTCTTTTACCTCTCTCACCACATTCATGTCTCCAATCAGCAGGCCCTGAAGAAACATGGGGCAATTCTCACCTACAGCTCTTCTCGTTCCCTCCTTTTTGCAGTCTTCTCTAAACTTGTCACCCTTGTACATGCCCAAAAGGCTACAAGAGCACCAGCTTTCCCTGGTTGATACCACCAATCATATCCAAACTCTCCCCCTCCAAGTACTGCACTAGTTTCCACTTCTGCCTCAGTCTCAGTAACTGCCTCCCCACCCAACTTCTCATCCCTGCACAGTGATCGCAGGCAGCACTACTCTTGGGTAGGAGCAGCCAACCTGCCCTGCCTTACGCTGTATCCCAAGCACATCCCCAGTTTAGGAGCAGTACTTGGTGAACTACACAAACACTAAACTAGCTCTGCAGGGAGAAGTAAGCAACCCATATTTTCAACAGCAATATCAAGGCATAGGTAAGTGGAAAAAAAAATCACTGAAGGCCACAGACCCTTTGGCAGAGTTAAGATTAGAAATGAAAAGCTGTTTGTTTTTTTTTTCCTAGCCCTAGACGCAACATTCTCCTCCAGTAAAATAAACTCTCTATATCTTTGTGAGTACAAGACTGCAGAAATAAGTCTGTTGGAAGTCAGCCAACTATGAACGTTTTAATCTGTCCTTTTTCTGTTCTCTGTTCTCTATGTCCAGATTGCACTGAAATTCTTTTTACACAACATGCATGAAAAATTGTGAGACTGAGGAAGAACAGCTATACTGATCGCTACCGCAGCAAAAATTGGAAAACACAGGCAGTTTTGCTGGTAAGGGAATGATCATCCCTTCCCAGCAACCCATTCTTAAATCTAGCATAAAAAGATAGATCACTGTTGGTCCTGAAGAAAGCAGCAGGATTAACAGCTCAAGCCATTGATGTTCCTGGTCTAAAACAGAACAGATGCAGGAAACTGCAGCATCAGGTGATGTCTCAACATCAGATTAGGCACAGACCAAGATCAGTGTCCACAAATAGTGGCCACGGCCATGATGTTCAATACTGTACTCTGAGCACACATCCATCAAGCAAAATACAAATGAAAACCTGATTACTGACTGCCAATTCATCTTGCATGAATCATTCAGCAATCAGGCTTAGTCACTAATGACGCAGGATATTTCAGTAAATGACCTAGTTAAAAGGCTAAATATCCTTTTACTGATCCTTACTCAATAGGAAATATGCTTGCATCTATTTACTCCTGTTCATTTGTGATTAGCTTCACAGTGGCGCAATTGCAAGCCTCCTGTTTCTGCTTCAGATTTTTAAATCAATTTCTCATTCACTTCTCTTTGCAGAGTGATCAGAAAGCATGTCAGAACAGCTGTTCAGTGAGCAGCTCACAGAGTCAAGGCAAGAGACAGTAGAAACACCTCTGTAACGATGACAGCAGGTTCCTGCCTGCCAGAGCCTTTTCTCAGTTTAGTAGCACAAGATGAGAACCTCTGGCATGTACCGGGATGAGATGCACATACCTGCCTGCCATCCTGTCCCACATTGGTTTGTCCTCTCACTACTGTTCGAATGTTGTCATCCAGCCTCCTGAAGAAGAAAATCTATAATGTCAAACTCATTCTCTATATGCATGACTCAAGCAGTTTGTAGGAATCTTGAGAGCTAAAAAGACCAAATAAAAAAAAAGCTGGTGCTACCAACACTAGACTCACATTTCTCTCTCTCTCTCTCTCTCTCTCTCTCTCCAGGACATCAATACCTAATTTAAAAGTCTTGCTCCAAAAATAGAATTTTATTTCTTAATTTAATCAAGGCTTCTTGCATTTCTCTTCTGTTAGCCAATACCTTCAGCTTTTCCTCATCAAACTCCACTTCTTTTCATATATTACAACACTTCTCAGTGTTTTCAGGTTGGCAATGCCAGACTGCACAGACAATGTAAGTATTTCCTGTGCACTCACACTTTTACTTTATACTCATAGTACCAAAAGTGACAATAAAAATTGCTAATTTGACCTCACAAACAAGTGATCTGTTTCCTGATAGTTTACTCAGGATTTTTTTTTTCCTCAGCTTTCAAACTGTACTAAAATGTGATACTTGCTGATTCTTAATTCATAACCTTTCAAAAACTCTACTTTACAACCCACCACAAGATCCCTGAAGGAAATTACTACACAGCTGGGAAAAAGCAAGAAAAAAAAAATTACAGTGAGATATTTTCATCTTTTCCCCCACTCTATTACATTTGAGCTTAAACCTATTCACATCTTCCAAGCAAATTATTTCAGATTATAGATATTTTCTATACTATAGCTAAACTATATATAAAGAAGCCTTAGGTGACAACCTGACTGCTCCACATCTGAAATGCAATGAAATGGAAAAGAATTTACCTTATTTTCAATCTGATTTTGTTCACGACTTCATCGATGTTTGCCAAAGACTACAATACAAAAACCAGAATTTAAAGGCATAAAACTTTTCTGCAGCTGTGATACCTAACACATTCTCAGGCATGGCACTTCACAAGGAGTGTAATAACACCTACTTTACTAACAGAGGAACTGAGACACAGGGTATCTTAGCCACCCTTCGGGTCACATAATGTACAGGCTGCAGGTCTCAGAGGCTCCCCAGTTCCCCTTCAGCAAGTAGGGTGCAGCCCTCCTCTCCTCTCCTCTTTCACTGCCTGGGCTCTGCCTCAGCCAGCAGGGATTGCTCCCTAAATGCCATGGTGACTGTGACCTCTAGCAGGCAATGGCAAGAGGGACCCTCCCACAGAACCTGGAATCCCACCACACCAGGGTAGAGGAGGCCTAGCTGCTGTTGGAGCTGGACAAGGGAGCAGACAACTGCCCCCTGGCAAAGGGGAAAAAAAACACAAATCAGCACCACCAGCAAGCTGAACAGGAACAGCTGAAGCCAGAATCCAGTGCTGCAGCAGGTCTTAAACACAGTAAAACCTGTGAAGGAGCTACCCCACAACACCCACTCTTCAGCTGCAGAAACTCCTCCCTTCCTCAGTTGCTTAGTCCAAAACTGCCTGTGGGATTGATTAGGGATTCACAAACTTGTGGTTGGATACCACCCCACAATGGTATCCATGAACCTTTTTTTTATAGCTCAAAAGAAACAACAGGATTAAAACACAGCTGACTAATGGCATTTCCACATACAATACTTGCCTTATTTGGCTGAAACCCCTGAGAATTCACCAATGCTAAATTCACAACAGTGATTCATTCAGGAGTCACAGCAACTTATGAAATTAATTGCAAGAGAAACCTTCATATAGAAGTAATTTCCTTCTGCAGATCAAGGCAGGACTTTCACTCCAGCAAAAACTCTGGCTATAGAGTCTGTATAATGACAGTGAATCTCACCAAATGCAAATATAAGAAGTGATTACTACTATAAACTTGCTACTCGCGCTGCTGTTTAGAAGAAAAGATTTGGATACAGGTTTAAGCATGTCCTCTGTCATTTACCATCAACTTACCCCTCACATCGAGGGGAGGACAGTACTATGAGCACTACTTACTTGCTCAGTGGGAAAGAGAGTATTAATATATTCCACAGCATTGAAGTCTGCTCTGTCCAGTGGATCTTGGCTGGGAAATACCTGAAGAAGGGAAAGAAAAACCCACAATTAATACATCAACTTTACACAGTACCTACCACTTTTAATCGCTGTAGCACTCGCTTCAGATCATGTTTAATAGCATTATTTTAAAGAATCTGTGCAGAGGGCAGCCAGGCCTCTGCCCAGCAGTAAAGGAGCTATGTTCTCTGGTGGTCTCTGACATTAAAATTCCTGCAGATATCCCTGTGTTTCTGCAAGGTGATAATATACATGCATGCTTCCAGATACAGCCCAAGCACAATCAGTCATGTGCAAGGAATTCCCAAGACACACAAACCATTATTTATGCATCCCAAACTATTTTGACGCTTTTGTAGCTGTCTGCAAATGAAACCCCTGCTGAAGCTTTGCCCTTATCTGTGCTTGGGTTTTGCAAGGCCCTGTGGTGAGAGGCAGAGGATTTGCTACTCAGTCTCGTAATACAAAACATGATGAATTAAGAAGCGATTGTACAAGTCCTCTGGAGACTTGGGTTTTGCCACTTCCACATGAAAAAGAGCAAGAGAAACAAAATCTGTTGAATGATTCTTCCCAGTCATGGGAATGAAAAGAGCAGCTGCAGTATAAACAGATTTCATCTGTCCTCAGAGTAGCTGAAATGATGCAAATGAGGCCATCAGGCTTTGCACTTCGCCCCCACACACTAAAACATGCTGCATTACCTACTTGTTACCATGTTTGTTCCTTGTTTACGCAGCCATCTGCTCTGCCCTCCGTGATCAAAACCAGGACTACTTCACACAGAAGCTCACCCCAGTCACACTGCAGCACCACCTCTCTGTATCATCCCAGCCACTTAGAGCCTTCACAAAGTCATCGTAAGAATGACTGATCGTGTGGGCACACACAGCATCTACATTTTAAAGAGTGAGAACAGTGCCTTTATGAGGCTCTTTAAATGAAAGCAACTTCTAGAAATAGGTCTCTTCAGTTACTTTCACCCAAAGACTAAAGTAGTTCCACAAGCACTTGGCCAGATCCAGAACCACTCACATGGTCAAGAAAACTAAGGCAACAAGCAAGTGAACTGCAAACAGATCACACAGTCAAAGGGACAAAGTGCTGCTATCCCAATCAGTACATAACACCAGCTGCGCAGCGACAGATTTTTGTCCTGCCAAAGTCCGAGTCAGCCCCTCAGTTCAACCTGTCAATGACATCTGACTGCCAGATACGCTTCCCCTTCCTCTAGGAAGGGAGAAAATGAGCTAAATGATATTACAAACACCAAGAGGTTGCAGTCTCTCTAAGGAGAATCGCAGAACCACGCAGTATCATGAAGCTTTCAGTTACAAATGACCACCACATCCAGGGTGCTGGGATAGCTGAAGCAGATTCAGACACAACAGGCTGAACAGCAGAAGCAACAAGGCCACGAGCGAGCTGAATGCAGTAATATCACCAGGCACACGGATAATTTCACAGGATCCAGTGCAACTGGGCAAAGCACTAAACAAGCACGGCACTACAAAAACACCACACAGTGCACAGATCAAAACGAGGTCTCCCCTCTCCCACTCCTCCTTTTACAAGCCTGGAGAGCTTGCCTTTTTTCCAGTTACTCCTGCAGCCAAAGAGAAACAGGAGGTAAGGAAGAGGCTTGGACATCAGCCCACGTTAAGAGCATAAATGCAGTATCACAATCAGCTTTCCCTGCTCTGGGCTCACAGCTCCTGGCCATTCACACAGTGCCTGAGGGCACTCAGCTCCAACCAAAAAACTACTTATGTTTTACTAAACTAACATTCAGTTGGAGCAGATTCATTCCAGATTCCCACAAGAGTTAAAAGCAACTCAAGCAGGAGGTGCGATGGAAAACATGGGCTAGTTGGGAACATGCTCTCAAATCATAAGACAGATGTCGATGCTGCAGGCAGCTGTAACCAGCTAATGACATTACTACTCCTAGGTCTTTGTCACAAGCTGTCAACCCAAACAACTAGCCCATGTTTTTGCTGGAGCAATAGCCTGCATGTGCTCCTCATCCTGCTTCACGTAGGAGTCAGCTGAGCAAGTTCTGCTAACTGTACCAGAATGTGGAAGGTTTTGCCCAAAGCAATGTTCACAGTAGTGACAGGACTACTGGTCGGTGAATGCCAGTTAGGAACTGAGGAACAGCAGGATGCAGTGCCATCTTCAACTGCCTCTTCCCAATCAAGATTGGAATAGCTACCTACAGTCTTGTTATCTGCTAAAACAACTCAGCCAGGGATGTGATGAATTTTCTATTGCTCAAAAAGCTCAAGTCAAAACCATCTCTCTCTAAAGAGAGATGTGTGAGCTTGAAGAGAAGCTCTGTGCTAGACTAAAACATCACTAGGTGACTTCTTCAGCACTTTCCTGGATAAGTTCCACCTCTCCTTCAGGATCTGTATTTAATTCAGCAGTTCTCAAAGTTTCAGTAAAAACAACTCAACAGTTCACTGCCAGATGCACCAATCTCACAAAGAGACAGAACATGTGAGGTGCCTGCTTCGTGAAAACAGCTGAGTTCTGAAGTCTGTAACACACACAAAAGAATTCTCCTACCTTCCTTACCTTCTGATGCTGAGCTCACTTGAACAGCTGTGCCACCTATCACAATCTGTTCTACTGCTTTAGAGAGAGCCACAAAAAACAATCTACAAGCCCCAACACACAAGAGAATGAGAAGATTTATCCGTGTGGTACTTTGAGAGACAGCTGCTATTTCTGCATACAGATTCTTTACTACAGGAAAGAGCTCTTCAGGTTGAGGGGTTAGCTGAGGCTGGCACACATTCAGTCTTAGGCTTCGGTGGAAACACAATTTTTTTCCTCTAGTTGTTGTGGATCTTTTCTGCTGAGCTCTAAGAGCTGCTGAGGATTTTGAGGGGCACTGGAAGACGTGAGCTGCAGTATAACATAGACTGTAAAACTGTAACATAGGGAGACTCTCAGGCCATACAGACTTGCAGCAAACCACAGGCCTCGCAGCATCGACCTCACATGCCAGACGCTACAGCCGGAGCTACCGATTACCTGCAGCGTTACGATAAAATACGAGTTACCTGCCAGCAACCGCACAGGGCGGCGATCCGCGGCTGCTGGCGACGGAGCACCAGCGGGGCGCCCGCAGCTGAGCAGGGCCGCGGCCGGGGCCTCCCCACAGCGGCCTCCCGGCGCAGGCCGCAGCCCGCCCGCCCGCCCGCCCTGCCGGCCGCGGCCCGGCCTCCGCCTCCTCCCGCCGGGCCGCCGCACCTGCTCGATGGCCGCCTGCACGGCGGGCGCCAGCTCCAGCGCCGCCTCCAGCCCCGCCGCCAGCTCCGGCTCGTCCTCCTCCATGGCGGCGGCGCCGCCGCTTCCGGGCCGCGCGGCACGCCGGGAAGCGGGAGGACTCCGCCTCCTCTTGCCCCCTCGCCCGCGGAGGGGCGGGGCCTGCGGGGGCGGGGCCTGCGGGGGGCGTGGCCTGCGGAGCGGGGGCGTGGCCTGCGGGGCGGGGGCGGAGCCTGCGGCGGGCCGGGCCGGGCGGGCGGGGTCCTGCCGCCGCCGCCGCCAGGCGCGGCCGTTGCGGCCGTTGCGGCCGTTGCGGCGCGGGGCCCCATGTGGCGCACGCTGGCGCTCGCCTCCGCCTTCTTCCCGGGGCTCTTCGTCGTGTGCGTGCGGGCGCTGCGCCGCGCCGCCCCGGCATGGAGCCTCAAGGACCGCGTCCTCCTCAGCGGCAGGTACGGGGCGCCGGGGCGCCGCCGCCACGGCAACCGGGCCGGCACCGGCTCCGGCTCCGGCCGCGCAGGGGCCGGGACCCGCCGGGAGCCGCGGGCGTCCGGATCCAGGACCCGCCGGGACCCACGGGTGTCTGGGGCCGGGACTCACGGGCGTCTGGGTCCAGGACCCGCCGGGACCCACGGGTGTCTGGGGCTGGGACCCACGGGCGTCCGGGTCCAGGACCCGCCGGGACCCACGGGTGTCTGGGGCTGGGACCCACGGGCGTCCGGGTCCAGGACCCGCCGGGACCCACGGGTGTCTGGGGCCGGGACCCACGGGCGTCCGGGTCCAGGACCCGCCGGGACCCACGGGTGTCTGGGGCCGGGACCCACGGGCGTCCGGGTCCAGGACCCGCCGGGACCCACGGGTGTCTGGGGCCGGGACTCACGGGCGTCTGGGTCCAGGACCCGCCGGGACCCATGGGTGTCTGGGGCCGGGACCCACGGGCATCCGGGTCCAGGACCCGCCGGGACCCACGGGTGTCTGGGGCCGAGACCCACCGGGGCCCACGGGTGCCTGGGGCTGAGACCCGCTGGGACCCACAGGTGTCGGGAGCCCGAGATGCGCAGTACAGAGCCCCAGCCTACAGCTGCCCGGAGCCCGGGGCCCCTGGCTGTGGGGAGCCAGGACCCACGGGTGTCGGGACCCTGAACCACCGTGGTGCAGAGCCTGGACCCGTGGTGGTCCTGGACCGAGACTCAGAGTGATCCAGAGCCCGGACCCGTGGCGGTGCGGAGCAACCTGGGGCCATCGCGCAGCCCCCCGAGGCGGCGGGCCGGCCCGCGGCCCCGCTGCCAGTGACCCCGAGGGGCCCCCGCGCCCACGGAGCCGCGCGGCTACGCGCAGAGCCTGTCTCGGCCTGCGCTGCCCCGCATCGCGCTTGCGCCCCGCGCTCCTACGTCTGCTTTCGGGGAGCAGGGATGCCCTGGTCCATCGCTTGCCCGTTGGGAAACTAAGCGCGATTCCTGCCGCGCCGGATATCCGAGAGATGTAAGGCTTGGAGATAAAGTCACGAGCTGTCCCCTGACGTGGCGTGACCTGGCCAGCCTACGCGGACCTCTGCGGAGCAGCTTGGCCCGCGCGTCCCGCCCGAGCAGGGGCAGGGGCAGAGCTCTCGGGCACGACGGGGAGGCGTTCAGGGCGTGCGCGCGGCGCTAACAGCCTTCTCGGCGCAGCCTGTGAAAGCTCCGCCACGACAGGGCGGCCGTCGGGTCTGACCCGTTTCCACTCTCGGTTTCAGGTTGGTGTCGATAGTCCAAGCTACGATGGCAACGGTGTCTGGAATCACGGTTGTCCTGAACTGCAAGAACGTGGTGTATGACAGGTAACGCGGCGTTAATCAAGCTGGCTTGCTGCTCTGCGAAGGGCAGGCGAGGATCGCAGGGAGCTTGCTCTCAGCTTGCAGCCGTGGTATTTTATGCAAAAAGGCTTGCACATAAAAAGGGAAGGGAAAAACAGTTTCATATTCCTCTTTTCTCCACTTTGGCTTAAGTATTAGGAAACGCGCTGGTCATATACCCTGTGAAAAATGCTGTGTGATTCCCGCTGCTCGTACCGTGGCTGCTCCACTAGGATGGAGCCGTGGGAATCTCTCCCCTGGGGATGTCTTTCAGGTTTTGACATGTGCCTCTGTGAGCAGAAAACAAAGACAACGTTGCTTTTCAAAGAGGCAGGGAGTCTCTTTGCTGAAATTTTCAGTTCTCAAACAGACTTAGTGAGAACTAATTTTAATAGTATGTTGCCTCTTTCATCCCAAATGGATTCCGAAGCAGCTCAGAAACAAGAAAAAACAGTAAGAAGTTTGCTCTGTAGGCAAAACCACTTCCCTTATTACTGAAAGCGTTGAAATAAACTGCCCCCAAAGTAGCTCTCAACAGAGTGATGTAGAGCGCTCCAGATCAGAATTTAAAACATGCAATGATTATAGAATAGCAGAGAAAATTGTAGGTGGGAAGAACCCAGCTATGCTGAGATGGAATTTGACTGTGACACGCTAATTTAACTCCCTGAAAAGCGCTGTAAGATGTGTAACAGCCGCGTCTGTTCAGAGCTGGGGGTTTAGCTCTGCACCTACAAGGATCCTCGTAACAGGGCCCTCGCTGAGCACAAACGCGGCGGGAGGCCGGGAGGGGCCTCGCAGTCGCCGCAGGCTGGCCTCCGGTACGCAGATGTGACATCTCTTATCTCGCTAGAGAGAGAGAGAGAGACCTATAAACCTGGCTCAATGCTGCTTGCCGCAGGAAGTCCAGTGAGTTATCTTTTTGTTGTAAAACCATTTGCTGTAGAGGTGAGTCTCGTGAAGAACCCCGGGCTGGCAGGAGAGGCGGCGGCTGCCAGCAGTCCTCGCTCCCTGGAGCCGGGCGCTTGCTCCGGCGCTCTAGAGGCCGGCAGCTCTCTGCGGGTCTCTTGGTGGCCACAGACCCGGATTTTCTTTGAATCTGGAGGAACCGCACCGCTGAGCTCAGCGGGGAAGGTCACAGAAAACGGTGGCAAGACAGAGAGCCAGGAAGCGTCACAAAGGTTGCAGGAAAGTTTGCCAATTAGTTTACTTAGGCGGAGAATCATTAAATTGCTGGCACTATAATTGTCCTCCAAAGCCCTGGGCAAGTTTGACAAACACAATAGCTGGTCCTTTCCCCTCCCTGTTTTACCTCACATATATCTTTCTATCTGAAATAGGAATGTAGGCGAAGAAATTTTTCTTGAAATGGCAGAGAGCAAGAGTGGATTTATTTAGGCCCCAAGCTACATGTCTTAGAGCAGCAGCTTTTTTTATCAGTACCATTTTGTGCCATATTTTTTAAGGAGTCCAGTGCCTGCAGTGCCCGGGTTGTTGTTGCTTGGGTTGTGCAACCGGGAGGCTGACATACTTTGGGAACACGCAGCTGCGCGCAATTATTTCCCAACAGACAAACGTCTTGCAGGGGTTGATTGCCTGTATTAAAAACTTTGCACTTCACCCTTCTAAATCCTGGCCAGGCATCTCCAATGAACTCTGAGGCCTCCAGGTGCTTTTCGAACACTAGTGTAGGCCACGCTGTCTTGTTTTGCCAACAGAAGCAGCGTGACAGACGGAGGGGACCCAGTCCCCAAATTTTGTTCCTATCAAGCATCAGCTCTGAATGTCCCAGGATCCCAGGACTCTGGGGGGGTTGCGAAGGTGTAGGATTAACGCTTGATCCTACGAAGTGCTGCCTGCACGGCAGAGCCCTCCAGCCCCTGGCACGCCACGGCGGCTGCAGGACTAATCGAGATCGTCGTGTTACTGTTGTGTTTGTGCTGGGCCGCTCCAGGCCTGCCGTGCTCGGTGCCTGGCACGGCCATCCGCAGGGACCGGGAGTGCCGGGGCCCTGCTCTCCCCTGCAACCGCTGCAGGGTCAGGGCGAGTTTCTGCGGGCAGACCAGACCCGCAGCCGTACCTGGGTCCCTGAACTCCCCAGGGGCCTGAAAGCTGCTGGAGGGCCGGATCTCCATCTCCGGTGCTGTGGCGCAGCTCTGCCAGACACGGAAAGTCACTGACTCAATAAACACGGTGCTTTTCCAGCGTGCTGAACGGCCTTGCCCAGCTCACCTGCCGCGTTCAGGCACTCCCTTGGAGGAGCTGCTGCTCCCCCGTTCACTCTATAGGTGCCAAATACCTTTTCTCTTGAAGGGGCTAGCTGGTGAGGCCAGTCGAGTTAACCTTAGGTACCTCTCAGCCTGCATTTGGCTTTCACAGCTGTTACTTCCATTTCAGACCCACAGAAGGGTCTCCGTGCCTGCTGAGCCCATCCGCTTTTACCAGCGCTCTGCATCCAAACAGCCTGACAAAAGAGGCTGAGTCGCTCCCCGCACTGCCGCCTCGCCTCGCTTACAGCCTCCGGCCCTCGCGGCAACAGCGCCGTGGCTGCTCTTACGTTATTTGCAGGTGGCCTTTGAGATGCTGTGCAAAACCGGGGGAGCCCGGGGCGGGTGGCAGGCCGCAGCAAGCGTCGCCTGCCAGAGGGACGCTTTACCGCAGCCGCTTGGGTAGAGCGGGCCTGCGGGCGCCGAGGCGGCGCTCGGCTCTCCTCCGCCTTCTAGACCGTCTGCGCGTGCCCAGAGCTGCCGCAGAACCTCTGAGCGTGCTGCTCCTTCCCCAGGCACTGGCTGGCCGTGGAGTACGTCTGGGTCCTCGTTCCCTACATGACCTACGACATTTACGTCATGTACCTCTGCCACTGGCACAAGAGCAGGGACAGGGGCGTAGCGGAGAAAAAGCACTCGCTGGCCAGCGTGCGGAGCTTCCTGCTGCAGGAGCGGCTCATGGTGACCCACCATCTCTTCATCCTCGTTGTGCTCACCCCCGTCACCCAGGTAAGGGCTGGGCACGGCCATGGTAAAATCTGGCCCGCGGAGGAGCCCCACTTGGTTTCAAACCAGCTGCCCCACTGCCCCCTCAAGTAAGGGGTTGCAGGGGATACTCCTTGCAGGATGGCCGTCCCCCAGTTGGGTTCCCTGCGTATATGGGGGGCAGAAATGCCAGATAGGGATATCCCAAGGGTGTCCTTGTCCCCATCCTTGAATTGCAGCAGGTCCTTCCCTCTCCCAGCGAGGCCTCGTTCCCTACGTCGCCGAGACGTCACTCCAGCGGCACGCTCTCCCTGCTGCTGTCCCTGCCCCAGAGCAGGGCGCAGAGCGTGGGCTAACGACAGCCAGGGCTGCAAAGCCCTGTCATGCGGCGGCCCATGCAGCCACCTGAGACAGGACAGGGATCAGGCCAGTGCCACCAGGCCTAATCTGTCCCTCCAAGCTTCCAGTAGAGGAGGTCCCCCACCTGCTCCGAAGCCAAAATGCCTGCATGCTCCCCCAGTGCTTTTGTGCTTTTCTCCCACCTTGGCTGTTTCCAGACTGACCTACAGTGCGTCTCCACTGACAAGCATCCACCTCCTCCTTTCAGACCCTACAAGCCAAACTGCTATTAGACTTTGGGGATTAAAATCAGTTTGAGACCAAATACTTACAAAGAGGAAGCTTTCCTCAAGCTTTGTATCTTTGATCTGTGCCTGTCACTTGACTGGCATCACATTCAACAGCCTTGCCATCAAGGCTACGTCTAGCAAAGTGTCTCCACCATCAGGAGCCTGTGATCTCATGGAGATACTCAGTCTCAGCTCCTGGCCACCTTGCTGGGAAATGCCAGGCCTGAAAGCAACAGGATCTCTTAGCAGAACCCAGACTATGAAATGTGCCGCGGTGGGCAGGGCCCTGTGCTCACTGCTGTGTTTATTTGCAGCACTTCAGGGGCGAGCTGGGAGACTTCTTTGTGGGGTGCATCTTCACAGCAGAGCTGAGCACTCCTTTTGTATCGCTGGGCAAAATCCTCATGCAGGTAGGTGAGGAGGGATGAGGCTGGTCTTAGCCATGCTGCTCTGCCCCAGGGTTGGGCTGGTTCAGGGTCCTGGACACCCTAGGCGCATGTCCAGCACCCTTTCCCCACACCAGGCTGCCCTTCTCCATGAGGCCTGTTCATGCAGCACTGAGGGGGAGCATTCTCCGAAATGCGCCTGCTGGGCGCTCCCTCCCACCTCCAGCACCCAGCCATTGCCCCAAGGTGCGGGAGACTGGACTGAGCACCCTCAGCACTTCCCAGCACCCAGCTCCTGGCCTGCAAGCCCGCTGGGGCAAGGACTGTCTCCCTGCTGCCTGTGTCTCCATGCTGAGCATCATCCTCACCTGAGGATGCAGAGAGGGATGTTGCTTATGCAGCGCTCACATGGTCTCCTCCTTTCTTCCCCAGCTCAAAATGCAGGACACGCTCCTGCACAAGGTGAACGGGATCCTCATCCTGGTGACTTTCTTCCTCTGCCGTATTCTCCTCTTCCCATTCATGTATGCGGCCTATGGCAGGCAGATGGGAATTCCCATTTACATGGTGCCTTTCCGCATCCCCCTGCACTGCAACATCGCAAACGCCTCTCTCATCGCCCCACAACTCTACTGGTTCAGGCTCATCTGCCGCAAAGCCATCCGACTCTACAGCAGCTCGCCCGCTGGCAAAAGCAGATAACGGCTGGCAGGGGCAGCCGGGAGCGGGGCAGGAGCCCGGCAGCCTCCCCAGCTCTCCTGCCTCGAACACCAGCGCTGCCGGTACCGTCCTGGGAGCAGAGCAGCAGAAGTGCCGCTACCAGAAGGTGGTTTTAGTTGGAAGCAGCCCTGCCGTCTCCACTGCTGTGCTGGGCAGCGCCAGCCTCAGACAGGAAGACTTTCTTCCCATCTTACTCCGGTGCCTCACATCCTCCCACCCGTGGGAGGTCAGGAGCCAGCAAGGAGGAGGTTTTGTCCGAAAGATGACATTCCTGCTGGGATTCAACACTGCGGCACTTGACTGACCAACGAGAGGGGGCTGTTACGAAAAGCCCCCCCGTCTTCGGGACCAACACTGCTGCCAGACGCAGGCAGCACAGCGCGAGCCACAGCCTGAAAGAGCCTGCAGAGCAGTCGGCAGCGTAGGCGATGCTGGAGCACGCCCAGCCCCGAGCAGCAGCCCTGCGGGCTGGGGGAGCCTCGTGCTGTACCTGCTGCAGCTCTGATTCACTCCTCCAGCTCTGACTTACAGCCTCCTGCTCAGAGCGGAGCCAGGCCCCTAAAACGTGGCGCCGTTCTGCGCAGCCTGCTCCTGATCTTTTCCAACGCTGCCTTTACACTACAGCTGCATTCGGCCTCTTACCTCCCACATGCGCTTCTCACTGCTGCAAGGCTCAAACTCACTTACCAACTCTCCGTTTAGCCCGAAGGGGCGTTTCACTACAACTGCCTGGTGTCTGCAGCCAACGGTCCCGAGGGTAGGGGAGGCTCGGTGCTGCTAACACGGCTGGAGGAGGGAGGAGCTCACGGCAGGATCAGAGAAAGGTTATTCTGTCTTAGAGAGCAATCCGGACAGGGCAGGGAGCCCGGCACCAACGGCGGGAGGAGGACGGGCGCTGTGCCCCCACCCTACCAACCCCTGGGGCGCCACGCAGAGCCCTTCAGGGGCAGGGGACGCTGCTTTCAACCGCCTACCCTAACGGCACTCGCACAGGGGCTGCTCGTATCTGCCCCGCATCCCCCACAGGGTATTTGAAAGCCCACTGGCGTGCCCTGCCCCTGCTCTCCCTGCAGCCACACCAGCAGCACCCAGGTTACTGGCACAGCCTAAGGTGCAGGTGCAGGGTCCATCCTCCTGCCCAGCCATTCCCCTGCGACGAGGAAGAGCCCAGGGACCGCAGCCACTCTGTGCTTCTCATTCTGTCTAAAAGCTGAAAAACGATGGCTGGAAAGTGCTTCGCTCTGGAGACCTCTTTTCCTTTTCTGGTGACAGTTCCTGCTCCAGCCTCAGTTGTACAGATTGCAAAGAATAAAATAAGACCTCTTCCAACACGCAGTCATTTGTTGCAGAAACACTACTTCTTGTGTTAAATCTAGAGACCAGCTGATGTTACAAAACGCTTGCTATCTCTTACAAATATTTGTATCTTGCTGTTTATATTACAAATAATGTGCCTTATGTAAAGAAAAGACAAAAAAGCCACTGAGGCATTTCTGTTTGCAATAACACTGCCCTATTTACTACTGCACCTATCGGAAGAGACCAATAAAGACCTCTTTCCAGAGTCACCCCACTGGATGTGTTTCTCCCACACACCATTCAGTCCTGGGTGGGGAGGCGTTAATGCACCAGGTTACAGCTTCACACCCAGCTCCGGGCGGGAGCAACCCACGCTTACTGCCAAAGGTCCCGGCTTGTCATGAACGAGCCCTCACTTGACTTGCTTCCCGTTTCTCTGGCAGCGCGCGGTGAAGCCAGCAACCCACCCGTGACTACCCGGGGGCTGGCAGCAGGGCAGCCGGAGGGAAGGGATTTCCCTGACACAGCTGGGTGGCAGAGGCTGCAGCCACGGGACCACCTCGGTCAGCAATAGCTGCCTCCGCAGCTATTCCTGCTGGGAAATCGCAGCAGCCGTTCCCACCCATCCTTATACGGCCACATCCCTGCTTATACAGGTGGGGAGAAAACACTGCAGAGGGGAAAATGTTCAAAAGAGAAAAAAAGATAAGGTTTATTATCGATCTTACAACTCTCCACACGTCAGGTCCCCTGCTGCAGGGTCTGTGCTCGCCTCCTTTGCCCTGCTCAGCTTCCCGAGCTGGCCCCTGGCTGGGCGCGCTGCCTAAGCTCCCAGCTTGCTCAGCTTCTGCAGGAGGGTGCTCCGCAGCGCCTTGTCGGCAACGTTGTCCGTGATGCACTCCAGGAAATGTCTCTCGTTGGCTCTCCGCAGCGTGTTGCTGGGGGACCTATCGGCAGCACTGAAGGCCTCATACTGCGAGAGGACCTCCAGGGCCACCACCACCAGCGGCTCGCTGCACCCATTGTCCGGCAGCATGGCGGCGACGTGCAGCACATGGCAAAACATCTGGATGCAGATGAAGGACATCTCCTGCGCAGGGTTCATGTCCTCGGTGGAGTGCATGGGGGGCACTGTGGTGCTCTTGACAGAGCCCAGCAGGTCTGTGAGGCTACTGCAGTACAGCTGGACCACATGGAGCCAGGCCTCTGCTGGCAGCCACGTGGAGCAGCTGGAGCTGCAAAGGAGCTGGAAGCCTCGTAGGAAGAGTACGGAGAACTGGAGGTAGTGGGCAAAAGGCCGGAGGTTGAGCAAGGGCAGGTACTGGACATACTCCAGCGTGTATGGCACATGTAAGACTTGCCTCTGCAGCAAGCTTTGGACCACATGGGCGAGCCTCTTCCATTCACTGTGGCTGCACCAAGGGAGGACCTGTACGAGGGCCACCAGGAACCCTTTGCTGAAGAGATTCACTTCTTCAGGGTTGTCCACATTGACCGTGAGGAGTGTCAGCATTGTCTCCTTGAGCGCTGTGGACACGCAGCAGCACTCCATCCACGCCAGGAGCCCACTGCCCGGCCCGTAGGCTGGCAAAGCCCGGGAAGTCCACTCGTCCTCTGGGAGCTTGCAGATCTCAAACAGCGTCTCTGGGACCTCGTTCTTGAAGTGGTCTCCATATAACTTCTTCAGTCGGAGACCAACAGTCCAGTCCAGTGATGCCACCTTCCTATGAAGCCAAGCCAGCGACTGGACCCATACATCAGGGGATGGGGCAGCTTCTGGTCTTACCACCTCACAGAGTTGGGAGAGAGTGTTCACCAGCAGGTCTTTGGTCTCCAGTGAAGGGAAGCACTGGTCCCTTGGCTGATGCCAATACCTTGTGTAACCATCCAAAAGCTTGCAGAGGCTGAGGAGGAGCGGGAATGGGTGGCAGGACTTGATCCAGTGCTCTTCTGGATAGGACTGCATTCCCAAAACTTTACTAAGGATCTGAAGGCTCAGCTCAATTTGAGCACAGTCTGATTTCAAACAGGGAAGGACAAAGGCTTTAGTCACCTCTGCAGGTGACACAAGTGAAGCCCCTGAGCTTGGCTGCATGAGAAAGGCCAAGAACTCAAGAAACTGCTCCTCTTCCCTCACAGTAGAAAGCTTACCCCATACAGCCTCCTTCAAACACCTCACTACCAGGTTGCGTGGCCTACCTGGATCATCATGTGTCTCCAGGAAGCTCAGTGCTGGGAAGGAGCAGAGGATTTGGGCAAGGAACTGGTGTGTTCCTAGATTGACAACAGCAAGATTACAAACCTTCTTCACAGTGGCTTCAGGGTACAGCAGAGTAAGCCTGGCCACGGAAGCCACAGCCCTGGACAGGCCTTGATCGGAAACGCTCTGTGTGATCTGGTTGAAAGCCACATTCAGATCCTCCTGGAACCCCTCCATGACAACCTGCAAGTTCACGGACAGACCTGGACTGCCCCAGGACGCCAGGACACCTGAGAGTACTTTGTTCTTGTCAGTTAATGAAAGCTCAGTGTAACACTCCAGGATGGCCCTGGTCACTTGCATCTGTAACTCCCGGGCCTCCCTGTCTTGGGAGGATGCAGTAAAGTTCACCACAGTCTCCAGTAACTTCAAAACTAGCTCTGGTTTCTGGAAGAGAGTTTTGTTTCTCACAAGACAGTCAACCCAGTCCTTTGAAAAGGCCCAGGTCTGCTCAGAAGCAAAAATGGAGCACATCTCCATGTGCCGGTCCAGCTTCCGTTCAATGATTGTCATGGCAACTGAAGAGATAAGGCTGGTGTCCGAATTCTTGCTCTTCAGACTGGTGCTGATCTTCTCGAGAAAGTGCTCAATGATCTGTGTCAGCTCTAACACTATGAGCTTCTCGTCCTCACTCAGGTCTCTAGTCTCCGAGAAGCAAACCAGGTTCTTCTTGAAGGTGGTAAGAGTATCAAGGAGCCGGTAGCTCTCATAGCAGAGCTCCTCGGAGTTGTTCAGGGTGCCCTGCAACTCCTCTCCCCAGGCATGAAGCAAGTTGCGGAGCAAGTACAAGCCAGCAAAGAGCTCCTCATCAGAGAGCTTGACCACGGACAAGAGGCTCATGCTTCTCTCAGCTTCCCTCACCTTCTCGTCCAGCCCTCGCTGGTGGTACCGGCTTTCAGCATCGCTGTTCCAGAGGCTGACCACCGAGCAGACCTTGTCCAGGTACTCGGCAACGGGGAGGGAGCTGCCCTCTGGCTCCAGCTCAGCGAACACAGACAGCAGCTCTGCCAGGTTGGCCAAGGCGTAGCACTTCATGCGGGGCAGGGTGATGCTCCTGTAGGTCTGCTTCAGCCCCTCTATCAGGACCATGAGCAGGCTGGTGGCAGCAGGTGGGCTAGTCACAGAGACAGGGTCACTCTTGAACCTCTTGGGGGGCTGGAGCCCGTCGTCTGGGGAGGGCTCAGACCCGTGCTGACGGATGAGAGCGCTGAACGTTGAGGCCGTCCCATCCTCCTGCTCCTCCTTGTGCTTCATCACCTCCCACCACACGTCCAAGAAGAAGCTGACGTCCGCCGGGGAGGTCTCGCTGGCGACGTACTCCACCAAGCGCTGCAGCTCGGCGCGACGCAGCTCCCGCGGCAGCGCCAGCAGCAGCTGCACGAAGAGCCGGGGCACGTTGAGGGCCTTGGCCAGCTCGAAGAGGACGGTGTGGTTAACGTCGGGGATCATCCGGCCGACGGAGAAGAAGGCGTCCTCCCGCCAGCCCCGGTCCAGCGAGGCGGGCGGGGGCCCGGGGAGCAGCACCTTGGCCCAGACGATGGCGACGGCCTGCTTCTTCCAGAGGCCGGGGCGCGGCGGCGCGGGGCGGCGGGCGGCGATCTCGCGGAGGGCGTCGGCGATGGGCGGCCCCACGAGCGGCCAGTCGGCCTTGCGCAGCTCCCGCAGCGCCCGCGGCTGGAAGAGCTTGGCGGCCAGCAGGAACCCGCCGTGCAGGATGGCCATCTCCTCGCACACGCCCCACGGCCCTGCGCGGGGACACGCGGCGCACCGTTACCCCGGCCCGGCTCGGCTCGGCTCGGCTCGGCCCGGCCCGGCCTCCCCCCTCCCCCCCGCGCCGCCGCCCGCACCCACCTGCCTCCATGGCGGCCCGCGCCGCCCGCGCCGCCGCGCTCTGTGACGCCAGCGCGGGCGCCCCGCGCGCCGCCGCCGCCGGCAGCGCCCCCTGGCGGCGCGGAGGGCTGCGGCCGCCCGGCCCGGCCCCGCCCCGGGCTGGGCGGGGGGGGGTGGAAATGGGGTCCCCCCCCCCAACGCCGGGGAGGTGGGAAGCCGCCGCGGCAGGCCCGGGCCGAGCACCCGCTCCCCACCCGTGCGGGGAGCACGTGGAACTCCCCCCCCCCCGCCCCATTTGATACCACTTGGAGATATTTTTGTTTGTATAAAAGGTGTTGAGAACTAGATTAAAACGGGCAGAGCACTCCCTAAAACAGCCCTGCAGAGTAGCTGAAAGCACAGTACTCAGATCATCACCGCTAAGCACTTTTATTCATTCAGTTGCACATTTTCAAGTAACAAATTTTAGAGATGCAATTTTAAGTGTAATTTTTTTTATTTAAGCAATAGTTGGTTTAACCAAATGAAATAAAAATCTCAACATATTGAGGAATTTTCCCATTTTAATTCAGAATGTTCCTTTTCAGCATTTAAATTGTCTCGGGGATACACAACTGCTAATGCTGTTATTTTGCCTCCCTTACTCACTCTCAGCCTGGCAGAGGGCTAACCAAGGACAGCGGCTCAGCACGGTGACAACTGCAACCACGCGCTACACGAGATACCAGAGAGCCGTAGCCGTGTTATAGGGAAAACACCGGACCTTTTTTCAAGTCTAACATGAATAGAGCAATGTGAGAGATTTTCTGCCTATTAACCCATGTCTCCCGTTTCTGAAACCACATGCTCAATCTATTCCTTATTGGACAACGCAATTTTTCACCTACATTTGAAGGAGTACGTAGCATTTATTTGAAAGGAGATATTAAGAGATACAAGCTCAAAACACTCCCAGCATGAGATATTACACTGGCCTCTTACTGAAAAGGATAACACAGCACATTACATATTACAGGCATTTCATTCAGATGGAAACCAAGGCACAAACAATCAGACGACACTTTTTCTCCAACTAAGCAGAAGCCTTCTTCATCTTTTTCTCAGCAAACCATTTGTCACTCTTATCTGCTGCCATGGCCTGTACAAATAAAAGTGTTTGTATTTAGAACAGGAGCTGAGTCAGCCGAACACCCAGCTGCAGACGTTCACCAGCCCACACCACAAGATTTAGAAAGATCTAGTTCTGAAGCAAGCTATTCTGCTGAAGAAACCTCATGGCTTCTGCCAGCACCCTCCTGTCACAGGAGGATCTTCAACTGCTGTTACTGCAGCTGACAAATCATTTTCTGCAGTAACTTGCACTAAAGTGTTTTTTAACATGCCCAGCAAGATGCATGACCACCTGGCTGCCCTGAGAATGAGGCTGGAAAACTCTAGTCAGGACAGAGAAGTGAACTTTAAAAAGAATGGTTTGCTTTCCTTAGCAGGAAAACAGACTGAGATAAAACACCACATGACTTGCTTCTCTGAAAATGTTTCCATTTGAAACTAGAGGGGAAAAAATGAAAAAAAACACCCCACCTAAATTCTACTAGGTGTCTAACTAATCTGGATGAAAACTAATGCACAGACAGCATTACTTACATCGTCTAACAATTTGTCACCGTTAGGATCCACCTTGGACAGATCTCTAAATGCTTCATCTCCTACAAAGCAGATTTCATGGCCATCCTAAACCAAATTAAACAGCAGAGTAAGTTAGCTAACTCAGAGAGAGAAATTTAAGTCCAATATGCCAGTATTGCCAGTATTACTCACAGGATCTGCCAAAATAATCACTTGTACTGTGGCTTTGCCAGGTGTGTCCAAGCTAACCAGAGGTGTTAAAATTTTCTGATTCTCCTTTTTCATCAGTGCTTCAATGTTTGGTAACTGAAACAGAAAAGAAACAAGATCAGCCCTAGTCAGATGCATTGAGATTGTTCTCATTTACAGTTCCCTGTTAGTCCATTTCTCCATTGCATTCTCACTGCAAAAAACATGAACAGAACATCTGTTCAGTGTTACTTTGTTCACATCTGAGATATTTTTTAATGTTAGAAATCAATCTCCTGGTAGCCAGCTGGCCAAATGGAAGTGGTAAGAAAAGGAAGACTACCTCTTCCTTCGCGCAGGAAAAGGCAATCCGCCCAAACGCTGTGCCATGATCCACTGCTCCTCCAACATTCTTCAACTCCAATTTACACTGAAAGAGAAAAAGCATTATTCTCAGGGCTACACTTACTCCAGCTTTTCACTGATGCTGATAATTTCAAAATCACCTATACACATATTTACCAATGAGTCAGAACTACCAGAGCGAGCCATAGCTTTTTGTTAAAAAATGAAGTTAAGTGCACGCAAGCATACAAATACAAAACCAGTCCAAAGCAGGAAGGACCAAGAATTGTTGTCAGTTCCAGTCTTTCCTCGCAAGCTATTGAATAAATAAGCTAACGTTCAGGTAAGTGTCCCACTGAAATGGTCAACCTGTACCACTGATTTCTATTTGCATGAGCATTCTGGGCAATAATTCACAAAATAAAAATGCTTTTAACAAAGTATTTAAAATGCAAACCCAGAAGCATTAACAAATTTGAGGATCTCTCCCCTTGCAAAGTGTAAGATATAAGAAGCAGGATGCACCAATAAAAGCTAATATTGAAAATGTCAGAGAAACATTTATTTTTATTAAGAGCTTTTTCCTTTAAGATTTTGATCTCATAAATGAGAAGTCCCTGTCATGAAATGCAACACTTAAAGATCAGAATTTGAAAGTTTTCTGTGAAACTAACCTGGTTATCTGCATAGCCTAGCAAAACCCTTTGCTTTTCCTCATCCTTTTCATATATTTTCATCCCAAGCAAATTAGACCAGTAGTTAATAGACTTCTGCAGATCGGAGACACCCAAAGTTACCTTTAGCACAGGATCTACAAGATTGCAATAACTTCATATTAGTCACAAATAAATTGCAGTTTTAAACTCATTGTTATACATTCTTGAGAAGAAGATAAAAGTAACAAGGAAATGAAACAGGAACATGCTGCTGTTTCACAAACCGTCACAAGTCAAATGCACAGCCAAATCTAATGTTCCATTTGTAGGCCTCTTTTGAGCTTAAGAATCAGTGGATATGCTTTACCTTGCTTTAGTTGTTCCTTCTCTTCCAAGTAGAACTTGTATCCTCCTGGGGCTTCAGTTTCAAATACACCAGTGGCAACTTCACTGAGAGGCCATCCCAGCTTCCTAGCATTGCTCACAGCCTGGCTGGACACAAGTGTTATGCCCTAGCAAGAACAGAAAGGACACCTGCAAAATATGCTGGTGGAAAGACGGCTAAGGAGCCTCTCTTCACCAGTCTGTATTAATACTGTCTCTCCAGTTTACATGCATCAACATGGAAAACTCCACCTTCCTCTCCTTCACTCTTCCAGGCCACATTAGCCATAATCTTTGTTCCAACTTGTGGTTGTGGTCAAGGAGATCTGATCACTAGACAGGGCAGATGGTGCTCGAGGAAGCACTTCCCGGTTTCCTAAATGCACACAAAGCCGGTCTAGTTTCTGTTCTTTCAACTTGGACAAAGCTACATAAGTAAGAATAAAAGGTGTCCAAGGAATCAAATAGCATAAAAAAGTAACTGTCATAAGTTATACACTGAATAGATTCCTAATAAATAAATTAAAAAAAACATTGTAAGAAGAAACACTTTAAGCGTGGCACTTACCAGAAAGTCATTGCCAAGTCGATAGTCTCCAATACCGTAATTGTAAGTCAATTCTGCGACAAAGTGATTGTCTTCTGGTCCATAGCCCACCATTGTTTTACTCCATTTTCCATCATAAGGGCTAAAACAACCATATTTCTTTGTAGTAAATATTACAAATAAACCCCAAGTATTTGTGTCTCAAGACAAGAATTGCATTTTTAGAGTAAATATATGGTACAGCCAATCCAGCAGCCTCTTTATTAAGTAGGAGCCGATGCTTGTGAAGAATTCTTACTGTGGTGTATAGTGATACAATAGCATATAACAGACAGGTTTTCCTACCAGCCAATAGCTTTGATCTTAGATTGTCATTCATTATTATCATAACTGATAAAAACAATTCCACCCACTTCTTACCACCTCACATTCCAAGAGTGTAAGCCGCTCATTGGCTGGAGTTACACAAGCACTTCCTTATTATAAAGTAGGAAAATTAAGTAGCTAGTTAACTGATTATAAGATGCTTTATTAACTAAAAAAGAGAACAGGCCAAAAAGTCTTTTGGGTTACCAAGAATGATTTTTATTCAAGACTCTAACCAGCTCTGCAACTTTAAAAATGTGCCCCTGAAGCACCGCATGTAATTCTAGGAGAGTTTAGAACTAATTTCATAAAGGAATTTCAATATCAGATTACAAGCGTAACACAGCAGTATTTGTGTTTCAACGTAAACCCCACATAAATACAGAAAGGTGCAGTGCTAGTTCCATGCAAAGAACAGTTTAGAAAGAATACTAACCCATCTATAGATAATCACATATGACCAGTTATGACTGAAGGGTGTTTTATGAGAATTAGAAGATTAGAAGAAGGGAACACTGGCACCTACCCATTGCAGCTAGCTTTACAGCCTTCCTCGAATTCTTCATGCCGTAGAACCTAACGAATTAAACACACGGGAGAAAAAAAATAGATCTATTTTGTCCTTAAAAGAGAAAATACGTTTGACGCTGAACGCGTGTTAGGAGGTTTAACACGATGCCCGGCCGAAGGGGGTTTGTCCCGGTGCGGGTGCTCCTGTCATGTCTGCGGTCCCCTGCGCAGAGGGCAGAGCGCGCGGCACCGCTGCCCGCTGCGCCGGGGGCCCGGCCGGGCTTATCGCCCTGCGAACGGGGAGGCGCCGACGGCACAAGCCGCCTCTCGCCGGGCCGCGCCGGGCCGCGCCGGGCCGGGCCGGGCCCCCCCAAGGCCGTTTGCCCCGGCGAGACGCGCGCGCGAGCGACCGAGAACGCTCCTCGCCCAACGGCCGCGCGCCCAACGGCCGCCCCCAACGGCCGCCGCGCGCCCAACGGCCGCCGCGCGCGCTCACCCTCATGCCCAGCAGCTCGCGGTAGAAGCGCGCGCTGCGGCCGCGGTCGCCCACTTTGAAGACGAAGTGCAGCGCGCGCCGCGCCCCCATCTCCGAGCCGCTCGCGGCCGCGCGGCGCGGCGCGATGACGCAGGCGCGCGCGACGGCGGCGGCGCCCAAGATGGCGGCGCTGTCGGTGTCGCTGGCGCGGGGCCGCCCGCTGCTGCGGCCCGCGGGAGCGCCCGAGGCGGCCGCCGGCGCGCGGCGCTGGGCGCGGGCGCTGAGGCGGAGCCCGGTGCGGGTGCTGCCGCCGCAGAAGGAGCGGGGCGCGGCGGCCGAGGCGCGGCAGGGCCCGGCGGAGCCCCGCCCGCCGCCGCCGCCCGCGGTGGAGCGGCGCTCGGGCGGGCCGGGGCTGTGGTACGAGAGGGCGGCGGCCGGCGACAGGCGGCTGGGGTGAGCCCGGGGAGCCGCCGCGCCGCGGCCGCCGGCGGGCGGGGGCCGGCCCGTGCCCGCCCGGCGCGGTGGGGCTCCCGCGCGGCGCTCTGCCCGCGCCTGGCGGGCTCCGGGCTGCAGCTGCTGCCTGTGTCACAGTCGCTTTCTCCGGTCAACTTCTCCGCAGAAAAGTGGTCACCATTGCCAAGTCGAGGAAGTTTCGGGACCATCACGGGAAGGTTCTGCTGGAGGGTCACAGGCTGATCAAGGATGCCCTGGAGGCAGGAGCTGTGCTGCAGACTCTCTTCTTCAGCGCCGTGGGGCACCTCAAGGAGCTGCCCGAGGCAGAGCTAAAACGAGCCGACTTAGTTAAGGTGAAATTTGAAGACATTAAGAGCTGGTCTGACCTCGTAACTCCTCAGGGGCTTATAGGTAAGTTGTCTTAGAAGTAGTCACAACACTGCTCAAAGGGAAGCTTATTCCACAGTTAACAATTGGATCATGATTATCTCCTCACTAGCTTCCCCCAGACACTCTGGCAGTGTGTCAAGAGTGGAATAATTTGAGAGACTTCCCTTTTATTTGGCCTGCTATGATAACTGGAAGTGGCTCCTAGGGTACATTGAAGGTACTAATGCCCGTTTTTAATAGCACGTTGCTCATGCTCCACTGGGAAATAGTTCTCACTGCAAAGTGTCGGCCTTATCAAACTTTTAAGTAGTGCTTTTCCTAATGCTTTCTCTGGCACATCTTTATAGTGGAGTTGGGGCCAACTAAAGCAAAGTCAGCCCTCTCCTTGGGATGTATTAGAGTCAGGAGCCTATCAGCACTTTGTCTCCTCAGGGATCTTTTCCAAGCCTGACCACGCCAAGATGGCTTATCCTGCTGCTCAACTAACCAACTCATTGCCAGTGGTCCTAATTTGTGACAATATCAGAGATCCAGGAAACTTGGGAACTATTTTGAGATCTGCAGCTGGAGCAGGCTGTGAAAAAGTGCTACTCACCAAAGGTAAGAGCCTTTTCCTGGAGAAAAAAAGAGTTTAGTTTGACAAACTGTGTGTAAGACAGCGAATAAGAGGTCTTAGGATGCTCTTCCAGAGACTTTGTAAGCAGTTTCTGCCCAGACGTGCTTTGCTGTGGGAGCTGCTACTGAATCTCTGTGTCTTGGAGCCACTGCACTCTCACTTTTTTCTTCCCTCCTGTCTCAGGCTGCGTGGACCCCTGGGAGCCAAAGGTGCTTCGTGCAGGTATGGGAGCTCACTTCCGTGTGCCCATCATTGCCAATCTGGACTGGGAATCTGTTCCCAGTAATCTTCCTGCTGGCATCCAGGTCTGTGTGGCTGACAACAAAGACCCAGATGCACAGACTGAGGCAGAATTCATGTCAAGGAGCGCCAGCAGCTCTGGTGCAGTTTCTAGCAACTTGCAGGCTCCTGTAAAATCAAAACCCAAGGCTCATCCTTCTGAGAGTGAGGATGGGGAGGGAATGACGAGTGTCTGTGTCCCAGAGCTCGCTGCACAGCATTACTACGAGAGCTGGGTACAAACCCCTGTGGCAGTAGTGGTTGGTGGAGAGACCCAAGGTCTGAGTCCGGAGGCGCTTCACCTCGCCGCGAGCACAGGGGGGAAGAGACTGGTCATTCCCGTGGTCCCAGGCGTGGACAGCTTGAACTCTGCAATAGCTGCTGGCATTGTGCTGTTTGAAGGGAAGAGACAATTGCTGTGGAGGCACAAGCAAGAAGAAAGGCAGAAGTTCCCCCTAGTGGGCTAAGCTGCTGGGATTTGGGTGCTGAAAAAAGCCTCTCTTCCCTTTCGCATCCTGCAGAGGAGTTAATAAAAGAGCAGCTTGGGCTGTTTTGTTTGCACTGTTGTGCGTATTAAGTAGCCCTGACGGCGGCAGAGCTTGCCCGGAGCCAGTCCTTGCTTCCTGGCACCCACCACCCGGGCTGGCTCCCCGCAGTGCAAGAGGAACGTGAGAAACCTCTGGGCTGCTGCGTACCTGTGTGTTTGCTGAGGGTGGGAGCCGGTGGGATGAGATACGTGGAGCAGATTCTGCGCCCCTCCGGGGATGCCGGAGAGGGGTTGCAGAACTCTTTTCCCCACAGCCCCTCCTGCAGGGTCAGGGTCAGGGAAGAGCCTCTTCCCAGGTGCTGAGATCTCCTTCCCTGTGGGCTAGGCACCACATCGGGTTCCTCGCCTCGAGGCAGCGCTTAGCTGTGCTGCCTGCGGGGAGAGCGGGGAGCGGCAGAGCTGCGCACTCGGGGCCCTGGGACTGGCGGGAGCCCGGCAGCGCAGCACCGCTGAGCCAGTATTCGGGTCTTTAACGCGAGTAAGAGCAGCGCAAGCACGGGAGTGCCGCGGATGTGCCGCCGCTGCTCTCCCTCCCCCAGAACGGGGCAGAGCGCCCAGGCCGGTGAGCGCCGGCCCGCTGCCGGGAGGTGGCAGTGTCTGTCCCCGCAGAGCCCCCCCGGCTCCGGCAGCTGCCTCAGCGCCAACGGAGGAATTGCGGATGAGGGGGCAGGAAGGCTGGGAAGGGGGAGCTGTAGCACTGCGACTTGCAGCGAACGCCGATCAAAGGGGGAACAAGCTGTGGGCTCCAGGGGAAGGAGGGAGGGAAGGATCCCAGGCGCCCGCCTGCAGCTCCCCGAGGGCAGCCAGCAGCACGCCTGGCTGCAGTAACCCACCTCCGCGGATCCGGGGCATCCGTGTGCGCGCCCGGGGCCATGTCGCAACGCCTGCATCGCTCTGGAAGCTCCTGCCATGTTGCACCATGTTCTTCAGCGCTGTTCAGCGCTGTTGATCGATGGAGCGCTCCTGCGCCAGCCCTAGCTGCATCCTACTGTGCATTTAGACACGCAGCCTGCGCTGGCTGCTGGTCATAAAACTAATCGCCAGCCCAGCAGCTCTCCTGGCTCCCGTTTGCCATAATCACGTTGAAGGTGTTTATATCCTCTGCTTGAGAAACACCCCAAGATGGAGGTTCAGCCCCTTGCCCGCCTGAGCCTTTGTGTTTGGGGCGGGGGGGCACATCACACAGCAGCGCTTCCTCGCGGCTGAAACCGCTCCAGCCGCGCGGGTCTTTCTCCAGAGACCCATCCCAGCCCTGCTCGTGCGCAGCGCAGCGCAGCCGGCGGACGGTCAGGCAGGGACCCTCCGCAGCAGCTCGCGGAGCCGCCGCGGCAGTCCTGCGCGCTCCGAGCTCCGGCCCTGCCCCTGGGAGCCCGGCCCACAGCGGCTGGAGGAGAACCCGCGTTCTCCACATCCAGCCTAAAATCGGCTCCTGCTGCACTACCAAACGCCACAGACGACGCGGTCCCGGTTACAGCCTCGCTGTAATTGTCTTTCAAGCCGCAAACATGTCGAGATCGCCCCCAAACTGAGAGCCGCCCGCCGGGCACAAGCAGCGTGCGCGCCAGGCGGCGGCGGGGGCTGGAAGCAATTCTGCCGCTCGGCCACTTTGCGCACAGCTTGGGCCCGGAGGCGCTCGCATCACCCTTAACCCTAGGGTGGCCGTAAGTCACTGAAAAGGCTATTTTCTCAGAAAACCTCACTAGAGGAGGGCTGAGTTAATTAGCTCGGGGTGCCCCGCTGGGGCACCCCGGCCGCGTACAGCACCGAGCACCGGCTCCCGGGCCCGGCCCAGCCGGACGCCAGCCACCCTCGAGCCGCTCCCGCGCGGCCTGCAGCGAAGCGGCCAGCGCTGCTGCTCCCTGAGCTGCTCACGAGTCAGCTAATCATCACCGCGCACAAGAATCTGCGAAGCGTGCGAAACACAATATAGATTTATACGATTCCTGCCTTTCCGAGCTGGCTGCTCTTCCAAACTCCTGCCAGGGTGGGTTGCTGCAACAGCGCTAGGAGGGGAGAGGCCGTAATGCTGCCGTCGCTGACAAACGAGCTGCGAGGAAAAGCAGCGGCTTTGCACAACGCTCGCTGTTCAGCACGCGCCGCGTGCAGCCGCCCCTCCTGGGGACACCGGGGTTCCTCGGAGGCGGCGGTGGCCGCCGCAGCCTGGGGGTCCCGGCCGGGGCTCCTCCCTGCCGGGGCCTCTGGGCAGGCAGGAGCTGCCCAGGCACCGGCCTGCGCCCAAACCGGTCCCGCGAGGAGCCCGGTACGCGGTGAGGTGCGAGGGGGGCTATGGGGGGAAGGATCCAGGGCGGCCGCAGCGCTGGGAGCCACCGACACCGGCACCTACCCCATCGGGGGGCCGCAGCCTCGGCCGCTCCATCCCGTCCGGCTGGGAAACTTCTCTTCCTCGCGCGACTTCCAGACAGGCTCCCTCCACCCCCCGAATGCCACCGGCGACCGGCCGGGCAGCTCGCGGCAATCGGCACCTCTGAGAACTAGGTTATTATAACAGTTTTATTACAAAGTTCCAATCACCATGTACAGTTTTTACAATGTCACTTTTTGGGGGTGGCTGTGCTGCCTGCGTTAGGGACGGGGGAGGGATGCTTTGTTTTCTTTAAAGAACAGCACCATTAACGTTGGGTTTGGGACACACCTACGAAAAACAGCTCAATCAACTAACACAGAGGGCGGACGATTCATACCAGAGAGACGGGGCAAGACGGCGAGGGGGAGGGACAAGCACAAGGGCGAGAACTGGTCGCCGCTGGGAAGAGACGGGGGCAGGCAGGGCAGCCCAGCGTGGCTCCCCTCCCGGCTCGGGGCTCGAGGGAGGGTCTGTCTGTGTTTTGCAGGTGGGTGGATTTCCCCCAACGCGTAGCTCCAACACTTTGTAAGCGTTTGGGGTGGGAGACGGGAAAACTACCCTGAAAGTCCTCACCCCGAGGAAGAGGACGAGCTCGGCGGCGCTGTCATCTTTCAGAGGTTGTCAGCAGTTAAGACTTTGACTTGGCCTCGTCAGGGCACTGTTACTCGAGTGGGAAGGGGAGGTGGGCAAGGGGCAAAAGGGACAATTTCCTTATTGCTTCCTTGAAGTAATTTAGCCTGCAACAGTAGTAGGAAAGGAAAGAAGGGGAAGGAGGAGAAGAAAAGAGCCCCGGGAACCCTGTCCACTGCCTGATGCGCATGTTGGGAAGAACACCATGCGGAAAGATTTGCCTGCTAGCTAGTGCCGTGTATAAAATAACAATATGGTAACAGTTCTGGCCTGGTTATTAGAGAATATATCACCATGAAGCACAAGCAAAGTCTCCAAACGCCAACGACTCCCTGCTGAAAGTGCATCTCAAGGAGTTTGCTTAGGAGAAGGATTCACTGCGTAAAACAAGGCACCACAAGAAGGTTGGATACTGGGTCAGGCGTGAGAACACGCTGGAGAATCCACGAGCGGCAGGAGAGAGACCTAGTTTTAAATAACGTCTGTGGGCGCAGAAGCCCCCTTAGATGGGCTCGGGTTTTAGCTTGTCTGCTAGAAAGTCGCTCACGAAGGCTTCCACGATCTCTGGCGTGATCTCCTCCACATCCATCACGTACTTGGCCCTGGCCGACATGTCCAGGATGGTGAGCAGGGGCGCAGCCTCCGGCAGGTTGGTGTAATCCCGGAGCGAGTCGGTCATGTCATCCTGGAGGCCAAAACGAAAAGGACAAAAAAAAAAAACCCATCAGCGGAGGTGGAAAAGCCAGGAGCAGTCTACGGCTTCGACACTGCGATCCAGCCCAGCAGTATGTCACGAGGACTCGCGCCATGCCACCGCGAGCGCAGCCAGCAGCCGCTCCGCAGGTTGGTGACGAGCCAGGGCGATCCACCCCGGGGGGCTGGGACGGGCCCACGTGCTCCTCCACCCGCCTCCCCGAGGAGCGCAGCTGCCAGCCCCCCGCAGCGACCCGCTGCCTGGGCCAAGCTCTGAGCTCCTGGGGGAGCATTCACCGCGCAGGAGCTGGGGTCTCGCTTCCAAGACGCCGGGGAAGACACAATCCTCCCTGAAAAATCCTTCTGTCAAATGCACCGGATTAAAATTCCTGGCAGCAAAACCAGGACGCAACCAGGCACCCCGCTAGCCTCACTTGGCGCTGCTGAGGCACGGGCCGGGGCCGCTGAGCCACGAGGAGCCCCCTCGTCCCCGCAGAGCCCAGCCCGCCCGTCCTTCCCGGGGGCCCTGGCGGCCGGAGGCTCCCGGGGGAGGAGGCAGAGCCGGCGCGCTCCGGGCTCGGCCGCTCCCCGCCCGCCGCGGCGGCAGAGCCGAGCGGGCGCAGACCCGCGCTCCCCCGCGGCGGCGGGCTGCCCTCGCTGCCGACAGACAGATCGCCGCTCCGGGCGAAGGGGGAGGCGCGATCCGGCGCTGCCAGGACGCCGGGATTCCAAAGCTGCCGCCGGGATGATTCACCGCCAGCTCCTGGCCCCGAGCGCCGCAGGCAGACGCGGAGCCTCACGGGGGCCGAGCTTGGAACACGCAGCGTCCGGCACCGGGCGTCGCTCCGAGTCGGTTCCCGACGGCAGCAACAGAAATAAATAAACCCGGGAAGGGGCTGGTAGCTCTGCAGCGCTCGGCGGCGGCCGGCACGGGAGAGGCGCCCCGGGCGCCCCACGGCCCCGACGCTCCCCGCTTCCGCGGGCGGCTGCCAGCCAGGCCCCGAGCTCCGGCGAGGAGTCGAGGTGCTGGGACCTGCCGCCCTTTACACGAGCGCCGCAAAACCACCGCAACGTTTCGATTGACGCGGAACCGGCGCGGACGGCACGCGCGGAGGGAAGGGAGGCGCCTGCGGCGCGGCGCACGGTGCCGGGGCCGGCCCGGACCCGGGCGCCCGCGGCGGCGCTGCACGAACGGGAACGCGCCGGACGCTCCCCGTTCTCGGGCCCGGCTGCCGCAGGGATGGCGGGAGCCGCATGAATAGCGGCAATGTTTCAGCGCCAGCCGGCGAGCGGGAGGCTGGGGAGGAACGGGCTCGGCGGGAGGGGGCAGCGCGGGGCCTTCCCGACGAGGGCTCCTGCAGGGGCTGCGCGGTCGGGAGCCCGGCCCGGGCGGCTCTGCGCCCCGCCGCCGCACAGGGCAGCGGCCCCGCCGGGGGCGAGCAGCCTGTTCAGGACCTGCTAGCTTTTACGCGAAACCCTGCTGGCTTCCGAGCCCGCGGCAGGACCAAGCGCTTGCAGGGGGGGAAAGACAGCGCAGAGGCCCCATTTCCCCGCAGGCCGGCGGCCGGCGCCGTGTCCGAGCACCCTGCGGCGCTCCCCCGCCCGCACGCTCGCCCCCAGCGCCCGGCCGGCTCAAGGAACAGCCCCGGTTTCACGCGCGAAGGCGAGCCGGGAGCCCCGCAGCGCCGCGCCGCCCCGCAGCCCCCCGCGCGGCACCTGGGGCGCTCCCGGCTGCGCCCGCGGGTGCGCTTTGCCCGCGCGGTGGGCGCTGCCGCCTGCTCCGCTCCCCAGACACCAGCCCACGACAGCGGGTGTGCGGCAGGCGGGACGTGCCCACGGCCACCCAGGCGAGCCCCGGGCGCGCTGCCGGGGGACGGAGGCAGTGGGACGTGCGGGAAAACCCCCCTCCGCGGCGCCGGGATTGCTCCGTCGAGACGGGCTGCGGCCCCGGACGGGCCGGGCTGGCCTGGCCGCGCTCCTGGCAGGGCCGACGGCTGCCAGCTCGCGCTGGCCCCACAGCGATCGCTTTGGGCGGCTGCCAGCCCGTCAGGGAAGAGGCGGGAGCAGCAGGCCCCGCGCTGCTCCCGGGCCGGCGAGGAGGGACGCGCTGGCTGGGCCGGGCAGGCAGCAGCGGCCGCGGCTCCGCTCCTCTGCCCCGGCCCGGCCGAGCCTCCTGCCCGCGCAGCGTGCGGCCGCCAGCCCCGGCTGGGGACTCCAGCTGCCCCCCACGGCCTGTCCCCACTGGGCCCCTCTTCCAGTTTTGGCCTTTTTCGCCTCTGAACAAACTCAGTGCTGGGGGTTGTCTCTCACCTGGCCCCAGGAAGAGCCTCTGAGCTGCTTTAACCCAGCTCGGGCTGTGAGCTTCTGGCTTCCAGGCGCGTTTCGTGGCAGCAGCCAGCCGAGAGCTCACAGCGGCGCGTCCACGTGAGCTCTGCTTTCCCCACGCCAAAACGCCTGCACCCAAACTGAGGTGTCTTTGCCCTGCTCCGGCTTTTAAGGCGAAGCACACCGCGGCTGGGACCCCTTTGCCAGGGAGCAGCACCCAGTGCACAGAGCAGGGCACTGAGCCAGCACTCGGGTCTAGCTTTGCTCCGCAGACCCTGACCAGCTGCAGCAGCTTCGTGCCTCAGTTTACCCACCTGAGAAGCAGGACAGCAGCACCCAGCCCAGCTCAGTCCCGGTACGAAACGCGCCAAGACTCCAGCCCAGAGGCTGACGCCTGGCCTGGCTCAGCAGTACGACTGACAGCTTGTGCCATCCCCGCAGGCCCTGGAGGAGCAGGATGTGGCCCTGCCCAGCGGCAACTCCCACGCTCTCCTCCCGCTTACCTCTCCTGCCACAAAGAACAGCAACGGGGCCTCCTCATCTTTGGCTTTGTACTTGGCGATGATTTTTTCAGCTATGGGCTGGATCAGTTGTTTTGCTGCCTCTGACTCTCCGTCATCCTCTGAATCTGCAGGGTGCAGACGCGGGGAGACAAAACAAGGAGACACCACAGAGAGGAGGTTAGGATCAAATGGATGCAAAGGGCAGGGTGCAGCCAGCCCTGTCCCACAGCAACACCCCGGCGGAGACGGCAGCCCCAGCGCACGGGGCTCACTTCAAAGCCACGTGGCTGGGAAGCCACCAGGGAGCTGCAGAAACCTCTTCATGAGAGACAGGGACACATGTCAGAGAGGCTCCCGCTCCCCAAATCTTTCACCGCAGGTTGCCCCGGTGCCGCTGCTGAAGCGCAGAGACAAACACACACAAAAAGCCCGGTCTGCAGTGTGAAAAGCATCAGGATGTTTTGAAGCCCAAACAAACGTGCTGATCTGAGGCTGCCTGCCACCCCTGCCCGCCACCCACCGTCCCTCCGCCTTGGGACGGCGGCTCAGCGGCTTTTCTGCTCGAGCCTCCGTGGCGGCAGCTTTGTGAAGGCAGCTTTGATTTGACAGAGGTACAGTAGAAAGAGATGGAAACATCAATCAAACGCCAGCCACCACTGAAGTTCAAATGCCGAGTTGGAGAGAAGAGAGACAGCGTCCTTGAGCAGCATCTAGATGAAACCGTTTCAATTTGGGGACAACTTCAGCACTGAAAGTATAAAAGTAAAAAGCAAGAAAACAGCCTCTTGGACCACCAGCTCCTCCAGCTGGGTCTCCTGGTAGCGTGCCCGCTCTCGCACTCCCTGCTGCAGCCATCCGATATAATCGCCAGTGACAGCAATGCCACCACTGCTGCTGCAGCGGGACAGGCCGCTGCCCGCAGCCGAAGCCGTCCGCCCTCGCTCTGAACTCCTCTGCCCTCCCCTCTGGCTTCTTTAAGCAAAAAAAGGGGATGCCACCGTGCACTGTATTTTGGGGTCTGTCCTTCTGCATGCACGACAAAGTGCTAAACACGCAGAGCTGAGGGGCTCGTTTATCTATTTATTACAAACAAACGCTGCTGGCTAAGCTGCAGGCAACTCTCGACATGCCGGCTAACCTAGCCCTAAGCTCTCGAGTAGCGGACAGATATTGTCTGCGATTTGGTCTGACCAGACGCTCGTGAAGCCCACTGCCACAATCCCGACCTCACGCTGCGAGCTCAGCACACCGCAGCGCCCGCCCACGCGGCTCACACGCCGTCCGCGCAGCGCAGGCGTCGCTCTGGGGGCGCGTCTAGAAAAGCTGAGCCACCTCAAAACCCCAGCAACTAACAGGCTCGGCGAGCTATGAAGCAAGCTCCGAACTGCCGCGGAGCAGCAGGAGCAGCGGCGGCGCGGGGGGAGGCTCCCGCAGCACCGGGGCTTGCCGCCCTCCCGCGTTGTCGGGTTAAGCCTCCGTGCAGGCCCGGCTTCATCGCCGCCCCAGCGCATCGCCGGCGGGTCTCGCCAGGGCCGAGCATCCTCTCCGACCTGAGCGAGGAGCGCAGCTGCTGGCCAGAGCGCGCTCTCCCAGTAAGCTGTTTGCAGTAAGGTGACAGAAAAAACTTTGCACAGAGCAAGACAAAAATAACTCTTTCCAGAGGCCTGCAGCGACTGCCCCAATCAATCACACTCGGCGGGGCGAGCTGGTCCGCCCAGCTTGAGGAGAGTATTTTTGGCTCTGCTCTCACATCCCCTGCTGGGCTCTACTGAATAAATAATCAGGGTCAAAAGGAAGGGGAAGAAGGGAAAGAGCAAGAGCCATATTACAAATACGGCAAAAAAGGCGTTTTGCTAACAAAGGGCACGTGAGGAAGGGGGAAGTGATCCCTGCCGGTATCCCAGGCCAGTCCCCCTCGGCACAACGCCTTGCCGGCGGGCTCCGGACAAGGCAGGCTCTTGAGCAAACCCTCACGAGCGCTCTGAAGAGCGTTCAAGGGACAAGCAGACTTGGAGAAGGGGACCGAGCCTTCTGGCGGAGACCCCGCACCGCTCTGCTCGCTCAGCGGCGTGCGGTGCACCGCCCTGCCGGCAACCCCGCGGCCGCCTGCCCCCAGCACGGGGGTCAGCCTGGAGCAGGGATCATCTGAGCCAAGGCACCGCCAGTATTTGACCAGCTGTCACGTGAAGGGAAGTGACCGGGAACAGCCCAGCTGTGTTTAGGATGAGCTCCAGGCCCGTTTCCAATCACAACTGAGCTTCATGTGTGGGTTGATTGTGGAAGAGGGACACAGGCTTTGAGGAAAAGCCTGCTCTGTCCTGCAGCCAACTTCCCACGGAGAGGGAATACCCAGGAATCAGCAGAGCAAGCAAGACGATCCTTTGTCTGTCCCAGCCCTGCTCAGCCCGGGAATTCAAACCCGGACCGTGCTTCCCAGCACCGAACTGCAGCCCCTCTGAGACACCCTTCCTGATCCATCCTCTGCCTCAGCTGCAACCTCACGTGTGCTTGGAGGCTCTGCTCCAGAAAAGCCCTTTCTCATCTCAAACACCACCAAGTGCTGCGGTGCATTGCTCGTTCTCTTCAACACCTAATTAGCATTCCTCTCCACAGCCACCACTGAAGCATCTTTTATATGACAGCTCCTCTCCACTGCAAATTGCTGCTCCACCAAATCCCCCAGACTACAGGGCTGGAGCTGCAGGAGAAGCGCAGGCATGGACAGGCGATGGGAATGGGAATGACTCCGGCCAATCCCTGCAGGCTGCAATAGCCCATTTCTCTGGTGCAGCAAGGCTCCAGGACTGTTGGCCCCCTCGAATGCCTGGAGGGGATTTGACAGGCTGCTCACATGCAGTCTGTTGTCTCCTCACGGCCTCTCTGGACATGGGAGCAAGTATCACTGTCCTTGGGGATGCAAATGGGCAGGTGCCACTTCCCGCAGACACTGTCACCACTAAAGACAGGCTATTATGCTAGACGGCCTTCAGGGTGGCTCCAGTTGAGAGTGCAGGTAATCCAGACCCCTCCTCAAGCAAAGCCTTGCTCCAAAACCAGCAGCCATACCTACAAAGAGAACGAGGCACGGGCCCTCGTTCAGATGCACGGCGTTGGAGTCCGTCAGCTCCAGCACGGGCTTGGGGTGCCACGGGAACTCGCGGCACTCAATGTCGTTCAGCACTTCCACTCGCCCCTGCCGCGTTATCACGTCTCCCTTGGAGTCCAGCACGATGAGAGTCGGGATGCCTGCAACGGAAGAAAAACAAGGGGGATCAGCCAAAGTCCTAACCTGGGAACGAGAGGGCGTGGGGGAAAAGGATGCGTTCTAATGGCTCTGGCAGGAGCCCAGGGACCACGCTCTTTTTACAGCAGCTCATGCACAATCTGGGAAGCAGGGTCCTTGGATCCTGTTTCTGCCCCAGGAGAGCACTGTAACTTGGGAGGCCACAGCAGGAAGCTGGGAGACAGGCTATGGCACTGCCCTGTTTTCTCCTCTGAGTGCAGAGAGGTCAGCGCTGTCTGGCATGGACCTTCTCGGATGCAAACTCTTGCCACACCAGACAGGGACCCTCTTCAAAAACTCATCCCACCTTGCAGAGTACCTGGACGTAAAGCTCCTCTGCAGGGCAAGGCAACAGCAGAAGCGGCCAGGCAGACGCTGCCACCCTCACCTCTGCAACACAGCTGGCAGCGAAGAGCTTGGCCCAAGCTCAAAGCTGGGAGCGTGAATCTTTCCAGAGGGTGGACTGCACACAGCAGGGGCCAGGAAGCAGGAGGTGCTCCTTCCCCACAGAAACCCACATATTTTAGCAGCTACGAGCCCCTCCATGCCCCACACCCCTTCCAGCACTCAGAAATAATTGCCCAGCGCACAGACATGTCCATCAAGTCATGAACGTTACATGGTTTGGATGCTGCTCTGCAGTGCTCGGGCCTTGGTGACGCAGATACCCGACATCCCCAGCTGGATGAAAGGCCCGAGGACCAAGAGGCAGGTGCACAGCACTAACTATGTTCACTTAGCAAGGACAAGGACTGCTGCTAAACGCTCAGGGCCACGGATCCCTGCTGGGAATACCGAGAGGGGAGCGCCCGCCTCCGCAAGCGGAGGCAGAGCAGGAGAATTAGCAGGGCAGCTGTGTGAGGGCTTCAGCTCAGAAAGCCTTAGAGCCTCGTTGTGTTATTAACGCCATATTTTTAGACATCATTTTCAAAGGCTACAATTACTTTGCTATGGCCTCTCCATCTCTGGCCCTTGGCCTCTGAGGAACTTGCACGTAAAACAGCGAACAAAGCCAGGAAATAGCTAAGGCTCCTCTCGGCACGCCAGCCCCAGCGGAAGGGAGGGGGCCGTGGGGGAAGGTGGGTGCGCAGCCACGGGACGGAGCTTGCAAAGCGAGAATCTCGCTCAGAGCAAGGCCACGGGGTCCTGGTCAGCAATCCTGTACCTGCACCGTGGCAAAGCGAGGGGAAAGTGCCAGTCTGAAGCGGTTGCTGCCTCCCAGCTGCCACCCCGGTCCTGTTTCAGGCACAGCTAGCAGCAAAGCGCTCCTCCAAGTCATATGCACGTTCAGATTTTTCTCATGAGAAAAGAAAAAACATCGAGTGTTGTTAAAGCCAAGGGCAAAGCTACAACCCTCTGCTCCGCAACGCCCGAGCTGCAGGCTGCCGGCAGCCAGATGGGCTGAGGGAGGAAACGGAGCTCTGTACTATTCGTGCTGCTCCTCTCTCCTTCCCAGAGCCTCTGCCCCGGCCCTGGCACGCGGGACAAGGAGCCCAGCTCCAACCGCGCTCGGCCTCTGCGCGGGGGAAACCACCAGCCGCCCCGTCCGCAGCCGTCCGCCGCTGCCCTCGCGGCGGTCACGCACCATCAGCCTCCTGGGCCCGGGGTCCCGCCGCCGAGGCCGCGCTGAGCGCCCGGCTGCCACCTCCGCAGCCTGCCGCTCCGCCGCGCAGCTGGAGGCAGCATTTTGGCAGAGCCACCTTGGCTGCTCTCGGGGCAGCCTGCTGGGCCTGGAAGCTGGCTGGAAGGCAAGCATGCGGCTGCCTGGGAGAGCACGGCGGGAAGACGGAGGAAGAGAAGATTCCCTTGCACGCTGGTGCTGGCCTGAAAACTGCTGGCAGGAAACCAAATTCATTTCCCCCATTGGGGCCCAGAGCTGCTTGTCACTGAGTGCAGCACACCTCCAACCCTAATGCAGCTCCGACCAGCCACCCTTCTGCCCGCGGGACGGAGGTCCCAGTTATTTGCTTCAGCAGTTCTGGTGCTTGGGAAAGAGGGACCACAAGTATTCGGCTTTGTTTGGAAGAAAACCAAGAGAGCATCAGTTAGATATGCCCCATACACACACAGGGACAGGAGGCCTGGATCTAGTGGGTAACGGCCCAGAACAGGACAGGCCTAGGGATGTCAGAGGATGGTTCCAACCTTGAGGCAAAGCATCGTCTTGTCCACAGAGCTGCGGGGCCTGGAAAGCCCAGGAGAAACCCCGTGGGGAGCATGCTGCAACAAGCACCTGGAAACGCGGCAGGGTGCGGGAAGAGGCGGCGGGAGGAAGAGCTCCTGACAGCTGGTAACAGGTTTTGCTTCAGAGGACGATGATCACCCTTTGACTGCTGTGGATGTTGCTCTATTGGTGTTTTAATTCATCCTGCCTGGCTGCAGTACACGTGTTAAGAACAGTCTTCCGGGAAGTTACAAGCATGTTCTTTACTGCTGTAAGAGCACAGCAAAACCGCGGGAAAGCTCTGCTGCCGCCCCGCTCGCGTGCACTGCCTGCCCAGACGAGGACGGGGCTTTCCCTCTGCAGAGGTGATGAAAACGTTTTACCCAGAACGACAACCGAAAGCATCTGCGCAAGCCTGATGGAGACTGTAAGAGGATCTGAACACGCTGCACGCAAAGGCGGGAGCAGCGCAGGGCAAGCATCCAGGCACAGGGGCAGGGCTGGCGAACCCGGAGCTCCTTTTCAGAAGCTGGATTTAGCTTGACAGGTCTGCATTTGTCTCGACAGAAACAGATGCGAAGCTGCCACGCTCAGAAGAACGGTTCTTCACGTCAGGACGGGCTGCAACTCTGCCCTAACGATGCACACGTCAAACTGTTAGGCGTGAGAAGGGAGACGTCGCTGAAAACGCAGCGGGCCGGCCGGCTCGGCAGGCTGGCAGCGCCCGCGGCCCCTGGCCTCCCCGGCTCGCTGCGTAAAACGGAGCGAGGCAAAGGCAGCCGCAGCACAGACTGCGCACAAGTCACCGACT
Source organism: Rhea pennata (assembly GCF_028389875.1). NCBI lineage: Eukaryota > Metazoa > Chordata > Aves > Rheiformes > Rheidae > Rhea > Rhea pennata. The sequence continues at coordinate 4,232,745 of NC_084682.1, forward strand.
GAAACCCGGCCCGGCTGGCACTGGCACAGGGCAGACACCAGCTGGTGGCCGCTCGATCCGATGAAGCATCCGTGAGGCTCTCAGTGCGCCAGACCGCCAGCCGCAAGCCCCGACGGCGCAGCGCGAAGCCCCTGGGGAGCGAGCTGTGCCGGACGTCAGGGACGCCCCTTCCAGGACACACCTGATCGCTGCGCAGGGGAGGTTCGTTTCACGCTAACGGAGCCTCTCTGCCCGTGGTTTGCCCAGAGAAAGCAGTTTCCACCCAGACCCCTCCATATCTGCAAAGCAAACAGCAATCTGTTTTTTTTTTTTTTTTTTTGGTGGGGGGGGGATTGCCTGAGACACAGCCGAGACACGACCAGAGCTGCCCAGCACCTCAGTGCCTGCAGGACGCTGCGGCACCAGCAGAACGGCAAACGGACACGCAGGCAGCTGGAGAAACGCTCTGCAGCCGGAGCCCAGTTGCCCCACTCTCCCGGGGAGCCGGGAGAGCCGAGCAAGGCAGCCGGGAGCCCGCGGGCCCGGGTCCGCTGCGGAAGGAGAAGCGGCGGCGACGCCAGCGACCGGGGCGCAGAGGGGCAGGCGGGCGCTCGGGCGGCCCCGACCCGCGCCGGGTCGCCCTCTCGGCGGAAAGGGCGGGCGACCGGTCCGCAGGAGCAGGAAATCAGAGCGGCACCAGGAACAGCTCACGGGGGGCGACTTCGCTGGGAAACAGGCTGCTGCTCTCTCTTCGGGGAGAGAAAGCAACATCCCGAAAGGAAGGAAGGAAGGGGGCGGAAAGGTGGCGTCAGGCCCCAAGAGACAGGGGTCCGGGGCCGGCGCTCGCGTCACGCTCCCTGTCCGCTCCTCAGCCCTCGGGCTGCGATCCCACTGCCCTCGAGCACCCCTCCTCGTGGCGGCTGGCGAGGAGGGCGGGCAGCTCCGGCCCGCCTCGCCTCGCCGCTCCCTCAGCCCAAACCACCGTTTTAAAGCTCATTTGTTAGAACGGCTCCGCAGAGGCGTTTTCCTGCGCAGGGGGCACGCGTGCGCTCTCCCCTGCAGCTGCTGCCAGACTCGCTCACGTGCCTCTGAAACAGTGGGTTACTCACAAGCCTTCCGGACCCGAGGTACGGCGCGGGAAGGACACGGCCGCCTGTGCGCGCCCCGGCGCGGTTACATTCCCCTCATTCCAGCCCAGACAGCGCTGCTTCACATTGCTGCCTCGCATTCCTCGCTGGGGAGGTGCGAGCTGCCCGCGCCGCGCCGCAGGGCCGCGGCTGGCCTCACAAACCCCACGGGTGTGCCAAGAGAGCGATGGTAAATCACAGAAAGGCTTATTCATTACCTGCTGGTATTCAGCATAGCTCCAGGGCAGGGACAGGTTAAACAGGCCGGACTTGGGAAACTCACTTCAGCCCTATCCTGCAAGGCCCAGGAGAGCAGGAACCATTCCTGAAGCCAGGAGAAGCACGTGACGACCAGCACCCCCCAGGACCGGGACCTTGGTGCATTTACGAGTCCCATCTCCATGCCAAATGCCTGCCTTTTGGTCCTCTCCAGACCTGCACTGCACATCTGAAACGCAGGCAGCCAGCCAGCCTGCAAGCCAGCAAGCTTAGGTTCATCCTCAGCGGGGCCACGGCCGCTCCTGTGCGTCCCTTTGCCAGGCACCCTGATAAATCCAATACAGCACAGAAAAGATTTCAAATCAGCTTTGTAGACCTCTGAAATTAAAGGTCCTGATTTTGACACCTGGATTGTTCTGCAAGAGCGATCCTGCAGTCACCAGTGATTTCATGTACAATTCAAAGCATTTAGACTTTACCCAATTTGCAGATGCAAACACACGGCAAAGCACCCAGCTGCTAAAACTTCCTACTGCAAATACAAAACGTGTCTCGTTTGCAAGAGGGGCAGATCAGCAAGCCCAGGTACCACCCCTGCCCAGCAGCCCCTACAGGCAACCCCATCTCACGCCTGCTAACCCAGCCATTTCTCCTCCTAGACGCTCACATGAGCCCCTTATTCACCCACCTACATCCACTACTGATTTCTTTAGTGCCTTTCGGGGACTTTGGTAATTGCCGTGAGTCGTAACACCAGAATCTACTTATCAAGAAGAATCGTAAATCAGATATTCCACAATGAATATTGTATAAGCGCAGATCAGAATTAGCATAGATGGGCTTGGTTTCATTTTATGCATTAGTAAATGGATTCGATTCCCACAGGGCTAGCTTCTTATGAAAACATAGGGGCCAAACGATTTGTTACTGAGCTTGACAATACATTTATTTATATATATATTAAAACCCATAGCTGACATGGAAACCTTATCTGCATTAAATCTGCTGGCTGGATAATCAAATCACTGTGAAAAAACACTCAGAGAATACACCGACTGCAACACAGGCTGGGGTTTTTGTTGTTTTTTTCATCCCTGCAGAAGAAAGCTTTAGCAATCTGGTACAGGAAACCTTTCCTAGCAGTAATGTCCCCGTCGTTCCCCCCAGCTGGGCGGCAGGAGTGACCTGGGGGTCTGGAACAAAGCCCAGGGCAGAGAGGAAACAGATTTTTTGAGTCCCCCCAGCTGACCGCAAATCCCAGAGAGCTGCGTGGAGCCCATGGTGGATTTTCAGGAACCTGAAATCTCTTCTAAAACACACAGCAATGGGGGGCAATTCGTATTTGGGCATAAATTTTATTACTGCTCCCTGTGCCACCAGAAGGAGAGCTCGCGTTAAGGGACTTCATCTCGGGCAGCTGCCCCGCGGCCCGCGAGCAGCACGCACAACGCAGAATTACTTCTAAACAAGCAGGATACAAGAAATGACTCTCTTGAGACAGTGCTGCACCCAGAAGCAATTTAATATAGGTGGCTATGGTACAACCCACTGACTCCACACGGGTTTTGAATAGAGGCATTCAAGCAAACCGAAATAAAGCAACCCAACCTACGTTTCCCACTCCCCCGCTTTTTTTTTTTGAATGCTGTAGGGGCCAACACAGGACTAACACAAGAGAGCTGCTCATCTTGCTGCTTTCCACCGCTCAGGAACTTAAACAGTTTGAGAAGACAATTTTGTTGTCTCAGCCCTAGGAACGGCCTGCACAGGCCTTAGAGGAGCAGCGGGAAACACCCCGCGCACCCACGCTCCGCGCAGGGGCTGCTCCCGGCTCCCCGCGCCGCGCGGGAGGACCGGCCGGCTGCAGCGACCGCCCCGCGCCCAGGCAGGGGCTGCTCCGCGGCGCCACGGACCAGCGGCCTGGCGGGTCACACGGATGGAGAGCGACGATGACCACGGGACAGAAGCACGTCAACGAGCATACCTAAGGAGGTCAGAGCTGAACATACCACCGCTCCGTTTTACTGGAGATTTGCAAAAAGCAGAAAGCCAGCACGACCACTAGAAAGGCAGAAGAGTGGGAAGGCTGGCAGCTGCAAGACGCCGCTTCCCCGCACCAGCGTTTGACGAGGGGGCCTTTGCCACCGCATCCCGACAGGACACGCTCGGACGCACTAACGAGGGAGAGGCGGGAGAGACGGGGCGAGCGGGCGTCTGCTAAGACGTGGGGCCGGGGCATGCTACGCACACAAGGGACAGGGAAGCCTGGAGATGAAACTAGTAACGCTGATCAGAAAAATGGTGATGGGAAAATGCAGAGACAGCATGAAACCATCACGATGCCACCGTGGACTCGCAGCGGGTCGCTCGCTGCCTCGGATCTGTTACTGCAGCCCAAGGGGACCCTAGGAGAGGCAGCAAGAGACGGCTTGTGAGATGTTTGAGAGCACCAAAGCTCTCCATTCTGGGAAAGGCCGATCAGATGACACGGATCACATTTTTCTTCTACATGGGATGCCCAGCGGTGGAGATGAGAAGAGCCCGGGACATCTCGCTCGGTTCGCGGAAAGCCCTGGACCCCGCCAGCGCGGCAGCCGCTGTGCGAGCTGTGCCTGGGGACAGACGGGCTCCTGCCAGCGCCGCGCTCGCGAAGGCTGGCCCCCAAGGCAGCGCGGGGAGGCAGGCGTCGCCGCCGGAGAACCACGGCCTCCGCGGAGCCGCCCGAGCGTTCGCCTTCACCCAGCCCTCTCCCGCGTCGCCCGGCACCGAGCCCGGCCCGGCCCCGCCGGCGCCCGGCAGAGCCCGGGCAGGGCAGGCGGGCGGGACAGGGACGCCGTCGCGCTCCCTTCTGCTGCCACATCTCGAAGCGGCTCTGCGGGTCGCAGCTCCCCCTTGCCGAGAGGTTCCCGCCGTCCAGCGCGGCCGCGACGCGCGGCGCGGAGGGGCTTGCAGTCAGACCTGCCCACGTCCTGGAAAAGCAGCCCCAGAGCTCCCCCCATTCCTGAAGGGTAACCTGGGAGCCACCCCGGCCGGCGAAGAGGGTCAGGGCGCAGAGGAACAGCAAACATTTACATTCTCAGGTCAGCACACAACGAAGAGAGACGTTTAAGGAGCGAGCGGCTGGCGTTGAAAGCGAAGCTGTTGTCCCCGTTCCCGTGGTTACGGCATGCCTGGCGCTGCAGGGTCCAAGTCTGGACACCTTATTTACAGAAAGTCCCAGCGAAACTGGCAGCCGTCCTGCGCAGCACGGCCGAAACCAGCGCCGGAGAGGTTTGTAAACAGGCCGGGGGAAAGACAGATGAAACCGGAATGCTTCTGCCTCGTGGGAAGGTAATTAAGAAGCAAACTGCTGGCTATTTAAAGCAGGCTGACGGCTATTCTTGGTTTCAGGTTGGAGAACAGGGCACAGCAACAGCACCTGAGCTCACTCCAGAAGACCCCAAGGAGGGATCATTTCTCCTGCCCACCGAGCTTCGGCCAAGCGCTCAGATCACAGAAACTATCATATTAATGCCAACACGGATGAATAACCTGAACTGAAGGGTTCGGGTCATTCTGGCACCCTCTCACTGACGAGGCTTCACAGAAGCGACGCAGGCCAAGCCAGGAAGGCACGCAGCGACCACCACGAGGGTTCAGCCAAGTCCGCAGGCCCCTGGCCGCCTTTGGCAAGGCTGCTCCTCCGCTGGTGCCTCCAGCCTGCACCCACCCAACTGCCTCTGGGCTGAAGTCGATGAGAAACACGCACCATCCGGCAAGACTGGACGCTCCAAATCCTCCAGACCCTTAAGCACAGGGAGAAACTGTGGGTACGTACGGAAGACTCCCTTGCCAGCCATTTACCTCATGCCTCACCACGCTGCAGTTTGTCCTCTGCACGAACAGCGTGTCAGTCCCAAGGGGGCTGCTCTGAGCTCTTATCTTCAGGACACTTTGAAAACACCCAGACAGACTCTCTCCCCCTGCCCCTCAGAGCAGCCAAGGCTGCTGCAATTCTGGCACCGACACACACAGTAAAGGCGAAGCCATGGTTTACATCAAACATGCACTCTTCTCTAACTCACGTCACTAACATAAACCAGATGCCATCTTCCTCGGCCTCTGCGGAGAGCGATGGCCTGCCTCTGCATTGCATAGAACAGCAAGAAAATGAAATTTAAACCTTCAAGAAAAGGCAAAACAAATACATCAATAATTAGGTAGAAAACATCCAAGCCAAGTTTCCAGGAAGAATTAGGTTGTTTATGGAAGTCCTGTTTCAACTAACAGCCTGCCTGGCAGGTGGTAGGAATGCGAGTTTGCAGAGGGCAGAAACATGAAGCAGCTCTGCCTGGGGCACTCTGCTTTGCTTTGCTCTTTTCTTGTTTTAGTTAAACAAGAGGAGACATTACAAATATTCAACAAAAGCAGCAGAAAGGAGAGCCGTGCACCAGCAGGTCCTTTCCTACCTTGTATGCCGTAGAGCCGATTCAGGCGCGATCGTCTGGCCTCATCAGTGTACGGGACAGCTAGCCAGGGCATCTCGCTGAAATACTGCTTGAAGGAGTCCTCTGACCTGTGCAACGGGAACAGCACATGGGATCCAGCCTGCAGCCTCCTCACCTGCCACACACTTTTTCCTCTTTAAACATCTGGCCTGCAAAGATCTTCCTCCATTCCAAGTCCCACCTCTAAGGACTGCTGGCAGATATAAATTTGGGGAGAGCTGTACCACGTTTAAAGCCCACAGTCCCTCTGAAAAGGCTCTGCAGTGCATTTTTTTTCCCAATAAAATATTTCAGACTCTCCAGGGCATCTGAATATCAATCGGCTGTGACAGCAGCAGCTCAATCATCTCTCAGATCTCAGACCCAAAAGCTACACAGTAAAATAAAAAGCTGCTCCCTGGACAGAGCTTGCTCTCCATCCTGGGGCTGTCCTCACTGATCCTCCATTTCAGTTCTCTGCAGGGCAGAGTGTGAAGGACTCGGACAGCCTTTCTGACACCAGAGCCAACTTTCTCTAGCACATGGAAATAAACCCCCAGCACCTCCACCTTCCTCCACTGCTATCTTAATGCCTAAATTTCAGTCTTCAGCAGGTCCCTGTACTCCACTATGACTGATTTAACTGTCTTCTCTAAGGTGTCATCCCATATCTGGAGAATTCCTCCCCCCCCCCCCCAAATCAGACTACTTGAAGAAAACGCAGGCGCGAACGAGCCTTGAGCTGCCTGCAGTCATTCACAGCTCTCCTCGACTGAGAGGCACAAGGTTCTCCTAGGTTCTCAGCAGCACGAACACCCTGCTCTGCTCATCTCTGCACTCCACAAAGCGCAGACCTTTTCAGCTCTGGGCAGTCGGCCCATCTGCACAGAGCATTAGTGCTTCCTTACCTGTCTGCACTAACGAAGAGTATCTCAAATTTCTGCCCTGCCTCCTTGATTTTCCGGTAGGACTCCACCAGGACCCTTGTGAGGCTTCGGCAAGGTGGGCACTGCAAAACACGATCTGGACATGAGCACGCTGTCCCCCGTCTCCCTCAGAGAGCTTCACTTGCACCCAGCTTTTATAAACAGGGCTCAGTGAGCTAGATACTATCAAAACCCAGTCATGATCTCATATTTTCTGGAGCGTCAGGAAGCAGCCTTGCTGCCTAGAATGTGCCTGGTGCTTCTGGCAACAGTTCCCTGAATCAGTAAGTTGCCATTGAAACCCCTGTCTTTTTAAAAATCTGTAAACTTTTCCCCCTTTGAAGGGCCAGCTGAGGATGACATCCAACTGCAATGCTGATGGCTTCTCCCAAAAGCACCAAAGCTTCTTAACCGCTCGCACACTGATTGGCAGAATGTCTTCATCCTCCCTCTGCCCACCAAGCTCTCCAGGGACTGGTCACCTTGCAGGAGCTGCAGAAGAGATCTCCAGAGCTTAAGCCATTCCCCAAGCTCACTCCAGGTGCTCTGCAAAGTGCCTACTACTCACCCAGTGTGCTGAGAAATAGACCCCAACATGAGAGCCCTCCAGGACGTTACTGTCTAGGGACTGGCCGTTGTTCCTAAGCAGAGGCCCGGCTACAACTTCACTGAAGGGTTTTGGCCCCCAGGGGAACTCCAGACCTGGGAGAGTTTGGGATGGAGGAGGAAAAAAGACACAAAACAGCAAGATGCACGTAAAGCATTTACAGTTTGAAAAAGTTTCACTAGAAGAACATCTTATGTTCTGCCAAGATACGGGCGATCCTATATGGGAGCTCTATTGAGGTTTCTCCTCGTACAAGTGGGGTACAGAGTTACTCAGCTGTGCAGGCATCCTGACATAGAGCCCCTTGCCTGATGCAGGGAAGCTGAGCTCTGCACTGAACCCGTCAGTCACCTCCATCCCACACGTACACTGCATCCTCACCCACGTCAAAGCAACTTCTGCTTCATGAAGCCTCTTCTGTTTTTGTGCCTGATGATGAATCTTTTCCTTATCAACGGAGTTGGTTTTAACAACAGAGGGCAAGGTGGTGCACGTTCAGGAATGCGGTCAGACCATCTGCCGCTTACAGATAAGGATGCTCTGCCCATTCCTGACCTCCCATCCACCCTGCTTCTCATCAGCTGCAATTCTATAATAATCAAGAAGCAGATGGTGCAGGACTCATTGGACCCATTGTCACAACTCCACTTCCTCTGTATTTAAGGCTTGAATCATAGCAACTCCCTGTGTCACTGAGCTGTTCTTTTCCAAAGGTGGACATGCAGGTACTTCTGGAACTTAGTTTACCCCCGTCCCCCAAAGAAAGCATGTGTATATATGCATAAACACGTGCTCCAAAGCATCTGCTGCCAAATCCCAGAGCAATCAATCTATATATTCAGCTGTAGCTGAGGAACCGTCGCAGATGGTTCAGACCACAACTTGTACTTGCCACACAGTTCCTGCCACCTGATTTATACCTAGTCACTGTTTTCATATCTTGCATGACAAAATGTCGGGTTAGTAGTATATTTGCATTGACAGGCTAACAGCTGAATGACAGGTCTGCCGGTTTCTTTTTCTGCAGACTCTACAAATAAGGGCACATATTTTGCTCATTTTGTTTTTTGTAAATTGGAAGAAGATGAGATTTAACATTAACTTTCAGAACTGTAAGGCTCAGAAACAGAAAATAGTAGCAATTTTCTGTCTCACTCGTAAATAATGAGGGAATTCATTATCCTAACCGACCATGATATCTGTGATCAAAACCTGTTCAGTATTTTGGAAAGCCACTGTCCTAAGGTACGGCAAGTCTGGGCCCTCAGTCAGTCCGTGTACTTTCACCAGTGAAAAATCTGAACTTAATGTTTCAGTTAGTCTAACTTTTCCTCATTAGCACTTCAGACAAAAATCCTGGAGGAAAAAACCTTTGTTCTTTTCAATAACCAAAACCAAAACATGAGATCTAACAGGAACGATGCAGAGAATTTTTTGCTGAAAATAAAGCAACGCCTTGGATTAGTTTAGTATGGTAACAGTTGCTTGCTTCCTTTTTTCATTTCCAAGGCAAAGGTAAGTGAACTAAAATAAAAAGACAACTGTTTGCACAGGTTAGCATGGCACACAGGCCTCTAGGTCTTACCTTCAGGGTCATCTCGGATTACCAGGAGGCCGTTCCTGCAGACCACCTTCCCAGTGGAGGCATCGATAAATATCAGGGAAGGGATGTTGGAGACTCGGTACTTGTTCCACAGTTTCAGCTGGAAAAGAGATCGGGAGGGAAGACAGGGAGAGAGGACAGGTAAACTTAGCGGCTTGAACAGGAACGTTTTGGGACATCAGCATCTCTCAGACGAGAGGCCAGAGCTCATGCTTCAGTAACACATCTGAAGGCATCTCTCTGGATCCCTGGTACAGCCTGGACTTCCAGTGCCTGGGAAGACACGCTGTATCTCTTCTGCACGACTCTCTTGTTTTGGGAGGGTGAAAAGGGCTGGGAGCGGGGATCGCAGCTTGTCGCACCTCTGCTGCAGGCTTGCCACATGGCGATGGGCAAAGAGTTTCTTCTCTTACGGCATTTGCTTCTTTGCAAGTAAAATGGGGATAATATTTACCGTCTCTGTACTGTACTCTGAAGTCTTTGTTTAGAAGATGTTGTAAGCACAAATACTTTTAATGCCACTGTTCTGAAGCAATTTGTAACGCTTCCCTGGCTGCTTCCTCCCCTCCCATTTCAATGTTCATTAAACAAACCTACAGCTCCTGCCAAGACACAGCCATGCCGAAAAGCAGGCCAACGCACAGAAACATGATTCTGCTGCAACTGGGGCTTCCTGGTTTGGTTCCCAGGAGCTGGTTAATGGGTTTGACATCAGTCTGGGGGCTGCGTAACACAGCTCATCTATAATGCACTGCCAGCCTCGCAGCCTTCCTCCGCCGGCTCCAGACAAAAGCTGCGCAGGCTGCAGCAGCCACGCTGCGGAAATCCCGGGCTAGATTTCGGCGTTTCCTGGTCATCGCGATTAGCAGCACAACTCGCGTCCACCCAAACGAGGGACATGTGGCACTTGGCGTCATGCAATTCTAGTTTGACATTTCTCAGCATTTGCTTCAGGCAAATGATTTCAAGATTAACCAAACTAAAAAAGCTCACGGGAACACAGAGGAACAAGACGACGACAGCTGCTGGCAAGACCCAGCTTGCAGGTGCACGCAGTGCTGGGCAAGCCTGCGTTTCGTAACCTCTCGTGGCCTCCTCTAACCACGCCAGTGCATCTTCAACAGGAATTAAAAGCAAGCGATGGCTGCGGTCAGAGGAGCCAGTCTCAGAGCTGTGAGTAGAGGAGCTGTTCTCATCCCTGCGTTTAGTTAGGTTACTCCAAGAATTTCAACCTAGACAGCACAGCAGTGAATTATCAAACTCTTAAATAAAATCAAATCACAGTACAGAGCCAGAAGGGAAGGAAATGAATCATTAGCTTCCCCTAACATCAAGTAATGTTCTGCAAACCCTCCTTGGCTCCATATATTTACAGTTCATTGTGGCCAGCAGAGAACCAAGCCCAGCAACGTGAGAACTGGGGAATGAGGACATCAACCACCCCCCAAAATGGCAGTGCTAGGGACACACTGAGCACTGTCCCTGTCCCTTCCAGAACCGGACCCAGAAACACCCCACAAGCCCTGGCACTGCTCACCTCATCCTCTCATATTGTAATAGGACCCAAATGTTTCCACTGCAAAAGAGGCCACAGCTCTGCAGATCACTGTCTCTATTTAGAAATTAGAGATGATCCCATTTCTCAAGATTTGAACAATCTTGGAACAAGACAAACGAGTGCAGGAAGGGCTGCAACATTCAGACAGAGCAAACTGAACCTCTCTGTATGCTTAACTAGAGATCTAGGTGAGGGAGAAAAGTCACAAAGCCATTTAGATTTTAATGGCAGCATATGAAATATTTCTTCCAAAATATTTTTTGTAAAAAGATATGTGAATGAGGCTTTGTGAGCTGGCCTAACTGCAACGTGGTGTTATCAAAATCCTCTTGGGTCTGAAGGAAAATATTAACCAGATCCAAGAAGATTTTATTAATCTCCATCTGCTAAGACCTGGAGAAATACAATGCTTTGTGCCCTACCCCCCTGGCCTTAGATTCCTAATACACAGATTTCTTGGGCCAAGCTGACTCATTTTTAATGCTGATGTACAAACCAAATGGCCTTGGGCATTAAAAAAAGGAGAAAAAAAAATGCTGTTAAATGCAAAACAGTCCCTTTACAACGAGCGTGTTCAAACCACAGAAGGTAAAATCCAATTCTGTGAAGTTTAAGGGGTGGAGAAAAGCTCTTTATAAGGATCACAAGCATTTAAGAGGGTGTTGCAAACAAGGAAGAAATTACAGCTAGGAATTGGATAGCTCTCTTTAAATAGTTACTTAAGTTTTACTTCATTTTGCCAAGTCCTTTGTATATGGAAAGCAGCTCCCCTTAGGGCACTACAGTGTATTGTAGCAGTTTTGCTTGGCTGAGAGAACGGACGGGGTCTGCACGTCAGAGCCAAGCAGGCTCAATCAACTCTCTGCTACTCACAGGAAGGGGGCTGGGATACCCCAGATAAGGGGAGAAAACCAAACGAGACCGGCTCCAGCTGGAAGCGCCGGAGCGAGCGGCGCGCGCGCCCGGCCGGCTCGGCGCGGTCTGCGGGGCCCAGCGCACCGGCCGGCGTTGGCCCGGAGCTGGCCCTGGGTCTTCTCAGGACGCGGGGAGCTGTTAGGTCCCGCCGGGCCCGAAGCGACCACGACCAGCGAGCACGTCCCCGGGCTGCGAGAGGCTCCAACCCGAGCCCCGCCGGGCGCGCTAACGGCTCAGCAGAGCGACGCCAAAACGCAGCCAGGACTGCCGGGCTTTAGCCCGCATCTGCACCAGCTGCCAGCATCCCGCGGCGCCCAAGCAACCCCACGCAGGCAGCGACCCCAGCTGCTCCAAGGGCTTCAGGGCTTCCCGCACGCTGAGCACTGCTGACAACTCGTAGCGATTCGAACCACATGAACGACCCAAATTCGGGACGAAAATCTCTTCTATCACCCTATTTACCTGCCTCAATACCGCAGCCTGAGAGCTTCAATCAGTTCAGGTTCCTGAGGAGTACTGCACAGGTTCTAATGAATCAATTCCCTTGGGAAAGGCTGCAGAGCTACAGCCTATTTGCTGGCTTATCCTTTAAACCCATGGTAAAGACATGGATGAACAAACACGACGACTGCACTTAAGACCACTGGAACAGGGCTGCCATTTTAAACCCGGTTATAAAAAAAACGGAATTGCAAATTAGTGGTCTTGAAGCACTAACAATATTAATTCTGATGTCTGTATCAGAAAGTACATGAATGTGCTGTTTAAAGTCAGGGCAGTTGGATTTGATGATTCTCTTGTGCATTAGGAAAGCTGATTGGAAATGAGAAACGCATGCAGTGAAGGACGAACGCCAAGATTTACCACCATCCCCATGGTAATGGCCTCCTTCAATCAGCCTCTGCTTTCCAAAGCGTATCGGACACTTCTAAAGAGGAAGTCTAATGGCTCGTTTTACTGCAGGTCTGACCTGAAAGCACGTAACCTTGATAGGAAATGGGCTTGACGACGATGTTCTGTGTTTGTTATTATTTCTGGACTTCAAATACCCTTTGATTATTTGCCCCAAACACGTGGGCACCGTGAGGACAGCCTCCCTCCCTCCGGCTCCGGAGCAGACTACTCGGTGTCACGCCGGCAGGTAGGAGGTGAGGAGCACCCATCTCCTCAGCTCGTGCCCTTGAACTGGAATTTTAAAAAGCCTTTTGGTGGTGGAAATCTCTTGGTTAACATCATAATGAGATAACCAGAGGTACAAAAGATATCAGAAATACGCAGGCAGCATTTAGGCCTCTTAGACAACAGCAATCCAGGGAGCTTCTTACAAGGGACCTTTAGCTGGACTTCGGTACAGCAGAGCCCGGAATACTTCACTCGGGGATCCCACTGCCGCACTGCGCAGCTGAGCCGCTACCTCCAGCAAGAACATCCAACCTCCATGTAAACGCTCCAAACAGGATGAGTGAAGCCGTCCTGTGGCAAACTATCCCCCGGGCTAATTGTGCTCAGCCGCCGGGGCTTTTAACGCACGCAGCCTTTGGAAAGGCGGCCGAGCTCCTGCTCGGTTCCGCCTGGCGGCGGATGAAAGGCCGCAACGTCGGCGTTGCTTCTGCGGTGTCAGCCAGCTATGGCTCTGTATTAAAAGGTGAAAACGGCTGCAAGATGTTACATATTATGAAAAATCAGTTATGAACTCCCTCGCACCAGGCAAGCCATCTACAAAGCTTAAGGTACGGGGAGCAATCGAGTCGTGAAGCCAACATTTTTGTGTGCCTACATAAAATAAACACGCAGCACTTGGCAAAGTCCTACCCGCAGCCCAGCCATGTCTTCAAGCTTGGCACGTGGGAAGGAAGAATCCGGCTCCTCTCCAAGCACAGCACGGGGAGCTGTTCCGCGCAGCCAGGCTGCGGCCGCCGCCTGCGGTCCCCGCGGGAAGGCTAGCCCAGGAGGAGAAGGGCAGCGTTGTAAAGCTCCCGAGCAAACGCACGCGCGGGCGCGCACCGCGCAAAGGATCGTGTGTTGGGCTAAGCGTGGGATGCGGAGAGCAAATTACGACTTGCTCTGAAACCACAGGAAGATCAGATGATAGCTCATGCAGCAGAGCTGAGTGCTGCCTCAGCAACTTTTAGAAGCCGTTTTTCCTGTCTCGAAGAGGATGACATAGAAATAACACACTCCACACTGAGGATTTGACCATCTATTTAAAGGGGGGATCTCTGCTTCGCTTCCCAACAGCTGGTGCCGATCTGTGGGATCAAGCCAAAGCTAACACAGTTGTGGAAATAATCTACAGACTATTCAGCCTGCAATCAGCTGATCCTTTCGGAGCGCTCTTCACTCCCGGTGCACAGTACGCCCCTGGCACAAATATTCGGCTCAATTCGAGAGCCAGTTGGAGTGAGGAAATACCCCTCCTCTCCAGACACCACACAGGCTGATCAGCTTCTCAGCAATGCATCTGGCTCCCGGTGCAGGTGGTTAAGTCAGGCAGTCCAGCGGAAAAACAAGAGTCACCAGACTCCTCCGGTAATCTTATCTGCCACGCAAAGCATCACCAAGCTGCCCAGGAAGAGCCGGCAACCACAGCGCTGGGGCTCCATTTGCGACTCCATCCGTGACTCGCTGCGAGAGACTTCAGAACAGCCATTTATTCTTCGAGGTCTAGGCGGCCCACCTGGAAAACGCATAGTAACGCTACCAGGGGAGGTTCTGCTCTCTTATCTCTTGGGCAGGTGACCGGCAACCCCCAGGACAACAGGCAGCGCAAGCAGCGCCGCGGGGTGCTAGGCTGCTCTTCCCGCTGACGAGCCGTTCGCTTAGGTCTCCCAGTCCGGCGACTCGGAAACGCACCGCTGCGAGGTGCATTTGAGGGAACTTTGTAGGCAGCCACGGTCATTTTTTCAGACAAAAGTGTTTGAGAAAACACATGCAGAGTGACCGAAGCAAGGGCTGCAGCCTGGCCCGCGGCGCAGACGGCATCCCCGTCTGCTCGGTGCACGCGACGGCGAAGGGAACCCCTTCTCTCAGCAGCTGCAGGCTGCTATTTCTGGTCGTGCTGATTGATTTATCAGCCCTGCTCACATTAACTTACTAACATAAATCCTGAGCTGTGGTGGCTAACGCTGGCAAGGATAAAACACAACTGCTTGCTGCCGAATGGGGGAGAGGGCCTGGGATACAACATTGATTTTCACGCAAGCTTTGCCAGCCGGCACCCCGGAGCCGCCGGCAGGTCTGCGCTCCTCGCGGGAGCTGCTTTCTCCATTCCTGTCTAGGCTCAGGCTGCCACAGGTTGCACCTTTCGTGCCGCCGCAGGACACAGAGCTGCCTTCATCCAAGAGAAAGGAAGGCTTTTAGAGATATCCGCCCAGGCCAGCCGCAAGGGCAACATCAATCCTGTATATTTTGCAACCTGCACTTCCCCCTTGACCACGAAAACCTGTAGACAAAGTTAAAGGCTCAGAAGCAGATCTCGCCACAACGACACGGCCACGTCCCCAACACAGAGGGCTGCTGCACGCAATGCAAAGCAAAGCAACACTTCCTCTAAAGTCTGGCCCACGGAGGCAATACCTCTAGAACCCAGGCAGTTGCTTCACAGAGGCTTTGGAAAGATCCTGCTTTCCACCAGGCTCCTGAGTGCGCACGCAGGAGCGTGGCGGGGTTTCCAGTCCCTCCTGTGCGGGAGGCCAGGGGGCTGGCATGGTGTAGCAGCTTCTCAGCAGCAGATGAACAGGTTTGGAGGTGTGTGCTGTTGGTGGAGGGGGGTTAAAATCTCTAGGGTTGCTTCTGCACTCTACCATGAGTTAAAGAAAGCAAAATTTCAAGCGCTTGTTCCAAGACCAACTGCACTGCTAAGCCTTACGGCTGCTCCGGGACACAGGCCTGGTGCACACTCCCTCAAGTCGGCATGCGCTGGGGCCTGGAAGCTTTGCAGAAGCCCACACTGCTCTCATTACTGCTTGCAGATATCACAATTAAATGTTTTCTGTTGGGATTCCAACCTCTCCTCCAAACGTCCTCGCTCCAAAGCGATGCAGCCCCACATTAGCGATGCCTGAAACAGCACGCAAAGCTGACCAGCATGCACATCATTCAAGGCAAACAGAGTTCAAGTGGCAGACGAGAATTATAAACCGGCAAAGAGGAGCAGATGGGAAGTGGGAGTAAGCTGTACCCTGCTGTCCACCACGGCCCCTGCACTGGACCTGAACCATTTCTTCTACCTCACTCCTACATTTGCTGATGCTGCCTGTGCCCAGAGCAAGCAGATGCGTCAGTCACCTCTTCAACAGACTGCAGACACGAGCTCAACTCTTGTCGGTCTCTTGTTACAGAGACAGGCTGCAATTCCAAGTTTACCTGAGAAACGCAAGAGCACTGCCCTGCTGCAAAGCGAGCTTGGTGCGGGGGCTGCGTGGATCCGCGGAGCTGCTTTCCCAGGTCCGGCTCCAGCTCTGTCACGTGGATTGGTTCCAGGGCGGCGAGACAGCCACAACCGTCAGCACGGCTCCGCTCTCCCGGTCCAGCACTGCAGGGGACCCCTCTGTCCTCACTCATTCTTAATGTTAACTTGCAGCGTTTGCATTGTGCCTTAAAGGGTTTACAAGCACGAGGGGCCACCCAGGCTCTACAAATAGCCCAGGCTCTGCACGGGGCTGCAGAACAACAGATGCTCCCTCGCCCCATGGATCTAAATCCAGTTAATGCCTGTCCCTGCAATTCAAGCTTAGCTCAAGAAAGGGCTTCTCCTCTTGCAGTCTTCCCTCAACCTTCCTTTTGCTTCTTGCATACAGGAACCCTGTTATCAGAAGGGGAACCTGGTGAAGGCACAAAATTTAGCGAGATATAGAAGGAAGCTTTTCAAGGCAGATGGTGCATGGCCGGGCCTGACCTTACAACATAGAGGAGACTGAGTAAGTGGGCTTGGGATAAATTAACATCTATTGTGCTGCCATTTCTCTCTGAAAGGAACTTAAAATCTAATTACGAGACACAACGGTGAGAGAGATGTTTGCTGCAAGAGCATTAATGAGCTGGGGAAGGAGGATCTGGAATTACTGCAATAAACAGGGATGATGTGAACGACCAGCAGTGACACACAGAGCACTTTGCTGCTGGCACGCACGGCTCACCAGGCAGCCAGGCCACCAAATTATCGTTCTCCCTCCAGCTCCTACACTGCCCATGAGAAAGACAAGGCCCAGTTAAAGTCACTCTTACAACCCTTCTCGCACACCACCGAGGCTCAGCCCAGCCAGAGCAGTGCCAATGGTGAAAACCTCCTTCCTCCGGTCACATCCCAGCAATGTGACTTGTGCAAGCAAAAAATAAGCATAAAAATCCTTCTTATTACATCTGCCGCTCTCTTTGCTGTGACTCTGCCAGATGAGCAAAGCGTCGCATGATCCAGGCACACTGACAAGCGGGATCCCCGGGGCAGCTGCCCATGTCACCCCTTAGGAAGCAGCTGCTATGCTGCAAGCTGGTGGGGAGTCACGGGCAACCGAGGTGCAAGCAAGCTCTGCACTCGGCGCTTTTATTCTTTTCAACTGCCAAACAAAATAGCAAATGCTTTAGAGCCCAAGCTGAAGGAAATTCTCTCTGCAGGGTTTCTGACAAAATCCTTCCGTCAGCAGAGGACTTCTCTTTTTGTATTTCTATAGAACTTTGCAGCCAACATCCTCAAACGAGAGGACTTGGGCTAGCACAATCTCACACTCCCTGTCGAATCATTTCCTCCAATTTTCTTTATTTTATCCCCCCGCCCGCGCGGTCACTCCGCGTCCCAGCCCGAGCGGCGCCACGCCGGGATCCTGCAGCCGGACAGCACGCGCTCCAGCGCCAGGGCGGCAGTGTATCCCTGCCCAGTGGGCTCCCTGCACACCAGCAGCTCCGTGGATGGCCACCACAGGGCCATCGGCCGTGTCCCAAGGGCTTGCGCGACGGCATTCTTCGGTTCTCACATTAAATCCTATTCGGATTCCCATCAAGGCTCTGCTTTGCCCCTGCTATCCCTCACCAAGGTAACAACACATGTTCATATTACTGATTAAACGCCCCAATTACCACTCTTTGCAATTTCCTGGGCTAAGCAGTCAAACCAACTGTGAGCTGAGCATTTTATTTCAGGGCAAAACAGCATATGGCTGCCAGGCCCTGGCATGCACGCCAGACTCGGAGCGCAAGCTGCCTTATTTCCTCCTCACACGCATTCAGGCTGACAGACTGGATCTTCCACAACCCACATCTGATATGAAAACATTTAATTTGAGCAGAGCTTAACAGTGGTTAACATGATCTATGGAGAGCAAAGCCTCAGGGCCTGGAGGAGAAACCAAAGGTGGCCTGATTGGTTTTATGCGTAGGAGCTTCAAAGAGATGAGTGGCACTGAAAGGCACTGGACTGGCGGCTTGATTTGATCAAAAGACCAGGGCTAGCAGCGTTTGCCTAAACACACACACACAACCATGCAGCCAGCAAATCATTCAGAGACGATGTTAGGACAGGCTGATGCATCAACACTATCAACATGCCTTTTACAAACCTTTTTTTCAGGTGTTTCTCAAATTGCACGCAATAGTCCAAAAATGATATAAAATTTAAGGAAGCATAATCATATCCAGCACTAGGAAATACACTTCCATGCGTTCAAGAAATGCCTTTCTTTTTTTTCCCAGCAGACACCTCCCAAACCATGATGCTCACAGGTAGGCCCCGGCACAGTTTTGCAGCCTCAGCAGGGGGGAGTGGAGAAGAGGGACTGCGTGGCACTGTGCAGCCCTCTCCCCCTCGCTGCACCAGCTGCTGATGCCCCGTGCTGCAAAGGCGCAAACCAGCTCCCGCGCCCAGCGCCACGTCCCGGGCGGCTCCACCACCTCGCAGCACAACACGGAGCCCTCCTCACTCCGCGGGTGCCCCTATAAGCGGCGGTTAAGCAACTCATCTTCAATGGGGCTGGCTACAACCTGCAGCTGGAAGATGCCCATATTGGAAGCATTACCCTTTTGGCATTTATCAATGCTAATTGATCAGCCAAGGGGTCAAAATTGATAGAGAACAAGGATTAAGTCACCCTGCACCCCTGCTAGAGCTGCAAGCTGTGACTAGTACCAAAGGGATCCGTATCTTGCTGCTTAGCAGGCTGCAGATGGGACATAGCTCCTGCTTGAGCTCTGCTGGACCTGCTCCCCACCATCCCTCTTAGGAGAGCTCTGCAAGTAAGACAGCAAGACAAACAGAAAGCAGCAAGGACGGAGGGAGTTAAAATGTTTGTGAGAAAAATTTAAGACACATGTAGAAGTGTATCATACATGGCCCCTATAAATTACGCCCCCAAATGACTAGCGCTGAGTAAGAAACAGCTATGTAAACACAAAGGTAATAAGAAAAAATAATAATTTCTCTCTCTCTATGGGGAAGGGATATTTTTCCATCTGTTTATAAGAAAGGCAAGGGGTGGGGTGGTAGTTTGGGACGTTGAATCGAAGTTCAGGGTCTCTCTTGGTCTCAGGTCTCATCTGTCATCCGAAGCCGGCCCGCTGCCAGAATTACCTCACGTTATAGCACGGATTTCCTATCTGCAGTTTGCTTTTGCTGCTACTGTTAGCTTGAAGGAAGCCAGCATCGAGTGCTGATAGTAATCTCGAGGTCAAACGCCTTGCAATCCCAGATCATCAAGAAACAAACACTTCTGAAAAGCCTGAAGCTTAGACAGAGTTCCCATCAAACACAAAGGCCTTTTAAATCTGCAGGGAAAATGGGGAATTTTTTTGTTTAATATACACAATGAGGTATTACTGTGGTTTCTGTTTTGTTTTCTGCAGTTAATCCAAAAGGGAACTTTAAACAATCAGATCAAAAAACCCCCTTGCTGCGAAAACAATGGAGTATTTGTTAGTATTGCACTGAGCCCAAGGCCAGTGCGGGCTTCAGGATGTCCCCGCCGGGAGCACGGCAGGCGCGGGAGGGCAGCCACTACCCCAGGACACGCAGACACCACGGACATCCCCGAAGGTAGCATCCAACACTTGGCTGCATCTCCATCCACACTTTTGAGGTCCAGATATCTTCTGCACCCCCTGTGCTCGGAACATGCCTCAGGACTGCTATCAAAGGCAGCGCGTACTGCCACCGGGGGAGCAGAGCGCCGGGGGCCTGGGCACCCCAAGCAACCCCGCCGCTCGGCTCGTCTTGCGGCTTGGGAGAATTCACGGCTGTATCTAACCGAAGAGAAAGAGCTACGAGTTATTTAAACACTTGCTTTAATTTCGAAAAAGTTATTTGGATTTTTTCACAAAACTCACTGCACTAAGAATGGTACTCATACGTTAACGTATCACGGGCACTGAAGTCATATGAGAATTGTAACAAAAATTAGTGGGTGCAACCAACTCGCCTAACATTTTCAGAGATCAAAAGCACGATGATGACAACAAAGCCAAAGACAGCTTAGTGCAGCTCCGAACAGCCGGCGGAGCTGGCCATAGCTTGCACAAAGCTTTGGCGACCCCGCTGTCACTTTGTCCAAATCTATTAGCTTCTTCCTTTTTAAATAATAATAATAAAAAAATCTATAAAACGGTGCGCTCCTCAGACAGCATTGAGTGGGATATAAATGAAGACTCTACATCCATTTTAGCAATCAGCAACACTGGAGACACTTGTGAAACTACCCAGACAACTGCAAATAGGTTTCCTTTGAAACGAGCAGGTCACCCACAGCATCGCTACGGGCATTGCGTTACAAAAACCCGCACCGAACAAAGCATTTGCATCATTACACACACTCAAATTATTAAAAGCAAACGCTTTGCTCCAACCGTTCCTGCGACCTCGGGAGACAGTGGATCGGTCAGGGGATGGCAGCCCGCGGCCCCTCGGCGGCAGCCCCCGCCTGGGCAGCCCAGAGGAGCCCGCGCCGGACCTCGGCCCAGCAGCGCTCCTGCTCTGCAACGTGAGGAGCCTTCTCAGGCAAAGGCTACGCAGCTGCAGAGCCCAAAATGAGATCACCAGAGCCCCTGTGCTTTCTCACAGCCTAGGCTGACCCGAGCAGCGCCGGGCTTTGCGCGCAACCCAGGCAGAGCTGCTTCTCAGCTCCAACGGGCCGCACAGCGCGCGAGATGGGCCCAGAACCACGCTCAGCTCAGGACGTGCTGAGCGATAGCCAAGGCCACGACTCACCGGCCAGCGCAATCCCCTCCAGCGCGAGCACTACGCTGTCTCACTCCTCCTCTGCTCTTCGGCTGGAAGTCGCTCCCATTTACAGCGGCAGCACACAGCCTGCTCCATTTAAACGCCGCGGCAGCACTCGAAGAGGATTTCTCCTCCTGAGCCATTCAAATCCATCCTGCATAAACATGCCACCACCAGAACTGCTCCAGGCTAAGCCAGAAACGTGCACTTCCAGGACCGACTCAAGGCCTCAGCATTTTCCTGAGGGACTTTACATCACAGCAGCAGCAGCCCCGCGCCGGGCCCCCGCGGAGAACGCCATCCAGCTAACTTCTAACACGACGCGCAGCCCGCGTAACGGGTCGAGCTCGCCTTTCCACACCGCCTTCTCCTCTCCCCGCTCTCCAGGGGGGAAGCTGGACAGGAACGGTCACGGGACAGACGGCCGCCGGGGAGTCTGGCATCACCTGCGCACAGTGCTTACTTCGGGTGCCGGATCGGATTGCTGCATTCCGCTTCTCTTTTCCTCCTGCTCCCCGAACCGAAACCCAATCCTTCTTCAGCAGGGCTGCAGGGTGGAAACGTAAACCCGACAGAAGACAAGCCAGTGACGTCTAAATATGAAAATGTAACGCTGAGACCAGCATTAGCAATTAATCAACTGCACGTGTTAAAAGCTAGACCAGCATAACACCTAATACAGCTCAGATTAAGCTAACACCTTAACAGCAGCAGAAGGCCGTATACAGGAGATTAGGGAAATCGTTTACCCACCTAACCGCTCCCTTATTTTATAGGTAGGCTTTCCCATTAAAACGTATTGTAAAACTCTTTACAGAATTACCTATGAGAAGAAAGAGCGACAGGGAAAGTGGGTAGGGGAAAGGAGCAGAGAGGCTTTGAACCGCAGGGGGATGGTGAGCTGGGGACACCCAACAGACACAGGGGAACCCAGAGCACTGGCGAAAAAAATAACTAAAAAATAAATTACAACCGTTGTGATGGGGAGGGACACTCAGTGACAAGCGAGCAGAGAGAGGCCTAGCACACGACGTCGTGGGTACGTGGGGGTTTACGACACACTGAATTTTTTTAAGCAGAGCAACACATGCTAACCCGTGTCTGTTAAACGCATGAGAAAAAGCAATCGCTGAAGAGGAGATGAAAGCGGAGTCGGCTCCAAAAATGCCGCAAGAGTCCGTGCAGAGCCTCCCGGGCCGAGCTGCAGCAGACACGTGGTGCGCCAGGTGCAAGGAAAACCGAGGGAACCTGATCTGCCCCGTAAAACTCGGCACCGAGACGCGAGAGGCCCGAGGCTCCTGATCCATCCGCAGCACAGAGCAACGGGACACCAGGTCAGGGCTTCATCTTCTTTATTTAAGCCTGAAGTGACATGTTTTGCAACTGCTGAACCAATTAAAAAGAAGAAAAGAGGTGGCTATAAATCAGTAGCAAGGTCAAAAGTTCCAGCTACATTCTGGCTTTTCACAGAAATCACGAAATATATAGTTTCTTGGAGCAGCTAGAGTCCATTACTCAGTGTATAGACATACTACGACAACTGGAAAGGCCAGAATTGATCTTGCAGTACGAGCAACCGAGCGAATCGTCTCCCCCTGCCAGGTCTTGCGTTTTCAGTGGAGACTTTGCATAGCTCAAACGCAGCAGCAGCGATCTCTGCTAAACGAGACCCTGCTTCCAGCAACCGATGACAACACCAGTCCCACAGGGGCATTCAAAATGTCCGATAAGCCGCAGCGTATTAATTACCTCCTCTGACAGCCAGACCCAGCTGGAGGGGCAGGCCTGGAAAACCTCGACTCGGCGGGACCGCGTCCTCCAGCCTCGGCAGGGTCGTCATCCCCGGCGGCGGGGGCTTCGCCCAGCGGACACGCGGGCCGGACTGCAGCAGAGCAGCCTTGTCCTTCTGCTGGGAATAAGGAGGATTCTGTGCAGGAGAGCGAGCTCATCACGTGCTCTTTTATAAAATGCCGAATACTGCTGTGTACTGGCAGCAGCCTTCCTCAGATGAGACTGTGTTTTAGCTGTTGCTATATTCAGAGTTTGTAAATGCTTTGGGATGATAAAAACCACTCCAGAAACAGTTATTAAAACTGCTTCCAGGAAACCAATCCATGGAGAGAGAAAGTCAATGTTTTTATAAAAGCTTAAAATAGAGAAGTACCACAGTTAAGGGGGAATTTGTTCCCATGCCTTTTCAGCAATAAAAAGGAGCTGCATCAGGGTTGAATTTGATTCAACAACACACGACACAGGCATCAGCTGTGCAGAAGATGAACCGAATCACAGGATACCTCAGAGGGCTAGAGGCAAAACACGTCCCACGGCAGCAGTGCGAAGTGTCCTGGCACTGGGGGAACGCGCCGGGTTTAGCGATCCGCTCCCCTCTGCGCTTCAGAGCTCGAAGAGCCAAGAGACAAAGAAGAGGGACTGGCAGACCCCACTTACCACAAGCAAAATGCAGTCAGAAATGAAGAAAACTGACCCTGTTGAGGAAATTCCCAGGCAAGAGTCCTGACTAATTCACTCGGGAATATAAATGTGAAATTAATATCCAGAGCTGTCCCATGGTCCAGTATTAGGATACTCCATTGCATCACAGCCTTAGCTGCTCAGCACGTTCCCGAGGGGCCACAACCATTCCCGAACGCCCGGGGAGATGTCCCGCTCTTCCCGTTACGGAGCCGGCCAGAGCCGCGCGGAAACCGCACCGAGAGAAGCGGCGGCGGCACCTGGGGAACGGCGATACCCTCTGCTTTCCAACGCAGCCCAGCCCGGCGTTCCGCAAACCGAGGGGCGAGCGCGACCACAGGCTGGCAGAAATAAAAACCTCGGAGGTGGCTGAAGGCTTTCTGGCTTATTCAAATTCTGGTTTTGTTTGTGCTCTTGTTTTTTCTTTCTTTTGCGTGTGTACGTGTGACTACTGATAGTGTAGAAAAAAAATCCCAAGTTCACAAAGCACTTCAGGAACAGAGCTTTTATATGCAAAAAGAACATAAACCATCCTCAGAGCATAGGTTTTGCTCCCTTGTCCTCCACTCAAATGCTAGGAAGCAATGTACTTGGATCTGACGAGCTACGGGAAATGCAAGCAAACAATCTGCCTGTGTCCAAGCAGCTTTTCCAAGGATCTGCTATGAAGTTTTAGGCCTGGTCACCTCTTTTCCAGCCCTCAGTCAGAAATGATTAAATACAGCTCCAGAGTCAAACTCCAACATACCCATCCCATTTGGCAGCTCTGCAGTTGGACTATTAGCTCCAAGCTTTCTCCCCTCTCTCTCCTGTTCAATTATCTCGCTTCATCTTTATTCCGTTTCCAGGAACACCTAGCAACAGGCTCTTGCAATCAACCACCAGCAGGCTCGGATCTAAGGAGCAGATTCTGCAGCTAAGATGACCTTTTACTACACTCATGCAAATTTTCAAGGAAGTATGTGAACAATTTGCCTTTCAAGTATCTCCTGGTTACATTCTCCGGGACTTAATCCTCCGTTTCTCTTCAGAGGCATCAGAAACACCAGAATTTATGGTTTTACACTAATGAGAACAAAATATGTAGCTTCATTTCAGCTACTTTTGTGGAAATTTGTTCTGTCTCACGCAGCGGCCAGACCCTGAACAGGCAAAAATTAATCCGTGACCTCTCTGCCGATCAGGGCCGCGGTGGCTCGGGTGCTGCTCGCTCGCACAGCCGGGCGCGGACCCCAGCCCCGTCGCCCGCGCAGCAGCCGGCCCAGGTGGGCTCTGCTCCTTTCCTCCCGCGGGGCACAGGGCACTGCTGTTTCTCTTGGCTAAGGGCTTTTATTGACAGAAGTCAGAAACTTGCGTTCCAGACGCCCGAAGGGTATCCCAGGAGCCTCCAAAGCAAAGCCCTGGGGTTGTGATCCCAACTACTAAAACTTCTGTTAAATCTATTAAAACCCAGTCGACAGCCAGAAGAGCTAGTCCCACGGTCAAGGGCTGTCTCCCGCGGGACTCTCTGCGGGGACACAGAGCCAACTCCTGCCCAACACGGAGACTTGGGCGAGGGACTCGGTCTCTCTGCGGACCTCTCTAACCCAGAGACCGGCAGTATACCGAACACCACGGAGCTCCCGGACGCCGGCAGCACTGGCGCCCCTCCAGCCGGGCAACAGGTAAAGAACAACCCTCGCTTTGGCAAATCCCAACAGCAAACTGGCACGCAGTTTGGCTACACCAACCAGTACCAGCTGCTGACCAGGTGACCAGGCAGAGGCCTTGGGTTTTCATCAAATTTAACCAACCCTTCAAAGCTGTCTGGCACTTTCCCCATCGCTCTTATTTTGCCGTGTGTGTGAGCAAATTAGGAGCCCTCCAGAGTGCACACGAGGACAGCACGCCCGGCTCGCGGCGGAAGGGGCTTCACTGCAGTTACGGCCTTTCTACTTGAGATGAAGTCTTTTTTTGTTTAGTGTAAAAAAGCAACGCAAAGGACATAGGAATTATAATCTGGAGGGAGCGAACAGGAGAAAAATCAAGGCAATCATTTTCTTCTGCTTTCTGAATAGGGTTTATAAATAGGGAAACAATCTGCAGTGCCTTACACCAAAAAAAAAACCAACCAACCAACCAAAAAACTTACAGGTACCTGATATTTCAGAGGATCCTAAAAAGTGTACTCTACTTTTTTTCTTCCTTTAAAAACGAAAAGTCTGAATAAGCAAGTCATTGATCTGATTGCTAGGAACAGCATCTGGAACATCAATCTCTGCATGAGACTGCAGAAGCTGCACACGAGTTCAAAGTAGCCGAGGCTACTCTTGAACCAGATGCTGTTTGCTCTTACAGAAATGCCTGTGGATCAGTGTGAAAATGATTAAGCAAAATTGCTCATTCTTTTTCCAAATTTATAACTCAATCTGTTTTTTCTTAGAGGGCAGATGCTCATTACAAACGCTGCAACACATCAAAGGATAGGAAGGGCAGAAAGACAGCCCCCCTCCAGCACCGGCGAGGCCGTGCGCACAGCGTACCGCTGAACCTGTCTATACCCCCCCATGCTACCCTTCCCTCTTCAAGCATCAGCTCTGCAGTAAAGGGACTCCAGTCCTGGGAGGTGACCCCCAAGAGGAGAGCCTACCCCAAGGCACATGCGGATCGCTGCAGGCTGAACACCGCTCCCAGCAAAACCCGCGTCACCGACCCAGGACATCAGCAGAAAGACTGCACACGTTTCAGCAAGTTTGGGACTGGGCTCCCGTTCTCCACTGCTCCTCAGGGATTTTGAAGGACGAAGTGCTCTGTATAGGCATCACGATTAAGTTTGTCGCACAGCAAAAGCAGAGTGTCATCAGAGCAGGGGAGGCAGAAGCAGATTAAATGGGGTTGGGAGCCCAGGCCACCAGCAGCCACAAAGCACTGCCCTGTAACTATCAATAACTACTAAATAACAAGACACAAACAGGCTGCAGTCTGGGAACGACCTGATGCACAGGGTGACTGGGCCTCTCTGGCAGCCCAGCCTTGAGAGGGACAAAAAGCCTTGTCAGAACGGTCTCTGCCACGCCAAAACTCAAGTTCTAGTTCTGATTCTCAGAAAATAAATGCTACCAAGGTCTGTTTGTGTTTTGTTTTGCCACATGGCTTTTTCAAGCTACTGTCTTCTTTCACCAGCTCTATAAGGGAAGCCAGCCCGGGGCTATTCCAACAGCAAGAGTGACAGTATATAATAGTAATGTATTTCTGTAGGGAATTCTTTTGATGCTTCCAAATTCAAGTCCAGCTGTTAAAAACATCCCTGGGGAGCCCCATTCAGTGGGTGCAATGCTGAAGATTTCTATCAGACGGGAAAGGAACTTCTGTTTCATCAACTGGGTCTGAGCCTGCTCAGAGGAGCTTGAGGGACCAGACACTTTCCCAGCCTACGCTCTCGGTAAGCCAATCTTCCAATAAGGCCTCTTCAGACACTCATTAACAAAATAGCAACATCAAGAGAGCATTGCACAAGGAATGTGGTCCCAGGAATCTCTCAATCATCTAAGAGAGACTGATCCAAGAGGCAAGACAGGGAGGACTTGCTTGCACAAGCCAGGCAAAGAACAATTCATCTGGAGCAGGGAGAAGGAACGCTGAAGGACGGACAAGAGCCTGCCCTGCTTCCCGCTTTGCTGCATTTGAGCACAACAGCTTCACATCTGCAACGTGAAGCGAATCCTGATTACACAACGCATCCCTACCACCTACCATCAGCGTTTCCCCAAACAACAAAGCCTTCAGGCTTACCTCCTTCAGAGCCTTTTTTTTTCCCCCCCTATGGATGGGGCAAAATATAGGGGCTCAGAAACAACTACTTCCTCATATCCAAGGTTCTTATATTTTCAGCTGCACATGGACTTCTAGTTATGAACTGACGCCAGTTCTAGAACGAGAATTCATTAAAAATGAATGAGATGTATGCCAATCCTAAGGATGTGTCACCCTGAGCCGAGTCCGGCGTGCCCGTTGGCGCAGTGCCAGCACAGAGCGCCTCCGCTTCTGCAGGCGCCAGCCTGAACACTCCATTTTCCGGAGGTGAGTCACCCTTCCCCTGCACTCCTAGCCCCAGAAGGGATAACACTGCCAATAGCTGAGTCTCCCTTGGATCTGGCTCTGCCGACTGAGAGCAGATGACAACACGTCCAAAGCATTCCCAGCTGCACCGCAGGCGGGGAGACCTCAGCACGCGCTCCCCAAGAAGTGGTGTCCTGAACCAGGCCATGTTCTCCCCTCAGAGCTACGTCAGGAACACGCACGCTGGCCATCGCCGTTTTGGAGAGCGGCACCCTCATCGGTTAGTCTCGCACCATGCCCCGAGCCAGCACCCAGCACGGCCCAGAGAGGTCATGCTGCAGCGTGTATCCGCCAGGACCCGGAGCCCCGGCGCCTGGCCCACAGAGCACTGCCTGGTACCCAAAGCCTCCTGGTCCTTTCTTTACCCTCCAACTCCACGGGACGCTTCCCAGACACGAGACTGCCTTCGCAGGTCTTCCGTACCTTTCCCACCACCAGCACGGTTCAACCAAGCTCAAAGCCACCTGCTGCTGAATCCTCCTGAGCACTCCTGTGATAGACCCAGGAACGGCTCCGCTCCTTAGATCGGTGCCAGCTGTGGCAAACACCCGGGCAGCGTAACCTGCCTTACCAGGACGTGACCCAAAGGGCACCAAACTCAGCGCATTTAATCCGGCACCTGCCTCAAAGCCATACCCTCAGAGGTGGAAGGCGAGTGACTGATCAGAGGCCTCATCCCCAGAGCCTTTTTCATTTAGTTTAGTTCAAAGAGCTCACAAAACGCCAGGCAATAATTCACCAGCTCAGATATTTAAAGAGGAGCCTGGGGAAGGCGCCTGGGAAGCAGGAAGCACGCAGCTTGTTTGGGCCTGGAGCTAGTTTGCTATTAAACCACATTCCACTTGGAAGGGCTCTGGAAGGACCCCGCGCTGCCGCTAAAACAAGCGGTCGAACAGTTTGAACACAGCCCGTGGAACTGAAAATGCTCATGTCCACACATACCCCCTGGTTAAATGAACAACATTCAGAAGGTTTTCATCCCCTGAGGACTGGCTCTACGGCCCAAGGAGCACCGAGAGAGCTAGAAAGAGGGGACAGACACCGTTGGTATACGGGCAGAGCTGGCAAGCTACAAGGAACCAGATCAAAGAGATGCTGAGTCTTAACTTCTTAAAAAATAGCTACCCAACAGCTGTGCAAACTTCTCTCTCACTGGTGAATGCTGAAGAGAGACGAAAGATTTAATTTTGCTGGTGGCACAGTTTGCCATAGAAACTCGTTGCGTTCTGCCACCCCAAGAGGCTGCACGCACAGCAGAGCGCCTCGGGCACAGCTGTTGCTGCTGTGGCTTTCTGCAAAACAAAACATATCACCATCGCAACCTAAAAAAGGAGGCCTACATTCAGAAGGAAGTTATTTCCACTAAGGTGAGCAAGGGCATGCACATAACGCTCTTGCCACTGTATAACGGCCTGGGCAGGTGCCTTTATTTTAGTTTAAGGACCACAACTACGGCATAAGTGGAACACAGGTTTAAGTACTCAAACGTAATCAATCCTGCCGAACGAGCTCTCCACCGTTTGCACACCCCCAGCCTGCTCCCGCTGACCTGCCCCAAAAGCCGGACGGGGAAAGGTCCCCGCACAGAGGAGCTCCTGTCCTCCTGCAACAGGGCTGAGTGAGCCAGGCCTCAGATGCTCCTCTGCTTTCTCCCTCCCTCCTTCGTCAAATGTAGTGGCTAAATCTCCCCAGTCCAACGACCTGCTTTGAGGTTACACTATACAGCTGTGATAAAAGATGCTGAAAGCAACTTAATCTAAGATGCCAGAAAGGGGAACACAGCGGGGCTCTTATTTAAGAGTTTCTTCTAGGCAGCCCGCTGCCTCATCTGTCTTAATCTCCGACCGCTGAGAGATGAAAACAATTTATCCTCATTCCCTGCTTTTACTGAGAAGTTACAAGAAATAAAAGTAAGAACTAAAACAAAGATCAATGTTCTCCTCCTCCTCAGCCAATCCGTTACTGGCCTGGGCTCTTTCAGCATCCCTTTTATCTAGCCAAGTGTTTTGGCGAAAGCTTTGCAGAGAAGAGCCACGCGAGCAAGCTAGTTAAAAACCTGGCACTTTCATGTTTATACAGCCAGCTAAGCAGCGAACTACAAAGCCTTTCATGCCAAGTCTCTACTGACAAGCTAGCACTGATAAATTACAAAAATCACCCGTGAATTAAGAGGCAGAGAAAAAGAAACCCAAACAACTTCCTGGGATGGGAAATAAGGCCTCAAAAAGCTCAGACTCAAGTGAAAAATGAGGGAAAGTCTGTACAAAAACCATCCCGAGATTCAGGGGCCAACTTGTTTGGATTAGCAGTGGAGAGCAAAGACTGCTGAAGATGCAGATAAACTCCATCCTCGCAGAGTTTCTAAGAACTCGCTAGGTCCAGAGGTCCTAACGCACTTCAAAGGTACAGCTATATCTTCTTCTCCCAAATGCCCCTATTTTTAGAAAAAGTAATCTGGAACAAACCCCGGTGTGCTAGTGAGCACAGCGAGTGGGTGTCAGCGTGAGAAGAGATGTGTTTCCCAGTCCGCAGAGGTGTAATGCAAACCACAGGCACAAAGCAATGAGTAAACATTGACAAAAAAGACCAAAGAAACAGTCCAAATTCCCGGATCACAGCAGACTTCACGCTCTGACCCGTGTACTGCATCTTGTTGGTTTACATACTGTAAACGCAAGAGCCAGGAAAAATCCATCTTCTTTGTCATAACAAACCCAAAGGTAAACAGAAAGGCAAGGCCAAGCGTATTATCCAATTAAACAGGCATGTAAAGGAGACAGCGGAGAGCACTGGCCATCCGGTTACTCCTGACTTCTGCTGTTTCTTGGCAAGCAGAGGCAAAAACGGACACTGCTAAGCCCTGCACGAAGGGCACGAGGAAAGTGGGTGCCCCTGCGAGAATAAACCTGTTTCTCCTGAATAACAAGCAAAACAGTTTTGTTAAAGAAACCGGCATTTCCCAGCCCTTGCATTCCCCCCACCTGCCATGGGGCTGGCAGGCAGCGAGGTCTGGCTTCGCTCGCAGATGCCCCAGGGGCTGCTTTGGGCTCAGGAGTTCGAATAAACACCCAAATCCAGGAAATTCCCAAGCCCAGAGAAACCAAAATGGAGCCAGCTGGTTTATAAAACTGAACCACTACACAAAAACTTTGCTTGTCTTCAATTTACAAAGTTAATGGTATTTGCTCAGCATGTTACAAGCTACACATGCAGTTTTGCAAGGCACTTGGCAGCGGCGCAGCGTTGGAGGGTGCAGACGTCACCTCCCTGGGGGTGCGCTTCGCCGGGACGGGGCCGAGGCGAGAGGTCCACCTGCACGGGCCCTTCCGCAGGACGGCGGCCCGGACGCGCAGGCAGCCTGAAATTCAAACCATTCGGTGGTCTGCGCCTGACCCAGGGCGCGAGCCAAGGGTCGCCTCTCTCACGGCGCCCACCTGGAGACTTGGGCTAAGCTCAGCTCCGCGTACGGCTCCGCGGCGCTGTGTGTTACCGGCAATTTCAGACACGAGAAGGAGAAAAGCCTCCTCGGGTGCGTTCCCTGAAGGGGCGCGAGGAGGGTCTGCGCCGGCAGCGCCACTCAGCGCTTCCAGACCCCATCCGGCACGCTGGCGCCCAGCCCGCCGGGAGGCCAACGCGCAGCGCCGGCGCTCACAGGGACGGCGAGGAAGCAGAAGGGGAAAAGCTTAGCAACTTCTATAGAAATACACATTTCAACATAGTACAAATAATTAATATCTTCCAAGTGCGGACATGCTTATGACAGAGCAAAATTTAAAGCTCCAAACCCACCACATTTATCAGGGGGAGGAAGAAATAATAAATGAAAGCGTCCCCTAACCTCTGCTCCGAATCAGGCCTTCCCCTTCGCGCTTCCCGGGGAATCAGCAGGTGGCAGATCGGTAAAGCCTGAACGATGCTGTCTCAGATCTGCAAGCCGAAATAGCTCGCACCATTCCCCCTTCCCCAGCTCTCTCCCTTCCTCCTCCTCGGGTCTACAGGAGGGCTACAGAGAAGATTTAGCGTGTACATCTAAGGCATTAGGTCGTTGTGGCTGCATTTCACTTGGTTCCAAAGAATATCGCAACGCACTCGCAAAGGGAGCCCACAAACAGCAGCGCATTCTGGGTTAATCCTCTGTCCATTCCTATCTGGATAACGGGGCATTTTGACAAGAACTTCCAAAACACAGATTTATGGCAAAGCAGACGGCTTGCAGGGCCACTGCATGCTCTCCAAACTTCGGATTCTAAGGAATAAATAAAAGCCTCCTGTAGGATGCAAATGGCTTTTCAGATTCAGAGGCTTCATGCAGATACAAAACAATTTTCATGAATTCTGTCTCATCCTCCCATGCTGGTGAAAGGCACATTTATACTCCGTCCTTCCTCGGCACCAGGATGATTGCCCTCACCAGGCGCTTCTTTTGGTTCCACCACCGGATAGTTTCCTGCTTGCTCTTCATTTCTTTACTAACACTTTCTATTAGCCCCCTCCGGGTGCACTTGCGAGCCCAGTGCGGTACTGGTGCCGCTCGGGAGCTAGGCTGGAGTCCTCCGCATCACGCTGCGCCGGTTACAGCAGCACAGCCGCAGCGCTGAAAGCGCAATATAGTCGTATTACAAAAGGCATCTTGGAAGAAAAACCGAGGGTATGCTGGGATCAAAAGAAGCGCAAAGCATCCTGAGAAATTATCTTCTATTTTCGGGAGCCCCATCTTAAAACCAGGTGCAAAAGTGAAAGACTGAAGAACAGAGGCAGAAAATTCAGCACAAATGCATGTTAAGCGTGAGCAAATACATTTCACCCCGCCAAAAAGGATCAGCCCTGCAAAGACACATCCACCGCCACAGGCAGCAGGCAGGATCGTTCCCTACCATGTGTGCTCCAGGTCTAATTTTAAGTTACTCACTGGTGGGGATTCCACACACCTTCCCCTGGGAGCCCACAGCCTAGCGCAAAGGCACGTATCCTGCCTGCTGCGCTGGGTCAGAACAGCTAGTACAGCAGCAGGGCTGGGGGGGTACAGGCTTAAATGCCAAAAAAGAAAAACAAAAACAAAAAGAAACAAAAAGAAACAAAAAGAAACACCCCACGGAGTCACCTTTGATGAAGGGGAAATGCTGCAGCGTTGCAGAATAGCTGTTGTTGGCTACATACCCTTTGGATTCCGGCTACTTGCAGGCAAAATGTGAAGAGAAGGATATTTGTTTAAAACCCACAGGCGGACACTGCAATTCTACTAAAAAAATACAACTGGCATTAATTCTAAAAACTTCCCACCGCTGGGACTGGGATTCAAAACTAGCAATGGCCAGCGAGGCCAAAACACACTCAGAGCAGACGCCTGCGAAAGATTCCAAGGGAAATTAGTTATGTGGGTTTTATAACCAAAAAAAAAAAAAAAATCCCAAGTTTTATAAAGAAGAAAAAGGCAGCACTTCTGGGAGAGCGCGCTGGAAACTCGCTGCAGCATTTGCAGAGGAGCCGAGGCCTGCTGAGACCCGCGGCTGGGCGGGCAGCCCGGTCCGCGCCGCCCTGCCGCCCCGCGGGGGGGGTCCGCCCTGCCCTGTCCCCACGCCGCGCCGCGCTGGCCGCTCCTCTGCGGCCCACGGGAGATGCAAGAGGGCCCCGCACAGCGTCCACGCGATGCCTCGCGGCCAAAGGCACCTTCGCGACCCCCAGTCCAGGGCCGTGGTGGTTACAGAGGGACCTAGTTTCAGCCCAGAAGAAGCCTATTTACCCGATCCTGCAGGAGATATCTCACTACACTTCAGGCTGGAAGCACACGTGAGGGGATTCGGAGGGCTGACCGCCACCGGACTTGCAGCACTGCCCTGGCAAGCCAGGGCGAAGCCAGCTCCCAGTCTGGGCACCAGCTTGGCAGCGGCTGTGGAAATTCTCCATCCCTCCCCCGCGACACCACCAGCTTCGGAGAGCCGCGGCTGCGGAGCAGGACAGCCCCCGGGCTCCCACCTCGCAGCCGCTCCCACCGCCACTCGTCAGTCAGGAGCACGCTGGGCTCACGACCACCATGCCTGCATGACCAACCAGATCTACAGAAAGCCCCAACTTCCCTTGTTCTTGTGTGCTGAAGTCACTCCTAAGCCAGAAACTTTAAGTAATTTTTTTGGTAGCTGAGTCACATAAAGCTTTTGCCAGGAATTTTTATAATTAGAGTGAATTAGACCAAGCTTTTGCCTGTGCATGCCTGACAGCATCTGCTGATTTAGAGAGCCGTGTTCAAAACCTTGCACAGCCCTGGACAAGCATGGCTGAGTGGCACCCTCCTCCTCAAGGGACGGCTTATGGGGCTCTTCTGGCCGGTGTGGTATGAACTGCGGTGCTTCTCCTGCAGAGTGCTTTGCAGCTTCTCATCCACGTCTTGAGGGAAAGGAGATAAACTGGAACAAAATCCAAAAGGAAGGAGAGAAGGGAAAGGAAAGCTAGATGCCTCTCGGCTCTGGACTGTGCAACCCCCTCACTCGAGCGCCCCTGTGACAGCATCCGCAGCTATGCGCCTCTCCATCGAGCTACATAGTTGCAAAGCCGTCGTGCGTCACATCTTCCTTAGAGACAGACGACGGTATAAAGTTCCAAAAAAACCACAGAAAAAATAACTTCCTCAAGTTTTTTCTTCAATGGACAGAGGAGCTATTTTGCAAGCGAGGCTCCAACACACAACGGTGGCACAATCTAAAGATCAAACAAAACCCATGTTCAGATAAGCCAAAAGCAGACATCTGGTGTTAGTAACCTAAACCACAAACAAGGTCCTTCCCGACTGAGCCAAAAATCTTCCACTTTCTGCTACAGGTCAAATGAATTACTACTTTTAAGGCTCAAGCCATTCAATGTCCCAGCCCGTAAGGCAGTCCACGGAACGCTCCCTGCACCCACCACGCGCAACTCCTCACTCACCTGGTCCTGTAATTTATACCCTATTACCATCTGAAGGGGATGCATTAATAAAGTAATAAGGTTGCAAAGCCAAGCCCTGAAAAGTAAGGATATGCTGGAAACAAGTTCTCTCTGCAGCTTTAATCTGGTCCCCTTGTGTATGGTCTTTACAGCATGGCCACATCCCGCATGTGCATAATGCAATTAGTCCTAATGCAATTAGTACCAAGAATGGAAGATGCTCAACAACTGAGGAATTCTTTTTTTTTTTTCAACTGGTTGTTCAATGTGCAGCTCTCAGCCCTCTTCACACTTTGCAGATGCTGCTCCAAGGCAAAAAAAAAAAAGAAGGCTTTTTACTACTACAAAAATAATCATAAATTTATTTTCACAAAATTCCAGGGAACTATGTTCATAACACCTCCATTTAAAGCTGAAGTAAAGAGGTACAGAAAAGCTTTGGGCATCTAGTTCCAGAAATAGCCTGCAGCATGATTTTTGAAAAATAAATAGCACCAAGCAGCTTTTTAAATGTTTGACACACAACTTCCCATGAGATCATCTGCAGCAGGAGCACTTCGTACTTTTGAAAATCAGCCCTCAGACAGGGGACCCAGAAAATAAAGTTGCTCATTGTACATGAAAATCACTTACCTAACACTAAGTGTGAACCTTGTGGCAGAAGCAAAGCAAAAATCCAGTCTCCTTAGTCGTAAGCTCAACCCTTCTGTTTTTCCAGAACTTGCCTCACTCCCTTTACTCCAAATCCTACCCATACAGGGCAGATGTCCTACCTACACAACAGCATCCTATACTGGGCTGCCTTGATTTCATTCCCTAAGCGCTGCCCATCCGGTATAGTGAGGGCAGCGGTGCCGTGGAAAGAAACGGTCCATGATCACGTAATTAGAAACTGCATTGTAATGCATACAGGGAGGCTGAATTAAGGTTGCAGAGGAATACTGTAAATTGAATGCACATTTCTTGTTCCATTTTACTGCTTTTTTTTTTACTCTCCCCCTTATGTGACTTTGGCTGCACTTCAGATTAAGTTCCTAATAAGGGCTGGAGTTGGACTAGATTTTTCAGCCCATCAGATTGCAACCATCCAAGCCATTGAAATTAGATTCAAGCTGAACTTGAATTTTCAATAGTTTGGCCTAAAGGCAAGGGTGTTAACAACAGACCTGCCAACACCTCCACTATGAGAAATGTCTGAAAACATGTCTGCACATCAAATACTGCTCGGGCTCTGGTAGACAAAAGCCACAAAGCTAACATCTCAAATCCACAGTTAACTTGCTCAGCCACTCCTCCTGTCAACAGAATTCATACATTTTCTCCAAAAATCCAAGGAACCTCTATATCCTCTCCAGGAAAGCTATTCCCCCCCCCCCCCCCAGTAACCCTAAAACCCATTGCAGTTTCACTACGTCACAGTAAGGCAGGAGGTAAGGACTGACCATGTATATTCAAATGGATATACATGAGGTAGATATAAGCACAGCTACACACTAATGCACCCAACATAGTGTACCTAAATCTTTATAAATTTAACCAAGATCAAAGATACCGCACTGAAAGTAAAAGGGAAGAGCGATCTGAAAGCAGTATGTCATGTTGCTAGCTTGTCGCACATGCAATAAAACGCTTTGCTTCAGCTCTCTTTTCCTTCTTAAAATTTTAGTTCTAACAAACTTTTCTAAACCTACACCCTACAATCATGTAAAAGGGTTAGCCAAATCCTAAAACTGAGGAAAATACGACAAAACTGAAATGCATCCCTAAGTTTCCATTATCTGGATGAAGCAGAATGTGCCCTGAAACAGGAGAACTGCTTCAGAAAGCAGCAACAGTTGGTTTTCTTCTCCTTCCACCCTTGGCACCATCCAAATTAAGCACAACAAACTGGCGATGCGCAGCAGTGGGCGAAGGCAGGACCTGCTCCAGGTCTGCAGCTCATGCCTGGAGGCAGCAGATACTGGCTTCTGCTTCCACTGAACTCCTCATGCAAACCCCAAACCACCCTGATTATGAAGCTACCCCTGCCTCAAGACTTTTCTTCTTTTTTAAGCCAAAATCTCTGCCTTCAGCAATCTTTACCAAAATAAAAATGTCATGCTATGTATTTCTGAGAAACCATTAGACCACTCCTGCCTGAGTGCACACACCTAAAACATCACACAGTCCAATCTTTCCCCTTCAGATCTTTGCTTCAGTGGAGGAGAGCTTTAGCTGAGACCTCTGCTGTTACCCTGAATAGATTTTGTTTCAGGCTTTTTAATTATGGAAAGTCTATTTCCTTGAGGACAATTAGGCT
Source organism: Rhea pennata (assembly GCF_028389875.1). Classification (NCBI taxonomy): domain Eukaryota; kingdom Metazoa; phylum Chordata; class Aves; order Rheiformes; family Rheidae; genus Rhea; species Rhea pennata. The sequence continues at coordinate 4,269,131 of NC_084682.1, forward strand.
TTGGCTTCCCTGTTACCAAAGTCTTTTCAAATTCACATTTTAAGTGCCACAGGTCTGAAGAGCAGCCACAGCCATCCACTCCCACCAGCACCAGAGGCAGCGGGGGAGTGCAGGGGAAGCACTCCCTGTGCTTTGATGACAAATGATAAAGAAAAGGAACGAGCGATGGTTTCTTGAACCGCATCCAAGGGAAAGTAACCCCGCTAGTGCGCCTGGCAGGGCATCAACAGCAATGGAAATTCCAGCTTTCAAAGAATAGAAATAAGACTCCAACAAGGGGGTGGGGAGATCCTGCAGGAACTGAGGTGCTGCTAATTCCAAGGACTGTTTTAAAAACTTCTGCTGTTCTCCAATGAAATTATATCCTTTGCAGAAAAGTAATCTGGCTCCAACCTCTTTTAGTAATTGGAGCATAAACAGAATGGAAAAGAGTTCAAATCTTAACAAAAGTAATGCTCGGATGGGATGTGATCAGCTGGTCCTGAGCAGAAAGAGGGACTGCAGGGATGGCGGCCAGACCACCAGGATTTTGTTCTTTTCTTCTGACTGCTGCTGTGGGATCTTTAAATCTCACCAAACAAACAAGGCTTTTCCACCACAACCAAAGAGTAATGGCTGAGACAACACAGTGCCCTCTGCTTTCTGCAGTGAGGAGGGGAGAGCACGGCAGGAAGAAGAGAACAGTAATTCCTACAAAAAGGTCTGGATTTGACTCAACTTGTTTTCTTTAGTAACATTTTGTTAAACAAGGGGAAAAAGCCTGCTGTGTTCTTCAATGGCTCTTAACAGGTAGGATTGGAGCCTGATTTTTCATTCACATGGGAACTCAAGTGCAGTATGTGTTAGCTGAACAACAGACTCTATGCTGCAGCAGGTATTTTTCATATTAACATCCATTTCTCTGTAGGTAGGTGCTTGTCAGTATTTCTCATTTTTGCTAGTGAAAAGGGCAAACAAATGCAAGTTCACAACTTTGAATTCAGAAGCTGTCTGGCAACTTTGCATAAGCATGACATAACCTCTGATGGGAACTAGACACTGTTGCTTCTTCACCCTGCACAATGCTCTTTCTTCATATAGCTTGAAGCTGTAAACAAAACAAATGCTATTAGTAACGACAGAGAAAGACAAAACACAACACTGCAAGAAATGTGACCACCCAGGCTCCTGTGAGGCAGAGCTCTTCCTTTTCTACCTCCGTGCCAGTGCTCAACTCGCACAGTTACAGAATGAGTTTCTTCTCCTCGGTTACAGAGTTCAAGTTCTCAGCATCCCGCTAGCAACGAACGCCCCGCACCGGCACCGCACTTGTCGTCAGTAAGGTTCTGTCCAGTCTTCACCAACTGCAAGGCCAATTACAATTATTTAGCAAGCGGAGAAAAACCAGGCAGAGATTGCTTCTGCCCCACACACCTGTACGTCACTGAGCAGCTGCAGAGGGACACGACGATGAGGGTGAAGCACACTCTGCACTCGAGCTGTTCAGACACAGACATCGTTTCACTGTGACGGGAACCTACTTCGATTACAAGTAAACATCAACGTGGCTTATTATTCATATCCCTATAACGTTACCTTGTCTGTGATTGCACAGCAAGCTGGCTCGTCTCATGGCCAGCGAACATCAGAGCTTCCCATGCAGTGATTCTGTAAGACGCGCACACAGAAGCGCAAAGGCAAGGCACAGACTGTAACTGCACGAATTGCTAGAATATTAAAAAAAAAAAAACAATAAATGAAAAAACAGAAGTCTGAGTGTCATCACGGAATCACTCTCCTTCTCGGGAGCTGCCTTGCTCAAACAGCTTTGGTGACCAAAAGCTGCATTTGCTAAGTCATTTCCATGGTTCAGAACAGGAATTTGAGCAGATGACAAAAAACATGAAATCCAACAAAAACACCACACCTCCAAATGTCAAGAATTTTTCTTTTCGATAGATTTGACCTTATTTTCTCTTTAGGGTGGCAAGGTGAAAAGATTTCTATTGAGCAACTAAGTTTTCCCTATGACAGAAATGAACTGGCATGTTCTGAGCATTCACTATTTCAAACCCAATTAAATAACATAACAAATGTTGCACCTAAGGGTTCCTCAGCTTCTCAAGTGCGAACATTTTAGACATACACAGACTTGTGTAACTTCACCACCACATACTTAAGATGTGGACTGAGGAATGAATCACAGTTTTAAGTTCTTTACTAAGCCTGGAAATCAACACTGCCACGTCCTGGTAAAGAAACCCTAAAAAAATCCCATTCTCTAGGCTGGTCTTCACTCATGACATCACCTGCAAATGGCAACTCGATTTACGTGACGTCGTGCACGCCTGCCTTGCTCCCCACACTGCAAAAGCATTACTCGGTCGATAACCTGGCGGGTGCTACGCCCCATGGAAGTCGCCCATACTTCTCAGCTAAATGAAGTTTGGCAGGGAGGGGGGCAGGGTTAAAGCAAACACGGCACCTTATCTCACAGAAACCTTGTCTTGAAAAAGCATCAGCGCTTTCCACTTCAGAGCCAGACATTTGCATTGGCAAACGTGCTCCTGCCAGGACAAAGCGGGGGGTTCACTCCCGGGCTGCGTTGGTTTCCATCACACAAGCCTGTAGCTTGGTAAGAGGATTTGTTCTGGATAACCCATGCTCTTAGGGCCTGCGATCCGGAGCTGCAGTTCCCGAGGACAGGAAGCAGCGCTCAGGATGTGCCTGGACGGAGGCAGCAGCGTTACGTTGCCGTTTCATTCGGTGGCGAAGCTTTCATACTGCAGGCATCACGAGGGTTTCCGCGCTGCTCGCCACACGTCTACCGCAAGGGAACTGGGTTTCATGAGACAGCCGCAAGAGAAAGACTAACTCCCTTCCAGGCACACACTATGTTTCCAGAGGTGTAAGTCGCACAGTTTTAAGCAACACGGAGAAAAAGTAAGGAAATGAAGTTAGAGATGAGATGTACAAACTTGGTGCAGTGACATCAATGCGAGGGACATCTATTTAACTGGGCAGGGAGACTTCTTGCTCTCATGCCTTCGGCATTTTTTCCAGCGCTGGTGCAAAGAGCTGCCCTTTGCGTTTCAGCCACCCCTGCGTAGCCGGCTGCTGCCTGCCTACGAGCTTTCTCAAAGGCATATATTTGGGGGGCTGCTCTTAAAATGCAAGGCAGGTAGGGGAGGCTTTTCCCAGGAACAGAACCCCTGTGTTCCAAGAAACAATCTCCTAACAGCTCAGGACTGAGGCTCCAGGAAGGCCCAACCAAGTCTCCCAGCCTGCAGTAAGTCAGCTCGTGTGGGACAGCAACAGAATCAAAAGTTTCTGCCCACTTGCTTTGGTTCTCTTTCCTTTGAGCAGCATGAGAAATAAAAGTTGCAAGAGTCTGGCCAAAATAAATGTTTTTTTCTAAAGGAGGGAGTTTTTGGTGACAGGAGGAGGTGGCTCCCCGTGCGGAAGCAGCACCACACCATCCGATCGCTTGCACACGCCTCCAGCCACCACTGAGAACAGACGTGCAACTCCAGCAGTTGCAGGGAACTCAAGCCGGGTAAGCCACCAGGCAAAAACATCTACAGGTACAAAACCAAGCACCAGCAACTAGCAGGCAAGAGCTTGGCACTCAGCACAGGCACATCACCTTGCTGTAATAGCAGGGCTCAGTACCTGAAAGTCCCCCCTTGCCCTACAAGCTCTGCCCGGCTGCTTTCACCTCCCAAATTCCAAATTTCTGTGACTACAAGACAGCAGTCAGAGCCGTTCCTATCAGGCTGCTGCCAACTTGGCTTGTTACTGCTTGCAAAGCACTAACATTCCCCCTGCAGCACAAGTGGAAAGTTTCCTTAGATAAGCAACTTCGGGGCAAGCACGGTCTCTCTTACATGCTTAAAGTATGCCATAAGACCCCAAGCTGCAGATGGGCCATCAGCCTTGCCAGAGACCAAAATCACCTTTCAAAACCTGCTTGGCGTTATCGTTTTAATAATTAGAGGGATGGCCGTAGACTAAGGTGGCATTTGGTGGCCTCCCTTATCCTGGAAAGTTACTGGTTTTTATGCAGATGATTCCAGCGTCTCAGTGGTGGAGATTCCAGTAAAGCCTCGTGGAGATGAACATCAAAGAGAACCCTGGACGGAGGCCCAAAGAGGGCGGACTGCCAGCCCGCCAGAGCCAAAAAACAACATAAACCATGCAAGGTTAATAGGGCATTTTCTTCTTAAAACGAAGTAAAATCTGGGGCCTTCCTGCGATTTAATGTCAAGTAGTCTGGAGGAAAGTAACTTTCCAGACAAGCCACGGCCCCCTCCCGACAGCCCGCTCTCGCCCTAGCCTCCCTCCTCCCTCCGTCTGCTCCCCACACGGTCGCAGTCCTCCTGGGGAGGAAGGTCTTCCCAAGCCACCAACTCGCCACCTTTCCAGCTCAAGAGCCGCTGCCGTCATCAGGCAGCCAGCAGGGATTTGCCCACAGGGAAAGGCAGGGACGGCCATGTACCCTTCTGCTCCACAAAGTGACAATTAACTGCCCTGAAAACTGCCTTTCTAGGCAAAAACCTGCCCCGGGAGCATCCGGGGCAGCAAACATCTTTCACTTTGTGCAGAAGCAAAGTCACAAACATCTGCCAAATATGGCCCTGTATGCTCCTGCCACACAAAATAATTAAACCCTGTCGGGGGACAAAGACGGGGCAAATTAATGAAAATGGTGGTGGAATGCAGATAAGAGAATGAAGTCATTCCACTTGACATCCGATCAGAGCCTCCGCAGCAAAACAGAACCTGCATCAGTTCAAATTTAATGAGGACAAAAGTTAAAAACTCATAAAGATGCAATAAAGGTCATTTGATAGTTGAAATTCCCTTTGCTTGCCAAAAAAACAGAAAACTGAAGGCAGAGTGAGCCTAAGCACGCAGTGAGTCAGGAGCTATTTTAGCAACAAGAAGAAACGCAGAAACTGCCTCGCGTTTTCTGCGGGACAGATTGCTCCTGACGCAGTGTAAATTCATACCCTATGTACAAGTGCACCAGCTTTAAACTCAGGCACAGAAACGGGCAGCAGGTTTCCGCATTTCTATTTTGCGCAGCACCCAGAGGCAGGCTGAGAGCCTCGCGGGCACCATGCCTGGCCCAGAGCTCGCTCGGCTCAGGCACGCGCCCCACCGCTCTGCTCTTGCTCGGGAACCGCTCCGTGAGCTAGCAGCAAGCACGAGGGACAGCGTCAGGAAAGCACCGAAGTAGAGGCAGCCTGCGAGGCTTTGAAGGTAAGCACTTAGTGAGGGGAAGAAAAATTGCTAGTATAGCAACCCAGAGCTTTTTCCATTCAAAAAAAGAAAGAAAAAAAGAAAGAAAAGAGAGTCAAAGCTATGCCATACGTTAGCTCTTAAGTAGTCCCTGCCCTCAATTTCCAACCATCTGTACTGCTCTCTGAAACTCCTCTACTCATTTAAATTTATTTCTGTGTGTCTCCACCAAAATCAAAGACCTAAATATCAGTAATCTTGGCAGGAGGCATCCAGCAGCAATGATCCATTGGAATCCAGGAAAAAGAAACGTATTTGTGCAAACTTGCTATGAGAAAGCCAGGCAGCAAACCTTCCTATGAAAAACTTCCTATGCTTTCAGATTAGCAGATCAAGCTCAAGGCATTAAGACCTTCCCCATAACATAGCTGTGAAATCTGGTGCTTAGGACACAAAATCAGGCCTTTCTAACTCTGGAACTAAATAAATTTGGAAGTGTGCAGCACAATAGACAGAGGCAGCGGGGGGCAATGGTCTCCACTGAAAAGGCACAGCAGGGCTGTACCGAAGCTAAGCGCAGGACAGCGCTCAAATTCACACGCTCCGCTGGGCTGAAGAGAGTAGGTCCTCTCTGGAGCCTCGGACACCTTGGAGCAGGACATGGGAATCGAGGCAGCGGCACCAGGGAGGGGAAGGAGGACACCAAGAGCTGGAGGAGTGACCTGTGGGACACAGAGCGGCAAGACCAAAAGGCAGCGGTGAAGCCCAGCTGGTAACAAGCTGGGACTTGGCCGAGAGCACAACTCTTCCACTATACGCACTGAGGCTCCGTCACCACATCTGCTCACCATCTCCCCAAGACACGCAGCTGCCCCACACCGATATTCTCCAGGAACACGGCTGAATTACTCGTGCCTTCCTTGGACAGCATTTGGAAAAGAGATGGTAACACACTGCAGCCAAGCAGACCATTTCAAGCAGTTTGATTAACTCCCCTCCATCTCAGACTATTTCTCTTTATGGATGAGACCATCTCAGCTGAGACAACTTATCTGAGGCTGTGCATGGCAGGTCCCCCGCTCTAGTTACTGTACCGTATTCCCTTCCACCCATACCACAGGCACGACTGCTTAAATTAAGCTCCAAAAAATAAAAATAAAACGCTTTAAAAACAAACTCTTAAAACGCTTCCCTGACCATACCTGTCAGACAAGCAGCGTTACACGTGTTCATCAGGGAGCGTTTCCCTCTTGCGGCCCTGGAACCCCGCAGCGCAGGCACGATGCTGCTCGGTGGCAGCTTCACTCTCGCCAGGAGAGCCGGCGCTCTCCCCGGGGGCCCTCTCCCGCCTCCCTGCCCTACCTGTCAAACGAAGACAGCAGGGCTTCCCTAACGTATGCAGCAATTTGCAAAACTCCTTGAGCACAAAGATTACTGGGGCAACAGTTAGCAGCAGCTTAAAATGGCACAGCAATTCGGTTTCTGTTCTACAGCCACAAACCCAAGGCAGGAAGGCAGCATCCTGAGAAATGAGCTTGCAGGCTCATCAGCTTCTCAGAAGAAATTAAGCGTAACTCCTTGCCCCGTTAAGGCATTAGCTATCAGATAGTGTAGGAAGTGCATCCCTGTAAGCTAAACACTTAAGCAGCACTTGCAAGGCAGGATTCGTAATCTGGTGCCCTTCAATTTGCCTCTATGAATAATAGAATAATATCCAGAAAAACTGCAAAAGCCAAGAGCGTTTCTAAAGCCCTGCTGATCTCTCTGATGCTGAAATTCCTTCAGAGACAAGTAAGCGCACAAATAAGACAGTGGTGAAGGCTCGCAGGCTTCTCGGGTTGCCTTTGGACGTACCAAGTCACCATTATGCAAACCACGGCATAGGGCTGTCTGTTTATCTAATGGGTGGAGGGCGCACACCAATGCAGTTCTCTTGATTCACTTACTTCTCTGAAGCAGAAAAAATCAAGCAAGGATGGCTTAATTTGCTTCATGGCTCAGACAATAAACCTTGAAGTGGACTTCTCCTTCCTGTGCAATTATATTAGTCAATTCATTCAAAAAACAGTTCTATCCTTACTATCTTTCTTCCATTTTAGTTCAAGTCTTCTGATTCCTCCCGCATGCAACATCGGTTAAAAAAAAATGCAGCCAACTGAAGAGAGAATAAAACAGCATTAATATCCCTCAAAGGTACCTGATCAGCAGGCAGTCCTCCAGCCTTGGAAAGGGACAGAGCCACCCAACAGACAGCTCCCGAAACAAGGGCTAAGGGCTGCAGAAAAGGAATCCACGGAGTAACGTAGCCCTCCGCACCCCAGCGCTCCGGCACGGCACGGCGGTCAGCCGGGCAGCGGGGCCGCGCACAGCGCTCTCCCGAATCCCACCGAGAGCCCAGGCGAGTGGATGCTCAACTCCAAACAAAACAGGGCAGCCCACAACGAAGCGCTCTCGGCACTCTCCGTACACGGCTCGGGCCCAGCATGCCCTCTTTTAACTAGCGACAGGCAGGAGGGGATGGAATTGAGATCACTGGCAACGCTAATAAAATCACTTGTTTCTCTCTCTTTTTTTTGGAAGACTCAGGATGATCCTTTTGAACTATCAAAGAAGGTGGGAGAGAACCAACATCTGTTCAGATTAAACTGTATGAATCTTGCTATTTTAGCTCCAAATCTTTCCCAAAGGGTAGGAAAAGTCTCTAGCTTTTTTTTTTTTTTTTTTTTTTTTAAAAAAGCCATATGCAGATGATCTTCAAGCACTTTACAAACATTTAATTAAAACTTACAACCCGCCCCTGCAAGGGAGGTATTATAAACAGGCCTCCGGCTCAAACAGTAGCTCACCAGCACAAGTGCCTCTTTCTCCTGTACTGCTGTAGCCTTCAGCTCAGTTGCAGGAACACAGGAGTCGCAGCCTCACCGAGCTGTTAAGATACACCCCAAACAGCACGGAGCCTTTGACGGGATGGAGGAGGCGGCTCTCAAAGAGCAAGGGGAACGGCTGGGATTCAAGAGGAGCAGAACTAGGGAGGGGGGGAAAATGTCATCAAAGCGAAGGGGAGAGGAAGGCAGGAACCCTGCAGAGAAGCGGGCTGGGCGGAGGAGTCCTCTCCACGGGTCGCGGGGCAGCAGGTGAGCCGCGCAGAGAGACAGGTTCTGCTTGCGCCGCAGCTATGACGGCAGATCCAGCCCGAGCGTGGCTTGTATCCCTTCCTCATTTAAATACCAGGCATATCCAAAGCATGCTATTAACAGGGACCAGTTCATCCACCTAACAGCCCTGGAAGGTAGGTAAAATGGAAAACCACATTTTTTTGTTTTGTTTTGTTTTGTTTTTTTCTGATTACCTATGGGGTAAGACTCCTGCTGGTTGAATTAAATCTTTTTAAACAAAAGTAAGTTCAGACATCTGCATTTGTACAGTGTCAGCTGCAAGAAATGAGCTAACATCCAGATGCAATGGCATGTCAGGATTAGCCCAGGCTGGGGCAGGAATGCTTCCATGTATGGAAAAATATTGGAGCAGTGAAACCATAAGCTTGGAGCACAGCAAAGCGAGAGGCCCTGTCAATGAAGCTGTGGACTCAGGTTTAGAGGCTTTAGCAGCTCAGATCTGCCATAAGATCATCAGCACATATTACAATAAATTTCACACATTTTCCAAAAGGGACTCCTGTAGCAAGGCTGCAAGTGGTTGCAAGGGTGAGATCCTAAGCCCGTTTGTTTGCTCTGGAAGTGGGGCTCAGACCGTTGGGTACAATTAACGCTCTCTGCATAGGGCACGATCTTGGGGTGTTGACAGAGAAGTTCTGGCAATTCATGCTCAAGTACTTCGGAGTTCGCTGCTCCTGCTTGCCTGCCCGCCCGTCTCTCAGAGGTTGCCTTCCGAATCGCAGGATTTATAAAAGCTAACATGGAGCTGGCTCCCAAGCCACCACAGTTAGGAGCTGGCACACATGACAAAGCAATGACAGCTAAGAAGAATATGCTGAACTGCGAATTACAGTGACCGGGGAGTCAGCACATGTTTCTGCCAACTCTGTGGGAAGGGCAGTGACCTTCAAGCTGAGGCATTGGGAAAAAGAAAACAGGAGCAATAATCTCTTCAACTGGTCAGGCACAGATCAAGAGGGCTCATTTGTCAGCATCCTGCGTTAACGTTAATGAAGTAATGGTTATGACTTCATCTCTCCAGTGGAAACCTCCTGGGAACCAGAGAGAACTAGAATTTCTCTCTCCAGCTCACTCACACATTTGCAATTAGTTTCAGTTGTATTCTTCTCTCTTCTGCAAACATTACCTAATTCTCACCCAGATTCTTAAATCTTTGCACTGAAACATAAAACAACACTCCTTTCTCAGCTGTCAAAGCCTCACCTGGCAGAGATGCCTCCCGGAGAGACACCCCTGGACTGCCACTCCTGTCCCCGGGGTTCCAGCCGCAGATGAGTCAGATGGAGCCGACTCTAGTACAAGCTGCCATTTGCCGCAGCAACCACACCTGAGTAGCTGAGGATGCCACCAGTTATTTTTTTTATACCTTGAACAGTGAGGGAAAAAAAAAAAAAGATAACTCTTGGCAAGTTAATTTTAAATAGGAACCTTTGCACTGCTTCTCTGTTAACGTATTTTAAAGTCAGGTTTGATTTGACCAGTTGTAAAGGCAGACAAAGTGTTTCCAGAAGACTTTGGAGTTTCTCTCTTTGGCTGAGCTGACAAAAGATGCAGGACAGCTTGAACTTCTGCTTATCATCATGACAGGTACAAAACAGGTAAGACCCTCGCTCACCTCTAACTACTCTGTTGCTGAACTGCTGTGCCTTGCCCGAACAGTCTGCCTCTGCCCTTCCTCCGAGGTGGCACAGAAAGGCTTTCCCAGGGTAAGCCTGCTGCATTCCTCACTCCGAGCATTGGGCCGCTTTTGAGGGAGCACTTCAAGGTCTGCTCTGCCCCGACTTTGCTTTTCCGAGATTCCACTTACACGCTCTCTCCCTCATTCTCCTGCTGGGCTGGGAACACGCTCTGTGGTCTCTGCAGTTACTATGGCACGTACCGTTTGGAGCACATCGTTTGGGACTTAGCTTTACGAACCGGATTCTCCAACGTTCGCATTCTGTGAGCTTCCCGGCGCTCTCCCTCCCGCCGAGGCAGGGAGCCAACACCCTCCGCACTCCTCCGCGCTTCCTCCGCGCTCGCCGGCCTTTGTTCGGAGGCCAGAGCTGCCTGCTGGGCTCCACGCAGGGGGCTGATCAGATTGCACAATTTCAGCTAACGCCCTGACGCAATACTAGCAGCCAGTCAATCACTCTAAATAAAGACCGCAAATTCTTTACATATTAATAGTTGGTTTCAATTGTTTGCAGCACTGAAAGACAGACGTGAGAACATTCAGAAACCATTCCTGCATCTTTTTAGTTCCATTCTTTCATTAATTCTGTGTACTCTAAGCTCAATCACTAAGACATTACATTTTCTTTGGAAACTTTATGTGATGAAGATCTGATCATCTGTCATTAAGAATCTAATGTATTTATTTGCTTACTCATCAACTCCGTATCTCATTCCCAGCTTCTCCACTGCCAATATCTTTGCTTTGTCATCTACAGATTTAACTCTGTAACCACATTTCTCACCTATACGGTGTTAGGAGAGAAACAGCTGAACCAGCTTTAGTTAAACCTGCACGTACCTGAGCTCAGCACCACTACCGCCCTGGGTCTGAAAAACAATCACAGATTGGGGCCAATGCTGTGGTAAAGGCACTAGTCTGAATTTATCTGGATTAAATTTCCACTCTCAGAAGAGTCCGCCTGTATGATTTCACTGGACAGTTAATTTCCTTGTGCCTCTTGTTCATGTTGTCTATTCAAAACACAGTCTCTTCAAGGTAGGAGCCTATTATTTGCAAGAGCACAGATCTGCTTTTTACAGTCTTAGACAGGTTCCTTAAGTGTCTGCTCCTCTATGAAATGGCTATAAAAAAAAATATCCCACGGCAGGTCTGTAAGATATATCTGAAATTTGAACAAATCAGATATCCCCTTCTGGAAAGTCTGGGTTTGTTTGTTTGTTTTTAGAAGAAAAGTGCCCAACACAGTAGTGTTTTTATGTGCCTTTACGTTAAGGCATAAAGGCCAGAACAGAGAACAAACTGAAAGAAATGAGCACACACAAAGGACAAACCCGAGTGAACTCCCACAGCCCCACCAGGTCTGCACCACTCTCCCCTTTCCTAATTGTTATTACATGGAGATTACATTAGCACAAAGTCAACTGTCTAGAAAAATGTTTCAAATATACAGTGCATTACACTGTGATGTGTTATGGAACTGGTTTAAAGAACACATACAGCTATATAGTCATGATTATTCAGTATTCAACCCAGCCTGAAAGCTCAGGAGTCAGCTTGTTATTTGCTGAAAGCAGGGGGGCTGAAATTATCCGTGAATAGTTCAAAGCAGCAGTTAATTCAACATCTCTACTTTCAAAAGCATAAAAATCATAGACTCCCGGAGTGTGTAAGCTTTTTTAAAATGACAAACTACTAACTGTCAAATCAAAGCAGCAAACAGAAATCCACATGGCTGATAAGACAAATAGTTGCATTTTAAAGAGTAATTAAATATCACTTTGGAATATTTTGCTTGGAACTCGTTTCCCTGATAAAACATGGGAGGGGAAGGAGACGGGAGGAGGAGGAAACAATATACATATACCAACACACCCAAAAACTTCTCACCATACAAAATGCTCAGGCAAGTGCTGCTCCAGCATGTTTTCTTGAATTCGAGTTCAGCCAGCTGTATTACAGCCTCCAATACCATTTCAGCTTGCCTATATCCACACAGTTCACATCAAAACTCCAGCAATGAGGAACAGATGATCATTACGTTGAATCTGCCTTGGCAGGGGAGGAGGGTGTGGGGCAGGGGCAGGAATCATTCTGATCTGATCACCACAAAGTGCAATATCTTTTGACTCTACTTAGATTAAAACCATATCCCAAGCTCTATGCTGGGAACTTTGCTGAAAAAACAGGAATGCAAAACACAGGACTCTACCCAGATGAAATGCAAGAGAACTGAAACCTTATCCCAGCCAGCATTAGCTAACCTTACCATAAGGTGCTTTGAAACATTAAAAGTATGTCCACAAGAAAGGATCAAAAACCTCCCAACTTCAGAAATCCCTCGACTCTCTCAAAATGTCTATCTGTTAACAATGCACGATTTCACACCAGCTTTCCCAACACTAGGAGGCACCTACAGAAAGCTAAGGAGACAGTTTATTGCACTTCAAACTTAAAATATTACAAAATTGCTGGAAAATTTAAAACCGTAGTGTAATCACAACCCAAAGGCAACGCAAAATTCCTGCCAGTGTTTTATCACAAACACCACAGAACCTGCAGGGTCCAGCCCAAGACCCAACCGTATGCAAGAGCACCAAAACTTCCCACTGCTTCTCACCAAAAAAAAGCAGGGAGGATATGAAAAACGCATGGGTCTGATCCAGTTATCCCTGAGGTCTACAGAAAGACATCCGTAGGCTTTAACGTGCTCTCAGACAAGGCCCTCAAATATCTGTAAAAACCGACTGAAGGATACAATAAACAACAAAGCGGATGACACATCAGCAAGACATTTAAAATACTAATTTTCTTCTGGAAAAAGCATGCAGGCAGCCCACATTTTGGATATATGGTGAAATCTAACCTCCAAGGACGTCAGCGGTGTTTCTGCAACGGACTGTTGCAGGACCTGGGTTTTACACACAGCCGCCAGACTCAAAGTCTACCAACACCAGCTAACATTTGCTGGGATTTCAGTGAAAGATTAGGGTCTTTGCATGAGACAACTGTTAATTGTATGGAGAGTCACTGCTCTCTCGTATATAGCTCCAAAGCTGTACAAAACGTACTCAGAAATAATTTGGAAAAGCAGTAACAACAACAACAAAAAGTATTTAAGAATGTTTTGGCTCTGGGGCTGTCCTCTCTATGTGGAAATACTGAACAACTATTCCTCACTCGTAATTAAAATTCACTGTAAGTGCACAGAAATACACTCCATATTTTACACTGTTTTGTAAAGCTTTCAATTCTCCCAAACATCCTAACAAAGTATTTCTGAGAAGAATTGTGCGCTGATTATTTTAAAAAATGAAGTTGCTACACTTAGCTCTGCAACCTGAGAGTAACAAATGAAATTGTCAACCGTGAGTTTTTTAATGCACATTTTCATTTCAACATCTGGATTAAGATGCCACAATGAAAAACAGCACACAGGCTTCTCTCTGCTCCTTTCATAGATCACCCATCCCTATGTCTCCGAACCACTGAGTTTCAAAGCAAACAAAGAATCTGCTGGTGCTGCTAATGCCTTGCTTCTTACTCAATAGCCTTATGTCATGAAAAGCCCATATTTTTCAAATCTACATCTCCATGAGCCAAAGATTTCATATACATTCCCACCCCAAAAATACAAAGTCAGGAATACAGCTGAAAGTGATTACCTAGATATTTTTATATGATGAAACTCAAAAGCTGCTTCAAGTGATTTACAAAATTTTCTGTTAAACACAATCCCACAGCTGTGCTGACCACTTGCCTCCCAGATCTCAGCAGATGGTGATTTCAAAAAGAAAAGCTTCAAGCCACTGAAAATCAGGGTATACACTAAACCATAACCAAGGGTTTGAGTCCTTCCCTCTGCCCCCCAGAAAATTTGTGCACACTCTAATTTAATAATATTTCTGCCTCCCGTCCACCGTCCTCTGCACAAACTCTGCCTTCAGCGTATAGCTAGCACAAGACCATTCACCAGCACAGGGCCAGCAGGCCCTGGGCTGCTGCTGCGACCCTGGGCACCAGCACCTGGGCACCAGCACCAACCTGGCACCCTAGGTGTGCCATGAATCACTCTCAGCGGCGTCCTGTTCGCAGAGGCACCTACAGCAGATGATCCTTATAAGCAGAGCTTTAGATTTTTTTTCTTGGGAAAACCGAGGACAGCAAATATAACTGAAAAAGAAGGAATGAATGGGTATTTGTTGTAGAAGTCACAAAGGGATACGTGCAAACAAGCAAGAGGTGGGCCACGCTGTACCCATCAGTCTTCGGACCAATCTGTTATTTGCAGTGCTGCAGGTGATGTGCTCAGAGCATGGAAGGGTTCTTCTACCAGTGTCCAACTAGGATCGCCTGTTTTGCTAGTCCAACCACTAAAATAACAAAACCCAAAACTAAGAACTTGCTCCTTTCTCCCTCCTTAGGGTGAACAAGAATAAACTTTTTCTTCTATATATAAAGAAAGATCACATTCTTCTGTCACAGAATTCAGCAAGAGACACGTTTCGTTTTAGTGTGGGAGAAAATACATAAAACCAGGATATACAAATCCAGCTTTAAGATAAAGGAAAACTACTCTGTCCCAACTGAGACGCATTACCAATGTATGCAAAATAAGATTCTAAAACTCTGCTTTCAGATATTTTATGTCATTTGTCATCAAATAATCACAGAAATAAAATGAACATGCTTTGCACCTATTTAAAACCCAAATAGGATTATTTCAGCTGCACTCGAGCAGTTCTGCCTTCCCAAGAAGAATCCGAGCAATATTCAAGCAGATGTGTAAGTATGGTGGAAAGAGAACAGAAAATAAGAGGCAAAGCACTGAACATACCACTGTGGCACAGAATGGACACTCAACACAAGTGTAATTAGAAAATCAAGGTGATAAAAACGAGGAAGACGACAAGGCCAAATAAGTAACAAAGAAAAACAAGGGCAAATGAATAACAACAAAAGGTATACTGCTTCTCCTCCGGTGCAGATCCACTTGCATCTCTTCTCTTCCAACACACTACCCTCCCCTTTCCACTCTTTTTATGCAGCATATATGTGAAAGAACAAAAACATGAGCCTGCTTAACAGAGAATGTGGCCAGTATTTCAACAGGAACAACCAAGAAGGTACATAGCAACACAGCCCATCGGGACAGCACACTTCTGTCCCCTTCCAACAGGCTCTGTGCCATAAACCTTCAAAGGGCACCCAAATCCACCCTGAGAGCCCACAGCCCCAAACCACGCTACGCCAGATCTCAGAACAGACTTTGGTAACAGCCCAAGTCTCTCTGGCCATGTCTGAAGGCAAGGAAATTGCTCAGCAGACGGGGAAGGATTGGGTCTCCCAAACAGATGGGAGGGTGCTGTCCCGTCACAGGCGCTTGCATACGTGAGGGCACGTAGACAGATGGGCACTGTTTACGTTACCGAGGTTGCAGTGCCTTGGGTAGCAATCAGAAATTAAAGCTGTTATTAAATCAACCCTCCAAAACTTGAGCAGCTGTTCATGCAAACGGATAACAACAGGGTAATGTTAAACCAAAACCCCAAATATAACAGAGACATAGATCAACATCTCTCTCATGCTCTACTCAGCAACTCCAACCATTATCAGAGCACAAATCAATTATTAACAGCTGCTTATAACTACCCAAATCCAGGCCTGAACAGCCTAACGGAGGGATGTGAATCAAAAGTTAAAGGCACAGAATCTCATTTAGTACGTAATAGTTCTGTTCTTGAAAAAAAACAATAATATGGCTGTCGGTGGCTCAGACGGAGGCATAATGCCATCCTCTTCATTAATCAAAGGCCCTTCCCTTGTCCAGATGTTTACTGATTTCTCTGCTCTCTCTTATTATTGGTTTGGAGACAGAAAATATCATAGCCTAAAGTTATCCAAATGTGACTGGTTGCTGCAAGAAGCACAGACTTTATGTCCTTGGTAACTGCAACATGGCATTATTAAGTTACTGAGGAGTTTCATAGGAAAAGTGACTGTTTTCTTTGACAACCCATACTACTTTCAACAGTAACCATAAGAATGAGATTACATTTTACATTTAGGACTGTGGGAATTGTACTGCAAACTGGGAAAGGAGGCTGTTTTTTAAAAAAGTAGGAACATTCAATGCCTGGGCTTCAGAAGAAGGAGAGATATAAGAAAATTTACAGTACGCCAGAGAAGGAAAACTTGTACACTGATAAATATTTCAGTATGTCTGACAAGCAGGAGACCAGGACCATAACAGCTGTACTATTTATTCAATAACTCTGAGCAACAAAAAGGATGCTATAGTCAATACAGGATAGCATGTCATCTCTCCCCAAAGCTTTTGACCTCCGTAGATAAAATAACCAACCCACAAGAACGGTAAGCGTCAGCTGGATGGGATCGCTGGAGATCTAGCCCAGCCTCCTGCTGCAATGGGACCATCACCAACACCAGATCCTGTCAGCTGAGGCTTCGCCTAGCCAAACCCCGAAAGCCTGCAAGGACAGAAACTCCACAGCCTCTCCGGGGGCTGTGGTCGAGAGCGCAAGATAAAGTTCAGCTTCCTGCCTGATTTTCCCATGTCTCTCTCCCTCCCTGTCTCTTACCTCTACTGTATATCTGCAAGATGCCCTCTGGTAAACCTATGTAATTCTCTGGGGCTTGTCTTGTATTAGGAATAGCAAAGGAACCATAACTCAAAAGTCTACTGGCCACATTTTTTAAAATACTTTTGGTTTGAAACAAATTAAGCCTGCAAGGTACTGAACATATGCTAGATATCCCCAACTCTTACTGGCATGTATTTGAAAAATAGAAAGTTTGTGCTTTTCTGGAGAGTCAGGTCATTAACCCAGCTATTTAAAAATCAGCCTATTACACAAGGAAACTTCTAACTGCCTGAACTACAGGTTATAAATCTCCTGTTTAGAAATCTGATATCCTGACATAATTGCCCTTATAACTTACAAATAGGTTCTCTGTTATCCACAGATTAAACTTCCTCCAAAGCTACATCACATCTGCTTAGTTTTGAAAATATACAGCACAAGCTTCAATTACTTTACACACCACACGAAAATAATCCTGAATTTAACTCACGGTTTCTTGGAATAAGAATTTAAGACCCCATAATCTTTTTATTTCATGTTTTCTTGCAATCTAATAGATGGAAGTACTGGCCAGAATGTAAAATTAATGCCACCTTCCACTTCTACAATTTCCAACAATGAAACTATGTTGTAGTAGAGTTTTTAAAGAAAATATGTCAGGCAGTCTCACCATCTAAATAATCAGAAATGTTCTGCAGGGCAATGGCCAGCTACTAATTGGAACCACAATCTTCTTATGTCCCTATAGTAAAAGTTTTTTTTTTTTTTTTTTTTTTTTTTTAAGAAAAGAAACTGACGTTAAATTGTAATTTCTGAAAGACAAAGCTTCCCTTACAGCTTCCCTTGCTAAGGGAACTGCTCACAGGCCCCATTCTGTGATCATTCATGCAAGTTCCCCACTGGAAGTGCCTTGACATCAACATGTAAAACTGGGGGCCTTCAGCAGATTCATCCAGGTGCTCAGAGTTAAATACGAGTGAGCTTTTGCAAAACCAGAGGCTTAGTGACAAAAACTACGGCAAATGAGCAAACAGCAGAATCTGGGTTTCAAACTACATAGCCTTCTTTTTGGAGGACAGGGCATCAAACAGCGAACCCCAATGACAGCAAACTTTCCCTAAAACGACTCCTTTGCCTAATAAACACAGCACACACAAGGTACTGCAAACAGAAGAGGGTTCAGAGACTCTTTAAGGAAAAAGAAGCCTCTTTCATCCCAGGTATACTGGGGAAGAACCCAAACACATGGGACTTTTGAAATGGGATCAGCTGCCTTACAGCCTGGGCCCATCTGGGCTCTCGAGGCAGGGATTTTAATCAAAGCCCCAGCTGAAGCATTCGGCAGAGAATCCACCTCACTCAAAACTCCACAAACTTCTGTTTCTCCTCCGTGAACAGTGAGCAAAGCTGACAAAAAGGAATGCACTCATCACGCAGCCCAGAAATACCCACCGCTTTCAAGTGCTCAACTGTAATTACGCTCTAAAAAGATGTTTAGAGATGACACTGCAGGGCACCATCATTTTAATTATTTCTCAATAGCTTTCAGAGAAGATTAAATTTGCAAAGACTTCTCTCTCTCTCTTTTTTTTTTTTTAAGCATCAACATTGCAAGCGCCTATTGGAATCTGAAAATCTAACTTTGGCCTTTCTATCTCTTGGAGCCTCCGTCCTCCGTGTTTTACAGAACTCTCTTCGTCTCATATCTGTCCATCTTTTAAACTCTTCGGATTAGGGGCTGCCTCTATCTTGTAGTGTATCAAGCACATCGGCCTTTAAAGAAATATGAGTAACGAACAGCATCGCGTGAATTCAGCCGGTAACTCGCGAAGCAGGTAGGTCCGATGCACTTTGTCAGCTGTAGAGAGGACAGCAGCAGCTGAAAAAACCGCAGGTCCCGTTCTGTACCGCAGCTGACGCAGGCGACCCAGAAGACGCCGGCGGGGGCGACGGGCCCTGCTCCCTTGCAAGCTCCCCGCGCTCTCGAACTCACCCACCTGCGCGGCCGAGGCGCGTTTCTTAACGCGGAGTTATGCCAGGTCCCTCCGCTGGTAAAAGCGACCACCCGCGCTGAGTTTTTAGCGCAAAGTTTCCGTTTTGAGGAGCAACTTTTCACAGAGGAGGCTCCTAATAACACAGCCGCCCCTCTTCCCCCCCCAGACCGCTTACCCGTCCCTTCCTCCGCTTGCGGCAGACCCGCTTTTATTCCGGAACAGCGGCTCAGGCAAGGGAAGGTCCCGCTCGGCCCCGGGGCTGCCCCCGAAGGCCGGGCAGCGGGCAGGGCGCGGAGGGGGCGCCGAGGGGCCCGAGGACCCAAACGGGCGCCAAGACCTCGCCGCCGCCCGACGCGTCTCCTGCTCCGCGGCGCACGGCTTCGCCGCCCCGAGGCGCCCCCGGCCCGGCTCGGTTCGGCCCGGCCTGGCCCGGCCCGGCCCGGCCTCGGGGCGCTGCCACCCCCCGACCCCCCCCCCCCCCGGCGCGGGGGGCTGTGGAACTTTCTGGAAGGCGCCGCGCCACGCGCCCGGCCCGGCCCGGCCCGGCAGACAAAGCCCGGCGGCCCGGCCCGGCCCGGCCCTTCCCCCTCGCCGGCCCCGCCGCCCCCGGGGCTCCCCCCGCCTCACCTTGCGGTGCTTGTCGGCGAAGGGCAGCGCCAGCCAGGGCATGGCCCGCACCGCCTCCTGCCACTGCTGCTGCTCCTGCTCCGCCGACACGAAGACGATCTCGAGGCGCTGCGCGCCGCCCGCCGCCGCCTCCCCCTGGAAGCGCCCGTAGAAGGCGGCCAGGCTGGCGCCGAGCTGCGCGCAGGGGCCGCCGAGGCTGCAGCCGAAGTAGAGCCCCACCAGCGAGACGCCGCGGGCGGCCAGCGCCGACACGGCCACCTCCTCCCCGTCCGCGGCCACCAGCACCTCGCCCAGCACCTCGCTCAGGCCGCCCGCCATCGCGCCCCGCGCGGCGCCGCCGGCCCCGCTCCGCTCCGCGCGGCTCCCCGCGAGCAGCCAGCGCCGCCGAGCCGAGCCCCGCTCTGCGCCGCTCTGCGCCGCTCTGCGCCGCGCCCGCCAGGGGGCGCTGCCGTGCGGGCCGCGCCGCCCGCCTCCGCCGCCGGCCGCGCCGCCGGCCCGCCCGCCCCCCGGCCCGCACGGCCCGGCCCGGCCCGGCCCGGCCCGGCGCGCGGCACCATCCTGCTCCTTCCTGCCCGCGCTGCGATCGCCGCGCTGCCCCGCCGAGCGCAGGGGCCCCCGCGGCCGTGTCCGCCGGCGCAGTGCCGCCCGCGCGAGGGCAGTTTTCCTTTCGCCCCGCGAGCCAGCGAGGCTGAAGGAAGCTTTCGCCAGGCCTGCGAGATAAGAGAGCAGAGCGCTTCCCCTCTTTGTTTTCAAAGGATCCGCTGTAAATGCTTGTTTGTGCGTAGCAGTGTCGGACTGGAAACCTGAGCACCAGATCAAGGAAACAAACCAAGGCGAATAAAAATATTTGCTTAGAGGACATGCTGTTTTGAGAAAAGCACAGTACAGACTGTTCAAAGGAGATGCAGTATAAAAAAGTTGGAAAAATACAGATTCTTACTTGTTCTGTATTTCAGAGCATCTTGCTTTTGCTCTGTTAATTAAAAACGGGGTCAGACAAAATGAAATTCTGAAATCCAGAAGTGTAAACACCAGTAAATTTGGCTTCATTGAATTACTCTGGTCGGCTGAAATACAGAAAGGAAATAAACCATAAACAGAGTCGTGCAAACAGGGCTTTAAGGCTATTTGTGTTTTATAGTCAAAGTTTGCAATATGCAAACACACAGCATGCGCTGCAGGCCTCGTGCCTGCAGCACAGCTTCCCACGGCTGTGCCTGGTGCTTTGCCCCCTCCGCATGAAGGCAGGACGCTGGCCCCTGCCACCATCCCGTCCTGTCCCTTAGCACGCTCCTGTCCACACAGCCAAACAGACCTGTGAGTATCTGCACTGTTAAGTCCAATATATGGGTTTGGGGGGATTAGGTTTGAAACCTTTGGTTTAGAACATCTGCACACCTTTCCCTAGATAGGCGCAGATGTGCAGACACTGTACACACACTGTGAGGAAAGTGTATTCGTAGGTTATATACTTTATCTCCTCCTACTCCTTGAAAGAGCCTCAAAACAGCAGTCTTAAATCTTGCTAGCTGCTGTAAAAGGCTCCTTTATTTTTGCAACATGTCCTCATATGGCTTTTCATTTGGCTCCTTATCGTTGCTGCTTTCAATTTTATTTCAAATTATTGTATAGCATCCAGAACCATTAGGGAAAGTTTTATAAATACAATTAATTACCATTATTATTATTACATTAAAATCTCTCTTTTCTTTTGCCAAGACCCGCTCCCTAAAGGTGATTCAAAGCAAGAGAAGTTTTGCCTTGTTTTTATTTGTCTTGCCTTATCTGCCTTAATTAAGTATTTGGGCTCATTAGGGCAAGGAAGCTGTTTTAAGTCTGCAGCCCTGAACTCCAGACAAGCGTACGCGGCTACATAAATACTCTGTTGTAAAAATAATATTTATGGTCACAGTCAATTTGTCTGACCCCATTTTGAATGAACAAAGCAGAAGTAAGATGCTCTGAAATACAGAACAAGTAAAAAGTATTTCTACCTCTTAAAGAACAAGAAAATAAAATGAGGAAACAGCTGTACTTGTCTGAACACCACCACTAACCCGAGTATGGCTAACCTGCGGTTAACCCAAGCAAATGTTTGCAGGTCTTGTCCCCGTGACTGGATGGGGACATGGCAACTGTTCACATGCCAACTCCACAGCAGAATCAGAGTGTCTATTTCGGCACCAGTTTGATAGATCAGAACTGAAGAGGCAGAAAGACATCGTGGGGCTTTTAATAAACAGTTTCCTGTCTCAGAGGGATGCTGCCAACCTGCATTTTTCTAACGGCTGTTTTTCATACTGCACCCGCTTTAAATAGTATGCACTGTGCTTTTCTCTATGTAGCATGTCCTTTTAGCAACTATTTTTACTTGCCTTGATTTGTGTCCCCCCACAGTCAGTGTTTGTTAGGGTCTTTCTGCAAGAAAAACAACTACAGAAATTTTCCAGGAGAAAGTGAAACTGATTAGTCTCAAAATGCTGTCAAATAAACACAAGAAACTTTGGGAAAAAGGAAACGCTTTCATCACTAACTTCCTCCTGTTCTACTAATCTTGGGTCTTAATGAAAACTAGCAAAAGTATTAGATTTTTAGAAAGAGCTGGTGAAATTGTGTTAAAACTGCTGTGGATGAATACATTTTAAATGCTGTGCCAGTGCACTTAATAAGGCTCAAGTGACATCTGCTGGCCAAAGGCAGCAGGGCTGGAATTTAGATTTGCAAAACAAGCATTAAACCAGGCTGGAGAAGAGCAGCAACACGTCAGACAAGTTTCCAGACTGAGACAAAAGGGAGTCAGCACCTCCTGAAAATTCGTATTTATGCCTAGGACCTACAATGCTTATTGCAGGTTACCAAATGTGCGTCTCTGCCCACAAAACCAGGGCTTAAAGACGTATGATGCCAGTCCTACCCAAAGTGGTTAGGGGTATAAGCATAAATTGCAAATTGAGCAGGGTTCATACTTCCTGTTTGAACAGGAGAAACTTTTAATGTTTTAATGGTTTCTACCTGAAGTTGATGATATGAAGCTGTGGTGATATATGCTCATCAGTTTGAGCAAATTAAACCCATGGAACCAAAAAGAAAAAAGAAAGGTATGTTCAGGGTGTTTTTTAAAGAGCAGCAGTTGAATTACCCTAAAGCTATAGATTAAAAGAAGACATAAAAGAAAACTCCTTTTCACCACCAGCAGAAATAAGCAGTCTGGTTAACCTTGATCTTTAGGAAGGCAGCTTGCCAGGAGATGCTGAGAAGCTCCTGGCTGGTTCCCAAACATGCACTGAGTTGTAAGGGCATGGGCAGGCAGCAGCACACAGCACTGGATGCACGGCAAAGCACAGGCACAGAGGAACTGTAGGGTTTGCAGATGCCAGTGAGACTCCAGATTTCTCATCGCTTTTCTTAAACAAACACTGCCTTTTGAAAAAAATCCATCTGTTGTGAACATCAGTTATGAGCTTATCTACAACCCTCCTTCCAGAGGCATGACTTCACTAGCAAGGTTAGGCAAAAAAAAAAAAAAAAAAAAAAAAAGGTGTGAACAGTTCTGTTTCTGTCGCCTTGTCTACACCAAAAAACCCCCATCTGTTTGATAGCCATCCTGTTAGCATCAAGTTAGCATCCTGCCCCAGCACGCAGTCTCTGCTACCGTTCATCTCCTCTTCTGCTCCTTTGGCCCCCTTTCCTAGTGCTATTTCACTCTCCCTCTGTAATGGGAGGATGTAGTTGCTGGCAGCAAGAGCACCCAGGATCATTAAGAGACAGTTATGAACTGCACATTCCTGAACCAGGGCAAGTCAGAGCTTCCCTTTGCAGCTAGGAGTCAAAATCTTTCCAGCAGCCGTGTAGCTGTAGTTCCTGTAACTGTTTCACTGTAGCAGAAGTCAGCATCACTTAAAACATTATTGAAGGCTTTATACCTTGGAGATGCAGAAAGCAGTGGAAGGCTACTTCATCTGGGTATGAGGAGGTCACATCAATCTGCAAGATGAATTTGGGAACAGTTACATAGGCTGTATTCACTGACAGTGGCTCTGAGCATGTGATCTTACAATGTGGTACTTAAATAAAAATTAATTTGATTGTAAAGGGCTCTTTAGTTTTTAATTTAGCTGTATCCTGAACTCCAAACTGTGCAGAAGGAAGTGGATCTTCCATGGCATTTGGACATCAGCCAGCAGCAGAGTCTCTTAAAAGAAAGGAGCACTCTTCAAATAGTTAAGCATTTAACATAAATCCATTGTATTCTGTCATTTTGCTTATTTGGTAGCTCTTAATCTTAGTGGTTCCAGACATGGTACATTTATGGGTTTTATTTTAGTAACATGATGTTGGCTGCATTTCAGAATATGGACACACATATCTAGCAAAAGCTCTGGACAGCCATCCTACTGGGAATCTGCAGAGAAAAGGCCTAATCCTGCTCTCCTGATGATGCAAGCAAATGCAATTGCTCTCCCTTCAGCTGCTTTCTTCTGGATTTTCATCAGCACCACTGAGAACTGCACTGGGTCCCAGCTGTTGAAACCAGCTTCATCAGGGCAGGCCATCTGTGTGCTCCAGATGGTTTATAGCCAGTCATACATTAACTCCTTTAAACAGGTCTGTGTTAAGGTACCAGGCTTCCAAAACACTGTTCCAAATTCATTGGAGGTCTAACCTACGGAGTTCAATGATGTTGTGCTCCAGAGGAATTTGACCCTTCAAATTCTTCTAACTGATGTTGCAATACAGTTAACATCCGGACGGACAAGGGCAGCTTGGTTCAAGGCTAGCAGTACCTTTGACCCTCCTCATCTGGCTGGGGGGGCTCTAATGGATGAGCCCTGCTGAATCTTGCAGGGCAGCTGCCAAGCTCCCTGCCCCTATCACAGGAGGGAAGGAGCAGATGTGCCTGCACCCTGTGCAAGCTCACACTGATTCACATCCCCCTTGGCAGCTCCAGGACTTGTCCAAGAATGGGAAGGCTGAAGCACTGCCAGCTCTGTCGTGTCTGCAACGAAACATCCCCGCTCTGCAGCGGGATCTCAGGATATCCATGCCCATTCATCATATCTGGTCCTGGGGGGCCTGTGCTGCCTCCCAGCAAGATTTCCCTGCAGGACTGAGAGCCACATGTGACCATGGACACCCAAAATAGCCCCCCTGAAAGCAAATCATTTGACTTCAGACAGCAGCAACAAAACCCTACAAGAAAAGGGTTTTCAATCACAGTCTGTCTGTGTATGTTTCCATCTCCAGGGGCCAGTTCCAGCATTTGGCTCCTGGGAATGGAAGGTAAAGTTTCTCCCCTAAGCCTCAAAGCCTGATTTTTATTCTTTCCAAAGTCCTTTTCCCTGAGTTTCAGACTGATTCTCTCCCTCCTCTTTGCCAAGCCAGGGCATTGATCTCAGCAGGATCACAAGTAAACTTCAAAGGGATTCACACTTGTGCTGCTTGTTGAGGACCATGAATGGCACCAGTCTGAGCCTTATCATTTCTCTTCCTGCCTCTCTGTGAGATAACAGTGGCCACAGGAACCCTCTGGCCATCACGCAGCCGGGCAGGTGACAGCAGCCAGACGACCAGATAGGACGCACCTCTCTCACCACTAACAACTTCCATTTCGTCAGAGCTGCCAACGGTGTGCCACCCCGTCAGCAGCATAAACTCCTGGACACGCACCACACCGTCCTGCTGCTCTGCCGGCCGCACCTGGGCAAGCAGCAGAGGGAAGGGAAGGATCACAGCAGGAAGGCGCAGCCCCAGCTGTTTTGGTCCTGTGCTGTTAGGATCAAACTCCAGTGAGCTGCTGGAGTCCTGCCGCCTCTTGCCTAGCACAAGACTGAGGTGACATCAGCCTCGTTTTCTGCAGTCTATTTTACCCCCTCAGAAGCTGTAGCTGAGATTTGTGCGCTGCCTGTCTAACTTGTCATGAAAATTTCTATTCAGCCTTTCTTTTCAGTGGTGCTGAGCAGTCCCATCTGCATCTGAGTGCACTAGATGGTGCAAGTGCTGAGCACTTAGAGCCAGAAAGGCCTCAAGTGTCTGAAACATTAATATGTCTGACTTGAAGTGTCTGTGTCTGAAAACATTGGCCCAGAGTGTTTCCATTCTGCAAGTGACTTTGTCCCTTAGGGGCCAGACCGGAGAGGGGACAGTCCCCTGCAGCCAAGGTCCTTTCCACCACTGGGAAAGAGCAATATCAGTGTGCTCTGATGAGGGAGGATGGGGTACATATTTACCTGAACTCAGCCTGTGGCAGCTGCGAAGCAAACAAACCTAGGTGGTTCAGGTGACCCACCTCTAGGGTGGCTCATGGAGATGTGATGTGAATGCCCCCTAAAGAAGAGGAAAGTGTTCCAAAGTTAAAATATGCTCCCAAACCGTTAATGGAGCTTCCCAGCTTTACATTGTTTTTTTACCCCATTTATGAAAAGGTTTTGGTGATCTGTGAATGAAATTGTCTGGCTTCACTGTGAAATGTGAATTCCTTGAAGAAATAGCTTCAGGTGAATTTTGCAAGATGCTGTTTTCCCCTTGATTACTACCAAAATGAGCAAGAACTCAAGGACCAGACTGCAGCACAGACACTTGTGTCATGAGACACCTTGATTTCATCAAAACGCATAAAATCAGAGCAGATATGCCTCACCACTGCTACTACGCAATTGTTCTTGACATCATTTTATATCCAAAGGGGCAAGAGTGTAAGTGAAGTATTAAAGAGGGTTTACATTCCTGAGCAGTGACATCACTCCTGTGGGACACCAAGGCATCATTTAAGCAGCTGTAAAACCAAACCTTGCTTTCCACTGTAATTTTCCATGCATTAGAAATAGATTTGGTTACGAGAACACGGTTACAAGCACCTGCACTTACCACTTAGGTAGGATTTCACTCCCGTAACAACCCAAGCTCCCACGTGGCCTCTTCTCGTCAGGTTCTGGACAAACATGGACACAGGCGGCCTGGCCCAGAGGTGGTGGCAGACCTTCTGCAGCCTCCCTTCAGCCCTTTGCAGCCCTGCTAGGGTGAGGCGGTTCAGCCCCAACCTGCCCTTTGCCTCCAGGGAGAGAAGATGAGGAGATGATGTTCTCCTCTGAATAGGAGAACCCCTGTTCAGAGGGTGATCCTTGGCTCAGGGTGGAGGGGAGCCCGAGGTTGCCCTGGCCCTTGGGGGCCGTTCATGGTGCGTCCCTGGGGATGGATGGTGGAAGCAGCCCAGAGCCAGCTGCCCACACCGTTGTAATGCCTATAGCAGAGGAGAGGGCCCCTTGGCCCTGGGGGATGCTTGGAGAAGCTGCCTTTGACCAGTAAACTTTGGCAGGGGAACCTTCATCCTCCTCTGCATGGCCTGCAGACACGGCACCCCTGCAGAGCCCAGAGCCCTGGCCCCTGTGCAGGGGGACTCAGCCCGCACCAGCACCCGCGGGTCCCCATCCCTCGCCAGCACGTGTGGGGAGGGGTTCCCAGCCCCTGACATCCCCCCACCCTGCAACACCCAGCTAATGCCTGGAGGTCCCGGACCCTGGCCCCGCGTGGAGGTGTCCCCGAGAGTCACAGCTTTGGATGGGGACAAGCCCTAGTCCTGGCCCCACACGGAGGCTCCTCAGCCCCCAGCCAACGCATGGGGTGGCCCTGCCCCTCGCCCCCCGCGCCATGCCGGCCCAGCCCGGCCCGGCTCCCCTGCAGGCGGCAGCCCCGCGGCCCCAGCCCGGCCGCCGGGGGCGGGGAGGCGGCGGGGCGGCCCCGGCCGTGCCCATAAGGCGGGCGGCGGCGGCGGCCGTGGCGGCGGCGTGGCCCATGGCGGCGGCGGTGCTGGCGCGGTGCCTGCGGGGCGCCCGGCGCCTCCTGCCCGCGGGCGCCCGGCGGGAGAGCCGCGAGCTGGCGCGGCTGGCGGGGCCCGTGGTGAGAGCCGGGGCTCGGCGGCGGCGGGGGGCGGGCCGCGGCGCCGGTCCCCTCACCGCGGTGGGGAGGGCAAGAGGGGGAACGTGGGATGCGGCGGGAGGGTGGCGCTGTGTGAAACCGGGGCCGGCCGCGGGGCGCCGGGAGCTGTCCCGATGGGACGGCGCCATCCCTGCCCCGGCAAAGGTCGCCTCCCTGACGGGCGCGCGCGGGTAACGGCCGGGCGCGCGCGGGGGTAACGGTCGCCGCGCGCGGGGGGGGCGGGGGGTAACGGCCGGGCGCGCGCGGGGGTAACGGTCGCCGCGCGCGGGGGTAACGGCCGGGCGCGGTGAGGCGAAGCGCCGCGGCCCCCGGGGGTCACACCGGCAGGGCCCGGGAGGCGGCAGCTTTCGGGGCAGTCCTGCCTGCCGGCCCGCGCTACACCACACTCAAACGCCGCTCTTTTTTCCCCATCCAGCCTCCCTGCGGCTTTCGCGTGGGGAAAACGCCAGAGAGGTGTTTTTCTTCCTTAATAACCTAAACGGCTCCGAGGCCCTGAGGTTGCTCCTACCCTTGCAGTCCGTGCTGTCTCAGCTCCCTCCTCTTCCAGAACGCCTTTGTTCTTGTCTCTACCTGCCAGCTAATTTGCTTAAGGCCCATCTAGAATTAATGTGCAATCGTTCCTTAATTATCACTCGCATGTTTATTCTTTGTCACAGGAATTCCTGTTGCTGTTCAGCTTAATCCATTGAGCCAACATCTGCTCTGGCAGGACCTGTGAACGTGGCTTTAGAAGAAGAGCAGTGGGTTGGGGTTAAGCTGTTTAAATTGCTCAGCAAAACCTGGCTGCAGCCCCTGGCTCTGCCATGTTACTCTCATGTGACCTTAGGCAAGTCACTGTGGTTGACACCTGCTCTTTGGGCAGGCCTCCCAAAAGATGCTGAATGCTAAGGTACCCTAAGGCGAGCTCTCCTCAAATCCTTTGTGGATGGAGGTTCATCTGCATGAAGACAGCATTGGGGGCTGAAATAGCTCAGCTAGAAGAGCGTTAGACTGAAGATCTAAAGGTCCCCAGGGGGTTCTTGTTGCTGCAACCCTGTCTAACATGCTCTAGGTAACCCTGCTTGAGCAAGGGGGTTGGACTAGATGATCTCCAGAGGTCCCTTCCCACCTTGCCAGTTCTGTGATTCTAAGCCCTTCCCGTTTCCCATCTCTGTAGCCAGGGACTGACAGCACAGCACTGAGCACATCCAGGCTCCACCTCGGTGCAGGGGCTTCTGCAGTCCAGTGAAATATGCACCGCCACAATCAGAAGTGGGCCCTGGTCTAAATCCATCAAACATTAAGTTTTGTGACCTGCATGTTCTCCACCCGGTAAATAAGTACCAACTGAAGAACTTTTCTGAGACCTCCTCTCTGACATCAGAGCACTAACCTGCCGTGATCAGACAGCAGAGGAAGTAAAGTCTGGTTTCTCTTTCCATAGCTGAGTACCTCAGCCCCAGCTCAGTCCCCACAGTGGTTCTACATTTGGTTCAGTATACTTCTCTGTATGCCCAGATAACCTCAAAACCAAACCTAAGGCTGCCTTCCAGGTGTAGCTATCATCAGTTAATGCTCATTTTGTGACAATTCCATGCTGGAGTGTGTTGGAACAACCGTGGAGGTTTGGTCCCTCCTGTGGGGATTACTTACAGACAGCTGAACGTGCCCGGCCCGAGAGGAGGATGGCATCGGCAGGCAGCAGTGGGAGGAGTAGGCTTTGTTCTGCTCTTCTTCAGACCCCTCAGCAGTTGGTTCTCCAGCAGCTGTGGACTCCCAGCTTGCAAAATGCTGAAAGGAAAGTAGCATGAGCAAACGCTGGGCATAGTTCCTGGCTATGCCCACTAGTCAGCAGGGTATAAACACCTCTAGCTCCTACTGACTGGTTCTTGCTTTGCCACAACCCTGTGCCTTGGATACCTGCAGATGGGCTGCCCTCTTGCCAAGGGAAAAAAAAAAGGTCTTGAGTGCAATCTCCACTACAGTATCTTTATCCCTTTCTGTAGCCCCTGGCAAGGCACAAGCAAGCTGGACTTAGCATTTGTCCAGGAGGAGAGGACAATGTAGTTTGGGGAGAAGAGTTTTCCCCTTAGCACAGCAATAACTTGGATACGTGTAAAAGAATGTTGGGTTTTGTGCGCTCTACTCTGCTTTCTTACTAGAAAAGAGGATTTTGAGGGGACCTGTTAAACCGCATGTAAAACAAAGTCATCTAGCAGATTGACTGTGTAATGCCTAAATTCCACAGGGTAGGCTGCGGACAGCTTTAGGAGACAAAGAAAGCCACCTGGAGCATCTGAGAGGCCTAGCATTTGCTGCAAAGGGGCAGGCAGACAGGGAGTGCCTGTTGCTACAGGGACCAGTTCTTAGGACAGCAGAGCCCTGGCCTCAAGTCACTGCTGTAACACCAGGAAACTTGGACTGTTCACAGTCCAACTCCCCGGGCGAGGTGGTGTTTGTCAAGCTGCAATCGGAGCTTACCTCATGCTTTCCTCCTTCCATCCTAGTTTGTAGCCCAGTTGCTGGGTTTCCTGATCAGTGTGGTCAGCTCCATATTCTGCGGCCATCTGGGCAAAGCTGAGCTGGATGCTGTGACACTGGCTGTATCTGTAAGTATTACATTTTCTTCTCTGATTTAAAGCATGCAAATTGTGTGCTCCCCTCAAAAATTAATAAATAATCTTGGAGGAATGCTTACCTGAGAACCTCATGTTTAAGCAGTCTGATGCAACACTAACACTGCATCTACCAAATAGCTTCTGCCCAGAGTGCAGCCAGGAGGTATGGGACTGAGCAGTAAATGATTGCACCAGTGTAAGGGCAGCAGCTGAGCTTGAGCCTGTGACCCAGCTCTTCGGACCTGCCAGACCTAGGCATGCATCTGTGGCTAGGAATAGTGGCCTTTTAGATATTTGGCCTTTGCTGGAGGATCCTTTCCCACAGCAAAAGAGGGAAGAGGCTATTTGGATAACATTTATGTGTTATTCTGAGAAGTAGAGAAGGTCTGGAAACTTCCCAAACACTCACAGCAGAACTGTCTCCCCACCCAGCTGGGAGGGGCACAGTGCTTTGGACCAGATCCCCTGTGACCCTCCCTCACAGCCCAAGTTACCTCTCTCTTCCAGGTTATCAACGTGACAGGCATCTCCATTGGTTCTGGTTTAGCCTCAGCATGTGATACACTGATGTCCCAGGTCAGTAGCTGCTCCTTCTGTTTTGTGCCTGGTGAGGGCTTAATATGGTGGTGTCTCACCTCCTGTGCAGGGTAATCTGGGCACAGAAGGTGGGAGGACAGCAGCTTCCAGCCAGCCGGGGGTTCCAAACACCCTGTTCAGAGCCTGCCCTCCCCATGTAGGATAGGAGGGGCACAGACTAGAAAGGGAGAGGGCTGAGCCAGACTCGCCAAGGAGCACTGAGTCATGCCTGGGTAGCAAAGGGATGTGCATCCCAGCTGAGGTCCAGTTAAATCGAACCAGCCCAGTACTAGCTACTGCAGGGAATGGGGGAAGAAACTACATTTAATCAGTCTGTCACTGCCTCTAGACTGGAGCATCTGCCCATCTCCTTTCTCCCTAACCTTAACTCTCACCTTGGTGATGTTTCTCCACTCAGACGTATGGTGGCAAGAACTTGAAGGAAGTGGGCATCATCCTGCAGCGAGGGATCCTCATCCTGCTGCTGTGCTGCTTCCCTTGCTGGGCAATCTTCATCAACACTGAGCAGATCCTCCTGCTCATCCGACAGGACCCTGAGGTCTCCAGGTCAGGGGTGAGATCAGGTCTGACCCCTCTCTGGTCTGCAGTGTGTCAGGTGTCAGCCCTCCAGACTCTGAAGACTCCAGTTCAGACAGGCCTTTCCAAGGCTCTGGGAGGGTGAACTCTGGGATCTTGCTTGCCAACAGGGCCATTAGAAACCAAGATTATGGGCCTAGAGACCCCTGAACCTTCTCTGGGAACCTTTAGGGTCCCCAGGCCAGCGTATCTGGGAGTTGAGGCATTGCTGGTGCCTCTGTCTGGGTACTCTGTAGCAAGAAAGAGGACTGCAGGGATTGTGCATCGCCATTCAAGCTTGCTACAGATAAGGTTGGCAATGGCTGCATTATCTCTTCTAGCCCTTCTGGACTGGAATTTGGCTGAAGCTGGGTTGCTGCATAGTGCTGAAGTCAAGGCCCTGCAGAATTACAGTGCAACCTTGCTTGGTTTGGCTTTGGTTTGGCTTTTGCTTTCCTGTATCATTAACTGGGCCAACAACTCTCTTTCCAGGTTAACACAGCTCTACGTGATGATCTTTATCCCAGCTCTTCCTGTAAGTTGCTGCTAAAGCTATTACAAGCTCTATATCCCTCAGCAACGTTTGGGGGAAAGAGGGAGGGTCTTTGCTCTGTGGATCACAGGGCAATATGATTTAGGGTTTTACAATGGGTCCCTTGATCTCAGGCCTTAACAGATGTGCACTGGCCAGCGTCTGTTGGACTAGCAAACATGCACTCTTTCATCTTACTGGGCAAAGGCTTTTACTGCAGGCCACATCTCTGCACAATAAGTAACCATCTGCAGACATTGGAACCAGGGCCTTCATGGCTTGCTCTTAGCTCAGAGATAAAGGCTGCAGGTTGCTGTTAGCACACACTCGTAGTCACCTGGTTCTTGCCTAGTTACTCTGTCTTTCTGAAGAGATTCCTCTAAAACAGGGAGCAGTACCCCTAGAAAACATGTATCCGTAGGTTATTGCTTTCTTCCAAGGTCTATAGGCTCTCTCATGGTGATGTGGAAGCTTGGGAGATCTGCAGTTTGGAGACTGATCTCTCATCCTGGTGGGAATGGAGAGGGTTAGTATCCAGCCAAAGGGAGGGAGGTTGCTGCTCTGCAAGTCAGAGATTCTCCTCAGGGCCCAGCAAAGGAAGCTGCTTTGTGGTTTGCCTTTTGTTACTCCTGGCTTGGGGTGCAGCAGTGCCAGCAGCCACTGAGCTTAAAACAGACCACAGGATGCATGTATTGTTGCAACATACCTGGCTGTGGCATCCTGACAAGGTGGGGAGAGGAGCTGAGGAAAGGATTTATCCATGAGTGTTAAATTGCAGCTGGCTGTTGAACCATAGAAGCACCAGGCTTCCTCTCTGTTGTGCGGGTGGTGGGGAGGGTTTCCGGACTGCCTGGGTAGTGTGCGGCAGTGCTGATGAAATGAATCCTTACTTTTGCAGGCAGCGTTTCTGTACCAGCTGCAGACAAGATATTTACAAAATCAGGTATTGTGTAACTAACTGGGCTCAGGGCCACAGATTAAAGGTATTCCTAGGAACATAGATAAGGTTGGTGATCTAAGTTTACTCTGTCTTGGAAAGTGCTGGGCTGAGAAACCTCTGATCTATAGTCTTCAGCCAGCCCTGCAGAACAGGGAGAAGCCATGGGAACCAGGCCTGGGTTGCTACAATCTCCCCATTGCTACCTCCCAATTCTCTGCACTGAGTTGATTGATCCAGCTCGAGCCCAGCATGCTGCTTCTGCCTGTCTAATGCAATCCTAATTCACCTGGAACAGCACCCATCCTTTTGGCTTTCTCCTTGGGCATTGCAAATCATCTCCCCAGAGTTCACTGGATGATGGCAAGGGTCTGTGATGGCTGTGGGTTTGGGCAGTGCTGGGAAAGCAAACTCCAAAGTCTGTCTTTGGCTTCCAGGCGATCATTTTGCCTCAAGTGATTACGGGTATTGCAGCCAACATCCTCAACGTGGCCATGAACGCCATCTTTCTGTATGCACTGAAGCTGGGCATGGTGTAAGTGTCAGCAGAGGTGGTGGCAGCCTCTCCGTAGGTGAAGGGGTTTGCTCAGGGCTGTGGGAGGGTACACTGGGTGCCCACTTCTGCAGCACTCTGCTCCCAGCCAACCAGCTTGGAAAGAAAAGGTTGGGGGAAGACTTGCATGTGCAGGCCTGGCTCATGATCCAGGAGGCATCAAAGTCTTGTGCATCTGCCTCTTTCCCACAGCTGCCACAAGGCTCCTATGGGTCCTGCTAGGTCTCATTCTGTTGGAGTCGACGTTGGGAAGGATGTAATTTGTAACCTGCCCATGTTTCTCCCCAGGGGCTCTGCCTGGGCCAACACTATTTCTCAGTACACGCAGGCCATTCTCCTCTTCCTTTATGTGTGGTGGAAGAAGATCCATGTGGAGACCTGGGGAGGTACTGTTCATAGCTTAATCCTTTTAAAATACTGCTGCCTGGCTCTGGGATTTGACACAGTCACCAAGACTCAAGCTGTAGGTCTGATACAGGGATTATAATCCCCTCAATGTGTGGAGAGACTGTAGCCCTGAGCTTCAGCTGATGACTGTAACCCCAAGTCCGTTCTCTTTGCCCTGGCTCAGGAACACACTGCAATATGGGAAGACTAGACTGATGTTCTGGGAGCTGTGGTTTGTGGCTGCTGTCCTCAGAGAGTGTCCAGAAGAGCTTGTGTCTCCCCTTCTGGGGAAGATGGGGAGAGTACATTCATTCTGCTTCACCTCCTTGTTGCAGGCTGGACCAAGGCCTGCCTCCAGGACTGGGGTTCCTTTATCCATCTGGCTGTGCCCAGCATGCTCATGATGTGTATTGAGTGGTGGACCTTTGAGATCGGGAGCTTCCTGGCAGGTGAGTTCAAATCTTCTTCCTTCCTCTGACTCAACAGAGCATCTTCCAATCATGACTGCCTTCGTGGCTGGCTCTCTGCTGTGCCTCTGAAGCACCTCCTGCCAGCAGCCCCCTTGCATGCAGGACTGGTTCAGCAGGATGCCCCATCCCTTAGATGGGAGCCCTATAGCTGCTGCCTCCACACCAGCAAAGGAGTTTTAATTCTGACCTAATGAAGTGCTAAATCTCTTCCAGGGCTGCTCAGCGTTGTGGAGCTGGGTGCACAGTCTGTGATCTACGAGCTCTCCTGTGCAGCATACATGGTAAGGGCTGGGTGTATCAAGCTGGGACTGGCTCGGGGGGAAGCAGGGGTGGGGTGCAGAACCTGGTACCAGGCTGATGACGACTCTCTGGTCTGCTGTGCAGCTGCACATGCAGAGGTGTGCTGCAGATGTAAAATCCCTTACTGCAGTTTGCCAATAATTGCTCAGAGGAGACCTAGACTATGCTCACTCTAGCATCATTGTGTTCCTAGGTATGGTTATTGCATTTTCAGCCTCCTCTGATGCATCCAAAAAGACTTTATGCCCACGGGGCAGGCAATAGCTTGTGACTGAAGAGAGTCACCTGGGACTGGTTGCTAGTGACAACACTTTGCCCCTAATTCTCTATCGGGGAAGAGACAAACTGTTTCAGTCTCTGCTGCCACCCACCTCCTCGTTGTCTCCTGCTACTCAGGTGCCATTAGGCTTCAGTGTGGCCACGAGTGTCCGAGTGGGCAATGCCTTGGGATCGGGGGATGCAGTGCAAGCCAAGACCTCCTGCATCACTGCCCTGCTGTGCTCAGGTCAGCCCAGGCCCCTGCAGAGGGGAATAAAAGACAGTTATCAGCAAAGGTTCACAGTGGTGGGGAAACCTCCAGCAGCAAAGACCCACTTGTTGGACCCTCAGATGGGGAAGGTAGGACTCTGGCAGTTCCTCTTCTCTGGTAGGAACATAGTGAAACGGATTTAATATTGAAAATGCAATTTAGCATTCTGTCATCCAACTCCAGAATGTGGAGGGAGTATTGGGAGAGGAAATGGGGAAAACTGACTTGTCTTCTACTGCAGTAACATTTGGGGGTGAGCCAAGTCCAAATTTCATAACATAGAACCCCTGAGATCTGGGCCTGGGATAGGCAGTATGTCCTGCTCCTTTCTGAAGCAAGCTGTTTGATGATTTCTCTTTCTTTCAGGAGTGTTTGCTGTAGTGGTTGCAACATTGCTGGGAGTCCTAAAGGATATAGTGGGCTACATCTTCACTAGTGACAAGTGGGTTGACTGTTTTCTTTTAAGTATAATGACTTTCTTGGAGTTCCTGATATATAATGTCCTGGGAACAGCTCAGAAGCAGCTGATAGGTGGAGTTCATAAACCTCCATCCGGCAAATGTTCCCCAAAAGTTCCTCCCCACTGCCTTGTGTCACTGGACAGCATGGATGCTGCTGACTTTAGGACAACACTATGGCGGCACCTAAACTGCATGCACTCCTAGCTGCAGGTCCATCAGGCTTCCCCAGCTGGCCAAGGGTGATGTATGAGAACCTTTGGGCCAAGCTACCCTACTTTGCCTGACCAGCACAATACATTTTCCCAACAGGGAGATTGTTACCTTGGTGTCCAAAGTGATGATGATCTTTGCTCCATTCCACTTGTTCGATGCAGCAGCAGTGAGTATTCCAGGATGTGAAGCGATTCCTCTCTGCAGGTTGTGGTGTCACGAAGAGTGCAGAGCTATCTTTTGCTCTTAAACTGTTAAAATGATACAGAGAAGCAACTTGAAAAAACTGTCAAAGCAGTTGCTTGCATCAGCCATAGCTTCAACTTCAACATCCCCCTCCGCTTGTTGGCATTACTGCAAAAAAACCCAGTTCTTCCTCTCCTCCTCCTGCCAGTTTTCTGACGTCAGTTTTCTACTAGTTTGTCAGAGAAACACAAGCAAGCAGCTGGATCTTTAGGGATGTCAGGTACCCACAGCACAGTGGCAGTGGTCATACAGCCTATAGGATGATAATTTCAGGCTGTTTCTGCCTGTCCTGTTCTAGGACAGTGTGGTCCAGGCAATGTGGAAGGCCCTACAGTCTGCTGGCACACCTCTCTATGTCCACAGATAGCTCCACTTTATGTGCTTAGGTCAGTGATTACACAAGAGGAATTTTACACCATGTTCTTCAAGATGTAGCCTTGGTCCCTCTCAGCTCTGTGGGACAGTGGACTCCTCTATTTCCAGGGCTATGCCATACCATGAGCACCTCTAGTGGTACCAGCCCTGATGAATCTGTCTTACCTGTTGATTCCTCTGCCTGCTTTCCTTAGGCAACCTGTGGCGGTGTGCTGAGGGGCGCAGGGAAGCAGAAGATGGGCGCTATCGCCAACGCTATTGGCTATTATGCCATCGGCTTACCCATCGGCATCTCGCTGATGTTCGCAGCTAAGCTGGGGGTGTTAGGTATGTTTGTCCTCTGTTTGGCATTGGGGTCTGGCTTTGTACAAGCTGCCAGCACTGCTCCTGCTGGGCCAAACTCCATGGGCAGAGGCTCAGTGCTGGGGCTTGTGCTTGGATCCTCCTTCAGGTTTGGCAAGGCTGTATTGCACATAGAATTTTTTAGCTGAGGTGGGCACTGAGTAGCCCCCATCAAATGGAGATTTGGGTGAGTGCAGCATCTCAGCTCCAGGGCATGAACAGAAGTAAAAGTCCAGCACCTTAAACAACTTCTCTGTGAATTTTCTGCCACTTCCATGCCTGTGTGATTAAGCTGCAGAGGAAAGGGCTTAGACTGCTGTGACTGTAATTAGCATCAGACTTGGAGCACTCTCCCTTTGGTGCTAACTGATGCACTTGCTGTGAGTGAACTCAGTGGCAGAGTTCCGAAGATGCCCCAGTAAATCCAGGGCTTGCTCCCAGCATAGAGCTTACCCAGGGGCTGTTTCCTCTTGCTGCCTCTCAGGGGCAACTCTCAGATCAAGACTGAGTTAAACTGAGCAAAGTTCTGACCCCACCAAAGTCCTTGGGCATTTTGGCAGTTAGTGACAAAAGCAGGGTTTCCTCAAGTCCTCACTAAAGTAACTCTCGGTGTTGCAGGTCTGTGGGTGGGGATGATCATTTGCATCTCTTTGCAAGCCCTTTCCTTCTCAACCTTTGTCATGCGCATGGACTGGAAGAAAGCTGCAGAAGAGGTAAGACTTGTGTCTCCCTCAAGTAGCTCTTAAAAGGTGTTAGACCAGTTCCTGTTCCAGTACAATGCTACAGCCCTGTAGCTGTTTGAGTGGAGATAGAAGCAAAACAAGATCTGTTCCTCTACTAAATATAGCACAGGAACACCGTGGTGCCGAGCATGCTTGCTTTGGGAAGGTAGACGAAGGAGGCTGAGGTTTTCTTGGCAGGGCAGGACATCCCTGCTACAAGGAGAGCAACTCTTCTCTGTGTTTTTAGGCTCGAATCCGAGCTGGACTGGAAAAACAACTGGAAGATGTGAACTCCAATGGCACAACTGCTAACAAAACATCTGCTGTGGGTATGTAACCAAACCTGATAACAGGGAGGGAGCCCAAGTTCTCTACCCAGCCCTTCCTTTCCTTCACAGTCATGGCAGCAGTTCTGTCCTGCAGGCCCAGACAGCTAGAAAGAGCCTGGTGTCTGGAGCTGGTCCCAGATCAGTGGCACTTCTGCTGCATTCAGTTATAGTGGGTACGAGATACCAGTCCCCTGTTGCTACCCCGGCTGTTCCAGGGAAGAGCTGGGACTGCCACGGTCTATGTTAACAGGGAACATATACCACTTTGCTGCTGCATGTCCTAGTGTCCTTGAGCCTTGAGAAGGGACCCTCAGGACTGTCACTAGTGCTTGTGCAGTATAAGGCTGTGATTTTCTGGCTTTCCTGAAGCACTCACCTCTCTGTTGCACAGATAATGTCTCTGTCGATGCATTCACTGTGGACATCATGGTCTTGCCTGACAGCGTTGTGGGAGGTGAGAGGCAACCTGACCACCAGCTCATCATACAGGAGGAGCCTGCTGCCTCCCCTTCTCCTCCTGTGGTAGGGAGAGCCCTCATCCTCCGCCGGGCCCTGGTTGCTGCTGCAGCCATCGCTGTCCTGCTCACAGGCCTGCTGGTCCGGCTCCTGACTGGCAATGGATAGAGCTAGTGTCAGCATACCACCGGGGAACTGTGATTGTACCTAGAAGGAAGGCATATGGTAATGTCCTAGAAAGATGATGATCAGGGAAGGAATTTCTCCCTCAATAGCTTGTTACGAGTCACTTCACTCGGTTTCTGGTTAAATCAAAATGTCTTATCCCCACATGCTCTGTTCTTAAAGGAGATGAGGATGCAGCACCCAGGAAGGAAGCGCATGAGAGGCTCTCCCCTCTCCACCACTGCCCTGCCCTGGGGATGCTACTTGTGAAGTGGCTAGAGTGTGTCTTAGGGCTGGTCAGGGAAGGAGACAGGCCTTATGCTACTGTCTTCCTGCTTCCTCATCACAGGGAGCACTTGACCATGTGCTTTGGTAATGGCAGAGGCTCCTGCCGCCCACGAAGTGTGTTCTCTCACAGAGCTGCTCAGCATCTTGGCATGTCAGAGCCCGCTTGCTAATGCTACAACAGTGCATTGCAGTACAAGGCCACGTTTGGTAGAAAATGGCTGACTCCCACCAACGCGTTGGCTGCTGGCTCCTGGCCCTGTATTTGGCAGGCAGAGCCTAGAGCAACTCTTCTTTGCCCTTTTGTAACCGGGGATTTTGATACAATAAAGTTTTCTGAGTAAATGCTCTGTTGTTAATAGGCTGCGAGCATGGCCCCAGTCATGAGCACTGCTGAGCTGTTAGAAGGGAGATGTATGCTTGGTTTCTAGCATAAGCCTCAGCTAAGCGGTTCTGTGCAGTGACCAGCTTTCACGGGGAGATAGCCTTAAACGCTGGTACTAGTTCCTGATGCTGGCATCCGATTCTGGCTGCATGTTACAGCAACGTGGCCTGTTTTACCCTGGCTCACTGACCACGCAGCTCTCCTCTAGCACAAGCAGGTCTGCCTCCCTTTGGCTGCTCCCACTCCATCGCTGAACCATACAGGAAAGTATTTGAAACACAGCTGTGCAGCCCTGGACCAAAGTCTGAGCGTGGGGACAGCTGCCAAGGAAATGCCTTACATCTTAATGCAAACACCCCTGGCATTGCCAGTCTCAACATCCAGCCCTGGGGGCCCTCAGGATCTGTCCCAGGACAGGCTGGCTGCTGGGCTTCTGTTCTTACCTGTGACTGCGCAGTGGCAGTGAGGCTGCTGGCACTATGATCTTAGCAGTCCTCAACCGTTCAAGGTGAATACCACATACAGCCTGTACGTGGCAACTCCTTGCCCGTCTCAGTCACCCTGCAGATTTCCTGGCCCATGGAGCTGGTCACCTGTGGGCTGGGAATATAAAAAAGGAAAAATAACACATAGTAAATCATCTTGAAACATCCATTAACCAGGATCCCAAGGGTGTGGGGACTTGCCCCCCCCCCCCACTGGGGTCTACCTGGTTCCTGTGGGGAACTGTGGCAGTCTGTACCCTGCTTGGAATCCCATTAATTTGGGGACTGAAGCCTAGAGAGAGGAGGAAATCTGCCTTGATCTGTCATGTGGATTACCCCAGAGCCTGCCTACCAGAGCCCACCTACCACTTTGTGCAGGAGAGGTCTGTAAACACCATGGCAGTGCTCTCCTGCCTCCTTTGCCCTGTGGTGGGCTAAAGCAGGACACTATATTTGGCCTGGCAGAGCAATCCTGGTGAAACCCGACGCTGTGCATGCTGTGCAAGGCCGACAGCTGGAGCCAATGGGGCTGGCTTGTTTTGGCCGACAGTGCGCTGTGATGAGAGGGGCTGAGACGGGCAGCAGCCCAGCCACTGCAGATGAAGCACTTGGAGGCAGGAGCTCACGAGAGACAGCACAGGGACCCATGAATTCTCCATCTCGGCTGGAAGAGGAGAGCAACCCTTCAGCCCGCCAGCTCGCAGAGCCACGGCAGAGTAGGAGAAAGGTAGGTGGGTGCAAGAGCTGCTGCTGGGCAGGGGT
Organism: Rhea pennata; assembly: GCF_028389875.1. Classification (NCBI taxonomy): domain Eukaryota; kingdom Metazoa; phylum Chordata; class Aves; order Rheiformes; family Rheidae; genus Rhea; species Rhea pennata. The sequence goes on from NC_084682.1 coordinate 4,309,043, forward strand.
GTTGCAGGCTTCTTTATGCAGCCCTTTTTCTGCCTGGCTGCAAATGCTAAAGGGACCATAGACCCCCAGGCAGCCTGCGTGGGCTTGGCCAGGGGCAGCACGCCACAGGGCAGCCGGACAACCTGCTAGCAAGTGTTTCTAAGTTGCTGGCAGTCACTAGCCACTTGGGAACCAGGCAGAACACACTACCGGCACAGCAGGGCTGTGCCAGCAGCACTAGGTAAGCGGGCAGCTCTGTAGGGCTCGTGGGAGCAATTTGGGAAGGCTCCCCTACAACTCGCTGGCTCAGGGCAGGCAGCAAGCACCTTGCACTGGTGGACCCACATACCTGGGCTCCTCAGTGCTTCCCACATCAGCATGTGGGACCCTTACTTGGCTCCTCCAGCCCTGAGCCTGGCAGCATGTCCTGCCCTGACCCCAGCATGCTGCCCACACTTCCCATCACCGCATCAGCGCTGGCAGCAGGAAGCACGCAGACGGCTTGCTCAGCCCTGGCTGAAGTTCACCTCGCTGTGGTTACACATTGCTTACCCTCGCGAGGCAGGGCACTCAGTGGTTTTAACGGCATGCAAGAAGGAGGGTTCTTTCACTCCTCTAGCAGAGCTGCAGGATGAAGCAGGCAAACTTCCCTGAGGAGAACGGCTTCAGCGAGGCGATGTCCAGCAGCCCTCATGATCCTGTGCCCAGCAGCTGCAGGAAGAAATGCCGCTGGCTTCAGCGTCTGATCCCGGACAACTTCTGGAAGGACACAAAGAAGCTGCTGCTGCTGGCAGGGCCACTGGTAGGGATTCAACGTGGAGAGCACTGGTGCATCAGTAGAGTAGGTCAGGGGTGGCTTCAGCTGCAGCACGATGCCACGGGCACAGCAGGGAAAGGGTTCCTCGGCTAGCAGAGCCAAAATGATTGAAGACCTCAAACAATTCCTGGGGAAGATGGATGTGGAGCACTGCTAGATGCCTGAGAAGGGAGTCGAAACCTCAAATCAATTTTACCTGAAGTTCCACAAGGGATTTGTTTGCTTGACCAATTATATCCTGGCAAATGGATACAGCCACCTTCATGTCCTGGGCCTTGCTCAGGCCAAGGAGGAGAGCTGCATTGCCAGGTCTCTGTCTCCAGCATGGCCACCCCTTGCTCACTCTCCCCATTTCCTCTTCCTTACACCTAGATCGTGAACCAGCTCTTGATTTTCCTGATCCACCTTGTCAGCTCCATATTCTGTGGCCACCTGGGGAAGGTTGAACTGGCCTCTGTCACACTGGCCATTGCTGTAAGTATTTCTGTGGGGCTGCCTTGGCACCTGACTAGGTACCAACTCTGACCCAATAACACTGGAATATGTTTGTGGAGACAGAGGCAGGGGGATCTGTCCTGTGACATGGAGACAGAAAAGGACCAAGTAGACTTTGAATTTCCACTTTGCCTTTTAGCAACTCCATACTTGAAAGTGTAACGTTATACACGTTTGCTCATTTTTTTTCTATTCCTCTGCTCCTTCCAGGTTATAAATGTTACTGCCATCTCTGTGGGATATGGTTTGTCTTCAGCATGTGACACCTTGATATCCCAGGTGGGTGTGAAATGCTGATGTTTGTCCTGGAGACCCTGGGTTTTACAGTGCAGGCTCACATTGCCCAGACATGGTATAAGGCAGGGCTGTGCTGCGAGAGCCCGGGCTACGCGAGCGAGCCGCTGCACAGGGACCTGGAGAAGTCTGACTCTGAGCAGCAATCCCGTAGCCAGCTGGCAGGGAGGTCCGACCTTTCCTTGAAATACCAAGTCCTTCCCAAGTGGTCTCCAAGATGGGCTGCAATCGGGGCTGCTCTATTGCCCACAGGGGCCCTTTAACTCCCTGGCACGATGGCTTGCACGATGGCTCACCGCCACACTCTCACCTCACAGACCTATGGCAGCAAGAACTTGCGGCGCGTAGGAGTGATCCTGCAGCGTGCCACCCTCATCCTCCTGCTGTGCTGCTTCCCCTGCTGTGCCATTCTCATCAACATTGAGCAGCTCCTGCTCCTCATCCGCCAGGACCCCGAGGTCTCCAGGTCAGGCAGCCCTGTGGCTGGGACAGCCTCTGACACCAACACCTCATACCACCCTGGGGGGGATGGCAGCCTCGGCCCCCTCACTGACCGTGCTCTCTCATGTCCCCCCAGGTTAACCCAGCTCTATGTGATGGCGTTTATCCCTGCTCTTCCCGTAAGTCCCTATGCACAGAGCCATGGGTCCAGCCTGGCCCAATGGTCCCTGTGGGCTGCAGCTTGCTGCATGGTGCTGTGAGGGATAGGCTCTGCCTGGGAGGAAGGTCCAAGCTGCAGAGCACAGGACAGCACCAGGGCTGCAGTTGGGCACAAAGTGGGTATGCGACTCATTTTGAGCCACAGCAGAGCAACCCACACTAAGTGTTGGCCTCATCTCATGCATCAATTTGCTTTTCAGGCAGTTTTTCTGTATCACTTGGAGACAAGATACCTGCAGAACCAGGTGGGTGTTCTGCAACACTTGCATTTAGAGAGGGTCATGGCTCAGGGCTCCCCTCAGCCACACTCCTGGGTTTTTGTGCTTGCTGCTGCTGGTGGCTCCAGGTTCTCTCCTGGGGATCACTCATGTCACACAGACTGTTGTACCTGTCTGCCTGATGGATTGTCCTACATTGGGGATTTACCTCCAGCACAATCATCTTCAAAGTAGGCGACTAATGTCACAAGTTTACTCTTTAAAGGCCATGAAAGCTAATCAAGTACAGGCCCAGCGGTTGTCTTTACATCCCTCTTCTGCGGCTTTTACAACAGTGATGTAGGCCCATCTCCTCCTCTTTACAGATGATCATGTGGCCCCAAGTGCTGAGCGGTATCCTTGGCAATGCTGTCAACGCGATCGCAAACAGCATCTTTCTCTATGTGCTGGGCTTGGGCATTGCGTGAGTAGCACTTGAGTCCAACGGGGGGGAAAGAATGACATCTGGTAACTGCATCTTGATCCCAAGGGTCCAAAACCAGCAAGTGGCTTAAAGGAAACAGGCTTTTACCCCAAGAAACACAGTATGTTCACAAAGGGCTCACTTTGGGAGCCTTGCTTGAAACAGCTTATTTACATTTTGAAATATAGGATTATCTGTACCCAGCCAGAACTCTGGTTTATCTCCACGAAGGAACCAATTCCTGAAATGGCAGATCCAGGAGTTAATGTGCAAAGTGCTACATTAACCTTAAGCCTGCTCATCCTCCAAAGCCCTGTCCAGCGAGGGGCTGGAGCCATGTACTGGCAGCCCAAGCCAGGGCAACTCAGCTGAGTGCCCCAACAGTAGTGGCTCCAGCACACTTAGGGGCCAGCAGGACGTTACGCTCTGTCACCATCAGAGCAGGAGTGGTTGGGCAAGGGAGGTGTGAGCAGGACACAGACAACATTTCTCATTTCCTTTCCAGGGGCTCAGCCTGGGCCAACACCGTTGCTCAGTATTCTCAAACCATTTTCTTGTTCCTGTATATTGTAGGCAAGAAGCTGCATGTGGAGACATGGGGAGGTAAGGCATCTTCTCATGTCACACACTGTTCCTGTTTTACATGAATGCCCGTAAATCTTCCACCATTTCTATCGAATGCATTTTGTTTGTCCTAAAGGTGTAATATTAACCTCTACCTAGTACACTTCAGAAGCGCTGTGCTGCTTCGGTGGTAGCACGTGATGCGTAAGCGCGGCGTTGGGCAGTAAACATTAATTCTTGAAGACTGAAAGTTTCTGCTGAAGCTTTGCTGGGTTTGGTCTCAAAGCAGGAGCAACCTGGACGTAGGCTCTCCTTGGATGCTCTGGTTCTAGAGGAATCAGCTGAAGGTGCACAGCTCTTTAAGCCCCAGCAATGCGGCAACAGAGCACGTATGTGCACATGCTGTTGCTGGAGATTCTTCCAGGTTGATGAGCGCTGACTTGGGGGCTTTGCATGGGGGTCCCAGTGTGAAAGGCACAGTTGGCTGCCTCAGGCATTCTCAAAGATATAAAACGTGGCCAATTTGGTTCTCCGTAAGGCAACATTCCTTATCTCCTTTCCTCAGGCTGGTCCAGGGAGTGCCTCCTGGACTGGGACAGCTTCATCTCACTGGCTGTCCCCAGCATGCTCATGATCTGCATTGAGTGGTGGACCTACGAAATTGGGAGCTTCCTGATAGGTCAGTGGAGAGAGGGAGCTACACAGAGGTGGGCAAAGCATGACTGAGAGCACTGTCTCTGGTGGCTGGCAAGTCAGTGGGGGCTGAGAGCAGTCTCTGCTGGCTGCTTGAATTCTCTCTTTCCTTCAGGCCTGCTGAGTGTCGTTGAGCTCTCTGCACAGTCCGTCATCTACGAGGTGTCCGTTGTTGCCTACATGGTAAGGTGTGAAGATTATTATTTAAGATTAGGCCTCCATAGGAACAGTCTCAATACAAGCTTTAGCAAGAATCAGCTCCAACAAACTCTGGTTTCCTCTCTTCCCCCTCTGTACTTCAATCACTCCTTGCTCCTACCTGTCGCTCCTAGGGATATGTTTTAAATTAAACCTCAGCCTTCTGCTCCTGCTCTGCTGGGTCTCTATTTCATTGTTCCTCTGGCTGTGATGACCCATTACTGCAAGGTCTGGTGTCACCCAGCTGCATGAGTCAGCATCAGCACTCTGTGGTTACAGATTCCCCTAGGGCTCGGCACAGCTGCCAGCGTCCAGGTGGGGAACGCGCTTGGCGCTGGGGACATGGAGACAGCCAAGAGATCTTCCTCCACCTGCCTACTCTGCACAGGTGAGGCAGCCCAGGCACCTGCCCCGGCCCTTCCCACCGCTCATCCCTCATTCTGGCTGTGCCAGGCTAGCTCCAGACCCCGCGAAGCAGGCACATTTTGCAGCCCTCTAACTGCAATGCTTTCAAGTTATCCTTTAATACCCTCTGCGTCATGCCGGTGTTTCTGGCCAGGCCCAGCCTAGCGGCACACCTCCAGGCATGGCGTGAGGGTTGGCTCCCCCTGCTGCTGCTTCCCAGCTCCCCCTCTGCAACAGATTCAACCCTTTGCTCTGTTTTTTCAGGAGGATTTTGCATAGCAGCAGGAGCCATTTTAGCAGCCACGAAGGATATGCTGGGCTATATCTTTACCAGTGACAAGTGAGTGCCCTGGCTCCTGGCCCTAACATGCACAGAGCAGTGGATGGTTCCCCAAAATAACTGTTACCTCTTCTCTGTTCCCAGGGAGATTATTGACTTGGTGGCCTGGGTCATGCCCATCTATGTTGTCTTCCACTTATTTGAAGCTACGTGTGTAAGTCCTCAGGGACACTGCTATGTTTGATAGGGGACCTTACAGTTCCCTTAGAGCCTTCTGCAGTCACGGGCCATGGAGAGGACTGGGGTTGAGGAGGGAGGGACCTTGCCCTTGGGGCTGGTTAACTAGGCATCCCACAGTGGCTGCTCCAAGGTGGTGGCAGACTGTGAATTCAGCCCAGGTGGACACCCTGGGATGGAGGACCCAGCCCTCACTTCAGTCCCTCTCCCACTCTCCTCCCTTGCAGGGTGCCTGCGGCGGGGTGCTCAGAGGCATAGGCAAGCAGAAGTTTGGTGCCATCCTCAATGCTGTGGCTTACTATGGCGTGGGCCTGCCTGTGGGAGCTGTGCTTCTCTTCGTAGCCAAGATTGGCGTCATAGGTACTAACTGGAGGGGAGGGCTAGCATCTCTCTGCCACCATGCTGAAACATGGCCCTGCACGCTGTCCCCAAATCCCCCATAGATGGGACACTGCTTCCCCTGCTGTGATCCCACTGACAGCTCAACCCTGCCACCGTGGCCCCATCGTGGTGGCAGTGCCTGGCTGTGTCTGCCAGGCAGTTCTGCAGCAGCGCTCGTGGCTGGCCCCATCCCTGCTGACCTGGTTGCTGGGGCAAGGCGCCCTTTCCTGCCACGAGACGTCGGCTGCTACAGTTTGGCCTGGCCGCGGCAGCCTGCTGATGCTGGCCTCCCTTTGTAGGTCTCTGGCTCAGCATGCTCATCTGTGTCTCCATCCTCTGCATCTGCTTCATCACCTACATTGTCCGCATGGACTGGAAGAGGGCTGCTGAGGAGGTAACCCTCCCATGTGCCACACACGCCTTGGGATTTCTCTCTATGCCATGCCTGACTTGAGGCATGAAGAACAGATTGGATGCGGCATAACCCAGCTCTCCTCATCCGAGCTGCAGACACTGGGCACCATATTAGGCAGTAGCAGTGCCAGAGGCCACACAGCAAGTGTTTTGTGGTCATTTTGGGTGCATCCCTGGGTAAAGGGAGCCATTTCTCATCAGACAAGCTCTGCAAGATGCAGTGTAGCAGCTTTGCTTGGTGGGGATTTCCCATCCCATGCCAGGAGCTGCTGATTAAACTTGATGTATTCCCTCTTCCAGGCTCAGCTCCGTGCAGGAGTGACCCAGCAATCAGCAGAGGAGCTGAACCCACATCCCGAAGCACCCTGCAAGGATCTGCCCTGCGGTCCCGGGCCAGCCCCGCCATCCCACGCCCACAACCCCATCATGGCTGTGCGGGGGTGTGTAGGTACTGTGCACCAGCATGCTGCTCTCCGTGAACCTGTGTTGTGCTGGGACACTCCCCAAGCTAGCAGCACCAGCACCGAGGGATCCCCACCACCACCAGGGCACTGTTGCACTTGTCAAGTCTGTGCATGTAGTGTTTGCGCCCAAGTGAGCAGAAAGGGGCAAAGCTCTAGTTAAACCCTTGGGGAAAGGGAGGCAAACAGTAACTACAGCCTTAGGAGATGAAGCATGATGGCAGAGGGGGACTATCTAGGGAGCGACACTCTGGGGAGTTTTTGCCTTGGAAACACTGAACCCCACTAAAACTTGGCTGAACTCTGCTTGCCGAGAACTGGAGATGCCTGCAAGACTGCGTGGCCACTCTCAGCAGGCCAGGCATGATGACTTCAGACCTAGGAGAAAACCCCCTGCCTCCCCAAAAGCCCTCAATGACCCTGCCTCATTCTTGTTGCAGCGGGAACGGATGCCCAGAATGGTGTCATCCTCATGGGTGTCACCAGGATTGAGGGACCAACGTGCCAGCCAGAGCCCCAGGAAGCAATGCCTGCCTCACCTGCTCCAGACACCATCGTGCCCATGAAAGATCTGCTCATCCGACGTGGGCTAGTAGGGGCTGCAGCTGTCGCAGTGCTTGTGCTCGGCATCGTAATAAAGCTTGTAACCAGCACACACTGAATGGCACCACGCACTCTGGGGACTTCGAGGACAAAGGTGCCTCCTGACTGATGGACACACAAAGCACAGGCTGACCAACAGAAGAATCCAGCACCTGAGTGGCCCCTCAGGGCAGAAGGACCCTGCTTAGCACTTAGCAGTTCCTGACCGGGTGCCACCTGGGAACGGGCCCTTTGCATCATCCCAAGTGCTGCCCAGATTGCCCTACACCCACCGAGCATGGGGTAACCCCTTCCGCACCCAAACCACGCACTGCTGGCTCTCACCTGCTGACCGGAGCTGAGCCCAGCCCAACTCGCACCGCTGCCTAATAAAGAATAAACCCAGCTAGACCCAGGCTGGCTCCTTGACTCGGGGGCTCAGGCAGAGCTAGCTGCAGAGCAGAACATCAGCTGCTGCGAGCTGCAGTCCCAACTGGGGCTGTTCCAGTCACCTTTTACGGGAACGCAGCCCTTCTTACTGCTGTGGCATTTGAGGCCCTGCTGGCTCACACCAAACTGCTCGCCACAACGCGGTAGCGATAAGGTGTCAGTGCGGACAACGACAGCGGGGGCTTTCCCTCGCAGTGCATTGCTGCGGCCTGAAGCACAGAGCACTCAGCCCAGCACTCTGCTCCCCTGCCCTGTAGCACCAGGTGGCCTTCACAATAAACAGCTTTTATTCAACAAGGCTCAAGGTCAGGCTTCCACTTATGAGCTTGGAGATAAAAGACTATCAGTAAACCAATAAAAATGGAAATTCAATTAATTCCCTAAGCAAGATTTAGGAAACTATGCTCAGCCTCTCCATCCAAGGACTTTCCTAGACCTGAAGACTCAAGTAGCAGCAACTCCCCCCTCGTCAGTGCACAGTCCCAAATACCAAGTATCAACCATGTCACGTTCCTCAGTGCTCCTCGCGTCCTTGGGGCAGAGTTTGGCTACAGCTCAAAAATCTTTTGCTGTCTCTTCATGTAGCCTTTTTGCACTTTGGGTGCATAACAGTGATTTCCCATGCACTGAAACCTCATTCATGCCACTGAGAGTACTTTCAAGAATGGGATGGTGCCTGTTCTTAGAAGCTGTTTCCCTTCTGCTCCTGGGCAGCCTGCCAGGGGACAATGCACCTGCACTGTCCCCAGAACCACCAGGACTGTGAGGATGTGAAGTTACACAAGACATGAGTAACACATACATTTTGTTAGGCTTGCTGCTGATACATGACAGTTTTCTATAGGGCTCACTCAAGACATAGTACATAAATAATAGGTTCAGCAACAACTTTCTTCACTTTCATACACATGTGATGAATGATTCCCTTAATTCACTTGCCTTAACTCACTGTTGAGGCACAACTGATGGTTTAGGTGTAAATTAACTGCAGTATTTTAGCAGGAGCCTGAGCCTTTGCTTGCTTGGCGCTTCTCTTCCTTAGGTTGGATTCATTTCCTTCTACCTCTTCAGTGGACTGGCTGTCTCGGAAGAAAAAAAATTGCAGCAAAATCAAGTATAGAAATAGGAACGCAGGAAGTGAAAGCCAGGTTACAGGACCAGCGCGTGGCTGACTGCAGATAACCCTCTCTTCAGTGGGACAGCATCTAGAAAGGCAGAAACAAGACTGAGTCCCACAGAGAGGGAGCAGAGCTCACTCGGGCCACTGGTGAGGTGCAGTAGAGGTGGAGGTCTGGCCGAGCTCTTGGAGATGGAGCTGGGAACATGCACTCACACAGAAAGCTGAGAACCAAGGCTCACCTTTATCACCACTGCTGCCACGACCCCCAGCAGGGCCAAAATGACCAGTCCCACTCGGCCCTTGTTAAATCGCTTCAGGAGGAAGAACTTGGCCCAGTCCACCTTCTTCTGGCTGCTAGGTGGGTACCGGAGTTTGTTTGCCCCCTCCATCTTCAAGTCCTTGATCAAGCAGGCCCGGCGGTGGGAGAAGGTCTCGAAGCTGTGCCGGCCATGGTATGCGCCCATCCCACTGTTACCTGAGACACACAACCCCAAAGGTCACGCCATGGGCTCAGTTGGCCAAACCTCTTGTGTACAGTGACAATTATCTCTCTTAAGTTTCAGCTCACAGTTCGCAGTGCTTCGCACGCATAAGAGCACCAGCTCTTTTCTCTCAGGGTAGAGAAGCAAAGAGCAGGTTTAATAACTAGGCTAGGAATAAATGAGGACCTACTCACTGCCTGAACCGCTGCTGGTAACTCAAGCTGGTTGCATGCATCTACCCCTGAAATTAGTACTGGCACCAGCTCTCCTCTCCTAAAGACCAGCTCTCCTCCTCCCATGACAAATTTACACTGGGGAAGGGAAGGGGGGAACAGGGCCTAGTTCTTCAAATAGTGGGATTTAACAAGGACCTTTGGTGACTTCCTCTCAGCAAACACCCAGGACCTCAGCCCAGTGCCCACAGCCTGGCTATCTCTACCACAAAGCCACCAATATGCATGTCCAATAGTGACATGCCAGGACCCTGTCTAAGGAGCAGGACAAACTGGCCATGGGAATTCAACCAGTTGCTTGTACACAAGCAGTTTTCATCCTGCACTCAGAGCACATGAAAGCCAGAGCTGCGCACGCAGACGTGCCAAAGGATTTTCCACTCGCTGCGGGCGCCGATACTGCTCCAAGCACCAAGGAGCCGTTTCCTGAAGGAAATGCCCACAGCAGCAGCTTGCCCATGGCCAAGGCCAGCTGCGCCAGCACGCCCAGGATCTCGTGGCTGTACGCATTGTGCCCGCACTGCAACGACCCAGAGCTCGGAGAGAGCGCGGCCGCGGCACTGAGCTCCCACACGCGCGGCGGCGGCCAGGGAGAGCTTGGTCAGGAGCACAGCGGGCATCGGAGAAAGGGACCAGGGCAAAGGCAGCCCTCGGCTTCCCCTTGGTGTGGCCAAGAACCACCTGCGCACAGCAGCAGGGAGAACCCCCCCGGCGGCCCGGACCTTGTGCAGATCCGCCTTGATGGCTCCCAGGATCTCCCGCTCCCTCTCGCGCACCAGCCGCTCCAGCGCCCGCAGCTGCTGCAGCCGGAACTCCAGCGAGCGGCACCGGCCCGACTTGAAGGCCGCTCTCGCTCGCTCCACCGCCTGCCGCATCCTCCCCACGGCTGCTCAGTGGTGTCAGAAGAGAGTAATAGAAATCATCTCACCATGGGGCCCCTTGCAGACTGCCCAGTTCAAGCCCCTTTCACTCTCATTTCCTACAAGTATTAAACTCTTTTACCCAATTCTGCAATCATGCATACACAACTTAAGGATCATTCCCTGCACTTTCCTAAAGCCTAATGGATACTAGGCATCACTTCGGAAACACCGTGTCTAAAAATATGCAGCTCCTGCTAGAGCAGGAGCTCTAGCTGTGGTGTGTGACAGATGCATAAAGACCAGGGCAACAGCTTTGCACAGGACTTCCAAGAGACCCTGCACAGGTGGCCAGGGCACAGAGCAGCCTCCTGGGGCTTTGAATACTGAAAGTTGGGCCACCACCAGGAAATGTCCCACCCTGTGCAAGGCTGGGATATGCTCTCCTTCTGGGTGGCCTCCTGCTCCCAAAGTGGCTTTTCAGGGCCCCATCTATCTCTGCAGGATCCAGGAACAAAGGGCAACTTCCACGGTGAAACAGCGTCTCTGAGGTTGGCTGATAAATCTCAGTCCATGGGTGCTTTCCCCTACCTTGCAGATATGGCTTAAAATAGCTCAGCTACCCTCCCCTCTGCTTACAGGTATGCTCCCAAGGAGCTGTAACAGACCATGCCACTACCTGGCTGGGCACTGGGCGGCAAATGGAGCTGGGTTCCTGTGAGCCAGCTTGTAGGAATCTCATCCCGTGAGGCCCTCATGGTCACAGGACATCACCGTTACAAAACATTGCTGAAGTTTCATTCTGCTATCTGAGAGCGGTGCTTTGCTTTTTAGGCATGACAAGAGATCTGCCTGCAGCCCCTACCTTATGAAATGAGATCCTGAGGTTTCCTGGCAACAGTTAAAATCTGCCTTTCTCTGTGCTCTTCTATAGCTGTGTAACACTGACCCAATCGTGACCAATAAAGGAGATGACTCATTAAAGAAAGAGAACAGAAAAGAAAGTTACCTTCAGAGCAGCTTCTCTCTCAGCTGATCTCCTCAGCTGACAAAGCAAGTGCAAACTGGCACAAGCCTTTCCCCGACACAGCTTGGAGCAATCTCTCCTTCCACAAGAGGCTCTGGCCCAGGCCCCTTGCTAGAGCCAACGCACCCTTTACCCAGATACACCCTATGCCATGAATATGCAAGGCCTTGAATCGTGGCTCCTCTGCGCACAAGCTGGGAGCTCTTGCTGATCACTCGGGATTGCTCATGCACAGGGACACCCGGCAGGGCTGCTGACAGGCTCTCCAGCGCACAGCGGAGCCACACCAGTGCTTGCTGTTCACCCTCAAGGGCACTGGGATAGCTGCATGTCCCAGGAAGACCAGCCAGGCCTGGGATCGTTGTGCTGCAGCTGCGGCCGTGACTCAGACGCCTGCACGCAATTGCAAAAACATGTGGCTTTGCCCAAACTTAGCGCACATGGCTGGTGGAGTGTTTTCACGTGCTGTGGGAGCCACTGGCAGTCAAGAAACTGAGCCTGCACTACTGTCCAGATCAGAACAAGCTCCAAACCAGCAGCTGCCTCAGGTGGGAGGCAGTCAGGCAGTCTATCAGAGGGTTCCTCCAAGCTGCCGTGAGCACAGCATCTTCCTAAGACTGGTCAATCTCCTCTTTCTCCCTCCCCAGGGAGATCTCCGTGCTGGGAGGGTCTGTGCACCTGCGCCAGCAGCAGAGGACACGTCCGTCTCAGCCTGCCACCCTGCAACACACACACAATGCTTGTCCAAGCCCCAGCCAGAGTCAGGAGCAGCAGAGGTGACACAGGATTCCCCAGGAGGCCTGCTTTATTACATAATTCTCAGTGTTTATTTAGTACTTGCAAAATATATTACTATAAAAGCTTAGCACAAGGATTTTCCCTGGACATGAAGAAATCCCATCTATTGCACAGTAGATATAATTTTCCACTATATATTGTCGAGAATTTATGCACTATTTTTAATTTTTCCTTCTTTTAATATCATGCCTTAAATTTCTCCAGCATCCACTCCCCAAGCTAGAACAGCTCCCGCATTATTTCCAGTGCAAGATTATAACTAACCCAGAGGCTCAAACACAAGGGAATACATTTTCTTTCTGTAATCATTTTTCCTTCGAGGGATCAGAGCAGGAACAGGTTCTTTCTCATTCCCAGTTCTCTAAACAGGCCTGTAAGTTGTTTTGTGCAAGCACAGGATACTCTTATTTGCAAAATAACGTGGTGCAAGTACTTTCTTCAAAATTTGTTAAAAGCCAATCAATTCTTATGGGCATGTCATGAAACCCAGATCCCAAACAGGGATGTGAGCCTGCATCCTCTGACCAGCTGTGGACAATTCCTGCTTTAAGGGATCCATGGATACTTCACCTTGATTAGTAGACAAGTGGGAACCTCACTAACTTTATTCATTCACTATTGATAAAAACGAGTAGCCAACATACTAGGAGCACATTCCATCTCGGACTAGTCACCAGAAGGCGGCTGTTACGAGCACAACCAAAACCAGAGATCCTAATAACTGTAGGGAAAACACTGTCTACTAAGGTACAGCTGAATGCTGAGATCGCTTATCACTGAAGAAAGCTGAGTAGCTTGGTGCAAGACAGAGCATGCATCCCTGGAAGCAGCTCTCTGCATGGCACGGGGTGGTAGCAGGCAGCACAGGCATCTCTTGCTCTTCAGTCCTCCTTTTGACAGTTTGTTACTGAGTGGTCCCTTATTTCAGCATGGCTTTTTAGTAAACATGAGTCCTGGTTAATGTCTTTCTAAACTTATTCTGTGTGCTTGACAGCTCACTGAAATAATGCATCACCAAAGGAAAAAAAAATGATTTCTCAACTTAGGAAAACAGATACCAAGCAAGCGCTCAAGATATGATTATGGCATGCTGATTATGGCACTTTCTCCTTTCTTCAGTAGTAAACCATCTGTGAAAACAAAACACAGCAACACCAACATCCTATGAAGGATTTGCTGAAATGAAACCAATCCCCTTTCCAGAACAGCCTGAAGCGAAGCCCTTTGCTCCCCTTGACTTCCCCAGTGTGCTGCCTGGCCCAGCTCGCCTGCCCCTCAGCATGCACTTACTGCTAGTTATCTTAAACACTGTGGGAGCTCCAAACACAGCATATGCCAGGAAGACATCATCCTCTGGCTCCTAGGGAAACCATCTCCAAGCTCCAGCTTCACTGCTCTAACAAAGCTTTGCTCAATCTCAAACCAAATCTGCATACAGTAAAAGAGAGAGTCCTACCTCACTGTAACAGCAACAGCAGTGCTTTGAAACCTGCTTCTCCTTAACACACACTGAGCCAGCCCAGCCTCTGAACAGCCAGCAAAATCAAGAGGGCTTTTCTCTTCAGCACAGACTGGTGATTCTGAGAAAACCCAAACGATTTCAAGACATCATGAGTTCGTTCCTTCGCTGGGGTGGCATTCATCAAGACAGCCTGCTTCTCTGCTGCTGCTTCAGGCCTGGAGCCAACTATTAGCTCTTACGCCTCCTCCTGGTCTCAAATATGCATGGCATGGAGGATTATTCTCCCCCGACTTGCACTTCCCCCTCCTGCACTTCCCTTTGCAGCAGTAACAGCACAGAGCAACAAACTGTAAGGCGGAGAGGCCTGCTCCACCCTGCCATCTCCGATTTCCTCAGCGGCTGCTCCCTTGGGCCTACTAAATCACCAGGGCAGGGACAAGAAGGATGCACAGTTGAGCTTTGCAAGGATCATCTGCTACTGCTTCATTTGCCATGTCACGGAGAATCAAGAGCAAGTCTCACTTGCAGTTTGAGATCTTCTCCCTCCACCTCTAGAGGCATCTCAAGTCCTCCAACCAATGCCAGCAGGCCTCTGCCTCCCATGGAAAGACAAGGACATTTCACCCTCCCACATCCCCCCACTGGAAACAGAGGGGGAAATGGAAACAACTCAGCTAAAGTCATACAGAAGCTGCAACTGGGTGAGAAACAGGACCTATTCCTAGACCTAGCCCTCACGTTCACAGCCACCCTTCCACATGGCTCTGCGGTACAAAACTCTGGTCTGCCACACCAGGCAGTGGAGCAGCTTGCACACTGCTGAAGCGAGCCCTAGAAACAAAGGCACTCCTGACAAAGCCGTCCAAAACGCCACAGCCTCCCCCATTGCAGGGAGTTCCTCACAGGCATCCCCCACCAAGGCAGAGCAACAAATGCCAGAGCAGCCTCGATTTTTCTAAGGACATTTGTTTTCTAGGTATTGCTTACAAGAATGGGAAATAAGTCTTGGTAATTTTAAATGAGCTAAATGTTGCAAAGGCCAAGACAGAGAAAACAGGGCAGCTAGGCTTTACAAAAAACTGCAGTTACGAAGAAGGAACACACAGAAGATAAAATGAACACACTCACGTAGAAAGCTGAGAACCAAGGCTCACCTTTATCACCACTGCTGCCACGACCCCCAGCAGGGCCAAAATGACCAGTCCCACTAGGCCCTTGTTAAATCGCTTCAGGAGGAAGAACTTGGCCCAGTCCACCTTCTTCTGGCTGCTAGGTGGGTACCGGAGTTTGTTTGCCCCCTCCATCTTCAAGTCCTTGATCAAGCAGGCCCGGCGGTGGGAGAAGGTCTCGAAGCTGTGCCGGCCATGGTATGCGCCCATCCCACTGTTACCTGAGACACACAACCCCAAAAGGTCATGTCACAGGCTTGGCTGGCCAAATCTTGGCTGCTTGAGGCCACCAGTAGGGCAAGTGGAAGCACAAGTAAATTTTAATTGCATTCCATCCACACTGCATGTCATCTATACCCTGCATCTTCCTCGTTGCAGTTTAAAAGTACAAATTCTCCTCTACATTCCTGCAGAGAGGACAATTTCTTCTCTTCTGCAGAACTTCTCACAGTCTTAAAGATGTCCATCCACCCTCCATTCCTCTTCTTCCCCCCACCCTTCTGACTAAGCAACCTCCAGTATTTCAGTGTGGCACTGTTTCCTAGGCCTCTGAGTCTTCTCTGGCACTCTGAGATTCAGCTCCCCTCCAAACCACCGCACTAAGGCTCCGAGATCTGACTGACACCAAGTATGCAGGGTTATCTGAGGAGTCTTGCAGGGTATGCCCCCTTCTCTGCCCCAGCACAGCACATACCCGTTCACAGCAGCAGAACACTGCAGCTGTGCAATCAGCTTGTGAACACTGTGACATCCAAACCCACTTTGCAAAGCTTCTACGCGCTGTTCCACAGCCTCTTCCTATTCTCCCTGAAGCTGAAGTCCTACCCCTCTTCCAGCAATTAGTGCTAATCACCCTGCTCACAGTTAACATTTTGAATGCACCTTTCACATCAGTCTGCACTAAACACTTTCCTGGGAACACAAGCCAGTTTTCCCCTTCTTTAGCCTCTCTCCTAATACATTTGTATTTTTTTTTTCTGGGTATTATTGAGGTCTGCTGCGCAGAGACCTTTCAACTGTAACAGGCACAGGAATATGTGGAACACAAATCAACCACTGCTGCACCCTGTGTCACAACATGCAGCAAATGTTTAAGGAACTCCAATAACTCACCGACACCACCAAAAGGCAAGGTTGCAAGGAAGTAGTGCATGATGACATCGTTTGCAGTTACTCCTCCACTGGAGGTTTCTGAGATGACTCTTTTGATTAACTAATAGGAAAAGAAACACATAAAAAAAGGCCTAAAGAGTCTACACCATGTAACTAACTGGGACTGGGAGAGTGGCTATAAGCCACAGGACCATCACAGTGATTTCTTGTTGCTGACAGCTCAGACAAGTTCCTTCTTTACAATGCAACTCAAGGTAAGAGGTAAAGTTCAGAGGGATGGAAAGCTGGAAAGCTAGGAACTCTCATCCCTAGCTGGAATTTACATGCAACTAAATTAAACATAAAAGGTTACGCAGTAGTAAATGGGTACCGTGCTCATCCTTCTATTACACAATGTGGTGAAAACCCAGAGCCCTTCAGTAAGCGCCCAGGAGACTCTTGCAGTGCAGGGAACACTTGCAGCTCACAGGAGCCAAACATCCGGATTCAGATACAAATAGGAGCCAAAAACAGGAGCTCCTCTGCGGGGAGCCGTGCCTGTGACCGGGCACGCCCAGCATCCAACCACCCAGAGCTGCACAGCTGGGAAGCAGAGCCCAGACCCACCTTCTTGTTGTTGGAAAAGACATACAGGGCGAGCGGTTTCTCCCGACAGTTGATGAACTCAATGGCCTCGTCCACACTCTTCACCGTCACAATAGGAAGGATGGGTCCAAAGATCTCCTCCTCCATCACCTTGGCCTCTGGGGAAACGTCGGTGAGGATCGTTGGTGCTGGGGAAAACAGGACAGCAGGAGTTGAGCGAGCATGGACGGATGATGTGGCCCAGTGCAGGACCTAGTCCTGGGCACTGCCAGGGTTCAACACGCAGAAGCAAGACACAGACACACACAGCCCCAAAGGGCACCCACTGCCAGCACAAGGTCCCTCTTCCACCCAGCACTTCCTTATGCCCAGCATATGCCACAGGTACCTATAAAGCAAGAAGCCTCATCAGCCTCTCCCCCGTAAGCAATCTTCTGCCCTTCCAGCAGGGCAAGGACCCTCCTGAAGTGATGCTTGTTGACGATCCTCTCATAATCTGGGGACTTTTTCACATCTTCCCCGTAGAATTCCTGCCGAAGGGCAGAGCAGGCGCAAAGGATGTTACAAACCTTCCAAACTGCTACAGTTCCAAGGAACAGCAATTATGTGAACTCAAAGGCAAAGTGTGCTCGCAGCTCTGTACTAATGGATGCAATTGCCAAGGCCAAGTAACTCCACGCTCACCTGCAGAGTCGTCTTAATATTCTCCACCACCTTGTCCTGGATGGATGGGTCACAGAGGATGTAGTCAGGGGCAATGCAGGTTTGCCCACAGTTCATGTACTTCCCCCACGTTATCCGCCTACGGCAACAAGGGAAAAGGTTTCTCCGCAGTCGGTCGCTTCCAGACCCTGCAGTAAGCGTGTGAGCGAGAACTGCGGGTCCAGTACAAAAGCCCAGAGATGTCTCCCAGCTCCTGCCCCACGCAGTCCCTGCCCCATGGCCGAGCCCCTGAGGAGGATCTGCGACTGCCTCACCTGCAGGCGATGCTCAGGTCACAGTCCTTGTCGATGTAGCAGGGGCTCTTCCCACCCAGCTCCAGGGTGACCGGCGTCAGGTGCTTGGCAGCTGCTGTCATCACAATTTTACCCACTGCAGAGCTGCCAGTGTAGAGGATGTGATCGAATCGCTGTGTCAGCAGCTCTGTCGTCTCGGCTACTCCTCCAGTGACCACAGGGTACAACTCCTATTGGGGCAGACACGAGCCTTACACGTAACTTGATTTAAAGCAATTACTATCAAGGGAGCAGCTCTCCAGAGAAACAGACTCTCTTACAAGCTGTTAGCATCTAGACAACGTCGGATAGCAGCAACAGAGACAATATCTACTTCTTCCCCCGAAATCAAGTTTCACTTGTCACAACATCCCCATTAAACAAAAGAAACGGAGACAGAGGCTGGGCCTGAGCCCGGCTCCAGAGCTACTTCCACACATTAAGACCTAGAGGATGTGACCCATGGGCTGCCTGCAGCTGCTAGCCCCTTCTCCAGCTGTACCCTCCTTTAAGGGGACGCTAATCCCCTGGGCAAAACTGCATAGTGGGACCACGCTGTCAGAGCAACAACCCGTCTCAGTGAGACGGTGCAGGGGACACAGGAACTGGCAGGTGAGCCGAGGGCAAGCAAAATGCTGCGCTACGAGCACGGACAGGCAGGACACGAAAACTGGAGGCCACCTGATGCCGAGCTCCCCAAGCAGCCCCTGATTCTCAGGAAGAGCCAGGTGCAGCCAGCACCCAGCACAAACTCCCACCAGCCTAGAGGTGACCAAAGGCAGTGCCCCAAGCAGCACCTGGGATGAGAAATACCTGCACGCCTGACACAGCAGCAGATGTCCACAGGATTATCACGTTGCAGTGGGATTGTTTAGGCACAGTAGAGCAGAAGAACACATCAACCTGCCTCCGTACTCTAAGACCAACCCAACCGCTCCCATACTGCTTGCCTACGCGCCGTTCAGAGAGAGCAGGTAGCTGCGATGCCTCCAAGCCGCTGAGGCCTTTCAAGAGCACGTTCTCCAGGACAACCACAACATGAGACACAGGGCCGCACTCACCGGGTCGATGTACCGGGGGAGGAGGTCCGCCACCAGCCGAGCTGTGTGCTCGCTGATCTCCGACGGCTTCACCACCACCGCATTGCCTAGGAGACGCCCCGGCACGGCGGTGAGCCTCCCCGCTCCTCTCCCGCCACCCCAGGGCCCGCGAGGGCCGGCGCCCGCGACGCGCCCCCACCTGCCGCGATGGCCCCGATCAAGGGCTGCATGACCAGCACGAAGGGGTAGTTCCAGGCCCCGATGATGAGCACCACCCCCAGCGGCTCGGAGCAGACGTAGGCCTCGTCCCGCAGCGTGAGCAGGTTCCTCTCCGCCGCCCGCGGGGCCGCCCACGACGGCAGCCTGTCCACGGCCAGGGCCAGCTCCGCCAGCACGCCCAGGATCTCGTGGCTGTACGCGTTGTGCCCGCACTGCAACGACGCGGAGCTCGGGGAGAGCGCGGCCGCGGCGCCGGGCTCCCGCACCCGCGGCGGGGCGCGGGGCGCGGGCAAGGGCCCCGCGGCGAGGGCGGCCCTCGGCTGCCCCCGGGCGCGGCCCAGGCCCCCCCGGCGGCCCGGACCTTGTGCAGATCCGCCTCGATGGCTCCCAGGATCTCCCGCTCCCTCTCGCGCACCAGCCGCTCCAGCGCCCGCAGCTGCTGCAGCCGGAACTCCAGCGGGCGGCACCGGCCCGACTTGAAGGCCGCTCTCGCTCGCTCCACCGCCTGCTGCATCCTGCCCGCCGCGGCTGGCGGAGGCGGCGCCCGCCCCGTCAGAGCGCCCGGCACGGCCCGGCACGGCCCGGCACGGCCCGCTTGGCGGCGGCGGCGGCGCGGGGCGGACGCGGCCCCCTCCCGGCCCGGCGCTGCCCGCCCGCCGCTTCCGCCCTCCGCCCCCCGCGCGATGGGCGCGCCCGGCCCCGCCCCGCCCCCCCCGGCGCGGAATGGAAGCGGCCGGGGCGGCGCATGCGCGCGGGGAGGTGTCCGGGGGTGCAGCCTGGGGGGCTGTGCGCAGGGAAGGGGTGCAGCGTGCAGGGAGGGGGTGCAGCGCAGGGGTGCAGCGTGCAGGGAAGGGGTGCAGCCGGGGGGGGGGCTGTGCGCAGGGAGGGGGTGCGGCACCGCGTTGGGGTGCAGCCTGGGGGCTGTGTGCAGGGAAGGGGTGCAGCCGGGGGGGGGGCTGTGCGCAGGGAGGGGGTGCGGCACCGCGTTGGGGTGCAGCCTGGGGGGCTGTGTGCAGGGAGGGGGTGCGGCACCGCGTTGGGGTGCAGCCTGGGGGGCTGTGTGCAGGGAGGGGGTGCAGCACCGCTTTGGGGTGCAGCATTATCGAGTTAGGGAGCAGCGCTGGGGAGGGGGGGTGCAGGGCAGGGCAGGGCTCGGCTCGGCTCGGCTCGGCTCGGGGGAAGCTGCAGGTCTTCCCGGCAGAGCCGCCACGCCGGGCGCTGGGGCGGAGGAGAGCCCCTCGCTGGGCCAGGCCCGCGGGAGACGGGGCAGAGCCGGGGGAGCGGGGCAGAGCGGCAGCGGCGCCCGGCAGCCGGAGCCCCTACCTGGATGGCCGGGGGGGGACGCGCTGCTCCCGCCCGCGCCGCCTCGCCGGGGTCTCGGGCCAGGCCCCGGCTGTGCCCGGCGGAGCCCTGCGCCGTGCGCGAGCCTGGCGGCAGCGTCCCGTCGGGGCCCTGATCCGAGGGCCAACACCGGGGCGGCCCTTTGCCCCCGCCGGGCGAGGGCTGCGCCGACTCGCCGTGCCTCAGCAACCTGTAATCAACGTGGCTGGTGCGACCAGGAATTAACCTTGACGAAGCGCTTGTGCGGGATACAGCCCGAAAATGCAGGAAAAGGAGCTGAGAAACAGCTGGGCTCATTCCAGTGAAAAATAACCCTGCTCCAGCCTCTTTTCTTAAGAAACATGAGGTGGTTTGAAAATTACTCCGTGGTTGCTCCGTGCAGTTTGCAGGGCAGGCCAAGCCCCCAGGCACCCTCAAGGAGGCAACACAGTTACTACGGATGCTTCACGTCCCCACGTGCCTTAAACCCCACTAAATCCCCGCTTGTTGCCCCCACGCCACCCACCCGCACCACGACCCCGAAGCTCTTCCCCGGACACCCGTGGGGCCGGAGCTGCCCACTGCGCCGCCTCCCACCCGCTTCGCCTTTCCCCACCCCGAAAATGCAGCAGTCGCCTTTGGTGAGGGTTAGGCAGCGTCGCTAACGCCTCTCGAGCTGCGGCTGAGCCGGCACTTTCAGAGCAGCGCGCTAGCACTACCCTGCGCCTCGGGACGCAGCGACGTGCCCTGACGCACCCTCTGCAGCCGGCGAACCCAAGGGACCTTCTGCAGAACAGGGAGCTTGTTTTTACCCGTGTTTTTCAGAGCAGCTGTTTTCCAAAATCTGTTCTTCTGGGTGTAAAGTTTTCACCCTTCAGCCTGCGGATTTTCATGCCGCAGCAGTGCGCCTCGTGCTTGCTATCACACGTGCGGAAGGCAAATGCCCCAGGTCCCTGTTCCTCCTAGCAGCCAGCTATTCCTGCGCCGTGCTTTAGGAGGAACACTTACCTGGATGCGCAGGAATGGGAAGGCAGCAGCATGCTGGCGTCCAGGGGAAAACAGTCCCTTTCGGTCCTTGTCAGGGACATCTTTTAGCCAATTATGGACAGGAAACTGGCTGAGGAGTTTCAAGTCTTGTGAAGTATCAGCTGAGTCTGGACCGGCTGGGCGAGACGTGGATTTTGGGGAAGTCCGGGATCCTGAGCGAGGAGGAAGACTACCCGGAGTGAACCCAGCAAAACACAAGGTCAGCAGCACGCGCCGCTCACCTAGAAGCTGCCAGCATTTTCTGTTTTTACTCAGTCACTAACAAATAATAAAGAAGGGAACTATTTATGGGAAAGTAATTGCACTCCAGGGGAATCAGGAGGTAAGCAGTGCTGGCGGTGCTCTCCTCTCCAGGGCTGTACTTGCAGCAGCTGGAGACACTACCGAGAACCTCCCCCTCCGTTCCTGGCAGCCCGTGGCTCTAGCTCTCCTCCTGGAGCCAGTTAACAAGGCTGTGGCCAGACTCCTGCCCCGCACGGGGCTGCAGAACCGGCCTCGCCCGGCTCCCAGAAGCGCCCAGCAGAGCCTGGGGAAGGGGTTCGGAGCATGAGCCGCACAGGACGTGGTTGCATCAGTCCGCCGAATAAGGCGGCTAATCAATAAGCGCTTTCTGCTCACATTGTCTCCACAGAGCTTCAGGTTTTTAGCTCGGCTGACTAACAGTCCTCAACTTCTGCTTCAACATCTGCTTCGTCCAGAGCTCTAAGTGTTTTCCGACTTGTGTATCACAAGTCATACAAAGCGAGACGATGCACAGCGAGACGAGCAGATACAGAGGCCTGAGCATCACTCGATCATAACGGCGGCTACAAAACATTAACAACAGGGAGACGTTTTAGGAGTCCTGTGTGAATAAATGCAGCTCAGTTCATTTATGGCATCACTTGTTTTGAAAGCTGTGGCTGATCTCACATTTGTGAGAACATGGTACTGTAGTACCGAGCCATGATCTGTGGGCTGCATTGTAGCCATAGCTGGAGCAATGGACAATGTGAAAGCCACACAAGAAACAATGCAAGCGATTGGCACAAAGACTGCAGCGAGGCTCAGCAGCACCACTGGCATTCAGCTGGCTTTCAGCCCAAGAGGAGGGGGGAGTCTGCCAGATACAAAAGGCTATTGAAAAGGTGTTTGTCCGACGAAGCAGTGCCAAGACTTAGACAGACTGGTCTGCAACTGACTTACGGACCTCAGGAAAGGGGTTGCTGAGATATGCCTTGCTGCTCTACAGAACAGAGGAGCTCAGCATGCAACTAAAACCACAGCTAGGGCTACTGCTCAGGCTGGACAGGAAAGCTCAGGATGAAAGATTTTCCTCAAGACTTGAAAGACACCCCAGCCGTTCAGAAAAAAGACAGTTGCAGGCAGAGGTCAGATAGGAGAAAAAGTCCCAAGGATCAAAATTAAAGGCAAAAAAAGAAAAGCAGCAGAAGCAGGAGTGAGAAAGGAAGCAGGTCACAAGCCAGCTTTCGTGAGTATCGAAACGCCAGCAAGCTTTGAAAGCAGCAGTGTCCAGCTTTACTTGCTCTGGAAGAGCAAAAAAGCTTCCCTCTTCAGGGCAGCTGGCTGTCACACTGCACTGCACTGCACTATCCACGGAGCACAACAACGGTTACCGCCTCTGAACCCGGAGGGACAACGGTCATACCTTGATGTTGCTGTACAAGAAAGTGGCAAGAAGCGTTACAGAACCTGGCAAATCCGAGGAGCAACTTCTCACATCTCAACTGAAAAATGCTTCTCAAAGTAATACATAAGACCTTGGCTGCAAGTTAACTTGATTTCATCATCTGAGGAAGGAGTGAGGATTCAACTTCCTGCTTAAAGGAGGGGGGAAAAAAAGCACTTGTCAATCAAAATGTCTCAGATTCCTTCTTGGACACTATATACTACAGAGAGTCAAAACATGGAAGCACGGAACACAGTGCTCTTGAGTAGAGGCTATGGAGTTTAGCTAGAAACGCAGTACATTAAATTTTTCCTTTCAAGTTCTCTTTCAAAAGGCTGAAAAGCATTTGGTAGAAATGAGCACCTGCTGCTCAGTGCGGAGAGCTGAAGACAGAGGAGAGCTTCAGGACCATTGTGGAGTGAGTTTATGCAAAAAGACAGGCCATGAACATTGGTCTCCTCCTCCTGAAAACAGCAAACAAGAATAGCCCTTTTCTCCTCCTCCTGCTTGTACAGCTGGAGTCTCGCTGGCAGAAGGAGAATGAGCTTGAAGCCTGGAAAAAGGCAGAAAAAAGTGAGTTCTTGGGAAAAGCACCCTATCTCCCACACTTGCATGTTAAGGCTTTTGCTTTGTTCCTAGATTCACGTTCAGATATTTCATTAGCATTCCCTGCTCACTGCCTCCTCATCTTCTTTTACCATGATGTGCCAGCGTGTTTTTTTTTTTTTTTTTTTAAACAACAGATTGAAAAAATTAATAGTACAGCTAAGAGAACAACAGCTATGTTCCAGCTATCACAGCACAGCTCTCAGCTGGGGAGAGGATGTTAGCTACAAGCTGGACAAAGCCTGGTTTTTGTAAGACTCAAATAAAAATTGTAACTTACTGCCAGTTTTTGTCAATTAGCTGGGTATGCGCTGTTTTGGCAGCCAGGACAGCTCGGCTCCTCTTTGTTAGAGGCAGCAAATAAGCACCTCGCGGAAAGAACGTACAGCCGCTACCCAGGAACCTGCTCACTGTGTCTGCTTTCAGATCCAAGTTAAAAACAAAACAAAACAGGCAGGGTAAACCGTCTTCCTAAAGCAAATGAAAACAAACTCAGGGATGCCTTGTGCTGGAACCCAATTTTCTCCAGAAAGACACTCAAGTGAGTTGCCCCCTCCTGCCCTCATGGTAGGTCCAGCTGCTAAGGAGAGCGTCTCTTGACCAGTAGCAGATTTAGTCTCCAGGGAACATTCAACAACTAATGTATATGGGCAAGACTTTTTTTTTCTTTTTTTTTTTTAATTAACACAACTGGTCTTTGGTTACAGAGAGAAACAAACTCATTTTTACTGTAGAAACACTTCTAGTGTCAATATTTATTTTACCTTAATATACATTTATACAGGCCATAATAAAAAGGCTATTACGCAACAGTTCAGTGAGTTATTACCTAGTTTCAATAATGCATGCAATTACAAAGGAGAGGTAGAAACACCGTATTAAAGACCTAAAAATACAAACATTATATAAACAAACACTTTCAAATTAACTGTTGGAATTTCATACAGATAAATAAGGTAAAAAGTACATTACTCTGTCAAAGTAAAAGAAACGCATGGTTATCCAAACACTGAAACAATGTTTTGATGAGAAAGCCCTGTACAATTTTGTCAAATAGTTCAGACCACTGTGTTTAAGAGGATTAAAATGATTTTGTCCTGGAGAATGGTTTATTCAAGTATTCAAGCAGTTGAGTAACAAAAGAGTCCCAAAAATGAAGTATAGGAACCATTTCCAGAGAAGCTGATCTGCCTAAATACTTTGCAAAACTATTCTGATGATCCCATGGGATGCTTGAAATGATAACGCCTATAAGGCTAAATGAAGCTTCCCACCTCTCCCTCAAAATGCACACAAAATAATCCTGATTTTTCACACGCTGCATGTAGAAATTCTACATCAACCTATCAGCATCCCAAATCCCAACATTTTTTTTCCGTTTTTGCATGGCTCCTTGCAGAACCTCTCGTTTTACAGTATTCATTATAATACTGCCCAAACGACAAACTACAGAGAACTGTCATTATACCCCTAGAGACTGCAGGCATTAATGCACATACCGCATGCACAAAGGATGCAACCAAATCTATATAAAAAGCAAACAACCAGCAACTCAAAACATTTCTATTACTGAGAAAGTCCAGAGCAGTAGTTACTCAAGTATTAGACAAATAGGTATAAAATGGAAAGTTTCACATGAATACAAGTTTTTACAGTTTGTTTGAAAGTCTTCTAGAAGCTACATTTGAAATTCTTAAAAGAATTTTATGTACACTGAAATGAAATTCAGCCAAGTCCATTGTGCCTTCTTTCTTCTTTTTTTTTTTTTAAATACAGTTTCTTCAAAAATGAATATACAGTCACTTTAGTAAATTAGTGCAAAACAGTGTTTTGGAAGAAGATCATCAAATTGTATCCACATCAGCTGAAAACCCACTGGGGATTCTGCACAGATGGAGCACATTTTCTTCCATTACCATCCTTCCACCATGTAAAGAAGTGCTTCTCATCATCCCTTCATATGACAAGCTGAGTCAAGGTCACAACATAAGAGCTCAGATCCAAGCCAGCTTAGCTCCAAAAGCTTCAAACAGCACTTGTACATGGCTAGGATTTCCCAGATTCACTCAGCCACTTTTTCATGACAATTTATAAATATTTCCACAAATATTTGAGGGAATCTTCTGAGAAATGTCTTTAGGTACCTGATGCAGAAGGATCCACTCTCTATATACCTAACAAGGAAAAAGCCCCTGTTGTTCAAGTCAAAGCACGCATATAAGAATCAGTCTGAAGACAGATTCTCTTAAATTCTGCTGCTAGGGAAGGGAAAAAAAAGAGCTGCTGGATCAGTAAGGCAGGTTTCCTACAGGTGTACTTTTGGAATTTCTCCTCTTTGAATATGCTGCTGTTTCTTTGGTAGTCACCACAGAAATGTAAGAATCATCTTCCACATGGGGCAGAACAAGGACAACAATTAAGCTGCAGTGAAAAAAAGTGCAGTATCACTGATGTGGTCCCTTATGTTCTCACCATCTGGTCCTTGGGATATTCCTACTGCTCATATACAGCCACTGTGCTATAGCAAAGTGCAGAAAGCCTTCGCTCGATGCTAGATTTATCTGAAAACAGAGGTTGAAACAGATTAATTTTATAATTCATTAATAATGGAATTATTGAAAATTACACGTACTTAAGCATAAACTTACATTTGTGTACATTTTCTATATCTGCAGGGTCCTGCAGTATTTTAGTTAGTCCTTCCAGCAGCAAGGCTGCTTTGTGGTATCGATATGTAATATCTTCAGTTTGCTGAAACATCTCATCTAGAGCTGCTGACTGAACCTGGAATCATTCAGTAGATTGAGTTACATAAACTGCTTTAAGCAAAAATTGAAATGAAAAATGCAAAATGAATGGTACAAAAGTGCCATCAAGAAACTATTTTTGAGCTTTAACTAAGCTGATCTGTTCTTATGAAAGACAGACAACAAAATGAAGTTTAAGAAAATATAGTCTCTGCGCAGTATTAGCTCAGGATATTCTGCACATGTAGACTGTAAACCACTTTTTCATCTGTTGTTTACATGTGTTATAATATATTCTGAAATTACAACACATGAACAAACATGCTTGTTCTCATGCCTACATTCTCCTGTGGAGAGAGTTAAGTGTGCACGATTACATCGCTATCAGGGTTAAGCACAATTTGCCAAGATCTTTTTTGTGACACCTCTGTTAGAAAA
This sequence comes from Rhea pennata, assembly GCF_028389875.1. NCBI lineage: Eukaryota > Metazoa > Chordata > Aves > Rheiformes > Rheidae > Rhea > Rhea pennata. The sequence goes on from NC_084682.1 coordinate 4,335,564, forward strand.
GACTTCCCCCCCCCCATCAGAAAGGCAGTTAAATCTCCTATGCACTTTCTGCATCTGCTCACCAGCAGATATAAGCAACATTCATTAATTGCATGAAAAAGCTTCTGCAGGCTTCGTACCATTTTTGTTTTGTATGGACAGGCTGATGTTCCTCAGATAGAACTAGTGGAATGAGGAAGCTACTGCTGTCGTTCCTGCGCTTTAGTAAGCCTTACTGAACAGTGCTGCAGCACCCAGAGCGCTGCTAGAGACTCTGCAGCTTAGGAGTTCATTTCCTAGCGCTTACGTAGCAAATGTGCTGGTGTGGGAGGAACGTCTCTGAGGAACAGCGTCTGCCAGGAACTTTAACCACAGTTAAAGGAGAGCAGGAAGGAGATTGAAAGACTAGCAAAATTTACCATGAAAAAAAAATTCTGGAGATGTATATGCTATTTTCTAGTTATGCTGCAGAGACATGTGAGAGAATGAAGCAATATATTACTGATCTCAATATTTTATCATCTAAGCAAAAGGAGTGACTTACCATTTCTACAGCACAGTTATAGATGAGCTTCTCTGCAGTTACACTGTTGATTTCATCAATGAACCTTTGCTTATCCGAGAAGAAACGATTCAACTTTTCTGTTAGTTTCTTGCACATACCAATACAGAATTTGTATCTCTCATTGAGGCTTTTCACAACTGAAAAAAGTTAAGAGATTTAAATACCTCATAACCTAAGTTCAGCTTTTTCCAGCATTAGAAAAGCCTGTTTAAAATTCTTGCTTTTAATGTTTGTTTACTCAGCCACTTTATGAAAGTATGTACCAAATCCTTTCCACTTCATATTAAAAACTGCCCTTTCTAAATCGTTACTAGCTGCATCCTTTTTGCCATCATAATGGTACAGTTGTATATGTCTACAGTTATCTTGTACAGAAGGAAACAAATGTTGCAGCTTAAGCTTTTTTAGTGAGGTATCACTAAAGAAAATTTACAAGCAAAGCAAATTAGATTATATTGCCTCTACCTTGCTTAACAGCAGTGGATGGATTCAGTTTCCCCGATTTGACCTGTGCTTTGGCAAGATGCAGAGAAGATGCGAGTAACTGGGCTGCTTTCATATACAACACCAGCTGCTCTACTTGTCTGGAAAAAAAAGAAAATAATTATGTATCAAAAAATCTTTCTGAACACATTCAAGCTTTGGGCAGACACTGCTTTTAATCATAACCACACATAGGACACACCAGCAGCAGAAAAGGAAGACAGAGGTCTAAAATGCAACTTTACCCTCCCATCACTCTGCAACAGCCCCGCCACGGGCTGAGAGTTCATCTGCTCATCTGGTAGATGTAGCAGCAAATACAAACTGCTTTAAGGTGTACACATTTTAGAAAGAAACACTTATTTCTGGGGACCGACTGCCTGAGGTCAATGTCCTACACAAGTGACTGGGTATGCTTTTCCACCAGCATCGTTTCCTGTGCCCTGGAATTCTCACAGTTGTGAAAAGCAAACACACTTTGCAGTCGCTTTTTCAGGAAGGCAGCAGGAAATGGAACTGTCCTTTCCCACCACTCCAAATTTCTCTTATTTCTCTCTACTTCTGACTTTGCATTAGGGCTGTTTAGTTCCACTGAAAAAAGGTCAAATTTGACTCCCCATCCAACTTCCACCCCAGTGCTGCTGTTTCAGCCTGGTCATCAGTGACACAGAGGGCTCAGATCTTGTTGAAGCTGATGCACAGATTTCCAGGCATGGCAACGCACTACAGTGCCTCAAGCCTGCAACCCCTGACTGTTTCCCCCAATTCAAGTAGCAGGCCAGAAAACACTGTCCTCTTATTTATCTGCCAGCAAAAGTGTGTCTATCCTTTGCTCTTTCTGCTCTCCTTTCAGTTGTCAAAAATGTATTCTTATAAAATGTTCTATACAGTAAAGCAGTCAGGCCCAACACAGGTAAGGCACAGTTTGTCTGAATCTATTTTTGATGCATGTGATATTCGCTAATTCTCTGGATACTATTTGACCGCATACTTACCCCCATTCTTTGCTGAGCTGGCTGATCTGATCAACAACTATGCTCTCTTGGATTTGGTACAGTGAAACTGCAGAAGTGCACAGGTCTGGGTTTCCTCCTCGCACTGCTGTCAGATCCAGAACACATTCTGTAAACGTCAGCATCATGTTTAAATGACGCAGCGTATCCGTATGTTCTCTCTGCAGGGAAAAAAAAAAAGACAACAATTTAACCATTATAAACCATAAGGCAAACAAGTACACATAAAACTCATTAGTCACTTGAGGATTTCTCAGTATGTTAACTCTGTGAGGAAATCACATTGTAGTACAGCCAGCACTAGGAACTACAGGACCAAGTGGGTCCAAAAGGATTGACAGACATTAACTTGTTTTTTCTTTCTTAATAATTTCAAGACATTGCAGTTTGTACTTCAGAGTCTTTTGACAAAGCCAAAGGAATTTGGACATGGAGTTCCACGTTTGTTGAAACCTGAGACTAAAGGAATCACAAGAGGGACATATTTATTACTATATTATCAGCAACTCAAAAGCATGCTTGGCACTTATATGACAAGCCAGGAGGAACAGTCAGCTTTATTATATAACAGATCTGATACCTACAAGGGAACTGATCTAAAGCTCCATACTTAACTGCTTCACTCCAATTTATACTTCGATCTCAAATTATATTTTGTTAAAGGTGGTTGTTGCCAAAGTTCACATTTTAAATCACTTTTCTTGGAGCTAACAACTCATGCCTTGTTGGTGACTAAAAAAGATACTGCATGCATAGTCTGATTTTTCTTTTTTTAAACAGACTTCAAAACTAGTTGAACATATCTTAGCAATACTTAAAACCTTTTTGTTAGTAATACAGGTCTAAATACCTTTTAAACGCTATCTGTGGGAAGAATACAGTGTCAAACATTCACAACATAATATAAAGATTCCGTATGTATCTAAGCACTTCCAGCAAGATGTGAATGACAAAACAGAACAGTAATCTGCCTTGAGACATTGATAGTCCAAGGTTAGCAGTCTGATGAAAGACCATTCTGATCTGCATTTTTAAAGTGTCATTCCTCCTTTTTTTTTTTTAAGACACTTCCCACAAGTAGGATTTAATGTCATCTGCTGACTGTGAAGAAGCAGTTAAAAAACAATAGCCAGAGGGATGTTGCTACTGTTAGCACCCACGTCCGGAGACTTGGCATTAAAGCATAGGCATTTTTGGAAGGCTCTAGTGAACAAAAGCAGTCATGTTCCTTTGGTTACCTATTCAAATACACAGAATGCCAGGAATAACTACCAAAGAGAAACGGCCACAACTGACACAGGAACATTTTCAAGGTTTTAGAGAAGGAATATTGGATAGTAAAGAGGAAACCACCAAGCACACTGAGCAGTCCTGTTTGTACCATGTCTCTGTTTTATTAGCATTATACATTATAAAATATTAAATTATTTTTTCTATACCTCCATTAAAGTTTCCTCAGGCAATTCAGGAGCTTCAAAAGTGATAAAGCCCTCTAAGCTGGGAGGCGAAGTACCATAAGGCATGTACTTCAGACTCGGAGCTGCCTCGGCTCCCGGAGGAGAAGAACCCATATAAATACCAGGAGGGGAGCCCATATATACACGGCCACTAGTAGAGCAGAGAGACCCTCCAGAACTGTTTGATCCAACTACAAGAAAAATAACACACACATTCAGTCTAATAGATTGTTCCATCTCACAGCTCTGGGGCTGCAGACGATAGCAAATGACAAATCAGTAGCCATCACAGATTAACTCTTGGGAAGCTCTACTTGTTGTTCCTTGCATTACTCTGTAGAGAATGCAAAGGCTACACCTTAATGAACAGTGATGATTTATAAAATGGACACTGGAAATTAGCTGACAAGGATTCCAAGGCAGACAGTCTAACAGTACAAACCACAGGTTGTGCTACAGTTCACAAAAGCACACTGCTGCAGATTCAGGCTCCTATTCACCTTGAGCAAGCGAACGCCTTTACCTTGTGACCTTTGCTATTCGGCGGCACAGCCAATGTGTGCTGAAATGCAGTCAAGCTCACACTTGGGTGTTGCTTCTTGTACACTGCACAGAAGCGGGTAAAAATGCAGAATCAAAAAAACCTAACTTTCCTCTCCACCATAGCACAGATGCTGTTAGAATGCCCTAGGGTGGAGTAAAACTGTACAACAGTTTGCACGTGACTGAATGCTAAATCGGTGGCTCTGGCCCTCTCTTTAGGAGAAAAGGCAGAAGTCCAATATGCATTATCATTTACATGGTGCTTTTTATTGTACGGCCTAGAGGATCTACTGCACCGAACAGTTAGCAGATACTGTCCCAAGAAGTGGGGAAGGCTGAAAATTGCACTTGACAGCAATCCACTGTTGCAAGGAAAGCCTTACCTGAGGTGGTTCTCGTTCTGAGGACCATGTGGGTGCAGGTAGGAGGGGTGGCGCTGCTTGGAGGGGACCCAACAGTAAACATGACTGCCCGAGAACTTGCCCCACTTCCCATGGAAGGAGGTGCCATTGCAATTCCACAGGCCCCTGCTGGAGCTGGGAGAAACAATTGTATCAAGTTAGGCCCTAATTACATATGACCATATACATTAGTAGTTACATGTAGCAACCTGGTAGCCCTGCAACACAACATACTTTGACAAAGATCCAAGACTTCAACTAGTCAGAAGGTCTGGGAGGGGGGAAAAAAGAAAAAAAAAAGAAAAAGGAAAAAGAGAGTGGCCATGCACAAAACAGGCCAAGATGCAGCCAGGGCCTTCAGGCATCTTTCTACTTTCCATCTCTCAGCTCTAATCTTGTCTAGGGAAGAGCAACAGAGGCTCTTTCTGAAAGCCTGAGGACAACACTTCAGTCCTGCAGCAATCAATGAGACAGAAAAATTCTGAAGGCAGACCATGGCTGACTTAGGGGTCAAAGACCAGCCCTGCCTGCAGAACTCCTTCCATCTACCCAAAAATAAGGTGAGAAACCTCAGCGAGGCAGGGCAGAAGACAGCTAGAATTACACAAACTGACTTTCATGTGAAAACAAGGTAGAACCAAGAAATGAAACAGCCACAAATGAGTATTTTTAAAAAAAAATCCTTAACCAGCATAGGCAGTTGTGATATTGCTGTTTAACAAAATTCTGTGATAGACATTTTAAGGCAATGTTATTTTTTATTTCAAAAACAAAAAAAGCCTCCTTTACTGATTACAGCAGTGCTAAAAACGTTTGGAATCATTTATGAAACCTGGAAGCAGAACTCTGTCTAGTTAGCACTCCATACAAAATCTCACACATAATGACAACTCGGATGCATCAGTCTGTTCATTACCTGTATCCATCGGCCGCTCTGTATTGAGGCTGTCTGTACTGCCTTGATATAACTGGCCACCAAGGGTAGTCTTCACTTGTTGATCCGATAGCTTCCCAGTACTGACAGACCTAGACAGAAAAATTTCTGAATTCACAACAAAATTCTTAAGGTAAATCTAAATTACAGCTGAGGTTGACTTTCAAATTGTTGGTATTTCTTGCAAATGATTCTTCAACAAAAGAACAGAAAGTCTGCAAGTCTCACTGTTCACCACAGACCTACTGAAACAGAGCTAACCGTAAAAATAGAGATTTTTTTCTCTTAGCAAGTTATATTTCAAATTCCGTCATACGGATTTTGAACTAAAAACTGAAAAAGCTTCACAAAGGCAATAAGAATTCCACATTCAGATAATGAAAATAAACAAAAGGGAACTAGACAGCAACATAAACTGCTTCAGGAAGTCCATGCTATATTTACACAGAGTACGGAAAGTTTCTGTTGTATACAATAAACCTCCACATCTCCTCAGCAAGAGTGATAGACCTGACAGAGCTCACTTGCTGCAGGCTCTGCTTCTCCAAATTGCTGTGTGCAACAGACCTTCTTCTACCAAGTTACCTAAGCAGCTTTATGGGTTGTAAGTGTTACAGTGCCTACCTGCCAAATGTAGCTTTATTGTGCTGTTGTTCTGCCTGCTTTTCAGTCCCTTGCGTTGAGTGGAAATGCATGAAATCCCTTGGGTCAGTGATGTCTTTAGGTTGCAAAGGGGCATCTACTGATCCCTGGCGACTAGCCAGGGCTAGCAAGTTTGAGGATGCTTGAGTTTTAGGTATTTTGAAAGGAGCTGTTGCCTTAAAGAATCAAAGACCAAGAACACACCAAAAACAAGGTTAGCATCCCAAAATATTCTTGGAAATAGTTTCAGGCAATGTGTTACCATTTCACATTTTATGAACAGTGCATAACTTAACAAACCTTAGTAGGAGAGCCAATGATTGTTGGTAATGGAGTTTTGAACAGCCAGTCTGAACTCCGAGGTGACGATCCCATGTGTTTGGTAGGCGATGTTCCCAGGCTGCCTGGTCTATTTGGTTGTGGTGAATGGCTATATCCATACCCAGCATAGGATGGGCACACAGGGTCTGAATGTTGCTTTCTGAGCTTCTGTTTGTTTTGATAGATATCTGTGAGAGTAGGAGCACTCTGCAACCTAGCTCCCATCAAAAGTGACTGAGGAGACTGAGACGGTGGTATTGGGGAACCTGGAGGGACAACAACAAAGAAAAATTCTACTTGCGGTGCTTGGAAACATATCAATGAAACGCAAAATGTTAGAGACTGATGGTAATCTGAAAGGAGATAGGACTCGATCATCTGGCTAAAAGGCAAAGAGAATGCATGAATGCATTTACCTTTTTTTTTTTTTTTTTTTTTTTTGGACTACATACATCAGTCAGATGACGCACGTGCTCAAGCTGCCAAGAGGCAAGATTTCAGGGTGACAGCTGTACTGGCAGCCACAGTACCTTTGGCAGGCTGCACCAAGGCAAATAAAGTGGTTGGATTCAGCAGGAACGGCATAAGCAATATGTAAGTTTCAAGTGCAGCAGCCAAGACTCTAGGTTGAACAGAAATTCTCAAGTACTGGAATTATATTATTGCAAATAGCATGTAGCAAATAGCATGTAGCAGCTTTGCGTGCTACATAATGTCATGAAATGACTCGGTTCACAGCCGCAAAAGGCAGCTCATCTCATGGTTCTGCAAAAAAAGAAAAGAAAAAAGATACTAAAAGAACCATATTATTCAGAGGAAAAGTTTCAGGAGCTTTACTTTGGGCAGTCATTCATTTTTCCCCACTGCTAAAAGGACTACTTCTCAAAAGCTCATTATGTAAAAAGTAAGTCCCAGCTGCAGCATGTGTAAAGTTTCTCCTGAAGCAAATAGAAACAAGAGAGCTATAAACAGACATTTAAACAGTGGTCTTTGGGGAGATTTCCTACAAACATCTCATGTGCTAAGGAGTGCCATTCCCCTTTCAATATAAGGAACCTGAAATTTGATTAAACTGTCTCTTTCTTGTGCTATTCTTGTTTTCATCATGAGAAAACGTATAAATTTACGAACAGCGGTTAAGATCACTAACAGTGGTTAACATCAGCTTTATAGTCAAAACTTCCCAGATGAAACATCCATCTTTGGAACCTCCAAGAACAGACATTGAAATGATGACAATTACACTTATCCTTTAGAAAATGGCAAAATTTAGAACGAATCATATTAAGTAATTTTTCGTGTGCTGCACTGTAAATTAACACGCAAGATTCTTAAGTGCTGGCCAAGGCGATCTTTGAGATTGGCTCCATTTCATAAACGCGTGTTTGAAAAACTACTTCAAACACTGCCTTGCAGTATGCTCAGTAAAGTGCCTCGCTGTTAAGCCACATCTTTCATCAACCTTTTTAAGCTTGTGATTTTAGTAGTTAAATTTTGAATATCAGCTACTTCATCTTGATTTCACTCTAGTCCATTAAACAATGTATTTTGGAATCACCTTTCTGCCCACAGATCCAGCAGAGTGCTCAAGTCTGTTTCTCACTGAAAGTCTTGGCTGGGAATTCCTTGTTTGAAATCCCTCTGTTCCTCTGTCTATAGCACTGAAACTCATCACCTGTTGCTTCAGAAATGAGTTTTAAATCCCTTTGGTTGCTCTTGTAGTGTCACAACCATCACAGGGAAGGCTTCTGAATTCAAAGTTTCTCCTCTGCTGCCACTGGCAGCAAAAGCAACTCAGTTGGTTGAGATGCTGCATCTTCAGTCCCCAGGAAATCTCAGTACAGATGACCTCACTTCACCCAGAAGCACAGACAGCTTCCCAGACACATTTACATGCTTAGAAACAGACATGCTGCGGTATTTTACAAACAGAATACCACCACAATCACTTGAAATTAAGAAATAATACAAGTCAAATTGGAAAAGAATGTAGGAAGATGATGAAGCAGCGAAACATTAAGTACTCTTAAAACCAGAAAAACAAAACTGTAGTATGTTGCAAGTGAGTTTACTGCTGGCAAAGCCCACTAAATCAACAACTCTACAAGACTGCACCCCCCTAAAAAAAAGATGCAACAAAAATATTCTTCATATTCTCATTTTCCCCTTTTCTTTTTTTAAAAAGAGAAAAGAAAATTTCATATCTGATGATTCAGTCATCTGCTTGTCTTCTGCTGAAGCTGCTAGTAGTATGGCAGTAATGATTGCAATTTGAGACATGCTATAGGACTTATTTCATATGAATGAAACAATTTCAGGATATTAGAAATATATAAGTACTCCAAGAACTGAAGGTTCTATCATCTCCAGCTGATTTTGGGAAGTGTTTAAAACATGGAGGGGGGGGGCAGGGGAAGAAGGGCAGAAATCACACTGCAAGTTCAGCATCATCTCTTAGAATGTAAAAAAATATTTTAGATAAAAATCTTTCACTTAAGCTGGGGGTAGAGCAGAACAACAACGTGCTAAGTTGCACATTCTTTTGTCCTACCTGTCTGATGTTACAGAACTATTCCGCCTTACAGGGTTCTCAAAACATCTTGAAGTCCTTCTGTTCTCTCTGATCACTGCTTTTTCTGCTGGCATGCCCCAAAAATTTATGATTGGCAAAGCTTACTGAATGCTTAGCAGTATTGACATCAGATCCCAGTCAATTTCCAAAGGGAATGACAAAAACATGTTACATGCTGAACACTGGCAGATCTTCCTCCCTTTTCTGAGCACCAGTATGACGGACGGGAAGTATGCTACTACCATTCATTATCATCTATCCGCTTCCACTCCTGTTTGGTGATTTGAGGGGAAACATTATCAGAGTTCCTTTTTAATCTTGACAAAAAGAAACTACGGTATCCCTCATTGTCTAGGGAATTAACTATGGGAAAAAGAGTCTTGAGATAGCCAGAATCAGGCTAAATTTTTACAACACATCAGTTCATCACTTATCCAGTGTATCCTATTAACTCATATTAATGTAGAGCTGACCCTCCTCCTCCTTCACAAAATCCAGTAGAAGCTGTATCAAAATAGTACTGGTTACATTGTCTGAAGTCACTCACCTGAAAAATTTCTACTCCTTGATTCGTGTCCTTGAAGCTGTCCGCAACAACAGTGTCCGAGCTGCTCAGGTATGGTTCCAACTATGCAAACAAAATCAAAACACAAATTTACACTTTATGTTTCACCTACAAAGGAAAGCAAAGCAAAACAAAACTCATTTTGTTTACTTTTGCCAGTCATATAACAGAAATGATTTCTGCAAACATGATCTGGCTGGGCAGATTTCAGTTTAAGATAATTTTGAGCACAGATTACTGTCCCAAATCACTGTTGCAGATACACCTCCAGTAATTACCAAGAATTTATGGGCTCACCTAGTGGTGAAGGAGAATACGGTCTTGAAGATCCTGTGGATAACCTGCGCCCAACACCCTGTGCAGTGTCTGCTGGTATTGGAGAACAGGAGCCCATCTTCACAAAGCCCATTGGGCTAGTATTTGAGCGTCTCACAACTGCAGCTCTAACAAGGTGAAAAGAAAGGTTACACACACCATAAAGTAACTGTGGTTCTTCAGGATAAGCTTCAGAATCCTCTAAAGCATGTAATAATCAATTAAACACTGAATTTTAATAAACTAATAAGGTAAACCTTCCACACTGAAAAAAACCAACATTTAATTCCATTTGTTCATACTGGGATTTTAACTTTTAATGCCATAATAGTTTGCTTAACTGGAGAAATTTAGAACAGATATCCCTTAGTACACGAATTCCTACTCTTCAGACAAGCCAATCAAATTTGTAATTTCACAACAGAGTGAAATACAATGCTGCAAACACCAGTTTTTGTGGTAGGAAAAGGAAGGAACTTATAACAAAAAGATATGACAAAAGGTTTCTAAGGACTTGACCTGGCATACAGGTCACAAATTTAGAGAGGATTACTCAAAAGAAAGATCCTTCCCACATGCAGCAACAGTTATAAAATCAAAGATCCTGAAAAACCCAAAGAATCATTCTATTTTTTAAAGATCACCACTTTTAGGTAGTCTGTTTCTTTGACTTTCATCCTCCCAATCCTGTCTGTCTTATGGTCTATAGCAAGAGCATCACACTGAGGCTTTGCATTGAGACAAATTGGTTAACCAGCACACCAAAAAGTGTTCCTTGATATTCTATGGAACAACGCATTCATCTCATCACTAATGTGTGAAAACAAAATGTAACTTATTACTGACATTCTAGTTCAAGATGTAATGCCACAAAATTCACAACAAGGAATAAAAAAGCAAGACTTGATCTTTTACCTTCTTGGTAACATTTGAGTGAAAGAACATGCATATTCGTCAATAGAGAAAAATTCCAACCACCCACCCAATGATCTTACTACAGATTCTGAGGGACTATTACTTGTTATTGTTAAAATGTCTCTAGCACAGTCTTGTGAAGAAAAACATGACATCAACAAGAAAGCATGGACATCTGTCAGGACACAAACACAAACTCGAACCAAGGAGTCAAAGCTCACCTTGGTGATCCGTGGGGATTTGACACAGGGCTGGCAGTGGAGGAGAGGTTCTGCTCAATACGCTGGTAATTCCGTAGCTGAGTGGGAACTGGAATAGGTGCCGTTTCACTGCGGGGCGATACTGAAGGCTGACAATGCCTGAAGTTGGAAGGCATTGAGAAAGGAGATGAATACAGGTAGGTAGCTCTTTCTGTAAACTGTACCATTGTCTAAATTCCAAGAAAAATCTGAGAAGCAGGTAAATAAACTAATTCTGTACTTCCTGCACGCAGTATAACCTTAGCTTGTCCAAATCTAGCTGTAACACTTCACAGAGAAAGACAAAGAACCACTTCTAACTAACCAGCTTTCTTACACTGACTAGTATCAGACTGAGCTGAGAGGGCAGTACCAGCTGAAGCCGTCTGTCATGCATCACCGCAATCCGCCAATCCCTGGGACTTCCTGCCTGTCAGCCTGCTCTGTTTATCACATTTCAAAATAGCATTCTAGGAAAACCCACCGCGTTAAGAACAGGAAGTTCAGCAGCGAGGCTGGAATGTGTACAAAAGCCACTAAAGCACAGTCAGAGATATCCTAAGAGACACAGTGAACTTACGAAAAGAAAACATGTTATGTAACCAACTCCTGACAAAGTGACCAAAACCACACACCTGAACATTAATCCGCAGACCTCAACTGCAGATTAGCATTACCCAAGTTCAGCTCAGTGCCAGTGACCTGGCTTACCTCCGTGTTCCAGCTGATAAGAGAAATCAAACCATTGCAACGTAATCAGTTATCAACACTTTTAAAAGAATATGGAACTATGCTGAAATAATTGCAAACTAAAGGGCTTTTTGGAAAACAATCAGCTTAGTATGTGGTCCTTTATTTCCATCTCTTCAGAGAATGGAAAGGCAAAGAAGGGAAATTATTAGAAGAAATGTGAATAAAAAAAGTTCCACCACTCTTGTCATAAGCTCTAGAAAAAAAGTACTTACAGCACTCACTGTTTGGCTACTGTTGAACACAAATCTGGATTTCTGATTCTATTTGTCCCATTCCCTTTATTATGACTAGGAATGAAATACTACTTGCTAATACGCATAGTCTTTCCCCAGCAAAAGGAAGAAGTTTGTCCTTTCACTGTCACCTAGTTACTAGATACTACCGAAAAATATGGAAGTCAGCTTGAATAGACCTGAATAAACCCGTACTGACGTTCTTTAGCAGCCTCATCAGTTTTACCGAATTCAAACTCATACTTGCAAAGTTCCTCAGCTGTGCGTTAAGGAAGTCCTAAGCCTGGCATACCACAGTGGCCAGCCTGGAGAAGACAGAACAAATCTGTAGCTGTGGCCGCACGGTAGGAGGAAGGCCTGAAAGCATCCATGCAAAGAGAAGGCCTCAACAAGCGAAACCCCCGCAAACGCAGCGGGCAGCCTGCGAGGATTAACGCGCCAAGCCGAGGCGGCGCAGGGAGGCTCCGCAGCCCGACCTCCCGCAGAGGAGAAGCGGCAGCACCTGCAACAGTGCCACTGCGGTGGGTATGGAGGTGATTTTTATAGGGCTTAGCCTGTGAAATGGCTTCCCCTGCTCTCACACAGCTTTGCAGGTAGATTTGAGCAGGCCTTGTGTGCTGTGAGCTAGCTGGAAGCAGCAATGCTGTGTTAGCATGGTGCCGCGGTGAGACAGTACTTGGTCTTCCTTCCATCAGGGCTCCCCAGCTCAGGCCCAGAGTGCTCTGATCAGTCATCTTCTAGTCTGATGTGGTTTGTAACTGATTAGAGAAAGATGCTCTATAGACATGTGCAGAGTTATGGGCAAATCCCATTTCTGTGGGATCTAGAGAGCAAAATAACTATCTAACCACATAAGAATGAACTGCCTCCACCTATTTTGCCTGTTCTGACCAGAGCCTGAGAAGTGTCACAGCCTCTTGCACTTGCCATAAAGTAATGTAACTGTGGGTACAATTCATCATTTGATGAACTAATCAGAAAAACTCACTGTTTTATAGCGAATAAGGACTTTTTTTTGAAAACCACCCACTATGAAATAACATTTCTCAGCCTGAAAAAAGAACAAAAGCAGCATCCTGTAGAATCAGATACACACTCTGCTTCCTTCAGACCATGTCTGAAGCAGCCAGTTAGTCACCAGATTTGCTCAATCAATAACCAGATCAAACTATTACAATACTGAAAGTATGAACACAGGGCACTTGTTTCTAATCACACAACCATTTAACTCTTATCTTGCTACTGTACAAAGAACACAGCTATATTTTTATAAAATTCTAAAAACTGTCTATAACAACTTAAAATAGGAAATTATAAGGTATTTATAAAAATTTGGACATGGACATTCTAGAGCAAACAGGTCTTTAAAAGCCAAACCATCCACATTATCTGCCCTTAAAGCTAAGGCTAATGCTTTCTTAATAGACCATGTCAGCAAATTACACAAACTGCTTTTTTGATCAGCATGAAGTAGCAAACTTCTCTTAGGACAAGCATTTCTAAACAAATTATGCTGACTCACAGTTCTGTAATAGTAGCATAAGCCGAAAATACAGCCAACATCACACTTATTCCCCCTTTGGCCATTCATCCTCTTTTTATTTTGTCCTGAAAACAGTAAGAAATGCATTATTTGGTCAAATGACAAATGTAACCCTCCTGTTTAGATATTAAATGAATAGTTAAACGTTGTGCTTTACATTTTCCAGTAAAGAAAAGTTCCTAGGTAGCACTGATGAATACCAATTTTATTTCAAACCACTGGAAACTGTCTCCATCCACACAAAAGAAAGGGACCTTATTAACAGCCCTGCTGATGGAAAAGCTGCAATACACACCCACTTTATCATGTGGTTTCTTTGGTATTTTGTGAGACAAAAATGCCACATTAATGGTAACAGCTTCTAGAGAGCTCACACCCAATTACCAAACACAAGACAATCCAGCCACAAGACACACATCCATAGGAAACTCGGTATTGTAAGTTCCTCTTCTCACACAACTTCTGAAAATGTATACTGTATTCAACATCTTGACTCGCTAAATGAAAAACATGCTGTATTTCATAACACCAAAGGGACAGACCAGTTCTCTCTCTGAAGTTTCTGCTTTTCATCAGTTCAAAATTTAAACAAAAGAACACTCTATATACAAAAGAATACTCTGCTTCAAGGAAATCCTTTTGGGATGCATCTGAGCTGGAAGTTAGCTACACAACCATCAGCCCCTACAACACATTAAGTGTAGACAGAAAGCCTGGAACGATATCCTAGTTTCTATTTCAATTCACTTTTCAGTAGTCATTCACAATAAAGATACAAATATAGAAGGGAACCTTTTAAAAAGAGAGGAAGTAAGCCTTCATCACACACCTGTTAGCTGTACCAGAAGCAGTACTTCGAGATGAGGCTGAGGATGGTTTCTGTACAGTTCCTGAGCTTCCAGAAATAGTTAATGGTGACTGCCTGTGAAAACAAGAAACACTGTCAAAAATTCTCATACAAGAAAGAGTATTTGCTTTCCAACAAAACTTTCTGAATTCAAGCTGTTTACACATTCATATTAAATTCAATTTGGCATACTAATCTTTAAGAAAGTCCACACACAGCAATGTAAACCCATCACTGCCAAACACCCAGCAACCCCTTCTAAAGCTGCAGTATCAGTTTTAGAATATGAGACTTCTTTTGGATAAAGCTCAGCACACCTACCCTCCACACATCAAGAACTCGCTCGAAGCCCGCCTGCCAGCTGCTCCCAATGGCATATCATCTACAACAAGCAGAAGAACACATTGAAAATCCACATCACAGTAGTATCTCAGAAAATATCTCCAATATTACTGTTGCAGAAATAGCCATTATTAATAAGCTTTTGTAAACACAAAAATTTTCCACAAACTGCTTTGTATATGAAAATACCTCAGATATGACTTACAATAAAAACATAGTCAGAGAAAATAGATCTTTAACAACGGTTTATTCCCTCCTCCCCCCCATACTAACAGTTTTGAAATAAAATCCACTATTTGAGGTTACAAGGTATCAGCATTGGGAAACTTACAATAGTGTATTGCAGAAACACTTCAGAGATCAAGGCACTAATTTATTCAAATATACAACATGAGTTGGTGGCACTATGTGGAAACCAGCTGACTGGCTTCACAACAGCAAGTCAGGTTTGGAAGATGCCATAAAACAACAGCGTGCTAAATCCAAGTCTGTCTACTGTACAAGTCAGATCTGATGCCTAACCTTTCCTGTTAAGCATTTATTGCGTTTTAGCTGCACTGATTTATTATCTAATGTTCTACAGCATGGACTGTTCAGTTAGTCCAGAGGTCACAATGTGTCTGCCTCCACTGAGAGATTCCTCGGGTTTCTTATCAGCCATTGTTTACTTTTTGTTCATTTTTTTTCTTGTGACAGAACACCAGTGTTTTTCAAATGACTTTGGTATTATTGAACTCTCTGCCTGCATCATTGGCATGTCTAGCAACTTAGTAGAAGGTGAAAACATCCCTAGGATGCATAGATACTGGATAGCCGCGCTTCAAAGAGCGATCAAACTGAAAAGTTCTCAGTGTGAATTAAGATACATTTAGAGGAAAAAAGAAAAAGCTAAGCAATAACAGGACATGAAGGCATGCTACAAGTGGAAAAGTTTTAAAATGCAAAATTAAGGAAAGTTCTTCAGATCACTTACATGAGTGATCTGAAGAAATGTTGTGTGGGACAAGAACAAAGTCATCTGTGTCACAAGAGGAGTTCTTGCTACTGGTACTGGCAGAGTCTTTAGACACTTGAAGATAGTTAGGAGGACCCAACGGAGGGGAGGACAAATTTTCTTCTTGAATATGCTGCATGTCTGGCAGAGACTGGAGAAGAGGGAAAAAAGAAAAAAAAAAAAAAAAGTAAAAAGCAGCTGTAAATCCAGTGATTCAGAATGTAGAATTGCTTTTTTTAAAACTATAAATCTTCCAAAATAAGAATCGTCACTAGCTTTTGCACATCCTGTTGAAAAGGATGCAGGGAATTTTGGATTAAGTTTTAAAAGTAAGTTGTATTTGAATGTGGAGACTTCAAATATCAAATAATCTTGTAACGTCAGTTTGGACAGCTCTTTATTAAACTGGCAGTGTATTTTGTTGAGTGCTATTTAATCAATCATTCCTGATGATACAAATGTACCTCTTCTAAAAAACACATTATTCTGATACGAACTGTTGGCTTTCATTTAAAGGACCTTGAACCACAAAGGCCAGTTTAAGAATTATCTGTACCATTCATCATGCTGCAAGCCATATTAGCAGACATAAAGATTTGTTACTCTAATATTTGATTTTTTTTAAAACAAATAAAAAACAAGAACCCCTACAAAACACAAGGAGAAAGAGAAGACTAAAATGTTCTATCAAAGGACAGTAGCATTCCTTGCTCTGCATTCTTTAACATGATAGTTTACACTGTCCTAGAATTGAAAGATTGAAAATTCAGTAACTCTTGCCTAAAACACTACAGAAAATATTTTCGAGAGACTGTTGTGAAAGAAACAGAGAACTTACCGGAGGAGAAGCAAAACGACACGAAGGAGAACTACCACAGGAACTGCCAGAGACTGAGCCTGTGTATGTGGGCACTGGTACAGGACAAGCTGGAAGAAGAAAATCCAGGAGGAAAGGAACAATGGAATTGAACATTCTGAAAGGCTGAATTTCAAACAAATTCACTTCCTCACTGATTTGCTTTCATAAACTCTTATACAGCTTATAATCACAGCACATTCTTAAACATACCAAGGTTTTTAGTTTAAACATCAAAGGAACTGGTAAATAAGTATCACATTTCAGGACATCATAAAACAAAAGGATTCAACTCTTTTAGGCTTACAACAGAGCATAATGGTCAAACTCAGGAAAATGTCTCAAAATACTCACTGATATTGGCAGGTTTCCGCTCCTCCCCAACATTTGCCATTTATATAAGCAAGTGAAAAAACAAAACTACTTACACTTTTTGACTGTTGAAACCTGATCCAGGAAAGGGTGGTTGAAAAATGCTTCTGTAGAACAAGAAACAATAACTAACATGAGTTAACGTACAGACGACATGGAACTTGAAGCCTATATTGCAGATGATAAATCATTGCTTTTCCTGAATCAGTATTTCATTGCCAGAAGGTGAAGGACTTAAAAGACTAAAACCTTTCTTTATGTTACATGTTGCAACAGCATTTGGAAAGGAAACGCAATCAACTGAATAACTTCAAAGCAAGAGCCAGCAAGGTAAACCAAATTGGATTATTAAAGGACATCATATGACTGGGTTTAAGGATCATGTACAGTAGAAGCCTTCTTCTAGTCATCATAAAATTAGGTTCTCTATATTCAATATGGCTTAGTTCAGTTCTACTTTGTTTTTCAAAATAATGAGTATCTTTTACTTCAAACACTAAATATTTCCACTTCGACAGTGCCAGTATTTTCCCCCAAGGACTGATGTTAACTTATTTTTGAATTGGTTAATGCTGCTCCTTAGGTGGCCAAAGATCAAAACAGAGCAGCAGCAATTCTCCTTCCTTCTTCCCAACAGCAAAACATTGCCCGGGCAGATGCTTCACAGTTTAGGGCAGAATTACATAAATTTTCTTTAACAGCTTGTTCAGTTAACTTGTTACTGTTTCAACAACGGAAGCATTTCTTTTGTTTGTAATTGGGTACACAGAGATGCACTTAATTGACTTAGTGCATCCAGCTGGCTAACAGTTTGTATGGCGGATTTCATTCTGCAAGAAGAGACTTTCAGCTAACTAGGGAAAATTGAGGGATGGTGGAAGCTAGCTGCAGAGCTTTGTGAACTATAATGTTCTAGCAGTTGAGGAAAAACAATACTGTTCATTGGACCTAAGCAAATAACAAGAAAAAAAATGAAGCAGAGGCCTGCAGTCTCTCTTCCTTCAACACTTTCTTCAATGACCTGATAAGGAAGAGAAGCTAGCTGTAATGCACGAACTGTATAATGATTAACTTTAATAGGAGGATCAGGTGTTCTCGAGCTTTTGTACAACACCTGCTGTTCTACTTTATATTGCTACAAGATCAGCAAGATTTCCAGTGCTATTTTTACTTTAACAACAAGCAACTGTGCTCAGTTATACACTCTCCCTTTCACTCCCTTTGCTAAGCACATTCCAGAGCAGCCCCTTTGAGGCCCTTCAGTGGCTCGGCCAAGGGAAACATGACTTTCATCACTACCAGTCTGCTTTGTATTTTTCTTTCTAAGCACACAGTCCTCCACTACTGTAAAGGATACAGTAAGTTTCCCCTGTTTGAAGAAACTTAAGGATCAGCATACACAAAGAGCAAGGTGAAAGCGATTACTCAAAGTCTGCATTTGTGATATATCAATTCTTCTACACACACAAATTTTCAAATCAACAACTGAATACTGTCACTGTCATATAGGAAATTTCACCCAAATATCTTCAGTTTCTTCTGGATCTGAAGGGCAGCTAAAGTTTCCAAGAAGGGCAACTAAACCAGTTTATTTCAGTCATGTCCACACAAAGAAATCCATGCCTAATTCTCAGAAGAGCAATACCTTGAATTATGCTGCTACTAATATTTTAAATTTCAAATTATTCCCCTAAAATTTGTTTGCCATTTCTTGAGCAAAACATAGTAGAAATTGAGAAGGAAAAAAAAAAGTAATCTGGAAAGTCTTAAGCATCTAGTGAAGAAGCAAAAAGCCTCTGAATCTTCTTATTTCTACAACCTAACAAATATGAAAACTTAGTTTTCTTACCACAAACACACAAGAACCATATGTGATAACCATTTGCATATTTCAGTACCACATCAAATCGCAGCTTGCACGTATAACTAAATAGCAATGTTCCAGTTTCACAAGCAGAAACCAAACTGAGATGTCTCAATTTTTATTGTGACTCACCCTAGGATCTCAGCATCTAAGAGCTTGTAGATTGTGGTAAGGAAAAGCTAGGCCTTTTCTACAAAAAGAGCCTGAAGAGACTCCACAGTTTAAGCTCTTTCATCCCATTCCATAGATTATCATGATAGATTCACCTATCTTGTTGCTAAAACAAACCTCAATATAAAATGCATTGTTATTGATAGAAAGTTAACTTTAGCTAAATTAACTTTAATTAGCTAAAAGTTCAAAATTAACATTTCTCGGGAGCCATGATAAAATCACAACCACCAACAGGGTAGTAATTCAAGCACCTACCACAAATAATATGTCATATAGATGCAAGTAGAAAGAAGTGACCAAGACTTAACTTTTCAGTTATCATATTAAGAAAATGCTGCCTTGATTTACATTAAAAAAAAATACTTTAGTAGGAACAGCTAACAAAAACAGCAGCAACAAAAACTCCCTTCAAAACTGAAGTAACAGACAATCCAGTCAGTACAAAGCACACACAAACCTAAACTCTACTCCTGACTGATTTTGAAGAGGAAATGGTTCTAGCCATTCTGAATGAGTCAATGGTACTGATTTGACAGTCTTGTAATCTGAAGAGGATAGAATATAATGTTCTGCAATCAAAGATCTCCAGTGAAAGAGGAAAAGCCAAACAGCAGTAAACTGGAGCCAAACAACTCCACTTTTGTTAAGGGACTGCCAGCCTAGCATGCACTAGGCTTAGCATCCCAACTAATCAAAACGCAGCCCCCTAAGCAGGGATTGCAGTAATCGAATAGCATGCTAACTTTAGTCAAGGTACAGTAAAGATGCTGACCAAGTTGCAGGGTAAGTTTCCTCTGGAGTTACACACAGGAAATGTAAAGTGTACACTTGGGGGATACTCTCATTTGTGATGGATGTGAAGCCATGCGTGTTTTCCAAAGACTCAGATTTAAACCTTACTCCTGTTTCAGAGGTTGACTGAGAAGTACCTCCAAAACTGTGGCCTAAAAAAGTTAAACTGACCATAGTTTTCTTGAGAAATATGTTAATCTCCCAGGTCAGATCCTAAGGAGAGAGACTCTTCCATGTGTTGTTTCCAAAGTCTAATAAAGATGGGGAAAACACACATCCCAGCTAATTTATCATACTTTAAGGAGTCCCTCACTGCTTGTTTTCTGTATTAAAATACACGTGTGCCAGGAATGGCAAAAAAAACAAGCCAACAGTTTGGCTGGTTTGGCCAGTTTCCACTGGCCTGTGTGAAATACGTCTGCCTCATTTTCGCTTTTAAGTGAGGTAGCCAGATGTCCACATCACAGAATCAGCAAATTACATAGCATTAAAGTGACCCAGAGATAGGGTTCTTTCCCTCCAGCAATCTCTTTACAAACTGGGGAGGAAATATTCATTCAAAGCAATCAAAGAATTCTGTTTTTCAGGTGCCATACCTCTTCCTGAAAGCAAAAAGCATTTTCCACAGCCATCAAAATAAGATGCTTTGTTTTTTTAAAAAAAAATTTAGAACTCAAACAATTATCAAGATACAACTGTTGTTTCATTGCTTTTTGGCTTAAAAAATAGTGGAAATATTTCACTAAAATACAGAAGTCTTTAAAGCTAGCAATTTCTAAGCACAATAGGAGGAACTCACTTTGGCAAGTATGGACAATTTTGATGTTACATCTATTCCTCATTGCTTTCCTGTACATACACATATAGCTTCCAGGTCAAATTAGACACAAGCAATCTGTGCCATTAAACACTTAAGATATTTGTAATCTTCATGAGAAGATAACAAGGAGTAAACAATTTAAAGCAGCTTCCTAAAGTAGGGTTCTTCCATTATTTTTTATTACATTTCTGCAACCGAAATGACATGAAAATCAGAAATTTTTTCAGGCAGTTGGAAGCCAAAAGAGCATTTAACATAACAAAAAAGACCATGACATGAAATAATATGATGAAGACAGTTGCATCCACTGGAAAATAACCAGAGAGAAAAAGCCCTTTTCCTTAGTCCTTGTGCAAATTGCTACCATACCTCTGCTGGGCAGAGATAAAACCTCAGCTTGGCAGAGCAAGGTTTTAGTTGAAGACATTCCCCAATGGTTACAGACATGCAGATACTGGAAGAGAAATGCTATAGCGTACGATCCTGTAATGTCACTACTGTTTCTTATGTTTCTAGTCATTAACTTTCCAAATGCTTACAAGTACACAATGATTACAAAAATGTTGTTTCTTGGAAACTACGAGTTGCATGTGGGGCATTTGAACTTTACAATCTTGTGTCAAGGAGTAGGTGTTCCACATCAACTGCTTTTGGACTTGAATAGAACACAGAAGGAAACAGAAAATTTAAAAACGAGTTATCCTGTCTCCATAACATTCAGTTACCACCACCTTTCTCCATGAACTAACACTGGGGAAGGAAAAAAGCACTTGGAAGAAGTGAACCCATCTACATTTCACAACTCAACCACAATCAAAGTCATACTTTACATATACCACTTACTGACTGACAGCGGTTACCTAATAGGGTTTTTTTGGCTACTCTATCTCCTTCACGACAACAGGAAAGAAAAGAAAGATTTCACTTTGTGTAATTGGCTGAAGACAAAGTCAAGACAGTTATTCTGGCTGCATAACAACAAAAATCAAGAGAGAAAAACGAAAGTTACATACCAAAGTCCATCCTATCTTTTTGGTTTCTTTGAAGCAAACCCAACAGCAGGTCAGCCAGATAAGCTGATGTTTCCCTAGGAATACTGCACACAGAAGGAAGCAAAACATAAATTACATTTCTATTAACTACCCAGGAAGTCAACATTCTGTCATGTCCCCAAGTCTTCACTACACACACTCAACAGCCTTAAGACACTTTCAACTCAGCAAGGTAGAACAAAGGCAAAATGCAACATGAGCCACAGATATTGTAATCTTCCCTGTCAAGTAAGTGACATCAAGAATTTTTATCAATCCCAGGCACTCCCAAAGATGAAAAGAAGTGTTAACAAACATAAATGAAGGAAAGGTCATTGTGACATACCTAGGAATCAAATTCCTGTTCTTTTCATAAAACATTCTCAAGTCTTGAGGACTATTGGCCTGTCAAATAAAAATGAACATTAACTAAAGCTCAGTTTAAGGCAGAAAATAGCTTTCTTATCTATGCACACACAAACAGGAGGTTTTTGCAGAAGGGCATGAAGGAGAAAAATTCAAGCACAGCAGTGACTTCAGTTCTGAATATCCTTATACATTTGCTCAGGAATAAACACACTGATCTAACAAAGACTTAATTCTGAACAACCTCTGCTTTGGTATCCTCAAGCCACCTGGCCTTTGAAGCACTGATACTACATTTGGGGCATCACTCCTTACTTCTGCTTTCATCACTAGAAGGAAATGCTGAAAGAATTTCCATGACAATATAAATAGCAATAGAAAGAGCAAAGGCAAAATAAAGCATTACCTGAAAAGGTGGTTTTCCAACAAGACACTGATAAATCACAGTTCCTATGCTCCACAGGTCTGCTTTAGCATCGTAGTGTTGAGACATAATCACTTCAGGGGCCTGAAATTACAGAAGAATCTCAGAAGGTAAAACAAAAAAACCCAAAGCCATAGAAGTACAAATTACACAGTTTGTCTGTCACATCAACTTCAGAGCAGTATTAAGAGACCAATTTGTTGAAAAGAGTAAATATTTTAAGGTAAAAGTAACATTTTAGTCTGCATCATTATACAAATTCAAAGGCAACAACTGTATTATATTATCTAAAATGAAAGCTATGTTTTAGAAACATAGGCTGGAAATGTTGATGTTCTAAAGAAACAGACTAACAATTTGCATGTATGGAAATAATAGGTAGGTGTTACTTGATTAATGCAGTCCAATTTGTGGGCAAATAACCAAGCTCTTCACAAGCAACACCATTATCACCATTTTACAGGTGGGAACACCAAGACAAAGGAAAGTGAAATGATTTTCCTATGACCATACAGCAGGTTAGTGGCAGTGCCAAACAGCTCAAAAAATTAAAAGTGATTAACTCTAAATTGTTTAAAAAACACAAACAAAAAACCACTCATGTGTGAGAGAATACATTAAATAACTGGAATGGAAACATCAAATCATTTTCTAGTATAAAGGATCTTCTAGCTTGTATTCCATCATCTTCTACTTCTCTAGAAAATGGAAAAAGGACAAAGCCTATTTCAGGGAAAAAAAAAAAGAAAATAAAAAGAAGCTTGTATAGGGTAATTAACTACTTTATGAGCCAAAAAATCGATCCTGAAATGTATCACCTATTTTGCTACGATTTTTCTTCCCTATAGTGCTAAGGAACATTCAATTTCTCTCTCATTCTTTTCCATTTTAACAATTGTGATCTCCAAAGAACAAGTCAATAGATGCTAGTAAAAATTCGGAAACGTGAACTGCATGCCACTCCTAATACTTCTGAAGCAACAACAGGCATTTGCCCTCTGCAAACAGTAAATTATTTCATTCTGGTAACAGAATGCTTTAGATAAGCAACATAATCTGAAAAATAATGTTACTTACCATATACATAGGGGAACCACATAGAGTTGCAGCCATCATGTTGCTATGCAGATAACGAGCAAAACCAAAGTCAGCTATATAAAGAAACACATTTGTCAATGACAAGAAAGATAATTTTCTACTTTTTACAGTCTAGAAATGATCTTTTATTGAAATCTGATATAATTGCCAGTCAGAGAGAAAAAAGGTATAATATATAGCTAACTTTATGGAATAGCAAAAATCTGTGTTATACACTGAAAGAATGCATCATCTTCCAAACAGCAAGCCAAGAAACAGCAGTGGCATAATTTGTACAAGCTGCCACTCAGCCAGCTCTCCAGCTGCAGAGTATGCTGTCTGGCGTCAGCAGGAAAGGATTACAGCCAGTGGCTAAATATAAATGGTTCATTAAGAGTGATGAATATAATCTGCTTCAGTTAAATCACACCAGGTAAAAGTTTAAGAAATGAAGTTTTCAGATGCCTGAATTTTCACACAGGCAATAGGATCTGAAACTATCAGGTAAGGAAAGTAAAAGAGGAAGTTTTGTCTCATATAGACCATGGAGGAATCACTCCAAAAGATGGAGTGATTTTGTTGAAATAGACCTCAAATCTTGCACAAGCACACAAAGAACCTGTTAAAAGTGAGGTCTTTTTCAACGGGCACTTAACAGACAGAGCAATGAGAGATCAAAATTCCTGAAGTTTAAGAGGAGAAGCTTGGTAGTATTCTGAACAGCTGATATCTCTTCCCAGTTACAATGCCAAATCTCCTTCTCCCCAAAATAGGTCATAACCTACATTTCTAAACCTTTCAAGAAACCCATGGGGGTGGGGGTCATCTGGAACTGACTGACATCTCATGCATACTTTTTTGAAATGTGCTGAAGGACAAAGTCTCAAAAATTACAGATTTAGATCCAATTAAAATATTAGAAAGATCAGCTTGATAGGGTTTTTATTCCTGCAGATTTAATCAAAAAGGTCTTTATGACTCAAGTTTCTTTATACTGAAAAACTGCATTGCAGCATAAAGCTCATTCTTCTGGTCTTACTGTCTGATTTGCATCAGTTTAATACACAGAATCAACTCCATAGCCACTACATCCTCTATGCTTTAACTACTTTTGAGTACTGAAACAACCAATGGTGATGATTTACCTTTAGATGTGAAAAGCATATTTACCTATTTTGATGCGTATGCCACTGACACTTGACTTCCTACGACTTGCGTAAGACAACAAAATGTTCTGTGGTTTAAGATCTCTATGAATGATTCCTTTACTGTGCAGAATACGCATAGCTGCTGCAATCTGCTGAAGGAACACTCGGATGGTATCTTCACTAAGAGTTCCTTTAGCTGAAAGGAATATATACATTAGCAGAGATGAGAAAATAAATATTATCTTTAGACAAAAAGCAATACACTTCACAGTAATCAACAGCGAAAACAACGAAGACAATCAAATCATAGTGAGATCTATTCAAAACAATTCTGTTTCCCATATTTTTCTATAAATGTATACTCTAATTGTATATTTATCTCCATAGTTTTACCCTAGTTTCAGTACTCTAAATAATCTGTTTTTACAATAGTTCATTCAATTCAGTAGCATAATTATTGTAAAACTTCCCGATTACCATATAATTTTAAGTCCTCTAAGAAGGCAAAGAACCACAGAAGTCATGAAAATAAAACTCCACAATTTATAGTATTAACAGTATGTATGATCATGTTACAACCTGAAACTTCAAATCTGTTTTTTCTTTAAAAAAGTTGTGTGGATGCAAATAACCACTCTGATCACAGATTTCATCCATGATAAAACACATTGTAGTTTTTCCTTTCAGAATGTATTTTTGAAAGTCTCTTCAGAATATATTAGCTCGATTCTGCAGTCTGAAAAAGTACTAAACACAGGTGCTGGATTACACCATATGAGTCTTTCCAAGATTTTAATGGGAGGTGAATTAAGCTTTTAATATACACAGTTACCATAACAATAGCTGTTCACAAAAAGACTCATTCAACATACTGTAGACGTAAAGGCAAAGAGAAAAATAAAAATGTTCACCAGAAAAATAGGAAGATTAAAATAATCTGCTCAAAATTTTAAGAAGAATCAACTTGCCATGATTCTGTAACTTCTGCCTTCACTTTGGGTAGAGCCATGCTAAAAGGTGAAATCTCTATTGAGCCCAAAACTCCTCTTAGTACAAAAGCCCCATCATATAAGTAATTCAATATATTTTTAAGGTCACATCTTGGAAAAGAAAGCAGGTATAATCAGGAGACAGGGAACAGCATCCAAAACTATGATTTTAAATACAGGAACTAAACAACTTTTTCACTATGCTACTTCTGGTAGATAACTCTTTTCTCTTATACACAAATAAGGGAACATTACAGTCAAGAAGCAGTGACAAAAACATTTTCTGCCTACACATTATTTTATTCACTTTTATGCTTCATTTGTGGGGTTTATTTTTAATTACAAAGCGATATTTAAAATAACTTAGAATTATTTTTAAACAAATGCAAAATCTTATTTCTTCTTGCAGTATAAAAATTTGTTTTTCAAGTTCCTGGAGTCATACATAAAATGCAAACAGCACTCCGCTGATGACCTTGACTAGAGACAGGATACAACACTAAACAGTGGTCTGTCCCTGTACAAGACTTTTCCCCATTAGTTTGAAGAAAACCACTGGAAAGGCTATACAAGAGAGACAAGTGACAGCAGTGCAGCTCTTCAAAAGAAATGGGCTTTTTTCCCCCCCTAAAAGAAAGCAGAGCAACCAGCAAAAAAATTGATGTATGCTCAAAGCAAGGGATGTGATACAACCTAAAACCTGCAATGTGTAATTCTGCCATTTACAATTGGAGCTTTGGTATTTTGAAGCAGTTGTCTACCCAGCCTTCCTAGTGCTAAGACCAAAGAGGCATCACAAAACGTGATCAAATATCCTGAAAATTAACTGGAATATGCCCAGAAAGTTTTGACATACAAGAGTGTACTTTCTTTCCAAATTACGCCTTTGGAAAGGAAGAAAAGGAAGAAGGATAGTTCCAGTTCCACTACATACCCGCACATCTCTGTATAATGGGAAACAACCTTACTTTATGTGAACGCAGTGTCCCTAGCATTTGTTCAAAACTGTTCTTATAAAGCAGCTAATGTAGAACTGATTAATGAATTCAATGAATCTTATAATGAGGGTACTCTAAGATCACAATGGGTGAAAAAACATTATAGAATTATAGCCATTCCACACATAGGAAAATAAAAGCATTCAAAGCGCAAGCAAGATCTCAGAAAAATACTGATGGATTACATAACTACAGACTATAAACATGTGATGCAACAGCTTCCTAACAGGGATATATAGTAATCAATTACCTTGTAAGTAATCTGCCAAATCCCCACCATTGCAGTACTGTTAAGAAAAAAAGTTTTTACTCAAAACACAAGCACTGAAATACATGAGAATTTTAACTTTGTAATTTTTAATTAAAATTTGAAGATCCTTTCTAGTTATTTGTCTTAATACTGTTTTGTCAAATATTTATGATTTATTCAAGGTGTAACATTTCATTTATACTTTCAGTTTCAAAAAAAAACTACACTGAATAATTCACTAAAAAAATACTGATGAATTTAGTACTGCATATGAAATCAATGATCCAGTTTTCAGAATTACTTATTTTAGCCACAAAAGAACCTTGACCTGCTGCATACTTTTCTTAAGATATTTGTCCAAAAATCACCTTTTAAAATCAGCCAGAGAGAAATATACATTGACACATACCTCCATTACCAAAAAGACAGAATTAGGCATTTCCTAAAAGAGAAGGAGAACAAGTCCCATTTATGAATATGACAAGACAGAGCCTGGAATACTTGCATTAACCAAGTGTAACACACAGTTTTCAATCAACTGACAGACCTTACATTAAAGGCACTATTCTGATGGTAGCAAATACTAAGTTCCTATAATTAAAAACTGCACATTTTAAAGAGGCATTAATAAATACATAAAAAAAAATTACCAGACAAAATTCTGATCATTGAAGCTATCCCTTCAAAGGGCATCATACAGTAAATAGTATCAGCTTCTGGCGTATTTTGCTCCCTCAGCTTTCAATTGCCTCAGACTAATCTCTCTACTAATATAACCTCTATATTAAGAGCCCCTACTAATCAGCATACCTTTGCTCCCACAGATCACTGAAATGAGTCAGTAATGGGATAGTAATATTTAGTCATAAATACACTGGATACAATTCAAAATTAAAAGCAAGACAAATTCAGCTATGAAAACCAGTTCCCTACAGCAGGAATTCCAAAATGAATGTGCGGAGGAATTTCTTCCCTGTGAGAGTGACGGAGCACTGGACCAGGTTGCCCAGAGAGGTTGTGGAGTCTCCTTGTCTGGAGATATTCAAGGCCCGCCTGGATGCAACCCTTTCTAACGTGCTCTAGGTGACCCTGCTGAGCAGGGAGGTTGGACTAGATGGTCTCCAGAGGTCCCTGCCAACCTTACTGATTCTATGATTATGTTCCTTGCTTCTTGGCAAAACAGCTTTGATTCTGCCATGTGAAAAACTGCAGGTCAATCAGAAATCACAGAGCAGTTTGTTACATGTCTGAAATAAACTTTGGATCCCCCAATGCCCTATTTTGCAGGGTACTTATTTTAACATTCTTGCATATTTTTTTAAATTATCTATCTCAATGAGTCACTGGCAGAAACCCGTCCCTATCATGGACTTAATACCTTACAGCAAAGATATAATTTAATACAGCAGTTCTATTAAGATTTTCTCATGCACCGACCTCTTTTGACCTATTTGCAACTTGCATTTCCTCTTATAACTGAGTAAGAGTTACTGAAAGACATGTCAGCTATAATTCTAGTTATAAATTTTCTACATACTTCATAAAATGCAGTGAAAACTTCTGTGCTTAAACCGGACTGTTACAACAATATTCATCTTTTTATAAACATTTGTTTTGTGTCAGGAAAGAAAGAAGTCTGCCTATAAATACACCAATAATTAACATCAAGTTTTCTACAAAATCTCTTGCATAAAATTTTTCTGCTGTGCCTACAAAGCTGAAGGTGCTCAGAGATTTCAGACAACCTAAAATCATTTCCCCTCTCTAAACTGAGTGGGTAAGAAAGAAAGCAAAGAACACAAAGAAAACTAGAGGGAGAAACAGGCAAACAGATACTACATAGGACGATGTTTTAGTTAAACGGTACACTGATGCAGTTTTCACTTTAAACTGAACTTAAGCACCAGTTGTTTGAGAGTTTGTGGGAAAACATGTTTTTAAGATACTTGAAGAGAGTGAGAAGGCATACCAGACAAGGTCAGGCATGTATCACATTTGGAAGCAGACTTTAGTCAGTCCAACTATATTCTGCAGACTCCTGCCAAAAAAGTCAAGAGACATTGCAGGGCAAAACAAAAGCTGTGAACTTAACCATCTTTCTCAGTGTTCCTTTAAAATCTTAGCACATGTTCAATTTGAGCACACCAGCAAGAACTACCACAACAGAGATCATTTTCAATGGTCCACAGACAGGTCAGTATCAGCTAGGAAACTAAAAACAAAACAAGCAAACAAACTCCACAAGAGCTAACCAATAAAAACACTCCTGTACTTTGACTATAAGCCCAGAGCTGGATACAAAGGTGAATTGTGGGACTCTGATGCCTTCAGCAGATGCTCACCACAGGTCCAAAGTAGGGAAAACCAACTTCCCTGAACATCAACTACAACACAGAGTGCATGGACATCATAACCAATACGAGCAGAACTCTACCAACACATCATAGATACAGATATTCACTGAAGCTTCCAAGTTAGCAAGAATATATATTTAAATAAACATCAACACTAAGTCAAACCAGTTTTGTCTGGCAAAATTCAACAAAAGTGTAAGAAAAACGTGAGGAGGAGAGTCAGAGCAAAATGGCTTCATGAAAAAAGCCTGAAGGGGAAACTCTTAATGAAAAACTGAAGTTCAAACGATGTTATGCTACAAGAATTTAAAAAATAAAGTTTACGAGGGCTTTGAACAGTAAATTCTAAGGTACTGTCAAGCATTACTGCTATTTAAGAGATCTTTATTAAGAAGATACCTAATGCATACACTACAGCAAGAATAAACACTGTTTGAGATGAACTGGATGTTTTAAGGTTAATTGTACTAGGCCACTTCACTTTCTGGAAGCATTTACTTTAGCTGCTCTCATCTGTGTTCCAGAAAGGCACTTGAGGTTTTTTTCCAGCTCAGAACATCAAGCGTATTACAGACTTGTTTACATTTTGAAATCAGTTTCAAAGAAAGTAAATTTCTAGGAACATTAGCCAAGTCTGCTGGGAATGAAGAGCTAACTCCAACCAGTACAGAATATTAAAGCAGCAGTAGATCACATTTGGGAAGTCTCAGTTTTTCAATGTTTCTGGAACAGCTGCAGCCAACGTGAACATAAATTGCAATCTTACAAATGCCTCAAAATCTAGGTGCATTTTTATCAGAAAGTCAATACATTAAAGTAGAAAAAGACAAGTAACTGTAGATTACTCAAAATGCGTAATGACAAACCTTTTTTTCTTTCTACATTGCTCTTTTGCAAGAGAGTCTTCTGAAGAAAAAGTTCATCTTCTTTCAGAAAACCTAGGGATGCCAAGCAGCAACCCACATCTAGAATCACAGCATCTGAATAGTCTATCAGCACTGACTAAACTAATTCCAAATGCTTTTCATCATTTTGTCCAACAAAAACTAGTCTTGTATTTAGAAAAAAAGGGAAGAAGTCAGTACACCTGCTTCCACTCTCATCTCTGACATACTTGCTCTGACTCTAAATAAGCCCCTGATTCCTTTTTCCAACCTTGACAAGAGGAATCACCATTCCCTCAAACTGGAATCATACAAAGCAGTTCATTGTAAAATGCTCTGAAGTCTTTGGAACATTTGTTGAGGAATTTTCTCATACAAAACGAGAAAATAGAAAGCTATTAGCAGTTATCATTAACTTCTCTTTTGCTTCAAACTGCAATGCATCAAACCATACTCTAAGACTCCAGTTTATCAAACTGAGAATTCTGCCAACTGAGGATCACTTCACTTACAGGATGACGATGATATGCAAAGGAATAACACAGCTAAAAGCAGGGAATCTGTCTCTTCTCCAGTGACAAGAAGAAAGCTTAGCTAGTGGATATCCACCCAAACATAAAAGAAATAGAAGTCCCACAAAATTAGTGGCTCAAATACGCAATATACACTGCAGATAAACAGTAGCTTATGATAGTATGTAATGCTCAGCTCATGACAGACATTCAGTCATCACAGAACTAACAGAAACTGTTTTCTGGATTCCCTTGGAAGCAAAGTCCTTTCAAATGAAACCCTTCCCTTCAGAACCAGAGTTTATTATTTGTCCTATCATACTAGTCCTTACCTCTCCAGGTAGGAAAGCAGAATCTCACTACATGTGAGTCTATCACTGCTGAAGTCAAAGTAAAGACTGCACTGCAGTTATCTGACCACCCCCGCTGGACAACTGGAGAAGTGGACAGGGTCAGAGGGCCTGCAAAGGAAGACCGTGCATGCATACACCGAGGTTCAGCAAAAACAAGGCTGTCTTTAAACAGTTTACCCAGTCTCTTCTGCCAGCAATCCACTCCACGAAGGCAGGCTCTGACTACTACCTGTAGGTAATGTTATAAATTTAATCTTTAGTTTCTGAGAAACGTCGACAAATTGACAATAGAGTTAAAATTACAAACCCTACATTAAATATGCTCTCAGCATAATTTAAAATTATGTTTAAGACGACTTAAGGACTGAACTATTTATCAAACTCCCAAACTTCATCTGGACTTCTAAATCTCTCCAAATTAATCCCTTAATATTTAGTTCCTATAAAATTTTGATATTTAAAACCATTATTAGTGTTATTTTGAAACTAATTTGTATAATCTAGATTTGTATAATCTAAAATCAAGTGCTTGATTTGATAGTCTTTCACAGTTATATTTTTACTGAAAATACAGAATGTTTACAATAATTTACAGTAAATATTTGGACTGTCACATTCACGTATTTTCTGCAACAGTTGTACAAATACACTGCAGTATACCTACTGCATTCAAATTATCTGTTCCAGTCTCTTCTCTAGATATCTGCTCTACAATCCACTAGACGTTTTACAGATCACCAAGACTTTTTTTTTTCCTCTTAGCCCAACATGCAACTTTGTTCACAACAAGATTATATAACTTATCTTGATTCTTTCATAATTTGCATTCACAATTTGGAAAGGGAGATTCTTCAAAACAATATGATTTAGGAATATGAAAAACAATCAACATTAAATACCATTTCTAACTGCTGTTGGAACTACAGATTACAGACTGCACTCTGTTCTCCTCAAATAGCATTACTTGTTTTTTTTTCTTGACTGGTATTTTTGACTAATAATAATCAAACAAATTACTTGGTTAAAGTCATAGTAAGGAGTGGACTGCCTTTTTGCAAGTCAGATGAATTTTTTTTTATTATTATTATTAAATCAGCAGAGTAGATTAGAGGTTTCACAAGGAGATTTTCCCAATCTGGTCAAAAGTCATATCTAATTTGTATTGCAGAAGTCATGTTTTGCATAATGCTGGTATCAAGCTGTCCAGCCACATTTCGTACCGATTTTCCCTCATAACCAAACATCTTTCAATATCCCACTCATGCAAGCTTCAGTTCAAAACATCTGGAATAGTTCATCAGTTCAGTTTCTCACACTTTGCATTACTGTTTTTGGCCAGCCTGACTGAGAATACAATCTCCATTTTGAGAATATATTCAGAAAGCAAATCAGTTTTAGTACACATCTTTTTCACAATTTAAATATTGCCAAGAAACTATTCCTATACTCATTCTCTTGACTAGTGATCTTTGCTGACCTGCTAAACAGAGCAGAGTGCTCAGAAAGGAAGATTAGTAGACCAACAAACTTCTGATCTAACATTCAGGAATAAAGCTGACCTAGCAAGCTATTTTAAATTGTTTCTTGAAACAGTAAAAAGCTTTCAAAAATTTACATTTACGTACAGTTTATAAAATTATTGCAGCTGAAGTTGTTCTGGCCCACACTTCTACTTGTCCTAGAAAAACATACAAACTAGAAAACAAATGTATGTTCTGTTGAAATAATCATGGAACATGGCTTTTCCCTGTATGTCTCGCTTTATTGTTCTAAGTTTTCTTGAGAGAAAAATGGTTTTGTTCTTCCTTATTCTGAGTCTAGGTTTTCTCTGCAAGATGAAGTGAAAGATAGCAAAGGCAAATAGAAACAATTTTACAATTCTGGAAGTTAACAGGTAAGCCTTCTGGAAAGAGATTAAGCAGCAATATATTTGCCAAAACTTGCTGTGTTTTAATCCCAGACTTCCAGTAGTTGTCTCAGGGGAAGCAAAGTTCCAACCCAAATCACAGGCTCAGCACAGTAGTTCCATTTAAAAGATATTAATTGAAAAAGAAGTCAAAACATTCATGGTTACTTCTGACAGTTGTTACTAGAACTCTAAAGAATTGGCAGAAACATACCCTAGAGATTTCTTTTTGGTTAGGAAGTCCTCATTTAGAAAAAGTTAAAGTCTGCAACCAGCTTTTAATGAGCTGCCAAAGCAGATACAGTGGCAAATAAATAGTTACTACACTTTTGCTCCAAGTTTGTAAATTCTGTTTAGTTACAGTTTATGATCTGAGTCCCAAGAGCACAAGTTAGACAGACAGTTTGTGTGCTGCTATTAACTGATTAATCTTCTAATGTTAACTTGTGCTGTATTTGCTATAATTTCTTCATTAGGAGTATAATCCTCATTTTCTGAAACATTAACTATATTTGGCAAAAGTTCTAATGATTTAATGAAAAAGTAAGGGCTCACTTTTCTTTGAAGTTATTTCTCATTGTATTACATGACACTCATTTTGCTTTTGAGTGCGCCACAGCAGCAGCTTCTAACATGAAAGGACTAAGTATTCTGTTAGTTCCAACTAAATGTTAAGTCTCAGGGTAAATGTCAGTTGACATCTGCCTGCAGGATTCAAATACCATGTATGCTGCCAATTATTCACATAAAAGCGCAATCAGCCATGGAAAACATACCACAACAGCAGCATCAGTCCCTTTCTGGTATGCAAAATGCCATACTTTAATATATATGGTAGGTATGAATCTGACCAAGTAGTCAAACAGACTGACCAGCTACACAACACAAAGGAAAGGCAAAACTGTTCTTAGCGCAGTAAACACCATCTAGCACACTCACACACTTGAAGACTTTCTAAATCAGTTTTGAAATACAAACTATTTTATCTAGCTCTTTACTTCTATAGGTCAGACAAACTAACTGGCCCTCCCCAGCCTTCAACTCCTACTCTAGTATCGTTCTTAGCAGGCCACTCTGGTGGTGGATGGTCTTCCGGTAACCACCAAGTGCCAGGTGGTATTTCAAAACCTTTACGTTTTCTAAAAGATGTTTTTTTTGTTGTTTGTTTAAAACTATTTTTATCATTCTGGGAGAAAAGAACAGCAACATTTTCTCGACAGTATGTTTTCATGTGACGATTCCCACTCAGGAAGGACAAATACCAACAAATACAGAGGCCTTAGTCAAAGAGCTGAGGAAAAAAATAAAGATACTGAGGCATCCTCACTTAAAAGAGGATGGTCCAGAAAAGGCTGCGATGAGAGTATGGAGGCAATCAAAGCAGTGAGACACCAAGCTCAGAGCACACGCCAGAATGCTTGAAGCAACCACCTCAAGAAACACAGGCAACTCCACTAGATCAGCAGGAGTCTTTGGGTAAATCTAACAAGAATACTTGATTCATGTTAGTAATAACAGCAGAAGCTGCTGTAGGTATTTTATCTGTTCTGCACCAACAAGTTAAGACAAGAAACAATTTCTGTTCAGATACTGTTTCTCCAGTTACAAGCCAGAAACTAGTTATCTCTAAATAACTGTTCAAATAGCAAACTTCAGGCTCCATACAGTAAAGGCATTAATTCATTCTACTAAAATATCTCTCTCCAAGATACATTACAGGCGTTCATTCTGGTACCTGACATTTTAAAGAGGTTTTGAATTAAATTATTTGCTGAAACAGGCACTGTGAAAAGGTTAGCTCTATTCAACACACACTTGGGATCATGAACCGTACAAAACTGTAAATTCATGGCCTAAATATAGCACATTCCAAATGACTTACTGATACCTTCATACTCCGAGTATTTTGTCCAAGGATTGCAAGGCATTTCACATTGTTAAGGTTGTTTTAGACACTCGTTGCTTTTGAGAAACAGTGGATTACATTTCCCCAATTCATGTGATGAGATCCAAGATTCTCTGATCATCTTTGCAGGATCAATGATATCCTGTAGTATTACCACAGGACAAAAGCTGCACATACGTATTTTCTTTCCATATCATTTTAGTGTTATGGGAGTTTATTCCGGAATCAAAGAATACCAAACTCTTGCACAAGAGGGTAAGTAATGTCGCAACAGCTTATGTCTTGCTATCTATTATGTTCTAATTTTTTTAAACATTTCACTTCATGAAAACATTAATTTCACCTTCAGAGGTGAATTGCATATATTTATTTTTCGAAGCCCTACTACTGCAAAACACTTTCTCACAGATGGAAACTTCATATTTCAGTGTCTCCACAAAAGTCTTTAGTCTTAGAACCACCGCTCTCCACATCCTGTTTTGTGCAGCACTTCCGAGATGGCACAAACAGCAAGGATACACTCTGCTCACACAAAATGCTTAACTGCAGATCAAACCTGCTAGCACTGCATGTAACCACCTTACAAAAATCAAGGACAATTATTGTGCTGGCATCAGTCCAAGAGATTTTAGTGTCAACCAATGCGTATACAACATTAATGGCTTACCAATTCATTTGGGGATGTCTCTGGATAAATGGGTATTTCTAGTAAATTATCTCAGTTGAGGCCATACATACTAGAAGTAATCCATCAAAATGGTGTTCATAAGGAGTTCAAGCAACAGCAGTGTAGGTTTTTAAAGGTCCGTGTATTATCAGCAGCACGGCTCACACTTTCTCCTTAGATTTAATTAAAAGTCTTAATGGCATACATGTTTTTATTACATGGACTTGTGCAACTGATCGCAGATCATGCGGTAAGATGACAAACAAATGAACAGGTATGAAGAAGGAATATGCAAAACTACCTTAAATGAAAATAACTCAAAATGACGCCTTCTGCAACATGTAAAACATTAACTACTCATCCATTCTCAAACTTAAATGGTATTTTCCAATTTGCTATGTAGGCATACAGCTTTAATCTCAAAGTACTGCTGTTAAGTACAAGTAATTTCACTTATCACTACAAAAGATGTAAAAATATTTATTCTTCATTACAATTCAATTACACTTTTTTCACAAGGTTTTGCCACTTGCAATGCACACCAACTTTTTCCTCTGAAATGTTAGTACAACAATTAGTTTGGGGATTATTCAGCTAAATGGTCTGCAGTATATCTAAAATATGGGCCTTTTCTTATTTCAAACTAAGATTAAAAAAAAAAATCAGACCAACACAACTATAAAAATAAAACAGACTGCCAGTCACACTGAGAACTCCCTACTGTGACAGATTCCAATGGCTCCAGCATAGAGAGGAGAAAAATAGTTTCTGTAGCTTAAAAATTGCTTAAATTCCCAAAGTCTTATCTACTGTACTATATCTGTGTTTGCAATACTATGGCAAACAAAAAGGGCAGTACATGTTAGAACATGAAATCCTAAAGAAAATTAGTAGGTGTACCAGACTACCAGACACATGAATGTCTTGCATAGCATTCGTTCTTGCTGGGTTATAAATTAATGTAATCATACAAGTTAACGATGTACAGTATTTCACAAACATAGCCCTATATAGAAAAGAAAAGGCTTATTTGTGCAAGCGTCACATTCTCTAGATCACATTTGCAAAGCAATTTCTCCTGCTCAAGAGCATCACACTGCAAGCTTTATCTTTGCTATGAACATATTTGAAATTTATCCAAGGTATGAGACACCTTTTTCCTTCTCTTTGCTGCAACTGTTCTTTTTATTTAAGCGTAGCATTCAATGACAAGCAGGAACATCCCCTTCTCAAACTGAGAACACAGGACTAATCACTCAAGAAGTCTTGAGACTAACTGCACTTTCACCTGTGGCAGAACATATATACAAAAGTTGTATTTCTAAATAACTTTTATGTAAAGAAATCAGACAAGTGTAGTACCCTGTCCTCTCCTCCCTAATGGATGCTCAGCACACAAATTGAAAGGAGAAAGAGCACCTTCAAAGCTTAGAGTTAAATGATGTACAATGTTAAATCATCAAAACACAACATACTAAGTCAACTGCCTTCAGGTTAAACTGCAAAGCTTAACAAGTAGTCCTCACATATAAACAACTGTAAATGATACATCAGAAAGTCAGCTGCTTACTCACACACCAACACTCTCAGTCAGCAACTGCAGTTTCTCTTAAGATGTCTGGACATACTAAATTTAGGATGCTGAGACATTATTTCTATTTAGCATCCTTCAGGAAAGCTTCATCTCTTCAAGAAGCGCAAGAGGTTATACTTTCCTCTCACAGCAGCTAATATTATTCAAAATTTAGAGTTTTGAAGTCAAGACACAGAAGGGAGAGTCTACACATCCAAACAGGAACTTTTGATGCACAGCCCATTACAACATGAACACTATTAATTGTATCAAGAGTCAACAGAAGTTAGTACATGTCCTGTAGTGCTATATACAATAAAATCTGAGTCTACTTGGTGTATATCCTGTGAACAGATTTCCATATCTAAACACCTATGCATATGCTGAAAATCTTTTAGTACGCAAGCATGCAAAGACAGAAAATGCTGAAGAATGTTGAAACGTCCATTTTACATTGTTTTAACTATGCAGTGCCTCAATGGTTGATCTTAATAATTTTATCCATAAATGTGACTCTGTATTTAAGATTAGAGTTAAGCCCAGGAGATAAGTGTATAGTTCTTATACAAGCAGAAGGAATGACTGCATAACTTACATCATCTTGTATTTAGCTTGACTCAACACTAACAGGCCTTAGGATATTAAAAAAAAAAATCAACTTCCTACCAAGTAGGATATGCTATCCTAAATAGGTAATAACTAATAGGAAAATAACTCTTTCACCTTATCAGTCAGAATCCTAGGAATAAAAAGTAAATAAATAATAGGAGGAAGAAAACTTGAAGCAATTTAATACTGACTTCTACTTTAACAGATCCAAACGATCTGCACAACCTTTAGTCTATCCTTTCTGTTTAACACAGATAAGTAACAGCAACATGTGTGTGACCACATTCTTCTGCTTCCTTCAGTTCTTTCTCACGATGACATAGAGCTATACATTTCTTTGCTACAGATATCTCAAAGATTACGCTCCTTTTCTACATGGAGTATTTATGATGTCTTCTTAATGTCACTTGCTTTGGATCAACTCCTACTAGTAAGTTTTCCTTCAGGTATATTCACTTGTTATCCACAAACATCCACTTCCCTATCAAATTACAGGGCCAAGGAAACAATGCTATATCAGGAGGAGAATAGCTACTGCCACTGATACAGCGCCCAGCCCAGCCAGCTGATGCTTTTCCTCTGGAGATAGGACCAGACTACACAAACAGCCTCTGCAGAGATTCTCAGGCTTTCATTCGCCCCTGCTGCCTGGAAGCAAACTGGACTCCTCACAGCTTTCTATCGCAACCGTGCATCTGCTTATTAAGACCAGGCAATATAAAATAAGTGCATAATGTGCTGAGGATGAGAGAACATCCCTATGCTGCTGCTAAGGAACTGTATTTCTTTTTCTTAATACCAAATCACTTATACCAACAAAATACCATTAAAAATTGCTACTTGCCCTATATAAAATTTATTTATGAAAATATAATGCATAATGTTCAGAAAAGCATCAGGATATAATTTACCTGGACATCATAGAGAGCTACAATGTTCTCATGCTGAAGTTCCTGTAAAACAAAATATCTGTATTATGGAAATAGCCCATTATTATGATTATTTAAATTGATATGTCAGGTGACAATGAAAGAGAATCAAATTTTACAGAGAAAGATAGTACCCTTTTTTGTTTTGCCATCTGATGGAATTTGAAGGAAGTCTCAGCTATTTAGACAATAATAGGAAGAACAGGGAATGAGACAATATCTTTAGAGAAATCATAAGAGGCTTGATTGCAAAATTTGTTTTCAACATCTTGTTATAGGAAGTTCTACAGCACAAGATCCATTAATGAGTACCAAAAACTAACTAAATTTAATTTTACAGTCTCTCACAACTTCTTGCTTAGGGGAGAAATCAATCACTATTTTCAAGTCAATCTTCCCATTTTACATTAAATGGAAATACCAAACAACACTAAAACAAAACTTGTAGGACAATTCACATGATTATTTGCAACTGCTTAAAATAAAAGTGTCTCTACTGAGTACCTCTGCTGAGGATATAATATATACACTAGAATGTAAAATAGTGATGTCTCTCAAGAAGTTGGAAAATATGTAAAGACAGTAACACTAGAAATTACGTAAGACGAAACGGAGTGATTTTCAGTGAGCAGAGAGCATCCACAGAGGCATTTTGTGGAAAACAGTACAGAAGAACTAAATGATGCTCTGTTTTATTTCTTTGTTAGACCCACGCTACACATTTTAAGTCAATTAACACAAGTCAGAAATGGGAAGACTGCTTTAGGAATCAAATTCAGCGTGCCAATTTTAGTTTTCAAGCCACCTTTGGACAGAAAAGATAAAGACCAAAAATTGATGTTTCAGCCTCTGCTATGACTTTTGATACACATATTGCTTGGGAAAGGCACCAGATTAAACATCCTGAAAGACAAAGTCTTCTAAGTGTACAATAGGTAAGACATAGAAACTGGCTCTGTTTTCCACTGAAACTACAAAAATATGGCTTTAACCTGTTCTGAAACTATTTCCAGAATGGAAAAAAATAGCTGTGTCCTTTCCTTGGTCTTTTCAGTTCTGGATGTCTTCCGGAATGAAGAAGCGAAAGGTGGGATAGCATTTACTGTGATATTACCCATGACCCAGAATGAACTAAGTCAAAAGTCTCTTTTCCTTTTAAAAGAAAGCAGTTTTAGAAACCACTGCAAATTAACATACCTTCAAGATTTTTATTTCTTTCCCAAGCAGAATTTGTGACTTTGACAAGTTCTTTTTGTTAATACTCTTTATGGCTACTTCCCAATCAGTTTTCTGCAAATAAAAATAAAAGTATTGTTAGTTTTGCACATTTTAACTTTATCCACTAACACCTAGCTAGTAAAGCAGTAGAGGAAATGCAGCAAAATCATCCCTGCTCTGCCTGCTTCTGATTACTCCTAGATCACATGACACCACCAAGAACTCTGTTCCATCCCTCAGCAGTTCAAATCTATCTAAATCCAAACACACAGCATTCCCATTGACTCTAAAGCCTTAAAAAAATTAAAACATAAATAATCACACATATACCACTTCAGTAGCTGTGCTGTTTGCTTTTT
This sequence comes from Rhea pennata, assembly GCF_028389875.1. NCBI lineage: Eukaryota > Metazoa > Chordata > Aves > Rheiformes > Rheidae > Rhea > Rhea pennata. The sequence continues at coordinate 4,375,651 of NC_084682.1, forward strand.
ATTTCCTTGTGAAGTATTAATGTACTTTTACTCTTCTTCAGAGACTTCCTAGCTTCAGCTTTCGCACATCCTTCCATGCTTGTACTGAAAACAGCACAGGAAAACATCTGTTTAAAAATAGCTCGTCTATTTATTTGCGAGGTGGAAGCATCTCCACTGGCCTTTAAAGTTTCTAACGTTTTCATTTTTCTTAAAACAAAACAAAACCAAACCCGTGTACTGCATGCCTCCAAGCCACGGGCACTTTCCCCGTGCTCTAAAAGGATAAATTCGCAGAGCGGTTTTCCGGAAAGCAGAGCGCTTTTAGACACCACAGCACCCAAATAAACTCGCACAGCCCGGAGAAACCCATCATGTAACTACCAACACCCGGGGCGACGAGGCAAGGCGGGCCAGGAAAGGAGATAACCTCCGAATTTAAGAAATCTTCAGCCAATCCTAAAGCACGTAATTTGGTTTATTTATGCATGTATGTATTTATTTATTTGGGGGGTTCCCTCACCCCCCTCTCCCCGAGATCCCTCGTTATCCGGCGGGATAAACACGACCCCGCTGCCAAACAAAGGGCCGCGGAGCCGCCGGCGCAGGTGGGAAGGGCCTGGCGGCTCTAAAATAAAATAATTAATAATAACGAGGAAAATAATAATAATAATAATAAGAGGGTTTGTCGAGGCGGCAGGCTCGGCCCCGGCAGCAGCGGCCTGACCTCCCCCCCCCCCCCCCACACACACACGCCGGGCAGCTCCCCCCCCCCCCCCCCGCAGCACCCAAATCACAAGAAAGCCCCCCAGAAGAGCCGCCCCCCCCCCCCCCCCGCGGGGTTGTGTAACCCGCCCCGCGCAGTTTTACCTTGCGGTGGCGACCTTTGAAGACCACGGCGAAGGCTCCGTGCCCGATGAGGTCCTTCTTGCTGTACTCAAAGTCCCCCACCGCCTCCATCACCCCCTCAGCCGGGCATGAAGCCCCGGGAAGGGCGGGCGGACAAAGAGGCTCCTCCCGGCAGCTAGAGCCGCCTCACGGCAGCCGGCGGCGGGGCGGCAGCCTGCCCCTCTCCCCGCTGCCCCCGGCGGCGGGGGCAGCTGCTCTCATAGCGCGGGGGCGGCCGCCGACCCCCGGGCCGCCGGGGCTGCTGCAGGGCGTCTCCGAGGCGAGGGGCTCCGTCTGGCATGGGGAGGGCAGGGCGGAGGTGGCGGGGAAGCCTCTCGGGGCCGGTGCGGCATGGGCGCCCCCTCCCCCCCACCTCAGCGGGGAAGGGCGCTCGGCGCCCCGCCGCGGCCCGCGCCCATGGCCCCGCGGCGCCCCTCAGGCACCGAACCCCGGAGCATCCAGCAGGGCGGGGGAGCGGCGGCCGGGGGGAGGCTGCTGCTGCGGCTGTCGTCGCCGGCCCCCTCCCCCGCCCCGCGGGATGGGAGGGAGGGAGGGTGTAGATCGGGGTGGGGGGGAGGAGAGCAAAGCGCCGCTCTCCAGCCGCTGCGCTGCGACGCGCCCGCCGCTACCCCCAGCGCCGACTGCCCGCGCCGCCGCCGCGCCTGCCGCCTTTTATAGGCCGCAGCGCGCAGGCCGCAGCGCCCGGCTGCTTCCGCCGGCGGCCAAAGAGTGCGTCACCCCGGTTAACCCGGCGGAGGCGCGAGGCGGGGCCGCTCCGCCGCTATCGCCGCGCGCGGGCCGGGCCGGGCCCCGCCGGCAGCGCCTGAGGCGCCGGGGCCGCCGCCAAGGGGCCGGCGGGGCGGAGCGGGGCGGGGCGGGGCGGAGCTGGGATCAGCCCGGCCCGGCCCGCGGCCTGCCCCGGTCGGGGCCCCGCTTACCCGGCTCCGGGAGCCGCCAGAGCCACTCCCGCTCCCCGAGGGCCACCAGGCCTCCGGAGCCGTTCCCGGGAGTCAGCGAGGCCTCCGGAGCCGTTCCCGCTGCCCAGGGGGCCTCCGGAGCCATCCCCACTCCTGGAAGGCACCGGGGCCTCCGGAGCCGTTTGGGCTCCCTGGGCCGCGCAGCAGGCCGCGCAGGAGGAACGCCATGAAGGGAGAGGCGACGGCGGAACGTGCGTGCACGCTGCTGGAGGAGCTGCCGCGGGAAGGCTCCCGCGCCCGACCCGGAGGCACCGCGGGGGTTTTGCTGCTCTGCTTGCGGCGCCGGCGGATCAAAGTAGTGACCGAGCAGGGAGTTAGGCAGCTGCTTCTCTGCTTCACTTATCTCCGTTGATTTTCTGTAATCCAAAGCCAAATACTAATAGCTTTGTGTGCCGCGTCAAAACCATCACAGCTAAAGGCTGCTTCAAAGGCAACACACCTGGACAAAGGAGAAGGTGTTTCAGCAAGATGTTAGCAGTTCTACGCAGGGCATTTTAAGCTCTGTCCTAAGAAATCTATTTTGTATCAGAAAACCAAAGGGCTTATAAAAAAGAAAAAACCACACACATAGCCCTGACATAATATACAAAGCTGAGAAAGCAAAGCTGACCAATTAATTTCAGTGGCTTAAAAGAACACTGCAGAAAGAATAAATGAAATGTAAAAATATTTCCAGTTAATCATAAATTAAGATGGTGCAAGCTCTTTCCAACATGTATTCACAGTGCCTCTTTAAAACCATGAAAAAGCCCCAAAGTCTTAATGTGTTAAATATTCCAATACAGAAAATATTTTCCCCCGAGAGAACTGGCTGCTTATTCCTATCCGTTGACTTTCACATTCAGTGTTAATCCTCTCAGCATTGGCACGTATTCTTAACCCAAAGCCTGTGCCACAAGCTGCATTTTAGGGAAGCTAAAAAGCACACAGAGAGAAAGCCACTTCAGGAATTTCTAAGCCACCCGTTCTGCATTACAGTTCAAAAATAAGACCCGCTTCCCTTCGGCAGCGGCGTGCCTGATGTCCTTTTGTCCTCGCAGTGGCGACGGAGCCCTCGAGCAGGTTTATTTCAGCGCAGCAAGGACAAAACAGCAAGGAGCAGCAGGAAGGTTTGCCTGGAATAACCAAGCACGTTGCTGTAGTGCTGGCATCCCAACCTCCAAATACATGACAAAGTACTGTGCGCTGTTTTTCTTCCTCATATCACACAGTGGAATAGCTGCAGCCCACTTATACGGACACCAGTGACCTGCGGCTCAGCAAGGGCCACCGATTTTGTGGTCAGGGAGAAGAAAGCCAGGGGTGACAGCGCTGAGGACGCATTTGTTGCTCCTGCCACACGATGGTGGTTCAGTCAAATTAGGTTCTCAGTCGTAAGCCAGGACTCAGGATCGCAGGAGCTACAGTTCTGGGAAGAGATTAGCACCTTCTCGGTTGTTCGTCTAAGTACACAGGGGAAGTATCCTTTCATCTGGCAGCAGCTCCTTGGGACACCGACGTTAGCACTCGAGTTTCCAGAACATCTTTTGTCCCTGAGAACACTATTGGTCTTTACAAACGCTTTGCTACTAGGCCACCAAATTGCAGTTGTTTCTGAGGCAGAAACTGCACCTGAATGGTGTCCAGGCTGACCTAATGAGACTGGTTTTCCTAACGCTCATGCAGAGTGGCTAAGACGCTGATTTTCTTTCTGTTCATCAAAAAACCTTTTTTTTCCCCCTAAACTCTCCCCAGGCAATAAGCCACAAAGAAGTTAGATTGCTGGGACAGCTGGAAAATACTCGGGAGATCAGACGAGTTGGGTAGATGAGCCCGTGGGTCCAAGGAGTCTGGCTCCAGGCAGCACCGCTCCGAAGCCCGTTAGCATCCCTTCTGCAAGGCTGAGCAGAGCTGCCTCCTGCAGCCCTGGGAGCATGTTAAGGCCCTGCTTGTCTAGATGTAACCCAAAGGGACAGGAGCGTGTCACCCATGCCACCGCAGCCCCCTCACTGTACGGGGCAGCCTATTTCACTCTGGATGCTCTCGCTGTTCTCTTTTCTACGTTATTTCCAAGAAGGTAATCAAGATAGCTAAGCTTTACTCAGAGCACTGGCATACCCCCCAGTCCTGATCATCACTGTCCTCATATCGCTCTAGAGAAGCATTTGTAACAACAAAATTACTGGTGGCATAACTCAAGGTATCACAGCTTTAACAGGCAGAAGAGTCAGAGTGTGGTTCAGGAAGAGCACCATGTAAGCTGGATGTGCTTAAAATTCTTCTTCCATTACCAGTGAAAAGTAATGGCTATGTGGCAGGCATACCTGTGCAATACTCATAATGTTGGCTAAGTTGGGTAATACTGGACTAAAACAGCACCACATACCAAGATTTGTAGCACGTCTTTTGAAAAGTCTGAATATTTCAGTATGCTTCCAGTATGTTTTTTTGGAAGGTTAGAAGTAGTTACTGGAAAAGGTACCAGGCAAACTGAATACTCAAGCTTACTGTCTAGATTTGTATTTTAATAAAAAGTAGTAATGCCTCGCACATTAATAAAACCTTCCATCCAGAGCTGCAGATGCAATTCTATTAACTAATTAAAGTTCACGTCACTAGGAGAGCAAGGGAGATCAAGTGCTAATTTTTGCTTCCTGCTAAAAAGGCAGCCACCTCCAAAGTGAAACACAGCAGCGGTCTCCCAGCGCCCCAGAGCAGCGAGCAGACTGCAGAATGAGGCCCAGGCAGCGCTGCATGCATCCAAGTACGGCTGGGAGGAGTGGCAGGGGATTGCTGAGGAATACAGATGGAAAGGAGCCAGAACTTCATATGCATGAAGGCTGGTACTGTATGAATGATAAAAATAGTAGCAGCTGCTTAGATAGGAAAATACAATTTGGTCTATGCGCAAAGTCATCACATAGTGGGGCTCAAAAATCTGCCCACTATCAGGTCAAGGAAAGAATAAGGCCGGGACAGCTTGTTTTGGTGCAAACTTACTTCCTGGCCATCTGTTTGTTCAAGAATTTGCATTTTGCTTTGGAAAAGCTTTGTGGTCCAGTCTCAGGAAGTTGAGTTTTAATCAGTTTCTATTCATTCCCAAGTTCTACAGAAGCAGAGTCTGAAGGGACCATAACAGCTTACCTAGGTGAGGAGCACGGCCGGGGCATGGCAGCTGCTTTGCTTTGGAAATCAGTGGAGAAGCAAATGTTCTGCACGTACGCGCGCACCCACGTTTGCAGGAGCCAAAGCAGCCCCTGCAAACAGGCTCGCTCCCTCTGGCTCTGCAGTCTGGCCGTCCCTACGATGAAACGTGCTGCAGGCTAACGGGGCATGGCAACCTGGGCGGCCCTTCGGGAGACGAAACGGAGACCAGCCCCTCTCCCAGTGGAAAAAGCCAGTTGCCAGCATGCCGCTCCCTGCCAAGAGCACGGCCGCCTGAGGGGCACAGGTACCAGCTACAGCTTTAAACCGCTCTCCGCCACAAGCTTTTGTTTATGCGAAGTTTATGCAAATGGGCACAACATGGCCTTCACAGTCCCCAAAACCCACCTGAACAAAAAAGCAGCTACAGGATATGGAGTTCTTCCCAAAAGATCTCACAAAGATAGAGCCAGCTGACCCAGCTGGTGGAAAAAGACACTAATAGCAACAGAAGGGACAATAATTTGTGTTCTCAGTCACATCAAAGACGTAACCCTTTGTTCCAGTCTTTTGCTCACATGACTTTGAAGAGCAGAAAAGCAAAGAGCCATTAACATCATTACTGCAACATCCCCTCTTCATGCTCCAGAGCAATCCTGCTAGCAGGAACAAAGTCCTAAAATGTTATCTTTTGCAGCTAGGAAACATCCAAGAACTAAACACCCGGTTTGAGTTGAATTAACCACAGAGCATCAACCACAGTATGACGGCTATGGAGAATGTTTTGGCCCTCATGTTAACTTGCTGCAACTAAACCTGAGAATAAAATCTATATTCCTTATTAATCACATTTAAATTTCCACTGCTTTCTAACTGTCCTGGAAGTAAACACTAAACCCTAGTCTATTGCTTCATGACTGTTGGAAGCTTGTATTGACTAAATAAAATAAAATAATAAACAGGGCTTACAGCAAGCTTACAAATATTAAAAGCACTGTTTTAACCACGAGCAATGAAGTTTTGCTATTTGCCACGATGGGATCTTAGAGGCAGCCCCAGCCTTGCTGTTGACACAAACCCAGGCCAGGGGACACACAACACCCAAAACACCTGCTCCATCCTTCCCACTTCCCATCCCTCCCTTCCTTCCTTTCCCCGATGGAAGGGAAATGGAGAGTCCCTGCGCAGAGACACAAACGCTGTCATTTCCCCAGCTCCAAAAAGCACTGAGACCTGAAAACCCAGTGCAGCTCTGGCAGTACAAAGTCCATGCCTGTTGCCCCCAGCCCTGAGTGCATGAACAAAGCAGGGCTCTTTCGTCCCCGTGGATGTGGAGGATCACCAACTGACTGAAATGCCCCTCAGCACAGCCTGTAACGAACGGGATGAGTGTAAAGGCAAAATACTGCTGGAGTAACGAGAAGTCCCCAGGCCTTCTTCTCAGCAGCTCTTCGCCGCAGGCACGCAGCTGGGTGGCAGTCTGCAATGCTACGATGTTCTGTGTTTTCCCCTTCCTCTCTCCCCTCTGAAGGTCACACAAGGATATCCCTTTCTGCTCCCACAAAAGCCTTCCTCCCTGCAGGATCATTCCTAAGGCAAAAAGCATGAGCCGCCCCCACCCTCTGCTTTTCCCTTTAAAGGAGGCAGGCTACGGCAAGGCAGAAATTTCAATAAAAAGCAGCTTGAGATGGAGGCAGATGAGATATCCCTGCTGTAACATTCAGAGGAAATCATCCTGCAAAGCACAGCTCTTCGTAAAAACTGGAATTAAAAATTCCTTAAATAAATATAAGGAAAGAATCCATGAGGGGAGAGCAGCTGATGGGTCCAAGGAGACGTGGTCAGGATGGCCTTTGTTATCCATCGCCTCCCAGATCTCCCCAGACGGATGGAGCCGAAGGCTGGGCCAGTTGAAGACTGGTGGCTTCTGGTCACTGCTCCTACCTACGCCATCTGTGAACAGAAAGAGTCATGAGTCCCCACGGTCCAGCGCCAGCACTGCCACGCAGCCCAGCACACACCATGGGGGAGCAGCACAGTGGGAGCTGCAGGACCAGGCCCCTTGGTCAGCCCTAACTAAATTCCCATGAGCCTGTGGCTGTCTGTCTATCTGCATGACCGGGAGGGGAGGCAGAGCAAGGCGAGAAAGGAAGGTCTGACCTGCTGCACGACTGTTCTTCCCCTCTCCAGCCCAGTGCAAGAGGGCCAAACAGCAGAGCCCAACCGTACCACTGGCTGCGCAGTTGGAGGGACTCAGCTTTCTAATCATCTACCAGGGGACAGCAACGGTTCCTGCACTGAGGGAGGCCTCCAGGGTGCAATTTGGCCCAGCATCGAGCTCTCCGCAAGGACAGATCATGCCCTTACGGTCAAGGCCTCCACAAGAAAACTGAGGCTTTGAAGGACACACATGTTGCGACATCCCACTTTTCCAGGGACAGACCATGGGATACTCACATCCGTAAACACTTATCTTTCCCTCCACTTGCTACCCTCTGTCCATCCGGGCTCCAGTCTGTTGCAAACACCTAGTATTAGAGGAAGACCCAGTTAGTTCTGCTGTCACAGGAAGAGTCACTCCTGCCTCTCTTAAGCAGCTCAGCTCGCCCGGACGTCTCACCTCGTCTGCATGGCCGGGGAGATCAATGGCCAGTTTCTTTGTCTTGGCGTCCCAGACCTTCAGCGTGCTGTCACTGCTCCCACTCACCAGCAAACGGCTGTCTGCTGACCAAGCGATTTGATACACCGCTGAGACATGCCCTCTCAGCGATGTGAGGTACCTGGAGTGAGGGAGGCATCAAGAAGCTGCTACATGAACAGGCAGCTGGGTGTCTTCCAACCTGTCCTTGCCCTGCCTTCATGTTTCTTCTCTGGCTCCTAGCAAACAAGGTTATGGGATGCCCGGCACACCCCGAGCCAGCATGCATGCTTTGTAGGCAATCAACTGCTGATGATTCTGTCTGTCTAGAAACCCTCTGAGATGAGCTCACAGCCTTCAAGACAAGACCTTCACATCAACCCCCCCCACTGAGAAACCCTTATCAATCAGGCAACACTGCAGCCTTACAGTACAGATTCTTCCTTCCTTTCTCTACATGAGCAAACACATGCCTGGACTCCTGCAGGATTTAGAAAAGCCACTAAATCACTGATTACTAATTACAGCTGCAGAACGAAGGAAGGACTGCTGCTCCAGAGAGCTCGGTGATACTCCCGTAGGAGGTTAAAGCCTGGATTACAGAGGCATCTAAACACCAACAGCACTCCTTGCAACTGCAAGAAAGAACGTGCATCATCCAAAACAACGTGTTGTCTTGCACAGGCACTGTTTAAACTGGGTCAGTCTACAGTACCCATCTGTAACAGGACAAAAAAACTCACTTTCCTGTCCTACCATCCCAGAGCTTTATGGACTTGTCAAAGGAAGCACTGGCTATTATGCGAGTGTCTGGTGAGAAGAGGACTTGGTTGATCAACGCCTGGTGGCCTGTCATTCTCTCCAGCGGCTTCTTGTCTTCTGCTGGCCTCCAGAGAAACAACGTGAAATCATCTGACCCCGAGACGAGCCTTTCTGGCCCCTGGCCCTGAGAAAGGGATGAAAGAGCTTAAGTCTTGTACAAGCCAGGCTTGGAGAGCTCTTATAAGCATACCCAGTGTTGGGGTCAACAGCCAACTGCACACATTTAGTGCTTCCATCAGTAAAATAAAATGCAAAGTTCCCTGTGCGGACTTACCCTGACTTGGTCATACCTCTGCTGTGCTTTTTCCTTCAGTTCTGCCACTGGAAGAGGGAAAGGAATAGGGGGAAGAGGAACCATTTGAAATCCTTAGGTGAAAGGAAACTTTACAATACCATGATGCCACCTCTACTCCAGGGTCTGTGGACCAAGTAGATGTATTTGTGATTGCTCACTCTCTTCCCCTTTGCTGAAGGCCACACCAGTGGCAAAAGCCCTTGAGCACAGGTGGCCTTCTCAACCCCTGCACTGCAGGACTCTGTGCATGGGCAGGGAGGACTGTGGCTGTCAGCATGGCCAACACTGGCCCAGGGGCTGCTTCCAGCTGTCAGGATGGTTTTGGCTCCTGGCAATGCTAAGGGGAGTCACCAGGTCTCCTCACTGCACCCCAAAGCTCTTGTCCTTCCCATTGCCTCCCCCGCCTACAATGCGGGTAGTGCACTCACGGGAGCCGCTCACGTCCTGTGGGTTGATGGAGGCTTCGGCGGGTTCGAAGGCCCCGGTGCGGAGAACATAGTCGGTGCTAAGAGCCATGGTGTTCACCCAGTGAGCGTGGCCCTGCAGTGTGCGGCAGAGGACCCCCTGGAAACCAAACCACCCACTTAGAGAGGGATGGATATGGCAGAGCCAGACTGCACGGGACCTGCCAAACCCATCGTGCTAGTGGGACCACCCCAAAACTTTCCAAGCCCTCTTAGCTGAGCAGCAGGACTGCAGTCATGCTGGCTGGGAAGAGGTGACACTGCTGAACCACTGGGACAGGTTTCCAGTAAAGCCCTGCAAGCCATCCACCAGCACAGGTGACTCCAAGGGTATTTCCAGCTTTTAAGTCTACTTTATGCTTTTAGGGATGAAAACATTTGCTTCCACAACAGCTACTCCCTTCAAATGGTGTTTAACAAGAGGCTCCAAGGGGGTTAGAGGATATAGCACCCAGGCTGCAGCTATATTTTCTAGGGCATGATCTGTGCTGGGGTAAGTGGACAGGGAGAGAAAACGCAGCTGCCCCAGGGCAGCGTGAGCAGCCCCCTCCGCCGGCAGCCCCAGGGTTGCCTGCTCATCCATCTCACTCACGTCCTGGCTCCTCCAGACTTTGATGGTTCTGTCCTGGGAGGAGGAGTAGAGCAGGCCGTCTCCCCCCCACTTCACGCACGTCACCGACTGTGTGTGGCCTGTGAGGATTTTGTCACATCTGCCCATGAGCGTGTCCCAGATGCGGATGCTGCCGTCCTTGGAGGCACTCGCCAGGTAGCGGCACTCAGGGCTTCTGGGTGGAGAGAAGACCACACGCGGTCACAGGCCATGCACAGCTCCTCCACGAGATCTTCCCCACGCCAGCCCCCGAGGATTTAAGGGTCCAGAAGTCAATACAAGACAACCTGCTCTTTTGGCTTAAGATCAGAGAGGCCTGGCAGGGTCACGGAGATCCACTGCCCTGCAGCGTCGCTGCTCCCAGGAGTGAGGTTCCCGCTGCACCAGCTTGTGTCTCCCCTCAGCTGGTCGCAGGCAGGTGACAGCAAGGAATAACATGGTGGAGACAAAACCATCCTCAGAAGAAAAGCAAAGCCGAGCGGCTCAGAGCGGCGCCAGGCCAGCCAGGAGGCTCATTAACGCCTGGCACCACGACCCGCCACGCTGCCAGCGCGCGAGCAGTGCCGGGGCGAGGAAGGACACGGCTCCTGCTTTGTGCAGGGGCCAAGCAGGGCGTGCAGCTGGCTGGCGACACCGCAGTGAGCACTGGCAGGGGCATCTCCCTCCTCTCCACTTCCTGATCCTCCCTTGTAATCAGCTTTTGCTAACCAAGTTAACTGCTTGCAATAGCTGGAGTCTCCTACTGGGGAATTCAATTTGCAGGCTCTGCTCCGAAGGGGCCCTTCCTTATTTCTGCAACGTCCTGGATTATTAGCTACAACTTTCCCCTTCCGCCCACCTCTCCCAGGCAGAGCTTTAGCTGATCAAAGGGATAAGGAGATTGCATCGTTAATCAGCCCTCATGATAAATAAAACAGATGACAGAGGCAACCAGGATGCAGGAGGCCGGAGGGGGAGCGTTTGGCAGGGGCCGAGCTCCGGCACCACGCGGACAGGCTTTCCTGCTCCCAGCTCAGCGCCGGGGAGGAGCGCGGCTAACATTTGTCCAGCTCTGCGCAAACATTAACCATTTTCCATAGGCAGGTATTCCTTTACAGACAGAGAGGGAAACTGAGGCACGGACCAACAGCGAGTTCCCAAGCACAACCACGACTGTGGGGAGAAGCTGGGACTGCAGTGCCTGAGCTAGGTGCATTTCTCCTGGCCCTCTTGGCGGCTGTCCTCCCTCTGCACGCGCGCCGTAACATGGGAGAGGCCCGCAGCACCAGCGCCCTTAACGCCGAGCTGGTCTTTTCCTTAAAAGCAAAGAGGGAATCGTAGGCTGGGCCGTCACTTACATGTGGAGCGGTTCCCAGCACAGCCACGTGATCCATTTGGAGTGGCCGGTGAGCACTCGGCCGATCTGATTCCCCGTGGCTGGATCCCAGAGAAAGATCTGACCAAGAGAGGAAGCGAGGGGGTCACGTCAGGCCGCTCGTCGCTTGAATCCCAGGGACAGTCAAGCTCAATTTAGAAAGGAGAGGTGTCCCCAGCCCCACGGTGCCAGCGTTTAAATTGGCAGAAGCAGGGATGAGACAGGGAGGGCTGGATTCCTTTCCAGGTCCCTGCAGCAATCAGCTGACATCTCAAAAGCACGAGACCGGACCGCCTTCCGCTCTGCCTAAGATGCTGCTGTGACAAAAATATCCGTCTCGTCTCAAAACTGACCCAGGTCTCCAAAAAGCCAGCCCGAGCCTCGGACACCTCGTGCCAGAGCTTGGGAACGTCTGCAGAGCGTGACAAAAGCCAGAGCGCGCTAAATGCTCCTTATTGTCGGGTTCTGCGGGTGGGACACGTGCTGGTTTTCTGATGTTTTTTCTCCCTCTGTATAAACGTTCATCCAAAGGGCCAAGGCATCAGGCATCTGCTGCCAGAGAACCCGGGAAGCGGAGGACGAGCAGCACCCCAGCTTAAAGCCGAACGCCACCAGAGCGGGCCGGAGCCACGCCGGGGCCTTGTATCACAGCGGCTCCGCAGGGACCGAGCGCAGGGCAGAGCGCCCGCAGCCCGGCAGCCCGCTCGGAGGTCGGAGCACCCACCGCAGCTCAGCGAGGCGCTGCCTCTCTTTCAACCGCCCGCGAGCGCTCCCGCCGCCGCGGGCGTTTCCGTACGTGCTCCGGGCACACGCAGCTCGCCCGGCAGCCGGGACACGGCCCGCGCGCCGGCCCGCGCGCCGGGCACTTGGGCCGCCTCCGCGCGGGAGCCCCAGCCCTGCCCGCGCCGGGGAAGAGGCTGCACGCCTGGGTCACGCGAGCAGCGGCCCCGGCTTGGCCCTTCCTCGCTCCAGACCCCTCCCTCGCGACGAGCCCGTCTGCCAGGGACCATGGCCAAAGCCTGCACTCTCTCCCGTGCAGAGGGAAAAGCGGCCGCAGCGAGACGGCGAGGCTCAGCACCGGCACGAGGCCCTTCGAGAGGCTGCTTCAAAGGCCGCGTGGCAAAGGCAGGGTCCTCCCCGGCGCGGCTGCCTCCCCGATGGGCTCGAAAGCGCCGCTCCGCGAAAGGCCACTCGCGACCACCGCGACACGGCCGTGCGCGCGCGGCTGCTCGGGGCCGCAGGAGATCCTGCTCTGAACAGCGGGGCGCATCCTCCCACCCCGGCTGCCAGAAAGCCGCGCCAGCAGGTTTGGCCCCGCGGCAAGGGAAGGTGGGGCCGACACGTACCTGGCCGTTCTTGCAGCCCGACGCCAGCTTCTTGCCGTCAGGCGACCAGGCGATGCTGAGCACCCAGTGCCGGTGGCCTGGCGGAGAGAGTACGAGCAGGCGTGAGGCGAGAGCTGCGTCCGCCTGTCCCCGGCACCCCGGGTACGTCGCAACCCTTCAGCAGGACCCAGGAGGGAGGAAACCACCACGCTCCTCCTGGCCAGCCCCTGCTTCTCTGCTTCGCTGGTGAGACAGAGCTGCTCCTCTCCCCCAGCCGTGCTCCCAGTCCTCACGGCTCACCCGGCACCCAAGGTTTTGATCTGTTCACCCCACCCCCCCAAGCAGGCAGTGGGGCAGGAGCTGCCCCCCCGGGGACACCCCGCACCCACCTTTGGCCGTGAACTGCGGCGTCTCCGTGCTGAGGTCCCAGAAGCGGACGGTGGTGTCTCCGGAGCCACTCGCCAGGTACCTGGACAGGGAGAAGGGGCCTGGCTCAGCGCGGTGCCTTCAGACGGGGCCGCGGCTGCCGCTGGCGCCCACCGTGCCCCCCGCCCCCAGCCAGACCCTCTTACTTTCCCGTGGGGCTGAAGGCCACGGAGATGACGGCCTCGGTGTGCCCCTCCAGGGAGCTGGTGCAGCGCGTCACCGCCCGCACCCTGAACACCGCCTGCGGCTGGTAGATGATGTCGAGCACCTTCTCGGTCTCCAGGGCCTGCCCCGCCAAGGTCTTCTCCAGCGACGCGACGATCTCGGCATCGTGGACGTAGAAGGCCAAAGGCACCGGCTCATCCTGCGGGAGAGGCGGCAGGAGCCCAGCGCGGGGATCTCGGGGCTGCTGCCGCGGCGCTGGCCGGGCCCGCGGCGGGGGGCGGCCCGAGGGCCCTCACCTGCTGCAGGAGGGCGTTGCAGACCAGCTGCAGCTTCTCCGGGGTGATGCCGATGGGGACGTCGAAGGGGGAGCCCAGGGGCTCCCCGGCCTCGTCCCTGAACTGGATCAGGAGCCGCTCCACGTCCTCGCTCAGCGACATGATCTGCAGGACAAGGGGCTCAGGACACCCGCAGGGTCCCCACTGCTTTGGGGGGGTGCAGAAGGGGCTGGCAGCACCCCAGCCCCAGCCTGGGGACCCCCAAAGTGGGAAGGGGGGGCAAAAGGGTCCCCCAGCCCCAAGCACCCCCTCTGGGGCCAGCAGCGCCCGGGGCAGCCTGGACCCCCAGCTTGGGGAGAGCAGGAGCAGGACTTGCCCCGGGCAGGGCGATGTCGGGGGGGGGGCAAACCCCAGGCACAGGGACCCATGGGGAGGCAGGAGGAGCCACTATGGAGGGAAGCAAGCAGGGACCCCCATGTGGGGGGGGAACCCTATGGGGGAGCGGGCAGGGGCCCCAATGTTGGGGGGACCCCCTAGGGAAGCAGGCAGGGACCCCGATATGGGGGAGGGGAGGGACCCTATGGGGGAGCAGGCAGTGACCCCAATATGGGGGGGCAGGCACCCCATAGGGAAGCAGGCAGGGGCCCCTATATGGGAGGGGAGGGACCCCAATGTGGGGGGGAGGGACCCCATAGGGAAGCAGGCAGAGACCCCTATATGGGAGGAGAGGGACCCTATGGGGGAGCGGGGGGGGACCCCAATATGGGGGGCAGGCACCCCGTAGGGAAGCAGGCAGGGACCCCCATATGGGGGGCAGGCACCCCACAGCGAAGCGGGCAGACCCCCGGCCCCGGCCCCGCTCACCGCGGCCATGTGCGGGCGCGGCCCACGTGGGCCGGAAGCGGCGCCTCCCGGGGGGGGGGGGGGGGGGGGGGAGGCGCCGCCGCCGCGCTGCTGCCCCCTGGCGGCCGGCGGTGGCGAGTCGCGCCGAGCGCCGCAGGTTCGAGGCTGCTGTCGGCGAGTTTCGCCCCGCACCCGCGGATTTTCGGCTGTAAGTCCAGGGAGGAGACTCTTCCCGCGGCCGCAGCACTCGAGGAAGAGGCCAACAGACGCCAAAGGGATAGTCTGCCCCGCTCCAGTTTAGAGGAATGCCACGCCAAGCCCTTCTCCCCGCCAGCACGGTCTGTGCTCGAAGCCTCGAGCCCGCTATGAAGATATAACGCACCAAGCAGCAAGTTCAGCATCGCCCGTCGCAGCCTCCCTCCTCCTCCCCGAGCGCAGAGGAGCTCCTTCCTGCGGAGGACGTGCCCGGGTGGCGGGTGGGAGGCAGCACCCACCCGTGGCGTACCACCCTCCCGGGCGCCACCACCACCGCTCCAGCGCAGAGCTGAGCTCGGCGCCGCTGACCTTCCCTTCCACTAGGATCACGATTCTAGGAAATCTAGGCAAATCTATCAGACAGCTGTTTCAGGGGTTTACTTCTATGAACCTATGAGAGCGCCATTAAAAAAAAATAGGTTAATCCAACCCCATCAAAACAGAAAATTGACACAAATTTTAATATTCATATATTTTAAATCAAAACACAATTAAATATAGTATGTTTTAAGTACATGAATACTTGGGCATGAGAGAAATAAGAGGTGGTACATAGTACCAAAAACCTATACACAGCCTTTTTGCTTCTTTTCATAGATAATAGTGTATCTCTATACAATCAAATATTGCAACAGAATAACACTTGCTAGTCAATCAAGGTACTTTGAACATTGGAGATGATTTAGTTCTTTATAAAGTGATTTTTTTGCACAAGTTTGAGGAAAAAAGCAATCATAAGAGTAGAATAAAAAACCCCCAAAGAAGTGTTGTATACTAAAAAAGGCAACAAGAACATAATGGAGTGACACACTGAGTACTTCAGCTACTCTGTAAAAAATCAATTCACAAGAAAAAATACAGGTGCTGTGTCACACAGTGGCTTTTTACTTAAATTAAAGGTTATGCAAGTTTCGAGTGTTGTCAATGTCAGGGAAAAGAAAGCCAGAGGTCATTAAAATTATTTTTCTTTATAAACCAAACATCTGGAACTAGATACTATGTTGGTTTGAGGACAACAAGCTATGGAGCATGGCAGTAATACATGGCAGCAATTACTTTTTTCCTTGGTGTGGAATGAAGAGGAAAGAAAATGGAGCAGTTTACTGGGTACAATCTCCTCAAAGTGCGGGCTGCATCGGGAGCTGTGGCTCAGGAGCGGGGGGTTGCACGAGCGCAAGATGGGCTTGCAAGTCTGCTGTGTGTTAGAAGCAGAGAATGTGTTTATGCATGTGTAAGAGCTTGACAAGGAAAAGTTACACTGTCCAGGTTTCGCTCCTCATCATTCTATGCTCCCTTCAAAGTTAATGTAATTATGAAGTAAAATACATTTATCTTACAGTTGAATACTCTTCTATTTCAAGTAAGGAAAAATAAAACTTAGAACTTTTAAGGTCATTCACTGCCAATGAATTCACAGCTTCAGGTTCATTTCTCTCCAACAGCCAAGTGTCAGGGAGACATCCCATGGCCTTTGCAATTGTGTGTTTAAAAATTACAAGTAGTAGAACTAGAAACTACAGCAAAACCTTCCCCTCCTTGGTGTGGCTTGTGTCCCATTCCAGATATTTTGCTTAAAAGTCTTTTTGAGACAGGGTCAAGTATTTGTGAAGTTGATCACAGTTTCTCAGTGACACATTCATAAACTGTGTCTTCATCCCTTCAAAAACCATCATTACTGTGAATGCTGTATACAACAAGAAAACGTGTTCCTTTGCTCTCTACAGTGCAGGTACAGGATTGCTTCTTTTTAATTCTTCCTTATAAATGAGGGAGATATCGGCGGTATGTAGTAACAGTGCTTTGCTTTTATTGGCTGTGTTAAAGAATCCACCAAAATGGAAAGTTCACTCATTTTCAAAGCAGAAAATTAGACTTCCTGTTCTGGCATTTAAAAATCATAGCTGGAAAAAGAAAAACAGAGTTAGAGATCATTTTACCCTAAAAAACAAAAGGCAATCACTCAATAGAAAGATATTTTGTGTTTGCAAATATTGAAAGCCAGGGAAGCTGATGAGTTTGGGAAGGGGAAAAAAAAAAGAGACAGACAGACAAACCAAATAAAAACACTCGCTCCCCTCTTCTCCCAACCAGACCCCCACACAACAAACTTCAGCTTTCCCATTCCTGTAGTTATGTTTGCTTAATTGAATCCAGAGCGTGTTCAACCACTTAAATTCTAAATACAGTGCTGAGTGACCTTCTCAATTGCAGCCAAGCAATTAAGTGAAGTTATTATACAAGTCTTTTAAACATAGGTACTCTAGAAACATGAGAACAGTCACATAGTGAAATTATGGACCCGTTAGTTCAGGCATATCACTGGGTTTTGGTACATGTTTACTTTCCTTAACTAAGGAAAGTGCAATTTTTTTTTTTTTGTAATTGATATTAGAGATCTGAGAGCTAAGAGCACCAGATTATTAACTGGTAAACTGCTGTCTTCATTTCTTCATATATGCAATGTTAACTACTGCATCACAACTGTTATGCTACAAAACACGCAGACTTGTACAACAAAGTCACTAAGCATAACGCTGAAGTGCTAGCCTATCAACAGGGCTATCATATAATTCTTTAAACAGTGTAGACATAGCACAGCATAAACTTAGCACATCCAACAAGACAACCTTCTAGCTCTTAAGTAACTTTCAGTGTTACTTTAGGCAAATACACTACCATTCATTAACACGAAACAGCAAGTGTAAACTTAAACAACAAATCACAGTATTGATCCTGCACTATAAATCACTCTTAACTAATAAGCAGTTTATAAAGACTATAAAGGAACAAAGACAATTTTAAGACTTGTACAGAAGTACCACTACAGGTATCTGTCAAGAAATTCCAACCACACCATTTGTAGGCTGAAATAACTCCAACCTTTGCTGGAAATCCTGTCATGCTACTAACCTGAACTCATACTAGTGTGGGTTTCAGATAAACTAGGAAAGCAACCAAAAGCTCTACTCCTCCCACAGTTTAGCTTAAGTCAGAGAGTAAGGGCACACAGCCTTTCTACCCTCTTACCTTTGTAACCTTCTCCAAATGCTGCTCACATTGTGCCTGCTGCATGACATCATTGACTATCATCTTTGCTATCCTCCAAGCCATCTCTTCTTGAGCCTGCCATAGGAAAAAACATCCCAAGTATAGGTAGTTTGGGGTTCTTAAAACTACAATACAGTGCTCTCAGCATAACTCACAAGCTAAACCTTACAGACATGGTTAACCTTCAAAACTCTGACTTGTAGTAAACATATCTTCTCTTGATGAAAATGCAGCTGGTTTCCAAATACAGTGTTCGCTCCAATTAATGTGAGTACTTAAGTAGTACTCAGTTTGATCCAATTTCCAAGACAGTCAGCGAAGTCCTTCAGACCACCACCTTGACTGGTCTATTTTAATAACTAACACACAGTTCCCTATTACATTGGTTAAAATATCAAACACTCTGCCAAAGTGCTCCTTGGCAAAGAACAAACTGGTTTCACAAGTGTATGCAATTCAATTATATTTAGCATGTAGAGACTGATAGTTCAGAAAGATACTCAGAGAAAACAGCCAGGATTAAGAACCTGAACACTCAATTTCCCTAACTGGAATTGGAAGCAATCACAAGGACAACATAAAAAGGACACACCTCATCTGTGTTTCCTTGAACCCATTTCTTCATTGCTTGTGAAAACATGGACCCTAGTTGAGATAAACAGCAAACAAGGTGTATTAGCAAACTCAGCAGCACATCTTATTTCTCTTCTCTATAAACATGTACTTGCTTCTGTCCTGAAGGGTTTGTGCTGCTAGCACTAGAGAACACAGAAGAGTGGCATCGAAGATGAAGGATTACCAGGATTCATGGTTCACTAGGCACTGAGCCCAGACCATTCTTTCCCAGCAACCAGACTCAAAAAGCAGCGTTAACTGCAGACTTCAAAGTGGGTAGGAAGCATGTAGAGAACTGAAGTTTTTTCATCTTGAGATCAAATCCTTGAAGGTTTGACCATGAGCTCAACTGCTAGCAGCTTTCATCCCTGCCAGGTTCCATTGACAATTCCAACTCCCACAGGAGCGCATACCCTCAAGAATCCAGCTGGACCAGAAGAAGCAGGATTTGGCTACAGAACTGAGTCACAGACAGGTTTTGCCTCAGTACAGGATGATCTCCTAAGCATCTCTATTTGGCTTAAAACAGATCTAGAAAGAGTCAAGAGTTTTGCTTATCCTGGCTGAAGCAAGAAATAGGGCAGTTCTGTAGATGCTTACAGAAACTGAGAGAAAAAGGAAAGCAAACCTTTTGATTTCTTGACATCAGGCTCTGGTTCAGACTCTCTGATGAACTGTCCCAGATCACTGACTCGTCCAAACGTCATCTTCCTGAAGAGAGAAGTAGCAAAAACCAACGAACCACACAGAAAAACACACCCACCCACACAGGTTACCAAGAGAACTTCAGCACTACGGAAAGTTATCGGTCAGCAAAATAAACATCTCACTACAATAACGACTCTTAGTGTCAGAAAAACTGGAATTTTACCAATTATTACCCTTCCCACCTAAAATGGATATATTGGGAAAAGCTTCCTGCTCCTCACGTTTATCTGAATTCTAAGCATATCTTAAAAATATGTCTAGAAACTGAAAGTTGGCAAGCACTTCAATGACTCAATCATGTAATATCAAAAGGCAGTGCAAACAAGTGCTCTACAGTATCACAGAAACATTTCATGAAGGACCAACCAATTTACAGTACTTGAAAGCACAGCAGACTGGTATGCAGTAGAAGAGCAAGGTAGCTAGAGAAACAAAGAATTTCTGTTTGAGATCCACAGAGCAGAAGAGCTTCATATCAAAGAGCAACTTAAGAAACAGAAGAATAGCTGTGCAATCTGCTAATGAAATGAAGTACAAGCTCTTCTTTATATGGGGGCAGGGAGAAATAAATGCTGTATATTACAGTATCAAAGTCTTCCAAGCTTGTTCTTCCCTATTCCAAACAAACAGGAACTACTAGTTGTATTTTGGAACCACAGAGGAATAAAATATCTAAAAGAAAAAGAAAAACATTTGGAAATATTTTTCTGACTGCTGTTCTCATTAGAGAAACATTCACCATGACACTGGTGTTAAACTGCACTATTGAAAAAAAAGAAACTTAAGTATTAAGACATGTTC
Source organism: Rhea pennata (assembly GCF_028389875.1). Lineage (NCBI taxonomy): Eukaryota > Metazoa > Chordata > Aves > Rheiformes > Rheidae > Rhea > Rhea pennata. Next base: position 4,395,262 of record NC_084682.1, read on the forward strand.
TAAGATTGCAACATCTTGCATTATGTGCACTCTCAATGCAGAAGGACACAACAAAAATGAAACAGGTGAAACATACTGGAAAGAATGAGATACACTGAACGAACCTTACCCTGCATATGTTCGTTGATACAAAGATTCTGGATCCAGACTTGCAGCATCTACAATTATTGCTTCATCAAAATTTTTCAGGATTTTAACATTAGCCTTTTTGACATTGGACTACAAACAAAAATTCTAATTAGTGCCCAATGCAGACAACTAGTCGCTTCTTAACAAAGTTGCTATTTTAGTGCTTTTACAGTTCGATAAATCTCGAAGTCTCTATGCAAGCATAAAAGAATGTAGAGAACTTCTACACATATGGTGAATTCCTAACTCAGTATGACATTGTTTTCAAACAGAAGATGATAAAGTTACATGAACAGAGCCAAACACACAATGTACAGGTCAGCATACATATATGTAGAGACTGCTGTCTAAGCAGTATCAATTCACTAGATCTGTGTGTGCATGCAAATTATTTGCTTCTGAGTGCCTAACACTGAGCTACCTCAAAAGCAGCAGCAACTGCACTCATCCCTGTCTCGTACTTGGTAAGCAGCTCCCATGAAACACACTGTGCTGCCCCATACAGAGAGAACATGCATTTACCTTTTGGTCTACAGTATTTGCATAAGATTGCGAAAAACAAAAAAGAAAATCAAGGAAACATTGAGCAACAGCAGGGAGCGCACAAAAGCATAGCAATCTATTAGCACCTTAACTTGGAACAGAAACACTAATGGGAGCTGCCTTGTGAAGTCCTCTCCTGTTGGTCTGCACTAAGTGCTATTCTTTATTAAAAAAAAAAAAAAAAAGAAATACACAGAGACCTGGTGACCCTTCTAGGCAGATAAGTAGGACACCACAAAAAATGCAGCACTTTGTTTCTAAACAGTCCAAACAAACCAAATCCCAGAAGTTTTTCCTGTTCAGGCTAACAGACATCAGGATTTTTCCATGACAGTCAGAACACAGATTTTATCCCCCCCTTCACAACTTTATTAGAAGGTATATAAAAAAAATAAAAAATAAAAACAGGTAATAAATAAAAGCAGGTAATACAGCTTCCATGTTGCTTGAAACACAAAGTCAGTATTGTTGATCTAGATACTATAATTTAAAACTCATGGTAGCATTGTAGCCTTCAATAAAAGCAATTCAGCTGAAGGAAGTTTTGCTTAGCTTTTCTACTCTCAGCTGGGCTTGACAGACTGAACCAGCGACAGATAAACTAGAATCCATTTATCCTCTCCCTCTTCCACGTTGGCATTAAATAAAACTAGAATTTTTGGAACAGACAACTGTTAAAAATGCATCTCTGTCATTATGTGGATGATTTCATATCAAAGTGCTCTGCTGCCCATTTCTGAAGCCAGGCCCGCAGGTGAACAAAGCTCTCAAAGTGGCATCATGAAGGAGATTAAGAACGATGCTGACCAGAGAACTGCACAAAGTTTATACACAGTGGCCACCTCTCAATGACCCTGGAAAGGTGAGAGAGCCAAAGGGGACCAGTTACATACTCGTTTCTACATAGCACAGTGGAGAAGCAGCCACACAGCTCTAATCATGCTTAATAAATGATGAGAAAGCTCTCTGCTTTACCTAGCAATGGACATTTAAGTCTTTATTCCAGCTTTACATCAAACTATACGTATACAAGCAAAATTCAGATATTGTCCCCAGAATGCTGCATCTCAGTGTAATACAGTAAACAGAGCCCTCTTTTGGGAGGGTCGGGAGTCCGGCCATTTTCTATTAGACTAACATGACTAACTTGAGGTCCACAGTATGGAAAAATCTGCCGAGACAAACTTGTGAACACCAGCTGATCAGATATTAACTGTCACTGCTCTATGCATGAGTAGAGGACTTCTACCCTGAAGAGTCCGCTCAGTTCTAGGGTTTAAAGTCTGACGCTTCAATGGAATTGAGCACATAATTTACATACTTCTATTTAAATTCTACAGCATATTCACAATGTCAGCTTCTGCCTAAAAGGTATAACTCCTGCCTAAAGATGTATTAAATAAAAAAAAATATATAAAAAAGCAACCTTATTTCTAATGAAAAGTATTCTTAAATGTTGTAGTACTGTAAGCCAGTCTTCAGCTAACATTAATAGTTTAATTCCTTGAATCAAAGTTCTGTTTTTAATAGAAGTGGTAAAAGACCTCAGGTACGGAAAATAACTTCAATAAATATTATTTGGCATAGAAATCAATAGCAAGTAGATCAAATGTGTCCTAGAAGTGAAATGAGAAGCTTAAAATTACAAGATGATGTTTCCTTAAAAGGTAAAAACTTTGATTTCAACATAGAAAAGTGACTGCCCTATTTATCAGAACAGAATCAAAACAAGTAACTCTTACCTGGGAGGCAGAGCCATCAGGGCCCCCCATCTGAGAATCGCTATCAGGAATGCTACTGGGGCCTTGAATATTCAGTGCAATATTCCCTCCTGGAAATTCATCTCCTCGTACTGAATGGATGAGATCATTCAAGTATTTGTAATAAAGGTTGCTGGACAAGAAACCAGGTAAAAAAACCTAGAAGACAAAAGAACGAGTCCTCTTTAATCAACAAAGCCAATCTGCATGATTACTACAGAGAACAGGAAGGTCAACTGGACATCTCCGTCCTGGTGTAGATGCCACCCAAGTAAAAGCATACATAAACGGAATTATTCTGGATTAGCTATTGCACTGCTGTAAATTTGAATCCTACTTCAGGATGAAGCAGCAAAACCCAGCAATATGCTGCCTAAACCCTCCCCCAATGGGAGCCAAGTTCAGACTGTTTTCCCCTAGAAAGGCCTGACATCCCAGTACTTTTACAGTTTGCTATGCTGTCCAAGAATCAGCAGCAGCTCCAGAAGCAAACCACTGATCTCCAGGTACTCCAGGGTTGCACTATAACCACAGCACTGGTACGTGACTTGCCAATTAACTGCTACCAGCTAGATGTGGTGTAGCATCAGACAGAGGAGTGAGGAGGAAGGAAAAATTTCAAAAGATACAAGCTATTTATGGCAATTGATATGAAACGGAATTCTGTTCCTTCCATTAAAACGTAACAGTCACCCAAGACAAGCATTTCACAGAGAACTAACAGACGCCATGCGGGTTGCATCTTTTCAAATTAGGCTGGAGAAAATGTAACTAATATTGTTGTATTATCTGGGTAAAAAAAAGGAAATCAGTAAAATAATGGGATAAATCAGAGGTGCTGAAGGGAATCCTTGACACACAACAAAATCTCATCATCATCTTCACTAACTTCCAAAAACAGTTTTAAGAAGGTATCTCACCGTCTCCATGGTAGTCCAGGCCTGCCGTAAGGGAGTAGTGAAACAGTTAGGGAGGGGACCACCTTCCCTGCAGATGTTGGATTCTATCTCTAGCCTCACAGAGTCATCAAACCCAAGAGGATGTGTGGCTTGAAGAGAAAAGTATCTGCAGCACAGGATAGGGAAAGAAAGCAACACTAGGATTTCTAAAATTTTGCAGATGGTTAGTAATCACTTTTTCCCCACTGAAAGTTATTAATCATGCTGAAGTCACTAGCTGGTGTTGCTTCAAAAAATGCAGGTACATCTGATACTAAGTGCTAAGAAAAAAAAAAACAGTTCACAGAAATGTTTTTGCTAAAGTTTTACTCTGAACATACAGGTAAAATGAGAGCATCACGTGACTACTGATGAGCAGAATCACACACACACACACACACGTGTGCAACAGCAAATGCACATACTTTGTAATAGGGCAAGGAAGCAGCAAACACCCAGAACTGAAGTAGCATTTCCTCTTTTAATCACATAACTAAAAACAGAGTTTGTGGATGAAGCGGGGAAATTGTTCATTTTCTCTCCAATTATTATTTCCTATAAGGGCAATAACTTGACAAACTTGCTCTTAAACTTAAAAACAAACTTTTTCCTGGAAGCAGTTTTGATGTCTGACTTTCAGTTTTAATTGATAAGTTGAAGCTCAGAAAGTAGAAAAGTGACACTACTGAGAGCAAGAAGAAAGTCTGACATTAAAGAGGATGTTTGCTTCCCCAAAGAAAGGAAAACAAGAAAAACTCAAAAGAACTCCCCTCCACATAGCCACAAAATACCCTCAAAACTAGTTTTGAAATATTAAGAACCAGCACTATTTGGCTTGCTTTCTTCTTCCTGGCAGGACTCCTATTTTGTATGGTAAGAGCTCTTCAAGCCTCTTAAATGGATAACAGTATTCTACAGTTATGCAGCTACTATTAGCATCAAAGCTTTTCCAAATGACTACCAACTGGCTTTGGTATCTTACGAGAAAAACATAAGTTCTCAAGCAACCGAGTTCTGGAAATTCTGAATTTTGTCTAAGAATACAAAATCTTTATAAAGATTTTCTCTTTATGCATTAGGAAAAAAGAAACAGCTTTTGTCTGAATACATTGGAGGCTGCTGTAATAAGCAAGCATTTCAGTGTATGTTAAGACAACAGCACAAGAATGCAAAGCATAGTTTGAAAATGAAAAGTGCCTTTTGCACAATGCAACAGAAAGGTACAAAGATAAAACTACAGCTTCAGAAGTAAATAACTGTTCAACTCACTCACTTGTCATATAAAATCATAGCATCATTCTGTGCTTCTTGTCCATCATATTGGCCTTCTTTGGCAGCAAGTTGGGACTGGAAGTTATCTGCTGCCAACCAGAACTGCAATACATTAACTGCATCTTCCTTTTCCATATACTACAAGGGAATTTAGAAAAAAGAAAAACGAAAGCAGAAATTTAAGCAAGAAGCTACAGCAAGCACAGACAAACTCACTCCTTCCCATTTAAAATAAATGTACTCTATATCAATGATACAAAATTGTCACTAGAGGATAAAAATATTCTGAATTTTCAGATATAGCTTTGCAGACAGATTTAGTCTGCTCAGTTTGTTAAAGAAACAAACTAGAGAAATCTCTTTTCCTTAGTGATTTTTCACATTTAGTTTCCAAGCACTGTAGCTATTTGTATCATATTAAAGACAGAAAACCCATTTTAAAGCAAAGCTTAATTTACACTGAACACAGCATGCTGTCTGTTCTTCACAGCTTATCATTTCAAACTATATTGGCTTGAGTATTTTACTATCAGCATGAGTATTTTACTAATAATAGATGATTCCCTAAAGGTACTGGACACCTAACTGAACTTATACATTTGATCTATCACATTCTGCTCTGATCTCCTCTCTAAGCAAAGCTAGAGAATTACTCTTGATCCGTAAGAGGGTCACACAGAATATTACTTTGCTTAAAGCTTTCAAAGTCACAGCTTCATTTGACAAGATTAAATAGTCTAAGTTGAAGCTTCTATAAAGAAACAAGAGCGGCCACTAAACTGGAGAATGTACATTACCACTCATTTTACAGTACGGTGTATAAGTTCAAGCACTTGGAATAGCTCTACATTGAGAGGAAGCTGCTAATGCATTTTCTCTCAGAACAACATATACTTCATTTTTTTTCCCCTTATGCAGAGGTATCTTTATTTTAAGCCTTTAGGGCATGGGTGCTTTCCTACCTGAAAGAAAGGGGAAAAAAAAAAAAACAAAGAAAATGCTCCCCTGACACTTACCTCAGAGAAATAAAACAGGGCTGATTCACAGAAAAGTATGTCAGCCAGATAAACAGTCCCACTAGTCAGCACCTCAATCTGGTATTTACAGAAATGATGACTTCGCAAAAATTCACTAAAGTGCCTGCACACAGACAGAATAAGAGTTATCAAGGGCCAACAGCATCAACGTACTTTATGAACCAACTAGTCCTTGCCTCAGAAGTCTTATAATTTTAGTCTGGTAAAAGTGAAACAAGAAACAAACAATACAGGGTATATGAACATCATGAAATGACATAAAGAACATGGTAACAGCACACACAACTTCAGCAAGTGATCACAAGAATAGATTTGGAAGAAGGTATTTGAAGACAGTTTAAAATATAGGAGACGGCACAGAAAACGCACATTTTTATGGAACTGTGTTTTGCAAATGGACAGTATACATGAGAAGCCAAACCATTCAATCAACTTACTCTTGTTCCATTGCATTAAACACTATTGACTGTGCTGTAACAAAACAGTTAGGATCCACTTGTCCATCTTCCCCACAAATCTTTGCTGTAAAGAGAGACCAGGTTAATTTTAATATGTCTTTGGTTTAATGAGCTGAAGGGCACAAGTGATACCCAGTTAATGAAAAACTGTAGCTCAAATCCACTAGAATCAGCTGGCTCTGACTCCTCAAAGAGCTTTTAAAAGACATTAACACTGTTTTCCATAGCATTACAGATAGCTGGATGATGATATTATGGCTAAAACACTGTATTGAGACTCTGATCTGGCTTCACCCAACAGCCACCTGGAGTTCTTTCACTAATTTAAGAAAAGTCTATGAAAGTTCTTCAGGCAATATTGCACAGGATTACAGAAATAGATCTGTCTGCACTTTCAATCTGTAATGAGCTTATATGCTATCAAAACAAGCAAAAGGAAATGTTCTGCAATCATTATATACATTTTACTATGCTTTTACCACTGACTTTAAAATTATAAAAACAAAAATAAATACCTTTATGTGTGCATGTATTAAAGATATATTTATGGGGAAGGAGGAGTTCTAAAGTAGGAGACAGTATGTTTTCTTACCAACTATATCATTTCTCATTGCCTCTGTAATTGGTATTGGTTTAGCAGCATCTGGAGAAATATATTTGGTAAAAGTACTAACTGCATCCCGTTCTATACCTACAAAGAGGAAATACAGAATCAAACTTTAAATTGACTGGCATAGGTCTAAAAAGAAGAGTGAATAACAAACATGTTTTCCAGAAAAGCAAGTATCTGATTAATAGTGACAGTTTATTTCCCATGAAGCCTTCAGTACAGTATTCAATACTTTGCTGCTGGCAAACTACCATGACGGTGTCATCTGTAGCCAGGTCACAATAAGCCCACAATGAATTGACTTGCAAGATGGAATAAAGCAACCTAACTCTTAATTTTCCACCACCAACCAGACAGCACATCTTCCTCAGCTGCACACCTTAGTCTCAACAGTCTTTGCAGCAAGAGCTGTGATGAAGTTCCCTATTTCTAGTCTTCACCATAGTAGAATAAAAAGCACTTGCAATATAAAGGGGGGAAAAAAAATCTTAAAACAGGATACTCAGAATAGGATATAGCGTACCTTTTAAATGTCATCTTTCAACAGAGAGTTGGGACACTGCTTAGGTACACACACAAAAAAAATGTGATCATACTCCAAACTTCAGATTTCTCAGAAAGGACTCAGTTCCTTGAAATTCAGTATTTTCATACGTTAGAACCCAGAGGTGCTACTCATGACTAAAGCAGCATTGTGTTTGTCTAAGATACTTTGGCTGAGGTTATATATTGTGGCTGAGGTTATATATTGTGGAACTATATGATAACCAACTACACAAGAGACAAATAGCAAGAGAATGCAACATAAGGAAACAGTTGGGCAAACAAGAGGAACCAATATGAAGAAAGGAGTATTTCCTTTTTGTCTGTAAGCTTTCACAAACAAAAGAGGACTGAGTAGGTGCAGAGTAAAGAAAACAGGTTACTGTGCATGTAGCTTACTATCAGAAGTAAATATTTTAATTTCATCCTTACTTCCAGTAGCCTCTGAAGAGGTGGACTCCAAATGAGAACAAATCAGTTACAAGGGGAGGAACTCTATCAAATAAATCTAAGAACAGAAAGAGTACGTTCCATACAAAATCTCTACAAATCTTTTTGCAACCATTACTTATGTCATTTTACACAGGATAATTAACTTTCCATGGAAGATAACTATCATTTCTCAGCCCCACCATCATCCAAATTTTCTACAATTCTTTTAAATTGGGGCAGAGGGAGGAGAATGAGGAAAAACAGGACATTGTAATGCTCATCTCCGTCTCTTAAGATTACGCATGTAGGAACAAAAGTAAACTAAGCTTATCAGAATATATAATGACTCTGACGTTTCTTCAGTGGTACATTTATTTTTTGAACAACTCGACAATCAAACAATACACAGATCTTAAATTGACTATTAGCTTATTCAGAATGTTAACATCACCCATTTTCAAATTTATCTTCCTCCTCCCAACATCATACAATACTTCTGAGGAATCCATGAAAAATGAAGCAGCTTATCAAACCACACCTAGCAAACAGCAGCCAGAATGTCCCCATCTCACCACTTTTACAGGAAGTTAATACATGACACTTACTTTTCATTAGTTTTCCTGACAGGTCCTTTAGTGCAGATGAGGGGCTGTTTCTATTTGATACTGTAAGCTTGGAAGAGTCTTGCTGATCAGCTGGAACAGAATGGGTCCCTGCCTCAGATTTTCTCAGACAAAGAACACTGGCATTATCACTCTCCTGACCTGACAGCACATGGTTCTGTCCACTGCTAGTTCTGTCGCTCTTGTCTGGAGCCACTGGCTTGGTCCTGAGCAGACGGACTGTGCTAGAATCCTCCAGTCTCTCTTCAAACAATCCAGTTGGAGAAGACGACGTGATTTCCTGCTGTTTTGAGGGTGACACTGGTTCTGCCAATGAACTTTGCTTGACTGTGTTCAGGCTATGTGCTCTTATACGGGACCACGTTGTGGAGTGAAAGCTTTCAGCCTCTAGCCAAAATTTAACCAAGTGTTCCATTCTACGTAGTTCCATAAACTGGATAAAATAAGGGAGGGCTACATTGTCCTGTAAAACTTGTTCAAGGGTCTTTGAAAGGCTTGATTTGGTCTCTTGGGCCTGATAATTCAGACACGATCTGCCTGAAGAAAAATATCAAGGGAATGACTCTATATTACACTACAAACATTGGTATTTGATTAAAAAAGAAAGTCCTGGATTGCAACTGCTGAAGAAACAATTCTAAGGACTGCAGCATATACTTAAAATAAAACGTACTTCCTACCAATAAACAAGTAGACAATATTCAGTGGTATGTGTTTTCATTGATACCCGATCAATACTCTAAAAGTCCAATTCTATTTAAAAAAAGAGTCTAGTCAATCTGAATCCAACAGCGTCTTAAATAAAAGAAGCTCACAACCACTTTCTATATGGTTATGCTGTGCAAGGTACAAACAAAAGGTAGCAGTATTAAGATGTTGTTCTGCATTCTGTCCTCTATATCCAATACTTTCAAATATTCAGTCTATGATAGCCAAATTAAATGCCAACTGAACTCTCCCTGAAAAGAGACTACACAGGTAGATGTATAATGATGATGAGCCATTAGAATATGCGTTCAGTCCCTTAGACATGCTGAACAATCTATTCTGTTTTTCCTTGCATGTTATGCCATCATTCATTTGTGTAATTCACCTATATCAGTCAGTAGATGGTACATTTAGCAGTACCACAGGGCGGCTTCTACATGCTTGTTGAATATTCTCAGATACAGGGAGAAAACTAATCAGAAGAATCTTTCTATTTTCATTAAGGTTTATTATTTCATTTCTGGAAATGTCCAGCTTGCAACTTAACTATAAACATTCTATTGAACTTCTCATATGTCTAAATGGTTTGTATATGTATGAACATTTGCAGTTCAGCTGCAAGTTCCTTACTGATTTCTATGAACAATTTCTGTATTACTTAGTTTTGTCTTGTTAAAATTAAAAAAAGAAAACAAAAAAACCTCACACACGAATCAAGGGATTTGTATAATAGGGGTTTTGTAGTCTTTAGTAAAACTCATTGTCCTGATGCTCCAATCATCTCCAAAGATCCATATGCTAGTGTCTGAAAGCTTCAAGCTTCAACGTCCCATATCTACATTCTTCAACTATGTTCAGTAGCTAAGCTCATGAATATTAGAAATTTAGTTCAATTTAAACACATGAACTTATGAACACTTTGTATATAAACATGCAAGAGAAAAATACTGCCCGCACCAGATTAGATGACAAAGTCTGCCAAGTACACTGTATAGTAGGGCCAATTATGACAATTTAAAAGATAGCGGGAGAATTTTTATAACACAACAGTTGTATACAAAGTAAAGGAGCCTCTTTTATTGAGCAGGAGACAAGTATGCTGTCTATTCAAACCCTTCGAAGACAACAGGGACACAACTGCAATACCAATGTTGAATTTTGTTGTTTCCTAATCTACTTGCCTCACAACCAAAGGACAGTGAGCATACCAATAATACAAAGTAATACTGACTGTATTATAAAACAGATGAAGCCTTACCTAAGTCTCCAAAATGAGCAGCTTCCATGTGACTTGGCTGCTTCTTAAGGGCAGCTGTTCGACTGCTAGAAAAAGAGTCCATGTTGGCAGAGATGGCATTAATTGCCACATGGCTTGGTCCTGCAGCCTCCAGCAAGGCATGATTTCTAGTGCTTCTTTGAGGGGAATGTATTGGTCTTGGAGCTGAAATCAAGACAAGAGTGATTAGAAAGAACCTAAGACCTCTTTTATACAGTATCCAACGCTAAGCACTCTAAGATAAACTGGAAAGTTTACATGTGTCAATCTTATTTAAAATCTATTGTACTACTGTGTATCATCTTTGATCAAGGTCAGATAAGAGTAAAGATAACAGAAATAAGATTTATTACAGCAAGAATAAGCTCACTAAGAGATCAGAAAGCTACCATCCCCCTATATTTTACCTATTCAGTAACTAAAAGACACTAAGCTTAAGTTTACACACAAAATAATATTTCCTTGAGTCCTTGATAACCACTATCACAGCAGTCTAACACTTCACCAACAATATAGCTCAGTTGCAACGGTCATGGCAAGTCTACTTCCTTATGTTCAAGTTTTGTGTGTTCAGAAAACCCTGAACTATGAAACTATCCATGAGCTTTAATGAGAACAATTTTTCCTAAAATAGTTTGTCTGTTTAGTTATAGAGAAAGAAGAGCAATATGCAAACGTCTCCAATGAAACTCAGATGATTAAGGCTTAATCTCCTCTAGCTGTTTTAGAAAAGGTTGGCTACTTGAGCCCAAAGAGAACAAAAAATAATTTCCTCACATAAAACTGTCTGTGAAAAAGCATCAAGAAATTTTTAATTGATGATAAAGCTAAAAAAAAATAAAAATCCTGTAACATACTGATATCACTTTCAAAGACTCTCAGGAAATTACATTTGATTAGGATGTCATGCAAGGACATCTTACACCCGACTCTTAAAAAGAAAGCAAGTCAGATGATGTGCTATCTCAGTATGGCATTCCATAATTATGAATTTCATCAAGGTGTCAAAAAAGTTTGTTTTGATGACCTTCATGCTGCATAGCTTCTTTTTTGTTCACAATTTTATGACACATGATGACAGAAGCTGACAATTTCACACTTACATGTCATGGTACCAGATACCCCAAAAGTATAGGAGAGCTAAAATGTTCAAGATATTCCAAAGCGTTTCTTCAGTTGAAGTATTTGGTACCAAGATACTGCTTGCCACCCTTTACAAAGCCTTTGGTATTTAATATCAGGGAAAATAAAGGGGAAAAAAAAGACAGGTTTTCTAGGCCAATGGAAGGCAGCCGGCTGTTTGGCTGATGACAGTAGTCGAAGATAACTTGCTGGAAGCTACTTCTGTCGAACCATAGCCACAATCCTAATAATTGTTTAGGTTTTTGTGAACTGGACTTAATTTTGTATTATAAATATTTTGGGCAAGTGTTGTATTTAATCAAAGGATCAAACATTTGTTCTAAAACTTATAGACAGCACTATATCACTAATCTAACCTCGTACAGAGCAGAGTAGCTCTTTGCCAAACCAGAAAAATCCTTCCAGTTTATTCATTGTCAGCTGCTCATGATTTATAATAAATTAAACCTGATTTTATTATTTTTTTTTTATTTACACAAAGACCACACTGTGGCCTTTCCCTGGCTACCTGTTTTAGCCAGTCACTGGTCATTTTAACTACACTGCAGCCACCCCACGTACTATAAAGTGGATAAAATTTCACAGTTTCCTATATTTGACTTCAAAGACAGAACAAAAATGTGAAAGAAGTCTTTAATTTTCTCTTGATATCCAGATAACACACTAGAAAGTGCAGAAAGAGGATTTTGTCTGAGAAAGATACAAAAGCAACAGATCAGATTTATACATATTGCTTCATCTCCTTACAGTAATGCAATAAAAACTGACAGAATAAACTAACTTGCTTTCCCACAGTTTACTGGCTTACTTCCCATCAAGATTTTTCTTCTCTCCCAACAGACAGAAGAGCAAAGTTTCTGTACCACATGCAGCAGTATTAGAATGGTTACATATTCTGAACAAGATCCAGATCTTCAGATTCACAAGATACATCAGTCAGGATGCCAGGATACTGGCATCCTATTTTGCCCATTAGGCACAATAAAGCTGCATTTTCAAAATGGCAAAATACACAACATACTACCATCGAATCTCAAAAGCAATTTGCTTAGATAAGGAGTAACCACTATTTGCAAGGTGATTGAATTTTACTATCACTTTGACTTAAAGATTGTGTGTGACAGTTTAATAATCTTCCGTCCTTACAGGACACTCAGCAAGATGACTAGGAAAGATTAGTTACTATAAATACTTAGAATCAAGTTTTGAGTCTGCTCTGTTTTTGAGACACAGATCATGTTTGCATTCAGCCATAAGGAAACTGTTCCTGTGGTTAAAATAAAGATGGCAGGTAACAGCAGAGATATAATTTTATAAAGAAAGTAAATATTGATCTTACTTTTAATTGCTTTCACATCTGTGGTCTTTTCTTGTTCTTTGCCTTTCACTGTAAAGCATAAAGGAAAATGTTAAAGCTATTTTGGGTAACCAATGTCATTTACACGTGAATGAACACACACTTGGAAGATGCAAACCATGATTTTGTTAAAAGTAGTTTTTTTGGATCTGACATCAAGTAATTGACAGAGAATTTCAAAGCTCCTGTGTTTCTTTGCTTTTCAAAAGCAAAACTTTATCATTCATACTCATAGATTAAGTCTAATGAAACAGTATGTTAAATTTTCAAAAACATTCTGGAAGATGTTCGCTATAGGTGTGTGCGCATATATACATAATATATTAGTTAAAACATGGCTACATTCAAGGTTACTTTAAAACATGGCTACATTCAAGGTTACTTTAATAAACTGCATGAACTGGAAAGAATAAATGTATTTTAAGAGCAGAGTATCAGCAGATGTATTCTGCGAACAACAAATCAAATGTCTAAGGACAGCATCTCCCTCCTATTACAGACAGACCAGCAGAACACGCACATTGGGAAGGATGTAAACGGAACAAGCTCCATGAAATCAGTCACTGCTTTCTCTCACTCAGGAACAGATACCACAGATGTGTTTTGGAAATTCACTATAAATAGTTAATTCCCTCACAAACAATACTGCCTAAATATCACCAACCATATGACAAGCAACTGATTGGAAGATGGTAGTTAAAAGTTTTGATGAAAGAAAAAGGTGGGTTTCTTTAAAAAAGGAAGATTTTAAACAGTGAAAGGGAATAAGGCAATATATTTTAAAACAAGAATAAAGAAATTGAAGGAGTACATAAACATGATGGCACGGCAAGCAATAAATAAATCAGTGATATTTAAGCATGCAATCTACTAGTGAAACCATCTATGGCTGTGTTACTACAAATAGGTCATCTTTGAACATAGATTTTTGAAATCCTTCCAAATTTAATCGCAAATAATAACGAAGTAGAATCAAATGTTTACATTACAAAACATGAACAGATAAAAAACCCTTCCTATTTTGACCTAAGTATTTCACATATTTTAAGGGAACACTTCAATCTCTTGTTACATAATTGTTCTGCACAATCGTAGCTGCAGTACTATAGTTCTCACAGAAAAGCGTTGCAAATCTGTAAATTGGCAACTCAGCATTAAAAATTTATGCTGCTGGTTAGCACATTCTCTTTGCAATAGAAAGGTTTACACCTCAGTTTAACAACCTGGCTCTTTTTTACATTTGGCTATAAAAGTTCAGTTTAACTGTAAAGATTAAAAAGTATTTAGGATAACCATTTTTTACATAACTGATTTAATGCTGCTATGCAGGAAAATCTGTACATACCTGAAATAATACTGAGGTAAAATGGAAATGATGCAACCTGTATACAGTATTATGAACTCTTTTAGAAAATGATTCCAATAGTGGATTGATTAAAGTGATTCCCAACCAGCAGCAATAATTTCTGAGTTTCCACAGAGGAGTCCTCCATAAGCCTACTTTTAGTTTAAATATACTTGTTATTTGTTACCAGCAGCCCAGTTCTTCTCCACTGGATTACCAACTTAGTGCTAGCAGTATAAACTCCTGGTTCACACTGCCAACCTCTGATACATAAGCTTCTTGTATCACTACTAACCTCAAGCAGGACAGAACTAAAAGGAAACAGATGAAGACAGAAAAACTGGTACCTGTGACAAGAGTGCATTCTAGAAAGCAAAGTTTCACTATGTGAATTTACTTTCATTTTCCCTCACAAAACAGATGTCATTTTTTGTCTATGTGAAGCTGGCTATGGTACAAGATTATCAGGGATGAATCATATGTCAAAAAGTTTCCAGTAGCAAATTCCATTTGCAAAGGAGTATCAAACTGACTAAAGCTGACCACACAAGAGTGAAGAATTTTAACTCACATTTGGACATACAGAATGAACAAATTTAAACTATCCATGTATGTACTTGCACAAAAAACAATAGAAAACTTAACAGGTCAGCCAACTAGGAGTGCTGTATATGCTATTTCTAAAACATCCCTAGTAAATGAGTATGCAGCCTGAATCCTTTCACTGTTAACAATTTCATAACCTGCCCTCAAGCACCCTGGCTGCTCGTCCAACCGTTATTGTTTAATTTCTCAACCTATTATTCACTCCAAATTTCACTAGACCTTTAAAGTCTTTTCTGATCAATTATTTCACTGTTATTTTTGATATTTCTCTACATGTCAGTACTTTTATCCTTCTTTGTTGATATCATTAAAAAAAGGGGTTAAATTTTTACCCAGTGCTGTATCCTCTTAAACAATGACAACTCAATCCAAAGATAATGACGCCTTTTTTTTAAATATGGTTTTGGACTGTATGCATCTAGTCAGAGTTTTACATAAACCTTTATATGTTGCTTTTTCTCCCAGCTGTAATTTAAGATCTTCTTTAAAAACCACTATCTCTAATGGAGATGTACAAAACAATGTTATTTTAGGAACAACCCAGATGAAGGCTTACTTATCTTTTCTCCTTAGGAGTGCCTCTCTAGCGCATTTAGTTCTAACTGTGCTTCTCTGACCAATGATCTTTTAATCAAAGTAACATAAATAGATAATGGATTAGACATTTCACTACTTTCTCCTTGAGAAATTTTCTGCAAGGCTTATATTGTTCCTATGATTAAGCATCAGGATGGAATACCAGCTCCACAATTCTCTTTGTCAAGGAGCAGTCAAGTCTCTCTGTTAGTGAAGCACTGCAAGATGTTTTTGAAGAGTTTATAAGCAGCACGGAACTTTTACTCTACAGCTCAACACTAGTATGTAAACACCTCATAAAAGAGTATGGCCCTTGCAAAATCTTCAGTGGATTTTGAAGAGTCTTCAGAACTTCTCCTAATCAGGACAGAAGTTAAAACTCTTTTTCCAGGACTACTGCACTGACCTCCAAAAAGAATGAATTTTTTAACATTGCTACTTTGGCTGAGAAAGTTTATAATAGAACATGTCAATCAGCAGCAAAAACACAGGCTCAGATAATATATTCTTTCCTCCTAACTTAGTCTTATCTCCCAAGAAGTGCAGTTTGGGTTTCAGTAATTAAAAAACACTTTAGAAGAGCATTGGCTCAGCCACTGCTGGAACGGTTTACTACTTGAACTGCAGCATTATAAGCTAATAGAACTGCCTTCCTAAAAGGAGCAACTTTCAACAAAGAAACACTTGAACCAGGTATCAGGCAGCCCGAAGGCGTACTAAACTACATTTTATCGCAAACTCTAGCACCAGTGTATTCAGAACGTTTAACTCTCAAAGAACAACTAACTATACCCTTTTAAGCCATAGGAATATTTTGAAGTTTAGGAAACCTAGAATACCTGTAATTTAATTTGTGGCACATAATATCTACAAATATATTACTGAGTAAATTTATGATAACTTTTGTCAGCGATTCCTTCTGCTTTTATGAAGGACTCAGCATAACGAGGTTCTGCTTTTGACTGGATATCTAGCTACTGCTATAACGTATACGGCCACATATATTTTTTTTACAAAAAAACACAGCATTGTAAAAGAAAGAATTAATTCAGTAAGAACTGAACCAAAAAGCTCCAAAATTGCCCAGAGCCACTGGCATTTCATACCAGCCTCCCTAAACTGCACAGCAGCCACCTGCTTCAGCACTGTCAAGCTATGATCCTTCCTTGAAGGAGTGCGGGAAGCGCCGGGCAGGCGTCGCCAGCAGCGGCTCACCCGCGAGCCACCGCCGCGGGGGGAAAGGCCGGCTCCGGCGGCGCTCCGCCCGACGGGGGCTCCCGCGGGGCCCGAGCGAGGGGGGCGCGCACGGACACCTCCGCCCCGTACCTCAGTACGGCAACGACCCTTCCCCGCAAACCCACACGCTTTGCCCTCAACGCGGCGGGAGGCAGCGGCCTCAGCGCGGCCGCCGCGCAGCCGCCGGGGCAGGGCCGCAGGCGGCCCCCGCGCCTCCCGCCCCCCTACCTTTCCGCCTGAAGAAGGACATGGTGCCGGGGCGGGGGCGAGGCGGCGGCCGCCGGGGAGGGAGGGGGGAAAGAAGGGGAGGGAGGGGGCGAGGACAGCGAGCCGGGCTCCCTATGAATGAGACTCCTTCCTCCGCCCGCCGCCTCCTCTCCCTCCGCCTCTTCCTCCCGCGGAGGGGCCAGCGGCCGCCATGTTGTCAACAACCGCCCCGCTCCTTCTTCCGGGCAGCGGGCGGCGCGCGAGGCATCACGGGATGCGGCCCGGCACCGGCGGACCCCCCGACCCCCCCCCCACCCCCTCCACACTCAACATGGCCGCCTTGGCGTCAGGCGGCTCGGCCAATCCGCGGGGCGGAGCCATTTTGAATGAGGGCAAGACGTTCTGCGCGGGGCGGGGGAGGGGAGGAGGGGTTAAACAGTGGCGGGGGGGGGGTGAGGGAGGGTGTCCATTTTTGATCAGGGCAAGAGGGCGCCTGAGTGAGCGAGGCTCAGGCGGCCATCTTGAGTGAGGGCAAGATGGCCTGGAGGTGGCAGTGGGGTGTCCTTTGCCCGGGAGCGGGGCAGTGTCGTGTCCCTGAAGAGCCATCTTCGGGAAGCATCAGCTCTTCAGGCACATGTCGTGGGTGGCTGCCTGCCCTGGGGGCCGGTGACAGTGACAGAGGGTCCGGAGAGAGCCGCACGGCAGGGCTGAGCGGCCGCGTCCCCTGAGGCGCAGGGCCCGAACGGCCTCCCGGACAGAAGGGGATGGGGCAGAAGGGACACGGTGGCGGTGGTGGCGGCAGCAGCCGTCCGTGACACAGCCTCGCTGCGGGGATGTGGGGCTTCACGCTGCATCGCAGCAGCACGCACGTGTGCACGGTGCCGAAAACCATGCAGGGCTTTTCAGAGCGCTGTCGTTCCGGCACGATGCACCAGGGTACTGATGCAGCGCAACCCGAAAGCCTGCAAAACTGCATACCGCCGGTCCGGATTTAGGGACACGGCATGCTGATACTAAAAACCACAGACTGTCTGATGGCCCGAGCCTTTCCACAAAAAAAAAAATCCTCTTGAGATATCCTTCAAACCCAGATTTGGTATTTTATCAACCACAAAGGACATCTGTAGTTGTAACACATTAGTTATATTTACCTCTGAAGAGCAGTATATGATAAAAATGCTTTATTAACCCCATTTTTACAGCTTCTGTTTTAGGTAGGAGGAAACTGAGTCACAGGGCCAGAAACCAGCGCTCCCCAGATTGCACGGCACACCTTTTCCATGCATTAAGCTTTATAAACTAACGCCTCTGTACATGCTATGAATGACAGAAAACCAGTTGAGAGCTTTGACGTCCAGCCATGGTGAACGTGGAGCAAAGACGAACCCAGCCTCCTTTCCAGCGGGCTTTGGCACTCCATGTCAATGGGCAGGAATTTACCTTTCCAAACTCATACCTCTCAGCCCAGTTCCCATTTAGGCTCTTTGCTGACAAGACGTTTCTGCCCCACCTCTGGGCTTGGTCCCAGAGACCTTGTCCCTTGGGGCAAGGCACCAGCTCGGGTCCCCAAACAAACCCTGCGGGTTGTGCAGGACTCGTAGGAGGTGTCTCAGTTGCCTCGCCATGCCGTGCCTGATCGTTGCAGTGTCATCCCTCTGCAGTGTAACTGTCCTGGTGTCAACATTTGAGCCGTAAGAAAATGATATCATTCCTAATCGTTACGTAGATTCCTTTAACATCCTTCATCCAAGTGTTCCAAAGCACTTTGCAAACACTCATTAATTAAGCCTCATAAATTGCAAATTGCATAATAGGTATATGGGGATCTCTTTGAGGTGGAAATGAAGCCATCTCTTGGGCAGGATGTTGCAGGTGATTAACATCCTATAGCATTGCATTTGCTCTTTTAATATTATTTTTGCTAACTGATGCTTTTTTGATACATTTTTTGCACATATGCCCAGAGGCTGGTCTGAGGAAGTCTTTTCTGCATAATGAATTAAATGATTTAATCGGCACATGATAAGTTAGCAATGGACTAAATTATTCGAAAGTGAGTAAATTTAAAGGAATGAGATGAATCAGTTAGGGGCTACTAAATTAACACTGTCTATCAAGGAAAAAAAAAAAAGCTTACACCCAGCCATCTATGAACATGTGTAATAACCTACATCATAAAGAGAACCCTAATACAAGCACTCTGATTCTCCAGTATACGACACACACTTTTCTCTTAATTTCTATGTGATTTTATGTAGTTAAAGGTTTAGTTTTACAGATCTAGCTGTAGATTTGGGACCCGGGCTTGTACAACACACTTAGAGACACAAATGTTGCACGAAATTGGGAACCCATTTAAATGACTGATAAAGCTTTCACCGTTATCGCTAAAGCTTAATTTTCACCCAGTTTCTTTCTGCAGATTTATGGTATTGTACAGCTCACAGGTATCCTCAGTAAAACATAATCCATATTATAAAGCCATCATTTTGTGCCTGCAAAGCCCCAAATGGTGGAGATTTTATATTTAATTACACTCTGTTAAGTTCTTGAATACCATGATTAGGAGCAGGTAAATTAATGAGATGATAGTATATCCATTTGCCCTTCAATTTACATGTTGGGCTTGAAGTAGGATGCGCTATATTAAAAAATCATGACCTGATGTGCTGACAACATTGCAATCCAGGGTAAAATTCCCATGGAAGTCTGGGTTCTGGGTCCTCTTTCTGACCTTACACACTGATCTTTTTCTATAGCCATAATAAAAGAAGCCAGAAGATGAGTCTTCAAGCTTCAGTCCAACTGGACCTTTCTGTAGTGGGACACCCAATCTCTGGAGATGGCACTACCAACTGCAGCATGACACTTGCTACCATAAATGAAGTGCTGCTGCCAGAAACCCGGCCAGCTGGAGGTGTGGTTTTGGTGCAGGTATAGTGTGGGCTTACCCATTGCACCAGATGAGGAAAAACTTCCATTTTCAATTAATTTTCAAGCAGTAGCTCCTTTTCCAAAAAACTCATCCAAAACCCATCAAGGTCTTTGTGATGATTCAATTACGTCTGCGTCAGGTCCTAGATAATTGACAACATCTCAAGCTACAAGCATGTTTGGCCTGAATCACGTTTCCTGGGCTGAAATTTTCTCCCTGTGTTGGGAACGTGCAGAAGGGCTGAAGCTCCAATCTGCAGTACATGAGTCAGCCCAGACCCCGGAGGGCTAAACTGGAAGGAAGCATGAAAAGCAGCAGGTTCTGGAGCTTTTAACAGAACATGACAGTTTAATTAACTGAGCAGTCAGTTGAAATATGGCTTCAGGACATAGGCTGGCCAACATCAAAGAAGCTGGGGGAAGCCTCCCCCAAATTAAAATATACAAAGAAAAATGAAGTCTCCCTAGTTCCTCATTGCCTGGTGATTTTGCCATCTCTCCGTAGCAAGAAAAATAAACAAACTTTAGTATTTGAAAAGATCTAAATGAGATGTGCTGTTTGGGCAGAATTAAGAACTCAGAAGGCTTTTGGACAGCTTGGCATCTTTGACTCAGCTAATTAACCAAAGTGAACTTCTCTGTTCAATTACAGTATTCAGAAAAACACAAGTATAACAAATGATGATACAGGCCATTTCCAGTTCTTTGAGACAAGGACAGTCTATTCATTCATTTACATGTTTTTACATGGTGTTAGAATCCTATCTCATGAGTAGACTGCTAACTACTTTGGAAATTAAATAATAATAAAAAAATCTGAATATGGGGCTTAAGAGCAGGTACCATTTTCTGAAATCAGGGCAATAATATCCAAAATACATTAGGAGTCAAAGACAGCTTTACAGAAACACGCTGCCACTTAAAAATTATATATTCTAAACATTGCCATTATCATCATTAAAAACATTACAGACGACTAATGCAACAACAATAATCAAACATCTTAGTCCAACTTGAAAAGTAAGCAATAAAAATGTCAGTCACGAAGAACCCCAGGATTAACGGAGAGGGAGAACGCAGCAGGAGAGCTACGGGACACACACCGGGCTCAGCCGGGCGCCGGGGACGCTGCCAAGTGGAGCCGAGCGGCCGATGCCGGTGCGGCAGCGATGCTCTCGCACCGCTCCGGCCCGAGTCTTTTCCTTCTGTGTCTACAGGAAAGCAAGCGGCTGCGGGCGCACGCAGAGCTCGGTGCAAATCTCGGTCCAGCTGACCCGGATCCTTCTTGCCCCTGCGGTGAGGCCGGTGTTGCGGGAGCCTCCTCGCCGCAGAGGACCTGCTCCCGTTCATGGTGTGAGTTCTGAGTCACTTACGGTGTCATAAATACCTGAATTTTATGCCAAATGGGGGAAAAAAGATCTGGTTTAAAACTGTGACCTATCTCTTTTTCCATTTATGCTTTTTATTTCCATTTTGTTTTCCTAACTGCCTCAAGGAGTATGAGAAGTGACACGCTACGTGGTGGCGGTCAGGTATCGCTGCAAGCCGGGGAGCCCGGGAGAAGCCAAGCCTCGAAGGTGTTTTGGCCCTTCAAATGGCTTTTCTGGAGGTTGTAGGAGAAAAAGCGTGCACAACACAAACCTAAGCGCAAGAAGGAGACGCACCAAATCTGAGACCGTAGCATTTTATCCAGCAGCTTTGCCCATGAGCTCAGCCATGAAACGCCGCCCAGGCGGGCAGCACTCTCGCCGCGCACCAGGAGAGGGTGCCAGGCGCCTGGCTTACCAAACGCTGCACCCGTTTTACCGGCCAAGTCCCGCAGTTCCTCTCAAAGAGGCGAAATTAAGAAGCCACCAACCAATGAGCCCCAAATCTGAAGGGAAAACTCCTTTTTGTGCCCAGAGAGCTGCCTGATCTCTTGCGTGGTGCCAGCTCCGCTTGAGAACGCTAAAGCAGAACGAATAATTTCCTGCTAAATCCCAGTTTGCTTTCTGATTTCTGCCGGTCAGGGAGGGAGGGACGGCGGTTCGCGGGCCTGGATCTGCCGCGCCTGGCGTGGGGGTCGCGCCGGAGAAGCCGCGTCCCCTCGGCCGGCGCCGGCGGGCGCTGCCGGGACGGGCGGGGGCGGCCGCGGGGCTGCGGGGGCCGGTCGGGAGCCGCCGCGGGGCCTGCGGGACGCGGCCCGAGACACCAGCGCGGGCCGCAGAGCGACCTGAAGGTTTGGCAGGGGCAAACGCGGGGGCACCCGGGGAGGGGGGTTCACAAAAAAATCCCGATGCGTGGGAGAAGGGGCAGCTTTTGTATTTGGAGCCAGCAAATGACAGATGCCGAGTTTAAAGCAAGCAAATCACAGCTTCTGGACTGCCAGGGAGCAAACTGGCAGCGACGGCCCCGGGTTTTTATTCTCTCTGCGTTTGCGGCTTTGGGCAGGCAGCTGCCAAGCCAAAGGATGAACTCGGTCTCGGCCGGGGGCTGAGGGGGCGGCGCGGGGTCTCCCGCGGCCGCCGCCGCCGGGCAGCGCTTCCAGCGGGACCCGAACTTCTGCCGAGCGGCCGCGGGCAGCCCCGGGCGCAGCGCCGCCCGCGGCGGGTGTCGCGAGCGCGCGGGGCCTCAGCCGCGCCCCGCGGCGGCGCGCAGGGAGCGCGCAGGGAGCGCGCAGGGGCCCCCGCGGCCGCGCCGCGGCGGATGCGCGGCCGCGCCGGCCCCGCCGATGCTGTCGCGGCCGGGCGCGGAGCGGGGCGCGGGGGCGGCGCGGCCCGCCGGCTCCCTGCCCCGCCGGCCGAGGATGTGCAGCGGCGTGGGCTGCTTCTGGGCGCTGCTCTCGGCCGCGCTCCTGGCCGCCTGCGCCTCCGCCTTCCTCTCGCCCGCCTGGCTGCTGCCGCCGGGCCGCGCCGCCGCCAGCTTCGGCTTGCTGCGGCGCTGCGCCGAGGCGCCCCGCGGCTGCTCCGGCTCCGCGGGGCCCGGCCGCTTCGGGGACATCCCCTCCGGCTCCTGGCAGGTGAGCGCAACCGCCGCCCCCGCGCCGACCCTCCCCCCCCGGCCTGCCCCGCGCCCCACAGCATCCCCCCCGGCATCTCCTTGGCATGCCCCCGGCGTCCCCCCCGGCCTGCCCCGGCGCCCCACGGCATCCCCTCCGCATCCTCTATCCTGCCCTGGGCTCTCTCCGACATCCCCCCCCCCTGCATCCCTTCGACATCTCCCTGCCATCCCCCCGTTCTGCCCAGGGCTCCCCGCCATCCCCCTGGCACCCGGCTACCTCCCTCCTCCCACTCCAGGCTCCCCAGCATCCTCCCAGCATCTCACCATCGTGCTCCTGGCCCACCCTGCATCCCACTGGCATCCTCCCATCCTGCCCCCTAGACCTGCTCCGGCGTTCCCTGTATCCCCTATCCTCCCCTGAGCTCCCCCTGCATCCCCCCATCCTGCCCCCGCGTGCCCCCTGCATCCTCTATCCTCCCCCGAGCTCCCCCTGCATCCCCCCATCCTGCCTCCGTGTGCCCCCTGCATCCCCTATCCTCCCCCAGGCACCCCCTGTCCTGCCCCCGCATGTCCCCTGCACCCCCCGTCCTGCCCCGCGTGGATCCCCGTGGCCCCGGGGTGCAGGTGCTGCCGCGTGTCCCTGGGGCGCTCCGGGCACCGCGTGGAAACCTCCCGGCGCCCCGGTGCAGGTGCTGGCAGCCCGGGCTGCCCGGCTGCGGCCCCGCAGGGCGGCCGGGCTCCCCGCCGGCGGGGGGACGAAATCGGGGGAGAAACCGGGCAGCTCCGGCCTCCCGCCGATCGCACCCGGGTTCGCTAAGCGGGCGGGCGGGCAGGCGAGCAGCGGGGGCCGAAACCGCTGCGGAAATCCAGCCTCGGCGCCCGGGCGGGCCGCCCTTTCCCTGCCCGCTCGCCCCCGGCCTTTCCCCGGCCTCCCCTCTCCTTCCCTTTTACTCGCTGTAACCTCGCCGCAGCTTCCCGACGCAATGAGCTTGGCTCCGCTCGGGGTTGCTACGCGGCAGAAATCCCAGCGCGAGGGATAAATCTCGGGGGGCGGCGGGGAGGGGGGGGTTGTCCCTGCGCCCGACGCCGTGGGCACTGGGTTCCTCGGGCTGTCAGGAAATCGCGGTGCTCCCTCGCCCGGGAAGCGAGGTCCGCGCCGGATTGCCTGCGTAAACGCTGCCGTGCTCCCGAAAACTGTCGTTAAAGACGAGTGAGCAAGCTGTGCATTGCAAAGGGAAGCGCTGCCGGCATAAAATCCTTCCTATTTATACAGTAACGTGCACAAATGAGGCCGTTTCTAGAACTTGGCTTTTGATCAGGTGGTCTTATTTTTTGCAAAATGCAATTCAGATAAACACATCCAAGTAATAACAAACTTTAAAGATAAGGAAGAAGCTCAGCAGTGACTCATTTAAACGAGATTCAGCTAGGCAGAGCCTCAGCCATCCAATATCCTTTAAGAGGACTCTAGACGCAGAACGGAGTGTAACACAAAGCCTTGGAGCTCCTCAGTCGGGCTGTGGTCAGAATGAATAATATCGCAGTCCCGAGTGGTGACGAGGCGGGGGGGGGAGGGATTTTGGTCACACGCCTTTGCTGCCCCTGTTAAACACCGCTTACATCGTTCCCAAACGACCAGCGGGGTGACTGGCTCCAGGAAAGCCCTGGGCTTTCGGACCAGGCTTCTAATCTCTCAGGCTGTCTTGTGGGCACCTTTAAATGAGAGCCAAGATGCTCATGTTTGCGCAGACCTAGGAGCTGTTAAAGACAGTCACCAGCTTTTGGATGAAATCGTGGAAGCTGGGAGAGTAGTGGCTGCGGGGAGCTTGGCAAGCCCAAGCCGATACGGGGCTCAGCAGCTCTTCTGGTGGGACGTGGGCGGCAGCTGGGGGGATGCTGATGGCACATCTGGGAAGGATGTTGATAACACATCCCCTAAGGATGTTGACATCACATCTGGGAAGGATGTTGACATCACATCTGGGAAGGGCGTTGATAACACGTCCCCTAAGGATGTTGGCAGCACATCTGGGGAGGACGCTGACAACACATCCCCTAAGGGTGTTGGCAGCACATCTGGGGAGGACGCATACCTGCAGCGTCAGTGCTCTTTGCTCTTTTGGCTTCCTGAACCAGGTGCCACCAAAGCCATCACCATTCAAATTCCCGGATTCGGGGAAGGGCTGGGGGAGCCTCCAGCTCCGCAAATGATGCTTAATGCCAGGGGTGTGTTTGCACTTGGGGGATTATGTTAATCATCCTACAAATGGTGCTTTGAATCGTATCTAGAGGTTAATTAAGGTGCCTTGGCTCTGGTAAGAGGGCCTTCTTGGCCTTCTTGTCTGCTCCCAGATGCTGCCTCTTTTCTGCTCCTCTTCCTAATTACGGCTCTCTGCCCTCCCTGGCACTCCAGTTTAACCCCATCGGCCCCAGCAGCCCGGTGCTTCGCCCCACTCAGCTACCGCGGAGGAGCCTCGTCGGGACACGAGGGGCCGTCGGGGCAGGATCTGGCCCAGCGAGGGCTGGAGAGGGGCCGGAACCGGGACCGGGCCGGCCAAAGCCAGCATTTCCTAGCGCAGAGGCCCGTTGTCTCGCCAAATTTCTTTTTTTCTTTTTACTTCCTTCTTATTGCTCTCATCCCACGGTGGGTTTTGTCTCCATCCCGACTTTCCACCGGGCTTATCCCAAGGAAAGGCAGCGGGTGCCCAGCCACAGTGCCCTGCTTGCTGCCGAATTAAAATTTCATTAGGTTGGTTTCCGCCCTTCGGTGGAGGTCCCGGGCACACCATTGATGTGCTAATGTCCTCCTTTTTCTCTCTTTTTTTCTTTTTTTTTTCCTCACCTTTTTCACCGCTATCCATCATGCTCTCAGCCGGAGCAGCGCTGTTAGGAAGCTCTTAGGCTGTTGCTGATCGCAACTTACTATGCTGCAAAAAAAAAGAGCATTTGAGGCCCCGCCGGGGGCCTGTTGATTTCTTTGGGACAGACGGTTAATCTCCCGGGCAGGGGGAGCAGCAAACGCGACAGGGTTTTACGCCCTTCGCTGGCGGGACCGAGCTGCCTTTCCGACACCCTCCCGGCCGGGCGCTCGCAAGCGGCTTCGCCGGACCCCGGCGTTTCCCCCCTCCGCCGTCTATTCTCCGTTCTCACGCGCCGGCTGCATCCTGTTTCCCGAACCTTTTCCGCCGGGCGGCCCAGCAGCGGAGACGCTTCCGAGCTGCTAACATGCAGCGTCGTCCGTCGGCTGTTTTTCTCAGAGAGCCGCGGGCCGGGCTGGGCTGGGCTGGGCTCCCAGGCTTGCGGGGCGAAAGCGGCAGCTCCAAATTCACCGGCGAGGAATGGGGATTTTTGGGGGAAATGCATTAAAACCCCTTTGCAACGCGTTACTTTTGCTCATCAGCCCCATCGCACGGGCTGCACAGCGGCAAGTCGTACGCTGGTTTTACGCGCTTCTGCCCTCGGCGGCAGCCGCCGGCTTTTCCGCCCGGCCCTCGGGCGGCCCAAATTGCACGTTCGTGCCGGGTCCAACCCCGCCGGCTGCTCCCATCCGCTCGTGGGATGCAGCAACGTCCCCCGCGGATCTGCATCAGCGGAATAGGACGGCGACGGCTCCTAGAGCCGATCCGTCCTGCCGCTCTTCCTGCCCTCGGTGTTTGTTAGTAAGAACGTGATGAATTTAACCTTTTCTGGAGCAAAATATTACTCAGCATGCAGCGAGAGTCTGCCGACGGCCGGCAGCAGAACAAGGATCTTGCGCCTTCAAATCATCTCTGTTTGGGGCTCCCTTTCCCCCTTTTTTAAATATACATATATATATATATATATATATATATGCACACATATATATATACAAACCACTTCCCGCGGGGGACCCTCCGCCAGCCACTGCTGGGTGCCCACTGTTGCCCTTGCAGACACCGCGGGCAGGATCCACCTAAGCAGCAGCAGCTCTTTCACCACGACGCTCATCCGCGTCGATCTGGCCTTTTCTTCTGGCACCGGGGCCCGAAAACCACCCCGGGGCCCTCTGCGTCGCAGCCTCTTAGCCGGGATTAGCGGCACGAGCCGCTAACAGCTTGTTGCCGGCGGGAGCCGCGAGTTTTCGGGGTGCTGGCGCTAACGTAATTAAGACGAGCCGAGACCATTAAACACAACACGCGCCGGCGCGCGAGAAGAGCCCGCCTGCTTCCCGCGGCCCTTTGCTGCTGAAATATTCATCCCGCTAAATATTTCATGGGCCCCGTTGCTTGCCTCGGTGGAACTTGCTGGCTTAAAACAAAACAAACAAAAAAAAAAAACCTGAAAAGGAGCAGATGCCCCTGCGCTGGGCACAGGGAGGGCCCAGAGCACTTGTTGTATTTATATATGTGTATATAGAGTGTATATATAGTGTGTGTGTGTATACATGTGTGCATGCATATATGTGTGTGTGCATGCATATGTGTGTGTGTGCATGCATATGTGTGTGTGTGTGCATCTACATACGCACGTATACAAATGTGCGCATACACACCGGCAGCCGCGCGTGTCGTTGCAGGCGAGCGCGGCGCTGTGCGCGGGCGGCGGAGCCCTGCTGGCCCTCGGCGCCCTCCTGGCCCTCGTCGCCGTCCTGCTGCCCGCCGGAGCCTGCGAGAGGCGAGCGTGCACCCTGGCCGGCTACGTGCAGGCGGCCGCAGGCAAGTGCCGGGGTCCCCTCGCCGGGCCGGGCCGGGGCGGTGGAGGCGGCGGCTGGATTTTCCCGGGCATCCCGGGGGCTGCGAGCGGCCGCTGCAGTCGCTGCAGCCTGCAGCAATTATTATTATTATTATTATTATTATTATTACTTCGGCACTAATTCGGTTCATCGGCTACGGCTAGAGCAGCCTTCGATTTGGCAGGTCCCCTCTCAGCAGGGCCGGGCTCGCTTCCAGCACGTGCTGCTTGGACTCGTGACTCGGACTCAAAAGCTAAGGGTGTTTTTCCCTAGCGGGTAGCGCGAGGTTTCCTCCCGGCCGCGCCGGGGGGCCTTTTCCCCCCGACCCGCGTTTCTCCGCGGGGTTCGGCGGGCGGCTGCGGCGGGCCTTTCTCCAGAGGAACGGGCGTGGAACGGGGGAAAAAATTGCAAAAAAAAAAAACCCCAAAACGTTCTGGCGGCCGTGTCTTACACGCAAGACGCGGTTTCGGAAGGTGGGAAGACGCGAGTCGCCTCTCACAGGCCTGGATTAAAGGTGCCTGCGAACTACGTTACCGCAAAGCGACGACCGTGGAAGACGCGCGGGAAGCGAAGGCCGAGGAGCTCGGCCCAGGCAGCGCCGCGGCCCCCGCGGCAGGGCCGTCCCGAGCCCGCAGCACTTGCGCTCTAGCTGGTCGCGAGCTGTTCGGTCTCCCCCGACGGCCACCTCAAACGAGGCGCTGCGATTACGGCGCGGCAGTCGCCGGGTTGAGATCGAAGAGCAGCGATACCAGAAATCCTAACTACCTGTGTATTAGCCAGAATTAAGAAAATCACGTACGATGTCCCAGAGCTCGAATTAACCCATAAATTATCCCGTATGGGCAGAGGGTTACTTCGGGTGACCCCACGACGTAGCTACTGCCACGGCAGAGCAGGGCCCCACCGTTCTGCGCGACCCGGACGACGGGGCTTTATCAGAGCGGCCTTGGCCAGGACCCAGGATTCGTTTCTGTGAACTGGGGGCAAGTTTGAATTCAAATACCTCTGTAGGGACGCTTGCCTGAACGGGGCTCGCAACGTAGGAATAGCTTAGGGGGGAAAAAAAAAAAAAAAAAAAAAACTTTGGAAACTTTAAGTCTCATAAACAGCTGGATCTTGGTTTCATATCTGATACCCAGCAATTAAAACAAACAAACAAACAAAAAAAACCCACCTTGGGCCATTTATCAGTATTGAGTCAATGGGAGAGCAGCAGCTTAACAGAAACCAAGTAGTTTATGAACGTCTCATCTCCCAACCCAGCCAAGTGCTGTGACGCGTCACCCCTCCTTAGCGGCTCTCCTGGGCTCCTCGTCTCCTGCCTTGGTTTCTCTCGCAATATTGGCACTTTCCAGGTCTCCTGCGTCACCGAGACCAGTCGTTCTCCTCGGACGGGCCGTCGCGTGCTTTCCTCGCTTGTAGCGCCCAGCGATCCGTCATCGGCACGGCTCTAGTTTCACTTCCCCGCGCCGCATTAAGAGGAGAGCGCTCTTCGTGCATTTTGACTCGTTAATTCAAGCCATAAGTGGCGCCGCGGAGGTCGGCTGCCCGGGGGCTGGTCTCCGAGCACGTCCCGGTGCGCGCTGCAGCCTCTCCGTCGGCGGCCGTCTGTCCGGCCTCGGCGGCCGCCGGAGGCGTCGGGCAGGTCGAGAGGGACCCCAAGCCCTGGAAATGCAAACCTTAGTTATCCGGTCGCCATGGGATTTCCTTGCCTACATGGGGGGGAAAAAAAAAAAAAAGAAAAAGAAAAAAAAAAGCATGGCAACACTGTAGCATGGCCCACGCATGGGCTAATTAAGGCTCAGCAGGCTGGATTTGGGGAAAAAAAAAATGCATTTCCAGAACAGCTGTTTTGCTCGGAGTAGCGTAAGCAGTGCAGATCGGAGCCGAGGGGGCTCCGACGGCAGCAGGGTGCCACGCGCCCGCAGGACCCCTCCGGGCGACCGCGCGCGCCGGTGCGGCCCCGCGTACGGCCGAGCGGCTGCACTAATTACGCAGATGAACAGAAACAGCGCGGGATTAACGCTCGGAGACTGCGAGCGGCTGGGCTGAGCAAACGGCTCGATGAGATAGCTAGCGTCTGCAGGGTTATATCCCCCTCCGGATTAATCTCCTCACCCACGGGATAAGTATTTTTCCGACCTGCCCGCAGAGGCGATATTAACAGTTTCTAATTCTTTAGTCAGCAGAACACCAAGGCAAACGCGTCCTCGGGACCGGGCCGGGGAGGCCTCCGCGGTCCCTTCCAGCTCTCCCTTGCGAGGAGACGGGCGCTTTTTGGAGCGGGGACGCGTGGCGCACGGGGGAGAGCAGCCTGCGCCTCCGCGTGCCCGACGGGGCTGCAGCCAAGGAGCGCGGGAACGGCTGGTACCTTCTTCTGGGAGCCTGGGGAAAAAGGAAATTATTTCATGCTAGAATGCAACGATTAGTGATCTTAAAGAGATAATAAGTGCACTTTTTCCCATTAAAATGCCGTTTTCTATTGGAACGGGTGGGGGGAGCTGTTGACACGATAGCAGCAAATGACCCGATCGCAGGTGAGCGGTAATAACTGCGCATGGAAATAATCGGTGCCAGCTTGACAGATAGCTTAGACTTGACCTGTAATATTTGGCATCAAACCTCATTTCTATGCATCCTGCTTCGCCCCTTCTATCTTTATTACCCAGCGCGTTTTCCTTGCGGAGAGCAGCCTGATTGCTGCTAATCTTCCAGCCTGCCACCTAACGCCCTCTCTCTAAACCAAGTCCCTGCGCAGCTGATAAAGAGCCGTCGTGCGGGCTTATCACCCCCCGCCTCTGCAGAGCGACAGCGCGAAAATCTGACTTCTCAATTAACCCGCGCTGAGTTAAAATCTTTACGATCAACTTGGCCGACGTGATTTTTTTTGTTCAGTCCGAAGCGCGGGAGAATCGGGGCTGGCGCGCCTCGCCCGAGCCTCCCTCTCGCCTCTACTTTTACGTAGAAAATGCCGAATTAGAGATTGGATTTAAAATCATCAGAACGTCTCCTGCATTAAAAAGCATATAAGACTCATTAAAATGCTGACAGCCAAAACGCGTTTCTGTTTGGGATTCCACCTGGAATTACCCACGGCACGAGGACCTGGCCAAGTGACAGCCAGCGTGTCCTGGCCATCACATCTTCCCACCAGCCAAATACTTCTAGTATTTTTCTTCTTCAAGCCAGGCTGCATAGTTATAGCTACGCACAGGGTTGATCTAGGCTATTAGTTATTTTTCCAGAGTGGGAAAGTCTCCACTAACATGCACACGCAGCAGTGCCAATTAAGTTATCCATCTCCCCGTTGCAGATTAAGGCATAAACAAATGCCACAAAATAAACAGAGGACAACGCAGATGCTTGGTCTGTACTTTATGAAGGAGGGAGGATGTTGTAGAAGTGTGATGGGAAGGAGCCCAAAGTGCCAATAAAAGTCAGAAATAATTCCTGGTAAGCCACAGGATAGCAGCAGGCATAAAAATGAGAGCAGACGGGAAACATATGAAAGTCAGTAAGAAGGAAAACTTTAGGGCGAGATAGTATAGATGAAAAATTACATTATAGATAGAGTTATGTGGAGCGCTGAAGGGATGTGGCTGTTAATAAAGGTTTTTGATCTTCACCTAGAAAACTCTTCAGCACATTTTCAGCACAGATGCTGCCTGGAAAAGTTCTCTCATTCTAAAGATCATCAGTGAATACTGACATTGCCCTGTGACGTTGGTTTTTTAGGTTGTTGCGCTGCTAGGGGAAAGCTCTCACCCTTTGCACACGGAGCTGCCCATCGTGCTCGAGCATGTGCTTGCGCTGATGCCCTTGTGGAAGATGCACTCTAAGACTCTAGCTCAAAAGCACACATTTAAAAGAAAAAACTCCCTTGCTGAAAGTGTATTTCAACAGATGCTTTCTTCCTCCACCTAGTGTTTTTGCTTTCCTTGCTAGGTTTCTGTTAAAAATCACGTTGTTTCAGGACCATTTTATAGTGTCAGCACCTCCCAGCCCCAAGGCATCTGTGATGCTATAAACTAGAGGCTTTAAGAGCGTCCTCGAGTCCTTTTGCTCCAACGACAGCAGGCCAGAGCTCACGCTGCAGCCCGCCCCGGGAGCGGGCCGGCGGCGGGGGCCAGGACCTGCGTTTCGGGCTGCAGCAAGAGCCCAGCTCCCGGGATGGGCTTTCCCCGCCGCGCGGGTCGTGCGTGCTCCCTGCCTCGTTTTCGGGCAGGGACACACGGGCACTTTGGGAACAGGATGGGGGTTAAGTTGTTTTGATGAAGAGAAGGAGCAAAGCCTTTCCAAAAGGGGTTTTGAAGACGTGCATGGGCAGGGAAAACGTGGACAAAAAGAGGATATAGCGAGGACAGAGCAGCCAGGCCAGGGCCAGGAGACAGAGCAGCTCCCGAGTGCAGCGTCTTGCGTACCTGAGGGCGAAACCCACCTCGAGGGGCTCCTGCGAGGCCGGGCGAAGCCGGCCAGGTGCTCGTCGTCCCGTTGGGGGTTCAGTCCTTCCTTGTACGGAGGTGAGACGGCCCAGCCACGGCGCCCAGGGGGTTAACTAGGGCTTTGCAATTTGCCATTGGAAAACCCAGGCTCCAAATCCGCGAGTAAACCCCCGTCGCCGCGTGGCCGAGGGGACGATCCCCGGCGGGTCCCGGCCGCAGGCGAGATGCCCCAGGAAACGTCGCTCCTTTGGCTGCACGTGCACGGAGCAGCCGGCCTCCAGGCTCCCGAATTAAAGCCGTGAATCCGGGCTGCCGATGCTCGAGGGGCGGCAGGGACCTCGCCGGCGCTTGCTTGGTGCCAGCCCCGCGGTGCTGCTGCTGGCAGGAGACGGTGAATCAAAGCACAGAGGGCAGCCAAGACAGGAGCAGCTTTTGCCATCCCAAATTTAAGTCTTCCTGCCCCGTGAGCAATTACCTTAACGACGTTCATGTGCGCAGCAGCTGGCCGGACCCCTCCCAGCTGCCCCGATGGGCGTTCAGCCCCCGGCCGCGGTCACGCGTCTCGTCGTGGCCCGGAGGTGCAACGTGGGCTTTGCACTAGTTGCTCCGCTCGTCCCTTCGCCCTCTGGCTTTGCATAAAT
Organism: Rhea pennata; assembly: GCF_028389875.1. Classification (NCBI taxonomy): domain Eukaryota; kingdom Metazoa; phylum Chordata; class Aves; order Rheiformes; family Rheidae; genus Rhea; species Rhea pennata. The sequence goes on from NC_084682.1 coordinate 4,427,750, forward strand.
TAGTGTTTTCGTAGTGTTTTCCCTGTGCTACGGGGGCAGGTGCAAAACGTCCCTCGCGAAAGCGTCCGGCAGTTGCTGGAAAGTTGCTGATGAGAAAGTAGATGCCTTGGAGGAAAAAAAAAATGTTACGAAGAAGGTGGAGACAAAGTAATAATTTCAAAAGTTGCTTGAGCGAAGTGGAAATGGCCACGTTAGGCAAAGGGGCTAAAAAAGGGGCACGGATCAGGGTCTCTCTTGCGCCGGAAAACAAACACGTAAAGTTTCAAGCCAGCGGAATAAAAATAAAGGCTTGTGTAGGGCAAGATAAGCTCTAAATCCTTTGTTACTGTAGCTTCAAAGGCGCCTGCTGGGGTTGCGCGTTTATTCGCGGGGGACGCTGCGGCAGAGCGGCGCGGCTCTGCAGGGACGCGGGCGCAAACCCTGGCCTCTCCGCCGGGGCAGCATGTCATTCCCGCTCTGTAACCGCGTTGGTTTCCCAGAAATAATCCCCGCTAGAAACGCAGAACATCTTTCAGTGAGGGTTTATTACCGAGTGCACAACTGTAACGCATTAATAAACCGGGAGCCGAACCAAACAGCTCGTCCTTCGCCGGCGCGCTTCCCGTTTAGGTCCGGTTTTCCCTCTTTCTGGTGCCCTTTGGAGCACGCTGCAGAGATGCGCATCCCGCTGGGAGCCCGGCGGGCGCAAAAAAGAGCCGCGGCCCACGCCTGAAACCCCAGCGCAGGTTTCGGCTGCTGCTTCTCGCACGTGAAGGGATTTGACTGCCCAATATGCATTTTTTTTCGTCTTCAAGATGAAAATGCATGATGCGGTGGCTCCAGAAAAATCAGAAAACCGGATCAGTCCGCGGCTCAGCATGACGCGTCAGCTCGGAAACGCGACTCAACGCCGCTTGTAAAGGGAGCGGAAGACGCGGTGTTGTTGTTGTTGTTGTTGTTGTTTTTTGGTTTTTTTTGATCACAAGCCAAGACGTGAGCTTCGACACCGGCTTCAGCACGTACAGATGAAGAGACTGATTTTTTATATATATATATTTAGACAAATTTCCCATGTTCATTTCTGGGGGCCTTAAGTACTTCATTTTTTTTTAAGAACGATCAGTGCGTGTCTCACAAAGCAGTTCAGCTCTCCTTTGAGCAGGAAGTCTCGAAAGTAAATAAATTCCAGTGAGCCGCAGCAGCTCTGTTCTCGATATTAATAAAACAAAGGGAATAATACAGATGTCCTTGGAAGTAACGGCTTCTTAAAGAGATAAGAGGGTGATTAATGGAAGATTTGTTCTTGCCAGAGGTGGCTATCGTAAATACATGGTTCGGGCCCATTCCTGCAGACTGCTGCCCATAAATACTATTTCTGGTAATAGGAGGCTGAACTACTGCTGGCCGTTGGGCAGTTAAGATGCTGAAAACATCATTGCCCCTAAGGTTACCCTGTTGCTGATGTCATTTAGCATCAGGACAAACAAATAGCACGGTAGCCAATTTAATTTAGCTGGAGAGCAATTTCCAGGATGGGATGTTAGTCCGTGATGGTGTCGCTGCACCTCATCTGCGTGAGTCGCGGCGCTCAACCTCGGCACGTGGCATAGCCTCCGGCAGCTGGGCTCGGAGCCCGACGACGTGGCGGAGCAAACCCTGGCGGGCTGTGCAACCCCCTCCGGGCTGTGCAAACCCCTGCGGGCTGCACAAAACCCTCTGGGCTGTGCAAACCCCTCCGGGCCGTGCAAACCCCTCCGGGCTGTGCAAACCCCCGGGGGCTGTGCAAACCCCTCCGGGCTGCGCAAAACCCTCCGGACTGTGCAAACCCCTCTGGACTGCGCAACCCCCTCCGGGCTGCGCAAACCCCCGGGGGCTGTGCAACCCCCTCCGGGCTGCGCAAACCCCTCCGGGCCGTGCAAACCCCTCTGGGCTGTGCAAACCCCGCCGGGCTGCGCAAACCCCCGGGGGCTGCACAACCCCCCTCCGGGCCGTGCAAGCCCCTCCGGGCTGTGCCTCCGCAGTGCACCTGCGGAGCACGTCGCGGAGCAGTTTACGCCGGCCCGAGCACGGGCCGTGGGCGTGCGGCCGTGGCACCCGCCGGCGGTGCAGCGGCGGCGGGCTCCGGGGGCACATGGCTCCCCGTACGGCAGCGGCCGCGCGGTGCTGGGGCCGGAGAAGGACGGGAGCCCTGGAGCAGCCCGCGATTCCCAACGTGGCTTGTGGGGCTGCTGATTTACGGCGCGCTGCGGCCAGGAGCGTGAAATGGGGGCTGCTACCGAGCCGGGTTTACGAGCAGGTGGCCGTGCACGTACTTCTCCTGAGTGATGGCACTGGCGGGGCGCGGGCAGCCGAGGAGTAGAAATCGCTGGTTTTGACCCCTCTGACGAAGGGTTTTTATTAGGAAGTATGAGAACGAGCAATTTGCGCCTTCCTGGTAATTCCCGTGCGCTGGGAAAGCCGAAGCTGGTCTTTGTGCCCGGGCTCGGTGAGGAGGGGGATGCACGATGCCTTTTTTGCTGGCGCGAGCGAGGCTCAGCGAGACGCAGCGCGTGCAAAGCCAGAGCAAATTCACTGCCCGGTGCCTGTGCGCTAAGGCCACCTCTGATGCGAGGCTGGTATTTAGCAGCTCCCAGTTTCATTATATGCTCTGTTTTCCTCAACGTCTGCTCTGCTTGAATAGTGAGTCTGGGGAGAGGTGGAAAAAAAATTGATTTAGGACAGCCCTGCGAGGTGAGCAGGTGGGAAGGGAAGGGAGCGAATGTGTCAGGGCAAACGCTGACAGCGCAGGTGAGCTACGCATCGCTGCCCGTCTTTCGGACCTCATCCCCTGCCCCGAAGAGCTTCCTAGGGACTGGGAATTGACAGGCAGGGCGAGAGCCAAGCCGTGCTGCTGGCTCGGCACAGTATCGCTCCCCGGGAGAGCCAAGGCGCTCGCGGGGAAAGCGGCGGCCCGCGCTCGTGCCCCTCCTTGCGCGTGAATGCGCCGGGTGGCGAGCTGAAGCTGCGCTTGGGCTTAGCCAGACGTTCACAAGAAGAAATATTCATTAATTTTTCAATCATTGCTTTCACTCCCTGCCTGTGCTGGGAGAACGTGGTAGGAGCTGGCAGGGGCAGCCAAAACATTTGCCTCCTTTATTTCTATTAGTAGAAATGGAGCCGAGCAGTTAAGCAGCGTACGTTGCTTGGAAAATGTGCACCTTATTATTTTTACCTAAAATAGAGCAAGTAAAAGATGCACTTTTTTATTAGCACTTCTTCACTGTTGAATAAAATGTAGCACAGAGATAAGGGGATACAGGCACCTTGCAGGCACAATACATGCTGCTCTCACCTAAAAGATCCAACACTTAAACACATCAATATTACAGTATTAGACTGCTTCTGTGCTTGCTGTTCTGAAAAAGCTAAAGTGAGCATGACTTATCTGATTTCTAAAAAGCTAAACAGAAAATATATATAATTATTGAAGCAACACAAAGAGAAAATTGTAAAGGCTTCCAAATTCGAGTGAATCTGGCAGTCCCCATTTCTTAACTCCCTGAGTCTTGTAAATTTTGTGTAACACGGTTCACTGTTTTGAGCTACATTAGCGCTCGTCTCTCCCCTTTACAGTCGGCTAAATAGGCTCTATGTCTTCTAACCTTGCAGCTGACAAAATGCACTTCTTCACCATAGACCGCACGGTGCTAGATCATATCAGCCTGTTCGAGTATATGACATGCAACTCTATAACTGCATGATTAGGCCCATAGATTACCCAACTACACCTATAAATCTTCAGCATAGCTACCATTCACTGGGCAGAAATAGTGAGGTTTCATCATTTGTTCTCATGTAGAAAACACGCCGGGAAATGCAGCCTCAAAGGTCACTGGGATGGCATTTCCTTTTGCAGCCCTTAATAAACTTGCAGCTAATGCAGCAGTTACCAAATTCAATTACTTCTATGCTGGCTTCAGAGAATTGCTCTTCCCACGTCTGGATAGATTTCACTGCCTTCAGTTAAAAACGTGGCATCAATGTAGCTATTAGTACAGTTGTTAGCCCAGTCTGAGACACTGTTAGCCTATTTGTGCGGTCGGGGCCTGCCTGAAGGAGGACGTTGTGCCAGCAGAACTCAGATGAGTATTTCAGTGGTCCTAAAAAGCTGTGTTCAAACAAAGATGCGTGGGCATGCTGCAGTAACCTTGCCCAGCCTTCTGCATATGTGTATTTCCCAGTAGTTTTGCACATATATATATAAAAAAACCCAGTTCCTATATCTGATGCACTAACTTAGCTTGTGAGCTGTATCTGGCATTTATTTAATCACAGAGTTGGAAGACTTTACATAAACTAGTACATTTTCTTCGTTAGCTAACAAAGGGTTTTGACAACCTCTATAGCTTGCTCCATAATCACATTTATCCTGTAGCTGTTCAATGCTACCTTGTGAGTTGCACCATTTAGACAAGCTAGAAAAAAAAAAATGGCATAATTTCCTAGTTATTTGGCAACAGTCCAGGACTGATACATGTTCTTCAAATCACAACATGACTGAAATGAAGCCAACGGAATAATTTTTTACAAAAGGGAAGAGCTAAGCGGAAATATGTCAGAAGTGGCTGGATCACTATTACTCGTTCCAGCTCTTTGTTCAGTTACGAAGGAGGATAGTGGCATTTTGTGACAACTACGCGGGTGTTACTGGTCCTTCTCCCGGCTCTCCGTTTCCCTTGGAGGGAGTAATTGCTGGGGCTGCTTTCAGGAGTCCGGACTGCGCGTGTCTCACCTGCACAGCAGGATTTGATCTGGTTTTATCCTTGAAAAGTCACTTTCCTGTGCATTCTATTTACGCTCAACTGACATCTGAAATGCTGCTGGCCGATTTTGGGTGCATTTTAGCTTTCACTAAAATTACCCGAAGTAATTTGTCCTTTTCTGAAGTAGCCATGGAAGATCAGGAATTGGCGTTACCGCCCAAAATTCTGTCTTGCTTCGTGCACGCGTGTGCAAATACATTACCGGGGAGAACTGTGCTTTGATCTTATTTAGCATTGCCTTTAGGGGAGCTCGTACCACCTGTGTCCAAAATGTCCTAAATGTGGTAGCCTTTCAGACAAACTGCAAAAATATACGCTTGGGAAGAGTGCTGGAAATGGCCGAGTGTAAGCCAGGCAGTGCGGGGGAGCAAGAGGTGCTGTTCTTTCTGGCTGACTTACCGCCTGAAGGGTTTTTCTGGTGCTGCTCAGATGCTAGCTGCACTCCTGGCTTTGCATTACGGTGTCTGTGCGAAGCATGCATTAGGGTGTCTGAGCAGCACCTGCGTTCTTATTTAAAAAGAGAGAAAGAAAATCAGATAAACATCAGGAAAGCTTAAGAAAAGTTAATAAAATGATGTGTCAACCTGAAAGGAAATGTGTTTTTCAAAGTCAGCTGAGTGTGCCTAAAAGCCACCAGGTTTGAGAAGAGCAAAAATGGATTTTATGTGAGAGGAAACTTCTGATGAGAGGAGTGAGAAAGTATAGCTGACTGCTTTTGTAGATTAAGTTCTGTCAATAAAAATGTTGCAGGAAGAGACAAAACTGTGATAATCTGTAATAGGCCTGGAAGAATATTCTTGCTGGCCTACGATTCAGCCCTAGTTCTACTGATTGGCCAACATGTCCCACAATTTCCAATTAGTCCATCATAATCACAAGTGTCAGGAATGTAACATACTGCTAAAATAAGCAAATTAAAATTCTAAGACAAACTAATCTTCTTACAGAAGACATATTCAGGAAGATAATTCAGGCACACAGTGTATTTTACTACTTGTGGCTTCAGCAGTTTGTTTGTAACAAGTAGACTTTTAATTAGAAATCCCTAACATTATGTGCTATTTGCAAACCCTTGAAAATATGAAATAGAAATGTGATTTTTTTTTTCCCCGTAAGTATCTTTTGCTGATACATCCTGCCAAGGCCATAACCCGTATTCACTCTTCTGCCTTTGCAGCACCAGTGACTTAGCTGGACTAGAGGCAGCGATCCCCACGGCCATCTGTTCCCTGGGGGCCCTGATCAGTGCCGTTTCCTAACGTAGCCTCTCCTAGCCTGTTTTAGAAGGGGTCCTATGGGAAGCTTGAGTTGATTTTAAAATCCTTCCACAGAAGAAAATGACTATGCTATTCCTTGAATTCCCCTCTCACTTTTGTGGAGTTCCTTTCATGGCTTAATAGGATAAAACTAACCTCAAAGCAATGAGCAAAACTAGGCCATTGTTTTTTCAAATACATTTATTTTTAAAAATATCAGCAGTTCCGTTCCAAGCATTTTCACATCCAGTCCAGGCAGCTGACTCCCTGATGAATCTTTGTTTTGGCCAACAGAGTCAAAGTTTATCTTCAATCCTGATAAATCACAAATGCAGCAAAGTATAAATAAAGACCTGAAGTTCCCTGGACAGCTTGGCGTTGCTCCGAACAGAGGCTGTGTGTTGCCTGCCCGGTCCATGAGTTATTAGCCCCACGCAGAGATATGCAGAGAATCACTCAGTTGAGAGGACTCTCAATTTAGGGATTCCATGGGGAGGCTCAATACCAGCTCTCAGCTCCAAGGATATAGAAAGTAGATGGTCACCGGTCTGACTGACAGTGGACACATCGTCTAAACATATTAGCAAATACAATAAAGTAAAATAATCTCCCACCCAACACAGTTTTTGATATCTGTCTCATTTACAGTCCATTTTTGGATTTCCATCCCCACTTCGCAGAGTTGAAACATTAGTTCCAGTGGCCTTTCCTTATAAAATACCAAAGGTACAGATTCTTCTGGTTACTGCTTTCGTTAAGAAATGTAGCAGGTGCAATCCTACACTAAAAAGAAGCAGCTATCATTCCTTTTGTATTAATTTAGTAGTGTTTTGACAGTCTGAAAAGGGGAGGGAAGTCGCAGAGGGCTTGGCTGTATTGTAGAAAAGCGATGGCCTAAACGTGGATCATTGTTCAGGTATATTCTGAGAATTAACTGCGAAAACAGCATTATGGATCACCTACTCCAGGCCAGCTTTGCTATGTTTTCTATTAAAATATCACTACAGACTCCAGCTGAAAGGCATCTGTTGCTGATACAGGCGTGCTGGCCAGCAGTGCACACCAGGTGATGAATGCTCAGTTACAATCCCTGTTCATTATCCGTATGTTAAATACACAAGGAAAATAATGGAAACTTATGATATGCTTTTGCCACTGTCTCTGTTGACAGCCAATGTAAGGATGTTTGTGAACCTGGAACGGGAATCAGACTGGAAACCCTTCTGGGTTACTGTCCTGTTGATGTCACCAGGGGCAGAAACAGAAAACTGTAAATATGCCCTAGGGAAATGGAGCATTTTGAGTGACAAGAAATATTTCATTTTTATGGGTAATGATTCCTAATAATATTTAGCTTAATCATGATTAAGAGTTTATTTTCGCAAAATTTGAATGGAAACCCACTGGAAAAAGAAAAAGATGTGTTTTCAGTACTGCCTTCTAAGAGAGCAAACACATGAAAAGACAATGTGAACAAGCAAGAGATTAATGCTGATGGAAATTATTTTCTTAATCTGTTTGCACTTGTGGTTGTTCTCTGGAATGCTACAGAAACATAAGCTTAACTCAGGTTTCGTAGTCCTGCCTCATGGTACAGAAAACTGTCCAATTATTTCTGTTTTGTACCTTGAAAACTCCAGCAGTCTTGGAGAAAGAAGTGGAAATGGGATTAGCCATTTGGGCTTTTTTGTGCATTGTATTTAAGAGAGTTGTACACTGGTGCCCTCTACACATGCTCCAGGGAACTGCAAACCACTGCTTCAGGAGCTTAGTGAAATGAATGAAACAGTACAATAACAGAGAGTTACAGTTTATTGGATTTTAAAATAGCAAAAAAATGCTATTTTTCCTTGAGTAGAAATGACATTAATTGATTACTATTATCACCAATCATTTAAAACTTTTTGTACAAAATGCCCAGTTTCCCACAAAAAGAAGGGCCTTCCTAATATTCTTTTATTCCTATTAATTAGAGTTACTTTCTTTAGCAATTGACAAATTCAGGAGCCCACTTTTTAAAAAAAAAAAAAAAAGAGGAGGAAACCCACCTTTGTAAAGCTGTGGGCCAGCACAAGGAGCGAGAGCACAGCCCCACGGCGCTGCCTCAGCTGCCGAGGAGCAGGGGCCGGGAACCGTCCGGCTGCGGGACACCGGCAAAGCGAAGAGGAGGAGCGAGGAAGGCGGTGACACTGCAGCTCTTTGGGAGGGCAGAAGATTAGAAAGCAGAAATAAAAAGTAATAAAAAGATCCAAGGTGAGTGTCAACAGCCCGAGGAACTGAATGATCAGTGAAACCACCTTCGGGAAAGAAATACAGTTATCTATTTTACTAACACATCCCGTCTGCGCTCAGCCTGCTTCCCACTACAGCAGAGGCCCAAATCCGTGGTCGGGCTTCCCGACCACCTTGTACGAAGCGGGGATTTTACACGCACACCGTCGCGCAGTCAGCAGCAGCACGGCTGCAAGCTGGGCTTCTGCGCGTAATAACGGGCCATTCAGCACGCTGAGCCTTTGTAAGAAAGAGGGCACCTAAATGAGAGTAATGAGGTCATTCTGTGACGTGCCCGAGGATATAAAATCCTGGGTAACTTTTTAGCCCGTTTGATATGTGAACACATTGCATTCCACTGTGACAGATTATTTCTAGCCTTCAAAAAACCAATCTTCATCCATTAAATCCAACTATAAAACATCAGCACCAAGTGGTAATCAAAACACTGGTTGGCACTGTAAAGAAAATATCTATGGACAGATAAAGTAGAGCAAGGGTTTGAGAGAGTGTCAGAAAAATACCAATTTGTAACAGTTAACAAAGTTTTAAAAAGATTATGATGAAATTATTACTTACAATTCTGCTTAATGCTTTGTTTTGCAGAATGAGATGTATGGACTATTTTGGCTTTGAATAGATGAGCAAACTGAAATTTAAATTTTAGAGCAGCTTCTTGCTTAGAAACAGTTGCTGTTTCTCTTAAAACTGGCTCAGTTTCTTTCACAAATGGGCCCAACATTTTACAGAAGGTTTTGCGCTGTGGGGCTATTTCAGGAGTCTTCCTGCAGCGTGAAACTCCCGTGCAGCCCGGCGCTAGAGCAGGGCCGTGCTGCGTATCCAGTTTATGCCGCCGTCCCTTGTTCTGCTTCTTAGCTCCAGTAGCCCACAAGCAAGTGCTACAGCACATACCGGCCTAGCGATGAGCACAGTTTATTGCTTAACTTCAGTGGTTTAAACACGCACAGACTTTCCAAGAGGACAAGGCTTCGCTCGTGGTCGTCCTGCAGGGATGCCGCCGTGCGGCTCTGCCGGCAGCGGCGGTGCTGGGCGCGCAGGGGCGCCGCTCGGGCTCAGCGCGCGGCGGACGTGTGCCGCTCCCGCTCCTGCTGCTGCTGCTGCTGCTTCTTTTGGGGAAGCTCCGTGACTTCTGCTAGACTAGATGTTTGTGTGCATCTAGTTTAGCTGTGCTTTTGGTTTTGTGTTGTTTTCAGTGGTCTAATGTGTGTGTAGTTATGAAAGTCCTGCATATTACACACCTTTATGGAGTGTGTTCAGCTTCAGCTGGAGCAGATGCTGAGGACAGGCGTCTCTGCTTGTGTTTAACGGCAACGTAGAATTGTAGAGGTGTTTTTTTAAAAGGCATTAACTCAGTAGTTCCATTTATACTAGAAGGAAAGGCTTTATTCAAATTATGCAAGGATTTTACAGGCTGTGTGTGTTAAACTCTTTGAGTAGTCTACAAGCTTATTAATTTTTTTTAATTAAAGATTAATGAGTGACTGGTTTACCATTTTAGGGGATACTTTTAGATTAATTCCCTCCAATACTGTAATTGTAGTATTATGCACATGCCCTACCTGAAAGGCAATTCAGGTAGGGAATTGCAAATGTTGAGAATAGCATTTATCATCTTAATATTTAATTAAATATTTGCTGGTTATTAATTATCTACCAGTTCAAACATTACAGGTAATTCTAATTACCACTGTTCTAGAATTACTAACAATACAGTCCAAATTTGAACCAAATGCTGTTCTGGAAAATGGGGAGCTAGACAAAGGGACTGCTTCATAGTATCCCTTTGGTATATAAAATCCAACCTTTTAAAATGCAGTAGTGATTTTAAATGCAGTGGAAATTCATTAGCACAAAGAACAGAAAAGACTGTTTCTCAGAGGCTCCTTTTCTCAAACAAGGGGTATATACAGTGGCTGGGATTAAACAACTCTTTGCATCAGCCCAGCTTAACTGCTTTTGACTTCAAAGGTGGGCAAAAACAGGCTCTGAGAATTGTACCTGGAGTATTTTATTGCATCTGTATCCTTGCCATGACTTACAGCCTGGGCAGACAAATCACTTATTTTCAAAATTAGAAAAATAGTTTTGCTGAAGTTTATTAAAATAATTGCATAAGCCTTGATATTTAAATATAAAATATATTCACTAAAGATGGTAAAATCTGTGATGTTCTATTAATAGCTAACACATAACACAGACTGTGTAATTGCAGGAAGCCGGTCCAGCTTTCCAATATGAAGAGGTGGCATAAGCTTTGCTTGTATTTTAGACGTATTTCTTCACACGATGGATTATTCTGCTACTGTATTTGGCTAGAAGGACTAAAACCCTTGACTCTCTGTTAGGGCTTTGCTGTTACTTTAACTTTTTTGTGCCTTTACTTAATGAAACTTTAGGTTTTTATGAGATGTCTTGTTATACTTAGTGTGTTTTCAGAGCCCAAACTGTCAAAACTGGAGGATATGGGAACTTTAGGTTGGAATTCTGTTCTTATCAAGTTTACGGAGAAAACGCCACAAAAATACTCTCTGAAAGGCTCAAATGCTAAAAGCCAACTAAAAAGAACATAGACTGTACTGTTTTTCATCTCATGACCTTTGGGCCAAACACAGGATTGTTTTTAACAATTTAAATTTGTTATACTGAGAATGAGAAAATGCTTATATTATTAGAACCTAATTAGCAGAATCTGAAAAACTACATTTAAACCCTTCACTGAAAGTTTTTATTTGGCAGAATGAAGTAATAGTTTGTCACAAGTGCAAAAACACTATTCAGAAGAAAATCAAGCTGGTTTAGAATCTGCAAACTTCTTCTCAGAAGTCCATCATATTTGAACCATCTTACTTCGTAAATGGCTACATAATTTAGATTACATTTTTGAAGTTATATAATGGACAGCAATCCTCATGGAAATAACCCCTATGCCAACTTGCTACCATGTTATGAAATTGTTGTCCCTAAGAGGTAATTATGAAAGAAAAGATATTCTGAGACAAATTATAAGTGGTTTTTTAAGCTTGACTTTTTTTCTGTTAATTTTAATATAGCATACATTTGCCTTTCTAAAAATAAACATTTTTTTTCCCCAAGGAACTAAGTGCCTAATAATAACTGTTGTTTTCTTCCTCCTCTCTAGTGTTCATAATGGCTTCTGGGCTTTTGGTTTATCCTCTTGGTTTCAACTCTGCTACTGTGAAGAGATTCTGTGAGAATTCAGACATCTACTATGCAGGAGACTGCCAGATTGGATGGGGGTATATGCTGGCAATTGTTGGGGTCATGTTGTCTGTCTTTTTACCGTTCTTTGCAAAATATGCACCAAAAGAGCACATATCTCCAACTCCAATACCTACTATTTTATAGTATTTTATTATTGTTTAAGAACAGAACATCCCTGTCTACAGGCAATGGGCAGAAATTATTATAGCACTTCCATTTAGCTGTATGGCTAAAGAAAAGGAGACGGAGAGAGAAGGTCAGACATGCAAAGACCAAAAGTGCTTTGATAGTCTTCCGTAAGTATGAGTAGCAAACACTCTGGAATCGAACTAAGATTAATCAGCAGACTTTATACTGCTCTAAACATATACTGGCGTAATGCCTTAGACAAAAAAAAAAATCTGTTTATCCTCAATACATCTGTCTACCTCCCAAATAGTTTCTTTTGTGTCTCAAAACCTTAAGTCTTTTAAAAGCCTCGATTCACTTTTTATATATTACTAAATGTCCAAACTTTTATGAACCCAATAATTTTAAAAATCAATAATATTTTGTTATGATTATTTTGATTAGTGAAAAAAAGCCTGCTAGTAGCTGTGGCCTAAAATTTAGCTTGATATCTAAAAAGAATTGTATACAAACAAAAAGTTTCTTCTTAATCTATATGCTTTAGTAGTACCTGCATATTGTAAGTTGTAGGCACAATTTCTAATGTTGAGCTAATATTCAAGATATAAAGTCATTTGCATGGAGACTTGCATACATTTTGGATGACTTTTTGTCACAGAGAGCTCTGACTGCTTCCAAAGGCTCAATGATGATCTGCTTAACAACAGGAAAAAAGTGGCAAGAAATTGTTTTATATATTTCTCTAGATAATTTTATGTGGAATTTTACAAAAGCATTTGAACTGTGACAACTGTAGGTTTTGGGTTCTGTTGGATGTTTTTTAAGGCTGGAAAAGCAAATACTTTGTTTAAAAAATATGGGTGCCCATAGGCCCTTTTATGGAGTGATAATACAAGTGAGAATGGACCGGATTCTGGTATTTCCATTCCTACTGAATAACTCATTATCCTAACTAAAATTATTGTGAAATGAAAAGCTACTTAACATGAATAAGCATCTGATGCCATGTCAGAACAAGAAAATGGTCATATTTCATGGATATTTGTATGTGAAATTTGTGAAGTCTAATTTTCCTATAGTATTTGGATTCATCACTATCACAGATTGAAGTGCACTTTTGATTGCCTTATGCAAAACATTGGCTTCTAATCTCACTTCACTCTTATGTTTTTCATTTAAAATAAAAATTGAATTCTAATCCTATTCTCATATTACTACATAATCTTTTATTTTCTATTATTTATTGATAAAGAAATAAAGAGGATAGTTTATATTTAATTCAGAGCTGTACTTCTCAGTTTTGTATTTTGGCACAAATCAAGTGATCAAATTTATTATTCTTCATTTAGTTGAGCCCAACTAATTTGTGCTTTTTTAACAAATTAAAAGTATACATGATGGGACTGATAGAAAAATGTTGAGGAAGTATAAGAAAATGCAAACAGAAGAGATAGTTTTATTTTAATACATGTCAAAGAGTTCTACAGTCTTGTTTACATTCCTCTACCTTCTGAACATCAATGAAACATTATTATTTTCCAAAATAGTTGTTTGTTGTTACATTTTCATGCACTCTAGAGCAAATTCTGCATATAAACTTATTAACTTCCATTACTAATCTACTAAAATACAGATTTCAGAGTAGAAGTACATTGAAAAAGAGAGAGCGAGCTATGTGTTTTACCCACAGTAACTAAGGAATTAAATCTTCCAAATATTTAATGAAATAGTTTGAAGGAATGTCTCTAAAGCAAAAAGAATAAATTCCAGTCATCTCTTTATAGCAATGTACTTTTTAGTAATGTTTTAAACTTTTTTTTATGAATGGCTGAAATTGATAATTTTCATATAAAAGTCAGAAAAGTGAGGAAAAAATGAACAAAAAACAGATAAAAAGAAAATCATAACTGCAACGTAGAGAGAGAAAGAGATGCAGGCTTTTCTTTCCTAACCAACCTGTGCCTTTACACTAGAACCATTATACAAGACAGGATCAATACGGTAAAAAAAAAAACAACAACTGAAAAATGTTGAAGTGTGTAAAAACTGTATTATGTAGGTTTTTTTCTGTTTTGTGTAATGTTTATGATTGTTCCCTTAATGTTTCACCGGAAGAAGTGATTTGTTAGTGTAAAATAGAAAACATTTTTTGCAAAGATCCAAATGCTTATAAACAATAAAATTATGTTAGATTATTATTGATATCCATAACATACCTAGTAGACAGAAATGGCCATGCCTTTCATTGCTTCCTGATATAACTTTCATATGTGCAGGACTGGAACTATCATTCCTTCAACAGAATCAGTAGGACTACAACACCTGTGTGCTGCTGCTGATGCACACATGTGCTTGCAGGCCTGGTCCCGTACTTCAAGCTTCCTTTGTAATTTTAACTTACTGTTACAATGGAGTCTTACAATTTACAACACTGCTGTACCAAACCTTTCACTTTTTAAAATTTGATTTTTCTGTTTTGAACATTTTCAATCTCTACTTTCTGTAACCTGCTTCACTTTTTATGAATTAAACTAATGCCTCCTTTTGGAACTTTAATATTTTGTATTTAAAGGAAATTGAAGATATGTATATAGCCTCTACAACTGGATAGACGGAACTGTCATGTAAATGTCCGTGTTCAGAACTAGTTTACCACAGAAGCTAGAGCTGATAATATAAATGATTCTAACAACAGTTAGTAAAGCATACTAACTACAAAAAAGTCTAAGCATAAACTTTAGATCCTCAATTGGAATTTAAAGTTGGATGCTTTTAATGATTTGTTTTCTAACACTGACAGATCACTTTTTTAATAAAGACTGTCTGCAAGTTAAATTGTGTAAAAGCGTTTTCTTGTTAAAAGTCAAAATTTACTGGATCAGGTTCAAGTTTTATTCTAAATATATAATTTTTTAAATGTAACTAAAGCTGTATTTTCCATTAATGTGTTTCTGCGTTGACTAGCTGACTCCTTTTTAGGATATTAACTGTTTTCTGTATTTGACTTGTTGGATACAATATTTCAATTATTTTAAATGTGAAATTTCCAATTGCCAACACTGTATAATAAAAAACCCCACACTGTTCACTGTTTTCTTGACTCTTTTTTAGTTTACAATTTCCATCAGATTTGGCAAAAAGCTTCTGAAGCAGGATAACAGTATAAGGGGAAAAGAAATATAAACATCAGGAATAATCTATGAAAGTTAATGTTTGAAGGCAAAGACACACAAACAAGAACCTAGTCCATCCATCATGAAAAATGGCTGCATAGCAAGGGCAAGGAAGTTCTGTGTTCGAGTCACCTCTCCCCAAACTCCTTTGTGCCCTTGAGCAATTTTCCCACAGCTTCAGTGATCCATATATCTCCATCCACAAGGGATAACAGACAGAAGTGCTATGAATGGTATACTCCTTGGAATTTTCACAGTGAAAAAGGACCTTTTTTTGATAAAATTGAGTAAAAATTTCATTCCATTGTAAATGTTCCTCCTTGTTAAACAAGAACAGTTTGTGTATGTACTTAAAATCAAGTTTAACAATTTTTATTCAGAATTTCTTCAATGAACACTAACCAAGTAGGCAACAAAAACCTGTTACTGCATTGATAACTAGCAAAGATAAACTCTTAAATGTAATATGTAGAAACATCAAAACATTGTTATCAACATTTGTTGGATAATACAGCCATGTGACATTCTAAATTATTTAATAAGATTTTCAGTATCAGTTTTGGTAAATGCTATAGGATGTCCAGCCTTTATGGGTAGTGATGAACGAAAATAAACTTTGGACAACCATTTCAACTGTTTTAAATTTCATTCATTGTTTTTACATATGCTGTCATCTCAACATCTGCAATTTTAACAAATTCTTGGAATGTGTTTTGTTCTGGAATAGTTGCTGGTCTTACAGAGACACACTTGAAAATGTTCCTTTTTGTGTCATAATTTCCCATGCACCTGTGCACTCGACCTCTAATCAGTCTTGGAAGCTCCCGGTCCTTCATAATGAGCATGATAAACAAACAAACAAAAATGATATGAACAAAGCTTTAAAAATGTCTGGGGAATAAATGTTGTTAGTTATTAGTGGATTTCTGAAGACTGTATGAAATATAGAAGGCATTTACCTCTATGCCAACTTCTCTGCTATTACAACTACTTAGGAGCTGAACTGAAATTCCCATCTACATCTTCAATACTTTTGGTAAAACAGAAGTCTAAGGAGGCTTAAATAGTGGCTGTATTACTGCTCTAGACCAGTTTGGGAACAGTGCAGTATATGAGTTTCCAGCTTTCCTTTTATATATTAACTTTCTGTTTTATTAGAACATGTATTATTAACTTCATAAAAGTGACCATAGTTAGTGTTGTCTGCATTACGTATGGATATGGAAATGCTTACAATTTCATAAAATACACATGGCAGACTCTCCTTTCCATCTCTCAAAAGAAAATTCTTTGCCCCATATGCTCCAAGTGTGACTGCAGAATCGAGTGTGCCTACGCCATTTAGTAAAAATAAATTAGGATATAAGCATCAGTGCAGTACTAAATACGATACACAAAGATACTGTGACGACATCTACTACACAGAAGCACTAAGATATATATTAGCATCAGCTTTCTACCACCACTCACGTTGGCAATACTGGACATTCCAGTGCAAATTACGGGTTTTCAATAGCGAGTGACCCAATGTGGTTTTCGTTACCATCACTATAAACCAGAACAAGGCAAAATTCCCTTAAAGCTTAGTTGATCCTCATACGCAAATCAACTTTACAAATATTTGCAGTCTTGTCAATATAGGAGTTTTCTGAGATCACATTATAGCATATATTCTTATTCATCTTGATTTAAAGATTTCAGTCATTTCTGTCGTCTCTGATTATGTTCATTTCTCAGATAATCTCAGTTATAACGCAAAGTGAAGCCTCTATAAGTCATCTACACTTAGAAGCACTCCAGGTTTGGACTGATTCCCAGATTAATTCTATTAAAAATTTTTGTAAAGCTGCACCTCCCTACAGAAGGTCCCAATTTAATGCATATCAAAAAAGGGAAAGAAAAGAAAGAGAATAGAAAGAGTTTAAAAATTGGAGGATGACTATATTACTAATTTTGTTCCTATTTTGGTCACCTTAATAGCTAAATGGACCTTCTAGTAGAAAAAACTGAATGGCACTCATGCCAGTATTTTGGGTTTCAAGGTATTTCAGCTATTTTTCCTACTGTTAATAACACATTTTTTCTTGGTGGCTGTCCTACCATTGCTAATAGTTACAGCACTATATACCATGCTTACCTAAAACTTCAAATAACAGTGCAGTTTTGTAAGTATACTGACTCCAGTGCTTCAAACTTTCAATGACTGCAGATATGATTCGCAAAGAATTCTGTTTTTCTTTAAGTTTTAACTGAGATGATGAAACTTCCTTTCAGAGAAAGATGAAAACTCCAGTTAGAAACACTTACAGACTTTTAAAATGCAGACAGACATTTACATATTATGTTACATAAGCAATATTTACATTAACAGCAGAATATTTTTTCAGACTGGACAAATAGCTCACTGTCATTTTATATGATCATGCTGTAGATTTTAGACTGTAGATTGTAACACAAAAATCTCATATTTAATTTTTCAGAAACTTAAGGGTTTACTAAGACAGCTAGATTTGATAAAAGCCTCATCAATTTTTTTTATTGTTTTCTGCATTGTATCTTCCTGTTAACTCTCTGCATAAATTTACCTGAATTTTGTCTTCTTGAACACAATCAAATTGTTTTTCATTCATTTTATTTTGCTGCATATTTTGGTTAAATTTATATGCCACACTATGCTCCTGCAGACTTCTTGATAAAGTGTTAGGTTTCACTGGCCACTGTGCTTTAGATGAGTATGTCTGGCTGGCTTCTATTGTTTTGATATGCTGAGAAGAATTATGGTTATCAGCGTTTTTTTGCTGCTGAATAGTTTTCAGACTACTTGAAATGTTCTCAAACTTTCGAATAATTCCACTATCAGATATAAAATCTGTTCTGTTACTTAAAGGAGTATATACACTTCTGTTCCAACCTTTAGTATTGGTAGTCTTCTCTTCTGCCCTGCAGTGTAACATAACATATAATTCAATTTTACAATACCTATTCTAAATATTCAGGTAAGTAACTAAAATACAAGGATGCATTCTACGTGTCATTCTTTCAGATTAAAAAAAAATCTAGCATATATTTAGACTCCAATAAACTCCATTCCAAAAAACTCCACTTGAGTGTGCACTTAAGCTTATCCACATACAGAGCTGTAATTACATGTGTTTAAATCCTGCTAAATTCATTAGGACTTAAAAACTTTCTTAATTACTGTCCTGCACAAGGGCTTTTTCCTGACCTAAGACTTAGGTATTTTTAACTTTAAAATAGAATAAGCAAAATTTCTTCTGAGCATGGTATTTCTAAATTATCCTTCTACCACCAGTAGTAAAGAAATCATTTACAACAAATTCTATTGCTGACTTTATGATTTCCTAAGTCTCCATATTAAAAAGGAGGTCAGAAATTGCTTCCATTTTGCCTGAGAAGGCACTTCTTTGAAAGATACTTACTCACACTCTCTTCTTGCCATTTGAAAAGAACATGAGGAAGGGAAGAGAGAAAAGGGTAATTATGACATTGCTTGAAGATCTTCTACCATCTCTGGGCATCTGAGTCTGTAAGCTTTTGCTTGGTTTGCAAGACCATGGAATTCACAATTACATTCAGTTTGGACTGAATGTTCTGATGTATAATTGCCCCACCACAAACTGATAGAAACTTTTTTGAATTTACTGATAAATAATTCCTGGAATTCTGAGTTTCTCTCTGTTGACCCTCTTCCTTCCTAAAGCATTTATTTGTAAAGGTTCTGATTCAGCAAAGAGGCTTATGTATGTGCTTGAATGTTTTGCAGATACAAAACTATCACAACAACAACAAAAAAAATAAATATGGGTTGAAAGCGGGCAAAATTTCACAGCAAGCAAAGTGGAGTCTCAAAAGCTTATTTTTTTCTGTACTATGAAAATCAGAATTGGTAAAGTAGCTTATCTAGTTAATCTCAGACATGCCTGATACTTAAGCCATAATTCAGTAATATATAAGAACAGAAAAATTCTATCAACTGTTAATATAAGGTTGAATTTTAGGCCTGATAATAAGGTGAGATATTAGGTCTAAGTAATAGGCCTCAACAGATACACTGGAAAGATACTCACTGATTTCACTAGGTTTTGGCTCATAAGCAGAATTTAATTTTTTAGGAGTACAGTGATAATCTGAGGATTAAAAGGGTATTTCTGAATGCTACTAGAATATACAATGATACAGAATATATTTTCATATGAGAGTAAGAATACTTTTGGTTAAGAATAATAAAAACTACAGACTTTACCAACCTGAAGGCATACAAGTTTTCTCCATTATTTGCTGAATTAGACTTTGATGCATTGTGTGGCTTCATAAGGGAGGGAGCCATCTGATGTTCTGTTTGTCTTTTAAGGATAAATTTAAAGTATCAGAGATATAGTACCAGCTTTACTATAAGATAGACACATGAACTGTAGTTTATGAAACAAAAAATAACCAAATAAAAAATAAAAAGCAAAGTAATCTGCTTTTACATACCCACTATTTGCTGCTTTCTGTAGTTCAGCCACTTCTGGGTTTGCAATTCCCCAACCTAATTCTCAAAAGAAAAAGGATTGCATATGGATACAAACCGAAAAGATTGAAAAGCAGCAAGTATACTAGAGCTCCTATCATTTATTTGCTTGATGTTCCACAAATAGTCTCACCCATTCCAAAGAAAAGAAAAGAAAAAAAAGGAGGAATCTGATCCTCTGAATCTGTAATTATAGGCCTTTTCTAGACAATGCTTAAATTACAACTGTTAGACTTATTTCTTTGTTCTAGACTTATTTGATTGTTAGCAGGGAGAAATTTTTGCTGTAAGTAAGTGAACTATAATAAACAATGAAAATAATGGAGGCAGAACTCCGTGTTGTTCTTTCAAAGCATGATTTGGGGAACAGAAGTTTTCTTCCATATTACAAAAAAGACATAAGAGTTTCTTCTTGTAACACAGGCCTTGAATTTTGATTGAAAATCAACTGAAAACAAAAGGTCAGAGTTCCAAGAGACTCCATTTAAATGCCAGCATGCTACTGCATTCTCTAACACACAGAGAGTCAACCTCCCTCTAGGCACAAACTAAAAAAGCTCAATTGTATAGAGCAGAAAGAAACTTCCTGGAGGACATTTTTTACATAATGAACTTTTCAGCAATAACCATAAAGGAGGCATATAGTTCTTGACAAGGATGATGTCTAATTTAATAGAATACATCATAAAGTTAACAATTAAACGGATGTAGTGCCATTTAAAATACTTATCTTATTTACCCGATGATGTGGGAGAAAAGTCATAAGCTCGAGTCCCAGCACTGGTACAAGGCTCATTTTTAAGTGGATTTGAAGTGAGAGGCTGTCTATTTCTTTTTTTCTGGTTGAACAGAGGTAATGGCAGACATCCTAAAATTAAATTTCACATAATAATAGCATATCAGCAGCAAAAGGATACACAACTTATACTTAAATATGTAAATAATAATTATCTAACAATTCTATCATCTTACATTACCCAGAGGAATGATACTCACTAAAAAGGTAAGATTGAACGGCTGTTCACCTACAGAATTTATATGCCTAGACCTCTGTCCTGCAAATATTTCTCTTAGTTAAACTTTTCACTTGGTGAGCAGTCCCCTGAATATACATAAATAGATACATACATACACATATACACACAAAAGCATAATAAGATATAAATTGTAACGTACAAAAGAATGAATAGTACCTGCTGTGCTACGAGCTGAAGTGTCTGTTAAACTCCTTTTCATTTCTCCTTGTGTATTGCTTACTCCAAATTCACTGTATCAAAGTTATATGTTGAGAAGTTAAACCAATTCATGCACTAAAGACATCCGATTTAGATGCAATGTTGTGATAATTTGTCTTAATTCTTTGTATTCCCCATTGCATGCATCAATTCAGATAACACTTCTAAAATGAGTGAGTAGTTGTACTGGATTTAGGATGCATTCACAGGCGGTCAAGGAACACGCAAATTAGCCTTTGCAGCGCGTGGGCCCAAATCATTACATTCTTGAAGTAAAAGTCATATTCTCTACCTTTTTAAAAAAGATAAATGCTGTAAAAATACTGAATCCACTTTTGAATTTAAATGTGTATATATGCTCAAATGCAAGGAATATTTTTGAGTTCCTGAAAATACAATATTAATAGAAAAGAAATACTTAAATCTTGCTCAAAACTGCAAGGTATATGGCTCTGAGTATAAAACTGATGATTTCTCTATTCCATGAAAAATAGTCACACTTCAAAAAATACATTATTTTCTGTATATTACAGTGCAGACCTAGAACTTTTAAGCAATTTCCTCATATAAAAGACATTTTAACTATTTATTATCCACATTCTTTAATTACTATGAATAGAAAAAGTATGCATTTGCATATTAAATACAGATAGCTTAATGTATTTGCTTTCTGATTAACCTACTTCTAACGTAAGTCTATATAGTATTGTATACATTGAGGACACTACAGTTTCAATACTGTGTAGCATCAGTTGCTATTTTATTAAAGTTAGTTGTATATACTTGCTTTTAATGGCATGTGAACACCACCAGGTACCTATGTATAGAAATAATATAAAACATTTACATCACTTCCACATTTGTTGATTCAGTAACCACACACAGCTATTAAACGTGTTGATCAGAATTAAACACAGGTATCTACTACTAGACCAGAAGAGCTGATCAATTCACTCTTTCCTTCTGTGATGTGCATAAATTACACATTTGACAATATTAGAGCAGTTTCTGGTTCATTGGTGCAATGTAATTTACATTTAAACTGCTTTGGTGGCACAATAAAGCTTAAGAGCCATCAGTAAGTAATGTACTTGTAAAATAAAGCCCCATAAACCTGACATTTCAGTTTACAAAGCAAGCTTTGGTGCTGTACAGGATTTTAGATTGACTTATTTTGCTTATTGCCTTTTCTTGAAGCTGAGCAAACAGAAGCTCAGAGCTAAGTGTTGAGGCAGGAAAAAAAAAGGAAATCTGAGGATGGGGAATGGAAGGTATCAGGGCATGCTGCCTCCGTTCTCGGACAGTAACAGTACTCAGTCGCAGGCTAAACGAAACGCTTCGGACCCCAAAGGATACCACTGAGGCGAAGCCCACCAAAAATCAACGGTAAAAACGGCCACCGCCTCGCTCCCGGCTCCTCCTCCGGCGCGAGGCGCAAAAGGGCGGGAAAGCGCCGCTCGCGCAGCCGCCGTTGGCGCCGGCAGCCGTTGGTCGCGGGGGGAGGGGGGAAGCGGGGGCGTGTCCAGCAGCCGGGGGCGGGGGGGGCTGTGCGGAGCCAACGGCCGGGGAGGGCGGAGGAGGAGGAGGAGCAGGAGCAGGCGGAGCGACACGCGGGTTGTCTGTAGGGTTCACTGAGCATCTCCCCACTCGTGGTAGTGGCGCACGTGGTGACATATTGCGGACATCCAGAACACTGGGCAAAAGCTGCATATGTGAACGCAAATGTGGATATAAGTAAACGTGTCTTCGTTTTTCAGACTGTTTTTACCCACTACTGTTTTCAAGCGTTTAACTTGGGGCTGGCTCCTGTGTAAAGTCTTAGCTCTAGGCAGGTTTTCAGCCAGTTGTTTTTTCATAATCCCTTTTTCTTAAGCCAGTACCTGGGAAGGCTTTGGCTAGGCATTAAAGCGTACAATGTTACTGCATTTATGCATACCTTTGTGGTTTTGACACCCAGACTTCATCTCATTTACTCTTTTTTTTTAAAAAAAATTACTACTACTGCTTATGCATCTCAGCTCATTTGGCACAATCTGAGCTTTCAGATGCACTGCCAGATACTCAAAACACATAGACCAATAAAAAAGTGAAGCCATATAGTGCCCTTAATGCAACTACCAGTTAGATGTTGAGGAAAGGGACTGATTAAAAAAGTACAAGAATACCTGGTGGGCGCTGCACAAACTAATTGGGATTGCCTGGGGAAGGGCATTTCTAGTATGCACCATTACAGTTATGATTACTGTGGTAATCATCATCTAGGTCCACCTAGTAGCTCACGGCAGTTGTTTTTAAATCATGTAGGAAGATCCCACCGAAAGTATCGGTCACCTCTGAGCTGGCAGGAGCTGCAGAGCCTGCGTTGTCCGTCTGAGGAGAGGGGTTCCCGTTTCAGTGAAGCAACCGTTTCTGCTCTAGGTAGGAGTGGTGATGGGATGGCTTAAGGGGCTTTGGTGCTGACAGTAACAACTGCTGCCCATCTGCAGTGACCCATACTAAGCCCATGCAGGTGACCGAAGCTTTTGAGGTTCCCCCTTGGTTTTTCCAACAGGCACTCTCTCCGCTGCCTTGTAGGTTCAATCCCAAGTTGATATGCTTCAGGGAGTGGTCTGTTCTCTTCTACGGAGCTTAGAGCAGGTCACCTCAGTGGGGAGAGAGGTACATAAAACATTTTATGCTATGTAGTATCATTGTTGATAGCTGTATATATATCATCCTACACTCCTTACTCATAAACCTTTAGCTTTCTTGGGGGGGGTAACCCTGCACTGCACGAAAGCAACACTGAATTCTTAATAAATAATAATGGTTAATATGGTTAATAAACCATATTCTTTATTCTCTCTATTCTTTAGAGAAGAACCATGTTCTTCTCTAAATATTTTTTCAAAGGATGAATATTGCCCAAGCACAGTAATAAAGAATTGTTCCCAGCATTTAATTCAGCAGATTGAAAACTTTTCAAAGTGTTTTCATCTATGCCCATAAGTTTGCAGGCACTAGTAATGTCCTGGGAGTCCAGGAGTTAAAACTGTTTGGAAGTTAAGTTGCTCTAAGAGTATAAAAGAGGCTTCCATGGGCTTTAGTTCCTAAGCTCATGTTTGGAAATGCACTGTGTCTGTCCTAAGAAAACTCTTCTTAGGAGACATACTTCTTGCATGTTAAATGAGGTAAGTGCATAGACGATCTCTGTATTTCATTCAACCTTTTGCAAGGAATTATAACCATTACAATACCATCAGAAATGAAAGACACTGTATTTACTAGCAGTGCATATTTGCATTTTCCCATTTATTCTTCAGAGTGCTGTGTTGCTTAAATTCAATAAGATTCAAAGTGTGAGTCATTTTTTCAAGCGGCATGTAAATAGCAGTTTTGGCACCATCACTAAAGGGAAGAGGGTCAAAGGACAGTACAAACTGTCCAGCGTTGTAAAATACAACTTTATGGCTTTGTTTAATAAATTACTTACTATGATTACATATCTAACAACTTACAAGTACAGGAATAATACAGCTGACTAAGTAAACACAGTATTAACTCACTGTAAGGTTCAGCAATTATGTATGCATTAGCTGAAATGCAGAGAATAACTTGTAGGAAGTATGCTTATGGCAGAATTCATCTAGATGTGTAAGTACTGTGTTTAGCTTTCTTTTCCTATACTTATAACCTATCAGTCTGGGGTTACAAAGCCTCTCCTGGATCCTAGTCAAATACTCTCCTAAATCACTGGAGTATAATCTTAATAAAAAGGAATTTAGTTTTAGTAAACATTTTTTCCCTTAAATGCAGTATTTTTATTATGTTGTGTGCTGGACACTGATTGTAAGTACTTCTGTTGTGTACAGTGGTAAAACTTATTTACACCTTTTATTTGAAAAGTTTTATCCCTCTATAGTGAAGCATTTGGGAATGAAAGTGTTTATTGTCATGCACTCAAGGAGGTCGAGGCTGAAGCTGGACTATACATGGAAGGCTAGATCAGCATCAGTTTGTAGGAGTATAATGGAAGTTCTGGCTGCTGTTTTGCTTAAGTTTCCTTTAAGTGAGCCTATCTGAACACTTTCAGAACTGGAAGAAGTCAGGTTTGTTGACTAAGTTTTGGGGGAGAGAATACAGCTCTTGCCCCACATTTCCTTTTTTTATATGAGGATTACAGAAATTAGAAAGGTCATCACCAGCGAAGTTGTTTCAATGTCACAAAGGTCTGTGTTAGCAGATTTCAATACAGAACTGTAGTGAAGAACACTAGATAAATTGTGGATAAATTGCCCTTTAATTTTAGTTAGTGTTCCTTCCAATCACTGTTCTTCAGATACTATAAAACAAACAGAAGGGTCATACAAGCACCAACATGTTTTGAGGAACTCAGCTGTTCTTGTTTTATAGATGGAAGTACTTGACATTTCATCGTTATGCGTTGATCTCAAGCCAAGATATGATTCATATTTTACTGGTTTTGCTCAGTTTAAACCATTCTGCTCTTGTATACTGTAATGGTTATACAATTTAAAACATACATGAGTATACTTGTTACACCTATTTTGAAATGCAAAACTTTCAGACTTTTAAGTGGATATTGTTTTAAAGCATACATTAGAAAAGTCTTTTCATACTTTTTTTTCATTAGTACATTATTTACCTATATATCATATATTAATGGAGATTGCCCAGAGAAGTTAGCTTTTGAACTATATGACAGTACCATTAACAGACTTAGAGGTACTACTAAATATGGTAAATAAGGAGGAGGGAGCCTATAGAGGGAGGAGTGTTAGTTTAGCAACTCCCCTGTTGCAACCGGAATCTAAAACTGTTACAGAAATGTTAATACACTTTCAGTCACATCCGATGTAAACAGGCTTAAAGAAGTTCCTATTACAAAAAGTTAAAAGATTTTTTTTCTTGAAAACAGAAGTTTTATTTATCATTATTTTCTGTTTTGCTTTCAGCGATTCTTAAAGCTGCTGAATAACATGACTTCCTATTCTGTTGTTCATAAACCTCCAGTAAAAAAGGTTGCTATCTTTGGAGGAACTCATGGTAATGAGTTATCAGGGATATATTTGGTCAAGCACTGGCAAGAGCATGGAGCTGAGATTCAAAGAACAGAACTGGAAGTGAAACCGTTTATATGCAACCCAAGAGCTGTGAAGAAATGTACTAGATACATTGACTGTGATCTGAACCGTGTTTTTGACTCTGATAATCTTGGGTAAGAATAGTTGTTCTTTGTGTTGTTTTAATTTTCTGCTTTTAAAATTGTCAGGACCTTCCCTTTTAGATTAAAATGTTAACACAAGTTGCATTACTCTTTGTGGAGTCACATAACTGAAATTACTGACCTTTAACCCCAAAATAACAAATTGCCTGAATGTAACAGATCCATTTAAAAAATATTGTTAGTACATGGAATCTCAAACAAACACATGAATCTTAAACATTATATTTTAAATCAGTATTAGATTAGCTATATTTGTGTAAACTTAAAGTATTGTTGCTTTTCTGAGTTGTGCAACTCGCCTTTGGATCTCTTCTGAATACAATCATACTTGCAGGAAGGTGGTAGATGTGAAAATGCAAAGCCTTTACATTTAAATGTATTAGTAAGGATCTGAAAAAAAAATAAAAATGGCATGCATTCTTAACCATTTCTTGTCCCATCACTAGATCAATTCATGGCAACCATTCCTAACAGACTGGCTCATGCTGATTCTTAGAAAATTCCAACAATAGTGATGCCATAATTTCCTCAGCAACTTCTTCTGATGCATAAACATACTTGCAGTTAGTAAGATGTTTTGTTAATATCTAACAAACTTTTCTTATGCAACTTAATACCATTATTTGTTATGAAATTAATAGTCTTCTAAAGCTTGAGCTGTGTAAGAAAGCAAGCTTGATTTAGCCCAAGAGATAGTAAGTGTTTCTGTATTGCATGTGGGTGGTATCCCAAGTCTGTCATGAAAAAACAGGTTCGATATCTATGCAGAACAAACCTGAACCTGCAGTAGTTTTGTACACTGCTAATGTAAGTAAGATACTTTGTGTCATACATGAATTGCCTGCCAGGCCCCAATACAGACAGGAAATGGAAGATCTTAGACCTTTCCTTAAGCTAAGACTATTCTTTAAGTGTAGTATAGTCCTAGTCACTTGTGATTAAAAATATCAAAACCTTGGATGAACATACTTGAGATAGCAAGATGAGCTACCTCACATAGCTGAGCTTTGCGGGTCAAGAAAGCTCCAAATAATAGATTGTAAAAGTCTGATGAGAACATGAAAGGACAAAATGAAGCAAGTTATAAAAGACTACAACTGAGGTCCAAGATGAAAGATCATGAACCATTATCTGAATGAGTACCACCTTTAGGAGGAGCTGGATCTAATGTTGGAAGTGGCTTTAAGTTGTCGATAAATTTTGAGTTAGTTTTTTGCATATAGAGAAATTCTGAATTGTATGCACTAGAAATCAATGTAAAGAAATAAAAGCAAAGTAAACAGTTCTCAAGCTAAGATCAGATTAAAAAAATTCTTACTACCCTTTGCTAAGATACAGAATAATAAATAAGACCTGTTTTATATTAACAGTCACCCTTGCTTTGTTCAAGCACAAATTCATCACGTTTTAACAGATTGGTAATTAAATAGGAGATTTCAACTCCAGTAAGACTATATGTGTTTTTGTTGACTGCAAAGCCATGGAATGAGTTTGCTAATTTCTTTGTACTGATATTAACAGCAGGACAGTGGTGGAAGATACTCCATATGAAGTGAGAAGGGCTCAGGAAATCAATCATATATTTGGTCCAAAAGGTAGTGATGATGCCTATGACCTTATTTTTGACCTTCACAACACCACTTCTAACATGGGTTGTACTCTTATTCTTGAAAACTCCAGGGATGACTTTACAATTCAAATGTCTCATTATATCAAGGTAAAACTAATTTAAATGAGCTATTACATCAGATTCTTATTTGTAATATTGTCTTACTATATATTGCTTTGTAGTTTCTTTAAAGACACTTTTCTGAAAAACTGTTTAATTACTGACAGGTTATTTAAAATTAGAGATAATCAAGAATTTGATTGTAGTAACAGGTAATTCAGATCTGAACTCTCTTAATCTTCCTGTATTAATAATTGATGGGCTAAGAGTAATGCCTCAGATAACATATATGAAAATAAATGTAATTGAATCTGCTTTTACACTGTTCCATCAGGAACTTGGAAAAGTTTGGGTCATGGATGCTGAATAGTTAAAAAATTAGTTTTAAGAATTAATGATATAGAAAAAAGTAATGGAATTAAGTAACAGCAAATGTTCCCTTAATCAGTATTCACAGGAATAGCGGTATGTCTTTGAAAGCTGTTTGGTTTTGCTATTCCTGAAGCTGTTAAATATTGGTAGAGAGGGGTTTTCAAAAGTGCTGGATTAAGTGCATTCTCGTTGAAGTTATTGGTGTTTTAGACAGTGACTGATGACATCAAGATTAAGCCAATAGAACAGATTTTAAAAAAATTCTTAGTTTAGAAGCAAGATGTACAACATTTGATATTTTCTTTTTACCTGTATCCTATTTAAATCTTTATAACACGTTTGAAGATACGGACAGCTTACGGCTGAAATTGTATGAAGATTGATATCCAACAAAGCAATGGTAGGCAGCAATAAGGAAAAAGGTCTGAAGTAGGAGTCTATGTCAAAACAAACTGAAAAATAAGGGTTAGCTCACAATAACTAAATACAACATAAAAAATATTTGAAATCTGGTTTACACTATTTTGATTCTTTTTTGAAACATTGATGAGTAGGGCTTTTTCCTGTTAGCAGTTTAAGACTAGAACTGTGTTCATTTATATTAGCAGACAGCAAAGTTCAGTGGAGCATGCCTGGCATGAGCTAACGGAAAGGAGACCAACAAATACAGCTTTGTTTGTTTTCTAAAGATGTCCTACTTCTTTGAGGGCCATGAAATGAAGGCAACATATTGAAGACATTGTGTAAATCACTTCTGCATCAGTAATCTTTTGTAGCACAGCATTTAAAATATTTGCATAACAAAGACATTTTTAAACAATCTTCACAGAACGCTTTGGCTCCAGAACCCTGTCCTATTTTGCTGATTGAACATCCAACTTTGAAATATTCAACGGCTCGCTCTGTAGCAAAGCATCTTGTTGGTAAATATGAAAAATAGAGACAATTTTTAACCCACCAGAAATGCAAAGACACGCCTGTCTCCATATCTGTTTATTTCATTACATTACAGAGTGCTCTGATAGCAGTAACTATTTGTTTGACAATGTATTTACCAAATAAAACATACATGCATATTTCTGCTTTCTAAAGAGCACTCATTTTTGTTTGGCTTACAAAATACAGAAGCCTGTATTTTGTACAGAAGTTCAGTTAACCCACTGTTTTCAGAAAATATTTATAATATTTGAGGATAAGGAAAAAAAAATGTCAGCTCCAGGGGAAAAAAGTGTTTACTTCCTCTAAATAAGCCTTGGATGAAATGTGGTTTTCTAGCCAATAAGGGGAAAATAATTGATGTGATAAAGGAAGAGGGAAATGATACTCTGGATAGAATTGGTTAACTTATGAAATCAAACCATAGCCATAGACAAAAATCGTCATTATTTTGCCTTTTATATTAAACAATGAGTTCTGTAAAAGGCAGCATGGTAAGGAGGAAGAAGAGAAATGAACCCATGTTGTGACCTTTTCCTCTTACCCCAGTAGCACTTCCAAATATGTGCATAGTTCTTCAAATGGATACTGACTAGTGAGCCAGATTTCCTGCTTGCTTTACGCAGTCCCATGCTTTTGTACTTTAAGATCATCTGTAAAACAAAGGGTTACATATTTTTCATGTATAGTCTAAGCATGTCTTATGTGATGGCTATATTAATAGTCTCCCTCATTTGTAAACAGGGGTGGAGGTTGGTCCGCAACCACATGGTGTTGTTAGAGCTGATATTTTGGAGAAAATGAGGAAGATTGTCAAACATGGTCTTGATTTTGTGCACCTTTTCAATAAAGGTAGAGTAAGCAATACAAGAATAAATTCCTGTATGTTGTGTCAGTAGAGTATTGCAAGAGAATGTTTTTTTTAAAAAAGTAGATTGGGCTACAACATTTTACAGTTAAAACAGGTTAAATTTGAGGAGAAAGATTATTGCAATTTACCCATACTTTACTTAGGTATATTTTACTCATACTACCTTTTATGGGGCTTTTAAGCCAGTAGTTGTCTCTGACCATAAGTGATCTTTTATTTAACAGTTATAAGCTATTATTCATGAACTAAGACTTTGCAAACTATACTGTATTAATTTCAATAGTATCAAAGAAATTACAAAAATACATATTTTTTGCTAATATTGGTGAAAGTGTATCAGTTCTGTAATAGTTTTAATCAATAAAGGGGTACTTATCCCCTAATGGCATGTATGTGGTGGGTACGTATTTCAGAGCTGAGTTAGTCTAAGGGTTGCTCTAATCTTTGCTGGCTAACTGCAGCTCTAGGATACTTAAGTCAGAAGCGTTCAATGTTAACTAATCTTCCATTAATACTGTCATACATTCTGTATATCACCTGCATGTTAGTTTTAGGTTAGAAGAATTACTGTATAGCTCCTTAGGATAGGTTTAAGAATATTTCCCCTTTCTGAAAATTCAGTAAGTATTCTGAACCTTGATCTCGAAGTTGCTCTGCAAATCTGAAATAGCAATTAGCAGTATTTGTATAGTAGTGTGTACATTGAGAACTCTATATACATAATATTAAGAAAATGTTTAATTTTCATGCCTTCTGTGCATGGTTATCTCAAATTACCAAAAATTTTGTAAGATGTGGTTACATACCTGTGTACTATATAAAATATGTACTGACAAAAATGAGTGTTAAAGGTTACTTCTGAGTAAGTAACCTTCTGAGCAGGGTTTTTTTTGGAAGCAGAAAAGAATATTGTTGGGCATGTCAGAATTGTATTATTGCGCTGAAATGGTAAAGATTCGATAGCACTGATATTCCATGTTACACAGCACTACTAAACGCAGGTATTACATTAAGAAGATACATCTTATATATGAGGAAATTAAGTATACAGAACTGAACTGGAAGGTCACATTTCAGCACTACTAATCAAATTGAGATATGGGTTCTGTATGCAACAGTATGCAGCTGGATCCTCTTTCTGCAACTTGGCTGTCAGAGGACTAAAAATCTGGACCTGGACATTTTTATGATACATAGGCTAATCACTAATGTAAACTTTAATGAGGTGCAACCTTACGACTTAAGCCATTCTAAAGAGAATAAGTAATGCAATGCTCTTTTTAACAGGCAGTTGTTCATTTCAACCTTAAATTACATTTATTCTTTCTAGGAAAAGAGTTTCCACCATGTACAATTGAGGTTTACAAGATAATGGAGAAAGTAGATTATCCCAGGAATAAAAATGATGAAATTATTGCTATTATTCACCCTAAACTGCAGGTAAATTCTGTAATACTTCCATTTGAAACAGTTTATAAGTATTCGTGTGCTGCTTATGCTACAGTACAGTATATTTTTAATAGCAAATAAAATACTGAAAATGACAATGGATTTACTGAATACTTTAGGCTCTCCATATAGTAAGTTGTATCACCAAGTTGCACAGTATTTCAGTAACCACCTTGGGAATCTGAATCTAAAACCAATTTTGAACTCAAACTGAAAGGCAGAGACTATCTAGAACAATAGCTTATATTCTACAAGGTAAATCTAATTTTAGATTCTAAAACAAAGGTCTATTTTTAATCAATTGTGAACAGACATGATTTCCTTTTAGCTCACCTTTACCAGTGAATTCTATAGAAGCCTGAAAACAAAGGCCAGAAACCAAACTTAGGTAGTAAAGATTAAAAGGAATTATTTTAAGCTTTTGCCATAAACTGCAGAGAATGTAACTTAAGAGCATAAGCTTAGAAATCACGTAAAAGTTACAAAAAAATGAAAATAAATATATTCTATTTTCTTTTTCTAAGGATCAAGATTGGCAGCCACTGAACAAAGGCGATCCTCTATTTTTGACTCTTGATGGAAATGTAATTACATATAAAGGAGACAGTACTGTCTATCCAACATTTATTAACGAAGCTGCATATTATGAAAAGAAACAAGCTTTTGTAAATACAGTCAAAATAAAACTCACTGCAGAACACATCAGATCTTAGACCAGAACACTTAAAAGCTGATTACAGATTTTATGTACAAAGTGTGTACTTACCCTCTGTGAAATTGATTTTTAGACAGTAGTAATTACAGAATAAATGCAGAATCTAATTTAAAATAGTAATTTAATTAATATTGCTGAGCACTTTTAAGACCAAAAGTGCTGTCATAATATGAATTGTGACTGTTTATCTATTCTAATAGAGAACTATAGTTACAAAGAATGAATATCTGTAGTTTGTTAATTCATGCTATATAAAATGTTTAAACAATAAACCACATATATGGATTAGTAGCTATAAAACTTCCTTTGGAGTCACATATGAACATGCTTATTCTCTGGATTATATTAGGAAAAAATACACAATTTTTACTTTATAACCACAAACCTAAGAAAACCCACACTTTAAAGACTGGATGATTCTTGAAAATAATTCCTCAGATAACCAATACATGATGTGAGACAAAAGAAATAAGCTGGGAGGAAGAAACTGAGAGGGGTGCCATGGATTCAAATGCCTTTGTATTATCTGCATATTATCTACATACGACAAACTCCTATTGCAGTTGAATTGGGGGGCTTAGGGGTTAGTTTTAGTCTGCTTTTTATGCTTATAAAGATATAGTACATGCTAAAAACATATGATTTTTGAGAAAAATAGACTAAAATGCCTGTTGTAACTGGGAGTGTTGCAAGATTAATTCAAGCTGTTTCTGATTGATCTTTAAAGACAAATAGTTTTGAGTTTAGAAAGTATCCAGCACTTAGAACATACTGGAGCGGTATTCTACTTCATGAAAAAGGTGTTGATCCTTTTCCAAGGATATCTCTATTGCAATGGAGACAAGAGTTGTTCACAGCTTTGTAACTTTTTTAGCTGTGTCTGCCTACTGTTGGTAACATTTTCCAAATACAACATTCATCAACTGTTGCACCTCAAAAGCTTTTAAAGGCAGCAGCAGGATGAGGTAAAATTGTTTGGATTTTGATGAAGAGCAACACACAGATCATATATAAGTATGTCAGAATAGAAATTAAGGAGGATTCTATGTCTACATACTTCTCAGAATTGAGACTCACTTGCTCTGTATTTGTAGAAACAAAGCCTGAATGTCTGTGGCTGAGAAGAGGAAGAAAGGGGAGATTTAATTAACTTTTCTAAAGTTGTTTTAACATACTGGACAATAATCAGGGACAGAGAAAACATTAAAAACTTTACATAAATTCTGAAAGTGTACAATAATTAGCTATTTACTGAAAGGTTCTTTGTCCTTATCATTTGGAAAGTGATATATTCCTTATTCATTACACTCAGTCAAAATCCTTTTTTCCTTGCTTTCTGCAGTTCTGATGCCATGGCAATAACATAAAAACACTGGGCAGAACAAGATATTTATTGAATTACATGTTTTATTTCTTTAAATATTGAATAAAAAAAAATCAGACTGATCTGTTGTAGTCATTCATGGAGTTCTTGATCAGAGCCTCAACAATCATATGAGACAGGAAACAAATGGTTTGCATGGTCTGGCAAGGCTCTGTGGCCACAAACATGAAATATTTTCTCAGTTAGGAACTTCTAGAAACAATCCCCCAGATCCTTGGTTTTATCACACACTTTTGTACCTGGACATCATCACAGCAAGTTCCTTGCGTTTGTTGTGTCTTCTCTATTTTATGGCTATGCCTACATAGCGACCTCAATATAGCACTGAGACTTGTTTTAAATGAGAAATCCACCCATAGCAACATGGAGTACAGTGCAAGCTAGTTTATTCTGGTTCCTGAGTATATGTGAAGAGGTATCTTTATTACAAAAACTGGCATTCAAAAGAATCCAAATAGAACTGCATGGCCCTAAAGCACTATTCTTTGTTGGCAGTTTCAATGCAAAATTAACCAGCAGAGATTAAAGATTAGCAGAAGACAGGAATTTTTCTTCTCAGGCTCACATACCCTACTAAGATGACCAAACAACACTTACATATCATACTTGTGACTGTCCTTGCCCTCAGATTCCCATCTAAGACAGTAATTGAAAGGAAGATTTCAGTTTGACCCTGTCCATCAGGGCCATGCACGCTAGGGAGTACAGGATACACCATCTAGAGAAGACCAGGTGGTAGCGAGAACCACGTTTACCATTCCTGCAATAGCTTTGCACTCTCCTCTGTGCCGGAGAGTTCATTCACGCTCCCTTTTGTGGCGAGACAGTCTTCTGGATCATTTTGCCCACTTTAGGATTAACTATAAGAGTCCAACACAACTCATTATCATTCAAACATAGAACAGAATTTACCTGTTTTCTGAATAGCATCTTTAAAACAGGCAGTAAATCAATATATTAAATGAAAACTCATGACAGTTAAGACACATACTGTTTTAACTAAAAATTGAAACACAAATAGAACACAAATATTTCTTTTTATACATACATATGTAAAATATAAAATCAAAAATATAATTTAGTCCTAGGTCATCACAGATAATGAAATAAAAAGTGCTACAGAAATGCAGTACACACTCCTGTGAATAAAAAAAAAATCTTAAAAGGTCTATAATTGCATTGCATTTAACTTAATTTTGATTCTTTGGAAAAAAATGCTGATTTCCAATTTTTGTGAAGTTGAATGTAGAAGTGATTTTACTTAAACCTGAAGAACTTCAGATGTGGTAACTTTCTTTTTTTCTTTTTTTTTTTTTTTAATGAAAGAAGATGTAATAGCATGGAAAATCCAAGCAGTAACAGGAACATTAAAGTCACTGTGATTTGAACCAGCTCAGAAGTATTCTCTATTAAATGAATTATGTTTCTGCCCTATTAACTTATAGCAAGGCATATATATATCCTCCAGAATAAAAAGCAGTAAACTCATTATACCCTTGGCATTATACACAAGAAAAACAGATCAGGCAAAGCTAATGAGAATTGAAGTGTCTTTCCCTTGAGGCTTTCTTCAGCTTGCTAGTTCAAGCCCCCAATAACACTGACAGTCAGTATGAAAGCTTCAAATATACTCAGAACATTGTTATTTCAAAATAACATACTTCATTTGGTAGTATTCAAAATTGAAATGCCTTTCTTTTCTCCATAGCAAGAACTTTTTTCAGCATAATGTCTTGAGTTAAAGATTCCAAAACAAAAGATAGTGGACTAGATCAAAGATCTTATTTTTCCACAAAAGGAAGAAATACCTCACATCTGACTCTTTCAAACAGTACAAAAGTCTAGAGCCAAGTTTGACTAGTGTCATGCAAACTTGAAAAATGGTCCCCTCCCAAGAGGCTCAAAACTGAACCAGTGAAATAGTCCACTTTATTTCAGCTTAGCTGCCCTGATTTGATGGTTTAAAGTTATCAGATCATGTCACTGAAAGTTTGTTACAGCTGGTTACAGCTGTCCAAAATATCAACAGAGATTTCAGCGTCAGCTCCTGATGCTGATGTGCAGCTGAACAGCAACAGTGTGCAACTAAACAGAAGTTTCAGGCAAATCATCCATTTCATCAAATGTATTCAGGGTGTTTTTGCTATTACTTCTTGAATTATCTTGAACTTTACTTGGATCTACAAAAAAATGCATTATAAACAAGACAGAATATGGTAGAAATTGTGTACATGCAAGATCAAATTAAAAAAGTACATGCATTTATTTAAACAGTGAATTGTCAGTTTACTATATCTTGTACAGAAGTTTTTGTCTGCCCCTTTTGGCTATTACTGAGATCATTCTACTAAGAATTATATGTGCTAATTGACTAAAGCACAAATTGTAAACTAATCTCTCTGATCCTCATATGCCCCTGCGGTAAACTCTGAGGCTGGCTGCCAGGAGGACATCTGATACTTCAGAGTTAGGTCATTTCTGAGTACACTTCCAACAACATCAGCAGATGGGGATCCTGAATTTCCTGGTTAACATTCAAGGGGCATTTTGTCATCCAGTATGTATCACAAAATGTAAACACAAATCTTCTAGGGCTAAAACACAGCAAACTATTGGGTAGAGTCCGTGTGACTTCTTGCCAAATTTTGCAATATTATGTATGACTACGCAACGAGTAAAGCGATGTAATTCATGACAATTTAGTATGTTCTGTCTGTTGAACAGTTATTTGGCCTTATGCTGTTCAAATGTCATAAGAGACTGCAACTCTTGGATCAAGCATAACTGCTTAGAAAAAAATTAATGAAAAAGTAAAAATACGATGTTTTGGTGCCACAACATGAGTAATAAGAATTAATGACCAACCTTCTCTCCAGATCTTTAAAAAAATGTTTATGCCCCCACCATATTTCCCACCAGTTTCCCTAGAAGTAAAAAGGGTGTCTGAGGATCCAGATTATATGAGAGTTTATATTTTAAAGGATATAAAAATATTAAAGCATTTTTAAAAAGCAGTTTCACAAACATGATGGTATAAAATTCAGCAGTACCTGTTGGCCCTGGATCTTCATTAATAAATGAAACATGTGTTTTCCACTCGGTCCATTTCACTTCGTTAATTCTGTTTATGTTGTAGATAAAGTATGTTAATAGCATGCATTATCTCCCAGCTACACACCTACATTTCCCCTTTTATTTCTTCATTCCTTCTTGGAATTGTCATGGTTTACCATCAATACTTGCTTTACTACTACTAAAAGGATGAAGTATTATGTACTGTTTGCAGAGGAGAATAATGCTCAGAAATTTAACAATTTCACACATTGTGAGCATAAACTTGAAATTAATGTTAGACATGGGAGTATTTTTCATAAAACAGCAGAGTAGCATCTTTTCAATATGCTAATATATCAATTAGTAATCAGTTATAAATATAATTTCTTTTAACCTAACATTTAAAGATTACAACAAAGTAACATCTCCTGGCAAAGACTCAGTACTCGTACATTAAAAACATACATGTTGAAAAAAAAATCTGTTTTCTGCCAAAAGAGTTAATTGTCTAAAAAGGGAAAAGGCATAGCTCTCTATGTAAACCATTGATCACAGCTGAAAGATCCTAACTGGATTTTCATACAATATATTTACTATTTCTTTATATAAAAATCTAAGCATTAAAAGCAGAATGTAAGTATAGAGAATGTTTTGAAGAGGCTTTTAATAGAAATAACCTTGAAGAGACACACAAAGAAGAATCAGTAGCATAATATTCTAGCTTTGCTTTACCTTAAACACACCCTCGTGTCATTTTCAGCCACTTTACACCGTTCTCCCAGTTGGAATTTTTTCTTCAAAGATTTTGGTAAGAATTTTTCAAATTCCAAAATGGTCCTGGCTCTCTGTTAACAAGAAGTAACACAAGCATGGCTAACAGTATTCAAAGTTTCCTGATTTCATAACCCACACAGTTTGCAGGCCCCATGGTTCATTATAACATGTCATGCCTCCATCCACCATGCATAATCTACACTGACATCAGCAGCAGCAAATATTATTTCATATCATTTGTTGTTTGGCATGTGCAAGTAGGAAGTCTGCAGCTTCCTCTAGTCTGTCCCATTGCAGGAGGCACACTCGGAGGCAAATGAAGACAGCTGACTAGAGTCAGCGTTAGGGTTTAACTCTAACATCGTCATGCAATGCTCTGCCGCAGGTACGTATATCCTGTAGCAGGATACTGCCCACCACACAAAGCGACTCCAGTCCTAATTCTGTTTGCGCCTCACTGGCACCTTGGGCCTCTGAGCTGACTCGTCTTGGTAAGAGACCAGACTCAGAGTATAAGAAATGGGAGTGAACTCATGCATTGTGCAAATTCAAGAGGAGTAGCAGCAGAGCACAATAAGCTAGTTATCAGGGCAGATCATAAAACACATCTTCCTGGTGACATATCAAGGAGAATGTCATAAATGCATGTAACTCTGCATGAGGTTGAAAACACAAAATTACCTTTAGAATAGCCATTAATTCCAGAGTTATTAGGTTACCACAATTAAGTA
Organism: Rhea pennata; assembly: GCF_028389875.1. Lineage (NCBI taxonomy): Eukaryota > Metazoa > Chordata > Aves > Rheiformes > Rheidae > Rhea > Rhea pennata. The sequence continues at coordinate 4,465,554 of NC_084682.1, forward strand.
ATTTCCATTATTTGCATCCATATAATTCTTGATGATTCCCATAATACATAATCCCATCTATCAGTGCAGTATGTGATCATAGGTACAGCTCAAAAGATTTTGGCCAATGCATTTCTACCTTACTAAGCAAACTAGCTTGCAAACAAACCTGGAGTTTCCAAATGTGCTCGCTCTCTTTAGAAATATCTTCCACAGTCTCTCCCATTAATGCAATAAGCATGTTCAAGAGAAGAACAAAAGTCAACACGACATAAGTTATGAGGAGAAGAAGAAACAGCACAGGATACTTTGAATTTTCCTGGATCTCCAGATCTCCCAGTCCTAGGGTGAGCTTAAAAAGATCCATCAGAACAGGTCCCAGACTGCTGTTGGAACGGCATTCACTGCTGCCTGTGCAAGTTTCAATCAATGCAGCGAGAGCTGAGGAGAAAAAAAAAAGAGAAAATTTTGATCACAATAATGCTTTATGCATACATGGCACTTTATCCTAAAGAAATTAAAATGCACTGTGTAGTAAAGAGCTACGGCTGCCCAGCAACATGCACAGCAGCAGCTAGATAACAGATTAGCAAGATGAAGCAAGAAGATCCCACATCCAAATGAAGCTGCAGGCAACTGAACAAGAGCCAAATTACTTATCTGTTCAGACATTCTCTAGTCAGAGTTTAAAACTCTGAACTTGGCTTTTAACATCCAGCAGAAACCCTGACATGAGCTCTCATCGTGACAATAGGGTTCTTATTATAATGCCAAAAGTTTTACTCACACAGAGCATCAGTGCTTTTCTCCAGTAATATTTACCTACGCCAAATCCCAGCAAAAACACGATATAGACAACTAAAAACTTTATCACATCTTGAAGGATGACCTGAAGATTAAATCAGAAATAAAAATTGAGAACTAGTTTTATGAATGTGTTCTGCAGGGTTACAGGTGTGGTAAACACTACAGAATCAGATAGTTTTCATTAAGCAAACTAGTTGTGGTCTCAGTGAGAAGTCTAGAGAAGATGCAGGTCTCATTTTTCATGATAACTGGCAGCTGCTATGTTTGTGCACTTCTGAGAGTGGGTACAACTGTGCACAACAGTGGCTTCACAGAGGATGCCGCAATAAAACAGCAGAACTCTTAGATGAAAAACACAAATTGCTTGCCTATCTAATACAATGTTGTTAATTTTAAGAAATAAGCTAGTTTCTGCCACTGAAGTGCATTATATAGTGCATTCTGCTGACTAAAAATAGGAAATTTCAGTGTGAACTATAAAATACATCTAAACTGCTGAACTTGCATGATTGGAATTATAGAAACAAACATTATAACAAGGCAAGTAAAAAAATATACTTGCCTTTTGAATCATAACACTGTAAATTCCCATGGATTGGAAACCTCTGGTGAAATAGAGCATATTAGCCCATCCTAGGGCCATTGCCAAAACAAGACACACGAGGTGTTCTTTGTAGGAAAAGAAGTACAAAAAGACAGAGAAGATCACAAGCATAGCTTGTATAAAACTGTTAAAAAACAAACACATTATGTAAAAGGAACATACTAGTACAAAGCCAACAATACAGTGGAAGAACATGAAAACAAGACTTCTTTGCTTCACTTCTAATTTCATTCAATTCTCCCCTATGAACATTATTATAATTTAACAGTAACATAGATCAGTACAGAAAAAGTAGTTATATTAACATGCTGTTATGTTCGTTAAAGTTTATTTGCATTAAACTATCCTCCCAACAATAACTGGTCAATGTAGATTTTGCTGACAAGAGAGGTCAGGAATTCTGAACAGTATTTTTGAAGCAATTATTAATGTTTTAGTTTAACAAACTGTTAAAATCATTACAGAGTTTCCGTGAACCTCCACACAAGGAGGACGCTATCCGCTAAGAGAACCCACGACGTGCTGCGATAGCACGTGGCCAGATTCGCGGCAGCCCAAGGCTGATCTGTGTTGACGGGAGAAGCAGGAGGAAAGGTGAGAGTTAAGTCATTCCTCTTTTCCTTGATCCTACAAGCAGAAGGAGCCAGACCAAATGCAGAATAATTTAGCTCAACCTTAGAGCTGCCTTAAATCCTACCAGACAGGAGTAAACCTTTTTCCCCAAACGGTCATTTCAGAGGGTCAGATTACAGAGGTACAACAGCAAACTGGGCAGACCTAGCTCTGGCAGTACTTCTTTTGCCAAGACTGAGAAGGCATCACCTGCGTTGTGTCTAGGCCAGCTGAACCAGTTTATGCTATTTTTCCTCCCTGAAGTAGCCAAGAGGAGTTGGAAGCTAGATCTGATTTATTAACCAGTTTTTTAAGCATTTTTTTCTATATACAGCTCACTCTATACTCTTTTTATTTTACATGCAACTTTACTATAACATGCACTAATGTTTTCACTGATCAATAACAGCATTGGAGGTTGATATGTACAGACTGCTTTCCCCTCTTCCCCCCAAGTACAGCACTGTTTTTAGCTTCTCTATATGTTTTACCTCTTAAAACTGTGTATCTGCTACAGGAGTACATTCTTTGTGACCATTGGAGAGATGACAGATGCTACATATTATACGTACGATATAAAATGTGTGCAAGCCAGACTTACAATGCGAAGTGGAACCATGCATCTGAGAGAATTGACTGCAGGTCTGAAGGCCTAAGCAGAAAGATGGCTACACTCTAGGTAGACAGATATATAAAATACAGGAACAATTACAAGAGAAAGGAGGGATCATAACTGATTTTTCAAAATCATGTTTGATTTTTTTTAAAAAAATTGTCTTTGATAAGATATGATAGCCTCTAGAATTAAAAATCTTTTCCTCATGCTGTAACTTCAAAAATACTTTTAAAAAAGTTTTCAAAGCAAAACATGAAAGTCTGAGTTTCTGTCATCTCTGGCATAATTTAACAGTTAACTTGAAAAGAAGTTACTATTTTTTAATTACTTTCAGTATAAGGTAAACAATATATCCTGGTCTTTTCTGTTGCACATTCTAATTCAGCAGTGTCCTTAAAACCAGTACTAAATGTCTTTGTGCAAAGGCAAGAACCCTCATTTGTTTCATGAGCAACACAGTTATATTCAGATATACATGTAGGGTCATTGAGAATGAGTGATGTATTGTGCCAAAAACTTGTAGACATTACAGAAATGACAAAGATATTACCAACATGTTGCCAAGGTTATCAGCAATGCATTCACAGATCCAGAGAATTTCTTTACATATTTCATTATGTATTTGTTATTAGAAGGTCTTACCTCTTTTATGGCTAAAAATATTGCTCCTAGCATAACCATCACCTGTCCTGATAACTGCAGCCATCCTACACCACGTGTTAGTGCTAGTGGATAAGGTGGAGCCTGCAAGACAGGTCCAAAATGGACAGGAAAGATTCTGAGTTCAGTATCTGTAGGGTAAAAGGCAAAATAATAGGAAGCCTCATGTATGTACCCCTCCTCTGGGTACCCAGTTTCTTCCATTTTAGTCAAAGTTTTCTTCATGGAGGATTTATGGGATCAGATTGCTAACAGACATATTTGAAGTAGCAGAAGTTTCTCTCTCAGTCTGTTAAAAAATAAGCAAAAGAAAAAAACTCTCCTCATGCTTTTAGAAATGTAACCACCTCTCTTTATACAAAGTTGCTTTTGGAATGCTTTTGCAAAATGCAAATGGAATTATCTCCTCTGTAGCTGTTCTCCTTCCCTCCATAAACGTAGATCTAATGTAGGAGAACCTGGTCTCACTACAGTCAGATATTCTGACATCTGGTTTTGTTTTTTCCATTCACCAACATATTAAATATGAATCAGAGAATGCTATTGCATTTTAAAGCAGAGAAATTGGTTGAGTTTTTAAGTTGCTGTACTCACTTTATCTTCATTAGGCCTGTGGTAGGAAACTAACGTTAGCGTTACGTTGTACAGGAAATAAAAGCAACATGACATAAAAAACATGTGTCGTGCAAACTTCTTCCATTTCATTCGCAGAAGGGAATTCAGAGGCTCCAAAGTCAGCATTTCATGACGATTCTGTAGAAGAAAGCAAGCAATATTTGAACTTGTTGCTCATAAGGAAACTGAGGCAATTTCAGGCATATATCCCTCGCGTCATTCGGCATCTGTTCTTGTTGATCCAGAAACACATCTAGGCTCAAGGATATGTCAGATCCTACACTGGCAAAATACAGCTGGCCTCGTCCAACTCACGCTGCGATAACCTGCCGTACTCTAGTAAGGGGGCACTGAGCAAAGCCGTAGTGCGAACTTCTGGTCCAGCCTCCTACAGAAGTAGTTTTATTGCAGTATTTAACAAATGCCAAATTCTAGCTTTGAAAAAGCTAAAATTATATACCATGAGAAGAAACAGCGGCGCAGCAGCAGCAACACTGTTAATGAAGACAGGGGCATCCTGTCCACAGGCTTTTACGAGTGCTAGGCACTTCATCAGGCCACAACGTGGAGAATTGCCCCCTCTGGCTCAGGGAGCTGAGGAGGTGCAGGCTGGGGACAGACGGAGCGTTACGGGGAAGCGTCGCCGCCGGTTCACCCTGCTCTCGTGCGCCTTCCTAGATAGCTGCTAATGGGCACCGAGGGAGCCAAAATACGAGCTTTGATCTCACCAGCTGGGCCGTTTTTATGTTCACCTGCACAGCAAATTAATGCTCCAAAGGTGGAAAAGGCATCCCCAAAAAGCCTAGTCAACGTTTCAGGAGCTGAACGCAGTTGTGCTAACACCTGAGAGTCCGCAGAGGTATAAAATTCATCTTGTTCCCAACAGAAAACTCAAGAACCAAAAATTATATATATTCCTGTTTTACAGGTTCTTCAATCAAATGTATAGGTTAACACACCTGAAACGAGTGCACCGCTAGAAAATACATAGATTTGAATAACAAGCAACTTACGCCAATATTCGTATTATAGACAATAATTTCCAGTACTGAATTTTCCGTGGTGGTATCTAGGTCTGTCAGATCATAAAGGGAAGACTGAACGGGACCGTAAGCCCAGTCTGTGAATTTTCTTGACAGGCTCCTGTGAGGCTTCTCTCTTATCTCTCTGCTGAGGATGTATTTCAAAATCTAAAACATTAACAAAGTCATCTTTAAGGAGACGTATTCTTCTTCAAGGGTAAGGAGAGAGCACATACATCCTTGCCACACTTGTACCTTATAACTATCACATTTGCTACAGTGGTGCAATTCAGTGTATTTGTAATTCTGCCACTCAGTAAGTGGTGGCAGAGGTAACAAATCCCTGGGAAATACAATATTTTTCATGCCTCTGGATCTTCTGTTAAAGAAACATTTTTCTCAGAAATGCAAGCACAGTTTTCCTTATGTTCACACTTGCATTTTCTGTTAACTTAATCAATAACTTTCTAAATTATCCCATTTTCAGCTATTTACCACAGAACAATCAGCTGATTTGAGGGCCAAATTCTATAGTAATGCAATAGAACATTTCTGGTGAGTTTTCTGGAATTATTCATAGGTTCTGTAATTGTACAAATGTAATACAATAAGTGCAATATTTTTGAGCTCAGTGTTACTCCGGCAGATCTTGAGAGAATAAATGATAAACTGAAACAGTTTTAAAGTACATAAGTAATTATTTGTTTAGATTTTGAAGTTCAGCTCCAAGATTTCCAAATTTTTCTTTCACTTTTCATATACCAGCACAAAATTTCAAATACTGCAAAAGTTACATTTCCAAAGAAGCAAATTCTATTTTAATCTTTAAAGCCATTCTATCAATATCAGCTTTCAGATGCTAAAATTCTCGGTTGAAATTACATGTTCTACTTAGAAAAGTTGAAAACAGATTTCATTCCTGTTGCTAAGCTCTCAGCAGAGGTGTTTTTATTTCTTTGCCCAGCAGGAAGCAAGAATGAAGCACAAAATACCCAAACAGCCACTCAGCATGACAGTGAGATTCGTACTGCGAGCAAATCGCTTCTCGGTTACACGAAGCGGCGCTCGGTGCCGAGGACACCCCTGCTCGGCTGCGTCGGGCCCGTCGTCTCTGAAACACCGTGTTTCACAGGCCGGAAAAACAAGAGCAAGCATGGAGCGACGCTGCTAGCCCCTGCGCTAAACACAGTTTCATAGTAGGCAAATATTGTCTGTGCGTCTCGTTGCTGTTTAACACGAGCGCTCGCCTTCTCCCAGAGCCTCCCTCTGCAGAGCAGAAAGGTTTGCATACTTAGATTCCCTTAGATAATACTGAAATAAGACCCACCTCCAATTTCCCGGTTTTTGCAGCTAATTGTAGTGGTGTCAAACCCTGCTTATTCTTCGCTGTTTCCAAATTTCTATCTTTACTTTTCAATAAAATCATATCGTACATTCTGATTACAAAGTCATTCTGGGTTTTAAAGTCTTCTGCCACAGTAACTAGTGCATGCAGGATATTATTTCCTCTGGAATCCTGAGAAGTAATGTTAGTTCTGGTATTGTCCATTAATAGCTGAATTATGTCTGGTTGATTGGTACATGCAGCTAATGCCAGTGCAGTTTCACCTACAAAATTACAAAACATAACCGTTCAGTTTATTACAACCGTTTGAGTCATGTTACAAGAGTGACTCTTTTAAGCATCTTAATAGGTTAAGGCATAGTTATATACTTATTATATAAAATTTAGCTCTTGGTTTAAAGAAAAGCTTAATTTGCATGAAAATATTCTTTGAAGAAAAATCTTCATCTTCAAATTAGTTACATTTTATTTACTATTCAGCATTTAAAATATTGCTTTACAATAATATCTGAGTGTTTGTAATACATTGCACTCCAGCAAGTTACTTTTGCTTACACTAAATTAAAAAAAAACAAAAGTACTGTGTCATTCTATCTTGTGAATGAGTTTCTTAATCTAGGTTTAGCTACAGTAATGATCTGCATTTGCCCCCTCGTCCATAGTGTCAATTGTTTGGTTGTTCCTTCTTAACTTTTCCAGAGAGACTGCACTTCCACTTACCAAAATAAAAACCTTCATGCTTATGCTTGGGATTAAAGAAAATACCCTGGGCATGAGCATTGACATCAGCTCCCTTTTCTATAAGGATTTGAGTGATTTCAGATTGTCTTCTTTCAATGGCAATATTTAGAGCTGTCTGACCTGAAACAACAGATACAATATTTAAAATGTTGGATCTCTGTACTCATTAGGAACACTAATACTTCATAACAGACAGCACCAATAATATTGAATAAAAATGTTTAAAAAAGGTAAATCATCATTAGAACACTTGAGGAAATTACATTTATGGATAATACATATGACTCTACACCTGAAATTGGTACCAAATATCAATACCTTTATATGCTTCTTCTGTGTATGCTGCATTGATAAACCTCTCCAAAATACCATTTTCTTCTGCAAAGGTTAATAGCATATTCACTATCTCATTTGTGTTTTGGTTGATATTCAGCAGTGCTTTCATCAAACAAGTTTTGCCAGTATCTGAAGCTGTGAATTTTTTCATCAGATAATCTGCAAGAGTGAATTTTGAGATTAAATCATAGTAGGCTTCATTATTTGTTGAGTGGATGGAGAAATTTCAACCTTTTGTTTATTATGGGTGGAACCAGGGGGAAATATATATATGCATAAACTATTTGGCAAATAATTATTTCCTCCTATTCCCTCTGTATTTGAGTTATGCTTACTTGGCAAGACAATATATTCAGAGATGGATGCTCATGAATACGTTAGCCTATGGACTAGGTTTCTCCTCCTCACACCCCACTGCCCTGTGAACTCCAGACAAACGCAAAGCCCTCTTTAAGAATAGGTTTCCCTGGCAGAAAGGCCATGAGAGCATAGCTGTTTCTTAACTTCTTCGCCCACTCTTCCAGGCTACACGCATTGCAAGTCCTGTTACTGCAATTAAACTGACTGTTTACTGCAATTAAACTGGCTGCGGCTTGAACTGACCCATCAGCTGCGAGTCTCAGGCTGCAGAAGGCTCGCTCAGGCACAGCTCTGGGAACCTGGCGCAGATACACCCGTGGCGTACCCCGGACGGAGCAGAAACGCTCTCCAACGGTGCCTCACAGGCTGCGAGCAGGTAGCTTATTAGACACCTTATTTCCAAATGAAAGCTTACATGTGACATACATTAAACTGCAAACTGCTGACTTCCTATTGACAAGCAAGTACGTCTTGTACAGAGGTATTTCCCGGTTTTAGACTGTATGTATGCTGCTAGAAGAGGTAACAATCTTCCTTTAGGCAACTCCACAGCTTACCTGGCACAGTCGTGTTTGTACTCGTGTTCAATCTTTCCTTCAGCTCGGCAAGCAGACACTGCAATTCTTCTACATTCCCCTCAGATACTGCCCTAAATATATATTTTTTCAACTTCTTCCGGGCGCTGGTCTGCTCAGGTCCTTGTGGTATATTAGCACTGAATTAGCAAAAATAATGAAATAGCCAATTCAATTTACTGTGTTTTATCTTCTATGCAAGAAAGGAGGAAAAAAATAGAATTACTTGCCCCAAACTATATATAAGTTGCCCCATTACCATGCATATTCTTGTCAAGCATCTCAAAATGTTTCTGTAGATAGCCACTTCTCTACAGTTCAGCAACGATAAGTTTTTATAAAAAGTGTACATTTTTCACATGGTTTTTTTTTTTGCATTTTTGTTGGTTTGTACATTCTTCTAAAACAAAAAGCTAAGTAATCCTAGTGAACTCTTTCCCCCTTTCTTCAGTGCTACTGCTCTCCCTGCTCCTCCGATCTGTCCATACCCGTCTTCAACGCCCAGGCCCGATGCTGCACGCCAGTTGTGAACACCCCACTCACAGCAGAGCATGAGTTTTAACCTCACATCATCTTATATAGCTTTCCTGGTGATACGTTACTCTGGAACAAGAATTTAATATCTCCCTCTTCCACCTCCCACATCAGAAATACTCCTGGCCAGACATTTGCTGTATCTCTTCCGAGTGAAACTGGCTACCAAGATTATTAGCCCTCAGAAACATTAACTGAATGCATTTTGTTCATTCCATCAAGCTAAAAAATATTTCTTAATACCGACTGAAATAGAGAGCAATACTTCACTTCTAAAATAAATATTTTCTATATTTAGAAGAGTTTGCTTTCGAAGAAAGAAAGTGTTGTATTGCTGCTAAAAATATTGATATTTGAGCATTTGCTCATGCCTTTTTATGTGTAGTGTTTAGGTCCTGCGTTGTCTTCAGTGAAACTTAAATGACTAACCTCTGCTTTTCTCAAATCTCATGTTTAGTGTAAGGATGTTTGATACCTAGTTTCTTGGTTTAATTATTGAAGACTCAAATGTATACATACATATGACCTTATTTCTAAATAACGGCAGGTAAAAACCAGCAATACCTACTATATGTATATGGTACACCTACCATATACTTAATCCATAGAAAAGCCACTAAGAAATACCTCATGTCTCCACTCACCAATTCTCCACATTAGGGCTATATTCAGTCACATCATCCTGAAGAGACTGTGGGGAATCCATATCTTCCCCATTTCCAGATGCACTAGAAGTAGTACAAAAAAGGGTAAGTGCTAAGTCAGGCAGACATTTTGGCAAATTGCATGAAGAAACAGGCAATACTAAGTAGCAGTATCTACAATAGAGCTGAATTAATCTAATCTGACATATTTTTAACTCTATCATTTTTCTCCCCTGCATATTTTAAAATAAGTGATAAAAATGAGATGACTCAAGATTTTATTATGTTAAAAATCTTTATGAAAACAATTCATATATTCATGTATATTTCTGTGTTATTTAATTATAGATCCTGAAGTTGTAGGGTTTTTTTTTCCCCAAGTTCACTGCTTTTTATGCATCGCCCTGAATGCTAAGATTATGTTCTTTTATTGCATGCTGAATTTGTCATCTACTACAAAACAAATATTAAAGCAGTTACTCTGCATGGGTTGCAAACACCTAATGAAAGTGATATATCTGAAGATTTACTAAGCAGTACACAGCAGGTAACTGAAGAGGAATTTGGTAGCTGACTTGAATGGAAGCCTCAGCTAAAAGAAATTGAAGACTTGGCCCTAAATACATACTTAGGCAATAAACTTAAAGGATTCCAGTGGTATTGGTATTCTGTAATCATTATACGCCCTTTCCCAGATATTTCTGGATGCAGATGTAACAAAGATGAATTGATGGTAATTTTTCTTACTTGTATTTTGGTTTTCTGTAAGGTTTATATTTTATGAACAACCTCAGGTTAATGATGTAGGAGACTGAACTATTATTGACGAAACGGGTACATGGACAATAATGCTGAGCTTCTGCACCGCTCTGCGGATATTCCCATCCCTTTGAAATAAGGCTGAGCACTCAGAATCCATTCTTATTCAGTCCATCACTTCTCTGCAGAAAACTGTGAGGAATCTGGTGACAATGTGCATGTCTGGTGTGCAGGTCTGGCTCCAGATGAGAGGAAGATATTTAGATACCTCTCCGAAACCCAAACAGGATTGTCAGCTAATTCCATATAGTTGACCAAACACCCAGAGAACATTTGGCCATTTTGGGCTTATGCTAGATTTGAGGCATATTTCCCTTATTCATAATTATTGACTTTTAGTACCTCTCAACATTTTAAAAATTAAGTGCATTCTTCCCAGTCATAATTTTTCTCTATTCATTGAGCATAAATGTTTGTCTTTAAATATCTCATACTCAGCATCTCCCTGTTGTTTGATTGTTGATGAGCAAGAGGGAAGATGCCAGTACACAGCTGGGAATAGGGCTTGCTAAATTAAGCTGTGGTCTTCATGCTGGTTTTGCAGCAGAAAACACAGAAGTAGGTAAGTGGATTTCCTCCTACTGTATCACAAATAAGGGGTTAAGAAAAAAAAACACTAAAATAGAAAGTACTGATTTAAAATTTATTCAAATTTGAGGCTTTATCCAGAGTTATTCTGAATTAATTCAGTTACTCTGAATTATTTATTCAGAGTAAATGACAGCAATATATAAAGATAAGTCATCTGGCAACAACTGACATCCAGAGTTCTGCCTCTGATGTAACCAAAAGCTATGAAAAGCCACCTGAAATTTTAGCTCTGAAGTATAGGGAGAACTGAAGAGTAAATGCTGAAAAGAAAGTAGCTATATTTGCAATATGACTATTGCATATGCATCTGTAACTTACCATGGACGAATATTTGAATCCATGGGTTTTGAAAACACAGGGGGAGATGTATTATGTGGAGTTGCATTACTTTCAAAACCATCAATCTCTAGAAAAAAGTGCGAACTGTTGAACATATTGCATTAAAATATTGTTAGTAAAAAGGCAAACCACCATAAAATAAACAAAGCAATATATATACATGCCTTGGACAAGCTTGACAGTTTATACTTTCTGCCATCATATCTAATAAGATGCTGGAATAGAAGCTTATCTACTTTTCCCTGGGGGAATCCCAGCCTCAAACATTGTGGCAGATGGACAAAAGATCTAGAGATATTTTTAGAAGACATGGGATTGGATCCTGACATGTCTAAGCAGCCACCCCAGCAGTCTAAAAACAACCTCACAGCCAACCTTTGTGCAAATAGCTAAATGCAACACCAGCCATTTATTGAACAGCCATACATTTATGTGTACGCACATACATATGCATATGCTTTTTAATCTGCTGCATTCTAGCCCCTGTATGTGCAGCTAAGAACCAGCACGATGGATTGTTCCAAGCCTATCAGCAATGATAAACATTAAATCAGAAAGCTGGAAAGGTCACATGTTAGACATAAGACGTTTCCACCCTCCAGGACTGAATTTGTAATCTTCGCCAGTCAGAGCATGACATTTAACTATATCTAGCTAATGGATACCTATTTATAGGGAAAAGAATGAAACGCGAAACAACACAGAGAAAGGGAGCATGAGAAAAATAGTAAGATTTAGCCCTTTAAAAGCCTGTGGAGTTTGGAGGGAAAGTGGCTCAAGGGCTTGTGATTACTAGGTCTCATTAAGACGTTGTTGTATTTCACCCAAGACAAGGGAGTTTCAGTGGTGGATGCAGTGATTCCCACATGGTATAGATTAGAATCAGATTTCCAAAATGTTTCAGTAATCACCTGGAAAATATTCCAAATTCAACTAATATTTGTAGTTTAGACAGTGGGATAGTTCTTCCTTTTTCAGCTGTACCCTCCTCACCCCCTACAAAGAATCCAGTGGAATTAAAGTACATATTGATCTTAAAATGTAGTATGTTATTAGGCTACTACTGAACAACTTGTTGATGTCTGCTAAAAATAGCATAGTCTAACATCCCTCTCATTTTCCAATGTCTTGGTGATCCAAGTGTTAATTCACTGTGTGGATGTTTAAATTTACATGACCTATTAACATTTGAGTTGTGCCTGTGAATGTATTCTAAGCACGTGGTAAATAAAATGCCACCTCTGGTTAGCAGGACTATGTCTCTACAATTACTTTGGCAAGGGGGTGCTCTTTGCAGCATAAGAAAGATCTAGACAGAAACAGGACTATTGCCATTACTCATACCACACTCGCCAGATTCACGGCTGCTGCAAATCACTGTTGCTTCTTTGGGATCTGAATTTGGTGCAGAGATGAAGGATTGGGAAAAACATGGGTCCATCCTGTTATTTTGCATTCCCCAACTATGACATGCAGGATCTGCCCCAACAGGCAAACAGCTTTTGGTGGCCACAGTGAACTTCAAGCGTGGCAGCTCTCCAGGCTTTCTGGAAGCTTTGAGGACTGTCTCCCTTGCCCTTGCCTCTGCCCTGGAAGGGAAGTGCATGCCACCAGCTGACGTTCCCGAGAGCAGCTCCTGGCTCTCCCAGAAGCGCCTTCATGCGGAAAAATTTGGCATTCAGTGGATTTATAGCAGCTATGAAGCGGGCCCTATCCCAGCATGTAGGTTTTCTGGAGGTGCTACAGGTTAAAAAGCCATGCAAAACAAGCGGCCAACTGCCAGCAAATATCCAAATGCTTATGTGGTCCTGGTGCTCGCTGTCGAGAACACGGCCCACAGACGCAATCAAGCTCCGACAACTTTGGCAACGCTTCTCCCAGCCTGTGTGTCGGTTTTCCTGTACTTAATTATACACTGTTAGTTCACTCAAACACCAGGGGCTTCAAGAAGGGAAAAGTCATTATCTTCGTAAACTATATACTGCCAGCACATTTGGCAAGTTAGAAAGCCGCCCATGGAAGTGCAGTGGCTGCTTAGTGGTACCCTACACCAGAAGGAAGCAACAGAAAGACAGCAGCATAGAAACATATAATTAACAGAACATTAAAATTCCTGTGACCTTCATTCCTTACGTTACAGGAATGTTGTCTGTCACACCCTGAGCTCTCGGTTGCGAGATGGGAAAAACCCCTAGGTTACTGTTATTGATGACAAAACTGAATGTGAGATATGAGATTAAGCAACTGAAGGGCAATATTTGTCAGTGTTTGCTGTAACTAGACAATCTTGCATGCAATTGCCTCTTTTGGAATTACTTTGCATATAAAAGGAGAGCTTCTTTTTGAACTTAATGACAGAAGGAGCAATTGAGCCACCCAGGTAGTGGCTCTCAAATACCTAATCACACTATTTCTGTAGAAAATGATTCCCGCTATTATTAAAAATTACAAATGTCAGAACAGCCACAGTTCCCTGGGCCTCGAGAGTTTCAAAAATTGCTACGCTCGCTAGCAATTAGCCACAGAGTGAAGAGTTTATGAATGAAAATTCGTGCTCATGCTACAGTAACTATCAGGGATGAACAACTACTTATTTCCCTATTCGTATTAAATACAACCTTTAATCCACATCTTAATTCTCCAGTATAAATTATACATGAAAATGAATATTTTATTCTATAAAATGAGTTGAGAGAACTCATTAATCAGAATCATGAAAAATAGAGCAAATTCAGGTTTCTGTCTGTGATGGGATTTCTCAAACTGCCTGCTTTGCCAGCTTTCATCTTTTGATTTCACCTCTTCCTCCCCATTACCTGTCATGTTCCCATGTGAGGCTAAGTTTGAAATACTCCCTTTTTCCAGGTCAGCATCCCTCTTATTTGAAAGATCCCATGTGATCTCTTTGAAAAGCTCTCTCCACCTTCTCTTATCAACGTGCTGACCAGTGCTAGACCGTGTTCTTGTAAACAGGAGATGCAGAAAGCCCAGTTGACATGAGACACAAATTACAGTCGTGCAACAGTCTGAAGCATCTCTGAGCTAGGGATTAAGTCTTTGTCCCATTAAAGTGAACACATTATACATCTACCAAACCACCAGGATAATCTTCTACTTGTTAACAGCATCAGCACACTATTTTTTAGGGCACCTCGTATTCATTAAGCCCATACATTCATTACATGAAAAAAGTTGTTAGTGATATTTCAGTGCTAACACCTACTAAAGGAGATAAAAGAGGTAGTTTTATTGTTTTAGACTAAGCTGAAGTCCTACCTTTTCTTTGTGGGAGTGCTTTCAGTCAGCTTTTTGTCTTGCTGGTTTGAAGTGGGGATACCAGGTGGATTTGCTTTCTTGCCCATTAGTGGAATAATTTCTTTGTTATCTTTAATCATGTTTCTGCAGTAGATAGATTTACAGTTATTCAACTCCATGTTCGTTTGAAGAAAGCATGGTGATCAAATTGCCTATTTGCACCCTTTTCATGTAAGCACATAAATCTTGACTTTTTCTTTCCAAAGTTTTTCATTTTCAGTTAAGCATATGCCTACTGTTTCATGTGTCAAGGTTGGAAGGTTATATTCATGACTGATTAAATTACATTCCAACAAAAGCAGCATAAAGAGAGACACCATAAATCCAGGAGAACTATAACTTCAAGCATGCACCTAAATTAAACTGAAGGGAGCCTGTCAATCACAACGACAGTATATGTTATTTAGAGAAACAAAAATACAAGAATGACTTTTACAAGTAGCCGCAAAATTTGTGCATCTCTGCAGTTAATCTAAGGAATCCATTCTTACTTACCCAACATAACTCTAGGAAACTGCTAAATTCTGGGAACATCTGTTGCAACAGGTACAATATGTGAAGGAAGCTTTCAGACACAAAGTGCATCAAGCACAGAAAAAGGCATGAAGCTTTTCAATGAGTGGGAATAACAGAAGCAAAAGACAGAGTGTGAATACTAACCCCAGGCAGACTCAGCTTATAACACAGATCACACCAAGGACTTGTGTCCTGGTGACACTTCTTAACATTTTTTCTGGGAAAAAAAAAGAAGTCATTACTCTCCTAAATGTGAGCAATCACCAGCATGTGATACAAGAGGACCTTAATGCATGTATCTGAACACTCACAGCATGAATTCTGTAAGTAATAATGAATAATTATCTTCCTATTTCTCAATATAATACTTGAGGGCATCATTTTAAATCATCAAGGATAACTTAAAAGCAAGAGAGTAAATTTAAGATCCTTTAAAATTCATTGCATGCAGAAATAGCAAGTTTTACAAGGTCATGGATCCACTTGCAGGCAAATTAGGGAAGCGCTTTCCGTAACCAAGGACATACAATAATTACTCTGCCTGCAAGTTTGAACAAAATTATTTTTCCCCTCCTGTATCCACTTTCCTTAATGTGACAAATGTACAAAGAAATTTTTATATTCCTGTCCCAGTGTTGTCAACTATAATTTGTTCATTATGGGAATAACAAGATGCAGAAAGCAGACTGTGCAATGTTTGAACAGACATGATCACTAGTGTTAGAGGGGAAATGGACACGTGGAATACATTGATATTTGAATGAAAATCCATTAGTGCATATATGACAATTGTTTAAACAGAAAGATTTTCCATCCCAAGGATAGAGAATTGAGAATTTGCAAGGTTCAAACACCTGCAAATGCAGTTGTAATTTCTTGTAACTAACAGAAATAGAGAAGAAATCTGAAATACTGAAAAGTACTCCTTAACTTTGGAGGTGTTTAAATTAAGAGTATATCAAAAATAAAATGTTGCTGTCTTTTCTACCACTGGTAGATATTTTTACATGACAAACGTGAAATCACACTAGTGCAACTCAGAATCGTACATAACTTGGATGCGTTTCTTGAGAATTTGTATTACAACACTCAAATAATTCATAAAGAGCAAATCTGATGTTACTTTATGCACTTGCAAACAAAGGACACTTATTCCATGCAGTAAGTGTACACAAGAACAGAACCTGGATACTACATATTATGAGGTAGGAAATAGTTTTGTCCATGCCTTTGAAAAATGCAGTACTGTAGATCTGCAGGCATTTTACATCAGTTATTAAAACACAGCTAAAACGAATTACCATTGTCTTGTTTAGCTGACAAATAATTCTGCTATTTGTTTCTTAGAGTGCCATAAGAATACACCGCAGTTTATAAGTGCATTGAAGACAATTCCCATCAGAGGAAGAGATAAATGAGATATTTGACATAAATCGAATATACAGAGACTAAGATAAGATAGAGACTGGCACTAAATACCTACTTTAGAGAAAGAATAGCTGGAAACAGACCAAGAGCTAGAAAAGCAGGTCAAACAGGGGGCTGTGCAAAAGGAGGTGCTGAGCTGAGACGGGCACGTCCAGTAGGGGTGTGCGAGAGCTGGAGAAGTCAGAGCACTAGGGAGGGCTGGAGAAAAAAAATTGAGGTTGATGTCTGTGAACCACACAAGGGACATAGGGAAGAGCCGCTCATTTGGGAGTGGGACACAGGAAACAATCTGGGGAGGAAAAAGGAAAGATTCATTTTTGCATACATAGACTACAGCTTCCAAAGGCACTTGGGAGACTGGTCTGTGCAGTCACAGCCACAGAGACGATATTTAAATGAGATCCCAAGTCTGCACAAGTAAATAACTGCAGGCACAGTGGAAGCAGGACCTTCATACTGCGCTGAGTGTAGCAGAGTGTCTCATTTGTAATCACAATTAATTGCACAGTCAGATTAAAACCAAAGCAGGGCTTTTGACAGTATGGCTACAGAGCTCACTTCTTATTCTAGCTTTAGCCATACAAATCTCATGGAAGTTAATGGTGGGGGTTTTTTTATGCTTATTGGCTTGGCTTCTTCCCTCCCTCTGTCTTGTTAGTTTAATGACCAACTGCTTTCATCATCGTATGAGATCTCCTCCTGCACTATCACTAATCTATGGTGCATAGAGTAAAATAGTGCAACAGTTGAGAATGTCAAATCATATGTTGTGCAGCTTAACCTGATATGGACTGCCTTCTTCTGGTATAATTATTTTTCACTCTCATTATCTAGTTAATTGCTACCTTCAGACCACCAGAGACATGGTTTATTTGAAGCAGGCAATGAGGTAAAAATACTATGTTGATTTACAGTACTAAGAATTAATTTGGAGGGGACAGGGAGTACACTGAGGACTTAGTATCTCACTTCCAGCGTGGTGGGGATAAGAAAAGACCATTTATGTTTAATGGTGAATGTGACTCGGCCACTCTTACAGGAAGTGGTACTTTATGCACTATCAAAGACTCTCCTCATGCTTACCTGCAACCAAGAAAAATCATAGATATTTGTGTCTCCATAGATCAATGACAGCACAAACACAGAAGCTAAAAAGAGAATTATACAAATGACAAGAAACACTCAGCTGTGCTATTATGGGACAAACCCCATTTCCTTAGGGGCAGAGGAGTAGAGGTGACTACTAATAGCTGTGTTTAATTCACACCGTCTTCTGAACATCCACAGCACAGACCACCCTTTCCAGCACCTACAAGCTAATGC
This sequence comes from Rhea pennata, assembly GCF_028389875.1. Lineage (NCBI taxonomy): Eukaryota > Metazoa > Chordata > Aves > Rheiformes > Rheidae > Rhea > Rhea pennata. The sequence goes on from NC_084682.1 coordinate 4,483,335, forward strand.
TTACGAGCTCATAGAAAAAGTATTCCTAGGGGAAAGATGATAAAACTCTATTTTGGTTTTTGTGTATTATTTATGATATGGTATGAACCCTATTGGGAGAAAGTCACTCTTGATAAAAAAAGGAGTTTCATCTTTCTGTAAGATTTTTCAAATTTTTTAGATGCTGTAGTAGAGATTAGGTGCTATCTAAAAGTCATTTTCTTCTCGGTGAGAAATTTGTTCCTTTCTAGGAAGTTTTTTTAAAGAGGAATTAAAAAATCTCTGTGAAGAGATTTCTTCCTTTCTTCCCCGAGGAGAATGCTTTAAAATTACTCACCTGCCTATGTCCATATTAGACAAAAAGACATTTAAATGAGTTGAAATAAAGATTGTTCCACCTGGCCAAGTATTTTACTTTTGATATTCACTATACTAACACTTTCAATAGGAGGTGAAAATATTATTTAAGTGTAGTTTATATGACAGTGCATTTTGGATCCCCTTAGCACAGAAAATAGGAAATGCTACAGTGCATCAAGTTGAAAATATAAACAAAATTAGCTGTATCTTTTTTTTCGCTTCTGAATGCCCAAGGAGTCAACGTGACACAGTTCAGGAGAAAGATTAATAAACTAGAAAAACAGCAAGCAGCACAACAGAGCAGCCTGCTCCAGTCAAGAGAAAGGTTTAGCCTTTGTCTTTTGAAGATTTCATTCTCCAAAATACCATCACGCCTACACCAAACTCTCACAGCAGCACTCAGACAACTTACCATGCTGATGAAACTTGCGTTCAGGTGTAGAAAAGGCACCTCAAAACTGTAGGATCCCGCTCATGCTGTGATAACATCCAAAGATACTAATCTGCCAAACGAGTAGAACTATAATCAGGCTCAAAACTATCCAAAAAACGCAAAACCACCCTCCTTCAGTTGACTGGTTTTCCTCGGCTGCCGGAAAGCACAGAGAGGTGCAGTGCCGGAGCACTGCAGCCTTACAGGACTTGTTACGTCGTAAATTAGGGAGCCGAGAGAAACTTGCTAGACGACAAACTCTTTACTTCGTAGCTGCCAAACTGGGATGACACATACACATGCAATAATTATGTACTAAAGTGTTACCAAAGCCGAGTCGCTTAAGGATGACTTAATGGCAACAGTAGAGTATCTATCCAAGGCGATCACAGCCCTCTGCAGTTTACATATTGTTTTCAAAGAAAATGGTTATGCACACGCATTTGGGTAGCAAATGACATCTCTACGTCACGCTTAGTTTACTGTATGTTATGGTGCTTTTCAGAAAGCGCAAGGTAAAAGTGAGAAAAAGATCACAGCAAGCGTTCAGCAAAGAAAAATATTTGTTATTATTGAGAAAATAGGAATGGGCTTAGAAAATCTTACGTTTCCACAGTGATAATGGTAGTGAAAACCCCATGGATTTCCTTAGATATTTCCCTATTCATTTTTTGATGAATGCGTACTTTCAGGCTCTGCAAGGATACAAATAGGTACATTTCACATAAACAGTACTGGTTGTATTTTCTTAATTTTTTAGCTTTGCTCATTTTGAGCTCTTGAGCAACTGCTAATACAGACTTCTTTATGGGACATGCTGGATAGAGTTTTTCCTTTATCACTAGAAATAGTACATTTAAATCTTGCACATCTTTGTAGAGATGCCTAAGAGATGTTCTTAGGGCTGCTGGTCTCTCCTTTACAGACTTTACATATATAAGTGGGTTTAAGGGGATTTATGCACATCAACCAAAGAGAAAACTTCCTCAGGCTATAGACAAGAAAAGAAAGCATCAAATTTGGGGGGAGTTTGCAGGAAGGTGGATAGAGAATTTGGAAAGCAAAGCATAAAATACCTAAGAATGTTAAGGCAGACATTTGAAGCCTGAGGAATATGGTTTTAAAATACATCCGCAAATTGTAGGCAAATCTCTCCTGTTCATCAAGTGGATTTCTTTGAAGAGGACTGCTGAGCATTATATTCGCCTCAAATCAAGGTCAAATCTACAGTGAGAAATACCAGGGAGCACTGCCCTGTCTCTGGAAATGAATTAGCTTCCCACAAGCAGTACGGTGAAATGGGCTCTGCCTAGGCCAGCTCTATTTTGCCCTGCAAGACTTCTGGTTGGATATGCTGAGCACACATCCAGCTTTGCCTAAGGCAAATTTATGATGATATACTCCAAATCCTGCGCCAGGAAGGTGGTTCACACCTTGTCCAATGACTATGCCTAAGCCAACATACTGCAATCTCAGGTCAGCTGCTTTGATACTCTCCCAGGTGCTGGTCTACTCATCTGGAGTAAGGGCTGAGTACTGGCATTTAAGCTTGCCTAGGAGATGGTTGACTCAACCGTCCGCACAAACTGCAAGAGAAGACTGTGTAACTGAAGTCATTCTGAGGTGGGAGAGCCACATGTGAAAAGAGGCAAAGTTAAAATTGTGCAAAGGTTTATTTGAGGACTCTTGCTTTAATTCTCATCTAAACCACAGGAACAGACTGGTTAAGAAATTCCTCTGGTAAAGAGAGAGAAAATGAATTTGGCAGCAAGCAGTACCTTGAATTCAGAAAGCAGCTAGATCTGAAAGGACTCAGATCTGTGTGGCTTAGCAGAATATAGGACCTAGCAATGTGGTCTACGTATCACGTAGTGCCAGATATCCAAAAAGAAAAACTAAAGGATAAGCTACAGCAAGAGCGTTGGACCCCTGCATCAAACCTGCTTAGGAAAAGGCATAGAGGATTACAAGAGCTGTAACAGTTCCTGTGCTTGGAAATTACACTTCGTCCTGCCTGATCTGTGGTAACAGCTTCTCATCCATTATGAGGGGTAGCTTTTTCTGTGCAATTGCCCGATTTTGGAAACATGAGCCCAGACTGGTTCTAGCTAATCCTCCCCAAAACAGATAGGAATGGCACACGTTAGACATAGGCGTTGTGAGCTTGAACTGAGTTATTTTTAAGGGCAGACTTCAGAGGCAGGAAGTGAGAAGCAGAACTACAGAAAGTCACATCTGTGCAAACAATTTCTTACAGTTTTAATCATTAACCCACTTAACCTTTATGTTCCCAGATTTGTTCTGCCCTGAGATTTCTGACAAGGCCAGCATTTTTCAGAAGCCATGGAGAGTTTTGCAACAGGCTGTATCATGGCTGTGTAGGCAATTTTAGAGTTTTACAACAGTTACCAGCTGCTCCAATGTCAGAAGGGCTTCAAACAATAACATTATGCTGCTTTTTTACCAGTTACTAACAGAGATGCCATGAAGGTCAGAAACATTAATACCTAGACACAGATCTCCTGTGAAAAATTAGTTGAAAATGTTAGCTTTGGATAGCTCGCACTGTACCAGCGAGCAGCACATTTGCAGCCTATTTGGCATTCATTAATTTGTTTTTCCTAACAAGTGCTAGACTTGCTAGAAACTAAAATGAACACGATGAAGGAAGCCCCAGGTGGGAGCGACTGAGCACTTGGAGATCTGCCATCTGCCATCAGGGAGTCAGAGCTGCATTTTCTATTCTGCTGTTACGTGACATGATCAGAGTCAAGCTCACGTTAGGAAGTTATTCAGATGTTATATTTAATTCTCTGATTTTCACTACCCCAACAGGGACTCGCTAAGAGGAAAAGCCATTGTCTAAAAAGAATTTTTGACATTAATAGGTAACAGCACAAATTGTAAATTACTTATTGTCAGCATTCCATTCCCCAAACTCTTTAAAAAATAATCCAAAGTTTAAGTATTAAAACACTATACACTCCAATCACCAGTATCAGCCAGCTCCCCTGAGCTTAATGTTTAATTGATTCACAGGAGACTTCATGATTTTGCACTGTGGAAAAAGTGCATTTAGATTCTCTTCATTTCTGCCGAAAAGAATTCAGAATTGTTTTTGTTGTGGGGAGAATCCACAGGAGATCACATACAGAGCATGGTTTTAAAAGAATGCGTATGCATTTGATGTTAGCAGCATAGCTTATGTTGAAGAACCACACCAGGACGTACTTCAGCAGGGTATGATAAGCAACATAAGATACTATCATTTTCCCATAGATTTTTCCAGCTAACTTGAAACCAGATATAAGGAGGGAAGAAAGTGGGAGAGGAAAGGAAGGTCACAACAGCATGCTGCTGGGCTACCCCCACTAGAGTACAGAAAGGGCACTTTGCTGTTGACAGTGTGCTTTAAGGAAGTATAAATGCAGAAGCCTTTTCATAGGGCATGCGGCAGGGCAGAGCTCGCCCAGTCTTACGGGCTTGCTTTCTAACACTGAACTCCTGATTTCAGGAGTCAGATTTTCATACATGTTGAGTCTCCAGCATTGAGAGGATTTGTGTCACTGATTCCTCTTCGGTTCACTACAATATAAGCAGCCAGTCTTCCCTCGTGCAACAGAGCTTTATGCCACCAGAAAACACAAAAGCAGAAAAGAAAAGAGATATTTGTCTATGCAACTTAAATCAACAAATTGACCTTGACCCTTAACACTTTCCTTCACAGGGCATTTTACACAAACTGTGAAAGGGAAAAAATGAAGTAACTACTGCTTAACAGATCAGTGTTACCATCTATTCCAATTTCTCCTACTACAAAAAATAAAAGTCTAATCATACAGAATTCTACCTGAACTCAGAGGTACGCTGCTGTTTAAAGGCCGCTTTTCCATTTCAGTAATTCATGCAAGTTTTTTCCTAGACAGAACACTTCCCCTTAGCAACTATTTTAGCAATATGAATATTTCTAGTCAGTTCTATAAATGATTTCTTCAATAATTGTAGCTGACTTTTCACCAAATCATTCCTCATTTGTTTTCCAGATACTGCTGAAAGTTTCTGTTTAGCTATTTTTCATTCTGAAGTGCAGAAGACAAGGTACTTTGAGGAACAGCTGAATTCTGGGCTGAATTTGTTTTTACAGTGATAACACTTTCAGACATGTATACTGTGCAATATGCCAAGCAACTGGTTACATCACATTTTCAGATGCAGAGACTATAGCTAGCAGAATTAAACAGTATATTCCTGACTGTGCATTAAGTACCCAGCTTCAGTAACATTATCTCCCCAATTCCTCCACTCTTAAAGTTAAACTCATTATAAGATTATATCTGTGAACTGCTACAGCTGTATGAAGAGCTTTTCACCTCTATCCAGACAACTGAATGGCACTTGCAAATATTTAAGGATTAGGCACACTGTGAGATAAGAGATTATTGTGTACAGCTGAGCAGTAGAGATATGTACAGCCTGTACATATCTGTTATCGCCTAACAAGAGACTGCCTGCAGGAAAATTCTTCCAGGAAAATACTAGGATATTACCTGATTGCTGGTACAGTCCAGACTCCAGGGGAAGTCAGCCTCTTTAGCAATATCATTATGCACACTTGCTTAACATTCATACCTGGATTTTTTTACTCCCCAGGGATCCCTGGCATAGAATAGCAGTCACATTCACCAGAGGACAGAGAAGTGTTATTGCAGCCTTCCTCCATCACAAGCATCATCTCTGCAACTATGTCACCATGCATGCAGCTTATTTGTTATCTCTTCTTTCTTCAAGAGAAGCAAAAGAGGTGAGCCTGGTATGCTGAAAGAATAGCACCACTGTTGGGACTGTCAAAATTATCCAGCAGCCAGGCACCTTTACTATTTTGCTGTTCTAGACTCAATTCAAGCAGATTCCTCCAGGTGCAGTTCTAATGCCCTTAGACTCTTGCCTATCCCAATGAGCAGTACTGCCCATGACACTCCACAGCCTGTCTCTGATCTGCTCTTGTCCCGTCTTTCATAGCTAAACTACTAGCTTTGAAAAGAAGGAAATTTCTATTTTGTATTTGCACAGTACCTAGCATAACAGTGCCCTGATTCTGTGAGCTAAGGCTCACAGAGACTATTTTATTACATATAAGAGAATAAATGAAGAGAGGCTGATCCTATGCCCCAGCTTCTACCCATTCCCCTACTGCCAAGGAAGAAGGGCAGGCTCCCTTTCTCCCCTTTTATACTCCTTCTCCACTTGCTAGTGCAGTCATCTCCACCTGAATTGCTCCAATACCAGCAACGAGTGTAGACACCTGTAGCTACTTCCCTACACAGGGAGTGGCTCAGTCATGAATTGGTTGAAATCAGTGTAGTAAAAACCCACTTTGTGCTAGTGGCACCAGTGTTTGCCTTTAGGTCATAGTTAACTCCTCTCGGCAAAATTACAGGAGACTGCGTAAATACCGGATAATAATAAATGATGGAAAGAATGATTCTGTCACTCTTTTCCTGTCTCTTTTCTCATGTCTGCTACTAGTAGTGCTCCCTGCCATTCCCAAGACGCAAACTAATGATGCAGACTTACAAAGGCCTTTGCCAGTTGTCACTCCACGAGTGCTGTGTTGGGCACTTTTCCTTGAGCCTGTCCTGCATGTGCCATCTGCTGGTGCTGCGGGTCACGGGCTGCGTGCAGTCAGCGGGTGATGCTCAGGTATATACGTGACCTTCTGAGGCTTCCTTTTTTAGGAAGAAATAAAGCCAGTTTTAAGACTATGAGATTGGCACTTTTTATGGCCATTAGCGCTGACTTCAGGGTCACCTAGAAGGGCACCGTGCCTCCTACATGAATCAGCATGTAACACCTCTTTCAGATCTTTCAAAGCACAAACCCTGCTTGGCTGTTCTGAGACTCACAGTCCCAGCTAGGTCAGGATTGTTCCCCAAATATTTCAGCCTGACTTTCTATCCTTACCAAATCTTCAGCTGTGGTGTGTAGTTTCTGGTAATACTTAGTAGTGCAGAAGAATTAAGCAATATGAAAATGCCTCAAGGAATACACCATGTACAAAATGTGCCCCACCTAGGCACTACATTTTTTTGCCCAAGTCTGTTCTGCTACTGCTGTTTGATTCAAAAAGCCTTTTGAGGGTAATCATCGAATCCAGGGAGACACTTTAATATTATAATAATTTCAGGTTGAATTTATAGTTCAGTCATTGGATTTTAAGAGTGTCAAGCCTCCCTTTCTAAAAGGAAAAAATGTCACCTTGTCTCCTCCATCTAAATCTGGGGAACATTTCTTTTCCCTTCCCCCTCCCCAAAAGCTGATTAGAGCTAGAAAGAAATCTGAGGCCAACCAAAATTCACTATCAGGTCCTACACTGACAGCTAAATTCTGCATCAACTACAGCAGCATATGGGACACTCACTAACCATAACAAATAAAAGTTCCTGCAGATTCCTTCCACCTACCACCATGACCTCTCTGGGAAATAAGTGAAGCAGAAGGTGACCATCTACCAGTCAAAATTAATCCTCTGGTACTTTGGTGTCCCAAAAATAAGAGAGTTGAAACCTGCAGGTCTCATGTTGCTGCTGTCGTGATGGCACTGAATATATCTGCTTACATGTGATGAAGTTTGAATCTTCCAGGGGTTCCAAAGGGTTCTTTGGGCAGACACACATCATATACTCTCCACAGACAGATTATCTTTTCAGGATACATTTTCCCTGTTTCAAATTCAGTCCATCTTTCTCAGTAAAACCCTTTTTATTATGTAAATCATTTCCTCTCTTTGTCAGCGCTTAGATTTTCTCTTATTCAGTGCTTAGCTAAGACACAGGTAACCATTGCCTGTTGTTCTTGCAAATCAGTCTTCTGAGAACCTTTTACCCATTTCAACTAGAACTCATTTTTCAATATCCTTCTTGTAATGAGGGACATTGACCTGATGTCCTACCTATAGCTTCCTCTACACCAATTAAACACTTCTGGCTTCCTCTCTCTGAATAACAGCAGCTGAGGATACCATACCTTTTCTCTGTGTGGTTCTCTATCCACATTCTCCTTTGGAATATGAGGAAATGTCTGCGCTAAACTTACTATGTCAGGTTGGAAATGAATTACTTCCATTTGGTAACATGGCTTAAAACTGCTCTTACTGGCCAAGTGAGTAGGATACTTCCTTCCCGTTCCTATAATTGGGAGTTGCTCTCACTGGCTACTCCACAGCTGGCCCACATGGCAATTCCAGGAAAGATGAGTTTTCATGTCAATATGACATGTCAGGTGACTAATATGTTCACAGAGGCCCATTATAACGATGATGGAGGAAAACAATTCTGCATGATGATGGATTCTGAAAACCACAGTGATTCTGTAAATGTTCATGTCTCCTCATGTCTCTTCATTGCCTGTGTATTGAAACAGGAAGTGTTACTAATGATGATGTAGCTTTGCTGCAGAATCACAAACACATCAGAAAGAGAAGTCTCATGAGGTCATTTGGTTGATTTCTCCTTCTTCTTCAGGAGACAGGGTGCTCTCCACTGTCCGTTTCTAATGGCTTTGCACAGTTTAATATCAGCTTTAGGAGAAACTGGACATCCACACTGTCTCTGTGGAAACTAATTCAACATCAGAAGTGATCTCAGTCTGGGAAGCACCTCAGAGCTCTACAACCACATCAGAAGACCCAGGATGTCCACACTGAATCTGGCAGTGTCAGTGAAGACAACTTCCTCCTAGATCCTAGTAAATCCATGCCTGTAGCCTGATGGAGCAAAGCTCACAAGAACCTTCACTACAAGAGGATTGTCTCTAATGCAGCAAAATGTACAATCTGACATTAAATATCCAAAGACATTGGCTGACAGTGGGTTGTTCTGCGTACAGCTTATCTGGGATTTTTAATGCACATGAATTCTTTTTGCTTGGAAGATTTACCAAAACAGTTTGCTCTAAAACATACAAAATTCCTACAGATGGGGACATGAAAAGCTCTAGTGCCAGAAGCTGAGTCCACTGGCTTTATCCATTAAGGTTATGGGGTTGGTGGGAACCCCTGTGTTTTGTAACACCGCAGTGCTCACTGGGCGCACACATTGGGGATTTTTGAGTATTGAGCACTTCAGCAAAGATGCTTGGTTGAGAAACATGCTAGTATGACTTTTGCCACAGAAGAATGATGAGAGTAACTGTCATTTGGTGAAGAGAAATATGATTCTGCTTAATTAATCTGATCAGAGTCAGCAAAGCAGGGCAGTGATGTCAAAGGGAGAGGGGCTTCCCCGGGACAGGTTAGCTGTGGGGTACCCAGAGGGACTGGGTAGCATCCCCGCACATGGCCTGGGGGCCCTCTTGTGGGCCCTGGAGTCTCCCATGAACTCTCCATGGACTCTCCATGGAAACTACCAGTGCACTGCACCTGGAGGGATTAACATTAGTGTTTGATTAGGACAAGGGTTATCTAGATACCAGTGCCAGCTGTTGCAGAGGGCACAGGGAGCACAGACACAAAGACAAGCTGTGTGGCTCCAGGTCTTACAGGCAGGATGTACGTTTTTCTCAGCTAATTCAGAAATTACTAGAATTTGAAAGACACAGCAGCTCAGCTCATGTGGTTTATTAGACACAGGTCACATCTCAGGTGTTGCAATGCTGTAACATACTGGGATCGTATCTGCCTGTTTTCAGCTGTTGAAGAAGTGTAGCCCAACCCATCTTAGCCCAACTTGCCTCTTCTCATTATCTCCCATCGCACACACATTTTGCACTCATCTGTAATTAGTCATCACCCATAGACAGGAGGTGAGCATCAACATCCTTCATTGCCTTTGCTTTTAAGCTAGTGAGATCTGGTAGATATATACAGCCGTTGAGCTTGGTCATCTCATATTAAGCGCTTAGCCATGCTCTTCTTCAGCCAGTGGAGGCGTCTAGCAGCCAGGAATAGTAAGATGCCTGTCCTAACGAAGCTATTCTTAAAGCATGAATATTTCCTGGCAAGCCACCTCTCTGCCCAGGGGTTATTTGCAGCCCTCCACCCCAAAAGCGTCTTTGTGCTGTCTGTCTGTCCAGATGAAGGAAGTAAAGTGTGGCAGAGGCATGGCCTGCTGAATTGGAATGAACGTGCATGGCACTGGGCTAGAGCCACTGCTGAGCTATACCTCCCCACCTGTGAGAAACAAATTACTGCCCACAGCAGTAATTAAGTGATGACATAACTAGAAATTCTGACAGTTTGCTAATGATTTACTTTAGAAAAATGAGATAATTTTGTTTGCTTTCCCAGAGAAGGCTAAAGGATTTTAAAAAACTTAACCAAAACCCCACCAGTACCACCCTATACTGCAACTGCAGGGCATTTACAGTTGTAACCACAGTATTATATTGATGTGTGTTTTTACTCTGAATTTTAGCATTTCATTTTTTCCTTAAAAGGTCCTTTGTGGTTTTTGTAATCCTGAAAACAGGATCAGGGGAAAAAAATGGAAAAAAAGAACAGGAAAGTAGAGATCTATAATCTGCTCAGGTAACCCGTGGCAGGAGATCAGTCCTTCTGGTTCAGCACCTTATGTAAATCTAGTCTTATCCATTAAATTCTACCTTGATCTCTACACAAGCCGATAATTATGAAAAATGTAACGCTTCCAGGGGATATAAGAACTTTATCTAACTAATGAGAACTTTCCAACTATGTCATGTTCCCCTCATGCTTTCAAGCATAAATTTGCCCTGGCACATAAAGGCATAGAAGCAATGAACTATATGCTTTTCTGCCCTTTCAACATTTACGATTAATATTTACAGTTTCATTGTCTCAGCCCGTCTTGTTTATTTAGCTGTACTTGTTCAATGTGGGCTTTTATCATGTTCAGTGTCGGGCATAACAAGGCCCTTATCTCCTGTATAGGGACTGCTACCAAGCGTGTAGAGATGCACCTTTGTAATGCTACAAAATTGAGTATGTTTACTTCAAACATCTTTTGTGGTCTCCTTCTCCTTTCCACCAGAAACAAAATGAATGGCTTATTGGGTTTAAATCACATTTTTTTGAAAGGAATTGTTTCAAATGCTTTGGCAAATTTCTATAGTTCTGCTCTGCAAAACTCTATGAAATAGAACGATGTCTTTCCTGAATGTTGTTGTTTAACAAAAGAAGAATTATTAGTCCTCTAGATGGTGCTATTATTTCAAATAGAGCGGCTGCATCCTAGAAGACTTTGTTGAAATATATTGCCTAGGAGAAAGAAGCACTGTGTGAAATCCTGACCCCTGTAAATGAACTGGCTTCAGGCTATATTTCATCTAAGAGTGTTAGCAGGGGAGAGCACTGTGTATGTAGATATATTCACTCTTCTTAAAGAGAAGCAATTAATATTTCAGTACCTTACTAAATGCAGAAAAATTATAGGATGGGTTGATGAAAGCCTTTCAACAGGCTATTTCTTTGGTTTCCAGTTTTCCCAATAATTTGCTGCTGACCCCTCCAGCATACCACCACTTTTCAACTACAGTGACTCATACGAACGTTCTCTGGCCACAGTCTTTTGACATGTCACAGGCCAAGGATGATGACTCTCTCTGGCAAAGGGCTGTGCATTCTGGCCCAGTTTTGCAGAAGAGCTTTAACATACCTGTATTTCAAGTGCAGTCACAGGAACAGTGCAAAAGTTCAAACTTAAACTCATGCTTGAAAAATCTGATTGCTTAAGGATACCTGCATATGCACCCTACCTGTACTTGCACATTAAAGGCTGTTAAGCCTTAGTGCTTTACTGATACATAACAAAGAAAGAAGGTAAAACATTTCACCTTCTTCCGCCCAATACAGCTGCACTGGTCCAGCACTACGGTACTGGATCAGTTACAAGTTGGTGTAAAACAAATTTTCTTATTCTCAGCTCCTTTCTGCCAAGATGCTTTCTGTGAGAATGTAAAAGTCCCTCCTACTCTTTTCTCTCTTCCAGAGTTCCTGTCTGTAGTTTTGAACACCTACCTATTTTGTCTCTCTGATAGTTTTCCTGATTCTCTCTGTATATTCAGCCAGATGGATTTGCAACATCAGATTTCTTTCCTCCTGTTGTTGCTGTTAAAGTCAAGACCAAAAACTTTTGATATCAAGATTATTATTGCTACATGTTATTATACATCCGACCTTTGAAATATATGTTCTCTATAACCACTATCTCTTACTTTGTGCAAAGTTCATCTGTTATCTAAATAAATGTCAAATTTGGGATCTTGTTATGCCTTTAGCCTCAATAATTCTGAATTCTGGAGTTTACTCAGGCACTGCAAGAGTAACATTTATTTCATTGATTTTGACTATCCAATCTTTAATATTTCATAGAATATATTTGTTTTATGAGAAGAGTAACAAGCCCACAATTTTTACATCCCAAGACCACTCATTATTTTGTATTCTTTCATTACGTCACCATTTATTTATTTCCTTTCCAAGCAACTTTCTTCATAGAAGCATACTCCTGTGTTCTTGACTTTTATTGCTCTTTTATGAGTCCTCCAGTTTCATAGTAGTTTAGTTGGTTAGCTTTTGAGGTTGGGAAATTGTGAAATCAGGACGTGTAGCTTCTCACACAAATACTTTCAAAATATGGAAAGAAAATCTCAAAGCAAGCAGAACATATGAAATCTACTGTTTGGGATGTCAAACGATGGCCATTTTTGTTGTTTTCATGTTATCAGTGCAAGAATATCCACTCTTGCTGGCCACTTGCACCAACTTACTAAGCTTAGTGAAGCTCCTGTCAAATAATGATGCAAATCTTTTTCCCAAGATTCCCTGGGAAATACAGTCCTTCATGCCATAACGACAGCTGATGACTCCAGAGGAGAATGTAGTGTCTTTGATGAAAATGCATGAGAACAATTTGAAAGAGTAAAAGATACAGATCAAAATTGGAAAATCTGCACTAAAAGGGGGCTCATTCCCTTACAGTAAGCTCTGAAGTGTAGAAAATTCTCAAGTTATTTCCTTTTTCTTTTAATCAACTATGCAAAGTGTTTTTCACACTACATGCAAATATCTAGCCAGGTAAATTTAAACCAAGTACTAAATAGCCATTTTTTGCAGATTAATATTAAAGATAACCATGTAGACATGAGCTTAAACAACAAATAGTTTATTTAGCATACTTAATGAATCTTTACATATAGTAATTTCTTAAGTCCTATGACCTCTTTCCATAAATCCCTGTTCTTATGAACTACTTGCTTTAATTCTGTGCTTGCAAGTACCAACACAGGCAACTAGAATAATCTTCTTCTAAAAACAAAATATGATTACACTGACTTTGGAAGCTCCTCCTTCAGTGCTTCGGAGTCTTCTGGCTCATAATATGGTTCCAAAATGGGTTTTAATTTGACTTCTTCTGGTAGTTTTTGTGTCTCTTCTCTCCTGCTTCCATCCCTTAAAAGTGGAACCAATGTTTTCCAGTTTTTCCCTGAAACTAAAAAGGAAAGGAATGGTTGATTTTTTTCCCCTCCATAGAAACAGGAAAAAAGTTTACTAGTGGTTTGAATAGGAGACTGATGAAAAAAAGAAAGTAGCAGCAAGAAAGGACCCTATATTTGTTTCTTTGTTTTTCCCCTGTATTGTTCCACAAGTTTTGCATATCTGAGCCAGCAAGCTCAGCAGAGTGATCTTAGAGTTGAACACTTTTGTGCTGGGCTCTGAGCTCCCAAACTAGAGTATCTAGAGCCTCCAAGGTAGCTTCTTGGATATGTAGCTGCTATTATATACTGCCCTGTTCCTCAGGATTTGTTCTCATTATCTGCCTTCCAAAATCCACAATCAGAATAAAGAATCCATAGGGCTTTTATTCCAAAGACTAGAACTGCTAAGTGAATAATGAGTCCACTTAGTCCTTTAGAAAAAGCCATTAACTTAGCTACAGCCATTATCATTAAAAAGTGTATAAACTGACTGTCATCTAAAAAATAATCTGTGCTGCTTCCATCATCAGTGTGTAGTCCATTCCAGGATCTAGGTCCCTGAAACCCTCACCTCGACCAGCTTTAACAGAGTAGCTGGGATTTCGTTTGAGGTCCCCAGAGCACCCAGGGTCTTCGTTGATTATGCCCAGATTAGTATTCCACGTGGACCAGTTCACTTCATCAACTCTGGGGAGAGAAAGACAAAAGCAATATCTATTCTAAGGATCAACAGACAACTTCAGGATGAGTTTATTTCTCACATTGCCACCTCTCAGGCCTCAAATCTGACCACGGAAACAAACTAAGCTGACTACAGCAGCCAGTGTTAAAGCATCACTGTTCAGAGGAGCGCCCCAAAAGAGAAGTTCTGCTTCTCATTACCATTTTCAAATACTTCAGTGTTGTTTGTCTACAAATGATTGTTCATTCGACATACAAACAGATTACCTAAAGCACCATCTGTAATCATCTTGGCCATCAGGTGTGATCCCCACTAAGACTCGCTTCCCAGATCGGAACGAGCGCCTCAAACAGTTCAAGTAGCTGTTTTCAATATCCAAGATTGTGATGGCTCTCTACAGGTAAAAGAAAGAACAGCACTGAAAAAATGCAGTTTCAAGTCATACAAATCCAGAAAACTGTCAGCTTTTATCATTATCATCATCTTATTCTAAGCATCATATCCATCACTAAATCATTACCTCTACAAACATGTAATTTAAAATGTTGAATTACTACCCTGTGGTTAGAACTATGATGTTCCCTTTCTTATTCAAAACAAAAGAGGATGTGGCTTTGCCTGAGACTCTGGAAAAGATTGTTTTTCTTTTTTTCCCTTGCATAATCCCTGTCTTCATACTCTGATCAGGATTTTCCATCATCAAAAGTCCAAATAATTGTCTAATTACAAAAGTACTTCTTTTCTTAATTTCTGAACATCTGCTCAGGCAAAATATCAAATATGCATGGAAAGGGAACCAATTACTTTTTTCTTTCTTTCTTTTTTTAAATCTTTTTAGGTGAATCAGAAATAAGGAAAAAACAGTTATTTAGAAATAAGCCAGTTCCTACAAATTCTCTGTGAAACTTCTTATCATTTCCCACACCCTATTTCTAGGATAGTGCCTCACAGAGCCAAAATACCTGGAGTTTCCAGATGCTCTTGCTCTCCTGTGCAATTTTGTTCACAGTTTCCCCCATCAGTGCAATAAGCATGTTGAGCAGGAGGATGTATGTAAGGATGACATAGAGAACCAAAAGTATGACAAACACTGACTTGAACCTGTAGTTTTCAGTGAACTCCAGGTCCCCCATCCCAATAGTGAACTTGAAAAGCTCCAAGCAGGTATAATACAGACTATTGTAGGATGCGCAGCCTCGTTTCAGATGGCAAGACCGGGTATAGTCAGAGCTACTGGTATCTTGCCCCTCATTGTCATCTTCAATTAAAGTCACCACAGCTGTTGCAAGAAAGGAACCATACACGAAAGATGAAAAAACAATTTGAGATTGTAATTCTATTGCAATGAAAACAAGCACCAAGGCATAAGATAAGATGGAATATCTTTATGGGGCATTGTCCCCAGTTAGTTACAAAATTCCTCTATAAGGTACTTCCCATAGCTGATACCCTTTCAGAATGTGCTGTCTCAGTTTTCTCTATATAGGACAGGATGATTGTTTTTTTATTCAGCTTTGCTGAGCAGCTTGAGGTCCAGGGATAAAAAAAACTACGAAATTGTTAATCTGAGGACACTTTTGTAATGAGATTAATTGGTTAGTTTTTACTTAAAAGCCAAAAATCTAAGTCACTTGACAATATAACTTTCTGCAACTTTAAGATAATGAAATATATCTCCAAGTATAATATTACCTGTGGAAAATCCCAAGAAGAATACTAGGTAGACAAACATGAAGCGACATAGATCTCTAAGAATCATCTGCAACATAGAAACAGAACATTTTTACATTCCTAGAACTTGAATATAAACTGCAACAAAAATTGGTAGAAAATAGTGCTTCAGGTCAAGAAAGCATTTGCTGTGAATTTGCTGTTTGTGCATTAAACTGTTGTTTATCCAGACAAGTTAATCAATTTTAATAAAGAAAATATTTTTCTCCACTACTCATGTAACAGTTTACACACATATGCAAGACATATGCATGTCAAATAGTTTCATCTTTGTAAATATAAACCACATTGAGAGAGTTGTCTCTTTGTTCCTCTCTTGGGTTAGTTGATTAAATCCTACATAGAGTTTTATTAGCCTGCTACTGACTCTTACCTAATTGCTCTGCTTTGTAACATTCTGAATATTCCTAAGGAAACTTCCAGCTGGTAGAAAGCTGTGCTATTTCATGCTAGACAAAATCTGCACTGTTCTCAGTCTTCTTACATTCATTTCTACCCAACTATAAGGTTACTTTGAAGCATTGCAGGTAATACAGTGTATCAAGACTGTAATCAAGTTCATGGATGAGAAACTGGTGTTTATTCTACATGACTTAAAATGTGACCTCTTTGATCAGAAAATAATGGCTTAGTGTAGTTGACTGATATGAGCCTTAATAGCATCCTGGAGGCATATATTGCCACTTCTCTCCTGGGTCTGTTGGCAAGAGTTTCCTGACCTGAGCACTCAGCTGGCCTCACTACTCACTCACTGGACTGACCTTTGCAATCATGACTGAGTAAATGCCCATCTGCTGGAAGCCACGGGTGTAGTACAGCATGTTAGCCCAGCCCAGAGCCAAGGAGAAGACCATGGAGGCCACGTAGAGTTCCTGGCCACAGAAGTACAGCACCACAGAGCTCAGGAGGAGCAGGGAATGAACAAAGCTGAAAGAGAGGCACAGTTTGAATACAGAGTGCTGAGCCAACCACAGGTGGTGTGAATGGAGGAGTACCACGATGCATGCAGCAAAATCAGGGATTCTCCAAAACACAGAGGAGCCTTGGCAGACAATTCCTCTCTTCCCTTCACTCTTTCTCTTCTACCAACCCTACAATTTCTTTTGCAAACTCCTTAGTTTCCCACAAACAAACTTCGGTAGTCTCGTTCTTTCTCGCAATTGGAGAGAAGCGAAGTCCCTGAAGACACACTCATTTCTTTGGACCATGGACGACTGTACCATCCCATGAAGTTGCCCTATTTAGTTGCCATCCAACTGGGAAAACAAAGTGTCTAAATTATGGAGAGGCAAAGCTCCCTTTAGGAATAGGAAGACTCCTGTACATCCAGTGCATGCACTGGATCGCAAGTTAGTTAACTGGAGATCTATTCCCAACTCTGCTGCATGACCCTGTTACTGATCTTCTCAGCACTTCACTTGCTTTACCTCCAAAGGATGTTACTGATCCACACCCGCTTTTTCGAGTGCTACGATATCCACTGCCAAGTGTTTTGTAAGGGCCCAGGAAATTATAGCAAAGCTTCTACCTGTTAGAACTGGCTTCAGCCAAAGCTACAGATATCACACACTCCTCCGTTTCATGCTGAAATGCAATCAAAAATATTGGCGCTTACAAAAGAACCTCACTGTAGCTGTCAACTATCAGCGTCTTGAAAGACGGGCGCCTCTGCACGAAATACTGTATCTGAAAAAAAAAGGGGGGGGAAATGAATACCAAATTTGCATCCAAGGAGGGAGTAAATATCCCATGTGAATGCACCAAAAAGCCCCTGGATTGGGTACCTATATAGTATCTCACAAGAATAGCTGAAGAATAACACTGGTACAATGTCCACTGAGGACTCTTGATAGCACTAGGTTTCTCTGACACCTGCGGCCTCTTTGGAAGGCAGTAACCTGTTCAGTCAGTGGACCTGCCAGAGGACCCACAATCTCATCATATTCACTGTACACTCTTCATCGGCTGCCAATAGAAAGCAGGCTGACCTTAAGCTAAGACAGGTAATCTGTAATGCAGACCTAGCTATTTGTAACGTGCCATTCTTAAGCTTTGGCCAGATTGATATCTATCCAGATGCTCCTTGACTTCTTAGGGTCTTCTCTTTCATGCAATAGGTAAAACTGTACCTGAGAGCTTATTAGTAATATGAAAACTCTTACTCAAAGAAAAAAAAAATGTAGCTTTTGACTAAGATGTGGATTATCCTAGCAATCTTTTCTAATGAATGGGAAAGGTGATTTAGGTTTTCACCTACACCTACCTAAACAGTACAAAGGAAAAGTTTCAAATAACTTACCCCTCTGAAAAAAAAATAGAGGCCTCCCAGTACACTCAGGATCTCTCCAGTCACTCGAAAATATTCCCCAGTGCTGTGACCAAATGTGAAGGGAGGCTGTATAAGACAGAAACACAGAGATGTTCTGCAGAGCTGGAGATAGGAAAGACCTGTCCTTGCCAGTAGCTAGAGAAGCTGTAGAGAAAGCAACTACATTTCCTGAGGAACATGTTAATTTTCTAAATGTGCTGCAGAAAGGGAGCAGGGCTGGAAAGCAAGCAGGGTCAAAATCTCCCTCCTACCTTTAGGAAAGGAAGAAAACTGACCTTAGGTGCACACATTCAAACAGAGGCAGATCTGGGATATCATACACTGAGTGCTTCCCCTGATATGTGAGAAGAATAACATACCTTTTCTCCCTTCTGCACAGGTCTGTAGTAGGCAGCTATGGTGAGGATGATGATGTGCATGGTATAGACAAAGAAATTGAAGTAAAATAAATGTTTGACAAACCGGTCCCATTTGTCTTGCAGCAGCCTGTTGAGGGGTTCCACCAGCAGCATCTCATGCCGGTTCTGATTGGAATGACAAAGAGGAGAACCTTGACAGGATCAGTATCCCCTGGGCTTTGAAAACAGCAAACAATATTCATCTTCAGCAAATGTTCCCTCTAATACCCTTTAGCTCAGGAAAGAAGATTGCTGTTTTATAGGAACGAGGCAAATTGACTTGTCCACAGCTGTATGCTGAGTTGGGAGCAGGGCTAGGGACAGCTGGAATAGTTCCAGTAATCAAGTTTCCTGATCTAGCCACTAGAAGCCACTTCCTCACAGGAGAGGAAGGGAAGGAGGGAGGAAGGAGGAAGAAAAGGCAGGGAATGACACAGACTCCGGAGAAGAGTGGCAAGAGTTTGCAATCCTCCTCTACATAACCAGCATCACTCCCTCCAAGCCAGGGAGAATACAGACTGCACTGAGTGACATTAGCGCACTACACACTCTTCCAGAAAAAAAAATGCATCACGTGAAACATAGAGCTCTTCCCTAGCAGTCCCCCATCCCATGAAGAAAATGCTAAGGAGGTGCATACTCACTGGTGTTTCACTGCTGTAGGCAATGATCTCAAGCACTGAATTTTTCTCGCATGTGTCTACACAAGACAGGTCATAAAGAGATGAGTGGACAGGTCCATAGGCCCATTCAGTGAACTTCCTAGACAAGTGTCTACACTCAGGATCTTTGATTTCTCGTCTGAGGATGTAAGCGAAAATCTAATCGCAAAAGAATAATACAACCAACATTTCAGTGCTAGTGGAGTTTAAGTTCCTCAGTATCCACATAAGAGAGCAGGGCTAATTTCTCCCTAGTTTAACTGTGCTGAAGTCAGCTTAATGGAGGACTGCAGAGACTAAAGTCTGAATATCAATTTTCTCACTGGTTTCTGGGGCATGAAAACCAAGAATATGGCAAGAAAAACATCTCTTTGCTATCTACCACTTACATTGTGCCACTATATCTGTTTCACAACAGAAAGAGAAATGCAGAGACATTTGCTACACATCTCTGAGCTTGCACTTATGCTGAACAGGAACTGTTAGAGGGTGAGTTACACTAGCCAGTCAAAAGTACAATGCCTTTAGTAGTTCAGATAACAGCCAACACCTGCTTCCTGCTTCCACCTTGATTGGCACACGAGGACCAGTGGTATATGCATAACACCAGCTGGGCATCCACAGACACACACTTTATAGCCTTTAGGACTTTGCAGTTCTGCATGTGAAACTGCAGCATCAATTCTTATGAACTAAAAGGCCCATGCAACAAGCAGTCCTAACATCTGTCCTACATAAATGTTTTATATGTGCTCTACAATTTGATGCAGTGATGGGACAGTGATACACGAGCCCACCTACCTCTATCTTTCCTGTTTTGGCTGCCAGAGTTAACGGTGTCAGACCTTTCTTGTTGGTGAGTTCTTCTAGCTTCAAGATCGGGTTAATTTTGGCACCGAGGATCAATAAGTTATTGTACATCTTTGTAACAAACTTAGTGTTATCCTTAGTGTTATCTGCGATCTCCACTAGTGTATGCAGGACTGTATTGCCCATGGAGTCCTCAGCAGTGATGTTGGCTACCTGGTAGGGGTTCTCAAGGAGGAATTTCACAATGCAGAGCTGGTTGGTGCAGGCAGCCAGGGAAAGAGGTAGTTCCCCTATGGGTAAGCAATGGGAATGAGTGGTCAGAAAGCCCAGCACATGTGCAAGCATTACTTCCATGTATAAATGAAAAGGAGACCTTGCTGTTTTCATCTTCCACCATGAGAAAGAGGAGTTTTTCTGTCTGATACAGCACCAACTCTTGAAATAGCTATTAGAATTGCATTTTCTTTGGTTTAACTGAAAGTTAAGCACCACAGAAACACAGCTCCTATAAAAGCACTGAAAGGATGGCCTGCAGAAAGTTACAACCTTTCAAAGATTATAGACCTCAGAAAACAAATGGATGTAGACAGCAAGCTGACACTAAACACCATCAGAGCCAACTGTGCAAATCCCCAAATCCCATAAGTTTCTTTATAATTGTAGCCTTTAGAAGTAAGTATTTGGACTAGCCCATCCAGTACTTGTGGTCTTCTAGTCCCACATAAACAGTGTTATCTGAATAGCTTCACGCCTGGGATATGATATGGATAACTCAATCAATAAAGTCCATACTGTGCTATGTCCTACCAAAATAAAAGCCAGGTTTCCCTTTGATTTTCCTGAAAAACTCCCCACAGGCTCTTGCATGAACATCTGCTCCATTCTGGACCAAGAGCTTCACCAGGTACATGTTCCTTCGTTCAATAGCGATGTGAAGTGCAGTCTGGCCTACAGAGACAGAAATGTATAACATGTAATGCATACTGACAGCTTTCAGGCACAATTAATTCAGCTCCACATAGGAGGGTGGAACTGAAGGCTCTACACACTGAAAAGTTGTAGAATTAAGTCAGATAGCACAGACAGCAAATGCAAGTTCCCTGAACCTGCTGATAAATCACTTATGTATTAGAAAGGGCATAATATTGCACCGGTCTAATCAACTACTGTCCTGCCATGAATACATTGACTGTTAATCAGACACTGACACTTTGGGATGCTGCATCCTCAGGCAGAAGGCCTCATGCAGAAGACTGTTTCAGAGCCCTTTTTATCCCTACTTTCAGTCTTATCAGCAAGTGTTCATTGCATTGGCTGTTTCTCTTACCCTTGTAGTAGTTGTCAGTATACTCTGCGTTAACAAACTCTTTCAGAGTTCCAGTTTTCTTTGCAATATCCAGTAGCAGTGGAATGGTATCATTTTTCCCATCATGCAGATTCAGCATGGCTTTCAATAAGCATGTTTTCCCAGTTTCTGGTTCTGTAACACAAAAGATTAAAGATATATAGGAGTGACTAAAACCTAAGATGAGTCCCAGGCATGCAAGAGTTCCTGAGGATCTTTTGAAAAGATAAGAAAATCCATCTGGGGATCCTACAGAAAAATTCTCCAGATTTTCTAAACTCTCTTCCAACCTTACAATCAAGGGGTTGCTCAATTAATGGGGGAAGCACCGGCAATTAGAGGTCCTTCTGCAGTTACTTTGCGTTTAACACAGTGATGGGTTTTTTTTTCATCTCAGTAGTACCACTGGAAGAAGACAAGGGCAACTGAAGATATGTGACACTAAAAGGTACCTTTGAACTCATCATCTGTGAGATGCTTCAAAGTCCTATTAAGATAGATCAGCAGATCGTCCAGATCACTTGTGTTGCCTTGGGCTACAGCATCAAAGATCCTTCTGCGGTCATAGAATTTGAAAGCTTTTTCTGAGCAGCCTGTGATGGAATCAGTAGATAGGAGCCTAACAAGGATAAATTTCAGTTACTTAAAGATTGGTATTAAGCAGACCTTTTATAAACAAGTAGATTACTATGCTTCATTTGCTTGTTTGAAGTAGTAAGCACTACTGGTGCATGGATCTGCAAAATCTACCGGATCATAAAGTGTGAGGGCAACTGTTTAGATAAAATTCTGTTTCTGTTACTGAAAAGTTGAGAATAATATTTAAAGAAGTACCGAAGTATAAAAGTAACTACAAGCTTGGGAACCAGGCACTCCCATGTTCTCACTCAGAGTTATTCACTGAACAGTTTCAAACAAGTTACTAAGGCCTGCCACCAATTTTGGGCGAGATATCCATTGGCTGAATTTCCACAGAGATGCCAAGGGCCAACAACTATTGTCACTTTTACATGTAACAGCAGGGTATTAGTTAATGACACGGAATATTCTCTTTACTATGGCACTGAAAATAATGGAACTGAATATGAGGCATGCTAATGGGGAGAACAAATGCTGCACTAAAACACACAGCCTAAACCTGTCAAAACTACATTCATTACAACCAAATATTACAAGGTAAACTTACTTGTGAAGCTTCCCCCTTTCCAAATTGGCATGGAATTTGATGACAGAAGGTGCCATCAGGTGATCCATCTGGTAAAAGGAGTCCATGGGTGCCATATCCTGGTCACTCTCCCCCATCACAAATCGCCCACGTCTTGCAAAGATGTTGCTTTTGGGTGGCTGCACCTTGGTGTTGGGGGTACCCTGGAGGCTGTCAGGCATTTCCAACAGGGAGTCCTCCCCATCCGTGTGTTCCTCTGCCACTTCAGATTCCTCCATGTCAGAACTGCCAAACTTCTTCATCTTCCCAAGAATGGAAGACATGATGAGCAGGTAGTCTGCAAGGAACCGCACATACAAGGCTATGAGTCTCCTTTTTCCTAGGACTCTCCAGACAGCAGGGAATGGATTGATTGCTCTCATCCCAGAAGCAAGACAGACAGACACAGTTACTATGCCTAGAGTTGAAGTAATTTGGCAGGTCATTATTCCCACACTGTTTGTTACTCCCCATTTCCATTTCAGAACAGACAGTAAACCAGAATGGCCCAGAGCCCTTCAGGCTGCAGAGCTGGCCACTTTTGCTTAAACTAGGGCCTCTTCCTCCTCCTCCTCCAATTTAGTCCTGCCATTGCTGTTAACCCTGAACAACCTCCAACCCAGAACAATCCTTGTTTCTTCTCTATTTACTAATTGTTTTATGCCACAAGATATTTTCAGGTATATGTTTGGCATATGAAAAAACATTGATAGAAAGTTTTGTGCCATAACCATCTCTCATTGATGCTGAGCACAAAAGGTTTCCTGCATGTAGGAAAATTATCACTTAACAACTTTACTAGAGTTACTACAGTACTAGATGAAAATTGGGCTGTGTGATTCTTGGGAGATTAGTATCACCTCAGACATGAGGCACGGAAACAGAAAGGAAAACATTACCACAGATAAGAGATCCTGTAAGACCACAGCTCTGATCTTTGTCTGCTTTACAACCACAAAGAATTTGAAAGAAGTTAACAAATATACAATAACGAAGATAGAGCAGAGATTTTTTTTTGCTTTCTTACCAAACTGTTTTAAACAGCCAGACATTGATAGTCATACCACTGAACGCAAAATATTCTGGAAGTCCAGCAATGGAGACAGCAACAATTGAACCACTGCGTACCTGGTTTTAGAGGGTGCTGAACAGCCTTACAAAAATACTCCAAAATCCTAGGTTGCTTTGAAAAATCTTACTGCTTTGAACACAGGAATGTTATAAAATCTTGAAAAGGCCTTCAATTATAAACCAATTGCAGGGGGTCAATAACCTTCTCGCTACATTCATTATAAAAACAATGTCACAAATATGCTTCCAAGCTGTTTCTCTTCATAAAATTATTCTGAGGAAATGTTAATAAACCTACATATTGCACTAAACCCAGATTTTCAGGTCTATAGGACTAATTAATGTTTACATTAAGGCACAACTACGTTTTCCTGTGCAAGTATGATGAGAATGAGGCTTCTGTCACACATTTGCATTTTCTATAATTTTGAATAATGCACATGGAATGAAAACATTAATTTGCAAACTTGCACATTTAGAGTAACTAGAAGCAAATCAGCGTAACATAGATGAAATACAAATAACAGCAGTTTAACTTTTTGTGACCTCCAATCTTTCACGTTCTTGGCATTCTAAGAAGCACTCTGAAAGAATAACATAGTATCTTATTATCTTAATTATTCTATAAATAAGAAATTATGTATATAAAAATATGCTCATTCAGAAGTTGATATTAAAAACATTAAAAATATTAAATTAATATTAATTAATTAAAAAAATATTAAATTAATTTAGGGTAGAAGTTATAAAAATAGGTTTATATAAAAATGAAAAAAAAGTCTGAAAATAGCCATATAAATTTTTCTTTTTTTTTCTTTTGGTCTCAATTAAATTACTGTAGATCAAGCCAAAAAAAGTCGAGACTGCTGTGGAAAATCGAATCATTTGTTTTCCATGGAATAGATGCATGAAGCAGAAGACATCTAATCTTGGCTCCCTGGCAATTTGCTCAGTTTTGTTTTAGTCGTTATATGTGCTTTTGTTTCTAAAGCCTGTTGGTAACATCTTTGGTAATAAAGAAAACGTCACTTTTCCTCATGAGTATGAATTTGCAAGGGAAATAACCTTCAAAATTTTGTGGTAGGATTGTTAAAAAATGATTTTCTAACCTGAAAAAATGCATAACCTATTTTGATTCTTTGAATCCTATGTACATCAAAGTTTTGACTTATGAAATGAGATATACAGAAATACTGTTGGTGAGAGTATATAACTGAACCACAACTAATGATAAATACTGAAGAGAGCTTACAAACAACCAACAAGCATGCTATTCAAATATACACAAAGAACTTACAAATACTGCAAAAAAATCCTCTCTTCCGCAAAATATTCCAGTCTCAGAAGTACCCTCTGATCTACAGGAATTTGGTGCCCGTGATTCCGTCTCCTAGGTGCCTGGATGCAAAAGACCTCACAGTTTGCTTCTCCACTTCATTTGTCTGCAAAATTCTTCTATGCACTGATGATTTTTAGAATCAGGGTAAGTTCACTAGAACAACAGGGAATACAGGAATAAAATCATTAAGAATAATTCTAGAAGCAGAAGCATCAGTAGTTATTTTTCCCAGGGGTTTTGCAAAGCTTTTTACAAGAATTGCATTATGTTGCTGCTGGTTTTCCCCCCTAATTGCATTTAGTAATGGACAATCCTCTTCAGATTTCCTCTTCGAAAATTCACTCAAAAAAAACCCCTAAAAAACACACCAAATGATGCAATTGTTCCTATGGATCAGAGTTTTATTTCACTCTGCAAAACTTCCTAAAATATACAACAGCTCTTCTCTGAAATCATTCACCTTTTCTGGAGGCTCTTGACAGCTGTCATAAAACCTTGCCAAGTATCTTAAAAATAAATCTACTCCGAACAGAATTAAAGAAAAACCCAATGACAGAAAATCCTAAGGCCACTCTACCATTCCATGTTCCTACTATGTTTTGTTTAAAAATATACATGTAAGAGTTTTCAAATGTTATCATCATTAGGAAAAAAAAAATCTAATCCAGGTTGGTTTTAATCCCCTAAAAAATGAAGAATTGTACCAAATATTGTTAAATCATGTTATATCACGTATATAGGATCTCTCTGCCAAACACAATGCTGGAGAGACCGCTCCAGTAAGCTGAGCTGGTAGGCTGTAATTGTTATGCTAGAGACTCTAAACACCTAGCTCCTGAGGTCTGAAGCTAGATGAAGAAATTACTGGATGAAATGATCTGGTGTATGCTTTGCAAAAGGTCAAACTACAGGATAAGAAATCTTTCTAGTCTTACCATCTATTAAAAATAATATATTTGTCTATGTAATAGGCAAAGTATGCTAGTTTACTAATTACACTCTAATATACCATATACTAATTTTACTATACCAATTATACTATCTTTACTAATTATACTACCCAAAACACCCTACAGTATTGAGATCTGGTGCTGGTGCTCCCAGAATTTTGCCGAACAGAGCATCTGATTCAACATTACGATTAACTCCTTCGCCATTTGCAATGCAGGGCTCATAAGGGAACTCATACATATGGCTCAGCAAAGGGTCTTCCTCATTCAAACTCAAAGCTTCTCACTGATTCCTTTTGCTAATTGCTCCTTCCCCCTCCTCTCCCATTCCTGGCTTCAGTTCCTTTCAGTCTTATCATGCCATGATGAGTGCACTTTGGGAGCTTTCTGCTGTTTCCTGAGCTTTGATGCCTCCCTCATCAGCCTCCTTGACTCATGTTTCCTGTGAAGATATTACTTCTCTCTTACGAGCAGCATTCCGTGACTCTTGTAATGACTGTTTGAGGTATCATATTCCATCTCAGGAGGGACCTGGTTTAAAGGTGTAAGCTCATTAGGAGATGTGAATGCCTATCGAAATAGGCCAGTAATAAACTAGAAGGAAATTATTCCTTTTTGTTGGGCCTGCATCCTGCACCCACACATGAGCGTGCAGGCTGTGTGCTGTGCTTGCGAGTGAATTTTGCCCGCTAAGAGCTTTCTCTACCACTGCAAATGGAAAAGTATCAGTAGATATGCTAGAGATCCTAAATATGTATCCAAGGCTTGTCTGCAGATCAGAGATAGCCTTTTCCTTTGCTAACAGCACTGGAGACCACTGCAGCCTAAAGCCAGACCAAATTTTACTGGCTTCTGCAAATGGACAGTTTGGTTTCATGGTTAACAGCAGCTGCAGTGCCATGGTAGAGAAGTGCAACAGCAGCTGCAGTGCCACGGTAGAGAAGAGTTATCAGCTCTTTCCACAGCTATTCGATAAAAATGAAAACAGATCTGCTGATACAAAAATACTGTAATAACAAAAAAGGGAAAACAATATTTAACAAAACCAGACTTCTAACAAAATCTTTCAACTGCTCTACATTTTGCAATTCCTATTTATGTCAATATTCTATAACCACGACACAGAACAGAGGCATGGAGGGAGGCTGGAGACAGACAGAAATTAATCCATCTTTGTAATTAAGGTCTCAGAACAGCTTTCTCACTAAGAAAATGAGGCAATTCTGATGTTGTTAATGTGCAAAATGGAAATATGCATCCATATTTCAGTTGAAATAGGTGTTCTAAGCAACAAAATTCTGTCCAGATAACACAAAACTGTCTTTCTTACTTCCCAATCTCATTTGAGTGAGAAAAGGCAGACATCCATCTTGTTTTAGACTGGCAAATAAAGCTTGAATGTTTTTACATTAAAATAGAAAGTAGGGTGAGAAATCAGTTTTAAAAGCATAGTACAGGGGATAAAAAAAATCAGAAGTTTTAAGGGAATTCTTATGATCAATACTCAACACTAAAAACTAGTTAAGAGTATAGCGTGACAGCTGCCATGTTAAAGCTCACGTGCATAACACAATACACGAAGGGCAGAAACATCTTCAAATCAAATACACTAAAATACCTGGGCATTATATTTCAAGATCAAATCATTGTTGTGGACCATCTCTCAGAAATGCTAATTGTGATTGGGCTCAAAAGTAAAATCAGTTCAAAGAGATGAGGACTGAATGGGCTTCATAAAACTTTCCAGGTTTGCCACAATCTCTTGTTCATCACAAATTCTGATTGTTCCAGAGAAGCCCTGATCCTCTCTACCACCCAAAAAACAAATATAAAATAATTACATACTGCCAAATAAGGAAAATAGTTAACCTCACTCACACCCTGTGAAAGTATTCTGCATTAGCGTATAAGCCCTGCATTTCAGGTATCTCCAGTCATGGTACTGACCTAGTGACACTGCTGACCTGAATCCACTGCAACAGACCTAGGTGATCACAGAAATAATCCTCCATGTTTTATTTTGATCATTTTGTTGACATGCAAGCCAAGGCTGTATTTCATCTTTTACAGAGACAACATACAGCACGTAAAAAATGGCATTCATTCTGCGCAAGTGCCACCAAACTCCTCAAACAAGCTTGAGATCCCAGTCTGCTACCTATATGCATGTATACTATGAGGCAGCTTTTAAGCACAAGATGTTTCTAATGAAGGTATCAGACTAAGTTACAGAAAGCTACTCATCTCTCTTAGCCCTCCTAAACATATTTTCTACCAGGAAAATGAGCCTAGCATGAAATTATCATCTTATGCAGAAACTTAATGGATCTTTCCTAGTCACTTAGTCAAATTTAATGTGGTAATTTCTTCTCATTTCACAAATGGAAATGATAGAGTAAGGAACTGGTGGCCCCTCTGTACACCCAGAAGTAGAAACAAATGTCAAATACAAGCTGTTTTTTGCTGTGATGAGTGAGATGGTAAGTTGAATGCAACTCCAGAAAAAGTCAGGAAGTGAAAGAGAACACTGTACATCCAGAGAAAAAAGAAGAAAGTGCATGTCAGACTATTCCAAACAATGACTTTATTTTCT
This sequence comes from Rhea pennata, assembly GCF_028389875.1. NCBI lineage: Eukaryota > Metazoa > Chordata > Aves > Rheiformes > Rheidae > Rhea > Rhea pennata. The sequence goes on from NC_084682.1 coordinate 4,511,671, forward strand.
GTGCAACATCACCATGGCAGCCCCCACAGCAGCATCAACATCCTTCCCATAAATCACAGGGAAGGGAAAAATCCTTTCCGCCTCCTGCCTCAGCACCTCATTCCTGGCAAGGGCACTCCCGGTTCCCAGAATCCTCGTCACTCCTGTCTCCATCAGGCGCTCAGAGGGCAGCATGGAATGGAGATTTTCAATGATCCCACGGCACAGAGCTCTAGTTACATGACCCAGCGAAAGGTCAGAGACAGAGATATTGGTCACCGAAGCCAACTGCTCAGGCATGTGCCTCTCTCCAAATATTGTTGGATGGATTGAGAGTCTGCTGTTGTTTTGGGCCAAGGCTGCCTTGATTATCTTTGTATAGATAGTAGACTCCTGAACCTCAAGGCCTGCAAAAGGGAAATACCATGTTACTAATTTGAAGGGGTCTAGGATATCTTACATGTGGATATTTAAAATGGACACTGATCCACCTGCTCAGCAAAATGCTGTATATCTGTTTCTCCCTGTGCCAAAGATAACTGCTTTTCCAGGAGTTGATGAGATGGCTTTCTCATCATCCAAAAAACTGTGATACTAGGAACTTTCTCATTTCAGAAACTGCCATTTCTGATAATACAGATATCCTTGTTTGCCTACGCTGTGTGAAGTTGCACAAAGCAACATCACTAAAGACACTAATGGCAGACTTCACATATAATCCAGACACTGAAGCAAAGTGCAGAGTTTCCATCAAGAATTTGCTGAAAGAGTAACAAATACAAGAATTCACTGCTCCACTGCAACACCCAGGAGAGGAATAAAAGTCTGTAAAGACCACATTTAAAGCACTTAGGAAATATTACATGAGCCTGAGTCTTAAAATCCATTAAAAATCCATTAGGTATTTAGAGTTTTGAAAATTTGCAGCAAAAGGCAATTGATATAATCAGAGAACTCTTTTGAACTGCAATCATGGAAAATCAGCAACTGTCTTCAAATTTGCAGCCCCTTCCTTTTGAAACATATTCTCTCATATTCTTGAAACAAAAGAAAAGCCAAAATCTAATGTGTCCAGGCATGACTGCCCCAGCATGTTCATTAGCTTCAAAAGAAATTCTAGCAAACATGACCCAAGAGTTACCCTTGTTCCTTACAGAGCACAACAAAACAGCTCCAGGCTTGTTCTTTTGCCTCAGCTACCCTGATACCTAGCTGATTAACCCTAATTTTAAGCTTTAACTTACCCAACTCTGCTGTCCACTGGGCCACCACATCCACAAACGTTGCTAGAACATTGCCTCCGTTGAGTGATGCGGCCACTGCCAAGTAGTTACCATCGAAGTAGGGAAAATAAGTAACAGCTGAGAAAGGATCTGGTGTCTCTGGAGGCTGGAATCCCAGTGGCATAGAGATGGTCAACTGAGCAGAAGTGCTGATATTGAGAACTAGAACACAAAAGAAAGAAAATCAGTGTTTTACCAGACAATCCTGAAGGAGGATAGTGGGGGGGGGGGGAGGAGGAATCAAGATTGATTAATCACACAGATACAAAAACGAGGGTCTTAGCTGCTGCCTATCAACTACATGATCATACCTGCATCAGTCCTCTCAGTCAGACAGGAATAAACAGAACACTGGAAATCTCCCAGGGCAATTCCGACTTCTGCTCCCTTGGGTATTCCATGCCATGCATAGATTGTCCTGCCTGCAGTACTGCCAGGGTCTCCCACTTCTGGAAGCAAGTGAACAGGAAAGCCAGACTTTTTCAAGCTGCAATCAGAACAATATAATTGCAGGAAATCAGTATGGGAACATGCAACATGACTACAAGGACCTCTTTGAAGTCAACCTGGCATTTGTGACTGCTGGATTTATGGATGCTTTCACCTATTTAGAAAGTCGCACTTTGGACCAGAGCAGCATTCCCATTCCACTGGCTGAGTGGACAAGAACAGTCTAGGAGAATAAATACTTTTACTTTATATACAAACTGATTACCTGAGATTATACAGCAGTACCTGCACAGCAAGTTTAAGCTAATGCTGTCATACACATAGATAGTTCCAGAGATAACAGACAATCACAAACCCAGCCTAAAGAAAATTTTCAGCTTTCAAGTGCCAAAGAACTCAGAGCTGTTATACAAACAGTTAGTGGTTCAAAACCAAATGATAAGTATTTATTCCAACAAACTTCTTACACAAACCGCAAGATACACTATGTTGCTACAGCTACAACACTTGATTAGTGAAAGATCAGTGAGCTAGACGAAAGCTTCTGTCATTCTTTCAAGACATTAGAAATTAGTTTACCTTCATGAGAAGAATATCTTTTCATCCTGGAGTCCTGGCCTAACCTAAGACCTGAATTGTATAAGGTCCCATCTGAAAGAACAAATCATTAAACACAAAAAAGACCCAAACCTCATTTCCTGTAATTTCCCGTAAGACTCCCTATAGCCTATTATCTTTTAGATAATACAAGTAAATCTTAGTGGTCACAAAGAAGTTCAGCTGAAACAACTAATAGCTCTCTTTTATTATCACATAGGTGATAGCACATGGGCTGCAGCAGTCACCTGTCCATCCCATCATCATACCACAGAAAGGAAGAGGAATACTTCTGTATACAAGGCCTCATGATGAGCTTCTCAGCTCTGTTTTCTCTAGTTCTAAAAATACAGTGCCAGATTTTATATAATTTAAGCATTATGTCCCTTACAAAGCACAGCTATATGGCCCACACTCCTGTATGGGCCACATCACAACAGATTAGGAGTGACTTTCAATCACTTTCTATCTGTAGCACTTTCATACTTAAGGCCCAAAGAGACATTCACATTGCCTGGTACAAGCAACATGTAGAATCCATTGAATGATTTTAGCACTTACATGTCAGTATTCCAGCTTTTGCTTCTGGAATTAAAATATCCCCAGCTGGCAGCATTCTGGACAGACATCAGTGGCTTCTTCAGGTCACACAGCATGGCAACCACATAGTCTTGGATAGTGCCAGCTGCATCATAAGACTTCAAAAAATCTGGACTTTTGAACAAAACATTAAAAAATAAAAACAATGAGGAGTGTTTCAAGGCATGAGGTAGCAAGAATATCTCCAGTGCTACAACGACCTTCAGGTATGTGTGATCTCATCTCCTAACAAATAGTGAACCAGTAGCCTCAGTGATCAACCTATACTTTTGGGTCTTTTAATGGAATTTGTTTTCCAAGATGTTACTATAGCAGCAATAGTTAAATCCTGATGGAAGATGGAGAGAGATCGGCTTTAAGGAAATGAGCTGCCCAGATTCAAAAACACACCATTGCAAACTTGTCAGGAAGTTAATAACTATTTGCACAACAATATCATTTTGTTGATTCTGGAGCATTTGAGAAAAATAAGAAAATTCCTGCAGCTTTAGGATCTACAAATTATATGAAAGGAAATGTACCAAATGGTGAAACAAAACAGGAATAAACCAGCTTGGACTCAGGATCAATACAACACTGAGGTAAGATCTGGCCACATTCTTTACATCTGTTGAATACACTTTGGAAGAAATCAAGTTTTTCCCGACTTTTATATCACCTAGACTAATTGGTGAGGAAAACATCAGCTCTTTGAAAAGCATAGCATACTGAGGATTAAATTGTCTGAAATCACTGAACAGCAAGTCCTGCTGATGTCGAGTCATAAGTGAAAAATTACATCCTCTGCAAACATGCCACAACAAAGCAGACCGTCAGTTCCATCTCACAAGGAGCTCAGTGGCTAAGGAAGGAAGGAACTGGAATTAATTTAGGGACTGTTTCTTTAGGATGTGGCAGCAAGCAGCCAAAGCAATTCTGTTACTGTCTTAGGCACGTTTGTACTTTTAATAGACAATCTGCAAAAGGCAAAATTTCAGTGTTCAAACTGTATTATCAGACCTCATTTGAGCAGGAGATTGGACTAGAATTACTCCAATCTTTTAACACTTCTGTTACTATACGGGCAGAGGTTTTTCTTTTTATTAAGAGATCTGTAGTATTTTTATAAGGTTAGGTTCTCTTGCATGCTTGGCTGCACACAGTTTATATTGAATATACTGGTATTTTAAATATTCTTTGACTATTTAATTAATATTATGATTGCAGAGAAATGCAGCATCTAAGCCTGTAGTGACATTAACCTGCTATAGAAATACTAACTGTCATGTAAGTTCAAGATGAGAAACTGCCAGTGAAACAGCCTGATACAAAACTCCTTCTGGAAAACAATCAAACAAACAAAAAAACCCCATACCTCTTACTTAAATACCAGTAGACCGTGGCACATCCGAATCCTGTAGCCAAGCTGATATGTGACTGTGGCTGAGGTAGAGAAGACAGGAAGCTAGGGCTGCAGCGGCCATCTTGCCAAGTAACCAGATTACTTACCTCCTCAGGCTCAAAGGTTGGGCCAGTTCCACTCTCTGTCCATTTGCAACCTAAAACACAGTGTCCGAGAAGTCCAGTGATTCCCCACAGCATAGTCTGCCCAGCATTCTTCATTTCTGGATATCCAGATAATTTGTGCAATAAATTGGAAAAAGAACTTAAAAAGAGCCAGTAGAGATTGCATTTAAATGAATTAGTCATACTTTTCAGTCCTAGATAATATCCTAACACCATAATCCTTTGCTAAAACAGGGAATGCTGTCCAAAGCATTCCATTTCTGCTAGCACTCCTGTGACTTAAAGGAACAAGGAACTTGCACCGTGAGATGCTAATGATACAACTTAAATAACAGGTAACACACCAAAAATGTGCAATTTTGCTAAGAGAGGTAATGACCTGCTATGACACTGCTCACATACAAACCCTTAATTAGGATCTGTCACATCATAACCTAAGAGAGAATTGTATTAGTAGTGAACTGTATACAACAGATAGCACAGTTATTTCCACCTTTTGAGTCAAAGCGAAAGGAAATCTGGCTCTGTACTTATTAAGCAAGGGACTGCAAAGTACCCTCCTGTTATCTACAATAAAGCTTTGCTGAAGGCAAAATAGGGCTTAATTCATTTTTTTCTTCAGTTTCATCAGTCCAGCACGTTTCCTCTGAGCAGACGACACTATACCTTTGAAGTCACCTTCACATTTTTCTATGCAAAGGCTACAGCTAAGTTATGGAAACTTTTCAGGGCTGCAAGGAACCCTCTCAGCAATGTCTGCTATTACTCCAGTCCAGTGCACTACTTCCTGCTCTGACATGCTCACTACAAGCAGTCCTGCAAGGCAGCTAGTTTATGGGTCCTGCCAGAGCAACAAACTAAACACAACTTGAGCTCAAGCATGTGATGTTTGCTAGCACTCTTCATGGCATGGTTTTGGCCTCTGACAGCTACTGCTCCCCCCAGGCATTGCCTAGCCACACTGCAAGGATAGGACAGAGTGCTGACTCTGTGAGCGAGGCTACTTTTTTTTTTTTTTTTTTTTTTGGCTGGAGGGTGGGGTAGACTTTTGTGGTACAGATGCAAGCTCTGCTGTGCCACTTGACCTCTCCTCAGCTCACAGAAGAGGCCTCAAGCTGCTTTACTTACTAGTACAAACATACCCAAAAGAGTATTTCCTGGACTGGATTCAGGGATTTGAAGTCATACTCACACAATAAAAAGCAGCAATGAAAGCTGGGTAGAATTATATGAAGCATGCAAAGAAAACATATATCTTTGGTTCCCCTTGGTTCCCTGTTCTATCAAGTCTGTTTGAATTGAATTTCCAATTGGTTTGTTTTTCTAGTTTTAAATGGATTCAAAGAAATATTATTAACCATAAATCTAACCCTAAAGGATGCTATTAAAGATGTAATTTGGGTCCCAAAGCACATAGATTCACTTAGTCTACTCAAAGCAAATGAGAGCAAACAAACTCTCTCCCCTTACTGAATGCAAGAATTGAAACAAAAGTGACACGTGGCTTTAGGAAATAAAATATTAAGCAATATTGCAAAAAAATCTATGTCTATGATGAACCCATGAGGCATTTTTACACAGCTCTTGGGACAGCTGGAAAGCAAACAATAGTTCCATCAGCCTTTAGAAATATTTCTTCATAACAATTCTAATAGTTAAGGTAAAATTATAGCCAGTAATGAATAGCATACTATCTCTTAAAGCAATTAAGAATCTAATAACCTTTGACAAGCAGTGACCAGTACTTTTGGGAAATCTGTTCTGTGGTTTACAATAAATCTCCTTAATTTGCATAGCTTCCTCCTATTGTTATTTTAATACTTGTATAATTGCTCAGATCTTCACATTGTAAGGTAAAGAGAATAAAGACATGGAACCAGTTTCTGAAACCTGAACCAAATGCCCTAGACTTCAGTACCTTTATATCAGTTTAGTCAAGAAGAGAATCTGTCCCTGGCTCTCAAAGCTAGCAATCTAAGCCGTGAATTCTTCAAACATCCTTACTGTCACAAAGATTATTCGAGTATGTGCACAATCAAGCCCCATATGACTACCTCACTGTGTTTGATTTCATTTCTGAGGTCCTGGTCTTTCATTCTACAAGCAGCTGTGTATCCAGCATCATGACCATAATCCTTTTCTTTTCCTCCTCACAGAAGTATAAACAGTAAGATCAATGTAACATTAGAGGCTATGACTTACCAGAAAAAAAAAATGCTTTGAGTTTTTTTTTGAAAATAACATAGACAGAAACCATCTTTTACCAGGCTTCAATTCTTTTCCTGCTCTGCTTTCAAATAGCATTTCTAATTAGGATAGCAATATTCAGTGTTGGCTAGCTAATGCTGTGCATAGTCTCAAAAATCTAGTGTAGTTTATTTTTCAAGGCATACACAGAACTTAAAATTGCTACTGCAAAATCACAGGAAGGTATTAAGATACTGGACAGCAACTAGTTAAGTTTTTTATACGGTGAATAACAAAAAAAAAAAAAAAAAAAAAAAAAAAAGTAATTCACATGGTCCGGAAGTTCTTCCAGTTGGCAGCAGATAGCATATGATGGACAAACAATTGTCAAGCTACAAATATGCAATTCCTCCTTCATATTAATAGCTCTGCTGACTCTACAGGGCTCTCATAAGACTAAATCCTTTAACTGGTCTGTGTAAACATGGTTAGCTGTAGCAAGCAGCTGACATTCCAGAAACTAAAGCAAAACCTCCACAGATCGTCTACTGATTCTGTCTTCCAGAAGACCAAAGTGAACATGCAGCAATTTCCTACAAATCATTTTAGTGCTAAAAAATTATTTTCTGCATCATAATATTCAAAATAGGAATGCCAAAGAATTTATGTTACCTTGATCTCGTTTCCAAAACACAATCCCATGCATTTGTCCTGAAATACCAATGTGCCTGACACTCTGAAGTTGTTGCTGGGGTAGAGCAGCAAGGCATTCATTCAATGCTCTTATTATTTTCCAGACGTTCTGCTCCATGCCCTGCAATCATAAAGCGTTATACCAAGCATAAAGTCATCAGGATTCACTCACTGTATTTATTAAAGATGCCTACTCTAGCCAGAAGTGAACAATATAATTCATTTAGCTTAAAAACGTACATTAGAATAACATTCACTCCTAAATTGAAAGCAATAATGCAAAAAAACACAAACCACAAAACCCCAAACTAGCAAGTTGAGACTGACATAACACCTTACACTGAAGACCAAATAATTCTTGAAATAATTTCTGATTCTAAGTTATTAATTCCATTTTTATTGCTCTTCTTTTTCCTCTCAAACATGATTACCTCATGAAGAGGTTCTGACTTGCATGCACTCTCACTTACTCCCTCCTAAAGCCCCTCCAATTCACTTATCATTGATTTTGATGAGGCTGATGCTTCATTTCTGGATATTCTTTTCTTAGATCTACCCAGAAAACTGATCTTCTTGGTAACCTGACCAATTCATGCCACAATGGAAACTGTATTGCAACTTCTACACTTTTAAAGATTCAGACTACTGAAGTTTGTGACAGAAGATTACAAGCAAAAACATTTAAACATAGTCTACACACAGATGTGTACTATTCTGTATATACGTACTTTTGGCTGCATAAACATAACTGTAGGAAGTAGGTTTAATATCTCTGCTCAGGCAAGACGCCTTGGACACACTACAATACTAAGCTGGGAGAATGTTGCTATATATATATATATATATATATATGTATATATATATATACACACACAATTTTATTTGATTTGTGCTTTATTAGATTGACTAACATAATGGATCTAAAGTCCTCTAACAGGAATACATACTCTTGGGTATTTCAAGCAGTAATTTCCAGTTATGATTCCATCTTACACTAATGCAAAAAAGACCCTTCCAGTAGGCAAGTGGTTGTTGTTTCCTGACCAACAGCATCAAATACGAGGCAATGGTTCATGGGAGAATAGTTTCAGATTGCCTTATGACATCTCTGAGCCTACAGTGGAAGTGACGGCAGACTTTTCCAGCAGAAAGTCTGCAGAATTAGTTTTTCTCTCTGTGGCGCCACTTAGGGAATGCTGCCACCATCCATCTCCATTTTTAAGCAATTAAAGAATTCCTGAGGATTTACCTCTCACCTAACAAACTCATTGGTTCTTGTACTGTTTCAGTTCGACCTGACCATTTCAGCAACTTGTCAACACCTTGATCCTTCTTAAAACAGGAGGCTTTACTTGGCTTTCTTGAACAGTAAACAGAGAGCATTTTAATCCTGATCTCAGATACCCAAACACACGCAGCAACCATCTCCCTTGTTCTAGGCACCAAAACAACCCAAGAAGGACACTCAAGTTGGCACAACCTGGCTGCTCCAAGGGGAGGCCGCTGCCTGGGGGTGACCAGCGATGCCCCCCGCCATGCCTTACCTGCGGTCCAGCGCTCGAACTGGCCGTGTGCGCCCGTATCTCCCTGGAGCAGCTCTCGGCCACCTCTCCCCCTACCACCAGGGCAGCTTTGACGGAGGTGGTGCCCAGGTCTATGCCCAGCACGCAGGCGGCGCCACGCCTGCCCGCCGCCTCGCTGCCTGTCATGGCCACCACGGCAGGGGTGGCTTTCGCCTTCGCCACCCAGGAGGCACCGCCGCTCCTCGCTGATGCCTGCCCCACGTGCTGGGGGCACACGCAGTGCTCGCGCTGGTGGTGCACGGGGACTGGGAGGACTGGGCAGACTGGGCGAGCGGCCTGGACTCTGCCCTGCGGACTCTGGCACTCAGCGCAGAGGAGGCCTCAACTCAGCAGCGCCTGCACACTTTCCCTCCATATTGAGTGTGGTGAAACCACCTTTTCCCTCCCCGGAGACCTGCGCGGCTTTCAGCGACAGCCCAACACAGAGACAAAGCCGCAACCGGCCCCCTCCCGCCGCAGGCCTCCCGCATCCCGCCTCACGGCCCCGCCGCCGCCCGCTCCGCCACACCCAAGATGGCGGCCGAGGGCGGCCGCACTGGCGCTACGCCGGCTCAGGGGCGTGAGGCGGGGAGTTGATAGGCGGCCGCCTCACGTGAGAAGCACAAAAGGGAAGAGCCGGAGGTGCGCGGGACAGAGCTGCGGCGTTAGGAGGAGGTAGGCGCCCTTTCCCGGGCACCCATCCTCGGCGCCAGCCCCCTCCCCCTTAAAGCGCGGCACGGAGCCGCTTACCCGCGCCCCCTGAGGGCGGGGTGGCGAGGACTACAAGTCCCAGCGTGCACCGCGCCGGCCGCCTCGGGCGGCGGGGGCTGGCAGAGGCGCGGGGGCTGCTGAGACTTGTAGTCCAGCGAGGGAAGGGAGTTGCTGAGGTGAGGGGTAGGTGCCCGGGGACTGGAGGCGGCCGCTGTGAAGGGGCAGCAGCTCTGCGGGGCAAGCTATGAGGGGAAAATGTCCCCGGGGGTCTGGGCAGAGAAAGGGGCCGAAAGGCCGGTGCCCTGTCGGGGCCGGGGGCAGGGCAGGTGGCTGAAAGTCCCTTTAGGAGGCTGGGCTGGGGACAGGGAGCCATTTGGCGGGTGCTGCCCCTGAGGGGATGGGCTGGTGCTGCCCCCCGTAGCGTGTGGAGATGAACAAAGCTTCTTTTCCCCTCCTTCTGCAGCTCTGCCAGGATGGGGACGAGATGCCTGCTCCCCTCGTTGCTGTGCCTCTCGCTCGCACAGCTAGGGCCTGGCGGTGAGTGTTTGCCCAGGACAGGGCCGGCTCTTGGCTAGTAGGAGGTGGAAGAGCCATGCTTTGCAGGGGTAGGTCCCTCATGGTGCTTCTCCAGGTGTCCTCTCGGCTCTTCCTTCGTGCCTCTCCTCGGACTTCAGGTGCTCCCACATGGAACCTGTGTGGTGGGCTAGATGGAGCGCTAGGGGAGCGCACGAATTCGTCCCTGCGAACATGGTTTTAATACTGTGTGTGGAGCAGTTGGTGATGGACTGGGGAGCTCTCCTGCACTTAAGTAACTTCTTAAGAACACTATAAAGCATCAAGAAAGATGCGCATCACAGCTTCTGATGCAGATAATAACTATACAACTTCCTGCAATAGTGCTTCTTGGCAATTTATTCTTATCTAAACAGAGCTTCTCAATTCTTTCTAAATATATCAATTTTCAGAAGGCGCTCTAACTGTTACATGAGGCTTCTGACACACTAGAGACTCAACATTACTCTAAGGCTAACCGCTAGTATCTGCCACTTCACTGTATGTAGCCCATGTGCTTTTTCCAGACTATCATTTCAGCTCTAGCTGTCTTGAACATCATAGTTCAGGAGGCAAAAGAGGGTACTGATCACACAAGCAGTGTTAGAAAATAAGTGTCCAGAGCAGCCCATTTATCTTTATTCATATATCTGATCTTATTTTTACATAGCTCTTTATTCTTCCATCACTTTTATCCTTCAAACATACAGACCTAAAATTACTGACACATGATTATTTATCATTTTTTATATCAGTTACTGGCATTTATAATCTGGGCCTCACCTTGAATGTCATGTGGTATAACTTAGCTGTACATTTCAGAGCCATATAGGAAAGCGCTTGAGAATCCTAGGATAATAAATGCATGTTCTTTTGAACATATGAATATCTAGTTTGAACTTGTGGCTCAAGCAGCATTTTTAAACTGAACTTGGAAGACCCCAAATTACTAGGATAACAGCAAGAAACAATTAGCATGAGTTTAAAATAACATATAACTTCTGTTGGCATGAACTTTTGTTGCACTTTGCATATTAAACTTGCTTCCTTATGTCTTGTTCCAGTGACAGTTATTTAGTTCCTCTTTTATTTAGTTTGCCTTGAAATAAGCTGTAGTCCCTTTGTATGTGTATTATTTCTATTAAAATGACAACAGAGACAGCATTTGATGAAATCTTCCTATCACAAAACAGCTACTTCATCAGAAGGAATGTCTGTCATTCATAGTAATTGAGTGGGGGTTTTGTTTTCTCCAGATGGAGCCATTGTATGGTCTGTCCCTGAAGTGGTTTCATTAGAAAATGGAAGTTCAACAAACATCACTATATCTCTGAGGTAAAATCAGATTGCAACTTCACTTTCTTTGTGAAACAAGGGAGGAGCTAGAGGGTGGGTATGCAGAGTGAATCTCATTTGTGTGTGACTGGCCACTTCTAGACCATTAAATTGTTTTAAAACCAGTTTGGACCAAAGTGGTGCAGAAGCCTCACACAGCCTTGTGTGAAGTGTCTCCAACAATATTCCTTGTCATCTGTATGAAAGCTGTAGCACAAAAAGATATTCTGTTCTGTCTCTCCTATGTTAGCTTATTTAACTGTCTGCTTAAATGAACTTAAGTTTCCTCCACCTCCAAAAAACAAAGTTTAAGAAAAACTTGTGTTCCCTGGAAGGGTTACTACAGACTTTACCAAGCAAACAAAACTCACTGCTTCTAGCAAAGAAATGCAACTACACTTGGAGCTGCTGCATCTGAGTCCCATTGTTTAATGAGTGCAGTTTATCTGTGTTCTTGTTTCGTCAGCCTTTTTCCGGGGGGGGGGAAGCATTAAATATTCAACAACTTTGAGATCTCAAAGGAGTGGTGGTGAGGGGAAGGGAATAGTCAGATGACAATGTAGTAACTGTGGTTAGGAAGGAAAATGGTTAAACATCGCTGCAGCAGTCTAGAACTCTTATTATTTTGCAAAGAAAGATACAGTACTGTAATCTAGTCCATGAACAAGTACAAGCATTTGAATAAGTATAGCAGTACAATTAAAGTGTCTAGTGGAATTCTGGGGAGAAAGTTGTGCAGATTTCTATTTCAGTCAATTGATTCTTAGCCTGTAGCACTCCCATCACTTCTGCCTTCCCCTTCTCTCTCCCCCCCCCCACCCCCCCCAAATCCTGTCATGGTGTTTATTAATCCCTTGCTGGTATCATTTTGCTCTGCCACTTATGTGAAGAGAAGAGGGAGGTAAAATGTGGCCTTATAACTATTTCGTGCCCAACACTAGTTCTAACTAAATATTCAGAAGAAGGAATAGCACACTGCTAAATACTTTGGTGGTGTTCCTTTGCATACTAGGTGGATACTGTTATGTATGGACTGTCCATTAAGTTTGACAAAGCTGTAAGGAATTGGCAGATATTTTCCAATAGGCCTGAAGAAAAGTCTGTGAATTCAAGCACCAGTCTAACTTGGCTTTTCTATCTTTGCAGGGCTCCATTAAATGAAACATTGTTGATAACTTTTAATATTACATATTCATCAAAACATAGAACCATTGTTGAACTACCTAATGAAGTAAGTCACATAACAGGCTTCTGACCTTATGCAAAAACCTGCTGTTGGTATGGTGCAGCTCCTCTTTCCTTCCTCCATTTTCCCTTGCAGATAAAATTGCCTGCAGGTCTCACTAAGGTAGACTTTCGAGTGAAAGCAGATGATGTTGGGCAAGTTACAGTGTATCTTCATACCAGTAATTCCAACTTAACTGGGTGAGAAACTTTTTTTAGCTCTACATACTATCTTACTGCACCCTACGCATAGTGATTATTACCTCTTTTTATAGTCAAATAGTTAATGAGACAAGAGTGGTATATAGTCAGGAAGATAAAGTGACCCTCCAGCAGTCCTCAAGGTCTTCAGATAAATACAAAGTATGGAATCAGAATGGTAGTCTAGGTATCCTAGATTTCATTACCAAATGACCGAGGTCTCATGGCTTTCTTGACTGGTTTAATATCCCCTCCAATGTGTAGTCTCAAAACTACACATTAGCCCTCCTGATCCACAAAGCATTTGTGTAAGTCCAATGTGTTACTGCTGTTACTTTCTAGAATTTGCTCTGGAGTGGTAAATAGTCTGATTTTTAGGTTAAAGGGGCCTGCAATCACAGATGCTACTGTCCTCTGTAATAGGAAAACCGTCTAGCAACATGGAGAAAACTGGATTGTATGCAGTGCCATTTGAGCAACAGGCAAATAACATCATACTCCTTTCTTCCTCATTTTACTTCTGCTTTTAAAACTTGCAACAAATGTAGAGGTCGCCACATTCATGAAATGTTCAACAAGACAGGCATGATCATGAGGCTTGGCTAGCAGAGCATGAAAAGTGAAAACTGCTGTTGCATAACAGACCTCATGCTAAGAGAGTGGAAACAATAGGCACAAGATGACCTGTTGGAAAATTTGTATGATACTAGAATGGAAAGGAAAGTCAGACAAGAAGAAAAGGGTTTAAGTGATTGAGGCAAGGTAGAAGTTTTAAACATAACAAGGACACTAAAGGAAAGGGGAAAAATTCAACTGAAACCAATGTGGGATCTTTACTGTTTTGTCTCAAATTCCTCAACTCTGTTTTCTCTATAACTAGAATAAGGGAAAATATCCTGAAAAAAGTGTGAACAGACAAATTGACTAACTCTGTATATATTGACCTTCAGATCAAGGATTCAATTTCAAGTGATTCACAGCATCATAGTGAAATATGCTGATGAGGTGATTGGCTGGATCTATTTCCTTGCGTGGTCTATCTCCTTCTATCCTCAACTCTTTGAGAACTGGCGACGGAAAAGGTAAAGAGACTTAAGATGCATTAGCAAGTTACTCAAGCACTTCTGAAAATCATGGTCTTAGTTTCAGTTATGTCCATCTTGGTTCTTGTGAATAATGCATAGAAAGACTGAGGAACAAAACAAGGCAAAGACAGCCTGAATAAATGTAGCCTCAGTGAACTTCCATGCAGGCAGGTCAGAGGAAGCTAAGTGCATCCTACAAATGCCTAGTTTTAAGATTTGGCATTCAATACTAATCTGTAATAGAGACTTTTAGTCCCCATTCCCTTTGGTGCCATGCTTTACATCATATAATCCAGCCACTTGTGATGCCCACCTTCCAATATTACTTACATTGCCAGCTGCTGATCAGATGATTCCTTGTAGTGTTATCATTAGAGCAGCTTCCTCTAAACTAAGTGACTGTCACAAGTAGAAAGATGAACACCTATGAAAGCTAAGGTATTAATTTTGGCAAAGAGGTACTACTGCTTTCACAGATTTAAATCAGTAGTTTTATGAGATTAGCTAAGCTCATGCAGGGCTGAAGTTAAACAACAGGGATGCAGACTTGGTAGTGAGAATTGTTCTGAGTACAGGTGTGGCATATAAAGGATATTTCTCCTTGCTTCCTGATGAACTCAGCATCATGTTACAATGCCAGCAGCTTTAGCTTACCTGAAAAATTGTGTATATATTGGCACATCCTAAAGACAAATCCTTCCTGGAACTGGCTGTAATGCTCTGATGCATATTTTTCAGACACTTTTTTTTTTTCTCCTCTCTAGTGTTGTTGGATTAAGCTTTGACTTTATTGCATTAAACCTTACTGGCTTCATAGCATACAGTGTATTTAATGTTGGACTCTTCTGGATTCCCTTAATCAAGGTAAACATGATTAATATTATGAGAGAATGAGGTTATTCACAGAGGAAGCTATGGTATCTGACTGATTTTTGGCTCCTCTTACCTTTAGGAGGAATTCTTGCTGACTTATCCCAATGGAGTAAATCCTGTGGCTATCAATGATGTTTTCTTCAGTCTCCATGCAGTAGCTCTCACTCTTCTTATAATAATTCAGTGCTGCATCTATGAGGTAGGTCTCAGTGCTGGACTGACCCGTCAGCTCTGGCAGAGCTCCCTCTGTCGGACACCTCCCAACACCCCTTTCTGTTCTCCAAAGTCATCTTTGCCCTTTGCTCAGCTTCTCTAGAATGGAGACTTCACAATCCAAGTGCCTTATCTTTTCTGAGCTACTGGTCACTCCAGTAAGCTTAGCTGTTTCAGCCTCATGGGTGTTCTGAGCTTATCAGTAGACTCTTTACGGATTCAAAATAACTAAGGCAAACAGCCAGGTTCATAAAGTTCTCAAACACATCTCTAGCCAGTACCTAGATTACAGCTCTACACAGTACAAATGCCAGTACCTGTGTTGCTATTTCCTCACTGTTTGGAGCATTCGTTAGGTTAGGGCTGGTCCTCAGATTACCTGCAGCTCATGAACTTTCTTCTTCAACCTATCCCCTTCCAAAACAGCTGAAGAGTCTTCTATAATTCCTATCCCATTCTATCATTAGTCAGGTGTTTTTTATTTAGTTCCCATTGTAGAAGCCTCTGATTTGAATAGATGGCAACTATTGCTAACAGATAACTAAACCTAAAACTGTAATGGTTCATTTATCACTACTGTTAGGTGTGATAATTTTTCTAGTAAAGAATCTGAAGGCAACAATGAACTCTTTCCACAATGGTATTAGCAGCCTCTTGCATAAGCAGGAAACTCTTGGTATCATCAAGCTAAACTCAGGATTGTTAAGCTGTGGGATTGAATAACAGGCATCACAAATCTTCAAGAATATTGCAGCAATACTGTTTCCATTTGCTCAAGGACAAGAGCATTCTAAATAAATGCTGCTGTCTGTCACTATTCAGCTCTTGCAAACCAATCAACTTTTGGCTGCTGTGGCACTCCATTTAGTCTTAAAATTCCCTTGTTGCACTAATTAGTGCAACAACGGTTTTGTCCTGTAACCTTACATAATGCTAAGCATATTTTTTGTCTTATGGTGTGTGGACAGTTTTAAATGTATCTGCATTTCTGTTTCAGAGAGCAAGTCAGAAAGTATCCAAAGTTGTTGTTGGACTATTGGCACTTGCATGGATTTTTACATTTACAACACTGTTTCTTGCTGCAGCTGAGGAAATGACATGGCTACAATTCTTATTTTGCTTCTCTTACATTAAGTTAGCAGTCACATTGATAAAATATTTTCCACAGGTAAATCTGAACTTTTCTGTTTTTATACTATATTCCTGTCACCCTAAGTGTGAAGTGTGTGTCCTTGAAAGTCTGACTAGACTAAGCCAGTAATGACGATTATTTGTTTTCTAGTGAAAAAAGTAGTAGGAAGGTACCACGTAATTATCCAGAAGAGTTCAGAAACGTTAATCTCAGGAATGCTCACTTTTTATTGGGATTGCCCAGAGCACTAGGTGATAAATCAACTTCTAAAATAAACAGAGAAGCCTCCACTGGGAGCTTTCTTTCCAGGAGGGAACAGCTGAACTTCACTTGCAGACCAGAGCAAGACTTCTACTAACTACTGTGATACCACACTAGGTAGCCAGGATTAAGGTCTCACAGGACTACTAGGTACTAACAGGTGTGACTAGGTGCAAACTGGCAATGAGATACCGACTAGCTTCTTGTTACACACCCAGGCATACATGAACTTCTGTCGGAAGAGCACTGAGGGATGGAGTATTGGAAATGTATTACTAGACTTCACTGGTGGAAGCTTCAGCCTCCTGCAGATGTTTCTGCAGTCTTACAACAATGGTAAGGCTGGAAGTGAGATGGTTGGGGCTTTTCTAAGTGGTAGTGCTGGGAGGAAATCCTGCTGTAAAGCAGACAACCTTGTGTGTTAACTTTGAAGGAGGATGTTTGTGTGACTGTGGGTAGCTGTTTCTACATTAAGAATAAAGAAATGTTTGTATTTCATCAAGTTAAACTTCTATTCTGAAGAAACTGCAAAACAACTATTAGTTGGCTTTATATAGCTATACGCTGCAACCAGTCTTCAGGTGTATCTAAACAGTCCAGTTAAAGATCAGCTGCCCTACTATGTGTTGACATTATCACTCAAGACAAGACAAACTTGTTAGTTCGATTAACTTGTGTTAATTCTCTAATCTTGCGTTTGACAGAACAGTGGAAGCTAATCTTTGGAGATCCAACCAAGTTTGGCTTGGGTGTCTTCTCAGTCATCTTTGATGTTGTTTTTATGATCCAACACTACTGCCTTTACAGGAGACGGGGGTATGAACCTTGTGAATAACATCTCCTACCAAGATAAAAACTTTATATGGGACTTGCCTCCATCCTGGCTAAGGGATTTCAAGATGTCTCTTAACCAGCTGCCAGTAACACCAGTTCTGAGCTCTATTTACTGACAACCTTTCTGGTACAGCATACAAGCTCTTGCCTTACCAAATGCTGATTGCCAAATGCCTTAAAGGATACCAAGCTATCTAGCCACTTACGGATGGAAGAGACTCTCATACGTGTTGAAGCTGCAAATCCAGCTTGGCTTGCGCTGTTGAAGCAATATGTGGCTCTCCTTCCACCAGCCACAGGAAGGAGAAAGATCAGGCTCACATCTTTCTGATTGTGCTTCACTTCCAAAGAGCCAGAGTTCTGGCTTCCAGAAATCTGAGATCATGTTTAATCCACCACTTAAATTGTTAATGTAGTGACAAAGGAAGTAGATCCATGGATCTAACTGCTGCTGCTGGCTCCTCGCAGACCAAATCACTGCTCATGTTGGGTGGTAACAGCAGTAACAGTACATGAAAAGGATACTGGAGGAAAATAAAAATATCCATGTTAGAAGCTGAACTCAAAAGAAGGCTACTGAGAAGAAACAGCAACTATATTCCAATTTCACTGAAAGCTCTTTCAGATGTGCTAAGATCAGTGCTCAGATACATTTATCTGAATACTTCTAGTGCACTAAATTAACTTTGCTTGGTTCTGTTGACATGCCTGGAGTCATATACTGTGGATGGTAAAGAATAAAGATTGTCAAAGGGATTATTTCAAAGTGATCATGTTAATTAACAGTCCAATGATTAAAGTTCCTAAATACGTGTTTTTGTTCCTGGCCAACATCCTAAGGTTCCAGGTAGAGATCAAGACCTTGAGCTTGAAGGTAAGCATTCTACCTCTTTTAAAAGAAGTGGAAGGAAATCTATGCATTTGTACTTGAACAATACTTGAATACTCAAAGTTTCTCTTTTACTGGGTGTCAACCTACAGAAAACAGCTTGTTCCTCCCACCTGCTAGAGACTAGGTGAGGTTTTGAGTTCACTAACACTATGAATACCCAACAGTAAAACCAGATGCTAGCCTCAGTTTCTAAGACTGCATTTTGTTGATATAGCCCAAAATGCACTTGGAAAAAAAGATGCCCCAGCTGGAGGCATTCAAATATGTAAAGACACAGCTCAGGAAATCCAGCTTTGTTTTATTGTGTGTAAAATCAAGTGACATAGCAGTACAAATAGCAGTGTATCTTTATAGTAACAAAAATAACTTCAGCTTGAAAGCCTTAAAATTTATCACTGAATTCTTAATAGTTACAAAATTCAAAAGCAGTATTGTAATAGTTCAATAGATAGAAAAATGGTAAACAGGCATCTGCTGGTGTGTTCAGAACAGTCTGAGATGCATTAATCACAATATACCTACATGGCACAGCAGTAATGTACTGAATAAGTTAGTCTGCCATCTCCTCATGTTCTATTTACAACAGCTTACCTGAAGGCTGCGCAAGGAAAGTATGGATATGTATAAATCAACTGAGGTGGATTAAGAACTCCAGTTTTCAGATAATTGTAAAGCTAGCTGGTAACAAACCACTGAGGATGCTAGATAAATAACTTAGCTTTGCAGCAAGAATCTTAAATTCTGTAGTATGTAATTGATTTAAAAAACTTAATGGCTTACTAGATGTTTAAATTTGGTCAAGAGGCACTTATGCAAGTTACTGGCATATTCATCTCTTCTATCCAATACATCAGTAATTTAAGGAAAGTAATCTTCTACAAGATGCAACCCAAAATCCATCCCCTCCACCTGATGTCTGATAGAAGTGGTGTAGAGAACAGGAGACTACAGATAAAGAGTAACCCTTTTGGTAAGTCCAACAATAGTATCTTCTTTATCTGCACATACTGCTCTGTATTCCTATCATTTAATCTTGATTCATTTGGTGTTACTAATTACTAAGGAACAAGAAGAAATTAGGTTTCACTCTGATAACAAAGCTGAATTGTAGTGTGTAAGAGATTTTAGTGCACTTCAAAGGTATAAATCTAACTCTTCTGTATTAGTCAGTTGTCTCTTGTCTGAAGAAGCTGCTCTATGTGGGGAACTTCTGCAGTAAACCATAATGCCCAAACCCTTCAGCATACTGTCTAGCTAGCACACAGTGTGAGATTAGTACAGTGCTCCTCCTCACAGCAGTGTTCAACTCTTAATTGGCATTTTAACTTGATTGCACAGGAGGACAGGGCAGCTTGCATCTAAAAGCTCGAGTATGGCAAACCCCCTAATCTTCTTTGGCAGAAATCCTATTTCCTTTTGAAGTGGGAAGCTTCTGTGCTACAGAAGAATCTTGTCAAAGTTGAGGCTCCTCCAGTTGCTTCCTTAAGTAACTAGCATTAGTCCTGTCCTCCTGAAAACCATGGCTACTA
Organism: Rhea pennata; assembly: GCF_028389875.1. Classification (NCBI taxonomy): domain Eukaryota; kingdom Metazoa; phylum Chordata; class Aves; order Rheiformes; family Rheidae; genus Rhea; species Rhea pennata. The sequence goes on from NC_084682.1 coordinate 4,531,370, forward strand.
TAGGATCATTTCATGTACCTGCAGGGAAGACCTTAGAGAAGCACTCTGCTTAGGGGACTAGAATTTTACTACTGTCAGTTACACCAGAGGAAAAAAAAATAGTGTTTACCACAGGTAGGAACATGCACTCCTTCCAGACAGCCTGCTCAGGTCTAGTATTTGCTTCCTTGCTTCATATCCAATCTATGTCTCTCTCCCTCCCCAACCCTTCCCCATCCTCATGATTGATTAGGACATCATAGATTGTTGCACAGCCTTCTGCAGAGATTGCCTGGTCACCAGCAGCCGCACCACTTCTTCATTTCTTTTTGTCAGCCTCTTCCTTGCTTGGTCATGAGTTACCATTGTCATATCCCAGCCATTCACCTAGAAAAAGAATATAAGGTGCTTCAGTAGTCACAGATGGAGCAAATCTTGACAAAGCAGGGCAAGCCTGATGCACAGAGGCAAGGTCTGAGGCTGTCCCACCTCTGGTGGGTTCCCTTAGGCTAGCTAAGCCTGGCAGCTCTTCTCAAAATCCAGGCAATGGAAACAAATGAGAGGCATGTGCACAGGCTCACAGGAGTCTGGTTACTTTTTCCACTATGTAGTTCTATAAGAGTAGTTAACTGATGTTTGGCATACCCCCCACAAACTGCCCTGGAAAGTACCTAGAAGACAGTACTTCACCCCAGCAGAAATTTCTCTGCAGTACACACATGGGTACTGAATTAGTACTTGTCTTATGTTGGCGTTTACCTGCATGATCTTATCTCCAATCTGAAGCCCTGCAACTTCTGCTGGGCCTCCTTCAGTCACCCTCGTTACATAAATACCCTGGAAAAAGAATGAAGCGTTCATTTACTACATATGGAGGCATTAAATACTCAAAGGGCCATTTTACTGACAATGAAGAAAAACTTTGTAGTATATTATTGGATTCTAGTAAAAAAATAGGTTTGTGTGATGCTGGAGAGTAAAAAAGTCACACAAGAGCTAACGTCAAGACAAGCCTGTCTGCAGATGATTACATGGCAAGGGAATAACTTGTCAGCCATGTGAGATGACAAAATACAGATGCATGTGAGTATGTGCAGCATTTTGCAGAGATAGTTGCTACTGAAAGCAAAGAGCATCTGACCTTGTCAGTCTTATCTTCAGAGAAAGGATTCTGAGTAGGGTCCTGATCAATGCCACCTCCAATGCTGAATCCTAGAATCAAATTGTCACCTTGACGAAGCTTGTGTATTTCAATTCTTTGCTAAAAAGAAAAGAGAATAACTGAGTATTGTGATCACTGGAAGAAATCTTAAGTCTGTCTCAGAAACAGACACACAAAAGCCAGTTAAATAGTTCTTTCACAGAGATGCTGTAAACCTCAGTTAACTCTACTAGAAAATGACGTATCACAGCTTTGGTTAGAACAAGAACTACATATCAAGTCTGTGCGTGCCGTTTGCAAGCAAACGGCTCAAAGTCCTCGGCAGAGAAAAGTATTACATAGCATTTGTCATCTACAAGTGACATAACCTTGGTGCTGACTGCAACAATTGGCTATAGAAAATTCTCAGCCCTGCCATAAAACTGCATGCGTTTGCAAGCTCACCCCAAGGGTACTCCTGCTACCATTTAGCCAGGCTTCTAACCTAGCCAGTGTTTTACTGCTGCACTGAGGACCAGGGAGAAGGCATTAAAAACTGAGAGCAGCTCTCCTTAAACGTGAGTCAAGGCTTGCTAACTAGCAGTTATTCACATCTAGATTCATCTTGCTTTTTGTCCAAGTGCCTTGTGTTCCTGTGTAGCCTTGTCAATGGAAATATTAGCCTGTTGTTAGTAGAATGCTTCTTTTTAGATACTGTAATTATCTTTTTTTTTTTTTTTTTTTTTTTGGTAATCTGAAGATAGGTAAGTTCCTTGCTGACTAAAGAACACAGGGATCTGACATACAGTAATCTGTAGAGTTTAACTGCCACCTTGTAGGAATTTCTGAGCCAAGATAAAGAGCCAGGATCTTGAACTAGAAGAACACCACTCAGAAGATGCTTCTCAAACTTCTGCCTCTGTCAGGAGCTGAGCTTTCTGAGGGGCAGCAGGCTCGGGATTCCAGTAGGATACAAACTGCTTTGCTAAACGAAGACACCTGGCACATCCTCAGGGACATCTGCTCTTCCATCACTAAAAGCAGCACAACATATTCCCGCTGGGTCAACAGTCAAACCACCCAAAAGGGCACTTTTATTAATTCAGTATTTTAATTAGTGAAAGAAACAACACAGAGATCCTTGCTATATTCTGTTTTTTGATTAAGGTGTAAAAACTCTGCTCTCTAAAATCCAAACATACGAGGCAGGTCTCTACCCTGTCTATATCACACTGCTGCAGAGGGCACTGAACGAAGCACTCAGCCAGCTGCTCCTGCCACATTACCACCAAAACAACGTAGGAAAACATCAGTTTTTTTGTGCAAAATGCCCTGTACCACCCAGGGGAACAGGCCGCTCGGGGAGAGGCTCGTGTACCGGCACGTAATAGCCGCTTGTGCCTCCTCTCCAGCCCTGGGAAGAGGAGCGAGGCCATGAAAAGCGGCACAAGAGGCGCCCGCTTCGGAGGCGCGGTGTCACGCAGCGCCGCCAGAGCTCTCGCGGGCCGAGCGGCTCCCCAGGGGAAGCGCCGGGGCCCGAGTAACCGACAGGTCCCTTGACCACCGGCCCGGGCGCCCCGCGGGATCCGGGCGGCGGGGCGCGGGCAGCCCCCGCCGGCGGCAGCGCCAGGCGCCGCCACCGCCCCAGCCCGGCCCCGCCCGCGGAGGAGCCGACTGCCGGCGCGGGAGGCGCCCCGGCCCCGCGGAGTCCCCGCGCGCCGCCCCCGCCCCTGGCTCACCACCACGGCGGTGACCGGCTGCCCCGGCACGTACGACATGGCCGCGCCGCGCCGCCGCCCGAACAAAGCGCCTCGCCCGCCCCGCCGCCGCCGCCGCCGCCGCCGCCCCGCCCGGCCGGCCAATCGGGGGCCGCCCCGCCCGGCCGGCCAATCGGGGGCCGCCCCGCGCGACGCAGCCACCGCCCCGCGCGGCGCCGGAAGCCAGGCCGCTGTCCCGGCGGCCCCCGCGCCAAGATGCCTGACAGGAGCTTCCGGCGGCGAGGCGAGCGGCGCGGCGGCGGCGGTAGGTGAGGGCGGCGCGGCGGCGGCGGCCGGCGGCAGCGTCCCGCAGCAGGGTGCGAGCTGTGACGGCTGGGCCCGGCCGAGGGCGCCGCGGAGGAGCTCGCCGCTGTGGATGAGAGGTACGGGCCGGGCCGGGCCGGGAGCGGCGGCGGCGGCGGCTCGTTACCGGGGGCGGGAAGCGGCGCCGCCGCCGCCGCCCAGCGCGCGTCTGCTCTGCCGCAGGCTCGCCGGAAGGGAGGCGGTTCCCGGAGCGGGCGGGCGGCCATGGCCGCGGCGGCGGCTAAGCGCGAGGGGCCGCAGTTCATCAGCGAGGCGGCGGTGCGCGGCAACGCGGCGGTGCTGGACTACTGCCGCACGTCGGTGTCGGCCCTCTCGGGCGCCACGGCCGGCATCCTCGGCCTCACCGGCCTGCACGGCTTCGTCTTCTACTTCCTGGCCTCCGTGCTGCTCTCCGTGCTGCTCGTGCTCAAGGCCGGGCGGCGATGGAACAAGTACTTCAAGTCCCGGCGGCCGCTCTTCACCGGGGGGCTCGTGGGGGGGCTCTTCACCTACGTCCTCTTCTGGACTTTCCTCTACGGCATGGTCCACGTCTACTGAAGCAGCCGGGCGCCGTGTCAGCCGCCGGGCTTCCTTTCCCGGTGAAGCGGGAGGACTGTTGCCAGCAGGGTCGTCGACACCACTAGGCCAGCGTACCTTTTAAACCATTGTTTGCTGCTTGTGTTGTTAATACCGTCAGTAAATTATGCCTGAGTACAAATGAATCGGTAGCACTGTTCTGATTAAATGCAGGGTGAAACATCACTTGGACGTCTCCTGTGAACGCGTGCGGTGGTTAAGGGATGCCTTTTGCCTTTTGTTGCAGTTGCATCTGTGGGTTTTGGTCACCTGAGCACCTTGTTGCCCCTGCATTTTTAGGATTAGAAATGCCAGTCGTCTTCGCTTGTCATTTTGCTGCTTGCTCCCGCTTACAAAGACTGGTAACACGTCACCCTAAAAATAATCCACTGACACAAGGAAGTAGTTCACAGTAGTATGTAATTAACTGTACATAAAGATTTGGTACAGAAGTATATTTGAGTCGCTAGTGCAAATGTTATCTTTCGTAGTTGCCACATGTACGCTCTATAAATAAATGCCATTTTCATGGGTACTCTGTGCTGTCATACACAAAAGTCAGTACATAATATTCTCACAAGTCAAACACTGCTCTGTTTTGAATGCCCTTGTGTCCAATGAAATACAGGCAACCAAATGAGGAGTACTGTATCCAATTAACTGCTCGCTCAGTCTGCGCTGAATATGCCTGTAAGACTGTCAGCATTTTCCCCAACTTAACAGTTTATTAGTGTGGTTCCATATGTCCCTGGCAGGAACTGAAGGAAAAAATTAATCACCTACTATACATGTAACTTCTCTGCTGTAGAGGTGATCCTGCAAACAGTGTTTGATCAGTAGATTCAAATGAACGACTCCAAACTCTTGTACAGCATCCGTGTTTTTCCCTACGCTTCCCTCTACAAACCTGTGTTGCTCCATGTGGTTCTTTGAATTGGTCATTGCTTCACCAGAACCCTGTTTAAGATATTCCCTGTTTATGGTATACAGAGTTATCTTTACAATGTAAGGTATTAAAAAAAAACTTCACTGAAAAGTCAGGTTGTAGCAAAATACAAAAGGTAGATTCAATACTGTAAACATTGCCACAATCATGTTACCTGTGATCTTCTGAAGGAAAAAAGATGGTCTAGTTTTTGATTCCCTTGGTAGTAAATTTTGACAGATTCATGCTATCAGAACTGTCACTTCTTGCCCATTAATGGATATCTTTTCCACACTTGTGCTTTTCAAATACTTTCTGAACTCTTAATTACATTGCTTAGCATAAATGTTTATCACCAAGGGAAACTGAGATTTACATGGGTAAGAAGTTACCTAAAGAACATGACAGAGGAGGCTTGGACAGCATTGCCCAGAAGTGACAAATTTTATTGCTCTACATAAAACCTCAAGGAAAGAAAAATCAAACTGAAGAAGCAAAGAAGCTTGAGAAGGAATCTGATTGTTATGTTTTATAAAAAGTAATTCTGTTAAACAGAGGGTATAAAATAAGGAAATGCTTTAGGGAATTTCAGTGGAGACTGAAGCCCCTGAAGATTTCAGTCAGGAAATAGCTTATGTTGTCTAATAAGAGGGTGTTGTTTTGTCAAGTTGAACCATTAATTTCAGAAGAAAAAGGGCAGCTTTGTGTGTTATGATGAGCTATTCGGTCTCTAGGAATTGTATCTAAGCCTAATGGTGCTCACAATGGTGTTCACCACATGTTTCACCATCTAAAAATCATTTAAACAGAATTCAACGTTGACAGTAAAAAAAAAAAAAAGTGCTATTTTATTGGTATGGTAATTCTCATAGCTCCAACCAGTGCAGTCAGTTACACGCACACTGATTCATGTTTGTCTACAAGAGAGACTTTGGCTATGATTATAGCATCAGAGGTACACAGCTTATCCTAAGTATTTTAAATCCAATGTTTAATTCTATTTTCTAGTTAAATGTTTGAATAGTTAATCAGTATTTGCATCTGAACAGGAGGAGGAAAGCAAGTGGACGAGATTGTGTGCAGTTTGCTATTGCTGACTCGGACTCAGAGTTTGCCATTGTTAACAGAGGTGAGTTTTAATTTAGAACCAAACTGTTGCTTGGGGTAGCCACTTCAAAGAAGTTAAAGCAGAGGTGAGCGTGGCTTTTTGTTTCTATTTGTATGCAATATGTAAACCACTGCAGCAGCAGGAGTCCTTGAATCTTGGTACACAAAGGAGTGAACTGAAATACTTGGGAGTCTTTATCATGAGGACTCCTAATTCATGGTGACTTGGTGGCGTTTACAGAACATTTGAACACTTTGTACCAAGCCATGGTGCAGAGGCTTTAAGTGAAAGGATTAGGATTTCAGAAAAGACAGGAATATTCACCTACAGCCTTCAGGAGCTGGTGAGTCAACTCCTGTCAGCTCAAGCAAAGGCCAACTTTGAAAGTAAACAGTGTTGTTATGTAAGCATTTTCTCCTCTTACAGTACATAATACATTCACAAAATGGACTGCAATGAGACTGTGCAACAGAGGTGAAGAACCATTCTTCAAAGTTGACAAAGCATTTAGAAAGTGGAGCTATGACTTCTAAAATTTCCTTCTGTTGGCACATTAAAAAAAAAAAAAAGTGAAAAGTCTGTTTTAACCACCAGACCTCCCCTTTGCAACCTCTGCAGAAGAAAGGAACAAATACAGTGCAAAGCAACCAAGCAGCTATGAAAAATGGCAGAAGCATAAAGACCCCAGTCAAGATCTCCTCCCACTACCAGAAATTGTAGGTGATGCAGAAAGGACAATCCCATGCCAACAACAGCAAATGAAACCAACCACTAAACAAAGAACAGGGAACCAAGGACCATCTCCATGCAGATCCTCTCAGTGCCGTGTTGCTTTTCAGCACGTTAAGCCCTTTTCCTCCCACTGTCAACCACAAAAACATCTGTCCCTGCCTTGCTTCAAAATATTCCTCTGCCTGCTGATACCTTTTCTGTACTCTGAAATGTTGGTTCTCTGGGTCAATTACGAGTGGAAATCTGGGTAGCAGATGAGGTAGCTGGGACCCAGACATGGCTAAACTGGTTCTCCATTCAAAGTTGTGGCAGGCTCATTCTCCTCTTGTCCAGCCATTCCTAGGAGAGATGAGCAGAGCACCTTGTTGCAGCTGTTTTAAGGGCTTTTCCTGAAGGAGCACTTTTTCTAGTCCTCTCGGTTATACAAACACAGCAGTGCCTCCTGAAACATGCCTAGTCAGCACAGGCATTGTAGGATAATGAGCCCCCTTTCCCTGGGCTCTGTGAGCTGCTAAACACTGCATTTTGCTGCACTTCCTGACATGAACAGTCCTGCTGCTTTACATCTAATCTTGGAAATAAAACAAGCGAGAGTTAGGAGCTGCGGTTACAAGCCAGTGGAGCAGGAGACAGGTCAGTTTGTGGTTTCCTCAGAACGTCGGTGGTGTTTCACAGTACTGCTCTTTTGCACACAAAAGCAAAGCACAGCCACAGGATAATGCTGGTTACTGACATAGGTACAGGTGTATCTATAAATAGATATAAAACCATTCAGTTGGTGTCTTCCTTTTCCTTTTATAAAAACCTTTTATAAATCCATAGTGATAATACAGCTGTTGCAAGCTCAGGATATCAGAGAACATCTGAGGGCAAGAAGAGCTTTTCTGGAAGGACATTTTGTCTTCTCTGGAAATCCTGAGAATACAGTAGATCTGATCTGTGGTGTCTCCACCGCCCAGTTCCACACCTGCGTAGTCTTCCTGGAATACATTTCCAGCTAGCAGGCCCATCCCTGTCTACAGCCCACCGAGCTGGTCTGGGCTCTGATTTCCATTATGAGTAGGGCTACTTAATGATTTCCTAGAACTGGACCTGAGGAAACAAACAAAGATGATAGTAAAGGCAAGCAGACTACCTTTCTTTCAGGAGGCAATCTGGGGAAGAGCTCCTCAGCCAGGCGTCTCGCACCTTTCCACAAAGGCAGTCACCCTCCATACAGCTGAAGCTTGAGTTCCCAGTTTCATGAGCTCTTGGAGATGCCCCAATTCCATCTGCAGTCATTACGGACTGAGAATGTGAGGCCATTTATAGACCAAACATGATACAGCGGCTTCCCTTGTTCCCCAGTTAACTACATCAATAATTAGGGAGGGAGGGAATAACTTGGCTGAACTCATTTGGAGGTGTATAAATTCCTGGAATTGAATGGTCTTTTTGTGCCGTTAATGTTTGCTGCAGTTACCATATCTCCAATTCCTATTAGTCATAACAATAAAGCTATCACATGTAAACACAAAAAGCAAGTCTCACTTACTTTACTTCCTCATACTTTTTGCCTCGATAAAAGTTACTCTTTTTAATCAGATACAGCAGCACCAGGTCACAAAAGAAAGCTCCCTGCAAAACAGTGGAGAGAATTTGTCATGTCCTGTACCAAGGAACAAAATCATCTCCTGTATGGCCACCGCTGTATCTTCCCCTCCAAACTCACCCAAGCTGCACAACCTTCAACAGTCTTTTCTGCTGGCTAGCGTGCTGGGCCTGCATATATTCACATTCACTCTAAGTTCTCATTTATGCATTTGAATCTATCTTTTTCACTAGATGCTTAAATATTAGGGTATTTGCATTGTGTTTAAGGATCACTTTAGCCAGCAAAAACAGTTTAGGCGTGCTGCAGTACAAACATTCTTCATTTCTCAACTCAAGCTTCTTCAGTCATTACTTGCTTCTGCTGGGAAAGCCATTGTAGCCCCAGACTCAAGGGTGAACTACTACATGCAGGATAATCACAGGCAAAAGAGCTGATGTGTAATTGAAATTAGAGGGCAGACACTGAGAAAAACTGCACTCAATGTATTTGATGGCCTTCAGCAGCTAGAACTTGAGCTTATCACAGTCTTCACCATGTTTGCTCTTGCCATACTAGCACCGTTCAGTTTCTTTCACTACATGTTTTACCTTTGAAGTAGAAAAGGAAGTGTTTAGATAAAAATTTGAAATGAATATTACTTAAAGAAGAATAACTTGTAGAAGCTGTGTTTTCCTCCATGAACTGTAATTGTAGGGGTACATTAACAAATGCCTTTGAGACAGGACAGACACACTGACTGAGTAACGACAGTACTAAAAAACTCTTTGGGAAAAGGTATAACAAATTATCCCATTTCATACTTCTAACATCCAAATGACAGATCTGGATCCCAATACATTACCTTAAGGAAGTACATTAACTTACCGCTCCCATGAGAGCAAGCCCTGAACCAATATTGATAATGGTGGGAATGATGTTAAATTTACCCGCCTGAAAGAAAAACAGGTCATGAAGTATTCAGCGGAAGAACAACCCAAGAATAGGTTTAAGGACATGGAGTTATGCAAGAGAAACTACTTAGACCTGTGGGTGTGTTTCGTTAGCAAGAGGCAGGCATGGCTGTAGAAAGTTAGCACCGAATATCTTTGAGGCTACAGGTTTGTGTTTGTCTCAGATCCAACTGCCTGTGGCTTTATTTCTGAGCTTGCATCATTCCTGGATTAAGCTTCTTTTTCTACAATGAACATGCATGGAAGAGTCTCAGGAGCACCTTTACCTCTGCTGGACTTCACATGAGCCTGTTTTTAGATATACGAGGTGCAGACTGGTGCCCTTTACCTCATCCACACTCCAGGTCATCTCCTTCCTCACGTGGAGTTAGCGCTGCACAAATGAATGGCAAGAGATCTTCTCTACGACAAGCCAAAGAGGCTCTTCTCTACGACAAGCCAAAGAGGCTCTTCTCTACGACAAGCCAAAGAGGCTCTTCTCCTGCCAGCACTGCCTTTCCACTCAAAAATGTCTCCCCATTACTTCCTCTCCAGGCTCGGAAATATTCTGGCCTGGGACCTCACCTTGCCATTCACCATCACATCAAAGCGGATTCCATATGCTTTAATGAGTGTCCGGTAGTCGACCCCATTGGCATCCTGGTAATACTTGGCAAACCTGGAATTTAACAACATTGATTTTAACTCCATCATCTGCTCCGTGTGCACACAAACACATCTGAATTCACTGCACTGTTCAAACAGATCTCTTCTGCTGTCAAAAGCAGCTTTAGCTTACAAACTTGGTCCAAACATCAAGTCTCACTGGGACACCCAGGTTGGGCACTTCTCAAAAAGGTATTTCATTTCTAGTCTCAGCTCAATTTATCAGAAAGCCACTCACATTGGTAACTGTCTACATGCAGTTAGAGAGACAGAATTAGATCTCTGCTAAACCAGAGATTTCATGGCTTGGGCCTGCAATGAACTGGTTAGGAATCAGATAGGGGAACAGTGGTTAACATCGATTACAAAGGGTCTGGCAGAAGTCACAACCAGTCTGTTTTCAGAGCTGGAATTACAGCACAAGTGTCAGGAGTCTGATGCTGGCAGCACGTGGAGGATGAAGACTTGGGCAGGGGTGTGGGAAGCAGGGAGCTGGCCACGTGCATGCTGCTCTCCCTCCCTCAGCTGAAGCCACGTTTGGCCAGAGGCACTGCCTGGCACGACCTGATCTGGTTCTACTTCACTGCCGAGCTCTGATGCCCCGGAGTCGAACCAGCTCTGCCCAACTGCATGTACCACATCACGTTCTCCTTTTTGCCTACCTGAAGTTGTACCCAGAAGAGATGGATTTTTCTGAAAACTTGTTATCCAGCCGGCTAAAAGAATAGTGAGGATTACATTCAGACGGAGCTTTATCAAGATCACAGTTCCATTCAATCTGAATTCCTATCACACCACCCTTAACAAAAAGAGAGACAATGTGAGTTTTATAAGCCTAGTTCAATTCTTGTGTCTTCAAAATTGTCAGCTCCTCAGGAAGGTTTCCCCTAGAGACAAGAACAGAAGCATTTCTAGTCACAGACACGAGCATATACACTTCTGGATCGGCAAAGTTCATGCTTATGATATTAACCATATTATTCTACACTAGTACTACCCTATTTTTTTCTGTACTAGTATCAGAGAAAAGTGTAACAGTGACTTCCTGACACTGCCTTCACATGACCCCAAACTAGCCTAAGAGGAGATTTCTCATCCCAGGGCACTTTCATTCATTCATTAAGTGGCTGTAACATACTTCAGTGAAAAAGTCATTCTTTTGTAAATGGATAGAGACCAAAAATGCAGAAGCCAGCATGAAGCCTGCCCTCTTCTCACCCTGGAATGCCTCAGATGGGCTCTGTTCCCTCATGTGCTACATGAACTGGGTTGCAGCCTGTTTGGCACTGCAGCCTCAGTCCTCCATGCAGAAACATGTCTGTTTCTCTGAATTCCCGCAGAGGAAGCTTCGCAGAGCTCCTCTGAGCAGGAGGAGCCCCACTGACCTTCCGGAGTTCTTTGTGTCTAAACTGTTCTAGTAATGTTAAGATTAATCAATCAGCAAACCCTGCTGGCAGAGCAGTTTTTGGCAGCCCTGAGTAACAGACAACTGACCTGACCACCTCTTCCACAGCACCAGCAACATCACTTTGCCTGAACAACTGTTCCCATTCCTGGGGTTAGAATAAATGGGATTCAGCATGATTTTAAGAACCAGCATCTCTCAGCTGGCCCCCTGAGCCTGGATGGGCAGCAAATTTCCAGGCAGCCAGCAGTTCAGCAGTTTTCCCCAGGGCCGCCCAGGGAACAGTACAGCCAGTGGGCAAAACGCACGGGTTTGAGGGGTGCTCCTACCTCCAAGGCCATTTCCTGGAAGTTGCTCCCGGCCCATCTGACAATGCTCCCCAGGAGGAAGATAGGACAGTAGGGATGCTCTGCGCTGTAGCGGCAGCTTTTCAGGTAGGACTCATTGCTGGTTGCCAGCACATTCATCCTGCATGTGGGGAACAGGGGAAGCCATCTCATCTCCCTCTTTGCTTGCCTACACAGCTGGCTTAGAGAGCACAGCACCCCCATGGCTGCAGAGACAAGAAACTCCTCCAATATTCCATATGCACAACAGCATCTTCCACCACCTCATCACCCTGTGGGCCTTTCTTCTGTTGGACTAGGGAACACAGCCTGCTCATGTGAAAAAAAGACCTTCAGGCCAGATGGGTGCTTGGTCAGCTGAAACTGAGTCAATGGATGGACTCATCTGGAGCAGGCTGCCAGGGTGCTCCAGGGCCATTTGGTACAATGTCTTCTCAAAGATGGGAAAAAAAAAAAAAAAAGATACTGGAAATGCCTAACTAAGCCTAGCAGAGTGGCAAGACAACACTCTTTTTCTACAGTTCCTTCTTTCATTCATTCAATTAAGCCAGAGCTGCAGCAGCAAATGCAAACAAAATTTTAAGTTGGCATTTTCCCAGCCTTGTCCAGGTGCCTTCATTTTTACAAAAAGGAAGAGAAGGAATAACTGAGAGCAAAAATGGCTGGTGAGCCTGACTTTACACTAGCTTGGAACAGATCTTGCTCCTTAGGAGCTCCCCCCAGGCCCATCCTGTGCTGTAAGAGCCATTACAGACCTTATTTGGTGAGGGACAGCCTCATCCCAGCTGCTGATTTCCTGAGAAGCTCCCAGAAGATTGGTAGCCTTCCCTCAACCTCCAAGCCCTCATTATCTGCTTGCTTCTGCACAGCCTGAAGCCAAAGGCCTCCTCCTGCCTTAGAAGAGGATACATTCATTTCCCCACCCCAGCACTCAGGCAGGGAAGGACGCTGGAGCAAACATATTGGCTCTGTGATGGAGAGGACTCAGGGACCTCTGAGCACCCGCACTTACTTGGAGAACTTAAACTTGGGGAAGCGGATTGAGTTCTTGATGTAAATGGTGAAGTTTTCTGCACTGGCAAGAAGAGGTTTCCTGGAAGAGAATGGCTTGTTATCTGTTTTATGTTTGTACCCTGCCCATGTGTTTAAACTGGGATTTCCATTTAAGAAACAGCTGAGTTTTATCCTGTGATGCTTCCGCAGGGTGGACCCTCTGGTCAGGGTTTAGGGCTTCAGCAGCCAGACTGTGTGGCCTCCACAGACCAGTCCTGGCTGCCCCCACCCCTGCCAGCCATGCCACTTGCACCCCTTTGCCAGTGAGGTGTTAGTGAGGAGGATGCAGGTTCGGGGTGGGGGGTGCAGAGAGCTGGACACAGCCCTGGGACTGCCAGCTGGCAAGCCAAGCAGAGGGCCAGTCCTCCGTGCAGAGCTCCCTGCTGCACCGCAACAGCCAACATTCAAACAAGCAGCCAAGCAGTGGGAACCCAGAAACAGCTCTGGATGACACGCAAGCCAAAGCAACGCGAGCTTGGAATCAGCACAGGATGGTCACATACTTGGACTTGGATCTTTTCTCCACAGGGCACCAGGCCAGTATCTCACAAGTCCCTCTGATGTTGTCCCTGTCTTTCAAACAACGGCCAGTCTTAACCCCTGCAGCACAGATGTCACAGAAAGTCACCAAGAGCAGCCATCTCCTCTCTGTCTACAGGTCAAATGAAAATCAGATGCTTTTCACTGCTACCCTAAGCCCTCCTCCCCACTGTGAAAGGGCCTCTCAACTGCAACAATGGCCCTCTTGTTGCTTCTCTGAGCAGCCTGGGGTGCTTTGGCCCAGCCACTGTGGCTTAGCAGAGCTAAAAACAAGGCAATCTCAATAAAAGACAACAAAGAAAATAAAGCCATTGCCACATCCTCCTCTTACTAATGGTGGCTGATATCCAGCCGATGTCTCTGAAGGAGCCTGCCTCTGCCAGAACCAGTACAGGAGGAAGGATCCTGTCCTTACCATTGCCAGCCACCACTGCTTCCCCTGCTGGGCAGTCCCCATCCGTGTAACACAGGGCGTCGGGAATGCTGACACTCTGCAAAGCGGAGGAGAACAGAAGTGAGACATGCAACAGGGCACTGCACGCTGGAGGAAAACTATCAGTCTTGCTGCAGCCCCCAGGAGGGATCACTGCACAAACCAGCTGCGGAGGTACCCAAGTCGGCAGGAGCAGAGAGGGCAGGCAGCTACTGAGCCGCCTGCTGAGTAACTGCAGCCACTAGAGGACAGACGCATCCTGAACAACAAGCTGCGCTCTCAGCCTGAGCTACACCTGTGCTTACAACGAGACAAGTCAATCAGTGCTGCACGGAGATGCTCCCTGGACAGCCAGTGTCCTCCTCCCCCAGGCTCTGGCCCATTCTGAAACAGGTAACCACAAAAGGCATTTAAACAGGTTTAGCTCAGTTGGTTAGAGCGTGGTGCTGCTAACACCAAGGTCATGGGTTCAACCCCCATACGGGGCTACCCTGAGGGTTGGAGACCTCAGGTGCTTGATTTGGAAGGTGCTAAGCACCCTCCAGTGTCCTGAAGGTAGTTAAGCCTGAAAGTTCAGCCCTTCCTTAGCAGTTATCTTGGACAGTCTTTTTTATTGTTACTAGACTCAGTCACCTCAAAGTTGTTCTCCCACGGCCTTTTCTGGCTCTAAACAATCACTCTTCTCCATCACTCCACCTGGGCAGAGGTCCAACACCCTTCACTAAAGTCAGCCAGACTCTCCACAGTCAGCACCTCTGGAGATTAAGACAGCTGAACTGCCCAGCTTTTCAGTAACCCGCCCAATTTCCCGTATTGAGACGTTACACTACAGAGAAGCAGCATCTGCCTTTCATTTTCCCTGTGTTCACTGCTCCCCAGGTGTCAGTTCTAACCCCATTTTTAGGAGCCTGGGGGCCAAGAAGCTCAGTTCTTCCTACCTCAGGACACGTAGCTTGCTTCTGGTTTGGGGTCACAATCAGGTTCGTCATAACAAAGAATACGTTTTCACCCTAGAATAGACAAAACAAGGCAGGAAGAATTAGAAAGTCTATCTCGGTCTTACTCTTTTACCTGTTACAAGGAGAATGCAGTTCTATGCAGAACAGTAACATTTCCCTCTCTCGTGGTGCTTTTCAGGCTGAACTAGAACAGCTTTGTTTGGATGAGGCTGGATACTACCAATGTCACCCACAGCGGGGGAAGCTCCGACACAGAGAAGTGCAGTGATTCGGTCATTCACTCAAAAAAACAGCTGAGGGCTGAGAACAAAGAGGGTTTCGGAGCATCCCAGGCAAAGGTGTTACCATCCACTAGATCATGCTGCTTCTCTGATACAGCTGTGAGCCTCCTGACAGGCACACGGAGAGTCTGATCAGGCAGCCTCGGCGTGAGCGTAAGAACACGCAGCTGCGGCAGGTCTCTGTGGCACAAGGGCTCTGCTTCGGAGGCTGCGTTAACGTGTGATGGGAATGCTGAGCCTTGCCTCACTGGCTGCTTGGCAACCGCGTGTCCTCCTTTTCCATGAGGACACAGCGACCGAGCAAGGCAGAGCCGCAGGTACTGGTGCTCAGGCAGGGTCACACAGGCTGGCACAGCTGCACCGGTGCAGGCCTGAGGTCACACCGCGAGGCAGCAGGGCACGGTTCAGGTGCAGGTTTGGTGCAACACCACAGTTGCACGATAAAACGAAGCCGAGCGCCTCTAGCACGGGCCGTAGTAAAAGGAATACAGATCTTTTTACCAAGCAGCTGGGATGACTGGCCAAGACATAGACATTTGACTGTTGTTTTGTCCCTAAAAATCCTTGTTTCTGGCAGTGTTAGGCTTCCTTTGTGTTCACGCAAAGCCATAAGGTATGTGCTGACACCTGTTCTAGGGCTGTCCTTTACACATGCACAGCTTCTACCTCATTCCTTCTGCAATTTCAGCAAAAAGAGTTACAAAAGTGCTTACACAGCTTCCTGTCAATAACCAGCCGCCAGAGTTAAATACAGGAAAAACAAGCCTGAAGGTGGCTGTACAGTCAGCAAGAAGGGAGCGAAGGCAGCTTACCGCATTACTGGAAAGAGAGGTTGGTTCTCTCATCCCTTGTCATTCGGAAGTGAAACGAATGCAGAAATAAAACGTGTGCTTTTACCACCTCCACCGCGTAGCAGGCACATACAGGAAAGGGAGGAGGAAAAGAGTCAGCAACAACCTTGGTTACAGCACTTTGCTGTAGCTACAGGAACACTGTAGCTGGGATTCTTGACAGCCCCCAGGGTGGTGGGGAGCCTGACACACACCGAAGGGACACACATGGTCAATAGAATCAGCCCAAAAGACGGGTCCAGGGTGCTGCCCACAGCACAAGCAGCGAGAGAGACCCAACTCCATTCACGCAACCAGCACCGCCATCCTGGTGCGAGGCAGGACAGCCCCAAGCGTCTTGGGCAAGCAATCCTCGCTCCTGACAGAAATCAGCAGCGTGTCAAGCTCTGCCAGCCATCTGCAACACCAGGTGCTGATATGAGCGAGCACTGGGCAATAAATATGCCAGATTAGAAGCAAACTCTGGACCTCAGACATCACCAGGTTGCTTGGAGTAACAACAGGAAATAAGAGGTTTCTGCCAAATTGTTAAAGAATGAATTAAGTCTAGTCCAAGGAAGCAATGAATGATGGATTCATCAGATGAATCCCTGTTCTGCGTTAACCCCAGAACGCCACTGGTTCATCCTGTCCAAGGGTATTTTCAGCCCTCAGTGGTAAATTTCAGTAAACTGAGTGTCTGCAGTTTCTTCTGAAGCAGCCTCTTGGAAAAACCCTTCCAACACAGAGCCCTGCTTGTTCCACATAAACATCACAGGTCTCAGGTTTCCTTTTGCAAGAGTGGAGCTCTGTGTTCGGCGTGCTCCCTTTCTCCCCACTGCTGTGCTCTGCAGGGGGTGTATTTACCCCACACCCCACCAGAGCTTTGGGAACGCAGGGAAGTCAGTCCTCAGCAGGAGGGATGCTGCACTCAGCACTGCTACGCCAAGGAGAGCTGTCCACCCCTTTGTGGAGGAGGCAGGGTTTCTCCCAGACCTCGCTGCTCCTGCTCTGCTCCCCAGGTCTCTCTGGTACCCACCAGCCCTCCCCCCCCCACCTTGACAGCTCAGAGTCCTCCCTCCTAAGTGAAATAAGAAAGATCATGCTGCAGCTGACAGATGCAAGTGACTTAATATGCTGAGAGCAAGCACTCAAATATTCCTAAAAAGCCATATGAGATGGATCTTACAGATGATGCAAGACAGACAGCAGACCAGCAGTAATCAGCACTTAGAGAAAGAGGGCTCAGGGGATGGCCACAGGCACATCTGCTGCCCACAGAAGTTGTTTTGTGTTTTTGTGTTCTAAGAGTGCCCAAGGTGTAAGTCGCTGTGGTTACTGGGGTTGGGGCACAGCAGGGCAGACTATAGCAATAGCAGATTCAATATCATTGCCTGATTGCCCAAACACATTCAGATTTATGCAGTTATTGTAGAAGAATGGTGCTGTAGCCAAGACATCCGCTTTATTGAGAATGCTACCTGGCTATCTTTATTCAGTGCCTCACACTACGAGGCCTCCCAAAAAGACAACATACGGTAACAAGATCATTGCTTGAATCACAGGAGAAACATCAGATAAGTTAAAATACTGGCCAGCAACACCATTTCGTCCATGAGTGTGCACAACTGCCACCTGTTTTCTTCACCAGGGCTTCCATGCACTTGAACAGAGTGCTCCAGGCACCCTCAAGCACGCTGCACAGCAAACTCTGGACTGAAATTTGGTCTGCAGCGAGGCTTTGTGCTAAAATTGGTGGAGATACAGAACACAGATCCACAGATCTGAGCAAATCCAGGCAGCAGGAGAATGAGGTTTTATTCTTCTGCACAGTCAAGCAATTTGCTCAGTTTAGAGCTCTCTGTTCCCTGTCATCATAGGACCCTGATTTTTGCCTCATACACTTCCATGCACACATGATGGATACTAGCAGAGAAAGCACACACACAAACAGCCTGTGGCAAGCACAGCTGCACAATTCCTACTCCAGAGCCAGGCTGCATCTGCTGGGATCTTTTCTCCTTGAGCAGCAGCCATGCATCTCACTTTGACCAAGACAAGGAAGCAGCAAGGCAGATTTAGACAGATATTTAAATCAGCTTCCAACATTCAAATTGCATCACATCTTATTTCCATCTCCTACCTCCTCTGGGCTCCCCTGTACATGCCTGCTTTAGCCCAGCAAAGGGGGCAAGCAAATGCTTTGCTCATATGAGCAGTCTCCCTCAAATCCATGGGACTTCTGCTGAAAAGTTTTGTTTGCTCAGTGTCAAGGGCCTTTATGAGAGAGACAAGGCTGCTTTGACACCTGCTGGAAAGACCTAAGAGGAGGCACAGAATTGGTCTCTTGTAGCCCATCTCCTTTTTATTCACAAGAAAGGTCTCAGTAAGCCACTTCAGCCTTCCCAACAGCAACCATGCTGGAACACATCTTTCCAGCCGAACAGCAGAGTTGATAGCAGCAGGGTGATGCTAACCTGTGGAGGGATGACATAGTCTGCAACATCCCACAGCCGCTCCCCCAGCTCGGAGGTGTTGGTGAAGGCCACCCCTTTCAGCTTGGTGATGACAGAGCTCTGGAGGGACGTGTCCGTGTCCTGATAGCCTTTCTTGACAACAAAAACCCACCTGCAAGGAACACAGCAGGCAGCAGCATTAGCAAGAGTGAACAAGTGAGCCAGAGAAGATTTATACCCTGGTCAAACACCATTCAATGGCAAATCAAAATACACCAATGACACCAAACCCCCTGCAACTGCTACTCCAAATTTAGGATGAACTCTTTGACACAAGCTGCACTTATCTACAGCACAGGAGGAAAAGTTAGGACCAAGCCCACACATGCAGGGAAAGGCAAAACAAATGGTCACAGTGGATAAAACTAAGCCTGGTGCAGCTCTGTCCTGTGCTCTGCCCAGTGACCTCCATGGAAACAGGGCAAGGCAGGACAGGGTCCTCTGCTCTCGAAAATGAGAAACAACATGAGCTTTTGCAAATTGCAGAAAAGAGTTTGCCTGGTTTCACAAATAAATGACTCGTTTTACAGAAGGCCGTTAGGCTGCCAGTCCAGCAACAGATCTTGACAGGGCAGATGCAATTCCAGAGAGCGAGCTGAATATTAGGAGCAGAAGTCTGCAGAGAGTGTTCATGGCCAGATAGAGGATCTTTGGTATATAGGTGCAACAGTAACAACAAGATTACAGCCTGGCCTCTACAGCAGGCAGGGCTTCTCCGCAACGCACTTGGAGAGCTGCCTCCTCCCTGAATGGTCTGGGAAAAGGTTTTTCTTGCTCTTCCCACAAGAAACAACAAGAACTCCATAGCACAGGGAAAAAAAGCTCTCCATGTTGAATGAAATACCTCCTGCACAGTACTGCTAGAGTCACTCACCAGGACGACAAATCTGCAAAGATTCCTGCAAAAGCTACAAGGGCCAGGGCAGCTTTCAGGGGAGAGCAGGGCAGCCGCCCTTGCAGATGCAGTTCCCCCTTGCCCTGCACTGACCTGGCATGCACTACTGCTCGCAGAAAGTGAAAGCGACCATCTCTGGGGCTGCGTAGCGCTCGCAGGTGCTGCCCTTCACCCACCTCTTGTTGACAAACCTGAAGAACTTTCTCTACTCTTGTGAAGTCTCCTGCTTTTGTGTTTTTCCAAGAACACTGTTTTTCTCCCCAAGAAGACTCAAAGGCAGACCCCTATGTTCTCCTAGTGAATCTGAGAGGAAATGGCAGCTGTGTCCAAGAAATGCCTTGATCTGGAGGGGGCTGATGATCACAACTCCACAGCCATCCTCTGAATAGGTACTGGTGCATGATCAAGCAGTCAGACAGGCCAGACTAATGCTCACCACCTCTATGAGTAAGGTGCAACTCCTTCAAGGCCAGGCAGAGAGCATCAGTGATGGTGCCAGAGGCTTGCTGAAGGCACTACACGCCTAGGAAAGGAAACAGCCTGCATGGCCGAGGCAGTCTCTGAAGACTCAGGATCACTGGTCACGCTATAGCCTTCTTGCACAGAGGATGTGTCCTCGGCATTCTTATCTACAGGATTCCTCCTTTAGCAGCTAACAGCATGCCAGACTGCTGAGACTCCACCTTTGCCCAGCTAAATAAGCAGGCTCTGGAACTGTACAACTTTCTATAAATAAATGCAGCAGGCATAAATGACTCTTCTATATTTAATCACTGAAAACACATGAGGAGAAAAGGGATTCAAAAGCACAGACAGTGAGGATGAAGATTTACAGATCACGTTCTGAAAAACCTCAGAAACTCAGAAAGCAATCACACAGATGTCAAGGAGGCTGGATAATTCCAGGTCTGAGCCCGCAAGCTGCAAGGACTATTGCTGTTTGTTACGTGTCAGTGTGCCCAGCCTCTTGCAGAACTGGGCTTTTTCTGACCAGTGCTCTAGCTACCTCCATGTCAATCAGCCTTGCTCTGAAATAAATGCAAGGCAGCTGACATTCATGCTGCCTCATCCTGCACACTCCCAGCTGCTGCAGCCCATTCCAGTACAGGAATTATATACTTTGTTCTTGGTTCCCTCCCATATAACTTGAGCGTGTCAGGCATCCATGCAGACAAGCTTGCTTTGTCCCAGGGTTCAGCAACTGTGGCCATAAATGCTATTGTTTCTAATGATTCAGGTATTAAGGTTTGGCATCATTCCCACAGAGTACAGAAATAAAAGCCTAAATAATTCATTACAAAGCCACAGTGCCATTTGATCTATTTTTAACCCCAACCTAACCTAATCTGAAAGGCAGAGATGAATCTAACAACCCCTGGCAGGTGAAAAGTCAGATACATGTCTATGAGACATTACAAAATTCTGGTTTTATAAATAAAAATGAGCATTTGCATTAAAATCATAAACCATAGCAAGCCATCACTATATATAGAATATCTTACACTAATCTTGATCACAACACAGCAAGCAATCACAACTGCAGCAGTATATTAAATGTATAGTTGATTCTTACCCCACCAGATAAGCCAGGATGGAGAGCTGCACAACTCGGTAGAGAATCCCCACCTTCTTGTTCTTTGCAATAACGTATTTCTCAGTTTTATAATCAAAAAGCGATAGAAATAAACCCTTCCAAGCCACCTGCCCCATTCTCCCAGCTCGCTCTTTACTCCTGGCTGGAGCAGACAGCAGCGTTTTGAGCTTGCATTAGCCACACGTGCTCTGCACAGAAACCTGATACTCCAATCCCTTCAGAGCAAAGGGCCGATCTCCTCCCTCCTGTCAGCTGCTCTCCAGCAGCAGCTCTCAGGTCGGAAATCAATAGCTGCGGTACAAGACAGTCTTAGCTGCTTTGCAGCTAATTCATCCTCTGGGAAAACCCCTGCCTCAGTTTTGCTCGTATGCTTTATTTTTTCCCCCTCAGCCACAAAATGTTAATAATGAAAGCTACGGTACAGCACTCAAGGTCACAGAGCTATAGCACCTCACTGCTGAAGCCTTCCTTCAGTTTATATGATGGTAAAACACCTGTTTATATTTTTAATCTCTTAAGTGTTTACACAAACAAAGGGAATGTGTGTTCTTCCAAGTCATCCAAAATATTTTCTTGGCTACTGTATCTTCCCCTCACAAAATTAACAGTTTAGGAAACTAACAAAAGCAGTTTTGCACGTTAAGGCCTTAACCACCCTGCACGTGGTTAAGGGATCTGTCACCACCATGTCTCATCAAAACACACAGCGAGTGCTGTGTTAGGTGCATCCAGATACAGAACATAAAATCTGATGAAATACCAAAGGGAGAGAGGAGCAGATTTACCCCTCACTGGTGGAGGAGTTGTTTACTTGACAGTAGTACAAGACATGACTCCTAGTCCAACTGAGACATTTCCGTGTGCAAGGAAATGATCATTACTTAAATTGAGAGGGATGGCTACAGCGTCTCCTGGCTAAGGAAGGAACATTATGAGCTCTGAGGAGGAAAATGAAATAGGCCTGGATCTTCCAGCAATCGGGCTAAAAGTTAACATACCTCGTCACGAGAAGATCCATCAGCAAGCTGGGGCCTGGCGCATTTCCTGTATGTGTGCACTGATGGCAGAGGTCTCTCAGGAGCGTTTCTGGGATGGGACTGCCCAAGAGACTGCATCTATTAGAGAGCACCTTTCAGAACCGTGAAGCCTTTTGCTGGGCGTAATTTACAGGGTTTGCTATGTTCAAACACAAGCACCCAACCAGCTCATGCCCGAGCGCTGTGTTAGGCATAAATGGCAGGTTGGGGCAGCAGAGGCCTGCTGAGGGGACCTGTATGGAGGAGGCCATGAACTGCTCTGTGTCTGTCATGGCTGGGCCCAGCCAGCTCCAAAACTGGTGTAATACCCCACCAAGCACCAGAAGCGCAGGTAGAGGAGCACACAGGACCTTTGTGCGGACAGATTTAAGAAAGAATGGCAGGCAGGAATAAGGGGGCATCACTGAGGACGTGGCTGGAGACATGATCTTGGAAGAGGCACTACACACCAGAAGATGCACATGTCTGAGGGCCTGGGCAGCCCACACCAATGCAGGGACACTGAGCAGCAATGAGAAATGGAGGAAAATCAGTAAATAGTGAGGAGGAACAAACAGCATCATCTTACACACACCTCTCCAACTTCCTGCACCACCCAGCACCTCACTGAAGGAATTGGGACAGCATAAGCACAACTCGAGGCAGAAATACAGTCAATTAAGACTAGTAAGGAGGGAGAATCAGCAACTGGCTTAATCTGAGTCTGGAGAAGGGAGAAGAAAGGTGTTTACTTGCCTTTTTTTTTTTTTTTTGACTGTTTCCTTTTTCTCAAAAACTGAATCAACGATTAAAAGGTTGTGTTAGCTGACAACAAATTATGTACAAATTCGCTGCTGTTCAGTCTGCAATGGGAGTGCCTGACAACGGGAGCCTGGGCTAGGTCAGGACCAAGAAGGTTCTTAGGCATGCAGTCAGCATCTGGAACGTGCACTTGAACTCAAGCCAAGAGCGAGTCACAGCCATCTTCTGAACATGCAGAAAAACACTGCGTTATCAAGGCTGCAAACAGTGCAGTGAAGTTGTTATTTGCTCTAGCACACATACCTGTTCCATATGAAATTCTCTTCCTAGAGACAATCATTTCTGAGTATCTCAGGTTCTGTAAAAATTTTATCTTTCATCCTCCCTAAATTCCATCCCAAACTTAAACAGATTGGTCAGATTTTTAAATGAGTATGAGGGAGAAGTTTACTCCAAATCACAGAAGAATCACAAAGGGCATAACAAAGAACAGAACATTATCCTCAAATATCCCTCATTTTGTCTTGCAGCCATCCTTAGATCCTCTGTCTACAAAGTGAAAGAAACTGCATAACCTTTCTCCAGCAACTGCAAAACTAGAACATAAGTCTGCCTGTGCCCTCCTTTTAACCCAAAGGCTGCAGTGCTTCCCTCACTTCAGCCCTGCGGCATGCAATTGTTTCAGCACATGGATCTTTAATGATGAGATCCCTAGGGCACGTGGACTGCTAAGGGACACCCAGCAGGGACCCAGCCTGGCTCACTCAATGTGGCTGCAGCCTCCAAACTCTGTTGGCATCGCTGCTGCTTGCCATGGCTTGTGTGCCCAGTGCGAGAAGCCCCATGAGTGCCCCAGGTCCCTGGAGGACGGTGCCTCCCACTCCCACATGCTCATCTGGCCCACTGCCATCTGCTGGGGCTGAGATACCTGAGAGGCCATCCTGACCCCTCTGGCTCAGAGTTAGCTCCAACTCAGCCCTGAAACTCTGCAGCTGCCCTTCAGGCTCAGAGTAGGCAAAGGGCTGATCTTCCTTACCTCTCCCACCCGCCTTGACCCTCCAGGCAGCCTCTCTCTGTTTATCTCGCATCACTAATCTCGCAAAAAAAATTTGCCGCTCCCAAGCCCCTCCTAGAGCCCTCTTTCTCACTCAAGCAACTGTTAAGAAGCAAGACTCACAGTTACACCCTTCCTCAAGCAGTATTTGGCCTTTGAATCCACCCCTCCTTACCAGATGCTTATACATCAGACTGCCACTTGTAACCATCTTACAGTTCCTCTATTTGAAAGCCTGAAGCCCGAACAGAAGTTTTCTACATTTAGTAACCAGAGAAAACAAAACCCTTCATGAAAGCACACTTCTGTGCGGCTCAAGGAGACCATGATGGCCAACCAGGCCAGGAATGAACAACAACGAACAGCAGGCTCAGCCTGTCTTCCCCAGTCACCGCCCAGACCTCAGAGGCGAGCAGTGCAGCACTGGGTGCAGGGAGACCTGCCCAGCTCCAGAGCTGCGTTGAGACAGCAGCATCCTAAAGGAGCCACCAGCCCTTTTCCCACTCAATCTGCTCCTAGGAGAGATATTTTTGCAAGTACAAGCTCTAGGTGACAGCCAAGCAATGTTTTCTGTGATCACGAGCCTGGTCCCAAAAGAATACCATTTGCTTCCTGGCCCTGCTGGAATTGCTCAAGGAACTATTCTAAATCTCAAGTATATCTCACATATCAAGTTGCCCTATTTGCTCATGACTGCTTCCATCATTGCTCCACCTGCACAGAAAACATCCAAGCTCATGGAGGACCAAAGTATCAGTGGAGTCAACTCAGGCCTTGGTGGTATCAGGAGAGCTCCCTCTCCATCCCTGTCTCTCTTAGAGCCACCTCCTTATCTCTCTGGGTGACTGCACAGACTAAAACCATACCAGGAAACTTGCTAACAGTTAAGTAGTGTGTTGCTGTCTGGCCCGCTTTTGCTTAATGGCAAAGAGCTAGGTCTGCTATGAGTTTTTGTAATTATTTTCCAGGTCAATTAATGTGACAAACGATTTCCCTAGGTTAGAAAAAAAGTGCTCCTTACTGTAGGAAATGTTCCTGTTAAAGGTTTGACCTGCAGATGTCAACAACATTTGATCACTTATTTAAAAAAAGAAAAAAAAATGTAGAACTAATACTTTTCTTGGTTTTTAAACTCACCAAGTAAAATCAGTTGCAATAACAGTTTTTAAATAACAAGTTTTGTTTTCTATTAAATGTACTCCACAATATTCTGAATGTTGTGCAACATTCATGCTGACAGTGCTGTTGGAATGCTCTTGAAAGTATTGTTCTTATCAGATGATGGTGTGAAGCTTTTCACAACCTTATTCTTTATTGCCTGGATAGCAAGATTACTGGTAGGTTTAAGTTCCCATGGGTTATTCAAACATAAGCAATTTCATTCATGCTGTTATGGAGTGGAGCAAGTAAATAGCACTCCCCCCCTCCAAAAAAAAAAAAAAAAAGAAAAAAAAAAGTTTTCCTTAGTTGTTCATGAGGGACTGGAAGGCTGGATCTCTTCTGCAACATATCTTCCTTCTTGAGTCCAGCATTTCGAATTTCTCATGGGAAAAAACAGTTCTGATCCTTTCCCATGAAGGTTATTTACTCAGTCTGGAAATTCCCACAGAAAGGATTTCTCCTTCAGTACTGAAGTCTTTTCTTCATTCCTTACGCATCACACCTGTATATAACTCCTCACTGCTCACAGTAATTGCCTTCTCAGTATTCACATGTAGCCAGAGGATACACAGCCCTTGTCTGCCCAGACTGCTACTCATCTATATTTCTCTCCATCTGTCAGTAGCTCTTCAGTATTAACAACATTATCTTTAAGTCATACCCAAAAGAGACCACGCATTTTCCAAAATGACAGCAGACAACTCTGGCCAGGACAGACAAGGTCCACAAGCGCCTGCTGGAGATGCTCATTTTAAGTACTTGTCTTGTTCATTGCCAGTTCCAAATGATCATCTTCCAGGCGTTAATTCTCTCAGTGATCCCCACTCAGCCCTCTACTACATGATCAAGTGCAAAAGAAACACTGTCTCTCAAAGGCACAAGAGCTGATGTAGAAAATGCTGAGACATTTAAGGACTGGAAACACTCCTGCAGCAAATGCCTGAACGATGCAGACACACAATCCTTTACAGATAGGCACCA
The DNA here is from genome assembly GCF_028389875.1 of Rhea pennata. Taxonomy (NCBI): domain Eukaryota; kingdom Metazoa; phylum Chordata; class Aves; order Rheiformes; family Rheidae; genus Rhea; species Rhea pennata. The sequence continues at coordinate 4,556,907 of NC_084682.1, forward strand.
GACCAGCTACTGAAATAGAAAGGAGGCAAGGAGCAGAGGATGTAAGTAGGAGGTAAAACAATTCTGGTAAGGAAATGATCAATGCAAAAGGCAACAGTTAACTCTGTTCCTTCCCCCGCCCCCTCTTTCTCATAGCACCATACTTCCAGGTCAACAGCTAATGAAAAAAACAAGTTGATGAGTTGAACAGATAGAAGACAGCAAGTTGCTCTTAGACTACAGCGTATGCATACTGAAACACATACAACATCAAGCATGCACTGCTTTCTGATGATGATGGGTTTACTTGCAAGAATAAGGAAACATGCACGCAACCTGCAAGGAAAGAAATTCCCATTCAACTTCTCTTTTAATCCTTGATATGACTTTGCAGCATATATAACTACATTACTACTTCCCAATGAAAAATTTACAAAAATGAGCTTCAATTTTTGTCATCCTAGCTAGTACTCCTGGTTCACATGCCCTTCAATTCTTCCTTGTTTGGAAAACAAAACCTTTTTTTCAAGAGTCTTTGGAAAAGCATTCAGACCTTCTTTAGAAAGAATTCCTTATTTCCCAGAGAGGGTTGAACAATAGATGAAATCAGACAGACGGGGAACATGAGGATTAATAATCCATCCTTAATCCTAGAGGCTCCTGGAAAGTGAATCCACGGAAATATTTTTTCTGTTGTTACATAGAGAAGCTTCCAAATTTGTCCACAGGAGCGAGACTTGGAAGTGTGCCCAAGCTCCTGAACATACTTTCTCTTTGGTTCAGCTCATAATTTCTAGAAGAGCAATTTTCAGATATACTTTTCTGCACTGCTTCCCTGCTGTCTCAGCAGAGATGCTCATTTATTACAGAACGAGGAGACACTAAAAATGTGACTCAGTTCAACAGCTCTCAGCTTTCACCATGGCTCTACCCTTTAAATGCACTCCAGGTTGCTACCCCAGGTCTTGAATCTCGTATACAGTGTGCAGGATATTCAATAAGGTTTCATTGTCATCAGTAACTGGAGCTTTACCCAGTCCTCTCCCCTAGCCCAAGAAGTGAAAATGCTTGAGGAAGAGTACTAAAGAGGGGGAAGAAAAATACAGCAAATTAATGAAATTGATCCATCATGCCCTGTTCTGTGAAAGGGCTGGCACTACGTCAAATAAGAGAAGTGGAATACAAGTGCACATAAAAACATCATTGGGAAATTGCGTGCAATAAAAGATGGAACAACAGCTTTATGCAATACTGTATTGCAGTTTTGACCTTCTAAAGCCAGCCAATAAAAGCATCAATAGGGAATAAAAGGAAAATGTTAAATCAAAGGCCTGAAAGCCAAACATTTTTAATAAAATGTGTGTTCACATTAACTAATGACTTAAAAGGCAAAAACCCATTCTTGAATACGCTTGACAGATCACCTCCATTAGTACATTAATGCCGCCTTGCCAATATGTAGCACTCCTGACCTGGAAGATTGCCAAGCAGGCTTAATAGCTCCACCAGTGGCTGCATGCCTCACTATGAGTGCTGAGGAGACACCTACATCCCCTTTTGCCAATGACAAATTTCACCATGTAAACATCTTGGAGCTGTAGACTGAGGCTTCTGCCCTTTCCTCCCCCAAATTACCAAGTAGGAACTCTTTCTGGTCATAAGAAAACCTACATGGGACACAGATCTGACCGACAGAGGAAAAAGACTTCATTAGCAATACCCTTAACCAACCTGCCTTGCACATAACCTTGCCTTAGCTTTGGAGGCTGGTAGTACCCTAAGTCAGTCACACGTTACCGTATCAAGAGACTTGTGTGTCCCAAGCACGCCCAGAGAACAGAGCCATGGCGTGGAGTGCAGTGGAGTACGAAGATGCTGGAGCCATTTTAGGCAAGCTGGCAGTGTTAGAAGCTACCTGCTTGCTGCCCCAGAGTTCATTCACCCTGTTATAATGAGAGACAGGAAATTTCTCTTTTGAGCTGTAATCTTATTAGCCTCCAAATAAAACTGCCCCAACAGACTCTCCAGGCTGGCAGAGCACTTCATTGTTCTCATCTGACACTAATGTCAGCACCTAGCACTTAACAAAGAACTACTTTCTTGATAAGCTTTCCTGTAAGGCAGAGATCCACTTTACTTACTTCTGATGACCATCAGGCCACCTGCGCTCCCACAGTTCAATACATGAACGGGTCAGCTTCTGAACACGCTGAAGGAACTACAACTCAAGGCTTGTGAATCTTCCTGGCATAGAGGAAAGACATAAGCAGCTGTTATCACTCCTGATTAAAACAGCATTGCAAAATAAATCCTGTCCTCCCCTTCAAGGATACAGTTAACAACCTATCAGTTACCATCTACAAACCTCCCACTCCTTGACCAACTCACAGAAAAAAAATAGCCTTAAGTCTGGCCAAGTTTGGCTAGCAGAAGCTAATAGCCAAACCTGGAATGACCTGGAGCCAGGCACGGACTCAGACTTAAAATGGCTTGTGTGATGGGATGCGATGAGCAATAGGGCAGCACCCATCAATGGGCAAAGAAAAAACAAACCAACCAACCTCATCTGTTCCTGCTCTCCTGCACTCACCAAAAGCACCGAGAGTCATCTCTCCCTGACACCTGGATCCTGAACAGGCTGCTAACGTCTAACCCTGGCTGGGGTCAGGAATTTAATCACTCTAAACAAGTCATTTGCAAATCTCTCATCACTCAGGAAGGTGGCCTAACTGCCACTGCCAGAGTGCAGTGAAATCAGGGCTATAGAGCAAGGCCACAAATGTTGACCAGACTTTTGTACAGAGCATTTTATTTGAAATGCTGACTGTAAATAAATTTAGAAACAGAAAAAGCAAAGCTTCCATGGAAACAGCGTAAGAACCTAACTGTGGCTCAGATCATTGCAAAATCTTGGCAGTCTTGACTAATCCCTTAAGTGCAATCCAATTACTGCAAATGTGTTTGGCATTTACTATAGCAATTGTAAAGAATTAAATGGTCAGATGGCACTCATCAAAAATTACAAGTCACAAAATCCTACAATGCATTTAAGAAAAAAAACATCTAAAAAGGAAAATGGCATGATCCACTGCAAGACCTGACCTCCTTGAGAGCCATCAGGGATCAAAAGGGATCCAAGTAATCAACGATATTTAATTCAGAGAAGAAACTAGAAAAGATGAAAGAGATGACAAGATTGGCTGAAGGAGCTGAGCTTATTTAGCCTTGAGAAAACTCTCCTTGCAACTCAGTATTCTAGCACAGGCTTCTACAAATAACATCCACTCATTTAGTAAAGTAACCAAGAAACTGCCTACAGCTTTTCTATGCCCAGACTTACCAAGTACTATCTGACTGCAGGGATCTCCTGATGTTCAGAGCAGCCAGGACTTCAGCCTGAAACAAAGATGATCCGGAAGGGGTGATGGGCTGAGTGACTGCTAGGGAAACGGACATACAACTGCTGGTATATTGAGGTCATTTCACTACAGCACAACTGTCCACACCAAACATCACTCAGTACTAGAATGACACAGTCAATCTAGTCAAGACATTCTTCTGAAGCGGTACAGAGCTCTTAGAACAGAAACAAACCAGACTTAGGTAGTTCTTTGGTTCAAACAAGATTTTCCTTTCTGAGTCTTCATCTAGGAAGTCTCATTTTCTCAATCCTTGACACCTGGAAACAGGTTTGGAACCATTCACTCTGCATGCAGCTCCAAAGAGCTTTATAACCAGCCTTGGGAAAGAGACCTATAGAAATTCAAGCTAGCAGAATAGCTGCAGCTGCTAACTGACCTGAGTGACAGCACAAGATCTCAGCACCTCTCCTGCACTGTTTTAAGTGATATAAAAGCCTTTTATTTGTTCGATAATACCCTGCTCTAGTTGTCCTTACTTTTGCCCTAAATATGCAGGCCCATGTGCTTGACAATTTCTACCCATTTTGCAGCCAAACTTAAAGCTAGAACATACCCATAGTTGAACCACCTGCAGAATGGCCATCTCATCATAAAGGTCATCTCAGTTATAGCCTTAAAACAAAGTATTAATAGCTCTGCCCAGGTACTAAACAGAAATTTTATATGGAAACTTTAATGCAGGCCACAGCATACTCATTAACTTCAGTCAAAGATAGGCAGCATCGGTTAGGCCAAGGGAGACATAGAACTGTTTTGCTTTCTGTAAATCTGAATGAAAGTCTATGTTTATTCTACCACTGTGTGTAAAAACACATTGGATTTGAGAGCTTCATGGCTAGCCAAATAAGACAGAAATAAAAAAAACTACATAACTAAGGACAGAGAAAGCCTGAGAGAGGAATATTACAAAACAAATGTTCTTGTTTTTTTGGGTTTTTTTTATTATTAAGAAAAAAGAATACAGGGAACATTGATAGAAGTATTATTTTTTAACGATCATTTCACCGCTCAGGAAAGAGAACATCCGGTACTGGCTAAAGCCAGCCATGTTGTTCTGCTATTCATCTTTCTTCCTGCAAGCTGCAATTACTGATAATCCACAGCTGAAAACTTAAGGTTGCTCACATTCATCTTATGTCCTCTTTCACTGCCATCAGGGTGAGTAACAACAGGTCCTCCACTTAATTCAAACATGGCTACTTTTCCTGGGCTGCTTTGAAACAGGTATTGCTAACCATCCCAGCCTGGGGAACTATTTAATGATACAAGAAGAGTTTATCTGAACTGGTAAGGAGATCCATGAAACATACATTTACAAGTGACTCAATCAAGATTTGAAAACAACTCAAAATGAACTGGTAAGGAGATCCATGAAACATACATTTACAAGTGACTCAATCAAGATTTGAAAACAACTCAAAATGAAAAAGCAAAAATGAGATTTTAAGGTAAAAGAGAAGTCTCACCACCACATGCACTTGTGGTTCCAAGAATCAGATACATCAAAAAATGTTCTACTGCCTTAAAATACATAAATCTTTATATACGTACATGTAGATACATAGATGCACAAAACATTTGGCTCTACATTTTCATTAGCAATGGCTGAATGGAAAGCCTCTTCTATCCATTTCTATTTCCATCCATTCTGAAGCTATTTAGTATTAAAATTAATTTAAGAATGACTCAGCATCACAACAACAAAGAATGCAATCCAATACATAAACCTCACAGGCTCCAAGCTGAATTTTCACTAGTATATCTACATTAAAGCAAAATCTATCATGGGGAGTCTAGTTGACTGGTACCAGGTAGTCTCTTTTTAACAGGCAGCCAATTCAAAGTAAACAAGCAGGTAACCGGATTGCCAAGAAGCACAGGGCTCCCGTGGTCAAAACAGTGAATTGTAAGAGTCCTAAGATTTTGAGTCTTATAGATCTACCCCAGCTCAAGGAATATGATTTGTTTTACATCTCAGACAGGTATTAACTCTGTCATTTCCACAGAGCCAGTGACGGGAAACAGAGCTTTCTGCTTTGAATAGCCTCATCTTCCGGAATTGTCTTCTTGCTCCATCATATTTTTATAGTTTCTTTTGAAAAACCCACACTGGAAGAGAAAAAGATAGAAGAACTTATCAAATCTTCACATATGCATTTTTTTCTTCATTTTAAAAATTAAAATTCGAAATTCTTCCCTCTCAGAGTTGCTACAAGTGAATAGCGAATGCAGCCTGTATGTGATTTCTGACACAGCTGTAAGCCTTTACCATTTTTCAAAACCCTTCAGAACGCCTAACACTTCATGACACTTAAAACAATCTGCAGAACACTTCAAAATAGGACTTCAACACACCTAGGCATGCAGAGGAGTTTCTTTTCCAGCACTACTAAAATGCCTCCATTTGTATTCTAAAATATAGTAGCTAAATAATAGTTTAAGATGAGAAGTGAAAAGGAATGTTTTTTGCATTTAAATAGCATGAGAAATTAAGAGGTTATACTGCAATGCTCAGAGTACAAATTTGTTCAAACATAAGACACTGAGGCATCTAAGACAGAGGTCTTAAAATGGTATGTAGCAGAAGTCCTTCAGTGTGTTTAAAGAAACCTCTTTTGTAATTAGAGAAATCTTAAAACTGTTATTACCTTTTAAAAAAAATCTCTATTTTATTGTGTGTTGACAATACTCACTTTCCAGAGGAGCAGAATAATGAAAGCCAACAAGAGAAGGCCACCAATAGAGCTTCCTACGATAACTGGCAAGGGATCGAATGCTTCTTCTTTCAGCAAGATAAGAGCAATCTAGAGCAGAATCAAGATCAACTCAGCATATACTGAAGGCCAACTGTTTTTTCTTGGCTAGTTTTTAACTGAGAAAGCTGTATTATTTGATCTTACATTTAACCTTTCAACTCCAACACTAGATGCAGTCTTGCCCTACCTGTGCAGTAGGTTTTTCAGAATAAAGGGCATGTCTTCACCAGGCAAAGAGAGGGAATTTCCCTGCTGAAACTCCAGAGAGGACAGGGGCTCTCTGTTACCACAGGTGTCAGATGATATCCAGAGTTCAGTACAAACCTTCAATATTTTCTTAGTACATGCTAGCAAGAATCCTCCCTTTGCTTTCATCCCACAGTCCAAAGTAGGATTCCACTAAATTCAACAGGGGAACTTGGAACTGTTTGCTCCAGAAGATCTAGGATTTAACTCTGGAATTTAATCAATTTTCAGATAGCACATCTGGATCCCACTTGTCCTGTCCTAGGAAAAAGGTCAAGTGACCTACTCGGTGCTCAGATACCTCAGCATAATGATTCTCTTCTTTCAGGCCCAGATACAGTTTTCTGTCAAAGGTGATTTTCCCAGCGACCAGCAAATCAGTTCTAGGTTTTAAGAACTACAAAGAACAGAAAGAAGGTATCAGTCACTCAACCGCCGTAACACCCTCGCCAGACTGTAAGCGCCACCCGGCCCGGCGCCGCCACCGAGCTGCTGCTTGTGTCTGGGCCTTTGTACGGCACTAGCCGCTTCCTCGCTCGGCACCGCGGCTCGGGCAGGGCGGCGCCGCCGCCGCGCGTTACCTGCCGCGCGTCGCCCGGGGCGAGCTCGGCCGCCACGGTGACGTTGTCGCCGTCCGCGCTGAGGGAGCAGCACACGCGCCGGTACCGCACGTCCCCGGCGGCCTGGAACGACACGGGAGCGTCACGCAGGGAGGGAGGGGAGCGGCCACCCCCTCGGTACCCCGCCGCGGGCCGCTTTCACCACAGCGGCGGCCGCCCACGTCGCTCACCGGCGCGGCTGCGTCGTCGCCGCCGCCGCCGTAGCGCCGCAGGCTCCACACCGCCTCCTCGCGCACGCGGCACGCTGTGGAGCGCTGCAAGGCAACGGTCACGCTGCGGGCGGGGCGGGCGCCGTCCTCTCGCCCCCCCCCCCCCCCCCCCCCCGGCAGCTCTCGCGAGGTTTCGTTTGAAACGGAGGCGGGCGGCGCGGCGGCCCCGAGGCGCGGCGGCCATGCCGCTCCAGCCGCGCCTGCTGCGCACCTACTCGCGGCGCGGCGGGCAGCTCCGCCCGCTGCCGCCGCCGGACCGCTGGATCTCGCCGCCCTGCGACCGCAAGCGGCTCTTCAGCTCCACCTCGGCCGCCTCCAGCGCCGCCTCCAGCGCCCGCTCCCCCTCCTTGGCCGACTCGGACGACCCCGACTTCTCGCTGCCCGGCAAGCGCCACCGGGAGCCGCCCGGCGAGCGCCCCGCCCGGCCCTGGCGGCTGCGGAGCCGCCGCCGCGGCGCGGCCCGCAAGGAGAACCGCCCGCCGCCGCCCGCGGAGGAGCTCACCTCGCCCTCGCCCTCGCCGCCGCCGCGCCGCCGCCCCCGCCGCCGCCGCGAGCCGCCGGCCGCCGCGCGGCGCCCGCTGCTCTGCAGCACCCCGCAGCGGCCGCCCGCCGCCGCCCCGCAGCGCTCGCCGCCGCCCGGCCTGGCGGAGCTCAGCTCCGTCCTGCTGCTGAGCCCCGAGGACGGCAGCGCGGAGCTCTTCTCCCCGCTGCCGGGCGGGGAGGGCGCGGGGCGGCGGGGGCAGAGCCCGGCGCCGCTCGCCGCCTCGCCCCTCCGCCTGGCCCCCCTGCGCAGAGCCTCCCGCGCGGGCCCGAGGGCGGCGGCGCGGGGACGCCGGGAGCCGCAGGGCTCCGGGCCCGCGCGAGGAGCCGCCCCACGCCACGGCGCCTCGGCTGAAGGCCCCTGCGATGAGCTGAGGGGAGCCGTGACGAGAGGCAGCTCGAGGCACCCGCCAGGCCAGCTCACTCCCGTGGTGGTGTTGGGCCCCACAGAAGCGCCAGTGCGTTTGACTGGCGTGCGGCTCAATGAACAGGCGGATGCTGAACTCTCCTGCCAGCAGCCGGTTTCTCCTTTAGGCCTGCCAGGAATCTTGGAGAAGAAATATAAAAGCAGCAAGGTCATTCCTGGAGATGGAAGTACCTGTAGAAAAGCTTGCATCAGTGGCTTCAGCTCTAGCCGGTGGGGCAGACAGACAAGGCTCCGCCCGAAAAGGCACAAAAATAAGAGACAGCAGCAGGCCAACAACTCCCTTTTCAGACCACAAATGAGGCAAAGAGGGAAGAAGAAGAAGAAGAATGTTCTGGAGATGTCTACAGACGTAAGAGACAACAACTGTTCTTTCCTCAATAACTCTCATTCCTGGGGCAGGGTTCGAGCATCTTTGTCCTTCCATAAGAAAAAGAAAGTTGCCACAGAAGAGAGTTTCTGCAACAGCATCCTTTGTACGCCTTTGACAAAGTCTCAGCTTTCAGCGCCCCAAATAACCCTATCTGCTGATAAGGCCCAGCGCTGTACGTGGTCTGCTTCCTCCATGGCCCTGCTGGCTCACAGGAATTCCTGTTCTGTCCTGGAGATTATGCTTACAGATGCAGAGAAAGTATATGGAGAATGCCGCCAGGAAGGGCCTATCTCTTTTGAGGAATGCATTCCTTTAGATAAAATGAAAAATTGCCAGAAAATTGGGGAAGGGGTGTTTGGGGAGGTCTTCCAGACGCACAGTGAGAGAGGGCCTGTGGCCTTAAAAATAATTCCCATTGAGGGGCCCGAAAGAGTAAATGGTGAAGCTCAAAAGAGTTTTGGGGAGATTCTACCTGAGATAATAATTTCAAAGGAACTCAGCCTTCTGTCTGAAGAGTCTATGAACAGGACTGTAGGGTTCATTAGCTTGTACTCTGTGCACTGTGTTCAAGGGGCCTATCCTAAGCACCTCCTGGAAGCCTGGGACAAATACCACGAAATAACAGGATCAGAAAATGATCGACCAGACCTTTTTGGGGATGAGCAGCTCTTCATGGTTCTGGAATTTGAATTTGGAGGCAGTGATTTGGAAAATATGAAAAAGAAGTTAAGTTCAGTAGCATCAGCAAAAAGCATTTTGCACCAGGTCACTGCTTCCCTGGCTGTGGCAGAACAGGAACTTCACTTTGAGCACAGAGACTTGCACTGGGGGAATGTGCTGGTAAAGAGAACAAATGTAAAGGAGCTTAATTATGTGTTGAATGGGGCAGTGTGCACAATTCCCACAGCAGGAATCCATGTCAACATCATAGATTATACCTTGTCTCGGCTAGAGAAAGATGGGTTAACTGTGTTTTGTGACCTTTCCGCTGATGAAGAACTGTTTCAAGGCACAGGGGACTACCAGTTTGATATCTACAGGCAAATGAAAATGGAGAACTCCAACAGTTGGACTGACTATCATCCACACAGCAATGTCCTCTGGCTACATTACTTGTCAGATAAACTTCTGAAAGAAGTGATCTATAAGAAAAAGGAATCAACTTCTGCCATGAGAAAAATAAAGCAGCAGCTCATTAAGTTCCATGAAGAAGTACTATCTTTTGGTTCTGCAAGTGAAGTTTTACATAACAGCAGCTTTTTCCAGTGAGTAAGGGAGTGCAGTGTTTCAACAAATGAAGTTACTGCGGCTGCTCTCCCCTTGGCTGTTTTTTTTTATGTATTATCTTTTTAAATGTTGGTGCAATGAAGAAATGTTATGATGTCCATGGATTATCAGTGTGTATAAGAAGTTATTGAAAATGTGTTTTTAAAAAAAAGTGAGAAAAGTCTTCTGCCTTGGTATGCTTGCAGATGTACTTTTTTTGAGGGCAGAGGGGAAAAGAGAACAGACTGACTTTGCAAGGGGGGATTTCTTCAGGCTTAGTTCATGTTTTGAATTAAACTTTCTTACCTTTTGAGTTTTAATGTATTAAAAGAAGTTCTCTTTCATTATTATATATGTCTTTTTTTTAAAAAAATCTGGACAGTGAGGACAAAAATAGTAAATATTGTTAGCCTATTTGAGGATAGAAAGGAGAAAAAACCCCACCTCTATGACTCATTTTTAAAAATGAGCTTTTGCTCAGTTTGGTAAAACTTGTGCATGGAATATATACTACAAGATGTAAATATCTAAAGTTTCTGTAATATAGCCTTAGAAATATTCTGATCTGCAATAATCTGATTTTCTTTTGCCTTCTGTAAAGACTGGCGGAAAGACCAGATCATGAAAAAACAAATAAGAAGATGTACCTGTGTTCCTGTTGCATTTTTCACATTTATGATGTTGTGACCTTGTAAACTTACAGGAATCCAAATCTGTAACTGGATGGTAGCTTTAAAGCGATTTTCTCCATTTATCTGCAGATGGAAATGCATGAGACAAGTACTGTTTAGTCCTAATTGAAGATAGATCAGATTAACTGAATTTGAATCTCTACTTACATTAAATTTGAACTCTTTGTTTTCAAGTAGTCCTTGACTAACATTCATGTATATTAAAGAAACCGGTCTGTAGACAAAGATAAATCAAACTAAATGAATGTTGAATTAAATTATTATTGGAAGTCAATGTATCCACTGCCCCAGGTGCATTAAGTAATAAAGGTGTAGCATCATCAGATTTGTTGGAACTAGAATGCTATCTACTTTGAGCATGTATGTGTACATAGGCAGTCCATATATGTCAGATGCATCTTTGAAACTCTCTCGAAGTCTTTTTGCAAGTTAGAGAATCTATTTTTTCCAATAGGGCTTTATAGTTCTGTTTCCCAGACTCTTACTGCTTTTGCTCTCTGGTACCAGAGAAAATGACCTGACAATCTGAAGTGCTTGAAACTTCAGAAGTTTGAAGTGGGAATTGTGCTGTAATCTCACCAAGCACTCCTCAATCCTTTTTCCTCTGACTAATGTAAAAGCAATATAATTGACTATTCCTAAAACTTACCTGGTAAGGACTGCAGTGAATGCATATCTGATATCAAGGATGTGTTCTTCAATCAGACTGGTGCTATTTTCATTTACACTGAGGGGGAAAAAAGCAGGATGGATGAAAACATTACTAACTGTCTGCTTTGATGTTTCATTTCTGTGGTTTGACAACTGCCAATATTGGCTGTATGGATGGAAACATACAGTGGTAATAATTAACAAAGAGATAGGTACTAGCCTAAGGGGTGACATGGTACTTGAATGTTGGACTACCCTTCAGTGCTACTGGTTTTGAAAGTTGCTATTGCCTTGAAATGTTAACATGTGAATAGTACTGCTTTTATCAATTAAAATTAGAAGCTTCCACCCTTCACAAAACTGACTGGTAATTAAATTCACATGGAAACCTTTGCCAAAAATTGTGCTTGCAATGAAATTAATCCGCCAGAGATTAGTTTTGTTTTTGTTTTCCTTCTGTTTTTTGGTTTTTTGCTATTTTTAAAATGATGCGTATCAACCAGTTTCCATTGATTTTAATGGGAGGAAAATAAGGAACATGACAACAGAGGAATCTGAACTATAGCCTCCCCACATTAGAAAGGCCTTGATGATGAAAAATACCCCAAATGTGTATTGTCTTCCCAATCATTTTGTATCTATGAATGAAAGATCGTCATGGAACAAGTTGTTTTATACGTATTGCTTATCTGTTCTCACTCCTAAGGAAGGAGAATGTCAGGATGTAATCTGGCATTTCAGAAAACACAAACTTGTAAGTATGTACTACGTTTAAATTAGGACCTTAAGGGAGCTCTGTGTTTTACTGAAACAATGAAATATGAGCTAAGTTAAATTAACAGAAGGAAAGGAAACATTTTTCACACTGATCCAAATACTTTAGAAGGTTGAGAAGAATAAGTATGGTTATATGGAACTAATGACTGATAAAAGAATTTCTGCTCAATGTACAAACTCTCCTTTTTAGTGCCTGGTGAAAACAGCAATACTTACTTGGTGACATTAATAGTGATTGCAGACTTATTTTGGAACACAGTTTCACGTAATTGCCAAATCACTGAAAAATTTGCCTATTTTGAGGGAAGAGAAAGTCATAAGAACATACTGATTACTCGGTAAATACTTTCTTTTAAACTCACCAGGGTACTGCTGAAACATGATGGCTAATACATTTTCTGCTCAGCATTCCCTTCCAAATTAGTTAGACATTACTGTGGAAGGTGGAAAAGCCAGTGAAGTTCAGGAATATGAAAACAATTTGTAGCCTTGAGAAATTACACACCAGTGATAAAAGTGTATTTGAAATAACAGAGGCTATGGCTGAGCTGTAAAGATAAAGGATGCAAGACCAGCAACTCAAAGTACAATAAGCAGTAGGATAAAATGAAAATAATCTCTACTTACAGTTGTCTTATTGAATATTGGATGCCCAATTCTGCAGTTTAAGGATGAGGGTATAGAAGTGGATGGTACTGGCTGACCACAATGAATAACTGGAGAGGATGGCTACCAATAGAATAGGAATGCTCTTTAATATTGAATAAAAATGGACTGCGAAATCCAATTCCATTTCTGTCTGCTCCCATCAAATGAATTAGGTACAAATAGCCCAACAAAAGCTTGGAAGTCTTAAATCAGATAAATACTCTATTCAGGCTACTGTTCTAACATCACGGAAATGCCCTCCCCACTCCCGCAAGTTCCTTTTTGGGGCATTTTAATCAGATAGTTCTCGTATGGGGTAAACAGGTTCATCAGGCTGCCAAAACATCTAAAGGAAATTGGATGAATGAGGCTGGCATTAATGTATTGGCTCTCAGATTAGAAAAAGTTGCTCTACTGTCTCAAGTGTCTATTGCAGATATGTTCTACAAATAAATTCTGTGCTGCATTACAGCTCTGGATATAGTCCAGTGCTTAAAGATTTGTCCTTCATAAAAAATAGATGAAGAGCTTGAAAGTTTTAATGCGAATAATGGAAAAAATAACTGGCACAAACCACTTACCTAACTCGCTTATGAAAATGTCCAGAGCTCTTGGAGCTGCTCTAATTTAATGCATTAGAATAAACATAATTTACTTCTAGATATTGCATGCATTTATGTCATTTCTGAATGTACTAATTGAGGCTGGCGAATTCCTTGCAAACAGCAGACAGCTTTTTAATTCTGTTTAATTTTCTCCTTTGCTCTGTGTGCTTTCTAATTGAATAAATATGATGCCTATACTAGACCAAGAACTAGAAGTCAGTGTTTATTGTCAGCATCTCTAACCTAGGTGATAATTTTTTTTAGCAACCCAGAAAACTCAATTTAACCTACTTCCCTGTACATTGGCCCTCAAATCACATAGACAACGGAAACTATCATAACCTTTCAAAAAAGATAAATACCATCATTCTTAGATTCAATTTGTTCCCTGAATAGTCAATAATAGGATTTAAAAGATGCTAAAAGAATGCAGGTTACTCATGCATTAATTGTGGCAAATTACAAGAGAAATCCTCATCTACTTCCGTCTGGCTGTTTGTCTTAGTGATCGCTGATTCTTTTAATGATATCATGCAGATGAGTTTCACAAGAAGCTGCTCACTTGTCTATCCTTGAACAACTGACCTTCCTTCAAGATTTATTTATGTAGCAAGTGAATAGGAGTCTGAGCGAGGCTTTCCTTCAATGATATGTTGTTAGACAGATAGTTCTTCCACAATCTTACCTCAGCAGTCATCTTTTTAAAATGTAAGTTTTTAGAATAGTTCAAAATCATAGTTGTCATGTAGGAGTCATCTCCACTGTTACTTAGGGAAAAATTCATGGTCACTTCTTTAGTGTGGCCCACTACTAATTCTTTTCTAGAAGCAGAGAGAAAAATGAGATGGGTGACATACAGCTTCTAAGGGTTGCTATTTAATAAGAGGCCCAAAGCATTCTGGTACTAGTAATTGCTCCCCTCAAATGTTTTCACACACAGGATAATGCAAGAGCCTAATTAATTATTCAGTATGCTTCAGGGTGTGTAGGAAAATGCTTCCTTCTTATTATTGAAGGCAGTCGTCTCTAAATCTTATATAACCTTTTATCACTTCTGTTTTACGTCTAGATGGCTTTTAGACCTTTCTCCATTTGATTAGCTTTTCAGTGAACCCCTGGGGTAACTTTTAACAATGAAGTGGAGACTACCCTTTTGCCTAAAGCTATATAAACTTGAGTGATTCTTTGCTCTAGTGCTATGCGATAGACCAGTCCAAAACAAAATCAGATGTTTACAATCAAATGCCAGAATTGAGATTTTAGGACAACTACATCTGTTTAAACACTGGTCTCTCCCCTGAGATTTTCTAGGTTGGCCAACAATGCCTAGGGAGGCATACAGTTACAGCACTGTGTGAATGCAATCTTATAGAAAGAACAATTTAGATGAAAATTAATGTAAACAAAGGGTCAGCAAATCTTGTCTGAGAATCTGAACAGAAGACCTTATGCATTAAGATGACATTTTATATGAATGCTAAATGCAAAAAGTGGATAATACAACTGCTTTAACTCACGGAATCTGACTTGTCAAAGTTAAATGAGCAGTACAGACGGTCTTGTTGTTGCAGTCCTTCTTGTAAGGCAACTGAAAACAAACACAGATCAATTCAAATTTTAACTGTCCTGATTTTTCTAAGGTAGCAGATTTAGAATACCTTTACATATACACATACATATAAGAGTCCTTCTCTGAAAACTGAAATTCCCATCACTTCTTTTAAGGAAAAGCTGGAAGTAAGAGGACCCTCTAGTGGTGAGTCGCTCCCAAGTGGATGATGTCTTGTAATTCAGCTCCCAGAAAAAGATCTCTTAGCAGTAATAGGAAATGTCTTCACTTGGGACAAGGGTTGTTAAAGAGATACCGGTTTACCTGTGACTTGCCACAGGAGTCACTATCTAAATCAGTCCGGTGAAAAAATATGTTAGCTAAAATAATATTACTCCTTTTCCCCAACTAACATGTTTTTTTTGAATAAACGTATTCATATGCTGTGCAGGCTTCGAGGTGTGCTACCTCGTAGAGACGAGGTTACCTCTGTGTCTTTCACAATTGTTCTTTTTTCCACAGTAAAAATCTGTCTGTGGCTGACATTCCTGGAGAAGTTCATTGATAATTAATAATTAGCTGTTGGATGCACAAGTACTAAACCCACTAGCAGTGCTGACTGACAGTAGAGAATCTCATGAACATTCTTATGAAATAAATGTATCATCATCATAATTCCTAAGATCACTGTTATCATAGTAATGAGTATGCATTATTTTTTTCAGGAATTCTTAAATTTTAGAAAATTTTTTATGTGTTACTACCAAATACATCATTCAAATAATAGGCCTCAATATAAATTCCAATGTAGAACTCAGTATCTGAAAAATACCTCACAAAACACACAAACCATCTCTGCCTTCTTCACAGGTAGCATCAAAATCTCACTTTATACAGAGGCATAGAAGAAATACTGTGGTCAAAATCAAAGCAATTTTGCAGCAGATCTGAGGTTGGACCTTAGAGACAAGACTGTCCTAACAGGATATGAGTATTTGCTGTGGGGGAACCTGAGCCTAAAGACTACCTGGAATACAGTACTTATAACTAAAAAGGGAACATGGGAGAGAGGAAGACATGCACAAGCTAAGAAATACACTTTTTCTTTTCTTTTTTTTTCCAATAGCAAAGGCTATGGATCCTGGAGGGAGAGAAAGCTCTTTGCTAAGCTTTTATTTTATTACCTGAAAATGCATCTCAGATGGCTGATATCTATCCAGCACAGGAACAGCAAATTCCGTATTACTGTTTTTATTAAAGAGTGTGTATTTAACTCTGAGAATAACACTGGAAAAGCAGTTGAAGTCACATGGCTATAAGAAAAAAAGAACAAAAAGTTAAGAAATATACTGGCATTAAAATGCAGAACAGTGTGTACATGTCATCTCTGCATGGGTGCTCCTCTTTCCGAAGTATAAATACAGGGAAGTAAAAATACAGAGTGAAATAATGGAAGACACAGCAAATATAGAGCAACTTTCCCCCAGGCATTCTGTTCCAACTTCTGTCAGCTGGCATGTTTAGGGACCTTCTGGCTCAGAGGTTGCCTTTGGGCCATTGTTTGTAATAGAAATCAGTGGTTCATAAACTTGTCAAATGTTTTGGATCATTTTATACACTTGGCTACCATGACACCTCCTGGAAAATGTGTTCTACATTTCAGTTGTGCATTGTGAAAAACAGTTTCCACATGCTTGCTTTCATCCTGTACAGCTTCATGCCTCTCCTCAATTCCTGTGATTGTGAATACTTCACGTGCTCACATTCAAAAGGATGAGACTTTGATTTTTAGCAATACAAGTAAAAATGGCACATGTGGCATCTCCTGTGTCAGCTGTAAACTTGCTCAGAAAGCCTAACACCTAGAAAACTCCACCTCATTATACTCATACACTCCACCTCATGTATTTTTTCTGCATTTTAAGAAAGGTTCATTCCTCAGGCAAATTCTATAACAAATCGTTTCCTCTTAGCTTCTTTCTGTAGTAAGTCTGATCAACATCACCTACCAGCGCATAGAGTTGCAGCTCTAAGCACATGTTCTTGCTGACCAACAGCTGCCCGCTTCTTGTGGTGTTCTGATCTTCAAACTGCACTCTTTTCTTTGGCATTGTCACATCTAAGTCCACCGTGTAGAGAATGTACAACTGTGAAAACACTGGAAGCACAGATAGGATTTTCCTGTGTTCTCAGAGCAAAGTAACGTGACTGCAGAAGGGTCAGTGCATGAAGGGTAACTGAAACCTCTGACTGGTGGCATTCATAGAGGAGGAAAAACACAGGGATATATTCCTAACAGCTTCCCACAAGCCCAGTGAAATGGAAGGACTCCTATGTTTAGATTCGTCCGCTACAGAAACTCTGAAAATTTAGGCTCCAAGATGCAAGATTCAAGATCCCCAAAATATGTTTAATTTCTCCAAAGTATACTATGTTAGTCATAGTCAGGTTTGGAAAAACAGGATCCTCAGCTTTGTTATTGATTGTGCTCTGTCATCTTCCATCTGTTGCTGAGAGTACATATTACAACTGTACTCGCATTGTAAAGAAAACTACTGTAAAACTGTTTGTGAAGACAAGCAGAACCGATACTCAAGCACCATGTTCCTTCCTAAAATGAGCAGGTACAAATTCATTAACCTCCCCAGAGCTTTGCTGACTTCTGACAATAGTGAATTCATCTCTATAATTCAATCAGGAGAAATAATTTATCTGTTAGTTGTGCCAGAAATTGCCCTCACTGCCAAGTTTCCAAAGCCAGTGTAGGACTGTAGATTTCAGTCTGACCACAATTCCTGTTTGTTACCTTGTCGGGATGCTGGTAATGCTGAGATTATATTGAAGCACAGTTTTGCAGTAATGATGCTGTTATTATGGAAAATTAATATTCTCTCAGGAGTGAATCTCATGCTGGTGAGAAACTGGACAACTGGTCTGGAGCTATCCAGTGAAGAACAGATAAGAAACAGAATGAAATATAAATTTTCAGACTGAAGCATTACAGGAGAAATGGTCTAAGAAATCCTGACAGCAAGAGTAAGAAATGCTCATTGTTTCCACAGTATTTCATCTGGACCAAGTTTGGCCACTTACAAAAGTTCCATTTTTTGTCTAGAAACATTGAGAATGCATAAAATCCCAACAGTCAGAAGGAACAGGTAGCCAAATTACACCAATAAGGCTAGAGTTTCAGAATTAGATACATTTCTTTCTCTCTCCACTTAATAAACCCATTTCCTAGTAGTACAAATTCTCCTTCCCTTACCCCGCCGCACTGTTTGTTTTCAAACACAAAATGCAAGAACAAAACCAAGTCTGTCTGCTGTGACTTAGCCCTTGCGAACTCTGGAAGTCACACAGTTATCAGAAGTCTGACTGAAAGTGAGGCATGGTCTGCAAAGTTTTCTTTGTCTAAATGATCTAAATTATCAGCGCTGAACTGCAGATATCGAGGTCTGCCTCAGCCTGGATCAATGTGACAGTCAGTTCCCATTCACTAGCTGATAACGCTTTAGATATTTTTTAAAAAATCCTTTGCAACTTGAGGGAAAGGCTTTGCATTTTAAGTGACTTACTGCAACACTGGGAATAATTTTGTAAGTCCCTCTGATGCTGAACTAATAAAACAATCATTATACAATGCTTGGAATACAGATTCTAAAGGCATCTTTGAAGCAACCTCCCAACATGCTAAAAAGCAGCACTTATTCCCTACCGGAGCAAAACCACATTCTTCAGTGATCCTACTGTAATATCTTGGAGACCATCTTCAGTGAAATCAAAGCCACCATCAATGGATTGCCCAAAATACTGGAGTTCTGGAGAAATTTCAGAGGCTTTTATTCTCTGATGGGGAGGAAACATCAACAAATGTAAGTTTGGAAAACGTTTTTCTTTTCATGAGGCTGCTGTGAGGATGATTTTGTAACACTCTTGTCACAAAAATCTTTGATATTTGACTTCCTGTAGTAAATGGCAGTAAAATGTGAAGCAGCCTTGCAAAAGGATATACTGTTATAATATAAGTAGCACTTGAACCCAGCTCCCTTGCCTAAGCAGGCAAGTGGGCAATTAAGATTACGGAGCAGCTCTGCTGCAGAAAATAGTGGAGTCATACAAATCATCTGATATGTAACTCGTTATTGCAAATGAAATGCATTCCCTTCCTCCCAGCTCATTGCTACAAAAACACAAGCTTTTCCCTGTCAAGGTGTGCTGGAGGCAATTCACATACTTGGGAAAAAGAGCTTTTGATCCCATCTTTATCACCGTTAAAGATGTAAATACTGCCAAAAGAGGAACTGTTCGAAAGCTGATCTTCAAGGGGGGCTCCAACTGCAATATCTTCATATCCATCTCCGTTAATGTCTCCAATGCTGGCCACAGTAAATCCAAACCTTGCAAAAGGAGAGGTCACCTGCACATTTAACTGTCCTTCCAAGGTAAATGAACCAGTCTGAAAAACACCCAATAAGGAATCTCATTTACAGCAAGAGTAGCATGACTAACATTTACATGAAAAAAGACTTCACTGCCCACTGATAATGCTTAAAGGAGAAGAACAATGCTATAAACAACATATTAAGCAGTTCAAGATCCCAGCATGTTCACAGAACAAAAGCTTGATCCTTTCTCATTGAGAGCATGAAATTTTCCCATGGAAGCAGTGTCTCTGGACAGCTCTAGGCAAGCAGACACTCTAAAGCACTGTCTGTTATTAAATTAATAGGAGATCGTGTTGACCCCCAGCTAGTTTCACAGTGATGGAAACCATCCCATCTTTTGGACTGTCTTACAGAAATAAGCCACAAGAGGGTGCACGTTATTTGGCTTCTAACAGATGCCCGGACTTGTTTTCTGCTTCCAGTAAACACCCAGAGTAAATTCTAGGAGTGCAACAAAGAGGGTTTCCCCTGGTCTGCTGTTAAAGCATGTTCAGTTCTCATTCAGAATGACCCGACTAAAATACACCTTGCACACTGTATATTGGAGTTAGCAGCAGGGGCCCCAAAGCATTTCCTTTTCTAGAAGTCCACGGGAAGCAACAGTGTAACAGCTGCCTATGCACATATTTATCACAAAAACTGTGAAAAACACTGCTTGGCAGAACAAGGTCAGCACCAACAAATTGCCTATGTACAGGCAACAGATATAATTTCATCATACTGTGATATTAGTGTACCTTAGGTTACAGAATAGTTTTGTTTTTTTAGTTATTTCCCTTACACACTCTAATGACTAAGACAGGACTGCTGGCTTCATCCTGCAGTCCTCTACCATACAGGGAGAGCACGCTCAGTGAGAGCACAGAGAGGAATGTTTTATTTGTCACTACTTAGGCATGACTGGAAAATCCCCAACATGCAGTGTTTACGCTACCAGTGTTTTTACCTCTGTCTCCAGGCGATAGACGTAAACCCTCCCTTCTTCCCCTCGGATGTGATAAAATGGAGCTCCTACAAGGAGAAGATCTGTCACCCCATCACGGTTCACATCAAGCAGGCAGAGCTCAGAGCCAAAATAAGATCCAACCTGTGCTCCAGAAAAAGACAAGCAGCTCTTACACTGGAATTCTCTATATCTAGCTTTGTACAATTAATGTCTTTGCACACACGTAAGACAATTTTAGAATGAAACATTATACACATATAAATAAGTAGATATGTAATTTCCCTATTATTTATTATATATTACAGCCATCCTCAGGGAGGGACCCAGTTACCAGTGTAACAGTACCAACATCATTATTCAACAATTTGACGGAAGAAAAATGAGAATACCACAGCTGAAAGCTTCTTTTTCCATGGGCCATAAGAATAGAACACAAATACAGTACAATTCATTTAGCTAAATGCCTCCCCAGTCTTTTTCCAAATTTCTTGATTGCTTCTGATGCTCCCAAAGCATTATGGAATGAACAAAGATTGCATAACATCCACATTTGGCTAAATCAGATGCTTGACAGCTCCCTAGTTCCTGCTTATGAGACCTCTAATATCAATGGAAACCATAGTGGAATAGGAGCCAATAACCTCCATCAGTCTCTGAAGTCAGTCAGACTTTGATAATTTTCCCCAGCTGAAAGTCTTGTCCCAGAAGCTCTGACTTCAGCAGATCTCACATGAAAAAGGCATCTGAATTCTCGACTGAGAAGATGCATACAGAAAAATCAATGGAGCTGCCTGACCTTTCCAGGTCCCACAATAATAATAAAGCTAATGGACTTATTCAAACAATTGCTACGTGCAAGTACTAGCTACATCACACACTCCTTACTCAGCAAGGATTATAGTAGCTTTTACTCTTGTTTCAAAAGGTAGGGTCTGGAGGCAAAAATGTGACTGTTGTTTGAGCAAACAGAGTGCATGGAACCCACCTGACTCCACCGAACATGGTGATGTTCTTTGTTAACCCAGTGGCCTGACTGCCCCTGTTTGAGTGAAACACAGTACCTGTTCTCCTTGCAGAGTTTGTTTTAAGCGACCATCCTGAAACACCAACACCTTCCCTGTCATGCTGTGCCTTGGAGCTCCAGCCACATACAAGGCTCCATATCCTGTGTTTACCACTGCCACGCTGTATCCTGGTGCATTCACACAAGAGCAAAAATATTATATGTAGCCAGTATCATACTCTATGTCTGAAGAAAAGAGCCCAAAGAAGTTTTTACAGAGACATGGATCTGCATCTTCAATGAGAAACAAGACTTCACACCAAGTCAAACTGTTCTGGCCCAGGTGTTTGATCCTAGAGCCTCTCAAGAAAATACTGATTAGGAAACAGCAGATAACTTCTCTGAGAGAAAAGTCAGTGAGGCTGAGGTTTTCTTCTCTTAACATCTTGTCTGGTAATTGAATAAATTCGGGCCTCTGCAGCCTCTGCTCTGAAAAATCTACTTGAATTTCTGCTGACTTTTCTTGACATTTACCACAGTTCCTGAGTGATTATCCAACCTATATGCCTTGTTTCTCATTGTTATCTCTGCAAGCTGGGAGGTATAACAGCCTATGCAGAAGTGAAGGAAACGTTATACTCCACTTAAAATGCAAAAATAGAACCGTTCTGGGGTTTTTGTAACCAGGAGGTAATGGGAAAAGGACTATCCTGAAGATACAGACAGTCTGCAGCACCTGACAATACCCAGAAAGACTTTAGGACCAAAGCTACAGTCAGGAGATAGAGGTTCAAGAGACTGTGAAGTGCTGGGGTGAATAAGCAAAGCTTTATTTGTCACTAAGCCAAGAACAGCATTGATTCACAAGCTATTTGTTCTCCAGACACTCATACAAGCTGAATATTTATCCTTATCAATTCTCAAAAATGCCCTTCATTGTACTGTGTACAACCAAATAGCACATGTTAACAGAATACCACAAGGCAACATAATTCGTAAGTGAAAAAAAGACCTATCTCCCCAGCAACAAGGAGACAAGGAGTCTTTATATCAGAATCTGTTTCCCTGCTAGAGAAAATATCAGAAATTCAGCAAGATCCTGCAGGAGACGGTCTATGTCAGGTTAATTCTGACAGTGCTGGCACACTGTGCACTAAAACACAGACAAACAGCAAAACTGCAGTCAGATCATCACTTAATCTCAAAGAAAGGTAAACTGCTTACCTAAGTAACTGTATTTTGCTTTTTTTGCTTCCTCTTTAGACTCATTCAGGAAAACAGCTGTCTTGGTTGCCAGTTCATACAGCAGAATTCCACCAGACCAGTCAAAGGCCCCCACAGCACCAAACATTACGACTTGCTGCAGAAGTAACATATTGCAGATTAAAAGAAACTAATACAGGGCAATCCCCAGGCCTAGTGAATTCTGGCATATCACAAAGAAATGTAGTGGATAGCAGTGTTTTCTAGCTTACAACTCCTGCACTGCTCCCTGGGCTCTGGAGCTTGGGCAGTTCTACCAGTCCCTGCCAGATTTTGAGGAAAGGCAAGGTGACTCCCATTTTCAGATGAGCAGCTACACATCTTCCAGCTCCCGAGATGATATTTTTTTGCAAAACTGGGTCATTGTTAGCCTTGTAACCAAGACTGCTAAATGCTTATTAGCTTCCTCAGCTTTCTCTATTGCTTTTTATCTCCTGACAAGGACAAAGATCATTCAAGGTTTTAAGCCAGAGGACTCTGAAAGAGTAGAATTATTTCATCTGCAACTTATTGGACCTCCTGACTTGTGCCTTAGAGATGTGAGTGACAGAAAAATCAAAGTTGTCAGCTGGAGTTACATCTTTTGTCCAATGGAAGAAAAAGGATGCAGTGGTTAGAACAGAGGTCTGGATGCCAAATGCCCATGGTCTAATCTTTTGCTTTGCACTCTTAGGTGAACCAGTTTGCCTTATCAGCATGTATTTCTTTTGTATCTAAATGTATTGGGCATAATATTAAAAATACTAATAAATTCATATTATATACTTCTACTGCATTAACAGGCAATGTGGATTAGACACAAAAGGTCTATATGATAAATCACACCTTAAAATAAAATCCACAACTGACTATATAAAAACAGTATTTTTGCTTATCTGACACATTCAAAGCAAGCAGTGACTTGAAAGGAGATTTGACTACATGGTTTTCAAACTTCTCTATCAGTGTCATTTTTTGGAGGAGACCTCCTGAATTGTTACAAATACCAAAACAGTATCATAACATACAGCCATTTAGAAGGGTTAAATGCAGAACACTTGCCTTATCTAAAATCTGCACACTGAAACCAGCTTGCGCAAGCTCATATTCTAGAGCATCACCTTGAGTACCTGAGGATGCAATGGAAACAGGGTGAGATACTTTCTCCTTATCTCCTAGAAGGGACTACAGAGGCAGAAAGATCATACCAAGATCGTTACCTTCTATACCAATAATGCTCTGCTGCAGTGTTGAAAGCAGCCCATCTAATGCTGAATAGTTGGTCACTTGAAATACGTTAGTATCATCTGGACCAGACGCAATCAATCGCAATTCATTTAGAGCCTTTGGTTTCTTGAAGGCATCTCCCACCTGCAGAAGAGACAAATCAGTCAAAAGAAACAATCTTCAGAATGTGCATACTGTTACCTCCTGGGACTAGAGTCATTTAACAGTTTATGGTAAGAACAAGGCTTCAGCCATCCTATGTAATCCCAGAAAAAGCAATTGCTTCGGAAACTAGTGAACCAGGCACTCAGTCTCTCCTGGAACCAGGTTTTTGCAGAACATCCTCACATAACAGGCGTATACTATATCTGCTGCATATATATTTGTCCTATCCAACAACTAATTTTGGACATAAACAAGCTTTAATCATATTTGCTTATTTCAGTATCAGCTCATACTATAGTATTATCTTTCAGCTATTTATTTTGCACATGCTCCTTCCCTGCATTTACTAGATCCATGCAGGGATAAGTTTCTCCTTTTCTCTCTCCTGGTGGTACCCATGAATGAAAGCAAGCTGCACTCCAGGTATGTTCCCAGCTTACCCCAATGGCATAGCGCTCAATTCCTGCCATTTTGGGTGAATTTATCACTGTTGTCAAGTTCATTTCATCCAGGAGTATTTCCCCATCTGTAAGCACAATCATGACCTTGGCTGCGTTCTTCTGGGATCCATGACTTTCAGTGAAGATAGAATCCCTGGTAAAACATTGAAATAAAGAACTTCGGATAAAAATTGAAGCTTCCCTCCTTGGGATAGAGGGAGAGTCTTGCTGAATTATGCATTTGTGGCTAACAGTCATAGCAAGGAACCAAGAAGCCAGGCAAATCTGTTCTCTTCACAGTTTCTGGAAGAAGTACTAAGTTAACATCTGTTCCAGCAAAGGGCTCCTGCCCAGTCTAGAACATCTAGACATCAGTAAGGATGAGGGAAAACAGATCACTCTGCCTTACTCCTGAGGCTTGAGAGCAGGTACATTTCATGGTAGCCCTGTTCTCTGTCACGCTTGGGAGGCCCCAAGAAGAAAGAGAACTTTTCCTGAATTAAATGCTATAAAGATTTGCAGAGATGTGGCCAAGTACCTGACAAGGAACTCACCACACACCACAGCTCCCTCATGAAGAGACTTCCATAACTGCTAATGGGCTGGATTTGTGTACATAGTTAATTCTACTAAAAAAGGTCTAGACACCATTCCCAGTTCACAGGCCTTCCTTATTGCTGAGGTTTAAGAGACTTTAGGCTAAATTTCTGGTTCTGTTCCTCAGGTTTCTCTTGCACTTCGCTGGGTGCTGAGCCTTTGATCATTTCTTGAGTCCCCTGTCTCTCGTCTCATATCAAGAATTAGGCACTGCACTGACAGTTAGTCTTTAGAATCCTCTTAAAATATGGTGCAGGAATTGCTGCCTGCCGTTCAACTATTACCAGATAAATGGGACTGCTTTCAGGACCTGAATATCCATAGAAGTTCATCCTCCTTTCTCAAGAAATGCCCCAGAAATTCTTCCCCTTTGTTTCTTGGGCCCTCTTTTGTTACTTACAGAGCATGCTGCATGGCAGATGCTGTTTTGGTCACATTGCACACCTGCACAATATCAAGAACTTTCTGGAGGGTGGCATTTGGATTCCAGTTTTCTCGCAGGTCAAACTCTGTTCTCATTTCAAACCCGTACTGCACCACGGCAAAATCACACTGTAAGGAAGCAGCAGATAAGCACCTGCTAGTGACAACTGTTGATTCAGAGAATTAGGGCTCTCTGCGGCAGCCAGCCCAGAAATGCCAACAGAAACGTGAAATATGCTGATGCTTTGGGCAGTTGAGAGTTATAGACTTTGCTAAAGTCGGTGAATGTCTTCAATCTCAGCAAAGAAAGCAGTACAGCACCTTAATACAAAATAAGTGACTGCAGATAACAAAACTGATAAGGTGTCTGGCAGAACAGGTAGTCTTATCAGTGTTCCTGTGACTACAGATGTAAATATCACAATATAGCAACAGACAACAGTCATGACTGTCACCTTAAGAGAAAGCAGAGATGGTGCTCTCTGGGCTTCAAGTACAACAGCATAGCAGAGGTAGTGATTGCTGAACATTCAAACCACAAGCTTTTTATTTCTAGTGTTCTTGGGATCAAGACTGAGAACTTATTCCTAGGCAGTAAGCAAAATTATGTCAAGAACACATGCGAGCTGCAGAAGCAATTTCCCATCCTAATGGAAATAAACCTGCATAGTCACAACTTCTGGTGAAGAGGCAGCTTAATGAAGCACAATATCCTCCGTACTTTCAGCCAACTAAAGAAAGCAAGTAGGGAGTACCTCAAAGCACTTCTCATACAGTGTTTTCATCATCTTGTGGATGAAAGCCTTTGCTTTTTCAAAATCTTCTGGTTCAATGCTCCCTGATCCATCCAAAATAAAAACAATCTCTGTTCCAGAGCCTGTCAGGATATGGAAAGTAAATGAATGAGGAAAATGCTCCCAGGAGTTCAGCAATCTTGCTCAGAACCAAGTGTTACCCCTCTATGCACAAGTAGTCTCTCTCCAGCAGAAACCGAACTACACCAGATTGCCAGCCGGCCATTTCGGTGCGAGCCACAGCCCAGTTCTGGAAACTCACAGCGCAGCAATGACAGTTTATAGCATGATTCTGTTAAAAGATATTTCACATACGCAAATCATTTTCCTCCTCCTCCTCTTTGTCTTCCTGCATCCAGGAAGGGAGCTTGCCATCATTGTCATTAACATTTCCATGCTCTGGTGCTTCAGTTGGAACATTTTTGGCTAAAACAAGAAATGAGTTTGAGGGTAACTGACAAGGAAGTGGGAGAGAAAGCAAAAGGTGAAGTAAAACCTTGCATTCTTGCCTGCACAGCCCACCCATTTTTCCAGGCCAATGTTATCACTGCAGGTAACTATTACAGAATACAATCTCTTGTCCTCCAGGCTGGTTGGCTAAGACAACTGCTGTTAATGTAATAGAGACCATTTTTATTTGTTTTGCTGTTGCTGGGCAGGTAACTACAAGTACAAGCTAAGACTTGGAGATGTATTTACATTCCTTGAGCAATGAAACTATCTTCTGTTCGCTCATCATCGCAAATTCAGTCTGTGTCAGGATAGACGTGTGTCAGGATTGGTCTTTCACCTACCTAAAACATTCAAAGTATTTCTCTCCAGCTCTAAAAGGAAACTTTGAAAATCTTCATATGTGGACAGCATAAACCATTTACTTCTGGCTTTTTGCAACTCTTCTGGGGCCCACTGGTTGCTAATAAACTCTCCAATCTGGGGAAAAAGCCATCAGCTAGGGAGATCAAACACATTTCATACACAGAAGGAAACAAACAACAAATTCTCAATTTGTCATTAAAAATCTCAAGCTTGAAAGGGGAGGCAGTTTTCTGAAAGCTTAGTAAAGCAGCCCTGATCCTAGATTCCAGAGAAAACACTTATTTGCAAAGAAAAAGGTAATAACAACTCTAGAACAACGGGACAGTGGATGCTCTTTGTTTCTATGACATATTCCTTAAACCCCCCCCAAATAAGCTCTCTGGCATTAAGAAGATAGAGGCCTATGTGAGTCAATGGAGCCTGGGCATCTCAGATTGGACATTCTGCACATTTGATGCCAGATTACTTTTTCTTCTACCTATTGGTAAAGCATAAAGATAGACATGGTGTGGAGGGAAACATTACTCCCCTATATGAGAGTTTAATGCAAAACAGTGTGGCTTTGATGTTGCTTCCTACTCACCGCAGGAGCATAGAGTTTGATCTTAGCTGTTTCCAGGGAGTCCATGACGTTTCTCAATTGGTGATTATCCAGAAACATCTGCCCAGATGCCAGGACGATGATTATCTTGTCATCAGTCTGGCTGGAACCATGGCTTTCATTGAAGACTTTGTCCCTGTGGAAACGCAAGCCTAGAAATGTTGGGATGCTCTGCCATGCCTGCAGAGCTAGAAGTATCAGTGTTCCTGGCAGGGTGTTGATGTTCATTGAGCTTTCAGTCCATGAGAGATTTTATGCACTGCAGATATGCAAGGGAAATATGCACACCCACTCGCAGATAGCTTTACACTTTCCAGATACATTGGCTCTCCCTAGCTGGTAGCTATTACATGCCACTTTCACCAGCATCATATGGGACATTTCACAGAGGAGATCAATCTTGTTAGAGTCATATTACTGAGAAGAAAACAGGGTCAAGAAAGGAAACATGAGTCCCAGGGAGATGCAGCACACCAGTGAGAAAGATGGGAAAGGCCTCAATCTGCAAACACACACATGCTCAAGCCAAGACCCAGATAACTATGAATTTTCATTCTGAGGCCCCTATATCAGCCAGGAGGAATTCATGTTTTGCCTTTTGACAATTTATCCTAGTGGAGGCCAGAATCAGACCCAGTGGATCCCCACAGAGATTCATAGGCCTCTGGCAGAGTCTGTGACTAAGGGAAGCATTGGAAAGAGAAAATTGAGAGTTTTGAGAGTGTGAGAAAAATAAGAATAGGGAAAGGCAGTACTGAGGCTGGATTGATGCACATGAAACCCAAGCAACTGCCTAAGTATTCCTAGAAGTCCTTGGGACATGTGAACTCACAGCACATGGTACAGTGTGGCTGCAATGTCAGTCTTGGAGCCCTGCTGCTTCATGTTTTGGACCTTGAAGAGAGCTGCTGATCTGTGGCAGCTTTCTTGCAGGCTCACTGTGGTTTGGATCTCTGCACCATACTGTATCACAGCAAACCTAATCTGGAGAAAGCAGATGGCAAAACCAGAGATGGTTAGGCAAGATCTAAGGCAGGAACCATAAGAAGATCCTTGGAGTGCCAAAATTAGCATGGAGTGCCAAACTCTGCCGCACAAACACAGAAAGCAGATATTGCAGGCAGATATTGGTCTGGCAGGCAGACCAATTAGCTTTATTCCTCTGAGCCCATCACACATTTGTATTCTAGTGATCTTTTCTGGATCAAATCCAGGAGCTGACTTCATTTTCTTTGCTCAAGACAATGATTTTTCTGTCTGAATTTCCTGTATTTATCTATCTGGCTAGACCTTTCATGACAACATGGTTCACATTGTCCCTGGATCCAGGCTGTAAGTGATTTAAATTAATGGTTTAGATATCTCTCCCTTTATTTTTGTGTGGATTGTTTCAATGTGCCCTTGAAGGTTTGCATGTTAAAATATCTAAGCATGCTTCTGGCATGAAAATCCACTCCCAAGTGTTCCCCTCCCCTCTTCAGCTATTCTTTGGCTCAGTAAGATTTAACTCATGCACTAGAATATATAAAATGATTATCAGTATCATATTTAAAAAGCAATAGTTATGCAAGCTATTAGTTAAGTTTTGCAAACTAAATGGTTACGAGTTTCTGTTGTTCATTAGAACCCTGGTCCAGCCTACTAGATTACAAGCTGAGGAGGTTCACACACCTTTGGGCATTTCTGCCACATCGACTTCATTATATTAAGGACAGCATTCTTGGCATTTTGGAAATCATCTTGCTTGATGCTCTCTGATCCATCCAGAATGACAGCAATCTCTGTTCCCAGTTCTGTCAATGCAGTTAAATATAAAAAGACATTTGAAAGGACACCTAGACAGCCTAACATTTAGCAAAGACTCAAGAATGTTGAAATGCTATCAAACAACCAAACATTTTACTACAACACCATCCAGTCATTTTGAAAGCAGGTCTAAGTGATGATTTTGTTTACACTGCAGTGACAGGTTTAGATAATTTCAATTAGTGACAACTGCAATAATGATTGAAACCTGCCGTTATTACCTTCAAATTTACCTTCAAAACCTCAACCTTTTCTCTCCTCAGCTCTTCCCCACCAGAAGAACACAAATTGCTTAAAACTAAGCTAAGACACAAGAAAATGACACTTCTTCAAGCCCAGCACTTACCTTTGCACATGTGGAACTTCCCTGCAGGGCCCAAAACCTCACCACAAGCACTGCTGATGCTGTTTGTGTTGTCGATGTCAGTAATCTTGGTTTTGCTGTTTTTACTTCTACTGCTGTTTAATTTGGTCTCAACTAAAGAATTTAAAAAGCAAGAAAGAAAATACTATCTACCTTTTAAAAATACTTTTTCTAATTGATACACCTTAATCTCAGACTTTGTTTTCACTCACGTTCTTGAATTTGCGGAAAGACCAAGGGCCAGACTTTTAATAGAATTTAGGCAACTGAAAATGGAACCAGACCATCTAGATGTGTAATTTAAACTTAGCTTCTTTGCAGTGACTGTATGCAGAGCAAGGCTAGAGAGTCAGACTAGCCCTCTACTCTCTTCATCTCAGTGCCACAATAGCCCAGTCCAGTCAAGTTAGAAGAAACAGCCTTGAGAACCTATGCACTTTAAAAAATCCTTGTGTCCGTTACATCCATTAGCTAAGCATGCCAGTGCTTTTCTAAACCCAGGCTCTTGACCATGAGCCAGCAATGTGCCCTTGTGGCCAAGAAAGCCAATGGTATCCTGGTGTGCATTAGGAAGAGTGTTGCCAGCAGGTCGAGGGAGGTGATCCTGCCCCTCTACTCCGCCCTGGGGAGGCCTCATCTCAAGTATTGTGTCCAGTTCTGGGCTCCCCAGTCCAAGAGAGATGTGAAGCTACTGGAAGAGTCCGGTGTGGGGCTGCGAAGATGATCAGAGGGCTGGAGCACCTGCCCTATGAGGAACAGCTGCGAGAGCTGGGCCTCTTCAGCCTGGGGAAGAGAAGACTGGGGGGGGATCCTATCAATGTGTATAA
Organism: Rhea pennata; assembly: GCF_028389875.1. NCBI lineage: Eukaryota > Metazoa > Chordata > Aves > Rheiformes > Rheidae > Rhea > Rhea pennata. The sequence goes on from NC_084682.1 coordinate 4,587,360, forward strand.
GTCCCTGAAGGGAGGGTGTCAAGGGGACAGGGACAAACTCTTTTCAGTTGTTCCACGTGACAGGACAAGAGGCAATGGGCAGAAATTGGAGCACAGGAAGTTCTGCCTGAGAGTGAGGGGGAAATTCTTCACTGCGAGAGTGACAGAGCACTGGAACAGGTTGCCCAGAGAGTTTGTGGAGTCTCCTTCTCTGGAGATCTTCAAGGCCCGCCTGGACGCAACCCTGTCTAACATGCTCTAGGTCACCCTGCTAAGGGAGGTTGGACTAGATGATCTCCAGAGATCCCTTCCAACCTTACTGATTCTATGATTCTGTGCAAAGGACACCACAACAGAAAATCCCTAGAGCTAGGCTCTTGTCTTCAAGGCTGAACACATAACCCCACTGAAGTCACAATAATACATGTTAAAATTCCATTCTAAGTCTCTTCTGTGGCCACAGAATTTGCTCACTAGGGGATCAGAAGGCCTCTGCTCTTGAAAAAGCAGGGCCTTGTGCTGTTATTTCTGTTCCTCTGCAAAGACACAGTACTGGTTTTGCTCCTATACCTATCTTGGTGAGGTTGAGGAATGCTGTGCTGCGCAAGTCGGGAGTAAGCAGAGTACAGACTCCATTCATGTCCTCTGTAGTGGTGAAGGCCCGGCGGTGCTTCTTCTGCAGGCAAGCCTGTGAGGGTGGTGGGGAAGGCTAATGAACAGTGTGCATAGACGATGACCAAAGATGTAGTCTGGCATATCTTCAGCATTCCCTGCACAGCACTAAAAGCCTCCTAATGAGAGCAACAAAGCTAGCTGTGGTCACCATGCCCTGATGTGAACCCTGCTTCAGGACCAGCCTTGAGCTGGTGGCAAGGCTTGGGGTTGGGGGAATAACACTACAAATGCATTAGCCAGAAGCCAAGCAGCTCTCCTAAGCCTCTGCTGCCTATCTTCCCTTTTCTCTCCCCAGAGCAGGGCTGGCTGCAGTGAAGTACAGGTTATACTGCAGTCCCTCCTCAGCTGATGAGAAGAGCCCTTCTGAGATTGCTCTCCTGCCTGGCAACACACCAGCTGGCTTAACAACCAGTCAGTGTCGTGCTGAGACCCATTAACTTTTGTCCATCTATTACGTCTGCTCATTTGTACTTCCCAGCAAACATACACAGCATTTTGCAAAAATCCAGTCATTCCCAGCCAAAGATGTTCCCAGTCCCTTACCAGGATCCAGTCTGCATTCCTATCAATAGCTATGCCACCATCCTGGATGTTTTTGGAGCCTTTAATATTTCCTGAAATAGAATGAATGATTGAAGGAATGAGGAAGGAAGGAAGAGGTGAAAATAGAATTGAAATGGATATGGCACTTGTCAGCCTTAGGCAGACAGAATAAATACAAAGGCTACAACTAGTGAGAATAGTTATACATGCTCTCTTAGAAGGAGGACTTGGAATTGAAGTCATTGTCAACATTAGCAGTGATAAGTATGCTGGAAACACAAAACTCTGCCTTGTATTTCAGAAAGTTTAGGTGAAGACTTAACTGGGGCAGAAGAGGTCTTCCAGCCTCTAGACACATCACTCTCAACCACTGGGACAAGAATGGGTCTGCACTACTACTTCACGAAGTGCTGACTTAAAGGATGTAGCAGTGCACCCAGTTCTCCCTGAAACATCCAATCTCTAGACTCCTTCATATCATGGCAAAGCAAGGACTGAGAAGGGGGAACCAGATTGTACCTCTCAGAAGTATTTCCTGGCACTGGAGTTCTTCCTGCAAAACAGTGCACTTATTCAGCCTGCCCAGCCCCTTGTCTACTGAGGAAGTAGCCAAAATCCTGTGGAATGAGAAAGAAATGTTGAAAGGTGGCACAATCAGGCAAAATCCCTGCAATTGCAGAGTACAGAGGCATGATCTGTGTGTCAGGGTGGCCATCCCTTATCTGACAACATGTCTCTTAACTAACTGGATAAGAGTATGTTTTTAAACTGAACCAGCCACTAAGAGGGAGACACTTGCTTTCTCTGACAAATCATCACCCTTCCCATTTGTTCATCTAAAGCTTTAGTATGAAAGCTAAAAATTTCTGCAGTGGGAGTGCTCCAAGCTGGCTAAACACCCAGACATCACCAGAAGACGCCACTAGAAAATTTTGTCTTTTAGAAACGGGTCATTGGAACGCACAATATCCAAGTTTGTTCACCTTCTCCTTCAGTCCTTAAGGATGGGGAGGAGGAGGTTCTTCTCCTTTGTTGCACTCTATCGTCCTGAATGGGCTGTAACTGGGCTTTCAGCAGGGGAAGTTTCCAGCTTACAGACAACAGCTCCTCTGTGACAGTCTTTTTTCATTGCAATCAGGAGTCTGGCAACTGACTGAACCTGGTTGAAGAAGGGGAGTTACTCTCATCCCCTACTTCTGTGTCACTGCAAGTCTGAACTACAAAGTCAAGGGAGCTATCCCAGACCAAGGAGGAGGACTGGACGTGACTTGCCCGTTAAACACCGGAGGGAGGCTGGAGATGCACTGAGAAATTCCAAACCCAACACTAGGAAATGGCAGCACTGCTGTATGAAACAGAGAGTGTTCTTAGAGTCAGCCACTTTCTGCTGAGGGAGCAGAGAAGGTTTTGCCTTATTTACTCCAAAGCTTAAAAGATGCTACCTGCTGCACAGCCTGACCACACTGCTCTGCAAAATATAGGTCATCCCCATAGCAACCATTTGTGGCTGTCTTCTGTTTCCCAGCCAAGTCATCTAGTTCTCTTCCTCTACAAACCCCAAAGTCAAAATACAGCAGTTTCCAGCTCTATGGTCTCAAGACCAAGCTCACAACATATCTGGCAGCTGGTGGGTGGCGTGACTGCTGCAGCCACAGATACCATACACTATGCCAAGGAAGCTCTGCAGAAGATCAGCTGTGTCTGCCATCTGGTTAAACAAGCAGACAGTCTGTATGTACACAGCTATGACTTAGGTGTTGGTGAGGGGAAAAGCAGTGCAAAGGCTCACAGGCTGACAGCGTTCACTTGATGATAATGAAGCTCTAATACCACTCATCAGCCCCTAAGAGCTAGGGAGCAATGCTGGGCTCCAGGCAGAGCAATCTCTGCTGCCTGGTTCTAGAGAATGAGAAACCGCATGACCTCAGGGCACACTCATTCATAAAGATCTGGAAAACCTAAATATTTTTCTTCTTTCTGTTCCTTACATAGTTATGTTCCCATCTGAGTGCTGAAGAACTGTGGGCCACAAGAGAGAGGCTGTGTGTGGTGTGATCCACTTCTTGCCAGTGTCAACATTAAAGCTCTTCAAAGACTTGATCACTGAAAAGAAATAAATAAATGAAAGCAGACTGTGACCTGCAGAGTCATAGTTAACAGCACAGGCTGATGAGACAGCTATTCCTGAACCCTGCCCACCCAGACAGTACAGAGACAGTTGGTGAAAAGGAGTTACTAAGCTATGGAGATTTCATTGATTAAGATCAGAAAAAAAGACCTTTTGCCCAAGCTAGTAGAAGATAAAGTAACACAAGGTCCTGGAGAGAATGAAACACCAGGGCTCGTGCAAGTGATGTGTCACTTCAGGGATCTTTCACCAATGGATTCACTTCTTTTAAAGTTGATATTCAAAGGCGACTGAAATCTTAGCAACAGTGACTGTACCCCACAAGATCAGTACTGTCATAAAATAAACCTGGTAATGAGAGGAGAATGTAGATTTTGTGGAATGCTTAAGAAAAAATAGAAAAGGTGCAGATTTGTGCCAAACGTGGCGAATATTCTGCTGGGGACACAGCTCTGCTAAACAGTCCAATGAATCACCTCACAGTAGATATCAAACAGACAAAAGAGAAAAACTTCTACTCATTGTTCACAGAGCTGTAACTGAATTGGCATCCTAAAGTTAACTTTTGTTTGTTTGTTTGCATAAGTGCACTTCCTTTTTGCAAGGCAGTCCACAAAAAGAACAGTCTGGTGTTGATGCTGCCAGACTGTGGCAAGCCAACCTTCATAGTTGCTCAGTGGAAAAATATCATCTCAGCTCTTGATTTCTTACACGCTTCAATAAACGTACAGAGTAGGAATGTAATATATATTTGAATCTAAGTGACCAACTGAAGATGTCTTCAAGTAAAACAGCATAAAAGGCAAGCTACTAAGATAAACGCTGTGAACTCAGGCACTGAGCTGACTGTGTCACCATACCCCAGCAATGACATGACAACTTTGAAAACTTCACTGTATTCTCAGGAATGAGACTAAATGATTCTGGTCCCAAACTCAAAATCCAAATTTTACGAATGACTCCAACCAAAAACTCATGCTCTACATGATTCCAACCCTAGACGCTGTATACTGAGCCTGCATTTAAACATACAGTATAGCATTTTTTTTAAATAGTCTCTGATATGCTAACAGGAGGCCAAACTCTGTTCTTGTATGTATCTAGAGTCTTTCCTGATTCTGATATTACTCAGAGCTGAATCTGCGTTTATGCAATCAATTTCATGGAAACCATTTCCCAACCTAGTTACTAATATACAGATGGAAGAAGTGAAATTCTGCATTCAGGGCTATGAGATGCAACGTGCAAATTTCAGTCTTTGCTTCTGTTTCCTCAAACGTGCTTCAGAGCCATGGCATGCATCTCTTTGAGAGGGTAGGCAAAGCATCCTGAACTACCTCCTTGCTTTGTAAATCCCATTTTACTAGTAAACTCTATTGCAATAGTACCAGCCTAACAATGCCACGTATTTACAAAGGCTTCCAACAAAAGTTCTTTTAAACAAAATAAAAACACAGCTCTACATACACTGGAACAACTTCCCTAGGAAGTTCAGTCTTCTTCGAAGCAAGGAACAATTCTCAACCAGGCAACCAGTACTGAGAAGAAGAAGAAGGGAAATGACGGCCATGGAGCTAACCTCACTCTTGTGCGCGTTCTTGTGCTCGTATGGCATTTGGTCTGGGAACCCGAGACTCCGCAACACTGCATTCAGCTCTGATGCTGCCATGCTGCAAGGCCAAGCTGCAAGGCCAAGCCATTTAATTTTTTTGCTCCTGACTCCCTGCTCAGAGCGTCTTCCAATAGAGGCAACTCAGGGGTTTTAGAACACTAGTTATCAAATTAAGTGTGCTGTACTTACATTAGAAAAAAATATAGGTGTGCGTTACAGTTTCAATTCTAAGAAACTAACTGAAACCCACCAGGTCAGACAGCTGGGCTTTTCTACACTACTGCTTTCAACAATAAAACCCACAAACGCAAGCAAAGGGTGCCAGAAGAGACTAGCGATAGAAAATGTCTGCTGAAAGCTACCCAAGGATATAAGCCTTCACCACTAATTACACTTCAGTTTAATTTGCAGAAGTCAAATCAGAGAAGGTCAAAAACTGAAAAAATACATATTCATTAAGCATTTGTATATTTAGAAAGCCAGGAATTACCTAGCATAATGCCGAACACGAGAGCAAAGATATTAGTAGAAGTAACACATCATCATACAAAATACAGAAGTCAAGCCCAAATGAGAAAAACAGAGTAAACTGTGGTATGTTCAATGTAAGATTATAGTAAAGCAAGTTAGAGAGACATTGGTGGTCATCTCATTAAAAGAATAAAACTCACAATAGCTTTTTTTAAAACATATTGGAAGCATAAGGCTTGCCAGAAAGTATGCGAGGCTGATCAAATACTCAAGGCATAAAATGAATACTTAAATGAATATTTAATTAAGGAATAATATTCTTTCAATACAGATTAAGTAGGTAGATATAGCACTGAGTTGTTTGAAAAGAAAACTAGACAAATAGAAATTCTGTTCCACTGAATCACACTAGCGTTTACTGTATAACTGGAAGAAGTGGGGCCAATAACATCCACAGCGCAGTTATCCTTCGTGCGAGCTAATAGAGTAGCAGTGGTAAGCATGTACCCTTGCCGGATCAAATAACTAAAGATAAATTCATGACAGAATGGTCCCCTCAGGGCTATAAAACAGAATAATAAGGATACAGACTCTGACTCAAAAACCACTTCTCCTAATTCACGCCTACACCTTACTTTACCCAAATAAAAGTCTCCTGATTTTTTAAGTTCTACATTATTCTAGAGCACTTGATCAGGATATTAGCAAGCCAAGAACTTGCAGGAAGTGACTGTCTGGAGTTACATCTCACTTAATGCAAGGTGTATCTCAAATGACAAACAAAAAAGTTCATCTAAATTCTACTCTCAGCTATTTCAGTACAACTAAACAGACAAACAAATAAAAAACTATAAAAGGTCAAATATAGTTTTGCACTTGAGAGGAATTTCACCCAGCAATCACCTTTCTTGCACTAAGGATGAGTACCATAATACTCTCTCCACTCAAATGTATGAACTCATCTGAAACATTAGAAAACCCTTAGTTAACGGCTTTTATTCCATACAAGTCCCAACATCCTGAACTTCTTACATAAGAATTATTTTATCGGCTCACATTAAGGGACTGATATGACTCTCCAAAAATCACTTCATTTCTAGACTAAAGCCTTTTTTTTTTCTATATCGTGAAAATAAATATAGAAATAAGACTCACTCATTAAGAAGAACAGGTAGAGGAGGGATCTCATTATTCCCAGCATTAAGATGAAGGAAGGAAGACTTGAGACTCAGTAGGGCAAAAGCTGCTCTCTTCCTCTGATGATTCCCCAGGTCTGCAGGTCTTATGCTGCTTGCTGAGACAAAGTCACTCTATTGTGGATTTCCTAACTTGAGGTTTCAAGGCGTATACTAATAACATTTAAATAATACTGCAGATGCAAAAAGCTGCTTCAGTAAATTAGGTTACTGAAAGGCAATTTTTAGCAGTGTCTCCATTTTTGTCTACCAGCATCTAGAGCATATCTAGCACAATAGGATCTATCTAGAAAACATTCCAGCGACTATGTTTGCATTGACTACCTTCTCCTTGCTGCATGGACATGCAACTCCCCGTAGAAAAGTGCAAACAGGTCCACTTGAGTGAACTCACAGCAGGGATTTAAGAAACGTCAGTTCTTAGATGCCTCTCATCATAGCTATTTTTTAACGCACAGATTTCCCCCCAACACACACACACAGAACCAGTGTTCCCTTTTTATTTCGTATATTACCAGAAACATTGACATTTTACAGCAGGATAGCCAGGAAAGGTTACAGGATCCTGAACGTTTCTATCCCCCTCTACCAATAATTCTTTGGCTTCTAATGATCCCTCATCTCACCGTATTGTTTCCCCAGTCTGGACCAGACTTGCACAGAACTGGTTCATGATGGTTCACGTCATCAGAGTATTGTGCAGCAAATGTTGTCTAGCTGCAGGGTGTTGTTATTACAAGCATTAAGTGAGCTCAACCAGCAAACATTGAGCCATTAGAAGAGTTAACTGCATAGAAAGTCCCTCGGAAAGACTGGGGGTGGGGAAGGGAAGCAGGCAGTTCCAGAGACACTGTGGTCTTTGCCCTGAGAGCGTAAACTTTCCAAGCATTTTCAGAAAATAACGTAGCACTAAAAAAGGCATGCAGACTTTCTGGCTACCTCCAGCTCCTTTCTTCCAAGGGCTCCCTCTTTTTAACACTAGACAGTCATCAAAGAACCTCATGCTCCATAAAGGCTGTAGTACTCCACATTTCAGGTATCTGGACTGAGAAAGATAACTTCAAAAGAGAAAGTTAAATATTCTCTGCACTCAGATTTTAATAACAGCTAGATGCCAACCATGAGGCAGTGACGCACACAGCTTTCTGATGCTGGTCCTGTCTGGCACCACTTTTACTTGTGCTGCTGAAGCAGACATGAGATGGCAAAGTGGAACAGCTTTCTTTAAAAATACCATGTTTTAAATTCCATTTACTTTTTAAGTCCCAGAGTAACAAATGCAATTTCTTGAAGAAGGAAAAGAAGAACAAAACTGATCCACAGCTACCACAAAAGTCATTGCTAGTTGCAGGAACAGTCCAGCTGAGAAACCTGCCAGCTGCGTTGCTTCAGGAACAGCTCTTTGCAGCTCATGTAGACTTACGTGAAGCATCTGTTCTTTGTCTGAGCCCTTTTGCTTGTCACATTTCAACGACTCCTTTTGCTAGTTACAAAGAGGGACAACGGAAAGTATGCTAAGATGCAAGTGGGGTCATGAAGAGATGAAGAGAGAACTGACCGACTGAGGCACAGATACACCTCCCCATGGTTTCCTCAGCCTTAGAGCATGCTTTGAAAGAAAAAAAAAGGGGGGGGGGAAGCATTAAAACTAAATGTGCAAAGCTGCAAAGCACTTGAGGAAGGTTAAGAACAAATCTGATACCTTTGAGTAAAATGGCCTCATGGGGAGCTTGGAACCACAGAAATCGGGCACGAAGCCTCTTTTAAGAAAACCATGCAAATCGTCAGTGAGATCACTCCAAGCAGGAGACATCTGGAGCCTGGTACAGAGGCCACAGGGAGCAATAATCAGGTAAATAGTGATCAAGTAGAGCAGGAGTTTGGAAACAACACAATCTCAGCTCTCTGTGTTCTTGCAGCTTTGGCCAAATTGCATGAGAGGGCTTGAGCATCCGTAACTGAATGGAAAATAATGAGAGCTGTTGGTGTCTTCTCCCAGCGGCATATCAGACCCTCAGAGTCTCTGCAGCAGCAGACATACAGCAGAGACTGAGGAGAGAAACTGCACTTATTAATTCACCGAGTTTTGAGAAAGGTTTCCGTTTTCTCAGCTGAAAGCACTGCAAAGCCTCCCAGCTTTGTACAGCGATGGCTTCGAGACAGAGGCTCCGTGCAGGCGAGGTTATCCATCACAAGAAGTAGAAGGGAGAGATTAGGTTCATTTGTTACTCATTTCTTGTGTAAATGACTGAAGTATGTCCTGACAAAACAGTATCATCTATTAATAGCAGACCCCAAATCCTGTCAGGCCTTCAAAGCTATGAACCAGCTCGTAACTCTGTCCTCTTGCAGGGAACTGCAAAAATCCTACAAAGTAAACTCCAGACAGCCTTCCTGTTTGTAACACCACCAAAGTGGGAAGTGGCTCAGATGCTGAAACCACAGACAAGCCTTGTGCATCAATTAAGGATATAGAAAATTGGAGGTTTTTCCCAAAATGCTTTACTGATGTTAATCTTCTCAAGAGTACTTGCTCATCTCAGCTTCATAGGAAGGACTGCACTGCAGAGAGATCATAACTCCTCAAAATTCTCTTTTTCTCCATGAGCACAAAGAACCGTACAAGAGTCTGGTCACTGCTAAATCTCCTGACCAACCAGGCCAGATGCTTGCTGCATCTGCCTGTCCTTGTCTGAAGCTCACTCAAGAAAGGATGATAGACAGCAGAGGCCTTGGACTGCTTTTCTGTGGCATGACTTTAAAGCACAGTGAATGCTTGATTTTTGGCAGCATTTTTGATGCAGATCAAAACAATAACTAATACTACAAGCTTAAGAAAGCAATTTAAACAGCAGCAGGTTCAAAGAATGTCTGAAGAAGCAGGTGACAGCAAGCTGTCACAGCCCACACCTATCAAAAACACTACCAACAGGTGTGATTTCTCTTTTGTTGTTTATTAAGATCCAGGCAGGGATGGCAGATTTGATTCTGCATTTCTTGAGAATCTCAAAGCATCCCTACCACAGCAAAACATCAAGCACAGCAATAGATCACCATGTGTTGGCCTATCCTTTTGTGCAACTTGAACACCTTGCCAAATCTTGGGCACACTTAGGACAAAGCCATAGATGGAAAAAGAAGCTGAACGCTTCACAAAGCAAGAAAACAGCAGAAGGTGGAGTGAGAGAATTCAGTTATAACTCAGAAACCCAATGTAGTGAAGCTGCGGAGACCAGCGTCCAGCACAGGGGAAGAGCCTGCTGGAAATGCTGGGGCAGGGAACAACTTTTAACAATAATGCTTTTGTTGCCAGTCATGTGAAAGCAATAGGCCATGGAATTAAAATGGTCGTTTCCAAAAGACAGGCCTCTGGTTTCACTTGCTTAGACTAGACAGAAGGATCTAGGTTTGCACAGTTTATCTTACTGAAGGAAAGGTGTTGCCACAATTTTTAGTCTGTAGCTTTTTCAAGGTTATCCCTAACAATTCCCACTATCAAAAATGTATCCAAAACCAGGGCTAGGCTCTTACAGCTTCAGATGTGGCTGCATAAACTGACATGAGGTCATGAAAAACAACAGTTGAGTAGCATGGCAGTAGGGTCAGCACACTGATTCACGAACTGCAATTGGCAGTTTGATAAGGTTTTGTAGTCACCACTGATCACATCATCTCTTCTTTTTGAGATACTGAAGGTCTTAAAATAAATCCAAGGATGAGCACTTTCAATTAAGTAAGTTGCTATACTGGTAGTTTAGAGGAATACTTCAAGCATTGTTTTTAAACATGGGCTGAAAGTGTGACAGCTCATTTTTTAATTTTTCCACAGTTTGAAGTATGTTTCCCATCCTCTCTGAGGCACTGTGCATATTACAAAAAACAACGAAGTCCTCGTAGCCATTTAGGGCAAGATAAGCCCGCTAAGTCTGAGAGGAAATGTTAACCACATCACACATTTTGGCCCATCTAATTTTCAGAAGCCATATATGTAAGATTCCACTGTTACCTTCTACAGAGACAATCATAAGACAGATGTTTCAGAAATTTGCCTTGCTAGGTTACAATTTCAAGAAATCTGTATCACTTTCATGCTGTTAAAGAAACGTGCACATTGTGCAAATGATTTCATTGCCTTCCTGTAAAATGGGAATTCTGATACAGTCTAAACACTGAGCACTGCAAGCACTGAGACAAAGACTGTTATGTGGCTCTTGACGACTGAAGCCTGAACATTTGTCCACACATCTCACATAGTGTTTTGCACAGAAGCCATTTCCGTACCTAGCAATATTTTATGCTTTTATAGCATTCTTTATTCTACAGCACTTTAGTGCAGCCTCTTGTGACATGAGGAGAACAGTCAGCCTGTTTTTAGATGGGTCACGCAATCCTTTGCTTCTTTATGGCAAACAGCATTATTTCTATACAGCTCACATACCTTCCCTGACACAGACCACTCCCCACTGCCACTATGATTTTGCTCTCATTCTTGCACATTTAGACATTGTAATGAGTGTCAGGCAGAGAAAATGGAGTAAAAATCATTTCTTCAGAGGAAATAAAGTGCATGAAAATATTTAAAGCCACAGGCTGAACCAGTCTTTGATGAAATGCATGTTAGTACTAATAATGCCTTCAATTCTTCCAGCATTATAGGAAGAACTCTTTTGCAGATGAGAGCAAGGCTACAATCCAGAAATTGTGCTAAAGATTTCTGGTTTGTCCCTCTAGAGGCATCATCTCAGTTGCTGATAGCCGGGGCTGCAATAGTGACTGCTCCTCTGGAACAGCTGATCTCAGTTGTTTCTGTGGCATCCGTTTCCATGATCTTGTCTCTACAGCAGGAGACAAAAACAGCAGCCCTTTGTCAGCAGGAAGCTAACAAAGGGATCCAGTTTTTAGAATGGTGCAAATTTAGTGAAAACCCAACACACATGCAACAGTATTTTAAATATAACTGCCCCATTCCTAGAAAGCTAGCATCTGGGAGAAAACTATGGTGGAAGGGCAAGAGGCTGCATTTAATTCTGGTGAAGCTTCTGCCAAAGATCTGCCAGACTGAACAAAGTATTTCTAGGAAAAGTAGCAGCTCTCCATTTACCACAAAAAGTTGTTTCTCAGGCATAAAGAGGGAAGCAAACCCAATTACCTAATGTAGAATTTGACAAGATTTGCAGTCTTAATGCCTAGATTTGTGTTGTAAATGCCCTGTGATTTTTAACACCTGCAAGTAGGCCTAAATTTTACCTTTCCTGCAAAAGCACAGTGCATTTGGGCTACAGGTCTGAATCACAGGGAAGAACAGCCCTTGCTTCTCTCAGCAGTGTTTCCTGCACATTTCCTCTTTTGTTGCCAAATTCCAATCAGATACAAATCTATTCTGATTCTTTGTTTGGTCAGCTCACAAGTGACTGCTATTCCTGAAGGAATTGCTTCCGGTGTGGAAGCAATTTCACAAGCAAATCGGCCTACCTAAGATTTATGTTTCTATTCCCAAAAAGTACTTGCTGAGCAGGAAGTCAAAAGAATACTGAAGACCTTTCTTCATGCTATATCTCACCTTCTGGATTTATTTCTGAATCACTGGAGTTACCAGGGTCTTCCTTGAGAACTCCCACCTCCTTTGCCCAATTTGTCCATTTAACTTCCTCTACTCTGGAGAGACAAAATACAAGAGAGACTGATGCATAGAGTACAGCATTGCAGCCCAACTTCATCCTGCCAGCACAGTGCTAATAGTTTGGTGTAGCAACAATACTCTGAAGAGCTTTTCTTTGAGTAAAGATCTTCTGTAGTTTAAGCCCTGTGACATAAATATCTCTTTTCACAGTATGTTTTATGTAGGTCTAAACTTTTTTTTTTTTAAGTACTCCAGTTCCTACTAGGGAACACATTTAATAAAAAAAGGAGCCTCCTAGATTCTACTCTCTATACATGCTCCACAGAACTACACATAACACAACACTTTGGAGTTACCAAAGTGCTGCCTGCCTGCAGTTCCTTTTGCTGGATGAAGATTCATTTGCTCTCCCAGCCCCTATATGAGAGGAGGCGTGCTGCCCCCTCGTGTTGCACTCATGTTGCATGTTACCGAGGTAGGGAGTACCAGCCTACACCCTTCCCATCACAGCCCACTGTGGGCACAGCTATGCTAGCAGCAGCAGAGAAACCATCAGACAGCCTGCTGCTATAACCACTTGCACGCATGTGGGTTAAACAGGCCACATCTTGGTGACAATGCTGGGGACTCAAATAGCTCTCAAGCTTCCAGCATACCAACAACCAAATGCTTTGCAGATGTCCAAGATAATGTGGTTCAGCAGCTGTGCTGAGTCAGGGCTGCAACTCCTTACGGTGGTTCCCAGTTACTGAGTTAATAAGCAAGGAACTCCATTACTAGAATGGGGTGTAAGGCATAACAGTGCAAACATCTTACCTGAAACACCATCTCTCATCTTTCTTATTGAGGCCCACTGAAAGGAAGCAGCCAGATCTCCTCTTTCCACCTTGGCGCCACAGCCAGGCCTTTTCTATTTCTAGAATAGCAATAGCTCTCTAGAAGTAGAAGTCCACATCAGGAAAAAAAAGAAAAAAAAAAAAAAGAAAAAAGACATGCAGAGTCCAGTCTCTCCTTTGGATTAAATCTTTCCCAATCAGCAACTATCCTGACTTGGAAAATCACTGTAATGCAACCCTAAAGTACTCCTTAGCTTAACAGTAACAGACAGAAAATTCTCTCAAGTCACTTATGCACGTAGATCTACAGGCTGGCAGTCTTGGTGCACACAAGCAGTATGAGTTTTAAATACACCTAAAAATGTTAGGATTAGTCCCAAGAACTGTATATTCATACAAAAAAGTTTTACAGCTGAGGTTTATGACAAACATGCACTGTTATCACTGATATTATGAGAATCATGTAGGAGGTTGGGCCATGACATGACTGCTGAGCAGCACAGCATCTCACCTGCAGCTTCCAGACGCTTTTGCTATAGCCAGAAATATCAGTGACAGTCTCGCTCATGAGTGCGATCAGCATGTTGAGCAAAAGAATGTAAGTGAGGATCACAAAGAGAAGCAGCAGAAGCATCACAAAGTATTTGAATCTGGCATGTTCCTGGAACTCCAGGTCACCCATCCCAATGGTGATCTTGAAGAGCTCCAGAGAGACACCAAATAGCCCGCCGTACATAGCATGGTTCCCAGCATCCTCCATCTGAGCAACAGATCTGTTCTGAGAGACTGCAGGAGCATCCCCCATCAGAGTAACCAGAGCTATGAGAAAAACAGAATGTGAATCCTCTTCAGAAAAATCTACTTCTTTCAGCCCAGCCTATACCACGATGCTGAGCAAGTTCTTACCGGCAGCAAAGCCAAATAGGAAGATCATATAAACCAAGAGGAAACGTAGCAGATCTCTCAGGATAGTCTGAAACATAAAGCAGGAGGCAATGTCTTTATCTCACATGAAATCGCCAGTATGATTTCCTGTTATCACATTTGTCATAAAACAAATCCAGTAACAAAGCCAGTCCTGAAACCAAGTTGGGAAATGCTTTTATCCACTTTAAGAAACTAGTAGTATGTGCTGAACTATTTCCTCAGGTAAGCAACAATGTTTGGAGCTTAATTTTAGAGCACCACAAAAACATTTGTTGTCATGTTTGTATTAATTGGTTCTTTCAAACAAATAAATATTTTCCAGATTGCTCCAACACACACAGTTGCTTGCTTTCTCTCTACTGGATTTCACACAGATGTGGACCAATTCTTCCCTGGCATCTCATTTCACCTTCACTTTGTCCAGCTCTACAAGTCCAAGGCTCCTGCACAGACCTGGCAATATTTCTCAGCCCAAGTTTAACAGTTTCAGAAAACTCACATTGGTTTTGACTGTTAGTTTTGTTTTCTGGCAGTGTCAGCTGTTCCCATTTGCTATATTCACAGACAACAATCCAGTGTTCTGCCTCAGTTGTACTTCTTTGAAGATACTAATCTAGTCTTCTCCAATTTCTGGAGTTAATACATCAATTTCATTTATGGTTTTAATGGTCCCTGAGAGAAGAAAAGTAACTGCAGGACTTTTACCAGTTCTTCACGAGCTTTTTACACAAGGTTGTTTCTGGGTACTGACCTTCTGTATCATGACACTGTAAATCCCAGTGCGCTGGAAGCCCCGAGTATAATACAGCATATTCGTCCATCCCAAAAGCAGGGAGAAAACCATCACTGCTACATAGTTTTCTGAACTTGCACCATACAGCACTGCTGACAACAGCAATGAGAATGCCTGGATGAAGCTGCAAAGAAGCAGAATTAGTTATGCAAAGAAGCAGAATTAGTTATGCAGTGACTTATCCCCACAGAAAGGCCCATTTGCGAATATTTTGTGTTTTAGAAGGAAAAACAAACACATTTTACCAGGCTACATGGAGCATATAAAGCAACAGTTAATCAGGCACTTAGAACAGGATTTGCTTATATAAACTAACCAAACCAACCAAGAAGCTGTTGCAGGTTTGTTACAAACTAGTTTATCTCACAGTATAGAAACTCTTAACTGATTACATAACTGATATAAAATCAAAAAGAATCATAACCTTTATGAACACATGCACACACATGCATCTATACACATTTCTTCCCAGAAAACAGAGAAGTTATTTTCCCTTAGACAAAATCTGAGCCACAGTGACTGTATGATTAAATACTTTAATTTTTTATTTTAAGTATAAATTCTTAACTACAGAATAATTGAGGATCAGGCCACCACTGTGTCAGATAATGTACAAACCCAAAGACAGACCCTACCCAGGTCGATCACAACGAAGGGTTATGACAAGATGTGACATGAAGGCAACAAGCAGGGAGGGGATGCAAAGTGGCAGACAGTGGCAGAGATTAAGTCTTTCCTGCTCACCATCTCTCTAGTAATGTTATGGTAACTTAGCTGCCCACAGCAGAAAACCAATTTCAGCCATGCTTTCATTGCCCAAAAAACTCAAGAGACATACATCAAGATCTCAATGCAGCTGTCGGAGCACATAGTCTTCAGAGATTGGCGTCTCCTTCGCAGATACAGACTCTAATAGAGAAAAATCAACAGTAGCTGTTCATTACAAGAGGGCATGCTAGAGACTGAATCCTGCCTGGCATAACCTATTGCACAACAGAGAGGTTCACTCATTCTGTCTCCTGCTTTTGTTCCAAAGATCCCAAATTTCAGCTAATCACTCTTCAAGGATGAAAGCAAGCCCATATTTAAAAGTGGGCAAAGAATAAACAAGGGCTGAACCATAGCATTGCCCTATGTCATTATTAATAGATTGCAGAAATGCTAAAGATGCATTTTACTACCATAAATTACAAGAGTGTCTCCTAATTATTTGCTATTGTGACTCTATTTTTCACCTTTCCCACTCTAGTTTGTGCCACTCCTGTCAGTGCTAGATCCCACTGACACTGTAAATGTCTCAGAGCAGGATTCCCCTATCATCTATACTTGTGCACATCCTGATGTCAGGATAACAGAATTTGTTGCCCATACATTAGTGACAGTTTCTTTCTTTCTTACAATGTAGCTAGGCAAGACATCATCCCCATACCTGAGCAAAAATTAGATAAATGCCTCCCAGCAAGATAATGATCAGTCCAGAGACCCACAGGAAGCCTCCAGCCGTGAACTCCACTGGAAATGAAGGCTGCAAGAAAAAAAAACCCAAACAAACAAACACTGAAAACAGACAGAAGTAGTTGTGACAGCCATCCTGAGCCTTTTAAAACTTCAGCTCCATCCATTCAGGCTTTTCTCATTTAAAGAACAAGGGACCCACCTTTACCCGCAAAGGCTGATAGTAGGCAATGGCTGTGAAGATGATCATGAATGACAAGTACGAAATAAAACTGAAGTAGAACCTCTTGGAAGCAAATGTTTCCCATTTGTGCTGAAGCAGTTTGTTCAGTGGCTCCAAAACCACCATCTTATATCGATTCTATGTGAAAAAAAAATCCAGCAAATAAAAATGCACCCACATGTCAACAGGAACACCAAATTATTGAGGATTGTCTTTTTCATGGCTGGAGTTCAGTGGCTGCAATTAGGGCACACACAAAGGCTTATTCTGTCAGGCTTTTCAGCATGAAAAAGATCAACTATCCTATAGGAACTCACATCTGCTTGGGTCCATCAAGATATTTGGATGAACCAAGGCTTAGGAAAAACAAAAGATCCAAAATTTCTCTCTTATTATAGATTAACAGAGATATTCTAAGTGGTTTATAAATTGAAAAAGTGCGAATATGTCATCATGCATTTCTTTCCCATAAAGACAATCATCTGAAATAACACATTAACTTGAAATGATTTGTGTAACTATATAGTAACACTGGAAAAGCCAGAAAAAAAATGTTACTATCTTTGTCTGTTGGTAAAAGCACTCACTGGTGTGTCACTGCTGTAGGCCAGAATCTCCAGCACAGAGTTTTCCTCAAAGCTGTCAATAGAGGACAAATCATAGAGAGACACATGGATAGGTCCATAGGTCCATTCAGTGAACTTGCGTGACAGGTGCCTGTACTCTGGATCTTTGATCTCTCTTTGGATGATGTGTTTGAAGATCTGAAGAGAAAGTGGATGCACACCAAAAGAACGTTTATGCAATGAAGAAGTGGAATTACCCAGATGTACTCAAATTACCTCCAAATGCAGAACACCTTGTTTTCTACATTAACATCAGACTATGTACCCAAACACCAGACACCTAACTAAACCTTGTATCAACTCTTCCAGGAGTAAAACCTGTTTCAGACCAGACTTCTCTTGGCTGGGAGAGAAAGTAGCAGTGATCAGCTGTGGCTCTGAAAGGGACCATAACAGGAGTAGCCTAGAGAAAGCCTCCTTTATGTCTTCTAGGTACTGCCACTGTCTGCAGCATTACTATGAGCTGGGTACAAGATGCTGCTACATCAAACCCTGCTGCTATGCTGAGGATGCATGCTGCAGTCCCACTTCAGCTTCACAGAGCTCCACAGATGCCCTTCAGTTGTCTTTACCTCCACTTTGCCTGTTTTGGCAGCAAGCTGCAGAGGATTTAATCCATCATAATTCACTATCTCCTCCAGTTTACACGTTGGGTCAACCTTCACACCTGCCTTCAGGATCTCAACATAGGTTGTGCTCACAAACTTGGTGTTCTCCTCGGTATCATCTGCAATCATCACCAGGGCATGGAGCACTGTATTGCCCTGTGTATCCTGCTCCTGGATCCTGGCTTTCTGGTGGGGATTGTTTAGAAGATATTCCACCACCTCAGGTTGGTTGGTACAAGCAGCCAAGGAGAGGGGAAGTTCACCTGAAGAGATTAGGACAGCATTTGGAGGGGAAGTGGGGGGGAGGGGGTAAAAACAACAACAACAACAACAACAACAACAACGGCAGGTGATTTTAGGAAAATATATTTAGCCTGGAGTTTTACCAGCAGAACACAAGACAAGTTCTTTCTCAGTGCCTCTAGATTCAGAAAGCGTTTTACAGCAAACAGTTTCTCCCTATTTCTGGAGTCAGCTGAAACCTTTTCCCAGACTCCTTATTTGGCTGCATCAACCACATATTTCATTGCCTCCGTCTGAAGTTCCTTTGATGGGATTAAATACATAAAGCCAAGCACGATGGCAAGTGCTCACTGGATACTTTAGTCTGACCAAGGATCTTCCCATTCAAAAAAGTCAAGAAATCCTGGATTATAATAGGACAGAGGAGATGGCAGCCCACGTACAGAGGAACCCAGCTAGGATTAGTGGCTGCATACACAACAACAACAACAACAAAACAATACAGAAGAATACATTTCACACTGACTCACCAAAATAAAAGCAAATTCCCTCTTTCTTCTTCTTAAAGAATTCACCATGGGCTCTGGCATGGACATCAGCACCATTTTCTACCAGAAGTTTCACTACATCCAGGCTCCTCTTCTCTATGGCAATATGGAGTGCTGTCTGGCCTATGGAAGCAGGCAAAATTTACCAGGCAGTTCTACTGTCAGAGAGAACAGGAAAAGGCCTCGAGCAAGGTGTGTTGCTTTAACAATTGCTGTACGTTCTGCACAGCAATTTGGCAATCTAACTGCTAGGTAGGTAGGTGGTAATTGTTGGCTTTTAATAATGTTCTTTGGAAAAGCTGATTAGAAGCACTAAGAAAGAATACAAGCCCCATAACTGTCAGGAATTCAGCCTAAGACAAGGCAATATCCCTGGCTGGTACCATGATCCCAAATGACTATGAACATAAGAAAAAGACAACCATACATGTACATGGCTACTTTGCATGTTTGTTATTAAAAGAATAACCAGCTGGCAGAACTCATGCTTTAATGCAGTTTTTCTTCAATATTGCTACTTTTTTCCCCCACTTATAGAAGTGCTTTAAAAGTTTTCCAAGCAAATCCTCCCATATTTCTGGGTTATTACACGTGTATCACTTTTAATCTATAGACTGGGACCAATGTTGCAGAGGTAAAGTACATAATTCAAGGTTGAAGAGGACACAGTACCAGAACTGGAAACTGGAATTAAAAAGTGAGCAGGCTATTATGGTAACAGCACCAGAACCCTGGGAGTGCAGTGCAGCATGAGCTCCCATTTACCTCCTTTTCCTCGTATCTGCACATCTCATCTGTCTGATGGGGAGGCTGCGTCTGATGCAGCATTGGCACAGAACCCTTACCTCTGTAGTAACAATCAGAGCACGCAACATTGACAAGTGGCCTGGGATTCTCTGTCTTTTGGTCTATTTCCAGTAAAACTGGGATTGTGTCATTCCTCCCATTTTTTAAATTCAGCAGGGCTTTCATTAAGCAGGTCTTCCCAGTCTTTGCATCTAGTAGAAAAAGAACATTGAACAGGATGCATGTGTGCTTCTACACATCTATATTTCCTAATCCAATGTAGCCAGGGTACCCATTATAGGACCAAATACAGTAATTATTTTAAAAGTCTTTCTCAGTATTTTTATTAGGTATCAGAGGCAAGGCTTGAAGAAACATAATTAATGGCATCTTCCATCCTCAGATGGACATTAGGAAAATAAAAGCATAGGATGGAGAAAGTGATATTTCTCCACTACCCAGTTCTGTGCTCACAAGTCCTGCCTCTGCTAAATCACTTAGGGATTACTAAGCAGGCTCTACCTGTGTATTCAGAGTTGGTGAGAAATTTGGAAGTCCTCCTTAAGTACTCAAGTAAGCCTTCCAGTGCCTCAGGGCTGCCCCTTGAGACTGCGCTGAAGAGCCTGTCTCTGTCAAAGCGATTGGGGTCCTTTTGGCTACAGAAAAAATACAAAGTGTTTAAAAATTCTGGAAAGAGGAAGACAAGAACATGCAGTCAGTTCCAGTGGGCTACTATGAGAAAATGGGAGGGAGGCAGAGGAGTTTGACAGATAAACAACTAAACTATTTTATTTTTGAGTCAAAGGAAAAATAGAGACAGTTATTTCCCAGAATTCTCTCATGTGGCTGCAGTTTCCATCAGCTGGAGTTTTTCCCAGATCCAGCCCAATGTACAATCCTGGAATGCATCCAGAACACAAAGAAAGAGAAGCCCAAGATAGCTCTAGGACCAGAATCAGTCCCATCACATGGCATGAAATGCTCCCTAAGCTATTTACACCCTTTTCCTGGCAAGAACAGTTCAGTTGCATAGGGCTCCATACTAAGCTGCTCTGATGTCCAATTTGGCTTATTTGGTGCTAGTTCAGATGCATCCTATCATATCAGAATGCACACTATACACATACCTTCCAGGTGCAGGGGGAAATGGCTAATAGTCCCCTTTCTGCTTTTAACTACTCCCACCAGATGCCTTTAATATTTCTGCCTTGCCACTTTTAGTTTAGCTTCTTGTAAAGTTTATGGCACTGAATCCACAGGGATCAGCAGGGATCCCATCCCTGTGTAATTGTCAACAGTTACTTACTTGCTGACAAGTCCTGGCCGAAAGTTCAGATTGATTTTGATTTTAGGAGCATAGTCGCTGCTCTCCTTCTGATAAGGTGTCTCCAAGGGCTGTGGCTCTCCTTTCTTTCCATGTAGCCCTATTCTTTCTTCCTTTTTACTAGATGTAGGTTTATCTTCCTGGATACTGTCATCCGTTTCCAGCAGTCCAATCAGCCTGTTTCTCTGTCCTGGGCCTGGCTGCCCATTTGTGAAGTTATCCATTTCTAGTATAGATGGTCTTGCAGATTACTAAAGATGCGCCCACCAAGAGACTAACCCTGCAAAGGAGCAGGAGAATAAATGCATTTTGTTCACACACCTAGGATATGCAGTGCTTCACATAGAGGAAAACATATTTCCAGATCTGAAGTTCCCACAATTGACTATGGGTCCCTTGAGAGAGGGATTCAGTAAAACTCTGCACAACTAGGTAGCTTTGAATGAAGGATAAAGGCCTTAAATAGGGTTCCTACGGGGAAGACGTTCAAAAGCAGCTCATGAAATATAGGCAACTTGTCTGCAGAACATTGGAACCCCCTTTGTGAAATGACCTCACCTGTTGGCAGCAGCACAGGTTCCTTACATAAAAGGCAAAGAAAGTGTATCTTTAGGAGACTACAGACACTGTTCTTGTCTCAGTGCAGCCAATACAAGCTAGTCACCAAGTGGCCAAAAAGATAAGATTAAGTACAGGCCTTTGTTGCAACAGAGCACTAAATTTGTTTCTGTCTTCTGCTAGTAGGATAGTATTTCTACAAGGAAAACACATGCACAAATTGCCTTCCTTTTACACATTCTTGCTTGCAGCCTGGGGCAAAATGGGTGGGATATGAGATCTCCCCAATGTTGGAGGCTGCCAGTTACAGCTATCCATGTCAGCTTAGGCACATACACAGCTCAGCTGCCATGTGGACACTCACAATGCTCATAGCCTGAATACAGCACAAGCTCTCCCAGGAGCAAACCTGGACCCAGATCTGCTGTATGGAGAGTCTGAGTATTCAACAGAACATTCAGTCAGCCCACTTGTCTCATCTAATATGGCCTGCACTCCATTTTCACACTTCTGAGACATCTCTTCATGCATCTCTCACAACATCTCAGACCTACACCCAGTGCAAGCTATCTGTTGTCAAGATAAGACCAAAGATTCACACATAGTTTAGTTTGTGAGGTAGCAAAGCAACATCCATGATTACCAACCTGAACCAGAGCTTCTGTTAATAACTCTGTCTTACTTGCATGCACTCCCTCCAAATGGTTAACAGACTTTCTCTGAAGAGAAATCTCCCTTTGTGGGACTAGAGTCAGACTCCACAGGCAATACCAGCACAGAGGTAAATCAACACAGCATAAGCGTTCTGGTTTAGATTAGGATGCAGAGAAGCGTAGTTAGTTCTAGACAGAAAATAGTTACATCTTCATGCAGCTTACAGCAAGAAATCTAAGGGCTGATTTCAAGAGAAACTGTTACAATTCAGCCATACAGGTTAGCCTGCATTCTAATGACAAATACCCCTCTGCATACACAGGCGTACACCCTATAATCCCCTTTCAGTCATATTTCCTCCCCAAAACACTTACTGGTATGTTTGCTGATCCTCTACAAATAGAGGGTTATTTGTATTTCCGTAATAGTTCGCTTGTGCTTTTCTGGCTTCCTTTCCACAAAATCATTTCTCAACTGCAGTTTCCATTTCTCCTCAGCACTCAAGAGAGTTATTTATTGTCAGTCTAGTACAGTCTGTTTAAAAGCAAGAACAAAATGGTCCTTAAAAACAGACCCTGTAATACATGCAGCCGCTTTGTATCTCCCTAAAAAACAGAGCACACTCTTTTTATCAGCTGAATTTTCAGTTCTCTATTCAAGACCTGCCCTGCTTCCTACTAGTACTTTACCAAGCCATTTTGAGTAGCACAGCGCAAGAAAAGCCCTGCTGTCAAAAGAGGAAGAGCCCAGCACTTACCCTGAGTTGCTGCAAGCTCCACCCAAGAACTGATCTGACAGGGAGTCCCAACTGATCCTCCAAAGCCTAAATAATCACTCAGTACAAACCAAATCAAATACCAGTAAGTCTTAATAAGCATGGAAGCATTTCCTGAAGACCTCAAATTGTTTATATCCATGGATGAGAGCTCTCTTCCTCTGCAGAGACAACCATACTCATATCAGCACTTTCTACCAACGCCACGACATGGAACTCCTCGTTGGTGGTCCATGAGGGAATCCAGGCTGCCTGTGAGAAGGAATAACCACTGATTATTACTCACTCAACAGTATAGGTTTTTGCAAAGTGAAGAAGGGTTTGCACAGGAAATGACTAGATGGATTTCTCTGTAAAACTGTGAGCCAATGAGTGCAGTGCTCTTATATGGGAAAGCTGGCTGGCTATTGCAAATTCATAATGCTTAACCCCTGCCTGCACATACGGAGAAGCAACATCTTGTGGCTTTCAACAACAGCTCGCTCCAGTGTAATAGGAGGCAGGCTGATTTGACTCGTGAATGTGCTACAGTTCATGGTTTGGTTCTGAGGTTAGTCACAAGGATCCCTCAATTAGCCCCAGGATAGGCAAGAATGCATGGGAACTGAGGGCAACTGTTCTGCTGGAAGTCAGAAGTTTCTCCTCACACACTTTCACACACCCTAGTTACGAAGCAATGCAAATCTTCACACACCCTAGTTACGAAGCAATGCAAATCTTAGCCAGAATGTTAACCTGCACAGTATAAGGTGTCAGCTGCTCATCACAAGCACAAGAGATCACACAAAGCAGCCCCAGTTCCTGAAAACTGAGGCCATTAGTCAACCTGCCATTAGCACCCACTTAATGGGTTGCTTCTATAAAGAAATACAGGTCTGGAAAAGGCTACTTCTGGGAGCACACACAGGTCATCTCTAAAATCACTTGGAGCTGAGACCATGCTTGCACACCCTTATCACTCCCAAAACTGGACCTCTGGGAAACAGAGAATGTCAGCCCAAACCAAGTGACTTTCTGAGCTTTTTCTCTCATACTATAATAAAACTAAGGCTTGAGGAGGCAGTGTGATCATTATTTCCAGCAACACTGGTGCAGGGTAGCATTCAGCACTTACAGTCTCAATGACCTTTCACAGCATATCATCTATGTGGAGCGTGTCTCATCTGTACTCCGCAGAGCACTGATGGTTCACAGAGCCACATTATGTGATCCAGAGCTCAACTAGGAAAATGCATTAGCTAATAAAATGTTATAGAGTTCACCTAATCACCAGTTTCATAGCAGGGACACATTCCACAAGGAATCTCAAAAGTTCAGTCACTTACTGGTCTAAAAAACGTTAGGAAGTAGTAAATGCCATGTCACGAGAATGGTCATGAAGGCAACATACTGAACTCAGGTTGTGGCTTCCTTCTTCAAACTGCTGCCAGTCCAATGAGAACTTAAAGCAATCCTCATCCAGCAGGACTACAGGATGATGGGGGCTTTCCTGGAATGTGGCCATCACCCATAGAAAAATGCCCAGATGGCCTCTTGAATCAGATGCAAGTTGCAAAAATACCTTCCTTTGAATACACCCAGTAAATGGAAAGGTACCATTTCTTCTTTGATGGTTTTGGATGAAATCACAAGCTTATTTCTCATATTCCTGTGTGGCAAAATTAAACTGACACAGTAACAATGCAAAGCTACTTTTTCTTTCCATGTTTAATGATTTATTGAGACTGATAGGATAGCCAATAAACAATTAGCCTATGCTGAGAAATGCAAGACCAGGACTCATCTCTCCTCTCCTTCATTCCAGCCTTGCACTAATTCCATTCAGTTTTCTTTAGTGATGTTACTCTTAATTTACTCTGTTATCAGCAGGCATGAAATCAGGTTCAGAAGTTTAACTGAGATTTGTAAGCACAAATCCTCTTGGACATTCCCCTTAGCCTTTATGGGAGTCAGTTCACCTTTCAAAGAATCGTATCAGCCCACAGAAGTGCATTGTAACAGATTTGTTTCTGCGCATCTGGTTTTAAGAGCTTACATGGAGGACGCAGAATGTGCTGCTTGCTGGGAAAAGAATTACTGCCAGCTGAGAGGTCAGCACAGCAAAATAGAAACAAAGCCGCTGGGAGAAACATAAATACTGGTATGCATGCACACATGCGCACACGCTTTCACAGAGAGCACACTAGGGTAAACACTAGCATTTCCATTTCAGAGAACTAAGTAGGAAGGCAGAAAAGACCTACCCAAAACTGTATTTGTCAGTGACAGCATTCTGAGGTCAGTAATGGGATTACATCAGTGTTGTGCACTATCCAGCTGAGCTTGTTGTGATGCTTAAAAAGGATCTTGTCACCAAAAATTAAAATCCTAGTAGATATCAGGGCTCAGAAGAAAGCGATCCAAAGTAGTACACAGGGAGGATAAAAGGAACAATTTAGTATCAGCGAAATGCAAACCTGCATTTTCAAAAGCAAAATGTGATCCTCTTACCTTTTAAAGTTTTTATTTGAGGGAACGAGGAAGAGTCTTGTGATTGCTCAGTATTTATTTTAGTGATGAAAATGAGTCGGAAGTGCTGAAGAGTTCAAAAGTTTCTCCCGACAGGAGAGCCATATTTTGTGGATGCCTTAAATCCAGGAAGAGATTAGTCAGACTTGGAACTATTAAATGAGATGAAGTCAAATCACGGGAAGAAATTTTGTAATGAAATGTATTCTCTGATATAGAGAATAGATGAAGAAGCACAGAAATTCATGACAAAACGGGAAAAACAATGACACTGAATCCGCTTAAACAGTAGGCAACAGCAAGCATGAAGAAAATAGCTTTCTAAAAAGCTGGAAAAAAGTGTTATTTCCTAAAATATATTTTCTCTGTTCACTTAAGTGCTCATTTTTTACCAAATGTCTAAAAATGTAATACTCTTATGGTCAATAAAATGTTCTTTGTATACTGTAAACAGAAAATCAAAGTCACTTACATGTATCTGTAGTTTAAGCACAATGCTGATCTGGACTGCTCTGTAGTGGTAGCAGCTCAAAATCATCTTCATAGCAGGAAAGAAGATAATCTGTAATAGCAGGGGATAATTTGTAATAGCAGCATGTACAGTGGACTATTAATATTTTCTCCAGAACAATGGTAGGCCAGCACTTACTCAAACCACAAGGCTAAAAGAGAGCACTGTTTCTTTTAAGTATTACCTTCAGACTTGAGGAAATATGAAGTATTTTTTGCACAGCCAGACTTTTTTTCCATACAATTTTTATACAAACTCCATACTGAAGGAGAAAATTTTAGCAGTTTGACTTGTTAGAGTTACACAGATGGAATCTCCTGCCTCTAGAGGGACCAGCTGATGTCCCATCTAATATCCTGACACTTACATACAATTCCTTGCAAGAACTTCTTTGATGGCCTCAGGGACTCAATTAACTTAAAGGATAGTATTTCAGTAACTACTAGTCTTATATCGTAATATTTAAAGGCTCTCCCTATATTTCTCAGCTTTTAAAGGAACCGTCCACTTCTCACGTTCCTTAAATGGAAGAATAACCTTTTCTGTACGATTATAGCCTGAAGAAATACTACACTCAAGCAAGAAAGCTTGTCACAACCGAGTAACAGCAAAGTTCAAAATCCAGCAGTACCGTTTTAAATTAACACTTCTGTAAAGCAACAGTGACATCCTGTGGTCATTACGTAAATCTGCTGAATTCCTGATGCTTAAGAAAATAGCCTCTAGAGGAAACTTCAAATTACCAAAAAGATACGCAAGCATACAATTGTGAGAACTAAAGTCGCTTTTCTTACTCTTTGTATCAAAACAGCTATCAGGAATTTGTCTAGTTAAAAAAAAACCCACCAGTTCCAAATAACACCATTTTTTGATAATGCAATAATGTTCCATAAATATAAAATTGAGCAACTAAGCAACAATCTCTGAATGTAGCTACCACATGATGTCTTTGGAACTATAGCCAGTACTGCAGAAACCTGGGTATTTCAATTGCTTCTCCCCTTAATCCTCATCTCCTTTGTATCACTATGTTTTAGAGTAGTTGCTAATATAGCAAAACACTAAATATACTCCAAAAACAGTAAAACAGTATTATGTGATTTCTTAAAACAGATTGAGACATTTATATTTAAGCGCAGAAGACAAAAAAGCACTGAAAATCTGGAATAAAAAAGCAGAATTTGAAACTAATTGAAGCTGTAAGAAAAAAAATGCAAAAACCTATCATAAAGCTCAGGTTATAGCAGGATAAAAGATGTGACCAGAATCTGTTCTACATTGGAGCACTTTGACTATCCCATTTTAACAGCACATGCATTGGGGCTGAAGACTATTAAACTCGAGTTTAGCTAGAAATACTTAAATCTAAACAGGTTGAATTGAGGTACCACCAACTGTAAGAATAATTTTGAATCTTAATTAAACTATCAGTCACATTATCTGGTGCAACATACATACTTTGTCCTTTTTTGTTCATAACTTCAGTATATAAAATGTTATGGAAAATCATCTCCTGTAATTCATAAACTACACACACACGTGTAATTCCCCTAATTCTCATCTTTTACGATAAATTGCAATGGATTCTTTTAATAAAGAAATCTCTTGCAGTGATCTCTGCCTGATCAGAGAGATGAGAAACCCTGGTAACAGAGCTCACATGAGAGAAGCAGGAAGGACAGTACAAGTATCCTAGCATCTTCGCAGCCTGTTTAGACACATTTATGATGTCCGTTTCGGCATTGACCAACCCTCCTTCAGCCAGGTTACTGCTGCAGCGTTGCTCCAGCGTCCTACCGTGCTGCTGGTAGTTTGGTTTCCAAGATGTGCTATTAGATACTGTTTCTAGTAAGCCAAATGCAGCTGATACTCAGCATGAGCCTCACCTAAGGAATCTCCCAGCAGAACACCACACTGACACCTTCATAGTTTCACACAATCAGCTCTGGCTACCTAAACCAAACCTGAGCTGCTCCAGCAGTTGCTGAACACCTGAAGGTCTTCCCCTCTCCCCACGGCTTATTACCTTGGATGCAACATCCGAAGTAGGATCCATGCGTGGCTCCACTTACAAACCATCTACAAACAGGAACACTGGGGAGTACCAGCAAAGGCAACGGGTTCCACACAGATTCAGCTTGGGTTGAAAAAAAGCCAGAGTGAGCACACCACAGGGAAACTTGTGAAGACCCACTCAGGTGTGTACAGATCACTTGTTGGAGAGCAGGCTGGGCCCCAGCCTGCTTTGGGGCTGTGCAAAGCCAAGCGCACTTAAGATGATCTAGTATATCTGGGTTCCGCATCAAATTTGAGCAATGCTTCTGTGAGTTTTCTTTCAGTAACTGACACAGAAAAGGGTATCTGCTACTTACAGACTTGCACATAAATACCTGAAAGACCAACCGCACCTGTAGCCTGAGTAATCTGGTCAAGTTAGCAAACCTAACTATTACTACACAGTACAGCTTAACTATTAAAACTTGTCAAATGACCTCTCAACTGTAAGAAACAGTGAAAATAAAGCAGACAGCTTTATGATGGAGCAAATCATCAGCACAGAAAGCTAAGTAACTCAGTACCACGTCTCCTCCGGACTATGAAGTGCTCAGGGAGTTCATACACTACCAAAACAGGGGTAAGTGGGCTGTTAAAAACACCCAGACTGAGATGACTGAACTGAAAAAAAGCACAGAACAGAAAGGCAAAACAAAAAGAAATTATAGGAAACAAATAATCTATGAAAAACATCTCCAGCACAGAAGTTTTCCATGGGACTACACCAACTTTAGATTCCTGCCAGCACAGCTATGTATGCTAGTCAGGAAAGAAAACCCTTCTAAAAAACACCCCCCCCCCCCCCCCACACACACACTATTACAGTTGTAACTTGCAAAAATTGCACTTTAACCTACTTTATTACAATGGGCAGGTTTTTATTAACATGGAAGTGTAATTTCCCACAATTGCTTCTACCATTACTACACCATACGCACCCCCAATAAACACTCTCAGTAATATTATGTGGAAAACTGAAGAGGAATGAATTTTTACCAGTAATCCTACAATAGACCAAAAAAATAAAAATACAAATGGTGCGTAACACAGGGCATTTGGTGAAAAGCAAAGTGTACCAGCAAATACTGTGTATACAGCATGTGGGTGCCAAGATTCAACCTAAAAGGTTGATCAGCCGTCTAAATTCAGGACAGGTAGGGATAATCCTCACAGGTTTAATCCTTACAACCCACCTAGCTTCTATAAAGGAGGATTTGAGTTATTAACACCAGCCACTTTATATGCAAGTTAAACAACCCAATTCACACCGCAAGTCTCTGAACATCTATTCACATTGTTTTGTTAACCCACCTGGTAAGAACAAGTTATGTCAGATTTTGTAGAAGCTGGCATTTAACTCTCAGCAACCCATCAAATTCCATTCAATATTTAAGAAGGCAGAATATTGCAGGGTGTTTTGAGCTAATTATTACTCCCTTTTAACTTTCTGTAGCATACAACTACA
Source organism: Rhea pennata (assembly GCF_028389875.1). NCBI lineage: Eukaryota > Metazoa > Chordata > Aves > Rheiformes > Rheidae > Rhea > Rhea pennata. The sequence goes on from NC_084682.1 coordinate 4,616,479, forward strand.
CCCACACTAGAAATGAGTGCTTCCTGGAATTCTTCCCTCCCCAGATCATAATCCACACAAAGCCATTCAGCAGCACCACACACACACCCCTCAGCAGGCACTCCAATTTGCTTACAACAGGCAATCTCTGGACTATATATGCTCCCCCCCCCCCCCCCACAGTAAAAGGGGAAGGAAGGAAGGGAAGAGAAAAAGGATAAAAAAAGGCAATTGGCCAGTACAGCCTCCAAAGAGGATACAAAAGCGACTTCATGCAGGTGTCATACAGTGGATGTATCCACTAATTTCTCAAAGATGAATTAACCAATTTAAACCCTGCAATTTGAAAGCTACCCAAAAACCTGAAACAAAAGCATTGCACTGATAGTCATCCCTTCTGACCCACCTTTGCTTGCTCTGACTCTTGTTTTCTAGAGTCACTATCCTGCTTGGCAATAGCAATCTTTTTTCGTGAAGTTCTAGGAAGAGGGTACTGGTGCTTAAAATAAGGCAAGGCTTTAGCCTGCATGTGTTTCATCCGTGATAGCCTCATTACACAGAGGCTTGAATTGCCATGGGAGAACGCCACAGTAGGTATGTCACTTAAATATACCAGCTTTACTAGCTTCAACTGAGACAGACTACGAATTGATGTGCAACATAAAACTTTATTAGCATTTCAACACACAGTTCAGCAGTTACTTAAGCTTGCATTAACCTTGCATTTAACTTAACACTAGGACATTAAAAGACTACAGTGCAAAAAACAAATACTACTGGCAATCTTGTAGAGGAAGATACACAAGAACTAACAGCCACCCCTCAGACGCAGCACAAGGTGCAGGGTGGACTCCTTCTGGATGTTGTAGTCAGACAGGGTGCGCCCATCTTCCAGCTGCTTGCCAGCGAAGATCAGCCGCTGCTGATCAGGGGGGATGCCCTCCTTGTCCTGGATCTTGGCCTTGACATTCTCAATGGTGTCACTGGGCTCAACCTCAAGGGTGATGGTCTTGCCAGTCAGGGTCTTCACAAAGATCTGCATGCCCCCCCTCAGACGCAGCACGAGGTGCAGGGTGGACTCCTTCTGGATGTTGTAGTCAGACAGGGTGCGCCCATCTTCCAGCTGCTTGCCAGCGAAGATCAGCCGCTGCTGATCAGGGGGGATGCCCTCCTTGTCCTGGATCTTGGCCTTGACATTCTCAATGGTGTCACTGGGCTCAACCTCAAGGGTGATGGTCTTGCCAGTCAGGGTCTTCACAAAGATCTGCATGCCCCCCCTCAGACGCAGCACGAGGTGCAGAGTGGACTCCTTCTGGATGTTGTAGTCAGACAGGGTGCGCCCATCTTCCAGCTGCTTGCCAGCGAAGATCAGCCGCTGCTGATCAGGGGGGATGCCCTCCTTGTCCTGGATCTTGGCCTTGACATTCTCAATGGTGTCACTGGGCTCAACCTCAAGGGTGATGGTCTTGCCAGTCAGGGTCTTCACAAAGATCTGCATGCCCCCCCTCAGACGCAGCACGAGGTGCAGGGTGGACTCCTTCTGGATGTTGTAGTCAGACAGGGTGCGCCCATCTTCCAGCTGCTTGCCAGCGAAGATCAGCCGCTGCTGATCAGGGGGGATGCCCTCCTTGTCCTGGATCTTGGCCTTGACATTCTCAATGGTGTCACTGGGCTCAACCTCAAGGGTGATGGTCTTGCCAGTCAGGGTCTTCACAAAGATCTGCATGCCCCCCCTCAGACGCAGCACGAGGTGCAGGGTGGACTCCTTCTGGATGTTGTAGTCAGACAGGGTGCGCCCATCTTCCAGCTGCTTGCCAGCGAAGATCAGCCGCTGCTGATCAGGGGGGATGCCTTCCTTGTCCTGGATCTTGGCCTTGACATTCTCAATGGTGTCACTGGGCTCAACCTCAAGGGTGATGGTCTTGCCAGTCAGGGTCTTCACAAAGATCTGCATGTTTAACTGTAAAACATGCAAAACCACCCAGCCTCAATTAACTTGTGAAATACAGTCACACAACCTTTAGCTACTTGAAATAAGTCACTTCTGCTACCTCAGAAATAGTAACTTTAACGACATTTTTATTAATCTCTTCTGCTGACATTCTCATGCTTTCTGCTCTCAACCAACTAGATCTCAAGCCCTGGACTCCTGTGTTTGCCTATTAGAACATTTCTGAGAACAGAGTTCTTAACCTCCCTGACATTGTCCCCCTGCAGATCGCCAACTCCTGGCTACTATCGTGCGCCCTTCAACTCCCCCAACACCCCTGCCGCAGCAGTGCGGCAAAGCAACACGCCACCACCTGGCCCCCGCAGCTGCTACAGAACCTCACAGAAGCACCTAACGACTACGGGGCTGCCCTGCTTCCCTCCCCGAGCCAGTGATTCAGCCACCTATTTCCACCTAAGGAAACTACAATAACCTCCACCATTTTATTCCACTACTCTCTCCCCATACTTCCGTTTTCTTCTCCTCGACTCTCAACGACAGCTTCCACGCAAGCCTAAGACTCTGTACAGGCCTTTGTAGCAACCGAAGCTAGCACCACCCATCCCTGCTTTCTATCTCCCTAGCCTCTTCCTCAACAAGGGATAATATTGCTTAACTTCCAGGTCTCCCCCCGCTTCCCGACTCACATCTCCGGCCCTGGAACCTGCTCGCCAGCAACAACTCTCCTCCTCACGGCAGCTGTTATCTGCCCGAGTGACGCAGACCAACCCCTATTTATACGGTTTCCCTCAGGCGGGTCTTACCTCCTTTAAAGTGACGTGTCCCTCCGCCGCTCAAAGTAGTCCCAAATGAAAGACTACCGCCGTGAAAAATACTCGTCTTTCGACCACTCTGATCCCTCTTCAAAGGGACAAGGGGAGGTTTGGATCTTTCGTGCGAGAACTGAGACCCCCGAAAATCGAGAAATTTCTGAGGACGCGGAGGGATTTCGAGGTGCGGTGATAAGGCGATTAGAAAACGCAGGAAGTTTGCTGCCGGTAGGCGGGATTTTGCAGACACTCGGGGTTGATTGGTGCAGAAGTCGAAAAAGCGGGCATTGATTGGTTGATAGGGGAGCGGGGGGGAAGAGGAGCTGTGAGGAAAACTCTGGAAGATTCGGGCGCTGCTGGGCGCTGATTGGTGCGCAGTGAGGTAAGCCCTGTTGCTAGGGTGGGCCACCTTGCGGGGGCAGATTTTGTTGGGGAGGAGGCGGCGTGCGCATGCGCGCTCGCTCCGCGGGTGCTGGGTGAGGGGGGGGAGGTGCGTTGCGTGTGGTGGAAGAGAACGTTCGGGAGCCTGTGGGGGCTGAGTCTGGGACCGGGACCGGGACCGGGACGGCTTCTTTAGGTCGTGTCTTTGCCCCAGGCAGTGCCTAAGGAAGAGCCTGGAGAGGAGAAAGGGAACGGTGCCCTAGAGAAGGATGGTTTGCCCTTGGTGTGTGAGCTGTGTTGACCAGCAGAGTTACCAGAGCGACTGCCCCCCCTTCCCAGGGAAAGGCAGTGTGGAGTACTTACTGCTGGGCGCTGGAACAGCCTGTAGCACTAGCCCTGTTTTACATGGCTGTGAAGAAAGGCAAGGAAGAGCAGAAATTAGCCAAGCTAGAAAACACTACTCAGAAATGAGTGTTTGTGGTTCCTGGTGTGTCACGCTCGGTACAGGCTGAGTGTGCTGGTAGTCATGCGGCCCATTTCCTGAACTGCCCTTTGAACCAATTTCAGCAGGCTGACAATCTGTTAAGGAGGCTGCAGAACAAGCCTCTGAGGAAACGCTGACATTTGAGATTCAAATGGCTGTTTACTTCAGAACAAGAAGCTTTGAGGGGGAAATGCTTTTCACGTTAATTAAACTTCATTGTAGCTTTCAAACTGGCTTTAATTCATTTTATGTTACATTGTACCTGCAGTACGCAAAATCCAAAAAGGTCTTCATGTGGTACTGCTTAAGTTGGTGCAAGTTCCTTCAGTGAACTCAAATGAACTTGCTGTAAATCCTCTGCTCTCAAAGTAGGCATGTGAATAGCAGGATTGAACACAAACTTACACATTTTAGGCATTTCCTTTGATTAAAAACCTTTTTTTTTTCCCCCTCCATAACAAGGCTTGCATCTATTAGGGCCGCCCGGTTTACAGTAAAAAGGAAAAAAAATCATTCAAAACAATAATTGTTCACAATCTAAAAACAGGAAGAGAGGAAAATGCTAGCTAGGGAATTCTATGGCAATAACCAACCTCTGAAATATTGTTTGGCTACATTAATTTAGACCAAATTGTAGATTGAAGCAGCATTACATTTGCTTTCTTCATGCTGCCAGTTTTGTTCGATGTTTCTAATAGGTTCGTTTTGTTTGCATAGTGCCAGAGTGGCTAAATGTTTGACCTGAGGCTAGCCTGGGTATGCTGCACATCTCGCACAGTGTGCCAGAGATCCTTGCGTCCCCTAGCCAAACAACACCTCGGAGTTAGGAAAGGAAGGGCATGAGTAAATAAAAGTAATGTTTAAAAATGTGAAAGGCCAGATCTGTCGAGCTGGAGATTGAATGCAGGCTAATCTGAAGGCCGGGTTTGAGCACATCAGACTTTTAATAAGGATTTTACTGTGCATGTCTGTTTTTTAATCTTCCCTCTAGAGCTCAGGGAAGCATAGTGCTTAAGAGAGCTAGAGGAAATACTAAGGAGGAGGATAAATTTCTTTTTTTTCCCCTCTTATGTACAGACCAGAAAACACAGGAGCCCCTCCTTATTTCTTCAAAGTAGGCCAAAACCTATGACTAAACTGCTTTCACTATTGTTCATTTTCTGTTTAAGTATTCAAATCAAAAGATTAGAATAAAGTCCCAAGGAGATGGGGTCTACCATGAGCAGTTCTTTAAATACCTTATTATTAATGGCTTCTGAAAATTTCATTCTTTAGGGAAATGTCATTACTCAAAACAAGCACAAGCAGCAACGTGCTCGCATTGAATGCACATTCTGTTTTTAAAACAATTACGGATGAAATTTGTCAAGTCCATGCAAAAAGCGCCAATATTTTCCTTGGCTATTCTACTGCCAAAATGGCTAAACAAAGAATTAGGCGTTGTGCACACAACTCTAGGGTCTAGCAGAATTAAACTAATCTCCACAGCCTACAAGCAACACTACACAGGCCACCACTAGCATTTTGCAACGTTCACTGATGGCATTCATTTAATTCTGCTAGTAGTCTACAATGACTGTCTGTGTGCCTGTACAGAGCCCACCATTTTTCTTTGCAGATGGATATAGAGACCTTCTTAAACACCTCATTTTTGAGGTGTTTTGACCTCTACCTGAGAATTTCTTCAGAAAATACTACCTGAATTTGATACAGACAAAGGAGATCTGTTTGCCCTTAAATGTTGTGGTAACTGTTGTGATTGTACAAAGCATGTGTATTTAACATACATATTCCCCTCCAGTAGTTCTAAGTGAATAATAATGATGAAGCAGCTGACTGAGAACTGCATATAAATAAATGCAAAGCTGAAAAACAGAAATCCAGATCCTGTGACTGGCCTGACTGCACAGGTGGTTCCAGCATTTGCCAGGGCATGGGGCCTGCAGCTGGGAACACACACTCCTTACTGAGTGGTTTCAAAAGTAGGTCATTGGGCAGCAGTACAAAGCAGCCTAATTTCAGAAGAGAAGAAGCTGGAGTCACAAGAAATGTTTCCCATAAATTTGTACATTCTGGAACGCAAGCTGTCAGCTTATATGTACACTGACGTCTCAGCAACAGCATATCATTTCTACATGGGCAATGTCAAATGAAGCAATCTCTTAGCTACAAGGGTTTAACTTGGGACGGGCAGAGGGTTTGAATATGTGTAGCAAGTTCAGTTCTTCTCCTCAGATTATAATAGGACTACTGGCCAAAGGGAAAAACAGTGTATATTCCTGTCTCATAGTATTACTCACACCTGCCTTAGGTCTCTCCTACTGCGTATGACACATGATAATTATATTTACCTATTTAGAGTTGTAAAGATAAAATTGTATTTTTAATACACACTCTTCTCCCCAAACCTGTAACGGGGTAATAGGGCCCAGTCTTCGCTGAAGTCCCAGCCACAAGATGAATGCAGCTGTGGCATGTTACTGCTTGTCCTTCTACCACCAGGCTCAAGGGTTACAAAAATATGAGTCACAATTCAGAGCACCATGAGATTGGTTTTTATATCGTGAGCTTACCAAAAAAAGACAACTCCCCGAGTTCTTTTGTTTAAGTCTAATGCTAAAAATACCTTAAACTAACAAAGTTTTTAATAGCTACTAATTTCAGGAGCTGAAGACTAAAGAAAAACAAAGAGATGCCCAGATTTGTAGTAAAATTAGAAGACTAGGCAGTACTTACCTATCTCCCTGTTAGTTTAAAGCAGTTTGACTTCGCAGGACACATGGAATACAGCCTTGTTTTAAAACCTGGGCTGCAATTGTAAACATCGTTCTGAATAGGTCTAGATGACCGAGAGGGAAAATACCTAGCTGTGTGACCAATTATGCGAGCACTCGTATCATTGCTAGGACAAAATTTGCAAGTGTGGGATATTTAAGAAATACCTGCACAGATTAAGAATGCCTAAAGAATTGTATTAGATCAGCAGAAAGAGAAGGAAAAAAACAGTGACCAGTCAGGCTTATGCTAGAGAAGCTGGGATTACTGGTTTTGAGACATACTTAGAATCATCTGGTCTACATTTCTTTCTTCTAAAAAATGAGAACTTAAACTAAACTAGCTCTTAAAATTAGATTTTTAGAAAACAAACGTACACTGTTTATCTCCTTTGGCTGTAAAGTGTTTAGAAAACAACATTTAGCAATTCTGTATGCTTCTCATTTAAGGAAACTTAAAGGCTATTTTATAAAGACACCATTAAGCTAAAAATACAGGCTTGTTTCTGCATGTTATGCCAGTGAAAATGACAATAAATAATTAGCTCTATTCTAAAAATTACTTGTTTGCATTTCTCAGTCTGTTTATCTCCTGCTTGTGAGTCTTTTGGAGCCGATCCAAACTGCACTGCAGTGAAGGAAGTCTCTTTGTTCATGTTTTCTGCGTCTGGGCTCATCTAGCGTGTAGTTTCTGCAGTAATGTTTTTCAGCAGGATAGGAAAAAAGCACATTGAAAAACAGAAAGATAGAAGGAATAAGACCTAGAATGCTTTTAATCATTATTGATAGAGTATATATATTTCACTAGAACCTCACTACCTAGGGAACAAAAACAAATACTGCCAAAGCTACTCTGTACAGCCTCTGTCCACTGGCCCAGAGATGATACTTGTGGCCTGTATTCTGTCTTCATATTTTTCTGATCCAGCTTGGATCCCTTGATGGTGAGGAGACTGTCCAGAATGCCTTCCCCTCCAAGCACTGGCGCTTTTAATCGCTGCTGCACAAATTGTGTGGTTAACTACCCCATTTCTTTTAAGTATAGTGTTAGCTATACATTACTTTTAGTTCACTGCTTGTTAGATGACAAGAAAAATAAACTTCCTAATTTCTCTTAGCCCACAAACATAAAGCTGCTTTCAGTGCTTTTGCAGTGAAAATGCCATCACAGGCAGATTCTCAATGCAGGCTGCAGGCTAGATCTGCATAGCTGAGTCACTGTTACACAAGCAGAGCAGGGATGGCACAGAAAAGTACCTTTGTACTTTAACACTGAAACACGTCAGCTGTCAAGGAGCCTGACCTTTGAATATCATAAGACACCTGGAGAACAAACAGTGATTTACTGGAATTTTCTTCCTCTTATCCTTCCCATCATCTTTCTGAAAATAGTAATTCCTCCTCCGTTTTGTTGCTGAAGCTTAAGAGCAAACATTCTTCATCAAGCTTTTGGCTTCTACTGTTTGGCAAATATTGCACCAGATTTGGAAGTAATCAACTTACCAGTGAAAGGTGTTAAGTTTTTGGGCCCTGGGGAATGCTTGATGCCCAGGTACACTGCCAATACAGTGGGCAGCTTGGGAAGCGCACCATCACCCAGACACTCACTATAAAGCCCTTGTATTACTTATTTATGTGAGATTTGTGTGACATTTAAAATAGAGTGAATGATCTGTGGAGTAGAGCAGAGACTGTCAGGTTCCCAGATATTACACAGACTGCATTTTCATTCTGGTTTTCATACCTGAACCCCCTTTTGAGAGTGTACAAGTGCCAGTGGCTCTTGAACAGCAAAGGAGAGGCAGTTGGCGCGAATGCATCAGTAACCAGGCCCTCAAATTTGTTGAGACTTTCAGTTTAGGGCAATTATTCTTTCTAGAAAAGGGCAGACCACTGCAGGCCATATCCACATTAAAGGCAAATGAAGCCGTGCTATAGACTGCACAGACTCAGTTCCAGTTCATGGTGTCCAGTTTTGCCTCCATGACTTTTTCTCCTAGAATATAAGGTGACTAATATGAAATCTAGTGTGACTAAAGAAGGTCTGGGAGTGGCTCAGCTCAGGAGCTATGCATAGACATTCTGGCATGGGCCAGAATTTGTCACGTAGAGTGTTTCTAAAATGATTCCCTTAGAATGAGTAATCGGCACAGAGCTTCGGAGGAGGAATAACAGGAAATTGTAACTCAGTACTCCTTCTGATCATGCTGAACCATGGGGTTGTTATTACTAGTCCTGCCGTGTGCCATCTCAGGAGGCAGCCTACACGCTGTAGTCGCACATTTTTAAAGCAGTTTTCCAGGTCAGAGCATGCTGATAGTTGTTTCATCATTGCCCAGTTGCTTTGCTACATTCATGTCCAAGATGTGTTGTAAGTCAGGAGAAAGGACCCTCCAGTCCCGCTTCTACCCATTACCAGACTGGCAGCTTGTTTACTTCTTTTTCTGTTCTCCTTCTGAAGCCCAGGAAGACATTAAGAGCTACTAAAAATACAAGTTTTTGATTGGAGTTATAACTCAGGCAAAACGATTTTCCATTCTTGCAACATGGGCCACAAAGGCTCAGCCTCACAGTGATTTTTTTTTTTTCCTACCAAACATGACTTGGACAAGTTCTTAAACTTCTTGCATTGACAGGTTTTACCTGAGAACCAGCTTTGTCTTTCAGATGTTCAAGTGTCAACTTTTACAGGTTATTTATCATAGAAGAGGTGCTTTCACTTTCTTCTACGCTTATAAACATTTTTAGGGGTACAGACTATTTTTTTTTTTTTTTTTTTTTTTTTTTAAGACTTTGGCCACAGAATTTCTGAAAAGTTGTCTAGTGAGAATTGCGTTAGAACTTACTTGGCTGGAAGGCAGCTGTAGTGACTTCAAACGGGGACTAAGCACCCTGCTGAAGGTGCCTGCTGGTAGGTGGCAGCACTGTGAAACAGCGGCCAGGTTTCTCAGGGAAGGTGGGTGCACGGCAGGGTGTGAAGCGATGTGCTTTCGGTAGCACCTAAGTCTGCAAAGCTCCTTGACATACGGAAATACGTGAGGCATCATATTTATAATGGCTGGAAAGAGCTTATGCTAATGCTTGTAGAGTAACGCTCGGTAACTGCCGTTCCTACCGCACAAGCAGGTGCAAGACAGGAGATGCGCTGAGTTTGTCTTCCTGCAGACGAGCAGCTCGCACCCGCGCCTCCTGCCCGCGCGCCGGGGCAGGCGGCAGCGGGGCCCTGCTCCCGCGGCCGCCACGGATCCCCACTCATCCCGGGCTGCTGGGCCCTGCGGTGGGTGTTTTTCCCCTACAGAAACGTCTCGCGTTTGCGATCGCGGTGTCTCTCCGTGAGCTGCGCGTGGACTCGCCGCGCAGCCGGGAGCGCGGCAGGCAGCGGCCCGCGGCGCCTCGGGGCCGAGCGGCGCGGGGGCGGGACCCCCCCGGGGCCGGGCCGCGGCCGCCGCCGCCCCGCGCGGCTCTGCGGCGCCCCCTGGCGGCGAGCGGCGGCGCGGCCGCATGGGGCGAGGGGCGGCGGGCGCTGCGCGGCGGTCCCGGCGGGGCGGCGCGGGCGCGGGGCCCCCCCCGCGGGGGAGCCGGCGGGGCCGCGGGCAGAAGGCGGGCGGCCCCCGGGAGCGGGCGCTGCCCCCCGGCCGCGGCCCCTGGGAGCTGGGGGCGCAGAGCGAGCGCTGGGTCGCCTTCCAGGAGCGGCACCGGGTGAGCTGCGAGGAGGCGGCGCGGCTGCTGCTGGACGCCTAGTGAGTACGGGCCGGGCGGCCCCCGGCCCGCCGCCTGCCCCGCGGCGCCTTCCCCCTCGGCTCGCCTCCCTCTCGGCAGCGTGGGCGCACCCAGGCTTCTGCGGAGAAGGGGGGTGTCTCCCCTCAAACGGGCAAAGTGGGGGTTACGCTGAGGCTTCCTGTCTTTCAGGGTTCTCCCCTGGGAAATGTCCTTGGTGGTGGCACAGAGCGGGATTTGCCGGGCTGTCCTGTGCAATTCCCAGTGGCCAGCACGCCGCCGCTGCGCCGTAATCTGTGATTGTCCGTGGGAGCGAAAATATGAAAGGCAAAGGATTTTCCTCTGCCGTTTGCGCTTAACCTAGCACGCTGATTCTGCTAAGTTGCTATGGAGGAGACCTAGGGGAGAGGGAGAAGCCCAGGCTCAGAGATTCCTTGGGTCACAAAGTTCCTCTACAAAATTTAAAATGCAAGATTAAATGTACTTCAATTATTCTATAGACTCTGCTGTTCCCAGCTTTTAAAATGCAGGAATATTAGCAATGCTGGAGCAGACATAGCAGAATTGTGGGAAAATTCAGTTCCCAGATGCAAGAGTGTTGTTTTGTGATAGTACCACTCATTTCTATGTGCCATTCACTGAAAATGCTATAGCCTGGGTCAGCATTTTGACCTGAACTCTGGCAGCGGGGACCTATGTTTTGTATTGCAGTTGCAATGTACACTACCTGAACTGTAGCTCTTCTTTTCTTCCCATTGTTTTAATTAAATCAGAAATGCAATGCTGAGGACAAAAGAATTCTCTATCACAGTCTGGCCATGGTATTAGAGTGGATACATTTTCTGGTGTATTGCAAGTGCTCATAGCAAAATTGAGTAATGTACTATATAGCCTTACAAGTTTTCTTGGTCAACAAGAAATGTGCAGTCACAAAACCTTTGCCTTTTTTTTTTTTTCTTTGTTCTTTGCAGTGAATACAGAGGTTTGGTCAAACACACAGGAGGCTGCCACTGTGGAGCTGTCCGCTTTGAGGTCTGGGCATCACCAGATCTGCATGTTTTTAACTGCAAGTGAGTGTTTTTCGACTGCCTACTCTAATGTACAGATAAAGCTCATATGTCTGTCCAACGCCTTAGAGCTCAGAGAACATAATACAATGGCAGAACATCTTCTGACCTGTTTCCATAGACTGTGTCCCTAATCATGTCCACATCTAGTATGGGATCATTGCTGGTGATTTCAGGTGCTGGTTCTCTGTGAAGGACTTCAGATTTCACATCCATGCTCGTGTAGAAAGTGAGAAAGATTGAATTGACTACAGGTGCTCAGCATGTACTCAAAGCACATCAATCCTTTTTTTAATTTGATCTTCCCATGTGAATGCTAAATCTCTGACCAAATATGCTTCAAACTGCAACAGTGTTTGATTTTCACAGTCATCCCCTTGCCTGTAACTGTTTGCTTCTATCTCATATATATCTATTTTTATTTGCTTATTTGCAAAGTACTTAATGTTGGCCAAGTTGGCAAGCTTTTAAATGGATTTCTCAGAGCTACAGTTTGTCCTTGGTAAGTCTGCTGAAAGTTGTGTATGTGAAGAAAAAATGGCATATAATGTTTGATGTAGGTGAATGCCTTATCTGTGTACCTCGGCAGAGTCGGTCTGTTCCATGGGCGCTCTTAACCAAACACACTACAGATACTGTGCGTCTGCTCTTGCCACTTACCTCTGTGATGTTAGCCAGGAGCCGTTTTAGCTGTCAGTGGAATTTCTGTTGTGAAGAGGTCCACGGCAGATCTGAATTTTGCACTACAATTTGTCCAACACTTCTAGAAAAGTCGTCTTTCTCTTCTACAGTTGCAGCATTTGTACAAAGAAACAGAACAGACACTTCATCGTCCCAGCTTCGCGTTTCAAGCTGCTGAAGGTAGAGTAAGAGTGCAGTAAGAGCATGGGGAACATGAACAGAAAGGAATTACCTAATCCATGAGATCCAATGTTACCCTGAAAGATGCAAGTGGCACCCAGTCTTAGCCTTGTGCATGGCTGGTTGGGGAGAAACAGTTGAATTTTATGCCATTTGCTGTGGGTGTGTTAATGCCTGTCATTACATCAGCTGAAGTTAAAGCTTTAGCAGTTCTGAGGCTTGACTGTGATGGCCACATGCATGTACACAGCACAGACACTCAGAAAAGGAGCACAACTGCAGAGCTCTGTATCTCTAGTAAAGAAATAGGAAGTGGTATTTTTAATTTTACATTTCTTAGCCCATACAAAGCAATGAATAAATCCATTTATGCAGCAAATCTACACTGCTTTTCATTTCTGCTTAGGGTGCTGAAAATTTGACAACATACACCTTCAACACACATCGTGCTCAGCACACATTCTGCAAAACCTGTGGTGTACAGAGCTTTTATACTCCCCGCTCTAATCCAGATGGTTACGGTAGGTAGAAAAAGGAAACCTGGCAAATTGTGATAACTAGAACTGACCACCAAGCAAACTGTAGATAAGGACTCCATTGGCTGCTAACATGCCAGAAGTGTGTGTCTTTAGAGTTTGCTCCTGAAGTGCTGAACATCTAGAACTGCAGCCTGAACCCGTGGCTCTTCCATAAGAAAAAAATCTTACCTATGGCTTGTGGCGTTCTGCCCATGACAGGTTTCTCATCTATGCACTTCAACCTTACAGCATTAGCTGGAATAACAGCATTTACCATCCTCTGAGATGCTCAGTCCAGAGCATCTCAGACATTTCCCAATCTTTAGCTTTAGAAGAAGCTCTCTTTAGAAGAGCAGGTTTCTATCTACTCTCTCTTTCCTCAGGAATAGCTCCCCATTGCCTGGATGATGGCACTGTGCACAGCATCGTCATAGAGGATATCAATGGCAAGGAGTGGGAGAAGGCAGTGAAGGAACATAAGACCATCAGAGGCATGTCAAAACCCTGACATTCCTTCCTAGCAGCTGAACCTGGAGCATTGCCATGGAGCTGTAGAACTGCAGTTTGGTCAGAGGGTTAACAAAATCAGTCTCTTTGTTACTGCCACTATCTGCTTTCTGTTTCTTAAATAAATCTTTGTATGCTGCCTGTCTTGCCCATTTGTGACTTTGTTTTCAAACTACCTCTGTTCCATAAACCACTCCAGGGTTGCTGTTTTGGTACTTTGCTCTTAACTGTGCTAATGTTTAAATCACAGTATGCAGAGCAAAGGTGAAAAAAGAAATCCAGTCTTGGCTTGTATGCTTGCTTGTATGGACATTTCCCAACTGTGTTTCAAGTCTGGCTTATAAAATTGTCCTATACAAGATAATCTTTTGCTTAGGACGTAATAGTCACTTACACTGGTCTTTTTCCATTGGCTTCATTGAAGTTACCATGGATTTAGAGTTAAAGGAGATTTTCAAGAGCTTAGCAGGGTCTAATTCAGCAAAGCATTTACACAGGTGTTTAGCTGTGTGCAAGAAAGGGGCCACTGAAGTTCTGCATCTGCTTAAGTGCTGTTCAGCTTAAGCCTGGACTTTAGTCTTGAAGGCTGAGCAAGCATACTCTTAGATGCCGAGTCAAGGCCAGGGAACAGACTTCAACCCTGTCATACTTTTATTACAATGGGCATGTACTTCTGGTACAACCAGGAACTTCGCTGTGTTTGGCAGGATGGTGTACTCACAGCAAGACACCAGGAGCTGCGAATTTGGGATCTGATCTTGACCATGCAGGAAAGATGTCTCCTGCAGATGTGAGCATACCTTATTAATGAATGCAAGCACTAAGGAAATACTGAATCCTGCTGACTTTGCCTCAGTATGACTCTATGAAAACCAGAATCACTAGTAAAATCTCTGTATCAACTACAAAATTAAACCATTGAAAGCTGGTTTCTCCTCCACTAACCTTTAAAACATGGAGGGAAAGGATCTTTAACTAACTCCTGCACTTGTCTTTTAGATAAAAGGAACAGCTTTGAAATATCTCTTGCAATTTTTATCTCTGCATGTGTGTTCAGTTAAAGACTTAGTTACAGTCTGGCTCTCTTGTGCCTCATTCTTAAATCCTGTTGAGACTCTTGTGAGTTATTCTCAAACCCCATGTTCTGAAGCAAGAAGAAATGCTAGTGTTTCATGAGCAACAGTCGGGGAAGGTCAAGCCTGCAAAATAATGTGGCTGAAAGAAACAGTGGGACCAGCACAGATCGGTGCGATTAGAAAAATTCGCATCATTTCTGCTGTTTTATTCAAAAGATTTGGCTTTTGAAAGTCCTGACTGACTAATGCAGGTCCTGTGGTCCTGGTTTTCTCTGTGGAGACGGCATGATCTTGGAAAAGTCATTCCTGATATTTGTTTTTTATAAAAAACACCAAGTAAGAGGCAGGACTTGAGAGGCAGTCTTCACAGCTATTCCTTCCTGGGGAACAATAGTTTGCGCTGTATCTTATATCATGCAGAATATCATTTAACTCATAATTAAGTTGATGCAAATTTCTTATCCCACTTAAGTTTCTACAGTGAGAAATTACAACAGCTGTTCAAACCTGTTCATCTCTAAAAATACCTAGGCAACAAGACATTCAGGAGGAAGTTCATATCGCCTATTGCTTGCACTCTGGAAGAATGTGCTACACGGAGAATCCTGGTCTCTCGTGTGCATAACAGGTGAGTTTTCTCAGTGCTTGGCCTGGCACAGTCTTTTTTCATCTCATTCTTCATCTCACACCTAAAGATGTGTGAGTGTTGTCTTTTTACAGAAGGCGGAGTGAATTGATCACCATGTAACGTGAGAACAGCATGTAGAGGTGGCGAAACCAGAGGAGCTGACTGCGATGACACCGCATGGCTCTCTAGGAGGAAAAATAGTTAAGAAAGCTTTACAAGAACCTTCCAAACCTAATGTCAAGCACAGCTTCCTAGGGCTCCTGAGAGGTTCACTACCAATTTATAGGACAGCCTGTTTTCAGCAAGCAGGGAAGAAGTAGTCAGTGGTAGAAGGCTGCTTATTTCATGGGACCAGAGGACAGGGAGATGCCTATATGGCCCCTTACATGGCTGGTGCTGGGCTGCTTAGTGTTCACGTGGGTCCTGCAGATGGGACATTTCCAGCTGCAGATGGGTGCTGTGACACTTTCCTGGTCATATACCTCCTCCCTGCTATGTGACCTCATGCCTGGATGTTCATGTGCTGGGGAAGCAGAAATCAGATAGGTGTGCATCTGAGAACACTTCGCATGCTGTTTCCGATCATACACTGCCAGCTGAAACTTGACTGAGTCTATATATAGTGCACCAGCTTAAAAAGGTCAAATTCAAGCAACAAAAAGCACAAAGGAACAATAGTGCTCTTATCAGAACAGTTTCTATACATAACACTTTCTTTCAATAGTCTCAAAAGCAGGGAAGTTCTGTGCATATCATTTGTGGATTAGCAGGACTGTTTGCTGGGCAAATATTTACATGCTATGGAAGGGGATCTAATCAGATTTTGATAAAGGGAACTGTGGACTAAATGTGTGAGATGTCACACAGTAAAATAATGAAAAAATGCACAGTAGAGAAAGGAACTTCTTAAGAGCTTTGGATTATGAGTTCACAAACTGTCTCCATCTTTAGTTGGAGCTATGGTCCAATGACACTGTTCCTAATGTGTAGTCCTATCGGTCTGAGATAGGCCAGTCTCACATTCCGAATATTGTATGCTGGATCCAGTCTCCTCTGAAATATATCTTACATCCTGGACACGTAAAACTCTTGTCAGTGCACTCTTGACTACCTAAAATCTCTACTTCACAAATCATAGAATCAGTAAGGTTGGAAGGGACCTCTGGAGATCATCTAGTCCAACCTCCCTGCTCAGCAGGGTCACCCAGAGCACGTTAGACAGGGTTGCATCCAGGTGGGCCTTGAATATCTACTCAGCCCTGCTATGCTGTCCACACACAGTACATGGAACAACCTGTCCACGGATGTTTCATAAATTACTGAAGATTGCCCATACATGACATTTATAATCCATGTGTACAATTATTTGTAATGTTCTCTGTGAATGTGACACTTCTGACTAAAGCCTTCACAATGATGATGAGCCATTCAAACAGGTTTGGCAGGTGCCACACATCTCACCCTGGCTTGTTCAGCCTCCTCCTCTGTGAGTATGAAGAGTGCATCTCTGGACAGCAAGCAGGAAATGGGCACATCCAGGATGGAGATGTACTTCCGGAAGAGATTTACTGATTCAAGTGTGAGCACACGGCATCCTAGATGAGGAAGAGGATGAAGATTTCAAAACAATTATGTTCTTGTAAGGTGTCCGTCTCTGGGCTCAGAGGGTCTTCGCAGGCCTGCCTGTATGGCTGACCATGACAGGGAAGCAGCTTCTAGTTATGCTTCCCCCAGGATCTTTTTGTGCTCCAGGCATGGCTATGATCATTTGTACTGGTTCGTGCTCTGCCTGTGGTCTGTGGAAGACAACGCTAGTTCCAAATAACAGAGGTTTCTTTGGCTTATAATTTAAATGATTCATACATATTCAATAAGCACAAAGGGAAAAGCACAGGAGGGCTCTCTGAATGCTGGCACTGTATCATATAATGGAAATTTAAAATAGCAGTCCCTGGTTCATCTACAAAAATGAGATTTCCCTTTTCTACTTCAATGTGTGGCTAAAAAAATATTTACAAGATTCAGGAATGGCTATATCAAATATTAACTTATCCAGGTAGTTACACTTCAATAACAGAGTTCCAGAATTCATTTCTTAGATGCTTGCAATAAAACAGATGAAGGGAATATGTATAAAGATTCTGCTGATATGTATTTGTTTTCTGTTTTAAAGAGCCCCTTGAACTCAAAAGTTTTTTTTTAACCATAGCTAAATTGTCCTCACTAATGAGATCAGAGCTCCTGATGGTCCCATTAAGAGCACGTAGTTCTGAAGGCAGCTGCTTTGGGATTTATTAGCACTTGGAAGCTAATAATTATGATTGTGATTATGTTGCACACTTCAGGAATTGTATTAAAGTTCGATAGAAGAGGCCACAGTCACAGAGATGGTCAGATTTGCCATTAAATTTTCTTCAGTGTGCCCTTGAACAGTGAAATGCTGAATTGTTACAAAGGCTGCCACTGGACCATTTTAGTGTATGGCTCCAGTGCTCACATGTCTAATTCTGCTTAAGCTGTTAAGTCTTGACCACAAGTGAATTCGTGGCACTCAAATAACCCTTGGCTCTAAAATACAGGCAGGACTTGTGTCCTCCTGAGGAAAAAGATTCTCCAGAATAGGTGAAGAAGCAAAAAAATCTCTTCCTAAAAGAGTAACTATGCAAGATGTGTTTGTGTGACAGACGCTGAGGTCTATGCCAATCTGCCATTGCTCAAAAATCTCATCGCACCAGGATGCAAAGAGTCAACTTGCTGCTAATGTCTCTACCTTGGACGTTAGTTAGACAGGTTTATAAAGATTCTTCAACCTAGTCTCTACCAGGAGATAGAAAAGTAAAACTTGTTGCTTCTATGGTGAATGAATTTCCTGGAAATGCAAAGGAAGAAGCCTCCAAAGATCTCCCAGGTAGAGCACAGTAGTCAAAGATCACCATTCTTTCCCCAGCCAGGGGCCTGTGACACAATTAACCCAAGAACATAGGAGAATCCTCCATGAGTCCTCTCATGAATGATTTGTGTTCCTTGCCTCTTCCTAGTATCACTAACTTATCTCCTTGCAAAGACTAGTCTTTTTTTTTTTTCTTTTTTCCAGCCACAACCAGCTATGGCAAGACATGGCAGCCCTGAGTGACTCCCTTCAGCACATCTAAAAATCTTTCAGATCCTTTCTTTCCTACCTCTCCACTAAAAGGAGGATGCAAGATATGTCTCAATTTTCAATATCCTTTTCCATTCTCAAAAAGAAACTCTTTCTCCCAGTATCACAGATGGCTCCAGGACCATGACTTTCCTTCTAGTCATCTTTCTGGATTGATCCTAGGTCATCACTCCTGAGCAGGCTGGACAGAGCAGAACAGGCATTGGCAGGAGTTATGCTCCGCTGTGGGCAGCAATGTGCAGGGTTAGAGGTGTCAGTGACCATCATAAGGCACTTCTATCCAGACAAACACTGATATTAGTTTGTGCTTGGTAAGAGGAAAAGCCCTCCCGAGATTCATGAGCCCTGCCAGGAGCTGCCAGGAGATGGCGACGTGCCCCAGCTCTGCAGGGTGAGGGAACCACAGCCTGGTTCCCTGCAGACAGCGCTCGCCCATGCTGCCCAGGTTAGGACCACTTTTGGCATCTCTACCTTGAAGGTCCTCCTGTCTTTTAACTGTATCAGTGCTGTGCCATGTCCCTACTTCTTTCCTACTGCAGCATCAGCTGGCCACCCCTTTGCAAGGTCGTTGTGCCTGTCCCCGCAGAGCAGCAGCTGGGTGATGCCATCTGGCAGGACTGATGGCAGTACCAAGCTCCCTGTGGCAAGGACCTCAGATGTGCCAGAGCTCAGGCAGCTGTACGCTCAGCACAGGCCGTGCAGCTTGCTGACTGCAAGGCTCAGCCCCCACCTCACTTGTGCCCCGCCTGACAGCCACAGAGCTGGCACTGTTTAGCTGCTACAAGTTTGCACCTTGCTATTGCAAAGGATGCTCTACAGTAACAAGTGGGCTGCCATGGCACCAGCAATGCCCTGACAGTTCTTCTACTCCCACTAAAGCTGCTTGTTGTTTCCAAGAAATGAACTTGGAAAAAGTTGCTCTTTTTATCTCCAGGATATGCCAGCCCTCTCCATCACACCAGCAAAGTCTGCAGACTGCATGCACACACACTACTGCATGTAGATCGAGGAAAAGCCTGAACCCCTGGCGTGCCATGAGCAGTGCTACAGAGAGGGCTCTTCTCCCCTTCACTGCAGAGATCCTCTAGGCAGCTCAGTAGACTCAATCTGCTTGCTGGGTAGTTTCAGAGAAAGGAGTTTGTATGGTGCTGCACTGGGACATAGCAGAGAAAAGCCATGGATGAGGATGCCCTTGCTCTGCTACTCAGCATTTCTGCCTGCCACCTGTTTGCACTTCAGCCCTCCCAGGAGAGGAGGGGGCTAGGGCAAACAGACTGCAATGGGTCCTTCCTTTCCTGGCTGGCTCATAATGCCCTGGCAATGCCATGTGGATTCCTAGTTGCAAGGCTGGGAAGTAAGGCCTGGTGTTGGGTTACTTACCACCCAGCTTTGAAGCCTGGGCTGCTCTGTTAGCAAAACGCACTCTCTCTTCCTTCATTTTTTTAAAATAAATATCAATTCATGCAGCAACTACTCCTCTTTTTCCCCCAAAGCCCAGCAACAGGGGCCCAAAATGACAGCAAGTGGATCCAGTATTGATCAGCCTAAGCTTCTGGGCCCCTATCTGTCAGGTCAGGCTGGGCAGTGGATGTTCAACCCTCACCAAATGAAGGGCACTCTAAGAGTCTTCTGTGTTAGTGATCTGACAGGATTTCCACACACTGACAGCAAAAGCTACCCTGCACGGGAACACGAGATGAAATGAAGCAGAGAAGGAATGTACAATCCAGTGAGAGATGGAAAAGAGTTCAGAAAAAGGAGCTGCTCCCTGCCAACCAGGGTAAGAGAAGTGCTGTCATTGATGAGTCTACTCCTGTGACACCAGCAGGTGAAGATTTTCAGAGCCTGTTGTGACTGTGACCTGGGTAGGATGGGATTAACAGTGTAATACAATCTCTCTAGGTTGGCAGAAAGGGCAAGATCAATATAGCTAGTGGATTAGGCCTAGAATAGAAGTGCATGAAGCCTGCAGCCTATTTGGCTTGGCTTTCTACTTCTAAAACACTTATGCAGCAAGCGTGCCTAGAATGAGGAGATTATTAGCAGATCTACGCGTGCTAAAGGCTCCTGACAGATGTTAGCACACCGATTCTTCTGGAAGAGAGCTGGTTATAGCTGGATGGGGTAGAGGCATATCCAGCTTCTTGAAGTAAGCCTACATGCTTGTGCCTTGTCTGGAGAACTTGATTACAGATTATAAAAAACCTGTTGTGTTTATGCTGGCTAAAGGCATTAGATAGCAAAGCAGGATATTTAGTGTGCTCATTTACATATCACTGAGGCCGTGCAAGGCTTAGCTGGCTTTTGCATTTGCAGAGTGATTTTCTCTGGATTTCCCTATCATGTCGGCTTACACAGGTTCAGCTGCAAATAGTTCCCTCTTACCAACAGGAGAGCAGGACATTTCCGTGGCCTGAACATGCCTTTCAGCTCTCTCCAGACAGCATCAATCCCAGCATCATTCTTGTTTCATTAAGCCCCTCTGATGCACAGCCCTGCACGCCTGCCGGATCAAATTATAAATACCGGGAATTTCAATGAGACTGGAACTATATTTGGAAAGGCTTAGTGTAAGCAGCAGCATGGGAGCTCCCCGTTCCTCTGGCATTTGTAGGTCATGTCAGATGTGATGTAATCAGAACAGCAAAGCTTTCACATAGCTTCAGGAATCTCTTGATGTTGCTACAGAAATGGAAATGTTGCCTATACATTGGTCTGTTTCAAACCTGAACCAATTTGAGGCACAGTCCATTTGGCTTACCCAGGATCACAGTGTATCTAACAAACCAGCGTGAACAGCACATGAGGTGTTTCAGTCTAGATAAGGACTGACATCTAGCAGAGACATCCACCACTGCTTTTCCTCACTCTTTTTCTGTACTGCACGCAGCATACACACAGCTGTTTGCTGCCTGCCAAAGCTGCACAAAGAGAAGGTCCTGGGAGAGAGACTGGCACTAATACTCCTGTTTCACAGGGTGGCGAATTAAAGAGAGTACAGTCAAAAGCAAGCCAAAGGGTATTCTGCCATCTTGTCTCATGTTTTCTCCACCAGATTTTGGTCTGCAACCTGCTACCATCAGGGGATTAACACTGACTTGCTGTGACACATCCAAATCCCACAATGATTTGGGAATTAGTGTTGCAGAAACAAAGTCTGGATAACTGCTGAGGGTGCAGGAGGGTGACCGGGTGTTGAGCCATCTTTCTATGCTCTGGCCAAAGCACAGAAAGAGCATAGCAGCTTGCAGCTTTATGCTTAAACTAGTTCCACAAATTCCTCCCTGAGCCATGCGCTGTTTTCTAGAGAAAAGAGCTGCAGATCTGCTCTGGGACCGAGGAGGATGGAGAAAGGACAGCAGCTACAAGAGGTGGTCAGGAGCATCCTGCTTCCGCACTTTGCTTTCTTCTGTCCCCTCCTTAGCCAGAGGAGTTTCTCAGAGATGCCTTGTAGTTTAGAGGTAAAAGAGCCCAATAGTCCATTGTGCCAGTGCAGACTTCAGATACCTTTCCCATACTGACTACATTTTGGTGGAAGCTGAGCTTGGATAAAGCAGTAGGGAGAGTATTTGAACATAAACATAATCTTTTTTGACAGAGCTGGTAACTGCTTTCTGAGGCCTGTGTCACCATAAAACCAAGGCTTAATACTTTATTTTTTACTTATGTATGTACTTATGTACTATTATTACTTATGAAGTAAGATGTGACAAAAAAAATTAAAACTGAGGTTAAAGACTTGAACTTATGTTCAAACAGCAAGAGGCCAACAGCAGAGTCTGAGTCACATCACTGAGACAGAACATCCCCAAAGAACAGGAAAGGCACCAGCTCCCCTGACTGACCAGGAAAGCAACTATATGGGAGCCTGAGCTGGGGAAAAACTGCAGGGAGATAAAAGAGCAACAAAGAGTTCAGTGTGGGTCTCATTTGCATTGCAAATAGAGGTAAATTAGGCAGATGCAACTCTGGACAGAACATCAATGTAAACATTGCCTAATGCCTGCAGAGTCATGGATAGTTTGTGGGAATTTTTGACATACCTTCAGGTAACTTCCGCTCTGAATGCAGGTAGCTGTGAACAAGAAGAGACATGGGGGTAAGTATTCAATGAAGTTACTGAAATGCTGATTTTACATATATAAACTCTGTGCACTGTATTGACCCTTTTAATATACACACATGCATTTACAGTGGCTGATCTTAAAAACAAGGTTCAGGAGCAGACATTGGATGCACACAGTAGGCAGTGGTAAGCCTCACTCCCCACATGATTCTACCATTACTTTCCTCACTGTGGCTGCTGGGACACAGCACAAATTACTTCCATTAAGTCCATCTGGCTCTCAAACTCCTTGTGTTGAAGTAAGGGAGCCTGAATGAGGCTGCCAAAGGGCATTCAACCCTGAGAGTATTTGCTCTTTAAAGTCCTGGGTCTGCTAACCAGGGACACCTGCTGAGCAACACTTCCTGCCTGTGGACCAGTTTCCTTCTTTCTACCCACACTGGCGCATCATAGGAGCTGCTCTGACGTTTTGCTCACTAAGAGTTTGATCTTTCTATGACTTTATCCTAGAAAGTGCAGCAAAAATATGCATCTTGGAAACAGATGAGGGGACCAGTGCAGGCAACTTAAGCAATGATGGTATTTCCATCAGGAAGTGTGAGCAAATGATCCTGACCTGGTGAAGGCATGTGAAGCTGTTAGCTTCAATTTCTTTTTAACTCTCTTTTTTTGCTTTTCCTTCTCCAGCCTGTGATTCATGGTTTCAGAGCACTTAAGCTCACATCACCATTTACATCTTCTCCAAATTTGGCCCATCACAGGGATGGGAGAGAAGCGTGTCTCCAGCAGATGGCACTCAGAGCTGTCCCACACCCAGGCTTGCTCTTTCACGAGGAAAAAAAAATCCAAATAATGGAACATTTGCCAAAAGGAGAAAGGAAATAATAATAATAATAAAAAAAAAAAAAAAAAAAAAAAAAAAAAAGTTTTCAATCCTGTGTTATTTAACACTGTGTAATATTTAAAGAGATTGTTATCATCTTATTATAGTGGTGTATTTAATGAAGGACAATGTGACAGTTCATGTGTAAATCAACCAGGATAAAACATACATTGTATGTGAATTGTTATGTTTCTCCAGTCACTTTCAGGCTAGGATTATCTCTGACTATTGGTTAAGTTCAAGGAAAAGGATTAGCTACACAGGCGTAGACAAAATAGGAAGCATGGAGTAAATGAATACCCAAAGCAATTCAAAGCAAAAGTCAAGCCAGAAATGCAGGTCATGACAGAACTCAAACAGCAATCAGAAGACATATGCCTCAAACAGATTCTCCTGCCAATGGTCTCCTCTTCTCCAGAGCCAAAGATCTGCAAGCAATACCACTTCCAACTAAGAAACGGCCTGTAGTATTGACTTGGTCACCTTCTACCTCACAGCTCAAGTCCTGCTATTCAGACTCAGTTTTTTCATGTCGCCTTGTAAACATTACTAGCGTTATTTTTTTGAGGAGGAGGAGGGGGAAAAAAAGATTTAAATATCTCCATTATTGTCTGCTGTACTCTCCTGCGAGAGGCTTCTTCCACCTCAGCTAGAATTTGGCCCCATGAGGAGGTGATTCAGCACTAGTTTAAGCTAGAGGGATGGGAACTTCCTGAAACAAGCTTGGAGAGATAAAGCATGAATGGTTGTGAAATTTAGCTAACTATCCAAGGCACTAGTCTCTTTTCTGGGCATGCTGTTCTGCCGCAGAGGGGACTTTCGGAAAGGTCCTCAATGTTGCTGCCAGGCAGCCTTGACACTTTGGTCTGGACGAATGGGCACATAGAAACCCTGATTCTCTCCCCATCATTTTTGTCCTGAGCTAAATGCCTCAGGGCTCAGCAAGGTTCAGTGCAGAGCTACAGGAATGGCCTCCACCCTGCTGCAGGGCTGCAGAGGAACTTGCAGCTTTGTGCATTTGTATTTCTCAGGCTAGAGATGGTAATGAACTGTACTTGCCGAGAGAGGAAAAAAAAGAAAAACAAAGCTCTACCTCCCGCACACATTCAAAAAACTAGCCAATCCTCTCCCAAATCAATCTTCTCATTCCCATCTCCACCCTGCTGGAGCTGTCTCCACGGGACACCTCCAAGTAGGGGAGAGGTTGCAGCTCTCTGCTGTTGCCATTTTGGGAATGTTGTTTTAGAGACTGGACTTGCTGTGGTTTGGGTGAAATGAGAGAGTCTGGCATGAAATCCTGACCAGTCAAACACAAACATGCTCTTTTTCAGGAGTGCTTTCCACAGGTTTTCTTGTGGAGAGACTTTTTATAACCTTTTTTCTTTTATTTTATCTGAGGGGACTTGTTCCCACTCATCCACCCGCCCGAGCCCAGGTGATTACAGGGCACCCCTTACTGCACCCCCTTTAGTATGCCCAGTGGCAGGCTTCAGATCCACATTCGAAAGAGAGTGAGACCCTCAGCAAGAAAGAACTCCAAAAGGCTGAGAGTCCTCCAAAGGCACTCACTATCTGTCCACGGCAAGGACTCAGCACCAGCTCCTCCCTCAAGGACTCTGAAAGCTGTTGCAGTCTGTTGCTATCAGCTGCATCTGCCCAGCAGAACAAACTGAAATGCCCCAACAACCCCAATCTTGGAAATTGATCCTGATTTCCCTGTCTTTATTCAGGCAACCTCAAGGAAAGCTGTCCACAAAGTGAGTAGGCTGGCTCCAGAAAGGCGCTGATAACTGGCATCTACCCTTGATGGCAAGATGGTGCTGAGACCTCAGTTTTGGGAAACACAGACCTCCTCTAGGGATGAACCAGGACTGACGCCCTGGTGGGCGGATTACAGTTTTGGTGATGTTTTGTTCTGTGAAAAATTGTTCAGTGAAATCAATGACTTCACTCTCCAAACAGTTGCCTGTGCCAAAGGCAAAACCCTTCACTGAACTGACCGTGCTGGCTGCTGCAGAGCCCTGGGGAAACGCAATTGTCAAGAACATGGCAGAGAATGGAAGTCTTAAAGATGCACTGGGGCTCCATTTAGGATCCTAACTTCTAATCTGCCCAATTAATCTGATGAAACAGATGTGGAAGAGGAAGAACAGCCAGTCTCCCAGGAATTACAGAGACATTAGAGTGAGATACTTGCCAGATGTTGAATGTTTCCTATCTGGAACGCCTCTTCCCTCCCTAACCGGACTTTCTGGCTGCATTTCCACGCACCCTAAACTACACAATGTAGCAACATGCAGTTTAAAACACTACTCAGGCACACTGTTCTCACACATACTGCAGTGGCAAAAGAGAGTTCTGCCAGTCAGAAACAAAGCTGGTGATTCGGAGATCTTCTAGCTGACAGAGCTGCTCTGTGCTTTTGTCCTCACATTGTCTGGGAGAGAAATGTGCAGTTTCACTGCTCCAGTCAAACTGCTAGCAGTCCAGGGAGGCTGGGAAGGACATTCCCTGATACTGTCCCTTTGAAAAAAACCCTTCTTAGGAGGGAATCCTTGCTAAGTACCAACTGTTCTGGTGCCCTGTGCCCAACTTTATCTTAATGGCTCTCAACAGTATCATGGAAGGGCACTGGGATTAATGAGCTTGGTCAAATTAAGGAAGGAGGGAGCAGGGGCTGAAGGTATTAGGTAAAATCACCGAAGAGATGCCCGATAAGATACCAACACGATGTATGCCAGGCATGGGGCAGAGTTCTCCGAGAGGAAGGGTCAAGGTCTCAGAGGATGAAATTTTGCCTTGACCATGTAGAGACAGTTTGAGTGCAATCACAGATACCACTCAAAAGTTCCCTCATCACTTTGGACATTACAGCCCACTAAAACAAAATGCCGGAACTGAGCTGGACTATAAAAGGACAGACGGAAACTGAAGGTACTGGAAGCTGTTTCTTCATCAAAGGTCGTCTTTTTTTGCAGAACCTAGAAGTCTAGCGGGGGCTAAACAGTCCCAAACAGACATATTAATGCCACAGGAAATTCTTTTCTAAGGGGAGCAAATAATAATCAGTTTGGGAAAAGGAAGAAAAGACTATACTCTGCTTCCAGACTGTAAATGACATGCCACTCATTTGAAATGCACGGGCTACAGCTGCTTAAATTTAGGAAGAGATCGGAGTCCCATTCCAGCCCCCTGCCTTTTAAGAAGGCAGCCATTAAAATGGTGTATCAGGGCACCATTTGCTATCATCAAACAAATCACCCAAGAAACAGCTCGTTTCCTGTTCTCCACATCATTTAAGAGCTGGCCTAGAAAATTCAATAAAAGGAAAACTGCCCATTTGTAGGGATGTCATGTAGTTGATGGCTTTTGAGGAGAACCATACCTACCGAGCCTGTAGATTTAGCTGGACAACACACTGTTCAATGTTTTGATTGGAAATGCTCTTTCCCCCTCGCACATGACCCAACTACTACTTAAAACACACCATGCTATGTCCCGTGGCACTCATAAATGGAGCATTTAATAGTCAGGCCATGACACAAGGCATCAGTGGCACTCAAGCTGTACCACAGTCGACTCAGGAGTGATAAAACCCTAAAGTTCCCAAATATCACCTCTGCACAGTCTTATTTACAATCCACCACCAAGCTGATGGCCATTCAGCAACATCCTGTGGGACTGAGAGGAGTTTTTCCAAATGGAACTGACAAGAATAGGCTCCGCTAATGATTCTTTGATGTAGCTTTTTATATGGCATCATTGATACAAGTTTTATGGATGCAGTTGCTATAACAACATAATGCACAGTGGTTAAATATAGCAGCTCCTATTTTCCACTCAGTTTGCTCTGCCCTAAGCAGACAGGGACTATTCTTTCCAGTTCTAGCTGGGATGAAATGGATTTGATCGCTCACTGGAGAAAAAGGTGATGCTGTCCTTCCTCCCTCTCACACAGACCATTACTCTCCACTTTAAGCAAACAAGAGCCTCCCATTTGCTACTCTACCAGACAAGAGGGTTGGTATTAAATGGAAATGCACAATGACTCATACAAAACTGCATCACCTTGATAGTACACGTGAGATCAGTGCAAATCCTGTCATTTCCAAGTGCAGGAAAGAGCTGTTCTCAAATATTCCTGTCACGTAGTATTTACCATGCTTATTACTGTAGTGTCTAATGACTGGCCAAATGCTGAGAAGGGAGTAAAGTGACCTTGACATCACTCGAGACCTGCCCTTCCTTGTGGATGTGTTTATCGGATCCAGGCTCTCTTGGCTGGAGGGAAAGCTCCTGCTTTGGAGGATAAGAGAGAACTGCTTTTCCAAATCAAGGTGATTTTCTCTTCTTTGCTATAGTGGGGCTGTCTTTTTTTTTGTTTGTTTGTTTTCTTTTTTCTTTTTTTTTTTCAGTCTGGGAACCAGAAATGAAATACTCCCAGGGGAGACTGAAATCAAATACCAATTTGTGTTCCTCTCTCATCCTGTTTTTTCTTATTTTTTCCTTGCAGAAGAAAAAAATCGACTCTCAAATCATGACATTTCACAGTTCCTCCCTGATCTGAAGCGAAGACACATAGCAGCACATCAGGAGGGGGAGAGGTTGCTGCAAGGGGAAGGGCATACTTCTTTTGAGTAGTCCCTGCTCCTTTGAACGTGACCTCTGATCCACAGCCCAAAAGATATTTATGTCCTTAGCAGATAACGTTGAGCATCTGCTCAGCTACATCCTTTTGCTGAACTACTTTGCTCCTTGTTGCTGTTCAGATATTTGTGGCTCCTGAAGCAAGCAGCGTGTCACACAGTCTTTTCTCCCCCTGCTTTTGCTGTAAGCAGCCTCATACTTAGTGAGCACAAGGCAGATTTCCCATAGACAGGGAGTATCCAAAAGCACTAAGGATCACTGCACCAGCCCTCTGCTTCACTTTTTCTACTTACAGCCACAATGTAGGCATGACCCTGTAAGACCTTTTTTAAAGACTGTTAATAAATACACTGCACAGGCAGAGAGAGTTTATTTGTCACGCAGTCCTGGGGGCCTTGGGGCCAAGTGCAGTGACTGTTGCTTTGCAAAGCCCTGCTGACAGGGAAGTGTGTGAGAAGCTTCAGCATATGCTCCAAGCGCTGCCTGCACTGGCCAATATGCGAGAACTCATCAGGGCACTGAAAACCAGGAGTGATACGGTCACGCTCTAGTTGCTACATGACACAAACTGAAAAATAATGAGAGCAAGCAAACCACTAAAAATAAGTTTAACCTTTCAGTGGCCACAGTACTACTCCTGCCACATGCAGATGACTGGGCCATCATGCTTATTTCTGCTGATTCAGAACTGGAAAAGCCACAAGACCCCAGTCCTTAGTTAATGGGAGCTGCTTATACACTGGGGTCCATATCAGCATGTACCTCATCAGCCCAGGACAATGTTCTGCTGTAGGCTAAGGACTAAAGCAAAGATCTGAGGTCAAAGGGTTTACAGATAATGAATACTCTCTAGTAACATACTCTGAGTTGAGAGAAGGGTTAATATTCTCACAGCACATACTGGAAAACTAAAGCACGAAGGTGGGAAAGTTATTTCTGTACAGCCTCGAGTCTGACAATAGTAGAGCTGGGATCCAAATCCAGAGCTCTCCTTAATTCTCTCATGCATAATTCAGCCGCTAGCATGTTTCCCCTGTACCTTCTCAGGACGTAGGGGAATATCTAACAATCTGCCCTCCATTCCTATTTGCTGCCCAATGGCAATTGACTGAGCAAACCCTGAGGTGCAGGCAGCTGACAGCTCATCATTCCCTCTGTGCCACTGAGGAGAGCATCGGTCATCAGCCTCTATCCCTTATCCACTGGACTGGCTCCTCAATAATATTGTGCTGGGAAACATCTCTGTGCTTAGCCCAAACAAATGCATTGTTTGCTTTAACTCTGTCTCCTTTCTTTCCATTAGGATGTTTCCGAAGTTGCTGGGAAAAGCCATGATCCTCTCTAACACTGAACTTCAGCCATCAGATAAGATCAAGGACTCTCAGCATCTTTCCAGTGTAGCTCACAGCACTGGGTTCTGCAGCACTGCAGCTTTCCTTAGTCAAGTGAGAAAGGTAAACCACTGTGATGTTAGTAAGGACAGCTAGAGAATTATTTGAACTGTGCAAGTGATACAGAAAACAAATGGATGCTAAAAATACAAAATACACTAGCAAAGAGTTCTTCTCATGCCAAAGAAAAGCAGGGGCAGCTCTCATGGAGATCTCTCTAGGATACAACCAGGTCTGAATGAGCAACAGATTAAAATAAAATATTCTAGATGCCTTGCTAAGCAGAATTTGGGTGATTTTAATACATGGGATTTTTGTCTAGCATCCTTCATACATCATAGCACAGAGAGAAAGGCTCTCAGAATTTAAAGAATAAACTGGTGGAGGAAGGAAATGACATAGGAAGAGTGGTAAGTGGCGACAGCTCTAGTGAAAGAGCAACTTCCTTGGACTGGAGAGGTAAAGTCCGACACTCAGATAGGAGGGCAACATCCTCTGGAAGAATAGTGCAGAATGCTCCACAATCTAACCACCATCTGTTCAGGCACTAGCTATTTGCAAGTTCTCCTCAGACCAGCAATGCAAAGTGATCTGTCACTGACAGCATATTTTAGTGGAAGTGTATTCCTACCCCAGTGGTGGGAAGCAGAAACTGCTGATGCACTGGGAGCAAGGATGGGAAGAGCCGAAGAGGACCAAATGAAAGGTGGACTGGCAGAAGAGCAGCAGCAGGTGGAATAGAAAAGGATGCCTGTAGGTCATTTACAGAGCTGTGAGAATTTCTCTGAATAGTATTGTGTCCCAAAGGCTGGCATTCATGTATATCAGCAAAGTTAATACTGTTCTTGGCTCTAGCTATTAAAATTTGCTGCTTACGTACAAGCATCACATTCACTCTATAACACTATAATGAGCCATCCAAAAAAGCATGCAAAATACTGTACCTTAAAGCAGTACAAAGAGAAGTGTGGTTAGCATGACCACTCACTCCTCCTGCGTCAAAGGTTACCACCTGCAAAGTAAAACCAGAGAATAATAATAACCTAGGAGGAGAAAACAGACGGTGCAATAACTGTCTTTGATACACAACACGGCACTGTCCCAGCCTGTTGCCTCTGAAGAGCTGTGTTTGCCTTGCGCAGTGAGGCCTTGTGTGTGAATTCACACTACAGAAATACAACTAAACAAGTAAGTGAAGTCACTGGATCTAAACAACTACACAATCTAAGAGCTTAAATAGCAGAAAGACGAGAAGAATCACATTCCCAGTGGCAGCATGCACTTCTTACTCATTATCTGTCCAAAAGGTTATTTCAGAGTGATCTGTTGCAAACTGGTTGTTCCTAGTCCAAGTGATCTGGCTCGATGAATCACTCTCCCCTGCATCTAACAACATACTAGAATGCCTGTGGATTGCACAGTGAGACTATAGGATGCTGTATTGTAAGTCAGGACATAGTTGCTCTAGCAAGAACAACGGAGTCATGTACTAGTGTTTAGTTTGTAATGAGACTTCATGTCAGAATCAGAGAGTGATAAAATAATGTGATCTGAGAATAAACTTTTTTAAGAATCAGCTGACTGTACCTTTTGTACAACCAACTCATGCTTTCAGCTGAACAAGGAGATTATATTGTTTATTGTTTCTTTGCAGGAAGAAAGCGGAACTTCACAGTGCAGAAGTAATGTGTGAATGCAGAATTACCAAGTCACCTTCCAAAGCACAGAATGCCCTTGTCTCCCTGCCCTCAGACGTACCAGCAATGTATTAGGGATGAAGCATCCTCCCTAAGAGTATTAAGGAAGGGCTCACTCTGGGCACTGTGTGAAGGCGGTACTGAAAAGCTCCTGCTTCCAGCCCAGCAGACAGACTGGCAGCACAAAGCCTGGAGCAGAAAGGCTACATGTGCAGGCAGGCTTTCCAGACAGGGAAAGTGACTGTCCTTGAGCAATTTAAAGTTAGGTTTGTGCTTTGAGAGAGGCCAGGCAGCTGAGCTCTTCACAGCTCCTTTCCCTACAACTGGTAAGAAATCATAACCTCCCCATCTTTAAGTCAATGCCTGCTTCCTTGCCAGCTTGTTCTCTTCTTCAGGGAGGAAATGCTCCTGCCTTCCTTATTCACCACAGTTCCCTTCTCAACATCTATTTTATAAGCAGGGCCTGAAGTACTGGGTTAAAGATCAAGGGAGGATCAAAAGCCACCCTGCCAGTCCTGCAACTTTCTACTCCACCCTGCAACAAGAGAAGCCCTGTCAAACATAGGATTTACTGTGTAAAGAGGGAGAGGAAACACATACAAAGATTCTGATAAGAAATACTCAGAAACCACAGACTCCTGACAAGCCTGCTTATACACCCATCCACCCAGTACAAGTCCACACCCGGACTTTCCACTTTGCCCAGCAGCTGTAATAATGCGGCCACCAAGAGGCAGGGTTATACGTTGCCGGCCAGATGTAGACTCCTAAATTGTCATTTCATACGATAACAACTTATCCCACTCATTACTGGCACAGTAAATTCACACTGGCAGGTGAATACTAGTGAGTCAATTAATGGCTACAGTAGGGATGAGCATGTTGACAAAATAAACGCAGACAAAGGGTCTGTCTCTTCATTTACCCTGTAGAAAAGTAACATCTTTAAGTCTATTAATCCGCATCCCTCTAAGATTTTCCACGCCAAGCCACAGTCATACACCCCAATCTCTGCACACACAAGAAACTCCTCCCACGACAGCTCTCCTGGCAGCCATCACCTTCTCTCCGCACCCTCTATCCACACTCATAACAACGGTGCACATAGGCTTTCTCCTTCTCTTAACCCTAACCCTAACCCTAACCTAATCCCTATCTCTGGCATAGGCAAGAATCGTCTCACAGGGCAGCACTCTTGCAGCAGTCTTGTTTTCAAATGTGTTTCGAAATTATCCAATCAGCTCTAAAATCTTTTTTGGGCTATTCCTGTGCACACACTTATAAATACAACTGCATTATTCCTGTTTCCTTAAGAAATTAGGCAAAAAACCTGAGGCAAGCGAAAATATAGATTTCTCCTGTCGTATAGGACACGGGAGAACAAACGAGAAGACTGAGATAAGAGACTGTAGTTAGCAGACTAAATAAACTTATCACTATTTTGACAAAACTGGCTCTGGCCAATTGTGGAAGCTTAACGCTGGATTAGTAAATATTCTTGACATGGAAATTAGCTGTTCAGAAATATCTTTGGAGGCTTTCTCTCTCCACACCTATTTAGAAACGGGATCTAGTCTTGCTAAAGCTGCTGGGGTTATATAATTGCTGAATTAGCTGAAGAGATTGCTCAAGGCTAATTTTCAATGGTTGTGATCTAGTTTACTCTTAGAACATTTTCACATGAATTGCCTGTGGCTTCAAATATGCAAATCTATAAGCACAATTCCAAAAATACCTGAACACTGGCCTGAACATGGTGGCATTCACTCTACCTGCAGAAAGACCATATTTGAAATATTGGCCCTTCCCCTATAGAGATCCCTCAAAGCACACAGTTTCGCTACTGATGGAGTAGTGAAGTCTGATCTATTCAGTGTGGAGCTTCTAGGTCTATTCTCTAATTAAGACACCGATTCCACAGCATCACTGTGGTGCTCATGACTGAAAGCAGGCAGCAATCACATGCAAATATATTCCTCCGGCTTCAGGGATTCATTTTATCGATAATAAATCTCAGTTTCTTTCTCACATGCTGAAGATATTTTCACATGGGAACACCTCCTTCTTCCACATGGTGCAGCCAGCTGGTGTGCTTGCTTTAAACACATAACCTGAACCAGGTTGATGATGAAATCAAGCAAACAGTCAGGAGAATGAGAAAACCTGAACATCTTGGAACTGTCTGGGTTGAAAACAAGCTCAGCCAGTTTTGGGGGCAAAAGACTGGGATAGGAAATACACCTGACGTGGAAATTATTGCTCAGTGAAATCTTTAGGGCAAGAGAGAGGTCCCTCCCCACACCTGTTCTGAAATGGGAGCTGCTGCTGTTGGTGCTGCTGGGTTTTCTTCTGGGTGACCTTGGTATTCAGGAAATGGAACTTTCACTGGCGGAAGCCAGAGCAGCAGCCAAGATAAACACATTCAGAAATCCCTTCTGGAGGGGGAAGAGCACAGAGGAAATTACTCAATTACTAGCAGAAGAGGAAACTCCTGAGAGGTCTGGAGTCCAAGCGCCTTCTAGAAGCCATGTGCAATGGAGAAGAAAAGCACTTAAAGATATGGGTCTCCCTCACTCTTTCTGGCATCATTCAGCACTTCAAATAGATCACACATCCGACCAAGTAGACTGGTGGGGATGGAAAAGTCTCATTCCCCCATAAGAAGGGCCATCCCATAAAATGTCACAGCAAGCAACTCCATTTCTAATAGCCTTCCTCTGAGCACCATTTTATAGGCCCAATTACACTACATAGGCCAACAGTATTCAAATTCCCTTTGATCCTATTAGGAAGGTTTTTAAGAAATTCCCCTTGTTGCTGATTTAGACAAGCTAAAGATTAAAAAGACCAGACACTTGGATGACAAAGCAAAATTCAAATCACTCTCCACATTCCAGTGTCCATTGGGTTAGAGCTGTAAATGTTTAAGTGATGAATCAGCTCTTGGAATGAAAGGTCCCCTCCCACTCATGTACCCCAAAGCATACCTGGGGTGTCTGCAATATAGAAGAGCAGAAGAAATAAAGATGCCAAAGTCTATCCCTGCTCTGTTGCCTTCTCCAACAAAGTCTGCCTGCTGCAGTGTGTGTCTGGTGTTCTGCAAACACACATAAAATTGTCTTCAAACATCACACATTTGGATGCTTCTGAATTTTAGGAGGGTGTGGAGACTCAGATCCAAAACATCATAGTTGAACTCACCCTCTCAAATATAAGCTCCAACTAGGTATCATTTGTAGAAGGGTCTAGCTTTCCTTTTAGAGAAGATCTGAGACAATGGGACTTTCCCATGAGCAGTTGAATGGATGACACTTCCATTAGCCCATCATGGAAAAGAGCTTTCAAAAACTTGGGTATTGAAGAGTTCTAATCTTGGCAATGCATCTGCCCCAAACACAGTCTGAATGTCATCTCCTGATCCAAGCTCTGCTGTCACCAAAGTTGGGATAATGAAGAGTGCTATTTCATAATCTCGAAGGTGCCTGAGGCCCACACAATACTATGCAACTTGTTTTTTACACACCAAATACTTTCTAATCTGGATCAAGACAGACTAGCTTTGGTTGCCTCTCCAAGCAACACTAGTTTTTGCTTATAAATCCAGCAGGCAGGAAATAATTTCCAAAGTCTTTAAATTAGTTTTGGCTTAGACTATACCAAACGTTAATTTCCATGTATGCATTATTTAGAGTAGAACTTAGATGAAATATGTCCCTGTAGCTCTCAAAAAGATTGAGTTACTTATGGACTTCCTGGGCAACTGAGGAAACGACTAACTACGCAATGGAACAAAAATACACATAAAATGGCGTGACTCCTTCCTTTGCAGTCTTTGCTTCAGACATGTTGCAATTGCAACCTGAATCTCCACTGCCAGATGACACATACATTCTGTAAATAAAAGATACCATTGTCTATGCTATGACTATGAGGGACAACTGGGGAAAGTTTTCCCAGTGGGATAGATAAACAAGACATGTCTTCCAATCATGGTAACCTTATGGAGTTAGCTTGTGTCTGAAGCCATGTTAGCTTACTACTTGACAGGGCTCTTTTTAGCACATTAAGCTGATACTATCAATTTCAACATTAGTGAAAGACAGACTCAAGTCTACCTTTCAAGATAAGGCCATTGTCTCAGGAGAGTAGAGATGCTCAAAGAGCAGCCAATAGATACCTAATTCCCAAGCTTTAAAGTTTTAAAAGCAGTGTGTTGGACAAAGGTAATCAGGTGCATTGTTAGCAAACCAGATCTGCTCCTAGCTGAAAGGTATTTTAGCAATTATGTGATTATTGGGGACACTTAAAATAATATACGTTTACAGAGCAGTTCACAACCACCATCTCCACAAAGCTGCTTCATTAGCCCTTGGTGCTGCTGACAATCTGTTCTGCTACAGAAGTTTGTCCTCAGTGCCGATCACGGAATCACTGAGGAGTGCACAGTGGGCCCTCGACCACTGAAGGGCCCTTCCACAATATTCCTCATTACTAAGGCTACACCTCACACCAGCAACACAGCAGGGAGAGTAATAGAGATTTTGCATGTTTTTTGCTTTGAAAATCACACATGGTTTTTCAGCTCACGCTATGCTAATACCGGACTCCTGCCTTCCCCAGCATGAACAGCTTGTGTTTAATCTCCTTTGAGGTAAAGATCTAACCCTTTCTAATCATCTAGAGGAAGTTCTAGTGTTTTCAAAGTATCTACTGGGATTCTAGTGCACTTGCCCTAGTGCCCAGGAGAGTCGCAAACACGCAGTACAAGTCCTCTTGTGTTAGCAGCTTTCAGTTTAGATTAAAGCTCTATCTATTCACCGGGCCAAAAGGCACAGAATGACTCAAGGAAAACTTCATTTGTCTCTGTGCACAGCAACAAATTTCATGGAAAATTAGCCTCAGAATCAATACAGGGTTGGAAGTACAACAGTGCTTTTCATGCCCATGGGTTTTCAGTGCCCACGCTACAGAAGATGTGGTGTCTTGTTTTGTGAATTGCTGAAAAGCTTTAAAAGTTTTGTGATTTTGCTGTTCATCAGTGTGTGACAGTGACATGAATGACCACAGCAAGGTTCTACAGCAAAGAACAGAGCACAGATTTTTCCGTGCTTAGCCCCTTATTCCTGTTCCGTAACAAAAGCCTATTCCAACCCCATGAACCCTCTCCAGCTTAATATTTTTCTACTCTGATGTATATCCCTGCTAATCTAACCCTCTAACACATGCCCATCAATGTACTTCAAATCTAAGCCTAAGCCTAAACCTCATATCCACTCCTCATCAATGAAACCTAACAGCAGCAGCAAAATGGTAGCTTTAAAACGTAGACACATATTTGAGGAGCTACTGAAGTAAAATCTCTCCACTGCTTAGTTCCCATTTGGAAGCAAAGATCTCTAGAAAGAAAGGATACACATCTAACCTATGCCATCACTCTTTCTCCTGTTTTTCAGTGGGATAATTTTATTTGTTCTGGAGTTCTAGCAGTTGTTTGAAGTATTCGAAAAAAAAGATGAGAATTACCATGTTTTACTTCACAAGATAATAGAAGTTGCACAAATACTCACATAAGGTCTTTAACTACAAAATGCAAAATCATTTTCAGATTTAATTTTAGACCTGAAACTCAGCTGGACTTGTTCAGGGGGTCCCCTACAACTAATAAATCCCCAAATCCACTACAGTGAAGCTTACCAGTTTCAATAGATTTTCCAGTTTTTAGCTAATTTGAAGCTTGTATTTCAGCAAAGATGGGTGATAAGACCACACAAAAGAGATTTAATAGGATCCAGCTAGAGAAACGGGTAAAGATTGCAAAGTAAATACTTCAGAATGGATTGGTACCCTCCCTCCCTCTCCTAGCCTATTTCACACAGACTCCAGAAGCAAAATCCTAACCAAGACTCTAAAGAAAGCTTTCAGAGGGAAGGAAAAAGCCTAGACTACAGGCTCAGAAGTACTGCAGAAAATGCATGTGCTGTACAAAGTTTCACATTACCAGGTTGATGTTATCAGCTTCTATATGCTTTAGCATGAAGGTAGCAAGGAGCTGTGTGTCCCACTGAAGAGCAGGATTGTCCGGAAGATCCCTGAAAATGAAAAGTACAATTAGTGTCCTCAGCGCTGACAACTTTATAAAGAGTATGCAAAAAAAGAGAGATTCTTGTACTGGAGAATGAAATTAAGATAAATGCATAGATGACATAAAACCTTATATATATGGCCATATATAACTTTATTAGAGGTCTTACAAGCTTGTATGTTGGAGAGAAGGTGGGGGAGGGCAAAGCTGGAAGGGAAACAGCAGTTCCAACACATTCCGCATAGATTTGCCAGGCTTTCCCTTTCTTCCTACTACTAACCTAGATTTTCTTACTGCTTTTCTTTAAGCAACTTCTATTTTGCTCAGTGATTCTTGTTCTCTGTTCCTCCCAATCAAATCTCTCTACACAGAAAGGAAATAACTAACAACTCTTTATTTAAAACCATTTTAAAAAATCATTTTCCCAGAGACTTTCCAGCCATAATTTACTGGTGAATTACATATGAAAAGTAACAAAAAAACTCCTGCTCTTGTTTACGCATGAATAACCCATTAGACTCAACAAGAGGACAAATAGCCGTAATTCTAGTGCACAGCCAGGATAGCAGTCCTTCATTTGTTTTTTATGCTTTGCGTACTAACTGTTCTGTGACTGAACACTCTCTCTGGTATTTTAGACTGCAGGCTCCTAAGGGCAAGGAGCATGAGCCAAATGCAAAATAACACCAAGGAAACCAAACGAGTTATCCTATATTTACCTTGATGCAATGGAGAGCTGAATATGACCCCCAGACATTACATATGAATGGTGCCAAGAAAGCATTGCTTCCAGTGGTTAAAGTATTGGTTATTAATAAGAATAGGATAATATGCAGCTGCTAAAGGCCAATAATGACATCTTAAACTGGTCATTTTCTCAGACTTTTCCTATCCTCTGATAGTCTGATTATTGCTACGAGGCAGTTTAGCAGAAAAGTGACTACACAGCCTTCTCAGCAGACACATGGGCTTGGACTCTGAACAGATCCAGCTATTTGCTGCAGAGGGCAGGGGTGCCACTTCCCAACGCTCTTCGTGCCTTGCTGACTCCCGGGACAGCAAGGATGCTAACATCTGCAGGAAAACAACGGGAAAAGGTCTCCTTGGCATATTCCAAAGCCAGGCTCAGCCTAGGTCTTCATGAGAGATCTTCTGGCCACAAATTTTCCCACTGCTGTTAGTAGTAGTAGTAGTAATAGAAGGAAGAGCCTAGAGCACAGACTGATCACTAGCATTTTAACCATTGTGTTACTCAGCCTTGTTCAGCACTGGGCAAAATAAAGTGCTGTTAGCAACCCCTGCAACAACGGAAGGTGTTTCTACGGGAGTGCACACACCCTAGCTAGGATCCTGGTAGCAGCATTACTAAAACTGGGAAATCTTCTGTTGCAATTTGTGATTCCTTCTGGCACAGATAACATCTTTGTCTGACATACGCAAGGCATTTAATTTTCCTCACAGGAAAGATTCTTTGGTACATCTGGTGGCTGTCTCATCAGCGTAACAAAATTGCATCTAATTTGCACAAGACAAAAACTATCAGATCCCATGTTTAAAGACAAAACAGCCCCAAAGGTATTACAAATCTCACTATGTCACAGGAGACTTCAAATGAAGCACATTT
Organism: Rhea pennata; assembly: GCF_028389875.1. NCBI lineage: Eukaryota > Metazoa > Chordata > Aves > Rheiformes > Rheidae > Rhea > Rhea pennata. The sequence goes on from NC_084682.1 coordinate 4,654,781, forward strand.
TAAAAATATGCTTCAATCCGAATATTCCAAGCAACACGCACACTGAACAGAATCTAAGTGCAAGTCTTACAGAGCTTCAGTTGCTTGAATGGTACCTTTGAGGTTGTGTCAAGCCTTAATCTGATAATATTAAACTGCTAAATTAGTCTAGAAGGGATTCTCCACTGGCTGCTTCTAACATAAATACCATTGCCCAGTCTAGACAGCAGTTAAATGGACCTGTGAAGGAAGTGAAGAGTCCCATTACAACAGGAGGAGTGCTCCAACAGCAAGATGTCGGGGGGGGGGGGGGGGGTGAGGATTGGAATTTATGATGTCCAGGAGGCTGTTAGTGTCATAGCCACTGCACTCAGCTTTATTGGGCTATTTCCAAAAAGGCTGCTGGGTAGTGGAGCAGGTTTTAACTAGTTTAGACAGATAAAGATCACCCTTGTTCAATGGAAATGAACAGCTGGAGGCAATGGTTTAGAATCCCTGGAAACAAAACAATCTGAAGGCATGAGCAAATTAACTCCATGAACACTGAACCGATTAAGCAGGAGTACTCCGCAAAAATTTCCACTTCTCCACATTTACTGCTGCTCATGGAGAGACCACCACTGACTCCCAGAAAGGCAAAGGATTTTTTTTCCTTGGATAGTATCATTTGTCAGGCACCAAAGACAGAGGAGCTGACCCTGCCAAACAAAACACACATGTATGTAAGCACATTCAAAATATCAGCAGACATCATGGGCCACTGAGGAATTATCAGCTCATTCTGCAAACATAGAAAGCAACACCAAGGCTAAAAGACAAGCCCAAAATCACCCAGAGATGTAAGTAGCAGAACTGCCAATACATCAATCTAGATCTCAATCTAGATCTCTCTCACTTCAATTTTTGGTAAGAATTTGTATAGTACTTTGTAAAGTCTAAAATTTAAGAGTTACCACAATAGCAGAGAGCTCACTTAAAGCATTAGACTAATGGCTTTCAGCTTGTGGTCTGCAGATCAGTAATGGGGTCCAGGTAAGGATGAAAAGCTGACTAAGAAAATCAAGTTGATACACAGTGCGTAGCAAAGCACACAAAAGGCATTTTTAAAGGAGATCTCTACATCTGCTAGGAAGGCACATACAAAGTTTGAATATTGATATAGTTCACAAGATGACCTATTTGGTACACAACATTCTTCCTAGTATTTTTAAAATCAGTGCTAACCAAACCTGAAAAATCCACTGACTTCCTGAACAATTCAGATACGTTGCATCCACCTGTTTATAACTTCAGGGCCTGGAATCAGAAACATTCAGCATTTAAATGGTTAATTCCACACTCTGCCTTTCTGGCTAAGGCTAATAATGTCTCTGAGCTCAAGGTCGAAGAGCTGAGATAAAGGACTATACAGGAGTGAAAATTAGCACATTCCCGGAGGGGAGGGGGGAGCAGCCCGGAGCTTTTCCCAGGAGACACCCTTCCCCACACCCTCCACATCCTCTGCCCTAGACATCTCCTTGTTGCTGCTGTCAGTCAATGTGACAGACCAAGGTATAAATACTGCACTGGGAAGGTCTCCCAGGTCACACTGCTGGAGGGTGCTGGTGGGAAGGGTAGAGGGGTTCAGTTACTTGGCCTCATCTCCACCAAATCTGTATAGCCTGGAAGTGATCTTCATGGGCGTTCCACATGACTGTGGTTTCTGCAGCATGAAGTAACATCTGTCTCTGCTCACTGATTTCAGCAGCGCCAGTCATGGGCAACACTCTATGCTTTGGAAAACCAAAGCCCATGGCCTTCCATTTATCTGTTCTGGACAATACCGCTGTTGGTAGTGAGAACTGGATAAGGCCCCTGGTTTTCTTCCTATCACCTCCCTTTTCATCCTCCTTGCCAAGCTGAGCAGATAGAGAAGGCACTGCCATCTGCAATTCCCCTTCCTGAGGTCTGCACAGGGAGACCAACGTGATAGATGTCTCAGACGTCCTATCGAGGGTTCAGAGAACTACAAGGGGGCCACAGCAAATCACATCAACAAGTTAAATCAAAATTCAGCCTTGTGCAAGTCTTGTCCAGCAGTTACAGCTGGCTAAATGAAAGAAATGTTAACAGTCTTACCATGATGCCAGCTCCCTTGCAGGCCTCCTCCTCTCACCTACTGTGGGCTGTGGAGCACAGCTCCTCTTTTGCCTCAGCCTCGGCCATTAAAACATTGTGCACGTTGCCAGCGATGCTATCCCTGCCAACAGTTTAGATAGTTTTGTAGGACAATCTTTCTAGGAATGTTTAAGGCTCAAGATGGCAAGATTTCTTTCATCTGGAAGAATTCTTGTATGTCCAAGACAGGTTTTAAAACCTCCACACACATCTATAGCCAAGTTATTCCCTTTTTACATGATCCACTACTCAGTCCCTGGTCAGCTTTTCACTGCTCATCTTCTACTGATCTTTTAGCAACCACCAGTGCATTTATGTGTACAATCTTCTTTCAAAGCCTTCCACAGAATTTGTTCTGCTCATGAACTAAGCTGTCATGACCACTCTGAAGGTTTAAAACTAAACAGTTAGTCTATGTGAAGTCCAATGGCTTAACAGTGAGCAAATGGGCTGCCCTATGTGGACACTTGCAGTCAGAATAATCTGGGATCTGCCCCTCCTGAAAGCACATGGGAAGAAGCACTGCTTCTTCCCATGTGACAGATACTGCGACGAGGTCTTGCAAATACCCCCTCTGCCTTGGTGTGAAGGGTTTGTAGGTGGCAAAAGGGGAGCAGAGTGGCAATAGGGTTCCTCCTGGAAGATGCCTATTCTCCATCTTCATTAATACACTCTGAGACAGAAGAGCAAATTTTTCAAGGTACTAACGTGATTTTCCATTCCGCTACACACCAAAAGAGTAAAGATGAAAGAGCTTTCCCAGTTCTTACTACCTTTTTATCTAGCAGTATGACTGCAATCAATCCATGACTAGGGACCAGGAAACATTTTTGCATAATTTTTCCTCTTTATCCCTCCTCCCTGCAATGAACAATTTTACATTAAATCAGCACAAAGGTCAGCAGCTTGATGGCAGATTACATAGGAAACAGGTGAACGGCTGTGGAATAGGTTTCCAGCTGAGAACAATGACCACAATGTGTTTGTTTGAACAAAGGATGCCCTTTGTATAAAGTTAACTGTATAAATTGAACATCTGGGCAATTGAAACTGGATCAAAAAGCAAAAGAAGCAACAGAATAAAATGACGTGAGTGCACAATTAGTGAAAAAGCCATGTGATGACTAGAGGCAATCAGTGACCTTTATATCACAGCATCAAAGTAATTGAAAAAACTGAGTAAACAGAAATTATTTCATCCCCTCTAAAGTAGAGCAGAGAATTATTATTTTTGAGATTATGCTAAGATAAGTTAAGACAGGCTAGCCCTAGATCTTGAAGCAGAGCGTTTAAATCCTGAAATTAATGACTATCTATAAATTTATCTTTCCATAATGGTCAACTACAGACAGGAAGGAAATATTGCTGCTAGACTGCATGTACATCTCAGATTCAAATGAAAACAGAGTGCTGAGAAAAATGACCAGCATCTTTGAACATCATGTCATATAGGGAACAGATGCTGTGTGCTTACTGGAATGTAGCGATCGACAGTTTGAGAGAGACAGGGAATAAACCACAATGCTAAGTGTCAGATGATCAAATGAAAAGCCACTTAAGATAGAGAAGCCAATGCTGAAATTTTTATACTGGAAACTTCCTCTTTCTCCCCAAAATAATGAAACTCAAATTGTTCTAAGATTTATCTTTTAAGACTCAATTAAGGATTTTAGGAAGCGGTGAAAATGACAATGACTGGAATATTTAAAAATAAACCACGTTACAAATATCTCCCCCTTCCTCTCCCCCCCCCCCCCCAAAAGAAAGAACAGGTAGTATGGACATAATCCTTTTCTCCCATCCCTAACTTCTGTAATGTAGAAGTTTAGGACTACTTTACACAGATTTCAAAAGTAAATTAAGTAAATCTGATGCCTAAAACACAGGTTAAGTGCTGACAGTTGGCCACACTCCTGTGTAAAGGGAAAGAACACAAGGGCACACTCCATTCAGCTTCCTCAAAAGCCCAGGCAAGCTGTGCATGCTTCTCCACCGGCCTGTGAAAAACCATAGTGCACCAATGTTAGACAATATTCCAGCTACCTCCGTAACTCCCCAAAGGCAAATGGCAATTAGATCTCTAGGGAACAAAGCTTTTGACCTGAGCATGATCGTGTGTTTCTGTTTGAGAAATAAGCATCCTTTGGGTTTAAATTCAAAGGAATTATTACAGAACACGGAACTGCTTGTTTGCAAAGACTTATCCGAATGTCCCTGTACTCATTTATGTTTTGTAATGAATTATTGATGATTTCTCAGCAGAGTTTAATGTTTATTCACAGAGATGACACAATTGCTTATCGTAATTTGAAATCTGGTATTCATCTGACGTCTGTGCCTTAGCGCCTTGTTGATAAATTACAGCACAAAGCTCTGTAGGAACAAGTTCATATTCAATGCCTTTAAACAAAAACAATTTATGGTGCCTTTCAAGAATAGAAATGCACAGAAACTACCATGGCTAAAACGAATTTAGAAAAGTAACTTTGAAAAACTAGTTAGAAGAGGGCACCAGGGCCATAAGACAGGAGACAGAATCCAGCTCAGCTACTTCTGAGCTGATCACCTCTTTAGTCACAGCCTTTCTGTCTTTCACTCTTCATGCTGTGAAAAGAAAATAATTATATGCTCACAGCATATAATGTAACATGTAACATGTAAAGAACTTTGAGATCCTTATAAGAGAAGTGTTATGTCTGTGTTTTGATTTCCAGATCTAGATCTAAAACACATGTCTTGGCAATCCTGGTTACTGGAACCCCAAACCTGTCTTCTATTCTCTGTCTTCGTATGGAGTACTGAATCAAGTTCAACATCTTAGTCCTGACTTAAAGGCCTCACCCAAAATACATAAAAGACTGCATAAAGCTTCAGAATGAATAATACAGTGAACAACTCTTCCCCTGTGGTGCAGAAGAACTCTGCAACTAGGATAACATCTCCTAGAGTAATCAGAACTTCCGCAGCAGCTGGTGCCAAACAGTGAATGAACTCCCAAATCCCGTGTCATCACAAACTGCTTTGCTTTCAGCTGCAAATAGGAAGAATTGCTCTTGGAACATTTTTTTTTTCTAGCAGAAACACAGCAATATTTAAAGTTTAAAATTCTCCAAACATTCCAGTGCACATAGAAAGCTGAGCCATCTGGGGCAAATGTAATCCCAGCAATGGAGACCCTCTTTGCCAAGTCACATGACAGAGATTTGGGTGCATCACAAACTGGATCCCTGCTTTGGTCATGCAATGGCAACACTGCAGCTAGGGAACATGACTTCTAGTAGGGTCGTGCTTGCGGAGAATGAGATTTCCAGTATATGTCTACAGCTCCGTATCAGATCATTGCTCTCACGCATCAGACCACAGCCATGTCTGACATGCACCTGGCACACAGTGCTACTCTAAGACAGTGCTGCAAAAGTATAACTTGCAGGTGGAGAAACATGACCTGGAAGCCTCATGTGCAAGTGTCACACTCTGTGTGTGACACTCACATTGTTACTGTGCTGCTGGAACGTGCTCAGACACCAGCGCGAAGAATACCACACCAGAACTTGTGCAGTCATCATTACTGACTGCACAAGGAAGTGAGCGTCAAATACCAATACCTCAGTGTCCTGCACAGCTTTGAATTCATCTGACAGTGAAAGGAGGGACATCTCTTTCATTCAATTAAATCTACACTGAGAAACTCTAGCTTCAGTATAAGTAGAAGTCTGCAACAGGTTAGTTGCGAGAATCAGGCAGTGCCATGGAGTACATCAGGAATCCGCACAAGGCAGACAGTAGAAAACAAAAGTTGAAGTCGCTAAAGAGAATTCAGTCATGGAAAAATGATTCCCTTACCTTCCACCCTGCAGCTGGGTGCTGTATTTTATGCTACATTCTCCACTTCCATGTTTGATTTGCATTTACTTTGCACATCCAAACTAAGCTAAGGCCAGTCGCAGTCCTTTGTCCCTACAGTGATTATGTGACCAGAATGCACTATATGCATCTATCTGTACTGAGTGGCTCCTCAGACCCCACACCAGTGACACCTCTTCAGCCAGCTTGCTTTCCAGCACAACTAGCAGTTGCCAGCATCGCAGACTGCCAACAGTGACTTGCCAAGTGCAGGGCAAGAAGCCTCCCTTTTGTTTTACAGGAATTAGACTTCTGCAGGATCTGTTGGGGGCCATTACAAAATTCACTGAAAACATCAGTCAGAGGCCAGACTTGGTAGAGTAGCTCTCAGTCTCACGTGATTTGATGCTGCCATGCAAAATTCTTAGTCAGCACTTCCTCCTCCGGCTCACTGAAGCATGGTTTGGGCTACAGACAACAGTGCAGTGTAAAATTAAGTCAATTCTGTTCACGTTTCAGAGAGGTGTTCAGGAAAATAGATCATTAAGGTTCCTGTCTTGTTCAGAGAGTGTTGCTAATATCAGAAAAACAAGAATTCACCACCGTTTTCCCTAGTGTCTTTTCTGGCATTTGTTCCAAATGACTGGCATCACTGACAAATAACAGATCTATTAGCATCATCTTGACGATCTCATCTACAGATTTCTAATAAGAGAAACAACTTCAAACCCTCAAATGTTTGGCATATCAGAGCACAATTGCTGGGCAAAGGCACACTCAGTGGAAAGCTTGCACAGCATGCACACACTATAGGGGCTGGGGACCTTGGGGAATTTTGCTCCCCATTCCTGAAATAATCTGTTCTTGTCTATGTCAGGTCCTAGAAGAGGGATGAACTGATCTGAAACCAAGAAAAGGTGGACTCACCTCATCAAGACCTAGCTCCTTGAACTCAACATTTACCACTTCTGCATGTCAACTGACATTCCTAGAATAACAGAAAAAAGAACACAAACCACATTTCTCCAAAGGACCATCTTTACTATAAGAAATGAATATTATAAGGCCTATGTGAAATGGTCAGGCAGTTCCCAGAATAGCTCATAGCAGTGCTCACTTCCCTGTTATTATTATTGACTTTGCCATAGTGCCTAGGAATGCATCTGGGAGCTGACAGTCTAAGTTGTCCTAACTGAGAATAAAAAGTTCAGTAATCTCATAACCAAAACTTATGTTTTAAATTTGAAATACAAACCACTGGTAAAACCAAGACTCAGAGAAGCAGACCACTGGTGAATACCTTATTCTTGCCTTAATCATTTCTTTTGTTTTGTAACATCCTTAAAAAAAAAATAAAAAAGAGCAGGGCAGCGTGGCACAGCCCAGGACAGGGTATGTTAACCTACTAGGAAGTCATGTCCCTCAACAAGCTTCCTTCACGAATCCTGGCACAGCTGCTGCAGGAAGGACAGATTTACAGTTTCAAACTGCTGGCTGATCTCCTGGCAGTGGTGCAGTAAGCAGACAGGTAGAACAAGAATGCAGTGTGTTCTTTCTAACTAGGTTTTTACTACAATACTGGCACATGAAGTTTCTGACACATATTATAACATGCCCAGGAATCAATGGTGGAAAGGGGACAGAGAAGAAGAAGGAACAGAAAGTCTCTCACAGCAGCCAGCAAAATCCTTCAGAAGGGAATCACTGAAACATCACAAGCTGTATGTGCCTAACACGCCTAGTGCCACTTCATCACAACCTCAATAACAAATCTGTTTGCTCTTAGAATAACAAATATACCACACTATATAGGCAAAAACTACCCTTCTGATTCTGCACCAGGTGAGCCATACAGAACTTCATCACTGACTTAACAGCCTGGGCCAGACCCTCAGTGAGAAGGAGGGCCAAAAGCACAGTCCCTGCTGCCAAGGCCAGGGGCCCCAGTCTATTCCACATAATAAACAAACTGCAGGCAGAAACCACAGGAGAAAGCTTGTAGCCAGATCAATCCCGCAGCTGTTTTGATTAATCATTTAGGAAAAGCACCAGAACAGCCACTTCATGGATGTCCACTTCCGATGCCAAAACTTAGGCAAATGCACATACAATTTCAGCAGAGATCTCAGAGAGGTGACAGCCAGGTTCCAAATGCAGCTTCCCAAGTCACAACATTTCAGCCTCCCTATACCAATTCCATGCAAGAAAAGGTCTCCTGACTCCTGAAACTCCCACAGCATCATCCCCTGCAATCCATTTATCTACTCAATGAAAAGGGAATGTTATTTCTTGAAATCATTGTGTACCCACCCTTTATAAAACAGAGGTTCTGATGCTATGAGCTCTCTAGCCGGTTGCACGTTTCATTACTACCATCAAATCACTTCCGTTCCTAAGACAGCTTGCATCAGTTTCAAACATCTATCTTAACTGCAAGCCTGATCCCACAAACATTACTGACATGCAAAGTTTCTACTCATGCAAACAATCCTCTTGCAGGCACCGTCTTGCCAGCCCCATTTATGCAAATGCCCCAATTAAATGGTCACATGAGCAAGCATTAGGCCAGGTCCTGCTCTTTCCCTAGGGCCGTGGAGATCCGCACAGACCTCCACAGCCGTCCCGCCAGAGAGCACACTCCGAACTCAACCTCCCACAGCTAAGCGGGACCCAGCAACAAGATCAAAGCGCAGCAATCTTCATTGTTCAGCCTCCCCCTGATTTAATGCGAGCGTTATGCAATGGCTTTGCTATAGCAACAGCGCTGCTGCTCCGTAGTAACCCGGCACTGCCTGCGGCCGGCCCGGGCGCGCGGCCGCCCCGCGCCGCCGGCCGGCCTGGAGCCGCTGAACTTTGGCCCACTCGCGAGCCGCCCCGGCGCTGGCACCGCGCTCCGGCCTGTTTACACTAGTCACATGACGGGGCCGGGGGGAGGCTCCTGGCAGCCTCCCGGCAGCCAGCAGGATTTCTAGGACCAGGCCAAGATTGCCAAAGGCTTGAAATGATTAACTCTTGCGAGCAGGGGTTGCGCGCGCTCCGGCAGCAGGCTGCGAAGGGCCGAGGAGAAAGGAAACGCTGCGCAGCGAGAGCGAGAGCAGTACTTCCCCGACACCGCTGCAGGAAACCCCGCGGGATTAAGACAGTCAGCGAAGGGGGGGGGGGGGGTGGTATGGAAATTGAAAAGGCTTAAAATAAAGGGAAAAAAATCTTTTTTTTTTTCCCTCAAGTGCCAGGTGACAAACAGAATAACAAACTAGAGCTGGGAGGACAATTCCGTACGCGAGCACCGCCTGCTCTGCACTGCACGTGCTGGGTGCACGGGACCGGCCCGAGCCGCCGAGCACAGCGCCCGAGTGCCGCGCTCGGAGCTCCTTACGAGAGCAGGGGGGCCCAGAGATCCGGGGGCCCAGAGAAGGTCTACTTTACAAATGCCTTGTTCAAGTGGTTATTGTATTCTCAGAGCACGATTCTGTAAGAGAAGACTGCAAATTACCAACCTGCAACGCTGCCATCACTGCAGGAACAAGACTACTAATCCTTTAACACTTCTACAGCATTTATGTCCGCACATTAACAGGCATTCATGAACTAGCTGCCCGGCTAGGTTGGTATGGGGAAGCAGGCAAGTATTAACTGCCATATTTTATAATGGGGGAATTATAACCTCCAGTAGCAATCTCTTGGCACCAGAGCTGAGTCAGCAGCAGGGCCTGGCGTGGCGCGTGCAAGTGCCCGGCTCCCAGCACAGCTGCAGCCCGCCGCAGTCCCGAGCTGCATCGCCAGCATTCATCCTGGGAATACAGTTTGTTGCCTGGGATAAATTACAACCAGTTTTTCGACAGGCCTCTTACAGGTGTTCTGCAGAGCCTTGTATGCTCCTAGGTACTTGGACTGAGCAGAAAATCTCTTAACAGCCACACATTAACACCTGCAAGATATCCACCGTTGCACCAAAATCATGGAGCTGCTTAAAAATACCCAGAAAACCTGTCAATGGCCAGCAAAGTGTTGGCAAAAAAAATGTAAGCACTGTAAAAGTTGGAATCTTCCGGTGAGAGTCCCTGTCTGATCTCTGCAGAACCAGGATCATTGCAATAATCTGTTCTCTGCCCCTGTACCGGTGGGACTGGCTGAATTTTCTGGTTTTCATGTACAAACTCTGAACGCGATACTCTCATTCAAGTCTCAATGCATTAGCGCGAATTCGGCAAACCCCTAACCTCTTTTCCCCACAAATCACACCTCTGCCTGACAATGCTTTATCTTGCTATATTATATAATGGGTTTTTTTTCCAAGACAAATGGTAAACCAGCCTTGGCATTCCATCGTGTGGCTACTTAGGAGAATAAGAGAAATGCTGAGTATTTGGCTTATGAAACAGAAATACAGAGAGAAAATATTTATAACAATGCTACTGTTTAAATAAGAGAGACCATAATTTATTGCAGATGTGACCCTTCCTTCTAAAAAGATCTTGCTGATGTAGTGTAATTACATGAAGTAGAGATGGACTTAATGAAGAATACATCCGACTTAAATCATAAATTACTCCTTTTATCCCTTGCCATTTTGTACCCCAAAATGAGCACAAACGTTGCTTCTCTCAAGCATTTTTTGCCAGTCTTCTCAGTGCTCAGAAGACTTCAGACCTGATTTACAAGAAGATACTCATCCTATGGACAGAATTAACACTTAAACATTTAATAAAATTCGATTAAATATTAACTTGTAAAATGGCACATAACTCAGCCAAGATCTTTTTCAGTCACAAAAAATATAAAGCATGTAGTAAGCATGTGTGTGGAGAGGAGACTATATAATGAATTTAATGATTGAGATGCAAATAACTGTGGAGAAATAGACTGCAATACTGAAATGAGAGGGTATTGAAATTACTGTGTACGGCACACACAGGTAGAATGAAATAGTTAATATGTGACTTGTTAAAAGTGGGAGGAGGACTTGGCATGGACCTGTAAGCAAACAGTTTTCATTTAATGCTTCAGTAGGTACAGAAGGATCCAAGACAATAAACTCTTCCTCCTAAATCCCGTTTCAGTTTCTAAAAACCTATTTCAGTTTCCTCTCTAAAAACTTATTTCAGTTTGCTGCACTGCAGTCAAAAATACATATTTTTTTCTTTTATACAAATCTGACTGAAGAAGATGCAGGAGGGAAAGATGCTCAAAGATGTCCAGCAAAGCATTTGTATCTCCTGTCCCTGGTCTCTCCTTCAATAAAAATGAGATTATGGATCATGAAACACAATCAAAATTTGTAAAATCTAGTGTATACTAGGAAAAAAAATGTGAGTATGTGACAAACAAAAACATACACTCCTTATTTGCTCCATCAAGTTATCTTTTTTTTCCTTTTTTAAAATCTGGTGTTGCATCATCAAAACAACTAAGTTTCCTGTAGAACAAATTGTCTAAAGTCTGTGTCCCCACCAAGAACAACAAAACTCCAAGAGCAAACCAGTAAATTCCATCCTACTACTTGAATATACTATTTTCCACATATTTTAGACTGTTTTATTCATCTTAATGAAGAATTGACTAAATTGCTTTTTTTAACAGTTTACAGCATTGCTTACCTCCTAATAGAGTATCTCATTGTAGTCATGATTGCTACATGCAGGGAATTCTGGATTGCTGGCATTCTTTGTTGGTGGGTTGGGTTCTCTTAAACAAAATGCCTGTTTGGTGGTGGGGTTGTGAAAGATACCTTCTGCTAAATATATTTGCAACCAAGCAACTGTCTCTTTAAGGATATATATATATATATATATAGTATTTTGTTCTAATCTAAAATACCATACCTACCAACTTCTAATTCAATTTTACACTGGAGCTGAAAATTTTTGTAATTTCATGTCGACTGATTGAGCTAAGGCCATAGGAAAAAAAATCAGTTAGCTATCATGTGAACTGAAAGGAAGAAAGGTTTCTTTGGCAATGTAATTACAGAGAACAGATCTTCTAAGAGGAAATGAACCACAGGGATTTGTATGATTAGAATTCCCCCCCCCCCCTTTTCCTTTCTATGATAGCTAGGACTCTCACTCATCTCTTCCAGTTTAACTGCATACAATAAAGAAACTCTTAGCGGGCAGGAACTGAGACTCTCAGAGAAATGTTTCAATAGGAGACTGTAATTGAGCGGAAAAACTCTGGGTTTTGTTACCACATGTCAGACTTCTCAAGGACAGTGACTAGGCGACTTAGTTGTCCTAGTAACATTGTGGTCAACCTGGGTGAGGGTAATCCCAGATCAGTGTGACTTTATCATCATAAGTAGAAGGAAAGAATTGCAACATGTGACAGAGCTGATTAATATAGGTTCCTTCACTAAATGGACTTCACCAGACTTTCATGCCTCACATTCACAACCTCAGGCCTACGTAAGCATTCAAATGATTCTGGTTGTGTAGGTATCTGTGACAACCAAGTAACTTACGGCTATATACTATGTACTATACACCATGGATCTGTATGTCTTTATTACCTGCAGGCTCCATAGGATTCACAAGAAGCAGTCAGGTTGTAAACACCTACTTAGATTATGTCAAAACTCTGCACTGAGAGCTCATTTCTTACAAGGTACGATTTAAAGTACGTGTTTCAACTAATAAGCTTAAGTATATTTAAACTTGCTTCCCTTCAGGGAAGCCTCTCTCTCTGTATGTTAATGCAGCTGTGGAGATCATCTGAACACTAACATAAATGATCTCCAGATGTAATCATAAGGGAGGTGGAGGAAGGGCATTTTCAGCAAGAACATGACAGCAGAATCTGCTTCCGGTTGACTTTTAAGTCTGACTTGTTCTCCTACGGGAAGCAGTATGACAGAGTATTTTGCAAGAGATCTGAATTATGTGTGTGGCTATCAGTCCTAAATGTCACTCCTTGTCCTTACAATAATTACACTGAATGCTCACTGGAGACATTTTACAAATTGAAATAAATAGAGTCTGTACAGACTTGACTGTATTGTCACACAGCATGAATAAAATACTCTGATAGATACTCTGGCCTGTAGTCAACAGGGATTTGGTAATCACTATGCAAACTGCATTTTAAATAATACAGCCTCAGTTTAAAAATCTCATTTCTGTCTGATTGGCTTTTTTCTACTGTTGTTACAAGTAACTCCTATGATTCCTCAAACAGGAAGTTGGATATGTATCTCTGTCATACAGCACAAAGGAAGAAAAAAAAACATTTCAGAAAACAGCAATGTACAACTGTAAATCCATAATACTGGATAGGGATCTAGGAGATTGGTGTTGCATACAAAATTACTCAACACATTTTTAAAAGCTAACTTCAAATCACCTGCATTTCTTTTATGTATTTCTCAGACCATCGCTCTTTGCATGCTGCATCATGAACGTTAATACAGTGAGGCAGAGTCCTAGACTCTTACTGGGCTTTGCAGTCTATATATCTTTTAGAAAATCTCACAAAATGACTGCCAAACTTCTAAACATGGTCACTTCCTTTGTCATCCAAAACAAAGGTTGTTTCAGTTTACTGCTAAGGCGCTGAAGCATGTACAGATCTCAGCTGATTACAGAAGCCTGTAACACCCCGAGGCGGGAGAAACTGTCAACACAGCTGTCCCTGCGCTAAGGAAAATGTCCTGCTGGGCAATCTCTGAATCAAAATGGAAACATCTTCTGAAATGGATTAGGGGCAAAGACAAGGACTGTAAATAGGCCAGGCAGCCAAGAAAGTTTATAACGTATGATTAAAGGAGTTTCTATTGAGCTGTTAGTGGAGTACCTTGACCTCAGTGCTGTTTTGCAAGTTTAAGTATTCCCTTTTTTTCTTTCTCTTGTCACTTGTTGCTAGCAGAACTGTACGCGAATGACCAGCTTCTTGAGCCCATCTTGTTTTGGACATACACCACCACCCAAACTACGCAAATAGCCTGCAATGGAGTGAGGTGTAAAGATCTGCACGCTAATGGCATAATGAGCTCCAGCAACAAAAGCAGTCTCGCTGCATCAGCACAGTGCAGCTCTCACACTCATCCATCTGGCCGACAGGCAGGACTAATTCATCCTGATGCAGAGCTGGGCTAACACAGCAGTGATGCTCTGGGCACCCTCACAAGTTACCCCTGCGAGGCAATGGACTGGCCAAACTCCCTTGCACATACCCCTCCTTGGCATCTGCGGGAAAATAATCCTTTCCGCATTTCCCACCATCTCTGCTGAATGAGAGAGGGACAGAGAAAGCTTTAATAATAATGTGCCACTCCGAGAAATTTTCATGGAAAGATCGCCCTGTCTTCTGTAAATGTGTGAGCCATCAGCCACTTTGTCCTCCCTGGAGTTACAGCAGACATTACACACATCACTGCATGGGAATGATGCGAGATGGAGGGACAGGAAGCCCCGGCACCACTGCAGTCAGTGGCAAAAATCCTGTTGCTTAATGGAACTCTGCTTAGTGACTTGTCACACACGACCCACTGCAGCAGAAGGGAACTGTGACAAGCCTGCAGCCACTGAACAAGACCATCTCTTGAATTTAAATCCTGAGAGTTAAATATTCCTAAATAAATTACTGTTAATGTAGCTCATTTTAAGGCCAAATTAATCTGAGCTACATTGTTTAAACATTAAGTTCTGCAGGTTTACTTCTCTAATCTCTCTCTTTTTTCTTCTTAATTTTCTGGTCATCTGTGCTGTAGAATATGATTGATTCAGTACGCATCTACTGTCACATCTGGGCTTTCTTTAAACAAAGCCAAAAATGATGAATCTTGTCCTACATAATAGTTTATTGCTTCCTATGTCCATGATTTGGTATTCTAATCATAACTAGAGGCTCATACACTCACATCTCAGCATGTACAGTACACTGTATAAACCAAAATACAATCTAAGTTGAAAGCTTGCCCAGGCATCTAATATCTTATCACAAAAGCCTAAATTTTTCTTTTGCTCTGAGTCATAAATTTGCCTCATGGAACATTTGAAGAAGAAAACAAAAAGGGAAAACAGCCCCCATAAATCAGAATCTCTAAACTCTGGTGAAAAGACTGGCAAGGAACATTGCAGCTCCTACGCCTGGTCTCTCTCAGGCTCCTCAAATGCCCAGTGACTGACTCGGACTTTGTAAGAGTGACTTCCTCGCAGGCAAACTCAAACAACGCTGTGGTGAGTGCCCAGCATGGCAACGATCCTTGGTGATGATGTACCACTTTTCACTTACAAAGAAGTTCACAAGTGCTGGGATCAATCCAGCAGTACATGAACAGCCAAAATTCCTACCTACCTCTGCGTTCAGTGCAGGACAGGCTGATTTAAATCCACACATTTTAAGTAAGTCTTTTAGTGATTTTTCTAAAGCAACTTGATGGCTGAGCATAAAATTTAGTTTTTCCAGTTTATTGCATTAGTAAGCAGAGTGACGTATTTCTTCCCCACTAAATGAATTTTTATTCATGGTTTCTGCAATTTTGAGTTGAGATGGAAGCTTGAACTCAAAGTCATTAAAATAGCATTTTATAATTGTTTTTACCAACTGACTAAAATTGTATGAAATTTGCAAGAAATATATGGAAAAACGTACCAAAACAAAATCCTGAAAACTAACTCGTAAACAAATTTAATATTAACTGTAGCTAAAGAGTTAAAGTAGTTGTTTTGGATCACATGAGTTCTTCAGACATCTAAACGACTGGCAGATCTCAGTCCTTCACCTTGTTTTTATTCCTAGACCACAAGAGGAAAAGGAACTTTCCTCCTTCCTCAGTTTAGAATGAGCTTCTCAATTCTGGATTACCTAGTTTCTGATGAGGAAAGATAAATCAACTAAAATGGAGTACTTGTTCACTCTTGAAGAAACAAAGGTGCTTAGTCAGAGACCTCCATCAGTTCAGTGGTTTTACTTCCTCTGAAACTTTCACAGGAAAAAATATACTGCCTGCCTCTTATTATTAGTTCACCTGAATTATTTTATTAGACTACTCAAAGCTTAATTCTTAGTATAGATGGTCAGAAATGCATACTAAAACACAATATTTTATTTTAAAATTTTCAATTTAAAATAATATTAACAACTTCAGTCACTTTTTTTAAGTGTGCCCAAGAGTTTAATCTGTACCCTTCAATGACTAACCTTTAACAAATGAATGAATGACCTTGCATATTACTGTATATGGCTATGTGCATTTGTTGATACAGCCACTTTCCCATAATAGTTTTCTCTACTTATAATCCACTGGTTTGCTAATAGGTTCCCACTTTCTGTATCTGCAAAAAAATGGGAAATACATATGGACAGGCGAAGAGATCTGTTCAAGAATGACACAGTGGAGCATTCACTGAGCTAGGCTTTGCTTCAAATAAAGGAATCTTGGCTCTCATTGCCATGTTCAGGTTACTGAATACACTGCCTCCACCCATAGTCACCTCAACCCTTTCATCTGTTTAAGTGCTTGCAGGCACAGTTGAAGAAGAGGAAACCGCTCAAAGATGTAGCACCAGCAGATTGAACTGGGACCTACTGCAACCATGATGTTCATTTTACTGATACGATACAGAACTGATATCCTTGCATTTGCCCTCAGGTTCTGCGGAGGCACAAAACAAGCCTTTGGTCATTACCTTTTCATTACTGAGCTGAAGCATGTAAACTCACTCATATGGATTCAGTATTTGCCCTTGAACTGGTGTGGGCTGCATTTGGCACTCTGCTCTTAGATCAATATATAACCCAGGCGTAATCTTATCTGGCAGGAACAGGGATATTGGGGGAGGGGGGAGGAACACAGCCTGTAGAGGTGAGGAGAGCCACTCTTCTAAATGTTAATGGGTTAAGAATAGAAAGGTCAAATGCCTTCATTATCAGAGGGCCCCATGTGCAAACAGGCACCAAGTCGCAGCAATCAGCACTAGCTGGGAATAAATGTCAGGAGTTAGTTACTGTAGCTGTAAACAGCAAAAGCAGAATGGCAGAACTGGGAAGACTCCCAAGACATTTCTAGTTTATACAGGTCAGTGGGAAAGTCCAGTCGCCAAGACCGGCTAGGGATCACTTGGGTATTAGAGCTGCTGTGGAGCCAGCGATCACTTACGAGTTGTGAGAAGGTCCCAGCAAGGGTACTATGGAAAGATACTGTGAGTATCAACAGAATGAGCCACGGTAGAAGGATATCAAATGTGTTATGTACCAATGTCCCGTGCTGGCAGAACACTGCTTCAGAATGTACTTGCAAGAGCAGATCCATTCTCCTGGAATAACGATGTACAGGAATGGAGATAAAAAATCCTTCCCTACCTCCTTGTTGATGTAGAGAATGCTAAATATAGCAGAAGCAGTATGTAGACTCTGTACAGAGGGGGCTGCAAGGCTTCAGCTCTACTTACAGTACCTCTTTGAGCATAGTGTGGCATGGAATAGGACATGTGATAGCTCAGGAAAAGAATTATCTCCCTTAAATACTATATATTTTTAGACCTATTTCAATTAATCTTCTTATTTGTATCCAAGAAAAGAGGCCAAAAGTTTTATCACACTGGACAACAATCTCACAAATACATGCAGTCAATTACCAAGACGCACTTGTGTGTAAAGTTACTTGTTCTGAATTATATTGCATAGGACCTATGTCTATGCTTTACCAGTGCTTTCAATCTGGCACTATTTGCCTGCAATAATTTGTAATTAAAATCAATCAGCCAACTGATTTCCATTCTCAGGCAAGACCTCCAGTTGGGCAGCTATGTTTGAGAACAGATTGCTGTTTCCTATCTCCTGGTGCAGGGATTGCCCCAGGAAATGGCTACCTGAGTTGGAGAAACACATACAAGATAGTTACCTGGCACAGTTCCCTCTCCTTACCAGGGAACAAAGAGCACCATTCTTGTCAGCCTGTTCCCAGCTGTAAACAGCTATCAAAGGACAGGGTTAATTACCAGTTAAAACACTAAGAAGGAGTAGTAACTACAAATAAAGCAAGACTAAATATATTTTATCCCACAGAAAGGGATAAACAAGGTTTGTGCTCATAGCTCAAAGATCATATTCTAACCATTAAATAGCTACTTTCCTTGGTAAAGATAGGGATATATTTAAAAAACAAAAAGAAATATACCCATATGAAATCTTTGTTCCCTGAAAGATGATTTTGGTTCAGTGCCCTCATGTTTGTTCCACAAAGTGACTACTCTGCAGTTAACTGAACTGGCCTCTAACCCCAGTCATAGGACGGAACAACATAACCTACTTAAATCTGCAGGCTGCATCCTTTATGCAGTACAGCTCCCAAATGGGCACAAATGGCTTATTTCATACACCAGCATTATTTGGCATCTGTTTATCCAGCCGTCTGCTGCAAGCATCTGTTCATTCACTGACATATATGCAGTGCTTTTCTGCATTACCAACCTCATTTTCAGGCTAGAAGCTTTAGAGTTAATTCATTTGAAATAGCACAAATATACAAGAGCAAACGTTTTTCATAGATGCACAGCATTCCAGAGTGCTATTGACAGTTGTTGTTTCACCCCAGCAGCTAACATATTTTCAGTGATGGTTCCAGAATGCTAATGATTTGTGATCCTTTATGGAATCCTTTAGGGGAGAAAAAGCCTTTATAAAAATAGAGGATTTTACCCTTGTTATTCACAATAAGAATGACCGGCCTTCCTAACCTTATGAATCACATCTCAAAATCTTCATGTGACTGACAGCCTCAAGAGGTAAAATATATATTCTGGAAAGTCACTCCAGGAGAGGAGACTTCAGGATTAGTTCACAGCTGAGAAACAGTGTGTGTTATGTTTTGCTGTGGGATGCAACAAGAAGGGGCAGTTGCCTGGATGTCAGGCGACCCAGCAATGTTAGCCCCAACAGCTCCTGTTGGCTTGCATCCTCTCACAATTAGGAACACAATTATTCAGCTGCCTCATACTGACAGAGTCCTCTGCCAGCTACAAGACAACACCTGCACTGAAGTCCCACTGAAAATGTTCAATTCAGACTGAGCCACTCCTGTGGCTCAGGAGCCAGACATTATCTTCACTCCTCCTTCTCCTTCCTCTATGATTTACAGTGACATAATTCAGGTCAATAATCCACCCTCCTCATCAGTAGAAACATCTGTGCAAAGGCAGGCAAGAAAAGGAATTCTGCCAGACTGCTATTTCATTGTGCAGAGGAAGATTTACCAACAAGGTTCACAGTGCTGCATGGGAAGTAGTCTATTTCTCTAACAGTCTATCCTTAGAGGGATGGAGACCATACTGCACTGGCTGAGCAGGAGGGGATTCAAAATAGATTAACCAGGAAATCTTTTCCATCTCTTATTTCTTCAGCTAAAAGTATAATTTCAAAGCTAAGTATAGGGAGTAAGAAATACAGCCCAAGTTTTCCAGCAACATAGTGACATTTTATGAGTCACTGCTTCAAATCTGAATGAAAGAATTCTTCATCCCTGGATGAAGCAACGGAGCTTCTCCTACAACTCCTTCTGTTTTGATTACGTAGAAGGCACTTTCCAAAATGCTGCTTCAGCTCAAATGTTTTATAGTGTGTGCGTCTGCGTCTGCTACAAGTCCTCTCTAACCCTGTAAGTCTGACACACACTGTTGTCTTCTTGGCTCTCAGTCACAGATGCCAGCAGTGTAAGAGCACAACGGTATTACAGAAGTTCAGCTTTCTTCATCCCTGTTTAACATGTGCACATTTCAAAGGATGATTATATGAGCACATTTATTGCAGCTGAAACTGTTTAAAGATTCAAAGGCATCAAACAACTAAAAGGTATAGCCTAGCAGGACATCAAAAGCATGCTCAGGAGAGACTGTATGCAATGTTCTGACCTGTATTTAATAACACTATTATTTCTATGCTGTCATCCTTTTGAAGCATTTGATATTCTGCTCTTTGGTTTAAATCCAAGGATAGCATTTGAATTTTTACCATAATAAACTTTCTCAACAGACATTTTCATTATTCTGTCCATGTAAGCCACAAGGATATTTTCCTCCCTAAATGTCCAATCTGCAGGGAATAGTTGTGAAACTCAATTATTTCCAGGAATTGCTGGCAACCTACTGCTGTCTGTTCTTCTCAGTATTGCCTGTATTTTCCTTGTTCAGCTTTAAAAGCCAAACTTGGTTTGCAAAAATGTCTGGGTCCTGATGCCAGAACTGAATAAAGACTAGAACAGGACAGAATTAGATGTTTTTATTATGCTGAAAAGCCATTAAATCACATTAAAGTCTGTAAAACAACAAGAGTATAAAATTAGAAATAGATGCTCAGCCTTATATCCTAGCACTCAGAAAATTTCCTAGACTTTTGACTAATGACTCCTAGACAAATGACTTTTCTAAGCTCCATCACCCTTATCAGATCCCTATGATCAAAACAAAGAGGATTTTTTGAAGTTATGAACACTTGCATTTTTATTAATCAGTAAGGTTAAAATAGTCTGTAAAGAAAAGCACAGAAATGATTCCAAATTTATTTTGGCAGGATGAACATCAGAATCTGACCACATCCAAACAAAAAACCAAACAATGCTACAGTACAAGAACAATCATCAGTAGACGCAGTGTGAAAGGAATGAAAACCTCTGTGATTTTGAAGTCACTTGACTGAGTCTTTTCAGTCACAGTGGTTGAAAAGATTCCAGCCGTATTGTTCTTCCTTTCCAAAAATCTTGGACTTCATTGCAGGCTCCTGTGTCACTCTCGACAGACAGCTCTAAAAACGTAGCTAACAAACTCACGATTGCCTGAGCTTCTATGGCTAAATATTCTCCTTCATTCAATTTAGGAAAGACATAACGTATGGAGCGATGTCTGAGGCCTGCTTTCTGGGAAGAGGAAATCGACCATACACAATGTCAACCGAGTTCACTCCTAAATGCAAACCACATTGGGCTATCGAGCAGGATAATAAAAACCTGCTGACCTAGTTTCCTGCAGAACAAAATCCTCTGTCTTCCCTCCTCCCATTTCAAAGCTAAGTCAGATCTCCTTCTTTGAAGAAAGAAATTAACCCTTTGGCCAGAAAGGAAAACTCTAATAATGATTGTTAGCACTTACACATCATTTCACACCATTGAAATAGTATGCAAATAACTATTCCATCCCCAAATCACTGTGAACAGGCAGGATTATTAAAGGGAGAAAGTGAGACACATAGCTAAGGTCAAAGAGCTTATCAGAGCTCAGCAGAGAACTTAACATTTCTCTTCCTTCAAAAGGATTTTGAAGTGTGAAGCCCCTTTGCTTTGTTAATAACTTTACTTGGTAACAGCTCTACATTCTATCTATGCAAATATAAAACCAGTTCATTCATGATGTGGCAAAAGAATAACTGCACAGCTCTGCTTTTTGAAATACTGTTCTATCAAAGCACTCAAGAAAGGACTATTGTTCTTCCTAAATTTTGCAATGTCCACCTGCAAGTCCACTTCTGGTAGATGAGAGATGACGGTATTTGCTCCAACTATCTGGCGAAAGCATTCACTTTTAATGGATTAACTTCCTCAGTGATGCAATGCTTCATTTAAAGGAATGCCTGGAGAAACTTGAGAATGGACACAGACTGCAAAAATAACAGGGCATGTCACAGCAAACTCAGCCAAAATGTACGGGAATTCTCTTGCTGTGGGATGCTTTGAAAGAAGGCTCTGGATCAAGCTGTTGCAAAGAATAAGGTAAACACCCCATGGCAGAATCAGTCAGAAGCGTTCAGGGAACCATAGATTCTAGACCTGCTGAGAACACCTTTGCTTGTTCACACTATGATACTGTCAACTGGATGAGCTTTAAATTGTCTCTTGAATAGTTTTTTACTACGAGAAATAGTGGAGCTAACAACTGCTACGCTTAACTGTTATAGAGCTTTACAAATAATCTTTTACAATAAGGTGGCCAAAGTGCAACCTGCAAGTGAAATTGCTTCTGGAGCTCTGTATTGCAGCCAGAACTTCCATCATCAGTATAACTCACCCTGCAGTGAATATAGTTTCGTCATACATTGCTGCCTTATGAACTGAGATAGCTTTGCCTACATCCAGACAGCGCATGATATCCCAGGACCTGAAACTTCTCCATTACCACACATTCCACTGGGATCCCTCTCTCTTACACGGCACAGTACCGAAGTTCCTAACAAGCTACTAATGGAAACCCCTGTAAGGCAAAGTCTGTGAGCCTTTACAAACCAAGCAAATAGCCTAGCTCACTAGTATACCTTTGGAGAAAAGATTAAGACAGGAAAGTACAAAACTAATAGTCTAGCTAGCAGTAGCATTTCACCTGTGAAGAAGTACTGTAGCTCTCCATTTGTCAATCTGACAGAGAAGTTGTTAAGAGTACGGGCTCGTAGAGCAAAGAAAGTACTTAAAATACTGCAGCTAACACTCTGTCTTTCAGTAGTTTGAAAGCAAAGAACAAAGAACCTGGAGTAGACAGTGCTGCAAAGGCTGTCGTAAATATGTATATTCTGGGGATACTGCATTATCACAGCTAAACTCCATAAAGGCTTCTCCTTTAACTTTGTACTGAGGAGGACAAAAGTCTGAGTTCTCACAGACTCGTTACTAAATTGGTCAGGGTCAGAAATATAATGATGGAAAAAGAGCGTCTTCTTATTCATGACATCTGGTCCCTGAGGGGTTATGTGTTGTATATGCTTATTTTATTGACACAAACAAATTTGAACTTCCATTGTCTTGCAGAGGAAAAGCAGGATGAATTCAATTCTAGCTCACACATCATGTGCAATTCTAGCCAAGACCCAGCCACACAACTTTTATTACTGGGAGGATGTCAGAGGCAAAAGACACAGCTGGATATTCAGATCCCAGACCGATTTTTGCTGTGCTGGCAGTTACACAAACCAGCTTTTGATTTGTATGTAAACAGAGTCAATTTGAACTGGAAGGTCATTAAGAAAATATATTTTACACAGCATCCATTGTACAGTTGCGTTTCCAACTTTCCCCATACTAACATTTCTTAAAACAAGACTTCTGTCTTCTCTTGTTGACTGTTACAATGCCAATTTCTGGTCCTATGGAAGTCAGTGGCCAAACTCCTACTGATTTTCATGGGACAAGAAGGTGGCTTTGAGAAAAGAAAAACAAATCCAAGTTCCAGTTCCACCAGCTATATGGGAGAACTGGGTGGATGTAGACTCTACACATAGGTTGTATAAAAAAACAGTTTGTGAGTCTACATCAAGAAAAGCATCCTCACAGAAATTTCACTGAGACTTTACATTTCCGAGAACCAGATCTGCAGTCCAAACATTGCTGGTCCTACTGTTGCATGAGAAATAAAAAACCTTAAATTCGCATGAGAGTGACTAATCTCATTTTATTATCCAGGAGTGAAGTCCATAAGACAATTCTATTTTATTTATCCTGACACTGTCTCTTTAAATAAAAGAACTGGAAAGGTTCCCTCTGAATACCTTGCTATTATTTTTAGGAGAAAGGGAAATTCTCAGGAATGCAGCTCCTTGTCCCAAATCCCAAAGCCCCAGTATTGATGACACCTTTCTGCATCTCATCAACTCAACTCTTTGAGTCAGCTAGACAGGGGGATGCTTTCCACCCATCCTTCAGGCACTGCGCGCACTGCTTCCTCACTGCCCTTACTAACTGCTGGCAAAGGAGATGACTTCTAACTTCAATAGGAATTTTGAGAAAGAACTGATTATATTGCTAGCATTCAGTGAGACACCATATCATTTCATATGAAGTGGCCAAAGCATCTTCAACAGCATGCCTTGTAATTAGAAACATTCTGTCCTTAATGAGCTAATAATGTCCTTGTTTCCAAGGCTCATATATTGATTATTCCCTAATTTTTCTAGAGATTGTCTCAACTCGCAAAGTTAGATGAAGAGCAGAGGAATTAGACTACAACTGTTTTTAATGCCATGAGGCCCCTCAGACACACTGAAACTTCTTGTCTCCCAGAGACCTGAGGCAACTCAGCGGAAGTCCCTGCAATTACTCCAGCTAAAGCATGAACACAGACACGCACTAACTGCAGGGGCCATATACACAAAGAAGCCTGCCCTTTGAGAGAGAAAGGAATTGAGGTAACTCTGCCCTTCACAAGACTGAATCCCAAAGGGGAGTTTGACCAAGAGAGGTCACAAATACCCTTCCTCCCTTTTTCAGCACAGTAACTACCTGACATGCAGAAAATTCAGTCCAATGTAGATGCAACTGGATAATGTTTCCAAATGAGGTTATAGTCTCAGATTTCACAGCACTGTTTTAACTGAGATACTCAGCATTTTGCAATGTAGCTATAATTAAAGTAAGATTATGAGAATATGCAAAAAAACTACACAGTTCTTGCAAACAAGGAGTTAACACCCAAACCATTATTGTGAGAAGCATTCTTACAAGTTCACGATTGGAATAGGTATCTATTTTCCTGAGTAAGCTATGTGGAATGCAGAGATTCAAACGCTTAAGTTGAATCCATGCTAGAAATTTTTCTGTTTACTCCTCTTCTTTGACTAACTTACTGTAACTATCCGGAATAAGTGTTTGCTCCTTTGCGGAAAGAGTTGACCACCTTCGTTTCTCTGCTAAAATAGCCCAGTTTGTCTATAATTAATAGCAAGGTGCTTGCAGCTGCAGGTTAAAATGAGTAACTAGCAGAGATGTTATAGGGCTTTTCAGTATGGACTGTCTAAGTAGCAAACCTTGTAGGTGCAAAGGGGAAATGCCTGTCATTCTGCAAGGGTTCCTCAGGGTATCTGTTGGCCAAATTGTTCTACTGGCAAAATAAATACGTTGTTACAATTTGTCACAGTTAAAGGGGAATCTTTGGGTTTAGGCATGGAAAATCTAATCTAATGACCATTTAATCTCATGACCATATCTTTCTACATTTTATCATATCTTTACTAGTAGCACCATGAAGAAAGTACTCTTAAAATATTTTAAACTTCAAGCCTGAATTTTATATTGGAAACCATCAAAACCAATGATACTTCCTTTTGCATAGACACTCAAGTAGTCTAGCTACAAAATTTGTCCAGTCAGCATATTTGTGTTCCTAGGAGAAGGCAAAGCTAGGACACAAACCACTGGCAAACTCAGGATGGGTCACTAAACTTTTCTTTGCTCCAGAGAAGATGCCTGTCTAACACATGTGGGAGACCTTTAAAAGCCATTAATAAAGAACAGTAGAAGGTATCTCTGAAGGTACTAAATAGGTAACATTGAAAAATATTATTTTCAGTGCATTTCCCTGTCCTCAGCCAAACTCGTTTTCCCAGCTTTTATGGGACAACACAGCTTTTATGCACAGCCTTATTTCTTTTTGTAACATCAACTTACTAGTGCTGATTACACTGATGGTTTCTGGGATGAATCAAATTTGCATCAGCTATGGGGCATGGCTGGGATCGCTTGTTTCTCATTTCATATGTTGCAACCAGTACTTAATAGCTTTTAGTTTGCTAAAATAATCTTGAGCATTAAAAATATAGATCTCAATGATTTGTATTTGGCTTACATTTCCTTAAAGACATTTTGTCGTTTATCAGTTCTGCTTCACTTGCCCTCAAAGATCTTGGCTTTTCTGGCCATTCACTTGTTCGTGATCAAATCCTGCTGTGACTTCACTGACAAACAATTTAACAGGTCTCGACATCTGAAGGAGAATCCTTGAATGTTTTGAAAAAGACCATTGCTTATTGCTCTACAGAGGTAATCTGTGGGATGAGTCCCTTTAGCACTGAAAGGATGGTTTTCCTCTTCACCACAGCCCCTTCCTTCTTTGTGGAGTGTAAGGAAGTTAATTATGCTAGAAAGTTGAGAAAGGGGGCTTTCAGGGTTTTACAGAGGCCCCAGGAAAGCAAAAGGGTAGATTTCCTTTTTGAGCAAAGTATCTAATTAAGGACAAAATAGCTAAACCTAACTTACTGCAAAACAAGCCTCTACACCAGAAAGTAGCTTTCCTGGAAGGCACACAGGAATCCTCTGAAGAATTTCTTCTTAAATTATTGCATAGAGTGGCTTCTGGAAAAGCAGAAGTCAGTCTCCAATATAAGCCTTTATGTAAAGTGTTCTGATGTCCTGAAACGTCAGTAAGAGCTGTCATGTGGTAGGTGTTTTGGAAAAAAAAAGAGTTGTTTATTTAGAAACATAAATAACAATATGAGGTCTAATATTATATCATCATATCATTGTATTTGGCTACAGTGGCTACATACAGATCAAGATAGCCACCTGAGGAACAAAGGCTGTCTTATAATGGTAAAATGTGTTTGTAGTCAGGATGATTAGGGATAAGTTTCTCTCATTCAAAAGAAGTAAGTTGACTTCCCTGTAATATACACTTAATGTGGGATCAACTTTCACCTAAGACCTTCTAGGCCCAGAAATGTCATTCGTGATTAAAGAAAATACTGCAAAAATTAGAAAATTTTACAGCACTGCTGGGATAAGTAAAATCTAGAGGAATTCCATCATTCACTACTGAAATATGCAGCTCTGCTGGAATAAAGCATGGCAGCAATTTTAATCAGCAGAGTTCAGCTCTTTAGAATCAGCAGGAAAATAAAATATCAAACCCTAATACCATGAGGAATGTATAAAGACAGAATGTAACTAATTACTACAACTTAAATTTGACTCAGACACTGGAAAATGAAACCTACTCATACAGAATTCCATTTTAAAAGTTCACCCTATGCTGAAAAGCTTAAATAAAATCATTAAAAGCCTAACTAAAATTATTCACATAACCTCAGTGCTCTATTTTGAAGCCACATCAGACAAAAGCAAAAATACATTAATTTAATGGTGAAAAAACAGGCCACTATAGCAAAAGCTGACCTGGACTGCCAAAGGGCTGATTTCACTTCAGCTTTAGCTCCCCTGACATTACACGGCCAAATGTAGAACACCTCCAGCTTCCACATTGCTAATGCTACTTTCCATTGATTTCTCTGACCAAGCTAAGATTCAAACCTGGAGAGCAGAAAAGTCAACTGGGTCTTCCTTGATCAGACCATAGAGTTAGAAAGAAGAAACAAAGGGGAGTAATTTCACTTTTCCCATTAGAAAAATACAAGTAGAAAAAATACATCAAAAAAATGCAGTCAGTAAGATGACACAGTTTTGCAAACAAGTGAGGCAGAAACTGGTATGAAATCACTGATAGTCTTGCCATGAGACTTTACTGAGGCCAGGATTTTATCTCTGCACTTCTGCTACCCTCAGTTCTCAGGCAGACTTTCTTAATTGCAGTATGTATTTTTATTATAGAGCTTGCATCTTCAATGTTCACACACTCAGCACCCTGCATTCAAATCAATAAAGCCATGTACAGACCACCTAAGTAAATTTAAACCAAACTGGATCAACTGGATATATTCCTTAACTGTCTGTATGTATGTTTTCAATTTCTAATCAAAAGTTTCATGTTTCCAGTTACATATTTCATTCTTTAAAGGATCTGCATGTTTTTATATCTTTCTGACCATCACATCAGACACACAGAGTATTTATTTAAAGATATATTTTTCCCATGACCTTACAGACTCACTTCCTTCCACCAGGCCCCATGTCAGAGAAGTTCGTTAAAAGTCAAACATGAGGAAGTGCAATAAAATGTATTTACCTTGTAGGGGAAAAAAACAAGCCCAACTACAAAGAACTATTGTATGAAAACAGTGAATTTGAGCCTCTCAGCAGCCTCATAAAAAACCTGGAGATAGCCTATGATTCTGCCTGGGCAGATGTCTTCTCTCCCGGACATTGTCTAATCAGAGCCCCTTTGGACTTAAGTGAAATAATAATAATAAAAAGCGTATGGAGTGGAATTTCCATGGAAACTTGGAAACAGATGTAACACTATTTGCAGTAAGCCTTTGTACTGTGAGTGGAAAGTTTTCTAGTTTACATAAATCTCATCTATTATTTTTTTTGCAGTACGAACTTAGGCCAAACATTGTCACATTAAAGATGTGAACAGTCAGTTTTACTTTCTGTCCAGTACAGTCATGAACAAAGTTTCAGAAGCTGCAGGAAAATGTGGTCTGATCTCTTCATGAACTTAAAACAGATATTAGAAAAAAAGGATAATTTAGGTTTCCTTTTTGCTAATTGTAGCCAGAAAGTGAAAACAGCTTAGAAAATGTCTCGTGTTTACATGTAACATTGCAGACTGCTAGACAGCCAGAGCACTGGCAGATGTGCCCAACATTAATGGGAGCTTAACTAATTATTAATATTAGAACAATTAGATGCTAATATTTTCCATATATCATGAGAATATGTTCCTTGTTCAAGAACATGAATTCACAGATTAATTAGTTGCAGACATGTATCAAAACCATTATATTTCATGAACTTTAACAGCTCATGAAAAGCTAATGCTATAAATTATTCCTGACTGGCTAGGGTTGTAGCTTTCTATATTGCTAGTTTGAGTGTTGTTGCCACTGAACTGCATATCTACCATACAGATGATATTTGTGCTGCCTGCCTTTATGATCTTCAGGAAACCATCAGCTTTACTGAAATAATAGGTACTCTATAATAGTCCAATGGATAATATATGAAATATATTAAAGCTTTCAAATAGCCAATTCTTACTTTCTTCTTTTATTGTATTAAGGGCAGACACAAAAATCAATGATCATGAATTTACTGTCCATTTTTTCAGCCCATAAGACTTAAAAGCATGCCATAAGCATGGTATTTACATTATGATACACCTTATTAATGAAGTAACTTTTACATGAGTTTCAGTTCCCACCCTCTTGCCACTCCTCCCTCAACCAGCAATAGGAATAAATGTGATAGTACAAAAATTAACTTCAAATGATTCAAGTGCTAGTTCTGAGCTGGGCTGCTCCAAGCGTGAAGCACAGTGAGGGAGTGATAATAAAAGTGGGCTGTAAACCTTTTCTCCCTTGAAGGCAGCTGTTCAGCTGGTGCGTTGCTGGAGCTACGATAATTAGATGCAGCTCAGTAGACACCTCTGCAAGTCTGGTGCCTGACCTCTACTCCTCACCACAAGTATGAAGAGCCCAGTGCTCTAATTAATACAGTCCTGAGTGGCCTATCTGTATGCCATTTTGCTGGCCAACAGGAACTGGGTGCCCTGTGGTCACCCTTTCCAGTCCTGAACATGCCCTCTACAGCAAAGAATTTTTCTGCAAGAGATTCACGTGCATCTTCAGTCCTTAAGGCTGAATTTGGTTACAGTTTGGAACTGTATTTGTGTAGAAAATACGAGTTGTTTTTAGCTGAGGGAACAAACACAGTAACTGCATTAAATGTCTGCTGAAGAATCAGTGTAAATCGGTTGTCTGAGACTGAACCAATCTTGCTGTAGCAATCCTGGCTATACTTTATGCATTGTTTAAGGTTAGAAGCTGATTAATGAGACTTTAGTCTTCAACACAGATTTTATTATAGACTGACTGAAGTTTTCTTTCTGCTAGTTCAGATATAAGTCAAAATGCCATGCTTGACCAAGGGAGACTGCAGAGCAAGCAATCACCCTGCCTTTCAGACAGTTTTCCCCTTTTACATCTTGAAAACTCTACTCAGTCAATTGTAGATTATGCAAAGAAAGAGGAAGCAGCATGACTCAGCTCCACACTACAATGACTGGAGCAGATCCAGACCTAGCAATCCTTTGGGCTTTCCTAACCAAAATACAAATCTGCAGCTTGGATAATGTAAAGCATCCAGTGTTTGCATAAGAAATATTAGATGGTAGTGTGCCAGTTACAGTCTTTATGCAATGTGCTAGTCCTTTACATCAATTGAAAATTATCTTCTGAAGAGTTAGGAAAACAAAAGCCAAGGGGCTCTGATCTCAAACAGTACTCACAGAAGACAAAATGCTGAAGAGGCATAGCCTTCTGTATTCCCTAGACAAATTTAATGGAAATCTAGTGGTAGAAAACATTAATTTAGCAAGTCTCACATGATGCCACACTGGCAAATATTTCTATACAACCTGTAAATTACAGAATTGGGAATGGAGGCATAGCAAACCTACCAGCCTTAAGGAATCCAAGAACTTCGATTAAGATTCAGGAACCTTGAGTTCCAGTGCTTTGTACAAACTACTGGAAAACACAGCTATTTTAGAAATTCAGTCATCCAAAAATTATCCCTTTTTAGCTAATACTCAATCCAAGGATGTTCTTCACAAAGAACATCCACATGACAAGTCAGTGCAAAGTAAATAATGCATTGTAAACACACACCTAACTTTTCTGTATAAACAAGCTCTGAGTAAAAGTCAGCAAGAGCTTCACTTTGACTCCTTGAATGCACAATGAGGTGAATCTATTTGAGGGTTATCTCACAGCAATCTAAGACCTCAGAGACAAAGACCTTAAAATCTAAACCTGTTTCCTAGAATAATACTGTATATTCTAGTCCATGACCAAAAGTTTTGGACAATGGGAGGCATCTGTCTTTTCAGGCACTATATCCACTGGGAGAAATCAGGTATCAGCTATTACTTACATCGATGTGTGTAATACTAGTAATAAAAGTAAAAAGTCATCATCCAAACTCTTTCTCTGAAATGGCCCTCACTTTCCTACTAAAAAAAGATGAAGTATTACTTGCAAAGAGCAGTCCTCTGGACTGTGTGTGCTGGGGGATTACTGAGCGGTATCAGGAAACTTGCATCACATACTAACCAACCTTACATTGCGTTAGAGAATGAAAGGCCAGGAGGCTTCTGCATTTTGTGCTCTCTGTGTAAATTTCAAATGATGATTGGTTCAATAAGCAGATTTTACACTGTGCAAATCAAAGCGTTTTTTGTTTTATCTGCCCTCAACCATTTTGGGCACTGTCACATGATTGTACTATAAAACATGAGGTTATCCAAAATCAGTTCATGAGAAGTGAAAGAAAACATCTCTTTTAATTCTAAAGGAAAAAACAACTCCTATGCAGTTTTCCTAAGAGAGCTAAAAACTTGGAGAGAGACCTAAAACTAAAAAAAGCAAAGAACTCAAGAAGATTCATATTCTGGACTGTGGTTTCTGTTGCCTTAGCTCAAGGTAAAATGTTTTCATGGGAAAAGGGCCTGTCTGGAGCCAGATTTTTTCAACTTTGACTTTTCTAGTTGGTGTGGCTTTAAATCAATCTGTTGCTATTAAAGGTATAATATTTTAAACACAAACATTCTTTACAAATTTGGATGGTGAAATGGAAACAACCTTTTGTTCTGTTTCCTAGCAGTCGGTATCTAGTTCAGTTACTATTAGCCTCAGCTTTGATGGACAGGGATCAGGAAACAGAAGAGGCCTTTATAATGTTAGTTTCTGCATTTCATTGATTTAAAGTGTTAAATCACCTCCTCAGAACAGAGCTGCTAAATTAATCACAAAACACAGAAGTGTCAGGTTTATCACCCACCTTCATATCTACACACAACTAGAGAAAACAACATCACACCTCAAAAAAAACCCAGAAATTTTGTATGGCTTAAGTTGAAAGAATATTAGTGTCATCTCATTATGCACTGTTTTTAATACTACAGTTCATTTTTGCCTATAGCCAAAAACTAACCCAGATTATAAATGTAATGGAATCCCCCACTAGCCCTGTAAAGACTAGCATACATCATGATGAATACAGGTCCATGACCTTAAGCATTTAAATGGAATATATTTTTAAGTGAGCCAAATTAACATTATGTTTCATATGACAAAAGA
This sequence comes from Rhea pennata, assembly GCF_028389875.1. Classification (NCBI taxonomy): domain Eukaryota; kingdom Metazoa; phylum Chordata; class Aves; order Rheiformes; family Rheidae; genus Rhea; species Rhea pennata. The sequence continues at coordinate 4,686,479 of NC_084682.1, forward strand.
CTTCTACTATTGCCTATATCTGATTCTAAACTATTCATACAATTTAAATTACAGCTAATATTTATAGTATATATTACCAACTGGAGTTTTAAAATAAGTCACTGAGCCAAGATTGTTAGAGTCAAGGGAAATACTACACCATGTTTTGCCAGCAGTAGCCTCCTTTACAAGGAGAGATAGGATATTTTCTTTGTTTCAGATTATTCCATTAAATCCAGTCAATGACTAGCTCACAGCTGAAAAACTTGTTGGAAATAACAACACACATAAATACACAAACAAACAAATCACAAGCAATCCTCCTTTTAAATCTCCCCAAAATACATTCTCAGCAATTTATATTGTCAGGATGGCTTCTTTTACTGAGCGAACAGGATCTCCATTCTAGCGTGCTCTGCTGGAGTGCTGGCTATCATAAATATGCAGTGTACAGTATTTTTTTATAGACAGCACTATAGCTGACATGTTTATATTGTTAACTTACTGTGGAGCACAGACTTAAGCTAGCTGTGACTACCTGATAGTCAGGTGAAGGAAAAAGTGTATTTTAATGATATAGTCAGTCCTCTGGAATAGTTTTATTTTCAGCATAAACCTGCCACAGGCAGTTCAGTAAGGACTTATCTGTAACTGCTTTAGATAACACAGCATCAAGAGCAACAAAATCTGATCATGCCGCCCAGATACACTGTGCCAGACCCCAAGAAGTATGGCTATCATTATTCTATGTGATGTTATCAGCCGAGTTTAACTTAAGGACCTGATCACAAAAGACCTGAATTGTCTTTTGAATTAATTTGATTTCCTTATGCTAAGAGTTAACAAAAAATACTTCGTGTGTTTTTTTGATATTCCTCAAGACTTTTCAGAATAACACTGTAAACTTTCTCTGAAGATTCAAGTGAAGCTTTCCTCCCATTTACAAACTGCAATGGGGTTATGCTATAAATGAAAACTGGTTACCTGTGATCAACAACTGTTATATTGGAAGCAGGAATTCCCAGAAGTAAACAACTCTGTTCCAGTTCTTTCTTACGAATCTCTCCTTGATTGTAGTAATTTCCTGGAAATAACAAAAACAGTAACATTCTCTAGCTTAGTTTAGTTCAGCATGTAAAGAACTTCTCTTTTCTTTTTCAAAGCACCAAGCACATAATAAATAAAATGGCTTCATTTCAGGGACAGGTACATTGCAGGGAACAAAATTCATAGCTTTTATCTAAGCAACACTCAGCTTGACTCAGAGTAAAGGGCTGAGGCAAAGTTCTGCCTCACTAAATTCTGCCTCACAAAGTCCTGACTACAGTACCCATGTTTGTGTGCTGGACTTGGCTTGCAACAGTTCATGAGCTTATCAGGCAAGGACATCAGAAATTGCCATGTCTAATCAGAACAGAGGTTCAAGCAGTCTGGTAACCTCCTTCTGAGAGTGGCCAATGTTAAATCCTTCTGCCAAAGATACAGGAAATCTTCCAGTCAAAAACTCTGAAATAACCTGCTTGTGGGGAAACTGCTTCCAACCACCTCTTTGATTAGTGGACATCTTATTCTTTAAAACATCAATATTTCTTCTAAGCTTTTTATTTGGCCTTTTTGTTTTATTTTGGTATACGCCTAATCCCCTTCTGAATATTGTTAAATTTTTAGTAAGACTTGGTATCCTTTTTGATGAATTCCATAAGCTAGTTATTCTTTGGGGGAGGGAGAGCGAGAGCAGTCTTCTAACACACATATACATAGACTAATTGTCTACACATTATCTAAATGGAAGTCACCAATGCAGTACAGTGGTAAAACAAATGAACAAGATTTTATCATAAATACAGGAGAAACTGCCTTTCCAGGGAGGTGACAAAAAGGTGTTACCACTGGCAAATTTCCAGGTAGACTCTGTGAAATAGGCCAGTGTGATCTTAGTCCACTTTTAGAAGACAGATATTCACAACAAATTGATAATAATTCATCTCCTTAGGAAGGACAAAGTGTCACTCCTCCTCCACTACGAGACATGGTGCCATGAACTCTTTCATGTTCTGTAACTGCGTGGTTCCACAGAGCCAAGCCAAAAGGTAAGTCCAAAGTTCTAGGAACAGAACAGTTTAGATAATACATAGAAAATGTGTCTCACTAACAGGTATTCTTTAACTAAAGTTTCTAGTATATTCTGGGCCACTTCTAATGAGCAACAATTGTCATATAAGACTAGGACACTGCAATAGAGTACAGGAAGAAAAAAGTCAAGGAAATGAGGAATTCCATCATAATGATCTCTGTTCTGAGATAAAGATTTCTAAGAAGCCTGCATCATTCACAGAGGAAATTCAGACAGGAGCTAATGTAGTAACACTGAAAAGAACTTATAGAACAAAAAAAAAAAAAAAAAGAAAAGAAAAAAAAGACAGGACACTAATTTTGATAAGACATTTAGAAAAAATTACAACAGAATAGAATGCTGGGACCAACAACCAGCAGAGAAACAGAATTTGTTATACTAAAGCATTAGCTCTTTCTTCATTTAATTATTTTCTTCTCATCTTGCCCTCACATTCCCTTCTTTTTCTTGGCATCAGCCATGTAAAGTCCATGCTGGAGCTCACAAGCCCATTCAAAATTGTTGCCCCATGCAGGGCAGTACTTGCAACCAATTTTAACTTTGAAGCAATAAAATGAAAAAAACACAGCTGACTATTCATGTATGATTCAGCTGTCTTAAATTACACTAAAAGTTTTTATTGTTGTGGGTATGAGTCATGTGAATCTAGCATTTCTCTACAGCAGTTTTGCAATTTGTGCCATCACTAGCAAGCTTTGTATGATTTTTGAAGAGGGAAACAGTAACTAGAAAAAATCTTTCTTGTTGCAGATTGCGAGTGAATGGTTTTAGGTGACTATGACAATGATTATCTGTGGGCTTACTAAGGAACTCATCAGCTTGGCAGTCTGCAGCATGGATGACAAGTTTGAAAGTCATCAAAATTAATTCAAGTGTGCAAGCTCCCTGGATGGTACATGAGTTCTGCAGGGTTTATTTAATTTTTTTTTTTTTTTTTTGCATGGGCATTAATGATACTAGTGTTTTAAGACAACACATCTGCTGCTGCAATGCAGCATAGTGGCTAAATGAAAGTGATGTTTTATCTAAATGATCTTACTGTTCTCAAAATACATAATTTCTGCTGAAGTCAAGCGGACAGATACATGTTCCACAGCTTGAAAAATGTGTCAGGACATCAGGAATATATAAATACTAACAAGAAAAAATGGGCATCTACTGAGAGCAAAACCAGCTGAATAGCTGATGCGGCTGGACCTCATCCATGGAGTACTCGCAATACAGTCAACTATGAAAGAGAGCAAATCACATTTATACAGAGTTATTAGTTCAATTGATTATTCAATATGGAAGACACTGCTTTTTTTCCACAATGCTGTAATTCTGATTAATTTCTAGAGCATTTTGACTGGTATCTGAACACTGCAAGTATGATGGTTTCTAAGTAATGATTTTGTTTCAGTATTACAATTTACAGAGTCTTTGATCAACTCACTTGTCATCATCAATCATACAAACAATGAGAGGATGAATCACTCAAAAGACTAATAAGAGGCACAGAAAAATCTATTAGCTTAGTGAATGGGTTCTCCTATAAGGGCTGCTAGTTCCCTTAAGAAGACACGCAAGAGAGTAAATAGAAGGCAGTTTCAAACACTCTACTTAATGTGCCATGTCACTGTATCAGGACTACAGTAGAAGGAAAGGGAAAGGGAAAGGGAAAGGGGAAGGGGAAGGGGAAGGGGAAGGGGAAGGGGGAAGGGGGAAGGGGGAAGGGGGAAGGGGGAAGGGAAGGAAGTAAACAGAAACACAGCACTTCTTTGGAAAGTTCTCAAATAGCCTGTGTGTGTTCATTCCCAAAGCTGAAATAGCAGGGTTGCACTTCATTAATCTCTTCATAGCTGTGAAAAAGCCAAATAGGATCGAAAGACCTTTGTCCTTCAGGAAAGACAACTGAAAGCTCTGCAGTAAATCTTGAAAGAGAGGTAGACAGTGATCAGTAAAGCCATTATACCATTAGACTTCTACAATAGCTTAACTCCTGTCTTCTCACCTAGATGGTCTGCTGTGATAGAAAGCTTTGAGAATAAAGAACAGAAAAGTTGGCAAGTGAACTAGCTGGGCCTTTCAAAAATGCAGAAGGCCCTCTCGCCAAATACAAGTAGCTGTCAATACAAGATGTTAATGTTTGTAGTCTGAAATACTCCTCTAAACAAACGTAAAAAAATATTTTCACTGAGAGCCTTTATCGTACGTTCATGAATTCTGGCATAACACTATAGTCCGAAATGTCAACTAAGATGTGGCTGTTTCTTAGGCACAAAAAAAGATGAGTAACATGATGATAATAAAATGTAAATAGTAGGGTTGCATCAGGCGCAATAGTACAACCTTGAATTTAGGAGAACAACTAATTAAGTATCAGTTCTGCAGAACAAAATCTGGAGCTTTAGTAGATCGTGAGAGGAACATGAGACAACAGTGTCACATACTGTGAGAAATCATTGTACCAGGGAACAGTAGTACAGCCTGTAAGAATCCTTCCATTCTCTTCAGCCCTATAAAGGCTTCAGCAGGAGTACTGCTTCCACTTTTTTGTCACTGCACTTCAGAAAAGACGTGAACCAATTGGGAGAGAGTACAGATGAGAGCAGTGGGAATGATCAGAGGTTTAGAGAACATAATCTGTGATGAAAGACTGCAAGAAATAGAGTTGTTTAGTCTGGAGGAGATAGGAGAAATGGATAACAATCTTAAAAATATGTAACAGGCTGCTACAAAGGGATACTCTGATTTTCATGCTCATGGCAAACACGACATAAAGAAACAAGCCTAAAAAAAGTTATTAAAAACCCAAACCCTAATGCATCACTGAAATAGACCATGCAAGCTGAGGAGCCTCCCCTGAAAAACAGAGTAGGCAAATGTCTTCTGCAAAGACACAACTGATGGAGCCTTCAGGCTGGCTAATAGACAACATGACCAAGTGTTCCTCCGGGCCTATTTTTCTATGAGTAGATTGTTATGCAACTGATATTTTTAGATGTGTTACAATGTATCACTATGGCATTAAGATCGGATCATTGGAAGCAAGTCCTCTACAAAAACACAGAATAACACGGGGATGCAGAAAGACTGTGATAAACAGTGCTTTTATACAACTTCCTGACATTTCAGCACAGCTTGAAGGTATCTCAGTGCCGCAATATGAGATTGTGAAACCACTGTGCAAGCCTGAGATACGCAGGGAGATTTGGCCACTGATCGGCTCCTGGAAGGGTGCAGAAAGTAATATTCTGACAGAACGTGCCTAGGTGAGGCAGTTCTAAAGGGCGTGCAGGACTTCACGGCGATGTCACCATGCAATGACCCCCAATCGCGCTGTCAAAACAAGTGTTTTGCGCAGGAGCTCTTTGCGTGCAGAATTACTTCACGGTGGGGCCACTGTGCGGGCAGCAGAGGCCCGCAGCGCTGTGAGGCCCCGCGCACGTGACAGCACACGAGCCCTCAGCGGCACCACGCAGCAGGGCGGCGGCACGCACCGCGCCTCGCTGATGGCCTGGGATCCCTGCACGTCCTCACGGCCCAGCCTGCCCCGCCATAGCGCTGACGTCACGGCGCGAGGCCGCACGCGGGGAGACATCATGGCGTCCGCGCCGTGACGTCACGGGCGGGCAGCCCGGCTTGCGGGACGGCCGCGGGGGCCCCGCGGGGGCCGCTGCCCCGCCGCCCGCCGCCCCCCCTCACCTGCGGAGCAGCACAGCACCGCGGCGCGGGCCCCGGCCCTGGCCAAGCTCAGCACCGTGGGCGCGAAGAACATCGCTTCGTCATCGGGGTGCGCCGTCACTAGCAAGACGCGGACGTCATCATCCCGCGCCGCCGCCCATCGCGCAGCGAAAGCGCGAGCCCCTCCGGCCGCGTAACGGCGCCGCAGGCGGCGCGCGCCGCCGAGCAGCGCCAGCAGCAGCAGCAGCGCCAGCGCCGCCAGCCCCCAGCCCAGCGGCCCCGCTGCCATGGCGACCGGCGCCTCCGCGCGCCGCTCCGGCAGGAAACGGGAGGGGCTGCAGGAAGGTTCCGGGGCGCTGCAGGCCCCCCTCCCCCCACGGCCTCCCGCCCCGCCCCGCCGCGGGGAGGAGCTGCTCGCCCGCAGCCGCCGCCGCGGGAAGGTGCCCCGGCTCCCGCCAGCGGCTGCCCGGGAGGAGGTGCGCGCTGGCGGGGCCTCGCGCTGCTCCCCCGCCCTGGATCAGGGCCCCGCGGGCATGTTTTGCACTGGGGCTGCAGGGGGAGGCCGATGCAGACTGTCGTCATTGCTCGGGCCCTGGGGCTCCCCGCTTGTCCATGCTGGGCGTTAAGAAATAGTAGCTAATATCAACCAAAGCTGGGCTCTTCACGTACCATTTTACGCCTTTACTGTCTGACTGTGGAGGACACGCAGGTTGCGAGACATCTCAAAAGTAGGGCAAGAGGAAGGTAGCTTCAGAGAGACGTCTAGTATCTGCAAATTTGTTGGCCACTGCGACTGTGACTGCAAAGGGAAAAAAATAACGTCTGGATACATCTTAAGAAGTGAAGTCAACCAGCTGAGAGAGTTGCAGAGGAAAAGAGAGACAGGAAATAGTAAAATAAAAATGGAAAAGGCAACCAGATATGCTATAGCATGGAAAGTTTGTTTTTCAAGGCAAACAGGCAATATGGAAGACAGGCATATTAAGTCAGCAAGGATGGACTATGTAAGCTGAGCAAGTTTAGACAGTAAAATGGAGAAAGCAATTCAGAGGAAGTCAGTATCTGAAGAACAGCCAAGTGCTAACAAGCTGTTCGCCTGACCTCTTGGCTTCGCACTAGAAACCTAGCTTTCAAGTGAACAGAGGTAGTCATGGGCATGTACTAGGATTAAAGAGGACTGCGAACACTTCAGCATGGGGATGTGTCATGTCGTATTAACGGAGCACTTAACACAGTGGAACTCAGCTACTGTGCTAACTACATATTTAATAAGTAATCCTATTTATTTGCCACAGGGTGAGCCCCTAAATTATTAGTCTAAATAAATAACTGTGTGGACACATATTCCACAAACATGGGACATGGCTTCTCATATTTAATGAAAATTAGAGCAATATGTAACATTCTCTCAATGTGATAATTTAATTTGTGACCAATAGTATCCCTTTTTCCACAGTACAGCTGATAAGGGATTCAGTTGTGATCTCAACGCATCTAAAATTACATATTTGCAGGTAAAATGTCACGCAGATTAGGAATACCTTATTGAACAAGCTGTCAACACCACGGGAACATAACCGTGCCTCGGCAGGCAGAGAGGGCACAATTTACATATTCTTCATTCGGGGGGGGGGGAGTAAGAAAAAAGACAGCTGAGATTTTGTGGAGCTCTCACAATTTTCAGGAGTCATTCATCTCTAGAGGCAGAGGGAAAAAAAAAAAAAACACAGTGCTAACAAAACCGTGGGAGCCTCGCGGGAGCCCTGGCAGCCGGGCGGGGCGGCCTCGGGGCGGGGGCCGGGCCGCCATCCCGTTACTTCCAAAAAATCACCTCAGGGTGATTTGACTAACGCTCCCTCGACGAGGGGCGACGGGGCCCTGCGCGCCCGCCCGCGCTGCGGGGCCCCGCGGGAGCCGCTGCTGGCGCGGGCGGCGGCGGCGGCAGCGCCCGCTCCCCTCGTCCCGGCGGCGTCGTCCCCCGCCCGGCTGCCCCGGCCCCAGCGCGCCCGCTCCCCGCGGCCGCCTCATGGCGGCGGCGGCCGCCCCCCCGGTCCCGCCATGGGCAGCGCCGCCCCCCCCGCGGCGGGGGTGGAGGGGGAGGGAGCCCTCCGCCGCGGCATCGACCGGCGGGTCCTGGCAGAAGCATAGCAGCGCTCCCGCTGGCCCCCGGGGCCGCCCGCGCCTTCTCCCGGGTCGGCGCCGCCTAGGCAACGCCACGCCGCGAGACTCGCCGGCAGACGGGGCGAGCCCCCGCGGCCGCTGGAAGCCAACGAGCCGCCCCGCCGCCGTTTGTTCGTTAGCTGCCAGGACCTGGCGAGAAGGGGCGGAGCCGGCGGAGCCGGGGGAGGGGAGGCAAGATGGCGGTGGTGGTGGCGCTGAGGTTGAGGTGAGACTCTGCGACCGCCCGGCCCAGCCCGAGCCGGCCGCTCCGGCCGCCCCAGCGCCGCGCCGTCGGTAAGCGCAGGGGGCCCAGCGGGGCGGCGAGGGGGGCGGCGCGGCCCGGCGTGGGGAAGCGGAGCAGCAGGGCCTAGCGCCTCCGCTGTGAGGCGGAGGGGGAGGGGGAAGAGGCGGGGGGCCCCGGCCGTCCCTTCCTCCCGCTTCCTCACCGGGGCGGGAGCCGCTCTCGTCCCCGGGGGGAGGGCGCTGGGGCCGGGGGGGACCCCGAGGGAGACCCCGGGGAAGCCGCCGGGGCGGAGGAGGTGGGCGGGTCAGGTGAGGGATGGGGCGGCCGTGCCGGTGCGTGCAGGGGTCTTTCCTCCTGTTAGCGCTGTTGATGTGCGGGAAGGTCTGAGGGGGACATTGGGGCTTCGGTTGGGCGTTGGAGAGGGCCTTTACGGGGAAGTTCTGAGGGACATCCCAGAGCATCAGTGTTCTGGGTGTTGATCCTTGTCCTGCAGAGAGAATTTCCAGTTAAAGGCAAACCCCCCAAAAGACCCAAAAAAGGGGGGGGGGCTGTCTTTTCAGAACTAGCCACTTGGACGCTTGGGCAGGAGTGCATTAGTTTCTGAAAATGTCCTGTTTACAGAACTTGCGTGTTGGAAGCGCGTCACAGCTGCCCGCTCGAGTACCACGTTGAGGTTGTCAATGGTGGGGAGTTGTTGCTGATGCTGAATTATTCATTTAGGACCTGTAAACATCCCCAGCTTCTGTCATCTCTGGGCTGTTGGAGAACACAATGGAAGTGGCTTTTTCTAGAATTATTCCGATTTGATGGTAAAGAACTCAGTGCTTGCTGGTTTTCTGCGCTTAGAACTAACTGTCGGCATCTAGTCAGTTATAGTTAGACAAGGTTCTAAATGAACATATGTACTTCTAGTATTAGATAGGCTTAAGTGAATAGATAGTCTGAACAATCTGTCATTGTCCAAAGCATGTTTCTTCTCATTTCGCATATATGATCTTCACCAGTGTTGTACTTTTTCATTTAAATATTGTTGTAATCTAAGAATAAAAAAATAGTAGGATCACTTGCTATAATGAGAGGGATGTCTAGTTTTGAATTCCTTTTGTGGCAGTATTCTTACATTAAGCAGTATTTCTAGGTATGGTACTGTAGTTATCAACTGCTTGAGCCCTGGTAGGGCTTTTGATCATAAAGTTTATGATTTGGGGAAGATCATGCTATTTTTTAAAAATACCATTGTTCTGATAAGTAGGATGGCATGATTACAGTTTAACTGCCTGAGTAAGTGGACACACAGCATTGTGTCACTTTACATAAGGGCTGTGCAAATCCGTTGTAATTTTACCCCAGAATTTTATTCTGCACAGTGTTGTTATTCCTGATTAATTAAGCAACTTTGACATTTGGAAAAGTAATATATAATATTTGAAGTGGATTTCTAGTTAGCTGACATTTAGTGTCTTGTGTTTGAAGCTGGAAGACCTTCATGCTTATCCCAAGGATTCAGAAGTTCAGAGGAAACAAACTAACAACAGCAACCCTTTTTGCAAAAGCGTAGTTAACTTTTTCTTGATGTCGCTTTTCTATGTAGTGTAGTATAGGTTGCTTAGGAAACAAAGTTTGGTTGTATGTTACATACAATATAGTTCGCCTATTTGAAATATACTATTTGATATTGGTCACTGAATCGTACCTAAACTTGTTACTGAAACATGGGAAAGGGCAGCATTTGGGAATCTTATTTCTTTTGGAGTTATAATCTGTGTTTTTTAATGTATATGGAGAATATTACAAGTGTTTTGTGTCCGCAAGTGTTAGTTCTCTGTATCTTGTTAGTTAGCTTACACCTCCCCGGGTTAAAATTTTAAATAGGAGTTATTACATGTACAGAATCTGGCTATATTCACTCCTCTGCACGATATTGCTGCTGATTATTTTGAATGTAGTCTCCTCCAATCACTCATTTTAGTTGCACTTTCTGGGCATACTCACACTTCATAGTGATGTAAAGGGATCTAGGAAGCTTACTCAAGAATTAAGCTAAAAGTAGTGTCAGACTCTAAGTTTCCATTCAGTTTCCTCCCTCTGCTCCTCTTCACCGGTTCTTGTAGTTCCATAATTGCATCTTCTAAGATATTTCATTTTTCAGTTACAGCATGTGTGAGAGATGCTCACAGGGAGGGGAAGCTGACTGTGCTACTGCTGCTAAATGCATAGAAGTAACCAGAAAAGTCTTTGACGTTAAAGAAAAAAATGTCTTTAATCTTGTTCTGTATTATATTGATCTAATGATGTTCTTAATACTAGCATCTAATTTATTCTTTCAAAGTTCTCAGCTGAAGTTGTAGTGAAATGTTTTGCTCCTTTTTCTGCGCTTGCCTACAAAATGCAGATTTTGTTGTTTGATGAAAATAATATTCAAAGTTCTAGTGGGCACAGCTCCTTAAATTTAAGATTTTGGCAACTGTTTAAGTTGGAAGTGATCTGTGCCTCATGCAGGTGCAGCGCAACGCAGTACAATCCTGAGAACAGACTACTAACCAGACAGTGGTTTCATAATGCAAACAAACGTTTCCTGGATGACAGTCTTGCACTCTTCAAGTCATTTATTTTCTTTAGTCAAATCCAAATCAGTGTTTCAGATGATAAGCTATGAACTGAACGTGCCACCTAGTCTCTCTACTGTAGATGTTCCAGATGAAAATTCTGACCTATGTGTGACTGCTGTCTGTAAATATTTACTTTGGACTACTTCTAAATTATGCAAATAGCCAGGAACGTGCTGAATACATTTTTCCATTTTAGTTTTTCTCTCCTTTAATGCTTCTTCATCTAGTAATGATGTTTTGTGATGTTGTTGTTGTTTTTTTTTTCCTTCTGTGCTAGTTCAGTGTTTATCCATTGTTTGTTAAATAACTACCATGGCCTAAGCCTGCTGAGGTTTAAGTTTAGAGAGTTGGTGTGTACACAGAGTTCCAACTTACCTTGGAGCTACGTTTCCTCTTAGTATCCTATGAGGGATTTCTATGTCCTTGAATCGCTTCATGTCTAAACCACTCATGTAATGCTGCCACTCCCAGACTGATTTGATATGCTTTTTTTTTTTTTTTTTTTTTGGTTAGGCTTAAGGAGGATGTTGGTCTATGTGGTTTTTGATGGCAGTGACTTCACCTGCTTCTGATTACAAAGGCTATTGCAAAATTGAGACACTGTATTGGTACAGAGATACATCAGCCATCTCTGAAAAATCCTATTCATCAATTCTCAGCAGTTAAAAACTCAAAAGTGAAATTTTTGTATAGACAAATGAGATTATCTGGGCAAACTATTGACCAGGACTTAAAATTCCGTATGCGTAGACTGTCTAGTCTTATAAAAAACTGAAAATTAAAATATATTCACAAAGACAATGAGGGGGAAGAACACCTGTGAAGGAAAAAGGACAAGATAATATGTAAAATATGTGTAAACTAAGACGGTGTCTCTTTAATTCCTCTTTTTATGCCATGCATTTAGTCATGCCTAATGCTGTGCTTCAGAGAGAGTACATTCGGTTAATAATGTGTGGAGTCTTCATGAAATCGCAGCGTGCACTTGTCCAGTGGAAAGAGTTGGAAAGAGCCGCAGGAGGTGTCGCCTTGCTGTTGGGAACAGGCTGCGCACCGTGGGGTGGAACACTCTGCTCTGCTGGGCAGTTACTGGTAGGATTCCTGGACAGAACCTGGAGCTGCTTTGAAAAGTGGATGCTCTCTGAAATGATTTAAAATACATTCACCTTTCAAGGTGGATGTCTAACAAACATGACTATAATTCAACATATATATGAAGTGTACTAGTAAATAAATTTACCTCTTTTGTGTCTTAAAAACGTAAAGCTATCAGTTCTCCTCCTGTTCATCAGTGTTAGAAAGTTAAGCCCATGCAAGTTCACTACAAGTCCAAGTGCTGTTTGGGAAACTAGATATTATTACAGTTTAACTGTAATAAGTTTAATTCTATTAATAGTAGTTTTGTGTAAAAAAATTTTTTTACTTTCAATTTTAAAAATTATGTATACTTGATTAGCCATTGTAGAGTTTTGTTGATTCAGGTTTATAGTCTTCAATTCATTTTTTTCTTTTTCTTTTTTTATTTTTTTGTTGAGGGAGTGGGGAGAATACTTTTTTCTGCCATTTGAAATCCTGTATGGACAGAGAATAGGTGTCTGAAAGGTGGGAATTCTTCTACATAATCAGTACAATTTTACGGCTTAGGTTTCTTGGAATGTTATTCCCCAAACCTCTCTGAATAAAGATGATCCCTTACATGCAGATAATAGCAGTTATTTCTGTAGGTTCTGATGTTTCACTGTAGTTACAAAGAGTAGACTTCTGCACTTTTAGAACTGTGAAGGGTTTTTTTTTTTTTCGTAGATACAAAGGTTTGCTTATACTAATTGTAGTTCATGATCTCTTCCTTTCTTTGTAATCTTCTGTGACCTAGAAGCTGTTGTGCGAGCTTCAATTAAGGGTAATATTTTTATATATTGTTGCATTATCTGGTAAGTAGAACATCTCAAACTTTGTAGTAATGCAATAACTTTGTTTCCAGAAGGCCATCTTTTGTTTTTGTGGAGTATTTGACTAGACTTAGGCATTACTTCTATATACAGTTAAAAAAAAAAGATCTTTCTTCAACTTTATTGTCTTTTTAGCTAAAATCTAGACTTATTTTTATCTGAAAACAGTTGAAATGAGGAGATAGTTTCTTTTATACAACATTGTACTTTGTGGAATTATGAGTTTTGTTAGTATGGGTTAGTCACATTTGATTTACTTCTTCAAATTTAAGCTGTTTTAAAAAGCTGCCGCTGCTGATATGCTTCTGAGGAAGAATGGGCTACAAGAAGACACTGGAAACTTAAAATTGTGACTGGATAATTTATTGCATGTTAGATGATTTTCAAAAGCAGTTTTAGCTACAGATGGCTTAACAGTGGAAGAATAACTTCATGCATAGTAGCTATTTTTATGTACCTATGCTGACGGTCCAAGATGGAGAAGCAAAAATTGCTATCTTGAAATAATATGTTTTTGCGTAGTGTGTGAAGTATATGAAGTTTGAGATCATTATGGTTATTTCTAAACCACAGGTGAAATGGGAGGAATTAACTCTATTTGAGTAAACCTCTGAGTTTTTTGAGTGGAGATTCATGAGTGAGGGTGAATTGCCAAGGAAGGTTGTAGTAGTTCTTGTCACTGCTGTTTGCTTAGTGTGGCTTGAACTGTGCTACAAGATGATGTCCTAGAGGAAGCTCAGGTTGGTTCTGTTTCACCTTCCAGTTTTATGGGTTAAGTTTTAATGCTTTAGTTGTGGTTTCATAACCATTTCATAACCCGTGACAGGGATGGAGCCCTTCAAAAGGGATAAGGTAGATAGGGTTTGGGAACTGCTGCAGTTACCTCAAAGCAGTCTCACTTGTAAATCTGAGACTTTATCTGTGCACTGTTTGGTCTTGATAGGATTTGTTTTGGGCATATTCTGTAGATTCGGTTTTTAGTCTTCAGCTCATGAAAATTTTCTATCATGTACACTAACTGCTTGCTGTTTGCCATCTTGGGATAACTGGGAAAGACAATCTGGTGTTACTGTGAAAACTAAAATATATTTTAAATATCTTTTAGACTATAAGCAGTCTACTTTTCTCATATGACTAACTTAAACAGTCAGGATTGTATCCTTGGTTGATTTAAATCATTGCTTAGCAGTACTTTTGACAAAAGAAATGTTTATATCTTTCATTTCCATTTCTGAGCAGAGCGCTTCTTCCTACCTCTAGGATAGCCTCTACACTATCCGGAGACCTGGATAGTCTCTGCTATTGTGACCCTCTTTGGCAGAAGAGTCTTGGATAGGTTCCTTCAGAATCGATCAGTGCTATTCCTTGATAAAACTCATGAGTGGTGAGATTTGCTCCCTCAGGGAGCAGATGAGAAATGAGAAACTGGCACTTTTCCTCCTGCATGTTAGCTGGTGAGCAGATTCCGAAAAATGTTTACTCGTATTTGAAACCCACAGTCAGCACCTCTTTTTTGTTTTGTTTTGTAAGGCAAGTGGATAGCTGATTAGAAGCTCCCTAAGGTGTTAATACAGCCAGTTTTTCCTGTTATGGCCCTCCATATAATGTGTCAAAGCTGTATATAGGCTGGGTCTTGTTATCTCTTATTAGCAACTTTTCTTTAGGAACATAATTACAGAAGTGAGATTAAAATAGAATTTTACTGGAGAAGAGTGTCCTTATCAGCTCTGTGTGATCTATGCGATTTTAGTAGACCATAAGTTTTATAAACCATAAAGTATCATAAGGTATAATCAGTGTGATCATGAGATCTGGTAGCAAACTTTGGTTGCATGTTATGTAATTTTCAACTAATTTTCGTCTTCTGGAATGGCAACAAAACTGTTTGAAGTACCCTTTCAATACTTATTTAATATTCCAAAAGCTATTACTTACACATTTTAAGGAGCTGGTGGTCTCTTAATGGTGTAAAATCCTTTTCTTTTTTCTTCTTTTTCTTTTATCTTGATGCAGATGGAAAAATCGTGCTAGCATCGAGTAAATGTGACTTCTTGAATTGACTGCTGTAATGCTCCTTGACTTCTGTCACTTCTGTAATTGGCTAAATTAAACTATACTATGCTTTCTTGTCACGTAGAATATGAATCAGACACTATAGCATAATTGTGAGTTAATGCTTTGGACATTTAGAAATAAGGCAATATTGTGTGCTAGTGGAAATTTCAGGGTCTGAGAGGAGTCGAATTCAGATGTTTTGGATTTTCTTAGCATTTTTCTTAAAATACCCCCATTGGTGTAGCTATGGCCCTGATTCATATGGCAATAATTAATGGCAAGAATGTTAGTTAATATTGCTAGTAAAACACAGCCGTATAGTGGGGGGTTTTTTAGTTATTTTTTTTTAATCTGGATTCCTAGAGGGGATAGGAATAGCAATTTTTACATCAACAGTCTTACAAGAAAAGGGAGTGAAACTATAGAAGATAAAAGTTATCAAGGGATACATTTTGAATATTTTTCCTAGATAAAGAAAAGGCATATGCATATGTGGAAGTGCCATGGAAAATCCAACAGTTAGTTCAACTTTTTAAAGAAAACTTGTGCGTTTATGATTCATTTGTCTCTTCTCATAGCAAGTGTTAGTATGCCTTGACTAGTAACCTCAGAGTACTCTGGATATAAAAATGAATGTACAAAGATTTTTTTAAAAAGCAGAAGATTTCCTAACTTTGAGGATTATATTTGTTTGTTCTGCAAAAAAATGAGAAACCCAGTATTCTGGAACTTCTTTAAATAGCTGTTACTTAAATTATTCTTAATTTTTGCTTGTAACATGCAAAGTATCTTTCATCTCTTGTGACTATGCAAAACAGATTTTCATACTTACAGGTGCACTTAGAAGCTTGGACATTGTAGCTGAAATACGCTTCCCTCAATTTTGTTTTAAAGCATGAAGTTAATTTTTTAAGTCTTCTCAGGTATCAGCTTTGTGGCAGATCCTTAAGTTAAAACCCTGTATCTTTCCTTTCCGTGTTGTCCTATCTGATGTTTTTGTAGTTAATTTTCTCAGTTACCGTCATATTCCATAATACTTTGCAGGAGCTTCTAGTATCAAACTTAAGTAGCTAATATAGATCAGTTTGACCTCCCAATCCTTTTTTTGTTGTTGTTGTTAGTAAATTTTTCATTGTTTTTCTGAGTAAGTATTATATGACTAGCCTGATTATTTGGCATTAACACAGTGATTGAAGGAGTAATAACTGTTCTTGAAGTATGTCTAGTACTTTTTTTTTTCTTTTTCCCCCACTAATGTTAAGACTTGGAGGCTGATAAGCCAGTCCTACCTTGTAACAATGCTGTTAATGTTCTGGACATTGAAGTCTTATATTACAAGTAGTATTTATCTTGTTACTGTATTTCTTAGTTTGTTTTTGCAGTTTTTGATAGTTACATATGTATTTGTATGCATAAGCATGTAAACCTTTTATTTCACCCTTTTATCATTATCCTTGTAGAGGTCTGCCTGTGTAAGGATGAGCCTTCCTTGTTCTACTGTAGGTTAGTGATGTCAGAACCCAGTTTACTAAGGCTGCTGATTTAAAAGCGAAACAACCACCTAAACTGATTCAAGCTATCTCTGACTGTAATCCAGTTTGTTGCACTCTTCAGATCACACTTAGTTTGCTCAAAAACAAGATGAGGAAGATTCCCCAAAGGATGTGAAATTTAATTAGCGAATGTTGGTTAAGTACTTCAAGATGGCATGAAAATTACTTTAAATGCAAAAGTATTAGCTTGTTTCATATATGTGAAGAAAAACTGCAGCTACCCATGAGACTGGTTGTTATTCAGGAAGATGAATGTAAGAGTAGGAGATACAATATTCTAGTAGACAGCACAGTAGCTCCCCAAACAGTAAACATACGATTTTTGCCCCTCTGCTGGCCTTTGGCCCCTTCACTTGTATTGGCATAAACATGTGTGGCCGTGCACTGAACAGATTTGGGGAACTGACTTCCTAAGAATTGTCATGATTTTTAACCCGCAGTAGTTTCCTAAATGAAGACTTGCTTTTTTCTTTGGCAGTGCTAGCTTTGCCTGCTTAAGGTGCTTCAGATCCACAAGTTGAGGCCTTGAGGACTTAAGTCTTATTTTTCATTCAGTCATTGACTATTTCCTGGGTAGTCTTTGATAGATTTCTTAACATTTGTGAGTCGTTTTTCCATGTGTATGCTTAGGAAAATGCATACTTCTGCTGCTTTCTGAAGCATTTTGAGATCTGAGGATCAAGAGACACTGTTCAAATTAGTATTGCTTCATAAAATCAAATCTGAAAGTGCTGTAACTGTTGTTATTATAATACCTGGTTCTAAGTTACTTGTAACTTATGCAAAATTCTCCACGTGTGAAAAATTTTAAGTGCGAATGAGTATTTTTTAGGGGAAAGCTTGAATCAGATCTGTGCAGTAGCTTGAGCTGGCCAAAGGGGAAAATATTATCATACCTTTAGAAGTAAATACTGTTGAATCACTTCCTTGCCCAAGGAACTCAAGTAATACAGGACTGAACATATCTTCATAGTTCCTGAAACTGTTACTGCTGTAATTGTTTTTTTTTCAGCTAGGTATCTTTAAACTTAACTACTTATTTTTTGACTCTTTATTCCTACTTTTCCCTGTAGTATTTTCTTCTTACATTATCCATTTGACAGTATTGGCTTTCCTTATCCCTTATCTGTTTTACCATAGAGTCTAGGAATGTCAGTCATGAACTGGAACACTGTAGCAGAAGACTGGATTGTTTCCTGAAGTGCAAAACAAGAAATACTTCTTTCTGCCCCTTCTGATTGTCGGTATACAAAGAGACAGACAGTTGGCCAGCCTGCTTGGCAGCTGTATGAGTGCATTCATGATCTAACATTTGCCTTTCTGAGACATCTAGGGCAGCATTCCAAGACTGTAACAGTTCTTGCAAATGTTTTTATGAGAAGCCTCAGAAATTTGCAGGACATCATGAAAAAATGTATGAAAATACTTGTCTGAAAAATACGATCTTGCCATCATTGGCTGATCAGAGGTGATCAGTTTGATCAGCAAGCTGATTTCTTGTTACTATATATCATAAGCTGCCTGGGATGCAGAAAGAGAAGATGAACAGCTTCTGTTTGGTCTGGTAGAGATGAGGCAACCGGTGGAAGGAGTCAGAGAAGGAGAGATAGTTGATAATGATGAGCTTTAAAGGATGATTCTGATTGGATTTGAGCAGAGCAAGATGAAGTTTGTCATGGCAGGGTACAGCAGTAATTAAAGTGAGGAAAGCCTGGATGTGACTGTTTACAGTCTATACATACAGTTACAGTGTTAAGCAGAAAAACTGCGATATTTAAACAGAATCTGGATATAATGAACTTAGAAAAGTTCCAGCAGGAAGATGATGTTGCCTTCACTGACCAAGAAATAGGCTGATGAAGAATAATTTTTATTTGTTAGATACATGTAAGCAGATGCTGAAGAGAGAGAGGCAGATGCTTTTAGGTGAAAGGTTATAAGTCTGGAGAAAAAAATATAGATTGTCAGCAGAGAAATAAGAGCTGAAGTCAAGTACGTGCATCCGCAGTTGCAAAGTTAAGGTAATAATACAGTAAGAGATAAACAGAATATTGATGGTAATTCTGTAGACTGATATTGTCAAAAACTTCCCCCCCCCCCCCCGTCATAATGTAACAGAAAATGTAGGCATGCTCATACTAAGAGAGATTGGGAGATCAGATGGGATCTGCAGGGCATATAGAAAGGTTAAATTAGGAGGTTATGCAGGCACATACAAATGTCTGTAACAAGAATGAGACTCTTGGAGGAAGGGAATGTTGTACTTCATTGTCATATTACTACAGTGTCATTTTCTGTCCTGAAAGAAATAAGGTCTAGTTTAGAATCCTTCTCATCCTTTAGTATCCATCTCTCCTTTTTTTCCCTCAGCCTCCTTATTGTAAATATGTAACAACTTATTTTCCTCTACTGTTGCTGCTCTTATCTCTTCCTATTGTCTTATCAATTCCCTCTTGAAAAAAACCTACACCACCACCACTGATAACTCTTCATCTTTCTCTTTTACTCTCCTTGCTTTCAACCTTTCTTATGGACTGTGATTATAAGCTCTAATGCTGTTTCTATTGTTCTTTGCTTTTGGCATCTTTTCTTTGTTTCACTTTTTTGATTATGGTGCTACAAACATGGTAATACTTGTAGTTCTCAGTAGGAAAACCTGAAAGACTGAATCACTTTTTTATGTATTATGTAAAACTTCTAGATTTGAGTTGCAGGATTTGAGTCAGCATTGGTGAATGGATGGAGGATGCTCACGTCTGTGAGTACACACACGTGCACGTACACACATGCACACACACACACCAGTCTTCTATAACTGAATGTGGAGAGAGGGAGAGGGGGAGAGAATCAGAACTTCTCATTAGTGTTGTTTGAGCAGTGATACACAAAGATGCAGTGCACACCTGTGCACCTATATTCTCTGTTGCTGATCACTTTCTTTGTTGTTTACCTGCTTTGAAAAAGGATACTGTTAATCTAAAATAATATTCTTTCCAGTAAACTTACTTTAATGCTTATTACTATTGTTACTGTGCTTGAATTTTGCTAATCTGGAACATAGTTGTAGAGACTTAAGAGTCTATAGTTAGATACGTTAACATATGTAAACGATATAATTCACAAACTATGTTCCACAGTGATACAATCCTGGGGTTGCCAAAGCTGTCATGAAGTATCTAGAAACAAAATATCAGGGCACATAGGGCATAAGGGTGTTTTCTAATCAAACTGTAAGGACTTAGATTGTTTTTTACATAGTTGTGAGCTTCTTAAAATACTTACGGCAAAAGTACAGGTATAGAAGTATTAGGACTGGAGACTATAAAAGAGTTTAGGTGATATTTCAAATGACCTGATTGGATTCCTCTATCTTTCCTGTCCCTGGGTAGAATTTATTCTTCAGATATGCAGTGGGCTCTCGGATGCGTCCATCACTGGTGTCTGGGGTCATTCCCAGTGGGGAAACATATGATGTACTGGCTGTAGATGGATGTGAAAGGTTCTTACAATGAAGATTCCAAAGCTGTTGACTAGCAATCCTGACACAAACATGACAATCTGTACACTGAAGCTCTTGAGAATGGAAAAATAGCCTTTGTAGCATCATACAAAGTGTATGTGGATTCAACTTCCAGCACCCAGGTTAATGATCAACTTGCTGGTTTGACTGAACGTTGAGAAAACAAGGAGAAGATGTAACTTAACAGGAACTAGAAAGGACCTTGAATCATGCAGTGGTTTGTCTGCACTTATGTTATTTTTAAGTGCCTGCTCCCCTGACCCTTTGTGCTTCATTTTCATTTCCTCAGATCTGCCTGACTGTGGCCCACGTATGTCTGGGGAAGAAGATAAGAACAGGGTGAGTATTTATTGATACTTTCCCACAATACTGTTTATGTTTCTGACTCCCTTTGCCTCAGAATGGGTGACACAGAACTAGAGGGGGTTTGGAATGGTTGAGAAGAAGGAACAGCTGAATTGACTAGGATTCTTCAGCATGGAAAAGATATGACCACAGGGGTATGATAGAGGTCTACAGAATCACATGTGGAATGGCAAAATGAATAGGAAATAGATGTTTGGTCTATTCCAATCCAAAAACAAAGTACATCAAATGAATGTAGCAGGTTCAGAGTGAACAAAAGCAGATTAGTCATACTCTGCATGAGAAATCATCTGTAGAAGTTGTTGCAACAAGAAGTTGTGAATGCTGAAAACTTTTATTGGTTCAGAAAACATCTGAACAAATGAATGGAAGAAAAATCCATTAAGAGCTGTTCAAACAGAATGGCTTCCTCCTCTGCCTCAAGGAGTCCCTGAGCCACAAGTTGCTAGAAGATTGGTGAGTGTGTCTGGGAAGTACTTATACTTACTTGCCCTCTTTTTGCTACATGCCTGCTACTTGCTGTTGTCAGTCAGAGCATATTCAGCTAAAGGAACAAAGGAGCTTTGATCTCATCCAGTATGTTTTCTTTTCCTGAGTGAAGTTTTCAGGCATATCAAATGTAAATATTATATAAAGTCCAGTTAATTGTCTCCCACATCCTTAACATACATAAACATACAAAGCTGCTGAGATGGCAGGAGTTAGGGCAGCAATTCATGAAACTAAGATTTGTACTTCTGTAAATTAAAATTGTTTGACTGTCCTATCATGCAACTGGTTGTTCATTTAATAGTAAAATGTTCATCAGCCTATGATGGGAGTGGTTAATATGTTAGTAAACATTTGATTGAGCTGACAGTTAGCTGTATGCCATAATTTTACATAGACTTGCATTAAAGTTGAGAGAGAGTGGGGAAAAAAAAAAAGCTTCTGTTTGCTGCGGCTTGGACCAGGAATACATTTGAGTGTTTGGGTACAATGGCTTGCAACTAGCACAGTGTATGTTAGCTAAAACTCTGCTTGGTTTCTGGCACTGTTACTTGATTAAATGAAGTACCTGTGACTCAGGCCTATTAGAAACATAGTTTGTAAAGATGTATTCTAATGAATGTAGTATGAATGAAGGATGTAATGTAGTAAATGTTAATCGTAAAGAATTTTTTATGTTGGAACGTGTGTCACTTGGATATGAATTACAGGTGCTATAGTTGATATACAGGTACTATAAAAGACGTAGCTGGAGATCAGTAGTATTGCTTTGAAAAAGATGTAGTTTTTGGTATGTGAAAATTGCATTTCATAGATAAACCAAAATTTGTCTCCTTGTTCTAATTCTGGTAGTCTAAACTATAAAGCTTCTTGCTTCACAAAGAGATGGGAAAAGAAAACAATTAGAAGAGTAGTGATAAAATACATCAGATAAACTAAGATCTATTTTTATAACTCGCTCTATCTGATTCTTTTCTGAACTTTTTTGTCTACTGACTGTTAATGGAAAATGCAGCTCAGAAGTAAAACTTGACATGTGATGTTTGTGAAAGGCTACAGATTAATGCTCTTGGAAATGAAGCCAACTAGTCATGGATCAGCAGTTACTTTATTCAGAGGTCTGAGATACCTGCTACGCTGTGGACCAGAGGTTGGGAATTTGCTGTAGGTCTGATAAAATTTTGTCTTTAAAACATAAGCTCCAAGAATTGCATCTTCTGAGCTATGAGAGATAAATATGTAATTTTAAAGAAAAAAATCTTGCACTTTTTATTAGAGCCATAATTCATCTGTATAACAAAGTGCTGAAAGCACTAGTGGGCACAATGTTTAGTCAGTGTCTTTTGATCTTCCGCAGACAGTGTTGGCAGCTGAAACTATACACAGCTTCTTAGGTGCTTGGACTTTGTTAGTAAAGTTGTCCGAATCTTTTCAGTATTTAAAAACTTCTCCTGGATCAACGTCCATTTCAGTGCTCACTGTTAATCTTCAGCTGTATTCACAATAGGCCAAAATAGGATTGAACGTCAACTAAGCAGAACTGTTTTAAGGCTTTGATTTGTATTTGGTTGCTGGCATCCTATATGAGACAAACTGTGCTGTCAATTGAAAGTGCCTTTTGCCTGTGACTGCCTTTTCTACTAAGAACTACTACTTGTCAGGCTCCTCTTAGATGGTGGTAATGTTTTCGGGCCTGACTAATGCATCGTGGTTTAATGAGCTGTAGGTGGATATTGAGTCAAGCAACTGTAAGACTGCCTGAGTATGAAAGTACAAAATAATTCGCAGAATCCAAAAATGCCATAGAAGAAACGAAAGTGAACTTTGTTTTTTCATGTTGTGCTAAAGAAATTTACAGTAAATTGCATGTCCACCTATAGATTGTTATAACCTCTTTAACATCTATTTAAGTGACCTACTTCTCTTTTAAAATCCTCCTAATTCAACTGGTGACTGGCAAAATGATGTATTCTGACAATATAATCCTCAAATCTTTGTGTAGACAATGCTGACATGTCTTTTTTTGAGCCCATTTAAGACCTGTTAACATATTTCAGAGTAGAGTAACCTATTAAATAAATACATCAGGAAAAAGCTTTTACTGGTAATGGTTGTTTTGCTTAGGTGGCTATGGCTGTAATGTATTGTGAGTACATCTGGTACTTCAGTGCTTATCAGTGATCTTTTTTCCTTTAGGCGGTTTCCTAGAAACATGATTGCTTGCTGGTCTTGATCTCACAGCTTTGTGAAGACTTCTTCTCTGATAATGTCAAGTTCGGGCTACCCTCCTAACCAAGGAGCATTCAGCACGGAACAGAGTCGCTATCCTACTCACTCTGTGCAGTACACCTTCCCTAGCACCCGACACCAGCAGGTAAGAAATGCTGAAGGTTACAGATTTAGTGAGAATATTTTCTGTGCCAGATGGGAGTTTTTAACAACTTAATGGAAGTTGTGTGCATTTGAAAACACTGCAGTTGCAGAGCAATATGCATAAAACTGGCTGGGGAAATATTTGTATCAATGTTCTTTATACCCTTGGAGTGTGGCTCTTGCAATAAGGTTGATGTGCCTGCTTATTCAAAAGTATTTTGTCTTTGAATGTTGAGGATCTGACTGCTTCTGGAAAGTATCATCTGTAGCAATGCAGTGCTCCCTGGTTCCTTCTGAAGTATTGAATTGAAAAGATATAATTACCTGTTGAAATATCCTTTCCTGCAGTGCTGTAGCTTAAAATTACTAAAATCACTGACTATCACTGACTGTGATTTTTGACTTTCTAATTTTTTTTCCTGTTTTTTTGGGTTTTTTTGGTAGACTATTATTTAAAAAACATTTTATGAAGTTGTGAAGGTACCCTAAGTAAACAATATAGCTTATCAGCTTTGCAGTTTTTCCTATTATTTAACACATGGAGATCTACTGAAACTGGCAAAATGTTTCTTTAGAAATTGACCCGTCTTGGGGAGGGTGTATTGATACTCTTATCTTCTGGGTAGGTTGAGTCTTTTTGATTCTTCCTCTGCTTTTACTTTTTAATGTTGACAACTCAAATGTAAATAAGTGCTAAGAAGTACAAAATGACAAAGGAAATGTGCGTGTTGAGCAGAACTTCTGCTGGTGTTATTTAGGTAAATAGTTGGGGGTTTAGGCCTTTTTGTTTTTAATTTTTTTGCTGAAGCATTAGATTCCCCTTTTTAAGTTGAAATTTGTCTGCTCTTTGAATTGGTTTTTGATAGAAAACTGAGTTTTGTAATACTGTGAGTTTTTTTTAAGTGGGGAACTAATATAAGCTTCCTGGTTTTAGCATCAATTTCTCCTAGCTTGAATTAATTCATTGGTTCATAATTCTTTTAGTTTTGCTTTAATTTATTAATGTCTAGTCATTGCACTAAATCTGGACAGTGTAGATGTGGCTGGATCCACATGCATAGATAACAATTTTCCAAGAATATGCAAATAACCTGTTCACAGTTAGTGTACATTTCATATGAAAACAGTGTTCTGGATGTAATGGTTCAAATCCTTTGAGAGACCAGACTGTTGGGATGTTTGTCGGCACTGGATTTGGATGGGGAATTAATCTCCTGTTAGGCTCAGGAGCTTTCCCGAAGGGTAAAAGGTAGACTCTTAGTCATCCTTCCTTCTTTTATGCAAGCAGTATTCACTAGATTCTGGATATACTAACATAGTACTTGATAAAATCTGTGTGCACGGCAGAGAATGTGAATCTGAGATGTAAAAACCTGCATCTCACCCTGAAAATTTCTCAGAAGCAGCTTTACAAGTGCTTCCAGCTGCCAGTGTTCTGCTAGCTGGGATTAGGAGAGTGGATTTCTAAGAATCTTATGCCTGGTCACTTCTGCCGAGCGTTTATTCTGCCATCATACGCCATGTGGTGTGGTAGGCTGTGGAGTTGTGGCTATTGGCTTTAGAACAGCTCAGGTTTCCCCATTTTAGTGAAATTCTGCTACTTCTACAGATACTTTGGTTTTGTTTTGTTCTACTTGTGTAGTTGCGAAAGGAAACTTAAGAATTGGAATTTTTGGCTTGCTCTGTGTATTTAGATAGGTTGTGAAAACTAAATCTTCTGGGTAATGATCTATTGCATGTCTTGCAGAGCTTGTCATCAATTAATGTCAGCTGCGTATCAATTTTAAAGGCAGTGATGAGACCTGTGTATACAAATAAGTTGTTTTATACCTCACTTTGTAAATTACATCCATCAGGAGACGCATCTTGTCCAGCTTTCCTTTAGTACTAATTATAGCATGTGATATAAAAACATCTTGAGATATTAATGAAGGAAATTGCCTTGAGGGTTACAAAAGCATGTTCCTATTCTGCCGCTTTGGACTTGGCTGTGCAAAATAATTTTAAAGGATATTATTTCAGATATCAAATGATGCGACCTTTGAAATTTGTAAGGAATTGCTAATATGATAGGTGGAATTCTTAGAATAAATATTTACTCTCTTCAAAATTCATTTGCAACGTAGAATTGTCATTTACAAACTTTGTGTTTTGGGCAGGAGCAAGCCTTTGGTGATTTCATCCAGATCTTTTTAATATATTGAGAAATGATGATTCCATGTGACTAAACGTGTTTGATCCTGTCTTCTGCAGCTTAGTTCTTGTTGCCATCAGAACTGTGTTTCATTTAGGAGTTTGCAGTTCCTGATTATCGTTCGTCTCACCTGGAAGTCAGTCAGGCAACTCAGCTCTTACAGCAGCAGCAGCAACAGCAGCTTCGTCGACGGCCTTCCTTGCTTTCTGAATTTCACCCAGGCTCTGACAGGTGAGGATGCTATTTTTGGCGTATGTTAAGAGGAATCTTGTATGAGTCTATGCTTTCTACAAGTTTAAAATTAACTTGTAAGCAGAAAGGTTTTTGAGTTACACAGTTTTTGGCTAAATACTTGACTTTTATTAATAAATATTGCTTTGTTGTTTAACAGTATAGGTCTCCTGTGTTTGAATGTATTGTAGAGCTGCCTGTTTTTAAATCTGTTGCATAATTCCTCAGTCTCTGGCTTAACTAATATGTTTGTTTCATAGAAAGGAGATGAGACTACTACACTTTTCCCACACCTCTCTTTAACACCTGTGTCAGCAAGCTTCTAAGAATACAAGTGCATCTTGCAAACTATTAATATTATTTGAGCTAAAAGTGTTATGTTTGTATCTTGGGATAATTCGGTCTTGCTGAGTAGAAGCAACAAGTGCAAGAAATATTACAGAGCGAATATTATCTGTCATATTTCCTAGATTACACTGGGGAAAAAATTCTTATGTATTCAACAGATGGTATTTTTGTGGCTAGGAAGGTAAGAAGCAGCGGAGGTAATTGGGTATCTCAGTCGTAATGACTGTGAAGCACTTTAAGTGTGGCATAAAATGTGACTTCTAGGCACAAAGGACTTGATCATACTATTTGGCCTTGTGGCAAGACATTTGACAGCTTTGTATCATTTATTATAAATACTACTTTGTCAGTCTGTTAAACCGTTCCTGTCCCTGTGTAAATAGGTGCAACGGGTCTGTGTTCAGTAGGTTAATTGAGGATAAGTACAGTGGGCAACTACAGCAAGTCATGTGGTGTTGTAATTTAGTATCAGATTGGTAATGTCTTACTTCTCAGTAAAATAGGTTACTTTACAGTGGATATTGATGAATATTCAAATGTACACTGTTACTCTAAGGCTGATAGGTTCAAGAAACATTTAACCCTTATTAAAGATTCACTTGACTGTATATCCAAAGAATATTGGATATACATTGAATATGAGATTTAGAAATGAAAAACCTAATACAGATCAGAATAAGATTAATTGGATTATAGTGAATTAGTAGGAATATTGCCTGTATTTAGGGTTGAGGTTATTAAAATTGTGTTCCTTTATTCTTTGTTGTATTGGTGTGTTACTGTGTTGTGATACACTTGTAGTAAATAGTAGTAAATCTGCTCAAAGTAGCTTCATCTGCTGTAGTAGTGGTAGCAGTTTATTTTGACCCTATGTCTGAGGTATCTGATTCTGAACATACACCTGTGATGAACGTTAAGTAAATACTGGTCTAGCTTAAAAGCTCGTTAGAACATTCCCAGCAGTAACTTCATGGTAATGAAATCTGGGGCTTGCATATTGAGTTCATGTTTCATTACTAGAACGCTAGTAATGTTCTGTTTCAGTGCTGAGAAACAGAGTAGCATTGCATGGTCTTGAAACCCTACTTTGTAAGAGAAGTGAATTCCCCTCCCCCTGTGTAAGATTTTAAAAGCCCATTCACTAGTCCTGACAAAATACAGGAAACTACTGTCATCTCTTCAGTGATGTGTCATAAGAAGGTGTTGAAGCAGATGAGGTTATTTTATGGGCATCCTGTGCATTACACGGTAAAGAAGCTAGTAAGGCTGCTGGTTTGCTTTTTTCTGAGAAGGAAGAGTTTTCAAATGACCCATAGATGGGATCATTGACAGTTTATGTCATATAGTGGCATTTGAGTGTAGATCAAGTTCCAAATAGACTCATGACTCATTCCAAGTGTTCTGTGTGATTTAAAATTTATTTGATTGCAAACACGAAATAAGTGAGGTGTTGTGTTCTGTGGAACGTAATACTGTATTTATCTTGTGTTTTTCTGGGGGGGGGGGTTTGAATCAAAGCAACAATAATACTTTTTTTTTAAAAAGGCTTTGGAATGAGAGGCATTCATTTAACAGTGTCTTTTAGTTAACTTTTTACTTTTCAATGTATTTCCTCTATATTTTTGAAGATCAGAAGATGATTTTTCAATTTTTTTTTCCTGTAGAATTGGAAAGGGTAGAGGATTACAAAATAGTTTTCATGTATTTAATGTGCATATTTTAATAATTTCTCTTTTGTGTATTAGGCCTCAGGAAAGGAGAACTGGATATGAACAGCAATTCCATCCGGGTCCATCTCAGACAGATCATGATTCACTGGAATCTAAGCGACCACGTCTTGAGCAAGTTTCTGATTCCCATTTTCAGCGTGTCAGTGCAGCTACTGTCTTGCCTTTAGTACATCCTCTGCAGGAAGGGTTGAGGTCTGCAGATATTAAGAAGGTAAAGACACTTTCTGTTGCAATCCTTAAGGTAGAGCTTCATATGTTGTAGTCAACTGATCGGTTTTCTTCAGTTTAGATGACTTTTTAATTTTGTTTGGGTTTGTTCTTTAACCCCAGAAATAAATTGTGCACATTTTCACAAACTGTGGTCATGAATTAGTGTGTGAGTTTTTTTTTGTTTTGTTTTTTACAAAAAAGTAAGAGAGAGAGAGAGAGAGAGAGAAGTCTGACCCCTTAACCATAGTAAAGTGGAAATCCTGTTCTGTGCTAGCTAGAGAAGACTGAACTAGGAGCTGGAGTTCTGAGTTGTCGGTTGCTACACTCTTAAGTTGTTTAAAATTCATCTGCAAAATGATCTTGGTAAAATGCATGAAATACTTCTATTTTTCATTTCAAAACTTCTGAGAAATGCCTGTGAGTTAAATTTTTTCTTTAGTGAATAACTATACTGAATGATCAAGATACTTAAACAGGGAAGGAGAAGGGAGTATCTGAAATGAATCTATTTACATACACAGATTACATTAATTACATCTGTTACTGTCTTATTTGGGGTAAATCTTGGGAAGTGTAGTTTGGTGTCGATAATCTCTGTTGTAGATGTTGAATTTTTATTAGTGCAATTTATGTAGAGCAGAAAGATGTCTTTTAAATGAATGTGTGAAATCTTCTTACACATATACCCTCTCCTTCTGGGGCAAGAGGAAGCATGACTGTTGAAGGTATATATTAATTTTTTCGGACTCAGATTGCTTAAAAAAATCGCAATATGGCTTCAAAAAACTAACAGGCACCAGACTTAAAGTAGAATACTTGCTTTGTACTTACCATTCTTTTTATCAGTTGAATAATCTATCTGTGAAATACAGCAAAATCATGTCAGCATGTGATTTCTTAGTAACTTGCTCTGCTGGGTAGCAAAGATAAGATCAAAGAGGGCTGGAGATACCACACAAATGCATGCAGTGTTAACTTGTTTGCATGTAACTGAATTTTTATCCAGGCACTGCATATAGAAATCGACTGTTGCAATTTAGAAATATAGCCCAGTGTTGTTATGGAGGAGAAGCAGGATTCAGACTCATCTTCTTTTACTGAGGCTGACTTGAATGAGTGATGTATATACCAAGCTAGTGTTTGCCAGCTAGGGAGTCATGTAGCATAGTGCTATAAGGACATAAGCAAAGACAAGTTACAGCAGTGCTAATATTAGAACATGAAACATGTTGAAACAGGCGACAAAGTATGATTAAAAACAAAGCCAAATGAGTAGTGGCCTGTCCTCTCTGAGTTTATGCAGGAAACCTGTTGTCATCCTGAGAGAACTGAACAGTTATTACCACCTGGTTATTATGCACAAAACTCCAAATAAATGTTGTCAAGCTAATAATGGTTATGTTCAAGAATACCATCATCAATATATGTGCAGAGGATTGAGGACTAGCTCTAAAGTAACCCTTCCTTTAAAAATAAAAGTTACTATTTGCAGTTATGAAGATGCCTTTTTAAAAGGGAGGCATTTTGTTTTATTTTAATTTCAAGGCAAATACTGAGTTGTGCTGCTAATTATTTGTGAATCTGGACTTTGAACTTAGAATATTATAAATGGATTATCACTTAATTCTACAATATGTTGAGTATACAAAACACAAAATCTTAAAGTTTATCTCTGTTAAAGAGCTACCTAAATTAAAGATAGCTGGAAGTTCTTATTAATTCCATGTGTGAATGCATACTGGTTTGATTACTGAACATTCTTTCCTGTATTATCAATATGACTTATTTCACTCAATTTTTTCTTTCATGAAAGGACCCAGCTTTTGGAGGAAAGCATGAGGGACCATCTTCTCCAATTTCTGGTCAACCTTGTGGGGAGGACCAGAATGCTTCACCTTCAAAGCTGTCAAAAGAAGAATTGATACAGAGCATGGACCGTGTAGATCGTGAAATTGCAAAAGTTGAACAGCAAATCCTTAAACTGAAGAAAAAGCAAGTAAGCTTAGCAGACACTGATGTTGTTACCTGCTAGGGAAAAAGGTGTGGAAAAGCTTCATTGGTGGTTGTGGTGGAGAATCTTTTTGTAACAAACTAACGGACCATGTTACAAAGTTAAGTATACGATTTTGCTGAAGTATTTAAATAGATTGGATATAATCTAGTTTTAAATATTTCTGAAAATATGAGAGAGAGACCTAGAAACAGCAGAGGTAGATTGTGTCACATTTTAAACTTTTGTCAGGTGACTACTAGTAGAACAAGGGTAATGTGATGACTGTAGTTTCAACATGGAAGATGGTTACTGAGGGAGAGGAGGCTATCGTCTTTCCTCTTTCACAGGTAGTACAAGGGGAGAATCCCTTGCATCTCCCAAACCGGAGTTTGTACAAAAGGCCCTGGATCACCTACTTTCACAAGGGCAACAGATCGTAACATCCTGAGCTAATGTCGTCTTTGGGGAAAGTGTAGTAGAAGGGGTATTAGTAAGCAGAGAGGACTAAAAGGGGAAATACACTCTTTTTAAAGTACTGTCCTGGCTGTGCTTTGCATCCAAGAACTAACTGCACTCAGCCAGTGTAAGCCAAGGTTGGCAGTAGTTCTTGCCTTCCCAATAGCTGTTGCGGCTATCTAAACCCACCCTTCCATCTAGGCATCTGTTATTCATTGGCTGTTATACAAAAACAGTGTCCTGGCCCCCTATTTCTGGTCTGACTTTCAAAGATCTGCATAAAAGTGGTGCTAGCTTCAAGATTCCTTGGTGGGAACTCTGTAGGAAATAAGAATTGTGCTAAACAAATTTGAGTTGCTGTTGCCTTCAATAAGTGTTTATTGTGGCAATCTGCGAAAATCTTAGATTTTGAATTCTTACATGGCAATATAGCAAATCCCAGGTAGTATCGTATGACGAGATAGATCCCTTGTATCAAGTGTTCCTTATTGTGTGTTCATTGCTGACATGAGCGAAGTGTATTTAAAATTCAAAAATGAAGCTATCACTGAACCAGTTTTTTTCCTATGAAGGCAGATCATAGGAGTATAATAGCTAGGGAAATAAATGCAGAATTTTTTGCTTGCTTGGTATTGTAATCTTGGAACTTCAGTATATGTGGAGTGATTTATTTCTGATGTGAAGTATTTTTTTGAATGATTTCTAACGATTTCTCTATGGATTGTGAGATGTACTTCTGTAGCTTTGCTTTAAAAAATAAGACAGCAGTAATTAGGAGGAGGAGGAGGAGCTATTAAGACTTAAATATGTATAGTGTAAACAGCTGTGTGGATTACTTCCTCTGTGGGAAGGCAAGTTTGGTGTAACTATTCTGCAAACTCAATGTTTTTGTTGAAAGTTAAATATTGATAAATTAATAGAATGATAAATTAATAAAATACTACAATGACTTTAAATATTAAACAGAAAAGTCTGATTCAGTGCAGATGAATCTTGTAAACAATATTTGATTTACCAGTTGTGCAAAAACAGTCTTATTAGCATCCCTGTTGGTATTAAAACCATTTCATTTGTTCCTTGTGAGTTAGAAAGAAAAATAACAGGCACTACAAACTGTTGATCAGATGCATATTTTATCTCTGGTGACTAATTACTGGTAAGGGTAACATGGTGCGGATGGCTGATTTTCTTTCTCTTGTCTCTTAGCAACAACTTGAAGAAGAAGCTGCTAAGCCTCCAGAGCCAGAGAGGCCTGTCTCCCCTCCTCCAGTGGAACAGAAACACCGCAGTATTGTCCAAATCATTTACGATGAAAATCGGGTAAGCCTTCTTTTTAGGTTGACTGAGTGTAGTTGTGAGTCTTACCCCATGTGCTAAAATTCATTATGTCTTAATTCACTCTTGTGATGCAATTTTTGCTTCTTACGTTGTCTTACTGATTTCTGTTCCCCCACCGCGCATTCCACTCCTTTAAATATTCATTTGCTTTTTAAAGATGCTTGCAAGACATTTTATTTCTGGTCATAGGATCCTTTTATAAGCAGTCTAGAGAAACACATATAGGGCTCTCATCCCTAGATCTCTGGGTTGATTTTTGGTCCTTTTTTTTTTTTAATGCTTCAGAAATTTGTTTTGAATTCTTCTTTTTGCAGCTGTACTGAGGGACAGTCCCCTTTGTAGCTTTCCTCTTCAAACCATGCAGTTTAGAATAATTACTGTAACATTCAACTACAGTTGGCTAAAGTTCTGTTGAAGTAATAGGACTGGGGTTCAGTTCTGAAATGTTTTGAGACCAAACAAACCATTCTACTGGGGTAATATTATAATATTCCCTTGATATATAATTATTTTGTACAGCTATGAGTTCCAAAAAATTTCTCAGTTTTCAAGATTGAAATAACATGTAGAGAAGTTAGAATTTAGTAGAATGCTTTCTAAAAATAACTACTTTGTGGGTTGTTTTTTCCTGTATTTTTCTTTGTGGGCATCTATACCCTTAGGTCTAGCACATAGAGCTATTGTTATGGAAGAAACAAATTCAAGCTATTGTACTGGATCATTTCAGATAGCCTTGTCTGCTGACAAAGGGCTTTGGAAGATTATATAGGCTTGAAACGAACTTGTGAAAGCTAGCCAGCTTATCCAGTGCTACCTCTGTTAGGGTCAGAATTACTTTGGGGTTTGCGTAGTGTAGAGGAAGGCAGACCTTTGACATTGTCCTTTGTATGTGTATGTATGTATCGATTCACACTCCCAGACTTTGGAATCAGAGAATTTTTGTCTATCGATTCCATTTTTCAAAGCTGTACTTCATAGTGTTGGACACTTGTCTTCCTCTTAATTTTTTTACTGTATTATGTTTTAGTGCATGTTCATTTTAAAGCATAGAGAAGGTCAGGTCCTGCTTATACTATCTTTCAGCTTCAAATATATGGAGATCAAAGTAGTAACTGCCGAGTTCAGGTACAGGTTTTGTGATTCATAGAGGCAATGTTGCAAAAATAGGTTAAGAAGGACATAGTCGTGCAGGGGTTTAGCCGATAGCCTAAGTGAAAGATTTCAAATATACTTTAGACATACTAACTCCAATTGATTTTATGCAAAACAAATCTTATTTACAGAAAAAAGCAGAAGAAGCTCACAAGATTTTTGAAGGTCTTGGTCCAAAAGTTGAATTGGTAAGTTTTTGCTTTGTTTTGTTTTCTGTTGCCAGTGTTGCTTTCCACATCTGTAGTTCTGTTGCGGTAAACAGATGTAGTTGGATGGTAATGTATAGAAACATTTTTTGGTGACTTAATTTTTTATTTGAGGGTGTAAAAACATTTTTTTTCCCTTGATACCTGAGTATTTGCATTAGTTTTGAGCTCCTGTGCCTGTCTGTTTCTGAACCTAGAAGCAGTTTGCATATCTCAAGTGTTAGAGGGATCAGGTAGTGTAGCTAGTCGTGAAAGAGTGTGTGATATTCTTCTATCCCCCTGAAGTTACTTGAAAAAGATGTTTTTAAAATGCATTGTTTGTTAAAAAAAAAAAGAAAAAAGGAAAAAGCAGCATTCATCTGTACAGTCATCTGTAGTACTGCAGATCGCTGAAGAATGCAGTTAAGTTTGTAGAGTCTCGTTTTCATGAATATATGCTAGTGTGTATTTTTAAATGTGCAGATAATTAGGGTTTGAGTGATCTGATTGGTTTTAGTCTAACTTTTAAAATAGATTTGAATCTATTTGAGAGAGAACAGATTTGAAATAAGAAAAAAACTGTATTTTGTATACTGTTGGCATAATATTTTAATATTATTAAAGATACTTTTAGAATTACATGCACTGAAAGTACTAAATGTATTTTTTAATCCAAAATTGTAGCCACTTTACAACCAACCATCAGACACAAAGGTCTACCATGAAAACATCAAAACGTAAGTATTTAATGTCTTACCATTTAAGATGTTTAGACTTAAATATTTACTATTCTAAAACATCTTATTTTCTCATTGCTGTTATTTCAAAATATGACCTGTATGCTCTAACATTATTTAAATGCTTCTATTTCATATAATCTTCAGATTTTTATTCTGTACTACAGTGCTTCAAGACATGAACTATATCTTCTGAAGGCAAACAATAACCTTTCATCATAACTTAACAGCAAGTCATAAATCCTGTATTTAGGTTATTTTAAAAATATTTTAAGTTATTTTAAGTTTGGTAAGGCTTACAGTCATGTTGGCTTATTAGCCCTCTGGCAGGGAGGAAGAACACCTAGCTTGAAGACGGAAGCTTTTTCTATCTCTTCCTTTTTCCAACCATCTTCCAAGAGTATTCTTGCTTAGATAAAATGCAGTATTAGTTAAATGACTTTTCCACTAGGAATTTTCTCTCTATTTTCTGCTCTTGAAAATGTGCTTTATAATAAGCATTTGGCATCTAGAATCTATATGGGCTTTTTCAGTAGCTTTGAAGTTCTTGAATCTTGTTGTACAGTTCATATTTTTTTCAATTTTGTTTTCCAGAAACCAAGTGATGAGGAAAAAGCTAATACTGTTTTTTAAAAGAAGAAATCATGCAAGAAAGCAACGAGTAATGCCACCACTTTTTATTTATTTATTTATTTATTTATTCAAAAAAGAGTGAGCGAGCGAGCTCATTGTTGGTTTTCTGTATGTATCCTTGACGTACATTCCCAAATGTATCATGTAAATCCAGTTGATTAGAAAAAATAAGATCTTAAAAATCCATTAACTTATTTCTTGGGAAATAAACTGCAGGTTTATAACTTTGGCTTGCTAATGGTTTGACTGAAAACCATCTAAAATGCTGTAAGGAAGACTATTTTTATTTTTTCTTAAGAGTATGAATGGAGGAGACCCAGTAAAAGTCCTTAACTGTCATGCCTGGCCTCTGTTTGAACTCTTTCCTTGTATAGTAGCTATAGTATCTGAAATAAAGCGGGACAGATCTCCAGTTTTGAAATGTGACAGCATTTTAAATGAAATCTATGCATACTAGATACCAATGCTAACTGACTTCATGCTCTCTTGCATGCGATTGTACCGAGTGGCATACAAAATCAAAAAGGTCTGAAAGAACGTTTCATTATTAAGAAAAGCAAGCTAAACGTCAAATTTGAAGAGTCACTATGAAAATGTAGCAAAATATTTTCTTTGTTTTTTCTTTTTTCTTTTCTTTTTTTTTTTTTTTGGTAGGAACAGCTCCAGAATACTTAGATTGTAGGCATATTGCAATTATTCTAGTCCCATCCTGTTAATTAAAAACATAGATGAAGCCTGGTAGCAGCAGGTGTGAGATTTCTGGAAGACAGTAACAATAGTTAATGAAACACCATTGTGATATATCAAGTAAAGAACTAAGTGTGGAATAGTTGAAACTTACATGGATTTATGTTATCATCAAAATAAAAAACTATTAGAGCAGGAAAAATCTGTATATTCATCCCCAAAGCCTACTTCTGTTAGATGTACTGATCACATAGTATATTTGTGTTCAGCTCAAGGTGTACTTTTGGAATTCAACAGGAACAGAAAATCTGTCAACGCTATGATCAACTGATGGAGGCATGGGAGAAAAAAGTAGATAGGATAGAAAATAATCCACGCAGGAAAGCAAAAGAGAGCAAAACAAGAGAGTACTATGAAAAACAATTTCCAGAAATCCGGAAGCAGAGAGAACAGCAAGAACGATTTCAAAGGTATTACCATAGATTTCTAGTATTCTTTTAAAATAATTCTTATGACTTAATTTTAAAAATTATTTTTAATAAAAATGGTTCAGCTTAACAGTAAGTTATCTCTGAAACAATTTGTTAAAACCTACATGCTGTAAGATATTATCATGTTCTTTAGTTTAAAGATCACAAGCTGAAAATTATTCCGAAATATTTCTCTCTTCATCAGTTCAAAAGTTAAAATTTTTCTTCTGTTGGAATAAGTCTCTGTGCTGTATTGGTAACTTGACCAAACTTCTTTCTTTGAAAAAAATAAAACAAAAAAGCTGTCTTTCACAGTGTCAGTTATACTAATTAAGATTCACTTTATCCTTACTACTTTTTTTCCTCTAATTTTAGAGTTGGTCAAAGAGGGGCTGGCCTTTCAGCAACTATTGCTAGAAGTGAGCATGAGATTTCTGAAATCATTGATGGCCTTTCTGAGCAGGAGGTGAGGCCACTGTCTATACCTTGATACAGAACCACAACAACTGACTCTATCTTTTACTAGCAGTGAAAAGTCTTTTTTAGAGGATTTGCTTTTTTGTTAAGGCAGAGTTCTTTGGGCTGTTTTGACAGATTCTCTGTGAACCTTGTCTTGAAACAGGTCTAGCGTACATTCTTTTAAGGGTTATAGTTCTTGATCACATCTGTCCTACATTTTTCTGGTATGTCGATGCTCATTGCACAGTTGCTACAATCTAGGGTTTTTTTTTTTTTTTTTTTTTTAAACAGATCTAAGAATATGTGCGAACTCTTCCTTTCTAAAACTCTGGACTATTTTAATTTTTCATATTGTGTGACACTGTTTCCTTTAGTTGATTGTGTAAATGTTCATTGGGATAGCAACAACTTCTAAAAGAGTTAAGTGATGGAGAAAAAAATGTTTAGCTATTAGTAAGTGTATGTGATGGTGGTGCTTTGAAGAGTTGTTTTAATTCAAGAACTATAAACATCAGTAGCAACTCTTCTTATTATTTGCTTTCTCTTTATTCTTTGCCTGCAGAACAACGAAAAACAAATGCGTCAGCTCTCTGTTATTCCTCCCATGATGTTTGATGCAGAACAAAGACGAGTAAAGTTTATTAATATGAATGGTCTGATGGAGGATCCCATGAAAGTTTATAAAGACAGACA
Organism: Rhea pennata; assembly: GCF_028389875.1. Lineage (NCBI taxonomy): Eukaryota > Metazoa > Chordata > Aves > Rheiformes > Rheidae > Rhea > Rhea pennata. The sequence continues at coordinate 4,723,092 of NC_084682.1, forward strand.
GTTCATGAATGTCTGGACTGACCATGAGAAAGAGATTTTTAAGGAAAAGTAATGAGATTTCTTATCTTTTATTTTTGTTATGTTGGAAATGACAGATAAACACCTAAGCCTGTAGTAAACCACAGTTAAATCAGAAGTGCTGAAGTTTTTATGCAGTAATATTTGATAAAATCCTCAGTTGGATGAAAGAAATATTGCAAAAGTTTTAGACTTCTGCATTTATTTTTCAGCTGAGTAGACTGCATGTGCATTTAGCCCTTAGATAGGAAATTCTCTAAAGTGTTTAGTTTTCTGGTAAGATTAAAATTAGAAGAGCAGGTGTATCTTCTCATCATATTAATCAATAGCTAGTTTTAAGTGTTTAGATGGTTTTAAATGTGAGTAATATAAAAACTAGCCTTTGTAGTCTAACTTCATTTGTGCAAATTGATGGCTTGCTGATAGAACAGATTGTTTGGAAGACTGCTTTGCTGCTTTGATCATGAATTACGTTGTCAAACTTTAATTTCTGATTTGTAAAAGGTTTGTCCAACATCCCAAGAACTTTGGTCTAATTGCTTCCTACCTGGAACGAAAGGTAAGACCTCTTTTAATATAAGTAGAGCCTAGGGTGAGATCCCTAACTTTCCAAATGTAAGTCACTTATCCCAGCAACATTTTTTCTTCTTGAAAAAAATTGTAATTCCAAAAAAGGTTACTGCCTTGACAGGATGTAATAATACTTGATCAGTAACACAAATGATGCATGCAAGTATCTAACAAGACTTAGTAAAATGGCACTTCTGACAGTGGTAAAAGAAATAGCATTTTATTTAATTTTGATCTTATTTTCTTTTTGAAGCAGGTAAGCTTCTTTAACCTTCTCACTGTTCAGATAATGATATGATTGGCTGTGCTGAGCCACTGTGCTAACTCTAAGGAACCTTACCTGTTCCTTTCAAGTCAATGGGATCCTACTGCTGGCTGAATCAGAGCTGATTTTGCAGAGCTAGTTTAAGAAGTAATTGACAATTAGGATTTGTTCAGACTTGCAGTATAGCTTCTTGGATACTAATGGTTATTATGGTAAATAGAAGCTTTCACGCTTTCAGGTTGTCTAGTATAGATTAAAGCATGCAGACTGAAGTAGCTGAGGAATATTTTAAATGAAAGAACCTTATGTTTAATACTGTATGATTTTATGCATGGTTTTATTGTTATAACTTTGTGAATTCACTTCCCTACTGAGCAAACAATTCCAATATAGTTTTTTTTGTTTTAGTCTAGGAGATGAGCAGTTTGAAATTTTGAATGAGATTAAATACTAAAAATACATTTTTTGTAGGAGTAAAAACTATTTTTTTCTTGCTTTTTCTCTTCAGAATGTTCCTGACTGTGTATTGTATTATTATTTGACCAAGAAAAATGAGAATTATAAAGCTCTTGTGCGAAGGAATTATGGTAAACGTAGAGGAAGAAACCAGGTATTTTAAGTTTGTCATTTGAATGCTGTTATTTTATTGCTTTGTATTTAAAACTTTCTGTAATACCCTATATAGCAAGCAAATCTAGTGTATGAATGAAGCAGAGAGAAAAAAGAAAGAATAATTCTTTTATTCTTTACTCCGTTTTAGCCATTGCAAAATTTAAGAATAGGATCTTGACAATAAGAGTGATTTTTGGTTAGTTTATTTTTAATTTTGTAGAATATCTTCTTCCTTTGCACATTGGTGACTTTTAATATGACTGTTCATTTTGTTTGGGGACCCTGCCGTAGACATTGAGGTCAGATCCGTCGTTAATCCTATGATGGAGCCAGCAGAAATTAGGCAGAACATGTGACTTGCAATGGAAAAGATATAACCACTTCATAATGTCAATGTTTGTCAAAAAGCAGAAATTAATGGTGGTCTTTATTTGGTGGTCAGGCTCAAAGTCAAACTGGAACTTAATACCAAGAAGAGAAAGACCAATTTAATGCATGCAAATTAAAATTTCTGCTGATTCAGGAATTCTTTTGAAAGTTTTTGGAAGCTTTGAAGAGGAAAGGAACAGCATTTTATGAGGAGTAGATATGTTTGGACTGCCAGGGTCAATGTGGAAATCAGAAAACAAAGAAAATTTAAGAAACTGAATATATTTCTTGCTCTTTCCATTCTGATTTTTCCCTTGCACCTAACAGATGTTTAGGAAGTACTGGCAACATAATAAAAGATATGTCAGTAAATTGATTAGGAAAGAAAGTCATGTATTAAATAAGGCATGTGAGCAGAGTACTAGATGTGAAGATCAAGTCTGCAGATATTTTGAATTTTATATCCTTAACAGCTAGAAATAGGAGTAGATCCAATGTACTGAAGAAATAACCAATGCTTTGTTGGAGCTGAAGCTGTGGTGGGGATGAGGATGTTCCTGTCAAATTCAGGGTTTTAGAAATCTATAATTATGGAATAATTGCAAGTAAAAAAACCTTAAAATTTGAAAAACTGTGGGTAATCAGAATTAGACATATCCTAATGATAGTTTAAAAAAAATTGTTGAGACTTTGAGGTATTGCAACTGCACAAACCTGGATTAAACTGCAGAACAGTGACTTAGGTAGACATTAAATTTAGAGTCTAGATACACAGTGTGAATTACAGTAAATATAATGAGCCTACTCTAAGTATTAGACGAAAGCAGGAAACCTACTTTTGTAAAGTCAGTGATGGACTAACTTACTAAAGTAGTTATTATAATGAAATACTGCAGGGCACGATCTTTTTGCCACAAGGCAGTGATGCTATCTGTGCCGTGCCATTAATCCTCTTTAGAAACAATTTTTCTCCTAATTCATGCATATTTTAAAATGTATTGACATGTCAGCATTCATAATACTTTTCCTCGTGCTAAATTGCCACCTTGCTTCAAAAATGTTTCTGAAATGAACACATGAAGTCTCTTTCCTAATAATGTAAGTTTTATGAGAGTCTCAGTGAATGTGCTATTTATATAAAAGAAAATTACTGCACTTCGGTTGACAAGTTGGTACTGTTTACTAAGAATGGTCAGCACTTTGCAGTTCTACAGTGCTATTGTACTTAAGCATTATAGATTACAATCTGATATTCTAAGGAAGCAGATCATATCACATAAGGTTTATTTCTCTGTACACACAGATTATGGATTGCTTGGGAGGAGGTCATTCTCATTAGGCAAAGGATATGATTGGAGCTTCTACTCTGACAAATTGTTAACTACTGTAGTAGGATAAAATACTTGAAACGTATCCTGTATTTTGCCCAAAATCCTGTTGGACCTTCTAATAGAAAAATATATTGTTGTGTAGCCAGTAGTGGCAAAAGATTCTGAATTAAGTTATGACAAATACTAAAAAGATGGAAATAAACGAGGCTTGTCAAAATATGTAGACAATCACCATGAAAATTAAACACAGATAATGTAGCTGCTGCAAGTGGCTTACTTTCATATTTCAGTGTAAAATCAGATTGGCGTGATCATAGTAAGTTATTCATGTTGAGCAATATCTTTGCCATATGGTATTCTACTGCAGCTGTTTAAAGAGGTGAGGAGACGTAAGTGCTTGTAAGTTGTAATAGATGTAACTTCAGTTTTGAAGCATTCCAGAGATCATAACTGTGTATGTAAATGTCTTTCAGGATCATTACATTTTAGAGTACTGGGACTGGTAGAACTCAAAATTTGCATAGATTTTTCAATCCATAAGTTGTTTGAATCTTTCTTGAATAATGCATATGTTAGAAAGATTCAAATTACAGCCTTGTATGCTGGCGTATAGTATTGTGAAGTTATCTAATTGTAAAAGGGAATGAAGGGTGCTCTGTCTGACTTTAACTGTTCCCATCAATACTTACTTGTATGTGAATAACTGCAGATGATGCGTTGTTTCTTAGGAACTGCTGTAGTTGTTCAGTGGGCTCTAATTACTTGCTCTTTGAATTTTAACAGAATTGGAGGTCTTAGTTGCTAGTCGTTGATCCATATTAAGTACTACAGCAGACCCCTGAGGGTTTTTTTGTGTGATGAATGACTGCTAGACAGACTTGTGTGCCCTGTGTCAAGTGTGTGTGAGTATGTGAGAGTGTGTGTGTGTGTGTGTGTGTGTGTGTATATATATATATATATGTCAGACTCTTACAGATCTGGAGAATGTTAAAATTACCTGCACGCTCAATGGAAAAGCTCTACACATTCAAAATGCGGGACTGTTACCTTTCCTGCAAGCTCAAATTTAGTAGTATTGTAATTACAGGATATTTATTAGTAAAGTTGGTAACAAGGAATCACACAGTACCAAAATTGTATTTGTTTGTATTTCTTTTATTAATGATTAATTTGCTACGTGTGCAACAGCAGATGCATCAGAGTAGTTTTGAGGAACTCGGGAGCACTGAACTGCCTTGCTCGGCAGAGCTTTTATCTTATGGTTGCAGAAGGTAGTTTGTCCCCACTATGCCTCCTCCACTCCAGTTTTACTTACGGCTCATTTTTCCTATCTCTGAGTAGCAACCTGAAACTTCATTGCTGCTTGGCAAACACCAAATGTGTAAGATTTTTGATATGCTGCCCCAAAGTGTGTTTATACCAGTAGCAGGTGTTTCAGCACAAAATCTTAATAAATCATATGTTTTTGTAAAATATAAGGCCAGTAGGTAGAGTATTGCAGTGGAAGAGATAATAATCATGGTAATGATGTTGAAATCCTTCAAAAAAATTTTTTAGTCCATACAACTTGACTTGAGGTCCAGTAGAGGCTTTTACTTTAAAGAACTTGAGCACTGGATTACAGGCATGTAAAGTTAAGTGACGGAAGGCTTATTGCATTATAGTAGCTTTTTGTCTTTAAATAGGTCTAGAAAGTAATGAGGCAACTAAAAAGAGGATATCTTAAACAAAAATTGACTTTTAAAATAGAGAGCAAGTTTTTAATATGATATTAGGAAAAAGAGCGTCTGTAAGAGCGAACTCTACCTTTAAATTTTCAGCTACTTGGAAGTGGTGTTCTAACAGTGATATTCTAATAGTTTTGTCTTCCTGGTAGTTTCTTGGAAAAGGTTTGTCTGTCTAAGTGGATCCTTGGACGTTACAAAAACACAAGCAGTGCCTGCTCCTGAGGCACGAAAATGGACAGTCTGAAGGGTTATTGAAGTGCAAAATGCTCCCGTCAGCCTATAGCAGAGATCTCCCAGAGCACACAGCACTGTGCAGCTAGCTGGCAGGGTCGTCCTTCCCTTGGTTTGGGGAGCGGATATCAGGAGTTTATGGAGCAAAGGAATTCCTGGGCTTGCACTGGCTTTCTTGTGATAATTTCTGATAATTCCCTAAATAAGTCATTGAAATGTCCAGTTTATTGATTTAGCTGAACAGTGTTTGAGAGTGGAGGGTTGTTTCCTTTTCTTTCTTTTTTTTTTTTCTTTTTTTGATTGTAGGCTCTTTCTAAATAGTGTTTTTCACTGGAAAGCCGGCAGCAAGGGGCGCGCTTGCCGCATCGCGTGCACCCGGCCCGGCCCGGCCCGGCCGGCAGCCCCGGCGGCAGGTGGTGCAGCCTGGTGATGTGACTAGACAGAAATTTGCGGGGCTGCGCGCGGGCCAATGGAGCGGCACTCGCCAGCACTCACCTCGGGCGACCCCAGCTCGCATGGGAGATGGGAACGCTTCCGCGGGCGGCTTAAGTAGCAGAATGACACAATTTCCTGGAATAAACACGTTGCTGGGTCAGGCAGCCTCTGCTAGGGAGCTGTGTGATGTTGGTGCTGTTGTGGCTTTTGTCCTTTTGAATCTTATCCTGAATTAAAGCCCGTCCCCTTGCCTGGATAGTAAAAGTTTTAATCAACAGATGAATGCGCAGGTACGTCGCTGACTGAGGCTTCAACTGTTTTAAGGTTTGTGTTTAACCTGCCCTTGACCTATTTTGAACATGCATGTTAAATAAATTCACTGGGGAATTGAGAATCCTGTTGTTGACAGACTGGAGTGTTGAGTTAGCCAGGCAAAAGGAGCAGAGGATTGATTCTCAGCAACTATTTTGCAGTTAAACTCTATTTTACATATAATCTTTCTTTCCAAAAAATTCAAAACTCTTTCAAAGTGCAGTTTGTTTTATCTCCTTGCTTTTTAAGCTAGTCTGTGTAGCACAATGGAAATAATTTACCTCGGCATGTCTTTCTGACATCTTGTTTGAAGGAATTTTGGGGACAGCCAAGTAATGCCAGCATCTTAAATGCTAATATTTTGCAGCAAGGTATTAGACAGCATTTAGTGTTGGGGCTTTCTCTCCGGTTTACATTATTAAAATGTCAAAAACAAGTCCTTTTCATGGCTATTTTGAGCCTCAGTTTTGTTAATGAAACAGTGACACCTGCTGCTACACTTACAGGAAGGATCCTTGCCATTAAAAACAACAAAACAAAAACTATTTTGAGGAATTTTCAGTGGACTAGAAAACCTGGATTAATGCAGTCCTTGAACAATAATCTTCTAGACCTCTGTCCTTCTCCCTTGAGTTGCCAAGTGGGCTTTAGGCATTTGTTTAAAAAGTAGCTTTACATAAATATTGCCAGTATTTTGCATTTAAAATTGTTTTACAGAGTTTGCATTTAAAGTTGTTTTGCGGAGTTTAATGCCCAATAAGGAACACCTCAACCCTGCACACACCGAATCTGAGTGAACAGCATCTAGGTGCTGCAGCGCTCGACTGGTGGCTTGAGTTGACTGGAGCTGACTGGAGTTGCTTAACTCTTTCAAGCCCCATTAGTGTGAACTCGTGTGGGTGGTTCCCTCTATTTAGCTGTATCTGCCTCCCTTCCCTCTTTTACATTCTTTATGTTGTTTTGGGTTTTTTTTTTTTTTTTTTTTTTGAAAAATCTTATTTAAGGCATAATTCAAACTGTAATCATGTATTTAAAATAACTACGTATTTTCAGAGAGGCGGCGGGGAGTTCTTTCTTCCCTCCCTGCCTCCCTCCTCCCTGTGCTCCTTTAGCCGGAGGTGGCTGCCGTAACCCGGTGTGCAGGATAAGGCCCTTTCCCCCCTTTTTGCTGTGTGGTGCCTAGCACACAAGGCTGGGTTCCGCGGTGGCTCTTACCACCTTATTACAGTTATTAGTGAGGGTGAATGGGCATCATGAGTTAAACTCCAGACGCTTAGCGTGGGCTTGCTGGCTTGTGGGGCCCGTCAGGAGAATTCATTCGTTTGCTGTTTGCTCCTTGTCAGAATTCTGGGAATTTGGGGAGGGGGTTATGTGATTTACTTAGTCGCAACCAACTGCCGCTTGTTATTTTAGCGTAGAGAGGGAGAAAGTTGCAGGCAAGCTGTAGACATAGTAGGAATACAGCAACGTTGGAAAGCATCGGATGCATCGGACTTGCACAAATAAAACATTGTAGATGGCAGAAAGCAGTATTTAGGCACCTTTTTATGCTGAGGAGAGTTTATGGTTTATGAGCCTCAAAGTTGAGTCCTGCTGCATTTATACAGCTTTTAATCTGAGTAATAGGTAGTGACTAATAGGTAGGTTCCAAGGTGGAAGTATCCCACACTAAGTCTAATAAATATTTAATATAGGAGATTCTATATTTTAAATGAATTTCTTTTTACCACTACGTTTTCAGGGATGAGACTTAATTATTTGTGTAATTAGTAATTGCATGTATACAAATGCCAGAAGTATCTTTGCCACACTATTCAAGCATAGTATAGACTAAAAAGCATCAGCTGTATTGCCAATTTTATTTTGCCTTACTGTCACTAGTACAGCTTGGAAAAGCAATTTTGCAAACTTAGTCTGCAAAGTGCTGGGAAGCAAAACACAGAAAGATAACAACATTAAGACTTATGGAAGTCTTTTCTATAGCCACATCTGATTTTAATAGACACTTTTTCTGTATCAGCACATGTCATCTTTTCTTACAACATCACCCAATATTTAGTTTCTTAGACTACTTCTAATGTCAAAGTCAAACAGGGAATGCCAACGGTAGTTTTGTTTTTGGTGTGGTAAAGAATAATAAAAACAATGCCACAAATTCTTCTCACATCTTTGGGAGATATCTTTAATAATAATAATTTTTTTAGTAGCAATAAGAGAACAGCCTATGTTCAGCAACAAGAGAACAATGCTGTGTGATTATATTAAATAACAGAAATTTTCTTCCATTAATTCTTTGAAGCAGATCATATCTTCTGAATAGTCTAAATCAAACTTAACTGCTTACTGGAATGAATCCCCCTGCATGTGGTAGTCACCTAGCTTACTCTGAGAGATAAGGGGTGAGATTAATTTAAAATAGACTATATAAATAGTATTTTGTGCTGTCCTCTATAGCATAAGAAAGGCGAATAGTAACTTCTTCTGTTTTTTGTTAGATTACAATTTTACAAGCACGTAAGTACTAATCTCAATAAAGACCACAGTAAAAGACTTTCTAAACTGTAATTTTCCTTCCATAAATTAACTGGAAACCTAAATCATGAGAATTTTGTGTTTTTATTTATTTATTTATTTATTTTTTCTTACTATTAATGACAGCCTTGAGAAGGTGGCTTAGATTGGGTCATAGTGTTCATGCTACAAGATCATCTGCTTCCAAGTTGTGAGCTATCACGTTTCACTATTTTAAAATGGGCAATGTTAAAAATAAAATGTGAGAGGAGCAACACCATTACTACGCATGATGTAGATCGGACTTCTCTAAGCATGTTTAAAACTTCGCTGTTCATTTTCAAGCTTCATATTGCAGGGATCACTTCCAGTTAACATAAAGGTATTCCACGGGGCGTACAGCAGCACAGAGTTGTGAGCAGAGATGTGCGTGTGTATCACATCTGTGCTGTCTCTGCAGAAGAAGCCTGTACCTCCATGGGATTTATAAGACAAAATACAGTATCTGAACAGGGCAGCTGACTAGAAGAAACATAAGTGAAAACAAATTGAGAGAGTCTGAGGATATGTGGTCAATATATAGAAATTGAGTAGTTTGTGGCAAAAGGGACTTTTGAAGTCTGGAAGATGTGCCTGGAAGATCATGTTGTTATTTTAGGGTGCAGATAGATGTTCCAGTTGCTGGCAGAGGAGTTTTACTGTTATACTGACTGTTATGCAGTGACTGTAACGGGCGGGGGATAAGGTAGCATCAGTGTTTGGCTGCTCTGAGGAAGAGTTGCTGCAGCTTTGTAGGATCAAGTTGTTAAAATATGTGTAAATACCATTTCATTTCAGCAACAAATTGCTCGTCCTTCTCAAGAAGAAAAGGTAGAAGAAAAAGTAGAAGAGGAAAAAGCAGAAAAAGCAGAGAAAAAAGAGGAGGAAAAGAAGGATGAAGAGGAAAAGGATGAGAAGGAGGAATCTAAGTAAGTATACTAAAAATGCATTAATTCCCTTTAGATTGTAGTGACTTTTTTGCAGGTTTTTTGCAAAGATCAAGATGGAATTGGGTTAGCCTGACAGTGAATCTTGACTAAAGATTGTTCCTATTTTGGTTAGTTCTTGTGCATTAAGTACTTAGATTTTTTTTTCTTGACATATCAACTTCCTTGTCTGTCTGAGCTAATCAGACTGGTACAAAAGTTGGAGGACTCTATTAAAAAATGTGACTTTTTTGTATCTTGCTATTGATGGGGAGTTTTTTGATGTTTCGTCACAGTGTTTGTATTTTCTTTGAAGCTGATAGTGTCGTGTATCTATGTTATTCCCTAGCAACTCTAACTTCTGGGGAATAAATGAGCTCTTGTTTTACTATGAAGTGGCCTTTTTTTCTTCAACTCAAAACAGGAAGTAAGATCTGATACACAGTTTTTACATCCATTTTCAGGAATATCTACCTTTAATTGCTCTCGGAATGCCTCTGAATTTTTTTTTTCTTTTTTCTTTCCTTTCCTTTTTTTTTTTTTTTTTTTTTTTTTTAACTATTCTCAGAGAGAACACCAAAGAAAAGGACAAAACTGAAGTTGCACCAGAGGAAACGGAGGAAAGGGAGCAGGCCACTCCTAGGGGCCGAAAAACTGCCAATAGTCAAGGTCGTCGTAAGGGTAGGATCACCAGATCAATGACGAATGAAGCTGCACAAGCAAATGCCGCTGCAGCTGCGGCCACAGAAGAACCACCACCCCCTCTCCCCCCACCACCGGAACCTTGTGAGTAGCATTTAGGGCACTTGGGGACTTATCTGGAACTCAGGCACTTCACTGGCATAAGGCTGTATTCCGCATATGCAGTGCCCTTTGGTTTTTTTTCTTTTTTTTTTTTTTTTTTTTTTAGTTATATCTTTTTTTCCTTAGGTCTGCTTACAATTTTTTGAGTGTTAGGTACACTTAAATTTCTTGCATGTAAATAAATAGTATATTCCTAGTTAGAGGACTGTTAAAACCATGTAAGAAAAAGGCAATGGAGCTTTTCAGTTATGACTGCTTTTTTTCTTAGTTTGCAGAGTTAAAGATGGATCTGATTCAAATGCCTTTGACACAGATTGACTTACAGGCTGTAGCTCACAGAAGTTATTGCTAAATAAGTAGGCCCAATATTTGAGTACTTTGGGGAGTTTTGTAATCAGAAATAGATCCTCACAATTTTGTTTGTTTGTTTCTGCATTAGATGACAGAGAATTTATTTAAGGTAAAAATGTTACTTTCTTGGCATATATAGTTAGACAATACTGTATACTATCTCTGGCTGCATTTCTAAGAGGGCTGACATAATCTGTGGTGGTGCAGAAACATAAGCAAACAGAACTGTGGTTAGTAAATAATTATCCATGACAGTATGGGATTTTTTTTTTCTCCTGTAGTGCTGTGCTGTGGCAAAATCTGTTGCCCTTAACTCTTTAGCTGGGGAGTTGCAAGCAGAGATTCTCCTAGAATTTGTAAAAACTCTCTTGTTGCTCAAATATTCTGCACATCATAAACAACATAGGATGTTCATTTAACTGTAAACATCGGAGACTGCAATATCCACTTCAGGTCTGTGGATATGGCGCACTCTCTCTTTCCTCGCGGCCCTGTCCCTTTTTCACCCCCACCCCCAGGCTTAGGCAATAATAACTTTTGGGTTTAGTGTTTTTAGTTTGTTTTTTTTTTCAATGTATTTTTTGCAGGTTTTAGGGGAAAATCTAGAATAGCAATGTAGTTGATCAGATGCTTTATAGTGTTCTATTTGGATTGTTTTTTTAATGGCACTAAGGCTGATCTTGCTTATACCTAACATCTGCTTTTGAACAGTTCATGTTGCACACTATGCATAACGACAGATCAATGAAAAATAAATGGAGGTTTCTGTTCTTGAAAGAGCCAAGTCTGTGGCAGCTTAATGCCATTCAGAAATTTGAGCAGAATAATATCAAATCCCAGAAAAGTGAACAAAGAGTATTTTGCATTGAATTGTAGTTAGCTTCCTGTTTCTTTTTACTTACTTTTTTTTTTGTACGCTTGTTTTTTGTTTGTCACTGTTTACCCAGAGAATTACAGGAGACTAAATGAACATAAGATAAATAGATTTCTTGGTATTTATTGAAAAAAAGGTAACTACTTCAGTTTTTTCCACCATAGTCAATGAAATGTGGTAGGACTAGCTCATACCATGTTGGATTATGAATTTCTTTCCTGTTTTCAATTTGAATTCCTTTTTCCCATAATATTCTGATCTCCTTGCACAGCATTAGACATCTGTTAAATGTATTGCAACAGTATGGATGCACTTAAAATAGGAAAGGAGGTGGGGGACTTAAATAATTTCTCGAGATCCTTCACAGTAATTATTTTTATAAATGCTCATGTGTATTAGTGACTCAGAAAATGAGCAAAACAGGACTAAGAGAAAAGTGCAAAACTTCACAATTATTAGGACTTCCTCAAAGGAACTGTATTAAAAAACAATGGGATACTTACAGTATCTTTACTTCTGAGTCTTGAAGTATGTTTGAAAACTGGTTTAATTCAAGTTTTACCCTGGGTTAACTCAGTCAGAGTTAATAGAGTCAAGGTTAAATTAAAATTGAGAATCAGTTTTGCCTCTTCAGACCCTGCTGTAGTCAATGTGCTGAAAATTCTTTATTAGAAAGCCAAAAATATGGATAGTAAGAGTGCAGAAAGTTCCTCACGATTGTAGAAGAATATAGCATGCTTGCCTTACCTTGCTTGCCTTAATGTAAGGAAGCCTGACAGGTACATAGAAAAGAATAGATCACATGGAGGAAGAAGAGGCAAAACTGCTATGTGCTGATGGTTCACATGCTGGTTTTAGTGATTGATAGTATTATTGGCAGCTTAAATACAATTTTAATGGTAAATAATCTTAGTTACTTGCAAGTCTTGCGTGACAGTTATTTAATCATCACACAATTTTGTAGGCAGAATGATTGAACAGTTTGTTCTGCTGAGAATGTGACAGCTCCTACTTTATCTCTTCATTTGGTTTAATGGAAGCTGACTGCTTCCCAGTGTCAGAAGCAGTTTTCCCAAGTGACTTGAATGAGCCTTAATAGATTATGGGATGCGTGATTATTGCTTTGAGAGTGACTCCTGATCTTTTCTCTGATGGGAGTCATTGCTTCTCTTTCAGCTTCTGCAGAGCCTGTGGAGACTTCTCGCTGGACAGAAGAAGAAATGGAAGTTGCTAAGAAAGGTAAATCTTGTAAAGCTTTTGATTTACTTTTAAATACTTGTTAGTCTTTGCAGCACTACACTGAATAACTAATGTGAAATTTGCTGCCTTTTTTTTTTTTTTCCTAAGAAGCAAATATCTTCACCAGACAAAACAGTTTAAGACTTATACTGACTTTGTTCCTGTGGGCTACCTAGAAAAACTTGATGTTTGTATTTGGTCCACAGAAATATGTGAAACAGATGTGAAGGTGTGTATTTCATATGTAAATTTACAAAATAATACTTAGTTCTAAGTTACAAAAATCCTTTGGTATAAGACACATTCTTTTCACAGAAAAGTGTATGTATTTTACAGCTTGTCTAGTCTTTTGACAGATATTGTCACTTTAAAATATTATGCATAAACTCAATCTTTTAGCAATCAACATATTACCAACAGCAAAAAGTTAAGTTTGAAGGCTACATAAACTGACATTCAGGTAGAAAAAACTTTTTTCTATCCAGTAAGTCAAACACATTATCACAGTGAGAATTCTCTCAAAGACAGCACTATTTTTACTTAACATTACATTGTCTTTGTATCTAACAGACCCTTCCTAGAGGTATTCTTGTTCCATTCATTTAGTTTGAATAGCTGAATATAGTAAATATATCATAGTAAATATTTATTCTTTTATGTTTGATCAGGTTTAGTGGAACATGGGCGAAACTGGGCGGCAATTGCCAAAATGGTTGGGACAAAAAGCGAAGCTCAGTGTAAGAACTTCTATTTCAACTATAAAAGGAGACACAATCTGGACAGTCTCCTTCAACAGCACAAACAGAAGGCAAGTGCAGTGGTTATCGAGTGTTTGAGGGATCAAATTAGGATCTCGCCGAAGTCATTCATCATGGTTTACTAAAACTATTTCACAATCATCACTTGTTTCCTTTTCTACTTGTTTTTATGTTACAACATAAATCTCCTAGGAGACGCTAGTGATGTTTGCTGACCTGTGGCACTAGCCACTTCATGCTTTAAAGTGCAGTAGAAGATTTTCTATCAGCACATACAAGGCTGAGTGATTCCTTAGTGCTTTGTAAACCATACTCCTTATCAGTGCATCAGCAACTATAGAAGTTCAGGTCGTCACTGTGGAACGGTTACCTGAGATATGCCCTGTGTCACATGATAAGCACTAACCTTACAAAATAGAGTAAGAGAGTTGGTAAAAGGCCAGGATCTGAAAGTTTTGGGGCCTCTGAAGTAGATTACTGAGGGCTGCAATTCCCCAAACTGCCACCCTAGCCTTGCAGCTGCGAAAATGAAGAGTATTGGTCTCTGTGTTTGCTGCACTAGTCCTGTTTTTCCTGCAAATATATCTCGAGCAAGTGGTTTATTTGCAAACTTGTTGGCATTTTTGGTCAGGAGCAGCAAAACCTGATCTGAGGTTAAAACTGTGTCCACATGTGAATGAATCCAGAGATACCTGCTTTTCAATTCAACCTGAAATTGAAAATGCATGTAAAAGGAATACTTAGAAATTTTCAGTACAATATAAATGCCATGTCTTTATCAGTCTTCTCGAAGGCCCCGTGAGGAGCGAGATGTATCGCAGTGTGAAAGTGTAGCTTCAACTGTGTCAGCTCAGGAGGATGAAGACATTGAAGCATCTAATGAAGAAGAGAATCCAGAAGACAGTGAAGGTAACTTTTATCAGAAGTAAAATTCGGTATTTATTGAGAGGGGCTTATGTTTTATTTAGGCCAATTGTATAATCAGAAAACTGTGTTCTACATCATAATGTAGTGTTCAAACAGAGTGTTTCAATAGTATTTTAGCAACTGGATTTCAGTTCACTAGTTCTAACTAGAGAGGGGGAAAAAATAGTATTGAGCAGCCCTAAGATGTTATTACTTAATATTTTGAGATGCTTTGACTCTGCTGTCTTCTAGAGGCTGAACAGATGGGACATGATCAAAATAATTGTCCATGTTGAAACAAACTGAACTATGGATATGTAATCTTTGCTAGTTAATAGTCTCAGTAAAGCTTCAGACAGGCAAATTCAATTTTTTAATTTGTTGGCTGCCACTGCTAATAATTACTCAGCATTAGGTCTGTTTTGGCTAGCCTTTTATAGAGCTGTAGCCAGTAAAATTCATAAATGATGAATTGGAGAATATGGCCAAATTTCTCAAACTGCAATCAATATGTAATTCAGTCCAGTTTGTCATGGACATCTCTGAGTAGGAAAAAAGTCTTACCTCTAAAAGAAAGAAAGAGTGCCTTAAGCTTGAAGATGTGCTGTATTTAAACAGATTTTCCCACAGATGCTGTTCTAAGCAATGAGGATTGGTATCTTTGGAATAAGACTTTTGAGTACAACCTCTAAGTTCTGTGCAGTCATAGCTTTTCATAAATGTTTTATTTCTCAAAAAGCTATTTATAATATAATGGAATTAAGTAGGATGAAAAGAGGAAATATGTTAAACTTCATCTTGAATCAGTACAAATTATTCTTAAAGCTGACTTGCGATTCTTGCTGTAAGTTAACTCTTCTAGTTTACCTCCTTTATGAGTAAGCTTTGTTTTCTTGAAAATGCCTCCTTTGCTCTGTGAAAGGTGTAAACAGCATCGACAACTGGATACCAATTATAGAAGGGTATTGATTTTTGCAGTGAAGAACCTATGTGTAGCATATTTATTATCTAAAATTAAGATGGAATTGGAAAGAAGGTTTTCTGCAAAATGCAGTAAATACGCACTCAGAGCCTGCATACAAAAGGTGACAGATTTTCATGTAAAATCAGTGTTTTGTCACTTCTGCCAATGATGCCTCTAAAACATGTTCGCTTAAGTTTTCCAAGTTGTGCCTTAGCCACTGTGAATGTTGACCTTATTCTTGTAAGAGAACTGCATCATACATGGAAGTACCAAGTCTTTTGCATAAGCATGGGAGTTCACCTGTCTGACTCTGTAAGGTCAGAGCTAAATATGTAACCTTATTCCTGTAATTCCTGTGTTCCTCCTTAATCTGTATCTGCTGATTTTAGTTACCTTCCTTTTGTGAGTCAGTTCTTCAGGGCAAGGGTCTTGAATTATTGTAACTGGCATTTTTTTTTTTGAAGGCAGTTGTTCAAGCCTGGTTGGATCACATTAATGTTGGAACGTTTACACTCAAACTTTTTTTTTAAAGGTGCTGAAAATAGTTCTGATACAGAGAGTGCTCCATCTCCTTCTCCAGCAGAACCTGCTAAACCAACTGAAGAAACTCCATCTGAGAGTGCAGCTTCGAAGATAACCACTGAGGCGACAGCAGAACAGGAGTCTACTGTTAAATCTGCAACCAGCACATCATCTTCCCTGACAGCCCAAAGTGTATCAGCCGTTGAAAGTCAGAACTCTGAGCCACAGGTTAAAGAGGAAATAAATAATGAAACAGAAGAGTCTATGGAGGTTGACAGTAGAAGCCATCCAGTTGAAGCTAAGCCTGTGGTTAATCTTCCAGTGCATACCAAAGCAGAACCTGTAGAGACTGAAATGAGGCTACCAGAGAATATTCAAGTGAAAATAGAGAGTGATACCAAAGAGAGAGATTTGGAGAAACCCAAGGAAAAGTCAGAACCTGAGGAAATGGACTTCAGTTTGGTACAACAGGTGAATACAGCAAGACAGGAGTCCCATTCAGATAATGATTCAAGTGCCACCTGTAGTGCTGATGAGGAAGTTGATGGAGAACCTGACAGACAAGGGTGAGTGTAATTGTTTAGTGTTTTAAAATTGCTATCTTTAAAAAGCTGTTTAAAAAGTGCTGTTACTTAACAGTGATTAAAAATTACACTCGGTAGCAACACTTCTGTTAGGAGTTTCTACTACAAGAAAGAATCTCTAAGAAGTTTTGGAAGTGCAACAGAGAGAAACATTGACTTTAAAATTCTGATGAAAAGCCAGAGGCTCTTCTAAGGCAGAGTAAAGTAAAATTCCGTGGCAATATACTGACTGGGTAGGCAGCAAACTAGCACCACTCCTGGAAAGCTAGACAGTGAAGGAAGTCAAGCCATTTGGGATCTGTTCAGAGAATGGGAATCTTTTGAAACAGTTCTCTGGAAAGGGTAGTAGCTAACTGAAAGAATGAAAATTTCCCAAAGTGTGAAAGGAGTTCAGATGTTCCTGACATGACTTAAGTCAGTCTGTGATACTTCTGGTGCTGTGTGCTGCAGGATTTTCTGGTACATGTCTATTTAAAAAATTGGTGACCTACTCAAAAAATCAAGCAAGTAACTCAGGGAATTTTCTAAACTCCTCCATCTACCCACTGAGAGAATTAACAATGATTGTGTAACTGGATCTGTTTGAAGTTCTTTGGTTAGGTTTGGGTAGTTGGTAGCTTTTTCGCATTATTTTTGTGCAAAGCCACCCATTCAGAAGTAGATTTGGAATGTTCTTTATAATGTGACCGGTTAGTGTAAGAGAGTACATGGGCTCTCCATTCCCTTTAGTGGAAACGTTTGAATGCAGAGTGAAAAATACAGAGATGGAGTTATTTTAATTGAACCTTGCTCCCACCAACTAGTTTAGTAGAATGAATCCAAAACTCCCTGATTTTAACAGGAAAAAACAGCCTGAATAAATCTTTTAGTAGGAGATGGCACTTGTTTATAAACAAACCAAACAATGTAATATACTGATACATCAGTTGTCTTTTCATATCTCACGTTTATTTGCTTATATCCCCTCTCAAGTCAGTTATTGCCACTGAACTGTATTGCATTGATGGGTAGAATTGACTCTCCTAAAGACTAATGATAGTGCAGTGGAAATATTTCTCACTCTTACCAACCTGTCTACAAATTAATAGGCAAGTGTCCTGAAAAATGGATGACCTCTTTTTTCCAAGCATGTAGCGTCTTCAGGCAATCACTAGTTCCTGAGAGCCTAAACAGTGTGGAGAACCCATGTGAGCCTGTAGTCCTTTAAATGGACAATGCTGCATGTCCTTGGAACCTTTTTATTTTTGGGGACAGGTTAATATTGCTGATGCATGAAAACTTTTAAAGTGTTCTGTTGCTGTGATTCCTATGTAACTATAGTATGGCATCAGAGCCACTGCCCCCTCCCTTTCAGTGGTCTTAATATACACGCAGTACCAAGGATAGATGTTAAATGTCAAAAGTATCCAGTATCATTGTTCTGCATGTGCTCTTTTGAAAAGTGTAGTTGACTGTGTTTCTGCACTCTTGCCTCTTCAGGCATCTTCTTTCCAGAAACTTAAGAGCCCTTTATGTGAAAAATCTGCTATGTTCTACTGTTTGTATTTCTCCTCTGTAGTAAATATATTTTGTGCTTCCCATCTTTTTTTCAGTGAATTTTTTGAAACAAAGGTTACACTTTTTCAGTACTGTGTATGTAGAAATTGCATACATAAACTTTTGATTTTGGAGACTTTTGAGCACAATTTTGATATTTCTGTATATTTTTAAGATATTGAATAATTTGTGCCTATTATACTAGATGTACTGTAGAATGAAACATGACATGATTTTGGTATTCCAGTTATTTATGCACTATTAGTTGTGTTATTTTGAAGGAGACATACTTCTTACCTGTGAATTTATCAAGATATTTAATCTCGGTCTCTTTTGGTTCTATTTTTCCCTTCCATTTATCTCTTTTCCAGAATATTCAGCAGGGAGTCAAAGCCTTCACTGCTAAACCCCACTGGATCAATACTGGTATCATCCACAATAAAGCAAGGGCAGATGGACCTGCAACAACTTCACCATCGAGCTGCTGTCATACCGCCTATGGTATGGGATATTTTAAATTATTTTTGAAGGAGCATCTTTTGTCTGTAGAATTAGTTTTATGCAGCGCAAAAGCAGCAAAAATCATAAAGCAAATGAAGAAACGTATCACTTGCTTTGTTCTCATATTTTTGAGAAGGAGCAAATTAAGCACAAATAAACATACAAGTCGTACTTTAAAAACAGATGTATAATATTAGAAATAAACATACATAGACTGCACTCTTTTCAATGGAGGCATTAAACAATAGACATTAACTTTAGTAAATATGTATATTAATGTACCTGCTGTTAACACCGTTCCCTCCTTCTAGGTTTCTTGTAGCCCGTGTACCGTACCTGTTGGAACACCAGTGAGTGGTTATGCGCTCTATCAACGGCACATTAAAGCGATGCATGAGTCAGCATTGCTGGAGGAGCAACGCCAGAGGCAAGAGCAGCTGGATATGGAGTATCGAAGCTCTGCAAGCCCGTGTGGTACTTCCAAAAGCCCTAATGTTGAGTGGGAAGGTAGATGGCTTTTTCTTTTTTTTTTAAACATCTATCATCAAATAGGCCTGGATTTTATATCTACATATTACACTGTCTGTTTCATTTAAAAATGAAGAATTTTTAGTGTTCTGTTGATCAGTTACTGCTCTCCGATGGCACTTGATTGAGGAAATTTATCTACTGTAACAAATCCTGCTGCAGTTACAATGCCAGAAAGAACTACCTTGTATAATCCTTAGATAGGGCAGAGCAGAAGAACTTGGCTCCATTTGGGTTAAATCCAAGAAAGACAGTTGTTTCTACAAAGAAATGATTCAGTAAGATTAGACACGCAGGTGAGAGGACCCACATAGTTGAGTGCTTTGGAGGAGCCCTTATTCAGAAGCGTAAATTTAATATGGGAGAGAATTCCTGAAGTTGTTTGAGCACAAGTAAGAATGTTTAACTGCGCTGGTGTACATGGGCACTCGGTCAGGTACAGGAAGATTCCGGAGCTGTCATACCGTAGCCTGTCAGACCACCAAAGTGCTGTGCTTGCTCCTAAGAACCTGGTGGCTAGTTGCATTTTTATAAATAGGTGTTACTGAGAGGCAGAGTTTGACCTTCCCCGAGTATGGCAGTTAGTGTGAGCTGTGGTAGAGAACAGTCTAAAACTTACTCAGTCACTCAGACAGGTTTCTGTGAACAACAGGACTTGCCTGTTACCGTGGTTGACTGCAGGAAAGTGACTCAGATGGACAAGATACTACATGATTTAAGTTTCTGCATAAGAGCCAGAAGATAGATGCATTAGCTTTCATTAGACATTCATCTTACTCTTCCTTTCTGTGCGTATTGGCCATGCGTTCATGCTTTGAACTGAAATTGTTTTCATGAAATAAACAGCTTAAATTACAGTGTTTTAAAAGATTGCCTTTTTTTAAAAAAAGAAAACCGTATCCTGTGGGAATTGCAGTTCTGAGTGGGAAGGGGTATAACTGTTATCTCTATATACCCAACCTTCTTTACTAGAAAAGAGATATTGTCACAGATGCATAATTCTGCATTCTTAGATTTTACATCCTCAGGTATTGTTTCTGTTGTTTCCACAGCATTAGCAATGTAAACTATCATGTTCCTGGAAACTTGAGCATTCTGTATTTAACAAGCATAACAATTTTAAATTATGTTTTGAAAGTTCTACATCTAAATTAATTTTACCTAAGCAAAATGAAAGTAACATACCAGCTTTCTACTCCTTAAGCTAATAGAAAGGGAGCTTATGTACTTGTGTGGTTTTTGTTTTTTGTTTTAAGATTGCATTTTCTTGAAATTTACTGCTTTAGGGAAAAGTCTGTGCCTAAAAATACCATTTAACTAAATACTACCTGAAGAACTCTTGACATTGGCAGTAGTATATTATGACATGTGAGAAAGTCCTAGGGTGAAGTCTCTGCCAGCAAAAATCAAGGTTGTGAGGGAAGGAAGCAGAGAGGGAGGAATAATGTGGTTAATGTAGATGCTTTCTATGAGCCTGTACATCTTAATTTGAAAACTAGAAGAGGCTAAGTTGCCATCAGATCTTCAGAACAGCTACTTCCTTAGATCTGCTGTGCTTGTGAAATTTCGCCACCCTAGTGTTGCTTGTAGGCGAGAGCTCGCAGTCTATCTAAAACTCTTTCATTACATGCATTAGAATGTTCTTATACAGTGCATATATTGTGGGGCATCTGGTCAGACTGAAGGAGCTGTTGTTCAGTTGACTTATGACAACCTACAAAATACTTCACAAGAACATAGATACTAAATTAAGCAATATCTTAATACTATTTTTTAATAAATTTTGGAAAGCAACTATAAAAAGTCTATAACTTTTTACAAAGCAATCTTTGCGAAGGTCAGTTATTCCAGGGTAATCGGAAATTATATCTGTATGTTAACTTTAAAATAAATGTCTGAATCTGGACTAACTAGAAGACTAAAAAGGGTAAATGCACTTGCTTTCTATTGGTAGCACTGAATGCTATTGAAAGCCAGGAAGCTGGCATGGGAATTGCTGTGCTCATGCCTTAGTATGCAAAACTTTTTATTCCTTTTGTTTCAGAAGAGTCTATCTCCTGGCTTTAGAATTTTTTTGTTACTTCAGTGCTAAGTTGGTATTTTGAATGTAATTCTTTTTCTGGTCTAAATATGTTATAATTGAAACATCAGGTCCTGATGGATTGATGATGGAATATGTGCATTTTGTTATAGTTCTGTTGTAGACTGCACCTTTTGACATTAGTTTCTAACCTAGGGTTCTTTGTTTCTGATAACCTTAACATTCATAGGAAAACCAGTGGCCTACATGCCTTATGCTGAAGTGAAGCGAGCAATAGAACAGGAAGTGCAGGTGCAAAATACAGCAGCAAGGTCGGCATCACCATACAGGCTATCTCCAAGAGAAGTCAATAAAGCCTCTCCCCAGCCTGATATGAATGCAGCTCGCTACAGTGTTCCACCAGGTAAATATTTTGTTATGTATCATTGTGATTAGTAGTCTGCCTTTGGAAGCTGGACTTCTGCGACTTCATGTAGTGTAAAATTATTTTCTAAATGCTGTGTGCGCTAATGAAAGAAGGAAATAGATTGTTTTCTGTGTGTATATGTAAATAGGTACCTAGTTGTATTTTTCTGGTTCCAGTGAGGTGGTGTTTTTGTTTTTTATTTTTACACCAGCTGACTAATATGCATTTTATCAGCCAGATAGGGCTAGCATAGGAACAAAGTAATTAAGAGTTGTTTTAGCTTAATATAAATACTGTCATGTTCATGGGTGGCCTTTCTTACAAAGGGAGGAGTTGAGAAAAAGAGGGAGTTGCTACTATACTGACGGTAGTTTCTGAGTATAATTGCCCAATATTGTACTTTGAATATTTTATAAAACAATGCACAATTAACTTGGAGATGTTAATTCTGCAACTTGGATTATTGGCTTTTGCTTCAGAGCAGTCGTGCTAAGAGAAGACAGAATCAGGGAAGTTTAGATTAAATAGAACACGATTGAGTCAGATATGAAGAATAAAAATGTTCTTAAAAAACAGAAAAATAACAAAAAAATGAATGCACCCTCAATCGTTATATTAGAAACCTAGTTTTCAGAGTTTACAATTCTACGATGTAGCTTTTGCTGGGTTTTTTTGTATCTTGATGCAAGGTTAGATAGTCCCCATTTAATTTCTAAGCATAATATGTGTTTGGACACAATGAACTTCAGAGTTGTGAATGCAGCTATTTAGGTATTGGGTTTTTGTGGTGCAGTTCCTGATGGAAAGTGTCACATGAACCTACTGTTTTTGTTTTTCTTATCTGTGTATTGACTAGTAGTGCTGAAACAGAATGTAATGTTTAATACACTTTTTTGTTTCCCTCCAAGTTCTCCAGCCAGCTCCTCACCAAGTAATAACCAATATACCCGAAGGAGTCCGCCTTCCAACAACTAGACCCACCAGACCACCACCACCTCTCATTCCATCCTCCAAAACAAGTGTGCCATCAGAAAAACCTTCCTTCATCATGGGAGGCTCAATCTCACAAGTAAGATAATGTATTCTTTGAGACTCCACGTTTACTGGAGTCAGTTTTCTGCCCTTTCATCAGCCTTGAACCTCATGTACTCAGTGATGAATTTATAATACTAACATCTAAGAGCTATACCTGCCTCTTCTCAAAAGTCCAGGAATTACAGGTGCCTTATAAAAGAGAACAAGTTGCAGTCATTTATGTTTAGTAACATGGTTGAGTATGTTTGGTTTAGATGAACTGTATCTCTGAACTAACAGTGAGACAAGGCACTTGGTGTTCTGTGCTTTGATACTCTGCAGTGGTACTACCATAGCTTTTTAAGATAGGATCATAGTAAATTTACCATTCTGCTTTAAATATACATGAAAATCTTCATTTCAGAAACAAGTTTTTAAGATATTACACTTGTTGTTTCAGGGAACACCTGGCACTTATTTAACATCCCATAGTCAAGCTTCCTACACCCAAGAAACAGCAAAGCCATCAGTGGGTTCTATATCTCTCGGGCTGCCAAGGCAGCAGGAGTCAGCCAAATCTGGTAGGAAATAAAAAGCTGACATGAGCAATTTATATATACTATTTAATGACTCATAATTAAGGAAACAAACACCTCCTTTTTTTCTTCTTCCAAGTAGCTTCCATGCCCTATATCAAACAAGAAGAATTCTCTCCTAGAAGTCAGAATTCCCAACCTGAGGGACTCCTGGTCAGGGCGCAACATGAAGGTGTGGTTCGAGGTAAAGTCACACTATTAAAGTAAGAAACTATCAGAGCCTGATGAAAACGAGAGAATTAGGTTCTGTAGCCTAGACTGCTGAAGTGTCATTTTTAAGTATTAAATAGCTGATCTGGTCCTTCTTTTCTGAGATAGGTGT
This sequence comes from Rhea pennata, assembly GCF_028389875.1. Lineage (NCBI taxonomy): Eukaryota > Metazoa > Chordata > Aves > Rheiformes > Rheidae > Rhea > Rhea pennata. Next base: position 4,746,384 of record NC_084682.1, read on the forward strand.
ACAATGTGTATTTGTAACTAACTCCTCCTACCTGCATGTCTCAAGGCATGCCAAATTCAAAATTTAATTGTCCACTAGAGCATACACAAACAATACACATGAAATGTAGAAATGTATCAAAAAAAAGGAAACTAAATACTGCAGAGTGTTTCACATGCTATCTGTGAAATGATTTAACTGCATCAAATGCACATCATTAAAAAAAAAAAGTTTCTTTGTATTTTAGTATAAACTAACAGCTGTCATTATAGAGCATTCTTAATTATTTTGAGTACAGTAGCTACCTTGTGTGTGTGTATGTTTCAGGATGTCTTTTTATTTCCAACAGGTACCACAATACAGGAAGGAAGTATAACACGAGGAACTCCAACCAATAAAGTTTCTGTTGAGACCATGCCTTCTTTGAGAGGCTCCATTACTCAGGTATTTTCCCCCTTACTGAGAAGGTTGTAGCAAACAAGCGTATTTAAACTATTCCTGTGAACATGTTTACGTGTTTTAAAAAGTAAGTTAGTATCACAGAATAGGAACTGCCTCAAAAAAGATTTAAATACAATCTAGTAGTCAAATCCCACTATTACTGAAGTCAGCGTTACCAGGATTTCATCCTGACATATCTGAGTCTTGAAATTTTGTAACTAAAATCACTGGAGCCTTTAATATACCTGACTGAAGACTTAGGAGCAACTTCTGTGGAAAAGAGTAACACACCTAGTGCAAAAAATAAATCATAACCAGCCTTGCAAAGGTACTGTTTAAAGCCCAAAAGGTAAATTAAGCCCTTTTGTCTCCTTATCTTATAGGTACTACTCTTTTGGTTGGCCTCTAGTCTCTAGTTACAGGAGCAATTCCTTTCTCAGAAGGGAAGTCTCATGACTTTGGAGAGACATATAACCTAATGGCTTCATAAAGTAATGTAGTATATACCATCTCCTCCAAAATGGTATAATAGGGCAAATGTTCCAGGTCACAAAATGGTTTTGTGATATTGTACTTCCTATTCTTCTTCCTGAAGTATTTGTACAAGATGGAAGTGTATTGTTTACTAATCAGTTTACTAAAATTTACATTAAATCTCTATTATTAGAGGCAGAAATTCAAGCCGTACTGCTTGATAAATTACTTAGTTTTCTAGATCTAAAAGTGTGGGTTTTTTTCTCTCCTCCTCTGATCCCTGTTCTGTTGTGTAAGTATGCACATCCTAAATTGCATTTGATCTAAATGCAGGGTACACCGGCTCTGTCCCAGTCTGGCATAGCAGCTGATGCGTTGTTGAAAGGAACCATCACCAGACTAGCTACAGAAGACAGCAGCCCAGAAAAATGCCGAGAGGAAGCTGCAGCCAAAGGCCATGTTATTTATGAAGGCAAAAGTGGACATATTTTGTCTTACGATAGTGAGTATTTGTATATCCTACCTAATCAAAATCGAGAATACACTAGGTTCTGCTTTTGAAATCCATAGCTGAGGTATATCTTCCTCCAAGTCAATAGGTATAAACCTCAGTCACTGGGGTGCAGTCTGGGAGAAGCGTTGACCTACCTGTGTATTTTGAGAGGATAGGAATTAAAATGATCCAGAAATTGTGCCTGTTCTGAGTCTCCTGTACTGTATAGCTGAAATACAGTTAAACAGGTTAATTCCTGTGCCATTCATATCCAATTTGTCTAGGAATGGTTTTGTTTTGAGGGTTATGGAAATACTTAAATGTTCTACTTTGTATTGTATTGTAAAATGTTAATTTTGAACTTCAGTACAAATACTGATAAATAAATAACTTTTTGAATATTTTTTTTTAACCAACCACGAAGAACCTCCTTTGAGGTTTAATGTTTCAGTGTTATATTGAAGTTGTGTTGTTAAGGTATTAGAGTTTTCTGGTCAATTTTTTTTTTTCTTTTTTTCCTTCCCCTAATCATCCACATCCCTTAATCGCATTCTTATAAACTTTGGCAGCTATTAAAAATGTTCGTGAAGGAACAAGGAGTCCAAGAACTGCTCATGAAATTGGTTTAAAGAGAAGCTATGATACAATGGAAGGAAATATAAAACAAGGAATGTCAATGAGGGAGTCTCCAGTGTCTGCACCACTGGAAGGTAAAATAGCTGCTTCTAAGGTGTTGGTGTTGTGTATTTTATTAAAACCTTCTATGTTGGTGCAAGAGAGTTTAGATCTGTTTTCTAGGACAGACTAAAACAGAAATTAGATTTAAATGTTATCTTACTGACCAAATTCATGTAGTATCTCCAGCCTGCTTTTATTGCAGCAGTTATTACTGGAGTAGATACTAGTTTTCATTTTTCTTTTGGCAAAGTATGTTCCCATAATTGCAGGTAATTCAGCTCGCAATTATAAAATACATGTTAGCCCTACTGATAGGAGTAAGTGACTCCTCACAGTCGCATCTGGTTGTTGTAGGGCTCCAAAAACACCAAGTCCTACTTGCGTGGACTCCATGGACACATCCAGTCAGCTAAATACTGCTTCTCAGCTATGACAGAATAATGTTGTAAGTGATTGGTGTGATCTTGTGCATTTGCACAAGTGATCACTTAGCTTATGCCATGCAGAAGACTTGCACAGCTGTCATGTCCTGCTTTGTTTTGCTTTAGGGCATCCCTAGCATTATTTCCATTTAATATGCTATAATCAAACTAAGAATGGAAAGGTCAAGTCAGGCCATTAAATAACTTTCTGAATGTCTTTTGAAAATACAAATATCAAGAAAATATTTCTTTCCGAAATTCTCTCTGGAGTCTGTAGGAGAGGCTCTTGTTTCCTTGTTCCTAAAGAGCATTTTGCCCCATCTTTAATTAGCCGTGAAAGGCTGTTTCATGTATATCTTCATCAGATGGAATGATATGAGTTGGAGAAGTTTTTACACTGCTACCTTTAAGTTCCTGATGCATTTGATATACTTTCTTACTTATTTGACATAGAAGAAGCTGCTTTAATATAGCATATCAGTGTTTCATTGCTGACAGGTTTTCCTTCTGCAAACAGGAAAATTATATGTTCTTTGGGGTTTGATTTAGAATCTTATTATGATCTACAACTTCAGCTCTCTTCAGGTGATTCAGTCTTAATTTTGACCAAGTTGGTGATGTTGAGGTATATTTTGGATTGTTTTTTTAGTAACATGGTTACTGAACCATGTATACACACATGCACACATGCACGCACGCGTGCACACACACACACACACACACACACTCTTCTTTCAAGGAAACTGAAGCAGGGGGTTGGAGAAGCAGTGACTGCTTCTGGGAGAAGATTTAAGCTTAATTATAAAAATACAAGAATATCTTGTGTTTTATAAGCCTGCAGCAAAATAAAGAGCTTGAAAGGGTGTTTTTTGTTTTTTATTTGTTTGTTCTTTGGGATTTTTTGCCAGGATGATCTCTCTAACATGCTGATAAAATGTCAAGCATACTGTGACTATGCCCTCTTGGCACTAAGATGATGTAGATGGTATCTGGTGTTTGTGAGAAGGAGCACCCTTTTTGAACACTTATTCTTTAATTTTCTAAATTATGTTCATTTAATTTTAGGTTTAATATGCCGTGCACTACCTAGAGGCAGCCCACATGCTGAACTAAAAGAGAGAATAGTGTTGTCTGGCTCTATAATGCAAGGTAAAGATTTAGAAGGCAGGCTTTTACTGCATCTCAGCAGTCAGGATTTCTGAAATTGAAAGCTGTTGCTCACAGTTCTAGCTGTGTTAAAGGTAGAGACTATTAGATTTGTTTTAAGAGCATAAATTTTCTATGGGAAGCTTTCTGATATGTGATATACAAATTTCCTGTGTAGACTTTTTTTTTTTTTTTACCCTGTTGCAAAATAGGTTGCTGTTATTATGAATACTTGGTAATTGCAGTGTTTTTTTTAAATGAACACTAACAATTCCTTAGACAACTGAGATGTATGTTAATGCCTTTATCTCAGCATCTGAAGTAACTTGTGAGCCATTTAGTAGCTTGAATATTTGTTCAGTGGGGTTTTTAAAAGTTTTTCAAATACATTATAATAGGCTACAACAAATAAAAAAAATAGTAAAATAGTGTTTGTTAATACCAGTGATATGACTGACTCTTTCTTTCTTTCTTTCTATAAAAGGCACACCAAGAGCAACAGCTGAAAGTTTTGAAGAAGGCCTGAAATATCCTAAACAAATTAAAAGAGAGTCACCTCCCATAAGGACATTTGAAGGAGCCATTACTAAGGGGAAGCCATATGATGGAGTTACTACTATAAAAGAAATGGGTCGTTCTATCCATGAAATTCCAAGACAGGATCTATTGAGCCAAGAAAGTCGCAAGACTCCTGAAATGGTGCAGACAACTAGGCCAATCATAGAGGGCTCCATATCTCAGGTAAATATACAAAGTAGTACTGGACAGTCGCTTGAAAACTCAGTAGTGAATTGATTCAGGATGTTTGAATAATCAGAAGTGTTGGGGGGGGGGATTTTTTGTTTTGGTTTTGTATAGAAAACTACTAACTTGTAAAGTGTAAAACATTTTCTGCTTATTAGAAAAACCCTGACACTGCACGTGCAGGGGACATCCTTGCAAGCAAGTGATGGAGAGCTGACAAATAACAATGGCTAAGGTCCAGTTGTATTGTGTGGTGTAGTATTATAAAATCTGATAGAAGCAGTGAACTGTGGTAAAATCAAAATGATTTCTTGGTAGCAGGGGAACACTGGCGGTAGCCTTACCTGATCTTTTTCACCTTTGCAGGGTACACCCATAAAATATGAAAGCAATTCTGGCCAGTCTGCAATCAAACACAATGTAAAATCTTTAATCACTGGACCAAGCAAACTACCCCGTGGAATGCCTCAGCTGGAAATGGTGCCAGAAAACGTGAAGGTGGTGGAGCGAGGAAAATATGAAGATGTGAAGACCGGGGATGCAGTACGTTCCCGTCACACGTCAGTAGTCAGCTCTGGTCCCTCTGTTCTCAGGTCAACTCTTCATGAAACTCCTAAATCACAACTGAGCCCTGGGATTTATGATGATACCAATGCAAGAAGGACACCTGTGAACTATCAGAGTCCAATGTCCAGAAGTTCACCTATGATGAATAGAGTTAGCGAAGGTATGTTATCCCTATCCAGAGTGAGATAAGACTTTTGAATGTTTTATTTTTAAATTTATTTTTAAACTATTTTCTGTAAACTGTTTCACTTCATTTTTACTCTAAATGTTCTGCTCAATTTGGAGAGTGACTGGCAGGGATTTTAGAAGGCCCTAAGCTGTTGAATGAAATAAGAAAATGAAAATCTGCCATGTAGCATGGAAGTAGGAGGTGGTTCAGTCTCTGATTTGCATTTGATTCTGGATCACATTGAAAGTGTTCACAGAATCACAGAATGGCTGAGATTAGAAGGGACTTCTGGAGATCTAGTCCAACCCTTGTGCTCAAGCAGGGTGATCTAGAGGCAAATTGCACAGGATTGTGTCCAAGCATGTTTTGAATATCTCCAGGGACGGAAACTCCACAATCTCTCTGGGCAACCTGTTGACAGTGCTCTGACACTCTCACAGTAAAAATTTTTTTTCCTCATTTTCAGATGAGATTTCCTGTGTTGCAGTTTGTGCCTGTAACCTCTTGTCCTATTGCTTGGCACCACTGAAAATAGCCTGGCCCCACCCTCCTGACACCCTCACCTAAGATATTTGTATACATTGATAAGATCCCCTCTCAGTCTTCTCCAGGCTAAACAGGCCCAGCTCTCACCACCTTTCCTCATAGGGGATATGCTCCATCCCCTAATCATCTTTGTAGCCCTTCCCAAGACTCTCTTTAGTAGTTCCATGTCTCTCTTGTACTGGGGAGTCCAGAATTGGACACAGTACTCCAGATAAGGGCTCAGCAGGGCTGAGTAGAGGGGGAAGATCACCTCCCTTGACCTGCTGGCAACACTCTTCCAAATGTACCCCTAGTACTCACGTTGCCTACGAGCATAATGTTTTGAGGAAAGGTGCAATTAGTGACTGGTAGAGGTAACTAGATAAGGAAGATAGTATGATAAAGTGCAGGCCCAACCTAGCTAGCTAGATTTAAGATTTTTCATGAGGAAAAGTTTGTGGTATAAAATATTCTCTGGGATTTATTATAACAGATAGGAGGATCCACTAGAACCTTCCTTGGGAACTGGTTTGTACTTATACCTAAGTCTTCTATTGGAAATAAGTATTTTCTGAATTTGTCTTTTTCCTTGTTTTTGTTAGCTGGAATATCTTCTGGGAAGCCAGCAAATCACGAAAGGAAAAATACACTTACTCCGACACAGAGAGAAAGTGTGCCTGCAAAATCTCCAGTCCCAGGGGTTGATCCTGTAGTGACTCACAGTCCTTTTGACCCCCATCACAGAGGAGCCACTCCTGAAGTCTATAGGAGTCACCTCCCTCCTCATTTAGATCCTGCTATGCCATTTCACAGGGCTCTAGATCCTGGTAAATATGTGGTGTTTGTTTGCTTTATTTCTTTATCTATTTATTTATTTATTTTAGAATATGTACTTTGCACAGAAAAGAGGTCTGTTAAAAAGTGCAAGTATCAATGGATGGATATGATTTATAAAGGATTATATATACTGTTGTGGTTTGGTTTCACTTTGGTGAGGGTTTAATACCTAGCTATAAAACTTCTTAAATATTTTTATATAATACTGATAGATAGCTTCTGTTATTTTAAAAGTTCAGGCAGTATTTTGGAATAAGTATCTGTGAAATGTATTTAAAGCTTTCAGAAAAGCTGTACAAGGAAGGGCATGGAAAATGCTACAGAATGAAAGTATAATCAAGACCCTGCTGTTCAGGGCTGTGAGATACTCTCACTGGAGGTTATCTGATTATCTCTAGACTACCCTCAGATGATAGTAAATACACCAGGTTTACTTTTAACATATTGATCAATCCACCTCTTCAAGGTTTTCTAACCTTCTGTAGGTATTTCAGCATTCACTACATCAGAATTTCAGGATTTAAAATTTATCTAAGTCTTTTTTTTGTGACATGGATCTTCAGTTTGGATTCTTTAGCTTTTTCTGTCTATGTGCAGTGCATAAACACAAAAAAAAAAGTTAGTATGAAAATACTGGTTTCTTTCTTCCAAAGCTGGATAGAAAGAATTAGTAGCACTTTCCATTGAAACTAAAGAAACATCCTAAAGCTTTGGTTCTGTATCTCTAGTGCTGCTTGCTAGACATTCTTTTTCCTTCCTCATCCTCAGCTGCTGCTGCTTACCTGTTCCAAAGGCAGCTCTCACCCACGCCTGGCTACCCAAGTCAGTATCAGCTTTATGCAATGGAGAATACACGACAGACAATCTTAAATGACTACATTACCTCACAGCAGATGCAAGTCAATTTACGTCCAGATGTAACCAGAGGATTATCTCCTAGAGAGCAAACTTTAGCTCTCCCTTATGCCGGAGCAAGAGGTACATCTTTTTTTCTGATATTTTAAAGTGTATTTTGGCTATATGATTTGATGTGTTATTTTTTGCTTGTTTTTTATATATATGTATGCATATATGTGCATACACATGTGTATGTGTTTGTAAATAGTGGTCGTACATCTAACTGGCTTCTGCAGGTGTGAAGCAAAACTAGGTAATCAATATTGTTAGAATAAAGGGAAAGCTAAAACACTTACTTGTGTTCAAGAAGCAAGACTATTTTACATTTGTTTAAATTGATATTCAGGAGCATATTCTAACTCATCTTTGAACTTTAGAAAGGAGAGCTATGTTGAAATGAAAACTTCTTTAGAATGAAAATAAAAGCAGCAGCTAAAAGGGTAAGGTCTGTAGAAAATATTTTAGAGAGTCAGTAAATGAGTGTGACCTGTGTCAGGATGGGAAAAACCTGAATCAATCTGGACATCTGAAACACAGCAGTGGGAAGGAGCTATTAAAAGTAACAAGACATCTTTCAAAGTGTAAGTCTTCAAACAGAGAAAATTGAAGTCTTTAACTTAAATTTAACAGCACGAAGGACAAAAATTGAGGAACAGCTTACAAAGGCAAATGAACTAGTAACTTCAAACACACCAGATGCCAGAAACCTGCCACAGAAAGTTGAGAAATGACCAGAACTTAAAAGTAACGGTTTAGAAGATGAGGCCATTACAGAAAAACAGTGACTTCTTTGCAATTCTGCTCTTTGTTAAGAGACTTGAAGAGATTTCTGTGCTGATGTTTTTATTTATGGGACATGAGTTTGAAGAACTGTTCCACATTGCAATGTCAAGAGAAATCTTAGAACAAATCAGTAAGATGAATAGTTATGAGTCACTGGCATTACATGACATTCACCCAGAAGCTATGAACTTAGCAGAAAATAATCAAGCTACCAACTTGATTACTGGCTGTGATATGTCTGTCACTTAAATCTGTTTGATAGTTGTAGGTGGAATGGAAAGTAGCAAATGTTGATAAATTGCCTGCGAATAAAAATACACTAACATATAGATATACTGGGGAAGAATATCTGGCTGTCTGGCTTTTTAGGATAGATATAGGCTTTTGTCACTTTCAAATTTCCTTGGAGAGAATTGACCGAGCACCTGGATAAGAGTGTTTCGGTTGACGTGAGGTATTTAGTTTTCTGAGAAGTTTTGATAGTCTCAGACTCTTAGAGAAATAAAATAGTCTTGGGAATAAGATATAAGATACTGTAATCTTTTAATTGGTTGGAAAAGAAAGAAGTGGTTGGTTTTCGTAGTAGAGGAAGTTACACTGGAGCTCCAGTGGGACCTGTGCATTTTCACATTTCATTTCATTTTTTGAATGTAAGTGGCCTGGAAAAGGGGGTGAACACTGAGGTAATATCATTTTGGCATTTTGGCTATTTTTGGCAGAAGAGCTGAAGTGTGTTTTTGTCAAGGGCAATTAAATGGAGTGGTACAAATGCAAATTATCACTTAACATGTTCTTAAACTGCTGATTGGCAGTTGAGAGGTTGTCACCTGAGAGGTGGAATATAGTTCTAAACTTGTGTTATTCTTATATTCTTTCCATTAAGCGTTCAGTACTGACCATTATCAGAGAACAGAATATATACTGCATGGACGTTTGGTCTGTCCTTGAATGGTCATTCTTATGTATGTTGTCTCTTAACAGGAATTATTGACCTGAACAATATGGCTCCCACTATCTTAGTGCCTCATCCTGGAGGAACAAGCACACCGCCCATGGAGAGAATCACTTACATCCCCGGTACCCAGCTTACATTCCCTCCTAGGCCGTACAATCCTGCTTCTCTGTCACCAGGTATGAGCCAGTATCATTTGATGATGCCTCTAATCCTGTCATACAGAGAAAATTGACCATCTTTATTCAGCTGTCACTAATGTCATATTTTGATGTTTTCTCAGGTAATGCTATTTGTATGCACTTCTCACCTGGATAGCAAAGGTTTTGTTAATGATGTCCTTTATAGTTGCAGTAGCAGCTGAAGGAGCACTGACAAATTCAGAATTTGCCTCGATCTGTCAGGTCTTTTTAGTCATCTGATTATATGACCTCAGTAATCTGATATTACATGTGTTAAGGAATGGAATTTGGGTCTATAAGCTGGCTGCTTGAGAAGTTACTTGAGCTTTCCACTGTCTCGCTCTATGTTAAACTTTTGTCCTCTTAGGTAAGTGGATAGACTTGAGAGGAATTAAAATTTATTTGGAAAACTTGCTGTAAATGGATGGCAGAATATAATGGCAAGTGTTTACATCAAATTGTGCTAAACTTACAAGTATCTCTCTTTACTATTTCAAATATTTTATCTTCTGGACCTTCCAGGACACCCTACACATTTGGCAGCTTCTGCAGCTGCAAATGCTGAAAGAGAGCGGGAAAGGGAAAGGGAGAAGGAGCGGGAAAGAGAGAGGGAACGAGAGCGAGAACGGGAAAGAGAACGAGAGAGAGAGAGAATAGCTTCAGTTCCTGCTGAACTTTATCTTCGACCAGGTAATTGCATATTGCTGTATTTCAGTCTGCCTTGCTGTAGAAGTAATTGCTCATTTTCTATATCCATTGTTAGCAAAATGCAGCTTATTAACAACGTATTGCCCAGTATTGTTTGTGTTTAGTCTGCATTTGAGAGGTTTCTAACCTAGCAGTCCTGGTTATAATTGCAGCTTCAGCAAGTAGCATGCTTTTTGGTCATGTAGTACCTAGGGAATAGTGTGAATCCTTGTCATTGCTATCACAACTTGCATTTCATTTAGAGCCTTATGGAAAGAACAGTATCATTTAAAACTTTTACACTTACTGCCATATGTAGAGTGGTGGAGGCAACTGGAAAAGAGTATGGAGAAAGAGTCAGTGTTGACACATAATTCTACATTCTTATAAGAATGACTTATGCGATCCTATAATGTTCTCCATTTTCCGCCATCCCCTCTATGTTTTCTAGGTGCAGAGCAACCTGGCAGACCTGGCAGCCATGGATATGTTCGCTCTCCATCTCCATCAGTCAGAAGCCAGGAAAACATACTGCAGCAAAGGCCTAGTATTTTTCAAGGAACCAATGGGACAAGCGTAATCACACCTTTGGATCCTGCTGCTCAGCTCCGAATCATGTATGTTTCTTAAATTATTGTTGCAGAGACATCTGTTCTAATATCTGAGCTTAGGAAAAGATGCATTTAGTGTGAAGAAAATTATAAAAGATAAGGAGTTACCACTTTCTGATGGCTCATGAACTTAACAGAAGTGCTCTATTGCATTCTCACCCAGTCCAGTTTGAATAGAAATTAGTGTCACGGAAGCTTTGCTTAGTTGTACTCATGATCTGTCTCTAGTTTTTTTTTTATGTGATGTAATTCAGAATATTTGATATTTGCCAACAGGCAGCTTACCCCAGGAGCTCCCTCCATAACTCAAGGATTGCCTGCTTCCCGTTACAATACAGCAGCTGACGCCCTCGCAGCCCTAGTAGATGCTGCAGCCTCTGCTCCTCAGATGGAAGTTGCCAAAGTAAAGGAGAGCAAGCATGAAGGAACAAGGATAGAAGAGAATATGGGGCGCAGGTCAGCTGTGGTTACTGAGCAGCAGCAGATGGAACAGAAAACACTGGAGATAGAAAAGAGACATGTTCAGTGCCCATATACATCTGCAAATTTTTCCAGTGGCAAGTCCCAGGGTCAGTCTTCATCTGTAGTGTATTCAGAGGCTGGTAAAGAGAAAGGACCTCCTCCTAAATCCAGGTACGAGGAAGAGCTGAGAACTCGAGGAAAGACCACAATTACTGCTGCTAACTTCATAGATGTGATCATCACTCGACAGATTGCTTCAGACAAGGATGCACGAGACAGGGGCTCTCAGAGTTCCGATTCTTCCAGTAGTTGTATGTATCTTACTGTCAACTACTTTACTATCTTGTCTTAGCCTTTTAGGGAGATAATAGGCTGTGAAATGATTCTGAAGTTTAATGATAAATTACTCAGCTCTGCACAGTGGTGGTGCTTCATAGGCAAATACAGCTTTTGCATATAGTAACTGAAGATTCTTGCAAAAGCAAACAAGTATGATTTATCTAAATTGAGATTCCATGCTGTATCTTGAAATGCAGGATAATAAAGCTAACCCTATTAGAGGTCATGAGACCTTTCCAAATTATTGGGTTTACATGGCAGTACTGTTCCATGGAAATAATTTTTTGTTTCACCATGTTTGTCATGAGAGAAGTGTTTTGACTTTCACTAGTGTGATTTTAATGAAAGCATTAGCATGGGTATGTATAAACAACAAAAACCTTCTGGGATATTTACAGTTTGTTCCATAACCTCTTGTTGATATTCAGTATCTTCCCACCGGTATGAAGCTCCTGGAGATGCCATTGAGGTGATTAGCCCTGCAAATTCTCCTGTACCTACTCAAGAAAAGCTGCAGCCCTATCAGCAAGAGGCACCCAAACCAAGCCAGGCAGAAAGTAAGCTTGTCTGCATATGTAAACACTCTAATCATTATCTTGCACATATTTATCAGCTCCATGAACTCAAAATAAACTACATCAACAGTTTTTATATCACTGCTTGCCACACTCTTGACTTCTGAGAAACTTCTGTTGAAATATGTTGTTACAGTGGTCTTTGGAATAACTTGTGCAAGTGCATTAGAACTGACACTTGACATTGAATAGAGCTCTTTTACATTACAGTCTAGCTAACTTAAGAAATTTATTTTCAAGGATATGTGCTTTAAAATTACTGTGTATTGATGTTGATGCCTATGTTTTTTATCAATTGGAAAAGCTCAAAACTATTACAGTAGAGTTTGCTGATGAGAAATGAGGCAAATTTCTACTGTATTATGAAATAAAACTCTGGTTTTCTATCTTAAATTAAGAGCCTTAAGGTATAGGGAAAAGGTGGTAATCACGCAGAATACCTAAAATCTAATGCAGAAACACCTCTTTGAAGGTTATATGCTCACAAATTTTAAACCTTGAAGCTTCAGTAATACTATATCTTAATAGGTTGATCTTTATTCCTCCAACTAGGTGACCCAAACAGGCAATATGAGGGGTCAATTCACCGCTACAGGACACAACAGGAACCTCCTTCACCTCAACAACCTCCACCTCCTTCCTCTCAAGCAGAAGGGATGGGACATGTGCCTAGGACCCATCGACTAATCACCCTTGCTGACCACATATGTGTAGGTTTATTTGCATGCATCTTTTCAGACTTTAAAAGTTGTGTTTTCATTATGAAAACACATTCTAGAATATTAGTAAAAATAATTGCAGGTTTAGTTCTGAGTGTGTTATAAATAGTATTGTATCTGAACTTTAAAATTGTCTCATTTGTTGAAATTAGTCTCATTTTCATCTAGTCTGTGAATAAGTACACTCTGGCTAATGTCTGACCAAGGTGTCTTTTTCTTTTCTTTTTCTTTTTTTGCCACAATCAGCAAATTATTACACAAGACTTTGCTAGAAACCAAGCAGCTTCTCAGGCTTCCTTGCAGCCTCCCACCAGTACATTCCAGAATTCCACCCCTGCTCCAACGCCTGTTTCTACCCGGGCAAAGACGTCAAACCGCTACAGCCCTGAGTCGCAGTCACAGTCTGTCCACCATCAACGGCCAGGTGCTAGAGTGTCACCTGAAAATCTCTCCGACAAGTCCAGAGGAAGGTAATGTTTGTAATCAGTTCAACCCCAAATTTAATGCCCTAGTAAGGTTTTTACGAAAATTAGCATGATAATATTTAGATTGGGATGAGAGCTGTCTTTTAATCTCTTTTTAGAAGCCTCAAGTCAATACCTGTCTTGTATTCTTTTTGACAATTGTTTGGACGCAAACACAGTGTATAACCACGTTCCCTTCACCGCTGATGTTTAATTCCTGATCATTAGAGGAGTTAAGGTGTTTGTTTAATCACCTAGAACTAATCAGAATCATTATGGATAATTCAAAGTCATGTTTTTGAGATCACCAAGAATATTAAAGCATGTTAGATATAATTTGAATGCATAGATATTAATGTAAGATAAAAATAGAAGATATAATTTCTAAGAAATAAATTGAATGGAATTACATGCAGTAAGAGTACTTGTCTGTCTCTGAACTATGAATGTAGACCTGGAAAATCTCCAGAGAGAAGCCATGTCTCTTCAGAGCCCTATGAGCCAATCTCGCCACCTCAGGTTCCAGCTGTACATGAGAAACAGGACAATGTTCTACTGCTTTCCCAAAGAACTGAGCCTACTGAACAGAGGTATGTGTAAAAATGAGTTTTAAAAACATTATTCTGGATCTTGGGCTGCAAACAGTATCTAATCTCTGAAGTGGAGCTTTATGTTCTTATGAAAAAATAATACTTAAAGTGTTTTTTCCCCTCTGGTACTGCAGGCAAGTTATTTAATCACTGCTGATCCTTTTGCAGTAGCATTCAAAATTTTGTAGTTGAGACATGCTTTGAGAGGCCAGAGTGAAACCTCTTATGTTCATGTTCTGTCTTAGGTTTCTTACTGCAAGCAGCATGTTTAATGTAATATCTGACTGAAAACATTATAGCAAAAACCCCTCACAGGTTCTACAAAACTGGAGTGTTCTGTGAGAAAGGTTGTCTCCTCTTTGCACTTCTTTTGTTTTTAAAAAAATCCAGGCTTGTCTTGCTTTTGTGGCACCCTGGATACTGTTCAACTGCCTGGTAAAGTGTGAAGGAACCCAGGCTTGCAACACACATGACTCTAGAGTAGCTTGTCACATTAAATGTCAGTAAACTAAGGGGCTTTATTTCCAGCAGGTGGGACGGTGGGGCGTCAAGAGGTCCATCTGTCCCTATTTCCCAGGGTTACTTGTCAGTCTGCCAGATCTGGAACAGAAGACTACACAGGATCCCTGGCAGACTGCATCGGTGCTAGTTCTCCAAATGTCTGGCAACCGCACACTGAAATGGATGCTTCTGTCATTTGCCCAGCTCCCTGCTGCAGAAGGAATAGCAGCCAGCACACCCACCATGCACTTTAAAAAAGTGGTTTAACAATTAACTAGAAACAAATTTTAGCTTGAACAAAACTTCTTTAGAAATATATTATCCTTTTCTAAAATAGAGACAAAAAGTGACAGTCTGGGAACTGGACCCTTAAGAAGTATCTGCTGAGAATTATTCAAAGTTCATGCTGGTAAAAATTTGATTTTTTTTTTTTTTTTTTTTTTTGTCTGCAGTTGAAGGCAGGGTTCTTGCAGTCCTTGATGGATATTAACTAGATGGCAATAAATTTTCAAGAATGTGCAGGAGGAATTGCTATTTTTGAAATTTTAAGAACTTTAGTTCTAGGAAACCAGAGTCTTTTTTTAGTTTATTTTTAGATGGTTTTTAAGTTTCAATTTCTTGAAATTGAAAGCTGATTTTGCCACCTTTCTTCCTCTTAAGTAAACTCAAGTATTCTAGGCACCACAGTGAATATAACTTACAGTTTTACAGTTGATCATTTTTGTTTGTTTTGAAACTGTACAGTCTGTTTCTGACTGGTTTTAATCAGGTGCTTAGCTTAGATTATCCCCTGAATTTTTTTATGCTTTGGGTTTTTGTGGGGTTAAATTCCATAATTGGAATTCTAGTACTTTTATCAACTTTATAAACAGCTTTAAAATATCCATATTTTAAGACACAGAGATGAAATGCATGTCGTCTTAGTTTGACATTTACTTTAGCAGGTTTTTTGTACCTTAATATGACAGAAATTATGGACAGAAAGTGTGCCAGCTA
Source organism: Rhea pennata (assembly GCF_028389875.1). Classification (NCBI taxonomy): domain Eukaryota; kingdom Metazoa; phylum Chordata; class Aves; order Rheiformes; family Rheidae; genus Rhea; species Rhea pennata. The sequence continues at coordinate 4,761,617 of NC_084682.1, forward strand.
CTATGTATGTAAAATTGATAAGGAGTGTGAAATACTGAACATGGATCCTGGTCTGAGTTTGTGGTATAGAACAAGGATGGCTAATTGGCAGCCCTCGAGCCAAATCCCAGACTATATGGCTATTTTTATCTGCTTTCCAAGAATGCCTGAAATAGCTTATTTGTTAGGACCATATGGGACAGATTTGGTTAGCAGAATAAGAAGAAATACGTCCTTTCTGGTGGCATACTGGGGACAAAAATGAGAGGAGAATTAAAAGGGTTGGAATTTTGTACGGAGGTGGGAGCAGCCAGGATGAGTGTTTGGGCTTTTGGCTTAAATGTTTAGTGACATGCTGACTTTCAGTGAAAATTTTATCCAGCATGCAGGTTGCAGGGCAGAAAGAGATACCTGAGGTGATTCATGTGAGCACTGTCTCTGTACCATTCTTCAGCATGGACTATAACACTGTCACTTTTTCTGTGAGCTATCACACCTTTATACATTTCTTGGATAAATCAGATGTCTCTGGAGAGTCATGTGTTGGTCTAGTCCCCAAGCAACAGGCTGAGGGAAAAGCAGCCTTAACATGTATGAAAGGTAGCTGTTTCTGCCTGACTGCTTTTAGAAAGATTGAAACATATACCTTGAAAAATGTTCTCTGACACATGTTGGTCTTGGCAGGACTGACTCTCGCTCTCCAGGTAGTATAAGCTACCTGCCTTCGTTTTTCACCAAACTTGAGAACACTTCACCAATGGTGAAATCCAAGAAACAGGAGATATTTCGAAAGCTGAACTCATCTGGTGGAGGTGACTCTGACATGGGTATGCAGAACTTGCCTTTTCACTGTATTTTTCCAACTTAAACTTCATGTGACTGCCATTCACAAATGTCCTAACCTGTTTCAAAAAACATATGAATGAACATAAATGTATGAATATAAAAACATATATTATTAATAACTGAACACCTGAACTTTGTTAGAACTTTTTTTGCTGGTCTATATGGGACTTTGTCACACACAAGCTTTTTGACCTTTGAGAGGTGGAGATGGCTTCTGAAAACTGTGGGAAAAACACATAATTAAAAAAAAAAAAAAGATATTTGTTGAAACCTGAAATTATTCTATTTGCTTTGTGTCTGTAGTTTGCTTTATTTCAGTATTAACTATTATGTGTTTTCTTTTTGGAAAAATGTTTTGCAAACTTAAGAATTTGGGGGTGGTTTTATCTTTATGGCCATTGAAATGACATATTTTGAATATTTCATTGTAGTTTCAGTAATAGACATGATATGGTAGAATATTATACTAGAACTATATTTTGTTTCTGTTATGAAACTTCAACATAAATTTGCAGCAATATTAGGAGTAGCAAGAGTTTAAGCTATTTGTGACCTCAATACCTAATCAAAAGTATTTCTTTGAAAGTGAATGCCCTTGCGATAAGCAGCAAATTAATTTCACAGAATTTTAATTCACTTTAGTGAAGTGTATTTTGTAGGCTGGTCTGTTTTACTGATAAAATGAGTGCTTTTACATGGATCTCAATGTCTGCTTCACAGATTTTTTGGTAACATGATTGGGCTGAGTCACTAGCATCTTATTTCTGCACATCAGATGCATTTCTTATTCTGAGAGAACATAGCTGCATCAGTAAGGGTTGCAGTATCTGTTTTACTGGGTCCCTATTGTGTGCATGATAGATTTTGCTGTGAATGTTTGTGTTTGGCACACACATACACACACACACACACACACACATTTTCCATTGTTACCAGTAATCTTTTCATTTATGTCTTGAATTCACTATTATGGCTGAAAATCTTTTATTCTCTAATTGTTCTGGACAAAATCTGGATAATGGGTTTTTGTAGCCACTCCAAAGTTGTCACTTAATATTTGAATACAAGTTTTATCCATTAAAATACATCAGCCAGTCAAATGCAGCTTTGCATTTTAAAGTTACATAGAAGATTGTGAAAAATCAAAGTCAGTCTGTTTCCTGAAGTAACATCTTCAAAGGAAGGCTAGCCATGATTACATAAGATACTAAGTATACTCCAGTATAGATTCATTTTCCTGAGAAGACCTAGACACACATTCATCTTATAATGCTGAGAAAGTCAAAACAGAATATTGAAATAGGTCAAAGTAATTATACCGTGTGCATTAGAACTCTTGTAGTGATCTTTAGCACTGGAAAACTCACTTACATATTGTGTTTTAATTGCAGCAGCCGCTCAGCCAGGAACTGAAATATTCAATTTGCCAGCAGTCACTACCTCAGGTAAGTTCTTTCAGTAAAAGAAATAATAAGCTTCAGAGAAGGTAAACCGATATAGTATCTTTCATTTATGTGCTTTTGAAGTCCAGTAAATGAGGAAGGTGATGTAAAATTAAGAGCAACGTACTCCGTGAAGAAAATGTTTTCTGTGTCATAGGGAAAAATTAAATGACCAAAGGAAATTTCAGAAAATATTTAAATGGGAACTTAGGCAAGAATGTTTTATTTTTGCGTGCTTTGCAAATCTTACACAAAGGCAGAAATCAAGAAATTTTTTAGAGTCTCACTTAAACAGAATTTAAATACGGAGCAACTAAACAAAAGTTGAGCTTAGTTCGTCAAATATATTATATTCTGTAAATCAGAATACTTAAAACAGTTGTTTTTGCAATAAATTTAAAAAACAACTTTGAGAAAATTGACCACAAGCCATATGTTACTATGCTAAAGAGGCAAGTGAGGCAGAGAATTGAACTAAAGTATGGGAGATGAGAACTACTAAATCTGAAACTGAATAGTATCACAGATTGCCTTTACATGACTTTGGCTAGTTACTGTCCCTTTTGATATAGTGCTTTTGTGTTTTAAATGGAGAAAGTACTGATTTCCATCCATTCAGATGGAAGTTCAAGCTTTTGGCATAAGCATTTGCCACATACACTTTATAAAACAAATCAGGATGTTCTGTATCTGTATGTTCCAGTATCTTCATCTCTTAAAACTGAGGAATAGCTGCAGATTTGACTTAATGCTCTATCACAATCAGCATGCTCAGCTTCCTTTGCCTTTTTTTTTTCTTTCCCCCCTTCCCACCCCCCCCCCTTTTTTTAACATGTAAAACAGTCTCTTGCAAAGAATCTGACGTTTAGTGGTGCTACTGGTATAGCTCCTCTGTATTTGCTGGCCTGTCTAACTTGTAGCTGTTGTGAACTGCTTTGGAGCATGTAGCTTTGCATTAAAAAACTCATTTTTTTTCCATCCTTCTGCTTCTCTAAAACTTTCTCCCATATCCCTTTGTAATTTCTCTGAGATGTGTTTTCCCTCCCCTTCCACCTTTCCTTGTATGTTTTCTTTTATCTCCCAGGTGCAGTCAGTTCTAGGGGTCATTCCTTTGCAGATCCTGCCAGTAATCTGGGTCTGGAAGACATTATTAGGAAAGCATTGATGGGAAACTTTGATGACAAGAGCGAGGATCATGGAGTTGTAATGCCACAGGCTATTGGGGTAGCACCTGGCAGTTCCAGTGCTGCAGTATCAGCAAATAATGAGACGCGTCGAGAAGAAGCTAATCCATCACCAAATTCAGGTGAGGTATTACAGCTCTTAAATCCTTCATGGTCTTGAACAAAAATAAATGAAGGGTATGAATTCACTGTCACTGAAAGTAAGTATCTGTCCTCTGGAAGTGGCAGAGATGGTGTTTTTGTTCCCTTTGGTCCTTCTGGCTTTCAAAATGGTGCTGATGACTTCAGGAGCATTGAGCAGTGTTTCTGGGAGAATGACAGCACTGACAGAATGGGGAAGAGGGTAAGAGTGTAGCTGATACCTGCAACATCCCAGACGCAGATGTGTTACTTTATCTATAAGGAATATGAGACAGTGGGAACTAACTTGAATTGAAAAATCAGCTCCCTTCCTAAAAAGGGAAATATAACTCTGTCATGGTTTAAAAAAAAAAAATTTGCTAGCAGTTATGTTTAAGAGACTAACCTCTACAATCATTAATGGTAGTACATTTTAAAACTCCTATTTGCTCCTAAGTGATACTAAGTTTATAACTACAGATGCTAAAGTTCAGTGTAACGTCTTTGGAAAATTTGTCCCTTCTATTTCCAGGAGGGGGAGTCAGCAAGCAGAAGCTAATTGGCAAGTCAAATAGTAGAAAGTCTAAGTCTCCGATTCCTGGACAGGGATATATAGGAACTGAAAGACCTTCCTCTGTCTCATCTGTACATTCAGAAGGAGACTATCACAGACAGACTCCAGTATGGGCCTGGGAAGATAGACCCTCATCAACAGGTGAGATATGGGAGTTTTCTTTCAAACTAACAAACTACATGAGATATTATATTGAAATGTAAGATGTGAACATATTATAATACTGCTACATGGGTCAAAAGATCACAGCAAATAGGTCTGTGATGTAAGGGTTTTTCTGAAATGGACATTGTTTTCTGCTAGATGTCACAACCAGCGCAGACCAGTTGGGGTTTATTGCTGATTTAACATATAGGTCTCTAATAATCCATTAGAATGGCTCATGTTTTTGACTTGGAGAAACTATCTTTAATTCAGGGTCAACACAGTTCCCTTACAACCCGTTGACGATGCGGATGCTGAGCAGTACGCCGCCAACATCAATTGCATGTGCCCCACCGTCCATGAGCCAAGCAACCACTCACCAACAGAACAGGATATGGGAGCGAGAACCTGCACCACTGCTTTCAGCACAATATGAGACTCTGTCTGACAGTGATGACTGAACTATGCAGATTTTTTTTAATTTGCGGGTCAAAAGAAAAATCTATTTTTGACTTGTGCCCAGAGAGACTTTCCAAGAGAGCAAGGGCCACACAATGAAGAATTAATGGAGAGTCCATTAAACGCCTTCTGCACAGGCTATGTGTTGGAGGATTTTGATCGAGGAGGTTGACTTACTAAAGATAAATATGTAAAGAATTTTTAAAAATGTGGACTATTCCTGTTCTACACCTATTTGTAAAGAAAACCATAATGTCTTTAAATCATTCTTCTGTAAATAGAGAGTACTTTTGCAGTGTTTTTTCCCTTGCTATAGTATCTGGTGTACTTATGTTCAAATCATTGCCTAAACTTTGGGGGTCATTTTGTAATTTTTTTTAAGGCATTTTCTCCAGTGTAGAGTACTCTTCATAAATCTAGCCCCCCCTACCAGCCCAGCCCAGCCTAACCTAAACATAACCTTAGCCTCCCAAACAACCTAGTTCATTTCCCATTTAATGCCATGCCACTTCTTGAAGACATTGTGCTTTTCTGTATTTTTTTCCCTAGACACATTTTCTCAGTGGTGTACAATCTCTTGTGAAAATGTTGATTTTTAAGACTGACCCCTTAATGAATTCTGTACATTAATATAGTCCAGTTTGCTGGAATAAGATGGTATATTTCTTTGAATTTTAAATTCTGCCACATTGTAAATTTTCAGTGCAGTTGGTTTTATTTAGCAACACTGCAGAAATATTATTGCATGGGTATGTTATGGTTCATTTTAAAAAGGATAAAAACACAAAAAGATCAGCTTCTGGAGGCATACCTCACTGTTATGCACACTGGGAATTTTAACTGTGCCCCAAAAAGACTTAAGTGTTTTCTGCATTGTATGCAGTTGAAACGGGCTACCTAAATTTTACTGTCATATTTAACCACAGCAAATGGCTTATCTGAACAGAGGCTCTGGGTAGGTTGATAAATCCTTTAAGAAGAAAAATCTCTACATCCTGAGTTTAAATAAAACAACCTGCTTTTACAGAATAATTGAACAACACGAGTCAGCTACTTGGCTTCTGTTACAACTAGTTTGAAAAAGGTACTGTGATTTTTACCTTCAGTCTACTTTTAAAGTCTTTATGTAAAAATTGTTTTAAAGCATGTGTTCCCATCTCAATCCCTGTCTTTATAAGCAAGTTTATGGTGGAAGTCCATACAAATGCTTGGCTTTAACTCCTGAAGTATGCAATACTTATTAGGGTGAGGGTTTTTTTTTTTTTTTTTTAAATTGTATATGGTACTAGAAGAGAGTCTCTCTAATCATTCATCTATCAATGCCTGCTATGATATGCTTATAGCTCATGTATATGTGCATCTGATTGAGTGATATCACTCAGTCTTTTGACATCCATCTTCAAGATCATCTGACTTTTTGCTACATTGTCCTCAGGAAAGTGAATTTAAATCTGAGGTAGAATACAGATTCACAGATAGCACTGACAGGGGTGGGAGGGGTCCTCGTCAGATAACAAACTGCTTCTGCATCTAATGAGCACAGTCTTTGCCTTAGGAAGTTATTTGCCAGTCAAAATATTTCATATTTATCACTGTATTTGCAATTCATTAGGTGGAAGGTAAATGAGTCCATACAAGTTCTATTCCTCATGGAAGGACTGTAATGGTCTAATTCCAAACAGGAAGGAGTACAGAGTTACCTATCAATAGCAAATTTACTTTTGAGTATTTTAGGAAAAAAGATCTTGTTTGGCCTAGGTGTGGGGAAGAAAAGTTGCAAGGAAACTTATTTGAAAACATGATCGTGTGTTGCAAATACAGAATTATTTTGCTACTTTGTTTAAACATAGCATCACAGTCTTAATCTCCTTGCAGTCTTTCTCAAAGACTTTCTCACCCTCTGCTCCTTTAATTCTTCTGGCTAAAATTAGTGAATTCTTCATCGTGTTTGTAGACCTGTGCCCTTCTTTTAATCCCTGTCCCCCCAGCAACAAATACTGGAAAACAAGTTCATCTGCCCCTTTTTGCGGATTTAAATTTGTAGTGGAGAGCTGAATTCCATTCTATAATTCACTTGTTCTCATTTTCTTAGTATAACAAATACACCATAAAAGAAAGATGTACAGGCCTTTGCAAACTGTACAGTAAGCACAGCATGTTCATTGCAAAGCTTACATAATGTATATTCATTTATTGCTGCTGCAGCAGTGAGATATCCAGAGTAGGATAGTCACTTCTCCTAAACCATAGCTTCAGTGGCATTTGCACCTAAGATGTTGCTGCTTTTCTTGTTTGTGATCCGAATTCTAACTTCTTCCATGTAAAAACCTCTCCAGAGCCTAAGGTTTATCATAATTCCAGTAGCCTTCAAAAATGGAATTACATCTGACCTGTTTCAAACAGGAAGGTGTTCATAAATCATGTTTACAAAATGTAGTTTACTACAACTTTAACTGATTTCTGATCAGTGCTTTCATAATGCTTTCATCTTGATATGTTTCGTGATTCTGATATGAAATCATTTAAGACTTGAAAAACCCATGCATCGTAACTCAACTTTTTTTCCACACAATGTCTTCAGTAGACAGTGACTTCTGGATTCAGACCAATCAATAAAAGGGGATCAGTTCTCCATTTGCTTTTCCTGTGTCTCCCTCTTGTTTTGCAGCATCAAGCTATGTTTGTGAGAACAAGCACAATGCTTCCCTTAGGGAATGCTGCAGGGTTCCCAATTAACCTTACTGAATTATCTATAAGGTCTGCCACTAAAACAAGGACACCTTCCCCCTGCCCTGCACTTTAAAAAGGCTTGGCTTGAATGCATTAGGGCCTTCCTGTTGATGCAAGTTGCCTGTAACAGCCACATTTTTACTTCCTAGCTTGCAGAAACCAGACCAATATGTGACAGAGTTTTCAGCTTCAATGAACATCAACTCTAGAAAACCTGTATCTAGAAAACCACCTCTTCTTAGTTCAAAATCAAACAAAGCTGAAGCTGCTAATGATACTGTAAATAAACTTAATGGTGATGCAATTAGCATTAAGGTCATACCAAACAGCTGAACCCCTCTTCAAATGAGAAGATAACTGATGCTTGCTTAGGGACAGATTTGATAACTTCTGGTTGAATTACCCTTTGTCTTTAACATTACACTTCCCTGCAGGGCAAAACTGAAAGGTTCTGTTCTATAAGCAGGCTGTTCATGCAAAATGCAGGTGAAGACATGACATTACTGACAGTTTGTGACCTACCCTCTTTTGCAGCAAGAAGCCTCAGCATTCTAGCAATGGCAGGTGGCAACCTACCCCAGAAAGGAGGAAAGCTTTAGCATTTAGTACACTCTGGCTGGGATAAGGTAACAGTGTTCAATTTCTGACAGAGCAGCACTGTCTTGGTAACAGCCTGATCCCTCCTTTGAGCTATGTTCTATCTTTGGATGCTAAAATGATTTAAAGACAAGCACGTGATCTTCAGGCAACGTCTTTTAAGAGCGTGGAACTAGAGCTCTGGTATAGTACTGATACAATCTAGGAATTATCTATTGAAGTAATACATAAAAAACTGTAGCACTTACTGAGTACACCCTGTTAAACCAGCCGCCACATAAAGAACAACACAATCCCACCCTTAGTTTGTATCTAAATTCCTTAATCTGAAACTTCAGTCAGTGATACCTAATGGTAGGGTGTGTATATTTTTTTTAATGACTTGGCTTTATAGTTTTGAAACTGAATGGTTTTATGATCAGTCAGGAATAGTAAACGAAAATCTTGCTGCAAGAATTGATTCCAGGCTAGAGTTCCACTGTGCTGACAGGCAAGACTTAGTTTATTCACTAGCACAGAGGCTCATTTTAACCATGGATGACATCACAAATTTAAATTCACATACAGTAAAGATTTCACAATTGTATTTTGGGCCAAATAGGCAGTAGCAGCATTTCTTGTTAAGTAGTCTAAATTCCTCACTGCTGCTTCCCCTGACAATTGCACCAAACTTGTCCCAGCCTGCTAGAATTGACCCACCCTTGCTGCTGTCAGCCACTTCAAGCTTGGACTCTTTGGCCAAACTCATTTGGAGCCCTTTCTCCTCTTGGCCAGCTCAGCTAGTTCTTCCTGGATGTGCTGGACAGAAGCAGTATCTCCCTTCTGTTCTGCCTGCTTCAGAGCTTCTTTGTACACTTGCTTTGCTTGCAGAAAGTCTTCTGTAGCAAGAGGAAAGGTTGCATGGCTAGCCAGTTGCATCATTTTTCAGAGTACCCTCCTGAAGCTGACCACACAAAGGAATACTGGAACACTTCAGGAACTAGGGAAGTTCAGAAAATACTCAACGCAGGGTGTCAACTATGAAAGCTAAACAGCAGCAGCAATGACAGGACAAGCTGCTGCTCCAGCATTAAGATCTCATTGAAACAATGAAGTCTCAAGCAGTATACTAAGTCCTTTTGGAACCAGCTACTGCACATATAGTCCTCTGGGACATGACAAGGGAAACTAGATCTCCTGACAATGTTCTGGCTGAGTCAGAGGCGTGAAGAACTGTAGCACTTAATGAGTACACCCTGTTATACCAGCCACCACATAAAGAGTAACACGATTCCAGCCTTAGCTTGAATCCAAATTCCTTAATCTGAAATCTAAGTTAGTGATATCTAATGGTAGGGTGTACCCTTTTCCATGACTTGGCTTTATAGCTGGCAGTATGGTACTGCACTTTACCCTAGAAAGGATCCTTCACCAGCTGAATTCAGTTTAAATACAACACTGTTTGCCTACATCAGGTCAACACAGACCTACTGCTTCAACTAAAAATAGCAAGAGCAAAAACACCACTCTAGAATTCAAGTCTGATACAGGAATCAGCCATCAGCACATACACAATGCAGTGGGCTAGATGTTTAGTTACCTTTGTGCATCAGAATTGCTGCCAGGTTATTCAGCACCATGTGCTCCTCAGGGTGTTGTGTTTCCTTTGCCAGCTCAGCTGCCCTCCTCACATAGGAGTATGCCTCATCATAGCGCCCCTGAGCATCCAGTACAGTTGCTAAGTCATTCAGCAGGACCACAGTCTGCAGCAGGACAGAAAAGGAAGCCTCAGATTCTGAGATACACTGGGGTAATGGGAGCAGTACATTTATACCACTATCACACTAGTAAAAGTATTTCCAAAGAAGCTTTAGGTAAGGAAGTACCTTATATATCAGCATGCTACATGCTCATTCTTCTCAGCAGGAAAACAATCTAATTTAGTACTGCATATGTTCAGTGCCATCAGTTGCTTTTAATGCTACCTTAGTTTTCCAAAAGATCAGTTAGCCTTTCTTTTCTTGCTAGTCTACTGCTCTACACTTCACCTGTGGATGAGTCTCTCCCTGAACATCACTTGATATCTGCAGAGCCTTCTCATACATTTTTTGGGCCACTGGGAGCTGGTTAATGCTTAGGAGATACCGAGCATAGCCATCTAGGCTCATTCCCAGCAAGAGACGGGTGTTGGCTTTTTCTTCAGCTGTGAATAGAAAGAAAAGAGTGAAAGTGATCACTTCCTCAAGATCAAGCACAAGCCTATACTGTGTATGTACGGGAAACTCAAGCAGTGTGCAAGCTGTGGATTGACAGGAAGATGGTAATTGGGCAACGTGGAAAGCAACAGCAAGGACACAGGGGAAAGACAAAAAAGTCTTTGGCAGGCAAGGCAGCACCACCCACAAGCACTCAAGGAAGTTCCACCTGGTAAGACATCCTCAGGCAAGTCCTTTTGCTTGGCAATCTTCTCCTCTAAGGTCAGGATGCAGAACTCATAGCCAGCCAGGGCTAATTTGTGCCTGCAAAGTGCAATAACTTAGCAAAGCAAGGTTCCCTCCATCCCTGAGCAGAGAGATGTTAGTACCTTTGTTTCCTCATCCTCAACGGCCCATAAGACAACCCTTTCTCTCAACACTCCCTCCATGATCATGGCCTAGATCTATTCCTGACCAAGGGCAAAGGGATCCAAGAGGTGGAAAGGACTCTTCCCCTGACCTCCCCCCAAAAAGGCGAGCTAAGGCCACCCATACCAATACTCTATCCCTTGTAAAAATGAAGTTGTTTCCAGCACTGGCCAGCTACCAACTGCATTCACAAGCTTCAGTCCCAAATGAGTATCTTGTGAGGTGTGGATTTAAGACTAGAGAACTACACCCCTCTATAGCTACCTACTTCTGCCTTGAGCTGGGCAGGCTGTAAAAGCAGTCACTGTACTATGTGACAAGAGCAGAAAAGATCATGCCTGTGGTAATCTTTATGTTCATGATACCTTGTCATATCTAAGTTTTCCTCAGGCACCCTCCTCTTTGAGGCAAAAGCTTCTGCTTGACTACCACTGTGAAGCTGAGATTAAAGATGCCTTTAGTAGGGAACTCACTGTTTCTGAGCAGCATAGATACTGGCCAGCTTGAGGGACATCTCAAGGACTGCATTGTCATCCTGCCAGAAGCAGACAAGGTACTGTTATTCTTCTTGCAACAGCACAATAGAAGCATTTGTTTGTCAGAGACCAAGTTTAGATTTTGAAAATATCCATTCTGTTGTCACCAGAGCTGCCATCCATTAAATCAAGTTTGAGAAGAAGGCAAGCTCATTACCATACTGCCAGCTTCCAGTAGGAGGGATTATATAGCACAAGGCAGAACCACTGCTTGTAGAAGAACATGCAAGAACCATCTTTCCTAAGCAAGAAACAGACCACAGAATGGTGCACCACACCTAATACTTCCAGCTGAAAGTCTCTATCAAAAGATCATACCTCCTTGGTGTCCCCAGCAAGCATATAGCTCATAGTAGCTTTGTAGAGCTTTTCTGCCTGAAACAAGAGAAGTTTGAGGAGAATACTGAGGCATGGTAGCACTTAAAGGCTCTCTACTCTTTACAGAGACGGACTACGGTGGGGAAGAGGTGTTTGACACAGTTTATTCTAAGGCCATTTTGTAGTCAGAACCAAAATATTAGCCAGAGCCCAGTGCTGGTGACAGCTAGCAGGATCCTTTTGATTTCTAGTTTAAAACTGTTACCTCAGCTGCAAATTTAACACATCTGTGTCTTTTCAGTGCTTTGCTAGGCTGTCCTTATGCCAGTTCTCTAAATGCCCAACTGTGGCATTTGACATTAAAACACACCCCTTTCCCTTGCTCACCACACTGGAGCACAAAACCCAACGGTGAAAGCAATAACCGGTCACCACTTTCCTTGGTATTCTAGCTCCAAAGCAGCCTGTTTTGCTTCACACTGCGAGATTTCTGCCTCACAACACTCTGCACAAGCCAGTCACAGCATACTGCGTGAAGGCAAACCTTTGAGATCTCCGACAAGAACTGCACAAGGGCATCAGCCTCTAAAAAATTCAAAGGGGAGGAAAAAGAAAGCGAGGGGAGTTACTCACGTTGTCCAGCTGTCCCTGCATGAGGGCCACGTTTGCCATCTGGAAGAGAAGGACAGCGCTGAAGCGCCCCAGACCGCCGCCTCCGTGCGGCCCCCCGCCGCCCGCCGCGTTACCATGCTGTAGGTGTAGGCGATCGCCTTCCCGTCACCGGCCCGGTGCGCGAGCCGCAGCGCCTGGTGCAGGACGCGCTCGGCCTCCCCCAGCTCCCCCTTCATGACGCTGAGCTGCGGCGAGAGGGTGAAACGCAGGGGTCGGCGCGGCCGCCGCCGAAGCGAGCCCGCCGCCATTACGCGGCCGCGGCGGCGCCTCACCTTGGCCCTCTTCAGCAGCAGGATAATGGCGTCCTCGGCGTCCTCCTCGGCGCCCCTGGGGAACAGCGAGAGGGCTGCGGGGGCGCCGTGAGCGCTGCCGCCGCGCCGCGCCCCCCGCCCCGCGCCCGCCTCACCTCCGAGGAAGCCCAGCGCCCCTCCGCCCCGCCGGGCGGCCGCCCCCGGCCGCCGCCGCCATCCGCCGCCTTCCTCCCGGCGGGCCGCGCCGCGCCAGGCGGGCCGGGCCCGCGGGACCGCCGCGGGGCAGCGGCGGGCGGCCAGGCGGCACAGGGCGCGCGGCGCCGCCGCCAGCATCCTCCGCGCGCGCTGGCCCTTTAAGAGCTCGGCCGCGGCGCGCGGCGCACTGCGCGTGACGCGGCGGCGGCGGCGGGCGCGCGCGAGTTGCCATGGGGACGCGGCGCGCGCCGGCGCGGCCAGGCCGGGGCCTAACGGTTTCCCAACGGCTCCCGGGCCCGGTTGCAGCCGCCGGGCCGCCGCCCGCGACATGAGCAGCACCTTGGCGGCGGTGGCGGAGGAGCTGCTCAGGGAGATCCGGAAGGCCTTCGAGGAGACCTCGCACGGTATGTAGGGGGAAGCGGAACCGGTGAGGCGGGCTGCGCTCGCAGACGCCCCATCCCGCCAGAGGTTAGAGCAAGGCGGCCGCTGTTTGGAAAACGGGACGCGCTAGGGATGAGAGCTCACACTTCTGTACCTACGGCTTTTGCTGTCCCCGCTGAGCTCTTTACCTGCTGGCCGATTTCGAAAGCGGAGCGGGAAGGCCAAGCCGCGCGGAAAGGCCGCTGCGCCCGCGGCTGAGCAGCAGAGGGCGGTGTCGGCGCCTTCCCGGCGGCGAGCGGCTCCCTCCTGCTGCTGAAGGAAGTAAAAGCCGGCAGGCAAATCTCGACCAGTCCTGACCAATTACTTTCATTGCCCTCTGAATTAGTAACGTAATTCCGTAATTTATACTGAAAGAATATTCTTGTTTATGTTTACTTGATAAATGGTGCATAATAGTTCTTCCTACAAGAATAAAATATTCTAAATAATATTTTTGCCTGCATTAAAAACAACCAAATATACAGAGGAATCTTTTGCATACTACATTTTAGAGGAAGGGACAGTGACATAATATCTAAACTGCCTGAGTGACCGCCTTGATAGATTAAATATCTATGTGTTACTTTTAAAAAGAACTTTGTAAACCCTGTTGTAAACTAGAGAAAAGATCAATTTTATTTTTAAGGTACGCTTCTCTTTAAAGCACCAAAACAGTATTCTGTGATGTAACCAGGGAATAAAGCTGCTCAGTCACTTTGGAAACTTAAATTAGATGAAAGTTAGAAAAGTCAAACCAACAGCATAAGTCACAGAGAATATTCTGAATTATTAGAAGGAAGGATTTTAAAGTCAAAGTTCTCAGTCTTCCAGTAGAACACAAATAGTACACTGTGTCCCATTAGTGATAACAAAAAGATCAGATTAACTAATCACAGCCTAACTTGTTAGTTAAAACAGACTATTTTTCTTAAATGTAGTTTTCCATCTTAACTAGAAGTTCTTTTAATTGGAGACATTATGTTTCTATGTGTTCAAAGCTATAAACTGGCAGAGTTCTACAAGACTATGTTGGGAAAAGAACAACATTGTTAAAATTTTGATGCCACAGAGTTCTCAACTCATGCCAAGAGAGTTTCAGGGAAGCCAATATATATATTTTTAACCAGCTTTTTAAAGCTGCAGAGCAAGTTGTTCAGACTGCATGCCTTTTTACATGCTTTTAAAGTAGGATATTATAATAGTAATATATTTGGGCTCCTGCATTTTTTAAAAAACTTAATCCTTATGGCTTCAAATGTGTATGTAATATATTTTTAATTGTTGTACTTGATAAATGCCTTATGTATAAGCAGTCACACTGAAAGTGAATAGCTTCTATTTGGAAGGTTTTCTGACTCTCAGAACAAATGAAATTTATGATTTGTTTAAAAAGGATTGAGGAAACCTCAGTTACCATATTAACTGCGTAGAATGCAGCTTTGGGCTGAGAGTGGATACATGTTGGAGTGGAGATTAGGTGCAAGGAGCGTGGCTGGAGCCGTGTGGCATCTGTCAGACCTAGCCTTTGGGCTGTCGTGAAAAGTGGGTCCAGGTGTAAGACAGTGTGCAGAAGGTTGAGGACTGGGTGGTCTTGTGCGAATAGGTTGGCACTTGACTGTTCTCAGTTTTCGTGCAATTCACACAGCAAGGACTTAAGAGGAAAAACAACATTACCTGACTGTTTGTTGTTCCTGCATCTTTCTGGGTTTTGTGGAACCTGAGCTGTTCTGACGGGTGTGCTCAGACCTAGAGCTCCAGCTGTGAAAGGTGGGGGAAATAAACTCCCATCCACCGCCAGGTCTCCTTCCCTGTCACTGTTGTGACTGAAATTTTCTACCACAGCAAATCATTTTGCTGCACCTTGTTGCCTTTTTGGTGGCTAGCAAGGATGGCTAGAGCACTACAGGGTGCCGTCTTGTGTGGCCTCTGGGGGTAGATTGGGAAAATTGTAGTCTCCCTGTGAGGTTGATATCTAAGTCTCTCAGACTGAAGTTCAACAAAATCACATTTCATTTTCTTTTTGTTACAGTTCCTGATGACTTGCTCCTGGGGTAAGTATCTTTTGCTTTAGTTCTTGTCCCAAGTGTTCTGCGAAAGGACAGTTAATAATCTGCTGTCATCATAAGATTGCTATCTTTTTTTCCTTGTGTTTGACTAATACATATTTCTCAAGCATTGTTGCTGTTTTGCTAGTAATGGGAGTCACTGTCCAAAAAGACTGTCTCTAGGTTTTTCAAAAGATTTATGGAATTATCTCTGTATCACTGAATCTCCTGTGATAACTTGGTCTAATTTGGGATGGATTAGACATGCAGAAACCCAGAATGTTTCAACTGAGCTCTGAGTCTGCCCTCAGACCTGGAACAAGTTTTCTGTGAAAGCAGGCTGCATTTCAGATGATTCATGCCACTAGAGCACTGCATCCCCACTGCCTTCATATTGTGAGCACAACAGCACCCTGAGATCCCTTCCTGTCTGAGACACAGACGTGTGACAGAAAAAGAAAAGGAAATGTATCATCTATCTGCAAAAGGGAACTGTCACCTAGAAAATTACTCTGAGAGTTTTCTTCCATTTTAAGGAAGTCTAAGGTCAGCTTCACTGCCCTTGCATTGACTGAAGCTTGGGAATGTGTCAGTCATAGCCAAGAAGTGCCTATGAGTATTGAAACTCCTGCAGTCCTCACTAATCGGTGGGGGTGGCAGAGAAAAGGTACTGTCACTGTGATAAAGGCTTTTCATTTTCATCTTTAGCTTTGTGTCCCTGCCTGCCTGTAATTTAGACAAGAGAGGAGGTCACCAGGAACCTTTCAGGCCTCAATATCTTTGAGTCTGAAGTAATCCAACATAGCACTCCCTGCCTGTGAAAGGCATGTGTGCTGGCTCCCTCTTCTGGGATCATAGTGACCCTTAAACAGTGAGATTGTATTTGACAAGTCTCATATATTTTGTTTCCTTCTTGTCATAAAAGAAAAGAGGAGGCGAGAAATTCCCTTGTTAAGTTAAGTAACGGTTGGATGGTAGCACTTGGCAGTCGGATTGCTATCAATTCCCTTTGACCAGGGTCTCAGAAGTATTCTCATTTCATTTCTGAATCTCTTCCAAATCTTTCCAGACCTTGAATTTCCTTTGGGCATTCCCCTTACTTATTTCCTGTTAGACTGATCAAACTATATACATGAAAAAAGAATTCCCCGAATTGAAGAGAGTTACTGAGGCTCATCAGGCTCTGCCCTCTTGTAGTCCCAAACCTAATCATTAAGGAATGTCTTAGGCTGAGTGTTCCCCCACCCACCTCTCAGTCCATCAGATGAGGCCAATCCTTATCGCCTTGGGTTTTTACCACTTAAGTTTTGGTCTTACTGGAATACATCTGTGTGCTTGGCTTGTTATCAATGAGATTGACTCAAACACATAGGTCAGCCATACTGCTGAGACTCACGGGCTCTGCCTTGGCTGTTCGTGTCTTAACTGGAGTTGGAAATGTTCCTCTGCTTTCTCTTGTTCATGTTTTGAAATACCCTTTCGTCACTGCTGATTCCCTTGTTGTTTACATTTGTAACTAATCTAGACTACACAGATTTTTCTCAGTGAATAAAAGAGTAAAGATTATCTCTGTTACCCCTGAACTCTTTGGAATGCATTCAAAGCAGTAGGATGAACAGATACAGCAAAACTTCTAAGCCTAAGAGCTGTCTGGACAATAGGGTAAAAGTTCAGGTCTCCATATCTGACATATAATTTAGCACATACCTGTGCATGGCATCATCAGGAGATACAATCCTTCTTGAACTGTGCTGGTAGCAGGATTAGAGATGTAAAACTACTGCTCTCCAGTTGCTCCGCATCCAGCGGAGTGTCTGCAGTGCTTTCCTGGTGGTTGTTAGCTTCTGATTACTGCACTTTGGAGGACAGAGAAAGATTAATTTATACCTCAGTTGTGACTGTGATCCGAAGACATGATCACTATAAAATGACGCATTTGTGCTCCAGGTTATAAACCGGTTTTCCCTGGGATGAGAAGGTAGCCCTACTGCTGCATTTCCTATTGCCCAAGGAGCTGTCTGTCGCCATTCCTCCTTCCTTGCTCTGAGGCATGGCATGTTAGCCGTGACTGGAGGTAGGATTCCAAACCAAATGCATCAATTCCAAACCAAATGAATCAATAATCTGATCTGGGGTAACTCATTCAGGACAGTCTGTAGGTACAATTAAGCTGTCCCAGAGCACAATCTTTTTTCCCTCTAACATTAGCAACTCTGTCTCCGTGTTCTCTTATTTTCCTGGTGTGACCCCTGCTGAAATCCCTGTTTATGCATGCTGTACTTGTGACAGTTTCACAGTTTTTGCTGCAACAAGGATCACTGGGCTGCATGTGTGACACTGCCTGTTGACAGTAATGCCTGTTGGAACTCCAGCACTGTGCATACCCCAGAATCTCTGTTCCGTAGCTTCTATTTGCCACCAAGTCTTGCCATTGCTGCCAAAGATGAGAAAGACCCAGTGTGTTTAGGGTGCTGGGCAGAAGCAAGGTTTCTTTTCCAGCTTTACTGACTGGCTTCACTGTTCGGTAAATTGCTTAAGTGACAGTGCTCTGTCTACCTGAAGTTTGTATCAGAAGAGCTACAGGAATACTAACAGAAAGGCTGATCAGATCACTGTAAGGACCTGTGTCTTTTGCGATAATCGGTGACCTGTAAAGGGACTCTATCAAGTCACAAATGCTGCTTAAAGATAACTTCTCATCTACATGGCTAATACTGCCTCATAACCATACAGACTGAATGTTAAAATCTCACTTGTGTATCTCTGATGCACTTTGTCTCATTTTACTTCAGGACAAGAAGCACTTCATGTCCTGTTTGTGGAGCACAGAGCTAGAATTGTTTGGGCCATACTGCTGAAGAGACAGATAAGCTGTAAAGTGGCTGTGTAAGAAAAAAACTTGAAATGCCTTGTAATTAAATTCTAGTAGGGTTTTGCAAAGAGAGAAGGAGATGTTCAGGGGCAGCTTGAAAATGTGGAAGTTCTCTTAAAGATAATGAAAACCACATAGATGCACAGAATATCTGGCAGAATGGAGGCTCTCCTTAAGGACTGAGTCCTCTCTGTCTTCCAAGAGAGTGGCTGTCAGCTGGGATGCCTCCAGGCTGTGTTAGAGAGCTAGACAGTCACTTTATGAAGGTCAGCAAAAATGAGAATAACTTACATGCTTCATTGCTTGGTAGCATAGTTAATGGATCTGCAAGTGGTGGGATTTTGAGTTGCAATGGGAGCCTTTGGCTGCAGGCCTTCTGGAGTCTATAGGGTGAAACTCTATAGTTAATGATAAGCCCCCTAAAAAGGATTCTCATTTTGTGATGTGACCTAACTAGATACACCTTATCTTCCAGATTGAAGTTCATATTTGGCCCATCTACTGTCCCAGCTTTGGATTTGGTGGATCAGCGTTCTGTCACACGAGTTGTGTCCCCTAGTGGGAGGACCGCATACCAGGTACACACCATTTCCCCCTGCTCCATCTCAGTTTCTGATGACTTTCAGTTGACATGTGAAACAGTATTTTCCTTACTTACATAACAAAGAAATTCAGTTTTATATGCAGCTCCCAGCCAGTCAAAGACAGCTCCTGACATGCCTCCTGTGGGTGTCAGGGTCAGAAGGATGCTTTGTGGGGATTGCTGGTTTTGCTGTATTACTTCCATCCTATCCAGCGAAGGCAGTTCTTCCTCCCAAGAAAGTGTATACAACACTGTTAAGTGCTGTCATTATGTTCCTTTGCTGTTGCACTTGGTCTCTTCACTGTCCTGAACACTCTTGGCATCCCACCTGGCAATAGGATCCTTGTTGCCTGGGAGGAGGCAATGCAGGCCAAACCCTTGGGTTTCATTGTAGTTCATTGTAGCCAAGTCTGTGGATCACAGAAACATCTTTGTAATTGGCATTTTAGATGGAAAAATTTCAACCTAGCCCTAAAGATCAAACTTCTTTTACAGCACAGGATCAGAGCTGGAGGTGAGGCCTATTAGCTGGAGGCAGAAAACAGTGGCACTTCTTTCAAACTTGTCAGTGGTATGGACAGTTCCTTGTTCTTGTATGAGTGTTATGCTGTGGCATTGCTCTTGGGGATGGTCTGTCAATTCTATGTGACTTGCTAACCAGCTGCACCCAGCCCACAGGATCACGGAGTCAGAGAGACTCTGTGTGCTGTGCCCCAGCTACAGCTGTACAAGCAGATGGACCCCTGTGCTCACACAAAGATTTTGGTGAAGAGGCACTTAACTGCTTCTGCTGTTTAGCACTACTGGCCTCCCTTAAATGGCACAGTCCTCTCTGTTGCTGAACAGAGAGTTGCTTTGCTTTTTCTCATATCAGAGAAAGGAAAATCTCTCTGCTTGCTGGTGCAGCAGCCAAGAGGAACGTTTCTATATATTCTCCCTGCAAAGGCCCTTCCCTGCTTCTCTGGAGGTGCTGAGATGCATGGGGATCTTCTGGGGTAAGAGAGGAGCTGGGAAGCCAGGCCTGGGTGATGACACAAGCATTTTTCACATATACAGAACTTGCATTGCTTGATTTGTGCATGGAGTCCTCATTGCTTTGGGGGTCTCTGGAGAATGCATCTGACCCTCCAAAGAAGCATAATTCATAAACATACATGGCTCAAGAGCACAGCCTCTGGTTTGAGTTGAGGGCTTGCCTTATGGGTGTTCAGCAATGCCTAAGAAGCACTGCTTCCAGGACCCTTAGACAGCAGCTTTCTCTAGGCATTTCTGTTTTTTGAGAAGCTGCCTCACTAATAGAGGGCTTAAAGGCTTTTGCTTTTTATTGCTGCTCTGTTAAATATGCCACTGAGCAGAGAATGGTCATGTTCTCCTTGCAGGGCTTAGGCAGGCTATGTGGGCTAAGGCAGAGCATTGCAGACTGGGATGCAGAGTTTTCACTCACTACCCTTTCATTTAAAGGATGAGGATGGCTGCTTAGAGCCTCTGGTCATGCAGAGTTATCTGCATCTCAGGAGGCTTGGTGTTTATCTCAGAGATGGAGAAAGCCTCACGAGGCAGAGAAGACACCAGAGAAAGATGGCACTGCCAGAATCTTCACTTGTTCCCCTACCTGAGCTCCTTCTTGTCTTTTATTTTGCCCAGTTACATGAGTTTTTGCTGTAGCTGTAGGATGCAGCTCTGTGAGGCCTTGCAAGAGGGCTTTACTGTGCCATGTGCTGACATGTACTCCTGCATGCTGCTCCCTCAAAATGTGTGTACTACAGCAAGGCAGACACCCCTCCACGCTGCCCCGTGTTCTCCCCACTTGAAGCGAGGGGCTAAACCTTCTGCTGGAGGCAGTCCTGTAGTCACCAGGTTGGAGCTGGTCTTCTTGGTTGATTATTATCTACTGATGGCCCTGACAATTTGCTCAGCTGGTGTTGACTGAAAAAAGAGCAAATATCAGAAGTGCTCCCTCCTACCTCTGCAGGTAGAGTGAACCACTAGTTCCCCTAATGGGAAGGAACCAGTGGGTGGGTAGGTTAGGGCTGGTCACTAAGGCTTAATATAGGAGAAGCCCTGTTTTTAGCCCAGCACTTCCTGGCTAATAGTGGTGACCTGAGCAATCCCCGTGCATCACCAAAGGCCTTGTGCCTATGTCCTCCCAGCTGACAGGCAACCTACATGAAGCTCTTCTTGTCTGCAGGTGCAGATGTACTTCTGAGCAGCATTCCTCTTCAGTGAAGCTTGATTGCTGATTAAGGCCATGCTGATGAGTTCATTACCAGAGGAATCTAAAGAGCTATTTTCTCTGGGGGCGGGAGGCTGGTCCCATTGCGAAATTCTTCCTCAGCACAGCTGTCTGGGAGGCCGAAACAAAGAGCAGAGCCTCCCCTGAGGCCACTGGCTGGAGCAGTGACAGGAACGCAATCTGGAGTCTGGGGCCCTATAAACCAAAGCACTGAGTGGGACACTGCACTCAGAGTAGCTGGGTAGTGTCACTGGCTTTTGCTTTATATGTGTTCTGTAAGCACATATCCCAGCTATGTGCACTTTTCTCTCAGCAGAGAAGCATGCCCAGCACAGTGCAGGGGGGGAGACATCCATAGCTGCCTGGAACACATACGCTGTCATCCTTCTTACTTCCCTAGAAAGCCAGATCTGCCCTGCCGTTCACACCCAGATGTGGCTGAGCTGAGCCAGGATGGTGTCTTCACTCACAGCCGAATCTTCTCTTTGGGGCTGTGAGACTGGTCCTACTGTGAAACTCTTCCGAGTCCTCATAGCCAGATCTGAGTTGTTGATACTTTGCAGGCGAAAATGCTGTTCACGTTCCATATCAGCCAGCACATCTTGGTCACTGCTCTAGGGAGAAATGACTCTGCTCAGACAAGCCCTAGAACTGCAGCCTGTAGTGCAGGCAGCTCTTGCCCACAGGAACTGAGACAGGAGAGGAAAGAACCCTCAGTGAAGTGAAAGCTATGATATGTTCTTTAATGCCCAGGTATTAATGCCCCTGCTACCTACCACAGAGGTAGCATTGGTGCAGGAGGTGCTCAAGGGCTGATATTTCATCAGAGTTGTTATACATCCTGGAAGGAGCTTGTATAGTATCTGTTTACACTGCAGGCTCAGCCCAACCCTTGTAACTCCAGAAAAGGGATAAATCTTACCTGCTGCAGAGGTATGGGGCAGAGGTGGGGAGGGATCTTGGCCAGTGGTGCAGCTGTGCTGGATTTCAGCAGAAGTGCAAAGTGGTGAGTAGTCTGCTGTTGGAGTATCTATTAGGTATGCCTGAGTTGCAGAAATGCTGAGAACTGTGGGAGTAAAGTCAGCTAGCAGGGAAAGAGGCAGTGCTCTAGCCCTCCCTCCAACTGTCGTTTGGATTGGTCACATCCTGCATTTTTATTGGATTCTTCTTTGTAATGTCTTTTTTTAATTAATTTCCTAGAACTCTGTGGCAGCCTGCCCCACTACTGGGAGTAGAGCACCAGGTCCTGGCACTGACACATGGTGCTCCCTAGCTGTTTGTGGTGGCAGCAGTAGCTACCACACAGTGCCAGAGATAGACCTTCTGCATCCCAGCACACTGGCAGTGACACCACTACCAAGGTGATTTTTCTTCTGTGTGCAGCCAGTGAGGTGCCTGGAGATGAGGGTAGTGGGAGGAAATCTCACGGTGTCTCAGGGCCAAGAGGGCACCCCAGTTCTTGGCTTGGCTGCAGCTGAACAGAAGTAGAGGCACCTTTTCCTCTTGGTCTTTGGAGTTTAGATTCTGCATTATTAGGCAGTAGCTGCATTGTTTCCATCTAGGTCAGGACAGGAGAACTCTAAAGTCAGCCCAAATCTGGCAATGTCTGTGTTCCCCTCCCACCCCCCCAAAGAAAACATTTCTGAATGAAAGGCACCATCGGAATACTTCATCTTGGAAAAAACAATCAAAGGGGCTAGAGAAAAACAAACTTATCACAAGTGAAGCAAACTTAGTTGGGGAAAAAAAGGCCAGACTGAAAAAAAAAGCCTGATTTCCTCCTGAAATGGGAATGCAAATCTTGTGTCCTGAATCTGCTAGGAGAAGTGGGAGAATATGAGCTTTTCCATGGGAAAGCTCCTACTTGTCATGGGCATTGCCTGCCAGGCAGGGTGCTTCAGAGAGCTGCAGGGAACAGGGGACCGTTTCCCCTTGCAAGTGCAGCTCTGAACCTGGAGAGTTGATGTTCCTCTGGAGGGGCATATGGGTGTCAGGGATGTTCTGGAGACAAGCAGCACTGTGCAGAGCTCTACTGTCTTGTCTTTTTTGGGTGCTTAATCCTTAGATTTAGATCTATGCATGCATGAACCCAGACAACATCTAAGGCCTAGTATGGGAGAGGCATATGGCGTCCCTTGGAGCCCAAAGGTTTGTGCACAGAGGAGGGCACTGCCCATGATTACACCAGTATAAATTCCTGCCATTCTCTGGATCATCCAGTAAAAGTTAGTGCCAGGAACCTAAGCCATGTAACAGAGCTGCCAAAAAGCCCTTGCTCTCTTATGTCAGGTATTAGACATATGGTGGCAGATATTCTATTGTAATTGTGTTTTGGCCATGGGATGGGCTCAGTTTAGGTCTCAAGGGGCATTAGCAAAGTTCATGCTGTTGACTGCAGGTTTCTGCTGATAGTCTGTGAGTGTGTTCTCCTGTGGCCCCTTAGCAGTAGAAGGAGGGCAGAGCAGTTTGCTCTCAAAGTAGCTTTCTAAAAGCTATTTTCCAGTCTTGCAGTAAGCAAAAGAAAAGTAATCCTGAGGGTGGCTTTTCTGTACCATGCCATCAACTCCAGCAGCAGTCACCTGTACAGTTTGCCTGTCAGCTTCTCCGCACTGGAAGTAAATGCTTCCCTTGCCTGACTGCCTGTGTCCTGTGCCTGTCGTGCAAGAGATGTACCTCAGTACCGGCCTTGTAAAGGAGCAGCACGTGGGAAAGGGAGACAGTGCTGTTCCTAAACCAGAGATGGATCAGGGAAGCTTCTTCTCTGGAGACTTGAACTTTGTTTATTCAGACAAAACTGGAGTCCAGTAGCTGCAGCTGTTTGTGGGAGCAAAACAGCAAGAGCCCTTGCAGCCTCCAGCAACTGGAGTGGTTTAGAAAAGGCTTTGTTAGCACTCGCTGCTGTTTTCCTTCCATCCCTGGGTCTGTGGTGGCCCGGGATTCACAAATACGCTTTCTGTGACAAAGTAGTCTTGGTTGTCTTGAAGCATCCAATGCATCTGCCAGTACGGGGGATGGGGGGGGGAGGAGCTTGCTGTGCTATCAGCTTAGAGAGATCAAGGAATGGCTCCCTGCTTGCTGGCACTGCCCTTTTTCTGATCCCTCAACAGTAGACAAGCACCTGGAGCAGCTGGCTGCCAGCATAGGTGCGCTCTCACAGGGAGCATTTTGTCTCCAGTAGAAGAGAAGCATGTAGAGCACAGTGAGAGAGTATGGAGTTTCTGGCTTCCTGTGGGTCCCTGGAGAGTGAAGCAGGGGAATGGAGCATGGCTGTCCACAGCAGAAGAACAAATGTTACGTGATCGTGTTTTACATAGGTGGGCCAGTGCTGCCTTTCCTTCCGAATCTGTCATGCCAGCAGACAGCCAAGGAGGCTTGTGGGGTGCCCAGTATCCTCTTCCCTCCCCTGAGGCATACTGGCACAAGTGCTGTCTCTGGAAGGCATTGACCTGTTGATTATAAGGGACCTGTGGACTCTGGCCACCTGTATGTCTTAGCTCCAGTATTCTTCAGGAAACAGCTGCTACTGTGTTCAGGGCACCAAACCACAAACAGTGTTTGCAGTGCCTCTTTGCATGCTATGAGTCATTGGGGGGAGGACATCAGGCCAGATACAGGCTGGTAGTTAGAGAAATTAAAAGACTCTTACCTGAACCATCTGCCTTTGTTTCAGGTCCTTGGGAGCTCAGGCAAACTCTATACCTGCTATAGTTCCTGCCACTTCTGCACATGTCCTGCTTTTGGTTTCACTGTCCTGCAGAAGAGCGAGAGCCTTCTGGTAAGTTGCGTGCCTTAACTTGGGCCCAGGACAGAGAGGGAGGAGAAGGGTCTGCTGATCTCTCCTTCTTGAACCTGAGCAGCATGAAGTTTCCAATGGAGCAAACACATGAGTGTTGAATTGATCATACAGGCTGTGGCTAACGGAGCACATGATACGGCCTCTGGGAGTCACAGTATCTGGGTGGAGCTAGGCCTACATGGGTTTGAGAGGGCTTTTGTTCTTAATTACACATTAATAGTCTGACTTGCAAGAAGTGAATAATTCCTACCTGTGAATGCCTCCAGGCAGTACCAAATAAACTGTTATTCTTTATAGCCTGAATCCCCCCTGCTCCTGCATCCAGCATGGAGAAGGCATTAAGATCTGTTAATGCTTTGTTGAGTGTTAGAACCCTGTATTGTATTAGTCTGATCATGGAGTTGACCCAGGTCAGCTGGACTTCCAGCCTGTGCTAGTGTTTGCAGTGCCAAGAGGAAGCCATGTTTCTGAGAGGGGTGAGCTCTTCATTAAACACATCCTGGCCAGGATGAATTTTTGTAGCTTCACAGATGTGACGTGACATTCCTGCAATGCTCCTGCTGTTAACATGTTCGCACTATTGTTTGCAGTGCAAACATATACTTGCCGTCTACCTCAGCCAAGCCATGGGAGCATGCCAGGAACTAACTGTCTCTGAGGAGCAGCTCACTAGCATCTTACTGGCCGAGGAAGAGGAAGAAGGATGAAGGATTTGGATGATATGCAGGTGTGCTTTCTGTGTACCCTTCCAGCTCCTCTGAGAGGTATAGCTGGTGTTCTTACTACCTACAAGGCTGTCAAAAGTTCATTTTGGCTGGTAGTTTTTTTTCTGTGCTGCACGCAAGCATGACATTAAATAGCAGCCTTGCACTGATGGACTAATTAATAAATATTAAGAAGGTTCAGCATGGGCAAAAACTGTTGACATCAGTTTCATTTATTTAGGCTATTCTTAGATTTTTGAAGATGTTTGAACTAATATGTACTATTGGGTGCTTGTAATACAGAACAGTCCAGCAGCTTAGTGATTCATTAAAGCTTGTTAACTCTGCTCTTAGTCTGATGGCAGCCCCAGCCCTCCGAGCTCAAGTACCTGTATGGCTTTGTGGAATTGGCCTTCAAAGGCTGGTAGAGTGAAGCTGCAGTGGCTTTTTGCAGCTAGCTGCTCAGAGCACTTTAAGATTCATCATTGGCAAAGGTATACCGGGGAGGAGATACCTCAGCCCCTCCAGACTGATGACTGTTCTGCTTTTCTGCCTCATTTCTACTGTGCTTACTGTAACATGGGGTATTTGGAAGAGTCAGTGTGGTTGCTTTGGTTTTAAATTGACTCAATTCAGACAAGCCAACCACTTCATGCTGGCAGGCAAGGCAAGGGATTATGGAACCGTTTTCCCCTGTGAGAATCCCCTTTAGGATCACTGGCTTTTCCCCCATGTTAGAATTGGGCTGAAGTTGTCTCTCTTGTTGGGGGCAGCACACAGTCTGCTGTGGTTCTGTCTGGTAAATGGTGTTGGTAAGCTGTGACAGCTGCCCTTCTAGAGCTGGAGCCAGGCTTGCTGCCCAGGTCAGACATGGGCAAAAGAGAAAACTGCTGCTCCCCCTACCCTGCACGCCTGGCAAGTTCTCATTCACCAGCCAGTGAGCCAGAAGCCAGCTCCGTTCCAGGCTATGTGACGACCTGCCCATGCTTTGAGGCAGGCCAAAGCATTGTGCATCAGTCTCCTTTTCAGGTACAGCATGGGCTTGTATGATACACTGCTTGAACACAACACCAGAAGAAACGACAGGGAACAGGCTGAGCCAGGTTGTGTAGGTGGTAAATTAAGCATTCTGTATGGAAATAACAAAGTTACTGCAATTATAAAATCTGAGCAACAAGAGAACACATCCATCCTATTTACATCAGAGCAGTAGTGAGTGATAGCTGAGCATTTACAGCTGCACTCAGCATCGAAAGTTCCTTAGCCATTTTCACTTCACATTTTTATAGAAACCTTCAGAGCTTTTTTTTTCTGTTTGTGTTAGAGGCAGTTCTATTTTTATTTTGCCTTCAAATGACTTAGGCTCAGATCCATGAAGACACTTACGTGCCTAAACACCACAGTGACCTGGGCCATAGTTAATAACAGCTAATAGCCCAAGGGCTTATTCATACTAAGGAAACAACAGATCTGTCTACAGTATTTCTGGCTCGTAAGAGGCGTATGAAAGGTAGCCGTAGCGGATACCGATCTGCAGTGCAAGCTATCACATACAGGCACATGTTCTGCGACTGGCTCTTGCTCTATATTGCAGTACTGTGTTTTTCAGTCTGTTTTGTGCTGTCTGGATTTTGGTTCATTTTCAGACAACAGGATTACATTTTTTTATTGTAAGGATAAATGTGGCTTGCAACCACTTGCAACGCTGCCAGACCTGCAGGTGAAGCCCTGGTTGTTTCCAGCCATGATTAACAGAAGGAACACAGCCAAAGATAATACAGAAGGGAAGGAATTAAGAAAGGAGAGAGCCAAACTCTGCCCAAATGGCAGGAGGTGGATACATCTGTTAGCTGGACCATGAACAATGTGGATACAGCAAAGCCAAATGGGGATGTTAAACACTTGGGACATTAACTAGATAGATTCTTTTTGGAAATGCCAGTATCTGAGATGTCCAAATTTGGCTACATCTGGTTTGGGTAGAACATAAGCATCTACAGTTCCATTCAGAGCTTACTGGTGATTCACCAAGGTTTGAGTCTGGCTCTGACCAGTTCAGCTGCTGTATACAAGGCAGTTGCATTCATCACTTCCCAGTGAATTGGCCTCCGTTTGCATGCTGGGCCCTAAATCACACCTGCAGCTGCTCCTTGCAGATCACATCAGCAGGCAGAACAGATACTGCCATAGCAGAACTCGTTCAGATCAGATTTTTCAGAGCTGTTTTTCAGTTGATTTTACAGGATATTTGTCATCTGTATGTTCTAGAGAAATGAAGCTCTGCAGGGAGGTCTTATGTTGCACCACCCCTATAGTGCAATGCAGTTAAAAAATTAAAAAGCTGATACCTATATAGTTCAAGTACAATTTATCAGGGACTGCTCCAGGCATCAGTCTGTCCACTGGGCCTATCCTTCAGGAACTGGATGTATTTAAATTTCCTTCCCTGCCACCTGACCCTAAAAGGACTGCCTCCTATCTCTGTCTCCTGGCATGGATTAGGAAGGCCAGTGTTATGGGTTACCATTGAAAAACATATGAAATACCCATCCTTGCACTCCAGCTTCCCATTAATCACAGTGATGCTCCTTTTGGCACTGAGTGCTACAGAGAGAAATACTACCACTTTTCTGCCACTCAAAAGCCATCAGGTAAGACTCTTGATTTGTAAGTAGGCTACAACACTATAGCAGATCAGATCTAGTCTCTGACCTGTCCTTTAACAAGATGTTTTTCCTTCCACAGCCACTTTATGGCTGGAGCAGTAACATGGTATGCTTCGTGTCTTGGTCTTATCAATCAAGCACAGAGATGTGTCTGTACTAAAATCAGCTTTGGGGCATGAAGGAGGGAGCCTGATGTTTTTCTGACTCTCTTTCCTCACCCCATTTCTCTCAGTTGTGGAATGAACTGCCCTACTGAAGGACATACCAGAAGCATTGGTTCATTTAAACTAATGTACATGTCTTCACGCAGTTTGGAGAGTGGAGCTAGTATTTTGGAAAATAATGCACTGTTCTTTCTACCTTCTTATAGTTTTGTATATCAGTTACATAGGAAATCAGGTGCAGCAATTAAGAACTGAGCTGGGGCTGTGGAGAGTTACTAACTTGCAGTACAAATTAAGACCACTGCTGTTGAGTGGGCCTGTTCTTTTAAAAGGCCAGGACTCTGTAGTTAGCCACAGAGTCAAGGCTAGAAAATCTGTGGTGTGAACTTATTCCCTGAAGAGCTTGGCCAATATCAGCTTGCAGGCAAAATAGTTCCTTTCCTGTGTCTTTTGCTACTGATGTAGGTCAGAATAAAACCTCATCACTACTAGAAAAACAGTATTCACTACTTCTGAGGCTTACTGGGATATACCTGAACCCCAGCAAGACCAAGTTTTAGGAATCAGGTGAGCTATCACAGCTAAAAACCTGCATTTCTGGAAACAGTGCAAGTCTATCAAGTTTTGACTTGAAAGCAAATCTAATTGTGGAGATCATGTCACCAAGGGCCTGTTTCCACTAACCTCAGAGACTTTGGATCAGACTTTTGTGACTACTGGGATGCTTCTGCCTTCTGAATTTTGATAACAGAAATCAGATCTGATATCAAACCTGAAGCATTGGTCTGAAGAATTTAGTAAATCCTAATTTAGTAATCCTATAGAACAAAGACACTTAAAGACAATAAGACTGCTATTGTTCATGACTTCCATCAACCCTTTTCTAAAATTTCAGCATTTAGTAAGTAGGGCTTCCATACTGGGCCAAAAATACACAGCACGGCCAGTTAACGATCTTCTTTTCCCATTAACACAACTGGTTCCCTTAGAGCCTGGAAACACAGATTCAGTTTCACACCAGCAATTGGTCTAAGTAAGACTTTTTCCCATCAGAGAATACTAGCTGCATCAAACAATTGATGGAATAATTAGGGTATTACCAAAGTGCTGTCAAGTATGGACTTAAAGAACAACTCAAAAACAGACACAAAATTATTACTAAGTGAATCAAAAGATTAAAAAAATAATCATAATAAAAATAAAGATCCTAGGACTTGACATGAGCAGCACAATTGGGGAAACACCCCTAGCAGTCTTCCACAGTCAATGTTTGACCTGGAAAAGAAACACAATAAGATCACCAGCACTCATGCAACCTGGGTTACAGTAGAGGGTGAGCTGCATGCACTCTTCCCCCAGTCAGGTTATTCCTCTAGGAGGCACTATGTTAATAAAAAATAAAAAATACAGCTGCATAACTGCATAGTGGTCATCTCTGAGTGCTCCTCTAGGAGTTAGAGTTCACACAGGCACAAGGAAGGGTAGTGCAGGTACAAACTGCAAAATCCTAGGAGCAGGACATGCAAGGTCATATGGTCACAGAGGCTGTTGGGGAGTTAATATTGGAGACAGTCAGGTGCTGGTTGTTGTCAGTGGAGCACTTGGGGAAGTCATCTCTCTTACAGAGGATCTTGGAAAGGATCTTGCGGAATGTGTAGCGGAAGTCCCTGATCCTGTAGGCGTAGATGATGGGATTGATGACAGAGTTGGCATGGGAGAGGATGATGGCCATATACATCACCCACTCAGGCTTGGATCTGGAGAAGTCCTCATGGAAGAGAGTAATGCAGTTCAAGATATGCAGGGGCAGCCAACAGAAAGCAAAAAGTCCTACGATGATGGCCAGAGATTTGGCTGCATGGACCTCCTTCTGTAGCGTGGTCCTGGAGTTGCCCATCAGTTCGATCTGATGCAGCTGTTTGCAGGCGACCATAAATATCTTAATGTAGATCCCAAGCATGATCACGAGTGGAAGCAGCACACAGCCGAAGAAATTGAAGTACACCATGTAGC
Source organism: Rhea pennata (assembly GCF_028389875.1). Taxonomy (NCBI): domain Eukaryota; kingdom Metazoa; phylum Chordata; class Aves; order Rheiformes; family Rheidae; genus Rhea; species Rhea pennata. Next base: position 4,791,763 of record NC_084682.1, read on the forward strand.
TCATAGTTACCACATTCTCAAAGAGGCATGAGATGAAGCAGCCATGGTGATCCTTCCCAGTGGCAGCCCCTGTCTCGTTGGTGGAGTTGGGACACCCACTCATGGCTTTGTTCCAACCCATGAGCGGAGTCAGTCCAATTCCAAAAGACAGGACCCACAGCACAGCGATGAGTCCTCTTGCCCGCTTCCCAGTCACTAGGCTATTATACCTACAGAATCAAGAACAAAACCAAAATGGAGCCATTAAATAAATGAGGACTTGTGACTTTCCTTCACCGCAGTTAAAGCTATCAGTCCTGTGAAACTTCAGTGAAGATAAAGACTTGGATTCTTAAAAGGGCTTTATCACTGCATGTCCCTAAACAACCAACTGCAAGGAGGGCAAGTATAGAGGGAAGGCTCATTCTGTAGCCACCAACTTAGTCTCTTGCTCTACACATCCACTGCTGGGCATGCCAGGGCAGACCGCATGGAATTTTAGGTTGAGCTGTTACTGCTGAGCCAAGTCTGGCTCTCAGCTGTACGCTGTAACAGGCAGCTAACCTGGCCAGCATCACCACATGTTCTTACAGCCTTTATACAACAGCCAGCTTGCTTCAGCTTGGGCTGTTCTCGTGCCTGCAGCAAAGCTAGCTTTTGCAGCAGTCCAATAACGTGATAGTGCTCCCTCATACATTAACATGGGAAGTAAACGTGTGTGTGGAAACTGTGGATCCTACCAGCTTCCCAAACAGTGCAATTGCTGGCTTCCACATGCCAGACTACAGCCCACACTAGGTTGTTGTGGTTGGATAACAAATACCCTGAACGACTTCTCTATGCCAGCACCTGAAAGCAACTGCTAATGATAGATTACTTAGGAGACTTACAAGTTAGGTTTGTGTTTGCTGTTCAGAGAGTCCTGAATCCAAGCATGGTGCTGGGAGCAAGAAACACTGAGCTGTTCTCCTTCCATTCATCTTCCCTACACTGTGCAGCCCCCATTAACAGCACTAATGCAGGCAGCTTCACACAGATGCTGACCTGATGCCTGCAGCTGCTGAAGTATTTGCTGGGTTTTGCATCACTTCAGTTAGGTGCTGTTGTCAAATGAGGCTTGTGCTCTGCTGACCTACAATAACTGGATATCAAGATCCAGAAATCTAAGCAAGTGCCCTCCTTGGGCACCTGCTGCTCTCATGGGTGCTGTGAAGACGTTCAGCTGTGGCCCAGGGGCAAGCTGCTGCAGTACTGAGTGTTGTAGAGTCATGCATTGCCCCTGCACCCTGTCCAGCACCAAAGACAGGGTGCCTATGTAGCTGAGAAAGCAAAAGTGCCCTTCTGGCCCCCAGATGCACAGAGAAGCAAATGGAACTGGAACCTAAACAGTAAAGCAGCAAAATACAAGCTGCTTTGGATGCAATTAGAACAGATCCCAATCTCTAAGCATTAGTTAGATCTCTTTTTAGAGACGTGAAGAACACAGTGATTGCCAGCCGGACAACATGAGAAACCCATTACTGTCCTATCTATAGCAAATTAGCATCTACTGGCTTGACATACATGTGCCCCCCCCCTTCCTCCCCACACCCTTCTCTCAGCACTTGTTTACTCTGGCTTCCCTACCCTGCTCCTCCTTTCCTAAGGACGTTTGTTCTGAATTTCTTCCGGCCCGTGAGGCAGCGGAGGGTTTTATTCCCACAGAACTGCAGCTGTGCATGTGAATCACGCTGGAGTTGCCTCTGTGCGAGCGTGTGCGTGTGTCCATCTCCTCCTCGGAGCTACGCGTACAGGAGGGGCAAGCCGTGGGCGTGCAGAACGGACCAGGAGGCAGGCTGCAGAGCGCGCCTGGCTGCAGCCCGCGGCAGAGCTGCGCTTCGTCCAGGCGCAGCTGGGCTGGCCTGAGCGGGCTGGCTGCGAACCACCTCAGAGGAAGTAGCAGCAACAGCAGCAGCCACGTATACTACTGAACTGGGAACACACTTTACATTCAACAACTGTTTTTTTTCTCCCTCCCCTCCTGCCCCCGCTCTTTTCTCCCATTATTACTAACCTCTCACCACTTCAGAAGATGCAAAATTATTATCAGATGCGGCAACAGTGAGGCCAAGCCCATTAGTTTCACAAGCCTGTATTTTGTACATGTTTTCAGGAGCCTGACCTGGCTTGGGGTTGTGGGTATTTAAGATTTGATTTGGGGCAGTGTCTCAAAAATCCCACCCCTTTTAAGCTTTAATTGGCAAAGTCTGAGTCTCTGAAGCTTCTGCCTAATGTTGGCTGCTCTTAGTCAGTTCCGTAGGGAGTAGCAAGAGCTAATTCTGACCTTTTATAAATCTGCAAGTGGGAGGAAAGTATGTGGCTAGCAGGGACCACAAATGTGAGATTAGACTCCTTGGCTCGTGCTATTTACTCTGAGTTGATCACTTTGGTTGCTCATTTGCTGCCTCTATCATGCATGTCACAAAAGCTATTGTCATCGGAGTGGAAAATGGAAAAGGCAGCATTATTCAGAAACAGAGATTGAAAGAATCAGAAGTTTTCTTGATGGTAGGTTTGTCCGAAACAAAACAGGCTGCCTAAAGGCAACATAATGAAAAGCAGCAACAGCTTCATGCACCGCGCTGCATCCAGTGTCCACCATGTTGCTACAGTCAGTCAGTGCTTCTCTTGCTGAAAACATGGAGCCCCAAATAGGGCTTTTTCCATTTACTGTTTTCCTGAACTTTTCTGCAAAGATAAGGCTCTGCTTGAAGGTTTGCAAAACCAATTAAGAAGTTACTTAACTTTCTAGTGACTGTAACAGTGGCATGTTTATTTTAGTGTTGCTCACCCTTCCCTACCACAGGCAACAGAACTGCAGCCAGAATCAAGTTTAAGCAGGGGCCCCTCAGTGAGAAGGAAGAGATGGAAAAACATGCTACACTCTGTGTTTGCATGAGCCACAGCTGAACAGTGGAGACAGCTGCAGGCTCAGGGAAGAGATGGTGTTAATTAAAGTGGAGCTAGTTATTCACAGTGAACAACGTACCCCTTAGATTTCCTCCTTATTTTCTCATTGACATTGCACAGACACGCTGCAGATTCTTCCCAGCAACTCTCCATATAGTGGATCGATTGCAGATAATGGTGGCTGTGAAATGTTTCCTCACTGACTGTTCAGACTGACAACAGGCTGATGAGTGCTGCTCTGACTGCAAAAAGGATTTGTGCAAAAACCTGGTCACTGAGCTACAGGCCAGAAGAGGCCAAAGTGAAACGGAGGATAATTTGGTGTGCAAAAATTTTTCACTAATTGCCTTAATAAACTTGTTTGGTGGGACACTGTCTGAATTGGTCTGAAGTCAGTGGAAGCACATGCTAAAAATAAAAATGTGCACAACTATTATCAGATCAAGGTACTAAGAGTCTTGTCGGCAAGCCATCGTGCAGGAACACCCTCAAACAGCAACCATGTATGCAGCAAGCCAGGCGGTAGAGCCACCTCCTGCAATAAATCACCATCAACAAAAGCAGGCATGGACTGCGAGGCAACTAAAGCTGACTACACACTGCGAAACATGAACAGACAGCGAGGAACCAACAGATTTTCATAGCTCTGAGCATTCCAGTAAAACCCTTCTTCACTCTCTTAGGCATAACATTATTAGGCAAAAAACTGTCAAAGTAAATTTACTCACCAAAGGCTGCCCAATTAATGTATAACAAATATTGAATCTCCTCTATGTTTCTACCTAGAGACATCAAGAGGTGCTTTAATGTAAATAACAGCTGAATGTATTTAAATGATTTATTGAGATTAAATAACCTGGTGATACATTAGCTCCTTTTACATAGCCAGGCAGCCTCTTTACTGGCATAATCATGACCAATTAGCCAATTAGCCCAGCTCCCATCCACTGCTGTCTGCCGTAGACGTGTGGAAGCACCAACACTATGGCCACGGGCTCTCCAGTGTCTTCACTGTCCTCTACCCCGTAAGCAGCCCTGTTGCCTGTGGCCCCTCCACACTGATGGTTGGCCAGGTCCGTTTTTTTTTTTTTTTTTTTTTTTTTTTTCTTTTTTCCTGGACGAGCTTCACGGCAGCTGTCAAAATGACCGTGTTACACCTCAGCGCAGGGTGCTCGGCGGCTCTGCGTTCTCCAGGCACTACGCTTCTGCCTGATAGGATGAGCTTTTTTTTTTTTTTTCCCCTTTAAACCAGCGCTCATTGCTTTTCCACTGCTCTTTGATAGAGCTGGCTACAAGCCAAGACACCCGGGCAGGCACTGCTAAGCACAGCTGGACCAAAGTCACGCTGCCAGGGTGCAGCCAGCGCGGCCTCTCTGGTGGAGGGGTTTGGCTCCTGAATGGCAGGAACTGAGTCATGTCCTGCACGTATCTGGCATCTCCCCACGAGCCCTGCAGTGACCCTCTGAGCTCTCAGGCTTTGCTGCCTGTGAGCTCCTGTCAAACCAGAGGCACACAGTAGCAGCCAAGTCATAATTCAGTATTTGGGAGTATTACACATGGGGAACAGGCAGCAACAGCCTGGAGGAACTCTTACTCCCAAAGAAGGACTTCCTGTGATGCCACACAGCATCTCTACCGGTGCTTGGAGGAGTAGGCTGGTGGCCCTGAGCATGATGCTTGCCTGGGCCCTGGCAGGTAAGTTACTAAGTAAATAAACCTGAGGGTAGCGAACGGCAGTGCCAATAGCAAATCGTTTGTTTTATTGAGCATCCGAGAGGTGTTGCTAAACAAAAGGGCGGTCCCCGAGCTAAGGAACAGCGTCAGCACTTGCCACCATGTGCCCGTCAGTGCTGCGGAGCCTCCGTTGTGCCGGGCAGCATTCGACCGCGCAGACCTTGGCAGGAGGTGACAAAGGCTTGCAGTGCCTTTGCTCGCTGTGGCCACCCTATTCCCAGTTCTTTCCTTCCCCCTGCTACTGGGCTGTCGTGGGAAATCACGTAAATGAGCTATAGCATCCCCATCGTGTTCTTAAGAACTGCAGCTGGTAGCTGGCACATCTGCCGTGTGGGACCTGGCTCTTCACATGGCCTGAAACAGGAGCACCATCTCCCCACGCGTTTGCGCTATCCTCCAGCCGTGCTGGGGCCTGCATAAAATTCCTGCGGCTTCTAGCAATAAGGAGATGCTATGAGCAGTCCTGCAGCTTCCACCGGGCCTTCATCTCCCCAGCAGCCCTCAGAAGGCCGCAAGGCTCTGAGGCTGTGTTTGTGAAAGCCCCACAGAGACACCAAGTATTCGACTGCTTCCCCTGTGTTTTGCATACGCAACCCAATGCTTAAGTGCCAGCATTAACATTTCCATCAGCAAAACTCTCACCTCCCAGCACCCCCCAGGCCCGTGGAGCAAGGTGCACTGGAACAGGGACATCTGTGTGCCCCTTGCTGGCACAGCAGTGCTGGATAGAGGTGAGTGTGGCTGTATCACCAACGCTGCAGTCTGGCAGCAGCAATACTGTAGCTGTACCAGCGCGCCCGCCTGACATGGTTGCTGTACTGCTCTGCACAGGAAGTTTGTGCCAGTTCTCCCTGCTGCCACTTCCCAGCACTGAAGCAGTTTTTGATGACCCTTAAACTCACAGGTGTCTTGTGCTGCTGCCACGTTAGATGGGCCCAGTGCCGAGCCACAACGCGACAGCAGCGCAAGGGCTACTGCAGCCAGCTTGGGCCTCTGCACTTCGGGTGCGCGAAGCTGCAGTGCAGGTGCTGGGGCTTCCTGGTCCCAGCCGCGCTCCCTGTTCCGTCTCCCCATCTTTGCCCCATCCCAGACTGCCGGACATAGGGTGGCGAGCACATGGAGAGCTTGCAGAACACAAACTGTGCAGGTGCTCTGGTACAAACAAGCAGTGACAATTTATATGGTTCTATTTAAAGCATGCAGCAAAATACACAGACACCTCCATTCACGAGAGGAGAGAGTTGTGTCCTTGTCATTTACTTGCAGCTGTACATAATGTCTTGCTCTTTTTCTTTGCTATATAACAGCATGAAATGGGTACCACTGCTGCTGTTTGCTCCACAGCCATGGAAAGGAGATCACGTATCAGCTGAGATCTCCTGGCAGGCCATTTTAAATGAATCATAAATTACACCTTGGAGGCAAAAAAAAATACAAAAAAAAAAAAAAAAAAAGCTGTGCTATTTTACCAGGAAGGAGTTGGCGGTGAAAGAGATAAATCTGATTAGTGGTTACAATATCAGCTAAGGAAGGAGGACATCTGGGTTTCTCCATATCCAGTTGTAGACAAATCACTTCCTCTCTGCATCTGTCCCCATTGTACACACGGGAAAGCCGCAGCGTCCCCCGCTCGCGCCCCCGGCCTTCCTGTCCTTCCTGCGCAGGGGCAGGCGGCTGGGGGGGCTGCAGCGAACGCGCCAGCGCCCGGCGCTCAGGTGGGCGCCCGCCTGCGGCCAGCACGGGCTGCGCAGGGGGCAGGACGCCTCCCGGCACCGGCCGGTCCTGGCTGCCGGCAGCATTTGAGACCCAAGACGCAGCCGCAGCTCAGCCCCTTCTCAGCCCCTGGCCCGGGGATGGGGGACAGCCCTGAGCAACGCACTGCCAACGTACAGGAAGACTCTGGCTCGCTGCCATCAGGTTAACACCTATCATCAAGAGAAGCTGAATGGCAAGAGCAGAGCGCTTGCATGGCAACAGCCCTTCCCAGCGCAGGGCTAGTGCCGGGGGCGCAGACCCGCAGGCCACCACTGCGCAGCGGCTGCTGCTGCTGCGCAGCCCTGGGTAGTGACATGTAACCGTGAAGACCCGGCGTTCGCAGCACGGAGCCAGGCTGGAGGCTGCTGTTCAAGGGCTGTATTTAAAAGGAGGCTCATATGTGGGGGCTGTTCCGACCTTTGAGCCTCGACGCTCGGAGAATCCAGCCTTGCCCTGGCTCCCGTCCTCGCAGGGAGAGGAACCAACCGGCTGCACCTCACTCGCTGCTGCTAAGTTTCCATTCCCGCTTGAGGCAGGTCACAGGTTGCAATACTTCCTTTTTAGATTTTTTTCAGGATCACTAAGAGGCACTTAAAGACTGGAAGGTGTTAACTGTCATCCAGGCTTTCTGCCTGTATGCTAGGGTTTGGCTTCGTCTGAAAAAAAAAAAAGCTGGAAGTTTCTGAACGACTAAGCAGTGAAGCTGAGCCTTGCGTGCAGCCACGGCCCCTGCCCCAGCCCGGGAGCAGAACCGCAGCGGGGAGGGGGAGGGCGCAGCGGCCGGCCCGTGCGCTGCCTTAGCCCACTGCAGCCCAAGCAAAGCAACCGCTCGCGGGACCAAGTGGGACTTCCCTCGGCCAAGCTGTTTGCTCTCTCGGACGCAGTTCTGCCTGGGAGCAGAGACACAGCGAAGCAGCCTGATGCGACAGAGCGAGAAAGGCACCAACGGCAACACACAAACCAGGACCAACGGGCTCCGCTAAAGAGGAGCCCTCAGGCGGTTGTCAGCCACGTGCTGCCCCCAGAGAAAGGGGGAAGGGGGCTGCCTTGGCCAGTCGGGGCAAATCCATTTGCAGTCCAAGGTTAACTGTTCCCCAGTTATGAAAAATCCAAATTATTCGTCCCAGGACAAAACCCACTTGTGTTTCACACTCAACCCTGATGATACATAAAGCAATTTTAGAAAGCCAGTTACATCCATGTGCTCATCCTGCCTGTGAACTGCTGCTTTGCAGGGGTTCAGGCAGAGCAGCTCGGAGGCGAAGGCTGCCCTCTACAGCTCCTGGCTCCGGCGGCCGGCCCGGCGCCCAGCGCGAGCTGCTCCCGGCACCGGCCTCGCGCGCAGGCCCCCGCGCTGCTCTGCGCGGGTTGGAAGGCGAGCTGCCGCTTTCAGCGTGGCACGGAGTCAGGGCAGAGGAAAGGCTGCTGTGTTCAACAGCATTGCAGACTTGAGGCTGCCGAGGAACGCGCTGGAGATCAGCTGTGCAGGCCTGCGCCCCGGGGCAGCCCGGCGGCACAGAGACGGCTGCAGCCGAGCACCAAAATGAGACTTCCCGATTGTCCTAAATGAACAAGAAGGTAACTGCCAGGCTGCTGGTCTCCCCCCCGGACATGCAAACCAAAGAGCGAGGATGGCTGCGAACTCCCCGGCCCACGGCCCAACACCGGCTAACACACGAGTCGCCAGAGTTACAGCTGCTGTTCAAGGGACCGCTTGGAGCCTGAAGGGCATCGGGGTTTGCAGGACTGGAAATGGGGAAGGGAGAGATGCAGGAGGCTACAGACGCAGCCCAGAGCACCCTGCGGAACTGCATGTATTTGAGTGACTGGAGTATTCAGGCACGCTGAAATTCGGACTGGTTTGACACAGGAAGTGGGGCCGGAGGGGAGTGCCAGTGCCGACATGCAGTGCCCGGTGGCAGTGCCCGGTGGAGGCAGCAGCGGAGCCGCAGCCCGCGTGCCGGGCTGTGCACCGAGCCGGGCCGCACGGAGCACGCTGCGTTGCAGCTAAACGTGGTTACCGCAGACAGGAGCGGAGGAGGCTGCACCGACACGCTCTGGTCCATCTGCCCGGCTGCTCCCGCCAGGGCCCCGCAGCTCCCACTGCCGCTGCTGGTGGTGCTCAGCACCCGCCCGCCTTGCTGGCGCCGAGCCCCTGCCCGCCCGCTCCGCTCCTCCGGCCCTCTGCCCACGGCCGGGAGCGGGGCCTGCCCTAGGGCCACGGACACGCGCCCGGGCACTTGCGGGTTATTTGTGGCTCCTGCCCAGGCCCGACGTCGGCAATAGGCTTCGGGAGCTAATCCGCTCCGGAGCGTGCACAACCCCCCCGAGCCTGTCCGACTTCGCAGAGCCGCGAGAGCAGATGGACCAGCGGGGACCGGCACATCTGGAGTTACTAATTCCTGGCATCTTGCTGAGCCTGTATTATCAGAGTAGCAGCCTCACCGGCCTCTGCTAGCGACTGCCCAGGGGAGCCACGGGCCAGGGCACAACAGCGCTAAAGGGCTCCTCACCATGCTCACCGTGGTGCTCATCACCAGGACAAAGAGCAAATTAATAAAAAACAAGAACAAACCTGTTAATTAACAAAGTAAAAACTTCTAACTGAATTAAAAGACAGGTCAGTGTCAAGATTTTGTGGTTTAAGTTTTTTTTTTTTTTCTTTTTTTGCAGAGCAGTTCAAAGGTTTTAATTCTGAAGCAAATTTCTGTTAGGTTTAAAACCTGCCTTTTTCTCACTTCAAAATTAACCTTCTTTTTTTTTTTTAAAGAGACAGAGTTGACCAAAACTGAAAAAAATCCACCAAGCCCACAGGTTGGTTCTGGCTCAGCCCGGAGATCTGTGCCCCCAGCCGCCAGCCCGCGAACGACGCTAGCCAACAGCCCGGTGCCCGCGCGCTGCTCCGGCTCCCGCTCCCTGACGCCGCTGCTCCCGCCCGGCCAGCGCCCTCCAGCTTCAACGTGGGGCAAAGGTCTCAAAGACACTTCTGGGGGGGGGGGGTTAAAACTGGTATCAAAGTAGTGCCCAAGGGCCCTAATTTCAGTGTGTTGCTTTTCCAACAAGGTGTTTCTCTTCCTGCCTGGGCAGCTGCTGGGCAGTCAGCACCGACGCACCAGGCAGGACGCGCTGCCCTTTGCCAAAAAAGACAGCGAGGGAAACGGGCCCTTGGAATGGGGGAAAAGCATAAGGATTTGGAACACACATCTGAAAGAAATAAGGCTGCTCAGAACCAAAACTAGCAGCTGTTTCCCCCCTCCCTTTCTCACCGTGGGGGCACATGCGGTTATTACAGCTTTCGCTGCTGCGCACCCGCGCCCGGAGCCGCCGCGGAGCCCAGAGGGAAGGGCGACTCGGCGAGGCGTGCGGCCAGGCGAGCGGGGCGCGCTCCGCGCCCACGCGGCACCAACCCCTCCTGCGCTGTGCCCGGGTCACACTCGGCTGCCACCAGCTTCCTTGCGCACGTGACACTCGGTTGCCCAAGCCAGCGCTGCGGCCGTCCTGGCCGCAGGACTCGGGCGCCGTTTGCCAGCCTTGCTGCGCGGCCGGGAAGCTTGGCAGGCGCCGGCGCCGGGCGCACGGGGCTCGAGTGCCTGCCTGCTCTGGAAGACTTTGCCTGCTGTGCCGCTTGTGGGCTCGGCTTCAGGCACCACGCGCCGTCGCCACACACTAACAGCGCGACGCACGAGTTCAGGCGAGGCGTAACGGAAGGATTTCCCTTCAGAAAGGAAAGGAAGGGAGGGTAAAAGAAGGCAGCGTGGCTGCAGTTCTCCACCTGCCGCTGAGGCCTAGCTGCAACATAGAAGATGGGAGAGGAAGGCCAAGGCTCTGAAGAGGAATTTCTCTCCCCAGTGGCTCCAGCCCTCCCTCCTTTCATAAATACCCAATGATTTGCTTTGCTGAAGAACAAACTGTGACTTGAGAGGAATTCAGGAACAGTTCTTTGCTGAGAAACAAACAGGGAACCCCCTCCTGCAGCAGGGGCACAGCACGGGGCCACGGGAGCACAGCGTCCGCCAGCCCAGCTGAAAGGGCCAGTGCCGCTGAAAGGGTCAGGTAAGAGCAACAGCCGGGCCTGGATAAATACCCCCAAGAGGGCAGCAGAGAAGAGCTGGATCGTCTTCAGCAGGTCAAAGATAAGAGAGGCAGCAGCTCATCCGGGAGATCGGCAGCGCAAGAAGCCGAGAACGGTGCCCTGCAACGCCATTAAATCACCGTGCTCGAACTGCGGTTCTCCAGGCTACAGGAGGGCAAGCGGGAAGGGGGGGCACGTTCACAGAGACCTCGCTCCAGTTCCTGACACAAGGGTACCAGGAACACCGGTCCTGCACTTCTGCTCGGGATAAAATTGAAGACTGGAGAGAACTAACTCCAGGAAGAAACAACAAGCATCAGATCAGCTCAAATCATGCCCTGCAGGGAGCTGGGGCTAATTTCCCTCCACACACCTCCGCTGGGGTGGTTGCCGGGTAGGCAGTGGAAGCACAGCGGTCACTGTGCTGCAAGAGATTTCCAGGAGGGCACACTGTAAAGTTGGGCAGAGTGCTTAATTCTCCTCTGTTCTCTAAGCACAGATACTCTTCTGCCTTCCCTGATTCCTGACACATTCACTCCAGGCTTCTATCCTTACGGTTATTAGCCATACATAAGGATACTGGTTAATGCAAATAAAAGGGGAAGATTTTATTACACCTACAAAGTTTCTTCGGCTCACTGTTACAGGGCTGTGGGGTGAAATCCACCTCTGGAGAAAGCCATTGAGCAAAAGCCTGCACCACTCACGTGCTAGACACTCCGCAGGGCTGATTTCCTGCTGCTGAAAGGTGCTGAATTGCCTGGCTTTGGCACTGCATGCGGAGGAGGTCTTGCGGGGAAGCGCGTGTTCAGAGGAGGGGATCGGGCCGGCAGACGAGCGCAGAGACGACGCTGCGGACCTGGGACAACACAGAACCGGGCACTCAGGGGCTGCGGCGCTGGCCCGGCAAGGAGCACCGGGCTCCGGGTGGAGCGCAGAAAGCGAGGTAGGGGCAGAGCACGTTGGAGGAGGAGAAGTGGCGTCCTGGTGTGAGGGCCGGGAGAGAAAGGATGCGGGGAAGGGCTCAGGGCAGCAGCTGCGCGAGCTGGACCGGGGCGGGGGGAGCAGGGGGAGGGGTTCTCGACAAACAGTAAAATTGACAAAAATAAACAAAAATCAGTTTCAAGGGACATAAAGTATGCATGACTTCAGGTCAAATCCAGAAAATATTTATAGCCAGAAGAGGGAGGATTCTCAAACGTCATTTTTACATTTTATAAGACTTTCTTTTTTTTTTTTTTTCCTACATGAGAATTTGTTAGTTCCTTTCCAGACAGGACGCCTCCATTTCAAAAAGCATCATAGCAACACTGGAAGGGTTAAGCAACACACAAACAAAATCTGCCAGGTTGAGATGGATCAGTTTGTTTCACTAAAACCTCCAAAAAAATGCTGTTTCAGTTTGACGGAAACAATTTTCCTCTTCCCCAGGGGATTTTTTGTTCCAGCCACAGAATTGAAAAATCCATCATTATCCAGGCGCTAATGCAGATCCGTGCAGTGCCCCCGCAAGCCCGCCGGCCCCGCACGCGCTCCAACAGCCCGGTCCCTGCGGCGCGCTCGGCTCGCAGTCCCTCCGCACAGGTTCCCCCGGGAGCCGGGCCTGGACCCGTGTGACAGGGACACTTGTCTGCCCTGAGACAGTACGCTGGTTGCTGTGGCTGTTAGACAGGTCAGGCTGTGGGCTCGGTCTAGACCATTTCCTTAAGGTTGAACGCTTCATGGCTTGTTACCAACCTCTTCACTGATCTCCAGAGAAAGCATTCTAGTGATACAGAAAGTTTTTCTAAAAGTCATCACTCCTGCAAACAGACCACCAGCTTTCCCTTTCCACGGGGAGATTTCCAAATCCCCTTCCAGAAACAGTGCCTGCAGCTACCCAGAACAGGTGGGCAAGTTCCTCCCACCTCGCCCCGGGCCGCAGCCAGCAGGTACCTGGCGGGTAACGCTGTTTCCCGAGATAACTCTAACCAGACTTCGGCTGCAAAACTCCAGTGCGGTGCACAAGGGTTTTGCCGGCCAAGTTTTATAACATCCTCCCGCTGCCTTCCCTATCCTCTTCTGATGTCGGGCGTACAAATAACAAGTCTTTCAGCACCAGTCCCTCAGGCTCCTGTTCCTGAAGCGATGACCTGTCCATTGCCCTGCAGTCCTAGCAGCTAGAAACCCACCAGCCTTTAAAGTGCTTTTGCTTACTAGCTCACCTCTGAACGCACTGAAACAGGCCTTAAAGCCAAGATGAAGTTTAATCCAAACCTCAAACTTCAGAGCAGACCAGGATTGGACTCCTGGATCTCATTTTATAGCTGAAGGGGCTGGATGTGTCCAGCTAGGAAGCAGGCACAGGAATAGAGACATCTGTGCAAATGGAATAACAGATCTAGCTTAAGATGGGGTGAAAAAAACGATGTTGCAAAAGCACCCTGAAGCAAGGCAGACATGTCCTGGCATTTTATCCCACACAGGTGCATAAACTGGCCAAAGGTCTAGCAAATGCACTGGAAAGCAGGAGTGTGAAAAAAAGAGGGGGGGGGAAGGGGGGGGGGAAGAGTGGAGGAAATGCTTTCTTTTTGTCAGTTGTCAAAACCACTTCCCTTCTGCATACTTATCCCTGCGCGAAGCACATCTGCTCTGCTGCTCTCATTGTAGATTCAACTAGAGTAGAAACTAAACTCAAAAAAGTTCAACTTCCTCAGCCAAGCACTGCAAAACACATTCATGGTACAAAGGAAGAGAGTTGTAATTAACAGCTCACGCTTGAACATCTTGCTTGTGATGGATGGGGTGATTAAAATGAAACTTAAAAAAACTCAGCCCACTTCATGGCCGCTGCTGTGCCGTCAGACCCTATTCCAAGGAAGCCCCGAACCGACAGAATCATCACCAAAGCGTTATCTGGAGCTAGTGCGCGTTTCTGAGTCCCGCCCCGGTAGCTGGAAGGCAAGCAGCCAGTGTCAGAGATGCTGGCAGCAGCGTGAACTCTTCTCTCCTGGCTGCCTCCTAGGAGCAGGGCTGCAGAGCTGCTCTCGGTCGCTCTTTGTACCCTGGAATTTCCATGCTGTGGGTGCCCATGACACACGCAGCCACTCAGCAATACATGCATTTCCATTACCACTTTTTGTCACCTGCCTGATGAGTAATTAATATTTGCATAATGTATGGGGGCTCTCATGCAGGGTGCTAGAACAGGGCTAAGGGTTTTTTCCTTAAAGTCATTTTAGGGTGAATGTATTGCTCATGTAAGGGAGGTGCCACAGATGAGCAGAACATGCAGCTTACACAGTTACACCTGTGGTCTCTACCCCAAATCTGCCCTGTTTCCCACCCACAGATCCCACTTCTGATCAGTCCCCTGAGCAGTCCTGGGCTCCCCAGGGGTTTCCAGGGACCTATTCTTGGGGAGGGACAAGGGACACACGAATATGACTAACAGATTTGGGCCACCGAAACCCCAAATCCAGAGCTTTGGTGCACTTCAGATTGAGGAAGCTGCACCAACTCACTTTTAAAGCATCTGTAAAATATATTTAGTACATTTTGCCCAGTATATTGTAATGTCTCATGAATGAAAAGGAAACCAATTTATGTCTTTGATACTGGGTTTGTATGAAAGTATTAACTGTAAATTTTTGAAAACTGAGGTATGAATCCTTTCTCATTCCATCTCCCTCTTTCCCAGTGTATGTACAGAGCTGACACCTTGTGAGGTTTACTAATTTACACATTCACTCGTGGTAAGCACTGAAAAGGAAAAGGTACCTATGCAAGCATAGAAACATGCTTTCAGCATTTTTAAATGTATCATCTTGCATTTTCACTCTGTTCAACGTATTTCCTTTAAGCACTGAAAGACAGCCTGTTTAGACCCTAGACCATGTTGAAAATACGAAGTATATACAATATCATATAAAGACCCATTTAAGATGACTCTTAGCCTTTCTAGAAGTATTGCTCACTAAGAGACAAGAACTCTTAAGGAACAATCTGCAAAATGACTTCTTTAATAGGCTGGGAAGTAGGAAGGAAAAAGTAGTTGCTTTTGTATTTAATTATCTGGGAGATGCCTGGTTACCACAAAAATGGGGGCTATATAAATACCTACATAGATTAGCTAGAATTATCCTTAGCTCACTACCGCATTGCTGTGTAGCCCCTCAGGAAGTCATTGATCCTCCCAAGACAAATATCCTCAATAAATTGAGCTCCCAAGTACACTTTGAAGTGACAGGAGACTGAAAACCTTATCCCAGTCCTGCAGCAAGTGACTCCAAAATCTCTGACATTTTAATTATCATCACTTGTGAGCAACCTCTCACGGTAACAGTGGGGACTAGAATTCCCGAGTGCTTAAGCAAGGAAAGTTGCAGCCTTGGCTGTCAGGGAACTGGGCAATCTGCACACACTCCAGGCTCTTACCTCAGAGGGATCTTAATAGCCAGGTACCTGTCGATGGCCACTGCCAGCAGGCTGAAAATGGAGCTTTGGGTCAGCACCAGCACGAAGCAGGCGAAGAAGAGGCAGCTGTGAAAATCCACCTGGAAGCCGATGCTGATGGTGATGGCAAAAGGGATGGCCAACAAACCCACAGCAATATCAGCCACTGCCAGCGACACCAGGAAATAGTTGGTTGCGTTCTTCAAGGTACTGTTGATGGCCACAGCCCAGCACACCAGGACGTTACCAGCGATAGACAGCACAGCGATGATCAGTTCCAGCACAATATAGGTGGTTTTCATAGTGTCCATGGCGAGAGCTCAGGGCAAAGAGCTAGAGCTGTTCATGAGAAAAAGGTACTTTCCACAGGGCGCCTGTCCACAGGTACCAACAGGCCACGGGGCAGCGCTTCCCGGAGAGAAACACCCATGTCCGGGCTCACGGCCGCCGCCCGCCCGGCCGCCGCGGCGTGGGGGGCCGGAGAGGCGCGGCGAGCCCCGGGCCGCGGCCCCGCGCTGCCCGCCCCGCCCGGCCCCCGGGGGCATCCGCGGCCGCCGGCGGCTGCGCTCCCGCGGGGCGCCGCGCCGCCTCTGCCCCGCCGCGCCGCGCCGCGCGATCAGCGCCCGCCCGCCGCGGAGCCCGCCCGCCGCGGGGCCATGCGCGCCCCGCCGCGCCGCGCCGCACCGCGCTGCGCTGGGATGCTGCGCTGCGCTGCGCTGCGCTGCGCGTCTCGGCGCTGCCGCCCGCCCGCCCCGCGGAAACGCGCTGCCGGCCGCGGCGCGGCTATTTCTGCACATGGGGCGAGCGGCGCGGCGGGGCGCGGAGCAGAGCGGCGCGGGGCGGGGAGTGCGCGGCGCGGCCCCGATTGGCCGAGGCCAGCGGGCCCCGGGCCGGCGGCACCCCCGCACCGCGCCGCACCGCACCGCACCGCCCGGCCCGGCCCGGCCCGGCCGCCGCTGCCCCCCGCGCCGGAGCGGCGCCCCGCCGCCCCCGGCCGCCCCCGGCCGCCGCTGCCACGGCGTTTCCCGGGAGCGAGAAGCCGCCGGGCCGCTGGGGTCACACTGCAGCCGGTCTGGGGGCGCCGTGCCAGGGCCCGCTGGAGGCCACTGTGCACGACAAGTAAAAAATCTCCCTGAACGTCTTGGACCACACTTTTTGCAATAACTACGGAGGCTCAGAGTATTGCTACAGCATGTTGGGACACCACGGCTCGGTATTGCCACATTGAGAAAAATCCCCACTAACAGTACTGTGACTCGAAAAAAGGAATTATTTCACAAAATCATGACAGCACTTAGCTCATGAACAGTTATCACACAGCCTAACCTTTCATGATGTAAGAAAACAGCACTCACTAAGTGTTACCAAAGGCTGAGCATTACTCACGGCACTCCGGAGTCAAGTCTAGGGCTAAGGAGTACGGCGGGCGGGGGGGGGGGGTGGGGGGGTGGGGGAGAAGGGGGGAACACCAAAGAAAGGAGTTGTCTGCACTGGTGGATTTTAAAACAGAGGTAAATTTGAAGATAAACATAGTTTAGTAATTACCTTTTCATCACACCTTTCCTGGACATGGTTTATATAGCATTCACCATCAAAATACAATCAGATAAGGATAGAAAGGGGGAAAAAAATTGACAAGCAAAAAAAAAAAAAAAAAAAAAAAGCAAACAGAAACTAAAAAAATCTGCCACTGCTTTTTTTTCTAAGTTTGAAACAAAATTCTGTCGAAGAGGGAGCTTTCTGGGGATCCAAAATTAAAGCAGAGCAAAAACACATGGCAAAAATAGCACATACATGATGTCAATGGACTTGGCATATACGGAAACGCTCCCATTGACTTACATTTGAATCAAACTGCTATGAGGGAGAACTCCTAATCTGTATTGAATGAAGCCATTTTTTCCCAAGATGGACATCTCAGGAACAGGATGCTAGAAGATATGTCTGTGGTATATTTAATTTGATACGGAACACTACGTCTGTGCAGATCAGGTGCTGAACACACAGCAATGTTCTCCTTGTTCCTTTTAGATAACCGGATCAGCGTTTGGGGATTTTTGCTATTCCTTGCTCTCCAGCAGACTAACACCTTTGCAGCTCGCATCCTCCAAGCCCTTTGCAGGCATAAAGGCTGGAGTCTCACTACAGTGCTAACAGGCAAGTAAACAATTCTGTGACTCACACTCATGCATCTTCTTGGGGCCATACTAAAACGCAAGGCAGAGTTTGGAGGAGAACTCACAGTGCCTGGTACAGAGCCCCAGCTGTCAGGCTGCTCCATCTTCCTCATCCTGGCTGGATCCTGAACTTGCCTACACTGGTTTGGTTTATTTATTATTTTGGGATGAGCGTAGCTCCCCACTGTGGAGCCTCTTATAATCATGTTAATGATGGTAAACTGTCATGGAAAATCACTTTCTACCCCAAAGCAATGGAATTCCATCAGGGTTTTTACACGTTGTTTTTCTCATTCTCATACATGTGCCAACAGAAGCCCTTGGCTGCTTTCTAGCACTTCTGTAAAATGAGAATAATCTTATTTTTTTCCTTCAGTGGATGCAATTTATTAGTAAAGGATCTGCTTTTGTGATCACAGAAGTATTTTTTTACAGGCTGATCCAATGGAAATTTTGGTTTATCAAGTCAGACATGGACAGAGAAACAATCTATTTCAGACTGAGATGAACAGGTTGTTCTGGACAAGGTTTGGCCACATGAAACAAGTGCTAAGGTCTTGTGAACACTATGGATTTTGCATTGTGCTGAGATTCATGGCTCTCCAAATCACAGAAGTCTTTGCCAAGGTCCAGTGGTTTATTCTGGCATTAAATGGTGCAGCTGAACTCATTCTAAACATGACTTGGCTGCAAGGGTAGCCAAGGACAAGTGTGCTCAGCTCTGTTTTACCAAATGTAGTTAAAATCTGCTGGCACTAAGTCCCGGATGAGCCCGTTCCCAGCCGGAGATACAGAGCCTCTAGACCCTGCCCTCCAACTGGATTCTCTGAGCTCTCCTTCAAATATATGGCATACTACAAGCTGCTAACTCTAAGTGTTGGCCTTGTAAAGTAATCATCTGACTAGGTTTTATGAAACTCTGCAGTTCTTGGGGCTCTGAGGATGATGAACCCCCTAGATGGCTTATGAGCTCTCTCCAGCAATGTGCATATTGGTATACTGGACACTGTGAGGGAGCGAGGAAGTCACACAATTAGCAAGGTAAATATAGCCCAAAGCTTCCAGCTTGTGGAGTGCATTCAAGAACCGGAGTGTAATAATAACATGGCAACAGGTCACTGGAGCACCGTTTGATGCTGAGGTGTCAGACACAGTGACAAATGAATCATCATTATTATTATTTTCCTGGATTCTATTTTACTCTAGGGATTTGCCTCTCAACACTCTCACAGGAAACTACAGCAGCTCAATCTGCCTATTTCAAGTGTAAGAACTAATCTGCCCCCTTGTTCAGGGAAACATTTAAAGCGATCCCACATTACGAATGGCGACACAGTGGGAGACAGGACAGGCACCCCGGTGTGGCCATAGCCCGTCTCGCTGTGGTTTGGCAGAAGCCCACCACGCTCGTACGTGCTGTTCCTTCTGTCGCTGCGGTCCCTGGGGACGGGCTGCCTCTCTGGAGGCAGTGTGTTTCCTGCACACTCTGTGATCTCTTTTGTGTGAGGCCTCTCTGCCTCTGCGCAGTCTCAGGCTTCGCTGAGGACTTCCCTAGTGATCACTGACTTGACACCTTCAGTACTCTTGGCCCAGCCACAAAGAACTAGCCAGGAGCCCCAATAACACGGCATATTTCAAAACACACCAAAAAAAGAGCACAGATAGCCCTCAGGGCAAGGCTATAAGCACAAAGAAAAGCTCCCCAGTCACCAAGAGCCAAGGTGCTCTTGCTGGCCCTGCAGCCAGATTTGCCAATTTGGGCACGCCTGCTATGACAACTCAGATAGCTCATTTTCCTCACTAAGCACAAGTCAACGGCATGGGGGTAACAAGCACTGAAGCTTCAGAGGGGTACAGATATCAAAATCTTAAAAAAAAAACAATAGGCACCACACAAAAAGTCCATCTATCCCTCTACCACTCACAGGCGACAGGCACACCCATCATATTGACTGTGACCCTTAATCAACCTGCAAAAGCTGCAGCATCAAATAAGATGGGCTCTCCAGCAGGATGAGCATTAGCAGTCCGCTCACCTTGCACCTTCGCAAACAAAGCAGCTGCCAGACAATCTCCTCAGTGAAGAGGCAGCTGACAGCTCCCTCCTGAAATCACACATAGGGATGGGAGATTGGGGAAAAAAGGAGGAGAGACAGAGGCACTTCCCATCGGCCTTCTGAACATGTGGTTTGACAGGCAAGCTCAGTTTTGGAGTGCAAGCTCTGGCACATGTCCCTCAAACTCCAGGGAGGCTCAGAAGTTATCCCTTCTTCCAGACCTTGCCAACACATTTTAATACTAGCTTCCAAGCAAGCATCTGCTCAGGAGGCATTTGCATTTCTAACCTCCTTTCAGTACTTGTCTCCTCTGTAAGGGCTGCTGAATAAGGGAATGATTAGTGACAGTGGTGATGATAGGGGTTTTAAGGTGGACATGAGGAGCTGGACTAAGAACCAGCTCACGTACCTCATGCGGCTGATGTGTGCAACAGACTAAAGCCACAACTCACCAAATTTGAACCATTAGCCCGCAGAACAAGCACTGCTTTGGTGAGTTGAATTCCCATTACCACTGAAGTCTTCACTAGAACTTTTGAGTTGTTTTGCAGGACAAGATGTAGTTTGTCCTGAACCCAATTCCAAGAAAGGGTTCCCAAGACTTAATACACAGAGTAGACAACACACAGTCTATGTAAGCTAGGTGAAGAGAACATGATTTCTAAGGCTAACTTGGTATACAGGCAGGTGAAACAAGCACTCAGCTCTGCTGGGATGAACATTAGCATGTCAAAGAGTCCAGATGAGCTCTGAAGAAAACAATTATGGTGGTGAATGGTGCAAAGTAAGGCATTGCCGTAGGCATTTTTCTGGAAGGGACTAGGAAAAGAAGCAGAGAATGAAATTCCAGAAAAAAATACTATATACTGGAGACGTCAATAAGTCTGAAAAATGCTTGGAAAAGATTACAGTAAGACTGTAAACTGCAGATCAACAAGCTTGGATTTTCCAGGTCCCCAAGGGCCACTGCCAGATGATAAATGGATATTCTTCTGGAATTTAAAATTGGTGAGTATACTGCCTGCAAGAACTCATCATATAACAATGCAGATGTGTGAATTCTTTATAAATTGTGGGTGATATCTGGGAGCTTTCATCAGGGAAAAAAAACCCTATAAACAGCAATGAAATTAAAAAGGAATGATTTTGGCTAAGCAGAGGCAGGGGAATGAGGATACCACTTTGAAGAACGTTTTAATTTAGCTCTTTGTTTGATTATATTTATGAACCACCTTCTATGATGAAAAGCCAAGTCTCTCTTCCAGCAGTACTTTAAATGAAAACTGCAGTCCAAGCCAAAAGCATATAGAGCCATACAATGCTAAGCTCTAGTTGCAAGGTTTCACCTGCATGGGTCTCACAGCAGGTATAGTGAACAGTCACATCATTTATGTCGGTGGAGCTGGTAGAGCTAATTTTCCCAGAGAAATCAATAGGAAATGTTTTTCGTTTCCAGGCCAACGTCAGTAGTGGAAAGCCCAGGGTGAAACTGGACGAGCTGCAATCCCCTGTTTGCAATTCAAACAACCTGTGATTGCTTCATTCACAGCTAGAGTTGCTTCCTGGGCAAAACCATCACAACTTCATGCCTCTAAGAAAACAAACTTGCTAAATGCCTGCTCCGCAAGTGTAAGCGTGACTCAGAACTTCACTCTCAATCTAATGCTTTACAGCAACGATAAGGAGAAGTGATTCTGCTCTTTGCCAAATCCTGGCAATGAAGGAAAATAGGCTCTTACGCCAAGCATTCAAAGCCATTCTGCTTTACACAAAAATGTGACATTTTGATTTCCAAATGGATACAATGAGAAGACTTGAACTAATGCAATCCAGCTACTTTCAATATAGAATTATGTTCAAATTCCAAAAGAAGAGCTAGATTTGATTCAAATCCTTCGGCTTGTTTTCTCTGTGCAAGATGGAACCAAGACTTGAAAATTTCCATTATTACTGTCATTACAACTGTCTCCAACTTTCAGAAAAGAGCTAATGCATAGAGAAGAGAATGAACCTGTGGTCTCCTACATCACAGCTACAGCTCTGAAAATGATCCCTGATCTCTAATAACTAGCCTCTTTTCACAGGCCGATTCATGCAGTCCACTAAGGAGTTAAAGGGCAGCTTAGCCATGATAAAGTGAAAACTGCAGAATGCAGATGAAAAATTCAAATCAGCTAATGCAGAGGAACGGACCAGCCTTCCCATTCCTCCCTTAACTTCCTGAAAACAGAGGATTTGCACCCAAGAAACTTTTTGAACCCAAATATCATTATCAGAGTTCATATCATATTTCTTCATTATAAAGAGATGAGATTTTTCTGAAATCTGTCCAGTTCTCAACACAAGAAGTCCTGCCCCATGACTGGTGCTCTTGGTGGAACATTGATGCAATAAACACTACCTTGTCTCTCAGAGACTGCGCACCAGTACTCAGAAAACTCACTACCTATAGTCTTAATTTTGTTCTGGCCATTCTCCGTATCCATCGGCAAAAGGGCTATGTCACTGTAGTGATGAACACTTTTGAAGCCCAAGAACTGAATTAGTGTGGTTTCTATTTTTGCAAGAATTTTTCAGAAACTCTATCAGCTTAGTTGCTAGGAATGTGATGCCTTCATCGCAGATGAAGGGAAGACTGGAACCTGGACTGTGTTATCTGACTGCATGTTATTTATTATTAATGTTACTAGCCCCTTTGCAAGCTTGAGACTGAATTCTCCCTTCCCAGAATGGCTCTCCAGGGCCTTGGCAGTACAATTGCTCTCAAGGGCTGAGCTATGCATATGATATTATTATTATTGCTGTGCTATTCAGATAGGTTGGGTTGGGCAAACTGAAGAGCAGTAGCTGTGTTACAAATGAGCAATAGGCTACGCCCACTGCTTTCAGTGTAACTGCCCTCAGTGGCAGGAGGGCAGTGTATAGGGAAGTTTGGTTTTTTTGCAACTTGCTTCAAAGAGCAGACTTGGGCAGGACTGTCCCTGAAGAGAACCATCTCCCTGGGGAGATGTTTCTGCTGGGTCCTCCTACCTGCAGTTCACACTAGCAGCTGTCATACTGCAATCATTTTATTATGGTATTACAGTAGGTTCCTCTGTGATGAGCTGCTGGCTGTAGATTTTAATTTGGCCTGGAAAATAACAGGCATTTTATAACTGAAAAAGCAAAAGAGCAAAGCAGAGTAATGTCTACTGGTGGTAGCCTTGCTTTCCAGAAGGCTGATTCTATTGGAAAAATGTTAGGCATGTCCTGCTAAATCACTAACCTGGGGAGTTCCTTGGCTTCCTTGATTAGAGAGGGTGGGAGTGGCTTGCTGGGAGAGAGGAAGGTTGAGCTGTCTGAGAAGAGAAAATTACAGCACATCAAGGTGGGACTAGGGTTTGAACTGCCATATGCTTTTATGTTAGCTAAGGAAGCAGTAAATTGGAGCTTTGTGCTGCAGGTGTACAGCTGTCTGTGTAGAGCAGCTTAGAAAAAACACTCGCTCCCATTTTAATTCTCTAATCTTGTTACTTTCTCTTTAACCAACTTAAAGTCATGAAGTGTGTGTAAGGCTACAACATTAGTCATTGCTATGTACTTAGCAAGGGACAGTACTTCACGTTCTAGATGTGTGAATAACGTTTACCCACATAGACATTTTACAGGTTTCATTTTCTTTCTGCTACGCTCAATAAAAAATAGTGATTGCTCCCATAATCAGAGACTGCCAGTTTTTCTAGGTGATATTTGCTTCAGAGCCCTGCAACCCAGAGTTTATGCCTGTAGTTTTTTCAGCATCAGTGAGAAACTATACCTGTGAGACTTCAGCCACCTGGTTCTGACCTTTGCAGGCCATCAGCTCTCCATCTGGAAGACTACTTCTCATGCTACTCATATTGCTTGTGCTTCTCTACCAGCTGCAATGGCATGAATCTTTCAAGCATGTGGAATATCAGCACAACTTCTCAACTGAGGCTCACCTGCACTGGCTTCTTGTCCAAATATTATTGCATCAAGTGCAGCCTAAAAAGCAGAGAGATACAAAATAGTTATTTAATATCCACTAATAACCCTGGTAGTTGGGCAGCCCAAGAAGATGTAGGAAGACACTTGCCTGGCCCTGTAGGCCACTATAGGGATCAGGAAGGAACTGCTTCCTGTATGCTGCAGCTTATATCCATTCCATTTTCTTTCTTGTGAGCCAAATGCTCTTGAAAAGCCAAATTAAATACATGGCCATTCTGAATTACAGCACTGCAGACAATTACTGGTGGCGATGGTCTTTGGAAAGCATGATGTCTCTGAAGATTCTGAACCCACCTGCTAGGGGTCAGAATGGCCAAAGTAACCAGGATAGTTCAGAAGTGTCATAATAGAACCATGATCTGAGGTAGCAGAAACCTGGGAATTCAGGATAACATTGGTGTTATTCATGACTAAGGGAAGGCATGAAGAGACCAGCTAAGATATGGGGGAATTTGAAAAATTTGTTAATAGGCTTTTCCTGAATCCAAGAGTTTCTCACCACACCTCACAGAACCACAAATAGGTTCACAGAGGGTAAAACCTTGTTCGTGACTAGCACATCTGTCTCAGTTCCCATGGAAGGTCTCTGACCATCTTGGGAATGCAAATCAAGGCTCCCAGAGTTCATGCTGGGCTTTTAAACTTTAGAGTACACTGACTGTGTTGTCTTCAGCTTCAAATATAGATCAGGTTGTGGCAGTTTACTTTCATCTGCCTTTAACACGGGCTCCAGTTTGACATGAACCTCAAAAAAAATGGAATCCATGTTTGGAGCAGGTCTGTGTGTTCACACAGAGGTCCTGGTTCGTGGCAGTGGGTCACAGGCACTGTGGTGATACAAACAAATAAAAACCTCTCCATCTCAAATAGAAGAACGTAAGCAAGTCAGGAATAGGAATTATTCTTTCCATTCCAGTCCAAGCCTTAGAAGATGCTTGGCAGCGAAGCCAAATGTAGTGAAGTAGTCCTGAATTTTGTCATTTTACTCCATCCACAACCAGCCACAAATATCCTGGGAAAACACTGGCCAAAAATATCATTTTCAGTTTCTTGCTGAGCCACTTGCAAACCTGTCAGCATATATTATGCATAGACAATCTTCACAGTGAGTCCAGATTTTTCCAACAAATAAATCAAAGTAACTGAAGTGTATTGTGGAAAGGGCTGAGACAGCACAGCCTGTAAGCGTCCAGCAGCTTAGTTAGGTAACAGAATCGCTAGGGCTGGCATTAAGTGACAGGAGGGCTTCAGAATCTATTTTCTGAGAGACAACAGGCAGTTCACAGAAATTAAATTTGCAAAGAATGCATGACATTATATTCAAGTCTGACAAAAGTAAGAACGGTCTCTTATCTTTTCCAACTCTAGATCTTGATTCCTGGACTATTAACTTCTGCTGGTTTCCCAGTACACACTTACCATGGCAAAGGCACTGGCACAAGTTTAGATAACCTGATGAAGTTAAGCAGTAGAGTAGTGTCTTCATTTTAACATAGCGAACATTTTGTTTTATGAGGAGTTGTTTGGCTGAAGCTTTGAGACATAATCTGCAATAGAATGACTTTGTGTTTTGTAGCAACTACAGTTTAAGCAAGGATTATGGTGAGAAGCCAACAATTAGAGATAGCTTTGTTTGTTTGTTTTTTAAACAGAGCAAACATAACACCAAAGTAGCTGTAATAACAGGTATCTTGCTACCTGTTGGTATCTTCATACTGTACGAGGAACAGGCTAACTCTGACAACAGTGTCTCAGGAGATTTGTAGTATCTCTTTAGATGGAGAATGGAATTCCTGTGGTTGCAAATTTTGCTCACTGATCTGTAATCCACATCCCAAGACTCAGGAATCCGCTCCCATAACAAAGTAGCTGGGAGCAATCAGACATGGATAACATCCTACAAGTGTGTCTAACAGTTTGATTTATGAAAAGAAAAAAAAATCCTCCCTTGCTGCAGCTCCTATAACCTGAGACAGAAATTACCAACTTTATTTCCCAGACAAGATCTGTTTGGGACACATGAACATAGAAAAGTAGCAGTCAGTGGAACACAGTTTTGAATGCCAAGCTGTAAGTAGCTCATACTACCTTAGAATTTTTACTTGCATGATGAATACTTGCATCTAATTGTGGAGTCCAGCTAGATCACAGCTTTCCTGAGCAGGGCTATATGACCAGGGTTTCATCCCTTGAGGACTCAGCAACATTACAAAACCAATGTGACCTGATTATTAATTAGTTGTATTGTAATATTGCATATTGGCTCAGCCTTTTGTTGGGGCTGTATAAACTTCTAGCAAATAGAGCTACTATCCCAAAGGGTTTATAGCTAAAAAACACAAGGATAGACAAAAAGATAGAGAAAACAAATCAATGAAGGATTGGGAATTTAGGTAGATGGACATGAACTACCTTAGGTCCAAGGTCACACAGACAGTAAATTTAAACTGTTCAGAGTCCTTTTTCTCTATACTTTAAGCACAATACTGGTCTGCTTTCCTATTAACAATGAGATTTTGAGATAGAAAGACTGGGCCAGTTCTGAGAATTTGCAGAAAATGACTGAGGTGCAAATACTGAGTCTAGTGCTTTCTAAGTGAGCTGCAGCAAGCCTTCAAAATAAAGTGAAGTGGCAGGTTGAAAGAATTAGAAACTCTAGTTTGCCATTTTCATGTGGTCATATTGTGTCCAGGAGACAAAGCTGTCTAAATCAGCAAAGATCATCACAGAACGTTGCTTTCCTTGTGACACTGCCACAAGGAAGGATCAGCCCAGCATTAAAAATCGAGGTTTGAAACATGATACATAGGTGGAGAACAGCAAAGTAGTTTGGATTATGCAAATGAGACTTTTTCCCATAAGGTTTCACCTGCACAGCTCAACACAAATGTACCTGAGAGGCTGAAGGAGATTTAAATACCCAATCATTTCTTTTCTTTTCTCATTCTCTTGGATGACTCAAAAATTTAGATCATTCTAGTAGACCGTTCACTGCCATCATGAGATGAAAAATGCCTCTGAGAAAAGCATTCCAGAATTTGAAAATATTAGAAATGGTTGCATGTTTCCCAAATGAATGATTAATAACATAGATTCCTAAGCACATCTTCAGGCATGTTCCTAATGAACCAGAGTTCAGGATCTTTGAAAGCTCTATACAGACTGGATATTGGCTGTAACACAGCATCCATAGGGCTGAATTCCTCAGCCATAATGCAGGCCTTCATAGTCCTTTCTGTTTGTGCAGGCAGTTAACAAAAAATGCAACAAAAAGGAATTCTCTCTACAGAGACAAACTAGAATTTATGAAGCCCTCCATTACTCCATGGAGAGTGATTATTATAAATGTTACCATGAACGTAATCGCTGGGCATTCTGGTTTTGACAAGGAGTCATTATTTTTGTCCCCTTTTCTATAACCAAGCCTTCCTGGCATTCCAACATAAACTTAATTTTCCCTAGCTGTGTCACTACCTGGATGGTGATGTTCAAATGGCCTCAGTCAGGGTATATTAACATCCCTTCAGAAGATCAGCAGCTGCTAGTCCTTTCCGCTGGGGGAAAAAGACTTACTGACGGGTCTGCTCACTGGCATGTCCATATTTCACGGGCATAAGAGATTTCAGTCTCTTACATTTACACTGTTTGTTTCATGGAAGTTCAGAGAAATCTGCTCGTCGAACACTGCACATATATTGTGCTCATCCTTCGCGTCAGGTATAATGTCTTGTCACTATACAGCTGCTGGAGAGCCCTTTGTGAGCTGTAACTCATTTTGCCTCTTAACTTATTGGTGATGTACTTTAATATTCGTTCCAGTCATGAATCCTTGTTTTCAATTTTTGACTACTTCTTTCTTGACTTTCTAGTTATTTAAGAGCTCCTAATGCTGGCATGTTGGTCTCTTCTGTGTTCCTCCCTTGTCTTTGCACTCAGATGATTTCCTACTGTGCCTTCAGTATGGTTTGTCTCAGAAACAGACAGATCTCCTGCACTCCTTTATCCCCACAACAGTCTTCTGAAGGGCATCCAAATGCATCTAACTTGCTTAAAAACGGAAGTTGCTATCTTTCTGAAAAGAAGATACTGACCAAATTTTTCTTTGCTACCAGAATAGCAGACTCAATGAACCATGAAGATCTTTCTAAACCTCTCTGGAAGCCCTGCTCCTCAACAGACTGAGGAAGAATCAGTTCTGTATGTAGCTATTTGAAACATTACAACAAACATCAGAAACAAAAAGTTTTATTAGAAATATTACACAGATTTTTTTGCATCATACATTTTAATGTTAATTTTTAAATATTAGCATGTCAAAATCTGGCAATGCCTAGTATATACATTCTAATGTGCTCCTTGTATAAATTAGATTACGATGTAACATCTGTATCCAATAGAGAAAGCTAAAAGTACTTGACTGTTAGAGAGGATTACCCCATTTGACAAATTCAAGCCTGGATCAATAATCAATAAAAACACTGTGTCCAGCACTGCCCAGTGGAACTTGGCACATGTCCAAGTTAAAAATGTAGAGACCATCAGTTATGAAAACTGTTAATTGTTAAGTTACAAACTCAAGCTTGATTCTACTCAATATGGTCAGCTGAGTCTAAATGGCACTGGAGTTGGTAAAAACCAATACAGTCTAGCAAAGTAGAAGTTATTGCTGGGTTTAAAAAAATCTTAATGCTCAGTGCCCTGAGTCTTCTTAGGCTAAAGCCCTCTTCTGACAGGAAAATGCATAATCTCATCCATACAGACTCTGCATTTTATCAGATACACAAGGCACAGCTTTGCAAACAGCTGGCCCCATCAGATACTTCCGGATGGAAGTCCTGGTATCATAAGCAGAGAAAGACAAGGGAGGTATGCACTATAATCAGATGAACACACACTTTCATCTTTTCATTGCCAAGGAAGTGAGAAAGGAAAGCCAATGAAGCCAAAAGCTAGATTTTTAAATGTTCCAGGTCAGAATTCAAACAAGGAAGAACCACGCATTTTGCCAGCGCATACCTATTTGGTTTGGAAAGAAACCTTGCACATACTGGTTGCACACACAAAACAAAAAAATGCAGAGAGAAAACCTGACAAAAGCAATTTCAAATTACAAAAAGAAAACTTGCCAGAACTCAAAGAGGAGAATGCGTCTCATTGAAAGGAAACTGGAGAGTCTGGATAAGTCAAAAATCAGCCTGCTAAACAAAAGACACAGGACTGATTTGTTCTGCTTAGTACTGCTGCCTTGCTGCAGTACAGGAAAAACAGTGAAATACTTGGTCTCCTTTGTGTTTCCTAATATCACAGTCACAGGAAGATGAACCTGGCAAAGATACCGAGCTCTGCGTTCTCCTTCCTCCTCATCTTCAGGGATCAATCTCAGGCTGCACTCTTAGAAGAAATGTCACTCAAGATGGTGATGTCAGTAAAGACTGTCAAGCAGAAGACCTAAAGATACCTGTGTTCCTTTCTGGTTCACAAAGGCCCGGGTACATATGCCCCTCTCCTACAGGCTGGACTTGTGCTCCACTCCGTTTCCTTGCATGCTGTCAGAAATAGCTTATCAGCCTTCCTAGAAAACCTTCTTAGAGGGCTCAGGCCCTGGGCTCACTTCTCGATTCCTCTGTACTTTCCCAAGCCATGAAACAACTTGTACCTTCTGTGACTCACTAGCAATTTTGGGAGTCAGATCATAATACTTTTCATACTTTTACTCTCCTTTCTTTCCCAACAGCTACCGTACAACAGTCACACAAAGCCATATCCCATCTCAGAACTTCACTGAAATTTCTATCCTTCCCATTCTTCTCACGTGCTCAACCAAAATCAATCTTTTAGTTTCTTGTAATCTGACAAACTACCCAAGGGCACACACACAAGCATGTGCATGTATGTGTAAGAGCTACAGTATATTTAGGGAGCATATGGTGATACAGCAAAGAGATTTCCTCTACTTGCATCTGCGGAAGATTCACTACTCTTAAGAGGCAAAGCCAGAAAGGATTTAAGCAGTTCAGGCAAACCGTTGCTGATACAGTCCATTATCCCACGTTGTAACATCACACATTCTGTTCTAGGACATTTTTCAGAGGATCCCCCAAAATTCTACGAAAGTTATCCCTACACTTTGTACCTTACCTTAATTAACAAATCCTCTAATTTTAAAGGCAGACAGAACTTGCAGTTCTAATTTGAGATTTCTTACACAATCATGAAGACACTTGGTACTTTTTGGAAATCAGGCTGGTCTTCACCATCCTGTATGGGACATTCAAATTCTTAAGCAGCATCCAAAAACAAGTAATTTCTGAAAATCTAGGTCCAGAATTGCAATTGTACAAGGTTCCAATGAAAGAAAAAATATGCAATATTAGAACAGTTAACTAAATGAACAAACAAAATTCTTCATCTCAAACCAAGTCAAAATTATCTGAAAAAATTCTTAATCACAAAGTATTGGCACTTCAAAGTGAGATGTTTTACAGCTTTTCAAGATTGCAAGGTAACACTGGGCAAAAGGTGAAACTCAGCACATTCCCCCCTACTGACATATAGCTCCTTGTTCTAACTCCTAGATAAGTAAAAATGTTTTTAACGATAAATTATTAGAAATGTCATTCCTGATCCAGGCCTGAATGTTGCCTTCTCCTTGTGCCTGGCATATGCTATTGGAAGGCCTGGGTAAATAAGCTGAGAAGAGATGACAGAAACATTTCTTTGAAAATTTGATTTGAAGGAAAAAATAGCCCTAAGATGAAGCAGTAGAACAGTTTAAGGCTAGAATAAATCTTGGAGAAATAGATCAGAATAGATGTCAGAACAGAGCTTGAAGCAAATGATACTGACACATTAGATAATATATGGATTCAGCATACATCTGCACAGTCACATGGCAACATACATACACTTCCAGTGACCAGGGGGTTAAGATCATCTTTCTTTTTCAGATCATGTGGAGCCCTCTGACTTTGAAATGTTTTCCAGAGTCTGGGAATAAAAACAGTTTTTCTCATCCCTTCAAGTGCCTGATCCAAAGCCTACTGAGGAATACGGAATTTTCTGTGCTGACTTCACTAGACTTTGAACTGCAGCCCATTGGAGAAACTTGGGATCTCTGCCACCAGATACCTCAAGGGAAAAAAGTCTGCTGCATTCGCAAGGCAATGGAGCTCTGCAGTGACTCCCTTCCTAAATGAACTCTGCTTAGTAGCTATTTTTTTCTTTCATCTTATCACATAACTGGAGACTTGTATCTGAGAACACTTAAAGCAACTCTTCGTATGTTCTCTAGGGATGCTGAAGTGTATGCTGAAAAATCCTGGAGCCTTAATTTAATCTAGAAAGCACTCTCTTGCAAGGAAGGATCTCTGGCCAGCATTTACAGCTACTTTCCCACAGTATAGGATGACATCAAAGAGTGCTACGGCACTGTTAAGTGCATACTACTGTCTCCTTTTATCACAAGGACTCTCCAAAGATTGGAATCAGACTTTCGTGGGCATGATGGATTAGAACAAATGGCAGACTAGAACTCAGAGCAAACGATGCTTTTCTCCTTTTGTGAAACACCCATACACTGCGTTTCTCTGACTCCCCTTCTGTTCAGTATACTTACTGACCTTGGCCACTGGAGTCTATCCCCTAATGCTGTATTTTGTTGTGAGAACACCAATGCCTGAAATAGGCTCCTTACTAATTAAATGGTATCAAGAAACCAAAGCACTTTGGGAAAGCCAGAGGCTAAGATCAGCCACCTGCAAAGCCCCTCAAAACCTGAAACACCAGGTTTCTTCTATGAAAGCACCTGCTTCTATTTCATTAGCCTCTTTTCAGGAGTTAAGAGCAGTGAGCACACACTATTCTCTTTTGTAAGAGAGAAATGATCCTTAGCTGTCTATGATTAACATTCACGAAGCATCAGGTCTGGACCACAGGGTTAAACATACTAACTAAACAACTTCTTTCTTCTATCAGCACAATCTAAAGCAGCTAGGCAGCCTTCTATGAGATGCTGTACAAAGAATGCTCTCTGAGACCTGATTCTAGAACAAACTAAACAGCCTGTTTGATCCTGCTACCACTGGAGATGAACAGAAAACCTAACTTCACAGGCTGAAATAAGAGACGTGGTATAACTGTAAATTAAACAGTACCTTTCAGATGCTTTACTAATAGTATTTTATCGAGCTGAAAAGCTATTCTGTGGCATCTTAAAGATTCCCATGACACAGAGAGGTGTTCTAGATAGATTCTTTGTAACTTGTGGAGTGAAGCTGCAACTTCCACTGGTATTACTAAATTACTGTGCTCTTTTACAAGACGTTATCACTTCTAAACATAGAAGGGCACAAGCTGTTTCAAGATTCACGCATTGACCCAGTAACTACGTACCTCTGTTGATTATTCAGGATCAATACAGCAGAAAGAAGTTACTCCATTCAATCCACAAAAGTACGAAGTACTGAGATGTCACTGTATTGCTTGAAGTGTCACCACCTGATTACTGGCACCTTGTAAAATAAAGCTAGTAAGTTGCATTTTCTTGATAACTGTGCCTGCACAGTCAGCTGGGAAACGTGGCTCTGGCTTCCCGCAGTAATGAAGCCATAGTAACGAAGCTGTAGTAATAAAGCTATTTTTCTCAAAGAGATTACTTTTGTGTGATCTGAAATGGAGTCCCAGCACCTTTACAGTTCTGTCACTAACTAGTGACGGAACAGAGCACAGTTCCCAAGTGACAAATGATCCTGTTACTATCGTGCTAGGTAAGCTCTGACAAGGAAATTATTATGCTTCTTGGGTCACGTGTCAGAGTAACTCAATTTAAGGTTCTACAACTTTCATGCATCTGTCATGGTATCTTACGAAATATATGAAGGCAAGAAAGCAACATACATTTGGGATGAGTTATGCATATTTTCGCAAGAAGAGCATTTTTGTGGGCTTTTGTATTAGTATTAATCTCCCAGCTTCCCTTGACTGCCAGCATTGGTCCACATTGATTTAACACGTCATTTTGTGGCAGGTCTTCTGTTGGCAGATTTTTTTGGCAGAGTCTGTTTTGAGGCAAACATTGTTTAGCACAAGGGATATTCTTCAGAAACATCCTGGACCTGGTAGAAAGTGCTTTGCAATTTCCATGTAGAAATATAATTACAGATGAATTTGCTTTGTATAGGTGGACAATGGATATTTATTTGGTTGTAGTCCCAGATGTAATCAAAATTATGGAAGAGCTTTCTTTCACACTAAAAGCTTAGGTCGGTTGTGGAAGAGGAGCAAGGGGATTTTTAAAGTGATTGAGTGCATCTGTGGCATTCTTCAGTCTCTCCCCACTTCTGTCCAACTCTTGCTCTGCATCTCAGGTCTCAAAGTACTTGTAAATCTGGGCGACGTACTGCATCACACTCTGCCAGTCTGGCCGATCTGTGTACATCATCTCACTGAGTTCCTGCACAGAATATATTGCCAAGACTTAGTCAAGCACCACCACTGTGAACATCACTGGGTCCTCTGAGTAGCTGTGGCTATTAATGTGGCTATTGAATACTACTTCTGCTTCAGTTCCAGAGCTCATTAAAGCCACATACAATGTCAAAATCTATGAGAATATCTATTGGCCTGGTGCAATTGTGAGACTCATGCCAAAGAACAAACTAGTTGAACAGCCACATGCATTTTACATTCTGTAAAGATCTCTTCCAGTTGCAATCAAGAGTTAATTCTCTACGCTTTCATTTTAAACTGCTGCTTTGTTGTATATCTTTGGTTCTGTATGTAGCTCATAGACCACTAAATACTTCTTCCCTTCATATTAATCTTATCTCTTCCTTGCTATCATACTATAAATTTTAGCAAACAGTTTTTAAACAGATGGTTTGACAAGAAAATTATTCTTCTGTTTTCCAAAAAACTAAAATAAAAAGAAAGAAAGTGGTCTGACAGTCAGATACAGGGCTCTGCCCTTTAAAACAGGACTCATCTTCTAAAATAGGTTTTCAATAAGAACACATAATCCACACTCTCATTTCAGTATCAGATGACCTCCAGAGGTTTCTTGAAACTATATCATTCTATGATTCTAGAAATGTTTCCTGCTGGGATGTTCTCCTAATACTTGAAACTTTCAGAAATGACGGTGCATCTTTCCCTAATGCAATGTGAACATTTTCAGTGCAATCTTACTGACTGGCTGCATGGCAACAAAGGATCTGGAATGGTGTATGCACCAATTCTTCCCTTACTAACAGTAGGTTACTCACCAGACTGGGTTTGATGCCTACACTTTCAGCAGCTTGAAATGCTAACAGCAGATTTCTCTTCTGTAAAAATAAAACAAGGTTCAAAAGCATTATCATCAAAGTATGATTACTGTTTCTGAAACCTACCGTGTGTCTGGATTGATCAACAAGTCTAAATGAGCAGGTACAGTTGTAAACTGAAAAACATTAGATTCAGAATCTTCATACAGAGAAGAAGGCTAGAGCCAAGTCCAAGAACAGCTAGGAATATTAACACCAATGAATCTCCTGTCCAACCATAACTCATGGCTTTAGGTATGTTTGCAAAGTCTTTTCAGAGTGGTTTCCTTAAAAAGCTGCAAAATCTGAAATTTTTTTTGTATGATCGTCTTATGGCATTTTCCCCACCATTTTTCTGTATAAGTAAGGTATACTCACAAAAAAGTTAGTTGCCTTTGAATAACTCATCTACTCTTGCTTAATCTACAATCCTGTTTTTGACAAATAGGTTCTTGTGAAAATGATTACAATTGGGCAAAAAGAAACATGGAGGTTCTGTCTTTACTGTGAGCAAACGGTTTTCTGAAGAGCTGTTAACTAATGCATAAGGCATTCGTGTAGATAATATAACTGTTATTGTAATGGATAATAGCTAGTTGAAGTAAACCCAGGCTCCTTCTCTTTGTGAGGGTCTTAATAACATATTTGGAATGTGCTGACGTGGTTTGACTTTTTGATACACAAATAATTCAATGAATGATCAGTCTGCCTAGATTCAGCACTTTACTGTGTGTTGCCTAACTCGAAAGGAGTCTAGAAATGCAGGGCAGACCTGCAAATCATCTTGACATTAAACTTTTATTACCCATTGATTGTCACACATTAAAACTGAAACCTCACTGAAAAACCTTGACTATCTATACGTACAGCAAGTCAAATCCTCCAATATTTTTCTGCCCCAGTACATGTCAAAAAGGGAAGGAAATCATATGCAGAAAGCCATGTTCTTAGGACATTAGGAGCAACAGGAAATGTCTGATGTAGGCTTGCAAAAGGGATGCTGTCTTCATATTTATATACAGCAGTCACTGGGCTCAGGTAACTTGTCACTAAGTCTTTATCCAGTAGTCTCTGCCTTTTCTTTCTAGGAGTTCAGTGTTAGTTTCGCTCCACTTTTCATTCAGTCAGCTTGTTTTCTAAGTTCTTAAATTACATTTGTCTCTTACTATTGCTCTCATCTATTTATTTTGTATGAATCAATATCAAAATCTTGCAACACTGTCTCCACCACATATGCAAAACCATCAAAATGGATAATGTTCCCTGTAAATTCTACAAGTTGCTTAAGAGCAGGTATAACAAAACTTACTTTATCCTGGCTGTTGAGCTCCTGGTAAGGAATGTGCGCAGGCAAATATGTGTGCAGGAGAGCACAGAAGGCCAGTCCATCACTCCAGCTGCTGCTGAAGTTGGTGATGTCAATATTCTGTAAGATGAAACATGAACCATTCCTGAATAGTGCTACACCAGACAAAATCTCCAAACAGTAGTTTTTACGCAGTCATGGAGGGAAAACTCAGAGTATTAAAGGAACATTTATTTACATTTTACATTTTCCCCTTCTTTTTTCACAGCAAGTAGAAGGATATCAAGTAGAATGGCAGGTTTCAAAGGCCTGGACAATGGATTGTTAAGGAGTTAAACTTTTTTTCACATCAGACTCCATACAGAAAGACTCTTCTATGCTTTCTACAAGGTGAGAAACACCATGTGCAGCACATACTGCACCTAGAGTTTCCCTAAGCTTGGAAGAGAGCAGAAGGAAGGACTTTATCTGGTCTCGTTTAACTACGGAATGGCAGAAATATGATTTCTCCAGCTCCTAGAACAGAAGACACTGATATTTTAAAATGTTGTTTTTTAATCAATTTCACTCTGCCTTACATTTAGGATGTCTAACAGTGGGGATGGATTTGCAGGACGATGGGGCTCTGTAATCAGTGTTTTTGACCACTGCTACCCTTCTGACATTGCACAGCAGATGCCTGTTTTTTATGAGAATGCATAATTAACAATTATAATTTGATTCAGCAACTTATCAAAAGTGATATCAAACTGATGAAATATTAACCTAGTCCTTAAGACCTAAATAAAGAATGTGCTTATTTGCATATCAGAGGGAGGCTCAAACTTGGCAACACCGATAGCTGAATGGACAACTTCCCAAGTGCCGGGCAGACGTGCATAATTTGCAGAGTCATTTGCATGAATGCATGTCTGCATTCTCATATTCTTTACGGACGCACGGCATCTTTCATCTGCACATCACAGAGCACTTTACAAAAGGCAGAAAAAGAGCGGGAAGTCTGAGATACAGGATTTAATCAGCTACCCTCATTCACAAAATTAGCTAGAAGTAATTGAAAAGAGAACAGAGGTTTCCTGATGCTTATGTTCCTATTACTCTTCACTGACAAATAAAGGTGACAATGTCTCTGGTAACAAGTACAATACAAGATCCTTACAGAACAGAAACAAATAGAACATTTAAGCCTTGTTTACCCACATTTGCTAATATGTCAGCAGTGCTAGGTTTGCTGGAGGAAGCAATATTTCAGAGGGTATAGATACATTAGGGAGCACCCCACTGAAACCCTGGAGCTGAACTAGAAAACTCTCTGACCTGTCTGTAGTAATACTTCTATCACTGCCACCTTCAACAGAACTGTGATAAAGACAGCAAAAAGACCATTCCTGAGAAATAGTCTAAAATAGTTGTATTTTTGTTACCACTACAGTGGTATTCTTCTTTGCTAGTCACATAACCTATTACAAGAGTACACTCGAGCACACAGAGAAAATGAAGCTTTCATACTAAGGAATTAGCTGAACAAAAAAAAAATTTTTTAATTATGTATTGGGTAGAGTAGAGCCCAGAGCATCATATGGCCAACAGGTGGATTATAGTGACTACAGAATCAAAAACTGATGTTTTTAAATCAGCCCATCTAAAAAAATCTCCTTTAAAATAACAAAGATTACTGAACTGAACTCAGACTCTGCCACTTAAAAAAAACCAAAAAACAAAAAAACCCACTTTTTGATAGTTTCCTTCAAAATTTGCCCAAATACAAAGCTTTTAGTGCATCTTTCATATAAAAGCTAATGCAGGCACACTAAAACCTAGACAGCAAATACTTTAGCATATGTTCTTCACTTATGATGCCTCAATTATTAGTTATCAAATCTGGACTTTGTTCAGTCAGACAAGATTTCAGATTAGCAATAAAATGTCTAACAAAATATGACTCAAATTAAAGTAGTACAGAAATTTAGAGATTAAAATATCTCTGGCTGTAATAGATCTACAAATCTAATAGGTTCAGAATGTAGACCATCAGGAGTAGTCATTACTGCACTGCATCAGCCACCATATTGTATTATGGGCTATTAGCATCATTCAGTTGAGATAAAAGAAAAGAGACCTAGCAGTTGAATACCATCACAAAGAAGAAAGTATTTTGCGCTCAAAACTGTCTTGTTTTTATCCTACGCCACAAAGTTGCACTAGGAAGTACAACCTTGTATTACAGAATTGGCTGAAGCTACATTACTCAGCCTTCTGGAAGTTTGAGACAAACAAGATACATACTATTTATCAATCCACAGTTATAGGTAAAGGATTAACTGCCAAATTACTGAAGAGTTTTTAC
The DNA here is from genome assembly GCF_028389875.1 of Rhea pennata. Taxonomy (NCBI): domain Eukaryota; kingdom Metazoa; phylum Chordata; class Aves; order Rheiformes; family Rheidae; genus Rhea; species Rhea pennata. The sequence continues at coordinate 4,828,882 of NC_084682.1, forward strand.
TGAGGCCAATACATTTTTTCAGTAAATAGCCTATCACAAAAATGCCAATATTTTCATTTTATACTTGCATGGTAGGAACAGAGAATGAATGGAGACTTTCCCCACCCTCTGCCAAAGGTCACAGAAGCAGGAACAACCAAAGCAGGAACAACCAACCTAAGCAACAGGACTAGACAAAAAGGCAAGTTATGTTTGTGTGGGAACACTGTATCTCATTCTCATTTTCATGATGCTGTTATGAGAAAGAGGCATGAAACACAAAACTGCTCCTTCCTACAGTATTTTATTAATCCAGCATCAGTTTTATCAATTTCACTCAGCTTTGTAGATTTAATTATACCTAAGACTATTCTTCTCCTCCAATCTAAAAATACCAAGAGATGCAAGGTGCTGAAGTCTGTAATAAAATCAGAAGTATGCTCCAAAAATCCTCATGTCTCCAGATTGATCTTTCAGCTAGTCATCTTTGGTAATTCTTGGATCCATGTCTTACAAATAAGCAAGAGTTCAAGGATGAAGTTCTACTGACAATGTTTAAACCACATATGAAAACTAATGCAAAATAGTATGTCATCATGAAAGGAGAAAACAAACATGAGTCTGAATTTTTGTCCTAAATGCAAACTAAAACCAGTGTTTCAAGCTACAACTCAACTATTCTCTTAATAATACAACAACAAACATTTAGACATACCTAAAACCACTCAGTTGCCATCTGACACCCAATGAGTGGTAGTGAGTTGTATTTTTTTCCTCTAAACAAATCCATTTCCATTTCATACATGATATAAACTCCTCTGTGACATTTCATTTTACATTCTCTGTTGACAACATTTTATTTTGGAATATAAGGACACAGTAAACGGGAAGTGATCTCCTGTGTTTTGCTACATAGCAACTTTATTTGCATTACCTCTCTATTACCCCCCACCAAGAGGAATTAACTCAAAATAGAAGCACTCTGATTTCTTGGAGATCATTGACTCGACTGAAGCCAGGAAAAAAACAAAACAAAACAAAACAACAATTTAGGGAACAAACACCTTGGAAACTATTCACTTCTTTTGATTATTTTGGCAATGAAGTCCGTCCCAGTCTTTCTGCCACACCTCCCTATTCTTGAGCACACAGTCCATGAATATGCGGGAGCTATTTGTATACGTGGAGGTTGTTAATGTACACCTCCAAACTACTGGATGGAGAGTTGGGTGATTCCTCTTTAGCTCCTAGTGTCTTACAGCACAATCTCCCCCCCGACCCAAGCTCTGAACAACAGCATGAAGCTTCTGATGAGACATCTAGCAGTTAAACTGTATAGGATGGCACACTTTAGGTGGAAGATGTATCATCATAGTGTATGCAGAACAAATGTAGGAATAAACAGGAAAATAGAATGGGGACTGCAGATCAAACTGAGCTATAATGATGGTTTGGGAAAGTAGAAAATTTGCAAACTTATGGACATAACATGTCTCATAGTCACTAGAATCTCAATATCTAGCTTTAGTATGTTGTCTGTCAGTGGTTCTACGCTGCTATTTGCATCAGGATCAATCCATGGCCCATGGACCAAGGGGTCCCAAGTAGCTCACAGCTCAAGGTTACTAGAGCTTTCTTTGGTGCAGACATATCACATCCATATTACATAGCACTTGACCTAGGTCTTCTGTGGTAGTGCTAAGACAGTTATTTTGTGTATGGTTTTATTTTTCAATTGAAAATCTTGAAAGAACATGAAAGCCTTGTTGTAAGCCAAAAGAGGAGTGTTTTTACAACATGGTAACATGAGCATCTTTGTATGTCCTGTGGAGTGGTAAAAGGAACATAGAAAGATTTGAGGGTGTAAGGCCTGCTGGGATAGTGGTAGAGGATGGTGTAGGGCAAATGGAACTAAATCTGGCCAGGGGGTATCCATCCCACCTACAGGGCTGGTCTCCAGACCAAACTGTTTCCAGAGCAGTGCCTGGTTTCTTGTCAACAAAACTAGCTTCTTCATTTCAAAAGAGAGCTAATGAATGAACTACTACTACGCATGCACTGGGTATGATCAGAGACTGGAATCTGGGAGAAAAAACAGGGAGCCAAGTTACGTGAAAATACAGAAATACTCAGTATGTTTCACCTCTATGAATATTAAAGTACCTAACATTAAGCAAAGTTAAAAAAAAAATGCAGGCAATGTTATTTAGAGAGCAAATGTATTATCTATGATATTAGTGGCAGGCCAAGTCTAAATGACACTGAACACCTGCAAGTCATTAACCTTAGTTCCCCACCCCAGGAACAAGACCTTTGCTTGTGGATAACTGAGCGCTATGAGAGCCATGGTAAAGACATACAAGGAAATCTGTGTGATCTGTTCTCACTAAAAACAATTCCTTGTTTATCTGAGGAAAAAACAACCACCCCACTGGATTTCACTAGAGATCTTTGACTCTAAGTCTTTAGTAAAAAACAACAATGACATCATACGCTTTTCACTACAGCCTAAGTATGTTAATATACTGCCATGACATATTCCTGCTAAGCAGATGGTAGACTGTGCTCACAGCAATGGCCTTCTGAGTCATAATTCTCTCTATAAGACCCAGAAACATAAATTATAGACTTGAATCAGCTTGAAGTTACACTAGAAGTCTGTGGAAGAAAGTCTGCAATAAACATGACTATAGCATCATTCTCTCCCGACCAAAACACGCAACATGTCCTACTGTCATTCAGAAGCCACTGATACGGAAGGGCATAATGAGAACAAGACAGAGTGGCTAAACATCAAGGTCCATCCCAGGCAGAATATAAACCTATACACTGAAGGCAAAACTAGTTGAAATAAATATACTGAATGAACCAAAGGGAATTGTCTTGTTTTAAACAGCAGTTCCCTCTTAATTGGCTCAGCTTTCTGCAGCTCTTCTTTCTTATCACTAACTAGTGGCCCACATGTCTTTCACAGACCAACAGTCTTACAGCACAGTGTTTTCAAGTAGTTTTATTTAGAAACAGATGTCTGGAAAGGAACCTCCCTTTTATGAATCACATCTCTGCAAATCTGAACTCTGATCTTTCTAATGCAAAATCTGATCACGGTACCTTGAAAAGCCACTCCCAAGTATTATCTCCATCCATCCATCTTTAACAATAGCTGCATGAAACTGTAAATCTAATTTGGATTCAGCACATTCTAATTGATGGGGGACATGTTAGTGGGCTTTAGCCAAAGAAGTTCTACCAAAGGAAGCATACAAGCTCTTAACTTCCATTATGCAAATTCTAAACTCTTCTTGAGAAGCAGAAAAAGTGAAGAAGCTACAATTCCTCATAGCACGATCTAACCTTCTGAGCTAATAAAACACTCCAGTGTGTCTAAAATGTTCCACCAAAGATATGAATTGTCTGGGCAATCTACTGGAAATATGGGGGAATTAGAAGTGCGGTCAGGCCCAGTTAATACAGATGAAAGGCATGAATGTTTAAAATTAAAGACTGCCTGGATTCCTCTGTAATTACAAGGTGCACCCAGATGACTTGGACAATTGCACACAGCTATTTTCAATGGGTAGCTGCAAGTCTAAAATGATTTGCATATCAGATTTAGCACAATCTACTACCAGGAACCTTTCTGAATTCTATTACAAATCTTTTTCTCTTAAATGGGATACATGATAAACTCATGCCTTTTGATAAAAAAAAAATCTAGACTAACTTGTGGAACAGCAATATTGTTTATTGTATAGAGATTAAGTGGCTAGCCAAGATTGGGAAGGAAGCCAAATGACCTCCTACCCTCTTGGTTGTATTAATATCCCTAGCTCGAATGGTTCAGGCAGCTGGAGTCTCTGTAAGGATTGTTTTAACCTTTCTTCAAAACTTTGTATTTCTCTTTCCATCATCCATATTTCTAATGCCTCTGCCAGGCATGTCAGTAAGCAATGCATATTATTGCTGATTATATGTGTATGAAACAACATAACTCACATAACATAACATGCTATGTGAAAATACTGTTAAATTATGCAATTATAGCACAGTGAAATGATAAATAAATCTGCCAGCACTTTAAAAGGTTATTGCATTTACTGTATTCCTATTTATAAAGAAACTCCATTTCCCATCACATTCCTAGGTTCTGTTTGCTACTTGTTCCACTGCTGCTACAGATGTTGCCTCAGGTTTACCATTTATCATTTACTTCAGTGAGTGCAAATTAATAAGCCTTTTTAGCACAGACAACACATTTAAAAGTGAGCTTATGACTATATTCTTTGGCAAAAGCACTCAGTCCTCATAAATCAGTTGGCTACAGTATTCACAAGGAGCAAGAGGTGATCATGCCCACCAGGTCTATTGCACTGTGGGGACTGACAAACATTTGAATCCTGTTCACACTATACTGGGTTCACAATTTTCAGGTTTTCTTTGCATTGTAACATACAAAGACCACCTTTCTAAAATGAAAACAAGTATTGGTGAACAGAGAAGAAGCTTCAGAAAAGCTGCTAGCACAGTGCACATAATAAATACTGATTTTTTATGTCTTTCCTGGCAAATGCATGTGTTGTTTTGAATGCCAATTACTCTGTCAAAACATTATCATCGCTAAGTCACTTACCTCAAAGGTCTCACTAAAAGTTAAGTAAATAATAAATTGTTGTACATATTCCTCATTTAAGGTTTTAATCTATCACTTTACAACACAGCTTTTGCTTGAAGTAGAGAGAGAATGGTTAAGGCTGATCTCACAGAGAGCTAGCTCTTTCTTATACAAACATATAGAACCAAAGGTGGATTACATAGCATGACCAAGAACTAGCAGGAGCATGAGGTCTGGCAGTTACAATAAACAATGGGTTTATTGTAATAAACTCATGTGATTTTGATGAGTTCTTATTTTTGTTATCTTTCTTTTTTCCACTCTCGAGTATAAATTATACTTCTTTTGCTCACCTGCTGAAAGTCACCTCACTGCTTGCTACACAACTAACACTTCTAATCAATTTTCTCATCAACTCATTTGTATAAATGACACCACCGCTGAATGCCACAAAGAAACAGACTGGGCCGTGTTCCTTCATTCCCATGGCTGCACGACTGAAGATGCAGCAGCACAGCTCTGAGAACCACACGGACAGGCTGGGGAAAGCAGGAGGGAGCAAGGGAGGGGGAGGAACCAGCTCCCCTCTGTGTCCAAGACAGTAGCACAGCTACTTCCTGCCTGGAGCCCTGGTGCAGAATTGCTAATGACCACTCTGACTGCTTCAACAGTTATTTCTAATTATCTGTACTGATAGTGCGGAGATTAGCTGTGTCCTGGAATTCCTGGGCAGAGCGGTAAGCTGCAGACTCCTGCCAGCTCTCAGTAAAGGATGGAGACAAGGTGGGGAGAGGTCTCAACAGCAAAGGATATTCATGGAACAGGCAGCAGGGCTCTGCTCCCTCCCAGTTAAATTCATGGTTTGGATCTGTTCCAGTTGGTGACCAATCAATTCAGTGTTTTCACTGATTGTCATTGCATCCAGGCAACACGAGGAAGGCGTCTTGGACTTTGGGATGGACAGCATGTAAATGCTATTTTTAAAATTACCCAGCAGGACAGAAAGCTACGCATGAGAGCGCTGCATGGACATTTATCCCTCCAATTGAAAGATTTGTATTTATTTACAGGATAAAGCCCCTGTGTGAAAAAGGTAGAACTTGGCTCAAGTTATTTGGCTACACTGGAGAAGCATGTTTATCCATTGGCATTAATATGAAGAGGGCTCGCACACTGGTAATTAATCTGATTACTCCCAACATGCCATGATTTGGTTTCTGTATTTATTTTCTAAAGCCAACCCTGGATCCAGCTGGGACATACAGAGAAACTGCATGTACAGATTCATATAAATGTTTTTACTTAGAAAAAGAAAAAAATATATATTCTGGAAAAGAACTGAGAATATCTTGAAATTTTAAGCCCATATTTGCAGTAATTAAAACCCAACAAGTTTGCACTTCTATCAGAGTGTCTTAAAGCACCTTACAAATGTTAGTGAACCTTATCATCACCCAATGAGATGGTAAGATACTATTTAACAGCTGGGGAAATCAGGGCAAGGATGTTATGCAAGATTGCTAAGGCCAAAGAGCCGGTCCAAAGCAGACTTGGGAGTAAAATTCCTGATCACTTTATTGTCAATTTTTATTTAAACACAAAGTAAACCCTCTTGTCTCAATAGCTACCACTAACGCCCTTAAATTTTTGCACAGATCAGAAAACTTCCCCTGAAGTCAGTATCCTCTTCACAGAATTAAAATTTATTGCAAAAAAGAAATACAAAGAGAGCCAGACACGTCACCCAATTCTCAGAAATGCACAGAATACACAAATAACTTCCTGGGAAAAAAGTATTGCACATATATCCCCCTTCTAACTGTCATAATGCTACAACTAGTGTGGATGCAGTAATAAGCACATGCACCTTCTTACCAGAATAGATGTGCTAGCACATAGTCCTTTACAGTAACTTCATCAGAGAAGAACTACATTTGCATTAACAGTCTTGGTAAACACCAAGCTAGAGAGCTTTTTCCTCATTACTCTGCAGGCTCTAGCCAACAACCTCAAATTTCAAGTACGCAGGCTCCTGTGGCAGAAGGGAGACCTCACACTCCTCCACAGAAGAGAGTGACTCTGCCATGAACTCTGCATAACAATGAATGGATGGCTGCCGCTTAACTCTAGAGGGGTTTTGTTCAGTGTTTTTCTTCACCCACATCGCATAAACCGGAAGATATTTGTTTTGCTGCTGATCTTTAGCACACAAGATCACAGTACTGTGGGAATCCAGCCTTTCCAGGCTGCACATAAATTGTTGCAACAGCAGATGGATTCACCTCCTATCTTTGCTGCTTGAAAAGGCCATACCTGAAAAGGTGTCCAGAAAACTTGTACATCCACTCCTCTGTGTTACAGCTGAATTGTGGAATGTCACTGTTTAACTACTTCTCACGATTACTTATACAGTAAGGTTGAAACCTGGTTAATATGGCTTTTAGAGAAAGAGTATGACACAACTTTGGAGTGTATTGAAACAGTTTTTGCTTCTTGATGACACAAAGTATTGTAGAAAAGGGTAAGAGAATTGCTACAGTACTCAAATGCACATCTTGCGATTAAGAAAGAAATGGACTCTTTTTTTCTTTCTTTAGGACAGTGCACAGCTGTGTTTGGTTACTCAAGACTTTACAACTAAGCTCTATTATGTTAATGTCAAAGGAAATGTTTAACTGGGTTATAAACTAAGTCCTACATATTATATCCTTCCAGGTTTGGAGGTTGAGAAGGCTGATTCTGCTTTCTTGTCCCGTTAAGCTCCCTGATTCCTTACTAAGACTGCCAGCCTGAGGACCAATCCTGAAGACACTGGTACTGCTTGCAATATAGTCCCTGTCTGCTCTCTATGGTCCAAGATGACGCATAACTGAGGTGAGGCAAAAAGTGTTGAGTCTAGATTCAAAAAATACTGAGACAGTAGTTGTTTAAGTAGAAAAGTTACTGTCAGCTACTCGCAGTAAGGACAAACAAAAGAGATGACTGACTTGCTTCTAAATATAGCTCTTAGTTCACAGTGTAAGGAAGAAACCTTCTAGCATGAACACATCAACGTACAACCAGTCATGAAGCCATTTTCAGATCTCCTATAAATTGTTGTCTCCGAATACAACTGCTTGGTCCACTAGCAGCCAAGAAACAGGCATCCTGGCTAGTGGCCTAGGGGCAGAGGCAGCTGATTTCTCTAATGAGGAGCATGGGCTCTATGACTACTTGACCAACAGGAAGATGTTACCTTCTCACCAGCCTGCATTTGTTCATCTTGGCCATTTGTACATCTTTTTATGCACAAATTTTTATGTACAAATTTTGAGATTCGTATATTTTTAAATGCACCAAAACTCATCCAGCCAGCAAACCAGCCAAAAAAACACATGGACTATGGGAGAAAGCAGGGGAATAGAGCTTGAGAATGGAGAAGATACGGAGAAAATACTGACCACTACAAAAAAGAACAGGTATGAAAGTTCCTGGGAGAAAAAGAAAGCCAGAAATTCATAAACAAAAAGCTACTGTTAGTCTGAGTTTGAATTGGATTTAAAAGGGTAAAAAGTTTTACATATTCACTGCCAAACTACTAGTTAAGCAGTTTCTTCTATAATTATTTGACAAATAGCAAATACCAGCACAGCCTTTATTTTCCTCCCCAAGCTTTCGCATCCTTGCTATACACAGAATGTGGCACAGTGAAGAGACACTGACCTTCGCATGGTCGGATATAAGAGGCTAATGCTTCTAGTAGTAAGAGCATTCAGAAGTACACTTTATGCATTTTAGGTTAAGTTTGGAAGTAAACTGTTTCCGATTTCTGTCTCTAAAGGTTGGAATAGCCATAATAATAGGAATACTTCAGTATGGCTTTTTTTCCTTCTTCTTTTAGAATAGTTAGCTGAAGCACTGTACAGGAAAGGTACTTTTATAAATATATGTAGCAAAGACAGAATGACAGAAATGTTCAGAACTGCTGGGTATACCGATTTTCATACTTCACTAATTTAAACAAAACAAATGGAAGACAATACAATGTCTGAGAGTATTGACCTCAAAATATTTCCAGCATACTTCTAAGCATACTTTCTGAAACTGCACAGTGCTCCTGGGACCTACTTCAAAGTCAAGTGACTATAAGTAAGGCCCTGAAACAAATAAATCATTTTCTTCAAGCTTTGCTCATAGCTGCAAGAGTATTTCATGCAGAAAATTTTACAGGAATTATTTTTTCCAGAATCAACTTCTATGACAAGAAAGCTAGGCTAAAGATTGCTCTGGTTAGTAGCTTCTGCAGGCTGTTGAGATTCCTCCAGATACTGAGAAATCTGATCTTAGGCTGGTCCCACAAATACCAGTAAGACAATTAACAGTCATCTCAGATTGGTGTTCGTGCTTTTGGGGAGCAACGCCTCTTCTCTTGAGGATGTCCGCTGCCACTATCCACAAGAAGCTGCACTGACACCGTCACGTTCAGGGAGACAACGTAGTGTAATGGCTTGAATGCACAGGTAGAGATGCAAAATATAAAAATCTTCAGAGTTATAGCAGCCATTTCCCCTTTGTCAATTTTAGAGCATTTCTTGACTCCTCTTATTTAGCATTCCTCTACTTAAGACAACTGCATTTATACTTAACTTATTATAAAAGATGGTGTTTCTTCAAGAAGTAGATTCCAGATGGGTCCTGTTAAACCAATCATAACTTTGATAAAAAGAATAACCACTGGAGAAAAGAGTCAGTTTCACATTCTCTTTTTCTCTGTGCCATAGGCTGGCTGTCTAGTCATTGGAAAAAATGTGAAAACAGTTTTTCTAAGCAATCCATACTCATTAACATGGTAGCAATCCTCTCCCCTGTTTGGAGAAGGTATGTGTGGCACAAACCATAATCCTCAGTTCTAATGACCATGGGTTAAGTGCCTCTTGATGTTCTGTGTTTTCACAATACATCTGTGGATAGTAATAGATTCAGTCTAAAGAGCTTTAGCCTCTTGACAAACGGTCTCTACAGAGAGCAAGCAGAACCAGGGCACTTAAATAACACCACAGTCACTAATGATATGATTATGGAAGGTGATAATGCAACATGAATGACTCTCAACAGTTTCCAGGAGTTAAGACTCATGAGAACAGAGCCTATTAGAAAAGAAGCACACAATTTCTAACTCACACTGCTGCTATGATGTATAACCTTTTTAAATAGATGGAAAAAAAGCAGAACAACAGAGAAAAAGCTATTTTAACATAAATAACTTACTCTCAGCAGGCTTTGTGGTTGAAAGGTCTTGTGGTAATTGAAATCCAGAGCCACAAAAGCAATTCACAAGTCTGGTCATCTCATCACCCTACATTACACATCATGATGTCAACAACTTCAGAGAGGCAGAAGGAACAGTCTATTCATGTCTAGCAAGAGAGACCATGTGCAAGTCTACAATTCCTATAGATGAACATACATTAGATGAAGAGGGTTTTTTTCATCTGGAGATTTTCCTCCAGAAAGTTCTGCAGAAAGCCACTGAGCTCAAAGCCTTATTTCACTATAATTCTTTTTACTGTTGAGATTTTTTAAATCCTGCTCTGTATAGTTATTCAAAATCAATGCCCAAAATGCCAGATAACGTTTCATCCAGGCCCTGAAATACGACAATTAAAATTGATATGGTAGATCATGTCATAGTTTATGAGATCTCATTTTCATATTTTTTTCTCCTAGTCATTAAACTTAACTTCACCTTTATCTTCCTTTCAGTGCTTCTATTTTCATTTTTTAAACAATTATTCTTTCTCCTCTTTCTCTTAGAAATGCCATAGTAGATTAGAGACATATAGTTTTTTCATGTTTCCCCTCAGTTACTGTAAACTCATTGATTTTTTTTTTTTTTTTTTTTTTTTTTAACAAATCTAACCCTCCAGGCCACTAATCATTTGAGTTGCACTTCTCTCATCCCCGTCCAATGTTTCTCTCATGTTTTATGAGATTTCCTCCCGGGGATGGCACTGAAGTTCAAAGCTGGGGAATGTTCCCACTGCAGTCAATGCAAAAGATATATGCCATTAGCAGGATGCAAATTTCTATCTATAGTATAAGCCTTGTATGGATTAAAGCATTTAAAAAGTGGAGCCTTGTGCACTGGTCCCTAGATCTTATCCCCAGATACTCTCCTAGGTCATTAATCCAGCTTTCCTCAGTGAATCTGTGACATGGATGGTAGCTGCTACTGAGAGAATCTGTTACTCTAATCCATTTTTGTTCATACTGCTTGATGAAGCAAGATATCTCCAGAATTCAGACAAAAAGGAATCTCCCTCTTCCTCAAACACTCAAACGAGGAACTGTGGAAAGATTCATACTAAACCTTTAGGGCAATACACAATCTCACTGAAAAGTGAGGCAGTGAAGTGGCACATCTTTTCTTCTCATTCCATTGCATTATGGAGCTGAAAACGGTGGCACCCAAAGCTACCTGTGGTTCTGGGCTTCATGTCAGAAAGAACAAAACAGAGTGTACTGGGGGTTTGCATACCTCATAGGCATGGGTATCACATACAGAAAAGAAGTCACATGCACATCACCACGGTTCTGCTTGGTGAAGTTCATTACTTCATTCCCACCAGTGTAGCAGCCAAGGCAGGAAGGAGGCTGATGTTCTTTTACTCCACTCCAGCTCTTTGTACTCAAGAATGATAAAAACTCCCTGCGGAGCTTGATATCAGCCCTATCATGAGAGTGCAAGGGTCAGAGAAAAGCAAGTTCAAGAAGAGTTAGTGAGTGTACTGCAAAGAGCATGATGGGGATGAGAATCTGAGGAGGAATGTCCAACAGATAATGCCTCTAGATGAAAGAGTGATGATAGAGCAGCGAGACTCTCACCATAAATCAATAGCATTGTTTGTCCTTTTGTTCATCTGTCTAATCTCTGCTCCAAGACCTTTTACTCTGGGCAATAAAGCCCTCCACTGCCTTCCAAACTGAACTCCTTTTGGTTCACGCAGTTTTTGCCAATGCTATACCTGCTTTTTCTGAAAATTGAAGAAAATTCATTCTGCTTCTTCAAAAACAGTAATGACAGCAGACAGTCAGCAACAGAACAAAAGCCTCTTCAGACAAGGAACCAAAATGACACGGCTTTTTTTTAGATGTCGTCTGGACAGTCATGTCTGTAACAACATCACTCCTGTAGCTACATATAAAGCTAGGACTTCCACTGTCCTCTGAACCATGGACATATTTTGCTCTAGAGGCTAATAACAAGAGGAAAAACAAATAGACCCAGACTGCCTTGCATACCTCCTGGGTGGCCTGCTATCTGATACACAGTTGGCCCCACTACTTGGGTTCAGCATAGAAAAACAAAACTCCTTCTCTTTTCTATCAGGGAGACAATACTTGTCACTCTTGGTGCCTGTTTGGTACTTGCAGAATCAGAGGAGGTCTATGTATTTGCAAAGCCACATAGTAACTTCTGAAAGCTGTACTCTTAGTCGTGCCTGGATGTAATCAGAGGAAGGAAATGATAGGCTGCCTTTCAAAAATTGCTTCAAACAGTGAACTCTGACAAGCTAGACTAGTTTAAAAGAAGTGGCGGAAGCTCATCATAGGTGACACTTAAAACAAAAGTGGACAACCCTGTAGGGAGAAATTCTTACTCAAGAGATGAATTTGCCAGATTAACGGAAGTCAGATTTGGAAAAGGTGTATTTCATGAATCATTTTCTGAGAACTGGATAGAAATGTTCCCCCCACCCCTTCTAAACCAAGACCAGGAGAATTTTAGAAATTGAGGCACAAGTATGTATGTATAAATCCAACACAGCACAGGAGACACAACTTTAGGGGACAGCATTATAGCCTTTCAGGCAATAATGCATGATGGGAAACCAAACTTCAATCCTGTCTTTACTGCTCCTACAATGTGTATAAAGTCAAGAGCCTTCTCTGATATCCATCCTTCTGTGACATTTGAGTCAAATGAATACGCCACTGCTATGATATGACTCTTAAACTTTTCTGGATCAGTTTATTTAAAGGGATAAACTTTTTCTTCCAAACTCCTACCCAGTATAGTCAGTGTTTCATAATGAGCTAGTTGTGAAAAAAAAATCATTATTTACTTTAAAAGATGGACTCTGCTTTTATTAAATATTTGTTCCAGGGTGCATATCATGTGGTGACAAATGCTTTTGTCTTCTGCTCTAAGTAACAAACAATATTATTCTTAAGAAAGAAAAATCTCAACATTATATTAAACCAAGAATATCCTGCACACCCGGCATATATCACAGGATGAATTGTTGTCTATAACTGCCAGCTACAGCTCTGTTACGAGTAAGGCCAAAGGTCTAATTCAACTGTATACAAACACCAGCTAGAGCTGGATGAGCACAGCAACGGCCATACGTGAACTGGCTGAGTCGTTGTGCCTGTTTGGCAGTGAAAATCCGTCAGCAAAGAAATGACATATTTTTAAGCAGTCAAATTTTGTTTTGTACAAATGAGCTCCAGCTCATTACAAAGACCTGGGCCTAAGCAGCAAGCTGTATTTGATAAAGGCCACAGGAGGAAATATTTATTCAGTTTTACAGAAGTAACTAAGGAAAAAGCACTCAATGGCACAGCACAGAAGCCTATAGAAAAAAAAATATTAAAACAGCGTTACTAAAATTGATGCCTACCTTGGAGCTGCTGTTCATGTACACTGTGTTTCTTACCTTCAGTGACCTTTGTTACAGCAAGTATTTCAGCATTTGTAAATGAACCATTTATGACTATGTAATACTGGGGACTGCAGCATTAAAGAAATGTGAAGAAAGGAAGAGGTTGGAAATGTCCAGTAGAAGCAAACATACAAACAGCAGCAGAGTGAAATACACATAATTCTTTGAAATGACACTGCTTATTGCACACAAATAGGATAACGATGAATTATTCTCCAGACTACCTGGTAACCTTCGGTCTTCTTCTGGCACCACTTCAACAGAGCATTCCTCTTTGAACCACCATATTCCCGGGCTAGGGCTGCCAATGGGTCCTTTCTTTCCACACTACCAGGGAAGGATAAGAGAGAAGATAAATGTGCCTCTATTTTCTTTTCCAGTTTGTAAATCATATCCCTATGACAAAGCAGGACAGCATTACAGAATCTAAATGGAAGCCTAACTGTGATAACTTTCAGAGCATACATTCCTATATTTGTCTTCAGATGAGACAAATTAGTTGGCATCACTGCATATAGACAGCCAAAAAAAGCAGCAGTACATGGATACTTGAGAATACGACCCATAGATGATGTGTTTTAACCCAGCATTTCTGCTATTACTTTCATCAGATTTACACATTATATTTTCAAGTAATCTCCTTGCTTTACACAAGGAAAACTGAGGTTTAGGGTGAACAGTTGAAAGAAGCTATCTAAAGAATATGAAACTACAAATTCACACCCAACTAAGCTGCTGCAGAATGAGTTCTTCAATAAATGGTAAAATTTGGAAACCGTATTGCAGCTAAGGCCCAGAGGACAGTTAAAGGTCAATAATCAAAACACTTGCATTGTCTCCACCTACAGCTTCTGTTTTTGGGAGTAATGGTGGAGATCAGAGGAAAGAAGGCAGAAGAAAATTGTGTGTCTAAATTCATACTTCAGCTTTCCCTTAGAAGAAAAGCTTTTAGCTTTAACTCACAACTATATGCAAAGCTGCATTACAATATTGGGGTTTGACCACTAGTGTATGACAGGATTCTGGAACAGAACAGTTAAGTAGCTTCTGAAAAATTGCTATCTGCAGTTTATATTGATTGCTCATTTTATAGATAATTGTGGTTATTATCATCTGAATTTTGATATTTGGACCTGACATAGCTCACAGCCTGGTAACTCAGAACACATCTGTCTGATTGGGAAGGCACTGGACAGAGTAACCAGCACTGTTCCTTCTAGTAACAGCGGTCAACTAGACTAGAACATTTATCTCAGTGCCAGGTAATGTTGCCAATCTTTCCAGCACACTGTTTATCCCAGCCAGCTGAGTTGGTACCTGAGTTTGCTTTGGGGTTTCAAGCTGCTGGGGGTAGAAGCAAGCATTCTGCTGCTGAAGGCCATAGGAGGTTTGCTCAAGGATTCCAGGGAGGGGCTTTTGCGGAGGTAATGGTCTGGTTTCAGCTCTTCATTTCTCCCCTTCAGAAGGTCTGTGGGAATTAAAAAAAAAGCTGTCAGTTTGCAGTCTGAGGAATTTGATTAATCACTGTCCTGCCACCCAGCACACAATATGTAGTCTGTTGTTTTGATTCTAAACAAACGTACTCATTTGTTCATTAAACACACATGGGGCTAGGAAACCTTGAGCAGATTAGAGGTGATCATAACAAGGAATGGCTTTGATGATTTCAACAGTACAAACTGCCTAGTTTCCTGTGATTGATACTCCTGCTGGGGGGTAGGGCCTCAGGTGAATGAGGGGAAATACCAAAATCTACAGACTTAAAGGTTCAAAAGCTGATCCCCAAATATCTTCACCAGATGACTGACCAGCCCTAGTATAATAATTTTTTTTTCTGCCATTAATATAACTGTAACAAGAAAGCCTTTTACCTCTAGAATACAACCCAGATCAAGGCAGCAGTAAAAAGCATTTATTATCGCTTGATATTTGGCATCCTATCTAACATGACATTGAGAAATTGCAATACATTCTTAGCAGCTGCATCTGCTTTTTTTATTTTATATATAATATATATGTAATAATGTGCATATGTTTATACAAATGTATAAATAAATCAAAAAAATTTATCAATATGGGTTCTATTTATACTAAGTCTTCAAAGAGAGGACAAAGACATCATGGAGATCAAATTATCTCTCCACACATATCAGTCATAAGGTAGAATGGTGAATAGCACAGGAAAAGTTGGCTGCTGCTTTTCTGTAGACAAACTGTCAACAAACCAGTATTGGTGGCCAGCACAGTATGAGCTTGTATCAGAAATTAATTGAATGTAGAACTTTTTTCTCCTCATCTCAGCTTCAGCAATGCCTGGTATCACTGAATCAGTCCTAAATTTCTTCTCAGCAGGAGTGAGTTTTGAAATAAACACATCCTTTCTAATGCAGTATGGTAACCATAGGTGTGCAGCTGCCCTTGCTTTGACTCCTGAAAGTGGTAAAATAAAAGTAGCATTTGCAACTGCTGAGAGCTATAGGCAGTTCTGCACCTTCTCAAGCACAGCAGAAAGGGTTGTTAGGTTCCCATCTACTAAGGAGTCGAGACGGAAAAGGACAGAATCAAGTTCCAGGAGACTCTGTTTTCAGTCCAGTAACTGGAGCTTGGGCAGAACTTTGTTGTGCTGGATTGCATACACCTTGCTCAGTCAGGATCATCCTTCCCTCCACTCCCCTATCCTTCCTTTTTATGCACAATGAATCCATAACAAACAAGAAGTAGCACATAGCGTATTTTTAAACCACTGCATACTGGAAAATGGGAAATAGAAACATTAGACTTCACACAAAGAGAGACCCTCACCTCCAAACCAGGTGAGCTTCTTTAGAAGCATACACAGGCACTCTGTGTATGAATATTTTGATATATTACCCTTCTGTCATTTGAATGCAGTATAGAAAGCTACTTTCCTGTCTTTTTTGGTTTTCCACTGTATATTCCATGTGTTTATGATTCTTCTAGCTCCTCTTTCCATCAGATTTATGAGGAGTTTTCATAAGTTTCTCCCAAATGTCTCAAATGTAAATAGCCACACCAATCAGACAGGCATCCAATGAACGATTTTTGGGACTGTCTTAAACACATGAACATTCTGTTTAAAGAAGTGATCTACCACAAAGGCATATCAATAAATAAAACTTGAACATTATGAAGAGAAATGTAGGTTTCTCACTAGCCTTTAAGGATGGCCAAAATATGCATTTCAAAATTGTGATTAACATAATTGGACTGGCTAATGGATGACTCAATTAGAAAATTCTGTGCTAGTCAGTCGGGATGCATTCACGCTGAAAGCACAAGAAAGGCAAGCAGAAGAAAGGATGCCAGATAGGAATAAAGTCTATTAGAAACATCTAGCTGCAAAGAAAAGAGGAAGAAGATAAAGGTATATTAGGAGCCCTTTGGAAAGAGATATAGGTGAACAATCATAGAATATGCAACATGATTAAGGAAAATCACATCCTGCTAGCTCCATTTATTTGCATTGTTCAAAGTGACTTTGCGATTACTGGCTTGAATTATACAGTAGTGTCTGAAGTGGTGCAAATAACAGTCTTGTACTTTGAGTCTCACCTACATGAGTAACATACTTCTTTAACTTATTTTTCACAGCAAAAATCTGTTAGAATTTCCAGGACAGAACCAGTAAACTTCTGATTCTAACTGAAAAGATCATAGCTAAAAATCAGCTCTCTACTAAGTAATCCATCCTCCTCCCCAACAATGTAACATTTGGGTCATATTAAAGACCTCACAGGACCCTGCTGTGATGCTAGTCAGATGGAACCAGCCAGAAGATTATTATTATGGAGACTACTTCATTCTGAATTTCCTTGGGGATATTTTTTAATTCAGTATTGTTTATATAGGGCTTGCATCAACTGCCTTCTAGGATTATTTAGATTGGAACCAGAGCTAATACAATGTTATGGTAAGCCTTTGCTGAGGATTACTGGAACTAAATCAAACACAGGTAAAATGAGAAGCTGTAGATATGGGAACTTGTTAGATAAGACACCATAAATTGTTACCATACCATGTACCATGGCTAATAAAATACTTGTTGATTTCAAATAGATTTTCACAGAACAGTTGTCTACAGGACAATAACAGCAAGTATCCATGGCCTGAAGTGGGATATTTATCACTCGGGACTGTCATTACATTGCATAGTTGACAGATTACTTCACTATACAGTAAATTAGTAGAGATTAAAATGGTCTTACGTACTGTTTAAGATCAGAGTACATATTCATATTCATGCAAGACATTTTCTGGAAGCCCTCTGACACAAATATGTAAATGCTATTTGTTCCACTGATAAATTCTGCTTTCTTAACATTTACTCTAGCAGGAGAAGCCAGAAGCACAGACAGGATGCTGTTATTTGCTTATGTTACCATCCAACCTATAACCTGGTTTGCTGTTCAGATCCAGTATCTCTTCATCTTTGAATGTTGAAAGTGGAATCTTAGTAAATTATCTGAAGATTCTAAAAATGAAGACATGTTCTAATTTCTCTCTTGTGCTAGCAAACTAATGCAGAAAATTCAGTCTACCACTGAAGGTGTTATGACTGATTTTCTGTTCGTTCCTGCTGTTTCACTGAGGTTTGGCTAGAGGAATATAATATTCTTCTGGCCTTAAAAAACGCGTACTGTTACTAGCTTTGATTTCAATGCAATAGCTATATTCAGGACTGGATAATGAAAACAAAGGGCTCTAGAGAAAAGAGGAAAGAAGCAGTGGTAGAAAATAGTATTATATGACAAGTGAACAAAAGCAAAGTGTGAAATAAAATAAATTCATCTCCTGAGAACTCTCAAAACAAACTATTTCAAGCCCAAATCTGGCTGCTCCAAAAACAGTTGCATCTGTATCTGAAATGTTTGATGTATTTCAAATGAAATCCAATTTAAAAACAAACAAAACCCTAAAAGATAGTACTTTGGATTTGTTCCAGATATATACATGTGGAATAAAACCTAATCCTTTCTAGTTCCACTGCATGGATTAGAGAGGTGCCATGGATATTTTGGAGTAAAGAGGGCAAGTTTGCTTTGGCAAAGCACAGTATATCTGTTTTCCCCCCACCCCTCACTTGAGGCTATGATAAAGATGGGAATGGAAGCAACATAAAATTATAAGATCTCTAAAACAAAAGCTTTAAAGATACTTTTCCTTTGACCATGCACAAAGTGAAAAAAATGGACCAGACAGGATCAAAGCACTAATGACAAGCTTTTGCTGGCAACAGAGGTAATATTTGTGCATTTACTGCAATTTACCTGCAAGAGGAAGGTCTGAAAGATCTGTGTGTCTGGCGACTCCTTTGCTGGCTGTTTTTCCATTATTATAAACAGAATGTCTCTGTTAAACAAACAAATGTACAAAAACAATCAAGAAATACTAGCCATCATGCTTAAATGGGCAAGCAAAAAAAAAGAGATGCTTCTGCTATCTCAAGACCATAAAGCAGGTGGAGGGATACAGGAAGCTTTCTGCAAGGTATTGGCTTGTACAAAAAGCTGTCTAAATGGTTGTGAAAAATAAAAGGACAGAGAAAATATTCTTAGCTGGTAATACATTGGTTCCTAAACTATTCTCATTTTTATTTGCACAGGTTTTTCTTTTGCCAAACATAATCCAGTGTCATAAACCCAAAGCAAGAAAATTTGTTCCTAGCACTGCCTCTGTCCCCAGCAACCTGAATCAGACCAGAAGGATTCTTGCGTCTGCAGCCCCTGTACCAGTTTTAAGCATTAATACCCACTCAGGCAGGCATTAATAGAAGGTTCCCAGACATCTGCCTAATCCCATTCTTTAAACTTGCTCTGCTGATTCTTTGAAGGAAATGTGCTCACATGCTTGCTAAGTACTCTTTCAGTCACCCCTTTCTTCAAAACACTCTCCTACTGCCATAGCCTCACAGCCAGTTTTTTTCCAAATTAAGAGGAAATTTTCCTGATACAATTCTAGTAGCTTCCCCTTTGACCCTGCTTAGGACAAAAGGCGTTGTAATTTTTAGTAAACAGACCCTAGTTCGCTAAGACTGGAAAAATACCTCAAGCTGCTTCATATGTGTATATAAATAAAATCAGCAGCACAATTGAAAGATAGAAAATCAGCCCTTCAACTTCCTGAGAAGTGACTGCAGATAACAAGACAGGGACAAGGAGCTTTTTCACCGTATGAATAGTCTTTTATAGGAATAAATCAACCCGTTACAGCTTGTGATAGGATGACACTTATTTCTTTTTAGATGTATTTACATTACCTGCTAGTATTCAAACATTATGCCAGTGCTAACTTTATTTTGCATAATATATGACCGAAGTCAAACATCAGGGCCTTGGCCTTAAACAGATAAAGAAAACAGTCTATTCTTCCTGAAAAGGTAAAAAATAAGGGTGATGATATGAAAGCTTACCTGATTTGAAGTGGGGCATAATTTAATAACTGTGAGGCTAACTGATAGTAGGTAGATAACTATTTTGTCTTTTTATACAGGTAAATCTCAGTAAGAGAAACACTGTTTCGATCAGTCTCTAAAGCTACTCCTAGGGATTCATAAAGGCTTTAGTTGTATCTGGAACATCTACAGATATATATTTAGAACAATGACTGGTTCATCTGGTCAAAAAATGTGCAGAGGCTTCTCTAGCCTAGAAACATTAGCAATCTGTTGGTATGCTACCTTCAGTACAGCTGGAAATCAGGAATCGCAACATGTTTGCTTTTCCATCATTCACAAAAGGGGTATTTCCAAAAACATCGCACCACAGAATTGAAAGTAACTAACAGGAAGTTAACTAACTGGTGCCATGACATAAGAAGAACTATATTCCAGGACAATTATGCTTCAGGAGAAAAAAGAAGTGTAAGAGCTCCTCAGTCAGAGGTATATGGACTTCCTGGATAACTCAGGATAGACACATGCCAACTACCTAGCTCAATCTGATGCTTCTCATAACTCACTCTTAATTATCAAAATCTACTTTTCTGGTCAACAGTGATTAAAGCTCAGAACTGTATTCCAAAGAGTTTACATCCATCCACTGAGACCCCTGAACTGAAGATAAAGGCAAACTCACTTTGATCCTTTTTGTTAGAACTACAGCGTTTGATGTTCCATAGCAAATAAACAGTTTCCCCTTCCCCTTGTCTATATATGCATGTTGGCATGCTGAAGCTGTGTTAGGCTGTAGTGAATGCTGCATCTACCCATTTCAACTCTGCAATGATGGAAAGAGCTCCTTGTACCTGCATGGGAGAAACAGCAGCTGCTGGGGCCGTCCTCACAGGAATTCCACTTAGAGGGCTCCTGGGGACCTTGTGAACGGGAATATTCTGTCCAGCGCTACCTGCAGGGGAAAATCATGGAAACATTTGTATTTCAAACTCATTTTCTTTCTCACGTCAGAGCAGTGATCACTAACATGGTGACATTCTGGAAAAGTATATATGCACCAAGCACTGACAGAAAACATCCCTTCAGAAGCAAGAGGTGGTACAAAATGACAAAAATTAGCTGCTCGTCGCTACAAGAAAAAGGCTTTTTTACTACAAAAAACGATGTTTAAATACCTGGGCATCCTAAATCAAATGATTTGATCAGTGACTTCACAGTGGCTGCAGATTCTGATGGTGTGGGAGATGCTCTGCTAATGCAAACTCCATGCCAGCGGTTGGTTGTATCTGCTTCTAGGGAATCTACCTCTTCAGCTGTCAGCCTGCAAAGCAGAAACCAAATCAGTCAGTGGCAACAGGAAGTACAAGCTGAGATTAAAGGTCTTCTTATCTAGCACGGCAAATCCAACAACGCACATCTGTCATTGTAATGCCCATAATATGGACCCACTCATTATCATAATGTTCATGTTCTTCTTCTGAAGTGCCTGGCAAACATTAAGTTGTTGAGTCTCTCAAATTCTTTTTTGTTGTTAACCATACCATCCCCATTCCATTCCCTGTGCTCACACAGAACTGAGGGTTATCATGGAAAGAAGCAGTTTTGAAGATGACTTGTAAGTAATCATAGATAATTACCTGAACTGGGGCCAAGGGGCTAATGTAGTCCTCAATGTATAAACAGGAAAATAACCAAAAGGAAAGAGATATTATTTTACCCTCTGTATTTTTAATTGGAGTGACTACTACTGGAGAAATTGTTACCAGCTAAAATGTTACAGTTGAAAACAAAATAATAAATTGGACAGGGTTCAGGTAAGAGCCATGAAAATGAAAACAGAAAATACGTTTTATAATGAAATACTTTGGAAACTCAACTCTTGTTGAGCTAATCAACAAGAAGGTATGCTGAGCAAATAAATCCTCAACCACAATCCATAAGCAGGGAAAAAAAACTGGTAACGAATGCTTCATCCTAGCATGCAGAATAATAAAATTTAATGGCTAGACAAATTCAAAATAGAAATAAGGCCTCCATTTTAACAGTAATGATCATTAAGTTATTCCATTGACAGGAAATTTTCAAGTCAAGATTAGGTGCTGGACTTACAGAAATTAGTACAGGAAAGTCCACAGCCGTGTTAGACAGCAAATGTAATTATCTAGTATAACTGTATGACACTTCTGGTCATATATTTTGTGGATCTGACTGGTTTTGCTTAGAGCTGGCTCCGTACTTACCTTGTAGCTCTCAGTGTAGACTTTGAGTGTAATAATCTAGTTTTAGCTTAGGAAAGCTGCAATTAGATAACAAAGTCTAGTCACTTAAAAAGAGAGTCTCTATCACATTGTTTTTCTGAAGTGCATGGTGACCTACAGGTTCTGGGGCACCATCACTTCCCCTCTTCTGAAGTGGAGTAGGCACCATGAGCTATGTGAATAGGAAAACAGCAATGATTTCAGAAGAGGGCTGTAGGACCTTATCAAAAAATGCCTTTAAGGCTGAACAACTTCTACTGAGCTAAAAATAGATTTTTTTTTTTCCTTTTGGCATCACTGTCTACAAAAGGCAGGGGGCTAAAGGGTGTCAATGAATAAGAGAATGAGTGAGTCATGCTTCTATTTTTGGCAGAGCTTAAGGAGGTGCTGTCTTTAAACAGACATTGGCTATTTCTTCGCTAATTCATTCTAGTTCCTCATGTGCCAGGGGAGCCCACAGAGGCAGATGGCTAGAGAAAAAGTCGCTTCATTTCTATTCACCATTTAAACCAATAAGGAGGACAGGCAGACTGGATGAGATTCACTGAGCTCTGAGGGAGCCAGTGTTTTGCTAACTAACTTTTAGCTTCCACCCTTCATTTTTGATCTATGGCTTCAAAAACATAAACAACAAATAAGCAGGCAATAACATCTGCATTTTTATTTATAAGAAAACAGAAAAGCTAAAGGAGTCCTGCTTCTAATAAAATATGGAGTCACTTGATGCAATCCAATTCGCTTTCAAGAATTAAATACACCATTATGCAAGAGCTCTGTCTAATAATCCAGCTAGGGAGAGTATGAATGAGGTTTGTGAAATATTATCAGAGTAAGAAAGGAATAGTAAATGCCTGTAGGCAAAGCAGTAAATCTTGAGAATAAAGCAAGCCAAAGGTATGCTCTAGGCAGCCATCATATCAGTATGACAGTGGGAGTTAGTTCTAGCTTTTATTTGGGCAGAAAGAAACTATACCAAGTCGTAACACAACACGTTACAAAGGATGGATGGTTGCCAGCATTATATCTCCCTGGCTCAATTAACCTACAAATCATTGGTCAGAACAGCTCAAATCTCTCAGATTAGTCACCTCAGGCCAGCCTTTGATTGCAGAAGGACACAAACATGTGAAACTAACTACACTAGCCTGCTACGCTACAGAAGAGTTTGAGAAATCATATACCACATACTGTCATTGTACTAAGTAACGGCGAAGATTTAAGTACTAGAGCTGCTAATGGTTCCACTTTTGTTAGGATGCTTCCTGTAATCTTATTCTCTGTATCTGTAATAGGCTTATAACGCACTTTGAAATAACTTCCTAGATTAAACATAATCATTTCAGAAAACTCAGGCATCTCATGCTGCAAATCTCAGCATGAAAGCTATGTAGAATAGTACGAGGCCTATTTGCTTCAACTAGCATTGGCAAGCTGATAAGCAATGCAGAGCTACTAAACATGATGAGTACTTTTCATTTTTAAAAAGAAAAATCTGTATGATAAGAGGAAGCATGTATGCATACATATATGTGGGGGGGTTGTTTTTTTAAGAGAAGCAAAAGAGCACAACTTGCATTAAATTCAGGAGGACAGTACAGGAGAACATGACTTAGATTAATGACAAGCCATACCTTCAAATCAAAAATGACTCCTAGTGCATAGAATTAATTTAGCTTAGTACAGCTCAGGCCATCCATGAAGACTAAGCCCTGATACAAAGAGGATGAAATTGAAAAAAAATTGTCATCTATGGCTGTATGCTTTCCTTGAAACAAGGATGAATGGTTTATGTAGCTAAAAGCTGCAAGTGCAGCTGGCTCAAATGGATCAGCTCCAGGAGGAAGCAGAGCACTTTAGCCACAAAAGAATTCAGATGTGCAGAATCCTCTTCACACAACCACTGCCTAGTTTCATTCCTCAGTGAGAGAAGTAGTGCAATGAGCTTTTCTTTAACAGCACTGTTTGGATTATGTAGATAATAGAGAACCAACAAGATGTAAGCCTTACTGTATTTCATGTATATATTTTGGAAATGGCAGCCTTCCTGTGTTCAGAAATTTCTGAACTGCTCGGATGCTGCTTTCATTACAAGTGCCCTAGGACCCCATAACCACATTTTCAGGATAATTGCTCTGCAGTATAGTCTTTGACACAGTTCCTGGCATTGTTATTGTGAATCCTCCTGAACTCCAAAGGACACAAATAAGAGATATACACAGCTGCTGATGCACAGAACAGAAGAGAGGCCAACAGCAGGAAGCAGACAATTCCAGACACTTACACATTTATTTGGCACTTCAATAGATATTTCTTAAACATAAAAATTAACATTCAACAGCTGCCAGCATGGAAAAAAAAGGCAACATAAGTGTGCATATTTGTATACACTCCTGTAGCATGGCAAAAAGGAGAAGGTCATGTCAAAGCCATAACAGCTCTCAGAATTCTCTAGCTTAGCCTGCTCTGAGACCAGGCCCCTCCTAGGTCTTCAGGTCTAGGAGCAAAGGATGAGAACCCCACAGCCAAGACAGGAAGTTCCAGTCCTAGGATGAATCCTGATGGTCTGCTGGTAAGATGGCAACTTTTTCATTTCTCTTTAGCATCAAAGTAAAGCTCCCTTCAAGTGTCTCCAGTTGCAAAGCTGAACACAAGCAAATTTTCCCTGATCATGTATTTCACCTGAGTTTAGGGTACAAGAACGGCTCCTCCTGAGAGGGTATTTATTAGGGGCTTGATATATTCATTTCCCTTCTGTCTGCTCTCTCCATTGGCAATTCTCTCAGTCAGGAAAAACCTCACGTGGGATGATCTCTGCTGAAAGCCAGAGCAGCATGCCCTGCTCGGGCATCACTGAGCTTTTCAACACACACTGAGCCAGATACGCCACCCGGTGGTGCGTGCGTTGTCAATGCAGTATCGAAACCCTAAAACCATGAAAACAGCTGACATCAAATAAGCCACCTCATGTTTCTAAATTACTTTTCCTGTTGGAATTCAGTAACATGATTTCCAAATGCAACTCACCCAACTGCAAATTCAGGAATCGCTTGACTTGCGGTATGTACACATATATATAGATCTGTATGCATATGTATATGTGGACACATACAGACTTATGAAGATAGTATTATATGGAGAACAGAATGTGTATGTGCATTAAATTTTACAAATTAGACATACACAATCAGTTTTCTTTTTGTTTAAACTTGAAACAGTATGTTTGGATTTCTGTTTAAGGGAAAATACCACATCCCTCAAAAAAAAAAAAAAAATCAGTTATTTCACTCTACAAAATCTCTGCGATTACTTCCTATCACTTAAGTTGGTTTAAAATGAATTCAGAACTTTTTCCGCCTCCAGAAGTCTTCTGAAGAGGGAGGCCTTCCAAAACAAAGACATAGGCTCCTGCCCGTTGGTAGAAGGTAGACCTGAACAGCATTCACACTTTGCAATATGCTTGATTGCAGGGCAATAATAAACTGGAGGTGCTTTCTCCAACTGAAATTTCCCTTTTCAACTGCAAGTTGAAGGCATGTCCTGAAGTGTCTCACAAGCCTGGCTTTGCTTCCATCCAGGGCTGTGTTAGCTGGTAAAGATCAGGCACCTATGGAGATACAGATAATAGTGGAGGAAGTTATAAGCAGCAATGTGATGCCCATTCTGAGGTACAGCTCCCAGTATTTTACAGCTAATCATCCCATCATCATTAAATAAAGAGGAAAAAGAGAAATGCTGGCGGTGGTGTTAGGGCAGTCTTGAAGGAATGCCTTACCACTCTGAGGCATAATGTGCAAAACAACAATATAAAATACAAGAAAATCTATGTTGTTTGGATAGGAAGAAGTTAAATATGTAGAGCAGGGAATCAATTTCAAAGGACAGGGGTGACAGTGTTCCTGGCTTTCCTCTCCTCTCATCAGTTAGTACTATTCATTCAAGTTAGATACATGAACCTGCCAGGCAACTCAGTTTCTGTTTCAAAGTCCTTATACCAAAGCAGTTGCAATCACCTCCATTTAATACCAAAAACCCTGAGGAATGACTAAATATTGTAAAAAAGCAATTCATCAAGGACCCTGCTCTGACATTTGAGTTTGCTCATTTTAACTGCAGCAGAATTAACTGATCAGACCTCTGTAAGACAGAACAGCTGCAAAACATAAGCACAGATAAGCAGCACATCAGCACATACAGACTGACAGCAGGTTTTAATACACGTAGAGTACAAGCCTAAATCCAGGAGAAAAAGCACATAACACTAGCCATGCTGTGTCTACTAGCCATTTGAGACTTTAGGAGGAAGAATAGAAACAAATTAGAGGGATACAGTACAATCCTCCTTTGGAAGATTTTGTCAGATTTTTTTCATTATTCTAAGAAACAGCTCATTTAATTTTGGATATAATTTCTCTGTATTCTGAATATTCTCCCAACCCAACTGTCTTCCTTCCATGTTCTTGATTCATGGCATTTAGTGCTATACTCCCACTGCACATGCAGTGAAACACAGAGCAGCAAAATCATTTTGAGAATTTGGGAGACAAAGAAAAAGATTCAAAGAAAGATCTTTAAACTTTCATTGCTGCTGAATACTGTATTGCCAGAACAGGCTTGGAAACCTGTATGTATGAAGCCAAAGAGGGGCATCCTTAATTAGGGTCCTTCTTGCAATAATTGTCTTCTTTTGCATTACAGATCCAATATACCTTTTTTTTTTTCAGCGCTTAAATATTTGCTCCTAAAACAGCTAGAAAAAATAGTTTATTTCCAAGATGAATTTTCTGAAAAGAAGAGACTTACTACAGGCTCACAGGGTAATTCAAATAGGAAGAGACCTCAGGAGGTTATCTAGTCCAATCTCCACCTCAAAGCAGGGTCAGCTATTAGATCAGACCAGGCTATTCAGGGCTTTCTGCAGTCTGGTCATTAAAACCTCCAAACGTGGAGACTGCATAACCTCAGTACTCACCACCTCTGAGGAGGCAATTACACAATAGTGGATTGTAAGCTTTTCCATTTTATTGCAGAGAAATAACATTAATTAGGATGTAAAATATCATGAAAGACTGTCCAAAACATATGAGTTATCAATCTGTAATCAATTAGTAATCAATTTGTAGGTTTCAATCAGCACTAATTTGGGACAAGTGAACTCCTCTCCTCCTTACTCCAATTCTTGTTTGATGCTGGTCCAACCTCCCCCCAACCTTCTTAGTCATAGAATTAGACATTTAATCTGTGTTAAAACAGCCTTTGGGAGGCTCTTACCTTTATTCAGATGAACTCTGATGACCTCATCTGGACTTTTTCTGCAAGTTCTTTGGTTGTTCCTGAACCAAAAATGACTTTTTGTCTGATTAGAAGACTGTAACGGTGAAATCAAACTTGGAGGCAGGAACTCAGGCAGCCACAGGCAAGCATTAAAATGACAGGATGTCGTAGGAGATAAATTGGCTTCAAGATCAATTTACGAGGTGGTGTCTAATGACCCTCAAGAGACGACTGAGATTTTGCCAGAAAAACCTTTGAGTAGCAAACTATTTGGAAAGTACATTTTCCAATCAGAGCTTAGAAATCTGGCAGGAAACTTTCACCAGGGACTGTCAGATATTCAGCTGAGGGCACAGCTGCTCAGCATTGACAAATATGAGGGATACTTTATGGACTGTGTTAAGGTATCGTACTAGAAACCATTTCCACTGGCGCTGAGCTTGCGTTAAAAGTCACCACAAGTACCAAAATCCACTGCTGATTCTGAGCAGTAGCATTTGCGAATGCTGACTAAAGCAATGATAAGAATATCCCCAGAATTTTCAGGGTAGAAGAAGTTGCAGTGCTTGGGGGGAATAGTGAGTTTAGGAATGCAAGAATAACTGGGATTGTAGAACTGGCTCTCAGCAGTAGCTTTGGGGACTCTAAGAATTTGTTTTTATGAAAGGTCAGCAGAGTTTTAAAATTTCATTGCTGAGCTGTTGATCATTGGGTTATTTAGGCAATGACTTAATGCAGGCTTCATTATCTTCTCCATACCACTTGATGGATTTTGTTAAATACTCTCTGCACAGACACTGTGACACAGTCAAATCTATTATACCTGAATTGACAGATGCAAAATTTGAGCTCAGCACCTGTCTTTGAAATAGAATATATGTTGCCCGCAGTAGATGGTATTTTTGCCTTCGGGTCCAATGTAATATTCCAAGCAAGCTAGACAGATAGTCAAACAAAAACAAAAGACACACATATATCTATCTATACGTATGAGAAAGACAGGGAGAGACAAATGTCAAAAATGACTTAAATACATGTCAGAATACGTCCTTCTGGAGCTATGCATATACAGATTCTAGGGATCTAATTTCAAAAGTAATTTTTACTGCTCAGGCTTCTTATGCCAAAGAGCTGACAGTACAGCCATATTCCTTATACATGGAAGAGAAACATCTCAGTTTGCAAATTAGCAAGTCATCTTCTAATTCAATTTAAATAAGTTAAATACATCTGTCTTCAAATTAAAAAAAAAAAAGGAATAAAGAGGGAAATGACAAGTGTAAGATTTCTGCCTTTACATACAGATTAACATCTAAATTGGGAAAAGCAGTTGTGTTCCTTACTCCACTCTGAGCAACAGAAATTTCATTAAAGACAAATGGAGAATGAAAATCGGCACCAAAAGTTAAGTACTGCCTGGTAATCATTTGGTTTTAATATATACTCTGTGGCAGCTCTTTTTGCATACACTGGGGATTCTGATAATGAAACTGGAGGTTAAATGCATTATTTTATTTTTCTGAAAAAGTATTTCCATTCCTTCCATCCAGCAATTCTGACCCATACACCCCCACACAAAATCCCTCCCATCTTTTTACTTCCATCTGTTGTACAGCTTCTGTGGAAACTCTTGACTGGAAAACTGTGAGAAAATACAAGGAACACAAGCTGGACTGTTATTCCACCTGGAAGGAATGACAGGATTCACCATGTTCCTGTCACTATTCTATTAGTTGCTATGAATACTGGGAGAGAGAGTCTCTGCCAGTAACTATGAGTTACTGGGAGAGAGATTAACTGGAACAATCTAGAGCAGTAAAGCTTATTTGGCACATATTTTTGGTAAATAGTTTCATTGTATTATTTTATCTTCCTTCATTTTCCTTGGACAAATTTTCATCTCTACAGCCCTGGCACATCTTGTGCCAATGCAATAAAAGAGCAGAACACTACCTTCTTTATAAATTTCAGTTCCTTTTTCTAATGCATTTTCCATTTCATCTCATATTGTTCAGTATGACAATTGTGGTATGACTTTTGGAATGAAAAGGGCTACATAAAAGGTCTTGCACTGCATAGAAGACACATCGTTTCCAACTACAACTGTTATCAGTCACTTTTGTTCTTACCCTGTTCCCATGGTGGAAAGCCCCACATATACTGCTCACTATGCTGGGGTGTATCTTTAGCTCACAGGATTCCAGACTCCAGTGTCATATTTACTATCCCCCTTTCAACTACTGAGACTGTAGCAACTGTTTCACAAGTGAATTCACTATGTTACAAAATCACTTCTGCACTCAACCTTAACTCAGACCATAGACCACAATAATATCATATTAGCATGATATGCTAATCGCATAATCAGTTTCAAATTAAGGACAGGAGATATGAGGTGAGAAGTCCTAGTACTCGCACTGATCATTCAGTCAACAAGTATCAGATCTGCAGAACAAGTAAGTCCAGCTATATCTCATTTTAGTTTGGATACATATATATTTCTTGTTCTCTTTACAGATTAAGTAGTTCTCTTCTGAATGTCCCATTAAATATATGCAGCCAGTCTTTTCACAGATGGTTTAATGCAGCTGCACAGAGATTGGAATAGAGTATAAGGAACAAAGCTATGAGGGTTATTGGCAATTGTTATTAAATATCTGTTGATTAAAACATTCATGGCCTATTTGGCAGAACTAGGTCACCAGAAAGAAAAAGAATAGAAACGTCTTAGGATAAAACACAGCAATACCTGTCAGAAGAGTTTAAAACAGACAACATGCACATTGAAGCCAACAAATCGTTACTGACAAAACATTGCGTGCATGTTAGCAGTCACAGAAATGAAATCTTGGTCCTTGTAAGCAACCAACCTGTTACTGCCCTTCACTTCATCCAGCTCCTTCTGAAGTCTGGCACTCTTCTCCTCTTCCTCCTGAAGTTTCCTCTTTACCACACGCAGTTCCTGCTGGGCTTCACACTTAATATCATTGGCTACAACCACTGCAGTCTGCAGATCAGCTTGAAAACGCCTCCACTCTTCTGTATCTTCCTAGAAAGAGCAATTACAACCCAGAAGCGCTTGCTGTAAAATACACTTACTTGAGCTTAGAACGTTATCAGTTATTGATCACCCTTTTAGCCTCCATAAGAGGCCAGGATTTCACCAAAGAATCATGCTGAGGCTGAGGCCAAGCTTGCCCCTTCATACAATTTTGACAAGATTGCCAAACAAGAAACTGATGCTAAGCAACCCTCTCAGCTATCCTCCAATAAAAAAAGTACCATTAACATTCTTTTTATACCTGTTGACATTCAGACTCTTGATACCACTGAAGACACTGTCACTGAAAAGAAGAAAGAGCTCATTGCTCATAATGTTTCATAAAGCATGCATGGACTTCCCAAAGTAGCAGAAATTCATACGGAGAAAAAGCAAAAGTAATTTGCAAATGATACGTTATTTTCCCTTCCAGGCAAAGGATCAGTTACAAATGAATGAGGAAAATAGAGAATAAAAAGATGTACAAAGAACTGTTTAAAACTGTTCTAAAAAAAAAAAAAATGTAATTTTTCTTTCAAATCCAGCACTCCAGTAAAAGTTCAGCTTTGTCATGGAGTCAAAGTCTTACCTTCATTTGCTTAGTCAGAGCCTTTAGCTGCCTCTCTGTATCTTGTTTTTGTTCTTCCAGCTTCATTGCTCTACCTAGGAATAGTCAAAAAGCGAAAAGAATATTAAACAGATAAGAGCAAGAATGAAAAGTAAAAATGGGAAGGCAAAGCAGCCTACTTGTTTTGCTTCTAGTAATGGCACTAACAGAGACTAAACTGAATTTAAGATACTCTGTCAATGGATCATGAATAGAAAAGTGAATTTATTATTCAAACATCCCTGAAGGAGGTCATTATTTTGAGGCATAAATTCAGACTTTACAGTAGCACATATGCAGTACAAATTCCCATCACTGACAAGCAAAATGTCCAACTCATTCCACCAGATGGCAGCTCTCCTTCCACTGTAAACCTAAATTTCCAGCTCTTAACTAGTGCTTTTCCCCAAAAGCTCTTTACAAAGGTCAATAATTCCAGCTTCTAGAATGGGTGATACATCCTTCACTAAAAATGAAGCTTGGAGACTGTCTCTAACATTATTTCTGCAGCACTACCTGTCCAGATAGTTATTTACGCATGTGAACAGAAATGATTGGACAAAATAGGAATAATTCTAAAGTAATGCCCTTGTCACGTATCTCAAGACATGCCTCTTCCTCCCTGTTGCATCCATAACTGAGCTTCCAGAGTAAGTTCACTTAAATACTTTTTTTCAGTTCCACCTACTCTCTAGGTCACTGATGAGCTGGTTATTGTGCAGTTTTATAGCACGATGCTGTTCCACCTGGTCCTCCAACTCAAAAATGGTCTCCTTTAGGTTTTTTATATCTGCTTCATTCTCTGATGTTTTTTCCTGCAATTTCTGGTTAGTTCTGCTCAGTTGCTCAGCCTGACGGTCACATATCTCCTTCAGTTGACCACATTCACTCTCAGCCTGGAAGAGAGGAAAGAAAGTTGCAAATCTGCCTTTGTTTCTTAACAGACATCACTCATTAGATATTTTACTGGGCATCTCATGGACTTAAGAAGTGATCTTGTGTTCTAACCATTTATAAACTCAGGAATTTCAGTGCTAATGACACAATTTCAGGAAACATGTAAAACCTACGAATGTCAGTGTTCTTTTCTGGCCAGAAAGATAATGCAACAAGATATTGGAAAGGAAATTAAGGTCTCCTTTATTATAAGGATTGTAATTCCAAAGCAGCCTCTGTAGGTGATGAACAGAGGAACCATATTCCTGGAAAGCTCCAAATCTATTCTTGTATCATAATTTGAGAGTGATATCACTGCCTTAGGGCCAGAAGATGATCAGTTTGTCCACATGAACAGTTTTGCTGCTTTTATTACATGCATTTCCAATGGATTGTCAAAACATACGTGGTAGAGCTAGCTACTGCAGATGAGTGTATTTTCTGGATTCAGGACATCTGGAATTACTGAAGGAGGAATATGTTGCACTTCAGTTTTTTGGCTCAGGTCCAGAGATCAATACTACCAGGGCTGGGAGAGATCCTGGAGCAAGAACAAGTTATGGAGAAGCAAGGCATATGTTGCCAATTCAGTCAGCAGCACTGGCAGAGCCTGACTGAAGGGCAGCCTGTGGTCTAGCTTGGGTGTCACAAATAGCCAGTGATGCAAAACAGCTTAATTCAAGAGAGAGGAAGAGTAAAAGGGAGGAAATCTATGGTTTCAAAAACAAGCAATAAAAGTTTGTTGCAGATGCTGAGCACTCAGCAGTTTTTCATTTATTCTTCATAAACTGTAGCTACACAAGCGCTCAAAAGCACTCGGGAGCTTCCTCTACTAACTCTATTTGCTGTGGTCACCTATTTAGCTGAAAGGACATCTGGTTTTTCTAAATCACTCAAATCATGGAGGTGCTTTTTGGCAATGCTCTCTTCCTCTGCAACATGCCAATTCTAGAATTCTTCCCATGATCCTTTCCCCATCCAGGAAATACTGTACACACTGACTATCACTCTTACTGCAGCAATGGGACTTTAATCACTGATTCGTGCTATATTAACACTTTTTGTATGGTACCTCACATTGCAGTTCTCTTCTGAACACTCAGGATCAGACAGAACCATTAATGCACTTAAGAGTGCTGGGAGCAAAGCTACAAGCCACCAAATAAGGCAGAGAAACTATTCTAAAACAAATCTTTTCTTTTGCCATTACTCTGCCCACCCCAAAACAGAACACTAAATTTCAACTCTGTAAACATATTTCAGTATTAGCACAAGAATCTCATCTGGGGCTTGATTCTACATCATTAGTGTGCTCCCTGAAAATACCAGCTTCTGTGGGTGTTAGTTCATGCCCTTGTATTCTCATGCCCAACGATATCGATAGTTCACTACTTACTACTCTGTCTTCACGATTTATCCAGAATGTAAAACTTGCTGCTGACTATTCATGTCCTTTTCTCTCACTTGATTACAAAGTGATTTTCACTAATATTTATTCAAATAATGTCAAAGTGATTTTTTATTAATCTGTTCTCTTGCTCCAATTTTGGTGAATACATTTCCATTCACTGAAATACTAAGATGGTACTAGAGGAAGCAAAGTTTTGAATTTATATATGGAGCCTTGCTAGAAGTTATTCCATGAAAAACATGCATACAGAAGCAGAAGCAGAGGCAATACCACGTGACCCTCAATTCCATTCAAAATAATTAATGCAGTGGAAAATTTGGATATTTATAATTAACTGCTCAATAACAATACAAAGACCAACAGTTATTTATTTTTGGAAGGACAGATAAACAACGTTATATTTTACAGCTGTTACTGCTTTACCTTAGACAGCAGACCCTGAACATGCTTCAGCTCACTGTTTGCCTTCAGCAGTTCTTGTTTAAGCTCTGTACAAGATACTTCTAACTGATCCTTTTCTGCATGGGCAACCTTCAACATCTCTTGCACCTCAGAGCTGCCAGTAGTACATCCCATTGCACTGATCTCTGCAGCCTTTTGTTTCTCACTTTCTAACTGAGTTTTGAGTGACCCATTCTCAATTTTTAGGCCTTCTAAAGCAATTTTACAGTCCTCTAGAGTTTTTGCTACCACATTATTGCTTTGCTGTTCCACTTCTAGAATTTTAACCAGCTTTTCATTTTCTTCTCTTAGGCCTTTAATCAGCTGCTGAGCATCTTGGTGCTCCCTTTCTAAGCTCCGTAGGCTGCTGGTTAACTGCTGCTGAATGTTGAGCAATTTCTCTCTTTCAAATTGTGCTTTTTCAAGAACTTCTGCACATTTCTGTTCCAGTTCAAGGACTTTCCCTTCCTGAGCTTTGCTTTCTTCATTCTTGGATCTCTCTTGGAGAAGAGTCATTAGCTTTTCATTTTCTTGACTCAACTGTTCTGCTCTATCCCTGTGTTGATGAAAGGAAGTCTCCAGGAGAGCTTTCTCTTCGACTAGTTTCTCATTTTCTGCTGTCAGCTCCTGCACCATTTGCTGTTGATCTGACAGCTCCTGCAAAGTGGCTTGTAATTCTTCTGCTGTGCTGTGGTGGTTCTCCTCCATTTTTTGTATTCTCTCTGTAAGAGATGCAACAGAAAGGTCACTAATATTGTTTGGAGAACTTCCTGTAGTGGAGCATCTGGAACCTTTGAAGTTGTTGCTATTCGAGGATGTTGGCCTAGAAGGTATATCTGCTATATGTTCAAAATCAGATGCATCGGGTGACAAGGAAGCTTTAGTTACGTCACTGCTGGAAGAACCTGAATTGCGCAGAGTGCCTCCATTCACCTGCTGCCTGTGCTCATCTGTTTCACCCTTCAAGACATTTTTTGATGGGCTTCCAAAACTAGATTCTTGGGTGGTTGGGGTTGGGAGGCTGCTGTCACCTCCACTGCTTGTTGTTGTGTCCGAGAGCGGAGAGTTCTCTAGGTAAAGCAATTTTTCTTTCAAAACTCTGTTTTCTTCTCCCAGGCTAGCAAGCTCTTTTTGAAAAGTCCTATTTTTTTCCTGAAGGGTTCGTATTAATGGATCTATGTCAACAGGTGATAATGTTTCTAAGTTTTGGTCTGAAGCACCCATCGCTTCAGGGTTATGTGACCCTTTCTCTTTGCATTTCTTCAGTTCACACCGGAGTTTGGTAATCTCTGAGTCTTTTGTCTTTGCTTCTGCAAGGAGTTCTTTAACCTGAGACTCCAAAACAGCTTTGTCACCAGTTTCATTCTCTTGCTTGGACTTTGTAGTGGGACGTACATGTTTGGTAGGAGTGGGTGTACCAGAAGAGGTTGGGCTAGGCTGAGTTTTCCTAGAGTTGGCTTGACCACGTAATACGGCTCTCTCTCTGGAGACAGATGATGATATCTCCCGAGGTGCTGGAATCCCTGTGCGTTTTGCAGCTGAAACTGTTCCTTGAAGAGAAAAGAGATAAAGCAAATTGAGGTTTTCTTTTCATGAAGAGAAGAAATCACCTGGCAAAAAGGCTACAGAAGTCTTCCCAACACCTGAATGTTTGAATAGGTTCAGTCATGACTGACAGTGTGGATTCATGTTTTACCAATGTTTGTATTATTTGTATTTCCTCCTCTTCCTGCAGCCCAGCTCTCCTAAAAAAGACCCAGTCTGCCTAATACTTTCTTAGTGTAGAAATACATACACAAACTGCAACCTCAACACCAGGATGCTAACTATCTCACAAAAAAAAATTCTTTATGCTACCTTGTGAAATGCATAATTTAAACCCATTAATTTCTGCAAAAAGTTCAATAACCTGGGAAAAGATACCGCTTTGACTGTAAAATGAGCGTTTTATCACATATGAAACTAATGTATTTGCACTGTGGTCAATTTACGCAGTATAGAATCACAAAAAAAAGTCAGAAACACAGAACTGTCACTCCTGGCAACTCATTTTAAACTAAGACAATTCTGTTGCTGTAGCCTTTCACAGAGTTTGACAAAAGATTTTTCATGTTGTAAATTTCCATCCTCTTACGGAGGAAGAATAAAAGGAAGTCAGAAAGTTGACACTGGTTTTATTTTTTTTAACCAACTTAATGGCAAAGCATTATGTGATTACAAGGGAAGTAAAGTTTGAGTTGCTGATGTTCTTCTTTTAAAACTCCAGGTTGGAATATGGGACACAATGGATGCTGAAGAATAACAGCTAGCCCAACCACGAGAGTATCAGCAATCAGCTTACACAAAAAAAGCTGATTCAAAGAAGCACTATATCCTGCTACATGTGGCAATTCTGTGGCAATT
Organism: Rhea pennata; assembly: GCF_028389875.1. Classification (NCBI taxonomy): domain Eukaryota; kingdom Metazoa; phylum Chordata; class Aves; order Rheiformes; family Rheidae; genus Rhea; species Rhea pennata. Next base: position 4,864,960 of record NC_084682.1, read on the forward strand.
CACAAATGAAAAAAAATTTTTTAAAAGAGATTTACCACAAGTCAAGGAGGAAAGCTTAGTATCAGAATTCCAAGAAATTCCTCCTTTCAAGACCCGATCCTATAGCAAAAGCCCTAGAGTAGAGAGCCATGACGTTTTGGGATGTGCTACAATGAAAACATACTGCCTGATGTAGCCGCGCAAACAGGGCACGCAGGCCTGTTAACTAAACAGAAGGTGCTAGGAAGCCGGTGCTTGCCATAAAAAATGAGCTCCAAATGCTCTGGAGGTAAATCCTAGAATCAGTTAAGTCTCCCCAAATCTGAAGGCTCTCTTTGCTGATGCACACATGCAATGCGTAAAGAAAAATCAAAGAACAGTTAAGATCAAAGGGGGAGCAGACTCCCTGCTGCACAATCGTGTGGCTACTGGCTCACACTGCAAGCAGCTTCATTTTTCACACCCTGAGGAACGCTCAGTACAGTTTTGCCATGTCAGTAATGCAGGGCACTGAAGGGTTAATGTTAACACCCCCCCAGTTTGCTCAGCACCTCTTTTGAAGAATGCACTAGGTTTAGAAAACCCACACAAACAGGAGCCCCTCCTCCTCTCCCCCAAACACACACACTCTGCAGCAGGCACAATAAACACGGAGAGACAAAGAGCAGCTGAAGAAAGGACCCCTGAGCACAGGGGCCTGTGCTGGGAGGAGAGCACAGAAAGCCTCTGTGATGGCAGGGGCATGATAAGGCCAGAGACAAAGGCTCCAGTGTTTGGGGGGAGCGATAGCACGGGCAGGCTGGCCTGCCCGCGAGCAGCCCACGCCACTTCATTTAGCCATCTGCAGCTGGAGGCGCCAACGCATCCAGGCAGCTCCGGCTCCCCAGTGGAAAGTGCAAGGCGAGCAGAGGTGGAGCTGAGATGGCTGCTGGTGCAGCTCGAAACCTGAGAACTCCTTTCACTTGTCACATCTGAGGACCTGCGTCCGCTGCTCACCCTATTCCTTAACCGGAGGGCTCCCAACTGGCAAGATCTGCCACCTGTAAAACTCTATCAGTGCTATGCTCAAGGGAAGATCCAAGCTTTAATGTCTATGCAGCTAACACCACAGGATCAAGGGTAAGACGGAAATCAAATGGACTGTGATGTGATGTGTCAATTCCAGCAGAAAAATAACTCCACACAGCTCCTTCCTGCACAGAGAGGCAGAGGTGTACCCAGGGACTCCCAGCGGTCCAGGAAAGCAAGCAAAGGCCTTGTTTGACCGCGCGTCTTGAAAATACAGTGGTACAAGTGTCCAGAGGAGACAGGTAGACACCATCTGTATGCAGTACTTGCACAAGCTATACTCTTTACCACAGATTTAAGATGTAAAATATGTATTACATGCAGAAGAAGATGTTCTTTCACAGAGCCTAAGGGGTAGATTTAAAGCCTTCTGTTATGTTCTGGACTTCTATTCCATCTGAAAGTTTTTTCCTACTGTTATAATGAAAATTTATGACAAAGCAAGTGCCCCAAATCACTCATCATTTTTTTGCAATGCCCAAACTAATGCAATGGCATGACTGTCATCTGGGCAGCACAGGACCGGGGAGTGTCACAATAAGAAATGATAATGATGCTACTACACACTGGTACAGACTGCAGGGCACTATGAGGAAACACCTCTTCCTGAGGCAGATGTGGCAGTTTTGGTACAATACAGTGTGCTTTTAATTGCCACCAGATGACAAATGCAACAGAATCACAAATAATGGAAGATCTATACATACAGATAAACTATTAAGCTTATTTAACTGGGATTATCTGTACTTCACAAGCCTGCCAGCTAGTGGTAGGCTCCAAACTTATTCAACCTGTCCCATGTGTTTTGTTAAGACCACACTCTGGTGATTTGTTCTGTCACAAATCACAGAGCATTTGCCATCCATCAAGCACCATTAACCAAACTGTTTTTTTCATGATATGTACATGTTTATGTATATTCCTCTCTCCATCTTCCAAAACAAAGTGTCCTGCAATACTAAAAAGCCAAAGAGAGAGAACCCAGGAAAGAAATAATTCTTAAAGCATATGCATGTTAATCACAAACTACCAAACCATCACGCAAGAATCAGCACTAAAAGAAAGTATTTTATGGGCAACTCCCCCCTTGAATGCCCTTGAAATCAAGCAGCGTGGCAGTCATAAATGGACCGGCCAGTCACACAGCCTGAGGCACCTTCTATGAGACAACCGAATTTAGGGATGTATGGTCACCCTGGTGACCCGATTAGCTCTGCACCCCCCACAGCTTAAGGTCTAAGGGAGACTCCAGACAGGAGTGTGTCTGCCAAGCTGCAGAACCCAACTGAGGGGTGACTAATGCTGTTGTTCCAAGTGGCTGGAATCAGACAGAACTTCACTTCCTAGAAAGTGCTTGTTGTTTTGACCAGAGAGCATAAAAACAATCATCTGCATCTCAAGGGAGATATTTCAGAAAACAAATCCAAACCATAAAATACCTTTCTGTTTGGTCAAAATGATGCTACAGCACCTCATTCCTGGATTCCCTGTTTGTCTACCCTGCCCACTACCTTAACTATTCTCTTGCTCTGTTCAACCACAGTCTCCTTCCCACTGCCCTGTGTATCCAAGCTCAAGCTCTTTTTTCACCTCACTTCAACATATTTCTTGTTCTTTTTCATACCTAACCTGCCATTCCCCAGCACCCCATCCAGTCTGCCAACAAGCTCAGGTTGTGTTCCACCACTTTGGATTTGGAAATTGTTTCCTGAAAATCTTTCTTGCTCAAACTGAGCTCACCTCATCATCACCTCACTGTCAGACCTCAAGCACTTTTGGACCCGGTGAGAATTCCTTAATTTTTAATATCTGCCATACTATGCCAGTGCATGGAATCAAACTTCAGCATGTATATAGTACTTTTAATTTTCCCAGTGCTCTAAAATTAACTACATAATTTTAAAATCCTTTGACTGGAGACAATAGACAATTGTTAACTCTAGTTTACAGGATAGGGAAGCACAGAGAAATGAAATGCCTTACCCAAGGTCACACAGTAAGTGAGTAAGGACTAGGACACAGAAGCTCCTGGCTCATGGCGTGCTGTGCAGTTTTATTGTTTGCAACACTTTCTGCCAGGGGATATTCACTGCCTTTCAGCTCGTGTCAGAAACAAAGCAGGACTTTAATGAGATAAAAGTTGGCCCCTTATGATGATCTTTAGTCATTTAAATCCTATTCTCAGCAAGGCTACAATGCTTTCCTAGAAAGGAGGTTCAGGATTGCTCTCGAGTTTTTCCACATAATGCCTCTGATCTGTATTTGATCTAAGCTCAATACTTGTCATATTAGTTCCCACAGAGGCATCTACTTCAGCTAGAAGGGAATGGACTATGGAATGGAAAAAACACAGTTCCCTCACTCCCACAGTGGAACACGTAGAAATGCTGTTCAAAGATAAAATCAATGAAGGATGGGTAATACAGTTACTGTGCTAAGAGGGCAAGGGAGAGTAGTGGCAAACTAATCACTAATTCATTTCAAAAAGCATTTCAGTCATGTAAGACTAAAACATGAAGATAGACACATCTTGGATAGCATTTTTTTAAACAATGGCTACGTTATTTGAATTGCAAGGGCAGAATAACGTGAAATAAAACTACTCGTAACACTCTGCAATGTTAAAGCCATTATAAGCTTCAAAAAGGCAAACTGTTGCCTGCAGACAAGTTTGTACTATCATGATTATCTGCTGCTCTAGGACTGTCTGGCACATCTCCTTCATCCCAGCTCCAACATTGGTAACATACTAGTTATTTCACTGTTTTATGCCTCCCTGCCACCCTCCCCTCCCCCAAAATAGTTCTAAAGGGATAAAGAAACAAAAGTGACAATAACAACAACTTACAGGTGTTTTAGATAATCTAATATTAAGTATATAGGACCATCTGTTCAAATAAGGCCTTCCACTCACTTAGCAGACATGGAAACTATATATACTAAAAAAAAAAAAAAAAAGTAAAAGTAATTATAATATGAACTCTGTTTTCTGAAGAATTTTAATGGCCTGTTGGACTGTCTGGCCTGCCTGACTACATTCCCCTAACAGGTACAATATGCAAGAGGAGGAAAAAGCAAGACAACTTAACCCAAGGAGGTTGATCTACATAATGATAATTGACAGTGTAGGTAAGCAACTCAGGTACTTGAAACAGAGGAAAAGTATGCGAGACCAAAGAAAGAGAAATAAAAATAATATAATGCATTAAGAAACAGCAGATCCCTGTGTTTGAAAAGTTAAGCTACTAGAGGTTCCAAAGGAAAAGCAGCAAAATAAGCACCTTGATCTGAGTAATTCCTGATTTAGCACTACAGAGACTTCTGACATTAAAGCTGAGGTTTACTTATTTTTTGGTTTAGTTGCGAGAGATGAGTCTAGAAATCCAGCAGGCAAGACGGACATGGGAAAAACTGCTACTCTGGTACTCAAAGACTAAATCATGACAAGAGTATTTGTCATCAATTTAATCCGCTTATGTCTACTTGTAGGACATTCTTTTGAAGGGTGGCCACTAGAAGAGACTCTCCTATGGCAGGAATGCAGTCCAATAGGAGAGGTGACCTTGCATTTGAAGCATTTCCATTTAGTTTGATTGTTTTAGATGCTAAAATTTTAACCTCCATAACGCACTGTCCAGTGCTCTTAAACAGAATCCCCCCAAAGGCCATATTTACACTGTTCCCTTCACTTGCTGTTACACAGTGCTTTTATAAAGGAAAGTACCCAAGCAAGCTCTGCTCCACAACTAAGGAACTGCTTAAAGATCACAAACATTTTATTTTCAACTTGCTGGATTCACCCTGATAACAGTTCTGCCAACTTGCCCCTTCTGACGTGGAAAGCCATATATATTTAACTCTTCAAAAGAAGCATAAAAATGGGAATAGAAAAACAAGATCAGCTCTTCTGACGATATGGTGATTCAACCTGTTAATGCAGCCATAGCAAGAACTGAAGCACAAGTTCACATTGTCACAACTCAGTACTATCATAGTGCAAACAAGGTCTCATTTAGAGGGTAAATGACACAAGATCTGATCAAAATCTATTCACCAAGTCTCATTGTGAATCTCAGTAGATCTGCTCATGCCAGTGTTCACTGGATACTTCTGAATACTTCTTACAACTGTAATTGCAATCTAGCATTACACTGCTTTAGACTTCTAGAGCACTCAGCAACCTGGCATAACAAACATCAAGAAATCCCAAGCAAATTGTCTAGCAAATGTTCAGAAAATCTCCATATCATATGTTCACTGGCATGTCCCCTGGTAAACTCAGGCCTACTTTTTTTGGAACTGTTAATACTGGTGGGTCTGCCAAAAACTTTAGTCAACTGCTAAATATACCCCTTGACTCGCTCAAAAAAAAAAAAAAAAAGAAAAAAAAAAAGAAAGAAAAGGAAAAAAAAATTTTCTATATGCACTATTATCCCCAAATCAATCTGATCAATGTGATATTAGCATGCCAATAATACAGGGATTTCTGCATGCTGGGACACTTACTGATTTTATTTCTTTGTTCCAGAACACTTCCTACCTATGCAGCTGTCAAAATGAAATGAGATCATGTATGATTTTCTTATACCTACAGCAAAATTAATGTTCAGCCAACTACTTTTCTGATTTCTTTTAAATCAGAATAATTTAAGAAAAATAAATGAGAAAAGAATTCCTAAATTTGATTTTTTTCAGCGAATGGAAACAAAACCTCTGATATTTCAAAGAAACGGAAGATTTTTAGTTTGGTCTGGTCAGTGACTTAGGGATCTCCTTTGTTTTTATACTTGCCTCTAGTACTGAGGCTTCTGCTGCCCAGAAAAAGGTTAGCAATTGCTTTGGGGGATGCATATGAAGTTTACTAGCACTCCCCTAGGGAGGTGCTGTTCAGAATAAAACAGTGGATTTGCTCTGAGGTAAGGCTGTACTAAGATGTTTTTGAGATAAATGAATGTTAGCTGCAGTAAGAATTTCAGTATTTTCCTGGATTCTAGCTTACTGGCAAGTAGATAATTCTCTCTGGCTCAGAAAACTGTTTCCCAAGTTATCTAGCCCAGAAGTTTGTTATTCATGGGTTATTACATTTAACAATGTTGAGACAATAGCAATACTCCTCCTTCTGGAAAATACAGTTATATAGACAAGTACTAGACAGAATACCAGCCCCGAGTGCTTCAAGGAATATAGGAAATAAATACGTCCCTCCCCACATCTCACTGTGTAAATTGAGTTAATAATGGTCATCACAAAGTAGTAAGTGAGAACATTCCTCCATGCACAGTGCATATATGGTGGCTGTCACAAATGAACATTAATCAGCAATCAACAATAGCTGATCTGCTGCCAGACTAATATTAACACAGAACAGTCACCTAAAACTTCCTGGGCCAAGAATCTAAACGGAGAGAGAAGTGAAAACAATCCTGCTCCTTCCAGATGAGTCAGATATCATGGATCACTCCTCTAAGTTACCAAAATCTATCTGACGTCGCATCTATAAGCGCAAAGGGTAACCAAACAGCAATCTTAAACAAGAAAAGCTTGATTTTCATGATTAAAAGACTACTAGATTATTTAAACATTCATGAGGTCAGGCCATGCCGTGAATTGAATGAGGGAACTGATCTGGCTATAAGAATATCTGCATGTCTTTCCCTTCACATTTTTGTTAAAGGCAGATCCTGATCTAATTTATTGTCCTGCCCGTAAACACTTGTGCTTGTACCACTGAGAGCACAGCAAGCCGCAGCAAAGGAACGGAGCAGCGGAGAACAGCTTTAGACAGCACTGCTGTCGAAAGCTTTCTGCTAGGAAACCATGACCTGAACCCTCCAGTTTAGGAATGCTGCCCCACACTTGGCCAAAAGGCCATGGCTGACTGAGCCAAAATAATTTCTTTCCTCATCAATTCTCAAACTCTGCTAATCCAGGAAGAGTGGAAAAAATTGGATCAGAAATGGAAACATCCTCCCCTAAAACAGAGAGCAGTACTTAAAAGCCAGAGGATCGGGGGGGGGGGGTGTTAATATTGTTTGCTTAATGCTAAATACCAGCACGCATTGCAGGGGTATTACAACTGCCTTTTGTTTACTAATATGTGATGACCACAAAATAAACTCATTTTTACTGTAGTTTCCAGGCTACCTCAGTGAGGGGATGGGGACAGGACTGCAATTTAGTTTCCACAGCTCATCTGGAGCTTTAGCTCTGTCAAGGATGGCAACAAGGGAGCCAGCTAGTGCTGTCATGAATAGCTGACACTGGGAGCGGGACTGAAATCACTAAAACTGTATCAACACAGGATGAGACGCATCAAGGAATGAGACAGAAAGAGAGAGGAAGAAATCTCATAGCATAATGAGATGTTTATCTGTAAGAAAGCTGCCCACTTCAAAGCAGGAAGAGCTTCAACAACCTTGTGTAGATAAAAAATAAAGCTTTTAATTAAAAGATCAGTCAAAAAAATTTCCACAGTCAAGCAGCCTCAAAGAAGCTGTGTGGAAGAGGCACAGAGCAATTTCTAACATGATCAGTCTATTCTTCAAACTCAACGATGTTTTATGCAAGCAGCATTTCTTAACATCTAGAAGATGAGGACTGTGGCTACATCCTGAGCACCCCAAAGAACACCCTCTCTTCCCTTCAGACACCTCCTAATCGCCAGCTTTTGTTCAGAAGAAGCCTGAGCTTTTGTTCAGGCTTTGTTTTATGAGGCCTGCAAATATAACATGAAATATCTCTGCACCTTGCCTTAGCCAGCCAAGAATACGCTGTCTACACAAAGCCTCCCATTATATCAAGATTTAAAACCCTTCACTTTAAAGATTTAAGTAAATTATACCAATTTTTGGAGCACTCTTTCCCTCCAAGGGATCATGTTTGCAAGTGGAGATGGATATGACACTGCTGCCTTACCTCTTCCAGTATTTAAATACCAGCATTATTGCTGACAGTGTGTTTTGGGGAACAAGACTAAGATGTAATTCTGAGTCATGTAATTTTTAATGTTTTTGCCCCCCCCCCCCCCCCCAAAAAAAAAGGGGGGGTTTTGACTATTTCCTCTAGGAAAGGTAAACAGTCACTTTTTGCTCTGTAGGCTGCAATTTAGCAACCATTTTTTATGCCACAGATAGGCAAACACCAGGGCTATCGCACTTGGCAAGCTGGTGCCGTGAGCTCTTTCTCCAGAAAGAGGATTCTAGTCCCTGCAATGACAGGTGCTGATGGAAACTTTCAGTCTCATCTCCATTTCCCAGCTATTAGTTGTGACTAACAGAGCTTATTGCTGAGCAAGTCCTGTTCTGTGCAAGCACAGGGAATTGCCTCTGCTTTATTTCAGGAATCATATGCATTTTTGCCTATGAGAGTAAATATTAGGATATACTTTCAAAAGTCTTTCTCTTTGCTGTCTTGCAGGGAACAAGCTTACTGCCAACAGATTTATCATTATGCACACCCTTATAGAAACAGCTACTACAGAAGTGATTACATGAGGCATAATTATATGGCAGTACAAGAATTTTTACATCTTCAGTGTAAATGCTGCAATGCCAAAATGGACAAGACTTTAGGGTGTGAAAAATACAGAAGAAATTCCTCCAGATGCAGGGAAGAAATCACCTGTATTTTTCTTTGTTCATATTAATTAAAAAGCTTTTTATCCTTAGTATGGCAGGGGATTTCTCCAGTCAGCTGGACAGGAGACAATTCATATGGTGATGGTCAGGAAAAAAAATTTCAAGTTTTACATTCTCCACTATGGCATTTCAAAAGCAATGTCTTGGTGTGTTCACACTTGCTTTATACACTCCTATCAACATAGCTATCTATTAAGATGCTTTTGTACAGATCTAATGGCTTCATGGGGCTTGCACAGGTAAAAGCTAAATAGTTCAAAATTAAAAGGTTGTAAAGAGATCACATGGCCTTACAGTTAATTCTACTAAATTCAAGAATCCCATGGCAAAGTCCCAAGGCAGAAGCTATATACAAAGGCAGTGTTCTCAAAGATCGTAACATGCACTTTGTCTCTCTGTCTTTTGGGCTTTTTTTTTTCCCCTAAGTAACCTTTGTTACTATCTTGGTAACATCTTGATATCATCTTGGTTTAGAAATGGAACAGATCATGGAAAGCAATCAACTTGTTAAAACACAACTAACTACCATTCATCAAATGATGTGTACAACTACTAGCTCATTGCCAGTTGCAAAGTAAAGCAATCTTCTTGAATAACGTTCACTTGTCCATGGCAAAGTAAGGCAAAAAGAAGGGTACATATATACTACATTTCAACTACGTATACTGCAGTACACTGCAAATATACTACATTTCAGTGAAGGAGGACAGAAAAGCACAACATGTCAAAACTATAACTGCATGCTATTCCTAAAGAAGCACTTTTCCATACATAAATAAACATGACTTCACTGGAGCAATTGATAGAATTTTTACTTGCTTCAGTAATGCCTATCTTCATGGATGCTGTAAAACAGTTAGCACCTAAACATTCACAAGCACAGGAATATGAAAGAGCATGAAACATGAACTCTCCTCACAGGACATGGGCATATTTGTTAGTTCCTAATATATGAACAAATTCAATGTAAAACACAAGAACTGTTCAGTTCTAACATGTTTGTAACGAATGGACTAATATATGTTCTTGTTTCATGTTAGCCTTACATTTTCCCAAGGGTATATTTTTCCAATGATCAAAATCAAATTTGTCTCCAAGAGTTTTCGTTCCTGATAAAATATCCAGCTTAGTAGCTGTGTGCTACGCAGGCTGACTAAAAGGGCAGAAAACCACTGTTCTGCTGTAATGTTATAGACTGAGAGAATTGACTGATAGGCACAGATCATATAAGGACAGAGGACTCTGCTCTACAACATAGAATCCAAATCTAATAATGCTCTCGGCAAAACACTATCACCCCATGAAAAATATTAGTTGGAACACTTCAACAGAGAATTGAGTACAGAAGTCTACTCTGGATTATGGGAAGAAAAACTGCCAATGCATGGAAAATCTACCGGTCTATTATCGGAGATCTTCAGGCTTTTACAATATTTAATCACAATGCTCAAATCTGTTTCAAAATATAGCAGGGAAAACTATGAAAAAAATTAAGAAAGTACCAAAGATCTATCAATCTGTAGTGGCAGTCTGTGAGAATTGTACAAAAAAAAAAATTAGGTCCTCCTCATGCAGACGCAGTGCCAATGAAATTAAAGAGGTACTTTGCCTTAGTCTGACAGGTTTGCACAGTTCTGGAAGCTACATCACATTGGGATATTTTATGAAGAGTAAATTGGTAAACTAGAGGAAGAATTGAAAAGAGAAAAAAGAACAAAAAAATTTTTATTGAAATAAAAGTAGAAGCTCCAAAAAGCAGGACTGCTTCTGACCAAACTGGTGAATACCTGCAGTACTCTGAAAAGTTTCAGTAGGAAGACCAAAATACAATCCTTGCTCAAACTTCTATGGCTAGTTTTGTAACTTTAAGATCTTGAGGAGCCAAATATAACCCAAACAAAAAAAGTAAGCTTTGCCTTTTTCCCAAGGCCAGTATATTCTCTCCTCCCTTTACCCTTTTCCCCAAGTTGAGTCATTTAATATTGTGTCAGTGCTAACACACACACACACACACACACACAAGTCACAACCACCCACTGGCTGTTTCCTTATCACATTGTCACTGTCAAGCCAACTGCAGCACATCTACTAAACTAATAAAACAAGCACCAAGAAAATTAGCTTTTACATTTACTACTTTAGTAGATCTACTATTCATAGATACTCAAACATCACCAACACTGGGGCAGAAGTAGGCTGCAGAGCTCTAACCATAGGATAAACTCTAGCTGACCAATCTGTCAAATAAGGTTTCCCTTATTCCCTTAAATATTTATTCCCAATTGTGGCAGCAGCTCACTGCTTTCATCCAAGAATGGTTTTAATTTTCAGCAACACAACAATCTTAACACAAAACAAAATATATAAACCACATCCTGCTGCCTGGTATGCCCTAAAAGGTTTTCTTGTAAAAGTGTTGGTCTTGCTCACAAAATACTCTCACTCAGCACATCCTCCCAGCCAATGCTGAAAGCATTGTAAAGGTCCTTGCCTCCATACAGTGGAGCTTTTCATCTCTTCCATTAATTTAGCATTCAGTGGTCTCTCAGCTCTGAATCAGAGGACCTCAGATTATCACTTAACTCTCTGGCCTCAAACAGATAATTTCAGAGGCAGCTAGTTAGTCATACACATGACTAAATTCCTCTAAGAGGCCGTTCCAAATTGTGACATAGTCTCTTGGCTGTAGTCATTTTGCTGGCCTACAAAGCAGAAAAGACTACTGCCATTTGTTTGTCAGTATTTGTGAAATGATTTAATAATTTCAGTACAGTCGAGTCACATCACAAGACTAATCAACAGAGCTGGCCCTAACTGGTCTTGGAATAGAGGCTTAAGACACGTAAAAATTACTCTCCAGGGGAAAATAAACTTCTTCAATACCAGTTTAATCAGCAGTGTGCAACTAATCTAAAGAATGGAAGCGTCTGTGAAACGACCATGTAAGAAAGACTTGTGGGAGGAAGAGGTGACTAAGGAATTAAACTATCCACTGAAGAGCAAATTGCGGTTTGCTGTCTCCACTGGGAACAAAAGCTTTACAGCTTGCTGCCTGAGCTCGAAGAGGACATGGCTTGATGTCGGTATTTCCATGCAAGCTGCTATGTGATTCATTAGCTTAGCTGGCCCCTCTCTCCTTCCTCCCTTCCCCCTCCACCGTCATTAAACTCATCTGTTTTCTTGAGCTCTTGCTTGGCAGAAATGATGTGCTGAGACATAACAGAGGTAAAATGAATGGCTCCCATGTTTAAGAAAAGGTAAAAGGGAGAGAAGCAGATGACAGACTAGCAGGACCGCTCAGAAAAACCTGAATACACGCACGAGAAATCACAAATCACTAGCAATAGCATATTTCTAAAATACCTTTTATCTTGAAAGGCTCCATATATTTTACAAATTATATACTTTATGCAGAATAATCCCTTCCTCAAACATAAAGTGAAGCCACCCCTAGGCCAGGACAAAACAGACATGAGAAAACAGATCAATCCTGGCTTAGTGTATGCACTGACATTTGATATTCGCATCTAAGCCATGTAAGCATGTTTTACAAATAAGCACAGTCCCCAAAAAAGTATAACCCTTGGATAACCCCACTAGTCACCTTGTTCCAACTGGAAAAGTTAACATTTCCCATTCAACTGCTTCTTTCAAGACAGTTTTTGTATGTTTTGAGTCATTTTTCCATCTCTTCCCAATAATATTAATCATCATGTCACCTGCAGATGTTTAGAGGATAAACAGAACTCCACAATCACCGTGTCAACCAGTGTCAAAGAAACTTAGCACTCCTGTTCAGAAATACAAGCTGTCTCCCAACATGTTTCCAATACAAACGAAATGTTCGAAAGACTTCTTTCACTAAATACTTTTTGCACTGGATAATACATTATTCTTCCATACAACTCCCATGAAATGTTCCAGTTATTTCACAGGTGTTCTGGCCTACATTCATACATACTAATGGTTCCTTCAGCTTGGAGCAGCCAGTATTAGAACTAGAAAACTAGCTCTACTGATGAAGTGCAGAAGTATTCACTACTGTTTTATATCTTTTTCTTAACGTTTTTACGGGTGTTTTCATTCTAAAACTTTCAGATGCTTTATGAATAAGAATATTCAGAACTTCCAGGTATAGCAGGAAGAGTGACCACTTACTCACTTTGCAGGTAGAAAGTCTGGCAAACAGATGATGCAAACTGTCTTGGGTCACATACCACAAAGCAGAAGTTCTTACAAATGATTGTAAAAATGGTTTGAAGTAAGTTGTGAATTGTAAGTCAAGAAAAGCTTGTAGGATCTAACACTTACAAGTATTCTCCTTGACTCCTTTCTAGACACTCCTACGTCCTTCAAGTATGTACAGTAATCTAAAAAGAGATGATCCTGGGCTATTACACAGTCCTGTGAATATCCTGAACAAAACATTCCCATTAGAGACCAGCAGCAGATTACTTTATAAGTAACACACCCACTTAGGATGCTTTCCTTTGCTTCTTCTTCACCTCTCCACAATCCTGTCCTCAGCTAGCTGAAGTTTCTTTCAGATTCCCCTACACGAACTAGTCAGCTGCAAACTGTTCAGTTTGGGGTCAGTGATTCCCCTCTTGTTCCTTGAGCACTGAGTAGCCCACCCAGAACTTGAGGTTACCCCAGTCATACCTTTGTGTCCTGAAACTTGATTGCTAGCTGTATAGTCAGCATCACGCATGAGGACTGCCAGGCTCTAAAAATGTTGTTGCTGGAGCCTGTATTATTTTATTTACAGTTTTGAAACTAAAAGATGTCTTTGTGGTAGAACTGTAACCATGTTAGCCAAAAGCTATGCACCCCCATGTCCTTGGCTACAGCTTATTCCTATTTTCACTCAACAGGAAAACTGGACAAAGTACATCCTATTCTCTTATTAAACACATGGAAATCAGTATTTTATTCTGAGTTATAACATACCTCAAAATGGAGGCATTTCAAGTCATATTTTAAAAACATTGGTGTCCAGCAATACCAACAGAAGGAACAGATTTTTAAAAATCTGTCCCCTTGTACACTGAGATGGTAATTTAAGAAAGAAAAAAAAATCACAAATGGATCACTCAGTGTTTGTAAAATGTCCTGAAAAGAAAGCAAGAACAACAAACAAGAAAACCCTGGATATCATGATCAGGGAAACAGAGGTCAAGATTTGATTACCTGTAGTTAAAGCTGCAGCACGAACTAGCATAGTTCAATAAGGAGGCCTATTCTGGGGAAGGAAGGGGAGGCTATTCCAAAAGGATCAAATCTGGAGTACCACAGTTATTCAAGATTTATGTGTTCCTGAATGAGAACAGAATCAAGTTCATCCAAGCAGAAACAAAGCCAAACACATACACTTCCGCATATCACATGCTAAGGTGAAAAACAAATTTTTGCATCCTAATTGTCAAAATCAATGTAAAGACATCTGAAGCAAAATTTGCATTATACTCCAACTTCCAAATCCTGAGCTCTCACACACAACATGAAATATATTGACAGAATTTATTCTGTCAACAGTCATGTTATTGCAGCTTTGTCTATGATTAAAACCAAGTTTTGACCATGTAGTTCAAAAAAAAAAAAAAAAAAAAAACTGTGTGTTTTTCAGTTAAATTCTTATCTTATGAACATTGAGGATATATTAAAACAAGACTTAGTATAGACTTAAAGGCTGAAAAGAGTTTTAAAATTGTTCAGGTGCAACAGAAGTATAACCCTCCCCCCTTAAATAAAAAGATTAAATAAATTACAGGACAAGAGAAAATAAAGGATGAAAGAAATTTTCAAAACAATCAGAGGATCTGGACATTCATTTATCATTTATGTTAATAGTTACATGCTGGTCAAATGCCAGCACTGGCCCTGAAAATCACAGTCGGTTTCCTCAATTTCTGATAGAAGTTAGCAGCATACTTCCCCATGCCATTATACATCTCTCCCTTAGTTTTTTATCATCAGTTTTATCCCTCCTCAAATGACAGTAACACGTGTTTAGTTTCAGCAAGCCTTCTATAGCTTGCAGTGGGATGAATTCAGGGTCGGGGATGGTAGGCAGCCATACATTTCAGCCTAAAGTTTAACATTCCCTTAGGGCAGCATTTCTTCTGGTGACTGGCTACTGGCAGCTTTTGTGTTCTTCATTAGATGGCTGATTAACATACTGCTAGAGAGTTCTCCACTACACCTAACTGCTGTTCCAGCACTCAGTGGCAAATCTATTGTGAGAGATCCTATGGTAGCAATGAAGTGTTGTCTGCCCCTTGCTTTTCCTCACAATACATCAGGTATATGTATCTGCTTTTAAAACAACAGTTATCTGAAGTTGTAAGATGATCACCCATTAATAACATGAATATAAATTTGTGAATGAAATTCCCAGGGCAACAATAAGAAACAGAGTGCCAGGAAATGCAGCTGTATTCTAGCTTTGTGCACATTAGAGGGTTTTAAGCTCGAACAGAAACTAATAAACAGCATAAATCAGTAGGCCCACTGATTTTGACTCAATCAGCATCAAAGAAACAAGCAAAATGAATCAAAGCACAGCCAAAACTATAATGCGACATCAGGAACAAATTACTACTCTTTTCTAATGTACAGCATAGACATTCGACACAAGAGGAATTAGATACACCTGATACAAGTTCTTTGCTTTCTATAAAATCTGCTACTGATTAACATGCAAAGCACTGCACTTCTGAAAGGACAATGGTGAGAAGACCTTCCACAAAGGCATCATTTTAAATTCTAGGGCCTGGAAAATTTCAGGCCTCAGGCCACAAACAATGGCAGAAGCTTACGCTCAAAGCAGCAGATCCTAACAAGTTGTACATCACTAAGTAAGCTTTACAACTTTCTAGCTGCATCACGCAGACTATGTAGAATAACATGTCAGGCATTCAAGGCCCCCCTCCCCTTGTAGGCGTTCTGTTCCAAAGAGCAAAGGATTTCTTTCAGAAAAGCTTCCCTAAGAACAGTGCTGTGATCTCAGATATGGAACAGTAATGAACAGCATTTACAAGTCACAAGGTAAACAGCCGTAATTTCACTAGCAGGCTCAAAAACATCCGCATTATCTATGACAACAGCCTCTATTTCCTCTCAGTAGGACACTGCAGTGAAACCCCTGAGAACAAAACCCCATCTCCTGCAGTGAAAGCCCAGAAAGCTGCAGAAAGCAGCCCCGACATTTCGCATGGGGCTGGCCAGACAGCCTTACAGACCGTACAGACCTTGGTCGTGCTCCTCCACTCGTCCAGGCTGGTTGCCCATCTTCGGCACACTCTCCGGCTCTTGCCCAGGCTCTTCTAGCACCTCCGCGCCCTGCTCATGCTCTGCGTCAGGCACGGATCTGCCTCTATCCGCCTTTAACGTCCACGCTTCAGTCAACTTAAAAAGGAAAAAAAGTCAGCTCCTTCCTAGTTCCTGGCACCAGGAACAGAGCCTGCTGCTCATGCTGAAGCAGCTGTGGCTCTCCCTCCTACCTCATTACAATATTATGCACTGAAGGCCGGCCTGAGCAGTTAATTAGCTGCCTGACTGCTGGAATAAAAGGAAGGGGGAGAAAGGAAGAGAAAGAGAGAGCAAGAGTGACTCAACGTGCAATGTAGGCCACTCAGAGGCAGCAAGAGCAAACTGCAGGCTGCTCAAAGACACCAATTTCATGGAGCTCCCCTAAAGCCAGAAACGAAGCTCCAACACAGATAAGAGCTTAACTTGGAAACTAAAGTAGGACTTCAGTGCCCCAACATACCTGCATAATGAAGACATATGCCTGTAGAGAGATGAAGGGCCAGAGATATAATTTTATATGCAATACATTAGCAGATTTAAAAACAAAATGCACTGAATCACAACTGTGGATGAAGAAGGGCCAAAGGGTCCCTTGGTGGAGACAAGAGCAGCTGAACACCTGCCAGAGAAGATAAAATTCATTTTGAGCTGTAATCAGCACAATACCTTATGCATACTTCCATGGAATACAAACTGACCCCTAGGCATAGGCTTAAGTACACTGTTGAGTAGAGACTCACTGAAGTGTGTAGTTAAGGACTACTCTTAATTAACTTTCACAAGAATTAGGAGCAGAATTCGAGAAGTGCTCAACATCTTCTGAAAAGTTATATACTTCTAAGATACTTAAATGGAGATCGAACTCTTCTAAAAACATGAACACAATTGTGAGCCTGAGCCTTCCTGAAAAGTCGAGTCTTTGTATCAGATTTGTTCTGACATACTCTGGAGCTATTCCTGGGTAAGCTTGAGCATCTTCTTACCCTCACCTAGTGCTGAAAATAATCAGTACATTGCAGGTTTATAGCCACATTATTAAAAAAAGGTACAGAATACACTGAATACTATTAAAACCTAATTCTTCTTGTCAAAGAATGTGGTGTATTACTTTTACTGAAAAATTATAGTGATCGCCAAAATTCCCCATCATAAGTACTATAAAAGAACATAACTGATAGCCCCTACATCTAAAAGTTACAACCACAAAGATGACCTATATACCATATCTGTATCATCAACATTTTGACTGTGACTTGTAGCGCAAAAAGAGTTGTATGTGGCAGGCCTATCCATAGACAGTGGCCATATCCGATCCTTCAGAGGAAGGAATAAAGATACTCCTCACTAATAGAGTCATGATGTACACAAGGAAAAAAGGAGCTCTAATGACTCCAGCGATTAGTTTCCATTACATGGATAATTAACAAAATAATCTTTGTGAAGTCTTAACATCAGCAAAAGGGTTAAAAAAATTAAGAAAACAGTAAACCTTAACATGTTTCTTAGGCTCAAACAAGATTGAAAATAAAACGTACAGAAATTAAGCTAGTTAGTTGTAAATCCATTGTCTCAAATCAAAGAAATCCAGAGATGATTCAATATGTTAGGAACAAAATTTTTCTAATACTTCAGTATAACAGGGTGAGTTAGCTGTCAATCTTTGTTTTTCATTTTTCATTGTTCTTGCTCTCGACTTTATGGATGATGCTAGAAGTTTTCATATAGCTTTCTATATTTGGATGGCATTAAACAAAACTCCCGTCGACTTCTGTCTTATGATATGCCATGTATAAAATGCTTTGCTTAATGAATGAGCCATTCTGTATAAAAGGATCATTGATAATGCATTCTTTTTCTAAAAGTAATCTCACAGTCTCTTAAGTTTTGCATCAGGTGTTCATCCTGCCAATCAGTTTTCGCAAAAGTGCAGAAACAAATCCCCTCAAGCTGGTGTTGAAACATATCTTCAAGACAAAGAGATTTTCTGTTATTATAGACTACAGAGTGACTTCTGCTTTTCTTCAACAGGATTCACCAGAGGGATTTCATTAGCCAACACAGTCTCTTGGGTTGTTAAATCCTGACACTGAGAATTTATTATTTCAACACCTGCTTTCTATTTCTCTAACACAAAGGGGAACAGTGGAAAAGGATCCCAGTACAGTAGGCGGATGCAGCCTGCAGTAATTATGAAATGTAATAACTGAGTCACAGCAGACACCTGAAATCTGAGCACTCTGGAAGAGTCGTGACAAGAAGAGTAAATCTGTTCTTTTTGACAATGGCATGAAATGCAAGTCAGAAAGATTCTGGCTCCACGATAATGATGTTAAACAAAAGACTTCTAGGCCAAGCCCACAATGAAAGGAAAAGTGTGAGTTTTAAAATACAGCTAGCCTGAGCAGAAGCCATGGAGGCAAAGATTACCACTTATGAGAGCTGCAGCTCAAACCATGAGGAAAAAAGAAAAAAGAATATGGTAAGCATAACTTCCAGCATGGTGCACAGGTTACAAATTGTACTATTCAACCATGACAGACATATTGCTAAATCTTCAGACAACCATTTATCATCTGAGCATTTTACAGTATTTCCCCTTCCTTCTCAGTAATAAAGTTACAAAATTAAATGAATGAATGAACAATTTAATCTCCATAAAGTAGATTAGCTGGATTCTTTCTAGGTGTAAGGGCTGACTCACTCCTTTCCACTATCCTGTGGGTATCCATTTATGTCCCCATTTATGGGACAGCCAAAAAACCCCACAAGCACTCCTTTTCTGTTTAATGAGAATGGGAAATAAAATTACTCAAGGTGTGAAATATTTATCTCATTCAAGTCACTGTTGAAATAACAGGGTTTATTTACCAGATATAACCTTTTCTCACATCCTAGTCTCACAGTACAGCAAAATAATTAGCACAACTTTCGGAAGTTCAAATTGTAACCCATGGTCTAAAGGAAATGGGTGCAGATGCCACAGAATGGTCTCAAATTTCTAGTGGCCAGGTCACTGACAGTCATTTCAAAAGGCTAAGGTCTAAGGAATTTATAGATGCTCCAGTGGCTAGACCAGAAGCTTCTCCTCTGAAGCTATACTTATTGGCCAAGATTGAACTAAACTTAATGGGTGAAGTGTGGACACTATCAATACCAGTGTTCACTACCATGCTCTACTTCTTCCATTAATGCTACAGCTTTAATGAAGTGAATGTAGGAGGGATAAGAATTCTACAGAGACATGTATATCATGCACGGTAGTGGATCCCAGAGAATTAGGAGTTCATCAAACACCACAACATTCTATAACATCTGCACTGAAACCCAGAAGAAAAAGCACATGTAGTATTTCTCACCACATTAAAAACTAAATCTTTGCAGTGAGGTTACTTGGTGAGGTCACAAATAAGTTCATGGCACAAAAATTCAGCCTTCCGGGAACCCATCTTAAATATGGCTGTCAATCCCTCCCCTCTTACTTTACAGTATTAAAAGTTAATGCAAGCCAAAAGTTGCCGAAAAAAAAAACAGCGGAAAAAATTAACACAAGGAATACCAAGCCCTCTCCTAATACGTATACTTGTCAGACCAGGCCAGCTTTGCGTTCCTTTCTTTCCCTCCCTCCCATTCTCTAAGTGCAAACGCAATGGCACTCTGCCAAGGCATTTTGGCTGTGATACATTTAGGCCTAGAGAATTAGTGTTAAAGATCATTTCTTTTCAAACAAGGTGAAGGAAAGCTGATAATTAACCTAAGGCAGGTAGTTATAAGGTTGTGCTGACTTTGCTGAACTACTTCACTAAGGAAGCCTGAAAAGAAAAACGAACAGACCAAGAGATCGTAGATTCATAGTATTGCAGGGCTATCCAAGCATGTTCTCCTTTCTGTTTTGGTATCCCTAGTAAGGCTTTTGTGATCTTCACAGTTTGCTTACAGTTGTAATGGATCCTATATGTGTTAGCTTGAGCCAATTAACTGTCACTAATTTGGTGAGTCAAGGCATTACAGTCTTTAAGATTTAGCATTTCGGTATCCCCACCACACACTGAATTCTCTTAACTGGCTCAGATCCCAGGGGGTAAACATGTGCCAGAAAAGTCATTCTCAGGGCTATACAGCAGAAGGAAAGGGTCTCTTATTTCACAAATTGTTTTAACAAAAAGTTGCATGCAAATTCTTAGAATCTTTTAATATGGATTCAATACAGTAAATGAGAATTGTACAATAGTTTAGGACAGTAAAAAAAAAAAAAAAAAAGTACATATTGGAGATAATTTTGTCCTTAGAAGGCAATTCTTACTTGTTTAAGAATAGAGTGCAGAGTCTATTAATGCCTCTTAAAGGAATTGCGTCTCAAAGAAATTGTTATCCTTAACAGAATCAAGTGTTGGAAATCTCAATAAACAATCACTAAAACACATTGTTTTGACTCCATTCCCAATCTGCAGGAGGGCTCATACAATACCTCCAACAATAGGACGAAAGAATATTAATTATGTCAATCAACCTTCATATGCCACTTTCAAAACAAAAAGACAGCATCCATCAATAGATTCCTTCGATTCAGGGAATCACAGAACTGAGATCTTCAGTCAACATTTAGAATTTAACGATAAGACCATGGCTATTTTTTCATTAAAGAGCTAGTGAAATCCTTTTGTCCTACTAGAATAAGTGCCTTTTCTGATTAAAATATCCTCCTGAGGTAACATATTTATCAGAAAGGAGAAAGATTCTCAAAGAACAGTCATGCAAAGCAGTATCCATTCCAAATAATTCTAAAACGCAGAACTGTCCATTACTTACAGGAAAAAAGAGTGGAGAAGAGTTAGAAGAACCTGAACTAATTTAACATGGTGACCAACATCATCACACAGGAAGGTTTTTTTTCAACAAATGCAGTAGAGGTAGACATAGGCGTTTGAATGTGCAGGCTATCATTACAAAGAAAAAAAATCACTAGGAATATAAAAGAGGAACTTCACAGGTAGGAGACTCATTTAAGAAAACAGCAAATTTCAGCTCCTTTTCCTTGAAATATTCAGGTTATAATATGTATTCCAAGTTTATATCCTTGTAAATGTGACTTGATAGCTGCTTGATCAGCATCATCTTTTTAACTCTCAAAGTTTTTAACTACTGACACAGCAGAAACACTCAAAGTGGACAGAAAATGCCATAAATTGCTATAAAATGCAAATCTATCAGATGCCATTAATGGAATCTGGAATCCAAAGTCTGATCTACATCAATTCCTGAACATTCACTTTAGGGGTCAGTGAAATCCTCAAAAATATTGCTAAAACTTAGTCTCACACACTCCACATCTAGGGAAACCAAAGATACAGAAAATGTTTCGCTAAGTAAGTTAGTTTTGCTAAGTAACAGAGAGTTAAAGGTTCAGATTCGCATCTGCAGCAGCTTGTTATAGACGATCATACAGATAGGTATATTTGTGTGCGGATGTGAATATGTATGTCCAGCTACATGTAGAGTTATGGATGTAAGTGCGCATATGTATTTCCAGATTGGTTTGCAGGTTAAATTCCTGCAGTGCTTCTTACTATTTAAATGATACTCTGACAAGACAATTTGAATCTTCCTTTCCTTTGTATATCAGTTCTGGAGCTGGAATCTCTTTTTCTTGATGAGAAAGTAGAATTATGCTAAATCTAAGTGTTGTACCTGGGAAGGGGAGCAAAATGCTACTAGTTTTCCAGATGAACTTTTAAAGCATACATATTGTTCCTAGGAAAGGCCAAATTAGATCATTTGTTTGGTTTCTAGTGGAGTCTCATGAAATAGAAAACACCAATCTCATTAGCGTCTCTCACACTTGTCTGCAACTTTTACAAGAAAAACGAGAGTAACAAGACTGAATGCATAGTGCAGCAAACCTTGACAAACCTATGTCCTCATCCTTTGATGTGTCAGATCACAAAAAGCAGGCCCTGTCAAAAACTGATGTATGGGATGGTAAAGAGGCCCCAAGGTCAACTGAGACCCATCTTTCAAGAGGAATCACTTTCCCTTTTTCTGTCCTAACTGGAGTCCATTAACCTCTTATGAAGAATTAAACCGTCAATTAGATTTTTCAAGGAATTTTTAGAAAGACCTTTATTGGGAAAAATATCTTTCTTGAATTTTCTGACCATATAAAGAGGACTTCTGGTCTAGATTAGCTTCACATTAACCTAAATAGTTACTGTAAATCAGAAAATGGCAAACATTGGTCTAGCAGAGAATATAAAAGTAATAAAACACAGCAACTTATTTAGACTGCATATATTATTCTCAAATAGGAACCCTGAAATGACAATTCTATAAATGCGCAGGATACTGAAATCTCTAGTGTACTGGACTTTTGATTTTGTGGAAAAGAAACGTTGAAATAATACACTTATTGAATGATACAGATAATACAACGATACAAAAGAGAAGACTCCTCTCTAAAATCAAGCATAGTTGAATCTTTCCTGTCCAGTTTTTACAAGTTGACTCTTATCTTTCCCAGCACTAAAGCTAAACTAGTCTCATTGAATCTGCCCATTCAAACCAAACAAACTGTTCCATGACAGAACATAATTAACACATAAATATGCATAAAACCCTTAATTTGCTTTTGTTCTTGGGTCTTTCTATAGTCGTCACTGATTATGCTATATTTCTTGGGTTGTTTTATTTTATTTTACTTCTTAGTTTACTAGGCTCTCTTAAACAACATGCTTTGTACAGCTTCAGTTCTTCTGCTGGCAATATTCCATTCTGAGGTCAACTTTTTGTCCAGGTAACTTGCAGTTCAGATTCTAGGTGCTAGATACCTAGGAGATGACTGAAACAATTTCTTTAGAGTTTGCCTCTCATATATTTCCGTATTAGCACTATCTCCAACCATGATACTTAATCAACTCAGCAGGCATACAGAGAAAGCAAAATACTTTTATTTTTGCTTTGGCTGAAAAAAAGCATGTCTGTTGTTGATTTTCCCATTTAATGCATAAAAACAAAGGGCCATTTCTGGTGGAATATGGGACAACATAGTAGACCATTCCTAACTTTCCTGCTAGCATCTTAGCTTCTCCTGGCTTCCATAGGTATAACACCACCTAGTACCATTGCGAAAAACTGCAGTACCTGTCCTCTAACTTAGTTCAAGCTTTAGAGATACCTTAAGCTTGTCAGTTAAATGCTCAGGGCTTCTTCTGAGAGAACACACATATCTGTTACTTATATTTCAAGGATAACTGATACTTCATATTGTAGCTGACAGAGCTTGATATAAAAATCAATGTATTTGTCAGAAATGGAGATGCCTGGAGTATTCTGAATACTTTCAGCATATGTGCTCCCTGCCCAGCCCAGTCATACTTCCTGGTTCTATCTTTTTTTTTTTTTTTTCCCCTTATGTCCTGCACACAGAGCATATAACTTCTTTGTTGTTGTTAAATCTGACAGATAATAGCTAATGACAATGAAATAACAGCTAGGAAGTATGATTAAACATGATTAAACTAGACAGCCTTGAGGGAGTTTCAGAAAGTTCTTGAATTGGGAGTTTGTAGGGAGTGACAGAGAACTAAGAGTCAGCATTTAGCGTGATCTCCAGGGTTCACTGAGCAAGTAATTTCACCTCTCTAAATCTCAAATTTTCCATCTGCGTACTGCTGCTACCATGCAATGCTCTTCAAGAAAAGTAAATGATCACATAAGGAATTTTGAAATTCTCTGACTGTGAAATAGCAGAGTTTAAGGTTATTTGCTTTGTAAACTTCAAAGTGTCAGAATCTGAAAATCTCTGATTTGCTGTAATCCTGAAATTTATGGAGAAGAAGGGATTCCTAGTTACTCACATAGATATTTCTCTATTTAAACACTGTAAAACAATTTATTTACTACTTGGCTTCATGATTGGATGGCTTCACAAGTACATGCCTTAAAAATAAACATTTTAAAAGATGAACAATCTCTTCCTTGTCTTTCTCCTGTTTTGCAATTTTTCCAGTTCTTTTTCTTCTACTAGAACATTAAAAGCAATGCAATAGCTCTGTAAGTTTCATTTTAACATAAAATCAAAGTGCTACTTCAGGACAGTACATGGAAAGATATAACACTGTGGATAAGGAAGCTGAATCCAAGCAAACTCTCTCTGCATGTCATTTCCCATTACTTTAAGTTTCAAAACTGCCAAGCAGTTATGAAGCCAAACATCACAGCACAGAACTTCCAGCCAAAATCCATCTCCAGTTCCATTTGCTGAACTCTACTTGCCAAGAATAGAGACATGAGATTGGCCTCATCCTCCTTTAAGTTGCTTGTGATTTACTGCATTAGCTTCCAACAAGGCTGACAGGGTAGTGTATGTCAGCAAAAGGCAAGAATGAATGGCTTAAACTCCACCAAGGGCAGCATATACAAACGAACCTATTTTAAACAAGCAAGGTTGTGTCAATTATTTATCAGCAGCAGCATTTGGAACACGTGCTATCACTGAAGGTCAACACACAAATGTCGGACAGTCACACCCAAAGAAGAAAGCAGTCTAAGCTCCCCCCCCCCGCCCCATAACTTGTTTCTTTTAATTTCTCTCACACAATACTAACTGAGTGCCTCTAGAATGTAGCTGGAACTAATATACTATCCTTTCAGTAAAATAATCAAGTCACTCAGTTGGATAACAAAGAAAACTCAATGTTAAGAAGCAGAAAAGGGTGGGGAAAAACCCTATAACGTCTCCAGCTAATACATGAAACAAAAAGGCAGAACCATTGAAGGCGACTGGAGAAGCCAGAGAGTGGTTTCAGAATAAAATTCCAAGATCTGCACAGTTGGCTGTGCACACAAACATCTGTATTTTCCAGCAACAGGAATATTCTTGGTTAGATCAGTTCCACAGTCAGTTAGTGTTGCAGCTTAGTCTTGATCACAACCAGAGACTACCTGGAATGCCATTTCAATAAAGCATGGTAACTGCCTCTGCTGTTCTCTCTACTTGATGTTCCCAGGAACATCATCTGTCCTACTATCTAGCACCTTTCAGTGGCCATGATAGTGACAAGTCTCAAAACACAGCTAGATTTCTAAGCATCCCTTTGGCATATGGAACAACTGTGAAAATTCAGATATTCAGCACATGTATATCTGTAGATAGCACCTATAAGATCTGGGCCAGTTCTAGACTGAAAGGAATTTTAGAGGAATAACACATCTATACTTACTGCTTATCTGTGCAATATACATAGCCCCACACTTGTATTATTTTGCTCAGCATTAATATTATCATTCATACTTCTATACATGTTAATGCAAAGGAATATATGAGTCCTAATGATGTAATTTAAGTTGGCTAAATAGTATCCAAATGTAACTTGACCTCCATAAAGCATTCCACCCTTTGTGTTTAAAATAGTAATCATCATAAATCTTATTCCTCCCCACTCCCAATTATACGTGCATGCAGAAGGGGACTCTATTCCAGTGCTTTTATTTTTATATCTGACAAGTGTATCCCATTCTGGACTCCCTACAGTGCTATTTCTCTGGCTGCATTCCCAGGATCCTATGCTGCATCATCTGAACAGATTTTCTTCTCCTCTCATTGCCCCTCCCCAAGCATCTTTTGCCAATATTATGGCTCTTTATTGGCTGATGAATCTTGAATGCCTTTGGATGCGACTAAACATTATTATATTTCATTATCTAGACCCAGATTAACTGCAGAACAGGATCTGTATTTACATTACTATGAATCATTTATACTGTTACAATATGCACCACTTAGCTGGTGCATGCGTGTACATGTGTGGTGGGGGAAAGTATATAAAGATTTTTTTTTAACCTATTTCTGGTCAGTAACATAGCTCTGTTCCTTGCTTGCACACCATAGCCTGCAGAGGCTGTGACAATTATGGAGGTCATGGTCAAATTTAATAAGATCTCACATTCCCTTGGAAATGCCACCAGAGAGCAGACAAAAGCAAGCATTTGCTGAGCTCCTGGGGGAAAGCAGACTGTTTGCACAGAAACCCTTGGTATGCAGATGGTGTCTCCGCCTTTAGAAACAAGCTTAGAGCTGAAACCAATGGGAACAAGCTGAGGGGGCTAACGCTGAGGGAGAGAGCGTGCCAAGAAGTAGGTTAGGAACACGGACTTTACATGAAGATGCTCGGGTTGGCTCTTTTTCCTTTTGTCTGCGGTGGTGCCCGGACAACAGGGTAACTGTGCTGCTCAAGCAGCAGAGGGAGAAGAGAATATTCTATTGATATGCAGCGAACATTAAGAAGGCCGCTCTGTGACTGGTGGTTTGCAGTGCCAGGCAGTGAGCTGGGTCCCACTAACGTCACCCCTGCTACGGGCGCGCTCCGGCCGGGGCGGCCCGGGGCCCCCGCGCAGGCCGGGCCGGGCTGGGCCGCCAGCGCCACCGCGTGGCCTCTCGGGGACTCGGCCGGGCCGGGCCGCGGGCCGCTCAGCTCAGGCCGGGCCGCTGCGCTCCCGAACGGCTCCTAGAAACCTCCGGCAGCTTAAAGAGTTCCTGAGCTGCACTGACAGGAGTTATCGTGCCTTTACTCCCTCACTGCTGGAGAAACAATGTGCAACTGGCCCGAAATACAGGAATCTGAAGGGGGGAATTAATGAATTTCTTTCTAGGAAACTAACAGAAAATTGAATTTAATGATGCAGAGGTCATTTCCAATCCTTTGTCTGCTGGAAGTCAAGAAAAAGATTCTGCCTACTATACAAATTTACAACATACTTGCTATGAATTGGTGGCATTTACAGATCTTTATTTCATTGTTAAGTAACAAAAATGACCTTCAAATCTGAAGTCAGTAAGATAATGTATATAATGAATTAAAATCAGACAACAAAGGCATACAGAACAGGGAAAACTGTTTCTGCTATCTTCATACTTTTCCCTCTAATTTTTTCTGTTGCCTTTTTCCTAAAGGACAAATGATTTACTTTTTTTGGAAAGCTTCATAAGATTAAAATTGAAGAATATTCTCTAATATAGGAAAACCTCCTTTTTTTAGAGGAATAGTATAATTTTGCTAATGACTAGTCACTACAGACTAGCCAAGTCTTCTGTTGAGACCAAATTTGGGAAAGCTTCTGCCCTTTCTTATCTTTAATCCTGTGGTAGATCACTTGAGGGGCATAGAATACACTGAAAAGCCCGCCTACAAAGCACAGTGCATGTCTTCTGAGATGCTGAATATTACAGTAGGAAGGTTTGCTGTGCTACAAGATAGATGATATGGAAAACTCAGCTAGGTTTCTGGCAAACCAAGTGACACTTACAGCAAATTTTGTATAAAGTACACTGTCTTCCAGTATCTTTGTATCTACCTGTGCTGGGCTTCAGTCGACTCTCAGCAAGCTCAGAAATTGCTCCAGTTGTAATAGTCTTCTTCAGTCTAGAGACTCCAGAAGCTGTTGTCATCCCCGGTTTTGTAAGCATATCATCACTGCTTGCCCTCTTCAGCTGTAAGAAAGAGATTTTGTGAGGAAAAGATTAAGATCTTGGCTAGACCCATCAGCTAATTCATTAGAGTATGATGATAAAGAAAAAAAAAAATGCCAAGATTCTGGGAGAAAAGGAACATTTTCAGAAAAATAACCCAACGGAAATATTTCTTTAGCAACAGTATTTAGATATCATTTCCTATGATTTTAAAGGGGCAGAATGTCCTTCTGCCAATTAAGAGAGCTCCCCCCCTCACCTTAGCATCAATGAGCAGCTGTATTTTTCTCTCTTTGGACCAAGACACTTGATAACATCCCATTGGCCAAGAAAGAAAGGAAATTTAATAAATTTAACTCGAACACTCAGAAGGCATAATTGTCCCAGTACATTCATATATGAATTTGACTTCCTATATACTGTTCTTACATACTAAAAATTTCATACCACTAATACAAAATCTAAAGAAATAGAAGGAGAACTAAGAAAGAGGAGTTTTGTATAGCATTGTAGATTTCCATGAAGCTGGCTAAGAGACAGTACAGGCCTGATGGTGAATCATGAAAATGCAAACAGCTGAGAAGGCAGAAGAAAATAGTCTACAGGAATAGACTGTTGGCAACTTATGCTTCTCAGATATTGCTCTGAACAGCAGTCATCATATTTCACAACTGGGTTACATTTACTGAGGTATTTAGGCCTCTGTGCACAAATGCCAGCTGTAGAGCCCAACACACAGAGTACATCAAAGCAGGAAATAACTAGCCCCTCACTTAATCTGTCTGTCACTAAAAAATACCAGTCCTAACTGGATCTCCTGCTTTTTCATTCCTCATTTAGGATCGTGCTGTTTTGCCCTAATGGTGACCTCAGATCTTCTTATGGGAGGTCTGAGCTATTGCAGTAACAAGTGCCTGCCAACTCCTTCCTGTATTTCTGCCAAACAAGAATCACCAAACTTTGTGGCATCATAAACTGGCCTTTGTGATATGCACAAAGAACACGCTGGGGACCAAGCCAAAACCCTAAAATCATTCAGCTGAGGAGGTAAGGCTGCTGCACTAAAATGAAAGAGTAGCCAGTACAAGATCTTACACAATTATCAATGGGAAATCCCTCATCTTAAACATGGCATAATTTCAGCTATTTAGTGTCTTTGTTTATTGAAAAGCAACGAATGATGTTATGGTGGGAGCTAATGCTATCTATTCACAAAAAAGTTTTTTGTTCATGTGACCATCAAGTAAACCATTCACAGCAGAGAAACACACAGTTGCTCAGAATTTTGCAGAATTCTAAAGATTATTATATATAATACCGATATATTTTGTAAATTTGGAAGAAGGAAAAATGTCTGCTTTACTGGATATTTTACAGGACTTTTTTCCTCCAAAATATTAGCTGATGACACTATAATTTGCTTCGTGAGGTTTATTGTATGTGACAAATCAAGGGACCATTGTTCTGTGCGGTTTTATGGGAGGTAAATCCAGGCTTACTTTAAGCATGTGCTCAGTAAGTCAGTGGTATTCAAGCACCATGAACACACAGAGACACTGAAATGATGTTGCATCACCAAGTGGAAGAAGTAATTTGTCTCAGAATTTGGTCAGCTGCTTCCCCATTTGTGTATCTCCATAACAGCCTCTAATTACTACCCTGAAGAGAAATATTTTAAGCATTTTAAAAGACCAAGGCTCTGTGGAGTCTCTTTAGAGCAGTGCTTTTCAATGTTTTTCAGTTTAACTGTTTCCACAGATCAAAACCCACTTCCTTAGAAGCCGTCCAGTGACGCCCAGAGGGTCCAACGAACCACAGGCTGAAAACCACTGCTCAAGTTACATGAAAAGAGAATACTCCACATTTAGTGGTTCCTGAATGTAAAAATCTTTAAGCAAAATGAAATTTTGCTTAAGTCTCTCTTGACTCCAATTCTTTCTCCCTTTCATCTCTTCCTCTGACTCAGTCTGTGGTTTCCTGGACCCTGGAGCATATAAGTTGCAACAGCCAAAGTGTTGATCTGCTCCAGAAAGCCAGACAGCTTTGCCTTCTGGCAGAGCTTTTGCCAGCTCACCCTTAGAAGCAAAACAGAACAATCTGATTTTTAGATCTTTAGAAAAGGCCCTCTAGAGCCTCTCTAAAGTGGCCTTTATATATGCTTTATATATATATGCTCTCTTTCACAGCAGAAACGGTGCTACCTCTTTCTAAATCTGTTTCTTCAGAAAGGCTACTCTGATGATCCTGCATTTGCAGATGAACAAGAATGTGAAAACCTTAGCTGTAACTAGAAAGACAACCCTCTACATTTAACATCATATACAAATCAACCATAACAGTTTCCCTAGCTTTCCTGCATCAGCCACTTCAAGAGTGTTCCCTCAGAGATGCTTGCCTCACCCATAGAGCAAATACTTCAATGACAACCATAACTTGCCTGGAGCCCCAAGCTGAAATATCCTATTGATAAGATGCTTGGAGCATCCGGGAGCCTGGAAAGCAAGTTAAGTAAATTAATCCTGTGCTTGAGAAGCTGTGAAAAATAATCATCATTAGATTTCCTGTTGATTAAAACGTTGTACTTTGTTATGTATTGTATACCAAGCTTTACTATTGAAAAGAGTTATAAACAGAAAGCCTATACTCTCTTTCACCGCCATTATCTTGGTTTGTATTTCGACCACAAGGTTATTTTTGTTTGCTGGCTATAAGCATACAGATACATCTGAAATGCTGCTGTATTAGTCTATTTTCTTAAAAATACTACTTTGGCAGAAGCTGCTGCTATTTTTGAAAGATGTCTACATGGAAAAACAGGCTTCATACAATGCTTGTGTTCTTTTGCATGGAATATTTTTTGCTAATATATTTTGCCTTGGTGGAAGAGAAGTACAGATTTTTAGGAATTGTATATGTCCATTAATAAATCTCTTTAAATTTCTTTACATGTGTTATTATCAGTTGAGCTAAGAATGTCATTTATTTTTCTCAGTCTTCAAAGTTAGGGAAATTCCTTGGCACACAGACTGAAACAGAACCCACTCATGCCTTGTATACATACAGTATCTCCTCTACCACGTACAAGGTATTTTCAGAAATATACCTAAGTCTAATATACAGCACACTACACCATAATCTCTCTGTGGTTAACAAAGTGGCTGAGCCCACTCCAAACCTCAAAGTGTCATGATGTTCCAGGACTAAACAAAGCTTTAGCCTGGAACCAGGCTGCACTGCTTGCGCAGTTGTCACTGGTTAGTACCTTGGTAAGCCGAGATTCAAAGGCAAGCGAAGTTGAGGACTTGGAGGTCTTCATTCCTGCTGAGGTGGTGGAAAGTGATTTTGCTCGGTCAACTCCATGACTCCCTTGCTTTGCCATTGCACTCCAAGGCCTGGCAGTGCTCTTCATTTTCTTTCCAGATAATTCAATCTGCAGATTACTTAAGAAAAAAAAAAGTATGAAAAAATAGACTTCATAGCAGCAGGACACTAAATAGAGAACCAGAGATATCTGGCAACAGTTTAAAGGGCTAAAAAGGACAAACTAAACTTTCTTTCCACTTTTAAACTTTTACAAAACCCAGCCTGGAGAATCCTACAAAGTGAACTGTAGCCACTTAGATTTTTAATACTGACTGATAACATGAAACAATGCAGAGGGAACAGTGATTTTTGCTGACACATTCAATCAACTGCAACTGTAATTCCAATATTAAAAAGGGAAGTGAGGAACCTGCAATCTGTTCCACGTTATGCAAAGAAATTGCTTCTTTCAGACTGAAAAGAGGTATAAATGCAAGCATCATCTTCCTTATTCTTAATATAACAGCTTCAGACTCACAAAATGGGTCTCGCCCATTTGGTTCAACAATATGGCACTACAGGACAAAATGATGACTTTTTGCAATGGAAAAGGACTCCCTCAATATATTATCTGTTTCATATAAATAACGTGTAACAATGCATGCTTGGGTCCCCCACTAAAAGCACATATCCTAATTAAAGATACTTTAAAGTCAAATTCCAAGTCACCAAATGTTTTAAACAGCAGTACATTTTAAATTCAGAATCTAGATTTCTTTCCATTTTTGTTTTTCCTGTGAAGGAAAACACTTAAGCAGAAGATTTTCACCCATACTTAGAAGCTGTGGACTGTACTGCCTGAAGACACAGAAGTGTGGTCATGACAGGTTCAGGTCAGGTCAGGAACAAACAGAAATCATCAGTAGTTTAGAACTGTCCCTTACCTATTCTAATACTAAATTAGTTTGTTTATGCACTAACAGACAAGTGTCTATAGCATAGAAATTCTAGATTTTAACAACCTTAGAAAGCACAAGTACCGTGTAAGTCAGAGACCTCTTATCAGCCACATGCAGAACACCCACAAATGCTGAAGCACAACAAAAGAATCACTGAGAACATTTAAGTGCAAAGATCCACAGCATTCAAGACATCCTTGGGGGGAAAAAAAAGAAAACTACCTCTCTTACTCTCAGATCCAGCATCTTCAACTGAAATAGCATTCACTTCTAAAAAAGTCATATGAGAAGCAAGTTTCCTTGTTGTATGGAAAATGTTGCATCTTTAACAAATTCTTCTAGAGAAGTAGCAACTATTGTTGCTACAGGGATAGAAAGGTGTTTCACAATACCAAGATTTACAAAACATGGTAAAAAACATCAACTTCCTTGCAAAGAAAAAAAAGTAGATTCAGTATTCCTCAGAGATAAGCTTATGCAACAGATAAATCCTGCCAAGAATCAGTAAATAGAAGCGAATTTCTTTTTTTTTTTGGATTTAGATGAATAAATTCCATTTGCCAGCCAGAACAGCTAGTCCATTTCCCTCAGTAGGTAGACTGCTGCTAGATAAATACCTAGCTCAACTCTTATAGATCTAAATCTATAAACTTTCAGCAGCCATGGCCTCATTCAAACCAGAGTAAAATAAATAATTTGTTTTTTATAGGTCTCCCCAGCCATTGCTGGAGTTGGAGTGCAGGGGGTGGAGATTGCCTGATGTCTCACCCCTTCCCCCACTTCAGTACGATCAACATTTTTGTTCTGCAGCCTCATTTTCTAAAATAGACACAGGATGTAGCTGCCTATCAGTCTCACATAGGCAAGAGCTAATTTGTTTCTTGACTGTTAGACAGGTGAGCTAAACAAACAAAGAGATCAACCTAGCTGTCTCCGCTAGGGGAACAGGCTAAATGTAAGTAAATATATTGTTTTATCACCTAAGAGTCCAAATAGACCAGCGTGAACTTGGATATCTTTTGACAGAGACACAAAAATCAAAATTTCTTCCTGGCTGAATGAGTAGAAGGGCTTTGATTACATTTTTTTTTTAATCTCACAATTTGCTTTACATGTTATTTCACATTCTCAAATAAGAACACTCGCTGAACTCACGGGAAACAAATCTGTCTGGGGCCAACTCATAGTGAGAACTGACAGCCCCTTCCAGGTGCCACGGAGGTCTGTTTACGAAGGGGTTTGCTGCACAGAGGCACAGGGGAAGGTCAAGTGCTCTGCTGCCGTTCTGCAGAGAACAAAGGGAGCAAGTGACATTCCCTGTATTTAGCCTTGGTGCATTTGCAGGAATGGCTGTATGCTTTCTCCGCAGTTCTAACCTGTCAGCTCCTAATAACTAGCAACATTTATTTATTTATTTTTACTAAGTATATTCATTAATTCATTAAAATTCTCAACACATACTGTATGGGGCCATCACCTGATCTCATTAGAGGAGAAAGCTTCACAGCCTTTGTTGAGGATTGTGATCACTTGACTCTTTTTTTAAAGCATTGACAGATTATGTAAATTGTATCACAGTAACATTCATTTAGCATTCCCACAGTTCATGATTTACCTTAACAATCTTTGATGCTTTACATATATTTAATAAAATTTTTTTTTAATGGACATATGGTTCACAGTAATTATATGAATGACCAAGCAACTGCACATGCAAACTATCTCACTGATTAGATCTCCAAATTATGCAGATTTGGGGTTTTACAGATCCAGTGGCTGCACACATATTTTTGCCTCATTATTCTCTCTGGATTTCTTCATAACTGTATCTCATACATTCCTGTATCTCATACTTTCCTGCTGTGAACTGCACAGATGCTTTTTCTTGATATCCAGAAGAATTTAATCTTGAGTCGTCCATGGCATTATAGAGTTCCAGTGGAGTGGTAGGTTCATTATACCATAATATTAGATGTAAAAGGAGATACTGCTAAAGTAAACCTCAAAAAACGCAGCCAGAAGCCTGAAGTAAAGTGACTTTATCATGGAACGATAGCTGAATTATGTGCCATGTAGCTTTAATAATATTTTGCCAAATCAAACAGATCAAACCAAAATTGTTTATTGGTTTTCCATGTATTTATATATGAATAATCATCTATAAAATATGGAGGAAAGGCTTCTCATATAATTGGCTAACCTGAACCTGCGCTGTAGGTAAAAGGTTTTAAATCTCTGAAGTGGGACTCCAATACTTTTTTCAAGCCTTATATTTACTTCAAAGAATAAAGGCAGGTCGCACACATCTTAAGCTGCTTTCATTCCTCAGTGACACAAATCTGAGTTATTAGAAGTACTGCTTCAGGAGGAGCACAAAATAAAACTGCTCTCCAAGAGGAAATAATGTCCTGCTATTTTTTGCTGAGGGCAGGAAATATAGTCACACAATCAACACCAGTTTTTCTCCTCCTCCAAATTTAATTTACCATATTACAAGAAAACAAACAAACAAACAAAGCTTCAGCGAAGCCGCAGGCGGTTGGAACGATGGAAACCCCCAGAAGTTACGTACCACGAACGGCTCATTACGCATTGAGGGGCTTGGCTGTCTAGTCAGCAATGAACTGTCAAGCAAAGTATTAGCTTAGATACATAAAACAGCAGCAGTCAGTTAGCATTTGGGAAATAGGACATCAAGAAAAAAAATGTTTCTCTGATCCTTGCATAGAAACAGTATGTGTGGGGAGAGTTTGTAATAGTTTATAAAAGAAACTGTCTTTATCTAGTTGGCTCAAGCCCACCATTTGGTATAGGTGAATGATTAAAAACTAAAATAATTTTCAAATCTGGAAAGATAAAAAAGGAAAATATTTGTGGAGAAACAAACACGCTGAAAAAAGAAACAGTGTAAGAGATTGAGTGCTACTAATAGAAGCCACAGGTAACAGATGGCAATTCTGAAGACATTCAGGTTAAAAGACAAAACCTTGAATTGTCCCAAATCTTAAACTAGGCAGCAGTTTGTCTGAGCAGTACAAACACTACACGGCAGCCTCTGCTTCCTTGACAGCATTTTTCAGGGTGAGGTTGAGAACATCGGCTTGCAGAGACCATCCTTCTGAGCTTGTAGAAATCGCTTTGAAAGTAGCCAATCACTGTCACAAACCATCCTGAATAACAGCTTGGGGAAAGGATCACTATTAAGTTTTTATCACAGCTGAATGGATCTTGAGAATTGTCCCTTTCACAGGTCAGGACAAAGGTCGCATATACGTATTCACATCGTAATTACTGCAACAGAGACTATTGTTCAACATGCTTTTGTACACGATATTCCAAATCCTGCACTTCTGTATCTGTGAAGCTGCCAACAGGTAATAGCTCCCAGTGGCTTTAGAATACGCTGATCGAAGTAAGCCTACTATATTTACAATAGATATCAGCATCTCCTTCTAAAAGGAGCCCAGAGAGTTTATGACTTGATTTCTAGGATACTGACAGAGAAATCTGAAAGAGAGAAAACAGCAGAAAAAACAGCTTTTCACAAGAGATGCAGTCAAGCTGTTTGTGCAAATACAATGACAAAATCCCTAGTTTTACACTCATTATGCCACAATATGCTTCAGTTGAAACATGCTTGTGTTCAGTCTCCCTGAAGATGAGTCTATAAGCAATACTTGGAGCAATATGATTCTGCTTCTCATTTCTTTCTTTACATTTCACAGGGAACTTTCCTTCGGAAGCAAGCAGAATGTCACACTCCCAAAATTCAAAGCCTTTCCGTTGCATCAGCAAGAGCAGGTCAATAGTGGGCAACAATTAATCACTGTAGCATACTCTGCTTGGAGCTGTACTCCGAAAACATTTATAAATTGAAGATAAGAAGCAGTCCCATGCTGAAGTAAATTGGAGTTCATGCCAAGAACATGTTTCAAAGCAGCAAAATCAATTCTACTTGGAGCAAACTTCAGAATGAGACTGCATGTTTTATTTTTAAACTCGAAACTGTTGGTGTTTGAATCCCTATCTCTTCTGAATTAGGTGCAGCAAATGGGAGTTTGTTGTAGAGTTTATAAAAATGGAAAGCTGGTCCTGACAAAGCTTTTTCTTCTCAGCAATCCTCTGAATTCCCTGCAGATATCTGAGTCACAGTCCTTTAAAGATTCAGGCCATGATATATAACTCATCCTTTCTCACTGGCATTTTTAGGGTATTTGGAAAACTCCAATGGGGACTATTTTAGCAGCCAGCATAAAAGCTGGCATAGTGGGAAGACCACCCATTTTATTTGAAATATTATTGTTTTATTTAAGAACTTAGACATTTTTTTATTAGAAGAAATAAGCATTTATTAATAAAAATCTTTAGAACCAGCCTGGAATTATTCCCATTTTCTAGCTAGTAAAACTGGTCTGAGAATTTACCCTAAATCTCATGGGCAGTCATCAGCAGAAATAACGCTAGGTTTCTTGGCTCTCAAGGCTTGGCTATCCATCAAAGGTTTAACATACCAATCTTGTACAACACTTCCACTTCTAAGAAACACATTCTGCTGAGTATTAAAGGCTATTTTACTCTGAGTAAGTAAAAAGAGTACATAGGTTGATCTTAAGTGATGACAAGTCATATTAATTCAAGGTCAGAAAAACTAGCAGTTACTCTATCAAGTTAATAAAAATCATTAACATACTTGCAGAAATGAAATTACATAGGAAAATTATTTTTTGGCTGTTGAAGACAGAATGTATCCATACCATCTGTACTTTGCATAAACTATATTTTGGTGCTCATGTCTGTGTAATACTACTCTCTCAATAGGCAGTCAAATTAAAGCAGAATCATTCAAGTTGCTTTGGGAAAACAAACAAACAAAAAATATGAAAACTCGTTACTAGGTCTGGAGAGCAATATAGCAGATGGCAGGTTCACTGAGACCTGTAAATGCCCAGCATTTCTGAAAAATGTGATCAGAAGTACCAGTATTGCAGATAGGACTCTCAGAGGACAGAAGTCTGTGACTTTGGCAGGTTAATAAAAACAGTTCCCAGTGCCATTTTCCTGCAATTCAGTCACTTATGTTACATTGAAGGGTTAGACTATTCCAGAACCCATACTACACATCCACATTAAATCAAAGCATGATTCTCTTCTGGATTTTTGGCATGTAAAATTTGAATCAAGCTCTGCTATTTTTAGACAAATTATCAACTGGAACAGAGAAATACCTAGCAAGTTCAGTAAGCCATAAAGCATTTCCTGCTGGAGTGTTGGAAGCTGTATGGCAGCATAGCCGTTAGTGTTGAAATAGAATTCTTTGCTGCCTTTCACATCAATTCATTTTAAACAACAATTTTTAGGGTTGACAGATGCTTTCATGTGACTCATCTTGACTATTTAGCTGATATCAGGAATCAAGCCAGGGTCACAAAGCAGGGAAGCTGATAGTCCAACATAGTAATTGCCAATTTGAAAGTAGATAGTACAGATTAAAACCTA
This sequence comes from Rhea pennata, assembly GCF_028389875.1. Taxonomy (NCBI): domain Eukaryota; kingdom Metazoa; phylum Chordata; class Aves; order Rheiformes; family Rheidae; genus Rhea; species Rhea pennata. Next base: position 4,902,174 of record NC_084682.1, read on the forward strand.
TGTAAAAATCATACTGGAACAACAATTAAAAAAAACAAAACAAAACAAAACTTTCTTTTACTCTCTTTTCCTCATCTTTAACAGCTACTTTTGAGCCTCTGTTCTTTTAACTCAATGTGTAGTATTTCTGTATCTAACACATCCTCTTTTTCCTCCAGTTTCCATTATCTTGTTTTCAGATTGTCTTTGAGTCTATCTCAAAGTAACCATCATCCGTAACACTTGCTAGATTTTTGCAGGTATAAAGTTTAGCTTTCATCAGAACTGGACTGAAAAAAAATATTACAAGCCAGACCACTGTCTTCCACCCAGCGTCAATCCAAAATAAACTAACAAGATATGGCTATTTCTCACCACCTCATCCCTAATGCTCCTCTTACTTTTGCTGACCACAGAAACAGAGAATCAATTTTAAACCTGACCTCAAACACTGAGAAGCCTTTTCCTCTGGTCTACCTCAGTAGACTTGCTTTCCCATCTCATTTGCAGCTGAATTATCATGTTTTGCTGGTAAACTACCATGAGACAAGACATTACTTGGAAATTTTTATGTCCAGACTGCATGCTACAGCCAGGCAAATTCTACAGGTTTTGTGGGTGCCTTAGGTAACTTTTTTTTAACACACACAAAAAAACCCCAAACAACAACAACAACAAAAAAAAAACCTTTCCAGGGCTCAGAAAAGTGTAGAATAATAATACAGCTAAGCAATTATAAAAATCAAGGTGCTTTTTCTAACATATTAAAACGTATATAATTTTTAGATTTAAAACAATACCCAGAAATAAAGGCCTAAGATCACATAGTTGGTCAACAGAAGAAATATCAGTTACCAGAAAAACAAAACATCAGTTTTAGGATTTAATCATCAGTGATTCTGATAAAACTTAATGGTCACATCTTCAGCATCTTCATTGTGCTAAGATTGCCTCATAAGAAACTCCTTTGTAAGATTTCTAAAAATCTCAGCAGAAAGCTTTTACATGAGATCAAATGAGAATCTTCTTTATAGGGCACATGGTTCCCCTCCTCTACAGTATAAACAACTGTTGCACAGAGCCAGTTCCTCTCCCTTCCTCTTTGTGGTCTCTGAAGGAAACACACAGCCAACAGAAACTCCCTTGCATCTCCCAAAGATAAAGTTACTTTACCTGCGGTTACAGCAGCAAGACAGGACCTCACGTTCTTGTTTTTGTGTTCAAGACTTTTCTTGCTTATTTCCTAAGTGCCTTTTCCATAATTCTCTAAAATAGATACTTATTGGTCTATAAATAAATATCCTGCATGGTTACAAAGATAAGTAAATTATATTAGAAATAGTCTAAGTGAAGAAAGTTCCAACTAGCCGTGAATTAAAAGTGTATGACCATCAACTCAGCTTCTTAAACCATCCCAACAGAACTGCCAAACTCCAGATCAGCTATTGCAGGACTCTGTGTAATTCTCAACACTGATCAAAATAATTCCTTTCTTCCACTAGCTAGCATTAGGGTCATTGATGATTTTTCCAGGCATGGATAGATGAGACCAGAGCGAGGCCTCCTGCCTACCCTCTCCAACAGAAATTCTCCCTAGAGTTTTGGATTTATGAATGTTTTATTCTCAAATAGATCCCACTTTCCAGCTGGATGTGAAAAACGAAGCAGAAATTACAACAAACCCCTCATTTGTGCATACAGACAAAGAATTTATTTAGCTGCATTTCTCTTGTCCTTGTTCCACATTCCTGGCAAGTTATAAGAGGAAATAAAAAATATATATATAGCTTTGCTACTTCACCAGATAAAATTCCAGGAACAGTCATCCAGCACAGTAACTGATGCTTAAGATCAAGCCAAAGCTGTACGCTGAAATGGCTGGGAATCTTTTCTTCCAGTAACTTAAATTATGCTGTTTGTACATGGATATTCAATTTCCTCCTCCTCTTTCCTCACACTGATTATCTAACCAGACACCATAACACATCTCAGAAGAGAAACTATGCTACCTCCCTATGACTCCTGATCATATAAACAACATAGGGATAAGGAAACAAAAATATCAACTCATCTGCAATTTTATGCTCACTGGCCCTTCAGAAGAACAATGGCAACTACTAGCTGGATGGTATGATACCTTAAAAAGTTAAATGAAGGACAGCTGTATGCTGGCTGTCAATACAGAGTCCACCATGCTTCTCTATATCTACTTAAGTAGATGTAATTGTTGTCTTAGTAAAGTTAAAAGGACAAAAAAAAATTGATATGATCTTTCACTAACTTGAAGGCAGAGATGTGGACCTGGATGTGGTAATTCTGCATCGTGTTCATCACATTACTGATGGATGCATGTAAGAAAAAAATAAAAAATAAAAACCACACGTAAGAGTAGGGTGGCAACATGCATTTGGATACCGGCAGGCAGGGGCAACATATTCTCAGTCTGGGATAGTGTATATTAAATCATGCAATGGTTGTATGCATACGTAAAGGTTATACAATTAATTCCCATTTTTATCAAGTCACATCAAAACTACTACAGTGATTCCACAGTATAGACTTTGGAGAACACTAGTTGCAATTCCTTATAACTTGAGCAGACAAGCAGACAAAGTATATCAGTTTACACAGTGCTCTTTATCCACCTTTTGGAAACCTAAGGCAAAGGAAAGATAGAAGAAGAATAACACTGATGCACTGATTCTGAACTTCCTAGCTTTTGGAGATTAAAATCGTGCTGTAATTGCAAGTATTTAGGTCACTCTGGGCTTTCCTCAGTATGCCCCTGTTCTGAGTAAATGGGTTTAATTTAATTTATGTGCAGTGTATTGCAAGTTGAGAACAAAATGTTTTTAGAGCTATTTCAAGGTAGCTAGTGCTCATTAATCCAGTTCTTTGAATTACTGTCCCAGTGAATATAGCACCAAGCAAGTGACACATACAGTTAACACTTCCCGTTTTATCAATTCATAAGTAGGAGGAAAAGGTTTCATTTTAGACAGAGCGAGAGCTATGTAATTGCTAAAGAAATGAAAAAATAACAAGGGGTTTCCTTGGTAATTACCTATCATTACATGTTTCTATAGCGCAAGAGGTAGATACTTCTGTAAAAAATAAAAATAGAGAGAAAGAGAGAAGGAACAATCATGTTTTTTGAATGGCAGAGAGATGAACAGCATGTGGCTACATGCTAATCCTGACTGGTATATGTACACAGGCCAGTGGTTCCCTGTCCTCTCAAAGCCAAGAAGGAAGACATTGTAGTCACTGGTTCAGGATTCTACCCGATTCTACCCTCAGTTCCATCACAGATTTCTTGTACTACTTCTGACAAGTCACATAATCTTGCTATGCTTTAATTTTTCATCTATAAAAATGGAAAAATCATAATGATTCACCAAACAGCAGACTTGCAAAGATTAAAAACATGAACGAACATCATTCATGTGCTTTGGAAAGGAACTCCATAGAAAAGCAAAGTAAAAATGAAATAAATCCGCATCTCTCACATAACTCACAAGTGAGCAGCCCCACAGATTGCCACATACTGGGATGTTTCCCTGACTCCCATTTTCCATTCATTACAATGCAGAGAAATAATAGAGATCTGAAAGCTATTCCTTAAGGAGATATTTATCCTTCATTAAAGTGCCAAATTGTGTCTTGATTTAATAAAGTCAATAAATCGAGAACTTTTGAACTTTTATACGAATGACAAGCAGTACGAACTTCTAACATAAGGATTTATTTGGAAAGAAGACCCCATTAGTAAATTACAAAACTGTGAGAGAAACCAGAAAACTTCTGCATTTTAAAAACATTCATATTGCATAGGAAGATAACAGATTAAACAGTGATATCAACTGTTTATGATCAGGTCTTACGGGATCACTAAGGGGCTGAAAGATTGGCCTTGGCATGCTGCATAACAAAATTGTTTGAGAGCTGAGCTAGAAAGGGAAGAGGTAGTACTTGTGTGCATGTGTTAGTATGAGGCATCCCTATTGTAGTTATCAGGAGATTTGTGTGAACAAAGGACAGTGTATTTCAATAAATCAAATATCCTCTATCCAACTGAGGTTACAATAGCAGAGAAGAGTTTAGAGTTTAGAAAGGGTTGAAGAAAAACACTCAAAACAGCCCCTTTTGGAAGAGGAGGTGAGGGGGGAACAAATAAGTATGAGGCACGGAGGAGCTTAGACTGTATACAGGAGAACCGGTAATCTTTTACTGCGAAATACAAAGACTTAATTAACATCTGTACAACTTTGCAAAGCTCTAACATGCTACATAAATACCAACTATTACTGTTATTATGATCAAGCTTCAGTCCAGAGTACATTTTTAAGGCCAACTGTTATACTATTATAGTTAAAGGGTCTTGCTGAGATTCTGAACAGCTCTTTGCTATGATGGTGTAAGAAGCTACCAGTCTGGTACATTCCTGATGCTTTCACTGATCGCCCACAAAGGAACTAGCTGCCAAATCGATTTGCTTAGCAGCTTGCTCCTTTCTGCCCTTTCTTCACTGGGCCATGTGAGCATACAGTAGCAGAGGAAAGCTTATTTGTGATTCTATTTGGTTTAAGTGTTGGAACACAATCCTAAATTCCCAGAGAAGAAAGCAGAAATAGGCACGGAGAGAAAGCTTCAACCCCTCTGTCACTAAACTCCATGTAGCCGAAGAGAAGAGAATACAGCAGCTAGCTCTCATAGGCTCATATGTTTTTTCTGCTGTAATGGTTTTAAATCACCCCCAGGCTATTTTCTGCCTATGCAGCATTGTTTGCAATGTACATTTTTTTTTGCATTTCCCACAATTTAGTTTTAATTAGAATGAAATACTGCAAACAAATGTTGTTGAGCAAGACAGGTCCATTTACTCTAAGGCACATTGCTAACCCCAGAACACTGCTAGAGATAATACAGTTCTCACCTTAAAAAATAAAAGAGATTAAAATACTTACAGTAGGAGCTTGTCCTCTTTTCTGCATTAAAAAGAAAACTGTCTCCCACTAGCTTCTGACTGCATGTGCAAGCCAGACTGAAAATTTAGGGTTTGAATGCTTCCCTGAGAGGAAAACCACATTGCAACGAGACACAGAGCTGCTTGAGAAATGATTCACATACGGAAGCAAGCTGGCTTCACCAGCACTTTGGCATTCAGTACACACACGCACACACATATGCACATTTGCTTACTCAGGGAAAGGAGAAATATTTTATTTTCATCAAAGCAAGAAGGATTTATGCAAGTTAAGCATTTGTACCCCAGCTCTGAAATACACAGAGATGCTTCAATCTATAAAGCAGCAGAGGAGTTTCTTTCAGTATCCCATCATCCCAAGAGCAGAACTGGACACTGGGCAGAGAGTATAAGCCCCAGACTAGTCTGCATAATCAAGTAAAACTGTAGAAAGGGCAAGGTGGTCATAAAAATAAGACCTTTTTTCAGAGGAAATCACAGAAGCAGCTCCCAGAAGCTTTTATAGTCCACACTAATAATCTCTCTCCCAGAGTGCCAGTGATCGCAGCCAGGATACCTTATGACATTTACTTTGCATCCACCATTGCTTCAAAAAAGTGAAAAGCAGGAAAAGTTACATTAAAACAGAAGCTTTTACTCATTTATAAGGCAGAGTATAAAATGCATCCATAGACTGATACAAGAATTGAGAGAACATTGCTCCTTGAAATGACAAGTAGTAGCTCAGTAACTCAGTCCTGAGTGACTTTTCTTGAGCTGTGCAAGCAGAAGCATCAATCTGTTCTTTATTTAGAAGAGAACAAACAAGGATCAAGAGAGTGAGAATTGTTAAAGAAAGTCCCTCTTTCTTTAGCTTCCTGAAGAGAATTTAATCTATGAAAAGGGAAGCAAAGGGTCAGAGGTTCTAATGAGATAAATCAGACACAGATAGGATAAAGTTGGAGGAAACAGAGGAGATGCAAATAGAAATCAAATTCAAATCTAATTTTCAAACACTGAAACCTAAAGGGTTCAGAGTTGGGATTGTTGTTTGACTCTAAATGTACAGGGTACTGTTCACTCTCTGATGTAAACCTCTAACCTAGAACACTCAGACTGAAACTATAGATCAGGAAGTGTCTTCTGAACTGCACAGAGGGATCCTCTTCCAGCAGTGTGAATACAGATAAAAGCAATGTTGATGCTATAGTGGCAGTCTCATAATAATAGAAATAGGGAATATTTAGAATATGACCCTAAAAAAAATTGCATTATTTGAATAATACAATCTTACTGGACCCTTTAGCAACCCTTCATTCTAGGTGCCATTTTTTTTATCCAGGCTACTTTGACAGTTACTTAAGTACCCAAGGATTGACTGTGTGGTCACAGGTAGTAGAATTCATCCATTCCTATCTTTTTTTTATGTCTAATATTAAGAGTTTTTGAGACTGTTCACAATCTAAGATCAGATTAAAAGACAGTATATTCTGTCATTCATATTAACAAAATACATGCAGATATTACAATCTAAAGAGACTATGTTTCTCCTTCCCAAGGAAGGGACACTGCATTCAGTGATACATGCATAGACAACGAAGTCCCTCAGATATGCAGTGTAGGTACTGCAAGTCAGTCTCCGCTTTGATAATGGACCATCTTCAAAACTGAAAATATACAGCTGAAAAATATTGACACAGAAATAAAAATTGCAAGCCCCTAGACCCTGAACTCATAAATGAGAGTAACATCACTTGCATTCATCCTGCTGAAAAAGTTTCTTGTTCGAAAAAACACATACTTTTTGGACTGCAGCATATGTTTGTCTGCCATTTCTGGTGAGTTCATATAGGCTCAGTGGGAGAGTAGCCTTGTCAGCTCAATAGGTTTTCCCATCCTTCAGCTAAGAGGAATAAAAACTTGAAGTGAAGGGAGTAGGGAAGGAAGAACTACTATATTTCACTCTCAAAGACATTTTTAGCTTTGATAAATATAATTTAACCAAAATCTAAGAATAAAAATGTTTGGGCATGAGGAGACAGTCATAACATGCTTCAGCTTTGGTAGATGGGCTACACAATTTTCCTAAACCCAACAGATCAGAGAGTACATTGGTTTATTTAGAGGCTTTTTGGTAGCACTTATTGCTGTAATTATCTGATTTCTTCACTTAAACCAAAGAATTAATCAGCACATAAACTTCTCAGTTGAAAAATTCCCTCTATTATTTAATGAACAAAGAGCCCAGAGGCAGCTAAAATAACTTGGCCAAGGTCACAAAGAAAGTCTGTGGCCTATCCAGGGCCTTAACCATAATTACTTTCACATATCCAGGATCAGGGGAAAAAAATCAAATAAGGATATAAAATTTTGTTTAAGAGTCTGCCAGACTCACACTCAACTTGTATATTTGGTTGACAGACAAATGAACAGTTAGCAAATTGGTTACATGATGGCCCATCCACTAGCACATCCATGTCCCATGACGCTGCAACAAGGGAGGAGCCTTAGACCAAACCCCATTAATCAATACACCTGCACCTCAAATACTGCATTGAACTTAAATTTTTTTATATTGCAACCTGCATTGCCTACACACTTTTATAACAACAAATGTGGATGAGACAACATTATGGAATCAGTGAAAGGCAGAGTTTGTAGTGGCATAGCTCATCTGAAAAGCAAACGCACTGAAAAAGAGTGGGAGAAAAAAGGTTCATAGAAGGAACATATAAGATTAAAAATATCTTTGTAGTTACAGGTATTTATGCTATATTTAACTGTTTTTGTGCATGCAACAACCTCAATTACAAAGACAGAGATTCCATAATCAAGGCTATTATGTCAATAACAATGTCTTTTTAAAGCAAGTCTTTAATTCAGATATAAGACTTGGAGCAATACTGTCTGGAGTTAAAAAAAAAAAAAAAAAAAAAAAAAAAAAAAAAAAACGAAAGTAATTACAAAGGAAAGTCTTCAACAGACAGTGGGTATTGCTGGAGACAGACCATGGCTTTGGGACAGTATTTACTCCCTCTCTTTCCTCCTCTTTGTACATAACTGATATAAACTTCTTTTTATTTTCTCAGTTCCACTACAGATGTCAGGAAGTTCAAGGAGCTAGTAGACATTTGCAGAATGAATCACGGGGCACCAGTTTCCATTTTGACAAAAACAACTGCTGTTCAGTCAACAAGATGATGCTGATCAAATGGGTGGGTATAAAAAGTGAACTTCTGGAATTGTTGCCAGAAAGGCTCCACCAGCGTGAGAAAGCTATGTGTGCAGGCTTTGAGAACAGTTCTTTCCTGCATTTAGGAGAATATTACGTGGCTTCATGTTTCCATCCATGTACCTGAGAAGCTCAGCCTGTGTCATGGCTACCAGCTTTGACTTACAACTAGAGAATTTTTTTTTTTTTTTTTTTTTTTTTTTTTTTGTAGGAAGAAACTGGAATCATTAAAGTTGGAAAAAAGCAGCTATATTTTATGGAACAGGGAGTGCTATATGAGATGAAAAAACAACTTCCTTTGTTGCCTGTTGCCAAAATTTCTGAAGACCAGACAACAACTTTAAAATTTCCAAGGGAACAGCCACTAAGTATGTCAAAAATTAGAATTAGAAAACAGACTGTTTCAACAGTAAGCATCTGTAAGAGGCTGCAGCATTTTTTAATACTTCTCTCATTTCCAAATAGAACAGAGAATAGTTAATAAACTGCTATTTACCACATGCTTCCCCCCAACCAAACCCGCAGAATGGTGCAAAATGAGGAAAGAAATCTATGCGGTGATGGAAGACTCACATAAACTATGTAATTCATTTATTTAAAATAAAAGTCTCTGATTACTTCTGCACACATTTAACCAAGCAAGGTTATTTTTCTCTGCATTTTTCAAATGTCTCTGTACTTTATTAGGTATCATGGCACAGCAACAAATCAAGGATAGCTTTACTGGAATCATCGTTATTCAGAATGAGGATAAAACTAAATATGTGGGGGGAAAAAAGGCAATTCTCTGTGCTTCTGCCTAAAGGGTGGAGATATACCTACTTTCAGTGGTCTTTTTGACTTCTTATAAATAACAGAAACTTTGTACTTCAATGACTAAGTCAAAGATTTAATGTGGGGGGGAGGGTCTCCAATCTTTAATTCCTCACTGCTCTTTTTCTGCTGTATAGGTTATAATGCAGCACTCATTAACAATTCGTAGAGAATTCAAGCAGCACAGCAAGTTCCCACTACCTACACAGGCAAAATACTGCACAATGCTGCTTGCTCAACCCTGCTTGCTCCTTTCCCTTATTGTTCCAGATGGATCATATCCCTAAAAAGCTAGCATTTTATCACCTAACAGAAAAGAATTAGAACAGGTGTCTATTAAAAACAGTAAGAAACTTTCAATATAAATAATTTCATTAGATTTTTGCTGTTCACTTGACACTGCAGAACTGTGCAGGAAAATTAGGAACTGGGAGAATGTTTGTGAAACTGCCATAGAATTAAAAAAAAAACAGTAAGATGGTGTAAGAATGTCCCACTGCTTTAAACTTTTCAGTGCATTTCAGGTTGATGCAAATAATACAACCAAGTTTTCAGCTTTGTTTTAGAGGGACTGATACTTGAATTGCTGACTTAAGTGGAAGCAGAACTGCAGGATATGCCTCTTACAGAGTGTTTACTGCAAGAAGCCCAGCAGCAACAAGAACTAGGACAAGTTAACAGAGAAAAATGATAAAGTACAGCGAGTTCAAATCCCTGGAGATGAACAAACTCTCTAACATAGATTAGGATTTCAGAGAAAAGTTGTGAGGTTTGATTCTCTATACTGTAATATCTCTGAGTTTGTCTTGTTCTTACTCTCTACATCTACTTCACAGGTTACTTAAACGGAATCAACTAATCATTGCTATAGATTATTTAAGATCCTCCCAGTATTAACTATAATGTTACATAATAAATAACAAGAAATATTCAATGACATAATGCAAGGAAATTCCATTCTAAGATCCTGGTTCTGCTTTCAAGATTTCTTACAAAAATTACTTGCTTAGATTTTTTGGTTACTAACCGTTACTTCAAATTTGGAGCCCTCAGTCCAAAAGTATTTGGTATACAATAAAAATCTCATGATATCTAAAATCAGTTATGAGCACTTTTTAACTCAGCAGGAAGATCTTAATATGCAGATCATACTGCCTACAAGGCAAGTAAGAAGAAATACCTGTACTTCATCAGCATGAACTCTTTGTGTCATATAGGTACATAGTAACACTTGCCCCAGCTCTGTCATGTCTGTTGTCCCTACACACAAATTCAGAAAGTGAATGCAATTTGCTTCTGTCCTTAAGGTACATAAATCAGCCTCTCATTTTCTTATAAAGACTAGCTAAAGAATTGGCCTGTTGTACAAATGGAAGCCTCACTTACTTTTAACGGCCAAAATCAGCAGGCCATATAAACAGACGAATAAGGTGCAGAAATAGTTATGTATATTTATTGGAAAAATTTACCATTTCCAACAAAGGAGGAAACATTTGATTTGTAAATTAAACACAAAATTTCTAGCTGTTAATGGCATAGAGAAGCCTAGGTCTGGGTCCAAAGAATAATGAATGCAATGGAGTTACTTGCATTAGATACACTGGATTACGTCTAAAGATAATCAAGCCATTACTAAGTATTTGGTTCAGATCTCTCTCACACACAAAGTTACCAATAATCCTTACTTTCTGGTGATTATCCTGCATTGCATGAATTAGAACACCTTGGATTTGTTCATGCAGTTCCCTTCACAGCTACTAACACTAATTAGTTCACTTCTTGACAGTATCAGTAGAAAGGCCATCAATAGAAAGTGTTGGATCAGCCAATGAATGTGACTTCTTCCTACTCCTAAAAGAGCTCAATGGTGAAGACATGTTCTTCAGGGAAAGCTTGGTCCATCACTGTCCATGTCACTGTCCTCTATTCTTTGATTTGAGGACTTCATACTCTAGAATCACCGCTCTTACTCCTTTAGTACCATTAACATTCACTGTTATTAAAAATTAGAAATACATAATTTTCCTCCTTGATAACGAGTGTGATCTCATTCAAAGTGTGAATACAACAGCCTAAGCATTATCCCTATAGTAACTCATGGAGCTGGAAACCTTCTACCAAGAAGAAGCTCACTTACAGCAGTTACCATGGTGACACTCAGTAATAGATATTTAAAGGCAGCTCAATCATAATCACATAAATTAGATATCAAGAGGCTTTAGTAAGAAGGACACAAAAAGCTTGAAACAAGACTGCCAGGTCTAGTGGTGGTTTAAGTGGACAAGGAATCTACAGAGTGAGATCTGCTTATACCACCACTCAGTTGGACACAAAACATCCATTCTGTTCAAATCTGCACTGAAGTTTGTAAAATAAACTGTTTCAAATTAGTCATTAAAAAAATTGTTCTGAAAACCTTATTTCAATAGCTGTGGCTCTATCAATCCTTTCAAAGTTGTCACTGCCAGAAATATAATAAAAAGGTGTGCTTCTGTTCACCCCACATTAGAATCAGGCTGCTAGAAACTGCCCTATCTACCAACATCACCTCAAGAGGGCTGCTTCAAACAGAGAAACGCTGGCAGCAGCAAATACTGCCCTTCCCCTTCACCCTGACAGTGCAATGCCCCCAAACAGATAAGCCCCATTCCTGCAGCGCAGCCACAGATTCAACTAGAAAGGGACCTTGCCTCTACATCTGGAGGGCTGAGCTACCCTAAAGAAAAGTGCCATGCTGCTTTTTGGGGGATTACAGTGCAGTGAGTAATCATGAATCTGTATAAACCTGAAGCTGTCTGAATTGAAGAGGAATCTTTGGTGAACTAGAGATACGAATGTTTCTTTAGGCTCTGATATGTAGGGCTGCAGTCCACTGGAATATAATATAGAGACTCTTCAGGATCAGATCGCTAGATATGAAGACACTTCACTAAACTGGCAAAGTCTATGTAACGTTTATCTAATTGAGATTTCCTTTCTCTTTTTGCTGCATATTTCCATGACAACTTTCCCTCAGTATCAACTTCTTTATATTGGAAAGATCTCTCAAAAGAAAATGTAGGCTTCTATAGCAACAGCTAAAATCCCTGGGAGATGATGATGTCTAAACTTTATACAGATCTTTTTTTAGTCCATGAGTTACAACATAAGCACATTTCAAGTTTAATAGGTGAAAACAATAGTATGGCTGATATTAGGTAAATGATGAAGAAGGAAATGAAAAGCTTGCTGAAGCAGCACAAACACAGAGAAACTACCTTACTTTCAAAAGAAGTAGGAGAAAAGATGTGTGCTCTAAGATTATAAAATGTTAAAGAGGGAGATGATAGGATCAAAGCTTTTAAAAACCCACATCCTACTCCTTCCTCCCCACTGAGCTACAAAACAGTCACATGAAACAAGTCTGTTGATCCTAAAAGATTTTATTTTAAAACATATATACATATATCTACAGTCTGACCTGAAAAAAAAAAATCAGGGAGTCAGGGTACCTTTTTGGTTTTAACTTCCCTGTATCTGCCATTTCTAGCTACAAAGATTTTGTCAGTATTTTAGCTGTTTGCCATCATAGTGGCAGTGCTTTTCATCATGAAAAGCCTTGTTACCTTAGAAGATTCATGTAGGCCAAGGGAAGTACAGAAGTTAAACCAAATTTCATTAGCTGACTTTAGGCATAGCTCACAAAGCAATTTACTTCTCCAGTGCCCTTTCAGACATAAAATCTAAAAATCTTCTAACCAAAATACTATTACATTCACAATCTGAATGAGAGGTAGGAAAGCACTAGCATTAATTTGCAGATGGGTAGACTATAGAATGGAAATGTAAAGTAGTGCTGCCAGAACCAGAAACAGAACCCAGCAAGCCCCAACTCACTTCCTTTTATAGCCAATGGAAACTCTTTGCTATACATAGGAGGCAAGGTGACCTATTAATGCAACTAGAAAACAGCCATACCTTCTTCACCTCTTGTGTGCCTGAAAGGTTTTCATTTTTTTCCATAAAAATATCTATTGATCCATTATCTCTTCCTCTCGTATCCCTGGATGATCACTGTTCCAGTAAGGGAAAAGGGAGCAGGTGGACAGGCATAAGAGTGAAAAAAATACATTAAACAAATTAGTTTGACTTCCATCTTCAGCCACTTTGTGTCCAGTTAGATAATTACAGAAAAGGCTCTGGAACTGGAGTGATTTATAAAACAAAGTTGAGAGCAATGAAAACACCTTTTTTATAGCAATACCAAAAATGACAGCCTAAGTCTATTGAAAAGCTAGGAGTTCTACAACCAAGACAGGGACACAAAAACAGCATTTCAGGCAGAAGTGCTTTTTTCATGGTTTAAATTCTTTAGAACTTTTTGGAGAATATTGAAATGTTGGAGAAAGGCTGAGTGACACTGCTGCACATACTGGTCAAGCAAAACTGAAATATTTAATAATATTTATTTTTTTAGGCGCTGCCCTTCGCTGAAACAGACACAACACATCAGCACACTGGCATTGTAGTCTCATGTAACACTATCATCACATAGGAACTTTCTCTCTCCTCCCCCCCCGCCCCGACTCCCCCCAAACACACACCTGAAATGTTAAAAATAGCCTAATGTCTTACACTGGACTTCAAGCTCCAAGACTCTAGTCCAATCCAAGTGTGATTTTAGGCACACCATTCAGATGAGAGCCTTGTGAAGGAAGATCAAATGCACTGGCTACACATCTGCAATAGTGAAGGTCCACAGGATTATGAAAGAAAATAAACAGCTTGAAGTTTCATATAAAGAGCTCATTAACCAAAGATGTGTTGAATTGGCCTGGATTGCCCAGACCTCAACCCTCCATCTAATTTCACTCGCATGAAAAGCCCATTCAAGCTGATGAGGTTATTCAAATAATCAAGTGCATTTATTTGTTTATATGTGAAACACAGATCTGCATGTATGGAAAAATGAGAAAAACATTTAAATACCTAGAGAGAGAAAAAAAATAGAACAAATAAATATACAAATATTTGTTTCTAAATATAAATATTTATGCAAATATGTTCATAAACATTTTATTGTATTTGTAAACAAATATAAATGCCACATTTTCTCCAAAACCCAGGAATAAAGAAAGTCAAAACAACATTCCAGCTATACATGTAAGCTCTCAGTGCTCAAATTCCAGATCCAAGATATCCTTTTTTCTTTGTGCCTTTGGAAAATAGGCTTTGCAGTGTGACTTCAAAATCAGTCAAGCTAGGCTATTTTGGATCAAGGAGACGATTGAAATCGAAAGTTCAGGATTCCTTAGGGAGATGATCCTGCCAGCAACCTTCTCTTCCACATAAAGATACTGTTTTACTAGATTGCAACAGAATGCTTTTCTACTGTTTCTGATCTTAAAAAAGAAAAGAAGCCCCCCTCTACTCTCAAAACAAGAGTGAAGAGGAACAGCACTGAGCAGGTCTGATGATTCAACCAGTAGAGGGCAGTGGAATTTTAGAGGAAAGTTGTCGACAATTAATGTCATATAAGGAAACACTTGAAGTGGTAAAATCATCAATTTATATTGTTATTTGAACTTATTTATCCAGTTCAGAAGATATAAACACGATACAACGCAAAGGATAAATGAAGAAAAAAGAACAGATTACTTCAGAATTTCTAAAATCTGAGTTTCATGGTGTGCTGTCAGGACAAAATAATAATTATTTTAAAGTAATTAAAATAACTAACAAAAATTTTAAAATTATTGCAAAATTTTATATCATTTTAAATTATTGAAATACGCTGCTTTGAAGTATCCTATTGAAACCATCACAACTATTTCTCAGGAGTAAAAGGACTATAGATAACTTTTTAATTTAAAAAGAGAGAAAACATTTTAAAAAAAGAAGTCAACAAAGCTGATTTTTATAGACATATCCATCTTCACTTGTGCTAAGTTGAGCAGCAAACTGTTTCTAGCCCACAAGAACAAGAAGGTTAAACAGGCTATGCAAATGAAACACAAGCAAACCACATACAGAAGACTTTTAATCTTGACAGCTCCCTGGTTACCAAAGTAGTATGAATGAAACAACTCTCACCTCATTACCAAGCAGAAAAAGCATAAAAGAGCTATACTTTTATGTGATTCAACACTAGTTAAGTTTGTCATTTGTGACCAAAAGTCTAGAGGAAATGCTCTGACCTTCTCACCTTTTCACTTAGCATATGGAAAAGGTGGAAGACAGGAGGTTCCTGTCCAAGCTCAGGCTAGGACCTCATAGCCTGAAATTGCCCTATGGCGTGAAGCTTTTTTGGGTCTCACCTCAGAAGACACAGGGCGTCCACTGGGGCACACCACAATTTCCCACACATCTGTGTGGGACACTTTAGGCAACGAACCGTTGCTCTCCAGAAGGACTTGGGCAGGACTTTGTCCCTGTGGGGGGATGGCGGTGACACCGAACGAACGGTGGCAGGACATTACCTGCTGGGTTGCGTCGCCCTCACTGGAGCACGCTCCGGACTTGCCCTGACAGCTCGAAAGATCGTACCGGGGCAGGCTGCCCCGTTCCCGGACGGGCTGCGGCAACCGCCCGACCGGCGCAGGGGCCTGGGACTTGTTGCCCCCACAGACACCGGCGCGGTCAGTCAGGTGGGAAGCCGGAGGGGGGGGGGGGAAGAGGCGCACACTGCAGTGCCTCCCACCCCCTCCCCGCATCTCAGCCGGAGCAGAGGGACTCAGACCCGCACCACACCGCCTCAGCCCTTCCGCAGCCCCGGCCCCACCCCGGGCGAAGCTCCCCGGCCTGCCCCGGCCCCGGCGCCGCTCACCTGCCGCCGCCTCCGCCGCCTCCTCTCGAGGATGCTCTGGCAGCTGGTGCTCTCGCCTCACCTGTAACGGTCCTAACGGCCGCCAGGGGGCTGCCGCAGAGCACGCCGGGTAGCGTAGTTCTCCCCTCAGCCCCGAGGGACTGCCAATCCCGTGAGCCTCCGCGCGGCCCACACCGCCCTCCGGCGGCGCGGAGCCTGTCGGGAGCTGTAGTTCCTGCGGGGCAAAGAGCGCGAGGGAGCGCTGGCGGCGGCGGCCCTTAGCGAAACTACAACGACCGTGGGGCGCTTCGCGGGGGGGAGGAGGGGGGGCGCGAAGGTTGGGGCGCGTTAGCGGCGGGTCCCCCGCTGCCGCGCTGAATCCACAGGCGGGCGAAGCCGGTCATGGCGCCGCCGCCGGCCTCGGAGGGCCCCGAGGCGCCGCCACTGCAGTACAGCCTGCTGCTGGAGCACCTGGTGGGCGAGCGGCGGCGGCCCCGCGCCTGGGACCCCGCCGCCCTGGGCGGCATCCCCAGCCCGCCCAAGAGCGAGGAGCAGAAGATGGTGGAGCGGGCCATGGAGAGCTGCGCCTTCAAGGCGGCGCTGGCCTGCGTGGGAGGTGCGGGCAGGGCCGGGGCCGGCGAGGCAGCTGCCGCGCGGGGCGCCCCGCGGCCTGCTCCCCCGCGCTCCTTGAGGGAGAGCCGGGCCTGAGCTGCCCCGACCCCCGGGAGAGGCGGGGGGGGGAGGAACCTGCTCTGGCGTCGCTCGTTTTACACCTTCTGTCCTCCGCAGGGTTTGTTCTGGGGGGCGCGTTCGGCGTGTTCACAGCGGGCATCGACACCAACGTCGGGTTCGACCCCAAGGACCCCTACCGCACCCCGACTGCAAAGGAGGTCCTCAAGGACATGGGGCAGCGAGGCATATCCTATGCGAAGAACTTTGCCATTGTGGGCGCCATGTTCTCTTGCACCGAGTGTCTGGTAGAGTCTGTGAGTAACGATTTCCTCAGCGTTATAAAGCGTTGTCTTGTATGTAGATCTAAATAAATATGTGTTTCCCATTAAAGGGAGGGGGGTGCAGACAGGCATAGGCTAAAGTCTGTTCTGCTTCTTGGCCCACAAAGCTTTTCAGCTTTGAGCAGCGACTTCAGAACTGCTGTTCTCTGTAGTGGAATAAGCACGAGTTCATTGTGCTCCAGGTCCACATGATAATGAAGTGCTTGTCAGTTCAGGGCCTGAATGTATGGGCAAGTAAACAATACTGTTGAAACCCCAACTACAATTACTTGTTATTACTTTAAAACATCAGTCTGTGACTTGCAACCTGGTAATTTGAACCTATAAAAATTCCAGATGCAGAAGGGATCCTTTGATGGAAATTCTTTAGTAACAGGCCTTTTTTCATCCAGCCCCTAAAGCAAAAAATGACTTTGTGCAGCTCATTGGTAAATCTCTCAGCCATTTACTTAAATAGGAAAACTAGCCTGTTTTAAATTTTAGTGCTGCCTTTTAATTGAAAGGCACAATTATTTCTTAGCTCATCTAGAAGAAAAGTGCATTCACTTGCACAATGGAGCAGTACATAGAGATCTTTCTGCACCAGTGAAAAATTAGTATGTTCTAGCTATGGAAATTTGTCTTCATCAGCAGAGTGCAACAGCCTGTGCTTGTGCTCAGAAATGAGCTGGCTATGTGGACAGGCTCAGTGTTGCACTTGTTGGATTGTTGTGCCTTTAAAAGTCTCTGAGCTGGCACCACTTCACAATGCTGTGTTCTGGGGGCTGTGTCAGATCACCTGAGAATCTTTGCCATAACACTGCATTGCACCATATGGCTATGACTTACCTCTCCTAGTGACCTGTTTCTTCCCCTCCTTCCGCCCCCAGAATTCTTAGATTTGAAAGTGCAGGGGGCCATCTGCTGAGAACAGAGGGGAAAACATCTTCAGCTCAGAAGAAACTAGAAGGACATTTTAATATCTGTTGGCATTAGCATGGATACTGAGTGTTCGTTCCATATTTGCTTTTTGACTCTGATTTTTAATTCCACAGTATCGTGGAAAGTCGGACTGGAAGAATAGCGTTATTAGTGGCTGCATCACAGGAGGAGCAATCGGCTTCAGAGGTTGGTAGTGCCTGCTGTGAGGGGCTTCTGTGATGAGTCCATAATTTGATTAAGTAGCAAGCAGTGTTTTTAAGGCAATGCACAAATCTCTTTGCATGGGATTATGATGATGTGTGAGTGAGTACTCCAAACTGGCAGAACTGCTATCTCCATCACTTTCCTGTCAGCTTGAAAGATTTGTGTGGGTAGGGAAGGCTGGTTGTACAGGACAGTGAGATATGAGAAAATTTAACACAAGTGACTTGAAAGTTAATCAGAAAATGCTCTTTGCTATCTGCAGTCTTCTATGGTGTTACAGTGAGTGAGCCAAAAATACATAGTGAACAACTCACTGATGTTTTAGCTTTTGTGCTAACAGAGCTCTGCTTTATATATAGTATTTCATTGTCAGGAACTCTGTTAGCTTCAACAGTGTGCAAAATGCTACCCTCCCTGCCCTGAGATCAAATCAAACAGGCAATTCTACCTGACTGTACAAAAGCAGGAAACACTGGGATTTTATAGTCCATCAGTCCCTAGTAGGGACCTTGCTGGCAAGCCTTAAGGGAAAAGACAGCTGGAGAGAATCTGCAAGTAGGAAGAGGGCTGCTCTGCTCATCAGAAAAATTAAACTTCTTTCATCTCTCCTTTAAAAAACAAACAAATAAAAAAGCTGTCCAAAGAACATAAAAGAAAGAGCTATTTGAAAATCCTATTTGAGCTTGTTACGCTATCCTGGACTTATTCCTCCTAGAGCTTTTAAAGCAGCAGTTGCTCTTCCTGTCCATCTATTGTCCAGCAACAAAGATGTTTGCAGCGCTCTGATCAGAGTGCATTGAAGTTAGCCAGAAGCACTGGAGTTTTCTCTTCTAGCCTTTGGGTGGAGACTGGGAAACACAGAGGCTAATCAATGTGTCGAGCTAGTCGAGCCCTGGGAATGCAAGTCGAGTATGTGCCAGGTTACCCCCATCCACTTGGGCAGGAGCAATGACAGCTTTCCCTGGTAGAGGACTATGAGGTTTCTGCAGCTGTAAGCTCTTCAAGACAGCAGTGGAGGCTAGTTACTGGGAGGAAAAAATCTTTCCTATTTTTTTTCTCATTCGTTCTAATCCCTCTTGCATTGCAGCTGGTTTGAAGGCAGGGGTTATCGGATGTGGTGGATTTGCTGCGTTCTCTGCAGCAATTGATTACTATCTACGGTAACAGCAAGATCCCACAGGGCAAGTTTCCTCTACATCACAGCAGAGGAACCATCAGGCGTACCTTTCCACTGCCTTTTGAGTCCTGATCAGTGCAAGCTGGAGGGCACTGGCAGCTCTTCCTGAATGACTAACAATAATCTGGCTCTGAGCCCTGGCGTGCTGCTTCAGGCGGAGTTGCAGGAATATGCGAGGATGGAGCGAGCCAGACACAGTGAGCAGTATCACCAGTATGGATCAGCTGACTGTCGGTTTCCAGGAATCAAGCCTGGAGCTTTCTAGATCCTTTGGGTCTGATTTTAATTAAATCTGTTGCTAGCATCGAAAGAGGCAGGAGGACAGTCTTTGTAAAGAAATGCACTGGTTTAGGTTACTGTGTATTTGAACATGCTGCAAGTATTTAACAGTTACCACTTTGCTGCTTGCTACTCTGTTGGGGAGAAGTAAGATCCTGTGGAGAAATACTTTGTTCCAGGCTTTTCTTAAAATATCAACTGAAGACAAACCGCCATCTGCACAACTTGTCTTATTTCAAGTACAGAGATGAGAGCCAGATTTCTTTACTATGTTTTAAATGGAAAAGCAAAAAGGAATTCTTAGCCTTAGAACTGTGTGGTTACTGGCAGATGAACAAAACAGTTTAAGGGGGGAACGGAAAAGAGGTAGTTGCAGAAGTATAATTCTCTATAGCCACTTGGCTAGCCTGACTTAACCTCGCTGTGGGAGTACAAATAATCTTGCTACTGCTTTAACTGCTACAGGCTCACACCATTAGTTCCAGCAGCTTGATGGCTAGACTAGAAAGCAGAGTTTTAAGAGTAAATCACTGTTGGACCGATAGAGGCATTCACTTAGCACACAGACTGTTTCCCATGATGTTTTTGCACCACCCCTGAGTGCCCCAGTGTTACTCTGGGGAAATCAGTCATTTCTGCTGTATTTCTGCAAATCATTGATATTGAAGTCAAAACACCTGTTTGTGAGCTCAGGGAACTGCTCCCTTTTTGATCTGCACTCGTGTTAGGTATCTTGCTGTTATAACCAAACGCTAGAAACACTGTTGCCAGACCTCAGGGGATGACTTTTAAACTCAGAATTGTTTAGAATAGTTTTAACCTTCCTTAAGCCACTCTACAAAGGCGAATACCTACCATTGTGTTCTAGAGGCATTGGGATTTCAGATTCAGTGTACTCCTCTATTGAGGGTTCCCTCACCACTTCCCATTCTGCACATCCATGTTTTGACATCCCAGAACAGCAACAGCACTTGCCTTACCTTGGAAGAGCAATACAAGCAGAGTAGTTTGGCTGTTAAGGTGGTCAGTTTGGAGACATATTGTTTCCCATGCCCAATTAGGCAGCACCATGTGATCTATCAGCTGAGGTTTCTCAATTGCCAGCTCTCCTTTGCTGCACCTGTCCAGTATCCTCAGGCCAGAAGCTGTGCAGGTCAGCTGAATTTGAAGCTTGAGTAATTCTGGACTGATTAAACAAGCTAGCTCCAGACAGTCCAGGTTTTAGCTCCAGACAGTCCAGGTTTTTGCTCCAGAATGTACTGAAGTGCAAGGCTGTAGCCCAAAGCATAAGATCTCAGTACCTGAAGGGAGGGTGTCAAGGGGACAGGGACAAACTCTTTTCAGTTGTCCCGTGTGACAGGACAAGAGGCAATGGGCAGAAATTGAAGCACAGGAAGTTCTGCCTGAACATGAGGGGGAATTTCTTCCCTGTGAGAGTGACGGAGCGCTGGACCAGGTTGCCCAGAGAGGTTGTGGAGTCTCCTTGTCTGGAGATACTCAAGGCCTGCCTGGATGCAACCCTGGCTAACATGCTCTAGGTGACCCTGCTGAGCAGGGAGGTTGGACTAGATGATCTCCAGAGGTTCCTTCCAACCTTACTGATTCTATGATCTCTCTTAAAAGATTACCTGGCACAATGCCTGTGTTTGTACCACTGTCTCAAAACACATAGCAGAATTTCCATGTCGAGGGAGAAGCTACGATGCTACGGTGTTCAGTTAGTGCAGAGCGCAACACCACAGGGCTCTTTTGTGCAAATGTTGGGGCTTTGCATTTTTATTAACTTTTTTTCCTCACGTGGTTTACAGCCATTTAAAGTTTATAATCTACAGAAATTGAAACAGAACACAAACAAAAATATATCCTTAACAACTTTTAAAAGTCAAATATTAATTAACAGTTCTATTCTACCTGTAGCTGCAAGAGTCCATCCCCCCTTCTTTCCTTTCTGTAGGGACAAACAAAAGCCAGTCACTGGGACGGCCGCAGCCTGTTGTGCCAAGGCTGTGTGGACCAGGCCTCCAGCCACTGACGTGCAGGGGGGAAACTGGCTGTAGAGAGTCTCCATCTGGAACGACACTATCGTGGACAGAGACTTGGATACGTGTAACAAATCAGACACACACAGGGATCCCTTGTGCAGTCAGATCTAAAACTGAGCCTCCTTACTGGGTCCAGGGCCAAGAAAGACACTCGGTTATTTTCTACAATGCTGTTTCCCTTCTGTTTAGCTGGTAGTCACGAGGAGTGGGGTCTGGAGTGTGAGCCCTTTAGAAGGGGACCAAAAGGCCTCCCCTCCTTTAGTTGCGTTGCTGGTGCAGGGCTGGCAGGTGCCACCTTTGCTGGGGAGGTGGGCTTGGGACACACCTGGTGCATCGGTGGAACACGATGGGCTCTACCTGGAACAGTCTGTTAGTCAGATGAGTAAAGGCAACACCACTGCAAGCAGGGATACGCTTGGCCACTTCTGGTCCATCTCCCTTTGGCACAGGAGAGTGCAGGGCCAAGACAACTGAGGAGGGGGCTTTCCCCACAAGAACACAGACTCGTCTCACAGAGCGAAAGGATTTGTGTCCCAACAGGTACCAGCACCTACCTGTAAGCATGGGAGGGTGGGGAGATACTGGGAGCCAAGCGCACAGGCAGCCAGAGCAGATCCCGGTGGCCAGTGCGTGCAAGCTGCTGTACTGCCTTGGGACATGGCTTGACAGCTCCAGCCATCAGCCTTTGGGTCAAGACCTGGCGCTGTAAATTAAAAATGGAACTGACCCAGCTGGGCATACCTGACCCAGCAGCGATCGCTTTGTGAGAAAGAGCAAAAGAACCACTTCTGCCTTCAGTGCTGAGGGCCAAGGCAAACAGAGCCTCCAAAGGCTTTCCCTCCTCTGGGCCTCCTGAACTGGTGCTCGGGCTGGGTCGCTGGCCAGCTGGAGCACAAATAGCATTTGCCTCTGGCAGCCTAGCTAGCACTGAGGCAGAGCCGGTTGTTTCCATTTGCCTGGTGCTCAGGGCAACAGGGAACAGCCAAGGAGGGTAAAGAAACTCCCTTTCCGGTGGCCACGGCAGGCCACTCCACTGGGTTGCAACAAGAAGCTGCAGCAGGTTTGGTGGCCAGGAGTCTGTAACCCTTTTGGCAGTGCTCAGCTGGAGAGCGGCCTGTGCAGACAGCTAAGGCAGAGATGCGGACGTACAGAAATGGCGGGGACGCATCCTCTTGCTTGGCAAGAGCAAGGCCTAAACCCCATTCCTTTCCTCACTAGGGCCTGTTGAAGAAATTTTTAACCTTCGTGGCCTGATGGTCATAGGCTAGAACACAGGTCTGGGGTCAGCCTAGGGCCAGAAGGAGCAGATCCAGCCCTGCTGGCCTTCCCTTGAGCCTGCTATGGTTCGGGACCAACACAGCACCTCTCATTCCAGCCTTGGAATAGCAGGTTAACCCAAAACGCTGCTCAGGAGACAAGAAACAGCGAGGGGAAGTAACCACCATGCTACACACGCACAGGCAAAGCACACGCAAGGGCTATAGAGGAACTTGCCTGAAAGCACCCGGAAGAGACGTGGTGAGGAAGATGCAGTACCCTACTCCTGTGCCCTCACAGTCGTAGGTTTGCTCAGGGCAGAGCAGGGTCCAGGCACAGGGTCCAACATTTGCGCAGGCAGCAAGCCAAAAGGGAGCTGGCCGTCACTGTCACCAGGGAGCTCCCAGCCTCTGAAGCGAGCCGGTGCTGCACATGCAGGCATGGGGCAGGCGAGCTGGGCAGAGAAACAGGCACTCGTGGGACGCTGCAGTCTTCGAGCTGGGCAAGACGTGAGGACGCTTGGTTGTAGTTAGAGGGCAGAAAGGAATCCAGGAGAAAACGAGCCAAGGGGGAAGCCTGTGTCCACAGCCCTTGTCAGTCACTACCTCTTCGGTTGAACAAATATACATAAAAAACAATTCCTGAACACAAGAAGGGACATAAGACAACTACTTTACAGACGGGCACGGCGCCTGGGGCAAGACCAGGCCACTGGTACGAGATTGTACAGGAGCTGCAGGCGGCACCATCCTGGTCCAGGCTGTTCTCCCTGGGAGGCAGCGATCCAGTCCATGTCCCCCAGCAGGGAGGCTGGGAGTGTTCGCAGCTGGTGCCTCCCCCCTGCAGGCTACACGTCCGTGGAGAAGTAAAGTGTGTTGCGCTTCAGCTCAGTGAAGGAGATGGGAGGATGCTGCAGGTAGTAGAGGAGGACCTGGACCTGTGGGAGGCGAACGGAGCGTGTTTGGAAAGAGCTGGAAAGAGGCAGAGCTGCCAGGTCCCAGTTTGTCTCTGCACTGACATTTCCAGCAGAGAAGGATAAATCTACCCAGACAGGCAGGTAAAACCCTCCTCTCCGGCCTCCCTCCGCTTCCCGTGAGTGTCCGGAGGGCCTGGGCTAGCGCAACCCCAGCGAGACCTGTGAGCCCGCAGCAGTGCTGCGGCCGCAAGCTCGTGCTCTGCTCTGAGTTGCAGAGTCCCCGCGTTTCCAGGCCTCTGCATGGGGACAGACCTCCACAGCGAGGGCTGTCCGGAGGCAGGGCCAGCCTCTGCAGCCGCGGCCGCGCACGTTGCTGGCAGCCACAGCGCCGGCATGGGGCTGGCGATGGGCCGGTGAGCAAGTGGGGAGGACAAGGCCACATCGCAGCGCTGCCCCAAGCTTTGTGTCAGCCGCAGGGGACACTTCCCTCCTCGCCTTGGGACCACGGACACGTGTCAGCGAGCGGCCAGGGCAGGGCAGCGCCGGCGGGGGCCGCGTCCCAGCACGGCCAGCACACCCTGCACAGCCTTACCTGGGCCATCACGTCATGCGACCAGATGTCAGAGGCCAGGGTGAGGTGTCCTTTGCTCTCCCCCTCTGAAGGTCTCAGCAATGTTGGCCCAAAGACTGTGGCCAAGTTGTGGAGTGACATTTTATTGATGGGCTCCTTTTCAGCTACCCTGCAGGATGGGGAGAGAGGGCAAGTGTCAGACCCTAATATTTTTCTCCCAGAGCAATGCAGCCATGGGGCAACCGGGGCGGGGGGACAAGTGCTCCTCTCCCTTCCGGCTTCCAGCCCCTGCGGGGCAGCTGCTGCTTGCAGCTGCCCTTCACGCCCCCCCTTCCCCCCCCCCCCCCCGCAAAACCAGGGGCAGGGCAGGCAGCTCTGCCCCCCACCCGGCCTCCGCTGGAGCCGGCCGGGCCTGGCCGCGAGCCCCGGCTGTGATGTGGCAGTGACCAAGCCCTCGCTTGCTGATGTGCTGCCGAGCCTCCGCCCTCCCCGAGCCCCCGAAGGGTACGGGGAGCTCTGCATCAGCCCGGGCCTCTCGGCACCGACTCCCCCAAGACGCTCCCAGCCCCTCCAGCCCCGCTGGACCGCAGCCAGCCCTCACCAAGGGAACCGGGGCCACAACATTGCCATGTTAGGAGACAGCTGTGCTCCCCCGGCACAGGCTGCACCGCTGAGCCCCGGCCAGGGGAGCAGATGTGGGAACTGGCTGTGCCCGGTTCTCAGGATGGAAACTGAACGGATTTTCCTCCTCCACCCCCGGCAGCAATCACTTTTTCTGTTTGATTTTAGCCAAACCAGAGAAAAACGTTTCATGATGCAAGTAACATGAGCCACGAGCGCCGTTCCCAAACTCGAGGCAAGCTCTCTGGCCAGGTCCTGCCTGCGGGACCACAGCCCTGTGACAGCCCTGTGCCCTCTGCAGGGTTTGGGGTTCCAGAACTGCCCTTGCCCAGGCTCGGATGGACTCTCCCAGCTGCAGATGGACCCAGGCTCAGCCAAGGTGAAGCAGGTATGGGAGCACAATTAGGGATACAGCCACTGGGACCACTTGGCAAGCCACATATTGCTGCATTTGTCCCAGCACCAGCAGCTCCGTGCAGCACGGGGGCATCACCACAGAGCTGGAGAGTTCCCAGGGCTCAGCCACATGCTGCAGGCAAGTTACAGGAATTACTGCAGCTTGTTTTGCAGGGGCGTGAGTGGTGGGAAGGGACATGACATTCAGTTTTCCTGCTAAGAGTGACATTGCGCAGCCCCGAACGGACACCTCCTCCCGCACCGAGGCCAGCCGGTCCCTATGGAGAGCTCATCTGACCAGCTGCACAGCTGGGCTGAGGCGGCCAAGAGCTGCGTCTTGCCCAAGGATGTGCGCTGCCTGCGGAACAGGCCTGCACGAGCGCCCCTGCTCAGCCGCACTGCGGGCTCCCCGCTGGCACCGTCAGCAGTGGGGCTGCTCTGTGGGGCCTCGCTACGCAGAACTGCCCCAGGATCCCTCCAGGATCCCACAGGGCCCATGGAGAGGAGCCGCAGGAAGCCCAAGGAGAACATCAACATCAGCCAAAGGGGCTCACAGTATCTGAGCCCAAACAAACTGCAGCCCACGAGGCCTGGCCACCGCTCCCCACGAACGCACCAGAGCCCAGGGCGATGGGGCTGGGCACACATCTAGTCTGTACCCAGCCAGCACCAAAGCGCCCCAGAGCAGACTCTGCAGGGCCACACCGCAGCCCCCCAGCATATCCTAGGCCTGGCAGTTCCCCGCCCTCACCCTGGCTGCCCCACAGCACTGTCCCAGGCCTTGCACCTCTCGGAGGGGCTGGCAAAGGGCCACGCTGCAGCCTACCCAAAGCAGCTGCTGCCGCCGGCGGTGCCGCCCGCCCGGAGCCCCATGCTGCACCTGCACGGTACCATCTGCTCCGTCAGGGAGCAGCCCGCAGCCACCGCGCAGCCCGCGGGACACAGACAGGGGCTCGAACTCTGCTCTTTTCCCCAGGCCCACGGAGAGGCAGGGAGAGGGGCCTGTCCTGCACGCATCCCGCCTGTGCTGGGCAGGCCCTGGGAGCCACCGCTTGCTCTGCTCAGCGGGCCGAGCTGTTACCTTTTCAAGTGCTCCAGCAGGAAGAGGAAAGTGATGAGATTGGGGTCAGGTAGTGAGCGGAGAAGGTGCATCATGCAGTTCTCCTTGGCAGCAGGATCCGAGAGGGCTGGCGACAAGGAGAGAAAGCTCAGAATGGGTTGCCAAAACCCTACGTCTTGGGTCACTAGAGCACTGAACAGGCGCACGCAAGCAGCTGGATGTCGCGGGGCAGGGTGGAATACCAGCAAGTCTCGCACTAGACCCACTGCCAGGAGAGGTCCGAGGGTGCTCCAAGGGGTGCCTAGCCTCCAGCAACGGCACTGGCAAGGGTGCCTGTCCCAGGCAGGCAGCTGGCACCTCCGAAGCAGCGGGACTGGACTCCTCTCTGCAGCCAGCCCTGAACTGCAGGGCTGTGCCTGGACCCCGGAGCTGCATCATGATCCCGGGGCCAAGGGCAGCCGGGACGCTGCTCAGCAGCCCGCCAAGCCTAGGCCATGCAGGGAAGGACTCTGGGGAGTCTCCAGCCTCAGGGCAGGTGATGCCAAACAGAGCTGTGCTTGGGGACCCAACCCCTGCTCATCCCCAAACACTTACCAATCCCCTCCATGAACGCGGGGTAGAGCCTGTCAGTGAGGAGAGGCTCGGGCAGCTCACGAAAGTACAGCTTCAGCGTGCCAGCTATGGCATTGATGTCCATGTCACTCAGCATCACAAGGATGTCCTTGTTATCTGTCCAGAGAGCACCCACGCGTGACACCTTTGCCTCTGCTCTCAGACACCTGCATCACCCCAGCTGACTGAGCTGGAGGAGCAGGGACAGGGCTGCAGACCCGGCTGCGCTGCCACCTGCTCGGGGCTGGCACTCAGAGACACACCAAGAGCCCCCTGGGCTTGCTGAGCCCCAGGAACAGGGACGCGCGGGCTAACGTAAGCATTAACCCAGCTCCTGCCCGCAGCAGCGAGCGGCACTTAGCCTCGCTGTGCACGGGAACCGCTGAGCGGCTCCGACCTGCCCCGGCAATGGCACGCGGAACAATTTGCAAATCCATTTGCAACGTTTCCCTGACTCAGTGTCTCCCGCGGAGCCAGCCAGGCACAGAGGCAGATCAGAGAGGGCAACACACAAATGCTACTGAAAACAGGTCAGGGCAGAGCAAGGCTGCCGGGATCCCTCGCGGGGGCTGGCAGGGCTGGCATGGCCGCCCTTGCGCTGGCGGCGATTCCAGCGGCCTCAGCCCGGACGCCCGGACGCAGCCTCTCAGCGCTTGCTCTTCCAGCTGCAACTTCCTCCTCGTACCTAAGGCCCTTGCCGGGCACGCCTGCACGCTTGGCACAAGTGCCGCGCCAGCCCCCCAGCTTGCGGGGCCAGATGTCACAGGAAGCAGCTGGAGGGGAGCCAGCAGGGCTCCCGACACGGGGCTCGGCGCAGGCTCGGCCTGGGGTGCCCAGCCAACGCGGTCCCTCGCCCTCAGAAACCACAGGCTTTCTGAAACGCTGCTTTAACCCCAAGCTCTGTCGAGCTCAACTGGTGAGCGACAGCCCTGGAGGCTCAGCAAAGCCTGCGAAGGCTCCCAGAGCGGCCGGATGAGCAGGGAAGAGACCCGCCAGGCCACTCACTTGCATCGAAGACTGCCTTCAAAGCCTGGATGTCTGTGGCGACCCCGGAGATCCTGTAGATGCCAACCTCCTCGATGCCCCTCTTCTCCACCTCCTCGACGCACTGGCGCACGATGTAAGGCACCTTGGAGCGCTCGCGCCTGGCTCAGAAAGCAGAGGCGTGAGCACAGGTGAACCCGCCGCGGCCAGCCCAGCCCTGCAGCCCCCGAGCCAGGCAAGACCCCCACGCGTGGTGGCAGGGACGGCGCGGGCGAGGGAACGGGTGGAGACGGGCCCAGCTGAGGCAGGGGACGCACGGTGAGCGTGGAGCGAGTCCCCAGGCCCCATGGCTCACAGCGACAGGAACAGGCCAGCCACCCCCCGGCCCAGACGTACTTCGTCACGACGCTGATTTTGACTCCGAAGACACCAGTCTGCTTTTTGGACGGGGTCCTCTTCAGGCTCATGTCCCTGCTTGTGAACTTCATGGAGAACTCCACCTTGATCTGCAGGAGACACAGGTGGGCCCCAGCCCACACCTCCGTGATGCATGAGCCCACAGTACGGCCCCCATGCGCCCTATGAGCCCCGCAGGCCCCAGCTGGTCACCCCCAAAAGGAAGGGGCCAGCCGCTCCCCTCCCGCTGCCATCACCAGGGGCTTTGGGGCTCCCCTCGGCCCCACTTACCCCGTTCATCTCAATCACGTCCATGTGCCAGTTCTTGGTCTGCACGGCCTGCGGGTCCAGCTGCAGGGAGAGAGGGCACGTGAGGATCCCCCCGCGCCGGCAGCCCCGCGCCGCCCCCGCTGCCTGCCCCAGCCCCACGTGCCCTGGGGCCTCTTCACCAGCCACTGAAGCCCTTGGCCTGCAGATGGTCTCGCGCACCGGGCACCCTGTCCCCCAGGGACACGGGGGGATGGAGCTCTCCTCTCCACCTGCCCCAGGGGGCAGCGCAAAGCCCCCCGCCGAGCCCCCGCGACACCACCGCCCAGTGCAGACCCGCGCAACGAGAAACTTCCAAGAATCACAACTATTTCTGGAGGCAGATTAATGAAACAGAACTAGGGCAGCATTTTCCATGCAGAAAAACAACATCTTCCGATAGCCAAGGCTATTTATAACCCCTGGGAATGACGGGCTCTGCTATTTCTGGCTTTCGGGCTAGCAGGGGACTCTGGTACGCTTCCCTCGGGCCCGGCCCGCCGCGGCCGCGGCTCTGGCGTTCCCAAGGCCCGGACACGTGCCGCAGCGAGCGCGGCGCGGCTGCAGCCGGAGGCCCGGCGCCCCCAGCCCAGCAGCCGGCCGGAGGGCGCACGGAGCTGCCCCAGCCCCCCGGCGACGTGGGGCCCTGCCCGGAGGTGACAGCAGCGGCTGCAGCCCCCAGAGGGGCCGGCAGCGGGGCTCAGCCCCCGGAGGGGCGATGAGCTCCAGCTGCGAGCGCTGCCGTGGCCCCAGGGGGAGGCAGGGAGCGGAGCCAGGGCGAGGGAGACCGCTTGTGCCGGGACGGCCGCGCGGCACCAGCTTTCCTTCCCGCGGGGACAGGGACGGGGGCACCGCAGCCACCGCACTGGCCTTCGCTCCAGCTGCCTTCTGGGGCTTTTGGTCCCCAGCTGGCGGCATCGATCCGTCCCCATCGATCCATGTAATGCACGGCACGGGCGGCGGGTGGGCGGCAGGGCAGAGCCCGGCACTAATGTGCCCTCCGGGAAGGGGAAGGGACAGGCTGGGCTGGGCTGCACTGCGCTGCGCTGGGGGGGCTCTGGGGGCTGCGCGCGGGGCTGCCAGGCGAGGCCTGCGCCAACCGCGGCGCGGCGGCGGGTCACTGCTCAAGGACGCGGGAGTTTCCCCCAGCAGCTGCTGGCTCAGGAGATGCTTGGCACGCGCAAAACACCACGGAGCGCCGCCGGCCCGGCCGCGGAGCTGCCCTCGCCCTGCCCCGGCGCCGGCCACCCCGCGGGGCTGCTCCGCCACGCGCAGGGGACCCTGCGGTCCCTCGCGCCCCACTCACGCACCGAGGCCCCGTGCTCCCGAGGGGAGGCTCCCAAGCCACCCTGGCCCCCCAGCACAGACCCGGTACTGAGCACCCCCTTGCTCAGCATCTCCCACGGAGGCAGGATAGGGCCCGCAGCAGCAAAGGGGAGAAGCAGCAAACGAGGATCCCAGCGATGGGGCCGCTGCCAGAGGACGGGGAGACGCCAGCAAACGGGCCCCGCGGCGGCCCCAAGCAGCGCCCGGGCCGGCCGGCCCACGGCAGCCAGCCCCGAGGCCGGACCCGCCGCGCGCCCGCGAGCCCCGGGCCTGGCCGGGCGGCGGCGAGCGCGAGCGGCCCCGGTGCCACGTGAACCGGCTGCGGCTTCCAGCGCGCGGCCCAGGAACGTCTCCTCGCGG
Source organism: Rhea pennata (assembly GCF_028389875.1). NCBI lineage: Eukaryota > Metazoa > Chordata > Aves > Rheiformes > Rheidae > Rhea > Rhea pennata. The sequence continues at coordinate 4,932,389 of NC_084682.1, forward strand.
ACCCCTCGCCGGCGCCCCAGCGCACCGGAGAGCCCAGGCGAGCCCTGCGGCGGTCGGGAACAGCGGCTGGGCAGAGGAGGAGGGGGAGGGGGAGGGAGAGGAAGGCTACAGCTGCCCTGGGCTCCTGGGGGGCCCTGCAGCATGTCTGGGCACAGGGATCACGAGGCTGCAGCCAGCCCGCAGCCAACTCTGGTCCTGCCGCTCCGAGTCCCCCGTGTCCCTCCCTCCCTCCCGGGCAGGGTCCCCCCCCCCCCGGCGTGCCGGCTGCTGCGGGGAACGCCAGGGCCCGCACGGCACGGCCGCAGCCTCCGCCCAGCACGACGACGACCGAGACCCTCCACGTGGGAGCACCCTGCTCCCAGTCCCAAGGTCCTGCCCCCGTCCGTGGCACCCTCCGCTTTTCCCTGTGCAGCCCGTTTACGGCACCGACAGCCTTGGGGGCGAGGAAGGGAGCGTGCCCAGCCCCGCGAGCCCCGGGAAGCTGCCCATCGTCACCCCAGCCAAGGGCAGCCCCGGGCCTCCCCACTCCGCAAGGTTAATCGGAAACAACGCACGCTTCTTCCCTGTCCCGTGGGACCCCGAGCTCCGCCAGCCCCGGCGCCTCGCACCTGGAAAGGGCTTAGCAGGACTCCGCGCAAAGCTTTAATAAAAGCCAGCTCGGCTGCCGCCAGCGCCGCAGACCGGCCTCCCGAGCACACGGTGTCCCTGCGGCTGCTCGCCCCGCCGTGGCCCCCGGCACCCGTGCCAGCGGCACGCGAGACGGCACAGTGACGTGCTGCTGTCACAGACCTGGCACCGTGTCGGTGCCCGGTGCATCCCCGCTGGAGCCGGGACAGCTGCCCAACCTCGTCCAGGCACAGACACGTATCAGCCCCTGCCCAGCAGCTCTGCACCGGATGCAGAACAAGGCGTTCAGAGGTGCTCCCAGGCCCCTGGGCTTCGCCAGCTTCGAACACCCACCTGTGCCAGGGCACACGTCTCGGCCGGGTGGCTGACCCTCTCCAGAGCTGCTCGCGCCTTCGTCTAAGCGGACTCTCAGCAATGGGACACCCGCGTCAGGCTGGCACCGAGACTGCTGCAACACAGCTCTCACCCACAGCAAGGTGAAACAGCCCCAGCCGCAGCCAGCGGCCCACAGACATTTGCAGTCATCCCATTTTGCCAAATTGTCCGCAGCTGTTTGCTTGCAGGACGAGGCCCCTTGGCCCTGCGGGGCCCAGGGCAGTGCATGAGCATCCCGGCAGCCCCGCAGAGCCTCCTGCGTCCCGGGCAGGCTCCGGCGGCAGCCTCCTCCCCGCCGCCCGGGCCTGCTGCTCGTCCCGTGCACAGCAGGACGCTGGACTCGAAGGAGACGAGGCTGCATACTTGGATTTTGTCCTCAAAGCACCTCCGGGCCGTGCGCTGCCGATACAGCCGCCGCGTGGGCGGCGGGAGCCACACTGTGCCGGGATAGGTACAGCCGCCGGCGGCTGCGCCGGGCCGGGGCCGAGCCGGGCTGCTGCGCCGCTGGCTCCCCGGGGCTCCCGGGAGAGGGGCTGGCAACGGCCTCGGCCGGCTCCAAACCCTCGTGGCGGCTCTGCAGAGTCCCGAGCAGTGGGACGCCGCGGCAGGGCAGGGGCTGCCAGGCCGGCACGTCCCTCCCTCCTGCCCATGAGGTCACCCAGCGCATCAGCCCTGGGGAGACGCCGGCATGAGCAAACCGGTGACTCAGCCGGCGAGACCGTCTCCGCTGGGGCAGACCCGCGCCCGGCCGGCCCCGCGTCACCCTGGCTGCCGCATCCCCGGGAGCTGCTGCAGTCACAGCGCCCCGTCCCGTCCCGTCCCATCAGCACGGCACCCACGGGCGCCCCAGCCAGGCCCTGCCCTGGCTGCACCCACACGTGCCCCTGCCCGCACCAGCTCCGGCGGGCCAGGGGGTGCCCCCCCCGCCACCGCGGCACCTTCGCTAGGGAACCAGGCGGTTGCTAAGCTGCTCCGCGCCGCGGGGGCAGAGCAGCCCCCGCAGCAGCCAACGACGCTGCCGGCAAAGCGCGGCCCCAAAGTAGCGGCGATTTGCGGCCCCGGCCGACAGCAAGCTGAGAAGCGGCACGCGCCCGCGGCACGCCGGAGCCCTGCCACGACCCACGCGCGGACCGAGCGGGGCCGCGGACGGCACCCGCAGGCGGGTGAAGCGCGTGGAGGGCTCAGCCATGTGCGGGGGCCGAGCGCCGGCGCCTCCCGCGCGGCCTCAGGGCCCCTCGGCTGGGCAGCAAATGGCTCGGCAGGGGAGCTGCTGGCGCGGGGCTGGGAGCACTCGCTGGAGAGCCACTGGGCTCCGCGGGTTGCGTTACAGCCGCTCGCACCCCGCAAAACAACCAGGGGCTGGTTCCCAGCCGGGAGAGGCCGCGGCTCCTTTGCGGGGTGGCTCGGGACCGCGCATTCCCCGCTCACCCATCCCACCCCCCCCCCCCCCCCGCCAGCAGCCGCGGGCAGGAATCATGGAGCCGAGGGAAACAAAAGCACCCCGGGGTTGGACCCGGCGGCACGGCAGCCAACGGGCGGCCCCGCGGCGCAGCCCTCGCCGCCCCTTAATCCCGGCTGCACAAAATCGAGGTTAATGCCGCTGCGTCACAGCCAGCCCTGCCGGCACCCAGGCGAGCGCTGCTGCCGAGCAAACCTCGGCCCCAGGGGGGCCCTCGGCTCCTGCCCGCGGCCCCGCTCCTCCCCGCGGCGGGAACCCCGGCAGCCCGGGTCCCCCGTGAGAGACGCCGGGAGCCTCGGGGCAGCCTGCGACGGCGCCTTCGCCTCGCTGCGCCCAGCCCCGCACCGTCTCCCCCCGCGGCCGCACAGCGCCCGCTAACGCAGCTGCCGCCCGGCTCCAGCCTGGCCCGGAGGAGCCCGCCGCGGACCAAGGGCGTCTGCAAAACAAGCAGCACCTATCGCCCATCTGGAGATGCGGCACGCGGGCACTGGGTGCTGCGGCTCCCCAGGGCCCGCGAGCAGCGCTGCGTCCCCGCAGCACAGCCAGCCGACGGCCGCGGCCGGGCAGGGGGCTCCCCGCCGGGCCCTGGGACGCGGCCGCGTCTCCTCCCCGCCGGCCCCGCGCCGCCAGGGCGCTGCACCCCGCGCCGCCGGCCCCGGGGCACCGGCCAGCCCCGCACAAAACCAGCCAGCCGCTCCGGGGGGCACGGCTGCCCCCGGCACGCAAAGGGGGAGAGCCCAGGAGAGGGGAAGAGACAACAAGCACCAGGGACAAACTACTCCTGAGAGCCGCGCAGCCGAGGCACCCCCATACCCAACTCGCCCCCTGCAAGCAAAGCCACCAGCCAAAATGCCACCGGGTAACGCAGCCCCCGCCGGTGCAGGGCCGCCCCCCGGCCGCCCGCTCCGTGCCCCCAGCCCCAGAGAGGCACCTTCTGCCGGAGCAGCTTGCTGCGCACCCTGCCCCAGAGGCGGGCGCCTGTGTTGGAGGGCCGCTTGCCGTCGGGCTCCTCGATCCGCTCCAGGCAGCCGCGCTCCAGCCGCTCGCACACCGAGCCGGGGCTGCAGTCCGGCTGCACCAGCACGTCCGTCATCGCGACCGCTTCGGGCTCCGGCGACGCCAGGCGGCAGGGATCCCCCGGCGGGGGCAGCGGGCGCGCGGCGGGGTGGACGGCCCCGGCTGGCTTAGGAGAGTGCCGGCATCCCCGCCGCGGCCGGCCGGAGGGGAGCTAGCGGCACCCGGGGCGGCTCATCCGGGAGAGGCGAGCGGCGCTCCGGCAGCGCGGCGGCGAGCAGGCAGGGCTCATCTTCCCGGGTGTGAGCCAGGCGGCTCGGCAGCCCCCAAAGCCTCCCTCCCCCTCCGAGGAAGTGACTCAAAGGCAGGGCCCCCCCCCTGTCCCCCCCCTCCCGCGTTTAACTCTCGCCGCGCCGCCCGCCGCGGCTGCTCGCCCGGGAGCCTCGGCCGGGCTGTTCAGCCCCGCGGCGGCCGGCCGCCGTTAACCGCTTCCCTGCTCGAGCGGGAGGCCTGGCCGTGCGGCAGCGGCCGAGGCTTCCCCGGCCCCCCGGGGCCTCGCCGGCCTTGCTGGCCGGGGCCAGGGCTCAGGGCCAGCCCTTCGGGGGCTCCTGCTGGGCCTGGGGGCAGGCTGGGGAGCGGGGTCCCCTCCGCATCTCCCCAGGCTGCCGCAGCCCTCGTCACCTCGGCTCCGGCAGAGCTGCCTGGGGCGCCGGGTGACCCTGCCTGCACCCCTGTCCCGGCACGGCTCTGCCCGCCCGCGGCGCTCCTGGCACCGGGATGGCGGTGAGATGCCACCAGGCGCAAGCTCAGAGACTCGCGCTGCCCCCATCCCCATCCAGGACTGAGCACCGGGCAGGATCTAGTCCTTGGCAGCCCAGGCCTGCGGCCCCTCGCAGGGCCAGGGAGGCGGCGGAGCCCTGACACCACAATCCTGCCCCCTCCAGAGCCTCTACCAGCCGGGCAGGGAGCCGTTCCCCGTGCCAGGCACCCATGGCCACGTCTCCTTCCCGTGCATCACATGGGGCTGCACAGCCGGGAAGGGGCTGCTCCATCCAGCCCCATGACGCCTCCTGCCAGAGACCCCATCCAGCACCGTCTCCTCGCCCACCCCAGGGCCCGGGGGCTGGACTGCTCTCTCCCCTCCGCACGTACTCGCGGGCTGCTCTGCACGACCCCGGCACCTACCTGCCGCTCACCGCGGCACCGGGCAGCCCTGCCCGCCCAGCCCTGGCAGCACCAAGCATGGCCGCCCGGCTGCGGCAGGCTCCGAGCTGGGCTTAGCCCCATCGTGCTGGGAACACGGAGCTGCTGCGCCTGCACCCCTGCGGCACAGCTACCCCCATGGCAGCCCGGCCTGGCCTTGGAGACGGCACGCAGAACGGGGTCAGCGCAAGCTCGGAGCGGCAGCGGAGCCATCCCCACGCACGGACGCACCTTCACCCGGGCCAGCCGGCGAGGCAGCAGGGCCCACGCGGCCCCATGGGCGTCCCGGCCGCGGCACGGGGCTCCCTCCGGCAGCCACGGAGATGCTTGGCACACCACAGACCCCTCCGGGGCTCGGTGCTGGGATCCTCGAGGTGACCCTGGGCAACGACTGCAGCACCATCCCCAACCACGTCCTCGATGTTGGCACAACGTGACCTGCCCGTGTCCCCTCCACACTCACGGGGCTTCCCCGCCGCTCCCCCGGGAGAGGCGCTGCGGCGTCCCCCTTGCACGCGACCCGCTCCCCTGCCCGGCATCCGACAGCTGAGGCCGAGGCTCAGGGAAGGTCCTGGGAGCAGCCAGCTGCTTCCCATTGCATCCCTCCTGCCCCCGAGCGACTGCGGGGCCGGGACAGGGACGCACGGCACGGCATGGGGAGGGCACTGGGAGCCAGGCTGCCGCGGCCTGGAGGTACGGAGCGAACGGGGCAGAGGCCAGCGCCTGCCTGGGCTCCGAGAGCGAAGGCTCAGAGGCCCCCAAACTCCCTCCAAGGGCCGGCGCTCCCTGCAAGCCCCAAACAGCCCCAGCCCTGTGCTCCCTCCACATGTCCATTGCTAGGGGGTAAGCGCTGGCTCTACCGGTGACATGAGGTCCCACGGCAGAGGGATGACCCGCCAGCGCCAGCCCCTGCCCCAAGCTCTGGCACCGGGTGACAGCGGGACGGTCTCGATCCTGCCCCACGAACACTGCTCCGTCCAGCCAGGCCCCCTCTGGAGCCAGCAGCGCTGGGGCCTCCTCGCTCCCGTTCTTCCTCCTCGACTTTTGCACGGCGGAAACAGGCTGTGCTGTCCCTGCCCCAACTCACGCGTCCCCCAGGGTGACTCATGTTTGTTGACACAGGCTATTTCCGAGAGTGAGAGCGCAGCTGAGCTGGCTCCCTGGGGGCGCTGAGGCCCTTCCCTGCCCCAGCCCTCCTGCGCATCGCAGCACCCAGTGCCACCCCTGTCCCCAAGGTGGGGGGCAGCAGGGCAATTTCTGCCAGGGACAAGCTGTTGGCAAAGCTGAGCCCCTGTCTCCCACCTCGCATGGACCTGTCCCCTCCATAGCGCCTTCCTCCCAGCAGTGACGTTTCATGCTCCTTCCTCCTCCCCCGGGACCTGCCCTCGGGCATTTTCCCACAGAACAGGCAGCTGTGCCGGGCCCTGTGAAGTGGGCTCGCGTGGAGGGACATGTCCCAGGAGCAACACCGTCACGGGTAGAGGAGCAAAGGCAGCCAGGCTGGAGGTCCCCCACCAAGGCACTACATGGGGCACCCCTGACCCAAACCATCTCCTGTTGCCCTGGGCCATCCCGCAGCCTGCCGAAGGTGGGACGCCACAGGGATGCAGGCCCCAAGGTCGTGCTGGCCCCCTCCTGCCCCGCCGACTTGCTCACCTGAGAGCATCTCAGGGCAGCCGAGGCCTCCATCCTCCCTGCCCAGCAACAGCCAATCCAAGGCAGCTCAGCCGTTGCCCTGGCAACACCGGTTGCCATAACAGCAGTGCTGATGGAGGTGCAGGCAAGGCAGATGGTGGCAGAGAGGGACAGCCGCGGCCGGCGGGGAGGGACGGCTGTGCTGCCATGGGGAGCGGGGCTGCACGCTCAGGGCCCCCTCTGGGGCGGGCAGCCGCCAGCATCGCGGCTGCTTCACCGGAGCCGGCCCCCCTCCCCGCGGCCTCCATCTGCCCGGCCATGCTGCAGCGCACCGGCAGGAAGGAAGCTCTCCCAGCCCGGCCCGTGCCAGCCTGCTCCTCTCCTGGTTCTCCGGCTGACGCGCATTCACTGAGACCGACACGGGAGCTGTGCCGGGGCCCGAGGCCGGATGCATGCTTGGGGGCAGCTGCCAGCTTTGCCGCCTCCCCAGGATCCTGTCTCGCTTTGTCCCACGTTCTGCTGGCATGATGCCCCAGCTCATCACTCACATCCCTGATGTCTATCCACCTCACTCCCTTCAAACCCGAGCCGAGACCCCCATGCTCTGCACCAAAGGCACAGCAGCCTGTTGGGCTTCTCCGATCCCAGACACAAGCTTGGAATGCCCCAGCACATACCTGGATCTGCCCCTTGCCCATGATCTTGTCCACGATTTCATTGTTGTCCTTGTTGAGCTTGGTCTTGTCGTAGCATTTCTCATAGCACAGGATCCGCAGGGACTGGGAGCCCTCCAGCTCAATCTCAAACTCCTGGGGAGCAGAGGGAGGGTGGCTCAGCCCCAGAACGACTTCAAAACTGGGGCTGGAAGGGAGAGGGAAGCACAGTCCTTTCCCTGTGTCCTGCTGCCTCCCCTCACCTCATTCCACTGCGGCTCAGTTGTGTCCCGGAAAACCCTGGTCTTGGCTTTGCTGACGAAGTAGCCGAAGGAGTCCACTTCCAGTGTGCAGTAAAGGTCTGGCAAAGAAGACACAGCTGAGTGCCTGAGTGACACCTCCCAGCGCTTGCACAGGGGACAGCAGCACTGAGCTCCCGGGACCCATTGGCTCCTGGGCCTTTCCCACGGGACTGCTGAGCACAGAGCAGGGCCCCATCTTGGAGCCAAGCCCACACAGGTCCCTCTGAGTGCTCCGAGCCAGTCTGGGCACCCTCACTTACTGGCAGACTGCTTGAAGCCCTTGGCAGAGTGGACGATGACATGCAGGAACCCGTAGAGCCCGGGGGACTCGTCGTCTGCAACGGAGGGAGCAGAAGAACATTATTAGGGTTCCAGATTCAATCTCCAATGCCCCTAGGACCAGGGCATCCCCAGGACAGACTTCCCCATTGCAAGCCCCAGCACAGACCACTGAGGTGCTGCGTGCCTGCAGTGACATTGCAGGGTCTCCAGCCCCTGTGGAGGGCTTCCCCAGAAGGCTGGGAAAGGACAAGTCTTCTGCTGTTGGACAGCTCTAGAGCACATTCCCAGTAGGACTGGCTGGTCTCACTCGGGGAACACCCTGGTCCTGCCCAGCCTGTGAAGACGTTGGAGGGACCCCAAAGCCAGCCGGGGAGCAGAGACCTCGGTGTGGCTGGGACACTACGCCCCTGTCCAACTCTGCCCCGCCAGTGCCACCTGGTGGGTGCATCTCCCCTGCACAGCCTGGACAGCCTGAGCAGAGCCCCCCATTCCAAGCAAGGGACCCTGCAGGCCCCAGGCCATGCTGCATGGGGACACTGTGCTCCCTAAGGAAGGAGAGGCAATTGCCTGGAGGGAAAGCGGGGCTTCCAGTCCAGTGGACACTCACCATCCTTATTACTGGTGACTGGGATGTTGTGGACAGTGCGTAGCTTGAAGCAGGATCCCGTGAGCACCTGCAGCTCCACTGAGCTCAGGACGAAGGCCTGGAGGTCTGGGAGAGGGCAGGTAGGGAGCCTCAGCAGGACGCAGCCAGCGCTGTCCCCAGGGGATCAGACTGCAGCAGGCTGCAATCCTGCAGGGCTCCCTGCGGCCCACAGGACCCAGGAGCTGTTATAGCTCCCACAGGGGCCAAGAGCCCCGAGGGGCCCTCTGCAGCCCAGGACTTACCCTTTTTCTGCAGTTTCTGAATGGCCTCCCTCCACTCAGACCTTTCATAGTCAGATGATAGCAGGAACAAGTAGCTCTGCAAGAGAGAGGGTGATGTACCAAGCCATACACACACAGGGCCGTGAACATCTTCTGCCCAGATGTGCCAGGGCGGAAGAAAATACAGCGCTGCTGGATGGTTGGGATGGAAGGTGTCTGTATGCTTGACCCTCCAGACTGCAGCTGAGAGGGGCAACACTTGTCTCTCTCTGGAGAGCACCGTGCAATATGGCCCCCTCCACTTCGCTCGCTGCCTCCAGCCTGCCCTCCTCACCTTGCCATTGCGGTTGTGGATGCGGAAGGGAATGGCAGGCGAGTTCAGAAGCAGCCAGAATTCATTCTCAAACATCTTCTTTTTGAGGCGTTCAATGGCCCGGCTCTGCCCCTTGTTGGCTTTCTGTAGGCAAGGAGAGGACAGAGGGTCTGAGTCAGCCAGGGACGCGTGGGCGAGACTCCCCAGGCACCCCCATTGTCCGTGTGTCCAGTCTCCAGGACGAGGTGTTGGCTGCCCACTGGTGACCCCACATGGGGGCAGATGGTCCAGCCCCATGGACATCCCAGCATATGGCCCACACCTGCACCGCTAGCCAGCTGAGTGGGCCCCATGACCTCACTGGCCCCCTGCACTCTTACCTCTTTCTGCACCTCGCTCTTGATGGCTGAGATTTTCATCTTCATGTCCTCCAGCTCGTGATCAGGGATGACATGGACCTGCGGGCAGTGCTCCGACTCCTCCGGTGATGGGAACACCAGATCAGCCAGGGGCACATACCACTTGCAGTCATACTGCTGGTGCTTCCTGCAGTTGAGAGTCAGGTGCTGAGCGATTCCTCCTGGCCCTTGACCAATTCTCACCGGCACATCTCCTGAAGACATCCTCTGTCCTGCTGGAGGATGGGGCATGCAGCACATCCACCCAAGCCCAGTGCCCTCCTTACCCCACTGCTGTCTTCTTCAGCTTGGCGCACAGCAGGACATCAGTGAAGAGGAAGACATGTCGCAGCTTCCGTGAGCCCTCCGACAGCTCCACCAAGAAGCCATCCTTGACCAGCTGCCGGGTCTGCAGGGAGGCAGGGCTGGTTTGAGAGCAGGCAGAGAGCGAAGGCCAACAAACCACAGGGGAGAGACACCTTCATTCCACTCCAGGCCTGGCCAACAGGCCAGGGACATGGGAAGATCCATGTCCCCTCGATGCCATTATGGTCCCTTGCTCTCACTAGGGTGCCAGAAAGAAGCAAGGACTAGGTGCAGCCCCAATCCTGCACCTTGGGGCTGTGTCAAGAGGCCCTCTCTCTACCTCGCAGACAAGCTCTGTGGGGTGGCTCAGAGCAGAAATACCAGCTGGGGGCTTGCAGAGAGCTTGACCATCACCCCGCGCCCAGGTACTGCCCTCCCTCCTGCCTCACCTCCCCCTTGGGGGTGGTGACTGCTGTCCTCCGTGGATCGATGTCCTCATTGATGCTGGAGAGGAAGTTCTGTGAGATGCGGAGGGCATCCTGGAGCAGCAGGTAGTCAGGGTGGTCAGCAGGGGTGTGCTTGAGGAGGTCCTGGAACAGGACAGCCACGGGTGAGCAACCAACAGTACTGTTCTCCTGCAGCACCCACTCTAGGGTGCTCCCAGAGGACCCCTGGCAGCAGTCCTTGGGACATGGGCAGCTCCTGGTGAAGAAGCTGCCAGGTGATTATCTCCCAGGAGCTATGGGACCCAACTGCAGCATGCCACAGGGATAGCAGAGCCACCAAGAGCTTGCTCCATGCCAGGAAGGGCCATTCCAGCCCCAATACCCACAGGAACACAGCCTCCATCAGCCATTTTGCTCCATGACATCTCAGTATCCTCCCTCCACTCCCCACCTTCAGGCTGGCATCACACTCACGTGCAGGACGAGGGTGCTCCGTGTCACTCGATCAATGGGTTTGTACAGCAGCGCTGTGGGGAGACACAAGGTGTCAGCACCCACCCACCTACCGGGGCCCAGCACCTCTTCCCCCATCCTGTCCCTGCCACAGGAGCCAGCACAGTATCCTGTAAAGGCTCCTGCTGGGCCCTGGGCCCTGTTGTGCTGGGGGCAGGATAAATGGCAGCCAGGCTGGACACTGGAGCAAGTAGCAAGGTGTAGATGGGATGGCTGGGCTTGGCGGCCCAGTGGCAGCAGCTGCCCGACGCACACTTTGATTTTGGGGCTGCACCCAAGCGGTCCCCCTCTCTAAGCAGAGCACATGAAGAGCTGGGCTCTGCTCCCCAAGCTTTTCCCAACACACAGGATGAGGCCACGGACGTGCTCAGGACCCTGACTGCCACCACAAGCCAGCTCTGTTCCTCCTGCACCCAAGCCCCAAACGACCCGCTGCCCCATTGCTCGTTTCGAAGGACACACGGTACGACACTGGCAGGATCCCACGTGGGAGCTGAGTACTGATACAGAGCCGAGCCCAGACCCGCTGGCAGGGACAGTCCTGCCCTGCTGCAAGGGCTGGTGGACACTGTGCCATGAGGGTCTCTGTCCTCTTTAATGGGAGGTCTCCACAGGTGGTGACAAGCAAAGACAACGGCTGTGTGTGCTTCCCGCAGTGCCCTGCTCCAGGCACATCCCCACACCAGCCAGATCTGCCCTTGCCCTGGGACCAGGCATGGTGGGGACACTGACCCAGCACTGTCCCAGCTGTGTCACCCTCATGGGCCCAAGGTGGGTGCTGAGTGCATGTGCTGGGCCAGTTTCTCTTCCTCTCTGCAGAGGCCGGTCACAGACTGCAAAGCAAGAGGGGCTCCACCATCATCATCATCATCATCGCTCCACCCTACTTCACCTGGGCCACGGGACATCCCTACCGCAACTGTGCCAACACATCTGAAAAAAGCAGCCAGTCTTGACTCAGGAGCTGCTGGCGCAATCCCTGCCAGCACATCTCTGCTGGCTAACGGCTCCCAGGCAGATGACTTCCCCGAGCGCTCAACGGGCCTCCGTACCCGGCCACCTTGCTGTGACGCAGCTGCCAAGCGGAAGAGCCATGCGCTGTCACCAGCAGCTGGGAGCTTTGGCAGTTTCCCTTTTCCCTCATGGGCATTGGTGGGTCCCGCACGGAGCCGCTCCAGCCCTGCTCTCGCTGCGGGGGCTCCCAGCATCTCCAGGAGATGCCCCTGGTGTCGCCCAGCCCGTCAGCAGCCCTGGCCCCAGCTGGCCCCGGGTGCAAGGGGAACTCGGTCCATCCCGCGGCAGCACGAAGCACAGCTAAAGACGCGGCCCCAGGGGTTGAAGCCTCGTCCCATCACCTCTGCCTGTGACTCCTCCCTGCATTTCCTCTGCTGCGCCTCCGTCACACCCCTCGTCCCCGCTTACAGAGGGGAGCAGAGCAGCTCTGTACAGGGAGGGGGTGCAGAACTGCCCCCTGCTCGGGATCGGGCTCACAGCACCTACCCCCTAGAGCGGGGGACACCAACACCCCTTTTTCTCCCATGGAAAGCCTGCCACAACCCTCCCAGTGGGGAACAGGCGCGGGGGACTCTTTAGAGGCTGGATCCTCTTGCTCCCCATCCCCTCTTTCGGAGGGCAAACCACGGAGCATGCACACAGAACCGGCTCCCAGGGCCCCGGGGCTGGCCGCTTGCACGCCTCTCTGGGCTATTTATACCCAGACAGATGCATCTGGATTTTCCCTTCGATTCAGATCACTTCCCCAAACTGAAGGGCCCAAGCGAGGACAGGCTTCAGGCAGGAGGAGAAGAGGGAAATGCACAGCCTCTCCCTACGCTCGCTATGAGTCACGGAGAGGGGGTCCTATTTCGTTTCCCTCCGAGGAGCTCGGTGGAGGCAGAGGGTGGTGTTGAGTTGCACCAGGCCACAAGAGAAGAAGCTTGTGTCCTAGCAAGCAGGGGGTCTGTTTGGGAAGAGAGATCCTGGGACCGGCCCCCAAACCACGGGTAATTCCCTGTGCCTGTTGGCAGGGAGAAAAGACACCGCAGAGCGAGCCAGGACACTGGTGGCACCCAGCAAGAGCACCGCTCCAGGCTGCCTCAGGGAGGGAGGCGTTCGGGGTATCCCCCCTTTTCATCCTGCCCCAGACCCACGGGACAGATGGAGCCTCCCACTGTCATCGTTAGGGATATATGCGAAGCACGCAGGAGCCCAACGTGTCCCCAGGAGGGGCCGGGCCAGGCCCCTCTCCGGCACAGTCCCCAGCAGCCAGGGACCTAGAGGCAGGTGGTGCGTGGCCGGGGCCGGCAGGCAGGCACGGCGACAGGGAGAAGGGTGTCACAGCCCGAAGATGCTCGCAGCCCCCGGCGAGCGCACGGGGACCCCTCCCGCGGCCTCCCCCACCGCCGGCCCTGCAGCTGAGCCTGGCGGAGCAGGTCCTCTCCCTGCCCGCCCTGGCCCGTCGCCTTCCTGCAGCTGGCTCCACCGCCGGCACGAGACCCTGCCCTGCGGGGAAGGCGAGCGCGTGGCCACATGTGCCGGAGCCAAGACGATTCAATAGAGCCGGGAACAAAGAAACTCCCAACTTCAGGCTGCAGAGCACGATGCAACCGGCAGCCCCCGCAAGGACAGCATGCCCTAGGCCAGCTCCCCTCCCCTTGCCCCGCGGCAGGGGGCCAAGCTGCCAAAAACGCTCCCCACCGGAGCCCCTGCTGGGAGCCTCCCCCCATGCAGCCCCCCGCCTCACCGTAGGTGCAGTTACAGCAGAGCCGGACGACGACAAGGATTTCCATGGCAGCCCCGTCTCCGCGCAGCCATCTCTGCCTCCCCTCGGCAGCTCAGCCCGGCTGCGGCATGGCATCAGCCCCTCAGCACGGCTCTCCGCGCAGCCCGCGCGCGGGGAGGAGGGGATGGGCCGGGGGTGGGGGGCTGCCGCACGCCCCCGGCATCCTAACGAGGTGCGTCCCCCCGCGCCGCCGCCGCCGCCGCGCACGGCAACACAAAGGGCTCCGCTCCCGCGAGCCGCTCGGTAATTCACGCGCTCCGGTCCCGCGCGGAGACAAAAGGCTGCATCCCCCTCCCCACGCCCGCCTGGCGCATTCCCTACCCTCCATGGTGACGGACGTGTGGCTCTCCTTCGAGTCCTTGGGGCCTTTCACCTTCAGCTCCTACGGAGGGAAAGGCCATGAGAGCAGCCCGCCGGGGGCTGGGGTCCGGGGAAGGTCATTGCTCAAGGTCACGGGGAACCCCCCCCACCCCAGTGCACCCAGAGATCTCCCACCAGCCCCAGCGGAGCGTCTCCTGGAGCGTCCCAACGCTGGTCCCGCTGAGCTGAACACAGATCTCGTGCTCCAGAGGGGTGGTAGGAAGTGGGGAACCAGGTCACGGCCACAGAAGCCCCCATTTCCTAGGGGAGCTCAGGGCAAGGCATGGAGGCGCAGCCGGGAGCCCGGAGGGAGAGGGGCGGCAGCTGACCAGCACCCAGCGCTGGAGGGAACGCAGCAGGCGCGCTCGCCGGGCCGGGACTGGGAGCTGTGCTGAGGCAGCCCGTGTGCGAAGACTCATCTCTGACGGTCTCCCAAACCCACTCGCAGCACCGCAGCAGTGGGTGCAAAGGGCGGCTGCTCCCTGCAAGGTACGCGCAGGGCTGGGATCTGACATCCCCCACGGCCACCCCCTGCACGGACATCACCCCAAACAGCTTGCACAGGGGGACCAAAGCTTGAAAGATTTGTTCTACCATCCTGCCCAGAGGCTACTCACCTCAAACTCAGCAAAGATGGCCTTGCCCAAGGGACAACTACTGACAGTCCTTAGGACAGGGACAGCACCTTTTATAGGGCATCAGGGAAGGACTCAGCCATGGGGACAATGTTCTCTGCCCCACATCTGCCCCCCATACCATGATGCAGGCTGTTGGAGGTCTGGCCACAATAGGGGCTATGCACAGAGGCTTCTCCCTGGCCCCACTGTGCAGAGCCTGCTGAGCTCACCTCTGAGATCTTCTGGAATTGGTAGTTGCTCTGGCTGCATTTCTCTGCTGTCTCCAGCGCAATTTTGTAGTTATCCACAAAGGCCTTGTACACCCCGAGCTGGCTGGCCTGTAGGGAAGGAGGTTAGCCAGGCACCCAGGGGGTGGTAAAGCCTCCAGCACTGAGAGAGGCTGGGTAGCAGTAGCAGGGACATACCCAGAGCTGTCCCCTGCCTGAGGGACAGCATGGTGATGCTTGCACCCTCTGCCAGACCCCAGGGATCACAACCAGCCAAGGACAGAATTGAAGCCTGCATGGCTTGACTCTGCACGGAGAGCCCTTGGCCACGGCAGGTGGTGGGGCTCACACCAAGCTCCATGCCATCACCATGCCACCGACCCCCGACAGATCTCCTGAACGAGTAGTAGAGGTGGCTGAAGCTGTAGCTGCTTCCTAGCGCCCTTCAGCCTGTCCTCTCCCTGTCACATCCTCCAGCGAGGCCATGGCACAGCACACAGCAGAATCTATGCTCCCATTTACAAGTCAGAAGAAGCTGCAAAGCCCAGCGTGACCCCAGGGGAGCTGTCACCACAGCACCCTCCTGAGCCTGCGGGCAGCCAGCAGCCCGGGGCAAAGAGGAAGCAATTTCGCTGCCTCTCCCCAGAGGGCAACCCCTGCGGCTGCTCCTGCCCTCACCTGCAGAGAGCTCGTGCCAGCCCAGAGGCAAAGTCAACCCCTCTGCTGCAAGCCAAAACCGTACCAAGGTTTGCCCTGAGGGCTCACTGCTGCTCTGCAGTCGGCGGCTGTGCAAAGCAGCCAAGAAGGCAGCTGGTTCAGGCAGGGCCTGAGCCCACGGCCGACGAGCTGAGCACACACGCTGGTACACAGCATCCCTGCCACGCAGAGGGGCACCGAGGCTGCTTTCCAGCTTTCCAGCACTGGATAAACAGTGCTAATCTCTGTCCCAGAGGCCACATTAGTGCTCCCAGGATGGGAGGGATCGGGCAGCAAGTGGTGTACTCTGGACACAAGCAAACCAGACTGGGGCTGCTACAGGGAGGGTGCAACAAGTTCCCCAGCCCACGCTGCTAATGAGCATGTGGCAGCACAGGATCCGGGCAATGCAGTGGGACTGTTCTGAATGTCCTGCATCAGAGCCTCCTGGCACTCCAGCCCTCCTCCTCTTCCTAAGCAAAGCAAGCCCCAGGGAAGGCACATACCAGTTTCTGGAAGAGGTGGCCCATGGTGATGTTGCTGTCCCACTGCTGCACCTTCGGGGACAAGCTGTCATAGAATTCTTTGTGGATCTCATAGATGTCCTGGATCTTGTAGAAAATTGTCTCAATCTGCTGGAGGGTGAGGACAGGCTGCGATGTGGTGGCTGTGGCCTTGAGTGGCTTCATGGGCTGTCAAATGAGGAGAAGGGAGAGTGTTTGAGCCCAGAGTTCAGAGGGAAAATGCCCCCAGAGACATTTCCAGACCATAACAGGGCTCACTGGAGGCCCACCACTGCCTAGAGCTGAACCCCAAGGTACTTGCAACCTTGCCAAGCCAGGACACCAGGTTGGTGCCAAACAGCTAGAGCTGTTTGTGCAGGGGTTGTGGGACACTTGGGGAAGGAGGATCTGAGTCAGGAGCAAATGTATCTGGGACAGAGTCTCGAACAAGCATCTCTCTCTGAGTGGCCAGGAAACAGCCAGGAGTGGGGATGAGGGGCAGAATCACTGTGCAGGGGTCATGCTCAGCTTGTGCATCCTTGCAAACTTCCTTGTCCGTGGCAGTAGTGACCTCCATGTTGTGCAACTGCGTCTTTGCCACAACAGCCAGTAAGTCCACAAGAGGAAGCGGGGCTATAAATACCTCCACACCAGGCATGCTGATGGAGGGGGAGGTGAGACAGGATGGCCAGGCCAGAGCAAAGCTGGCTCCAGTGTGACTGCTGCTGCTTTGCTCCCTCCGAAGCAACTCTCAGGGCAGGCCCACTCAGGAGAGGCTGTCTGGGAAGAAATGACCCTCTCTATCCATCCCATCTGGGGGACATCCTTGGAGAAAGGTCCCCTTCGATCTGTGCTTACCAACAAGAGTGCCTCCAGCTGGTTGATGTAGATCTCCTCGCTAGCCAGGAAACCGGAGAGCACCAGCTTCCGCATCTCCAGGCCTTTGCCAGCATCTCGCTCACCCTGCGCAACACAGCAAGAAACCCAGCGGAGTCAGCAGCCAGCATGGGAAGAAACCCCGCATCCCTCATCTCTGCAGAATCCCAACACGGAAACACGTCCCTGCCTGGATAGGGGTAACTTTACCACAAGGACCAGTGAGGCCAGGCATATGCCCGCTGGGTGGCACAGCCAGACTGGAGCCAGCTGCAAGCCACAGGCTGGGCTGGCTTTGCTCCCCTCCCTGCTCCTGGCTGGCCGGGAGCCCAGTGCCACTGGCAGCACTCCAGGGTGGCGCGGGCCACAGCAGGACTCTCCCAGGGCAGAGTCCAGAGGCGCCAGTGAAGCAGTGCACGGCGGCGGACAGCGCGGCCACGTGATCCAGCACCACTCTTCTCCCCGGCTGGGGCTTTCCCCCGTGCCTGCGCCTGCTCCCCGGAGAAGCACCACCCCATGCAGCTGCCAGACACGCTCGGCTCCCACCGCCCAGCAGCATCAGCGGCGGCCCTAAGCTGCGGCGGGATGCGGGAACAGTGCCCCATCCAACACGCCATTCCTCGGACAGGCCAGACCCTCCTCTTTCCTCCGCAGGCGACGCGTCTCCCACCCTGCGACACCAGCCTGCAAACGCCAGCGTGGCTCACCCGGCACCCAGGCACGGATGCCCCATCCCCTGGATCTCCTCGAGCACCCAGTGTGCCCAAGCCTCCTGCACAAGTTGCCCCGAGAGACACAGTCGGGAGCTGGGCTGTGCCGCCGAGACCAGGGCCAAGCAGAGCACAACCCTGCAACCCCGCACGCTCCCCCCGGCTCGGCCTGCCCGCAGAGCATGTGGGTGCTCTGCCCCTGCCCTGGCACCAGTAGCCCACAGAGCCCGCACGGGGGTGGCCGGCTGTGCCCATGCAGCCGTGGCCTGCGCCCACGCAGGCGCGCGCTCACGTGGGGCAGGACGCACAGCTCCCGGGCCGGGTGGGTGACACTGCTGGCAGCCAAGCCAGGAAGTGCTCGCCCAGCTCCGGGCCCAGAGCAGCATCTGCCTGGCCCGCTCCAGTGGGTGCCCCACGCTGGCACAGCTGAGCCCCTGCTCCGCCAGCCAGCTCGGGGGGCTGCCATGGCCCCCACTGCTGCCTGGGTGCCCACCCTGCTCGGCCCCGGGGGCCTGCTCCCCGCAAAGCTGCACCCTTACGGCCGGGGCCGAGATTCCTAGCACGGTGGAGGGTGCTGGGGGGAGCCGGTTTTGTGTGCTCAAAGCTCACGGGCTCTTTCCACCGATGAGTCACGGGCTCTTCCTGCTTCCCCCGAGGCCGGGCCCTGCGAGGCAGCCTGGGAGATAAGGGGGCCCGTCCGCTCCCGGGGCCCCCAGCACCGCACGGGGCAACGCCAGCCGGACCCCCGCGACCTGGACGGGAGAGGAGCAGGGAGCCGGCCCCGGGGCAGCTCCCCACGCAGGAGAGCCCAAGGATGGAGCGGCTGCAGCTGCAGCCCCCTGCTCACCTGGGGTCCCTGGCCGGGGTGGCGAGAGGAGGGTGCAGAGCTGGGGCCAGCAGTGGCTGTCAGCACACAGACCCCCCCTCCGGGCACCGAGGCCTGGCTGGGGTGCCCAGGGCCAGGGTGCAGCGTGGGCACAGATGGGTTTGGGGCTGCGTTTGGGGGATTCGCCCGTGGCCGTGCGGTGAGTCGGTAGCACAGAATGGTCCAGCCTTTTCCGCAGCATCCAGCACCAGCTCTGCTGGGAGAGCCCCTGAGCCACGGCTGCCCACCGCCGGCCGGCACGACGGCTCCTGCTCCCCCCCGAGAGTGGGGCCAGACGCTCACCATGCTCTGCTCAGCCACTGGCTGAGCTCTCTGCAGCCAGCCCCTCTCATATCACTGCTCCCTTCCCACTGCTCCTGCCCTGGGACATCTCGTAGCCAAGCCCTCAGCCCTGCGCCAGCCCGGGGTACGGCGGGGCCGCAGCGATGCTCCCTGTGCCCCCCACGGCTCACCAGCGCCTTGCCGCGGGGTGCTGCTGCTGCAGTGGCTCAGGTGAAGAGAGCCCCCAGACCAGGACGCTGTTGGCACCAACAAAATGCCCTTTCTTCATCCCACCCACGGTCCAGCACAAGGCCCTGGTACCCCGAAAGGGAATCTGTGCCCACCTTCTCGCTGGCCAAGAACGGAGAGCCTGGGCTCGTGGGGGTTCCCGGCTCAGAGTCATCTTCATCCTCTAGGACTTTATCCAGGTACCCTATGGCCTCCTCTTCCTCCTCCATGGCCTGCCGAGCACCGGGGGACAGAGGGGAACCTCAGGAGGCTCCAGATGGGAGGGCCTACGCCACAGAGCCAGCCTGGCCTGACTCAGCCCTGGAAGCTGGCCACAGCCTCTCGATGAAAGGAGCCATTATGGGATTGCCGGTGCTCCCGCCGGCCCCAGCTCAGGCCGTTGGCCCCGGTGTCCCGGCGGGAGCGTGAAGGCACTTCCCAGGCGGCTGCAGAACGGCCTCTGCGCCGCAGCGGAAACTCCCGGGCCGTCAGCGGCGGGGGAAGAGGGCCAGCTCAGCTCTTCCCTCGCCTCCGCCGAACCCCGCGGGGGGCTGCAAGCGGTGGAGGGCTGCTGCCCGCCGCGCTGCTCCGCAGCCAGCCCCGCCGCTCCGCCCTGCGCTCTCGCTACAGGAAATGCATGTCTTGGAGCTGGAGGTGGGGCCGCTCCGGTGGCGTGTGGTCAGCGCCGGGCGCGCAGCAGCCTGCCGCCCGCCCGCCTGCTTTTTCGGAGTTGGATTTTGCAACGCCGAGCGGCAGCGCGCTTGGCCTTGGGGAAGCCAGCTCCAGTCATCTGTCCTGCCCCTGTGGCGAGGGGGTCTCGGGAGGGAATCCAGCTCCCTCCAGGGACCTCAGCACAAAAAGCAGGACCTGCTGGTGGAGGGGTCCTGGCTGCATGCTCAGCACTGGCACAGCGGCACCTGCCCCTGTGCCAGCCACATCACAGCACGGTGCCCCAGCCTTGCCGGAGCAGCACCTTTGCCTCCATCGGAGACCCACCTGGACCCGCTGTGCCCCCCTACACTGCTGCTCCCCAGTGCCTTCTTGTCCTGCCAGACAGAGCAGCAGCCATATGGGAGCATCCACCCTGCCTGCTGGCACCCACAGGGGCCCCCACCATCCTCCTGCGTCCCACAAGCAGGGGGACCACAGGACTTTTCACCAGCAAGAAGTGACCCCAGGAAGACAGCAGACAGGATCAGCTTCCATAACAGGGACCTGGACCTCAGCTCCCCAGGAAAAGGGTTCTGGAGTCCTCCCATCCCACAGGAGACCTCAGCAGTTTGGCCCAAGAAACATGGCCACACAAATGCCCCTTCCTGGAGCATCTACTCAGCACCCAGCAGAAGGATGAGAACCAGTGCCTCGCTGCTAGCCCTGGCCAGATGACAACCCACCCCAGCAGCTGCTGGGGCAGACGGAGAGCCAGGAAACAAGCTCTGATGTGTGCATCTGTGTGGACATCTCCTGGGCCTCAGCAAACAGGGCAAGACTAGACTGGGGATGGTGACGGGTGCTTGAACCAATTATTTCAAGAGCCATTTTAGCAGTTCCCCCCTCTCCTCTGCAGTAAAAGGGAACCAGGGGCTGCTGGCGCTCTGCCTCCATGAGCCTATTTCTTCTCTTTGCTCCTCTCAAAGCCCGTAACAAATTCCTGGTGCCAGAAGCAAGGGCAGGAACACAGACACGGACTTTTCAGAGCCCACATCCAGCTGTGCACTTCCACGCTGAAGCTCCGTCTTGACACAGTCATGGGATAGGGGTCTCTCCCAGGATACCAGGACTCTGCACACAGTAGCCAGTCCTCAGGGCAGGGGAAAGCCCCCCACACCACAGGAAAGCCACCTTCCACCCAGTCCCTGACCTCAGCACACAGATTTGTGGCAGGCGGCAAGCACACTGGGGATGTGGGGAGAAAGGCCGACAGCAAAGCACTATCCTGCCCTGTGCCAAACCCCACAGCATCCAAGGAGAGCCTGGGCCACCTACCTGCACAGGGATTGTGGCCTGTGCCAGGACACTCACATTTTCTAGGCAGGGAGACAGAGGGAGGGACTGTGTTTGCCCTCAGCTGCTGGGGGCTCCGGCCTCAGTCACAGCTACCCCAGGAGCTTGCAACAAGGGATGTCCTGCTAGAAACCCACTCTAGACCCCCGAGCTGAGGGATGTCACCCTCAAGCATGGAAAGGCAAAGATACTAGTCCCACCTCACCAGAGAACAGCAATGAGGCTGTGCCAGGCACCCCATGTTATCCGGACACAGGGATCAGCACACTACCTTGTGCCCACCTTGAGGCTGGAAGCACAAAGAGATTAAAGCTGTCAGCCCCAAACTGGTGTATTCAAACGGCACTCAGCTAAGCTCCAAGGCAAGCAGCTGCAGATAAAGAGATTGGAGGCAGAGCCGGCAGTGAGCTTTAATGCTTTCCAATCCTGTTAGCTCCAGGACAGCGCAGGGCCAGCGCTGAGCTGAGACGGCCACTCGAGACCACTTCAACGCCTGTGTCTAGTCTGAACGGCTTCTCTCCACGCTCAGTCGGTCCCAGGGAGCACACCTTTGGCAGCACCCCCGAGGACCTCCCCATCCACCTTCCTATGTCTCCAGGATCACCCTTCACTTTCCTTATCAGCCCCTGGAGAAGGACACTATCTAACAACATATCCACCAACAAGTCCCAGTGCCAGTCTCAGGCGCTGTAGCTAGCTTGTCCCGGGGGACAACTAAGCTGCAATGCGGGACCCAAAGCCTGGGTGGTTTGCACCCAGCCCTGGGACACTGCTCCTGTGTGTTGCCTGGTGGGGAAGCAGCAGGATGGCCTCTCTCTCGGTGGAGGTAGCACAGCCCTTGGCTAGCTGGTGGGGTGCAAGAGGGCTTGGATGGGGCCCACCTTTGTGGCCGCCAGTGCTGGCTGCCCAGAGGATGCTGCGCTGCTCACCCTGGGCAGAGGCAGGGGAAGGCAGGGCAGGCACCCGCACCCTGGGGAGGAAGCCACACCTCTCGGCTCCTCTGCCTCAACATCCGGGTTTAGGGCTTAACTCTTTCCATGACACAAACCCTCTGGCTCTCCAACGCAGCCTCCGCCAGCACGGACCGGCCCCCTGCAAAATCACAGACTTCAGCCCAGCTGCAGCCCACTGCGGGACCCTGGCAGCTCACCCTGCCACGCTGGGTGGCAGCAGGCACCGGCGCAAGGCTCCCCCACCCAGCGGCCCAGCAGGCGTTTTCTGAACCAGCCTTGTGCCAAGGGAGCGTGCCAGGGCCGGTGCCCAGGGAGCCGGGAACAAGGCTGCGGCACCGCCCGGCCGGAGCCAGCCCTCCCAGAGCACACCGGGAAAGGCAGCGCTGGGGACAGCAGCCCCCCTGCCCCCAGGCTTTAGGGAAACGGTTATTCCAAAACAAGTATTTTCTCCTTTTGATTTTCCAGTCCAAAACTTTCTAAACTTTTCTCCTTTAAAGATAACGGATGAAATCCCAATGGCTTCACAGTTGCTACTAAGAGCACAAGGAGAGCAAGAGTTAAATCTAAGTTTCCCAGAGAAGAGGAGGGGATTGACAAGGTCAGTCTCCAGCTGGCGGATTGTCCCCTGCACCACTAGATGGAGCTGGCAGCCCAGCAGAGCGGCTGTCCCCTGTCCCCAAGGCTGGGCTCCTCCCCAGAGCACGGGGACAGGGATGCTAGGGACCTCACACCTCCTAGCAGCTGGAGATCCCAGCCACTCTCCGGTCGATTCAGGCAGCTCTGACTCTCCAGCAGCCAGACCCTGCTCTCCTACCTCCTTGTGCTCTCCTAGCTGTGCCACCAGCAAGGCAGGTGTGTTTTCACTTGTCCCAAGGGGCTGATGCCGATGTGACCCTCAGCTGCCACTTCCCCTGCTCCTTCCCACTAACACGGAATCCTTAAAGAGAGCAACCAAACAACGTGCTGCTCCTCCCGAGCTGCGAAGAGGAGCCCAAAGCATGGAGGGCCGAGGACAACAGGGTTTGGGAAACCAACCCCAGCCATTTGGGTCACAGCAGCTCCAGACCATCACCACCACTGGAGACATGTCCAAGCTGGGCAGTCCTCCAGTGCCTGCTTCAATGGGGCCCAGTGCAACGCTCCACGTCCAGCCACCTACCCCTGTGCCGAGGCCGTCGGTGGGCGTGGGAGAGACGCCGTCCCCGCCGTCTTGGCCGCGGGCGCTGAGCTGGGGGGACATGGTGGGCGACTCGTCGATGTAGGGCATGGTTTCCGAGCCCTCCGGCAGGGCCTTGGGCTCCTCGTTCCCCTCGGCGTCGTAGTCGTCTGCACCATAGCTGAAGTCTACGAGGAAGAGAAGATGGCGGTGGTGAGAGTCCGGGAGCTGTTGCCACATCCAGGCCGCGGGAGGGGCACAGGACCCCCTCGCCGCCCAGTGCCTACCAGCAGGAGAGCGGGGGGGTGCCAAGCGGGCGCCTCCATCGCCGCTCGCCCAGGCTCTCCGGCGCGCAGGACGCTCCCGAGCCCCGCGAGGGCCCTCCAGAGCCGCCGCGGCGCCCGGGGCCCTGCGGCGCGCGCCGGCCGCAGCCCTGCGCCCGCTCCCTGCCCAGCCCCGCGCGGCGGGCGTCCTGCTCCGAGACGCTTCCCTCCCTCTGCGGAGCACACGCAGCCGGAGGAGGAGGAGGCCGCAGCCGGCTCTGCCGAAGGGTGGGGGGGGGAGCCATTTTGGGGAGGATGGAGGAGGGACGGGAGCAAGGGTGCGGGGGGGGGGTCTGCGGTGGCCTCCCCGGCGCGGCGGGGGGCCGGGGTACGGCCGGGCTGTTGCCATGGAAACCGCGGCCGGCTGCGCGGCGGCGGGAAGAGGCGGCCGCAGCCGCCCCGAGATGCTGACAAAGGGGAGGGCGGCCGGCGCCGGCGGGGGAAGGGAGCCCGGCCGCGGCGCGGGGGTCCCCTGGGGTCACGTCTCGCGTCCCCCCGAAAGAGCTGTAGGACAACACGGGTGCCCCGTGCCCAGCAGGGACAGGGAGGAGCAGGGCCCCCCAGGGCCGCCCGAGGCGGGATGCGCAGAGGCGCCGCCATGCCAACCCGGCCCTGCACGGCGCCCGCTGCCCCGGCCGAGGGGGCTGCTCGGCGGCGCCCGCCCAGCTCCCACCGACGCCCATTAATGCCTCACGCGGCTTAATAATTAAAGCTGGCGAATCTTTAAATCAAAGAGCGGGGCCAACGCTGGGCAGGGAGGCAGGGAGCCCCGTCCTGCGGCCCAGGCGCGGGTGGAGAAGGGGAGGCCCGACACGGCCCTTCCCGCCCAGCCAGGCCAGACGCGTCCGGCTCCGCCAGGACCACGGAGCCGCTCTCAGCACACACTTCATTAGCAATTAGCTGCTAATGAGCTTCCACGGGTGCCGGCCGCCATCATCCCGGCCGGGCGGCCATGGTGGCGTCTCCAAGGCGATGGCGGCTGCCGCCCCGGGGGCGACACAGAGTCACGCAGAGACGATCCCGGCTCTCCAGCACCCACCACGACCCGAGCGAGCGGCAGCTCCGGGGGTGGTCACCGCCTCCCCCAGCCCAGGGATCTCCCCGGACCCAAGTGCCACCGGCAGTCTCCGCTGCTCTTTCCCAGTCCGAGCAGATCGGTGCCCCCGTTCCATGTCTGACTTGGAGACTCGAGACCTAAAGACCTTTGCACTACCCAAACAGGGCACCAAGAGCGGACCCCTGCAGCGCTCGGAGAACTGGCTGGCACCTGCAGCACTGAGCAGCCTTCACCATGGTCTGGAGAGCCACCAGCCCGAGGTCCCACAGGAGAGCCCGTGTCACCACTGCCCTGGCCCCAGCATTGCCTCCAGCGGTGCCACCTGCTAGCAGGACCCATCAGGCTGCTCCTGAGCTGTGCATTATTTATCAGGCTCCCATCAGGGGAGGATGGGCAGAGGTTTCCCACACATGGTTCCCCAGAGAGCCAGACAGCTCTAACTCATGCAGCAGAGAGGGGACAGCAATGTACCCTAGGACTTGCCAATACTACATCTCCAGCTGCAAGGAGACAAATCACCCACTAGCAGGAAAAATGACCACTTTTTGCTGTGCTCTTGACTCTGTGTAATGGGCTGGACCTGCATCACTGGATCCATGCGGAGGAGATGCCTCTTCTTGCAACCAGGGACCATCTCTGACTCTCCACATGGCCTCCCTTCTGAGCCAAAGCAAAGCAACCAACCTCTTGAGGACTCTTCATGGACCACTCTGCCTCTCTGGCAGTAGGGCAGCAGCTCTTGTTCCCACCAGATAAACACCACTCTTCCCTGGGCTGGATTAGACAACTAGCCCTCCATGGAGCAAGACTCACACAGCCTCTGCACTCTCTTCTGGTTGCTACTTTCCCCTCAGCCGAGACAAGCAGGGAGAGGGCATGAGCCAGGGCGCACTGCATATGGAGCCCACCAGGCTGCATGCAGCCCCCCTGAGGGGAAGCATCATCCCTTGGCATGCCAAGGTCAGGGCCAAATGCCAGCAAACAGGCTGCATGGGCAAGGGAGGAAGGGAGGGCATGGACACTACTTCATCCTAGGGGCCATAAAAGATCTGTCCCCTGTATCCGCCTGCCTCAGTGGCTCCCCCTCTATCTAAATACCCAAGTCAAAATCCAGACTTATTTTTACTCCAGACACTTGGGTTTTAGTAGCAGCAGAAATTCTCCTGCTCTGCCCAAGGTGTGGGTGCCAAGGCAATGAAAGAAGCCTGGTCAAGCACAGCCATTTCCACTGACAAGGACACCTTAACCTGAAGCAGTCTCTTCCCACCATTTCTCCAAACTGGTATGTGGTCCCAGGACAGTCACAGGACAGCAGGACCAGGACCTCTGCCAGGAAAACAACATTTCAGTTCTGCCACATCTTTTCAGGTGCAACCTAAGTTAATCCTAGAAAGGAGATCTCCAAACGGGAGTGCAGTCCAGGATAGCAGCCAGCTCCTTCACAGCCCAGGCCAGACCCAGGTCTCTAGCACAGTCACAGCAACTCAAGGTGCTTTTTTTTTTCCTTTTCCTGCCTCTGGGAGGGATCGGGCACACCTCAACAGCTCATTTGTCTTGTCCCATTTCCAATGGAGAAGTTCAATGTTAATGGGTAAGAGAATTTTGCTATTCTGAGTCTTCAAGGTTTGGGAAAATGCCATGTTTTTACTGTGGCTGGGTGAAAATTCACCATGACAACACTGATGCATGATCTGGCCTCAGACCTGCCTTGCTCTTCACCACCTTCCTCCTCAAGTCTCCTTTGAAGGGTAGCTCACAACACAAACAGCATCTTTTCTGCACCCTGCGCTCCCTTTCCCATCCCACCAGCACAGCCCTGTTTGCGCCCATCAGGTTGTCCTCTCAGGATGTTCAAAAACCAGAGTGCTGGGGAACACAGCTTGCTGTTGTCCTGACATGCCACAGTCTTGGCACCAATTCCAGTTGCCAGCATCCTCCAGGCAGTCACAGCAGGAAGACACCTGACAGCTGGAAGCGAGCCACACATGGCTGCACAGGAGCCGAGGATGGCAGCCAAAGCGCCCACGCAGGCAGTGCCTGGGCAGCCAGCTGCCCACGTGGCCAAACACCCCTCAGCAGATGCACCCACATGGATGGAGACCACCAGTCACGAGCTTACAACATGGATGAAGAAGCCTTTCTTCAGTCAAAGCATAGCTCGCCTCAGGCAGGTGGAGGAGGAGACATCAGCACAAAAAGGCATCTGTCCAGAGACAGAGCCCTTCTGCAAAGTTATTCTCCAAGTGAAACACCACGGCTTGCCAGCCTGCTTGAAGGGGTCTTGGGCTGACCAGGCTACAGAAAACAGCTTGGCTTCTTGGAAGCCCCTTCTCACAGCTGCACAGACATACAGACGTGTGGGTCCACCATTGTCTTCACTTACATGATGAAGGCCAGAACTTGCCAAATATCCCAGGAAATATTTACATGTTGAACTGTCTCTCTTGGGCCTCTATTCTCAGCAGCAGAGGTGGTCAGAGAAGAAATCAGGAAGTGGGAGCCAAGCCAGTTTTTTTCGTAGAGATGCAACTGCTGGGAAGGTGTCCACGGATGCTAGGTCTTGATGTGGCCTCCAGGCTCTGTTCCAGCTGCCAGCACAGCCATAAGCAAGACATTGAGACTGATGATTTTGGAAGCAGCCTCCAGCTGTGGGTGTCTGTGTTGCAGGCTTCAGGCTGCAAAACTTCGGGGGGCTCAGCCTGCTTTCATGCCCAGCCCCACTCAATGAGCCGTCCAGCTGCTCCTGTGGCCTCCACTCCCACTCACTCCAGGTTCAAGGGCAAGTAGGTGCTAAATAGACGCAGGGAAAATGATTCCCCCTATTCTTTGGATTCCCATCTCACTATCCCACATGCTTGCATCAAACCTTGCTGCCCACTGATCCATACCTCTGCAAACGCCAAACTCTAAACTCAATAGCTCCAGAGCAAACATCCTAAGGGGAATTCAGACCCCTAAAACTACCCACCTGCATGGCCACACAGCTCAACACTTCCCCAGAACCAACAACAGAGAACCTGCAGCTGAGTCCTCCTGCATCTCATAGCTGTGTCTCAGACTCCCTTAGCCATCTGCAAGACAGCCAGTCTGCCCTGGGGCCCCCAGGCTGCCGTGGGGCCAGGACAGCTCTAGGGAATGCAATTCACACACCGGGTCCAGGTATGCCTAACCGTGGGGTTGGGAATCACACGCAGCCTGCACAGATGTGCTGCTGCAGGATCCCCTGGCCCCGGCGGCTGCCGGTCCTTGGATACAGACCCCACAGGACTGCATTTCCACAGCATCCTCAGCACAGCGCCTCGGAGCTCGCTGCGAAAATCACTGCTGGCGGAGAGGGAGAGGAGGCTTCCGAGGCCACAGAGAGCCAGCGACGGGACCCGGGGGAGAAAGTCCCCACGTCCCCAAAGACCCTGGTGGGCAGAGCAAGTTGTCAGCCTGCTCTGGCCCCGGCCCCAGCGAGCCCCACCGTGCCAGGGCCACCATCACCATCCTGCTGGTGCAGCCCCTCGGAGCAGCTCCCCCAGGCTCCGGGGGTGCCTGCACTGACCCCGGCTCCGGGTCCCCCACGGCCTGCCCCCTGCCCGCGGCTCGGCTCAGCCCGCGGCCCTAGGGCGCAAGCTGGGATCCCCGGGCGCAGCATCCTTCCCCCAGCGCAACGCAGCGTTACACAACAGGTAGGGAGGGACCCGCCGCCCCTGCCGCAGCCCTCCCGGCCCCCCCTGCCCAGGGCACGTACTGCTGTAGAGGGTGTCGATCCAGGAGAGCCGCGGCAGGCCGCGGTGGCTCAGCGGCTCCATGCTCGCGAGGGCTGCGCCGGCTCTCAGTCTCGCCAGCCGGCTCTCATCTCACAACAAAGGCGGCGAGGGCGGGAGGCGGGGGGCCGCGGGCCCGGCGGGGGCTGCACGGCAGCGCTGGGCACGGCCGCCTGCCCGGCCGCGCCGCCGCTTTTCTGCCAGGGGCGCCCGGCGAAGGAGGTGCCGCCTGGCGATGGCAGCGCGTCCCGCCTCCCGCCTCTGCCTTGCCGGGGGGGAGCCGAGCCCAGCGTCCCCCGCACGCGGCCACGCCAGCCCCCAGCAGGTGCCTGGGGACCGGCGGCGGAGGGAAGGGAGGGGAAGGGAGGGGACGGTGGCAAGCATAGGGCACGGCACGGTGGGCTTGGGGGTGGGCAGCTGCCCCGCAGCCCCAGCTGGGGCAGCAAGAACGGGAGGGCCAAGGGGGTCCCCAGCTCTGCTGCTGCCGCTTGGTGACCTTGGCGTTGTCCCCCACCCCGCAACGGGGGGATGCCAGGCTCTGCCCCCTCCGCAACGAAGCATTGCTAGCTCCTCGCCAGAGGCACCACCGGTTATCGACGAAGGCAGCAGACTCCTCCTCATCCCGCTCCCCGCCCGGCTCCGGAGGCCGTGGGAGGCACCCAGGACCCCCTACCAAGGCAGAGGCATCGGTGCCACGGAAAAGAGGCACGGGACTATTGCCGGCCCCAAGGAGCCATTCCAGCAACCCAGGGCAGCAGCTCGGTCACCGGCAGGTCCTGCCACGTCACGGACCGCTACACGGCGCCTGCTGGCCGGGAGCCAGGGACTGGCAGCTCCCTCGGCCCCACGCGCAGGGCTCTTGGGGGCTGGAGAAGGCAGCGAGCAGCCCAGGCAGGCAGGGGTTAAACTGTCCTCCCCGTCTCCATGTAGCCAAAGGGAATCCAAAGCGCTGGAGTCATCAACCCCAATATGTCAGCGCACCAGCCAAGCGTTCAGGCGCGGAGACTGCCCTCCTCCAGCTCGTACCAGCGCCGGAGGCACGGGCAGCCTCCAGATCCGGTGTCCTCGGCGACCTGCCCGCGGCCTCGGCCGCCCGGGGAAGGGCCTGGAGCGGGTGCTGGGACCAGATGGGAAACGCGCGGGAGGGCTAACGCTCTGCTGGGCACGCGGGGATGGAAGAGCGGCTCGAGCGTGAAGTACCAGGGCACGGGCGGCATCAGCAACGGCCTTGCCTGGACAAGCTGAGCGGGACGGTGCCAGGGCGCTGCCACCACCGACCCTCCGCCACCGCCAACCCTGCGACGTGGCTGACATGTTTTGGGGGAGCAAGGCGACGCCAGGGAGCCGCGGGTTCGGACGAGGCCTGGCACGGAGGGAGAGGACTCGGCCCTGCCTCCCGCCGTGGGCCC
Source organism: Rhea pennata (assembly GCF_028389875.1). Taxonomy (NCBI): domain Eukaryota; kingdom Metazoa; phylum Chordata; class Aves; order Rheiformes; family Rheidae; genus Rhea; species Rhea pennata. The sequence goes on from NC_084682.1 coordinate 4,961,582, forward strand.
GGCAGCCGCTCGCCGCGCAGGGACCCGCCACCCCCCGGCTCTGAATCAGCGAGCGATGAGTCACCAGCACAAGGTGCAGCCCGGCGCAGCGGGCAGGCAGCCGCGGTTTCCCACTCCCCGCGCGCCCGCGCCGGCCGAGGCCTCCCCGGCGCCAGCCAGCACCGAGTCTGCAGCCGACGCTCCCGTGCCCTGGCCTCGGGGCTGCAGGGCACGGAGCGCCGGCACTACTGAAGCGTCCCCTGTCCCCAGCGCAGCCTCAGAGGAACAGGCCCCTTTGCACCAGTCCTGCCACCCCCTGACTTCTCTCTGCCAGGGCAGCTCTGCGCAGAGGTGCATCCGAAGGAGCAGAGAGCGATGCTCGCGTCCGGCCGGCACTGCTGACCACGCTGAGCCCCCGGGAGCCGCGGCGCTCCCCCGGCTCGTTACGGCTCACAGCGGTGCTCAGAGGAGCCGGCCTTGCCGTGCTCGAGGCACCCAGGAGCTGCCCTCCCCGGGGCCCCTGTTACCCATCCCGGCCATCCCGGCGGCAGCCCCCGGCCTCCCCCGCTCCCCCGCGGAGCCGGCGCCGGCGGCTCAGCCGCCACCGCGGTTCCAGGGGCTGCGGCAGGGCAAGGCGCGTCGCTGTGCCGAGAGCCCCGGCTCCGAAGGCGCTGGGGTCAGGGCGCCAAGTTGCCAGTCGCTGTCCCAGCCTGCTCTCAAGCGTTTTGAAGCTGGGGAAACACCAGAAAGCACCGAGTGGCACCCAGCACTGCACAGAGCGGAGCGCAGGGAGGGAGGCGGGTGCTGGGCTGGGCTGGCAGCGCCCAGGCGAGCGCAGCAGAGAGCGCGCACACAAGCGCAGCAAGTGCCCGGTCCTCGGCAGCACTGGCACCCTGTGCAGCGAGCGCCGCGCTGCCAGGAAGGGGACAGCGGTTCAGCTGAGCGTGCACGTCTGCCCCGGCCCCGGCAGGAAACCGCGCTGCGCTCGTGCTTCGGAGGACGCGTGAGCAGCAGCAGCGCCGGCCCGAGGTCCGTCTCCCCCCACCCCCAGAAAGCGCCGAGCATCAGCTCGGGCGCAGCAGGCGGGCTGCCGCACGCAGCACAGCCCCTGCGGTCTCGCCGGCACCGGCAGAGCTGCAAGCGGCCTCCGCAGTGCCGTTCGGCGAGGTGCTGGGGGAGGCAGTACTGCTGCCCTGGCCGCAGGCCCAGCTCCCACCCCGGCCCCGCGTGCTCCACAGCTTGGCCCTGGGTCAGGTAGTGACAGCGGTGAGCCCAGGGCCCGCCACAGCCCGCAGCTGGGGGCACCCCGCTCCGCTCTGTGCAGGGTCCGGAGCTATTTCACAGCCACGCGGAAACAGCTGGGGGGTTTGGGGAGCAAACGCTCATGGCACAGCTCATGCTGCGACCAGGAGAGCCGGGCGGCCCCGGGCAGGAGCCACCCAAGCACAGCGCCAGCAGGCACGCGGTGTCCCCAACACCGCTCCACCAACAGCACCGCCGCCGCCGCCACGGGGCCGAGCCAGCCCGACCCTCCGCGGAGCACCGGGCGCCCGCGGGCCCTGCGCGCCGGCGGCAGCGGGCTCGCTCGCGCTGCCCACCCCGCCGGCTTGGGGTTTTCACACGCTCCCCTCCGGGCCCTGCCCGCTTCCTGGCTGCTCCCAGCCAGGGCACGAGCCCCTCCGCCGCGGGGAGACCCCCCTTTGTGCTCCTTCCTGTTTACCCAGCGCGAGCTGAGCATTCAGGCGAGGAGCCACCTGCGCCAGCGCCCACGGGCCACCGCGGTCCCCCAGGCAGACCCTGCCAGGAGTCCCTCCGCTGGGCGCCCACGGGGTGACACTGCGCAGAGGGCACTGGCAGCGACGTGGGCCGAGGGGACCAGGGCAGGACAGGTCCCCGGAGCCAGGCTGGGCTAACTAAGGGAAAACGGTCCATGCTCCAAGATGCCCAAACCAGAGCTATCCCTGTAGCACGGCTCAACACGCGCTACCTGGCAGCAAACAGGCGGAAAGGTGCCTTAACACAGCCAGGGCAAAGCAGCTCGCCCAAACCACACCGCCACTCGGGTTGTCTGGGGTTTTGTGCTCTTCTCACTTTGCAAAAAAAGACCTTCTAGGTAGCTAAACCGCCTCACCCCAGGCACCACCCTGGCACACGTGTGCCCAGCTCTGCACCGCACACTGCACAGGCAGCAATGCTCTGGGCGGACACGTGGCTCCAGCACAGCTCTGGCACCAAGCAAATGGCTGCAGAGAGGGGGAGGAGGTCAGGGCAAGGCAGCTCGCGGGCAGCGCAGGCGGTGGCCGCGCTGCAAGGAGGCACGAGGACACAAGGGACAGCAGCACATCTGCAGGCCCCCGCTACCCGGCGGCATGCGGCAATGCAGACAAGGCCCTGGCGAGATGCTGGGAACCCCATCCTCAAACATCCCCAGCTGCCTCCCCATGCAACGCCGCTCGCCCCAGCTGGGAGCATCCTTGTGGTGAGAGCTGAAAGCTGAGTCCAGCCACCTCCCACACATGGGTCGGTCCCTCCCTGCCACCCGCGGGCCCTGTGCAGCCTGCCTGGTGTCTGCCTGTCTGCCTGGCCTCTGTCCAGCCGCTGCCAGGCAGCCCACGCGTTTCTATTTCTGGACGCTTGTGCAAGATGCTCTTCCAGTTGTGGCCACATGACCCTCAGCGCTCGCCCGGGCCAGGCTGGGCCGGGAGCTGGGTTGGAGTTAGCACACCCAGAAAGGGGCACCCGAGCAGCCAGCGACCGGTGCACGGGGCTGAGTGCTGCCCCGGCGCTGCCGGAGCTGCCTGCATATTCCACGCTGGCATGGGGCAAAGGGGGCTTCTCCCGATGGAAGAGCAGAGAGGAAGAGAGATGGGGAACACCGAGCGAGGGGCAGCGTTTGGGCAAGGACGAGGGAGCAGCCACTAGGCAGCACTGGGAGAGCAAAGCCTACGCTTCTGGAAATTGCTCCACCACATGCGCTGAAGCCATCGCCCAGCCATAGCCAGGAGCCAGGGCTCAACATGCCGGTCCAACTCAGAATTACACTTTTTCCCCAGTATTGGTTTCCTGCAGTATGGAGACCCCAAGGTTTGTGCAGCTCTGACTCCAAACTCGGCTCCCACCCTGGGGCACAGGCGGTCCACAAGTGCCACTCGACTGGCAGAGGTGACCAGGGCGACGGCAGCTGCTCGGAGCCTCCTTTCTTCCAGGTCCCCCGCAGAGGAAGGCAGCGAGATGCCCTCCCAGTCTGGGCAGGGCAAAACCTGCCGCATGGCTTAGAAACACAGAAACGAGCCCCACGGGGACAACCACTTGGGAGCCAGCACAAACATCGGCGCTTCCATGGAGAAGCCCCGAGGAACCTGCTGCCGGTACAGGACCACGTCTCCTGGGCAAACAGCGCTCGAGCGCGAAGTGCCGTCTGCTCCCGCAGGGCGCAAACGAGGGGCCGATTCCCCGGTTTGACAGGGCACTGGTTGGGCCCTGCCGTCAGCTCCGGCAGGCAGGGACAGGCCCATCCCCACGGGTGCCACCACGGAGGTGCCGAGACCTGCCAGATCCGTGCTCCAACACCCATGTGTCCCTCCTCTGCCAGCTCATGCCTTCCCCTGATGCAATTTCCACCTGGGAATAGCTGGTCTTTCCGGGCAGGGAAAGGGAAAACACAGCGCAATCGTGCTGGGGAACAGCCCTGCTCATTCAGCCTCTCAAAACAACAGATTCGACAGAAGGAAAGAAAGGTGGTGGCATCTCATAAGAAAAAAACTCTAATATCAGATTAAGGCCTGGTCCTGCTACCTGAGCAGCATCACATCTGTCTTCCTCGAGATAGCAGATTGGCTCGGTATCTCTCAGACACAGAGCACGAGCTAGTCTTCTGCTCAGCCCCTGTGGCCATTGCTGCCAAAATAACTTGGCTAGGTTTTCCTTAAGCTGCAGGATCTGGGAGGGAGAAGGAAGAGGTGTTGGTCTGCGCTATCAGAATTAAAACCACCCATGGAAGAAAGCCTCAGTGCTGGGCACAAACGTCTCCCCGTCTGCCAGACCTTCAAACAATCGCTGAACTTAGTGGCCGCAAGGTATCTCGGAGCAGATCTCCCAAACGCCCCTCTCAGCGCGTCGGTTCAGACACGGTCCAGGCTCTGCTTCTGAATCAAGTCCAAGGGAGCCATGAGGCATCGCTGCTCCTCATCTACATATGCAAAGTACCCTCATTAGCAAACACTGATAAAGAGATTAGGGATGGAAAAGCCAAGTCTATTTTAAGATCTCTCTTAGAGGGGATGCAGCAAGATTTGCACGGTCCCCCGATGCGATGCCTTGGCGGCTGCACCCACACAACCGCCCCGTGGCTGCCCAGACCCAGCCGACGCTCGCGCCCCCAGCTGCCCCCAGCGGTGCTGCTGCCAGAGGGAAAAGCGCCGTTTTCCTGGCTAGACACACGTTTTAGCGAGCTGCTCTGGCTAAAGGGGGCCTGCTGCGGAGGAGCATCTTCCCAGGAATGAATCCCAGATTTCACGGCTCTAATAAGACTTAAATGCAAATGTATTCAGGACCCGGAGGGCACTTCTAGCTCGAGCTAGAACCAGCCACCAAAGGAGGGTTTCTGGTGAGTCCTGCCAGCCTGTACAACCACGCTGCGCCTGGCTGCCACTGCTCGCACCGATGGCAGAGAGCACCCAGGGGCCAAGGGGCCCGACGCGGCCAGCGCCGTGCCGAGCCAACATGAACCGCCCCAATTCGCGGCCCGGCCGCGAGGGCGCCGCGACGGAGGTGGGAAGGGGCCGGCTTTGAAAGAGGAACTCCATCATCCTGCGCCTTGCCCTCCGCGCCGCTTCCCGCGGCGCAGGAGCAGCCGGAGCTCGGGGACCTCCTTTCTTCGCTTTCTGAAGGAGCGGGGAACCGGAAAGGGGGAAAGCAGGAGAAGGACGGAGGCAGCCCCGCAGCGCCAGTGCCAGCCCTCTCCTCTCCCGCAGGACAACGGCGTTTGGCCCAAGGGAGCTCAGCATCTCCTCGGCCCCAAGGGCTGGGGGAAAAAACCTCTGCAGGGAAACCCAGACACCTGCCGCTCCCAGGACCGCGTACGCCTTCCCATCGCCCAGCCCGCCTGCGTTCCCGGGGCGCTCAGAGGGGCTGTGGCTCCCGAGAGAGGCGTTCCCCCATCTGGGAGATCCCGGGGTGCCACACGGCTCTGCCCGGAGCAGAAGCCCCCCAGCACCCGAGGAGCCGATGGCAGGTTTTACTCTTTTAGCTCCTTCACAAACTGCTCCTCTGCCCTTGGGCCAACACAGCGAAGTTACGCCAAAACCCAGCACTTACTTACCACTTTCATTTAAAAGCCATGAAGCCAGAACTGCTCAGCTCAAAGGCTTTTAACCTCCCGAACTTCTACATTTATTTTTTTTCCCCACTTTTTAATGGTGCCAGCCTGCCCCCAGCGCAACCCTTCGGCCCTCGCGGCCCGTCACCGGCCGTGCCCGTCCCCCGCGAGGGCGACCTGCGTCCCGGCGCGGCGCGCGGCAGCCAGCCCTGGCAGGGGTTCTCGCAGAAACGCCACGTTCGGCACCTCCCCAAACCCCGCCGGGCCTCGGAGCAGAGGGAGACGGTTCAAAGGTCCCAAGCAGGGCTCGCTCGCTCGCTCGCTCACGTACGCCAGGCTGTGATTTCGTCCTCTCCTAAGCACACAAAATTACCCGCTGCAACTCTCCGCCTCCTTCACCCACCAGAAGAGGAGCTTTCAGCACGTTCAGAACCAAACAAGCACTTTTCCAACAGCTGGGAAATACTGTTAAGTTAAAATTTAAAAAAAGTGAGGACACAAACTTTGCAGACGAGCCGTCCTGGCGCGCGAACTCCCATGCAGGGACCAACTCCAAGATCCTGTCCGTGCTTTAAAGACGGGGAAATGGGTGCACAGAGAAGGAAGCAACTTGGCAATAACACGCCTGAGATCCTTCACCTTTCACGCACCGCGAGCACCCCGCACAGAAAGAGATGCCTCGAGATACACTTACGACTTTGCTCACTATCTTCTGTCCTCCTTTTGTTTGGGCTGGGGGGGATTTTACGAGGAAGGGACGAGGACACAGCAGGGTCCACAGGCGACCCAGGACAGCGGGACAGAGCCACGGCTCCAGCACTCCCCGGGCACGGCCAGGGCCACACCAAAGTGCCATTTCCAAGAGCATTTTGGCACACAGACCTTTCCCAAGGCTCCCGTGTTTCCGTGCTCACCAGCTCTCCGGCATGGAGACAGAAACCATAATTCCAGCTAAACACAGGGCTCAGGATTTCCTTTCCGACATGGCCCACACCCGCAGGGTCCTGCTGCGGCCAGAGCCACCGGCCAGCCGCGCGGGGGCTCCCGGAGCCCTGCCGCCGCGGGTGCCCGGGCGCAGGGTGCTCTGCGGGGCGGGGGGAAGCGGACGGCGCCCCAGAGTCCGACAGCGGCTTGCAAAGTCCCGGCAGCAAAGCAGCTCCGAGGTAGAGCCGGCCTTCTCCGAAGCCTCCCAAGGGCAGAGCAGGGAAACTGAACACCGAGGTCGTTCCCCCTTGGCGCAGCGAAGCCGGGAGCACCGGATGCAAAGCGTCTCCCGCAGCGCACCCTCTCCTCGGCCGCCGGCATGGCTGTGCCGCGGTGCTGAGCTCGCATGCAGGCGAGGACCCCTCCGGGCTACGAAGCTGGTGCTCTCGCAGGCCCAGAAAATTATTTCTTACACTACGCTCCAGGAAATCCCTTGAACAAAATACATCCTCCCATCCACTAGCTCGAGAGCAGCATTGCACAACCTTGAGTATTGGGAAACATTCAGGAGCATCACGGAGATATAAATAAAATACAGCATTTAACCGTCAATAAGAACGCATTGCCACACGCGGCGCTCGGTCGCTTGGACACACTCGAACCTCCCCGCGGCCACTGAGCAGCTCTCCGAACCCACAAATGCTGCCCGCTAGCGGGCAGCGCTGAGGGGCTCGGGGCCGCGCTCCGGCACAGCCGGCGCTCCCGCGGTGTCCGGGCACAAGCTCCCACTCTCCCGCCTGCCCCGAGCCGGCTGCTCCCCATGGATTTGCGGCCGGACTCGGAGGGTCACAGAGCTGCATGCATGGGCACCTTACAGGGACGTGCCGCCGACACCGGCCACGTGCCACGGAAGGGTCACCTCCGGACAGCTCAGGGATGCGAAAGGGAAGCCGAGCTCTTCTCTGGCTCCGGAGACTAATGCAATAAATATAAACTAGGCTCAGTAATAAGCATGTTTATAGATCAGAGTACTTGCTACCTGGGCAATCTGAAAAAAGTGCTATATAGGCTTGAAAAGAAACCCCCAAGCAATCAAGCAACAACAAAATTAACTCAAGCCAGCTGCAGAACTAGCTGCAAAAAAAAACGTGACATTTGCTTGCTGTCAAGGCTGCGTTTGAACCAGGACTGAAGCGTGTGGGCTGATGCAATAACGACTTCCAGGCCGCTGGAAGTAGGACAGCGCGACACGCGACAGCGCGCTGGCTGTGCCCTCAGTGCCACCGAACACCCCATCGTGGGCGAAAAGCCACCGTCCTGAGCGGAGCTGGGGCCCCGCGGGCCCAGCACGCTGCTGCTGCGGCGGCTCCAGGGCCTCCCCGGGGAGGTCACGCAGCGCAGCGTCACCTGAGCAGAGATGTCCCCACGGCCAGGTCGCTCCCGGAGGAAGTGACCTTCACGCAGTGCCCCAGCTGTGGCTGGAGGTGGCTCCGGGGCCAGAGGCCCTGGCTGCACGTGGGATGTCACCAAGGGCCGGCCAGGTGGGGCCGGCCACCGCCCCTTGCTCACCTAGAGCTGAGTCCTCATGTAGGCAGGGGCAGACTGCGGTGGCACCGGATGCAGTTAGTGGTGGGATGAGGACAACACAGGGTGTTGGGTGGCCTTGCTGGTAGGACAGGGACAGCACAGGGGGTCAGAGTGGCCTCGGTGGTGGGACAGGGACAGCACAGGGGTGCAGGGTGGACTTGGTGATGGGATGGAGAGAGCACAGATGTGTGGGGTGGCCTCAGTAGTGGGACGGGGAGAGCACAGGGGTGCAGGGTGGCCTCGGCGGTGGGACGGGGACAGCACAGGGGTGCAGCGTGGCCTCGGCGGTGGGACGGGCAGCGCCCGGGGGGCCCGGGGCGGCGTCGGCAGCGCGATGGGGCGAGCAGCGGGGCCGCGGGCGGGGGGCACCCACCTGCCGAGGACGCGTCCTCCGGGTCGGAGCTGCCGTCGCTGCCCGCCTCGGGGGAGCTGGCGGGCGGCGGCGGCGGCGCGGCGGGCGGCGGGCGGCGGCGCGGCGGCGGCGGCGGGGCGCGGGCGGGCGGCGGCGGGGCGCGGGCCAGCGCCGCCTCCAGGTACAGCACCTTGAAGCGCTCCTCGGCCAGGGCGCGCTGCAGGCGGCGCAGGCGGCGGCGGCAGCGCTCCAGCTCCCGCTCCATGGCCCGCACCGAGCCCAGCTCCATGCGCGGCGCCGGCTCCCCCGGGAACTCGGCCTGCCAGTGCCGGGCGAAGTCGGCCCGCGCCGCCGCCTCCTCCTCCGCCGCCGCCGCCATGCCCCGCCGCCGCCGCCCCCCGCCCCGCCGCCGCCGCCGGCCCCAACTTTCCCGGCCGCCTTCCGCCCCCGCCCCGGGCCTTGACGTCGGCCCCCGGCGCCGCCCCGGGCCCGGCCCCGGCGGGGCGGGGAGCGCCGCTGCCGCCGCCCCCGGCCCGGCTCCCGCCGCGAGCCCCGCGCACGTCCCTCACCGCGGCCTCGCGGCGGCCCGCTGGCGGGGGCCAGCAGAGAGCGGCTCCGCTACGAGCCCAGGTTTCGGCCGCTCTCGCCTTCCGGCTCGGCCGCGGCTGGATAGGCCCCGCGCCCCGCGGAGCCCGCCTCGGAGCCGCCGGCCGCGGGGGAGCCGAGCGGCGCGGGCCGGAGGATGGGGAGCCGCGGGGAAGCGCCTGGCGCCGGCAGCGGCTGAGCGTCAGCAGAGCGGCAGCTAACGGCACCAGCAGTCCCGCACCCGGCGAGAGCCGCCGTCCCGAGGACGCGGGGCGGCTGCGGTGCCGCCGCCAGCGCCTGCCCCTGCGGGCGCCCCGCACCGCTGCCCGGGCGCACGCTCGCGGCCGTGCGAGCGCGTTTCCAGCCCGGCCGACGTCGTCGACTGGGCTTGCTGTGGCACGGGGCCCCCCCGGGGGCTCTGGGGCTGCCGGTGCTCCCCAGCTGCAGGACGGAGGCTTTCTAGCCCCCCCGCCCTGCCCTGGGCCGCAGGAGCCCGCGGGGCCTGCACGTGTCTGGGACATCCCGGGGGACCCCAGCAGCGCGGGGCCACGCTGGGTGCCACCGCGGGCGCAGAGGCGCCAGGGCTGCGCGAGCCTCCGGGCGACAGGGCCCCGGGGAGCTCCTCGCCCTGCTTCCTGCAGCGCTGCGGGGGCGGCTCGGAGCATCCTTTGTGCCCCAGCAGGGACAAAGCGCCCGAGTTATTTACCCCCAGGGCGCCGGCCCTGTCCCTGCCACCCCAGGGTGCCAGCCGTGTCCCTCCCAGCAGCCGCTGCCTCCTTCCCCGCCGCCTGGAGCACCCCGGGGCGGGGGGTCGTGCACAATCCTCCGCACGTGCCCATCCCCGGCTCGTGGGCGCCCGGCCGGGCACCAGCACGAGCTCCCTCCCCACGGGCTCCCTCCGGCACAGCCTCCTCCGGGAGGCCGGAGGCTGCCGGAGGCTGCCCAGCTGGGTGGGAGGCAGGCGGGCACCGCGGCCCATCAGGGTTGCCCCTGCACCGGCCGCGTGGATCTTGTCTCTACCGCAGCGTTCCCAGGTGCAGCCATGTCCCCGGGTGCTCCGGGAAGCTCTCCCCTGCCGCAATGGCGGTTTGGGGACACGGGGTGACATGGGGGGGGGGGTCTGATCTGGGACTGTTTGCAGGAGCTGCAGTCCCACTGCAGCAGTGGGGCTAGGAGTGGCGAGCTGGACTCTGGAGACAGGCGTTTTGGGTGTAGGACCAGTGAAAAATGTGAGGATGCCGCCCAGGCGAAGGCGGGAAGTGCCTGCGTCCCGCACGCCACGGGCCAGCGAGGTGGCACATGCCCACAGGGCAGAGGCCTGCGTGGAGGCCGGAGAGGAGCGGGGTGCGTGGAGTGGCCTGATTTACGCGCGGCCTCGGATAATTACAGCGTGTTCAGCAGCCGTCAGGCAGCCGGGCCCGGCAGAGCCTCACAACACGGTTCTGCCTCCCTGGCTCAGCCCATAAATCTTCGGGGCACCCGGCCGTAAATCAGCGGGGCCGAGGGAGCAGGCCCGGGGGGCACGTCGCTCCCCGCCTGCCCACCCGTAATGGGCACGTCGGTAGGAAGCACCCGGGACGAGGTGGAGATGCCTGGCGGGATGCACTAATTACAGGCAGCGGGTGGCATCCGATGCTCCGTGATTTATGGTCCGGCCTCCCCCTCTGCTGCTGGATTCCTGCAGCCCCCGGGCGCCCGGAGCGGAGAGGCCGGGAGCCCCGCGCGCGGCGGGCACAGGCAGGGTGGCGGGGGCGGCTGGCTGGGCCCCGCGCTGGCGTCGCCTGGGCAGGACACGGCTTCCGCACCCTGCTCAGCAGCTCCGGGCTGCACGCCCGGACCTGCCCCGCCAGCGACCCCGTCCCCGCGGCGGGGGTCCATCCTGTTCAGCCGGGCCTCCGTCAGCCTTTCTGCAAGGTGAGGGCCGTGGGGAGCGGTCAGAAACCCAGGCGAGCTGCACCTCCTTTTGAAGTCCTGCCGCCCCGTCCTCTCCGCTGCCCGCGGCTCCCGGCTCCTGATTTATTGGGTTCCTGGAGCACAGGCACCTGAATTAGCCCCAGCTTCAAAGAGGGACGAGAGGAGCAGGGTAACAGTCAAATCACCTCCTGCTAATTGCGGCTATTGATCAAACGCCATCGCAGGCGATCAGATAAGAGCGGCCAGCTGGAAGGGGGGGCACGTCCTCCTGGGGCGCTGCTTTTGCACCGCGAACCCCAACAATTTGTCAGCATGCCTCCTGGGCCGCTTTTCAAAACATTACTCCTGGCACGTTTAGGCATTTAATAACTGCTTTCTAATGAAAGGCTGGGCAAGGGGCAGAGCGATGGGTAATTTGCTCAGTGGGAGTTTATCGAGCCACCTACGGAGGGGGGGCAATAGAGCCGCGAGGGGCCGAGACGCTCGGTGCCAAGGGACGGGGGCTCCCGTGGCAGCGCGGGGTGCGTGCCGCAGCTCCACGCGGCGCCGGGGCAGGGTGCTGGGGCCTCCCCGTGGCCCCCCGCTCCACCCAGCTCCTCTGGCACCTGCAAACCCCTCCTGTGCTGCGGCGGCTGGAGCTGCGGGGAACAAGGGGCTGCTCTGAGCATCCGTTTGCCGGCAGGCCCGGCAAAGGCCAACAGGCCCGGCAGCACCAGCCCGGACAGCTCTGCCCCTGGGCCCTGGCTCCACGGGCAGGTAGCACTTTAGCTCTTTCATCCCCGGCCCCCCGCCCCGCGCCGTCCTGCTTCCTGCTCCGCAGGGCAGAGGCGTGCCGAGCGCAGCGCGGTCCTGCGCTGCCGGCGCCGCCGCGGCTGGGGGGCTGCTCCTGCCCCGGTGCCCAGCGCGGGGGTGAGGCGGGAGGCCGCCCCAGCTGGCCGCGCGGCCTCGCGCTCCAGGGCGCCGCGGACCCCATCGCAGGGCGGCGCGGGCCGCTGGGGATGGGAGAGGCTCGGTGTGCGGGGGGGGGGGAGCAAAGCAACGGCGGAGGGAGCGGGGGGACAGGGACAGGCAGGAGCCGCCGTCCCGCAGGGCTGTGCCGCCGTGGGCACGCGCAGGGCGCAGGCGGGAGCTGCTTCGCCTCCTCCCGGGCCCCGGCACAAGGCTTTGCTGCTTTCCCCAGCAACTCACTGCTCCGGGCCTCAGTTTCCCTATCCGGGAACTAGGGAGCACCCTGGAAAGGAGGGCGCTGGGGAGCAGGCGGGCGCGAGGCCCGCGCTGGGCTGGGGCGCCTGGTGGGACGCGCGGGGCCGGCCGCGTACCCGGAGGCAGGCACTAAGGGGTCGGGGCAGGGCGCCACGTGACGCGGGCGGCGGGGGGGGTTTTAGAGGGGGCCGGGGCACCGGCGGGGGGGGGGGGGAGTGTCTCCCGCACCTCGCGGAGGCGGCACGCGCGCCCGCGGCCCCTCTGCCGTCCCTCTGCCGCAGCCATGGCCGCAGCAGGCGCGGGGAAGGGCGCCGGCGGCTCCGGGGGGGAGCCGGCTGCGCCCCGGCCCCGCTGCGGGCAGGACGCGTGGGCGCCCGCTGGGCAGGAGGCGGCCGCCCGCCCGGGACGCGCCGAGGAGGCCAAGGTGAGGAAGAGGAGCAGACCGGTGCGCTCCAAGGCCAGGAGGATGGCTGCCAACGTCAGAGAGCGCAAGAGGATCCTGGACTACAACCAGGCTTTCAACGCCCTGCGCCTGGCCCTCCGGCACGACCTCAGCGGCAAGAGGCTTTCCAAAATCGCCACCCTCCGGAGAGCCATCAACAGGATTGCGGCTCTGTCCACGTCCCTGCACGGCGCCGCGCACCGCTGGCCCTGCGCCCACGCCGAGTGCCGCGGCCGGGCCGGGGGGCCGGCACCGGAGCGGGGTGCGAAGGACGGCCGCCCCCAGCTCTGCCGTGAGCCCAGCTACGCGCACGCCGCCGGCCTCCCGCGCTGCGCGCCGGCCCCGCCGCACGCCGCGAGCCAGCTCCCGCGCCCCGAGGAGGATCGCTCCGTCCCCAGCCCCGCGTATCGCTCCGGCGGGAGCCCCCCGCTCGGCCTCCGAGCCGCCTGCCAGCAGAGGCGCGCGCACGACCGCCCAGCTCCCCTGGCTGGACCCTTCGCCTGGCAGCTGGGGTGCTCCCAGCGCGCGGGATACCAGCAGCGCCTCCCCAGCCGCTGACCTGCGGGGCCGGGACGCGGCGGCGGCGCGGGGAAGGTAACGCAGCTGCCTGGCAGAGGGGGGGAGCGGGAAGCGGGAGAGCGAGCCCCGGCGGGGTGCCGAGCGCAGCCGTGCCGGGAGCACGGGATGCTCCGACCGGGCCCCCGGCACTGGCCGGCCGCGGCTCTCTGCTCCGCAGGAAAACCGAGAGCCGGGGGGGGGGAGTGGGAGACGTCGCTCTTCCCCTAAAAGAAGCTCCAGCCTCACGTTTCTTCGCTGCGAGGTTTCATTTCGGCAGTTTGTCAGTTATTTATTCTCTCTTGCTTTGTGAGAAAACACGACTTGAAACCCAGCATCGGGGCGCTGCCCCTCCCCGTGTGCGGGTGCGCAGAGGGGCCGCGCGGGTCCCAGGCAGGGCGACCCTCGCTGCGCTGTAGCGCCGGCTCGGAGCTGCCCTCTTCGGGGCACTTCCCCCCGGGGGCACCTGGGCCACGGAAACGCCCGGGTTTGGGTGGGTCGAGCGGCCCTGGCTGCCGGAGACGAGGCGGCCCGGGGGCGCGAGGGCCAGCGTGTGCCGGGCAGCACGGTCAGCCTCACCTGCGCCGGGCCCCGGCGGCGCCCCGAAGGGCTCCGACCCCGGCTCGAGGCTCCCGCTCCCGGCCAAGGGCCGGTTCTAGCTCTCGCCCTGCCAGCGGTGGGCGCGCGCCGCTCGCCATTGAAGTAGCCAACCGAGCCCTCTGCTCGCCGTGCGTGCGGCCCAGAGCCAGCTCCTGGCGGGAACCGGCTGCTTCCTTCAGCCCGGGAGGGGGACCGGGAGCTGGGCCATGAGCTCAGCGGAGGAAAGCTGGTAGCAGCCAGGAGAGAGAGCTCTTTGCTCAGCTAAAGAGGCTGCTTAAAGTGCTGACAGCTGAGATATCTTGGCTTTAATCTCAGCAGATGTTCCCCTTCCCAGGAGAGGGCCTGCAGCTATTGCTGCTGAGGAATCCTGCTTCTCCGCGCAGCATCCCCGCTCCGGCCGGCTCGGCCACGGGGCTGCGGCTCCCCCGCGCCCAGCTCGCTCCCAGCCCACCACCCATGTCCCTGCGCTAACCGTGCCGGGAGGCTGAGCCCGGGGCTGCTGCGATTCAAAGAAGATTTGAGCGAAAACCAAACGCGTGTCAGGCCTGCCCTGGCACAAATCCCCCGCTCCAGGTTTCAGCCCCTGCACCGGGGTAAATCAAAGCGGGACAGGTGGAAACTGAGGGCCACAGAGGCAGGAGGAGGGGGAGAAGCACCAGCTGGCACAGTGAGACCCCAGCGGAGCCGCTCCCCTGCTCCCAGGCTCACGTTTATGAAACCCGGGCCCCACCTGTCTCCAGAGGCTGCAGGACAGAGACTGGCCTGGACACGCAGGGATGCAGCACGGTGCCGGGCCGGGTGGGATAAGGCCCAGGGCCGGGGCCGGGTGGGGGCAGCAGCCGAGTGGGCTTTGGTGGGTCTGGGCCCAGCGGGTCCCCGGGCACCTCGGGGTGAGGCGGGCGGCATGGGAGCGCCCCGGTAGATGGCACTCACTGCCCGGGAAATCCCTGCCGAGCCGGAGAGGAAAAGCTGGGAACCGAAACAGCATACGGACTGGTGGAAAACATCCATGTTTGCAGGGCAGCCAGGCTTTGTGCTTTCCCACAGTCCTCGCTCCTGCCACCACCCCTTGCCCCTCGCAGCTCGCCCGGGCAGAGCAGTGTTTGCTCCCAAGGATGCTGCTATTTGCTTTATAGGACCTTGCACTGGCAGGTCCCCCTGCAGACCCTGGCACATAGGGACAGACTATTTGTCACCGATCTGATCTCCCTGTCCTCAGGGTTCCCAGGGCGGCTCTGGAGTCACCCACACCCCGTGAGGGCCAGGGCTGCTCAGCACAGCGTACCCAGGACCTCGTCTCGCCCTGTCCCCGGGGCCTGCCAGCCTCAATTCCCAGAGGAGCAGGAAGCCGGGGCACCTCAGGCACCCGCACACTGCCCTGCACCCCACACCCTGCCCCATGCCCCACACCCTGCCCCGTGCCCGCCCCTCCCCTCCCCCCCACACGCTGCTCCGGCAGGATCAAACCCCGGGCAGGGGGTGGCACAGGTTTGCCCTGCTCGGGAGCGGATGGGGGCTTTGCAGCCTGCTCTGCACCCTGTCCCCCCACCCCGCCTGGCCTGAGGTGTCCCCGGGATGGCAGGGCCGCGTGTGCCCACCACCCTGCCCAGGGACACCCCCTCCTCCTCGGGGACGGGGGGAGCCCCGGCGGGGGCCGTTCACAAGGTGCCGCAGTGGGGCCCGGTCGCGGCGCCGGCCTCGGGGGAGCCCCGGGAAGCGCGGGGCCCGTGGGGCGGGACAGGGAGGCCGGGATGCGGGGGTGCCGCGGGGAGGGGTGGCGGGGGACACCCGGGATTTCCCACGGCCCCCGCCCCGCGCATCCCGGCAGCAGCCGGGAGAGGCGGCGCCGTCCGCAGCGGCCGGGCGGGGGCCGAGCGCGGCGCGGGCCGGGCGAGGGGCGCCGGGGACACCCCGGGGGCGGTGGGCGGCCCCGAGCCTGCCCCGGGGGCCGAGCCCGGCTGGCCCCTCCTCCGGCACGGCCTCCCGCGGGGCGGTGGGCCCCGGGCGCAGAGCGGCGGCGGCGGGGGCGCTCGGAGCCCGCTCCGCCGGGCCATGGCGAGCGGCAACGCCGCGCCCGGGGGCGCGGGCTCGGGCTCGGGCTCGGGCTCGGCGCTGCCCGCCCGCTCCCTGGAGACCGAGAAGCTGCTGGCGGCGCCCGAGGGCCGGGAGGAGAAGGGCCTGCGGGGCTCCAAGTCCTTCTCGGCCGCGCTGCCCGGCGAGGCGGAGCGCAACGGGCACGGGCTCACCTACAAGTCGGTGTCCGTCGGGCACCTGGAGGCGGCCCCGCTGTCGCCGTCCCGGCTCAGCCTGGGCCGAGCCTCCTCCACGGCCACCAGCACGGCGGCGGCGGAGCAGGGCCGCCCGCGGGACTACCTGGTGCTCGCCATCTTCTCCTGCTTCTGCCCCGTCTGGCCCATCAACATCGTGGCCCTCGTCTTCTCCATCATGGTGAGTGCGGCTCCGCCCGGGCTCTCGACGGGGCGGGCGGCGGCGCGGGGCCGCGCCGGGAGCTGTCCGCGGTGCTGCGCCCGCGGTGCTGCGCCCGCCGCGCCGCCGGGCTCCGGAGGGGCCCGCGCCCGCGGCGGGGCTGGGCCGGGAGGAGGCTGCGCTGCTCCGGCAGCCCAGCCGGGCGTCGGCGAGGGGGCTCGGCTCCCCCGGGGCCGCGGCGAGCCGGGCCGAGCTGGGCAAGCGGTTCCCGGGCGGGGCCGGGCCGGCTGCCGGGGCCGCGGGCTGCCGTGCCCGGCGGGACGGGACGGGGCAGCTCCTCCACGCGCCGGGAAGATGCGCAGCCCGGGCCTTGGGACTGGGAAGTGGGTGGGAGCCAGGGCTGGACACGCTGCCCCCCTCCCCGCCGGTGTCCCCGGGGCGGACGGTCCCTCTCCCGGCAGCTACGGAGAGAGCTCGCAGCTGCTGCCATGCCTGAGCCCCGATCCCCGCGTTTCCCCGGGAAGGGGACGCCCGGAGAAGGGCGCTCCCTGAGCACCCCTTAGAGCGAGCCCACCCCTGCAGCGCCAGCAGACCCTGCCCAGCCCTGCTGGCTGTGAGCTACGTCCTCTTCTCAGATGCTTCAAAGGAACTGGCTGCACCTGCAGCTCTTTTAGTTGCCCTAAAGAAGCAATTTTCTGCTTAAAATACACCAGCATCAGAGCAAGGGAGAATAAAGCCAAGCAGCCTTGCCCCCCCCGCTCAGGTACAGGTGGCTCCGTGCTCCCAGATCAGTCAGCAGAACCTCAGGAGTGCAGCCACCTCCCAACCCTTGAGGAAGGGGCCCTGCTCCTTTACACGCCCCGGGTACCTTTTATGCCCTTGATTTGCAATCAAGACAAATTTCTCCTTTGAAAACCAGCTCATGGAAAGCAATTGCCTGCTTACGGCACAGAAATACCCCAAGGGAGATGAGGAGTCAGCACCTCCCCAAAAGCCAGTAACAACTTGAATAGTCACACACCCGTAGGTGCGATAGTGAGCCCTGTAGAAAGACCAGTTTCCATTTTGAGGAGCAATCCATTTCTGTAGGTGCCAGCTGCCATCTGCATGGCACAGTTGCGTGGTGGAGTCTGTTTAGCCAGCATACGGGCAAGCCGGGCTCGGCCACGTTTGGCTTTGCACTGCGGCGAGAGGGATAGCAGATGGGTACTGCATATCCCCGGGAATAAGCGAGGTCTCTCACAGGGATTTTCCAGCCACAGCAGCCTTCATGCAGAACAGGTTCTCACAGTCTCCTCTGTGGGTGTTAGAGCCTCCAGCATGGTGGGAATGTGCCTTGGGCCCGGGGTGGCTTTTCAAACACATGCACAAGCCCCATGGAGTAGAAGAAGGACCGAGGAGGAGGTTGACAGCACCAGGCTGTGACACAGTGTCGCCCACTTACTGTGTTAAACACAAAGGGAGGCAGCACCAACAGGTCAGTAAGACACTCGGCTTCCCTGCTGGCCTCTGCGGACCTTGAAAACCTCAACCAGCCACCACTCACGCAAACCTAGGGAAGGGGGACACTTGGCCCCAGTCCTCCGGAGCCTCCAAGGCAGAAGGCGCACCCAGATGAGCTGTTTTCCAGGACGAGCTTTCCGGCATGTTACGAGCCAGCGCTCACCCCTGGACCATTCCCAGCCGCACTGTCCCTCTGCGGGGACGCTCAGTTTATTGCTGCTATTTCTCTTTGGCTGTGCCTGGGTCCACCCCACACCCCAACACCATCTGCCAGCCCGCGGACTCCCGCATGGCTCGAGGATGAGGAGTGATCCTGGCTCCACGCTAACTGTGGGGAGCCAGGAAACATTATCTGACTAATTCCTCCTGCAGACAGGAATAGCTTTCAGGGCGTTAGCTGGCGTTTCACCTGCTGATGAATTTAGTGACTACTGAGACTCCCAAACGCGTTATGCTGTGTCCCCACAGCATAAAAACTGGGAGCTTCTGAGCACCTGCAAATCTGCGCAGAACCAGGCTGTTACCATTGCCAGCACCTGGGGAAGAGCCTCGCTGTCACACTCTGAACCTCGCTCACAGCCAGGGAGGGGGGGAGACACTTTACAATGTGCTGACTTTCTTTTAGCTCTGCGATTGTATTTTTCTTTCCTAAGTCAATGCTTTTTGCACATGAAAGCTTTTCTGGGCAATGAGCAGCAACCAGAGAGGAAAGCAAATGAATGCTTTTGGATGTAGTCTCATAAATCATTTTTCAAAAGCTGCTCTCAGATCTGAGCAGAGCCCATGGCCAGAGGCAGGAAAAAAAATCTGCTGTAATGCCTAGCCTTTCGCAGCTTAGGCTGGTCTCATGGACAGGAGTAATGTGTGGCTGCTCCGCTGACCCTTGGATATGTTCTCCTGATAAACCGAGAACCAACTACGGTGATTCCTGGTCTGGCTGCACAGTCAGGTCTGGGTTCCTCCCAGCTCTCCGTGCTGGTGGCCGCGAGCGCAGGAGCAATCCCACGAGGAGAACGTGGCAAGGCCCATGACACACGCACACACACTTCATTTATTGAAGCCCTTCCCCTTACTACCATAGCATAGGCCCATGGTGAGGGTGGAGGTGCAGAGTTCACCAAACACCCAGCACCACCCAGACCTACTTAGGTGAAGCGAGAAAGAAGTGTAAATCCAGCCAGAAACACCATAAAGTAAAGCCAAGTGCAATTCTGCGCAGCATTTGTTGTCCAAAATAAGTACTATCACTATAGGAAGATGTAGGAGAAGTCAAACTATCCTTGCTCATGTTAAATTACATATTCATAGATCCATGCGTGATGTTGACTTGCACCTCTCGGAATGCTTTCTCCAAGAAAATGGAAACCTTAAGTATTAATGATTTATTCAGAGTAAGTGGTGGAAGCCAGCAGAGCACATCTGAAGCTGGCTGCTAAACTGTGAAAGATTGCAGGGAGGAGGATGTGACAATTTGTCTTCTCTGTCCCTGGGACTAGCACAAAAAAGCAATTGCCTTAATTTGCAACAAGAAGACTTAGCTTAACTCTTAGGTTTACCTGCTGAACAGTAACTTGAGCAGAAAACAGTTTGAAAACAGGTAATACTAACATCTCTTTTGGATCATCTACACACACCTGACTCCATGCATGCTGATGAAAAGTATGTCCCTTCCTGCCCCGCTCCCAAGGTTGTTCATACTCTCGTACTACTCCTCTGTAATACTAAGCTCCTTGATACACATGCTGATACACTCCCCCTTAGCCCTCAAGCATTTTTAAGGATATTCTGCCTCTGCAATCCTGATTAATAAACAAAACATTCATGTTTTTATGTAGAAATCAAAATACAGGATTACTGATACCAGACAGCTGTAATCAAACCATTCCACTCCAATGAATAATATATGTACAAATGCTTGCTAAACACTCCATGCAAATGCTTATGTATTTTTCATAATTGTTCAGGATAAATGAGCAGTAAATATTTCCAGAAGCTGTAGCGATAAATATGTCAAATTCATTAACCCATATATTTTTGCCAAAAGAAAGCTAAAACGGCAAGTTTCGCTGCAGTCACGGCGCCCAGCCGGTGCGTTGTGATTGCAGTGAAACCACACCCTGCAAAGATATTACACTTCTATTACGAAAACCCGAGCCTACGAAAACTAACACGTTACAAATTGTCAGTGAGCAGCTAAGGGATCATCCCACCAGTCCCTGCACTACTGTATTCTCCCCATCTCCCCCCATCGTCCCATGAGGCTTAATTTTGTCACCTCCAGTTCTGTAATGAAAATAGGCTCTTGGCTGCACACAGCTGATTTTAGAAACTGTCTGTCAAATATTCTATAGAGTCCAAAAGGAATAAGGCCATGAGCTCTCCTCATGTCAAGCGTTGTGGAAGTTGCTCTACAGCCTGATGCGTTGGGAGCAGGAGGTTTGGGGGAAGGCAGCGGCATCACCCGGTTGAGGCTCTGCTACGCGTTATTTACACGGTGATGCCAACTGAGCCACATACATGCAAATCTTAAAAATTGCATTTTAACAGTGCAGGTGTTATTTCCGAGATGTCCCTTTTTTGAAAGGAAAGTGAGATTGTTCTGATACACTCCATCTTGAATTCTTCTTACCTAGCTTATTATTTTACAGAGACTTTTCCTAGTTTTCTTTTTAAAAGTCACCTTCCAAAACCACGACTTGGAGCACGGGAGCAGGCTGCAGAGAGCTGCCGTGCTCGGCCGGGCTCCGCAGGCTGCTCCCGCTGCTCTCTGGAGACCCACGGCTCAGCCAGGGCAGGCACGGCCGGAGCTGCGGAGGGGCAGGGGCACGAAGCTTTAACCCGTGTGCAAATGCTAAGTACTTAAAAATAGCTCTGAAGGACAGGACAAGATTAACAGTTTCAGACTGGTTAAAATATTTACCAAAAATATGACCCAGTGAGGTCAAGGGGAATTTTGCTGGGCTCCTCCATGAGGTCAAGGTGGCACCTCAGGGTGCAGGGCTTCCTCGTCCTTGCCATGGTCTCCCCCGGCCTGCGCTGCTGCTCTTTCCTCTACCCTGTCCCCCTGCTCCAAGCCCTGCCAAACACGTGAGAATTTTACCAACAGCCCTTTAGACTCCTCATCCAATTTCCCTCCCTCCAAAAACCCTTTCTGATAGTTTTTGTCTGAGGCAAAAGATTCCCTGTGTGAATTCGGGTAGACGGCTTTCCCGTTGGGAGAGCCGTGCCCGGCACGTACTGCCTGGCTCATCCTGAGAAGGGAGCTCCACTTTTGCTGATGGAGGGACTCCAGCCTCTCCATCACACGCGCCATGAATGCTGACGCACTGTGAGTAATTTAACCGTAATAACCTCACCGTCGTACTGCTCAGCTGCCCTTCTGCTAAGTGCTAGGTCCTTGCGCAGCCAAATGCAGGAAGCCTAGCGCACTCCTTTCTACAGGCTGAGGAGCACTTTGTGTTCTCCTGTCAGCAGCAAAGCTTTTCCCTCACCAGGAATTTTTGGTTTCAGTATTTTTCACTTGGGAACCAAATTACTGCCAATTACAAGAGCAAGAAATAAGATCATTCCTTATTTAAACTTACTCTGAAGGTTTATGGTGCATCTAATTGTACTTACGTATTACACTTTTTCTGATGAGCCTTGTGCTTGGTCCTCAGGCTTCTGAGTGTCCTTAGCATAGGTAGAGTCTTCTCTCACCTAGCCGTTCAGCAGTTTGGTTGAGCACAGGGCAGTGAAATAGCTGATAATGAGGCTCAGAGGAGTCAGCCACAGTACCGCTCTTGCTGCCCTGTCGGACACTAAGCACGGTCTTGGAGAGCCCACACTGAGCTGTGGAAGGACAAGTACAGCTGTAGTGGGCAGACCACTACCAAGTACCCGAGGAGCCCTAGGATCTAGGTCTCCAGCAAGGTCTCTGTCTTGATGACCAGCCTTGATAGAGCTATGAGACATGGAAAAACACTGAGGTCTTTGTGGGACAGTTTGAGGGAAGCTCCAAGTTGCCTTCTCTGGCCACTGTGGGTTGCCACTTCCTCCCCAAAACAAGGACCACTGCAATTCATCCCACCAGGAGGCTGCATACTTCAGGATCTAGTTATGATGCCAGTGCCTACAAAACATCAGCATGAGGCAAGCCCCCGTCTAGCTCCAACACTTGGGGATCCCTACTGATGAACTGACGCACAATAATTTTCAGCTGCCTACCAGCAAGCTCCCCCTGCCCTCTTCTTCGTACCTGCCACAGCTAGGGAGCCCTTCTGTTCAGAGTAGAGGAAAGCTTTCACTGACCCGCATAAAGAAATCAATAGAGCAGCAGGGGAAAACGCAACGAAACCAGAAGCAGAGCAGAGATGCTATGGGGACTATTCCTCCCCTCCCTACAGCGGGCATAAGAGCAAGAAATCACTGTAGGAGGATTGCATTCAAAAACAGAGATGACAAACACGAGCTATGTAAGTCAATGTAGAAACTCAGGGTAATGCAGAGGCTCCAAAGTGCATCCTAGCACAGGACGAAGTGCAGTGGTACCCATGGGGCATGCAATCCCTCTTCAGAGTCCCCATACAAGTGAGCTGCTTTGGGGGCTGAAGTAAAGAATTTCAGCTTTTTTTTTTTCCCCTCATAAAGACAAAGACAAGTTGCTGTTAGCTGGGGCTTCACTATTCCTCATATCCTACACGGGATACTACACTGATTTTAGACACACCGATAAAAAAAAAGACTTGAGTCAGTGCAGCTTCTACCAAAGAGGCCAGTCTAGAGCAGTTCAGTTCACCAGGGTAACAGGACCTGGGCTTGCAGACGGGAGACTTACTTCTGTGAGAGCTGAGGACTGTAAATCCAGACCCACATGCCAATGCAGTAGCTCTCATTTTGGGGAATACAGCCAGAGAATCGCCAGAGAGCCATGACCGGTCTCCAGCCCCCGTTTCTGTGTTTGTGTTTCCCCCCCAGTCGAGGAACAGCGGGCAGCAGGGGGACATGGACGGAGCCCGGCGCCTCGGCCGCATGGCCAGGCTGCTCAGCATAGTCTCCATTGTCCTGGGGACCATCATCATCGTGCTCTACGTGTCACTCAGCGTCAGAGGTAACATCTCCTTCTCTTTTCCCCAGCCCGGTTAAAGCAGGGACTCCATACCACTCCTTGCGTGCTGCCTCCAGCACATCATTTGTAAGAGACACTAACCCGCATCCCCAGGGCAGGTGGCACATCGATCCCAGGGGAACTGAAGGGTCAGGGCACTAAGCCCCTGTATGATTCCGGCCAGTGTGTCCAGCCCCTAACTGCACACACACACGCAAAACACCTTGGAGAACAGGTTAGTTGTAGCAGTAGTAGGCACTGTTCAAATGCCCAGAAGGAGAAGTCCTTCCTATGGTGTCCTGGTGTCCTATGCACTAGGGACAACACCAGATTTCCCAGACAAAAATTGGTTTGGCTGGGGCTGCAGGTCCTACCCTGATCAAGGTTGTGGCGGGTTTAGAAGCACAGTAGTGGGGTAAAGCAGAAGTGATTCAGCGCACAGATCAATCTGCCTAGAACTGCAATCCCCAGATGGTTGGAGAAACTCCCAAACACAAGCCCAGCTGCCAAAACCAGCAGCGCTGCTCAGCCAGACAGCAGCACCTCGGATGCAGCACACCTGCACACCCAGAGCCCTGACCAAGAGCATAAATAGCTGTGACTATTGGAAGCTGCCCTGAGACTCTCTTTATTTTACAGTTTCCTAGAAGACATTTCAGCATGCAAATACCTTGAAGAGGAGGAAGACAACTTTCCTTTTGGGGTTTTTACTTTCAGCCTTGCAACAAAAATTGTCACAGTATAGGTGGACAGCCCTGGGAAAAGTCTGCTCTGGAGCGCCATCTGAAGAAATGCATGCGTCTACTTCACGATCTCTTGGAAGATGAATTTGTACAAAACTAAAGTATTGGATAATAAATTGTAACAAGCAATGGGAAAGAATATCAGATCCCGAGTGGAGTTGAGAAGGAGGAAATCCACTACCTCATTCCTCTCCAGCAAAACTCTGAGCGGGGAGACAACCATCGGTAAAACACAAGAAGAGGAGAGAGAGTTTCAAGAATGAAGCTTATTTTAAAGAAAATTTAAGGAGAGAACAGGACACTTTGAGGAGTCCTCCTGAGAATTTTGGCACAAGCTACTGTATTTTGGGAGGGGTTGCTGGTTTTTAAATTGTCAAATTCTCTATGTCTACAAAAAAAGCTCAAACTGCCAACAGGAGATGAAATCTGTTCCACGCAGGAGGAGGGCGAGCAGAACTGCAGAAGAAACACAGCTCTGCTCTGAACAACACCCAGCTACAAAAGCTGGAGGATGTGGTGGGTGTTTTTGTATTTTTGATGAAAAAAAAAGAGACAATGACCATTTGCATGCCTTTGGGAATGTTCTCCATGTCCGTTCATACAAGCTCTTTTATCACTTACAGCATATCTCAAAGCTGGGAGAGCAGGATGTTGCTGCATGAAAACGCCAGGCTCCTCCTCACCCGGATCCCATGATGGGGTTTTTAATGGAAGGAAAAATGTTTTCTCCGTGAAACCACACATTTATTTTTCCTCTGTGCCCCCAAAGTGAGGTTGATACCTGTGGCGCTGAGGAAAGGGCCTGGTTAACGTGCGGCGGCAGCAGTACCAAGGCACAGAGAGCCCCTTCTACCCGCTCAGGCATATATGTCATGTCACATCTGTCACAGAAAAGCTAAAGCATGACCCAGCCTCCGCCACGGGCAGTGCTCATCTCCCCTGCCCCTTCTGGGCTTCAGCTGAGGGATGACCAGGGAGATTTGCGGAGGCACAGAGGGGTTTAAGACCCCTGTTCCTCTTCCACATCCCTGGATATCTCCAGCGCCCCGTGAGCTGGCTGGCATCAATTCCACAGATATTGTTTTTTAATGTTTTATATTTAAAAAAAGTGGACTTTGCTCTTCCGGATCTGCCTAACGGGCCTCCCCCACCCACCGAGTCTTCCACGGTGCGTGGCTCCCGAAGGCGTTTCCCGCAGACTTGGCTCTCGCCGCTCTCCCAGCCCCTCTGCCCAGCCTTGTCCCACATTGCACCGTCTCTCGTCCTGTACTCGCTGTGAGTTGTTCCTGGGTTCGCTGCTGTATTCGGCCACCCAGACTATGCAAAGTTTCATTGTTTTTTTTTTTTTTAATTCAGGCTTTGTAGATGGCTTTCGGCCGTAGCCATTGGCTCCATATTAGCTGAAAACCTCTCCTTTATGAAAACTTTGCAGACACAGTTAGATGATCAAGAGCTGCACTCCCGGCCTTTCTGTTGTCTGCAGCTAACAACCTGGGACCTAGCTATATACAGTGCATGGAGAAATAAGGTGTTCCAGGGCACTTCATCTGCTCCGTACCATGAATTTCTTGGAAAAAAATGAGACCAAACCTAATGTTTCTGAGAGTTTGTCTGCATGGAGAATTTACTGCACAATAAGGTAGGCTACAAGAACGTCCACTAGATCGTGACTCCTTGGCACTAGCCTCCCTCCCAGGCAGTCTGAGCAGGGAAACCCCTCGTGCCAGGGCGCGCGAGGCCACGCGGGGAGTTAGCGCAGAGGAGCTGGTGTGCTGTAAGTTCACCCCATCGTTACTACGCAGTAACTAACCTGCAGAGCCACGGCCTTAGCTGCGAAAATCCTCATCATCCTTTTGTCTGCTCCTCATTAAAACATTTTCCTTTGCTAGACATTATTTGGCAGGGGACAAGAGAGCCAAATCCCCTAGACGCACGGCTGACGTTTTTCTCTAAATTCGAAGGGATTCCAGGGACTCAGAGCAATAGCACATCACTACAGCACTTTCCTGGGCTGCATTCCCATCCACCCCATCCCCAGGGATTTATTAGAAACTAGCAACTTCTAAAATGGACCAAATTTCCAGTCTTTCCCTTGCAGTTCGTCTGGTGCTTAGAGACGGCTTTGTGAGCTTCAGCGCACAGGGAGCCAAGGGCAGCAGAACTGCGGCAGTCTCGAGCTGAGCACTGCCCGGCCTCGCGGCACGTAAATCCCCCCTGCAGCCACCATCGAGGTGCCCCTTGGCAATCACATCTCTTGTCCTATAACTCATCAGAAACCCTCCCTTTGAGGCGAAAACTCTGCCACGTTACGGGTAGGCTGCAGATGATGCTTCTGTCCCAAGAAATCCCCCAACTGCTTCCTTCTGAATGCCCAAATCCCAAAGCTGCTTGCTGCATAATGTCCATTATTTTTTCTGACACACGTTACTGCAGTGCAGACCGTCTATGCATCTTCTTACCCTTTGCTCTTCAAGCTGCTGAAATTCAGCTTATGGTAAGGGCTGAGAAGGATCCTCCTAGAACAGGAAGAGCTGATACTCGAGAAAAACTGCAGCAATGAGTTGCACAACTTAAGAGAGCTCAATATTTATTAAATAAGAATTTAAACGCTATTTTATCATCATCTAAAGCCTTTCATCTAAAGAGCCTGAAGTGCCCGACCACATTTAAAGAATTAAAGTTTGCAACCCCACATGAGGTGGTTTAGCATTACACTAGCCTAATTGCACGGATGGCAAAGCTGCTGCAGGCTGCGTACCCTGCGCAGCTAGGGAGAGAAAACAGCTACTCTTTCCTGTCCTTAATGTAAGTACGTACAAACGAACATGTATCTCTTTGTAGTGGGATTTTCTCTAGTGGGATCTAGGCAAACATGTACGCTCCACGCTTTGTAAAACAGCCCGGGATACCTGTCGTTGCAGTCCGAACCGATGGGGCTTCGCAAGGCAGCCGCGGTTGGAATGATCCTTTCTAGGTGGAGTCCTCGGCTGCTGAAGCACACAGCAGCAAACTCCTTTCACTTGTTCATCTTCTTTCGGATCAGATACAAGTGCACTGCTCTGCGCTCGTGAACACATCCCAGACCCAGCTGAAAGCCTCTATGGTTATTCCTGAGCAATGAATTATTATACACATATATATATATATATACACACACTCACACATGCATTTTTTTCAAGTTTTCTTGTCATCTGGGTCTCTTGAGAAATAAACTCTCCAGGACTACCTAGAAACAGAGTCTCTTTAATCTGCTCTCCAACGTCTTGCTCATCTATTTGCAACCTAATATTTTGTAGACATTTTTGCCGTTTGATCCTTAGGAAGCTGCTCTCCGTTTTGCCCTCTCTTTTTACCCCAGCTCAGCTGCCTATTTTGCTCTTCCACTGACTCCCTTAGATGTATTAGCCAGCGCTTGCAAGGGAAGAATTTGACTCCTCCTCTCCCCCCATCCTTGTCTCATACTTCGTACGTTATTCTGATATGAGAATATATGGCAGAACGCCGTCCCGAGGCCGCCAGTTTTCTCCTTTGCTCTGCATCTGGGGAACAAACAGCTGCCCCGTTATCTCCCAGTTCCTAAGCATTTTGCGCAGTAGCATCTGGATTGAACCAGGAGAACCCCCCCCCCCCCAGCATCCGTCGTGAACTTTTGCTAATTTAGCTTTTAATTCAGTGCAAAAAATCTTGGTTTCCAAACCTAGGCACAACTGCTCCTCTGCACAGACTTCGTTTCTAGAACGCAGCAGGGTGATCACAAAATCACGTCACGGGAAGACCTTTCCTCCCCGTCCCCGCGGGTAAGACCTGTTACTTCTGCCGCAGCTCGTTGCCACCTGCTGCAGCCTCCTCTGAGCACGCGCGGCAGCAGCGAGTTTTCTGGGCGTTTGCAACCATAAAAGTCACGAAACCCTCGGGATCTGGCCCGCTCGCACGCCCTGGGGAGGCGGGGAAGGGCGGAGAGGCGAGACGGGAGCGATGCGGTGGAAATCCAGCCCGGCCCGACCGCGCAGAGCTTGCCGAAGAGAGCGCGAAGGTGGGAAACGCGCCTAGACGCAAACTTCAAGTAGGAGTTACGATCGACAAGCGTGAGGTCCCGGTGGTACACGAATCCATGGCTCGCGCTGCTCAGGAAAGGGCGTCTCTGCTGGCGCGCACGGCTGCGGGCTCCTCTCTCGGGGGGCTCGGCGGGGAGCCGGGCGCGGAGGGGCGGCGGAGCCGAGGCGGCGCGGGCGACCCGCTGCCTCGGAGGGGCCGGCGCGGGCGGCCTTGCTTGCAGGAGCACCGGCCGGTACCAGCCCGGCAGCCGAACGCCCGCGGAGGAGGCCAAAAGGGTTTTGGCGCAAAGAGAGGGAAGAGCGGCAGAATATTTGATTTCGGAGTTGGTTGGATTGGCGGTGACTCGCGAGCGGATAAGCCTGCGGGCGTTTCGCCCGGCGACGGCTCGGGGCGCGCACGCGCTCGGGAGCGGGCTCCCGGCCGCCCGGGTCCCCGCGCGCCCAGCGCCGCGCGCGGAGACAACAGCTTGCGCTCGCGGGCGTCAGGCCCGTCCACGTCGCCGTCTTGCTGCTTTTCTCGTCAAACTCGCCGCCCCGCACAGCTGTGATTTTGGCACGTTTTTTTCTGCCTGCTTTTCCGCTCCTTCCCAGTTTTCTTCTCTTTTCTTCCCACCGCGAACTTGACGCGTCCCTTGGCGCCGCTGCCCCTCGGGCAACGCCGGAGCCGCGCGGGCTTCTCGCGCGGCCGGCGCGGCGGTGCTTCGCCTTCCGAAGGCAGGGGGGTGCTCCGCGTAGGCAAAGGGAACAGACGCTGCCTTTTATATAAGATTAAAGCTTAATTTCCATCCAGTCTACAGAGAGAGGCTGCAGAAACGTCCCCGGTGGGCTGGTCCCATGCCTTTTTTTTGATACTCTCAGCCTTGCCCTGTCACTTTGTTACTCACATCATCACAGACCCACAGTTAGGGCTTCGGAGCCAAGCTGAAATAATTTCAGATTTACGGTCAATTTTCTTTCAATGTGCATCCTTTAATTTTGGCAAAGACTGTTGGATTTGGCCTGAAAACTCCCATGCTTGGGCCCAAGCCAAGGTGGGGGGGCAGCCTTTTCAAAGTGGGAATATTCGTAAAGCATTTGCTAACACCAGTGGGAAGCAAAATTCAAACCTATAAATACACAGCCAGGATAAGCGGCTTCAGGAAGGCAGTGCGTGCAGTATTCACCAAGGCAACCCTGACACCACTTCTGAGCACGTGCCCCCTCCCCAAGCCCGTTTTAGATGGTGCCAGGACACAGACCCTTCACGTGGCAGCGCAGGGTATACACTCCCACGGGCGCTGGAAGCGCCTTACGTGCACAAGCTCATCCTGTTCTGAAGGCAAACTGGAAGAGTCATACTGTACAAACAGCATGAACACATCAGGAGTTTCAGCTGGGCGCTTCTCTTGGCTGATAAATGTTTCTTTTCTTTTCTTTTCTTTTTTTTCCTGCAGGATGATATGGTATATCTTATATACTTTCCTTTGTATTTCTTGGCATGAGAAAAAAATTAAAATGTAACATGCATGGTCAAAGGTGAACTCGTTTGTTCTGTCTAAATGAGAAAATACCAGATCCAAACTACTCGTTTAACTATTGCTTCACACTCCAAGAGCAAGCAGATCTGGTATTTTGGGGGTAGCGGGTTGCAAATAAATACATACAAGCGAATGGCCAAAGAAAAGAGCATGTGCCAGAGCACAGAGGGGTCCAGGCAGACTAACCTTGTGCTGCAGAGACGAGCCGCTCCGTGTTCCTTGGAAAGCACAGCTCTTCCGGGAGGCGCCCGCCCAAGGGTGCAACGAGGCAGGAGGAATCCTCCTTGCTTGCAGCATGGGAAGATGGGTTCGCAGCTGGGAACCGCTTCTAACTTCTGGTCCTGCCGCTGCGGTTTAATATTATAACACACAGCTAAGCATAAGGCAAAAGTATTCAAACTCCAGATCCACTCCAAAACTGAAATTATTGATTGAAAGCATAGATTTCAAGGACGATCAGCAATTTTGGGTCTCCACTTAAAAAGCCTAAATGCAAGCAAGTCCTTTTAAAATTTTCTTAAGTCAAGGCCCGAAAACGTAGTCACTACTGAAAACATCGGCTTTAGCCCTTCCCCAGGAGAAGTTTTTCAACCAGTCAGACCGGACAGTATCGAGCGTTCACGTACAACGCAGAGACCCTCTGGCCGCAGAGGGGTTCCTGGCTGGTGCTGGCCTCAGCACCCCAGCGCTCACCCACGTCACTGATGGCACTGCTGGAAAAAGGTGGATTTAAACTGTGCAACTTCGGCAGGCCACGGCGCAGTTCAGCGACCACCGTGCCCAACGGCGCTGCCCGGAGCACGTCCTGCCGGACGCGGCGTCTCCCCCGCCGGAGCGGCCGGACGCGTTACGCAGCGCCGAAGCAGGAGCTGCGACACCAGTCTGGGAGGTCCGCGGCTCCGCTCCGCTCCGGGCAGCTCATCAAACAAAGCCGAGCTGCTAACAACTCGGCGGCCGCTGCTGCAGCGAGATAGACTCAGCAGTTTGACTGCTCTGTGGTTACGCTTAGGAAATCGTTATGTCCGTGTTGGCTAGGCGGCGTGAGGAAGAGACTGCTGCAGACCAGCTCTGCGGTCCAGCACCAGCTCCCCGGGCCTCTAACGTGACACGGTACGGCTTTGCTCTGCCCGTCATTTTCCTAAGGCAGCGTTACGATAAATACCTCCCTGCCTTATTAAAGATGCAAACTATAGTCTTGTTTTTGAAAAAAATAAAGGAAAAGAAAAGAAAAAGGGCCAGGTTCTCAAAGCAAGAGAAGGGAAGAATGAAGATTAAATGTCTTTAAACGATCATGGAAAAGGCAGATATTATCCTCACGTGCATCCCAGCCGTGGGTCAGAGGAACAGTGTGTTGGCTCTTCCCTCCAGAGCTCTGCCCTTCCCCAGCGCGCAAAGGCAGCCGCTACGAGCCCGAGCTCGTCTCCGTACTGGATCTGGCTCCGAGGCTGCCCCGCGCTCGGGCGCCTCAGCACTGCTGTTTCGCTGCCAGAACAACTCCCAAGGAGCCAGAGCTGTTTTGCAGCCTGGAAACCCCGGGCAGCGAGCTCTGCCTTCTTGCACGCGGCAGCCATCCTACTAGAGCACGCCCGCCCCTCCTGCCGGGCCCTGCAGCTGGCTAATGTATTTGTAACACATCCGCCGTATTTCTTGTGGGCCCATTTCCACTGCTTTGAAATCTGCTAGTTTTACTTCTCAACACCCCCATTTGTAATAGGATCTGAATCCGTATTCTTGATGCTTAGTTTCACTTACAGAGACCAGGAAATCAATTGCTGAAATTTTGTTTCCTCGTTTTTTTCTTTACTCTTTTTTTTTTTTTTTTTAAAGGCTCATCAGCCATGAATATTTACTCACAGGCCCAGACTTGCACTACACTGCAGCCAGTCCCACTTTGCGCTAAGGCAGCGCTCTTCAGTGCAATGCCCCCCTCCTGCCTCTCCTCACCGAGAAGCGCAGTTCTGCAAGAACTGCGAGCCCTGCACGCAGCCCCTTGGCGATGAAGCATGACAGCAGGGAAGTCCTCAGGCCATCTTTCTTTGTCTCGATGCAGAAGCAAGTTGGATGTTTAGGGAATTCTAATTTACTCCTCAGTATTCAGCAAAGGGAAAGGACTCATGGTTGTGGTTGGCGGTACATAAAGAGACTTGGACAGAGTGGCGCTGGTGGGGAGAGCTTTTGCAGAATGAAAACAATTTGCTTCTCAGCATATTGAGTCTCCTTCGCCCCTCTGCATGGATCACTCAAAGAACTCAGTATGCAAGAAGGATGAGCAGGACAGAGTAATGTTTTTGTCATGAAGGAGAATTTTACCAGCTTTGAAAATAGTACATCATGGAGAGCTCTCCCTTGGAGAGTACTGACTGTCACTGAAGCAGCTGGGCAGATGTGAGCTTTAGGCTTCAAAGACAGAAGCTGACAGTCTCCCCTCTGATGTTTCACTAAAGGGGTGGGTGTGCCAAGTGCTTTAGCCTCCTGTTTTATTAATACGCTGATCTGATGGGCTCATGTATAATAGATAGGCAAGGGAAGAGCAAGAGGTTTGCGTCCATTTTCCATGTTGCACATGTTTCTATCAAACACTATAGGCAGATCGTTCACCTCTTCATACTTCTCTTCGCTAATGAATTTGCATGAGTTTTGAAGTTCAAGGAAAGAACAAAAAGTGACCGATTCTTCAACTGGCTTCAACAGCTCAGCTCTGTTCAGGAGCTATGAATTGAGCACAGGGAGAAGGGCTAAATTTGCTCTCATTCATAACGTGGAGCATTCCTGAAGGAAGAGCGGAGAGCAGCTAAGGGCTTCCCTGGGCACCCACAGGACTAGCTGCAGCCTAAAACAAGTCATTGGTGAAGTGACTTGTGAGTGAGAGTCACAGGCTGCTGCTGCAGCTGTACAGAAATACAGGCAGAGACATTGCACAACTACACAGGAGAAGTCAGGGCACTTCTGCAAAACCGCGATGACAAGTCCCTGTTAACAAGTGCACACGAACACTTCTGCTTCTGCTACAGCTCAGCCCACTCTGCAGGGACGTAAGGGGCTCGTAGCTCAACACTGCGCTGGGAAAGCGACAGCTTGTGCCTCAAACATCTCTTTACTAACAGAAAAGGTAAAATCAAAATGACTAGTATACCTTGAATTAACGGAGGGAGAATAAAAGACCAGATCTAGCACACACAGTGGATACATCCTTCAAAGTTACCCGGAGCATGTTGGTGAACTACTTTTAGACTCCAGTAAAAAAGCAGAAAACTGAATTTGACTTTATAAAGTGCTGATAACCTCCGTCTTGCTATCTACCTGCCCAGAACCAGCCCTGCCCTTTACAGATGAAGACCTTTTTGCAGCACACAGTCTGAGCATTGCATCCAGCTCCATGCTGTTGCTGTTCCCCCCAGCAAATGCAATCACAGCTTTGCAGTGATAGCTCACAAATCTGGATAGTGCGAGACATTTAACCAGGAGCCAAGCTAATGCTACATGGCACAAGCTAAGTATTTCTACTGCATTTCAAACTCTATCGGAGAAGACATATTCCACATCCCTTGTGGAAGGAACAGTGGTCAGAATTTACACAATCAAAAAAAGGAAAACCCAGCTCGCACTGGTACGAACAGGTATGTACTTGCATGAAGTATGGACTGCCTCAGCAGATCGGGTCACTATTCTAAATTAGGATCTTTCATTTACGGTTGGTTACTGCTGGCTACTTCAGAAGATGAAAATTCCCACCCTGCAAACTCTAGAAGACCTAAAATAGAGTAATGGGGATTTCTCCATGAGCTAAGCTACCTAGTTTTTGTGCTATAAAATGAAGACGGATGGCCCTCATTGTTTCTAGCTTAGCTGCAAAGTTAGATGCTATTCCTGGTCTCGAGCTGCCTAACGCTTCTGCAGCTTGCTAAGCTGTTCGCTTTAATAGCACACAGCGTGAAACAAAGCAGAGGTGGGAGGTCTGCACAGCGAAATGCCTCCTTCTGCTGAGCTCACCGGATCTTGCTGCCTCTCGGAAATGTTTAATTATAGGTTGCAGATTCTAAAGCATTTTCTTCCAACTATTTGGTCTCAGGCTCAATTTCAAAAACCCCTGTGTTTTACTCTCTTTCCCAGCTAGGATCAATGGCAGTGGATTCCTCCATCAATTTCATTTGGGCAGGAACCCAAAGCAAGCACCTTACCCACCGCACCGTAATTCATCACAGATCTCAAATAGCCGCTCTCGGCAAACAGAAAAGCCCTAATAAAATTAAAGGAATGTTGAAAAGGCATGTTAAGATGCCCTCAGGTAAAACAAGGCGGATTCATACTGGAACTTCTCAAAAACAAACTGGCAGTCATAGAATGAACTCTTCTTGCCCTGCCCTGGCAATGATTGGCCTCAGCCTCTCGTGATGAGCTAGCTCACCAGTGAAGTCCAGTCCCAACTCCAAAGCATCCAGGTAGCACCATGCTTGCAAAAAGGTCAGGGACTTGGGGACTGCTGAGTTAAAGAACATCCTGTTCTCAGGAACTGTAAGAGCAGCTCACTCCTCTCAGCTGTAGTCGTGTCTGTGTCTAGATCGGAAGGGGGTAGTTCAAACTGGCCAACATCGGCCAGTCTGACATGGCAAAGCGCACAGGACACTCGGCACATACAAAGCTGCCGCTGGGAGCCTGAGATTGAGAGGCCCAAAGATACATAATACCTGAACCAATAAAATAATAAAAAGAAAGATGTGGCTACCAAGGTGCTCATGGTGGCACCTTGCACATCCTTCCTCCTTTCCCTTCCGCCAGAGGGGCTGCATCCTAACTCTTCAATTGAAGTATTCTGGCGACCTGCCGCTGCCTTCTGCAGTAGGTGTGCTGCAAACGGCCCCGAAGGAGAAACGTTGCAGAAGGGGCAGTCAGCATTAACCAAACGGCCCCAGGGTCTGCGGATGCAAATCTTTTTTTCATGGACAGCAAACACAAATGCAAATATTCACTCAATACTCTGCAAGAACATAAGAACTCATTCATGCCCAAAGTGGCTTTTGGTGTCCCCCCCCCCCCCCAACCTAGGCCAGAACAGAGGCTTGAGAACTATCTACATTTTCCGAAACGCACGGGAACTCGGTAACAGCTGCCCAGCGCGGAGCTGCCCAGCACATCCCCTCAGTCCTGTTACACGTTGCAGGAGCCACTCGAGGGAGCAGCCATTATCCGAACACAGAGACTCGTTTTTGTTCCAGAGGGCAGACGTACTATTAACGCCAGCCTCTGCTCCGGGCCAACAGCTCTCCTGCCTTCTGCCTCTTCGTAAGCAGCATTTCTTTACATAAGCAGTGCATGCTTTTATAGCCCTCACTTGCAAACCTCCCCACCTCAGTAAAATTTTAAAGTAAATTTAGCGCTGGTGATACACGCCTGACCTAGAGGGAACTACATTTATAGCACAGCAGGGAGACTTTCACGTATACGCCCGTTTTGCACTTCACCTCTCTACTGAGGCGTTTCTCTCGCATCAAGGAGACAGGCTGAGGAAGTCCAAACGGCAGCTCCAGGAGACGCTCAGCTAGCCGCCTCCTCCGGTACAGGAAGGCCCGGGAACATCCACGGGCCCCGTCCACTTGCCTGGCACCGTGACACACGCACCCACAAGTCCGCAGTGATGACAAGGCCCTTACACGCTTCACCTAATCTTTAGCATAGTAAAGAGTCACTTGTGTGTTAGTATCTTGACCTGTCACGGACAGCCGACCACTTTCACAGGCTACTCAAGGTGTCTTTTAATACTCACAATTTTCCTTGGCATCCTGCAGACTTAAAAAAAAAAAAAAGTTCCCTTAAAAATCTAATGCTTCAGCAACATTTCATCCTGAAAGATGCCAGCTCAGCACAGGTCCGAAGCCAGGTGGATCTGTAACACATTACACACCTGGGCACATGTTCTAGCAAACACAGGAAACCTTCTGCTATATAACTAGCAGCTCCATAGGATTTTGGTTTGCAGCTTGGAGCAAGGAGGTATTACCTTTTTATTGGTGTATCTCTTTAGAAAGACAAAAGACCAAGAATACTATCCCAGCTTTCAGGAGCCTTGCATCAGACAGATGCAAATGGACACAGAAGATTTAAGAAAAAAAAAAAAGGCAACAAAACAGTATCTGAAAGGACTAGAGTCTACCTGCTTACTTTATAGCATTCGAGAAAGAGCACACTGTGCTTGTGCACCAGGGTAGTTATCAGTGAATTTCCAGATACAGCTCTAGGTGTGGTTTTGATCGATAAGCTGCAAGCAGTTCCAGTATAGCCTGTTTGGACTTCAAAATATGGATAGATTTTTAAAAGGAATGAAAATTATGAGACCAAAAATAAATTCACATGTTTGAAATGCTTATTTGAAGTGAAACACCATGGAAAAAAGAGATAGGTATCTGAAAGGCAGCATAGTGAGGGGAAAACAAAAGGTGAAGAATCAAAAGACGCAAGGTCTGAAAGCACAGGTGCAGAAGACCTCCCAAATCACACCACTGACAGAGGCTTCACAGGCTGTGAAACTCAAAAGACAAGAAAATGAGAGAATTGCAAATGCTCCGTTTCAAAGACAGAGGGACAGCAAGCACTGCTTTACAAGCACCGCGATCAAAACTAGGTTAGCGAAACCTCAGGGTCCATTAAGAACAAAGAACAAGGAGGGCTGCAATGACAGACTAGCAAGAGATGAGTACCAGCATATATGCCTGTAACAGTCTTAAACAGCTTGAACAGAAGAGAGAAGGTGAAGGCAATGGCAGGTTCACAGCGTTCACTGAACACATCGCAGGCACTAAAATATAATCATTGCAAGCACAGTTTCTGCATCTGAAGACCCCTATTTTGGATAAAGACACAGAGCTTGGGAAACGTTAAACACCTACAGCAGAGATTTTCTGTTAAAACACTGAAAGTCAAGCCCACAAAGCAGTACATCTCCCACGTTCAACAAAAGAGATGAAACGCAAAGACACTCCTGTTTCTCCTTATGAATTTGTAACGGAGTGCTCCGTCCCCTTTCAGCAAGGGACCAGCTCATGGAGTCGCACCGCGACTGAAGGACCAGCGCGGAGCTCATCCATAATGCACAAACACCCAGTGGGCTCGAGACTGTCAAGAACGACATTAGTTTTCAATATGAACAACGGTATTCTGGGAGCTGGATGGTTAAAAATATGTATCTTACACTTGTGTCACTATAAATTATTGACTGTAGCTGGAAAAAAGGATTCAGCTCTATTAATAATTTACTTTCTAATCCAAATGGAGATGGAATTTTATGCATCACTTATTACCAGCGCTACAACTGGAAAACCTAACTGCATTTCCCACTATTTGAAGCCAGAATTGGCTTTCCATTTTCAAAATGGTTTCTGAAGTTTGTTCTCTAACTGCAAACATACAGATGAAACCTTCCCGTGAGAAAGAATATGGTCATTCTTGAATATTTAGTAGGCACATTAAGGCTACAGAAATATATCTTTAAAGTAGCATTACAGACACAGCATGACAGTTCTGAAATGAAAGGAACTGCTGCTCTTCATTCAGTCTTACGCAAACAGACACAAATCACACTGCTAGTCAGATTTTCTTGTTTGAGAAAATAACTACCTGAGTGACATTGATTTAGCAACCAATTGGAAAAGCATCAGATGCAGAGGGGTGAAAGACCGCTTTCCAGTTCTTCGGGCACAACGCAGCCTGCTTTGAACTCCCGAGGACTGAGGTGGTCCAGACTGCAGCAGGGCCAGAAAGTTACAGGATGTGCTAGAACTACACAGACAGACGTTTTACAATTGCTCATACCGTGTTTGAAGTGTCGGTTTATTTTTGGTGTTTGTGTTGCGATTACTTCTTTGAGAAGGGAAAGGAAAAAAAAAAACTGCTACAGAGAAATGTATTTAACACCCGCTCTCCAAAAGCCACCTTATGCCCAGAAGACTGTTCAAGTCAACATCAGTTTTTGTGTGCATTTGGGAATTAGATGCTTTATAGTTCAGATTTATAGAAACTTATTAAAGCCTACCTTTAAAGAAAACTATCCTTGTTTCCATCTGTCAAAACACTGCAAAAGAAATCATCATTACTGTATTCAAACTGCCTGAACGTGGATACTTGAAACAAACTGGGAGAAGGGAGCAATGCACACGCCCGCAGGAACACATCCTGTCTGACTGCGCACTTCTGGTCAGCGAAACTCCATCCCGCCTGTTATTCAGGACAAGGCTGGAAAACAAATTAGTGTGTGCATTCGGTGGCAACCCCGACCTGGAGAGATGAGCTACTGAACCTCCTCTGCATCTTCACTGAAGTGTAAGTAGGCAAAGATTGTCATGGGGAAAAAAACAAGCACCTTGCTTAGAATTCTGATTTATTATTAAATTACATATCAAAGCCTTTTTTAATACATACAGAGAGTGCACAATAGGTGAGAACAAAAAAAGTTACAGATACAATAAGTTTCAAGAAGCTATATGAAAAAAAAAAAAAAAAAAAAACAGAAAGTGCAATCAAAAACTAATTACGAGGGGCCGGATGGGGATATTTGGTGAAAAAGAATTTTTGTCTTGACAGAGTGTTGATTCAAACCGCTTTTCTCAGTAGTAGACAGAGCAATAACTGCTTATGCACTTAAGAGTAGAAAGCATCACACTGGTTTCAAATATCCAGTCAACAGGAAAATACAGGGCAACAAGAGGATTTGCTACCTAGAATGCGGCTCAGCTTT
Organism: Rhea pennata; assembly: GCF_028389875.1. Classification (NCBI taxonomy): domain Eukaryota; kingdom Metazoa; phylum Chordata; class Aves; order Rheiformes; family Rheidae; genus Rhea; species Rhea pennata. Next base: position 4,999,096 of record NC_084682.1, read on the forward strand.
GTCTCAAGTATGTCTTTTATCGTAGTCTCCTGTACTGCACAACCCTGTACTGTTACAAGGAGTTTTGGAATTATTTCCTCCTTTGCAAATCATAGTTATTGTCTCCTTCCTGTTCAGAACACAAGTTAAAAAATAAAAAATAAAAAGGATATGCACCAAGAGATCTTGAGAAGCAAGCTGCTAGATTCAGAAAATTAAAATAAACCTGACTAAACTAGTTACACAGTCAGAAGTGGTGGACCAGCCTTCACTCCCTGTGTAGCAGTTTTGGGGAGCTTGGGGAACACAGCTCCTCCGAGAACACAGCCCTGGAGGACAAGCTCTCAACTAAATTATCTGCAACTTTCACATCATCTAAAAATCTACTTCGGCTCTTTCATTTTCAACATTCAGTGAGGAACTGACAACTGACTTTCTTCTCACAGCAATCTTAAGACTTCCCAGAAGGACTTCTAAAATTACAAACAAAAAAAAACCCCACTAGTTGATTGTTCAGCGTTATGACACCAGTAGGAATTTACACCACAACTTGATATCCAACAGCTTCTGAACTCAATTCTGACTCAGAGAAATGTTGTGCTTTCCCAGGAGGGACAACCTCTCAGACAACCAGAACCACCACGCTGGCCGGTCCCAGAGACGTACAGGACGGCAAAGTCCTTACTCCATCGCTGCTCACTCACACCGGTGCCAGTGGAGTGCTGGGGATAAGCTCTGGCTGCAGGCTGGGATACAGCCACAGCGACGCTTGCTCCTGACTGCCCGTGCAGAATACCATCCTCCTGCTCCAGCAACTAAGTCCTGAAGGTCAGATAAAAGTATAAATAAAAAATAGTCTAAAAGTAAAAATTCTGAAGTGTTCATTTGAAGGATGGGACCAAAAGGTATCACTGAGATCCCTCACATTCAAATGTTGAGCTAGCAGGTTGTTGGACACCTTTAAAGTAGGTGCTTGTGTACTGGTAAGAATAAAATAGAAATTAAAAAAAAAAAAAAAAGAGGAGATGGGAGAAGGGGGGAAATGATATGCCCTGTTCTTGTGACAGGACATTTCTGAGAGGCAGGAGATTTGCAGAAACATTCTGGATTTACTTACTTCGTTTCTGTGGCTTAGAGACAATTTTCTTAGCATAATTCTTTTTGGTTGAGGTACAAACCTCCAACACTGGCAGCAACTGCAGAAAGGGGGATTCATTGAATACATTTTTTCCTTAGAGCAAGAGGAACCACCCAGAACTGAAAAACCAAGAGAACATATTTAGCAACAGGAGACATACAAACAAGCTGCCAAGAGGAAAATGGTATTTGGAGATTAAATTCTAAAATCCATTGTTTTCATCTTCCAGTCCATTACCTTAACTATAGATTCATGTTATTAGAGACATTCAGAAGAACAAGCAAGTCTTTCCCTTGCCTCTATGCAAGCACATCACTTTAGAGAGAATGCCAAACATTGGCTTCCGGCTACAAGAAGACAATGAATTTTGTATTTTCCAACACAAAACTCTGTTTCAAAACCAACACAAATAAAAAAAAAAAAAAAAACACAAAGGGGTTGCCAACACTGAAACCATTTCCAATAAAGCTTTATCAGAGATAATTCAGCATTTCTGGTTTTATACTAAAATATATCAGTTCCTCCATAACATGAAAAATCAATTCTGTTTACATATTCATTATAATCTACATATTTTCCATAGCAGCTTTTTTGCACAATAAGATTAAATATATGCACCAAATCAATTAAATCCAGTAAAAAGACTGGTTATAAGATTAAATAAATGAATTTATTTATGATACTGCAGATCTTATATTGCCAACTACACAGCAACCAAATCCTAAACAGAAGCACAACTGCCAATCAGGGTCCTCTGAGGGGAGAAAAAAAAAGATCAGGGGAGAAGAGGTTTGATCTCCCAATACATAGATTAATTAATAAACATCTTTTATCTATCAGTGTTTTTCATGAACCCCTTTAACAAAAACTTTATTTCAAACCAGGAACACTTCCAAATCAACCAGATGACTATCCTTTAAAATAAAAGCCCCATAATTTTATATGCATTAATTTCAAATGCTTTCTAAAACCAAAGACAAGATAACTGATTACACGTCTTTGTAGTCTTTTTAGCACAAAGTTACTATTCTGCAAACAAACCTTCAAGTCCATGCAAGTGTTTTATGTGTGACAGTGTAGTTCTGCACACTACACAGGCACAAGTCACTACTCCTTCCAACAGGGTACTGCACAGACATAAAAAGCAGTCATAAAATTGTGACTGTCCTGCTGGACTGTGTTGCAGAACAGGGACTGTCTCCAGAACCTGGAGAGTGTCCAGCAGTTGGGGGTAATGACATACATGGAATGTGCTAGGAGTACTGTAAATTGATTGTGGAGGAAAAAAAAAAAGTTAATTAAGTTCTTAGAAAGATATTTCACTTTGAATTTACTAGGTTATGATGTGACAGATGGAAAAGAGCAGCTGAAACAGCAAAAAATCTGTAATTTGTGAATCTGCAATATCAAAGCCATTCCTGAAGTTCATCTTTGTTTAGAGACACAAATGCAACAGGATTCATGTTGTATGTCTGGACAAGAAAAAAAAGTCATTGTCCCCCTCCCCAAGATAAGTGTAAATAAAACTTGTTTGACTATTTAGCCATTCATACATTCAACTTTTTACTTTGAAGGGTTACATCCAAAAATTCTGCACACAGATACATTTACCATCAGGTATAACCATCAGTTTATCCATTTTCAATTGACAGTTTAAGATTATATCCTACTTACAGTGTAAAAATATTAATGCTATTAGAATAACTTTGTCTAAATTACAATATAGACTTTTCAAACTGCTTATCATGTCTTTATAAAGACTTTTATGATGTCAGCCAAAAATCAGAGTATTTACACCCAAAAGATTACTTTTAGGTGAACTCACATTTGGTCACTTTTCAGATGACTGAACACTACGGTAAACAGCTGCTAGAATGCTGTGCTCCCTTTATTATACAGAGGGGGACTTGGCAGTCCCTTTAAAGCCACAAGAAACCTTACAAGTGTTCCTCAGAGGGTTGTTTATTCATATTCTGTGCAAAAAGTGAACCGAATAATCCTTCTTTCTTTGAGAAATTTGTGTGAAGCAGTTTTCACAGCACAAGTTATGCAGAAGTGACTATCATCTCAGCCATGAGTTAAAAAGAATTACAGAACATGTATTTAGTAGTAAACCAACCTGACGGCTTAAAGCTGCAATATCCTTCTCATAGGGCAAGTATTCAGTGCTGTGCTTGGCCTTCAGGGAAAGCAGACTTCCCACTTCTCAGCTAACACCAGACCTCCCCACCGTCACTGAGCAAGGAAGCTGTTCTATTGGTACTGAAAAGCGTCACATATTCACTTACCTTGCAGTGAGAAAGGGAATTAAACACAAAAATCACTTATGCAAAATTTAACCAAAGGAAGATGTATGGCAGGGAAGGAGAAATACTGCAGCTTCAACCCCAAACCAGTGTCACAGTCTACCACCGTAAACTCTAGACATCATGCTGACACTCCCAGCCGTGAAGAGCAGGCTGTTTAAAGTCTGTCTCTTCCCCCACTCACTTTTCCTTGACTTAGGGGGGAGGGATGGTGGTGATGAGGTTAGCAGAGTCCATGGGGAACATCCATCAATGAAAAGCATACAGAAGCAATAAGATGGTACAGATGCCAATAATGCCACCCAAGATGAGAGAATCTCGTCGTTTCCGAAGATTGATCCTTTGAATCAGGCTGTTCACTGCAGGAAACCGATCTTGAAGGAATCTGAGTTAAGGTCATACCAGCAGACAGGGTCTTTGTTAATGAGCCCCCAAATTCAGCATGTAGAAGTCAGCAGTACTGCAAGAAAAGCAAAACTACTTCCAAGCTGGAGAAAATAGATGCAATACAAAAGCCTAATGGTGAGCCAGCAGGGTTACAATTTTACTTCACTAACAGAAAGCAAAGGGATAACCAAACAGCTTACAACTTACATTCACACAGAATGCCCTATCTAATCACCAAAACTACCAGTGCCCCAATGACCAGATCCCCAGTACATGGAGCTTATTTATTTTTAATAATTGTGTTTAATTGAGAATGAAAAAATTGGACAGCTATATAAAACATCTGTGGAACTTATTTAGGGGAATTCTATTAATGATGAAGGGAACAATTACAGAGAAAATATGTGCTTTTCATGAATCTGCACTGGTCCCTGCGTATCACACAAGGAAGAAACTGCTGCTATTGTAAAATAAAAAAATCAAACTATCCTTTAAGGTACTAAAATACAATAGGTAACAAGATAATAAGCTTCCAAGCTTCATACCTTTTGACTCAAGAATACTTAAGGCCAAAGTTTATTGAATTTCTTTTGTTCTTGCCAGTTGCTAAGAACTGTAACGAAATTTATGGCTCACCCAGCTACATCTCTTCAGGATGCAATCTGTCTAATCAAATGATACTAATGTTGTTCTTTGGACCTTACGGTAGAAAGGAAGAAGCAAGTGGAAAAACGACAAACATGCGTGACTTGACAATCTAGCATTTTCTTTAGCCAGGAGCACAAAATATGAGACACGCTAACAAACCAAAACCTTAAAAATCTAAAAGACTGACAGACAGGAGGATCTTCAGGTCATGAAAACACTTAGCTGTACAACAACAACAAGCAATCTACGCCAAGCTTCAGCTCTGGGCAGCCTTGAAGGTAAAAAGCAAGTCGAAAGTAAAACGCAATTACAATTACACTTTTAAGAGAACAGGTAGCCAGGAATACCTTTAAATGTTCTTGCAGATCGCTATCTGAAAATTAAACAGTGACATATGTAGCATTCAAAGTTGAGTAAAAAGAACTCGTTCACCATGTTTGTCATTAAGATGCTTCAGTCACATTAACAAAGCGAGACTGGGAAAAAAAAACGTGCTGTTAATCACTGGTGACAAGGCCGCTGTCTGTGAAACAAAGTGGCACTGCAAAACGTTTTGATCCCCAAATGACAGACTGCAAAACCTTACTACGGCTTTTCTTATGCACTGGCAGCACAATCTTCAGGAAAGGATACTAGCCAAGGTATTCATTTTGCTTTGTATTGATTTCAACATCCCTCTCTGCGAAGTCATATTTTCCTTAGTTGCCATGGCAATGCTGGAGAAGGAAAAAGAGTGGATCAGGTTGCTGGTGCTAAGAATAATCCGCAGCTCGAACAACGGGCAAGCAAGCAGGCAACGCTTCTTCAGAAAGCGATGAATGGGGTGAAGCAGTATGAATGGAACCACATTTTTCCATGAATCTCCATCCATTACTCTTAAATGATTTCTCTTTTATATAAACATTAACTGAAAAAAGCAATTTCTTGAAGTAGGCATGTTTCTGGCATTTACATTCCCCTCCTTCCCCCAATCAAAAAATACGACATTACAGAGAAACCTAAAGGCAATCTTTGGGCATACGTCTAAATTCAGAAATTTATTTAATCACAGAGGAGCCTTTCACGCAGCTCACGGAGCTCTACACACAAGCTTTCTGAACAATCAAGTCTGGACATACAATCACTAAGGCTTTAAAGAGCTGTCAACACAAGAAACTGTTGTAATCTGCTTGATTCAGGATCAGTACCATCCTCTGATTCCAAACAAATTTTGCATTCTCCTCCATTAACCTCCCAGCAAGCCCAGTCTGATTGCTTTCCACAAGCTGGAGCTGAGGCAGCTGTTGTATAACGTCAAATGGTCATGACAAATGGTACCTCCATCACAGCACAGAAAAAATAAATTTTTGAACGTTGGTCCTAATTAAGAATGTCATCTATGGCTGTGCAAATTTTACACACTGCTTCTTTAATAATACATGGTCTAGCTGTACGTAATTTATCCAAATGTAAGAATGCAATATAGGTGAATATAAAATATTTTCTTTTCAAATTTAATACATTCTGGATATTGGAAAAAACAGCTGTGCTCTTAATATCATATTTAAATGAAGATTTTAAAGAATTCCTGTGTTGACAAAAATTTTGAGACTATAGTTTTTTTTTTTTTCTTCCCCCCCACCTTACATTTCTCTTCAGCACATAAAAAACAGGTATAAAATGGAAGTTGAAAGGGCAGGCTACTACTTATAGCCCAAGCTAACATTTTATTTAGCTACTTTGAAAGCAATAGTTTTGTCAAGATAAGCTGTACAGTGATTTACATCTAGGAAAAAAAAAAGTTTAGGCTTTTCAGACATGGTGCTTAAGAAGGAATGGTTTGACAAACACTATTCTCCTTGACTGGCATGCATTGAAAGAACAAACAAATTAGGACATATAGGGGAAATCCTTTTAAGGGCTAAAATTACAAAAACAAAAAACAAAAAAAAGTAAAAATTAGATTAATAGAGAAATAAAAAACAGCATCATTGCCAAGCCCTGCTCTACACGAGAGTACAGAGAGAAGCATGTAACAGAGGCATCAACTGAAGTTCTCAACAGGGGAAAAACAGCTGTATACAAATACAGAAAAGCAGTTACAAGCTAAGCCGGAAAAAAGGGCTGCAAAATTAGAACAATACATGCATCAAATAGTATCATATGCGAGAAGACACAGTATTTGACAGATTATATACATTTTCAACTCAGCACACAGGTTTTATTCTTTACTTTTCTAAAAAAGCAACAACTCCACAAAAACATAGATTTGCTATTGAGAAAAGCACTAGAATTTTGAATTACTGGATAATGAGTTAGAAAGATTAGAAAGTTTCCGCAGCTGCACACAGGAAAGCCTGGTCAGTCATTACAGCTTCTTATTTTACACTTCCACCTTGATCTGATACGTGTCCAGGTGATATCTGAATACAGCATCTCTCAAATCACTCCTGAATTAAGCGACATGTTTTCATAAGATGCATCCAATGACCCATTAAAGAATCCTTTAAAGTGAAAACACAAGATGATTGCCAGGACATAAAGTGTTGCTGAGACACCTCCAAAATGCCTTTGGAAATAATTATTAGAGATTACCACAGAATGCAGAGTTCCTCCCTTAACATCTGATGAGCAAACTGTCCACATCATATAAAAAGGCATGATTCAATTTTTTAGTTTTACAGATTACAAGCTTGGAACCTTCTTCATTTATTTTACTTTGTATTTTGAAAACTGTATCTCAATGGGATAAGTTTTATTGAAGTGCTCTTAGGAAAAACTTGTGGGGATTGCCATTTTGACTAGTATATTGCCTTGTAACAAAATGTCATCACAACACTCAAAATAAGAATTGAACTAGCTTCGAGCTACCATCAAGAGTCAAAATTCAAATACAAAGTACTTTTCTTGATTATTCAAAACATGAGCTGGCTTACCTTTATCTTTGTAAACCTGAGACTGCTAAATTTAAGCACCGCTAAAAATAAAAAACAGCTTTTGGGAAATAGTCCCCTAAATTGGTCTTATAAAATCTCAATTATTGTGGCTTCCTCATATCTTTCCTTACATACTTTTAGTTTCAATCCCATCTCTCACACATGCTCATGAACTTACTGCTACCATTTCCTCAGTGCCTGATTCTTTTTAATGATTCAAATTCTTCCCTTTCACATTATTGGCCCCATTTAGTTATTCTGACGCAGTAATCTCCCTAGATCAAGAATACCGTTTATTTACATTTCAAAAACTCTACTCAACATGACAGAAGAATTAAATGCTTTTTAGTTACCAGAATCTATTTTCTAACTGTGGAAGATCCCGCATTACTAAAACATTCAAGCAGTCTAACACAGAAAACCCCGCTGTTAAGAGCGCTCTACTTTTCTCTAGCATAATAATAATCCCTTGGCACGGCACTCGAAGATGAACCAATAATGGATATTGATCTGTTCTCCCAAACTCCTCACTCCATAGGAAAAAAAAAATAGTTCCTCATTTGTTTTTGCCTACTAATTACCAATGATGATTCGTTTCTGCTAGTTCATGTTCCAAGAGTTAAAAAAGTAAAATAAATAAATAAATAGATAACCTCTCTGACCCAATTACTTAAAACATATCTCCATGCCACTGCACTTCCAATGTTAATCTCCATTCAGCAATGAAAATTTAAGAAAAAGAAAGATAAAGAAATTTTGATTATACAATAAATTGAGCTTTCATTATTAGGTTCTCCTTCTGATTTAATTTATATGCAAGTGTTACACAGACAACCTTTCCTCCTCTAGTTCTACATTACAAACTACATGGCAGTCAGGACTTCCAGTTTATCCGCATGCACAAAAGTGTTTATGAACTGTTAGTAATTCCATTAGAATTAGTGTTCAGAAAGTGTAAGAAATTCCAAATCCCAACTCTCTGCATATTTTGCTTTCTACCCTGTGATTAAAAAAAAAAAAAAAAAAAAAACGCTTACGTGTAATTCTGACTATTTGCATTAGTGATATGAGGTTCCAAGATGACCCCAATTTAACATTTTATTCAGAAAACAGCATGAACTATTCTCAGTGCAGCACTGAATTAACTACTGTGAGTGTAAACCAAGTTCCTATAAAAGCCAATGGTATTCTGCCCTCTCTATTTAATACTAAAGCACTGCTCCAGCACAGCATGAACGATTGCTGCACGACTGGAGCAATCTCATCTGGGTAGGTCTCAGGTCCCGGCCACTAAGAGTGATCCATCTCTTCTTCCATTTAGCAGGTGCACTCCAACGTTGTGTGCTGTGAAGCATTTCTCCTCCAAATTTCTGTGAGGTTTCAAGTTTATCCTTAAATGTTTGACAGTGCTGTGGGCGAGCAGCCAAATTTTTCTTCAAAAATAAAACTGATACTTGTAAAGTTTGCATTTTTCACTAGCATGAATAATATGTATAGAGAAATAACCATTTCTAGCCATCACTGAAGTCAAATTAATCTAGCATTCACAGCTACACATTTAACGCTGCTTTATCTAGACAAATATTTAAGCTTTTTGGTATTTTTACCCCACATAGCAGCCTTACATATACAGTATATTATCAAGTAAAACGCATCAAAAAGTTAACTCCTTGCTTGATCCTTTGAGATGGCTCAGTCAAATCAACATTGATGAAGAATTAAAATAAAAATCTAAAAGAATAAGACATGTTTTAAAAATCAGATAACTCATGTACTACTGGAATTTCTGCCTCATTCTGTACTCCATGAATCATATTTGCTCACTCATTTCATTTAAATTTATGACAACATCTGTGAGTAAGAGACAGGCTCTATGACTCTGCATAAAAACGCAAGTTGTAGTTTTCAATTTGTACTTATTCTGATTAGATGACTTTTTGCATACATACATGTGTGTGTACGTGTGTATACATATAAACATGTTTGTATATAGTCCTTCAAATTACTTTGAAGATTATTTTGTCTTTTGAGAAAACTTAAGATGAAAAAAATAGGAACATTGCCCCAGAAATGCAAGTGATTTTGCCACGATTCTCTGGCAGGGCTCCTCGGAAACAGCTAAGACTCAAAATTATATTTGGCAAAGTTGAGATTTAATACAAGTGAAATTTTCCCTTTTATTTAATCTGAATTGTTACCTAATGAAATCCCCCCAATATATATTGATTTAAAAAAATATATATTAAATCTTGCCTTTTGGTCTGCCTTCTCAGTGTCAAAGCTCCTCTCCATAGGTTGCTGGTCACCACAATCTCCTCCTCCTCCCACTCTCCTGCTGGAGTACTCTGCGGTACTGAACCTAGAAGCTGCGCTCAACAGTACAACCCTCCTATCACTGGAGTGGGCTAGCGCAAACGCTTAATTAAAAAAAGTGACCAAGGATCACTGGCAAAGCAGGGAACTCCTGGCTTTCTCTACTACTGAGGCTGTGAGACATAGAACTAGAGCTACAGTGTCCAGAGAGCTGCTTCCAGCATTTCTCTCTAGAACCAGGAGCAGAGCATCCTTCAGCATTTATTATTATTAATACACAAAAGCAGCAACAGAGGGTTGTTTGGCACAATGGCCTGAATCAGACATCAGAAACAGTATTACAATAAAATCATGAGAGCTGGTCACATTGTACATGCAAAGCTTTAAAAAATTTTGCAAAATAAAAGCTGTTGGAAAACAAAAAGTAAATCATTTGCTATTTTGAGAAAGTGATAATCTTTGAAAATGAAAACCTGAGAACACTAAACACATGAAGCAAAAATTTATGCTTATATTTAAATATGTCCAAGGCAAATGAGCTCTGTTCCAGAAGAACTGCAGTACAAAGTATCACATCCCACTCTTTTCTGGGAAGAAATATGCTGCAGTAAGAACCCATGTCATATAATTCATTTAAAAATTGATTAAATGTTTAGTACTAACAAAACATCTGGAATGACAGCCCTGCCCATCAGTTGAGTTACTGAACTGTTGCACCTTACACATCCATAAATCCTCTTGTAAGAATGTTTGCTCTTGCAGAAGAATCATATACAGAAAAAGTCGGTCTCTGTACTTCAGTTCTCCTCTTCGCTAAAGAAGGTTTCAGCACGGCTTTCGTAAGTAGTGCTAACTGTAGAGGCACTGGGAAGGGGCTCACCTGCACACAGCTTGTCAGCAAAAGCCTCTGCAATCACAGAATAACACTTCCCAGTGTTTATAGTGGCTGTTTAAAAATAACGCTTAAAAATAAATAAATAGAGATCTCAAATTCCTGAATTGCACCCAAATAATATGAGTAATGAACTATAGCAGATGTAACCCTTGAAGACAGAATAATACTAGTAACCATCATATGCTAATTATATCTCACTTCACTCTAGGAATCTATATTAGAACAGCTTCCCCATCCACAATTCCATCTTTTATTTTGTTATCAATAGATAAGACTAATTAAAAGTTGGACAAAAATCTATCTGGGAAATACACTTAAAAAGCAACAGAGTAATTTACCATCAATTAATAACTTACCCAAATGCTTTCAATTACTGAATATGACAAAGAAAGGAGTAAAACAAAATTCACCCTGGCTTCGACAGAGACCGAATTGAATTAAGATGATATCAAGTGATATAAATTAAACTATATGCCCTGATAAATGCTTATATCTACCAAACAAACCTCCTCCTACAGAATGAAACACAGAACCTTTTTGGCAATGGCTACAATAAGGAGTTCATTCACTACAGTTAGTAAATGGTGCAATAAGGAGCGCAGAAATCGAGCCTCCTAACATCAAAGTTCAACTGTTAACAACAGGAATATTTTCACTAACCAGCACCAAGGAACTCAGGACTGCGTCATGTTGTAGAGCTAGTGCATGTGAAGCAGTCGCTATACAGGTAGTCAGTCGGTAGTCAATGGGACCACAACTCATGTAAATGTAACTCAAAGCAGTTTTAAACTAGCTGGGACACCTGCTGACGACAAAGTGGCTGTGACACTACGGAGCTTCTGAGGCTCCAAACTGATTTAGGAAACTGGGTGAATATTCAGGCAGCCAGCCTGTTCTGAGCTCCAGTTTGCTACGGCTGCATCCCCTAGCTCAGGTAAATCTACATGTATATTCGCTTATTAAGCACAAAGATAGTCCTACCTTCTCAGATGACACATAATCAACAGGGTAGATGAAAAGCGCACATGATAAAATATTAGTCATTTTGCAGGTTATTAAACTTAAAAATAAATCATCAGAGCTTTTTAATGCTCCAGTTACTAAAGTAGCAGCAAAGAAGATATTCAGCAAAAGTTGAGTCAAGTGTTTTCATGAGACAGAAAAACAGGACTAGAAGTATGGCAATGGAGGACAGGATTTTTTATGAGAAAGATGAGAACTCAAAGTAAAACAATCATTTACAATAACTCTGCTAGGCTTGGCCAGTATTTTCACGTGTTCATGAGGCTAACCGTGGTAAGATTATATCTACATTTTCAGGCATTATTTTACTGAATGCTTCTTTTTTGTCACTGTACATCAGTATGCTTTAACACATTTTTCCACTGTGTTAATCACACAGAGCCCGCTATGTACTTAAGACAGCCAGCCCTTAATGGACATAGAGCCTTACTTCACCTCTAATTATTCCTCTTGATCACTTATGCCAGGACATGCATTATCTAAAATCAAATCTTGCTTTCATTTTTAAAAACAATAATCTAAAATTTTAAACCATTAAGTTGGGCACTCTGAATTACAGGTTTGCAGACTCCCAGAGTCCAATGGAAGATTGGGAAGGGCACACATGACAGAAGTAATTTATGATGCTATGATTCAACATTAAGGTTTCTAGATCAGTTTGAGAAGGCAGCACTCAAGTATTTCAACCATGCAAAACCAGAAGATAGGTAACTACACCACAGTCATTACCACTCAAACCGTTAAGTCCTTACCTGTATCAGCTGCACACTAGGGTGCTGACCGTGCTCTAGGGTTACAGAGTATCATGCTATGCAAGAGTGTCATTATGAGAAGAAACAGCTTGACTCTTGGACTTGACAGCTCAAACTGACAGAGCTCCGCTCTGCCCAACCATTCTTTTGTTTTTATAGAGGCTATTTGCATTTGAAAAGAAACCTAAAGTTTCTAAATTAGGGTGAGTATAATGTTTAACCAATCCCATTATGTTAACATTGAATAGCAAGAAAAAAAAGAAAAATCACACTTCATTTTATTTGTAATACTGCCTACGAGCTGTGAACAATACCATTATTGTATAAACAAGATATCTGATAGTTTTGGATACAGCTCAGTGTAAACACTAATTGTACAGAAAATAACAGAAGTTAGTAAACTCATTCCTACCTTATTGTCTCTTCTATCAACCGATCTGAGCTGAAAACCAAAAGAAAAACTGCAGTTAAAAAAAGGAACAAGCACTGAATAGTTTAGATCATTGAATCAATGCGGACCATAATACAATCTCTATCAAATTTGCACACTGTCATTTTTCACTACAACACAGATTTGGAAGATATAATGAGAGTTTTTAGATGCATATAAAAAATCAGCGAGAGCAGCATTTCCCAAGTGTAAACAAGAGCAGATGCTCAGGAGAACACATAAAGGACTATGGAGACAAAAAAAAAAAAAAAAAAAAAAAAAAAAAAAAAAGTGGAATGGGCTCCATTATTCATGGTTAATTAAAGCTATCTGAGCCAGAGATGTACATGGTGCCCAGGACAGTTTGGAAAGAAGTCTCAGAGAATAAAGTACCTCATCTTTGTTGTTCTTTGATTCTGGTCATTCCCCCTCTGCCCCCCTCAAAAGAGGGTAAAAATAAAAGCTGGAGCTTAGTTTCATATAACAATATCCGAAAACATTGCTTTGGAGCTAGTTTACCAAATACCATTTGATGATGGCTAACAAAACAAACTCTTTCTACAACAACATCAGTTGAAAGAATTAGGTGATGGTTAAAAAACAGAATACACGTTATCTGTTATAGAAGTCTTGATAATATGCACATCCTTCCCCCCTGCTGCCAGACATTAATCAAGTTTCTGTGCAGCATCCTGGGAAAAGACAGGCTAAAATACACAGTACCACAGAGAGAACATTTCATTTTGAAAAACAGACATGCGAGATTAGAAGACAAACAAACCCCTCAAAATATTTGAGCAATTTTTCTTTTTTTTTTTCTGCACTCAACTTGTTATACAGAGGTTTTAAAGCAATCTTTTACAGCCAGTTATGAAATCCCAGAAATCGTCTTGATAAAATAAGCAAAATCGCAGCTGTTACACTAACAGAGGGAATAGGTGACCGCATCCGTACTTCCCGTGTGCAGGAACAACGATGCATCTCTGCAATCGCTCTGTTCATCCCCCAGAACTACAAACTCTTGCAGAGCAACTGGAAAACGTGAGTGTGCTAGTTTAACGAGCAAATCAATCTGACAGAACAAAGCCTTGCGCGCTACTGCATACTGCTATTGATTGCTGCCAGAATGAAAGGATTAAAAGACATTAAAAGAGCACGGCCATCTTCGTCTTCCACTCTCTTTACTCCAAAGCGTTTCAGCATCTTGTGGAAAGCAGCAGCAGCAGCCCCAGCGCAGAGCAGAAGTCTGCCCGACTCCAAAGGCGCTGCCCAACTTGGAACATCTCTTCTGCCCACATATATTCTGGAGAACCCCCCCCCCCCCCAGATCTCAAACTGGATGCACGACAGAGTAGCAAGTTGTGCTGTGTGCGCTGCTCAGGGAGAAGATGCTGACAGGATGCCCCTATTTGCCTGCCGAGAGGAGTGCAAACATAAAAGCTGCTATTTCAGTGCAGTCCATGGCTTGAAATACGAAGACAGCATACAGAGCACTAAAAATATTTTGCCCAAATTTAAGTTGAGAGGGATTCAACTGGGGCAGCAAAGACTGAAAACATTAGTAAAACTGGAGCACTTCTTTTCACGCCCAAAACAAAGGCGAGCTCCAAATGTTCAAAACAGTTACAAGCAAATTGGTTTTTACTCACTCTGTGGTACTTATTACCACGGGCACAAGAAACTACAAAACGTCATAGTTATGTATTCAAAATGAGTGTAATAAGTCTCAAGTTTAATAGTAAAAATACATCCCCAAGCCCAGTGGAACAGAAAAGCAAAGTATTGAAGATTTCCAGAATCATCAATCCTGCAAAGTACAAAATTCAGCTCAGGTCATGCCTTTCGTACACAGATACAGTCTCTAACAAGCTGGTGCATTATGTGGTCGGTAGTAAGAATAAGCTGCAAAAACAGTAGACTAAAAAGGGTGAGGATGGACCATTTAAAACAAAGCTTTTTACATATTCACAAGAAAAAAAAAGATACCACGTGCCTAGCTGGAAATAAGCTACACTTATTAACATTCTGTGGATCAAAACATTCCCAGAGCAGTCCTATTTTACTGGAGGAGACAGGCAAGTTGAATAAATTCAGAGACCTTAAGTGAACTACTCTGTTCTCTCAGGTTTTCAGTGCACGAAAGTCAGCCTCACCACTCCGCAGTGGAGACTCAAATTGCTTTGCACATTAGAGAAAGCAGCAGTTGGACAGTTTTGTTACTTAACTGGATAACTAAATACCAGGATATCATGTTTAAAAGGTTTAAAATATCATGTTCAGTCTCAATTATATTATACAGCATTTGTGTATGTGTGTGTGCGTCTATAAAAATCCTTGAAATGCAGCTACCTGCGAAATGATGACAGGTAGAAGTTAATAATATGTTTAAACACAGTAATACAGAGTTTTCAGTACCAATAAGCACGCACACTAGAGGCAAATGCCAGCACAAGACACTTATTTGAAGCCACAAGATTGATGTTTCTCAGCTTAAACGGCAGTCACTCCAACTATTTAAAAGAATGAGATGCATACAAATTTTCTTCAGAATGAACAACGTGCAAGTAAGGGCAGAGTGACTGCTATACTCTCTTTAAGTAAACATCCATGAAGTTGCAACCATATGTACTTACAGCATACAACTTTCAGAATGTTTTTCTTATCTCAAGGATCATCATCTTATGAATGCCCCAACCATATTTCCAAGTGTGTAAAAACCCTAGCAGAAAAGGTCTATGACATGAAATCATGCATTTCCCTGCTCCAATGCTGCTGAGCAATTTAGAGGCATTTTGTTTACTGAAATTTTCACATCAGCAGTGTGAGTAAGAATATTTTATGGTTAAAAAAAAGAAAGAAATCTGTGCATTGGAATTCCTTAAAATTTTGTTAAGTTCAGTACCTCTTGAAAAATTTGAGTTTAAGCAGATACTAGATGCTCTTGTAAAGGCAGTATGTGCATTCACAAAGCACCTCTTACTTAGGTCTTTCAAAGTAGTTGGCAAATGCAGACTGTAACATTCACTTACAGTGGCAGCCAGAGAGAAGCAGACACTTGCTTCATCATTTTACCATTTGTAGCCATAGGAAATAACAGTTGGATTTAAGGCAGACCAGGAACACAAAGCACAAGGGCACCCAGAAACCCAAAGTTTTACCAAGGTGAGGCAGGTAGAGGGGAAGCTTGCGGCTCTCTTGCTCAAGCTGTACATTCAAAACATAAAAAGGTGGATTTTTATAAAATATTGTAACTTTGTTCTTCTGCTTTCCAAGCAAGGATAACAGACCCAATGGCGATTACCTTATGAGCATCTAAGCAAGCAAATGATTACTCTGGGCAATATTAATCTGATTCATCATCTTTTTCAATAAGCTATGTATTTTCACCTGTCGAAACAGATGGCACTTTGACAAAGTCATTTAAAAATACGATACAAAAAGAATGCTGAAAGATGCTGAGGTCATCACCTGCTAAAATGAATGGCAGAAATCCAGCAATAACAGTCATGTGGATGAAATAATCAGGCTTCTGTGCAAATGCTGTAACTTCAGAAAAGATTGTGCAATTTGTCATTTAAATATGCAGACAGGTTAGTTAATCCAAAAGAAAAACTAAATGAAATATGCTTATAGGACAGAAAAGAATCCTGTCCACCACATCACACTTCTAAAATGAAAGCAAGTGTTCTGTTTTCTTTGTTTTTTAAAGCAAATCTCTAAGTCATTAATTTAAATTCCATAATATTGATCATTACTTAAGTCAAGACTGGGCTTCTCCCACATCCTAAAGAATAATTACGAAACTAATTATTTCATTTCATTCTTTCCCTGACTGCAAAATTAAATGTGTTTCAGTGCTCTGAAATTGTTTGCATTAGATCATTTTCACAATCCTGAATCACCAGGCAATGTAGAACTTCAAGGAATGCCAACATTACAAAACATATTTCATACTATAATACAAACACACAGACTATGACAAAGCAAATCAGACTAATACAGTCAATTATTTTCATCTTCATAATCTTTCCTAAATCACAAGTGAAATTCTGTGCGCACACACACAAATCCAGCTCCAGCTGTTTTCTTCTTGCCATTGACTTTCCTCATCATCTAAAAAAATCTCACAGATCATTAAAACTCTTTAAAACTTAACTAGAAAAATGTAAAGCAGAATACATTCTCGTATGACAATAAACAAGATATTTTTCCAGATTTAACAAGACTTGTCTCAAGGCTGATTGACTTGAGCATCAAAGAAACAATAAATTCCACCAGAGCTGCTTAGCTGGTTTAGCAACAGTCTTCCACAGTTGCTAATGAAGACCAAAACCGGTGTAGAAGTCTAATCATGGACTGGGATCCAACCTGAGAGCATGGCAAGACAAATACATCTAGGTATATGACATCTAGAGAGAGAAGATTTTTAATAGTCCTGTGCAAACAAAATTTACTCCTATGATTTTAGCAAAAAGCAGAAGCAGCATCTATTGTGAATGAACTATATGCAACAGCATGGGAAGGAAAAATAGTATTTTTAACTGCAAAGTATGCATCTTAAACTTTCAGCATGACTTGCAATACCTGCAAAGAACTAGTCAACCACATGTACTTGAGGTAAAATGGGCATTTTCAGGGATGAACAGCTTGCTTGTAGAAACCATTCTGATAGCAGATAGAGAAAGCTTCAAATACCCATACAAACTCCTGTCCTCTGCAGGTTCCCTTCCATGTTAACTAAAGTGTAAGTCTGGAAGCTGAGGAGAGGCAATGTTTTCACACTTTCTCTTCCAGTAGATAAAATGAAATAAGACAGATTGATTGTTGTGTGCAACAATCAAACATTAGAAACAGCATAAACATGAAAAATTAAGCCTATGTATAGATTTGTTCCGAATGAACAAATTTTTAGCGACATCGTGCTTACAAACCCCAAACATGCAAGCAAGCTTATTTCTGCAGTACTGTGGAGTCTGACACTCAGCAATCACTTCCAAGAAGAATGAGAAGTAGCTGCAAAATCAGTAAAAATAGCACAATAGCACTAAATCACCTTGTTTTTAATCAGTACAAGCAATTTTTAAAATCTAGACTAAAAGGCACTTAAGCAGCATCATTTGGTTTTGAATTTCTTTCCAGATGGTGCACACGTACTTTGTGTACCAGAAGAAACATGCAAGACAACAGAGGCATGCTTTTCTGCACCTCCGAACTGCATGGACTTATTAGGACTTACTGCTAGCAATAGAGTCAAGTAAGTGTGTCTGCAAAAAGAGCTGTTCGCCAAGAAAGCTCTTCAGTGCATAGAAAGACTACAGAGGGACTGCTTGATGTTCAAGAGTCCCATGAGAGTGAGTAACAGCCATACTTTTTCCTTTCAAGTGAATCTATAAGGAAATAAGAGGTTTGTTGATAATCTGCAGCACACAGTTTATCAAAAAAAACACAGCTAAAAACTTAAAAGGAAAACAGTTCCTATCATCTAATGAAGTGCAGCAGCTGGTTGCATATTAGGAAGAACATTAAACCAATGACAGGATGGCACCAGTAGCTACATAATAAAGTTTCTAAAGGCTCTGTATTCATGGTTGTGAAAGTTCCTGGATAGACTGACCCTCCCATAATTGCTCCATATTACCCATAGGAACAAAGTTAAATGAACTGAAAAGGAAAGGCTTTACTGTAAGTCATTATCAAGCAACCACAACTGTCAGAACAATTCCAGTAACCTACTAATGGACTACATCGGCATTTCCTCAAATTTTACCTACTGTATGCTGAGCTAATATTCAGTAGGAGTGATGTTTTCATTATACATTTTAAACTGGAAAAAATAATTTAGATTATACCTTTGACCAGAAAGGGGGAAAACCCCCAAAACACAAAACAAAATAAAAAACCACACACATACCAAAGAACATTTCTAAGTGCCTACATGTAGGAACAGCCTTCAATATCCAACAACATCAATTGACAGAAGAGCAGCCCTATCAAGACAACCTGCCATTACTGGTCTGTTGTGCACACATCTGAATACGATAGGTGCACAAATTACCAAAAGAAAAGCCACCCAGTATCTGCACTGTAAGAAAGAAGGCTGTACCACTTCCCGACTCTGCTGCTTTTGACTTGGTGTGCAAACTCAGAAGAAATCATTCCACTAGTCTCATACAGAATGCAATCTTTGTCTTGCAGAAGAGCCCTGTCATACAAACCAATTCAAAAGGCTATCCAAGATATTAAATACAAATGCTAGCAAAGCTAACATACAAATGAAGTGTGAGTTACTCCACGTTTGACTACCCAATTTTATTTTGCTACAAAGCTCCGAAATACATACTGGTGGAAACTCTTCTGCTTCCAAACTCTGCATTTCAGCTGCTGTGGTTTGGGGGGTATTTTTGGCAGCTGCAGAAAGCTACATGGCTCTCAACTAGGATTTAGTCAAATTACTTAATGTTACAACCACCTGTTTATGTTTCAAAATGTGATTCTTGTAATTACCTACTTAACAATATATTGAACATGTTTTAAAATATAAACTGCACAATATATTCAAAATATAAACTGCACAATACATTTGACTCCAATTCAAGATGCAATTCAATAACAAAGATCTCTAAGAGTGTTCTACCAGCCCAATTTCACTGCATCCTCAGGCTTGTCTTTCTATCTAACACTGAAAAAGACAGCATTCTTCCAAAAGTGAGACAACAGTCAATATAAATACGTCTCTTAAGTGAGAGGAAAGCAGCCTGCATCTTTTGCTTGACAACTCAACTAAGAAGCTTAAAAAGTTCTAAGTAAAACCATATTCTCAGGCTAAAATGGATGCGTTTTAGTGGGAATTTGGATCTAGATCACCAACATGGATTTGAGAGAAAACATCCTCAAAAAACAAGGGTCAATGTTTTATATCAAGCCCCCAGAAAAGCATCAGACTAAGATTGGTGTAGCCTACCATATAGCAGCCAAGAATGAGGAAAATCTAATTGCATTGGTACAAAAGCTCAATTTAAGTAAATTCAAGAATGACATTTATTTATATAGGAATATGATAACTTTCCAGAGATAACATACATATTCATGACAAATCGAAATAATTACTATTTAACAGCTCCATACCTGTCACATGATAGTCAGTGGTTTACACTGGAGGTTCCAATAGCAAATAATGACCAAACACTTCTAGTCTTAAAGAAGTAAGCAAGTATACAGTTTGCTCACACACACACACAAAAAAGACATATTAAACTAAGAAGGGATTCTCAGATTCTGCTTTGAGAAATCTTATCTTCCAAATACAGCTAGCTCTGTTAAGTGTCTATCTAATCAGTCTACACCTTAGGAATAATTTAGTGCATCAAAAGCAATGTTTTCTGCTGTTTAACATGAGCATTCCTAAGCAGGAAGGCCACAATACCGTAATTATAATGGCATGAAGAGACCCTTTGGAAGCCACCGTTTCTTCCTGAAGATGACCTCTTCATGAAAACATTTCTACAGAGAATTTCTGCATTGTAAGTGCTTTCTATAATTCTATAAGTATATGAATGGCTGATACTTCTCTTAATTCTAAAATGTTTTTCATTTCTTAACTGTGGATATTATTAGCATGTTCGCTAGCTGGAAAGTTATTTATACTATACACATTATTATTGTGACAATGCGTGAAAACCATACAGCATCTACCAAGGGTAAATAAAGAAAACCACAAATACTGATGGTAGCTCCTCTGAAACATCAATCTATTTCCTAATTTTTAAAAAGCTATGCAAAAGAAATTTCCTAAAACTCAACAACTGTTGGTTCTGTTTAAAAGATGCACGTACTTATCAGAATCAACCCATGTAAAATGTATTTCAGTACTTGTCAAAATCCTAATTTCAGTACAGACCTTGGAGGGAGAAGCTGTCCTAGTTAAGAATCAGTGTTTAAAGGAAAGCTAAAAGCAAATAAAACATGCATCACTGACTTGTTTATTTCTGAAATGAGCAACTAGCTTCAGTAGCAATCACAGAGCTCAAGTTTGAAATGTTTTTTTCCCATCTCTCCCTCTCCTCGAATCAAGGGCACATTTCTAAGGTACAGCCAAGAACCCAGAACCGGAGCAATGTTGTAATCCTAGCTAGCCTTCTGCTTGGTGAGGTATTCTGGGAATCTCACAACCCTGCTCTGAGTTTGTGCTCTTTGATTTCTGCAGGCATTCATAAAGACCTAGGATAGTGCTTAACAGTTTTTTTACCTGTTAATGAATGGAAGTTCATGCAAGAACTTTCCTATTTTATAGAGATGAAAAGCAAGCAATGAGTTTTGACATTCTTAAGGCTAAAGTCTGTTTGTCTGCATTGAATTTCACCCCCGTATTTCAGCTTTACAGCTCATTTAAGCCCATAATGGAGGCTATAAACCAAGTCCCCAAACTGGGTTTTCTGTGTGCATGTGTTTTTTTTTTAATCAAATACAATTCATTTTAGACATACTGAGTTATAAAGGTATCACAAAGTCACAAATGTCAGGAAATCTATTGATTAGAATATTTCTTTTTAAAAAAGCAACCAAGCTATTAGGAAAGTATCAAATAAACCTTGTGAGACTAATAAAATATTTTTATAGTGTCTTTGGGTTGTTTTTCTTTTTTATGAGTCCTAAATATTGCACACTGAGATGAAAAGCACTAGTTGATTTTATTCTAATGAAACTCAAACTATTTTTAAAGAGAAAACTTTTTTAAAATGCTGAAACATTTGGCTGATGTTCATGTGCTTTTATTAAGTTATTTATAAATAATAATGATGCCCAGGAGACCATCTTTCTTCACTGCCTGCAAGCTTTGAACCTCCCCAAATTCTCATTAAGCTACTTTAACAACTTGCTCATATAGTTATATAATTGCAATCCCATAATAAGCAAAGTTTCTCTCCTCCTGAAGACATGAACCATCTCCCTCATTATGCAATGTTTACTATCAAAACGAAAAAAAACAGATAAATTATGTTCAGGCTAGTTTTGCGGGCAAGTATCACACGATATGCCCACGTCTGGTGTTCAGCCGGGGACTGTGACACAGGAAGCCTCCCCAGCCACTTTTAAAGTGTCCTGTGTCATTCTGCTACGAATCTTGAAGAGACGCCGGCAGGCTTGGAAATAAAGCTCATTCAACTCCACATAGAAACCAGGCTAAAGAAAGGAATCACTGACTGGATAACTACAATCAAGAAAACTCTGTAAGAAGAGGAGGCAGGAGAAAGAACAGAATCTTATTTAGAAACAGAAATAGAATACAAATTGTATGCACCTTTAAATATGCTTCTGCAATAATAAAGTCTTCTTTGTTCCAATCTGTCTCTTGAAAACCCTCTCATTTGCGTTGCCTGTCTTCAGAGAGAGCACACTACCCTATCAAAAGAAATCAGTTACAGATATTCCAAGCTACGCTTATGCAAGGCATTAAATAAGCTAAGGTGACCGCTGTCATCATTCACGTTGGCTAACTGCAACACTAGGCTGCACTCTTAACGCAATAGTTCCCCAGCTTTCCTTATTCAAGGGAGCAAAGAAAATAAGTTAATGGTGTTTAATTGCAATTGGGAAAACTGACAACATTGCTAGACATCTTGCAGTAAATGGTCAGCAGAGAAATATTTAACCAAGAAATTCCTCAATCTCTTCCAGTTCAACAAAGTACTGAAGTCTTCTATTACTATTGCACAGCATGTCTACAACCAAATTACACCATACTCAGGGTTTCTTTGCAATCACTCCAACTAAGGACATGCCTAATGCAGACTGCCCTTTTATAACAGATCTGTTGTTTTCTTCATAACTGCTATAAAGCAAATTATTCAATATCACGCTTTCCTTCAGTTAAAATCTGTATTAAGACAACATGGTAACAAGAACAACATACTCTGCTTTGAGAAGAGCAAAAAAAGAGTTTAATTTGGAGATAACTTTTGCAATAAAACCACCCTTATTTGGGTCTATCTAACGTAGAGCTCAGCAGTTTGAGGCTGCAGAGCAGGCAGCCAGCAGGGCACCCAGGGAAGAGGCTCATCACACTCCTCCTCCCCTGCTGCTTCCCTAATCACCTTGAGCAGAAAACAAAGTAATTGGTGAAACTGCTGTTTTTTCTATTGCCTCTCTTTCCAAGCAAAATGAAAGAGAGGCAGAGGCATATTATCTGTCAGCTGAAGAAGTTACTGTGCAGGTGTCTGAGTCTCCCCAGCAATCAGGGGTGAGGGACGGGACGGGACGGGAGACAACAGTAACTGTCAGGTTTTAATCCGGCATTGAAGGTCTACCGAAGCCCAAAGGGTGGCAAAGGAGACCGACCAGCAAGAGCATGCTAAATGGAAATCGCATGGTGGAGGGAGGAGCAGAGAACTGTGATAACAAAGAAAAATGAATTAAATGGAATTAAATGAAAGTAGAAAATGGTAGCTTTTTCCCCAAAGGACAACACACCTATAATCAAGAATCTTATAAGGCGCCTCAGCATTTCATTAAGCTGACTTCTCCATTACTGAAGTTAACATTTGCTAGCAACATCAATATTTAGAGGAAAAATGGTCAGCAAGTCACTCCCTCTATTAAGATTTGGACTGAATTACGAATGGAAACTGTTGAAAACAGTTTCCAGTGATCATTCTCTACTGAACGTGGCCATTTCTGCCCAAACAACAGGAAATTTGAAATAGTTCTGTGGAAGAATGAAATGCAATAATAACAGTAATAATGACATTAAGCACTTCAGAGTGCTTTAAATATATGAAATGTTGCACAAACATTAATTTTTCCTACACTTCTCCACGAATCAGTTGTGTCTAATTTACCACCACTACGCAACTGCTGCAGATTCCTGCTTTTCGTTCGCTCGCCTCTCTGATTCCTCTTTCCTCTTCTGCATGCAGAACGCATCCCGCTTCAATTTGTTCTCTCTCCTTCTGTAAAGTTTCCCATCCACCTCCTCAGGCATCTCTACCCTCTCTGTTCCCAAAGCTACAGGTTACAAGAAACACAGGGGAGCATCATCTCTTCAGGGATTCTGAACTTCGGGGGCAGGCGTAGGACCGAAGGAACACAGCTCGTGAGACCTGCGGCGGCACGGGCCCCTGCTGCACCACGAGCCACTCCTCTTAGAAAGGACGGGATCTTATTTTTGTGAACTGGAGCTGAGTAGTATCGTGATAGTCACATAGCGGCCCCAAAATGACAGAACAAATGTGCTACAGCAAACACAGATGACCACAAACTGCTTCATTTAGGTTTTCAAGGAATTCAGCCTGGGTAATAAAAGCATGTAGTTTCTACATAAGTCTGGGGAGTCTTAGGCATCAATTTTCACATATTCATCAGTATCACCTGAAATGATTACCTCACTAACGTGAGGGAAATATTTTTAGTCGCAATAAATTTGCAATAGTGTGTGTGCATATGTATCAAACACATTAGTTCCTCTATCACTGACTTAAAATACAATTCATCAATAACAGCAGAACTTCTCAAAGTAAACAATAAGCTGACAGGATTCTTTCCTCTTAGGCAGCACTTTTCAGGGCAGTTTTTAAACTGCTAAGCTAGATCTATTCATTAAAATTTTTATTTTCTTTAGATGGAAAAGAGCATTACAAGAAAAAGGATGACTTATTTACTTTCCTGGCAAAAAGCACACAAACAGAAAAGATGAGACATTTACTGAATTGCAAAGACCCAAGGAAGCAAACATTCAAAAATCAGCTGAAAATATTTCTGCAGTAGATTTGACGATAATTCTTTTAGCAACCGACATGTCAAAAATCTAAAGTACTAGGTAAAAACATTAACAGGGCATCATTATCCCATTTAATTTACCATTTTTCCAGCCTCATTTTAACTGGCAGGTGCTAAAACTTTTACATAGAAGACCTAGATGTTACTGTTTTTCTCTCCAAAGGTACACAAAACTAGGCTTATTTGTACAGAAATTAAGTGGCAAAATGACTTAGAAACTTTATGTCTCTTACCTAGAGTCAATAGTATTTCTAGACAAACCTGCCTTCCTAATCATCAGCTGATTTACGAAACGAATAGAGCTGGCAGCAAAGGTTTGGCTGAAGAGCGAGGAGCTCGACACGCAGCCTCCGGGAAGCCTCCCCGCGCGAGGGTGCGGCGGCGCGGAGCCCCCAGCCCGCGGGCCGCGCTGGCAGCTGCCGGCAGCCCCGCGATCGCAGCGCAGTCGCCAGCGGGAAAGCGCACACCACGCTCGGGCCAGCGAGGCTGGCGCAGCAGCCAGCCCCACCCAGGGAACGCAGATCCGCACGGATGTGCCATCCCCGCTGCTCGACGGCCAGCACAAGGGCTCTGCACGCTTCAACTGCTCTGACTCCCTTGGCGCTTAATATACGTTGGGCCCTTCTTACCCGCCGTGCTCTTGTACTCCAAGATTTTTTATTTCCCCTCCTTTTGACAATTACATACGTATGTAATTAAGCAAAGTTAAGCAAAAATTGTTCTCTTTCATTTTTCACCGTGTTTTCAGGAGAGGTGGCATTCAAAATATGACAGGTTTAGGCCAAAAGCAGAGATCCAGCTTCTCTCCAAAGTCCCTCCCAGAGCACAGCTCTCTGGCTCTCCTCTCCTCACCTTCACGAGAGATACCGCCGCGGACAATACCGCCTCCATACCGCCGCGGACCGCCAGCGTGCTTTTTAAAGAGCATCCACGGAGAATGCGCCGAGAGTAAGCGTCAAGTTTCCTTTTGTCCTGTCTCACACGGTAGTGCAGAAAAAGAAAGGCTGACAGACAACCCTGGTTCGCCGCACCGGGTAAGAGCCCAGGCATCAGTAATTGTACGTGCTTACAGAGAAACCCTTGCTAATCCGCAAGGTTTAGTTCACAGCACTTCAGACAGACGCTGTCATGATCCTGTTTCTGCACCATTTTAACAGTCTTTTCCACATTACAGATTCGTAAGATTCCATGCTCGATGTCCATTAGCAAATTAGGAAAGAAATATGTAAAAGGCTAAAGCACTTAATATACAAATTAAGCAGAGTCATAAAGTGAATGCTTTGATACTCTATACTAATACGTAATTACTGTGGCTTTATTTCATTGCTTGGCAGGATGTAAGGTACTTGCAAAGTTTATGTTTCCGCCTCAATTTCTCAAGCTCTTTTCATAGGTTTCACAACTTCACAAAAAACGTATCTGAATTCTTACTGCGGCACCTTTGTGACCACTTTATACACATCACCTCGTTCTACCAAGTAAGCCAGCATCATGACTTACTGCACTGCAAATATGCAGCATCTCAAAAGGCTTGCCAGTTTATTCTAGGAGCACGTTTGATAAAAATTTGCCAGCTCTGGTGATTTCTTGGGACCTTCTGCTAGCTTTTACATTTTTTGGCAGTAATAGCTCATTAACTGCTTTTCCCGAGGACAAATACGTTGAAACCTTTTAATAGTTTCCCTGGCCAGTATCTGTTTCCGAGCTTGTGGGTCCTCAATTCAAAGGTTTTGAACATCTTGTTAGCTTCTGATTTCTTGCCAAGGTTTTCTTCTGTTTCTACACCAGATTCCTTCATATACTTTAAAGTTATCGCCACCTTGCAGCACTATTCCATGTTTAATTCTGGCCCTGTTTCTTAAAAATTCCCAACTCACATTAGTTGCTTGTTTTGTTTTTCTTAATGTTGCAATTTTAAAAATCTTGATATTTTCAAGTGATCACCTAGAAGATGATTTGCCTTTTTCTGAGACTGTATTTTTATTCTATAAACATACTGAAGAGCTTAGTATGTTTAAAGAGATCAAAGTAATCAATACCTGAAAGAGCGCTAGACTAAATTTCTGAAAACATCTGCCAGGCGATGTTTATAAAATGTTTGAAAGTTTCCTCTCTTCATTGTTTTAACTTTTCAAAACAGCGCGTTTAGAGGGACTAAGTCAGTTTCTTAGAAGTGTATTTTACAATAACTTCAGAAATAATCCACTTATCTTTCCTTAAGAAAGTGCCAAATATATAAAAATATTTATTGCTCATCACAAAAAAGAAATCATAAAATTTAGAAAGAAAAAGGTTTACCCAGAAAAAAAGATATTCATTCTTCCATTCTTCAACATAGAGTATTTCAATTAACATTCTCCTCCCAAACATTAAGCCTATTTTATCCTGGAAACTTTACACTTCCTGATTATCTAGGCATAATATAAATACAACCTAACAAATGTCATAATTCTAGCTCCAGACCAATTAATTTCTAAGTTATAAAAATAGTAAGAAACTTTAGTTTTAATTTTCCATAAAAGCTTTTTGTACAGTTCTGGCTAGAAGTTTTAAGTTATCATCGTTAAGAAAGCGTATCTGTTAAGGCCACCTTTCTTTTTTTTTTTTTTTTTTAATGAAAGCCTGCCCTCTTGTGTAAGATTGGAGTTTAACATGACTAAGGTTTAGAAGAATACAGAAGCAAAGATTGATGCTACTGTAAATCCTGGCCGTATAGAAGGCCTAAAAGACATGCACCTTTCCAGTAATGTTCCACTGGCATTCCTTTTCCTCTTCAAGTGCTTTTTACTTACTGCTAACAGGGGATAACCACCAACTTGTACAGAAAAGTAGTCACTGTATACATGTAATAAATAGGCCACGCATGCAAATTAGAATTCACCCAAAAGAGCAAACTGACAGACTTGTTCCAAAGTCCTCTAATACAAAATTACACCAACAAATTCCCACGAATGTAAAGCCATATTTGCCCTTCAAAGCAAAACATCAGAAGTAAAATAACTGATGAGAGGGTAACACACAAATGAGCTACTCATACTCTAAAGCCCTCTGCAGTAAGAATTGAAAAAGAAAAAAAAAAAAAAGAAAAAAGCATTTTCTATTTTTCTTATATATTAGCTAATAAGTTAGGAGTCAAACTCAAAGTATTTAAACACATAGTTAATTTAGGATTTAGTCTTTTCCCACACCCTCAGTAGAGACAAGAGGAAAAAAAAGAAAGAAAGAAATATTCTGAGCCTAACACTGATAAATAAAAGAGGGGAAACAGTACAATGGCTAAGTCATGGGGACTTTCCATTTTGGTTTTTAACCCTTATCCTAGTTGTTATACTGCAAAGGTATATACTTTAAGATCAAAAGAGGCCAAGCATGAAGTCTAAGTCAGAAGTGACTTGAAAAAGCCCGCTGAAGACAACATAAAAACATCCCTTAGTGTTGACAAGCTCCTAAAGTAGAAATCGCTGAAAACTAGCACACCCACTACATGCATTTCACAGCATGAGCCACAAGCGTTTTTCCAGCTGCACAAGTACCAGTGCTCTTGCAGAATACAAAGTGTAAACCGTTCATTATGGATATTGTCTACCAAGGGACAAAGCTTTCATACTTTCATCCATACTTCAAATTAAGAATGTTTCACCTGAGAGGTGAAGCAAAAAAAAAAAAAAAAAAAAAGAGTTAGGCACCCTCAACATAAGTAAATGTGCATGTTAAACAGAAATAAATAAGGCTTACTTTCGAAGGTGTTCATGTTCCTTAAGGAATAGCTCTGTTCTTCTGTTATTCACACCAGACCCACTTTTATATGATCTAAAATGTAAGAAAATTTGAAAAACTTTTTTCCAAAAGTTTTTTTGGCAGACGGTATTTACAGATCTACATATATATCATGCTTTATTACCCCAAGTGACTAAACAGAGAAGTTTCAGTCATGTTAAGATACTTTAAAACTGATTTGACATAACTTAATAGTTTTAAAGACGAGTTCCTCATCACAGTAAAATGAAACAAAACAGAATCTTATTATCACTCATTATAGCTTTACTAAGATTCATGAATTCAAGTAACTTTTCTTGTTTTGTTAAGAGACAGATGAATCAGCTATGTCAATTATTCTCCTCCTACAGGAGGACTGCATCTTCTCCTTCATAGAGAAGGAGCTGCTGTAACACACAGTACAATTTACAATAAACAATATGACTTACTCGATATCTTTTCGTACTGATCCCAACAGATTCTCCCTTTCTCTTATTGCCAGAAAGTTTGCTTTGGTTTTGTGGAATTCATGAGTATAATCCTGTAATAAAACAATGACTACAAAATTAGTTCAATTTAAAAAAACAATAATACTTGAGTAAGATCTGACCATCTTTTAAAATATTAGCTGTCCTTTGATTAAAAAGTACAAAGACAGCTTAAGTTAACATTGAAACTGCTGGGAAGGCAATAGAGTATTTGCTAACATATACTTTGTAAGAGCAGTGAGATTTACTTTTGTTAGCTACAGTTAAGCTCATAGTGGAAGATTCACAGAAATTCCTTCTCCCTTTTTCATGTATCTTCAACTTTCTGAGGAAGAATCATTTTGTGTTGGAATTTCCCATAAATGGATTGAACCTGAAGTACTGGTAAAACTTACTCATTTGACGTGGTGAAGGCATCTTTGCATTTATTTCGTTAAGCTATACTGGATGAAAAAAAATTCTCAAGAGTAAAAGACAATTAGTTTTTAATGATTTTCAAGTTGTAATTTTACGTTAACAACTTTTCAGGCAGCTAATGTTTCTTGAAAGACAACCTAACTGGCAACGGGTGTTTTTCATATGAATGCTATAGCTTTTACAAAATGTTACACCTTTTATTCTGTGCACTGAACAGACACTAGAGGGAAAAAAAAACAAAAAACACATACTTCATATATCTAGCCTAATAAAACCTTCATTTTTAATATTACTTCTGTGAAAATGTAATTAATCTGAAACATAGCTTATTTCCTTCGAGTCCCTTTATTTTATGTGGTTTTACAACCACATTTTCCTATTTTAAATGTTATGCACTTCTAATATTGCTGTGACAGACCACACACAAACAATAATATTAATTCATTATAGCACTTTTCCCCTTTTGCTGTATTAAAGGCATTGACATGATGGCATGTTAGTGTTCTTTCTTAGCTAGACTTTGCCCTTTAAATGATGGCTTCCTACAACTCAAATGGTATGAAATTTTAAACGATTTGATGAGATAACATAAAAAATGCTATTTTTTCAACCCAGAGTTAGTTTTGGGGGGTCTGGGGAGCAAAAAAGTGAGTTGGGACTGGAAGCATTTACATCTTTTAGCAAAACATTCAAATACAAGACTTTGTAAAGGATGAGATTACACAAAATGCTTTTGCCTGTAGAGAGATGAAAGCACACCAGTACCAGATAGGCTTCCGCTCAAATTGTTAGTTATTTTTGGTCTAGTTTAACTTTTCTACTCAGATGAAAGAGAGACATTAAATATTACCATATAAGACATACAATTCAGTGAAAGACTCTTTAGAAAGGAACCTGAACCCAGAATCAAGTTTGTGCAGAATAATCCACACAACATGTTTTAGAAGCAAGTTGTATTCATTTGCACAGACCGCAAAACATTCCAAATACTCTCACATAAGAACTGGGCAGCAACCCAAGCAGAAACCTGCACAGGCCCTGAGAACAGCCCAGATCTATCTTCATTGGAAACTTCCAAATGACATTCACTTCCATAGTCAAGACTTTGAATTGTTTTTTTTCATGTAGCCTCCTTAGTGCAGCTTTTTCCTTTATCAGAGATCTCCAGTGGCAATTAATTTTAGGTAACTAAATATTAAGGACAGTAGAACACAATTAAACCAAAAAAAATAAGGGCAAAAAAAATGCTTTACAGAAGATGGTATTTTCTTATAGATCTATGAATAAATGGTCATACTCATAGACTACTTAGAAACAAACTTCTCCAAGATAAGTATTTAATTTTAGTTTTTGAATGTTTTTGAATCCTGCACTCACAATACATATAAAAAAAGATTTTTCAGTTAATTAGTCTTCTCTTGTTGCACTTTAATCACAAACAATACCGCATGCATTTTTCAGTAACACTGCGTCCCTGAGATATCTCCTGGACAATCAGTGTGCGTGCATATGTACATATATTTTTTTGTATATGCATGTATATATGTACACATATAAGTGACTGTGTATGTGTGTATATATGTGAGTGTAATCATGTACACAGTATGCTCATACATACACAAAATGAACAAATATGTTATAACATCAACAATATCAATAATTATTCCAACAAAGCAACAGAAGCAAGAAGCATGTATTTGTTACCTGTAATATATCTCTGTGACGCTGTAACGTATGCATCAGTGCAGCATTCAGGGATGGAACTCCTGCACTATTTGTATATTCTGCCATTTTGTCATTTATTCCAGTAAGCTGGAGGAGAAGAACAAGAAATAAGTTATTCCTGTAAATTATTATAAGCTGTAGTAAAGCTGTAAACTAGCTCGTAAAGTTATAAGACAGCTAAGTTGAAGGAGCTAGCTATAATGAGAGATACACTCCTCCAGAAATACTTACCACCCACACTAGTAGTATACAGTCATTTTTGTCACAGGACAGGATACTGTGTACCAGTATCTACTAGGGGTTGAAGTCAAAATACAGTCAACTTGCTTTACCTTTCCCAGAAGCTGTTCAATCTCCACAGCCATGGTCTCAAACATTCTGTCCTGGCTCGATCCATTTAAGAGAGGAGTTGTGTCAGAACTAAGGGAAAAGAACAGTTACTGTAAAGTACATATTTTCATGAATGTAGGAAATACAGAAACACTAGTGGTAGGTGTTAGTAGACTTCATCATCTAAGTTTTCTAAGGGAAAAAATGTAAGTTCATATAATAACATTTCTCTCTTATACCGTGTTGTTAGTTCAGATAATAGCTAAAAGTATATATCACTTGGGGAAAATATAACCTCTCTTTGGAAGATATGCCTGACGTTAAACATTTGTCTAGCACCAGCACACAGCAGTACTTGTCTAGCACCTATGTCCCTCTCCCCCCAGGTTTTGAGCTTGACCTTTAGGGTTAAGGAAGGAACACTGCAGTATTAGTATGTTACAACAGTTACATAAATACCCATTATAAACACAGTGCTAGGACTTCCCACTCACATTTTACGCAGATAATGTTCCACAGAGCAATACAAACTGTAAAATTTATCACAATTTCTATTTCATACAGTTCACCTTCTCCATGCTTTTAAAGAAAAATTAAGAACATGAGAAATCACATCTACTCAACAGAAGCATACCACATAGTATGCCAACCTGCAGAAATATGACAGCTAACATCTTTCAAAGATGTTGGCTACTCTCTGCTTTAGTAGTCTATCATAATTACAGGAAGAAAAAGAAGGAAGAAGTTTTAC
The DNA here is from genome assembly GCF_028389875.1 of Rhea pennata. Classification (NCBI taxonomy): domain Eukaryota; kingdom Metazoa; phylum Chordata; class Aves; order Rheiformes; family Rheidae; genus Rhea; species Rhea pennata. The sequence goes on from NC_084682.1 coordinate 5,031,121, forward strand.
ACAGGAAAGTGAAAGTAAGTAAAACAATTAGATTATACAACAAGTAACGCACAGAAAAGAAACATGAGACAGAGACTTGGACATTAATACAGGAGCAGTATGACCATCTTGAGGTACTCTCTCAGGCTTACAGAACAAGAAATTCAGGGAAAGACTCAAGAAATGATTCAATCCTCTAGTGGGAGGAGGATTTACATCCAATCCACTGAGGTATCTGCTCCTTGAAAACAAGAAATGCTCCGATGATTCAAAGAACAGGATCAAGTTCACTAATCAAATTGGTATTTACTCAAAAAGACAATGAAGAACACGAGGCTAAAGTGTATGCAGGTTTGCATCTATCAAGATATACCTCACAGGATTAAGGATAGGAAGTAAAAATAAATTTTAACCAAAAAATCAACACATACATGCACACAGCAGTCATACTCACAACCGACGTGCAATACCAGAACTCATAATCAATACTCCAAGAACGTTACTTTTTTAAAAGGTTGAACACAAGGGAAGAGAAGTTGATTACGAGTGCTGTAGAACTGCAGGAAGACCTCAACCCTGGCCCGTAAACTGAAAAGACTTGAAAAGTTTTATTGTACTAACTCTCCAGTCAAACATTAATCTGCCTACAGCAAATATACATATATATACTTCACGTGCATGTGTGTGTGTATATATATATATATATATATATACACACAGAGAGAATATATATATATTCTATGTAGCTCTCACTACTTATCTCAGAGGAAAACCAGGAACTAGTAGCTACCTCTTCCACAAGGAGGAGAGAACTACCTACTTGTATTCCCTACTTTGCTGGTTACTTCCTTGGACCAGTCACAGCAGTTCTGTGCCCCTTATTAAAATGGGAATTACAAATACGATGCCTTTCCACCCAGGATGTATGAGGCTGAATTCACAGAGTACAGGAACTTCAGTAAATGATGTGAAAACCTCTGGTGCGTTAATACATGAAAAACTAGAAAACAAGCTGATGCAGCCAGCTGTACTGCACATACAGAGCCATCATTCGTTCGTATGCTGTCCCCGCAATTACAAACCACAGGTTAAGTACAGTTTGCCCTAGCAACACACATGCACCACTACAGACCGTGTATCCCGCTCACTCGTGTGTCAGTCCCCCTGAATATTGCACTTAGACCATTACCAGTATTGTGTAACTAATAAGTGTTGAAGTGAGCTTCTTAAGAAATTAGGCATAAAAGCCACGGGTGGCAGCGGGGTGGCAAGTACGAAGCGAACTACAGAGGGAACCAAGCACTCAAAGCAGCGTTGAAACATAAAGAAACGGGTTAGTACCTATACCTGTCGCGCCTTCCGTCTCGGGTGCCGCTGTAGCTGGTGCACAGCTTGCTGAAGGAGACCAGCTTGAGGTCCAGCTCGTTCTCCAGCTGCCTCGCCTGCTTCCTGAGGTCTGAACAAAGCAGCCGAGAGCGGCCAAGGGGTCAGGGGGCCGAGCCCCGGCCGCAGCTCCCGGCACGGCGGCGGAGGGGGCCCGCACGGGACGCCGCTGAACACCCGCCGGCCGCAGCCCGCCCGGGAAGGGCCCGCCCGGCCCCCCGCCACCGCCCCCCGCTGCTTCGCGCCCCAGGCGGCGCCGCGAGGCCGCTGTCGCCCGGAGGGAAGCGGCCTGCCGCGGGCCGGGCCCTGCCGCCGGGGGAGCCCCGCCGCCCTCGGACCCCACTCGCCTTCCCAGTAGTTGCAGCTCCCCGTCGCCATCTTTGTTGTCCAACGTCAGCCGCGGCCGGGCGACAGCGCGCCGCCGGGAAGAGCGGCGCAGAGCGTCTCCCTCCGGGCGCGGGGGCCGACGGGACGGGACGGCCTCCTGCCGCACCGCCCCCTAGCGGCTGGGCGGCGCGTCGCGCCGCGGCGGCCCCCGGGCTCGCGCCGCCGTGCAGCGCCGAGCACCGGCCCCAGCCCGAGGAGAAGGGCGGGGGGGGGGGGGGGGGGGACGCGCTCATCCGTCCTGCCAGCTCTTATACAGGCACCAACAGGCGGGAAGGGAAGGGGAGGGGAGGGGAGGGGGGCCTGCCCAGCACGGGGACCGGCCGCGCTGCCCCAGCTTGGAAATCAGGAAGCACGAGACGCACCCAGACAGACATCAAAATAGTTTTATACAGATTATTAGATCTCGGTACACAGGTAAAAAAGCAGAGGACGCTCCCGCCGGCACAGAAAGGCGGCTCGCACATCGCAGACGCTGGATTTCCGCCCGCTCGAGTCCTCGGAGAAACGTAATTCGAAGGCAGAGCGCGCAGACCTACGCACGCCGAGACAGGCGCGCGCGGGGAGAGCGGCCCGGCCAGGAGCGGCGCGGGCACCTCCGCTAGCACTGGGGCGACCCAGCGCTCTTGCATACGGGATTCCTGGCGGGACTTATTGCAGGTGCGACGGAGCTGCCGTCGCCCGGCCAGCTCCGCTCACTACCTGCTGCAAGGGCAAAGAGGCCAGAGACCTGAGAGCAGTTTGCAAAACCAGCTTTATTAGAAAACCTCAGCTGCATCCCTTGTTAAAGGCCTTAGAAAGAGGGAGAGTTCAGAGATGAGGAAGGTTTAGCACTGCCGAGCGCTGGCCTGCTGCAGCCCCTTTACCCGCAGGACAGGGTCGCAGCGCAGCACCAAGCCACATCCAGCGGGGCGAGCCGGGACCAGGCACACGGGACACTTAGGGCTCCCGCAGAAACGCAGGGCGGCAAGAACAGCTCTTGTGCACCGCAGCGACACGGGGCCGCGGGAGCGCGGGGAACGCTCGGCTGCATCTTCCCACTCCTAGCCGACTGCCCCAGCCAGCTTTCATCGAGTGCTTCTTGCACTGTAATTCCCCATTAAATAGGGAGAAAGTTATAGTGGTGTCTAGGGGTTGTCTCAGTCCCTCTGCTGAGCTGCACGAGATCAGCATGCAGCTGATGAAACCATCAGCATGACACCACACACCCACGGGCTGGGAGGCCCCCTGAACAGCTCCCACCCCAGGAGATACGGCCCAGCAGCACGTGTCACTAACGGACCTTGCGAGGCCAGCAGAGAACCAAACGGGACGCCTACAACTGTAGCACACCAGGCTCTTGCACCAGGGAGCTTGGGTCAGTGGGGCAAGTATTAAAAGAGAGAATGAGCAGCCAGGCAAATAAAAAAAAAAAAGTGCCTGTGCTCCAGTGCTAGCTTTCTGCCCAGAAAGCACAGGAGCTTTAGCAATATATAAAGGCTTTGGAAATCAAACGTTTAAGGAGTCACAGGTTCCTGGACTCTGTGTTGCTAATGGATTTGGGAGATGCATGCTGCAGCTCTTCATTCAAAATTCCTGCGAAGTGCTACAGAACAAATTTGGCTGCTTTCCCCTTCCCCCCCCCCTTTTTCAGCACACCCTTCCTTGCCCCAGGCCCTGAAGCAGCAGACATGCTGCAGAGATACAGGCAGGTGGAGCTCTTGCTACGTACTTCAGTACACTGCTGGTGGTAGACTGTATGGTGGGTAGAGCTACCACCACCAGGGCTTGATCAGAGGGTGATTTCAAAATACCTGGATCACTAAATGGTATTAGGTAGACAGAGGCAAAAGGTGCAGCTTTTCTTCAAAATTTAAGACTCAGGCTGGGCCATGGAGGCTCCACAACCTCTCTCAGCTACTCCAATAACATTCAAGAAGCAGTAGCCAGATTTAAGTGAGTTTCTCCATGAATCATGGCAGACTAGCAAAAACTCATCAGGTAGAGTCAGTAACTAGTTGCTTTCTACAGTATCCACCCTAATCAGTTCTCTCTCTCTGCTTGGAACAACCTCCAGTTGCTCTTTTGGACAGTGTGCTGCTATAATGCCAACACAAGACCACAAAGGCCACGTCTACATAAATGAGAACCAACCAGGGGTGATGGAGACAGGGATTCTTTCTTCCTCAGAAAGAAGAAACAGCAGTACTGCAGAGCTGGCAAATGCCTGGACTTTGTCAGAGTTCACTGAAGCTCTGACATGCGCTTCTTTCTCCAGCTCACATCAAGAAACAATGTGATTTCCTCCAGGTCACTGCATGAGAACTAGCAACATATTAGAGGTGCTCAGCACCCATTACAGAGCACAGTAGGCCACTGCATCGAAGGTGGAAAAAAGCTCTGAAGGAGCAGCTGAGAACAAAGTGCAGTCTGTTTCCTAGAGCTGCTCTGCAGAACTTTGTGTCCATGTAGGATGAGGCTTACCCAGGTACAGAGTGAAAAAAAGAATTCAAAACAAGTAGAGAAACCGCTTTGGAGTTTTGGAACTGTGACCCTACGCTGGTCTTGGGGCACTTCCCCACCATCTGATCAGTGTGTTGAGATGCTGGGGAAGTCCTAGAAACTCTGCTAGCCATCCTATTACATTACCTTTCAACTCTGTACATGTACCTCCAGATGTTGACCTAGAAGTGTAACAAGCCATGTCCTTAGCCTGAACACAGCCTCCAGCACTCCCTGACTTGCACATAAGTAGGAACACAGCAATAGCAGAGGGGAAGTCAGGAGCTGTCACTCACACTGCTGGAGGACATGTCCTGCAAGCTAATGTTCCAAAATTGAACCACAGGAATTGCCTCCCTCCCACCAGGGCTGGTCCATGGGGAACCTCCTTTTCTGCCTGGGAGGTGTCAGTGCTTGCTGGAGTATAGTGTTTCTTCCTCAGTGTCTGTTTCATCCTGGAATTCATGGCTCAGGAGAGACTTTTTTGAGCCAGTGGACATCATGCGGATTTCATCCTCATAATCGTCGTGGTGCTGGCGGAGGCGGTGGAAGCCATCCTTGTGTCTGTTGGACTTAATTGAGCAGACGCACCAGATGATACAGGCGGTAAGTACCAGAGCAGACATACTGGCACCTGCCAAGTAGAAGACACTGAAATTAATGCCATGTTCCTCCACCGTGGAAGTTCCTATACTTCCCACTGTATCTCTTCCCTTCTACAATCACAGCCACTTTTCCTCACTCCACTGTGACCCTGGCTCCTTCCTCTTTGGTGACAGAACAAATACCACATGAGAGTTGCTTCCAGAACAGGACTGGACTAGCTTTACCTTCTGGGCTCATGTCCTGAGCTCCTCTGCAGACTACTGGGATTATACTATGGTCACTCCAGCAACTGCCACCTTGACAGAAAATCTCTTCATGCTCACCCAGTATCATACCACCCAGAGAAACCTTGGGAAAGGTGCAAGGCCTCCAACTCCCAGCTCCACACCCAAACAGGCTGTGTCCATTCCAACCACCTCAAAGTCCATTTTGGTTCATTTTAGATCCCCGTAGTGGTTTCAATTTCTTCCCCTCCTCCTTCCCATTCGTCAGCCCAGCACTACCAGATCCAAGGGCTACTGGACCTGTTTTCAAGGACAAGCACATGTTCACAAGGGAAAGCAGGAGGTGGTCCATGTCCTTTAGCTACTTTTCCAGCTCCAAGACAGGAGTCCTTGTCAGGACAAATAGTCATAGGAAGCAAGGCTCAAAGATTGGATCAAGTAAGTCTCTCAGTACCTGCAACAGTTACAACCAGCTCCCTTCGCAGGCCAAATATCTTGTTATCCATGTCAAACACTATGAATACAGAGCTAGGTGCATCATGGCGAACCAAGACCTGCAAAGACATACGTGAGAGCTCAGACTATCTCAAGGCTTACACCTCTGTTAGATTCCAGAGAAGAGAAGCATTTGGTAACCAGAGCAGGACCAGGCAGGTGCCGAAAAATGAGTATAATGCAGAGAAAAGCTATTGCTCAGAACAACCCTGCTGTGCTGAGAAATTCTCCTCCATCCATTCTGTCAAGACAGAAGACAGCTACTCTGGGCACACAGCCAGCACTCAAACACAGCCAACAAGGCAGAGCCCAGGTGTGAGCATCTAAGGATGCCTCTGCATAACAGGGCGAAGAAAATCTGACACTGATATTCACATACCTTGACATGCTTCTGCTGGTACCCATCAGCTATAGCATTGATGTTATGTAAACCTGGAGCCAACAGCACATGAAAATAGCCACCTTCTTTAGTATAGACCTTCAAACCTTCATTAAAAACAACAGTGGCTTTAGAAATCGGCTTGCCACTCTTGTCTTGTACAAATCCATGGACTCCTTTATGAACCTGAAATAAAGCAGTTCAAACACTTCATGTTCAACTTGAAGAGTCTGGTACATTTTTAAGTAAAATAAGATCTAAACTCCATCCCCTAAAATACAGCCCATCCTCCATTCCTAACCTCCTGCAAGAAACAAGAATGCACAACACTGCCAATGACTGTTCAGCCCACTCTGGGACAAAACAGCATGGAAGTTAAACTCCCAAATCAATAAACTTCCCAGTCATTTAGTGCCTCTGTTCAATCCATGCCTCATGCAGTCTAGATCAGGACCACCTGCAGCTATAAAACGCCAATAAAAACACACTGGATCACTATGCTCAACTCCTTCCTCCCCTCTACCTAGCCCACTACCTTTATTCCTTGCCAGAATTTCTTTGCACAAACTGCTGCTCACCTCCACAAGCATGCTAAGGAGAGACTTCCTGTGGTCTGCCCACAGGCTGGGGAGCTGTCCTGCACTTGGGAAATAACAGCAGCTGGTATAAACAGTGATCTCAGGACAATGACCAAACATAATGCTGAAATCCTGCAAAAAATAAAACCACAGTTACGACATGAGAGGTGGTATCTACTAAGCTTTGCAAAGATGCAACTAAAGGAGGGGCAGAGTTTTGCGCAGACATCAAAAGTATGTTTTTTAATGCTCATTTAAAGCCAAGTCTACAGAGGTGGAAAGCCTTGTGTTGTCATGAAGTACCTTCATACTTCCCTGGTGACTGTGCCATTCAGCGCCACGGATCACACCCCCAGGAATATTTTCATCTGCAACAGCAAGAACACAGTTATCAAACAGACCTGCTCCTAGTAGAGTCTATCACGAGCTGGCCAGCAGTTAAAGTATTGGACCAAACATACCTGACTTATTTGGACAGCCCGGCTGGCCTAAATGCATCAATGGGTGGTTGTTTGCATATACAGATGCCAAATGCTTCAGTGTTTCTTTGTTCTCCACTATAAAGAGAAGGGTGTGACATTGAGAATATAGCTCTTGCTCACGAGGGGAGCGGATCCTACCATCCCCTATGATCCTATGTTGAACGGTCGCATATTATTTAGTAAAGCTGACAAACCTCACAGGATAAAGCTAGGAAACAAAGCATTTTCCTTTCCCATTTCCACAGCATTTCACCTTTCCCATTTCCACAGCATTTCACCTTTTCCCCTGCCAAAGCCAGTATACAGTTTGTTTTTGACACATTCCTTCACTATTAGAGAAAACCTAAAATCTCCTAAAACAGACTGCCACCCACCATCCAGACACAAAGGGCTGAACACAAAAGGAGGTGAGAGTATAATGTGCATGCAAGGCCTTAGAGAAGTTAATCATACCTGTCTGCACTGGCTTATCATACGGGTAAGTGACAAGCAGAGATCCACCATCCAGCGCAACAGACAGGCTGAAATCCTGCTTCAGTATCAAATTCTCTATGATGGCTCTGGTCTCAGGTTCTCGTGTTCCTGAGTATCGGGAATAATTGCCTGTAAACCAGAACAAGAAACAGAAAAGGGAATTGACAACAGCTTCTTCTGCTATTTGAGAAGCCAGCAAAAGTATGTTCTTTGTTAATGCCTGAAATTAAGCCTGCTGCATGTATTACAAGGTTTTTGTTAGCTCCCAGCAGACTGCACCTAGTCCATACTACCCAGTGGCAGTGTTTGTCTGCAAAGCTAAATAAATCTGACAGCAATGCTATTTCCCCAAGCTATTTATTGTGACAACACAAAGTGTGCCTTGTGTGCTTGTCCTCCTCAATGTCACTGAACAAACACATTTTCCAGAGAAGGCATTTGGGATGATCCCAACAAAAAACAGTTAGAGAGAACACCTCCACTCCAGGAGAGGTGGGCATGGTACTCTAGTATAGAGCTCTGGATACATAAAGCAATTACACAGGAACCAGAAAGGCATGAAAAAGGAGACCGTTTCCAGGAAGTATGAATGGAGGGCATTTTTCAGAAACTGGGAGTTGGAAGAAATCAATTAACAGTAAAAACATTAGTTGTTGTCTGATCTCTAGACTATCCCTAAAGAACTTTGCTTCCTTTTCTCCTTTTCAAACAAGGAACAGCATGTTACCACCCCTAAGGCAGATTCAAGCTTTGGAAATTTCCCAGCAGTTGTGCTGCCCAGGCTCTATGGTGAGAACATTGCTCTCTTTACAGCTAGACCCTGCAACCAAATGACTATGCCCAAGCCTACAATAGATAGAGCAGAAAACTTCTACAACAACTGACATTTCTACAGAGACACTATGCATCAATTCACTTTACTTGTGAAGTCTGTGTCCAGATCTCTGTCATGAGCATTGGTCTGGCCTATCTTTGATGTGCAGTCTTTCTCCTGTGCTATCTCACGTCCATCTGGATTCAGGGAAGGCACAATCACAATCCGGGTTCGGTCAATTAGCTGGGCAAAAATAAATGAAGTATAATTAGTAGGATTAATTCTCTGTACATCTCATTTGCCTGGATCTCATCCTAGGAACCACTGCTTATATTTATTTCATCCGTCTTGAGTGTTGTTTTCAGAAAGAATGGTGTTCCTCAGTCAGCAAGCGAGGAACAGACAGATACTACCCACCAGCTGCAGTCCCACAAGGACTCCCTTCTGGCAGTCAGAGCAGGTAGCTGTTGAGAGGGGTTCCCACTGGCCCCCCCAGATTTCACACCTCCCCGCTGTTCATGGGACCGCTGCAACCCCCAAGTCAGCATTAACAAGGCAAGTCTCTCCCAAAAAGCACCCTCTTCACAGCATTTAACTGTAGGGCTCCCATACGGCCTCCTGCACTAGCTCCTCACCTTTGTAACAGCAGCATTCTTCTTGTAGTTCATGCAGAGAAATTCTGCCAGTGCCAGGAGCAGCTCTGTACCAACAGGAGCGTTTCCATGAATACCAGCAACAAAGCGGATCTTCGGTTCCTCGGGCTCAGACTGGTTGGGCTTATTGGAGATTTCAAGGGACCAGAGCTGACGGAACTCGACACTCTGACCCAAACTGCCAAGAAATGAGAAACTGGAGCATCAGCCCAGGAACAGAGCCGAACCCCTAGCCTGGCCCTTAGGGGAAAATCCTGGCGTAGAAAAGAACTACTGCCCACCTCTCTGAGGAGACAGCAAAGGCAAATGACACACAAAAATCAACTGCATCATAAATGAAGATTAGCAGCAGCACTGAACCACATTCATGATGAATGTGGTCTGAACAGAAGCATCCGCACGAGAATGTATTCAGGCCCAGATGTGGGAGGACACCCAATGCTCTGGACATCTGTGTATAGCCTATAATGTTACTGTGTATGTGGGAACTCCTAACTGGCTCTGCGCTTCCAATTTTTTTTCCAGAGTGGGATACATCTAGATATCAAACAAATTTATAAAAGCATCCACTTCAGAGGACAAAAGCAGGCCTACTTCCAGTAACGCAGAGATTGTTACTACAGCTGTGCCACTAAGTGAGCAAACCGAATGCAAGCAAAGCAAGGAATAGAATCACAGCTGATGCAACTGGAAAGACAATAGAAGCTACAGATCAGGGAAACAGCCTTGGCACCAGCAGGGCCAGCAAATGAGCACATTGTGCCTGTAACAGCAAGCAAACAAGGTCCTGGGACACAGAGGCCAGATTTGTGCCTTCTGAAGCTGAGAGCGTGCAACAGTGCTGCAGGTCACAAGGAAGAGCAGAGGATTACAGACAGCTGGTCTCTGCAGGAGGGCAGAGACCTTGACTCAAGGCAAGTCAGCTTGAACACTATGAAATTAAGATCTGAAGGTAGATAAAGAAAGGCCATTTGAGATTTGTAATACAAACTTAATCGCTTTTGTTGGGGACTGTTTAGCAGGGTAGATATCAGAAAGAACTTGGAAAAGAGGAAATCGAGATATGACAGCATGGACTGAGATATTTGAAGAAACTTGGGATATCAATGTCAGGAATACCATCAGTTTCAAGCATCCCTGGAGAACTGACAGTGCCCCAGATTTAAGGCAATGAAACGATGTCTCAGGGAAAAGCATGTGGACGCATCCCTAAGTCTCTGCATCTAAGGCTCTGACATCATGCCCTTACACTTGGGGCTCTCTTGAACTCAGGCACCACAGCGGAGGAAGGGGACATGCTCCCTGTCTCCGTGCTACGTGTTCTTGGCTCACGTCGTTTCACTGCTGCCCTGCTACAGGTTGCTGCTCAGGTAGGAGCTGAGTGCTGCTGCTTTGAGTTCCTACCTGGTGAGATTTGTGATGTGAGGGTAGTTCAGATTGAGGCCTCGGAGGAACTCCGAGAGGTCCTTGTAAGGGCGGTATCGATACGGAGAGACATCTCCCGATGAAGTAAGCAGGAGGTGCTCCAGGCCATTCTCAGCAGAGAGATCTTTGATTAGTGTCTCAAACTCCTTCTCGTTGGGATCGCTGGTGTCTGGAGTGTTCAGGACCAGCACTTTCCCCTCCTCCACTTTGGAGTCTGTCCGTGAAAGAGTGAAGTTTACCTGCACCCCACCTTTGCTGTCAACCTCCACCATCTTAGTTACTGGATCATACCTGCCCAGGGAAGAGAAGGCAAGAGGAAATGTCAGGGGTTCAAGGCCCCACTCACAAAGCCACTCCCTTTCCCAGACAGACACCCATATGGGACTGCTACTGCTCCCCAGCCAAAAGACTGAGAAGCATGAGAGCAATCAAAGACACTCCAAAGGGACACAGGAATACTGGGAGGACAGGAAGCAAATCAGGGATCAGCATGGTGCTGGGCTGCTTTTGGCTTTGGCTTTGCAGAGTTACATGGCAAACAAGCAGGGGAACAAGTCAGGCAGCTGAACCCTGTGGGTTCAAAGAACAACATGGTCCTGCCAGCTGCAAAAGTGAACTTATTAGTGTGGGCAGCTGCCTGCAAGAGGACTTCCCCTAAGGACACTAGGTTAACAACTCTCTCCCTACGGAAAGCCTCTCACCACCTCCAAACATAGGAAGATTTGGATTCTACACTGTCACCAGCCAAGCAGCCTTTGATCTCAGGGCACCATCACTTTATTAACTCTGCGTAGGCCAAAAAGCAGGGGAAACATCCATGCCTACGGTTGCTGAAGGCAGAGGGAACTGGCCTACTCCTGATTGGGAAGGTTCAACATTGTAACTGTTTGTTCCTTGTGCTGCAGCTGTCTCACCCTCGAGCAGATGCCGTGATTTTGTACATCCCTTGGACCAACAGGCGCCAATAGTCTCCATCCTTATAGGTGGTGACTGGGTGGTTGATGTCGGCAACGCTGATGGTGGCATTGAGAATGCCGCTTCCGTCCGTGGCGTCCAGCACAAATCCCCAGATGCCGCGGTGAACCTGAGCACAGACCCGGAGCACTGGTCAGTGCCAGCCCATGCAGGGATGAGATGGCCCACTGCCTCCCACTGCACACACCCTTGGGGGAGCACTGATACGGAGACACCGTCAGCTCCCAGGCTGCGAGGCACAGCAATCCTGGTGGAGCAACATGTTCCAAAAGAGTTCAGGTTAAACCTGTTAGCAGCCAGCATGGACAGAGGTCACTTGATGAGCACAATGAGCAATTGTTTGCCTTGCAGTGCCACCACAGCACTCTGCTCCACACCTTTATTTGCATGCCCCAGGTGCACAGCACTACTGCCAGGTCCATCTCAGATCTCCGGGGAACAGCACATAAAGGCCACTCCAGTCTTAGGAAAGCCACAATATCTGTAAATAAAAAGCCTACCCCTGCATCTGCTGGCTGCTGTTTCAATATGCATTTTTGATAAGTTGAGGAGGAGGGGAGAGAGGGAGCCAAGACACGTTCTGATTTCTGTTCAGCAGGTACTGATCTGGCCAGGAAGCAGCACTCACTTCAGCCTGCAGATTGGCCTATTCATCCTGGCATGTCTAATGCAGATCCCAAGGGGCAACTCACAATTGCTTGGGGTCAAAGCATCTCACCTGTTTCATGAACTGCAGAAGAGACCTGCGGTTCTGCTCCCAGTACTTTGGCAGCTCGTCTGCTTTTGGATATTTCACACAGCCCAACTCAATGGTCACTTCAAAGCAGTTTGTATTTAAGTAATTCCAGTCTTGCATCCCACCTACAACAGGAACGCAGAAAAAGTTTTGACAAGATCTCCTGAAGGCAACAGTAGTATAGCTCAAAAAAAAAAAAAAAAAAATCAGAGAATAGTGAAAGATGAAATATTGACTACAGCATGCATTTTATAGCTACAGAGAGAAGGTTTTTACACAAGGCAAGATTCAAGCTTCAAAAGGATGCCAAAATAGCAGACAAATAACCATCCTTCTTGTAAATGCCTTGTAAATGCCTATGAAAGGCTATAAAGTTTTATGAAACCACTTTGCTGGTAGCTAGAAAATAAACTAGAGTATAAATTATTTCCCTCAGGAATAACTTAATCTGACTACATTATTTAAGAAGTTATAAAAGAAACCGAGGTTCCCATAATTTGGGCAGACCAGTGCAGATCTTATGATTGATCAGTCTGAGCTTTAAAAGCTGCACATGCATTAGCTTGGACATGAACAACCTGAGAGACTTAAGGTCCAGCACTGTTAAAGTTGCAGACATACATATTCCACATCCACTTTACCTGGAACGTTGTACCACTGAGCCCCATTAGTGATGCCATGTGGGAAGTACTCAGTGGGGTACATGTCCTTACATGGGCTTCCCTGATACATCTGTGTATTTTCCTGAAAAACAAAATGCAATATGTGAAGCTGAGCATCTGCATTCCACCACTGCTGGTGCTTTTGTTCTAACATTAGTCACAGACTGGGGGCTACCAAACACAAGAGGTTCATGCAGGTGTGCATTTGTACAGCTGCAGCCCAAGCAGACCTCACCCACATCCAAACACAAGTCACTGACATACTTGCTTTACTCCTGACCCATGCACAGCATTTTCTACCACTCTTCAGTGCATGCATGAGAGTAACCCACAGTTACAGACCCCATACCTGCACAGAGCGCTCTTCCTGCAGTGCCCGCAAACAGAGCATGCAGGCATCTGTTCAGGCAACAAGAGCCTCCTGCAGGACCTTTCTGCTGTAACTCAAGGGGCCTGCTACACGGAGGACCCACACGGAAACAGTACCTGCACCTCTTTTCTAATAGCAGCTTAGAAGGGTTGTGACAGAATCAGGAGCTAATGCAGCAGGAGGTGCTTGTTTTCACATCAGAGTTTTACCTTGGAGTAGGACAGTGCCAGCTGTTGAAACACAGCATCATCTGGGGATTTACTGTATATTGCTATTCCTTGTTCATCATCATCAAAGGGGTAATTAACCACCAAAGAACCTGCAGGGGGAACAAGATTTGACTCATATCTGTGCACTTTCCAAGTGATCTCTCAACCTAATAGGGGAAGTTCCCCCCCCCCCTTCAAAGACTGACAGGAACTAGGTCTTGTGTTTAAGATTTGGCATTAAATATAGCACTAAACCCAATGGATAGAAGAGACAACAAAAGCACAGGAAGAGATAAGACCGCACGCAGTTGGGAAAGTGAACCCAAGCCACAACACATTAAAGGTTTGGCTTTTACATGCAGGAGAGATGAGGACAAACTTGTAGTTATCACTTTCTTGAAGGAGAAAAAGCAAGGGAAGGAATTTCCCAGAACATACATGGAACTCTTGGCCCAATTACTGCATCTTTCTAGCCTTTTAGAGTTTATTGTAAGCACTGGTAGGTTTTAACATCTTTGGCTTATTCAGGTTTTCCCTCAGTAAGTTGTACTAATAGTATTGTGGGACCTCTCTGGTGCTGGAGACCTGCCAGCTGCCTCTTATGCATGCAAGGTATTTCTGTGCTACAGAATTTAACATACTGGTACAAAGCAACCACCTGCAAGTTACTACAGCTACAAGCCAGCAGACAAACCATCTAGGGAATAAGATGCAATGCAGAGACTTAATTTAGATCACTCTAAATTAAAGATAATTAAATTACAGCAAATTTCGTAGTTCCGCCAGGCAATTCAAGACAGGAACCCTCAGGATTACATCTCGTTCCCTTCACTTCATAAATATTATGAAACCCCCAACAGCCACAGCACTTTCACATACACAGAACCAACTGCTCAACAGCAGCTGACGAGAGAATCCAATCCACCTGCCCCATCTCTCAACAGACAAGGTACCAGCTACCCCCCAATGCACACGTCCCCTTCAGAGGAATAGCCAAGACCGTCCTAGCAGCCTCTTCAACACCCTATAAATTGTGTTTGGAGACATAGTTTTCACCATGTTTGCACCTTCTGATCTTCCTTCCAGCAGCACAAACCCCAGCCTACTGATCCATACTGACATTTTTTTGTGTAGACCTTTCAGAGATAGTCTCATCCTGGGGCAGGAACCTGGCTGAATTTGCTCCTGCCATTTCACAGCAGTGCCAGGCATGGACAGCTCTCTGCCAGAGCTCCTCAATTCAATCCTAGAAGCAGTGGAGACATCCCTGCAAATCTCATCCCTCAGACCTCAGCCCACGGCAAGGAGCCTGGTTTGACTGGCATACCTCCATGCAGGTTTGCTGACAGTACAAATGGGTAAGTCTTTAACCAGTTCATGACAGCAAGAGTTTCTGGCTGAGGAGGGTCTGTCACCTGGAAGAACTGATCTGGGAAGTTCCGGTTCAAGTCATAATTGTTGCTGTTGTTCCTGCCAACGGTGCCTCCTCTGTCTCCTGAAAGTTAAGCACATGTTCAAATTAGTGCCTTATGCAAGTTCCCACTTCAGTGTGGAGGCTGTGTCCTCTTGCCACAGAAGACCCAGAGACCTTCGGTAAATGAAATACTGCAGAGAGCATAATAGTGTTCACTTTGCATACTCTAGAGCTTGGAACAACCCTGCTCTACTTCAGTGAGAGGCCTGCTCCATGCATGGAGGTTTCTGGGGGCGCTTGATCAGGCTGTCAGTGTCAGCCCAGCTGCTGCTAGAGGAGTCCAAGCAGTCAAGTGTCACGACCACAGAAATCTCACCTTTTCAAACCAGCTGGACAAGTTCTTTGTCAAACCCAAGCAGAGCTCTACTTCTAGAAAATTGTTCTGAGCAGGCTTTGTCCTGCCAATCTGCAATAGCCACGCAGATTTAAGACTTCCCCGAAGGACTTTTTTGCCAATTTCAACACTATGATAAAAATCAGTATTATCCTTGGACAAGTGCTCAGCAGACAGCCTGGCTCCCACAACACATGTTACAAAGAACGTGGACCAAAGCAGAGCAAGTATGAGCTATGTCAAAGGAATGCCTTTTTTAAAATAAGCTTTGGAAAGCCACAGACCATAAGGGGACCCAAAGAGGGGCAGCATATAGCACTGCTGAAGCATAAGAGCTCTCTGCAACCGTCCTGAGCATCACTCGACCACCCATTTCCTGCAGTGCACGGTCCGCCCACTCATCCCAGAAAACAGTCTCTCCCCAGCCTCCTCGTGCAGAGCGCGCTCCTGCTCCAGTAAGACTTCCAGCTTTTCTCAAAGAGGCACCATGAACACAAAGTCCCGTTTCTCAGAGCTAGAAACCCCACAAATGTTTCAGAACAAACAGCATACCTTCCTGGGATTTCTCATAGCCATCAGGATTCATAGATGGCATGATGTGGATGCGTGTGCTCCGGACCAAGTCAGTCACTTCAGGATCTGTGCCGAAGTTCTTGCAGAGGTACTCAATGAGGTTCAGGAGCAGCTCTCGTCCCACGACTTCATTCCCATGCATGTTACCAATGTACTTGAACTCTGGCTCACCTGCAGAGAGCCACACCAAAGAGCCAAATATAACCGCTATATTAAAGCCCGGAGACATCTCACTACCCTGAGCCTTTTCCTCTCAGGCCTTTCTACAGGGCTGGAGGACACTTACCTAGCAATATGGAGACGGAATACACCCTTCAAAGTTTTGGAGCATGACAGAGGCAGCTCTGCCACATCACAGGTGAGCTACTGTTCTCTCCTTTCTTACAGGAAGAACAGTAATTTGGGCAGAAGTGAGAACTGAACTGCACACAGTGGGTAAATTCCAGGGATCGTGACACGTGCAGACCCAGAGACTCTAAACAGGACATTCTCATGACCAGCAAAGTCTGATCTGTTAGTGGTAGGGAGTGACACCAGCATGCTGACAAGCTCTGCTTGGTCTGTTCCCTGCAGGCAGGGACCCTTCCATTCCCACAACATCAAAAAAAAAGGTAGGACACTGCTGCAGGGGGCCCTTTGTTTCTTCAGCTCCCCGAACCCAAACACAAACCTGGGTGTCCCTAGCAATACCTTTAAAATTCACATGAGTACCACTACTGCTCTTGT
This sequence comes from Rhea pennata, assembly GCF_028389875.1. Taxonomy (NCBI): domain Eukaryota; kingdom Metazoa; phylum Chordata; class Aves; order Rheiformes; family Rheidae; genus Rhea; species Rhea pennata. Next base: position 5,047,537 of record NC_084682.1, read on the forward strand.
ACTGCTCTTGTACCACTACTACTGTACCGAGTCTTTCAAAAAGAAAGGAGCAGGTAGTATCTTTTCAGACAGGTCCAGATCTCCACCCCTTTCATCTCTCCCCCTTCAGTCTCCCAAAACAAAGGTTCTGTCATTTGCATTTGGGCCTCACAAGAACGGATTTCCCAAGTTACCTGCTTCATGGATGCCAGGGTTGTCCGATATCTCCATTACATAGAGCTCCCGAAGTTCCACTGATTTGCCGGCAGAATAGAGGCGGGTTATGTTGGGGTACTCGTTAGCATATCGCCGTAGAAAGATCTCCATGTCTGGGAAGTGATGGTGGCGGAAGTCCACAGGCTGGACTGGCTGATGGAGAGAGGTTGGGTCTGGGAACTCTGCCTGCACAGTAGCAGAGGTGATTGTAGAGACAGGAGCAGGTGTTGCTGTGAACTGCGTGAGGTTAGCAGCTGGTGCCATTACAGTTGGTTGCAAGGAGAAATCCACTTTTGTTGCATCTTCTTCCTTCACCTCAATGTTCTCCACAGTCACTGGTGTGTAACTGAGAAAAGAGCTGGTTTCAGCAGGAGGCTCTGCAGAACAGAGGGCCAGAACCCCCTGCAGGCTCTCCACCACGCTAGCCTCCTCCTCCTCCCAGCCTGGGCTAGCCAGGATGCTAACACCTACATGGAAGATTCACCAGCGAACAAGCTATCAGGACTCATCCCACTCCATGGGACCAACTATACCGTTGTCCTTGCTGCATTACAGAGGCACAAGTTCCTGCTTATGGACTCTTCAGGGAGCAGCACAAGGCTAGCCTAACAGCAAATTACTGCATTTACACCCTGACTGGGGGCAACACAATGTCTTATCAGGGCGATGTTGCTTCCCTTTCCCCCTTTGACAAGAAAGTAAGATGCAGGATGGTAGAAGCAATCAAATTAACGGAACAGAAATGCTGTTCATCCACCATCCCCATGCCACAGCAGCACATAGGATGAGCTCACATAGCTACAGCTCTAAGCTGCCACAGCTTCCAGCCAAGCCCCTTAAATACAGACCAAGATGCCTTAGGGGAAGAAATGAAGTAAAATAACATGAGTTGTAGGCAATGTGGACCCAGGCGGTCACAGAGACATTACCCCATTACAACTGCAGTCACATTGTAGATCCCAGGCACAAGCAGTCGGTGGTAGTCGCCATATTTGCCCGTTGTGATGTTATGAGCAATACCAGCAACAACGATAGTGGCATTCTCCAAGCCAGACCCGGTGACTACATCCCTGACAAAGCCTTTCACACCAATGTGGACCTGAGGAAAACAACACAAGGGCCTGGCTGAAGTAACAGCAGGGGAACTGTGTCCTTACCCAGCACCCCCACCACATGCCAAAATGCAGCAGAGCAGGACAGCTGCCAAGCAAAGGGATACAAGGACCTGTGATTCAGACATCGCTTGGCCAGACTGCAAGGACAGGAACTTGAGCATGCACTGGGAAGGTAGCAAGTTCTCAGAATTAATCCTTCCCAAGAAACCTTTCATTTGTTAACACATGGGCTCACAAGCTGGTTCACCTGTGCTACTGGACGAGGGAGAGACCAGTAGAGAGAGATACTGCAGTGGTCACATAACAGTATGAACACACAAGAGTTACATGCCACAGCAGGGAGAAAAATGCAGTTGTTTCTCATCCCAGCCTAAACTGCCACCCACTCAACATACACATGGGTATCTGGAGACAGCCTGGCAGCAGCAATCTGCAATCCAAGACTTCAGCAATGTTGCTTGGTGCTTTTGAACACTGTTGGAGAATAACTGCACTTAGGCCATACAAGTACTCTGAATTTCTTAGTGAGATCTGCATTTCTCAGTGCCTCTGTGCAACACTGCACACAAAGTGCCTTCTCAGAAGAGCTCTGCTATCCTAGAGAATGTGGGAACTGTGGTAGAAACATGGGTGTGGTAGATATAAAGCAGCTTCTTAGACATCAACCTTTGCACAACTGCAGCAGTTATGTTATCACATGCAGCAAACTCAGCCACAGGAGCAACTGAACACAGTTCAGCTCTCAACCCACCACAGGCATGCAGGTTTCACAGCTGCTGCCCATGTGCCCTGTTCCAGCCCACACTACCTTCTCAATGAAGGCAAGGAGAGAGTCCCGGTTGTTCTCCCACTCTTGTTGAAGCTGGGAGGTCGGTGGGTATTTGCAGCAGGACAGTTCCAAGGTGATCTCAAAGCAGTTGGCCCACACGTAGTTGTAATCCTGCATCCCACCTGAGAAAATTAGGCAGATACACATCACAGGAGCAATGCACAGATATCCCTCTAAAGGATGCATGTTCTCTCTTCCTGTCAGTCCCCCACAGCATCTCATCAAGCTGCTGCTCTAGCTCCAGCGTGAACAGGGAGAAAAATTAGATCAGATCACTGTGATAGCTGGTGCTGGGAGAGAATGAGATCTTTTTCTCCTAGTAACCAGCATACTGGGCCATTCAGATCAGCTACTGACAGTTCGAAGATGACAGTTCCTTCAGTCTTTCTACTCTGTCAGCTGAACTGAGCAGCACAGCTCTTGGCAATAAATACTGGTTCACTTCACTGTCGAGACATTTGCCAGACACTACAAAACCTGGATGTCAGAGCAAGTACACTCGAATTTGAACATTACTGCTACAAAATCCTTTACTGTGCATTCCAAGCCACCTTCAGGCGTCCTTTAGGTTCTCCTGCAAGAGAAGTTACTCTACTCAAAACAAGCTTCTCCCTCTGCTCCAAAAAAGCAAAGCAGACTATCAATTTGGGAATTTACACCTCAAATCTACATGCTGGAATCACATTCAAGAACCACATAGCTGTGCTCCCAGAAAATCTTAGGCAAAGTTCAAAGACTATAGGACCAGGTGAGAGATATGCATCTCCTTCTCTACTGCCTCAGCCTGTTCTCTTCCACCAATACCTTATCTGAGGGTATCCATTTACTGATTTTTAGCGAGGCTCTAGCAGAGGCTCTGAGAGAAGTCCTTCTGACAGCATGCCTTGCAGGCTGCAAGACACCTTAGAAAAGTCTCCTCCTGATCTGGGAGGGCATTGACACCTCCCTCACCTCTTAGGACTCTTGTGACCCTCCAACAGCCAGGCCTTGCAAGAGAACAGGCTTACCCACCCACTCCAACTTGGAAACTCACTCTCCTCCCACAGCAGAATCAACAGCCTTCCACATACAGACTACACTTCCTGTTTAAGGTAGCAGTCTTGATGAATTCCGGTTGTCGCAGCATCTGGGGACAGTTTGTTAGCTTCATGTTAAACCAGCCAAACCTCCCGAAAGCCAGAGAACAGAGGGAGCGCAGAGCTATTTCCCAGTATTAAGTTTATCTGGTTATCCTTGCCCTTCAGAGAAATCACAGGCACTGCTACAAATCAGAAAAGTCACCTTGTTCCAGCAAGTATCCCAATCCCATTTCCTTAAGTTTACAATCACCCTCCAGCAAGTGAACATGTTTCTCAAGCAGGTATGAATCATGCACCAGTAGGACTTGAACACTCCTCTAGGTATCAACACTCACAATCTGGAGCTCAGACTTCAGCAAGCTGCTAAAGACCGCAAATATTCATCCCTCTAAACATTTGTGGGTGCGTTTAAGAGTAAAAAACATGTTCCAAAACATCACAAGTCTGTGAAATACATTTCAGAGTCACCCTGAGAAATCACGCATGACCACGGCCAGGTGTCATGGCCATATAACAGGACTTTTCCTACCACCAGGTCACAGTTGTGTCCATATAGAAAATGCACATCACACTAAGTTTTAAGCATACGGATGACATATTTTGGTTTATACACCTTAGAGAGTTGCAATCCAGGCAGACAGGCATGCCAAGACCATGGCCATCATTTCCCAGATGGCTCCATCCCAATCTGCACAGCAGCCGCTGGGACCACTCAGCCCATCAACCTCCACACACTGACTGTACAATTCCTGCACGTATCAGCTGAACAAACGAGGCCCAGGCAATGGGTAGGAGCAGAGCAGAAAAAGCACACCCGGAGTCCAGGACCGTCAAACTAGAGTGCCTAACGAATAGCTCTCCAGGTCTCTTCTGGATCAGCTGAGGAAGCCATGCTAGCTCTCGGAAGCCCCTCTGTCATGAAATTTGCCCTAGCTACACCTCCCTGCCGGAGCCAGATGCCACAACTAAACTTCAGAAGGAAGGAAAGCAGAAGACTGACTTGCAAGGTGTCATGCGACCAGCCTGCAGGATCTCAGCAGGCCAGTCTGTAAGAAATCCATACCTTGTAGTCTCATGCTTTGTTTTGCCTGCTGAAGTGCTAAATTAGTGCTATGCTAATAAAGTTCGTTTGCTTTGTCTGAACAGTCTCCTAGCCATTCACAAGCTGCTTCACAACAGAGAGAACCTCCAGGGCTCTGGCTGATTATTCATGACCATAATGGATCAATAGCCAGAATGCAAATGCACTACCTGGTATTTGCAAAGGCTGTTTCAATGCACAGCCAGGAAAAGCTATCAGCAGCACTTTACCAAGCAGCAGAGTTTTTCAACAGATCTGGTGGCTGTTAGCACTCACTGGTCCAAAAAGGTCAGAGACCACCACTCTGAAATAACCCCATCCCACTCGGGTAAAACAGAAACAGATTACAGCATAAACTAGGGTACAGAAGAACAGATCCCTGGAAAGAAAGGAGGGATGGCATTAGATCAAAGATGTCCTGGTTCCTCTCAATTCTTTTGGGAACCTACTGCTAAGCGAACATGAAGTTTTGTTGTAACAAATCAAATTGTCACTTCCTACCTGAAAGAGAACATTGCAGCATGCACGTGGGCATAAGAACAGGGACTAAAACAGAAAAGAGACTTCCCTATCCAGGAAAAGCAGCAAAAAAGAAAGTGTTAGAGGACTTTACAGCTCAGTCCAATAGGTTAGATGGACAAGGCCTGTGAATCCAATATTCAGCATTATTTGGCTCCTGCCACAAACTCAGAAGAGAGGCCAATAGCAGGCTGCTCTCTCACCAGTAAACACCATGCAGAATGAAACAATCTGCCAGCCTATAACCATCTGTTCAGAGCAGGAAGCTAATGCACTTGAAAACAACCATACATAAACCAGACACATTATGAAGCATATTTAGTGCTTCATCTGCCATTCAAGTAAATTTAGGACAGATGCTCACCCATAATAGAGCAGTAACAGACTAAATTAGAGCCTGCTACATCAATTTTGGTAAAACTGCCTCTTTGAGAAAGTAGTCCATTGCATGCTGGAAAATTTGGATTGTATCTGCTGCACATATTCAGCCTTCATATGGCCCCACTGCAGAGCAGGAAAGTTATTTTTACAGTATAAGGAATTACATATTTTCCCAAATACCACCTGCACAGCTCTTGGCTACACAGAAGATCTGGAGGTAAGCAGAGAGATCTGTACATGGCCTAGCATTAGTAGAGCAATACCTTCACAGAGCAGAGCAGAAAAAGCACACCTGGAGGCCAGGACTGCCCAACTACAGTGCCTATATTCTGCTTATCTGCCCGGGTGCTATTTGGGATAGTTTGCTGCATTCAATACAGCCCTTTTTATCAGCAAGTGTCTTTGAGCCCACATTTTGCAAAGTCTCAGCCCCCCCAGTGAAGTATCATGCCCATTTCACTGGTGAGGAAAGCAAAGTAAAATGAACAGCTTGCAGCCACAGCAAGGCAATTCCGACCAGCTGGCTGTAGGTCACAAAAGTGCTCATTTTCCATCCAGCTATGAGATCAAACCCTATCCGAGATGTGGATACAGTATCCACATTCCAGCTACTCAGTGCCTGAGCCTGGATTAGAGCAGACCCATCACTTCTCCATGCAAGCTTGTTCTGGGCAGAACTAATCCTCTCCCTGGTTCTGTCCAACTCCTAGAGCATCAGAACCGCACTTCAGGCAGGGATCACAGACCTCCTGCAGCACAAGGGCTGAATGGTTCATGCTGACCAGCGCGCCTCCGCTCCCTGCCAAGCTCCACACTAGGCAGACACGCAGGAGAATGCAGCCCTCTAAAGCCAAGCCCAGAGACCCAGATATCATAAATACACCACATGCCAGAAGCAGCCTTTCAGGTCAGCCTGGAAGAACTTCATTTTCAAACTGCACTACACATAAAACTCTCTAATTTTAAACCTCACTGGAGCAGACACTAGAGATAAGAGACCTTCTGCAGCTAAGTCACAGCACAGAAATGGTCCTGTCTGCTCTGCAGAGAGCAGATGGCAAAAGCAAGTTAGGATGTGATTCAGTAGACAGTACGAGTCGCTTGTTCTGTAGACAGGACTGATTGCTCACACTGGTCTCCCATGCTACGAGACATTAGTAGCAACTTCAAACAGGCAGCAGAATGTCAGTCCGGTAACCTGCAATCACTAAAACTCAGAAGAAGTGAGGTTTGAGTCTCCAGCTCCAGCAGTTGTATGATACAGCCCAGCAAGTACACGCAGAATCTCAAAGCAAACCATTCCTGCATCTCCACACCCCACCTGAGAAGTGCCTGCTAGTAGACAGCAGGAAAACCTCAAACACTTGGGCATCAGAAATTTAATATGACAAGAAAAATACCTTTACAGAAGGGACTGCAAATGAAGACAAGTCCTTCCAAGGCTGTCCACAAAACGCTCTCTTGAATGTTATACTGAATTTAGTTCCTGAATTGTGATCTTTATTAAATGGAGGCAAGTATGCCTACCCAAGAGATAAGAGCTAAGCAGTTTGCCTTTAAATCCCATGGACTCCTCAGTCTGCCTTTCTCAACTGACCCACACTACATTAAGCACTAGTTGGATCATGCACCAGTCCAGACCTCCAGCCACCTCTTTGATCGGAACCAGCCACCCAATAGTTAAAATGCTGAAGATTAAAAAGGAAGGAAAAGCAAGAGCATGTAGCACAGAGATAGCCTCTAAAACGTATCCCAGTCACAGACATGCTTATCTATAGCAGCTGGAATGCAGAAGCCAAATTCAGCAGTGTGGCAGAGAGCCATATTCTTCTGCACACACTTAACCTTAAGAGTTACTCCAATGGTTTGTACTTGCCACCTCAGCTTGACACATACAAGAGATCGTTTGCAAACTCAATGAAAAAGTTAATGGGATCTGGCATGAGCATCAACCCGAACTGGTAACTCCAGGTCAACGAATCCCACAGCATTCGATTTTCCAGTATGTTTGATTTCACACAATAAAACGTGGCAGGAAAATTCCCACCTGTTGAGACATTATGTTCTCATTTTTTTTTGTTTTTCCTGGCTTTAAGTCACTGGGAGCCTGCAGTCTTTCCTGGCACAGCTTGATGTGCAGGCCGCAAACACTTGCCCTGCACCTTCCACAGAACCTTGTGCTCTGGTTACAGCGAGAGTTCAGCCCACCCCAGAGAGCTCCTGCAATGCTGCTGGCACTTCCCCAGCCTCATTTAACCATACACCTAAATTCTGGAGTCACTGACACGGGGCCGCTGGTCCGCGTACGAGCAGGACTGCTCTCAGCAGTCCTTGGCACAGAGCCGACCAAATCAGATGACTCAATACAGCCGCTGCCGCGTTTCTGCCACCTCTGTCGCACGCTGCTCCCCTTTCCCTGCTCCTCACCCACTGCTAAAAAATAACGTCAACACCTAACGCCCCAAAGCGACACAGGAACGTCGTACAGTGTCTAAACTGGCATTTGAAGTATCCGTTATTCACCTGTGTCTTCTCCAGGTCTCAGTTCCTGCGGTTACACTTGACGGCCCGCTCTTCGCCGTGGGACGCGCTCCGGGGGCTGCCCTCGCCCCTCGTGTGCGCACTGCAGCTTACGCAGCAAACGGACGGGAATCGCTACTTCGGGCAGAGAGAGTGCAGGTAGTTAAAGGCTCCTGTCTGCCAAGCTCTAGCAGCGCTTCATTCCAAGAGCTGGTGTCAATACACTGCTGCAGTCAAGAGTTTTATCTAGTGACAGCCTGCAAATTGTGTTTTTTTTTTTTTTTTCCAGTTCCCAACAATATCTACGACTCCCCTACAGCCAAGAGCAGTGAGCCCGAGCCTGCGGCTTGGCACGGCTGAGGGGTTTGTTTCCACAGAGGCTGAGCGCCAGGGTGTGTTTTGGACAGACCGTAAACCATAACGAGGGCAGCACAGAGACGTGAGCAGCACGAGCCTCGACTCACACCTTGTCGTTTCCTGCGAGAGGAAGACACAGGCGAAACCTCTGCTCTGCCGGTTCACGAGGCCCAGGCAGCCCGAAAAGGGGGGGGGGGGCAGCGCAACAGCCCCCGGCGAGCGCTCCGCGGGAGGGCTCACGCGGGCTCCAAGCGTCCCGCAGCGCGGCGGCAGGCTGAAGACGTCGCGCCGCAGCCAAAGTGCCGCTCGCTCCCGTCCCAGGAGGACACAGGCCAAAAGCTCTTAAGCCAGTCACTCTTCAGAGCACAACTACCCCCAGTTCGTTAAAGAGAGCGAAAAACCTGAGAGCTACAGCTAACAAACCCATCGATTCAGACGACCGCCAGCAGCAGCTGCCACCAGAGCAAGGCAGCTCAGATCGTCCAGGATGTCCTGTTCAGTCGTAAGCAGATTCACAAGATTACACAAACCTCCCTCACGTCGGGCTTTTCACAGAAGCAGTGAACCTTGAGCCAGTAAAAACCCAGCACCAGTGTGCTTAATAGGGTGGAGGGAAGGAGACAGCTGCTAGAGAAAAAGGTAAAACCACATCTTATTTGAACAGCGAAATCCTCAGGAGTGATTCAGCCACACTGAAATAAAGACTTCCTCCTCCGGCATGGAGGCGACGTATTCAGTTGCAGTAGCGGATCACTCTCCCTCCTTCCCAAGAGATGTGGAGTCAGGGTTAACATACGACTCGCACTGAAGCCCATGTTTTGGAAAGACACCGTCTTCTTGGGATTTGTTGAGCTGTAAGCTATTAAGCATAAACCACGTTCGGTTTCACCGCTTGCTTAGCACTTCTGCCATCACCCTTCAGCTCTGGCACAAGAAAAAGCAACGCAGTCCAGACACAGCAAAGCTATGCAACTTCCTTGGATCGATTATGCAAGACTTTTGTTTTGCCCTCATCACAGGAGTTAGTGTACTGTCTGGTGAGTCTCTGGTTGTACGACATCCGCAAGGGGAACTGGAAATGCTGTAACTTATTCTAATGAGACAGCCAAGATTTCCCTTTCTGCTAGCCTACGGAATTCCCTCCATAAGCATCTCATCACATAAACTGCCACTTAAATCCCATTTTAAGCAAAACAGAGCACACAGAAAAGCCCTCTAGTGTGGCTGGACCAGACTATCCATTCCCACAGAACAGCGGTGGTGGTACCAGGGGATAATTTGCTTATATTCAAATCACCTCATTAACACAGCTTCCTGCTGGACAGGACAGGAGCTCTCTAGAGGCCTCAGTAGACTGAATTGTGGATCTCCTCTAGATCCAGCTGCACTGGTGGACAGAACAGGCCCTACTGGTTGTCACCCTCTGCACTAGTCTAGTAGGAGACTAGTTCATAGAAATCTCCCTACCCTACTTCCAGTAAAATCAGCTAGGTTAGTTCAGACCCTGAATTTATATCATTTTACATAGTTTTAGAGTGAGTTATTTTAAAATCCTTTACAAAACTACAAGTTTGAAGGTTAAAAAAAAAGAAAAATACAGAATATTGGCATTTCAGTGTAATACAATTTGAATTTCCAACACTTTAACAATAGTTTGTCTTTTCTGTGTCTTCATTCAAATTTAGCAACTGTCTTGAGACCTATGACAACGCATTTGGCAAATGAAGCCTATTCCATGCAGGGTAACTCTCAAGCATTAACAAGGTTGGAAAGAACCCTCCAGTTTGCTGGCATATCTGTTTCCTATAAACCTAAATATCTCCCATCAAACACTTGCTGGTGTGCCCATGATGCCACATTCCTTCATTTCAAGCTGTCAGAACACATTCAAATATATAAATACAACTTCAATGACAGTTCAATTCAATAAAATAAAAATATAACTTCACCTACCATCTCTTTTCCACTGTGTTTATCACCACTGTTGTGGATGCCATTTCTCAGCGGGAGAGAGCGAGTATTTCTATAAGACACACGACCCAAACTAACAGAACTAGAGCAATTCATCGCTGTATCTTACCTTCTACGTCATACCACTGGGCACCGTTTGTGATGCCATCTTGGAAAGTTTCTCCCTCCTCACCCGGACAATTTGGGACACCAGTTCTCATTATGGGGTGATTCGATGCATAAGCTTTTGCCAAGTATCTGAACACTTCATCATCAGCTGATTTACTGTAGACTCCTGTGGGCTTATGTGTGGGAGAGTCATCGTAGGGATAGCTTGCAACCACTGAGCCACCATGAAGATTGCCAGAGAGCAGAAACCTGAGGTTGAAAAGGGGGAAAGAAGAGAGTCATACTGGAACAACATCATCAGGAAGCCAGCTACAGCCACCCAACCACCTACTCCACTGCTTTCCTACCCAAAGCATTCCCAGCAACCTCCAAAGTCTATTTGGGATCAATCAGGCAGAACACAGTCACTTAGTAACACTATTTTGTTCAACAGTATAACTATTTTGAAAGAAAAGCAATCAGACACTTCTCTATCAGCACTGTGCAGGGATAACTACTGTTAAGTTCTAACCACACCAAGGTTACATTAACATAGGCACTCATCCTGCACTAAGCAGCCTTCTGTTTGACGAAAAGATAACGAACGGTTCTTTGAGACATCCCTCCTCCTATTAAAACTAGCCCCTAATACAGCAGAGAGGATTGTTAGAGGATCGGAACAGCATTCAAGTGGGAGCATGTTGGGGAAGTCAGAAAATTTTTTGCAATAAATTAACTCTCAGGACTGCTTTATTCACTTTCCAATTTGCTATCTGGCATTACCAGGCATGAAACAAGTTTCTTGCTTCAGTTTAAGACAAACCCCTTTAACTCCATTATAGATAAATAGCGTCATGCACATAAAGCGATACGTACATGAAGTTCTTGGTGAAGCTTTGAGCAATGCTTGAGATGCACTGCAGGACTGACTTGCATAAATAAAATCTGAATGAGTGAAAGAGCTGTTAAAATTCCAAGTCAGAACATACAGCAGCACAGCATGCCCTCTATCACACTTCCATTCGATCACAGGCAGTTGCAAGTTTTCCAATAAATCTTCAGAAACTGATGTCTCTACTCTTCTTTTTACCAAATAGAGTATTAGGGAAAACGAACTTAATTACTTTCTCCTTCAGTCAAATGTGATTTGGATTCTAAGCAGACAATGTGACCAATACCTTTGCCTTATCTCAAATAGGAGTTGTATTATGCTCACTAGCACCGCTGAGAGCAAACAGCTCTGTTTGCCCATTCATTTTTGTACCAGCGATTACATTAGTACAACAATTATAACAGCATTAACTGGTGCTGCCAGGCAGAGGGATGCACAAAGCACTGTATTCTTCCTGTTTCGGTCTGGCTTACAAAAAGAAATCCCACCTCAAACATTTGCTAAAAATGCAATGTGTTTTCAAAATAATGTTAAGAACATGTGTGATTTTTCCTTATTAACTAATTTTGAGTTTGATCAAATCTGGAGAGATCCATACTGCAAACTGCTGCCTCAGAGCTGCTCTGTAAGATTCTTAGAAACAAACAAATTACTGGTGCAGGTTGTGAATTCTTCTAGAGCAATCAACCCTAAAGGCCCCGTGATCCACAAAGTTTTAATACAGATAACTCTTCAAAGTTTGTGCCTTAAAGCAGAGCAGGCATTACGTGATGCTGAGCTCGTGGGTCTTGTTTAGATGGAGCCAAGAGCCCCGCAGTGTACCACAGTCAGTCGCCCCATCAGTTTCTTTCTCCCGTTTTGGAAGCAATTTGTTTCAGTGCATTGCTCACCTCTGGTCAGACCCTGCATTCTGGCTTTCTTTACACAACTTCACACACCTGTTTTACACCAACTTAATAACTCTGCCTTAACAGTGTGGATGTTCCACAGTTTTTCTAAGGGAGAATACACTGCAAATGAAGAAATGGTGCTTAGCCCAGCTACTATTCTCTTCCAGATTTGCTCCCTCCCCTCCTTCATTGCAGGGCTGCAAGCCAAAACTGGACTTCACAAGCAACTCTCTTCCCGCCCAGGCTGCTCTGCTCCACCACAGATGACTGCCACCATCCACCCCCGTCCTCGTTTAGCTGGAAGGGACAAGGCTAACGTATCAGTGTAGGCACTTAAGGCTCAGTCCCGCACGCACTCAGCAGGGGGACAGGCAGGGATGGGGGCTGCAGCGGCAGGGCCTGCATTTGGAAACACTGCTGCGCGCAGCAGTATTGCTAAACGCAGGGAATTTTCCATGCAACACAAAATTGGGGGAAGGGGGGGGGACGGAAAGCCCTGCTCAGTGCAACTCTTAACAGGCCTCTCTGTTGACACGTGCGTACGCAGACCAGTTATACTCTTAACTCTGATCTTAAACATCGCACAGCTCACGATGAAAGCGTTACCGGTCCCAAGAGCAAGGCCCACGGACAGGCTCAGGACGAAGCAGACGAGGGAGGGCGGGAAGTTCCCAGGCGCCGGCTCCTGGGGAAGGGAGACCCGGGAGCAGCTAGGGAGGCAAGGGGCGCCCAGGGCGCTGGCGGGGCTCGAGCTGGCGCAAGACAGGCTCTCCCGCGCCCAGCCCCGCTGCGCAGCGCCGGGCACGGCCGGCGGCGAGCCAAGGCCGCAGGGCCGGCCGGGGCGGCCGGTGGGAGCGGGCGGCGACGGTCTCCGCTTCCCGGGGGCGCAGAACCGGGCCGCCCCGAGGGGAGGGGAGGGGAGGGGAGGGGAGGGGGGGCCGCACTCACTTGTTGCGGCCCATCCAGGCGATGAGGGCGCGCACCTCGGGCACGGGCTCCAGGTCGGGCTGCGCCGCGCCGAACTGGTCCGGGAAGCTGCGGTTGAGGTCGCGGCCGCGGCTGTTCTCGCGGCCGCCCGCCGCGCCGCCGCCGGCGCAGTCACCCTCGCGGGCGCGCTCGAAGCCGTCGGGGTTGAGGCTGGGCAGCAGGTAGAGGTCGGTGGTGTTGAGCAGGCGGCCGACGCGCGCGTCGCCGCGGGCCCAGCCCCGCACCAGCTCCTGCGCCAGGCGCAGCAGCAGCGGCCGCGCCAGCGGCTCGTCGCCGTGCATGTTGCCCACGAGCTTCACCTGCGGGCGGCCGGGCAGGGCCGCGCCGCCGGGCTCCTCGCCGGCCCGCGCCGGCTCCAGCCCGGCCGTGAGGCGCAGCACCCACAGCGGCCGCCCTTCCACCGACTCGCCGATGCTGAAGAGCCGCGCCAGGCCCGGCGGGGCCGCGGCCGCCACCGCCCGCAGCGCCTCGCCCAGCTCGGCCGAGTGCAGGTAGCGCAGCGGCTCGTCGGGCGGCGCCGCCGCCGCCTCCGCCTTCTTGATGTGGGTGGCGCGCGCCGGGCCCAGCAGCAGGGCGCAGAGCGGCAGGAGCGGCAGGAGCGGCCGCCGCCCCCGCCGCGCCGCCGGGCACCGGCCGGGCCGCCGCGCCGCGCTCGCCATGGCCCCGCCGCCGCCGCACGCCCGTCCGCCGCCGCACCGCGGCGCCCCGGCGGGAGGGCCGGGGCCCGCCCCGCCCGGCCGCCAATGAGAGGCGGCGGAGGGGGAGGAGCCGCTGCGGAGAGGCGGCCAAGGGCCAATGGGAGACGGAGGCAGCGACGCGTCACGAGGGGGCGGGGCGCGGCGCGGAGGCGCGGCGCCCCCTGCGGGCCGCGCCGCGGCGCCGACCGCTCCGCTCCGCTCCGGCGCGGGGCGCAGGCGGGAGCGCGGCGCGGCGCGGCGGCGAGGGCCGGCCCGCGCCCTCCGAGGGCGTGCTCTCCTCCTCCTCCTCCTCCGTGTTAGGCGCCCTGGGTCTAGGCAGGCAGCACCTCTCCCTGCTGAAAGCCCCGCAGCTCGTGGGAGCAGGGCAGGGGCCCAGAGGGCGCCGCCACGCAGCCCCGGTCAATAATGATCCCTGCCCCAGCTACGGCGCGCAGCGGGGGAAAGACCGGCCCCGGCGAGGGCAGCTGGCGCTGTGCGGACCGTGCTACCGCCAACGCTCCGCTTAGCAGTGCAGGGGTGTCCCGGTGCGGAGCTGCTGCAGAGACCTCCCCGAAATACAGAGCCGAGCCTGCATAAGCCTGGAAACACGAACGTGGATTAAAAAGGGAAGGAGCAGGGTGGCTTCTTGCTCTCGCACGCAGATGAGCTGCTGCCCGCAGAGGCTGAAGCGTTGCTCCTTCGGTCTCGCTTCCTTGAGGAAGCACAGCTGTGGCCTGCCCTCGCTGCCATTACTTCCTAGCTCAGATCAGGCCTTGAGGGAATTAAAGACATTTTAACACCATTTAATGTTTTGAATAATGCACTGTTGTTTTGTGGACTGTGTGTCTGCACAGATATTTAAATAATAGAGACTTTTGTTTTTTCCTCATCTCAGACCTTTGCTAATTCCTTTTCTTTGTTTCAGGCAGGTGAGATGATAATGAATAACAAGGACAGTAAATTATTCTGCAAAAGTGCACTGTAATCTTTAAAACTTTGTAAGTGGCCTTAGACAGCAAGTCTTGTCAGTTCCTGTTTAACTTTGCAATATTATCTTATACACACATCTGCTTCCCAGCTCTGGCATTTCCTGTTGCAGACACAAGCTCCGAGTCTAGCACATAAAACTGAAACTTTCAAGGGAACCATCTGAATCTTTGATCTCACTTCATTCTGGGATCCCTTGGATGACAGGTCTGATGATGCAAACTTTTGTGTAAGCCAAATGTGTTACAGCATCAAAAGGGCTCTGTGGAAAAGGAAAGTAATTTATCTTCTCTTTCTTGGGGCTCATCTGCACTGCATAGTCATTTAGGAGAGAGATATGCAGAAAACAGGGGTGATCCATCAAAAAGATGCCCTAGATCTAATTAAATTGAAGAAGCTGAAAGACTGTGGCCATCAGCACATTTTTAAACCAAAAGGGAGAAGGAAAGTGAAAAGGGAATTTGGCAGTCTCAGAAGTGATCACAATTACACAGGTTTAAAACCTCAGTCTTCAAATAAATTGCTCAGGATTTACCCAGCATAACTGAGTTCATTGCCCTTTTTAGTTGATAAAAGCCTAGTTATCTGCAGTTTCAACAAACTAATTGTAAAAGCAGCATGTGGCAGAGAACTGAGTCACCCCATCATCAGCAACAAAACCTTCACGTTTACTTGGGCCGACCTAAGAGCTCTGGCTTCTGGATCCCTGCACAAGCAAAACTGTAGATTAGGGACTGACCTGCCAGAAGCCTTCTCCTCCTCCACAGCTCTGCTCGGTGCTCGTACAGAGAGCTGCAGCACTGGCACACAGGGAAGCTGGTTATTTGGGGACTGTGGCTTCTGCCTTATGACACTCCCTGCAGTGGTTCCAGCCACTGAGACGACTGCAGTTTCCTCCTGAAGACTGGCAGCAAATGGTTCCCCATTAACTGGAGAGATGGAGCAGCTCAATCCTCCTGCAGATTCCTCACGGAGGGGATGAGGAATGACTCCACAGCAGGGAAGTTAAAACTGTTAATAATGTTTGGCAGTTCTTCACAAGATCAAATCATCACTTGGTTTTCCAGCAGAGCACTTCCAAGAAATCTCACTGGCGATGAAAGTTCCTAGGTAGACAAAAATATCCTAGGTCCAGGCTGGGGAGGAGCCACAGCAGAACACAGTCTTGAAACAGAAGCAGGTCTGAGAATAATGATTCCTCTCTGGGCCATCAGAGATCACCTAAGTCAGCAAGGAACAAGCACCCTGCTCAGCACAGTCCTCACGCATTTTTGTTTTCCAGGAGAAACAAACAAACTTGAAGTCCAGTTCATCAGTGGCAGAGGCATCTTTTCTGGCCAGGAAAAGCACAAAGTCACAAGGAAACAGATACACTCTGCTGTGATACAGCCTCACTCCATGGCTGAGGCAAGAGACTTCCTTGTAAATCGGTTTAATCAGGTGGAAAATGGAGTTTCATGAGTGGAGGAGACAAATCCAGGATCAATATGATTAATTTGCCTGAGCGCTGCTAGGTGTAAAAGCTGAAAGCTTGTAAACAGGGCTCCCTAGGTGGGAATGAGGGCCAACACTTAAATGGAATTTAATAAAGATAATTCACTTTTATCTCCTGCAGGGGACCTACATTACTAATTTAATGCCAAGTTCTTTCCATATTTGCTTTTATTTGGTACCATATTTCTCAGATTAGGATAGTGAGGACGACACTGATGTACTATCTTTAGCTTTCTAAGTCAAAATTGGCTACTCTTGGAATCCCTGGCATGCCACCAACACTGAATGTAACCTAGAGGGGTTAGAAAATACGAGGTTCACTGCTGAATGCTGGTAGCAGACAGCAGTGGCTACTGCCTGAACAATCTGATAATAATTTCATGCACAGTCCTCAGAGTTTCTACAGTCTTTGGATGCATTCATCACAGCACAAGTAACATTCTCAAGTGCCTGGATGCTCTTGCTTACAGGTGAGATTTGCACTCCTGCAACATGGTTCCAATTTTTTGCCATTCACTTTGAAGGGGTAGAGTTTAAAAGATCCAGAAGCAACTGTTTAAAGCGATGACCGGAGTTCCCTAAGCATGACTTACATTTCTGAAAGAGAAACTTGAGTGTATCAGTTAAATGCCAGCATATGGTTCCCCATGGCCTCACCAGGAGTGCAGGCTCCACATTTCCAACGCAGACGAAAAGCACAATCTCAGATGTACATCTTCCTCCTTTTTCTCTGACTCAGTCACCCGAAGCTTTGGCACAGCTGTCCGAGTGCCTGGCAGCACTTCAGGCTTCTGCAGAGTTTACTGTCTCTGAGACTTCGCAGTGGTGATCGCATCAGACATCCCGTCTTCAGCGCTCCCAGAAGGTGTCTTTCTTCCCTTTTGGACACTCGCCTGCAGGGCTGTCAGACCCCAGAGCTGCTTAGTGTGTATCCAGCAGATGGCATCCGCGTCTAACACTTGTCCTCAGCTTTGCCTTCCTGCAAGCTTCTCTTGTCTTTTATTTATCTCAGGGTCCGTTTCTTCATTAATGCCGACTATTAATTGCAATGTTCCATGTCCTCTAAACCATCTATTTTAAAATTTCAAAATACGCCTGTGTATTTTGTATAAGTATCTGAAGGGAGGGTGTCAAGGGGACAGGGACAAACTCTGTTCAGTTGTCCCGTGTGACAGGACAAGAGGCAATGGGCAGAAATTGAAGCACAGGCAGTTCCGCCTGACCGTGAGGGGGAATTTCTTCCCTGTGAGAGTGACGGAGCACTGGGACAGGTTGCCCAGAGAGGTTGTGGAGTCTCCTTGTCTGGAGATATTCAAGGCCCGCCTGGATGCAACCCTGGCTAACATGCTCTAGGTGACCCTGCTAAGGGAGGTTGGACTAGATGATCTCCAGAGGTCTCTTCCAACCTCTTGAGTCTATGATTCTGTGATTCTATTTAGTGCTCCTTTTGCTATTCTTATTCCTTCCTGAGGGAAAAAAAATCACTTCTTATTCCTCTACATCTAAAATCATAGCATGTGACCTTTTATATCAGGATGAGAAGAAACTAGAATTATTAATAAAATGCTGAAAAACATACTCAAGGCCTGTCCATCTCAATAGTGAAAAATACATGGGGTTATGGGCTCAGAGTTTGTTTGAGAGATCAGGGCATATCTCATTTCCATCATCTTTATACATGAGAAAAACAGGTTTTGTGGGCGGGAACAGGGGCACTGAGCACATTCAGGCAGCATACCCTGACAGCTTCCCTTTGCAGCCCAGATATCTGGCAAGTGGAGACAGTCGGTTTGGGTGTTACAGTCATTCTTAACAATAGAAGTGTTGCAAAATACACAGCACTGCTTATTAAAAAAGGATTAAGAAAGAGGAACCACACTGAGTGGGAAGACAGGAGCCGCCTTTGAGCAGTGCCTGAGGCACTGTTGCAGAAACATGTTTTTGGGTGTGAGATTATAGCTACCCTATACACACTGTTTGCCTGACAAATTAACCAACCCATATTACAATCTGCAGCTTCCACGCATCTGTACAGATCCTGTTATACTTCTGGCTCCAAGAGCAGCCTTCAGCCCTCACAATGTTGCTGAATATAAATCGAGTGTTGTCAGTGAAAATCCACAGGATCATGAGTTGTGGCCTCTTCCTCTAGAGGCATTGAGAATAACCAAGTGCAACCCAAACTACTGTTAAGTTTGGAGTCAGAGGTTAAGCGACCGAGTGGAAAATAAACTTTTGCCAATCTCTATCACGTTCTAAATCTTTTCTTCTCAAGTTTCTAAGGCTTGGATTACACCCCAGAATAGACTGGTATTTATTAATTTATTCCCTTTGGGGCTGTTCAGAGTCATATTTAACAACAGTCTTATCCTGGGTTTGTTGGTCCGTTCTTGCCTTAAGGATCACAAGAAGGAACCAGTCTGGTGGATCATTCTGGATTAAATCCATGGTCTGTCTAATCCAGCCTTGATAGTGCCTGATCCAATGCCGCAAGGAGAGAGCTGGAATCTTTGCAGTGGAGAGTTATGGAGCTGATACATCATGGAAGAAGTTCCTGCTGGGCTGACTCATTAGTGGCTGGTTTACGTATTGGAACATGAAGCTGATAAATGTAATGCAAAGGTAGATAACGCAACCCACAAAACTCTAAGCCACAGTAGTAATTAAAACTCCCTCAAGATAATTATACTTTATACAAAAATAAATGTGTAAAAAGGCATTGCAAAAGTAATTCTTATCAGTTTAAAATTTCTGCCTTTCAGCGCCTCTAGCCAGGTAGTATCTTGTTTTTCTAGTCTCTTTTCCCGACTCTTTTCCCTTTAGTAGATCTCAAAGCCCTTTGCTAAGCAGGGCACTACCATTATTTCCATTTTAAAAATGCAGAACAGATGAACCTGTGATCACTTTGCTGCCAGTTATATGGACCTGTGGCAAATCTGGGGCAGAATTTTTCCCAGATTCCTTTTGATGCTCTGCCCTACACCATAACAAACCCAGTGCAGAATTGCTGTTATCTGACATTCCTTCCTCTTACTCTCATTTCTAAACTAAATAAATTCTCCATGCTTTCATTCTTACTTTCATCCTCACTTACTCTGAACACCTCCTCCTTCTACTATAGCATCGTTGCAACACAGTGACCAGAGTGAACAGAAAACTCGCAGAACTCTCACGCCTTTGGCCCTGACTTGGCAGGAACTTGTGAGCTATTTCCCTGCCCATTCCTTTCTACCTCTCTCCACTTCAGCTTAGCTTAATACAAAACCAATAGCTTAATATCAAAGTTTGTATTGAACTATAAGCAAGCACTTAGTCAAATGTTACAAGGAGGGAACATACAACTTGCTAAAAAGGATGGAAGAAGCTAAATTTATTTCTATCTTAATTTGATTTTAAAGTTAAAAGTCCATTGAAGGCTGGAGACTGATTTAATCCGTTTTCTAGAAGGCATAATCCAGGCTGTCTCTTTGAGAGACTTTTGTACACATAAATATATATTTTTAAACTGAAAATGACTCCTTTGTTTGTTTAGAAGGCAAACCAATGAACACAGAAATGTCATACTAAGAAACACTCAGAGATGACCCATATTTGCAACAACCCTGCGAATAAATAGTGCTGTGTGCTCCTGCGCTCTCTGCATACAGTCAGCCACAGAACACCCCACCTCTGCTCTACTGAGCTGGGCCACCACATGTACAAGCAACCAAAACACTGAGGACATGTCCCAGGCTTCCTTTCTGCTCATGGAATGCTGTTTATGGGCCTGCTGAGTCAGTTCCTGACCAGGGAGTTGCCCTGGGTTCATGGGTACAGAGAGCAGTGAGAACACTTTTGGAGGCTGTGAGAACCCCATGGTTTGCAATGACACCACCACAATCCCATTTGGGTATAAGCAGGCAATGTCGGACACAGTTATCCTTGTCCTGGGAGAGGAATGGAAGCATGTAGAGCAACACAGGCTGCACGGGCATTTCCTGAACACAGGGTACTCACTACGTAGCAGGGCAGCGTCTCTGCTCTCCTCTCTGCCAATATGCAGTTCAAAGTCTGAATCAGTACATTTTCTCCTCACTTTGCTTCCAGTCCAAAGAACAACATAGTGACAAAGCTGCAGGCAGGAAGGAGCAAAACAGAGGCTATTCCTGCTCCAAGGAAAATCTAGGATAAACTTCCTATGACTTGAACATAGCCACGAACACTCAGCAAGCTGAAATTGAAAAGGTGTTATTTTTTGTTGAAGGCCTCTATAGCTGATGCAGGATCTTTCTTATTAGTTACTTATTGCCTCAGCAGGTCTCGTAAAACAGACAACAGAAACCAGCAAATCGCTTTCTTCAGTGTTCTGGGAGCTCAGAAATCCAGGAATTGAACGAGGCCTTGAACCCATTTTATGGGTTTAACTCACTTCTCAGCGAGCTACCATAAAACATTAAAATTCAGACCTTATAAACAAGGAGGGGAGAGTGCTGTGCATTCCTTAGCAGAAGACACCTCTCCAGAGACTCTTCCCACGGTAAGTCCAGTGCTACACTCCTCAGAGACAGGTTCTCCTGATAGAAAGGCAGTTAGAGACAACGCACTCACGCAGCGGAGATTAGACAGGTAAAATCCCCTTAATTCTGTGCTGAACTAGAAAAGGTCTGAAACAAATTGGCCTGGTTTACTCCCTGGCGACCCTGTCCCACCATGTGAGAGGGCTCTCCCCAGGATGCCTAACGGTAGCAAGCGATTAATGCCTCTACGATCTGTGAGCAGGAGCAGCGACACTTTTAACTCTCTCTTCAGCAGACACCACCTGGGCTCCTCAGCGATGGCGCAGAAAAGCAGCCTCACAGCCCCTTACGGAGCGCTTGCCTTTGCAGTTTGCTTTTTGGCATATGCAGCCACAGGTAAGCAAAGGAAAAAATCCATCATGGCTTTGTCCAAGCTCCATAATGTTGACATGCTGTCCCAGGGTTGGGCAATGCGCAGGGTGATATGCCACAACAGCATCCCAGTTTTCCTATGCCCTAGAGGATCATTCCTAAATAGAGGATTGTCTAAAAACTGGCCTCTGAGCATGATTTTGAGGGCAGTGGAGCAGAGAGTAGGGAAGCTTCAGCATTTTCAAATGTTACTGCAGCAGCTGCACAGCAATGAGGAGGCCACTGTTTTCAAACGTGCTCTGAGAAGTGAAGAGTCTGATAGGTTTGGCCACTTGGGGACACCAAGGACAAGACAGGGAGCTTTGGGATTTTTTTATATTCACAGCACTACAGTGCTTCTATATTCTGAGGTATATTTTTAGTTCATTACTGTATGACACAGCTCCAGCAGTGAGCTTTAGCCTGACACAGTATTTGTTTTCCATAGTATTTTTTCATTTTAAAATGTCCTGAGGTTTGTAGGTTAGACTGACTACAACCCCCCAACAGCTGGACTCACAAACTGGCCTGGGTGTGGCTGAGGAGCTGATTAACTACTTTATATTCACAAGCGCTGTTAGATCCAACTGTAAAACAGCATATCAAACTGTAGGCATAAAAAAAATGAGGGCACAGCTAGGCTGTGACAGTGATTACAAGGAGGGTAGGAAATACTAGCATGACCTTCTCTTCCTGTGTGGGTTACACTGCCACTGATGTAATATGTTTTTTAGATGTTTTGTTTCTATAGGTCAGGCTTTGGCACTCCCGCAGTCAGTTGCAAAAGCCTCAATCTGATTTTAAGTAATTGTGAAGGGAGCTTTGTGATGGAGACAAAAGTCCGACCTGAAAAACAGTTGTTAGACTGAAGCCTGAAACTACCCTCTTATTTCCCCTCCCCCCCAAGGTTAAGGCCTGGAGAAGCTAGCAGGGGTGCTATGGGAAGAGTACAGCACAGGATGCCTGAACGCCCTCGTTCCCCTTCTTCTGCAGGTTTGGAACTGTTTGTAAATGATAACGCTACTGACTTCACCCTGTCTACAAGATGTGGCCCTCTACTCTCCCTCTCCTGCCTAGTACAGAACAACAGCCAGGCTGAGGAGCTTCTCTGGTACCGAGGAGATGGGACTGTGGATCTCAAAGAAGGAAATAAAGTGAACGTCAGTAACATCTGCATATCCCCAATCACTGAGGCTGACAACGGAGTCACCTTCACTTGCAAGCTGAGGCGGGACCAATCTGTCCAGGTCTCTGTGATCCTGGATGTCCAGTGTGAGTTGTGTAGAGGGAATCTCTGAAGAACGGCTGCGGTGCAAAAAGCCATGGGCTGAGCATCTTGGTGACTGAGCACCACAGAGAGGGTGTTTGGCACTGTTGTACATTGTGTTCACTACAAAAAAATGCATTTAGAAGGAGATAAACCACGTGGTAAGACACTCCCTTTCCATAGTGGTGCATAAGGGCTGACCTAATGCCTCTTCTACAGGGAGTGCGTGGGCCATTATGTAAGTCAATTTTCTGGATACATCCCTGTCTCCACCTAGATTCTTTCTCAAGGATACAAGTCAGGGCAGAGCAGCCACAGGAACGACTGTCTCTGCCACTGATTGCCCTGCTCATTCTAGGGGATCAGGAAAGGCTGCAGAACTGCGATGTGTTGCACCATTTGAAGAAGGTGTACAACTGATGTATAAAGGGAACTTATTTTCTGTTAAAGAGCGAGCAGCATTATTAATAACATATTTAACTTTGTTTACTGTGAACAGTTCCTCCCCTCCTTACTGGAGAAGAGTCCCTCGCAGTCGAAGAAGACAAAGATGTTACCCTGAACTGCAATGCCAAATCCAACCCTCAAGGTCAAACAAATTGGTATAAAAACAACGCCACCTTGACCCTACAGCAAAATCGTTACCAGGTGTACCAGACTAGTGATGTTTTTCAGCTGTCTATCAAAAAAGTACAGAAGTCTGACAACGGGACCTATACTTGTGTGGTGAAATCTGCTTTGGGAGAGGGGAGAAAGGATTTCCACCTGATAGTTGAAGGTAACACGGTTGTTGCTAAACAATAAGCTTTACAGATAACTATGTTCACTTCTATAACAATAGCAATCCACTTACATGAAGATATGAGTTACAGTCTAAAAATGTGTAAGTGGAAAGCAGTAAGTCAGTTCCCTGCTGACTTACCCCCAGTTCCACCTGTGCCTGGCTGATACTGCAGCAGCAGCAAATGCCATTCCTCCTCTACCTCTTATTCAAGGGCATTTGGCAAGCGCGACCTGAAGTGAACTCACCCCACCTTCTCACTTCCCAGGCTGGCAGGGCACATTCAAGTGTGTTTTAAAGCATCTTGAAGCTGCTCATCCTAAGCTATAAAGTATTCAGCCATGCTGAGAGAGATGCTTAAGGCAAGAGAGAGTAACTGTCCTCTGGAAAAGACTGCAGTTCTGTGGACTACAGGGAGAGCATGGAGGCCCAGGTCTCAGATAGGTAGTCCCAGGTGAGGTGACTCCATCAGACGCAGGGCTTGTTTCCCACCGCACTGGCTCAGCCCCTCTTATTTCCACACTCTTGTGTCCATAGGAGCAGCTCTGAAAGCAACGTTAGTTCTGTCAGTGATATGGCTGGACATCCTTATTTCCATGCAAAATAGATTACCCTGGGGATCTTCCTCAGGGACTGACATTTCAGCTCTTTCTTTAGTTCACTAGAGTACACCTGTGGCTCCCTTCTTTTCAGGTGACTAATCCACACAGTTAAGTCTGTGCACAGCAGAAGGGGCACAGCTGAAATCAGCACTGACAGCTCTGGGAAGAGGATATGTTTTTTCCACAGTTCTGTGAAATGACTTGTTCTACAAAACTGCACCAATCTACTGGGCCCTCAACTTC
The DNA here is from genome assembly GCF_028389875.1 of Rhea pennata. Lineage (NCBI taxonomy): Eukaryota > Metazoa > Chordata > Aves > Rheiformes > Rheidae > Rhea > Rhea pennata. The sequence continues at coordinate 5,071,398 of NC_084682.1, forward strand.
TTCTCCCTCTTAACAGATAAGAAGCCTGTTTTCCCCAAGGAGGCCATTATTGCTGCTGTTGTGGTAGTTGCACTCACTGTAATTTTTGGAATTGTGGCTCGAAAAGAAAAAATTTTTAAGGTACGAAAAGCTCTCATTTCTTACGAAAGTTTAGTATTGTTTTGTAGTTTTTTCCCTATGACCAGGAAATGCAAAAGATAACAAGGCTGTTTCTTTATTTGGCAGTGCTTCAAAGGATCGAGTGAAACAGCTCTGTAAGTATTTGACTGCTTATTCATGTAGCTTCCCAGAATGAGCTTCAGAATTAAATCCCCTTTTTACACTCTTTCAGACCCCAGGAAACAAAAAATACTTAACACGCTAAAAAAAAGCCATACTGAGTTACCAACCTCTTGCTCTGGTGGGCTAGCAGGGACCTGTACCTCTTCTTCATTAGAGGGACCCTCCTAGGTGGAGGAGCATGGGAATGAGACTATAAATGCAGATCACAGCCTGGACACGGCTGCAGCTGCTGCCCTGGCCTCCTAGGGCCCTGACTACACATGTGTGGAAGCAGTGGGAAATAAACATTATTGCATATCCCCAGTCTCCTGCAAGTCTTCCTGAGCTAGATGTAGCCCAAGTGAATTCAACTCACCCTTTCTCTCCACATTAAGTGATTTTCCAATTCTCTTTTTCATTCTGCCACAGGTGAAGAAAGTTCTGTACACAGGAGAAAGAAACCCAAGAAACACCACTTGTAGCAGCAGAAGATGAAACCTTGTTGAACTGATGAGATCAAGCACTGAAACTTTTGGGGCTGAAGTTCATACAGTCTTTTTCAAAATATAAGTGGTTCTTCATGTCTCTTGATTCTAACACACTGCTTAGAGCGCAGCCATGGCAGGGTAGGATGCCTCATCCAGCACCCTGTGCTTAAAAGCCCTATTCCTAAAGGGGGTGTGTGTGTGTGTGCAGTCAGGAAAGCTGGTGGTCAGGGACCTGATCCCAGTTGGTTAGTCCACAGATAAATCCATAATGGGTCACCACAGAAAGTGATGTTATGCACGAATAATGTGGGATGTGCGTCTGGTAGCTGCTTTCTTGGCTGTAGCCCACAGTGACGCTCTACCTGGCCTTGGCAGCGCAGGCCAACTTTAAGAACAACTTGCTGCCGCCTCATGGTAATTCCAGGGCTTCTCAGCTTCTGCTGGCCAGGGCCAAAGCTTCCTGCCTGCTTCCTACCTTGCACTGCTGCTGTATCTGCTCTCCTCCTTGGCTAGGAGCTCTCCTCAGTGTTCAGGGCAACCTCAGGCACTCAGTAACATGCGATGAAAGCTTCGGTGAGAATGTTCCCGTGCTGAAACGGCAGGACAACCTCTCCATCCCTCCCCGAAATAAGCCACTCATGCACTTTTCTCAAGGTCCTGGCAAGCTTTTAAAGACTCATCACGTCTTGACATTGTACATTACTAATACTGTCAACAAACACTGCGTGCTATAAATTAATTCAAGTCTCCGATGCGCAAATATTCTTCTCAGAAAGGAGCAGGGGAATTACTCAACAGGAAGACACGGCAGCATGAAACGGAGCGCGTCCTTGACTGCTGGAGCGACAGCGTGTCTGCCAGTTGGCGTTCACTAGCGCTCAGGGAACGCTGTCACGGCAGTTTTAGCGTAAGCTCACGGCACCACGCGCACTACTTTAAGCTCACCCCCGAGAAGAGGTTCCTTCCCCACGAGGACCGCAAGTGCCGCTCCAGCGCGGCGGAGCTGAACGCCTCTGTCCCACAGCGCGACCCAGCATGTTCCCGCCCTGCCGCTGTGGCGGGCGATGGCGGGACAGGGTGGGCGCTGCGTGCCGGGAGGGCGTCGGACGCGCAGGGAGGTGCTTGTGGAAACCCGGGGCCGCGGGGCTGCGGCCCCTCTAGCACGGCCGGGCGCTCGGGCAGGGCCGCGGGGCGCCCAAGGCCGCGGCGGGTGGCGCAGCGGCGCCCTGCGCTCGCCTCGGCCGCCTCCGCAGAACCTTCTAGAAGGCGCCCGGCGAGGCCCGCGGCGCCCAGGGGCGGCAGGCAGGCGGCCTCCCGCGGCGCGGCGCGGCGCAGCGGCCGCGGGGGCCCCCGCGCGGCCCCCGCCGGAACGGCGCGCGCCGCCGCCGCCGCCAGCTTGTCCCTGTCGGCGCGCCGTCGAGCAGCGCTCCCCACTCCCCCTCCCCCCGCCCGGGGCCCTCCACCCCGGCCGCTTGCGTGGGTCCCGCTTCCTGCTTCCGGTGCCGGGGCTATAAGAGCCGCTTCCGCCTCGGCGCGCGACCTGCCGCGGGGCCCTGCCGTCGCGCGGCGCTTTCCTTTCCGGGTGCCCGGAGCTCGCGCCGCCTGTGCCATGAACGCCCGCGGTGAGGGGCGGGGCCGGCCGGTTACCGGGGCAACGGGGGGGGGTCGTGTCCCCAAGAGCGGGGGAGACCGTTACCGGGATAACGGCCGGGGGGGGGGGGGAAGGGAACGACAGTTAGTGGGGTGACGGGTCCTGGGGGGGGGGTCGTGTCCGTGGTTACCGGGGCAACGGATTTTTAAGGGGGGGGGCTGACATGGCCGGGGGGGACGATCATGTTTTGGGGGGAGGATGACGGTTAGCGGGGCGAGAGGTGATGTTGGGGGAGGTCCCTGGGCAGCGGCCCTCGAGGGGTCCGGGGGTCCGGGAGGGGGGCCCCTGCCCCGCGGGGGGGGGGGGGGTGCAGCTCGGGTGACGGTGCCCCGTGGCCCGCAGGGCTCAGCGCAGAGAAGGCCGCCGCCTTCGCCCGCCGCCTGCGGGCCGAGCCGCAGTTCCTGCTGGCCCAGAACGTGGCGACCTGCAACGACCCGCTGGAGGTGTGCTTGCAGCGGCAGGTGGTGCAGGACACGGTGCAGGTGTTCCAGCACGCCGTGCCCGCCGAGGGCAAGCCCGTCACGAACCAGAAGAACTCGGGTAAGGGGCGCCCGGCACCTTCCCTGCCTGCTGCTGGGGCTGGGGGTTAACATCTCTGCCAGGGAGCGCTGCCGTTTGGGGATGGGTGATGTAATCTGCGCTGTGCGCCCGGTGCTTGTGGAAGCAGCGTCTTCCTCTGAAGCCTTTCCTTTGGGCCTCTGAGCAAGATGTTGTTTGTTCAAGGATTATTTCAAAAATGGGTTATTCTAAAGGCTCTTGATATATCACTGGATCCCAATCAAAAAATAATGATGAATTATTAATGAAAAGTTACAGTCAATTTTTTTTTCTGTTAGGAATGATCTCTTGTGGTATATGATGGCTTAAAGTATAGGATTGATGCACACACTATTTCAGAAGAATTTCCAGCCTTATTTTAGCTTTTGTTACACATGAGTTCTGATACAGCTTTTCAAAATGCCTTATGAGGGATGAAAATGAATCCTTACGTTATTCTTTTGATTTACTAATGGTCTTTAGCCTTGCAATGTTTAGTTATTTTCAATATTTAGCTATTTTTTCTGACATTTTTATTGTTTTTCTTCTAGTGTATAAGCCAACTAGAACAATGAGCAAAAGGCTTGTGACACAAGAGTACTGTAAATTTAGTGTTTAAAAATGTTGTGCAAATCTTCAGTGTGTACATTCCAGTTTAATTCTTGTTCTTTTGATCTCTCAGGGAGATGTTGGATCTTTTCTTGTCTCAATGCAATGCGTCTTCCTTTCATGAAGAAATACAACATTGAGGAGTTTGAATTTAGCCAGTCGTATCTCTTTTTCTGGGATAAGGTACAGTAGTATAGGTCATATGTTGTGGTAGGACTGGTTATGCAATGGGTATTAATCTTTGGAGAGAATTTCATTTAGGCTGTTGACCATCCTAAGAATCTAGATGGAAAGCATACGTGAGACAAAACCTCAAAAAGTTGTAAATGAGGGTAGACCAAAGTGGGATTTTTCGGCTTGAGAAGAAAATTGTCAAGACGTTAATACTTTGGAATATGATTTTTTTTTCTCTCAAGTATTGAATATATCAGACATTATTTGTAGGAGGCCCAATGGGAAACATCACTAATTTTTTGTTGAGCTCTCTTTTAATAGAACTTCTGACCTACTGATCTGAGAGCTATGTGCTAGTTTGCTGCCTATAAGGAAATTAAGTAAACTTGTAGTGCTTGAAACTGAACTAGGTTTGATCTAGGTTTCATTACATGACTTCTGTTTCCTATTTCCTGCTCCTGCACCCTCCAAGCTCTATACCGATTCATGTGTAAATGTTTCATATGTAACTGAAAATAAGTTTATAGGATAATACTTAAAAAATTATAGGGAAAATAAGAACTTCAGTGCATGGCTAGAATGTAGTTTCATCTAGTTAGGACTGTGAAAGAAATGAATGCACAGGAATGAAGTCGTATGTAGTATGTCACACCTAGAGTTTTTTACTTGCCTTCTAATTCCAGGTTGAACGTTGTTACTACTTCTTAAATGCCTTTGTGGAAACAGCTCAGAAAAAGGAGCCTGTGGAAGGAAGACTGATACAATTCCTGCTTTCTAACCCCACAAATGATGGTGGACAGTGGGATATGTTGGTTAATCTTATTGGTAAGAGAATCTGTCAGTAGAAGAGATTGCTGAAGTTGTATGCTGGCTTGAGTGATGAGGAATGAAGCAGCTAACACAATTTTGATTTCCTTTTACAATATCTGGTGCTATACTAGATATTACACAGTATAGGATCTCCTAGATCATAGAGTGCCAGGCACTATTAAAAGCTTCAAATAAAAGATTGTCTGTACTTTCACTGTGTCACTGTTCAGAACCTAGTCTGGAATGACTGTGATGATTAAAAAAAAAAAAAAAAAAACTTTTTGTAATCTGAAATGAAACACTTTGACTATGCAATTCTCTTAAAATATACACATTATCTCCTTAAACTCACTTGTATTTTTTGATCTTCTCAAAGCACATAGTCTTTATAATATCAACAGTCTGCAAATATGTGGTTGTCAGTCTGTACTCAGTAAGAAAGATTTGATAATACAAACAAATGATGTAGCTGAAACAATGCTAATGTTGCTTTGAGCCAGCATTTAACTGCTTTATGCTTTCCTTATTTTTACCGTCATTAAAGTGAGATTCTGCTCCTAAACTTTCAAAAACAAGGAACTTAACAGCTTTGGAAACAACTTCAGTTTGTATTGCTGTGGCTAAACTGGAATGCAGCTCATGATTTCAGATGGTCAGTAGTAATTTTATGAACCATGCAAACACTAAAAAGCATTTCATATGGGTTGAAAGCAAGTTTGTGTTCAAGTAATAAGTTAGCTCTGAATGTAAGGTTTATTAAGCAGTTCACTTTTTTTTTTTTTATGCCTAGAAGCTTTGAATATTCTGCTAATACTTAATGGAAAGCATTTTAGATGGGATGAATTTTTTTTTTTTTTTTTTTTTTAGGAATGACATAAGCTATTCTGCACTTAGTTCCTGATTTCCAGACCCTACTTTAAGCTTCTAATACACTGCATCAAATGTACTTGTCTCATTTCCTAACCATACCCCTTTCAAATAATAATTATCTTCATGTTACTAGTTTGGGGGAAAAAAGAAGGATATATACTTCTATATGCATGGGATTTCTTGTCCCACCTCCCTTATACCTAAATATGAGTGCAGTGGGAAAACCTTGTGGTATGCCTTTAAGATTAACTACAGTAGGCTTCCTGACTAGGAAGAATTTGAGTCTGAAACCTGGAAATATGCTAAAGGATGTGATATTGGCCACTGGCTTTTTTAATCAAAAAAGTTTGTCATGTTTGCTTGCAGGTGTTAGGCATAAATCTTTTTTGAGATCTTTCATTTTGGTATACTACTGACAGAGGTTCAGAAAGTCAAGAGAAGTAATCAGATGCACCTGACTGTTCAGTGAAAATACACAATTGCATTACTTTTCAGTGATCTTCTCAACACTGTTGCCTTTGCTTATATCCACGTGTACAATTACTAGTACATGCTAGGAAAAAAAACATAGTTAGAATAGGGTGTATCTACAAGGCAGAAAAAAACTTCTTTAAGTTGCAACCTGAAGAAACAAAATACAAAGACTGGTGAGAGGGAAATGTGGAATGTGGCTGTGCTGGTCTTAAAGATGCAATTTAGGTAGGATCTTTTCACCGCTTGAGGAGATGCTTCAGTGTCTGAATTATACTAGCACTCGCTTTCGTTTGTGTTGCAAAATAATATGATGCCTTTGTAGAATAACAAGCCACTAATGTAAGTTTAGAATCACAAAAGGAACTTGTTCCTTTGAAGCCTGGAGGTCACTTTTCCACATTCAGATGTTATAAATATTTAATCAGGGCAGAGAAGATTTTAGATGATGCTATTATGTCCAGAGCTTTGCATGGTGTGATCTTTGTTTAGTAGTGTAATGTAAGAAGTAATTGAGCAGTTGCATATGTTTTATAAATGTTGAGGAGAAGTAGTCCTGAGGCCTTTTTTCTGTTCCTGTGGAGGAAGGAAGACAGGAAGTTAGTCAACTAACCACAGGTTAGATGCATGTAATAATTCATAAGAGGTATGTTTTTTCTCAGAAGGTGTTTCACTAGCTTACTTTTAAAATTAATTAGGTTTTGTATTGGTCAAAAGAGCTTCTTAAAGCACAAATTAGATTAGAACTTCTAAAGTGTCAGATTGAAATGTTAGTGGATTCCATCCTTTGGGACCCTTGTGAAATGCAGATTAGAGGTGAAGATTCAGTCACAGGTTGAAGTGCAAGCTTTGAACAATTACATCTTTTTAAATGAGAAACTTCTCCCTTATACTCCCTGCACAGAAAACAGCTGTATTAAGCTTTTATGTGGCTATGAGCAGAAGCATCAGCATTTGCCATGTGGAAAAGATGATTATTAACTCATAGCTTTACTTCTTTCTTTTAGAAAAGTATGGTGTTGTCCCCAAGAAGTACTTCCCAGAATCTCATACCACAGAGGCTACAAGAAGGATGAATGAGATCTTGAATCATAAGGTAATCCAGATTTAGGTGTTAGGGTTAAAGAAGGGGAGGGCACAGGAATGATCTTGCTTCAGGTGTTCATAGCCATCCTCATGTCTCTTTATTGACCAAAGTATTAAGCGCATCTCAGCAAGTGACCTGCTTTTATTCAGACGGTAGCCTTAAGTCTTAGCAAAGGAATGAGATAGATCTTGAAACATTGAGCAAGAAAATGTGCATGTGGAAGATGGATGTTGCTAGGATTCAGTAGCTTGGAAATCCATATGGTTTTAGTAATTGTTTCTAATCCTCAAATCTCCAAAAAGTTAATTCTTGAAGTGTTGCTTAAAAAGTACTTTTCTGTAAAACTAGTGTTTGATGCTTGAGTGCCTGTTTCTCAGTATTTTGTCTACCAGTATGCTGAGCTTTCTAGAGATTACTGCCAAAGTTGATGGCTAAGATCAAAAAGTATGTTTTTTAAAAACATTGAATGTTAAAAATCAGCTTGCAATGTATGGGGATGTGTCTTTGCCTGAAGAAAGGTATAAGCTTATTCACTGAAATGAATTAATCTGTGAAGAAGCTAGTCTAGGTGGCTAGATAAAAAGGCAATTAAAAGCTGCTTTTCTTTTTTGCTGTGGGCTTTGATTTTTATTTTTTTTTCCAGTTCATATGGTGCATGCTCAGGGAAAATTGCTATCTGAAATCTATATTAAAAAATGGAAAATATGTGCTGAAATAAGCTTAGACAGTATGGTGATGTTAATGTTACTTCTGTCCTGAACATCACAAACCAGCTGGTCCTGAGGGAGCCCCACTCACTGCTTCCTGGCCTTATGGATGGTGACAGTAATGGGAGGCATGTACTGCTCTTACCACAACTCTGCATGTAGCAGGAAAATGCTTCATTCTTCTTATCAACCAAGAGATGAATTATGCGTTAGAATTGCAAAATTAAATTCTACAGTATGAAGACTGTTCCCTGTGAGTCACAGACAGTAATGCATATGGATGTTGTGGCCTGAGTTATGTTATGGAACTGAAAGAAATCAAGCCTAAAGAAATGCTAATGGTATAAGCTTCAAATCAGAGTTGGAAAATAGTAATTGAATTGCAACTAATAATTTTTTTGTCGTCTTTTATCTTTAAATGATTTCATTATATTGCTTTTAAAGAATCAACATCTAACAAAGCTTTCTGAAAGAATTTTTTTCTGAAGCTGTTTTGTAAAGGGTAAAACAGGTGTCTGAAACAACTGTATAGAAAGTTCTGAAAACTGATTAGGTGTAGCACCTTTCTTAATCTTAAATGATTTTTTCTTTAAACAGATGAGAGAGTACTGTTTGCGGCTAAGAAATATGGTGGCATGTGGGATAACTAAGGGGGAACTTACTGCTGAAATGGATGCTATGATAGAAGAGGTAAATATATTTGTATGACATTTGTGTGACTTGGAACAGGGGCTTTGAGTGCATTTCTTGACAGCTCTTGTTTTGCTGGATCAGGCAAAACAAGGGACTTCTGTGTGCTTAAGTAGGAAGATTTTGTATGGCATTGCACTTTGAAGTATTTAAAAATGATTTTTCTTGAAGGAGCCTATTTAGTTACTTAATGCAGTGAGTTCTTCCAGATAAGTATCAGAACTGTCCAGAATTATGACAGTTTACTACCAGAAAAGATCTGCACTTTTCTGAAAGAAAGCAGCATTTTGGATCTTAATAGAGATCAGAATAGTGGTCTGTCAGGCTTCTGTCTCTAGTAAGAAAGAGGCAAGTTGAAATTGTTCTCACAGTTGTAAAAGCCAAATCCTGTAGCACAAGTGTTGTTGCAGAAATTCCCCACAAGAGAGCAGGAAAGAACAACAAAAGAGAACTCTGCAGTGTAAGAAAGATTTGAACTGAATGCTGCTGAATCTAGCTGTGATCTGCTAGTGGGGGTTGCAGAGGAAAGATCAGCAGATGTTTATTGTAATTTCTGCTTAAGATGTAAGCAAAAGTTACATTGGGATAGTTCTATAAAGTTTTAAGCAGTTCCCCTATTACACAAGTTTTGCTGATGTGTTTGATTCTTGAAATCTCATCTTCCTAATCCATATATAACCTCTAGCTGCTTTTTACCTAATTCTAAAGCTAACTTAAAAAGTATTAAAAAACTGGTACAAGTTCCTTGGATTGCATTATTAAAGTTAAAATACTTTGTTCTATGAAATACATATACTAATAAGATCAAAAGTAATTCTGCCCTTTGAATCTATCCTTTGGAGTGTTGCAAATTATATTAACACACTGTTAAACTAAATGCTAACTTGCATCTAGTGTGTCCAAAAGCCTTTGGAGGGTTTTGCAGCAGAATCCAAACCTTTTAGGAGCTGGCTATGTTCACTTTTAGGGCAGTGACATACAGCTCACTGCAAAATGCGTCTTCACTTGTTTAAAGCCTCTTGCCCTCTGAAAAGGGATCCTGGAACCAGTGTTAAAGAATCATTAACTGATTGTCATTTTTCTGTTCTGTAAAAAGATTATGCTTAATTCTCTGGAGTTAATGAAGTATTTCCTCTTGCAGTAGTAATAGTAGTTTAACCTAAGTGGATTTTCTTTCAATAAAAATCTGCACCTGTTGTATATACTTTAAAAACTCATAAGGGTTTGAGACCACTGTTTTTTGTGTGTATGTGTATAAGTGGCTAAACATCCATTTTGTGTATGGTGAAACAGAACTTGGCCTTTGTGTGGTGGAGTTTTATTTGTGTTGTTTCTTAGTTTGCTTATGTTGGAAGGCAGTACTCCAGCTAACATTGCGCAGCTATACTGGAACATAGGACTGAATATTTAGTGCAGGACTGTATAAACATTCTTCTTATCAAACTAGTGCACAAGAAGTCAGAAGTTCAAATCAGTGCGGCACATGTGATTTAATGTTTCTTTCTTCACTGTTTTCCTTTATGGACTCTTCCTTATCAGGAGCGTCTCCTTTTCTCCTCCTCACTCTTTGTTTTTAACAAAAGCCATTATATCTTTGCCTTATTTTGGTTCTAGCTGTCACCAGAGTGATACAAGTTACCTTTAGGTTTAAGTCTTTGAAGAGCATTGATAGAGGAAGCTTTTTAGATATCAGGGGATGGCCTTTGATGGGTGTGGTGGAAAAACAAGTGAGGGAGCCATTCCCAGGCATGGCCACCTCTGTTAACTTAAGACTTCTGTCTCCATCGCTTTCCTTCCTCTGGCTGGAGCCCTTCTGCTTGCTGCTCTACTTTTAGGCATTTTTCTGGCATGTTTTGTTTCCATAACCGCAAGTGGTGAGAGATGAGGCTATCTGAGGTAATGTGGGTGTGTCTACAGCAAATGTTACCTTTTGTGCAATCTGTGCAAAATTGAATATTTATAGCAGTTTAAGGATTTACATTTCTTTTAAACATATTTATTAAAAAAGCAAAGTACAAGTTCCTTCAGTAAAAACATGAGTTGAAACAAGGGTACAGGTTCATAATTAATCTCTTGTTTTCCATAAAGTATGTGGAGCAAGAACACCTTTATCTGAATCTTGTGCACAGCCAAATAGTGTTGGCATGAAGATAATTGTTCATTTTTGCATGCAATGTGCACCTTCTAATGTATAGACATTCAGTGCAGCCAATACATGAGTGTTTAAAAAAAAAAAAAAAAAAAAGCCTGAGATTTTATCATTTTGTTGCCTTTTTTTTTTTAAGGCAGTAAGCCTCAGTTCTGCAAAAAGGTTGGTATAATCACAGAGGCTGTCTAGCTTGGTTAATTAACAAGTGGTGGTTATAGAATCTACTGAGAAGAAGCTTGGAATCCATATAAATTGGTTCAACTTGTTCCAGAAGGAGTAAGTCAGATCTGAGAAAGGTTTTCTGTCTCTTCTGTTATGAAAACTTGGCAAGTGTAAAGTGTGAAGACTGACAGCCCAGGAATGTTAACACAAACCACAGGCATGAATCATAGTGTAGAAGGGGTAGGTGCGGGTTAAATTTGATTCCCCCCTTATTTTATTTCAAATAAACCATGTATTCTTTGCAAGGAAAACACTTCTTATGTTCAAGACATTCAGAATGACAGAGCTGCAGTAGACTAGTTTCAGCTAAAGTAAAACCAATTCAAACCTGCTCACATATGACTGAATTCTTTGTTCCCATAGTTTCTGTAATAGGTCTTGCTGAGTATTCTTGAAGGCATTCATCTAGTTACACTGCCTACAAGTTAGCACATCTTATGGTAAGACCAGTAAGAAAGTACAGTAGACTATTTCTGTTTCATATGTTTACAGGGAGACTGCTTACCTGAAATCTAGTTGAGACTTTTTGTAATTAAAATCAGCAGAAAGATGTCAGCTGAAGAGGATGTCACAGCAAGCAGGGATCTTCAGTTAAATTACATAACCTGCCAGCTTAACCCTAAATTGAGGCATTGCTAAATGTATTAAATACACATGAGAAGATTATTCTAGGATTTTTGAAAAAAAGCAAAGGCCCATCTTTGAAATCCAAATGAACATTACAGGAAAGAAGGGATTAGTATAGAGGAAGCACTGGGATAAAATGCTTTGCTGTATGTACCTTAGGAGATTCAGCTCTTTGTGCATGGGGCAAATCACCTCTTAGAGCAGTTCTTTGACTGCTGATTTTTCTCTAGAATCAATTTGACATTATTTCTCATACACTGGAAACATTTCTTGTTGGGAATTTCTTGTACCTTAAGCAGGTACAGAGTGTGACAATGGAGAGATTCTGTTAAATTTTTTTGGGGTGGCCTTTTAGATTGATTTAGAACTGTTGCAAGGTGTAGATTGCTGAAACTGGATGCAAATAATTGATACATGGGGGGTTATTCATGGTGCGTCAAAGGTGAAAGTTAACCCAGATTTCCAGTTAGTTCTTATTTGGGGAAATCCATTGATTGCTGACGTTGCTGTGGTAAAAAGGACAGACCTGGATGTTGCAGTGAGTTCTCATAGCTGTTTGCTTCTTTGGACAGGTTTTCAGAATAGTGAGTACTTGCTTGGGTAGCCCTCCAGAGACCTTCTGCTGGGAGTTCCGGGATAAGGAGAAGAACTACAACAAAATTGGCCCTGTGACACCAGTGCAATTCTACAATGAGCATGTGAAGCCTTACTTCAACATGGAGGACAAGGTTGGGCTTGCAGAAAGGCAGTGGTTTTCCAAGACCATCTTACTGTAAAACCCGCCTAGTTATTCCTTTCCACTGTTGCAGGTGTACTGTCTGCATCTGTAACTGCACACCACAGGATGGATACAGCTCCCACAAGCTCACTCCACATCTATTCTCCCCATTCTCATGTTTGTGCACTGCCCCTCCCTTGGCTGTGTGACCTTGCATTGCATTTTGAGATTGTAATGATATAATATGCAATGGTCAGATAAGTCACAAACAGCTATAAATAAAACCAGCTGTTAGAGAACAAGAATAGCATGCAAAGCTTCTGTGCCACAATTGAAGGTGAACTTACAGGGTATATTTAAAAAACAAAAAACAAAAAAATCCCTGCTTTAAAAGCCTTCTGGTATTTCTGTCAAAACTTGTTGTCTGCTAATGTGATAGAAAGCTAGCAGCACAGAAGCAGTTGCCCAAAATCTGTCTAATTCACTTCTCAGAGTTTTCAATTAAGTTATACCTTAATGGCATCTTGATTTTGGCAGATTTGTCTAGTGAACGATCCTCGACCACAGAACCCATATAACAAGCTGTATACGGTGGAATACCTTGGCAATATGGTAGGAGGGAGGAGAACGCTCTACAATAACCAGCCTGTTGAGGTCTTGAAAAAATTGGCTGCAGCCTCTATTAAGGATGGCGAGGTTTGTTTGGTTTTTTTTTTTTTTTCTTTTTTTCCATAGATGGTGTGGTGCTGACTCTTGTAATATAAAACTTACTGGGATATAACCTAGACATGATTTTTTTTTTCTTCTGCTTGTAGGCTGTGTGGTTTGGCTGTGATGTTGCAAAGCACTTCTATGGCAAGCTGGGAATCAATGACATGAATATGTAGGTAGAAAATCAAAACAGAATACCTCTTTGGATACTTGGACAGACATGAAAAAACTTTGGCTAAAATTCATTTGTACATGCTTTAGTTTAGACCTAAAATGACAGCTTTTAAATATTTCATTGGCAAAAGAAATATATTCTCTTCACTTGTTATCTAAAATTTTGATACTTTAAAGATGCACTACAAGTGATCTGTTAAATACTCATCTGAATTGTCTAATCTGGGGAGAGTTGCTCCGAAAGGACCAGTCTTTCATTTATTCTGACTCTAAAAATAGTTGAATTCATCATAGGTCTGTGCACTGATTCCTGGGACACTGCAGTCTACTGATTTTCTGGTTAGTTGTGAGAATCCTTCCTGCAGCCCTTCTGACAACATTTATGTGACTTTCTTGCAGATTTAATCATGAACTGGTGTTTGGTGTCTCCATCAAAAATATGAACAAAGCAGAACGATTAATCTTTGGTGATTCAATGATGACCCACGCTATGGTCCTAACGGCCGTCACTGAGAAGGTAGTCTTCCTTCTGAAGTTCTGATGTTTGCACAGATGTATTTTACCATTCTGGCAGTTTGTTTATATGTTCAGGGCTTATTCACAGTGTATGAGCTGTTTTGCTAAAGCTCGCCATGTGTGTGACAGTCTTGGTGCACAAGGCCTAGGTTGTCTATTCTCCCTGTTATTTGTGTCTCTGAATGTTCAGAAGTGCTATAAATATTTAACAAGGAGGGAAGAATTTTAGACAAGTTGAGGATATCTTTTCTTCTATCCACAAACTGCTATTGGAGAAGGGGAAGGAAAGATCCATCTTTAAGATACCAGAAAACCTCTCCTAACAGGTTTTAAATGCAAATTCTGACATACCTGGCTGAGCAAGGAATCAAGTATGGCAGCAGGTATTTCCCATCCTATCCCATTGGATTAGTCCAATCTAGGTTTTATGGCATGAAGCTCATACTCTGTTAAAGTGCCAGAACAGCCAGTAGGAGGCACTTCAGTAAAAATCTTAACCTTCTACAAGTCAATGATGTGTGACTTCTGACCTACTCATAATTAGGAAGGAAGAAGTTACTCAAAATAGTTGTACAGCAGACAGTATGCTGAGATGAATCCCACACTACATCTGCTCCTGGCAGTATAACAAAGCAGAGAGAATGAGCTAAAAAGAACCGTGTGAATATTTACTTTGGGTTATCTGCAATTCTGATATTTTCCATTATTTCCAGAAGTCATTATTACTAAAGTCTCTTTGAAGTGATTTCTTCCAGTCCAAGATGACCTTGGCTTTGAGAAGTAACAGCTCACATGTAATTGAAAGAGTTCCCTTGAATGCTGGAGTTTAAGAACTTGAGATGGGACTGCTGAGAAGTCATGAGCTTTTCTGAATTACTATTTACAATTCAACAGAATTTTTCCTACTATTCTGCATTTTGAGCTCTAATGCTTGTATTTCATGTATCAGATTGCATGAGTGCATCTTAAAAAAATTTTTTTTGAGCTAGATGTTTATAATTTTCCGGCATTCAGAACCTATATATTTGCTGCTGTAGTGTATATGTTCACAATCATAGATCACAATTACTGACTGCATTTCACTGAACGATATAATCTACGATCTGTTTTTGAATTTCTACTTTTATGTGCACAAATATGTAGTTACATAAAATAAGGTCAAATGTGATCTGATTTCTTAAAGAAGAAAAATACGTATAACATTAAAAACTTAATTTCATATATCAATGTATGTTAATATAGCAATATATGGTATTTCTAGAATGAAAAGATACTTTAAAAGAAATATTTCGCTATCTTGGAACAAGTCCAGTATTTGAAGGCTTTTCCACATTCAAAACATAGACAAGTTGTTCTTTCTAATTTTGGCTTGAACATGTTGTTTGATATTAAATTTTAACTTAATCTAAAAGAGCTTTGATAGATAGCTGTAAAAAATGTAATACTTTGGATTTACCTGCTTTATAAAAAAAAAAAAAGGCTTTGAAGATAAAAAGGAAATCGTATTATGATTTTTACAATGCAAAAATATTATGTGGATTCAATGTACTTTTTGTTTTTAAAATTCATTTACGTAAATGTTCATTCTAGTTTGTCAGATAGCATGATGGGTAAACTTACCCTTAGTTTGATAGCTCCCGAGTGTCATATTTTAGGGATTTTTTTATATATTTTTAAAGTGAGAATAAAATCTTAATATAGCAATATTCCTTTAAATATTAAAAATGGATTTGTTATTAAAAAAAAAATACTTGCATTAGAAAGAATGAATATTCATTAGTTCCTCAAGGGAGCTGCTTTTTCCTCCTTCTCTGGAGGAAGCAGCAGTTCATTTTGTGGTATAGCAAGCCTGTGAAGCTGTTTTCAATGCTTTTAGGTACTTGATATATTTGAACTAGGCTCTTCAGATATGCACAGTGCTGTCTAGAATATAGTGTACTTGTAAATGTAAAATCAAATGTATTTTATGTTTGTTAGAAGCCTTATATATTTTCCAGTGAACCAGACTGGTCCTTCAGCTTGATTTCTCAAGTGTTTGCACTTACTCTTACTAATACTGTCCTAAATCATTACAGTTACTGTATTGCCCTGGTTCCTGTCTTTTTTGATTTCTAGTTTATGCAAGTATTTCTGTATTTCACAAGGCAGCCAGGACTCTGTTAGATGATAGGGAAGGCTACTTAAATTCTTCCTGGCAGTTGATTAGAAACTTGAACTAAGTTCAATTTCAATTCAGTTCTCAGATTAAAATAGGTATCTACTGTAGGCTCCCCTCTCAGCTACCTTTCCTCATGCATTATGTAAGTAATCTTTTGAAAATTACTTTCTTCAACCTGTTAGCAAGAAACCATTGTCTGAGACTCTGTCTCTTTTTTGGGGGGCGGGGGGGTAGAGCTCTGTGGTTGCTGGTGCTGGATTCAGGCTTGGAAGGGTTAACTGCTGTAAACGGGCACAGCTCTTCACCACTGAATAGCAATGTACTTGTTTTGTCACAGGATGGGCAAGAAGGGTCATTTGAAAAATGGAGAGTGGAAAACTCCTGGGGTGAAGACCGTGGTAATAAAGGTAAAGTAATTTATAGTCACAGGACCGGAATACTGAACTGTAGTATTTGGAAATAGGGAACTGGAAGGGGAAAAAGGATGTGCTGCGAAATGAGCCTGCAAACAGCATGTGGATTGCTGAGATATGGCACTATTTCTGGAAGACAAACCATCTTAGCTTAAATGTGTTTTACCTCTAAGTAAATTCAGTTGAGACATTGACTGGAAGCAAGTAGTGTCACTGGATTAACTTGGCATTGTCTTAGCATGTCAAACTGTAGAGGCCATTGCACTTCGTGGAAGATGGTTGGAACTGACAGTGAGGGAGCCTTTCTCTTCACCCAAAGGCAGAATAACAAAGCTGACCCTTGCTTTAGATGGCATAGCTTAAGCTGAACGAGGTGTATTTTGTCCTTGTCCTGTAGCTTTTGACAATCCAATAGTCAAACTGTTTAATTTGTGTATGGAAGGTAATGAGTAGATACCAGTAGACTTCTGTCACCAGATCAAATGGGTTCAGCTTGTCTAAGTGAATTTTCATTCCAAGTAATTTGGCTAGTAATGGTTACTTTCTTGCTCTGAGAGACATCTTATCAGATCACATTAATATTTTAGTAATTACAGTTATGAACCTGAGGCCTCATTTAAAAACAATTTGATACCCTGCAAAGGTGTGTCTTCACTTGCTATGATGTCAGGACATGGCAAGTAGTAGGATGTACCATGAAGAGTTCAGGGCCTCTTGGAAATATTAAATTTTATCAAAGGCATTCTAGAAAACATATCTAAAGTTCATATAATAAAGTATTTAAAGTAATAAACTTTCATAAAATAGATCTTTTTTTTTTTTAGTTAGGTGGTTGTTGTAAAGCTGCTTTTTTTTCCTTAAGGAGTATATACTGATTGGCTTTTGGTCACAAATTGTGAGCCATTACCCTTGAGTGGAAGAGGAGAGAAAGCAGCTGTAAGAGTTTGACAAGTGCCAAGAGAGCAGAACTCTTCTTATTTTCTTGCTCATAAGACTTTGCTGCAAAATACACATCTGAAAATGTAGTAGTATTGATTTGAAAATGTAGTAGTATTTCTTTTATGCAATGGCAAGAATTTCAGTGATGTAAAACGAACTTTTTAATAAAAGGACAATAGATAAGATAGGAGATCCTTTGCAAGACCAGGTAAGATAGGGTCACTTCCAAGAAATCGCTCAGAATGCACTGTAGAAAAATACTTTGTCCTTCTTGTAGGAAAGTAAAGAGACTTCACTGCATACTTTAGTACATTTGAAATTTTTTGGTTACAGATTCAAGCTTAGCTCTGTTTATTAGAGTTGTCTCATGTTGTACCCCATGCTGACAGTGGCTGAATTATTATTTAAATAGTCTTCCTGAATCATATGTGAAAACTGAATGTGTCTTATGTTTTCTTTTAAAGCACTGTTTATCAATCACTGCAAACTTTTGTTAACTGTTTTTGGAAGTAAGGCAGTGAGAGTATGGCTACACTAATAACTGCAGCAGCTACAAATGAAAGGTGCAGTGCCTCAGGCTTTGACTTAAAAATAACACTAAGTCAATTACCTAGTGTTGAGTATTATTTTGTTGAACTTTGAAAGTTTGCCAGCTTTGTAAGCTCGAGTTACTTAGTCTGCAGTTAGTTTACTTGCCCTGAGAGATTGTCTTTTTCCTGCATATACATTCACTTTTCAGGAATGAGTTCTTCTAGAACCACTTAAGTGGAGCTCATTGCTCCTTTAGAATATAATAGGGCTCTAGTGTGATTTGAATAAATCTTGTCCATACATCGTATGCATGTATTGCATGCACACCATCTATGTGAACTTTTCTTGATGAGTCACTGTCATTTATCTGTTTTGTAGGGGTAGAGACTACTGTCTCTGGAAATTCTTGCTCACTGTCTATATTTTCTTTTGGTTAGAGAGTTGTTTAGAAAAAAGCATTGGTTGAAAATCCCATCAGAACTAGGAAGCTTGATTTCTATTTCAGACTACTTTTTTCTTTTTTCTTTTTTTTTTTTTTTTTCAGGGAGGTGAATCCTTAAGTAATTTTCTTAGGTGTGTTCAATCAACTTACTGTTTAGTTAAAGGCAATTGGACATATCCTTTGAGGCAACCTGACAGGAGCAATAGGCATGATGGTTACACACTCTTCAACATCCAGTCCTAGCTGGCCTCAAGAGGATGGGGATTTGCAGTCTGTTCTAGCTCTTTTGCTGCATCATTGAGTCAGCCTGGCAGTGAACTTTCTTATCTGCTTGTTAAGGAATTGGGAAGCTATGTTTGGATAAGTCCAGCACAGGAAACCAGAATCCACATCACTAAAGAGGAGGCCAAGAATGATGTTAAACTTGGCATCTTACAGCTGAGGCCCAGCTGGGTGTGGGGATACAAGACCCAACTCTACTGTTCCTTGGACAGGATAGTAAAGGGGTACAGCATGCAAAAAAGTGCCAGAAACTAGTTTTTTTTTTTTTTGAGTCATAGAAAGCTTATAGTTGGTTGGAAATGGGAATACTTTTATATGGGGTCCCTCTTGCATTGCTCTGAGTACCATCTGAGGTGCAACAGCCTGAGGAGCACCAGTTTTCCCAGACTGGCGTGGTGCAGGAATGGAACAAGCATGACTCTTGTATTGGGTGTCATGGGAGGAAGTTAGTTATATGCTCGCATTCCTTCCAGGGGACAGAACTGAATTCTAGTGCTTGCCCCAGGGAAAGGGAAGCCCTGAGAACAGCTAGCATTGGCTCTCCTAAATATTTAGTAATTATATGGGTATCTGTTTTAAAAACTGTTTCTTGGAATCCAGTCTGTTTTTCCTCAAGGAATGAACACAGCTGCTGACAAACATATTTTGCCTTTTGAGGTAAAAACATAAATAAAAATCACTTCTCAGAGAAAAGTTCCATTCTATGTTTTACTGGCACTTTGTCAGCCATCCAGGCAAGTTTAATTATTCTGCTTACTCTCTGTTCTGGAGCCACAGTACAGTATTACTTAACCTTGAGCCCAGCTTATCCCTTTAGATATCTCTCTTTAAGAGCAAGAAAGAGGTCTTCAAAGGCAAATACTGAATCACATTATTGCATCTCTTTGGGGGTCCATCTGTTTCTGTCATGAGGACAACTTTCTTATGGTACATTTCCAGCTAGAAGTCACCTCCCTTTTGACTTTTTCCTTTCTACTTGTGCTGTTACATATTTATTCTCCATATGCATTAAGACACTTCAAGGGTTTAAGTGTAGACACTTAGTGACTGTCTTCGTATATATCTTTCCAGGAGCACATTAGGAAGGGAAGGTTCTGAGTACCAAGTGGCTTGTAGGAGGAACTTTGGTGCAAGGGCTTTATTTTCAGGTGCCTGAATCCTAGGTTGTGCTGTAGCTGTTGGCCTTGCTGCCTTGACCGACTGCTCCTTAACCTGCTGCTTGTCAGCGTTAAAATCCTTCATTGTTACATTTTTCTTTGAATAAGTTAGAGAAATGTGGCCAAGCCTTATGTATGTGAGGAGGAGTAACCAGTCAGGTCAGACGAAGACAATGCTGTTCCAAGTTCTCCTGTATTGTATTGCTAGTTAACATACAAATGGGTTGAGTAGAAGCAATAGATTCATTGCCTGAGGTAAAACTCCATGGCTGTACCCTGTTTGGAAAAACACTTCTGTTTACTTTTTATTTATTTATTTTACTTTTTCCCTGCTACCCTTAGGAAGGGTTGCCTAAGGCAGGCTCTCAGGTATATATGTTGCTGCCTATAATGTGTGTCTCCTTTTAATGAAGAAATTGATAACAGCTTTCATTGTGACACAGGGCACAGGCCTTCTCAAAGAGCAACCTTCCTTTTTTGCATGTTCTGAAGTTTTGCTTGATGTTTCCTTCTTGTTCAGACAGCATGATCCTAATCAGCGCTGTCAGGCTTTGAGATACAGGATGTCAGAGGCAGAGTTCATTATCCTCTGAGTACAATTACTTGTTGGCTCTTGGGAGTGAGAGGTTTTTGTGTGTCCCACAGAACTCATATCCTGAAGAGAGAATAATCAAGGCAGCTCCCTTTGGCAGTGTTTCCAAAATGGCTTCTAGCTCGGATTACAATTGATAGGGTTTTTAATTTATGGGAATTCAATCTGATCTCCTGCTTTAGAAACAAGATGGTGTAGATAGATGCATTTATTGTCCATATTCTTTGGACATTTTCTTGTTTCATTTGATTGTGATGATATTGTATAAGGACATGAGGAACTTTATTACATAAAGCTTTCTCATCTGTCTTCTGAATGTATTCTTTTTCCCTGGCACGCTATAATTTTGGTTCACCTTGAATAGCTTGTTTCCAGTGGTAGTTTTCTGCTGAAAACTGTGATACTCTAAATGTAATTTTCCCCCCCGGTTCAAAGGCAGCCCACTGAACTTCTCAGGAAGAATAACATTAAGGGAAAAAATTTAAGAATTAGTTGAGCCACAGTGAGATTTAGTTGGCTTTGTATTTGAGGAAACCAGATAGCCTCCTTTTACTACAAGAACTAAAGCAACAAAGTTTGAGGTTACTTAAACCAAAGAGCTGGATATTCATCAGGAAAATTTCTTTAATCAAAATCCTGAAAATTGTAAAGCTAGAGACCCAGATAACTTTACATTCTGACTTAAATATTAATTTTTTAAAGGCATTGCAATTCACTTGAGTATTCCAGGTGTCTGTTTTAATAGAGGAAGCCTAAATGATGAATATTCTGGGTCTTATTTCTCCTAGTAGGTTTCTTGCTTGGTCTAACAGTGCACATTGAAATGCTTCAACATCAGCTTAGCCTGGATGTTAAGTTCTTAGTGATGTGAGATTTGGTGGGGTTTTTGTTCGTTTTTTTTTCTCCTTGTACTTTGTCCTGATAGATATTGGAGTATGAGTGGGTCCAGTACTGTATTGGATCATGCATGGGTGAAACTGTCACTGCTTCATTGTAGCAGTAATGGTTCTCTGTTGTAATGAACTGTTTTCATCTCCAGGTTACCTGATCATGACTGATGACTGGTTTTCTGAGTACGTGTATGAAGTTGTGGTGGATAAGAAGCATGTGCCAGAAGATATCTTGGCAGTGATGCAGCAGGAGCCGATTGTTTTGCCAGCTTGGGACCCTATGGGGGCATTAGCCAAGTGAACTACAGATTCTTTGCCTCCTAATGATCAACCAGAAGTAGATGCAATAGAGAATCCCAGTGGTTGGAAGCCATAGCCAAATGTTAACGTGACCAAGCACTCAGCATGGTCCATATTCTTGAAATGTAAGTTAAGGATCTTTGGAAAATAGCGCTTTACTGATTGGCTCAATAAAAGCTCTCAGGCAGGCTACTCTGCAAAACTAAAAAGGGAGAAAGGAAAAAACTCATCATGAAAATGTAATACAAGTGCTTTCAATGGCTGTTTGATTTTTATCTTTACTTTTTTAAACAAAAATCATCATAGTAACTTTTGACTAGTATTTTCCCTAGAGAAGATGGTCATAATAGGCCATTCTTTAAAGTTAACAGCTAGGTGATTGCTAAAACAAATACATCAAGATATTTATAAATTAATTATCTATGGCCTCTTATACCTTAAAAGAATATTCAAAATATTTTAACCTATACATTTTTAGTTTTGCTGCCAAGGGAAGAAAATTGAAAGGGGACATAAGAGTAGAAACTGCTCCATTCCTTAAAACAGCCTTCAGAAAATTTTCTCTTCCAGCAGGAGAGAAACAACTGCTTCCTGGAGGTTTTCAGTTCCACTTGTTTCTATTCTTCCATTATTGAGCTAGACTGGATAACTCTATCCAGGCCTAGCACTATGTTGCATGCACAGGAGCGCTATTTTTCAGTTAGATTAACAAGAACAACCGTAAATATGTTCACAGATGGAGTTAGTGTTGTGCTCTACAGAAAAAAAAAATTAATTGCTGCATTTTATTTGGATGTTTTCAAAACCAAGATGGTGCTATGAAGCTTTTAAATAAACACTTTCTTAAGTGACTGGTTCAGCTCTGTTTATTTTTATTTAATGAGCCACATGTAACTATTGAATTGGAAGGATATTAGTGACTTGCAAACAAACCTAAGTGAGCCAGGACATGAACAGATCAAGAAGACATGCTGTGTTATATTCTCAGTAGTAGTCACGAAGGTACTCCTCTCACTGAACAAAGATAAACACGTTGCATCTCGTGCACTGCAGGCACTCAGATACTCTGGTGATGAGTACAGTACCAATCCTTAGACTTAAATTGTGCCAAAATGGCAGACTCTGTGTACCCTAATAGTTTTCTTGTTCTGTACTGAGTTTAGTGATAGACAAATAAGAGGGAAAGTGAGCTTTTTAAACTACATTCAAATAATACGCCAGCTACTGTGGGTGATAGGTAAATATTACTAAAATGAACTGCTGTAGAGTTTTATGGTGTGCCATAGTGTTCTACAACAAAGTTTTCTTGCTTTTTGACTTAAGGCAGAAAGTTGTTAAATTATTTTTTGTTGTTCTTTTTTGTTCTTTTTTGTTCCTCCCTCCAGATTTCCTTCACTTGCACACTGCCTCATATACTTCTAGAGCTTTTGAATTCAAAAGCTCTGAAATAAGGCTGGGCTTGAAAGGCAGATGTAATACTGTCTCTATCAGGAAGCTGCTAAATACCATTCCCTTAGATATGAATATGTATTTATCTTATGCTTGTTACACAAAATATATTTAAAATGCCAAGGTAAAGTATGTGTGTACACGTTGCCTGCTAAACTAAATTCAGATTTGGGTTTGGCCAGGAAACATCCATGCTGATTCAACATGCTATGATTTAATATTTCTTTGAGTAGGAGTGTTGGCTAGAGGAGGGAAACAATGCAGTATGTAACAGCAGCAGGGCTGTTCCTCTCCCTGAATTATGTGCTTTAAGAAACTGTGACCCTTGCAGTATCTTCTGCAAATGTAATGGAGATGTTCTGGAGATGTACAGAATGCATCTTGGTAGTATCATGATACTATAGCTTGATTCCCTTTCTTCTAGTAAAATTCAGCTCATGTCATTTTGGGCTTAAGTCAAAAAGTCTTCTGTCATCCCAAGACTGAGGGTACTTCTCACTTGTTTTGTTTTTTAAGAAAACTCTCTTGCTTTCAGTTTGCCTCTTTCTAGTAGCAGCAGCGTAAGCAATAACATACAGCTGCACCTCTGCAACAAGTTTTCCTAATTCAGAAGATCCAAAGTGTGATGCTTAGACTTCCCCACCAGTTTAGGAAAGGTAGATGGCCTTTCTTGCTTTCTGCAATGTGACTGTCAGAAGTGTGCCTCACGTACTGTTTTCTTTCTGGAAGTTTGAGCATACCTTTTAAGTAACAGGAGAAATCAGGTTATTGTTAAATAATTTGTAAACATTCTGATTTATACTTGATATTCAAATCTGATGTCTATCAAAAAGGCAAATGTGTAGAGTATGAATAGAGCATACAAACAAGTGTAAGCTAAGTATGTGTGGCAAGAGAAATGTTAACGTTATGGTTGACTACTTTTTTCACAAGATTATATAATGCCATGTTGGAGCATATAAACAGAAATAGCCTACAATGTGAGGTCACCCAGCTCTGCTCAGCACTTGTGGGGGCTTAGCTGGACAGCAGCATCCAGTTTAGGTACTGCACCTCAAAAGATGTGGACCAAAAAGAGTGCAGAGAAAAGTGATAAGAATGATCAGAAGACTTGAAAAATATGACTGATAAGCAGAAAGAGCCATGGTGTTTACTCAGAGAAAAGGGGAGACATCATTTTCTTTTAATTCATAAATAGGTACTTCAAAGAAGGGAATTTTGTTCCCACTGCTCATGATAAATAGATCAACAAGTCATGGTCTCTAACTGCAGCAAGATTCAGTGAGATTAGGAAAAGTTTTCTAGTGATAAAAATAGTGCAGTGATACAAATAGTGAAGCTCTGGACTAAACTGCCTGAGGAAGTGTGGAGTCTCCTTTGTTGGAGATCTTTACAAAAGCTTACAAAAAACATGCCAGAAATGGCTTTGGTTGATCCTTGCTTAGGGCAAAGGGATGCACGAGATGATCTTTTGAGGTTCCTTCTGGCCTTAGGGTTCTGTAATGCACAATCTCTACCTCATGCTGTTACTTGCATTGAGGCAAGTAAACAGTCTTGTGCTTGATGCTGAATCCTGGTGGCTCTGAAACAAAGCCAAATCTCTTGGAAAGTTGTATTATACACAATATTTTGGTTATGACTAATGCATGTGTTGTTTTGGGGAGCTTTTTTCTTCCAAAAGGTCAGTAATTTAGTCTTCCAAAATCTTTGTTTGTGACATTACACCAGTTCTTCTACTTCCTTTATGCTATCTACCAGATACACCAGAGGGTTATAGCAGTCAGAGAGTTAACTTCTTCTCTGGAGGTTTAGCTGATTAATGGCTGTGTTGCCCATGCCAGCTCTGTTGATTGAGTTTGACAAATTAAAAACTGTTTCCAAGCCAGTTTTTGTCAATTTGGGTATTTAAAAGTATTGTCCACTGTGGCTTATCTTTGCAGTTCTTGCCCAGATATTTCCCAGTACAGCTTATACAATGCTATGTTTTTTCCCACTTTCCTTCAAAGGAGGAAAAAAAAAAAAAAGAGCACAAAACTTACATGCTAAAATGTGCTAAAGGAAATGAAGCCATTCTGGCAGAAGCAGTTTTGCATTTATGCCCAGCAACTTCGTAAATTCTTTTTAAGAAGGAACGGGCAAAAGGAGGGAAAATACATATGCCAAAGGGAGGGCTGTATTTCTTCTGCTTTGAAAATTCCAAGGGGTGTTGAACAAACAGTTCTAAGGTTCATGCTAATGCCTCTTCCTAAAATTTAAGGCTGGCAGAATACTTGTTGGGTATTTTGTGGTTTGCTGCCTGGGTGACAACAGTCCACGATGGCCAATCCTGTGCCTTTGATCGGAGTTGATAGCTGCATGCTCTTGCTAACCAGCAGTCTGTTGTTCGTGAAATAGCCCATCAAATCTTAGTGGCAAGTGAACTTGTTTTTAGATTGTAGCTTGAAAGATGAATAAAATCTGCATGTGTAAAATTATTTCCCATTAACATGCTATCTACATTAAGACGGAGAAGTTCCTGAAAATTAGCCTTATGCTTCTGCTTCAAAAAAATAAATATTTTGTCTTCTGAAAGAGTTTCTGAAGCAGCTGAAATGAATTTTACATGATAACAGAGGAAAAAATGAAAAATCAATCTAGCTATAAATACCTCCTTTACTATTTAGTTTTGGCTTATTTTTGTGTTGGTATCCAGCCTCAGTGAACGCTGGGTAATGCAAGCTGGCACTATGCCTCATTCTGGTTCATTTAGGTCTGCTGAGTTGGATCACAGCCGAGATTCAAGTAATGATTGGTTTCAAAAAAAAAAAAAAAAAAACTTCTGAGAAATCAATGCTAAGAATCTGAAACTGAAGTTTCTTGCAGGGTATTTATTCATGTGTCCTTAATTTTGCTATTGGAAAAAATGAGGAAAAGATGATAAAAAATTGCACCTCAGCTCTTGGCTCAGGGAAGACACAATGGTTTCCTGGCGCACGCTGCCCTTTTGTCCTAAAGGAAAAAACAGTAACGGGATCAGCAGCCCTCAGCCGTGGGATTAAGAATCAAGACGGTCAAGTCGGTGATTGAGAGGCCGTGTGCTCCGTAAGAAGGCTGAGAAAGTTCGTCTTGTCCTGCACAGCGAAAGGCACGGCTGGATCCAGCAGAGCCTCGGCCTTTTCTCGGGTTCAGGGTAGTTGATGAGTGCAGCCGGGGGAGATGACGGACTTGGCCCAGCACCTCTCCAGCAGAGTACTATGGGAGTGTGTAAATGAGAAGCAGGCTGCTTTACTCCAGTCGGTTCTCAGGAACTGGTTTAGAGTCAATCAAAATTAAACTCTCTCTTCAAAATGGAAATGATGTGGCAATAAGCTTAGCTTGCTAAAATTAAGCAGAGAAAGCTCAATGCCTGATGGACCACTTTACAAAAAAAATTAACGTCCAACCAGTAAAAAGATGCTTAGGTTAGAATGAAATGCAAACAAACAAACAAAAAACACAACAAAACCCCACGCCTTCCCCTCCCTGTTTCAGTGCCATTTCTTCAGTTCGTACCCTTTGCACGTTTTAAAAAGACCTTTGGATTGCTGTGGAACCAGCCAACCGACAAATAGTTTCCTTTTCCAAATTGTATCAATAAAAGCATCTAATTTTCATGTGATAATCCAAAGAGTTTCTCTGACAGCTGTAAGATATTGACAGGCCATGTTATAAAGGTCAGCTGCCTCAGTTTCAGTCAGAAGTTCAAGAATAATAAATGCTGCTGATCAAGAAAAGGAAGAGGCAGGAGGAGAGGTTACATCTGGTGGCAGTTTGGAAGTGACCAGAATGAGATTTCTCCCCCAGAACGTTCTCTCTCTACACAGCTCTTGTGGAAGCAACACAAACCTCTTAAACCCATCGAACTCTGAGATGTGTATCCCAGCGTAGGAAATAGCAGAGAAGGACAAACAGAATTCCTCTCTCTTTCATCCCAAAGCCAACCTTAACAGCTTCTAAATGTAGTCTGATTCATAACTAAGCAAAAGATGGGAACAAGTAAATATGTAAAATTTCTCTTGTTTTGTGTTATTTGTGAGGTTGTTCCTGTCCTCTTACTGGCAGTGCAGCACAGACATGCTTGCATGACTTGCATCATTACTGACTTTGTGGTAGAGCTGGTACTACTGTCTGCAGGTAAGCTGCTTAATGCTTCCCATGGTTGCCCTGGCATTGGCGACTGGCATCTACAGCTGCTTCCTCTGTACGGAGCTGCGGAAGCATTTGAAGTTATGTTGCTACCAAACAACTGTGTAAAGTTTCTTCCTTTTGTTTTTCCATACTTGCCCTAAAATCAATAAGATTTTCTCCACTAATACGTAGAAGACTCCTTGATGTTCTGGAGCTGATTCAGTATCCAAAAGCTTTCACGTGATGGATAGGTAAGTGTCATAAAGTTGAGGGGACAGCCTGAAAGCTTAAGTCTGTTTTTTCTATTATGCCCAAAAGGCTCTAGACTCTTTGGCAAGAGATTTAAAAAACCTTCACTGCTGCAAAAGACATCAATGAAAAAAAGCAATTGAAGTGAAAGACCAGGATAAGCCAAAAAGGGTGTTTTTGTGTTCTTAACATGCTGTTTTTCACATTACAGCTTTGTATGCTCTACAAAAATAACTAAATACTGACACTGCATGTCACCAATGTGACCAAATGAAAGCAGTTTAACTGCAAGTGTTGACCAAGATGAATGGTATTCAACAGCATTTCAGAACTTGGTAAAAAAAAATGCTTTCAGTAGAGACTAAGATGGAGGAAAAACTTCAGACAAGGGTCAAGGTGCCTATAAAAGTTTTTACACACATGGATGTACAAATAGCAGAGGAACCCAAAGAATATGAAGATAAATTTTATTTCCTGTATGAGACTAGCATAAGCGAGTTTGGAAAATCCATTCCAGTTTCCCAGTGCTGGTGTGCTGGAAATGTGTGTGTAAGAGGAGGCACAGACCCTCGGTGCCACCCAGCCTCCTGCCTCCTAAGAAAGAAAAAGCCCAGTATCCACAGCATGGGGTCTAATGCTCCGACGAGTACTTAAGCATTAAAACGTTGTACTTTGATCTTAAGTAAGATTTAGTGGATGAACCACAGCAGTCTTTGTCCTCACAAACTCTTCAGAATAAGACAAAACAGCGGGAAGACTGTGAACATTATAACGTGTAAAAACACTAACTTGCTTTTCTTCCTCTAACTGCAGCGAAGCAGAGATTAGCACAACTGTTTATTTTGGAAAGAAGAGTACAGGAGGACGACGCAGCATGGCAGAGAGAAGACAAGTTAGATGTTGCTATCTTGAGTAAAAGAACAACAAATCTCTAAAACAATTAAAGGTTACGAAGCTAATGTAACAAAATACTTTCAATGTGCTGTCTGCAAGAATTAATGGGAAAGCAAAGATTCTGCTTAACACGCCTGATGTTTGTAATTGCAGTACCTGAGCTATCCTTGAGATGGTGCAAATGACACACTGCTGCTTGTCTGCTGGTGTCAGCAGGGGACCAGAAGGCAGAAAAAGTGCTAATTATAACTCTGTGTTTTTTAGTTTTCAGAGTTTGTTTACATATAATGGTTTGGGACACTTCTCTGAAAACTAGCAGTAACTTACAGCAAGACTGCTGATGCTCTGACGATTAGCTATTCTTATCTTCCCCCTACTGTTTTTCTACTTTCTTTTTCAAACCCATCACATAAACCGTGGCACTATTTTACTGATCTATGATTTATCACCTTTTATAAACAAATCGTAAAGTTGAGAAATGAAGAAACTCTGGATGAAAGAAACTGGAGAAAAAGCATGTGTCAGATGTTGAGTCAGATGTTTTGAGGAGTAGTAAGACGAAATCACTTGTTGAGCTTATTGAAACAGAAAAATGCTTTTTAAAGAAATTGTCCTTCAAAATTTTAAAACAGAACTAAACTTATCTTTATTTCTTCGTTAAAATAATGTAAACATTGAGTAATGAATATTATTCTTTCCAGTCCTTTTACTGTGATAATATCCCAGTCCTTCATCTCTTTCTGTAATCAACAGACCCACATGCAAACTTGTAATTACAGACTCCCTCAAAACTTCAGTCCCATTTATTGTCTCTTTCCCCACCGCCGTTCTGCTATATACAGCTGTAATAACAGACAACAAAACTGTCCCTTACCAGAAGAGCTTCCCTCAGCCTTACTCTAGCCTCACTGGATCCTGCTCTCGTGAGCTGATCAGAACACACAAATGTAGCCACCCACCTCTAGGAGGAAAGCTGAGCTGCAGCCCTGGTGAAACATAAAGTTTATTTGACTAAAGTGACGCAAAAATTCTTAAAGAGCTCTTTGGCAGCAGATTATCTGAAATCAGACCATGTGAGAGGGACTGGTGTACAAAAACCTCAACAAGATGCTGAGTTGCCCACAGGCTGCACTTCCGAGGCTCTGAAGTGAACGTGGGGTTGGGGTTACTCGAGCTTGGATAACTCCTGGGAAAGCGCTTCAAACCCATCCGAAGGACAGGTACTTTACAATTTTGTTTCTAATACACAGATATCTAAAGGATTTTATGAAATTTAGACAGACTCCTGGAAGCCTGTCTCCAGAGCCTACCTTCTAAATTGAGCAGATATCAGAGTTTCATTAACTTTCACTCTTTGTTACCTTGTTCAACTTTGGTTACGAACTCTGAAATACTAATGACAGTCTAAAATGTATATAATGTTTTTGAGTGTTTGATATTTAAATGAACTTTTAAGGTCTTGAGTTAATTTAAAAAAATCTGAGAAAATACACATCTAACGTAAGTTTGGAAAAAAAATACATTGATTTTTGGTGAAAGTTTGCTCTATTTTTTTTTCTTTTTCTTTTTAATATATGCTTTTCCTTGCTTTTCTGATGCTATATCCCCTCCTCTGCCTTTTTCAGGCACTTGTCCAGCACTTAAATATTAGGAGTTATATGCCTGCAGCAGAACATGTTATGACAATCTTAAATTAGAATTTTGGCAGTTCATATAGTTGTATTGTGAACATAAAAAAAATTTTTTTTTGAAAAAACATTAAACTACAACAAAAGAAAAATAAAGGGAAGAAGTAGCATCTAAAGCAAAAAAAATCAGTGCAAACTGTTATTTATTTTAAAAGGATAAGGTAAACTTTATTAATCTCATTGAATTATGTTTTAAAAGGTAAACTTAACTTTTAACTTCAAAAGGTTCCAGCATAGTAAATTATCTAACTCAATGGGACAGATTTACTATAAATAATAAATCTGAAGAGTATATCATGAATATATGTAGAGTCAATCATGTTTACTACTGAAAGCTACTGGCTTGCTGAGTTAGTTTGCTAAGCAATACGGAAGTTTAAGTGAGGAGTACAATGTAATTGAATATAAAAATAGTCAGGGGAAACATATTTTGGTATGTTAAGAAAGCCTGGGGGAAAAGGATGGTGCAGTCATAGGGCTTGAGATTATTACGTCTGTGGAACTTTTTAAATGTAGGTTGTTAGCTGTCGAGCATTTTATCAGGAAAACATCTCACACACTTACGCTTTGTCTGCTGGTGTTTTTGAGTGGATTGACCATAATCTTGGAGCGTACTTTGTAAACTTGGCATGTGGCAAATGACTGTTGTGGGTGCATTTTCTAACTGAGCAGGGGGAGATGAGTTTCAACTTGTTATATACATTAACAAAAACTGCCCTCAAACTGGAAAGTTAACTAAGAAGAAATTCCCACACATGGCAATATGCAGCATATTTAATCTCATTCCTGCCTTCCTGCAAGGAAATGTTTAAGCAGCTGAGTTTTCGCTAGGAACAGCATTAAGAGCCTAAAGAAATGTTGATTTTGTACCCTTGCGTTTTCTCTGAAGTTGTTTAACTCTTTTCAAAATGTATTAGTGCAGCTCTGTAGGTCTGGCAATCTGTATTTTATACAACTAATACAACATAATGAAGCCCGTCTATGATAAGTGTTTCATAAAACACTTAAGTAGAGCTTGGAGCCTGAATAATGGGATTGTAACTTGGAGACTGCCGTTAACAAGTATCTTCAAAGAAACATCACCTTGGAATACTTGTGACTGTTTCTTTATTTTCGTTAGGTAAAAACACTGCAAGCCTAAGTATGAATACATGCACGCTGGCATACATATGCAGCCAGCCTTTCACTTTTGAGTAAGTGAACAGGTCTCTTGATAGATTGTGCACATTAATTTGCCTAAGCAGAATGATATTAAGGAACAGTGCTGAGTTCATTTGGTGAAAACTGCTCTATTAGGACTCTTCCTTCAAGTTTGTATAAATAATTTGAGGAAGAAAAAAAAGGAATATCATTCCTTCTAAGCTTATCTGTTTCCTTGCACTATGTGTGAACACTCTCCGGCCATAAAATGTATTTTCTTCCCCCTCTCTGTTGTTTAAATGAGTGTCATCAGTTTGGCAGCATTCCCACTACAATACAGTGTCTATTCTCAACAATTTTTATTGGTAAGATCTGTTTCCTGCCTACTCTATAATTTCAGACTGAAACATGCACAAGATTATGACATCAAATTCACAGTACAAGTTTATATTGCCCAATAATACTGTTTTTAGAAGTGCTACTTTTACATCTTATCTAAGTTTAATCTTGCCTGGGAACACGCAGGTTAACTGAAGAAAGCTTACTACTTATGCCATCCTTCCTTTGGTAAGTAGCTTCTTATTCTGCCAAAAGGGTCACTTTTTCCATGGGACTACTTGTTGAGTACAGCTCCACTCTGTTTTAATAAGAATGTGAGCCAGCCCTTGGACAGTTGCAATTATTCACATACAGGATCCATTTGGCCACCTATATACTGCAAATTTATTATAAAATATGTATTATAGTGATGTGCAGAAATACGAAACCCAATTACACTTAGAAACATTGGTAATGGGATCAGATGTGATATGCATGGAAATAATCCAGTACTTTCAGTGGATTTTGATCATTCTTGATCAAAAATCAGTTTTGAATGTCTTAAAACAGATGAAGCATAGCTAAAAGAAACTGAAGAGAGAAATTCCTAGTTGTTGAGGGATGGTCTAGACATCAGCTTGTATCTGCTTTGCCTGTACTCTCTCTGATTCTCAGGTTATCAGCAGCCATATTAAATCTGGGGCTATATATCAACTTATTATGTATTTATGAATATCAGTTCTAGAAATCTGAAATACAATCCACCACAGTTATTATAAATTTTCCTAATGGAAACAAACTAATAGAAAAAGATACTCTAGAGTACTCATTTCTTATTGAAATCAGTATATGTAAACGCATACAAAAGCAAATGGCATTTTTTTTTATGAACTCTGACTCATCTACAACAAACAACAGGTAAAACTCATCATAATGCAGTACAATCTGGTTTCAAGATTTAACTGGCTGAAATATTGTTATTTTCTAACAGCTCCTCATATTGGAGCATGTGAGCTATCCTGTAAAATTTTAACTGAAGTGTGATTTCTAGCCTGTGCAAAATGGGAGGAAAAGTAAGTTTAAGACTGTATACTCCCTCACTCCACACATGCAGCAAAATAGGAATTCCCTAGTCCACAAAAACATGTCAAAAGGGATAATCTTTACAACGTTCACACTGTCGTCCAAGTCATGTGCCTCCCATCCTGTGCAGAAAGACAGACCAGGACTGTGTGAGGAGACGTGGGGGAAGACCAGGAATGCTTACATCTACATTTATTGGAATCAAGTATCTCGAAAACCACATATCACAGGTCAGAGTTGATACTGTGGCTCAGAGATGAAAATAGTACCTACGGATAAACTTTATAGCATTTTTCTGTACAGCATTCATGATTTCTCTCCTCATACAAACATTTTCTTGATTTTTTATATAAAAAAGAATTTCCATGAACCCTGGGCTTTTACAGACAACTGCTGGTGTGAACTGCATCTTTACTGAAAGGCAGTCGAGCAGCTAAATAATTTCAACTATCTTAAATACTTCCTGATAAAAATGAGATTTAGGCCAATTTCACAGAAATAATTTTAACTTTTAAGTGGAAATGAGGGAAGTGTTTGGTCTGTTTACCAAGAATATGGGGTAAATTTCTCTTAGAGTTTAAAGCAGCTGAATTCTTTGTAATTGCCAGCATGTAAGTGGACAGAAGTAAGGCAGATGGAACACCGTGAGCGACAACAGTAGTGTGAGAATCCTCCTCCGGGAATGCAGCTGTAAGTCAGTGGCTGGTACTCCAGCAAGTGCTGGGTTATTAAATCAGCACATTAAAAAAAAACTGTTTGAAGTGAAATATATGCAAATATACATACTTTGCAGCTGTAGGAGTTAAAAAGTGTGTGATCATTTGGAGACAAATAGTAACTTTTGTAACAAGCCTTGTACTGAGGAGTTCAGCAAGTCAGGAATTTGCACTGCTGCCCTGTTGTAAATAAAGTATTTCTCCAGGTGACATGAGGCAACGTACTGACGTTTGCCTCCCTTGCAGCATCCAGTATTTGCTACACCTCAGCCTCATCGTTTTAATCTCCTAAACACATTAAAAGTCAATTCTCTCCTTTCCAAAATGCAGGAAAATCAGTTTGTATTAGAGCGCTGGAAAGATTTGTTTCATTGCATGGTGGGATCATTAAAGGAAGGGGATCCCCACATTGCCACAAGAGGTCACTAACATGCCCCCCAAAATAAACAAGCCAATGATCCCTTGATCCCAACATGCCCCGCTCAGAAAGGAACTGGACCCCAGGACGGTGATGCTCCTAGCAGATCGCTTTGCTAGATGCAACGGAGTTGGTTTTGCGTATCAAGGGAGAGACAGGGCCTTTTAAATCTACAGCTCCGGTTCAAATTTAGCTCTATGTGGGAGTAATCAAAAATTATCATTTAATTAATATTTGGCTTACGAGAACTGTGTTGGAGGCTTCAGTCTAGCTGCTAGATACACATGTTCAATCATCCACACCAGCACGTTTGACGAAAAAAGCAAAGCACAGAGCAGTTGCACTTTTTGTTAGTTGGTGCCTCTCTAGAGCAGAGCCGAGCTTCCCTGGGACTGAGTCAAGCTTCACTCCTCTTTAGCCACTCTTTGCACAAGGAGCAGTGCGGTTTACAGTGCTGGCAACGGGACACCTTCCACATGCTTGTGGAAAGCACAGTACCAGTGACAGGGAAGCTGCTCTTCAGAATAATCTCTGTTCGGAGCTACTGGAGAGAGGGACGTCACAGACACGGCCTCTAAAGGAGCAAGGCCACATTTACAAAGCACGGATCAAAACTAAATGCAGGCGCAGCTATCTTTCTTTTTTGCTTTCTCTTTTTCTTTCCTTTTTCTTTGGTAGCTAATTCTGTTGGTGATAAGAAGCTGATATGTATCTATGTAACAGCAACCTTTGCAACAGCTCAGAACAAAAAAATAATAAACTACCATTCCTTGTATCATTCACTAAAAGGACCAAACATTGTTACATTGGATCCTGTAACCAGAGGGAGATGGACACACAGCGATTAAGTGGAGGCTGGGGTGGGCAAAATCCTCCAGCACTAACATAACTTTCCCTAATGAGTTTAGCATTCATCTCAACCTCCCACAGCTCCAGTTCTGCCGCTGTTTACACTGTTTATAGCAGTTACAGTTCCTTCAGATATGCACTTTTCCCTTGAATTGTAACAAGAAGGGACAAGGAGGACATTCTCCAGTGAGGTAACTTGAAGTTTATTTTTTCAGGATACTGAAATCTTATGGTTCTGGAACCACTCTGTTTTCATGTGCCAGCCATGCCTCTATGAAGATACAGCTGTAAAGTCTATCACTCCAGAGGTATTTCCCGTGACAGCTACCAGCCGTAATATTCTTTCAGAAAGGAGTAGTGTGAAGCCCACCTGAAGCCCTGGAAAGTTCACGAGTCATTTTACAGCTCTGAGGTTAAAACTACTGAAAATCATACAAAAATATTTTAAATGCTTTGGTATTTCTTTCCTCTGCCCTGGAGAAGACTAGAAGGCACCTAGAACTGGTAAAGATAGCAATCTTGCTTGTCACGCACGCAGGAAAGCAACAATACTTTCAGCAGTTTCTCTCAGTATAGAATGTGCCAAGAACGAGCTATGTGCAGAAATAAAATGTTGAATAAATACATTAAATGCTTAAACCTCAGGTATGGAAAATTCAGTCCTACAAAATAATGTAGTTAAATCAACATACTTTACTGCTTTCTCATTTACGAGTCAGGGGTGTAAAGTCCAGAACGGCTCAGGTTACTTTTCCATGATCCAATCTTCTATTTAATATGCTCTATACAAGAAGGAGAGAAGGATAGGCTGTGGCCTTTCCTAGGATTTTTATGTTACCACCAGTGGTGGGGGGCCTGTTTTCATCTATACAAGCTCTTTTGAGACATTTGGAAGGTTCTGGACTCCAAAGACACTGGGTTTTTATACTCTTGCAGGTAAAACAGAAACTACTGTTCTTCGCCATATTATCTTTTTTTCTGAAACTCTGAAGACGTTTCAGTGTTTGTGGATGATTAACTAATAGTAACAAAGTACTGTTATCGTAGGAATTCAGCATTAATGATGCAGTGTGTGCTATATGACGACGTTATCTGGGTAAATACAGAATGTAAGCCTGAAGAACTGACAGCTTTCTGGAAGTTTTAACACCTTCCAGAGACTGCTAGCTTGAGAACATCATCCTGTTTGCTCTGCAGCTTTGTAGCTTTCCTTCTCTTTCTGCTTGCACAGATAATTGTTTAGGAAGAGGTGTAACAAGTTGTCTGTGCACAACGCTGGAAGCAGGGAACACCTTCAGCTTTAATAATTCTGGCAGTGCCTGCAAATAGTATCTGCTGTCTGCTATCATTTTTCCAACAGTTAAAACTGAAAGGATGCTTATTCTTCTGCTCAGGATGTTGTAATGATAATTACTGTGGTAAAATCCTTCAGAAGGAAAAATGAGATGTAATTATTGTCATCTAATATTTGGTGGCATCATGTAGATTGTATAACCCCTTGCAAGCTACAAAGAAGGCAAGGTTAATGCCCCAAGGGCTTTACAGCCCAAAGGATCAGTTCCTATTTTGAGATTTCATTGAGCAGGGCAGCTGGGCAGTTACATTACCTCAGCAAAGGAGCAGAGAACAGAACGTGACCAGCTAAATCACATTTTTTTTTCTGTCATGTTCTCAAGGAAAAACAAATTGCTTTTTTTTTTTTTTTTAATTTTAATTTCTGAACAGTTTATTTCTCCTGGATTATTCTTCCAGTACATACGTAAAAAGAAGGTAAAGCCAGAGATTGTCTCAATGCCTCTTTTTTGTTTACGGGGCACATACAGCATAAATTCATGCCTACTACCTTTCCCAGGTCTGGAACTGGGGATGGGTTTTGTCCTGAATAGATCCAGAAGTTATTTCTTACCGATTCAACCCAGTTGAAGTCTCCTGACCATTTTTTCTTGTTATTAGCACTGACTGAGCCTCAGAAGTCAGTTGATGCAAATGCAATGACTTTTAAATAGCTTTCTAAACCTTCACTTAAGCCTTGTAGATCCGTTGCTAATCACGGCAGGCCCTGTGAGATTTCTGAATACAGATGATTATGAAATGTAGTTTGTGTATCTATTGCTATCTAAGTATTTGTTTAAACACTTCTTTTTCCTTAATGTTGGGTGAATCTGGAAACTAGTGCTAGAAGTCACAAGATGATCTTATGAAAAGGAAAACCCAGGCGAAATATCAAACTGCTCTTTTTTGTGCAAACTGGCAGTTCCCTGTCGTCTGTGCAAGCAGTGTTAGAGGGAGGATGTGGGAACAGGTGAGAGCAGGACTGGGATTGCCTGCAAGTTGCCCAACACTGCACTAAAAGTCCAGCAAACCTGGCTCAGTGATTGAAATCTAAGTGCACAGACGTCTAGTGTAGAAGAGAAAGGTTACCTCCTCTCTATCACCTTTCTCTGTAGATCACTTAGAAATTAGCTGTATCTGCTAAATGATTTCAATCGCATGTTGTGATTGCTTCTTATTTTCAAATGTATTTTAATCACAGAATCCGTGGTAGTTTTAACTAGAAAGTTACCAGCATCAACAAGCCCTATAATGCATTTTAAAACTATTTTTTACTTCTTAGATGGTGTTCGTTCCTACAATCCAGTGGATTTAAATATGGAAGGGAAAATCTAAGAGCACTGGGAATATAAGAGTGGGAAAGCAAGCCACAACGGGACTCTGCGCTGCTGTCTGTCTGCAAGTGAGCAGAATAAATCACTTTTGGAAAAATGGAAAAAAAGGCACCAAGAAATGAGACCCAGCCCCTGACTTCCAAGAAAGACGTCTCAGACTGTAATGAAGGAGAAGACTGTAAAGAGAATGAACTTCTGGTCAGAAACCCTAAATCTGCTCTGCGACTAATGGAAGATGGGAATAAAGTCCATCCTAGCCAGGGAGATAAAGGAGAGGCAGCTCAAATCTCAAATGGTTATTCAGGGATTCAGAGCTCTGTTCCTTGCAATGGAATGGGAGAGGTAGAAGATGCCCAGTGCACTGCCCCAGCAGCCACAACCACCACTACAACCACCACGTCGACCACCTGTGGAGCAGAAGGCCAGCAGCAGCTGATGGAGCTAGAAGACAGAGAGACCTGGAGTAAAAAAATTGACTTTCTGCTCTCTGTCATTGGGTATGCAGTGGATCTGGGAAATGTGTGGCGATTTCCTTATATATGCTATCAAAACGGAGGAGGTCAGTGACCAGTTCTATATGCTGTTCCTTAATACTGAACTTCCTTGCTTATAAATGGATAAGCTTAGTGGCTCATTTTAATATCACAAATGACAAATGACTATGGGGAAATTACCAATCTTTCAAGCAGACTGAAAAACCTAAAAACTGCAACAGGATAACTAGAAACTATTTAGCAAGATATAAAAATCAGTACAGCTAGAAATTGAGAGCTGGTTAGGTGCAGAATAACCTCCCAAGAGAAGAGACTGAATCCTTGACAAAAAGAATATTTAAAACCAAATTAATCAACATGTCAAAACACTCAGTAGGAATGCTAAGTCTTAGTCTCACTACATTTCAGCTAATATAAAATCTAATGAAGGAGAACTTGAAAAGACTTTTGTCTCCATGATGTACCTAGACGTTTTACTGAAGAAAATAATTATTTTATGTGTATCCTCTCTTACAATTTGTATGCTAGGTAGACAGCACAGTCTTTGTGAATCCTAGGTATACTTGCTAGAGAAATGTGAGAAGTTTCACCTGAGTGTTCCTTCTTATTCACGCAGCTAAGTACTTACTCATATGAGAAATCCCACGTTAATTCAGCATGGCACACTGGCTGGGGGGATATATGCATTTTCCCTGTGGGACAGAAGGAACTGTTGTTTATGGCGATGGCGTGCTGACACTATTGGAAGAGAACTACTATGAAAAGTTATAATCATCTGCTTGCTTTCTTGCAGGAGCATTCCTCATCCCTTACACAATTATGGCCATCTTTGGAGGTATTCCTCTCTTCTACATGGAGCTAGCACTAGGACAGTACCACAGGAACGGGTGCATTTCAATTTGGAGAAAAATTTGTCCTATATTCAAAGGTAATGAAGGAAAATGGAGAATTACTAGGAACTTTCAGAATAACTGGAAGATTTTCCTATAAAGATGAAATTTCTGAAAAAACTTCTGAAAATCTCAGAAACTAAAGTAAGGCTCATTTAGACACAGGATTTTGGCTTTGCAAAGAAAGCTTTCATAAAGCTTTAGTACATCTGCAGATGTGTGTGTGCTCATATACATGTACTCTCATATGCATGTACGATATGCAAGACTCCAAATGACTTGAAAGAGGCCTTTCTCTGCTAGAAATCTAGTTTCTTGACCTAGAAAAATTCCCCAAAATAAACAACTAATGAAGTAAATACAACATAACTGAACTCAACACAAATTTGAAAAAAAGGAAGCAGAAAGATCTATAATTTCTGTTTCAAAAATACTGTAAAGAAATTATTCCCGCTCTTCAATCTGTTTGTCTCTCAATTGCTATCCTACCAAAGAGTCTTTTTAGAGTAGAAGGACCTGTTCTATTTGTTTGTTACCATTGTTCCCAGTGTTAAAGCCCTGGTTTTGTCTTTGTTTTTTACTGAAGTAGGAGATGTGTATTTCTAAATTCCAGATTTTAGAAACAGATGAAAAAACTATATAAGCACTTTCTGTCTTGAATAATGATGCTTTTCTGCAATCAGAGCCTGAGTCTTTTTGAAGACACAAGA
The DNA here is from genome assembly GCF_028389875.1 of Rhea pennata. Taxonomy (NCBI): domain Eukaryota; kingdom Metazoa; phylum Chordata; class Aves; order Rheiformes; family Rheidae; genus Rhea; species Rhea pennata. The sequence goes on from NC_084682.1 coordinate 5,110,284, forward strand.
AATTCCAGTGTTGTAGACACTTGACAGGGTATGTGTACCTTGTGCAGGGATGCCTGAGACAGTTACTAATCGTACTTGATGTGAATAACCAATTCCTTCTCTTTTCTAGCCCTAAAAGTTACACTCACACTCACTCTCATGTAACTATTTCCTACCTTACTAGGAATTGGCTTTGCCATCTGTATAATAGATCTTTATGTAGCCTCCTATTACAATACCATTATGGCGTGGGCCTTTTACTACCTCATATCCTCCTTCACAACGGAGCTGCCCTGGATTAGCTGCACAAATGCTTGGAATACAGGCAACTGCACTAACTACTTCAGCAAGGACAATGTCAGCTGGGCCCCACACTCCATCTCTCCCGCAGAAGAATTTTATACGTAAGTGCATGTAAGTGGAGACAGTAATATGAGACAGAATGGCAGAATATGTAGCAAGCTTTTCTCCGAAGGGGCAGAAGGGGTATTTAGTAATGGTACTCTACTCTGAACTACTCTTATAATAAATATCTGTAGCTGTCTGTATGCATAAGGTGTGGGGAGGTTACTCCAACTTTCCATTTTATATCAGAAGTTTCCAAATTTTCTAGCCATTATCAGCTCTCATCATTTGTCATTGATCATTTTTGGTGTACCATTAATGTAAAGCTTTTAATTAAAAAATAAAATAAAAAATAACATGGCTCTGAAGACTACTTATCAAGGCTTCAGGACTACTAGTAGTGCTCAGACCACAGTATGGGAACAACTGCTCAAAGCGTACTTAACATAAGTATTTGTTACAAAAATATCTATATTGTGCTTTTCTTTCCTCTTTCAGCCGCCAAGTTCTACAGGTGCATAGGTCCAATGGGCTGGATGACCTGGGGGGCATTAGCTGGCAATTGACCCTCTGTTTATTGTTAATCTTCACCATTGTATACTTCAGCATCTGGAAAGGGGTCAAAACATCTGGCAAGGTGAATGGAAAAGCAAGAGAAATCATTTGGTATAGTACAGTTTTGCAGCAGTTCTGAAGGAGCCGATTAACATGTCAGAAAGTTGTTCTAGACCGTCTTCAGAGCAGGGATTACGTCTTCTTGTATTTGGGAAGCATTTAGCAGAGTGACTGCTATTGTTATCTAAATCATATATAACAATGACTTGTGCCACTGCTCTGTGGACGAGAACAACCCTGCCCAGAGAAAGCCTGGCTATATGTGCATAAATTGCCTGTTTACAGAATTTTGAGACTTTCATATGAAGCTGTTATAAATGCTAAGGGTTATCATTTGTTTAACTCATTATTCTCATTATCAACTGTTAATTTTCTACCCATAGCAAATGCTATACCGATGTTTTCCCTCACAGGTGGTATGGGTGACTGCCACATTCCCTTATGTCATACTCTTCATCCTGCTAGTGAGAGGTGCAACTTTGCCTGGTGCCTGGAGAGGTGTCCTCTACTACTTGAAACCTGACTGGCAGAAACTCCTGGCCACTGAGGTAAAAAAAAAAAAAAAAAAATAAGGGGAGAGAGAGAGAGAGAGAGAGAGAGAGAGAGAGAGAGAGAGAGAGGTTCACTTTTAGCCTATATATGTGTGTGTTTATCAGCACGTCTATATCCATGCTTATTAGCAGTATGGAGCATGATTAAACAGACAGCATAGACTTCATCATTAGTGATATGATAAAAAAGTGACCAAACAACATTTCTCCTGGAAAATGGGGGACAGCCCAGCACTGAGTGAGGAGCTATTATAATTACTACTACATTGCAGCACAACCCTTCACCTATTATAGTCACACAGAGCAAAGTGGAGTCTCTATCCACCAACTGAAGTGTGACTCCAACAAAGATGAGTGGACATGTGTAAATGCATGTGGAGAAGGAATAAATGAACCACCAAGATCTGAAAAGAAAAGAGGAGTCAGGAGAAGACTAACCTAACCAAAAACCCCCAAATATTCCAATATCTGATTTAGCTTTGAACAGTGTGGATGACAAGCAGCCCATCAGGCTCAAGGCTGCTTTTACTTCACCGCATATGAAAGACTCTAGTGGGCAGGATAATAGAAAAAGCCCAAAGCAATAAATACTACAAATAAAAAGATTAAAAATTCTAATGTTTGCAAGTCTGCTGCTGCCCAGCTGATATGGAGAGTTTTGAATGAAGAGGAAATGAAAAGACACCACTGTCTGATAAAGCAGCATCTCCAATAGGGGACCACATCTTCTGAAAAAGCAATAAAGGGCATTGATATTGTATTGGATGTATCTGAAGTGAGGACAGCAGATTGCAATCTGCGTGCTGGACGATGACAGAGCTCTATCTGTGGATGGTACAGGATGGCCTCACACGACAGATGAGAATATTAGAAATGAGTTGCAATGAAGTTCATGTTTCAATCAAAAGAGGATAAATGAGTCGGGACTTTTACCTTCAGAAAGAACTGATATTAGTACTTTGGAAACACTACTCATTAAGGCTATGGCCACTTTCCAAGTACAACAGCCTTTTCATAACACGATCATCACACTTGCATCTGTCACGACTTCACCAGAGTTGAATCAAGTCCTTATAACTAGACATGCGTCCTCACTGTCAAATATACTTTTACAAGTCCAGGAGAAAACCGGGCAGCAGTCATCTACTGCCTTGCCCAGTTGACACGTCCGCACAGTCAAACACTGGACTATTGCACAGAAGAAAGTTTGGAGGAAGAAAGATGGGCCAAACCCATTGCAAAATCATGGATAGGAAGCTCCCTATATACTGCAAAAGCTGTTAGACTCACTACAGGCAATCACTGTGAATTATGTAAGATGCTGTCAGAAGTGAAATTGTCACTAAGTACTTAGAATCCTGTATAAAGAAATACAGTATCATTTCTTCCTATGGTGAAACTCTATTCAGATAAATCCCAATGACATCACCAAAGAAAACAAGCACACCAAAGACACAAGTATAGCGGATATTTAGACTGCTCACAAATCTACAAAACATACATTTCAACACACATGCCTAACAAAATGGTTTAGACCAAGACTAGGATAGAGGCAGACTACTGAAATACAGTTTTGTAGGGCCAGTGACATTTTGAATTTGCCAGTGTGATATTTTTTTCTTGATCTTAACTATTTTTCAGGTTTGGGTGGATGCAGCAGCTCAGATTTTTTTCTCCCTTGGTCCAGGTTTTGGGGTCCTGTTGGCTTATGCCAGCTACAACAAATTCCATAACAACTGCTACCAGTGAGTTCTACCTTATTCTATAAGTAAAATAGTGTTAAAAAAGTGTAAGTGTGAATATTTATGAAGAAGAAACAGTGCTGGTAAAGGGCATTGAGCTGTCAGACCTGTATAAATATAAATCAGACAAAAGTGTAACAGAGCAAAAAATTATTCAAAGAACCTGTACTCTGAAACATTCTTCTCTGTTGTGCCTACCCTAAAGAGAGATAATCTCTACCAATTACAGCAATGAGTCTAAAATGTAGGAACCTGTAAAAAGAAAATAAGACCACTCCACTACCAAACAATCAGATTATAATCATTTAATCTCTGCAGTCAGTTAGGATATGACTTTAGAGTACTGAATTGGAATGTAATTTTCAGTTTTGCTTATTTTCTTAAGGATTCATATTTGTAAAATAAATTCCTTAACTCCTTAATTTTCTACAGCAATTCCTATCTTTTAAAAATTGCAATATAATTCCAGCACTCAAACTAATTTGCTAGACTAATGTTACATCTGTCTGAAGTTCTTCCTTAGAAAAAGTAATGAGAAAAAGCAGTTTTTTCTTTTTTCCATACCTGCTGCCTGTTCTTTTCACTGCATGCCTCCAGTTCCTGCCCAGAGTCTATTCAGATAACTCAGCCCTCCTGTTAGCAAACTATCCTTTCCAGTGGATGCCAAGTACCTGATATGAGTTAGGTCTTCTGTTGCAGAGATGCTCTGGTTACCAGTACTGTGAACTGTGTGACCAGTTTTGTGTCTGGATTTGTCATTTTCACTGTGCTTGGATACATGGCTGAGATGAGGAATGAAGATGTATCAGAGGTTGCCAAAGATACTGGTAGGCTACCTTTTTTGTATATTTGTATATTATCTTTGGGACTGAAAGGGCCTTTACTTTTTAATTACTGAGTCATTTAAAAGGCAGGGCCAGGGCAGCTAATCTCAGTTTGAGCAAGTGTCTCAAATTATGCAAAATATTTGATATATAATTCAGGATATGGTAGCGCTTTATGTTAAAGGCACGAGTATAAATATACAGTACAGCTAAAAATCATTCTATAAGGACAAGATACAGAAGTCATACTGTATATATGACTTAGCAAACCTAGTTGTAACTGCACACTGTAGAACAGCCTGGGGGAAGCAGCTTTCCATTAGAAGGACTACATGGCACAGTGAAACAGCCTGTCTTCCCCACAGCACAACACGCTAACAATTATTCTCAATTTTCATATCAGGACCCAGCCTTCTCTTCATCACGTATGCTGAGGCCATTGCAAACATGCCTGCTTCAACTTTCTTTGCCATCATATTTTTCCTGATGTTACTCACGCTGGGCTTAGACAGCACGGTGAGTAGACAAGTGTCTGAGTGAGCAGACCTGGCAAGCTGGATGAATAGCATTTGGTGTATGGCCTTATCTCAGCAAACATCAGAAGAAATAGAATTACAAAGACTGTGCTGTCATGAAAGGGTGTTAAAGCAGGATAGCAACAATAATCTCCATATAATTTTTGTAAGATAGCAACTCTTACTCCAATTTCAAAGTTGGAGAAACTGAGACCTAAATAAAACTAAAAGTGATTTGTCAAAGTCACAATGTGACAGTCAGTAGCAGGCCTGGGAACACAACGCAGAGCACTCGATTCATGATCTGCTGGTTGGGATGCAGCTTTCCAGGTTCCTTCTGTCTTGTAACTGTAAACTTGTAAATTAATTACTATGTTGCAGATTTTTTTCACACTGATTAGATTTAAAAGGTTGGAATTGGATGTGCCCTTCTTAACAGCCTTCCAAAAAGCTGTTCTAAAAATCTCTTGCCATATGAGTCTGTTCTTGCAAATTGGCAGTGTGTTTCTTCCAGGATGGCTAACTCAGCTGATGTCTCTATCTTGGTTTTACTGAGCCATTTACTACTCATCACCATCTTATTACTTGTAACAGAGTACTTCTCTAAGCACTTTCTACAGAAGTGCTCCACCTTAACTAAAAAAACTCTGAAGGGTAGTCTGAACAACAGCCACCCCAGCACTACAGGCAGAATCGAGGACCAGCATTTCAGTGCTCTGAAGTTCTTTTTCCTGTTAAGACTGCCCTCTATTTTCCATTAATTTTTCCGTGCTTTTCAGTTTGCAGGACTAGAAGGAATGATTACTGGAATACTTGATGAATTCCCACATGTCTGGGGCAAACGCAGGGAACTGTTTGTGCTTGGATTGATCATCATGTGCTTTTTGGGGTCATTAGCAACCCTGACATTTGTAAGTATTTTACCTACTCCTCAGGTTCGCTTACTAGCAGTTTCCTGCACATTACACCTTGGAGATGACAGAATTTTTTGAATATGATTTCAAGAAGTCAGATTAAATCTCCAGACTGTTTTCTGTATGCATTACAAATCTATACTTGGAATCAGTGAGAACACTCACTAGGAAGTGTGTTGCAAAATGACTGTATTGCAATTCAGCAAAACTCATCATATACTACACATCATAAAAGATTCAGCCCCTGCTTAAATGGCTAAACCAGTAAGCAGATAACCTTCTGAATTTCTACATGATTTACTTCTCTGTCTCCAAAGCTACAAAGCTGTTAACAGATTTTAAAAAATATATTATTTTAATTTTCCTCGTGTTTGAAAAACATTTCAGATTAAAAAAAAAGAATGAGCTAAAATTATCTGCTAGAAATGGCTGTAATTTTTTGCTGGGGTGTTCTCCAGAAATTTCTAGCAATGAATTTCTAGGATCTTCCTCATCAAAGCAGGCAGAAAGTACAGTTAGTCACACCTAAATAGACCCTTCATCACCTGTGGGATTTCATTTTCATAACAAACAAAATTTTGAATTAAGAGTTGAATGATCATAAGTAACGTTGAAAAAGTATTTCACTTTCCTGGCATGTTTCACATTCCACTTACTTACTCATTTATGAACAACTCCTTCCTCATCTAAAGCATTTACTCTAGCAGGAGACCTAGTTCCTCCCTGAGACACAACATTCTCCTCCTCTGCTGATTCTAGACCTTGGATGGAAAGAAAGCAAAGTAACACCCTATCGGTTTCCCATTTGATAGCAATGGCTCAGGTTGGAGAAAGAAGATGCCGTTACAGAAGGCATGCAAAAAGCAGAGATCTCATCAAATCTCATTTGTTCATTAAAACCCAACTTGAATGGCCAGCAGATTCAGTTTCAGCTTTTCTGTATGGCAGAAATACATTTGTGGGAGAGAGGGAGGGCACACAGATCAGCAGCGCTCTCGAGGACTTCATAGGCAAGAACAGCCATGAAGTGACAGAACTGACTGAACTGCACATCCATGAATGTTCTGGTCCAGACAGAAACAACACAAAAACTAGTGTTACAGAATTGCCATCACTGGTGAACTCTGGTTCACTAATAATTTGCTTTCCTCTCTAGGGAGGTGCATACGTGGTAAAGCTGTTTGAAGAATATGCCACTGGCCCAGCTGTCCTAACAGTGGTGTTTCTGGAATCAGTCGCTGTGGCCTGGTTTTATGGTGAGTTTACTGCTCCACTACAAACAAGGCTAACCAGATTCCCGTAGCTCCCGCTGAACAGCATTCCCTCTGCTTCTGCAGACAGGACCACTGATGTTTCAGAAAAAGTTTATATATTGCCAGATCCATGAGAATTACTACTGACTGTTCTCTGGCAGAAGTACAGTGACATCCAAAAGTAACAGGAGACCTAATATAGAATAAATAAAGATTTAATGTAATTAAGAATTACAGGGACAAAACTGTATTTCATCATGGATTCTAAATTTATTCCCAGAACACCTACTTATGAAAAACTTGTTTCTGCTGTCACCACTCTCCTCCCACTTGTCTCCACAGGCATCACCCAGTTCTGCAGTGATGTGAAAGAAATGTTAGGCTTTACCCCAGGCTGGTACTGGCGAGTTTGCTGGGTAGTGATTAGCCCCATCTTCCTTTTGGTGAGTTTGCTTTACAGCCTTTTTTTCCCCAACCCAAGAAAATTACTGTTGAATGACGCAGCTCCTTAGAGTGCTAAAAGTTCAATTACAGAACTTCCTTGTGAACTTCTCTAACAACAACTCTTGTTAAGCCAAAAATGCGCTATTAGTGAGAAATCAAATAAAATGCTGGTAGGTCTAGATACTAAATCAGTATTTTAAGTTTTTTTGTAGACGAACTAGATAAACAAGAGTGGGTTCTCAACAACCCCCTCAGCGAACAAAGTTACTTTGTTTTGTTGCTTTATATGTACCTCAGCAAAATGAAACAATAAAAGATGATGATGAAACATACTGTCAGAGGAGGAAAACTAAGATAATAATTAAATATTTACTGTCTCAGTAACTGCTGACTGACAACTTTAGAATATCCCACTTAAAATTTACAACAGTTAATGGTAACCTTTATAAATCTGTAATTCAGAAATGGAAATACTGTCCCAATGTTTGACTTGGCAGTATTATCAATAACATTTTAACATAGTGTTCATTTCCTGATCCAAAGTTAGTTCATACTGTCTTTTGTTGTCACTAGCCTTAGTGAGAGCAAAGCAGGTCAAGATGGAGTTTAACACACACACAGAATGTAGACTTAAGGCCTACAGAGTGAATTCAAAACACTGTTGTAATGATTAATGTGTTTAACTGATTTTCATTTTATTACCTGTCAAAAAAAAGGGCTATAAATAGATGTATGACACTAAAAATAATTTGTATACTGCTGTCTTCTTTGTGATCCTAAAACTATAAAACAAACAGAGAGGAATATAGCTTTGGTGATGTGGTTACTAGGCAAAGCTATTTGTATTCTCAGTGGAAACTAAACTAAACTAAGGAAAGCCTGTAAGTTAATATGTTATTTCTCTAAATGGAAATTTTGTAATCTGATCTTTTGATGATACCCTGTGAAAATGGAGTTGGCATTCCTTCTGTGGATAGTCACAAATACTATTTATGCAGTTTTCAATGAAAAAGTTGTGCTTCACAAGAAATTTCTCAGTCACGAAGGATATGCAGGATGAAGACAATGAATCAAATTCAGAGTAAGACTCAATCACACTATTTTTTCCTGCTGGGAACACATGGGCCCAGGAAGACTTAAAGTAATACCAAAAAACAGACACGCTTTGTAAGAAGCCTGAAACAGTACAACCTCATTCAAGCTGGACAAACCTGGTATTACACAAAATCGTCTCATTCCCTAAATCCTTTATTATGGACCTAAGACAGTTGGTCTCTGGTAAGAATGACAAAAATAAATTAGTTATAGGTATGCTTTCAGATCTGAAAATAATGCAATGTTTGTTTATCCTTAAAAAAACCACTTATACTATGTATCAAAATAAAAAGCACGCCCAGCATGTTTATAGAAGGAGGAAATGATCACAATGGATGAGAATGAGCTATAAACTGTTAAGAAGCGTATCTTCTTGTATCATTCTAAAACAGTCAAAAGCAGGGAGAGAGTAGATCAACAGGAATAATCAAGTTGGAAGAATTAAAACATGACCTAAGGAAAAAATTCTCTCTGTTCCCACATAGTTGGTCATTTGGTACGGTATTAACTTTTAATCATACTTACTTCAAAGCAGAGATTTGTGATCACTGTAAAATTCAACAGAATGACAAAATAAAAAGCCACATTAAAAGCTGCCATTTCAGACCACATTCATAGGCCATTTATACATCAGGCCTACTGTGATCATTGGATCCATAAACACCACACAGGAAAATATCATCATTAATCTAGCTAACACCAGAATATTGTATCCAAACTAATGTTAACATTCGCAAAGGCTGCTGAAAAACTGAAACATGATAGGCAAATATCATCAAAATGATATAAAATTTGGAGAAAACATGAAACAGTGAAAAATGGAATCTATATACCTTACCACAAAGAAAACTGAAAGCTGTTGTTATTGCCAGGTGTAAGTACTTCGACAGTATTTGAAAGAGTTTTAGAAGAGTCTTCAGCCCAGTAAAGAACAGCATTAAAAAAAGCAATAGAGTGATTACAAGTTAAATACAGACAATGAAAATTCACAATGTTAATAGTTAAATATTGAACAAATGGCTAAGGAAAATGGTACACTTGCCATTTCAGATGGCCTTTTAATTAAGACTATGCCTTTCTAGAGGAAAGGCTTTAGTTGGAATCAAGTTACAGGGCTCAATACAAGGGTAACTGGATGAAATTCTATGTATTGGTATGGATTAATCTGATTTTGTCCATCTAACCATCTTTTTTCATTGAAGTAAATGAGTTTGGTCCTGTATTTTCTTTCTAATGCTCCTTAGGCAAGAACCATCAGCATACTTATTTATGGAATAAACAGTCCATATGGGAATTTTTACCTTGTTTCTTTCAGTTACAGTTTGTGTTATACACCGAAGCTCCTGAGCTCATCACATTCTCTGAAGTAAAGATCAGATACTCAAATCTTTTAAATCTATACTAGTGACTCTTGGGATTTTTGCAGTATTAATGTGTTTAATCCTTTTCAAGTCCTACTCATTTTGTTTTAGTTCAATGGTACGTTGGACAGAGTTCCCTAAAATAAGTTTGTGCCATCAAAATACACGTATTTATACATTTCCTTTTTCCTTCCAGTTTGTCACTTGCAGCTTTCTGTCCAATCCTCCTGAGCTACGGCTTTTTGATTATAATTATCCCTATTGGACCACAGTAGTGGGTTATTGCATAGGAACCTCTTCTGTCATCTGCATTCCAATCTACATGGTTTATCAGTTGATCATCACTCCAGGAACACTTAAAGAGGTATCTGATATGCTCTGTTGATTCAAGTTTATTTGACTGTTAAGAAGGAAGGGAGTCCAATAAATATCATTTGTGGCTCTTTCCAGGAGACTTGAGGATTATTGCTGCTTTGCTCCTAGCCAGCTCATTGAGCTCATTGTCCTCTGCCCACTGAGTGGCACAGTAACATCCCAGGCCTTGGTAAGGCCACTGACATATTCACAACAAATATTAAACCAGATTATTTTTTTTAAGATCTGGTGAACTTCTTTAGAGATCACACAAGACACAGTATCAACTAAATAAGCCAGTGAAAGATATTTCCCTTGGGTATATCTGTCGGAACACATTTCTTTTTCTCTTCTACACTTACTTAACAAGGTTTCTCTGTCATAAATCTATAGCAGCCTCTAATGACATTTTGGGTGTTTTCTTAAGTCATGTGTAAATATCAGTTCAGAGAGAATCAAGTGATTCAGGGTATTCAAGTAAATTACAAAGTCCTAAACACAAAAGCTGTCTAGTCTGCATTCAAATAATGTTACAAATAATAGATAACGCTGTGTACTTCTATAGCACTTTGTCTTCATAGTGCTTAGACAACATGAGCCTGAAACATCATTGTGTGGTAGTTCAAGAGGTGTAACTCAAATAAATTTTTATTATAAATAACTTTTCAAATGGCTTTAATGTTATATATTAACTCTAAAATTAATCATTTTCTAATGTCGATTTCTTTCTGGCAGCGTATTCTGAAAAGCATTACTCCAGAAACAGCCACAGAAATTCCGTTTGGAGACATCCGCATGAATGCAGTTTAAGTTACCCTATTTTCTGTGGGGAGAGAGGGAGAGCATAAAAGTTAACTTTCCCCATACTCTCTCCTCCAAAGAATTATGTTTCCAGCCGAGACAACAATTGGAGGAGTTTTCCGTGGAGGCTGCCACTGACAACAGGCAGTTGGAAACCTGATACCTCCAGTACATACATCCAAGCAATTCAATGAAATCTGCCGTGCGCTTCTAAAAAGACTATATTCACTGAAGAACTTACTTATTCTGGAAACACGAGGAGTCTGTATGCATGAGAATACCATTATTCCATGCATGGACACCAGGGCCGTTTGCAAGTATGCATGCTTGCGTAAGACGCTATAGGATGAGCATCAGCAGGTAGGATTAGATTTAGAATTGCAAGTCTGTGGCAGTACTCCTGTATCTTCTTCAATGTGATCGTCTGTACTGGGCCATGTCGTATTTGCTTCTAAGGTTCTAACTGCTTAAACTACACTGAAGAATACAAAAATATTTCTGATAGCCATACATTATCCAAGTAACACAGGGTTTTATAAAATAAAACAAAACAAGTTAGTAAGTCCTTTGATCTCTAGGTTTGTAGTGCAGTAGACAGAGGAAGATGTCTTGTAAGAAACAATCCTGAATAGCACTATATACATCTGTGTACAGCACCAAACACATCTGATAGCACCATCCTCCTTTTCATTTCCTGCACTTTTTAGGTGATAACAGTTTCTGCTAGTTTTTTTTTTTGGCATACCAAATACTACCAAAAAATCCCCTGATTTTTTGCAGTGTAGGCTCCAACTCTTAAATCCTTTTTACTTTCCTTTGCAACCAATCAAGCAACACCTTGTCATGAGGACCTTGACAAGCATTTAAGTTGTTAGAAGTTACTACACTGTTTTTATAACTAAGCTAGATATTCACAGCTGTCATTGTACTGACAGACTTAATATTTATTCCCAAAGAAGCAATGAATTACTTTGAGTTCAGATGCCAAAAAGTGGACCCTCAAAGTTTTTTTTTTTTTTTTTTTTTTGCTTTGTTTTGTCTGTTGTTTTTAAATTAAATTTCACAGCTAAAATTTGCTAGAGACTGTGACTTTTGCCGTTGTTTCCTTGTGTAGAACTAAAGCTTAGAGTAACCCTTTTGGCTGGCTGAGAAAACCACTTTTAACAAACTCTACAAACCTGCTTTGAAGATTTACTAGCTCATATTCTAATGTGAACACATTTGGTTTTCACTCTGAAGAATAAGAGATATATATATTTTTTTTTAATAAAAAAAATGAATTCAGCAGGATTGATTCCGACCAGAACTGTTTGTTTACATTAAATTTTGAGGCAGTGATATATAAATTAAATTCCATGCACATACTTTATATGTACATGTGTCTTCCAAAGGTAACTGCCCTATAGACTGACTGCAATTGCCAAGTCAGTTGGAGGACCATAGTTTTGCTGCAGTTACATGGAACTTAGATAAACCTAAGTAGTCATCATTTATATAAATACTTGATTGTATTTTTACTCTACCACATATTATAACAGTCTATGATATGAAAAGTAAAATAGGCATAAAAATCTCTTTTGTATTCCATGATCTACTTAGGTGATATACTGCTAAAAATAACAAGGTTATATATACACTCATAGAAGCATGCATTAAGAAACCTACTGAAAAGTTTACATAGGTACAAAGAACTTTTACCACGCTAGAGGAATGCAGTTACTGTGCGAATGCCTTCTGAAAACATTTTCACCACTTCCAACAAGGCTTTTCTGCTTAGGTGTGCAGATACCTCCTCCGAGGTATGCCTCTCACTTCAGCTACTGACCTGAGTTCGCTTATCTTTGGGTCTCAAGCCCAACTTCCAATAAGGAAAGAACTTAAAGGGACAATGATTTGTTCTGTCTAAATTACTAACAAAAGATTCCAAAATTAAATTATTTTTAAAAATGGAATATGTTCTTACATTGCCACCAGAAAAATACAATAAATCTTACTGGATAGTTAGTTACTCATAAGAAATAGCTTCATGGCTTATAACTCAAGTTATTTTTGAAAAGCACTTTCAAAACCAGCTTCATTGTGAGGGAGAAAGAGTTTGGAATTTTTTTAAATACTAGAACACCATTAAGATTTTAAGTTACCAAACAGAAAATTACTGAATTTTTAATTAAGATTTTCAATTAGGAATTTATTAGTTGAACAATACATATGAAATGACAATGTAAGATGAATTAAGTATTCATACGTACCCAGTATCAATTTTGGGAAATGCCGGAGGAATCCCCCTCCCCACATACCTTCTCCATTCTTCAGACTGGTGTTCAAGTAATGCTATATTTTTTTCCCTAAAGGGATAAATATCTTAAACAGACATATATTACAAGTGGAACTTCCTGCTAGAGTTGATACTGTTTCCTGCTAGGTTCATTCCCCGCCTCCCCCCCCCCCCCATATATATATATATATATATATATATATATATATATATATTTTACAGTTCTGATTGTCAGTCATTAATGTATATCCAACTTGCAAAAGTCTCTTTTAACAGATATTCTGCTTGCTACCTTTCAGTAGGAAGGGAAAAGGTGGGGACAAAGATGGTTAGGCTAAATATGAGCACCATCTTCATCAAAGCCAAAGGTTTCTCTTCTAGCCCTTGCCAACAATCTGAAACTAGGAACATTATTTCTAATGGAACAACCTGCAGAGTATTTGCAGGAAATCACTGCTATTTAGTGTTCAATGCTACTGACATGTTATGGCTTTACAACAGCAATTGAAATGGCAAAAGCCACACCTTTAATTTGTATTATTTAGACAGCAATATACAACAGACATTGCCTTTCTGGGTGGTTTTAACACAGAATGCTGAGTAACTGCCCAGGAAATGCCACTGACGGAACAGAAGTCAGCCAAGAAGCCACGATCTTAATATAAGCACTGTTACAGTCACAGTGTAAAACAAAGCAAGTTTGCTCTGCTTGAATTTCTCAGACCAAAAAAAATGAGATAAGGAATTTTCCTAAAGATGTATTGAAAGTGGCAGATGTGTTATAAATCCTTTCAAGATGTAAAAAACAATGCAGACATGCATAGTCACAGAAAAAAAAATTAGAAATTTGCAGTCCAAAAGATCACTAGCAATGATACATATTTACTTTCTTTTCACCAGAATAATCCAATTTGTGGTCTCCACAGGAAAGGTAGGAGGGAGCCTTCCAGGGGTGTATTAAAAAGGTCTTTTACTATATGGATCTATTTTATCTCATTATATTTTCATTCTGCAAAAGCTGAGTATATACATCACATTAGTTCCCATTAATTTTTTTTGATAGTACACTAGTTTTGAGGTTTTCTAAATCTTGTTCATATGCTCACTTCATTTCTTAGTATATTTAGCTCAGTGGCTGGAAAATTGAGAAATTGATTTCATTTATTTTTATTGTTGATTCCTTTCTTCTTCCTTCTACATATTTCAAACATTTCAGATTGATAACTAATAGTTATCAAGTGGCTCAATAAGCTGGCATACTGTTAACATAACTATTCTCAAAAAGCTAATTATATGGATACCAAATGGGCTGCACTGCAATTAAAAGGGTTTGAGGCAAACAATTTCTTTCATCTCTTCAGTTCACCTTCCACATGAGTAAATTCCACCCTCTATTCTGCACAGTGAAAAGGGAACTTACGATACCAGTAAATTAGGAACGTTTGCCTTATAAGCAAAGATTAAAAAAATTAAACTGGAGTTTTAGTTGTACAGAACTAAGTATTCCCTCCAACTTGTACATGATGCACCTGTATTAATTTATGTGGCTGTTTAGTTACAAGTGCTGCAAGCTAAGTCATGAGTATGTGCCTTGTACTGTTAACTGTCATTGTAATAAATTTAATATTCATAATCCATCTCTAGGTGTCTCATGTCTCTCTCTTACAGGAATCTTTATACTGGTCTACAATAGATCCCATCTTTAAAAAACAAAGATAGAACTCAATTTCAAGAGAAACCAGAACATGTAGTCAGTTTACTACACCAAGAAGGCCTCTTTGACAAAGAGCAGAGTATTTCCTTTGGTGTTTGAACCTTGGCCCACTACTAAATACCCTGTTTTCATTCTGTTTCAACAGAAGATCCAATATACATGACATTTGTTTAGGCAGAAGAGCAAAAGCGAACTCCTCCACATTTGGAGTAAATGCATAATTACTCAATTAACTTGCACATAAAACTTATTCCATTTCAAGTCTTTGTGAACTGGCATGTTTTACCTTTAGTTGAACTGACATTTTAGCCTATCTATGAACAACATATTAGAGATATTAATTAACTAATGGTGATATAGTCATAAAGCCAAATTCTCAAGACATCAATGCAAAAAATATTTTGAATATTTTTTTAGACAACACAGCTGGAGACTTTAGTAATTATTTAAACCTAATGCAAGCAGGTACAATCCACTTCAGTCTGAATCTGCATATAACAGAAATTTGTTGCCATATCATCTGCTACTAGCAATATAAAAAACTATTAATTCAAACTATGCCTAGACCCTGACCTGTGATCAAGAAAAATTAAGGCTGTCTGTTCATATTATCGAGCTCTCACAGACAGAAAAGATGATTTTGAATGTAAAAAAGGAACCCAAACATTATATTCCTTCTCTCCTTTAATTGTCCTCTGCTTAAGTTAACCAAAGCTTTGACAACAATGTATTTTTCAAACATAAGTCCTCCTCTAGAAAGCATTACACTTGCTGTAAATGGATGATCAGCCCAAACACTGTTTTCTCTTTTTGGCCAAAATAAAGGATGAAAAGACAAGGTGGAAAAGTCTTATTTTTTGTTCAGGCTTCACCTTGGAAAAAAAAAAAATCAAAAATTGTAGGGAAGATTACTCAAAACACAAGTATTTCTAGTTAAAGGTATCCTGTTCATAAGCTTATATTTTGCCACAGAAAAAGAGCAAGTACATATCGTAAAGGAAGGGGGAGAATAAAATCCCCAACCAAAACCTCTGGTTAATTCTACTCCAAGAAATATATTTTATGATATGAAAAAGGAGCCCAGAGGTTTTGGCAGCATTTAACTGAAAAGGAAACAAGAACACAACTGACTCAGCTGCTCTTTCTACTATAAATTTATGTAGTTAAGTTAATCACACTATAAGCCTTCTTGACAAGTTTCTTAAAAATGCCACATTTCAAGACTGAGAATCCTTTTCTTCAGTCCTAGCAGAAAACACTGAGCACTCAAAGAACTAGGCTATCAAAGCCATGTTTGAGAAAGCCCCATAGAAATTTTTAGAATTAAAAGGATTAGTAAATCAGAACCTTTTTTATTTCACTCAGCTAATTTAAAAGGGAACAAATTGTTAATAGCTATTAATCTTATCACCTCTAAAACAAAGTGTTACATATACAGTAGACAATCCACAAATCTCAATCTTTGGAATGTAAAATAGTCTGAAAATATTTAACACCATTTCCCTCATAAGCAGCTGATTGTTTATTATGCTTCTTTGCATCTATTCTGAAACTAGAGGACTGCCATAATATGATTCCTAAGTGTTGAAAACCTCTACGGTACTTCTAAGAATTTGTCTGTTTGATACTCATTCACCATATATGGGGGCAGAAAAGTGATACATTTATGGGGGGGGGGGGGAGAAAAAAACAGAAAAAAACTACTGGAAAAAGTGTTGACAATATAGTCCAAAAACTATGACCTGTTTGCCAAGATACAGCTTGGAGAGAAGTTTATTGCTTGCTTATGACCCCTTGAACAAATGAATTGACAAATTTAAGATATTACCTCTAGCAGAACAAGCAGGTATGACAATCATACCTGAAAAATATTCATGTACTTCATTTCACAGAAAAAAATGCAGCTCTTCTCAGTAAAATAACACAGACGTTAAAAAAATACCTACACACTGGATCCAGTATGTATATTATACTTTAATAATTTCTGTACATCAGGTCCCCAAAACCAAAGCCCACACGCATATTCAAATCCATATGTTAATACACATTTAGCTAACAAAACAGCATAATACGTAGAGATTTCCCAGATTATTATTCAGGCTGTTTTTCTTGCATTTTTCTCATTTACAGATATTTCTCATTTTTGAGAGCATCATTGGGCAACAATAATTTTTGATATGGCCTGAAAACACTGTTGCTTCAACAGAGCCAATATCAGCTGGTAAGAGAAGTAGGGGCTCGCTAGAGGATGTGTTCTCACTCAGTGGTGTGTCAAACCTGCAGGACTGTCCCAGATTCTTCAGATGAGTAATAAAACACATGTAGGATAGGGTATTAAAGGCAAGGGTGGGCAGAAACAGACAAATTTAATACACTGACTATATAAATTTACTGAGGTTATATACGAAGTGATCCATTAATCCATTTCAAAAGATACTTTTTCTACTATGGAGCACATTTTAAAGAAGAGTCAGGAATAAGTAACTAGGAAACACTTTTGCTTCTGTACAAGAGCCCTTGCAGCGGTGGCTTTTCTCTTTAGTTTGAGAGATCCAAGTGCTTTAGTCCACTGCAATGAAATTAATCTTCTTCTTTCTCAATGTAAGATTTTGTACTGACACGTGCCATTTGCCTTGCCAAATAGCGATCCCTTGCTGACATGACTGTCTCTTCATTGCTCCGTTTGGCAAATTTGCTTATGTTCTCAGACGGTTTCTGTGTCTGTCCGTTCTCTTCTTTCTCTCCTTCCTCTCCAGCTTTACGTTTTGGCCCAAATAAAATTCCAGAGCTGGAGCTGCTCTTATCATCCACCTCTCTGTCTTTTCCCTTTGTGTGCTTTTCTAGATCAATCTCTCCATCTTCTTCTAAAGATGTAGGACTCCTTTCCCTCCTGTCTCTGTATTTCTTTTCATCACTACCATATTTCTCTTTTCTCTCTTTTACATGATCTTCCTTTTCTCTGTACTTCTCTGCTCTGTCCCTCTCTCTATCACTGTACCTATCTTTATCATTTCTTAATTTTTCTTTTTCTCTTTCCCTTTCTGAACTCTTCTCCTCTCTCTCCTTTGCCTTCCTCCATTCTCTATGTCCTTCTCTCTCTTTTCTTTCCTTCCCCCTTTGTTTATCATCTTGCTCTTCCTTCCTTCTGTAGTTATCCTTACTAGTACGATCCCCATATCTATGTCGCTCTTCCTTTTCCCTTTGGTGATCCTTTTCCTGGGTCCTACCTTTTCTCTCATAATCTTTTTCCCTGTATGGTTCATCATTTCCCATTCTGCCTGTTTTGCTCTCTCCCCTCTTCGGATGATTTGTTCGTGCTTTTGCGCGCAGCTCATCCTCCTCACTGGATGAGCCTGGTGACCTGGAATGCTTCCGGCTCTTGTGATGTTTAGACTCCTCTTCACTGCTCACAGAGCTGTCTCGCCTCTCCTTCTCTTTAAAATATACTTTACTATTTCTACGTCTCTTATCATCATCACTACTATCACTTCCCAAGTCAGTGTCAGCATCTGGATTATCCTCTTCCTTAGCAGAAGGCTTGAGTCTCCGTCTTTCATCTAGGCCTTTGTTTCTTTTGTTGGATTCATCGTAATAATTGTTAGATTTTTCTTCTTTTATCCTATATTTTTATGTTAAAAAAAGAAAAAAAACATTACACAGCCTGAAATTTCAGATATTTCTAGAAGCTGACTTCTGGTCAGGATCTAAGCAAGACTAAATGATGGATGCTGCTGAAAAGTCTAAGAAAGCCAACCTATCTGTGGCTCTAGTTCCAGGAGTCCAGTGCAAAGGATCTGTATAAAAAAATGTATGTCCGGTTCGTTGACAAATACAAGCAGATGAATTTATCTAAAAGAATGAGTATGGTTAAATATCTGCAGCCTCTGTTGGACAGGACAGATTCATATTCTAGTGTTAGCTCTTTGGCAAGCTATACATTTTGATTTATGTGTTTATTCCTCTCTGCATGTCAAATAATTATTTGGAGAAGCAGGTCTTATTTTTGGTGACAAGATAAGAACATAGCTTCCATTATTAGTAGGAGATTTCTTAATCCAGTATTTCTGAAGATCTCACAGTTTTGGTTAAATAGAAACTAGTATCTTTTCCACAGCTCACAGATTATTAAATACAAGAACCATGGAGGACAAATTCATAGATTTCAATTTGGCCATTAGCCAGGAAGGTTATGCTTCTTCATTCTTTTCTGACTGAAGAAAACATATGTTTAATCACACATGCCACATGCCTTTTCTTTCTTATAACATAGCTTCAGTAATAGTCTGTGGTAAATTCTCCTTATGAACCAGTGGACCATCTGGTTAGATTGAATGTTTGATGCGTTGTTGAATGTGCGGTTATTCCATGAAAACTGACTAAAAATTACACTGAAGAATTCCATAATTATGTCTTCATTTGCTTTACTAATTCAATTTATTAAAATAACAAGTCAAGAGTGGATCATTTTAAGGCCAAGAAATGTAAAGTGAGATTTTAAATTCTGAACTGTGCTCTTTTTGTATTCTATTATCCTGCCATAATAAAGAATAAAATTAAAATATACACCTGAGCTCATCTGAAAGCCTAGCTCAGAGCACTATATACAGGCACTACTTGTATTCCTTCAAATTAATTTTATATACAGTTTGTAAAAGAAACACTTTCATAATTCGCAAGATTAAGAAACTGTCATTCCAAAATGATCTCTATACAGTACAAAAACGGTATCTTCATGAAGTGGCTTTGAAAGAACTGTACGAGCAAGTGGAAAACCAGGGGGGCCAATCACTACAGCTACAAGAGATGCAACAGAAAAACTTAAATTTCACCAGTAAAAAGAAGAAACCATGAAAAGCAAAATTCATTTAACAATTGTCAGTAGCAATCTTTGCCAGACAGCCACAGAAACCAAGCAAATATTGCTCCCTAGTGAAAACGGATACAGTAGACCTGTACACTTGGAAAAATGTCCTAACTAATATTTTAAGTCTCATATGACAAACAATTATGGCCTCAAATTTCACATTCTCCACTTGAATTCAGGAAGCTGTTCTGCTTTTCTTCCAATCAGTAATTTTTACCTTTTACACCACTTTTCACTGTTATATGCAATGAAGTGACAGATCCTTGCATCAAAAGAGGTAACACAGAATGCCCATATTTCAGAAGTGTGAGCACAGTGAAATTACTCAACTTTCTGATATCTAGTTTTAAAGTCTACCAAGTGAGTTTTAATCTGAACTAATTGTTTCAAATAATTTTTGCTGCATGTAACAAGTATATCCCAGTCAACATCTTTATCTAGAGAACATCTCAACTACATAAATAATTCAGCCTCATCTGATCAGTTTGAGACTGCACATATATTAATATATTTTAAAATAGTCCTACTGGACATCTATATATTTCATTAACTTCCTTTTACCACAGAATCAACACTAAGTTTATTTGTATTTCATACATCTGTAAATGTGGACAGATCTTTTCCAGGACTTTTTTCCATCATTTCCTATGATTAAGTTTAGAGTACCTTATCTCTCTATGCCCTTTATTTTACCTTTGTTATTCACATGATTAAACTATTTAACTTAATGCAGATTGCCAAGTACTGTGTAACCCAAAATAAAAACAAGGTTAGAATAATAACAGGCAGTACTAACAGTGAGATTATCCTCCGCTACCTTTTAAAACAGCATCCCTGCTCTGCTTGCTTCTGTCTTATAGTAAAGTCTGTACAACCGACGACCAGACACTTCCCAAGTAACTCAGCTGTATGAAGTATTATGCTTGCCCTACCAGTGTTTTAGTATTTCCTGCCTTTCTGCAGGGTTCCAACGATTTTGGAATCACAAATAACCAGAAGTAACTTTGTATACAAAGCCCTTCTGGAATCACATCCTACCTGGCTTCACGGAAGCTGCATTTAGGCATCTCTTCTTCTCCAACTTTTTGATTTAAAAAATGTCTGTAAAATCCACTGAGATCCTTCTGTTTGGTCACATCCAGGCATGCTAAGGAAAAAAAAAAAAAAAAAAAAAGGTTGGAATAACTGTGTCATAAATGCTCAGACACTACTCACAGGTGGTAAAGTATCATCAAGAGCACAATTTCCAACTTAGAGGTTTTCAAAAAAAGCCCAGAGCAATCTCTCTGGAATAGATGACCTTCTGAGGGAGGTCCCTTCAAACCTGAATTATCTTATGATCCTATATGCAGAATGCTGAAAATACAGATTACAAGTCTATTAAACTGCTCGCTCTTGTTCTTTATTCTACTACCCATTCGTAGTCCTAGTCCTTCATGCCTATTTCTAGACACTTCACAGAACATCTGCAGTAAGGTGCAAAACATTGTTGGACTCCAGGCATAATATTCTTCCTTCATCAACTGACCCTTCCTCAAAAGTTAGAAGTAGTACCTCAAATAGTACTGACACACAAATTGAAGAGCTTGCTCTGTTCCTTCCATAATCTGTCAAAGGAAAAGTAACAGCCAGAATCTGATTCTGTACAGATTGCTATCTATTCCTTTTTGATATTTCAACTATTTCAAGCCTCTCAGAGAATCTAGGATAACAACACTGTAAATCACATACAAGACCATGTTTCTTTTTAAGCAGGAGTCATACTGATTCAGCATGAATCTCACCCTCCAGAGCTGCTTCTCTTCTTTCTCTTTCCTCCTCCTCAGCCCTTTCTTGCAGCTTCTTTTTATAGGCTGAAGTCACAAAGGCCTCTTTGTCAGCAAACTCTCCTCCTTCCATTTCACGCTCTTTCTGAATTTTTCTTTCCATCCTTTTTTCTTGTTCCTTCTTTCTAATCTCAGCTGCTTTGAGGATATTTTGGATGTATCTGGGCTAGAATAAATGGGGGGGAATGGTATAATGCTGAAAGACAATTAAGGTGGCTGAGAAAACATAAATTGAGATTGCTAAAAATGTAGAAGAAATTTTGCAATAGAAGAAAAAGCAACAGACACTAGTCTCACGGAGTTTGAAAGCAATCTTAAACCGTCATCCTCTTTCAAGTCACTATCATGGCATGCTTCCTTTTTACAACAAAAGAGGCTGCTGCATTCAATTAAAAAGTCAGCCTAGCTTTGATTAGGATGCATTTTGCTGAGTGAAATCAAATGTTTTTGATTTCCCACTCCTCTGACTTCTGTCTTGTAATAGTCTTCCCCTTCTATTACTGCAAGCGAGTGGGATGCTTTCTTTTATATCTGCCATAACCTGACAAGCGTTTTCAAATGAAATAGAATGAGTAATAGTGAAAATATGTCAGGATAATTCAGCAATGCTTTGAAACAAGATGTTGGGCTGTGAAAACTGGCTCACATTTCACCAATGAAAGGTAATAACTTTAGCCTTCCAGCAGTCCTCCTGTAAGCGCACTAGTGAGTGAGAACAATAGTTTATGTTCATTGGCCAAATAACAAAAGCCTTTATAATCAGAAATAGTACACTAGCAGTGCCCATTCGCTCTAATTCTACCATCCCACTGTATCCCACAGTCTCTTCAGAAATGCACAAGTATTATGTACACCTTAAATAGAGTGGGAAACACGGAGGCACTGCTGCCCTCCAGAATACCACTGGAACAGGACCTTAAAATATCCAACAAACTAACAGTTTTACCAAAATTCTTATGAATTACTATCTTATGTGACAGGATTTGAGCACAAACCTTCTATGCTCCAGTAGAGAATACGTTTGGCTTATTAAGACAAAGTTTAAGATTAAATAACCATAGTTATTCCTAGTATACATAAATAAGACAGACAGCATACATTTTCAGGTATGGACCTTTTTCTCATCTTTTCCTGATAATATTTTGGCATTATTTTCTTTCTTCCGCTGCTGCATTTCATCATAAATACTGTCATATTCATACACTGTAGCATCTTCAGCCAAAGCCTTCTGGATCTCCAATTTAGTCTAAATGAGAATAAGGGAGGAAAGGACGAAAAAAAACAGAAAAATGAAATGGTTACCATTTCACCTCCCCAAATTTAGAGTATCTTAGATTCCGATTATTATGTTTCTGGAAAATAATGATGAGCACGTGCCTCCTAATAAAGACACATATTAAAAATTTATAAAGCTAAATGAAAAACTATTTATATAGGAAGTTTAAGAAAGGAAGACATTTTATCAATCTAACAAACCTTAAAAAAAAAAAGGCAATTCCACATACATTGGCATCATTGGCAAAGCCAAATTAGAAAGCTCCTCTGCTTTGCTCACTCCAGCTGGTTATTTTTTCTGTCTCTGTGGCCCACTTCATCCTCAGTTCACACCACTGCTTGTGAGCCTGTACTGTCAACCTGCTTATTTCATAGCCCTTAACAGTGCAGATTCACCATCCATTATCCCAGCACAACTGAAGGCTCAGGAATAAAAGGACAGGAGTTGGAATTTCTTACTCTTAGCTAGAATTTCTGATAGCTTTGTCACCATAACAAAACATGTGCAGACCCACACCTCTGCTAAGCTGGCTCCCTGAAGACAAACATTCAGATATAGGTAAAACCACCAATTAGCTATGAATTCAGTAATTTCCTAGCTTGCTGTAGGCATGAAGAGTCCCTGTCACAGCTTACCTGTTTCATTGCTTGTTTTTTCAATGCTTCTTTCTGAAGACTTTCACCAACAGATGTCTGAAAGATAGAAATATTGCAGAAATAAAGTTAATAATACTGAAATAGCCCATGTTATTTTTCTAACACTAGTTTTTCTACCAACTGTTTTCTAGACAGCTATCTAAATAAAGTCTCATTTTATCAGCTAGTCCTGAAGTTCTGTATTTTTCTGAAAGCAAGAAAAACTAAAAGTTCATTCATAAGCATACAACAAATCAGCTTCTTCAATAAGCAAAACTGCAATACCTCAGCATACATACTTATTACAAAAAAGTGCTGAGTTTAAAAACATTTTTTTTTCTAACAGTATACTTCAAAATAACTTGCACATATTCTGATGCCATTTCACAAAACAAGGAATTTCCTTTCAAGAAACACTCAGAGACATGGGGAGTTCTGTGACAACTGTTTTGTCCCAAACACTTGCTTCAACCACTGCCAAAGAACCGATAGAAAAGACAAGATCACTCAACTTAGGCAAGGGTCAGTCCATTGGTGCAAGAAGTTAGCACACAGGCAAGCAAAACATCTATTTTTTTGCTGGCAGTTAAGGCCAAGACTGAAACATGCGTAAGAGAAGAGTGCTTGCAATGTGCCTACTCATTCTCAAAAACACTAAACTTCCTTTTTATTGCTACATAAGGGGGAAAAAAAAGGAAAAGGGAAAGCACTGAACTCCACCCCAAAGTTAACATAAACTGGAAGCAAATCCTCCTACCATGTTGCATATCAAAAATGTTGTTAATGCTGCTGGAAACTATGTTTGTGAACACAGAAGGATAAATATTCAATTTTTTTTTTGTATTATATTTCTATTACTCTCTGAAATAAGTAGGTGCTGTTCAGAATGTACAGTTTCTAATATGTAAATTTAGCCAGAAATAAAATAGTCATGAGCCAATATTTTTACTGACAACCATATGAAAGAACTGTATTCACAGTCAAAACCCAATAGTCAAAAGAATTTCGGTGTTTATTTTAAGTTCGATCTGTGCCATTAGTACTGTATTTTTAAAACTAAGAATGCTACTGATTTCAACAAGTACCCCAAGCACTGGTGTCTAACTTTAATTTTTCACAATTAATATGCTAGAAAATAGCAACACTAATCTTTCCCAGGGAAAAAATCCACTGCTGAAGAATGGTTTCTACTCATTCTTTAAAATTACATTTTAGTTAGTTAGTCTTTTACTTAGGGTTGAATTAGACTGCATATCTTTCTTCTGCCAACCAACAGATAATACTATTTACTAAACAGACTCACTATAAATGACAGGACTCATAGCCTTGTTTATGTAATTAGGTATCACTTAATCTTACCAAGCACACATAAGAAGGAAAAATCCTTTTCCATTTTGGAAGCTTCTCAAGTTTTGTACCTTTGGATAGAATATGCTCTATATCACATTTTTTAAAAAAAGAAAAAGATTGTGTAACCAACTATTAATAAAAATTAAAACAGAAAACCAAACAACAGGAAGCTTGGAAGCAGGAACTAGGATCTTTTGAAATCAAATAAACCTAGTACAATCTAAATTCAAACAGACCCACTGAACAGAAGAGCTCTGCATTTCATTTGGTGCTTAGAAAATAATGATGCGTCGTGACCTCTTTTTTCTTACACTGTGGAAATTTTAACAGATGTGTCAACAAAGGAAAAAAAAAAGACAAGTGCTTTTCCACAATTTTCTACATGACAGACTGTAAACAATTCAGATGTTTTTAACTAGTTCATTTCAGAAACTCAAAACATGTTCTGCCATAAACAGCAGAATTAATGAAGTTTCCTTTTAAATGGCTTTGGACGATCTGTCTCTATTTCCTTTATCATCATAGGTATCCTACCTGCTTGATTTGACAAGAGGGCAGCACTCCATGTGGTTAAAATTTGCCACTGTATTGAGCAGGCAGCTGCTCCTTCTCAAA
Source organism: Rhea pennata (assembly GCF_028389875.1). Classification (NCBI taxonomy): domain Eukaryota; kingdom Metazoa; phylum Chordata; class Aves; order Rheiformes; family Rheidae; genus Rhea; species Rhea pennata. Next base: position 5,135,632 of record NC_084682.1, read on the forward strand.
AGGGAGAAGGATTAAAAAACATATTTACACCTGTCCCTTTACCCAGATATTAATTAGGTTGCAGCTTGCTGTATTCTTGTATTCTGTGCACTTGAGTTGGACATATTCCTCTCATTTAGTTACTTAGTTGACTGCTTGACTAGGGGAAGTGATAAAGGACTGTTTGGTTTAAAACAATCTACAAGAATCCCAGTTTCAATTATCTCTTATTTTCCTGTGGCTTTCAGACTTAGTAGCTGATGTTTAGAAGTATTGTAAATACTGTAAATTTTATGTCATATGATTTCTTCTAAAAATGCTATCTAGGAAGCAGTATGATTCTCTTGGAATAAGCAATTATCTTAAATTGGCAGCAGAGCACACATCAGCGTTACACAGAAGATCCAGACTCGCTCCCAGCTCTTTTAGGGAGGAAGATGGTTCTCTGCTTCTTGTATTAAGGAAATCACTGAAGGATTCCTTTATCAGACCCTATTACAGTGGCTATGCAGAAAGCCAGATGAACAGTAAGGAATCTCCTCTCCTCTGCCACCTGCCAGAAAGCAGGGGCTCAATGAAAGAGGAAAAGAAAAACAAATTCTACAATTATATTTGCAAAATAAACTTTATTCCACCAAAATATTTGAAACACTGCTTAGAATGTTTTCCTTGTCCTACAAGAAGTAAATGTACTGATCTATAAAGATTATGCAAACACAGAAAGTAATAGACAATCTTCATTATTGTATATAAATTATAAAGAAGTCCACCTGTGATTTGTTTGTCCAGAACAGCAGTAAGTTTACAAAAAACAAATACCTTCCCTAGGTTTACGGTTGACAATTTCCTGTTGTGCTATGAGCTCTGATAGATGAGAACTTCCTGTTCTTTTGTATTGTTTCTACTTATCAACTGTCCATTTATTAAAGGCCCTACAAGCTCAGCAAACCGTCTTATACTTTGTTTCCCTGCAGTCAGGCTATTCTTTGGAAGCACAAAGCTTATAGTTTAATATTTTCTGAGTAAGAAAATGCTTTAACCCTATCCTGTGAAACTATATAGAATCCATGCAAATCCAGAAATTCTTAAAAATGAGACCTGACAGTACACCAGCCCTACAAAATCATGGAAGATAGCTTGTTCACAACTGAAAAAGTTTTAAAAAGTAACAAAAGAAATGGCCTGAAATGGCCTGATATCTACTACTGTTTTTTACTGAGCCTTCCCATTTCTTTTCTCTTACAAGTTTTCCTTCAGGGTTCTTAAGCACATGAACCACCTCCTTATTTGTATCCAGCAGGTTTACATCTCTTCTAAGTTGCTTCTTGAAATGACTTCCTTACTTTGCTCTGATACAAGCAAAGAACAGATAATCAAACTAGTAAACAAAGTTTTTCACTTATTTCTGGTAAATTCAAATCATGCTAACAACATGCAAACTATTTACAAAAAGCTCAATTTAAAGTTCAAAATCAAACATCTAAAAAGGTGACTCTGCAAAGGAGACAACTTAAAAATTTCATTTTCTTACAAGTTTATCTTGTACGCTCCCTCCACCTTCCCACTACCACAACATCCCAGCCTTTCCACATCTGCAGGTCCCTCTCACATTCACTGAAGAGCCCATCTACAATATCCCAAGTGCTATCCCATATGCACACTCTGAAACAGTCTGAATTTCCTCTGATGTCCGCAAAAACTTTCATTTGGCTTTGCTAAGAAGCAGCATGCGATGTGAGTGGCCAAGATGTAGGAATCTGCTTATCAGCTAAATGGCAGGAACAGGGTGGCTAGGCAGCCAGCCCTCTGCCTCCAGGCCTGCGGGACAGCAAGGAGGTGGGTTAAGGTCATGCTGCCTCTCCTCTCTTCAGGCCATTAGTGGGATCTTTGTTCTGCAGCTAGACATGCCTAGTCTTGTCCAATTTGCTTGAAATTAGGCAGCGTGTTCAAGATGTTACTAGGGGCAAATGTCAGAGAATGACTTGTCTAAACCTCTTTTTAGGAAACTATATCAAAAGGAGGGTAATAAATGATTGACTTGAATGTGCTTAGTTGAAAGAACAGTTGTGTTACATTTAGTCTTCTGATTTGTTAGCCATCTCATCCATTCTTGATAAAAAGCCAGTTGCTGGCTTTGGGTTTTAGCAGGAATTTCTTCTAAATTCTGCTCTAAGTTATGCAATTCCTAGGGCAGCAGATGTGACACCATTTGCAGCATAATCACAGACAGTCTTAGACCTATGACTAGTACCATTTTCAGTAATGAAGCTAGTTTCTGGAAAGTTACAGCCTTAATTCTACATGGCCTTGCCTTTTAACACTGTACTTTTGAACTCTCCACATGCCGTTTCTCAGTAGACATACTAAATAAGTTATCTTTCTTTACAGAGAAATTCATTTTAAAGTGAAATGAAATTGTTTTAATGATGCAAGGCAGATTAAATGTAGTTTGTTTTAATCCCTCACTACAACAGTCTAGTTTTAGCTGGATATGCAGAAGAGTATTTGACCAAACAGCAACAGCAGGATAATCTGGACTATTATTTGATCAGCAAGAGAAAGATGCCCAGATAGCCAATGAGTTCTCAAAAAGCAAAAACTTATATTTATGCTGAATTAGCCATCCTGAATGCTGTCTGTCATTAAAGAGAAATAGATGCTTCCAGAGCAAAATTCATCTAACTGATTTTAGATATCTACTTCAGAATGAGTTGTGCCCCAGAAGGATCAATATCTCTATTGACCCTGAGCAGGAGTTCAGGGTACTCGACTGTAGATGTCTACATAATTTTATATGTATGGATGTCACCCAGAGTTTGTGGACCTACATGGCTAAGTCTCAGAAAGGCTGAGACATGACTTTGTTCAGACCATTTCACTCTTCTCGTGTGGTGTACTGAATCTCGTGTTATCTTCAGGCTCATGTCAAGATACTTGGATTTGTGACATTTTGGTATCAAAATGTGATCTTAAAATGAGCAAGTTTTAGTTAAACCTACTTACATTCTCATATATATATATATATATATATATATATATATATATATATATATATACACACACACACACACACATATTCAGCAACAGTTCATTAGGGCTTACTCACCTGTAAACTTGTATTATCATACTATAAGGCTACATATGGAAAATTACTAAACATAAATGAGACTCAAGCCTTCATTAAAAGAAAGCCAGACAACAGATTCATCTCATTTCATATGCAATCCTAGCCATGGCCACTAACAGAAGAGAAATAATGTGAAAAACAGGTCATGTGAATAATTAGCTTTCCTCAGCACACCCTCACAGCTTCCAGTAAACAGAAGTTTAGGGACTTCCTGAACTGGAGGACACACCTGGATCATTGTTTGACACCAAGATGCATCCCTTAATTTGGCTAATGACTTTCTGAATCCATCTACATTTTCGGACACACCACAGCATCCTGTGGCAATGAGTTCCACAATTTAATTATACATTGTGTGGGAGAAAAAAAAAATCCCAAACCAACCAAACAAAAAACCATCAAAACCCCTTCCTTTTGTTTAGATTAAACCAGTTACTTGGTTATTCCATAATACATCCTAACACTCATATTTTGAATGATAAAACTGGTAAACTGCAAAATCACTTTACCTTCTCTAAATCTTTCATGCTTTTATACACTTCAGTTATTTCTCTCCACTTTCTTTTCCTCAGTAATCTTTTCTAAGAGCCTCCTAGTCTATCTAGTTTTATTCTGTCTGAAAACTTGCATAAACTCTGGCCATAATCATTACTCATTAGCTCTCCTTTTTTTTTCTTCTTCTTCTTAAGCCATGCTTTATCTTTTTTGAAAGTGAACAGAAGAAGCTGCAAGCAAAAACAAAGATCTGAGTCTGCAATAGCATATAGTTTTCTCCTTGTTTTCCAGTGTCTTTTTTTTTTTTAAAAAAAAAACACATTTTCTTAAACACTCCATTTATCTTTTGGATGGTCACTAAAAACTAAGCTGATACATCTACCAAACTATCCACATCGACTCCAACACATCTTTCCAGAATTTAGCACCTATCATGCTGTGTGCACAGTTAACTCTTCATCTGCACATTACATCCCGTAGCAATGAATCAATTTTGAAAGACTGCCATGCAAGGTACAGGAATATATGTTGGATAGTTCTGGTAAAATAAAGAAACGGAAATCTTACCTGCTGTAATATGAGTCTCAATTTACCCAGAGCTATTTCAACTAAATTCCAGTTAAACAACAGAATATGAAACAGCACAATAGTAATACTGACAAACTGTCTCTGAAAAGGCAATACATAGAAAAAAAAGGGGGGGAGGATAATTTCTTTGACGAAAGTGGAGAGATCACAAATGAGAATAAGCCAGAATGGGAACTTATTTCTAACATCTCATTATTTGTTGCTGTAGTATATATTCCCTGTAATAGGCTTTCCTAGGGGTAACAACTCCCCCAAAATATTTTAACAAAGTAACAATTACTTCTCACTATGAAGGCAAAAAAAAAAAACCCCAGAATTATTTGGGTTAGAAATAACTGGAATTGCATTGTTTACTTTTTCCCAGGCAAAATGGTATTTCAAGAAAATTGCCATCCCAGACGTTTAGCTTGCTGTTAACTAACCTAAAGATCATCTTCACCAGTCACTAGCATTCACTGATGTCCTCAGCCACAGCAGACAGAATTTTTATAAAAACACACACCTTTCAAATTCCTTCAGCAAGCGTAGAGGCAGTATCTTAACGAAATATGCATAGTAACATTAAAAAAAAAAGAGCAGAAGTTTGGTATCTAATACATAATCACAGACCAAGTCAGGTGTGTAGATTTCCCAGCACAAACTTTATTAGAGTTCAGTTAAAAATACAATCTCCAGACATTTGAGATGTAGTTCTGACAGATAAGGTAGCAGACAGGAAATGAAACCCCTCCCAAATGCTACTCCTTATCTCGAAAAGCTCTGAAATTATTATTGAACTAATAAAGTAATTTTGCCTTTTTTTAAAGTGATCTCATGTGATAAAGGCAGTTAGGAGATTATTACTTTTTGCTGTGTATGTACCATATTGATGCGCATGGCAACTTCCAAGAGTCTTTAGAGTAGATACTGATAGTGAATGTGTCAGCCTTCACAAATCCTTTGGAAGGAAGAAACCTTAATCTGCTAAGCTAAAAGTTAGTTTATAGCATCATATTATAATTCATTATTTTGCTTTCATGTTTAAATATTAACAATGAAACTACAGAAACATTTACACTATGTATTTCTCTGAAGCTTTAGAAAACACCATTCTCCATTAGTGTCACCAGCATGTATTGAAAGTATTTTGGGTAACAGCTAATCAGTTGAAGAGTATAATGCAAATCATCTAGTGTTTCAAAGAGTAAGGGTCTTTTTCCACATACCAAAATCAAACCCCAGAATATTCTGCTGTGGTAGAGCTTCATAATGATGCTTTATCATGATTTTGTTTTTATCCTCTCATTGCATGTGAAAGGACACACTTCCAGATAACAAGTGCATCTAGCAGCAGAGGGACAGAAAAACCTGTTTTGCTATATGCTTGCTGTGTAGCCTTAAGCAAAGCATTTAGGGCCAGATCTCAGAAAGAGACCCATTAACTCAAGCCCTTAAATTTCAAATGGATCCAGAACTATAATTTGAAAATATGCAATCCAATTGATAACTCTGGAAGCATCTCAGGTTTACAGCTTTCTAAGTTTTCAATCTGCAGGTACCTCAGTTACCCAGTGTTTTTCTGCATGCCTGACAACGATGAGAAGTTCAGTTCTTAATACATGCTTAACTCCACCAGGATTCAGACTGGATATCCCTCTTGCTCAGGTCCCCAAAGCCAACTTGATAAATTCACAGCATGTCAAACAGGTTAAATTCTGCACAAAATATCAACAAATTCTATACAAAGGAATCCCTGCTGTTGGCCATCGTGATGATTGTGCTTTTCATCACAGCAATAGAAGAGCTAGGTGATAACTACTCTGCCCAGCATGTAAGAGACTTGGACCCAGGTGTTCCCTTTGCCTGCAAGAATTCAAATTCACACCTCTTACCTCCCAGGAGAGTGCCCTGGGCTACAGGGTATTTTACAAGGGCATTCCTGCTTCTTGCTAACAATGGCTTCCTAGCCATTCTATTTTTCTGGAAAGAAGTCAAAATTCATTGGTCCAAAGACAAAATGCAAAAATGGAAAAAAAGCAAGACTCTCCCATACTTGGGAAGGGTCCAGTCCTACCTCATGGATTTCTTACACATCTTAAGAATAATTTAGTATTTAATGGCAATAGACTACTTCAAGCTTGTGCTTAGAATTTGAAACATGTGGGTTCAGTCCCTCAATGTAGAAAAGAACACCAAATCCCAAACCGCCAAAGACAAGGAAAATTCTCCCGCCACTGAGTGCAGTGGATCCACTACTATCTCTGTTAGCTGTGTTTAAAGGAAAGCCTCTCTTTTGAGTCATGGGGCCAACTATGAGCTCAAATGAGGCATTTCCCGACAGTTCTGAGCGCACTGGCTAAGTGAGGAAAGAGAAGCGACTTAAACACTGACATCCTGTGTGCTTCCTGTAAGCTGCACTGAGGCAGCTTCATGTTCAGTGTACAGGGTCAGTCAATATTACTAGGAAGCACCTCACTCTCTCACCATACATCATATAAAGGGAGTTCAGACACCTTCAGCAGCATTCTGGACTCTACTGTGGAACCTGGCATACAAATGACCCATGCTTTCTGCAAAATATAGTTAAGAGCAACTACTTCTCACAGAAGCTGAGGTAACACACTAAAAAACTATGTTGATAATGGGAGTGAGAGACTGGCAGATTATTTGACACCTTACTAGCATTGTTTTTTAAACCACACACAAGATAACGCATAAGTGCATTCAGTAACACTCTTTAAAGTAAAAATAGCATTTATCTAACAAAGGTTATAAAAATATTAGTATTTTAAATGTTAACATCTTAAAAGGTTAAAATTCCAGACTATAAGCATATGTTAACTTTATTTTCAGAGAAGAGGGTGGGGTTGGTGAAAAAGTTTAATGTGCGCACAATGACTTTATGATTAAATTAACACCAGTAATTCCTGACGGATAAAAACCAGAATATAGTAACCATAGGTTCAAAAACATAATAGTTTGTGAAAAATAGTAATATTGGTTCTCCATCTATGTGGCAAGTTCATCTCTACAGTTCTGAGTTTCTACTCTTTACCTGTAAACTATGAAGCTATTTAAATTGTTTGGTTATACAAGTTGAAACACAGTCTATTTTAGAAGCTGGGTATGTGTAAAGGTAAACAAATCAGCCTTATATACCAAGCCAGTTCTTGAATGTTCCTCATGCTAACAGCAGTACATACAGAACTGTAATTTTTATGGTGTACAGCACCCTCTACAGGGGCAGGTAGAAATTTTTTATTCTGAAGGTAGTATTAAAAAAAGATTAAGGAAACTAAGGAAAGGGACACTATCAACATCATGTAATATAATCACACATCATACAATATTAATAAACTTTGTGATCATAAAAAGGCTGTATATTCTCTGACCTAATAACACATTTCAAGTATCACGAAAATTACAAGCAACATTCACTACTTGCCTGTTTTTTGAGGGAAGGGTGGCTTTTGGGGGGGGGGGCTTCCCCCCCTCCTTTTCTTCTTTAAAACTTTTGACTTGTTCAGCTTGGACAGTAAACTCCACTGAAGTTACTTTTGCTTTTGTTGAAAGTAAGTCCCCACTTAATAAATCAGTATTGCCAAATTTGGGTGGAAAGATCAATATTAAAACACACTTATAAAGTGTAGGTGTTAAAATCAACAGTTAACCACTACTGGTGTTTCTATTTGTAGACATGTTTACCTGTGACAAACCTAAACAATTTCTTTATGAGCGAGATGTTGCTAACACTTGCAAAGAAATGGCCACAAATGTGTAATTACCTTTGGGAAAAGCTGACAGAAAGTAACTAAGCATCAAGTTATCACTTCCATTTAACCTGAACTAAAGAAAACATAGATCATATTTCACAATCACAATCAAAATGATGATGCATATCTTCATAATGTTGCTGTAATCTGATGCTAGCATTAGGATTGTAAATAAATTGTAATAAATAAAATACTTTCAAGAATATGGGGCAAATTTCAGAAGAAAATTGATTAACTGACCTCTTCATCAGAGTCATCTGCAAACACTGAGAGTTTCTTCGTAGCAAGATTTTTCTGCTGCATTTTTTGGGGCAAAATAAGTCCATATCTGGGAAAAAGATTAAAGATTGCCTTTAATAGTATTCACAACAAAAAATACAGTGTGTTCTAAAACAAAAATCCACTATTCACAATTTTAGAAACAAGAGATCAGCATCAACACAATGCTATCAAATATAGTCCTGACCAGTATTTGTAGCAGCACACTCAACTTTGCCACATACTTGTCAGCTTCTCTCAATGTTATTGCTGTTTTTTCTATGCAAAAGTTTCTGAATGCTACCATCTAAATTTGGTGGCAACACCCTCTCATCCTTAGTTTTTTAAATAATGCCTTTTCCTCTCACAGAGAGAGGAGAAATGACTACTCTTTAACCTAGTCTTAGCCTACAGGACATACTCCTCTGTAATTAAGTTTGCCTCTGCTGTAAATAGTTCACATACTTACCACGAGACTGTAAATCACCAATACACAGATACAGCTCTGGTAAAAAAACTTACAGTCAGCTTATGTCATACATAGAAATCAAATAACTACACATGCAGGACCCTTGGGCTGACACACCTAACATCTGTGGCATTTTCAGTAATCACCAGTTTTGCCTTCAAGAATTTCTCTTCCATCAGCCTCTCCCTGAGCTCATTTAGCTTCCTGTATCTACAGCATTGTGGAGGTCTCCAGCTTATCTCCACACTCTGTGAAGAACTATTTCCTTTCATATGCTTTCAGCCTGCCCCCACTAGCTTTATTTGCTCCTGCTGTGCAGACAGCAGGCCAAACTGCGCTCCTGCCACACCAGCATCATGTCAGTCCCAAGTATTCTGCAGATTTGGATTGTACCAGCTACAAAGCACTCTGCATGGGACTCCTAAGAGACTGCTGCTTCTTAAGAGTGAAAACTCCCCTGTATTAGAACAACAGTAGCCATCACTGCTTTTTCATTTGTATTCTTGTTTTTTGTTTTTATTCTTTTAAAGTAAACATAGCTTTAAATTCAGACCACTACAGATAACAAGGCTACAGGGTAAACCCATCCTGCTCTGGTCCAAAGGACAGCCCCAGCTTAACAGCAGCACTGTACTAACTCTGGAAAACTAAACACTTCTGCCACGTTTACAAAACAACTGTAAGAAACAGCAGGCACGGAACTGAAGCCCCAGGCCCGCAAAGACGCGGCAGCCGATGGAAGGGAGCTCAGGGGGCCAACCGGCTACCGAGGCCTGCTGCTCCCGAGGGCTCCGAGCGCAAATGAAGCCGCTTAAGCGATTTCCTTGCCGGGCCGGGTCCTCGGTCCTCCTGCCCCTCGAGTGCCCGGACAACCACCAGCTCCCCAGCTGGAAAAGCCTCAGGCGCCGGCCCCGCGTGACAGGCCCCTTACACGGCGGGCGGGCGGGCCGGCCCGGGCGGGGGGCTCTGCCAGGCCCGGGGGCCCGAGGCAGGGCCCCGTCTGCGCCCGCCCTGAGCGCCGAGCGGCGGCCCCCGCCCCCCCCCCCCAGCTGCTGCCCCGCGCAGCAGGGCCCGCCCAGCCCCGAGGCCCCGAGGCGGCCCCGCAGCCCCAGCGCCGCCCTCACTCACTGCTTGCTCGGCGCCGCCATCTTGTCCCGGCACCCGCCGCCGCCGCGGGGTGGAGCCGCCTGCCGTTCCGCGGCCGCAGATTCCCCTCAGCCGAGGCGCCCCTTTCCCCGCCCGCCCCGGGCGCTCGGGCAGCCGCCTGCCCCCGCCTCTCCCCAGCGCGGAAGCAGCGAGAGGGCGGATGGAGGGGGGGGGAGGGGTGCTAGAGCCTGGGGACGTTTTTTTAACGGCTCATCGGCGAGTGACGAAAGTGCTGATGGGGGGGAGCAGGCGCCCCGAGCGCCGGGGCCGCCGGGGGCTGGGGCAGGCCCCCCCCTGCCCCGCCCAGGCCGCCATTGCCAGGTGGGAGGGGAGAAGAGGCTTAGAAATCAACCCGCCGCCATCAGCTATAAAATACCTGGTCGACGTCCCCTGTTGCTGACTAAATAAAGAAAGAGGTGTTTCATTTCCCAAAATTTTATTAAAAAAGTGATTCTGCCAAAAGAAACGTTATTGCAAAGATGAAATCTTGCTGCAGACAGCGAACTTGGCTGTAATCTCAAGCTTTATTCCAATAAGAAAGCTCTTTTTAGTATATTAAAAGTGTAGGGCTTTTCTGCATCTCATTTAGAAGTTTTTTTAATGTTGATTAACAACCTTTATTTAAAAATATTCCTAAAAAAATAAGGAGAGTGAATCTTGAAAGGTTTTGCTGTATCATTTATGAACCTTGCTGCTTGGTAGACATAAACTGTTTTTCCTTACTTCTCTCTTTTCTCATCAGAATTAAAAAAATAATTTTTTTAAAAACTTTTAAAGCTTAGTAGATATATCTATACTAGCAAAATTGTTCCCTTTAATATTTTAGAAAGTTTTCTTTAAAATTCCTAACAGGCTTCCTACCTACCATCTTAACAAAAATATTTAGTAGCAATGCAGAACAAATGTAAAACAACAGTTAATTTAATGAAAAATATTAACTATCAGAATCACTAGAGTTATATGAGAAAATGAATGATTTAACTTTAGAATTTGGTATCACAGTGGCTGAAGATGGAGCTTTGGTGTCATGAAGGCACTTTGTGAGCGCTACCAGTGACAAGCAGGTGCCTACCCAGTCATACAGGTATTCAGTCAGAACAGAGCCATGCTTCCACACGTCTGCTCTAGGTATACCTGAAACAAAGAAGAGCTATAACTGCAAAAGTCAAAGTCAAAATTGTGACCAGTGATTCTACCATACTAAGCAGAGAAGATCATCCCTAAGAGTGGAACTATGCGCAAGTCCCTAGTGCAGGGCAGCGCAGTCTGAAGTACGCAGAACAGATTGCTCATCAAAAGAACCATCACTCTTAATATGTTATCTATAGGTTTACAGTGAGGTCACCTTTTTTATAGATCTCAAAGCTGATCTGTTCCCCTTTTCTTAAGGCAATGAATTTTGGTAGTAAATTTAAGGGATTGACCTTTATTGACTGAAAAAGAGTGCAAACATTTAGGATTATCTGTGATTCAATCTATTGAGAAGCCCAAGTTAGTTTCTGAAACAAGCACCTTAAAAGCATTCAGTTGAATGCTGAATCAGTTTCATTGATGAGCTATGTCTGGTAACCCCACAAAGTTCAGGATATTTACCGGTGATACAGTCCAGCAGCACTTCTGCTTGAACTTGTGCAGGTGCAGCGGTTGGATCAAAGTAGTAAATCTTCTGAATCAAATTGTCATCAAGTTTCTGCAATGCAGAGAACAGAGTCAGGTGGTGGTGAAAAATTTAAGAGCATTACAGAATTGAAGATGGCTAAGTCAAGCATATAGGATATCTGTAGGTAGAACTTCTAGAAAAGATAAATAGAAGAAATGGGAGATTGAAAGGATAAGGTCTGCAAGGATGGAAAAATACGTAGTATTCATTTATGCTTAATTTAGAAGGATATCCCTCCAATGTTTAGAAATTGACTACAAATCATATTCTTCATTTTGCATTTAGGCAGATATGGAATAACTATAGACTTATGTCTGTTATATGGATATTTTTACCATATATAACAGCTCCTTAACACTGTGTCTCAATGGATGTAATCTCTCCAAATTCTGTTGTCCAATTCTTTTCTATCAACAACTGTATTTACAATGCAGTTTTTTAAGTGACTTTATCTGGTCATTACTTATGCATGAACATACCTACAGTGTTCACTTGCCTATTCTCCACTTAAAAAAAAAAAATCTGGTTTATTAAACTGGCCACCCCTTTTTGTGTGACATGCATCAAATTATTTCACTGCCTATCCACCCTTGGCAAATTCCATTTTATCTTCTTGGGGGCAGAAGAACAGAAAAAATGCCTCAACACTTCAAATTCTCACCAGTATACACTGACTCCAGTTCTCAATCTTCTCCTTCCAGTTTGGATAGAAAAGCAACAGCACGGCCTTTACTATGTTATGTACCAGAGTTGGAGGTTCTACATAGCTCTTTATTTCAGCAAAGTCCTCAGCTTTAAGTTTCTGGACACACTCACGCAGGTCCTGCAGCATGAACCGGTGGAAAAGAATCCCTGTATGCCTCAAACTTGCTGCATGTTCTGCCTCTGGAATCACAAGCCAACCTTTCAAGAAACTGCTAATAAACATCTGCTACTCAAGACATGCTACTGACTGAAAGGCTCTGCCCTTTTTATGATTAACTCTTTCTCTTATTAACTAAGTGGCTGTTTTTCACACAGCCCAAGTATTCTGTGAATCATTTCAAAATGCAGATGTGCTTGAGAAGACTAAACTCACTGTAACTTAAGTGTGATGTGTTGAGAACACAGAATATTCCAAGGGAATTGCACAGGGGCCATAAGTGTTATCAGACCCACTGTGTCCCCAGGAAAACTGGAGTCACCAAGGAAGTAATTAATACAGCCTCCCACAGTGCAAGTAATACAGCTCTGCTGGGAGAGACTCATTCTGGTTGCACAGTCCAGACAAACAGAAAAGATAAATGGTATCAAGATCTAACCCTGGTTTGGAAACCTGACACGCACATCCTGGCACAGCAAGCAGGTTTCGCACTGTGTCAGACAAAGGCCTAAGGAATGAGCAAGGGTCTTGAGACCATGAAGGGTTCAGGGATGCAGGTAATTCTGGAGCTGTGACAGTCAAATTCTTTTGATTTTACTTGGACAGTTCTGAGGAGGAAATGCGAGATACCCAAAGGCAGTAAAACACCTTGTGAACCTAAGCCACAGTTTAGACATTCTGCTTAACTGTACTCTGCTAAGTACTTAGGCTTGCTCAGTAGATTGTATGTACCAAAGGTTTATATTTGTCTTTTCACACTTGTATGAATGATATTGCAAGTGTAGTATTACTGAGAAACCTAATTTCATCCCCACAAAAAAAAAAAGGAGTTTGGCTCTGTATGCACAATACCTAGTACATAGACTGGTTCTGTTTCCCCTGAAGACATCTTCAATATCTCAGAGCAGGCAGCTTGGACCATCTTTAGCATTTTTTGCAGGTCTTTATGTTCATGAGGTGGTAATTCCTGGTGATGTCCCATACTTAGATCTAATACTCCAAGAGCATGTCCTGATAGATCACGGAGAGGTATTGCAAAGTGGTGTTCCCCACAGACATAAGTACCAATGACCTGTGAACTGTCTGTGCATTTAAACAGGTAATCTCTAAAATGAAAGTAAAGAGAAAAATATGTCCTACATTTTGTAATTCCAGTCTTTTTGGTACTTATGTAGCACATTTTAGTAGGAAGCCATTCATCTCTTGTTGAGACAAGGGTATTTATATTACTAAATCAGTTGCTTATTGTAGCTTAACTTTGAACAGATTTAAGTGTCATTCAGGCCACATAAAGAGAGGTGAAAATAGCATTTTGGAGCACAATACTGCTTAACTCAGGCAATTGTTAAAAATCATAAGAGTTTAACAAACACATATTAAGTTGTAGTCTTGCTTTAAAAACAGCTTCCTGTTTGTAACCATGTTGACATTTGTTCTATAGAATTTTGTAAGAAGTAAAAACATCTGCTCTAACAGCAAATGACTGTTAACCAAGCTTGACAACAAGGAGGATGTGTTTAAAGACAAGTCTGTGAGGTTCTTGGCAGTTGAAGGAAAAAGATAGTTGAAGGAAATGAGACTAATATAGCCAGGAAAAAAGACAGATTAAAGAGCAAAATGCTACAGTATAGGCTCTGATCTTGCAGACCTTTCACAACAGGCATAGAGCTTGCTTGGCAGCTCATCAGGTAAGCACTATATTAGAATCTAAGTTTTTACAGTCCTAACCTCAAAGAAAATGTACATCACCACCTCATAAGTCAGTATCACATGCATACACACACCAGATGCCATGGTGGTAAGAGAGCTATAGGCAGATACCCTTGTAGGCTTGCATTCCCATGGGCTTTATGTAATGTGTATTGTGCCTGATACAGGCTATAATCTAGGACCAGAAGTAACAGGTTAGTTTGCAGGTGCAGTACCCACCTTAAAAGGTTCTCTTTTCTGAGGAGAAGAACTGGAGAGGTATGAATTTCTCTTTGCCCTGAATGATCTGTAGTAATCACCTTCCGCAGAGCATAGTCATATGTCTGTTAGAGAGACAGGAGGTTTAGCTTCATCTCTGAAAGGAACAGCAATTCTGAAGCTTGGAGAGAGAGAAAGCTTTATTTCTCAGAGGAAAGCTCCCACTTATATTCAAATGCAATGGGATGGTTTAAAGATATCTTCCAACAATGTCTGGTTTTATTCCCAAAGTATATTGCTCAAGATTCATGAAAAATGTGCCCTGGACCTCCCTCAGCCAGACTATTTAATCTGTTCCCAGGCTGAGGAACAGCCACAGGTCAGGGAAGAGGTTTCCTATGGACCCTTCTTTTTCATATCCTTTTACAGACCTCTTTCTCATGTCATGTTCATTTTAGCATACCTTGATATATGAAAAGGACAGAGGGGAGCAAAAGGCCTGGCTATCAGGCAGCTAACAAAGGGACAGAGCAAAGCCTAGAATGACAACAGAATGCTGCCAACACAAATCCTGCTTATCAGAGGAAGCAGATGAATTATGGTTGCAGAAGATGTCATAAAGACTTTTCAGTGACACAGGATCAGTCCTAAATAATCCATACACTTGCTTTTTGTCTTAACTCACTTTTATGTGAACTGACAAGCTTCCCAGGGCCCAAGTGCCTGCTGAATAACTGGAATATGATCTGCAGGGATGTGGGCTGCCCTTACAAGCTAACTGGGAGCAGCTACTTCTGGAGTTGTATTTACATCTTGTTTGCTAACATTAAGAGCTAGGATGTTAATTATCTTCTTTATTCTATGCCTTTTTGGCACACGTAGAATCTCCACAAAGTTTCCTTTGTGGAGGGCCAAATTAGCAGAGCTTTAGCAGGGAGTTGCAATGCTGGTAAGCCAGTTGCTGGATGTACTTCTGCGTAGGTGTGCGGTTTTGCTTTGTTCACTTTTATGCAGCCATAAACACTAAAGCAGAAGAATATTCCCTTTTCCCACGGAGAAATGGCTACTGTAGGAGTAGTGCTGAGATGTTTTAAATGGGAGGAGGACAAGAATGAAGAGTAGTCTTCTTTAAAGAGGGAACCTTCTCTCTCTATTTGTACTGCCCCTTTGATGCATAAGCAGGCACAAAAACCTCATATAGGTTTCTGTTTTGATGAAAAAGCTGCTAGGAAATGATAGGCAGCTAGAAATGCCAAAGTAGCTCCATCAGCCCCAGCCCTCCCTTTTCACTGCGCTACCCTGCATACCTTATCTTGGCCAGGCTCCATCAGATACGTAATAACAGTGTGGATGTTGGGTGCTCTTGGATACAACCAGTCCAGAGCAGTGAGCGTCACTTGCAGAATATTTTCCAGTGCGCAGACATGGTGGTAGGCTTTGCTGAATGTATGAGAAACTCCCTGTGAAAGTAGAATACTCCAAATGAGCCAGACATTTCCATATGACTTGGGGATTAAGCTGGGGAAATGTTCAGGCAGCAAAATGAAGTAAAATGGTTGTAACAAGTTACTTAAATCAGAACTTGTAATGCTAAAAAGCTACAATGAAATGTCCCATATCAAATAAGGCTCCGAGGCTGTAGAGCACCCTCGTCACAGCCAAATCTTAAACTAGACAAAGTTGTTTTTTAGCGGAAAGAACCAATTTTTTGCTAATGTTGGCTTACTGCGCTCCCTGCTGTTCAGATGATGCATACACAATGAGGCTGATTCTAAAGAGAGTTCTAGCATTCTAAAGAAATCCGAACAGCCATTGTTTATAATTAATCCACCATGTAAAAAGTGAAATTTCATGACACTTTACGGAAACAAACACAAATATTAGGTCCAGGGTAAATTAATGCTACTTTCTTTGGGCTTTGCACAAATCTGCAGTTAATTTACTAGTCAAATCTGCAGGAGAAGCTTAAATAAACTACTGAGAAGGTGAAATCTGATATTCAATTACAGGTAAAGTGGTAATAAGCAAGATACTAATAAGGTGTTCTGCACATACCAGTTTCACCACAAACAGTAAAAAGGGATTCCATTCTGAGATGTACATCTTCATCTACTCAGAGCAAGCCTGTAAAATTCACATGGTCCTCACCCAGTTTTTTGAAGAGTAGTCTATGAAATGCCTTCTCATGGTGCTTACCTGATAGAAACTGATCTCATGGGTCAGAAAGATGGTTTTCTCACACTTGTCCCGAAGTGTATCAAGTCCTAGAATTCCAAAGACTCTCCAGCGAGCATCTTGCAACGGCAGTACCAGGAATGAACCTCTTCTCTCCTCAGCTGGGCGGTCATAGTTCCAGAAGTGGATGTTTCCATGGAGCTGAACTTTTGGAACATGGATTGGCTTCCCCTCTTCAACAGCTAAAAAGCTAAAAAAAATAGCTTATGAGGAGCTTTGTAAAAGTAGTGGAAAATATTTAGCAAAATAAAAAGACAGCTTTGAACTCTTCTTCATTAGGCATCAGAGAAGGAAGGTGTTAGCTCCTTACTCTAACCACACTTAGAAATACTGCATTTACTACTTGCATCTCAAAGTCAGTGGCAATAAATAAGGCTCTTTTCATCCTCAAGTCATTGTAAAAACATCAGCTAATGAGTGTAATGAAAAGGAATTCAGAAGTGAGAGCAGAGGCAAGATTTAAAGAAAGAGATAAATGTGTCTAACTTATGGAAACAAGAAGTAAAGAGGCAGAAAAGCTGTTTACACTGTAAATATTAGGGAAGAAAAGGCATTGTTCTCAAAAAATATCCAGTGGATATAAAATGCTGTAATGGAATTAATTTTAAAGGAGGAAAAAGGAAGGGTGAATATAATAGACATTAGCTAAAGGATGAGACTTATTAGACTGTGAGCTAATCTCCCTAAGGAAAGGAGTGAAATCCCACACAGAGCAGTTATAAGTAGACCGTGTAAATTATAATAACATATATGATAATGAATCATTCCACAGTGGGCCCCGAGGGAAGTTCTTCTGTGGAGTACCCTGTCAACCTGCATTTCTAGCACACCCCAAACCACTGCCTGGTACCCTTACATTCCACATATTTTTTGAGAAAAAGGAACCATTCTCTGCAGCTTTCCTTACCTTACTCCATCTACATCTCTGTAAAGTATCTGATTTAGGACATACGGAGCATCATCTGCAGTACATGCTACACAGCGTAGGAGAATCCGTCCTCGCTCTGGTGAGACCTGGTTCTCTTCCAAAAGGGCAATATATGCACTGATCCTCTTGTTATCCCCATGGGCTTCCGCATCCTAGCAACCAGATGTTTCCCATTACATTATGTACATTAGCCATTGGCCATTACTCTTATTTCATGCACTTATCACTTGTCTCATTTATGCTGATCTGCTGTTCTAGGTCACTGATTTTATATGTCATGCACCAACTGCATGACATATGTATGTTTATGCTGTGATTGCATCTGACCTGAATACTCCATTACAAGCAAAAACACCACATATTTTGATTGACAGGGAGAACGGATTTCATTTTTGCTACTGCTAGCAGAGGCTAGTTCACCTAAAAATAATTTATAATTATAATCTGTGCCTAAGCAAAACTCCTATTGATTTAATCTCCAATGGGATATTCTTCTGGAACAACAGACAAGCAAGTGCCAGAGTTGTTGCCTTTCCAGATCTGGACAATATTATAAAAATGCTTCAATAACTACATTACAGAAAAGGGAGAGAAGTTTTGCTCTGAAGGGGGCTTTAATGGTCAGGACAAATATCTGAAGTTGCATCTGGAAGTAAAAAATGAAACTATTCCCACTACAACTTATTCATCTTTGTCACAGACTAAATCTGTTGCATTTCCTCTCAGAAGCTCTAAAGCTAAAATTGTGGATTTTGACATTTGACACTAATCAGGTCTCCAAAATGTGAGACAGCAAGTATTCATGAAAGGTATTCTTTGTTGGCAAAGCATGGATAAGAATTCCTGTGTCTCAAATCTGACTTGTGATTCTTTCTGTGGATAACCACTGGCTCTCCTGAGCCTGAGCTAAGCTCAGAAAAGCACAAGGAAATCCAGCCTTAGACCAATTTCTCATGGTATCTGAGAGTTCCACTCAAATGCAACAGGGTCTGAAGACAGTGTCACTATCCATAACTGAAAACACTCTCATGCTTCCTGGGGTACATACCTGGGAGAGGACCTTAAACACTGCTTTGTAAACTGGTTCCATGCTTGCTCCACTGGTCTCAGCTGCTTGTTCGATACTATGCAGCCATTTCCTCCTCGCCAAGCGTCGCAGGTGCTCCACGTGACTTCGTTCCACACTGGTGGTCAGAAACTCCACCAAGTTATCAATGACTTCATCCTCATCTCCAGTTAACTCAGAAACCACCAATTCAAGGTAAGTCTGGAATGTCTGTGGGGACAGTTTCCCCATTCTGCTTGGCTGTGGGTAATGTGAGCAAAGGTGTTTCTTTGCTAGTAGAAGAAACAGAAAATAAGACAAGGACAATCTATGTAATCTCTATACAATCTATAATATATTTTGCTTTTCCCCTAAACTGGCTTCAGGTGGAATGCTCCAGACCCTCATTCTGGTTTTCTTCCAGCTATTCCCTGAACTTAAATTGTCATCATGACAGGTAATCTCCAGTTTCAAGGCTGGATGTACCTTTTCCTCTAAGTGCCTCCAGCCTCATACTCTGAGAAAGAAACCTGCAAATTGCTCCTGAGCCCCTTTTACACCTCTGCAAGATACCTAAACAATAAAGATCAACAGAAAATGGGACAGGTGCCTGGAGATATGAAAAATCAGAGGCACCTTTTCAGTAGAACCAAACTTCATGGACATTTGAGGGGCTGGTGGGACTGGGATGCAGGTAGAAATGCTTCAATATTAGCCAAAATCTTACAGCAAAACTACTAACCATTCCCATTAAAAATGTGAATGTCAGAGTCTACAGATGATTTCACAAACCATTCTTATTCCTGAATTTTCCATTATATACAAAATTTGCAGAAATTATATTTTTCTTTTGAAGCCTTCCAAAGTAACCATCATTCTTAATTACGCTGCTTTGGGTGCCTGTGATGAATTATTTGTACTGTGCTAAATCTCATAAATGAAGATCAAAGAAAATGAAAGCCTCATTGAGGACATGCAACAGATGGGACAATAATGTTTGAGAATCACCTGGAGATATGCATGTGGAGCAAAAAGAACAAGAACACCTGAATAAGAGCTAGCAAAAGTGGCTGGGTTTAGAAGATTGAATTTGTTTGAAAAATATCTAAAGCATCACAGAGTCTGTTAACTCCCAGGGGAATGAAGGAGTAAGGATCACTGCATGGAGGCTACTCTTTCTCATTGGCAAAAGCCAGAGGTGTGGAGCCATGCTCCAATCCTGTTTTTCATATCCTAGGGAATGAAGCTGACCTGGCCCAAATACGGGCAAATAAGTTGCAGGAGAAAGGGTTGGCAGAGTTTCCTTTTCCCTTGGAGAAAGGAGGAATGCAACAAGGATCTAATTGTGATGATCAAGAATTGCTTTCGTGTATCTACTGTATCTACTCAATTCTACTAGTTCACAAACTTCCAGTTTTCCCAGAAGTCCTGAAGACAAATAAGGCTCTTCCTAGTTTTGGAATCCTAAAAGGCTGAGCATGAAAACGTACATTCACTGGATCAGTTTCCATTCAGTTACTACTTAAATCAGAAGCCAGTCTAACAGGAGATTTTCTGAATTGTTTGCCCCCATAACAGTTTTTATAAGATCTGATTATGTTCCTTCCTTTGCTGTAGATCTTGGACTCATGGGGGTGCTCTTGTACAGTCTTTGGAAGTTGCAGGTCAGCTTCCTGGCTTTGGAAATCTGGGATTCACCAAGTACTCTGCCTATAGCTGTGCTTGCCTGATCACGACTCTGGCAATTCCTTTCCTGAACACTGTAGTGACTAACACTTTGATCATTTTTTTTGCATCCTGATTTCAAATCCTGCAGGACTCAAAGAATTAAAGAAAAGGAAAGAGAACTATTTGTCAGGTCACTTCCTACTAACAAACTAACAATCAGTGATATATAGGTAGAACTGTGAAGTTTGCTGCTAAGCAGGCAGTATTTGTGATCAATACATAAAATAGTCTGTAAGGAACAGGCTAATAGAAAATCATCTGGTTAACGATGTGCAAGAACTGGCAGGAAGCTGCCTGATGCCCTGATTGCCTCTTGCTGTGAGAAAAAAGAAAACAAAAAACATATTTTACAGGAGCTGAGAGTCTCCTCCTTCCCCCTCAGAAATCAGTGGGCATTTTATCATTGATTTTAGCTGTAGCAGTAGCATTGGTGTGTAGTAGTGACTAACAAGCTCCACTCATTCTCGAGCTGACTGTTAATGCTGTCTTATTCTGGTAATCATCTGAAGAATGTTCTGAATTCTTTAATGTCATTTCTGATTTTCTGGCAAAATTAGGATGGAGGATTTTCTGATGATATACAATTGTTTGGATTTGACCTCCACTTTTTCCTCCCTTTGAAGAAAGAGATGAAAAAAGAAATACATGAGAAGCTGAACTTTTTTTCCCCTTCAGTCCCAGTGTTTTTTCTTCCAAAGAAAAAATGTCTTCCAAAATGATTGGTTTTGGTTCAAATGACATTTTAATAAAAAAATTGTTTTGTTGACCAAAGTTCTAACAGGAGAGCACAAGGTGCAGGAAGGGGCTCCCTATGGTCATCCACAGGGGAATCTGACCCGTAGCACTGCCAGACGCATCAATTCTTTTGTCTGCAATGCTGAATCCAGCCACGGTCCCAGCCTTGTGGGTCTGCGTGCACAAGTGATATGAATTGTTCCTTGAGCTGAGTGCAGAAAGAACTACTATTTGTCTGCACCATTCTTACAACGCTTTTGATCTCTCATTGATAATGTCACTAGATTTGTTTTTTGGGATGTGTGAAGTTTGGGCAAGGACTTGAGATGCAGCAGGATAATGCCAGCATATATAGCAGCGGGCAAGAAAAGGTAAAGTTGGTGCTAGTTCTCCAGTTAGCTAAGAATAGGTTTGCCCTCTACAAAGAAAGCTGTTCTGCCCTGGAAGGCTCTCACAGGAACTGTAAGCACCTGGGAGGATCAGTCCCTTCATTAGCGAGGCACAACATAATGAATTATTTGGCCCCGCTATATATGTATTGTTACACTTTTCACTTACAAAGAAAATCAAATATTTCAACCCACTTTTCACGCTGTGCTTTCATCCAGGAGGAATGCAATGTCTGTAAGCTCCACCTTCAAATCTTCTTGTTCTATGATTGCTTTGAGAGATTAGGTTGAGGCTGCTAGAAATAGTTTTATGTTGCTTTTTATGTAGCATTGATTTTGCTATACCATATTTCTATTTATTTATCCTTTACTTTATGAGGTCTTCAGAGACGGGACTATGTCCTTCCATATTTCTGTAGTGTGTTCTGACATAGCTTGAGTATAGCAGAACTGTAAACCACCCAGTTTCTGTGGTTGTACAGCCTGGAGAGAACTGACCATAGCATGCCAGCAGCCCTGCACTCCTCCAGCTGCCTCAAGCGAGCTAAGGGATAATGAAATTCAGGTGGTTGCCAAAAAGAGGCATTTTCAGTAATGCATAGCAGAGTGAGTAATACAGAGATGTACAAACCTGAAGCATTGGGAAGGAGGGACCATCTAGGGTAGCAGTGTTCAGTGCAGACTTTCCCCCAGATTTCAGATGAATAAAACCTATCCTCTTTGCCCAAGCACAAATACAGACATGTTCTTAATTGCTAATGCAGTATTTCAGAGCATATAATGCCCACATGTTAATACACATGAGGCTGCCACACAGGTCTAGGTGAACCTGCTGCATTTCTGACTGACCCAAGTCAAAGACCAAATTTGCTAAGTTTATTGAGAGAAATGAACCAACTGAGAAATGAGACTCAAAGTTGCTATCTAATTCATGAGATCTATGCAACAGTGTGGATTACTAAAGGTCATTTGAGACCTATAAGGAGAGCTGGTGCTCTCTCCTGCAAGAGACATTCCTGCAGATAGCTCAGTAAAATATATCTATTAAAACCAGCTATATAACTCAGGCCATACCAAAAGTGCAAAACACATATCCCCAGGCTTTTTTTTTTTTTTTTTTTTTTGCATTTTTCACTGCTATATTACATACACTTAATGCTTATTAAAGAGGAAATAAATTTTCAACTTGGCACAATGTCACGAAAGCATTGGACTACCTCTCTGACTGGGAACCTAATTCTCAGAACAGTCTTTTGCAGAAGGAGGGCATAGAGCTATGTATTAACAAGTTCCTTTTCATTTTATACTTCATACATGTACACTTACAATTATGCCTGCAAAACCAAAAAATTTCTGTTGCTTGCTTATAATTTCATTAGTACCGTCATTGAATGCTTGAAGGCCTGCTGTGTTGACATTGTTCCTCTCTCACAGTAAAGCTGTTTCCTTACCATTCCTCAAGGCCTTTTTTTCCATTCCTTCTTTGAATGTGCTTAGAACAGCATCTACCTCTTCCAGGTCCAGAAACCCAGATCCATTGTTGTCCCACTTTTCAAAAAGTGCCTCCAAAAGCAGTTTCCGTCGGGCCAAGAGAGAGCTGCGGTGAACCTAGAACAGAGAAACAGCTGGTTTTTGATAATTCGTGGACACTGATACTCAGATTCTACACAAGTATGAAAATTGCAGCAGTAGGCTCATCACACAATCCCTGCTGGCCAGGTCAATTCCATAAATACACAACTTGGACACCCAGATGAATCATTAAAACTAGGAGATACCTGAAAACAATACACACAGTTGACAGGTTAGTTTTACCAGACAGAATCAGCATTGCAAAGGGTTATTTTCCAGTAAACAAACAAGTGAAGCCTGTGCTAGATCTAACGTGAGATTAACTCAGGTAAGTGACAGTTTCCCAGAATACAAACATCTTCCCAGACAAAAACAACCAGAGCCTGGTTAGTAACGCCCAAAGATTTGAAAGCTTGTATTTCTGTACCTTGCTGTTTTGCTGGTGCTGTGCTGAAGTGTATGGGCTCCAAGAAACTGTATGTGCAACTTGTTTTTTTAGAACCAGCATTTGCACAGCACACAGTGATAAATGGCTCGGAGTGGAATTCTCTCAAAGGCCAAAACAGTGGCAGTGTATATTGTGTTCAGCATGAAGACAGCAGAGCTGTCAAATCCAATATCTCATCCAAATTAGGTCAGGAGCACAAAGGGAAACTAGAAAGCAGTCTGAGAAAACTGCAGCTACAGACACTTCTATGGACAGATCCACCAAGAAATATATCTACACTCTGAAATGATATGGGGCATCCTGATGCAGTGCTTGAGGATATTGCTGGAGAGAAGCGTATTTATTCAACAGATGGCAACTGCTCCTTGCAACTTAAACATGAAGACGTATGTACCCATTCATACACACCCACACACGCGTGCAAGAGCAAGCACACTTATTTATATTCCTCCCCAAAACATCCACAAACTCATATGTACATGCTAGTGCAGTAGGTCAGACATCAGGTTCTTGACTGCTAGAGAACAGAACGTTTTGAGCTCTTTCACAGCTAACTATCCACTTGCTGTCTCACCGAGGCCAGCTCTGAAACAGGCAGATAACCTGTCACAGGATTTGTCTGTCATCAGTTCTAGGGCTAAGGGCTAAAGTAGGTGAATCCATATGAAAATGAAAGGGCAAAAGAATGCAAGATTGCAAGTGAATAGCTCTGCCAGTATAATATTAAGAACTGACTTTATAAGTGTCTCTTGTGTTTGGACATGGGATAAGCAAAACTCATCAATATTTACTTTCTTTAGTTGTTCCATTTTATCCTCTTCTGTCTGTTTGTATTCTTCTTTGATAAATGCAATAAGCCTCTTCATAGTAGGCAAAGAAGTGCCTTTACCAACAAACATCTCCATGAGCTGGACAAACTGCGGCAGGTTGAGGCAACTTTCATCAAACGCACTCCTAATGTGAGAAGCACCACGGCTCTGAATCTCTGCCATGATTGGACGCAAGTCTGAAAGGCAGAAGCACAGTGCATTGCTGGAAGCTAAATGCTACCCTAAAGCCAGCCAAATGAGAGATATCAAAGAAAGGCTGAATTCTGCACTTCTTATCCAGTGAAGTTATGACTGAATACAGACTTGCTCCATGCTAACTAAAGGCCTTAATCTGTTGATACTTTCTAATAGTATCTCTTCAGTCTTTTGCTCCAGCCTAGCATAGATGCTATCATGCAACCAGGTTACATCACTGAAAATAGTGATGTAGCTGAAATCATTTATATCAAAAGTTGCCTTCTGAGACAAGTTCTACATGGTCTGAGACAAGCCTACTCTTCTCTTGATCTTGAAGTCAGCTTCAGGAACCAGTGTTTGTATTGTCTCCAAAACTTATAGCTCAGTATACAGTAACAGCATGTGTATAGACACTGCCAGTCACTCTGTGTCCACGTGAACATACAACTTTGTAACCAAATACCTGGAAATCTAGAGTTCTCACAATTCCAGTCCTCTGGAATTCCCTCTCCATAGCTGCTATACCTGAAACTTAGGTCAGAGGTCAGAAGATCACCTGATGAAAGATAAAACGTACTGTGTAAGTATACAAACCTTTTAAAATGATATAAGATACGGCTTTTTAAAGACTGTTAAATACATATCCAAACACAGTCTAAAGCAGGTGAAAAGAGCTGACACAAGCAGTCACCTGACCATGGCATCCCATCCATCAATTGTTTTGCTTTTTCAAACTCCTGGTTAACTTCAGTTTGAGAATCCTTTCTGGCTGAGAGTACTGGACCTGCAATTTTAAAAATAAATCTTCTGTGAACCAGGGCTTACTGGTCTGAGCACCCTACTGATCAGTATGTAAAATCTACCTCTATGTCTCTGGAGTTACGCTTGTTATCAATAGTTATTTATTTTTACTGTCTGGAATATTGCTTCCTGAAACTCACCTGGTGACTGTTACGTTTCTTAAGCCCAACTACAAATATCCATTTTAGCAACAGCAATAAAATAGCCTTCTTTTCCAATGTAGGTTCAACATGATATCCAGACTTCTTGTTTCCCACTCCTCTCTCTCTGGAAGAGCATCCTACCATCATGTCAATGAGAAAAGAGTGGGAATCTGCTCTGAAGATGCAAGGATGGCATCCCTCAAACAAAGCTTTGTACATCCGTGGACTGGCTGCATAACAAGTTAGTGCTCTGTACTGGAAGTTAACCACACAAAGCCGTAGATACTAGGGCGCTGTACTATCAAGTTCACATCCCTTTACATGATAAGTTTATCACTAGACTGGAGTGCAATGTAAACCCAGTTCTTGCAGTGTTTTAAGCTGTGAGATGCAAAACAATGCATTCATAGAGCACTGTTAAGGAGGTTTGTCCTTCTACTATGTTTAAGAAAGCACCTCATACAGAACACACAGTTACACAACCACAGCCTTCCTAGAACAAGGGCTTTTGTTTATAATTGAGAAGTATGATATTCCTTTGGAAACACAGTGAGATAAAAGATTCCTGCATATGATTCCGTAATATATTTCCCTATAGACCTTCAATTCTAATAATTATTAAAAGCTATTTCTATATTTAATGTGCTCCTGCTCTGTCTTGCTGTCATAATATTCGAGAGTGGAAGCAGAACATAAAGTTTCTCCTTATTATAAAAGTGCTGCTGCTTCAAAAAAGTCCCTGCTTGATTTAAAGAGCCTGCTCAGTGCCTTGAATACAGATCACCAGCAAAGTGACTCAACTGCTGTCCTGGGAGAGGAACATGCTCTGAAATCCTGACAGGAAATATCATGCTGAGAAGATAACAAAACTTATGCTCTTGCCTACTCAGAAATTACTCACATGCTTCCTCTGGTTTTGAAATGGATTAAAAACACACCTATAGTTAAACCAATGCAGACGAAGATTTGCCACAGCAAAGGAGAATGTTTTACCTTTATCCTGGTCTTGCAAAAGGTATTCAGCCTGTGGTCTTGTCTCTGAGCTTGCCTGTCTTCCAAACTGGTTGTCATGCTGCTTAGAAAAACTCTCTTTTCTTGAAGAAGTTTCTTTCCCAGACACAGCTCCTTCTTCTGAGGTCATGCTTGTAACTTCAGGTGTTGGTCTTGGAATTGTTTTGGTTGGCTCTGCAATCCAACTGTCCTCCTCCTGTCTAACTTGCCCTTCTGTGCCAGATTCTCTATCTGAGATCATATAGTCTTTACCTGTACTTGTTTCTGGAACTGGCTCTCTACCCAGGCTGAATTCCCTCTCCTCCATTTGTTTTTCAGATCCAGGTTCTTCATCTCTAGTGCTACAATCCCCAGTAAAGGTTGATCTTGGGAAGGATTCCTCCTGGCTGTCTGCACTTGCAGTCTCAGCTTGCATCTCAGTTCTGGTGTCTCCATACAAAGTAGATCTCTCACTGTGGATTATATCTCCATCCACATCACTAGGTTCAAAATCAGTGCTTTTCATCGTTGACACACCATCCTCACTTTCCTCTCTTACCTCTGCATCACTTGATTCTGTTTTCAGAAGCACAGTTGCTGTTTGGTTTTCCTCCTTAGAAATCTCTCTAGTCCCAGCTTCACTCATGTCCATTTGTTCAAAAGGATCTTCTCTGTCAGTAGCGCTCATTCCGTATGTGCCTTGTCTATCATCACCTACAGGTTCGTATGCTAAAGTCTGTCCCTCAGAAATTTCTGTTTCAGACAGTGCAGACTTTTCACTAAGTTCCTCAAAAACTTCCTGCTCATCAAGGCCTCCCCATAAATCTACAAGCTCAGTCTCTTGCAGCTCAACTATTGGCCCTAATATAGAAAAAAAGGTTGATAAGTTGATAGTTTGCATTTGTTTCATGTTCTCTGGTGTCACATAAGAAAACAAGAAAAAAAAAAAAGAAGAAAGGTATTCCTAAGCAAATACATACCATTAGAAAGTATCCCCTGTAAATATTCAAACTCAGAAACTCAAGATATTGGAACAGTATTTTTACCTGCAGAGAACTGCTCTTGTCATCAAGTGTGCATTATGCCATATATCTTCTGAAACAGACGTCATTTTTTGTAATTCTCCATACTAAAAATGAAAGCTGTAATTTCCCTTGCATTTAATCTCAGCACGTAATTAATGTCCCATATCTGAAAAATACTTTACTTTCATGAAGATGACTGTTTTATTTTAATTCTTCTATCTTCCTGGAGAAATTTTAGTGTAACTATCAAATTAACTTCTAATATTGCCCAATATGAAAGAACACTTGTTCCAGGGAAAGTTGTGTTGCTTTATGCCTACTTCCAGAAAGCATTACAGAATTTTGTATGAAAGAAAAGTTTTAGATGTTGGAAGCATTTCTGAACATTGTATCACACGGTTTGCAAAATACATTTTTTTTTGCAAAATAAATCCTATGTCACAGCTTTTATTTAGGCCCTTTTTAAGCCTTTTTTCTGGCAATACTTACAAAACATACATTAACTATACAACTTCATGCGTCTTCCAATGTTTTAAGCACAATCCAAACATCCCATATACTTACATTGTCTTGGATTACAGAATCCCCTCTTGGTAATCACAGGGCTTCTGTCATAGAACTCTTCCAGTAGGGCGAGTACTATTTGCCTATTTAAGAGACCGACCTAGACAAAAAAAAATTACAATTATTTCCACTTTTTTTATCTGCTTCTTTTTGCCATCATTTGCATCACATCATCATTTGCTGCCCCACAAAGGCATTTATCATTAACAAAACATCAGCAAAAAATTCAAAGTAGTCAATTTATTTCAGTGGGATAAAGATTATTTCTCTGAGCTTAGCTGGAACTCCTCATACATATTACTTTGCAGGTGTATCCTATTGCCTACTCTGGAGAAATTACAGTTAGATGATTGTGACCAATACTGCCAAACGAATTCTTCACATGAAGATCAAAGTAACAACATTTCACACTTTCAGGATAGGTACTGACTGCCTGACACAAAATAGCAGACAGGTAAGAACCTTAAAATTCAAAGAGCCATCTCCTTTTGGGGCATTAGAGCAGCGATTAAATTTTTTTCTGGAGTTGTCTTGGAATGTAACTGCTTCACTATATAGTCCAGGCTGTTGTTGCTGAACTGCCATCCTTTTGGATTCACACATTTGAAATCATAATAATGATCATGTGGATACCTTCTAATCTGACTGTAATTTAAACGCTGCTTTCTCAGCTCCCTGGCCCTAATTGCAAATCACTGAGACAGCTGGCCACATTCACTACGCAGACTGGAATAACCGCCTGCCACCAAACAAATGTAAATTAGGAACTGAATCAACTGCTTTGCTGTGCTTTGCAGAATAAGCACTACAGGTAATGGATCACAGTGAAGTGGCAGAAGTCTTTGGATTAGTTTGCATCTAACCCAGAGACCAGAAGAAGATCAGGTCAAATTTAAAAGAAGTGCATGGGCCATACTAGTTTCACAAACTGTATTTGGGAGAGCAAGTCTATCTCAGAGGCTAGAAACAGCAATTATATTTGTACTATGATTTTTTTTCTGGGTAGTGATGACATCTGTGCTGATAGCTGCTCACTCTTGTTATGCTGTGCTAGAATCTTTGGCTCTCTGTCTCTGAGATTCCACCAGGATGAGTAGCATGGAGATGGTGCTAACTGCCACAGAACTAATAGGAAGAAAGTAACATTAAAACACAAAAGAGGAAGAAGGGTAGCTTTCAAAATGCAGGGCAAAGATAGGACTCTGCTTTACATATTACACTAACAAGCCATTATAACTGTTCTTGATGTGGCAATAGGAAAATTAAATGTCTTCTGACTGAGAAATAGACATATTTCTTTCCTCATCTCTGAAATAGCTTGTCTGCCATTCTCTAAAACATACTATTGGTGTTGAAATGTGCTCTGAAATCCCATTCTCTTAGAAGTAATGACATTATTAGCATGACATTGTAGAGCACAGTTCATTCATTCTGGGTAGGCATGCTATAAACATCATTAGAGGAATGATGAATAGAATATATAATACGTAGTGAGAAAAGTGCAAGATTATGTCAGCTGTTTGCTGCGCAGTAGCCAGCATTGGCTAACTGAGACTACTCATGAAAAAAGCTATACATTTTTGGATGAAGCCCAAGTTTTTAGCAAAAGCTTATGCCATTGATTCTTCAGCTCCTACTACTTACTGGTTTTCTAATAACTCTTTTTTTTTAACGGGGATGTAGGTGTATTCAGAGGACAAAAGATAGAGTTTAGAGCTGCTGAAAACCAAATTATGGCTCTTGGGTTCCATTTCCAGCTCTGTAACTGACTCACTGTATTTTAATTTTCTGGCTATAAACTGCAGCTGATGTTCACAGTACTTACTGGAGAGAGGCTGTAAAGCTTAGATTATTTTTGCTTTCTAATTTTGAAGCATTCTGCAATTATTTGATAAAAGGAGCAAAGGTATACAAATTAATACAACATAATTGATGAAATTATATCATTATTGTAGTAATGTATACATTTGTTAAGATCAACTTCTTTAAGGTTATCTTTGCTGAAATATGGCTGGATAGAAAAGCTAGCACCCAAATATTATGAAAGTGCTATGGGAACAGGTAATGACCAGGAATAGTAATGTCCATGATTATTTTCTTTTCCAGAATTATCAGACTCCAACTACAGATCATCACTTTGGGTTATTTAGTTTCTAATTAGCCAGCAGGTTTAGGCTATTGATTATTTCTATGTCTAAGTAAGAACCATAAATTTGAAGACAATACATCAGCTATTGTCTTCTAAAATAATGCAGAGTAAGCAAAAATAGAGTACCTGGAGTTATAAAGAACAAAAAGAAAGCAATGACCCAGAGAAATACCAAATTGGAAGCATCACCATATGGAAATTAGGTTTAGAGTTGCTTTGCCTACCTTTCCATAATCACAATCTATGAAGAGATCAGTAAACATTTGCCTCCACATATCATGTCTTATTATTTCTCGGAAGTCATCAGCACACTGACAGAGATGCTTCAGGAGTTCTTGGAACATGTCACTTGAAAAGTTTTCAATGGTGGAATGGACATACTATGGAGAGCAAGAAGTGGTGTAAATGGTTAGCTTCAAGTATTTTCATCTTTATTTGAACGCTTAAACTATCACGTGCAAAGTAATATATTGGAACTTCTCTTGCACTTTAGTCTACTAAAGTAATGCAAACTTGGTGCATGCATGCTACACTGCTTATTTTGTTCTTTATTTCAGAAACAGCAACATTCTTCAAAATAGCCTGGGACATTGCTGTGCTAGGCACTGGACAAATGTGTTAAACAGTTCCTTTCCTGGCCCAGAGAATACTCATCATGGTCAGCGGCTCAGAGATGCTGCACCAGAGTCCCTCCTGTGAAATGTCACTGCCTAAGAGAGATTATCTCAATTCTCAGATATAAGATCTCTGTGGTTTTCTGCAACGTCTAGTATTCTCAAGGTAACATTTGGAGCAATTAGTTTTCATAGAACTGACAGTCATTCAGCACCCTATGGCCACAGAATGACTATTGGCCACAACTTCAGTGTTGAGTGAGTGAACTGATCTGAATACAATTGGTCACAATCATCTAAAAAAAAAAAAAAAAGAAAAAAAAAGAAAGAAAGAACCTTTTGAAAATGAGCATGCTGTCACCTAAGTCCTCTGATACCGGGAATACTACTAAATCAAGATTTATTTTAAGTCCTAGTCTTGGAGACACTTTAACACTTCGGATTTATAGCCACGTGGTTTTATGAGCAAAAGCAATATGGTTCTAAAAATGTGGTGTGCATGGTATAAATAATAATGGCCCTCAGAACAAACCACAATCCCAAAGCCCGTGCTGAATTATTACAGCAGGTTGCTAGAGCCAGCCATAGTAACACGGAGCCTGTGCAGTTAAAAGGAGGAATTTGCAAAACATAGAATGTTTCCCATTATCCCATTTTTAGAGTATTGAGAGCTAGAGAACCTTTGCTAACATAAGTGCTAGTGCATCTTGAACTTGTTGAAAATGTTGCACAGGGATTAACTAACTGAAATATTAACATATACTATTATTCATGTCTGTATTGCGTAATTTCAAAACATATGGGACAACTAGGGAGGAGGAAGGACAGAAAACAAACAGTCAATGGCCTGAAGGTGGCTAGTGGAAAAGAAGAATCCTTAAAGCAATATGAGTTTTTCTGCATTTCAGCATACAAAGAAAGGATGTAGGTGGGTTGGGGAGAGGGTAGTAGATCAGGCTGTACATGAATCTGCTAGATTTTCAGAGCTATTACAACCTGGGACCCTGTGACAGATAAACCTTAAAGATGACAGCAGCTGGGAGCAGACAGCTTGGACAAGCAGCTTGTTATTTTTTGTGTCATTTTGATGACACATACAAAGGCTTATCTATTAATATTGCTGTCTAACGGCTACACAGAAATTTTAGAAGCGTATGTTCGCCTGTGTAGGCAGGATTGTGGGGTCATAAGCTTTTCTTAGCTAATGTGTGTAAAGCCCTCTAGAGCGTAAAGTATTGCACACATGAAAAACATACATTTATTTATTATTAAACAAGAGATTTCAACACCTCTCAGAAGAAAGCTGGCATACCTCCTTCTTGCTATTCAGTTTGAAGTCTCACTGCAGTTTGTAAACACATATCATGGATAACAATTGGTCAGCTGGGCTTTGCTTTTTGTTTCTACTGATCTCATTATAAAAGGAGGAAGCCAAATGCAATCCTGAAAAATAATCTCATCTTTAAAGCCTAAGGGTCCTTTAGGCCCTTTGAGTTCTATGAAGGCCCAAATTTCTCTTGGTGTCAAAAGCTGTGTGTCAGACTAGTAGAGGTTCTGCAAGTTACAGTACAAATCCTGTGAAATAAATTATGGAAGACTGATCTTTGAGATATAAACTCTTTTAATATAAAAGACTCCACCTGCTTGTCACCAAGGATGTACAGATACAAAGACCAACAGCCACTGTTTTGCTTGCCCAGAAAAAGAAGACTGTGTGAGGTCTTTCGACTGAGTTTCTAAGAGCCATTAAATAACCCAAAGCTGCACTGAAAAGAAAGAAAAAAAATAAAACCATTTAATTTTAAGGTCCATTAAAAAGTAATGCTTTCCACATGTGGAAGGGCCTAGATCAGTATGGAGAAAGATCATTTCTTTTTCTGCTTTTGGTGGATGATGCAAATTGATGAACGAAGGTTATTGAAGCTGAGGGTTAGAGACAGCACTATCCTAAGAGTGAGGCCTATGATTATGGAATAGTTTCCCACGGGAAGTGAGAAAGCCTTATCACTTGATTCACTTAAAACTGAACTGGAAAAAAGCACCAGAGAATGTATTCTGAGAACCATTTTGCACTGGCTGGTAAATTTACAGCTTGACATTTCAGGTCTTTCACATTTCTGAATTCTTGTATCTTTTAATTGACTTAAAACATAAAGTGTGCAAAGTATATTTTAAAACATTCTTCTAATGTTAATGTTGTATGAATTCATCCAGTGCTTATACATGTAATATAGAGCTTATGGATTGATGCTTCATTTCAGTGACGAAAGCAATTCTCTGGGCTCCCATTATCCATAATAGGTTCCTTAATTAAATGCAGTTATTCTGAGGTTAAATTTTAAAATATCTCATTTCATGCTTAAAAAATCTTCAACAAGTTATCATAAAATTGCATCTCTGTGCAAAATACTGAACGTCTGGGTCTCCTGAGAGTGAAGAAGGCACAAAAATCACACATAGCTGCTTGAAATTAGTCTCTGCACAGATGCTTCATACTCTGTTTTTAATTATCATAACAGCACCCACTAGCACTGCTGCAGTTGAGGCTCTGTCATTATTTCTATTCTAAACATTCCCTTTCACAGGTTTAATAACCCAGCCATAAAATTTAGCTCTGTTGTAGGTAGAAACAGTTGGCAAAGACTTGGCCTGCAGAGTTTTACAGTAAATTTAGTTTGAACTGATTCAGTTGTTTCCAAATTGATGAAAAGCAAAATGATGGGATGAAATTTCCAACTACACTTCTTGATTTTGGAGAGTTAAAAACATATTTCTGATGTTTCTTAATGATGGCTTTTGATTTTTAAACTGCACATTTTTCAGCCTAATTCTGCTTCACATGCAGTCATGACATTGTTGCAGTTTGGCCAGTAACAGCTCAGGACAAAAATGACAGCTTCTCATCCCAGTTAGTCATGTTAAGTTTTTTCCATGAATAATAGAATGTCAGTAGGAATAACAATAGTTTACAGATAGTATTAATTACCTCAAGGTAATAGTTATATTGGACACTGAATCTACCATGCACAACCAATGTAAAATCCGAATCCAAAAGCAATTTAAGGTTTTTCTCCTTGCAGTATACCAGCAATGGAGCCCTTCTGCAAGCTAAACAGGGACTGAAAGGTGTGTTGTAAAAATCACTGCTTTGGGAATATCTTCTCAGAGAGCAGCACAGGCTGCAGGAGGAGCAGAGGAAAGAAAAATATTCCCTGTTGCTGGCCAGAATTAAAGCAATGTGACTGTGGAGGGTGGATAGCAAGATGGAAGTATCATGAAATGCCCTAAGATGAGGAATTACCTGGAATGATGGAGAAAAAAGAAGCCCTTCAGTTATTCATGTTAGCTGTTCCTACAGAAATGCTACTACTTTGTGATAAACATCATGTTCAGAATCAGATACTTTTACTTCTTTTCTCACCTCTGTGAATTCATCTATGTTTACTTTTTTTTCCAACATGTCTACGATTTCCAGCTTCCTGTCATAGACTGCTAGTAGAAAACGAAGGGATACTGGTTTAGAAAGCAAACAGATGTGGTTTTGCATGTTATACACATTTTTTGTGCAGTGTATGTTACATTACATTTATTCTCATAAGTTTATCTGAGGCTATCCCTGCACAGTTTTAACAAACCAATACTTAAAACTTTGAGGACAGGGATTCTTCCTTGCAGTAGTGTAATCTGAAAACTATGGTAATTTGCCGAAGCAGCTCCGTGGAAATATTCTGATTGACTATAATATTCAAAACTATCTTTTGGCCAACTTCTGTGCTTCTATCAAGGACTGAGAAGATAGGTCAAATGCCTACATGGATTTCTGAATGAAGCATAGACATGCTATTTCTATTGTGATTATTTCTCTGTTATTTATTCTACAGTGTATCAGGAATGATGAGAAAACTCACCATAGAATTCATTTGTTTCTTGTTCCTTAGGACATTCCTAAACTACACATTGTCTTTATTAAACTATAGAACAAGGCTTAAAGGTCCATTAATGCATATTGGAAGCTATTAAATACACTAAGAAACAGAGCAAAGCTATTAGTGAAATATGGCATAAAGCACCTCCAGCATCTGTAGAGCAAGTGTGTGGCCAGAAACTTCCTTCACATTTTTATGTACCAGTACCTGTTCCTGCTGGAAAGACTCAAGAACCATGGCCACTATATTAGAAGCACAAAGGCTGTGTTTGGCATTTGCATGATATGTTACCAGTCTAGGATGATTACTCAGAGAAACAGCTCCGTAATATAGAGAGGGCTGAGCAAGGGCAAGCTCTAGATGAAGGTTATTTCAGCAGCAAACAGAAATACAGTCTGGAGGTGCCCTGCTTATCTCCCATCCTCCAGCAAAGGCAGATTTGTTATCATTGATGATCATTATATGTTATCTATATAAAGGGCTAGCAGCAGGCTGTACATTGCCACTTCTAGATTTCTAGCTCTATCTATTCAATTATCATTATTCAGGGAGGTCAAGTGTAAACTATAAAGAGGATCAGCATTATGGAAATCCTTTCCATGCTAGTGCTCTGATACAGAGGCCCTTGTGTTTTATGTGGCTGGCATGCCTGTGATCAAAAGGAATGGCTATACAGGCTGAAGTATTTTGTGGAGTATGTCAGGTAAATTTCAGCGCTTTCCCCGAAACCATAAAAAACAACAACACTGTCAGACTTCAATTTTTTTTATACTGCCTTTCCTCCCCACTTCCCAATATGCCAAGCTGTCCTTAGAATTTCCAAGGCTTCCCAAGAGGCAGGAAGCTTTATCACCTGCTGTGATAAAGCAGGTGAAGATGGAGGTTGTTACAGTGAAATCAGTGATATACACATGGCAATGTTTGGATAATGCAGGATATAAGTGGAGAGGGCCTGTAATCTGATCTTTTTATCTCTCTGAAAGATTTTTTAAACTTCTCTCTGTACTTTTCATGATCATACTGATGAACCACAAGTTGGTTGATTCTCTTTCCAATCTGCCTGAAGATCTGTGGTTAGTGTCCTAGCTGGTGTAACTACCCTTACAGATTCTTTGCCATGATCAAATGCATTTGCAGTTTGCTCAGTCTGCATCAGAATTCAGATCATAGAAATAAAACTAAAGAAGACACTCAAAAATTTACCTTTTCCTGCACTTATGGGAGTAGAAGCAGTGACATCCAGAAATGACCTCAGGGCACTCTGAACCTACAAATCAAGGTAATAGTCAAAGGTCTGTTTCATGCAGACAACAGTAGGTAATTACTAAAATAAATCAGCCTGAATGACCAGTTCTGTGGGTCCACCAGGCTTCCTACCACAAATAAAGAGGCCCTGTTAAATGTAGACCTTGTCTATGTTGTACCCTATGTAGCCACAGGAGATTTTCCTAAGGGACTTATGTGACTTGTAAGTAAGGTGCTGATATCAATAGATGTACTATGACGATTTCAAATCTCATCTTTTCTGGGCTGCAGTGTTGATGGAGATATAAACAAGATTTAACGATGCCATAGGAGAGCAAGAGTGGCTGTCTAGACCTTTTGAAAAGGATTCTGAGGGACAACCAGGTACATGGTGAAGGCCATGCAGTGATGAAGTATGTATCATCTGAGTACTTCAAGGTGTATTTAGCTTCCTAGAACCTCTGTGGAGAAAGTATTGCAATCCTTCCATGTGCACATGGTGAATTAGAGCTTAGCAAGGTTAAATAATAGAGGCTAAATAATAGACACCAGCTTGCACCCTGATCCTAGGTGGTGTCAGATCAGAGCCACTACTCATCCTTCTGCTTCATTACTGTCATGCCAAGGCAGACTGCATTATCACCAACTCCCTTTTCCTCCTGTCTGGAATAAATGCAGTGGTATATTAACAAATATCTTCCCTAGTTACCAGCGCGATTGGTATTCTCCCACTGACATCCATTGTCCATTCTTTGAACTGAATTGCCAGAGCTTCCTTTCTCATCTCTTTCACTTGAGACTTTATATTCTCCACCTGTTCCCTTTGCTTACGTTTGTTCTTTGCCTCAAACTTCATCCTGGCCAACCTGAAGGACATGGGCATATGGTTTAGAAAGTTATCATAATAAATATATTTAAGTTAGACTAAACCCCTTCTGAAGCACAAAAAGAAATGAAATAACTTCACACTGAAATTCTTGTCCTTTTAGTACCAGCA
Source organism: Rhea pennata (assembly GCF_028389875.1). Lineage (NCBI taxonomy): Eukaryota > Metazoa > Chordata > Aves > Rheiformes > Rheidae > Rhea > Rhea pennata. The sequence continues at coordinate 5,172,417 of NC_084682.1, forward strand.
GATCTTTCTCCAGGGAAATACTTCATCTTTGGGCACAAAATTATTAGCACAATTACTGGATTAGATATTAGTAATCAGTGTTTTCAGAGGGCAGCTCCCAGGAGGTGAGATTATTTACATTCTGATATGTATGGCCTCCCAAAATCCAGGGTAAGTATGAAGCTGAAGAAAAAGCTGCTGAATGAGGTACATGAATGTGGAGAAACCCTCTTGTACAGTTCATAGTTGACATTCAAGGGTAAAATCATCTGTACAACAGTGCTTGTTTGTGTAATTCCAACAGTGATAAATTTTACCTTTAATGCTTGCATACGTTTATAATCGCATTAATCATTTATTCTGTAGATGTCCTTCAATTTTCTTTCAATTTTAACAGGAATGGAGGTGCCTAGTTTTTCTACACTTCATTTACCAGCAAAATATGCATTTGTTTCTAAGCCTATTTCACATAAGCTCTTCACTGGCAAATAGCAACATTAAATTTCTTAAGCAGTCTCACACAATAAACTCCTTACTACTTTAGGACAAAGTACCTACCAACCTTTTCTTTCTATGTGAATACTTAAGGGTTTGCAAGGCTGGACTGAAATTACCTCTCTCTGTTTTTCTTTCTGTTTTCTTTGCTTCTGTAAGCATCCAGACATGTTTTTGCCAATATCCTACTTTGTACAAAAATCAACAGAATTAAATTGATCCTGTAGAACCGATCTGCTTTGGTTTTGACTTTGTTCATTTATGAAATGGAAATAAAACATTTAGGAAATTACTAAAGCTCAAAATGCTAAAAGCCAAAGGATCAGTTCATATGGGGAGAAAGGGTCTGAAAACAGCCTATTTCTGCTTCTAGAGGTGGTTCGAATCTCTCTGTATTACAGAGACAGCACACCTGCTCTGTAGCTCTCAGTCACACCAACATATAGCTAGTCAGAGTAAAGGGAGTTACTCCTCTTTTGTCCCTTAGAACACAGTAGTCTGGAAACTACATTTTAACCAAATGATTTTTGCCCCCTTCCTCCCTCTGTTTTTCATATATTGCATGAAGATGGGCTGACACTGTCCCTGGCTCTTCTGCTGCTCTGAGGTTATCCTAGAAATTATAAAAACAATGACATTTGCATTAATGAATATAAAGGCCTGTTTAGCTTGTTGTAACAATACACTTCGATCACTGTCATTTTCATCACTAGGTACCTATTCTTCATGGCCACTTATCACAGAGGTTTCTTAATCAATAATTGGGTTATTTAATCAATCATGGACATTGCACAAGTGCCTGGCAAAGCAGTTCAACCTCTGGCACCTTGATAGCAGGAGAATGAGTAATTTTCTGGCTCCATCACAGACACAGCAAAGAGGAGGTATGTAGTAGGAACCATGCTAAAGGGAGCATGAGATTTTTCTTCACTATATGCTAAAGACAGAAAGAGGAAAACAGACCCAGCTGCAGGTTCTCCTCCAGAATAGTCTGCAAGAAGAAAAAAAGATCTGAGGCCATGCTAAGGGATGCCAGGCTGCTCTGGTGATTAATTTGGGCAGTGTCAAGCACAAGTTACATTACATGCTGCATCTGCACTGTGCTGCAGTTTTGCATTTATTCCTAAGGTCCTAAATCACCAGGCAGGTGCATCCTATGTCTCTTGTCCCTGGCATGGGACAAAACCTTCCCACCTCTGACATATAAAACAAGCTATAAAAGTGCTGGGTATCCATGGTCCAATGAGCTCATTTCAGTATTAGACATTTCCAGAAAAGATGAGATGGTAAGGATGGTGACTTCTCCCTGCAGAATAAAACATGTTTCTTCAGGAAGTCAGCCGCCTAACACCCACACAGAGATGGGTGACTCAGACAGGACTGCCATCCTTGGACAAATGCAGTCTCTGTTTCAGGTATCAATCCGTTCAGATAATGAATTTTATCCATCTGTTCTCCTCATTCCTTGACTCCCAGTGAGGTCACAGTTAAGGAGAGACTGGAAGAAGCCTGAGAAAGCTGACTGAGGATTAGTAAACTTTAGATAAGTATCTGTGGTGAAATCCTGCCTTTGTTGAAGGTAATGTCAAGGCTTCCACAAGTTCCGCTGGGACCAGAATTTCACTCCTGATCTTTCTGCTGCTTATGAGAGAGATTCTGAGCCCATCCTGGCATTTCTCTTTTTACATTTTCTTCCTGTTTAAAAAGCTAGTGACTCACATTAGGAGTCTCAAAATGCTACACGGTGTCAGTAAAATCCTCTGTGTTGCTGGTTTAAGCACCCTATACACATCACACAATACAGTGCTATCACAAATATGTAAATCCTGAGCTATGGAGAATGCAAATCCCGTGGTAATACTACCAGCAGATATGCAAATCCTACTACAGCTACGGTTATGTAAACCTCCTGGCAGTGTTGACCACAAAGAGTTGACCTCTATGACTCCAATAAGTCACTTCCTGTGCATCAGCTCTGAATCTTCCATAGCTAAAAACTGAGAACCTGGCGCTACATGCAAACACAGGACAATGCCAAGATAAGTCACTGGGTAGCCAACACTTTGCATTCTACAGGAAAACGTGGCATCTCCAGAAACAAGCTCTGATTCTGAATGAGAGTTAGGAGTATTTAAAAATTTTAGCAGAATAAAAATTAAAAGGAAAAACTACATATTTTAGTTCAATTTCCTTTTTTTTCTTTTCAAAATAATAATAAAAAAAATATGGTCCTAAACTTCCTGTAGCCAGGTATCCCTCTATGAAGCAATATGAATGGTAAAACAGCCCCCAAAAGAAAGGCGTGGCAAGCCTGGGATCTCAGGCATTCCCCCACAACAGTCTCTGCTCATGTGAAATTTCACTGAAAACCAAATGTTTCCCCAGATCATTTGTTTCAGTGAACTGACATTTCCAATACAACTGCGTTTTGTTAGGAAATATCTTACCACCTCTGGTTGTACTATTACATGCCTCTTTATGAAGAAAAGCCAAAAAGCTGAGCTCTCACATACTGACCATGATGAATGCAGTTATATTTATTTTATTCTGTGAGACAAAAAGAGGTCAGTGATTGTGTGAAATTTACTTATCACACAGCTTTAGTTGTATTCATATAGTGCATGTTCCTATGAATTACAATGGCATGTAGACTATAGAGAGACAGAGACTCAGAGAAGAGAGAGAGAGAGAGATTTAACATATTCTTTTATTCATTATAATACTGGGAACTTCAATTATCTTCACTTAGTGTCATGCATAAGACATGTCAACATTTTACTTCCCTAATTCCTGACACTGAAACAAATTTTCAAACTGTACATACTATTTATGCAAACAAAAGAGACAGCCATTCAAACAAAGTCATTATTCTACACACAGAGGTACAGAATAAATGATTCTAGTAGCAAATGAGTAATTTTGACATCAATCACAATAACCTCTAGGTCATCTATAAATGTAAATGTTCACTTCTAAGTTTTTCCAAATAATGCAATTAAAATGGAAGCATTTTCACCTAATGCACTCACATTTTAACTGTTATATATTGTAAGATGCCCCAATATTCACTAAATATTATACAGAAGCAATCAATCTAGAATACTCCCTACAAATAAGCCAGATAATAAAATAAAAAGTAGTTTCTATTTTAAAAGGAAAAAGGATCTAGAAAGAAAGGCTAAAATAAAAATCCTACAAGAAGGACTTTCTATGATGTACCAGCACCATATTGCTCTTAGTTTAGTAAAGGGAAATCATCCTGAATGAGAAAAGAGGCTCATCATTCCATTAAGTTTGGAACACAAAAGAAATGGTCTGGAGAGTCCATAGTCCATTGATACTAATAATTTGTCCTAAAGAACTACTGTGAGTAACCTAGACTGCTTCAAGATTCGTTCAAAAGCTGTTTGCATTCCACACAAGTAATTAAGATAGAGTCAAAGGAGGTATTACACACCTGTGAAGGGCAGAATATTTCTTTAAACAGAAGTGCCTATGTGACATGGTCTGGTATTTGTCCTGCTTCTCAGTTTTTAAGAAGGAGGCAACTACCATCTCATTTAGTTCCACATTTTGCAAACTAGACGGTTGTGATTCCACTCCTTTTGTAAAATAGAGACCGAGACATGAGCTGAAGTCTTGCAACCAGCAATATTTTCAAATCTCTCACCTGTTTGATGTTGTATCTGGTACCTCAATTTTTAGCTCCTCTGTAACCATCTTCATTCCTCTCGCATATGGGCCTGGTTTTGTAAAAATATCGGACTGGGGGTTATGCCTCATCAGATATTCTCCAAGAAAATTAATGGGGTCAAATTTGGTTGAGTGCTTGTCTGTTGCAAGCACATTTTTTCTTTCCACTTCCATTAACAGCTTTTCCACCCCTGGGATTAATGTAGGTAAGAGTTTGTCAAGCAAATAGGTACGAGTATCCAGTGAGTATCTCTCTTCTCTAAACCATCCCTTGGACAGACAGTCACAGGGTTCTCTCTTTTTCACCTTTTCTTCTTTTGCCTTTTGTGCCTGAATCATCTTAATCTTTGTCTCCTGCAGACTCAGAGTTCTCTGCTGTACCTTTTCATAAAAACAGTCTTTCCACGGAGCATAATTGCTAAGACATGGTAGCTCGTCACTTCCCTGATTTGTCTTCAATTCTGTGACAGTCATAGTCTTATTTCCATGTTCAGGGAGTTTTAGACCTGGAATTTGTGCTTCTTCTGACTGAGCAGCCATACTTCATTCACTGTGACACAGAAAAAGAGAAGTATATTATATAATGCCAAGAGAGATAGCAGTGTCCTGACAGGTGACACAGGAAGCAAGTCTATAGTTAGGAAATGACTAATAGATATTTCGCTGTGTTCATTTTTATATTCTGCTGCTTTGTACTCTTAAATAAATACAATCTCTTTACTTCAAAGATCAGTAAGTGATTTCTAAAGATTAATTATGTATCGCAACAGCCCTTGGAGACAGTGCAACTAAGTAACTGTGTTCCTCTTTTATGGAAGAAAAAGCTGAGACACAAAAGAGAAATGATTAATTCCAGGTCACTTAGTGAGTTAGAAACCAAGTGGAGAACAGTGCTCAGAAGTTTTATCGCCTAGTTGTAACTATTGGATTCCTCTTATCTCTAATGTCATTATTTCTGTTACAGTTCCCTTCCATGCCTCCAGGAAGTCCAGTGGATATGAGACTCAGGAAGCAAATCATACAAAGTATCAGATGCCTGGGAATGAGATTTCTGTATCTACACACCTTTTCCCCATTTTCTGCTATCCTCAGTTAGCATTTCATCTTTTCAGTAGCTGTGGAAAACAGTGTTGGAAGCTTACCCTATAGGCTACTTAATTTCAACTTTTGCAGTTTTGTTTCCTCTGCACATTTTTTTTTTTTAAGGTGATAAAGAACATCAGGAGTATGGGTCAGCAAAACACATAAGGATAGGAAATTCTATAACCTGAACTCTGAAATTAAGCTGTTTGCCAGCATTTAATCTTGTAGATCACTCAGTAAAAGATGGACCTCCAGAGAGCCGCTATCTCCCTTTACAATTTCACAAAACTGCTTCCTTCTCAGAAGGTTTATTCTGTGAAATATCAGGGAGAAACTGAGTTGCTAATGAAAGTTATTCCTATATGCCTCCATACAAAACTACTGGCATCTGTAATGGGATTTACACATACAGAATACAGCAGAATGTAGCTTAACTACTTAACTCAAAGCACGAAAAATCACCAGCATGCTGCAAAAAAACCTAGCCCGGTGTTAAGCAACAGCAAGGGAATGGTGATATTAATAGACTACCTGACTAATGTCCTTCCAAATTAAAATGAAACTCCACTTTCAACTATCCTATTTAAGTTTGTATTTGAAAGCGCTTTTCACTATGGCCTTTCAATATTCACAGCAATACTACTGCCTTTGATGTGTTTTGCTCCTCCTATTTCATACTTAAGCATTTGTAGCTATTCTGCAGAGTTTAGCCTTCCAGGAAATGCACAGATGTGATCTATGGCCCTCCTGGCACACCAATGTAATTACTAGGATGTTGATCTTCTCATTCATAATCATTGTCTGAATCCAAATATTGCTTGGATAGGTAGGAAGTTTCACAGCACTAAATTTCTGTCTGTTTTCTAAATGGGCTTGCTGGCATTTTCTAGTTGTTTGTTTGGAATAATGACTACCTGCTGGAGAGTAAGATAAATTTATGGATCAAGCTGCCTGCCCGATCCAGAGTCTTGTAAAAATGGTAGCTGTTTTTTCCACCAAAGGACATGAGTTGTAAAGGAGTGCAGCTTTGTAATGGCAGAAAGAAAAATCTGTCAAATGTGTCAAATTGTTCCTTCCTTAGGTGAGCTTTTTTTCAACAAGCAGTAAAAACAGACTTTTTTTGGTTCAAAGTAGGGTGTCAACCAAATGTCCTGGTCCCATTCCAAATCAACTGATTTTGTTGTGCCAGAATAAACTGTTCTTGCAGTTTCTATTACTTACGTTATTTTTTAACATCCTTTACGAAACTGTTCTGAGGTTTCTATGCAATGTTAATGTGGCAACTGACTCTATGAGGTGGCTGACTCCGAATGATGATAAATTTATTTTCTACATTGCTTTCAACTATTTATTAGGATGACTGTGAAGATTAGTGCTTATAAATGCTTCTACATTCCCAAATGAAAGACACAACTAAGTGCAACTGCTCTATCTCCATTCCATAACACTGACATAACTCCAAGAATGGAAGTAGGGCACGCAGAACTATACTCACTGCTTTAATTTTTAGGAGAGATAAAGGAGGCAAGGAAGAAATTGAAGAACTTAAAAATAGCAAGTAATAGCTAAAATAAACCACAAATGAATGCTAGAATCAGGTCTGAAACTTGGAATTTGTCAAGGATTACAGGGACAACACTTCTGTTTGTGTAAGAAGCCACTGCTTCATACACTGCAATGTAACTGTGTTGATTTATATCAGCTGAGAATTTGGCCTGTAACAGACAGTTCTCAAGGCCTATGACATTCTCTAGTGGAGTCCGGCTTGGCTGTCCAAATAAAAGTAAGCATAGGGCACAGAGATAAGCTTTAGAAACACCTAGGAAATTTGAAATCTGATATAAAGTTTCCTGTAAGCCTTTGTTCAAGCTAAGCGCAAGATAAGCTTTTCATTATTTAGTAGGATGCCACTTTCCTGGCTCCTTTTCTGTGACAGAAATATTCCTGCTGGAATCCCTGCACGTACAAAATTATTATCTCCCAGTTTTCTGTACAAGAAACAAATCTACTCATAAGTAATATTTTTACCGTTTCATTGTTATTCTCTTAGGAATTTTCATGGGTGGAATAGGGCAAAGAAAGACTAAAATTTGTCCAGGTAAATATTTTGGGAACATTTGAATTACACAAGTCCTTTCAAAAACTGAGTCCAATCTCTTTTATTCTGCTACTGCTCAGAAATAGACTTGACTTTCCTTAAAGCGTTTCATAGAGAATGTTTATTTCACTAATCACAATGTGCCCAATACCTCTGAACACTTGATCTTCTTTTAAATTTCAATTAGAATTAAAGAAGATTTTCTTGTTTGTTTTCTGAAGCTCTAAAGAACTGTTTTTCTTACCTTTGAAGCAGGTATGAAAATAGATCTTATTCCTCCTGCTTCCAGAGTGGTTTTGCAAATGAATAGGAATTTAAATATATGCCCATCTGTTCTCAGCCATTAAAAAACTTAAATTCAATTAGGGATTTCTCAGTCCTGCTGTAGAGCTGGACTGTGAGCTTTACTCCTCTGTGTGTGTTTGCTGTTGCTAAGCAATAATCCCAAAGGTTGCTATGTCTCATCCACGACTCAGAATAGCTGTAGGTTGTCTTTTGGCTTTGGCAGCCCAGCATACTCTTCAGTACTGAACTTAGATCATTGTGTTACATGACTGGAAAAAAAAAAAAAAGACTATGAATGGCAACAGACAACATTAAAGGGACATACAGTCAGAAAGAGAATCCACAAGTGCCCAGTAAAAAGAGGTTCACCTTCAGATTTAAGGATCTTGAAGTCCAGAACTGCCACAAATCCACAAAATTACAGGCTAAACGGAGGGTTGCATCAAATAGATGTGAGAACCTGAGAGATTAAAAAAAAATAATTACAAATCAAAATTTAACAGACATTTTTAGGTTCTTCTTTTTGTAAAAAACCTGTGTCACTGTATCAGCCTGTTAGGAAAGACAGGTACAGCACTAAAAAGGCGGTAACTTACAGAACCATTTTGTAAGACTACCTTTAAACCAGAATCTAAAGGAATTTGATGAATTGTTTTTTAATAATTTCTCTTATTCTTCTATTTATAAAGAATACTATGCAACAAAGGGAAAGGAGAAGGGCAAAGCAAAACAGTCTATGAACACTCATGCTGCTCTCATTTATACTAATGTAAATCAGGTGTCTGTTTATTGACTTCATTTATGATATGCAGCATTTCCAATTAGGAAACTGATGGCAATTTCTGCCAGGAAACGAGGTCCACCTACTGCTATTTCTTCCTCTATATGTTGCACTGGAGGATGCATGACCTTTGGACTTTTTACCTGCATGAAAACTCTAAACTGTGACTTTATCTGTGCTATTTGCCATTAGAACAGCTGCACTGTACCCTACCCTCTGGTACAGCATAATTTTCAATTTCATGAGACAGCTGAGCTTGTCATAAAATGTGAAATAGAGGTTTAATATAAATAACAGATTTCTAAAAAATCTGATCCAGTATCTGTGTGAGTCACGGTTTTTGTCCAGTTCAGGAACTTTGGAGTTTTAATTTCAGAATGCAAACTGTCATTTTTTACTGTTTTTAGAAAGTCATTTTTGCTATTGCTATTTGGAAAAAAAAAAGTGTATCAGAAGGAAACAAGCTCATTTTAGTGTATTTCCAACATGCGTTGAAATAAAACATTGATTACATCAAAAAATTAAATAGAAAAATGGTGCAGAGCAATATAAAATGATTTAAAATGAAGCTTTAAATTGGATTGTGCTTTTTTTCCCCTCAAAGCAAACTGGCCCTGGTCCTGTTGTCTTGTTCTCTCAAGTGGGCTTGAGTTTTATCCTTTACAAATCAGAATTTTGTCATTATTATGGTCAACTTACACATCTTTTCTTTTGTGTGACACCTCAATTTAAAAAATAATCTCACTTTCTTTAAAGCTATTGTTTAATTCCTCAATGAGAGCATACAAACAAAACTTGGAAAGAGGGATCAAAATGGCTCTATTTTTATTTTTCTGAAAACTGAATCCCGTGGGTTAAGCAAATCCTTAACTGCACCCTATTTAACTTGACTGTTATCTCTTAATGTTTTCACTAAGCAAAGTGTATCTTCTTATTATGCCACCAAATACTTGAAGTGTTGACAAAATAATAGGCTGAGTATGTCATCAAAGTTGTTTTGCTGGAATTGTCTCTTCTATCTTTTTCTGGTTTTTTTTCTGTATAAGATGCATTTTGGGAGCATTCTGTCGCCTTTTGCAGCTGATGCCAAGATTATGCAATAAAGCCCTGACACGTAGTAATAATAAAAATAAGTTGTGTTAGCCAGAGAAATATTTGCAGTGTATTAAAAAAAGAAAAAAAATAAATTTTAGAAATGCATACAAAACCAGCCCACGTATAGCTTCACAGGCTTTAAAAGAGCTGTTGGGCTAAAGCTACTAAGTGCTGACCACAGTGTTTTCAGCACATGGAAGAATATAGCCATAGGCCTCCAGTTTCTATTTTTTGTACCAGCCATGATGTTGTGACCACAGACTGCCCTCTAATTGCTCTTCTCAATCATAATACATCTGCCTTATAGCTTCCTCTCCCATACTTAAATTTTGCTGCTAAAAACCATTGCACGTGTAAATTATACCTTTCTAATGGCTTGAAGAACCATTACAATCTGTGATTATTGTAGTTAACAACTGATATGTTGGACCTCCAGATAACTGCAGATATCAACTCCATTATTTACTCGTAGTAAATGATTTTTAAAAGTGTTTGCTGTTCAAATAACTGGAAGTGCTACAAGATATATGAAAATTAGACAAAGATCACTTTGGGAAGGTGGTTTAAATAATCATTTCTTGATAGTAATCACTGCATAACTAATTCTCAAAATCCAGAATGAAAAACTAGTCCCAGGCGAGGGAATTGTATGAATACTCTAGGAACTTGTAGTCTGCTTATATCAACACAGACATGTCTAAATGAAAACTAGATATGCCTGAAAGTAGATCTGTATTTGCAGGAATCCATCTGATGAAAATGAAACAATAACCAGATACGCTACTTCAGAGATAGGTGAGAGGCATTAAGATTCCTGTCATATGCCAGAGAAAAATAGTTCATATCCTCAAATATGAGTCCTGCCTCCACGGAAAATCATGGCAAAAAACTTTATAGGAGCATGGAGAAGTACCTGGCTACAAGCTCAACAAAGAGCTCAGAAATCACAAAGACTCTCGTTCTGAAAAGCTTCGTGATGCTTTGCATAACCAACATACAGCATATGCCAAGCATCTGAATCTGTGCTTCTTATGTTCCCAGGATTAGCAAAAGGATTACTGTGATGCAGAATGGTTTTCACCTGAAGGAATGAAGCATTCTGCCCAGGAGACTTCTGTTTCACAGAAGTTAGGAAAAAAAATTTAGGAAAAAAGCAGTTAGGAAAATAAACTTCACATCTGAGTAAAATGTAAAGAAAAGCATCTACAATGAACATAGCAGCAAACAAAAATAACCTCTAAAGTTATCAAGAACAGAGTTCCCATGTGCTCCATTATATTGTTGGTCAAAGGACATTTTTAGTTAACCTTGTACTTCTGTCCCTTCCTGAACTGGGGTAAGAAGTAAATAAAAAAGTGATTAATATGGTATGAAAAACATAGTTTTTGTAATTTAGTTATCAAGTTGGAGCAAACAGAAAATACGAGTAGGAAAGAAGTTCTGTCTTCTATTGGTTAAAACAAATGAAACTATGAGCTAGAGCTCTTTTCAGTAGCCACATCTAACAATCTTACTGGCCTAGCTATGTCATTTGAAAGTGTGTAAAAATCATACACCCATTCATTAGGTACATGCAACTCACAAGCACAAAACTATTCTTTTGCTCTTAAAACTTTTACAGAAGATGCTTTATTTATAATGGCAGAAGCTTGTCTGCATTTTGGCGCAGTTTTGGCCAATCTATTTCTACCTGTACAGATACACCCAAACCACCTGGGGTGGTTTTCTCTAGGTCCTCAATAAATGGGGAGGGAGAGACAGCACAGGAGGCTGCGTATAAAAAAATAATGTTTTGTTGGTAAGTTATAGAATATTTCGGACTAGCAGGATAATAATTTAAAAGAGGTCTGGAAGGTATTTTCTTGAGCCCTGTGCCGTAACTCACAGCACAATGTTAGCAAGCTTTCTGCAAGTATTGTGTTTCAAAATAATAACATGACGGTTACAAAACGGAGGACAATGACTCTTTGTTTATGTATGGGTCATTGCTTATTCTCCCTATGCGCTCCGATCCCACTGAGCGTTCTTCTAGACTCTTTCATGTTCAAGGCTCTGCCTTGGTGTGTAGCCCTCTGAAGAACCCCAACAACACTCACTTTCTAAGCCCGACTTTAGTCTAGTTTAATGAACCTGCCTTTCATTCTCCCTCGTCCACTAGGAGGCAAAATGCCTCATTAGCAGCCCTCACTTCTTCACTGCAGTAAGGCACAACTAGCAGAGTGCACAGAACCTCCCTGTTTATTATTTCGACTGTAGAGCCCGGGGAACAGACTGCAGAGCTACTAGAGGCGCTTTTCTGATGCTCAGATTTACAGGGGCCAAAGAGCCTCTCGCAGTCCTGTCAACTTGAGAAGCAGCTGAAAGCAGTATGAACCACATACTTAAAAGGAATTAATGCATTAAATGCACTCTGCTCTGTTTGGTATTTAGCATGGCTTCCGTTTATCATATGTAGTGTTTTCCCCTAGATGCCCAAGACAGCACTTGATCCCCATGGCTTTCATGCTAACACAACCAAAAATTCAGCAGCACCAGGCTGCAACTGCAAATGATAAATTGGCTTAACAGTATTCGGCACTTTGTCTCAGAGTGCAAACTTTCAAGTAGGATTGCATTCTGGGGATATTTCAAAGCTTAAAATGTCATGTGTACTTACTAGATTTTTTTTTTTTTTTTTTTTTTTTTTTTTTTTTTGCTATTTGAGCTCGTGCATTGATGTATGATGTAAAGAATTTTAGTCTGTTTTCACTGCAGAAAGAGTTAGTATTGCTCCGTAGTCCAGGGAAAAACCAACAACGCGGGAGCGTCAAGGTACAAGGGAAGGCCCGCTTTCGCAGAGCCTCGTGCCACACGCCCTGCTGCCGCCTCGGCTCCCAGGAGAACGGGATTCCAGCAAAACATCGCTCCTACCTGCCGGGGCCGCGTCTGCTCTGGGCGGCTGCCAGCGAGTGGGAGCCCAGCACCAAAGATCACCTCAGGCTCGACAAACGGGGATGAATGCCGCGCCCCCGCCCTCCCTCCCTTCCCTCACAGGAGCCGGACCGGATCGCGCCGGAGCGGGCTGAGCGGAGGTCACTGGAAGCCGGGCCGGGCCGGGCGCCGCCGCAGGACGCCGGCGGGCCGCGGCTCGGAAGCGCTGCGGCGCCGCAGGGGTTAACCCGCGGCGGCGGCCCGGAGGCGGCGCGGCGCTGACAGGTGGCGCATGCGCGCTGGAGCCTTATTGTGCCCGCCCGGCCCAGCCCCAGCGCGCCTCAGTCGGCGAGAGGCCGTTGGCGCGCGTGGAGCTGCTGCCCCCTGCGGCCGGCGCCGCGACACCTCCGCTCCCCTCCCCGCCCGCCCAGCCGCCGTCGCCACTGCCGCCACCACCACCACCACCGGCTCTCGCCATGGAGTAAGGCCCCCGCCGGCCGGACGGGGGGCCCCGCCGTGCCTCGATGGCTCTGGTGACAGTGCAGCGCTCGCCTACCCCGAGCGCCACCTCCAGCCCCTGCGCCTCGGTGAGTCCGTCCGCCCGCCCGCCCGCGAGCCGCCCGCCCGGCGCTGAGGGGAGCGCGGCGGTTGGCGGCCGTTAGGGTCCGGCGCGTGGCGGCGCGCATGCGCGCCAGACCGCTCCCCCCGCCCCCAGCCCGCCGGGCCCTGACAGCTCCGTGTGGGCAGTGGCGCCTGCCCGCCTCAGCGCCCGTGGGCTGCCCTCCGCGGGCCCCGCTGCTCCGGCCTGGTGGCAAGGGAGGGCGGGGGCCGGCTGTGCCCCTCCGCAGGCCCGGCGGGCTGGGGGCTCGCCTGGTGCCGCGCCCCGGGCCGGGGGCACCAGAGCCTGGGCACAGCCGTCCCCGAGCCACCGCCCCCTGCGCTGCGGGGCTACTGCCCTGTCCGCAGCGGGAAACCGCTCGCGCAAACCAGCCCGGTTTAATTTAATTTAATTTAATTTCTGCTTTCATTGTATGTGCGGGGAGAGATGCGGAAGGTGTGTGTGAAAGCAAGCTGGCATTGTTCTTGCTACCGATGTTTTAAAATGATTTAATCTGACAGTACCCTCTGGGCATCTCCAGTACATGGGCCCTCCTTTGGGAAGAGCTAAGGCTTTTCTTTTTTTTTATTATTTTTTCCCCTTCTCTCTCTTTATAAACGTTACATGTAATCTTCAAGAGGCTGTGTCAAGCTCGAGACAGTTATGGAAAGGCCACATTTAAAATTTCTCGGTGAAGTATGTGGGGTGAACCAAGGAGTAGGGAGGAGATGCATCTCATAACTGCCTTGAATCAGGAAGTGAAGCAGGCTACTCTGAAGACTTCATGTTTTAAATGCTTTTTAAACTGGGGCAAGCCATTGTTTTAGTACTTCTGTATCATAAAATTTTTATGTTAACCTCCTTAAATTAGTACCAACCAATTATATGATTTCTTTCAAATATTTTAATTAAGGATGAGAGTGAAAAATAGTGAGCATGCTTTCACTTTCTTTATGTTTAGCGCTCAATTGACTTTTCTACTATAAACCTCACGCGTTACCACACTGGTGTTATGTCTAGTTTGCAAATGCTTCAGGGGAAAAGTTGAAACCTCAGTTGCTTCCATTATGAGGGGAGGCAGGGAAGATTAAAAAAGCCAACTACTCTGAAAATATTCCTCATTGTGTTAGGTAACCTCTTCTAAAACTAGATCAACTACTTGACAGGTCCTGCCTGCCCTGACAGCATCTTAGCTGTCAGAACACTTTTTTTTTCCTCCCTTTTTTCTTCTCTTTTCCTCCCATGTCTCTTCTAAAGTATTTGTATTTAGCAACATAGATTAATTCCACTTATATTTCTCTACTATAAATATTTGTGTGCTGTATTACTTCAGAGGCTATTTCATTCCCACCTCCATGAGGAAAATAGTACCTATACTTGCTTTTGGCTCCTTCAACCTCTCCAGGCATCATTTTTCCCATAAATTTATTGGATTTAAGACATCTTGTTATGAAATAAAATCTCTCCTGTTGTCCTTTTCCTTTATCCCACTTGGATGCATAGCCCCTTCCTTGTTATGTATTTGATATATGTATATACATTTCATATATGAATGATTAACTGTGTTTTATAAGGCTTTCCCATCTGGAACAGCTAGCCAGCCAGTTTCCATACAACATTACCATACATGCTCCTTTTCATTAGGGTCACTTGGGATAACAGAAAAACATATTTTGAGGGTTGGTTTGTTTGTTTGTTTAATGGAGACTGTCCTGATCTTTGAGCAGTGCTTTTTTAAAAAATATGTAATTATCCCTTCACAGCCTGATAGATCCAGAGAATGCAAGTCTTCATATATTCTCTCTTTCCTCAATGTAATAATACTGATATGTAATCTGTTTCATTAGCCCTTGTAAATCCTTTGGTGCCCTATGTGAAAAATAAGTGTGTGACTGTTTTCCTGACCTGACTTTGCTTCTCATGATTACTTTCACTTCTTCAAACTTTTCTTGCAGTCTAAAGTGTAAGTAGTATTCATCATATTCTGCCCTGAATTGCTATTATTTGAGTATACTCACAACTACTGCATTTCCTGTTACAACTTCCTAACCATGTTTTAGGGTGCAGATACCCTTCTAGCCCTCATTAGAGCACTAGGGTGTTTTGGTTTTTTTTGGTCAGACTTCTGTTAAACTTGTTTGTGTTCTGTTGTTCCTGATGATGATTCTTCCCAGAGTGCTAGAGATTTATGAAGAAATTGGTTGCCTTTTTCAATCCACATGAAGGTGTTGGTTCTCTGAGCTTGTCATGTTCTTCTGGGGCTTTGGTGACTTTGGTAGGACTCACATGACTTTAGAAGTCTGCTTTTTAGCATTGCAAACTTAGCATCTAAAAATCTTTTGAAGAAATGCAAACTCTAACAAGGAATTGCTTCAAAATACACTGTGTTCTATTATCCTTGTGTAAGATCGCAGGAGGACTTCAGTCTTTCAGTGTCAAATGAAATTGTTTCAAGCAGTCTGTTGTAAGCTATTGATTATAGCTTCTTTCTGTAAAGACTGATAACTCCATCTACCAGTTACCTCTTTAAAAGAAAGTTCATCTCGCTAAATCATTTCTAGGAGTAATGTGTTTAACTTGCTGCTTCGAATTGTTTCTGAACATTGCTGCTGGAACCTTGCTATTCTCACTTGTGGGCAAGTGTGCAAGCAGATGGCTATGTCTAATTCTGTTTTGAGATCACTAAGAATTTTAAGGACAAAAAAGGATTCTCTTTTAAATTATTTGATGATCTCTTGCATTAGAGAGAGACTTTGCAGACAAAGAGAAAAGGTGGAATTGATGTCCTACAACTGAATTTTTGTTAAGAGTGCCCTACAAAGAGTTATAATTGGCTTTTATGGATTCAGGGGAATAGTTGATCTGAATCACTCTGAAATTGGATGGCTTTTATTTATAGTTCTTTTTATCTTGCTCTCATTGCCATAGTGCATTTCATGGGCATTCATTTCAGGGTAGCTACAGTTCATGCAAAGTGTTGATTATAGATTTACAGCTTTTTGAATGGTCACTTGATGACTTGTAAAATTCCCTTAATTGTCTGTCTGACTTCTGTTATCTGTTTTTGCCCTTTGGTTTTGCAGGCACTTTTGGGAAATAAGGCAGCAATCTTCACTTTCTTATACAATTCAGAACACTGCCTTGTTGATGGAAAGTGGAAGAAGGCAGGACTGCGTGACAGTGAAGTATGAGGTTACCATGCAATAGAAAGTGGCTTCTTAGTGCTGATCAAGGCCTTTGTTTACCTTGTACATCAAAATAAGATTTCCAGTTTCTTTTTCTGGATGATCTTTTTAGGGGATGACAGGGTGAAAGCATCTTAAACTCAAGTTCTCTTCCTCTCCAAACAATCTTCTTTAAAGTGAAGAAATGGCTCCAGATGTATGCATCTGCATTACAGCAAATAGGCACAGTAGACTTGCAAACAAAATTAGTGGAATAAAAACACCTTGTTCACAAGTGCTATCAAAACTTGCAGTAAGACCTTTCCGAAGGTGGTAGGAAGCATCTAGCCTTTCTCTCTGTACCTGGAACATATAGACTCTGCTTTTGAAAGTTTTTGCCATGTTCTCTATCTTCCTATATCTCTATCAAGACAGCATCTTGTAAAGCGGTGTTTTTCCCTACTTTTCCTTCTAACATTTTAATTTCAATGGAAAAGAATGGAAACATACTTTATTTGATTGCCTTCTTGGCAATTCTGGCATAGTGGGCAGATACCTGTGAACGAGTTTAACCGGGTAGTATCCTTTGCCTGAAAAGGGAGGGAAAGAAGAGGGGGAGGTGCTAATGGTTGTTATGTTACTCCCTTTTAAAATGTTGTATTTTAGTTATTTTGCTTGGGATCTTAATGTATGTGTATTGTTCGTCAAGGCAACTGTTAATAGTCTTGTTTAGGGGTCAGTTTTAAGTTACTTAGCAAGCAATGAACTGTTCCTCTGAATCTGTTGTTGATCTGTTTGTTAAACTGCAGACATTTTACTCTTATATTCCATGATTATCAGATAGATACCACTACTGATTGTTCCATAGCAAAATGTGGGCACAGCGGCCAAAATCTTCTTGTTGGGTCTGGGGACAAGTTGCAAGAAAGCAGTCCAACTAAAGGAGAGAAGAACTAATAAAAGATGCCTGCCCCTGTCCTTTTTCAGCCTTCTTCTTAAGGCACTGGAAGCTGCTGGGTAATTTCACTCAACAAGCTGGCATGGGATCCTCATCACGATGATGTCAACAGAGGGAAATGGCTTTAACACTTTGTGTCACTTTCCAAGAGACTTTTAATAATAATCTATATTGGGGAAATAATATTATGAAACTTTTCCTTTTAATTATTGTTATGCACAATTCTACAGAACAAAAGCTAGGTTTTTACTCCTTAATATTGATAGTCCTTTGTCTAACATCTCTCTTCTGAGAAGTGAAGAAGCTGGGCAGGCAATCTGGCCCTTATGGCTCTTGCATATTGCAGTTCACTTGCCTTCCCTACCCTCAGGGAGGCAATATGCTTTTATTGGAACAGAGCAACTGACCCAGAAAGAGAGGATATGCTGCATATATTGTTCCAAAATGCACAGTTTAAGGGGAGAAAAAAAAAAAAAAAGTTTAAAGCAAATGAAACTCTTAAGCCATTTGATTTCCTCCTCTTAATCCCAGGAGAACAGCTTGAGCAGGAAGTAGTGTCCTGCAAATGAGTTTGGGAGCCTCTGTGTTTTATCTGAAATCTCCTTGCTGGTGGAACATAAAGGAAATATTTTTCCCACTTATTTATGGGGAAGCTAAATATAAGATCCTTGCTAAGACTTCTCTACCCCTTATCCTGCAATTGTTATTAATTAATGTGTAATTGTGAGTCTATTTATTCATTAATAAGTCTAGTCTCTCTCTCAATGGGAACTTTTTAATTAATCAGTTAAGAGCTTGATAGCTGCTGCTTGCGTAAGTTACTTCTTGGAGGGGGCTACAATATAGGTAGGAAACCAGAGAAATCTTATGAAACATGTAGTAGACTCAGAAGTGCCTTACTAGTATTTAAAAATTCTATAATCTATTTGTTGTTTTTCATCAGCTGATGCTTTTGGGGTATATGCATAGCTCATTTTGAAAACTGAAGTTTTCAGAAGCACTGGATCGTGAGAATATGTTGCTTCCTGCTTAGACAAGCTTCTCAAAGTGCATTGCGGATAAAAAATTTTCCTCTCCTGTCAACTGTTGCCATTGGGAAACAAACCTGTGCTAATGAGGTGGCCTAAAGCTCCCTCTCTCTTAAACTTCTGCTTATCTTGAAAGCTTTTCAAGGAAGACAGGAGGCTTCTACCTCTTGTTGAATGTGTTTTGCTGAAAGGTTAAGGCTTCTGTCCTGGCTCTTTGATTGCAGAGAGCTTTCTTCTGTGTAAATCTGTTCATCTGTTCCTTAAATAGTTTGACAGTTTAACTGAGGCTGCTTGGTGACACAAGTCCAACTCCAGTCTCTGGAAGATCTGTCTAAAAGACACACATAGCAGGTTCGGTTAGGTATCTGCATGGAGTACAGGGGTGCTGAGTGTGTGAGAGAGATTAAGAACAGTATCTAGCACTCTCAGCTTATCAAGAGGATGGTGAAAACTGAATTAGAACCTCACTGAGGGTCATGAGACAGGGAGTCTCTGTTTCTAGTTTTTCTGGCTTGCCTTTTCTTTATTTTTTTTTTCTTTCTTTTAATTGTGAGAAATTTGAGAAGGGGAGTATAGATCTGGACCCTGCTAGGATTTACTTTGACATTATCTAGTCTAACATGCTGCACTACTGGATATAGTGCTTATCAAAATTAAGGGACCTAGTGAGTACAAGATACCTATTTTGATACTGTGCTTTACACCGGGTCCCCTGTCTGTCTAGGGTTTCTTTGCAAAATTGGAACTACGTCTCCTGTATTTTCCTCCATTTTGTTTTGTTTCTTGGGGTATCACTTTACAAGTTTTCAATTCAGGAGCATTTTTTGCCTCGACTAGTTAAGTCCAACCAAAGGAAGTGATACTAGCTGGCATTGAAACTGAAGCCTACTATTCATGGGAAGGTCAGGCTTCTTGCATGCTTTGTTGACATACTTCAATGTTGACTTAAAATGGATCTTTTTAAATTAAGAGGGAGGTTTTAATCTTTGAACCTATTTTGCCGTTGTCTTTATTCTGCTAAAATGCCACATATGGCAGTCATATTTACCTAAAACAACTCTACAACTTGTTTGCCTCTTTGGAAATACGAAGCTACATGAAAACAGTTCATCAGGGTTAAATATAAGCTGACCAGCTGAAATTGTCATCTCTTAAATTCCAACTGTGCATAAATTCCTTTTCAAAAATAAGAATTTGTCACTTGAAGATGCGAATAGTGTATAATGCTGTAATGGGTCCTTATCTAGCCTCTATTGATAGTACCTTGCCCCTTTCAACCTTGTCATTGCTTAAGCAAAAATGATGTGGATACCTACAGTTTTTCTGAGAGTCAATGAAACATTTACTGAAGTGGAGAGTGCTATTTCCAGTAGAGACTGCTGTTCAAAAAACATTCTGCTGAAAGTATTTTAGTGTAAGAGAGCTGTCTTCATGTGGAGGTAATGACTGAGGATTTCCACTTACTGGAGGGAAAAAAAATGTTCTGAAAGATCTATCGTTCCAACTGTTCCCTGTCTTGGAGGGTGTGGGCGGGGATTAAAAAAAAAAAAGAAAGGCCTTTGGACAGCTTAACTCAGTGTAGCTGCTCCCTGATCACAGCCTGCAGCTCAAGGTTTCATTCTTCAGTCACAACAAACCACATCCTCCCAGTGCCACACTAACTTCTCTCCACTGAAGTGAGCATGTCATTTGGCAAACTGCTTCCAAGGGACAACAATACACTGGAAGCTCTTGCTAGCCTTGGAAGAGTGTCATGGGTGACAGTTTTCAAAAATGCACTTGTACTTTTAGAGTTAGTGATTTGAGGCTTTGTTGTTTTCGCATCTGGCTCTTGCCAATACCTTTAGCAAGAAGTATGTGTTAAGTTGCTCACCTTCTGTGGCTGATACTTGCTTTCTATAAACTGGCCAAGCAACACGAAAACACTAGGCTCGTAAACTGCCTGCTCCAATTCCTTGAGCTGGTCACTTCAGCCTGTGAATTTAAGAAAAGCTTCATCTCCATTTTATTAATCTGAGTATCCTTTATAATTCAGTTATTAGGTAGCGACAATCAAACTCACATCCATTGTATAATGATAGTAGTGGTGGCAGGGGACTTGGGTGAAGTTTGTTGGAAGTATTCATTCAGAAGAGAGGCAGGGTTTCTACCCCTTGCTGGACCTCTTTCTATAGAGGGCTCTGTTTAAAGGGATTAAAAAAAATCAGGAATGCTAAAACTGCTCTTGCATTTCTGAATTTGTCTGTATAAATCGAGTAGGTCATTGCGAATCACCTGCAAAATGTCTTAACAGTAAATACTGCAATGTACATGCCTGTATGTTTTTGTTAGTACTTGGGCACGCTTCTGTATCTGCAGTCTTGAATGTGTCAGTAGCTTTCTGCCCCAATTTAATTGCTCTGAATATGCATCTTATCAGTGTTGCTCATTGCAGGCTGACCTCCTCTCAGAAGGCATAAAATGTTGCTATAAGATGAGTCATGCGTTTAAACAGCTTGTTGCTTCCATGGTGAGACGCACCCTTATTGTGTGTGCCAGCATTCAGGAAACTCCTGGCAAATACCTTGTGATGTGAACTCCTTATGGCTTTGGCTAAACAAATGCCTGTGGCACTTACTGAAATCCATTTGCTTGTAGCTGCTCATTGCTTTTAGATATGCAAGTCCTCCATCTCCCAAGGAACGGCTCAACTGAGGCTTCATTGAAATAATGAAGTTACTGCATCTATGTAAACTATTTCAAGGTGAAATCATTGAGGAAGTTAAGGCCACACTTTCCTGTATCCAAGTACTCTAAAGTTATTTGAGTATTTAATCTGATCTGTTTTGAAATGACTGATTATCACAACAGTTGTGATAATCCAGAGCACAGGAGAAGGTTTGGATGCTTGAACTTTCCACTGCTCTGGAAGTAAAATAGTCAAGTGGATCTCTGGGAACTGAATTCCAGCGATTTCATCGTGGCAGTTTTGCAGGTCCAGCATTCTTCAGTTCCAGGCTCCCTGCTGCACAGCCTGTTCCTCTGCTTGCTCTCAGTGAGGTGAACCACAAGCCAGTCTGAGTGAGGTGAGGTTAAGTAGGATCTGAAAGGCAGACAGCCCTAACTTTACCGCTGTGTGCTGTGGATCCACCAAGTCACCCGTTTTCTCTATCCAGTATGCTATAACACGTGTTGCAGTAGCAGCTCTGTTTTTAGACAGTCTGCAGGCATCTTCTGTTTGTGTGCCTGTAACTGGCTTTGCTGTTGAATGAGTGAAGCTGCCTCAAATGAAGCTTGGGGTAGGCTCCAAATCCAAGAGCTTCTATTCTCTCTTGCAACAGATAAGAAGCAATAGGAAGTAGGGAAGAATGAGGGATGTTGGAGATGTTCATCTCTAGGTTTTGAGACCTCATTAGCAAAAATGCAAAAGCTGCTGGGCTAAACATCTTTCTGTACAACTTTTCCAATTTCAATTGAATTATATACCTGAGAAAAGGTTTTTCAATGTGGAAAGCTGATCATGAATGTGGAGAGGGAACATAGTTGTCCAATTAATGTAGCTAGCTGCTATAGTGTCCTTTCTGCCTTGATGTCTGCAGTAGTAAATGTAATAATTCTGTAGAAACTTAAGACCTGTTCAACTTGCTTGGTTTAGCTTCAGTGGCTAACATCTAAGAAATGTGTATATTAGGATCCCTAAGCAAAAAGCACTTCAGGCTTTTCATCTCTATCTTTTTAAGGTGATGATGAGAGGGAGAGACAGGGCAAATGCCTTGCGTGTGGAAAATGCTTTGCTTCCCAAAGGACAAGTTTGTTGGTAGTTTGAGTATTCTGTGTGCTGCAGGACCAACCCTTCGGTTTAATCCAGCTGAAGCGGGAGTTTTCTCACAAATCTCCGGAGTTGCTGAATATCATTAGAGTACTGAGTGCCAGTATCAGGCACATGAGAACAGAAGTCCCTAACCTCTGCTTGCATGTGGAATGCTTGTGTGCTGCTGTTTTGTCTGAAAAAAAGTGCAAGTTCTTGCTCAGCCTGGAAGGGGCCAGTCGTTACCAAACTAATTAAAACCTGGAACTACTGCAGGATGTGAGTATTGATGCCTAGGAGCAAAGGTCAGCAGTTGTCTCTGCAGAACTCTGGCTTGTTTCTTCTACAGTGGCAACTGTCTTTTGGAGTTTGTTGTTTCTTTGCAGTAGTACTGAGTTCTGAAGCAGCATTTGTAGGAAACTAGGTGCTCCACTGCAAACTCCGCTTGTAGCTGGCTATGGGGCTGGTGGGAAAGTGACTCGGCTCTCTTAGCGACTTTAGCCCCTACAGATAGCAACTAAACCTAGTTGTGAGAGAAATGCTAAGCAACAGGCATTCATAAGTGACCAGAAAAGGTATTTCTGGAATAAATAATGATTCAGTTGTGTGTTACGCTTCTGTTTTTGTATTTATATATTTTCTTTCTGAAGTCCTAAATAGCTTAGGACAAACTGCTCTGACTGGTCTCTGGGTGAGACTGTAACTGCTATAGTTAACTAAGAGTGTTTCAAAAATATATTAAACAGTTAACTAGCTACTGTATTACTCTCTTTCTGGGTAAAATGTAAGCCTTAAAATTGCAGAGTTCTGTTCCTTTTACGCTTTAAAATTGCAGAAGGGTTGACAAAGCCTTAGTACACTTTGAATTAGCATATTTCTTCTGTAACATTTAGTGAGTTTCATTATGGGGAGTTTCCTCTGTTTTGTTTTCAGCTGAGTTATGCCTAGGAGGAGTGGTAAACTTGACTTTAAAATGTGAAGTGAAACAGGTTGTTCTGTTTGCTTTTTGACCTTTTTTTCCATTCTGTCTTGTAATTTGGTTCTGCCATAGTTAATAGAATGTGGAAGACTGAATGTCAACGTTAAATGCATTCTCCTGTAACGTGGGTCAAGTTTAATACTGCATAAAGTTCTCAGTACAGTTGCACGTGGAAATGAAATGTTAATAGATTGTCTTGCTTTTTTTTTTCTGCTGTTCATCAGACTATCCTTCCATGTTTTGCTGTGTAGGGCCTAGAAGTAGCTGCTATAATGATGTACTGGGAATGAATTATTCTATTCCTGCGCCCATTCTGCTCTGCTCTTTAGTCTTAAATAATAATAAAAAGATTATCTGGCCAAAACAATGTAAGCATAGCACAGTCTTGGATTCTTTCCTGTTCTTCCCCCCTCCCCCCCCCCCCCCCCCCCCCCCGAAAAAATGGACATAGTTATTAAACTGTCAGGTGATAGCAGCATTGTCAGTCCAATTGCAGTATGGCTGGAATGGGGTTTGCATAGTCTCAGTAGGTGAAATGCATTTTTGTCATATATGCTCCACAGATCTGTGATCTAGACCCACAACACAAGAACCCACACTTCTCGTTTTGAGATGAAATGTCTTTTTCCATGTATTCTAGAAATGTTTTTTGCCTGGAGAAAGCTCTACTTAGATCTTTAGGTGTGAGTAGAGATAGCTGAGACAGTTTTTAAGTAGTCTGCTGGCCCTCTTATGAGGGAGGAAGTCCAAATTTGTTTCCTTCTGGAAGGAGAGGAAATCAGACTTGTGTCAGATGAACCCACTTTACACTGTAGTCAGAGTATGCTGCTGCTTTTTGGTATGATTTTGACACTTGAAAGTATGGTGAACTTAGTGTCAAAGGAGCATATGTTGAGGGATTAGATGTTTTTAATATTTGGACAGAAGATGGTTTGAGTCAAAATACATTTTTACGCTTGAATAATTGCTCCCATTTTGATTTGAAATTTGAGATGCACTACACTCAAAAACAAAACTGAATCTGAAGAAGTTCAAACTTGCAAATTTCATTTTTAGGAAAGATGATCACAGGATGCCCTTGAACCAAAGGGAGTTTGTGCAAAGATAACTCGAGGAAGGAAGCAACCTGCTAAAGTTTCATTTACTCACCAACCCCAAAATGGGACATCTTGGACATACTTGACTCTCTAACTTTGCATGTGGTATAAGAGATCTCTTGACTGCTTTGGAGCTTTTCAGTATCGACAGTGTATTATCCAAGAATCTTTTTTGGGGTGGGGAGTGGAGAGTGATTTGCCAGCTAGCTGACTTATGGTCACAGCCAATATGGCTAATGTAATTTCACTGTTCTTAGTTTGGCTTATTTTCAGTGTGATTGAGGAATATTGTGCAAAACACAAACTTCTGCTGCCTCAGTTGTCCTTTCTGTGATAAGGAGCCAGCAGTTCTTATAGCAAGTGCAGCTCTTAATTGCAATTCTGAAGAGTTTGTAGCAGGAGTGTTTGCTGTCATGGGCCTTCAATATTATTAATCTCAGAGCAGTTTATTTGTGAAGGAAGCAGTAGAACAGGGCCAGGTCTGGCCTGGACCAGTTCAGAAGGTAGAATATGACTTTCTGCATTGTACTGCTGTGATAAGAATAAGGGAAGGGAAAGTTATGTTTGAGAATCTCTGATCCATGATGATGGCTCTGGCTGACTCCGAGTAGTCTTACCTCAAAGGGTGCTTTAAATCACCAAAGGATTATAAATACTAACTTTGCTCATTTGTTGCCTAATAAAAGCTTTATATTCATAAAATCACTATTTATTTATTATCCTGACAAACTAATAGCAAGCTCTCTTCTTTCAGTGTATGCATGTGCCAGATCAGTATTCTACTTGTCACCGTACATAAGAACTTCATTCATCTGCTTTAAAATGTCATTGATAACAACCTGGCAGCGTCCCAACTTGGAGCAAGTTAACTACAAAAGGCTGCTTTGTAAACCTTTCTGAAAGTACAAGCTACATCAAGTCAAATTTTAAAATGTACAGGCTTGTTTGGGCTGCATAAAACTGCCAACTAGCTTCAAACCTCTGAAAAGGTGGTCTTTATGACTGAAAATGGGATGGCTTAAAATTGAGGATGCATTCCTTTCAATTTAAAACATTTGAGGTTTTAGAAACCTCATCTTAAAATGAGATTCTTTCTTCAACTACATGGCCAGGATGAAAAGTGTGGTCTGGAAATGAATCTTAAGGCTCTGAGAGTTAACAGCTAGTAATGCTGGTGAGGTGGCTTGTGGTCATTTATAACCCTACATGACCCCTGCTGCAGTCTGCACTCCAAATATATTTATTCACCTGGAGGTTTATACAGTGCAAGCAGAGTTTCTTTCATGCATTCTGAAGTTGAGGAGCCGGGTCTTTCTGCCAGCTTCCCCTGAAGGCATCCGAACTGCCTGTTGCTCTGTCAGTTCTGTGTAGGGGATTCATGTTCATGGCGTTTGTACTGCTTCCTGCCGTGGACACTCCTGTTCTCAAAACTTTTCAATCCTTCTCTATTACAAATGAAGTTTGTAGCCTGAATGAGGGCAAACTGTATCACTCTTGGAACATATTCAAAGCTAATGAACTTTTTTGAGAGAAGCTCCTGGGAATCTTTTAAAATGGGCCCTTCCCTGAACTACATGAAGGCTCTTTTCATATGGCCACTGACTAAGCCAGCTAGTCTCACTGAGCAGTTTAATAGCTGAGCAGAATATCAAGCCTTAAGGCATCTTCGTCCAAGGTCTTCCGAGAGCAGTGTAAGCATGCAGTTAATTATTTGTGTAGTTCTCAACACAGGCTCTAGAGATGTGGAAGGCTCAGGCAGTGTAGTGAAGGGCTTGTTCAAAACCAATGAATGTATGGTCTGATTTCTTAAGTGGAATGAAGATTGCAAGAGTTCTATTAAAAATTATATATAAAGCTACAGTTTCATGCTTCTTCTGTGGTTTTGATTTTTTGTTGTTGTTCTGTCTCGAGTATAGTGTATGGACGGCACTGCAGGTTAGGGAACTCTTCAACTTCATCTTCAGAGACTTTTCGTGTATAGCCAGCTACTGAATCAATGGGAGTGGAGGTAAGCAGTGCAGAGTGCTTTCTGACAACACCACTACCACCCACTCTGTAGCCTGATGCACATGACACTCTTTGTATTTGAGCGTTGTTTTCCTTGAAGAAGTCGCATGCGGTTGCACAACGAAGACACTGCTTATTTGTATAATGCAACTCTATCTCCAGTTGTTGAACGTGGAAGCAGTGAGCGTCAAAGTGATGGAGACTTCACAGATGTTGCATGAACGCTTGCCACTGACCTTCAATCGAACAGTAGCATTCCTACATTATACCACAATAAAATACAACCTCATAGTTGAAATCTGTAAGTGAATGGGACTTGAACGCAGGGTTGAATGTTACTGCCTGTGGTGTTTGTGCTGCTGATGCTCAACACATTTTGCTCTGCTAAATGTTTTTTTTACCGCTACTGAGTTTGGTGTCTCACTGGTTAATCATTATGTCACAGGCCCTCAGAGTCAGTGAGAGTTTCTTGTTTCCTCATCTTTTTTGTCAATT
This sequence comes from Rhea pennata, assembly GCF_028389875.1. Taxonomy (NCBI): domain Eukaryota; kingdom Metazoa; phylum Chordata; class Aves; order Rheiformes; family Rheidae; genus Rhea; species Rhea pennata. The sequence goes on from NC_084682.1 coordinate 5,198,949, forward strand.
TCCTTCTCTGTTGAAGCCTAACTTTTCTCTGAAACAGCTATATTGCTGCGCTCCTCCCTTACAAAGTAGTGGCTTAAAGAAGAGGGAAGGGAATCCCTGGAATGGCCTGATAGTCTCATGGAGGTATTGACAACTGGCTCTGACTAAATTGATATGATAAAACACAAATTCATTAGTTGATGCTGTTGAAATCTGCTGACTCTTCTGAACTCTTAACAGAAAGCTTTAAAGTATCCAGCTGCAGACTGATCTCTCCAAGCATGTGACACTGACATCAGTCCTAGAAGTGAGGCATTGAACTGCCTCCAAAAATGAGCTCATTGGGTGATATTGAATGTACTGTTTTAGTGAAATATTGGCTAATTTGACTGCATGGTCACCTGTACTTCCTTGTTAAAAGATGGGAATTCCAATTTTAGCTGCTGCCATTCCAAATGTCAGTTATATAATCCTAAAATCCTTTTGATAGGATGTCATGATCCCACTGTATGTTGAGCATGGAGCTTGGCAGAGCCCATCTCTAACAGGCACCAACTTGCTCCAGGACTTACCAAGTCTCTTTGCTTCTTCCTTTTGCCTTCCCCTTTACCCCCTAAGTTACAGGAGAATATTGCTGTACTGAGTTCGAGATTCTACTATTAAACAGGCCCTCTAAAGCCACTAATATAACTCACTTAATTTTATTAAACTTGTTTGTCTTGTTTAAGTGGCTGCATAACAACACAGCTATATTCCTTCCCAGGAGTTCATCTTAAATCTGACCTGACATCGAAACTAGAGTGACTAGTTATGGCTGAAAGAAGATTAAACCCTAGCAAAACAACCCTAGAGGCTAGCTGCTATGTGCATCTAACTTCCTTATCTCCTGTAGCTTGAGGTCAACAGTTACTGCATACTTCCTCTTATGACCCGCATGAAGAATATGCGTTCAGGCAACATGCCTCAGAATGATGGTGACCCTGGATAAAGTCTACAAAATAATGGGCAAGTACATTTTAATGGACAAGTACACTTATCCAGGATTTAATCAACTATGTATTAATTCATCTGTAATCGTAGTAAGAGTATGTTCTAGTTGCTAGCCTCTGAGCATCTTGATGTGTACTTATTCTTTTTCTCTTTTTGGAAGTCAAGGATGAAAAAAAACGATATTCAGTATATCAGAAGAAGATTTCTCATGCATTTGTACAGAAATGTCCTCTTTCACAAACATCTTCACAATATCTTTTGCCTGTTACTGCACACTGCAGGGCTGTTTACTGTTCTGGGTGCTGTTTCCTGCTGGATAGAAGTCCCTGTTGAACTGACCATGTTTTTTCTTTCAAGAAATATTGCTGTTAACTTAAGACAGAGGAAGATGACATACCTCAAAGAGCTCCAGCAATGTTGCCTGTATAGTGATCTATAATGCAATTAAGCCTTTGCTGTTGGAGGAAGGGAAGGGAGGGAGACAGCTTAGGCCACGCTTGCATAATACTGAAGAGCCCTTTCCAACGATTTGAGGAGGGGGTGGGGAGAACCAGATGCTCTCTGAAAGTTCATACCACTGTTAATAATGTAATTCACAGATGGTGGCCAAGGCCTTGAAGAGGCTTTCGTGCAGTATTTACTCTCTCTAATAGAGAGATCATTGCATAAGGAATCACAAATAGAGATGACTTAATCCCAAGGATGAGTTTAGTGATTATCTGCTGGGGACCCTGTGTGTCATTGTCACTTCTGTGCAGTTGGGAGCCTTCAGGATCCCTGAATGTTGAGAAGTACTCTAGAGTTGGACCAATTCCTAACTTAAAAAACAAAAAGTCAAGATAAAATATTAGTATAACTTGGATTTCTCTGATCAAAGTGGGTCTTCTGAAATAAAAAGTAAGCTCCTTTGTCCTCATACTGAAATCAATACAGATAGTGGAAGCATGACTATCAGTTTGCACAGTGACTTCTTGTTAAGGTGCAGTTCTGCTTATTTCCATTTTTCTCCCTGGTTAGAGATAAAAAGCAAAACTTTTACATGTTTTCTTCTGAATTACTGCACATATTTCTTGGCAGTTAAGAACAACTGTGAGTTTCATGCCCTGGTACTTTTTTAAAAAGTCACTCTTACAAGTAAACTTTATAATAAATGAACTGTTTTCAAACATGTGGGATCAGAAAAGTTTTAGCTAGCTGCAGTCTCTGCATGGTTTAATACAAATGTTTATATGTTCATGAGAGGCTTATTGATAAGGTCTTCAGTACCTGCTAATCAAGTCTTTTTATTGACTGTAAATTATATAAATAAAGTATATATTAGGGACTTCTAAGCAATATTAGTTGATGTAGCATTCTAAATCAAAAATTTCAGATAACGTGAGAACTGATTTTTTTTGTTGTTGTTGTTTGTTACTCTCTTTTTCAAATCTAACTTTTTTATGTAACAACACCAGCATAGCAAGAAGTCAGGATTCTTTACTGTACAGTAGCATCAGAGTGGAGATGAAGCCTCTGGCTTTTAATAGCAGGATGTTAGAAAATAGCAGTACCAAAACTTCTGTAGCGAATGGATGAACAAAACTTGCATTACTTTGAACAAGGTCTCCTTCCTGAAATATATCTCCGTAAGGGCTTTTACTGTTAGTATTTTTAAGTTCTGTAAGGTTAAAATTGCATTTAATAATTTGACTTCTTGTGACATTTGTCATGTGATGGTTCACAAGCCCTGACGGATGTGCTTCTGTGACTGCAGCCGGGTATTTGCTCATACCAATACAGGTTATATCATGTGTTCTTTAGCTCCTGTGTTTAGAGCTAAGTAGTAAAGAGGGGAGGAAGGAAAAAGAGGGACTGTGTCAGGGCTAAGCTACCAGAAATTCTCAGACTACTTAATTTGTGACCTTGTTCACTGGTTAGATGCAATTCAGGAATCTTTAACTCTTCCATACTTATCCAGAAATGTCCTGTTCATAAAAGGTCTTTTCCTGCTAGTATTGCTTTTTTGTTGTTGTTGTTTTGTTTTTGTTTCTGTTTGTTAAAGTAAGGAATGGGTCCTGGCATCTTGAAGTGAGGGAGCTTTTTGTTTATTGTTTATTTATCCCTTGGAAAGAAGGTAGGGAGGAAGGCTGCTTTCACTACTGAGAAGACTGGAAACCAGCCACTCTGTTCCACAGTTGTGTGTGTGTCAAGTATGGCACACACAGAGCAGTATTTTCAGTACTGCACTAAAGTGAACAAAGTCGAAATGAGCATCTATGTGCCAAGAGTTTACTGTTTTGCCAGAATGGCTTAAGTTTTGGAGCAGTAAAAACCTCTGCTGATAAACCTGCATACTGCTTCCAGGCCCGTTGCTAGCGTGTGATGTCTCCTTTCTTTCTAAAGCTCTAAAATGGAGCCTGAAAAGATAAGACTTCATATTAGACTTGTTTTAAGCAGTGCTTTCAAGCATCTTGGGATCTTTCTACCTAGCTTTAGTTTCCTTTTTGATACTATGTAATACTGTTTTTTGTGTGTGTGCACGCTGCTACTGCTCTTCAGTGTCCTATTCTTATCTCTGTTAATATAACATCTGCTGCTGGATATAAATCAGTGCTCTTAACTCTTTGAAAACAAGGCTTTGTGGGAGAGAGGATCATCAGCTAAAGCTGTTTAGTGTTCAGAAGTCTGTACGTGTGGATGCCTTGACACTAAAGCTGTCCATCTTGTTTTCATTTTTCAGAAGCTGGGCTATACTCTTAAGTTCACATACTGTTTGGCTTTCCTTTTACTCTGTCTGCATAAGCTAATGTATTTCTTTTTAGATTGAATCTAACATAGAATGATCTTGTTTTAATCCAGCTCTGAAGAATTGTTTGTATGACCTTTTTTCTCCAAGTTGGATTTCATTTTCAGTTCTGAGTCTAGTACTCATTGCTTCTTAATTTAGGATTTTTGCTTGCGCTTCACATTTAGAAAAACAAACTCAATTTATTTTGCTTAGCTTGTATGGTATTTCCACTTGGCTCCATGGATGTGGATTTGTGAGCTGAGGGAATCCTTCTCACTTAGTTGGTCAGCAGAGCTTTCCTCAAGAGTATTAGAAGAATCTATAGCTTAAGTTCATTAGAGGGCTGACCTGCTCTAGTTTTAATGAGATTTATTACACATGTACCTTCTGGATTCTAATGCTTTTGGTTTCTGCTGCTTTGGTCTTAATACAATCTGAGTAAACCTTTTATTAAAAGCAAAACTACTGATAGTAAAGTGACTCTATATAGAACTTGCCCTGTTCCAAGAAGTTTGAAATTAAAATAACGTCCCTAGTGCTATCAGTATACAAATTCTGTAGTGTTTGCCTAAATGTTTGTAATCATGTTTTCTTTCAGTACTCCCTCACTCTTTGATCCTAGAAAACAAAGTCAGTAAAACCCTGATATTTTAGTTCAAGAAGGGAAGTAAAATGCAAGTGAGTTTTTGGTCTGCCATTCATTCATGTCCAATGAAAATGACCACAGATACTGAGCACTGGAAACCATCTTTTCATTTTTACCAACATCTAAGAGTGCTTGTGCCAGTGCTGATTACTTCTCCTTCTTCAATATGGGGCATACGACAATACAGTCTACTGAAAGATGAGCTCCTTGTCTGCCCATTGGAGAGTAAGACATGTGGGATGGATGGAAGAGAGAAGTCTAGATGTCTCAGTTAAACTAATAGTGGCATGCGTGTGGGGTTTTTTTTATGGATACAAATGCAACTCTAATGCATGTAGGGGAGGTACTATTGAAGAACTACTAGCATGCATGCACACATGAAATACCTGCTAGCAGCAGGTCTCTGAATTTTTTTTGTATTAGATCCAAACTTGCAGGTATAGTATAGATATCATTCTGGGTATTAGATGAGAAGTTACTGTATCCAACTATGTTGTTCAACATATGCCTCTTTAAGCGTAGTCTTTTAAAACAACGGGGTAATTTTGAGACAGAACTATTTTAGTCTTATAGTTTTGAATTGAATAGCTATTCTTGGCCAAATGCACAAGGGACAGCAATGACAGGAGTACTGAAGTAGCTTGGGGTGGGGGAATGAAAATCAGGGTCTGGTGAGAGCATTTCATAATTTGAGCTTTGTTCGCTCGAGGAACCCAGGAGGTTTTGACTTGCTCCAAAACAATTTTCTGCAAAGCCTGAGCTTGACAAGTAACCACAGTTTTCAGCGCCCTCAAAGGGGATGCAGTGATCCCAGAGGAGCATAAATGCTGCTGAATGAACGGCCTGCAGGAGAGCATGGGCAATACTAACAGGGAAGCTAGTGTCTGGAATGAGAGTATTTGGGTCAGTGTCTTGCAGAATGCAGGACACGTGAGCTGCTGCCGCAGTCTGGTCTAACTTCTTTCAGTTTTGCAGGGGGGTTTATAGCTGTGTTAAATCTCTGTGTGGAAGATGCAGGTTGACAGGCCTATAAAGCAGGTGGCTGGTGAACACAGATTTGAATTGCTCCATAAAGGCTTTGACAAGCCTAATGACCAAGTGATCTCTGAAGCTGTGAAGAAAAATGTGGCTTGTTGATAACAGAATTCAGCAGCTCTCCTCCACTTGGTTTGGGTGTGTATAGCATGCAGCCTTCAAGTCTGCTGAGGCAAATGCATCACTGGGTATAATTCTATTTTGGAGTGGTTTTTTTTTTTATTTGTTTTTTTTTTCCTATTAATGGAAGCAGAGTGCATAACATAATCTTAAAATAGCTGCTCCATGAATGCAGAAATACTCTGCTTTTGACTAATCAGCCATGCAGAATGAGCATTTAAATGTGCAGCAGTGGCTGAGCACTTCCTTATCCGTGTGAATGGAGCTAGCAACATATTATAGACTGGAGCTGTATAGGCGTCTTGCTGTCCCTTTAGTTAGGCAACCAAGGTGATGAGATTGTTCATTCTTGTTACACCTGAGACTGAGGATCTTGGAAGGACTCCACTGATTAGCAGTCTCCAAGTCTTCAAAGCCAGTTTTCTGTTTCTCTTGCTTGTGCATGACCAGAAATGCAAAGGGCTTATGGTCCAAGTCCTGACTCTAGTGCATAGTGTGAAGAGCTTGGCAGGCACCCGAGAGCCCATGTGCTGTGCTCCTCTGACAGATTGCTCAGCAGTAACGCTGCTCCAGAGCTTCTGGCACAGCCTCACAATGAGGAGAGCAGAGATACGCGTGCAGGGAACAGGGGATCCGTATGGTTTTGGGGTCGCTGACTTTAGCCTTGTTGCAGCTGAAGGCCTTCTCACGGAGCTGGGTGGTGGTCTATAGTGCTCGCTGCCTGCCCAAGGAGCGGTGCCAGGTCACACATGACTCCTTCCCCACAATACGGGGGCGGGGGGTGCTCTAGACTCTGGTTATTTTGCATCTTCACTGGTGCCTGTTCTTTTTTTGTGTCTTTTTACTGGATTAGAGCATTGATGCCTAGTGTGTAAGGAGACAAGAGTCCTCATGATGTGCATGCGCTAGCCTGCGGTGTGATTTCATAGCCATCTTATTTAGAGGTGACCTCAAAAGTAAGTGCTCATCCCCTCTCAAAAAAGAGGGATTTTCACATAATGGCTCACACTGGTTTAAGAGTGCTTTATCTTTAGTATAGCATAAACCTATTTCTAGTTATCTTATGGCAGAAAGCAACTGAGAGATTTGGATTGGACTGGATGATTGATTCCTACTACTTTAAGCAATCTGTAAGGAGTGTCTTTGCCCTTACTTCATTAATACTAGTTGCATTTTTTGGCATCGGCAGTAAGTGTTACTTACTCTGGGCTGTCCCTTGCAGCAGGATGAAGTTCTGGGGAGTGCTGTCCTCCAAGTTCGGCTTCTGCAGCAGCTTTCTTCATGTGGTCATTCACACAAATGGCAAAGGGAGGGGACAGTTTTAACTGGATTAATCTCAAAAGGAAAGTGTGGGGATTTAAGGATTAAGGAACCAAAGGCAGCCTGCAATCACTGACTTAAAACCTGTTGTAAGACAGTCAGTCTCTGTAAATTGGAAATATAGTCCTTTCTTATATGTGCATAGTTGAGTGGTAGCATTTTACCTTTGAGGCATTAGGGAAGATGGGCTTTGGGATGCTGGCTGCACTTTTTCTTAAGACTTGTGTAATGAAACTGTTAATAACTGGCAATATAAAAAAAAAATTAAACCTGTTGTAGCACTGAGTGCTCAGCTAAGATCAGATATTAAATCTGGCTCACAGAAGGTGTATTGGTGGCTTGATTTGATATAATGACAACATCTGATTTCAGTAGACTTTTCGCTTATTCTGATGTCACGCACTCCCCTCTACGTTCCTTGCCTGAAGTGTTTCTCTCTCTCTTTTTTTTTTCCTTTTGTTTTCTTTTTGCTGATGCTGTCGCACAACCCCTGCGGGGAAAATCCAAGCAGATTACAGGATTGGTGAAAAGATGGAGGGAGCAGGAGGAATCAACAAAAACTTGTTACTAAGGAGATGTGAGCTTTAGTGTTGTCTCTCTAATGGCCAGTCTGCCAAAGGGGGAAATGGATGGTCCAAAGGTGACTGGGATTAGAAAGACAAATACTACAGGGAAGCAAATCTGATGGATCTGTGGGACTTCCAGGGGTCAGACAAATCCAGTCTTGTGCCAAAGTTAGTATGATTCACATAGATAGGCACAAAGATTCTGCCCGTCTGTTACTGAAGGTTGTTCTGGACAGTAGGCCTCCTCGTGAAGAGTCCATGTTCCTGCTATGTCGTGTTCAGGTGTGGCATGGGCAGTGAGGAGACGTGGCTGTATGAAACCGTGTCCCTTTCTGACAGGTGAGGTTGTACCTGTTTCCAGGGACACTTTTGTATCTTGAGTGTGTGTGGAGAGGAACAAACATCCCAAACATAACGCTGCATTCTGGTTCAGTACAACTTTTTCCTTGTTATTGATGTGCACAGCCTGGGGAGTCCTCCTACACCAAACCAAGATTTGACTGCTGTTGAGCCTTCCCTGGCATGTTTTTCTTGGGGGGTTTCTTGGACAAGAGTTTCAAGTACTGAGCTCTGTTCTTAACTGCATCTGTTGATGGTTTTGTCTAGTGACTTCTATATAATGTGTATGGGCTAGGCTGAAAAAAAATTAATTTTATTTGCTTAAATGGCATCACTTAGCAGCAGTGGATAGTTTTTCTTTCTGTCCTATCAGGTCAGTCTCTGTAAGGCTCTTCGTTCACAAGAGGAAAACTGTTTTCATCCTGGACATTAGGAGCTGGCAGCTTGGAGGAGACAGAAGGCCTTCGGCTCTTTCCAGCGGGTGCTTGAAAGTCGGTATGGCCAGTCTGTAATGCTGGAGTTAAAGCTTAATGTGTAAAAAAGGAGGAAGAGAAGAGAGCTTGAAACAACTGAAATATGCACTATTGCATGTTCTGCTGCCTTCATCTCAAAGATCAGGCAAATGTATGGGAGAACAGTAGAGCAAGCTCCTGACTGTTCAGTGGGGTGATGCTGGTGTGGCCATCGAGAGCCTGGGGGTGAAAGATGGCCAAATTTAGACTTGACTAAACTAACTGAGCTCACCGTAGCTCCTTGGCTGCGGGAGAACAACCTCTTTTCCATCCTGGGAGGATGGGGGGCCTGGGTGGGGGCTAGAGCCACCAGCTTTTGACCCAGACCCTTGGGTTTCCAGACTGGTGCTTGCAGCTGTGTGGAGCTTGCCAGGGTGGCTGCTTCCCCTGCTGCCCAGCGTCTCTGAAGAGAGAAGTGGGGTGAAACTGCGATTTGACCACTGAGCAGCACAGAGATGAGCAAGGGCACAATTCATCCTGGCTGAAGAGAAACAGCACTTGAGTCACTTCTGCTAGAGTTGTGTTAAGATCTGTCTGTTGCACTGAACAGGACACTGACTCATTAATAGATCAAGAGTGCTAGGTGGCTGCAGTACTGAATGGACAGCTTGACTGCCTTTCCTTTTATTTTTCTTTCTTTTTTTTTCTCCTTTCCTCCCACACCAATTTGGACTGATACCCAAATAAACAATAACAAACAGACTTCTGTAGGAGTTGGCTGGGAGAAATGACAAAAGTCAAGGGGTGCTTGTTATGCAGCTTCATCCTGCTCTGATATGTCTTATCCAGAAAACCCTGTTCTACTCTTCAGCTTTATTTTCCTTTCTTTTTCTTCGGCCCTTCAGAGGAGATACCATTATATTTGCTGCCTTCTTTTTTGATCCCTCAGAAATTACTTAGATTTGTGCATCTCCAGTTGTATGTAGGCATGAGGTGCTGGAAGAGTGTAGGCAGAACTGTACCGTGGAGAAATGTTGTACATGAGCATGGAAACCAGCTTGTGTTAGCCAAAAATATGGCTCAGCACACTGACTTGAACTCCAGCAGCATGGGACTAGTACCTGGATGTATGGGGGGAAAAAGCAGGGCGTGGAGGGGGCAATTCTGGGCTAATAAATGTTAGGTTCCAACTTCAGTAGTGATGATCCTCTACCAGAAGTGAGGCAGCTGGAGAACTGCTCTAAGCCCTAGGGCTGGAGAATTTGAACAAGCGGAACATTTTGTTCCTTGTGATTGTCTCTGCAGTGTCTTGCCAGAGAATATCTTTAGGCATTCCTTTCCCCACACTCTCCAAAGACTCTACTTTGGGTCTCTACATGTACAGAAAGCTGTCCCAGCAATTTCTTCTGAAGTTGTGCCCAAAACCTTTTTTTCTTTTTTCTTTTTCTTTTTTTTCTTTTCCTCCCTTGCTACCCAAATCAAGGCTAGAGGTGAAGAGACTTTCCTGCCAATTCCTCTTTTGATATAGAATCTAAGCTCCTGCTGTTAAATCTCTGCCAGCTACTTCTGTTCTAGATCTGTCACTGAAAGAGAGCGGAGACTCCCCGGCTGTGCTCTTGCTTTGAATCCAGGCTTATGCAATAGCATTCTGCAAGTGCCAACTCAGATGCTGCTGCTGCATCCAGACACTGTGTAAAATATAGTTGCTTGGATGCCTCTCTCTCCTCACAAATGCTAGATAACAATTTACAACTTTTAGTTAAACCATTGAGCACAGATTCAGGTCAAGTAAGGTTAAGAGCTAAAAGAATTTGAAATGTTAATGACCTCCCCTCCATGCTGCTTCTTTAGAGGTTGAGCATCATGGCATTGGAAAAGGTAGAGCGTTGCTTGTCTCCTTCCTCAGAGTCTTTATTTCAGCTTAAATGTTAAATGACATCCTACTTTGAGAAACTATTTTTATCCAAAACATAGTCTTTTAATTATTGATGAAGTAGGACAAGGATGCAACGTGGCCTGGCTGTTGGTTTCTTTAGTTCAGGTCATGAAGATAATTTGCACTGCTCCTTACTCACCAGTTCTGCCACATGTTCATTACATCAAGCGAAGATCAGACCAGAGCTTGGCCAGACTGGGTTTCGGAGGAGCTGAGTGAGCAAGCATCTCTCGTAAGCACCTTTCTCCCTGCTGGGATGTTCATGTTACAGTTAGCAACTCTTAGTTTTAAGAGCATACTGATGAGCTGTGATCAGGTAAAGAGTCAGTTTTAATGTGTCTTACAGCTGGCAGCATGTGCTTTTCTCTGTGTGGTTTAAGGCAAACAGTTGAAATGAAAAGCCTGCGCCTGGTTATGTTCCTGACCAAGAACGACACTTGAGAGCTATGCTGGCACAACTTCCACTGCGGACACAGTTGTGACATAAATAGGAATGATATTCAAATAGCTCTATTCCTGTCCCATTATGGGAATAGTATCTAATGAAGATGCAGTTATTCATATGTAGGTGAACCTGTATTGCTTTAGTGGCCCTCCTGGGTATTCTGGGGAGAGCCAAAGCCTTGGAGTTGTAACTTGAAATGTGCCTGCACAGAACCCCCAAAATAACTCCCTGCTTCTTAATGCAGATAACTGTAGTAGGGATACAAATGAGGCTGCTTGGGGTGTGCACCCAGAAGCCAAAAGAAAAGTCTGATATATGTTTTTTTCTTCATAAACTAGATGCTAACAGGAAGATGGCTGATTGCAAGACAAAGACCCTTCCCTTTGCTGTGTACCTCCCTTCCTTCCACCTTCCCTCTCCTAAAATAGCTCTTCAGCATGAGGAGTGAAAACCAAAGATTTCCCTCTTGGTAAAGGCAAGTTTAATGTTTGTTCATTTCAATGAGAAATTTACTTTGACTTAAACCAGGAGCTGGTGCTGTGCATTTGCTATGTCTTGTCTAAGTCCTTATTCCTTGTCGTGTGTAGTAATCCTGCTAATGAATTATAAAAGACTTACCTGCTGCAGCTTCAGGTCTCCCACTCCTGTGTGTGTAGCACTTCATTAGCTAGTTTCCTTTCCAGGCTTCATAAACACTATTTAGTACTGTCTTTTTGTGCAACAGTTTAGGAGACTCCTGGCCAGAAATAGGCCCAGCTTCTAAGGTGAAGATCTAAAAGATGTTCGCTCCTGGGTAAGGAGGTGTGTATGGTCATGCTGCTCCTGGAAACTCTGGAGTGCATTGGAAGGCTGAGCAAGGTTTGTATTGGCTCTAACAAAACGTAGTGGCTAGAGAAGAATTGAGGTTTGAATGCCTATCCTTTCCACTTGCATAGGGATAATTTCATCTGTATAAATGTGTTGCTCTGAATGGATAATGAACAGTTGTTCACTGTCATAACTTGTGGAGCGGGGATTTCATTTTAATCACGAACTGTTCATTGTCTAGAAGTCCTGCCCTGAGATTCACCACCGTACATGTGTATTTTTGATTTGTCTTCACTAATCTATACCACTGATATTAGCAACAATTCCCATATGAAAATTGGAGTTATATTGGCCCATGTTTATGTAGCAAATGAGTGTCCTCACACTTCTTGTATCATTATAAGCATGTGTTATTTAGAAGGAGTCACAGGGACAACTTTATCATTGCCTACGAGGAGACCAAGCAGGTATCTTCAAGCCTCTAGGAAGCATTAAATTTAGCAGAGAATCAAAATTATGTTAAATAACTGCCTTCTCCATCCTACTTGCATGATGTTAAAAAGCCTTCTAAAAGTTGAAGGAAAGATCTGTTTAGGGAGACAATAGATTTTTTTTCTTAGTGTCTGTAAATGTCTAGATGATGACAACTGATATGCTACTACATAACTGTAGAGAGAAGTTATGTAAAATATTGCTTCAGTGTAGGGAATTTTAAGGTGAATATGTATATGTCGTGTTTGTATTATTTTTCCCTTGGGCAAGCTTCTGTGATTAAAGCAAGAACTGTTGTACTCCCCATCAGGCAAGTTTATTTCAGTACAGACATTCAATTGACAGTAATCTCCTTTCTAATCTGTTCTTCTGGTGTACTGTAACAGGCTATGTCACACTGTTTCTCATCCTGACTCTGGTTGTACCAGTTGGAGGCTTCTTATTTTTGTGCTCAAGTGTTCCAGAGTTTTATCTGCAGTTTTTAGCAAGGCCTAATCTAAACAAAGTTTATATAAATCTCTTAGCTGCAGCAGAAAGATGAAAGCTTTGATGAAGAACTTGTTTTCTCATTTTCTAGAGCAAGAGCATGGAGTCTTTGACCTAAATATACCAATTACTGACACAGCAAAGCGATACAGAGAACAATCCAGAGGGAATGCCAACCTCTGAATGAAAACTTGGCTGTGGAAAGCTATTGCTTATGTTGAACCTCAAACAGAAGAAATGTGAGGAGGAAAATAGTGTTCATTCAAAACATTACATGCAAATAGTGATGGGAAAGGGAGACACTCATGGTGAAAGCTGCTTCATTGCACCTTATCCCTATGGCTTTAGAGGGCTAAAAACTATGCAAACCCCAGCACAGCTCTTCCCCCTTTCCATTTGTGGCCTAGTTTACTCAGTTTACTTAATTAAGTTTACTCAGCTTAGCTTTTTGAAGAACTTTGACAAATTTAAAGGCTTCCTAGTATCAAATTCTATTTTCTAAAAAATAGAAGTGTGTGATGGAAATACAAGTATTTCAGAAGGTGACTATGAGCTAGCTCTCTAGTGCATGCCAGGTGACTTATTAGTTTCATAACCTTTAATAATGATTATGGTTGACCTTTCCCAGAGATTGAGAGTCTGAAGTGAACTGGTTTTAGTATCAGCTTTGAGACACGTCGTTAATGCAGGAGTACTTGGGTATTTATAGAATCAGTAAGGTTGGAAGGGACCTCTGGAGATCATCTAGTCCAACCTGCCTGCTCAAGCAGGGTCATCTAGAAATTGCTGCTAAGGATATGGTTTCCATAATCTCCTCCCCTTAAGTCAGTTCACACAAATTGCTATAGACTTCTGGTTGTCTCTGTCTCCACATGCTGCAGCTGTGGAGCTTTAAACTCTGGCTGCCCAGTTTTTGTGGTCAAATCACCCTTTTTAGCACCAAATGTCTGATTCTAGACAACATGAAGGTCAGAACTGAAACAGTTGTAGTCCAGACCACTACCCTCCCTGGAAGCTCTAGCTGATTAATTTGTGTGTAGTGTGTAGTCTTGGGTCTCTTACAGGGAAAAGAGAACCTTTTCTCAACCCTGGTTTTCAAGTCAGCCCTTGCTGCTTTCTACCAGACAGTGTTGTTGCTGGCACTTCAGCCTCACTGCAGATGCAGCATGTGTGGGTTTTATGTTAACATGGTTTATTTAAAAGATTGATACAACTCAGACTACAGTATGAAAGTCTCTCTGCTACAGAAATATGTAATATTTTTGGCAATCTGACTTAAACATTTGATTTGTTTTGTTCCAGTAGATGATTTGAGATTATTGATAGGATCCTGTCTTTCATAGGGCTTACTGTTGAATAGGAGTTCTGTAGAATAATTAATTATGGAAGGTATTGAACTTTAGTTGTATGTGATGTCCATGCATGTATCCTAGTCCCTTTGACTTTAAGGGACTCTATTCAGTTGTGTCTGTGGGCATCTAATGCCAGTCTTGTGCAGACTTTGGACACCCTATGGGATCTTCAGTGTCACTATGTGTCTGTGTCAACAACTGAGTTGAGCCCTAAGCAATCTAAATGTGCAGTGAATATTGCTATCTCTGGGTGGTTTTGTTGCATTAGAGGGAAGGCTGTGGCTGCCATGATGGCTCCCTCTGTAAAACTCGAGCAGACCAGGTTATCCACACGTTGGGTAATAGTTATGGGGAGGGGTTGGTTTTTGTACTGACTTGCTTAATGCTGGCTGACACACGAGAGCTCCTACACGGAGGAGCTTGCAATGCATTCTACAGCTGTAACCCAAATATACACTGGGAAATCAGGGAATGCTCTCTTACTTGTGAAGAGGAGTATTTGTATGGATTAACAACTGGATCAGTGCCTGAATGCGCAGCCTCTAGTTTGATTAAAGCAGCTGCCTTCTTCCCAACAAAGGTCGTGTTCGGCTCAGAGGCACTTAGCGGATGTTTGAACAACTGAATGGGATTTGGCCAAGGAAAGGATAGGCAGAAAACGAGAATGTTGCTCATCTCATTACAAGCCTGTGCTACCTACTGTCTGTGGTACCTACCTTGAGATGGAGTCCCAAATTGATCGCTTGATGTTGGATGGAAAGTGTTAAGCAAAGATTGTCTGCAAGGGCATGACTATGCCTGAATCTGGCTGCAGGTTTGGGGTGGGGGGATCCATGTTAACTAAGTTTCTGTTATTTATGAATAAGTTACTAGTTGTACTTCAGTAAGAGGGAGATGGAAAAAGCTTCCAAGTTTTGTCTCACAGCATTTTAAAATAGCTTTTGTGTTCCTACTCTTGCAGAAGGGTTCTATCCCTCTGCTAAGAGGACCATGTTAAAAAAGAACAGAATTGACTTGAAATTTAACAGCTTCAAGAAATGAGAATATCTTCATATGTGCTTCTTGGATCTGCCTTCCAATAAGGAATTCACAGTCACTCTCTACTAGCATTTGTTGCTGTGCAGAGAATGTCTATAAGGGGAAAGTGAAGCATACAGTAAAAATAATAAAGTTGTCCATACAAAAAGCAACACTTAGCCAAGATTTAGGAAATGGAGAAGGGGAGAGAAGTTCTGCAATGTCTTAGTTACGACAATGTGCTTGTCATAACTATGAGCAAAATGTGAGGTGTGTGGGGTGAGAGAAAGTAGAATCCTTGTCCAGTATAAATTGTCGGTGCTCCCATGACTGGTAGCTCTGCGATCACTCACACTCCGAAGAGCACATTTCCCAGGCATTGCCTATACAATCAGGTATGTTGGCATAAAGTCGTATGCAGAAAGCAGTTATTAAATTGGAATCTCTTAAGATTTGAAAGATGTATATTCAGGGTATACTCTGTAGGAAATGTTCTCTGTTAGTAGAAATGTAGTAAATGTTAGATGCATGACTTCTGTTAATAACCTTTTAGAAAGAATGTGCTGGGATGTTACTGATGTTAAATACAGGCAGACAACCCCAGTCACTGAACATAAGAATGCAAATTAAATCTTGTTTATCATTGCATCAGTCTGCAGAAAAGAGATTTATAAAAACAGAATTGTTTGTGTGACATGGAGAGGCTCCCATTGTATAGAACAGAATAATGCTAAAAAACTTCTCTCCTCTTCCTTGCCCTTTTGATGGCAGATAGTTGGCAGTAGATCAAAGTAAGAACAGGATTAATGTTTTGCATATTCAGTCCTACATGGCCTGAAAAGAGCAGAGATGGAATTTTTCATCTTTCACTTTAAACTGCATTTAATGTTGTGGCCTAGTTTAGAGCTACACGACTCATTCCTTCCGTTTCCCCTGAGGCCTCTGTTTCTGGTCAAGGAAAGCAGGACATGAAACTGCTTAACCTTCTTGCTGTCGCAAGCTGGTAGAAAAGGCTTGTTTGGGACTGGAACAATCCACCATAAGGAATCTGGGCAGCATCTCGCCCTCTCACCTATTGCTCTGGTTATGGCGTATATGCCAAGGCAAGCAGAGCACAGGGGTGGGCAAAGAGCCAAGGTTCTCCCTGCAGCCTGTAAAAGCTATCATAAAAGCTGAAATGTGTCACCATCACAGGTCACATCTCCAAATGACTCTTGTTCTAGTGTCCAAGGATGCTGTCTGATCAAAGTAAAAGCACGATCTTTCTCATTGCCAGTTGCCTTTTAGTAAAGATTTCCATAGAAAGGGATGTTTACAGATTTTGATCCGCTTTTTGGCTGATGAATTACCGCACTGCAGCAGTACTTCCTCCTCTTTGGGAGTATACTGAAAATGGCAAGAATGCTTGTTTTAGTAGTCATTTCAGTATTAGTTCTTCCCTTCACTAAAGGAAATTGCACATGACCATGCACTGACCATGTCTTCTCTGTCCTGCCCTCCCCTCTAGTGGGATGACTTGTCATTGCAGTTTAGTTTTGGCTGTCAGTTGTTAAGGAGAGTTATGTGACTTCTTGCAGCTGCAGAGTTACATAGTGACCAGAAGTGCAAAGAACCCTTGGATAGGTATAGTATAAATTGGATGGCAGCATGGGCTTGTGCAAGAGGAAAACTAGTAGTGGTTGGATATGTGAAGCAGGAGCATTTGAAGTAGCTCCTTTCATATTGAAAGCCTTCTACCTACAAGAAGATATGGATGCGTTTGCAGAGGGGATGGTTGGTGGGGTGAAGATGATTAGAGGGGTGTAGTAATATTTCAGATGTCTGAGTCTGTGGTTGGAAAAGCTCCATGGGGAAAGAGTTAGACTCAAAAATTTTTTCTTGGGTAAGAGATATGGGTGAAATGCCCATGTATAGAGAAGATGAGGAAGCACTCTAACTACCAGGACAAAATATGAACTGTAAGGAAGAACTGGCTTATGGGCTGGGATGGTCAGTGTTGATGAGAGGGAGAGGGAGGCCCCTCAAGGGAAAGGTTAGCTTCTCTCCGGGTGGCATCCTAGGTAGCAGTAATAGATCTCTAGCCTAAATCACACTTGACTATAGTTCTTCTGTAGACAGTCAGCTATATTCTGAATAGCTGCACTTCAACACACATCTGCAATGTTTATGTTTAATATTAGAGATCTTGTCAGAGCTTTGGCAGAGACAGATGATGATTGATTGGGTCATGTCTAGCCTCCTCCACACTGAGCTTTTGAGGGCTGAATTTTGAGTGGAGCTAAGATAACAATGTGCATGTTTGAGTCTTCTGCTCATTGGTAAGACTTTTGGTTATTGGGCTTGCCTGTTGCTGTGACCAGGATTTTTATTTAGTTATTTATGGCATGTGGAACTAGCCATTCATTATAATACTGAAAATTATGTTCGCATAGCTTGGGTTACTAAACGGCACAGTAGAGACTTAGTACTCCTTTCAGTTGCTTTACCTTATGTTGGGTTTGAGGAACTTGTTTTCTTGCCAAACATATGCTCTTGAGCTGTTCTGGCTTATTCAAAACAAAACAAAAAAAGTCTTTAGTTATCCTATCTGTAATGAAACATCTTCCTTCTCTCCAATTCCCCACCTCTGCACACACTCACACTCACATACAACTTTTTGTCAACCCACAGGGAACACATTAGAGCTTATGTTCTAGCAAGATCCAGGAATTCCACTGATGATAACCACATCTGCAGCAGCTAGTAGTGTTTTAGCTATTATCTCTGCTAAGAGGACTTGAGATAGATTCCTTTTAAATAATTTTATTATCTAACTACTTACTGATATCAAACTACATGCTGATTTCTAGTTTCTTGTCTTGCTGATCTTTGTTTGGGACACTTAACACACAAAGTCCTTAAGGTGGTGCAGCATTCTGGATGAAAGGCATGTGGTTGTACTGTCTTTCCTATGCTTGCTTGTCACCGCCATCCAACACCACCATCCTAATGCTGTGGGGTTGTTGCACTGGGTCAAGCAACCCAAAGTGATGGAATGGGGCTGGTGATTGGGCAAAGCTAATGATGGTAACTGTAACACTGCTGTCTGTCTTGGTTAAATTGAACTCTTTTTGTGAATTGCAGCAAAGGGGCCCTTGCTCTCAAAAGGAAGGGCAATGGACGCTGTCCACTCTGGCCCAGCCCGGGGTGTGTTTAACTGCATATTATGCCTCTTTACTGTAACTAGTATAGTGCTGAGAAGGTGGCCTGAGTGATTTCTACTTAGTGAGCTGTCTTTGAGCTGAGGTTGGGTTGTGCTGCATGAGACAATGATCATGTTGGCTGCCTGGCCAAGAGGCACATAGTGCGGTCTCAGGGTTCAGAGTCATCCTCTTCACTGTAGTATTTTTCCCTCCAACCTCTTTGGAAGCACCTGCACATTCTAGTACTGAGGAGCAAACTGAATATACACTCTCTTTGGTGAAGTGCTGGTGACTAGGATCACAAGTAATGCATTTAGGGGGAGGGGAGCAAGGTGAGGAAGTAGGTGAAGCATTTTGGACTGAATCAGACTTTTTTTGCCTGTTCTAGAAATGTGGGTAGTTACTACTTTCGTGTTGTTAAGATAGTTAAGCACTAGCAAACTGTTTGGAAGTGCTCAGTGCCTTACTTTAGCAGCCTTAAAATGCTACTTAGTTAAGGTCTTATTACCACCTATCAAGCCAAAACAGGACAAGTACAAAGTGAGTGGCGTGGCCTGTTGAGTAGCCACTGCCTCTAAGGTGTTAAGCAACACAATCAAAATGCAGGGAGACCTTGACTGCCCTTTGAGCGCAGATTGCCAGTACAGCTGTCCAGTGTCTGGAGCTGTGGACAACAGTCTGGTCCAGATACAGCCTGAGCCAGTGTGGTTATTGCAAAAGCTTGAATAATGGAAAGTGACTCTATTCCACTGGATTTTTTCTTTAGCAAGGCCAGTCTTGGATTTGTAGCCCAGAGCATCCAGGAGTGTCCTGCCAGCCAGTGTTCACAGCTGGCTGAATGCTGACACTTCTCAGAAACGAAGGCTTGCTTCCCTGGAGTGAAAGAGCTCTGCTGCTGCTCCTCAGATGGCTGCTCTTCATCTGTGTGTTTCATCCCTTCTGAATGACACTACAACTTGTTTTCTTTTAACTGTGGAATTCACTGGGGCTTTCAGTTTGAAGGAGACAGGACTGCCTGCTTCCTTATCAAGTTGCTGAAATGCCTAGCTAATTCTAAGGTATGATGAGTGGAAGGTATTCCTGCCAGCTCTTGCCTGTTGTAGATGGTTTGCAGGTTTTAGCTTGAATTTGTGGTTGCAGGTGGCTCTACTGAACTATCTCATGGTCTTGTTCTAGTCATGATCTTAGAAATAGAACACCCATAGCAAGCATATGTTTTTCTCAATAACCTCGTATCTTGTCAATTCAGATCCTTTAAATATGAGATACATAGACTATCCAGCAGGACCGTATGAATGTCACTATATATGTTAAAAAGTGAACTGAATGAGCTTTGCATGCAATAAGCACAAAAAGCATAGTTCAAAAGATCCAGGAAGTAGCATCTGTTTATACAGTTATCTTATGGAAACTTAATTTTTCCACTCCTCCCTTTCCGAGCTTGATGCTTAAACATGCTAGGCTTTGTATAATTTGTAAATGCATCTCTTCCAGAATTTCTGCCTCTCCTGTTGCTTCACTCACTTCCTTTCCTGCCCCTGGGTGGCAGATGTGTACGTGCCCTCTTTGGTGGCACTGAGCAAGAGGCCTAGGGATGCATAGTTCCTCTTCCTTTTTTCCACCAACTCAATTTAGAATTGACATTTATCTTGTTTCCCATCCTTTCTATAGCACATGAAGTCTCTCACCCACCTTTTCCTGGTTTCCATCTGTGCATCATGATATGTAATCACAGAAAGCAGCATATACATGACAGTATCTTCAAAATTACTCAGTTAAGCAAAGTTGAAGAGGAAGAAAGTTCTGACCAGAGCTATACAGTCTCCTTGGAGGTATTCGTGGAAGAACTTTATTAGAACCTATTGCAAAGGTATTTGCCCAAAGTGCAATGACAGGGTGCTATTGTAAATGGCCTCTTTAGCTTCGACGTTGTGTGAAATGTGGTCACTCTCTGCTAACATTTTGGCTTTAGCATTCAAGCTATCCGTTAGGCGTTTGCAGAAAAGCAACTGGAGACTTCTTCCCCTTGCTTTCTTGCTTCAGGAGCACAATGGAAGTGCATTGTTTTGTGCTTGCTCTTAGGAGTATTTTAAACTGATTCTCAAGTTCAGGAGCAATGTGCAGCCACAGAATATTTTAGTTAGCTGTATGATTGCTGTAGTAGGAAATTTGCCTAGGTCTTTACACGTGAAAGGTCTATGTTCATCTTAAAGGGTGGTGGAAGGGGTGATTAAAAAAAAAAAAAGAAAAGAAAAGAAAAAGAAAAAAGAGAGCGAGTAAGAGTAACTGTTCTTGTGCTGGGACTCTATAAAAAAAAAAAAAAAACAGGTAGCAAAGAAGAATTCTGTAACTAATTAAAAAATAGACACTTTGGAGAATTAAGTGCCCACCATGTGACTTCATTAATAAACTGTTAGCACCCCTGTTGTCATAGTGGCTGAAGTTTCTTGCAACCGCGTTCCTGCTTGTTTACTTGTGACTTGAAAAATGACCAAAACACAGCATGGCACAGTGCTATGCCTTGCTTTTTCCTTTGGGTCAGCTCTCTGCAGCTCCTGCTGAGTTGTCCTTTGCTGGCAAATGCTCTCCCTCGAGGTATGCTCCTTTGCAGAAGGGATGCCCAAAGCAATCTAGACACAAAACTGTCTCTTTGCTTCCTCTGTCGCACTGTTCTGAACTCTGGCCTTCCTGGGATGCCCCTACACTGACTCTACCCTTGGTAGGTTTTAAAGGGTGTTTGTTCCTACAGACCTACGTAAATGCGTTATTACATGTTCACTGATAAAATAGATTCTACACCCCATTTCTAGACATTGCCTGGTAATACGTATGCAAGTGTTCTGCAAAGTAGAATTAATTGCTCAAGATCTCTCTGAGTTATCGCTTTGGGCTTTAATAGGTAAGCCTAGTAAAATTCCGCAGCATATTAGAGATCGTGCCTATTCACTTTGCATCTAAAGCAGTGTAGTATGACAAATTTCCACTTCCTAATCTATCTGTGTTCACCCAAGTCCATATGGCAGGTGTCTTACTTGCTGTTTTGTGGATTTTTCAGTTTGATGACACTGGAATATGAATATTTTTTATATATATTTTTATATATAATATATATCTCAAAGTTTTTGGTTTGAGTTTGGGTGTGTTTTTTTTTTTCCCCAAGAAGTAAACAGTAAACAAAATGTTTGGCTCGTGGTCTCCCTTGTTTGGCAGGGATCATTGGAAGGCCATGCAAAAGCATGCTAAATCCTGCAGTGGCAAAAATTCTTAAAAGGGTTTTGAGAGAACATGAAATGGCAACGAGGCGGAAGGTGAGTTCCTGTGGAATGACAGCTACATGTGGAAGCAGTGAGATACAGTCAAACCAGTGAAGAGGAAAAGTCTTTGGATTCTACATATATTAAGGCATGTTAATTTTTTTTCTCCTCTATGTACGCAGGAGGCAGACAGTGGAGAAGAAGAATGCCGGTCCCAGCCCAGAAGGTAAGAATATGAATTGAGGCTTGTGGGATGCTTTTCTTGGTGAAATGTTCTACAGTTATGTTGTGTTGTTTGTTTTAACCCACACGTGTATCATTTCTACCTACTGCTAATCTTGCAGAATTTTCTTGTCTTGACCTTATTGAAAGACTAACATGTATAACCATGACCTAGATGATGCCCCAGTAAAAGGGTTGCTGCAGCAGGCAAAAGGCAGCAGAGTAAAAAGTCTAGTAACACACAAAAAAATATATGGGGAACAACTGACAAAGATGTCAAGTAATGTCTTCTCCAAATTGTTACTTGCATTCATGAGATGGTGTCTCAGCTGTGGCCATGTGCTGAATAAGATGGTGATACTCCACCTCTCTGTGTGTGCATGTAGAGACTTTACTTATGTCTTGGAAACAAACCCTGGGTGTTTTGTTCCTCAGCTTCCACTGAGGTCATGTGTGTCACTTCTCAAGGCTTGATCCACCACTGGAATGGCTCTGGGTGGAATAGCTGTCTTAGTAAACTCTTATTTTGTGGTTAAAATGTCTCCCTATTGCCATCAAGCTCTGATTTGGATTATCTTAGCTAGCAGGAGTAACACAGGAGAGGCCTTAGTAATGCTGGTCATCCTCTAGCTGTTCCTCTTCATCTGCTGGTTAAGGCACTGTGTGTATCTTTGGTATTTGAGAAAAGCTGTATTTCTTAGAAGCTGAGGTACAGGGTGGCCATAGGCCATGAGGGCGCATGCTGCTTAACACAG
This sequence comes from Rhea pennata, assembly GCF_028389875.1. NCBI lineage: Eukaryota > Metazoa > Chordata > Aves > Rheiformes > Rheidae > Rhea > Rhea pennata. The sequence goes on from NC_084682.1 coordinate 5,221,111, forward strand.
CATGTTAGATATGCATTGCTCAACACTACTGTCTAGTAGAATGCCTACTCCGAGGATAGGAGAAGGCTGAGAAGCTACAGGAATTTCTTTTCATTGGGATTGTTTTGGATAGAGTTGTTCATTCTTGTAAAGTTTCAGTTACTTCAGGAACAACTTTTTTCTGGCAAATGCTTATCTGTTTAAAAAAAATCCAAACTCAGCTGCTTAAATGGTAACAAGTACTGACTCCATTTTTACAGTGTATTCAAAGTTTTAAGGGTAGATTTTTTTGAAGTATTGAAAACTGTCTCCTATCCATTAAGCAATCAAAAGAATTATTTCATCTAACCATACTGTAAACAAAGCCTGCGTGTTTAACTGAGTAACTTCCTGAGCAGCAGAAGAATTTTATGAAGAGAATAAGATCCCTTCCAGAGGGAGTAAAGGGAGAGTGAAGGTGAAATAGTTCTCCTTTTCTGAGCTCTTTGGGTGTTAATTCTCTATTTAACATTGTGTGGGTGGGTGATGATGGAAGCAGTAATTTCTATTATTTGAAAGGCTTAAACAAGACATGGGCTTTGGTTTTGGGATTAACTTGAATGAAGCAGCAAAAAAAAAAAAGTTAAGGTTGCACATTCTCATGACTTCATTGTAGTCCTGCAGTTACTGGTGTGGCTCTGGGAAGGGGACTAATCTGTTTCCTTCACTCTTCTTCCGTTACATGATGAGCTAAGAATCTTTCTTCATTTTACAACTTTCATGGCTGAGAGGAAAGCTGGAAAACACAATGCCCAAAGGTTCAAACTGAACTCGGTTGAACTCCAGTTTTTAATTTCACTCTTAGGTAGTCTTCCAGCAGTCACAAGATCAACTCATGACTTGATCTTAGGATAGACAATATATTGGAGGAGATGGGAGATACTTCATTTTTGTGGGCTTTTAGCAGCAATTCTATGTTTGAAACAAGCATTTTTTATGTATTTTAAAATAACTTCCTGGGATAGGAAGTAGCAACCTGCTGTTGATGTGGTAATTGTAACTCTGTAACTCCTGTTGCTGGGTCAGCAACCTGAACAAGGGAAAACAAGAGGGTGGGAGTTAAGTGTATTTGATTGAAGTACCATAAATATTAATAATAGTGAAATATGGTAAGTCACCAACCTACAGTCTTGCTGTGAAGGAGTAGCAGATGTCTATAAAAAAAAATTTGAGTACGTCTATGCAGTCCCCAGTTGGATAGCAAGTAGTGACTATTAACAGCCCAAGCACTAGAAGGGCAGGGGACTGAGTTTGACTTTAAAAGAAAAATACAGTATCAGCTGCAATATAATTGAAGTTGTTCTTTGCAGCTGCCTGACATTCCTGGCTGCCTGTCTGGGCAAGGCCCAGCTGATGATGTTCTCCTGAGGCATAATTCAGGTGACCTAGCTGTGGCTGCGGTCAGTCTTGTGGGTGAGGTTTTTGTGGCTATTTTTAAAATTCTTCTGAAGAGGAGACCGTTCATCTACTAAACTCAAATAAAATGTGTTTAAACCCTATCTCTGGCTAGTATTGCTTTCACCAAGTGCGCCCAAACTCAGCCTATTAACTGGGCATTGAACATGAGTTGTATTGTGGCTAAAAGCCTAGTAGGGTAATAACATAACATTTAATTTACTAAATAGGATGTTAATGCATTGAGATGCTAATGGTGAAGTCTTGGTTGAAAAGGGTTTGGCTTATGCTGTAGGCATAAGCACAAAGATGTCTTTGATGTCAAAAGACTTCTCCAATGATCAGTCTTAAAGATAATGAAGTACCAGATGCATTTTCATTCTCTTCTTCCCTGTGCTTTTCTGCCCAATCGGAGGATTGCTGTTTCAAATGAGACAAATGTTCCACATTTGGCTAGCATATGGCTAGCAATTTTTGACTAATTTCTCCTAGATTTCCGCTGTTATCTTTTCACCTTGATATATCCCATATCTTAGAGAGAAGGAGAACACATGGAAAGGACAGCAGTGTCAGTGTGTGTTACTTGTGCTTGTTGAGCAGAGGTTACGAAGAGCAACCAACCCAACACATCCTCCAAAGAGTCAGAGAGGAGTTTCAAATATGAGCTTAAACTTGTAGGTAGGTACATCAAGGAGGTCATACCTACAATAATTTTTCTGGGCCGTGATCTGTTCATGCTCTTTAAGATGTATCACCACAGAGCACTGTAATTGCATGGACTATCTCAAGTCTCATGGAGATTCACAGACCACGTGAAAATGCTGTTAAACTTAAACCTGTTCTGCACAGCAGTCCAATGACATGACAAGTCTGTGCTTGCCTCTTTGGAGCTTGCCTGCATGAAAAACATACAGTTCGGTCAATCTACTTCCCCAGCATTGTCTGTCCCTGAAGTTCTCTCCCAGAATGTTTGCTCCTTATTTAGATGCTGTTTAGATGCATTTAAATGCTCTGTGAATTATCAGAATACACTTAAAGCTCTTCTCCAAAAGATGGAAAGAGTTATTAGGTTTGCGGAAAGGGAGTTTGCCTGTACTCTGCATTTATTTGTTCCAGAAAATACTGTTTCAAATACCTTCCAAAACTTTGTAGCAGTACAAAGGAATGGTTTATTTTTTCTGTGTGAGAGAAATAGTTGGGTATAGTCAATTTACCCTTAACTTCTATGGAGACCTCTGTTACTGAAAACCTCAGCAGTTTAATACTGCAAATACCTGAAACTGAGCAAATAAGTAAAAATGAGCTCGTCTTCCCCACTCTAAGCTATTCAGGATTTTCCCTCAGATACCCTAGCCCCGCTCCAAAGGAAGCCCAGGAAAGTCTCTGTTCCCTGCAGTAGCTGTGATCAGGCTTGTAGTCCATGGATGAGGTCTCAGAACCCCTAACGTGGGCTCCAAGATCTTGCTCTGCAGTTTCCCATCAAGCCAACCCATGTCTTCTCTGTCTAACTTTTGGCTAGTAGGACTCGTATAGACCTATCAAGTGAGCAGGTATACTGAAGAATCTATTTTTCTTACCTTCATGGTGATCTAGCCACTTCTATTATGGTTTTGGAGGCTGTTACAGCGAGCTGGCCTACTTACCTCTCCCTGTGTCTCCAGACTTGCTGCTGCTCTAAATAGACCTTTAATGGAGTATCTGTTTTTACAATCTCTCTACATCATGCTTTTGTTAACTTACCTGAAATGCATATTAAACTTTCTAAGTTGTGTTTACATCAACTGACGTATTAATGTTTCAATTCTTGTGTGTTCTTTGTACCCAAGGTTGCAAGGATTCAGCATCTTTGTTTTGCTGACAAAGGAAATCTCCAGGGCCCTGAGGCAGTAGTGTTGCTGCGGTCTGCACTGGATTTGTTGTCTGTTAGTTGCTTTCAGAGTTTAGGTTTAAAGTGGTGCCTCCATTTCTATACTCTCTGTGAAGTTGTCACTTGTGTGCCTTGAAACAGCGCTAGCTGCTGAAATGCAGCATTTGAGGCTGCACAGGAACTGCTGCATGCAGAGCTGAGTAAGCTGTATGGCCTAGCAAGGCTGCCTTAATACTTCAGCAGAATTCTTTGAACTTTTATGGTCTGCCACTTGGTCAGCCTAAAGTCCATTTGCATGGCTAAAGCTCAGTCCCTGAGGAGCTTGTCATTGCCTTGAAGTGGCAAGACAAGCATGCTTTAAATCAGGGTATTCTGTTACCTGGAAATGTTCTCAAAAACTACTTGTCCTCCCCTCCTCAGATACAGAGGCAGAAGGGAAAAGGTGTTTTGGTTTTAAGCCTATTGCAGTCTTAAGTACACTTACCTTCTGGTTTGTGGGGGATTTCTAGTTTGTTTTTGTTTTTTAGTTAAAATAGTTCCTTCCAGAAGTGAACTGGGAAGGAAGGAAAATCAGATTATTGCTATGATAACAGTTGATGTGCCAAGATGCCTCAAGGTTTCAAGCTGTGAATATCTTTGTTTTAGGAGTGGAAGACCACAGTTTAATGCAGAAGCTTATAGTTAATAACAGTATAAAAGTTGCTTTTAAGTATCTTGATAGTAAATATAATTTGCACATGTGTTTCTTTGTATAGGGCAACAGCTCAGTAAATTGTAATCCTACTTTTTGAATCTTAAACTGAAACTCATGGTAGGCTTCTTACTACGAGTTTGAGGTTATGGCAGATGTGTGCTAGCTACTGAAAGAGAAAGAAAGGGGATTCCACGATCTGGAATTGATGGTACTTCAAAAGCCTCACTTACAGCCTGCACTGAGGTGTGTGATTCTTCAGTATCTCGTGTCTATGGCGACCTTTGAAGATACATATCATTGCCATTTGATGCTCCCTGTGGTAGGCTTCTGACACTTCTAGTTATCCTTAGTGCATATCTTGTGTTATAAGAGACTTCCAAAAACCATGTGCTGTAGATTCTAACAATAAAACCTCCCTGTGCTTCCTCAGCTTGCTGCAGCGGCTGCCAAACTGTTATTTTGTTGGCACTTGAGCTGTAGTTGGATCTTCCAAGGGCTGCGCAGGACAATTTAACTCAGATCCTGAATGAGAGAGAATGGAGTGTTGTACAGAAGAGCTTGAATTTATCCATGCCAGAGATTACTAAGCTCCCAGAGTATGAACTTTCTTTAGAACTACTTCCTGAACTCATCTATCTTTCCTTTTGGTGACAATTTAGCATCCCTGTGGCATTTACTACAACTGCCTGTGGAGAATATAATTATGAGATAAAGTACAGATCTGTTGATCTGCCAGCTCTGCTAACCATCAGGAAAAGTTCTGTGGACCACACACCACACGATATGAAAGCAGCTCTGTGGTCTTCCTTCTTGAATGCCAGTTGTCCTCTTATCAAACTGTGAGCAAAGGCATAATGTATAGCACTCGTAGAAAAATCTGCATTTATGAGATTACAGGTATCTGCAGGTCTAATTTGCTTCAAATTCTGTCTGTGGTTGCAACATGTTCAGTCCAGTCTGCTGATTACTTACCTGTGGATCACAATAAGGCATAGATGATTTACACAGTGAGACTTGATCCTCATTGCCGAAGGATCAAACAGATTAATATAGGCTGCTGCATTACTAAATTACAAGGTAAACATATGGTGTAGCAGGGAGCTTGCTCAAAACATAGAGGCTTATGAAAAGCGTAGTAGTTTCTCATTCTAAATGTGTGAGTAGAGGAGAATGAGGAGCAAAGCAAAGACAAACTTGGAAGTAAAAGGAATGAAGTTAGGTCATATCCTCCCGCTACTGCGAGGGTCTACTTGAAAATGAGTGAGCCCAGAACAGCTGCCACTGTGCACTTGTGCTCCTTCTCCAGAGGTTAGCAAAGGAGTGGCTAAGCACCTGTAAGGATGCCACATACATGTTTGTGTCTGCTACTGAGCACAAACTGGGTGCTTTAGGCTAGGGGAACTTATGTGGAGGAAAGATTCCTATTGTAAATGCAAAGGGAGGATCCAAAATAGCAATTTTAGTAAACTCATATTTTGCTAAGGGGCCCTAACCTGAGAGAGTTAAACATGGATTGACTCTTAGAGTTTGTGATCTGCATGGATTTCAGGCATGTTTTGAGGAACTGGGCCAGAGTTTCTGGCACCTGATGCAAAGATACCAAAGAGCTGAGTGGCAACAAAAACATGTATTGAAAGAAGTAGTTTCTTCAAAGCTCTTCTTGAATATCTTAATTTTTACATGGAAAACAACTGTCAAGGAAACCTGCTGTATTAAACATTTCAAAAAAAATGGGAGCAGGAGAAGGCGGCAGCCATGCAAGAAGATGTTTCAGCAACAGTGTGTTTTTTCACCGCACTACCCCTGTCCAACATTGGTGTTGCTTGTTAAGACTAGAGCAATAATTCAGCGTGTCCCCCTCTTCTACAGTGCTCAGGTCCATTTGATGTTCTTTACTTCTGCATCTGTGAAACAGGTGTAGTTGAACGCTGACCTCTCTGTTTAAAGACCTCTAAGATCTAATGATAAGTAAAATACAACAATTGGGTGTGTGTTTTTGTGAGGGAAGGGTTTAATGAAGTGCTAATATTGCAAAATAGGTGTTGGATTCTCAACTGAGAAGCTTCATCATTGTTCAGGATAGGCAGCTGACCAAAGGGGCTTTAAAAGCTTGGACTTGTTCTTTCTGCGATGCTTATCAGCCTACCCCTGTGCCTGCCTGGTTCTTTGTACAAGGACTGAAAACAGAAATGCTCTTAGACAGCTTAAATAACCAAATTTAGAATGTGGCTTCCTGTTCTGACTGGTTCTTCAGGATTTGAGTGGTTTTGCATACCTTCTCTGTTCTTGCCTCCCCCCTCCTTTAAAAAAATAGATACGGGCTCTTTTCTACATATTTTGTTAAATTTTCCTTATTCTGTGTAGTAAAGCTGGTGTATGTACATGCTGCCTTGGTGGGTGGTATGCCTCTTGATCACTGGAACAGCTTATTTCTTTGCTATGCTCAGTATCTCATCCTGCCCTACATGTATTGGCTTATGACCACTGCTGCTGAAATGGCTTTGTTTTTCCTGATAAAATGGACAAAGTAAATGCAGTTGTCTTGGTGTGGCCGTGCTAAAAATGGCCAGAAGACTTTTACTAGACCAAGTTCTCCCTCTGAAGTGCAGCTCTGCAGGGGGCAGTGGTAGAACACAAGTGCAGGAGGTGCTGGCTGGCTCCCAGCAGTTTGGTCTCTACCTGTTTACGGGTTTGGTGCTGTGATTCAAGGGTCTCCCAAGATAAGTCATCTGTTTGTACTCCTAATCCACTCAGACTCATCTGCAGGCTCAGTTCATCACTGAAGGCGACGTGTCTTCAGAGCAATGGGATGAGTTAACTGACCCCTCACTGGAGCAGGAGGAACGTGAGATCCTTTGACCCTCAAGAACAGCTGGAGTGTGACACCATATTCTTAAAAGCTACTTCTTGAGACCCCTTTTCTCTGTCTGGTCTGATGCTGAGACAGCTGTCTGTGTGGGGAAAGACTGAATATAGCTGCCACAGAGGAAAACAAAGCACTCTGCCCCACCTATGCACACGGAAATGAACTTGCTACCTCTGATCTCTTTGGCTGTGCCTGCATGACTCTAATGCTAGTCTCTGAAACCATGGGGAGCTGTGATGCTTTGTTTTTAAAATTCTCTAGCTTTTCACAAATGACACCGGAAGCAGCTGCTCAACAGTAAAGAACAAACTTCCCATGTGCACAGTAAAGGGGAAAAACAGGCACTGCAGTAACTCATTTGGCTATGAAGAGAGGATGTGATGGTGGGTTTTTGTTTGCCTAATGCAGCAGCTTCAGTATTTTTCATAATCCCTCTAAAAAGTGTAGACAGATGTGGGTCTAGGTTCTGCATTGCTTCCATCTATTAACACTGTGGTGGGTAATAGTTTTAGGCCAATTTTTCTATACACGACAATATCCTTCTGTTCCTTTTACCTTGAACATGACTAACCTTACACCTGTAGACATTCAGTAAGTTCAGCCCTTCTGTGCTGGAGGAAGAGAAAAGCATTTCTCTGCTTTTATAGGGAGTACCTGGACTTTAGTCCAAATAGATTTAAAGTTAATACCCAACCTTTCATACCCCTGGAGTAAGTGTCTAGAAAGACTGTGATAATATATCACATTCCTTAGGGCTTTTCAAAATGAGACAGGAGAGGAGTACAGAAAGTGTGCTGGCAGGCATAAGTTGTAATTTCCAAGAAATGAAAAGAGGTCCCAGAACCCCGATGTGGGGCTGAGATTATGCTACACTAGTGGAACATACAGAACAGGAGAATCTGTGCTCCAGCATTAATCATCTTAACATGTGAGCAGAGACCCAGCAAACCCCTGTGGGATAGGGGTGGGGGGAATATGGTGACACTGGGACTTCCCTGTGGCCTGACAAGAAGCAGCCATTCAGCCTTAAGCTGTTGATCTTGGGTGGAAACATTAGCTTGATTAATGCCCTCTTTGCATGTGGACCATGTGTGTGGTGGACAAGGCTCTGCGTCTTGTTGGAAGCTTGCTTTCTGCATGCATCAAATCTGTGGTGACTCATGCAAAACCTGACTATGGTGGCTCATGCATTTTTACTGATTGCTTATGTATTGAGGCCTCAATTGTAAAGGGAGCATCACATCTGCAAGCCACTAGCCCTGTGCAGAACACAGAATTCCTCTATTAGATCATTGCAGAATCAAAACATGTTAAAAGGCACAAGGAAAGTGAAGAAGCCAAAGTCATGATGTAATCTACCATGACTGTTCAGCTTTAAAATAAAGATAGCGGAGGGAAGAGGATGGTTATATGAATAAACTTTATCTTTTCAGCCTTGCTGTGTCTGCCAAAAAGCACAATAAAAGTCGATGCATTGATGTTCTCCCCTTACCCCTAAAACTTCTCTTCGGAGGCAGCTGATGGGCAGCTCCTGGTCAGACATCCGTAGCAGTCTCCATCTCAGGTTTTTCTCTTGAGGCTTCTGTAACTGGTTCAAGCTGCTAGAGCAGCTGGTTTGGTTAGCTTTACAAGGATTTGAGGTGTGTGTGTGTTTGGTTGTGTGTGTGTGTGTCTTGCATGGTGCATGCAACTAGTTTATTAGACTATTCAGTGTTCAAAGGTTAAATGAAATCCTGCTGCCTGGCAAGCGCAGCGCTGCACTGACAGTGCCGATACTGTGTTGTTTACTGCCGGCCTCTGCAGCAGGCAGTGTAATGCTGCTAATCCTGTGACCTCCTGGGGAGGGCTAAATGCAGACCTAAAACTCGGACATGCCCTGTGTCCCTTTTTTTCCCTGCTGCAAAATGTAACTTTGTGCCCTGCATTGGGAAGCAGTTCAGGCCCTAGACAGACTTATTTACATCTTGTTGTACACTGATTAATGCCCATGCTCATATGCTCTACTGCAACTTGGTAATGATGTAGATTGTTACCTGTCATCACTTCAAAGTCGGGTACTTTAAGCTCTTCATGTGTTTGTCCCAGCCGAGTGCATCTGCTTACGGTGAAGAACAGCAGTTTGTTGACTGTGTCCTGGTGCCTTCAGCTCCATCTTGTCCAACTTCCCAAAGCCTCTTTCCCCATGCCTGCTCCTTGCTTACTCCTCGTGCACACTGGTGGATCAGGTTATTTGGTTGATACTTCTGCCCGTGGTTAAATGTAGGGGGTGGCTTGCACGAAGAAATAGGGTTGTTCCTTAAGTCTGGTAAAAGTGGGATGTGAAAATAGTGCACACTATACAAATGAGCAGTGGGAACTGAAGTGCTAATCTGACTAACACATTGCCTGAAGGCAATGTCAGGCCTAGTATTTCAACCTTTGTGGCAATATGAAGGGATTCAAATACCTTTTATTAGCACAAAGCTGACTATATGAACCCACCTGAGATTTCCTACTTCTGCTTTTCTAAAGTCTGAAAAAGAAAAAAGCTGGAATATTTCTGTCCTTGTTTGGTCTCTCAGCATATGGAGGTGGAGTGCCAGATTGTATTAATCCAGGGCTAATTCATTTACAAATCTATTATCCATATGTTATGGGTAGCTGCTTTAGGAGTACTGTTTACAGTTAATCACTACACTTGTTTTTTGCAGTTTGTAAGGGCTTGCTTTTGTAGTGTTAGTTGCATGTAAGAAATCTGACACCTGTCTGGACAATATCTTAAATGCATTTAGCCTTAAGGGCTTTATTCAGGTATTGTGCAAGTTATTAATTAGAATGGAACAGAAATTCTGGGTTTGTTTTGCTCTCTATGAACGTGTGCTATGTGTTACTACCAAATATGAGGTTCTTGCCAGTCTCTTGACCTCTGGAAGCATGTGTTTCTCTAATGTCCTAATTTTTCCATTGCTTCTTGCAGCTGACTTAATTTCTGTTTAATAAATGATTTTTTTTTCCTTTAGCATTGCAGCAAGCTGGCACTAGGTGATCTTTCTTCTTCTTTTCTTTTTCTTTCTTTCTTTTTTTTTTTTAACAGCTGTGAAGAACCGTTAGCAGAGATGTGCTCTTGGCTGTATAAGATAACATTGCTTAAATTAATGCAACTGAACCGCAGAATCATGAATTCTGCTTTTTGTCCCTTTCCTTATGAAACCTCAGTGTGGACTTGGTTGAGGCCTTTCAGACAAGCATGCTTCTCTATGCTGTCAGAACTGAAGCACTTGCTATCACAATATGGGTTTGTGGGTTTGAGGGTTTTTTTTGGGGGGGGGGGGCAGTTGTTTGTTTTTTAACCTCTGCTTCTTTGCAAGTTATAATTAACAGTTAGAAATAAACTCTAGATGGAGCTGGGGACTCGAACAGCGTGCTTCCTTTTGGCTTCTGGTTCAACTACCTGATCATAGCAGCATCGCAGCAGAACTGCCCATGGCAGGTTTTGTTTTGTTTTGTTTTGTTTTTTAGATAGGTCGATAGCGTTAATGCACGGGCTCCACTCTCATTCAAGCTTCTTCAACCTCCAACTGAGTTTAAACCAAAATCCTCTTCAGTGATAACTCACTTGTGTGTGTTGCTGAGTCTGAGCACGGGCCGTGCCTAGAGCACAGTTTGGAATAGCATCTTCCTCGCGCGCCCTTTCGATGCTGGGCCTTCCCGCGTTCCTGGGGGAAACGCACGGCCGAGCTTCCCCTGCTTCTCCGTTGTTTTCCAACCCTCCTCGTTAAACTCGCTCACGGTAATGGTTCGAGAATGCAGATCTGGAACAGACAGATTCTGCTTTCCTGCTGCCCCGTCTGCAGAACTGGATTAAGCAAGCTGCCCCTCCACCTCTCTCCCCAGCTATAACTACATTGCACTCCTCACCAGCACAAAGTAACATCTGCATTCCCAGCAGCTGGGGGCTGAGGTTTTTTTTTCTCCTGTGTTTTAAAGAACTTCCTTTCTCCCTTTGCTCCTGAGGGGTGATGGAGCTAAAGCTTGAATAGCTTTGAAAGGCAGCTGCTTTTCTCCTCCTCTGGCAGCAAATGAGTTATTAAATCTCTGCCGAGGAAGGTTCCTGCCAGAGAGACGCTTTCCTGCAGGAGAGAAGGCTCTTTCCCAAGCACCAGCGCTGCCGCCCTTCCGCGATGCGCTTCGCCAGGCCGCGCTTCAAAGAGCTGAGAGGCGGGGGGGGACTAGGAAGGAGAACCCCGATCCGGGGCGCCGCGCCGCCACGTGCGCGCCGGGGCCGGGGCCGGGGCCGGGGCCGGGGCCGGGGCCGGGGGCGGGGGCGGGGGCGGGGGCGGGGGCGGGGCCGGGGGCGGGGGCGGGGGCGGGGGCGGGGGCGGGGGCGGGGGCGGGGGCGGGGGCGGGGGCGGGGGCGGTGCCGGGGGCGGGCCGGGCCGAGCCGGGCCCGCCCCGCGGCCGGGGCCGCTCCTGCGCACTGCGCCGGGCGGCCGCGGGGCAGAGCGGCGGCGGCGGCTCCGCTGCCGGTGCCGCGCGGCCGGGGCTCGGCGGCCGCCTGCGCGGGGCGCCGCGATGATCCCCTACTTCTCCGACAACGCGGTCATCTCGCAGGGCGCCATCGCCCAGCTGTGAGTACCGGGGAGCCCTGCGCGGCACCCGCCGCCCCCGCGCGCCGCGCCGCGCCGCTCCGCGCAAACTTTCTCCCCTGCGGCCGGGGAGGCTCCCGGGCGAGACGCCGCCGTTTCGGGGGTTCGGCCAACTATTTTACCTTTCCCCTTCTCGCTTGAGCTCTTAGACCGTGTTTCTTTGTGCTTACAATAGCCTCCCATGCGAGATAAGACACCACTGATGGATTTTTCTTTTCTTTTCTTTTTTCTCTCTCTCTTTTATTTTATTTTTTTATTTTTATTTTTATTTTTTGCCTAAAATAAAGGACTAGGTCGCAGCCGGGCGTTTTGATCAGCATTGTGTAATAACCGTCCGAGGATAACTCGAGTTCGCGTGTGCTCCGGGCGCCCCGCCGCTGTCCGCCCCGCGGGCACCGCGCTGCCTGGCCGCAGCCCCCGCGCCCGGCTGGTGGCGAGGGGCGAGCTCCCCGTGTACCTTGGCCTTCTCCCGGGCTTAAGGAGAAGATTAGTCGCTCTGTTTGATCTCTTGTTTTAGGTTATCGCAAGGTGCCAGATGGGGACTGGGGGGTTTGTGTTCTGTCGTGCAGACCGGTGCAGCAGGAGCAGGACGGAGACCTTAAACTCGGGAGGACCCACAGGTCATGAGAGACATCAGCTGGTGCCAATTTTTAGTTACTGACAGTCTTGGACAGCTTTAAAGTGCAGACTGAGTGTCTCTGCTCTCCGCAGCGCTTGCTAAGCCGCTTGGAAAATCAGCCTCTCCAGCTGCACAGGACCCTTTGAAATGCAGATACAAATAATCATTTAATTTGTAGACAATTAAGAGCAACTCTCTGAGTTACTGTGAGGTTTTGGGGGAAGGATTACGGAGGGAAATGGCTGCTACGGGGTGGTAGATAAAGCTTCTAGGGAGATAGTCGCTGCAATCTAGACGTGCTTGATATTTCTCTAGAGCAGCCAACTGCTTTTTATCTCTTGGAAGCATCATGAAAGGCTTAAAGATAGTAGGATAAAATGCTGGTGCCACCTGAAGTTGCATTCTTGTCCCAAGAAACTCCTGCTAGAGATCGAGCTGCTTTGTGTTTATGAGGTTTTGGGTGGAAATAGGTCCCAGAACTCTGTGGCTTTTTCTTTTTTTCAGCATAAGCAATCACTGCTGTATTTGTTAATCTCTTTAGTTAAGTCTCTCTGAGCCTTTCATACTCAACCTGAGATGCTTGTAATTAGTCACTTTTTTTTTCTGCTCAGTATTGCCTGTAAACATTATTTTTCCCTGTGGCTGCTTATAATGAAGGTTTAACAGTGATATATCTGAGGTGTTCAGGGTAAGCAGGAATGCAAGTTGAGTATGCCTTGGGGTTTGTGAAATAGCAATAATTGTGGAATTGAGGAAGAAAACTCAGCCTACTGTAGACTGAAATGTTTTCTTATAGATCAGGATGACTTTTAAGATCTGTATTAGGTAGGTAGTTTTCAGTACTTTATAGGTGTTTGTTTTAAGTACACTGCTCAAACACTTGACTTGCAGTTCAGACTGTACGGAGAGCGATCAAAGGGAAGGGAGAGTATCTTTGGTCTCGCTGCTGCCTGTGATCCCTTCTAGCCATGCAGTGTTGTATCTAGCAGTAGTTTAAATCATCACTTGGTTGAAAGAACCACCCTTTCCTTTTCTGGAGGGAGAGATAACTCAGTTATCAGAGGAGCTTATGCTGTCCTTTGCTCCTGGAAGGAAAGATTAATAAGCATGAGAATGACAGAGGTTTTGGCCCACGCATAAGCGTTCACACAAGGCTCAGCACCGTATTAGTATTTTGATAGTGTTCTTAATCAGGACAGTGTTGTGACTTTCATGCTGGCATAATAAGGGTCTATTTTTAAATATGTACTCCCAATTGCAAGTTCATAGAGGCTGATGAATATTGGACGTCCTGATTTCTTTGTGGGCAAGACCTAAAAATCTGGATTTTGTTGTTTTGGTGTGCTAAAAATTTGTTCTCTGTGGAATGGAAAGGGCACTGGTGACCCAAATGTTATCAGTAAGTTCTGTTTCAGTGTATTCTTTAGTAGATGTATTTAGCTAATCAGCTCTGACTTTCAGACATCAGCAGAAATTGCTCTTGTGTTGACACTTTTGGTCAGTAACTTAGTCAGCTGGTCTGGGTCTAATTCATTTCAGGTTCACAAGGATTCAAATCAATGTCTGAGAGACTTCTGTTTATCAAAGTGCTTAAAATTGATAGCAAGATTCCTTTAAACAAGTTACAACTATTCCCACTGAACCTAAGAGGACTTGTGCTGATTTGCTAGCTTTATTTTTCTGTAGGATTCAAAGTTCACTTTAGTCTAATAAGCTCCGTAGCAGCTGATAGGAAGATAAGAAAAATGCAAAAGTTAAGGCGGTCTGTAAATACCAAAGCATTCTTAACAGAAGAAACATGTAGGAATTGCCATGGATCAGTTCCTTGCTTCCTGCCTGCAGTCGCTTCCTCTTTCCTTTGCCAAGTTTGAGGTGTCTAATTCATCGTTGGTGCCCCTGAAGTGTTTTTTCCGTGTCCCTGACATAGTGCTGTTCTTCACTGCCAGATTCCCCTGTCGCTTGGCTTTCTCTTTACCTTGGTAGCAAAGAAGGATGATCCCGTGGTCAGGGCACTCGCTTGGGGTTTGGGAAGACCCAGCTTTTGCTCCGTGCTGCAGCACGTCCTTCCTGCACTGTCCTGGCCAAGTCTCGCCAGGCCAGTGCTCAGCTGGCAAGTGCTGCCTAAAGATGCAAATGCATCCCTAACTTTTCTATCAAAACTAAGAATTAATCACTTAACTTTAGCGTCTACATTCCTTGGCATTTTTTCTGCATCTTTTTGTGTCTAAATATTTTTGCCTCTGCCTCAGCTTCCACTCTGCAAAGCAGTGATGGGAGCACTCCCTTGGCTCATGCTGAGCACGTGTTAAGACACTCCAATATTGTTCTCTACTGTGTTCTTCAATACTTTTGGAGCCAAATGGATCTAAAAATATGAATATGCTTGCTGCTTTCCATGATTCTCTTACTTGCTTCATACCACTCTGTTTCTTATTATAACATGTTGACTGAAGGCTTTTGTAGTATGAATTTTGAACTTTGTAGAAAAAAAAGAAGCGGATGGAATTGATGACTTCTTCACAGTGTCATGGGTGCATCTTGGAACTCTCTTAAAAAAAAGGGGGGGGGAAGAAGTAAAACCTATGATTTGAACAGAATTATTTTCAGCCAAGGGTTAAAGATAGGCACAAGATGTTCGCGCAGAGTTAGCCTTGCAGCCTATTGCGCTCTCGCATAATCACCTTTCTTGTAAGTGAAAACCTTTCTTCGTTATAGTATGAAGCAACACCGTTTTACGGAGTAAGAGGAAGTTACGGACTGTGCAGGTGAGCACAAACAGTACGCTGAATTGCGTCACGAGGTCATTCAGGCTCGGCGCACTGACGCCTCCTTCCCACGGTGTGTCTTCAGCCCCGGGCTACGTTTTGGCCTTTGTTCCCTCTGTTTTTTAGCATTGTCTTCTAGGCCGTGTGGCCGGGGCCTTTGTGCTACCAAATTTCATGACAACCTAATGTTGAGTTACTCCACATGCCAAGTGAGGAGCTTAGCTAGGTGTGTCGTCACTGTTCAGAGAGCCGTTTACTTTATTTATTCCTTGTACGGGAAAACCCAAGCTTTTTATCTGCTCGCAATGCACCCACTGCTGAAAAACCTTGACCGCTCAGCAATTAGGCTGCAATCCTCCAAGCAGTGTTACTGGAAATCTTTAATTGTCTCTGTACCACCACAAGTATTGTACCGCTGTAACTATTTTACCATTGTGTTGAGCCTCAGTGATGTTTAAGACTTGGAGATGCTTGGAAATGGCCGTTTAAAAGACGGGAAGGTGAGCAGAGCGGTTCGCTCACCCGTTTCAACTCCAACTGAATGCATTTTATGACTAAGGGTCGTTCTAGTTTGAGGCGTTTGAAATACATAAATAGGTTGATTAGCTCTTTTTTCCGCTGTAGAAGCGTATAGGATCGGCAGGGACTGCAGCAATGGCGTCTTGCAGGGAGCGTGCGCCGTACGCTGGGGTTTGTGTCCCGCGGTCCGTCGAGGGCGCGACGCGAATGTGCCGTCAGGCAGCGCTGCGCGGGGGCGAGCCTGACCCCGTACCCTTCCTGGCAGCCTTCGTGCAGCCGAGCTCCACGCTCGGCGTGTCAGACCCGGCTTCCTGTTGACTGAGTGGAGCTGTGGTTTTTTCTTATCTTCCTTATTTCTTCACTGATTCCGATAACACAAATGCAGCGCGTAAAAGGCTTCTTACTACCAACCAATTATTAAAAACACCATGTGAATAAGCTCTGGCAACTGGGAGAAAAAGTAGTATGCTTGTGTGCTGCAAAGTTGATCATTAACTGGACTGGGGCTGTATTGTTCATAACAACTTTTCCTGTTTGGCTTTTCCTTTTATTCCCTGGGAAGCGCTGGGTATTTGTCTCACTGATCCTTCCTGGTGGGGGGTTGGAAGAGGGACAGAGATGCTCATCAGATATAAAATCAAAACCTGAGCAGCAAATGAGCATTTGAAGGAGAACCCTCCCTCCTGAGTGGTATGTTTTAGCTCATGCCACTGGGCTGCGGAGCTCGTGTTTTAAGGGGTTGCGAATGATACAGGTTGCCTCTGAGACTCTGTTTTGTCGGGAGTCCTGCAGATGTTCGTGTCTCGGGAAATGCTGAGGTTTCTGTAAGGGCTGCGAAGCCGAAGGACCAGCACGAAGGAGATGATCAGCAGAAGAGGAGCCTTTGGGGCTGGTGAATAGTTAGGCTGTTTGAGATTTTTTTGCAGGACTGTGCTTCCATGTACCTTTAGCCTTGGGCTAAAACACTACTTTACTGTTTTTTAAACAACTTCAGGCTAACTTTCTCAACATGCTGTTTCTAACTGATGTTTGTGGGGTCAGAGAGAGTTTAAAATTCTGTATCCTACCCTGCGATAAGCTCTGAAGAGTTGCTATCTCCTTTGCATGGCAAATAGCATTTAAATTATTGGCCTTTATGGGCTTAAAACTAGTTCAGCAAATATTTTTTCCACATTGTAATGGATGTAGTGTGAACAGAGCAAATCTGGAACTTGAGTTTCCAACCAGGCAGTTCTGTAGCTGCTTGCTGAAGACTCTCTTTCCATGGAAACGTTGGGTAAAATGCATTGCTGCCCGTAATTTTGAATATTTGTGCTTTTGCTGAAGTAATCAAAAGGCGATTCTGCCTATGCGTGTGTTGTAGCTTTGATGCAGCAACTTGGAAAGTAACTGGAAACTGGAAATAGTTGTTCTGCAGGCACCTGTTGCTACGTTGTGTAGGAGCGACAGCGTGTTTTTAATGGAGAGAAGCCTCCTGTCTCCAGGACATCAGGCAACCTGCAGCTGAGGGATGTTGATGGGGGGGAGAAATGTATGGGTGAACTACAAAATGTATGCTCTAGGGTTTCTCTAAGGCTGGAGGTAATAAACTGAGCCTGTGCGATCTCAGTGGAGAGGCTGCACTTCTTGATATTGGCAACTTCTCGATATTGGCAACTTCTCAGTTTGGGGCATTTTTAAGTGTATTAAGGCCACAGGCCTGTAGTTCAGTTCATTTTCCTGTTTATCCCGTGCTTATCCCAGCAATATTGTATTCAACCATTTGTGGACTTTTGGTTTATTTATAATAAGCCATTTAAGAAGTGTGCTTTTTCTCAAAAAACTTTGTTGCAAATAGGGCAAATCCATGGGCTGTGGAACCATAACCTAGTTAGTCCTTTCTTTTAAACAAACGCTCTTTGTCGCTTAGTAGTGAAGTCCGCCCTTTTGTTCACACACTTCCCACAATGGCGTGATGAGGTCCATGTTGTCCCAGCAGCGTGTGTTTTCTTGTCTCTTCAGTCTCCTCGATAGCTCCTCGTTTCTGGGTTTTGTTTACACGCTGCTAAATTTCAGGCCTTTTGTTGGAAAGGCGGAGGTTAATGACGTGAATTTTGCAGTGCAGCTCCTGCGGAGTCGCCAGGACGAATCAGAGTACGTTCTGCCTTTGGTCCCACAATGTCCCAGTGCGCCCCGCTGCTCCCCGGGCAGGTGGGTGCTCCTGCACTTGCAGAGCACTGCTGAGATGATGAGCGTGGAATTACGGCCTACATGCCTGAGTGCTGGGGGCTCAGGAGTCCTCCAGCTGCTCCACAGTTGCAGCACCCCATATTTAGAAATCGCTCTGTTATCACGGATGATGAACTCGTCTGCATTTCCTGTCTTCTCCCATTTCTTTGTTTTCTGGAGTGGAGAGAATAAATTTGCTTGTCTGAGTCTCTTGTCACCTTGCAAACTCTCATAGTTCTTACCAGTGACAGCAGGTTGCTTGGGAGCGTGTTGCTGCCAGGATTTTGGCTGGACCATAGTTAGGTTGTAGGGACCGTGGGCCTTGCCTGCTGGGGTTCGACGCGGGTGACATCAGGCTAAGCACCTTGCTGGCGTCTTGGGATTGATGTGAGATTCCCAAGGGCAGATGAGACTGGAGGAGGTTCTTTTGATTAGCAAATGAAAAATGACCTTGATGAGGGGAAAATTCATTTGCGCAGAATTACAAATGGGAATAGTTCCGCCTCTGTCCTCAAAAACGGAGGGTTTTGGCCAGGTTTCTTGAACTAGATGCTGGATTAAAATGAGCCCAGTGTTGCAGGGTTGGTTTGTTGATGAAGGTTGAGTGTGGTGGTCTATGAAGAGATTGTCGTTGGCCTTTTTTGCTTTTGCTCCCCCCCCCTCGCTTTGAAAAAGAGGTGGAGAAATCCAAAAACGGAAAGCAGAACAGCTGCGTTCTTCTGTGTCTCTCAAAAACTGAAAGCCAGTTAGTCTAAATAAAAACAAATAAATTGTCGGCACCGTTTTTGGCCCTTCTATTGTTTTACTCTGGTGGGAAAGTTGTAAGAAAGCAAAGCGAGGGGTATTGATGCGCCTTGTTAACAAGCAGGGGTGACGAGCGCAGAATAAACATCCATCCCGGGGTTAGCTATAACGTGCACAGCACGTGCACATGAGCACGCTGCTCCCTGTTGCTGAGCTGTCCCCCCTAAATGTCAGGGCTGTTGAGCAAGCCCAGGAGAGACTGCGCGTTAGAGGGCGGTGGCTCTTTGGCGGGGAACCGGGGCGAGAGGGCAGGCTGTCTCTTAAGTCCCCAGCACAAACCTGTGCAAAACCTTGGCATGGTTGTGATGATACTGACTTCTATGTCCTCCATTTCTCCTAGCATATCACAAAATGTTTCATGAGTATCTCTCTAACTTCAAATTAAGCAAGTACCTATTTAAGATCCTTAAAAAAAAAAAAAAAAAAAAAAAAAAAAGACTGTTTAAGAGCCTTTTTCCTAAAGCACATCATGTCCCTGCTGGAGACTTCTCTGGGTCTGTGGTAGGTAGCAGTGGTTAGTATTTCAGTGATCTCTTCTCTTTTAATGTGTGATTTTTAAATGGGTTTATGTGTTTTTAGGAAATATGAAGACTTGAGCTAAAAACCGCTAGAAATTGACTGCCAAACTGCCTGAAGTGCTAACTCTGATAAAATTTAGCACCTGAATTTCCTAGGGATAAACACATCTGGAATCTCTCCTCTTTTTGGAGTTCAAGCACTCTTGTAAAATAAAACCTTTAAGTGTTTCCTATTTGAGACCTAGTCAGCTAAACTTTGCAGGGCCTTTTTTTTTGAGTTAGAAACTCCCTAAAATGCATTTGTAAGTTAAGTGCTGATGCCTCCTTCAGCCGAGAGGCACGTTAAGGTACCAGAAGTTTACGTTAACTTGCGACTGTACTGAAGAATCACAAATGCAGAACTACAGTGTTGCTTAAAAATGATCCATGGTGCTTAAAGATGATCCATGTTGCTGTGTTTCCCTTCATTCGCTTCTTTGTGGGCAGATGTCATGAAGCACAAATGGTTCGAGTGCTACTGCTTTTATTTAAAATTCCTAAGTATCTGTATAAAAAGACCACAAAACTTAGGAGCTTGTAATAGTTCATTCATCTGTTACTTGGAAATCTCCCAGCTCCTCTTGCCTCCTGGCTTGCCCTTCATTTCAGCAGCAGCAGCCCTCACTGTAGCTCTGAAATACAGTGGTGATGTTAGACACCCCACAGTCTGACAGCTTGTGCTTAAAATGATACGTGGTGAGTGATTAATGGAAATTATTTCAGGAATAAAGGACTCCTGGTAAGCTGATCTCTATTCAGGGAGCCAAAAGAAAAGAAAAGTCAATCGTCTCCAGGAAGAACTTGCTGTATTGGTGGAGGGAAGAGTCGGATTGGAGGGCGATGCTGAGTCTGCATCTTGAAGTGCATCATAATTATATCTCATGATTTGATTTGGAGAGCTTTTCCTGATGTCTCTGAAGACTGATTGTCACTTACACCAGCAAAATACTGGAGCGCGCTTCGTTATTGGCACAGCCGTGAGTTCTGCCGGGGCGGCTGTGCTGCACTGGGGAGGGCTACAGCTCTGAGTGTCACGAGACGAGGCAACGTGTCACCTGTTGGGAGGGAAGAGGATGCTTTTTTAAAGATTGAATTAATCCAATTCAAAATATTCACCACAGAACTGTTGCATCACTTTAACTCAAAGTAATACACTATTTTTTCTTCTTGCATTTGCAGCTTTAAATAGAATATGCACATTTGTATTAACCTTGGTGTTACCTTGAATGGAAGGAAAGACACAGAATCCATGAAACTATTTCAACTAGAATTTTTTTTTGATCCTTTGTCTTTGATGTTTTGTCTCTGCTAATTAACTCAAACTTCAAGCCTTGTTAAAGTTTGTTTCAATTAATAGGGGCTCTGCTGTTCCATGAAATGAAGTGAGATGGGCAACGTAGCTGCAGGTCATATCAGCCCAACATGTAGAGCTCCATGTGGCTTACAACTTCAGATCAAAAGCTATTGAGAGAAACTGGGAAGCGGCTGTTCTCTGAAATGGTTCGCAAGCTATTTCACACTGCTGGCTATCAATAACTATCCCCTTTGCTAACCTAAAGGGATGGTAAGTTTGGTGTTCCTGCTGGAGCCTGTCATGTAGGGATCAAATAGCCGTCATGCATGCAGAGAATGCAGTACTAGTATGAGGAAAATTAGAAGTGCTGAGTACTGCAGAAGTTAAAATACTGAGCAAATAGCTTCCTTCTATTTTACAAATCAAATGCAACAGCCTCTTGATGTTTTTTTTGATGCTTTTGGTAAACAAACATCTGCTTCTCTTTAGCACAGAGGAAAGGCTTATTATTCAGCATTGATTTCTTTGTGCGGAGACAGACTGATCTTTGTTTTGGTGTTCTATTTACGGGGCTCCATTAATGTATTTACTAAGTATAGGCAGTGAGGCTGTGATTAGAGCCAGGCTGCTTCCACAACATCGTTCCTCCATCCTGTCCCCTGCTCCCAGCATTGCGACAGTTGCAGACCTGAGTCTGGCTGTGCTGGTTCCTTCTGCTGTAACGCACAGCAGCAGCAAGGGACCCTCAGAGTAACCATCACCCTGGGCGGTGTCCTCCCGGCCCTCGCAGCAGCAGGGCTATAAGCCTCCTGGCCTCTTGTGTGAGCCCAGGTTGAGCTCTTGTCTGTACCTTTGACTGAGACAGAAAGGTGGCAAGATCAGCACAGAGACCACTCTGTGTCTGTACTGGCCACCACAGAGTTCTGCAAGCTTCTGCCTTAGCTCTAAAACTTCCCCAAACCCGCAGCTAATTTCTCATCCTGTCTGTTTGTGCAGAGTTCCCACCGGGGATTTTCACCATGCTGGTGCCTTGCAGCTCTTGGTGGTGCTGCCTTGGGCCTGGGGATGCTTGCTGAACCTGCCTGTGCTGGAGCTGTGGCCATTTCCAAGTCTGCAAGGCTGGATTTGTGCCCAGCAGGGTTGGGACTTTTGGAGATGGTTTTGGGGTTGGTGTGGGATGGTATTGGGATGCGCAGGGTGCTCTGCCTTAGGAAGGTGCCACGGTCCATGCGAGCTCCTGCTGAGATCTCAGCTCCTTGCTGAGCAGGCAAGACCGCCAACCCTGGCGGCGATTCAGGCGAGTCAGTGGTCTCTTCCCCTCTTGGAATTGCTGGGCATACTTTGACTAAATATAGATGCCTGTGGACTCGGCTGATACAAGGAGGGACAGTATGTTGACCTCAGCATGTCTCTCTTGACTTCTGTTACAGTAATACGTAGAGCCATGGGGTCCTTTTCATTGAGCGTGGCAGGGTGCTGCCGGTCAGGCCAAACATGGTCAGGTCTGTGCAGCTCTGAATCATGCAGACTGAGACAGAACGAGCCGTTTGGAGCGCGGCACATGTGGCAGCGAAACTCGCAGGAGCGTTCCTGCGAGTACGAGCGTCCTGCTCCACAAGCCTGCTGGTATGAATTAGCATCCATAGACGTTTAAACAGTATATAGCACCAGAAGAATGCTATAGAGCTTTAGTCTGGGAATATCTTGACTCGGCGACCTGGAAGCCTTTTGGGGACTATCATGTAAAACAAATTCCCTTCACAGCCTCACTTCCGCTCTGGATCTCTTGCTTAAAAAAATGCATTGAATCAAATTTCTTCTGTAAACATTGAGTGGCCACATTTCTTAGTAAGTACTTGAATTGTGTTAACTGCCCCATTTCTGTGAACTGTCGTGCTGGGGCTGCAGAAGAAATGGTTTTGTGCATCTCTGTTCAGTGCTGAAGTTCAGTGCAGTGTAGAGCTTTGTTTGCACAACTTGTTTTTCTGTTGCTTTTTTGTAATATTTTGCTTTCTCCCCAGATGGGTTCTATAAAGCTGGCTTGGTGACTGACCAACGGTCGCAAAACGTTTGGCCGTTTGGGAATCCCTTAGTGTTACGTAACAAGGTGGAAAGCGAATAAAGTTCTTAGTGGCGCGTGCTGCGTGTGAAATCAGTGCATTTCACTGTTGGGGAGCTTGTGGCTGCCCTGTGACCCGCGAACCCTGTAATCTGCCCCCATACCTATTCCTTGAAATAAGGTGTTGAAGGCCTGTGACCCCTCTGCGACGGCAGGGTGTTCCCGTGAGCGTGGTCTTCCGCCGGCCGCGAGCGCCCGGGCAGCGGTGGGGGCACTGTGCGTCCCAGAACGAGGAAGCTTGTCCCTTCCTCGGCTGCTCCGTGACGTCGCCGGGCGCTGGCAGGAAGCGATGCAGACGGGCCCGATAGCGAGACGACGCGGCTGGGGCTGCGTGCGTGCGACTGGACGACCTGCTGGGCGCTGAGCGCGCGTGCAGCGACCCAGACCCGTGAAACGCGGCGCAGAGCTGCCGGTGCCGCCGTCGGCACGCGGCCGGGGTGGGAAAGCGGCACCAGGCCCGCCTGATGCCTGTGCGAGGGGCCTGGCTGCGCTGCTGACGGCTTAGAGGTTTCTACGTTGCTGAGCTGTTCACCTGTAGGCCAGGGCCACTTGCGGGTGACGGGAAACCCACGCAGGCTTCGACATCTGCAGCAGCAGCTGAAATTATAAAATGACTTCAGCTATTGTTTCTGGAGTCTAGCTTGAAAAAAAAAAAAAAAAAAAAAGGCCTGCGTGTCTGTAAGGAATAAATTCCAGCGCTGCCGTGGCCGTGGGGCCACGCACCCCGCAGAGACCCGCTGCAGCTGCGTGGGCCGAGAGCTTTGCCTGGGAGCAGCTGCCGTCGCCGCGAGGCAGCTCCGGCGGAGCCGTCTCCTGGCCCAGAGCGGTGGTCTTCTGAACCAGCTCGGGGGGCCGCCGCCGCGCTCACAGCGGTTGTGGGTGGGTCTGGCGTACCCATGGAGCACGAGCGATGTTTTTCTCCCACCTGATGTGTGGGACATTTAGAGTTCAGATTCACGCCTGTCGTCTTCCCCTTTGAGTATCTGCTGGTAAATGATAAGCTCTTGTTGTCTCAGCTCAACTTCTATAGGTGTCCGTATTAGAGACCAAAGCAAGGGAGAAGAAGATTTGGCTAAGATGAAAAGGGATCAGTAGGTAAGTTGGTACAGACAAGTTATACTCAGCGTTTCAGATCTTTCTGTGATTTTGCCAGTCTGTATAATTGCAGCTGAGTGATCTCTCCTGGGAGCTCCACCTTGGAGCAGAGGAAGTGCCTGTAGACAGCTCCTTTCAGGAAAAAAAAAAAAAGACACAAATGCAGATGTTGCTAAAAATGTGGTTTGCGTCAAGCATCTGCGATGGAGTGGGTTCCCACGCTTTGTTTGTTTTTCCCCTTGTGCAGTTTCTTGAGTTGCAAAAGTGCTGAGTGGCGAGCGGCTGCCTTTGCTGGAGGACCACTTCCCCTTTCTCTCCTTGCCCTGCGTGTTGTCACCTCTGCTGACAGCATTACCGACCCGTTTCAGTAAATTGCGGCCTTTGTTTTGTTCTGCAGTGGGCTAGTTTCTGTTTTTGATATCAGAGAGGCCTAGGCTTGTCTGAGCGTGCTGCCAGCTGACCCTGCTAATAAAAATGTCAGTGCAGGGCGCTTCTGAGTTCTCCTCACCTCTTCCATTTCCCTGCTTGTTTGTTTATTTTTAAAATTAGTGGATGGTAGTAAGTGGTATAACTCTGCTTTACACAGCCTGTAAACCTGTTTACCTGGCCTATATGTGAAGAGAACCAGGTGCTAACATCATCCACTTAGGAGCAAAGGCTTAAACTGGAAACCAGGTATTTCTTTCCTCTATGTAATTCACTAATAATCTTATCATAAGCAATAATTAAAACCAGCTGCCTTAAAAAGCAGGCAAGGGAGAGAAGGAGGATGTTTATTGAAAAACATGCTACAGTGTAAACTGAAAAATAGATAGTTAATTGCTGCCTGTTGAACATCTGAGGAGCAAAATGATGTTTCAGATTCTCCTCTTCTTGCGGAACAGTTCCCAGAATGTCATATCCATTACTGCTCCTCTCGTTTCTTAGGACATGGAGGTAGGCAGAGTGCAGGAAAGAATAGATTTCTTATTAAAATCCTGGCTTGGGAAGAGTTTCTGTAGGAGAGTCAGCTTTGGCAGAGGTCCTGGGTTGATCAGTGGATTGATCTGCATGTGGCCATCAGAGCAGCGTGATGGACCAGCTCTGGTTTGTGCCATTTAAACTTGCATCCTGGCCAGGTGGTGGAGGAGAGATGCACAGAAACTGAAGTCAGTGTTTATCTCATCTGAGAGCCTCGCTGCAGGTGATGGGCACTTCTTCAGGGGGGTCCGCTGGAGGTACGCGTTGCTGTGCCCAGTGGTTTGATGGAAAACGGCCCTTGGCTGCCAGACTACACTTACTCGCACTGTGCATCTGGCAACTGCTGCTCCCTTGCCTGGGGGCCCGATGCTTTATTAACCAAGACTTTTTGTGCCTCTTTTTTTCCAAGTGGCTCCTTGCCATTCCTGTGCAAGTGTGCAGCCATGCCCCGTCCCTTCCTGTAGAGGGAGAAAAACGGTCGGTTTGGGCAGGGGAGCAAGAGGAAAATGGCTTGAGGTGCTGAGAAAAATCAGAGGCTGTTGGGCCTGTGGATCTGTAACGTTTTCTGTTTCTGCTATGCCACGTGCAGCTGAAGCTGGAACTGCTGCTCTTCCAGCATGAGTCCTGGCTCACGACTGTGTCCGCGGCTGCCCTCCCTGCGCTCCTGGCTCGCTGGCCTCGGGAAGAACTGGCTGTTGATGCTGGCTACGCCGTTCCTGGCAGCCTCTGTTTTTTGGTCTCCGACTTAGTTTTGTGTTCTTTAACCTACGGATTAAAGGAGCCTGCTATAATTGAGCTGGCAATAGATAAGATGTGAAATGCGGAGGAGATGCTAATCTCATTATAAATACATAGGCGCTTTTCCCCCCTGCGGCATGCTCTAGCTTCAAACATTAGAGCGAAGCGTAGGGAGCGACCCGGCCCTGGCCTGAAACCAAGGGAAAGAACCTGGGCACACAAGACTTTTTCAGTTCCTAATAGACATCCTTCTCCTTGGGTGGCTCTGTTCCCCGTCCTGCGCCTGTTTAGCTGTTTGCTTCTCGGCCAGGGGTGCCTCTTGCTGCACACGTGCGTGGTGCTCGGCAAGACAGGCTCCAGCTGAAATCTGGTGCGCTGTGCCGCAGATGTCTGCGTTTACGCTTCCCGTTCCCAGGGCTTGAGCTGCTAAACACTGCCAGTTAGGCAACATCAGGGTGGCTTGTGTCATTTCTTACTGTCAGATGTGCCAACCTCCTTTCGGGCAGTGTTTCTGCTTTTCTGTGTTTTGCTTTTGGTCCAGTTAGCTGCTGGCAGCAAGGGGCAGCTCCTGCAGGCAGGTCAGAAGCTCTTGCCACCACGACCCGTCCTACTAGGCAGGTCTCTCCTGGGCTCCTGGAGCGTGTGCCCGGCTGCTGGTGTCCCCCAAGCGGTGTCCTGTAGGAAAAGCCTCCTTTGCTCAGCAGTGTAGAAGCCTCCACGGCTGCTATGTGACGTGATGCCACCGTCACCGGCAGCAAGTGCCTAGCTTGGCCTGGGAATCCACGGTGGCCCCTTGGGGCCTGGCAGGAGCTTTTGGATGGGATGCTGCATCAAAGCAGTTTTCTATGGTATCTTAATCAGTAGCTGAGGCTACTAAAAAATAGAAAATCTATTTGTCCTTCTGTAAAATTGCATGTTGTGAAGCATCTTGAAATCTCCATTTCACTGTCCCCATCCCTTTCTAATCAGAAGAAGAGGGGAGGGGGATGGGGCAGGGTGATGCCCCTCCAGTGGCTGTGCTAGCTGCCAGCGGGTGTCTCGGGCATGCCTAGCTAGGAGGTGACATTGCCGGGAGGTTTGCTGCCCCATTTCAATGTGTTTCCCAGCTGTGGCAGTGCAAAAGATAGCGTGTTGTGGGCTTCTCCCCTCTCCTGCTGAGCGTTTCAGAGGGATGAAGCCATCCTCTGTCACTTGTGCTCCTTGGCAAGTGCCTGATTAAGGGCTGGGCGGGAGAGGACAGAGCCTGCTGTAGGAAGCTGCTCTGATGAGTAGGTAGAGCTGGCAGGAGAGTCATCCTCAGGCTCACAATAAATTGAACATTTGTTAGGATAAGACATTGCCAGAAGCTGTTCAGGTGCCTCTTTGCCTTCTTTGCTGTGCTTTTAGAAAGGTATTCTCTCCTTTTTTTATGGAATAGTGTCTACCGAGGCCAGCAAGGTTCCTTTTTTGCAGGGCAGAAAACCTGTGAGTGGTGCAGATTCATCCACCTCTTGGATGGTGGCATACTTCCGCTCTGAAAGTACAGCCAGCCTGCTCAGCAGCAATCTAGATGGAAGACATCACATCGGTGGGGCTGTGGTGGCCAAGTTTCAGATGATTCATGTTACTGACTACCTTAGCCATAGTCCATAAACCAAGCTGTTTTTTTTCTTTTGTATCTTAAAAACAGTTTGGTGTTTGAGCTTACGATTTATTACCTGAGCTGTGCAGGGGGGGCGTTCATGATTGATTTGCCATCTGTAACCCTTGTGCAAGGTGTTCCTTGTGTGTGAGGAGCTCAGCCCCTGGGACACATGGAAGTTGCGTATGCTGTGCTCTGTTACTGTTGTTCAGAAACTGGATCTGCTGTGAGGAGTGCCTGCGCTTTTGGAGCAGAAGGCTTTAAATGTTTTGATGAGGTTGCTGTGTACAACTGTTAAGAATTTTTTCTGCCTGTTAAGTCAGGGAGAAAAATTGGTACAAGTTGCAGGTTCAGCAAGGGTCGCGTGGTCTTCACTTGCGTTGGTTACCTTCCTCCTGAGGAATACCTTACAACAGCATGTGCACTGCTGGTCTTAAGGGTGCTGCTTACTTCAGAGACAAACCAGCTAGACTTGGAACTTCCTTCTGAGCCAGTTTTTGGACATAAGAGGCAGGATTTTTGTAAATCTTCTGTGATGCCACGAAGAAGGGTGAAGCAGAGAGTGCTCTGTCACTGGCATGTCAGACTCTGGAGCTGACCTTGTTTTTGCCTGAGATTGTTCTGTGTTTCGGTGACTCCGTATGTGGATACAGACCTGGGGTTGTCATTCATGTTTCCTCAGCTGTAGTGCTGAGCATTGCTTCTAGCTTTAATAACTGTTTCTTAAATATGTCCAATGTAAGTCTTCTCCAAAAGAAACCACTGTAGTTTAGAATACTGATGACAAACCTGGTGGGGAGCTAAAGTACGACTCAACTTTCCTCTCTGTGCCAAGTTGAATTATTCTTCTACTGGACTCAACTCCTCCCTTCACCACTTTCAATATCTATTAATACCTTTTCTGTTTCCAGGTGATAGTTTCAAAGGGTGCTGAAGTTCCAATAGGCTCTGGCAAACCAGATTTTAAAAAGTATTTAAAAGCCCTAATTATGTTTGGGAGTCATTGAGCTGTCAACAGGGAAAGATCAGTAGTGGAAGGCAGATGCCTAGCTCTAGTTTTATGATGAGCACAGTCTCATATCATGCAAATTGTTCCAAGCCTCTAATTGCCTTTTTTGCACACATCTTACCTACCTTTTGTGTTTCTGAAGCATCTCAGAATGGGGGTTAGTGCCCTTCAAGGAGGAATTGTCTCTCTCCTTCTCTTTATCAGGACCTCTCCTCCTATCTCCACAGATGTAGCATCCAAAGGTAATCTGAGCCTGAAATATTATACTTTTGGAAGGGAGCATGGCCACCCCTGTCCAGGCCAGGTGGATCCAAATGGAGTAACCAGCTTTTGGTGGTGTAGGGGATATCAGACCATTGATTTCCCCCCTTTTTTTTTCTTATGGTTGGACAGGGCCACCAAAAGCAACAGCACCTGAAAAAAGTGTTCAGCATCAGTGATATTGGTTATTGCTGCTCTTTGGACTTTCCTGTAAATCTCTTGCCTTTCCTTCAAAGTTTTTTTTCACTGCTTGAATCTCCAGGCGGGAGGACTTGGTCAGTGCGTGTTACATGCTTGTTGTTTGGGGTTCTTTT
The DNA here is from genome assembly GCF_028389875.1 of Rhea pennata. NCBI lineage: Eukaryota > Metazoa > Chordata > Aves > Rheiformes > Rheidae > Rhea > Rhea pennata. Next base: position 5,249,459 of record NC_084682.1, read on the forward strand.
GAGTTTTTTTTTTTTTTTTTGGGGGGGGGGGTGATTAAGGTGCTGCATTGATTTTACGTCTGGCATTGAGTTCTCTGCAGGTGATGCTGGCAATGCTGGTAGTGTGCCATGCCCTCGTCTACACACTGAATGTCCCAGAACTGTAAGTGATAGAAGTGCCAGCAAAGCTGGAAAAACCTTAGGGTGAGAAAAGTGAGAGAAGTAGCAGCCAATTAATTTGAATTTTTAAGCCTTATGAGTTAAGACCTGCCCATTCTTAACCCAGCACAGGAATGCAGCAGATAAAAAATACTAATATTTTAGAGATGTACTCCCATTTGGCATCAGCATTACAGGGAATTGCTTCCAGCAGATAGGCATGGAGGAGGTGTTTTCAATGTCAGCAAGGAGTAATCTGTTCCTCTGGCTCCTTCTCTCTGCTATGCCACGTCAAGGTGTGCACAAGGTGTGCACGGGTAACCCAGACACCTTGATTGCTGTTTGCCTCTTGTGCTCTTTTCTTGCCTATTGATTCTTTTCCTGTTGGTGCTGATGGCCATCTCTTGCACTTTTTCCTGCCTTGCAGGAGGTCTTGTCCTGCCTGCTTGACCTCCCTGCTCTAAGAGAATGATCTGTTTTGCCACATTCTTGAGCTGTCCCGACTCTTCATATCGGAAATTACATTCCCTTTCAGTTCCAGCCTTAGCAATTCAAATTTGTTGCTGGTGGTTAATGTCCCAAAACAAGACGCTTTTGGTGGCCTTAGCAAAGGTGGCCCAGTGGGAGGATGGACCTGATAGGAATCTCTTCAGTCTCCTGTTTCAGGCAAGTGGCCAACAGCAGGGAGCTGGTGATAAGAGAAAGTGATGGAAGTAAGAATATTTTTAACCTCCCAGCCCTCTAGCTGCATGCTGCTTTATTTGCTAAAAATAAGTTGCTAATTCAGCCTTTGGGCGGGGGGGGGGAACCTCAAGCATAGGCTGAAAGGTTGCTAGTATCACTTGTTGGCTTTGCTGGTAGAACTAACACATGAAAGCTGGCTGTGACTGCTGAGTTTTCTTTCCAGTGCAGCTTGAAATTCATTTGCCCCTATGGTGAGATTGTAGAGGGAGGAAGAAAAGGAGCGAATTGTCTTCTGCCTCTTTTGCGTTGTTTTCTGGTGTCCTGAAGAGGCTCTGCAATACTGAGTCTGCTTTCTTGCCCCGCTCCTGCTGGGGAGCGCGAGGCAGAAACAGAACTGTGCTTTCCCAAAACCCAAGGTCACTGCTGAATGAAAGCATATTGACTAAACGAGGGGGGAAGATCTTGTGAAGTCAGCGCCTTGAAGATAGCTCAGTTTCTGTAGTACTCAAGCTTCAAGGAACTTTGGAGCTTGAGGACTTGAAGAGGATATTTGTCACCACGATCAAGAGAGGCTCAGTCAAAATTTTTGACACAAGAAGGATCCGACTTTCCCGTGGGGAAACATCTGAGCTCAGATTGGGGTTTGTTTTTAGCACGGATAAAGGTCTGGTCCATTTTAATTTAGGAAGAGGGATTTTTCCTTTTTTTAAAAAATGTGGTTTTGTTAAAACATCCACTGAATGTTTGACATCTGCTATAATTTTAGAAAATAGTCCTAGGAGACACTTTGTCACTGAGGAGGAGTGCTGAGGTTATGACAGGCACTGCAATCTAAACACTGGGATGTGCTACAGGCTTTAAAAAAAAAAAACTCTTTTTCTGAGTGTGCATCTGCCTTTCTCGAGGTCAGAGAATTTGCAATTAAGAAAATTTTTGATCTGCCCACCAGGAGAATGGAGAGGTTCCCAGAAGTGTGCTTTTGAGGTTAGGGGGAAAACCAGTTTTAACACAAGCTTTTGTAATTCATGCAGATAAAAGAACTTAATAGGCAAGGCCTATTGTAGAACAGTCAACCTCAGATCAGAAAGGAGAAGACCACGTGCTCCTGCCGTGCCAACTCTTGGTTCATGGTGGCACTTGAGTGCTCTGTAATGCTCCTGTCTTACGTGGTGCTTAAGTATATGCCTGTCTCTGAGTAGGTACTGAGCAGGGTTCCCAGCTTAGGGGCTGAAGGCAGCGATTAGCCTTGTAGTGCAGAGCAGCAGCAGCCGGGAAGGGGGGTGACATGGTGTGTTCTGGCATTTACCTACCTTTTGTAACTTAGAATATGTTCAAATATATGGTGGAGCTTTTTTCTCTCTATTATAACTTCCTGTTCCTTTGCCCTTCAGTGAATAATCAGCTTTAGTATTTGATTAAGTGGAGAAAGGAACTAAGATTTCCTAGCCTCTTGCTTGGGCAAGAGGGCAAACCAGCTTCTTTTCTAAGGCGCTGAGCTGGTGAGGTGCACGGTGCCAGGGACTTTCCTGTCTTCCCTTATCACGTTCATCGACCATCCTGTTACTGTAAAATCTGTCTGATTTTCTTCAAAGTGTACATGGCTAGCTCATCAATCTCGAGAAAAGCGGGAACCCTGAACTGTGCAACAGAATGACTTTATTACAATGCATAGAAAGAATCCCTTTCTTCCCTGAGCCACAGCCACTTTAAGAAAGCTGCTGGAAGATGTGTTTAAAATATCTTGCAAACTCTTTATTGTCCCTTTCCACAAACTCGTGTCCTCATGTTACTTGATTAAAGGGCAAAGCCAAGGCAGTAAGTGATGTCTGAAGTTAACAGTGTTACAGTTTTAATTTATCAAAGTTTGAGTTATTTATCGTATGATTCAGAGACGGTAGTTTCATGGTCTTGTAATCTGTTGTGCACACTGATTCTGCTTGCACCAATTACTGACGGGAACATTCATTTCTGCAAGGCATCAGCTGGGTCTGAAGCACAAGGCACAGGGTTAGTAGGATCCATCACAACGGGTGCATGGGCCTGTTGTATTAATCACCATTTAGAAATGTGAATCTCTCACCTTCATTTTAAAATCAAAAATACAGCTGTGGGTTAATCCCTCAGGTCCCACCTTTGCAGGCAGAATGATACCAGACATGTTCTGCTTTTCAGAATTTCTCTGTTTATGTTGTTCTCAGTTACACTTTGAATGTTCACAGTACTTGTATGAGAAAGAAGAAGAAGAAAGTCCTGTACCAACAAAATGGTTTGGGTTTAAATCTCTTCTTTGCAGAACAAGAGACCATTCATTGGAAGAGTGAAGCCTCTCTTGTTCCCTTGCTTTTCTCCTGTTAAAGCCAGCTCTCAAATTTTCCCTGTTCACTGTTTATCTCTTCCCTTGCAGCATCAGCGAAAGCTTCCTCACTGTGAAAGGTGCAGCGCTCTTCCTGCCACGAGGAAATGGGTCTTCTACTCCTCGGATCAGCCACAGGCGCAACAAGCATGCAGGTAAGTGTGTTGCCTCCACCAGCTGAGGCTCCTCTGCTCGCTTGGTTTCTGACTTCACCTTCCTTGAGTTCTTTCACAGCAAATAAGGTGCATTAATGCACACTTTGTGTAAAACAGAGAAGTTAGACATCCCCATGTCAAGACTGCAACAGTCCGTGCTGGAAGAAAAGATTTCAGCACTCCCTTGTTTACCAAGCAAAATTGAACAAATTAGTGACTTCATGGCAGCAGTCGTGACGTCATGGAGAGTTGTGAACAGGAGTGCTATGTGTGCTCTGTCCCCCAAAATCTCAACCTGCGACTTCTACGTGAGAGGGGGGTGGAGGGTCGTTCTCAAAACAATTGTGCATTGCGCTGGAGAACTTGAGGTTATGCTATGGGGGGAGTAACTGTCCTTCCTGATCTGAAACCAACCTCCTATGAGGGAAGAAAGGGAGGAAACTTACCTCTGCACGGTGGTAAAGAAACTTGTGAGCGGTGAGTGTGACTACTACGACTTGCAAACAGTGTGAATAATACAGAGGCAGTCAGAATTCCAGCCCCTTTATCTCCTGGAGTTTGATTTGTTTTGTGCTTTGATTCTTTGTTTGAAAAGTCAGTCTGAATAATGAAACTCAAACATTTCTGGGAAGGTTGTTTCTCAGTGTGTGTGTGGTGCTTATTCATGGATGGTGTTTTACAGGGATCAGATAGCCTGGGTTTTTTCTCTTCCATTAAAGAATCACCACGAAAAAAATAATGTTGAGTATTTCAGACTTGTGTCGGGGGCAGAGACAAAAACAGAGAGGCTGGATACAATTTTGTCCATTATCAAAAAGAGTGATGGGTTTCCTTGTGAATCTGTGCAAGGCAGCATAAACAGCGTTGTCTCTTTGCTGCCTTGGATTCTGCATGCTACAGCTGACTTGCATGAGGTCTGGAGAGCTTGGTGGAAAACAAAGTTGCTTGTCTAATCAGCACAGAGCTTTTAGAAGCCAGGCTGCCCAGAAAGCAAATCTGCTCTGTTGTAATTGCTTACAGCAAGATGTTCTGTATTCAGAGAGGCTGGCTTGCCAGAGCAATGGGATTTTTATTCTTAAAAGGTTTTTTTTTTTTTTTTTTTTTTTTTTCCTTTCTCTTCAACTTAGGGGGTGAGGTTTAGCAAGGCGTCAGTGCTTTTGCTTTCCTCGGTGTCCTAGCTTCTGAAGTGATACTAATGGTATGGTATTTTTTAAGGGACTTGGAGATCTCACTGAAAAGTGTCTTCTGTATGAGAGCATGCACCACGTTTATTTTTCTGTTAACTTTTCTAACATGCAGGATGTGCCAGCAGACACCAAGAGATCAGTCTGTCTCCTTCCTGAGTGAAATGCCTCTGCTACCCCAATTTAGAACAGTGATGGAGAGAGGTGAACCAGCCATCAGCAATGAGCTAGCAGAGTTTATGGCAAAGAAAACTCTCTTTTCTTGGCCTCTGATAATCTGTGCTCAACTTTTTGTTGCCCTGTGAATGTCATGTGATTTAACTCTGGTGCACAGAATTGGAAGGGGGGGGGGAGTGGGCATAGCTTTCCAGTACCAAATTGCTGCCTGTGGATGCTGTAGTGTTTCAGGTGGCTGCTAGAACAGTTTCTAGGAAGATTGCCTGATCTTTCCAACCTGCTGAATTCATCAGAGGTGCTAGAATTCAGCATAAAAAAGTAAATATGTCACAGGAAATAATGAATGCCTACAACTGTTTCTTTAATTTTATCATCTTCAGAAATCATTAGTTGGCAGATTGACTGAATAAGGTACCAGCTGTCCGTGTTCATCTTCTAGGCGCACCTGAGCTCCATGCTGCCTGCTAAACTGGCTCTGTTCTGTAGGTTAGTGGGCTTTGCTTTTGCTCTCTGGCAGCGTTGGAGAAGGCCAGAAAAGAAAGCAACTTTCCTGGAGCTTTTACAATCTCTAAGATACTGTGAGTCAGCTTAAGATCACATCCTAGCTGATGCTTTGGACCTAGCCTGCCAGCTCAGAGGAAACAAAAGCGTTTGCTTGTTGCTGGACATTGTGATAGGGAAGCAGCAGATGTACCATGAATGCCAGCAGAGCTCATGGCTCTTCATAGGACAGGATGTGATATCTTTGTGCTGGTTCTGGCACACTAAAATCTTTCCGTTTGCTTTTTCTTAATCCAGCAAGCTTACAGAATGCCCTGTGTATTCAAGGCTGAAAATACTGCGAGCAGTATAAAGCTGGCCAAGGAAACGATGCTTTATATTCTAGCTCTGGAGCTTCCAGGGTTGGTGGGGGAGGCTAGTAATCAGCAGCGGAATGGAGGACTGTGATAAACTTTCTGAGAATGAGGGTTAGTGGAGCTCCTTGACTGAGTCTTGCAGAAAGGGAAAACTCACTTAAAAAGTAAGTGTTGAGAGAATCCAGTAGTTCTCGTGGTGACATCTCTTAAAAGTGATTTCTGATACTGAATTAGTGGCAGCAGTAGATGGGAACTGCTCTTTTGGGCAGGTGAAGCAGAAAAACAGAGGTGAAGCATTTTTCTTTACAAGCTGCTTAACATCTGAACGTATGTGAATACCTCATGAGTCAAATATGTCCTGGGCTCTTCCAGGCTGCAGGCAGGAGACACTACCTGAGGCAAAGGGACCTGTATCTGTTGAACCCACCATTCTCTCTGATTCCCATTGTGCTAGCATCTGAAGCCTCCTGCAACTGGGTGTCACTGCCAAGATTTTATACTGGTGTTGACGCAGGGAAATCCTGTCTCCCACGGCGCCCCTGGGAGATCAAGCATCCAATGGATGAGGTAGCTTTTCCTGCGTTAGCTGTCTCTCTGGATAATTGTTATTAGGGAAGCATGTGCCAGCATGTGCTGCAGCACTGCGGACAATATCCTTGGCTGGAAAGTACCTTCAGGTGCTGTCACCTCCTCTGGTGCTTTCTACGCAACTTTCCTAGCACTACTGATTGCCTTGAGGTTTTTCTTTTTTTTTTTCTTTTTTTTTTCTTTTTTTCCCTCCCTCTACTCTTACCGCCCACCCAGTAAAAATGTAGTCCCAGGGCATTGACTCATTCTCCATGTGTTTCAAGGCGGAAGGAAGGGGAGAGCAGAGATTGCTCTGTCCTGTGTAGCCCATTTCACATGGGCTTGTACTTCTCCCATGAGGAGAGGGAGGCGGCAGCAGCTCTTCAGCCCTGCGGTTCCATAGCTATAAAAATCCTTTGGCAGCTAGGTAGGATGCTCTTGCTGGGCAATGTTTCCTTTCTTCTACTTCCCTTATGTGGCAATTTTGGATGCTACTCCATGCCCACTGTTGCCTTATTTTCAAAAGTCCATGAAACCTTGCAGTGGATACTTGCGCCAACATTCATGCTCTTCCCTGCAGTGTTATCTAAACTTAGCTTCCCATCTGTGTAGGAGTGGGAGAAGGTGGCAGAGCAAAGACTCCTCCTCTTGCTAATCTCTGCTACCTGGCAGCCTGCCACTTTCTCTTCTGGGAATGCAAATTAATTTTCCAGGTAATGATTGGGAAAAACAGCCTATTGCTGGAGGTGTTGTTGCTTACTGACAGTCTGAGAATGATGTGCTTAGCAGAGAGCTGTGATTTCTGCTTTTGGCCTTCCTTAGCCTTATCAGTAAAACAGTAGTAAATGCTTTCAAGGAAAAAGTATGGTTTCTTGATTTTCAGGTGATAGTTTATAGAGACCTTTAGGTAGGGCTGGCACATAAGCAAATGTGAGCAGATGTTGTGTTAAGATGGGACTGCGTCTCATTTTGAAGGGGATGCTTTTTGTCTAGGTGCGATTTCCGCACTAGGTAAAAAGTCAATGTAAAATCAGTAAAGGATTCCTGGTTTGGCAAACCACATGGTAGTACGAGATGCTGAACCATGGGATGGGGGCCATTTCTACCTAGCTTGCCTTAGCATTTAAAGGAACAAGTAATACTGAAACACATCTTCCTTCTGTTATAAAGGTAACAGATGTTAGGGGAGAGTGTGGTTAGATGGGAACAGGTGAGCACAGAGAGAGAAGAGCAGCTGACTAAGAGGCCGAAAGGAGTTTTGTCATCTCCGGGTGGGTGGAAGTAGCAATGCTCAAAATGACGTGTCAAGTTTCTTGGTAGAGGTTTCCTCTGACTGGACAAGCCAGGAGCCTGCATGTGATTTGAGGCTATTTTTGTACCCTTACCTTTCCCTCTTTCCTATAGGGGATCTGCAGCAGCACCTGCAGGCCATGTTCATACTGCTCCGCCCAGAAGACAACATCAGACTGGTAGGCTGGCTTTTTGCTTATCTGCGGTTGTGAATGTGAAGGTTAAATTCCACTTGACAAATATACCTGTATAACTCATGAAAGCAGTGATGTGTGCATGTTCCAGTCATTCCATCATCAAATTTGGGGAGACTTCTTTGCAGCCACAAGGAAAAAAAGCACCTGATTGTGAAAGCTTGGCTTATTTGGTTGTCCAAAGAGACAAATTGTATGGCTATAAAACTCTGCCTTTGTCTAATCCAGGTACTAAGTACTTACGCTCTAAAAAAGTATTGTAACAATTGCAGAAGAAGCTAGGTATATTAACTTGGTGTCCTAGTTAAATCGGGAGTTAGAAACTTAAGTCTGACCAGTGTGAACCACCTGTCCTATCCTCTTAGTTTAGCTGTTTTCCTCACTCTGTGCTTTCCTAAATTTTTGCATCTCAGAAGACAATTCTTCTTCTTGAAGAAGCTTGTAAGATCCCTGTGTAACTATTGATCCGTGTCTACCTGCTTTTCTGGGTTGTTGCCTCCTTTAATGATGGAATGAAAATTATGTGATGCTGTTTATAGTATTAATGTGCTGTCCCAAAGACCTCTAGAAGCTGAAGAGCAGCAGTGAGGAATTTGCATAGGACTTGCTGAAGTACTCTTCAAGGTCAGGCATGACTGCAATGTCTCTACATCTCGTATCGTTCGGTAGTTTGGAGTTCTCTTCCTGTGTTCTCTTGGTGCATCTTAGCAACCTATGCTCGAAGAGGGATTGTCAGCATTGGAAGTGGTATTCTAGCTTCTCTGGTTTGCAGAATCCTCATAAATTCTGCTAGAGCTAGACTTACCTAATGAGTATACCTAGAAGACAGCCAGGGATACTACAAAATGCTTTAACTTTAAAAAGGATCACAGAAAATATTTTGCCATGAACAATCTTTATAAGCAAATTGAAGGACCTACTCCTAAACTTTATCAGGCCCACCTTGCAGTCGCTAATGTTTCAGTGGAGCTGTTGGGAATGGGAGTTCTCAGTACTTTGCAGAATCAGAGCCAGGGTTAGAACATTGGAAGCTATTGAACAAGTCATTGTTCAGCAATATCACTGGCTACATTGTGTGATTTGGGACAAATTAGCCTTAACAGCTGAATAAGGACTTTGTGGGCTGAGACATAAACCCTTTTGTTCAGAGCTGCATTTGGAATGCTAAAATCTTGCATGAGGTTAAGTTCGATAGTCTACTTGTATCTAATTGATTCTTGACGAACGAAGGGTGTGCAGAGCTGCAATAGACTGTCTCATAAAATAGTAGCTACCAATAAGATTTGAAATATAAACAGTACTGAGAGAAATGCCTTCTCTTCTTGTGTTGGCTGCTGTCATTCAGAGGGCAGCAGAGGAATCTAATCCTCTATAAACCTACACTTGGATTTTGGAACAACTCTTGTTTCTGTTGGAGCTATTGGCAGAGTTTTTGTAGCCTTTCATGAGAGCAGGATCAGAGCAATGGTACCAGAGTGAGATCAGTAGGAAGGGGGAAAATTGGTTAGAAGTGTACAAATTGATTGAAAGTACTCCTGGAACTTGGCAGAGTGGGAAGCTGTTCACTTATGTGTTTAATAATGAAATAAGACTTCTAAAAGTCTTCAAATCAAATATCCCAGTGAAAAATGCATTCTTGTATGAAGCACTTTCATCTTTTCATGCTACAGGACTGCGAGATCAGTATGAGCTTGCCTGTCGCAATGTCCTGTTGATAAGGATTGATAGAATATCACGTGATACTTTTGATGAAACAAGATTGCAACAGAAGGCAAAGTTGGATTATGAGTAGGTAAAATTAAAAAAAATATATTGCTAGCCCTGGAAGGACTACAGAGGACTTCTTGTGTATAAACAGACTATAAATAACTTCCTCAAATTGAAGAGAAATCTAGCTCTATGTAGATGAGCTGTTGAGAAAAAATCTTCCATCTCATGACAGTCCCTGAAGCTAGGCCATTCTCCACAGATTGAATGTTATTTCAAATATTCTAATTTAAAAGGCATCAGACCCATTAGTTCATGTTTGTACTCCTTCGTTGAGTGAGCATATAAGTTAGTGCTTAATGAAAAGGCCAGAGACCAATTTCTGACTTGATGGGCATGTCACGACTCTCAGGGTAATTTTGGGGATTGGCTGGCTTAGAATGTAAAGCTTATTGTTTTATTATTCTCGTAAACTTGGCAACATGCATTATCTGCTCTGGTGATGGTTCTTTGCTTTGTGGGAAGGGTGTAAGTGTTACGTCTAGGCAATGCCACAGTAAACCTTGTCCTGTTTCTCTTAGTTGTTCCTCTGAAAATCCCACCCCAGTGACTTGAGGCTATATGACCTTTGGCCGCTGTTTGGCTAGCCTTGTTCTAAAGGGTCTTGCATTAAAACCACACTTCTAATTACTGCTAGCCAAATTGGTTTAGCAAAAGTAAGTTAGATTATGCTAATCCTCTTGCTGTTGGACTAGCCTCAAGAGAAGTAGAACAAAACTCGTGTGTTCATGCCTGGACACAGGGCAGCTCTTGGCCGGCTGCTCCAGTTTTGGGCAAGTCTTTGTTTCTGTTTGAGATTTGGATCCTAATGTAGGTAATCACTTTAACCCACCGAGACCTTGGTGATTGCTTGCTCTTCTAGGTTGAAGAGCACCCTTTCTGTTTTGCTACAAGCAGTTAGTTGTAGAAACAGCCAGCTTTGGCAGAATTCGCACCTTGAAGGCCTGACCACTTTGATCCTCTGTGTTTCCAAAGGAATCCCAGTAACATGAGTAAGAAGGAGAAAGCTGGTTCTAGCATGACTTATCTTAAAGATAAGGGGTGGGGCACAGTCTCTCGCTGTACAGAGCACACTTGTCTGCTGGCTTCAGCATTTGGGTAGTTCCTGTTGGTCTTCAGTCCTATCAGACGAGTCTAGAAGGCACAGTCAACACTGTCTCCTGCCTGCACTTGCTGTTCCACCCTCATCACCAGAGCTGCTGCACTGGGAGGCTTTCCCCACCACTGTCAGCATAATCTCCTGCGATTGAGCACTTACGTGAAATAGCAACCTCTGTTTGGACTGCCATGTGTTGTTTTAACCTTTGCTGTAGATTCTGCCACATCCTGTGGTAGAGACTCACTAGCTAGTGGATGGGCAAAGTGTGAGGGAGGTAAGAGTGGGCTTCCTCTGAGCCAGGAGATGCCATGCTGGCCTCAAATGCAAGTTGGAATGAACTGCTGGGCAAAAGGAACAGGGCTGGGAAAGACAACCTGCCTGTGAGAGCTCTTCCCATGTTTTCCCAAGTTATCTTTTGAGTTTTTTGGGGTTTTTGTTTTTATTCTGTTTTGTTTTAAGTGTAAAATGACTATTTAAAGCAAGCCCTCTGATCCCTGAACTGCCAGAGTCTTCCAGGGAGTGTGCCTGAGCAAGTAGTAGCTTGGGAGGGCTGCGGCAGGGCTGCTGCGCTTGAGGAATTCAGGTTCTGTTTGTGAAAAATGTCAAATACTGATTCTAGCTTGAACTGTTCAGTCATGAGGAATTCAGCAACTGGGTCTCAACATGACAGACGGATATATCTGTCCAGAGCACAGGGCAAGCCGAGGCTGCGGTGGTTCTTTCTTGTCCGTGCTTGCTCCCTGCAGGCTCTGCTCAAAGTTCAAGCAGTTTAACACTAAGATAAACACTGAAGCTAGATGGCATTTCAGGGTTAGGTTAGGCTGTCCAAAGCAAAGTTAAGATTCAGTATACATAATCAAAGACACTTCCTTTCTAGGGATGTCCAAGTGTCTGTAATTGGGATCCCGTGACTAAAATCCTTGCTCCTGCGAATGGCTAGGAACAGAGTCCAAAAAGTGTTGCAAGTAAAAACTGCTTACTGCAGATGTGTACAGGCAAAGCTTACAGAGGTAGACACAGCGCTTGTCTGGGCTCCCTTCCCCTGGCTCCTCACTGAGCAGCGGTTTGTCCTTAAGAAGTCTTGCTTCAGCCACAGAATTCTCAGTTCCTCTTGGCTTTTGAAAGTGTGCAGCACTTCGGTATTGTGTTTTGGAACTTGATGTTGGTCTAATGCTTGCAACTTAGACAGCTGCTATCTGAGCACTCTCAGTGGTATTTGGTTCAGAGGGAAAATTTCAGGCATCTGCCAGTCCCACTAGATCTCTCTTTTGGCACTGGGGTACATGTGGTAGGGATAGGAGCAATTAGGCACAATGACTTTCACCTCTTCTGAGCAATCTGAATCCAACAATGGATACAGCTTAATGATAGGGGAAATTTTCTTTTCCTGCCAGGTGCAAGACAGTAGGGTTACTTCTGCACTGGGAGAGCTGCTTGACAAATTCAAAGGGCCAGCGGGAAACCACATATCAATTAGACTCTAGTTGTCTGCCCAGCTGTCTGGGACATTGCTGGAAAGAGCCTTACTGGAGCTATTGTAACATGCAGGAGCGTAAAGGGATGCTCTGGTTCTTTGAACAAAGCCTTCTGTGAGATGAAGAGCTCACTCAACACCCGTCTCGTTGAACGCTTAATGCTGCATGAAGCTACCTAGACTGGGACCAGTCAGAGGACTGTGGCAGCCAACTGTATAAGCTGCTCTTTAAATGCAGGCTTGCAGGGACAGCCACCAGGCACACCCTAACTGTTGAGAAAAAACACTGTATGTAAGTCATTTCTCTACTGGTTACCTCACTGAGGAGTCCTGGCCATCCATACTAGTGCAGACTGCATCGCTGCTTCTTTGCCTGTCACTCAGCATGAAAAGATGGCTTGTAAATGTAATTGTGTGCCTTCTGCTGGCTGCACTGCTGATCCATCTTCTTTGTTTCTTAGGCTGTAAGACTGGAAAGTACATACCAGAACCGCACAAGATACATGGTGGTAGTATCCACTAACGGCAGACAAGACACCGAGGAGAGCATTGTTCTAGGGATGGATTTCTCTTCCAACGACAGGTACTCACAGTGTCCGGGTGGAGGAGATCCTTGTGTTCACCCAGATATATTGAGTAAAGTGTAGAAATTGCTGTCTGATCCATGTTTTTTAGGGATAGACTGCTTCAGCTTTTCCAGGCCAATATCTTTCTGCAGACTCGGAATTTCCTTTTTGAAATGAGATGGAAAAGGAGAGATAAGGGAATAATTCTGAGATCTTGGTGGTCTCTGAGGTTCATTCCCAGAGTGCAGCTTATGCTGCAAGGAAATAGCACAGGTCAACATTTCCTCCATTCCTCAGTGCCTCGGGCTCATGTGAAGACATTAAGTGCCCAGAGAGATCTCTGAATGGTGTGGTCCCAAGCTGCGTCTGTACACCAGAAGGAGAGACAACTCGCCTGCAAAGAGACAAAAAGCTGCAATTAGAGAAGCTGCACATCAGGGTTCAGGAGAGCAGTTAGTAAGAGAGTGACTATCAGGCAGCCCCATGCCAAGGTCGTGGCACAAAGGGCCTGATGGGAATGTCAGGGTTGCTGATGGCAGATGTTACACAACATGTGTTCTCCCCAGACATTAGTATGTCACCAGGGTTTAGTGCTTTTGCTTCATTCATTTTAAATTGCTGCCGACCTCTCCAAAAGGCTGCAGGACATGGCTGAGGAGGCAGCTTTTGCTGGAGTGACTGGAAGCCAGGAGGCAGCTTCACTCAGCAGCTTTGAGGACAGACACTTCAAGTTTGGAAGGGGACACTGGACTCTTGGAGAGAGCAAACAGGTGCAGAGGGACATGGCTCTTAAAAAAGTTATAAGTTAAAAGTTATAAGTAAATTTTGGCCTAGATGAGAAAAGAAGAATATGGATATTCAACTCATTTTTGGAAATTTTTGTGCACATGCTTGTTTCTAGCTTTTATCTTTAAGCACAACTGTGCTACAGGAATTAGTTTTGTTTCTAATCCTAACTGAAACAGATTACTTTCTGGCAATTAGTAGGGTCACTAGAAAGGCTTTTTGAATTGTTTGGCTAATAAATGACCCTTGAGGTGGCCTGCTGCTAATCACAACAGCCAGTATGCTTAATTTCAAGCAGCTTGCTTTAGATTCTTAGCTCAGGTGATGCCTGCTGAAAATGGGGACCGGCCTGATGCTGCCACTGGCTCCTGGATCCATTCCTATACGTGTGTGTACAGCTGTAGCTCAAAGATGCTCTCAGTATAGGAATAGTAGTATAAGAATAACTTGTCCTTGCACAGGGTGCTGTGAGACTGGAGCCTCCTATTGGCTGTGATATACCCGCACAGCCACCTTTGATAACTGAGAGCTCATTGGCATTCAGTATCTAATAACGTAGCAGGGTAATTTTTAGCTTTCTCCTAGGGTTACTACGGTTCTGGATGGTCAGTCTGATATACACTCCCCTTGCCCACTCAGTATTTATAACTCAATTTAGACTTGTTGCTATGGGCTCTGATAAGCGCTTGCTGAAAAGTATCACTAAAAATACCCTGGCCACCTTGGGAAGCCTTTTAAAAACATGTCTTTCCATGAGCTCATATGATGTATTCAACAGAAATAGATGCATGCTGTATTGTCTCCGTGTTCTGGGCATCAGTCACTCTGAGACAATGTGCGTGTAACAGAGTTTCGCATCTGCTAACCCCCTGAAGCCTCGATTCTTATTCTCTTCCCTCACCTCTCATGAGCTGCAGAGACTGATGTGGATGTTAGGGATTGTAGGAAATTTGAGAGCTGCTAGTGCAAAGCATTAGAACAGAGGACAGTTGAATCTGATTCTTCTGTGGTGTGCTGCTTTGATTATGGGCTGATTTACAGCTTTATGAGATTCAGCCTTTTCATTTGCCAACCTGATGCAGGTTGTGTTGGGGTTTCCCCATCCCTGCCTTTTTCTATCACTTGGCTTCTGCTTTTAACTTGGCCTTTTCCTCAGCCTTGCAGAAAGCAGGTGACTACAAGGGCGAAGAGGTCAAAGCAACTGAGAAAAGGGCGAGATTGCCAAGAGGTGTCCGTCTTGGCCGGCCACTGTGCTTGGCCTCTAGTTGTGGGAGGGGGAGAAGACACAGGAGTCAACAGCGGGTGATACACTGTGCCTGTTACCCTGCCCTGCTGACAGTCACCCTGGCATTGCATTACACCGATCCTCATTCCCAGCAGCTGTGGCTGTGGGGCTAACAGAAAACAAAGCTATGAATCAGAGTTGGAGCCAAACTACTTGAGCCTGAGAGGGACTAATCTGTAAAGAAAGCTTTGAGCTGACCGAAGACTGTGAGCCTCTGCTGACCTGCTGAGAGCTTGCTGCTTCTAAGTCCTGTTTGCTCTTCTCTTGGGTGGGTGTCAACCCTATAAGCTTGCTTGAAGGAATGCTAGTATGCTGTATCTGGTTTATAATCCCTACCAGACACCTGTAGGAAACAACACAGGCTTTGTTTGTCCCTGAAACAACAGTAGGATGTATTTTTTTTCTAATGAATACAAACATCTGCAACCATTCCTGTGAAATCAGAGTAATGTCATGGTGCTGTAGTAGATGACCTGACCTTCTCTTTCTTGTTACAGTAGCACTTGTACAATGGGTTTGGTGCTGCCGCTGTGGAGTGACACCTTGATCCACCTGGATGGGGATGGGTGAGTGTCTTTTGTATGTTCTAGGTCAGTATTGGAGAGGCTACCGGTTGTGTTAGCTGGGAACATTGTGTATGGAGAAGGATTCAAATGATTTCAGAGCCCTGGCAGGTCCATCAGCCTCCTGCTGGTGACCTCTATCGATAGAGTTAGTAGACTCATAGGCCTTAAATCACAGTAGTTGTGGCAGGGAACTCCAATAATTGACTTACCTGTGAATAAATATGCAGTGAGACAGTGGCTCATGTGTGTGTTTAAGCTGGAGTAAAGGAGCTTTTACTGGTGAGTGGGTGTGTAGTGAAATCTTCTTACAGGGATCCTATTATGTGTTCCTCCATAGCTCTTGCAGCAGCAAGTGTTTTGCTGAATATAAAGTAAAAGTGATGTTTCTCTGCCAAATAGACACCTGACTTGCAAACTCCTGTTTGTGCCAGTTACAAAGGCTGTCCAGTGCAGCGCTTGGAATGACTTTTCCTTCCTTGATAGCTGCCCCAGGATCGTTTTAGCTGCACTCTGTTGCTCCCAGCTGTGGCGCTGAATTTGTGTTGCCAAGGTAAACAGCACACCCAAGCACTGTCCTACTGTCTTAGTTTCATTCCTGAACAGTGGCCGCTTAAAAAAAAATAAATAAATAAGTCATCTTAGAGCTTGTAGTGTGCTATTTTGATCTGTTCGCTAGCTGAACTCAGCAAAGCAACTGTATGCGTAGGGCTGGTCCTTTGCTGTTCTAATGTGCTACAATCAGTTATTAGCTGAAAAGCTGCTTTTGGGATGCATTTTTACTGTGCTTTTCTTCTTCTCTTCAGTGGGTTCAGCGTATCAACGGATAACAGGGTTCATATATTCAAGCCAGTGTCTGTACAGGCAATGTGGTAAGCACTTACTATAATCTGTCCCAGTGATCCTTTTTTTCAAGGTATTCTGGCTACTTGGGCTTCTAAAAAGCAGGTGCTGCTTTGCATTATCAGTATCTTGAGACTTACTCAGGTAAGCAGTTACTTCAGAGACAGAGAAGGAAGCTTGATACTAAAATAAAAATATCTCCAAGGGCTGGTATACAGCATTGAGCTTGTAATACTGTGGTGGCCATGCCTTCATCTGAAGTGGGGGTGGGAGGGAATAGGGTAATTTTCTTTGCAAAGGACTGCTGCTTTGAATATCTTTCCAAAGCAAAATTTACTGTTGATATAGGCGTGTTTGAAATACAACTGTTTCTTTTATTCATCATAAAAAAAGGAAATACACTTATAGGTATTTTAGGAGCCTCTGTCTCCGGTGAGACATGCTCACTGTGATAGCGAGAAGGAGAGAGAAGCTGCCTGCATTTTTCTTTCCTTTTAGGGCAGTTCACGTTAGAATGTAGTGGCCATTAAAGTATTTCTGGCTCAAGCTTCTTTGCATTGCCGAAATACATCCCCTGTCAGGGTGTCATGCTTCCATGTCACCCCAGTGATTTTGACCTGGATCCTTCTGATCCCAGTCAAAGATTTAAAACAGGCTAAAAATAGGAGAGGGGATTTGTTTCCCAGCAGCAGCTGAAGAAACTTCTAACATCGCTCTTGCAGTGAGAGAGGGCAGACACCTAAACACCTTCGCTAGAGTGCATCCCTGAAGCCTTGGGGTTGGACACGTAGCTCTCCGTATCTAGTTCTTGGGCATTTTTGCCCTGCACGCAGAGGAGCGAATGGCACTGTAAGATGGAGTTGTCAGAGCTGCCTGTGTCAGAGAGAAACTCTGCACATCTTAATCATGGCTCAGGCAGTTGTAGCAGTTTTCGGAGCGAAAGAACACAGGTGCCTCTACCCTGTAAACTGCAGGCAGCTTTTCTGCCATCCAAGCCAAGCAGCAGGGCCTTGTCTTAGTATGCTTTAGTGGGGACACCCAGGCTCTTGTAGTGTGTGGTAACCCAGATGTGCTCCTATAAACATACCCTTGCAGGGCAGCCTCCTGCTCAGATAGCTGCGGGAGCTGCTGCACGTAATCCGGGAATCTGTACCAACTGATGGCACACAAACAGGATCCAGGGTTTGGCTGCTGCTTTGTACTTGATACCATCCTGAGGAAGATAGGATAATGCTGCAGGTATTTTTCTCCTTTCTAGGTCTGCCCTACAGAGTTTACATAAGGCTTGTGAGGTAGCCCGGAGTAACAACTACTACCCAGGGAGCCTCTTCCTTACATGGGTTAGTTACTATGAGAGCCATATCAACTCCGACCAGTCATCCGTCAATGAGTGGAACGCCATGCAAGATGTGCAGTCCCACCGGCCTGACTCACCTGCCCTCTTCACAGATGTGTAAGTAGGTTTGGCTCTGCTGAGCTGTAAGCAGTGCAGCCTCCAAAAGAGGAGACGGTTGCTACAGGGAATTGCTCTTAATTAGGTTCTAATGAGGGGAGGCTTCCTGCTGAGATATAAACGGACCCCTGGTTAGGTAAACAGCGCTGGAAGATTTGCTCTCTTGGGGCTAAGGTTTGTCTTCTCTCACCTCTGTTTTCATTCTAGTTGTACAACCTCTAGGTGTTTACCTGTTACTTGTTGCTCTCAGATCTTTGCTTCTACAAGGTTAGTTCTGTGTTACTAGTAAGCGGTAGATATGGTGTCTTGGCCAAACCCTGGAGATATCTGCTATAGCAGAGACTAGAACCTAGGCCATCCTGTTCACTAGTTTTATCCACTGATTCCCCGCCCTTGTGCCTCCTGGAAAGAGCAGGTTTCTCTGGATTTTGCTTTTACTCTGGAGCATGTATAAGCACGCTGTTTAATAAAACATGGTCCTTCTTCCTTATTCAGTTCATTTTCCCAGAAAGTGAAGTGTTTAGGCACGGTCTTCTGAGACCGAGTTCAGAAGCAGCTTCGTGGACATCCAGCTAACACACCTCAGAATGGGGAGAAAGAGCAAAGCAGTGATTCTTGGCTCTGGGGAGCTTTGTAAGTGTGAAACAGCAGCATATAGGTCCCATATTGTCTCTGGCTAAACGCTCAGATGTCTAGTGGGGTATGTTCCAAAACAGTGACTTATAAAGATGTGTACATAGTTTACACAGGCAAAGTTTCTAGGCTCTACCAACATTCAAAAGCTACAACCCCTGTAATTAGGGGTACTATTGCTGATGGTAGTGATACTGTATAACCTCAAAGTAGTCTGTGTCCAGGTGTAATGCCAAGTATGAGGGGTTAGTTGTCATGCTTGCAGTAGAAGAAATGAGTTTTCATTAGCCTCAGCTGCTTTCCTAGTGTAATAGTGCCATTGGTTGATTTATGCTCTTAGGTGTTTCATGTTGTTGATGTTCAGTGAGTGAACAATAATGCTAAGGCAGTAGTTCAACTGTGAACAAATCTTCACACTTGATTGTTTTTAATGTGCAAGTAAGAAGGCTGAAAAATTTTGGCAGGCTTTCAGATTAATAGTCCTCTAACTTTTCATATGTATGTTCCGTGTAATCTATCCTTTCTCCAGTGGCAGCAGTTGAGTGATTTCTTGGGGATACCTAGACAGCATTGTCCTAATCAAGTCTTGAAATAATGCTTGTGGTTAAGAGGACTGGGAACTCTTATGATTTTTGTTTGTGAACCACCAGCTGGAAACGAGTTGTAGTTGCTTCTAAAAGCAGAAGTCTCTGTGCATTTACCAGCCTGGTAGCCTTCCAGAAAGACAGAAAGGTGGTGTGAAATGTTACTTCTGGACCCCTTCTAACTGTGATGGGTGAGCCAGCTCTGAGCTGCTGCTCTGTTGCAACTTCTCTTGGTGTTAGTCAGGCTATTTTTGCAGCTGGTGATAAGGCCCCTGGCAGCAGAGGGTGGAGGAATGCACAAAGGCTTAGCTGCCCTCTTTTCTCCATGTAAGGAGCTTTGGAACTGTTACCTTTCCAAGAAAGGTAGAGGGGAGGTTTAGATGTTGCTCCAGTGAGTGTAATGCAGATTCCCAATTTAAAATTTACCAAATACTTTAGGTTCTCTGGATTACTACAGTGGATTAAGCACATTCAGTTGCTCTCTGTTTCACATACAGCTGGGAATCCAAACTGGGCTTTACAGTTACCTGAATTCCTCCCAGTTGAGGAGCTGCTTGGGGGGAGCAGAACGAGTGTCTGAGACTCTTCAACGTATCCAGTCTGAACAATACCAGTTTAAAAAGTACCATGAGCCCAGTTCATTTCCCTTCCTCATGACTCTCTGTTCCTTCCTTCTGGTAGCCCAACAGAGCGGGAGCGCACAGAACGGCTAATTAAGACCAAGTTAAGAGAGATCATGATGCAGAAAGATTTGGAGAACATCACGTCGAAAGAGGTGAGTGGTGGAGGAGCAGCACTAGAAGTGCTGTTGCACAAAGTAGAGAGCTCTATACTTTTTGCTGTGAGGAAACAGTAGAGCAAAAACTTCACATGGTTTCCTTGTCTTCTTCACTCAGATACGCACAGAGCTGGAGATGCAAATGGTGTGTAACCTGCGAGAGTTCAAGGAGTTCATTGACAATGAAATGATAGTGATTCTTGGGCAGATGGACAGCCCCACTCAGATATTTGATCATGTCTTTTTGGTAAGTTTAGCAGTGAATTCAAGTTATACTTGTAAATACACCTTTTGCTTCTCACCATTTCTTGGTTGACACAACGGCCTCTGGAGAAACTGTAAGTCTGAAGGAGAGGTTGACAAATCCTGGAATCATGTATTCTTGAGCAAGACATAAGACAGTAATACTATTGAAGAAGAGCTACCTGGCTTCTTGGTAATTCTAAACTGTGCCTTATAGCCCAGCAAAGCTGCAGTCTCTGGACTCTGGAAAGGGGGGATGGGAGGGAGGAACCTTGATTTTGAATTTCTTTGCAAGGCTGTTTCCATTGACAGAAGACCAGTTTTGTGGTCTGACTGTCCAGGTGTCAAATTCTTGGAGTGTGTCTTTGGGAAGAGCGTAACTGCAGCAAAGAAGAAAAAGGAGTTGTTTTGGGGGCTTATGTAAGATTCAGGTAGAATTACACTACCTGTAATGTGGAAAGCTTAAGTTTGTGTCATTTAGGGGAACAGAGGAGTTTTGCAAAGAATTCTGAAGATAATCCACTTAAGGCAATGTAAAGGTTTTGCCTTTTAATTTTTTGCTCATTTAGTTGCCTTTCATTGCTGCTGGGGCCTGTCTAATTGCTCCACCTCCTTCTGGTGAGTCAGCTCTCCACTGGATTTCCCAGCTCTGGAGCACTGAACACTGGTTTTGTGGGGCTGCCTAGCTGTGAGATTGGCTCAACTATAAACAAAGCCAGTCGTTTTGGACCAGTTGGTCTGTTCAGCCTGAGACAGCTTCTCCCAGTCTTGTGAAGTTTAGTGCCTTCCCATGGCACCAAAGAGATGGTTTATGTTAACGTGAACACTCCCAGGAAATTGTGGTGGGGTAGAACCAGAAAAGTTAAAGTACCTACGACATCGTGGTTTTGTGCAGACTAGATGCTCTTCAGAGAGAGGCATGTTACAGGCTTACAGCACTAGTCAAGAACACCACAGGCAGTTTGGTCAGCTGCAGAGATTTGAACCTCAACTTAGAGTATGGTTAATGTGAACAAGACCATGAAAAAAGGCTCACAGGCAGCACCATGGAGAAGGGCTGTGGCTAACGGGAGAAGTAGATGTGTTTGCCAGTCAGGCCTCTGCGATGAGGAGCAGTGCTGCTGGGGCAGCAACTTCATTCAGGAACTTGTACACTTCAAGGCAGAGTTTGTACAGTGAGTCCGCTGGGAGCCATGGGGCTGTTTACTTCCAGGTACAGGCAAAAACCCTGTTGGATCCTACTTAGAAAGTACTAAAATAACTAAACAGGGCTCTGTATCTCTTCTCCAGATCATGCACAGCTCTGGACTTTGCTGGCACTGACCTGATTTGTTGCTGAAGGCAATGCTTTCTATTGAAATCTGGATCACCAAGGCATGAGACATTTGCCTTTACCCTGCTCAAAATTTAGAGCTTCATCTGTGCTGAACCCTTGAATGATGTCCTCATTCTGATGATTTCTCTTAAGAAATGGTTCAATTTGGGAAGAATCATTTGCTTTTTGTTTGTTATATTCCTGAGGGGTCAGGAAAAGACAACAGACTTGTCCCCAGTAGCTACCAGAACAGTAACACAGTCCTTTCTTGGGTGTGTGTATACATCGTGGTGCAGACTGCATATGCTCAAGACTTTTCTGCAAGTGCTGTCATGGGTGCAAGTGCATTGCCCCAGATCACAGCTCTTTTGATTGGAGAAACTGACCCCATCACAAACTCAGGGTGCCTGTGCATGCTTCCAGGGCAAGCAGCAACCCGTCACTGTGTGAACAGCGTGAGGTGTGTGCCTGGCAGGGAAGTTCTTGTTTTGGGCTGGCCAGGCTTACAGGCAGGTAGTAGGTATGCTCCGAGGGCTGGTACACCCTGGCCATGCCTCTCCTGTCCCTGGGGCAGCGTAAAGCCTGCCCCATGGGAGCAGCCCCAAGCAGTGCAGCTGTTGGCTGCTTTCTCCTTTTTTCTGAATTGTCTTTCCATTTAGGAGCTATTTAAGGCAGAGAAGCAGATAACTAACATTTTTTTTTTTTTTTTTTGGAAAGAAAGAAGCTTTTGTCTGGACTGCCTTGTCCTCTCTGAAGGCTTAACTATTTGGGCAAGGGCAAGGAGCTTGGCTGGGAGACCCAGTGGGTTCTGCAGAGGAGTGGGTTAGCTAGCCAGGATTGAACACCTTTGTTTCTCTGCTGACACAGACTTGGAGTGTGGGGAGAAGAGGTGTAACCCAAATGAGCTAGCAGTGTTGTGGCCTTTGATGTGCAGGATGGGTGTTTCATGTAAAAAGAACACCTGGATAGTTTTTAAGCACAGGCAGCTGCTCTTCTGTGGGGCAGAGCTGGTAGCAGCAGCCTCCAGGGAAAGGGTGGAGTGATCTCCTCTTTGCTGAAGTAGATTTCTCAACACTTTGCAGGAAGTGCGCGGCTACAGTGCTGGGCTCAGCTTTGCAGAGCTGCCTGCTCTTCAGAACGGATCTGGTTGATAGAGCAAGATAAGGTGCCAAACATGAAGGCATGAGCCCTGTTACCCCTCTTACGCACACCCTTTACTCGAAAGACTCTTAACGCTCCATCGCATGGCTGGGCAGCTTCATCCTGGTGGCCCCTCTGCTGTTTTTTTTGGTTATCTCTCTGTGCTTTCTTTGTGGGTGATGTGTCCTCTTGCATGTTTTCCCTGCAGGGCTCGGAGTGGAATGCCTCCAATTTGGAAGACTTGCAGAACAGAGGGTAAGTAGCTTCAGGTCGTCAGCTTAAAAGTGAGGACCTGGCCTCGCTCATTGTCCACACAACAAATTCCATCCCAGAGCTGCTGTGTAACCTGATTTGTACAAAGGGCTTGCAGATCTGAACAAGCTGACAATCTGCTGCTCCCTTGCTTCTTCCAAACCCTGTGTTTTACAAACAGGCACCCTAAAGTAAAAGAATCTTGTTCCCTGACCTTGACTAACATCCCCTTGGCGAACAAAGTAAGCCAGCAGTCTCATAGCAGTAAGTAGCAGAAAGCTACAATTACTTAACTGCTGCATAGTTGGCTCTGTGCCCTTTGCTCAAGCGTGCTGCGCTGGACTGAGGCCTCAGGATTACAGAGGCACTTTGGAGTCTGGACCTCTGGACTGCAGCAGGAAGGGAAATGTGTAAAAGAGTGTTTGTTCCCTTGAGAGGGACCCAGCAAAATAAAGACTGTAGCTCTTGGGCTTAGCATAGATAGGTTCCTCTGCCTTCTGTCCTTGACATCTTGCAGGCTTAAGGTTAGGGTATTCAGCTTCTAGGCCAGGTAGATCTACTTACAAAGACTGTGTAACTGAACCATTATTTACAGATTTGGGTTGTTTGGGCCAAAACAGTGAAAAAAACTAATCGCTGCTGAACTGAATTGGTAGCATACTTAGGCACTGTGGATAATCAGGCTATCAAAACTGGCTCCCCTCATTCAACGAAGGGTCTACTGCAGTTCCCTGGTGTTAAACAGTGTTCCCTTGACTGCTAGCAGTCTCTCGCCTGCTAGGGAAAAGGGATGTTACTCCTCTGCAGTGCTCTTGTTCTCTCTGGTATCCTGGCTCATGTAGTTTATAAGTGCCTTGCAAGTAGCCTACAGGGCTAGAGCTACTAGATGTAGTGCACATAAATACCCTTTCTTTAGCAGTTTTCTTTCCAGAAAGTTTGGAGAGAAGTAATAAATGCTCCCCAGTGGCTGATGGTCTGTTACATCTCTCTGTGGTTAATTTGTCCATTTGCTGAACTATGATACTACTTGGAGGCTTATGCCTTCGGTGTTCCTATGTTGTTGGTAGAACAGGAAGAGGTTCACAAAGGCATTTTGAGAAGGGACCCAAATACCAAGTGAGAAGGCTGTGCAGGAACTCCTGTGGCAGGAGAGTTGCTAACGCTTACAGTAGAGAGATTGTGAACAAGCAGAACAGTCTGTGACAGCCTTTGCAGGAGGTTTCATTTCTAGCCAGGATAAATGGAAGCCTTTTTATTGTAGGCTAGGCTTGACCCTAATTGCTCAGCAAATCCTTTTGTTTGGGTTTGCCACTACCTCCTTGCACTAACTCCTCATTTCCAAGGAAGTGTGTTCAAGATTGCAATTTTGAATGCTTTGAGTTTTGCCAATCTGTTATCCAGCAGCTGTGCTATCTCTCTGAATTCGCTGTGTTCTGCACACTCTGCATTTTTACGTGCTCTCTGTTTCCATGCAGGGTGCGGTATATTTTGAATGTGACCCGAGAAATAGATAACTTCTTCCCAGGGCTCTTCGAATATCATAATATTCGAGTATATGATGAAGAAGCAACAGATCTTCTGGCTTACTGGAATGACACCTACAAATTCATCTCCAAGGCAAAGTAAGTCTGTTCAGAGCACAACAAACATGTTTAGAAAATGTATAGTAAGCATTTGGTATTTTCCTACTGATTTTCTCAGCTACTTTCCTCCTTGCATAACTAGGAGCGAGGCATTTTCATTTTGTAAGTGTTGCAGGTGTAAATGTCTGAATGTTAATAATAATGATTTGTGGTAGGTAACTCTTATGGGTGTTTGCATAAGAAGCAGGTAGGACTAATGAGGGTGTGCTGCCCAGTTACAGTCCAGGCGAATCATGGGTGAGATCGTTCCTGTACTAGAGAGCTCATAGTTTACTTGCCACAGTTAATTCAGCAGCCTTCTTAGGGGAAAATTGATCCAAAAGCAGACCGGCCTACATTGCCTTTGAAGTCTTACTTCCATTGTGAAAGTGTGTCTTCTCTTAACCATAGCTGGTACTTGCATCATCTCTTGTTCATAGCTTTCAAACAGCTGACTTTGAGTATGGCTGTCTTGAGCAGGTTGTTAGAGATATATCTTGCTTATTTAAGCTGGTTTTCTTAAAAGTTATTATTGTATTCCCTTAGATGGGGATTTTGAAGTGTTATCATCCACAGAAGTATTCTCTGGCCCAGAATATTTCCCATTGGGAATTAAACACTTGGGCCTCAATACTGCAGTAAATAAATCTTCTGGATAGAAGCAATTACTGTACACCCTTTTTTTGCTCTACTTGCTGTGTTTGGGCTTTTTTGGTCACTGGGAGCATTCCAGTGTTTTGATTAATTTGGGTTCCAAAGCTTGAAGGGGGTGGCACACTGGGGACAGTGCGCAGATATCACTGCCCTGATGGAAGAATAGAGATTATTTTCTAAGGAAGACTTTTGCCAAGTGATAAGCTGCATAGCACAAAATATCCCAACAGTTAACTATCTCTCAATGTGTATATGGGGTGTGGATGCAGCTATGGGCTCAAACAGCTGTGTGCAGCTGAAGTTTAAGCTCATCAAGGCACATGACAGTGTGCTCTCTACAGCCTCCCAGCTTGTCCTGGGGGAGCTTCACATGGCCAACAGTAGAGAAAATCTTATCCAAGCATTTGAGGGGGGAAAAATATATTAAAGGAGCCAAAGCAAAACCCTCTCAGCCTGCTCTGTGCCAGTGCTGCCCAGTGCGCGGAGTTTGCAGATAAGAGCCAGCTAGTCTTCCTTCTCATATTTCATGAGAGACAAATATTTTTGAATTCCTTGGGGCAAGGCGCAGGCTGCCCTTTCAGACACTGTCTGTACCAGCCTCACCCAAGCAAAGCAGCTGCTCGCTGCACTCAAGGGTGCTGTTTACTTTGCCTTCGGTGAGAGAGAACGGATAACATCAGTAGGCATCTTCCCTCTGGTTGCAACAGGGCACTGCATTGGTTTCTTGATCAAAGTTTGGAGCAGTCATTTGAGGTCTTTGCCTGCAGCTATGGGGAGGTCATCTTTTCCACTTACTTGCACTGGGACAGGTACCAAGAGGAAGGAACTGAGTACTTGCTCTTATAGATGGTCCTAAGAAATGGTGGTATTGCAAAAGGTCTGTTAGGTAGGCCCATGGGGCTTTTGGCTCGATTTGCACTTATCAGCGTCTCCAGAGAGATGTGGCTGGTGGCCAGACAGGCTTTCAAACACTGTATTAAAGCAGTGTTGGTCTTGGGCAGTCACTTGCCAAAATGGTTTGCGCTAGAAAAACGTCTCTATGCTGGAGGCTACCCTGAGCCACTCGGTATCTTCCAACAATGTGTTTCTAAACTCTGAAGCCATTTGTATGTGATAGATACCCTCTTTATTTGGAATACTGCTTGATACCAGAGCGCCATTTTGGCTGGGTTCAAGGATACTTTTTTAGTCTTCAGCAGAGTCTTCATAAAATTGTGCAAACAGCTGATATTTGTCTGCTTTGTGATAAAAGCTTTGGAAGAACTGTTTTAACAAAATCTATCAAGAATATCACAATTCTGTTCTTCACTTCCTTTGTGTGTCTTGCTCTGCTTTGTAAACTGGATTATCAGGTCACATCCAAGAGACTGCAAGCCAAGGCCACAGTGCTTAAAATATGTTTCATAATGCTTTAGTAGAGAAGTCACTATTGTTTTCAGCTTCTCGGAGGCAGGGTTTCCATTTAGTGATCCTCTTCATCTTTCTTCCACTTTAGGAAGAACGGTTCGAAGTGCCTGGTGCACTGCAAGATGGGCGTGAGCCGCTCTGCGTCCACCGTGATCGCCTATGCCATGAAGGAGTACGGCTGGAACCTGGACAGAGCATATGACTACGTGAAGGAACGGCGCACCGTCACCAAGCCCAACCCCAGCTTCATGCGGCAGCTAGAGGAATACCAAGGGATCCTGCTGGCCAGGTGAGTCTGGGAGAAATGGCCTGGATTACCCATTTTAAGGCATAACACTTAAATGATTGACTTTATTATTTTAATTAGAACTTCTACTACTACATTATGGAAGCTCGTGATTATTTTGGGGAAGATAATACTGTTTTCATGGGTTATCTCAGCTGAGCCTGGGAAAATGGATGTAATAAAAAGCTTCTAGAGGCTGTCTGGCTGCTTTTTGGAGAGTAGCATCCTGTGAACTGCCATCCAAATGCAGTATTCAGAGCTGTGTAGTTTCCAACAGAGATAAATGATGTCCCTATTGCGTGTAACATCACTTGGCAGGGAAACTGCCTTCCCTCTGTCTCAACCTTACAGTTCCCTGTTGACCATACTCCTCCTCAGCAGCTGTCCTGGTTTTATTTAGATCCTCCTGTAAGTGCTGGTGTTAGGGGAGGGGACAGGATGTTCTTGTTTCCTTTGCGTTGCAATAGCAGTGTTTATTCCTGCCTGGAGTTCTGAGGTTGGTATGGAGCTGGCTATGGGCAAGGGTGTTGTAATCCCAAACCAATCACCTGATTAACAAAAACATAAATATTACATATTTCTGAGAAGTCTGCTTGTAAACTGTGTTAAACAACATTGTCACGTGATCAGCTGGAAGGAGGTAGTGATACTGTGTTTCTCCAGATTACAGTATTTTGTCTCAAATCCTAACGTGTTTTGCTCTTGAGCAAATCTGAAGCCTTTGCCTTGTGGGGCACCAGAGGTGCTACGTTGCTGCTGGCAGCAGTTAATAAGGATTAGCACTTAACCCTGAGCTAGAAGTGACCTGCCTGGTTTGATGTGCTACACACAGCATTAGGCAGACTGGAAAATTAGATTTCCCTTGAGTAGGCTGGATGCAGGAAAAGAAGGTTTTCAGACAGGGAAATGGTGCCAACATCCTGTACAACAGGTCAGTGAACACCTGTGAAGGGTGCTTGGCTAGTAGCAGCTGGTATATCACACCTTTAAAGCCGTTGATTTAAGTAATCTGTCCATGTGGTAGTTGGTGACACACCTGCAAAGCCAGCCTGAACAAACATTTTGGTTAAAGCTTTTTTCTTTAAGTCTTTATTTGTCAGGGGGTAAACCTTTTCTTGCTGCCATCGTTGACATGGTGCACAGCTCCTCCCGCTTGAGCACACCGCTGCTCCTGACCTATTCTGCAAGTGCCCATACAATGGCATGAACACGATTACTCGTGAGGCTTTAAAAAATGCAAGAGCAGTGCATTACATCTGCAAGTGCAGGGCTAAAAAGCCTGCAGTAAATGAAGCTTCACTGAAGCAAGGAATAGCCTCCACATACTGCATGGTCCCTCTTTTCTTTATACCAGTTGTTTCTTAGCTCCAGACTACTTTTTCTCCCCATTCTCCTCCATGTGATTTAGCTTTGCCTTCTGGCCTCTGGCTGGCTTGTTTATTGCTGCAGTATTCCAGGACAGGTAAAGAAAAAAAAAGGAAAACAAAAAAAACACCAACAGATTCATGCTCATGTGACTGCTCAGATTTCAGAGGGAAGGTTTGCAAGGGGAGCCATGTGCTTGGACTATCTAGTTACAGTTTTGTGTGGGGTTATAGCAACTGGGATATGTTTTCCATCTGTAAAATGAAAACCCCCCGTCTGGTTTTAGTCACAATAACCAGCGTGTTTTGCTCTTCAGGACTGTCACGCTTCTGGGATCCCTCCCTCTGGTAGTGGGCAGTGACAGAAGGCCTGAGCCTCATTTCTTTTCTTAATTGTGGATAAATTACAGCAAAAAAAAAATCTATCAAAAAAGTGTTTGGGCTGCAGTGTGCTGGTCTCCCCAGCCCTGGGAATGTGATGCAGGAGGGTCAAGAGATGGCGGTGGGCTCTAGGAAGGGACACGGGCACTTGTATCTTGAGGTTGCTTTTAGCACCTTTTGCAGGTTTTAAGATCAGAGGAAGTGTGAGATTCAAAGTTAACTGCTGGGGCAGGTTAATTGTGTTTGGTTGTGGACAGCCGTTTGGAGTCTCAGACCAAGGCAGAGCACTGTGCTTGACAAGTTCAACTTGTTTGTGCAGGAGGGATTCTGCGTTTCAGAATTGGGTGTCTGCTGGAGTGCTGGACTCGACCGTCACCACGCCAGGGCCGGAGGTGCCGCGGGGGCTGTGCTGCCAGCAGCAATCGGAGCAAAGCATGCCGAGGGCCCCAGCGGAGCTGGGCCTGTGCGGGGCAGTTCCCAGGGAATCCCTGCTTTCCTGGGCCTGTAATTGCATCAGATAGACAGTGCGTCTGGGAGGGGATGAAGAAAGACTTTAAATCCAGTTGGGGAAGCGGAGGCTTAGAAAGCATCAGGGACTTCTCCCCAGGTTACGTGAGCAGAGAAATAGGAAGTCTTTGACCATTTGTCCAGAGCCTTAGCAACAACGTGCCTCATGGACAGGCCTGGTCCTGCTGCCAGTGTTAGGTTTGGTTCTGAAATCCATTAGAAATAAGTCACGTGCCTCCTGGAGCCGTACCATGTGGCCTCCAGCATTAACCATCCTTCCTGTGAGAGGACCTTATCCTGCCCTGGTTCATATGCGAGGGGCTGTAGCTGATTACAGGGTTAGAAGGCTAACTCTGGACTGGAGTATTTTCCTTGACTGTTGGGCACCCACAGCTAAACTGATGAGTTTTGATCAGCACAGTAGCATCTGTTAATTAACTTACTGCAGCCAATGGATGTGTCTGGGAGCACCTGCTCTGGCTGGCAGGGGCCCTAGGGAGGTTTTGCTAGGTCTCCTGCAGACCTGAGGTCCTTTCTGTGGTATCTGCTCTCCTCCTAGGGGCAAACTGTGGAAGCACAGCCCTGTGGCCCTGGTCACTAGCAAAAAACCCTTGCAAACTTGGCTAGCCACATGGTTTCACCGTCCAGAGGTTGCCTCCTTTGTTCTCCATAACCCCAGGGACTGTAGGCTAGCTTTTTTTGGCAGGTGGAGATCAAGGTGATGCAATGTCGCTGGTGTTGGTTGGCCTTGTGACTCCTCAGACCTTCCTAAAGGGGCTTTCCAGGAGCTGGAGAACTTGAGCTTCCTTTCTGTGAAACACAGGTGGTATTTTGGGCTGCTTGTTGACTGTGGAGGATGTCTGCTGTGTGCCCTGTGCATGCACAGGCCTCTTTGATTGCCAGAACACAGTTATTGATCACTGAAGTTTTTCAAGGAAGGAATCACAAGGCTACCCCTGTGCTGGAGGGGAAATTGGACTTCATTCAGTGTCTACCATCCGCTCACATCCAGGACCAGGCACCCTGTCCCTTCTGGTTGTTACTCACCTGCCGAAAAATGGATGAGTGCTAGTTGAGAAGGGACCAAATTTTATAGTCAGTTAGACATTGCATTTTGGGAATAGACTGATGAAATAGGGCTGGGAAATACGTGCATGTATGTGGAGCAGAATAGTACAGTGGTATTTAGATGTTGAAAGGAGGCCTGGTATTAGACTGAGTTCTCCAGCAGCAGATTTGGCACTGAAATGTTTAGGTTAAGCTGCAGTTGTGGTCAGAGGTTCCAGTGTTTGTCACTTTTTCATGTAAGCTGCGTCCTCTTACAATGAGGTGGGTCTGGTTGTATGTGAAAGCACAACTCAATGTTTTTCCCTTGCTTTTCTTCTCTACAGCAAGCAGCGGCATAATAAACTGTGGCGCTCACACTCAGACAGTGACCTATCTGACCATCATGAGCCCATCTGCAAGTCTGGGCTGGAGCTGAACAAAAAAGAGATCACCACCTCTGCTGACCAGATCTCAGATGCCAAGACCAACGACAACCAGCAACCAATGTCTCCTGTCTACTCAGCTGAGCTGGACAGGGAACAGCAGCTCCCAAAGGATACAAACATGATCGAGGAGCCATATATGAAAGAGAGAAGAGTCCACCTGGAGTTTACGTGTAGAGACTTCCATACTGAGCAGATGGAGGATAAGCTGAACCTAAACAGTATCAATGGCTGTCCAGTAGGATGTTGCGTAGACTCTGTCCACTCTGATAACTGCCATGCTTCTGAGGCCTTAATGCAACTCCAGCATCCCTTGGAAACAACAGAGTTTCCTGATTTGACAGTGGATGATTTAGAAAAAGATGCTCTTAAGTCTGATATGAACGTACACTTGCTTCCCATGGAAGAATTCACTTCGTGCTTAAAAGACTTTCCCCGGTCCTCAAACCGGAATTCCCCAAGTCCCCAACAGGTTTCCCAGTCTGAAGTGACAGACCTCAGTACAGATAGGATTGACTTCTTCAGTGCTTTGGAGAAGTTTGTGGAGCTTTCCCAGGAGAGCAGGTCACGAACCTGCTCCCATTCCAGGATGGAGGAGCAAGGAAGTGGAAGGAATGGGACCTCCAAGGTGTCTACTCTGGAATTGCCACCTGCTGCAGATGGGGGTGCAGATGCTCAAAGGAACAGCTCTGCAAACTCCCCTCAAGCATCAGATGACTCTTCCACGGATGAAGAACAACAAAAGGTTAAAATAGTTTACTCAGTTTTTTGGGAACTGCTGCTCAAATATATCTTCAGTAGTTTCCTTGCTGTGAAATTGCTGTATGCAGGGGCTTTTCCAGTTCTGGCTTTCACTGAACAGGATGGTTTTCTGGGGAGAGATTGCTAGATACTTGCCCTTTTCTGCACTTCTTCCTTAAACATCTGTTTTCTAGCTGCTGGTAGAGACGAGGCACTAGCTGAGTCAACCTTGATCTGACCAACTGTGCTGTTCTCATGAGAAACTTATTTTTGAGTTTTGCATAAGGAGAGCAGATAGGTGGGACTTGACCTGTTAACACAGCTGAACTCTGAACACAAGAGACTAGATAGTAACCTGAACCTGTGCAGATATTTATCTGACTTGAATCTATTTAGCTGACTTTATCTGTTATCCACCAAATAATAGAGCAAAGCTAGTACCTTTCTCTGGTTGGAAAGTACCAGCATTGAGATAGCAAATTGAGGATAGATGGATGAGGACTGATAGAAGAAGAGAGTGAGTGGGTCCAAGCCTGGGGTGTTGGAGTAGGGGATGTCATGGTTCACTTCTCTCCTGGGGCAGAGATGTTCATGACAGAATTTAATAACCTCCTGAATTTAGGTATCTTTCTCTTCTAATTGTTTTCCACCCTGCAGGGCTCTCATAGGGACTGATGGTGGCCGAGCCCATCATTTTCTAGGAGCCTCTCTCATTTAAATGCCACACTGCTTATTTGAATCTTTTCTATCTCCATGTGAGACAGAGGGATCTTCCAGTTATAATAGGCCAATACCATCTCCAGCAATCTGGCAAAAGGAGCCTCTGTGCTGGCAGAGGGAGCTTCTCTGGCTATTTTCCTTAGGGATATTAGAGCATTTCAGCACTTAGTCATTCTTTATGCTGTATATCTGTTCAGTTGGTGATCACCCTGTACTTGGGATCCACTTCTGCACACTAGCACTTGGACTTCACATTTCTTTTGCGAGACTGTGCACCCCTTTCCTTTAAGCTATTGCCATTCATTTTTTTTTGTCAGCATGGCTGATCCATTTTATAACTCCCCTGTTTCTGTGTTGCAGGAGGTCCCTGAGCTGCCTAACACAGGCCATCTCACAAGATCCCACTCAGAAAATGCAATTTCTGTGAAGGAAATTATCACAGAGATTGAATTGATCAACCAGGGAGCAGGACCTGCCCAGCAGAAAGAGGGTTCAGCTAACCATTCCCAGACACCAAAGAGGAACACAGTGCATGAGTTGCCAGTCGAGGTTGTCTGGGCATCAGAGAGGGTGGAGCAGAGCGAAGGAGCCTGTACTGGATACCAGGAGAAGGAGAAGGACTCTCTGCAAGCTGAGCAAGAAGGTAGCTCCTCATTGCAGCTCTTTTCCTGCAAATCGGACCTGGAGGAAGGCAGCCCTGCAGGAGAACAGCAAGAGCCTCAGGGGCAGAACATCAGTCCTGAGCCAAAGTGGTGCCCAGGCTCTGTCAGACGGGCCACCTTGGAGTTCGAGGAGCGCTTGAGACAAGAGCAGGAGCATCAGCATGCCACCCCGGGCGGTGTCTTACCCACTCGCAAAAACTCCAGGAATGACTCTCCTGCTGCTGAGCTCCTGCTGCGGGGGAAGAATGAGGAGCCACCCCTGGAGCTGGCTCCAGAGAGTGACAAGGTGCAGGGTCCAGGTGCTGAGGAATTGCTGCCTCCTGGGGCAGCACAGCCTGCAGGCAGACATCCTTCCGTGCCTGTTGCCTGTCCTCCCTATGAGGCTGTGCCTGCAGAGCCCAGCCTGGAGCAAGAGGTAACAGCTCAAGAGTGCAGGACAGTCATCTCGCTTGATGGCACAGAAGAGTCAGCCCTGCCCTCCCTCCTCCCCAAAAGAATTGAAATCATTGAGTACACTCCCATGCTCAAGTCTGCAGAGCGTCCTGGCGGTAGCTGTGAGCAGGGTGGGCTGGCCACAGCCATCCCTCCTTTAGATGAAAACTTGAATCCTTCGTTGCGCTCAGAGAAGGTCCCTACCTGTCTCAAAGCTCTGACACTGGTTAGTCTTTCGTTGCCAGAGCATGCGGTACAAAGGCAGGCCACCTTCACTGTAGGAAGCCCTAGTGAAGAAGGTGGTGGGTTATCCATTCACCTTGGTGCTGCTTCCCCCTCTGTCCAGGTGGCCTGCATGCCTTCAGCCAGCCCAGATTGCTCTTCCTACCCGTACGTCATTCACGTGGAGGGTGTCACTGAACAGAGCACGAGTACAGACGATGAGCCAGCCATGCCTTGTGGCACTGAGAGGAATGGCAGCCTCCCATGCAGGGACAGCAGCAAGCCTTTGTGCAGAGGGGGCAGCGGCACCTCCAGGCAGCTGAGCAGCGAGGACTTACCCAGCCAACGCACTGAAAATGTGGGCGTTACGGACATCTCTTTCCTGTGCTGCGGCCTCCCCCACAGCTCCAGCAGCCACAGCATGGACGAGCACAGTAACAACCCCGGCCTTGTCAAGCAGCGGACAAAGGAAATAGAGGCCCGGATTCGGCACGCAGGACTCACTACACCCTCCCACATGAAACGCTCAGCATCCTTAGCCAAGCTAGACTGCCTAGATCTCTCCAAGGACGACTTATCCGAGAGGGAATCGGCCTCTTCTGACGCCAGCCCGGTGCTTCTCACCTGTGTTGCGCTCAGTCGAAGCTTTTGCGGGGGAACGTTGGAGGGGGGCTTAGAAGGTCCATGTGAAAAGCACTGCAGTTCCTCTCTGCCAGCCCTTCAGGATCCAAAGCCTACTAAGCATTTTGTAGAGCAGCTAAGAACGACAGAATGCATTGCCCAGAGCAAGCCAGTGGAGAGACCGTTAGCTCAATATGCCAAAGAGTGTGGCTCGAGTCAGCAGAGTTTGTTTCCCAGTACGGATCCAACGTGGACTAACTCTGAGGAGGGTTCTCCACTGCTGCAGATGCAGGTTGTGAACTCCTTGTCTCCAGTTCAAAGCCTGGCTGTCGCACCCAGGCAGCAACACGGTAGAACTCACCCTCTGAGGAGACTCAAAAAGACCAATGATAAAAGGCGGACAACCAATCCACTCTATAATACTATGTGATTCTGAGCCCTCAGCTGTGATTTCTTACAAAAGAGAACCCATGTTGTTGTGTTCACACAAGGGGCAGGTGTAATATATAAGGAACATGCACTTTATTGGTTAATTTTATATATATATATTGTCATTTTACTGTTCCTGGCGCATGTAGGTGTGGGTTGGTTCTTCTGTGTGTGACTCTGACTGCAGGACTGTTTGTTTTTTAATTTTTTTTTTAACTCAGATAACCTCAAATGTTCTTTTTTTGTTAGTTTGTTTTAAAAGAACACCTTTAGCAAATGAAAATTGCTTTTGGATCACTTCTGCAAGATCGAGTTTTGCGTAGAACCAGGTCCTAGTTTCTAACTTGAATTTCCCCCATGCCTTGAAATGGTGCTGAGCAGTTGTTGGAGTGAGAACCCTTGTAAATGTGAAGGCTGTGCCAAGATCCCTTTGTTTGGCCTTTTGTTTCTGCAAACTGGAACTCCATGACTGTGGCAGGTCACTTATGAAACTGCTTCAGGACAAACTCCCCCCAGGCTTGGTTCTGCTCGTGTCTCCCCGAAAGGAGTGTGCGGTAGTAAATCACGCTGGCGGACAGGCTTTAAAAACCACGAGCCGCCTGTCGCTGTCTCGCAGAGCCCTGAGCTCTGTAGCGAGGTGGATCACCAGCCTCCCACACAAGCAGAGTTCCTCTGCGAGCCTCCAAGTTCGTTTGTCCTCAATTATGCCGAAAAAAAGCGACACGAGAGGAGGAAAACCCACAAGACCAGAGTGTTCTTTTAAAACAAATGAGTCTGTAGGGTTTTAACCCTTCCATTACTTGAATACTGCTGTGGGCCTTCCAAGTTCATGGCCATATCATCTGCTCTCTACCCTCCTGCGGCCTCCTCTCCGCCCTAACACTGTTCTTCTCTCGTGCTGCCTGAGTTTCTTTCCTTTTCCCCCTCTGTCCCACTCACAGGCACTTCTGTTTGCTTCCAGAGGCTGTTGTAGTTGTTACATGATGCATTTCGCTACTGAATGCAAAGCTTTGTCCTCTCTGCTGTCACTCCTAACACTCAACCCAGAGGGAAGATCTTTTCTGGAAGGTTTCTTTTTTCTTTTTTTTTTCCCTAAATTGTTGTATATATGGTATTTATATAGGGGTTTTTTGGCATTTCTATGTTTTGTTTTGTTTTTTCTAAAAAAAAAAAATAGGGGGAGGCAAGACTGCATTCTGTAAACTGGAAAACTAAACCACCTTCCTCAAACTCAGTGCTGTTCATTTTGTAATCTCCAAAGAAATGGAGTGGATTGGACTTGTAAGTTGTCTTCCCTTTCCAAAAGTGAGCCTCGATGCCAGCTGCTGCCAAAAGTGTCCCTTCCCCTCCTGACCTGCATGAACCCCTGTTACCCCACTGCAGGAGGGTGACTGCATATCTGCCTGCCTGCCTCCCCCCAGGAGACACTGGCTGTCCCGGGACTGCTGTGAGCCATTCTGGGTTCTTGCTTCCCTGAAGAACAGTGGTGGTGTGCATTTGAAGGGCCTGCTCCAAATTTCAACAGGATTTGGCTTATTCATGGTTCCAGAGCATTTGGCTAATTCAAGACCCCTCTTTTGCCAGTGGTGCAAATCAGCAAATTGTATGTCTGCTAGAGGGAGCACAGAGAAAGGCGCTTGGCTGTTGTAGGAGAGCTGTCCTACAAGAGTCCTGTCTTCAGTCCCACAGCAGGTCTGTGGCAGGGCACCAAACAGCACAACTGAGCTGGTGCTTGGCTGTGCCCCAGACCTGCCCTCTGGGGAGGAGTGAAGCAGAAGATGCAGAATGGCTCCAGCTGCTGAAAGCCCAGCCCGGGGAGGATGTGTCGAGGGAGGAGCAGCAGACCAGGACGGACCTAGAAAGCAGCGCGGGTGCTGCAGAGCCTTGCGGGCACTGATGGGACAAGCTCATCTTGAGCTGTTGAGCAGCACAGCACCGAAGCACTGGGGAGTATTGGGAAGCAGCATGTGTCTGTCCAAGGGCAAGAGGTTTCCTTAACCCTATAGCTTGCCCGCTTCCAGCAACAGAGGATATGCTAGCAGGCCCCACAGTCATACAAGCCCAGGGAGGAATCCCACCTCTGCTGCCCTCCTGTAGCTCCTCGGGATCCTCCTACACTGCTTTACCAGAGCCCAGCACTGGCAGCCTGTGTGCACGATGCTGCGAGCATGTCTCAGGCCTTCTCCAGCAGCAACATGCGCATTATCCCCTTCCTTCCAAGGAGCTCGAGCCCTGCTGAGGGATGAGGGGGTTGTCACCTGTGCTGGCTGCAGGCTGGAGCACGGCCTGGAGTAGCCCGGCAGGACCCCGTGTTGGGTCAAATAGCATGTTCTCTCAGGCAATTTCAGTCACTATAAGTCGCATAGAGCCTGACCCAGGAGGCCAGGTCATTCTTTAGGACACTGAAACATTTGGCCTCTCCTGGCCAACTCCAGCTGGCTTGGAGCTGGGCAGCAGTGTGTAAAGGTCAAGTGGCTCATGTCATCTTGTGAAGGACAGTTTCAGTCTTTGCTTCCCATCCTCCTGCTAAGCCTCGCTTGCCTGCTGTCCCTGACCCTGCAGTGGTGTCTGCCCCTCTGCGGGTGGCAGGGATGGGTTGCCACAAAGCATGCCTTCTGTGTTGGCAGGAGCGTTTTGGTTTGCGACATGTTCCTGTGGCAGTGATGTGCTTGCAAGGGGAAAGAGCTGTGCATGGTTTTTTTTTTTCTTTGAGTGAGAGGAGATGACCAGGTTTTGCCCCAGCTCAGTCTCCAGAGAAATGCCCCATAGAAAGGCTCTTTGCAGACCAGAAGTGCTTTCTTCCAATACTCCTGTTCAAGTGCTTCAGCTGGAGAGCAGTGTTTCTGCAG
Organism: Rhea pennata; assembly: GCF_028389875.1. Classification (NCBI taxonomy): domain Eukaryota; kingdom Metazoa; phylum Chordata; class Aves; order Rheiformes; family Rheidae; genus Rhea; species Rhea pennata. Next base: position 5,286,226 of record NC_084682.1, read on the forward strand.
TGAAGGGCTGTCCTCCCTCAGAGCAAAGGCCCGCGTTGGGGAACTGTTTTGCTGCATCCTTGTGCTGGGCTCTGGCCCAGCATAACTATGCTCTTTCTCTGTGGAGAGCACCAGGCAAGGTTTTCTCTTTTGCAGGCGGTTATGAAGGCCTTGGAGGTCTTGAGGCTCTGACCTAGATGGCAGAAAGGGGAATTGGCTGGAGGGATGTGTCACATGCAGCTCTCTGGGGGCTCTGTGTCCTCCTTGGCGAGTCTCTTGTCAATGGAGCCACTGAGATCAGAGGTCTCTGAGGACAGCGTGGTCCCTTCTCCATGCTAGCGGCTTGCAGCTGGGCAGTGGGAATTGGGCTCGCTCCTGGTCCCTGCGGCCGTCCCACAGGAGCTTCCTGTGGCCTGCTGAGCACCTCGAGGAGCAGCGCCTTCCCCAGAGGGGAAGGAGCAGCGTTCCCAAAGCGGTCCGCAGCCGACAAGCCTTGCTGATACAGGGGTTTATGGCGAACGTGGTGTTTTAAGGGCATTTTGTTCAAAGCAACTGTTCTGGTCTCTCGCGAAGCCCTCTTGGAGGACGCTTTATTGTTTACATTGACTCCCGTACAATATCTCAGCCGTTGCCTCCCTCTTGCCCGCCTGATCTCTGGCTGTACTGTAACGTGTGAGCCTTGCACAAACGGATAGTGTGTGCGTGAAACTGGTTTTTACACTGCATTCTGTTGCACTCAATGGTGTGTGTGCGCGTGTGCGTGCGTGTGTCCGGTCTGCTTGAGAAGTTGTGACATGTACAAATCTCTCCCACCCTTCCGTGGGGCCGCGTTCCCAGCGGGTGCCAGAAGGGCCGCGGGGTGACGCCGCTTCGGGCTCCGCTGCGTTTTAACCGGGGCAGGGATTAGCTCCGCGCCCCTCTGCCGGGAGAGGCCTGGTGGAAGGCGGCTCGTCCCAGCGCAGGCTCCCGCCAGGCCGCGGCGGAGCAGCCTGCCCGGGGCGAGCCGCTGTGGCAGAGCTGCTAGGAGCGGGCACGGGCGCCGCGCTGCGCCGTGCCTCCCCGCCGGCTGCACCCTCGGCACCTCCTGGTTCGCCCTGAGAGCCCGGCAGCCCTCCCGGCCTGGTGGGGAGGGGAAGCCGCTGCCGCAGCGGTGCCCTGCTCGCCGGCCGCCGCGTCCTGCCTTAACGCGGTCCTAGCTCCACGCGAAGCCCCGAGGGACGGGCTCCCGAGGCGGCGGCGGACGGTGGCGCGGCGGCGCTCCGGGCTGGGCAGGCGCTCGCGGCCGCCCCGGGGCAGTGCCGCGGGCAGCTCCGGTGGCCCGAACGCGGGCGCCGGTGCCTTGACGCGGCGTGCATGCGCTGGCTGGCGGGGGTTCCTGCCGGGCTGGCGGCGTGGCGCGGGCGAGCGCTGAGCCCCGGGGGCGCCTGGCGGTAGAGCTGCGACCTGGGCAGGGGAGCGCCGTGGCCCGCTGCCCCTCCGCGATCCTCCTTGGTGGCTGGGACCATCCCCTCCTCCCATAAAGACTTTATGACCGATGTGCTCAGCTGTTTTTAAATGTGAACTTGTGCACTGACGTGCAGATTCAATGTTCTTGTTACCGAATGAATAAAGTTTTATTTTGAAGATGACCGGCGTGTGGCCGCCTCCTGTTCGGGAACGGGCCTGGGCGCAGCGAGCGCTCCCCGCCGCTCGCGGGGCCGGGGCGCCCGGGCGCTGCTTGCCTCCCCTGCCGGGAGGGTTAGTGGCCCCATCATGTTACGAGACACCTCCTGTCTCCGGGCCAAGGAGCCGCTGCTCCCTGGAGAGGAGCTATCCCAGATCCTGCTGCCGCCGCAGGGCGGGTGCCAGGGGTCCCGTCCAGGCCCTGCGGGGCCCTCGCTGCGGGCGGGAGGGCTGCTGTCGGGGCCGTCGCGTGCTCTGTCTGGGCAGAGCTGGGGAAGGGGCTCAGGTGCACGCGAGGCTTTAGCCGGGAGCCTGCACCGGCTCAGCTCGCTCTGCCGGGGAGCTCAGCGGGAGCCAAGCACCAAGCTGCAGCCCAAGCCAGCGTCTGCGCTGCGAAGCAGCCCGCCACAGATGAGTTGGGTTTGCACTGCCGTGTCCCGCTGTGGCAAGAAACCACATTGTAAAGGTCTCTGCAGGCTGTGGCCGCCCTCCCCGGCCCACGCATGGGGAGCAGAGGGGCTATGAGCAAGGAGCACGGAGTCAGAGCCCCTCTAGCTCACGCTCATCGTCCCTGTGCTCCTACAGGACGAGTCGGGGCTGAGCAGGCACTGGGGCACAGGGTCAGAGGTGCAGGACCTCCGCTGAGGGATAGAGGGGTCAGGATGCGCCATCCAGCCCCGCTCCCCCAGCAGCGGTCCCTGGACCAGGACCGGGGAAAGGCTTTGGGGGCCTTTGCTTGCTGGGCAGTGGTGTGGAGAGGGGATGTCGGACGTGGGCTCGCTCCACCCCGTGCTCACCAGCAGAGCGAGCTGGGGCCACAGCAGGATGGGGCAGCCTGGGGGGGCCTCCACAGCCCCCCGCCTCCCTGCTGCCCCTTCAGCAGGGTGAGGAATGCTGTCACCTTTTTCCTGTCTTTTTGCCAGCCGCCCTGTCCTGCCTGGCTCAGCCAATGCTCGGCCAGCTCCGCTTGGTGCCCTTGTAGGGTCCAGGGCTCGCTGCCTTTCCAGGAGCCAGGGCTCTGCTCCCGCAGCTCCCCGAGCCCTGCAATCCCTTAATCCCCTCGGGGCATCCCTGCGGGGGCGGTTGGGCTGCGCTAAATCCTAAATCCAGCCTGTGATTGCATCTGTAACGATCCCAGATCCCACCGTGCAGGGCTGGGGCTGAGATGGGAGCTCACCTCTGTGGGGCTGCAGCCCCCGTGCCCCAGGGGCCCAGAGCCTCCTGCACTCCCACGGCAGGAGAAGGAGCAGCCAGGGCCGGTGGCAGCTGGGGGCTCCGTGGGACGGGGTGGCCCTGGAGCGAGGGGGCACCCGTGCCCCGAGCCCGGGGCAGCGGGGTCGCAGCCCTGCAGGATGCCCAGCCGCCCCATACCCCGCTTGGCTCGAGCCCTGGGCAGAGGTGGCCCCCGGGGCAGCAGCAGCCAGGGGGTCTAGCGGGATGGGGGGCTTGGCTTGGCCCCCCGTCACCCGCCTGCGCACCATGCTGGGGGCTGTGGGCACCCTGGGGCTCCCCCGGCTGCGGTGGAAGGGGCCCCTAGGGGCGGGGGTTGGGTGTGCCAGGCCAGACCCCATCCCTGGGGGCCGGGCCGGGCCGGGCCGGGCCCCCCGCCTCCCGGTGCCCGCCGCGGGGGGGCTGTGCCGGCCCCGGCGCCCGGCTCCGCTCAGCTGTTCTCTGCGGCAGCGGCTCTGCGCGCCGCGCCCGGCTGTGCCGAGCCGAGCCGAGCCGAGCCGAGCCGAGCCGGGCCGGGCCGGGCCGGGCCGGGCCAGGCCGAGCCAAGCCGAGCCGGGCGGAGCGGGGGCGAGACCGGGCCGGGCGGAGCGGAGCCGGGCGGAGCGGGGCGCAGCGGCGGCCGCGCCCGCAGGAGCCGCGGAGCGCAGGTGGGAGCCGAGCCGCGCCGCGCCGGCGGGGCCGCGCCGGGAGCGAGCCGGGCCGGGCCGGGCCGTGCGGGCCGCGGGCGGCGGGGCGGCGGCTCGCGGCCCCCCGGGCCCCCCGGGCCCCCCCGGGCCCGCGGCCCCTCGCCCGCCCGCCGTCCCGGCAGCAGAGGGCTATATTTGGAAAGTGACCTCTGGTCGTTCCCGGAGCAGCCGCTGCGGATTCAACTGTGGCAACGTAATGGCACGGCCGGGAAGCAGGAGCAGGGCTGTCCCGCCTGCACCTCGCCCGGCTCTGCTTGCGCCCCTCTGCACCCCTCTGCACCCCTCTGCACCCCCGCACCCTGCCTGCACCCTGCCTCCACCTGACCCGACCCCTGCTTGCACCCCCTGCACCCTGCCGGCACCCCGTCCAGCCATTCACAACCCCCGACACCTCCTCCAGCCCCTGCTTGCACCGCTCTGCACCCCGCCTGCACCCCGTCCGGCCCTGCTGACACCCTGCTTGCACTCTGTCCGGCCCTGCTCACAGCCCCTGCCCGCACCCTGCCCGCACCCTGCCCAGCCAGCTGGGCCCCATCCTCTCCCTGGCCGAGATGTGCTCCTACTGCTGCTGGATAAGGTGCTGCAAAAGCCCCGGAGGGCTGCTGCTGCTGAGCCCCCTCGCTGCTTCCCTGGGCCTGGCAGACACGTGCGCTGGGGCCGTGAGGGGCTGGCGGTGGTGTGCAGTGCGCGTCCCCTCCCACCTGGGCACGGGCAGCCGGCGTGGTTGGAGCTGCTGGTGCCCGCAGACCCCTGCTCCCTCCCCGGGGGCAGCGTGGGGCTCGTGCCATCGGGCCGCAGTGCTGGGGCAGCCCAGCAGCACGTCGCGCACTGCACCGGGCACAGGGACCCTCCCCGGTACCAGGACCAGGGGTGGGGGTGGGGGGTCGAGCCTTGGCCCCCCCACGCCTGGCCGCAATGCTGCCCTGCCAGGCTGGGAGCGATGCTGAGGGGGCCGCCGGGGAGCGCAAGGGCTGCAGGGCCCGGGCAGATCTGCCTCGGCTCAGCGCTGCCCGGGCCCCGTCCAAAAATCGCCGGGTTCCTACCCAGGGCAGTGGAGCCGTGTCGCTGCGCGCTCGGTGCCTCAGTTTCCCCACGCAGGCAGGGCGCCGGGGCCTCTCCTCCCGCAGAGAGGTGCCCCAGGGGAGGCGGCGGGCGTCCGCGAGCCGGTCCGGAGGCTCTGGGCGTCCCCGCGGGGTTCATGCCGAGCCTGGAGGGGGGCGGGCGCCCATCCCCGCGTCCCCTCTGCCGCGGGAGGTCTCGGCGTCCCGGCGCAGCCCCCGCGGGCGCTGACGGCCCCGTCCGCAGCCATGAGCCGCCGCGTGGTGCGCCAGAGCAAGTTCCGGCACGTCTTCGGCCAGCCGGTGAAGGCCGACCAGATGTACGAGGACATCCGCGTCTCCAAGGTGACGTGGGACAGCTCCTTCTGCGCCGTCAACCCCAAGTTCCTGGCCATCATCGTGGAGTCGGGCGGAGGGGGGGCCTTCATCGTCCTGCCCCTGGCCAAGGTGAGCGGAGCCGTGCCGTGCCGGGGGGACGCCCCGGGCACCCCGTCGTCGTCCTCGTGCCGGAGCTGCACGCCGTGTGCCTCGGTTTCCCTGGGGGGGGGGGTCCCCGGCGGCCTCGCCGCGGCCCCCGTCCACCACCGCCTCCGCCTGGCAGACGGGCCGCGTGGACAAGAACCACCCGCTGGTGACCGGGCACACGGCGCCGGTGCTGGACATCGACTGGTGCCCCCACAACGACAACGTCATCGCCAGCGCCTCCGAGGACACCACGGTGATGGTAAGGGCGCGTTCGGGGAGCCCGGGCCCAGCCGGGGCGCCAGGGTGGGGGGCAGCCCCCAGCGCGTCCCCCCACCCCCTTGGCCGCCCGGGACGTGTCACCGGGCTATTTTTACCCCGGGTGCCAAGCGGCCGCGCTGGCGGCTGCCGCTCGCTCCATGATGCAGCAGTTTGCGCTAAATATACCCGCGCCGGCGGCTCGGCACCCGGGAATAGCCGTGCCGGGGGCCGGGCCGGGCTCCCCCCGCCGGCGGGGCCGGGTCCGTCGGCGTCGCTTCGGCGGGGCGGGCGCGCCTCCTCCCCGGCGCTCGCCCCGCTGCTCGCCCAGGTGTGGCAGATCCCCGACTACGTGCCCGTGCGCAACCTGACGGAGCCCGTGGTCACGCTGGAGGGGCACTCCAAGCGGGTGGGCATCCTCGCCTGGCACCCCACCGCCCGCAACGTCCTGCTGAGCGCAGGTGAGGCCGGCGGCGGGGCGGCCCCGCGGCGCCCGGCGCGGCCCCCGGCGCCACGGCGTGCCCGCTCCCGGCAGGCGGCGACAACCTGGTGATCCTCTGGAACGTGGGCACGGGCGAGACGCTGCTGGCGCTGGAGGACATGCACACCGACCTCATCTACAACGTGGGCTGGAACCGCAACGGCAGCCTGCTCGTCACCGCCTGCAAGGACAAGCGGGTGCGCGTCATCGACCCCCGCCAGCGGCGCGTGGTGGCGGTGAGTGGCCCCGGGGCGCCCGCGTCGGGGGCTCTGCCCGGCCGCGCCGCCTCCGCGGGCGGGCTCCAACCCGCCGCCGGGAGAAGGCCGGGGCCGCGCGACGGCGCCCGCGCCCGCCGCGCCGCCTGCACGGCCAGGGGCGAAGGACCTTGGGCGCGGGCCGGCGGGGAGGCCCGGGCGCCGCCGCGGTGCCCCGCGCGCCAGCCGGGCCTCCGGGTCCCGGTGCGGGCCGGCGGGGAGGCCCGGGCGCCGCCGCGGTGCCCCGCGCTGACGCGGGCGCTCTCCGCCCTCCGCGCGCCAGGAGCGGTTCGCGCCCCACGAAGGCATGAGGCCCGTGCGGGCCATCTTCACCCGCGAGGGACACGTCTTCACCACGGGCTTTACCAGGATGAGCCAGCGGGAGCTGGGCTTGTGGGACCCGGTAACCAGGCCGCGTGGAGCGCTCCTGCGGGAACTTGGCCGCCTGTCCGTCCGTCCGTCCCCGTGGGAGCCCCCCCCGCCCCCACCCCCGTGCCGCGCTGCGTCGGGGCGCGGGGCCGGAGCAGCCCCGGCGGGGTGGGGGGCACGAGGAGAGGGCCCAGGGCGGCGGCGGCGGCGGCGGGGGGACGGGAGAGGAGCGCCGGGCCCGCGGCGCCCCGCGGCTAGGCCCCCCCCCCGGGGCCGCCCCCGCTCACCCTGCCGCCCCCCACCAAGAACAACTTCGAGGAGCCCATCGCCCTGCAGGAGATGGACACGAGCAACGGGGTGCTGCTGCCCTTCTACGACCCCGACTCCAGCATCGTCTACCTGTGCGGCAAGGTGAGCCGGCGGCGGGGGCGGCCCCGCGGGCCACCCACCCGCCCCCCCTGCCCGCCGCTGACGCCCGGCCCCGCGCCCGCAGGGCGACAGCAGCATCCGCTACTTCGAGATCACGGCCGAGGCGCCCTACGTGCACTACCTGAGCACCTACAGCAGCAAGGAGCCGCAGCGCGGCATGGGCTTCATGCCCAAGCGGGGGCTGGACGTCAGCAAGTGCGAGATCGCCCGGTGCGTGGGGCCGGGGAGGGGGGAGCCGGGGGGCCGGGAGGGGGCCGGGGGGGGCCCCCGCGCAGCCCCCTCACCGCCTCCGCCCGCAGGTTCTTCAAGCTGCACGAGCGCAAGTGCGAGCCCATCGTCATGACGGTGCCGCGCAAGGTGGGCGCCCCGGGGGCGAGGGGGTGACGGCCGCGCCGCTGGGGGGGGGGGGGGACACACCCCGTCCCACGCGCCGCCCCCCCCCCCCGCCCGCAGTCGGACCTCTTCCAGGACGACCTGTACCCCGACACACCGGGCCCCGAGCCGGCGCTGGAGGCGGACGAGTGGCTGGCGGGGAAGGACGCCGAGCCCATCCTCGTCTCGCTGCGGGACGGCTACGTGCCGCTCAAGAACCGCGAGCTGAAGGTCCTCAAGAAGAATGTCCTGGACCACCGGCCGCCCCCGGGGCACCGCCGCGGCCCGGCCGCCGGCGCCTCCGGCCTCTCCGTGAGTGCGCTCCGCGGGCGCGCGGCGGCGGCAGCGGCCTCGCCGCGCCGGGGGGGCTGGGGGAGCCGGGGGGGGGGTGGGTGGCCGCGGGGCGGGCGCGTGAGCCCGGCGCGTCCCCCCCTCCCCGCAGCGGCCCGCTCTGGAGGAGGTGCTGGAGGAGATCCGCGCGCTCAAGGAGACGGTCCGCGCGCAGGAGAAGCGCATCTCCGACCTGGAGAGCAAGCTCTGCCAGCTCACCAACGGCACGGCCTAGCGCCGCGGCCCGCGCCGGCCCGGCCGAGCTGGGCTGGACCAGCCCTACCGAAAAGGGGATTAAACCCGAGTCTCCGCAGGGGGAGGCGGCCGCAGCCCCGTTCTTTCCCGCGGAGCCGAGGCCGCATCCCTGCTCCGGCTGCGCCGGGGCGTCCCGCGGCGCCGGGGGCTGCTCCGAGGGGCCGGGACGGCGCAGCGCCCCGCCGGGCCTGCCCTCGCCGCGCGAGCCGAGGCTGGCGCCGGGGGGGGGGCCCCGAAGGGCGCCGGGGGCTCTCCCCGAGCGGCGCTTTGCTCCGCGCGCCCCGTCCCGGCGGCAGAGCCACAGAGAGCCCGGCGAGAGGCCACCGTTAAAGAGCGTTTATTGGGGTCGGCCGCGCTCGGAGCTGCTCGGGCTCCCGGCCCCGGCCCAGACGCCGCGTGTGGGGTGCACGGAGGGTGGTGGTGGAGGGGGGGGGGGGCCGCCGGCACGGGTCGCTACGAAGAGTCCCGGGCCCGGCCGGCGGGAGCGAGCCCCGCGGCCCCGTGTGCAAAGAGCGGGCCGGCGGCCCCGGCGCGGCGGGCAGCCCCGGGGGGCGGCCCCGGGGGGGGGGGGGCCGGGGTTAGCACCATTTGACTGAAGGTTTCTCCAGGGGGGGTGGGGGCCGGGATGAGGAGGGCGCAGTGCTGCCAGGGGGCAGCCAGAGAGGGGGAATCGGAGGGGGAGCGTGGGGGGGGGGCCGGAGCAGGGGAGTGTGTGTGTGTGTGGGGGGGAGTGTGACCCCGGGGCGTCCCACGCAGGCACCCCCATTGCTGCCCCAGCTGCCCCCCGCCCCCCACCCTCCGCAGTGGGGTGGGGGGGGCTGCATCCCCGTGCCGCCGCGGGGTGCAGTGGGGCTGAACCCCCCCCCCCCCCATGGCAGGCAGAGCAGCTCCCGGGTAAGTGCACTTGGTAGCGCCTGGCCAAGGGGGCCCAGCCGCCAGCCCCATAGCTCTGGGGCAGGATGGGCCCTCCCCCCCTCCCCGGCCTCCCCAAGGGGCCCACAGCATGGTGGGGGGGGGGGCGCTCAGGGTGTGGGGTGCAGTCTGTGGGGCTGCCCCCCGCCGTCCCCACTGCCCCCAGTGCTGCCCCAGCTGTGGGGCCGAGCCCCCCTGCATTCCCTACCCCGGCCCTTCCCTTCCACCCCCGCTGCAGGGGATTTCTCCCACCCCTGGGCCAAATCCTGCTCCCCCCCCATCCCACCCCCCGATTTGGCCTCTGCACCGTTCGGACTGACCCCTGCCGCCCGCGGCTCCGCGCGCTGCCGGGACCCCGTCCGGCGCGGCTCCGTGGCCCCGGGCACGGCCCCGTCCCCCCCACCCTGGGGCGCAGAGCCGGTGGGGGGCCGCTCAGCGCGGGGTCACTTCTCCGTCAGCGAGAGCTGCAGGATCCGCTGCAGCTCCTCTTCCTCCTGGCGCGTCCGGCGCTCGGCCTCCTCCTGCTCCCGCGCCGACAGCGCCATGGCCAGCCGCAGCTGCTCCGCGTAGCTGGGGAACAGGGCGCTGGGCCCGCCGCCCCCCACCCCCGGCGGCGGCGGCGGCCCGGGGGGCCGGGGCGCCGCCGTGTGCTGGGGAGTCCTGGGAGAGGGCAAGGGGGGGGGGGGCAGGCGGCGCGGGGCCGTGAGCGCGGCGCCCGGCGCCCGGCGCCCGCCCCGGGGGGACTGGCCGGTCCTTACCAACCTGTCTCCCCGGCGGCCCTCCTGCGACAGCGGGTGGGTGCCCGGCTTGCTGTTGGTCAGCGCTTCCCAGATGGTGACCTGCGGCAGAGCGGCGCTCGGAGCCCGTCCCCGTCCCCGCCGGGTGCTGCCCCCTTGCAGGGGGCAGCGGGGTGGGGGGGGGGGCTCTCGGAGGCTCTGTTTCTCCGGGATTTGTTTTTTCTTTTTTTTTTTTTGGGGGGGGGGGGGCGGCGGCGCGAGCCCACCTGGTCGTACTCGCTGCCGGCCTCGAGCAGGCTCTGCTGGATGGCGAACTGCAGCAGGTCGTCCTCGTCCTCCCGCAGCGCGTCCTGGTGGCTGCCCACCACGCTGTAGCCCCGCGGCACCTCGAACAGCGACGGGTCCATCTCGCACGCCCGGCACGAGGCTGCGGGGAGACACCCGTGGGCGCCTGGGCACGGCTCCCCCCCCCTCCCCCCTCCCGGCCCCGGCTCCCCGCCGCCCCCCACGCACTCAGGGAGCTGGAGCTGCTGACGCTGGAGGAGTCGCTGCTGGGCGAGGGCGCCTCGCTGCTGGGGCTCTGGCGCAGGGAGCTGACGGGCTCGTCGCACCCGTTGAGGTTGCCGAAGGTGATGCGGGCGTTGAGGATGTGGAAGATGGGGATTTCTTCCAAAAAAAAAAGAAAAAGAAAAAAATAGAGGGGGAATAAAAAACGGGGCTGAGGCAGGTGCGGGGAGGAGTGGGCGGCAGCGCTCCCCGCTTCGGGGCCGGGGCCCGGCGCCCGCCCGCCCGCACCGATCTTGACGGGGAAGCCAGGCGGGAGGCGCAGCGTGATGAAGTCCCGCAGCTTGGCGAAGAGCGCGTTGCTTATGGCCATGAGGTCGATGATGGGGGCGACCTGCTCGCACAGCGACAGCGGGTGGTCCTCGCACAGCCACAGCTTCGCCTTGAACCTGCACGCGGACGAGGCGCCAGGCTGGGGGCGGCCACCGGCCCGCCACCCCCGGCCTCTCCCCGGGGAGGCTGCGTGGAGCGGGGGGGGGGGGCAGCGCTGCCCTCCCGGACCCCCCCACGCCGCCGCCGCGGTGGGGCACGAGCCCCGCTCGCCTCCTCACTTCTGCGTCTTGGTGGTGAGCTCCATGGGCCGCCCCATGTCCCTGTTGCCCAGCTCGAAGTTGGGGTTGAAGTACTCCTCGGGCGTGATGGCCGTGGGGTTGGTGTGGCTCAGCGTCTGCGTGATCAGCGTCTGCGGGGACACGGCAGCGCGGGTCGGCGCGGGCACGGCTGCGGCGGCCGCGGCCCCACGTGTCCCCCGTCCCCGTCCCCCCCCCCGGCCGGCACGCTCACCCCGTTGTTGGGCCCCACGTGCTGCTCGGCAATGCCCAGGAAGGACTGCAGCGGGGTCTTGCTGCCTGCGGGAGACGCGCGTGAGCTGCGGAGCCGGTGCGGCCCCGGCGCGGCCCCAGCGCGGCCCCCGGTGCAGCCCCCGGCGCGGCCCGGCCCCACCTTTGCTCTTGCCCTTGTGCTGGTCCGAGAGGTGCTCGGTCCGCGTCCGCGTGATCAGCTCCACGTTGGACGCGCCGTAGACCTGGGCGAGGAGCACCCATGCCAGAGAGCGCAATTTCCCCCAGCAAGCCCCCCCGCACGGTCCAAGCCCTGCCCGCCGCCTGCCCCTCACCTTGGCCTCATACCCGTTCACCATCTCCGTCTTCTCGCTCCTCCAGCCCAGGATCCCGGACTTGTTCCTGGGGGCGGCGCAAGGCAGCCGTGAAGGGGGGGGTCTCCCTCGGGCCGGGTGGCCCTGCCCAGGACACCCGCCCGGCGCCCGGCCCCCGCCGCGGGTCCCACCTCTCGAAGGCGATGTTCTTGGTGTCGAGCTGCGTGGTGACGACGGGCGCCGTGAGCCGCCCCATCACCTGCTCCTCGGTGGGCTGCACAGCAGCCAGCAGCACCTCCTGGTCGTGGCTGGCCAGGGCCAGCGTCTCCGAGTAAACCACCCGCCGGTCGTGGTCGATCTCCATCACCACCGCGCTGGTGTCTGCGGGGGGCGGGCCCGGGTCAGGGCGCGCGGGGCCGGCCGGCCCCAGCGCCCGCCGCGCTCCCCGGCGAGGCGGCCGACCCGGCCCGGCTCACCTTGCCCGCGGAAGACGAAGCTGCGGTTGCCCCGCTGCCAGGTCATGTGGTCGAAGCCCAGCAGCGTGGTGTCCACCCGCAGGTTCTGGCCGCTCTTCCACACCTTGTACGTGTCGCTGGGGCAGATCTTGGACACCAGGGGCACTGGGGAGAGACGGCCGCAGCCCGTGGCAGCACCACCCGGCGTGTCCCACCCCGGGCTGGGCAGGGGATGCCCGGGCACCCAGCACCTCTGCGCCTGCGAAGACAGGGCGCAGGCGGGACGGGACCGGGGACGGGGACGGAGGCGACGGTCGAGACGGGGAAGGCTCCGTCCCGCTCTGAGCTTACCCCAGCTGGTGAATTCCCATTTCATCTCCACGTAGAAGTCCTGAGCCTGCGGGGAGCACAGAGGCGTCGCGGGGAGCCCGGCGCGGGGCCCCCCGCCGCGGCCGGCCGGCGGGGCCGGTGGCAGCCCACCTTGCGCAGCTTCTCCAGCAGGATGGGGATCCCGGCCAGGCGCTTGATGGCTCTCTGGTAGTCGCGGTAGCGCAGCACCAGCTGCACCAGCTCCAGGTCGCGGGTGCTCACGGCCTCCTGCAGGACTGCAGGGAGGAGACAGGCAGTGCCCAGCGGCGCGGCTCGGCACGGCACGGCGCGGCACGGCGCGGCGCGGCGCGGGGGCCGGCGAGCGCAGCCTCCCGGTCGGGGACGCCTCACCCGTCCAGCCGCTGCGGTTCTCCTTGCCCACGTCGGCGCCATGCTTCAGCAGCACCCGGGCGCACTCGAGGTGGCCCAGCGTGGTGGCCAGGTGCAGAGGGGTGCGTCCGCGGGGGTCCAGCTGCTCGATGTCGGCCTGCCGGGGCGCAGCGGGGGCTCAGGGCGCCCCTCGCCCCGGCGCTCCCCACCTCCGAGAGCATCCCTGGCTCCCTGTGCCCCCCCCCAGCCCGGAGACACCGTGGTGCCCAGGGCTCCGCACCGCCGGAGGCTGCCGGCGGCCCGGGGCGGCCCGGGGAGGGGGGAGCAGCTGCCGGGCACCCGGGGCCGGGGCCGGAGCGCACGCGTGGCCCAGGCTGACGCGGGGGCGGGAGGCGCCGCGGGAGCCACGCGTCCGCTCCGAGGATCCCCGGCCCCGGGGGGCCGCGCGGCCAGCCCAGTTTGTTTTTGCCAAGCCGGCAGCCCGGCTCGGAGCCAGCCCGGGGGAATCCCTCCCCGCCGGCGCTCCCGAGGGGAACGGCGGCCCGGTCCCCGCGCAGTGGCGCGGCATCGCACCCCTGCGCGGGTCGCACGGGGGCCGTGCCGAGGGCGTCCCGACGCTGCCCCTGGCCCGCCAAACCCGGGGCCCCGGGTAAGGGGGCTGCAGCAGCGCCCGCCCCAGCCCCCCCACCCCGGCACTCGTCCGCAAGCGGAGCCGGCTCTCCCGGCGCTCCTCGCTGTTGCAGCGCCGCCGGACCCGGCACGGCCCGCCGCCCCGGGGATGGGGGGGGCCCCGCCGCGGGGGGGTGGCCAGCCCGGCCGGCGGGTGCCCCCCATCCCCGGGGCACCCCGGGCAGCCTCACGGAGCGAGCGACACACTGCCAGAGCCGCGCGGCCCCTCCGGCTCGCGGGGAGCACAACGCGCTGCAAAAACGTTCTCCACGGCGACTGCTTCATCTTAATTGCACTAATGAAAAGGCTCTAATTAAAGCAAACGCCCCCCAGCCAGGGGACGGGCGCCGCAGGCTCAGCAGGGCTCCCGGGGCGCAGGATGCCCTGGTTTCACCCCCAGCGGCGCTGAGCAGGATGCGGCCCCCGCACTGGATCCAGCCCCAGGGGACCCAGCGCGACCCAGTTTTCCCCAGCCGGAGCTCAGCCTGGGTGCTGGGGCTGGCGCAGCTCCCGGTCGGGGGTGCAGCACAGCCCCCCGGGCGCTGCCCTTCCCGAGGCTGTGACCCCCTCAGCGGTGGGGCCGTGGCCCCCCCGGCTCCGCAAGCTGCCAGCCAGCCGCGGCGTGCGGCACAGCTCAGCGCCCGGGTTGTGCCCAGGCCCCGACGCTCCCGGACCACTGGAGCGGGGTCCGGGGGGCAGGATGAGCCCCTTCCCTGCCCGCTGCCAGCTCCGTGCAGTCCCTGCCCTGCGAAGCCGGGGCTGCCGGGGGCTCGGCCCCGCAGCGCTCCCGGGCGGCACGAGGGGCCTCGGGGACGGCGGCGCGGCCCCGCCGCCTGCCCTGCCCGGGGCTGCTGCCCGGTGGGACGGCCGCCTGCCCCCGGAGCCCCCCGCCAGCACCCGTGGGCTCGGCCTCGGCTCCCCCCGGCAGCCCCCAGCAGCGGCGTCCCCCCGGCAGCGCCCGAGCGCGCACGCGGCTCGCTCTCCGCTCGCCGTGCAAATGGCAGTGGTGACGTCTGCGGCACGGCTACGGCGACGGGAGAAGCCCCTCCGCCGGCGGGGGCTGCACGCTGTGGGGGGGGGGGGGCGAAGCTGCCCTCCCGCTTTTGGAGCCCGCCACGCGCTTCCTCGCCACGGCCGAGCCGGCGGCACACGTGCCTCCCGCCTCGGAGGCGATCTTTGATCTCCGGCGCGCCAAGCTCCTGGGAAAAATGACCCCAAATTACCACGGAAATAAAATCTGCCGGTGATGTCGCCGGGGGCAGCAGGGCCGAGGCCGCGGCGGTGCCGGGCGCCAGCAGCCCCCCGGCCGGCTCCCACAATGGAGGCGGGTGTGGCGGGAGCTGTCGCCCGCATCCCGGTGGGAGCATCCCGGTGGGAGCATCCTGGCGGGAGCACCCTGGTGGGAGCTCCCCGGTGGGAGCATCGCGGCAGCCCCGCAACCCCCCCACCCGGGATGCCCCCCGCGGCGCAGCGCAGCCGACGCTGGGGCCACCGGCGAGCGGAGGGGCCGGGAGCCGTGCGGGGTGGAGAGGGACGCCGGGGCAGAGCCTCGCTCACCGCCAGCCTCACTCGAGCGCCTGCGGTTTCCTGCGTCTTTGGGGCTGGGTTTTAATTACCTGAATTGCAAACGCCACCGGGGAGAGGGAGGCCGGGGGAGCCCGCCTGGGGATGCTCCGGCAGCCGGCTGCAGGGGAGGCGTTCCAGCCGGGGGGCTCCCCCCACCCTGCACAGCCTCCTGGTGCCGATGGGTTTGCACCCTGGGGGACCCATGGTGCCAGGGCCCAGCGCACCCCAGAGAGGGATCTGGCTGGAGCAGGGGGAGATGGGGGCTGCAGTCCGGGGGCTGCACCTGCTACTGGGCCAGCACCGCTGGCTGGCCCAGCTCTGGGGGCCCAGTGGGCCTAGCAGGGCTGTGGGAGCTGGGGGCACGTGGGGCTGGGTACACTGGGGGGCACTGGGGACCTGGGGGTGGCACCGACCCTGGTGGTGGCTGGCACAGATGTGCGCTCCCCAGGCTGGGGGGACCCCAAGGCCACCGACGCGGACCTCAGCACCCCTGGGTACCCCCGGCTGGTCCCTCCGCCCTGCTGCAGAGCCCTGCCAGCATCAGGGCCACCGCGGGGGGGGGGGACACCCCTCCCCGTCCTCATCCCCATCATCATCCTCATCCCATCCCCATCCCCATCCCTATCCCCATCCTCATCCCTATGCTCATCCTCATCTCCATCCCCATCCCTGAGCAGGGGACTCGGCTGCAGCCCGCGGAGCTCTGCAAGCCCGGCGGCAGCATTGCATCAGCCCGAGCCGAGCCGGGCCGGGCCGGGCCGGGCCGGGCCGAGCCGGGCCGCCCCGCCGCCGCCGCCCGCGGCCCCACCTGCTTGGCGCTGAGCTCCCGGTCCAGGTCGCGGGCGCGGTTGTGCCAGACGAGGTAGTGGAGCGGGTACCTGCCCTCCGGCCCCTTCCTGCCTGAGCAAGACGCGAGCATCCTCCGTGCATGCTGGAGCGGCGGGCGCGGGGGGCGGCGCGGGGCGGCGCGGGGCGGCGCGGCGGGGCGGAGCGGGGCGCGGGGCGCGGAGCGGGGCGCGGGGCGGCGCGGGGCGGCGCGGCGCCCCCGCGGCCCGTGCTTCCCCCCGGCACCCGCCCGGCCTCATGGGACTTGTAGTTCCCCCCCCCTCCCCGCGCCTGCATCGCCTTCCTCCTCCTCCTCCTCCTCCTCCTCCTCCTCCCACCGGCACCGCCCGCCCCCCGCCCCGGGCTCCCACCGCGTCCCCCAGCCCCGCACCCCCAGGGACCCCCGGGCCCCTGCGCGCCATGGGGCCGTGCGCAGGGGGCTGCGTAGGGACACCCCAGTGGCCCCCGACCACCCCAGCAGATTCCCCCCCCCCGGCCGCTTTCTCCCCCCTTCTCTCCTCTTGGCACAAGGTGGGCAAGCGGCAAAGCCCCTTGGGGACGCGGTGGCGCCAGCGGGTGCCAAATGCCCCCCCCCCCCCCCACGCCGTGGCCCCCCTCCACGGCGAAAGGCCAGGCCCGCGGCCCCTGCCCCTGCGTTTCCTTTTCCGCCTGTGTTTCTCCGGGGCGGGAGTCGTGTTTTCCGGCCGCTGCCGGAGAACAATGCGAGGCCGGGCCTTCCCAGCACCGCGCTCCCGGCCTCCCCGCTCCCGGCCTCCCCGCTGGCGCCCGCCCCGGCCCCCGGTGCCCTTCCCGGCTGCCGGGCCGGCGTGCCCGCCCCACGGCTCTCCTGTCCTCCGGGCAGCGAGCGACACTTGCCCCACAGTGCTGCCAGCCCCGGGGCAGGGATGCCAGCCCCGCAGCACGCCCCTTCGTGCCGCAGCATCCGCACGGATGCGGGAAGGGCCCGGCAGGCCCTGCTGCTGGCTGCCCCCGGCACGGCCCGCCCGGCACCCCACGGCCTTGCCCCCGCTCACGGCTCCCCTCCGCCGTAGCGTAGCCCCGAGCCGTACAGCCCCATTGTCACCGTCCTGCACCAGCCCCGCTCCCGGCTCCCCAGGGACCCCCACCCCGTGCAGCATCCCCCAGCTCCCCTGCGCCCCCCCCCCCCAGCTGCGGTCCCCCGTCCTCAAAAGCCATCTCCATAGCAACCGGTGATGAGGTCACCGGTGCCCGCGGAGCCTGCCCCGCGGTGATGCCGGGGCGCAGGATCCGGCCGAGCTGGGGCGGGGGCGAGGAGCGGCCCTGGCCCACCGCACTGCTGCAGGAGGTGCCCGGCTCGTGCGGCTCAGGGCCCCTCCGGCTGCTTGGTGGTCTCGGGGTGTCCCCAGCTCTGGGAGTGGAAAGGATCCCGGGGGGGGGGGACCCCGAACAGACCCTGTCTACCCACTGCCACACCAAAAAGCGCCTCGTGCCGGCCCCGTCGCGGGGGGAGCCAGGCCCCGCAGGGCCCTGCGCGGCCGCCGAGGCGTTCGCCCGCCCCACGGGGCTCCATGGCTGGGGGCCGCCCCCCCCCTCCTCCAGGGGGGGGAACCGTGGCCCTCAGCCAGGCCGTGGCCCAGAGCCAGGAGTCCTGCTAACCTCCCCCAGAGCTGGGCAGGGAGCCTGGGGGGGGGGATACCCTTGGCCCCCAGCCCAACCTGGGCGCGGGGGCTGCTGGTGCCGCTCCATGTTGGGCACCGGGGCTGGGCAGGGCGCACAGGGTGGGGGGCAGCCGTGGGACTGGGGTGCGCAGGACTGGGGCTGACAGCAGGGACTCCAGGAGAAGGGGGGTGGCCAGGGCTGTGGCGCCCGGGGGCAGGGCCAGGAGGGTGCCCAGTACTGAGGCTGGGGTGCCCAGGACCAGGAGGGCGGTGGGCCTAGGACCACGACCAGGGTCAGGTGCAGGACAGTGCCCAGGAGCAGCGCTGGGGTGCCCGGGAGCAGGGCCAGGAGCAGAGGGTGCCGGGAGCGGGGGGGAGAGGGGGGGAGGGGGCAGGAGCAGGGGGTGCCAGGAACAGCACTGGGGTGCCCAGCAGCAGGGGGGGCAGGAGCGGGGGGTGCCAGGAGCAGGGGGGGCAGGAGCGGGGGTGGGGGCAGGGGTGCTCTCAGAACTGGGGCTGTGACCGGCACCAGGAGCAGGTCCAGGATGGTGCCCTGGAACGGGGGGTGCGTGGGGGGGGGGTGGGGGGGAGCTGTCCCGGCCTGGGGCTGGGGTGCCCGGGGCCGGGGCCGGGCCGGGCCGGGCCGGGCCGGGCAGCAGGAGGGCGCGCAGGTGCGGGAGCGGGAGCGGCGCGGGGGCAGCGCGCGCAGCGGGGGCCGCGGCCGGCGGCGGGAGCGGGGCCGGGGCCGGGCGCTGCCGGGGGGCGGCGCGGGGGCGGCGCGGGGGCTGCGGTGCGGCGGCGGCGGCGGCGGCGCGGCGGGGGCGGCGCGGCCCCTCCCCCGGCGGGGCCGGGCCTGCGCCGCTTCCTGCGGAGCCGCGGGGCGCTGCGAGCAGCCGGCAGCCCCGGCGCGCCGCGGCCCCGCCGGCCCCGGCCCCGGCCCCCCGGCGCCCCCCCGGCGCCCGCCGCGCCGCCGGGCCGGCCCCCCCCGCGCCGCGCCGCCGCGGCCCCGCGCCGCGCCGCCGCCGCACGCTGGCGCAGAGGCCCGCGGCCGGGCCCGGGCCCGCCTCGCCGCTCAGGATGTCCCGGAAGGCGCAGCGGGCGGAGGTGTGCGCCGACTGCAGCGCCCCAGGTAAGGGCCGCCCCCGCCGCCGCCGCCCCCGCCGCCGCCTCCCCGCGGGGAGCCCCCTGCGCGCCCCCCGGCAGCGCCCGGGGGCCCCGCGCTGCACCCGCGCTGCACCCCCGGGAGTGCCCCGGCCGCCCCCCAACGTGCCCCCGCTGGGCCCTAGCCGGCCCTCCCCCCCGCCGCCGCCCGCAGCGAGGCCCCCGGTGCGCCCCAGCCCCCCCCCCCGGCACGGCCCCACCAGCCCTTCGCAGCCCCGCGGGGGTGGGGGGTGGGGGCGCACCCGGGCTGCGCCGGCTGCAGCGGGGACCCGGCCAGCGGCAGCGCGGGGGGACCCCTCTGCCCCCCCCCCCTCCGCCCCACATCGCCGAGGGGCGCCCGCTCCAGCCCGGCCCCCCCAGCCGCCCGCGCCAGGCCCGCCGCAAGCCGAAGCCTGAGCCTGGGCAAGGCGGTTCGCGCCCCCGGCAGCCCCCGCGCCGGGGGCCAGGCAGCCGCCCCGCGCCGCCGGCGGGGAGGTGGGCTGGGGGCCGCGGCGGCCCCCCACGCCGCTGCCCGCGGCCGGCCCCACCGCGCCGAATCTCGGCGGCGCTGAGCTAATGAATGAAAAGGGCCGAGCATCGCGGCTCGCTCCGAGCCGGGCCCGGAAAGCCGCCTCCGGGCGAAGGGTGTGCTGGATTTATTCCGGCCACGTGCCAAGGGCCGGATCCTGCCAGGAGAGCCGCGGGGCTCGCGTGGGAGCCGAGCTGCCCCACAGCTTCGGGCGCTCCCCTGCGCTGGCGGGCGAGCCGCGGCGCCCGGCGCTGCAGGACGGGGCCCGCCGGCCGGGCGCGGAGCATCTCGGCCAGGCTTGCCGTGCGTCAAGGATTCCTCCCGGGCTGCGGAAATGGAAACCAGTTTCTCCCAATCTCTTATCACCCGGCAGCCATGTGAGGAAATGAGTTATAAAGTCCAGCGGGCCGGTTTCCTCCCGCGCCGCCGCTTCGCCGCCCCGGGGGCTGTGCGGTGCCGTGCCGTGCCGTGCGGTGCCGCCCGGGGAGGCCCAGCCGGCAGAGCGGCGCGGGGCTCCCGGCGGGCTGCGGGGAGCCTTCCCGGCTCTGCCTGCCGCTCCCGCCGCCCGCGCGGCGGGCTGTTCCCGCGGCGCCCCGCGGCCCGGCCATCTGCGCGCGCGGAGCCGCCGGGCCCGGCCGCGCCGGCGTCGGCGGAGCGACGGGGGCCCCGCGCGCCGGCACCCCCCCGGCCGCCCTTTCTGCCGGCGCAGGAAGGAAGAGCGGGGTGGGCGGGCTGGCTCCATCGCCGCCCGCCGGGCTCTATCCGCGGGGATAACGGGAAAGGGGCCGCGGCGGCTCGCGGACCCCCGCCCGCCTGCCCGCCCTCGCCTCGTCCCTGAGCCGGGTTTGGCCGCCGGGGAGCGGCGCGGCGGGCAGGGCCCCCCCCCCCCCCCGTCGCCCGCCCCCGGGTGCCAGCGCGGAGCCGGAGCGCCCGGCGGCCTCTCAAACGGCCCTTTGTTCTCCGGCGGATACAAAGGGCCCCGGCGCGGCGGGGGCGCCCGGGGGGGGCCGCGGCACCTGCGCCCCGCGGGGCGGCCCCCCCCCCCCCCGCCGCCGCCTGTGCCCCGCCGGGGCTCGGCCGCCTTCTGCCCCCGACCCCCTTTTCCCGTTTTGCGGGGGCCCTGTTGCTACGGGAAACCTCCGCGTTCCCCCCCCCCAAGCCGCAGGCTCGCAGCGGTAGCCAGGGAAACCTCGGGGTTTCGGCCGCCCCCCCCCCCCCCATCCCCGGCTGCGGCAGCGGGGCGGGGGGAGGCGCCCCGTGACACCCCCCCCCCCGCAGACCCCGGCTGGGCCTCCATCAACCGCGGCGTGCTCATCTGCGACGAGTGCTGCAGCGTGCACCGCAGCCTGGGCCGCCACATCTCCATCGTCAAGCACCTGCGCCACAGCCCCTGGCCCGCCACGCTGCTCCAGGTGGGTGTCCAGCCCGGCGCGCCCCCCTGCCCCGGCCCGGCGCGCCGCCGCCCCCCCCCCGCCCTCACGCTGCCCTGCCGGCCCCCTCCCCAGATGGTGCACACCTTGGCCAGCAACGGTGCCAACTCCATCTGGGAGCACTCGCTGCTGGACCCGGCGCAGGTGCAGAGCGGGCGCCGCAAGGCCAACCCCCAGGACAAAGTGCAGTAAGTGCCGGCCGTGCCGTGCCGTGCCGTGCCGTGCCGTGGGGAGGGGGCTGCGCAGCCCCCTCAGCCCCGTCTCCTCCCCAGCCCCACCAAGTCGGAGTTCATCCGCGCCAAGTACCAGATGCTGGCGTTCGTGCACAAGCTGCCGTGCCGGGACGACGACGGGGTCACCGCCAAGGACCTCAGCAAGGTGGGAGGCGGGCACGGCCCCGGCGCGGCGCGGGCTGGGGGCCGGGAGCCGGCGGCCCCCCCCTCACCCCCGCCCGCCCGCCTCCCCCGCAGCAACTGCACTCGAGCGTGCGGACGGGCAACCTGGAGACCTGCCTTCGCCTGCTCTCGCTGGGCGCCCAGGCCAACTTCTTCCACCCGGTGAGAGCCCCGCGCTGCGGGTGGAGGGGGGGGATGCCAGGGGGGCGCGCGGGGCCGGGGGAGCCGCGCCGTGCTGAGCCGTGCCGCGCCGTGCCGCGCCGTGCCGCGCCGCAGGAGAAGGGCACCACGCCGCTGCACGTGGCCGCCAAGGCCGGCCAGATCCTGCAAGCGGAGCTGCTGGTGGTCTACGGCGCGGACCCCGGGGCGCCCGACGTCAACGGCCGGACCCCCATCGACTACGCCAGGTGAGGGGCAGCCGGGGGGGGGGGGGGCGGGCGGGGGGCCGGCGGCGGTGCCGGGGGGGGCCGCGGCTCACCGCTGCCCGCTGCCCGCAGGCAGGCGGCGCAGCACGAGCTGGCCGAGCGGCTGGTGGAGTGCCAGTACGAGCTGACCGACCGGCTCGCCTTCTACCTCTGCGGGAGGAAGCCGGGTGAGTGCCGGGGCGCCGGCGGGGGCCGGGGGCCGGGGCGGCGGCGGCGGGGGGGGGGGGTCCGCACTCACCGGCGCCGCTGTCTTTGCGCAGACCACAAGAACGGGCACTACATCATCCCGCAGATGGCGGACAGGTGAGCGCCCGCCGGCCCCGCTCCAGCACCGCCGCCCCGGGGTCGGGGGGGGGGGGGAATCGGGGCTGGGGAAGGGGGTCGCGGGTTGGGGGGGGGGGTCCGTGCGCGCGCGTTTAACGTCCTGCTCTGTCCTGTTCTTCCCCCCGCTGCCTTCTCCGGAGCGCAGGGTGCGCCCCAAGTGCGTGGCACAGAGGTATAGTCCGCCGGGCTCCGGGGGTCCCCTCGCCCCCCATCCCCGTCCAGGGCGCCGGGCACACGCGGGGGGGTGGGGGGGGGGCAGCGGGCCGGGGGAGGCACCGGCTCTGTGCGTCCCCCCCCCACACACACACCTCCTCTTCCTCCTCCTCCTCCTCCTCCTCCTCCCGGCAGCCTCGACCTGTCCGAACTGGCCAAGGCGGCCAAGAAGAAGCTGCAGGCGGTGAGTGGGGCCGAGGGCGGGGGGCAGGGGGTGGCGCCCCCCCCCCCAAACTGGCAACCCCCCGCCTGATGCTCACCCCCCCCCTCCACCCCGCTCCCCCTCCTCAGCTCAGCAACCGGCTCTTCGAGGAGCTGGCCATGGACGTGTACGACGAGGTGGACCGCCGCGAGAACGACGCGGGTGAGCCGGGGCGCCGCGGGGCCCCCGCCCCATAGCGGCCCCGACCCCCTCCGGCGCGCCGCGGGGCCGGCGCTGGCGGCCGTCCCGGCTCGGCTCGGCTCGGCTCGGCTCGGCGCCGCTCCCGGAGGAGGAGGAGGAGGAGGAGGCCGGGACCGCAGGCCCCTCCTTCCTCATTCCTCCGGCGGGGGCCCGGGGGGCCGTTTGCTCCGCGCGGGGGGCTGCGGCGCGGGCGCAGCCCGGAGGTGGGTGCCGGTGGCGGCGTCTGTCCGTCCCCGGCGCGGGGTGGGGGGTGGGGGGCTCACGGCTGGGGGGGGGGGGCACCCCATAGCTGCGGCCAGTGGGGCACGGGCTGCGCAGAGCCCGGAGGGGGCGGCACGTCGGGGCGGCAGGGGGGGGGGGGGGGGTGGCCCTGGAGGGTCCGGGATGGGACCCCGCGGTTGGGGAGGGGGGTGCGGGATGGGGCTGGCCCCACGGCAGCGGCGGCCGGGGGGGGGGCCGCGTCCTTCCGGCGTGCGGCGGTGCCGACGCGGCGCCCGCCCGCAGTCTGGCTGACGACGCAGAACCACAGCACGCTGGTGACGGAGCGCAGCGCCGTGCCCTTCCTGCCCGTCAACCCCGAGTACTCGGCCACCCGCAACCAGGTGAGCCGCCCCCGGCGCCCCCCGCCCCTCCTGTTTTTATTATTATTATTATTATCACTTATTTATTCCCCCCCCCCCGCCCCGGCAGGGCCGGCAGAAGCTGGCGCGGTTCAACGCCCGGGAATTCGCCACGCTGCTCATCGACATCCTGGGCGAAGCCAAGCGCCGGCAGCAGGGGAAGAGCCTGCTGAGCCCCACAGGTGGGGGGCACGGGGGGGTGGGGGCGCGGGGGGCGCCCCGCTCCGCCCCGCCGCGGCCGCTCACCGCGCCCCCGGCCCGCAGACGCCCTCGACTACTCGCTGCGGAGCCAGAGCGACCTGGACGACCAGCACGACTACGACAGCGTCGCCTCCGACGAGGACACGGACCAGGAGCTGCTGCGCAACGCCTCGCGCAACAACCGTGCCCGGGTGAGCGCCGCCGGCCCGGCGCCCCGGGGATGGCCGCGTGGGGGGGTCCCGGCCCCCAGGGGTGGGCGACCCGGTTCCCGTGCCCCGAAGCCCAGGGGATGGCCGCGGGGGGGTCCCGGCCCCCAGGGGTGGGCGATCCCATTTCCATGCCCTGGTGCCCTGGGGATGGCCGCAGGGGCTCCCGGCCCCCAGGAGTGGGTAATCCCGTTCCCATGCCCCGAAGCCCAGGGGATGGCCACGGGGGGGTCCCGGCCCCCAGGGGTGGGCGATCCCGTTCCCATGCCCTGGTGCCCCGGGGATGGCCGCAGGGGGGTCCCGGCCCCCAGGGGTGGGCGATCCCGTTCCCGCGCCCCGAAGCCCAGGGGATGGCCGCGGGGGGGGTCCTGGCCCCCAGGAGTGGGCGATCCCGTTCCCGCGCCCCGAAGCCCAGGGGATGGCCGCGGGGGGGGTCCTGGCCCCCAGGAGTGGGCGATCCCGTTCCCGCGCCCCGAAGCCCAGGGGATGGCCACGGGGGGGTCCCGCAGTTGGTGCTGAGCACCTCTACCCGCAGAGCATGGACTCCTCGGACCTGTCGGACGGCCCCATCACGCTGCAGGAGTACCTGGAGGTGAAGAAGGCCCTGGCGGCCTCGGAGGCCAAGGTGCAGCAGCTCATGAAGGTGAACAACAGCCTGAGCGACGAGCTGCGCCGGCTGCAGCGCGAGGTGGGTGCCGGGCCGCGGGGCCGGGCCGGGGGCGCCCGGCAGCGCTCGCGGCTCACGCCCCTGCCCCGCTTCACCTCTTCCTGCAGATCCACAAGCTGCAGTCGGAAAACTCGCAGATCCGGCAGCAGACGGGCCCCACGCACCCGGCGCCGGCCCCCAGCGAGCGCCCGGAGCACGGGCACCCCCCGGGCCCGGCCGCCGCGCACCGCCGGGACCGCCAGGCCTTCTCCATGTACGAGCCCGGCTCGGCGCTCAAGCCCTTCGGGCAGCCCGCGGAGGAGCTCGTGACGCGGCTCCAGCCCTTCGGCTCCAGCGTGAGTGCGGCGGGCGCGCGGCGCTCCCGGCACGGCGGCGGCCCCCCCCCCCCCCCCTCCGCCGGGCGCCCCCGCGGCCGCGCGCCCTGCGCGGCTCCGCTCTCGCTGCGAACCCCTCCGGGGTGCTGAGCTGCAGCCGCCCCGGCGGGGTGGCGACGTCCCCGGTGGGGTTGGGGGGGGGGTGGCCCCCTCCTCGGCGGAGGGCCGCGGGCACCTCTTAACCTCCCGTGTGTCGCCAGGAGGCGGAGGACGAGGCTCTGTACCCCGTGCACATCCCGGCCAGCGTGTACCGGGTAAGGGGCCGCATCCTGCGCGGCCCGCGGGGCCCCTGCACGGCGCCGGCGGCGGCCGCGGGCGGCTCCCCGGCGTCCCCCGCGCCCGTCCTCTCCCGCCCGCCACCGCGACCCCCTTTCCCCCCCGCCCCCTCCTCCCCGCTTCCAGCGCCGTCTTTCCCCCCTCCAGATCCGGAAAGGTGTGTCTGCCTCCTCGGTGCCCTTTCCCCCGTCCTCCCCGCTGCTCTCCTGCCCGCCCGACGGTGCCCGGCACATGGTGACGTACCGGGTGGCAGCTCCCGGGGAGGGGGCCGGCGGGACCCCCAGCCCCCGCCGTGGGGCCGGGGCCGGGCAGAGCTTGATGCTGCCTCTTCTCCCCCCCCCCCCGTCCCGCTCCCAGAGCAAGCTGGACCGGCACGGCAGCGGCACCGACAGCGACTACGACAACACGCAGGCGGGTGAGCTCCTGCTCAGGTGAGCGCCGGGCCGGGGGCCGCGCCGGGGGCCGGGGCGGGTGGGCAGGCGGGCGGCCCTCACCCCCCGCGCCCCCCACACCCCCCCCCAGCGTGGAGGGGAAGCGGTTCGTGGAGCTGAGCAAGGAGGAGGACTTTGCGCACGAGCTGGACCCGCTGGACGGGGAGCTGGACCCGGGGCTGCCCAGCACCGAGGACGTCATCCTCAAAACCGAGCAGGTCACCAAGAACATCCAGGAGCTGCTGCGGGCTGCGCAGGAGTCCAAGCACGACAGGTGGGGCTGGGGCGGGGGTCCAGCCCCCCGCGGCCCCTCGGAGGCGGCCCCCCCCCCCCCCAGGGCCCAGCGCTGACCCCTCTGCTCGCCCCCAGCTTCGTGCCCTGCTCGGAGAAGATCCACTCGGCCGTCACGGAGATGGCTTTGCTCTTCCCCAAGGTAGGCGGGCGCGGGGGCGGCCGCGGCGGGCGCCGTGCCCCCGGGGGGCCTGGCGCCCACCTCGTGTCCGTGTGTCCCCCCCGCCCCTGCAGAAGCCGGCGCTGGAGACGGTGCGGAGCTCCCTGCGGCTGCTCAACGCCAGCGCCTACCGGCTGCAGAGCGAGTGCCGCAAGACGGTGCCGCCGGAGCCGGGCGCCGCCGTGGACTACCAGCTCCTGACGCAGCAGGTCATCCAGTGCGCCTACGACATCGCCAAGGCCGCCAAGCAGCTGGTCACCATCACCACGCGGGAGAAGAAGCAGTGAGCCCCCGGCGCCGCGCCGCCTCGCCCGCGATCATTTGATTTTTTTTTTTTTTTCCTCCCCCCTTTTTTTTTTTTTCTCCTCCGCGCGGGCGCCCTGCCGAGCCGGCGGAGGAGCCGGTGCTGAGCGCGTCCTCCGGCCGAGGCCCGCGGTGGGGGCCCGCGCCCCCTCCTCTCTGTGTATATATATATTTCCCCCCCGTCCCGTGCCCGGAGCCGCTGCCGCGCGCCGTGCCGCCCGCGCCCCTAACTTATCCCGCACCGAGCGCGCGGAGCCGCCCGCGGCGGCGGGGATGCGACCCCCCCCCCACCTCGCCGCCTGCGGCATTACACTGGACCGGGGGGGGGGGTGCGCGCGGCGGGGGCCCCCGGCCGCCCCCGGCCCCGCTCTACCCCCCGTCTTGTACATTTGTATCAATAAAGATGTGAGCGTCGCACGGGCCCCCGCCTGCCTCCGCTGCTCGGGGTGGGGGGGTCGCTGCGGGGGTCCGCCACCCTCAGCCAGGTCCCCAGCCGATGGGTGCCTGGGGCTGCTGGCCTGGAGGAGGAGGAGGAGGAGAAGGAGGAGGAAGGCTCGGGGTGGTGCTGGTGTTGGGGGGGGGGGGAATCCTAGCGCTGCTGGGAGAGGTGGGGGATTGTTTGGGGGCAAAAATAAGAGGTGGTGCTCGTGGGGGCACCCAGAGCCCCCCCCCGGCCATGCTGCAGCGCCCCCCCCCCCCCGGGAGCTGGTGGGGAAAAGTGGGCCAAAACCAAAAAAAAAAAAAAAAAAAAAAAAAAAAAAAAAAAAGGTGGAGGAGGGGAGCTAAACACGGGTATTTCTGTGGCTAAACCCAGTGATTTTGGGGGCAGCCCCCTGTTGCGGCAGCACGGCCTGGGGGTGTGCAAAGTCTAAGGGGGGGGTGCCGGGGCAGCGGCTGCCCCCTAGCCCCCCCCCCCAATTACAGCTGCAAAAGCGGTTGTCATAGCAACGGGCATGCACTGCATCTCGTTGCCACGGTAACGGGGACGGCAATGCTGCAGTGCAGCGACCTGGGACCCCTGCGCAGCCCCGCTGGTTCTCGGGGACCCCAAAGGGCCCGCACTGGGGTAGCCCAGCTCGACCCAGCCCGGCCGGCTGCGCCCGGCCACCCGCGTCCCGGACGAGCTGCGCCGCAGCGGGAGCCGGAGGGGGAGCGGGCAGGCGTCACCCCCTCCCCACTGCCTCGGAAACGCAAGCAGACACTCCACGTACTAAAATTACTTTATTACAGTTGATTTTTTAACATTTCCTTTGCTATGATACAAAGGATACTTACAAACAAAATATTACATATGACCTTTTTTTTTTTTTTTCCTTTTTTTCTCTTCTCGTATTTTTCTGACAACTTGGTAACAGCTTTAAATGCACAATCTATACAATTAATACAGGTTATATATGAGCTATAATGTATGTTGAACCAGAAGAATACCAGAATACTGACAATATACTGTACATTAAGCCTTACCAGTTAGTGCTTGTGGCATTTTCTACAAGAAAAGGAAAACGCACACCTGTAGGTTCACTCACTCATACCAGCTGGTGCTACCAGACACCGAAGCAGGAAGGAGTTCAATTCCCCCGTTTAAATCCTTCGTGACCCATCACTGTAGGTGCTGGGCCTGGAAACCTCAGACCAGTGTTCATAGTAAAACAGCAGATATATGTGTGTTTGTAACTAACGCGCTGCAGCACGCCACCGCGCCGGCCGGGTGCCGCGGCCCCGCACCGCAGCAGCCCGGCTGCGCTGGCGCCGCGTTGCTAAACCCGGGTGACTGCCCCCGAGCGAAGGGCCACCGGACCGGCCTTGGTGCTGGGGCCTGGCGCTGGGCGAGCTCTTGGACTTCCCTGTGGAAAGGGAGGGAAGAGGAGGAGGGGAGGAAGAGCAGCAGCTTTGCTGCGATCAGCAGGCACACACGGGTGCCGCGGGACGAACCTGCAGCACGAGGCGCCCAGCTGCACCCGCAGCGCGAGCCCGGGAACCGCGGCCGGGCGGGTGCAGCTAAAGCTGGACTTGCACTGCTGCAGGTGCACGTGTTTTCCCCCCCCCCACCCCCGCCCCAGGGCTACTTTGGGCTGAGAAAGGTACATTTTTGTTTGTGTGTGTGTTCGTTTTTAAAGCAACCAACTAGTGAAGTGTTTTTAGCAGACTGGCAAAAGCCTGGCATTTGCACAGAAGCTGCAAATGGGAATAGCCATCCCCTCCTCTCGCCCACTGCATCCTATCCCAGAAAAGCCCAAACTTGGTGGAAAAAAGAAAAGAAAAAGAACAGAGGTATGGGATGGGGAAAAGGGTGGGGGAAAAATACCAGGTTTGAGTTAACATTTCTTCGACTTCACACAATGCTTGTGCAAAAAGAAACAAAACAAAACCCCAACCAAACAAAAACCAAACCCAGAAACATGCTGGAAATAATGAGAACAAATGGAAAGTAATATATAAAATTAAAAATATAAATAGGATGTCTGGCTGACTGGTAGAAGAATAGGTCATTTAGGTTACAAAAAGGAATATACATTCAAGAGGCTCTGAACCCAGTGGGGTAACTGATGTTAAACTCGTGTTAATAGTTAGGCTAGAATTCTCAAGTTTGTCTTTAAAAATCTTCACAATACAAGCAAGCTATTTTTTTTTTAAATATACACTATACACACCTCACACAGCGTCTCCTACCTGCATTCCGCACGCTAGGCCACCCTCGCTCGCGGGGGCCGCCGCCGGCTGAGCGGGGCAGCCCGGCGGCACCGCGACCAGCCCGAGCGGCCAAGCAACCTCCTCAAGCATTTACGAGTCACCGAACGGCTGCGGCCTTTTACGTTACACACACTTCACTTCGCAACGGTAAGTATTTACATCAAGCCTCCCCCCATGTTTTAGCTGTTTTTTAAATTTTTTTTTTTTTTTCTTCAGTCAGGTCAAAAACGTTCCTGTTCCAAGCAAGCAAGGTGAAGCGCCGAGAGGGGTTAGGAGAAAAGAAAAGCCGAAGAAAGGAAGCAGGTGGTTTGCTTGCCAGAAGCCAAAGCGGTTCGCGCGCCCGTGCCTCTCCTCGCCGATGCTACCGGCCTCCTCAGCGCTCCCGTCCCCGAAACCTCCCGGTGCCCGGGCGAAGGGACGGCGGAGCCGGGCCCCGCGCTCGGGGGCGCTGCCAGCGGCTCCGCGGCCGCCCGGGCCGCCGCCGCCACCGCGCGCCGAGCCGCGGCCCCGCGCTCGCTCCTGAGCTCTGCCGCGCTCCGAGGTGCCATAGAAATGCGCGATCCCGGCACGAAAAGCAGGCACCGGTCTTAACCGACACGCGGCTTTTCCTCCCGGAGGCTCGGGTTATCTCAGGTGCAAGACAAAGGCATTTAGAAGGGGAAAACGCGTCGTTTCTACAGTCTGGAAAAACACGGTAATAAGATGCTATTAAACCGCGGCGAAGGGACCGAACTCGGTTCCCGGTGAGCTCAGCCCCAGAAAACGCTCCACGCCGTCGCTCCCGTCCCCCGTACTGAGCGGGTGACAGCGCCCGCACGGACAACGCCCCGGGAGAAGCCGCGCGGGGCGAGGCGGGGGCCGCGCAGCGGGCCGGGAGCGCCCCCGCCGCCCCAGCTCACCCCAGCTCGCCCCAGCTCACCCCAGCTCGCAGTATTTAAGCACGACTCCTTGGCGGCGCCCGGACGGCTCCCAGGGGTTAGGTGCATGCTGAACTACGTCTGGCAATTACAGTAGCTTTTTGCTAGCTGGCACAAACTGTATCTATAAATTTTAGTACAAAAACTTAAAAAATACAGAAACTAGGTCAATTTGTTAACTACATATTTACAGATAATTACAGGATTTTCACTCACAATAATTAAACCAATTGTCAGTGAAAAATTCAAACTGTGCATGTTCTGAGGTACCCGTACTCAGGAGGTGGGGAGCAGGGGGCAGGGGGTGAGGCAGGCGGTGGACGATACCCCTGGTCTTATTCACAGCCGCGGCGGTAACTCCCGCCTCGCCTCGGCGGATTACCTCCAGGTTTCTGGACTCAGTGTGTGCACTCGGGAGAAAGCAAGCGGAGAGGGAACTGATTTTTTTCTTTTTTCTCCTAGAACATGGCTTTAAGATGTTTTGAGGACACCAGATGGGTGCAAAGCAAACGATCGTGTACCAAACTGCCTTCCTCCCCCCGCAGAGGACTCTTAGGTGAAGTGCAAGTATTCAGAGACCCACAGCTTGGTGGTTAAGGTGCTTGTTTGCTGGCAAATCCCAATTTACTAAGTCCCTCTCCAGCTGGCACAGGCCTTTCGCTCCCCAGCGCTCGGGGAGGTCGGGCCAGGGCGAGGGGCAAGGGAGACATGCAACTAGCTGGATCCGGCTGTGCGGCAGGAATCGGGGTTATCTGCTTCCATCTCTCCCTGGTGGAGGCACCAGATCCATCAGCTTCTTTTTGGCTACAAACAGCTACCCACAACCCTATGGACTGTCTTACATGCGTTTCTCAATAGCCTCTGGCTCAATGGACTCATAAAAGTGCAAGCAGAAACGAACACAGCAGACGGACATCAGCCAGAGTCAGGCTGGGCATCCACCACTCCTCCGCTCTTGGCACACTACTCGAGGCTCGCTACAAGGCAGTGCCAGGGTGGAAAAGTCCCACAGGCAGGAGCACAGGCAAGTTCAAGACGACACTACTTGTGAGAGGACAAGGCTGTCACAACCAGACCCAAGCATCTCACCTAAAAAGCTCGCAAGAGACTTCGAAAAAGGGAGAGGGAAAACCACCTCCCCTTTTCTGGTAACACGAAGAAGAGACCCCCGTGTTTGGCATGCTGCTGACCCTGGCTGCGCTTCGAGGCTGGGCAGCCCTCCGGGGTAAATAGCCTGGCAGGATAAACAGTTGTGACTTGACACACCAAGAACCATTTCTCCCCCCAAACTGCCAAACGTCTCGCTAAGATGTTGGGATCTTTAAAGGATGAAGGAGAAGGGTAGAAGAAAGGGACTCCACAGCTCAAGAAGCTCCTGTCTGAAGGCTGCCACTTGTCCAGCATGGCTTTTACCCCTCTGCTAAGAGAAATACGATGGCACCATTTACTAGAATTGGACAGAAACATCAAGCAGGCGTCCAGGGAAAGAACAAGGCTGTCCCCTACTCACTGGGCTCAGGCAACAAAACTCACCCAGCCCACCTGGAGGAGCAGGAATGGAGCAGAACAAAGAACGGAACAACTGTGTGTGCATGTGTGCATACATGCAAATAAATATATATGTATGGACATCTACACACACCTTTCTAAAACTTCCCAATTCCACTTCCTTTAGACCTTCACAAAAGCGGTTCCGGTTATTAGACATGCACAAAGGTAGAGGCAGCGTTCAGAGTTAGTGGCAGCTTAAACTCAGGAACGCCAGAAGTTAGTGCCTGCGCAGCGTGCCAAGACCTTGCCGAGCTTGTGATCTTTTGTGGTGAGACACAGCTGGGGAATTTGAGCTCAGCCTGCTGAGCACTTCACCTGCCCACTCACCGCCTCTCCAGCAGATCCGTACATTGCCTGAACTGCTTTCCTATCGCTACACCATCTTGTTTTCTTCTCTGCTGCCTCCTGACTTTCTGGTACCCTTTGTGAGCGCCTTTTCTCCTTTCCTGCACACCACCAGCAGCTATCCTACCCTCCCGCTCCCCCACAAAAGCAAGCTATAATCAACAGGGCGGTATTTAGGCAAGGGCTTTTCCCCGCGTTCAGCCCCAGCAGAGTCTGTTCAGACGTAGGTGCACTTGCCCTAGCAGAGCCCTGCTGCACGGTGGCGTTCGCTCAGGAACCGAGGGAGCGCTGAAGAGCAGCAGCACCCAAGTGCCCCGACAGAAATGCACAGCACAAGGGGCGTGTGCAGGCAGAGCTGCACCCACACAGACACGTAGAGTATATAAATATATACAAATGAGATATCATATACATATATATCCAGAGAGATGTGCGTATTCAACAGAGCAATGGTAGACAGTGGTACAATACAATTTATTGCCTCCCAAGAAATGGCACGTGAACAGGGTGAAGCTGGAAGGGCAGCTGGAAGTTCAACAGGCCCTCTTCCCTGTGGGCTGAATAAACAGCATTATTCCAGGATCTACCATAGTGCATTCTGCACAGGTTACAGCGAATGTGCAAGGCACATTCTTCTGAAACGTGGGGGATGAACAGGATACAGAGTGGCGCCAGCCTGTTCCCGAGTCAGGCAAGGAATGGCTGCAGAGAATTTTCTGTGGAAAGCTGGGTACCGTACCACGTGTGTTTCTTCAACCCCTTTGAAGCTCACAGGCTGGCACCGAATGCAGGTGAAAGAGAGCTGACCTCCATTTCAATGCTGCATCCGAGGAACAAAACACATAATGCTCAGCATGGATGGGAGAGGTGGCTGCTGCCTCCCTGGGACCAGAGAGAACAAGAAAAATGTGGTCCCTTTCACTGGTTTTGATTAAACAAAATGAAAAAAATTTCAAAGCAGATAAAGAGGTGAAAATGCTGGCTCCTCTGGTTTTACATCTCTGGGCTAAACTTCATCAGAACTTCAGGTGTTTGCAAAGGGGAAAGAAAAATAATCACAGAATAACAGATTTTAGGTGTCAAGCTGGTGATCTGAAAATACTGCAATAAAATTTGCAAAGCAGTCCACACAGAAGAATTTCCCCAGTGTTAAGTATTAACACAGAAGATGTAAAAACATCTTTGCTGAGGTACTGGAGTAGTTTCCACAATTTATGGATTTCAGAATTTTTAAAACCAACTTTAGGGCATGACTGTGACAAGTACAATATGGAATAATTTGTCTTTTAAAAATAGAGTTTGCAAACTGATTCAGAAAGTGTTTGCTTCTCTCTAGCATATTTTTCAGTTGTTCATATATCTCACAAATATTTGAGATATATTAAAATCCTCAACACCAATGACCTCCTCCTCCTATACCTCCAAGGTACAACCTGATCTTGAGTCTCTGGCTTCACCTGCTTTCTCTTGAGATCAGGCTTATTTAGGACAGCTTTCCTTCCCACAGGTACACACAGGGACACACACATTTAGACCAGTTGATCTGAATCAGTTTTTGCAAACTATTTTAATTAAAATATTAACTTGTTGGAATAGTCCAGGTCTGCACATGATATACATGTAAAAATGGTTACTACACAATTCTTTTTGAATACAAAAAAAGCCAATATGGGATAGCCATCATTTGGATTCAGCATTCAGTCATGCTTGACATTACATAAAGAGATGGGTTGAGAGAATTCTGTTGAAGTAGCTCAATTTAAGCCAGAGACTTTCACCAAATTCAAACCATAACAGAAGCAAAAGAATAAACCCACTGAACTTGCAGGTACAGCCTGTCCCTGCTGTCGCTGCTGCTGTTTGTGACTGAGGAGCTGAACTGCAAAACACTGTTAGCACCACGCTCTGGGCACACCCTCCACACTCACATTGTAAATTCCAATACAATTTGGGGCTTGGGGATTTTCAGTTCATTTTTTCTTTCCTTCTAAATCCAGGAAAATATAGGTACCTTTCCTAAAACAGTTTTGCTGCATTTCAACAACATTGCAATGCAAAAGAATGACCACCAAACATCCAATTCCACATTAAAAAAAAAAAAAGAAAGAAAGAAAGAAAGAAAAAGAAAAAAAGAAAAAAAGAAATCATAGCTGAAGGAGGAATAGGACAATCCAAGGTCATCACCTGCCACAGGGGGCAACCAAACCAGCCCCCTCCTTGGGACCACTGCCTCATCCCAAGCTTCCATGAACTGTTAATACCACAAAGCTCCTTACTAAGGGGATGCTCAAACAGGTTTTGGTATTGTTTCCACCTTTGATTAGAGTGATATGCTATGCCAAAGCGCTGGAAATCCCACTTGGATTCACTAGACACTGGCAGAGTGTTAAGGATTGGAAGTGGATGTTAATTTAGCTAATGAAAGAATGTCGCCGTGTTAAGAGTACTGAACAGCAGCGAGACTAGAGTATTTACCATATAAATATGTCACATGGACAAACACATTCGGAAAACCTTGCTTTTGAGCCCTATAAACATGTTAAAGGCAAATTCTAGAGTTAGCAGCTAGTCTTTTCTTCAAGATGATTAGTGTGCAAGGAAAAACATTTACAAAGAACCCTGGCTGGTCAGTCCCCAAGACAGAAATCTTTGCCTCAAGCCAAACTTCATCTACCTGCTCTTCTCCTAACCCCACAGTGCTGGCTGACGCAGAACACGCTGGCAGGAGAGCATGGGGGTATCTTCAATTCCCAGCACTAAGGGATGACGCTATGCCACAAAGTCATTAGACTCCCTGACCCTTTATCTCTGGATTGATTTCACAACCACCTTTGCTTCCTTTCAGTAGTACAGCAGCTCCAAGGAGCCTCCAGAAGTAGTGCCTTCTCGCATGGTGTGACATGCTGCCGAACATTCACAGCATCTCAAGGGACTGCAGAAGTTGTAAAATATTGCAGCAACCAAAATAATAAAAAAAGGAGCCTTACATGCAGCATGATCTACAGTGGTGATGTGGGTTAGTCATCAACTGGGAAAGAGTCATTGGCTCAGCTCCTCCTGGTACACTGTGGCAACTAAACATTTAAACAGTTGGCTACACTCTACATGTAAACAGGAAATTGTAACAAGCCAAAAAGGTAATAAATTGGTTGGTGTAGTGTAATAATGAAAACCCAATCAATGGCATTTTGTGACTATGGCATTCTTCAAAATACCTCTGGCATTTGAGATTGATTGGCTGAAAATCTAACATTTCTGAATGGAGCAAAAAGGACTATGCTGGGCTCCAAGAATTATTCTGATGCTTAGCTAAAATGAGATGTCACAGTATTAGCTGTACAAGTGCATTACTTATGCTTTTCTGCCCAACCTCATCTGAGCTAACAGCAGCACAGTCAGGGAGTGCCAAAGCAGGAATACAACTTTGAACATTTCTAGCCTGTTCCCTCCAGACAGGTTTACCCATGCAGTTCTCGGGAAGCTGACCAGTGCCTTCTGAGAGAATGTCACTTCTTAAACACCACGGACTGGGCACTTGCGTTGAAGGGCCCTGCTGAGCCCTGGTGTCTCTTGGTTTCTCTTCTCACCCTTCTTCCTCACCTACAAGTCTCTGAAAATGCCTCTTGGCAGAGGCAATACCCTAGAAATGTATCTAATTTATGACAAATAAAAATGGAACAGAAGATCCAGCTGTTCCTCCCTTAGACGTTGGTTTTTTGCAGGGTGGCAGTTAGAAATTTATGGACATGGGAGGAGGTCTCCACTCTCCCTGGTATTTCCTATGGATGGTGTGACAATGGCAGCCTGAGGCCCTTCTGTCACGTCAGTGTGACAATCACCAGCCAACTCTTCTGACTAATTGCATATATTTCTCAGATGCCCTCCCAAGGCCCCTCCAAAAAGTAAAAACAAATAGACAAACAAACAAAAAAACCAATCCTCCCAACCCTGCAGCCAAATACTATGACATCCCAGTTAGTAAACACAAAACATAATGCTTTACAAAATGAATACAATATTCCATGTGCACCCAGCTTCCACACGTCAGCACCGCACTGAGGAGGCTGCTGGGCTGGTGTCTGTAGGCAGTTTCTGTTGGCAGACAGCTCCAGTGGAATTGCCACCCTCAGTTATTGTTTAAGTTATGTATAAGACATGTGTGAACCATTGGATATTTGTGAAGTAACACTTGTGCTCCTGCTCATGCCCTGTTCTGTCCGTCCCCCAGAAGCTGTCCGCCTCAGAGCCTGGGGGCTGTTGCGGACCCCTATAGCACTACCTCGAGGTACCCCCTGCATGGGCCCCGAGGGGTGACCCCATGGCTGAGGTCCACCTTGCATTGGATGGCCCCAAGCTTGTGGTGGGCCACCCATGGGATGACCCCAGTGAGGTCCTGCGCCCCCAGTAGGATTGTGGGACCAGCCAGAAGCTCCCGGGTAGCTGTGGCTGAACGCCTCGGGGGAGAGATTAGAAAGAACCATATTACTAAAACCTAGCCTCATGCTTTCTGAGTCAAAGGCTTCAATCTCGCGAGCCTGACGCTCCAGGAGGCTTCGTATCCGTTCGGTACGCTCGTTCTGCAATGCCAGCATCTCCTCCTCAATCTGGGAAGAAAAAAACAAAAGACAATCTGTAGCAGCAGGACTCATCTGCAGGCATAGCCTCAAGCCTCTGAAGGACTTGTAACCACAAGCTTGTAACAGGGAACCTTCTCCCCACGCTTCCACAAAAGATTGGATCTCAATCAGGTGTCCCTCAAAACACAATCTAAGCAAAAGCATAAACAGCAATGGCCAAGACTAACTTAGATCATTAGCATCTCCCCTGCTGTCAGCAACCATACGGCCAAAAGATTTTCTTGGTCTGTACTGAAGGCACTGGAGAGAGCACTGTACTTGAAGGCATTCTATTGCCTTAGTCAGGGAATATGCAAAGTGATTTCATCTGGAATTTAGGAAACAATCTGCTCCAGTGTGAGTCATCTCCTGAACCATTGGGGCTTTCAGAAACTGCTTTATTCACTTGCTGCTTCTTAGTGCTAGCAGAGCGACACTGACTCTTTCCACAGATCAGCCTTGCTTACTCTTGCTGAAAGCTGCACAGTGGTCAGCTGGATTGGAAATGACAGAGTAGGAAGAAGGCATTTTCTCTAACGTTAGCTCTTTAAAATTCTGCACTTGTTCCTTCCAATACTACTATCTAAGAAGAATCTCTCCTTTTGTTTCAAAACTAGAGTCTTCAGTACGTGAAGCTGCACATAATTTTCAGTCTTTGTGACAAGATAACAAACAGGACTTAGCCTGACTAAACTTCACAGAAAGAAATGCACATATATCTGTGCATTTAAATAATCTGATGCATTAAAATAACATCACTTAGGAATGACCTCAGGATGCAGGACTCTGAAGATGAGGTGTCAGAGGCACGTGGGAAAGAAATGAGAAAATCCGAACTCTTTTAAAGACACTCTTGGGACATGTTCATTACTGTTACAATATGAGCAACATAGCATCAGGGTATAACATGTACAAGTGCCTCAGTAGAACTTAAAAACTGCCCACTGATGGGGCTGGCTACTCCCTCCTTAGCCTAAGTCAGAGACATGTGCGCTGTTGAGTTACTACGGTGAAGGGCACCATCAAAAACAAAAAGCACTATGCTGAGAAAGAAGCAGAGTCCTATGCACACACTGACATCTGGAATCTGGTTTACTGTTGAGTATCAGAGATTAACCTTGCCATAGGCTATACATATATTTATGCACATAAATTCAAAAGATTCATCTTGAGCACATACCTGTTCATCCTCTGGCTGCCAGACAGTTTCATAGCACATGTATACAAATACCACGTGACACTGTTGAGCTACCCACATCAGAACACTTGCAACTTCATGCTTCCAAAACAAAACCAAAATATCTCAAATCTTAGCAACTGGAAAGCACATCTACTTGTGTATGCAGGTAGATGCACTGTTTTCCCTTGAGCAGCCACTAAAAAACTATAATCCCAGTAGAAATCAATGGCCTATGACTTGGTGAGTTGCAATGCATAAGTAATACATATAAGTCTCCAGCCTATGGAAGTTGAAGGACAGTCCAATTAATTACTACTCTAAGGCAGTAATCACATTAAAACCTGCAATTGGCTAAACCCATCATCAATGGGTCAGGGACAATCAGCATATAAAAACAAATAGCAACAACAACAACAACAAAACTCTGCTGCAAAAAAGATGCCAAAAGTTGATTTGCAAGGGCCTTCCATACACAGAAACTCTGATCCCAGCTCCCACTGAAAGACGTGCACATTATTATTGGCCGATGTGTGTTTCATTATGGCACTGGTCTCATTTCAGCTTTTAACATAGCATTATGTCCAGTGTAACGCGAGCTGACCCCGCCGACACGGAGCAATGGCCAGCAGTAGGCTTGCTACGGTCCCCTTCCCACGGTCCCCTTCCCCGAGCTTCTGTCCGGTCCTGCCGCCAGAGGGCGACGCAGACCCAGCATAAACACATACTCAAGCGCAGGGCTGTGATGGGAGCCGTCCTCTCCTGCATGGGAACAATGCAATAGACCCAGATCAACCTAGTCATGGAGTTCACGTACAACACCCACGAGTGCCACAGGGGAATCTTGTTTTCACAAATTAAATTGCTTCCAGAGATTCAACTTTCTGTAAGAGACCAAAGTGCAACAGGCCTGTGCTGTTTTCTCAGAGGTGCTTTCTCTGCTGACCATGAGGTGGAGCAGTTTTATTCTGATGAGGCCCCTCTACCAGCTAAGCACCCATCTGTTAACCGCTGGGGGAAGTAAGTGTGAAGAACCTTGAGGCCACAGAGTAATTGCCATAATTCAATAATTGCTGATCAGCATCAATGTTTGGAACTGTCACGTGAACTGTGATGGCTGGCACCCACAGGGCAAATCAAGAGAGGAAAAATTCATAGGAGGAAGACCAACTGTGCATTTCCTTTCACAGACTAGTGCATTACGCTTCCGCCGGTTTGTGTAGGCCACTCGCACGCATTTCTACACATGGCATGTGTCTTGCACTGGATAGGAAAGCATGCTCCAACAAGAAAGCCCTTAAATACAGGTAGTCAATTCAAGTTGAAATCTAGGGAGCAGCAGGTCCCATGCTTGCATGTCTGGCTACTTCACTTTGCTTAGAATAGTAGTGCAGATATAAGTATTTCCACAACTTAAATGTCATTTCACTGGGACACTGGACACTTCAGTGTCCAGACTGGTAAATGGAACAGAGTTGCAGTAAAATAATAATTCTATCACCATAAAACACAGGGTCTCAAATCACAAGTTCCTCCTAATGCATTTTACTTTTTTTAATCTCAAGGTACCTACTGCTAATACCATGGAAACTTAAAAAACAGCTTTGGATTGTTGCCTGTCCTCTAACAAACTCAGGGACTAGGGCACTGCAGCTCAGGGACTGAAAGAAGAGTTCGCTTTCCCTTCTGCCCAAAGAGGCATGACTTCCTCCAGCAGGCAAGGCTTCAAAAGCAGCCCAAAGCAGCTCAAAGGCTAAACTTTGAGCTGACCATCTTATGTGTCAGTGAGCTATCATCCTGGAAAGGCCAACATTGAAATGATTTATATCGCTGTACACAATAAGAGCAATTTCTCTCTCTGCTGATGAGCATGGTGCAATTTAAGAACTGAAAAAGGACAGTGCTAATGATGCTCTTCTGCCCATTTTACCTTCTGCTCAAGGAGGGCCCGGCGGAGGGACACCCTCTGCTCAAGGTCACGCAGCTCCCGATCATGCTGGGCTTCTGCCTGCATCTTGATTTTACTCTGATATGCATTCAGCAGCTCCAATTCCTGCTGCAGCTGCATCTTCAAAACCTGGCACTCCGCTTCCTGTGCTTCGTCCAAACGCAGCTGGGAAAGGCAGACAATAGAGATATTTCACTATGGGGTAACCACTCATGACACTCCAGGGGAGGACTGTAGGGAGGGGAAGAGAATAGGATGGGACTTTGTTTTCTTAGCAATACAATTGGCCTCTATTGTACTTAGTTTCACTGAACAGAGAGCCTATAGTGACAAAGACTGGTGACAGTGAGCCCACAGCACCGATGCAAGTGATGCTGCTGAGCAGTGGTGCCTACGGAACCATGATCCATACTGCGAAGACCAGATCGCTGGAGGTGGTAGCATCCACAGCTCTTCTTTTCCTTAGAGGCAAAGCTTAAAGAAAAAAAAGCTCTCCTGTGCTCTGTTCAACTGGATTAACTAGTTTCCTGTATGTGGGAGACTTAAGTCCATATCCCTGCCTATGCAGGACTTAGGATGAAAGAATAAAATGACAAACTTGGAAACCTGTAAGCAACGTGACACTGAACTTTTAACCTTCCCATACACAAATTAAGTCAGCTACTCTGCCTCATAGTGTCAAATTTGTGCAAAAAGTGACATGTACAGGACACAATATGAAAGAAGTGCAAAAAAAAATGTACATTCAGTTGCAGCAGGGACTCAAAGCATTGCTCATGTGGTCATTCCTTGAAGAAGAGTTCACAGAACTTTCACATCACTTTTAACATTATTTCAGCTTTACAATCAAAAGTCTGAACTCCTCCATGACTCACTGAGTATATTCCACCAGTGGGACATGCTTTGGTTGCTATCATTGAAAACTCAAAACCTCAGCGACTTAAGACAGCAGGCTGCACATTATTTAAATGAAGCTCTAACAGGAGCTTTCACATTGCCAGACTTCATGCAAAAGCAGTCCTTTGGCCACACAGATGCATCATTTTGCATCTCTGCAACACTGGCTTCAGCTTCAACCTGCCCGAAGTGGGTAATTCTTCTTTCCTATGAATCTGAATGCTGCTTTTTAAATACAGAGGACTGTGCTGTGCATGGTGTAAGCACCACAGAAGCAGACACCCTGTGCTATCAGGATACAGACTGGTTAAAACGTAAACATCCCCATTTGGCTGAGGAACCCTGGGTCCCTGGAAGGCGACTCACAGCTTGTGTAGAGAGCATTTCATTAATGCTGTGATCATACTGCTCAGCCAGGATAGCCAGCTTCCGGGTCTGCTCCTCCTTGAGCCGTTTGAGGACAGCTTTATGTTCACTCTTTGGCGTGGTCTCCAGCAGATGGTTTCTCAGTGCTTTGTACTGTCTGGTTTGGATCTTGCATGTATCCTGAAACTGCTTCTTTATCTGTAGTTCTTTTGACTGGAAAGATGGAGGGGACACAAACAAAAAGAAAAACAGCACATTTCAAATGGGAGAAATATCCATTCAAATGGATATTTAGGATTACATTAAGGATATGAGTTCAAGAATCCACAAACATATATTAACATC
Organism: Rhea pennata; assembly: GCF_028389875.1. Classification (NCBI taxonomy): domain Eukaryota; kingdom Metazoa; phylum Chordata; class Aves; order Rheiformes; family Rheidae; genus Rhea; species Rhea pennata. The sequence continues at coordinate 5,326,452 of NC_084682.1, forward strand.
TACAGTGCAAGGAGGGAAGCAAAATGCACAAGAGGCAATGACTACTGCTGCAGCTGCTTTGACACTGCTACTGTGCAAAACAATTACCATACAGACACTTTTATAACAAAGCTCCAGCCTAAATACAGCTGTCTCTACACAAAGAGCCTCACATTTGTCACTGGACAGGATCCAGTCCTGGGAGTTGCTTTTCAAGAAAAGTTCTTGAGGGATAGGACTAATATTTATTAACACTGAAAGCCATACTCACACATGTTTGTGTTTGTATGGCACATACGTATGATGAGCACTTAATGTAAAAGAAGCAGATCTGGTGCATGGAAGGGACAGGGAAAAATGGCAACACTTTTTCCATTAAGGTGTTCACAAATGAAAGATGTATTCTAACCCTCCGATATTAACAGTTTGATTTTCATAAGGATACTCAAAAACGGCTTGGAAAGATTAGACATCTGAAGAGGTGCACTACAGGCAACACTAGCAGCATGCTAGCCTAGCAAACAAAATTCCCCAGTCCCAGAGGAGGCTTACTGGAGACTGATTTTTCCCTTTGTATTTGCTAGCATCTCTGTATTGTTTAGGGACACAATTTTGTGACTGCACACAGAACTGAAATGTTAATCCTTATACCTGGAGTTGCCATCAACTTTGCTGTAACCTCAGATAATTTAATTCTTTCTTCTACCTATATTACCTGCCATCAGAGCAGCTTTAAGATCTACAAAGTGTTTTAAGATCCTGAAAAGAAAGCTTCTCTAGAGCTTCCTGCACTTTTCCGCTTGAGGACTGGCTGGGATACTTCTAACTAAGCAAAATCTAGAAGTGATGAGTGATGGTAGTTAACTGATGGACAGTTAAGGTCTCCATGGGAAAGAAGGAGGAAAAGTCAAAAACCAGAGCAAGGTACATCAGCACAGCCAGCACACAGTCTGGGCCATTTATACTGTCAACCACCATGGTCAAATCCTGAAGTGCTAGGGACAGGCAACAAGTGTAGGAACAGATTCCTGTTCCTTGAATAGCTTGAAAGAACTCTGGGTTCTGAACCAGCAAAGCAGATATGTGCATGTCTCCCGTCAGCTCCTCCACTGAGTGCTCCTGGCACTAACTCAAGGCTCAGCAGGGTGGGTGATAAGCACAGCACTTGCAGCTACCTATAAAGATTGAGAGGGATAAGACAATATATCCAGCCCAATTTAGATGCCGACATGCTTTGTTGCATAAACCAACAGTTTGTCTTTGCTAAACTGACGCAGAAAATCCAACAGAGGAATGAAAACCATCATGGAGAGGAAGACATCACTTTTACCCTTTCTAAATTCACAGGAAGTTATTTTCCTCCAGGAAACTTTTAAGGTTGTTTCTCCCTGCTCTTAAGGGAAATGTCTGCAGGTTACATACTTGCATCAAGGATCTGATCATATCAAAACACTAACAATCTATTTTGTCCTCACTTTCTGTGAAGTTTCACTTGGACACCAGATCTCTGTTTACAGTCTTCCAACCCAAAGCTTTTAACAACAGGAAACGGAAGGGAGGGGTAAGGTTTCCAGTCAGACTTCTGACAAGATCATTTTGACCTAGCATTGTGAAATACCAGCAAGAGGGTATTTGCATCACAATTAAAACACTCATAATAATAACAGAGCAGTTTTCACTGAAGGGTGAATTCTAGTCATCATTCCTTCCAGTGCAGTAATAATTGCAACAGACACTGACCATTAAAAACTGCTTGCAGGACAAAGGACTGCACTAAAAAAAAGGAAAAGCCTGAAACCTGTGTCCTCTAAGGAAAATGCTGCTGGAGAGAGAAACCAAGCAGACAGTCAAATTATCTAGCCAAATGAGAGTACTTGCCTGCATTAGTCAGAAGCAAGAGAAAGAGTTAATACCAGGGAACAGCCTCAATAAATAGGGGATTGTACTACAAACTGAGCGATCATCCAGCAGGCTGCGTTATTAGCACTGTGTGTACGCAGAGGTGCTAGATTGGCAGCTCAAGCCCGAAATCCTTCACTAATCGCAGAACAGCCACGCAAGGTGAAGTTCAAGCTTTCCATGCTCCTCACCAAAATGCTCCAGCCCTGTCCCCCACTGGAAAGGGGAAAGGGACTGAATAGTCTGCAAAGGTGAGAGGGGAGTGAAGACTTTACAGCCCATGCAGACCTCTGATTTCACTATCCGTGCTGCCAGCAAGGGAATGAATATGGACATGCTGCCCGCTCATGTTTACATCGCATCACCTTGGGGAGGCGGAACTCATTCATGCTAATCTCGGAAGGATCAACCTAATGCAGCTGCTTCAGTTTTATTCAGCTCAGAGCGCAGCGTAGCTTCTTTGTGAAGTCACCAGCTATTTTTACAATATATCCCTGCAGATTCTCAACAGTGATCAGATGGAAAAACAAGCTAGGTTTTTCGCTGTTCAGTATTATTCTAATATTGACTAACTACACATTTTACTCTTGCTGAGATTCTATTTTCGGTTGGTTACTTTCCAGTCATCTCTGTAAGAAGAAAACTTGCAAGTGGTGAAAACTAAGTCAGATGGAAACACCATAAAGCAGGAAAATCTAGAACAATAGAGAAACCCCACGCTCAGGATGCCATACGCTCATTTTGTTACTGGCACAGCTGAGCACTGGGTGGAGAGAAGTCGTCTGCCTCCTCAAAGGAAACGTACCAGGCAGCTATGTGAAAGGCCTTATACTCCACTCTTACACACTCCAGAATAAACCACTGGACTTCTTTTGATAAAATGATGCCTTACAATGAAAACACTAAGAGCCTCAATTACAGAGGCCCTATAGTTCTGGTCAGCCACCACAGTGGTAAGGGCGGTGTGAGAAACCCATGGGAACACAACACAGCAAAGGCCAGTGTTGGTATCTTCCTCTTCCTGAGGCTGTCCCAATTGGCTGGCATCTCTCTCCCCACATTCGCTGGTATATCACATTAATACAAAAAGTAACGAGGTGCGCTAGTCAAGACAGGTAGTGCATTTCACTTTGATGCATGCAGCAAAACAAAGCCTTAAAACAACAACAAAAAAAACCCACTACACCCACACAAACCCAAAACACACACACACAAAACTGCTTCTTTATAGAAAGATAGATTATCTTCCCACGTGTAAGGGGAGAAGAGGATCAGAAAACAGTGTAGAAGGAAGAGGGAAAAGATGGAAAAGGGCACTGCAAGGATTAAATGTATTTTAAAGTAACACAAAAAGGAGGCCACATTGCTGTGAACAGTATGCTTTTCAAATAAAATGAGGGAATAGTGTTAGAGCCTGCCCTGCCTGTATTACACTGCACCCCAATCACCATTGCTACAGGTCACACGTATGGTGCTTGTAGGGCTGCCATTACACATCTTGACAACATCACTTCTAAAAAACCATATTAATTACAGAATTCAATATCTCTTCAAATTAGAGAGCTTCAAAATACCTTGGATCCACATGCACTGCAAATAAGAGCTCAGCTGCAGCCTGGTCTCATGCTGCACCATGTGCACAAGCTCTCACACACTGAACTGCAATGTATCACGTTCCCACTACCACCAGCAGCATCCTGCTCCTGCAGCTTGCTCCCAGTGCTCCTGCATTACATAATACCTTCAGGCTCTTGGGCTGCTGCCGGACCTCCATGACGTGCTTACGCCGCAGCTCCCGCTCTCGGCGCTTGTTGTATTCCAGCTGGTTGGTGAGCTCAGTCTGGTGCTGGAGTCGGATCAGCTCACAGCGCATCTTCTGGATGGTACTGAGATGGCGGAACTCCAGCTCCTGCATGGACTCGTGCTGACGCAGCAGCATGGCATGCTCCAAGTCCTTCTGTGTCTGCCTTTTGTTTAACTCCTAACAGAAGGACAGAGGGAATTATTAGATCCTTCGCTTACTTGGATTTGCATTCATGATGTGACACTTCACTTGGTCCAGAAGGCATTTCCCCTCTTTCCAAGGTATTTGAGGACAGAGTACAGTTTCTGTATCCTATCACTTCACTTTTCTTCTTCCTACCCTGGATGTTCACCAGGATTCACAGGAAGTATTTTCTGGAAAGGACAGTAAGTGTTTTTTCTATTGACTCTTTAGATCTAACAGTTCTCTCAAAATAGAGCACTAAACTGAATATTCGATTCTGAACAATCCCTTAAATGTCATGTTGATTCCCATCACAAGTTGTGAAAAGTATCAACCCATTATTTTACCAGAAAAATTCTGATATGGCGATTAATATTGAAGGTGCTCTGTAAGGCACATTTCAGACTGCAGATAGTTCCTGGGTCTCATCTCTATCTATTCTCTTACCTCCCGAACCAGGTCCTGCTCCAGATTATGGCGGCCAAGGAGCATCCGTCTCTTAAAGCGGCGACACTCCAGCTCCAAGTACTGTCTCTGACGCCTCAGTAAGTTGGCTTCTTCTTCTGCCTGGAAATGCTGGATATTCTCCTTCTGCTTGGAGAGCCACTCCTGCTTCTCCTTCTTTGGAGTGCTCTGGTTTTCATTCAGCTCCTGATAACAGCAAAGTAATTAATTGTGGAATAATCGCATTAAGCCCCTTGGCACTGACCAACTGGACAGACCTGCCTAATAAACCACATTTCAGGCACCTTGTCTTCTCAGAGCCACTACCATCAAAGCCTTTGCAAAATGCATCATATCACATATCTAAGGGAACAGTAGGAGACAACTTGGACTGCAGTAAATTTAACTGCAACTTTTTTTGCATTTATCATTTTAACTACTCAAATTGCTGGTTCATGTTCACAGTTTCCAGGCACATATAAAAGCCCAAAACTTAAAAAATATGATTTGAAGCATAAAGGCACAGTAAGATTCAGTCACATTGCCTAACAGATATTTTGACAGGCACCTAGGGAGTTGAAAGGAAGCAGAAAGTTTTGTCATCCTATCTCATTCACAAACATCTTCATATAGAACTCCAGGCCCATAAGTACGTCAGAAAATTATTATACGTCTTGCTTGATCAAAACACATATATTCTTTACAAGCAACTCACTGAGGCAGGCCCATTCCCTGAGGTTCCATCACTTACAAAAACTATATAAAGAAGTTCACAGGTGAAACTTAAGGCCACGTTTTCCACATTAGTATTAAATTTAATATAGAGCTTGAAATATCTTTAATAAAATAATTTGCTTGCTTGAATTTCATACTAGAGAATTCCGTGCAACAATTAGACTTGTCGCGATACAATTCAGCTCAAGAATGAGATAGAACTGTATTTCATCAAGGGGGTCGATCTACTGTGTGTCCTGGTGTGCTGTGATGTATTGCCTGTCTAGAAAAAGATTCCGAATTATTATAAAGAGCCCACACTGCTACACTTTTGCTGTTAGACCTCTCAGCTTTGCTGTCGTTCAGCCTTTTATCTCCCTTATGTCTATGTTTGGGAATATTTCCCATTGGATTTCATTGCTGCAGGTTCCAAAGTTGCATCACACAAGTTGATGACTGAACAGTAAATAGTTCTTTCAAAAACATTATTTATAATGCCTATAATTTCAGCCGTTCTTTACAAGGAACCAGGAAGTTTGAGTCTACAGTTCCTTCTGCATTTCATAACGGTCATTCACTAAAATATAGTGATTATTAAACTATTAGACAGTTTTCTCCATTAACTACTGTTTTACAGATATTTTTCTTAAACAACAACAACAAATCAACAAAAGAACTCCACACAACATCCTACAGGTCACCTTTACTGCTCTATTTTCTTGCTGCCACACAGACATAATTCAAACGATGAGAAACTTCACTAATTGCTGCACTGCATGGTCAATATTGCAGCTACAAGATAGGAAGATAGGAGAGAAATGCTCATTACCTTTCTTAAGCTATTTTCATTCCTTAGGATTGCTAAATGTGCATGCTTCTGACTAAAACATAATACTGAACACAAGACAAATATATACATGCCAGCATTAGGATAAATCCTCTTATTCTGAGGTCAGAGATATGAAACAAATAAAGTACATAACAGGACTCTGCTCAATGCAGAACTTGCTGAAACCATTAAGTTTTCTTGCCTGAAGTGACACTCTTATTTCTGAATGTTCACTGCTCTTATACTGCATTTTACACTCCACTATTGGTTCACAGTTCTCACTGCAGATGAGTTACCTCTTTCAGCTGCTCTTTACGGAGCTTATATTCTCTCTTCTGGGATTCCAGGAAACTATTCAGTTCTTTTTTCTGTTGGGCCTGAATATGCTGTTGAAACTTCTTTTCTTCATTGGCCATCACTTTAGCCTACAGCAAGTCCAGAAGTAAATCAGTCTGAGGCCTGATTGATTACAACCCATCTTCTATTTCAGTCTCAATACCCAGAACTCATGGTACAGTCACCATGATACTCACCATGACTCTGAAAAAGAGCAAGTCTCAGGAGCTTGCCTTCACCCTCTTTTCATTTCCATCCCCCCCACATAATCACACCCAGGAGGAATCCTTTTTCAGTGCTTCATTTTCTCAACCCTAATGTTCAGCTATTCTTACCAAAATCAACTCCTTATGACAAGCTCTATGTTTAGCCTTCCACCAAGCCACGCAAGATACACATATCAACAAGAATGATCTCTGCAGACAATACCACTTCATTATCAATTATTTAAAAGCACGAAAAAAAAACCATATCCATAAGCAACTGAAGGGTGAAAGTTCTAAGCACAACCAGCACATTTCTGTGCAAGCCAATCTGCTTCCATAACTCTCTCAGCAGTCAAATATTGACAGCGTATATGTACAAAAGGAGAAAAAAAAAAGGAAAGAAAAAGGAAAATCCTTAGAGTATTATTTTTTCTGGGGTCAGTATACTAACATTTAGTATAATGCACTGTGATGAAGGACATACCTTTCCTCTAGTTACATAAACCCCTTAGTGTAAGGAGGTGATGTATAAGCCTTTTTCTAATTAGCAATTTGCTTGGCTCCTGAAAACAGACACGTAAGAGACTACAATGTCATCTCTTCGTCAGTGAGGGGAAGTGGACAATTCAATGTAATTAACAAACAGAGGCCAATCTGCTAAACTGTAATCTCATACCTCTTTTTCCATGGCTGCTTGGTGCTTTTTAATTAGCTTTTCCATTTCTGCAGCAAAATTGTTACGCTGTGTTTCAAGATCTTTGTCCAACCTGAGGCGGTGCTCATCCATTTCTGCCTTTAGTTTATTTTCTAATGCCATCAGTTGCTTCTGGTGTTGCCGTCTCATGCGTTTATAGCCAGACATCTGCTCTCGGAGTTCAGAGTCTTGCTCATGTTCCTGCATTTGCCTTGTCACCTAGGAAGACAACCACAGCAGGACAAAATCAGTTAATGCTTCTTAATCTGCTTTTCAGCAGCCTTCAAACCACACAAGAAAACTACTTGTGAAATAAATATGATTTTGCTGTAAAGGAAAGCACATGTCCTAATGACGGCAGACCAGATTAAAAACTGAAATCTGTGGCAGCAGAGAAGACACTCAATGGGCTCCAGCAGAAAACTGGAGGACTGTTATAAAGCTGTTACTTTTCTTGCTGTTACTTAATGTCTTTTCTAGCACACTGCAATATGAATATGTACATATACATACATACACACACACACCCACATAATATACACATGAAAATAAAACACAACTACTTATTATAAACTGTTCCCTGCATTTTACCACGCATACTGGTTTTGAAAATATCTAATACATAGAAATCATATTTGCCCAGATGTCACATTTAAGCATTTATTAAAGTATTTCAGTGATAATGTGATACAAGGATATGAGGATAGCTCAATTTTGATGAAACTCTAAAAGCTGCACAGGGTTTCATAGCTCCATGTAAAAAAAGTCTCCTGTCTATATAACTTCCTCCAAAGAAAAGTCTTAACATACCAGTGATGCTGTGCGTATAGTAGCAAAGTGCTCCCGGTTGCGATAATGAGACTTGTGGCGAGACACTTGGGGAGGAGACTGGGGTTCTGATGCCCTTGTTCGAGGATCTGATTCTTCTCTGTAGTTTTCTTCCTCCTTATGAGGAAATATTAACAAGAGAGTGAATAAAAAGAATCAGTTGGTCTGTTTCAAAAGACATAAAACCAAAAGGAAGCAAAATCATTTTACATTCATCACTAAGTTGGCCAAAAGAATTTACTGTAAGAGCTACACTATGCTATCTCTGATGTTGGGAATTTCATTGTGCAATTTTATTACTACAATAAAAATTATTAGTTACCACTGTAAGTAAAAGAAAAAAAAAGAAATGAAAAACTGAAAAGTGAGAAAAAATAGTTTACTTAAACAAAACATAAAAAGTATGAAGTAAATTACATCAAGTTAGAAAGACAAAAAACATTTCTGTAACCCTGGAAGACAGAGGATGATTTTCATTACACTCACTGCATAAATACTTCAAAGCAAATTTTAAAATATGTCATAGTGTATTCCACACTCTTATTTTGAGTTTGTCATTCATCACAAAGCAATCAGTAGTTAGATATGATACACTAATTAACTCCCTGAGGAAATACCTGCATCTTTGTTGCATATCTAGGCAAAGAACAAGACGTTTTAACCACACCTATCATTACCTAGGGAAACATTACTAGTTTGAGAAAACATATCACAACCCCTCCACAGCAAAAACATCACAGTTCAGACAGACACACTGCAGGTGAGCCTTCATCATGTGCACATAAAGCAAGGAAGTGGTTTCACAGCATTGTCATGCCTGAAGTGCTGCATTTTTTTTCTACTCATCTTTCTTCATTAATCAAATATTCAACTCAAGTGCTAGGAAGCTGGGTCAGGTTTTACCTACTGCTGTGGGTCTAATGCTTAAGAATCCACTAGTAAGGAGGTAGAAAGTAGTAACTCTCACACCTTTTGTCCCATGAAACAGTGTTCTGTACATTAAGCGTATCCGCTAAATAAACTTGCCATTCCAAGCCCTCATGAAGTAGCAAACTGGTTTTGAAACAATTCAATTAGTAAAATAGTTGTTACCAAATCAATAGAAATAAATGACAGTAACTAAGTACAAAGCCATTTGCACCAACCAAACCCACTCATGCTTCACATCTTTAAAGTCATTCAGCCAAAAAACTCACTGCTCACCGGCTTTAAATGAATGACAGAGCTATTTGACATCACGGTGTGGTCTCCCTCCATCATATCCAGCTCACTCTTATCATCTGAGGCATCTGGAAGACTGTTAACACTACTGCTTTGGCTACTGGCACTGATAGACATACTGGGAATGGACTGATTACTTCCGACACTATTCACCGTTCCTGTCCTGCCAACACCATGATCTTGTTCCTAGGAGAAAGGAATTACACTTTTAAATAACAAATCCACCACAGTTATATCTACGGACATTACCAATGATATGTTTGTTCTACTCTTTTATATGGGTATCTACCTGCCATGTCACAGTAACTCCCACCCTCCAGGCATTGCCATGAAACATTTATCTTGTGGGATGCTGGGGTTGGAAAGAATCAACCTTGTCAAGATTAACTGGCTGATGTCAGCTTCTTTTCCACATTGAGCCTGTTAACAAGTTGAACTCTGTCATGAATCAGCAACAGCGTGTCACCAGAAACTGCTCTGACACCAGCATCATCTAAGCAAGCATTCTGCCGGCACCCTGCGCTTTGCACAGTTCCCTTCTGCACATGACAGAACTGGACTGTATGTCTGCAGTTCAGAATGCCTCAACTTCTGTGTGGCGTCTGGAGCATACTATCTCAAGAAGAAGAAGAAAGAAGAAAAAAAAACCCACAAGTGGACAGCCTCTTTCCCCCACTCCCAGGTCTTAGACTCAGAAGAAAATATTCCTGAGACAAACTAGAAGACTGCCAGGGGCCTTGCATACATGGCCAAAATGGGGCTAACTAACTAGAGTTGCTGAAAGACTCTGCATAAAGTCTTATGCATACACAAAGGTAAGATTTACGCCCCTAAACTCTAACTGTTCAAACACAGACACATGGCACAGCTTCTTGCCAGCACTAGGCATCTACCCTGCTTGTCCTTGTTTGTGCCTTGCACTAGCTTTATTCCAAGCACAGACAAGAAAATAGTTTACGATCAGGTGTGTAAACAGCCTCCATTCATTTTAGCAAGACTTTTTTCCATTTTTAGCAAGATCTGAGTTATGGTCATTTAAATAACAGCATCATTCTTTAGCTCAGTAATGAAATCACAAGTTTCTCTCACCTCCTCCTCCTCCTGTGCTTCAACCGCAGGGCCATTGTGCGCCTCCTGGAAGAGGAGCTTCTTCATTTTACGATACTGCAGATTGTCCAGTTCTCTCACTGCATCCTTTGTTCTCTGAATCAAGTCTATTAACACTGTTTCGGGCCGCTCCCGAAGAACAAACATGTGCTGTAGAACACAAATAGGTGAGTGATATCTCACACCTCCAGTGCACATACTTCGGAGGATATAATTACAAACTCTAGTTGGATTTGTTAGCCCTCTTTCCTGGATAGGAGGAAGAGATCTTCACAGCCTATTTGGTACCATTTTTATACTTCATGATCCAGATAGCTATTAGAATGATTGTTTTCTGATCTCTGATGGGAAACACCTACTAAAAATGAAGATGTAAAAAACCAAACATGGTATTTCAAATACTATGAAAACAAAGGCTCAAATTAAAGTTACACTTCTTTGAGTTGGAGTATTTAGAGAAATTATCCAGTTGTGGCCCAGTGTGGGTGGAGTAACAAATAATATGCACATTCTAAAGCTTTAAGATTGGTCCCCTCTCAGTGCTCAGCATCTCTAACCAAATATTAGTATCTCATCAGCTAACTCTCACTATAAAAACCTTTTCCTAGTTTAAAAGGTCTAAAAATCAAATATTCAGTATACAGCTCTGAGTCATAAAATGGGCTGTGGACCTTTGCTCTTGGTCTTAGAATGATTAGCCTGTATTATGCTCCTTTTTGGAGATAATCACTGTGTTTCATTGCAAAGGTAGCTACATTTTGCCAGTAGGTAAAATGTGTCTTGCCTATGTATACTAGAAGCAGTTTTTGCAGTCTCCAGATTAAATGTGCTGTGCATGAGTCATTATTACCATCACTAGTTTCATTTTGTTCCTTTGGAGGACCATATTGTCATTTCTAACACAGTTTCCTACCTGACCCTGTAAAGTGAAATGCAGCTGTTTAAGACGTGATATGAAGGGAATATATTCACAAATATATCACTTAATTTCTATCAATGTTCTTTCCAATAGTAGTGCAATGCTCAAAACCAGCCTATACAATTCTGAAACGGCAGGACTACACATCTGCACCAAAACCTTTAGTTGGTAATTGCACTGACTTTCTAAATACACAATTTTAAGAGAGGCAAAATTCCTCACAACCATTCAATCCTAAAAAACATGCAAAAATGTGATCATTAAACCTTTGTGAATAGCATCCACTCGCTAGTAGTGCTAAATTTGGGAATACCATTGTTTAGTAGAAAAATGGCCAGCAGAAAATCTCCCCAAATAATGTCAAATGAACTGTAAAGAGAATGACAAGTTAACAAAATTCTGAATGCCACTTGATATCACAAAGGAAATTCACCGAAGTCACGCTTAAAACAAAGCTGTAACATCTAAGTTTCATATGAGTTGCATTCACTTAGGAACATGTCATCTTCTTGCAAGCATCTAATATATTTGCTTTGTTTCCAGATTAGAGCAAAGAAATTCAACTATCTGCAGCACACAGGAGCACAAATGAAGAAAGAAAAGCTAAGAAATAAAGCAGAAGAAAATCTGCCAATGACTTTTGGCTTATTCATGTCAAGAAAAGGAACGTGGGGAGGAAAAATAGCTTTTCTCTGTTCCCTTTCCCCCCAGGGATACTATTAAAAGAGTAGATTTCAGTTCTACGTGTAAAGTACACAGGTGATGGGAGAGGATAAAAAGCCTGCAGGGGTATATATAGCATAGAATAAAGAGGGAAGTAAAGAAAGGTATTTGTTAACTAATGCATGGCAGCTTTGTCAGGATTAATTATAGTCACTGGAAGGAGAGATTGAGCTTAAGAAACTGAAACTCTCTACAAGCTGATGGTCACCTAGCCTGACTTGATGGGATGTTCTTTTATGCAGAGAACACGGCTGGCTTCGTGAGTCACCTAGAGCTTGAGACACTGCAAAGGGGCAGTAAAGTTAGGACAGCCAACTCATTACAGTCCATAGCGTCCATAAGTTCTCAGTTCAGAAGTATCAGGGATAACAGGCAGAACATTGTTAACCATAACCCAGTATTGTAGATGAGACAGGAAGAAAATTGCAGGGCATGTCCCTTTTTTAATACCACGTTGAGAACAGAAAGGACAAGCAAGCCAACCTTCAGAAGCTCCTCTGATGTAGGCCTGTCTTGAGGAATTTTCTGGAGGCAAGAATCTACGAAGTTTCGAAAATAATCAGACCTGTGGCAAGGACAGGAAAAGAATCCATCTGAATTAACTCCCCAATTTAATTTTAAAAGCTCAGTCAGGAACCAAGACATTCACATCTGTGTGCTGCTAGCAGAAAGAGTAAGGAGAAAATACATATACCCAATACTTCACACTACAGCTTCTGACACCCTTACACATACCAAAACCCACAGGTACTAGCAGGTGGCTTCCTTTAACCTCAGCTTCCAGACAAAGTGATTATTAAGAATGTAAAAATATGGGGAAATTTAAGAGGAAAAAAAAAAAAAAAGAGTTCTGTATAAAGACATACACACCCATATATTTCAGTGCTAAGATCAACATTGTCAAATTCAGTATTGCACAAATACTGCTCAAGGCCTAATCAGAGCTTCTAGCCTGTTCTGATCTCTTTGTGCAGGTGTGTTTCATCCTCAAAACTGCATAAACATACAATTCCTGAAATACTTTTGGCCTCTTAGACAAAACTTCCATACTATTGTACAATCTGTCAGAAGTAAGACTTAAGGCCACAATTTGTTCAGGAAAAACATCTGTCCCTCTGTAAGTGAAAATTCTGTATTCTGCCCTTTCTTTCTCAGAACATAGGCTTTCAGAAGGGCATGATTATACCCTAAACATGGCAGTAGGTCAGTTGAACATGTTTTATTTCCACCCCTCCCCATCTTCCCCTCTTCCCCACACAATCTGAAGCACTGCTACTGCATTTATCAGTAAATTAAATTCTTGCATTTTTTAATCACAAAAATGCATTAAATGAGTTAAACGTTTGGTCAAGCACCACGGTGTGAAATAGCCTAACCAGAATATTTCAAAAGGAGAGAAAAAAAAAACCTTAAGAATATGGCAGAATGTACTACATTAGAGACCTAGGACTATGGCTCAGAAAAACATAATTTGGAATTTGGTTAATTTTCATATTAGTTTACTGCATTTGCCATTTCTAAAGACATTGCTCAACGCTGGGAGGCACAAAGTGTTACTACTATGCTTTATGCTTCTGAAGTTTATGCAGGAAAAATTTGCCACACATAAGCAACGTCTTCATCTTGCAAGCAATACTCTCCCTCCCCACCCCCCCCAAAAAAATATAGGTATTGACAGTGTGGCTTGTGATTAAAAAAAACAATAAAAAAACCCCCACCATTTTGGCTAGCCTCTGAGCTTCAAAAGTTTACTGACTCATGAACTGAACTTATTACAGCATCTTATGTTTTTTCAAGAACTTTGTCCTATTTCTATTATCTTCTTGAGTCTAAAATGCTTATTTAGTAAATGGTCAATTTTGTATGTAAAATGTACAGTGAACCTAATAAAGGACTTCCAGCTCACATCTTCCCAATAGGAATCCAGCCATTTCAGGAACTCAGCATGACAAAGCACTCCATTTATAGCAATTCCCTACAACATTCCTCCCTCAGTAATACTCACCATTCATTAGACTGTAGTGTAGGGGATTCATTCTGCGCTATGTGATATAAGGCACTCATTGCGTTCATATTAAACAAAGGAGGCTTCCTTTCCGCTACACACAAAAGAAAATAATTTTTATATAGGGAGATAGTCTCATGCTTTTTATTTTATTTTTTTTTAATTTACATCCCTTTAAAAAGAAATCACATCAGCAGAATCACTATTGCCTGAACATGGAGCCCCAAACCAACCCTACCCTGCAATCAGATAGATATGTTGGCATATGTCCTATACCATCAGTTTCTCCACTGCAGAAGATGAAAGCACTTTGAAGATCAAATGTCCTGTCCTCTCAAGCTTTTAAATTATGTGGTTTATCATAGTTGAGTTCTCTGACTCATTTTAATGTACTAAAATAGGAGTAAGTTAACAGTAAGTTCTATACTCAGTGCTTAGCCACTAAGTGTTCTTGGTTTGCTTTTGTCCCCTTTTCTTTCTTACTTTTTTTTTTTTTTTTTTTTTGAAAAACCAACACTCTACAGTTGCTTATAAATTAACAAATATTAAATTCTAGTAAGACAGCAGTGCTAAAACAAAAGCTGGTTAGAACAGCCACCAAATCACACTTAACTGACTAAGCACACAGGCAGGAAGTCAGGAACAGGCTAACTCTTTATACTATTTTGAGAGTTGCATTCTCTTTGGCTCTTCTCTCTTTCAAGCTTGTGTTACTCTTATAGACTGACACAGCATGAAAGCTTAATGAGGAAGGAGATGATCTCACTGTAACAACAGAATAGAAGCTTCATCAGAATGTTTATAGGGTAAACCTTTAAAGCGCAGCTTCACTATAAACATTCCAGAGAAACTGGTCAAGCCATAAGGACGTTCTTACACCAGTGAAAATGCAACAGACAACTTTCCTTCCTGAAAAAAACAAAACAAAACAAGGCTTTCACTGTGCTTCTCAATTTTGAATCTAATACTATCATTGTGACAAATGCAAACTCAGGCTTGCTTCTATCAAATATTTTACAGTAACCTGAGTATCAGAGATCATACTTAACTCATCAAGATTATAGAAGGGATTAAGCCCTACAAATTCCTCAGAACTGGCAAACTGAGGAGTTAAACCATTCCTGAAATGTAGCAGTTTACTTTCTCTAATTTGTCCGATAGCCATTTGTGTCTACCGAGGAATGGACCGATTATCCATTAAACTATTACAAATACCTGTTCTTCCTATCTTTGTTCTCTTAACTCACCTGAATAAAATGTAAAATCTTCACAAAACACTGAAACCGAGCCTTCGACAAGGGTCATTTATAAGACTAAGTAATAGCTTGAGAAGATTATATTAGACACTTCATTTCTCTGTCTTCCATGTTTATTCAAACCAACCCAAATTAGATAACCGCACAGATCCAGCTTATAATGCTCTACTGTCTTGACCCAGTCTCACCTCCCACCAAGCTAAAAGCCATCCACAAAGCCGAATGCTTCATATTGCAAAAATGCAGCATGCAGTAAGGCGCCCGGGGGTGTGGTCGCCATGAGCTAACTGCATTCCTGGAGCAGAGCATCCAGCCAAATCGCCCTAGTCCACTCAGAGCAGGATTCTGTCATGACAGTCACACCCCTTAAACTTGCTTTATATTGGCAACAAAAAAATCACTGCTCTGAAGAAAGAATCTATTTCACGTCCTGGAAGAAAATGAAGTTGACAGTTTGGAATGCCAGACAGCATTTTTAGCTAAACTGTGCAGTTCACATGGATTAGCGTGTTCTCAAGAGCTCGCTCTGCCCAGCCAGACTGCTCCTCGACCAAGGTTGTTTTAGAGTACAAGCAATAAGATCTGACAAGGATGGCAGGACAGCCTCAGGTACGACGAGCAATAGCAAACCTCACCATCCCGAGAAGAACTTACAGCTAAGTGATTCTAGAGGGTTGAGTCTGGACTGAAAAGTAAATCTAAGTATTGTGTTGTGCTTTACTGAGTGTATTTGTGACAGCAGAGTCATTCCCTCCCCACCACAACCCCTTTAGTTTAGGGGTTAACACCTCAAAAACTGGATCATTCCAAATTTTTAAGAGATTTTTCCAGACAAATGTAATAAAAAGGGACAACATACACTGAATATAACTATGAAGATGTCCACTTACCCCAAACTTCATTGTGGTAGAAGTCTTCAGTATATCTTAAATTTTCATGCAAACAGTATCACCACCTCTAAATATATTTTCACATTGGTAGTTTTAATAGTTAATTTCTAAGGCTGTTCAACAAGTTTTTCAGTTCAAAAGTTAACTACCTCTCCCACAGAATGTGAACACTTTTAGCAGTGTAATTTGGCTTTTTTTTTTTTTTCTTTTGCCGTCTGTACAAATCTTTTGCTTTGGGTAATGAAAACACCAATTCAGTTAACATCAAACTAGAGACTCAGTCTTGAATTCTGAGGAGCACATTTAGCTCCTTTCTCTAAAATTAAAGTCCCAAAGAAAATAGACAGGGAAGGAAGTATGGATAATCGTCTGAATTACAGCGTAGAGTAAGTTCCATATATTAAATAACTCAATCTTATAATTTTTTAAAAATAATTTTTCAAAGAAAATAACTTACCTAACTCAATACAGGTAATTCCAAGAGACCAAACATCTACTTTGCCATCATATTGCCCTTCATCCATGGCTAAAATTACTTCTGGGGCCATCCTAAAATAGGAAATAAATGTTCGTAAAATTCTGTGCATTGGAACATACTATCACCACCAGTATTAAAATGAATTTCACTATTTTCATCTACCATAAACAAATCATTCCCCAAGATATCAAGCATGAACACAGGTTACTGGGAACAAAGACCAGTTCTTATATGGATAACCATTAAAATGTCACACAGCTGGGCACCCGCACTAGTACAAGCCTATAAAGAGGCTGTACAATGTTTTCTTGTGCTTTGCCCAGTTCTCAGTTTATGAGTGTTACCACCTTCTGGCCCTCCCACATTTCCAAACGTTTAGCTGGCTGGCAACTCTGGTGAAATAATTATAGCATGCAGTTGTGTAAACACCACAGATTAGGTGCAAGAGATCAAAAGCATACAAGGGATCTGCAAAGGGTTTTGTTCAATGAACCTGGCCTTTCCTATGAAAGAAAAAACACTTCAGTTATTTCAACATCAGATGCGGTGAGAACATAAGAATTGCTAAAACCACTGGGGGGAGCGTCTAAAATATATTATAGACAATTAAATCCCACCTCTGTATCACTTAAAGTCAGAGTAAGTAGAACAGCAAGATATTTTTATTATTTTTGTGAACTGTAAATACATGGAACCACTTTTTTTTTTTTTTTTTTTTTTTTGAAAGGACATTTTCACACTACAACTACTGCAGTATCACAAAGCTAATTCTTCCAATAGAGCCCAAGTACATTAAATACTCAGTAAACAATTCTTTTACTTCAAAGCCAAAAATGTGCAGGACACTTTGCTTACCAATATGGCGTCCCCACAAATGAATTGGCAGGAGATGCTATGGAAGCAGATCCAAAGTCTGCAAGTTTCACCTGTCCTGGCTCTGTCAGCAGGATGTTTCCTGCCTTGATATCTCTGGTTATAGAATACAAAAGTTAGTATTATTCCTAAAAACCAAAACCTTCTACAGGATATACTATAAGACATGTCAGTATTCATATATTCAAGCTGCAGAAATACCTGCATATTATCCAAATACATAAAAATTAATCTTTGGGTTAATAGCTTAACATGGTTCTTGACCTTGGAATCTAGTTCTTAATTATCAACTTGAAACTTCAGCTACTTCTAATGGTACACCTGAATGAGCTTCAAATACAGTTCAGAAAAACCTGAACCAACTACATCCTTTATAAATGTTTTTACAGAAAGTTCTCAATCATTCAAGTCACTCATCATACTAAAACGCAGCAGGTATTTTAAATATCAGGAACATCTGCATCTCAAACCTGCTGTATCTTTCTCAATGCGTGTGTTCACTTAAAACTTCTGCTTGTTTATTTGTTTAAACATTAGCACTTTTTCCCCTTTAACAAGCAATCTTTGTACCAAAGTTGTTACAAGCTATTTAGGTAAACTGTGTACTCAGTCTGTCTTGCTATTCTCCACTTCAAGGGATGATCAGCACCACACTGTATCAAATGGGGAAAAGCTTAGCAGATTTTAAGCACTTTCACAGAAATTATGAACACCAGATATAAGAGATGTTACACAAGAAGATACCCAGCTAGCTAGTATTTTACTGTTATTATAAATTACTAATTCAGGAACATATAGACACTGCAAGAAGGGAATATTTGCTTACAAACATTAAATTTGGGATGAAGGGGATACAGTCAACAAGGTAAATTACCTGTAAGTGACACAGAAAAATCTATAACCACTTACCTATGGATCATATTGTGAGAATGCAAGTATGCTAATCCCTGGAGAGCACCGTGGGTAATTGCTGCTATTTCCACTTCTTGCAATGGCTTTTTATGAACTTAAGGAAAAAAAATATTTGAAATTCAGTATTAAAAAAAACAATGAAGTTTGAAAACATGCAGTGAGTACTGTTAACAACGCAAACACAGAGAAAATACTTAACCTTGATTTTACTAGGTCCAGCATGAGAATCAAATGTACAGTTGAAGAAGAGTTCACAGAATAGTACATATTCTATAATCACATATAATCTAACTGTAATACAGCATCTATTTATCAAAAAGAGACTACTTTGAGATTTTAAACTACATTCCTATCAGTTCTGTGATCATTCTCCCAAATACCTATTTGAGATCAACATTTAGTTTTCCATTAAAGCAGCTAAATCTCAAACCCTAGAATTTTATGACAATTCACACATGAATAAATAAATTGTAGCAATGCAGGCGACTCCCAGGCAGCTCAGCCTTTTGTCCTAAAATGCTTCCGGCGAGGAAAGGAGATGAACAACTTACTGGCCACACACAAGTATCTTCAAAGAAATTTCACTTCAAGCAGCCTGATAGAAAAGTGACCATTTAAAAAAAGACTTCATCAAACAAACCCCCAATACCACTGCAGTACTATTTTAGTCAACAGGACTACAGTTGTTAGTAAGCATTAGGATCAGCAGCAAGAGTTTTCAGAAATAAATCTTGAACTGTCAAGACAGGAGAACCTCAAACTCAAAAGAAAACAAATAGCTGACTGACAACTTGCTTTAAAAATAACATGAAACAAAGATAAACCACGCATCTAGGAAAGCTGATATTCTATAGAAAAATATTATAGCCATACGAGGTTTTGAATTAGTGGAACTGTTCACACATGAGTTCTGCCCCAAAATAAAAATCATATATTCAAGGACAACTCTATGATTCTATAACCTATTCCATATTACATTTCTGACTTTCAATCAAAGAAATGTTCATGACGTACCTTCTAGTAAGTCTGATGCTGAGCCTAAACAATATTCCATAACAAGCTGTATGGGAAGAAATCAAAATAGTTGTTAGAAAATAGCTGATAGTAAATGCATTTTTTCCAGATTTCTATAGAGGTTAAATTATCACTAGTACATACAAATCTACCTAGACTGAGTCTGCCCTGTGTCCAGCAATGAGGAAAAGGAAGGAACACTACTTCTGTCCCAAGTTAAAGTTTTACAAAAACAGATTGTCTTATAAACTCCGTATGTTTAGGTATGTAGCTCTTATACAAGAAGGAAAGGAGGAAAAAAAATTTCCAGGATACATTGTATTCATTAGGAGTAGCAAATTAATGTTTAGCAAGACAAACCTATAAACAACAACAAAATGGCACTTTGAGTGAACAGCACTCTTTTAAAAAAAATTCTGCCAGTATGACACTGTCAGTTACGATGTGCTTTTCTTTCAACTACTCAATACAAGCAAAAAAAAATCCTAACACAGATTAGCTATAATAGCATAAAAGCACTTTGGCCAGTATGGTTTACCATACCAGAGCCAAATCCTGGCAATGTCATACTGATCCCTCACACACAGACAGCTCCCACTGAAGTTAGCAGAGCCTTCCTGTGTAAGATACTAAGTAATAAAGCTTTTAAAGAAGGCAAGAGCTCATTCATAGCCAGTCACATACTGCATTACATATTTTATATGCCTGTACCTAGCAGGAATGACAAATTGCATCCAACAAGCTTATCAGAGTATTACAGGGCTATTTAAGGATTTACTTAACATTTTATTCAGTCAAATTTCAAAAAAAGGAAATTAAAACTTTGTCCTACAGATTTAATGAGGCTGATGCATGAACAATACTTACAATTTAAACTGTAATTTCAACTACATGGCTTCCTTTAGTATGCTCTACTACAACAACTTTGTCAATGAAAGGTGCTAAATCACATTTTTAGTTTGACAGGATTCTTCCTCTGCATAACCAAATGCATCTACTCATACACAAACATTTTATGCAAATCAACTCAAACCAAATTTAGTTTTGAGGTTTGCTTTTTTGTTTAAATCAGATGTATGAAGTCTGTTACAATATAACAGTCAGAAGTAAAACTTGCTACTTGCTTTTGTTACCTAAACATAAACAAATTAAATGGCAAAAGAGGTAAACAATACACAACAGGAGAGTTCAGTTACGTAGTTAAATACTAACAATTCAAAAGTTACTTTAATTAAACTTATCAATAGGGGATTCTAATCTGTTCCATTAAAATACATCTGACCACTTACTTCTAGAAAACAGTCAGTCAGCCGGTAAAGTACTGAGTCACCATTAATAAACTCAGAGGCATACCAAATATGCTGTTACATGATCTGCAAGTATCTGATAAAACTGCCGTACTTGTCTCCCAGGCTCTGTAAGTTAAACACACTCTTTTCCTTAGAGCAAGGACAGTGACTACAATTTTTTTCTGGTAATATTTGTTTTTAAATAATCAGTCTATCAAGCTAAATATACTGAAATAACAACATATCAATCACCTCACTTTGTAAAAGAAAGAGGAAATTTCCCCAAATCTTGTTTCCAAAAACTAGACTCAGTTTTCCCGAGCATCTGTAGGAGTCCTTGGCTACACTTACCTGTGTCTGTGCTTCTTGAGAGCCAGTTGGAGATATTTTATTTAAAGTGCCCTTAATCAAGGCAAGAGAAGTGTAGAGTGCAGCAGATACTTACCCATGCTGTATGCTCCCGCAAATAGCAGCCTTTGTATTCTATACTGTTAGGGTGCTTTATTCTTTGGAGGAACTTGACTTCCTTAATAATATCCTGCCATTTCTGTAGAAAAGAAAAGAAATAGAAAGACTTTACAAAACTGTTACCTTATTTTTCTTGGTGAAGTCAGTATGTCATTTATTTATTTTCAAAGGCAGAAACCATCTTAAGATTCCAAATTAAAATAAATTTAATTCAACATCATGATTTTCACTGCTCAACTCCTCAACAGATTCACAAAATAGTCAACTGATCAAGCTATATGGCAAAAACCTCTTATCAGTGTAAGATCTTCTATTAGTATGTATGGATAGGGTACAATGGTATATGCTTGATATCCAAGCAAATCCTCAAAAAAGCAGCAATCCCTTTCTAAGGGATACCATTTCTGCTGTCAAATCAAACACACATTCCAGCCTGAAAGAGCTGCACATGACAAAAACTGTCCTTTGGCAGAATCAGTTGTCTCTCACTTAATCTGGAAGATGTAAAGATCCATCACTAACTACATTACATCAGATGGAGCTCCATTTGTCAGCTGCTGAACATCTAAGTTTTTGATAACATCGATCCATTGCTAGTTCAGTCTTTACAAGTAACAATTTAAACTGAGTTGCCTATTGGATAAGGGAGCACTTTGGAAGGAGTAAAAGAGTAAAGGGAGAAAACAAAAAAACAGGTTTATAATAAAAGGAACTCTGCCAGTGTAATTTTAAGGTACAAGAGGCTAAGAAAACGTCATTTTCCGCTATAGAGCTAGCCACTTCCACTACTCCATCTTGAGGGAATCGCCAAATCTCCTGTTGCACATCCGCACAGTGTCAAGTGAGAAAAGCAAGTGCTTGGAAGTGCAATAGCAAAACTAGAACTGCTGAGAAACATGTTCAAGAACAAACGTAGTACTCAAAGCCATTTAAGTACACAGATGTCAACATATCAGTGCTGATACTGAAAATGTTTTCAGCGAAGAATATCAGTTCTGAAGCTAATCAGAAGCCAAGAAACCTCCCTCAAAATTAAGAGAATCAAAAGCTGCTTTCCAGGTCCTGTAAGTATACACTTCTTCAGACATATATAAGTGGCTAGGATACATAGATGGAAAGTGCTTCCAACTCACAAACAGATTGTCACATACTCAAATGCTTTGGAAAATATGTACAAAACCCAAACCCTACTCAATAAAAAGTTTCAGGGTTAGAGAGACAAGTGAAACCTGGAAATGTGGTACCCACAGACAAAGCAGCTTACTGACCAAACATTTCTGAACACAAGCAATTTTGAGAGTTACGTTAGCAGAGTTATATTAGTATAATTCTCCTCAATGGCACTCTCATTTTAGCATAAGCATTACTTAGTTGCTTTTGAGGTACTAAGCAATAAAACTAAAAACAAGAAAGCACCACTCTAACTGGAACTGGAAGCATTTCATCTACACTGAGAAAAGCACTGTATTTGTTTATCAAGACATATTTTTGATTTCCCGCATAAAAAAACTCCAAGATCATATTAAAAGCATAGCACTACATATTATAAAGGTCTCTAACCACTACATATTATAAAGGTCTCTAACTTATTTTTTGAACGAAATATGTACTTGTTCTAAGGAATCCTTGTTCTCAAATGTAAAACGTTATTACAAAATCGAGTAAATATAAACGATACTGGAATGTCCTTAATCAGTGTTATTTACATAGGCTAGACTGTAACTCTAGCAAACTTCTGAACAAAATAAAGAAGTAAAATAAAAAGTGTTTTAATCCTGGTCTGATTGCTTTCTTCAAAATAAAGACACACACGCACTGAAGACAAACAAGCTATTTCTGAAGCATGCACAGTTTGTTTCATATGAATAGGGTATTTATAGCTCATAGTAATTAAAACAGTGGGACAAGTAGTAGGTACAAATTATTCTTTCATCAGCACACGGTTAAACAAGCCACTGCAGTGACAAAATAGAGACATGCGTACCAAATCTAACCATGAAGCTAGAACTTCAGATTGCTGAAGACACTATGATCCCCCACCATATGCACACAGAAAGGAAATAACACTTTAGCCTGTACCCTTGTTGTACAGATGATCAATACACACGGGGTACGCACAGAAAGCAAGGAGAACTGATAGTCAAATTCAGAGCAAGGCTGCTTCTAAGAGTGGAATACAGAGAACAGAGGGAGGGATCCTAAGTACCTCGAACAACATGCTTACAGTACTTTCATTTAAAAAAATGATTCCACAACCTGATACATGTCATTACCAGAAATAATACCAAACAAGCTGTTCAACTTCAAGTCATGTGAGCTTTTCAAGAATCTGTATCAGGACTTGAACATTTGAAGTATAAAACAGATTGCCTCTATCAAGCGTCATAGCAAAAGCCACACAACTGCAGTGGCCATGAAAACATTTAATGTTTAAATCTCAGAGGCCTACTTTTACAGCTGACTCTTCAAAGATTATCTAAATCCCAAGCTCTGACAATTCTTCTGTAATTAGACCACTGTTCAGATTTTCATATTCACTCACGTACTGTTGTTTTGCTTGTGTTTTAGCTCCTCATCAGCAGAGTCATTTCAGAGGAAGATACATTCTACCTTACTACTTTGTACAAACAAGGTTCCTTCCAAATCTTTCGCTACCACATCCATTGTTATCATTACTAACAGGCAAAATATTATCTTAAAAGTAATTTAGAATGGAATGTTTAAGAGCAAAAAAAACCAACTTTTTTTTATTTAGCTCTAATACCCATATATTATTTTTAATTTTATTGCTTCTGTACATCTATGTGGTCCCATAGAAGAGCCTTTATGTCCAAAAGCAATGAATTCTACCAATTCTTTTCCAAGAGCAAACTGGGTAGAAATTTACCGCGAACAGTGAAACTGATTTGTTTTGTTTACACATTACTCTCATTCACCTTTACTGACACAGGAAAGGCCCCTCTTGCTGTGCAGCTCAGGCTAATTAAAATCATCCCATATAATTAGCATTTGCAACAGTCTAGATTTAATGTAGAGGATGCTCCACATACCTCATTGGATTGCTTCCCACTATATGACATTTTCTTGATGGCCACCACTTCATTGGTGCGCACATCACGTGCCTGTAACATTAAAACATGATGCATCAGTTTATTCAGATCATAAATACGATGCAAACCAAACATACACGCACAAGGATTTATATCTGTGGAGAAAGTAGCGAAAAAAATCTTAACTCTCTGCAAAAGCTAATCAGAACAGATGAACTACAACATCATGTAAGTGGCGTGAATGTCGTAATTTATTACAAATTTCCTTCCAAAGCTGAGGAGCACCCTCCTGTTTGTGGGATAAGGTGAGACCATCTTCCCTGTTTTCAGCATTTAGCAAGTCTCTGCAGGAGTAAAAACACTGGCATTTTTAGACTAAAAGTCATAGGTTATAAAGGCAACTGTGTTTCAAGTAAAATTAATTTCATCCAAATCAACTTCTTTCCTGCCAAGGAACATTCCCAGCACGAAAGAAGCAAGGCTTCAATGCCCTTACTCGATTTCAAATATACACAAAGACATCACAAAATGTGTAGGAGATACCTGCTCCAGACACTTTCTTCCCTGTGCTCCCAGGAAATAGCTACTGTTAAAGCAAGACAGATTAAATTGCTGTCATCTTTCACTGTAAGTGACTAAAATTTAGTTTCCAATTCAAACTTTTATTCTTGCCGTCCAATAGTATTGTTGTTTATACAGCACGATAAATGAACATGGTTTTTCACACTTCAAAGGCAGACTTCCTGACTTCAGACGATAATACTCTAAGATAAGAGAAGATGAGACGTTCTGTTTAATTTAGCTCCAAAGCTATGGCTCATTCACCCTTGCAGCAAGAGAGAGTGCATTACTTCACGCTGCAGAAATGATGGTTCCAAACAACATCCCAGCCAATCCTGTCAGGAATTTCAGTAGCACTGGGTGGTGGACAAGGAAAAAACCTCCGAGTCTCTCTGAAAAGCACAATCAACTTGGACACAAAGCCAAACAATATAAATCAATATAGTGTATATCATAGCACTCATGACGACTGATGAAAACGCTGATATTTAAATGTATCTCTGCTATCAAATGTAGTCTGTTAGAACATGGATTATTGAAGTACCAGGACAATACCTTTTGTAAAAACGTTTCAGTCATATTTTAATTCTGCCATTCATTAAAAAGAGATTCCCAGAATCCCCGTCAGTCCTTTTTTCAACTAATTTATTTAAGATAAAACTAAAATAGTATTGGTTCAAGCTTACTTTTGTTTAAGAGAATATTTCCTAACTTCTTACTAATATTACAATGGAATAAAGATTTGGGGTTTTTATTTTTGTTTAAGACAAAGAAAGGAAGAATATATAATTCTAACTCCTAGATCTTTACTAATTAGAGGCAAGCTCTGAAACATTCAAATCAGCAAACTACCACAATGAAACCAGCAAACAGAATAGTACAGCAGAAGGAACATAGCTGTAACAAAAGACAGTGGGGTTATTCTTCTGCTCCATCTGCAGTATTTCAGTATAGTAGGTTTCCTGTGTCAAATGAAAGCTATTATTACATTGCAGAACACTGAGTAGGGTAAGAATAACACCAAAATGATTCCAAGGTGCCAGACTTGCAATTTCTAAGCAACTAAAGCCATGAGATGAACCAGCAGAGTTCATGTCAATTATAAAAAAAAAAAATAAAGAAACTTTTTGTCAATGCAGGATATTTTAAGTGACAGAAACAAAGAAGAAAATAGTTAGTGAACATTCTTAGCCAATTATCATATACAATAAGCATATCGCCCTTGTCTTGTGGATCAGTAGTAAAGGGAAAGAAAGGAAAGTACAACTAACAGAGTAAACTGCATTTCAAAAATTGGAATATTTCAGGACTATCTGGATTTTTTAATTTATTAATTATTCCCACATATCTTTATTATCAACGTTTTTGATCCAGGCTGTATGCAATGAAAGCAGACTGGTGGTGGTGGTGCTATTGATTAAAAAATCCAAGCAAATAATCACTGACTGCATTTGTATAACACCTACAGCTCCTCATTGCTATAGTTGAACTATAAAAAGAGAACAAGAGAACCACCATGGCCAGTACTGCCATGAATGCTAAAATCACTGAGTTTAGTCGGCTTTTTTTTTTTTTCCTCCACGCTCCAGGTTCCTTGTGATCTTGAATAGTTAAAAAAAGACAGTTCCTTGACAAAAGATATGAAGATGTTACAAGGCCAGCTAATTTAAACAATTCAAACCAACCAGGCTTTTTTTTTCTTCTCCCCCCCCCACTTTTCTTTTTTAAATGACAGGCATTTGTGTGCACATATCCTGCTTTCCTCCACGAACTCCATACAAAGTGTCAAAATCAGGTGACTCTAGTAACTTCAGCAGTAATACAAGAGCTGCATGAGCAAAGAAAAGGTGAAGCACATCATCCGCTTTGGTAATATGCTTTTAAATAGTTATTAAGTATTATCTAATATCACACTGATTAGAGAATGTTTAATAATTTACTTTAGTTGAATTCAAATCTCGTTAAAGAAACTTAAAAGATTCCCCCCTCCTGGTTTTACAGAAGAAAATATCTAAGACATACACTCCTCTAACTTATTACTTCATATACATACGTCATTTACACTAAATTTTTCTTCTTGGGCTGCCTTTCTCATCTTTTTGGCTTGTGCTTGACATGAAGTATGTCAAACAGTTTCACATTCAAGATCTCTTGAAATTGGTAGCAGTGAGAAGATTCTATATGTATAGCTTACAGGTTAAAGCTTTTTAACATGGACATTATAATAGCTAAGACTACATCTTTTTGTAGGAAGCAGTACCCCCTTACTTTGCCAAATTATCCCCTTCCCCCTCCCCCATGGATTGGAGTAGTGTAATGCATGCTTATACTCCATCTTTTTGCAAGTGCCAAATTAGACTTACTTTCTGCCAAAGCAGCACAATCTGAACTGAGTAGAGGTAGACATGCTCTTTAGTGAATGAATGCTAGCCTACACTGAATTAATTTCCACCATTTTAGACCATTAACGACCTCTTATTTCTTATCTCCTTGGAAAAGGAGCTGGTAATGGGCAGTCAGCCCTTACAAATACTATGAAGTTAAGACAGTCAACAGATGCTGCAAATGTAGCTTCTTGCTGATGTTTGCTAAAGCCATTAGCATACAACTTGTAGGTTATCTCTAGCTGTATGCTGGTTTTGCATACCCCTGTGGCTTGTGCATACCATTATAAGATGCAGTAGTCCTGAAAAACTTCAGTAATATTTCCACAGAGCAGAAAGATAGATCTATCATTTCTCTCCTTTTATAACCATCTTTTGCCAGAGTGAATAAATTGTATTAAGTAAAGACCACAGGTGATTACTGTTTTGTTAGAAAACACTTTCCACCCCCAGATCTGTTCCCAGATAGCAGCAGCTCATAGTTTTAAGCAGGGAACAAAATTAAGAAGCTTTTCCTAATTAGTTCATCTGTGCTGCATTAAATTTGTGCTGGAAGGTTCCCAACATGGTCTGTTGCAATTATTAACAATGAATAGGCATCTCATAAAATACTGACACAAATGGCTTTCTGAAGGAAAATTGGCAGGTTTGGCCACACCTCCCATAATTATAAATGAGAAAGGGTTCTTTTAATGAAAGTCTTACAGTATGCACTTAGGTTAACGTACTGCAACCTGCCAATGAGGTTACCATGAAATATCCCACCTCCAGCTATACACACAGCCTGGGAAAAATTCTGCTGTCTAGAAGCTTGTGTCAAATAAGAAGCTTTATACAGATGAATACTGAGATTCTTGCCTGCAGCGGGAAATGTTGTGATAGGACAACTGATAACGAAAGCACCAATGTTCAGGTGTCCAAACACAAAGAATGGCTTTAAGGGAGCCTGTGGGTTATGCAAGAGAGAACTCAATTGCTCTCAAGGGACAAGAGCTGATAAGGAGGTATACAGACCAACAGAACTGCATTGCCAATCTTAACAGATGGAGTAGAAGTACGAGTTTTAATTTGCAGATAAATCTTTACTTGCAACATAACCACACATGTAAGACTACCAGGCAAGGACCAAGTTCCCAGTTTTTCTTTTTAGTTAGCATGCAAACACCTTACCGAGACTGCAAATCTCTGAATGGACTGAGACTGTACAGACACATCATAAGAAAAGCATCCTTGTCCCAAAGATCGTACAAAGTTCCACGTTAGTTTCTTTTTATTTTAGACGCTGGACATTGACTGCTTGTACATAGTGACGAAAAGAAACACAGCTAACATTCACAAGTCATGAAGCTACTTACAAAATAAACTGCTCCAAAGCTTCCATGGCCAATCTCTCGGAGATCGGTGAAGAGCTTTTCTGGATCTTCTTTGAAGAAGAGCTCTGCAATTTCTGGGTCCTTCAGGCTGCCCGCTCGGCTGGTTGATGGCATCCTGCTGGGCAGTTAGCCGACCGACTATCTGGGTTTAAAGTGCTGCCTCAACCCTTGGTTCATCTGTATGAATGGAGCCTCTTCAGCATGGATTACTGCAAGAAAAAGATCGCAATCCTTCACTGATTATCCCCACTCTCAAAGAGTCAGAAACAAAGCTAGAGAAGAACAGTTTCTACTTCTTCCAGAGCAAGCATCCCAGTTACACAAAACAACACAATCTATCTGATGTGATAATATCAAAGTCGGACTGTGGCACCAGTCAGGCATTTCTACAGAACACAAATCAAAATCAAAACTCAAAATGAGACAACATTCCTCACTCCATCATCTGCTCAGTCACCTGCACAAAAGAATCTCTTTTGACCTACAAAAGATAACTAGTTTGTCATTAGTGAGCCCAGATTGTTGTGATATCTTTCCTTTGAAGAGTTACACATGCTATCTGCTAAATTATTGGTTGTATTCTTTTTTTAAATGGACTATACAATTGCATATATGTCACGGTCTTTGCAAAAAAAACTATATGGTGTAAATTTGACATCTATGAACTACCACTCCCATTTACTAGTTCACAGAATCACAGAATCAGTAAGGTTGGAAGGGACCTCTGCAGATGATCTAGTCCAACCCTCCTGGTCAGCAGGGTCACCTAGAGCATGTTAGACAGGGTTGCATCCAGGCAGGCCTTGAAGATCTCCAGAGAAGATGACTCCACAGCCTCTCTGGGCAACCTGTCCCAGTGCTCCATCACTCTCACAGGGAAGAAATTCCCCCTCACGGTCAGGTGGAACTGCCTGTGCTTCAATTTCTGCCCATTGCCTCTTGTCCTGTCACACGGGACAACTGAAAAGAGTTTGGCCCCGTCTTTTTAAGAAGTTCATATCTTCTTAATTCAGTTCTGTATTCTTCTCTTCTCTAACTGTACTTCAGTTAAGAAGCCAGTGACTAGTTTTTACTCATTTCAGTATGCACCCAGAATTCTTTTAAGGCTGCTCCTTCCATGACTAAGTAAGTCTTAGTCCCTTCTGTCTTTTCTCATAACTAAATTCAAGGTCTATCTTAGAACATTCTTCCTCTTCAGATTCTTAGTCAGAGCTTTCAAAATTAAAAAAAAATAAAAATAAAAAGGGATAGTATCTAGGACAGGAGCTACCAACTTCCACATAACACATACCTTTCTCCTCTGTTTTGGCAGATGCAAACATACATTTTAATAGCGACAGCACATTATACAACTCTCTACAATAGCCTACTGGCACATTCTTTTCCTCTTAGGAGAGGAAGGGACCTTGACAAGTGTGTGTTTTTTTTTTCTTTTTTCTTTCTTTCTTTTTTCTTTTCTTTTTTTTTTTTTTATTTAATAAAGTTTTACAACTTCACAATGGGGAAAAGAGACACTTAATCCGAGTTTAACAGATCTACCAAGAAGGCCCTATCCCTATCCATTTTACCTCCTTTTCTGGACTCTGTAAACTCCACCTTTCTCCAAGTCTCTAGACCATCAATGAATCACTTGTTTTCTCCTCCCTCTAGAGCAACTCCTACAAAGATGGAAAAAGGTATACTCTTGAATATTTATGCTTTGTGGTACTCTTCCTCAGACAGATGCAGCACGTGAAAGTGCCAGAGTTTGCCTGATCCCTGTTGGTTCAAATAACTGCCAGCACCACTACAAGAAAGCATGACTGTGTGAGAGACAGCCAAGACATACCCAGTTGTAAAGTCTGCAAGATTCTCCAATTTTTCCGATCAAGACATGTGGGACAGAGAACGCACAAAGGGGAAATGAAATACAGCGTTTTCCTAGCTTTTCTCCAAGCAGTCAGGTTTTAAAAAGATTTATAATGTAACCCAAAAGATGTTTCCATGATAGCCCATTCTCAAGGGCTACGGCAAAACTGACATTCAAATCTCAGTGAGAGACCAAGTTCAGAAAATATTCGTATACAAAATACGCAGCTGTTCACAACCGTTCCCCTGCACTTGTGAGCTCGCACGGACTCTCCTCCTGTCGAGGCAGGCAGCCGTACAGGAGCCTTCTCCACAGACAGCACGAGCACATGACATACCCAACCGCCAGGGAAGCCGAGCTGGACGTACGGGGCTGCGGCATCTCCACCTTCCGTTACATAACACGGTGACGAACGGAGTGTGGGAAGGATAATAATTAGCTGCAGTTCAGGCCATACCTGAAGCACGCTACATTTATGAAGACTGGAAGAAAAGTTTTTTTTTGTTATTTCTGTCTGGCTTTCAAAAAAAAAAAAAAAAAAAAAAGCCAACAACATTCCACTTGATTCCAGCTCCAACAAGCACGTAACACTGAAAGACAACTGTTTCGCATTTACAGCCCTGAACTAAACAATAGACAAAAAGCATCAGTCAGAAGCAAGTGAAAGGCGCGGGGGGGAGGGAGCTGATAACCAGAGCACACTCAGTATTATTGAAGGAATGTTTCTTGGATCGACAGTAATGATGTCATGTTCCATCTTTTAAGAAGCGTCGGATTCTTACAAAAAGGACATTGTTGTTCAAAAGCAACTGCTGCAATCCCACAATGCCCCTTTCCCTACATCTGTTAGGCAGAGGGGCTAGGCGCGGAGAAACCTGCTAATGTGGCCAGAAGCCACACGTGCCCTCGAGCGAGCGAGCGAGCCTGCGCGCGAGAGAGGGAGAGCGCGAGAACAGCCCCGGCGCGCGCGCAGCTCACACGGATCACGGCCTCCTCCCGCCGCCCCGCTCAGCCCCGCGCCAAACCAGCCACCGGCCTCGCTCCTGGCACCGCGTCTGCGCGTGCCTCTGAAACGCCGCCGACAGGCAACGCTTTTTATCGCTGCTAAAGCTCTTGCCAGGCTAATTGGCAATATACGCAGAAGCGGTACAGGGCTGGCTACTGCTCTGCCTTACTTCAAACGGCAAATTAGAGGACACCTGGCAAGACCAGAACTCCTCATCTACTGAGATGCACCTTAAAACACATTTTTTGTCACTTTAATCCTGAGAACATCCAGGGAAATTCAGTTATCTTGGATCTTTGAAATAACTGTTACTTTCAAATGTATGAAAATAAAAACACTACATGTTAAAACCTCTGTTTAATGGAATAGTTACAAATGTGCCCATGATGCTATGCTTATCGCTCCATCTGTTTAGAGGGAACAACGAAACGCACTAATGTAAATTCCATCCATAGGAAAGCTTTACGCAGTCTTCCTTAAGACGCTCCCATTTTTTTTAAAGGATGCTACAATATTAAATTCCCTCAGTCTTCTTTCTAATCCAGACAACACACGCTGCCTGCCAAAGCCCAATAGCTCCAGCAGCTGAGATGCTCTGTCTCCTTTCTTGCAATAAAGGCACCTGAATACTCTGGGGAAATGGAAGGGAAGCTAGGAGAAGCAGCATGCAAAGTGGTTACCACATTCTTTTAAATGTATTAAAAATTCAGATGAGCTTTAAGATAAAGAAAAAAAAAGCTACAACTAAACTGCACTGAAAATTAAGTCATATACCAGCAGGCAGCTGATTTTCTAAACTACAGTCCACCTGCACTTCAGCTTTTCACATTCTTTCACTAGGGAAGCTTCTTTCCTGAAGCTTTTTAAATTAGTGCAGCTATACTGTTAAACATAATTGTTTCCAGCACCTCATTTTAGAAGACTTAGATCAGCTGACGAGCCTCTTCACCGGCCCCAGTGAGAATCAGGCCCTTCGGGCAGGACATGGTATCCTCCGACTGGGCCTGCCTCTCTCCACCAGCTGACGAGCGGCCTACGTATTAGCTAACGCTAGAAGTCTACCTTGTAGGCTGCTAAAATTAGATAAAAATAAATTCCAAATTTTTTTCCCAGTTGTCAGTTGAAGCAAGAACAGAACAACATATACAACTGGTACTCAGATTGATTTTGAATCTTCTTCAGGTTCCTACATCATGTTGTTGATTATGCAGGGAACCAGCGAGGGAATGACCAAGATACAAGACCCAACCAACCCTGTTTCTGTGTAGTAGCCCAAACTGCATTTGGTTACAGGATACCATTCCTCATGCAACTGACACTGATTACAGGCCAAAATGTTTTTATCCAATTACTTTCACCTGAACAACTACCAGTTAGTAGGAACTGCATGCACACGTCCACAAAAGCCTATACATAGATAAGACTTTACATTCCCTACAATTATAGCTATATGCTATATGAAATAAACATACACACACCCTTTAACAAATCACACACAGAGCCAGAGGATGAGGAAGGGGCTCTTCTGGGGTTTCTGCCTCCCTGCCCGTCATGTCATCTCTTGCTCAAGTCAGACCCACCCTTGTGGCTAAGATGCCCGGGATCCCGCAGGGTAGTTCACACAAAGCTCTAAGTAGCCAGTGCCATTTTTTCAGTAAAGATTTAAACCTTATGCTACACAGACCTTAGAAAAAA
Organism: Rhea pennata; assembly: GCF_028389875.1. Taxonomy (NCBI): domain Eukaryota; kingdom Metazoa; phylum Chordata; class Aves; order Rheiformes; family Rheidae; genus Rhea; species Rhea pennata. The sequence goes on from NC_084682.1 coordinate 5,359,441, forward strand.
ATGCAATCAAAACAGAGCACATGTTTAGCAAGGCTGTTAAAAACAAAAAAAATTGTTAGTCAACCGCTGTCCATGCTCCAATAAAGCACCTCACTGCTGCTAGTGTCATAGGTAACTGTTTGCATGTAATAAGCTGTTAGTGTCACAGATAACTGCTTTCATGTAATAAGCAGACATACTAGGAAGAGAACGTACTTAGGCTTCCCTGCAAAAGAAATGTGAACCTATTCATTTAGACTTGCACCTACTCTCAGTACTATTTTTCAGATCCATACCCAGACACAGGTCTGCGAGAATGCTGACAACCAGAATGTATTAGACTGCACTAGGCACCAGTGAATCAAAGGAATGGTAGTTCCTTAAGGTAGTTTAGAAGGCTGTAGAAACCAAAACGCGACAATTAGCATATAGGTCTGTTTGTAGACTATTACCATTAAAAAGCAGCACATCTTCTCCACACAAATCAAGTTTCAAAGAATTAACACATTCAATGTCCTTAAGCTTCTAAAAATAGGAATATTATAACAAAGTTAAACAAATACCACACAAGCACAAAATGGAAGCAGATTTATACACTGTAAAACAATCCATCATCCTGTGTCACTCTCCATTTCACTGGGTATGGCGTGGCACGCTACGTGGACCCCTCAAAGCTGGCTTCCTATGATGTCTAAGGAGAACAAGAGGAACGCTGTCCTCCACTACTGAATAAAGAACAAAAATAACTTGCAACGTGAAGTGTAAATGTTACGTTACATTATAATCTTTTGCAATATGATACCCTTACTACAGTAAAACCTCTAAAACATATCTTTATTATCAAATGAGGGTACACTATATAATTTCTTCCCAGTAAAATACATACTACATTTAAAAATAAATTCAGGTATCCAGCTATGGCACCCAAGATATTCAGAGCTGTATTCTCTAACAATAAAGACTATAAAGTGAATGTCCAACACAGAAAACCATTGCTCCTTCAGACTTTTTCTTACTCAAAGTTGAAGGAAACCTTTCACACCCACCAAAGCAAAACTTCGTCTGGAAATTGGCATTTAGGATTTTTTCCTTTTTGGTAAAGCATCTACAATGCATATAGTGCAAGCAGTTGCTAAATTTTAGAGTAATCTCCTCTGGCAGGATATAATGCAAGAGCATCAAATAGATGGGGGAATGAGTGTCATCATACAACCGTCAAAAGAGGGGAAAAGGGATTTTCTCTTACTTGCATATGGGTCAGTTCCGGGGAGTGTATGAAGCAGAGATTAAATTATCCTCTCAACACACCACTAAAATTTTCCTGAATGGCTTCCAGCTGACACTGAGAATTTCTACCACTATCATAAATATGGTAAACTGGAACTATTGGAAGTACTGACTTTGAAATCTTTTTTCTTTTACTTACAATTATGCCTAAAGCTAGGGTTAAATGAAAAGAATGCTTAAAACACAAACTAACTTGTTCTAATTTCTGTTCATTTTCAGTAATAGAATTGAAGGCTTGACCTGCAAGCAACATTTATTATTATTATTATTATTTTTTAAGTAGCAGGCAAATCACTTCCCTTTTATTGAAAGGTTCTGAATAAAAGCACGTAAGGAAAAAAATAAGCTAAATTATAGAACATATGTTGCTGCCTGTATACAAATGTGAAGATGTCAATATTTTATGTATTTTCACAAAAACTTCTTAATTAAGAGCTTTATTCTTACATTATAATACAGAACAGATACACCAGCATGTCTGAGCTGTGTAGTATATACCACGCTGAGAAACCCTGAGCTGCACTTTGAAAATAAAAGTCATCTATTACATAGAGAAAATGTCTTCCTTGACATGTATTTAAACTGCCAATGAGGTTCTCCCAGCACTACTTGCAACTGCATAGCCCTGATACATCATCACTTTATCAAGGGTACACCATCATGAGGCTGAGCACTAGCTATTATACAATTGGTAGTAGAACACCTTATCCACAAGGCTGCAAAACAAGGCCAAAACATATGCAAAGAGAAGACAATGTGATGAACAGCACAGGTAGCAGCTGAGAGAAAAGAATCCTCATTTTAGTCTGAAATGTACACTCCTCCGGCAGAAATTAGATGTTGCAATACCCACCTCTCAAATTTGAGGAGATGGAAGTGAGAGATGAGACATATTAGAAAAGATGTTGACATTCCAGCATCAGAAGAAAGATATTAACATATGAACATATTACGCCCTCATCACACTAGGAAGTGCCGATATAGGTGACTTATTCTGTGATTATATAAATCTCCTCCCTGTATATCAGCCTTTGAAATTTTAGCCAGATGAATACTACTACTGGAGTAATCTTACCTGGAAATGGAAAGGTCAGACAGAGATTACCTACTATACATCCTATCACTTTATCTGCAGCATATCAGAAGCCAGGCACTAGCCAGCCTGCTGCAGTGGGGCTGCACAGTAGAACTGGCGTCAGTAGATCCTTTCTGTAAGGCACAGACACCAAAAGTTCTGTTGGCTGATCTGAGGTTCAAGGGATCTACAGCCAGTACAATACTGCTGGATTCAGGATTGCCTTCTCCTACGTATCCTTCTGCAGATCCCAGCAAATGCAGGGACATATGTCCATCAAGTTCTTCAGGATCCCTGATAAATATATTCTTGATCACTGCACCCAACCTCTCTTTTCAGCAAGCTCACCTGAACTATATGACTATATACCATGTTTTTATTGCTCCCCAAACCAGAAAAAGAAAACAGCCTGCCAACTTACCAAGAGCTGTGGTTGTTCCTTAAAACATCTCTCAATATAGGCTCAGTCTATTCTTTTTCCTGTTCTGATAAAAGCAGAGCAACTCTCAAGTGACTTAACATGCACTGCACACATGGAAAACAAGTTACTCTGCTCATAGCAGAAAAAGGCTGTTTCCTCAAACAGCTAAAAACCAGCTTCCCATTCATGCTCAATTATACTACGGCAGATGGTACCAAAACACTTGTATTCCAGGTGACTACCACAATGGAAAGTCTATCAGCATCTTCAGACCTCTCAAAAAGGACTACAATTTCAGTCACTTGATTCATGCAAAACCACATACCACAGACTACTTACGTATTTGGGTAAGCCTCTCCCATCAAACTAACAACATGTTACTTTTTCCTCCTTCTATTTCTGCAATTTGAAAGTTTTACTAGTGACAATTAAGAAAAAAAATCCAGGAAATAGACAGGAAAAATCTGGAGGTGCAGTAGGTGGCATTTAGCTCCTCCTGGCCTTTGTAGGAGAGGTAGGAGGGACACAGGAACATCTCCCTCGGGATTCTAGTAACTTACTTTTATCACTTAGTGGTGAGCTGCAGCTAAGATGAAAAAAATGCTGGCAAATCACAAACTTACGTTTTTCTTCATTATCTTAAAGCTATTCTTTTTTGGTACACTTGTCCACTAGGACTGTCACTAAATACGACAGAGATGCAAATGAATGGCATTCTACCAGAGACTGTTAGGAAAACATTTAATATTCAGAAAAAAATCCAAAGTGCTGTCACAAAACTGAATTTAAAAAAAGGAACTATACTGAAATACTGCCAACCAGAAGCAAAACAAAGACATTTGGAAAGGGTTGAGAAAACTGGACTACAGAAGGGAACTGTAGACCAGGGAAAGCCCCCTTAAACAGTGTTCTCTTCCACGTTTTGCTTTTCAGCCTCATGCATATATACACTAAATGCTCCTCTGTTTCCTCCCAGCCTCCTGGAGGCGATGGACAACAGAGCGACTGCCCTGTCTCCGAGTCAGGAACTACTCGTGCTGCCAACGGCCGAAGCAGGTGAGATCTACAAAGCCATACTGGATAGTTATGCTGTCCCCTTCACACCTTTCACATTCTCTCATGTATGTAGTTGTAAAAGGAATAGATTACAGAGATAAGTTAAATCTGCACCTGAATACTGTGCTGAACTCTAGCAGCTTTTTCTATGTCTAAGCTTCTACATTCAAACAGGCTTTTCTTCCCCAACACAGTAAATTTTTCTCCATCTAACAGAGCTAGCCTACCATTCCAGCAAGATTCCTTTTGCAACTATTTTCTTTTTCTTCTTCTTTTTTTAAAAGGTGAAGGAGTGCTGAGGAATGATTTCCTCATGGAAAAACCTCTCTAGAGATAATTTTTTCTTCCTCTGCTTCACCACCTATATTCTTTCTTGTATTATACTTCTTCACAGAATAGCTTCAGGAAGATACTTTTATCTTAGAGTACTGCTTGCATTCCCCTTATACATGCACTTGTAGTCTGCATGGCTTACTTTGATTTCCTCTCAAAATTCTGCCACTAAAATGTCCATCATCAGCTCCCTGAATTACTTACCCCAGCACACTTTCTGATCCTGCTGAGCTGTTATGCTTGGATGCTGACTTTCCAGGAACGTCACTAGCACAAGGGCCAGAGAGGTACAGTTGACAAGCCCACGATCTATGCTTCTAGGTTGGACATAACTAGGATGACCTGCACCAGCAGCAAAGCCGACAGTGATTACCACTAACAATGTCAGAAAAAGCAATGATTATCTTGTACTTTCCATTTCATTTTCTGTATTTCTGATTATTTCTACTTCCCCCCCCAAATTTTAAGTAGTAAAAATACAACTACAAGACAGATATTCTAAACACAACAAAATCCATTTTCACAACATTTACATATGCCAGTTATAAACAAACATAAATACATCTAACACTAGCAGCACTCATGAAAATACTACAGTTTTGTTAACTAGTAATTTTTTGCAACTGCATTCACTTGAGAAACAAAGCTTGCCACCGATCTTATCACTTAAATAACACAAATAAAAGACAGATTGCTGATGCAGTTGAAGAAAGAAACATTAATGCCAAGAAGCATCTGGTATTTTATGAAATTTCTCTCATTTAAAACAAGGCATCGTGTGTGATCAACAGTTAGATGTAGACCTACAGAACAGCTGAAGAATAGCCAGTATTCATAGCCCAATGTTATGGAAGTTCAAGAAGCGCTAACCGTACACTGACATATCTAACACTAACATCTCCTGAATCTCTTTCTTGCAGTAGTTCTGGTATGCTTATTATGAAGGTCAGCTCTAAATTTAGTAATTCCTTAGGCTAGCAAAGCTTTGAGGAAGGCAACTGGAAAAAAATTAAATCTTCTGCCCCCCTTCTTTTGCAATTCATTACATTCACAGTAATTGCCAACTATTTTCCTCCACTACAGAAAAGCATCACATTAATACACATTCTGTGTCTGAATCATCTACAGACAACCCTTTTCGGCCACATCTCTTGTCTTAAGCTTTAATGACTCAAGAAGTTTTGAGCATTAAGTTATAAAAATCCCCATGCAGGAGGTGCTCTGCCAATAGTATACTGCTCAGGAAAAGGTTAGCAAGCAACCCACTGAGGAGAGCTAAATATGGCTAGAAGCAAAAATAACGGGCAACTCCAACTGCCCAGATAAAACTAGTCAGATGTCACAACGGGGCAAGAGTTCGGAGAAACCTCTTCTTGATACGCCCAACCAATTTTGCCCCAGAACAATGAATATGATAAACTTCAGCATGTTAGCTATTTTTGATTCAGCATAAAAGACGTACAACAGAGAAGCAAGCTATGAAAACCCATGATACCCCTGAAAAAAGTTGTAATTAAAAAAATAACACTATCAAACTTGCTTTTAGAAGCAGGTCAACAGGAAGTCTTTCTGACTAGTAAGAAAATGAAAATATTTAAATTGTGCACACAAGTCAATTCACGTAAGGTAGAAGGTTGATAAGAAGCGGTTAAATTCCAACCAAAGATTCCTTCCTAATAAAATGGATAGCTCACAGCTCAGAGTCTTATTTTTTCTGAAAAAGTAAACCTGGCAAAATTGATGCCTGCAGGAAGGACCTAAGGTAGGAAAAAAAAAAAAAAAAAAGATAAACCACAAATTGAAAAAGCCAAGAGAAAACTGGAAGACTGCATGGCCATGGTCTTAAAACAAACAAACAGTCTAAGCAGGAAGCCTCAGGCAGTCACCCACCCTGTTCAACTACCAGGGCAAGAAAAAGAAAGCCACAGAGGAGAGTAAGGATATAGGAAAGGAGCTAAATTATTTGCACAAAGAAGATAACTTTACCCTGTTTAAAGACTAAGTATAACTTATTGTCAGAGACCATATGTCAAGAAAGCTGGTCCTTCAATTAATTTGTAAATTAAACATTACAGTGCCATCAAAATGAGCAAGTAGCTACCCTAAAAGTTTAAAATAACTCAAGAATGAAGTTTATTTTTGTCACAGAACCACTATCTCTTCCTCATCCTCACCACTAGCTATCACTGCAAAGAATTATACAACTGTGGACACAGTCAAACAGAAGAATTAATTGAACTAATAACTGGGAGAAATACATCACTCAATGACTATGAAACATTAAGAAGTGATAAACGAAACATTTATGCACTAGACTGTATGTCATTAAAATAACTGAAAAACTGAAGGGGATTTTCAAAAGGTACTGGGCATATTAAATTATTACGAGTATTAATAAGCTACAGTTGGAGAATAAAAACATTTCCTCTGAACAGAGGACCAAAATAGTGATACAAACTGAAAAAAAAAAAAAAAAAAAAAAAAAAAAAAAAAAAAAAAAAAAAAAAGCTCCACAAAAGGTCAAATATATAATTAAACATCTCAAGCAAGAGAAAAAGCCCTTACAAGCACAGGATGACCACAAATACTGTACAGACCTTGTACATGCATAACGCTTGCACATAAGACCAAAAATGAGGAAAAAAAAAAAAAAAAAACATGAGGACAAATTTCATTTAGGACAGTTGACAATAACAAAAATTGCATAAGAACTTTAAAAACAATGTGAATGAGCAACAAAATAGGAGATGAAAGTTTAAAAAGTAAAGACTGAACGAGTACACACCTAACTTTAAACTAAACATAACTCAAAACTGGTCTTTTACAGACTGCTCAATGAAAATAGTTGCACAACGATGTGAGGAAAATCACAGAATCAGTAAGGTTGAAGAGACCTCTGAAGATCATCTAGTCCAACCTTCCCGCTCAGCAGGGTCACCCAGAGCATGTTAGCCAGGGTTGCATCCAGGCGGGCCTTGAAGATCTCCAAACAAGGAGACTCCACAACCTCTCTGGGCAACCTGTCCCAGTGCTCCGTCACTCTCACAGTGAAGAAATTCCTCATCACGTTCAGGCAGAACTTCCTGTGGTTCAATTTCTGCCCATTGCCTCTTGTCCTGTCACATGGGATAAAATGCTAGACTTTTTTTTTTCAGAGCAATAAGAATAATTAAGAAAGTAATATAGAATTTCTGACAAAATATTAAGGAAATTGCTGGTATATCTGCTTCTGGATATCGTTCTTCTCTCATATCTTCCAACAACTAAAGTTCAGCACAAAAAGCCTTCAGAAATAGGAAGTCATAAATGTCTGAGAATACACTGAAGAGAAAAGGTGAAGTTAAAAACCATAGGAAAGCCATGGGAATTGCTCATATTTCAGGAACAAGGGGACATGCGGTAAAATGCAAGAGCAGCACATTTTACTAGGGTAGAGAAATTCAACCAACCAAGCTACAAAGAGCAAAATTAACCTACAGAAATTACTGCAAGGTACTGAGCCAAGGGATACAAACACTGCTTTTGAAAACAAGACATTTACATGCATAAGAACATCCACAGACGGGTCAGGTAAGGTATTTTTGAATGCTTTTGGCACCTCTTCTGAAGCATTTAATTGTTACCACCATCAGAAACACAAGAGAAGATGAGATAGACAATGCATTATATTCAGGACAGCAATTTCTATGTTGCTATTCTTTCCTAGGATGAAACAAATATAATTTCACTAAAAAAAAAAAAGGTTATAAAAAAGTCCGTTTTTGTTAATACAAGAGTCTATAAATCTGCTACTACTATCAGACACAAAAAACAAACTTTATTGAGAGGCAGCTGCACAGAAATAATGACAAAGTATCTTACTAGGTTCTAGTAACGTGCATGTATGTAATATACCTTCATTACTGGGAAAATGCTGATAAAATGTTTAAAATTAGATTACCAGTGAAAGGTTATTCTGTTCTTTATGAAGGAGTGACCAATCTAAAGGAGAATCCTGAAAGAGGACATTAGGAGGAATTCTGCAAGGGTATATAGCTGCTTACCTAAGTCTGTAACTTAAGGCAGATTCATGAAAGGCAGAATGCATTAGAACACCAGAAGTAGAGAGTTTAAGCGGTTATGGAAGATTTTAATCTATCAGATTATCGGTGTCCATAAACCCAGTACCTTCACCAAGCAATTATTTCAGACATTTCTAGGGGCCAATAATACCTCATTTCCTGTTGGAATCCCCCAAAGTAATGGCATTTGCTTCAGCTCTCCTCCAGCTGAAGTTGAGTATTCAGCCTTCCTGTCCTCACATGACTGAACAGAACAACTTTTTAAATAGCACATGGCAAGAGAATGAGTCAAAAAATAATCAAAGAAAAACACCATATTTTTTCTACATTTTGACTACTAGAAGAAATGCTTCTTTAGTGAGTTCTGCAAGGGTAGACTACTTCTCTCTATTCCCTCTACTTACAACAAAAAGCAGTTTTCTGTGTATATTAAGATAACAAGCATCTCCTTTTTATTTGACAGTTTTACTTCGTTTCACAAGGCAAGATGCTTATTTCAACTAACACACAAAACAACATAGTGGTCCAGATACAGAACATGCCCCAACTGGATAGTTAAGATCACAGGACTGGAGGTGCTATTGAAGTCCTGTACCTGCTGTTTTAAGCAACTATATGATAGAACTCAGTTATCAACTATGATCAACTCAATAGAACTTTTTAAAGCTCCTATTCTGCCTACAAGGTTGCTCCAGAATCCCACTCCTATGGTAAGTAAAAAGACACTTTCTGACTGACAGTTTGTATTTATTAGTTGTCAGTTTACGCTGACTTACTCTTTCACCCATACTGTCTTTTAAGTTTAAGCAGTGCTCTTGTCAGTATTGAGGGATAAGCACAAGTACAGTCATACAAGACATCTCCCCTTAGCCTCAGCTAGCTGAACAAAACAGGCCCACTTTGCCTCCCTTTATGAGACAGGAGAGATGATCCATTTCCTAGACTATCCTCATACTTCTTTTATGCATCTATCCCAAGCTAAGGTTTTGTTTTTAAAAAGTACCACTGATCAGAATTCTTCACATCTGCTTATTTCCTGGCCAGAGAGCATTAAAGGCTCACAATTGTTATTTTATCAATAAATACACTCACGTCTTTCTCATTATTTCTAACCAATAAACTCCACTTTTACACAATGTATTTGTTAACTGCTCATTAAGTGCATGACCTTGCACTCCGCACTATTACATTTATCATGCTTCTGTTATTCTGAATCCTCCAGCTCATTCAGTCAGATTCTCAGTGAGGTTCTGACCCTTCTCCAGACTGATGATGCCTCCCAGCTTTGTCCCCCAGATTTTATTAGTGTGGTTCTTCCATGTGTACATCAAGACCAAAATATCCTGTAAATCTGCCTCAAGACTGGCCCTTGAAAACTATTAGCAGCTTCCCTTTAGCCCATTCTCCCTCCTTCAATACAGCTAATTCATTTTCCCTTAGCCAGTTCCTAAACCATTCCCTGATATTCAGCTTTAACAACATTCAGCATGATGCTGTGTCCTATGCTTTACTGATGTTCACCTCTGTAAGATGAATCTCATTCACAGGGCTACTTCATCCCAGCCGCTGTTATGCTCCAAATGGCTCTCCAGCAACCTTCTCCTCTCTGCCAGGACTCTTTCGGCACAGATAATCACCCCTCACAACCCTTCTGTCCCCAAGCTGGAGAAATGCTGTATGAGCAGTTCTTGGAAGGCATGGGCGGCCATACAACATGTATCCTTGCTACAGAGGCGCAAGGGAAGTGATGGCACAGGAAGTGCACAAGAACCACCCTTTCCACTGCTGATGGTTGTCCTACATTTTCACCTGATGCTCCACCGGATGCTCTTACTCCTCATCACCTTCTGGAAATGCCATGGCTGAGCATCCTTGGGTGCAAGACTGGTCGTATGACCCCTGGAAAGAGCCACTCACAGGTCAGCTGGCCCCGGCCACTGAGCAAGGGGGACCAAGGGAGCCAGAACAGGCAGCAGCAGCCTGTCCCGGCTGCTGTCTCTCCCAGGCCGTGCACACATGGTTCAGCAGGTCATCGCAAGTGCAACAGCCCTGGCATTCCCAGAGGCCAGGACAGAACCACAGGGACCTTCCTCTGCTGGCACAGGAGGGAGGGCTGTGGTCTGTTTACCCAGACATTTTGGGGACATCTGCTAAAATCCCGTAAAACCAGAAGACTTCTTGTAGTGGTTCTGATGCCACTTTCACATAGGAATGGACAAGCTGGCAGTAAAATAGGAGATCAAAGTACAAGTTTGTAATGACCTGCTTCCTCAAATTCATGGCAATCATAGGTTTGTGTGTTAAATTACAGTTGGTCCGTTTACTAAAATCTCATCTCTCATGTACTTATACACTCATTACCATAGTAACCAAATTCCTCAGAACATACAATGCAATTTTTGTACCTAGCATATTAAAACAAAATTAAGGTTACAAAGTCAAGTACTCCAAAATTAGGAAGCATCAGAATTAAGACTATCAGCTTCCCTGCAAACCCATGTCAGCTTGTTGCCTTCTTCCCCATCTCCAGGGCTCTTACGTCACCTCTTCCGCAAATCTCCATCTCTATTTTTCTGGCAGTCATAGCTCTTTTCTCTCTAACCTTCCGCAGTCCCAATCTTACCACACTTCTGTCCTGACCTTTTGTTATTGCTCCTCTCTCATTCGACTCATATACCTTCTGTATTCACACCAGGCATTTTCCTTTTCCACATTGCCTGGGTGCTCTCCAGGAGTAATTCACTAAACAGGACAGAGATTCCCTATAGTCTAGGAACTGGAAACAAAAGAAGCCACTGCTGCAGGGAAAGTCCTTCCGATCTCCTGTAGCTCTGGGAGGTTAAGTATATGGTCAGCCCTAGGAGCCGCAAAATGCCTAGGCAACAAATGGTGTTGGATTACATGGTTACTACCTTTGAGTATTATACCAGAAGAGCATCCTAAGAAAAAAGCCTCTATTTCAGGAGATGCTTTGCAAAATAAATAAATAAATAAAACAGTTGGTGTAGGATACATCCATAGAGCCCTCAAATGCTAGTTTTAATATCAACAGCTACAAGCACTAGAAAACTGAAAATCTGAACTACTTTCAATGGAATATATCCAGCAAAGACATCTCTCCTCGAAGAAGTTTCACTCAAATACTAATCAAATCAGGCATTTCTGCATCTTGTTGCTTAACTTGTCTTTCTAGTAGTGAGGCAGTTAAGTCAATATATCACTGCACACACACAGAAGGCAAATGTGTAGACCTTTTCTCTGAAAACCTGCTTTAAAGAAAAAAAAATGTTTCTTTTCTTGTTTTCGTAGTATTACTAAATATCCTGAAAAAAAGGAATGAAAGAGGTAAATCATCTGCACCTGAAAGAAATTCTTAGAAATACAGTTCAAAAACAAGGCCCACAAAGCAGGTTAATGCCCAAGGTCCATTCTATGTAGGCTGACCCATCCTGAAAGTATTTTCAGGAAAATCTCTCTTGCGCACCAATTCTTCGGCTCCCTAAGCAAGACATACTGTGCTTTTGTTTGGAACTGAACTGAGGAGAAAAGCATTTAAGTTGCCTGAATGTACCTAGTAAACTTTGAAATATTTTAAGCCTGAAAAGACAATTTCAGCTAAAGTAGGAAAGCACCCATCCTAAATCTGACAGAAAACTGTAATCAGAAACCAGTTTATTCCAACAGTACACATCCAACAATTTTATATTTCACATGTTCTTTGTGTGCTCACACAAAGCTTCCTAACACAGCTGTTCTCAGGATGCATTCACAAAAGAGAATGAATAAACCAGTAAGTAAGATCAGCAACTGCCTTCAATCCTATCCTTTAACTGAGTGATGTATTCATCGTTATTATTTGACTGCCTCATTTCACGGACAGACCTGTTTTCTGTGCCTTTTAAAGAGGTTAACTGAGATATGATACAACCTGCTCTCTCTTAAGCATTCTGAAAACATTGTCCTGCCTGTCCCAAGTGCTCCAGCCTCAGCATTTACATGATGCAAGACAAGGAACTGGCTGGAAAGTACCAATAACAGGTCACTTTTCTGACACCGGCCTGATATTTGAGAGATGCAGTAAATGAATACCACTGCAAAGAAAAGCCAATTAAAATAATCTCATACTCCTCCTTAAGCATCCACTGCTGACTACTGTCAGGGACTGAGCTAGAAGGCCTTTGTCTAAGCTAGCGCTGTGCTGGATGGCAGTAGTGGCTATTGTGAAGAGTCTCTGATCTAAAGGCAATCACTGATATGGTCAAAGCTGAACAGTGCTACTTACAGTACAATCATGCCATCTAATGAAATATGGTAGCTGAAGATGATAAAAGCTACTACCTAGGGCTATGACCACATTGCACAGCTTGAACAGGATTAAGCTGTGTGGTGTAAAGGGCTTCCTTAAGATTGTCTGGAAATATGCAACACAGAGATCTGATTCTATTAAAATATGGAAGTAGTAAAGCACTACTTTACTAGGACAGAGATAGCCAAGTGAACAGAGCCAAGAGAACAGTGGGACAGACCTTTCTAGGGAAGAAGGTTGGAAATTTTCAACAAAAAATAACCTGCTGGGTTTGTTTTTGTTTTTTTCCAGAAACAGTGCTTTGTATTCTCCACTGTTGTTTTAGCAAATGGACAATACACACAAAACACTATGCTGTTCTTACATGACACCTCCCAGAAACCTTCCTCTTTCCCTGGAGGCATAACAAATACTTTCAGGCAAAATAAGAGAGCCTGGTTGCATTAGAGTTCAATACTGTTACCTCATTTCTCTTCATACTTTAAAATGGTCCTCTTTCTTGCAGTATTTAAGCATCTATTTTATACACAGCTATGGCTGCAGTAAATCAGTCCTAAATTCCCTGGTACAAAATCTGCAGCATCTTTCACTTACCTTTTAAGAAAACTGATGGAATTTTAAAAGCAAAGGAGTATATAACAACAGCCCTTACCTAAAATCCAACTTGTTTAATGCTATTTGTATGTTCAGACTTTATCATGCCACCACTATTTCATAGTAATACTGAGAAACTACATTTGAAAGTTCATCGTGGTTAACAGTAAAAGCTTTTATGAAGAGCTCTTTCTTTTCAGACGGAGGCCATGGTTTGCACTGGGGTTGGTGGTACTCAATTGTAAGTAAACTAAGATGTCTCTGAAATAAAGAGCATTCATTCTAAAGCTGAAAGGTATCAATCTATGGTATTCACACATATTGTCAATACAGAATGAAGAAATCAGATCACAACTCTAGGTCTATTGTTTCTCATCCTGCAGAGTGAGGAAGACAGCTTTGCATGACTAACCTGAACCAACAGTACCAACACAGCATGATGGAAAAGACTGCACTTGCAATGTTTCCATTCACAGACTCCTTGGTATTTCTCAAGTCTTGTGCTGAGTCTGGAAAAGCATAAAAAGACCAGAACTCTAGTGACAAATGACTGCTCCCTCTCCTATTTTTCCATTTTCACTACCTTCTCACAAGAGGATATTATTCAATTGTCAAAACTGGTAATTGACCTAGACTTTCATTACAGACACTTAAAAAGCATCTTACTTTTGCAGAGTACTTACAGTTGCAATATATATTCTCACCTTACAAACATGTAATCTACACGAATAAGAGGTGACCTGTCAGAGACCTCACAAGTTTGCAGCAAGAACAGAAAAGCCTGACATCCTTTCTCTTAAGTCAACCATTAAATTAATAGTACCTGATCTTTTTCAAGATTCACCCAGTGCACAGCTTACTCAAATAAGGAGCAACATTATTTACCTAGCTTTATAATCTTGTATCTCAATATGATTTACATGTATCACAAGACAGTGTTAAATCTCTGTGGAACTGATAACTAAGTGGATCACAGAATTGTATCCAGAATCTTTCAACTGGAGACAAAGTCTGAATACAAGGCAAGAATATTGTGGCTGAAAGTTGCCTCTGCTACAGTAGCTGTTTAGAGGCAGATGTTATCAAATTCCTTTCGCATTTATTTAAATTTCAGGAGACGAGCACCCCCATCACAAAAAGCCCAGCCTCTCATCCTTTTGGCAGTTTCATCAAAGTGGCCAACTATTTAAATAGGCTCAGAGAAAGAATGAGTTCCTTGCCCCTAGAGGCTGCCTGTGAAGGGCACTATTAAGGTATAGCAGCAGAATAAAATAGGAAATTTTTGCACTACTGCAGTCTGCACTGTACCTAGGGATAAATAAAATTCCAATCTCCACAATCTACAAGGCTGTCAATCTGACACCTTTTGTGAATACTAAATTCACACATACAAAGAACTTTCTTCTTTGTAGGTTCTGAAGCATCTTACACTCCGTTTCCTACTGGTAACTGAACAAGCAGCATAATTTCCTACCTGGCAATTTGAAGATTCTTTTCCAGCAGTTTGGAATAATGGATTGTGCCTTTTGTTTGTCAGTAGAAAGAGACAAATAAGGGGGGGAGGGAAATCAAGCAATATTTGCTTTATTATTATTAGTAGTACTAAAGGAAGAGCTATTTGCTGACTGATCCTGTTGGCTAACAAACAAAGAGAAAGTCAGGAGTCCATTTTACAAAGTTCTAAGGATCTTGGATTTTGAGCAAGGAAAAGTAGGACAACCCCTTGATACCTTGGGCAGATATTGCCCTAACAACCAACCAGCGAAAAGCAAGAAACTGCTCCCTCATAAGGCATGCAGGTCACCCATGCAGTCCAGCTGGACAGGGAGTTACTGAGAACTCAACATGCCTTGCCAGAAAACAGTATTTACTTTTTGTATGCAAGCTATAAAGAACAACCAAGAACTAATTAAGGTTCCTGAACACAAAAGGGCGAAGAATATTAGCTGTAGTGTTATTTGCTGCCCAAAGGTTCTTACTACATCTGGACCACTTCTCAGAGACCACCAATGTCTCTTCTAATGACCAATACTCAGAGTTTATATCCTCCAAACACTTAAAAATGTTTCTCTGCAGATTATTTTGCAAAGTCATTATGAGTAAGAGAGTATCTAAAACTCTAGCCTGTAAAAGAATAAACCTGTCTATATTTACATGAAACATATTGCTTAGTATACCTAGTAACAAGCTTCAGGAAGGCCAGTTGGTGCTAGACCACAGAAGTGCTCCCTTAAAGCAAGGAAGAGAACTCAGATATGCTCTTATATTAAATTTCATAGGCTTGAACAAAATCGCCTGGTTATATCAGTCACGTAGTTGGTTTTGGCTGCCCCCCTGACCCTGGCCAGGGCCCAACAGTAATCTTGGTGGAAGGCTGCTGTTAGTACTACCATGATATTAATATAAACATCTGAAGTGTACAGGATAGTTCTCTGGGAGAAATCCACAAAACTGTGACAAGAAATCATTCTGTAGTGCTTATTTAAGTATCCCCACAACACTGAAATAGAGAGAGGTTAAAAAAATTACAGAGGATTTAAGTATTTATAAAGTGCCCATATATTTGCATCTGGCACATAATGCATATCACATCCTTTACTACATACAGCATATAAAGCAGAAAAAAAAAGTTTGAGAACTTGATAGTAAGAACTGAAAAGAAATAACTGTGCTTCTCTCCCTTTGTTTTCTATTAAACTAATTCCTGTTGTATAAAGTCAGCTTGAAAGCTCCTTTCAAAGAAAATGGGGGAGGGAGGAAAGGAGGAATCAGATCTGCTTGTTTTTTTGCATTTGAAATTCAGGTCTCGTCTCCCCTGTTTTGTTTTCTTGGAAGATGCCAAAGTGGAGAACTCGCAGAATTATGACATCATGACTATGAACAAAAACCCAAAAAACTAAAACTCAACTAAAATTCAAATAACATAGAGAAGCAGCTTTCAGTCAAGTAAGAACATAAAATTTCAGGCTGTTTGTGGTTGTTAACACTTGGACATCTTAAAACTCACCATATTCACAGATGAAAGAATTTTCCCTTCAGACCTCTGGCTTTGGGAAACAGCCCAATCAAAATGGGGGAACGCTGCAGTCCTGACGCTTTCAAGGTTAAGCAGAACAAAGTTAAAAGGTGTTCAGCTAATGTTCGTCTATAAAGATATCGGGAATGCTTCATTAGTATTGGCATTACTCTGTTGGACAAGCAGGTGGCTTTGCCATGACAAAACAGAGCAAAGAATAGTATGTTTATCACTGTAAATTTTAAACTGTTATTACTTAAAGACTTCACAATTTTTTTCTTCTATAAGATGCAAGCACTCTAAAAAACACCTGTCCTGTAAATAAAATATGCCATATCAGAGACAGAGGAGTTTCTAGATGTGTATGCATGTAGAAAGTACCTGCCAAAGGAAAACTATGTTTCTTGCACTGAAGAGGATTTCACACCTTGCCTGTACTCATTAAAAGCTCAGGACAGGCCCATGCTAAAACATGTGAACTGACTACTCCATGCCACAAGCAGGTTTACCCTTCCCATAATACCTCAACTCAACAGACTGACATGACTTGCAAGCTCAAAGATAAAAGGTTTCAAGAAAAAAATGTCTTCAATATCTTAAGAAGAAATCTCCAAAGTATCCTGAAGACTGAGGCACCAAACTAGACACTGTACAACCATTGTCTTTGCCCTAAATATTTTATGACTTAATTTCAAAAAAAAAAGAAATACTCCAAACAAACCAGCAAAGCAAAAAGTAGGAAAAGTTTTGAAGTGGAAAATAATAAATATGTAATGGTCACATGGTTTCACTGATAGCTAAATAGCACAATGGTTACAAATCATTCATTTTGCCTTGCTTTTTTTGGTAATTAAACATGAAATTAGTAAGATTGCCACCTCAACTTTATGCAAAAGCTAATCAGTCTTAGTAGCCTGTTCAATGCAGTCAGAATACTAAAAATTTCTCAAACCAGCAAAACAAATGTAGCTTGTTGTTAACTTAGACCCAATGCTCCAATGATAACATCAACTAACCAGATATTTTTCTGAAACTTCATCCAGTGAAAGGGATTTTTAAAAGATGTCATAGTGCAGGAACTCTCACACCTCTTCAGAAGTGTTATTATTACTATCCATTTCTCTCTTGAGAAATCCAGACATAACATAAATGGTGGATTTCAGATAAAATGCAATTACAGATTTCTTTGAAGCAGCTGAAATTTTCTGTAGAGATTGATTTTAAGTCACTAAATAGTAAAATGGAAAGACATTGGAATATGCTAAGTATCAGAATCTCCTGTTCTGGTAATTTAAGTTAGACAAGTAGCTGTCATTAATGAAGCATCAAAAGAAGGTGGATAATTCCATACATAGAAGGACTTTTACTCAGAAGTTATAACTCCGAGTTAATCATATGGAAACAATTAAGCATGCATGTCCTGATGGGTTACCTTTGAAAACTAGTCAGAACAAGTGGACACTGACCATCACGGTGACTGTCTATGTACTTACAAGATGTATTTCAATGGTGTGATCATGTGTCATGTACAATCAAAGCAATCACATGCATGAAATCACACACAGAAACTCCCTATATCAGCAGGTGCTTGAAGCCTCCAAACCAGAAAATAAGCAGACAAGTAGAATCACTACTCAAACAATACTCTCCTTTCTACTCATACTAGTCCAAATCATCCTGGTTTCCTCATCAGCTATGTAAATAGGTAGGTAGATTTTTGAGATGCACAGGATGAAGATAAGCAGAATTAATAGTAAGAACTATTTCAAATCAACAAGGGTAGCATTAGTTTCAAAACAAAAGCAGATCTTGGAGAAAGCTAGCTCAATTTCATACCCCATGGTTGTGATAATGTTGCACAGAGAACACACAAACAAGGAAAAAAAAACACACTCAGAAAACCTAGGTCCCAAAATATTGAGCACTCCCATGCGAGGGCTCAAATTTCAAGGTTTTTATTCTGTTTGGTTATTCTAGTTTAAAAATAACATAGTTGAAGCAATATAATCCTTCATTTGATTATTTCCAAATAAGCTCCAGCAATTTTACTGTGTAGACATGCTTTAAATGAAAATCAACATTGTAAACTTCTCTGTAGATGATTAAAATAGAATCTAGAACAGATGAAAGTTACTTGTGAGGTACTGAGCAATGTCTTGCTCAGCGGTGCCTGCAGATGCCTGACAGGAATAGGGGGCTCGAAGCTCTTCTTTCTAGTGCATCAGGTGAGAATGCTTCCACCTTGTAACAGAAAACACCAGTGTGCTTTTTACCAAGAAGATTTGATGTTCAGCTCCAGTTGGGACTGTAGAAACAGGATAACAGGATATACTCTTCCTCCAACTATCTCCTCAAAAATCTCCAGTTCTTGCAATTGTGTGTGCAGGATAATATTTTTACCTAGGTAAGCAGCCCCCAGGTATTTCTGTGTACAACTGACACACACTGAGAAGATGAGTTTGTTACTCATCAAGTTCAGATTAAAGGGGAGGGGGGGAAGGTGAATCAGGCAACATATCACACGAAAAATTTCAAGATTAAGCTAGCTCATTTAGCAACACCATTAATTTGCCGTAAGAAAAATCTACATAGTGCTCATACGATGAAACAGAAAACTCTGTACTCTTACTAGGTCAGGCAGAATTCTAGGAAGAGATCTGGGACAGCGCTGCCACCAAACTTTCAGATACCTATGCTGTTCCCCTGCAGCCCACAGAACAGAGACTGCACATGTAACCCCTGCTCCCGCACACTTACGCTTCCAGCTTCCAGCCTAGGAGGTAGTGGAGTCCTGGTGATCAGGTGTTAATTGGGGACCAAAGAGACAAAATTCTTCTGCCTCTGTCACTAGTTAATCAGCAAAGCTAGACGAATCACTCCCTTTTCTGCCTATAATACAGTATGAAGTACATCTTACGGATGTGAAAAATAAATATGCATTGATCATTTATTTAAAATATCTTGAGATTTATGGATGAAATTAAGAACATGGAATTACTATTAGCATTCTATCACCACGGAGGAAAGCATAAAAGTATCACATATTTAAGATACAGTCTTAGAGCTTACTTAAATTTCTATTTGTATATTAATATTTCATGTCTTGTATTAATACTTAATGATACCTATTTCTATTTAAACATAAAGATATTTATAATACCTACATAAACGAGCATACAAATGTATAGTCACAACAGTAATTAGTTCTCAATACCAAAGAGAAGGAAAAATATCAAAGTGTACTCAAATGAGGAACATACAGCGTGGTGCTGGTAACACGGAGAGCTGCGGAGAGACCCCACAGCTCTCTGTGACAGCCTGCCTCCGTAGCTGCCCACAATTACCAATTCCACCAACTGCAGGAAATACAAGACACTTGAAAAAATTATTTCATACGTAATTTTAGGATACAATGGCATCTGAGAAAAACTGCCTACCACTTGAATACATTATTTTGAAAAATATAGAGGCTTTTCCAAAATATTTTTTTTAAAAGTGTGACAAAAACTGTAGATCAAACTTTTTCAAAAATTAGCAAATAATTCCTTAAATGTTCTTTATTTATATTTTCCTGATCAACTGAGAGCTACTGAACATAAACAATGTTCTTTATAAGGAAACCACATTCATGTTAACCTAGTATCCAAGACATCCCTCTTCTTGTTGTCAAACTAAGACCAACTCTTTTTTTTTTTTTTTTTTTTGCAAATTAATTTAAAACATTAGTACTGCAATGAAAAGAAATGTAATTTGTGAGAATAACTTGCTTCTTCAATTACTTTTTTTTTGGGGGGGGGTAAATCTACTGAAATTAAGCTTCTTGTCTCTACTAATAGGTGGATTCTCAGGTGTTGATTTACACAATGACATCTTCTTATATACAGATTATTTTGGTGCTGAGGAACCTGAGCTCTGTTCTTCCTAATAAGCAACACACTGAAATTTTCAAGACTCTGGTCAGTTCAGAAGGGCTGCGTGGGCCTTCCACAAAGCCGCTGAGCTGCTCGCAGTCTGGGCAGCTTCAGAGCTAGCGGTTTACGGCAACATCTTCTTTACGACTCCAGGAGAAGGAAGTAACTCCAACGACTGTTGTGTAAGACAACAGAGCTTAGCTGCGAGCATCCTCACAGAGCCCTCCCCTGCTTTGGTCCGTACGCACTCCCACTTGTACGGCTCCGGGTAGCTGGCATGACTTCTGGAGCGGAGGTGCTCTACGATTCATTTACCCACGTACTGTGTCACCTGAAGAAAAAACAATCTTCCATCCTCCACAAAGGACAGATGATCAGCCTTCAGATGGGTTTGCCTGCATTCTTGCTGCAAAACGGGCAGGTCCCAGCAAGAATTAACAAGAAGTTCTCACACACCTCCAGCCAGAGACTAACCTAGTTTTAAATACTTCAAAGCATGGGTTAGAGGGTTTTGTGTGGAAAGGAAAGAAGGGAAATTAAACCAAAAACACACGTAAGAGTTCAGAGTTTGCTTATACAGCAACTAACCTATAAGAAAAATGCAGCTTGACATTCCTAGTAGGGCACTGCCTCTGAAACATACCATTATTTTCTTCTCAACTTTGATATACATTTCTAGAAGCTAGTATAAAATTTTGTCAAGACTTAGGCTACTCTTTTCTTGTTTAATTAAGACAGCAAACCCTCACAAAAGCCTCAGTTTAAGGACCTTCCTGCATATTACAATATCCTGAGCCAGGATTAAGTGGGGTTTGCACCACTTCAGTTGATTCCTGGGAAAACCGTATCACTGCAACACATTTAGTCTTTATGGGGTGGTGAAACCACATTAGTACAGTTAGTACAGTACATAATTCTCAAGGTAAGCCTTAGATAAGCAAAGAAAAACAAAGAAAGCCCAAGCAGAAACGGGAGGGCTATGCACTTACAGGCAGAGAAGATCATGTGCTGAGTTACAGTTATGCACACTTCCGGCGTTTGATCTGACACCTTAAAAAGCTGACAGTTTATCCAGGTGTACAGGGCCAAATCATATATAAATTGATTTAAAAACCAGGGTTTTAACTATTTTGCTATCTAGGCCAAAAAACAGCTCTGGAGTATATTTAACACAGTTTAATTGCATCAAATCATGGCTGGCCTAGAACTGATTTTAACAACTGTCAACTGCTTTTTAGAACCGGCAGAGCCAAAAAACAAAGACTGCAGCACACAGTTTACGAAGAACGAAGAGCATAGAGACAACCCAAACATTCATAGCAACAGCAGAAAAGCAAGGAATATTCAAATCCCATGATCTTTCTTCAGATTGGATTACAAGGAAGTGGGAATGGGGAGGAGCTAATGCTAGTAACAACTGCGGACCAGAACTAAGAAACATGTTGCACTGCCACTGGGACACAGCTTGAGAAATCCAAGTATCTGATGGTTTCCCATGGAGGAAGTTACTGCACTGCTTACTGTACACTGATGGTCTATTTGCGAAACATTAGCAAAAATAACCTCTAGTCTCATCTCCTGGGCTGGGGGATGGTGGTGACAGTGAACAGTTAAAAAGGGATTGAGGCAAGAAGTAAGAGTTGCATATTAAGGGAGAGGAAAACAAAATAACAAATGTTCAATACCACATGCAATTATTTCCAGGGAATCCCAATATAGTAATTCTTGGGGAAGGGGCTCATGGGTCTGTCACTGCCTTTGAATAGCAGTATGTCAGGGAAGAGGAATGATTTCTAGATGCTTGGAAAACAGACTGAACACCCTGATGGGGAACAAGTCAAAGACTGTTATGCAAAATATTCCTATTCTTTCAATATACTTGCACTCACACACTCCACTTTCCCATGCTTCTGGATCCCTGTGCTTTCCTCAGGTTAGAAATTAGTCAGATCAGAATGAACTGAAGCTGAACCAGCAGACAGAGAGGCTGATCCTAAAGGAATTTCTAACCATTCAGGAACCACTTCTACTGACACTCAGTGAATGGCAGCAGACTAAGAGGAAGAAAGGTTTTTTTTTTTTAAGTTTAGCTGAACTAAGTGGGAGCCTGAAAATAACTTTATTCTCTAAAGCAGCATTTTAAGAATTGACACAGAATACATATTGGCTTTCAGTTTGAAAGCTATGAGTAAAAATCTCTAATATTAAGCGTTGAAATTTATTTTTCAAATATGGCTTTACATCACTGACATAAAGCTAAAGCTCTTAACTAAATTCACAAACACCATTCAGCCACATTCTAGCAGAATGTTGCCCTGTAAATATGCTACATTTTGATGAGCATAGGACAAAACTCTGTTTTTATAAAATTACATATCACTATAAAGAAAATATTTGCATGGCTCTAGTCAGGACTACGACAAAGGTCAGTAGAAGATCACAGGCCCAGAAAACTGCAGAGCCTGCAGCTTTAAAGTTCTGCGATTTTTGCTTCTTTCCTCAAAATCTAAGATTCCCCTAAAACAAAACATTTCTGGTCCTTTCCATTCTGATGACAATATTCAACACACAGATCCCATGCTGTCACCCAGTTAACAGATCCCTAGAGAAAAAAACAAAACTGTTTCTAGCCAAGCGATATGACAAACAAAACTATCTGCTACTGTGCACTCACATTAAGAAGCCATCATCACAGTTCCTACAGACAGCTGCTGGACTATCTTGACAATACCCCTAATAGAAGGAAAAATATTACCTCTAAGCTACAAAAACTCCATGAACTAGAGCACATATAGCCAAAGGACCAAATCCAAGGAGGAATGTAGGTGCTTAACTACCTTCAGGGATCTGGGCTTAGCACGTACTGATTAAACTGGGGCAACTTTTCTGTTTAGACAAAACTTACTACTGCTTTGGCAAATTCACATAATGTTTACAATGGCTACCCTGCCTTTTCTTCTGGCAAAGAAATCAAGAAGATTCAGGAGGTTTCCCTTTCCCCCTCAACATTGTCAAGAGTGTCCAATGAAATAATTTCTAGAAAAGTATTGGAAGTTCTCAAAGGTTATCCTTTGGTAACAAACAAGTACTGTCATCTAGTGATCATCAAACATTTGTTTAAAAAATTGCTTTAAAACATATCCTTGAAGCCTCCATTGTGCTGCCTGATATCCACTGTGTTCCTAAAGACCTCCAGAAAGCATTTTTTCCTCCATCTTTCATATTATAAATGAGCACTTAGATTAGGAGGAAGCAATATAGTATCTAAAAGCCAACTGTGCTTTAAACAGCTCTTTATCCTTCTCTCCTGTTCTGTACATTTTTTTCACCTTAGACACTGTCACCTCTAAATTCAAGTTTTCATACCTTAAATCCCATTTTCACAGGAAGGACTCTTTGCTTTGTACTTCTGCACAGCTTAGTTCCCTCTGAAACTTCACATGAGCAGATTAGTGGGTTTCTGACCCTTTATTCATTGTTTTTTTTTCCTGTCTGCTCTCCCTACAGAAATCAATGTATGCTGAGTATCTCCCCAGCCTGTTAAACAGTAAAGAATCTCCAAACCCAGCTACTATAAATTTGAAATGCCACTAACCATCTCTGTCTCCAAATGTTTCTCTCTGATCAGGCCGTAGTTCCATGGCAGCATACATAAACCAATCTAATTGCTGGCTATGATGGTTCAGCCCAGTCCCTTGAGTTGTCTCTAGCACTCATTTAACACTGCATTGAGCCATTTCAGCTCACCAAGCTGGCACAAAACTATTCAGATTTTTTCTTGGGTTAGCCTTCTGCTATGTGGCTGCAGTGGCTCAGTGCAGGTTCAGACAAGGACCAGAGTTACTGGAATGGCATACATGGAGAAGGAGGTGGAGGATGGGACTACACAGCTGAACATCAAAATTTATTTGACCACAGGTACTTTTAGTCTATCCGGAACTCACCAAAGAGCAGAAAATTGCACAGACCTGGGATTCACCCTGCATCATGTCAGTCAAGAATGAGCGGTTTATAGAGAAAAGTAAGACACATTCAAGAGTTATAGAAGAAAGGATAGCCATCAGCTATGACAAGTATTAAACCATTCCTCTCTGTATCTCTACAGGTAAGCTTGTCTCAGATATGGTTGACTGAAGGAGGATATATTAGTTACCCATAACTGTTTAGGGTTGATTTGCATCTTTTTAAAATCCCAAAGTGATAAAGACACTAGCAGACATAGGATAGTTTTCTAATACAGATAGGATTCTAGTCTAGCATTGAAGTTGAGCTCTCCCCTTTGTCCAGGTTCATGTAAGAAAATACAAAGAAAAACCTTCACACTGCAGAGCATGCTCGAACAGGAAGCATACAATGGCCAACCGCAACCACCACAACCCAGAAGAGGCCTGGGTCACTGCTTGTATACTAATAGCCAAAGAAAGAACTTTAGTTTCTGGTGTGCACTTCAATGTAACAACATACGTGCTGTTTAAGCAGTTTCAATCTGAACAATTCTAAGCAAGCATCTTCACAATTATGCAGACGTTCCCCAAAAATATATTGGGAATGGAAGAGGACAAGTGATATTTATCATAGCATCTCTACCACTTTGGCATTATAGAAGACCTGGATCAACTCTTCTGCTTTGATGAAGCATCTATATCGCTCAATATACTTATAAAAGGAGTATTTTTCAAATGACTGTAATCTCATATTAAGATAGATCAGAAGTATATCCTTACAGGAGAGACAGAAAAGATAGAACAGCAGTCCATCCAGTCTCTCTTTGACAGATCAATCTATCTGAAAGAAAAATAGCACCTCAGGACTAAGCACCTGGAAGCAATGTAATGTTCTTGTTCAGAATACACAGATTTTGTCAAAAGTGGAACTAATTACTGTAGAGTTGGCTACCCACAACATCTTTAAAACAAATCTCTGAATTCTTTGCCGTATCTATTGTTCTCTGCAAAACATCCTCATTACAGGAAATTCAGTAGTAGGATACATCTGAAGATGTAATTATTAGTATATTTGTGTCTCTAATATATCTCAGAGTCCAAAAAATAGGCTGTCTTACCACCCATTAAAAATGTTATTCAAGTGACAAAAGCTAATGAATTATAATGGATAGGCAAAGATGAAAGCTGCACAAATGGAAATATTATTTAGAAGGAAGCAAGCATTTTAAATGCTCCAGCTTAGCTTATAATAGAATTTAATGGAAGGGCATGTGATAGGTAACTTTTAACAGTAGTATAATTTGAGGCCTAAGTCACCTTATCTGCACTTCGTTTTAACTCCAATATCTGGTCCTCTACAAGCAGCATTTAATTTTAGATTAGTTTTTTTAAAAATGAAACCGTCTAAGGAGTTTTTACTTCAAGTAGTTTTGAACAAGATTAAATTTAATTTAAACTCTTCTTCCAGAATCACTTTCTCTTCACCAAGATGCTCTTAACACAGAAGAAAAACATTCAAGTTCAAAGGACAAATTAAGGTTCAAGTTTATCAATGTATTTGAGTCAACAGATAGAAGGAAGAGGAGACCTAAAAATGGCAAACATACCAGTCAGAACTAGGCCAATGTTGTGAAGAATCTAATATGAAGGCTCAAACCAATCGTTGATTAGGTTTGTCCTTGGGCATAAGTAATAAAAACTATGACACATTCTATATGAACAAGGAAAACAAAAATGAAAATTCAGAATCAAACTAGTTTCAGAAAAACATATTTAAAAGCATACTTATTGCAATAGAAGTTTTTATTCTGTAACCCTGAAATAGGAAAACAAACCTCTTATCACCGTCAAAGTATATCATTTTTCCACACTATTTTCACCATTATGATGTGCTATATAGTAAAGTTATCTTCCAAACACTGAAGATCTGAACTACAAGCATTCCACAAGATATATACCATTAGGAATGGTATTTAGGGAACATTTCATTTGAAGCATTCCAAGCTGATAACCTTTATGCAAATACATAAAACAAGAACCATGTCACATGCACTATAAATAGCATTAATAGTAAGGAATCAATAACATTCAAAGCTTTAGGTAACATCTTGTTAATCTGCCCTTGGCATGCACAGACACACTGCTGTAAAAGCTCTCAAAATGTAATAATCAAAGGTGAAGGACACAATTTGTTCAACTAGTTAACGCAACTGTTATTTAACCAACTCTGCCACTAAAATGCCACCTAATCAAACAGTCCATACCATGATAAGCAGGAGAGACAAACATGATAAATATTAAGTGTCTTGTATTTTTATTAAAAAAAAAATAGAAGAAAGGTTCTCTAGGCCAGCACTATGCAGTCATTTTTGCTAAGATATTTAAAGATCTACACTTGACAACAACCATTTTCATCCTCACTTTTCTTTTCCCCATTTCTTGTACCGCACCCAACACAATGGCACAACTGCATGCCACAGGCACCTTGGTATCTCTCTCTCATATTTATTTTTGTTTTCACAGTGATAAAGGTGAACTCTAATACTCCAAAGATGCTTGCAGCAAAGCAAGCTGAACGGTATTTCTAAGCACATACCCGCACGCCAAGTTGCGGAAATCTACCCTCAACACGGTATTTTAATCTGACAAACCGAAACGGCTGGGAAACGCTATTTGGCTAACGGGACCAGCAGACACATGCCCATCCGAAGGGAGGCAATAAAAGGCCTTTAAAATAGGTCACTTTCCTCCAAATCCCACACCAGCGCTGAACAAAATGGTATTTACACTGAAAACTCACCACTTGGGGAGGAGCGAGAGATGGCGGGGGGTGGGGGGGGAGCTCTGGAAAATTAATAAAAGGGGGGAAAAAAAACCACGGATCGCCACGGTACGCGAGGGCACGCGGAGGAGGAGGGTGAGCGCGGGGTGACGCTATCGGAGCGGAACCCACCGGGGCCACCCGCGCAGCCGCGGGGGGTGCGGGCAGCCGCCGCCGCGCCGGGCCCGGCCCGGCCCTAGGCCTCTGACAGCGGCGGGGCGCCCCGGCCGCCCCTCCGCGGGAAGCGCCATTGCCGCCCGCCGCCGGGGCTCCTGCGGCACTGCAGCACCGCGCGGCGGCGGCGGGGGAGGCGCCAGCCCCGGCCGCCCCCACCCCGCGGGGCGCCCCCGCCGCCGCCGCCGCCGCCGCGCCCCGGCCGAGCCCCCCGCCGCCGCCGCCGCCGCGCCCGCCTTACCCTCCGCCGCAGCCGGGCTGGGAGCGCCGGTCGGCCCCCCGCGGAGGAGGAGGAGGGGGAGGAGGAGGAGCGGGGCAAGGGGCGGCGGCCCCGCGGGGGGAGGCGCCCCCGGAGGGGCGGCGGGCCCGGCCCCGCCGGGTGCCCGGGCGCGGCGGGCACAAAGGCGGCGGGGCACGGCACCTAAGATGGCAGGGCAGGCGCGGCGGAGCGCCGGGCCGCCGCCGCCGCCACCAGCACCAGCACCACGGCCGCCGCCGCCGCCTGGGCCCCGCTCGGCGAGCCGCGGCCAGGCCGCGCCGCGCCGCGGGGGCACGGCGTGCGGGAGGGCGGGCGGCGCCGGCCGTGCCTGCCGCGGCGGAGCGGGTGCCTCGGCCGCGCCGCGCCGCGCCGCGCCGGGATGGCTGCCTGCCGCCTCCCCTCAGCGCCGCCCGGGCTCCGGCTGCTCCGCCGCCGCTCCGCGCTGCCCGCAGCCAGCGGCCCCCGCCCGCCCCTCTCGCGAGACTTCGCCACCGCCCTCCTCCTCCTCCTCCTCCTCCTCCTCCTCCCCCCCCGCAACCGGGCGGCGGGAGGGGCGGGGGCGGCGAGGGGGGTGGGGGGAGCAGAGGAGGGGCGGGGGCCGGGGCGGGGCCAGCGCAGCCGGGCGGGGGGCGGGGCGGCGGTTGGGCCGGGCGGGCGCGCGCGCGCGCGGGCGGCGGCGGCGCTGTGAGAGGGAGGCGGGAGGGGAAGTTTAGCTGGGGGGTAGGGGGGCAGCTGAGGAGACGGTTGGGCGGGGGGCGGCAGTTGCAGAGGAAAGGAGGGGCCGGGGGGCGGCTGGGCTGCGGGGGGCACTCGGAGGGGCCGGGGGGCGGCTGGGTGTGGAGGCAGTAGCAAGGGGGCAGCTGAGGTGGGACAGGCAGGGGGGGGCATGAGGAGCAGAGGGGGCGGTTGGGGCCGGGGGGTGGCATGAGGGGCAGATGGGGGGCAGCAGGCAGCAGTAAGGGGGCGGTTGGGAGCGAGGGGAAGAGGAGAGGGCTGTGAGGGGCGATGGGGGGGGCTCTGGAGAGAGAGGAGGGCCTGGGAGCGGGAAAGATGGAGCTGGGCACGGGTGAGAAGGTGAAGAATGAGGGCAGGGGAGGAACAGGTGGGAGCTGGGGGCAGGTGTGCCAGAGGAGAGCGGTTTGGGGCAGGACTCCGAGGGGTGAGGATGTGCAGCTGAGCGGAGTAAAGGCTGCTTTACTTGCTGGGGGCAGCTCAGCTACCGAGATGGTCCCAGGAGGTGGACGGTGTTTACGTGTACTAACTCTGTTGTGCTACTGGCCTGACTTAATCAGTGTGTTTCAGCGTGCCTGGCCTAACTGTATCTGGTCTGTGGCCAGAAGAGGAAAAATCTGTGGACTGAACGCATGGTCTCCTGAGCTCTAGTCTCAGCTCCCAGTGGTGGGCTTTGAACTTGGTAGGTTGTTGTGTGCTTTGGTATCTCCATCTATGAACTAGAGAGAACAGTTGGCTTCATGTGGGGATTCATTATCACATCTTATAGTCACGTATTTACTTGTTTGGTTTTAGAATAGATTACAACTGGAGGAATTCTAAAGAATCCAGGTCTTCTTGTAATGGTGTTTAACTGCATTGTGCTCTCTGAACAGAGGAAATCACTGAGGTCAGTATCCCTTGTGTTCATAGTTTTCCCTTTCAGAAGTATGGGGGCAAAGAGTCATCAAAATAACAATTTATACAAACATTCTGATAATAAATTAATATTACATAAAACACTGAGTTTTAAAAGGTATGTTTGTAGGAATTGTTTCCACTTAAAAATTCTGGATTATGTATGGAATGACAATATTCGCAGTTTATAAAATATGCTGCAAATATAAGAAGTTTCAAGTTGCCCTCAGTATGAAATACTGCAGTTCTGTAAACCCAACCTGCTAAAATACAGCAAGCAACCAAAACTTCCTTCCTGTTTTCCTATAAACCCATAGGTATTTTGTACCATAAGAAGGCTTTGTATCTAGCAGCCATGGAGGATGATGTTGCATGCTATCTATCAAAACTTTATGTTTACTTTTAAACAAGTAGAACTATGGGAATTATTTAATATGGGATGAGAGAAAATGCAGAAAGCTGAGAACAGAGGTTGACTGTAAGTAGTTGTGGACCACATCTAGTGTTTTGTAAACTTGTCACATGATGGTCTGATACTTTGCCTTTTGAAATTCCAATAGGAAAAGTAAGACAAATGTGAATCACTTCAAGCATATGTTGTTGTAAGTATTGGGAGAGGCAAACTAAAGGTTTATCTGATTATCTCAACCTTGAAGTTGGCAGCTACGACAGGAAACTTGGTTTCATTCATCTGCCAAAGATATTTGTAGCATATCACTTGACAAGTTAAAAGGCATTTCTGTAATGGCACAAAAATAAAACCATCCACTTCCTCAAACTACACATTCTGTCTTGTAAAACAATATGGATTTGAAGGCATGCTTGGGGGAAATTAAGAACATACTAGAAAAGGTAAATATTTGTATTTGCAAATGTTAGAACGGTGGTATTTAACATGAATCTAGAATTATATTTATAGATCATTCTCAACAGATATAAATTTGTTCTTGTACCAGTCTTGTCAAATTAGTGGTTATCACTTGCCTTTACAGCTGAGGGAACTAAATGAAACAGTAAAAGAGAATGATCTGCCCATGGCTGCATAATGTAGGATTCAGAATAAGATGGTTCTGAATCTTGGTCTTATATTTCTTTCTCTGGACTTGTTGCCTTAAAAGTTCATAGATGGTGAGGCTAAAAGATTCAGTTAGTGAGGTCCATGGAGATAACCCAGCAAATATCAGCCGAGTGTCTCGGCCTCTGTTCTTTATCTTTTTTATCTATGTAATGCAGTCATGGTCCAAGGTAGGAATCCATAGAGCCTCTGAAGGAGGCTGATGGAAACACCTGAATAATGCGTCACCATTAACCATCAAGTAGTTTATTTAAAATACTAGATCTGCATTCGGTAAGAATTATCAGTGGCTACTTCAGAAATACACAGTATCATCTCTGGCCCATGAGTTTAGAAAAAAAGTCCACAGATTCTTGTGGAACAAGCATTATTTAAAAGAAAAAAAAGTGTATTGTCATCAGCTAAACCAAATAAAGAGACATTTAGCATTTTTTTTTCCTAGCCCTTTACTGTTTCAGGTGTGCTCTTTGCTTCTTTTCCAGCAAATCATAGCAGGCATCTAGAAAGTTAAATTGGTTTAGTTTAGTTTGCTAATTTACTGACGCAAACTTAACTTGCTTAAAGAACTTAAATTCATACATGTCTGCAGCTGGGATTTCCACTAATTCTTCCATCAGGTAGCTATACCCAAGGTTAATTCCATCTGAAGGAGGTGCTAGAACATCAGTAAATAAAAATTACAAAATGCCTAGCGGTTTAGCTGACAGGCAAAACAGGTTTCAACACGTTGTTCCTGCCATTTTATCGTGGAGCTGGTCCTTGGGTGGACCCATACAACAGCCCAGTGTAGACAGGACCTTTAAGAGCGTGCATCAGCACTGCATAATATTGTAGGAGAGGAAGTAGAGAACAATACTATGTCCAACGGAAACTGTGGCAAGAATTTATTCAAAGCACATTGTAATTACCCAAGCTGGGAATTTGGCCAGGACATTGGGGTTAGCACCCCTACTTCTTTAGAAGTGTCATAGTTGTGGTTTTTTTTTTTTTGTTTTGTTTTTTTTTTTTTTTTTTTTAATGACTTTAAGTGATGAGGAGCTTGGCTTTGTCTCAGCAGAATGATAACACCTCTAGCAGTATAAACTTCTTACAACAGCACTAAGGTGCTGGTTCAGAACTCACTCAGAAGAGTGATGGGGCATAGTGCAGTAATCGTCGCTATATAAATACTTCCAGTAGATAAGAAAGATAAGATTGTGATTATGGCAGAGTTTCAGCTACTGTAGTCGCATATGTCCTTTCCTTAGCCTTCAGTCCACATGTTGCTTTGGTCTGACTTTTTTTTTTTTAAGCAAATAAATGTAAAATCTAGAATAAATCTAGAACTTGAACCTACGAATCGTGGTTATTATAATAGCAATTATGAACTGCAGTTGCTTCTGCTTTTGTTTTAAGTTCATTATCAATCAAGCAGAATGTATGATTAGACAAGTTCTTTTTTAAATTCTTGGATGGCTTTGAGATTTTTAGAATGTGTTTTTGTGTATATTATGTACAGATTTAGAAACTAGCAAAGTTTCTGTTAGCAAAGAGGATAAGCATGTGTGCATTTTAGTGTTTGGCTAGTTGTAAAATGCACAAGTTGGGAATTGTTTTGCTTTTATTATCCCATGAAACCTGCTGTCATTCTTCTAGTATAGTTTAGGCCATTACTATGGGTTACACAGTTATACAGGAGAAACATGTTCTAGAGAAAGATTGGTCAAAATGAGTGAGGTTAGTCTTCTAGATTGTTGTAATGTTTGGTATCAACAAAGTAAACAGTTTAGCACATCGACTGAGATGAAGCTACCATGTCAGACAGCATCCCTTTGACAATATGTTATGTGGTAATGACAAAAATGAAGCAATACTGACCTTGTTATGTAACCACTTCTGTACTGTATGACAATAATAGTACTTCAATCTTCTCTGTTGCCTTTTGTTAGATAGCAAATTGTTCTTTACTGTACAGTTATGAATTTCACATGAGTCAATGGAGTGGTGTTGTTCATTAAGAAATGGGGAAACAGAGGCACAAGAAAAGGAAGCACTTACCAAGAGTTATGTGGGAAATTGGCGTCAGAGGCATAAACTGAATCTCAGCTTTCTGATCAACTGTCCCACTCTACCCTCTAGGCAGACAGACAGAAGTGAAGAAGTAGCTTGTGGTGGGTGACTCAACAGCTTTTTCTTCTTCAGTAACTGCCATTCTGTGTAATTACAAATAAATGCTATAGGTCATTTGCAGCTGTGTCAAACAGGTTACCAAGGGACTCTGAGTAGGTTTGTCTTTTCTGAGAGGGCAATATTCTCAAGACTTGAAAAAAAAATATTTTCTTGCCAGATGTGTATTTCCTCTGATCACTTTCAGAGGAAAATTGTGTCCCTCAGGGATACCCCAGGCATTTGCTCTACTTTTCTCTATAAAGGAATAACCATAAGCTGATGAAGCTGTTTCTCAGGTGTTTTTTTGTGCACTTATGACATACATGCCACCTGAACCTGTACCTGAAGTGATTCTTTGGTTGATCCTGCAAGCTGCTCTCTGAGAGGAACTCTGCTGTCCTTTATGGACCTGCACAGATCTGCCATGCAAATCAGAATGTATGATCAAACCTTTCCTCTGGGGTAAAGCAAAAGGTGGGTGACAATTTTTCTGGAAGTTTAATTGCAAAACAGGAGGATTTGCCCAAATGGCAATGAGTTTGGTCACTGGCCTGTTCTGTTCAGTGCCCCACAGTGAGAAGTGAGAATTGCCGTGAGTTAAGTGCACTTTTCATTTATTTTAGCTAGCTGCTGCTGATGTTCAGGCACTGTTGGCAGTTGTGTCCTTGTCTTTTTACCAAATACAGGGTGGAGGTCTGCATCTTAGTTTGAGAGCCACCTCTACTCTTGGTATGTTTATGCTTATCCTCTGTATCATGCACCTGTCTATAAATTTACTGTTTAGCACATTTATGCTAGGAGGTACTTCTAAAATGTCAGTGCAATATATTGTGATTGATACAACCCAAGAAGATGCATTATGTTTGGATAGATCAGCCCAGATATTAGAGATTAGTGGGGCATTGGAGTGTCTCTTAAAGTCATAGCTAACAGTATTCTTGACTCACTTTTAGCAGTTCAACCAAAATGTTCTGGGCAAAAAAAATAAAAATAAAAAATATTGTTGTTTCGGGGCATGACAGCTGAGTATAAGGAGGATGTGTTCAGATATCTAAGATTTCCTAACTAGCAGGACTGAAGAGGGTTTTACTCTACAGTTGGTGCTAAATAGCTGGGATGGACAGCAAGGGTCATTACTATGGAGGCCTTGACCTTAAAGAATCACTGAAGGATGGAAGCAGCACAGGAAAGGCCTTTGTCTTGGTTCCAGACCTTGCATGGATGGAGAGATGGAAGGATGAGAATAAGCTGTTGACAGAGAATGGTGAAAAATGACTAACAACGTGAAACTGGGAAGAAGCCTTCTATAGCTAATGCAGTCTCCAGGTGGTTTTCTTCATCTGTAAGGGGATACTTTGCATTAGTTGTCCTGCTGACAGTTGCCATCTTCTGAATAAAAGTGTTAAAAATCATTTCTCTGCTTGACTTAAAGCTTAGTTTCTCATTGTAGCATTGAGACTGCAACAGCACTCTCTTTCTTTCTTCTCTTTCTACAGAATCTGTTTTAAATTTGCTTTGCCTTTATACTTTCTTGTGGTTCGTTTTCTGTTTGCCTGGTAGTTTAGTTTGGTACCTTAATGCACTTGTTAGTCTCCATATCTCATTTGTTCCATAGTTTTCTGTGTCCCTCCTGCTGTACTTCCAAAGTTGTTGTGGACAAGCTTCTCTGAATTTTGCTGTGGCAGTTGAGGATGTTGCCCTTGTCTCAGCTGGTCCATTGCCACCACTGTAGCAGAGCCAGCAGAAAGGAGTTTGTACCTGCAAGTGATTGTGCAGCAGGTTATAGTTAGATGTCTTAGCTCAAACCTAAGCCTTGAAGTTTTTCAATGAAACCTCTCAGATTCCTGATTAGTGTGGCTGGATTTTCCAGTGAACTGCAATGAATAGCTCCACCCACTGACCCAGGCTGGATTTTGATCTTCCATTTTACAAGAAAACAACAAATTTTATGTTGCTGTAAACATATTCTCAGGAACTGAATCTCACTGTAGTCTGTAAAAGTTCTGAAAATATGGGCTTGCTTCTCAACAATTCTGCAGTTATCAGTCTGAGAAGTTGTATTCATGTTGAAATAATATTCTAGACCTGAAAAAGAGTTAGACTGCATACAGATTAACAAATCTGTTGCTAGTATCTCTGGCTACTGCAGCATGACTCACCCATCAGTGCTTGTCAGTGTCTGGTGTGACCTCATTGAAAGCTTCAGCATCTCTTATGTGAAGGTAGGTAGGTTGTAATCCAGTGTGGGAATCCTAAGGAGATGGAAATGGAAGTTCTGAGACTGTAATAATGCATACATCATAAACATTTCCCCCTAGAAACTGGATGTACCCACACCAGAGAGTACCATAAAAATTCTCATAGATTCATGAGGCACTCTTCATGCTATGTCTGCCTTGCCTGTGCCTCTATTCAAAAGCTCCTGTAAGACAGCAGTAGAAATCAATGCTGATGGGAAAACTGAGTAGGTGGAACAGGTTAGGGAGGAGATACTCCTTTATTTGCAAGGGCAAGAAACAGCTGATGGTTCCTTTTTATTTAGCAGTGCTTTTAAGTTTTGGAAGAAGATAATGTGTGTATGTTTTGGTTTTTGTTTTTCCACAATGCCTGTAGATAGGTTTCTGGCATGCTGGTTGAAGGAAACAGGTGAGGGGGGGGAAAAGGGGGGGGGACACACTGTAATGAGAGAGGGTGATTGAATTAACTTGTGGTACCTTACATGTGTAGTTTTCATATGTAGTGTGGTGATGAGGTAAAAAGAGTTAGAAATCAGATAGTTCTCTTTCTGCTGTTGCTTTCTGAGTAAACACACAGCTTGTGCTTGGCATCTCTACCACCTTCCCATGGGCTGCTGTGCTCAACAGATACTAGCAAAGCTTCTCAGTCTAGACAAAGCCAGTTACTGGTATCTTGGTTACAAACTCCACTTCTGGTAACATTCACCAGATACAGCAGAAGCAATCCTTTCCTTGCCTGTTACAGAGGGAACTTTCAGTTTCTAAAAGCAAAAGGCTGACGTTTTCCTGCAGGTATCTGCTGTCACTTGAAGAGAAATGAACACCAGTCTGGAAGTGAAAATCCTTGGCTGTTAGTCCTGTTTTTGTACTTAGGATATGTGAGTGTCTGCTCCAGTTTTGCTATAAATGATTTCTATATGTGGCAAAGCCTCTGTGCCAGCCTGGCAGCTTCATCAGTAAGCAGCAATAGTCATTGCCTCCTGGCTTCCCAGTCCCACTGTCCTCAAAGCTCTTGCTCCCCACTGATTCCAGCAAGGATCCCACAGGCTGGCACCTTGTGAGAAAGCAGGAAAGTTCCTAAAAATCTCTGCTTCAATAGATTGCCTTGCAACCCTCAAATTAACATGACAGCAACCTCTTATATAGTATTTGCTTGCAATGGTAGAGTGTCCATGGTATGGTAGGACAGAAATATACCCCACTCCCAGCGCTGTTCTGGCAGCACTAAGGGGGTCATCCACTTAGGAAATGCAGCATAGCTACTTTGTGATAAAATAGTAAAGAACTTTACAGAAATGGCTGTGTCCTCTGCTATGCTCTGGGATAAGCCCTAGTGCTTGCCTAAACGTAATATGGTCCTGCTGCAAACCTGCTCTTCCTATCCAGACTGTTATCTTGCAAGACTTATCTTTCACTT
The DNA here is from genome assembly GCF_028389875.1 of Rhea pennata. Lineage (NCBI taxonomy): Eukaryota > Metazoa > Chordata > Aves > Rheiformes > Rheidae > Rhea > Rhea pennata. The sequence goes on from NC_084682.1 coordinate 5,395,184, forward strand.
GAGGCAGGCGATAGTATTATTTCTGCATCCTTTTTTTTTTTTTTTTTTCCTTAAGATTGGACTCATGCACTTTCTCAGCAAAGATCCTGTTCTAAAAGGTTTCATTTCATGTTCTGGTGCTTCTTTCAGGAAGGCTTAGTGAATTTACAGTCAAGGCATACATCGGATTTGTAAGAGGGAAATATGCAACGTTATGCCTTTTTATCTGAGATTCCCTACCACTAGGATGAGCTAGATGCTATAACTATATGTTTAGGTGTTTCAGGATCCCAGAGTGAAATAAGTTGATGGCTCTGCCTAGTTTCTAGTGCGGAGATGTGCATGTGCATACAAAATACATCTAGTTCTAGAAGTGAGTGCCTCTTTGCTGTTCTTTGCACAGATGTCAAGGTCTAAATGACATTTTGAGACTGAGCATACTGTATATAAGGGGATCTTCCCTGGATGATCTGATGGCATGCAGCATGATATACCAGCCAAGGAGAGACAGAAGGCACATAGTGACGCTGTTTGTACTGCATCCACCCACAGGTGTGTTGATTTAACTGATTGCTTCAGTGTTAGAAGTTCTAGCACTAGATTTACATCTGGATTTTGGTATCTTAGAAGATCTTTCACATATTAAAACATACCTAGTCTTCTAGTAGCATCCTGTTCTTACACCAAGCTCAGATCCTATTGCTGCTTTCTGTGTTCAGTTGGAAATAGGCAGACTGCCTGAATATCCTGAGTCACAGATTACCAGCTGGTATTTGTGCTGCAGATTTTATTTCTTCCTTTACGACTGCACTCCCTAGAGGAGACTTGAAACAATTGCAGTTGTCAGTTGAAGCATATTACACGCAGTTGTCTGAATCTGCACAATTGGTGGATGACCTCTGACTATGTCTGTGGGGTGAGCTGCCTGTGATTTCTTACTGTATGTCTGGTGTTTCCATTCCAGAGAATAGAGCAGGTGCAGGTATATTTTAAAATGCGTTTTTATTGTATTTACTAGTAAAACATCTACATTGTGGAGATGATAATAGGATGTCTTCGTCGGATAATTGTTGGAGGTAAGTGATGGTTTCAGTAGTGTTCTAATAGTAATATAAACCGTGTGGAAAATGGGGTGAAGTGTAAGGATCTAGATGGGTAGTGAAAGATAAACTAGTAACACTACCCTGGCAAAGCTCTGCCAGGAGGAACATGGGTACACCATGCAGGAGCTGACAGGTCATCCATTCCGTCTGTTCTGTTAGAGCTTCTTGTCATGCTGCTTTTGTTATCCTGCATATGCACTGTCCCAAAGCGAGGCTGTTGAAGTTCAGCAGGGAAAGAATGCAACATGTTGCTATGTTATTTCATCTTATGAAAGTGTTTTCACTATGTAATGGTTAATGCTACCCTTGTGCATAGCTGCAGGAGAAGCTGAAACACAAAACACTTCACTGAAGTTTTTGATCCAACAGGCCTTGATGCACTGCTACTGGAAGTATGTCCATGTCTGAACTGAACTTCAGCAGTTCCATTCTGTCCTGTTAAAATAATAATTTAAACAGTACCATTCTGTCCAGCCCACTTCCACTTATTGACCAAAAAGCTAAATTCTTACTAAACTAGTTTTAGTCTACATATAATAATATTTGTTAATAGTCAACTAGTTTCACTAACAGGAAGATTGCAGTATATGTAACATAGAACACTGACAGTGTTTGGAGGAAAAAAAAAAATCAAATCTTAGTTTGCAACAGGTTACTGGTGTTTGCCTGGGACAGTCCATCCTGTTAGCAGATGGTGATCCTTCTAGGAAGAAGATATGTGAGTTGTGATGTCTCATGAAAGCAGGTGGTTGTTGCATCACTTAGAGTGAGTGGCTCACCTTAAAAGTAAGATGTAGTGTGAGAATTCTTAAAGAACCTCTAGAAGGATGTTGGAAGGGAAAAAATGTGAGACAGATTTGGAAGTCTGAGTTAATGAAATACTGCTTCCACATACTGCATGAGGGACTTGCCTCAAACAGGATAGTAGTTTTAGGAGTCATGCACCTATCTGAAGTATCTCAGGAAAATATATACTATGGCTGAAGTCAGCAGTAGTCCCAAGAGGTCTCTGGGGGTGGAGGGAGATGGCTGATACCTGTTTAAAATGCAGTGTATACAGTTACTGTCTTGTTCCTCCTTTATACCTCTGATTTATCCATCCTTCTGTCTTATACCCAGCAGTCTCAGTATTTTCTTCCCTCTCCTTTCATTTACCTCACACTTCCTGTCCTTCAAGGTGTGGGGTTTTTTTGAGTTTGTTTTTTTTTTTTTTTTTTGATCTATGTTTTTAATTCTGTTTAACCTAAGTTGCTTTGGTTTCTACTCTGCCCATGCTTTGCACCTGCTGCACACAGCCCCAGCAAACTTGGCAACCAACCCTTGGCACTCCAGAGAAAACAGCTGTCTGGACCAGCCACCTTCTGCCTGATGCACTGGTACCCCAGAGCTCCCAGGCATTAATCTGCATTCAAAACAACGTGTTGCTACACGAATGATTCCTCCCCTTTTACCTCCACAGAGTTACAGGCACCTAACTTCTCAGCTAATGTTTATTGATCTTTTGCAGAACTTGCATGGTGCAAAGGAAGATGGATGAAATCTCATCCAGTGCCTTTGTGAACACGTAATTGCACCTATTACCTCTTGGCTAGCGAGGCAAATGGGAGTGAGGGTATTCTCAGTATAAATAGCAGCTCTTGCAGACCTATAAACAATGCACAGGAGAAGACAATACAGAGGCCCTATAGAGTCTTAGATCACAGTAGTATTCAGGGAGATATATTGCTCATTTCTGAAATGATTAGAAATCAAATCTTGGTGTAAAGAGCCTTATGCCATAGCAAGGGCAGAAAAGCCTTAGTGCAAAGTCATAAGCCATTCTCTTTCACAGTTAAAGCCCCTGTTGCCCTAGGCAAACATAAAGCCTGTCAGCATCCTGCAGCTTACAGCACAGAGATATGATCAAAATAGCTCCACAACTTTACAACATGGCTAAAAATAGCTTGCAGGTCAGCTTCTTTCTTAAAGGTAGTGGTGACATCAGAGGGAGAGCACTCTTATCACTGTTCAGTGTGACTAAAACTAGGTAAACAAAGGAGGAAGATCTGCAGTTTAATTAGTGAAGCAGTGTTGAAGAAAAAGAGGGGCTAAGTGGTGGGAGAGTCAGACCAAGGAGGTACCAAAAGAGAGAAGGACTAAGAGTGGAAGGTCCAGGCAGACCTTCGGGTGTTAACTAAGACAGTGTGCTTGAACAGAGAATTCTACTCCCGGGGCTTTATTTCCACGATATTTAAGAGGCAGTACACTCCCCACTTCTACTGTCTCATTGTGACTGGTGTCAGGATGTGTTACTGGACTTGCAAGCAGGCCAATGGGAGCATTCCTTGCCCCTCATTTCTAGAGGGTGAACACGTTAGTCCATGACATCACCTCTGTCCAGTAGCAGAGCAGAGGGTATAGCAGTGGTAATGTCAAGTGTGTTTTGTTGTAGCCATTCAGAGTTGATTTTTTGCAGTACAACTTATATATGGAGAAATTTGGATGGTCCTTAGTTCTAGGGGAATTTCACTATTTGTTCTCAGGCCAAAGAAAGTCTGTTTTTATATAGGTGATCTGTCTGTTGCAAAACATTCCCTTTTACCAAAGGAGCAAAGCTGCTCACCATGATCCTCAGAGTTTTAGTCTCTGTTGTGTATACTAAGTCTGGTCGTGGAGAAAAGTCTCAGCCAAGTTTTGAAGTTAAGTGCCTGATCTGAGATGTTATGGGAATCTAATGTAGGTTATGAGAGGTTTACAGTGCCAGCAATCCCCTGTGTTGCTTAGGGAAGTGTACTGCAGCAGTCTGCTAGCTAGAATTTCCTTTATGCTGCAGGTTTCATGCCTAGTGATTTTATGGTGACAAAATTGTAAAAAAATTGAGGCCAGGTCATTACTGCCCGACTAGGACAGTGTCCTGTAGTCAGTCAGATGTGACAAAATGTACTTGCTGATGTTGCTACCAGGAAGTTTGAAAGAAATGAGACTGAATGACAACAATGAGCATGTGTCTCAGAAAGGCTATCTGTAAATTCTTACGATGCTTTTCTTTCCACAGTATTATTGCTGCTCTTCCTCAGGTTCTGCTTAAGCAGCTGTTCTGCATTTATGATCTGATCTTGCCTTCTTGCTGAACCATCTTCATGGTAACAGTGCAGTTATCTGAGATGAAGGACAGGTAGGAACTCAAGCTTGCTTTGAGTAAGCACAATGAACAGGGCAAAAGTACTGCAATTACTGTTTCTTTAAACTACTGTGGAATAATTTTGTAGGATCATCTCCATTTCAGACCGATACAAAATAGTTTCTGTTGGCTTGAAAGAGGGAGACTTCCTTCAGCCAAATACATCTCCAGACGGAGAAGTGTGGAGAGAGTTCCAGGCAACATCAGCTTGCTAAGGGTTTGGTTTGATGCATAGCTAAACCAAACTGAAAGTAAGTTACAAACCAAAAAGGAAGTTCTGCATTCCTAGTTGTATGTCTCCAGACCATTCTGAAGCTACAGGGGTAAGTTTATTGCAGAATATAGTTAGAATTGGTTCCAGGCAAAATGAACTCAGTACAGTTCTTAATGAGTTGTGTGTCCAGCCGGTTTACCTTGGCAACAGGGATATACAGGAGCCTCCACAAATGTAACTGAGTTCTTGAATACAAACAGGTCTGCTAAGCAGTTAGTTAACATTGAGCAGAAGGCCTGGAGAAAGCAGTCTTTATTTTCTTGCTGCACACCTGATCAGTTCAAACTGGTTTCTCTTTAAACTAGTTAAAATTTTCCACAATCCTGTGAAGAGAAACATTCCCCCCCCACACACACCCCCCAGAGATATTCTCATCAGTGTGTTACAATAGCCCAGGAAGGCCTGTTTTGCCTATAGAGTGTATGTAGTATGGACATGGTGAAGGATAGTTTCAGAGCCCATTTCATTTGCTAGTAAGCCAGAAACAGCAGAAAAGCATGTCACATAGTTACTGGCCTTGACTATAATTTGCAGTATACCATACTGTATCCGGTGTGCACCACCCTTCCAGGCATTAAAGAAGTCCCCATAAATCAGGGTAAAATGGCTTTCTCTGCCATGTATGAATGCTTCACTTGGCAGCCTGATTTTTGCATAATCATTGTAGTTCTGATGGTCCTCTCCCAGGCTTCATGAGATGGGGCTAATATACGAAATGCAGATACAGCATATGCATATAAAGGCAGTGAACTCATCACTCCACTCATCAGAGGCTCATCAGCCTCTGCTTCTTTGCAAATGAGCTGCATAGGTATTGGAAATGAACTGCATAGGTATTGGCCGGAGGAGGCAATTCAGCACCCTGCCCATCCCATAAAGGCATGAAGGTTCTTTGATGCTTGGCTGTCTGGAGTCTTTGGCCACATGAAGAGTGGGTATAAAACTTTGCTATTTCCCTAAATGCTCTGCCTCGTACAAACAAAAGGTCATCTCCCAGTTGAGATGGTGGGCATTCAGCTTGCCAGCTGAATAAAATCCAGGCCTGATTAGCTAGCCACAGCAGTGTAAGAACTTGGGTAGAATATACTCAGACTGGCTCCCATCTAAATAGCTCAGGTCTCCCTGCACTGCGCTCTGTTGTCCCTGCAGTTCAGTGGAAGCACAGGTCTGTCTCCCTCCTTGTGCAGGCATGCCCCCAGTAAACCATAATTTGCACCCGGTGTTTCGACTGTGGGCAGACCCTCCCAAAGCAAATAGTGATTTTGCCTGTCTGCACTGACTCAGCTATGCTGATGGCAGGAATCAGAGCTAACTCCCCAGTTCAGGGAGGGGTATCGGTACTGCTTAGCCTCCCACAGGACAGAGAGGCAATTTAAATAAACTCGCCTATGTCCCAGGAAATGCAGTGAAGGGAACAGTGTTGTGTTAGGCCAGAGAGTTTACCCAGGAGCTGTTAATCTCTTAACACCTGTAGCCTTATGATATGTAAGCACTGGGGGTTTTCTTCTCTGTGCAATTACTAGCTAGCAAATGGGATTTCAGAGGAATCTGGGCTATCTTTAGGAATGAAGCACATTACTCCTTTCCTTCTCTCAGGAAGCAGGGTCCTTCGCTAGCTTGTGGTGGCGAGGGGCTCACAGATTAGGAGGAGGGGCAGGAAACATGCCCGGCTTCACTTCTTTAGTAAGTCTAAATGTTTTCCATAGTCCTGGCACAGTGAGTCAGCATTTCTGTAGCCTAGGGTTGTTTACAGTAGCAATCAGTGAGATGGTGCTGGGTAGGTGGGGTGTGGAGGTATGCGTGCAGCTCAAATGAGCGACTTTTTTGCTTAGATGCGAGTGGGGGGTTACCAACTGTCTTTCCAAAATGGATCTGGTGGAGAGTAAAGGACTAATACTCTGAATGGTAACTTCAGTGGAGGCAACTGTGGAGTAAAGAATTTCCTCGTGTGAGAAAGGGAATCAGAACTTGACAAAGGAGGTTTGCCTTATATATTCTGTTGTCTCAGTGCGCTTAACAAACAAACAAAAAAGGGACTCTGCAAATATTTGGGATTATCAGTGTAATGGGACTCTCCCCCTCAAGTGATTATGGGTTTGGCCTGGCCAGGCTGGCTACATGGAAGGAGGAGCCCGTAAAATTGTACAGATAACAGAACAGATGCAGAGGTTTCTGCTCAGATACTCATGGGATAAGGACCATGAGCCTTGGAATAGCTTGTATCATTGCAAGCTGATGTCTGTGCATGCAAAGCTTTCTGCCCATGCCTGGCTGGTCAGCCTGGCTGGATCTTGTGGCAAAGGCAGTAATATTGAAAACAGTATGGATGATTTTAGATCTGCTGTCTCAGTTCTGCAAAGGTATATATTTTGAAAATTCTAGTTTCCATAGCAATGTACTGCTATTCTCTCTCATCTCTCTCCTATTACTCCAGTCTTAGCAGCCATTAGATAAATTGTCAGAGAAGCAAACCTGAGCATTTTTTATCTTAAGATTGATTTTATGTATATTAGTTTCTCAGTGAATCAGAGCCAGTTAGTCAAGGATTGACTCATATCCTTTCCTGGGGCAGAGATAAGGTCTTCTGCAGTCTAAAGATGATAATTAAGAATGAATATTATTAATTGCACTTGTCCTGTGAAGTCCTAGGCTACTTTCCAGTAGAACAGGGTCTTATACCTAGGATTCTGGTTCAATTCCAGATGTATAATTTATGTTATGTCTTTAAATTTTGCTTGTGCTATAGTTTCATTAAGACATAAAATTCTTCTCCCATGCATGTAGTAAACGCTTTTGTAGAGTTGCTGTGTACTGCTATTCAGATGCTATTCTCCACCCCAGAGGTGACTTCTGGACAGTCTCCCTTTGCTTTTTTAACAGAGCCAGTACTCATGGCTCATTCATCCTCCAGTTTGGATGAGTTAGAGAAAGAAGCAGTTTCTTAAGAAAACAAAACAAGCTATTCATTTTTTGTTTTTCCTGGCGCATCTTGTCTTTTTGGTCAAGGAACTACTAGTTTTGCCAGCATCGTTCTGCAGGTTAAAATGTAAAAATCCCAGCCTTAACCCAGCAGCAATAATGGCACACACAAAAGCAAAGACATAGAGATTATTTATTCTGCTGGTATATTTTGTCTTTTAGGGAGATGGTTTAGCAAGTTCTTTGCCAATTTAAACTGCATTTCCAGCTGGGGAGCTGTGCTGGAATAACTGTTCTATAAACCCTTTGCTGTGTACAATAGCCTTTGTCCTCTAATCCAGTCCTCATGGGTAGGTAAGCGGTGGAAAAAAAAGGAAACTGTATGGGAGAGCAAGTCTGGCACTGTGGACCCTGTTCCAAGATAAGGAAGTAGTGTAAAAGATGTGAGTCAGCTTTTAACAGTGCCTTCTACGGTGTTGTTACTTAGTTGATATATACAAAAATACCTGAATTTCAGAAATGGAGTATGGATCTGTTAAGCTGAGGGTGTAATAAACCCCTCCCCCAGTGGAAGATATTACAGATATTTACTGCACAGTGACCACTGCTTGGCCATTCAGTATTGGTCTCTGCTGCCTCCTGTTTCCCTCTCTGTCTAGCTAGATCCATCAGTTGTCTTATTAATACTCAGTTTGAGTTCTTCAGAGGTTTTATTACCAGCAGGTACTGTCCCTCACTTCTATTTGAGTTCTGCAGATGCTGGATACCTAGCAGAAATCTCTTGTAGAATCTAAAGAGTTAGAAGCTGACTTGTGCTAGATAACCCTTCTAAAACCTCTATTTTAGATGTTAACATCTACTTTTAGCCAAATCCTTTAGGAATACTAATAATGTCTTATTCTTCAGAAAGTTGCATGCAATGAATTCTCTGTGTTTTATGCAAAGCATTAAAAGGTGGTTGTTTATCTGTTTTTAATTTGTCATTTTGCTTTTTGCTTTGACGTTCCTGTGTTCTTATGTTTTGAGATAAGCTGAACAAAAGTTCTCAAACTGTTATCTCTAGATCATACATTTTGTAATGCCTTCCCTGTGGACTTCTTGATTTGCTTCCTCTGAAGTGAATGGTGAATGAAACGAGTTTTTTTTCAATCCACCATGTTTTATTTATCATTGTCCTTTATAACATAGTGAAATAGCAATGGTAAAACTAACTCAATAACCCTTAGAGAGTCAGTATTCTGCCAGTACCAGGCATTTTAGGTTGGAGACTCAGAGTGCAGAGACAGGTATTTAAGCCCCTATGTGCCAGATACATATGTACATACATACCCAATACATTAAAAAGAAAAGTCTCTATTTCAAAATAGTAGGTGCTTGGTATCCAAATGCAATTGGAATGAAATGGAAGCGACTAGCGACCTTGTGACTGTTCTGTTGTATAACACGATAAAAAGTGCTTGGGATTTGTGGATTGAGCTTTTTCTCATTTGTCTTCCAGAGGTCAAAGTCCACTGCAAGCAGTGACTGCCACAGTCCTGCACATAAGTCAGGCTAGACTGTGTGTGCACTTGGGTCCTAGCAGAGCAACCAGCTGGCAGAAGGGCAGTTCTCTCTCTCTCTCTCTCTCTCTTTTTTTTTTTTTTAAGCACCTTACAAAGTGTTTCTGCTGATTTCTCTGTGGTCCCTGTGGTGATCCTAGGGCAGTAGGAGGGGATCCATAACAGTCTGAAATCCTGGAGCCAGGATTTTTTGAAATCCCAGAGAAGTAATTGAGAGTTGGCAGAGGCTGACCTGCTAGCCTGTCGCCTGTGCTGCTTCTCAAAAGCTGCCTCTAGTTTACATTATTGCACTCTAGTAAACAATTTTTCATGCTGATTTAGGCAGATGATGTTATTCACACCTGTATTGACAACAGGAGAGGTTCCTCAGATTGTGTCCTATTAAACAATGAATGTAGCCACCAGAAGGAAGTCCCACTGATTAGAGCCCTACTGTGGTCGCACCGTCCCTCTTCAGGCACTTGAGGGGATTGACTCTCAAATATGAGCAAAATGAAATGAGATGGCTGAAGCGGCTGCAACCCTCAGCTGTGTCACCAGTGCCTGGTTCGCAGGAGAGGTTCATCTCTGCAGCATGGTTGGCTGTACAATGCAACTCCTGAGCTGCTGTAGTTCAGCCCATTCTTAAAGGTATTAATATTTGTCTGGCTCCTCAGTGAGGAGAAAAAGAACTCTGTCAGTTCAGGCAGCTTAACTAGGGGGAAAATGTGCACTCTTTAAATCTGAAGAATGGTCTTTTAGTTTGATTTCTCAGACTGCCTCACCTGCGGTCAGAGAACCAACTGTGCTGATGCAAGGGCAGGGCAAGAGGCAAGCGGGCAGAAGGGAGAAATGACCTTCCATTTTGGGAGTAGCTAGCTGTTACATCAGTTTTGCTATCTCACAAAACTATGCCCTATGGTTATTTTTGGTACCGGACTGCCTTACTTTTCTGGAGAGTGAATGAAGGATTAACATAATGTATTTATGGCTTTTGAAAATTAAGTTTTCAATGGGGGGGGGAACTAATTCAGATGTGCTATTAGGTGGAAATGCTTAAGCTGTTAGTGATAGGAAAAATAATGTCCAGAATATCCACTCCTACAATTCAGTTAGGAGTTTTTTTTTCTTTGCCTTCTTTTGAAATCTCTAAGCCAAAGTCTACTACCCAACTGTCTCTAGAGAGGGAATTTTTTAAAGAGACCTTCTTTGTAGCTATAAATAATGTACATAGCAAAGTACAGAAATGGAGCTCAACGAGAGACTCCACCTTACCTGAACCTAATTCCAAACGACAGTATACTCAGCTCATCGAGGGTATTTGTGCCCTGTTCAAGCAGAAGACTGAAAGGAGTGCTGTCACCCTTGTGATCTGTCCTGACTGAACTGTTTCTCCCTCTGAGTTGCAAGTCTTCCACATTTCCAACTTTTTAGTATCAAGTAGATTGGTAAATTCTGGCTTCATTGTACTGAAATATATTTGACTTCAGGGGCCAAATACTGGAAGTTTTTGATTAGTATGGTTATGAACATACCTGAAATTAAGCATCTGATCGAGTGCTTTGCATGTTGGGCTTTCTGGAATGCAAAGCATTTTGCAAGTCTGAATACTTACCGTAAATGAAAACATTTTGGAAAAAAAAAAAGAAAAAAAAAAAGAAAATCAATGCCACACATCTCTTGTATAAGAGCTCTTCCCAATATCTAGAGCTATGGCAATTTTGATGTTTCCAAATTTTGAGACTTAAGCAGGAGACAGATGCAAGAGATCTTACAAAGCCAGCTTTTCTTATTTTACAGATAGATTAATTCTGTAGTTTCAGAGTTTTAACTTAACCTAAAGAATTTATTGGAAACTAAATTTCTTTCTCTTCAAAAAGAGAAGAAATTTTGGAAGCAAATTAGTTGTTCTTAGAAAATCACTGGAATGGCTTCCAAATTTAACTGCACTTCAACATGAATTCAAAACTTAAGTCAGTCTCAGACTCTCTGGAGAACTTTCCTGTGATTCCTGTAGCAGTTGATTCATTCCTTGCTGTCTTCATTTTGCAGTTTTTAATGGCAAGTTTTCTGAAAAGTCATATACTTCAAAGACTTACAAGATTCTGAGTTACTGAGCTAGAAATTATGCTGGCTCTGCCCAACTTCTGTGCCAGGATGTGGGGATACTTGGCAGTGGTTTTGGAATTCCAAGAAAAATAACCTCTTTCCTTTGTATGACGCACTGCCGACTTGCCAAACTCAAAGAGCAACAAGGAAGAAAACCACTGCAGATGAGGAAGCATGAAGTCTCCAGTTTCCCTTTTCAACAGCTGTGGAGATGATAACCCTAACAACTGCTGAATATTCATATCTTGTCTGCTTGGTGCAACATCGTGCTAATGATGGGAGAGAACCTGATGTGCCTCTTAACAAGGACAACTTGAAAGGAGAGCATGAAATGTCCAAATGGTGAACAAACTGCAACTGTCCTTGTTATGAAGTGTCAGCTGCAAACTACAGATCCCAGCAGGGTCGTAGACATCTGGACCCAAGATGCAGCATTGCATGTTGGAACTTGCAGTGTGCTGGCACTGCCTCTGCGCAGCTGACCCGCCTGGCAGACCTGGGGGCAGTTAGCCACCTCACCAGTTTGCGGGAGCCTATGCTTCACTTGATGGACCACAAGCCTCAGTATTATCTTGGATTTTTTTAAGATATTTTGGGGCTCTGCATGTGTCTGTAATACTGATACCACCACAGTTCTCAAACAAAATAGTTGCTTTTTCTTTCACATAGGGAGAGCAGTAGGTTTTCTTTATTTACATTTCTAATATAGTTGTGCATAGAGAGGATTTGTTCATAATTAAGGCTTCTTTCTTCAGAGTCTTTTGAAGTTTATTTCTTTGAGCTAATTCTTAAGACTAAATTCTTCCAAGCTACCAATAAAATGTTAACTGTGATTAAAATCTGACTCCTCGTTTTAAGACTTGTTTCCTAACTGTGAGGTCACTTTATGAGTCAGTATTTGAAAGGACTGTTATTTGTGAGAGTATGGTAAAGCCTGAAGTTCACAGTTCCTTGCTTAGATCGTTTTACTACATTTTAAATTGCATTGTATTGAAAGAAATGGAATCTGTACAGTCAGTTTGGCACAAAAATCATGATATTTCAGGCACCCCAAATCTAATGTTGGAGTTGGACTTCTGATAGAAAAAGTTTTACCTCCTACATAGTAAAATAGAGGGTGGACTTGAGGTGGGAAGCTGTGCTCGAGGCACAAACTTTCAGCTATGTTCTGTTGAAATAAAACTTGGGAACTGTAAAATCTTCAGGCAGGGACTCTGTCTTCTATAATACAATGCCCAAAAGAAGTTTGAGCCAAAGTCTGATAGGGCTTTCTGGACCCCCCCCCCCCTTTTTTTTTTTAGTATTGTAATAAAGTAGTAAAGCTGCAAGCACAAGCCTTGAGAAGCTAGGAAATACTATTTTTAATACAGTCTATGCAGCCCATTTATTCCTTTTGTTCGTATTAGTTATGACAGTCTTTAATTATATGATCACATTTTCTTTTGTCATTCTACCTCCCTAAGCGTGGCAGTGCACAGTGTGAATATTTGGAGGTAATTAATCAAACTGGAGTAGTGAATAAGTCTTAGCAGGACTCTCCCTCTGTCTCCAGCCTATACCTGTCAGTCTCAGGTCTCCATCCCTCTCCCTCTGTCCTTTTCCTACCCTTCTAATTAACTGCTGTTTCTCTTCCTCGTTGCTCTGCATTCAAATCAGAGCCTTTGCCTCCATGCTGGCTAGTATCTGGGAAGAATTTTGGGGGCAAAAGGGAGGGTCTGTTTGCACCCTGCCATGGTGTTAAAGATTGAACGGTTGGGAAGGGAAGACAGTCTTGGGGGGAAACGTCGCTCGCCGTTTCTTCCTGCCGCTGGAGCATGCTCAGAGCAGAGGCAGGAGTTCAAATCATGGAGCTGCCAACCACCACTGACTGTGTTCAAATGGGAAGTATCAGCTGTTTATAATGGTATGAAACCCGTGAGGAATTTTGACAAATTCCAGGTCGTTTCCCACTCCACTCCCTTGCTTTTCAACAAACTGGCTGATTGTTTTGTTAAGCGTTAATCAAGATCTCCAGCGCTTCGCCCCCACACGGGCAAAACGCGTTTGCCGGGGCCCATTTTCTACTCTCTTCTCACCGGGTGCCACGCCGTGCGCCTCCGAGCAGGGACGCGGATGCCCGGGGCAGGGAGCAAGCTCGGCCGGGACCCGCGCCGCGCCGCCGTGGCTTGGGGCTGCGGGGGGGCCGCTGCGCCGGGCCGGGCCGGGCCGGGCCGAGCCGAGCCGAGCCGAGCCGAGCCGAGGGTCTCTGCTCTGCGCCTCGCGCTGCGGTTCCGCAGTCTGCGGGGGGAGCCCTAGAGCAAAGCAGAAAGCTCCAGCTCCTTCAAGCTTGTTCCTGTAGTTGGACTCTTGCTTCTTTCCGGAAGAGCTGCTGCTGCTCCGGAGTTTTCGCTGCTGGGGACGCAGTCACTCGCACTGCTGTTGTTTCGCCTTCGCCACCGAATCCCCGTCTGCGCGGCCCTGCTCAGCGCCGTTCAGTGAGCTTCTGCGCGCCCGGGGGGGCCTCGCCCGCGGCGCCGCAGCGCTTGGCCGATCCGCTCGTCTGTGGCAAAAGCAGGATTTGCTCCATCTCCCCCCCCCCCTTCTCCGCCTCCTCCCGTGAGATCGTAATGTGAATTAGCGCACGGCATGCGTTCCGGGGGCCCCAGGCAGGACTGTGAAACGCTGCTCCGCGGCGGGCGAGGGAGAAGCAGGTAGCCGGGCGGCGGGAAGGGCCGCGGGGCCGCCGCTTCCCGTTCCGCCGGGCGGGCCGCGGCCGCGGCCGGGGCCGGGGCGGCGGCGCGGCGCGGGGCGGGGCGGGGGGCGGGCGGCCGCGGCGGCGGCGGCTCGCTGATTGCAGGGCGGGCGCTGCCAGTCCACCGCCGCCGCCTCCCCCGCGCCAGCCGCGTCCCCGCGCCGGAGCCGCACGGCCCCAGCAGGCAGCGAGCGAGCGAGCGAGCGCCCGGCCCGGCCCGGCCCCGCCAGCCGCCCCCCATGGAGGAGCAGCCCCAGCGCCACAGCCACTACTGCTGCTACAGCCACCACCAGCACCACCCGCACCACCCGCAGAGCGCCTACCTGCCGCCGCCCGACGGCCGAGCGCAGCCCAAGCCGCCGCTCCGCCACGACCACAAGCTCGGCGGCCCGCAGCACCCGGAGGCGCCCAAGCGCAGAGCAGGTCGGCGCGGGGGGCGGGGGCCCGTGACCTTCGCGGGGCGGCGGCGGCGGCGGGGCCCCCCCCGCCCTCCCCTCTGCTCCCGCCGCCGCCGCCTCCCCCGGCGCGGCTGGAAGCTTCTCCGCCGCGCTGGGGCCGCTTCCTGTCCGCCATGTTGGAGCCGGCGCCGCCGCCCGCCGGCACGTGGGGCCGCGCCCGGGCCGCGCCGGGCCCCGCGGGTGGGGAGGGGAGGGGAGGGGGCGGCAGCGGCGCTGGTTAAAACCCGATGAGCGTTAAAAAATAATAATAAAAAAAATCACCGAAGGAGCTGCGGCGGCGGCCCGCGCGGCCTGGGCCCGGCCCGCGGCGCCCCGGCCGCCGCCTCGCCCCTTCTGGCACGTTCGGGGCGGGGGGCGCGGAGCTGCGCTAGCGCCGCGCTCGTCCCCGCGGCGGGCGGGCGGGCGGGCGGGGGCCCCGGTGCCGCATCCCGGCCCGCCGCCTCCCGCCGAGGACCTTTTTTGGTCTGGCGCGGGTTCGGAGCAAATACGCGATTAAAAACAAGGCAGAGGGAAGGCCGTGCGCGGCCCGCGCCCCCCTCTCTGAAATCCTCATCTGCACGGTGAGCCGGGGGGTGGGAAGGGGCCTGGCCTGGGCCGGACGCTGAGCTCACGGCGCCCCAAAGCTGGGCGCTAGCCGGGCGCCTAAAGGCACCCGGGGCGAGCGCAGGGGGGGCGCTGGCCAGGCGCACGCTGAAATAAGTTATTGTGCAAAAATAACTTGAGTAATCGTTCCCCCGTTCGCAGTATGCCCTGGGTTTTAATGTGCGCCTACGTCTGGCACCCCTTTCTTTCCAGCTATGAAATGATCTGTGACGTTGCCAAATATCCCTCACCTGTTCTTTTTTTTTATATATATATTTATCATTTCCCCCCCCCCCATCTCTAAATATTGGTTGTTGCGCCTCCATTTGCAGGCCAGGACCAGGTATGCGAAATGTTGATTTGGAGAAAACTCAGGCAGCTGAGTTGTGAATACTTGAAAATTGGAACTTGAAACTGCTGACACACTGACTTACTGAAGTGGATTTTGTTCTTCATTTTATTCCCTCCTCATCTGCAGTGGTCTTATGACCATTCTTACTGTTTTGTTTCGTTAACTAGTGATGTCAGAAGTCTTGAGTGTTGCAAGGTCATCTATAACGCGTTCCTATGGAAAAGACTTCCTCTGCATGTTACTCTGAAATAATTTTTAGTCCTTGACTCATCAAGAATCCCATCCCATTCATATGTCTGTGATGAAGTGCTTATGGTTAATATTATTAACAGCTTATTTGAAAGTTTTAGTGGAAGTTATGGTCGTTACAGATATTTATGTGTAGTAAAATCCTTTTTGATCCCTCTCAGCAAACTCGACTGTGGAATTTCTATAAGGATTCCTTGAGCAGTTGTGTCTGCCAGACATCTGAAACTCCAGGATGGGAGGATAACAATGATTTTTAGTATAGCAGTTGAGTTAAACAACCTCAGCAACAACAAAACATTCTTTCTCAAACTGGAATTTTGCCCACTCCTGGGTTTTGGGGTTTCTTTGTGCACTGTGCTGATTTCACATCACTATAACTGCAAATTAAGCCTTAGGTGGGTCATTTGTTGCCGAAGATGTGAGGCTTTCCACCCTCACAAAGGAGGACAGACATGAGTCAGAGGAGAAGCAAGGATCTCTCTCTTCTCCTGTAGAAGCTGGTGCAATAGGTGGGAGTACCCTTGCCCATCAGCTTGGGGTGTATTTCTTTAGCTGGGTACAGCATGCTCTTCCCACCTCTTGGTGAGACATCAAGACTTCTCTTGGGACATTGTGGCTAGGTACTTGAATGCAGCAGGTCTCTGACTGGAGAGGGCCTTGAGGAGGGTGAGGTGCTTCAGTCTGGACCATCCTGGGCTTTTCACTTCATTTGAATTACGGTCTTAGGGTTCTCTTCAGGACCAGAAAGATTAGAAATGCGTTCCAGAAACAAAAAGAAAAGCTGAAGTTACAGCGTGATCTAGTGTTTTGGGTTGGAGCCTTCGGCAAATGCTTCACTGCCTGGTGCTCAGGTTCTTGCTGTGTTTCCCCAGGACTCGGTGGAACAGTGAAGCAGGCAGGAGGCTAGTTGCCAGTGGTGGTGGAAGGGTGCTTGCAGAGGTGCATTTCTTCCCAGTATTATCACTTTTTTTAAAGCTAAAGAGCATATATAGAGAGATACTGGTTGATATTTTTAAATGAAAAAATGCTGTCACCATATCCTCCCGTCCATTTCCAACTGGACTTGAACACATCCTTTTGGAAAGCTTTTCTATAAGAGATGTTGCTTGAGAGGGAGATGGAGAAGGGGGACTGTTGGTGTTGCAGGCCTGTGAGGTGGTAGAGATGATAGAATTTGGCCTTCATTCACAATACTGATGCTGAATCTCAGTGAATCGTAGAGCAAAGGCAGCAGATCCCTGTCCTGTAGCATCTTGGGAATTAATATTTTCCTGTTGTGTGACCTGGAAATACTAGCTGGCTCTCTGGCTTGCAAATGATCTTTAGAACAGTGTATTTTCTTATATCCTTTATATCATATCCTTTTGCTTTATTTTGTTGCTTAATAAATACATTAAACAACATACTATGCTATGTTACCCTGTTGTATGGGAGAGTCACCAGCCGTTGATGTTTTCTGTTTAAGTCTTCTTACTGCAGCTTTCAGTGAGTAGGGATGTGCTTTTATATGTCAAAGGCTAGACATTTTCCTATTTTAAAACGTTTGCTTGAAGAAACTGGATATGTTTAAGAGTTGATTACAGCTTTTTTGCGATCAGAAGTTAAACATTTCACATTCTAATTCTTGCCTTTTGTTGTTTTTGGCTTTCTTCTAGGCTACGGAGAGCTAAATGGTAATGCAGGAGAAAGAGAAATATCATTAAAGGGCCTGTGCTCTGATGAAACAACCAACCCAGGATCCAGGGTACCAAATGGCAGCCAGCAACTTGTAGACACTAATGTGACCCCAAAGCAGACTGTTAAGGCCAGTGCTTTGGGGAAAGCTGGAATCAAAACCAAGAACTTCATTCAGAAAAATAGCATGGACAAAAAGAATGAGAAGTCCTACGAAAATAAACTTAGAGAAAGTCAGCCCTCTGACAAGCCAGAGGGAGTATCTATTCCAAATGGTGTGGTAACCAATAATTCTAGTTATATCACTAATGGCTACATAGGCAAAGGGGCAGATAATGATGGTAGTGGCTCCGAGAGTGGATATACTACGCCTAAAAAACGGAAAGGCAGGCGCAACAGTGCCAAGGGTTGTGAGAACTTAAATCTAGTACAGGACAAAATAATGCAACAGGAGGTCAATGCCCCAACCTTAAAACAGGAACTTGAGGGTTTCAAGCCTGATTACAGTGAACAAAAGGGGACCCGAATTGAAAATACTAAGCCTATTTGGAAATACGAGGCTGGGGCTGGTGGAGCAGGCCGGGGAAAGCCTGGGCTTGGGGATGTACAGCGAAAAAATTCTGATGCCAAACCTGGAATTAGCAGCAAGAAGTTTGATGACCGGCCCAAAGGGAAGCACGCATCGTCAGCTGCATCTAAAGAGGACTCATGGACCTTATTTAAACCACCCCCAGTTTTTCCAGTGGACAATAGCAGTGCTAAAATTGTTCCTAAAATAAGTTATGCAAGTAAAGTTAAAGAAAACCTCAACAAAGCAGCTCAAACCCCATCCACATCTTCGTCATTGTCTTCGTCGTCTGCTGGGGAAACTCAGGCCCAAACATCAACTCGACTCTCCCAAGTCCCTATGTCTGCTATGAAATCTGTTACTTCTGCTAGCTTTTCAAATGGGCCAATTTTAGCAGGGACTGATGGAAGTGTATATTCTCCAGGGACCCAGCCACTGCTCACAACTGCTGCTAGTACTGTAACATCAACCTCTTCTGAGTCAGTACCCCAGGACATAAGTACAACTTCAACAGCTCTTGAACAAAAGAAATCTAGCCTTTTTATCTACCCTTCAAATATGCAAACTGTGCGTCTGGGTACAGCACAAGTCGATTTCCCATCGCAGACAAATCAGCAGAACCTGGGAGATATCTTCCAGAATCAGTGGGGCTTGTCATTCATAAATGAGCCCAGTGCTGGCCATGAAACTGTTGTGGGGAAACCTGCAGATAATCAGTTAATGGAAGTGACATTTCAAGGGGAATATCCTGCCGCTTTGGTTTCACAGTGTGCTGAAATCATTCCCTCAGGAACTGAACAACCTGTGTTCCCTAAGGCTTATGAGCTGGATAAACGGACTAGCCCTCAAATTCTTAGTGCTATTCTTAAGCCTGGGACTGCTATTGAGGGTGGTGTCTTAGCTTTGGAGTCGCATCACACAGGTGACCTACAAAAGGCAGATGCCAGTAGCCAAGGTGCTTTAGTGTTTCTTTCAAAAGACTATGAAATAGAGAATCCTCTGGCCTCCCCTACGAACAATTTGTTAGCCTCCGCCAAAGAACAGAGGTACCAGAGAGGCCTAGAAAGGAAAGATAGCTGGGGTTCTTTTGACCTGAGGGCTGCTATTATATATCACACTAAAGGTAATGGCTTAACTTGCTTCCCTAAGGAAATTTTCTTCGTTGTGGGTTTCTTTTTTTAATGCAATATTATAACATGTTTTATCGCTTGCAGCAATTATGGTTGTTCTAAAAATGGGCTTTTTGCTTCCATATCTTTAATGGCAATAGCAGTTTGAGAAAGTCACTCAAACAGATGTTTAATCTGTGTTAAAAGATATTCATTTCCCTATTCCTGTGGGCAAAAATAAGGGATATTGGTAAGGATAATGCTTAGCTTGTGTGTTTTCTTTTCAATTCCTATGGAACAAGCAGGTCTTCCTAAGCTTCTTGGCATTGAAAGAAGTTGAACACACAGGTTCACCTGGTCTGTTCCAGCTTTACCAGACCGTATTCTGTCACTGAAAGGGCTTCTCAGTTTGTGCCCACACCTCTACCTCTGCAGTATTGCTGCTTCTCCCCTTGCAGATAAGGCCATGAAATCAGGGTATCTAGTTTAAAGGAAGAAAGAAAAAAATAATAATACTTTGTTTCTCTCTGGCTTTTCATGGCGTGATCTTTTTAAACCCCCCAATTTTTCCTCATCTTTCTAAAATATTACAGCAACGGTGAGGCAAATCTTCGCTTATCGACTTCCCTCTAAGCTGCAGATTGAATTCTCTCATACCCTTTGTAGACCAGATCTTTCAGATGGATTTTATTGCTGTGCCTGTTTTTATGGAGTTCTTTGTATTTGGCTGCCCCCCCCCCCTTTTTTTTTCGTTTTCCTTTTTGAGACAGAGATGACTTAAACACGATACAGACGTTTACAACTGGGAACCAAGAGATAAAGTCTATAGAACCGTTTGCTTTTCCCTTTCCCTCTAGGTCTCGGTCACAGAGACTCTGAGGTCTGGTGGTTCTTGGTTGTGGGTCCCAGCTCGGCAGTAACAGGAACTCCACTCTGTGTTGCTTTTTGGCATTGTGTTAACTTATCTACTTCTGACAAACTCAGAGCAGTTCCTTTTTTCATTCTCCTCCCTCTTCCTTCTCCCTGCATCCCCCTACCCTGAGAGAAGAAGGTGATCTTTTTTTAAACTGTTCATTTCACATATATGGACAACATCTTACTCATTTCTCCTGTTGAGGGAAGCTGGCTCTGATAGCTGTTCAGAGAGGTTAGTATTTGATGGCTTTAGCAAAACCTGCTGTGTTTTGACCCACTGTGAAGTTCTTAAATTACCTGTCCAGAGCCTTTGTATGAAGTGCAAAAATATAGATGGCTTCATTTAGAAATAGTAAGCCCACACGTTTAAAAATAATTAAAAGATATTTTTCCAGGTCATCACACTCTTAAGATGTCAACATCTTAAGCTCTAGTATTTTCCTTGAGAAGAACAGTGTTCATTAGTTTATTTTATCTGGGTCTTCTTCCCTGACCCGTTGCTCAATGCATTCCAGTATTAAAGCAAGATTTTCATTCTTATTTCTTGCATTTACCTGCATCCTAAATTTCAGTCTTTCTTCAGAGAATGGGAATATTAGGAAGCCCGGCATGATGTAGGGGGGAGAGCCCTAGACAATCCTTTATTTACCAGTTTAGGAACCTCTGTAATACTGAAATTTGGCTTTCTTACTTTGTTTTTGTCAACCTGGACTGTGTGGTACAAAAGCAACTTTGTAACCAGATGCAGCAAGAATCATTGGCTCTCTGGTTTTCACTTGCTGTGTAAAAGACAGACCTGGCTAAAACAATAGTAACAACAGGAAAGTAAAGAACACTCCCTTCCCATGCTCTGGTAAGGAGGTGTTGACTTCAAAGCCTGGCTGAGGTTAGTTCTTTTAAACACTGGAGTTAATCGCATTCAGTTGCAAGAATGGACACTTAAAACACACCTTAAAATAATTACTTTTGGCTCTGCCTTTACCTCAGCTTAAAAAGGGAGCGTGCTCTCACCTGGGTTCCTGCTTTGGGCACTCTGAGCAAGCGCTCCTGGTCGGCACTGCCCTTCTAGGTCGGCATCCTAGGAGGATGGTTTCTGCCCCTCCTTTCTCTGTGCCTCTCTTCTAAGCTGCTTCTCTGCCCATTTCAGGTGTTGTTTAGGTGTCCATGTAAAAGATAACGGATTTTTCTAATTGGTGATGTGCCATTAATGTGGTAAAGGTGCTGCAAATGGCTTGAGATTGTCTTTATCTGTTGTAGTTTTTGAGTGCTGCTGTTGGTTTACAAAGTGGAGATCAGTCTAAGATTTAGCACGTCTTCTGGGACGATGCTGGATGTTGCATTTCTGTATTTGTTGAAGCCCGTTGGGATGAGTTAAGTGAATTGGGAGGGATGGTGGCTTTCTCTCGCCTGTGCGCGGTGGGAAATGCCATTGCCTTTTTATGGCCGTGATCCTGTAGTCAGAGCTGGGCAGGTGAGTTCCTGAATCACAACATGTTTGAAAACACTTAGCAAAGCTGCCGGGGTGCAGTTTGCAGGACAGCAGTGCAGTGGTTAAACCCCACGCGATACTCTGCATTTACCTTGGGTTGTTTTCCTGAGCTCCTAGTAAGTAACCACCGATTCCTCTGAGGTAGGAGTGGAATGACTTTACCTATTTATTTTTCACAACTGCCTTCCCTCTCCCCTGCTGGGGAGAGCGTGCAAGTTTGCCTGACAAGTGTTAGGGTGTCCCAGGCAGCTGGATCCTCGGTTTGTTTGATTTTTGATTTCGAGAGGAGGGTGAACTTCTCTCTCTTCAGATCGATCTGTTTGTTTTTGAGCAGAACAAAGTATCCATGGTTTGATCTTCAAATCTGCCCTGCTTCTGAGGTTATGGACATGAAAAGAAATGATTGTGGGGAAAGGCCAGGGTGAACTTACAGCACTGTCGTTGTTCTGTGGCACCTGCTCTGGTGCATTCTTTTACCCTGAACTAAACATGAGGTAATTCAATGCAAGTTACCCATAGTGAAAGAATGAAACTCTTTGTGTTTACAGTGAGGAATGGGTTTCAGCATGAGCGGTTGCAGTGCTTTGGCCTGTCTGCCATGGGCTTGCACCCTCGCTTGCGCTGTTTGTGTCTGTAGCTGTGATCAGTTTATGTGGATCCTCACCCTTGGTTTGTAAATAGGCTAGGGGAAGGTTTCTAGCTGTTGGCTTAGTAGCTTTGTCCGAGCAAACTGCAGCTTTCCCGTACAGATTTTGTCCAGTGACTATAAAAGGCATTATAAAACAAAATTGCCTCATGGCTTCCCTTGTGAAAGGATGGATGAGTGGAGAAGGTAAGGCACAAGGTGGATCGGATCTGAAATATAAACCTCCTGCGTAAACCACCAGAGCAGTGTGTGCTGCTGGTGAGGCAGTGCTGGAGTCCAAGCCTGGGTGGCTCTAGGGTGCAGTGAGCTCCTGGGGCAGGAAACTGTGCTTATTTGCATGCACCCAGGTTGCTCTTTCCCAGATGTCTGAGCACTGGGCAGGGTGGCGAGGCTGATAGCGCCTGCTTGGGCTCCTCTCTTTGGTACTTTGCCTGTTGGTTTCACGTGTGCCTCTGCTCTCTGCCTTCCTTTTTTTTTTAAGGGCAGAGGCCACTGTGATTATCTGATCTGCTTGACTATACCACAGTCCTTCAGCGTGGCTGTCTTCGCTGACAGCACATGCTGCTCAGTGTTTGTGTCAGCGCTTTGAGACACTCGCTGTTGACGTATCTGGTTTAGCAAGGTAGATCTGATTTAGTTAAGCATTGGTGGGCCTACTTTTTGGTTGGTTGGAGACAGGACTGTTAGCTTTATATGGGAGACTGGAAGGAAGAGGAAGGAATGGTGCCCTACCTTAGGGATGTTACTCCCCTCTAGGGCAGAATTGAATCGCCTCCTCCACGTGGCGTTGCTGCAAACCTCATCTCTGAGGTGAAACTGGTCCTTATAGGTGTTTGGTACTCTCTTCAAAAGGGGAGGCTGGATGTACTTCAGCTGCATTTCTGTTGAAATGGGCATCTTCTCGTTGCTTAGGTACGCCTTCTAAAGACACTTGGATGAAATATTTCATACTGAAATGGTCGTGCTTTGTAGAATTTCATTTTGTTCAGACAGTTGCAGCCTTCTAGGCCAAAAGGTGCCTGTGTTTTACAGCAGGCTCTATGTAGTACAGCTGGCGAAGGAAGGCTCTGTAGTATGCTTGTCCCTAGCTAAAAGGAGAATAATTGAGGTCTCCTAGTTCTGTTGTACAGTCGCGAAGACCGCATAGGTGGAGGGGAGAGAACTGCAGTTGCTTTCCTGTTCGTTCTTGCCCCTAAGTTTCTGCCAGCACTGCTGCTTTGTTCCTTCTCAGCTTCTCGGTTGCGCCAGCCTCTCTGTTCGCATGAAGAAGCAGAAGAGCTGCATGGAAAATAGAGCAAGGCAGCGTGGACCAGCCAGGAGTGGCGTTCACTGCAATGGTGAACTGGGTCAGAAGAAATAGCAGAGCTGTGAATTCAGCAATTTTTGTCCTTTACATCAGGAGGGGAAAAAAGTGCCTTGGTTTTCCATGGAAGGAGGAGTTTAGATCTCAGTCCATCACTTCTGGTTTTGTGGGGTCTGGGCTGTGGGGCAAAAGCTGATTTAATTGTCCTTTAAGTCTCTCTTTTTTCCAGTTGTCAGGAATTGCTGCCCAACAGTAGCATGAATCTCCACAGTATTTAATTTTTAATCTCTGTTTTGTTTTCTAGGCAATCCCCAAACTTAATTATTCTGTCCTGCAGATAGGCAAATCAAATAAGGATAGTTCCTCTTCATTTCTTTAGCCCTTCACTTTACAGAGGATTGTCAGTCTATGTATTACATTTAAAAGAATAAAGAACTGACACCGTGGCAAAGTGCAGGGATTTCTGTTTGCAGGGGCAGCCTATCTAGCAAGGGAAATTTCATAAAAAGTGCTCGTCTTAACAAATTACCGTATACAGACTTTTCCCCTCCCAGATCATGCACCAGTCTCCCCCATAAAGTTTATTGGCCCATGAGAAATCTCACTGCAGTTCACCAGAATGTGCTAGTCTGTTCCTCACATCAAAGCCTTTCACCGTAGACCCTCTGCCTCAATGGTATTCCCAAGAAAAAGTGGCTCCTTTACCTGGAGCCTGTTAGGTGAATGCGGTAGGAGTTGTCTTTTCCAGGCGCCTAGAAGCTGAGGGGGATGTGAGCCTCTGGCTGTTCCTGTGCCTGCTGGAGCAAAGCCCTTCCTTGGAGAACATCGAGCTGGTGGGCCTCCCTAGTCGCAAAATCCTGGAGTAAGGGAGGGTGGAAGGGGCTGGAGGTTAGTCCAGCTGCCTGCTTGGAGCAGGGCTAACTTAGGAGTTAGACTGTGAAGGGATTTGTTGATGGCGCTTTCTCCAGCTAAGTTAGAGTCTGAGGAGAAAGCGTATCATTTCCCTGGCTGTGTTGTGGGAATGTGGGCCCTTGTCTGTCGTTCCAGGTATTGGCATTCTTCTGCTTTGGAAAGTGGCAATACTTCGTTCTAGGTCCGCGTCTGAGAGGGAGGTGGACTCAGACCTGGGGTGAGATGCCTCTTTTCTCATGCACTGGGTTAGTTACATTAGAGCCCTTGCTTAAATTCTCTCTCAGACCTCACTTGGCTTTGCTGAGGGAGAGCTGGCTTGAGAAAGGAGCTGCCTAGGCCCAAGCAAAGAAGGTTAAAGCTGGGTTTGGGGCCTCTTGCATGGGTCAGAGACTGGGAGATTCTCACAGAGGCAGATCTGGAGGATTACAGAGGAGGTGGGGAGAGTCTTCCCTAGAGCGAAGCTAGCTGAAGAGTTTTGAGAGCAACGGGCTTGTTGGAGCAGAAGTTTTGTGCAGCGGTGGCTTTGCAGCACTGCCAGTCTGCAAGGCCCGTCGCTGGAGTCTACCTAACCGCTGTTAAAATACTCACAGCTCTTGTCATGGTGCCTCGGGACAGCTGTAGGTGCCCTGAGGCTGTAACACAACCCAAAGCATGAGAAAACCTCACAAATTTCTTATTAGGTAACGCAGAATAAATGATAAAAGTAGTGTTAAGATTGACGGAAAAACTTGTTTCCTTAGTTTTATGTTGCTGTTAGACTAAGAAAATTGTTTTTTCCTCATTCTTAAATGTGCTTAGCGTGTACTTCTCTCATTTAAATACTGGTGACCAGCTGGAGGGGAGGACCTTGCATTCAGCCTTTTGGTGATAGGCAATATTCAAAAATAATCAGTATAGCAACCAGTCGGTCAGAGACATCTCTCCTTGAAGATTTACGAGGCTGAGCGTCTGCTAGCCAGTGTGTCAAGTTATTTAGGATTTGCAAGGCATTTCACAGCATAGTTTTCATAACTTTGGGGTTTTTTTTAAATAGTATTTCACTGTCTCTTTTATGGTCAGGCGTGTCTTAACGTCGGCAGTTCATACTGTTGTTGTATCTGTGGAAGTTGGGACCAGATGGAAGTAAAATGAAAGAACCTCTGTCCTCTGGCATTGAGATGTGATAGCGGGCGGCGCTTCAGCCGCTTCGTTATGAATTTGATGCTCTAATACTGTGGAAACGTGAAGGAATCAGCAGCTCACTACTGAGCGTTACAAAGGTGGCGTTTCGAGCTGCCTTCTCTCCCCTGCCCTTGGGAAAGCTGTTGGAATAGGTGATGCTCTTCAGCCTTTAGGAAATGGTGCTTCTAACTTCATAGTGAGTGGAAAGCTGGCTCTAGTGAAAGTGGGTTTTGTAGCTAGTTTGTTTGACTTCAGAGGAATCTGTATTTCAGTGATGGGGGGGGGAAGTCTCTTGTCAAGTTGCTTTTGTCTCTGGGAGTGTTGAGAGGCCTCGTTACTGCCCCCAAAGCACTTGGGGTTCCTCCGTGACAGTGCAGTGTATTCCTGGTGTTACCACAACACAGAAATACCAGGCCTTATAAAACTTTGTCGGGGCCTCTCTTACAAAAGACTTCAATGTACAGAGAGGACTGGTAATGCTTATTTGTGTGCAATTCCCTGCCCCAGGGAGCTTGAGATTGTAGCAGGCAAAACGCAGATGAAGGGTTGGAGGAGGGACGCAAACATGCGAGCAATTGATGGAGGTGACGTTTGGCACACATCGTGCCGAGGCCGTGAGCTTCGTCGGGGCTTTTTTCTTCCTCCTTTCCCATGCCAGTTTGCTTACTTATTGCTTTCTTTTGCTCTTTATCGCAGACATTCAGGTTGCTTAATAATCTATGGCTGCTCTTTGTTCCTGGCCCCACCAAGGTCCTGCCTGCCCCCTTTCTGGCACAAGGGAGGCCATAAAGATCGTTCTTGCAGCTTGTGCTCCTACTAAGTGCTCTTTTTCCATAACTTTGTACTCCATCACCAAGATTAAGAGGCAGTTAGCATCTTTATAAATATACTAGCTTGTACAGTAGCAACTTGATAGTGGTTAAATATATTTCTTTTGAATGGGTCTCTAAAGATCAGTTGCGACTTTAGGTTTTGGATATTTTAAAGGAAATAGCCTTCTGATGTTTCTTATATCAATGTAAGTGAAGAGAACGTTGAAATATCTTGTTAGTTCTTAAGTAAACAAAAGCATGTGCTCTTTCAGTGGGAGTTGGGAGGGGGGAGCTGTTTGTTTTTACACCATAAATGTGTCTTGGAGACAATTTGGGGAAAAAGTCGCAAGTCGAGCAGGCAGCTGGATGTCTGCCTGGAGCGTCGCACCTTGCTCTCTGGTGATAAGTTGGCAGCAGTCGCGCAGTGATCTTGGTGGAGTAATCACTGCATGGTGCGCTTCAGCAGATATGTGCTGCGAACCATGGGAAACTCGCTTTGTGCAGCAGTTTTAATTTCGCACATGCTAAGTATCAACCTGTAAAAAGCTTCTCTTCAGGCTACTTGTTGAGGCTGTAATGCCCACTTGAAAGGAGCATTAGAGTGAACTCTAAAGCTAGTTAGGGATTTGTAATAATAGAAAACAGCAGTGACATTTCTAGTGCGCAGTTTGGTCATCTGATTTTTTAGACCATATTATAGCTGTCTCTTTGCCTCTTATCGCTGGATCATTCAAGTCAAATTCGTGCAATCCTGTCAGCTTCATTTGGGTTGCACTGCAGTGCTGAATGAAATTGGCTTTGTCTGAAAACCGTAGCCCAACTATAGTAGTATGGTGCCATGCTTTGAAAATGAAAGCATGTTTTGGGTTGTCTCTAACTGCAGTCTTCTCCTTTTGCCTCCACAGAAATGGAATCAGTTTGGAATTTGCAGAAGCAAGGTAAGGATGTTTGAAAAAAAGCCACTCGGTTGCTCTGCGCTGCTGTGTTTGTTGGGACTGTGCTGAATGTTGAGTAATGTCAGAGTCCAGAGATGCTGGAGTTTGGTTCTTCAGTGCTAGGCGTTTGTATTTCTCTGGGACTTAATTTGGGTTTATCCGTGCTCTGGATCTTTGAAAATCAGGACAGTGAGCTTTACTGTGATGCTGGAGGTTTCAGAAGGAAGCGAAAGGCCTAAAAGAAAGGAGAAATGCAAACAGGATGTCAAATTGGAAGTAATTAGTGCTTCATAGGTATATTTAGATACAGTAATTGTTTTATTTCTGGTATTGTCGCACACAAGAATAAGTTTTAAATTCTGGTCCATCTCCAGGTTTCATTTGCAAACATGTTGAGCGGAGACTTCTGTGCCTTCTGCAGCGTTACTGCACAGTGCAGCGTGGGGAGCAAGCACTGCTCTGCAGAGGGGTGGCTGGGGCTCTTGCGTACGCTTGCCGTTGCCGGGAGTCCAGGGGATGCTGCACAGCCTCCTCTGCGTGGAGGAGGGAGAGCAGTGACATGTCAGAGCAGAGAGGAAACTGCATTTGGAATCATGGCCCTTTACTGAGGGGAAAAAGGAAAAGTTTAACATCTAGCTGAGCCTCTTGCAGATCTGTTGTGAATATCTTCAGCCACAGGTTCTGAAAGTAGCTTGTTGAAAACTTAGGCTTTTGCTTTCTTTCCAGATCCCAAAAGGATAATCACTTACGATGAAGCCATGGATCGCCCGGATCAATGAAGGTAGCAAGACAAGACTGCCTGTTATAACCTTTCGGCAGCATTTGTGCTGTTCATGGGGGACAAAAGGCTTTTATGCTCCTTCTAAATCTTCAGTGCAGCAGAGGACTAGAATAACTAGAATCACAGGATAATATATACAAATATATATATAGTTATTTAAAAATGGCGACTGAAAGTAATTAGACTTCTTAAGGAATCTGAAAATTTATTTCAACGAGACTACACACGTGATTATTTAATCTCCGGTACTGAATAGATTTTTTTTTTGATTTTTGTTTTTTTGTTTAAAGAGTGAATGCAAGTGATTAACAAATACAGACTCAATTTACAAGCCCAGTTCTAAAGTTCCTGCTGTCGTCTACATTGGCAACAGCGACCCACTGGAGAGGCATTTCCATTTGACAAGGTTTCTGTTTCTTGTTCTGTGACTGTAGTGATACACTAATCATAGGGAAATCAGGATGATTCACCATCCTTCATCTCCTCTTTCCCTTCCACCTCCCCTTTCTGTTGTTTTTTTTTTTTCTGTTTTGTTTTACATTGAATGCTGGAGAAACACCTTGAAGTTTGCAGAGGTGTTTTTTGTTTTTGTTTTGTTTTTCCAGAGAACTATAATCCGCATGTTTTGCCAGGAGTAAAGCAGCCAAACATATGCTGGGAAAATTATCTTAAAGCATCATTCTTCTGGGGGAAGGATTGTAATACTGCAGTTCTAGGATGCACAGTGAAGTCACACAGTTAACATGGCTACACATTGGACTATTACAGCTGAAGAGCTCTTTCATTTTAAAAGACAACATGCAAAAATAAGCAATTGGTTTAGGCATCTAATATGGAGGGGGGGAACTAAAACCACTGTTCCCACTGCTTAATGCTGTTGTATTACTGGGAGGAAAAAAAAAGAAAAAGAAAAAAAATCTCTTGCTTTCAACTGTAGGTGCTTCATATTTGGTCTGTGTCCTAACACTAAATGTCCTGGATTTTTTTCCCATTTTCATTGAAAAACTGAAGAGAATGAGTTCTGCTAACTTTCACCCTTCTTGAATTATTTTTTTCTCTTAAAAAATATATATGAAAATGCAAAAAAAAAAAAAAACAAAAAAAAAAAAACAAAAAAAAACCAAAAAAAAAAAAAAAGAAAAATGGGAATTTGAATCCTGTTTGACTTGTTCATAGAAAACTGATGGCTGGGACTTCCCACATGCCCATTGGAAATGCTCTTTTATATTTTCATGGTGTCTGTGTATTTCTGGGCTCTGCTTCTAATTACCTGTTAATAAAAATATATTTTATTACAAGAGCAAAATGGGGGGGCTTAGGAATGAAAATAATAATTTTTTAAAAGAACGAAAAGAAAGCTTTCCAGCAATGGTAGAGAAGACTGAAAAGAGCGCAGGTTCCAGCTGTGTAACCTGTTCTGTCCCACTGCAGCTTGTGTAGCATGTTGAAATCATACTGGCATTGGATAGTTTTTTGGGGTTTTTGTTTTGTTTGTTTGTTTTAAGTGCAGAGTTCCAGGGGTCCAATGCAAGACCGAGCAGTGAATCTTAAATGAAACAAAAACAGGTTTTCTGGCCTGTTTAAGCTCTACGCGTACCAAGTGCTCCGAAACATCTGTGGGTGTTGGTGGCTGAATGCAGACTGGCACACGGCTGGGCCCCGAGGTCGGCAGCGGCTCGTGTACCCTGAAATTAGACTGGATCCTAGGGGGCATTACAGGAAGCAGATAAGCCCAGAACTTTTGCCTACCCCTTACGCTTATATACCCACTCTTTTGTTAATTAGGAGTATGTAGCATGCATTTTTAATTGTTTTTATTCTTTTAGTAAGTTTGTTCCTGAATGAAGCTCTTGAGTTCATGGTGGAACACAGAAACTTAGTTCTGTACCTTTTTATAAGATTGCTAGCTTTCTGCAATGCTTCGTTTTAAAAGTCTCGCTATGGATTGCCTACTCCACTTTATGTATAAAATACTATATATATATGTGTGTGTGTATATACATATATAAAATACAATAAGTTATTACTATATACATATATATACACACATGTATATATACGTATATAAATGTATCAGCCCAGGTTCAGAAATTTGTGGTTGGCCAGTCACAAATAGTTCTGTTTCACCTATAAACTGTATCACCTTCACAGGTGTGTAACTTTCAGATGTATAACATGTTTACAGATGTGTCCTACATCTAGTCCTCCTATGTTCCTGTTTTTAATTCTTTTGAGTCTCCCAATTGCTTGCCAAAAGTTGGAATTGCCTCCAGCTCTCCTGTGAGAGAGTGCTGAGGCATTCTTGAGTTTTAAAGTGTTGAACAAACTGGATGACGGGGCTGAAAAGCTTAAGATGGAAGAATTTTTTTTATTTTAGAAAAGGAGAGATGAAAAAAAGAAAAAAAAAAAGGATTGAAGGCTGATAGCAAAGTTTCCAGTTTGTTTTACTGGCTTTAAGGCTCGGCTATGTATTTGTTTGCCTTGTGTAGTCACTTGTCGCCTTAAGGGCTGGGTTCCATTAAAAAAAAAAAGACAAAAATGAGACCTGTTTTGCTTACATGGGATTGAACTGTCCTGGCGCCCCGGCCCCAGACCCGCGCTGGGGCTGGCGCGGTGCCGAAGCCGAACAGCAATAACTCTGCCGCTGAATCGGACCCTTCGCGTTTAGAAGTATCTGCATCTTGCTGAATTTCTGAGGACGCTCATCTTGGCCTAGCCCAGTTTGTCTTCTAAATAGCGAAAGAAGTCCTAAAAGAGACGCGAGTCCAGTAACGGGTTGCTTTGCTTTTTCTGACGCCGGTCCCTGCTGCTTTGCCTCACTGCCGCGTGGCCCTGGCCGCCGGGGCTGGTACCGAAACACCGCCTACGGCTTCTCTGCTGTATTTCCGAACGTCCCCCCTGTCTGTCCGTCTCCCCGCGGTGTAGGAGCAGCCCTTGGACGTTAGGAAACGCTTTTTTCTGGGAGCTCTCACAGCTCCGGCTCGCCGAGGCGGGCGGCGTGCCCGGGGCCGGGCAGCACCGCGGCGGCGGCTCCCGGCGCGCCCTTCTGTACCCTGCTCCTTCCCCGTGTCCTCACACAATTCTTTACTGAGCACTTATTAAAAATATCCTAAGATTTAACCTGTTTTCTGATTATTTTTGTGTAAACTTATATATATATATATATATATATATATATAAAAGGACTGAAATTGAGCTGTGACTAATTTAGCACATTTAAATAATGCTAAGGTGTTACTGATAAGTCTCTTTTTTTTGATGTTTTTTTTTTTTCTTTCGTCGTCGTTTTGCTTTGACTCGGAGTATTAGTACTGTAGCATAAACCAAATACAGCCCGGGAAGGGGGTGCAGCCTCCTCCCCGGCGGGCCTGCCCGCCAGGGCGCCCGCGGAGGAGGAGGAGGAGGAGGAGGAGCGCGTGTTTATTTGTGCCGTTGTTTTCATTACCCTGAGCAAGTTTAAACCAAACGAGGAAAAAGGAAAAAAAAAAAAAAAATCTGAAGTATGCGTGGTGTTGGAAAGTGGCGCTAAGGGTGGAATCGTGACCTATTTTTTTTAATAGCTATGAAGATGCTAATTCAGGTTAAGGCTTCTCTCGCCTTCCCCTCGTTACGGGCGGCCCGAGGGCTCGTCGCCCGAAGGCCCCTCGCGCGCCAGGCCGGGGGCGCGGGCGTCTCGGCCCGCGTTGGCTCTCTTCTCCTTCCGTGGTCTTTCGCCGTCTTTCTCCGGGCCGGTTCTGCTGGGCGTCTCGCGTGGAAGGAAAGTCCTCTCTTCCCTGAAAGCGAGCGAGGGCGGAGGCCGTCCGCGAGGCCTCGCGCCGTCGGCCGGAGGGAGCGCTGCGTCGCCGGCTCGCTTCGGGAGCGCTTGCGCGCGGCCGCCGGCTTTCCCGCGCGCTCGCCTTCGGCCCCGTTCAGCGCTTTCAGTGCTGCGGCGTCCGATGCTTTCGGGAGTCTCGTCGCTAGAAGGCTTTGGTTTTTCTCTGTGCGCGTAGTGATTTGTTTTTCCTCGCGGAGGCTGTTTACAAGGGAGACGATTGGGGTCAGGAGGGGGCGGGTTGGCCTGGCCGCGTCGCTGCCGCTCCGCGTGACGGGGGGGAGAACCCGGACGGGCGCGGAGCGGGGCAGGGTGGTCGTCTCCTCTGCCGGACGTGCTGCCTTCCGCAGATTACAGAGCTTTAGAAATTTGCACAACGCATCTTAAACCGCAGGGCGAGGCTGGCTTCCTCGCGCCGCGCTCGAGGTCCTCCCGGGCGGCGCGGCGGAGCGGGCGCGAGCGCCCCGGGCGCGCTGCCGCGCTCTTAACCCCGTTACAGGAACAAAAGTCATACCCGTGCTTTCACCAGGGGATGCTGATCTGTATTTATTCTTGACTGTTAACCAGAAAGCTTCATATTACGTGTCCAGAGCTCTAAAGCCATTTTGTAAGATAGCAGTATCCCTTTTCTACAGCCTTATTAACGAGTAGAGTATCTTTGAAAAGAAAAAAAAAAATAGCTCATTTCTTTCTGTGGTATGAAAACTTGTGTACTGCGAACATACGAACGTTTAGGAAAAAATACACCTTAGAGTTTTCTTATTAAAAAAAAAAAAAAAAAACTGCTTTCCATACGGTCTTTCCTCAGGTGCTAAATAAGGGTTCCAAAAATGGATACTGCTTTAGGAATTTCTGCTTTATTCTTAAAATACATATTTTTTTGCTTAGGTGTTGTAAAGATATTTTAACAAGAATGTTTTTTTTAATGTAAATAAGATTATGCGTCTTTAATTTTGTTTTATCTCCTTTTTGTCTATATTAAATAGTCTAATTTTCCTTTTATCCTTTTGAGAAGGACCCTCTTATGACCTTCCTTGAAGACATTTCATTAAGTGTTGCTGCATTTAAGAATGAATCTACAACTGTTCATGTCTTGGGTTAATGCTGCTGCTATAAGTAACCCTGAAAATCAAGAATGTGTGATGCACTTTTTTTTTTCTTTTTTTTTACATGACCATAGTAGTTCCTCTGAGGATAGTTGAACCCTCCTGTAACACAGCCACTAGCTCTGCGGGTAGCCTGGGAACCGGAGGGTCCGGGGTGCGCGGGGGTGTGCGAGAGGAGCGTACCTGACTTTGGTGCTGACCTACGAGAATTTCTATGCAAACGCAAGCAGAGGAGAGCTCTTAACTTGAAAGAACACTGTGCATTTTTTTTCTCTCCTTCCTTTTCTCTAGCTGCTATTGGAAGGGTAGTGCAAATCCCCGAGGTTCTCGACTTCTCCTTCCTTGATGGCTGGTGCGGGAAAGATGACTGAGTACTTGTAAGGTCGAAAGGATCTCGATGAACAATCGTCTTGTCTCCGGCTCTAATACTCTGTTTTCTGTTTGAGTACGTCTTTGGAGGGAAATTGCTCGTCTCTGAGGAAAAAAAAAAAAATCTTGTTAATGCTTTATCTCAATGTGAAATTTATGGCAGGGATTAACCAGCAGTATTAAAAATGGTATGACTTCCTTCCTGCCCGGTTATATCCCTGTGTTCCCAAAGTTAGGAAGCGGGCTAACCTGCGCGCTGCCCCCGGCGCGCTCGCAGAGCAGTGGGTGGCTGCAGTTAACTTTCTTCCCAGCCGAACGTCCCGCTGTTGCAGCGAGGCCGAT
This sequence comes from Rhea pennata, assembly GCF_028389875.1. Taxonomy (NCBI): domain Eukaryota; kingdom Metazoa; phylum Chordata; class Aves; order Rheiformes; family Rheidae; genus Rhea; species Rhea pennata. Next base: position 5,428,571 of record NC_084682.1, read on the forward strand.
GCATCTGCCGAGCCGAAGCCCGACGGATAATGCAGGAAAACACGGAGCTTAGCGAGCGGCGGAGGAAGGTCTCGCTCGCGGAGGCACTGCCGTGGGTCTGGGGCGGATGCAGAACCTCTCGCCTTCAGGGGATGCACCTAGACCACCTCTGAGCCAGGTGCTCTCGCCTGCCGCGGGGAGAGATCGCAGGGGTGAGTTTACATACCGTGAAGTAAGGGTTTACTGGAGAAAATAAAGGGAATTTACTTGATGCTTTATTTATAGAAGATCCTTTAAAATATATATATATACATATATATATATATATCTTTTGTAAAGTGAGAGAAGAGTAAGGGAGGTCTACAGTTGTGTAGGAAAAATGCTTTGGGATTACAACTGCCTGGAAAATAGTATATAAATATATTCCAGAATTCTCTGCCTATTTAATTAGTTTATTCAGCATCATTTTTTGACCAGCTTTTGCTTTTTTACACACATGCGTGTGTGTGTACATATAAATAAATGTGCCTTGCATGTGTGCTTAAACAAAACTTGTAGAAGTAGTTTGTGAGCTGCTGCGGGACTTTGCATTAGGTAGCCAGGCTCCTGCCTCACCAAGCGTAATAACCATGCCCCGTCTACAGTCAAGGATCTGTTAGCGTCTTGGTGACCCACGAAACCTGCTGTTGAAATGAGACTCTGGATAGTGGCTGTCTTACAGTTTGGGGAAAATGTCCTACGGGATGGCACCTTTCCTTTCTTAACGTGACCCATTTTCTGCGATTTTTGAGGAGAGTGGGGATGAGAGAAAGAGAATCTGCTTTGTTGTTCTCCTGCAGACAAAATATAAGCATTGCAATGCTCTGCCTACAAAACAAGTGAAGATCTGGAACCAGCTTGACTCTGGAGTTAATTCTCTGCAGAGGCTGGGAATGCCATTGTCCTGGGGATTTATTCCCTTCCAGGTTGTGATTCTTGTTACTGTGGCTTTTTTTTTCTTTCATCTTTTTGCAAAGGAAAAAGAAAAGTAAACATGCCTTGCTTGAAGTTAACAAAATAAAAATGCTTATGTTTGCAGTCAGTGACTCAGAACATGAAACTGTGCAATTCTTGTTTCTTCATCTTTCTCTCTGTCTCTGTCTCAACTCACTTGCCCTACTGTGTGGTTTCTGTTAGTTTTTCTGTAATTCTGCCACTGTAAATGTGAAAGCTTGCTTGCATTGTTTTTTAGAAATGCATTTTGCACACTCGAGTTTCGCTGAAGCTCCGTGAAAAGGTTAGTTTGAAGCAGATGAATAAAGCTATGCACATGTTTTGAAAGTTTAATTTGTGTCTCATTACCAGAAGTGACTTATCTGCCCTCTTTTGCATTCCCGTGCTGTCATTGCCTACATTATCTTTACCATCTCGGAGGGTATGATGTAAGGTGACAGTTCTTTGCTGACAGCTGTAGCAGAAAACTGGCGCTTCTTGATTTTTAGTAGCCTCTCTTTCCTTTGCTTTCTCTGTATTTCTCTCTGTATATCTATATAAATACATATATTATTTTTTTATTTTAAAGAGCCTACTTTACTAATTGAATTGGGGGGGGGGGGTGCCGGCTTGCGTTTCAGATACACTTCATGCTATCGGATGAGCAAGTGCCCTTTTTTCCGCTCCCATGAGAATGTGGCCGTGGCGGTGCCCGTCAGCACCCCAGGCCGGCGTGCCGGCCGCGTGGTTCCCGGGCTGGCGCGGGGACGGGGCGCGCAGCACGGCCTGCTCTGCTCGCCCTGCTCCGAACTGCTCCGGCAGGGCCGGGCGAGCAGCCGGCTTCGTTGGCTTATTTGCAGGCTGATGGTGCAGGCTTGAGGTGTCTAACGGCCAAACAGCCGAGGGAAGCCCGACCAGTTTGCATCCGCACTGTGCGGCTAGAGGGAGAAGCGTTTGCGTTGTCCTCGCAGCGGGTGTACGTACGCAGGGTGTAGTTCATGGCCTGCGGGGGCGGGGGGCTCCCTCTGGTCTCCAGGGCAAGGGCTTTATTTTGATTTTGTTTTCATGAGTTATGTGCATTGGTTTGCAAATACCATCTTTGAAAACTTGTTGCTTAGCCCAGAGCCTTTGTGCAGAAGAGTCTGGATTTTGCGATGGGAGAAGTACCCCTGGCAGCTTTCTCCGTGTGTTCCCTTTGCCATGGCAGAAATTTGTACTAACTTTACAGCTTTTTTTCATACAGAACAGGGCTGCTTTTCTATCTACCATCACACGTGTACTTACACACCTTCAGTCGCTCGGACGCCTCTGAAGGTCCTCAACTTGTTTACTTGGGGAGCGGATGCCCCTCTCTTCCCCTCCCCTGAATATTTCAGTGTTAATAGTGGCTGGGAGCACGGCTGCGCGCGTAGACTCCAAGCCGGGCTCGGGAGGTCTCTCGAGGCAGACCCGCAGGAGCGGGACGAAGGCTGGCTCTCGCGGCGGTCGCGGCCTCCCCTCCCGCCTCTGTCAAAAGTTCTCATTTCCATTCAGTTTCCTGGTGTGTGTTAAAATCACAGCAAGGGGTTGTGCTCTAGCTGCTCAGGAGCTGAATTACCTCTTACCTTCGGAGAGGGGCAGCCCCTCTTTGCTGTCGGTGTCGTAGTGTGCTACCACACAAAAACGGTAACGGTAGCTTGCATTTTTCTTCTCCCCTGCCCGATATTTCTGAATAGGTTAATACACTCTGTGTACCCGGCTGAAAACGTAGGCATTTTTCCGATCGTGGGAGGGTGGCTAGAAGAGTTAGTGTTATACCTGCTGTAGCTGTGTCTAGCACAGGCAGATGCGCTGGGATAGATGATGATGTCGCAGACTGTAAGGATAGGTAATGTCCATGAGCTGTAATGGCATGATGTATCTTTACTGATGATGTCATACTTCACACTAAATGTTTAAAAAATTACCTGAATTTCGTTTATTCTGCACCAACAGGTCTTCAAAATTTATCCAAATTTTATTATTTTATCAGGAAAAAAAATGTGTAGATCAAATACGTTAAGACAGACAATAAGTGATGTAAATTGTTGAATAAAGATTTTAAAGATTGTGGGTGTCAGTGTGATTTTCTTCTGCACTCTTACAGAGCATCCCTTTGCTTCTTGGGGTGCTGCATGACCAGTGGCTCTACTTTCAGTCCTCAGACCTGCTGCCACTAACCAGAAAGCATACTAGAAATGCTGTGTATGCGGCTGCGTATGCATGAGCATCCAGTGGTGGGCACGGCTCGGCCTCACTGTTGGAAGGGTGGGTGCGTAGCAAAATGCCCTTTACCCTGAGGGAGGGAGAGGGAGGGCAGGGGAGAAAAGAAAGTGGTGTAGCTGCAGATCTGCAGTGAATAACCGTTTTGCTGCTCAGTGTGAGCACTGCTGCAGGGTTGCGTGGCAGACAGCTGTGGCTCGAACTTGCCCTGGTGTAAGCTCTGCTGGACTTTAATCCCGCTTAATCTGAGCAACAAAGAGGGGGACCAGGCCCCTGATAGTGGCATGAAGCTTTGTGACTTCCCCTGAGCTCCCCGTGCTCCTCAATTCCAAAACTTCAACAGCAAATGAACACAAAGCACTGTCATACTTTTTCCTTCAGTCACATTTATTGGCAATTGTGGCAGTTGGTACCATTTAGGAGTGTTGTTCCATAAGCAGTTGCAGTACAAGAAAGGGGTTGTTATTTCAGGAGGGGAGTATTAGCACCAAAAGGGAGCCGGTGAGCTTTAGAAACCTTGCAAAGATGTACTCGAAAGTGGGGAGCCAGGCGCTTGGGCAGCTACTGCTGGATGCGCCTGATGGATTGGATCTGGCATGTCTGGGCGTGTGAACCCCACTCTCTCCAGTGCTTGTAATCTCCTCCGTGGTGGTCAGCCTCCAGGACATACTGGTAACCACGGTACCCAGGATACTGGTAGCAAACCCAGCTGGAAGAGACAGAGTTGTCAGGTGGCTGTAGTGGGAACAAGGGGCGAGCAAGAAGATTGTGTGATGTTCCCTGCTTCAGCAGCACTTAGTGCTAGGTTTTCCCATGTGCCCTTTTCCAGACCAGTGCCAGTTGCTAAGCCCAGATGCATTTACCCTTGTGGCCTTTTGCCAGTCACTTACGCGCCACACTGGATCTTCATGGAGCCCACTTCGTTATTGGCCCAGCCCATGGCCTGCAGCGAGGGGTAGTCATCACTTAGCTCCCACTGGCGGCCGATGAAGTTGTCTTTCTCAAAGACAGTGATCTTGGATTCCTTATGATTCTGGGGTAGAAGAGTAGAGTGTGAGAGCGAGGCAGTACTCCATCCCTAGGTGTGGAAGGGGCACAAGGGTGGTTTCTGCCTTAAAATGTTTTGGAGGGGGGTCGCACGGGGTTGTGTATGCAGCTGTGAAGAAGGGAGGTGTTCAGGCCCTTACGGCTGGGCTTTGCCAAATCCCAGATGTTGCACAGAGGTGCTCAGCAGGGCCAGGGCTCTGCATCTTTCAGTGTGGAGTGGTACCAGCATGTGCATCCAGGCTGGGAGCCTGGGCAGGGCAGGGAGGGGGTTGTCCTGGGATGTCTATGCAACAGCTATGCTCTAGTTACCATTTTGGGATTGCTGTCCCTGGGCTCTGAGCTCCAGTCATGTATAACTGGCCCAGAAGTGCCTTTAAAAGTCTCAGAAAAAGGTAAAGCTGCACCAAATCCTGCAGAGCAGAGGGGGAAGAAATGAGACCACCCCAAGCAGCCTGTGCCACAGGGAAAGCATCTGGGATAGCTGCACGTTTGCCCTTCCTAATCGTGCCTTCCTAATCATGCCTGATGGGGTTGCCTGCGATGCTTTACTCTCCACCTGGTGTCAGAGATGTGAGAGCACAACCTGTCACGCAGGCAAACACCCCCTCCAGCCCCCTGCCTGGGTCTGCACTGGGGCAACAGAGGCAGCTGCAGCACAAAAACCTGGGGACGATTCCTGACCTGCCTGTGCCCATGGTGCTGCGCGGGCTGGGGAAGGTGCCGCAGCAAGCCCGGGAGCGAGTCCCCCCTCGGAGCCGGGGCACTCACAGCAGAGCAGATGGGGCGGAAGGACATCAGGCGCTCAATGTGGTAGGCGTTGCTGCCGCTCCAGGCATCCCAGCGGGGGTACTCGCCCCTCTCCAGAGTGAACTGCTGCCCGCAGAAGCCGGTGTGCTCGTAACCAACCCAGCTGCAAAAACAGAGCAAGGCGTGCCAGGATTTCCTGCGCCACCTCCTCAGGGCTGGCACCAAGGCACAGATGTAGGTGCAAAGAGGAGGTCAGGATCTGGCCTCTGCCTGCAGGCCTGGTGCCCAGGGAGGAAACAAAGCGGTGCTGGATGTGAGCATAGCATCCAGGGAGTGTGTAACAGCCCGTGTGCTACATGGGAGGCACTTGCATGGCGAAGCGAGCATCCACCAGCTGTGGTAGGTGACCCGCGTCCCCCCTCGAAGGACCCAAGCTGCAAACCTTGACTGTTCACTTTCTCCCAATTGAGCTCCGTCATTACCTACACAGATCCATGTCACGTCAGGATCCCTGGCAGCTCAGGTTTCTTTCTCTCCTTATTTCTTGTTTCACATTTACATCGTGGCATAGCTGGCAACACCTGAATTCCTAATGCCCAAGCCAGGCAGAACGAATCTGGCTCTGGGCAGGGAAGGGAGCTGTTGCCTCTGCCCTACAGGACACCATAGCTTGCAGGTCCCAGTGCTCCCAGTGCTGCCCAGGCTGGGCACCCTGTGGAGCAGCAAGTCTCTCCTAGACATGTCCCCTTACATGGCCTGGGCACAGGACAGCTGGTGGCAGGCCACACGCAGCAGAACAGGGCGGGGGAGGCCGAAGGAGGATGGCAGACGTCTGTACAGCTCACAGTCCTGTTTATAGGGTATGTGCAGTGCTAAGCGGCACATCCTCTCCAGGGAGAGCGAGAGGCTTGGAGGGCCTCCTGGCCCTGGACAAAACTCAGCCCCGATCCTGTGTCCCAGCCTGGGCCTCCCACCACACAAGGTGAACAGCCTGATTAGGAACACGTCAACTGGAGCAGTGAGCTGATTACAGCGTGAGCACGCATGCTGCTGTAATCCCATTAGCATTACAAATCCTAAATATAGCAGTGCAAATCTATCTTGTCTGCTTCCCCAGTCCCAGCAGGATGTTTGCCGTGGGGACAGCTCTTTACACAGCGTCTGGGAGCAGCTCAGGAGCTGCCTTGCCTGTTACAGGGAAGATTCTGGCACGCTGGGAGAACCCCCAGCTCTGCTCCGTACCCCTAAGTGGCCATGGGGGCCCAGGGCCTAGTGACTGGTCACAGCCCCATGCAGGCTGCAGGAAAGCACAGTGCAGCAGGAGCAGCAGGGAGAGCAAGGAGCAGAGCAGGGACGGGCCCTGGGGCAAAAAGGGCCATTTTTAGCCATGGTGCTCTGTGGAATTACGCAGGTGGATAGGGAACAGGCTGAGCTGAGTGGCCAAGAGCCACTCTCAGAGTCCTGACTTTTACTGCATCCTTGGGCAGCATCCATGCTGGACACTGGGGAGCTCCAAGCCTGGATGCTTGCAGACTGCAGGAGGCAGTTTGGGGTGATGCCAATGGCAATGCTGCCGTCCTCTGGCCCTATGTCTCTAGCGCCCATGTTTGTGCTGCCCAGGGCTGCCTGCTCTGCCCTTGCAGGGTGGGATTCATGTGCCTGGCTCCCTGCAGTAGGCTCCAGCTCTGTGGCATGAGGACAGCCAGCTCCACTCTGTGTTCAGGCACCCCTAGCCTCTGCCAGCCTGAGAGCTGCCCATCGGCAGCCCGCCTGGGAAAGCACTGCTGCCGCTGACGGCTGGGTACTCACGCGCCACTTTCCACCTTCAGGGAGCGGATGTTGTCGAAGCTGCACTCCATGATGTTTGGACAGGCTGAAGTGAACTCCATCCTCTTGCCCTGGAAGTTTTCTTGGTCATACACGGTGATCTGGAACAGAGAACGAGCTACCAAGTTGGCAACTGCCCAGCAGCTGCACCAGGTAATTTGGTGCCTCTTCAAGACAGAGGTTCATGCTCCATCCGTGGAAGAGCCAGTGGAGGCGGCACTGGGCACCCCTCCGGGCTGGATCGCAGCCCTGCATGCCTGTGCACTTCCCTGCAGTTCTGGGTCCACGGTACCCCGCCTGGGTGTTGAGGAAGCCACACGCCGGCCCCTACTCCGCTCTCCTGCTCGCCCCTATGGAGATCAGTTCCCGGGGCAGCGGTGCTGTCTGGAGAGAGGAGTGGAGCTGTTCTGGAACAGGCAGGTGGCAGAGCAGTGGCTGGCGGTTCTCCCGGCCTCTGTTCCAAATGCTCTAGGGCAAAGAGGATTAACTGGGGAAAGGGAGAGGGGGAACTCCCCAGGGGCTGTGGGGCTCTCCTCTCCAGCTCCAGGATTCGTCAGGGATTTGCCCCACTTGCAGGTGGGTTTCTCCTCTCCCTCTCAGTTCCCTCTGTGAGCTAACCGTGTCCGTGGGGCTGTTGCCAGTCCGGGCTCCATCAGGGCTGCTCTCCACCATGCCCAGCACCTCGTTGGCCACACTCGTGCCTGGCTGGCCTGTGCCCACTCTGCCATATTCATTCGCTAAGCAGCACGGAAAAGCAGAGTGTGTGGCTTTCTGGGGCTGTTGCAACAACTGCCTGGCGCGGCACAACCAGGATGAGCAGGGGCACAGCCGGGCCAGGGTGCTGCAAAGAGGTTTATAAAATACCCGGGGGGGGGGGGGGAGGTTGAGCAGGCAGGAGGCAAGTTCCCATGGGCAGGGGACAGGCATGATTTGCTCCCTGCTGCCTCGCTCCCAGCCACGCAGCTTTCCCGGCCTGGCAGGGCTGCCTTCACCCCGGCGTTTCCCCTCCAGCTCATGCAGCGCAGTGGGAACGGGGGGAGCGGTGGGCGCGAGGACGTACCTTCCAGGGGCCCATGGGGACAGGCAGAGGGTTTGTCTGAGCCATCTTTGCTGCTGGGAAGGTGTCTGGAAGAGGAAGGAAAAGCAACAGCTCGTCTCGCGGAGCCAGGCCGGCTCCTTCGCAGGGTGCCTCTGCGCCCCCCCCTTCCCCCGGTCCGCGATGCGGCGGGAACGGCTCTGCCCCGCTGCTGTAGCACCCGCTTCGAGGGCAAAGCGCGTGAAACGAGGCGAGAAACGAGGTGGGCGGCAGATGGGCAGGACAGGGCGCTTGGCCGGCGCAGGGCTCGCAGGGGGCTGTTTTGGGACACTCCCGCAGCGGGGACCGGCCGGGCGAGAGCAGCCGAGGAGCCCGGGGCAGGCAGCGGCAGCTCCCCGGCCGTGCCTGGCGCCACGGGGTCTATCCCGGCAGGTATTTTTTCGCCCACCGGGCCAGGGCAGGAGGAGCGGGAAGGGACAAAACGGAAGGGAGAAGTGAGAGCTCGTCGCCAGGACTCACCTAGCTCAGGCTGTACTGCTGCTTCGTCCATGTAATGTTTGCCGACTTCAGCGGCTCTGCTTTTATAGCGCCGCGCGGGCCGGGCCCCCGCGCCGGCGTTTGCGGAGCCGTCAGCACAATGCTTTTGCTCGCATTGTTCCCCTGATCCCCAGAGATTTCAGCCGCGCAGCCCCACGGTCCGAGCCACATTCTTGAAAAAAAAAAAAAATTGATAATAAAAATATCGGTGCGGCTGTTTGCACGGATAATCTTGGGCGCGAATGACTCAACGGTTTCACTGCTCTGGCACTTTCCAGGGCGGCGGCATCGTGCTGTCATGGGACGTGTGCCGGGGACCGGCATGGCGTGGGGCACAGCACCCTCAGCGTGACCGGCCGCCGGGGCGCCGCCGCCATCCTGCTCCCCCGTGGGCCGGCACGGCCGCGGCCTTGTGCCTTGCGCCAGCCCCTTCCTGCCCTCGGCGTGGCAGTGCCCAGTCCTCTGGCCCATGCGGAGCCACCGTGGCATGGGAACAGGCCCCAGAGGCCTTGGGCTGCATGGTAACCATGGCAACCAGGTGTCTCCAGGCCTAAGGCCACATTAGGCCACATGGTAACCACGGCAACCAGGTGCCCCTAGGCCTTAGGCTGCATTAGGCCACATGGTAACCATGGCAACCAGGTGTCCCCAGGCCTAAGGCCACTGTAGGCCTCATGGTAACCATGGCAACCAGGTGCCCCTAGGGCTTAGGCTGCATTAGGCCACATGGTTACCATGGCAACCAGGTGCCCCCAGGCCTAAGGCTGCATGGTAGTCATGTAAGCCAGGTGCTCCTAGGCCTTAGGCCGCATGGTAACCGTGGCAACCAGGTGTCCCCAGGGCTAAGGCCCTTAGTAGCCATGTAAGCCAGGTGCCCCAGGCTTTAGGCCATATTAGGCCGCATGGTTACCATGGCAACCATCCCCAGGCCTGCTGCATGGTTACCATGGCAACCCCCCCCCGCCCTGCCTGGCTGCGCCCGGCACTAGGCCCCGGCTCTGGGGTGGGCCCTGGCGCAGGCAGTGGCGTGGGCCGGCGCCATGGCGGGCCCGCAGGGGCGGGCGGGTGGACGGCAGCGGCGGGGCGCTGCCGGCCGGGGGGGGGTCACGAGGCGAGCGGCGGCGCGGGCTGCTGCCTCAGCGCTTGGCTGCGCGGCGCACAAAGCGGCCGCCCGGCGTCTGACTGCCCCTTTTGTTCCTCCCTGCCGAGCGCCCCGGCACAAAACAAAGAGCCCCGTCAGCGCTGGCCACCTCGCCGCGGGCCCGGCGCTTGTCCTGACATGGACCCCCGCGGGGAGGGCGCCGCCGCGGGGGCCCGCGGCTCCCCAAACCCGCCTGCGGCCGGCCGGGGGAGGGCCGGGCTCCTTCCCCGTGCTGCGCCGCGGCGGGTGCCGGGCCCTCCCGGGGCGCAGAGGCCGCGCACGCCTTCCCCAGGTCGCCGGGCGCCCTAATCCCCGGGGGCACGGCAGCGGGAAGCACCTGTGAGCCGCGCCGTGCCGTGCCGCGCCGTGCCGGGGGATTCGCTCCCGCGGTCTGGCGGGAACGCGTGGCTCAAGGCAGCTAATTCTGTGGCCGTGTCCCGGCAAATTCGGGGTCCAGGAAAGCCGGCAGCAGGAACCACCCGCTTTCCATCTGGCTGCCAAAGCACAGGCCGGGAGCCAGGGATCCTCCTGCGGAGCTGCCGGGTGAATCCGGGCAGCCGGGTGAATCCGGGCAACCGGGGCCTTTTCGCCAGCAGCGTGCGTGCCCCCCTGCTCCGGAGACGCCGGAGACCAGCCCGGGGGAGAAGCAGGGCTGCTCAGAGCCAGACGTGAGGGCCCGGCAGCACAGGCGGCTCGGGCTGGTGCCCCCGGCACGACGCTTGGCTGCAGCACCTGCCCCCCCCTCCGCTGCCTCCGGATTTGGGGCGCGTCCTGGGCGCCTCGGAGCGAGGGGCTGTGCCTGGAAACCCGGTGCCGCTAGAGGGAGAGCTCATCCCGAGCAGGTCGCGCTGTAGCCGGCGCACACCGGGCGGCCGGCGGTGCGCTACACCCCAACACCGGCACCCCGCAGCCCTCGGAGGCGGGCGGACGCCAGCTCCCCCCCCCCCCCCCCACGCAGCTCCGCTCCCCGCCGGGGCCGGTGCTCCGCCGCCGCGCTGCGTCCCGCGCTGTCCGGAACAACGGGTTTTTCTAGATCCCAGAGACTGAAAAAAAAAAAAAAAAAATGCAGTGACCTACTTAGGAAACCCTGTGGCGCTGCGAAATAGGTGCCTCCTCTCCCAGGCTGACGGCAGGTCTCGGCCGCCGGGGCCGCGGCGGTGGCTGGGCCTGCTGGGGAGCGCTGCAAGCTGCAGCTGGAGCGCTGCGGCTCCCCACTTCTCCGGGGAAAGCTGTGCGCCCGGAGGGCAGGCTCAGGCGGGTGGAGGAACCGCTGGTGTTTTTCAGTGCATCACGCCATGGCTGCCCTGCAGCTCGGAGACTTCGGCTGATTTCAGCCCAGCCGCCCCACGTGCTAAGAGCGGAGAGGCTGCCGGCTGCTGCAGAGGGCTGCAAGGCTGTTTCCCCAGCCGGCTGCGTCCCTGCGGCGCAGCCATGCAGCGTGTCCCCTTGCCGCCCGCAGCAGGACAGCCTCCCCGCTCCCCGGGCATCCTTCCCCCTCTCAGGACTCCGGCCTCCGGGCGCCGCGTGCCCAGGACAAAAGGCAAGCGTGACAAAGGCAGGCAGCTGCGCTCACGCCGCCGTCGCGCGCTGCTCCGGCGTCCCGGGGCTGCCGGGCTGCCCGTGCCGCGAGCGGCGCCCCGGGCCCCGCAGCAGGGCCGACCCCGGCACCTGCGGTGCGGCTCGGAGGTGGCACCGTTGCTCCCACGTTTTATTGCAGCGGGGGTTTTGCCAGCACAGAGTCGGCAGGGCTCGTCCTGCAATCTGCAGCGTGGGCATCCGGTCGCAGCCGCTATCTCACGCCTCCCCGCCCCAGCGCCCCAGCCCCAATTTCCGCCTGCCTTGGGCAGGCTTTGAGCTGCACGGAGCGGCGCGGGGGCCGAGCTCGCCTGGATTCCCCTCCACGCTGCGGTGTACCCCTCTGCAAGACTTTGATCTGCTGCAAACGGTGATAAAACAGGCCTTTGAACCAAAATAGTATCTATCCGAGGCGCTCCTGCAGAGCCCGAGATAAAAGGCTTTCCGCAGCAAACACTGTCCCGAGCTCGCCTCTCTCCGTGACAGTCTCGGCTGCCCTATTTTCACTGTGCACCCCAGACACGCTCCTCTCTCGGGCGGTGCCGGCTGTGCCCCGGCAGGGCCACATGCACCTTCCCGAACGGTGATGGCCCCGCGCTGCCCGGCCCAGGGAGCCGCTCCGCAGGCAGGGCCGGCCGCGGCCCCGGAGCTGCTGCGGGGCAGCCGCGGGGGTAGTGCGTGCGCAGCGTGGGTGCATAGCAGGGTGTGTGTCACCCTCGGTGGTGCGATGCTAGCGTGTGTGATAGTGCGTACGTGCAGAGGTGTGATGCACGGGGTTGTGCGTGTTCCATGCGAGTGTGCGGCCTGAGTGAACAAATGTCCGCAGCAAGGTGCACCGCGTCTTGGGGGAGGCCCGGTGGTGCGCGTTGCAGGGTGCGTACCGGGGGAGTGTGTGCTGCAGTATGCACATGCGTGTGTGTGTGTGTGCGTGTGTGCGCGTTTCAGTGGCTGTTGCAGCGTGTTCATTGGCGTGGGTGTGTGTCTGTAAAGGCAGGGTGCTCCCCGGCTGTGCGTGTACCTGGCAGAGTGCGCGTTGCACGGCGCCAGCGGCCTGGCCGCACTGCAGGGTGCGTGCCGCAGGGTGCCCCCGCTGCACGCGCGTGTCACAGCGCGTGTCGCAGGGCGCCCGGCTGCGTGAGCGCGCGTGTCGCGGCCGCGGCCCGGCGGCGGCGGCGGCGGGTGCGCGGCGGGCGGCGCGCGCAGAGCCGGCAGTGCCCGCCCCGGTGCGGAGCCGCCCGCCCCGCCCCGCCCCGCCCCGCGCCGCCGCCGCCGCCGCCGCGGCCCGGCCCCGCCGCCAGCACCGGGCCCGCGCCGCCGCCGCCGCCGGGTGAGTGCACCGCGCCGCAACGCCAGCGGCACCGGCACCGGCACCGGCACCGGCACCGGCACGGGCACGGGCAGCGCGCGGGGCGGGGCGGGCCGCGGGGCGGGGCGGGCCGGTGCGCATCGCCCCCCGCGCCGCGCCGCGCCGGGCCGCGCCGCGCCGCGCCGGGCCGGGCCGCGCCGCGGCGTGTGTGCGCGCGGGTGCGCGGTGCAGCCCCCGGCTGGGCTGCGGGCTGCGTGCGGGCCCCCGGCTGGGCGCCGGGCGGGTGCGCGGGCGGGTGCGCGGCCCCCCCCGGGTGTGGTGTAGTGTGCGTGTGCGTGTGCGTGGCCTGCTGTTGTGTTGCAGTGCGTGTGCGTGACCCCTGTGTGGGGTTGCGGTGCGTGTGCGTGACCCCTGTGTTGCGTTGCAGTGTGTGTGCGTGACCCCTGTGTGGGGTTGCAGTGCATGTGCATCCCCTGTGTGGGGTTGCGGTGCGTGTGCGTGACCCCTGTGTTGCGTTGTGGTGTGTGTGCGTGACCCCAGTGTGGGTTTGCAGTGCGTGTGCGTGACCCCTGCGTGGGGTTGCACTGTCCACACATCCCCTGTGTTGTGCTGCGCTGTGTGTGCTTGTTGGTGCCCCCCGTTGTGTTGTGCTGTGCTTGTGCAAGCCCCCTGCTGTGTTGCGCTGTGTGTGTGTGTGTGTGTGTGTGTGTGTAAGCCCCCGTTGCTCGGCACTGTGTGTGTGTTTATGCACGGCCCTCCATTGCGTTGCCCTGTGTGTGCTTGTTTTTGCCCCCCCGTGGTGTTGCAGTGTGTTTGTGCAACCCCCCCGCTGCATTGCACTGTCCGTACGTACCCCCCCGTGAACTGCACTGTTTGTGCAAGACCCCCGCTGCGCTGCACTGCGTGTGTCTGTGCAAGGGCCCTGTGCGGGGGGCGGGCTGCGCCTGGGTGCGCACCCCCCCGGGGCAGGCACGCAGCCTGTCCGCAGTGTGCCCTGTGCCTGGGTGCTGCCTCGCGCGCCCCAGCACCCGCCGCGGGGTGCTGGCCTGAGCCTGGCTTCCTAGGAGAAGCCGCTGGCCTGGGCCCCGGCGCACCGCGGGGAATCGCGTCCGCAGCCGTTCTCCCGCGTGCCGGTAGCGGCCTCGGGCTGGCACGCGGCTCCAGCACCGCGATGCAAATCGCCTGGTCGGCGAGCGCGGGTTGTGGCCCACGACGGCAAGAGCGAGGGCGCGCGGCGAGCGCCCGGGGAGCGCCGCGGCCGGCGGCCCTGGCTCGCCCCGGAGGCGGCTCGGTGCCGCCAGCGCCCTGGACTTTGGCCGCCGCTCGGCCCTTCGCCTTTGCCGCGAGCCGCGCTGACGTGGGCCGCGGCTGCGGGCGCTGGAGACGGAGGGTGAGAAGCGCTCGCCGCTGGAGACAGAGGGTGAGAAGCGCTCGCTGGGGGAGGCGCGAGCCGAGCCCGGGCCCCCGCCGCGGGCGGTGGCCGCCAACCCTCCCCGCGGCCCGGGGGCTCCCTGCCACCCGCGTTCCCAGCCCCCCGGCCGGCTCGGCGTCCTGGTCCCACCCGGGAGGAGCCCTGCGGTGAATCGCCGCTCTGCAATGTGTGTTTTGTAACAGCCTCTCTCCGCTCTGTTGTTTTATTACCTTCCTCCTTGCAAAACCGCCCGGGCCGGCGGCGGGGCGCGGCGGGCGCAGGTGGCGCGAGGGGCCGCGGCCGGGCGGCAGCGGCACCGGTGACACGAGATCCCGCTTTGGAGGGAGCCCGTCCCGGCGGAGGCGGGGGCGGAAAAGGACCGTTTTCCTCCCAGCGTCGTCCGGGAGGTCGGACGGGCACCGCGTTGCTCACGGAGGGATGCGGAAAGCCCCTAGATCTCCGCAAAGAGGTGGAGAACCCTCCCCCCCCCCCACTCCGGATACGGTCTCCGGAGCAGGCTCGGCGGTGAGCCCAGGCCTGGCAGGGCAGAGCTGGGGCGCGGAGGACTGGCCGGCGGCGGCGGCATGTTAGCGGTGTGCTCCGCGAGTGCACGCGGCGCAGGAGCGGCCGGGAGTTTCCGGGAACGCCTGTTCTCCGAGCCCGAAACGCTCCGGAGCTCTGATGGGGAAGCTGGAATTGCATCTCGGCCCTGGTGCCGGGACTCGTGTGCCCGCCGCTCCCGAGCGGCTGATTAGGGATGCAGCCTGCACGCTCGCCGGCTCCTTCGCCCTTTTTGTTGCGGACACAAAGGCCGGGAGGGAGCCTGGGTGCGGGGAGAGGGATCTCCTCCCTCCCTGCCTCCCTCCCTCCCTGCCTCGGGCAGACAAAGGACGGGGCGGCCGCCGGGCTCTGCGTGTGCCCGCCTGGCGCTGCGTGCACCCGCCGGCTCCATGCCCCTGCCTGGCTCTGCGTGCGCCCACCCGGCCCCTGTGCGCCCACCCGGCTCTGCATGCGCCCACCCGGCTCCTGTGAGCCCACCCGGCTCTGCATGCGCCCACCCGGCCCCTGTGAGCCCACCCGGCCCTGCATGCGCCCACCCGGCTCCTGTGAGCCCACCCAGCTCTGCATGCACCTGCCCAGCTCCATGCACCCACCTGGCTCCATGCACCCGCCCAGCTCCTGCCTGGCTCCACGCGCCCGCCTGGGGCAGCTGCCAAGCGGTGCCCAGCCGCACCGCTCAGGAGGGACTTTCTCTGCCCCGCAAAGGTGATGGGCAGAGGCAGGGTGGTCGCAGGTGCCGGGTCCTTTTTTCCCGGCGGTGCCCGCGCGGCTCCACCGGTGCAGGGCAGCCCCTTTGCTCCTGGCCTGGCCCCGTGCCCACGGCCCCGCAGCGCCCAGGGGCAGCTCCGGTCCTCTCCTGGGCCCTGGGAGAGCCGAAGGGAGCTGGTGGAAGGGGCTGCCTCATTTACTGGGACCCGGGGGGAGGCAGCGGGTCCCGTCCCTGCGGCCACGTGTTTGCAGGGGGCTGGGGTCGGTGAGAGCGTCCGCTCGTCATGCACGGGCACAAGCCACCCGGCGTCCCCCCCTTGCTGCACTGCCCGGCTTCGCTTGCATGCACGGGGGGAAGGGGAGTGGGTGCAAAGCGGGGTGGGGGGCTTGGGGGCACCCCGCTGCACCACGGGCGGTGTCCCTGGCACCGGGGTTGCTGGTGGCAGCACTGCGCAGCGACGTTGCCGCAGGCTGCCCTGTCCAGCCGGGGGGCACGAGGGGCCCGGTGGTCCCGGAGGAGGCTTTGCGCCGGCGGGCTCGGCCGAGAAGGAGCCCGGGCTCCCCGTGCGCCTCGGTGCGCGCCGCTGCTGGCTCCGCAGCAGACGCTTCGAGCGCGGAGGGTTTTTCCTGCCGTCCTTTGTGCCGAGGTGCAGTTCCCGAGCGGCTTCCTGCCGCGTTTATATATAGCTGTCAGTACGTCCCTCGCTGCTTCTCCATCCAGCCGCTTGATTTCTTTTTTGTTTTTGGTTTTTTGGGGGCGGTTGCGGGGGGGTGTTTACGCAAGGCACCAGCACGTGTCGGAAGCGGGCGTCCCGGGGGCAGCGGGTGCCGCCGGCCCCGCGGGGTGACCTCGGCACCAGCCTGCCCGCACGCGCGGGGCGCCCGCGTGAGCGAGCGGCTGTTCCCGGCGGTCACCGGCAGCGTCACGCGGGTGACGCACCCCAGCGTGGCCCGGGCTAAAATTAGACCCTTATCAGCGCTCCGGAGGGCCGCGATTTTGCAGGTTCCTGTTTATCGTGACGGGCTTCGGACAGCGCTGCGTCCTGGCGCTCTGGCCCTCCCGGCTGCACGCCCGGTTCCCCGACGAGGAGGATTTGGGAAGCGGAGGCCGAGGGCGGGCTGTGGCGGCGCGGGAGCCTCGGCGCCGGCCGTGACCGCTGCAAGCGCCGCGGGGCCGCCGGCGCCCCGGGGGAGATGCTCGGCGGCGGGCGGCCGCGGGCGCTCGTGCGCGGGGCTGGCGGCGGAGCCGGGCGCTGCCGCCGCCCCGGGGCTGGGGAGCGCAGTGGGGCTGTGAGTTGGGTCTGTCCCGCTGTCTGATCACGTCCTTCTCCGTGTGTCCTTCTGCAGGCAGGCGGCCGCCCCTGAGCCGCCCTCGCCGGCGCGCTGCCCGCCGGAGCCAGCGCTCTGCCAGCTCCACTTCCACCATGTTCCACCTGATGAAGAAGGACAAAGAGAAGGATGGAGCCAGGAAGGAGAAGAAGGAAAAGAAGGAGAAGAAGGAGCGGATGTCGGCGGCTGAGCTCAAGAGCCTGGAGGAGATGAGCATGCGCCGGGGTTTCTTCAACCTCAACCGGGCCTCCAAGCGGGAGTCCAAGACCCGCCTGGAGATCTCCAACCCCATCCCCATCAAGGTGGCCAGCGGCTCCGACCTGCACCTCACGGACATCGACTCAGACAGCAACCGTGGCAGTGTCATCCTGGACTCGGGGCACCTGAGCACAGCCAGCTCCAGTGACGACCTCAAGGTGGACGACGGCAACTTCAAGGGCTCGGTGCTGCAGCGGGCGGCCAAGTTCGGCTCGTTGGCCAAGCAGAACTCGCAGATGATCGTCAAGCGCTTCTCCTTCTCGCAGAAGAGCCGGGACGAGAGCGCCTCGGAGACGTCTACGCCCTCCGAGCACTCGGCAGCGCCCTCTCCGCAGGTGGAGGTGCGTGCGCTGGAGACACAGCTGGCCAAGCACGGGGCCTCCCTGGACCCTCCCCGGACCCCGTCGGCCGCCTTGCTGCGAGCCCGGGTGCCGGAGCTCGTCGGCAAGCGGTTCCCCGCGGACCTGCGGCTGCCCGCCGTGGTGCCTCCGCAGCCCCCCGTCCCCCGGCAGCTGGAGCTGCAGCGGCGCAACACCGGCGATTTCGGCTTCTCCCTGCGCCGCACCACCATGCTGGACCGGGGTCCCGACGGGCAGGTGTACCGGCGCGTGGTGCACTTCGCCGAGCCCGGCGCTGGCAGCAAAGACTTGGCGCTGGGACTGGTGCCGGGCGACCGGCTGGTGGAGATCAACGGGCGAAACGTGGAGAGCAAGTCGCGGGACGAGATCGTGGAGATGATCCGGCAGTCGGGGGAGACAGTGCAGCTGAAGGTGCAGCCCATCCTGGAGCTGAGCGAGCTGAGCCGCTGCTGGCTGCGGGGCGGCGAGGGCACGCGCCGCGCGCCCTGGGATGTGAGTAGCGCTGGCGCGGGGCCGGCGCCCTGGGCTCCTGCTGCCTGCGAGCGTCCCGGCGGCGGGTGTTTGGGTTGGCACCATCCGTGCGAGCTGGCGCTGGCTGCGGCTGCTCCCGGCTGGGAGTGATGTGCGGGGAGGAGCCGGAGGCTGCAGCCGGGCTCCGGGGGGGCAGAGTGGGTGCAAAGGTGCGCGGGGGTGTCCGGGCCGCTGGCACGGTCCCGCCTGGGCTCTCCTGATCCCCTTAAGGGCAGCGCCGCAAGCCCTGTCCTGGAGGAGACCCCGCCGGAGGCGCCCGGCCGTGCAGCGAGCTCTGCCCGGAGCCGCGCACGGGTGTAGCGCGGCACCGGGTGCTGCGGCGCCTGCACGGTCGCCGGCGGGCAGCGGGTCCGGGTGCCTGTGCCGATCCTTGTGCGCTGGTCCCGCAGCACGTGTGCCTGGGGCAGGAGGAGACCAGGGACACGGGGGACACAGGTCGTGCTTGCTCCGGCTTCCCGTGCCCCGGAGCTTGGCGGGCTCCTGCTCGGCGCGGGGCACCTGGCTCGCAGGAAGGCTTTGCCCTCGCGGGGAGCGCGCGGGCTGCCGGGGAGCGGTGCTGCCGTGCGGAACGGGCACTTTCCGCTGCGCCGCGCCGCGCCCGCCGGCCCCTCGCCGGGGCCGCAGTCCCGCCGTGGGGCATGGCAGAGGGCCTGCGGGGCGCCGCTGCCGAGCCGGCCGGCCGCCCTCGAAACTGGAACGGGCAAAGAGGAGCATAACGGGTAGGGACCCACGTGTGCTGCGCATGCCGCCGGCTCCCCGGATCCGGCAGGCCTCTTTCCCTGCAAAATTCCCCCGAATGCTGAGACTGCGAAGAGCTGGGAGAAATCCCTGGGCGGTGTGAAACGCGCCCCGTGCCCCGCGTGGGGCTGGAGCGGGGCCCGGCGGCGGGCAGCGCGCACCCGCAGGCGCTGGCGCTCCGGGGAGGAGTCTGCGCCGGAGCCGGAGCCGGAGCCGGAGCCGTGCGGCGGTTGCTTTCCGGCAGCTCCTCCCGGGAGGCGGTGCAGGCCGCGGCGCCGGCGCAGCCCACCTCGGGCCGGGCGCCCGCGGGGTCTCCTGGGCGCGCAGGGCCTCGGCCGCGACGGGGGCAGCGGGAGCCGGGTGCCGAGTGTCCCGACCCGGCTAAGCGTGCCGGGCAGCGTGGAGCCGGGCTGCCCCCCGGGCCGGGGCCTTCCTCCCTTCTCCCCTCCTCGCGGCCTGTTGCAAAAGGCTGTTTTGGCGACCGGAGGAAGCCGCCGGTGAAGGAAAGCCGGCGGTTCGGCGTCGCCGGCGTGGTGGGGGCGGCGTGGGAGGCAGGAGGGGAAGCGCCGGCTTATCTCCGGCCCGGGGGAGCGCCGGGACGCGTCCGTCTGTTCCCGCTATCTCCGGCCGCTTTCCCAGGCCTTGCCGGCGGCGCGGCGCTGCGGGGGGGCCGCGCTCTGCCCCAGGCCCGGCTCGGCTCCCTGGAATGCTTCTGGCCCGGGTTTCAACGATCCTTTTCGAAACAGGAAATTATAGGCGTATTTGAGGCTGCAGCTCTCGAAGCCCCTCCCCGGTTGGAGCCGGGGAAGGAGGCCGCCGGGCCGTGCGCGGCACCGCAAGGCTTTTAACCCCCTCCGGCGCCGTGCCGCCCGCGCCGAGGACCCGTGCCGGAGCCCGCCCGGCTTTCCCGGGCTTTTCGGCGACGCCGCACGGCCGGGCGGGAAGCCGTCCCGTCCGCGCCCGAGCCGCCCCGCGCTCGGTCGCCCGCCGGCGTCGCCCTGTGCCCCGCCGAAAAGTGACACCCCCCCCCCCCGCCGCCGCGCACGAGCTGCCGCCGGCGCGGCCCCCGGCCGCCGCTGCCGCCCCACATCACTTCCTCCGGCAGCGGCGGGGGGGCGCGGGGCCGGCGCTCGCATTCCTCCGCTATTTTTAGGGCGGCCGTATCGGCGCAGCTGTCCCCGCGCGCTCTGCCGATCGCATTACGCCCCGCGCTCTCGCCGGCGGAGACCCGGGCCCGCGGCGGCTCCGCGCGGGGCCCCGGCTGCCCCGCGCCGCGGTAAGGTGGGAAAGGCCCCCCCACAACCCCCCCCCCCCGGCACACGCCGCCGGCGGCTCCCCGCGGGCCGGCCCGCCGCGGTGCTGCGGGGAGCCGGGGGGCCGGCGGGGGCCGGGGCGCCGGCGTGTCCCGCGGGCCGGGCCGAGCTGAGCTGGGCCGAGCTGAGCTGGGCCACGCCGAGCCGAGCCGGGCCGAGCCGTGCCGTGCCGTGCCGGGCCATGGGCAGCTCCTCTGGCCGCCGGCCCCGGCGCCCCGTCAGCCGCTCGGAATAGCCCGGCGGTGGGGGCAGCGGGACGGCGACGGCGGCGGGGGTGGGGATCGGCAGCGCAGCGCAGCGCAGTGCGGCGAGCTTCGTCGGGTCTCGGCCCGGCGCCCAGGGCGTCTCTTCCACCCGCTTCGTCCCCCCCCCCCCCGGCGCCCACTTCTTGCAACGCCGGCGCCCGGGGGGCGTCTGCGGCTCTGAGGAGCCCTCCGTGCCCGGCGCGTCCGCGCCGCGGCGGCGGGGGACGGGGCGTCGCGGCGGCCGGTGCTCGGCCGGGCTGCAGCGCCGCTCACCTCTGCCTTTCTCCCCAGGCAGGGCGGCCCCGGCCCCGGCTCCAGGAGACGTCGCCATGGCGTTTTCATCGCGGTTTGCCTTCTGGGAGCAGAAGGGAAGTCTCGGCCCGCCGGGAGGGGCGGGCGCCGCTCGCTGCCCGCCGGATCGCTTTCCCTGCCCGCGCGGCCCGCGTCGGCTCGCTGCCGCGCTTAGCCCGCCTGTCGGAGCTAACTTGGGCGCTGAGCTTTATTTACCAGCGCGGTCACCAGCTGCGACCGCGGCCCCTCCCGCCCGCGGCAGCTGCCAGCTCGGGCCGCGAGGCTCGCGCGGAGGCCCCCGGCGCGGCCGCCCCCCGTCCCGGCGCGCCGAGGCCCACGGCCTCGGCGCCTTTCCTCCGCCGTACCTTGCCTGCTAGCGCTGTCTCTGGGCTAAGGAACCGGCCGCGGCAGCCGCCCGGGGGTTCTCCAGCGGCTGCTCGTAGGGCTCGGCCGCAGCGCCGAGCCGCGTAGGGGCCCCCGGCGTGGGCTGAAACGCCCCCCTCTCGCTTGTCTGACCCCTCAGGTTAAGGACGAGGACAAATCCTTAGCCGTGAAAAGACCCGGGAAGGAGGATGGGGCTGTAAGTGTCGCCGTGCCGGGGAGGAGGGTGGGCGCGGGCCGGGGAAGGGGCTGCCCGCTCCGCCGGGGCAGCGCGCCGCGGGGCCGCCGAGGCTCGTGCGCGCGAAAGCCGCCGCGCTGCCGACGGGGCAGACGGGCCGGGAGCTGACGCCCGGGCGAGCCGGCGGCTTTGCAGAGGGCCGCGGGGTTCGCGGAAAAGCTGCCGGCGCCGCCGGCGGGCTGCGTGCGCCGAGTTTTGCCAGCCGCTCGCCGGCGGGGCTTTCGGTAGAGAGCGGCGTCGCGCTGTTCCCCGGGGCCGGGGCCTTCGCCCCGCTCCCCGGCAGCGCCCGGCGCTGGGAGCCGCGCTCCCGCTGCAGGGAACGCGGCCGCCTTCGCTCGCCGCCGGTGCGGCGCCGGGAACATCCCCTCGCCCCGGCGCCGGCGCGGCCGAGTCCCGCAGCGGCGTTTGCAGCGGCGGGGAGGGACGGGGCTGTCCCCGAGCCGTCGCACCCGCCTCTGACGCGCCGGCCGCTGTGTTTGTGGCTGCAGTCAGGGAGTCCAACCGCGGCGAAAGAGGCGGCGCAAGCGCCCCGAAGCCCCGAGGCGCCGAAGAGCCCGGAGCCGCCTCCGGGGAGAGGGAAGAGCCCGGAGCCGGTGCTGAACGGCGAGAGCCCGGCGCCAGCCCCGGCGCGGGCCCAGGCCCTGAACGGCCCGGAGAGCCCCGCGGCGGGCGCCGAGGCGCCGGCGGAGGACGGCCAGGGCCTGTCCCGCCGCCGGGTGGTCCGGGTGGTCCGCAAGGTGGTCCGCAGAGTCCTGCCGGGGGAGGACGCCGGCGGTGCCAAGGAGCCGGCGAGAGACGCCAAGTCTCCCGAGCCGGCGGCGCCCCCCAAAAAGGAGGAGAAGGTCCCGCCCGGCGTCGCGGCCCCGGCGGCCCCCGGCAAGCCGGAGCCCAAGGACGAGATCTCGGCGGGGCTCAAAACCCTCATGGCAAAGGGCAAAACCAAAGAGCACCGGCCGCGGCGCCGGCCGGGCGACAGGAGGGAGGAGAAGTCCCCCGAGCCGGCCGGGGGCAAAGGGGCCGAGAAGCCGGGCTCCCCGCCTGCCGCGGGCAAAGCGCCGCCGGGCGCCAGAGCCGCGCCGGAGCCCGCGGTGCAGCCGTCCGCGGGCAGAGCGGAGCCGGCAAAGCCGCCCGCTCCGAAACCCACCGCCCTGGAGAGGCACAAGGTACCGCTGAGTGTGTGCGTGGCGCCGGCACGGGCCGGGGGGGCTCCGGCACCCCCCACCCCGCACGCGGTTCCCCGAAGCCTCCCCCCATCGGAGCGCGGCGCGAGCGCGCTGCCAGCGCCGGGGAGACCCGCGCGCGCCCGGCACGGTTTGCAGTGTTCGTGGGGCGCGCGGCGTGTCGGTGCCGGGGCGGCGGCGGCGGCCGTGGGGGTCCCTCCTCCGGAGCCGCCCCGTCACGCTGCGCCTTGTCTCCCAAACCCCGCGCCCGCGGAGAAGAAGCAGCAGCAACCCGCCGAGAAGCGAGCGACCCCGGCGAAGGCGGCGCCGGGAGCGCCCCAGCAGGTGTGTGCCAGCGGGGCCCCGGCGCCCGGCGCCGGCGGGAGGCGCCCGGGCTCTTTGCCGGCCGTCTCGGAGCGGCCGCGGCGGCTGCGCCCGTGCGAGCCCTCGGCCCCGGCGGCTGCGCCCGAGCGGGCTGCGGAGCTGCGGGTGCCAGCGCCGCCGCCAACGCTGCTTTGCCTCCAGGCTGCAGCCAGCGCCGGTTGCCGGCTGAGCCCGTCGGAGGAGGCGCAGCGCAGGCTGGAGAGGATCTTCACAGCTTCTGTAATTCGGGGGGCGCTGGCGTGCGGCTTCGCGCGTGTCCCGGCGCACCGGCACCCCCGCCGGAGCCGCTGCCGGAGGGGACAGGCGGGTCCCCGGCAGGCTGCGGGCGGCCGCGGCAGCCCCGGGGCTCGGAGCCGCGCTCTGGCCAGCTCTGTCGAGGGTTTCGGGAGCAGGGAAGGGTCGGCGTCCGGTGCCAGGCGCCGGCAGCGGCAGGGGAGCTTTCCGCAGTGCCGGCGGAGCCCTCGGCGCGGGCGACGCCGCGGGGGTTTCGGCCGCGGGGCAGTGCCGGCGCTGCGCCCTGCCTCTCACCCCTCTCTTCTCCTTTCTCTCCTCCCTGCCTCACTGCCATCAGCTGGACCCGGCGGCCTCGGCGTCGGCACCCGGCCAGGTACCGTACCCCCGTGCCCAGGAGCTCCCTGCCGCCGAGCTCGCGCCGTCCGCCGTCCGCCGCTGGGCCGGCGTCTGCGCACGCGCCTCGTGCTGGAGCGTAAGGCTTTCCCCGCGCCTCCGGAGGCCCCGGCACGCGCTGGCGCTGGCACACGTGCGGGTGCCCCGGGCAGCTGCCGGTGCCGCCGCTGCGAGTCGCCGCCCGGTCCGCGCGTCCCCGGCTCCGCGCTGGACGGCGCCTGGGCACGGCGCCGGCTGCTCCACGCGCCTCCGCGGCCGCGCTGGCCGGGGACGCCGGCGGCACGCGGCGAGGCAGCTGCGAGCTGGGCGGCGGCGCGGCCGCGTTTCGCCCCCTCGCTTCCCCGCGCTCCCCGCTGCCGCTTTGCTTGCTCTCCGCAGGGGGGAGATAACGCTTCTCGCCTTCCCTCCCCACCTCTCGGCCTCGCTAGGGTCAGGCTCAGGCGGACGATGCCCCGGCAGCCCCGCTGCGCCCGATCCCCGCTGCAGCTCAGGTTTGGCTCCGGCGCTGGCTCTCCCCTGCCCTCCCGCGCCGCGGGCTGCCCGCTCCCGCCGTGCTCGTGGCCGGCACCGGCGCCTGCTCTCTCTCTGCGCCGTGGTTTCGGTCGCTCCCGGCTTGCCCGATGCCGGTGCCTGCGGCAAACGCGCTCCCGGATCGCTGCGGCCCCCGGGGCTGCCCGGAGCCGTGGCAGGGACCCAGCGGTGGCTCCGGCCCCGCACGCGCGCCGGGAGGGCTCGGGACTCGCGCACGGGGCGGCCGCGACGCTCCCGCCCCCGGGGGCGCGATGGGGGCGGCTGGGCTCACCGGGACGCCCCGCGCCAACGGCCCGCCGCCCTCTGTGCCCGCAGGCCAAGACGGAGGAGCAGATCGCGGCCGAGGAGGCCTGGTACGAGACCGACAAGGTGTGGCTGGTGCACAAGGACGGCTTCTCCTTGGGTGAGTGGCAGGGGCCGGCCGCGGGGGCCCCGGGGAGGCCGCGAGCGAGCCGGGCGCCGCGCGGCACGGCCCCGGCGAGCACCGTGCCGCCCCCGCAGCGAGCCAGCTCCGCACGGACGAGGCCAGCCTGCTGCCCGAGGGCAAGGTGAAGGTGAAGCTGGACCACGACGGGGCCGTCCTGGAGGTGGACGAGGACGACGTGGAGAAGGTAGGGCAGCGGGGCGGGGAGGTGCCGGGGGGGGCGGCGGGGGCCGGTGTCCCCCGGCTGACACCCCCCCCCCCACCGCCGCCTCACCGCCAGGCCAACCCCCCATCCTGCGACCGCGCCGAGGACCTCGCCAGCCTCGTCTACCTCAACGAGTCCAGCGTGCTGCACACGCTGCGGCAGCGCTACGGCGGCAACCTCGTGCACACCTACGCGGGGCCCACCATGGTCGTCGTGAACCCGCTGAGCTCCCCGTCCATGTACTCCGAGAAGGTGACGCCGGCGCCGGGGGCTGAGCGGGGCTGCGGGGCGCCCCGCGCGGCGGCGCGGCGCTCGGAGGGGACGGGGAGCGGGCGCGCGCGCGCCCCGGGGCGGCGCCGGCTCACGGCGGCCCCGCTGCTCCCGCCAGGTCATGCACATGTTCAAAGGGTGCCGCCGGGAGGACGTGTCGCCGCACATCTACGCCGTGGCGCAGGCCGCCTACCGCAGCATGCTCATGAGCCGCCAGGACCAGGCCGTGGTGCTGCTGGGGAGCAGCGGCAGCGGCAAGACCACCAACTGCCAGCACCTCGTGCAGTACCTGGCCACCATCGCCGGCAGCACGGGCAAGGTCTTCTCGGGTGAGTCTGCAGCGCCGCCGGCCGCTCGGGAGGCCTGACCCTGCCGGCGGGCCGCCGCCGGCCCTGCGCGCCCCTCGCTCGCAGTCGCACCTCCCCGCCGCCTCTCAGCCGGATGACGCGCGTGGCACAAGGTGCCTTTTCACTTGCTCCCTCCGTGGCAGCACCGCCGGCTGCTCCCCGGTGCGGAGCTCCCCACGGCTCACGCGCAGCTTGCCCAGAGCCGAGGCATCACGGCGGCACGGTTTTCCCTCGCTCGGCTCCGGCTGCCCCCTGCACGGCCCCGCACGCTGCCCGCTGCGCGCACCCCACCGCCCCGCTTCTCTTCCGCAGCGGAGAAGTGGCAGGCGCTCTACACCGTCCTGGAGGCTTTTGGCAATAGCAGCACCAGCATGAACGGCAACGCCACGCGCTTCTCCCAGATCATCTCCCTGGACTTCGACCAGGCCGGGCAGGTGGCGTCTGCCTCGGTGCAGGTGAGGGCCTGGGCAGCTGCCGGGCGGCTCGGCGCAGGACGCGGGACGCAGCCCCGCTCGGGAGGGCTCCGCCGGAGCCGAGGGCTCCCCGCTGCGGCCGCTCGCCTGCCCTCCCGGTGTCCTTGCAGCCCGGCCACACGCTGACCCGTGAGCTCGCAGGGGCTCTGCTGCAAACGCCCCCGGCTGCGTTTGGGGTGCTCAGCAGACGCGTCGCACTCTCATCTCTGTCTGCGCCTTCAAGCGCGCGGCCGGTTGGAGAGCGGAGCCGCAGATTAGATCGACTCCCTTCCCTCGCTGAGTTAGCCCTGATAACGGAGTGTTTTTCTGCCAGGCGCCTCCCCGGCGTGATAACAACGGGGTCCTTAAAATTCAGCAGAGCCGCTTTGTGCTCCGTAGTAACAGGCACCTGCTAATCCGTGCAAACAGCCGCGGGGAGCTCGGACGCGCACGGCGTGCGCGGGCGCCCTCGGGGTTATCCCAGCTCCCTGCGGCGCGGTGGGGAGACCCTCGCGCTGTGCGGGCACCGGGAGGGCGGCCGGCAGGGGTCCCGCTGGGAGCCCGGTGCCGCTTCCCGAATGTCCCAACCTCTCGCAGACGCTGCTGCTCGAGAAACTCCGCGTCGCCCGGCGCCCGGCCAACGAAGCCACCTTCAACGTCTTCTACTACCTGCTGGCCTGCTCTGATAATGCCCTGCGGTGAGCGTGGCGAGGGCTCGGGGGCCCGGGCAGCCCCCGCCGGGGGGCCTTGGGGTGCCAGTGCCGGTGGGCGGCTCTGCCGACGGCACAGGGGCAAATCTCGGTCTTCATCCCTACAGGACTGAGCTTCACTTCAACCACCTGGCGGATAACAACGTCTTCGGCATCGTGCCGCTTTCCAAGGTCACTTGGTCCTGCCCCGTGGGGCCTCTGGGGGGGCCGAGCTGGGGGTCCTGCTGCCCTGGCTGGGCAGCGGGAGTATGGTGTCGGGGGGACCGGGGCTTTGGGACGTGCCCTGGGTCTAGCTGCCGCTGCTGGGGTGGGAAAGGAGCCGAGAGAGCCCTTTCCAGCGGGGTGACCCTGTCCCCCTGGGCAAGGGGACCTCTGCGGAGGCGCTGGCTTGTCCCCAGCCCGTTCGGCCGCCCTTCCCCTGCAGGGTGTGGAGGCTCAGGGGCCCCCTGGTCCTCCGGGAGCCTCATGGAGCTCCTGGTCCACCGGGAGCCGTGGCCTCTGTGCCAATTGCACCCCGTTGCTCTCTGCAGCCAGAGGAAAAGCAGAAAGCGACACAGCAATTCAACAAGCTCCAGGCCGCCATGAAGGTGATGGGCATCTCTGGCGACGAGCAGAAGGCCTTCTGGCTTGTCCTGGGGGCTATTTACCACCTCGGGGCTGCCGGAGCCACCAAAGGTAAGGAAGAGTTCAGAGCTGGGATGCATTAACAAGCCAAGGCTCGGCTCTCCAGGCTGCTCAGGGCCCCAGAGACCAGCGGCACCTCTGCTCCCGGGGGGAGGCTTTCCCCGTGAACACCCCCCAGCGATGGCCAGGCGCCATCGGGGGTGGTGGGCTTGTGTTAACCGGAGGAGCAGCCCTCGGGGTGCTCAGTGCCTCCCAGCTTTGCCCCTTGATTGGGGTGGCTGTGCCAGCTGGCAGGAAGCGCCGTCACCCCGTGCAGCACTGGGGCCAGACCCCCGGCCGCTCCGGGGCAGACGCTGGGCCCTGCGGGGCCGTGGGCGCGCGGCGGGTGTGCGTGGGCGAAGCAGCCTCGTCTGCGGGGTGTAACAGCTCTCCCCTGCCGTTGCCTCCCTGCAGAGCCGCTGGCGGACGGAGCCGGTAATCAGGGTGCATGCGGCTCCGCTCCGGGTTCGGTGGCGGGGCCAAAACGGGGGCTCGGGGCGCTGCTGCTCGTGCACGGGGACCGGCCCCTCTGCAGGGCTGCCCCAGACCTCCCTGCTGTCCGTCGGGGCCGTCTGTCCTCTCGGCACCTCGAGCTGCGCGGGGCAGGGCTGGGACGGGGGCTCCCGCGGGCACAGGGAGCCGAGGAGCCCCGCGCGGGCTGCGGGACTGCCCCGGCGGGCTCCTGCTCGCCTCTCCAGGACGAGGGCTGGCAGGCTCAGCTTTGCGGGGCTTTCGTGGGGGCTTCGTCTTTTCTCCGAGTTGGGGGAAGCACCTGGCTTGCTGCATGTGCTGGGCACACCGGAGAGCCTGGAGATGGTGCGCCCGAAACGGGGACCTCGAGGTCCTGGCTGCACCAAGCGGCCTGTGATTTTTGCAGGCTTGGTGGAGGAGGTGAAGCCAGGCGGGGGGAGACCCCCGCAGCGCTGCGTTTCAGAGCGGGTCGCCGTGCCGTGGGGTGCTGCGGGGTGCAGCGCTCTCCCACGGGGCGTTTCGAGGCACTAGAGGGCAGCAGGGCCCTGCCGCAGCGAGAGCTGCAGGGATGCGCGGGCGGCGCTGCAGCCCGGGTCCTGCTCGGGCGGGGGGGGGGGGGGGAGCATCCCAGCCCTGCGGGGTGCCTGGTGCCATCCCTGCATCTCCGTGGCAGCTGGGGATGCCCTGGGTCAGCCCAGCCGCTCCAGGCTCTTTCCCTGGCCGCTTGCTACCTGTGCCGGGCTCCCCGGGGCTCCCCGCTGGCGTGCCGGTGCCCACGGTGCAGCTGGGTGCTGGCAGGGTGTGGAGGTGGGAGCGTCCCAGGCTGGCACCCCCGCCGGCTCTGGGCTGGGTACCAGCATCTCGGTGCAGCGATGCCCCCAGCTCCGGGCCCTGCTGGGGGAAGGCAGCCGGGCTCGGCGCGTGCGTGGCGCGGCGGTGTCTCGGCCGGAGGGCGTCCCTGTGCCACGTGTCGCGCTGTCGCGTGCTGTTGTTTCTAACCCCTGTCTCTGTTTGCATGGTGCATGCTGCCCCTTTGCAATGCAGATGCCGACGAAGGTAAAGTCTCGTTCTCCGTGCGTGTCTCTAGCTTCCCCGTCCCGCCAGCCTCCCCGCTGCCGTGTCCCCGAGCATCCCCGTTAACCTGCTCGCGGCTCCCTGCCCTCTCCCCAGCACCGGGTGCGTGTGCCCGGCCGCCGTGCGCTGTCCTGCGGGCAGCGCTGCTCGTCGTCCCCGTGCCGGGCTGTCTCTGTGCCTGGCACTGTTGCGGGGGGACATGCCCTGGCCCCGATCCGGGCCCCGTTCATCCCCACCGGCCGCACGCGGCGGTGGAGAGGTGGCTCCTTATCGCTAGCACACAGTGCATCTGATGTTAGCCTGGCAGAGGTGCAAAGCCATCGGCCTCCCGAACGCCGGCGTGCACTTCCCAGCGCCCCAGCGCTGGCCCTGCAAAGCCCTGGGCTCCTGCTGCCCCAGCTGTGCCCAGTGTCCTTGCCGCAGGGGCGGCTTGAAATGCCACCCTGTCCCCAACTGTGTCTGGAGGACCTGGGAGCATCCCAGGTCTGGTAGGAGAGATCTCGTTTCCCCGTGGGATAACCCGCCCTGGCCGGCACTGACTCTCTCTCTCCGCCCTTTAGCCGGGAGGAAGCAGTTTGCGCGGCACGAGTGGGCTCAGAAAGCCGCCTACCTGCTGGGCTGCAGCCTGGAGGAGCTCTCCTCCTCCGTCTTCAAGCACCAGCCCAAGGGCAGCCTGCAGAGGTCCACCTCCTTCCGCCAGGGCCCCGAGGACGCGGGCCTGGGCGACGGCACAGGTGCGGCGCGGCGGCGGGGGCACCGCCGGAGGGGTCGGTGGGCGAGCTTCGGCCGCCGTGGCGCTCGGGGGGGGGGGGACCCCGGCCCTCGGGGTGGGGGCTCACCCCGGTCCCCTCGCCCAGGTCCCAAGCTTTCGGCGCTGGAGTGCCTGGAGGGCATGGCCGCGGGCTTGTACTCGGAGCTCTTCACCCTGCTCATCTCGCTGCTCAACAGGTAGGAGGTTGGGGGGTGGCGGGGCCGGGGCGGCCGGCGGGGCCGCGGTGCCCACCCAGCCCCGCTCTGCCCTCGTGCCGCGCAGGGCCCTCAAGTCGAGCCAGCACTCGCTGTGCTCGGTGACGGTGGTGGACACCCCCGGCGCCCAGAACCCGGCGCTGGCGGGGCAGAGCCGCGGGGCCACCTTCGAGGAGCTGTGCCACAACTACGCCCAGGAGCGCCTGCAGCTGCTCTTCCACCAGCGCACCTTCGCCCAGGAGCTCGAGCGCTACAAGGAGGTAGCGGGGAGGCCCGGCGAGCCCGCGGCGCGGCGGGGGGAGCCTGCCTCCTCCTCTTTCCCTTCCTCCCTCCCTCCCTCTCTGCTCTGCTGCTACCCCCCCCCCAAACCCAGCTGATTTCTAAACTGGTGGTCGCATCTGGACCGGGTCCAACCTAATCAGCTCCCTGCAGCAGGGGTTTCCCCGGGGTTTCCCCCCGCCCGCGGTGCCTTTGCCCGCGGTGCCGGTCCTGGCGGCGGCTCCGCTTGCAAACGCGCCGGCGGCCCACGGGGCGAGCTGGGGACCGTGGCGGGGAGGGTATCGCCGCTGCCCGCGCACTCGCTGCTCTGAGGCCACCCCAGTGCCGTGCTCAGGGAGCTCGGTTCCTGCGGGGAACCCCTCCGCCGGTCCCGGGAGCCGGCACGGAGCAGCGGGGCAGGGCGAGCGGCGCGGTGGCCGGACGCCTCGTGCCGCGGCTGGGAAACCCCTGCCGCCGTGCTGCCTAGATCCAATTGAGACTAACGTACTGACCGGCCCGCTGGGGTCCCTAACGATAATCTGTAGTCACACAGGCACTAATCGCTCCTCTGTCCGTCCTCTCTAGGAAAACATAGAGCTTGCACTGGCTGACACAGAGCCCACTACCCTGGGCTCTGTAGCCACTGTAGACCAGCCCTCCCACCAGGCACTGGTAAGCACACGTCCTTCCGAACGGCCCTGCCCCGCGGCCCCGGCGCTCCGGGCTGCACGCGGCCGCTCCGGCCTCCGCGGCGGCGGGCGGTGCACGCAGGCCCCCGCTTTGCGTCACTTTGCATGCTTGCACAACGTCCTTCCGTCTCGTTACCTGGTGCTAACGAGGAGAGGCCTCTGGCTCCACGTCAGGGAGGGTGAGGCATTTCACCCCAACCCGCGTCTCTGGAGCCTCCCGGCAGCAT
Organism: Rhea pennata; assembly: GCF_028389875.1. Taxonomy (NCBI): domain Eukaryota; kingdom Metazoa; phylum Chordata; class Aves; order Rheiformes; family Rheidae; genus Rhea; species Rhea pennata. The sequence continues at coordinate 5,458,800 of NC_084682.1, forward strand.
CCCCTGCTCCTGGAGCAGTAATTACCTCCCCGATTAGCTCCCAGGTGATAAAGGACAGGGAACAGCAGGGCTGCAAGCGGCTCTTGCCACTTATCATTGTAATGGAGCTGCCTGTTACCGAGCTCGGCTCTCTCCGCGATCCATTACTGCGGTTTGTTGAACATTAGGCATTGCAATAGCATCATCCGGGCTGCTTTTCTGTCCTCTTAGCAGTAATTATGGGGAGGAAAGGTGCTTCCCTAAACGCCTGGCAAAGCACGGGGAGCGCTGCGGCGAGCACGTGGGCCGCGGCGGCCCCGGGAGCTGCTGTGCTCGGCTCTCCCGGTTCCCGGGGCGTGCCGGTCCCGTGGATTTCAGCCCGTCGGTGCCCGAGCGCAGCGTTTTGCATGCCAGCGAACGTGTCGCTGCCTCGCGTCTCGATAAGGTGTCTAATAAGCAGGGGCCAGCTTGCACGATGCTGCTTTGCCTTGCTGCTCCCAGCAGCCGGGTTTGCGTGCTCCCCAGGCGGCCCAGGTCCCCCGTCGCCCCCCGTCCCCGCGGCTGGGGACCCGGTGGGGCCGGCTGGTGTGATCGAGGCGTCGTCCGCCCGCAGGTCCGGTCGCTGGCCCGCACGGACGAGGCCCGCGGGCTGCTGTGGCTGCTGGAGGAGGAGGCGCTGCAGCCCGGCGGCACCGAGGACACCTTGCTGGAGCGGCTCTTCTCCTACTACGGCCCCCAGGAGGGCGGCAAGACAGGTCGGGGGCGGCGGGGATGGGGTGGTCCCGGCGCCGCGGGACGCGCCGGGCGCGGGCCGTGCCCAGCGGTGCCGTGTCTCCCCGCAGGGCACGACCCGCTGCTCCCCAGCGACAAGCCCCGGCACTTCTTCCTGGGCCACAGCTCGGGGACCAACTGGGTGGAGTACGACGCCACGGGCTGGCTCAACCACGTCAAGCACAACCCGGCCTCGCAGAACGCCTCCGTCCTGCTGCAGGAGTCGCAGAAGTGAGTGAGGGGCCAGGCGGGTGGCCGCGGGCTTGTTTTGGGTTTTTTTCTTTTTGGTGGGTCGGGGGTGACGTCCCCTCCGCCTCCCGCAGGAAGATTGTCAGCAGCCTGTTCGCGGGCCGCGCCGGCTCGGCCCTGGTGCTGTCGGGCTCCGTGGCGGGGCTGGAGGGGGGCTCGCAGCTGGCCCTGCGCCGGGCCACCAGCATGCGCAAGACCTTCACCACCGGCGTGGCCGCCGTGAAGAAGAAGTCGCTGTGCATCCAGATCAAGCTGCAAGTGGTGAGCGAGGCCACCGTGCCTTGCTTCCCGACGGGGAAGGACGCGTGCCGGGGACGGGGACGGTCAGCACCCGGCCCTTACCTAGATGCTGGCTTGGGGGGGGGGGCAGCTTTCGCAGCTTGCTTTGGGGCCACGCTCGCTTCGTGAGCCCTGGAAAGGGAGAGGGGACGTGGCCGGGGGTCTGGCGGGGACAGCGGTGCATGCAGCGGGCGTCCTGCCCCGGCGTCACCACTGCCCCCCGCGCCGTCTCTCCCGGCCCCGTAGGACGCCCTCATCGACAGCATCAAGAAGTCCAAGGTGCACTTCGTGCACTGCTTCCTGCCCAAGGCGGAGGGGGCCGGCGGGGACCCCCGGGGCATGCCGTCCCGGCGGGTCAGCGGCGGCGAGCTGGACCTGCCGGCGGAGCACTGCGAGGCCGGCCTCATGCAGCTCGACGTGCCGCTGCTGCGCGCCCAGCTCCGCGGCTCCCGCCTGCTCGACGCCCTGCGCATGTACCGCCAAGGTGAGCGCGGGGCCCCCGGAGCCCCCCGGCACCGCCGCTGCCGCGAGCCCCGGTGCCGCGAGCGCTGGCCGTGCGCCGGCCAGCCCAGCTGCCCCTGCTTTCCCCCCCCCGGCCGCAGGGCCGTTACCGGATCGCAGCCTCCGCACGTGGCCTTAATTGGTACCTCCGCTGGTGCCACCCTGCCCCTGGGCGCTCTCCCCGCTGGCAGCCGGCCCCGGCCCCGCGGCGACGTGGGGGGAGTCGGGGTCGTGCCGAGCAAAGCACTTATCGATACGAGCGCCTTGCCGCCGAGCTGAGGTTTATTGCCTTGGAACGGGGCCGTTGCTGCTCCAAAGGGAGATCGATGCCGCGCACGCGCCTCCTGGGTCGATCGCTGCTGCTGCCGCCCAGCTGCAGCGGGGTCGGTGTCCCCGTCAATACCCGGGAGTAATTAAGACGCGGAGGAGCAATGCCGCTGCTCCGGAGCAAAACCTAACTGGAGTTCAGATCGGATCCGTAGCGGGGTCTGTTGGCGGCACGCGCGGCCCTGTGCTCCCTCCGGGCGGGAAGCTGCCTGGTTTCTCCCCAGATGCGGCCAAGGATGCTGAACGCAGAAGCCCCCGGGGAAACCTCCCGGGTTTCCGTGCAGCCGCGGCTCCGCCGGGACGCTCGCTGCGGGGCCGGCCCCCGCCTCCCCGGCTGCCCCCGCACCCCGGCTCTCCCTCGCGCCCCCAGGTTACCCCGACCACATGGTGTTTGCGGAGTTCAGGCGGCGCTTCGACGTCCTGGCCCCTCACCTGACAAAGAAACACGGCCGCAACTACATCGTGGTGGACGAGAAGCGGGTACGGGCGGCCTCGCCGGGGCGCGGCTGGGCCCCCGGTGCCCTGCGCCTGCAGGGACTCGGCTCGGGGCTCGGGGCTCGGGGCCGCCCCGGCGCCGCTCGCTGATGCCTCTCCCTCCCCGCAGGCGGTGGAAGAGCTCCTGGAGTCGCTGGACTTGGAGAAGAGCAGCTACCACATGGGCTTGAGCCGGGTAAGGAGCTCCCCGCGCCCGCCCTGCCGGGCACGTGCCCTGCCCGATGCCAGGCGCCGGGCAGTGCCGCACCGCGCTGGGACAAGGGCAGCTGTGTTGGCTCCCGCCTACGGCATTCCTCGTGCCCCGGGGAATAAAAGCCGGGCGCTCGGCCCCGCTCGGAGCCGGGCAGCCCCAGCCCCCCCTCCCGGAGCAGCACGTGGCCGGACGGTGCCGTCGGGACTGGGCAAGGGTGAGGACGGGGCCGCCCTGGGGAGGAAGGGGACGCGGGGACGCATTTGCCGGTGCCGGGGCTGCTGCGGGGGCCGTCTGCAGCCCGGCTTTTTGGGCCACGGGCAGCAGCCGTTTACGTGGCCGCGGGATGCTCCCGCCGTGCCGCCGCTCTGCGTGGAGCACGTCCTGCCCCTTGCACGGGCGTCGCGGGGGCTCGGCGGTACCCGGGGCCGAGCGGCGGCGCCGAGGATGAGCGCGGGGCTGCCTTCGTCTCACCCCGCTGTCCTCCCGCAGGTGTTTTTCCGGGCAGGGTGCCTGGCCAGGTTGGAGGAGCAGCGGGACGAGCAGACAAGCAAGAACATCACGCTGTTCCAGGCGGCGTGCAGGGGTTTCCTGGCGCGGCAGCTCTTCAAGAAGAGGAAGGTTCGTAGCGCCTCTCCCCTCCCCGCGCGGCTGCACAATTTCGCCTAAAATGGGCAGCGCAGCCTTTCTGCCGCCGCCGGGGCCAGCGCCTCCCCCTCCCGCCCTCCGCCGCGCCGGGACGGCCCGGCAGCCTCGGGGGACGCGGGGGCCCTGCTCGGGCCGAGGTGGGGGCCGGCCCCGGCCGCAGGGGGCACCGGGGGGGGGAGCGACCGGCCGCGCTGACCCCAGGCTCGTGGCGCTCGCCGCACCGCGCGGGGCACCTCGGCGCCAGGCTGCGGTGTCACATTAAGATTAAGTAGCTCTGTCAGCTCCTACTTTTATTATTAAAGAGTGCATAAACTAGGCATCTCCGCGGCGCCTTGCGTTGCAGCAAGATTAGCTTTTATAGCTACGCGGGGCCGGGGCGCAGGAGATAATCAAGCAGCAAATAAAACGGGTGCAATTATTGGAAGCGCTAAGGAAGGGGGGCGTGCCGGGGGGCTGAGCACCCCCGGGCCAGGCGGCGTGCCCGTGGGGTGGCCGTGCTGACCACCGTGCCCCGCGCAGATCCAGGACCTGGCCATCCGCTGCGTGCAGAAGAACATCAAGAAGAACAAGGGGGTGAAGGGCTGGCCCTGGTGGAAGCTGTTCACCACCGTGCGGCCCCTCATCGAGGTGCAGCTGACCGAAGACCAGATCCGCGGCAAAGACGTGGGTATCTCGGCGGCAGCGGCGGGGGTGGCGGGGCGGGACGCGGCACCCCGCGCGCAGCTCCAATTGCTCCCTAATTTGCTAATCAGCATGTCATTAGCATCCCGGGAGCCTGCTGCCACGTGAGCCTGGTTACAAGGCGTGGAGGATGGAAACGAAACCGCGCGCCGAAAGGCATCCGCGGTGGCGTGGCACGGGGGGCTGCTGGCAACCGGACACCTGCGGAGCGGGGAGCGCGGCTCGGCTTTCACCCCGCTCCCGGAGCCGGCGGGAGCGGGAGGCGCGGGGTCCTCCCGCCGTGCCAGCCCCCCTCGAACCCGCGCCGCCCCGGGCAGGGGAGGGAGGTGCTTGAAGCTGGTGGCCGGGCACGGCGGCCCCGTGCTGGTTTCGGCTCTCGTGGCGCCAGCGGGGACCCCCCTGCGCTGGGGAGGCGCGGGGCCGCCCGGCGTTTTGACACCATTTATGGGGTTGGAGCCGGCGCGCTGAGCCGGCCGGGGAAAGTCCCAGCCGAGCGCTTGGCAGCGGGGGAGCCGCTGCCGCCAGCACCTCCCGTCCCCGGGGAGCCCCCAGCCTGCCCCAGCGGCGCCGGAGGGAGCCGGGGGGGCGCGGAGACCTGCCAAACTCGTGCCCGCTGCCGTCTTCCCGGCTGCGGCCGGCCCCCTCCCTCCCTCACCGCACGCTCTGTTGCAGGAAGAGATCCAGCAGCTCAAGGGCAAACTCGAGAAGGTGGAGAAGGAGCGCAACGAGCTCCGGCTGCACAGCGACCGCCTGGAGAGCAGGGTAGGTGCCGGCTGCGCCCACCCCCCCGCCACCCTGAGCCCCTCGCCGGCGCGGCGACCCCGGCCCCACGTTCCCGGCTCCCCCCAGATCACGGAGCTGACGTCGGAGCTGACGGACGAGCGAAACACCGGCGAGTCGGCCTCGCAGCTGCTGGACGCCGAGACGGCCGAGAGGCTCCGCGCCGAGAAGGAGATGAAGGACCTGCAGGTAGAGGCGTCCTGCCCGGGCCGCCCGCTGCCGCCGTCGCCGCGGCGGGGGGCTCACGGGGACCTCTCCCACTCCCAGGCCAAGTATGACGCTCTGAAGAAGCAGATGGAGTCCATGGAGATGGAGGTGATGGAGGCCCGGCTTATCCGGGCGGCCGAGCTCAACGGAGAGCTCGACGATGACGATTCAGGTACCGCGCGGCGGTGGCGGCGGCGGTGGTGGCGGCGGCGGCGCGGCCCCGGGCACCCCGTGCTGCCCGTCGCCCTCCTGAGCCCCGACCCCGCGGCTCCGGCGCAGGCGGCGAGTGGCGGCTGAAATACGAGCGGGCCGTGCGGGAGATCGACTTCACCAAGAAGCGGCTGCAGCAGGAGCTGGAGGACAAGCTGGAGCTGGAGCAGCAGGGCAAGAGGCAGCTGGAGAGGAGGGTGAGCGCGGCGCGGACCCGGGGCAGGACGCGGCACCCCGGGGCGGGGGGGCCCGTGCCGGCACCCGGCCGTGCCGCGGAGCCCTCACCGCCCTGCCCGCAGCTGGCCGACCTGCAGGCCGACAGCGACGAGGGCCAGCGGGCCCTGCAGCAGCTGAAGAAGAAGTGCCAGCGCCTGGCGTCGGAGCTGCAGGACACCAAGCTGCACCTCGAGGGCCAGCAGGGACGCAACCACGACCTGGAGAAGAAGCAGCGGAGGTGGGGGCCTGGCCGGGCGGCTTCCCCCGGCCTGGGTCGCGCGGGCTCGGTGCAAGCCGTGGCCGGGACCGCAGGGCTGGGGACCTGCCCCCGGGGGCGGCGAGCCCCGGCGCGGGGTCCTGCGCGGCGGCGGAGGCTGCCGGCCCCGCGCCTCCGCTCGGCGCTCGCTCTCTCGCCGGCGCCTCTCGCAGCCCCAAAGTTTGCTAACGTTATTAAGCAGCGGGGACACTTTCATCTCATTATGGTAATGATCGCGCACACAAATACAGCGAGAGAATCCAATCTAATTAATTTCAATTTCCGCGGATTGGAGTCTGTGCTAATGCAGCTGTTTATTACCCAGCGCAAGGAGAAATGGGGATTAGCTGCCGGGGTGTTTAACGCAGGTCACAAACTCAAGCAGAGGGTAATTTTCTAAGCCTAAAGGCAACGATTTCAGAGCAAAACCGTCTGATCCTATCCTGGGGGCACTGGCAGAGGCCGTCCCAGCTGCTCCCTGGCCCCGGGGGATGCGCTGAGCGCTCCCGCCCCGGCGGCTCGCATCCGCGCGCGCATCCCGTGTCGGACGGCGGCGGCTCGCCGTGGCCGGGGGAGCCGAGCGGCGCCACCGCCGGAGCCGCGCTCCGCTGCAGAGACCCCCCCCCACCCCCGGTGCATCACGTCCCCTCCGCGTCCTGCCACGTCCTCCGGTGCGGCGGCAGCGCGGGCGGCTCGGGGCCAGCCTGGCGTTCTCTCCCCGCGCAGGTTCGACAGCGAGCTCTCGCAGGCCCACGAGGAAACGCAGCGGGAGAGGCTGCAGCGGGAGAAGCTGAGCCGCGAGAAGGACGTGCTGGTGGCCGAAGCCTTCGGCCTCAAGCAGCTGCTGGAGGTGAGCGGCCGTGGCGCGGCCCCGGGCGCCGCCGGTGTGGCCCCGGGCAGGAGCCCCCCGGCTCAGCGGCGGCCGCGCTCTCCCGCAGGACAGGGACGCGGACATCGCCGGCCTGACGCAGAAGGTGGAGGCGCTGGAGGCCGAGCTGCAGGACATCTCGTCGCAGGAGTCCAAGGACGAGGCCTCCCTCGCCAAGGTGAAGAAGCAGCTGCGGGACCTGGAGGCGAAGGTCAAGGACCAGGAGGAGGAGCTGGACGAGCAAGCCGGCACCATCCAGATGCTGGAGCAGGTACTGGCGGCTCCGGCCCGCCCGGGTTTCGGGGCGGGGTGGTTTCGCGCAGGGCTGTTATTACCGGGGCTGGGCTTGCCCGGGAAGCAGAGGTGGTCGCTGCCAGCCCGGCTTTTGGCCTGGCACTGCGCGGACGGGGCTCCCGTGCTGGCACTGCCGCCATGGCGCGGGAGGTGGCTTTGGAGAGGGCGGCCAGGCCGGCCTCGGAGCGGGGGGCTTTGCGGGTAAGTAGGCGCCGGGGGGCTGACGCTGGGGGCCCGCGGGCTCCCCGGCTCCGGGGTGCTGTCACCAGCCTCCCCTCGCAGGCCAAGCTGCGGCTGGAGATGGAGATGGAGCGGCTGCGGCAGACCCACGCCAAGGAGGTGGAGAGCCGCGACGAGGAGGTGGAGGAGATACGGCAGTCGTGCCAGAAGAAGGTAGGGCTCTGCCGCGGCCCCCTCCGCCCAGCTGGGCGGGTGCGCGGGCCCCGGTGGCACGGGGGTCCCAGCGGCCGCCCCGTGCGGCTGGGGGACGCCAGCCGGGCGCCGTCACGCGCCAGCCCGGCGTCCCGCGCGGACACTGCCTGGCTCCAGCTGGCCGGGCAGGTCCGACCAGTCCCTCTTCCGCTGGAGCTGGCAGCCAGCTGGGCTTTGCACCTTGTCGTTGCCCAACTGGGCATTTTTGCACCCAACTGGTGAGCTCGTCCAGCGCCCCAAACCTGGGTCACAGATAAGCAGGGCCCACGAGGTGACCGGGGTCTCAGCCCTTCCCCGGCTGCCCGAGGGGGCCGTGATCCTCGGGCGCCCCTGTGCCCCGGATGCCGGCGTTGGGTGCTGCGGCCCCGGCCGGACCCTCACCGGGACGCACTGCGTTTGCCCCCAGCTGAAGCAGATGGAGGTGCAGCTGGAGGAGGAGTACGAAGACAAGCAGAAGGTGCTGAGGGAGAAGCGGGAGCTGGAGAGCAAGTTATCCGCCGTCAGCGACCAGGTAGGGGCCGCACGCCTGCATCCCCGCTGCTGGCGCCCCGCTCCGTGGGTGCCCCACAAGAGCAGGATTACGTGGGGTCCCTGGCACGGCCTCCCTCGCCCCAGGTCAACCAGCGGGACTTTGAGACGGAGAAGCGCCTGCGCAGGGACCTGAAGAGGACCAAGGCGCTGCTGGCCGATGCTCAGATCATGCTCGACCACCTGAAGAACAACGCGCCCAGCAAGAGGGAGATCGCCCAGCTCAAGAACCAGGTGCACGTCCAGCCCTGTCCCCTTGGCTGCACGCAGCCCCGTGGAGCCCTGCAGCCCCTCGCTGCAAATCCCGTCGCTCCCCCACTGCTCTGGGCTGGGGTCGGGCATTGCCGTGAGGGCTGTAGCTGGTTCCCAGCCCGAGCTGCTGCATCCCCGGAGGTCCCCGGGGCGTCCCCTGTGCCCTGTGGCCCCGCAACGCTCTCAGTGCAGAGCCAGGCGCTGACTCTGCTCCCTGCAGCTCGAGGAGTCGGAGTTCACCTGCGCAGCCGCCGTCAAAGCCCGCAAGTCCATGGAGGTGGAAATCGAAGACCTCCACTTGCAGATCGACGACCTCTCCAAGGCCAAAGCAGCCGTAAGCCCGTTCGCGACGGGGACGTGCCCACGCGCCCCGGCCGGTGCTGCGCACGCCAGCAGTGGGGAGCCCAGGCTGTTTGGGGCTCTTCTGGGAGGTCTTGCTTGGGCGGCTCAGTGGTCCCCAGCTCCGCGGGGACAGCGCGGCGCAGAGCCCGGGAGCGGGGAGCCTGGCTGCGGCACCGCGGCGGCGAGGCGAGATGCAGCCTGCTCCCCTCTTGCAGCTGGAAGAGCAGCTGAGCCGGCTGCAGCGGGAGAAGAACGAGGTGCAGAGTCGCCTGGAGGAGGACCAGGAGGACATGAATGAGCTGATGAAGAAGCACAAGGCGGCCGTGGCCCAGGTGAGGGGGGACCGTGGCCGCGGCAGCCCCAGGCCCCGTAACGCCCCGCTTGGAGCCCAGCTCCCTCCAGCTCCGCACACGGGGTGCTGCCTGCGCTGGCTCCCCCGGGGCTGGGGGGAGAGCGGCCCGTCCCGCGCGGCCTCCGCTGACGGCCCCCGCTTTGCCCCGCAGGCTTCCCGGGACCTGGCGCAGATGAACGACCTCCAGGCGCAGCTGGAGGAGGTCAACAAAGAGAAGCAGGAGCTGCAGGAGAAGGTGGGTGGTGCTGGTGCCAGCCTCGAGCTTGCAAAGCACTCGGACCCCGAGGAAAGCTTGGAGCAGGGCGAGCGCCCCAAATCCTGCTTCGTGGGGCCCACGTGTGGGTGATGCCAGAGTGCCTTGGGCACTGCTCCCGGGGCTGTGCCGGGACGGAGCAGGGCTGTCCCGGGAGGTGTCCGTGCCGCGGGTGGGGTTTGCTCCGAGCTGGCGTAGCAGGGCAGGAGCATCACGCGCGCGGCTCCGGGTGCGACGCCGCTCCGGCAGCGCCCAGCACCGTGCTGACGCTGCCCCGTCCCCAGCTGCAAGGGCTGCAGAGCCAGCTGGAGTTCCTCGAGCAGTCCATGGTGGACAAGTCCTTGGTGAGCCGGCAGGAGGCCAAGATCCGCGAGCTGGAGACGAGGCTGGAGTTCGAGCGGACGCAAGTCAAGCGGCTGGAGGTGGGCGTCGCGCGGGACCGAGCGCGTCGGGGCCCCGCGGCTCCTGGCGGTCCCCGCGGAGGGGCCGCGGGAGGGCGGCGGGACACGGCGCTGGCCAGGGCGGTCCTCTGCATCCGTCCCCATCCCTCCGTCCCTGCCCTTGGCGGTGCTGAGCGCTGCCCCGAGCCCCCGCGCTGCGGCACCGCTCTGCCCGCCGGCGGCCTCCCAGGGAACGCTCCCCGCGAGCGCTGATAACAATAATCCGCCGTCCAGCCTGGCAAAGTACTGCTATTTCCCCGCATCGACTTAGCAAAATTATAGACTCTCCCGGCCCCGCTAAACGCAGCCTGCTTTATATTCTGCCTTTGCAGTTCTCTGCCGAGGGAGCTGAGCAGCTTAGCTCTCCTCTTAATATTTTCCTAGCTGTTATTTCCCTTCCCTCTCTCTCTCTGCCGGGGCCATAAATATGCAGTGCCTGGCTCAGCGGCTGCTGGAGAATGGAAGCTATTTTTTCCCTACATTACATGCTGTAATTACTTCACACAAAGTTAAATCTATTTTTCCAATTCACCAAAGCCCCGGCGATTGTTCTGCCCCTTCTCTGGCCCGGGGGGGGTTTCTACCAGCGACACATCTCTCCCCCTCCTCCTCCTCCTCCTCCTCCTCCCAGGCCTCTCATGCAAATTCACGGTGCCGGCGTCGCTCCTCGCATTAGCGCTCGGCTGGGCGCCGCGGTGCCCGCACCGAGCCGGCGCGCCGGTGAATCCCGCCGGGGGCACCCGCCGCGGCGGGGACCCGGCCGCCTGGGTCCTCCGGGTGGGGGGCTGGGGGGTGGGCAGGCCGCCCCACGGGCTCCCCGCTCCGCAGAGCCTGGCCACGCGCCTCAAGGAGAACCTGGAGAAGCTGACGGAGGAGCGGGACCAGCGGGCGGCCGCCGAGAGCCGCGAGAAGGAGCAGAACAAGCGGCTGCAGCGGCAGCTCCGCGACGTCAAGGAGGAGATGGGCGAGCTGGCCAAGAAGGAGGCGGAGGCCAGCCGCAAGAAGCACGAGCTGGTGAGGGACCCCGGCGGCCGGGTGCCTCTCCGGCCGGGCGCCGGGCTCCCCTTTCCGAGGAGGGAGCGGGGGGCGGGGGGTTGTGGGGCGCGCGCCCCGCGCTCAGCCCGCCGCGTGCCCGCAGGAGATGGACCTGGAGAGCTTGGAGGCCGCCAACCAGAGCCTGCAGTCGGACCTGAAGCTGGCCTTCAAGCGCATCGGGGACCTGCAGGCTGCCATCGAGGACGAGATGGAGAGCGACAGCAACGAGGACCTCATCAACAGGTGAGCACGCCGCGGCCTTCCCGGCGCGGGGCCCAGCAGGACGCGGGCCGTCCGTCTGTCTGTCCCCCCCCCTCCCTGCGCGGCTTTGCCCGCTCATGCGGAGCCCCCGGCAGCCGGGGTGCTGCCGAGCGGTCCCGGCCGTGCCGGCGGCTGCAACCAACCCCGGGGACCCTGGGGAGCGGGGATGGCGGTGGGGGGCCGGGGACGTGGGGATGCAGCCCCGCATCGGGGGTGTCGGGCGCTCAGCCTTCCTCTCCATCCTCGTCATCCTCGCCAGCCGCCCACCCTGGGCCCTTGAGGTTGCCCCCCCCCATTTCCCTCCCGTTTGGTCTCTTTTTAAGTTCATTTGATTTCTTTTCTGTTGTGTTTTCTCCCTCCCCACCCTCCTCCCCGCCTTTCCCAGTTTGCAGGACATGGTGACAAAATATCAGAAAAGAAAGAATAAACTGTGAGGAGCTCCTCTTTCCTTCCGCCCCCTCCGCTAACCCCGCGCGGGCCCGGCATGCCGCTCGCCCGCCTCCCTCCGCGCCGTCTAACCGCCCCGGCGGGCGCTAACCGCATCCCGCCTCCCTCCCTCCCTCCCTCCCGCGCCGCCGCCGCCGCCGCCGCCGCGGCCCTGCCCCGGCGAGGGGCCGCCGGGCGCTTTCGAGAGGCTCTGTCGCGGTTAGCGGCGGCTGTAATCGCGCGCGGCGGCGATGCGGGGCCGCGGGAGCCCTCTCGCCACGCGCGGTTAACACCCCCGCCGCCGACGCTGCGTTGTTCGCTCCCCCGCGATTCGGATCCCGGTTAACTAATGGCACTCGCGTCCGGACATAAATCACGTTTGACGTGGAGTTTAATCCCGACGATTTAAAACCTCAGCTGCTCCTGGAGTTTGTTTATGGGGCTCGTTGTTTTTTTTTTTAATTTATTTTATTTATTTTTTTATTAACAGGGGGGAAAGCCGAGCGTGGCCTGGGGGTACTGCAGGGGAGGGAGGGGGGCGGGATGAAGCGCGGCTCTCGTTGCTTTGAATTTAACGAGCAGGCTTCATACGCAGGGTCTCTAATAGCCCCTTCTCGGAATAAGCCCGAGGCCAGGCGGATAAAACGCCCGTTTACGGCGACATTACACATCGGCGGCCCGGCGGGAGCGCGCGCCGCGCTCGGCAGCCGGCGGTGGGCAGCGAGGCAGAGTCGGGAGGGGAAAAATAACGCTTCGATTTCCTTATAGATACAGCTGTTATTGCGATAACCCTAATGAAAGCAGTAAGGAGTTATGTATTAGCGGAGATTTATACGGGGATGCTTTTAACGTGGAGAAATGGATTTTGCAATGCGTACGGCACCTTCTTTCTAAAGGCAATCAATATGGCTGCGAACCGCCGTTATAAATTAGATGTTTTAAGCCAGATAGGGCTTTTTTTTTCTTTTTTTTTTATGTGCGCACGTAAATCAGGAGCTCGCCGTCGCGGCGGGGCCGTAAATCTGCCGGCCGCGCTCGCGCGCCCGCCGCGCGGAGTCGTTCCCGTTCTGCCTGCTAAACGCCTGTTTACCCGGGGACGTCAGCGCGGCTCTTCCCCGCTCTAACTTTGCGCTCGACGGAGGCCTATAAACCGAACCCGCTCGTTTCCCTCCCCGCGCGCCGCGCTGCCGCCGGGCCGTTTCGGCAGCCCGCCCGGCCTCACCTCTCGCCTTCTCCCGCCTCGGCTCTCTCCCCTCGCAGCGACGGCGACTCGGACGCCGACTCGGAGCTGGAGGAGCGGGTGGATGGGGTGAAGTCGTGGCTCTCCAAGAGCAAAGGCTCCTCCAAAGCGGTCTCGGACGACGGCAGCCCGAAGAGCGGCAGGTCGGTGGGGCGCGAGCGGCGGCGGGGGCTCGGGGCCGGGGCTCGGGGCCGGGACGCAGCCCTCCTCCTCCTCCTCCTCCTCCGCGGCGAGCTGCAGCCACACAGAGCGGCCGCCCCTGCTTGGGCCGGGGGGGCCCGGCGAGCGCGGTGGCTTTCCGGCAGCGCCGGCTGGCTGCCGGGGCGGCGGGAGTCCCGGGGGGCTCCCCCTGCCCTGCCGAGCGGGGGCAAGGGCCGAGCCGCTCGCTCTTAATCGGTTTAATTTGCTCAGCGGAGCGGATGTAAAACGTTCTGCTATGGGAGATAACGCCGCCTTCCCTGAAGCCGGGAGTCAAACACTGCGGCTCCGGGTAGCCGGCAACGGAGTAAATTGAGCGCGGCGCTTTGCGGGGGCATCGGAGCCGCGGGCTAGCGCAGGGCCCCGATTTGCACGGCATTAGCCGTGCAGCTATTTTCCGCTGATGCAAATTATTTAGCGTGCCGCGCTGTGCCGTGCCGTGCCGTGCCGTGCCGTGCTGTGCCGTGCCGTGCCACGGCGCGCGCCGGCTCCCGCTCACCTCCGTCTTTCCCGTCCGGCGCCGGTGCCGGCGCGCGCAGGGACGGGAAGGACGGCGGCGAGGCCGAGGAGCGGCCGGCGTCGGCGGCGAGCTGCCTCAGCTACCGCAAGCGCGGCGGCCTCAAGGACTCCATCGGCGGCCGCGGGGACGAGCGGACGCTCTTCTCCGCGCTGGGCGAGCGGCCGGCGTCGCCCGAGCGGCCGCGGCGCGGCGCCCGGCGGGAGGCCGAGCCCGGCGACCGGGCGTCCGCCGTGGCGCGGGCGTTCGCCGAGGCCAGCAGCCGGGCTCGCGAGGGGCTGCAGAAGCGCTGGTCCCTCTCGGCCAGCGACGTGGGCAAAGCCTCCGCCCTGTCCGCCCCGGTGAGCCGGGCGTCCTCGGCCTCGTGGCGCGGCCCGGACGACGACGGCGGCGACGACGACGGCGGCGGCTCGACGCTGAGCTTCGCCCTCTCCAGCCCGGGCAGCTTGCGGAGCCGCCGCGCCGACTCGCGGCTCTCGCTGGCCCGGAGCCGCCTGGACGAGGCGGACGACGGCGGCGGCGCCCGCTCGCCCTGCAGCCCGCCGCCGCTGGGGCGCAGCTTCTCCGTGCCGCCGCGGCCGCGCAGCGCCGCAGCCGCCGGCCGCCCCGCCGCCGGGCCCCGCTCCTACCTCGACCCCGACCTGGAGGCCGCCATCGAGGAGGTGCTCAGCTACCGGCCCCTCGGGGCGGCGCGCTCCTGCCCCGGCTCCGAGGAGGAAGAGGAGGAGGAGGAGGACGGCAGGAGCGTGCGGAGCGCCCGCAGCGCCGTCCTGCCGCGCACCACCGACCGCCCCGACGGCGGCCTCCGCCGCTCCGCCTCCGCCCTCGACTTCTGCCGGCCGCCCCGCGGCAAGGGCCGGCACGGGGGCAGCTCCGCGGAGTCCTCCGAGGAAGAGGGGCGGAAGAGGAAGAGCTCCAAGAAGCGTGCCAAGAAGGCCAAGAAGAAAGGCAAGAAGAAGAAGAAGCAGCCGTCGGAATCGGAGTCCTCCTCCGAGTCCTCCTCCGAATCGTCGTCCGAGTCCTCCTCCGGCTCCACCATCTCCTACCGGAGCAACTCCAGCGTCAAGAAGGGCCCCGGGAAGCCGGGCCCGGCCGCGGGAGCGGGGCGCTCCGGCCAGGAGAAGAAGGAGGAGAAGAAGCGGAAGAAGCAGGTCGACAGCCTGATGATGAAGTACCTGTACCGGCCCGAGAGCGACTGAGGCAGGAGGTGGGAGCGGTGTGTGCCGTGCAGCATGAGCCCCGCGTGCCACTAACCGCTCGCCCCTAACCCGCGCCCGGCCCCGGCACGCGGCCCCCCCCCTCCCCCGGACGCACGGATGCACGGACAGACGCACGGACGGCTCCGAGCGCTACCCTCAGCCGGGCTCCGGCGACGATGCCGCCTGCCGGCGCGGCCGCAGCGGGAGCACCGGGCGCCGGCGGCTTTTATCCGCTCACACCTTCCCTGGCGGAGCGGAGGACGGACGGGCCGGAGCGCGGGTCCCTTCCCGGCTCCCCGGCCGCCCTGTCGACGTCTCGGGAAGTGGCGGGAGCAGCCGCTCCGAGGCGGGCTGCCGGCGCCGCGTCTCCGCCGGGCCGGGCGCCCCCGCACGCGTCTCCGGTACTAACCCGCATCCCTTGCAGTGTGTAACCGGGGGGGGCCGGCGGAGCCGGGTCCCGGAGGCGACGGGTGAGTAGCCGGGCCGGGGCTCCGCGGGACCGGAGCGGGTCCCCGCGGGGCACGGCGCTCCCTGTGGATGCCTGGTGCCGACGGACCCGAGCGTGGCACGGAGACCCGGGTGCAGGGTCTCGTCCGGTGGCACGTGGCATGTGTCCGTGTGCCCCTGGGCAGCGCGCTGTCCCCGCCGGCCGCGGCCGGGCCGCTCCGGGGGTGGCGGAGGCGTGCGCTGGCATCGCCGCCTTCCCTGGCAGCAGTTTCATAGTGCATGAAACCGTTCCAAGGGCTTGGATGGGAGACGGGCGGCGGGAGGGAAAAGGCCTTTGCGGCTGCTGGATTGCAGCCCCGGCCGTCACGCGCCCGCGGCGCCGGCGCGGGGGGCAGGACTCGCGGCGCCGGCGCGGGGGGCAGGACTCGCGCCTCTGCGCCGGCACGGGCCGCCCGCCAGGCCTTTGGGGCAGGGGAAGTGCCCAGTCGCTCTGCCGCCTCGGGCCGGGCGCTCCTGCCCGCCCGGCGCCCCGAAGCCCGGGCGCTCGGCGCCGCGGCCCAGCCGCGCTTTGCGATGCCCGCGAGCCGCGGCGGCGGCGCCTGCCAGCGCGTGCGACCCGTTCCCAGGGGCTGCTTCCTCGCAGCCCGAGCGCGGCGTTTTCCCCGCTGGCGGCCCGGCTGCCGGGCCGGGACGGCGCCGGGCGCCGCGGGTTTGCAGCAGCCTCCGCACGCCGCAGCTTCCTTGCAGGTGACGGGCTCGGCGCAGCCCGGGGAGGAGGAAATCGCGCCGAAGCGTCCCAAAAATATCTCGAGAGCAGGAGGCTGAGGAGGCCTGGCCGAGGCAGCCGCCGGCGCGGGGGGCGGGGAGGGCCGCAGCGGGGCGGCGGCGCTGCCGCGCGCTCACCCCCCTCCCCGTGTCTCCCGCGCAGCCCGCCGGGCTCCCGCAGAGCCTTCGCCTGCGACAGATGGGACGAGGAGCAGGACGCCTTGGGAAGCGCGCGCAGGTCCAAGCGCTCCTCCCGGAGCTACGCGAGCGACAGCGACGCCGAGGGCAGGGCCGCCGAGACCTCAGCGTAGCCCCGGGGCGCCGGCCGCCCGCCGGCATTTTCCACGGCCCCAGGAATACCCCCCCACCGGCGCCGCGGGAATTGCCGCCCGGCGCCCCGCAAAACCGCCCCGCGTGGGCCGTATTTCTTTCGCACGGTGGAAAATGTTCGCCTCCAGCCCGCTCCCGTCCCCCGGCCGCGCGGCGCCGCCGCGCCGGCCCCTCCGCGCGCCCCGGCCCGGCCGCTGCAGCCCGGCGCCGCGGCGGACGGAGCCCCGCTGCTCGCAGGGCTGCTGCGCCCCCCGGTTGGTTCCTCAGTGCCTGCTGTCTCCTTATTTTATAACTTAAGCCCCCTCCCCAGCAGCCCCCGGGCTCCCGGCCCACCGCCGGCCCCTGCTCTTAATTTCCCCGTTACCTTTTAGTTGAGCCAAAGACGCCGCTCCGCGGCCGGGCTCTGTGTGCTGCCCGGGGCGCCGGCGGCGTGGACCGTGCAGGGCGACGCTGCCCGGCCCCCTCCCCGGCTCTCTCTGGGTTTTGCACTAGTTCAGCTGTGCGTCTTTTCCTATCCGTTTTCTTTCAGTATGAAAATAAATGTCATTTATGGCTGGGGAGGGCGGCTCGTGCGTGCTGCGCGTGCCGGGGCGCTCCGCCGGGCGCCCGCGGGCCGGACAGGCACGGGGCCGGGGCCGAGCCATGGCTCTGCGGGTGCCGGCGCTGGCACGGGCGCCGAGTCGTTTATAAATCTTCATAAATATGCAGATTAGTAGCGGGGAATGGGGGCCCTCTGGCTGCCGGCGTTAATTATTTAAAGCGAGGCCAAGGCAGAGGAGCCGCGGATTGGTGCCGCCGGGGCCCCGCACGGCATGCGGCGAGCTGGGGGCTCGCGGAGAGGCTCGGCCCCCACCCCTGCACCCCACGGGGCCGCCGGACCTGCCCCACGCCGGGTGCTCGGAGCGCCCCGCACCCCCCCCCCGGGCCCTCCTCCAGCCCCGGGGACCCCCTGCACCCCAGGGACCCCCAGAAACCAGGCCAGGCTGTTCTGCTCCTCCCCCCCCATCTCTTTGAAACAAATGGGCCAAGCTCAGCGCGCGCCGCCATAAAATGCCGCGCTGCGCTAACGCGCTTTCATTAAGTGGGAGCGATCTAATGATAATAAAATGGCACATTTAACATTAAAACATTTAAGTTGACTCCTAAGCGAGTGTGTCTCTGCGTGCTGTACGAGCTCCATCTCGCGCGGCTGACAAAGCTCCTTAATTCGCTTCGTGGGAGCGGGCGCTCGGCAGGGCCGGCCCCGGCGCCGCGCAGCACGAGGGATGCCGGGATGCGGAGCAGCGGAGAGGCGGGCGGGCGGGCGGCACGCGGGCGCGCTGCGAGGCCGGGGAGCTGCGGTGCGGGGGCGCCGGGCGGCTGGGCGCAGCGGCGTGGCGCTGCCGAGGTGCCGCGATGCGGGATGAGGGGGTGCAGGGAGGTGGGGTGCAGGGATGCCGGGATGCCCCGCTCCAGGCACGGCCGCCTCCCCGGACCTACAGCGCGGCCCGGAGCGCGCCGGGGAAGCGGCTGATGCTGAAGGGCGCCGTGCTGTAGGACGGCTCCTCGCCCAGGCTGAGCTCGCACAGCAGCTTCCCCACCACCGGCGCCAGCTTGAAGCCGTGGCCTGCGGGGAGGAGAGGGCCAGGCGCGAGTGGGCGCAGGCGGCCCCGGGGCCGCGGGGCGCCCGTGCCCCCCGCCTACCTGAGAAGCCGGCTCCGATGACGATGTTGCTGTGCTTGGGGTGCCGGTCCAGGATGAAGTCTCCGTCCGGGGTGTTCTGGGGACACCCTGGCGTGAGGGCCCCGGGGCAGCGGGCGAGGGGTGCTGCCGCCCCGTGCGCCCTGCCAGGACGCCTGGGTCCTCTCCTAGCACCAAGGGGAGGGGGGAGCCTGGGAGCCCCGGACGCCCCAACCCCCCCCCCCCCCGGGACGCCTGGGTTCCCACGAGCTCCGAGCAGGGCGGCGGGGGGCGGGTAACAAGGTCCAGTGGGAGGGGGAGGGGCTGTGAGCCAGGACTCCTGGGCCCTCCCCAACTCCAAGAAGGGGGAAGAAGGGATATCAAGGTCCACGTCGGGGTGGGAGGAGAAGCCTGGCGCTCCGCCAGCCCCGGGGGGAGGGGCAGGGAGCCCGGACGCCTGGGCCCCGGCCGGCCCCTCACCGTGTAGAGGCAGGTCTCCAGCAGGGCCGGCTCGGGCTCCAGCCCCGGCAGGTAGCTGGCGACGAAGCGGCGCAGCAGGGCCACGTCGAGGCGGCGATCGCCCGGCACCGGGCGGTCGCGCTGGTCGGGGTCCACGGGACTGCCGTGGTGGTAGCACACCTGGAGGGGAGGCGGGGGGCGGTGGGTCGAGGAGGGGGAGCTGGTCCCCGCGGCGCCTCCCCTGCCCCTGGTCCCGCTCACCTTGACGAGCCCCGGGTACTCGCAGGCGGGCAGCCCGTAGATGTCGTGGGGCACCTGGGGCAGCCCCAGCGCCATGAAGCAGGGGAAGGGCCGCTCGACGCCGTAGCTCCCGGGCACTTTCTCCTTCCAGTAGCAGACGTGGACGCGCAGGGGCTGCGGGCGGCGGGGAGGGGGCTCAGGCGGCGGCCCGGCGCCCCCCCCCCCCAGCCCCCTCCCCTCCCCGCCGCCGCTTACCTGCAGCGGCAGCCGGAGGCCGAGCGGCTCCAGCAGCTGGCTGCTCCAGGCGCCGGCCGCGATGACGAGCCGGGGGGCGCGGTAGAGCCCGGCCGC
Organism: Rhea pennata; assembly: GCF_028389875.1. Lineage (NCBI taxonomy): Eukaryota > Metazoa > Chordata > Aves > Rheiformes > Rheidae > Rhea > Rhea pennata. Next base: position 5,477,477 of record NC_084682.1, read on the forward strand.
GGTGCTCACGGTGAGCAGGGCGCCGGGCTCGATGCCCAGCACCTTCTCGCCGTCGCGCAGCGTGCCGCCGCTCCGGCGGAACAGCTCCTGCGGGGGGACGGGGCGAGTCGGCGCGGAGGGGGCGGCCGGGCCGGGAGATGGGGGTCGTCGGGGGGGGGGGGGGGAGCGCTGCCCACCTGCACGGCCCGCAGCGCCCGGTCCGCGTGGAGCACCCCGGCCGCGCCGTCCCACAGCGCCGCTTCGCCGTCGCGGGGCCGCAGCCCGGGGAAGCGGCGGGCGCGGGCGGCGCCGTCGAGCTGCTCGGCGGGGCCGCGGGGCCGCGCCGCCGCCCGCCGCCACCGCTCGAACTGCGGCTCCCCGGCGGCGCCCAGCACCAGCAGCCCCGTCCGCCTGCGCCCGCCGCCGCGTCAGCCGCGCCCCCGCGGACACCCCCGCGGAGCCCCGGACACCCCCGCGGCGGCCCGGACACCCCCGCGCCCGGACACCCCCGCACCCGCACACCCCCGCGGAGCCCCAGACACCCCCGCGCCCGGACACCCCCGTGCCCGGACACCCCTGCGGAGCCCCGGACACCCCCGTGCCCCGAATGCCCCCGCACCCTGGACACCCCCACGCCCCACCTCGTGGTACCCCCGATGCCCTCTCCCCCGTGGGGTGTGTGTGTGTGGGGGGAAACTGAGGCACGGCGCCACACCACGAAGGAAGCTCCGCCGCGGAGCACCGTCGCCGGGCCGGGCCGGGCCCGCAGCCCCCGGGGGGGCCGTCACCTGTAGAGGCAGGTGCCGGTGCGGGCCTCGAGGCGTTGCCAGAGGCGGTAGCTCTCGGGCATCAGGCGGGCGTAGTGCTCCTGCGGGTAGGCGCTGCGGATGATGCGGCTCTGCCCGTGCGAGCTGCCCCGCGAGTGGGGCAGGAGGAACTGCCGGGAGATGGGGGGGGAAGGGGGGGGGGTCGTGAGCAGGGTGGGGGGCAGCCCCGCGAATCGCTGACTCAGCAAAACGGTGCAGGCGGGGGGGGTGGTGGTGGTGGGGGCCCAGGCGTCCGGGCTACCTGCTCCAGCAGGAGGGTGTCCCGGCCCCGCTCGGCCAGGTGGTAGGCGGCGAAGGAGCCCTGGATGCCGGCGCCGATGACGATGGCGTCGTAGCAGGCCGCGCGGGGCTCGCTCGCCGCTGCCGCCGCCATGGCTCGTCCTCGCGTCCCCGCGGGCCCGGCCGAGGGGAGGGCCGGGGCAGAGTCCGGCCGGGGCTGCCGGGAGCCGCGCCAGCCTCGGCCAGGCCTGGCCGCCCTCCAGCTCCGTGCAGGGTTCCTGGCTCAGCCCCGTTCCCGCGCTCCCCCCCCCACCCCGGCCGCGTCTCGGCGTGCCAGAGTCGCCCCGCGCGCGTGCCCGGCGCCGAGAGGCAGCGCGGCAGCGGCAGGAGCGAGTGGGCGGGATAAATGTGATGGAAAATTGTTTTCAATAAATTCCACTTTCCCTCCCCACCGTTTTGTTGTCTGTTCTCGTTACGGCAGGACGAGGGGCTGTTTGTAACGCTCCCGCGCGCCGCGAAGGCCCATTTGTGTGCAGATTGGAAACCGCGCAGCTTGTTTCAAGGGAAACATTTTTTCCTCCGTCGCAATTTATTACGTCCATAAACTATTTTGTTGCCATTTTTTTCTGGGAGATAGCTGTGATTTAGGGCCCTCCGGAGCATCGAGGAGCCCAGCGTGCTCAGAGGCGCCGCGCGTCTCCCCGCGTGCCCCCGGTTAAGGAGTGGTTAATGCGCCGAGGGGGTAGGTCCGTCGGGGCCGCAGTGGGGCTCTGCCACCCGCTTTGGGGAAAACCAAGGCGGTGCACGGCGGCGGCAGCGGGCTGAAGAGCGCGGGGACAGGAGCCGCCGGCCGCAGCGCGGCGGGGCAGGGCGGCGAGAGGCCCGACCCCGGCACCTCGCCTCTCCCCGGCGCTGCCTGACAGCTAATTAGAGGAATTAATTTACTCTGTCTTTCATGGTGTAAAAGACATTATTTACCGGTTAATTGTTGTTATTACAAAATGTTAAATATCATCATTTATTGTGCCATCCCACCTGCTAATCTCTGGTAATTTATGAGGCAGCCCGGCTCTCTCGACAGGTCCGTAAGTGCCGTGCTGGGGCCGGGGAGGGGGTCGCTGGCTGGGCTGCCCGGCCAGCTCGCTGGGGTGCCACAGGCTCTGTGCAAACACCTGCAAAAACTGCGATGGGGCAGCAGGAGGAGGCAGCCAGGGTGGGACAGGGCTGGACGCAGCAGTGTCGGTGTGCAAGGCGTGCACAGCAACCTCGTACAGGGCAAGTAGAGTGTGCACAGCAGCCTCGTGCAAGGTGTGCACAGCATCCTCGTGCAAGGCATGTCCTTGTGCAAGACAAGCATGGCGCTGCACCATGCGGGATGCCCCCCCCGTGCACGGGCCGCATGCACTCGTGGCCCATCCCCGGCGCGGCGATGGCAGCGCGGGGAAGCGCTGAAGCCGCTGTCTCCGTGCGCATATGTAAACCTGCTTTGCACTGCCACCCCCCCCCCGCCGCGCGCCGCCGCCTCCTTGTATCGGCACGCTTTGTGCCGCAGATCGCTCGCGGCTGGGCTGCGCCAGCCCCCCGTGCTCGCCGGCTCGGCTGACTCCGGCGCTTTCCCTAATATTGGTTATTGGCCAGCCCCGGTCCCCGCCGGGTGCCCTCTCCTGCCCTGGCCGTCCTGCCTTCCCGATGCCCAGCTCCCAGCCCGCCAGCTGCTGCCGGTGCCTCCCAGGAGGCTTCGACACCCTGCACAAAATCAGGGTCCAGCTTTGCATCGGGGGCACCCTGCTTTCGGCATCACACGTGGGTGAAGCCCGGGCTCCCCTCCGGTGCCTTCTCACTGAGAATCACTAATGCACCGAATTCAGCAGGTCTCGGCACAGGGATGAGCCCAGCGCCCACGGGCCCAGGGCGCTGGGAGCGTGGCGGTGCTGTGGCAGAGCTGCGGCTGCGCGGCCCCCCCCGGGCCGGGCGCTGCGCGGGGCTCCATTACGGCAGCCTGCCTTCCCCTGCCTTTGATGCTGTGAATAATTCACCCATTTCCCAGGATTTGAGCAGCCTTTGAACAGCCCATACCTGCTTTTGCTTTTCATCGGGAACATGAAGAATAATTAATTATCCATGAAATGTTAAGTGGCAAAATGAACTCCTCTCCCACTAACTGCACACTAATAGATCGCGCTGGAAAAGCCCCCGCGGAGCAGGGGAGGCAAACGGCAGGGTGCAGAGCCCCAGCCCCGGCCTCGCCACGTCGCTCCCATCGCACGGGTGCAGGGGCTCGGGGGGCTGCAGGCTGCTCCCCACCGCCGCCCCACGGCGGGCCTGGGGCATCGCCTGCCCACGAGGCCCCGAGCAGCCACGGGGAGGCCGCGGGCTGGGCGGCCCCGTTGTGCCGCTAGGGAGACGCGGGACAGGCCAGCTCGGGGCTCGGCACCCAGCTCCCTCCCTGCGGGGCTGCGCACTGTCAGTCGTGAAGCCAAAGTCGGCACTTAAAAATATATTAGGGAGAGAGGAGGCGGCCCTCGCCTTCGACAAAGCTTCAGAAGCCTCCGCAGATCGATTGTTTGCTTTGTCTTAAAATCAACAACCGTTTAAGGCGGCCTCTCATTAGCAGTCCAGGTACATGCCTGGGGAAGCGTCGAGCAGATTAAAATTATTTGAATATCATAATATTAGAAAGTTCAATCTGGCTTCAAAATGCACATCTTCCAAGCACTGCCAGGGCTTTATTGCATTAAACATTTATGGAGCTGCTGCTGGATCAAAGTTTCGGGTTTAGCACGGAAAGCGCTTTGCAGGTGTGCCAGGCTCCCCAGCTGCACGGCAGCTCGCCGCCGTGTCGGGCCGTGCGTGGGGCTGGCAGTGGGGCTGACTGTGCCGTGGGGCTGCTCACACAAGCTGGCACATGACTTGCACCTACACCTGGAGTGGTTTCTGGCCCTGAAGAGGTGCAATAAAAAAAAAAAAAAAAAAAAAAAAGCAACGCCTGAAATAAGAAAGAAATATTCTGGAGGTTGCATTTTAACGGTGGCCCCCATGCGTGGGGCTGGGGCTGGAGACGGCGGCAGCGTGTGCCGGAGGGCTCAGCCCTGCTGCAGAGCCGAGGAGCGGGGCCTCACAGGCTTCGCGCCGTGTGCGGTGTCAGTGCTAGAGGGTGAAGCCATCTGGGCTTTCAGGAAGATTGCAGGGGGGGGTTATTAAACAAAGAGCCTGGGTTTTTATTTTTAACGCATGCAAGAACCGGCCAGCAGTCAGCACGGAGGTGCTGTGCGACGGTGCCAACGCCATCTGCCTGCTGCAAGGAACTCATCCCCACGCCTCCAGCCTCCCCGGAGCCTCCGGAGCAGACGACGTGCACGGAGGAAAAGGAGCAGAAGTGATGGGGCTGGGGGCAGGTCTCAGCCCCCTGCCAGTATGGAGTAAAATCCTGCCCCCCCCCCCCCCCCCCCCCCCGCTGCAAGGATTGCCCTTGACCCAGGTTTCCCTGATTGGGATACAACGAGCGAGGGCATTACTAGCTATTTAGGGATGGGGAATGCAGGTGGGGGGCTTTGCCCCCCTGAGCTGGGAGGGCTCTGCATAGCCTTTGGGGGGGGGGTGCCTGGAAAGTGCAGGCCTGGGGGTGCAGAAGCTGGTGCAGGGGAGCTGTGACAAGCGGTGCAGGAGACGGGGGGCTTCGGGGGGGGGGGGGGGAAGCGACTGGGCAGCCTGGCCTTGCCTTTTCCCATCCCTGCGGCCTTTGGTGTGCTCTGCCCCACTGCTGCTCCAGCTATGGGGTCGCTGGGTTTGAACGGGGGGGGGGGGGGTAATGGAGAACCATGCCCCCCCCCCCCCCCGACACACTGCCTTCAGCTCTCAGGATTGGTGGGTGACGCACTCAGAGCGTTACGGCGGGGGTGGGGGGAGAGGACAGGGAGGAGCCCCCCTCCCCAGCTCGCAGGATTGGTGGGCGCCGCACTCGGAGCGTTACGGCGCGCGGGCGGCGGGGGGGGGAGGGAGCAGGGAGGAGCCCCCCCCCCTCCCCTCCCCAGCCCGCAGGATTGGCGGGCGCCGCACTCGGAGCGTTACGGCGGGCGGCGCCGGCCGTGCCCGCAGCCGCGGAGCTCTCCGTGGTGCTGATCGCCGCCGCCGCCGGCCATGGGCTCGCCGCCGCCGCCCGCCTTCCTCCTCCTCCTCCTCCTCCTCCTCCTCGCCGCGCTGCTCCGCGCACCGGCGCACGGTAAGAGCCGGCCCCCGGGGACCCCCTCCCCTCACCCCACCCCGACCCCGGTACCGGGTGGCCCCGAGCCCCACGTCGTCGCCGCTGCCAAACTTTGCCAACTTGCCCTCGCCCCCCCCCTCCCTTTCCCTCCCGCCGCGCACCCTGCCCCCTCCCTCCTCCCCCCCCCCCCGGTGCGGCGGGGGTCGCGGGTCTCCGCCGTGCGCCGCCACCATTGCCCCAGTGCTGCCCCTCTCCTCCCTTCCGCCCCCCGGCCCCGCCGCCGCCCGGTGGCGCAGGGAACGGAGCCGCCGCGGGCGCGCAGAGCAGCTCGCAGCCGCGCTGGTGCAACGCCGCCCCCGGCGGGCTCCGGCGACAGCCCCTTTGCCGGTATTACCGGGGGGGGGGGGGGGCACCCGCCCACGCACCGCTGCGCCGGCAGCTGGGGCATGCTCTGCCCCACTGCGGGCTGCGCCGTGCCCCGAGCAAGGCTCGGCGCTGCCCGGCCGGACCGGCTCCCACGGCCCCAAAAGCCTCGTCTCGGCGGCGGGTTTGGCGCGGGGTCCCCGAGTGCCGGCCCCCTCTGCGGGGCTCGGAGGCTCTGGGTGCCGGGGGACCCATCTGGCTGCAGGGAAGGTGTAGGGGAGGTGCAAGCAGCGGAGGGTGTTGGCTCTTCTCAAGGAGAGCGGCCGCTGCCTGCCTCCCCCTGGCTCTCTGGCCGTGCTGCCCATGGGGCCCGTACAGCCCCTGCCCCTGGGCAGCCCTGAGCGACGGCCCCAGAGCCTCGATGCCTCAGGTCTCGGCTGCCCCTCAGAGCAGGAGTGAGGACCCGTCTGGGCTTCAGTGTCCCGGTCCCTCGGGGCTGAGAGGCTGCTGGCAGCAGTTGTGGGCTGTGCGTGGGGCAGGGAGCGGGCAGTGGGTCTGGCCCTGCTCTGCCTGGTGAGAGGTGGGGCTGGCTGGGGAGCAGGGCTGGCAGGGAAGCAGCCCTGCACAGCTCGGAGCCGAGCTGCAGGGAGCAGCCGTGCAGGGAGTTACATAAACTCCCCATCTGGCTGCGGAGCTGAGGCGGGGAAGGACGCGGTGGCCCCGTGCCCACTGCTATTCGCATCTCTGTCTGCTGGTGGGGGCTGCTGGCAGAGCCCTGTTAGTTGGGGGGTGGGGGGGATATGTGGGGAACCCTCTGCTTGGCAGCGAGTGGGGCAAGGCCAGGGCATCCCCTCCCCCAGCGCTGCTGGGGGGCAGCGGGACTGGACAGGGGTCCGTGTCCCCAGTCCCCAGCTCTGCTGTGTCCTGGGAGCAGGGTCCTGGGCAGGGCAGGCTCCTCCAGAGGGAGGGAGGGAGGGAGGTTGGTGCTTGCTGTGTCAGTTTAATGATTTCTAATGAGCAATTACCTCTAGTCAGTCTCCTAATTTCTGAATATCAATAAAGTTAATTAAACTCTGCATGTGCATTTCCCAGCGCATTAGAGGTAGGGATGCCCTGGGAGGTGCTGAGCTCTTCCTAGGGCTGGAAGCTGTGGGGCACCATCCCCTCTGTGCCCCTCCATGCTGCCAGGGCCGGGCCCCAAGCTGCCCCTCGCCCATGCACATGATCCCTTTCTTCCCGGCAGTCAGTGATTCCCATGCAGGGCTGCGGTGCTCGATGTCGTGGTGGCTTTGACCTGGCTCCAGGGATGGGCACACACTGCCCTTACGCTGGCATATGGTGGAGATGTGACATGGGTCTGGGGGACATGGGGGAGCATCAGACCCCTCCTCAAGCCCAGAGAGACTGACGGATCCCTGCCTGGGCAGTGGCAAGGCAGGGCCTGATCCTGCCTCTGTCCTGCCACCCCTCCCTGGGTGTCCTGCCTGTGCGGTGACCCATGGGCCCCTTGCAGCACTGGCGGCAGCTCTGGCTGCCTTCCCCCCACCTGGATCACACTGGGTGCTGCTGGGGTCTGCCCCTGGCAGCATGGGTGGGTGGCATGTGCTGCCCCCTCCAGGAGGGGCAGTTCCTGCACTGACGCCCTGGATCTGCAGGGCCTCTGGGCAGGGAGCAGAGCCTGGTCCAAACAACGCTTGCACTTAGCAAACAGCATCAGGGAGCGCTTGCTCCTGCTGGGGCCGAAAGCAGGGCCTGGGCCCCGCAGCGCGGAGCAGCGAGGGTGCTTGGTGCCAGAGCACGGCTCCATCCAGCTCCACCGCACGGCACCACCTCCCCTGCCTCTCCGAAGCTGTGTCAGGCCTGGCCGTTCAGGGCATCTTTGCTTTACTGGAGGGATCACCCTGTAACTCGGGAGCCCTGGGAGTGCCGGGCAGCCCGGGGCCAAGGGAAGCACTGCTGGTCCCTGCGGGGCCGGGCTGGCTGGCTGCTTGCAGGGGCAACGTGCCGGCTCTGCCCGCGCGAGGCTGCGTGGCTCCAGCCGCCGTCGGCATGACGCCCGGCGGGATGATGCAGCCGGGAGACGCACGGCGGGGGGGTCTCGGTGCCGTCCCGGGGCGCGCGTGGGGGGGGCCGTGCCTCTGCGGGCAGGAACGGGACTGGCGAAGGAAACGAGCATCTGCCTCAGTAATTAACCGAGTGCGTGCTCGTCCCCTGCGTGCCTCGGAGGAGTTCGTCGGCGAGACGCCGCCGCGCTGCCAGGCCTGGATTATCTGGATAATGCTCTTAGGCTGGAAGGCGGGAGGCCGGGGCGCCTCGCGGGGAAGGGCAGTGCGGCTGGGGCAGCTGCAGCGCTGCCCGGCACTCGCCTGGGAACTCTCTGCCGCCGGCCAGGCCCGCGGGCTGCAGGTCAGCGCCGCAGAGAAAGGATTTGGCAGGCGGCGCTGCGCGGGGCCGAGGGGTTTTGTGCAGCGGTGTCGCGGCGTGGGGCCGGCACGGGGGGTGCCGTGCAGGGCGGCGGGGTCCCCGAGGAGGGCAGACCCCTCCCCGGGCGGGCGGCTCGGGGCTCGCCGGGGCCCTGCGAGCGCGGCCGGCGAGGTGGATGAAGCTGTGTCTCCGACGGATCCGGCAGGAGAGGATAATTTAGCCTCCAATCAATGCCTTAAATGCGCACAATTGAAAGATTGCCTTTGAAAGCCGTCTATAACCGGGGAGGTAATGGATTCTCTCCAAGACCAGGCAGCCGGCACCGGAGCGCGCGGGCGGCCGCCCTCGGCAAGCCCCCGCGGGGCCGCTCGGTCGGCGCCGGCGCCGCTCCTGCCCGATCCTGCTCGCGGCGGGAGAAGGGGCAACCCGGGCCGGTTCGGAGGCACCCGGGGACACCCCCGCGCCCGGGCACGGGGCCGGGGAGCGCTCGCCGCGCCGGCCGCCTGGCAGGCAGGGCGGTCCCGGTCCCCGCTGCGCTGGGCTGGGGACGCTCCCAGCCGCCAGCCTGCAGGCGAGGCGCCGGGAGCCAGCCCGCCCGCTCGCCGGGCCAGTGGCTGCTAGTGCATATATAATTTAAATGCGGTAACGAGCTGTGCTGAAGGGATCAAATATTAATCAGTCACGAGAACGCCGCTGTGACCCCGGGAAAATGGAGAGAGGCGCTCGAAATGCCAGATGAGCCGACGCTGGGTGATCCTCCGGAGCGGTCCCGGGCAGGGGGAGGCTCCGGCTGTCCCTGGCTGCCACGATCCCTCCCGGGGCGGCGGCAGGGGCGGAGAGGCAGCCGCAACCCTCGGTGCCGTCACCCTGCGGTGCCCGGGCTGGGCGATGCCCCCGGCGCGTGGCAAAGCTCTCCGCCTGCCAGGACGGGGATCGCTTCCTCGTCGCCCGGAGCCAGCGCCGAGCCCGGCTGTTGTGGGGCAGCCCCCAGGCGCCGGCCGCGGTGCCGGCGGGCAGTGGCACTCCGCGCTCGCCGGGAGGGAACGTCGTCATCCGCGGGGAAGGCGACACGGCCGAGCGGGCGAACGCGGGGCTGCACAAGCAGGTCTCTTGCGCTTAACGCCACTGGATTTTGTGTATTATCGCCGCTGGCCGGAGGAGGGGAGCAGCCACGGCGTGCAGCACCCAGGGGTGCCCCTGCCCTGCGGGGTGCCGGAGCACCCTGCCCAGGGCGCATTCGCTGCGGGGATGCACCTGCCTGGGGCAGCGGGGACGGGGACAGGGACACAGGTGACCCCTGCGCAGACCCTGCGCGGCTGCTGCTTGCCGCTGTGGGCACCCCAGGGCGGCGGGAGGCTGGGTGCCGCCGCGGCGCGGGGGCGTCTCACGGGGAGGGGGGGGGCCTCTCCGCAGCGCCTCGCTGGGGGACGGGGTGTTTCGAGCGCTGGCGGGGAAAAACGCCGCTGCGAGGCTGGCTGGCTCCGCCGGCGCGCGCGGGGTGTAGCTATCAGGTCCGAAATAGCAGCAGACGTGCAATTTATCATCGCCGCTGCTCAGGGAAATTGCTGTACAAATGCATTAGCTCCGCAGGGAGAGCCGGGGAAGCGGGATTACACGGGCCGCGGGCGGCGGGGGCGGGGGGAGCCGGCACAGCGGGCGCGATCCTCCCCGCGGCCCCGGCCCAAGGGCGAGAGGCCGGGCGCCCCACGGCCACCCCCAGGCTGCCCGGCGGCGGTGCCGAGGCCGGGGGCAGTGCCCACGCCGCGCGCCCCTTGGGGCCGGGGAACGGGCTGGGGGCTGCGGGGGCCCCTTCCCACCGGCGCGTTGAGACGTCAGGCGTCGCTCGCCGGCCGCCCGCTCCTCCCCGATGCTCCAGGGAACCCGCTGCGGCGACATGTGACATGTGTCAGCGGGTAAATGACTGTTCAATTCAAGGAGAATCGCAAAACACACAAGGTCAAACGCTTCCCCGCGAGCGCCGCCGTGAATATTAAAGCCGGCGTCGTCCGCGGGCTGTGCCCGCCCGCCGGGGAGCTCCCCGGCTCCTCGCACCCGGCCGCCCGCCGGCTGCGGCACCCTGCCCCTTCCCTTCCCCTCCCTCCCCTCCCTCCGGGAGGGAGCCGGGTGCCGTCCCCGCGGGGCTCCCGCGCCCCAGGCCGCCGGGGTAAGCGATGGGCAACGTGGCACCGGCGGGGCACGTCGCCCCCCCCTCCGCCCCGGGGGCCGCGGTGCGGCAGAGCCGCGGGGCGACGAGCGCGCGGTGCCTGACAGCTCGTTCATCACGGCCGCCAGCCCGGGCCGGCGGGGGGCAAAGCCGGATTGGATTTCTAAATTGGAAAATAAACCTCGGCTCCTGCGAGCGAGCACGCACGGTGGGGGGGGGGGACCCGGCCGCCCGCCCCGGCCTGGCTCGCCCCAGGGGAGCCGAGGCTCGACGGGGCCGCGGCGGCGCCTGGCCCTGTCCTGGCCACTTTGCCGAGCGCCGCGTTATTGCTTTATTTGCAGGCCGTATCGACCCGGCGCTTCCCGGGCGGCTGCGTGCACGCTTATTTATTTATTTGCGACACCAGGCGCGATCGATTTCTGCCGGGGGGGCCCGGCCGCCCGGCGCAGACGGATTAGTCTCCCGCGTCTCGCCGCTCGCGGCCACCATTAATAGACTGCCGGGCGGGAAGGCTGATGTGACGGATCGGGAGCCCGGCGGGGCCGTGGCCGCGTGCCCTGCGTGCCAAGGGCACCCAGCCGCTCCTTCTCCGCCGGCCCCGAGCCCCGGCAGCTCCGTGCTGGCTCTGGGGCTGGCAGGAGCACGGTGCTGCCCGGCGCTGGCGTCACCGGGTCACCTTGGGGCCTGGGCCGGGCCATGGATGTGGCACTGTGGCTGAAGATAAGCTGCTTAGCTGCAGCGCGGGGATGTGCCAGGGTGGAGGCGCTGAGCCCTATGGTGCTAAGGGGGGGGGCACACGTGGCACCAGCTGGGCACCAGCTGCCCATGCCTGGAGCATCCCGTGGTGCCTGGAGCATCCTGCGGTGCCCCGAGCATCCCGCGGTGCCCCGAGCATCCTCCCACCCAGCACAGGGTGCCGGACCCCAGGGACTGACCTGCCCCGTGGGGGTACCGGGCTCCGGCCTTGTCCCGGCAGCGCCGGTGGGGATGCAGGAAGCACCACGGGCAGCGGGGCCGGGCCAGGCCTGGGGCACTCATCTGCTATTAGAGTCTAAAAGAGATTTTGGCGCCCGTCGGTATAAACTCATTTAATTTTATGTGCTAATAAATGGATCCTATTAAAAATTAATTCTGGCCAGGCTGGCGGGGGGGGGGGGGGAGTTAACTGGCTTTCGGAGCCGGCGTGGCACGGCGTCCACTCCCCGCGGGACCGTGCCGTCGGGGCCGGGGCCGCCGCACGCAGCCCCCCTCCCCGCGCCGCGCTCCGGAGCTAATGTCCCCTAATAGCCCCTTAAAAGTGGCAGTCACGGAGCAATTAATCTCGGAAGGGCCCTGCCCTGCAGACGGCTGTGGATAATTACCCGGTAATTGGCAGCGTCGTGTCATCGGCCCCACACAACAGGCCATGAGCTGCGTGCGCTCGTGGCCCGGCTGTGGGCTGCCCCTCGCCGCCGCGGCCTCCCACGGCACGGCACGGCACGGCACATGCACGGGGAGGCCGCGGCGGCGGGCGCGGGAGTCGGCGGTGGCGGGTGCTGTCCAGCTGAGCTCTTGCAAACTCGTGGCGCGGGCGCACCGGCGGCGGGTGGCAGAGCAGCGTTCCTGGCGGCGTGCCGGGCGCTGCCGTGCCCCAGGTGGGCGCCGGGGCATCGCAGCCTCCCCCCCCCCCAACCTCACCCCCGCCCCAACCCACCCTACTCCGCAGGCTTCAACGGGCTGGAGGCGAAGGCGGGGGCGAGCGCCGAGGCCGAGGGGGAGCCCACGGCGCTGCCCACGGCGCCCGAGCGGGAGGCCGAGGCGCGCTTCGTGACCACGGCGCCCACCCTCAAGCTGCTCAACCACCACCCGCTGCTGGAGGACCTGCTGCACGAGGCGTTCCTGGGGCAGGAGGAGCCGGCGCGGGCGCCCTCCGGGCCCCCGGCGCCCCGCGCCCGCACCCCCCGCGCCCGCTCTCGCCGCCGGGCGCCGACCGCCGGGGGCCGAGCCGCGGGCAGCCGCCGCCGCCACCCGCCAGCGTCCCGCCGCCCACCGCGCCGGGGACGTCCCCGGGGCCGCCCGCCGCCCCGCCGCCCGCCGAGGATGCCGCCGCCGGGCCTGCGGCGCGGGAGCCGGGCCAGGCACCCTGCAACCGCAGCCTGGCGGGTCCCGAGGGCTCGCTGGCCTCCCCGGAGCCGGGCGGCCGCACCGGCGCCGACGGCCTGGACTGCACCTACACCATCTCCGTGTACCCCGGCTACGGCGTGGAGATCAAGGTGAGCCGGGGCCAGGCGGGGGGGGGGGGGGACACCAGCGCCGCCGCTGTCTGTCCGTCCCCACGCGGCCGAGCTTCGCCCCGGGCGGCGGGCGCCGTGCCGGCGGCGTCGGGCCCCGCGCTGACGCCGCGCCGCGCAGGTGCAGAACGTCAGCCTGGCCGAGGGGGAGACGCTGACGGTGGAGAGCGCGGCGGGGCTGGAGCCCGCGGTGCTGGCCAACGAGTCCTTCCTGCAGCGGGGCCAGGTGATCCGCAGCCCCGCCAACGTGGTCACCCTGCGCTTCCAGAGCCCCCAGCCCGCCCGGCCCGGCTCCTTCCGCTTCCACTTCCAAGGTGAGCGGCGGCGGCCCCGGCTCCCCCCGCGGCGATCCGGAGCGCGGCGCCGCTGCCGGGTTAAGCGGGCGCCGACCGTCGAGCAGCGCTAATGGAGGGATAATTGGCACGAGCAATTACGGGCTCGTTTAACATAATTAGCGGCAGAGAGAGGCACCGCGCGGCGCTGGGGGGAGCCGGCGGTGCCGGGGCGGGAGCCGGGCACGGCGCCGGGCGTAACGCCGCCGCCGCGCCCCCAGCCTACCTGCTGAGCTGCCCCTTCCCCGCGCGGCCCGCCGACGGCGACGTCTCCGTCACCAGCCTGCACCCCGGCGGGGAGGCCCGCTTCCGCTGCGCCGCAGGCTACCGGCTGCAGGGCGCCCGCCTGCTCGCCTGCCGCAACGCCACCCGGCCCTTCTGGAGCGCCCGCGAGCCCCACTGCCTCGGTGAGCACCCCTGCGCCCTGCCGCGGCGACGGCGGGACGCGTCCCCGCGCCCCGCCGCGCCCGGCTCGGCGCCCGCTCACCGCCCCTCCGCCCGCCGCAGCGGCCTGCGGCGGGGCGATCCGCAACGCCACGGTGGGACGCGTCGTCTCCCCCGGCTTCCCGGGCAACTACAGCAACAACCTGACGTGCCACTGGCTGCTGGAGGCGCCCGCCGGGCACCGCCTGCACCTCCACTTCGAGAAGGTCTCGCTGGCCGAGGATGACGACAGGTTTGGGCCCAGGTGGCACCGCGCAGGGCAGGGGTGGGGGGCGTGGGGACACCTCGGGGCAGCCCCGTCTCATGGCCAGGGATGGGCGCCTTGCTCAAGGATGGGTGCCATCATGCGTGCCCGGGGATGGGTGTCGCTGACCGTGTCAAAGGATGGGTGCCATCGTCCATGCCCCGGGACTGGGGCTGTTGGCCGTGTTCGAAGACCGATGCCATGACCCATTCCCAGGGACAGTGCCACTGAGTGTGTCGAAGGATGGATGCCATCGCCCATGCCCGTTGGTCATCTCCAGGGCTGGGTGCCATCAGCTGTGGTCAGGGAGAGTGCCGTTGGCCACGTCCAAGAGTGGGTGCCACTAGCTGTGCCTGGAGATAGCGTTGTTGTCCGTGTCCAAGGACGGATGCCATTAGCCGTGTTTGAGGACGGGTGCCATCATCCCTGCCCAGGGGTGGGCACCACTGGCTGTCCCCGGGGTTGGGTGCCATCAGCCGCGGCCGGCACCCTGACCTTGCCGCACCTCGGCAGGCTCATCATCCGCAACGGGAACAACGTGGAGGCGCCGCCGGTGTACGACTCCTACGAGGTGGAGTACCTGCCCATCGAGGGGCTGCTCAGCACGGGGCGCCACTTCTTCGTGGAGCTCACCACCGACAGCAGCGGGGCCTCCACGGGCATGGCACTGCGCTACGAGGGTAGGGGACAGGGCGACGGGGGCAGCCCGGGGGTGTCCCCGAGTCCCCGCGGACCTCTGCCCCTCCGCCCGCAGCCTTCGAGCACGGCCACTGCTACGAGCCCTTCGTCAAGTACGGGAACTTCACGGCCAGCGACGCCCGCTACCCGGTGGGCACCACGGTGGAGTTCAGCTGCGACCCCGGCTACACGCTGGAGCAGGGCTCCACCATCATCGAGTGCGTCGATCCCAGCGACCCGCAGTGGAACGAGACGGAGCCGGCGTGCCGCGGTGGGTGCCGGGGCGGGCGGCGCGGCGCGGCACGGCACGGCGCGGCGGGCGCGCTGCCCCCGGGGCCGCGCCGAACCCGCCGTGCACCTGGCAGCGGTGTGCAGCGGGGAGATCACGGACACGGCCGGCGTGGTGCTCTCGCCCAACTGGCCGGAGGCGTACGGCAAGGGCCAGGACTGCATCTGGGGGCTGCACGTGGAGGAGGACAAGCGGGTCATGCTGGACGTGCGGGTGTGAGTGCGCCGGGGCGCCGGGGCGCCGGGGGCTCCGCGGGCGCCGCCCGGGCTCACGGCCGGCTCCGCCGCAGGCTGCGCATGGGCAAGGGGGACGTGCTCACCTTCTACGACGGGGACGACCTGACGGCGCGCATCCTGGGCCAGTACACGGGTTCCCGCGGCCGCTTCAAGCTCTACGCCTCCACGGCCGACGTCACCATCCAGTTCCAGTCCGACCCCGGCACCGGCGTCTTCGGCTACCAGCAGGGCTTCGTCATCCACTTCTACGGTGAGGCTGGCGGCGGGCGCGCGGTGCCCCCCGGCCCGCCCGGCGCCCGGCTCACCCCGCTCTGCCCGCAGAGGTGCCCCGCAACGACACGTGCCCCGAGCTGCCCGACATCCCCAACGGCTGGAAGACGACCTCGCACCCCGAGCTCGTCCACGGCACCGTGGTGACCTACCACTGCTACCCCGGCTTCGAGCTCGCCGGCACCGACGTGCTCATGTGCCACTGGGACCTGACGTGGAGCGGCGACCTGCCGGCGTGCGAGCGCGGTGAGCGCCCCGGCGCGGCGGCTGCGCCCGCGCGGCGCCCCGTCCCCGGCGCTGGCGTCACCGGCTTGCGCCTCCCGCCCGCAGTGACGTCCTGCAGGGACCCCGGGGACGCCGAGCACGGCCGCCGGGTGGTCTCCAGCCCCAAGTTCCCGGTGGGGGCCACGGTGCAGTTCGTCTGCGACAAGGGCTACGTGCTGACGGGCGCCGGGCTCCTCACCTGCCACGACCGCGCCGCCGGGGGCCCCAAGTGGAGCGACCGCGTCCCCAAGTGCACCCGTGAGTGCCCGCGGCCCCCGGGGGCCGGGCGAGGGCACCCGGGGGGGGGGGGTGGCGGCGGGCCCTGACGCCCGCCTCCCGCTCCCGCCCGCAGCGGAGGCGTACGAGCCGTGCCACAACCCCGGGGCGCCCGCCAACGGCCTGCAGAGCCCCGAGAAGCGGCTGTACCCGGCGGGGGCCGCGCTGCGCTTCTCCTGCGCCGCCGGGCACGTGCTGCTGGGCGAGGGCAGCCTGCGCTGCCTGCCGGGGCACCCGTCGCGCTGGAGCGGCTCGCCCCCCATCTGCAAAGCGGGTGAGCCCCCCCCCCAATAACACCCCCACCCACCCACCCACCCCGGCATCGCCCCCCGCCTCTCACCCGCACCGCTCTCTTCCCCAGCCTCCTACGATGAGTTTTACAGCAACCGCAACCTGGACGGTAAGCAGAGGGGGCGCGGGGAGCGGGACCCCCCCACCCCACCCCGGGGCGCAGCCGGCCCCGCTGAGCCCCCCTCTCTCCCGGCCAGCTGTGGCCAAGGCGGTGCCGGCGGAGAAGCCGCTGGAGGGCACCAACGTCGCCGTCGCCGTCTTGCTGCCCGCGCTGGCGGTGGCCCTGCTCGCCGGGGGCGTTTTCCTCTACTTCTCCAGGTGAGCGGAGCGGCGGCCCCGGGGGGGCGGCGGGCGGCGGGCGCGCCCGGGCCGCCGCAGCCGCCTCCGTGCCCGCAGGCTCCGGGGGAAGCCGGCGCTGCAGCTGCCGCTCGCCGCCTCGCACCGCTACGACCACATCGCCGTGGAGGCGGCGTTTGACAACCCCAGCTACGAGACGGGAGTAAGCCCCGGCCCCCAGCGCCCGGTGCGCGGCGGGGAGGGGTGGGGGGGGCGGCCCTGCACGCCCGGGGGGCTCGGGCGTCGGGGGCGCCCCCTGCCCGCCCCCCCCCCCCCCCCCCAGCGCGGGCCCCTGTCCAACCCCTTGCAGTCTGCTTTCTTTGCAGGAGACGAGAGAATATGAGGTGTCCATCTAGGCGGAGGAGAGCGGGGCGCCGCCGCGGCCGCCCCTCCTCGGCCCCCCCTGCGCCCGCAGACACCCCGCGCCACGGGACCGGCCGGAGCCCGCCGGGGGACCCCGCTGTCCCCCCCGGCGCGGCCGCCCCCTCGGGGTGACACCGCGCTCCCCGCCGGCTCCGGGCCAGCAGGGCCCGTCCCGCCCCTCGGCACCCGCATGGGAGGAACGTGCCGCGGCGGGGGGAGCGGCCGGGACCCCCCCCCCCTCCCCGGTGACCCCGACGGGGCCCCCGGTGCGTGCTGTGGGCACCGGGTGCGCCGAGCTGGCCGCGGCCGGGGGCAGCGGTGCCGCCAGGAGCCCCGAGGTAAGGACACGGCTGCCCGGGGCCGGGGGGGTCCTCGCCCCGACGTGGCGCAGTGCCCCCCCCCCTCCCCCGACGGCCGCCCCGCGCATCCTGCGGCCTCGCGGCGGGACTCGGCCCCGGCGCCGGGCAGGGGGGCGGGGAGGGGGGGCCGGGCACGGCCACCTCTGTCGTGGTTCCCCCCCCCCCCCGGCCGCCGCCACGTCCGGGCTGAGGCTTTGGACATATCCGGTGTAAAATAGGGTCCCATCCTCAGCTGCGCATCCCCCTTCGGAGAGCGACCCCCCAACTCTCCCCCCATCTTTTGGTTGTTTCATTAATAAAAAATGGTGTTTTAGAAGATACCGTGGTGGTGGCGTGTTTCCCCGCGGTGAGGGCCGGCCGGGCCGCCCCCACCCGCCCTCACCCCGCCGGCACTCGGGCTCGGCCGTGCACCCCACACTGACCTCCACCCGCACCCCCGAGCACCCGCCACCGTCCAGTCAGCACGGCGAACCCCCCCATATCCCTCCTTAACCCACATCCTGCACCCCACTAACCTGCCTGCACTCCCGGCCCCTACAACCCGGCACCCTCCCACCCCCGGCACCCTAGCAGAAGCCTTCGCACTCGGTGCTGCCCCCCACCCTGAACCCCCACCCTGCATCCCACACTTATGCCCCCTGCAACCCCAGAGTCCCCTGAGCCCCATGCTGACCCCTCCTGCACCCCAGTGCTGCATCTGACCCCCCCTTACTCCATCTTGCACCACTGCATGCTGCACCCCCAAACTCAACACCCCACACTGACCCCCACCCGAGACGCAAGACTCACATCCTAAACCTCCTACCCTGCACCCAAACCTGCACCCCCAACCCCCAGCTTGCACCCCAGCCTGCACCCGAGACCCCCAACCCAACCCCCCTATCCTGCACCCAAGCCTGCGCCCTCAACCCCCAGCTTGCACCCCCACTCCGACCCCCAGTGTGCCCCCTGCACCCCGCGCGCTGCCCCCCACCCTGTCCTCTTCCCTGGCCCCGTCGCGGTGCGGGATAGCTTTAAGGGGCGGGGCTTCCGCAGCAGTGACGTCACGGGCAAAGTGGCGCGCCGGCGCAGCGCGCGCCCCCTGCCGGCACGCGGGCCCCGCCGCGGGCCCCGCCCCATCACGTCACCCACGGCCGCCCTCCCCCCTCCCCCGCGGCCAGGACGTGACGGCAGCCACGCGCCTGCGCGCGCCGCTCTGCCTCCCCGCCGCCGCTTCACCTCCCCTGCGCCTGCGCCGGCTCTCGCGCGCCTGCGCCGCGCCGGCGCCCCGCGCGCTTGCGCAGGAGGCGGGGGGGGGCGGAGCGCGAGAGGAGGAGGGGCGGGGGGGAGAAGAAGGGCACGGAGTGGAGGGGGGGGGGGGGCGCTGCTCGCGCGCCTGCGCGATGGCGGCGCGCGCGTCCTCCTCCCCTCCCCCGCCGTGCCCGGCCGAGAGCGGGAGGAGGCGGCGGCGGCGGCGGGGGGAGAGGGAGGGGGAGGGGGAGGGGGAGGGGGAGGGGGAGGGGCGGCGGCGGCGCGCGGGCCGCGCCTGCGCGGGGCGGGGAGGGCGGCGGGGCGCGGTCTGCGCGTGCGCGTGCGGCGCGGCGGCGGCGGCGGCGGCGGCGGCGGCGGGGCCCTGAGCGTCGGCGGCGCCGCCTGTGTGTGTGCGTGCGTGCGTGCGTGCGCGCGGTGCGTGCGGCGTGTGCGCGAGGCGGCGGCGGGAGCGGGGCCGCGCGCCGCACCGGGCCGCTCCCCCTTCCCCTCCCCCTCCCCTCCCCGCCCTTGCGCGGCATGGCAGCGGGCGCAGGGCCCCCCGCAGCCGCCCCCGGGCCCGGCAGGAGGAGGAGGGCGGGCAAGCCGCAGCGGCCCGTGGGCTAGGCCCCGCGCCGCCCGCCCGCCCGCGCCGCCGCCCGCCTCGCTCCCTCTCCCCCGGGGAGGGGGGGGCTCTCGGGCCGCTCCCGGGCTGGATGAATGTGGGAGAAGATGGAGACCAAGACGATCGTCTACGACTTGGACACCTCCGGGGGGCTCATGGAGGTGAGGCCCGGCGGCGGGGGGGGGGAGGCCGGGGCCGACGTGGGGCTGCAAAATGGCGAGGGACACCCCCATGCCCCCCCCCCCCCGCCCCCCGAGAGGGGCCCGGAGCCCCGTGGCCATACAAGGAAGTGCGGAGGGAAGGAGGCGGCTCGCCCAATCCGCGGGAGAGGCCCCGCTGGACACGGGGCCGGCGGCGGGGCGGGCTCGGCCGCCGGCCCCGCACCGCCACCTCGGCGCACGCACCTTCCCCGGCGGGCCCGGGGCCGTCTCGCCCCGCAGAAGGGCGCTCGGGGTCAGGGTCCGGCCCAGCCCCTGAGAGCCCTCTCTGTCTGTGTGTGTGTGTGCATGTGCAGCAAATCCAAGCCCTCCTGGCTCCCCCCAAGAGCGAAGATGGGGAAAAGAAGAGCAGGAGGCCCGAGAAGGAGCCCAGGCGAAGTGGCAGGGCCACTAACCATGATAGCTGCGATAGCTGCAAGGAAGGAGGGGATCTGCTGTGCTGCGATCACTGCCCTGCTGCTTTCCACCTCCAGTGCTGGTAAGGCTCGGCACTATCTCCCTCTGAATCTGGGTGTCCCAGCCCAGGCAGTGCATTCCCTCCTGCCAGGCTGTCTCCAGCAGCTCCTGCTTCCCGTTAGATCCATGCCTTGTGCGGGGAGGGGATAACAGGGCCGGGCGCACCACGCAGGAACAAAAAGGAGGTGCAGACCCCACTTGTCTCCATCCCCGTGAGAAGTGATGAATCCGGGACAGCTGAAGTGAAAAGTCACTGTACTGCCTTCTCTGGGGGCTGGGGACTGCGATCCTCCTTTCTTTTTGTGCTGAGCAGCGTCTGAGAGGCCTAAAGGAGAAGCAAGGCTGCTAGCTGCACGGCCTGGCTGCTTTGATACTACCCGCGCTGGGCCTTCCCCCCCTCCCCCCTCCCCAAGCAGTTAACTTCCCCTCCTCACCCCTCTGAAAGGGTGCATTGCTTGGGGGGCCTCTGGAGGGTCGCGGCTAGGGGGAAGCCGCGGTTGAGTCTCTGCGCCAGGCCTGACGTTCCCAGCGCTTCCGTGCTGCTGCAGCTGCTGGGAATAATGGAGGTTGCTGTCTCTGTGTCTCCCTGCTTCACTGTTTACAATATGGCGACCTTCCTTTAAATTATATTTTTATTCTCAGCGCCATTTTGGCTGCATATATGACTTTCAAACCCTCGCAGTGCTCCCAAAGTATATTAAATGTGAAAATACCTTCCCTGTGTAAATCCACAGCTCCAGACTTTAGAATTGGCCCGGTTTATTCCTTTCCCTCCTTTTTCCTTCCTCCTGACGCTTTAGACTTGCTTGTGTCATCCACAGGAGTGATTGCTGTGAATTCCGGGTAGTTGGGTCCTCTTGCTTGGAGTTGTGTGGCTTTGTTGATAAAAGCAGATCTTTTTGCATGCAAATCTCGGGGCTGTATTGGAGGTGCCTGTAGAGGCAGTTGCAAGGCCGTCAGTAGAGACTGCAGCAGGGAGGACTCTCAGTGCCTTGCTTCAGAGCTTCTCAAGCTAACAACACAAAGCAACCCGGCAAAGGCACCTGAACTTTCCGCCCTGAAGTTTTCTCTTTTCTGCATCGGGAGCCCAGATGCATCAAAGGCTGCCTTACCCGTATCTCTTGTTCAACAGTTGACGCAGGCTGGTGGTTTGTGTTAAATTAGCACAGCCAGAGTGGATAATGGAGTGGAGGAGGGAGTGGGGCAAGTCAAACAGCTGGAGCTCTGGAGTGCAGAGTATTCTTCCTTAGGGGAGATTTTTTAACCGCATTCCTTTCTCTCTTTCATGCTTTGGAGCTTTGTTTGCTATCCTGCTACAGCTGTCTTCTCTTTTTTTTTTCCTCCATTTTTTTTCTTGTGCTTCGTGGTTATACTGTGTTTATAAGCTAATTGCAGGTCTCTGAACACTTATTAAACTGATTACTGATACCAGGAAAACTGAATGTGTGGTCACAGTTCTGTAGGGAGTGTCCCGTTAGCAGTGTATAGCCAGACTTGCCCAACAATGCCGTAGTGTGCAGCCATGACATCATCCCTCTTACCCTGAGGAAGTGCTACTGGTGGTAGTGTAGATTCTCTTAATATTTACTGAAAGGTTCACTAGTTTGTTTGTTTGTTTGATTATTTTTTGTCTGACCTTCTTCGTAGGCCTTAATTAAGATTTTGTTCTTGTATAGGATGTAGTTGCTTAAAACTTGGTGTTTGCTTTCCGATACTGTCAAAGTCAAATGGAAACACATTTGAAGCCTTCTCTTACTCAGGCTAGAGTGATTGCTGAAACTTTATGTTTAGATTTTGAGATGGAAGTGCTGTGACTAATGCTAGAGAGTTTTTCTAGTTGACTATCCTAGTTAATGCTAACTGCAAATGAGTTCACTTTGTGCATACTTAAACCTGGCTTCATTTCATGACTTAATTTAGCAAGTTTCTTGTATTAGTGGGAAATGGTCATGAAGATCAGACATCTGTAAAGCTTTGGCTATATTCTAGTTGAGTCAGTTGTATTAAAAAAAGAAACTGTGGCTAACTAGTCACCTTTCAGAATAGGAAGAGAAGGCACAGTTCTGCTTATTCTTTCTCACTTTGTTTGTTACCTTTCTTGGAATAGCTCTTAGATGAGCATTTGGGTGATCAACGCTAACCCAAGCCTTAGTGTGGGAAGCTGCATAGCCTGTAATGGCGCAGCAAGCCTGCTGCATACGGTTGCATGGGCTGCTTCTCCAGAAGACCTCAAGCTTGGGCAATATTTTGCCTCCCTGCTCGAGGACCTCTGTTTACCACTCAGCCAAAGCCTTCAAGTTGTTTCAGAAGGATGATGCTTGAGTTTTGTTTTCATGGTTTTTTCCTTTCACCTCCTACATCTTGCTTTGAAGTAAACTTCCGTTCTGGATATAAACTTAGGCATAAAGGTAGCACTTGCAACTTCCTTTCTGCCTTTTTTATTTAAAGAACAGTAGCTGAAATTCAATGCTTATTATAAGTAACCTGAATAGCAGTTTCAATATATTGCTCTGGCATATTAGCTGAATTTTTGACAGCTAAACTGTTCTTTAGATACTTATTGTAAGTTTTAGTGCTGGCTTGCATTTATTAGAAGAGCTCTAAATTGGCCTAGGAACAGTAGATCAGAGCTGTATAGGAGAGGTCATATTATGAAAGAAAATGAATGACAAAGGGGAGTGATGAACGCAAACCATGTGGTAGGCTGAAGATAAAACCAGGAATTAAACCAATTCAGTGGCCTATGAACTAGTTATGTCCCTTCCTGTGCAGGGAAGGCTCTTCTCCACCATGTTGTATAAACCTACAGTGTGCGAGTTAGCTTCATTAGTTGAGTATGTGGATGTCAAATTTCAGTTGTCCCTACCTTAATGTCAAAATGAATTTGGTGGGCGAGGAATTGTGTGGATCATTTATTTCCATGTTCCTTCTGGTTGGGAGTGGGAAAGCACTTTCTGAGCTTTGATGGGCAGTTTAGGGACTATTGTCTGTGCCTATACAGCCTGTTCCGGTCGTTAGATGTGATCCAGGCCTACTTTGCAATTGTTCTAGTTAGCAGTGGTTGAATGTAAAATAAAGGCTTTAGCACCTAAACCTGTAGGGTTCTGCAGAAAACAGTACATTTGCAGCCAAAACCCTCTAAACTTTCCAGATCTGATAGTATTTTACTTCTCTGATGGCAAATAACAAGCTTTGATATATGTGGGAGTGACCGCTCTCCTGAATTTATGTAGCTAGAAGAGAGCTCCTGATTCATCTGTTGTGGTTTCAGCTCTTTTCAGAACACCATTTCAGAATCACTAGTTCAGTATAAAACTCCTACTGGTACTGGAAAGAGTAAATGTACTGTTAGGATTATCAGCCTGGTTCCAGATAAACTAGCTTGGTGGGAGGGATATAGGAAAATGTAAATTCCCCTCCAGATACTTAGTTTCACCATACTTGGATTAATAACATAGTCAGATGACTATCTTCAGGTTTGAATTTCCAGAGAGCTTTTTTTTTCCTCCCTTCATTATTTCTTTGAAAACAGAACATACAATTTTTAGTTCTTGAGTCTGGTTTTGGTTATGCTGTCTGCCTATAACCTGCTACTTGGGAAATAGTACAGTGAACATTTTCACTCTGTTGTTCTGTATTAACTTGGGCCTCTTGGAATGGACTACACTTTCAGTCATGTAAAGAATTTGTTATCCAGTACTTCTCATGGTGTTCTCCACTTATATTTTTCTTCTAGATATGTGACTATGAGAATTCCCCATGCTTTTGAGCCTGTGGTAAACTTGATTCATGTAGAAGTGAGTTTGCAAATTGACTGATGTTGCAAATTCATTACAGCTTCACTGAAGGATTAGAAAGATCCCTGTGAGAGGAAAAGTTTAGCTAACAAGATGGGGGAGGGGAGCAGCAACAGGAGGGAGAACTAATGGAGAACAGTTTTGTTTTGTTTTGAAGTCCCTTTGCCTGAGTTTCTGGTTGGAGGAGCCCTCTTCAAAACTGCTAACCTCACTGAATGCTGCTGTTGGAAGTCCCTGTTACAAACTGCATACAGCATGCTGGCTTTGAAGCGCTGCTAGCGTTGCAAAGTGCCTTGGTTGTCTAAAACTAATCAGCTGCCTGTTACGGTAAACAGACAATACCAGTGTTGTGACACTGCCCAGCAAAAAGACTTTCCTTTGCTGTTGGATCGTCCTGTGGCTGTCCTGGGATAAGTATATTACATCTTTACTGGGCCTGCTAGTTCCATCAAACTTCTTGCAACACTTGCCTCTTCATGCTTATATTTGGAGCGTTTGGCTCTCTTTCCTCTCTGATTTGGCAGTCTTCTCTGAAGTACTGTTGTCGAAGAACTGGAGTAACAGAGCTGCAAAGAGAAGTAGATGAAGCTCAGCTAGCTGGAGTTTTGCTTATTTTCTGAGTCACATCAGTTAAATGCTTCGCACATAGAATGGAAAAAGTTGTGTTTAACTTGTAGGGCATCAATAACTCTTTCCCTGCCTTATTCACATCTAAAATTCTCCTGCCTTATCTGATATTGACTTTTACTCCAGCTTTAATTTTTTTTAAGTGTCCATTCTGTGTGAGGGTGTGAAGGGAGGGAAAGGTTAGCTGTCTATTGTCTTAGGTAATCACTTCCTTAATGGGCATCTTTGGCTGCCTCAGGCTTTCAGGTGAACCTTTGAATGCACTGAAATATTTGCCACTTCAAGAAATAGCAGGAGGTCCAGAAAACTGCATGAGAGGCTAACTTCCAGCCTAGAAGTGAACTAAGGAGGAGTAGTGTTTCAATACACTGATTTACATATGTTCGTGTACACTGACACTTCTGACGGCTTTGGAAAGGCTTGTAGTTAAACTTTGCAAAAGACTTTATTACTTTTTTTACATTAAACAACTGACAAAAACCTGCTGTAACACCTATTTAAGTGCATTTTGTAGCTGAGAGAGTAAGCATGTGCTATTCCAAGCATTAATTTAAATGCATTTATCTTAATTTGTTAATTGTTAATTTGTACTGTTTTAAAAAACTGTAGAAGAGGCAAACAACTGAACGTTTATTTCTGTGCATGTTTGGTTCTAATACTTAAGTAGCGCTGAGGCCAGTGTGGACTACATACTGAACAAGAAAAAAAGCAATTGCATTGGCCTGGTTTCTTAGTGCAGAGAGTCACTGCGCATGTGCCTGCAGATGTGGTAACATGATCAGTCTTGGCAGTTCTGTTAGGCAAAGTTGTACCAATGAAATCTTTTACTCCCTGTTTCGCCCTAAATCTCTTCATGAAAAGCAGATAACGTCAGCCTAAATCCCTGAATTTAAACTAAAGACACCAGAAAACTACTGACAATAAAAACTTCATGAACTAATCTAATTTGGGGACTTGCAGGTTTTGATTCTCACCTGTGTGTGCATGTGCTCATGTTAAATTGAGCGTGAACAGATTTTGCAATATAGGCAAGAGTATGTCTGAGCTGGGCATTCAGAGCAAGTCATGGATTGCTGCTGTTCTCAAAATCAGCATAAAGTGATGAGGCTTGGAAGGCATTAGGATTCTGTCAAAATCAATAAGGGGGCAGTGTAACTACTTAAGTTATACTTCGTCTTCTTCACTTGTTACTATTAGACTAATGTCATGTCAGACATCTGTAATGATATGAAGCTGTTTAAAAAGTGCAATGTACTAAACAGTCAGTAATGAAAGCTCTTAGCTATTCTGCCCCTTTTCTTGGGGAAGGTGATGATTTTATGTTGACTGGGCCGAGAGGTCTTTTCTGTGCAGCTGTGCAGTCCATTTTCGAGCTGTTCCTAGAGTTCAGTAGGATGTGGCAACTTGCTTCAAGGTGGAAGTCGTGGCTGTGTTGGTGCCCGATAGCTACTCTGGAGCTGGTCTTTCCTGGTGTGTTAAAGCTGCAGGCTTGACTCAGGGGAGCATTTCAAAGCGTGGAAAGAGCTTCCCAAAGGATTTCTAGCTCCTCTAGGCACTTGCAAAGGAAATTCTTAATTGGATTAGATTCATAATGCTAATCTGCTAATGATAGTTTGTTATGGAGATCTTAGCACTGTCTTATAAATATATTCACCTTAATTTAGCGTGTTGCCTTGTGTCTTTTTATCACGCACAAGCTCAATGCTGTTAAGATTATACAGCTGCCTGCAGATCTTACAGCCGAAAGTGGGAGAAAGGCAACCAATTTAGTACACAATAAAGGTATAATGCTCTCTTTCTGTTCAGTTGTTTCTTCGGGTGGGGATAATGAATGGAAAGTTATAATTACAAGTATGTCTAATGTAGTACTGTGCTTCTACTTTGGCTAGTATGAAGGACTTGCATGGAGAATGCCCCTGTAGTGTCCTGGTCTTCAGATTAAGGACAGAATTGTATCTTTGTAGTAACAATCAGGGCTTGATCTGTGCTTTACCACCTGAAACCCTCCTTTACCACTTTTGCTTTGTACAAGCTAGTGCTACAATGTAAAGAACACCTCCATAGCTTGCCTCCATGTGTAGGAAAGGCTTCATTAAGCCAAGCCTTCAGTTGTAGCACGGATTGAAACAGTATTTCTACACAGTAATGGCACTAATATTCGTTCTTCTATGTGTTGGTCCAGACAAGTGGATATTAAACTGTTTCTATTTCCAGACTGACTCACTGGTTGGTGTCAGGCTCTTGCGTTTTTTGTGTATTCTTGGAATCCCTCTTATTAATCCTAAAGTCCATAACAAATAGGAGTCTGCTGTGAGGAAAGCAAGCTGTGACTTCCAGAGTAGGAAAAAGGTGTATCATTCTGGAAACAAGTGTTACAATGTATGAATATGTAGGCAATGCTACCTTTTGCAGTAGAAATCACATGCGAGAATGATGTACTTTTTTTTTTTTTTTTTTTTTTTTTTAACCAGTCAGGAAGTGAGCTTGGACTTGTGAAAATGCTAATGTATTTCAGAATATAATATTGCTTTGTTCTAGGGATATGCAATACTGGATTCAAAAGAAGCAAGTGTAAGCAAAAGTATCTTGCCACGTCGAGTTACTGGCTAAACTTGTGACTTTGTGACATAGTCAGATTGTCAGAGCTGGCTTTTTCTTACAGTAGTAGAGCTACACTGCCTCCAAGTCGACTCACTAAATGTCTGCCCAGCTTCCTCTAAAGAATGCTACAGTACACTGGAGCTCTCTAAGCTGAATAGAAAGTGTTGTGCCTCCTTTTTTAATAAAGGAATTGACAGGTATCAGTAGTAATTTATTTCCACACCCTTTCTGGGTGTGGAATAAATGCTTCCTATAGCCAGAAATGAAGAAGAGAAAATTCTATAAATCACTCTTCCAGTTGGTGTATCAGATCTTGAGTACAAAAGGCAGAGAGCATCTCAGCCAGCTGGGGGAAATCTAGTGCCTGAACCTGACTGTAGCCTATTTCTACTGAAGTCTGCTCTGCACGAGTCACACAAACTAGATGGAGCTGGAGATTACTGGCTTTGAAACCTGCAGAAAGCAGTGGCCTGAGGATGCAATTTAGCAGGCTGAAAACCCCGTGCTGAATTTCTGGCAAGCAATAGTGATTGGTGTGAAACACCTGCCTATACAGTCTCTGACTTTGGGCAAGACGTCATGTGAACTTCCCAGTGATCTTAGTCTAGAATAGCAACAGGATCAGGATATGAAGGTGATATGGAAAAAGCAGAAAAGAATGTATACCCTGCTTTAAAGTTTTTTGGGTGGATATTTTTGTTGCTCTTCTCTCCTCTTCTCCTCAATGTTCTTGGGAAAACCTAGTCCATGTATAAAAGTCAGAATTTTACTTTGCTTCCGTTCATGTGAAGGTGAGTTCATGTTTTTGCTTTTATGGATCTGTATTTCACCCTCTTCTTATGTGCTAGTGTCCTTTTTTGGTCTCTTCTTGCTGCCTTATTGCTTTTATCCTTTTGAGCTCTGTCTCCTTTGAGCACATTCAGTGTGGCTAGGGCTGAATGTTCATCTTTCAGAAACCTCTCAAACTTGTGGGGGGGAGGGGAGAAGATGGATCGACTGTTTTGTTTACACCAGCCTTTTTTGTGCTGTTCTTTAGAGTCAAGGTTGGATGAACTCTGATTCTCACTAGGGCTTTGTTGATCCTCCAGCCTCTTTCCTTCCCCTTTTGTTACTCTACGTGTCATCCTGCCTTGAGAAGATGACTTCTAATATGTTAAGACAGTGTTATGAAGATCTGAATACTTAGTAATGAATCTGGACTTTGAATTCCAGATATTGTTACTACTGTCTTCAGTACAGATATAAAGGAGTGATGCATGGGAGGAAAATTGGAGTCAGGATGTGCAAAATATCTAGATACACTTAGATCTGAATTTCAGGTCCTGGCTCAAGTTCTCCGAAGTCAACAATTATTCATACTGACTTCCACGATTTCCATTTGTAAATACAAAGTGTGTGTGTCTATATATATAGACACACATACAAATACATGTAAATATTTTTCTTATATACACAAAAATATTTTTCTTTATATCTTATACATGTGTATCCTTATATATAATTTTTAATGGAAATTTGATAACCCAGAGAACACTTTTTTTCCTTTAATTTGTTGCCAGTGGTTAATGAGGGTAATGCCTAATGGGTTGTCTAGGGAATGGTCTCTGTAGGCCAGGAAGTGTGACTTCCCCAGAAGTAACTAATTACATCAGGTCATCACATGTTTACGTACAGCTTATCCAGTTTATTGAACACTCCTGCTTGTCAGGTCTTTGTCAGGACGAAGTTCCACTTCATGTTGGTGAGAACTTCTCTGATTCCCTGGGAGCCTTAAGGATTGCCTGTGCACAAGCACGCAGGGAAGAGGCTGGAAGTCACAGCTACTGGTGACAAACAGGAAGGAGAGTGAGGTGAGACAGCTAACACCTGCTTCTGTGAGGGTATACTTGGATTTCCCTTCCAGGACTGGAATGGCAAGAATAGATTGAGGAAGGGTGCAAATAAGTAACTTACTGAAGATAAAAGTACAGTGGCTGATGCTCCATAGTTGATGTGAATTGTACTACTAGCTTCAAGTAGGTATAGCGTGGAAAATGTTAGCCTTATCAAGACCAGAAAGTTCCTGAAACTGTTACCTTTTAACGTGATCAGGTCATGCACAGAGGTCTAAGAAGAACAGATGCTATGCCTACCTTATCTGAAGTTTGGTAGTGTCCATTTTGGTGCTTGAGGAATCTGGTTCATCAGAAGGTTGTTTCTTGTACTCCTGAGTGTCATGACTTTGGCCTTACTAATGAGCAGGTGGCATTTGAAGAACTGAATATCTACTGTTACAGAACTTCACAGAATAATTTTTGCTGAAGAATAATCTCAACTACTGGAATGGAGACGAGAGCTGACAGTATTCCTAATAATTATCTAAAAATAATAGTGTCATTTCTGTTTTTTAAGAAAACAGTAAATTCTTCTTTGGCCCAGGCCTCGCAATAGGGAGGTGAGAGAGTTGCAACAGGGAAGAGCTTAAACAGGCTGCAGCTGTTAACTGATTTTGTGAGGGTTTGTGTATGATGTGCAGGCTCCAAGCACTCTGTTCCAGGTGTCTTTCTCCTGCAGGGTTTTGGAGCAGCTGTGAACAGAAGTGGGTAACTTGGGCACAGTAAAACTGTTTCAAAGAACTGAATTTGTTAATGATGCAACTTTCTGTGATTCTCAATGGGGCGCTTGTAACGCACTGACAGTGTGGTTGGTTTCCTTGTTTGTTTTAGTTACGGCTGCCATTGAGGCCCTGCTGTAGGAAGCCAGAGAGCCTTGTTCTTTATGAAGCTGGTAGAACAGCTGTAGCTATATCCATCATTAGGATAAATAGGAGACCTGTAGAAGAGCTGGAAGTCTTTTTCCTTTATCTAGCTGGCAAACTTAACCAGCATCCTTAATTATAAGCCTGTCATTAAATCTTGGTAAGATAATTAGAAGATGTCTGGGAAGGAGAAAGCTGAAGGGAAAACGTTCTTGCCTAGATTTTTTTCTTTTTCTTTCTTTTTTTTTTCTATGAGGTTACTACTTGCTGCTGTTTAGGGAGGGAGGGGAAAAAAAAGTCTCATTCTTGAAAACAATTGAGATCAAAGACAAGTTGTTCATCTGCGAGACACTGGTTTGTTTTTGTGCCTCCATTATCCCAGCCTAGTGGTTGTCTGCAGCCCAGCGGAGCCAGAGCATGCTATCGATTGTGTGGATGTGCTTTTGACACAAGATGGCCACCAGGAATGCCCTGTGTAAATAACTTAAGGTTTGCTTATAACTGGTTCATTTGAGAGCTTTGGTCCAGTTCATACTGAAGAAGGTGCCATTCCTTTGAGCACTGTGTACTTATTTACTGAGGTCAGTAAAGTGAAGAGTAGTTATGAGATTTAGGCTAACAACAGGCATCTGATGTATGAGAGCTCCAGAGTATGAAATTGAAAAACTAAGTGACTTGAAGCTATTGTTTGCTTGATTAAAAATTCCTAGTATACAGATAACTCTGGAAGATTTGATTTCATCATAGCTATTTAAATTTTATTTAAGTGAGACTGTGCATAATGTTCAGACCATGGGAGCTAGTCCAAAAATTTATAAGAACAAGTCCTGACAACATAAATCTAGTATGAATTTCAAGAGAAAAAGCCATGGGACTAATACCATTGGCAAGCAACTTACCTTAAGTGAGGTGGTTTTTTGAATACGTAGTTGTGAACATCTCCTTTAATTTTCAGAGGCTTTGTATGAATTGGTCTTCCAGATGTTTGTATAGGTAGTAATTACGAAAGTCAGGCTCAGCTTTTCAGAGTTGTCTTTGTCTTGAATTCGGAAATGTACTTGCTCTGCTGGGAAGATAAACACAAGTCACATCAAACACTCCAGGTAAAATCAGCACTGCCCTACAACTTATGCCTGTGGTAATAAAATGAGAAACTTTCTGAAATGAAGGTTCAACAGACTTTTACAGAATAGTGTAACTGATACTTGTGTAGCTCAAAGTAAGTGTTTCTTGACTGGAGATAAAGTTGGTGCTGTAGAGTAACAGGTCCTGTTGGCAGCAAGCACTAAGGACTGGAGATCTGCATGGTAATGAACCTATGAAAGATAAAGTGTCTGTGGTGTTCGTGCCAACATGCTAAATCCTAACTTGGTTATGAAGATCAAGTGTCTTGTTCAGATTTAAAAATTAGTTTCTCTTATGCTTACAGTAAAAGGTTGAAGAATGTGGTCATAACTAGTCAATTAAAACAGCATTCTTTAGCACTTCCTTGGCTTTATGCTAAGACCCAGGAAATGCTCTTTCCTTGCAGAGAGGCCAGCAGTGCAGAAACAGTATTCATCAGTCTTTGTTAGTGCAGCGAGCTGCCTTGATGAACAGTTCATTAACCAGGGGGAGCAGAATCACTCTTTTAATACACTTGCTGTAGCAGTAAGGCCTTGACAGCAGGCAAAAAACCTCAGGAGGCCAGCCTGAGAGTTAAAAGCTTCACTGCTGGTCTGAAACTGGTATTTTGCGTTCCTTCCACAGGTCTTTCAGTGGAAGCATTGCTTAAAACGTTTCTATATTTATGTAGCTTGTCATTTATGAGTACTGTATACGTAGGATGCCGTGTTTGTTTAGCAGATAGTTAAAACATAACAAAGACGACAATAATATAACTGTTTAAGAAGGAACCTGTTCTAACTCTTCTAGCCATCCTTCCAAATTTGCTATTGTATTAATTGTTTCATTGTAAATTATGTAATACTAAGGTAACAGTTAAAACAAATAACCCCAGGCATCTGGCAGTGTGTGGATGTCTGTCACACTGAGCATGCAGTGGAACGGGGCGCGTGTGTTTTCAGGAGTTCAGACACATTTGTCTGTGGCTGCAGAAGGCTAAAATCCACTACAAACAAATCAGTCTGATTTCTCGTTCTTGGGGTGTTGGGAGCGGGGAAGGGGCCAGATGAATCCATACTGATGGTAATTGTAGCTCTAACAACTTTATTTCTAGCAGAAGTAAAGCCTGAGCTATTGCAGGATCCATTTTAGGATTGAAAATGGATATATAGTACAGTAAGCACTCTAGGATCATTTGCAACTCTTCCCCATCGCCCCCAGATCTATTAGCAAAAGATTAGATTGGCATGGGGGGGGGGGAGGTACTGCTTAAGCCAAACATTTGACTTCATGTAAACTGTCAGTAGTTGAGGCTTTGGTAGTATCATCTGGAGCCCAATCTCTTGTTCATCCAAGTCCTCCAGGAAATGAGAAACATAAGGTGCAGGTATGTCTTCGAGCATAGGCAGAGCACTGTGTTTCTAAGTGCCTGGAAGACCGAGGCCTCTGAAATCCTGCTCTCTTTCTCAAAATGGCTGCCAGATGTGTTGGCTCTACTGAATTCCCCGGAGCCTGGCACCGGCGATGCTGAGGTTATTACCATTTTGGTTCTTGCTGTGCTCTTCCCTCAGTCTTCCAGGCAAAGTGTTGTAAGATTGAATATGACCCTCGATAGCTGCGGTACCTGCGGAGGCTTTCTGTGGAATGCCTGCAGGCACAGGGTAAGGCTCGCTGGGACTTTGTTTAAACAAAGGAAGTGTGTTTGTTTTTACAGTTGAAGCTTGGAAGCCTAGGCTGGAACCCTGTGCAACTTCCCTGTGCTAGGAGTAGGATTCTCTAGGAAGAAAGCCTCTCCCTTTGCTGCAGAGCACACGCTGCTTGCCAATAAATACACATTTTAGCATCTCTAATTTGACAATTTTGGAGACTTTTTGTAGCTTAAGTTGGATTTAGTTTGATGTTGGTCTGTAGATGCAACAAAATACATAGTCGCCTCTGGAGTGAGCTTCATTAGCTGCTGAAGTTTTAAATACCTTATTTCAATTTTGTATGTGAGACATATACTGACATTTAAAGATTAATACCATGCACATTTTGTAGTACTTCTTCCGCATGTGCACCCCCAGCCCCTCACTTGCATGGCTTCTCAGCAGGTTTAGTAAGCTACTCGCTGGTATGGCTAGGCTACCCTTTGGTCATCTTGTAACCTAGTCAGTTCCAGTGTAGCCAAGGCAGGGCTGGTGATTTAGAAGAACAAACATCCAGGTCCTGTGGTAGTGTATCAATTGAGTTTTCAGCACAAGAGAGAAGACTTAGCTGCATAAAGTCTGCTAAGTATCTCTACCATCTGTAAGCAGAACTTTTTAAAGTATTCCTTAACACTGCTCTATGGTGACTAGCTGTTTATCTGACAGCATGTATGCTTTTCCTGCAACAGTCAGCAGTTTGCTAAAATGACAAATCTTAATGATAAAGAAGTGTTGGAAAGTACATGAGCTAGTAGGATTTGTAAGGAAAGTACATCATCTAACATATGCTGCTCTGCCTTTAACTGAGGAAAATCATTTCTCAAAATAGCCTTCCTTACTCCTTCATCTAATTTGCTTTGGTTTATTTCTAGCATCTAAATGAGAGTGTCTTTTAGATGTGGTACAGCTCTTATAGTAAGTGCAAATCCATGTGAGTAGGATGTATCTTGTGCTTCATAGCCAAGACAGGCTGTAGATCTGAAAGCATTTTAAAGAATACTTTGGTTGTCTTAAGATAGAAAGTGGTTTCTACTGTTAAGTTAGTGTGCTCAAGGATGGAGTACATTAGAAGCAGTGAGTAGACTTCATTACAGCTTGTTTAGGTAGACTTGCACTGTGAGTTCTAGTAACAGAAATGGCTACGACTGTGCTTGCTGCACAGGAATGTGTAGCGTTACATTGAATAGTCAAGTTATTTAAGGAAGAGTTGGTATTGGGGGGAGGTGTGTGTGTTGTGCACAAAATAATTTTACATTTATTTTTGCTGTTCAGTTCTAAGATTGTCCTTCACTTCTCTGAAACCAGGGAGCGTCATGCAGATGAGAGGAGTATCATGAAAGACTAACTTCACTGGTGACGGGAGATGTCTTGCGAGGTGGGGTGTGGAGAAGCAAAATTGGGCAGTATCACCATATGGACTGGAACCTGCAAATCTACTCTGCTTAGACTATTTGTAAATGAGAAGAGGCCTATCAGAAATAACAGTAAAACATTGTTTTGCTTTTCCTCTTGTAGCAACCCTCCGCTCAGTGAGGAAATGCTGCCTCCAGGGGAGTGGATGTGTCACCGCTGCACTGTACGCAGAAAGGTAAAGCCTCTTGTAATAAACATGCTCTCTGTTCTTCTCACTGTCCATCTAAAATGTGAACCTTTATTTTATAACTTCCTTTCCCCTTAATGTGTGCATACATTTTATATATATATATATATATATATACGCACACCACCAGAGTTGTTCCTTATGCTCACAGTTGATAATAGCTTTGCTAGGAACAGGCCTAAAGAAAACTAAGATTTCTTGATGGAACTCTCTTGGTGGTGTTAACCTTGTTACTAGGAACCACAATACTGAAGTATCTGATATGCTTGTGTCACGCTGTGCCTCTTAAACTGGGTTTTCCTTCCCCCACTTTTGGAAAGGAAGAAAAATAAAGGCACAGAGGACATGGCTCCTATACTCAAGGAGGTGAGCTGTGTGCACATGAAATGGAAGTCCTGGTAATGCAGCTTTGGCATCAAGGTTGTAATTCTGGTTAATGTGTGCTTCTTTAGAAGTGTGACTTCACAGCAGTTGCACTTCAGCAGAGGGTGAAATCACAGTGAGTTATGACTTCCTGGGCTGCTGAACAGGATGGGGAGGAGGTGATTGGGCAAGGCTGTGGCTTCTTTCTCTCTCTCTCTCTCTCTCTTTCTCTCTCTCTCTCTCTCTCTCTCTCTTTCTCTCTCTCTCTTTTCTTTCTCCTTCATGCTCTTTCTCCAGGAAGCTGTCTTGCACAATAGCACAATATAAACATCTTATTGCTGTGGCTACGTAAGACTGCATAGCAGAGGGTTTAGAAGCTGCACTAAACTATCTAGCAACTGTTTGGTTGAAGTGACACCAAAACAGATTGGAAGAAAACTGTACTGAGCTTTTTATTGCTGAACCTACTGCTCTGTTATGTTTCCAGGGTACTGTTCAGGCATCTGCCAACAGCAAAAATGAAGGTCACAAATTACAAAAACAAAACATTTTTTTCTGTATGAAAAATTGCCTAATGCTTTCATCCTTTACGGACCATTTCTGTGTTGTGGTTCATCCATGCTGGTGATGTGTTAGGCAATGGAGCAGTACAGTTGCCCTTATTAGACCATGCAGCATTCCCCTCTTGTTGCAAAACGGATCTTGCAGTGATTGCCAGGGTATTGTTTTGCTCTGCTGCAGTTCTCTCTGCCTGCCTTGCTCCAGAGAATCCTATCATCAGAGATGGCAGTGTTGTTTGCATTTTGTGCTTGTATATTCTCAAGCTGACCTTTTCATTCCCTATTGGATTTGGACACACTGCAAGGGTTAATAAACTACATTGACACTGAATGATCTAGCGTGTAGTTTCTCAGTGTTGGTTAGCAAATTAAACTGAATTTTCTCGTTTATCAAATGTTTAGGACTAGATGCTGTGAAACATTGTCCAGATCTGAACTCATATACAGTTAACCTGAAAAGGGAGAGATGTGTTAGTTTTCTTCCTTGTCTTTGGTTCCCTTCAGCTGTTCTGTAGTCTGAATGTTAGCTACAACCAAACTTTAGTAGGTCAAATCTTTAATGACTTGATGGGGGAAGTTTTAGTAAGTGGATCTAGCTTTTTCAGATGCTGTTTGTCTTCAACTGCATATTTGTTAAGGTTGATGTGCTTTGTTTGTGACCTCCATGATAAGCCTGCCTATTCATGTCGTGCAGAAGCGAGAACAGAAGAAAGAGCTGGGGCAGGTAAATGGATTGGTGGACAAATCTGGGAAAAGGACCACCTCCCCCACCAGTGACGCAGACCTGTTGGACAGGTCTAGCAGCAGCATCAGGTCTAATGCGCATGCCAGGATCTTGGAAAGGAGAGCAAGCCGGCCTGGCACTCCTACATCCAATGCCAGCACCGAGACCCCCAACTCAGAGCAGAATGATGTCGATGAGGACATAATTGACGTGGATGATGACTCTGCCATTGCAGAAATGGACTGTGGGCAGCCCCAGCTGAAGCGACCCTTTGAGCTTCTTATTGCTGCTGCCATGGAAAGGAACCCAACGCAGTTCCAGTTGCCGAATGAACTGACCTGCACCACAGCACTTCCAGGTAAGCAAAGGGTTGCTTAGTGTTGATAGAGGTCTCTACAGG
The DNA here is from genome assembly GCF_028389875.1 of Rhea pennata. NCBI lineage: Eukaryota > Metazoa > Chordata > Aves > Rheiformes > Rheidae > Rhea > Rhea pennata. The sequence continues at coordinate 5,513,033 of NC_084682.1, forward strand.
TGCAGCGTGCTGCCATCTTGGCTTTTTTCCTTCTCGACTCCTTAGTAGTTCTGGTTCCAGTGACACTAACTGGTGAAAGTGGAGGGTGCAGGAGTATCCCTGGTGTTTGTCCAGCTGTCTCACAGTAGGCAGCTTCTCACATTCCCCAGGATGTGGGCTGTGGGTGCTCTGCCATGGCCAGTGACTCCACCTCCATAAGGACTTGTAATAGACAAGCGCATGTACTTTCTGTTGTCAGCTTAGGCTAGATCATCAATCTGAAGAAAATTCTTCCAATTGCCCAAATACCTGATTTTTGACTTGGAGTGATAATCTAGTCAAGTAATGATTTAACATGTAGGATGTCACTTGAATGATTAGGTATAAAGTATGCTGACCTTTAAAGCCATTAGTCTGTCATTGAAGGCCAGATTTAGTGGTTGATAAGGCTTCCCTAAAGAGCTTTTTGCCTATTCTGTTTGTGTCTGCCTCAGATGATTACACGTATCTATCAGGAAGCAAAACCTTGCTGTGTGGGTAACCCAGAGCCCTTTCTAATTTACTTTTAGGTACTAGTAAGAGGAGGAGAAAGGAAGAAACCACAGGAAAGAATGTCAAGAAAGCACAACACGAATTAGACCACAATGGTTTGGTTCCCTTGCCAGTGAAAGTCTGCTTCACATGCAACAGGTACTTGACTTTTCCAGGGAAGTTATTTGGTGTGGCTGTACCCTTCACAGGAACAAAGTTGAATGAACTGAATAGGTTAAATGACCTGTTTCCTTTCCCATTCCCCTTCAGTACTTGCTTGTAATCCTCTAAACAAATGAGGAAATAATTATCTTTGCTAAATAACAGATGTTTAACCATGGTACGTGTAGGTGTGGCTTCTGTGGTCCTGTGCTGCTGTAGGAGGTTTTAAAATATAATGTGAAGAGACTAAGCCATTCTGTCTTCAGTATTTGTCTGGTAACAAAAATTCTGAAGTGATAGTGGCTTAGAAAACAGAGATGTTTGTTTATGGTTCATAAAGGAAGTATGCAAGGAGGTGACCTTTAGGAAACAGAAATCTACTGAGAGAGATATAAGCCTGAGGCAAATAGAGGTACTGTGCTGAAAGAGTAAATGAAAAAAATACTAAAATATTGCCATTGTTGTAAGTGCAGAAAAAATGAACAGATAAATCCCAACCCAAAATTTCCATGAAAATTAAAAAAAAAAATTATATCAGGAACCCAACCGGTTTGAGTGAAGTGGGCTGGAGATTCAGCTGGGCTTTTGTGAGGGGCAAGTGGTGACTTTGTCATAGAGTAAGGACTTTAAAGCCTGGAGAATTGGGTATATTAGCTTTTTAGAGTTTGAGACCTGTTACGAGAACATATCAATCGTGTTCAAGTAAACATCCCAACTTCATACAAGATGCTTCTGAGGAAAATTGCACAAGGTCGACTTGAAGTTGCTTATGTGAATCTGACAGGTGCTTGCAGCTTTCCAGCAAAGGGATCTCTTCCTGCCAAAGGACCTCTTCTGGACTGAGAAGCCCTCATGTGCATGGGCAAGTCTGTCTGCCTCAAGTGGGCCTTGCAGAAGACCCGTTTAGATCAAATTACAAATCTGAAACCTAATTTTAGATGCAAGTAACGTAGTTCAGGAGAATTGATGGGGAAGGATAAGCTGAAGTGGTTAGCCGTGCTTGTCTGTGTATTCAGTAAATAGTCTCCGTACTGAATATTGCATATAGGAAATAAGATATGTCTCTCTCTTGCAGGAGTTGCAGAGTGGCACCTCTAATTCAGTGTGATTACTGCCCACTCCTGTTCCACATGGACTGTCTGGAGCCACCTCTTACTGCTATGCCTCTGGGTAGATGGATGTGTCCAAATCATATTGAACATGTGGTGGTAAGCTGGACTATGCTTGCAGTATGGTAACTGGATGCTGGATTGGAACCTGACAGGTCTATTAAAGGACAAAGTACAACAAATGTAAAACAGCTCCTGAGCTCTTATTGCTCCTGTAACGCTTGTAAAGCCCCTGCTGCAAGCAACAAGCTCTCCAAAGGAATATGATGCTGCTATCTGCAATAAAATATAAAGATGAGGGAACTCCTTCCTGTAACTGAAGCTAACAGCTTAAATTGTGGCTTACTGACTGCTTGTCTAATTTTTAGACAGAACTCCTTAAAGCCTAGATAAGCGTCCAGAACTGTAACACAAAGCAGCTCAGAGCTACAAATAGGGGAAATAATTCTTTGCATGCTTAATCCAAAAAAACTTTCATTTCAAGAGGGTGTTTATGTTTATGGAAAAGCGGTGTACTTGAGACTAAATACGTGGGAAACAGGGCTGAAACAAAGGGCTTGTGTCTAGAGAAACTGCTTCTTAGAGCACTGATGCCTCATAGTAGGCCTCTAAATGCTTTCTTATTCACCTCCAGCAATATACCTTTTACCAGAAATGGTTAGTGCTGCAGGAAACAAATAGTTTAAAGCTGAATGATGCTGTACTGCCAGTGCTACAAGGCGTTATGAAAGTCATAGGATGCATTAGGATGACCCACAGACCCTTAACTACTGTGGCATTATCTGATCACTCAGCTGAACCAGAAGAACTTGACCCTGAGTAATCGGTGCCGAGTATTTGACCGGTTCCAGGATACTATATCTCAGCATGTTGTCAAAGTGGATTTCTTAAACCGAATCCATAAGAAACATCCTCCAAATCGCAGAGTTCTTCAATCAGTGAAGAGAAAAGGTTTGAAGGTGAGTGTAAATAAGTAGATGTTGGTGAAATTACCCATGTAAGAATTTTAGTTTGGAAGAGAAACCAACATGCCCCATAGGGATAGCTCTTGGGACAGGAGGAAGAAGGTGATGTCTGAAGGAATGAATTGGCAAGAGTTCTGAAAGTCATCAGTCCAGAGTGGTGAGTCTTCACTGCGAGTAGGAGTTAAGAACCTCTTTACTCAGCCAAGTATAAGGCTCAGCTATTAGAAGTAAGCCTTTAAATCTAGTATAAGCATAAAAAGGACAATGGAAAACTTCCGGAAGGTGGGCCTAGAGTCAGAATCAGGGCTGCTGCATGTACTATGTTAAACCTGGAAGAATATTGTGCAGCCAGAATGCCTACACAATACCGTAGAGAGATTTTTAAGTGTTTCCCTTGGTGTTTTTTGCATGACTTTTATACTGAGGTCACCACACTGTACTGAAGACATGCCTGACCTTAGCAAAAGAATCCTGTTAATTTTAGCACAGTTGCATCATTTAAAGTATTTTTTTAATACTTACACTAAACATTTCAGGGATTTTTTTTTTTTATTTTCTTTGGAATCAGAAAGCAGCAAACCCTAAGCATAGTGCTGGTTAGGCACTTTACTACTTGGTTATTCTTGAGTACTTGATTCTCATATGTGATCTTCTTTCTCTACAATGTAGGTTCCTGATGCTATAAAATCCCAATACCGGCTTCCACCCCCATTACTTGCGCCTGCAGCTATTAGAGATGGCGAGCTGATCTGTAATGGGATCCCTGAGGAACCCTTGCAGAAGCACCTTTTGAACACTGAGCACTTAGCCAGCCAGTCAGAACAACAGGAGGTAAATGAAGTCAAATGTTTGTACTCCCACCTATAGTTGCTTTGGTGCAAAGATCTTTTCCATTTCAGTCATGATCAGAGCAGTTATCTAGGAAACCAGTCTCAAAATCATATGTCTGGAGGTGACATCTTGTCTCATCTCTGACATCCTTGCCTATGAAAACTTTGTTTTGCCTTTCTAGGTAAAATGTAAAACTGATTTGACACTTACCTAAAGTGGTGAAATAGTCTTTTGGCCGAGTGTGGAGTTGAGGGCTTTCTGTCTAGTTGCACATTCACATACACAAGCATCTTGGGAAGAACCAAAAGCCTTATGTATCTGTGGAGAGTTACTTTTTAAAGAAGTAGAAGATAACGATTCATCTTTGCTTGGATTTATCCACGAAGCACTGCAGAGCTTAAAACATTGAACAAATATGTTGGCGGTCTTCTATTTTGTGTAGAAGAAAGGTGCTTCCCACCCCTACTTTTAGCAGGTGTCTTGCTGTAATATGAGGTATTTCTTCTCTAGCATGTTGCAGAGTAAACTACTGGATTATGTTTGGAGAGAAGCCCATATTAGTGGAAGATACGTGTGTAGCCAGCCGAAGAGTTTTAACGCTTACGTGAGAAGAGAGGGGAAAACTAGGGGATAAAGAAGTGCATCTGTTGCCTTTTCCCCCTTGTAATCTCAGCTCCTGCGTGCACTGTTCCAAGCACAGAGATAAATTGTACTTAATTTTGGTTGTGCTTATGTTACAACATTTGGACAACGTTTTCTCCCAAGTCTAGATTAGCATCAGAACAGATAATGTATTTTCACACTGTATCTGAGTGATTACCATCACAGTAAGGCAGCTGAATTTCTTCAAACTGGGTGAAGGATGGAGTAATTTCTGAGAGTTGGAGCACTGTCTGCCTGTGAAGCTAACAATGCACTTTTTTTCCCTCCTCCCAGTGGCTCTGTAGTGTTGTTGCGCTCCAGTGCAGCATATTGAAACATTTATCTGCTAAGCAGATGACTTCGCTTTGGGACTCTGAACAAACAGAGAAGGCTGATATTAAGCCTGTTATTGTGGCAGATGGCTCGCTCGCCAATCCTTACCAGGCAGCTGACAAGGCACCCACACCTTCCCTCTATTCCATGTCATCCTGCACCTCAGGGATTACCACCCAGAATTCCTTGAGTTCCTCGCAATCCCAGCAGACTTTATCACAGGAAGATGTCAACTGCAGCTCTTGTATAGATAAATCCAAGAAGGTGTCATCTTGTGGGACTTCTAATGGGCCGACAGCCTCTGACGTTAAAGTAAACGGTCCTCATTTCTATGGCGTTTCCTCTGAACCTTCAGCACAGTTGACTGACCCCCAGAGGCTAATTGGATCTAGTAATACAATACCTGTTTTGTCTCATCGGCAAATGTGGCCTAGGCCCCTCACGCCCCCAGCAACTTGTGGACTTCTGAATCACACAATTGGAACCATTGTCAAAACGGAGAACGTAGCAGGACCTATTTCTTGTGCACAAAGAGGTTCTGTGCCAGTCACAAGTATGCCTACTTCCATATCAAGCTCCTGTGCCAGCCTGGAGACCACCAGCACTTTGCAAAGAAAGAATGTCCAGACACAGATAGGACCGCCACTGACAGCAGACCTGCGATCTATGGGCTCCCCTCTGACTGCCACTAGGGCTCTTACCCCTCCACAAGCTACAGGAGATGGGATCTCTGTTGGATCCACAAACAGATTCTGTTCACCAGCACCACCTTCAGGTAAGTGTCGAACAGCTGATCTTGGCCCCAGGGCTGAGAAAGTTTTCAAGTTAAGTGTTACTCCTGAACCTCTAGACTCTTACATTATGCCCTGATTTAACTGGGGAATGAGACTTGCTGTGGAGAGCAGCAAGAAGCTTGTCAAGTCTCTTCTGTCTTTGGCCTTTTTGTGGGAACCATGAGATGTATTTTACTGAGTGCATGTAGCTAATAGGTGAACTGTCTTGAGAAGCAGGGAAGCAGATCAGTTTAGTCTGGACATTAACACTAGTTTTAAATCTATTGGCTGCTGTCTTGCTGTTTTGACAACTGGCCACTCCAGTGCTGCCTTAAAGCTGCTGATCTGTTTTAAAGTATTAGCTTGGTTGCAGGATAGTCTTCTTCACAAGAGCAGCTTACAAGGTGACTGTCCTGGTGATGGTTCTGTTTCCTTGTACAGATGATTTAAGTCTTGAGCTGCACAGCCTTGATAGAGAAGCAATTTCCCCCAACACTGTATCCTGTTTAGTATCTGCTGCCCTATTAATATAGGGTAGTTATGGCCTGGATATGCCAGCTCTACCTTGAGTTGTACCCAGAAACCTTGCTGTTAAAGTGCATATGCCCGTTTTTCAATATGAAAACATCAGGTCAAAGATCTTGATAAATGAGTGAGAGTGATTTCTCCTGACTCCTAAATTTTGCTTGAATAAGCTTTCACTTAAAGCATTCTCCTTCTCTTGTCCTCTAAATCAGCTCAAAACTTACTGTTAAACCCTTTGTGGAAGTTCACTGGAAAGAATGCAACAGAGCTGTATCATCAGTTCTCTTCTTGCAGTTCCTAGTTGCTTAGTGTCAGGCTTGTGTGGAGGTATGTATGTAGATCTGGTGATTGCAAGTAGCAGAGGCAACATCTGCATATTGTTCTCTAAGAAATTCCTTTTTCGAGTAACTTCTGAGCTTTATTTCTTGTTTGAAATCTGCTCACAGGGCAGCTGAGTTCCTTGCTCTTTGCTGAGCCAACTTGAGTTACTCTAGTCTGCTAGCTTGACTGTGCCCTTAGAAATGCAAGGCTGAGAGAACTTCTGGTAGAGGAAAAAGGGACCATATTGCAAACAACTTCTTGCTTGTGGTTTGAAGAGCACGGCAAGCCCTGTATAGTTCTGCAGCTATTTAATTGAGATGTTAAGTCATTGCTTTAAGTGCAAAGTTTGGGATCTGCGCAATGCATATTAAAACATTGTGCTACAGTTACAACTCTTGTGGGAGACTTAAATGTTTAGGCAAACTTTCTGTCTAACATGATGTATATGTATGTTTAAATATTTATAACAAATCTTAAACAATGGTCTGATAAGCGAGTGCACATTTTGTTGCTGGGTATGAAAAATGAATCATTTGCCACCTTTTGCCGTAAGTTTCAGACTTACAGGAGTTCTAAGCAGACCAATTCAAGATAAGAACTGGATATCTAATATGCATTAAAGGGATTTTGTTTCCTGGCATTTGCCATTGTCTTTCAGCTGTATAATCACAGCCAAAGCAATAGGATCTTATTTTTGTAAGTAATCAGTTCTGCCTATGACTGTCACAATCTTACCAGCCAGTGAAGTGAACCAAGACTTGGTAATTATGCAGAAAATGAAATGCAGCAAATGTACTTCTTATACATGTTCGGACTTAGGCATGCTGCTTAGAAAACTTCTGCAGGTTTAGCAAGCTCTTAAGTTCCTAGGGACTTGGAGCTCATCAATCTCTGTAGTGTGGCATCACTTGCAATTTCTCATGGCTTCTTCAAATGGGGAACAGGAGCTTGAATAGGTCCAGAATTCCTCTGACAACTGAAGTTGATGGAAAAGTGTTTGAGGCAGGCTCATCCTTCTGTGAAGGGAAGAAAGCTAATGGTCTCTAATTCAGGCCTTTTCTTCAAAACATGTCTACAAGCAATTTAGAGCAGCTTGTAAACTAAGTGTAATCTGAGGGCTGAGTGCATATCTCACAAACATCACAGTGACATATCTTCTCTGCACCATCTTTCTCTGTAGATGGTAAGGTCAGTCCCAGCACCTTATCCATAGGAAGCGCTTTAACTCTGCCCTCATCACTCACATCAAACTCTGCAGCTATGTTGGACCTCACCAATTCCCTGAAAGCATTTGTGGATGGCGGTGAGTATTTAGTTCATTGTCAGTCTCTGCTAGCGCTATGCATTCTGTGCGCTTGCTTGCCTAGAGCATTTGGTCTGTGCTTAAGGAGGAGTCCTAGTGATAAAAGAGAGGTTGCAGTCAGGTGAGGGAGGGGTTGGGTATACATTACCTTAAATATATCACATGCTTCCCTACTTGTGGTGTTGTCAAGGCAGCAAAGCTAATGAAGTGTTTCTGCCTGAAGCTTTTCTGGGGAATGATCAAAATGCTATTGCACAGGCTGCTTGCCAGGTGGAATTCACATGCAGAAACCTGCAGCCCTCCTGTGTTATGGTGCTAGCTGCAATCTGGAGGTGTTCCTGATGTGTACAAAGTCCAACAATTCTAGATCTTGTCAAGCAGTCACCTAAGTGGTGACACCTTAATGGGTCAGTTAATTTTCTGAATTATTTCTGCTTCTGTCAGTCTTCTAGACTGGCACATTTATATATTCCTCTTATTGCACTTGGCAAGAAATGCCAAATCTTAATGTCTTCAGGAGGAGTGACTTCAGGAGAAGACTGCTAAACAGCAATCATTGGTAGTGTAGTGAGGCTGCTGCCAGTGACTGCTTCTACATCTGAAGATCAGTCTTTCTTGCATTCCCAGTTTGACCCTCTTTTCTTGGGTGAACCTCAACTGCTCAGCTTAGCCCAGACTACCTCTCTGCTATCAAGAAGGGCCATTATATCTCTGCTTCTTCTGCTTGCTCTTTTTTAACTGTCATTCATGTGAAGACAGCTCTTAAAAGAGGTTAGCCAACCTGTTTGCTACCAGAAAGCAGATCTCCATAGGGCTTTACAAATAGAAATACTTAAGCTATCAGCAACATATCTGCTTTAAAACTTGTTAATAATATTGTCTTAATTACCATGTTTTGTTTGACTGATTCTGCTTTGAAAGCAAGTGACTCAAGAATGAGCCTGAGCCACTCCAAAAGTGATTGGTTACTCCCTTCCTCTGTAATGTAAAATTAGACTTTTTGACCAGATAACAAAGCTTCACAAGAAATATCCAACCTGCTGCCCAAAGGGGCAAGGTCCATCTCTACAGATTTGTAGATTCTGAACTGTAACAGCAGTTTTCAACTTATTAGTCCCTGTTCCCTGAACTTCACTTGCTGGCTGAACTATAGCTTTCCATAGCTCATGAGCCATAGCTCATGCTCTCCCCACACACTGCTAAAATGAAATTATATAAAGTAATAGATCATCTGTGTGTAAAATTCTTGATATTACAAAACTTTGCTGAAGCAAATGGCAAGTTTGAAAGTGGGACAGATAAATCCAGTGCAGCTCAGATGGCACCCTTTCTATGAATAACCTACTAATTGCTTTTTGTTTATTAACAGAGATTGAGATAAATATGTTGGATGAGCAGCTGATCAAGTTTCTGGCCTTGCAGAGAATACATCAGCTCTTTCCTTCCAAAGCTCAGTCTATAGCAAGCAGTGTCACTTCCCATCAGCAGTCTCCTATGGGAAACCACATTGAAGGTAAGAGCAGCCTTAGAATAGTTGATTTATGTTGAGCCATAACTTTTTGGCGCTACCTTGCCTTTTCATTCAAGGAGATCTTTCCTCTTTTGGTATCTGGCAGATGCCACCTTTTCCATTTCTTTCCTTTCATCCCTCTCCTGGATATCCATTGGTCTGAAATTCCTTCAGATCCCTCTACGTAATTTTGTACAAACTATGACAATGAAAACACCTTCAATAAAGTGTCAATGGACCTTCTGATTTTTCTGCTAGTAATCTTTAGTGAAGTTGTATATTGTTCATCTTACAACTAGCAAGAAAGGAGAAGGCTCAGCTGCCTTTTTTTTACCCGCCTTTGAAATGGGCAAGAAATGTGTAAAATCCTGCTTTCTTTCTGGAGAAGCTGCCTGTGGGACAAATACATGAACAGGAGAAACGTGGGCACAGAATATACGCTTCAGTATGAAGTTGTCTTTGCCCACTCAGAATAACGTCACTGTGAAGCTGAAGCACTAAATGCAACCAAAATAGTGGAAAACAGCTTGCGCTTCTGTTGGGAATCTCCAGGGATGTCAGTTCAGCATGGGTTTTGTTTGTTATGGTCACTGGTATTGGCATCACTAACACCCACAGTTGCACTGGGAATGTGTCGTCTTGTTCTTCTGAATACAGTTGGTAAGTTTAATCTGCTTTCAGGTGCTAACTGGAAAGCTTTGTTGTGGGAGCAGTTGTTTGTTCCCCATCTGCTAGGCCTAAGGGTAAATATTCAAGATAACATCTTTGTAAGCCAGCTAGTATCAGTAACCTTCTGAAACTGTGCTTGTCTGTTCACATGCTCGCTTGCTGCTATAGCATTGCAGCATTCCCTAAATACTTTGTCAGTCCTCTGTTAAATACTGCTGTAGGTCACAGCACCAGGCTGTGATACGAGCTGCTTTCCTGTGCTGCTCCCAGCCAGTCAACTTCTGGAAATTCTTCAGCAGTCTGCCTCCCAAAAGGCAGGTTGATGCTGTCTTAATCCATTGACCCATTTGGATGGGAATGGATGCATCCAGCTGACTGCTTAGCATTGATGACAAAATCCTAGATCTAAAACTTCTAGGAAGCTCCTTTAAATCAGCAAAAACAAACAGCTGAAAGGACTTGTGCAGGGCAGCTGTGTGGAAATGGGAACCTGCACTTTTCAGCTGTGTTGAGTGCTGCATGCATGTCCAGTAATGCTGCTTAATCTGGCCCTGTTCTTGACATCACTGACTCTGCAAACAAACTCTCATAATCCTCATGTTCTTTGATTTCACACTCTTGGTGTAAAACTGTCATGCAGGTGTGACACTAGGAGAGGCCTAAACTGTGTGGATAAAAGGAGCTTATCTCCAAAAGACAGCTACTCAAATCCTGGCCAGGCCTGTATGGTCCAGAATTTGGTATCTGTTCCATGCAAGATGATTTTCTGCCCAGTTAACGCAGGCATTTGAGAATGTGTGACTTGAACTCAGCTGGCAGAGGGCTGCTTTAGAGACCCAATCCTGGACCAGCCATTGTTGAATTTTGCTATGAGGAGTAACCTTAGAGAAAAGGAGTCCGCTCAGTAAATCGTCCTCTCCTGAGAATTAGGTTAATCCCTGCAAAAGGCCTGTTCAGCCTGTGCATTTTTTCCTGCAGTTTACCTAGAAGTTAAATTACAGCTGTTAAGTTAGTGACATTGACCAGCACCAAGCCTTATTTTTCTTTTTTCTTTCTTTTTTTTTTTTCTTTTTTTTTTTTTTTTTTTGAAGTGGCACTTTAACAGCAAGATTCAACTCTTTGATTCCCAAAAGAGGAAGAGATTAAAAAAGCTTGCAATAGGAAAATTTTGTTCTCCTCAGTTTGGCTCTGTTGCTCACACTCAGTGTTGAGGTTCCCCTGATGGTGTGGTTTGTGTGGGTTACTAGTAAGAACACTTTTTCCTGATGCCTGGTAAAAAATAATAATCCACAAATATTCCTAGAGGGTTGCAGTCTGGAGTTAAGGCCAAAACTGACTGCATCCTCCTTAGGACCTGTGCTTTCTGGAGAGTCCAGTACTGGGGACATTTGAGTCAAGCGGCTTTATAGCTGATAACATTGTTCAAGTGCTTTCTCTTTATCTTGCAGTGCAAAGAAAGGAAGTGCAAGCCCGGGCGGTGTTCTATCCTCTGATGGGCTTAGGGGGTGCAGTTAATATGTGCTATCGAACCCTCTACATTGGGACAGGTGAGTAGCTTTTTTCTGCCCTGATCTTTCAGAATCAGGGTGGTTCTCACTGTGTATTTGTCAAGTGGGTGTTGAAGAAAACAGACACATTCTGGCTGCTTGTACTGGAATTCTTCACTACCAAGAAATGTGGAAATTCCCTGTCTGCTGTGATATTCCTCAAGCCTTTGATGTAACCTGGCTGATATCAAAGTTAACAACACAGCTTTCCTAGAGATTGTCTGACAGAATGGCGAAGAGAAGAGTGAAGGTTTGCTTATGGGTTTCATTTCTTTCTGCTCAGATTCCTCTAGCACTCTAGAAAGCTCAGTAATTCTGAAATACTCTTCAGCCTTCCTGCTTAATGTAGCAGCTAGCCTTCCCTTCCCCCACTGCAACTTTGCTTAGTGGCTTATCACAGCATTATTCATGCAGTCCTGGGAGCATGGACAAAGGCAGTTGCTCCCCTGTTGTTCTGCTAATTGAAGTTTAATTCTGTCTGTTGCTTTCTGCTGCCTGACATTTCTTTTTCTGTGATGCTTTTTTCTTTTTTTTTTCCCCTCTTTTTTTAAACAATCTAAGTCTGTTTTTATATTTCCACTGACAGGAGCTGATATGGATGTGTGCCTTACAAGCTATGGTCACTGTAACTATGTGTCCGGCAAACATGCCTGCATATTCTATGATGAGGTGAGTGCCTGAGTCTTTATTTGGCATGCATGGCAGTGGGAGCTGGAGATGCAGGCAGCAGGTTGTCTTTGTGTGGTGCTCCTTTGTGGGCTACAAAGTAAGAGCTGGGATTTTGAATGGTTTCGCTCAAATAAAGGCTGTGTCAGCATTTTCTGTCAAACCCTTTTCTGAAGCACAGAGCTCTGCCAGCATGATTTCTCTGAGCTAACTGCTGGTGGACAAAGGCTGACCACAAGTAAGCACTGTCACTACTGGCATCTGGGGAAAGAAGAAGGCGTAGAAATGGTGAAATATGATTTGATCCAACTGCATTGTTAATTGAAGGTGAACTTTTACATGCCTGAATAGAATCTCAGCTGGAACAAAATAGGGAATTGCTTCAAGTCTCTTGCTTTCAGGTGTGATCATGGTACAAATCGTTTCTGCCCATCTGCAATACTCTATATAACTAAAAATTTGTTAGCCTCCAGGCATAGGCAGAGACCTACAGTTGCCTCCTAGTAACAGTCCACAATTAGGTTTGTTCTTGAAGTAAGACAAGCAGGTCTACCAAAAATAGTGCCCTTGGAGAGATGTCACTTAGCAATCTTGAAGCAAGATACAATTTTTGGTATCGCTGTTCATCAGCTAGCTGCTGAGCAGGATTCAGATTAACACATAGACCCTCATGCTTTAGCCATTGCTGCTATACACTCAGTAATGCTCACACGGGATCTATATCTTGCATCTGAGCTGAAGCATCTCATCAAACTGGTTGATCCTGAGGCAGGACCTAGACACTGAACTTCCATACACAGGGAAGTTTACTATGGTTGTGCTTGCCCTCAACAGAGAGGAGAATGGTCTCTGCTTTTGGCTGTTGGCTCTTGTTTGGCCTTGGTCTCTGGTTGCTCTAGCTTGCTCAAGTAAAATTTACTCCCTTGTGCATGACTACTTTCTGTAACTAGATTAGACTGCTGTAGTCTCTTGAGGACAAGTTCTTCAGCCCTCAAATAATTCCTGAGAGCTAACCTGAAATCTCCATTCAGGCAATATCCTCTGCAAAGCTCAGCTGAGCGTTACACTGCTTGCGTAATGCTGTATGTCACAGCAATGTATCCTGGCATTCCAGGGGCCCACAGAAGGCCCATAAATCCAAGACTCTCTCAGGTGGTTGCTGCAGTATACTGGCATCGCTCTTGCCCTCTTATGTCTGTTTTCCAAAGTACGCCTTTTTCCTTTTAGGCACAGTACAAAGGTTGAGTGTATCTAGTTTGGTCTATTAACATGGTGTACTTGCTTTGTGAAAATTGACTTAAACCTCTGTTTCCATAAGATCTGTTGGTCCAAGTGTAATAGGTAAAGTCCCCTTCTCTCAAAAGCTACTTTGGCCCTTTTTCCACATCTGGAAGCATTCTGGGAAGCAGCTCTTGCTGGAAAGCCAGTCGTTTTGAGGGCATGAGACATGTACGGGGTTCAGTTGCTGGTCTCTGGAGCTGGAGGGATATTTTAACTACTCTCATTTAAACATAAGTGTTTAAAAAGTGACTAGCAGTGGTGGCAGGAGAGAGGAGTTCTGTTTCAGGGCTCCAAAGCGGAATATGGGGAATATGCCTTTCTGATTTGATGCCTTGATTCTCTTCCTCTTCCCTTTTTTTCAGAATACAAAACATTATGAGCTGTTAAACTACAGTGAGCATGGGACGACTGTGGACAATGTTCTGTATTCATGTGACTTCTCGGAGAAGATGACACCCACTCCTCCCAGCAGTATTGTTGCCAAAGTGCAGAGTGTGATAAGTGAGTGCTGAGACAATGCCAGGCCCAACTAACATCACAGGAAGCTCTTAGAGGGGGGTAGGAGTGGGTGTAAATCAACTCCTAGTTGGTGCTGCTTGTTTTGCAGTGGTTGGTGTACCTCTTGCAGAAGGGGGAGAGTCTCTCCACAGGCCTCAGCCAGACTGCTGGTTACACAAGACTTTCTCTGCTGGCCTGGCAAGTGCCTCAGAGTGTTCAGCTGTTAACCCTGCTCTTGCCCCTTGTGCTAAAGTTAACCAAGTTCCGAGTCTCTTCCTGACATCAGCTCTGGCAAGTGGCAGGTTTTTGAACTGGAGTGAAGGGTTTTCTATGGCTCGCTGTGTGCATGTCATGCCCTTCCAGACGCTGAGTAAGTGATCTGGGCTGTGCTACGAGCATCCCATGACCCACATGACTTACTCCAAGTTCTACACCTGATAATCTTCCTCTTTTCTGGCTGCCAGAATAGGTGTGTAAATGTTTCTTTTCTGCCTCCCTGCCACTGTGTGCTGACTCCTGTTTGTCTTGTATCAAGCAGCTGCTAGCTGCAGATGACCGAAAAGCCTCATGGCTAGAGGATGCTATTCCTGGGCCACCTCAACAGCAGCCCCTGTCGATTAAAAGAAACTGCCATTCTCTGGTCTGACTGGCCTGCTTGAATCTGATGGGTTTTTTTTCTTTTCCAGAACGACACAAAAGCAGAAAACAGGAAGAGGAGCCGCATGAAGAAGCAGCTGTGATGAATTCCCAGGCACAAGGGCAGCATCGGAAACCCTGCAATTGCAAAGCCAGCAGCTCTAGCTTAATAGGGGGCAGTGGGGCTGGCTGGGAGGGGACAGCCCTGCTCCACCATGGCAGTTATATCAAATTGGGCTGCCTGCAATTTGTTTTCAGCATTACTGAATTTGCGACCAAACAGCCCAAGGGGGACACTGCCTTAGTACAAGATATGGACTTGGAGGAGAAGCTTTCTCTGAAACCCCACCAGGTGCCCGTGCTGCGGTCCAACTCTGTTCCCTAGGAACTTTAGGAAGAGAGCTTTGGAGTAAGGAAACGCCGTGAGACTCTTGCAATGCAAAAATGTACAAACCAAGGTGGGATTTTCTATGTCGGCCCAGAGACTGTTCACACGCCGTTTGCATGAAATGAAGAACGTTTAACTTTTTTTAATTTTCTTTTTTGCTCAAGTTTTAGGGGCATTTGCACATATATTTGTACTATACATTTCATTTTAAAAGGAAAACTGCAGCGAGAGCAGGATGTGTCAGAGCGAGGGGTGACCACTGTCTGACTCAAGGACTCTCTCTGACAGATAGTTCCCATGCAGTTGTAAAATAATCAGAAACTTGTTCTATTTTGTGCCAGTGACAATAGTTTTATATTAAAAGAGAAATACAGTTTTCATACAGCAAATCTATACAATATCATTGTTTTATTTAATGTAAAGAAGCGCTCTTCTTCCCACAGTTATTTTTTCCCATCCCTCCCTGCTATGGTTGCACTACAAGTAGCTACTGTGTATTATGGGCAGTGAGAAATGAGTTCTTTTCCTGGTGTCCATCCTATTTTTATTTCAAATAAGGAAAAGTGTTGGATTCTGTGTAAATACATCAGTGATGGCATTTTCAATGTTTTAAAGCTGTGTACAGTGCTACATGTGGTATGACGTTCCTCAAATTGTCTATTGTAGCAGATCGTTTGTCGTAACCTGTCTGTCTCTTTTGTTTATATGCCACCTCCCCGCAGCAGAACAGCTAGTTCCACTGTACATAGTAATTGTAACGTTTTAGACTTTACAAAAACTTTCCTGTATTCTGTATATAAAAAAAAAAATACTTCACATTCTGTTTTCTGATTGTCTGTCTTAACTCTGTGACCCCAACCACAGATCTGCTAGAGAGTATCTGACCGCAAAGGAGGGGCCCAGCAGCCGTGGAAAGGGGCTTTTAGGCGGTGCCTGAAGGCAGCCGTGGGCTGCAGGAGGCTGCAGCACGGGGCGCAGCTGGTGCCGGGGGCGGGAGTGGAGCTTCTCGGTGCGCAAGGGGGCGAAGGCAGGGCGGCCGTCACCCTTGGGGTGTGCGCAGCTGCGTGCATGTGTATGGCACTGAGGGGCCTGCAGCTGGCAGGAGGGAGGAGGCTGCACCTCTCCCCTTGACGTGCCTGCTCTAGAGCCGAGTTCTGCTCTGTTTTTACTGTCTTCCAGTCCCCGCTCTGCTCCGGCCCCGCTTCCCCCTTTCGCAGGAGGACGGAGGGCTCTGCTCGCGGTTGCAGTGGCCTTTCGCCTGCACTGATGAACTCTTGGACTCCTCCGGCGCCGGGGAGGCAGCGCGGCCCTGCGCGCTCGCCCTTCCGCCTTCCCGGCAGCGGCCCGGGGCGGACCTCTCCGGCGGGGGCGGCGCGCGGGACGGGCTGGGGACGGTGGCATGATGTGCTCGGTGCTGCTGGGCGCCGCGCTGCTGCTGGGGCTCTATGCTCTGCTCTACCGCAGGCTGCGCCGTGCCGCGCCGCCCGGCGCCCACCCGCCGCTGCACGGCCGCACTGCCATCGTCACCGGTGAGCGCGGCGTCTGACCCGGCCCGGCCCGGCCTGGCCTGGCCCGGCCTCACTCGCTCTCGTCTCCGCTCCGCAGGGGGAAGCGGCGGAATCGGCGCAGCCACGGCACGGGAGCTGGCGCGGCGCGGCGCCCGCGTCATCCTGGCGTCCCGCAGCGCCGCACGGGGGGAGGCTGCCGCCCACCGCATCCGCACGGTGAGTGCTGCCGGCACCGCGCTTTCTGGGGGGAGGCAACAACCCAGGGCCGCCCCGGCACCATGCCACCCCCTGCACGGTGCATTCCTGGCACGGTGCACCCCCAGTATGATGCACCCCCTGCACGGTATATTCCTGGCACGGTGCACCCCCAGTATGATGCACCCCCTGCATGGTGCACCCACTGCACAGTGCATTCCTAGCACGGTGCACCCCCAGCATGGTGCACCCCCTACATGGTGCACCCACTGCACGGTGCACCCCCAGCACGGTGCGTCCCTGCCCCGGGTGGATCAGCTCCCCCCGTCCCCAGTGCCGGCACGGTGCACCCCCGCGCCGGGCCAGATCAGCCCCCCAGCCCTGCCCCAGGCCCCGTGCTGTGCCCGCAGGAGACGGGGAACGCGGAGGTGCGGTTCATGCAGCTGGACCTGGCCAGCCTGCGCTCGGTGCGGGCCTTCGCCAGCGCCTTCCTGCGGGAGGAGCCTCGTCTCCACCTGCTCATCAACAACGCGGGTGAGCACCCCGCGGGCGCCGGCGCGTGCCCCTGCGGGTGCCCGGCCTGCCCGGCCCCATGCTGCGGAGCCCCCGGGCGAGCCGAGCTTTGTGCCCGCAGGGGTGAGCGCCGGGGGCCAGACAGAGGACGGCTACGGCCTCACCTTCCAGGTGAACCACCTGGGCCACTTCCTCCTGACGCAGCTGCTGCTGGAGCGGCTGCAGCGCAGCGCGCCCAGCCGCGTCGTCATCGTGGCGTCCCGCGCCCACTGCTCGGGGCGCCTCGACCCTGCCGCCCTGGGCAGGCCGGGCCGCGGGGTGCTGAACACCTTCCAGGCCTATTGCGACAGCAAGCTGGCCAACGTGCTGCACGCCCGGGAGCTGGCCACCCGCCTGCAGGGCACCGAGGTGAAGTGCTACGCCGTGCACCCAGGTACGGCCCCACGCTGCCCGTGCCGGCTCCATCCCGCAGCCGGGTGTGTCGGGAGGGGACACGTGGGCTGGGCATCCCTTTGCACGGGGCCTCCCTTTGCACAGTGCGTCCCTTTGCACGGGGCCTCCCTTTGCGCAGTGTGTCCCTTTGCACGGTGCATCCCTTTGCACAGTGCATCCCTTTGCACGGGGCCTCCCTTTGCACGGGGCCTCCCTTTGCACGGGGCCTCCCTTTGCGCAGTGCAGCACGCACAGCAAAGCCAAGCGGTGCCCGCGCTGCCGCGAGGCCAGCCCAGGCGCCCGGCCGCAGGCAGCGCTCACGAGGGAAGACCCCAGCAAGGCTGGATGCGCAAAGGCTGTGCACGCACGGCGTGTCCCCCCGCCGGCAACGCCAGCCGAGCCGCACGCCGCCCTCCCGCCGCGCTCCTGCCTCCAGCCGCCCCACAGAAGCAGCTTTCGCTTCGGAGCGGGGAGCGGGCTGCGACCCGGTGCTGCCCTCGCCCCAGGCTTCGTCAACACGGAGCTGTTCCGCCACATGCCGCTCTGGCTGAAGCCGCTCTTCGCGCCGCTCGCCTGGCTCTTCTTCCGCACGGCCGCCGAGGGCGCCGAGACGCCGCTGTACTGCGCCACGCAGGAGGGCCTGGAGCGCTTCAGCGGGCGCTACTTCGCCGACTGCCGCCCGCAGGAGCCGTGGCCGCGGGCCCGCGACGACGGCCTGGCGCGGGCGCTGTGGGAGGCCAGCGAGCGGCTGGTGGGGCTGGCCCCGCGCCGGCCGGCCGCCCCCGCCACCGCCCGCGGGCAATAAACGCCGCCGCCGGAGGACGGAGGGAGGCTCCTTCGGGGCGCCGGGCGGGAAGGGGCCGGGCTCGCGCCGCGGCGCAGGGCGCCGGGCCTCGCACACGCGTGCCCGCCCTGCCGCCCGTTTGCACGCGGGGCGATGTGGGGCGATGTGGGGCGCACCCCCCCCCCCCCCGAGCCAGCGGCCGCGCTCTGCCTTGCGCGCACGGGCCCGGGCTGAGCTGCGGATGGCCGCGCCGGGCACGCGCGCGCGCCATGTTGTCGTGTGCGCGCGCGCGCGCGCGGAGGCACGCGGCACCCAACATGGCGGCGGTGCTGGAGGTCCGCCCCCCCCCTCCCCCCCCGGCCTCCACCAACCTCCCCCCGGCCCCGCCCCCGGGGTGTGGCGCGGCGCGGCGCGGCGCTGACCTGCCCAAGATGGCTGCGGGCCGCGGGGGGTTGTGGGAGCGGGCGGCGGCTGCGCGGTGCGGCCCGGCCTGGTGCGGCAGGTACGGGCCGGGGGGGGGGGGGGCTGTCGTGGGGGGCCCTGAGGGAACCGGGGCGGGGGGCTGTCGTGGGGGGCCCTGAGGGAGGTGGAGGGGGGTGTCGGGGGGGGGGGGGCTGTCGTGGAAGGCAGGTATGGGTCGAGGGGGGCTGTCGTGGGGGGCCCTGAGGGAGGTGGGGGGGGCTGTCGTTGGGGGGGGTCTGTCGTGGGGGGCCCTGGGGGAGCTGGAGGAGGGCTGTCGTGGGGGGCCCTGAGGGAGCCGGGGGTCCCTGCCACGGGGAGGGGCCTCCCTGGAGGGGAGTGGGAGGCCTCTGCTGGGGGGGGGCTGGGAGTGGAGGGGTTCCTGCCATGTCTAGGGTGGCCCTGGGAGGGGGGTGTGTGTGTGTATGGTGGGGGGGTCCTGGGGCGTTCAGGGTTTGGGGAGACCCTGGGAGCTCGTGTGTATCTTGGGGGGTCTGCTCCAGAGGACCCTGCCATCTTGTGAGGGGCTCTGGGGTGTTTCAGGGGGAGGCCTCACCTTGGGGAGGGCACTGGGGGGGATCCCTGTGAAGGGGGACTCCTGGGGAATTGAGGGGGTCTCTGTCTTGGGGGTTCTTGGGATGCTGTTGGGAGGGGGGTCCAGCTGTGACTGGACCCTGGGGTGCTGGTGAGTGTCCTTGCCAAGGGGCTGTGGGGGGCCTGGGGCAGTGGAGAGGTCCCTGGGCGCTGGGATGGGTCCCTGCTGCCTGGGGAGCAGTGGGCAGGCTCTCCGTGCTACTGGCACGTCCGCGGTGTGGCGGGGGATAGTAAGTGACAGCATCAGCAAGGCAGCTGGCTCTGGGCTGTTGCCAAGAGTCTTCAAATTTGGATTGCCAAGACACCATCGTGACAGGTTGGCTTTCCTGGCAGCTCACGGGGAAGGGGAGCCTCGTGCGAGCATCGCTCTTGGGCAGCTGAGAGCAGGGCACGCAGGTCTGTAGCTGGGGTATGGGGTACCCTTCTCTCTGGCAAGGCTGATGGAGGAGGCAATACTCTAGTTACCTGAAGAGGAGGGCACTGGCCTTCCCCCATTGTACCTTGAAATCTCTCTCTCTCAATTTCTCTCTCCTCTTTGCCCTTTTACATGCAGCTGTTGTTACTAATCAGCTGCAACTCCTGGTCCACTCATTCTAGTGCTGTGTGATAGTGGGGCAAAATGATAACCCAGTTAGATAGAGGTGCCCTCAATCATGTTACATCCTTTCTGTCAACCCTGTTTTTGTAACAAGGGCTGTAATGCTCAAACCTAAGCTTACCTGGGAAAAAAATGTGTGCATGTCAAGGATATGTTATGGTTACAGCTCTACTGTGCACAGGAAACTCTGTTGTCCTGTTTGGGAAGCAATTAGACTGCCCTGGGCTTGGAATCTCCAGCAGGCAGAGGTACTTGCTTCTAGCTGGTCTTTTATTGGTTCATCTTTCTTGGATGACAGACCTGTTATGAGAATTACTGAGGAGATGTCAGAAGCAGGCTGCAGTTTTGGAAACAAATACGCCTGTTGTGGTGGTTGTTTCTGAGGAGTTGCAAACCACACGCACCAGCTGTCTGGAGCAGCAATATTTCTTGCAGCTTTTCTGGTCTTCTCTGAGCAGCTGTTGCACGTCACTAGTTCCCAGCTGTGAAGGCTGCACGCGCAGCCTGGCCAGCCAGCAGATCGAGGGCTGGTACTATACTTCCATGTGAGAAACTCCCCTTCATAATTAGTGGACCTTCATAAAAATGTCGCGTACAGCAGGAGGAATTAAGCAGGCTCCGGGTGTCCCAGGATGGCTATTCATTTTTAAAAGATTGGTTTAACCTCTATTCAATTTTGAAGTTTATAAAGCATGGCTTACAGGATGAGCCAATAGGAATCTGTGGCATCTGCGTATAGTTCCAACAGTACGTTTTCCTGCAGCTGGGAAGCTGTGAGCCTTGGACGCTCCCTGACATACAGCTGGGTTCTGGGAAGGGAATGCAAATCACACTAGGCTCTGCGAGTCAGAACTGCAGTCAGTGCTGCCACCAGGCATGGCCTTCCTCTGCTGCCACCAACATGATCTGCAAATGCTTGCTGAGAGCACCAGCTCTGGCTTTGGGGCAGCGAGAGAGGCCCTAGGAGCTTCTGTGCCCTCCAGCAACCCTCTGACTCCTCAGCACTCATATGCTGAGTGAATGCCAGGGCATTAGTAAGGTGGGTGTAACTCCAAGCAATTATAATTGTTGGAACTTGAGCAGTCAGGGAAGAGCAGAGACAATCTTGTGAGCCAGCATTTATATGCAAGATATTAAGTCAATTGTGTGTGCGTCTGGGGGGAAGACTAAACCAATATCGTATGTTACTAAAAGCACACGTTTGACTACCACGATGAATTGTCAAACTATTGTTACTTGAAACACTTCACTTTGCAGGAAGGCAAGAAACTAACTGAAAAGTTTCCTTTATTAAAGATTTAGCCTTTGCCTATTGAAGGAAGTTTAGTTATGTATCTTCCCTTGGCATGTGCTTTCTTCTGAAGAGTGATGTTCGTTCTTTTCATTTTTTTGTGAGACGTTTTAGTTCCTCTAGTACTCGAAGAGCAGTTGACTTGTGCCTTGGGAACTTCTGTATATGCTGGGCAGGTGTATGATGCTGATATTGGGTTATGCCGTGGCTGAATGCAGCTTCTGCAGCTCAAAGTCAGCCTGCTAGTTTTGAAATACAATGCTGTAATATTTCCACATAGTCTAATAACAAACAGATCTAATTTGTAATGGCCATTTCCGTCTTGCAGTTCTCAGAAATAGTGTTGCCTGACATTCCATAGTTAGGAGACTTGCTGATGAGGGCTGTGGCTGTGGCTGCCAGCAAAGACCCAGCTGCTGGATGAACCTTGGCAATTCAGAACTGAGGACTCAAACATTTGGAGATCAGTTAATAATATGAAAGAAGAAAAAGGAACTAAGAGCTATTAGTAATTTTTTTTTTTTTGCATGAACAGTTCTTGCTGTGCCCCAGCAGTTAAAGGTAGTTAGCTCTTCGAGAGCTACTATAAGCACTCTCATCCTGTTTTTGCATCTATCTCTTACTCCTGCAAGAGAAGCAGACCATGGTTTTGAGCCTGAGCATGACTTTGTTCTATTTTATGGTACTTTATTTCTTAAAAGTTTTGAAAACCTGACATAAAAGCTTCTTGAAGCTCTGCTGACCACTTTAGTTGCACAGGAGGCCTACAGTCCACAGTGTGAGGAGGACCTGATTTCTCAGATACCACAAAATGGGTACAAAACTGACTGGAAAACCATTGCAGGGAACTTAACAGTGGTTCCCTGTTCACCTGAAAGGATTTATCAAGTAAGTTCTTTGTTTTGGCTTGGATAATGGAACCAAGAATGTGCTTATTAATTTTGCAGATGATATTGGGCTGGGAATGGATTCGAGAGCTTTGAAGAACAGGATTAGAATCAAAGTGAACTTGAAAAATTGATCAAATGGTTTGAAAAAAATACGGTGCAGTTCAGTGAGGAGAGAGAGACAACTATACTTAGGTAAGAACAACCAATTACATGAAACCAGAGTGGGAGGAGATGGTTTGAGCCATATTTTGCAGAAAAGGAGTTGGGTAACAGCTGACACACTGACCTAGAGTTGGTAGTGGTAAGCTGTTGTAGTATTGGCTGACATCAGCTGAGGGTACGCTCACAGGAATGTGATGAGTTGGTTTGTGCTCTGCAGAGCTGGGCTAAAGCTTTCCATAGCACCCTGGCCCCCTGAGGAGAGCCCGCTGAGCAGCAAGAGCTGTCAGAGATCTAGCACTCAAGACTATGGTGGAAGGCTGCTGGCATCAGGGTTGTCTCGTTCAGCAGTTCACTTCCAGCTGCGGGTTTGAGGTACTCCACTGCTCTCACAGGGAAAACCAATTAGAAGACTTCTGATGCCAGCGATTGATCGTTGTCTGCCAGGTGTAACTGAATGTTCTGGGAGAGTAAGATTCTTTACTTGTGGCTAACCAAAAATCTTTAACTGTGATTGCTATACTGCTTATAGCTGCGTTGCTTAGTGATTGCTGTCCAGAGTGCAGCATCACAACTTGTCTTTAGGCCATAGCCTGAAGAGATAGCTGTTAAAGAGCTATTCACCAATTACACAAAGGCAACTTACGCAGCAGTTCTGTCCAGCCTCCTTCTCGGGAGGCAATTCTTTCTTCAGCTTTTTGCAGTTGATGGAACTCAAGGTTTGCCTTGTCAAATGCTTGTTAAATCTCCAAGACTTATGAGTTACTCATCAGAGAGCAGAGCAGGAGAAAGAGGTGGACAGAATAGCCTGGGGGTTTTCCTTTAAGTTTCCAGGAGGAATTTCAAGGTAGCATCTCCATGGCTTTGTCATGCAACTTTCTTGTGATTGCAGTCTCCTCTGGGTTTCTTTTTACAAGATGAGGCAAGCCAAATGTGTGGTTTTTAAGCTCGCTCTGACACATTGATACACGCAGTATAAAATGAGTCATCTTTGGCTTAGATTGCATCCAAAATGAGCTTACCAGCATAGCTCCTTTCACTTGCTGTAGTGTCTGTGTGAGTTTTACAGATTCTGCTCAGAATCCTGCATCTGTTTAATTTTCATCAACCTGATTTCATTTCTGCTTGTGGACACAGTCTAATTTATATTCATATTAATACCTAAGAACCAGACACTGATTTTGGTCTAGACTTTGGCTTTATTAGGTGAGTTTCTTTATGTATTCCTGTGCCTTTTTTCTCTCCTTCCTGTTATGTCTCTTTCAGTAATTGCTTTCAATTATCAATTTGTTCCATGTCTTTCTGTCCTCAATTGTTAGCATTACATGACATTTTCCAGCACAGGGCCATTTGTGTAATGAACCCAATCTGTTTATTTTCAACTTCAGCAATGGGTCCTCCCGGAGGAGGAGATTCCAGGACCAGATAGCCCTGAACTGAGATGTGAAGATGGAAGCCCCTTCTGTGCAAGTGAAGGGAGCAGTGCCTGCTCTGTTCCTGAGTTCAGCCTACAACAATTTTTGGAATATTGTAGCAGCCTGTTTACAATTATCTGCTTTTTCTGAGCACTCAGCCGCCGTTTTCAGGCAGAATACAAGGTCACTGCCTCAAGTTACCTTAGTAGAGCAAACAACATGCAGTTTGTTCACAAACTTAAATTGTCCTGCAGGTCTCGTCTTTGATGCTTTGAGCACTGTGTCCCTGTGACTGTTGGGGCTTGCATTCTTCTATGTATGCTGTCTGCTAGGGCAGCAGTTTTCTGAATCTGCTGGAGAACTCCATTTATCTAGAAACTCTCAAATGGTTAATCTAATTTTATAAGAAACAGACAATGTGTTTTTCCTGGCTCTGGGAATTCTTACTTTAACATGGGACCCCTTCATTTGGGAGCAGGCCAAGCTGGATGGCAGCTTCCCGGCTATGAATCTTCCATTTGTAGTGTGTCTGACTGTATTACACTGCACCGGAAGAGGCGCGGTGAATGTTTATGGAAGTGATAGCCAAGTAGCTGTGAGATCCAGACTTCTAGAACAGTGGGCGTATTATAGCTTAAAAAGGCAATTTCTCTGCCAAATCTCATTGTGCAAGAGGGTTTATTCTTCAGCCATGCAAAGATTTCACTTTGTTCGTTCTTTTTTCACTGGATCTCTAAGACTTGGGAAGGAGACTGCAAAACTGCAGTGGAAAATTAGTATTTAGCTCATCTGACTTGCGTTACCACGACAGAGCTCTGCTGTGCTCAGATGTCCAGCTTGCATGAAAACAACCAGCTGGCATTGCCTTCCTGTTTAGTGCTTCCAGACTGACCTGGGGAAGACATGTATTAGAGCTTTCCCTGTTTGTTTTGTTTTGTTTTTTAATGTTTTGAACACTTTACTAAGCTACATGATATGCCACAAGTTGCACAGTGTGGAAATGTAATGCAGTGCTGGGGAGCAAGCCTGGGCTCACTTTTTATGTGATACTAAGAAAGGTATTTCCTTGCATTGCCTGCAGAAGAAAAAAAATTATGTCAAGAGGCACATTCTTTTCTTGTAACAGAGGTGGTTTTAGGGCACCGAGTCTTCTCAGAACGCTATTATGAAACAATTACCAGAGGTACAGTTGAAAATTTAGACTGCATATATCCTGTGAAACATAATACCTTTCCGTTTGAAGCTGCTTTTTCCTGACTGCCAGGGAACAACCCCCTTCCTGTTCTTGGAAAACAAGGGCCTGGCTAAAAGGCTGAGCTAACTGGACTCATGTCCACCAAGAAATGTTAAATGACATTATAGTTAATATATTACCAGGTACTGTGTCAATGGCTTCTGTAACTCTTTGCCTGTCTAACTGCAGTAGTATTCCAGCTGAAGGAGGAGGTTAGCAAGAAGCTGTCTTGGAGACAACAGGAGAATGCTCTATGCCGTGGAGCACAAGAGATCTGAAAAAGCGTGTAATTCAGTTTTCCATTTGTGTTTGCTTCCTGCTGAAATAGCAGGGTTAATAATTGTAGATGAGCCTGATCTCGCAGTGTATGAACGGCGTTGCTTGGAAGCCAGCGAAGCAGACGGGAACTTTCGCTGAAGGTGGCCAAATGCGTGAGTATGGTGGGGAGGTGACTGAATGAATGTTCTCTGTGTTGTAAGGGGTCTTGTGTGGCTGTTCTCTGCTAATGTTACAGTTCTGTCTTCTCTGCACCCGCTGGCTGTCCTGTCTGCCATCCCACAAGTGTGGAGCTCCCACAACATTGCTATCACTGTTGTACTTGCATGTATGTTCTTCTACACTGGCTCTATGTTGCCTCCTTATACTGAAAGTCTCACAGGGCCAAATCTGTCTGCTCTGGTACAGTGCTTGGCTTGCTGAGGGCCTCAGGCACTGTTGTAATAAATGTGATAAATGTAATAAATAGCAGAATAGGGAGAGCCTGTTGCCTTAATCTGATTGAGAAACTGGAGCTCAGAGCCCTGGTCAGAGCTGGGGAGCTGCAGAGCTCCCTCCGTGCTAGGAGTGGAAACTTGGGACTAGGAGTTCTGGAGACTACCTAAGCTCTACATGCGGTCAGCTCTGTGATGGACCATTGAAGCCTCAGGTATAGTATTTATGAGCCAGAAATAGGTATTTTCACAGGAGCTCAAGGATTCTCCCCTCCAGCACTGACCTGCTGGCTTTTTGGTGGGCCTAAGGATTGGTAGATACAGTGATATCGTCCTTCCAGTGAGTGACTGGTGAGGCAAAGGAAATGGGTTTCCTATATGGCATTCCAGGACAGAGCTGGTATATCATGGCTTAAGGTACTGAAGCATGTACTTGGAACAAATCTGGTTGCTAAAAAGTGCTTAAACTGCTTAACAAAACTAAAATAAAACCCTGATTTGAAAGACAATAGCGTTCTACGTGTTGTCATTTGTCATATTGAATTATAACAGTTTCCTATTTTATAAAGTATTTACAAAATAAAAAAGCTTTTGGAAAAATTGCCCTGTGGAGAGAGGCCTGTGGAAGTGAGGAGAGCATTGAGGGATGCATGTGAGAGCAACACTGGGGCTGGCTTCCCTAGCAGCTCGCGTGGTGCCGTGTCTGCTGAAAGGGAGTCCCCGGGCTATGGCCAGAAGTTCTCTGTTGCTGCCTCCCCTGGGCCATGGCAAGACGATCTCATCTCTCAGGTGTGGATGTTGAAAAGAGTTTTCAGTGTTTGTAAGGTACTGCAGCTTTTGTGACGCAGCCTTTGGGGTGCGTTAGTGTCACTTGAGAAGATGCAGTGCTGGGGTTAGCACAGTGGGGGCAATGTGGGGCTGTCAGCTTATGTTTAGGGATATGGGACTGGCCAGTAGCTGTAAAACCACGCGTGAGCATCAGCCCAGCGCAGTGCCTTTGGCTGTAGCCAGCCCCTGGTCCCTCAAAGGCTGCCTTGTGTACAGCGCTGTAAGCAGTGGGAAGGAGCAACGTCAGCGCCGTGTTGTGCCTTGAGGTGTGCTGAATGCGGGCTCGCTCACAGCTGCTGCCTCCTCTCTGCTGCGCGTGGTGGCACAGAGGATGTCCAGGGTGCTGCAGCAGATACTCCTGCCATTTCAGACTTACCTGACAGTAAGCAGTGAGGGTCAAAATAAGACCCAGGGAACTTCTGGGTCCTGGGGTAGACACAGACTGTGGTGGTGATCTGTGCTGTGTAGTTGCATGAGGGACCCCTAGATAACAGGGCATAATTTAAAAGAGGGGAAAAAAAAATCTGTGCTTTCAGCTGAAGCACTTTTCAAATGGCCTTTTTGTCCACACCTTCTCGAACACAAGGCAGTCAGATTGGTTTTGATTTTAGTTTGTTTTTCAGTTGCCTTAAAATCAACCAAGCTGAAAGAGGCAAAGTCTAGCTTGTCGGCGCGTTTCTTCCTGTGCTGGCGCGGTGAGTGTTGGGAACGTGAAAGCTTCGCTGGCTGGAACAGCAGCGTAGGGACTCGGAGGTGCTGTGTGCCGGGACCCACTGGGCTTGTTCATCCGTGAGCTCAGAGGATGAGCTGTGTTCTGCTTAGTATTGCCAAAACCCTCACCCAAATAACAGAGAGGAAGGAAGGGCCCAGCTTTCTCTCTCGCTGTGCAGAACTTGCATTTGAGCTAGACAAGCTTCATTCTCGGGTTTTTGTGAGGCATCTCGTGGAGTGTTGGGAGACCTCCTGAGCTGGGACAGAGGGTCTCTGCTCCTCCTCCTCTTGGTGCATGCGGGACCTTGTCCCGCCGTTTGCAAAAGGAAGATACAGATGTATTCAGGAAGCTGGCTTATTAAGTTAAGCAAAGGGTGAGTCCAGGGCAAAGAGCTGCCTGCCAGGGATGAGCTGTCATGGGAGAGATGACTCTGCGTTGTCTGGCAAACCGGGCCTTGACAGAGCTGCTAGCGTCCAAATAAATCTTTAAAATCTGTCCCTGTGCAGTTCATGCCATGGGATATGGAGCTTAATTCCCCTTTTGAGAATGGAAGCTTCCCAAATACCATAAGCAGGGCTACAAACGGTGCCTCTGAATTAGCGTGAGCAGTGAGACAGACTTCCTCCTCCAAAATCAGGACATCGCTTCTGGAACTGCCAGGGCGGAAAGCAAGAGAGACGGCAGCAATTTGTGTCGCTGTCCGTGGCATTCTGCCAGGTAGCACTAACCTGGGGACAAAAGGGACACTTAGAGCTGGCAGGGTGCTGGGCTGTTATCCCACTGTGACCTTGAGGATGGGGGGGGGGGAATCCTGTCCCTATTCAAGGGACAGAAATAAAAGCAATGAGAGGCAGCGCGTTTGGACGTGCCTCTGGGGGAGCCAAGTGGCGTTATTCGGCTTCTCAGGGCAGCGCTTGGAAGCACCTTCCCTCCTCGATGCCGTAGCCTGTCGGTGCGTAGCCAAGCCTCTGGTGTTCTGAGTTTTTTGGCCATACTTAAAGGTTGTCACAGAAGCATCCAGATTATTACAAAAAGATTTTTTTTTCGTGTGAGAACTATTCCATCAGAAAATTCCAGCTGATGTTAAGATTCCAGGTGGGATATGTGGTTCACGGGTTCATGGGTGGTGACTTACAGGATTCAGTGTGGAGAGGAGACCCTGGCCTATTTGGCCTTACTAACACAGCAGCTAGATGCTGTGAAGTCCCCGCAGTGACGAGGGAGGCTGGTCCGACCCGGCACTAGGGAGTCCTAGGAGCTGGTGGGGGGGGGACATGTGGTTTCAGCAAGAAAACACCGAAACCTGGGGGTCCCGGCTGTCCTTTGTGTCGAGTGTTTTACTGTCTGGAACCTGCTCGGTGTTTTTGCTGTCCCACCCTTCCCCCTCTCTGCTCAGACTGACTTTGGAGGCTACGACCATCCTCTGTCACTGTGAGAATATCGAGACGCCGGAGGGGGTCCCGCTGCGCGTAGCGGGTGCGCAGGCAGTAAGCTGCCAGTTTTCTAACCTTGCCTCACCTTCGCTGCCTTCTGCTGCCAGCAGCAGCAGGATAACATAAAAACCTAATGGCTTCCTGATGGGACAGTTAAAATCTCAATACCCTGCTCTCATTCGCCTTCTCCGGCGCTTGCCCTGGGGCACGCTTAGCAGTTTGTAGGTAAGGTCACGGCAGATGCGTACTTGGGCATTCCCAGTCCTGCGGTGTCATGCGGCTCCTTCTGATCCTGCTGCAGATGTTTGCTCCAGCTACAACCCTTTCCTCCACGCGCGCCTGGCAGAGAGCAGGAGGGCACCTGGTTACGTGTGGAGCCAGGAAGAGGCCGGGCTGCTTCTGCACGGGGATCTGGGGAAGGCGGAAAGGCAGGTTTTGTGCCATTTCAAAAGCAAAAGTGTAGGGAAATTGGAGCCGTACCTGGCTGTCCGGTTTTGGATGTGGGTTTCCCCTGAGCCCTTCTTCCGCATGGAGGCAATGCCCTTGCTGGATGTTACCACGTTTAAAAGTACAGCGCAGCGATCTTAGATGAGTTGTAACACACTGGACTAGTGTTTGCCAGCACTGTGCGCGGTTATGAAGCAGTGTAACAGTAATTACCAAACTTCCCCCCGATTTCTCGTTTAGAAAGCAAGACAGTACGGAGTTTCAATTCAGAGCGGAGATGAGCTCTTCACAAGACTAAAACCCCGCACGAGCTGATTGCAGCTGTGAGCACACATGGCACAAGGTGTCTGTGCGTCTCCTGGACGCTGGGATCTGCTAGATCAGCTCCCCGTTTGCGTGCTGGCTGCATTAGGACTGTGGCCAGGGCAATAACAGACTTGCGTGGAGACGTTGCAGCACCTCTAGCCGATCCTGGCGCCGCTTCCTCGGCGCCCGCAGCAGCCCTGCGCGGCCGGTTTGTGGTTCAGAAGTTCGACCCGGTGTTTGCCGACACGGGCTCTCTGCCCTGCGGCCTCCTGTCCAGATTCGCAGCGCCCGCCCGGCTTGCTGCAGTGGACTCGCTGGCCAGGCTCCGTCCCCAGTGGCCACCAGGCTCAAGCGGATTTGGCTGTGGCAGGTGGATCTCCTGTTTTACCAAACCACAACCCACAAGTTTCCTGGCCTGATCAAAGTATCTCAGGCCCACCTAGGTCTGTGTGAAAGCTCTTGAGCTTCTGGAGTTGCAGAGTAGCTGTGTATGGTCTGTGTGTGTAATTTAGGGTTTATATTCAACCAGGAGCACTTTCTGGATTGCTGCGTGTGGCAGAACAGCCTGGACCCGTTGGTGGATGATCCAGCCCCGTGCGGATGTTTGCGGGAGCACATGGGTCCGTGTAGCAGCACCAGCGTGGGAACCGCGTTCTCGGCTCCTCCTGGTTCCACCAGGGACATTTAATATAACTGCTGGAAACTTCTTCAGCTGCACCGTGACTCCCCTGCTCAGGCAGGAGCCACACGGCTCTGATCTCTGCAGGGTCCGAGGGTATTTCCTGACTGGTGGCCAGTGAATCTTTGGATGCTGGTGATGAAAGGTGTTGGCATGGTGCAAACCAGCATCACTTTCAAAATTTCATTTTCTTTTATCTATTTACCTGTTAACGTGTTCACATAACCTCAGTGGGCTTTGCATGGTTGGCAAAACGCACACAACCACGCGTCCCTCGCACAGGCTTCACGAATCTGTAAGCTTTCTCTCCTGTATTTCAGCAAAGGCTGAAATGCAGAGGCAGTCCTGTACAGCCAGCGTTCCCTTTTTGTCCTAGTTTTGAGACATCTTTCCACTCCCTGCAGCGAGGTACAGGCTGGCGGACTCTGCAGATTGTAGCTCAGGGCAAGGGCCTGGAACCAGTTGATTCAGAGTTTGCAAATAGATGGATCGTCAGGTGCCAGGGTTTAAAAATGCAACTCCTAATTCATCTGGTCTGCTTTCTTTTCTCCCTTTTATTTATTTATTTTTTATGTTCAGACAGGGTTGCAATAAAAATATGGTGCTGTCATCTGGATCAAGAGTTAATTTTAAAGACTTTAAAAGGTTTAGAATTGTGAGATTTGAGGGATTACCATGTTGAAAGTAGACTCAGGGCAGTTGGGTTGGGGATTTCTGTGGCAGAATTTTCCTAATTTTGCAGAATCTCAGAGGAAGCACTTGTGAGGTGCAGAAACACAAACAAACTTTTATTAGGGAAACATGTTTTTGAAATTTTGCTGTAATATAAGTGCTTCACATGCACAAAGATGCTCTTCTTTTAAAGGAAGATTTAACGAGTGCTCTCCCGAACCGTCCTTGCATCAGCTGGATGCTGGGGTGCTGCCTCGGGCCACGCAGGCCTTTGTGTCCTTCTGGACCGGTTTTCTCAGCCTCGGAGCTAACGGGGCTGCGTCTCCGCTCGCCCCTTGCTGTGCGGGCAGCTGGCTGGAGCCGGGTGCAGCAGTATCGCCCCTCCGGACGGGACTGCTGTATTACGGGCGCTGCGGTTTCGTGCCAGGTGAACTCTCTCGCGCTCTGACTCGGGTGACGCCTGAAGAAGCGTCAGTGCCAGCCGGACAGTGCCAAAACCGGACAGCAGTGCCCTACCTCAGCCCCCGGGAGCACCGCGAGCGCGTGTTGCTCAGCCGCGTTCTGCTCCGGGCAGCCTTCGCTTTGCACGGTAGCATCCGTACGGAGCCGGCAGCCAGGCCCGCTCGGGTGCGGGCGCTCCGACAGCGCTGCTCACGCACGGGGCCGAGCTGCTCCGTGCTCCTTGGGTGCTTCAGGGACTCCCTTAACCCATGTCCGTGCCCTGACCGTCCTCCGCGGAGCTCCCGAGGCCGGGGACTGTTTAGAGAGGGGGGATTACTGGCAGATGCACACAATAAATGTTACTGTTGAGTCTATTCAGATTTGACATTTGGGGGGGGGACCCAAAAAATCATCCCCGCTCCTGCCTGAGCGGCAGGCGAAGCTGCCGGAGGGCTCAGTCCCGCGCACGTCGCGGTCGCAGCTCTTCCGTCTCCCCCTTGTGTAGAAAGCGCAAACTGCTGCCCGGGGTGCAGGGAGCTGCGGCGAGCCCCCCCGGGGCCGCTCGGGGGGCGGGGGGGGCGGTCCGGCCCGCGGAGCGAAGGTGGGGAACGGCCTCGGCCCGGGGGGAGGGGGGTCCGCCCCGGGTAGCGCCACGGCAGCTGAGCCCCGGCTGCGGTCGCCCGCGCAGCCCCGCGAGCAGCTCCGCTCCCTCCCCGGGGGGGGCGGTTCCCCTCGTCCGGCCGTCCCGCTCCGGGGGTCGCGCAGCGGGACCGGCCGGGGCGGGCCGGCGGGCTCCGAACCCGCGGAGCCGGGGCCGCCGGGGCCCTCGGAAGGTCCCGGGGCGCGGACGGCGCCGGGCCCGCGGGCGGCAGCGGGGCCCCACGGAGCCGGGCTCGGCGGCGGCGTGCGCGGGGGCCTGGCGGGCCCCCCGAGGGGGCGGGCACGGGGCGGCCGCGGAGAGGCAGCCCCGGCAGCGCCGGTTTGGTCGCCAAGGCTGGGGAGGGATCCTGCGGAGCTCGTCCCCAGCCGGGACCCCCCGCCCCGGGGCACCGTGTCCCCCCCCCCCCCCCCGGGGGTGGGGAGCCGCGGCCGGCGGAGGGCAGAGCCTTATCGGCCGGGGCGCGGATGTGGGGCGGCCGGGCGGGCCGGGCGGGCCCGCGGCGCGGCGCCCCCGCGATAACGCCCGGGGGGGCGGACGGGGAGGGGGGCGGGGGCTCTGCCCCGCCGCGTGCCCGGGGATGGGGACGGGCCGGGGGGGGGGTCGGGGACGCGGGCAGGGCGCAGGGCCCCCGGCCCCGCAGCGGCGTGCCGCTGCCGATAGCCCGGGCGGAGGCGGCTCGGCCGCCCCCCCCTTTGCCCCGGCCCTTATCTGCCGCCAGACGCGCTGCCCCGGAGCAGCGCAGCTCTCGCGCCGGCCCGGCCCGGCCTGGGGACCACCGGGGCCCCACGCGCCCCGGCCCGAGTGGGGATGGCCCCAGGGAGCTCACCCTGGGGCGGCATCAATGGCCCCAGGGTGGCACCGATGGCCCCATGAGGCTCACCCCAGAGTGGCACTGATGGGCCCAGGATGGCACCAGTGGCCCTACGGGGCTCATCCTGGGTTACACTGGTGCTGCCTGGCACCAACGGCTTTGTGGGGCTTGCTCTGGGGTGATGGCCCCTTGGGACTTTCCCTGGGGTGGCACTGATGGCCCCATGGGGCTCATTCTGGAGTGGCACCAAAGGCTCTGTGGGGCTTGCCCCAGGGTAACACCAATG
The DNA here is from genome assembly GCF_028389875.1 of Rhea pennata. Lineage (NCBI taxonomy): Eukaryota > Metazoa > Chordata > Aves > Rheiformes > Rheidae > Rhea > Rhea pennata. The sequence goes on from NC_084682.1 coordinate 5,545,760, forward strand.
ACCCCAAGAGTGGCACCAGTGGCCCCATGGGACTCAACCCAGAGTGGCACTAATGGCCCCAGAATGGCACCAATGGCCCCATGGGGTTTACCTCGAGGTGGCACTGATGGCCCTGGGGCAGCACCAATGGCCCCAGGGTGGCAGGGTTCGGGGAAGCTTTGCCTGTCTCCCTGCTCTGGGTGTTGGGCTGATGGTGTCGCAGCTCAGGAAGGGCCACAGGCCCTCTGGGGCACTTTTGGGACACGACAAGGGGCTAAAGACCAGAGGGGATGGTCCTTGCAGACCCCAAGTCCTGGTGTCCCCGTGGCCATGGACATGTTGGCACTGGGGGCTGACCCTCTGCTACCTCTTGCCAGGGTCTGGCAGGGCTGGGGACAGTGTGGGTGACGCTGTCCCTATCTCCCAGAGGTGACAGCAGGTCGGAGGGTGCCCGCGTGCTAGGACAGGGACCCGATAGCCAGGCTCTGCTGCTTATCAGGGCCCCGCGCGGGTGGTGCTGCCGGGGGCTTATCATGGCCCCACAGGCATCTTCCAGGAACGTGAGCGTGTCCCTGCCCAGCTGGCGCAAACAACCCGGCACCAGGACACCGCGTTTGGAGTGGGGCACGGCCCCGTGGGGACACGCAGGCCTGCGGGTGTGTGGGGCTGGGGACACACAGGCCAGGGGACATGTATGGCCAGGGTCATGCACAGCCAGGTGACACAACCCTTTAGGGACATGCGTGACCAGGGGACCCACATGGCCAGGGTCATGCACAGCCGGGTGACAAAGTCCTCTGGGGACATGCATGACCAGGGGACCCACATTACCACGGTCATGCACAGCCAGGTGACATAGCCCTCTGGGGACATGCATGACCAGGGGACACATATGGCCAGGTCACCCACAGCCAGGTGACAGGGTCTTCTGGGGGCATGCATTACTAAGGGACACATATGGCCAGTGTCATGCACAGCCAGGTGACATGGTCCTCTGGGGACATGCATGACCTGGGGACACGTCCTTTGGGGACACACACTGAGGCATGCATCTATCCAGGGGAAATATCCCTCTGGGGTGGCGTGTGCAGGCTGGGGATACGTGCTCCCAGGGGACACATCCCTCCAGGCTCAGACACCACCAGGAGACACAACCCTCCAGGGGCCGCGCTGTCAGGGGACATGTCGCTCGGGGAAGTGTATATGGCCGGGGGACATGGCACTTGGGGGGGCACGCACTCGGGGAGGCACTGCCAGGGCACGAGCTCGCCCATGCAGGGGGTTGCAGCCCCTTTGGTGCGCATCACCGGACCCCCCCCCGCACCCACATGTCCCCACCATTGCCCTGGCCCCATGGGGCTGCCACTGTGCCATGTCCGTGGCCTGCTTATGTCCTGCACGTGGGCACCAGTTTACAATGGGCAGCTCCCAGTCTGGGGTCCCCCAGCCTGCACCCAGTGTGGCGGTGACCACAGGAGCCGGGGCAGAGCTGCACGCCTTGCCCCAGCGGGGTGGCAGCCACCAATGTCCCCAACAATGGTGGCAGGGCTGGTGCCACGTCCTGCAGGCAGAGCTGCTGGGGAGGGGGCACAGGCCCGGCCGAGACCCCCGGGGCACCAGGACCCGTGCCCGTGCCAGGCAGGGCAGTGAGGACCCACAGGGGCTGCAGCGGGACGGGCGCTCGCCCTTGGGGCACAGCTGCCCCCTGGGCACGAAGGGGTTACGGGGCCGCTCCAGCTGTGCCGGCCAGATGTGCGATATGCAGATGAGGCGGCGCAGGTTTTATAAGGCTGCTGCGGGGTCCGCCGAGGCAGCTGGGGGCTCGGCCCAGCGCCGCCCTGCCAGGTAGGTGCCCCTAGGGTGCTGGGACCCCCGCTGCTCCCCCCACCGGGGTGCCCTGACCCTCGCCGGCCGAGCACTGGCTGCGCTGCCTGTCTAACGGTGCTGTGCTCCCCGTGCAGGCGCTGTGCTCCGAGCGGCGGGATGCTGCCCGCCCCGCGGCCCCGGGCGGGATATCATCATATACTGTAAGTTCACTATGAGACACTACAGTATAGATGATGTACTCCCCTGGGCTGCACCCCCCCCCCCCCGCCACACCGAGGGACACCCACAGCCTCGAGGGGCTGCGCCGAGGGACGCCGAGGGGCTGCGACGTGGGGCACGGAGGGGTTGGGACATGGGGTGGCAAGGGGCTGGGGTGCGGGGCACTGAGGGGCTGCAGTACGGGGCATGGAGCAGCTGGGACGTGGGGCACCGAGGGGTTGGGATGTTGGGCACTGAGGGGCTGCAGTATGGGGCATGGAGCAGCTGGGACGTGGGGCACCGAGGGGTTGGGATGTTGGGCACTGAGGGGCTGCAGTATGGGGCATGGCGGGGCTGGGACGTGGGGCACCGAGGGGTCGGGATGTGGGATGTGGCAGGGTTGGGACATGGAGCCCCATGGGGCTGGGCCATGGCGCACCCAGAGCCCAGGATATGGGGCAGCGAGGCGTTGGGCCGTGGGGCAGGGATGGAGAGGCAGGTGGTCCAGAGGCCGGGGGGCAGCGAGGTGCGGGGGCTGTGGGCCATGGGGCCAGGAGGGCCAGCGGGCTCTGTGGGGCTGCCCCGGCCGGGGGCACCCCAGGGCCAGGCGTCGAGCAGCTCCGGGCGCAGCTGGGACCGCGGCCGGCGGGGAAACCGTTACCATTACTGAGTTTAGTAATGGTGACGGTTCTGCCGCTGGCCGGCGCGCGGCGAGGGACCCGCGGCGAGGGACCCGCGGCCAGGGACCCACAGCGAGGGGCTCGTGGCGAGGGGCCCGCGGCGAGTGGCTGGCACCCCTGGGCGCGGGGCACCGACGTGCCAATAAAGGCAGTTACAGCACAGCGTCTGCGGCTCTCCTTCCGCAGTGGGGGGCCCCCGGGTGCAGGCAGGGTGCGGGGTGGGACGTGCTGCTGGGCACCCCGGGGGGCACGGGGCAGGGGCTGGGGGCCTGGGAAGTGTCCGTGCATTGCAGGGGGGCAGCTGGGGCACAGGCGGACACTGGCTTGCACTGGGATGTATTGCGGGGGGGCACTGGGATGACTGAGGGGCATTGCGGGGGGGCGCGGGGGTGTTCTGCAGAGCAGACTGGGCATACTGGGCAGAGTACAGCAGGGGCCACCAGGCTTTATAGCGGGGCTCTGGTTGCGCAGCTCGGTGTAGTGGGGTGCACAGGGCGGTACAGTGGGGTGCACAGGGTGGTACAGGAGGGCGTGCACAGGGCGCTACAGCGGGGTCTGCAGGTGGTACAGTGGGGTGCATGTGGTGGTACAGCAGGGTGTAGCAGGTGGTACAGGAGGGGGTGTGCAGAGTGGTACAGTGGAGTGCCTGTCGCCATACGTCAGCGGGCAGGGAGCGGTACAGCAGGGTGCACAGGGTGGTATAGTGAGGTGCACAGAGCGGTGCAGCAGGGTGGACAGCGGGAGAGGGTGCATGGACCCGTGCAGCGGGGGACACGGACCAGTGCAACGGGACGCATGGAGCCGCACGGCGGGGTGCGTGGGGCGGTACACAGAGTGGTACAGCAGGGTGCACGGAGCGGTGCACAGGGCGGTACAGCGGGGTGCACGGGGCGGTATAGCAGGGTGCACGGGGCGGTGCAGCGGGGTGCACGGAGCGGTGCAGCGGGGTGCACGGAGCGGTGCACAGGGCGGTACAGCGGGGTGCACGGGGCGGTATAGCAGGGTGCACGGGGCGCTGCAGCGGGGTGCACGGGGCGGTGCCCGGGGCGGTGCAGCGCGGTCCGCCCGAGGCGCGCGGCAGGGCCGGCAGAGGGCGCTCGCTCGCTCGCTCGCCCCGCCCCGCCCCGCCCCGCCCCGCCCCGCCCCGCCCCGCCCTGGCTGCAAGGTCCGCCCGGCTTCCGCTTCCTCCCCACAACCCCAGGCGGCGCGGAGCGGCGCGCTGCTCCGCCCGCCACCTCTCTATGTTCTCCCCCGTTTGCACCCAATCAGGGCGGCCGTTGCGTGCGCTCCCGCCGTGCCCCGCGGCGGGGCAACATGGCGGCGCCCGTCGCCATGGTGGCGGGGACGGCGCGGGGCTTGTGCCAGGCCGTGAGAGCGGCGGCGGCGGGGCGGCCCCTGCCGGTGGGCGCAGGTGGGGCCGCCGGGAACCGCGGCCGGGGGCGAGGCCTTGCTCCGAGGGTGGCCGGGCCCGGTGGCGGGGCCGCCCCGGGGGCGGGGGGCGCCGCCGCGGCGCTGGGGGCCGCTGGCGGCCCGTTGTGGGGGCGGTTTCGGCGCAAACAGCGGGGTTTGCAGCTCCGGTCGCTGCTGTTTTCCAGGCCGGTGTGCCGGTCTCCTGTGCAGGGGCCCCCCGAGTGCCGCTGTGCTCCCCACCCGCGGGAGCAGCTCCGCGCTAGGCCGCATCCTGGGCATCCCCGCGGAGAAGCCGGCCAGCGCCCTGGGCCAGCACCCGCCTCCCGTGGCCGTCAGCAAAGGTGAGCAGTGCGCGGTGCTGGCCGGGCACCGCCGCCGCCCCCCGGGATGGGCTCGTCCGGCGCGTGTCCGACGGCTGCCTGAGCGCTCGTGAGCGACGTGCACCCGTAGGACGGCAGGCAGCGCGACATGCGGAGAGCTGCTTAGCCCACTGACTCCTGTTTGGAGCGATACTGTGCATAGGGATTTATCCATTTTTAAACTTCTGCTTTGCCCTGGCAGAGGAGCAAGAGCACCTGGTGCAGTGCCAACCTGACCAGCCCAGTAACCCCAAGGTTTTAAAAGTTGCCATCATTGGTGCACCAAATGCTGGGAAGTCCACGCTCTCTAACCAGCTCTTGGGCAGAAAGGTAAAGCTGGGCTATAGCAAGAAATACAGGCTGCTAACTGATTTTGTTTTTCATATATCCTGAGTTGAAAACATTTAATTTTTTCCTAGGTTTTTCCAGTGTCTAAGAAAGTGCACACAACCCGATGCAAAGCCCGAGGTGTTGTCACGTGTGAAGACACGCAGCTGGTGAGCTTCCAGATAGGCCAAAGTGAGGCTTCACTCAGGGCAGCGAGGAGTGTTAGTCAGATAGTGCTGGGTTTTATTATTTATATCCCGTGGTGGTTTTTCCACAGATACAAGTTTTATCTTTGCCACCAGCCACAGACAAACTTATGTGTTTTTTCTTTTTCTAGATCATTCTGGATACACCTGGTCTCACCAGTCCCTTGAAAGCCAAAAGGTATTACTGCTGTTATGAGGGCAACTGTCAGTGAAAGTTTTATAAGAACAAAATGATTTCTCCTGTAGGAGTTTTTTTAAAAAAGAGTAACGGACACATATGTTTTTAGTCTTATTATTGTATATGAATTTTGATCATCATTGCTATTTCAGTAGCACATACAGTCCCTTGGGCCCTATTCTGTTCCATACTGCATGTGTGTATGTAATCTGGCATCTCGTAGGCTGCAGGGTAGCTTTGCATGAGTTGGGATGATAGAAAATATGTTTTTCCTCCTTTTAACGTGAAGGAAGACAGCTGAGATCCAATGTGGGTCTAGCTTACTAATTTGCATTTCTCTTTCAGACATAAGCTAAATGAATCCATGCTGAATGACCCATGGGAGAGCATGAAACATGCAGATATAGGTGGGCACTTAACTTCCTTTAGGTTAAGGGAAACATTAACCTGCTCTAAAATCTTACAGCCCTGTAACTGTGGTATCTGGATGCTTACTAGGCACTAAGGGCAGACCTGGGAGTGTGAACCAAGGCAGAGGAGGGAAGCACCTAGAAAAGATTTCCAGATGTTTAGCTGGGGAAAAGAATGTGAATTTCCTGATGCTAAGGAGAGGCCATTTGGGCTAACAGCTTGGGCTAGGATGTTGCATATTAGCGCACATGATCTTTTTAAGACAATAAGTGTAAACTGCATTTTATTGTCTTGCTGACTGAAACTCCCTTTCCATCCTTATGCTTCTGCTGTAGAAGAGAGAGAAGTGTAAAATCAGAAGAGAAGAATTTGGCTGCGGATTTTGGGGAAACTGAAAGCTAACATTTTAGAAGTTGAAGGTTCATTATTTTTTCCTCACTGTTTTCTGGCAGTTCTGGTTTTGGTGGACGTATCAGATCACTGGACGCGAAACTGTCTGAGCCAAGAGGTGCTGAAGTGTCTCTTTCAGTTTCCCCAGATTCCCAGTATCCTGGTTCTGAACAAGGTAAATTAACATTGCTATTTTTTTCTTTTTCTTTCTTTCTTTCCCCCCACCCCTTCCTTCTACATGTTCCTTCTGGCATGTTAGGTCAATGTCTTCAAACAGTATTCAGGTTCTGCAGAGATGAATTTTCAGGTCACTGAGAGCAGATGTGTTAAATGAAACTGATTGTTCACCCTCTGCTCCAGAATACTGAAGTGTATGTGTGTATACACATGCAAGCTTGCAAACCCCTGAAGCTGCACGTTGCAAACTAGGGTTTAAATTAACCTGGAAACACTAGCTGCACCACAGCGGAACTGATCAGCAGTTGGTGTTTGAACAAACCATTCTAGAACAACCGACACTGTGATTTGGTAGAAAAATGGTGTCATTCCACCGTAGAAACCTTGCCTTGCAGCTGCCAACTCAGATGGATTCCTCTAGATCCTTAAAATTCAGGGCCCAGCTGCCAACTTTTTTGAGAACAAATTCCTGACACTTCTTTTTCTCATATTAGGTGGATCTGGTAAAGAAGAAGTTCATCCTGCTGGAACTAGTAAATGAGCTAACAGAGGGAGTTGTAAATGGAAAGAAACTGAAAGTGGAATCTGATTTTAAACATAATTCCCGTTCTTCGGCAAAAACTCCTCCTCAGATTGTCCAAGCTTCTCCATCAGAGAATAGGGCCCGTGAGTCTCACTGTTTGCAGAAAACGAATAAAGCCCAAGAAGACTGTAGCTTGGATAGCAGCAGTGATATGGGGTCCAGTGTTGTCACAGAAGAAGTGCAAGGCCCAAAGCCCTGTGGATATAGAGATCTCAAAAATATGAAAGGCTGGCCATGCTTTCAGGAGATCTTCATGCTGGCAGCTCTCAGTGGAGAGGAGGTGGATACACTAAAGGTAACTGCAGTTTTGAACTGTTTCTGCTTTGAAACTGGTGTGCTTTTATGCTTGTGGTACCCCACATGCTACATACTGAGCTTCATGTCCTGTGAGGAAACAGCAGAGCTGCTGTTTTTGTTCTGGGGTGGGCCCACGCCAAGAGTGAGGTATTCTCTGGCAAGGAGGGTTGCGTGTGCATTATAACTTCAGAGTTTCTTATACAGAACGCTCTTATTTGGGGTTCTCCAAACAGCAGCTTATTTTTAATGAGGAAGCCACCCAGTGCATTATTTTTTCAGCTGCCAGTAATGCTGTGAGTTTTCTTCTAACTTGTGTAAACTACTTAAGGGAGGTGTGATCCTGTGGCAAGTTTGAGTTGCTGAAGCTTCCCTTTCTGCATTCCCCACCAAAGTTATTAAACTACTGCTCTGATGTCTGGCTAGTAGCAGTGTCCTCATAGTGAATCACTGCCAGATGAGCATAGAGGTTTGTAGCACCACACAAGAATGCGATGTGACAGCTAATGGGGGTGATGTGCATTTTGTGCTGACAGCGGTACCTTCTGATGCAAGCCAAGCCAGGCCCTTGGGAGTTTCACAGTGGGGTCTTGACCAACCAGTCGCCTCAAGAGATCTGTGACAACATCATCAGGGAGAAGATACTGGAGTACCTGCCACTGGAAGTGCCTTACGGTGTGCATCAGGTGGGAAGCATCTGCAAGCAGGCTTTCCTTCAAGCTGTTGTACTGGGAACATCATAGTACAATCTGAATTATTTTCTTTGGGTTTGTGAAATCTGCCAGACTCTTTAAAAGGCATGTGGGGTGGCTTCTAACCTACATGCCCAGTGGTGTGAGACCCTTCCTGTGTTTTGAGGGAGACTGCAGCTGTCGGCTCAGTTCGGGGAGCTGACTTGAGTCCTTTTCTGCAAAGGAGTGGCATTTGCTGTTCCTGAGATGCTTTACTGAATTGCTGAGTTTGTGCTCGCTGTTGCAGGTAACAGAGGTGTGGGAGGAAGGGCCAAGCGGAGAGCTCCTCATTATGCAGAACCTTGTGGTCCCGAGGAAGTCTCATATGGTGAGTAACATCAGAAGAAAGATGAAGTGCTGAGGAGCATGACAGGAGATTCCTGGATCCAGTGCATGTGCATCCTTGCTATGTTAGACGCACTATCCCTCAGCTGTGGAGTATTGGTGTTGGGAAGAGCCAGGTGCCCAACACAGTCACAGGCTCAGCAGTCCCAGGACTGTACACTGTGAAGTAGGTTCAGGAGACACTGGGGTGTGTTGTAGCCTTAGACACAAGATGAAGCCAGATATCCTCATATGCATTGCATGGTAGAAAACCAGCAGGCTGCTCCATGCTGCCTCACTATATGAGCATGCGGACACCCATGAGGTGAGCAGCTATGTCTCCCAGTCCTGACAGAAGGCATTCCCAATGCCTACCTGCTCGTGCCTGAGGCAGACACATGGTTGCCATGTACTGGTCATCTAACTTGAGTTTCTCTACAAACAATCAAGAGTTTCTGTAAAACTCTTGCACCTTTCTGAAGTGATCGGTTGCCTGTGGTTTGGTCTCGGGACGTCTGACTTTTGTATTCCCTTTAGTTGCTTCTATAGCTGTTTCCCACACCGCCCCCCCAAGTGATTCCTCTCCACAGTTAAGTGATGTAAAGGTAAGTATGATGATGTTCTCTCTGGGTTTTTATACAGAAAATGTTGATTGGAAGAAGAGGTACTGTTATCAGCAGGATTGCTCAGGAGGCTGGCCAGGACCTGATGAACGTTTTCCTGTGCGATATCTGCTTGAAGCTCAGGGTGGAAGTGAAGAGTTGAGCTCTTTGCGTAGTTTTCAACAGCCCTCGAGCTCTCTGGTCATGCGGACAAACTGAAATAAAGTTTTTTGGCTTTCTACGGTACCTTCTTATGAAAGCTAGGGACAGACATCAGAGACACAGCTTTACATGTGGTTCTAGTGCTACATTTATAGAGCTGTCATCCATTTCTTTGGGGCTGGATCCCACATCCTCAGTGTCAAGTGTTTGTGGCTGGATGTTCAGAAGGACCTTACCAACTGTGGAATGAAGATAGAAGGGAGGCAAGAGTGGGGGAAACCTGACTAAGGCCTGCGTCTCCTCCAGAAGTGCAGACTTGGAGATACGTCGGTGCTGTTGGGATGCGCAGTTCTGTGCCCCACGCATCCTATACCACTATTCAATGTTTCCAGTTCTATTAATGTCATGGAATTGCAGCTGTGCATTGTCTTAGGCAAGAGCTTTAAATGCCGTCGTTAGAAGAAAACGACGAGTCAGGTTTGAGGAAAGTAGTCTCTGTGCAGTAAACATTGTGCAGTGGAGTCCTCTGTCCCCTAAAGGGATTGGCGAATATTATGATCCTTTAAATGGGGAGGGTGAGGGTGGGAGAGGAGAGGATGGCATCTCCTGTCTTTCGTGAACAAAGGGTTACAGTGAGGGCACGTTTATTAGCTCTTCTGAAGGCTGGAGAGCTCGGCCAGTGAGAATGGAAACGGAAGAGGCTACCCCAGCCCACGTGATATACTGTCTTCTGCTTTGCTCTCTGCCCTGCAGTCTGAGTTCATGGGTGTGCGAGTATGACAGTGCAGAAAGTCAATATTGCCCAGGTTTGCTTGAGTGGATGAGTTTGCTGGCTAGCAGAAACACTCTAATAACTGGGTGTGACAGAGGGAGCTCTTAAACTCTCAGTATGTGATGCTAAGTCAGTAGTTTCCAGTTCTTGTGTTGGAGCCCTTCCCTTGGGTCTGCACGTACCAGCCCCTTTAAATGACTGCAAGCTGCTACTTTTCATTTTGACCTCTTCTGCATTGTTTGTAAGAAATTTGTTCCTTCTTCTTCCCTGTCATCTTTTCCCCCAATTTTCCAGGCAGCTCACAGTTCCTGGCATGTAGCACTCACCCCAGAGGAATAGGTTTGGTAACGTACTCTTTTTGACAGAGTGGAGTATTAGACCAGCAGAGAAATGGAGTTTGGAACTGTGATATGTTCTTGGTGTGTATGTGAGCGTTTCCCTGGCCACCTGTGAGAGCAGCCAAGAGGTCACAGTGGCTTGCTGGACTTGCAGGCATTAACTGGGGTATATTTATCAGAAAGGGAAGTGGAGCCGGGAATAAGTGTCTTTCTGCCCCCATGCACCTTGTTTTCAGTGCCCACTGGGGGGTCCTGCCTGTCCTGCCTGTACACAAGTCTGGATGTTTCGCTGCTGAATGAATATTCAGGGGGTTCGTCTGAAAATGCCTTTAGCAGTGTCTCCAGGTGCTCACTTCTTCAGAATGGCTTGTTGGTCTTGCAAAACTTGGTCAGAACCTTTTCTTAGCAACAGTCCTACTTTTGGATGATTTATTGCGCTGCTGTCACTACAAAATCATTACTGTTTGTACCAGGGTTGCAGATACAAACGGAGAGGCTGTTACACCTAAAGAGCCTGAAATTGGAATAGCAGTGGGTGCTGCAGCTCGAGGTTATTAGGGTCCTGGGAATGGATAGAGAACGGCACAGTTCAGGGCTTGAACGAGGACTGGAGGCTGAAAAGGCCAGGCTGTAAGGAGGTTTGTGGCGCTTGTGCTGTGACACAGGAGCTGTTGGCACGGAGTCCCATGGCTCTGAGTGATGGAGGCGAGGCAGGTATGGCTCCTGCCACACGTATGTGCCTGGCCCCTGCTTCTCTGTGCCTCTCTGTATGTGCTCTTGGCATTTGGAGGATTGAGTTTGGTGTGTGCACACTGCTGTGCTTAGGCTCGCTTGTGCCTTGGGAGAGCTGTATAGCTTCCTGCCAGCAATGCAGGTAAATCCCCACGTGTTGTTATAAATAAGCATTCCTGAGTGAGGAGGCCTTGGGCTGCTGCCCAGACAGTTAAATGAAGACATCTGGTAGGGTTTTCTGGGAACTCTTCGCTACTGCCTGGATCCCAAACCTTTTTAGGAAATACTGTGCCCATACTGTGCATCTCTCCTGCAAAGACAAGGAGATGCTCCACTAGCACTGGCAAAAGCCTGCTCTGAGCCATTAGAAAGATACTACTGTCAAGAACATAAGATCATCTGAAAGCTACTCTAAGAAGCCTTCAGAGAGGTACATGATAGCCTGACTTGTTTCCCCCAAACAGGAGACACCGTGGCTCCGTGAATGTTTCTATCTGACTTTTGTATTTTGCTTACAATAAAATGAGGTCCCAGCATAAGCAATTGTTTTCATCTTCTTTCTTCTTCTCTGTCAATCAGACCTCACAGCTGCCACCTTCTATCTGTTTTATTCTGGCTAAAACCAGGACATTTTTATGTGTTTTTTTTTTTCCCTTTCTTTCCAGCTGAGCTCAGATCACATTTCCATAGCAGTGGCTTGTTCACAGGTGCTTCTGAAGGTTACACCTTGCAGGGAAGAAAGACAGGTAAGCGTGCTTTGAGGATTCAAAGATGTTTCATCTGGTGCGGCCACAATGCGGAAACCATTTCCTTTGTGGAGCTTTGACACGCAGAGGTCAGTATCAAGCTGCCGCAAAGCGTTTTCCAGGGCTTCTGCCAGGCACAAGAACAAACGGAGACAAGTGCCCGGAGCAGCAACTGGTCCCGAGGAGTCAGGGCGACAGGTTTGCTTGAAATGGAAATGCCCTGCGTGTGAGGATGGGGAACGTCTCTCAACTTCCCAGCTGACTCGGAGAGGGAACACGCTTACAACCTGCTCAGCCCTAAATGTGGGGAAGCAGCTCATTAATGAGGCTTGATAATTAGGTTAATTAGCACATCACAAGCCAATCACATTTAATATGAAAGGCACCACTGGCATTTGTCTGAACTCAGACTCTGGAAACTGCTGTTTTCCTGGGGCTGAGAGGTGTTTTAATTAACTTCGGGAAGACAACGGAAGCGCCGAGGACGTCCGCGAAGACTTTCCCGTCGCGTTGCAGTGAGCGGACGGCCCCGCAGAGCGGTGGTGGTTGAGGGCTGCTGTCCCCAGGGCGAGGAGGAAAGGGGGGCAGGTGCCAGGGAGGGTCGGTCGGGGTGAAGTGCTGCTGCTGGTGGGAGGAGGCCTGGTCCCCGGGCCCGGGGGGCTAGTCCGGGGGGGGGGGGGGGGCGGGAGGGGGGAAATTCCCGCTACTGGTGCGGCTCTGCCTGCCGGCTCCGATCGCGGTGTCCTCGGCTGCCCTCGCCCCGAGCGGAGCCTCGTCGCCCGCGGCGGTGCCCGGCGCTGCCCCTGCCCGGCGCGGCGCCGCCCGCCGCCGCCAGGGGGCGCCGCGGCGCGGCGCGGCGCGCCCCTCCCCGCCCCGCCCGGCGGCGCGCGCCCCTCCCCCTGCCGCCGCCGCGGGCTGCGCGTGCGCGCGGGGCGGCGCGGCGCGGCGGCCGGCGGGGCCGTTGGCGGGCAGCGCGCGTGCGCGGGAGCGGCTGGCGCAGCCACCACGGCGAGAGCGGGCGGCGGCGGCGAGCGGCGGCGGGGCCGGCACGGGCACAGCGGCGGCGGCGCCATGAGGCCCGGGCAGGGGCACCGAGAGTAAGTGCGGGCGGCGGCGCGGCGCGGCTCGGCGCCCCACATTGTCCTTCCCGGCGCGCCGGGGTCCCCTCCCCCCACCCCCAACGGCCGCGGCGCGAGGCCGCTGTCGCGACAGCGCGCCGGCCTGTCGCGACCCTCTCGCGCTGTCGCGACAGCGCCGAGCCGCCTGACGCGCTCCGCGGGGGGCCGGCGCTCCGGAGCGCCTCCCCAGCGGCCGCCTCGCTGCGGGCGGGGGCCCCGGGGGCTCCTGAGGGACAAAAGGTGGCGGCGGCCGCCTGGCCCGGCCAGCCCGGCCCGGTTTGGCCCGGCCTGGGCTGCCGGGAGCCGGGGGGTGGTAGCGCCTGGGGAGCACCGAGAGCCTGAGGTGTTGGTCGTGGGGTGCCGGTGTCCCGGGTGCTTATCCCGGGGTGCGGAGCCGCCCCCCCCCCCCCGCCGCGTGCAGGCCCGGCCGTGGCCGGTCGCGCCCCGTGGCGGAGCTCGCACCGGGAGCTGCTCCGCGCGGGTCGCGCCCGGCCGGCTGCCGCTCCCCGGAGCGTCCCGCCGGCGGCCGGCAGCGCGGCCCGACTCCGCCGGGACCACCGGCCTTCTCGGTGGTGACAGCAGCGGTGAGCTCGGATCGCGGCGGGGGCTGCCTGCGTGGAGGCACGTCCCCGCGGAAGGCTCTCGGCTGTGAAACCTGTCGGTTGTAGAGATTGCGAGGAAAGATACTTCGTCTCGTTGGAGTTGGATGCTGAACGCTTATTCTGGCTTTACGTGATTTGAGTTTTCTCAGCGTAATCTGCTGGATGAGATCTGTCAGAAGGGGAGGGGGAACAAAACCTCTTCTGTCCTCCCCTCTTTCTCCAAGGAATAGTATTTCTGAGTTCTGTGGCTGATGCTTTTGGAGTGTGTTTATCAGGACTGTCAGGTTAATTCTAGCTTTAATTCGGTGTCCTGCTGTTATTTGCAGAAGGGGCCATCTCAGCATGTCCTTTTAATGAGACAATTGAAGAAAGTCCAAGGAAGCTGTTAGCAGAGAGCAAGGATCTTGACTAGGCCCAAGTTACGTACGTCATTTCTGAGCTGAAGATTGAGCTAGTAACTATTGCCGGTCATTTTACTGTAGAAACAGCAGCTGCTGAATTTGATGTCTGAGAATATTTTTATTAGGATATACCTTTGGGAAATTAATTCCAGATCTTTTCAGGAAGAGAGAGGTTAGCTGTCTTTAGAAAGGTCAAGAAATAACATAAGCAGCACGGACACTTTCATGAGGTTTGTTTGTGCACACACAATAGCTAAATCCTTTTGCATACCTGTACGTATAAGCACAGCAAAAAATCCCTCTGGAATCCTAATGCTTTAAATGCTTACTTTTGTGAGAACATTTGGACTGCCTTTCTTTATTCTCAGAAACGTGTGATGAGGATGTTGGAACTGCTGTAATATGTCAGCACTGTGATGGTAAATTCCTTCTCTTGAATGTGGAACAGGAAAGGGAATTATTAACTAACAGTACTGTACAGCAATCTTAACATAGTTTATGCCTGGATAGAAATGTGCAAATCCTTCATGTAATCTTTTCCAAGGGTTGCTTGAAGAAAGTGTCTTTTTCTTACCACAAATGTGATTTGCAGAAGCTTTTGTTAATCAGTTTCTCGTAATTCTCATTTCCTGCCAACAAAATTTGAAGCATCTTAACAGGGAAAACATGAACATTAAATACGAAAGTGTGAAGAAAAACACTCATAATGCAGAGACTTATTTGTCCGTTTTCAGTCCACTCAGTAAGCTAACTACTTACATACTTTTGGTTATGCAGCATATGATCTTCCAGAATAGCCCCTTTGTGGGCTTACGATGCATATTTTATTCTCCTGTTGGTATTGTCTCTAACTCCTGGGTACATGTTTTAAGATAAATTGTAAATACAGTCTTGATTACAGTTTTGGCATCGACAAGTTCAGTAATAATTTATTGCACTCACTTCTTGTGATGCTACTATGTTTCTTTATCACAATTGAAGTCTCAAAGTTTATTTGAAAAACTTTCTACAACAATACTTTCACCCTTTTATTATAAAATGAATTTATATGTTTTCTTAATAGCTACAAGAGAGCACCCGCTTTCAGTAAGTAAGGTTAGGTTCCTGAGTGATGTCACTGAGTGATGTTCTACTACAGCGTCTGTGATGATTGAATAAATTTTACTAGACCTACTGGGCTTCATGGTTTTTATATATGGTGTATAAAAGTCGTGTCTGATTTAGTTACTGATTGACAAAATTCTGTGCTACGTAGGCAATTGGGGAATATGGTTATAATAGTTCCTTCTTCCTTTCGATACATATGGTTTTGATCAGGCTTTTTCTCCCTGAATAATTTGCACTTGCTAGAGTCCAGAGCTTGTCATTTCAGGTGTGCAGGAAGCAGCAGAAGGGTACTGCATGAATTTCATGAAAAATAAACTTATGAAGAAGCCTCTGGGGGGAAAAAAATCATGGACTAAATTCAGTGGAGATTAATTCTTTCTGTCTTAAAAAAGAAGTGAAAATCATATTTGAGAGTCCAGATTACAGGATCATGTCACAGTGGACTGATCCTCACGTGATGCTCCTTGAACTGATGAAATAGGAAGGGCTCATACTGAATGAGGTCTGGAGAAAAAACCCAGCCACAACAGAAGGAAAGCAGTGGAGAATCAACTGTTCTGTAATTTTCAGTAGATGAAGATATGGATGAAAGCAATGAAGAGTCAAGACAAAAAGAGAGTAAGGCTTGCAATAAATACAGGTTCTACAGTTTTCAGGGGAAAAAAGTCTCCATAAAAGAAAGGCTGTTTACATTGTAACTAATGCTTGCACTGTGTGGTTTTATATAATTGCTGAAGTAAAGAAATCAGAGAATTGACCCCTTTGGGGGGATTAGTAGGTATGGTCACCTAGAGTTAGAATATTAGCTGATGAATAGGTTTCTAATATACGAGTATTACTTCAAATATTTTCAATATTCTCAACTATTTTAAGAAGCTGTATTGAGCTCAAGTCCAACCAGCCTGAGTGTCTAGAGAGAAAGGGTGCATATTATTGGAACAAGAATTAAGCAAAAATAGATAAATTTGACAGAGTGGATGACACGGGAAAGATGATTGCTGAAAGATGCTGGCACGTTCTCAGTGCCTTCATGTTTGGCATATATTTTATTTGTTATGTTACATGGCTTTTGAAGTGTAAAAAAAAAACCCTCATTTTCTACTGAGATAAAAGAAAAAGCAGGTGCATAAATTCTCATAAGAATCTCTTCTGCTTATTATTGATGTTAAATAGCAACCTTGCTTATGATACCACCTCCGTTATTTTGTGAATTTCTTAATTGAATAAATAATGTACCATTTAATAAGATCATATTTTTGATTCCCCTTTCACTTTGTATTGCAAAGAGTTTCACAATTTTTCTGCTTTAGCGCAGCCTGAATTGCTGTTTTTGTTAACAGCATTAAAAGTACCAGAGACTTTGCATGTGGTATTGCTTTTTTACACCTGCAAAATTAAGGAACCTTTACATTTTCCTTTATTGAATTCTTGCCTTAAATTAAGTTTTATTTTTATTTGTTTCAAGTTGTCCTCTGATACATATACTACTTTTTTAAAAAACCTACATTTGCTTCTGAGAACTGTTACCAGAGATCAAATTCAAGAATTGAAGTAAGGATTTTGTCAAGGGCTGAAGTATCTGTATTTCCCAGAAATACAGACTGCTGTGAAACGTGTACAAGCCTTAGCTTGTATTCTCAGCTGCACATACTGAAATGCCTGGATGTGTGATAGAAACTCTTTTATTTGTTTCCTGCCGAGTGCTATGCTTTTCTCTTTCACTTTGTTTTTTCCATTCTTATTTATGCTTCTCTGTTTTTGACCTTCACTCGCTACAGGCCAGCACGTGGAGGTGAGGAGAGGAAGAGGTGCAGGTTGTTGCGCAGGCTGCCTCCATCCCAAAGCTAGCCGTTGGTCTGTAGCTGGAACGTTTTGCATCCTGTGGCACTTGCTTGCATCTGTAGAAACTTAACTTTAATAGTGTAGATTGGTGATGAAACCATGTCTGTTTTGTATTAAATTGGGTAATTTTGAGGTTTCTGGGACTTACAGAATTGCCATAAACACCACCGAGAACTTAGCCAAAGTCTGATCTTGCTTCATTTATTTAACAGATAAATGGTATTTTAAAATAATTCAATTCAGAGCATATTTTTCTAAAAAGACAGTAGTTGACTAAAATCCTGCACCCAACAATTTAGTAATGGATTTCCAGTCACTCAGTAGCATTGGATACTGTAACCGAGGCCTGTTGATGCCTCCGAGTTTGCTTATGGGGTAAGGTACCACTGCAGATGAGCGATGGCTTCAGTTTTGTGTATCAGTAATGAACTGCATCCCTCCACTGCTTCCAGTTTCATCATTCTAAAGTTTCTTCAAAGCGGAAGGTTAAGTGAGTAGTTGGAAGTTTGTATCCTAATGTGGTGTGCCACATACCTTTTTTCCCATTCTATTTTGAAACTTTTCTATGTTAAAGTCTTAATTATGAAGTCCTTTATGTGAGCAATTTTTGGATTTTTTTTCTTTAATGGCAGGCCATTAGTTTGAATATGAGTGCTAAAATAAATTTGTTACACTATTCTTTTTTTTTTTTTTTTTAATTTGTTCAAAAAAACACTTGTTTTCCAAATGCTGATTTAGATACTGAGGGGTAGAGTTACTAAAAATGTGTTCTGCTGATTGCGATCAAGGAAAGTTACTTTTAACTTTGTCCAAAGATTTTTCCAATGGACATATTATTCTTCAAATACTAAAGTTATTATCTGAAATAGGTAGAGCTTGGCCTCATTTTGTCTTCACTTAATTGAATTTGGCTTTAACAGAGATCGGTGTGTTCTTCAACCACCTCTTCTCATGTTTTTAGTCATTTGATTTAAATGAACGCTTTAAAAACAAAAACTGACCGTGGCCTATGGTTGATTAAGTTTTGTAGGCTCTATAGACAGATTTTCGTAGCTCAGTACATTGTATCTGCTTGTTTCCTCATGCCACAATTCTCATTTTGTATTTAGTATATTGTTGCTAAAATTATTCTCCTGTTGTTGTGCTCAGGAATTACGACTAGTTTACATAGTCCCAATACTTAACTTGTTTATTTTGCATTTGGAAATTAGTCCAAGTTCCCAGAGTTTGTGAAGAAAATTGTGTTATTTTGTTATTGGAGTAATTTCTCAAGAAGATAATTTGATAGATAAAATCTGAATAAAACTAGTGTAGTTTACTTGATTTGAGGTGTATTGGGATGAAAATTGGGAGAGATTTTTATTATACAAATCACATACAACAATTCACTCAAGTTAAGACACAAAATTTTCTGGATGCAAAAGCCAGTGTGGTGCTTTGGAATATATAGAACAGTTGATTTGAGCTTCTGGACTTATTTCTTTATTTATGGATAACTAAACTGCTCCAAGCTCTTAAACAGATTCATTTATAGATATACTATTGGGAAATATATTATAAAACTTTTTCTGTAAAATGTAACACATCTGAGACAAACCTTTAAGCAAAATTTTATTGAATTAGAAT
This sequence comes from Rhea pennata, assembly GCF_028389875.1. Taxonomy (NCBI): domain Eukaryota; kingdom Metazoa; phylum Chordata; class Aves; order Rheiformes; family Rheidae; genus Rhea; species Rhea pennata. The sequence continues at coordinate 5,563,882 of NC_084682.1, forward strand.
TAATCATAGATCCTGCAGATCTCACAGATTCAGTAAGAGAAGTCTAAGTCTTTAGCATGTTTAGTTTGCAATCTACATGAAATGAGTGAGTGCTTTTTAATTTATTATGATGTCTCTAGTAACATAATGAAGAAAAGGTGAACCATGAAAGTGAAGCTATTTTTAGTATTTGTTAAAAAGTCCAAAAATGATCTACCAAATGATGTGCTGCTGACGTATGTAGTACAGACAGCCCAATTAAGATGCTGTATATTGTTTCCAGCAGGATTCTGATTGTTTCTAATTTGGGAACCATGTGAGAGCAAGTGGAAATAGGTGAAATGACGTACTTTGCTATTCATAGTGGATCTTTTATTGAGTTGTTTTCTGTAATATTGCTTCTCACGTATCTCTGTTTTATCCTGAGACAGGTAAAACACTTCAGTATTTTCTTTTTCCTTTGCCTCACAAGTAGGATGGTAACCTGGTTCAACCTTGCCCAGGTAATTTCTTATGTGGCTGATGAGGGGTTCCTGGCAGAGAGGAATGGTTTACCACCATATATAGGGTACAGGGCAGTGAATAAATTAAAAAGAAAAAAAGTATTTTTACTTACTCTTGTTAGTACACATATTACATAATTCAGTAATCAGTTCTATGAATTGTTTTTCATTCCCTACTCCTAGTATATTAGAGCATCCTTTGCTGTGTCTTGTTAACCATGTTCTTGCTTTCATTCTGTTAAATTTTGAGCATGAATTTTAAATGACTTGCATATCACAGCCCTGCCCTTTCCTGAGACTGTTGTGTATTGCCACTTTTTTGTTCCCCTCTGAAGCCAGGGTCTGCATACCAAATGCTTTGAAAAGTGTTGTACAATTATTGTCTCAAGCCAATACCATAAATACATTTTGAAATTCTGTTGGATAGAAAGCATCTTATCAACCACTTTCAAAAAAACCAACACAGATGCTTCCACTCTCCAAAATAAACTTCCTCTTCTAATCTTTTTAAAATATGGAGTAGAAAAAAACATACATATTTGACATTTGGAAAGGAGTCCTTCACGCTTAGTTTGTGATTCCTCTGTGCAGCAAAGTCATCGGTGTTAATCCATCCTTTTGTCCGTCACTGGTTTTCTTAGATTTGGTCTTCTAAGTTGGAACAATCTTGAAGTGCCTTTTTTTTCTGCTGGTAATTACTGGAAGGTACATTGAACGCATTCTCCACTTCATGATTACAAATGAAGCCTAACACTGGGGCTGTAATAGAGCTGACTTGTATCAGTTGTAATTAGCCTGCTTCTTTTGTGTTTACTTTTTATTTCTTCAGTTTCAAGAGGTAAATGAGGACTGTGAAGGTAAAGCCTTGTGCTTTTCTGAGAATGGAGACAGTTAGGGCTAAGCATAGAATGCTCTGGCTGCAGTGTGGACAGGGACACTTGGTTGTTTGCTTGCTTACCGCTATCTTCCAGTTCACCAGTCTATTGTGTTTTTTTCTTTTTAATTTAATTTCAAGAGCTCCTGGAAAGTCTTCAGCTATTACTGATATTTTAGAATGGGTAATGTGTTCCTAGAGCTTCTAATTCATGCATTCTTTGACTTTAAATTGTTCACAGCTATGCTGAGCATTTGTGAATGAATGTAGAGGAGAAAAAAGCAGAGTAGGCAAGGGAAAACGACTCTTCCCAGTTCCTTTTTTCCTGGTCACATCATTAGTTGATTTTGGTTTTTCTCTCTGTGGACTCTCTAGTGTTTAAATTTAGAAACAGCTTATTTTGGAACAAGTCACTCTTAAGATACTTTCCAGAAGATTTGTTTGTAATTTAATCCCATTCAGTTTTGGTGGTATGCTGCTCTGATCTACGTTTAGATCATTTTGCAAGAATTCAGGTGGTTGTTTCACCATATATTTCTCCCAATATTTTCTGGAAATTTGGGTGTTTTTTTTTTTCCAGTCAAAACTGCAGCAGTGTTTGTGGAGCCTTTTATACCTTTTCTAATCCATGTTTCTATTCATTGACAAGGTAGTAATTTTAGAATTGTTATTTTGTTAACGTGACTTTCTAAAATATAACTTGAATTTCTGTGATAGAGCTCAGTAGTGCTTGTTAAATGCTCTTGAAATGGAATACATTTGGTTGAAAGATTAGTATGAACAATATTTACATTTTTGGTGTATTTTCTTTCATATTTGGTATTCATTTTCACCACCATTTTATAGTTCAGGACATCTTTTCGCATGCAGATTATCAATGAGCAAAGTTGCAGGTGAAAGACAGAAGAAGAGATTTCTCAATGTGATGTGTGACACATATTTCAGCCACTTAAATTTAAAAGAGGACAGGAAAGAATTAAGATTTTACATACTTCCATCTAGTGTGCATGGGAGAAATTGCATCTACTGTTAAATCCCAACCATTCTTCTAGCAGTTCCAGTCTAGCAAAGATCATATCACGTTAGTCGTTGTTAATCAGCTGTTGTTGAGGACTTGTGTAGTATTCGAGGGCTGACAGATCTTAAGTCTAAGTATTTATGTCTTGGTAGCTCTGTGATGTCCATAAAATGGTGATGCACTAAGATTAAGAAAAATCACCTTTCATTGTGTAGGGTTTATATTCTAGTTGAGTATGTTCTGCTCTATTTTCTTGTCATTCTGTGCTAGAATTTGAGCTACTTGATTTATGAATTATTGCTGTTGAGGTAAAATTAAAGTGACTGTTCAGTTATTTAATAGCCAATTAATTTTGATTTTTTTTCAGATGTAATAAACTGCATAAAACCCAGTCTGTGGATGAAAGTTAGATCTAAAAATGTTTTGTGTTTAATTTCTTTCGTAAACTATGCTTTACACCGCTTGACTTGCCAAATAAAAATCCATTACAGCCTCCCAGCAGTGAGGTTAGATGTTAAAATTTACTGTGACTGAAAATGAAATATTGTGATGTTTTTGATGATCTTACACGAACCTTTAGAGATGACTGCTTGTTGGAGAATGTATTAGGCTCTGGTAAAGGAATTTCTCTCATTTGCAACTTTTTGAACATGTAGGTTTTTTTACTAACCTTTGTTAACTTTCAAAGAGAGAAGCAACAGTTCTTCTGGGAATAATGTTTTCCAAACTGTGGGTTGTCTTGTCTTAAAGGATCAGCATTTCTAGTAGTTGAGTTTCCAGTTGCAGAATGTGCTAATTACTGTGAGGTCCCCTGCTTACCAGGGCCAATCAGGCTGAGAAACTTTGAGAAATGCTGCCCTGGAAGCTTGAGCAGTGCACACAAGAAAGTGATCTGTTATGTTTATTGTATAGCATTAGAGAGCCGAGTTCATTCTTAATGATCCAATGGGGCATGGACTCGCTGAAATGCTAATGATATCAGAAAATACTCTCTGAAGTCCTACAATCCTCTATTGTATTAGTGCTAAATACAACAAATGAAGACTGAATAGGTACTTTTCATCATGTGTAACAATTAAAATGCATCTCTTGACTGTAACATTTCTTATTAAGGGAAATTACAATGCCAGTCTCAGTTTTATTTTTACAATTTAACAGTATATATATGTCTTCTGTGGGTTGGGGGGCTTTGGTAGTTGAGACTATTTCAATATTAAAGATCTGTTTTACCTTATTTTTTATTATAAATAAATTGGGTATTGATGCAGATACATTTTTATTGCTAACTAGACAAGCTCTCCCTAGTCAGCTCTCAGATTTGTAGTGTCTGTTTTTGTCAAGATCACATAAGTTTGGAGAAAATGACTTGGTTTCAAAGGCTTAGAAAAAATAGTTTTTTTGTGTGTAGATGGTATAGAAAAGATAATATATAGAGCAGATATTTGTATAAAGAACCCTATATTTGTATCAGAATCTGAATCTTCAATATAGCAATAATACCGAGATTTATATTACTGTTATACAAGCCTGTTTTTTCAGTAGAGAGAATTAATTGCAAAGTGTAGAGCAAACTCGTCCTTCAGCCATCCAGATGTGTCAAAATGAACATTAATCAGGTGAAGCTTCCTATTGTTCCTCATTTATGATGCCGTGATGAATGCCTGGGACTGGCATTTGATGGTCAGAGTTCTTCTACTGTCTCCGTTGCTGGCTAACTATGTTAGACAAGTGACTTTGGGTGTGATGAAGGCCTCTGTTGTTCTCAGCAAGGCAGAATCACAGAAGGAAACGAAACCTGATTTCCGTCCTTCCAAACCTGTGCTTTGAGGTGTGTGAGATTTGGTGTGCTCTGCTTTGCATGCGACTGTCCCATGCATCTTTCTGTGGCACTCTGCAGCTGTCCAGCATGGTAGCTCAGAGGTCTATTACCTGATTAATATTGGAGAATGCTTTGAGATTTTGGATGAAAAATGGTAAGTGGTGCAGCACAAGAGTGTGAGAATCCTTGGCTTTTTGAAGGGAATTAGAAATGGTACTAGCATTTGTGGCTACTCACTCCTTTATCAAATGTTTTTATAAAATGCTTTAATGGTGTGTGTAGAAGAAATTCTGATAGTTGCATTAATTCTAAACAAATATTTGCTAAACAACATTAATGGATTCAAAATGTTTTTGAAAATACTTATTAGTCCTTCAGGATCGTTTGGTGAAGGGAGTCTGTCTCGATGGGGGGCTGCCATTTTAATGCTTCCCAGCAGGAGACCTATTTTGATAATGCAAATTAGGTTGGAAAAAGTAGGCTAAGCCATTAAAAAGTATGAGAGATCATGAAATTTTAAAATTTTAAGGTGACTGTTTTTCTAGTTATTAACATTTTTGTTATCACAGTTTAAGTATATGTCACTTTATTTTCCTTAATTCTGACTACCTCATTCCTTAATTCTGACAACCTCCATGTCATTTGCCTTTGCATCCACTGCTCAAGATGGAAGCCTATGGTCCATTTGTTGTTTTATCACTAGTAAGGTGCTCGGAAATGTTTCAATGTGTTGTTGTATAATTAGAAATGCAGATCTAGGCTTTTTATTACACTGTGGTTAATTTTTTCTGTTCTGTTAGCATTAATAGTGACTGAAGGTCAAACTTCTCTTATGTAAACTCAGGATATTTGCAGGATGCTTATTGGCAAGATGATTAATTCTGGCAGTCAGAAAGGGATGTACATGCAAATGAATGAAGATCAGAGTCAGCACCCAGAAGACTGGATCTCGAGTGGGAAGGCACTGGGATTTTCTTCAGGATGAACTGTTTATGGACTCCACCTTTCTTTTGAGTTTCTGGCTAGTAGCAATCCTTCCCAAGGCTATTGGAGAGGAGATTCTGCAATTCCGGGTTTTCTCCCAGAATCTTTTGAAATGCAGCAAGAGGGGACTTCTCCACCCACCGCTGAGCAAGGAGGGGAGGCCTTCTCCTGCCCTGTCCTCTCGCAGCCTTTGGCTTTCAGAGCAAGGACAAGGAAAGGGAGCAGCTCTCAGGAACCGAAGCCTTCCTGGAGTATGCTTTCAGGTGTAGTTACACTCTCACGAGCTTTCTACCTGTGTGTTTGACGGTCAGAGCCTGGTGGCATGCTTGCCTCCAGTTGCCATGGTGTCTGTGGAACGGCTCGGCATGCCGCTGTGCCACGCACCGGTGCTGGCAGCCCCGCTTCCTGAGTGGGGGTCGCAGCTTGCCAGCAGAGTTGGGGAGAGCCTGGGCTTACCACTTGAGTATTGCTTTTCTCTACAGTAGTGGAGCCAGTAAATCACTGTGCTGCCAAAAAACAGCAACTCCGGAGCACAGTGGCCATCCCCCTGTCGCACAGCGATAAGGAGGCCTGCCTTCATCCAGGGGGGACCCTGAAGCCTGTTGCGGGGCGGGCAGGTGCTGGGCAGTGCTAACAAATAGCCGGGGCAGGCCTGCCCGGGGCCCGCTGCCAGGAGTCAACCACCTCCCAGCTCTCAAGCACCGGCTGCTTTGCAGCGGGGTGACCCGCCGCTGCCGGAACCCGTCCGCAGCGAGGATGTGGAGCGCTGGGCCCCAGCGGGGCTGCGTGCGCCCCGCACGACCGCTGCTCGGCTGCCAGCAGAAATCCTGCAGCCTGGCATTTTCTCTTGCATCCTGCTCCTCCGGGCAATGATAACGTCGGCAATATAACTGTCTCGGTGCCTGCCAGCTCACGAATTTCATTTAATCCTATTAATTTTTAATAGAAAATTAATATTAAACTAGTGTACTTCTAACATGACTTTTCCTATGTGTAGAAAGTCTCCTGATTTGTTTTTACTTTGGAGGAAAAGGGTAGACATCGTATCCTACAGGACCTAGATGCTCCTGTCTGAACCTGGTTTGACAGCTGAAATGGAGCAGGATTTGGAGCTAGGGAGAAATGTCTTTTTAACTGTAGGGCTGTCACCTTCAGCAAATACAGCAGTAATGCCCAATCTGCTTTAATGATGACAAATTCTGGATAGATTTGAAATGTATATCTCTAAAAGTAGTGCTTTGCAATCAGTTGTGCATGTGCCATGCTGGTTTTATAAGCTTAGGGAAACAAGATTTCCAGCTAAATACATGAAACAGGTATATTGTATGTTGATTAGCGTAGAGCTGACCAAACTAATGTCTAGTGGAAAATGCGAAGAGTTGAACATCGGTTTTGTAAGGACTTTAGTAAAGTGATTCAGAGTTTATTTTAGTGAAAAAGCATATTTTTAATTATCGTTTTAATTAGTAGTTGATAATGCAGGGTTGTGCTAGAGATCGGGAGTTTACCGCCGCCTCATCTTTGGTACAGTTTATGTTCTGTGGCCTCTAAAATGGTGAACTTGAAACAGGAGGATCTGTTCTGGGAGTCGATGATATCTTTCGCTAAGATAAGTTCTGGGAAAGAAGCTGCATTCCTTAGCTCTTGCAAACATTTTTAATTGTTTTTTTTCTCACAACCTTAGTCTGATATTATCTTGTAAGTAATCGTTGCGTCATATTTGCTTTATTCTCTCTACTGGGAAATCAGCTAATTGCTTTTACTTTTTAATGGGTAGTGTTTGGGAAGCCTGTTAACTCTGAAATGTAGATGAGCAGCGCAGCAACTATTCCACACTGTGGTTTTTTTCAAGCTTTTCTGAAGTTTTGAGATGCAGTAAGTAGGAGAAGGGAGGCACAGATGGTTGGCACTTACTCTTGGATTGGGTAGTAGCCACAAAGTTACTCAGTATTTTAGACTTTCTCATAACAGAAAAACTACCAGTTCTGGTGTGCCTTGTATATAGGTATATCTATGGGAATATTTAGCCGGACTTTCCTTATGAAGTAGTATTATATGATATTAATTATTCATGATCAGTTTAATTCTTCTTTCTTGCATATTTAATTGTAATAGCATGTTGTTTGTCACAGTGATTTCCCAGAAGATCTGTACACCAAAGGAAGATAATTCAGGTATATAGTCTTAAATATGTCCATGCTAATCTTTGTTGTTTAACTTGGGAGCAGAGTAGGATATTATCAGATGTGTCTGGTGGAGAAAGAGCTATGCAAAATCATGATTTCACCTAATCTTTTCAGCTAAATTTTTCAAGCTGAAATAGCTAGTTTGACTTTAGTTGATGATGCTTACGTTCTACCTTGCTTATTTTATGAGCAAATGCTTAATAGAAGGGAGGACGTGACATTTGTTTTCTTCTCTGAGGGGCTAAATCTTTATCAAAGATTTCAGAAGTACAAATCAATTTCTTTTGGAAGTTGAAAGAAAGGAATAAGATTTTTATTGATTTCTCCCCCCTCCTGGTGATCAGAATAGCAGTGCCAAATGTTTGTGCGATTAAGATTTTTTCCTTTTTTGAAGATAGGCTCTTAGTGCTCCGTGTAAGAAAATATTGGAGACATAGGAACTGCAAATGCATTCACAATTTGATTTGCATTATCACAGTTCTAGAGCTGTTTCAAGCTTGTAAAGCACTTGATGAAACCAAATCCCTTGTGTTTAGAGAGCAGGATTGTTCTCTGAGATTTGCTGTAGGAGTCTAAACTTCTGAAAAATCTGTTTACAATGCGTCTGAAACAGAGGCTAGAGGACACAGTAGAGACTGTTATCTGTTTACTGCTCAGATAAGGAGGAGGAATAGATTGCTGGCCTGTTCCTGAACTCTGCTTAATGAATGGTTGCTAGGCAAATTGCATCTCAATCAGTTTAATCCTCAAGATGTCATTTACAGGTCTGCTCTTTGTGAGGGCCAGAACTATGCGCTTTCAAACTGTACAGGCCAGAAATTGCTAGCAAAGCAGCTTAGAATAGCAGTTCAAAAATTCAGTGTACATGTGTTGCTGCGTGGCCCAGTTTAAAGCTCCTGTTGTCATAGGGCCATCATTTCACGGGCAAGTACTAGATTAGATGTTCAATGATAGATAGGAGACAGCAGCATCATTAGCGCCTTTTCTGGATCAGCATGGCATATATCGTAACTTTTTGGCATGGGATTAACATGAAAGAAAACATTTCCAAATGGGGACTGCACTGCTGTCTTGTTGAAAGGTATTTATTTTTGACTGATTTGGCTCACAGTCCAGTGTGATTTTTGGGGGTGTATGTGTGGGGGTGTATGTTTGATTTTTTTGACAAACAGTTGAAACCGAGAGATGCTATTACCTGACACAGGACAGAAAACTAGAACTTGACCTCAGTGACGTATCCCTAAACTAAAAAACAAATGGTTGGGAGAGAGCATAGGTTGGTTACATAAAATCTTCAGTCTGTCTCTAAAGTAGTGGACTTTCTCCTTCAGAACCAATGGAGAACCAATTAAATGCACATGTAGGTATGTGTTATTTAAATATATTGGGCTCATGATTTAGTCCAAAGGAAGAAGTTTCCTAACATGGTTAAGCTTTAATGGTCTTTGTAAAGAAAGATAACAACATACTTGTTTTTATTGGTTTCTTGTGACAGAGATTAATTTTACTGCAATAAGAACATTGTTCTTTGCATGGCTACACCTTCCTTTAATTTGAAATTTACCATCTTTAAGCCATCTGTAGCGTGGCAGTAAACACTGTAAATTCAAACTGGAAAAGGCTGGACTTGTTGAATTGCTGAAGACGCTTTAGAGCTGTTTGTGGTTGTGATTTGTGTGTTAGTTATTAACAGTGCACATGAAAGTGTAGTATGTGAACTTTTCAGAGCTTGCATAGTTTGGATGTATGCTACTTTTGTATTATTCAAAATACTATTACAATTTTAGTAAAATGTTGTATTAATATGTGGCTTCTTTTAATAAAGTATGTGCAGAATATTCTACCATAGTCACCTGCAAAATGACAGTGGTGCTTACATCTTTACACTGTGGATAGGAAGAGGACTGTTGAACAGAAGACGACTTTGTGATCAGAGAGTGCTTTTCATGCAAATGAAGATTTTATTACAAGCTGCTGAATCAGGGGCTTGTGTAGAGAGTACAGCACAGAAGTGATACGATCACTCTGTCATAGCTTGAAATTTTGCCCAGGGTGTCTTTCAGATCACCGAAACAGGCAAGAAACATTTTTTTAAGGGCATTGCAGTAACTGATATAATATTTGGGGAGCGGGGGGTATTTTTTTTTCCTTTGTGATGCTGTCTATCTGCAGGATCTGCCCATGTCAACAGCCTTTATTTCAAATCAGTGAGGAACTGGAATGTGTAAGCATGTGGGGCAACAAAGTCCTAAAAACCCCTGTTCCTGATGGGATCCTGGTTCTGCTCCTGCCTGAATGGATACAGAATCTCATCTTTCTTGCAAGCTGGGAGCTGTTAGCATTGATTGTCTGTCCTTTCAGCTGGGATGGTCCCTGTGGCCTGTTACTGAGTCATCCAGAGGCTCTGTACACTCTCTTCCTGTCACATGGCTGTGTTTTCCTGCAAAGAGAACCCGTCCAGGATTGGCTCCTTCTGCTCCTTTTGTCTTTATTAGTTAATATTGTCTTCCCTACTTCCTTCTTTCATGCTGAGAAGCAGTTTGGTTTAATGAGGACTGTTGTTGCCAGCAAGTGAATGTACATGTGTAGTTACATAGGTATCTAAATCTTCCTCTGCAGATGGGTAGTATTCAGCATCCTAATGTGACCTTGTTAAACGTTCTCTGTTAAATTTCCTCCTTATTTCACTTGCAGTAAGCAGCTTTCCTTACAGAGAGGCATCGTAGTTATGAGAAATCTGTCTTCTCGTCCTCTTTCCAGAGGCATTGTCAGCATCAGTCCCGAGATACTTGAAGTCTGAATATTCTGCTTTTGCACAATCAAGAGGCATTCAATAAGAAAAGCAAGATGAAAAGAAGTTTAAGATTTAGGACTGAGATTTTTAGACACTTTTTCAGTGTACAGTTTTGAGTAATCTTAGTAAGGAAGGTCCAAAGCTTCCTTCATAAGTGATGACCCAGTACATGTGTGCTTGGGCATCTGTCAAAGTGGATAGCATGGGAGCAAGCAATATACTTAGCAGCCATCAAGTTTCATAGTTTATGTTTCCAGTTGTCATCTGGAGGTTCTAGAAGCAAAAGCTAGCTCTCAGTTTTATGGTCATAGATTCTCATTCTTGTACCTGACATCAGGATATATTTTTTTAATTATATGCATTCCTGAAGAGTTTCAGGATGGTAGGATGGAACCTTTTCACTGATTTTCTCATGAAAATTATCATAAGGATTATTCAGTGTTAAAATCTGGATTCTACTGGCTTCTGAATTCAACTTGAAATAAATATCTGGAGACTTTCTGATCTCCTGTGCAAGACTTGTCAGCTCTACTTGTTAAAATGACTACTGCCTGATCTTTTTCATGAGAAAACATTTTAAAAATCTTTGGGATGCTGTGTGATGTATTACTGAAAGGCAAAGAGCTACATCGTTTTATCCCAGAGGAGATCTAAATGCCTCACTCTCTATAGTTAGAAATTTCCACAACATACAGCATGGCAGATATTTAAAATCCTTTATATTATGAAGCATGGTGGCTATGGATATCTGTTTCTTCTGTGCTGCTGTTTGAGATCTGCAAGACTGCTACCTGTAGCTGGATTTGTACGTCTGCAAAGCCTCGTTCTCCTGGTACAGAGCACGTATCAGTGTGGATGCCCCATTCTAGTGGAATTATGTTCTTGTCACTTTTCAGCTAATAGTACCAAGCACTCCTCCAGAAGATTGTCAGTGTGCCGGGATCTCACAGCTGGATGCGTGGGGCAGTATCACCGGGGCGGGGAGGTAATAGGTTATTTACTCAATTAGTCATTATGTTTTGAATATGTTTTCTCTCATTTGGCAGGAGCTTACTTCTCTGCTCTTCACTGGAGACTTAAAATATGTGCCCTTGGCTAGAATGCTGGGTATGTGTTTCCTGTGTCTTTCTTCCTTCGAAATGGATTCCTGTTGCTCTTTGGCAGACCCTGAAGCAGCGATCTGTGGAGATAGTGTATTCGGAGCTAAAGTGACTTTACCTCTTTATTTTCTCTCCTTATTTATGTTTGTATGGGATCAGCTGATTCCCACATTATATGTGAAGCATTTGGGGAGTACTTAGACTTTGGATTACAACTGTAGCAACTGTAGGATGCAATCTCTTTCCTTTTTTTCCCCCTTCCCTAATTGCTTTGATCGGATCAAATAAAAAAGCATTGCTTTCAATTTCTAGCTTTGTAATTTCAAAGACAAATCTCTTGACATGCTCTAGTACTCTGGACCTGAGTACTTTCTTTTCTTAGTCTGAAGAAGCAGCTGTTTTGCACCTTTGTATCAGTGGTTACAATTTGCATTGGCTTTTATCTGCATCAAAAGACAAACAGAAGAGAGCAAGACATTGCAGAAATGGGAAGCAAGACTTAAATGGGAAATGAAAATATGTAATCCTTAAGTTCAAGTTAACACATGGAATAGAGAACAATTGCTGTATTGGATATTTGTAGCCCATAATTTCAGCAGTGTGACTTTAGATTTTAGGCTTTGAATTAACCACTAAAGGTTGGCTAATCCTGCAGCAGTTTAATACCAACATAAAATTTTCTGTGCTGCCAAGTGCCAAGCCTTTCTTCCCAAATGCTTTTTTTTTTTTTTTTTTTTGCTTATATCAACCACCAAAGCAACACTAAATTTGAGAAATTAGCATTCAAATGCTCCATAAGCTAAACACATGTCCAGACTGAAATACACTGAGATGCTGCTTCCCAGTGTGCTTGTGAGCGCTGCTCGGTAGCAAGCAGAGGTGCGAAGGCTCCGGCCATGCGGGCTTTGGAGAATTTAGAACTTTGTCCAGTGTCCTGAAAATGCAGTCCTAACTTCAGTTCTGTTTCTCAGCTAGGTGAGCGTTCTGGTTGCTGTCGTCTGTATCAAAATCAGAATCGTATCTGATGGCATTTTTAATTTTGTGGTATGCGTTAAGTTTTCAGAGTAGTGCTTTAAGCAAAGCGTGTGTTTCTCTCTGCATTAATAAGTCAGATTCGGCTATTCAGAGGAAGTTGATAAATTACTTTTCATTAAATGTCTGAGTGCCAAGGGGTTCAGTATATGTTCCAGGAAAAAACACATTAATTACAGTTTCTGTAGAGCATTTATCAATCAAATAGTTAAGAACAGTACTAACGCAGTTAATTGAAGGCAGAAAAATGTACTTTTTTAATATATTAGGCTTCAGCTGCTAGCTTGGTTACTTTACGATTGGAAAGATGAATTGTCTGAAATTAAAATCAAGCAATAGTTTGGGGGTTGCCTAAGTGACTACTTTTTGAGTGTACATTTGACCAGAGACTTGTGTAGTGTTTAGAGGTTTTGTGCTGCCTTCTACTGTGAAATGTAGAGTGGATGTCAAAACTGCTTGCGACTGTTACAGTTCAGGTTATTGGGAGCACAGAACTGGTACAAGTTTGTGCTGAGGTACCATTGGGTATGCTGCAGAAGCAGTATTTGTTCTTTTTTTTGCCCACACAGCCAGGTTGCTTTTACCATACAAAGGCATGTCTTATTGACTGTAGTACAGTTACAGCTGCATCTGTGTTCTGTCCATACAATTTACTTACTGCCATGTTTAAAAAAAGGCAAGGAGGGAGGGGGGAGGATACGCAAAAGCAGACAACAAACTCCTGCTCACCTCTTGTCAATAAATTTTATTGTGAAGTAGGAAATCTTTTGTGAATGTAAACTTTTGCTAATGTGCTTTGTAGCTGCTAAAAGAGTTAGGTGAGATTTCTTGAAAATGTGTTTTACTAGGTCTGCAGACAGAAATCTCTGGCTTTTGTGATGTGCAGAGCTTTTGAAAATGTCTTGCATGCTCGTGTTGGTTTCCCTGTGGCTATTTTGAACTGTCAGCAGTGAAACTGGCTTGTTTTTAGGCTTCTTGAGAAAACACTGAGAATAGCAGAGACTATTTACAGTAGCTCACAAGTAATGTATTTCGTGTTCATTGAGAGGTTAGGAAATGGCCTTTGAGTTTCTTGGAAGATTGATATGAAAAGCAGGTTTGCGTCAGTAGAAGTCAACAGGACACCAGCATTTTGTTCTAAAGGTTGGTGGGAAGATGCTATCTGTGAGCATAGTGGGTTCTGGTCCATCTCCTGTATTCCTCAGATGTTTTGTATTTTTTTGCTGGGGAGTGTTTTGTACTTGTGTTGCAGCGCCTATCTGAGGTTCTTAAAATGCTTTTCATCTTTACAGTAGGCTTCACAGTGTCTCCAAGTGAAGAATCTGGAGCTTTTAAATAATGATATGCGGATCTAAGAGTTGATGTGTTCAGGGTCTGGCAGGAAGCTGTGGCACTGCGAGGAATTGAACATAGATCTCCAATTTTGTATCTTAAATAAAAAATCTGCTTTGTAAATAGGTGGGGCCTTAATTCAGTGTTGAATAGCTACATACCAAACAGTCAATTAGCAGTGTAATTATACAGGTCAGAGTGGTACACATACATAACCAAGAAAAACTGAAATTAATTTCCCAAGTATGGTTGGTTTTCTATATACAAAAAGCACCGTAACACCTGTTCTGATAAGACTGAGCCACTTTTTCTCTTAATATGAGTTCAGTGTTTTGTTTTGTATGAAGTATAATGCATTCTGCCTAATCTTAATTTTGAAATATTTCTCATTTTCTGTTGAATCTATTTTTAAAATGGGACTTGAAGCATATTTTTCGCTATCTAGCAAATGTCTGGTTTGTTGTGTGTCTTGTATATAGATAAAATTTGTTCCAAGTTAGTTCTGAAAAAATACTTAAAAAAAAAAAAAAAACAGCTTGCAAGAAACAAAGGAAGATAGCTTCTTTCTTCCTTGGGAAACTATCATAGTCTGTAATTTCTAAAGAGATTTTAGAAGGAAAACCTGTCATTCTGTCAGATTCAGCCACAAGGATTTCTGTAAGTCATGATCCAGACTTCAGTTCTGGGCTTTTATAGAAAGCGTGGAATGAGTGATGATGATGATGGTGATCTGTGTGAAGGAGCCACTAGAGAGGGAAGTATCGTGTATTCTCTTTGCCAGTCGCAGTCACCTGCTTGCTATACTGCATGAAAAGCTTAATTTTCAGATCTGAGAAGGTCTGTGGTGCAGTGCTGGTGCAGGAGAATTGAGAGAAGAATTTGGGATTTTAGCTGAGTGTAGTAAGAAAGCATACAGCTCACGCATGTCCTTTGCAGTAATATGAAGTCCTGAATTACAACCTTGGGCTTCTTGGGTAGGAGAGTTGCTCATTAACACTGATGTAGTGCACATGCTTGCTAATGTTCTTGTGGTTATATTTGAGTTCTCTCTGCTATGGGGAGAGGCTCAGTGTGTATTTTGTTTTCTTATCGCTTAAAGGCAGAAGGAAGTTCTGTGTGAGGATGGAGAATGTCTCTGTTGGTGGAAATGTGTGGTTCCTCCATTACGGTCTGTGTTAGCAGCATCCTGTAATTTGATACAGTTGGCTATTTTGGCTGTTTCGTATTTGCTTTGGGTGTAAGTTACCTTTGCCAACCTTAATGCCTTCATGTTCACATGAAAACGCACACACGCTTATTTGTAAGGAACCATTTCTTATTTCATCATAGCTGCTCTGACATTATAGATGCTGCTCAAGTATATAGGAAGAAAGTGATTTTAGTTTATGCTGAAAATAAAGGATATTGTTGAGGATGGAATGTTTGTTTTGTTCTTTTCAATATCTTGTTGAAGAAAGTTTTCTTTGTGAATATTACAGTAACTGTTAGAGTCTGTGTTGCATTTTGTGAACCTGAATATCCTGAACAAGTTATGACTTTGACTATGCTATATTTACCTATCCTGTGATCTTAACTGCTGCAGGTTGTTAGCTATATATTCTTTGCTTCCTCTGCTAAAAGACTGTGCAGATTTATGCGCTGTGAAACGTAACTAAGATAATATCCCAGGCTGTCTTTTCATCTCCTTTACCCATCAATATAGTATTGAAAATCCTGGCATTAGAAGTTAATATATGAAAGGAGAAAGAAAATTAATTAAAGGTCAGAGTGCTTTATTATAGTGAAAATCAGAGGCAGGTAAAAAGTCATTCGGGTCACTTTTGCCTACAAGCAGGCTGATTTTCCTCTTTCTTGACATGCCCACGGTCAAAGTAGTATCTCATCTCTCATAACTGACCACTAGCATGGCTGTGTTTCGAGCACAGCCAGAAATACTCCTTTGAAGCTTTGGCCAGCCCTGGCAGTCATTCAGATTTGTCTTTTCTACATCTTTCCTTAGCCTTAGAAGAGGTCTAGAACACCTGGCAAGACCTACTTACATCCGTGTTGTCTATCAGTTCCTGCCACATTTCAAAATGCAGAGTTAAATCTAAAAATAGAAAAATAGGCTTAATAAGAGGTGATGGCTTTGAATAAAGTAAAATAAGCCACTGATTTGGGTCATGACGGGAAATTTATATCACTAGTTCTCTCTTCCAGCTTTCTTGAACTAAGGACTTCTCTGTTATGGGGAAAAAAAAAGAAAAATAAAAGAAATAGGGATAAACGCATGGAATTTCTTTAATATAAATTGTGGTCTGTTTCTAGTGCTCCCCTTAGCTGCTTCTAGGATTTTGACCTTGTATGTGTTATGCGATCAGCCAAGGTGGTATTGAATGCTCTGCAGTTTTTAATTTATCTTCACAGTGTTCTTCAACGGTAGAAAACTGTCATCCAGTACTATCCTTTAAAGAAGGAGCAACTGTGGCCTCGAGTGATTAAATGTTTTACCCAAGATTATGTCAGAAATATGTGGTGAGCCAAATATTTCACTTGATCTCCTTTATCATAGGATAGCTCCTTAATCATGAGACCAGTCTTCTATTATAAATTTGGTCAGAAAAACTAAAGCTCTGTGAAATGAGTGATGTGCAATTTTTGTCCGTTTCAGAGCAGTTATGTGGCTTCAGTAATGTTTGTAAAGTGCTTTGATATGCTTTGGTGAAGGGCAGAGTGTTAATAATTCAAATTGGAAGGAAGTTCTAAAGTAGTATGGGGATGACAACCATTTTCTGGTCTGTTAGTTAACAAAAATGCAAAATATAAATGGACGAATCAGCAGGAATTTAGTTTAACACTCCCTTCCCCCAACCACCTGCATGGGCTGAGTACAAAAAGCAGCTAATTGTCTGCTTTGCAGTGGAGATGAAAGAAGCTAGTCCTAGAACAGGAAAGGCTATTGAACTTTATGAAGGTGGTAAATTATCAACATTGAAAACCTTTTGAATTAGTATCTCTGCATACTCGGAAAGTACATTATTTGTTCTGATATTCCCGGTGTTTGGGAGTTCATGAAATAGCATTTTGTGACATGAATATTATGTTTCCGCTTGTGCAATTATGAGGTCAGTAAAACTGAAACTTGTTTTTGAAACTCTACACCTTCATCGTGTTTGGTTATTGTTAAAGGGTATCTTTAGTGAGGACAGGCACTGTTAATGGCTTTATCTTGGCCTAGCTAACTAGCTGTTTGCAGAATTGCGCAGTGATTTGCAGTGGGCAGACTGTAAGAGCAGCTTCATGTTTGTCCATTTTTCTGCTAGCAGTTTCATTTGCAAAGTGCAAGCAGGAGCAGGCTTCTTGCCAGCAACAGCTTCATTCAGATTAGGGCTTTAGTTCAATTATGTCCAATTAACTTTTATTGCAGATAGCAGTGATAATTACTTGCAAGTCAATTTTTTGGCTGTGGTTATCCCAAGGCTAAAGGCTGCGCTTGATGGATTTTAATAACTGAAGTGACGTATAGCTTTTCTTCTTCTTTCCTCCTCCCTCCCCCTTCTTTAGGCCTCAATTAGATGAAAGGTCAGAAGCTATGTAAAAACCCATCTTACAATTAAAGCCAACTGTTCTGCTCTTCAGCAGATGTGTAGTATTATGTTTTAAAAGAAACTATTGGGACTAACCTAAAAAAGACAAGATCATAACCTTGCTGCTACTTTATCCAAGGAGTGGGTTTGGGTTTGATGGACCTGATGTTGTGTGTGGTAGTACCTGCATGCTTTGAGCTGAGAGCTACAGCATCGCCTTTTTGTTACTGCATTACATTCTGTTCAAAATCACTAACCAAGGGCCTTCAGTGGTAGCCGTTGGGCGTAAGTAGTGTGATATGAACAATATTCTGTTTAAGTACTGTTACTCTAAAGGTTCTTATTTTTCTTCCTTGTTGAGCATTGGTATCCTGGCTTGGGGAAAAAGAGCAGAGCTATACTACAGCAGGTGCATTGCCTCTCTGAAAGCAGACCGTAAATTTAAATTCTCTTTGCCTTCCAGTCCAAACTGTTTAATTTTGTAGCCTGAGTAACATTATAAATGGAGGTCAGACTAAAAGGTGAAATGGTTTACAAGCAAAATCATAGTTAATTAAACTGCAAGAAACAAAAATTGATTTTGATTGAAACTGTTGCAGAGATCTGCAAAGAGTCTGTCTGAATTCCCAATGCCAAAAGCTTCTGTACTGGTAGGTGCTGACAATGCACTTACTCGATTCAAAAGGCGACTCTCTATTGTCCAGTGCTCCTATTTATTTACCCCCCCCCAAACACTTGATGCTATTGTGATTTATTACCATTTCAGAAGACTCTCTCTCTGCACCTTATTTTGCAGTTTTCCATTTATAAAGCATTAGAAGGATATGATGCCAGCTGATGATGAACGCAGTGGTGGGTTAGTAATTTTTTATAGGAAACAGTAAGGTTTCTCTCTGGCTTTGCAGCAGTCCTGCGCAAGTGGACGTTTGGGTAACTGCCCAAGAACAGAGGGTGTTAAATGGCTAGAGAAAGGCAGGAAGCGTGCAAGATCACTCAGTGCTGTGTCAGCCCAGACACTGTCGAGGGAGGCATGGCTGACTGAAGAAATTATATTGAACATCAAGGTTGGCAGGGAGTTCAGCAAGTGCGATTGACATGAACAAATTAAAAAAAAATAAAACAAAACTAGATTTTGGGTTACTTTGGGAGAGGGAAAAGGAATGAGGCTCGTTTGGTCTTGAGCAGCCTGCCAGGGGGTAAATGAGACACTGAATTTCCCTTGGAGCATGAAAATTGGCCTGGATTCAATTATGTTTCCTGGCAAGTGCCTATAAACATTTGTACCAAAGAAAGTTTGCTAGTCAGTTTTTGTTTTTGTTTGGAGCATTTATATATGCTGAACTTGGAATGTGCAGTGTGTGTTTGGGGTTTGCTATAAATACTGTCAATGATTATGGAATTTCACGTGGCTACCTTGTGAATATTGAGGAGAAGTGAAGCATATCAGTCAGCCATAAGTACTTAACAACCCTCGCACGGCTTATGGGACCCCAGGGTGCTGGAAACTTGGAATAGTTTAGAGCTTTTCTTTTGTGTGGGTAGATGCTCCTGCTTCCTCTAGTCCCCAAGCTTTGTGAGCAAGTCTGCAGTTAATCTTGGAATTTCAAACATGCATGTTTACTTTCATGAATCTAACTTTAGACTTCACCAGCTTGCTTTCGTCTAAACCAGCTCAGTTTCCCATATTTCACTGGCCAGGGATGGTTTGTGGGGAGCGTTTCCTTTGTGTGCTTACCCCATAAGGCCTCCTGAGAGCTTCAGACACTGCTGTATTTAAGAACTTGGCAATAACTCTGAATGTGTGGCCTGTTTATATAATGATAAAACTTGTGTTAGAGTGTTAAAAGTTTCCTAGCTGTTTCGAGTTGCTTTTCTTCTAGGATTTACTCTGGGTTGAAGAAGTCTCCCCTGGTCTGGGGAACATTTGGTCAGGAAGAGACAATATTAAATCTTGAATATCAGCCAGAAATGATGCATTTTTTTTTAAGAAATTTGTTCAGTACAGACAGACAAGAATCATGATCAGTTTTGCTGAGACTGATTTTTAGCTGTATAGGGAGAGTTCCCCTATGCAAAGGGTAAAGGTGAGTTTTTCAGTCTTCCCCCTTGACCTGATGACTTTTGGTAGTGAGAGAACTCCCTCTGAAAATCAGTGCACAATGCACAATGCTACCAAGACCAAAAAAATACACGGAGATGAAGGTAAGGTAGAACGTAACAAATGTAGGGATGTTGTAAAACCAAACACTGTAAATCCCTGTTATGTTTAACATGTTTTGATTTAATATTAATAAATCTTAGGAGAAAAAAGATCTGTTTCTTTGCCTAAACAAACTGTTTTGTAGCGAGTCCTGCAGTACCTGTGCTATTAGATTATATCCTACAGTCAGATTGGATTAAAATTGCTTGAACGAGAGGCATTTATTTATTTGTTCTTATGATTGCTTTTCTCTAGAAAATATATTTTCAACTTTTTGTACTCCAGACAGAGCTCATTACACTGCTTTTGGTGGTATACAGAATCATTTCTAAAAACAATAAAACTTAATTTGCTAGTCTAGTAGAACAGCAAATTAACCAAGGTTTTACAGCTGCCCTTCATTGCTGTGTGTCCAGGCTTACTGGTCAGCTTAGTCTCCAGTTTGCAGCTAACTGGTTTAGGAGACGATGTTAGCGAGTCTGGCCAAATGCAAAAAGAACTCAGTTCTTAACTCACCGTGCCAGGTCCCATTCCCCCCAGGAGCAGGCCTTCCGCGGCTGGAGGGGCTGGCGCGGCAGCCCGGCGGGGAGCTTTGCAGGTGCTGGTGCCCACACAAGTTGCAGCCACGGAGCCAAGTCTGTTAGTGAGAATTCTTGACATGCCCTGTTCAGTTTATCTCCTGCTCTGGACTAATTAGGAGCAATAAAACGGAGCGCAAGTGAGGATGATGGGCCGAGCTGCCTTTGTGCCAGGACCCTGAGCTGTTGACCCGAGACAGTGTGTGGAACAACAATCTGAGACAGCCATTAATGCTTACCTTAATCCCAAATACAGTTTATGCAGAGGATTTTAGTTCATTTTAAATGTATGCTTTGTCTGAATTGGCTGCACTAGTTCATGCTGAACATCATTCAGGACAGAAAAAAGAAGAAATCAGGTGCTGATCTTAAAGGGAATAGTTGTTAATTAATTTCTAACCAGAGCTAATGCACTTACTTGTAAAGATATTTAAAATGTATTTGTTTTCAAAGACTGAGATATAGGTTTGGAAAAGCTATACTAATTTCATAGAGAACAAAAATTAGAGCAGGATTTTAATTATAATAAAGAATTCAGTGATAGCATTATGGTCATCATTTCTATGTAAGTCTAAATTTCTCTTTTTAATGCTCAGCAATGACCTAGATGGCATCAATTTGATTATTGCAAATCAGGCTAAGAGAATGATTTTTATGCTTCCACTTAAAATGATTTTTTTCTAAGTCACATACTTCCCTTAAAATTATTATTGTCACCCCAATCTTTTATGAACCTTTGGCATTGCCTAAAATGATTATCTGCCTGCGGGAACAACTCACCTTTATGGTGCTCTCTAAAATATTACCCTTCATATTGGAGATAAAGCAAAATTCTGACTTCTGTAAATATATGTTTTGACCTTCAAGGAAATACTGCTATCTTATCACAGAAGCCTGGCTATTCTGAGTCGAATGCTTTGACCACTCTTAATCACTTGTTCTCTCCCTTAATGTGCCATTATCCTGTTTATTGCTGTGTGTGTGGCACTGAGGCTCTCTGTGGCACTTCAGCAAGAGGCTTACTCATAAGAGTCGCAATGTTCAGACTAAAATGAATGCTAATGACTGAGCAGGTGAGCAAACCCTCTGCATATCTTACTGTAGCAACCACCACTTGTTCAGTCGAAGAGTGCTTTTATTGCCATGCTGTGCTGCAGAGTTGCTTTTCTCTCTTCTAGGGCTGTACACAAAACAGTCATCAGTTGAGTAGTATTTTAGACACAGTCAGCTCTTCTTGGCCATGCAGTGATGTAAAGTAATGCAGGATTGGCATCAGAGCTCAGTAGAGTAAAGGCTAGATGCTCAGGTGAATATGATGATGGTGTGATCTGATGATTTTGTGACTACAGTGAAGGCTCTTAATTTTGTTGGTCTGCTTTTCACTGAGAAGTAGGTCTTGGTTTTGCCAGTCTTCTGAAGTTGATGAAATGAGAAAAAATGGAAAATGCTTTCTCTCTCTCTCTCTCTCTCTCTCCCCCCCCCCTTTTTTTTTTCCCTTCCCTGCTGATTCTGGGTGTTCCTGTTGCTTACTCAGGTAAAGCTCTGGCAATTTATTAAAGTGTTTTGTGTCTTCTCCTGATGAAAAGGAGTTGAATTCTTGTTTTGTCTTTTGGATCTTGCTGGGCATAATTTGGAGTAAGAAACTGCTGCCCCCAGGATGTTTGCAGAGTTTTCACTGAATACTGCTTCTTTATAGTCATGAATAAATCTCAACTATAAAGGGCAAGTAACTTTCTGTTCCTAGAGCAAATCCTTTAAATTGTGAATGTGTTGAAACATCAGTGTTTGTTTCTGAACACCTCTTAAGAGACTTTGAGAACTCCAGCTCTTACAGACTGTGAAAAGAAAACCCAGGTTTAGACTTGGAGATTTTACAGCTATGAATCTGGAACTTCTGGCAATGCAAACGATTACTCTCTCTTAGAGATTAAACGAAGAATGTAAAATAATTCTGTTGGTGGTGCGCATTGTCTGAACTCTGCACTGGGTGGTGAGTTCAGCAGGTTTGATTCTCACTGAATTCTCTGACGAGCTGTTAATTGCAACGAATAGTGTAAATAAGTCTGGGCTTCCATAATAAACAATTAAGTGGAGAGTTACCAAGCTAGCTTTCAGTGTCCGGAATTATTTTTAATTGCTAGTCACGCTGGCATCCAACTTGCTTGGTCAACTTTTGACAGCATTTATTCCATGAAGATGCAGACATTTTCATAAATTAATATTTGCACAAGATTTCTTGGTAGCTGATTTTGATCAGCCTTTGTGTGTTGAAGTGAGAAGATGCACGTAAACATGGAAGTTAATGAATTGTATATGAGGCGTAATTGCTGTTATATGGGTAAGCTTTAAGTCCTTGTTACTTGCTGTGTTTGGTGTACATATTCTTTGAACATTCTGACTTGTGACAACAATATAAGGTTAGACTTCAAGTTAAAGGCTTTAAAATCCCTCTGCAGAGTAATCGGCTTTTGGAGCATTCTGGAATTTGCTGCAGAAATATGATGGCAGTTGTGCTTTCCAGAACAGAGTCTTTACTTTCCTACCCTGGGTGTAATTGGCTCTTAAATGTGAAAGACTTCACATCATTTTATGCAATGCTAACCAGTATGATTCTTTTCCAAGTTGCCTCTGCAGGGTTTCTTCAACTCTGGCTTCTTGTTTCAGTCTCAAGCTTTCTGCTTCACCTGTTACAATCTTTGAAAGCTTCTCCAGTAGTTTTAATTCGGGTTTGTGAAACAATGACTAAAATTAAACCAGTCTGTAATTTCTGAAGTCTTCAATCCTTTCTCAGTTTCAGGGACCATAGAAAATCCTGAACTGTTTCTAGTTGTTCCTTTGGCATGTTTGCAAAAGCACTCTTTGTATAATCGACATTGATGCTTGCAGAGATCTGGGCAAAGGAGAAGTCTACTGATTTCTCCAACTTGGTTAAGCCACCTTGTTTTTCTGAGCTTTCTAAAGTGCTCATGGCTGGCTGTGTCTTGTGGGTCCCAGGAGCTACAGTAAAGGGGATTTGAGTAGGGAGTTGGACCAGATGAGATCTAGAGGTCTTGTTCCAACTAAAATTTCTCTGTGATTGCAATCCCAGTGATGTTAGGAGACTTTGAGCCAAAGGTAGCTTTTGTTGCTGGAAACACCTTCCCCCCTTCTCCTCCCTTGTATTCATAAGCTGTTGATGGGATTTGAGGGTAGCTGTGCAATGTTTGCGTATAAAAATGCACTGGTGCTTCATGCATTTTGAGGTTTAACTTCATAAATTCTGAAACTCTGGAGTGCAGGATGGTAGACCCTCTGAAATTTCTTTTAAGTAGAAGCCATGTCTTACAGTTTATCTGAGGGCTGTGCAGATAACTGAAGGCTGTATAAAATAAAGGAAGTTGTAGCCATTCATCTTTCACACTAATGGACCACAGAAATTACAAGCTGGAGCATGCAGCTTAATCTTGCCACAAGGCAAAGTGCTGCATACTTTGCCTTCAATTTATGCATGCTATACCTTTTTTATTAAATGTAAAAGAGCAATTGACAGGATTTTTCCAGTGAACCTGCTTTCACTATATCTGGTAGATAGCCAGTACATTTCAGTATGTAGTAAAATGATCATTAGTGTTTTCTTTACCATTCATAATAACTGTCTTTGAACTTTGAGGACAGTTATGGATTATCCTCTGTCTCAGACAGAGAGAAGAGCGAGGAAGTTATGTATTAGTTTTTAAGTGTGTTAATCAATAGATGACCCACTTTGTGAAGTATTTCCCTTGTTGTTAGGTGATTCAGTGAGGGTAGTATGTAAAGGGCCCAAGGAGTGGTTGTGTATCTTCGCTTGGTCAGGCCTTAATACGCAGATGGCTCTTTGCCTCTTTCTTTTCTGTGTTCCTCCTTGTATTATAACTTTGAATTGTCTCTCTGTTGTTGCAGTGTGCAGAGGAGTGAATGCCCCATGTTGTGTTAGTGCCTGTCTGCCATGCTGGCCTGTCTGCCAGGACCAGGTGACCTCTCCTTTCAGCTTCTTTCTTACACGCAGATGAACACTGGACTTCAGAAATGTGAGTGACGTTTTGTCTGCAGGATGTGGTTAACTGTTAAATCTGGCACTGGTACAGCTGTGAAATAAACATTTAGGATACAGTGGGAAAACTGTTTAATGGTAGAGTCTTTGCTTTGTTATGCCTTCAAGGCATCCATCACTAAGGGCTGTGAGAAACAGCTATGAAGGTTCAAGTGTGTACTGCAAGCGCTCTCTCTGCCCCCCTCCCAGCTTTATAAAGGTTAATTTTAACCATAGCAGGACAAAATGCAAGCAAGGTTTCCATGAGACTCTTGCCTTCTTGCTAAAAACGTTTTGTACCAATAGTGTTGACTTGCTTCTTAATACAGCTTTTTCCTGACTCTCGCATTTCCATGAAATGGAAACCAATAAAAGTTAGCTCAGGCCAATGTAAACCTGTTGAGGTCAATTCTGTTGTTCTACCTAGCTGAGACATATTGCAAATACTAGTGATCTATCCCAAATTACTAATGTTCAGAGTTTCTGTCTTCTTTCTGCTCTCTCTTTGGTGCATCTGAAAATGTCTGCAGAATACTATAATAATTCATTTTTGATAACTTCAGTAATTCTTTTGATGGTTGTACTGGTATTTTAAGAACTTGTGTTTGGGAACATGTACCTATTTGCTAGAGAGATTTTTTTTTTAAATGTTACTCTGGCTGTGCTCCTTTATCTCTGAAGTTGCACTCTGATTGTTGAGCTGAAATTTCAGAAATACCAAGGTTTGTGCATAAGATCTGTGTACTTGGTCTTTAGGGCTGTAACTTGTCTCTTGTGTTTGAAGTGGGCATTTGGGAAGTTTCTGTACCTTCAGTTTGTTGATGGAATCATTTACTCTCTGTAAAATCAAATAATTTACATTCCAGTTACAGCCTAATTGTTAATATATTGAGATTTGTGTCACACTACTGAAAATAGCTAAGATAATATTGCAGTTAAGGGTGACATTCTCAAAGTTCTGGATCTACCAGGAGTGATTAATGCTCTTCAGGTACAAATGTGTGCTCCCCCACAGTACTTGAACAGAGTTTATGACAACTCCATGGACTTGTAATGACACGATATTTGTAAAAGTCTTTGCTCACAAAAAGACTTCGTTAGATGGCATGAAGGTAGGCATTTGCCCCTCTTTCATTTTCAGTATGAGTTTTGCTGATGCTTAAATATTCAGAAGATGGGCAGTTGTCATGAGAACATGCCTAGGTTCTTGCACTACATAAAGTTTCTTCAGTGGATTGGAAAGGATTCTGACAGCAAAAACTGATACAACCCTTTAGGTTTGTATGAGGATCATTGTGCATAATTCAGGTATTTGCTAGTCATGCATCTTACAAGCAATGTGCTAGTACCTGGGCAGTTTTTTAACCTGATGGTACCTGATGTTCTTTCCAAGAATTACTCATCTCCTTGCTGAAAGCATTGCTGTAACTTGTAACTTTAGTGAAGAGTTTTAGGTGTTGCATTTAAAAGAATTTAGGACATAAAGTAGCTGGCAGGCACTTGCTGCTGGTGGTAATGCTTGGCTGTTCCACTTTGTTCTGATTTATATGGGAAATGAAACTGCTCATACAGACTTGCCCACCCCTACTACAGATGTGTATAAAATTAATTGGTACATTTCTCTACATACTGTATACGCACAAGTAGTCTAGCCCCTGGCCAAAGGAAAGCTGTGTTAATGAGCATTTTTAATGAACAGTGACTTGTGACTTTTGGGGGTTGGAAGAGGACATTAATAGTGCTGTTCCTGTTATAAAAGCCACAGAACATCACCTGATACCCTTTATTCAGGCTCTTGGTCTTTACATTAATAATTTTTAAGTGTAGTTTTCAGGATCAGACTTTTTTTCGTGCTTAAAAAGCCACATTACCTCAATTACCTTTTTTTCCTCTTATTCACTTTCAAATAAGAGACTTTTTTTTTTTTCTTAAAGATGATCTATGGAGTAGGAGTTCTGTGGACAAATATACAAATATTTTTCCTTTTGAAATTGACTGCTAAGGAACTGACTCCATATTGATATTCTTTTCTTTCTTTCAGTGACCCAAATGTAAATCCATAAATTCAATCAGAATGCTTGAGGCAAGACTGTATGGGTAATTTTCATAGCTATCGTTGGGTATAATTGTGATACCTCAGGGCCTTGGAAGAAAAAGGTTGATCTGTTTTGATTGCGGTACAAAGTCAAGACGAAAGGTTTTTGTTGGGGAGCTTTTGTAGTGGGGGAAGAAAAGAGAGAAGGGCAAGTTGAGACTGAAGACAGATTCATCAACTAAAATTAACTCTTCTTTAAGGGTTGAGGGCTTCTTCAGTAAAGCCCATAGAGAAACTGCCGCAGTTGAGATTTTTATGCAGGAGATGGGCACAGCTGTTCTTTGCTTGTCCCAGTGCAGATGCTCTGATTAGGGTAAGAATCCTGAAGGCTTGTTTATATTTTATTTAATTTTAATGAAAATTTAACCATAAGCGATTTTCAAAGCTGTGGGTTTTAAAGCCTTCGTGTAAAATGCACTTAAGAGAAGATGTTACATCAGTGCTGAGGTGAGGCAGAAAAATATATCTCATCTGACAACAAAAATAGCTCCAGTGTGGTGCAACACATAAAAGAATGTGAACAGATGAACTGATGGCCACAATATTAGCTGGAGCGTGAACTTGGAGCTCACCAGTTTATTGAAGTAATTGCTCATGTGCATAGTTTTACCCTATAGACAACATGAAATAATTTAAGGCAGATTACTTTTCAGCAAAAGCATTTTGCCTCGCATGTACCTAAAGATAGCTTTGTGGAGCTCATCCCATAGCTTTTTAAATGTAATTTGTTCCTCTGCCATCCTCCTAATCATTTTATGGCCTGATGCAGAATTCCTGGCCAGAAATGATGCCCGCATACACAATTTTCTTTAAATCTATTGTAGCTATTTTTCCATTCACTTAGTTACCTGACCTAATTGTTATTTATTGGTTTGTAGGATATTCTTGATCATCCCTTAATGCTTCTCTCCTTTCTGATAACTATTTTTTTTGTTAACTGTTTCAGTCATTGAGCCTTGTATATGGAAATACTAGTGCAGCACAACATTTTAAACAGTGTGTTGGGAGAAACATATCGTCTTGATCAGGCCTAAGTAAAATGGTTAAGTTAGTTCATAAGAGACGCATAATCTTAGATGCACACTGAAAGAGGTTAATTGGAAATAGTGGCTGGTTTCAGAAAATCATGTCCAAGGGATTTTAAAAATGGTTTAGCTTTTGATAGGATACTGAATTTGATGATGGTGTGTTTTTCAAGTTGGATGGAGAGGTTATTTTCACTTTTTAAAGGAAGGAATTATTTCAGATTCCGGATTACAGATGTGCTTTAACTAATAGATGTGGTCTGTTCAATCATTAACATTTTAGCTTTTCTTTTTCTAAAAGGTTCCACTATAGTTCCTGTAGAGTAAAAAATAATAATAATAAAAAAAATGCTTGAGTAAAAGAATATTTAGTATCGCTTCACTGTTAATGTTTACCACGTAATTTGTTGTGCCTATAGAAGCCTAAAACAGGTTAGGAAATTTTAATGGGAAAGATGTTTTAAAATATCTACCTCATTTTTCACCTGAAAATAGAAGCTTTATGTGAAAATGGCCCCTTCTCACATAAACCGTAATATAGATGGATATGGCTTCCTTTATCTGGTGTTGATAGCTCTTCTCTAATAGGGTGTTGTACACGGTCATCTGTTGGGGAAGAAACAGAACATAATGAGCCTGGGACAGTGCTAAAAATAAAGCTGGGGGAGGGGCTCATGATGGCGTTGGTTGTTACGGCAAGGTGATACTGATAGACTTAGTTCAGAGATTCCTCTGTGTTAGGAACAAAGCAGGTCCCTCAAAACGAAACAGGAGCTACTACTACTAACAGGAGCCTGCAATAGAAGATATGGAAGACTGGAACAGAAAGGATGTTTAGGTTAATATTAAATGAGTGTTTCTTCTGATAAGAGAGAGGATGGTATATCCAGTATTTAGACAGGACAGAGAGTGCAAGACTATAAATGGCACCATGGTACATGCTTTGGTAGAGATGCAAGACAGCCTACTTGCAAAGCTTCCCATTTAACAAAAGATATTAAAAATATTTCTATAATTTTCCTTTCCTTGGATATCTATCCTGTTTTCTACTTCCTGTCCTTTACTTTCTGAAAGTGAGCTCTCTTAGAGAAGTGGTGATCTCCCTTGCTTGTGAAGACAAGAAGCTACCAGATGCAAAGACATTGAAAGATGGCTAGTTCTTAGGCTTTAGCTGTATTCAGGAGCCTTTTGGAGGCAGTTTGCTTAAAAATAAAATCAGAGGTGCATTTTAAAAAGGACCGTTTGCTTGGGAGCATCAAGCTCTCTACCTGAGCTCTTAGATTTTCTTGGGTCAGAGAGCCATGTGCAAGGCAAAGTTGCTCTTGGGCTCTAGAGGAGTTGGCTGCAGCATTTCCTGTTCTTTCAGCCCAGCAGTAGATGTCATGGGAGGCTGAATGTTTTAGCAAAGGTGATGGGCATTGCTGTTCAGTGAACTGTTTGCAAAGTAGAAAAAAATCAAGCAAAATCAAAATCGGATTGTCAAAGCTGCAAGCCTATATTTGAAGATTATAAAATCACTTCTAAAGTAGTAGTTTTAGAGGAGTTAAGCGGCATAGCTGTGGTAAGGAGACGGTCCAACTCTCTGCTTGGAATAAGATTATAGCTAGAGAGGCACAAGCATTTCCCTTGGTTTCTGAAGTTCCTTCCAAAAATATACATGTGACCCACTGCTGTTCAAGCTTGTAGGCCAGGTAGGTATCTCCTAAATGTGAACGGGTGAAACCACGCCTCTGTCTCCAGAAGGCTTTTGCCTATGTCTGGGGAGTAGTACATTTTTAATCCTGTGAGATAATCACATAATTTTGCTGTTTGATACTAGGATGCTATGCCTAATAAGGTGTACACTGAAAATTCAGCTGAAGAGCTAATTGCAAGCTATAAAATGATGCATGGGTAACCTCCTTCCATTTGCTGAACTTGGACTAACAAGGACTTCCTAATGGACAAAAAGATACTCAGTACTCTCAGATGTCAGCAGCTAGAATAGAACTGAAATTTAAATGGAGACTTTAGTTGAAGAGCTTTGTATGGTTCCCACCTCAGCATTACATGAGTTTAGTGTCTAATTCAGAAACCAGAAAGTTATGAATTAAACATTAAAGATTTTTAGAATGACTTGAAGAGTTATGGGGAAGAAGCCTTAAATTAAGAGAATATAAACTAGCCCACCACCGCAAGCAGTAATAAATATTGCAAGGTGGAGACAATTTGATGTTTATAGCATGCTACCTGTTTTTATCCAACTGTAAACGTACTCTGGTCAAAACATTGGTTTTGTTTTGCCCCCTTAGGCAGGTCTCGCCTTAAGTTGCTTTGGGGGTTGTGTTGGTAGCCAGGTAATAAAAGGAATAAAAGCAATGAGGTACCTGGTGTATGATCTACTAGGCTGGGAAGATGAGGTTCTTGCTTCTCCATTCCCTCAAGGTTTTCTACCCGTGTTGTGTAACTTTCTCGTCCTGAGGTTGATCCCTTATTTACCAGAGTTGATATTGACAAATTTCCTTTCTCCGCAGGGGACACTACACAGAAAATGAGATCTGCACAGTATCCTACCCCAGCAGAATTGGATGCTTATGCTAAGAAGGTCGCCAACAATCCACTGACTATAAAAATTTTTCCAAACAGTGTCAAGGTTCCCCAGAGGAAACATATACGCCGTACTGTGAACGGACTTGATACTTCGGGTCAGAGGTACAGTCCTTACCCGTCTCAGGCCACCACGAAGACAGGCCTCCTGGCGATAGTCAAATCTCCAGCAAAAGGAATTATCAAAGACTTTGACGGAACACGCACACGTCTGCTGCCGGAAGCGATGATGAATCCCCCTTCCACACCATACGTTGCACCTAGCACTTTAACCCACCCCCAGGCGCTTGCTCGCCAGCAGGCTCTCCAGCATGCACAGACTTTGCCGCACCCCCAGAGTATACCACAGCCACAGACTTTGCAGCACCCTCAGGGTATACCACAGCCACAAAGCTTACCGCACCCTCAGGGGATACCGCAGGCGCTGCCGCACCCTCAGAATATGCAGCAGCCGCAAGGCTTGCAGCATCCTCAGACCATGGCACACCAGACTCTGCAGCACCCTCCGAATCCTTTGCTGCAGCCAGGTTTACATGGAAGCAGAAAGATGCCGGATGCAGATGCGCCGCCGAATGTGACCGTGTCTACCTCAACCATTCCCCTCTCTATGGCTGCCACCCTGCAGCAGAACCAGCCACCGGACCTGAGCAGCATTGTGCACCAGATTAACCAGTTCTGCCAGGCCAGAGCTGGCATTAGCACTACCTCAGTATGTGAGGGACAGATTGCAAACCCCAGTCCTATAAGTCGCAACCTGCTTATCAATGCAAGTACCAGGGTATCTACTCACAATGTCCCTACACCCATGCCTTCCTGTGTAGTAAACCCTGTAGATCATGCTGCTGCTGCTGCTATTCCTTCTGCCTCTGTTAATGTGCCCATGGTGAATATTAACAGGGTGCCGTCTGCATACCAGAATGAAATCAAATCGGTTGCATGGAACCAGCATCAGCTTGCACATCTGCAGCAAATGTGTGGGGATGTTGCTGGGCCTGCTGGACTTGCAGGGAAGCACCCTCAGAGAGAGATTGCAGGGCAGAGTTTTCCTGGCAAAACAAACTACCCTCAAGAACTGTGCATGGGCCAGTCATTCAACTTGAAGCCCCCCATTGAGAAGCCTACACCTTCTCCACCTGTGAATGGATTGCAGGGACCCTTGCCATATACTAATGGGCACTATTTCCAGCCCATATGGAATAACATTCTGCCCACACCGAACAGTGACAGCTCTGGGTCCCAGGACCTTGCCATGCCTTTCCACGGCGGACAGCCAACAGGAGCGCCACTAGATTGTGCAGGAGGAACTCATTACAGAGCTGGAGCCGGTCCATCCAGCCAGAATAATGTGATGCAGACCATGGATTACCTAAGCGGGGACTTCCAGCAGTCTTGCTTCAGAGATCAGAGCATGGCCGTGCTGGGAAAAGTCCATCGGCCTCCCATGAACCGAGCACCTGAACCAACTGATAGTCGAAATCTTCATATTCAACACCCAGGGTATAGATAGGCTGCAGTCACTTTCACAGACAAAATTATAGGTTTAGTCTTAATTTTAATTAATAAGCAAGGCATTTTTAACTTGCAAACTTGTGTGATCATTATAGTAACCATTGGAAGAAGACATACTGTATATTTCAGAGCTTTGCTTACATGTTATCTATCTCCTTTATGCATCAAATATTTAACATGCCTTTTGTTTCAAAGAATTTCATTACACTACTTCACACCACAGCTGTTTCCTCACCGCAGAACCCCCTTTGTGCAGCTTTTGCCTTCTGCTTAGTAACTACTTGCTGGACTGATGCTAAGTTGCTGCAGGGTTTCACAGTTGCATCTGTTTGCCAGCTCCTTAAAGAGCTGATAGGTAGCATAGCTGCTTAAATTTCCATCTCAATTTCCTCTGAAGATTAAGAGCAACAGAATTTGTCAGGAAGCAGGGCTTATTTTCAACTCAAAAGCCCATTTCATTAATGCATTAAACATTGACCATTTGCACTGTCTAGAGGCCTATTTAATTGAAAAAAAAGCCTACATTTGAAAAGAGCTAGCTAGGGGTATATATTTAGGCATTAATATAGGAAGAAGCTTTTCTGCTATTTCTTGCAGAGATGTCTGCATTTATCGTTTAGACTTTGTCCAAAGTCAAAAGTCTCTGGCAGATACTTCTGACACTTTTTTGCGAACAGGGTATGGGGGGGAGGGGGGAATGGCAGTTTTAGGATGTAGGCAGTATAACTGCCATAGGTAGCTGCCTTTTTCAGCATTGTACTTCCCTTCCCCGCTCCCCTTTCGCCGGTGTAAAAGCTAACTTTGTCTGAACCTCTTGCTGCTACGAGTCTGGCCTTCCTGATGTGAAGTGCTGTTCTGCGGTTTTACTGTGGGAATCCAGACCCACTGACAACTCCAAAAAGGGTTCAGTTGCTTCTCCAGTAGCTAGAATTAATTTCAGGGTGAGGAGACATAACTAGAAGCTTGTCTCTGGTGCAATGAAAGGACACGCGGAGTGACGTGGCTTATCACATTCCAGTAGCAGCACTGATGGAATGGACGGTGTTTGATCTGAAGTGAAGCTCCAGCCGTGAGACGCTGTGGGACTTAGTCCCATATTCTTCTACATTAAAACGCCACAGTAGATTTAATGAAACGATTCTCTTCTCTGGGAATTAGTGAAGCTATTTATAACATACCTTTTTCCCAGAGTCTTGGTGCCTAACTATTTCTATTCCTTTCTCATGTCACTTACAGCAGCTAGTTGAGTCGGTGACCAGTAGGACACTAACTATTGGATAACCTCAGCGTCTTGTTTTCTTCAGCGTATTGAAACATACTTTTCCTTTTCAATAGCCGAATTTGTTGTAAGTAGAAAATTTCTCATCTCTGTTAATGAGACTAATACTTGAACATAATGATCACAATCAAGTTTGGAAATTAAAAAAATAAATGCATTGATTCTTTATATGTACACTGGCTAAAACTATTGCTCTACACTGTAACTTTTAAGTGTAATATTTCTGTATGAATGTCGCCTGGTAGTGTGGGTTTGAGTAGCATTGTGTATGGGTGAACCCACTGGCCTCTGCCATTCACTGGCCTCCCTCACAGCCCTTGGAAAAACAAAGCCTTAAGTATTTGCTCCTTGAACTTTCCTTAATGAGCATGGTTTAAAATCTTAAGACATCATACAAAATTAAAAAAAAAAAAAAACTTATACAAGTTTTGAAGTGACGTCATAGTTGGCTAGAGATTCTTAAAATTTTTCGTAAATGGAAAAATTAGAAAACATTTATTTGTATTTTTTTAATTTAGACGTGTAGTTCTGGGCTGTAACAAATATTTAGGTTTCAAAGCTTAGCAGAGTACGTTTTCTGATTCCTTGCGTAAGTTAGTACACTTAATCATGTCATTATTTAAATTCTTTTAAGTGTACTATAAACCGTTCTTTAGTGATAACTCTTTAGCAAAGTTAAGCAATTTAACTAAAGACGGATTAAATTATGTGTTGGCTTGTGTTGCCTTATATTTAAAAAGGAAGAAATGCCTGATTGTGTTATGCCAAATGATAGCAACATGAAGTCCTAATTTATTGTTTATAATCGTATTCCTGCAGTCTTTGTGAAAACTGGTAAATATACATCTATGAAAGAACTAAAATCCTGAGGCTTTTCATGCAATATTTTTCTGAATACGTTATATTGGAAGCCAAGGCTCAAGTCTGAAGCTGCTTCCCATACAGTCTCCCTATTGTCTTACCTGTCCTACTCCCCAAATTGGTCTAGGGCTGTGCTATGACTTTACCATGTCCTGCTAAGTTAGTTACTGTAAGGTGTTCTGCTATCTGAATACATACCTTTTACTAAATAAAATATTGGCATCTCCTCTGTTCATTAGCCTGCTACAAATATGAACCCAGACTGTTATTTAAAACTAATTATCCTACTCTTCCCCTAAGAGGGAGACCGAATAAAACCCCGTGTTGTGGTTATTTGACAAAGTGATTTCAATGCCTAAGTTATAGTAATGTTACTGTTAGCGATGGAAGTATGCTGTGAATTGTTACGAATTGTTCTGCACTGGCAGGTGCAGATAGAATCACGACCTCTGAGACTTTGCCCTGGTACAGCAGGACTGGGAAGCAAAAATATTCCTAAGACTCATTCAGGTAGGATTTTGCCATTAGCGTGCTTGAAAAATAGGAATCATTTTACTATTAAAATGTATTAAAATACATCCTTTTTTGTTCTAGGACTGAGATTTTTCTTTATATGCAACCTTTTTCATTTCTTCTGTGGCCTATTGCTAATAGCTTCTTCCTTCTAAGCAATTAGATCTTCTCAAAGAGAAATATTAATATTTACTTGCCTGATTTCTAGCTACAACTTTTGAATGCAAACAGTCAATCCGCTACTCGCAGTAGAAGCCCAACTTGAGGCTCCTCTGTGGATGCACAGCCAAGCATGCACCATTGCTTAGCATGGTGTCAAAGGGAAGAGCGTATGAGGCTTAAGCCAGAGGCCAGTAGTACCTTTCCATCTGATGTTGCTGTAGAATGGTGCACGTGTGTGTTTAGGAGGTGTGCTCTTTTAGAAATGTTTGTCCATGTTCCTTCAGTTTTTCATGCTCTGGCAGAGTATTCCTTGTAGAAAGACAAGTAACTTGTTCTAAGGCAAATAATATACTTGGTTCATGCAATACTGAATGCGATGACAGCTTCCCGGGTCAACAGAGCGCAGAGTAGCACGTGTTTGCTGGTGGCCAGTTTGTGAACTTCCTGGGCTTTCCCCTGGGACGATGATGCAGATGGTCGCCTTCCTCTGGAGCTTACACCACTGTTCCCATTGCAGCTGTCAGCTTACCTTTTGTTGTTTTTTTGGGGGGGGGGGTTGATTAGGGTTTTTTGGGGTTTTTTATTGTTATTTTTTAATTCCACTGAAGGGTCAGTCATTCCATAACTTCCAATTCAAGCACAGTGTTTTTCTTTCCCTGATCGTATGTGGATCCTGGATATTTGCTGGTGACAGTTCTGTTCTTTGAGGAAAGTGTAAGGTATTTTCAGATGTTTTTCTCGACCAGTTCTGAACTATTTATGCTGTGTCATCAGCACTGTGATCTGTTCTTGTTACAGTACCAGGCTGGTACAGCAGAATATCATTATTTGTGATGGTTTGTAGCAACTCTGTTGCCAGCTGGAGGTTGACATTAAGTAGATGCTAAAGGGATAAACGCAAAAGTGGTGTAAACCCTACCAAAGGAAGCTTCCATCTCTAACATGTCTTTTCTTTTAAGCAGAAGCTTTGAAGCTGTTAAATCGCAAGCCCAGTTTGTTACAGCCCAAAGTTAACATTTTATAAAGACGCTTGTGAATTTTCTTTCTTTAAACTTATGATGTGAAAGATGTCTCCGTGGGACTCGGCCACTCCCGTAGAAACCAAACAGAAATGTTTGCTGGGGTTCACTGTGGAGAGAACTGGGAATTGCTGCTGTATTTCATTAAACCACATACTGATTATATACGCTGCTTCTTATGTGCTACGGGTATGAACTAGATTTCTTTTTTTTTGGGGGGGGGGGGTCTGCAGGAAAAATAAAGCAAAAAAAAAAAAGAGAGAGAGAGAGAGAGACTTGGTCCCTCTGCCCCTTCTGCTGTTTTTATGCAGTGTGAATGAATGAGGCTTGCTTGGCCTGTAGTAATCGATACATGAAGCCAAAGGGCTGTAGAGAATGGGTGTTCTTGGCTGGAAGCTGGACACTTGCCATAAAGGGAGTTTGGGGACGGGTCTCTAAGGGTTTCTGGGGTGTGAAATGTGTAGGGCACATTTCCTGTAGCCAGGATGCCTTTGTCCTGTAAGAGCACCAAGGTCTGGAAAAACGTAGTATCATATAAAAAATTGTAGCCAAAAAAGTGCTGAAATAATTATTCAAGAGCTCAGTAGGAGGAGGATTCGAGGAGATGATTTAAAGGCCTGTCAAGGTGAACTTTGAGACATCTTGGACAGACAGAAATAAACCTCTTTGAAAAGACAAAGTTTGTGATGGTTAGGTCTGTGCCATCGCCTCCCGTTGCATGGTGTGGGGTGGGGGCAGGAGAAAGAGCAGCCGGCTCCCTCTGCCTGCTCCCCTCTTGCAGTCTGTGTCTTCTGTTCGGAAGAAAATTCTCTCTGGGAGATGTAGGGCTGCTCTGAAAGGTATAGCTGGAAGGTTCCTGATGCTGTTATTTAAAATGTTGGCATTAATAATTTGTGTGTAACAAACTGAACGTTTTGGTTATTAGCATAATATTCAATAAAAAATTTTAAAAGGGACTCATGTAACATTTGTAGAACCCTTCCAGAAGATAAGAGCCAAGAGGTTTTTCTTCACTTCATTGTGATCCAGGTATCTTATTTACATGGTTGGTTGCATGTTTTCATCTCTGTAGGAAAAAAGAATGACAAAACAACTGCTGATTGCTTCAAAATCCATCTCCTCTGGATGTTCTGGAAACGTGAGTGTCTAAAACCCTCTGATGACAAATCTTTCATATGGATTCCAGCGTTCCCCTGACACTAAGATACATACTTAGTTCCCACATGCTCTTCCAGGAATTTGGGCTAAAATGGGCAACTCTGAGTGGGAAGAGCTCTGCTTCCACCATAAATACTGCTGCGCCCCTCTTCCCAAATCCAGAAATGCTGATTGTGTGCAAAGCAACTGCTTTGTCTGCTTTGGGGAGATGTAATTTTAGAAACTTCATCCCCTTTGAATTTGTACTGTTGGAACTACATCAGTATTTTGTTCCTTAACATGTCCCATACAGGGGGATTCTTTCTGCAGATCCTTTCCAAGAAACTTTTACATCATCCTTGTGGCTAGTTAGACCTGTTTGTCAGAGGTGAGATCTGCTGTGATAATTAGCCAGCGGGGACTTCACTGCAAACGGTTGCTATTGCCACTGGGAAGTTAACTGCAAACAACTAACTAAACTAAAAGCCTCTAATGGCCTGCCACATGACAGAATAAGATTCAGCCTTTTCAAACTAAACTAAACTGCTTTAGCTCCAAAAATGCTTTTCTTCCAGTGATTTAACTGCTGTTGTGTGGTGTTTTCCTTTTATTCTACACTTTGTTCACCTTACCCTGGTAGATGGTGGGAGGATGTTAATGTTGATTTTGATCGCAGCTAGACAATACATTAATGAAGATGTTCTGAATAGAAAAATAGTGACAAGTTGTTCCTTGATTGAGGCAGGTTATAAAGGAACAGCTGCTAAAGGAGTAGCTCTCGCGCTCTCCTGGGATCGTGGGCTGTGATGGGCTTTGCATCGTGCACTCTGCATCATTAAAGCAGCACTTTGTTGTAGGTCAGCTGAAAGTGCCCTCTGCCAAGACTGTGTTTCTCAGCTGGGTGTGTAACCTCTGTGGGCTCAAAGGATGTTACAAAACCCAGAAAAGCTTAAGGAATACTTTAGCTTAAAAAGTTCTGCTTGAAGTGTGAGTCCTGAAGGGTCACATGGAGGCAGATGAAGCAGAAGGAAGTTGCACTTTCAAAGGTTACGTTCTCACGTTGGAATCTTAGCTTTGAGATAAATAAAACTCCCGGACCAGGACGCACATAGGCGCCAGGCTAGAAACAGGGCAGCAACATTGCTCCAGAACTACGAGAATTCATATATCACCCACCAATCTTAAACTGTGATTGTCTACGTTTCTGTGAAGGGCTTCCCTTAAGTGCCCCATGCCACGAGCCTCATTGCAACCTCTTCCCCTGGCTGAAGGGAAGGGAGAGCTCTGGGAGCGGCGCAGAGGCAGGAGGTGGCAGTGGGGCAAGGCCGGTCTTTCTTTCTTGCTCTCTGCCACAGCTGTTGCTTTGGCACCCAGGGACTTTCGGGGCTGCTGGAGCCCTGGCCTGGGAGTCAGGCGAGAGCAGTTGGGCCCCACGAGCCCCTTACTCGCTCCCACAGGGCCGGACACCCCGGGACCTGCCTGTGCCCAGTGACCCAGCCCGGGGCAGGAGGCTCCGGAGGTGCTCAAGGAGCTTGTGGCAGAGCCTCCAGCCACTGCTGTATTTCAGACATTCTCCCGATGCTAGACAAGGCCCAATTGTAATAAAATTACTGGAGTATTTTATCTAATTAGTTTAAGTTAATTTCAAGGCAATTGGGTACAAACCGTTAATTCAGCTGGGATGCCTGCTATCCTAAGAGAAGCACTAAAAGTGGTGAAATCACACCAAGATTTAATTGGTTCCCACCGTAAAATCCTCTCCTTCACTGCCCTCTTACTCGAATCCCACATTCCTTGGAAGGAAAAGGCATTGCGGGGAGAGGGGACACACTTGCAGGTTTTTAATAAAGGATGTTAATAGCAATTTTGTCATGCATTTTCATCCTTTATAAAATATTAACGTCCATTTTAGACCTCTTGACTGAGAGGCACCGATAATCAGTGCAAATACTGGCGGTGGGAACTACAACTCTATTCCAGTACTATGGATAGGAATTCAAAATAAACCTCCAAGGGCTGCCCACTCTTTAAGCACAGTCTTCGCCTTCAACGGTTTGGAAGCTGAGATTTGTTTTCTAAAATTTTCCCTGTCTAAATTGCAAAGGTTTTGTAAGTCTGGAAAGGGTTAGGTATTTATTTGAGATAAGTACATCTCCAGTGCGCCTGCGGTCTTAAACAAGCCAGCGAGCGCTCCCCTTGCAGAGGCGCTAAGGGCTTGCTCACTTTATAGGTTACTAAATAACTCTTTGCTCTCCAGCTAGAGCATCTTGTGAAATAGCTGACCGGTGTCACAGCCGTGTGGGATCGGTGCGGCTGAGAGAAAGCTGGTCCAACATGATACGGCAGATTCCAGGCCTTACAATAAATCTTCACACCAACAAGTTTCCAGGAAGTTTATTTTTAAACTTGATAGTTGAGTCTAAATTTAGTATCAAATTGATTTTTTTTCCTCCTCCCCTATGAATATTAAGAGCATCTCTACCTCCTGCCTCTCAATGCACTTCTCCTTGCAGGGGCTTTGCCACCCGATTTTTGAAACAATTTATGCAAACACGGTAAGGTTAAGAGGTGCTCGAAGAGCCGGTTGACATTTAAAGCCCTGCGTTGCAGAAGAAGCACGCGCAGGTTCGCTGAGTGCAAAGTAGGTAGCTAAATTGAGACATCGTGCAGTGCTAATCGTTGCTGCTCTTGTGGCTGGGGGGGTGCTGGAGTGTTAGCGCTGGGAGCTGCTTGAGCGCGGCGCCTGATGGCAAAGCTCACATCTAAGCTTGGAGAGGAGAAAAAAGTGCAACGCAGCAGCACGAGCGGAGCTGTGTAAACAGGGCCTTGGCAGGAGAAGGAGCGTTTCAGGTTTGCAGCCGGTGCCGGGAGGGCTGCCCGTTGTGCTGGGTGTTTGCTTTTCCCTCCTCTGCGCCCCAGCAGCACGGCTTCCCACCTTTGATTTTTTTTTTTTTTTTTTTTTTTTTTTAATGAAAAATGGCAAAGCTGCAGGGTCCCTGCCTGCCGCGACCTCACACGCTTTTATCAGTGTCCCTTTACCACACCAGCCAACGTGTTCAGTTCATTTCATAAATAATCTGGGGTGCTTTTTTTTTTTTTTTTTTTTTTAAATTATTATTAACTGTAACAACTAGAGTGCAAGAGCCGCTTTCACTCTGCTGCTGTAATTCCTTGCTCACCAGCTGCCCTGTGCATCGCTCAGGCATTGCAAATGCAGGCACTTTAGCTCAGGCCACGTCAGTCTTAACCATGCAAAATGCAGGTGGAATTGCAGGTTAAGCCTCGGTTATCATCAGTCATCACCTGCGCGAATGGCGCTGGCACTAGCTGTGCAGCCAGAGGGTGCAACACCCCGGTGAGGCCCGGCTGCCGGGCAAACCTGCCGCGCAGGAGCCTGAGCTGTTGCTCCCTGCAGGTGGGGCAGCGCTGCGCTGAGGCCGCCCAGCAAAACGGGTCAGGCCAGCAGCGACCCCCCCCCCCCCCCCAAAAAAAAAAATCCCTCCCGAAAGAAAAAAAAAAAAAAAAAAACACTCAAAAAGCTTTATTAACGTCAAAGCCGCTCCCGCCCGGAGGCCCCCCCCCCCCCCCCCCCCCCCCCAACCGGGCCGCTGCTCCCTGCAGTCCCGCCCGCGGCCGCGCGGCGGCGCCCTGGCTCCACTGCGGGAGGGGGCGGCGGCGCCGCGCGGGGGCGCCAGCACGGGGCTGGCACCGGCACCACTATGGCATCGGCACCACTATGGCACCGGCACCAGTATGGCACCGGCACTGGCACCACTATGGCATCGGCACCACTATGGCACCGGCACCAGTATGGCACCGGCACCAGTATGGCATCGGCACCAGTATGGCATCGGCACCGGCACCAGCATGACATCGGCACCGCTACGGGCTGGCACGGGCACTGGTACAGGCACCAGTACAGGGCTGGCACAGGCACCAGTATGGGGACTGCATAGGCACCAGTGCAGGGCTGGCACTGGGCACCAGTACGGAGCTGGCACTGGCCGCCCGCACAGGGCTGCCTCTAGGCACCAGCTTGGGGCTGGCGGGGGGGGGGGGGGGGGGGGGCACTACTGGGGTGTGAGCGGGCACATCGGGGGGGGGGGGGGGGGGGGGGCTGGGCATCCCCATGGCCCCGCCAGGGCTGCAGGCGGTGCCTGGGCAGAAACCCCCCGGCAGCTCGGCCGAGGAGCAGTGGGGCAGGGAGGGCCGGGCCCCCTCCCACCCCGGGGCGCTCAGCCCCCCCCCCCCCCCCCCCCCCCCGGCGCTGCAGCTAATGGGCTCATCGTTGCGCTGGGGCAGCACTGATGCAATGGCGGGGGGGGGGGGATTAGCCCGGCGGCCCCCCCCCCTCCCCCACCCGCCCCCCACGCCGGCCCCAGTCCACTCAGCCTCTTTGCACCCCTGGCCTCCTCCAAAGGCCCCGTGGACCCAAAATAACCGGCTGCACCGGAGCCCCGGCTGCGGCGGGGGGGGGGGCAGGCATTAGCCCCCCCCCCCCCCGGGGCCTGCCCGCTCCCTGCCCCCCAGCGCTCCCTTCTCCCACGGGCGCCGGGCGGCGAAGGACGTCCAGGCGGCGGTAATAAATACGAGAGGAATTTATTGAAAAAGAGGCAGGAAAGGGGCGGGGGGGCACAGCGGCCCCCGAGCCCGGGACAATAAATAACGAACGTGCTCCCGGGAGGCACCAGGTTACAAAATATGGCTCTGGGCGGCGGGTCCCGGCGGGGTCCAGCCGGGGCCGCCAGGCACCGCGGCGAGGGGCTTGGGGGGGGCCCAGCCCCACCGGCGCCCCGGCACCTGAGAAGGAAGGGGGCTGCCCCCGCAGGGTCTCGCCCCGGGGCCAGGCAGCGGCAGGGGCAGCGGGGGACGGGGGGGGCACGGGGACGGGAGGGGGGCCAGGCGCGCCCCCGCCTACCTGAGAGCCGCCGGCGGCGGCGTCCCCGGGAGCCCTGCGGGCACCGCTCCGCGCCGGGACTCAGCACCATGTGGGGCAGCCCCAGCTGCCCGGCGCCCGGGCGGGAGCCCCACGCGCGTCCTCTCCGGCGCCGGCTCAGGCGAGGATCTTCTGGGGGATCTCCACGGAGGCTTTGATGAAGATGGCGTTGTCCCGCACGTAGTTGCGCTTCTTGATGTCCTCGTGGGAGATGAACTTGGGGTAGCCGAAGCCCAGGGTGCTCTCGTCCAGGGAGCTGCGCGAGGCTCCCGGCTTCTGGAAGTTTTTCCAGTTGGGGTCGGGGTGGAAGGTCTCGGTGATGTGCTGGGGCTTGGAGAGCGATGGGTCGCTCTGGTCCAGCAGCGAGAAGGTGACGCGGTAGGAGAAGGGCCACTCCAGCAGGTTGTCGTACTCGCCCGGCAGCACGCGGATGTAGACGGAGAGGTGGCTGCTCTCGCCGCTCCCGTTGCCGTTGAGGAAGGCCGAGACCTGGAGCTTGTAGCCGTACTTGTGGGTGTAGAAAGGGGGGCTGAAGAACTCGTAGTTGCTGCGGGCTTTGGCCTCCTGCAGCTTGCGGGCGTAGTCGGCGATCTTCCAGATGAGCGTCCCGTCGCTGCTCACCGACAGCTCCTCCACGTCGCGCCGCAGCTCCAGGATCTCCTGCCGCTGCCGGCTCACCAGGGCGCACACCATGCCCAGGTGCGCCTTGGTGCTCTCCTCCAGGTGCCGGCCCATGGCCAGCTTGGGGCACTGCGGGAGGCAGCGGCAGCGTGAGCCCGCGGGCCGCGGCCACGCCGGCGCGCGATGGCGGGGGGACGGCGAGGGGGACAGGGTGGGGATGGCATGGGGACCCCAGGGTGAGATGGCATGGGAACGTCATGGGGACCCTATGGGGGTTTGGGGGAACCACAGTGGGATGGCTTGGCATCGCTGTGGGGACACAGGTGGGACGGGACAGGGAACCCAAGGGACATCATGGGTCCCTATGGGGACATGGGGGAGCCAAAAAGTGGGATGTCTTGGGGATGTTGTGGGGACACCGGGGTGGGACAAGACAGGAAGGGGATGCCATAGGGACCCTCTTGGAGCACAGGGATGCCATAGGGACATGGAGATTTGATAAGGACAGGGGGTGGCACAGGGACACTGTGGGGACACAGGAGTGGGGTGGGAGAGGATGGGG
Source organism: Rhea pennata (assembly GCF_028389875.1). Taxonomy (NCBI): domain Eukaryota; kingdom Metazoa; phylum Chordata; class Aves; order Rheiformes; family Rheidae; genus Rhea; species Rhea pennata. The sequence goes on from NC_084682.1 coordinate 5,606,200, forward strand.
GCACCACGGAGCTATGGGCCCACCAGGGTGGCACGGCACAGGGACAGTCTGTTGGGATGGCAGGGGGATGCCAGGGTGAGACAGCACCGGATGAGGACCCCATGGGCCATGGGGTCGGGACACGACAGCACGGCAGTACCCCGCGGTTGGGCCGGGAGAGGCATGGGGAGGCCTGGGCACGGCACGGGGGGCGGCGCGAGGATGCCGGGGAGGGGGCCGCGGCGGGGGGGCCGGCGCAGCTCACCCGGTGCTTGCAGCCGGCTTCCTTGAAGGGGCACAGCAGCATGGCAGTGTTGCAGCTCTCCTTGAGGTGGGTGGGCACGTCCTCCCGGGCGATGCTGGGCGTCCCGCACTGGTTGGGGCAGGGCACGGGGTACCGGGGACACTGGTACTGGTGGTTCTGGGGGCAGAGGGTGGCCGTCAGCGGGGCAGCAGCGGCGGCGGCGAGCCCGCGCGGCGAACCCCGGGCCGCGTCTCACCTGGATGGTGTCGAAGACGAACTCCTTGGCGCAGTAGGCGCAGGGCTGGGTGCGCTTGGGGCACTCGGCCAGGGCGTGCTGGGGCAGCAGGCGCCGCATCATGCGCGCCCCGCACTTGTTCTCGCAGTACACGCTCTCCTGGGGGCACATGCCCTGGTGGCCCTGGGCACCCCGGCAGCGGCGTCACCCTCCGGCCAGCCGCCCGCCCCAGGGGGCCGGCGCCTGCCGGGGGCCGGGCCCCGCGGTGCCCCCGACGGCCCCGCCGTGCCCCCCCACGGTTCCCCCACCACGCGGCGCGCCCGGGCTGGCGGCGCCCACCTCGAAGGCCTCGCCGGTGAAGTCGCTGGCGCAGAACTCGCAGGTGACCCTGCGCGTGGGGCAGCCGTGCTGCAGGTGCTCGGGCAGGTCGCGGCGGCTCAGCTTGGCGCTGCACCGGTTGGGGCAGGGGACGACGTTGAAGGCGCAGGTGCCGAGGTGGGCCTGGGGGGCGCGGGGCCGGGTGAGCGGGGCCGGGCCGCAGCCCTGGCCGCCCCCGGGCGTCCCCCCCGCCGCCCCGGGCGGTACCTGCAGGTGCTTGATGAGGCCGCTCCAGCGGCAGCCTTCCTCGCTGTGGATGCAGCGGATAGCCAGGCTCAGCACTTGCGCCTCCAGCTCCGGGTCCGGGTAGATCTGCGGCGGCAGGAGCGGGACGTCAGCGGTGTCCCCCCCCCCCCCGCCCCCGGCGGGCACGGGGACCCCGGCTGGGAACCGGGGCGGGCGCTGGGCTCGGCTCACCTTGGCGTAGTCCAGGGGCAGCTGGTCCTCGGGGCACTTGAAGACGCCTTCGCTGCAAGAGAGCGGAGCGGGGATCAAAGCGGGACCGGCGCGGGGCCACGTCCAGCCGCCGCCGTCGGGGAGAAGCGTCCCTAATCCCGGCCATGGCCGCTCCATCTGTCTGAGCTGGGAAATGCCCCCGCCAGACGCACCCCCCCCCTTCCCCGGTCCCCAGGGTCTCGCTGCTCCCCGGGGCCTCGGCAGCCGCCGCCAGCGCGGCACCATCTGGAGCCCCGGCGGCCCCCCGGCGCCCCCACCCCGGATTAACGCAGCGTGCCGGCGGGCGGCCGGGCACGGGCCGGGGGAGCTGCCGGCGGGCGCTCGGCAGCCAGGTGCCGGGGGGAACCGCGAGCCGCCGGATGCTGCATCTGCGAGCCAGATGCGCGGCCCGGATGTGCGGCCCGGGGGCTCCCGCTCTGCAGGAAACGGCCCCGGCAGCCCTCGCGGCGAGCCCGGCTGGGAGCCCCGGCAGCCCCCAGCCCAGCCGGAGGGCACCCCGGGCACTGCGCCCCGGCGGCCGCGGGGCAGGAGGCACCGTGCACACCAACTCCTCCCGCAGCCCCAGCCGGAGCCCGGGACCAGGGGCAGCCCGGGCGCCGGCGTCCTGCCAGGGCAGCTCCGGACGGGGATGCGAGGTCGCCCCGGCCGGGCTCGGCGCAGTCTGCACTGAGCACCCCCCCCGCCCCGCCAGCCCAGTGCCTAATCGCTCCGCGTGCCCTTGGCCGACGCCGGTGCGGCCTCGTTCGGCCCTGAGCTGGGCTGCGAGGCGGCAGCACGGAGCCGGCGATGCCGGCAGCGGTGCGGGGACATCCCCCACGGCCGCCACGTCCCTGCCCTCGTGCCCAAGGAAGCCCCCGGGGTGAGCGCGGGGCCGGGAAACCCGGCCGCCCCGGCGCCCACCGCGCGCCCCGGCCTGCCCCCCGTGCTGGCACGCGGGTGTTTCTGCATGGACCGTCCCCAGGTGCCCGCGGAGAAAGCGGCTGCCCAGTGGGAGTCGTGGCCCTTTCCGGGGAGACCCCCGCCACGCAGCCGGTGATGCCACAGCAGCACACGGGGAGCCCCGGCAGCCCCGCGGAGGCCACGTTCGGAGGCCTTGCCCCCCGCCGCACGGCGCAGCCAGCTGCGGAGGAGCGAGGGGTCCGGTGCCGGCCGGGGAGCGGGCTGCCGATTCGGAGCGGGGCGGGGGTCCGGCGCCTAATCCCCGACAAACCCTGCCCCATTCCTCACGCTCGGCCGGGCAGGGAATGTGCTGAGGCAGCGCTCGGAGGGGTCCCGGGGAACGTCCTTGCCGCTGACCTTCGCGGCGTGCCGGGGCGCAGCCGGGTTACAGGCAGGGGGGCTCCAGCCGCCCCCCCCGCCCAGCCCGAGCAGCACCGTGGCGCCGGGCGGCTCTGCCCGCGGGACCCTCAAACCCGATTTTGCACAAACCCAGGAGTATTGCAAGAGCAAGGGGTGACCCGGGCATCCGGCCGCCCCAGGGTAGCGTGAGCTGCCCGGAGAGCGGATGCGGGAGCAGGTCGTGGCGGCGCTACCTGGCACTGGCCCCGGGAACGCCCGGTTTCACAGAAACCTGGCTCCGGCGGCGGTGCCCAAGGTCCCCCCAGCCCGTGCAAAGGTCGCTGCGCCGGGTGAGGCCGAGCCCCGCGCCAGCGGCGGAAACCGGAGCCCGGGGCACCGCCGCGTGCGGCCGTGTGCCCGGCCCGTGGGATGAGATGAGCCTGGCACGGCCCATGGCCCACGGCCCGGCTGGTGGGCCGCCGGGGGGAGACACCCCCGGGGTTCCTGCCACGGGGCAGGACGGCCAAAACTGCCAGGCACGTGCCACTTGCCAGGCCATGGCCAGCACGTCGCCGGCCCTGCGAGGGGGACACCGGGACGAGGGGAGAGCGAAGCCCGCGGCCGCGCCGGCAGCCAGGACACCTGGGCTCTCCTGCCGGGCCCCAGGCCCCCCGGTGACGGGGAAGGGGCCCCTCTCCCCGGCCCCAAGCAGCCCGCCGGGGCTCGGCGGTGCGCGAGTTGCGCTCGCCCGCGGCAGTGCTGGGACGGAGGGCGACGCGGATGCCCCCCGCTCGGGTGCAGCATCGCGGTGCAGCGAGCGCGTGGCCCCGGCAGCTTCCCCGGCAGCTTCCGTCCCACCGGGCTTGGGCAGCGAGGGGTTAAGCCCAAATCTTTGCGAGTGTCTGAAACTCAGCCGCCGAGCTGCGCTTCATCCGCTTCATCCGTCCCCTCCTCTTCCTCCCCGGCGCGGCGAGGGGCCACGGGCCGCTGCACCCCGCGGAGCGGCTGTCACGGGCTGGGGGGCGCCGCCCCCCCCCCCGGCTCCGGCAGCGCCCCGGGGCCCGGCGCGGCGGGGACGCGCGGGGGCAGCGAGGCCTCGGCCCCCCCCGGCCGCCCGCCCGCAGCGGCTCGGGGCGCGGGGGAGCGCGGCTCGGGGAGGTGGCGGGGGGCGCCGCGTGACGTCACGGCGGGGCGGCGGGTGACGTCACGGCGGGGCGGCGTGACGCCAGCGCTCACCTGAGGAACTCCTGGAGGCAGGTGTCGCAGAAGCGGTGGCCGCAGGTGGAGACGCGCACGGGCTCCCGCATGGGCTTCCCGCAGAGCGGGCACAGCACCCGCCGCCGCGGCCGCTCCAGCAGCTTGTAGTCGTAGCCCGGCATGGTGCGGCCGCCCGGCCCGGCCCGGCCCGGCTCGGCTCGGTTCGGCCCGGCCCGGCACGGCTCCGCTCCGCGCTCCGCTCCTCCGGCTGCGGCTCCGCGCCCGCTCGGCGCTCGGCTCCGCCCGGGGGCCGGACGGGGCGGGCGGCAGCGGCGGGGCGGTGGCACCGTCCTGGCGCCGCCCCGCTGCGGGGGCCGCGCCCCGCCGGGAGCCCGGGGGCTGGCGGGGAGCGCGGGCAGCGCCCGCACCGCGCCCTTGCTCGGGGCCAAGGGCGAGCGCTGGTCTCCACGTCCCCTTCGCGGGGGGCATCCGTGCCCGCGCACGCAGCGCCAAGCGCGCAGGGCAGCGCAGGCCTGGGTGCCGGGCCGGGGGGGGGGGAGCAGCTCATGCAACAGGGCCAGGCCAGCCCGGGGTTCGGCCCAGAGCGCGCGGCGCGGCGCGCCCCATCCTCGCTGGGACCGCACGCGTGCTCCTGCCGCAGAGCGCGCCCCGCGTCCGGGCACTGCCCGTGCCAGGGCCTGGGCTGCGCCGCGGCCGAGCCGCTCCGCCTCGCCTGGAGCCCGTGCAACAACCAGCAGCCCTCTGGCCCATGGTTTCTCGCCCCCAAGCAAGGGTTTGGAGGGAGAATAAAAGAAAACCTGTCTGGCTCCAGCCCCCACTTTACTCTTTCAAAAATCAGAGCAGCATATGGGATTATTTGCCCCTTTCCCTGGAGATGGATAGGACCAGATGACAGGCTGCAAGCTTGTGTTAGTCCCACCAACGCGCGCTCCAGCCAGCTTCCCAGTAAGGGAGGCAGTTGCCAGAGACCCAAATGTTAGCAGTTTTCAATTAGCAAATGGCAGAGGAGAGAGATTCCTGGGGGACACTCTAAGCAAGTCAGGCTCTATCACTTGTCACTCAAGGAGCTCACGTTACTCTTCACCCCGAGAGGCTCTGCTCAGAATAAAATCCTCCAGCAGCCTGCTGGGGGAAGGAAGGCAGCCTGCCCGTTCTCGCTGCGGTAACAGCCGGGAAACGGATGGATGACTGATTTTGGGGGTTATCCTGCGGGCTAGCGCTGGGCATGCAGTCGAACCTGCCCCGTCCACGGCTGGGTCCTATGAGCTGCAACAGAGCTTTAACTCCTGGATGCCCAAATAGTGGGAACCCTTGCAGCAGCATGTCAAGCATGAACAGGCGCTGCAGGTTGTGCTGACACAACAGCCAAGGGGTCTTTTCCAAGGGACGTGACTAGCTGGCAGCCTGCTCTGGTGGCAGAGAGCAGCGAGCTAAACTTTAACTCGCTCCCAGAGGGCCTGGAAATGCAGTGTGCAAAAAATGGCAGTGGGTGACTGCAGAGAGCAGGGAATGGCTCAGCACCCCAGGCATTTCCCTGCGTGGCAACTGCCTGCCAGTGTTGTCGCAAACAGGCTGTCCTGGGGGGGGAGGAGGGGGGGTTTGCAGCCTGGGGGTGCAGTTCTCCAGGGCCCCATTTGCACATAGCCTTCAAACTCCCAGGACGGGGTCCAAAGGAAGCCCTAGGGTCTGTCTGGTTCTGCCACTAAGTCACAGCGCGCCCTGGAGCCAGGCATACGTTGTGCGAGCAAGCGAACAGAAGACACGCAGCCAGCCACTACCCCGGACACCCGTCCAAACACGCCAGGACCTGGCCCAGTCTTAAAACCAGCCCTGGACACAGTTATGAGACTGGGTGAAGGCCAACAGCACAGGCCCGTGGCTCATCCGTCAGCATCCCACAGGGCAGTGGGACTCCCTGACCCTCCCCGCAAAAGGCACATGACGCACCGCTCCTGCAAGCTTTTTTGCCAATGTGTCTCCAACAACAGGCATTAAAACAGAGCAGAGTTTTATCACTATTTACTGCAGCTCTTTGATGTTTATAATTTCTCTGTTTCTAACCCCCCTGAAGAGCACCTCTGCTAATTAGCTAGGAGCTGACAAAGCCGTCAGAAGGTGCTGGCTGTACCAGCAGGACAGCTGGGCTTGGAGGTGTCAAACCCTTCCACAGAGCCTGCAAACAAAGATCTCCTCATTTCCCCATCGCCCTAATGAACGCCCTCCCCGCACTCAACGTTACAGCAAGGCATTTGTCTCACACAAAGGCAACACTCAACCCCCAGGCAGGGCAACTGCCTTTGCAGAGGCAATACGTCCTCGGTCCGCGATGACAGGTCAGGCCTTGAATCCCTCTGGGCTCTGGAAGGCTTTCTGCCTTATTCCACTTGTCTGCATCTTCCTTGCATCACTGCTTCATCCCTCTGCCTTGCATTTTACCTTAAATTGGAGGGACAGAAAACTGACACTCTGGCGCCTGGAGATGTTAACAGGCGGAGCATTTTGCCCCAGGGAAAGGAGTGGGGAAGAGTCCTCTCCCTATTCCTGGAGACTGGTCCTCGCAGAAAGGCAGGGTGAGACGGGGAGCGAGGTGGGCGGACAGATGGACAGTAGCTGTGCCTTCTGCAAAGCCTCGTGGGAACAAGGATATGACCAAGACAGAAATGTCAGAATCGAGTCAAATCAGCTCAGGGCTCAGCAGGCATTTTTGGCTATTTCCTGCTGATAGCAAGGGCCTGAGGTCAGTGGGACGCGTAATCTCATCAACCATGGGAACAAGCATGCATTAGGCCCTGCCTGAATACGGCTCCTTTTGTAAGCGTCTCTCTCCATGGGCTCCCTCCAGGCCCTGATGCTAGGAGACAGGCTTTCCCTACATGAAAATTAACAGGCCTCATTACCCCCAAATGAGATCCGCACCTCGTTGCCTGTTGGGAACACCACCGCAGAAACAGGCAGTCTCATCCCTTGTCACATCACCTCCCCTACCTGCTTGTTTCGGCCATGCCTTGGTTAGCAGGAAGAGCTGCGGGACTCGGACAGTCCCCGGAAGGCTGAGCCCATCTCTTCCAGCCATTTCCACCACCAGCTCTGCAGCGCACAGGACTCGGGAAGAAAATAAGGATAAAGGGAGAAACCCCGAGACCTGCAGTTTGCACCAGGAGCTTCTGCAGGGAAACAAAGCGGCAGACGTGAGGAATGTAACTGGCCTATTTGCCCAGGCTGCGCTCTGCCTCCGGCGGCACGGACATGCCTCGGCTTGTCGCTTCAAGAGCTATTGTTGCTCGGGGCTGGGGGCCTCTTTGTTTCTTTTACCCTTTCGCCAGGCTTGGTCACAGCCCGGTATTAAATTATTCAAATGATCTCACTGGGCTTCACAGCTGAACTCCTGCACCGAGTATGCACAGGCTGTGAATTCCCGAGGGCTCCAGCCCTTGCTGGCAGACCCCTGGCCCAGCATAAAACCCACCAGGAGGACAGAAGAGTCAAAGCAGGCCCCCCTACCCGAAAACTCGCTCAGGGCCTGGAGCAAAGGCTCCTGATAAAAAGCCAATATTAAAGCCAGCAACACCTCAGTGCTTCTGTGCAAAGGCCTCATTAAGCCGTAAAACAAGCTGCCTAACGCCTGCCCAGCAGTGGGAACAGGGGGCTGCGGGGAGTCTGCGGCTGGAGTAGGGAGCTGGCTGGCTCTCAGGGCTGCTGCCTTCCCCGGAGCAGCAGCACTTCAGTGGCACCACTGCTGAGATGAAGCTGTAGCAGAAAGGCACCCCCTTGCTTCTGGGGTGTGTTCGCACATAGCGTGGGGTGAGGGGTGCCCCACGAGCAGGGCCACATGGGTGCAGGCTAAGCACACACAGCCAGAAGTCTGTTCCGGTAGGAGCTGGTACTGCCCTACAGCCAAGCACAAGGAGGAGAGACACCAGCCCAGGGGGGCTTTGAGGCAATTTAACCCAGCCCTGCAATTATGTTGGTGCCCAGGTTGGTCTAGGAGCAGAGAATACCTTTTCCTCCACCAACAAAGGCTGCTGGAGCCGTCCTTGTAACCTGCAGCACAAGGCAAATGCCAAGGGACCAGCAGTGCCTTTGAATACAAGGCAGTTTCTTGAAGTAGCAGGGTGTAACCGCCTAAAAAGGCAGCTTCACAAGAAATAAAATTCATTTACCCACCCTGTCAGGAGCCAAACAGGGAGGTCGTGTCTGCAGTCAGGTTGCACGCACCTCTCCCAGCTGGACGGGACCTGCTCCCTTCCCCAGCCAGAGCCTGGGAGAAAAGAGCAGGAAACCTGCAGAAATTCATTACCTTTCACATGACAGAGGGATCAGCTGGGCTCCTACCAGAGCCCAGCAAGATTTCCCTCATTGAAAACAGAAAAGAATCACAAAAATAATTAAGAGAGATTCCATCTCAACCAGCTTATGAAAGTACTGACTTTATACACAACATATTGGCAACAACACAAAGATGGATGTGAAAGGGAAAAGCATTTGCAATGTCAGACAGATCAGAGACAGAAGCTCATAAAAAAATGGCCCAGGGCAAATGTAAGTTAAAAAAAAAGAAAGGAAAAAAAAAAAAAAAAAAAAAGAAGAAGAAGAAGAAGAAGAAGAAGAAGAAGGAGAAAGGGAAACGACCCTTCTGGAGGTAAAAACTTAACTCCTGTCTGTGACATCATGATATACCCCCTCCTGCCTGCAGAAAGGATCCCTGGTGAAAATTCATCATCTCCCTAGAGAGATCTGGGTTAAAAAACTTCAATTACTGACAATCACTTGCTGCATTTTGCTGCCTGCTCCAGCTCGGCTGGGAGCCAGTGAGTCGGTCAGCAGCAGGATTTAGGGGCCTGAGGACAAACATCAGCTAGACGATCCTCAGCTGGGCTCCTGGGGCTACGGGAGGCTGTAATTGGAGAGCTGCAGGCAGCACTTTTGGAGAGCGGACTGGGTTGCGCCGCACAAACAAGACACTGCTCGCGCTGGGTTCGGCCAGCCGTGCAGGCCAGAACCCTCAAAAGCACGATGAACAGCTCAACAAATGGATGAAACGTTTTAAGGGGGGGGGATGGTAATGGACAGACTTCTCTAATTAGAAAAGAGGTTTGCACTTAGTCACCCAGCACACCGCCTGGGGCCGTAACTCCAGACACTGCTGTGAGAAGGCTGACAGCTCTCTCAGACACCAAGCTGTCAGCCTGGGCTTTGTAAACAGAGACAGTTTCCACGGGGAAAACAACCTCTGTGCTCGTCACCAGCAGCGGAGGAGAGCCCCTCTACACTTGTACACAGGCACTTCCAACAAGAAGGGACAGAGCCCCAGCATGACCCGCTGAACGCAGTGGCGGAGTTGCAGGGACGCCTGCCCTGCAGCATGCCCAGGGCAGCACCTCTCCGGCACTCCAGGTTCAACAATCCTCAGTGATTCAGTAAGTGAGATCAACTCTGGTTCTGTGAGAACCATCGTTACAAGTTCCTTGTTGTTGCCAGGATGCTGCTTTCTGAAAAGCTCCCGAGTCCTGGGGCGCAGGTCTGAGCCAGGCCTTAGCAAGCAGCAGTGAGAGGACAGATGTACTGGGAGGTCAAGGCAGCACCCACATCTGTATGGCAAGGTTGGATACAGCCCCTCTCAAATCAAACTCACTGGGAAGGCGACTCTTCCATGGCAGCTGAAACACAAAAGGCAAGGACTGAGAATGAACCCAAAGCCACCGTCTCGACAAAACTAAAGTTAGCAGTGCCCTACACCGTGAAGGCCGGTTACCCAACAGATGGGCTTTGCAGTCCCTGTCCTGCTTACCCCAGGAAGACACCAGAAAGCCCTCAGCAGTACCAAAACAGTAATGTGGCTGTCTTCTCCCAGTTATTCCAGGCTGGTGTTTGCAGAGGTGTTGAAAGAAGGGCGCGGCAGTGGCCTCACAGTAAAATGGGCAGAAGCCCAGGCCAGTCAAAAACAGCAGTGGCCACAAAGGAGGAAACCGCAGCGCAGTGCAGAACTGCTGCACGAAGGGTGGAGCACTGCTCACCGGCACCAATACACCAGCACCCTCTCCCAGCTGCCAGGCCAGGTCGAGGTCAGAGCTGAAAGCTCTGGTGACAGCAAACATTTTGCCAGCTCTTGTGTTCAATCCAGAGAGGTTATCAGGCAAACTAAGCTGAGTAAAAGCCCAGTTGAAATTTAGACTTTTACACAGCTCTCAGTGTTTGTTTTATACTCTGGTTGTAGTGGGGGAAAGCGAGGCTGCTGCTGTGTTTGCTGTACAGCATTTCCCACACAGGGACAGGGGGGTCGAGGTTATAGACGAGGCAGTGCAGAGGGACAGTAGTGTGGTTACTGCAGGGGCTTACGCACTAGGTCCCTGCTCTTACAGGGCTGCAGGAGGGAGCCCACAATCCAGCTGCCACAGAGCACAGGGTGCCTCCCAGCAGCGGAAGGGGACAGCAGCCTGCTGTCTTCCTGCGGGAACAAAACCCTTTTACTCCTGACAAACAAACACTCTGCTTGTTCCCAAGCCTTGAGACTCGGCCATTCCCTGTCCCCTTCACATGGCGCTGTATATCACATGAGAGAGTTCAGCGCTTGCAGAGGAGAAGAAACGGGAGCCATGGCTGCCTTTCCTGTACTTGGGGTGGCTGATGGGGCCTCCTCCCCTCTAGAGTGTAATTAGCCTGCTTGAAGTGGGCTGGCACTGAAATCCCTCAGCCCAGCGTTCAGGGCCATAATCAGCCCAGCAGAGGTGGAAGAAAGGCCCCTCCAGCAGTCTGGGCCAGGCTTCCACCACACATTCAGACAACGGAAGGGCAGGTCATTCCATGGGCACATTTTAACCACGCAACGATGCCGCCTTTGGCCCAAGCAGAGAGGAACCACAAAACCATTGCTATCTTTTCCAAACCACAAAGGAGATCCAGCAGCCAAAATGATGCCTCAAATCTCAGCTTCTATTTTGGCAGCACCAATTAGAGAACTGCTCTTTTTGGAAACTCTGTGGACCGCCAGCACACCAGCTTCCCACCGGCTGCAGCCTGGCCAGCCCACCTGTCTGGGAGTGTGTAAGACCTCCTTTGCTTTCCCTCTGCTCTCCTCTCTGGTGGAAGTGGTACTGTCAGAGCACTGTATAGCAAAAGGAAAATCTTTATATGCCTCAAGTCATTTCTACTCATCTACAGCTCTAGACAGACTAGAATAATACAGAGCTAACTAAGTGCAGGGGGTACTCAGTACAGCTCCTGTCACAAGCTATCTTGTCTGGCTAGGACCTAACACCAGGGATCACAATAAAGAAGCCTCTACTCACGCTTTACTGCCAGCAGTGTATTCCCATGGCAGCAGGCTACAGAGGTCACCATGTATGGATGTGTCTCCTCCAGTTGTACAGGCCGTGGCATCCCAGTTTCTTCATCCTTCCTGCCCAAGCGTCCCCTGGCTCCTTTCCCCCATGTGCACACCTCACCATCTGCAGAGGGATAAACCTGGATGGACACAGAGCTCCTCACTGTGTTCATCAGGAAACAGGCTCTCATTTCTACTTGCTAAGCAGCAAGGGCTGTCTGAGTAGTACCAGCCCTGCACCCTACACAGCTAGGACAAGCCATACACCTCAGTCTAACCCTGGGCTATCTCTAAGGCCCACCTTGGCCAGTAGCATGGACTCCAGGCAGAGGAAAGCCAGGGCCTGCTGCAGCCCAAGACATGGGCTTCAGTCTCACCTGCTCCAATGGCTACAGTGAAGGCATCTCCACAAGCCACCACAGTGACCTTCATAGCCTGGAGCCCCACGACCAGATGGGGCATGCGGCTGTTCCGGCAGGAGTTGGTACCCAGCTGCCCGTGCTGGTTGCTCCCAAAGGTGTAACACTGGCCAGAAGCTGACAACAGAGGTGAGAGAAACATTAACTTCTTATCTAGGTGTCACTTGAGGGTACCACAAAGCCCCTGAACCCCTTTGCACTTGACCATGCTGAGCATCCTGCTCGAGGGAGCTCTGCCATTGGGAGCAGGGTATCTCTTAAACCTCTCTTGGGCCTCTAGGCATGGGGAACAGAGGTGAGAAGAAGACAGAGAAAATGCAGGCCTGTGCCCGCCCTCAAGGATTGGGCACAGCACCCCTCACCTGTGACTGCAGCTGAGTGTGCTGTACCAATGTCAGCACACACTATTGGCTCTTGGTTCAAGGGGGCTGACTGAGCACACGTGAACACAGTGGCTTCTTCCACCTGGTTCTCTGGGGAAGGCTCCTCTGTTGAGCTGATCCGATCCAGGCCCAGCTTGTTACATCTGCAAGGGGAAGAGCAGAGTCCAGGGCTGACTGATCATGACCTGGCACAGACACCCCTGCATTCAGATCCTGCCCTAGCATAACTACTCCATCAGCAGTGAGATGCTGGGTAGCAGGGTCACACAGCCACAACTCCTTGAGACCCTTCTCACAACTTCTTGTTCTCTCCTCTGGCCAGCTACAGACTGAATGGACCCCAGAGAGCCTTGCTCTGGAGCACAGACGCTCACTTCTCCTACCTGTTGCTCCCACAAGCAAGAATCTGGTTCTTCACTGTGAGGATCATGGAGGAATCGATGCCACAGATGACCCTCTGAGCCTCATGCTCTGGGGGGACTGCTACCTGCTGGGGGGAGTTATGGCACTCTAGAGTACCCAGCCCCAGCCGACCTGGCAGGAAGAACAGATCAGAGGATGACTGATGTTGACAGACAAACCAAATGTGCTGCCATGAGTGACAGCATCTACAGAGCTGCCTGCAAGAGCTCAGCCTGGGACCCACCACCATGAAGGGGAGCAAAGCCAAAAGCAAAGGGGCCATCCTATGTGGTGAAGCAGCTGTGACTTTTCCACAACCACCTAGACCGGCACATCTGGAGAGGACTGCAGGAAAGCAGGGTCAGTGAGGGGAGAGGGAAGAGGGAATGGAAAGCACAAGCCCTGTTTTGTTAAGCTGACATCTCTTACCATTATCCCCCCTGCCCCAGGCAAACACTTCCCGTTCATTGGAAACTGCCAGGACGTGAGATGCACCACAGGCCACCTGCACCATCTCGTAGCCCAGCAGGGCCTCCACGATCTTGGGCTGGCAGGGGAAGAGCAGCAGCCGTCAGCCGAGACCTCCCAGCCTGCCCGGCTGCTCCCATCTCTCCCACCCAGCCCCCCAGCCTCAGCACAGTGCTGGCAGCATCCCAGTTTTCATCCAACACAAACACCAGGGAATTTTCTGTTCTAAATAGTCTTCAAAGCATTTTAGAGACTACGTGCACACAACACAGAAGATAATGCAAACATCTCTGGGGCGGAAGAAAGCAGCCAGCGCAACAGTTTGGAGAGGGAATAGGTTCAGCCCCCCCTGCCCATATGGGGAGTGCCAGGGGCTGTTAACGCACGCTCTGAGCAGGCAGGGGCTTGGTGCAGGATGCGTTGGCTGAAAGGGCTCTTGTACAGAGGAGTTGAGAGCCATCAGCTACATATTCGTTAGGGTGTGGAGAGACCAAGATCTCCACGCTTCTCCCAGCCCCTGCTGCGACCTGCTGCTAGATCTGACACCTCACCACAGCAAGTCTCATTCTCATTATCTTCTTCTTGTGAAAAGCGCCATTTGCTAGGATCTGGCTGCTGTTACCAATTGGTCTCTCCCCAGCAATAAACACTGAGCAGCTCAGCTCAAGAAAACATCCCCGGACGGAGCAAGAACAAACGAGCCAGCTGACCACAGAGACAAACGGCACCAGTCCCTGGGCTCAGCTGGAAGCCGTTGGCTGCTTACACATCTGAAGGAAGAAGAGGCTGGAAGGGAGCGAAGGGCCCTCAGCCCTAATGCTCTGGGCCAATCGGAAACACATAGCTCTTCTTTAAATACTGGCTCTTTTGAAAAATAACTTTTCTCAGTGAACCCTGGCAGCTGCAGGCCAAGAGTGAAGCAGGCAGGTGTGTGATTGGAGGCAGCCTCCAAGCTGGGTGCCTGCCAATAGCAACCACAAGGCAGCTCTTGACTTCCCCCACATTCAAAGGGATCATTGTATAGGGCAGGGGGAAGAGAAAGAGGCAGGTTGGGCCTTTTAAAACCCCCGCAGTGACAGGGAGAGGAGGGGGAGGGGGGTTGGATGCCAAAACATGTCCAGGATGCACATCCCTAGAGCTGGGATGAGCTGTCTCACAGGACACAAACACTGTGATCCATCCTCTGCCCTGGGGGAGCAACGTGCCCAGCACCCACACGACAAACCTGGCTTACGTCCGTGAAGTTTCCATGCCCCAAACAGCCATTGCTGCCGCTGCCAAAAGTCATGATTATCCCTCTGTCTGCAAAGGCAGAAAGAAGTCGTGTTACCAGCATACGTGACACCCCACAAGGTGCACACAGCCCATGGGGTTGACTGGGGCTCAGAGGACAGTGGCTCTGCTTGGACCTACTCTGACTCATAAGTTGCTGGGGGTCCCAGAGGCCTTCAACTAGCTTCTAGAGAGCAGCAGCCTCTATGCACTGTGACAACTCACCAAAGACAAACAGCAGATGATAGGAGAGCACTGAGATAACATTATTGCAGCTGTGTACGCAGGAGCTGCTAACTCCACAGTCTGCCAAGGTGTTAAATACACAGAGCCACTCACTGAGCAGCCAGGTCAGCCCCCAGCAGAGGGGTGGCAGGAAACACCATGGAGAGGTAGGACAAACACATGCCTATGAAGTTTGCCAGTTGCATATCTGTTATTTGCTGCCCTGATCCCCAGCAGAAGTGCAAACAAGGCTCCCAAAGGACCATTAGGAGAGCTTTGCTCTACAAACATGGCCTTGGGTTGGTGTGCACACTCCCCTCCTGGACAGAATGCCTCCTGACCTGCTCTAAGAGGGCTTCAGACTCTGCCTTTCCATGGCTGAAGACAACTGGCCAGAGCTGCAGGAGCTCATAGGCACCCTTCAAATTGACTTCTCATTGCAGTATGTCACCATCAGTAACTGTTCGTGCCTGGGGAGGGTGGTCCCCTTCTACCTGCACTAACAGAGTATGTGACACAGCAAGGCCAGCTATGCTGAGCTTCCTAGCCACTCTTCACACTGCAGTCCCCACTGTACAGACCAATTCGGGCATCAAGTGACACCAGTGCACCTAGGACAACAAATAGAGGAGATCCAAGGCCTTCCCCACACCAGATGGATGTCTGGGACCAAGCTGACCAGTGGAGCATCAAGGGAGGACCTATATTATTCCTGCCATGCTTGATCCCTACCTGCTGTTACACGACAGGCTACAGTTGCCTTTATTTCATCCCAGCCTAGTGCACCTCTCAGGTTCCTCTCTGAGCAGGCATTGCCCCACAGAGCAGTCATGCTGCATTTGTAAGCCAGCCACCAACCCAGACAATTTGGCACCCAGCTGGAGGAAGACATGAGGCAGCAGCTTACCTGTGAGGCAGGCTGTGAATAGGTCACCACAGGACACGTGTTTGATGGTCACGCCAGACTGACCCTCCAGAAAACGGGACACAAACTGAGGTTGAAGCTGCTCAGTGGCTCCTGGGAGAGAAGGGCCTCCTGCAGCACCCATCGGAGGAGCCTGGTAGAGAGAAGCCATCTGGGCTACTGCACCTTTGCGCAGCAAGATCAGGGAGGGAGAGCTAAGGTGAGCCCCTTTGCACCGGCTCAGCAGTATCGTCTGCACTCCGGACTGGACTGCAGTCCTGGGGCATGCAGCATCACAGCCTGTGCAGTGAACAGAAGTGTTCCCTTCTCAGAAATCACACGTGCAAGCCTTCCTCTCACACTGCCCTGCCCAAGTTCCCCATCGCTCACCTCCCACATGATGAGCCGCCCTGATTTGGTGACCCCAGCCTTTTGCGTCCTGCCAGCAGACACCTGCACCACTTCAGTGTTAAGCATGGGCAGGCGGAGAGGGGTGGTGATCCCGCTCCCCCAGGTGTAGATGGAAGACAGGGGAGGAGGAATTCCAGTCCTGGCGGATCCACCACGAACACCTGCCAGTCAAACAGAAATCATGACCCCATATTCCTCACACCTCTCCCACAGGAAGAGAAACAACACCCGCCATCCAGTCTGGGTACCAGCAGTGCTGTCTGTCAGCAAGCGGGGCCAGGCCAGCTCAGAGGCCCAGCCTAGGCTGCAAGGGGCTGCTGAGGAGTTCCCAGGTGAGGTTAAGAGAAACACATGGGAACAGGTCTTTGTATTTTGTCGCAGAATTCGGGGAAGAAGTATCATGACAGTCCAAACTGTTACTTGTGCCCTGCACTAGGGCTGACATTCCCCAGCACCCCTCTGGCCTGCTCCCAGTCTGTACAGATGGAGCAGAAAGAATTTGATTTAAGGTGTTGAAACTTAGAAGGGGCTTGCTCCCCAGAACTGAGGTGCCCGTGAGCTTCTCCAGAGCTCGAGGAAGGTGGCATCTCCGTAACTTCCTCCCTCCAGGAGCTCACATGCCTTCAAGACCTCCTGACACCCAAAGGAAAGGGCTCTTCCAAGCAGACATGTGCTGAATGCACTGCACCAAGACTCACCCCTCGGCCTCGCACTGCTCACACGTCCCCCCGTCCGGCTGTGGGTCACTGTTGGCACTGGAGCCAAGGGCTTTTCAGGCCTGCCAAAACAAAATGCAGCCCTTGCAGTCAGCTCAGCCCCAGAGGTCGTGCAGAGCTCTGGATCACAGAGGGTCTGGGCAGAGCTACAGCACAAGCCACAGCTGAATATTGCACACAGCTGCCTTGGTAAGCACTTTAAGCCACCTGAGAGAGGGCAGTCAGTGCCAGTTCACTTTCCCCTGAGCTCACAACTCCCCATTCACTCTTACAGCAATGGCAAACCCACACCTGCCGCAGCTCTGAGCCACAGGGCCAGGCTCAGCCTGCAGCAGCTGCATGTTGGGGGAACACAGGAGAGCTGGGTGGGGACAACTCCGTCTTCAGAGCTCATAACAGAGACAGTGAACTGGTCAGACATGGTGCGAGCTGAGGCAGCCCCTCCCAAAGGACACAAACATGGCAGTGCCACTTGCCTTCTCATTTTGACACTGCCCACGTCAGTGTAGAGGTTCAGAAGGGGACGAATACAGATGGCCTGGGCCATGATCTCATTCAGTTGAGGTCGCTTGGAAGGATCCAGATTCAGCATACTAAGAATAAGCTGGCGCAGGTCGGGGCTGTATCTATCCGATATTGGGGCAAATGTTCCACTCATGATCTTCAGTACTAGGGCAGGAAGATTCTGAAGAGAAAACAACACAGACATACAGTGAGTGGCCAGAGGTGAGGCCACAGAGCAAGATGTTCTCAGCGCTGCTCTTTGCCTTCACAGCTTCAGGCTCAGCGAGAAGCATGATCCAAGCACATGTTTTCACATCTGCAAGAGACCACAGTACCCTGCGTCTTAGGTAAACTACATCCCTCTTACCGCAGCTTCAAAAGCCTTCTTGAGGCTGGCAAGTTCATACAGCACACAGCCTAAAGCCCAAATATCACTCTTCTGGTTGTATGGCTTCCCTTCACAAAGCTCTGGGGAGATGTAGCATGGAGTTCCCACAACCTAGAACAGACAGAGAGATCCACCACAACTGCGTAAATGGAACACGGAAGTAGAAAGAGAAGGGCTCAGTCTAGAGCCCAGTGTAAAGCCTGGCTAGAGCACCACTAATCAGAGCTTAGGCGAGTGGGGTAAATGTTCTCTGGTATCAATGCCTGGCTGACAATCTCATCTCAGTAAAAATCAGGAGGATTTGTCTTTTTGGACACACCCCTCTCACCTACAGTGATTATGTTTGATTTTGCTACTATCTGCTTGAGAGAATCAGCGCCCACCATGATGAATATGGTATAAACTAATCTAGCCAGATTAGTCTTGATGGTGAATGATACTAAAGTCTCAGGCAAAGAGAAGAGATTAAGGCAAGGACAGGACAGCAGGACACTACAGGAATTGGGTCATCAAGTATGTGTCAGACCAGCTTGCAAACACCACCCCTTGCACTGGGAGGCTGGAAGGAACCCTGTCTGCCCTCTCCAGTGAGCTCAGACATCCCACTCCCTACTGAGCTTGGGCTGGCAGGTCTTTTTCACCTTCTTGCAGCCTCCAGAGCTGTAACAAACTTAGGCACGAAGACATCAGCCTTCATAAATGCCAAGGAACAAAATGGCACCACACCACACTGATGTGGCATACTGCATATACGCTACATCCAATCTTGCTGCATACAGCAGCTTCCCAGAGACTACAGGGAGCCAAGTCCAGAGTTTCAAGCACTGCTGTCATGGTTCCTCTCTCTCAAAGCGAGGGCACCTACCGTGTAGGCTTTGCTCTTGCTGCTCAAGATTTTGGAAATGCCAAAGTCTCCAATCTTGACAATCATGCGATGCTTGTCCAAGAGAATGTTCTGAGTCTTCAGGTCACGGTGCAGAATCTGTTTGGTGTGCACATGGTGAAGAGCCAGGAGGATCTGCACGAAGAAGTGCAGGATGGTATCCTCATCCAGCAAGGAGTTACAGCGTTTATGAATAAACTCCGCTAACGTGCCCCCTGCAAAAACAGCAGAGAGCTATTAGCAAGAGTGGCTGCACAGGGCACCATAAACTCAACCTAAAAGCAGGGGATTTAGTTATAACCTCTTAACAAGCCAAGCACATAAGAAGTAGCACGTCCTGGTGGGACATCCAGTATGTCCTCCAGTGCTCCCAAGACTGTGCAGAGAACAATAACAGCACAGTTGGTGGGATGAAGAAACAGAGAAAGAAAAGTTGCTATTGACATGTTGTCCAAGACAGGAGG
Source organism: Rhea pennata (assembly GCF_028389875.1). Lineage (NCBI taxonomy): Eukaryota > Metazoa > Chordata > Aves > Rheiformes > Rheidae > Rhea > Rhea pennata. Next base: position 5,624,748 of record NC_084682.1, read on the forward strand.
AAAATGAAACACTAAAATTACTGCTCCTGGAGCCCTGTCAGGACACAAACCTCGATGGCAGAACAAGATAAGCCTGTTCTGCAGAAGAACATTCTTGTAGTCCAAAAGGCCACGTGGCATTAAGAGGCCCCATTCAGGAGGGGAGGTCCAGACTCAGGTCTTATGCAAAACTTTTAGCAATCTCTTATGCAAATGTTGGATTAGCATTAAACTCCACAGCAAATGTTAGAAATCATATCTTCCCACACAGAGCTGATGTGAGACCAACGGTATGGCCAAGAGCTAACACAAGGAAACCTGTGTGAATCCTAAGCCAAGGGCAGCGACAGAGATGTTAGAAATCTTTGTTTCTGATATGATCAGCAGATGTAGGGTATACCATGGACATGTCTGTGCAGCAGAGCCATGTCTGGACTCCTTGGTGGCCTCAGCACCCTTTTGTACAGGAGCTTTAAAAGGAGCACAACATGGGGACAGCACCAGCAAGGATAAGCAGCAAGTTGGGATATCAGAAAAACCCTTGGGGCCACAGCAGCCCAACCCCCCAAAAGCCAATTGCTCCGCATCTCAAGGGGGCCCCGAGGAACCCCCCAGCGAGAGGGGTGGGCAGTGCCCACCTGGGGCATACTCCATGGCGATCATGAGCGCCTTGTCCTCCAGGAAGTTCTCGTAGTACTCGATGACATTGGGGTGGCTGAGCAGCTTGAGGACCTGGCACTCGTTCTGCGCCGCCAGCCGCTCATCCTTGCTCATCTGCTCCACGGGGATCTGCTTGAGGATGACGAGCTTCTGGTCGGCCTTGCGCAGGCACAGGTGCACGATCCTGCGGGGAGCGGGCGTCAGCGGGGCCGGGGCGCTGCGCACCCCGTCACCCCTCCTCACACGTTGCCATGGTAACAGGGCCTCCCCCCCCACCACCACCATCACCCACCCCCTCGGGGCTGCCACAAGGCCGGTGTCACCCCCACATGCACGCTGCTGTGGTAACAGTGCCTGGAAAAAGCAGGGGAGCAGCGCGGGCTGCCCCCCCCCCCCGCCGCGGAGGGGGGACCCTCACCCGAAAGCCCCTCTCCCCACCACCCGGATCCGCTCGTATTTCTCCATCCCGCCCCGAGCCGGGCCGGGGCTCCTCCCGTCTCCATGGAGACACTTCCGGGGGCTGCTACGGCGGCCGCAGGATGACAAAGTACTTCGTTCCGCGAACCCCCCCTCCCCCCCCCCCCACACACACACAGCTCCCACACACAACCACCATCACCCCCGCGCCATGTTTGGGGGCCGAAGGGGGAACCCGAGGCGCCCGCAGGCCGCCACCCCCCTCCCACACGCCTGGGGATCCTCCCGCGGGATCCTCGTTCGTCCTCGCCGAAGGGCTGCCCCGGCCGCGCGGGCCCGGCGCGGCTCGCAGCACCCTCGGCGCGGCGGCCCCCGGCCCGCGCCGCCCCCCAACACCTCCCAACGCCCCCAACGGCCCCCAAGCCCTAACCCTGTGGGAGCGGGGCCGCTCCTTCCCCCCCCCCCCCCCCGCGGCCTGCCCGGCCCTCGCCATGCCGCCCTCGGGCGTCGCCTGCCCCCTCGCCCGTGGGGACGGGGACAGCGGTGGCACTGCCACCCCCACGCCGCGTGGCCGTGCTGCCATCTAGCGACACCGGGCCCGGCCGGCCCGCCCGCGCCGCGCCGGCACCGTGCTGCACCCGCCGTGCCCCAGACAGATGCGCGGGGCCTGGGACAAACGCGCGGCGCATTTAGAGGGGATCTGGCCGAGGCAGATGTATGGGGTGCAGGGCGCGCGTGCAATGCACAGCAAGCAGCACGAAGGAGTGCAGCAGCCAGCACGTGTGCAACACGTGTGCAACGCCCAGCACGAACGTGCAGAGCCCAGCACACCCCCAGAAACAACGGCCAGTGCAAACACGCGCGTGCCCCACACACGCATCCTTTTGCAATGCCCAGCACACACACATGCAGCACCTGACGCACACAGCATGTCCAGCAAAAACAAACGCTCTCTGTGCACACACACCACCTCTGCACACACACAGAACACGTGTAATACGACATGCAATGCTCTGTGCAATCACCTGCAATGCCGAGCACACACACGTGCAATACTCAGCACATAACGTTCACTGCTCTGTGCGCGCTCCTGCAATGCCCAGCACACAATGTGCAATGCCCTGTACCTGCACGCTTATGTAATGCTCTATGCACACATGTGCAATCTTCTATGTTTGCACAGCAGTGCAGTGCTCCACACACATTCACTTGTGCGGTACTCTGATGTGCACACACCACCGGTGCAATGCTCCATGCACACACACACTCGTGGAATGCTTTATGCATGCACATGCAACGCTGTATCTGCACTCTAGGGCGATGTTCCGTGCGCGTGCACACCTGTGCAATGCTCTGTATGTGTGCACACTCGTGCAATGCTCCATGCACACACGCACACACTCATGCAATGCTCCGCACACACCCCCTCGTGCAATGCTCCATGCACAACCACCCCCTCGTGCAATGCTCCGTGCACACCCACCCCCTCGTGCAATGCTCCGTGCGCGCCCGTGCAGCCCCGTAGGGACGCACACCGGCGCAGCGCTCCACGCACACGCGCGCCCCGCCGCAGCGCGCAGACACGCTCGCGCGGGGCTCGCCACCCGCCGCGGCCCGGCACAGGCGCAGAGCGGCGGGGCGGGCGCAGGGGCCGCGCCCCGCCCCGTGGGGCCGGCGGGCCGCGCCGCGCCGGGCCGGGCCGGGCCGTGCCACGCCGGGCCGGGCCGTGCCACGCCGCTCCGCCCGGCTCCGCGCCGCGCCGCGCCGCTCGGCGGGATGGGCCCGGGCTGGCGGGCGCCGTCGGCGGCGCTGGTGGGCGGCAGCGTGGCGCTGTTCGGGGCGCTGCGGCGGGCGGCGCGGCTCCTGCCGCGTCCCGCCGCCGTGCGGAGCCGCCCCGGCCGCGCCTGGCGCTGGGGCAACCTGCTCGTCTCCTTCGCGCACTCCGTGCTCGCCGGGCTCTGGGCCCTGCTCAGGTAGCGGGGCCGCCCCCGACGGCGCGGCGCGGCCGGCGGCCGCCGCGGGGCCGGGGGCTCCCCTGCGCTCACCCCTTCTCTGCCCCCCTCCAGCCTCTGGCACTCCCCGGAGCTGCTCTCCGACATCCAGGACGGCTACTGCGTCTCGGGGCACCTGCTGGTCTGCTTCTCCTCAGGTAAGGGGCCCGGCGCCCGCTCCGGCGCGCCGCCCGGCCGCCCCCTCGGCCCGCGCGGCGGCGGGCGAGCTGGGCGCCCTCCCTCCTCCCGCAGGCTACTTCATCCACGACAGCCTGGACATCGTCTTAAGCCACCAGTCGCGCTCGTCCTGGGAGTACCTGGTGCACCACGCCATGGCAAGTACGGCCCGCGGCCCCCGGGGCAGGGCGGGGGCGGCTGTGCGGGGCACGCCGGAGCCCTCGGCTCCTTCCCCCCGGCTGCCAGGCGGGCTGCGCGTCGACTGAGCTGTGGAGCGGGGGCGAGGGGGGCTGACCTTGCCGTGCTACCCACCAGGCCATCTCTGCCTTCGTCTCGCTCATCATCACGGGCCGCTTCCTGGTGGCGGCGATGCTGCTGCTGCTGGTGGAGGTGAGCAACATCTTCCTCACCACGCGCATGCTGCTGAAGATGAGCAACGTGCCTTCCCCAGCGCTCTACGAGGTCAACAAGTACGTCAACCTGGTGATGTACTTCATCTTCCGCCTGGCGCCCCAGGCCTACCTCACCTGGTACTTCCTGCGCTACGTGGAGGTGCAGGGCCAGGGTGCCTTCCTCATGGCCAACCTCTTGCTGCTCGACGCCATGATCCTCATGTACTTCTCCCGCCTCCTGCGCTCTGACTTCTTCCCCTCCTCGCGCAAGGCCTCTGCAGGGAGAGACGTGGACGGGGAGAAGTTCCTAATAGACTGAGACGAGTGTGCCGGGGCGGGAGCCGGTCTCCAGCTCCTGGAGGCCTTGGGCCTTCCTTGCCTGCTCTGATGTGCCTTAGGGCTCGCTCCCTGGCCACGGGCCATGCCTTCACCCGCTCTGCTGCCTGGAAGCACTACCCTGCTGGACCAGCCCGACAGCCTTGCAAAGCCACGGGGACGCCACCGGAGCCAGACCGACGGGAAAGGAGCCAAAGCTGGCTTCCACGCAGGGTGCTTGAGGGCCGGGGGTGGCTGCCTTTTGCAGCTGATGGCCTGAGAGAGTTGCAAGGGAAGGGACGAGTCCCTCCTGTGTTGTTGTTGGGTGTTACGTGCATTAAATCGGTCTGTTCACTGCTGCCGCAGCATGCTTGGGCTGGCCTTTCTGTGGGGCAGAGCGGAGGCAGCGTTAAGGGGGGGGGATGAGGGGGGCTGGGGCATGGGAAAGGATGCGCCTCCCTTCCCAGAGGAGGGCCGGCAGCCCGCAGGGAAGGAGATGGCACATTTTTGCTCCTTGCATCATTCAAGAGACCCATCAGGGCAGTAGTCAGCCCATCTGCTCCCACTAGCCCCCAGCCTTGGAGAGTCCAGAGCAAGACTCCAGGCCTCCTGTGGATGGGTCCCACTGTTCTTCCGGAGATCCCTGTGTGCGCTGAGCTCCCCTGGTCCTAGGGGTGAGCAGGGGAAGGGAGCCAGACGAGGTACACAGCCCTGCTGCAGTCCGTGACCTGCCTGCCCTGGCAGCGAGGGGCCTGGCTGGGCTGCCTGACTCACCCAGCAGCCACGTGAAGTGGAGCTGGCATGGGAAGGCTGCGTGAGGCCACAGGCTCTTCCTGGGAGATGGCTGCACGCTCACATCCTCCTGGAGCAGTCTTCCCCAGCACAGCACAGCTCCAGCCCCACAGGAGCATGCTGAGCCCTCTCCTGCAGAGGCAGGAGCTGGCTGCCTCCAGCAGCCCCTCAGGGCAACGGGGGGAGAGGAGGGACTCTGCTCCCCCACGGCAGCAGGGCCAAGCTCGCCCAGCTGGTCCCATGGAGCACCAGAGCACTGGGAAGAGAGAACATGCTGACGTGACAGCTCTGCGATCCCACCAGACTAGCATTAGCAGCCAGGCTTAGAGGGATTCCTGCCCAGCCCCTGCTGCAGGGCAGGATCAGCTCCACCAGCGCTGCTGCCAACCCTGCTCAGGCGGAGACAGAGCTGCTCGATCGACATGAACTGGTGACTGTAGCGTGTCTTAGGGTGGAGGCAGAGGGGATGTGCTCTCCCCATCCGCAGAGAACTGGGGAACACCCTCAGGGCTGGTGATCCTGCCCAGAACTCCCCAGGTTATCCTGAGGACTCCCAGGCTGGCACAGGGAGAGGGGGCAGCGCTGTGGACAGCCTGGCAGCCAGAGTGGGGACATGATAGTTGGGACACTGCATGGGCAGGAACCTAGTAAGGGTTCAAACCAGCCACCTCACCCCTCCGAGCTCAGTGCCAAAGCATAGCTAAGCAAACGCACTGCTGACATCTCTAAGCAGCCCCTGAGCTAAGCTGCAGGGATCCCCTCCTGCCCCAGCAGGTTGCAGCCTTACTGTTCGCAGCATGTCCCAGCAGCTGCCCCGCATCTTTGCAGCTGCAGTTTAAGCCTCCTTACACCAAGTCCATCTGCAAACATTCCACAGTCAAACCTAGTTCCTAGTTTTCCCCTCACCCCGATTTCTGCTCCCTTCCCCTTCTCAGCATGCAGTGGACATGGATCTGCCCTGACAGCCTGGCACTGCTGGAGAGGCCAGCCAAGGGAAGCAGGGTCAGGCATGACGAAGCTTCCCAGAGCAGGGAGCCCAGCTCCCCTCCTGGCTTCCAGCCAGAGCATCTCCCAGCACCGCTGGCCAGCCTGGGGCAGCTATGGGTCAGGCTGGCTGCCAGCCCCAGCACAAAAGGCAAGCGCTGGGAAGCTGCATGCTAGGTGCCAGCCGCAGCCACCAGGCTAAGTTGAGGCAGGGTCAGGGCAGACTGCAAGTCATGCTGATGAGAAAACCCCTCCCAGTCCAGCATCTGCACTGCCCAGGAGGGCTGCAGCACATACGTGCTCCTTGCAGCACCCCCAGCAACACAGGTGAGAGGCACTTCTCTTCCCAAATCTCCCTGGGGGCAACACAGCTCTGCTGAGCAGAACACATGCATGGGGCAGACCTTGCAGAGCCCCTGCTGCTGCTTCTCTCAAAGTCTGGGTAGGTGTCCTCACCCCAGCTGCAAGGCAGGGAGCTCAGGCCAGCATGAACATCAGACACAACCTGGGGAGAGAGCAGGGTCTGTCCCAGGGCCTCACACTGCTGCTCTCCCAGCAGCACAGTCATATCACAGGCAGGAAAGGCTGCAGGCTCTTATCCCCCCTTTCAGCCTTATCTCTCTCTGAACATATTGTCAACAGCCTCTGTTCTCGAGGAGCTTCAAGCCCCTGGCTCAGGCTTCGGGAGGACAAGGGCTCAGAGCCTTCTCACAGGTGTTTGCTGCACTCAAGGTGAAAGAACACCTCTGCACAGCACCCACAGATTTCAAGAGGGACTGGCTGCCAGAGACACAGCCCTCTTCCCTCCAGGCGGTTTCTCTCCCATACCTGATGCTCTTAGTGCAAACCCAGAGTGTTTCCTGTTTTGCTTCTTACACAGCCCAGCACCCCAGGGGGGCCAGCAAGCACTGGGGCTCCCCTCCACCACCTTGCACCTTATGAGAGCTTCAAGCAGCAGCCTGAGGGCAGCCAAGGTCTGCCCACACAATGATGAGCACGAAGGTTTTGTTACATGCCCAGGGCTGCCCTCCAGAAAGGGACAGGGCGTGATGCCAGCACTGACAGCCCACATGTACCGATGGCTCCACAGAACATCCCTACACCTCCGCAGCTACCGCAGGAACGAAGGCAGCTTGCGGCTTACCTTACAGATCTCAGTACCTGGAGCTGTTCCACAGCAGAGGACCTTGGCAAGGTCCAAGACCTAGCACAACATGAAGAACACTTGCACTCAACAAAGAACAAATCTTTACCGCAAGGCCCTGAAAGCAGTGCCAATTTGGGTAACCCCCTTTTTTTCACTTCACTGCCACCCTTCTCACACGCAAACCACTATTCTATGGCGCCCACATTCAGGACTCCACCACCCTCCACAAAAATCTAGGATGGGAACACAGTATCCTACTAGCCAAGAGCTCATTTACCCTGATCAATATTTGGTCACAGCTTTCACCATCTCTTAGTAGAGCTTAACTACACACTTAAAACTAAATAACCCTAAATGCTTATCTCTATTTCTACTTCCTGCTTCTCAAGTGCTCCACATTCTTTTAACACTTTGAAAAAGCTGGTTTCATCTAAAAATCTGAGGAAGCAAAAGACTGCAAAGGCAGCAACAGTAGCTGTGGTTTGGAAGCAGCTCCAGTTAGGACCATGAACCCAGCAAGGTCATAGGCAACAGAACAGGAACTGTGTCAGGAAAATCAGGCTGCAATTCACATGCTGCAATAAGGGGAGTAGGGATCGTGCCAGAAAAGAAACAAAACAGAAGCACTTGCTATTAAACAGCCACTAGTTTGAGGGCTTTGAAGTAAAGTCTACAACCTATGCAAAGTTGATGAAACTAGGAAAATGGTGCAATACCCAGCTTCTGCCAGATCTGAGTCATTAACACATTCTTGCTGTGGTTAATACCTACCTCCTGGACACTCGCACACTTGTGAAATGCTCCAGAGTGACTGAATACAGAGCGATGCAGGACACTTAGAACGACGATTGCAAGCATACGCCAATCACACAGCGCAACAAGACACATTAGGATACCACAGGTCTCTGGTAAACAGTATATTTAAGATTTAGGAGAGTGTCACCTCATTTAAGTTATCTACAGCACAAAAAACAGGTCAGTGATCCAAGAGCCCCCTAGTGATGAGAAGCCAGACATGGGACAGCACCACACCCTGTAGGAACCCTTCTCAGGGCACAGTTAACACCACGTTCCTGCCAGCCTAGTGCCAAGCTGCAGCACGAGCGCAGGAGGAACTCAGTTTACTGAAACGCAGTCCCGAGTCTCCTGGGTGTTCTCTTTCGCATGGGCTGCGCAGTCACAAAACACAAGAGTCCCTCAGTGATTTTACAGGGTTTATTATCCGATCTGTACAGTCCTTGGTAGATGCAGTTTAGATTATTCCAATCTGGAAAGAAGCAAAACATGTTAAAACAGACATGATAGCAGCAGTAAGGCAGAGCCCTCCACCACACACATCACTGCCACCACTGTATCTCCCCAAGAGTCCTGTCCTCTGAGGACAGCCCTGCTCCTCCTAGACTTGCCCAAGTGTCTTACTTCCAACACAGCCATACTATACATTTACTCCACCGTGACCCTTGTCCTGACCAACACAACTGCCTTCCCCTGCTCCAATACTTGTCATCACTGCCTCTTGCCTACCCCTCAACCATACAAAAGGCCAAACTGTTCACCAGTTTCAGCAACACAACCAGCTGTACAAGAGAAAATCCTCCTTTACCCAGGCCAGTAGTGCAGGAACATAAGCAAAGACCTCAGAAATCATTACATCTCCTTGTAATAGCCACCAACATTGCTTAGATGGACTGCACTGGCCAAGAACACTATTAAAACAAGCAGTTTTGACTGAGAGGCTGCAGCTAAGCTTCCTCATCATTCCTCCCACAATACTTTGGAACTCTTAAGTCTTAAGGAGTGCAGCCCCTCCCTGGAGGAGTTCGAAAACAGCAGCTAGCCTTTATCAGTAACTTTAAAACTTTACAATACGGCCTTGCACAACACGAATATCTCACATGAACACCAGAAAGAATAGCTTGGTGCAGAGAATACAGGACAGAAAATGGGAGCTTACAGAGTTTCAAAGATTTCTCACCTTGTTGGCTACATCCAGTGCATCATAATCTGGAGCCAGGCGGACATAAGCCTTCTTCTCCCCATCAGGCCTGGAGTGGAACAAGAGGCATCAGCAGAGAGGCACACAGCTTCCCCTACCCACTCCACAAGCCTGCTATAGCAGCGTGCATCAGTGGTTCCTTTGGAAACATCAGTTTACTCAGAGGAAAAAGAGTTCACATCATCTGCACAGCTCCACTGGTGTCAGAGGTCTGCAGAAGACAATCTTCTGGTCTACTGCCACATTACATCCCACTAAGACACACTCAAACACAAGTAGCATTTATCTAAACTGCAATGTTACAAACTCTACAGCACTTAATCCCACACTTCCTCACAGTACCTACAACCTTGCTGAAACTCACAAGTGTTCAAATTTCCTGCTAAAAGCCACTCTGGCCCCTTGAAGCATCCATACACACATCATCTATGCCTCCCCTCTTACTCACCTAATCAATGTGTTGACCTTAGCCACATCAATATCGTACAACTTCTTGACAGCCTGTTTGATCTGATGCTTGTTGGCCTTGACATCAACAATGAAAACTAGAGTGTTGTTGTCCTCTATCTTCTTCATTGCTGATTCTGTGGTCAAAGGGAACTTGATAATGGCATAATGGTCAAGCCTGCCAAAAAGAAAACCCTTTGGTTACAAAAGGCTGGCAGAAGCTGCTGCCACACTTTGAGGGCTTTCAAACACTACAGATGCCATCTAAAGAAAGTCGGGAGTGCATCAGTTTCCAAAAAAGTTCTAATCACAAGCTCTCAGGCTTTGGTCGCATGTAATCATCACCTGCACCCCAACAACAGAGTCCAACGCTCCGCCAGCAAGACATGGCTTGGCCCCCAGTGCAGCACACTGGCAAGGTCTCACCCTGAGACATCTGAAAGGGCACAAGCCCCTACATTGCCTTGTGCATGGGGCCACCCCTACCCCACAAACCCTGCAGCAGGGCTCATTATCCCACACATACTTGTTTCTCCGTGGGGCACTTTTCCGGGGGTACTTGGGCTGTCGCCGCAGGCGCAGGGTCTTGGGTCTCCGGAAGGTGGGCGATGTGCGGATCTTCTTCTTCTTGTGGCTGTGGACCCCCTTCAGGACGGCCTTCTTGGCCTTCAGCGCTTTGGCCTTCGCCTCTGTCTTGGGCGGCACGGCTATGGCAGGAGCTCAGTCAGCACAAGTCGGAGATGCAGGACCAGGACATTCCCCCAACGGACCGCTGCCTCCCGCCGCCATGCACCACCACAGATGGAGCCTCTCCTAGGGGACTGAGGCGCCCCTCTCTGCCCTGGCCCCTAAAAGGCTCCACGCACCTGGGTCTCTCATCTGCCCCACACGGTGCTCCCCAGCTCCCCTGTCCCCAGACCGGAGCCCTCCCCACCGACAAGCGACCGGGCCTGGCCCTGCCGGTGCAGGCCTCACCCACCCCAGCACCACGTGCCCGCGGCCCAGCACCAGCACCCAGTCCTCTCCTGCGCCTCCCGGCCCTCAGCACGGCCCCCTGAGAAGGCCCCGCACCCGCGGGAGCCGCGATACCCCGGGCCCGGGCCCGCCGCCCCTGCGGGCCACCCGCTCTCACCCTCCTTCTTCGCCTTGGGCGCCATCTTGGCCAGGCGGAAGCCGAAAGGGGCCGCCCGCGCCACGCCGCACGGGCTTATAGCGCCAAATCTCGCGAGATTCCCCCAAGTCTCGCGACGCTGCGGCGTCTGCCGGGAAGTATAGTTCCGCCACGGGACCCGCCCCCGCTGGCCTCTGCCGCGCAAGCGCCGTGCCGCTTCCGCCGCGGGGCATCATGGGAGTTGTAGTCCTGCGCCGCCCCCGCGGCGGCCCGGGGGCGGCGGCCGGGAGGGCCGGTCCGGGGGTACCGGGGCCCGCTCCCATGGGCAGCACCCCCAAGCCCCGGCCCTGGAGGAACCGGCGGGCTGACTCCTCCTCTGCCGCCGTCCGGGGGCGGGGCCAGCACGCCCGTTCCTCCGGGGCAGGGTGTGCAGCGCCGAGCACCGCTGCCGGAGCCGGGAGGCGCCCGGTAACGGGGCCACCCGCAGGGAGGGCCGGGAGGGGCCCGCGGGCAGCGCCGCCGTCGCGGGGGGATCGGGACGGGGGGCTGGGGCGGCCGTGAGCCGTGGTGTGGGGGGATCCGGGACGGGGTGCTGGGATGGACAGACACGGGGCGCGGGGACAGCCACGCGTGGGGTGTGGGGACAGACGGACCCGGGACAGACGGACATGGGGTGTGGGGACAGCCACGCGTGGGGATGTGGGGACAGATGGACCCGGGAACAGATGGACATGGGGTGTGGGGACAGACGGACATGATAACAGACAGACACAGGGTGTGGGGACAGCCACGCGTGGGGATGCGGCGACAGACAGACCCGGGAACAGACGGACACAAAGCAGGGGTGTTGGAGCAATGCTGTGAGAAACACACACGGGGAGGTGGAGGGGACAGATGGACACGGGGCAGGGGGACAGCCACGTGTGAGGATGTGGGAAAAGATGGACCTGGGACAGATGGACACGGAGTGTGGGGAGAGCCACGCGTGGGGATGTGGGGCTGAGTGGGACCAGGGACAGCCATACCTGGGGCATGGGGATAGATGTGACAAGGGGACAGCTGTGACCCGGGACACGGGACGGCCACGCTGGGGGCGCAGGGACGGCTGGGGCGCAGGGACGGCCACGCTGGGGGGCACGGGGACGGCTGGGATGCGGGGACGGCTGGGGTGCAGCAGACGGCCACGCTGGAGGGCGCGGGGACAGCTGGGGTGCAGCGGACGGCCACGCTGGGGGGCACGGGGACGGCTGGGGCGCAGGGGACGGCCAGGCTGGGGAGTAACGTGGGGACGGGTGCGATGCGGGGACAGCCGCGCGCAGGGACGCGGGGCCGAGGCTCCCACTCCGCCCCCCCCCCCCCCCAGGACCCGCCGTGGCCCTCGGCCCGTCCCCGCTCCCTCCGGCCGCCGGCTCCGCGCGCAGGATGAACGTGCTGGCCCCGGTGCGCAGGGACAGGGTCGTCGCCGACCTGCCCCAGGTGAGCGCGGGGACACAGGGGACGGGAGCGGGGGGCCACCGCCCCCCCCCCCCGCTCACCACTGCTCCCCTTCCAGTGCTTTCGGAAGGAGGCCGCCCTGCACGCCCGCCCGGCTTTCCACCCCAAAGTGGCCAGTGCCTGCCAGGAGCAGCGGACGGGCACCGTGGGGTGAGTGCCGGGCTGGCGGCCCCCGGGCTGCCCGCCGTGTCCCTGGGCCGGGGGCTCCCGGTGGCCGCGTGGCCGGTGGCCCCGCGCGGCTGGCTTCCTGCGCCGCCGGAGCTGAGTCACGGCGCAGGAATGCGGCAGGGAGGGGAGAAGATGGGGGTCTGGATGGGGTTGCGGCGCCCGGCTCGGCGGGAAAGCACGGCCTGCGGGCCGGATTGCCTGGGCCCGTTCCCGGGGAAAAACTCGGCATGGAGATGGCCCGGGGCACGCACCGAGCGCACGGCGCCGCCGGGCTCCGCGCCGCCGCCGGGCTCCGCGCCGCCGCCGCGCGGCTCGCTCCGGGGCGCTGCCCCACGGCTGCTCCCGGGGGTGGGTTCCCGGGGCACCCGGAGGTGCCCTCAGCCCCAAGCCGTCGCCTCTGCCGGGAGCCTCCTGGATCCGCCAGCCGCTGCCGCGCCGGGGACGGGGGACTCCCACGGGTGCCCGCGGCGCCGCTGAGCGGCCGCGCTGCCCTCTGCCCCGCAGGTTCAAGATCTCCAAGATCATCGTGGTGGGAGACCTCTCGGTGGGGAAGACCTGCCTCATCAACCGGTAACGGCGGGCACCGGGGCGGGGGGGGGTCGAGTCCGACGCCGGTTGCCCCCCTTGTGGCACCGGGTGACCGAGCACCCCTCCGGGCCGGGGGGCCCCCACCCCCCCCGCGCCGCGGCGGCGGGCTGACGCCTGGCCCCCCGCCCCCAGCTTTTGCAAGGACACCTTCGACAAGAACTACAAGGCCACCATCGGGGTGGATTTCGAGATGGAGCGGTTCGAGGTGCTGGGCGTCCCCTTCAGCCTGCAGCTGTGAGTAGCAGCCAGCCCGAGGCGCCCGCGCCGCCGCCGCGGCCCCCGCCGACCGCCTGCCCTCTGCCCCCAGGTGGGACACGGCCGGCCAGGAGCGCTTCAAGTGCATCGCCTCCACCTACTACCGGGGCGCGCAAGGTGAGGCGCCCGCCGCCGCGGCCCCGCCGCCTCCCCGCCGGCCCCCGTCTCACCTCTCCTCCTCCCCCAGCCATCGTCATCGTCTTCGACGTCAACGACGTGGCCTCGCTGGAGCACACGCGGTAGGTGCTGCGGGGCGTCGGGGCCGGGAGCGGGCGGGGGGCGCGGTGGGGCTGGCGAGCGGGTCTGAGCGAGGCGGTGGCGCGGGGCTGCACGCCGGCGGTGACGGCGGCTCCCGCAGGCAGTGGCTTGCTGACGCCCTCAAGGAGAACGACCCGTCCAACGTCATCCTCTTCTTGGTGGGCTCCAAGAAGGACCTGAGTGTGAGTGTGTCCCCCCCGTCCCGGGCACCGTGGGGCTGTGCTGGTGCCCTCCCCGCAGCTGGGCCGGTGCCACCGGTGGCCCCGGGTGTCCCCCCACCCCACGGCGCCGCCCCTCGCCCCTCCGCAGACGCCGGCACAGTACAGCCTCATGGAGAAGGACGCCCTCAAGGTGGCCCAGGAGATGCAGGCGGAGTATTGGGCCGTCTCCTCCCTCACCGGTGGGTCCCCGGGGGCCGAGCGGGCTTGGGGGGCGGACCCGGGGCCCGGTGCCCGGGGTGGGGAGCGGGGGGACGTTCACGTGTCTCGTCCCGCTGGGCAGGGGAGAACGTGCGGGACTTCTTCTTCCGGGTGGCGGCGCTGACCTTCGAGAGCAGCGTGCTGGCCGAGCTGGAGCGCACCGGCGCCCGCAAGATCGGCGACACCGTGCGTGAGTACCGCCGCGGCCCGCGCCGCCGCGGCCCGGCCCCCGCCCCGTCGCCGACCCGGCCCTGCCTCCGCCAGGCATCGGCGGCCCCGAGAGCGACCTGTACCTGACGGCGCCGCGCAAGAAGCCCAAGTGCTGCCAGTGAGGAGCCGCCCCGCGGCCCGTGGCACCCGGATCTCTCTACCAAAGAGCCGCGGCACCGTCGTCGCGGCCCGGCCGGCGCCTCCTGCCCCGACGGGACGTCCCTTCCGCGCTCCTGCCTCCGCCACCCCGGCGAATCGGCTCCCTCCCGGCTCCGGGCAAGCCGGGAGGGCTCCAGCGGATGCCTCCTGAGATGCCTCCTTGCTCCGGCTCGGCCGCCTCCAGCCGGGGCGCCCCGGCGGTGCCGGGCGGCTTCCTTAGCTATGCAACTCCACGAATCCTTAGCAGAAGCTCCAATCTTTCATAATAAAATGTTTTTTGTACACTTTTTAAAAAAGAAAAGACCAGGAGCGTTGGGGCTCTCCCTGCTGCTTCCCGGTGCCTCCGTGGCCCCGGAGCTGGCGGCCACCGGCGGGAGGGAAGCGGCATCGCCGTCGCTGCCGGCGAGGGCTCGCTGGCGTCTCGGTTTGCTGCGCGCTGCAGCTGGTGGCGGCACCGGGGCGCAGAGCGCTCAGGGCCAGGCGAGCTGGTGGCGGTCGAAGCGGGGCTGCAGGTGCGCCGGGACGCAGTGCGCGCACTTGTAGCGCTGCCGGATCCACCGCCCGCCCTCACTGTCCTCGATGCAGACGGCGGCGACGCCTGCGGGGCGAAAGGGCTCAGCGCCGGCGGCGCCGCTCCGGGGCTGCCGCGGCCCCCGGCCGTCCTACCTGCCACGACTCCCCCCAGCCGCTCCACCAGCTCGATGGCAGCTCGCATAGTGCCGCCGGTTTCCACCCACTGGTCCACCAGGAGCACGCGGAGGCCTGGTGGGGGGGTGGGCAGAGCGCGGCTGAAGCGCCGTGCACCCACGCCGTGCACCCACACCATGCATCTGTGCCGTGCACCCACGCCATGCACCCACGCCGTGCACCCATGCCGTGTACGCACACCACGCACCCACACTGTGCACCCGCACCGTGCACCCACGCCATGCATCTGCGCCGTGCCCCAGGCTGTGCACCCACGCTCCTCCCTCACCTGGGGCCACCGCATCCGTGCGGATCTCCATCAGCTTCTGGCGCCCGGAGTAGTCGGTGTAGGGCTGGGCCAGTGTCTCCACGCAGAGGTGCCCGGCTTTGCGGATGGCCAGGAAGCCCTTGTGCAGCACGGCGGCCGCGGCGGCGCCTGGCCCCGGGGACGGCACCGTGAGGGACACCGCAACGCGCCCGCTGAGCCCCCGCGGGCTAGCGGAGCCCCCGCGCCGCCGCTCACCGAGGATGAAGCCCATGGCGTCGATGCCGGCCACCAGGTCGATGTGGTCCCCGCGGAAGGGCTGCAGCAGGTCGGCCACGCAGTCCTGCAAGCCCTGCGGGGAGAGCAGAGGTGCTGGGCACCCCAGGCCAGCGCGGGCATGGCCGGGTGCCCCGCGGCGCCGCAGCCCGGCGCAGCCCCCCGCCCCGCGACGCTGGGTACTTGCGGGTGGCAGTACAGCCGGGACGGGTCGAGCCAGGCGTAGTTGGGCCCCTTGACGTTGGGTGCCATCAGCGCCAGGTACCAGCCCTTCTCCCGGGCAGCGGGGAGGCGGTGCAGGTCCATGCGCGGGGAGCAGAGGCGCTGCGAGCGCGGCGGTGAGCACGTGCCGAGGCGGCTGCCTGCAAAGCCCCGGGCTGCCGCCGCCGCGCCGAGCCCACCGCCCGGCCCGGCCCAGCCACCCGCGCGGGCGCCCCCGGGCCCCGGCCGCCTCCGTACCTGGGTGCCGGCGGCGAGGCAGAGCGGCGCGGGGCCGTCGCAGGCAGCTTCACGGACAGCGACAGCTGAGCGGGGGCAGCGCCCGCGGTGCTGGGCCCCCCGCCAGCGCCCTGGGCGGGCGCCCAGCAGCACGGGGCCGGCGGGCAGGAGCGTCCAGCTGCACCGAGGCCGGGGCGTTCGCACGGCGCCTGCGGGGCCAGAGAGCCCCAGATCGCGCTGTCGTCGGGTGGCCGGGCGGCGCGGTGCCACTTGTGCTTCCCCGTGCACCGGGCACCACGCCGATTTGCAAAGGGGCTGCGGGGAAAGGGGGCTGCACAGAGCAGACAACGGGGCAGCGAGCTCTGGGACGCCGGGGAGCTGCCAGCCCTGGCCAACGGGCTACAGGGACCGTGTCGCCCTGAGTTGGGGGGGGAGGCATCAGCCACCAGCTCCCACACTGGCCTTGCCGTCCGTGGGGCTGCGGGAGCACCCGCGGGGCAGGGGCGCAGCACCGACCCCCTGGCGCTGAGCGCGGCCCTGGAGGCATCGCGGCTGGGGCAGTGTGCCAAGGGGCCGGGGGCCAGCGCGGTGGCGGGGCTGGCACGCTGCACGTCACCCCACTGCCAGTGCCACAGCAACGGGGCTCTGTCCCCAACCGCCTGCCAAGGAGGGGGTCGAGCGACTGGCGGTCCCGCGGGGTGGGAGGGAGGCGAACCCTTTCCCTGCCGCCCGGCCAGGGCTGCGCCCATGCCCCAGACCTGCGACAGCACCCGCGGGACCATCCCCTGTCCCTGCCCCCGTCCTGCGTCCCTGCCCCCGTCCTGTGTCCCTGCTGCTGTATCATGCCGCTGTCGCTGCCCCGTGTCCCTGCCGCTGCCCTGTGTCTCGGCCACCCAGCTCTGCTGAACGGGCCCTGCTAAGGGCAGGCTGGGCCGTGCTGTGCCAGCCCTGTCACAGACAGGCCACGCCGGGCTGTGCCGAGCCGTGCCAGGCTGAGCTGTGCCGTGCTGCGCCGTGCTGCACTGTGCCAGCCCCGCTATGGGCGTGCGGTGCTGAGCCGGGCCGTGCGAATCAGTGCCACACTGTCCGCTCCGTGGGCTGTCCGAGCCGTGCCGTGCCGAGCCGTGCCGAGCCGTGCCGTGCCGGGCCGGGCCGCCCCGTCGTGGGCGGGCCGGCGGGCGGCGATAAAGCGGGCGGCGGCGCGGGGCCGGCGCGGTGCCATGTGCCCCCCGCGGCTGCTCTGGCTGCTGCTGGCGGCGGCCGCGGCCCCCGGGGCGCCGTCGGGGCGGCCCCGCGCCCGCCGCGGCCTCACCTACCCCGGGACGCTGTGGTGCGGCGCGGGCAGCAACGCGGACGCCTACGAGCAGCTCGGTAAGAGCGGCGGGACCCGCGCCCCGGCCCCGGCCCCGGCCCCGGCCCGGCCGCCCCCGCGCCGCCGTCGGGCCGCCCCGCGCCGCCGGTCCCGGCCCCGGCCTCCCCCATCCGCTCTCCATCGTGGTGCTGGTCCGGTCCCGGTCCCCCTCCCGCTCCCAGCCTCCTCCCCATCACGGTGCCGGTCCGGTCCCTGCCCACCCCACTCCTGTCCCCAGCACAGTGCTGATCCGGTCCCTGTCCCCTCCCATCCACTTCCCATTGTGCTGCTGGTCCAGTCCTGGTCCTGTCTTGCTCCCAGCCCCATCCCCGTCATGGTGCTGGTCTGGTCCTGGTC
Source organism: Rhea pennata (assembly GCF_028389875.1). Taxonomy (NCBI): domain Eukaryota; kingdom Metazoa; phylum Chordata; class Aves; order Rheiformes; family Rheidae; genus Rhea; species Rhea pennata. The sequence continues at coordinate 5,642,081 of NC_084682.1, forward strand.
CTCAGCCTGCTCCCATCTCCATCCCCGTCGTGGTGCTGGTCTGGTCCTGGTCCTCAGCCTGCTCCCATCTCCATCCCCGTCGTGGTGCTGGTCTGGTCCTTGTCTCCAGCCTGCTTCCATCCCCATCCCCATCGTGATGCTTGTCTACTCCTGGTCCCCATCCTGCTCCCAGCCCCATTATAGTGCTGATCAAGTCCTGATCCCCATCTTTCTCCCAGCCCCATCCTCATCATGGTGCTGGTCCAGTACTGGTCCCCATCCTGCTCCCAGATTCATCCCCATCACAGTGCTGATACAGTCCTGGTCCAGCTGGGTCCATCCCCATCACAGTAATGGTTCACTCCCAGTCCCTAGTCCTGCTCCCAGCCCAGTTCCCATCATCGTGCTGCTCCAGTCCCATCCTGCTCGCAGCCCAGTCCCCAGCCAAGCACTAGCCCCCTCGCAGCCCCTACCTGTCTCCATCTGATCCCAGTCCCGCCTCAGCTCGCTCTAACTCTGACCCCAGTCCTAGCCCAGTCCAGTCCCCGTCCGACCCCCAACCAGCCACGGTGCAGCACGGCCCAGCTGGGCGCAGCCCCCTCCCCCCCCGCCCCGGTGCCGCCCGCAGCCCCGGCTGCACTGGGTGCCTTGGCCGCAGGGGAGCACCAGGACACGGACCGGTGCTGCCGGGACCACGACCACTGCCAGCACGTCATCCACCCCTTCGCGGCCCGCTACGGCTACCGCAACCTGCGCTGGCACACCATCAGCCACTGCGACTGCGACCGCAGGTGAGCGCCGCGCGCCCCGCGCCCCCGTCCCCGTCCCCGGGGCCGGCCGCCGCGGCGCCTCCGCCTCACCCGGCTCCGCTCGGCCGCCCAGGCTGAGGGGCTGCCTGCGGCGGGTCAACGACACGGCCTCGCGGGCGGTGGGCCAGGCCTTCTTCAACGTGCTCCGGGCGCCCTGCTTCGAGTTCGCCTACAGGGAGGAGTGCGTGGAGCCCTACCTCTACGTCTGGTAAGCGCGGCCGCGGCGCCGGCGCTCGGCTCGGCTGCGCGGGGTGCGGGGCGCGGGCAGGGCCGGCCTCACGCCGCGCTCTGCCCCGAGGTGCAAGGCATACGACACGGTGGCCGTCGCGGTGCCGAGGGAGCCGGTGCTCTACGAGTTCGGCGGGGAGCTCATCGACCGGGCGGCGAAGCCCGGGCGCGCCGCGCCGGCGCCCGCCGAGCATCGCGCGGACGGCCGCCCGCTGCCCGCCCCCCGGGCAACGCCGGACGAGAGGAGGAAAAAGAAGGAGAAAGGCCCGAAAAAGAGAGGTCCCTCCGGAAACGGGAGGCCAAGCCACGCCGCGCCGGTCGCCCGCGCTCCTCCCCGCGAAGGCGCCGGCGTGGCGAGGTGGGAGCCGGGGGCCGAGCCGCCGGCGCGGAGCCTGGACTTGGGGGGCAAGGAGGAAGCGGCCGCCGCCGTGCTGAGCGATGCCCCGGCGGGAGAGGGCTTGGGGAGGGAGCCGGCGGCGGTCTCGCCTCCCGTGGCCCCGGCGGCCGGTAGGAAGAGGAGGAGGAAGGAGAGAAACGGCAAGAAGAGACTGAAAAGCAAAGCGGAGCCAGAGCCCGCGTGAGATTTGTTGCCGCGGATGTGACTCTCCTCCTACCCCCGCGCGAGTTTAGCTGCCTAATAAATCAGGTCGCTCGAGCAGATGGCGCGATGCCCCGCGGGGCGGCGGGAGGGGAGCGAGCCGGGTGCCCGCGCGCCCGGCCGTGCCGCCTGGCCCTCGCCTGCTCCCGCCTGCCCGGTGCCCGTGCGCGGCTCTGCAGAGCAGCAGGGAGGCAGAGCGGGAAAACCTGAGGGTTTAACGGCGTTGAGCTGTGCAAAAGAGCAAAAGGCCTCGAACTGCTCTGAGCTGTCCCTCGCCCCGAGCACGGGCTCGTTTCACGCTCCTGGGCAGCGAAGGCAGCAAGGCACTTCCCTGGCCGGAGACACCACCTCCCGTCCGTGCCCCAGGCCGCGGCAGAGCCTCGGTTTTATGGGGCCGTGATTTAGCCGACACCGATGGAGCAGCGCCAGCTCCCGGGGGTGCATTTCTCCGGAGCGCCGGTGAATGAATTGCACGATCCCAGCCCTCCCCTTTACAACCTTCTGCCTCTTTGCAGGCTGGGAGAGGCGAGATGCTCGCACAGCAGCTCCAACTCCTTTTCCAGCCCCCAGCAAGAGCAAGCAGCAGGTCACGCCGCACCATCGCTAGCTCCTTGGCTGTGAATAGGACCCTGGCCAGACGGGCCCCCACCTCATGGATTATGCTGGTCACACACATTTCAAAGGCAGCTGCCTGTGCTTGGCCACGCAGAGCAGAGCACCCTCCCTCTCCCACCCCGCCCGCAGGCGCGACACGGGCACCGCGAGCACAGGGGCCGAGCGCAGGCAATGCTGCGTTTCCAGCGCGGCTGCCTGAGACGGGCACAGCAGCGCCCAGCTCGCAGCGGGGCTCCGCGCGGGGCTGTGCCGCGGGAGCAGGGTTTGGGAGCGGGCGCTCGGTTCTCATTTCCGAGCCAGGGCGGGCTGAGTGGCGGGGGGCAGCTTTACCCGGGGCTTTGTCCCTCCCCGGAGGCTCTTCAAACGCTGTCAGAGCTCTTTGAGTGGGACAATAAAAGCTTTCCCAGGCCCCGGGACAAAGGCGGACGCTGCCTGGGAGAGGGCAGAGGCACAGCGAGCCAGCCCAGCTGGTGAGGCCAGCACAAACGATCTTCCTACGCTAACAGCAGATCCAAGAGCGGGAAAGCTGGGATGGCAGGAGCTGAGCCCTGGCTCCTGTTTTGCCACCGCCAATGCCAAGCAGGGCAGAGCCGTCCCGCTGCAATCCCACCGCTTCTGGAGAGGTGCCCGAGGAGGGCACAGCGCCATCTGAAATCCCTGACACGAGCTGATCCGAGAGCCCAGGGAAGAAGCGCATACACTAAGATAGCACATACTGCACTGAGGCATTGAACCCTCTCGAGCACCGCTACAAGTGAGCACCAAGTCCCACCACCAGGAACAGACTGACAGAAACAACGTGGGTGGTGGAGGCAGGCCGGGAAACACCTTATCACAACCCCAGCAGCAGTGCAGGAAGCAGAGACATGCAGCATACAGGCAGCTTCCCAAAAGTAGAATTTTTATTGACGGTAAGGGAAAAACTAAAAACAAAGACAGCCGAAGGAGCGACAACGCACACCTAGCTCCTCTGTAAAGGTCCAACGCATCCCTGTAAGGAGCTGCTCCCAATCAGATTCCCGTCATACAGAATTTAATAAAATAAAAAAATAGCATAAGATTAGTATGCTTGTAACCTACAGCAGCCGCGTGCCCCGGAGCTCAGTCCTCCATCCCGGCCTGCGTGGTAGCAGGAGAGCAACACGGCTGTGTCAGCCCCTGGTATTGCAGAGGAGATGGCGCAGAAGCCAGGACCTGCGTTTCTCTGTGTAAACAGCTCTGCTTTGTCTCCCAAGTCTCTGCCATTCTTCAGGAGCATTTGCATGCAAAAAAGACCTTTGCTTGTCACGATCTGCTGTTCCTGCTCATTTCCTAGCTGAGCCTGGGCTAACCAAGAGCAGTTGGAGGAACAAAGACTCTGCTTCCATAGAAAATCCCCGCTAACAAAGCAGGAAGGAGCAAAGTGTGCGCAGCAGAAACCTTCCAGTTCAGAAATGGCTCTCAGCACCAGCAGTTTCTCTGTAACACTGCAGTGGGCTGCTTCTGACATACGACAAAAGTTATCTGCAATACCTGGCCCCCTCCTAGTCCCCCCAGTCCTTCTCCCAGCCAGTGAGAGATACGGGCCACCAGAAGGTGCCCAGTATGGCGGTCTGATGCCTCTACACAACGCATTCAAAACAAAACATAATTCTGTATCAGCTCAACAGAAATCAGCTTCTCTATGAAAGTTTCAGCACACAGAAGGCAACTCCAAGCAACAAAGGAAGAGAAACATTGACTTTCAGCACTGAGCTCTGCTTCTATGGCCAATCCATTGCTAGGAGGAGAAGGCAGGCAGGCAGCACAGATGCAGAGAGAAAGCCTCCCAACTAGTGTTCAGTAGAAACACTATTTATTCACCCCTCTCAGTTACAAGTGGGCAGGGTTAAGCAGATATGGAAGAGGATGCCATGCACTCTCAGCTGCTTTGCGTTCTCTTCACCATAGGAGTGGCTGCTTTTGCAGCTTTATAGCCCATGTGTCTGTCTTGTGCTCAGGAAAGCTGCCACTGCCTGGGGTTTTGCTTTGTAGGTTGTTAAAAAAAATATATATATATATCCACCCACTAAATAAATATTGTTCCAAATGAAGCCAGAGGAGAGAGCAGGCCTTTGGTACAACAGCTGCATTTCTCTCTGGCAAGACCCCAGAGCTGCTGTGTTAGAGCCCTACGAACATGGCTGGCCATTAGCACAGAATTTGCAGTCTGTTACAGGTGAAACCACAGAGCAAACAAGAACAGAAACTTTTACAGAACTCCAGTTTGCTTGTCAGAATCCAGGTGACTTTACTCTCAAGGAGAGGTGACAGTCAGGGTTTGGGATGACCCAAATAAAACAGGCTCACTCTAGGCCGACGGTCTGCACTTTCAGTTGTGTTTGCTTCCTAGTCTTTGCTTTCAAAGCAGACTGTTGTGCATGTAAAATGACAGACTCATTTGACCTTGTAACTACCCTGCCGAGCTTCCAAAGTGGTGTTCCAGGGCCTGGAACGCAGAGGCCACTGCAGCGTCCCTTCCTATGATACATTTTTATATATATATATGTATATATATATATATGTCTATATATTTAAACCAGCCCTGCCAAGTTCATTCATTCACTCAGGTTTGCATCGCCAAGAGTCATCTCCCACCATCTCATGACGTATGAAACAGGAGTTATGTGGCTAAGGGAAGGGAACTTGTTTTCAACTGTTCTCTCTCCCCTCCCCTTCCTAGAGAAGGGAACGGAGGTTACAGGTCAGGTCCAGCATGGCCTATCGATCCATCTCATCCAGCAGTGGTGTGGCATCCCCAGCAATGGACATGGGTGTGCTCTCGATCATGGGGCTGGGAGATGGCCGAGGAGTCAATCGCTGCTTCTGTTTCCTCCTTTCAGCCTCCTTCTCCTGGAGCCACTGCTCGGCCATCTTCCCCCAGTCGATTGCAGCATGACTGTTGGTCCTGAAACGACACATGCAGGAGGTTAGATGCCAACAGGAGAGCCCAGTGCAGCTTCTCTGCCCTCCCTCCCTATAGGCCCCATCAGGAAAGCAACCCACCACGCTGGCTCTACAAAACTTCAAGAAAGAAGCGAACACAACAGACAGGTACGTGCACCTGGCACTGCAGTTACTCACTTCGGCTGCTGCCTCTGTCTGGAGCTGGATGACGGCTGCGACTGTGCCTGGGACTGTGTGGACTGGGGTGTGGTGTTGGCCTGGAGCTGGTACTGGGGTGTTGTAATTGGCTGGCTGGGAGTAGTGTAGGAGTAACTGGGTGTCATCAAAGGGGTGGCCACTGGCTGCTGCGCTGGAGTTGTGAAGACCTGCAGAGAACACATACTGTCAGGCACAGAGGGCAAGTCTGGCTAACCTTCTGGGGCAGAGGTCTGGCACGCTCGGCACTGCCCTGCTCGCAAGGGAGGTTTGTGCAAGCTCTTGTTGCACACTCCAAGACCTTGTCTGAGAGAGGAGAGGTTTGCTGACCCAGATAGCTCAGGGTCCCGCTTGTTCCCCCTGAGAGCAACTAGCACCCGCTCAACCTGGGCCAGCAGGGTCACTGCAGCCTGCCTTACTTGCTCATCTATACAGGGTACCAGGGGAAACACTAAACCAAGCAAAGGTAAGGAGCACAAGAGAGTGACACAAGAGACACTTTGGGAAACCTAGCAGAAATCACACCCTGCAATGGGCGAGAAGAACAGATGAATTTCTCCTGATTTTCTGCTCCAATAGGCTGCATAGAAGGCACAGCAGCTCCTGGGACAGCTTCCTCCCAGATCCCAAGCTGCCTGGCTCACTGTTCATGTACGGGAAGGGGAGCCTTCCAGTGTTCACTGCCATTTTCCCTCAAATTGTCTCATTAACACCATTAGGTTATCCACAGTCCCTACCTATCCCCTACCTATACTGTGCCAAACTCCATGAAAGCCTCCCAATGTGGTCTAATACAGGATCATTCCTCTCTGCAAGCCTTGTCTTGCAGCAGCTCTTTAGCAGATCTCTCTATGGGCAGGGTGTGTTTCTTGCACCCCAGCACTTCATTCCTTCTGCAGCTGGATTTAGCCTTGCAGTCAGCTGGGGGATTGACAGCACGTGCTGGGAGGAGGTAGGCACCAGCGTACATGAGGAAAGGCTCCAGCATGAACCGAAACTGTCCAATTCCATCTTATTCTCCGCAAAGCCTCTGGGTGTTCAGTCAGGCTGAGGTGTTGGCCTGCCGGTGCAGCTTGGAGATTAGCACGCTGAGCTGAAAAGCCCTGCAAACTCAGCGCATATTTTCACAGCTAATCTCTTCCACTGGCAGCTCACGTTGACGGTTCAGGGGCACAATCGGAAGGCTGTGTCCCCTCACTGCTGGATTCCTTCTCTCTACCCTGCCACAATCCTTGGGGGCCAGACCAATTTGCTACTTGTTTCAGCTCTCTCCAGAGCAGGACTATATTGCAGTGCCTTATTTCCTCAGCCACAGGAGGCAAGAAGAAACCTGGTCCAAGAATCCAACAAGGCTCCTGCATTCAGCCGCATGGGTATTGCTAGGGATTAGTCAGCCATAGCCATGAGTAACCCCTTACACTACCAGATGAGCCCATGGGATGGTTTCTAGCAATGGGAAGAGGCCTCGCAACACTCTGTCCACAGGTTTGAGACACCTACGTGGTACGCGCTGCTGCCACCTCCACTGCCTCCATAGCCGTACTGACTGGATGCCCACTGCGCAGGGGTGGCATTTGGGTTCTGTCCCTGGCCTGTCACAGCAGCGATGGCACTGAACATTTGGGAGGTCATGTTCTGTGGTAGAGCATTCACTGCACGAGTCAGGTCTGCAAGAAAGACCACTGTGTTAGGGAAAGCAGAGCCTGAGAAAGGAACTCGCATCCTAATTCCAACCAAGAAAGGCCTGCACTGACCTGCCAGATTAATGTTAGCTGGAGTAGCATTAATGGAGGCTGGAGTCCTGGTCCGACTGCTACTGCTGGGGGTAATACCTGTATAAAATGTAAGCCAAGAGAATAGGTTAGTTCTCCCAACAGAGCAGCTATTGCCTTGAAATATGGAATTTTTGCTTGAGCAGCATTTGAAAAAAAAAAAAAAAAAAAAACAAAAAAAAAAAAACAAAAAAAAAACCAGAAAACATTTGTCCTGGTAAAATAGCATCTTATCAGTAAATAGTGCATGTAGGATTGAATGATGGGGGAAGCCAAAGGAGAGAAAAGGAACAAGCTCAGCTTTTGCTGTATGGGCTTCTTGGCTGAAAAATTAGTTCTTGGGAGAGCTCTCAATGGGTTCATGGAAGCCAAACACTTGAATGTCACTCTGAAACTTCCAACACAGAAGAAATCCTAGAGAAGGACACACTTTAGGGACAAAGAACATGGAAATGTCCTTTACTAACTGCCCTGCTGCATGACACTGATGAAACAAACGCTGAAGCATTCAGGTTTTGGGGGCCTCACCTGGAACAGGGTCCTGATAATGATCCTTAAACCATCGGAAGAGTCCATTCACAGTAGGGAAGATCTGGCCCCGGTAGCGGAATCCTTCTGGCGTCACTGTCACATATTCTATCCTGTGAGGAGAGCACAGGAGATCACACGCTGCTTTGCAGCTGTACCTGCTGCTGTACAGTGCCCTCACACTAACAAGCCTCAGTCAGAACAGGCATGACGGACAGGATCTGTGAACTCAGGTAATGGTTGTACTGATATTGAACAGATAGAGCTACCCAAGACAGTTTTGTTTTGTTTTCAAACAAGTACCCTAAAATAACATGCCTTTCCCTGGAAAATCTATCAGTCACTGCCTGTACTCTAGTGACACCACTTGCACAGGGTGTCACGGCTTGTGGCAGCCAGCTGGTTAGAAACACGGGAGTCTTCTTGGTGGGATTTACTACTAGACATGGATACTCTACTGTCAGCAGGCCAAGCACTGGTTAAGGAGAGGCCTGACTGACTGTGATACAGACAGAGCTGGAAAAGAAACTGGCAGCAATAAGCTGAGGTGCGGTACTGGCAACCATCTGCTTCAGCTGCTGGGCTTGCATCTCACTTACCTTGGTTTGCCTCGAGGCTGATATCCCAAGAGGAATTTGCCAGGTAGATCTTTACAGGCACTGATAAAGTAGGGAATAAAAGTTGGCTTCTCTTTCTTCGTCTTTATCAGCAGCTCTTCCAGCTTCTAATGAGACAGAAAGAGGAGAAACGTTCAGGGAACGCCTACATTTTTTGCAACACACAAGGCCTACAGATACCTCCCCCTGGTGCTGTGCTTAGTCCTCTTCCCCCCGCCCTGTTGTTAGCAACCAGACAAGGGCAGCCTCTAGGCATATTCCAACACCATCTGCACTGCTATTGCAGAGGGTTGCGTGGGTACACAGGCCACAGCACGCATGCCTGGGAAGTACAGCCCAGACAATGCACATTACTGGTTCAGATCACAAAGCTGCAAAAAGAAGTCTCCAAGAAACCATAATGAGAAGAATTCTTCTGTCACAGCTTTGACACCATCATTAGGTTCCTCTCAGAATGTTGGAATAGAAAAGTTAAGAGACAGACAGAGCTCATCTCCTTCTGTCTTTTTGGAAAGACACACAAATGTCATCAGGTCAGAGAAAGCCAACACGTCTCCTTTCACTGGTATTTGCTGTCAGGACAACCCTTTACTGCTCTGGCACACCGCTATAGTTTTCCTGCACTCCTCCAGGAACTTGTCCTGGCTATACTGCTCCCAGACAGAATCTCCTTGACATCTACAGCAATAGGTCAACAGCTCAGTCCAGCAGCAGCTCATGACAAACTCTCTTGAGATAGAGAAACTTATATCATGCTCCCATACCTCCCACACAAGCTTCCACAGCTTGAGATGGGCTCACCTTCTTGTCTCCACCATTGCAGTCCTGATAGTATTTGTGATTCAACAGGTCTCTGGCAAAAGAAGCCATTGGCTGGACATAGCGAGCAACAATTTCATCTAGGTCTTCAAATTCCTTTGAATGAATATATTTAAAGAGGTACTTAGGGTGTGTGATGAGGAACTTTCTCATTCTAGGGTATAGTTATCAATCTGCATAGCAAGGCTGCATGCTTTGAGGATAAAACAGCTAAGTATTGTCTAAGAAGCCAGAGAACTGCATATAGAAATCAACCAAACTGATATATTTCTGCATTAGCTGTGAGAGCAAGAGAAAAAGCCTCTTCCAAAAAACATGCAATAAAGTCTGTGCTACTGAACAGACAGAGCACCATAGCTCTGCCCAACGCTCAGGAACTGCATCATAGGCCATTAATCAGAATTCAAGTATTGTAATGGATCCTGCAAAGCACTGTGCCAACCTGTCCCTGACAAATAGGTGGTTCTCCTTCCCAGGCATACTCTGCAGGACTCTTACCTCCGTGTTAATCCAAAGTGTGGAGCCCAGACTGAAGGCATTCTCCTTGCCCTCTTCTCGGACATCCACATGCTGGTAAATCCCATCATTCACCTTCCAGGTGACAGTCAGGTGGTTCTCCCCTTTGCTGCTTGGCCGAATGATCACATCCCCTTGGTCCATTGTCTCCATCATCTTCTCAGCTTGTTTGAAGCTGATATTGTGGAATGATGGGTGAGCAATTACTCTCTTGATGTATGCTAGAGGACAAAGAGGGGCATTTAGGTTTCAAGTTATTGACTGCTTTATTGCAAGCATATGTCCAGTTGTGTTTACTTTCCTGAAGCACCCTGGGAAGGCTGGTGTTGCTGGGGAGAGAAGAACAAGAGACTCACTTGTCCGCTGCTGCTTTCTTTTCAGGTCTTCTTCCTGCTTGTGATCTGCTGCCTCAGCATCAAAATCGTAGTATGTGTCTTTAGGCAACTTCCACTCGTTGTTTTTATCCATCAGGTCTGACGTCCTGCACGTCAGGTCAGTGCTGAACTTTTCAATGTCAATCTTCATAATCCTGCAGTGAACAGTCATTCCCACCTACAGGAGAGGGACAGGTGAGGTTTATCAGCAGGTCTGGCTGGTAAAATGGCTGAGAAAAATGGGCACTTCTCCAGTGTGTCTACTATGCATGTCCCATAGCATACAGAAACTGTGTGCGTGTGTGTGCGGGGGCTGCAGACAACTAACTTTGTTATTTTTGTTGTCCAAGAATGGGAGATGCCAAACTGGACTTGATGACGAGCAGCAAAGCAGTTAATTTTGTGCAGAAACAAAAGAATGGAAGACATCCAAAGGACTTTTCTATTTAAATAAGAAACAGAAAATCCCACTACAAAAACTGCAATGTCTTAGTCCAGTTAACCGTGCTGAAGTTGACAATAGCTTCTTAAGGAACTGCTAGGAGACCTCTGAGCTTACAGGATTATCCATCACCTGCATGGACTGTCAGGAGTTTCCCCAAAAGACTGCAAAAGATGTTAAACCTCTATTTTATCATGTGATAAAAAATGTGAGAGTCTGTTTCTCCTAGAACCCAAATCCCCGTTCTGAGCAAGACTAGCAACTCTGATGACCTCCACAGATGAATTCAAACAGAACAAAAAGCTACAAGAAAGGGAAAGGACTCTCCACATATCTAACCGCAGTTCTGCGAGCTCTTTAAAAAGCCAGAAACAAAGGGCAGCTCTGCATTAGAATGCCTTCTGGCCTCCTAGCCAGACAATAATAAATCCTCCTGCAGTATAACAAGCTAACCGATTAACATGGTTTGAACCAGCTGCCAAGAAGAGATTTGCAGTGTGAGAGGACACTATCCAGGACCTGAACTTCTTGCTAATTTAAAGTCCTTAAGTGAAAATAAGGTTTGAAAAATCATTTAGGGAACAGTAGAATTAACTAAACCGAGTCTTTGGTATTGGCTTCACGCTTTTCCTGCTTTTGTTGGATGTGTGAAAATTCACTGCTTTCATACCTTCACCCTTTCTTCTGGCCGTTTGACCACCTTATCACTAAGGAATTTTGTTGGGATGAAGCCAGCCACTCCATTGTCCAGCCGTGTCTTCACTCCAATGGCCTGACCTGGGCAGGAACCACTGTCGAAGTGATTCCAAACCTTCAAGGCAAAGGTAAAAGTTATTCAGTGTGGAAATAAAATTACCCAGATAGCTCACACTCAAACAAAAGTCTAAAAGCTGTGTCAACAAACTGGTGCAACAGGCACAGACATACAGAATAGCAGGGGACAGAGGAGTTTGAGGAATGCTGCCCAGTAATGCAGTCTTCAGTTCTTCTCAGCTTATTCTGGCCTTTCTGCTTGCAAAGCCCTATATTTTAGACTCTGGGCACAAGTGTGCAGCTAGGGTTGGTTTCTAATGAACACTTCAGGGCTTTAAAATCACTAATTACTGAAGCTGGAATTTGGCACTGTTTAGAAGAGACATGAAGTACAGCTGCATTTAGTTGCAGGGAGTCCAGATTAATTTTTAAACTTGAAAAGGTGGTAGAAAGAGCTTCAATTTTCAGTGTCACAGGTGGCTTCTCTGCATAAGACAGAATCTGAGAACACAAACAAGCCAGCTTTATATATTTACAGAGAAGAACCAGTTAGCTTGGCCTTAAATCCATTTCACTCCTAGTCTGCTTCACCAAAGGCCTTAATGCAGCCATAAACGGCCTGCCAAACCTGCACAGATGCAATCAGTCGCAACTGGAAGAGATTGTTTGCAGCCAAAGGCCACATTCAGGTTGGGGTCCTGGAGCACTGCAGACACAATCTTTGCTCTGATGCCCTCTGCTTCCCAAGACCCCTCGGCTACTGCATCCCTCAGAAGCATTCAAGTCTGCTGATGCCAGACTTCAGGCAAAGACAGACCCAGCATGAGAAGCAGCCCCACCTCGCTGAGCTCTGGAAAGTTATCCTGCTGACAGAAAGGACACTGCCAAAGGCCAGTTTCGTCGTTCCGTATTGCCTGGTCATAGCTTTCTCCTTGAGGCCGCCTGTGGGCTATCCCAGTCACATTACAGATGATCATTTTACCTGGGTGTAGAGGGAGAAGAGAAGGGGAGAATGAAGAACTGCAGGGCTGGACAATTCCCTCAATCTAAGGCAGAAGTGCATGAATGCATTAGGAGATTATGCAGCTACCTGAAGGGGCTTCACCTATATACTGCCTTAGACAAAACCCATCAGCACACCACCAAGCAGCGATGCCCAAAACAACTAGGTGCACAGCACGAGATCTTTGTGTCAGTATACAGAGGGAGCTGCAGACCTGGCACTGTCCGAATGTCACCCTCACCAAGATCCCTCTGCCTACCTCTACACATCCTAATTCAGCCTGTGATGACAACCATCAGAGCCTTCTTAGTGAACAGCAATGTACCTATATAAAAAGTCTCTGGAGTTTCTTTGGTCAGCATATTGAAGACCTCTTCTGTATTTGGAGAGCGGTATGGGGTTCTCAGGTCCTTGTACCTGCAGCTTAATTCAGCTCGGATGTCATATAGAGTGATATGCTTGTCACCATAGCCCTGTGTGGTGTCAAAAGTTATAAAGCCATGAGATGTAGAGTGGAGGAAAATAGGAGAATTCAGTGTAAGTTATAACACAATAACCAAGGAAGTTATCATACAGCATATTTAAAACAAAGAAGAATGCACAATGTGTCATTAAACTGTGGAACTCTCTGCCCCAGGATGCTGTGGAAGTGCAAAAGTATTAATCTGTTCCCCCCAAAAGTTAGATTAATTCAGGAAGAACAGATTAAGTGGACTAAATTACTGACTCCTGACCCCCCCCCCCCCCAAGTATACTTTCTGCAAGCATTTATTACATTCCATTGTCAGATGCTAAATACTTGCCATGGCTGCTTAAACATTTTACAAGGGCAACAGCTAAATGCTTAGCTACCAGAAAGCATAAAGGTCACCAGCTACAAAAGCTAAGGAATTGAGCTAGACAGCACAGCTTCACCTCTTTTTCTCAAGACCAGGAACCCTCAACACACCTGTCTTTCCAGTTCCTCAGCAAAGGCATCAAGATCCAGGTCTTTCAGACGCTCAGGGTTTTCTAAGATCTCCTCTAGAGCTCCTGCAGGATTAGCATCCTCTGCCGACTCATCATATTCTAAGGCATCTACAGCCATTTTTCTTGCCCATTCATAGGTTTCAGGATGGACCCTGGATCCATCTAGGACTTCGATGTAAGAATCAGTACTAAAATAGAAGCAAAACATTGTTCAGATAAGGACCCTGTAAGGGTTCCTGAGGCACCTCCTTCAGATCAACAACAAATCATGCTGTTGGATCATCACTGTCAGCTGTGGGGCTGCTTTGTCACCTCTTTCCCTCCAACAAAACAAGCTACTCAAAAGGACATACGAATTCTTCATAGCTAAATCAACAGAGGTCGAGGTAAGAAAAGGCAAATTTCAGGCTGCAGCTCCTGCACTGCAAGGATATAGCCAGGCATCTTTTGATGCTATGTAAATGTGCACTATGGCTGCACTCCGAACACACAGCTCTTTACAGTTTCCTTCCTCCTACAAATTAACGCTGCCAATTGGCAGTGCAGACCTCTGTATCCAGCTGTTTGAAGGAGTCTAAACTTCTCTTGCATCTCTAGGACTTGCATCCTGCAAGAACCAAGACCTAGTGGGGTTGGAACGCTAAGCGTAAGCATTCAGCCAGGTGTCCTTTCTCAGACTGTTTTTCAAAGGCAAAAGGGAAATTGTGATAGCCTTAGAAAAAGCACATTCCCAACAAGTGACCTTTCTGAGCAAAGCAGTCAGCTAGATATTTCAAAACCAGGTTACCACTGTCCTCCAACCACATCTGTGCTATTTAGCTACCGATAACCTAATGCTCTAAAATTCTCAATGTTGCTACTGGTTTAAGAGGAAGCTGAATTGCTGTTATATGCCTTTAAGTTTGAAACTAAAAAAAAGATACTGTTGGTAGGACTCAGCAACAACTAAGCAAAAGCGCTTATGGGTTACTGACAGACAGGCATGACAATTATGAAAGTTGAGAACAACTGTTTTTAGTTTAGTTTCTCTCCATCACAAAGGGTCTTTCAAACCATTGCGTGCTATATAATTAATGTTCTGCAGCTCACACTGCTGTGAAAGTTCAGCTGCCCTTAAGAATCAGATTAAGGACCAGCAATACCTGAACTTGGCCAGAGATCAGAGGGGCTGCACAGAAATTCCTGGGAATATGGATTCCACAGAACAAGACTGCTTTAGTCACTCATACCAACTCCATACCCTGCACGGCATTTAACATAACCCAAGACCAACCTATCGCCCAGCGATGCTGTGTCAATTTTGATGAAGCCAGCACAGTTGATGAACACCTTGGGTCCCATGTGACACATTGTAACAAGCTGGGTCCGATTCTCCAGACGTGTGTTGTTTTGTTTTAAGATCTGCAGAGAGAGGTAACAACATAATCCTTGCTACTGAAATACAAAGGTTCCCCAGGAAAAGCAGAGAACTCACACTGGACACTGTAGTGTTCAAAACATCTGATATAACCAAATCCATCACAACTCGTTAATCATTTCTCACTGTCTTGTGTCTCAACACTGTATGAAAAGAGATGAGTCTACATGGAACCACTCCAGCTCTCCAGGAAGGAAGTGTTGGCTTTCTGCCTTACGTTTTCTACAAAATGGAGGTGTTCTGATACTGTAACAGTGGATCCACTCCTGTGAGTTCAGAAACTAGCAGATCAGCTGAGTTGCTTGGGTCTAACGAGGACATTAGTCCATGCACAGCTTTGAGGTTATACGCAGAGATAACACACACTGAAGCACATGGTGACAGAGCTGTCAGCTGCATCTGGCACACAGGGCCCTGACTCAGCTCTTTACAGGAATGCCATGAGGCCAACTTGCACACTGTTGGTGATGCACTGTTTTCGCAGGCAGTGACAGAAACAGAAGCCTCCTTACCTTTAGCAGATGAGTGCCTTTGCGTGGTCCTAGGCCACACACATATTGCAGCAAAGCCTGGCTGTGTGGGTGAGCAATTGCCCGATTGACATCCACGCCCACCTCATTCACACGGTTTATGAATTCGCAGTAGAGGGCATTCAGCAGTTCCTCCTTCACCACGTGTTCCTGACAGAAGGGAGAGGTGTTAGTCTCACAAAGGAGATGTGTGTGACTCTTTGCCATAGCAAGCCGAGCCAGACGTGGCAGACTATTCTCAGGGGTGACTCTGAAGTTCACTACAGCACCTGAAAACAGTCTAAAGGAAGAAAGCAGATAAGCTAAAGGAGGCAGGAAAAAGGTAGCCTGAATATGTCACAGAACAGGAAGAACTGGCAGTTCAACTTGGAATACTCTTCCTTGACAGTGAACTGTCCCAGGTCATTCCCTCTTGCAGAAGTTTCTCACTCCCTATGACGATCCCAGAATAAAAAGTTACCTGCAGAGGGTGGAGCTTCAGACAGAGGATATCATCATCAGAGCTGCAGACTTGGGCAAACTCTATAAGAGGATCTTGAATGCGGCGAGCAAGGGAGACAGCTTGACGCAGCAAAGGTGGGTAATCCCGGAATTCATTCTACAACAGGTCAGAGAATTAGGGAAAATCTTGACAGTATTTTCACACTCTGTAGCACTACTAGCAAAGAAGCATCAGATAAGAACTGGAATAAGGGAAGTATTTGGTGCTTAGGACAAGGAGAACTAAGATCAAAGCCTGCCAGGAACTCTGCTATGACTGAGAACAAAAAATTCCAGGACAGAAGAGGAAGACTGGTGTCAGTTCCCCAACTGCCTCATTCTTCTTCTATATAGGAAAAGGTGCAGCAACAAAACCTCAATCCATTCAGCTGAGCAAAACTCATTCCAGACTGCATCAATATCTACTTTGTACATCTGCTGACACTAATTTCCTCAGGGAAACCTGAACAAGATGTTTTGCCATGACACAAAGATCAGTATGTCACTGTCAAGATGGATCACATGAGGCAGCAGGTAATGCAAGGGCCAGCACAACAAACAGAAAGGGTGAGATAGTCTGAACTAGCCACAGACTAAGGGACGGCTGGTATACTAGGTTCACCTCAGACTTTTTGCTGTTCATGTAGAGGATGGCCAGTTCATTGTCTACCAGCTCCACTCCAATAGATGACAGCTGCTGCCCCTGATCCAGCTCATGAACAATTCTCTTTACATCTTCCATCAACATCTGAGCATCCCTAGGGAGAGACAAACAAGAAAACTGAGGCAAGAGTGCTAAGCTGGCTCCTCAGATCACTTAGGGAGATGACCTTAGGCATTCACTAATGCAAGTCAGCTACCCCAATGGGTTATTAACTCAGATCAGTGACAAGAAGAGGCTTCTTTAAGCAAAAGTACAATATTAGAGGTCAGCCAGAAATGGCAGAGAGCAGCTCTCATAGCACATTAAAGATCAGTTTGGAGAAACCATTAGCCCTTCCCTCCTCCCAGTGACCCCATCAGCAGTGAAATATCGAGGGGCATGCGGGAAGGACAGCAAATAGGTCTGCAAGTGGAAGGGGCACAAAGACTCGCTCTGACCTGTTCTCGCCTGCAATTGTCACCACATGGGGCTTCTTGTTCAGAAGGAATTTTTTCAAAGTTTCAATATCCTGGGCCTGGGGAAAAAAAAAAAAAGGGAAGTGACACAGGGCAGAGCAGAATAGCTAGAGGGTTCCTTTACTGAGCTAACTGAGGGTCTTTGGTTCCTATTTCAAAGGGGAAATCCTCTGCCCACTGCCTTCGTGGCACTGCTGCCCTATTCTGCCACCTAGAGCTGGCTAAAATCCTTCACCAAAGGCCTCAACTCCTGAACATTGACAGACAGTGTCAACTGCCTGTTTGACAGACAAAGAGGAAGGATGTGTAAAGAAAAGACTAACAGCACCTTGCTCCTGTGCTGCAGGAAATTGGGCAATGCAGGTCTAAAGCCTGTCTCAGTGCTGCTGGGTCACACAACCGCTTGCTACTATGGTGTGATCAAGGAAAGGGGAGAAAATTGCTGTAGCTGTGGCCATAGCAGCTCATGAATCTCCAACAAACAGTATTTAGGAATGCTAATGCTCTGCCATCCTCTAAGAGGAGGACAGATGAATCATAATCTAACTGGAAGCAACTCCCAGAATAATTAGAGGGTGAAAAAATCAGCAACCACAGTAGCTCTTTCACAGCCCACCTTCTTTTCCCTCTCTTCCTCACGCCAGGCATTCCTTCTCTTTGTGAAGTGCGGCAATCGAAGGAAGTCTGTAACCTCGCCCTCCCCATTAACAAGGGCACAAAACACGGGGTGGTCCCTGCAAAACAAATGGATATCACTTGAGCACACAGAAACATTAACGTTGGACATGGATCCAGGGCTGATTCCTCTCCTCCTACCTGGCTGAAGAAAATGCAATGCCTAGCACCCGAATCCCCTTCCCTTGGTTTTCATCCATGAAATCATCGTCTTCCTCCACTTGCTGATCAGGACGATATGAAGCTACTTTTAGCCAGTTGTACAGCTTCCGGCTGCAAGCCTGACAGAAGAGAGAGAGAGAGAGGAATGAGAAAATTCACTGCAGGCCCTTTGGTACAGCTCTTCTCTGCAGGGAGGATACACATGATCCTGCCTCAATTGCAGGCAGCAATACAGTATGATTTTGCTAGAATTGTGATTAGCACTCCAGAACCAAGGAGCCCATCTTCCCTCCCACTAAAGTATTCTGTTGCTTCTCCCTGCCTGGAAAAGAACCTGACTCAGATGCCTGCCTGTCCCCTCATCCTTCCTTGTGTACCACCCTGTCAGTACCTCTCTCCAACATGTGGAGGAACTGCTGGCATTTGCAATCCCAGCTCTGACCCAGATCCACCTGTCCCCCATCTCACCTTGAGGACATACTCCTTGGCCTCCACCAACAGCTTGTTTTTTAACTCTTTAGCCATCTGCACATAGAGGAACTGGTTAAGGGACCGCTCGATGGCCATTGTACGCTGCCGGTTCCACTCCTGCACCTGGTGGCTGAACTCGTCCCGATAATAGAACTGTTTGATTTCCTCAAAGTACGTCTGGTCACTACCATAACTGGAAGAAATGAGAGAGGGAGATACAGAAGGGCTCCAAACTCCTGCACTGATACCACCACTGGGAGATTCCCAGGCAGGAATACGAAGGCAGCTCCTCAGATTTGAGAGGAGGCCTGGAAAATCCAAAGAGCCAGTTCTCACATCAAACACTGTTAGTTGCAAAACCTAGGCCGCTAGACATACCTCAGCTGAATGCTGTGCTGGCAGCATGGAAAGCTCCCATCAGGGCAACATGGGGCAGCCAAGAGCTGCTCCAGAAGACCCATATTGCACAGTGTGGCTACTCAGATGTGTAAGGAAGGAACCAAGGAGCCACACAGTGAGGGTGGCTGGGCAATAAGCATTTTCTTTTATAGAAAGTTTAAAGGCTTCAAAATTTGCCTTCAAATGAATAAACCAGATGTTTTCTAAAGTTCTCGCTGTGGTGAAGAGAAAAACGAGGCCCTGAGAGGCTCCTTGGTTTTAAAGTACAGGTGACTGGCAGGCCAAGGCCTCCAGAAGCAGCTTGGGTTATGGAGGAGCTCTAACAGCGTGGCAGCACTGGATGAAAGAGCTCTGCCAAGGCTTGTCATGTACAGTGAGGACTCACCCTTCCACTCCTTTCATGTCAATACTGATGTCAATGGTCAGCAGTGCCTCATCCTCCGCTAGGCTCATTTTCAGGAACTGGTCATCTCGCAGCTCCTTCACAGGCTTGTTCTTCAAGTATTTAAAGGAATAGGCATAATGGGCTTCATCAATATCCTGTGAGAGAGAAGAAACAGTCAGCACACACCCAGGGTATTCAGGTAGCAAGACCCTTCTGAATATTGTAAGAGACAATGTGTTTTATTCAATGTCCCCCTCACCCATATGCTCCCAGTCTGCATTTCCTTCCGTAGCAGGGCACAGAACAATTCATTCCCGACCCCACATAAACAGAAAATGCTCCAATAAGTGAAGGCAATATCTCAACAGCAAGAATCAGGTCTTATGAAATGCTGAGATTAAAATGCAGCATATTGTTTAGTTGGCCTCTTGAACAGCCCACCTTACATACTGCTGAAAGATTTATTCAGAGCTGTCACTGATGTGGGAAATGTCTTCAGATGCAAAATGAGTACGTGTGTGTAATTTAGATCCTTTTCTGAATTGATCAACACAGTCAGAGCTCCCTTCCTTACCTTCTTGCCCTTCTTGGTTGGTGAAATGTTAATCTTAGCTCTTTCTTGGAAAGTCTGTCTCAGGACCTGCCTGACCAATGGTTCTCTGGCTATTTGCAAAGCCACCATGTACCGGGCTCCTTCTAGCACAGCTTCCGGGCTTGGGAATTGACTAAAAGCAGAAAAGCAACATGAAAGCTTAGAACTTGAGAATGAGCCTGGATCCTCTGTCCTGCCATAGCCACAGGATATCTACAAAGGTTTTCAACACACTAACCTACACACGTAGTCCTTGGCCAGCTCTAGCGGCTCTGCAGGGAACTGCTCCGTCTCGTGACGCTGGTAACTGTCCCGGAGATTTTCTCCAAACTGCTCTGGTGTCAGACCAAACTTCTTAGCCAGGCCATCTGGGAAAACAAACACAAAATGAGGAGGAGAGGGACATTGTAGCTTATACTGAACTAAACTACCAGTCCTCTTTCCATAAGCAAGCCACAGCCCAGAAGAGCTTGCAAGTTAGGCCACAACATGCTGCAAGCTCAGCGTGACAGAGTACAGCCCTTACCCAGCCCAGCAGTTTGACAGATGGTGTACATATCCCGACGGGAGGCCTGCTTCAGTTCAGGCCCTTTCTGCTCATCATCTTCTGCATCCTCCCCTTCACCTAAGGGGAAGGATATGTTTAATAAGGCATATTTGCAGAGGCATCCACACAGCCACAGCAGCGTGTCAGTGGCACAGTGAAGCGGACAAACAAAATCTAAGAGTCCTTGGATTCCACAAATGCATCTGAAAGATCACAATAGCCTTAAAATTATTCAGCGTTAGAAAAATTCCCTGAAAACTCTATTTTTTTTTCAGTTTCACTCTTTCACAATTTTAATAGCAGTATCTCTCTGATGTACATTCAAATAAAGATCAAGGGAGTTGATACTTGCTTTGCCTCCTGCTATGAGGAGTGGCATTCAGTCCCTTAAAGAAGTAACCTCCTGTGTGGAAAAGCTTTAAGCATTTTTGGAGATGTCTGGAAGGCCTGGCATTAGCTTCAAATGGAAGCTCTTTGGAACCAGGAGTTTCAACAAACCTACAATTAGAAGACTTATCAAGTTCAGGGACAAACCTTCCTCCTCTTCACCATCCTCTCGGATACGCTTTTGCTTCTTTCGAGCAGCCTTGGCAGCATTCTGCATCTTTGGGATGTCTCGCCCATAGTACAGTAGGAAGTGATTATACACGTCTTTCAGCTCATCCATGGACTGCACGTCCTTCAGCCTAGGGCATGCAAAGCCAGCATGTTAATTCCCACCCAAAGCCGAGCGGGGATCAGAGTGCCCATGGAGCCTGCTCTGCTACAGATCAGTCATAGGGAGTGCTCAGGCTCATCTTTCAAGAGAATTTTACACATTTGTCATCACTGGCTTTGTAGAGAGGCTAAAGTCAAGATACTGCATTGGCCATAAAGCCTGTGCTATGTGTATAGGTTAACATACATTTTAAGTCACCGTGGAATGAACACAAGGAAGTCACGGAACCATACCTCTCCATGTCGGTGGTATCAAGGGCCCTTATTCCATCAGCCAAAGGTTTGTCTGGGTCAGCAGAGATTTGCTCATACTGATAGGCCTGCATCTTCTCAAAAAGACGTGTCAGGTTCTGCTTGCGGATCTTCAGCTGGGTCCACTAACACACAAACAGCAACTTTTAATTAAATGCACTGTAGCTGTGCATCATATCTGTTTCCTCCCTTCCCAAATAGGGGCTCCTACAGAGAGCTCCCAGGCTCTTAGGATATCTGTCACAAAAATATTCATCAACATGTTTAATAAGGCATATTACATGAGTAAAAAAAGCACAAAAGGTCTGCAGTGCCAAAAAAAAAAATCTTTTGTAAAGTATCAAGCTAGGCAGAAAGACACGTAAACGTCGACAGGATAACAACCAGTGAAAATACTTCTCACCTTCTCATCCCACTGCCAGACCCTCCACAGGTCATTGATGTGCAGCTCTGGCTCTACATACTCCTTTCTGTAGAAGGCGATGAATGGGACCTGGGTCAAAAACAAGACTCATCATCACCAAGCAAAAGAAGACAGAGCTGCTCCCAGCAGCCAAGAGTTCAGAGAATGCTGTTGTCCCACGTGAGAGAACAACCTGATGCGGCAGCAGCGGGGAGATGCACTGAGCTGTGCCTTGGCTCCTAGAACTGTTCCACAGAAACAATTCCCCTCGCCCTCCCTGCTGCACACAGGGCTCTGGGACCCCAGGATTCTCGCAGCATGGATGCCTCCTCTCAATCTGTTCACCTAAACACACACTAAAAGGCTTTTGTGACATCAGGCAACACCTTGGAGGATAAGTTGAATGGACCAATTAAGGTTCAAGAAACTCAAGTTATTCTTCTATCTAATTTAGCATCAATTTGTCCAGAAACAGGGAAATATGGCAACAGCAGCAGCATCAGTCATTAAAGCCTGTGCTGTCCCAGCTCTTGCAAGATGAGCTGTGCGTTCCAGTAGGGACAAGGGAGGGAAGCAGGTGCCCCATGGTATCTCTGTCCCTCCTGGTTTGCTACTCCCAATACCTCTGCTACTCCTGCCAGGATAAGGAGAAAGCAACTCAAACCTAATCATCTTGGCATTAAGTTAAATTGCCAGGTACCTCAAAATGTTGATTTCTCATGAAATTCAGAGCTTCTTTAATCTTCTGGATGGTGCTAGGCCCCTTACGGCTGAAGCTGCTGCTGGCTTGTCCACGGTCAAGGTAGTCAGAACTTTCCTATAAAGAGAAACACATTGTATTGATCACGTCCCAGAGCTATTTTCCCTAGATGACCAGCCCAGATTAATTCTGGAAAATGATGATCCTTCTGTTAACTGGAAATGCAGGCTTGGCTGCATGCTCTGCTTTTAGACCATAGAAAAGCATCCCAGTCCTGACTGGGCTTAAAGGAAAACTGAGAAGTAGCATTTGTCCAAGGTAATTCATGGTTAAGAGATGATCACAGCTAATATTAGTCTACCGTTAAGTGCCCAGCGACTCTGAGTGCTTTCAAACTAATTACCCTTGCAATCTCTCTATGCTGTGCTTTGCTCTGTTTTATATGTGGGAGAATAAAGACAGGTGCATGTTAAACAATCTACTCAAAACAGAAAGACATCAGTATATTTTGTACCACATTCCTCCAAAAAGAATCCTGAAACAATCCTGCATCTCCAGGCTGGAGATTTGCAGCCCTCTCAGGACAGAAGTCTCAGGTATGGCTGTTACCTGCAGGGAGATGGTGGGTGTTGCAAATGCATTCCTGTAAATCCAGTCGGCTTCCTCTTCCAGCTCATCATCTTCAGCACTCTTCACTGCGATGGAGCGCAACTGTAAGAAGATGACAGGATAAGCAGAGCCATTTGCGGCACTGGTGCTTGAGCTACCTTCTTTTCAAGAAGCCTAGAAATGTTTGTTCTGAACTGCAGGGTGCATATGAGGTCTTGGTCTTTCTATATCCAAAGGGCTTTGCTGAGCATAGCACTTCCATGTATCCATCTGAGCACACAGGAAACTTGCATCAGCTCTACACTGGGTGACAGCAGTTAACAAATCTTTTGAAGGCTTGTGGTAAGGCCTGCAATGATGTGTAACCTTCCATAACGATCAAGTCAGGGTCTCCCTGCTTCCTACAGGGCCCCCAAAACCATGCTTTCCCTTTGCAGTTACATCTTCTTACTCTGTTCTGATCTACTCAGGCTTTGTCATCACTTTCTTGCTCCAATCATAGAATAACAGAACATATAAAACAACTCTAAACCTCTGCGTGTTTAGTCCTGTCCAGTTCTCTTTTGTGGGTCTGCTCAACTCATCATCGACATCTGTGCAGAAGACAAAATGTCTGAACAGGCCAGGAGATATTACATAGCACTCCCCTGCGCTGCACACACTGGCATGGAAAAAAGGTCATTTTGAAAAGCTGGCAGCTTCAGATATCTCATTTCACAAAGATGGGTATAAGTCTCTGCACAGAATTACGTTTATATATGCCAGAGGGAGAATAAAGAATGCAGACTACTCAGAAAAACCTGAATATAAGGTAAAATTAAGAGAAAAATATGAGATATCAGAATGATTCCCAGCAGCATAAAGGAGACTCCATGCTGAGGGCCATATAAGCCCCAATTGCTTGAGCCGGTTAAAACAGATTATAGAAACACCTTGGACAGAGCAGTTACAGGCTGGCTGGTGTAGGACTAGGCTGGAAAACCCTTGCAAGCATTATCTCACACTGCAAGCTTCTCTCTTGCTATACAGTAGTGTAACTCATAGTATTACTAATGGCATCAATCATGCAGGACAACTCAGCAGAACACAAGCTCTGCACTACTCCCACAAACACAACACTGGCATCTAGTGGCCAAAGGGAAAATTACCACCAGCACTGTAAAACTGGGATTTATGCAGCTAGAACAGTTCAAAGTTTTACAGCTGTGTTTGAATGCTGAGTTTCAGCCCATACACTTGAGAGGTGAGGTCGGCAAAGAGGCAAAAGAGATGCCCAAATCCAGGCAGTAGCTAGGCAAGAAGCTGTCCTGCAGGTCACAGGCCTGCTGTTCTTGGTGGGAACTAAAATACCCTCTGCCTGCACACTGGCACCCTCTTCCCTCACCTGGAACCTCTCGGGCATGTCCGTCATGCGGATCTCATTGTCCTGGTCTGTTAGGTGACTGCTTTCCAGCTCACTGGGCTCATACATCTCAAAAATGCTACGCCGACTGACACGTTTCTTGGTGGTCTTTTTGGGTCGGACACGGGTCTCCCCTTCAGCTTCTTCATCCTCATACTCATATTCCTCCTCCATCTCCTCATCATACTCATTGTACTTCTCAAACTCATCATAGTCAAAGTCCACACCAAATATTTCCTGGGCTTCCTGCAAAGCACTGGAAGAGAAAAACAGTCATTCAGCCCCACAGTGCAGTTCACAGAACATCCTGGACTCACACAGGTTTCGCAGTATCTAAGTCTAAGCTTTAGTCCTGTACGTTGGCTAAAAATTGGTGGATAGGAAAAACAAATCACTGAGCTTTCCATGACACATGCTTTGTCCAGAAGGAAAAAGTATTTTGTCTCTTTTCAGTTAATTTGATCCCTAGATTAGCAGAAGTAGTTGCTATTGTTAAGAGCAAGGATTCTGCAGGAGGTCTGTAGCGTTTAACACCCCATTGCAGAGATCTGTTTACCAGTAAAGCCCTTTGACTGTATTTCTCCAGTAAACAGAGAAGGTGCAGTGAGCAGAATTGTAACTTATTTATACTACACAGGAAGCTATGTGCACCTGACTAATACTTACTCTAGATTAGCTAAAAGATCAGCAGTTCAGCATCACTATTGGTTTAAAATTTGGGACCTGAATGCTAATGTTAAGTTACATGCTCAGACAGAAGCCTAATTCAAGAAAAGATGTGAATGTTTCTCTTGAGAGACTGGTTCTGATGTCCCTAAAAAAAACTAGGGGAGAGAGGGAGGGAGTCAAATGTTCAAGAAATCAAAAACTAAAGCCCCAAAATTAAATTTACCAGGGTTTCTTTGGGAAAGATTTGAGTGTTATTCAACCACAAGCTGAACCACACCACAGCTGCAACAGTCAAAGAATCGGAGCAATGTTTTTGAGGCTGCAGGCCATTTTCCAATTGGTACTTACGCATCTGTGTATCCAGGGAGCTTCTTCCGCCATTTTGGCTTCTTCAGAGGTTGTCCATCATCATCCACAATGAAGTCATCAATGTCTGGACACAGAGAAGCAGTTCCATGGTGAGGACACTCCTGTATTCAAACTGGTACCTCTGACAAAGCTCAGTTCAGCCAGTGCAACTATGAGTCTCCATTAAAGACTTTGGTTGTTGCTGGCTGTCAGTCAGCCCAGCTACTCACAGCACCTCATACATCAACTTCAGAAATTCCAGGAGTCCAACTAACAAACTAGAACTAACTTACAAACACAGGCAAAGACATCTGGCAACTATCTGCAGTTTAGGGCATAGAAAATATAGTCAGAAAAAGCCTCACTGCCTTGGACAGCAGAAAAAGAATTCTTGCATCTCCTTCAGTATGGCACTAGCAGTGATGATGCCAAGTGGCTGATGCCAAAGAGGAGAATTAGGGCAGACATGTGCTGTGCTACTAAGTGTTAAAGAATGCCTAAAATCCTTCTTTTGAAGGATCTCCACTTTGCGGGCAGCTTGCAGGAGACAGTTCAGAACCTCAGTGTATGCAACTTGCTTCTGGACAAAGAGATTTAGATGCAGACAAATTAAACCTGCTACTCAGGAACATTTAATTCTAAAGACTGAACTAATCACACTAGGAATAGCTTGCTCAGAATACGGCTGCAGTTTTGGCTCATTATAGCCCAAAGAAAGCTTTAACTTGATTCCTCCATGAAACTTTGGATGCTTACCAGATTCATCTTCCTCTTCCTCCTCTTCCTCTTCTGGTGGAGCAACAGGAGCTTCAACAGCTTCACCTCCCTCCTCACCTTCACCATCTTGAAATATTTCTTCAGCAATGGCTTCCTTCTCATGTTCTTCCTTCCCATAATCTTCTTCTTCGTCATCCTCATCATCAGACATTTTTCGCACACGCCTGAATTTTTGCTGCAAGCAAAAAGTCTTATTAGTGTACAGAATCCCTGGCACAGACACTCATGTTCAAGTACGGTCTCTGTCAGGCCAGTGCTGCACTTCCTCTGCTCCCCAAGTACCAACTGGAGCATGAACAGGAGCCCAGCTTAGCACAGGTTTGCAGGGGCAGAAAACCGTTCCCTGCCTCCAAACGAGTTGCAAGCATTTGTATGGCACAGCATGAAAGACTGTGCAACCGCCTGTTGAGGACTATACTGGATGCAGGCCTGTGTTGCTCATATGCTGTCACTATAAGGGTTAGCCTGGCTTGATATGTCTCCAGAAGGTTGTATGGAAGAAGCTTCAGAGCCTGTAATATGCTGCACCGTCTTTGCAGTTAGTACTATGCAGGAAGAAGCTGTTGGAAGCTGGACTCCTCTGTGCCTGCACTGCAGACATGGAAAGGGGGGGAACAGAGTCAACATTAGGGACATGCAGAAAGTCATCTGCAAACTCTAGGAGACAACGTCCAGTTGTTTGGCCAAGGAAAGAACTGCTTCCTCCAAGCACTCATCCACCCTTTTTCAAGGGGGCAGGAGCAAACTGGAGGCACAACTCATTCACTTCAAGTGGAAGCCCACCCTCTCTGTGCTATGAGGCATCATACCATTAATAACCGTATGGGAACATAACTCACTCTTTTGACTTTAACACCTAAGTTCTCTTCAATTAGGTCAAAATCGTCATCCTCCAGGCGGTCATCAAAAGCTGACAGGAGAAAGCAGAGATGAGTTACTCTCCCTTCACTACTCTGGGAATGGACAAATCACCGAGAAGGGCAGAATTTGTCCAGCCCATGCAGACAGGCAGGGCAGAGGGAGAGCTATGCTCTCCAGAAGGGCTGTGTGGAGGTGTTACGCAGTCACAAAACTTACTGCGCTTTCTCTTTTTGTGGCCAACATCGTCCTCAGAGTCTCCGGAGTCACTGGCTTCTTCCTCCTCTTCCTCCTCTTCATCATCATCATCATTAATAAATCCTTTCAGGTTTCCCTGCTCATCTTGATCATCAAGATTTTCCTCTTCCTCTTCCTCATCTGGAATGAAGAGCAATGAGTGTTAATCTGCAAAGACCCCTCGGCTTTGTGCAAACAGTATCTTCCTTCACACTATCTATGCAGAGATTCTTAATACTTTTACTGACACAGAACCCAGACAGCTGCTCATGTCAGAACCCCAGTGATGCTTATCTTGTTGACTCATGTTCTTTCTGCACGGGAAACAGGTGGAATGGTCACACAGGGAGCATTCTTCTGCTTTTACTGGTTACTATCAAATTACATGACTGTAACTCCCACTGGGGTGAAGCAGTGTATCTTCTACTGTCAAATATAAAAAACCACCTAAGTACTTTAACGAAAGGAAGCACTTAAACAGCTGAGAGCATTGACTGCAGACAGTCATGCTGTTATTGCAGAGTTATTTCTTCATCTGCAGAGATAAGGCATGTAGAATACAGCAGTGAAGCACACAGACAGTTCAGCAAACTCAGAACAGACAAGCAGACTCACCATCCTCATCCTCCTCCACAAATTTCTTGTTTACTCTGGGAACAACCTCCCCATCCTGGTTGTACTCCTCCTCCGACTCCTCAGCTTCACTCTCTACAAAGTCAGACATGGCTGCAGCGTCCCACACACCGCTTCACAGGAACTGGTGGAAGAGGACACATCGATCCAATCAGTAGAGGGAGGAAAACACAAGTATCTCCCCCTACTGTGTTTTGAAGAGAGGACAGCTAAAGAAGGGTTTCAAATAACTTTCAAGGCCCTGAATTATCCATAGTCCACCTTGCCTGAATATACCTGTCACCAGGGATTAGGCAAGTGGAGTCAGCAGCCAAGTGCCGCCAGCTCCTGTCAACCTGCATCTCAGCAGGCAGCGCACGGGTCATCACAAGAACACTTATTAGGCAGCTGGGCTCCTGGACACAGCTGAACCACCACACACAGCCAAAGCCTTTCACCCTGTCCATACCCCCATACTTGGCCAGGAAAGCAACCCCATGCTGTCACTGATGCTGCACTGCACTAGGCACAAAGTCCAATCCATTAAGACCTTAATGTGATTAATCCTCACTCAGTTAATGAAGCCAGAGTGATCCTGAAATAGGACATGACCGAGTCATGTTTGCAGCCTGTTAGCCAAGCTCTCTCCGGAGATCTGGGGAGCACCCAGAGCAAACAGGAGAGGTGCAGAGGGGTGCTGCGCGGGATGGCAGCAGGGCCAGTGGGTACCTGGCTCCACTACCCCGTGGCCAGGGTCGCCAGGGCCAGAACGTTCCAGGCTCAGGGCCTCTGAGCAGCAATTATGAAGTAACAAGGCACAGCAGAAACAGGATATTTCCATGACCAGACCGTTCTGTTTGATGTTTTTTTCCCAAAGGAGTTTCTGGAAGTGGTGTAATTCAGGGCTGACACATCGGAAAGTCAATGTTCATAATGGTGCGGCTCCAGTTCTGTCTTTGACTTCTGACGGTTACAAAATTCGCTGTAGTCTTCAAAGGAAAATATGTTTTTCCTTTGTTTGTTTTTAAATACACAGAACAACAGAAAATTTCAAAGGTCAGATGTGAGACAAAACAAATCAATTCCTCAAATGACTGTGAAGATGCAAATGCCAAGCCAGAAAGAAGTACCAGCCTCTGGGAAGGTATGAATAGAAGCTTAGAGGAGGTGTCAGATCTAAAGCAAAAATCTGCATGTTAAATAACATCTGATGCAAGGTATGCATATATATATATAAAAAAGGAGAGAAACAGAAAAGAATTCCATAATACAAGGAACAGTGCCTACACACACATGCTTTAAAATGTCCCCATAATCATCTTCCCACTGCAAATAAATAGCTGAAGGAAATTAGCCACATACAAGACAACCTAATCAAGCTCCATGGGGCTTTGCTGCCACACAAAGGCTGACTTCTTGTTCAGCCCAGAGACCCCCACATCTGATGCACATATACAACTACTTATAGAAAACCAAGGATTAAAAAAAAAAAAAAAAAAAAAGCTAGGCTGATCTTTGAGAATCTTTTAAGCCTTAAAATATTAATAGTTCCAAAGGAAAGTGCTGGGCATATCTCATTACAGAAAACCCAAAACAAAGAGAAAGGAAAGACCTCTGCAAGATTTCAGACGTGAGCAGATAGTAGCTTGTCTTCCTTGGCTGAAGATTATGTGGTTCTAGCCAACATCTATTTACAATGCTCTAGGCAGGGACACATAACAGCAGATCAAGGCTACTGCTCTGCACCCAGACAGAACACCACTGTTCTTGGCTCAGTGTGGGTACAGGGTCATCTCCATCCTCAAAAGGGCACTGTAAAAGTTGCACATACTTATTTGAACATCCCTCAGAAATAACACTTCCGAGGGCTGCACAGATGCTACAGTTAAATATGTGTTCCTGCATTCTGAGGCATTGCCACTGATTAATTGTATAACTAGATGCAGCAGAGAAACAGAAAACTGCCACGTTCAGTCTCTGTACAAACAATATGTCAACTTCACACTTTCTCACTAATTTTTCTATACATATCTCCATAAGGACCTACTAACATACTTGTAATAGCAGGCTAGAGCGCCTTTTTTTTTTTTTTTTTTTTTTTTGAGAGAGCATTTCCATTTCTAAACCTAGTAACATCACTACTTCTTCTGTCTATGATCAACACACAAAACATCCAGCAAGAAAGAGAATGGCTCATAATAGAGCTACACTAACATTTTACTATTTTCCGCCAGTAAAACATTACATTCACAATTCAAACTTGCTTCCTCATCACTTGTTCTACCATTTCCTGGCAACTTCAGTTCATGTCAAATCAAATTTGTCTAGACACAAGAAACAGCTATGGCTTAGGAAAACCATCTCATTTAATGATCCGCCTAACAGGTTCCAGACAAGCCAACCACAAAGCAATACTGGGTGTTTTCAGCTCCAGTAAAATCCACCCAAGGACAGCAGAGATGCCACTTAACATGGCAAATAGAACCAAGGGTAGCTATTACCATGGAGATGTTGAATCAAACACATACTAATAGTGCCTCTTCCACCCTTTGCTTGAGACAGGCATTCGCCTGAAATAAAATAGGGAAGGAAGATAGCCAGAGACTTCTGCCAGCATGGGGGGAAGTGAACCTCAGATCAGCGCTGCTGCACAGGCAGGAGCCCCCAGCATATATGCTGTCACACAGGGAAAACCCTGCTCTAACAGTACAGCTTGTTTGGCTCTTGGGAGGTTTTAATGGTATCCCTGGGTGTTGTGCCAGCCTGGCATGGGCATTTTCTCAGTATAGCACATCAGCATCCCTGCTACTGTAACATACTCCCAGGATAGGGTCAAAGATTGCTGGAGCACGGGAGCAAGGACTAAAATGCTTCAGGACTAGAGGGACAAAAAGGCAGGGAAGAAATGCCTAACTCTGCATGCTTATCTGTATGCGAGCAGGCCTGCTCCTAAGGGTGATTAGCGCTACAGTAAAGATAGCTCGAGGCCACTAGAGACTGACCAAAATGGACCAAAGACAACAGCAACATAGCAAGTAGTGCTGTGATGGCACAGCAACAGCAGGTGAGGAAAACACGGGTACCTCCATGCTGGGCCAGGCACCTTGAGTACTGCCTCTCCCATCCAGCAGCGATGCCAAAGAAACCCAGTGCTAAGCAATTACACCACCTCCGCTTCAGACCAGGGGTGTCTGCACTTTGCTCAGCTCAAGGGCACAGTGGCAATTTTCCAGAGTCCACAAGCTCCTGTTGAACAAGACAGTACAGAACAGATAGTTTCCTTCACTGCTGATACAGAGATCGTAGATCTCTGATCAGGTCAACAGAACTGGGCTAGATATTGATTGTGCTGGGTGGCTGTAGGCACTGTGGGCTACCTCCTGTGTAGGTGAGGGAATGAGGAAGTGCCTTTGGAACAAATGCTTCTTTGTGATGGTCCTGAATATACTGGAAACCAGACGTTCAGGTATCAGTAAGGGCTTGGCTGCACATCTAGGTGTTTGCAGCTTGCTCCGTACTGCAAAACATCACAGTGCTGGAGGCAGATGCAGCTTTGTACATTATACACAAACGAAAGCTAATTCGCTGGGTTTAGAAATGGAAATACAATGAGCACCTTCAAAATGTTGCAATTTGTTACAGGAAGACTCCTGCATAGTGCTGGTTGCGGTGGCACACTGCCGAAGCAGGGAAACAACTCTGTGCAGGACCAGACCTGGGAAGAGCAGTGCCCCACAGAAGCATCACAGCCCAAGCAGCACCCATGGCTGGGTGGAGAAAGGATACAGGAGGAGGGAAACCAGAAGCATCTTGTGCTCTCCAGGCACAGGGACGACAGCTAAGGTGTGGGGCTCAGTTGTGCACATATGGGCACAAAATAACCAAGAGTTAGGATACCAGAGTATCCTTACAGTGAGATATGTTTATTATTCAGTGATCAGTCCAGTGCAATCCTGTCCCCTAGAAGTGGCCCAAGGATTTGACTATTCCTATTACCAAAAGACCACACCATCAAACCCATTAACTGGACAGTTTTGTCCAGTTCTCAAGTCCACACTTCAAAGAGAAAACAATCCAATTGCAGAGCATTCAGAAAGCACTATGAGAGTAAGAAGGCTGGAAGACTTCACTCAGCTAAAGTGTACAGTCTACAGAAGCACAATCTATTCATTTTATCAGTGGGATGCTCATGAAATGAATTTTATCACAGCTAATCCACAATGGTAAAAGACTTGTGACAATAAACAGCCCATTGGGAAAACTCATGCCAATTGCAAAGGTAACTCACTTTTCCACCACCTGAAATTCTTGCAGCAAAATCAATTTCATTTTTCTCTAAAAACTCCTTGATAAAGGTATGTAAAGAACACAGGAGCAAAACGATGAATTATGCCCTGATGTTCAATTCCACTAAAGATTGCAGACAAACATCCCTGTGATAAAGAGAGGTCAAAGACAGCTGCTGCAGCAAAGGATGTCCAAAAGCAGGTGGACATACCTGCTTTGCTAGTTTTAATGCTCCCCAATACTATCAACACAGAACATCTTGTGGCAATGAGTGGCACAGTTTAATTATATGCTGTGAGAAAACACATTTCTGTTTGTTTATTTCAGACCTGCTGCATAATTTCCTGTAAAAATAGAAGATTGATGTTCCCTGTTCACTTTCTCTGACCTGTTCTTGACCTGTGTCATATCTCCCTTCAGTAAGCTGTTGTCTAAACGTAGGCTTCACCTGCCTGGAAACCTGGTCATCCTTACTGCTCCTCCTAGTACTTTTTACAGTGTTCCCCTTTTGAGGGACAAAACAAAAGTACAAACAACATCCACGACACAAGCTGCCAACAATTTACACACTGGTATAACGTTTTTCTGCTTTATTCTCTGCTCCTTCTAAGTAATTCCAAAATTTCCTTTTTTTAACTACAGCAGGGCATTGAACTCGTGTTTTAAGTGGAACAATCACTGAGATACCAACAGCTCTTTCCTGAATAGTAAAAGCTAACATAGAGTCTATTGCTGAGAGGTCCGCTACCTTCGTTACATCTACAGCCATTGTATCTCATGCATCGTATTAGCACTTTGTCACTCAGTAACAAGTGGTTTCTACACTACTTCTCATAGCCAGTTTTGGTTATCCTATAAAATTTAGTATCAAAATTCATTGTTTTACTTTCTTTCTCCATATCATTATACCCAGAAAACAAAAGCAGAAGTCACTCCACAACACCTGCTGCAAACACCAATCATTTATTCCTACTCCATTTGTCATTTTTAACATGTTGTTAGTTCCAAAGAGGACCTTCCCAGACTGCTGCCCTTGAGAACTACCCTGCCAAAAGTTTACAAACTGAAATGCCAACTCTACAGGAATTGCGCCTATGAACAGGGGTGATGAAGAACTGTAGCATATGTGGGAAACAGATTTTTTTTTCTCTTAAAAAGCACGTTGATGCTCTCCATTTCCATTACATCAGATATAGCAACGCATTCACCATCTGTTTTTACTATGATTTTCAGCCACTTTCCCCCATGCTAGTCCCCAGGTTCTTGCAGCTCTTTGAGGCCTGCAACGAGGCAGCCATGTTGCTCCAGTGGGGCAGGCAAACCACGGTATATTCCAGGCTCCAGGAGAGCAGCCCCAAGGAGCACGTCCAGCCCCATGCCTGCCTGCCGCTCGCATGGGGTGAGCTCTCCTTCTCCCTCCTGCAAGTCGTAGGGGTCTGCTCCAACAGTCGCGCCAGGCCTTGTCACCACGCCGCGGCGCAGCCTCAAGCTGAGACCGCTGCCCCGCAGGGCGCACCCCACCACGCCGTGCGGCACTGTGGTGCCTGTAGGGCCACCCAGCACTGCACCCAGGACCCCACAGCTGGGAAGCGGGGAGAGGACACTGCCACCTTCACCCACAGCTGGGCACCACCATCACCCAGAGTGGGAACCGCAGCGTGTGGGTGGGAGAGACGACCCAGCCTTCACCCCACAAGAACCAGGGAGGGGGTTCGCCATTCCCCATCCACAACCAAGGAGGGGCCGGGCACCTTCGCCACTAAAATGGGGATGTGGGGAGGGAAATCTGCTGCTCCCACCCCACAACTAGGAGGGGGCATCCCCACCGCCTGCACCCCTCACAAGCAGGATGGGGGGGAGCCCCCATCCCCACCCCACAAGTAGGGGCAAAGGGTGGGGACCAAGCACCGGGGGATCCCAAACGTCTTCACCCCACAACCGCGGACGGGGATAGGGATCCACCAGCTCCGCTCCAACCGGGGCCCGAAGGGCTACTCGCGCCTTCCCCCGCAGCAGGCACCGGGGCGGGGAGGGGAAGCTGCCTTCGCCCTACAGCAGGGCGCGGGGGAGGGCGTTGCCTTCCCTCCACACACACCAGGGACCCGGGAAGGGGCTCGGTTACCTTCGCCTCCCAACCGGGGTCCGCAGCGGGCCGGTCCCGGCTGCCTTCGCCCCGCAGCCGTGGACTGGGAGCGCTCCCCGCTGCCGCCGCCCCAACGCCGGCCCCAGCCGCAGGCCCCGCGGCAGCCGGCGGAGGCCTCGGAGTTGGATGCGGCCCCGGCGGGGCTTCACCGCGCCCCGGCAAGGGGCCCGTCCCGGAGCGGCGGGAACGACGCAAACCGGCCAGGCCTTCGCCGCCGCCGCCGCCGCCCGCCCTGGCGCCGAGGGAAAATGGAGGCCTCCGCCGCGGCCGAGCGGCAGCCAGAGGGGGCGGAGCAGACGAGCGCGACCTCCGGCCGGCCGGAGCGGCGTCACGTCCGCTTCCGGCGGCGGCGAGGATGCGGGCGGCGCGGCGGCTGCCGGTGCTGGTGCTGGTGCTGGGGGCGGCGGCGGCGGCAGCGCGCGGCGGCGGCGGCCCGGCGCCCGTCACCTGCGGCTCCGTGGTGAAGCTGCTCAACGTGCGCCACAACGTCCGCCTCCACTCGCACGACGTGCGCTACGGATCCGGTAACGGTCCCCGCTCCTGCCCTCCGCCGCCGGGAGGACCGGGGCCTTCCCGGCAGCCGCCGCGGCGGGGCCCGGGCCCGGCTCCGGTCGGTGCTGACCCGCTGTTCCCCCTCCGCAGGCAGCGGGCAGCAGTCGGTGACCGGCGTGTCGGCGGTGGACGACGGTAACAGCTACTGGCGGGTGCGGGGCCGCACGGCGGCGGCGTGCGAGCGCGGCGCGCCGGTGCGCTGCGGCCAGGCCATCCGCCTCACGCACGTCGGCACCGGCCGCAACCTCCACAGCCACCGCTTCACCTCGCCGCTCTCCGGCAACCAGGTGCGGCGCCGCTGCCTCCCGCCGCCGCGCAGGTCCCTGCCCCGACAGCGGGCGGCCCCCGGAGCCCTGGGGCCGGGCCCTGCCCCAGCCGGCCCGAGCCCCTTCCTCTCCGAGGGGAGACCCGGCCGTCCCAACGGCCGCCCCCCGCCGCAGCCACGCTGCAGGTCCCTGTGTTGGGCCGGGGCCCCCCAAAATATGGGGACAGGGGCCACGCCGGGACCCTGCGTCCCCAGTGCCGCCATGCTACAAGCCGCGGCAGGGAGGTGCAGACCTCCACACCGAACTTCTCCCGAGATCCCCGCTTAAGTCCCTGCTCAGCGTTACACGGGCTGCTTTGTGTTTTTAGGCGAACGCACAACTGGTGCCAGGGACAGGCACTTTTTCCCTGCCTCTGTGCGGGCTGTGCGGGCCAGGGCCACCCGCCTGATGGCTGCCCTCGTTACAGGAGGTGAGCGCCTTCGGGGAGGACGGCGAGGGCGACTACCTGGACGACTGGACCGTGGTGTGCAGTGGGGCCTACTGGGCGCGCGACAGCGAGGTGCGCTTCAAGCATGCCTCCACCGACGTCTTCCTCTCCGTGACGGGGGAGCAGTACGGGCGGCCCATTCATGGCCAGAAGGAGGTGCACGGCATGGCCTCCCCCAGCCAGAATAACTACTGGAAGGTCATGGAGGGCATCTTTATGCAGCCCAGCGAGCTGCTGAAGGCGAAGCAGTATCACGCTGAGCTGTGATGGACTGGGGTGGAGCCTCCGGGCTCTGCTGTGAGGTGTCAGAGTTGTGGAGTGACTGCCGAAACCCCGGGTGGCCCTGGGGACGGGCCCCAGAGCGGTGCTCGGGGTCTCTCGGTTATCCTGTCTGTGACGGTCCGCGTTGCCGGGTTTTGCCCCTTGCCCTGGCGCTTGCCGGTCGCAGGCGCCCGGGCGGAGGTGCCGAGACGAAGCAACACGAGAGAAGAGGAGCTGCCAGGTGTCCCCGCCGGTGTCCCCGCAGCTTGGCGCGAGCCTGTTGTCACCGTGTGACCCCTCTGTACCTCCCCGCTCTCGGTATCGGGGGCCCTGCGCGGGTTTGGGACCATAAAAGAGCTGAACTCTCCGGTGGCGTCTGGTCGTTTGTGTGCGTGCCCTGGCTGTGCGGGGGGCCGGGCCGGGCCGCGGGAGGGCGTTGGGGGGGAGCGGGGGGTCCGCTCCGCCGTGGCAGGCTGCCGGCGGCGGCGCGCAGCGCCGAGCGCCGCGGAGGGGGGGGCGGGGCGCTGTCACTCCGCGAAAGCGCCGCTCGGCCGCGCCGCCCGCCCTTGGCCCCGCCCCGCCGGGCCCCGCCCCTCCCAGCGGCCACTCCGGGTGCGCGGGCGGTCGGCCCCGCCAGGCGGCTCGGCGCCCCGTTACGGAGCGGCGGGGCCGCGCCGGGCCGCCATGCCGCCGCTGCCCGCCGCGCTGCTCGGCCTCGCCGTCGTGGCGCTGCTCGCCGGGCTGCTGGCGCGGTCAGGGCCCCGGGGCTGAGGAGGGTGTCGCGGGAGGCCCGCGGGGCTGCGTTGGGGGGGGCCCTGGGGCCGGTTGGGGGGGTGTCAGGGTGTGTGGGGAGATGGGTGGGGGGGCTGGGGGCGTTGGGGGGGTTGGGTCGGGGTATAGGAGTGTGGGGGAGCCCTGCAAGGGCTGGATGTGGCCTGTCTGGCATTTAGGGGGACCCTGGGGTGCACGGGGACCCGTAGGGGCTGGGGAGGGTGTCATAGGGCTGGGCGAGGGGGTGTCAAGGTGTGGAGGGGTTCATGAGAGTTTGGGGGGGGGGCTAGGGCTGAGTAGGAGTGTCAGGGGTGTGAGATAGGTGTGGGGGGTGCCATGTCTGGGGGGGGGGTCAAAGAGGGGTCCAGGGCTGGGTGTGGGGTATCAGGAACTTGGGGAGCCCGCGGAAGTCAAAGTGGGGGGCTCTAGAGCGTGGTGGGAGGCATCAAGGGTAAGAGATATGGGGGGCCCCTGAGCTGGTGTTCAGAGGGCAAATGAGGGCCATCACACCCGGCCCCAAGGAGGGTGCCACACAGATTGCTGGACCACGACCCTCCCGGTGTCCCCACAGGTGGCTGGCATGTCGCCTGGCTGTCACCTGGTGCCGCCAGAAGCTGCAGGCAGAGCTGAAGATCGGCTCCTTCGGCTTCTTCTGGGCCCAGAACGTCAGCCTCAAGTTTCAGCGGGAGCAGCAGACCGTGGTGGGTACCGGGGTGACGGTGATCAGCTCACCCCAGTGTGAGTTGTGGGAGGACAATGCCAGGCAGGATGGCTGCTGCTGATTCCAGACCCGGGAGCGAATCCTTCCAGCCCAGCCCCTTTTGCAGAGCCCTGTAGCTGGTGCCGGGCCCTTTCTCCTCCAGTTGAGCTTTGGGGTCTTGTGCTGCTTCTCAGCACATCCTGAGCGATGGTGATGTTGGGGGCAGAGCAGAAGTACTGGAGCGAGCATTGTAGCGCAGAGCTGGGCTGTCACTCTCCTGACGTGCCTGTTTGTCCTTGCAGGAGATCGACAGCATCTGGATTTCCAGTAAACTGAGTCGAGAGCTGCCGTATGTACCCCCACCCCAACGCCTTCCCTGCTCTCTTGGCTTTGCTTGGGGGTCTGCCTCATCCCCGGCCCTGCTGACTGGCATTAGACCTTAGCGCCTTCCTGCAAAGCGCATTTCCTTGGGGTCTGCATTGTGCAGAAGCCGTTCACTGTCTTCTGGCATGTCAGCATCGTGTGGATGCTCTTATGCTGATCCTGTGCGTCCTGGGGCAAGGAGCACCCAGGCGATGGGGCCCGGAGTGCAGCACGCAAGCTCTTGTGACTGTTCTTGCTATTCTTCGGCAGGCGCTATTTTGAACTGTGTTTTGGTGAGGTGCGAGTCCGCACAGATCTCCAGAAGGGCCCTGTGTTCCAGCCTTCCTTCCCAGAGGCTCCCAAAGAGGCTGATGGAGAGGAAAGCAGGGGGGACCTGACCCTTAAGCCCTCCCTGCTGAGAGTCCTTAGCCAGGTGAGGCCTTGGCTCTCTGAGAGGGTGTTGCAGGCCACTCTGCTCTCTGACAACCTTCACAGTACCATGTTTCTTCCAGCTCTTCTCTATCCATGTGGACTCCATCAACATCATGGTTCTGCATGTGGCCACCTCTGAGTCTCTCTGGCACATCTGGGCCAGCAAGACACGTCTCCTCCTGGATGGTGATGGGAAGAGGTAATGCTGTGCTCGCACCCTGCTTTGCTCCCCCAGCACAGCTCTGTTGCCCTACTAGGCTGGGAGACATGGTTCCTTCTGACCCCAACCAGCCAGGCTCCACTCTTCTCCTTGCTGCGTCCTGCTCAGCAGCTTCCCACAGCCACAGATGGCATGACAGACCAGCCTCTTCCTCAGAGGCTGGTGTAGTCCTTCTTCCCTTCATGATGCTAGGCCAAACTAGAGTCATTTGTCTTCCAAATTATGAGTTCTGCTGTGGAAGGAGTTAGGCTCTACTCTGCTTCGGGGAGGACTTGGAACGGGGACATGGGACCCCTGTGCCCCACAAAATGGGAAACAAAGGTGTTTGGTTTGGAGGCAGCAGGGTCTGCAATGTTAATTTGTTGTGTGGTCTCCCCAGCCTGAACTGTGAGGTGAGCTTGACAAAGGTGAACAGCAAAGTGCTACGGAGCAGCCAGCTGGTGAGTACTGTGA
This sequence comes from Rhea pennata, assembly GCF_028389875.1. Taxonomy (NCBI): domain Eukaryota; kingdom Metazoa; phylum Chordata; class Aves; order Rheiformes; family Rheidae; genus Rhea; species Rhea pennata. The sequence continues at coordinate 5,680,519 of NC_084682.1, forward strand.
AGGGGAGAAATGCAGTGGTTCAAGGGCAAGCACAAGCTCACTGGGACACCAGGACTTGTTCCAGTGCAGCCCATCCCTGAGGCCAGGCGACACTAAACGTGGGCTTCCCGGAGCCCTGCAGAGCATCCGGCTGCGAAACGTTCTGCTTCACGCTGTGCCCAGGGCTTTGCCTGCAGCATCCACCACCAGGGAGAGTGGGAGACTCCTCCTGCACTCCTTACCCCTGTCCCTGCACAGGACGACACGTGCCTGGCGGAGGTGGCCCTGGCGCTCTCCCTCTCACTGGAGATCAGTGTCAAGCGGCGGCTGGTGGGTGTCAGGCTGCATGTCCGGACCCTGCAGGCGGAGCTGCATGAAGGGCTCTTCTACAGCCAGCTGCTGCAGCGGGTGACTGCCAGGACCCGGCCTGGCAGTGTCGGGGACCAGCCCAGCGCAGGTCAGGGACAAGGACAGGGATGGGCTCTGGGCAGGGTGAGGGCTGGCAGGTCTCACACTTCCCTTACAGTCAGAGGGATCTGGCTGGGCTGTCGCTGCTTCCTGCTGCAGGGAGTGGGGTCTGGACAAGAGCCTTGCTGTGACCCTGCATGTCCTCCCCCAGGCCTGGGGCAGACCCCAAAGCTCCTGTCCGTGCTGAGCAGGGATACGCTGCAGCTCATCCCCAGGAAGGTGGAGGTGAAGCTGGAGAACACCAGCACGGTGCTGTCTGTGAACAGCCAGAAGAGGTGAGGGGACAGGTGGAGGAGGAGGCTATCCTAGCCCTGATCAGTGCAGGGGACATGGACTTGGGGACAGCAGTGCCATTCCCTGCTTGTGCCCTGCCCTGCCAGACTGCCAAGAGTGAGTCCTGGAGACCACCCTAGTGGGAAGGATTGAGTGTGGCCTGATATCTGGCTGTTTGGGAGGAGGGAAGGCGGTGAGCTGGCTCTCTGGTGGAACAGTCTGATGGATCATCATCTGCTGGCGTGGGAGCACTGGGCTGGGCTGCAGCTGGGCACTGGCCAGTGTCATTGCCTGTGCCAGACAGCCAGGGAAAGGGAGACACACGGGTTGTCACGGTTTTCTTCTGGCGGTGACTCCCTGCTTCTCCCACAGATACCTCACCTGGAGCCTGAAGCTGCTACAGTTTCTGTATCAGCGCGAAGAGGAGCAGATCCCACTGCGCAACTTCACACCCACCTCAGACCTGGACCAAATGAGTGTAGACCTCCAGTTGGAGGGCAAGTAGCCAAGAGGATACCTGCGGAGCAGGGCTGTGGTCGCTGCCCTCCACCACCCCTCACCTGTGCTCCTCTCTCCCCAGATGGCCTTCTTCTGTCACAGAGCCGCCAGCGCATTGTGTGCCTCAACTCCCTGAAGACCAGTATACAAGTGAGCAAGCGCCAGGCACACTCCTGCCTGCTGGAGGGGCTGGCTCAGCTCCTGGTATGAGTTTGCTGTCACCCTGCCCTCTCCTTTCTCTAGGTCACAGCCATTGACCTCTCAGCTGCTGTGCTGCTCAACACCTGCATCATCCACTACCGCCACCAAGAGTTTTCACACTGGCTGAGCCTGTTGGCACAGGAATACAGGAGCCAGAGAGTGCCTGTCCCCAGCCAAGGTCACAAGGGCAGGTAAACTCAGCCTCAGCGCAGCTGCTGGGGTTGCAGCTTGTTTCCTCTGGCCTGCTGCTCTCTGGCAGGACGCCCAGACACACAGTGCCTTCTCTGCCTTGTGCGCGGCCTGTGGGAGGGGGAGGCTCCGTGGAGGCCAGCAGGCAGGCAGAGAGCCCCGGAAAAGGTGCCCCTGTGGGCCTGTGCCCTGGCAGGTTCTCTGGGATGCAGTGCTCCAGTAACAGTGTTCCTCCTGCGCAGGAGCTGTCCCCAAATCATAGCACCCATCATCCTATGTGCCTCGCTATCCAACGTTAACGTGTCGGTGCAGCTGGGGGACACACCTCCCTTCGCCTTGGGCTTCAACTCCATCTCTGCAGGTACAGGCTGGTGGCCAGCCCTGGGTGCCTGCGGGGCTTGCCTCAGGGAGGGGCTTCACAGAGGCAGTGGGACTATCCGAGTCCTGGGCCCATGGCATGGGAATGGGAAGGTCTGCGTGCTTGCTCGTGTGTCCGTGCCTGGCCAAGGGCTGCTGGACTGCTGCCTGGTTTTGTCTGAGTTGCCTCTTTCCTGGGCTGGTTCTACCGGTGTGTTTGTCGGGCAACCACGAGCCTGCCTGCACTGGTCTCCTGCTCTGTGCTGCAGATTACCAGCACCTGCGGCCCCAGAGCGTGCACCAGCGGGCAGTGCTGGCCGTGGACCACCTCTGCTGGCGCGTGGGCAACGACTCACACATCCAGCGTGCCTCGCACCCTCCCAATATGCACGTGTGGGGAGAGGCCCTAATCCTCGACTCCTTCAACCTGCAGGTGAGTGGCAAGCCGAGGGGTGGCTTTGCTTGGGGCTGCCTGTCTGCATCCCTGTGCTAGTGACACAGCGACGTGTAGTGGCAGGGGAATATCCTGGAGCCCAAGACTGGTTTATCTGTTTGTCCTGCAGGGCAGCTACAATCAGCCTCTGGGCATGTCCAGCACTCAGTCAGACACACTGTTCCTGGACTGCACCATCCGTGGGCTGCAAGTGGAGTCATCGGACACCTGCACTGATTGCCTGGCCCGGGTCCTGCCCCTGTTTTGCCTGCGACCTAGCGGAGCTGAGCTTGCAGAGGAGCCACCGTCTTCCCCAGGGGAGCCCTGGGGGCTGCTGTGGAAGGTGGATCTGAAGGTGGAGGATGTGAACCTTTTTACGCTCTCTGCCCTGGTTGGTAAGCGCAGCTGTAGCATCCAGGCTGTCTCCAGATGGCTGTCCCGAAACAACCCGGTGGTCAAAGGAATGTGGTATGTTCCTCCTCCGGGCCTGCAGTGCTGATGTGCCATCTGTCCAGGTGCCCTGGAGCTGCGGCTGGACACGCTGACTGTCCTGGGGAGTGCTGAGAGCTGCACAGTCAGTGTTCAGGGCATGGTGCTGGCCTTGGTGAAGAGCATCACAGAGAAGATGCAGCCGTGCTGCAAAGCCCCTGCCATCCCCAACCCAGTGGCCAGTCTCTCCATGCTCTCTGTCACCTACCACAGCAGCATCCGCTCCCTGGAGGTTGGTGTAGGCCCCTGGGTCTCTGATCTGTCCCACCCTGGAGGGGCTGGAATGGATGGGGCAGAGGGAGGTTGGACTGGCATCGAAAGGGGATGAAGGGAAGGGGGCTGTGCTGGGGCTGGACCTGGCAGTAATTTGGTGCTGCTCACTCTCACCACTGCAGGTGCAATGCGGCGAGGGGCTGGCAGTGCTGTGGAGCCCGCCTGACCACATGCATTTGTACCATCACACCCTGGCCACCCTGCAGTGCCATGAAGCCCTGCGGAGCGCCCTTGGTCGCAGGACGCCTCCTTCCCTGCCCCTGGAGGGCCCAGTGTTGGAGGCAGCCACCCGTACTGAGACACTAGGCCCCCTCCAAGCAGATGGGACTCCTCCTAAAAGACTCCTGTCCCTCCTGCTAGAGCTGAGCTCTGCCAAGGTCACAGCCTTTGTCTCTGAGGCCAACTACATCAGCCTGGCTGCTGAACGGGCGTCTGTGAATTGGCATGGTGGTGCCCTGCATGGTTACTGCCCTGAGCTAGCTGCCGGCTTTGATGGACACAGTATCTTCAGCTTCAAGGAGGTGGAGGTGAGGCTGCTGCCAGAGCTGGAGGAGGTCATCTTGCACCGCTGCGCCTTCCCCACCCTCCACACCCTCCGCAACCGTGGCTGGGCCTTCTCCTTTGCTAGTGTGACCATTGAGTTCCCCTACCAGTATGACTTTTCCTGCACGCTGGATGCTGCTGTGGGTGTGCAGAAGTGGCTGAAAAGCCTGCACCAGCGCGGGCGCCCTGCCAGCATGGCTCTGCCCCCTGACCTCCTGCTCAAGGTGGAGCACTTCTCCTGGGTCTTCCTGGACGACGTCTTTGAGGTCAAGTTGCGAGACAACTACGAACTGATGAAAGATGAAAGCAAGGAGAGTGCTAAGCGGTTGCAGCTGCTGGATGCCAAGGTGGCTGCACTGCGCAAGCAGCATGGTGAGCTGCTGCCCGCCCGCAAGATAGAGGAGCTTTATGCCTCACTGGAGAAGAAGAACATAGAGATCTACATCCAGCGCTCGCGGCGCCTCTATGCCAACACACCCATGCGGAAGGCCCTGCTCACCTGGACCCTGGCTCACCTTCAGCTGGTGGCTCTGGCTGACGAGTCCTTCCATGGCACAGAGCGTGTATTGGAGCAGATGAAGGACCTGGACAGTGTCAGCCCGTTCCCCTCTGAGGGGCTGGAAATGGTCACCCAGTGGTGCCGCATGATGAAGGGCAGCGTTGGCAGCTTCTTTGGTGAGTGGCCCCACATGGGGTGCCCTCCGAGTATGGCACGGTGGCTGCAGGGTCTGGGCTCCCAGGACAGAGACCTACCGGCACCACGTGATTTGTGGCCAAGCTGGGGAAATGGTTTTCAGAGGTGTAAGGGAGTGAGAAGGGAGCAGAGACGGGAGAGTGGTGAGGCTGTGGCTCCTGCCGTGGCCCAGAATAGGGGACTAGAGTAGCGTCCCTTTGCTGCTCTGTCCCCTAGCCCTCGCTCTGCCCTGCAGTGCGGATCCGTGACTATCCTCGCTACCTCTTTGAGATCCGGAACTGGCAGCTCTCAGGCCGACTGATTGGAGCAGAGCAGTGCGGCCAAACCTGTTCCCGGCGCCGCCAAGTCCTGAAGCTGGGGTTGCCCTGGGGGGATGTGACGGTGGAGAGGAACATGCCACCCTTGAAGTTCTACCATGACTTCCACTGTAAGAGCTGGAGAGACAGAGAGGCCGGGGCTCTGTGCTGGGACAGATATGGGGGCTGTGTATGGCAGACTGAGAACTGAGCCAACTCCTGTGTCCCCAGCGGAGATCTCCCAATTCACCATCGTTTGGGGGCCCTGCTGGGACCCAGCCTGGACCCTGATTGGCCAGTGTGTGGATCTCCTCACCAAGCCCTCAGAGGACCCCAGTGCTCCATTGCCCTGGTGGGACAAGAGCCGCCTTCTCTTGCATGGGGACTGGCACATGGATATCGAACAGGCCAACCTGCACCAGCTGGCCACAGAGGTGAGTGCCACGGGGATGGGGAGCAGAGCACAGCGTGGAGCTGGCTTACACCTGCCTCACCCCATGCTTGTCCTTGCAGGACCCCTACAACACCACGGAGAACATGCACTGGGAGTGGAGCCACTTCTCCTTCCACTGGAAACCTGGGCAGTTTGTCTTCAAGGGCAACCTAGACATCAACGTCCGGACAGCCTCCAAGTGAGTGTGGGCCAAGGAGCACGGGACAGCCATGTGGTGCTGGGGGAGTAACCAGAGGCCTCCCTCTCTGTGCAGATACGACGACTGCTGCTTCCTGCACCTGCCCGACCTGTGCATGACGCTGGACCTGCAGTGGCTGTGCCATGGGAACCCCCATGACCACCACGGTGTGGTGCTGCGCTCCCCCGACTTCCTGCCTGAGGTGCCAGTGGGGCAGCAGTATGACTCGTACCGTGCCTTCCGCTCTGAGAACCTCAACCTCTCCATCCGGATGGACCTGACGCGGCCCAGTGAGGGTGGGTGATGGCACTCTAGGGACCCCCTCACCAGACAAGGGAGCTGGGGTGGGGGATGCTGGTTTTAGTGATCTTTGTCCATCCTGTGCTGAGACTGCTCTGCAGTCCCAAGCTGGGGGGCTGCCATGTCCCTGCCCTGCAGTGCTGATGACGAGTGTATTCTCAGAGCACTCCCAGCCCCGGATCCTGCTCTACAGCAGCACCCTCCGCTGGATGCAGAACTTCTGGGCCACGTGGACCAGTGTGACGCGCCCCATCTGTCGCGGGAAACTCTTCAACAACATGAAACCCAGTAAGAAGAAGCTGGGGCAGCATTACAAGCAGCTGTCTTACACTGCGCTCTTCCCCCAGCTGCAGGCAAGTCCTGGGGATGGGACCCTGCCTTATCTCCCTGCTCAGCCTGGGCTGGGTTCTCAGCCCTTGCTCTTTGCCCCTTCGCAGGTGCATTACTGGGCCTCCTTTGCTCAGCAGCGGGGGATCCAGGTGGAGTGTTGTCAGGGGCACATCTTCACTCGCGGCACCCAGCGGCTCATCCCGCAAGGTGAGACCAGGCCCTGCTGGCAGTGCCTCTGGGCAGCGCAGGGCACGGCTGACACCTCTTCCTGTCCCCAGCTGGTACAGTGATGCGACGCCTCATTTCGGAGTGGAGCATCACGCAGATGGTGAGCGACCTGAGCCAGGTCACTGTGCACCTCATGGCCTCTACTTGTGATGAGAACGCTGACCACCGGCTTGACACCCTGGTCAAGAAAACCCACCTGCTGAGTCTGTCCTCCCTCACCTACCAACGGCACAGCAACCGCACGGCTGAGGAGGTACTACTGCAGGGCAGGACATGACAGGCATAACTCGGCCTGCACTGGCTTAGTGGCATCCCCCTAGGACAGGGAACCTTCATCTTTGGATGCAATGGGGAAGGGATGTGGCTGAAGAAGAGACAGACCTGCAGGTCTGAGGACTTGGCTAAAGGGATGCCATGTGCCCTGTTCCAGCCACAATACCCTTGGGATGGGGCCCTGCTGTAGCACTTGGGAATGGTCCCCCAGGCTCTGATCCCTGTGCCCTGCCTGCTGGGGGCTGGCAGGGCTACCAGCCTCTATGTACGAGGCCTGTACATGTCCTTGTACATGGGCTGGCGGTGGCTTTGCTGTGATGGGGCTCTGACCCTCTGTGCTCAGGAGCTGCCCCTGCGGGATGGGGACGACGGGTTCCACACGCACCAGCTGCACCTGGTGGACCTGCGGGCATCCTGGACCACCACGAACCGGGACATTGCCTTTGGCCTCTACGATGGCTACAAGAAGGCAGCCGTGCTCAAGCGCAACCTATCCACTGAGGCCCTGAAAGGGCTGAAGATTGACACGCAGCTGCAAGCCAAGAAGCTGAAGAGGGGCCCACTCTCTGCTCACTCTGTTCCTGCCAGAGTGACTGCCCCCATCACCAGTGGCCGTCCCGAGAGAGCCTCCTCGGGGGGTGAGCATGTCAGGGCGGGGAGCAGGCTGGCCCTAGGCTCAGGGCCCTCAGCCCCCCTTAGGGAATCCTGTTTTCTGCACCCTGTTCCTGGCTCCCAGCCCTGAAAGGCAGATCGTGCTTGTCTCCCCCCGAGAGCTGCACGGAGGGCACTGGGAGCAAGTGGAAAGCTCCACACAGCTAGGATGCCTTGCTGCATGTAGCATCGTAGCCCAAGGCTATGCCTGCCTTCGCCCCATCCTCTCAAGCCAGTCTGTCTCCATTCCGTGCTGACCCTTTCGCCTTCTCCAGGGGCCTACATGCTGCAGAAGCTCATTGAGGAGACGGACAAGTTTGTGGTCTTCACAGAGGAAGAGTCAGGGGCAAGTGAGCAGCTGTGTGGCATTGCTGCCTGCCAAACCGATGACATCTTCAACCGCAACTGCCTCATCGAGCTAGTCAACTGCCAGGTACCTGCCCTCGGCCAGCCTGCCTGTGCCTGCGTTCTCCACTGCCCGTGGCCTCGCTGTGAAGGTGGGCCATGTCTGGCCTTGCAGGGCTCCTCTCATCCACACAGTCTCTCCCTCCACAGATGGTGCTGCGTGGTGCAGAGACCGAGGGCTGTGTGATTGTGTCTGCTGCCAAGGCTCAGCTGCTGCAGTGCCAGCACCACCCTGCCTGGTATGGGGACACACTGAAGCAGAAGACATCTTGGACCTGTTTGCTCGATGGCATGCAGTACTTTGCCACGACAGAGAGCAGCCCTACTGAGAGGGAACATGGGCAGCTCTGGCTGGAGGTAAGTGCCAGGGGCAGTTGGGATGGGCTCAGTAGTGAATGAGCTGTGTGGAGGGCAGGTAGTGCTGCCAGAGCCCTAGCCACGGCAGGGAGAGCGGGGACAACCACCGGTGCCTCCTCTATCCCCAGGTGAAGAATATCGAAGAGCATCGGCAGCGGAGCCTGGACTCGGTGCAGGAGCTGATGGAGAGTGGGCAGGCAGTGGGTGGCATGGTCAGCACCACCACAGGTACTGCCCGTGGGGCAGGCCACTGTGCCTACCCCAACCCTCTTCCTTGTGAGCACAAAGCTGAGAGCTGATGGCCTGTTCCCAGGCTGTCTCTGAGAGCTGGGCTGCTGCTCTAAGCACTGTGCTCGGGGCTCTCCAGCCCACAGGGGCACAACACTGACTGTGGTCCCCCTGCTCATCTCTAGACTGGAACCAGCCCTCGGAAGTGCAGCAGACCCAGCAAGTGCAGAGGATTATCTCTCGCTGCAGCTGCCGCATGTATTATATCAGCTACAGCCATGACATTGACCCTGAGCTGGCCACACAGATTAAGCCCCCCGAGACTCCTGCCAACCAGGAGAAGGAGGATCTGCTGAAGAAGCAGGAAGGTGAGTACATCCAGGCAGTGTGTCTCAGTGGTTAGAGTTCTGGGCTGACCCCACAGGTGCCTCCTGAGTCCAGGGGAGGTCTGTCTTGTCTCTGCTGTGGTCAGAGGGGTGCCTGTGGGAGCAATCTCCAGTGCATGTGGCCATGCACCAGGTGATGCTGGACATGCTGTGCCTGCCAGTGTAACTACCACAGCTCCATCACCCTCCATCACTGGCTGGCCCATTAGTGCTAGTCCCCCCCCCCCCAGGTGCATCCTGAGACATGCCATCTATGGCCATGCTGTGGCCCTACTTGTCCTTTGTGTGTCCTCACAGGAGCTGTGGACACGTTCACGCTGATCCACCACGACCTGGAGATCTCCACCAATCCTGCACAGTATGCCATGATCCTTGACATAGTCAACAATCTGCTGCTGCATGTGGAGCCCAAACGCAAGGTACCTGTGAGGCCCTGGGTGACTTACCTGTGCTATGTGATTGCCTGCACCTGGGGCACTACTCACCTCCCCCTGTCCCTATGTCCAGGAGCACAGTGAGAAGAAACAGCGAGTGCGCTTTCAGTTGGAAATCTCTAGCAACCCCGAGGAGCAGCGCAGCAGTATTCTACACCTGCAGGAGGCTGTGAGGCAGCATGTTGCCCAGATCCGCCAGCTGGAGAAGCAGATGTACTCCAACGTGAAGGTGAGCTTGCATCTCTGTCAAGGCTGGGCTCCTCTCGGTCCCTACTCTGGAGTGGAGGGCACTGAGGGCTGTCTGTGCTTTAGTCCCTGCAGGACGACAGCAAAAATGAGAGCCTGCTTGACCTCAACCACAGGCTGCAGCAGCAGCTGAGCCAGGAGAAAGCTGACCTGCAGCTGGAAAGTGAGGAGCTGAACATACTGATCAGGTAGGAGCCATCTTTGGCTTCCCCAGAGTTGTACCCTCCTTCCTCCAGAGCTTCTGTGCCCCAGCAGTACCTCTTCTGCTGCAGGTGCTTCAAAGACTTCCAGCTGCAGCGAGCCAACAAGATGGAGCTGCGAAAGCAGCCAGAGGACGTGAGTGTGGCACGGCGGACTGAATTCTACTTTGCCCAGGCGCGCTGGCGCCTCACTGAGGAGGACGGGCAGCTGGGCATAGCTGAGCTGGAGCTCCAGCGCTTCCTCTATAGCAAGGTTTGGAGCCAGCTGATGGCATGGCAGCCCCTGGGCTGGGGCCCAGGGCACGTGGGGCTGACAGATGTGTGCGTGTGTGCAGGTAAACAAGTCCGACGACACTGCAGAACATCTTCTGGAACTGGGCTGGGTCACAATGAATAACCTCCTGCCCAATGCTGTTTACAAGGCAAGTAGCAGCCTGAGGGAGTAGCCTAGCACCCTGGGGTCCCTGGCTAGGAAGGGAGAGGAGGACTTGCTGCAGCTAGGGATGGGCCAGGAATGGCTGGGTCTGTCCTCACCCTTCTGCTGTCCTTTTTTGGGTGGTCCCTGGGTGCCCTGACATGGCCAGCTGGCCTATCCTCACCTCAAGCCGCCTGCCCTGTACCTGGGGTTCCTTGAGTGCCGTGGGACCCCATGTTGCACTGGCCAGGGAGGGAGACCAGGCGCAGCTAGTTGGTCTGTCCTCACGCTAAGCCATCCACCCTGTGTGCTGGGGACCTGCGAGTCCCTTGGGTGCCCTGGGGGTGGGAGGCTGGGCCTGGCAGACTGGCCTGTTGTCACCCCAGCCACCCACCTTGTTCCTTGCAGGTCGTGCTGCGTCCCCAGAGCTCCTGCCAGTCTGGCCGGCAGCTGGCACTGAGGATCTTCAGCAAGGTCCGGCCGCCTGTGGGAGGCATCTCCATCAAGGAGCACTTTGAGGTGTCAAGGCTGGGCCGGGAGGTGACATGGCCCCATGGGATGCAGGCAGCATCTGCCTGGCTCTGATGCATTGCTCTCCCCACAGGTGAACGTGGTACCCCTCACCATCCAGCTCACCCACCAGTTCTTCCACAGGATGATGGGTTTCTTCTTTCCTGGCCGCAACATGGAGGAGGAGGAAGTGGGGGATGAGGAAGACAAGTCCAAGCTGGTGACAACAGGTAAGGGTGGGAGGCACAGGGCACAGCTTGGTCCTCCTCCTCCACTCTGTGCCACGACTGTGTGAGGTGCCCTTTGGGGCTGGGGTTTCCCACGACCAGGAGCCCCACACAGCTCTGTGTTTATCTCAGGGATACCTGTGGTGAAGCCACGGCAGCTGATCGTGGCTGACGACTCGCTGGGCCCAGGGAAGGGGGTCGCTCAGGGGCTGAATCGGACGTCAGGGGTCAGAAGATCTTTCCGAAAAGCACCCGAGGTACCCGCTGCTGCCTTGAGGGGGGAGATCTGTGCTGTGGAGCCCCGGTGTTCCTGCCCCCACACCAGTGCAGCTTCCATGGCTCCCTGGTGAAACAGTGCCGTGGCCTGGTGCCTGGCAGTGTCCCCTCTCCTTATGGCTCTTGGCTCTGTCCCCAGCATCCTGTGGATGATATCGACAAGATGAAAGAGCGCGCAGCCATGAACAACTCCTTCATCTACATCAAGATCCCACAGGTGCCGCTCTGTGTCAGCTATAAGGTGAGGGGCCTGCCAGCCACGGATGGAGGGTGATGCAGGACCACAGCTCTTCTGGCCAGGGATGGCCAAGGGGAGCAGCACATAGTGGGTGACAAACCTGTCTTCTGCCCAGGGCGAGAAGAACAGTGTGGACTGGGGAGACCTAAACCTAGTGCTGCCGTGTCTGGAGTACCACAACAACACGTGGACATGGCTGGACTTCGCCATGGCGGTGAAGAGGGACAGCCGCAAGGCCTTGGTGGCACAGGTATGGTGGGACAGTGCTGCCTTGGCCTTCTCTGCTCTGGTGATGCCAGGAGCCCTGAGCTCACAGCCTGCTTCCTACTTGTAGAGAGGCTCCTGGAGCCTCTCTGCACAGGACAGAGGCAGCAACCCCATCCTGGGCAGCTCAGTCTCCAGAGCGGGAAGTGGCCAGGCTGGCTTGGCAACTTGGGCCCTCACCCACATGAAGGTGCCTGGGCTGGGTGCAGCCGCTTGGCGCTGAGGCCACCTCTTCTGGGACAGGTGATCAAAGAGAAGCTACGCCTGAAGCCAGCAGCTGGCGCGGAGGCCCGGGGCAAGCTGGAGAACAAATCGGACGGGACCATCCAGCAGCAGGAAGAGGACGAGAAGGCGCGCCTGCTTATCGGGCTGAGCGTGGGCGAGAAGAACCCCAGCAAGAAGTCAATCTTCGGCAGGCGCAAATGAGGGCAGCACCCGGCGGGCCGGGAAGGGACTGGGGCAGCCTGTGCTCCCCCCGCCAGCGGGGGCAGCCCCATGGCAGGGAGGGCTGTGTGCCACTCAGCAGTGGCAAGACCCAGGGCGGGGGTTAGTCCTGCGCAAGCCCTCGGCGGCCCGATGGCCGTGGTGCGGGGCAAGGGTGCAGCAGCATGGGGCCAGGGGACGCAGCACCGCTCCGGGGGGCACAGCCCCCAGTGCCAAGTGCTCCCGTGAACTTGCCACCTCCCTGCTGTGCGGGTGCTGGGCCAGGCCCTTGGGCCCGGTGAAGCAGCAGGATCGCTCCAGGCTGGTTATCGGCTGGGAGAAAGGGGAACGGGAGAGAATTTAAATAAGAGTTTTTAATTTGGGATAGCCTCTGTTCTCTGGGTCAGCACCAGCCTCGCCGCCTGTGCCGCAGCGGTGGGGGCAGCACCCACGTTTGTATGCTGGTGCCGCTGCCTTTTCCACCTTGGCTGCTCAAGGGTGGCTCCTGGCAGCACCTAGCCCTGGGGCTCGTGGCTCCCTCACAGGAGCAGCCGTTGCCCTGGGTTCGGCATTTGCTTGGCCTTGTGCAACTCCAGCCCCACATCTGCACCCAGAACTGCATGGGGGCTTGGGGGGAAGCAGGGGGCAGCTGGTCGGGGGAGGCAGCAGCTGCTCCAAGTGGGTGGGCTGCAGTAAGGAGGGTGCAAGGAGGGGGAGCAGGGTGGTAGTGGGGGCCAGCTGTGGGGAAGGGGGTCTGAGACCCACAGGGGGCTGCATTGCTGGGGTGTGCATGGGTGCAAGCCCCATGCAAGGGGGGGGTGTCCTAGGAAATGCAGCCAGGGCAGGGGGTGCCTGGCTGGGGGGTCTGTGGGTGCATGCCTGGTGCAAAGGGGGGGGGGGTGCATTGCCCTTTGGGGGGGCATCCAGAGGAGCAAGCCCGGTGCTAAGGGGCTCGTGCCCGTGGCGGGGGGGGGGGTGCGTTGCTGCTGGCGGTGGGGTCCAGGGATGGCAGCCTGGGGAGAGGGGAAGGGTCCCACTGCCCGTCCCCAGCGCGGGCGGCGGGTCCCGGGGTGTGCGCCCGGCGCGAAGGAGGGGAACTGCCCGCTGGAGGGGGGGGTCCCGGGACACGTGCCGGGGGCGGGCTCGGGCGCGCCCCCGGGGCGGGGCGGCGCGGGGTTATGTAAGGCGGCGGATTACCGGGCCCGGCCCGGTGCCGGCCGGCGGGCGGCGCGATGGGAGCAGCGAGCAGCGGCCCCGGCGCCGCCGCCGCCCCGGCGCGGCCCCCCCAGGTGCGTGCGGCGGCCCCAGGGGGTTCCCCACCAGCCCCGGGGCCCCCCCGCTCCGCTGACACTGCCCCGTCCCGCAGGGCCGCGCCGTGGCGCCGTGGCTGCGGGCGCTGCTCGGCCGCCCGGGGCCGGCGGCGGCGCCGGGGCCGGGGCCGGGGCGCGCCCTGGCCGCGGGGGGCCCCGCCGAGGAGCCGCCGGGGCCCGGGTGGCCGCAGCTCGTCTCGCTCTTCCTGCCGGAGTTCCCCGTGCGCCCCTCCGCCCGCCAGCAGCAGCTCAAGGTGCCGTCCCGCGGCCCCGGGCGCCCCCCCGGGGCTTCCCCCCGGGCTCCCCGAGCGTCCCACCGGTTCCTCGTGCATCCCGCCTGGACCCCTCGCCGTCCCCGTGCGCCCCGCGGCGGGTCCCTCCGCACCCTCCCGGGACCCCCCCGCGCCCCCCGGCGGGTCACCGACCGTCGCACCGGGATCCCCGACCTTCTTACCGGGCTCCTTCGCACGCCGCGTCGGGTCCTTGTGCCTCCTAGCAGGGTCCCCGTGCACCTCAACGGGCCCTGTGCCTCCCCCAGACCCCGCGCCGAGGTTCCCACGGGCCTGCGGAGCACCCTGCGCCCGTGCCGGGGCACTCGCGTGCTGCCCCCGCCTCGCCCTGTGCTGGGTACCCTGCCCTATAGCTGACATGCCACGTGCCCCAGCCGTGCATGGGTGCCCCTGCCGCAGAGCACCCACACCTGGGGGCACCCCTGCACTGGGGTGTCCCCGCGCCAGGGACACGCCGGGGGCTCTGCGGGGCGCTCAGGCCCCGCTCCCCGCCTAGATCCTGGGCTTCGTGGCCAAAGGCTCCTTCGGGACCATCCTCAAAGTGCTGGACTGCGGGCGGGAGAAGGTCTGCGCCGTGAAGGTGGGTGCTGCTGGCGGGACTGGGGGCGCCCCCCCCATCCCGGGGACCCCCCCTGACAGCCCCTCGCCCCCAGGTCGTGCCCAAGGTGGAGGTGCTGCGCCGCGACACCCTCAAGCAGTGCAAGGAGGAAGTGAGCATCCAGGTAGAGGGGGGCCGGAGGGGCGGCCAGGGCCAGGGGAGGGGGCCCCGGGGGTGCCAAAGGACTGTGGCAGGAACCAGGAACGGGGCCCCCCGCCCTGGGGGCCGCTCACCCCCTCTCTTTTGTGTCCCCAGAGACAGGTCAGGCACCCGTTCGTTCACTGCCTCGGGGACAGCTGGCAGGGCCAGCGCCATCTCTTCATTAGTGAGTGACCATCTGCCCGGCGGGCTCGCCGGAGCGGCCCCCCCGCGCCCCCGCGTGCGTGAGCACGTGTCCAGAGCTGCTCGCACACGTGTCGCCCTGCACACGCACATGCCTCCCCCGCCACCCGCCTGCCCGCCGGGCAGGGGACGCTCGGCTGCCTCTCCCCCCCCGCTGCCCCCCTCCAGCGGGCACCGTGGCCACAGCTCTCGGCTGAGGGGACGGGGACACGGCTGGGCAAGGGCTCGCGGCAGGGCCGAGCGAGCCGCTCCGGCCCCGGTGCCCGCCCGGCCCCAATGCTCACCCGTCCCTGGTGCTTGAGCAACCTCGGTCCCCACGGTGCCCGCGTGGCCCCTGTGCTTTTGCCACCTTGGTGCTCGCATGCTTGCGTGTTCCCGGTGCCCACGTCACCCGTGGCGCGTGGCCTGGTACCTGCGTGGCTCCAGTGTCTGCGTGAGCTTGGTGCACAGCCCAGGTGGCCCTGGCGCTTTTGCCACCTTGGTGCCCCCAGTTCCGGCCCCTTCCCGGTGCCTACGCGGCCCCGGTGCCATGGGGCAGCCCGGCCGTAAGGCCCGTCCGCCCCGTCCCTGCAGTGTGCACGTACTGCAGTACCGGAGACCTGCACGCGCGGTGGCTGGCTGCCGGGCGCTTTGCCGAAGCCACCGTCCGCCTCTTTGCCGCTGAGCTGGTGCTGGTGCTGGGTGAGTGGCTTGTGGCCGGGGGCCTCCTGCCTCCAGGGCGAGCCGTGCGCTGGTGGGCGGCCGGCGGAGGGGACGGGCGCGGGGAGGGGAGCCGCCGCTCTGACGGCTCCGTCTCCTCCCGCAGTTTATCTCCACGACCTGGGCATCGTGCACAGAGACGTGAAGGTGGGTGAGAGCGGCCGGCGGCGCCGGGGCTGCTCCGGGCGGGCACGGCGGGGGCTCACCCCGGCCTCCGTCTCGTTGCAGATGGAGAACATCCTCCTGGACGAGCGAGGTGAGAGCGCGGCGGCGCCGGGCGGGGGGACGGCCCACGCCGCGGGGGGGCCCCCACCGCAATGTCACCCCGCAGGGCACCTCAAGCTCGCCGACTTCGGGCTCTCGCGGCACCTGCAGCAGGGCGAGCGGGCGCGCACCATCTGCGGCACCCTGCACTACATGGGTAAGGGGGCGGCGGGGGGCGGCGGGCGGCACGGCCGCCCCCGGCGCTGACCCGCTGCTGCCCCGCAGCCCCCGAGGTGCTGAGCGGGGGTCCCTACGGCCACGCCGCCGACTGGTGGTCCCTGGGAGTCCTGCTCTTCGCCCTGGCCAGCGGGAAGGTGAGCGCCGCGGGGGCTGGCGGCGGATCGGGCTCCCCCCACCCCGGGGAGCCCTGCTAACCCCCGCCACCCCCCAGTTCCCGGTGGCACCAGCGCCAGACCACGTGGCCATGCTGGAGCGCGTCACCCACAGCAGCTACGAGAGCCCGGGCGCCCTCAGCCCGGCGCTGGCCCGGCTGCTCGCAGAGGTACCTCTGGCCCGCCCGGACGCTGGGGTCCCCGCTGGCCTCCCGGCCCGCATGCCGGGGTCCCTGCAGCTCGGCGTCCTCTGCCCCCAGCTGCTGTGCCGAAACCCGCTGCGGCGCCTGCGCTACCTCCACCACTTCCAGGGCCACCCCTTCTTCCGGGGGGTGGCCTTTGACGCCGAGCTGCTGCAGAAGGACCCCGTCGACGTGGACGTGGCCCCGCGGCCGGCGGAGGAGCCCCTGCCCGAGGCCGCTGTCACCTTCGACGACTTTGACTGCGACCTCGCTGCCCCCTCGGACCGGCCCTGGCCCGGCTGAGCGGTGGCCTTGCCAGCCGGAGGCCGTGCCCGGCACCTGGGCCCCCTTCGACATCACTCAGGGAGACACCCCCCTCTCCTGGCACCGGCTCGGAGCCCCTCGTGCCAGTGCCCCCTTCCCCACCAACGCTGTACCTCTCCGTGCGCTCGGCGGGAGCAATAAACCAGAGACCCCCGGGCATCGCCACCCCACCCGTGCACTGCCCCCCGCAGAGAGCACGACGCTCTGGAGCGGGTGCCTCCATCTCTCAGGGGCAGCGGAGGGTGGAGGCGCGTCCCAGGGGCGGGCGGGAGCCGGGCGCCGTGCCCGGGGCAGGGCTGCTCCGCCCGCGGGGCCCGGCCGTGCCGCTGGGCGCCGGGTGCTCGGCGCTGTACAGCGCCCTTACGGCTCCGCAGCGCGGGGCGGGGCTTGCCCCGCGGCCCCGCCCCCAGCGCCGGCCCCGCCCCCAGCGCCGGCCCCGCCCCCAGCGCCGGCCCCGGCGCGGTGACGCGGGGGCGGCGCAGCCAATGGGAGCCGCGCGTGGATTTCAAACGGGCCCCGGCGGCGGCGGCGCGCGGGGCAGCGGCGGCCGGGACGGGACGGGACGGGACCATGCGGGCTGCGCAGCCGCCCGCCGTGAGTGCCCCGGTGCCGGGGAGCCCCGGGGGGGGGGTCCTGGTGCTGGGGAGCCCCGGGGATGGGTGGACCCGGTGCAGCGGCGGTGGCGGCGTGGGGAGGCCCCGGTGTGTGTGTGTGTGGGGGGGGGGGGGTACGCATCCCGGTGGGGCCGGGGCCGGTCCCGGTCCCGGTGCGGCGGCGGCGCGGGGAGGCCCCGATGGGGGGGGGGAGAGGCCCTGGTAGAAGGGGGGGGTACCCATCCCGGTGGGGCCCGTCCCGGTGCGGCGGCGGCGCGGGGAGGCCCTGGGGTGGGAGGACACGATGATCCTTCCCTGCAGGGCCGGTCCCGGTGGGGCGCTGGGGGCCCCCGCGGGCGGGGGGGCCCGGTGTGGCGGTGGGAGGAAGGCTGTAGCGTCGGTAGAGCCGCCCTGGAGGTGGTCCCGGTGCCGGGAGTGCTCGGGGGTGTGTGTGTTGAGGGGGGGAGGTGGGCGGCGAGTCCCGGTGCCCGAGCTGGGGGGTCCCGGTATGGAGGCGCTGGTGAAGCCTAGGGCTGGTAGAGCCAGTGCGGCGGCGGCGGCGGGATAGGGCCCCGGGGCGGGGTGCCCGGGGGCGGAGGGGTCCCGTGCCCGGGGGGCGCGGGGCCCCCGTGACGGCGGTGCCGCAGGCGCGGCCCGGGCGCGCCCCGCTGCGGGAGCTGCGGCTGCAGCCGGGCGCCGAGCGAACCTGCCTGACGCCGCTGCTGCATCGCCTGCGGCTCAAGGTGGGCAGGGCCGGGGGGAGCCGGGGGTGGGGGGAGGCCAGGGCAAGGGGGGGGAGGAGGGGGGGTAAAAGTTGGGGGAGGCAGGCTGTACTGGGGAGGGGGCAGCGGGGCACTGGGGGTAGCAGGGGGTCAGCTGGAGGTGCTGAGGTGGGGAGCTGGGGGGCTTTGGGGCAGCCCTGACATCCACTCCTACCATGTCCTGCAGGACCATGATGGCACCAGTCCGGGACCGTGCACCCCGGGGCCCCCTGGCAGCATTCCCCCAAGGCTGTACACCCCAGGCCCCCCCAGCAGCATCCCCCTGGGGTTGTGCACCCCAGGGTCCCCTGGCAGCACCACCCTAGGGCCCACCAGTAGCAGCATCCCCCTGGGGTTGTGCACCCCAGGGTCCCCTGGCAGCACCACCCCAGGGCCCTCCAGCAGTATGCCCTTGGGGCCATGCACCCCGGGGTCTCCTGGCAGTACCACCCTGGGACCCCTCAGCAGTGTCACCGCAGTGCCGTGCACTCTGGGGCCCTCTGGCAGCACCACCCTGGGGCTCTGCAGCCCAGAGCCCCCCAGCAGTGCCATCCTGCAGCCCCCTGGTAGCACCAGGGCCCTGGAGCCCCTTGCAAGCTCCCCCCTGGGGCCAAGCACCCTGGAGCCCCACAGCAGCGCCGCACCAGGTCCCTGCACCCTGGAGCCCCCCAGCACTCCTGAGAGTGTGCCTCTGAGGCCCTGCAGCCTGGAGCTCCCCGGCAGTGCCACCCCAGGTCCCTGCAGCCTGGAGCCCCCTGAGAGTGTGCCTCTGAGGCCCTGTAGCCTGGAGCCCCTTAGCAGTGCCACCCCAGGGCCAAGTGCCCTGGAGCCCCCCAGCAGTCTGGAGCCCCACAGCAGCGCAGCACCAGGTCCCTGCAGCCTGGAGCCCCCCGACAGTGCCACCCTGGTTTCCTGCAGCCTGGAGCCCCCCAGCAGTGCAGCGCCAGGTCCCTGCAGCCTGGAGCCCCTTAGCAGTGCCACCCCAGGGCCAAGTGCCCTGGAGCCCCCTGAGAGCACCACCCTGGGGCCCTGCAGCCTGGAGCCCCCTGAGAGCACCACACCAGGTCCCTGCAGCCTGGAGCCCCCCAGCAGCACCACACCAGGTCCCTGCAGCCTGGAGCCCCCTGAGAGCACCACCCTGGGGCCCTGCAGCCTGGAGCCCCCCAACAGTACCCCCTTAGGACTCTATACCCCAAGGCCCTGTGGCAGCATCGCACTGGGTTCCCCTGGCAGCGCTACCCCAGCGTCCTGCAGCCTGGGGTCCCCCGGCACCAGCTCCACCCCACAGGAAGCCCCCTTCCATGGGTGGCGAGTGGCACTCACTGACCTCACCAGCAGCCCCACAGCGCCCGTCAGCCTCTCCTGCAGCCTGGTGGCATCCGAGCCCCCAGGCAGCCATGGGGATTCCAGCCTGGCACCCTGCAAAGGCACCTCCAGGGGTGCTGCGTCGCCAGCCCCCTCCCCTCCGGGGCAGGCCCCCCCTGAGCCCTCGCCCACCAAGGTAGAGGAGTTGGAGCCCGCAGGGCCAGAGCCAGCGGCCACCCTTGTCCCCTCGCCTGAGCTGGCCCTGAGTGCTGTGTCCTGGATGATGCCACTGGCATGGCTGGAGAAGAGCCTCAACTCCTCGTCCCTGCTGGAGTCCCTGCGGCAAAGCCTGCCCCTGCCCGTGCTGCAGCAGGATGCTGGCACCAGCATCACCCCCGTGCCCACTGTGGCCACCGGGACCTTCATGACCCCGCGGGACCTGCTGGAGAGGAGCATCAACACGTCTGCGGATGGGCCTGCTCGCGCCAAGGACAGCGCTGCCGAAACAGACTGTCTGCTCTGGCAGTAAGTCCCCGCGCAGCCCCAGGAGGTGCCTTCCCGGAGCCACCCCTCTTGGCAGGCCACCCACCCGTGGGGTGCCCCTGCCGTGGGCCCTCAGGCGTCTGTCCTTCCCCAGCTGTCCCCGGGAGCAGCTGAAGTCCCTGCCGCGAGCGGAGCTGGAGGGGCGGCTGGAGAGCACCCTCATCATCATCGAGGCGCTCTCGCTGCAGCTGCGCGGCTGGCAGGAGAGCCGGCGGCCGCTGCCCGGCGTGGGGCCGGCCGAGCAGAGGGACGCGTTCGCCCAGACAGATGTCACCCACCCCGAAGGGGTACGGGGCTGCGCCGGGGTGACGCCCCGAGAGGGCTTTGAGCCGTGACGGCGGCCGGGCGCAAGTGGAGCGGAAGCAAAGCGGGGCGAGCGGGGACGCGGGCGCGTGCGTGCACGCCGGGCTGCCGCCGCGCCAGCCGCCTCTCCTCGTTATCGCGCCTGGCTGCGTGCTGGTCGCCCTGCTGAACCCGATGACTTTGCTGAATACGAACCCTTTTTTTGGGGGGGAGGGGGAATGTGGCAGTCAGCTACCCCCGGCGCAGCGGGCAACCTGCGCCGGGGAAGGACGGGCGACAGCGCGGCTGGGGAGCGCTTGCCAAACCTCAGGGCTGGTGCAAAGCCCGCTCTGTCCTGCCCTGCCGCCCGTTAGGAGGAGGAGATCTACCGCAACCTCTACGTGGAGCTGCGGGGGAAAACCGAGGCTCTGCAGCGGCAGCGGGCGTCCGAGCGGGAGCTGCAGCGGGAGCTGGAGCGGGCCGCCCAGGGGACGGTGCGTCTCGGCGGCCGGCGCGCGGGGCCTCGGCCGGGCAGGTGTGCGCGCATGCACAGCCGTGCCCGCGCCGGCCCCGGGAGCGCGGTGCGAGCGCCGGCGCCCTCGTCTCGCCCGCAGAGCGCCTGGGCTGAGCAGTGCCTCCTGTTTCGGGGCCTGGCGGACGCCGCTCTCGGGAGCCTGCGGGACGATCGGGGAGCCCTGGCCCGGGAGGTGAGCCCCGCTCGCCGGCCGGCCGGCCCGCGCGGCAGCCTGCCTTCGGCCCGGCCTTTCGCCCCTCTCCGGGTGCCGGTGGCGGGGGCGCGGGCTGGCGGAGCCGCTGCTGGGAGCTGCGTGGCAGATGTGAACCCAAACCACCCGGACGGGCTTTGCGCGGGGCTTTCTGGGGCTGCGGCCGCCGGCGGTGCCCGGAGGCCGCCGGATCTGTCTGTTCCCCGTGGCCCGGCTCGATGGCCTGGGGACGCGGGCGGGGGGGCCCCGGCGCTGCGGACACGCGCGGCCGTAAGCTGCCGCGTGCGTCTCGGCGCCGAGCTCGGCTCTTCTCAGGCTGCTCTCGTCTCTCGCAGCGCGAGCAGCTGAGGAGCGTGGCGGCCCGGTGCAAGGCCGTGCTGCAGAGCGTGCCCGGCAAGCTGCGGAGCTGCCTGGAGGAGCGGGACGCCGCGGGGCGGCGAGCGGACGAAGCCCTTCGAGCCAAGGAGGAGGTAGCGGGATGGCCTGCTGCAGCATCCGTGCGTGGGCTCTGCTGCCCCAGGGCCCCGTCCCTTGGTCGAGGTGTCCCGCATCTGCCAGCCCTGGGGAGGGAAGGTCCCTCCAGGTGCCAGTGGTGCCCAGGGTGGCCCTGCTAGGCTGGGCGGGCTTGTGGCTCTTTGGCTCAGGGCTCGACCTTGCCACGGCAGGAGCGAGAGCCCGGGCTCTAGCAGAGCGTGGGGGAAGGCAGCTCCTGGCAGCTCGGCCGGCTGGTGCCGGGAGCTGCCCTTCGCGTGAAACTGGGTCGCGGGTCCGTGTTCAGTGCCACATCTGTCCCTCTGCAGGGAGATCGCTTTCTGGAGGCCTTCCGCTCCCACGCCACCACGCAGATCAGCATGCGGGAGCAAAGCCTGGCCTCCCAGAGAGAGCTGGGCACGCTGCTGGCAGAGACCATCGACCAGCAGGTACCGAACGGGCAGTGCGTCCGGTTGCCTCCCCGGCGGTCCCTGGGGTGGCTGCAGGGCCCCCGGCCTGGGCTGGGTCCCAGCTCTGCGGGCGCATCTGCCACTTGGTGGGCTTGGGCGCTGGTTGCCGCTGTAAGCGACAGCCTGTGACCGGCTTGGGTCTGCTGGAGAGGTTTCTCAGCGCTGCTGCTGCAGCAGATCTGACCTCGGGGTTGGTGTTTACTTCCTGCTGCAGTTGTTTGACGCGAAGTGGCTACTCCGTCCCAGCAGCACTGACTCTTCTCTTGTTCACAGGCATCTCTGGCTGCTGAGTCCCAGCCCTTCCGGGAATTCATAGACGTCACCTTTGAAAACCTGCGGGGGGAAAGGAGGGCCCTGGGCGAGGAGGTGAGAGGTGTCCCGGCGGTGGGCTCCGAGCACAGCGCCTTGCTTCCCCGGCGGCAAGCAGTTCGGGCTGGCACCACTTCGGTCCATCTCAGAGCACTTTGTGCTCTGGATGCCAAGATCAGCCTGGCTGGTTAGAGCCGTCCCCAAGCTGCGACCATCTCTGGTCACGCAGTGGGGCACTACAGCCTCTGGCAGGCGTGTGCGGCCATGACATCTGGGCTCCGAGGCTGTCAGGGCAGCCCTCATCCTCAGGGCACCCTCTTCTCTTGCAGCGAGACCAAGTGAGGTCCCTGGTGTCCCGGTGCAAGGCCATGCTGCAGAGCGTGCCTGGCAAGCTGCAGAGCTGTCTGGAGGAGCGGGACGCCATGAGGCAGCGAGCAGATGAAGCCCATCAAGCTAGGGAGGAGGTAGTGGGATTCCACGGGCATCTGGGACACTGCTCTGCTGGCTGGCTGTCCCCATAGGGGATGGAGGGATGGGGGGTGGGAAGGTCCCGGAGGGTGGAGAGCATGTGAGCTACTCAAAGCACAGCTGGAGGGCGAAGCAGGTGTTGGTGCAGCCAGTGTATGGGCAGTGGAGATGTGCACGGTGTCTCTGCAGGCCTCCCGGCAGCTGGAGGAGGCATTGGGGGCACTGCAGGACTCGGTGGCTCAGGTCGAGCAGCTGACGGTGGCCAACTCACGCCTCAGTGCAGGTATGGGCACCCGGAGCTGGCGAGGGAAGCCGGAGCTGCCCTCGGGCTGCCCTGCCTGCCCTCGTCCCTGCGGACGTGGCTCTGCCAGGCTGAACTGAGCAAGGCAGTTGTCTCTGCGCAGCGGCTGCGGGAAACGGCCCTCTCCTGGGCCTGGTACCGGGGTCCCCCTCGGACGCATCCCGGGGCCGGAGGAACAGGGGTTCCTCCTCCTTCCCTTGCTTCGCTCTCAGTGCTCGTGCTGTGCCTCGTTGCAGACCTGAGCAGCCAGATGAAGGAGCTGGCCGGCCTGCAGCAGGAGCGGGACGCGCTGCGGCAGGAGAACGAGGACTCCAGGGAGGAGGCAGCCTGGTGGGTCCGAGCGTGAACCTCGGCATCCGGGGCAGAGCGGGGCGGGGGGGACAGCCCCAGCCCCGGCTCCGCTTTGCCCCAAGCTGTCCTACCTGCTTTGGGCCTCGTTGGCACGGCGTCCTTTCGCCGCCAGGCTGGCGAGGGAGAGGGACGCCCTGCAGCGGGAGCGAGACGGGCTGTGCCAGGAGCTGCGGGAGATGACGGAGTGCCGGGAGGTAGGAGCGCCTGAGGCTGACTGCGGCTGTCACATGCTCCTCGCTGAGTAATGCTGCCGTGGCCTCCTGAAAGCGTGGCAGCCGGCCAGGAAGCGGGATTAGCCCTCCTCCCGCGGCGGGGGGGTGGGTCAGTGACATCCTGCACGTAGAGCTGCTCTCCCTCGTACCCTGCAATGGCTCCCGGGGCGCCGCCGCTCCGCCGGCCGGGCGGGTGCTGCCCCCTCGGTCTCGCGCCCGGCGCTCACAGCCGTGCTCCTCCTCCGCAGTTCATCGACCAGGAGAACCGCATGTCCCGCACGCAGCTGATGGAGGCAGAGGCCAAGCTGAAGTCCACGCTGGCCGTCCTGCGGGAGCGCAGCCTGCAGCACGAGGAGCTGAAGGACTCGCACCAGTGCCTGCAGTACGGCCCGCCCTCGCTGTCCCTGCTTAAACCCAGCAGTTTTGAGAAATCGAGTCCCTTCTCGAGGAAGGCGGGGAGAGGGGGAACGGCTGTACGGTCTCTGCCGCTGCAGCTGAGCACAGTTACCTGGTGGGGAAGAGGCTGTGGGTAAATCCATCAGCCTTCGTCTCCTCGCTCTGACTTGGAAAACGTCAGACCTGTTGTCATCTGCAGCTGTGGGGTTTGATCCCCCACTCCCCCCCACACCGGGTTGCAATGGGAGGCAGGCCTGGAAAACGTCCCTGCCCCCTCCCAAGCAGGGGGAACGCTGCTCCCGCTGACCCTGCCGCCCTCCCGCAGGGAAGAGCAGGCTGCTCTCTGCAGGGAGCTGGAGAGCACGAAGGCCGAGCTCCAGGACCTGCAGCTCAAGAGGGCCAAGGTCTCACAGTGCTCTGCGGACATCGCCGAGAGCAAGATGAGGCTGCAGGACCTCGCCGACTGTCTCAGAGCTGCCCTGCAAGAGGGGGTAGGAGCCCTGCCCTGGGGAGGGGGGTGGTGGTGGGTGGGGGGGTGATCTGCTCCCCTGCAATCAGACATCCGTGCCTCTGCCCCGTGGCTTCCCCGAGGCCGCTGCTCACTGGGGCAGCGCGGAGCTGTTGTGAGCTGCCCTCCGGGCCCGTGCTCTGCCTCCCCTCCAAAGGATGACAGCGCCCCGTCGAGAAGCAGAGCCTGGACCCCAGCCCCGCGGACGCCGGGCTGGCAGACGCCCCGCGGCGCATGGACCCCCGCCTGCCGCACGCCGGCGTGCCGCACGCCGTACCGCGCCGGGGACTCCTTCGTGGGCAGCGTCTTAAAAGCAGCAGCAGGGAAAGGTGAGCTGCACCCGCTGTTTGGATGCCAGGAGGGGTCCCCTGTACAGGGACGGGCGTTGCTTTAGGGCCTGGTGGCAGCTCCTGCCCTGTGCTTGGGGTGTGTCTTACTCTGGTGCCGGGGGAGGAGATCCTGGTGCTCTCCCCATGTCCTTTGCTGCTGTGGGTCTCGTGGCTTTTACTTCGGGGCAACCGGATTTCAGCCCGCTTTGGATCGCGGCTGCGTCTGGAGGTGAAACCTGGTGTGCCGCGCTTGCCCTGGGCTGCAGCTCTCAAAGTCAGCCACAAACTGCAAGGGCTGAAACCACCCCGGGGGGAGCGTCCCGGGGTGCTTTTGCTCCCCGGGCTGGAACGGTCTCCTCCGAGCAACCCGCGCCCCGGGGAGCTGCTCTCGGGGCTGGCTGCGCCGCATGCAGCGCACGGGGCTGTGCGCAGCGCCTCTGCCCTCTCCTCTCGCAGATGCCGACGAAGCCACCGGAGGCGGGAGCGCGTTTACCAGGGTCGAACCTGCCTCTACACCAAAGCAAAGAGGTACTGGTGCCCGTCGCCCTCCCCATCCCTGCAGGCATCTGCTCCCTAGCCGCAGGCCTGTCCCCGTGCCGGCTCGGTCCCGCGCTGGGGGCAGTGCAGCGCTCTCCCTGCTGGCCTCCCTGTCCCCTCTGTGCCGCCCGCGAGCCTCTGCCGTGCCTGCAGAGCCCGAGGACGGCCTGCTGGAGAGTGTGAGGGAGCTGAGGACCGCCGTCTCTGACCTTGCTGCGCTGAGCTCCCGCGTCCAGGAGCTGGAGCAGAGCGAGTTCGAGGCGCTGCAGACGGAGATGTGAGTTTTTAGTGGGGGCTCGAGTCGAGGGCTGGCAGCTGGCTGGGCACCAGCACGGCTGTGGCAGGCACATCCTGTCCTTGGGGCAGCTCCATGTGGCATCTGCCCTGGCTCTCAAGGAGGGCCCATCTCGAGCAGGCTCTCTCCAGCCCCCCAGCTGGCTGGGGTGAGAGTTGTCCTCCCCCAGGCTCCGTGTGGGGCTGGTGAGACGCTCCAGAAGGGATGTGATGTGTGGTGCCAGGCACACTGTGCTTGGCTGGGGTCCTCATCCACCCAGCCTTGCTGTCCTCTCGCAGCTCCAACCTGCACCTGAGGCTGGAGATGGTGACTGCCGAGAGCCAGGAGAAGACAGACGCCCAGGCCGCCACCATCGCCAAGCTGAACAAGGCCTTGAGGGGCAAGCTACAGGTGAGCCGGTGCCAGAAGTGGGCCAGCACTCACTCCAGGGCAGAGCCAAACTGGGACGGGCGCTGATCTAGGACACGGAGAATCTGGGTAACTGGCTCTTTCTGTGCCCCGCGGGTACTCGGGGCTGATCTAACCTTCTCGAATGCAGGAAACCCACTCCCACCCGTTTGGGGGCAGCCGTGCTGCTGAGCCGGGCCCCGCAGTGGGATGGCCGTGGCCCTGCTGCAGGGGCCGTGCATGGCCCCCAGCCCGTGCAGGGCTCGCCTGCCACGGGCCAGGCATTGCTGGCCTGGAGGAGGCCTGGCCTGACGCCGCTGCTTCTCTCCGCAGAACGAGAAGGAGCTGCAGGACGTTGTGAAACAGCAGGAAGAGAAGATGCTGCAACTCATCGACAAGAGTGGGGAAGTCATGGTGCGTGGGGGGCCCTGGGAGGGCCCCATACGGGTAAGTGCCGGCCGTAGGGCCAGTCTCAGCATCTCCTCCGCTCTCCAGAGGCTGAAGGGAGAGGTCTCCCAGCTGAAGCGCTCGCTCCAGCGTGCCGAGACGGAGGCCAAGGTGCTGTGGGAGGAACTGCGAGGGCAGGAGCCCAAGGTGGATGCTGCCTGCGTCCAGGAGCGAGTGCTGCTGCGGCAGGAGGTGAGGCCGTGGGGCGGCAGGAGGTGAGGCCGTGGGGCTCCCTGGGTGCCCGACGCTCTTGAGCATGCATGGGACGGGGTCTGCCCCAAGCCGTGCTCCTCAAGCTGGTGCAAGGACCAGGCCGGATGGGCAAACAGCTGCTTGGCCGGCACCGTGCAGCTGGAAGCCTCCCCGAGCCGACGGCTCGCTCTCAGCTGCTCTTGCTCTGTTGGCAGGTGGACAAACTGCGGCTGCTGCTCCTGGAGAAAGAGGATGAAAGCTCGCTGCTCTCAAACAAGTACCTGGAGCAGGTACCTCGGGCTCCTCGCCTTGGGGGCTGGGGTGGTGCTAGTCTCCTACCTGGGCTGGTCTCTGCCCTCTCTGGGCAGGCTCCTGACAGGCATCTACCACCAGATTCGAGGCCTGGAGCTGAGGCTCTGCCATGCGCAGAAGGGGCTGAGGAACCAGGAGGAGATGCAGGAGAAGATGAGAGAGGTGAGGCTGGCAGCCGGCAAGGACAGAGGTCTCAGCTTGTGCGACAGCCAGGCCCCTCTCCCTTCCAGCACCAGCCTTTTCTCCAACCCCGTCGATCGCTAATGCCGCTGTCGTCCCCAGGTCCTGTCGTCCATCCCCGAGGCGGCAGCAGGCTCCCAGGAGCTCCGCAGCCTGCTCCGATACCTGGGCCTGAAGCCGGCCAGCGGCAGCAGGGACTCTGTGGACCTGCTATAGCCTGTAGCATGAAATGCTCCGGTTCTTAACGATGTAATTATTTATTGAGTAAAGTTTGTTAGCCTTTCCCCTGCCTGGTGGCTGGACGCGTGGAGGAAGTGCCGGCTGCACCCCGTGGGTGGGGACGGCCCTGGGACTGCGAGCGCCGGGCGGGCCGGCGGCAACTCGTCCTCAGCCGCCTGCACCGGCCCGTCCTGCTCCGCACCCGCACCCGTCCCGGGGCTGCGGGCACAGCTCCAGGGCCGCACTGACTCAGCCCCGGCGTGCGCACGGCCCCCTCCCTTCCGCCCTCGCCGCCTCCTCTCCTTGGCTGGGGCTGCCGCCTTCCGCCAGCGCCGCCGGAACCGGGCCCGCTCTCCGCCGGGCGCCGCCGTCCCACGGCTCCCGGCAGCAGCCCCACGTGCCCGGGCTGACCCAGCTCCCCTGCCCGGGGCCCCCGCTCCTCCTCCTGGCCTAGATTCCCTCTGCATTTCCCCCCCCCCCCACCTCGGTGCCCCATGCCCGCAGGGGAGCGGTGGCCTCATCCTGCAGCCGAGGGGAGGGCCGGGGCCGGCTCCCCGCAGTGCTCGTGCACCGCTCCAGCCGTGGGCAGGGGCATAAGTGCTGCCAGCTGGGAGCTCTGCCAGCTCCTGCTCCTCGGCGCTAGGGCCCGCTGGGGGCGGGGGCTCCCCGGGGGGCTCCTGGTGCAGCTCCCCGCGCCCCCTCGTTCCCCCCCCCCCCCCCGTGGGATCCCCCTCCCGCCCTTCCCAGCTCCAGGGATGCTCCCCGGGGCCGCGCTCCCGTCTGGCGCGGGGGCTGCGCGGCGCCTCCCTCTGCCGCCGCCGTGGCCCAAAATAGCTGCTTCCCGACAAGCGCTCTGGTTTTTAACGGCCCGTTTCCCCCGCGGGCTGCGCAGGGCAGAGCGATCACCTTCCCCTGCCCTCCGCCGCACCCCGGGCGCAGGCCTGGCAACCAGGCCAGCACCTCTGTTTAGCCGGGCACCTTTACTGACTGGGTGCCCAGGAGGGATGCGGCACTGCTCCCTGGTACGGTGTGTCCCCCCCCCCCCCCCCCAGCGCTGGGTACGATGCAGCCCCCTCCCCTCCCGAGGCGCAGGGCTGGCTGTGGGCACCCCCGTGCTGCGCCCTGGCTCTGGGATGAGGCGGGGGAGAAGCGCCGCGGGGCCTTGGATTAGGGCCGCGCGCGTGCTGAGCCCTCCTTTTACGGCGCGGGGCTTCGGCGGCGCTCGGCCTTGGCGGCCGCCCCTGCCAGCTCCGTGGGGCGAGCAGGGACACGGCTATTGTCCCCGCGCCGGCTCCGGGCGGCTCTTGCAGCGGGGCGGGTTTCCCTCCGGAGCCCCTGCACTGCTCCGCTCCCAGGGCTCTTGGCAGCGGGGCTCAGCCCCCGGCAGCGGAGGGGACCTGGCTGATGTCCCTGGTGTAACAGCTGCGGGGTGGTGTGGGGGGTCTCTGTCCCAGCAGGGTCACAGCTAGGGCCCCCAGCAGGGCCTGGGGGGGCACTGGGGACCCCTAACTGTGGCAGTGGGGTCCCTGCCTGTGGCTGGGGTGGCAGTGCAGTCCCTGGCCTGGCAGGTCACCAGCAATGGCAGCTGGGGGGCTGGCAGTGGGGTGGTCCAGCAGGGGCCTCACCGGCAGTGGGAGAGGGCAATGGGGTGGCGCAGCGGGGTCCCCCACAGCGGGTGGCAATGGGGTCCCTGCCCTGGCTGGGGTGTCATGGGCTGAGGGTAGTGGGGAGGTGGCGGGGGGGGGGGTCCCTGCCTGGGTTTGGGGTGACAGAGGGTGTCACAGGGGTCTCCACCCAGTGCTAGGATCTCGGGGGGGGGGTCCCTGCGCGGGGTTGGGGTGGCAGTGGGGTGTGAGGGGGGATCCCTGATGGGAACGGAGGGTGTCAAGGGGGTGTGATGGGGCTCTGGGGCCGGGGGGGTGCGAGGGGGGTCCCTGCTCGGGGCCGAGGGTGCCGGGGGGCTCCCTGCCCGGGGCCGGGGCTGCCGGGCGGGGGGTGCCGGGGGCTCCTTACCGGGGGCCGGGGCGGCCGGGGGGGCCGGGCGGCGCGGGTGCCGCCCCGAGGCCCGCCCCGTCCCGCCCCGCCGGTCACGTAGCTCTGCGGCACCGCAGCGCATTTACCGCGGGGCCGGAGCGCGCAGCCCGCAGTCCGCGCCCGCCGCCGCCGCCGCCGCCGCCGCCGCCCTGCACGGTAACGGGGAGCCGCGGGGGGCGGCTGGGGGGATCCGGGGGCTCCGACGGGGTGGAGGGGGCTCCCTGCGCCGCTGGGGCGGCCGGGCGGGGGGCGCCG
This sequence comes from Rhea pennata, assembly GCF_028389875.1. NCBI lineage: Eukaryota > Metazoa > Chordata > Aves > Rheiformes > Rheidae > Rhea > Rhea pennata. Next base: position 5,709,458 of record NC_084682.1, read on the forward strand.
GGACGGGCGCAGCCCCCCGGACCGGGAGGGCGCTGGAGACGTGGCTGCGCCCGGTGCCCGGGCAGGGTCCCGTCCGCCCCCCACCACCACCGAGGGCATCGCCGTGCCCGGGGCATCCCGTCCCCGGAGCATCCCGTTCCCGGGGCACCACCCCCAGGGGGTCGCCGTCCCCGGGGTGTCCCCGTCCCCCCCCCCGCGTGTCGCCGGCCCCCCGTGTATTACTGCCCCCGCGGCGCCACCTTGGCCAGGGCATCCCCATCCCCGGGGCAGCCCCGTCCTCCGTGGGTATCGCCAGGCCGGGGTATCGCCATGCCCCAGGCATCGCGTCCCCCCCCAGTATCGCCGTCCTCGGGGGTGGGTGGGTGGGTGGGGGAGCCGCCGTCCCCGGGGCGGCCGGTTTCCCTCGGGATTCGGGGCCACCTCAAGATGGCTGGGCTGGGGGCGGGCGAGCAGGCAGCAAAATGGCTGGGAGCTCCCCGGCCTCCTCCGCGAGGCCGTGCCCGAGCCGGAGCCCGAGCCGGAGCCCGAGCGGCGGCGGGGCGCGCGAGCAGGCGCCGCTTACGTAACGCAGCCCACCGCGGGGCTGGCCGGGCCGCGCGCCGCAGCCCCGGCCGCCGCGAGGGTGCCCGGGCCCGCGGCGGGGAGCGGGTGCTCGCTCGCCGCCCCCCGCCGCTCAACCCCGCCTCGGCGCAGGCCCCACCATGACGCACCAGTACCCCGCGCTGACGGCCGAGCAGAAGAAGGAGCTGTCGGACATCGCCCTGCGCATCGTGGCCCCGGGCAAGGGCATCCTGGCCGCCGATGAGTCCGTAGGTGGGTCGGGGGCCGCTGGCCCCGTCGCCGGTGCTGTTCCCTGCTTTTCCCCGAAACCACCCCCCCCCCCGCGGGCCTGCCCGGCCGGGGGGCTCACGGGGGTGCTGCTGCCGTAGGGAGCATGGCCAAGCGCCTCAACCAGATCGGGGTGGAGAACACGGAGGAAAACCGCCGGCTGTACCGCCAGGTCCTCTTCAGCGCCGACAGCCGGGTGAAGAAGTGCATCGGTGGCGTCATCTTCTTCCACGAGACCATGTACCAGAAGGCCGACGACGGGACCCCCTTCGTCCAGATGATCAAGGACAAGGGCATCGTCGTGGGCATTAAGGTGGGTGGAGGGACCCTGGTGCACCGGCTGTTTGCCGCTGGCTGTGGGGTGGGGGAGGATGCTGAAGAGGGGACTCGGCGGGGGTTCAGCACCACCTTCGCCTTCCCTTTGCAGGTGGACAAGGGCGTCGTGCCCCTGGCTGGGACCGATGGTGAAACCACGACTCAGGGTACGCAGCACAGGAGGGTTGGGGTGTTGGTTTGGGGGTGTCAGGGCTGGAGGTGCCAGATTTAGGGTGCAGGGGCTGGAGGTACTGCGTTTGTCTGCCAGTTCTGGGGGTGCATGCTGGGTTTGGGGGTGCCAGGTTTGGGGCACCACCCTGACGGGCCACCTCGCAGGTCTGGACGGGCTGTCCGAGCGCTGCGCCCAGTACAAGAAGGATGGCGCTGACTTCGCCAAGTGGCGCTGCGTGCTGAAAATTGGTGACAACACCCCCTCTGCCCTCGCCATCATGGAGAACGCCAACGTGCTGGCCCGCTACGCCAGCATCTGCCAGCAGGTACGCGCCCAGGCTGCAGTCCGTCTGTCCAGGGGGCCAGACCTGGACCAACAAGGATGCATATTGTTGCACTGGGATGGGCATCAGCCCACGAAGATGATCACTCTGTGAGGACAGGCATTGCCCTGCGAGGCTCGGCATCTGTCCACGGGGCTGGGTATTGCCCCATGGGACTGGGCATCGCCCCCCGGGTCCAGGCATCACCCTGCTGGGCCCCACAGCCAGGGCGATGCCCAGGACCCTCCCCGTGACGGCATCACTCGGTGCCTTGCAGAATGGCATCGTGCCCATTGTGGAGCCGGAGATCCTGCCAGATGGTGACCACGACCTCAAGCGGTGCCAGTATGTGACAGAGAAGGTGAGGGGCGCAGCATGGTGGGCACGGGGGGGGGGGGGGGACCTGGACCATGCTGTGCCAGGCCAGGGGCCTCCCTTCCACCTGTATCCCCCCAGGTGCTGGCGGCCGTGTACAAGGCGCTGAGCGACCACCATGTCTACCTGGAGGGGACCCTGCTGAAGCCCAACATGGTGACTCCCGGGCACTCCTGCCCCACCAAGTACAGCCCCGAGGAGATTGCCATGGCCACTGTCACCGCTCTGCGCCGCACTGTCCCCCCGGCCGTCCCAGGTATCAGGACGTGGCAGAGATGGGAGGGGTCATGGGGGTTTTAGGGGACTCCAGCAGGGCCCCTCACCACTGAAACCCTGCTCTCCACAGGCGTCACATTCCTCTCCGGAGGCCAGAGCGAGGAGGAGGCCTCCATCAACCTCAACGCCATCAACACATGCCCGCTGGCCCGGCCATGGGCCCTCACCTTCTCCTATGGGCGGGCACTGCAGGCCTCAGCGCTCAGCGCCTGGCGCGGGCAACGGGACAACGCCAGTGCCGCCACCGAGGAGTTTGTCAAGCGTGCCGAGGTAATGGGGTGGCCTGCAGCTGCCAGCTCGGGGACGGGTCAGAGGGGGGACACTGAGGGCTGTGTCGCCATAGGGTGATGGGGGACACCAGGGGGTAGGTTTCCATGGGGCGATGGGGGACATTGAGGGCTATGCCTCATGGGGTGATAGGAGACAGCAAGGGCTGTGTCCCCATGAGACGGAGGACACTGATGGCCAAATCCCACCGGGCAACGGGGACGCTAATGGGATGGAGGATACCGAAAGCCACGTCCCATGGAGTGATGGGGGACACCAAAAGCTGTGTCCCTATGGAATGGGGGACATTAAAAGCCATGTGCCATAGGGCAATGGGGGACACCGAAGGCCATATCTATCAGGGTGAGGGGAGACAGGGAGGGTCGTGTCCCCACGGGATGGGGGTGCTGAGACCATGTCCCTCAGAGTGACGGGAGACGCCGAGGCCCACGTCCCACAGAGCAGGGGGGACAGCGAGGGCTGCATGCCCGCAGCGCGCGGGCCCCAGGGGCCGTGCCCCCCGGCGGGCTGGCGGCCGCTGACGGGTTTCTCTCCTGCAGGTGAACGGGCTGGCAGCGCTGGGCAAGTACGAGGGCAGCGGGGATGAGTCGGGCGCCGCCGGGCAGTCCCTCTACGTGGCCAACCACGCGTACTGAGCACCGGCCGGGGGCCCCCGGCCCGCCCCGGCCCCCGCCCCGGCCCCCCATCCTCGCCACCGCTCACACCCCGCTTCCACCCCTAGCCGCCGCCAGGAGCCACCACGCGGGGAGGGGAAGGGGAGTGCGCCCCGTGGGCCGGCCCGACGCCGCCGCGTCCGCAGATAACGTGGAGGGGGAGGCCGGGGCGCCCTGGACGCCCGGCCCCCGGAGGGTGCCGCCCGGATGCCCCTTTGGCAAGGGGCTCCGGCGAGGCAGGGGGGCGGGAGGCCCGGCCGCGTGGGGGGCAGGAGGGGAGGCCTGGGGGTGCCCCTGCCCTGCCGTAGCTTCGCAGTCCCGGTGGATGCTGCCCCCCCCCGGGGGCGCCGTGGCCCAGGGAGCCCCCGCCGCCTGTGTTGTGTTCTGCGTGTGCACCCTGTGTACCAAATAGCCTAACAACGAATAAACGGTAGAGACAGCGCCGCGCCTCCGCTTCCTCTGTCGCCGTGGCGGACCCCAGGAGCGCGTCCTCCCCTCCTCGAGCTGCTCCAGTCCTCAAGGGACTACGGCGCTGCCCCGCAGCCCAGCCCTGCCATGCGTCACGCTCACCCATGCAACGAGTTGTGCCCGGCCTCAGCTCACCCGCACCCATTACGGAGCTCCAGGGCCGGCCACGCTCCTCCTACAGGCCACGGGGCGGGCAAGGACCCCCTCACAACCCCCCCCGAGGCAGTGCCTGTCCCTCTTCCCGTTCCCAGCGGCCCCCGCGGCGCGGTGCTCGGCGCTGCACAGCCGCCCCGCTGTGCCACCCGCCGCCTGCGCGGGCGCCGCCTGTCCCTCCGCGGCACCCGTAGAGGCGGCGCGACCACGGCCCGCCCCCTCGAGGCGGGTAGCGAACGCTGACGGGCGCTACCGGCCGCCCGTCTGCGCAGCCGCGCGCCGGCCTCTGCGCCCATTGGCTGCTCTGGAGACCGGGTGCTCTGAAAGGCTGGGCCGGGCGCGGGCCCCGCCCCCCAGGAGCCGGGCCCGGAAGGGAAAATGGCGGCGGCCGCGGCGGCGGCGGCGGCGGATGAAGCAGGTAGCGGGGGCACCTGGGCGTCCGCCCGCGGCCGTTTCCCCTCCGTTCCCCCGGGAACCGCCCGTCCGCGGCCGTTGCCCGGTGCTCAAGCGTGTCCCCGCAGAGAAGGCGCGGGGCCGGCAGGCCGCCCTGTGCTTCGCGGCCATCGCCGTGGCGCTGGGGCTGCCGCTGTGGTGGAGGACGACGGAGACGTACCGAGCCGCGCTGCCCTACGGCGACATCGCCGCGCTGGGCGAGCTGCCGGTGAGCGCCGGGGGCGGGAAGGCGGGCGGCGGGGGCCGGCAGCGGGCCGCTCGCGGTGACGCGCCGCGCTCAGTTCCAGCTGGCTGTGCCCGTCACCGTGGTCTTCGCCGCCGGGTCGCTGCCCGGGGACCTGCCGAGGCCGCTGCCCTTCCGGGAGATGCGGGAGAAGGAGACGGTCCTGAACCGTAAGAGCTTTGCCTGCCCGTCCCTGCTTTGCTGCCCTAGAGCTGGTGCCTGAGGAGCCTTGCGGCCTGAGCCGCCCAGGGCTGTGCCTGGCCCCGTCTGGCACGCTGCTCTCGCGATGGCCGCGGGGCCAGGCGCTCGGACTGGCAGGGTCACTCAGGCTTTGTCCCCTGGCAGCAAGAACCCGCATCACGTCATGCTATGAGGTGGTCTTTCGGAGCGCCGCGGCTCAGGAGGAGGCAGCCCTGAACGCGGTTACTGTGCAAGGTATCAGGCCAACGGGTCTGTGCTGCTTGTGCTGCCTAAACCCAGCTGGGCAGGGTGCAGGCTCTTTTTTCAGAGGCTGACTGAGCAGGAGCTCAGCCTTTGCTACCTCTTGGGTTGGAGGCCTGCTAATGCCTCCCTTTTCCTCAGAGGCTGATGCTGCTCTGCACCAACTACAGGCTGCCTCACTGGGCTCTCTGACTCTATACGTGATCCCTGAAACCTCCTTGCTCCTCCCTCAGGTAAAGTATCTGCTGTACCGTGGTGGGGGGCACCCTTCAGTGCCAGCCTCTGTGCTGCCATGGAGATACAGTGGTTTGTGTCTCAGCTCTAGGGCAAGTGGGTGAATCTTGGATGGGTTGGTGTGGACAGCTGCCTGGGAGGAAGTCCTGGATCTTTTATGCTTGGTGTGACACTGGGTTGTGGCCTGGGGCTCTGAGATGTAGAAAGGTTTGCTAGAAACCCTCAGAATTTGCCGGGAGAAAGAGGGACTGTTGGGGCTGTGTCCTGTGGTTGAGGAGGGATCCGACTCTTCATCCTTTGCAGATACCCGGTTCCCCTGTCTGAGGGGAGAGGTCTGTCCCTGGGTAGTTACAGGTAGCCCCAGGCTGTTCTGTGTGTTGGTAGGGTAAAGAGCCAGGCCTGCTCCCGGTCCTCACCTCTGCACCTTCCCCAGGGTGTTGGCGTGTATGTGGGGAAGCACCGCAGTGCCCTGGTGAGGGCCAGGGAGGGCCTGGCCGCCCTCCACGCTCGCCTCCAGCAGGTCATACAGGTCATGTCCTTCACAACCAGCTCCATCACTGCTGCTCTCTCGGACCGCCTGCCTGCCAGCCAGCTCAGCCCTGATGCCCGTCGGCACTTCAAATCCAGTCTGGGTACGGGCACGCGGTGTGTGCGCCCAAGCCCCATCCCCTGTCCTGGGGGAAGGCCAGCTGGCTTGGGGAGGCAGGGTGCCATCCCTGCCTTGCTGGTAGCATCCCTGGATGTCTTCTGGGGTAGCAGACCTGTGGGGTCCTCCCTTTGTCCTTGCCTGTGGCTCTGGGCCAGGGTCTGTGCTGCAGTTGGGGCATGTTGAGGTACCAGAGAGTGGCCCCGTGTGAAGGAGGGCCAAGGAGAAGGGGGCTGAGTCCTGTTAGCTCTCAGGAGCTCTGCAGTGGTGACATGCCTGGCCTTGGAGTCGCCAGGTGGGTTGTTGTGCTGGTGCTGCACAGGCTCTCGGTGCTCGGCAGGGTACGAGATCACCTTCAGTCTGCTGAACCCTGACCCCAAGTCTCACGCTGTGCACTGGGACATCGAGGGTGCCGTGAGCCGTTACGTGCAGCCCTTCCTGGACAAACTGAGCTTCGTGGCCAACTTCTCTGTCGATTCTCAGGTGAGGGCTGAGAGATGCAATGGGGAGAGCCCCGCCTTGGTCGTACTGAGTGTCCCAAGTTGCGCTTCACTAGCAACATCCCTGCAGATCCTGTACTATGCTGTCCTCGGGGTGACACCGCGCTTTGACAAGCAGTCCTCCAGCTTCCTCTTGAGTGCACACAGCCTCCCACACGTCATCAACCCTGTGGAGGCCAGGCTGGGTGAGCACTACACTCCCTGCCTGGCTCTCAGAGGATCAGGGTCTGCTGAGGGAGGGACAGCCTGGTTTACAGCCTGGACCCTTCCCTCCCAGCAGCCCTGTCAGCCCCAGATAGGGGTGAGGATGTCCGAGGCTGCTGGGCTGGGAGCTCTGCTTGGGGCTTGCTGTTTAAGGTGGAGCAGCGCTGGGCTCTGCTCTGGTACTGAACACGGGAGGTCTGCTCTCCCCATCCCCACGGGCCAGAGGAAGGATTTGACTGTGACTCTCACTGCAGGCTCCAGTGCTGCCTCACTTTACCCCGTGCTGAACTTCCTGCTGTACGTGCCAGAGCGCTCCCACTCCCCTCTCTACATCCAGGACAAGGATGGAGCCCTGGTGGGCACTAATGCCTTCCACAGCCCCCGCTGGGGTGGCATCATGGTATGGTGTGGTGGGGTGCTGGTAGTGAGCACCCCACTCTAATGAGGTGGTTGCTGCCCCTCTGCCTGTGGCACGTGCGGGCAGTGCTGCCAGCCCCGTGGCTCTGGTTGTGCCTGGCTGATGTGCTTTCTTGCAGGTGTACAATGTAGAAGGCCCTGCTTCTCCTCCGGCCTCGCTCCCGCTGCGTGTGGATGTGGACATGGTGCAAGTGATGGAGGTTTTCCTGGCCCAGCTCCGGTGAGGATGCACACTGTTCCCTCCCCAGGCCTGTTTCTGCTCTTCTCGCAGGTCATGTGTGAATCGGATTGGAGCAGGCAGTGCCTGTGCTGGAGCCCAGCAGCTCACTCTGCCTTCTGGGCTGAGGGTGGCTTTTCATGGTCTCTGTGGTGCTGACCAACAGCCAGCATCACTCCCTGGTTGGGGGATAGTGGCACATCTCCTGTCTCTTCATGTGGGAAGCTTATCTTGTCCTGCCCCATGTGTAGGAGGCCATCAGTCCTAGTCTGAGTCCTGCCAGGACTGAATGCACTGGAGAAGAGGAGGAGTGCATGCAGGGCTGTGGGCCTGTGACACAGGCTGGGACATTCCCCTCTGCTCCTAGGTTACTGTTTGGGGTATCTCGGGAGGTGCTGCCCCCAGAATTCCTGCTGGAGAGCCCAGGGAATGAGGGACTGGCTGACTGGGAGCTGGACCGCTTGCTCTGGGCTCGCACTGTGGAGAACATTGCCACAGTATCTACCACCTTGACCTCTCTGGCCCAGCTGCTGGACAAAATTGGGAACATTGTCATCAAAGATGATGTTGCCTCTGAGGTAGGTTGGGCAACCTGAGCGAGGAAGTGGATGCAGGGGGGTGGGAGACATGGTCCTCATGCTGAGTGCCAGTTGCTGTCACTGAGCTACTTCCCAGGCCTGTCAGTGAGCAAAGACCTCCAGGCTTGTATTTCTGGGGCCTGTAGCTCCTCTGTGATCCTGGCCCAGGAGGACCGGCTGTGTTGTTGCTGTACAGGTATACCGAGCGGTGGCTGCAGTGCAGAGTGCCATGGCAGAGCTGGCCGTGGGCCACCTCGACTCAGCCTTCCAGGCCAGCAAGGAGGCTGTCACCTCCTCAGAGCGAGCCTTCTTTGACCCATCACTCCTCCATCTCCTCTACTTTCCTGATGACCAGAAATTTGCCATCTATATCCCACTCTTCCTGCCCATGGCTGTGCCTATCCTGCTGTCCCTGGTCAAGATCTTCCGGGAGGCCAAGCAGCGCAAGAAGGAGCCCACCAAGACAGACTGAGCCCATCCTCACAGTGCCCTACTTTGGGGCTGGGGCTGCCCCAGCCGCATGAAGGACGCTGTCATGGACCAGCAGTGCAGGTGTATGTGGCAGAACACTGACAGAGCCAGATGTTGGCCTGGCAGCTCAGCTTGGGTCTGCTGTTGTGGCTGAGATGCAGGAGGAGAGGCTGCTTTGAGGAGTGGGAGATGCTCTTGGGGTCCAGCACCCTCCAGTGGGGCATGCTGTTTGCACCCCAGACTGAGATGGATGGGTGGAGGAAGGGGCTTCCTGCATGTGCTCCTGGCCCTGTGCTGCCTTTGCAGCAAGCTGCTGCCCAATAAAGAACAACACTGGTTTGGCTGGTCCTGGTGTGTGGGGTTGTGCACACCTCTCCTGCCTCCAGGGGCTGAGAGCTGGCTTAGCCCAGCTCGGTGCACTTGTGTGTCCATTGCACTTTCCTCCCGCTGGCTCTGGGGGGACAGCTCTCATTTATGGGCTCAGGCTAAATACCCATAAGACGTGGGGTGATAGTTAGGGGGTCTGGTTTCTGCCTTATGGGTGCTTGGTGTGAAGCTCTGGGGGGCTGGTTCTTGCTGGGTGGGCCCTGGCTCCTGTGTTATAGGTATTTGGCCTCAGCCTCCTCGTGTAGGGGGGTGGTTCTGGGGGTCTGCTTCCTGTGGTTGGAGTACTTGGCCCAAAGCCCAGGGTGGGGGCAGTTACAGGGTTTCTCCCATGCTAGTGTTCAGCCCTGCACACTCAGGGGCTCCGTGTGTTCAGCATGAGCTTCTTGGGGGTCGTTATGGGATCCAGTTACGGGAGTTTGGCCAGCAGCTCCTGGGAGCCGTTACCCCTTCACGGCGCCGGGCTCCCGAGCTCGGGCTGTTTTGCCCGGGCTCTTCGGGGGTGGGTTTGGGGTCTGGACCCTTCCTTCCCCCCCCCCCCCCCACCAGTACGGCTGTTTGCAGGGGGGGCCGGGGCTCGGTGCGTGCCCGGGGCCGGGGGCGGGCCGGGGGCGGGGCGGGCCGGTGAGGCCCCTCCCGGGCAGGCCGGGGCCGGCGGCGATGCGCAGCGCGGCCGCGCCGCTCACACCGGCGGCGGCGGCGGGGCCATGAAGGTGAAGAAGAGCGGCGGGGCCGGGGCCGCGGCGGCGGCCCGCACCGAGGAGGAGCTGGGCCGCAAGGCGCTCATCGGGCCCGACGACGTACTGGGGCTGCAGCGGGTCACCAGCGGTGCGTGGCGGGCCGGGCTGGGCGGGCCGGGGCCGGGTCTCCCCCCACGCCGGGCTGCGGGCCCTGGCAGATCCCGGGCTGGGGACCGGCCCCCCGGGGATGCACGAGCCGAGGATGTGGTGCCTCTGGGGCCTGCGTCTCCCCCCCCCCCCCCCAAAATGTAAGGCTAGTGACCCCCGGGGGTGCATGAGCCAGGGAGTCGGGACTGGGGCTGCAGCTCCCCCCCCCCCCCCCCCCGCCCCGGGATGCTGCGGGCCAGGCCGCCCCCTCGCAGGGTCCCAGGTCGGGCGGAAGAAGCTCCCTGGTGCTCCCGTCCGCGCCCCATCCCGCGCCGCTTTGTGCAGGGCCGGGCCGAGCCGACCCCCAGCCTGCGCCCGCTGCGGGGGCCTGGTGCAGGGGGCTTGGCCACAGACCCCTCCCGGAGCCCCCCGAGATCCCCCCTAGCGCTACGGGCCGTGAGAGCATCCTGGGGGCCGGCGGGCGCGGGAGCTCGGAGGGTTGGCTGTGCTTGGCCGCGCAGCTCTGCTGGGAACGAACCGGCGCTCGCACAGCCCTGTCTGCGCTCCGTGTGTCAAAACGGCGGCGTGCCGGGCTGCGGGCGCCGTCCCGGCTCCGGAGAAGGCGCGGGCGTGGGGCCGGCCTGGCCGCAGCGGTGCCCAGAACCAGCCCGCTGCCCCCCAGGAAGGCCCTTGTGCACGTCCTGGCGCCTCTGTGCCGGCAGCGGGTCGGGCAGGAAGGGGGCTGGCAGGAGCGGGGGCTGCCCGGAGCGCCGTGCAGCGGGGCGGCAGAGCGGGTTTCGGCTTGCCGACCTGTCTGCGCTCGGGGAGGAAGGATGCGGGAACCGCGCTGGCTGCAAGCAGCTGCACGCGCTGGCGAGCAGCGTGGACGGATGGGCAGCAGGAAAACCTCGGTGCTGCCCCTCGGGAAGGGGCTGCGGAGGCTCCTGCGGAGAGGGGCTGCGACGCTGGCTGGGCCGGGCAGTGTCCTTGGGCCTCTGCTCCCGGCTGCAGCGCTGCTGGGCTGCGGGGCTGACTCGTTACCCAGGACCAGGAATCCTGCTCTTCCCTTCTTGGAGCGGGAAGAGCTGGGCGGCAGGCGCAGGAGCCAGCTGCCCGCGTCCTCCGAGGGGCTACGCGCCGAATCCAAGCGACGGCTGCGTTAAACGCTTTGCAGCGGGCTGCGCGTCCCTGCCTTCGGCAGTGCTGCCTGGCGAGGCCGCGGGCGCGCGGCCGCCCCGTGCGCGCAGCCGCCCCGTGCACGTGGGGCGCGGGGGCTAGCGCGGCCGGCGCGAGGCAGCGGCCGGCCCCGCTGTTGCTCTGCTCTGCTCGCCCCGGCTGCGGGACCGAGCTGGTGGCTACCTGCCCCTTCCGGCCGCGGGGCAGCACGCAGCGAAGCAAAGGGAAGGTGGAAAGGAAACATTTGCAGCTGGTTTGCGCCCCTTCCTCCGTGAGACTCGCTGGCACGGGGTCACGCAGGGGGTGCTGCCGGGTCGTGCCGGGCGAGAACCGGCTGCGTTAGGTGAGCCCTGGCTAAGCCCTCTGCAGGGAAAGAGCTTGCCGCTCCGGCGGGCCACGTGGGAGCCGCTGGAAGCTCTCCACATCTGAAATCCTCCACGTGCCTTCGCACTAGTCTCTGGACGAGCCAACGCGCTCGTGCTGGGCGTGTTGTATCGCGCTGCTGGCGACGCAGCACCCCCCTTCTCAAGCCCAGTTTCCCACTTGGTGGGTTAAGTGCAGAGAGCAAAGCACAAAAATGTTTTTCTGATCCTTACCGCGTAACGTTTATTTGGAGCATTCTGTGGCCTTTAATTATTTGCATGGGCTGCAGCAAGCTCGTAAAAATAGATTGCCAAAAATATCAATGCAAAATCATCCCAGTCTTCTGCTCTGGACGGAGGGAGCAGTGGGGAGGGGAAGGATCTCAGGCTGCGGGAGAGAAGCTTGTGGCTACCCCAGCGCTGTCCTCTCCTTGGGACGTGCTGGGGAGGCAGCAGACGCTTCACTTTTGGTGCCCTCCCATAGTCCAAAAGTGCAAACGTGAGCGGGACAGTGGCCAAGTTCATACTTTCTCCTCTAGCCTGTTGTTAAAGGTCTCTTCAAATCTTCCTGCCTGCTCATTGTGGCTCTTTATCCCTGTCTGGCTCTGCTGGGCAAACTCTCCCCATTTTATCCAGGGACAGTGGCTACCCAAAAACGTGTGGGACCGGTCCTGGGGAGCGTGTCTGCCCTCTCCAGGCATCCAGCCTGGCACGACTCCAAGGGAGCGGCACGATGCTTTGCCTTCCAGGAGAGCCTCATCGCAGCCCTTGGTGCTCCCCTCCTTCTCGGCCCCTTTAGCTTTTGGCTTAAACCTGAGGTAACCCCAAGTTTTATCCCCTTCCCATCCCTGGTGCACGAGGTGGCTCAGCCTTGGTGCTGGCAGCTGGAGCAGTATCCGGGCTATGGGTTGAGCCTGGCTTGGCCTGGGAAGGAAGATAAGGGCTGGAGGAGCGTGAAGTCCTTCCAGGCCAGGGGAGAGCTCAGCACATGGTCTCTCCAGGCTGTTTTTCAACACCAAGAGACTAAGCAAAGCTAGCAAGAAGTATGTGGCATCCTGCCTTGGTTATTTATGGCTTTTAAGGGGTGTTAACAGCAGTGACTAGTTTTGAGACATGTTGAGAAGACCGTAATAGGATGGTGGGTAGAGAGCTGAAGGGTTAGGATTTCTCCTTCTCTTTCTCTGTTCTTTTTTTTCCCCCCTTTTGTCCCTACTTAAAACTAGTTGAATTCCATTTCTTAACAAACCTCAGTGTCTGTGCCACCAAATTGTTCAGACTGATGGGCTCGGTCACTCAAATTTTGCTCACCCTGGTTTTGATACCCAGCAGACGACCCAAAGGTGTTGGGACTCCAGCCGGTTCGAAGTCAAAGCAGGAGTTTGCTGTGGAGCGAGAGCCACGGTGGAAACATCCCGGCATCCCGGACATCCCCGCGGTTCCAGACGGGGCCTGATCTGTCCTTATCCAGCCTGGGCTGGCACAGCGAGGACTACAGGACACCTCTCCGGGAAGCGTTTTGCTGAGCCTGAGTCAGTGCGTTCCTTTTGGGAAGGGCACGTGCAGGTGCCTGGAGGGTCGAGGCCCTTAGGTGCTTCCTGAGGTTGAAATTTGCTCTGTGTCCTTGGCGAGAGCGGGTAGGAGGCACTGACGTGCCCCTGGCTCTGCCGTTGTACCCCTCGGGCCTGGAGTGCCATTCGGGGCACTGGGCTGGGCTGGGCGAAGCTCTGGTGGCACCGTGGGCACATCGCCCCTCCGCTCGGGTGCTCCCGGGCCGACCCCGTGGGGGTGAGGGGGTCGGTAGCGCTCTGCGGTTTGGTCTCGCGTCGCCTTTCTCGCCCGCAGCCCCCGGAGGCTGCGTCTCTGGGCGCCGCGCCGGGAGCGCGCGGATGGACTCTGCCAGCCGTTCCCCGGCATTCGGATCTCGGGAAAGCCCTGGCTGGAAGCGCAGCCGGGGGGATCGCGATACGCTCTCTGCGCTGGGGATCCTGGCGCGTGACCGGGCGTTGGGTGTCTCGGACGGGCCAGCTGGGAAAGCAGGAGGTGCTCGGTGGCCACGGCGCCCTTACTGCTAGCCCGGAGAAACCCTCTGTAACCCGAGCGGGCAGGAGCCGGGAAAGCCAGCTGGGCTCTGCTCTTAGCATGTTTCTAATAAGCTTAAAGGGGGAGTCGTGCAAACTGTCCTGCATACGGTGTGTCCTCCCGGTGTTAAATTCTACCCCGGCTCCATTTCCAGGGTGCAGCCTCGTGGATCTGGGTGCTGCCCCAGGATAACTGGGCCCTTCAGCAGGGCTTGCTCCGGTGCTACTGCAACAGCATTAGGTATAAGGCAAATGAAACATTTTCTTTGCGATTAGCAGGATTTGTTAGTTGCTCGCACAACGGTGGTTACCAAAGAAGAAAAACCTTACAACATGATTAACTTGGGATTAGCAAAGGAGCAGGGCAGAGCTCAGTTCAAATTACAATTAATTACTGAGGCAGCCAGAGGATCAGGGGAGCCCGTCTGCAATTACTGGGACGTCGGTGGCTGCGAACGCCCTGTCCTGCCTCTTGGAGCTGGCCAAGGAGCCGTGCTGCCCTCCACGTCTTTCGCCACGCTCAGTCTTGCAGCTTTGCTGGGTGATGCTCTGCTAGTCCCCAAGGCGTGTAGATGCCCTGTTGGCTGCAGGACACGGTTAATCGAAAGAGAGCTCTTATTTTTTCCCTCCATCTTTGGGGTTAGGGTGGCTGGTGGTTAGTAGGAAGATGGCCTTGTGGCCCCTGGGGGCAACTGTCCCAATTTACAGGTGTGGGACAGCACCAGCCTTTGGGCACGTATGTAACAGGAGACAAGCGACAGCCTCGGAGGTCGCCCTGCTCAGCACAGCTCCGGGCTCCTGCGCCGCTGGTCTGTAGTGCTGCTTTCCTTAGAGTAAAGCTTATTTTATTTTAGGAAACCAAAGGGTTAAATAATTGATTACATGTATGACAACAATTACAAAATGCAACCTGAAAATAAGAGATGTGCGCTTAATCATTTCTGAAACTAATCTCTGCCCTGAGCTGTCATTTCGGATTTCTCTGAGACTTTTCTCTGCAGCTTCAGCTAAAGGCGAGCTTGGCAAAGCTCTGCTGCGGTGGGCTGCTCGGGGCAGACCCTTCGTGGGTGACTTTCGTACCAGTTTTGCTGTAGTGTTAACAGAAAGCTCGTGTGCAAGTTGACCTTCAAAGCCGCTCCTGGACCATGGCTTCTCCTTCTTCCCCCAATTAGCTTGGTGAAATATATTGTATTAGGAGCCCTAATTAGCTGTGGGTGTTTGTGAGATGGTTAATGAATCACTGTTCTGAGTTGTCTGGGGCTGCGACGTGTAAATTATATTGACATGCTGATTTCTAATAGCAGAGCAGTATCTGGGAGCTGTGTCGAGCTGCTAGCACCGGCCGCCTTTCCTAGGCAACAGAGCGTATGTTGTGAGGCTTTTCAAGGCTTTGCGATAACTCACAACTTAAGTGTTGGGTAGATGAAGGCTTTTTGGTAGTCTTGTGCTTAAATACGGGCTGTTAGGTTTCTGCAGAGGGCAAATATGTGCAATACGGGGTACGGAGCTGGCAGCCGAGCGGGTTTCTCCTCCTGCCAGTTTTAAAGGTTTGGGCCATCCCAGTGGAAACGGGAAAGGTAACTGGAAAGCAGGGACATGGGCTGGAGGCATCGGGTGGGGCTTTGAGCAGGGACTGCTTGCTTTGGGTTAGCCCTGTGCATGAGACCGAAGTGAACTGATTTCGGTAATATCGCCAGCGTGGTTTCAGACTCGGGGGCTGCCAGCAGCACTGCCACCGTATGCCGGCGTCACGTGCTCCCCGAAGGTCCTGCCCTGCTCCTCTGCCATCCTCTCTGTGGGACTTCAGCTGCGCAGGCAGAGGCCAGGGCAGACGGTCCAGCTTGTTCTTTAATTGGGCTCCGGTGGTATCGGCATCGCCTGGCGCTGGCCCTGCCGTCCCATGCTCTGCCTGCGTCACCGCTCTGCCTCTCCGCGGCGTTGGTGCTATTTTTTGCTCACTTCCTCCTGAGACTCCTCAATCTGATAATCTCCTAATCTCCAGCTCCTAGGAGTTCATCTTCCGTTGGCTTTGCTTTATACCTGGCTTATGTCTTGGCAGTAGCTTTCAAAATACCTTCTGACCTTGTTGGCTAATGCATGTTAGGAAACAGGCCTGCATGGAAGAGGAGCCGTCTTGCTCCCTAAAGTTCTGCCGCTGCTGGTGCTGGGGAGAGTCGTTCTTATCCCAAGCAGCTGCTGTTGCACCTGCTTCCTGTGCAGCATCCTCCTGGTTTAGAGCCTTTCTCCCCATCAGGTTCTGAGTTCTTCCGTGCCCCATCCAGGCTCCACTTTCCTCACTGGGCCATTAAAGGCTTAAAATAGGAGCTGCCCAATCCGAGCTTTGAAGCTTTAATGAGCGCCCCAGAAATAGCTGATGTTTGTGAGAGAGGGGGCATGTGCTTTCCCTGGGTTGCGGAGAAGGAGAGGAGATCTTGGCAGGAGCGCAGCGAGGAGTGCATCCTCCATCCTCCAGCAACACCTCCTCTTGATCAGACATGCCTGGGGGCATTGATGCAAAGGGAATCTGAAAATGCAGTATTGACATTTAGCTTTCTTTGACCAGGATCAGACGCCTAATCTCATCTGTTAGATAGCTGAAGTAGTGGGGAAAGGGCAGGAGGAGAAAGTGCCTTCATTAGCTGTCTGCTGCGGAGATGTGCGCTGGATGATCCTTTGCCTTTCGTGCCCCTTTGCAACGCCAGCTTGCTGAAGCGTGTGGCTCAAAACACATGCTACAGTTCGCTGTTTGTTTGTTTGTTGTTTTAAGCACTTTTTCATACAAAAGAAGTATTCCTGGCAAAATCTGTTGTTTCTGGCTCAGGAAGTCCATCACCTCTGCTGCTTCCTGAGACCACTGCAGCAGCTAGTTGTGCTTCCAAGCTCTTCGTAATCAGGGTAGGTCTTAAGAGAGAAAATGTCTTGTAGTGGGGACTCGCAGATCTAAGCAGCAGAGGCCCCAGCAGGCAGGAACAGCGATGTGCTGAGAGGCAGCTGCTAGCACTTGGCTTGGGCGAGCTGCAAGAGCTTGCTCTTGGCTTCGAGGCCAAGTTCGGCTCAGCTGGTGAACTCCTTTCGGGAGGAGTTTGGGTTTGGAGGACTGGGGTAGGGCAATTCACTGTGCTTTAGGGAGGAGTTGGAAACAGTCCTCATTTGCAGCCTGCTTTTGCGCTGCTTAATGTGGGTGCCTCAGAACAAGAGACCATCTGCTGGGTTTCCTGCGCTAGTGGTGATGTGCCCATCCCTCGGGGAGAGTGTTGTCTCCATCAGCCCTAAATCAGGTGAGTACTGAGGGCTCCCTCAGAGAGATACTGTGATTATTTGGTTCCTGAGTGGGAAATAACACAACCTGCTTTGAGGAGGTGGAAGAAATAAGAGAATGCTCTGTCTTGGGAGACCAAACCTGCCTTCGCTGCAATGATCCACCTCACTCAGTGAGGCTTGGAGCAGTCTCAGGAAAGGAGAGGGGGATGCTGCCTCCGTTCCCCAAATTGTGGGGATGGTGAATTAGTGTAATGAAAGCAGATGATGCAGTTAAGTGCGTCATGGAAGTGTGGGCAACAGGGGCTTGCAGTAATTTAAAAATAAGTAGGTATGAGATGAGACTAGCCGATCTAGTGCTCAGCTCAGCAGAAGTCTGTGCCGATTCCAAGCAGGATGATGCTCCCCGGCCCCAGGGCTGGCGTGCTGTTGCCAAAAAGATTTTCTAGTGCAGCCGCAGGCTTCTCTTGTGTGCAGAAAACAACCACACGTGGTTATTTGAGTTGATTTTTTTGTTGTTTTGAACAGGATTTGCAACAGGCACGTTTTTAATACTGACGGTGAGCAGGAGCCTGGCGGGAGCCTGCCTCGGGTTTGCTCCTCTTCCAGCGGCTCGGCTTTGCTCTCCTCTCCTCCGGATGAGTCACGGACACCGTTGCTGCAGCAACGCCGCTGCCAAGGAGGGGATAAAACTGTTGCCATGGAGCCGGACGGGAAGGAATTCTGCAGGAGGAAAACACTTAATAATTAACTGGCGGAGCAGCGCGCCTGGCAGACTCGCCTGCGAGCTCGGGCGAAGGCGCCCCGGCTCCGAGGCGACCGTGCGCCCGCCGCGTTGGCGCTCCGGCCCGGCGCCCGCCCGCCGCGTTGGACGCGGGCGGCGAAGCCCGGCCGATGCCCGTGTCGTACGCAGCGGCTCGGCGCGGGGCAGGAGCGTGGGCTGGCGGCCGGTCGGTGCCTGCAGCTCTCGCGCAGCCCGCGACGTCGCCTGCCTGTGGCTCGGAAACTCTGGGGCAAAGCGGTGATTTGGATATCCAAATCTCCCCAGCTAGCGTGCTTTAAAACCAAGGAAGAGGGGTTCGTGCGGCCGTTAGGCTTTCGTTTCTCACGGCAGCGCCGAGGTCGAGCTGCTACCAGCTGCCCGGGCGTGAGAGCGTGCTTCCGCCGGCGCCGCTGCCGCTTGCTCGGCCCGCTCCGAGGGGGCGCAGGGGGAGGGCTGCTGCCGAGGGCTGGGGCTGCTCGGGAGCCTCTGTTAAACCCGCTTCCTTTCGGTGGGGGGTTGTAAAATCGCCCAGAGGTGATTTTACGCCGGAGGTTTAATACTTCTGTTCTTCGCGCCAGCGTGCACCGAGGCAGCGCTGCGAGTTAAGCAGGTTTGCGAAGAGTAAAAGGTTTGCGGGAAAGGGTAGGTGCCAGACGTGCAGCCTGCGTTCAGCAGCGGCTGGGAGCGATCTCGCGCGGCGCTGCCGGCAGCTCCCCTCCCCTCGAGCGCTCCGGCGGCCCGATTTCCGTCAGCACGCATCCCAGCGAGGGCGCCTGCCTGTCTCGCCGGCGCTGCGCGGCACGGCGGACGCGCTCGTGGTGTGGCAGGGTCATCTGCTATTCAGGGTGCTAAATTCTTCGCTAGCACACGTGCGAACCGCTGCCCGTGAAGCAGAATGCCAAACTGTTAACATAGTACCCAGTTTGCTATAGCTGTGCTGAAGGTTTGTTATGGGAAGGGATGATCTCTAACTACACCGTAACTTATTTTCATATATTCAGTAAATAAGCCTTAGGTGGATGGATACACTTAAATTTTTGAAATAGGAAACCAAACTGCAATAAAGGAGTAATTTGGACTAACAGCAGGAATTAGCAGCTGTGAAAGGGCTCAGAATTACCATTTTGACGTATTACTTTTACCTTTTTTTAAACTTCTAACCCAAGTCTCTTAAAAAATGCAGCTGCGTAGTCACTCAGAAGCTAACCCAGCTTTTATGCGTGCACATTTAGTTAGATTTGTCTGGATAGAGAAAGTCACTGGAGCTCTTTCAACCCGCACCTGCCTGTGGAGCGGAGAGTACACCGCGGGCACCCCGATCCCTCCTTCCCGCGGAAGAGTCCGTAACCTGGCCAGGAAGCTGGCTCACGAGGCAGGGAAGGGCTCTCTTCCCACGCTGCTTCCTAGGTTTTAACACTGTTTTTGGTGCCAAGGAGCAAGTCTTTGCCCGGGACAAGCGTCGCGGGAGGGCAGAGGCTGTGCTCCGTCCGCGGAGGGCTGCGGAAGGGGAGGTGGCGTGGGCAGGAGGATGCTCCTGTCCCAATGACGCGCGGGCGGCTTAGTGCCCGCAAAGCTGCTTAGTGCTTGCATTCTGCCCGAGGGCAGTTTTCAAAATGGGCAAAGCCTCTTACCCTGCAAAGGCTAGGATTTGGTGGGGGCCTTGCCTAGTCTCAATACGCCGAGGGAAAACGGGTCCGGATGATGCTGGCCCAGGGTTAGAAAAAGATGATGACCTCAGGGTGCCAGGGCAGGGAGCATTTTCCCCTTGCAGCTGCCCTTGCAGAGCAATGAGGAGCGCTCAGCACTGCGACTGTCTTTGTAGACATTTGCTTTGGGATAAAAACGGAATACTGGGGGCACTGGGCTTTTCCTCCTTCTGGCTGTGACCACCAGAGAGTAGCCAGAAATACCTGGTGTTTCTGAGCAGCCTTCATTTAAATTTGCTTTCCTCTGCAGATTATCTGTGCACTCCAGAGGAAAATGTTTACAAGATAGACTTCACCAGGTTCAAAATCCGGGACATGGAGTCTGGCACAGTGCTGTTTGAAATCACCAAACCACCAGCTTCAGGTGAGTGCACACACACAATACTGCTGTCCCAAACAAATGAATGCTAGTGTGTGCTTCCTTTTTGCCTTTTTCCACTCCTTTTACTCAACACATTTCCCCCAAATAGGAGATGCTATTAACTGCAAGAGGGCTAGAGCCCTGGCTGCAGTGGAGATACTATTCAGGTATCCCGTTGTTCCAACACAAGCAGTTAACATTGCTGCTGCGTTCCTGTGATTGCCATCTGTGATTAGAAAGGACAGATGGATATTGTAAATAGAAGAAGAAGAGGAGGAAGAAGTCGGAATGTGTTGGTTGCTTGGCTGTTCAGCAGTGAACATAGTTTAGCTGTCAAGCTAGCATCTTTCTTTTGGGAGTCAGGAAAACAAGCATCTCCAA
Source organism: Rhea pennata (assembly GCF_028389875.1). Classification (NCBI taxonomy): domain Eukaryota; kingdom Metazoa; phylum Chordata; class Aves; order Rheiformes; family Rheidae; genus Rhea; species Rhea pennata. Next base: position 5,728,988 of record NC_084682.1, read on the forward strand.
AAGACAGACACCATATGTCAGTTGTGCAAAGGAGACAAACTGAAAACATGCTTTGTGTTTTTCATGACTTGTTAGGCGTTACTTGTAACCAGCAAAGTGTTACCTGTTACCAGTGAGTAATAAAAACTCAGTGCAACTGTTCTTTTCTTCATCAAATGCTCTTTCCAGTCTTCCCCATCTCCTTCCATGTGAAAGGAAGTTTTCCGTAGCTTTGAGATAGCAAACAAGAGGTGCTAAGATGAGATGGTTTGGTCAGAGGCGTACTGCAGTTCTGCGTTGGGGGTAGGAACAGTAAGTCACTCCAGAGCGTAAGAAGCGGCTCAGACCATCCTGCGAATGCTCTGTCTTTGAGTGACCAGCAGTGGAGGCCTTAGACTATAGGAGGAGCGTAAGCACACCCTCATCCGTGCAACGTACCTTTTTAGCACCACAAGGTCCTATAGCAAGGAATTTCCCAGGTTCACTGTGTGTTGCGGTTGATGCCGCCTGCCTTTGCTTTGACTCCATCACCTGCTAGTTTCGCTAAGTGTTCCCTTATTCTCTCACCAGAAGAGATAGTAGGGTAAAGACAGAGGTCCCAATTCTTACTCTCTCTTTCAAAAGTTAGATTGCTGTCCTCTCTTTTGTCTGTGAGCAAAACCTGAAGGGAACTTTGCAAGGCAGATACAGGTTGGTTGGTTTGCTCCCTTTTGTTAAAGAAAGCATGTTTTGAGTCAATTGTCTTGCTAGGAATTTTAAAAGTTTGTTCTCTACGATGTATTTTTTGCTTTCTTCCCCTTATTACCATAGTAACTGTGAAATGCTTGTGTGAATCACACTGTGACCAAATGTTATTTTTGTGAACTCAGTTAATAAAGCCGTGAAAGAACCGAGTGTAATGAGATCACCGTGCACAGTCATCCTTAACAGTGAGGAAAATCAGAAATAGAATCTCTAATAGGGAGTTTGTAGTATTTTGTACGTCCATCATTTTGGTGAGGAACCCTCAAACTTTGATCACTGAATTTTTTTGCTCATAACGTACTTTTTCCTAGTTAAAAATACACAACTGTGTGCTGCTCGCCCAGGTTCGGCACAGGGAGCTCTTTGTTTATTGCACGTTCTGCCAGAAAGGAGCCCTCATTCTTTTCTTCCTGGGGAACAAATTTCCAACATTGCCAAATAGATAGAAATGTGAGGGCTGGAGTACTTTAAAAGACAGCAAAACTTTGCTGCTGAAGCTGAGCTCAACACTTAATTCTGGGGAGCAAACACTTGAATTATTAGAAAACAGTTTCCCCTGCTGCAGTCTTGTTTGCTGTGTTCTGCAGGGATTTAAGCGTGAATTAGCTAACCTTGCCGAAGAAGGTGGGAAAGAGCTTTGTGGCACCAAACGTGCTACGGGTTGTTCACCAGGCTTCATCCTCGAGCATCCAAGCATGAGCTCCACCAAAGGCGTGAGGCTGAGGAGGAGATAACGGTCACGCTAGTATTTTCACTGGCTTTCTGTTTCTCAGACGACAGTGATGGAGCTTTCCTTTGCGCTTTTCCAGAACGTGAACACAATGACAAGAAGGACATTGACCCCAATGCCGGACGGTTTGTACGCTACCAGTTTACGCCAGCTTTTCTTAGACTTCGGCAAGTGGGAGCCACGTAAGTAATCGCTCCTGTGTTACATTTTTCCCATACAGAAAAATCCTGCAGGCTTACAGAGTGAAGGTGGCTCTTACTACTATTACTATCAGCTTTGCATATTAAGTTGATCTAATAGAGATATCTTTTTATTATGAGGAGCTCCAAATGTCTTGGCTGGTTGCCTTGCATTCGCCATTCCTTTAGCTTGTTTATTTACCCTAAGAACTGGCACGGGGCTGAAGAGACTAAGGCTAAAAAGAGCAGTATAAAGTGGACAGACTAATGGCACCTGAAGTCTTTTTCTGTAAAGCTTTGGACCAAAGACATTGCTACGTAATGTATGTGACAGGGTACTTTTTTTTTAAGTAAAAATTAGTTGTCGCTTTTTTCCACAGTTAAATAGTGTGCATGGAAAGATGCAAGTTTTAGCTGGGGCTTTCTCTTCTGCCCTCTTGAAGAGTTGGCTGATGGGCCCTTCTGCCTTTATTGAAGATTTTAGAAGGATATTGGATCACACTATGGCAGAGCCTTTGTTATCTTTTTTTTTCTTTGACATTCACTTAAGCTTAAATTAGTAGATCTAATTAAGAGCTTTATGTCCATTGCTATTATGGCATTAAGACCATAATACTATAACTGAGCATCAATTACTGTTCCAGTGCAAGCTTTTTTTTGTTTGTTTGTTTTAAAGGTTTATAGAAATCATTAGTTTGGATTCATACTAGTCTGCATTTTGATAGATCCCTTCGGCTGCTAATATTTAGAGCAAAGTTGTACATTACAGCTTGCTGCTAATCTTAAAACAGAATTGCACATTTTAAGAAAGAAGGAGAATTTGATTAGTATCATTGATTTAAATATTTTGCCTTCCCCCACCCCCTTTTTCAGAAGAGTTCTTTCCTACCTGACAGCAGTGCCTGAAAATCCCGAATGAGGAAAGCTCATTGCGATCTTACACTTCCTTTACAGGGTGGAATTCACAGTAGGGGACAAACCCATTAATAATTTCCGCATGATCGAGAGGCATTACTTCCGGGATCAATTGCTGAAGAGTTTTGATTTTGAATTCGGGTTCTGCATCCCCAGCAGTAAAAATACGTGTGAGCACATCTACGAATTCCCACAGCTCTCGGAGGATCTCAGTAAGCTCTTTTTGGTTTTGGGGTTACCAAATAGCGATGTTAGTCTAAGTTGTTTTGGAGAAACCTTTTCCAATGAGCTGTCTATAGAAAATGGGTATGGAAAAATACATCCAAGTAGTTTTACATCTATGTTTTGTACGGCTTTTGTTTTTTAGTACCATATATCCTATCACCACCAGATGATGCTTTTTTATTCATAAAAGGGAAGCTTCAGTGTCTGGTAGAAAAAAAATAAGTGTTATGAAATAACTAAAAAAGCAGGACTGGAAAGATGTCCAGTCAAATGGGTAACAAACTTTATGTTCTGCTTTCTTGTTTGATGTGTTACGTGGATAGCTTGAGAGGTTTCAGTTTTAGTATGAATACAACTTTTTATTTTCTCTTCCTTCTCCCAAGACGTAATGGCATCAGTGCTCCACCTGTGTGCCCTAATATTCTGTATAGTCCTCAATCATGTATGTCACTACTAATATTACAGTCTGTGCAAAATAGTGATCCGCTTTGCTTGCTTCCTTGTTTTGAGTTGACTATCTTACTATCTTAAAACTAATGCAATATTGTTTTGAGGGTAGCTAGTACACTTACAGTTTGTGTGGTGCCTTAACATATTTGGATTCTGTTTGAGTTCTTTAAATGCTACTGAAAAACAAATGGTTGGGTAGGCTTCTTTTTTTCTTTTCTTTTCTTTTTTTTTTTTTTTTAACTTTAGAGTTTGTTGCTGTCTGAGCAATGCTATTAAACCCAGCTGAGACCCAGTGTCCAAGAATAGTCAGCACTGAGTGTTGTTACAGTAGGGCTAGCACCCAACATGACTAATTTGTTTTTTTGTCTGCAGTTCGAGAGATGATCCTTCATCCATATGAGACACAGTCGGACAGTTTCTACTTTGTAGACAACAAGCTGGTGATGCACAACAAGGCAGATTACTCCTACAGTGGAGGACCTTGAGCACAGGATGGACAGCCAGCCTGCGCTGGCCTTCCCTTTCCTGTAGAAGTTGTCAGGGATAACAACACCTTCAGTTCAGTTGCCTGCAATGTCAACTGAACGAGGATCCACAAACCAAGGACTCTTTGCCACAGTAGGAGTTTCATGACTAAATTGGCCAGTCTCATCTTTGCTGAGCTTTGAAGCAGACCCAGTTCTTAAGAACTTTAAACAGTTCTGCAAAGCTAAGCGATCTTTGGATACCACTGCCCTAAGTTCTTTAGGTGTCTGCTTTGGAAATGGCCTTGTGGGACCTGGGGAATTTTGGCCTAATTCTGTGGATTTGTGTTCTTGCCCTCAAGTCTCTTTTAGGACATGATGGCTTTCTCACAGAATGTAATCCGAGAAACTGTGTGAGTGGATGAATGCAGATGCAGAGTTGTGTCTGTTTGTTTCTATCTGTGGATGCTTCAAAGGTACAGTCAGTTTAACTTTTTATTCAGTTAAAAAGGTTCAGTGTAACACTTTACAAAGCAAAAGTTTCATCCTTAGATTGTTTCTCTAAATAGCTATCTCATACTTTTTTCTTTTCTTTGTTCCTTTTATGTAGTATTCTGTTTAACCTTGGAAGCAACGGAACTTGCAATGAAGATGAGTAGCTCAGTGACAAGCCTGTTTAGAGTCAGGGCCTCTCCTTTTACAGTTCAGAAGGAGCGAAATAGCATTGAGGGTCTACAAACCATCATAAGCATTCCCAATTTATTTAAGTTTTTGCAAATACAATGCAGAATAATCAGGAAAAATGAAGGGTTTTAGGTTAGGCTGACATTATTATGTAGTTAACATTCAGCCTCTTCATGGTATGGGTTTTCCATCTCTGTCTGTCTGTTTTTTTCTTTCTCTGTTCAATACTAGGACAAGGGCTTCAGCATTACTTGTTAGAGCAGCATTTTCTTTTGTGTAAGGCAATCAGTATGTGGAATTTCCAGTTTTGCTTTTGTCACAGAGTCACAGAATCAGTAAGGTTGGAAGGGACCTCTGGAGATCATCTAGTCCAACCTCCCGAAGGTTTCCTGATGCTGGTTCCACTGGGGCTTGAACCGAGGACCTTCAGCATGTAAAGCATACATGATAACCACTACACTATCCTTTGTATCTGAATTTGAAGAATGTTTTGATAGTTTTTTCCCCTTTGTTAAAAAGTGTTTTGCATTTGATATTAATACTCCTGAAACAGTGAGTCTGATAATGTAAGACTTTGTTTAAGGCACAACACAGGTTTATCAAAAGCTCTCTCTTGTCTCTGTAAGAAGTTTAAGAATCATTTTGCATAAGTTTCTCAGAATGTGCTCCTTCTTAGAAGGACAGACATACAAAGTAGCAACATAAAAACAATAAATTATACAGGCAAAACAAAATAAAACAAAAAATGGAGAAACTTGTGTGCAGTAAAAACCTTCATCTTTTATTTTGCCTAAGTAGTCTGTTGTCATGAAACCCTTACTCTAGAGATCAGTTCACTGATACTGTAATAATTGGCAGTTGCAATTTGTAGATATTTCTATAAATATTTGAAGTCTCCATGTCTAATTGTGTGAGTTTCAGTGGAACATTATGTGTTAGCCTCAGATAGGTGTGATTGTAGTAATTTTTATAAAATACCATTCCCAGTTGTGATTAACATCTTCCAGTAACAGCCTAAGTCCAACAGGAAAACTGCAAATGGTTCCACATATAGCCTGCCTAAGAATCTATCCAAGAGCAGGGAGGTTTTGCGCTATTATTGGGGTTGTGATTACTATTAACTGTGTTACCATTTGTATTTGGCTTGGCTTTCTTTACTTCTGAAAGTTGATTCAGCTTTCTAAAGAAAACACAATGAGTTTAGGTTACAGCACAGATTTTTTTTAAGATTGATAGCTAAGAAAGTATGAGGAGTTCACTGATTTTACACAACTGGTGTCTTGCAGTAATTATTACGATGATGAGACATATATAGCACTGTTTTTTGGTCTGCAGTGCAGAATAATCAGGAAAAAATGAAGGGTTTAGGTTAGGCTGACATTATTACGTAGTTAACATTTAGTCTATTCATGGTATGGGTTCTCCATGGTTGACTTACCTGTTTGAGGATTACAAAGAATTTCCTCGTTATTTTTATAATGCTGTGAGCTACTGATCACAAAGTTTTGTAGCACAATAATTCCTAAAGGTGAAAATAGTCTACCCTCCCCCCATTTTTTGCATCAGGGCTATTACACTATCTTTATATTGTAAGAAATTTTGCAAATTTAAGTATTTGTGAATTTTGTCCAGCTCTTGAAGGAGAAAATGTATTGATGTGAAGACAGAAGAGGGTGTGTATATTTATAACTAGCACACTATACACCTTTCAGTTAGTATCTTTCAAATCTTATCTGTTGTTTGTATGAATCATGTCTGTGTGTACGAGTTTTAAGGGACTTCCAGCAACGGTGCTTGCTCAGAATTGCCAGTGATACATCTCAAACAGCTGTATCATCTCAGTACATTTCTGGGAGAGTGGTAACTGAGCTTCTATGCAGACTCTTGTCAGTCTTGGGTTATCATATTGAGTATCTTCTCTGTATTGTTTGCTTGAAGTGAAATAGTCACGTTCTGCTCCTTTTTTATGCTTCCTCCCTGTAAGAGTTTAGTTTTAAAAAGAAAAAAAAAGGTAATGCCGTAAGAAATATTACAGTAATCAACCAAAACTTGAAAGGGCGATGTGCCCCTACAAAAAGAAGAAGAACCTGGAGAAAGTTATTTTGTTCCCAAAAGTGTAATATGTTGCTGAATGGACTTTCTAACGCTCTGTGTTTTATAGTAGGTTTGAAGTTAAGCGTAAAAGAGGATGCACTACTGATCTCCCTCATGAATTCTGCTAACTGTTCTGATAATTTAGATTCTATGGGTTACAATTTCAGGCTAATAGAAAAATTAGTAAAATATATGAGATATTTTACTGAATGAATTTGTCTTCTATAATTAGGATTAGTCTAAAACAAGAAAATAAAGTTAGGCATAAAAAAAAATAAACTTCAACATATTTATGGTTTTCAGGGTGAGGAATTTTGCCTTTTTAAAGGCCATGCATTGTAAGGCACTGAGTAACTTCAACTTTCATTCATCTGAAAGGGAGCAGAAAGCTCTCAGGTCAGTTGTAAAATTAGACCCGCAGTTTCTCCTTAAATTGGCAGCTGATTCTTATTATAAGCTAGTTGAAAGTCAAATTTTAAGCAAACATCTAGTCTTCCTGGCTAGTTATTATTTTATGTTTTTAATATTAATCTCTGTTGGGCTTACTTTGCAAGTCTACCTACAAAATCACAAAATTCTGCCTCTAAAAATATTTTTTTGTATTTTTCTTTGATCTTTTTAAAAATTATTTTAATTATGACTATACCAATAAATCTGTTTAATGACTCCATCTGCAAATTTGGGATCTGGCTTTCTAAAAGCAAAAGAAAACATCAAAAAGCTAAGGAAGATTATCTGCTAATAATGACTATTTTTTTCCCATCATAAGACATAACTGTATGTGTACTTTACATATTGAATTAATTTTGGAAAAGGAAGCCAAGTCTCTGCATGTACTGATATTGTCATAATTGTAACTCAACAAATTATTTTCTCAGTCTTAAGCTCCTTTAAATTTCAAGTTTTGTTCCGAAAGGTAACAGGAAAATATTTGTGGTTAACATGCTGCATGGTCTAATAATTCACAAACTTTAGGAGCAGAAATAGAATTTATTTTCAAGGTTAACACATCCAATGTAAGTATGGTTTAAATTTAAGAAACTTTGATCTCAGCTTAGTGACCAAAACCAAAAATGCTTCTATGAATGTGCCCGTTATGTGGTGACAGTTGCGTAATTACAGAATTGTCCTGCCTGACTGAGGAGGATTTCTCTCTCTCTCTTTCTCTCTCTCTCTTTTTTAATTTTTTTTTTATTTTTATTTTGAAAACCAGGTGCTGGGATTTAGTTCTTGCTCATGATCTCTCTCTACATCTTGTTTTATGAGCAAGTCAGTAAGATGGCTCTGTTTGCCACCTCTGTCCTTCATTTGAGTTGCATCTCAAATACTTGTGTGGGAGTGTCAGAAGTGCAGCTACTGGCTGTCTCTGTGCGAAACAGATTGCAGGCTGCTAAGTCCTTTCCTTTTGATGCAAACAGACTATTAAAGTGTATTGAGAAATAGTGATGCATGTTCACTCATAAAACCTAGAATTCAATTTTTGTGACGAAAATTAAAGGGAACACTTACTTAAGGAAAAATTGTTTGGGGACTATTTAAGATAATAATTTGCTAATATCCAAATTTCATACTTACTATATGTTATAAAATGGATCTGTTAAATATTCATACCTCTGGAAAAAAATACTGTTGACAGATAAATTTTAATTAGATCTGATTAGAAACCAAATTGTAGAGATTACTTGTATCCCCTACAAAAAAAGAAAAGCGGCTGGAACTACATCTGTATTGCACAAATTATAATGAGACAAGCTTATGTGCACAAAGATTTATTTGCAGGATCCAAAGCTGATGGCATACATTGACTCTGGTGGTTGAAGTTACCTTTGGGAAGAAACAAAGGAGAAAGACAGTGAGAGTTAATTTTGACTAGTTGGAACCAGGAGTTTTAAGGCCATGATAAGTTTAAATGATTTTCCTCCTGAGATTTGAAATAGCCTGTTAGCAGTTCTTTTCTGTATCCCCAGCACAAGCACTAGCTAAGTTTACACAAATGTTTAATATTAATCAGATATTAAATCTTACTGACAGTTCATATCATTTTCTAAACATGGAAATCTATTCCAAGGGTATGATATTCCAGGCCTCAAGTGCAGCTCAGTTATTTTCTACATCATAGGATAGTCTGATTAAGTGGCTGAAAGTGTATGTTTATATATCTGCTCGTAAGACATTGTAAACTGCCTCCCAAGAATCAGTGTGTTGATACCTACTGTGATATCTGCTTTTATCTTAATGCTACACTGAGAATACCTGTTTGAATGTGACATTGACTTTTTTGCATAGAATCAAAATTGTCTGTATTAAAATGTATTTATAAAAAATATATTTTTTTGTGGAAGGAAAGTAGGATTCTAGTTAATATACCATTGAGAAAATGCTAGAAACATTTTTACCAAATTCATTTGTAATTCTTTGTATCTTGTTAGTTACCTGGCTTGTTTCCTGTCAGAACATCTACTGTGGCCAGTTTAGTGGCAATGCAATGCACTGTCATGCAGTGAATCCAGTTTGGGGAAAAGTAGGAGGTTACTTTGTTTTCTTTTGGGCCCCTAGGAAGCTGAGTAGGTTGTTGTCAGGTGAACACAGAACCTTGGCACTGATTCCACTTGTGTGGCTTTAGCGTCAGTAACTAGTCTGTTTGACTTGTTTCCAGATAGATAAGTAGGGAGATCAAAGATTGAGAATTTAGAATAAAGAAAATTAGATATTAGTCTTCCTGTAGGAGAAGGAGGGTACTAAAACTAATTTACACAAGGAATAAATAGAGAATGCACTTGCTTAAAATTATTTAAAAATGGCAGTTCAATCATAAATCTGCAGACTAGGGAGTATGCTTAAGTATTTTCATTACTTTGGAAAATGGTTTAAAAATGTCATTTTCATTAGCAAGTGTTTCTTCTCCTGTAACAGATTGCAAAATGTAAAAAAAAATAAAATAAAATAAAAATAAATTATTGATACTAGAAATGGAGGTGATTGTCTATTTTATTTAGCACTAAATGTTTATATTAGCATATGGAGAACATTTAAAGTATTTTTCATTTCAGATGTCTTCCATCAATATTTGAGCTCCATTTGCTCCAATTTTCTATTAAAAAAATGTTTGAAATGGGATTCAGACTTCTGACTTGTGAGAATATCTTGGGGCATGATTAGAATAAATTATTCTCAAAGTGCATTAATAGAACCTAGGAGTTCTACAGATCACAGTTCCATGTCAGGTTGTGCTTTTGCAAAACCAGCCAGCTACACTATGGAGAATCAGTTTTTGAAATTTGTGACACCTGCAGTTGTGGTGTGTGCTGTACTGACTAAAACTGAAACATCTGCTCAAACTGAAATGAATAGCATAGGGGTAATCCCATCTTGATTTTTGACACTTTAGTCATGTTATTGTCCACATTCCTTGGAATATCTGTATTCCTCTGTGAAGCAGAAAAGCTTAGCTACTCTCGGGGGTGGGGGGAGTATTTGTTTTTCTTTGAAAACCTGCTGTAATTCATTTTGATTTGTCAGAGTAACTGAGGATGCCTGAACAACACAATAAACATTGTGTACTGGAACTCACAGAAGAAATAATTCATACAAGGCTTTAACTTTTGGACTATCACTTGGAGCCGCATGAAATGCCTGCCTGGAATTGTGCAATGAGATGATGATGATCTGAGCACAGGTTTGTAATAGGACTATCATTCAGCTATCGCTCATCTTAAATCTAAGATGAAGATCTATCCAAAGTTTGACATCAGTGCCCTTCTGAGTCTTCTAAATCAGAGGGTAGTTTCTGGTTTTGCCTGTACAGGTCGTCTGTGTTTAGACACTCTCTCCTGATTAAGCTTACTCTGGGAATTACCTGAACAACACGGAGTGTGTGACCTTTTCTTGGAACTCTTGAAATGAGCAGAGACTGATTTCACTGAATAGCTAACCAGCAGAGCTAGCAAAATCAGTAATAACAACTCCAATGACACAAGTTAAATGGTCCCTCTAATTTTGATACTCAAATGTTACTGCGTAGACTAGATGAAAAACTCCTGAGGTTGAAAAGAAGCTGGGAGAAAAATAGCACTTCATATTTTATTCAAGAATAGTTTTCCCAGTGTTAAATGTCTGCAGAAAAAGGATAAATGACTTAGTGTTCCTTACACAGCACTACCAATGCTTCTTGGTCTTTTTTCTTATCTAGTATCTCAGTATTCTCTTTATTAATAAATATAACTAATCATCCCGGAGATGTTCTGTACCTCTCCTCAGATTCTTATGCTGTTTGTCAGCTACTTACATATTATGCAACATCTTATGTGTTCACACCACGTTTCTAGTTCTTTTTCTATTATTGAACGGTATCCATCTTTCTGTGACATACATTCACTTAGAATTTCTTAACTGTAATAAGAATACCCCTGATTGATTCACTAGTCCAAATTTCCCAAGGTGTACCTTTAAGAAAATGTGTTCTATTTTTGAAGAAAATTTTAGAGATTATGCAAGTCTCATTTCATGTTAAGACAAAATAAAGAATTTATTCTACCTATTTATTTTAAGTCCGCAAAAAGGAGGTGTTCTATAAACACCTTTCTTTTCTTAACCAGTGCTGTTCAATAACTTAAAACAGGAGGTCAAATCATGCTGGATAGTGTATTTTAATTAAAACTAGAAAGAGAATTTAGGTAGGTAGAGTTAAATTGTAGTTGGATGTTTCCCAGCCATTATTTTGAAAACTGACATGGGATTTTAAATAACAAAGGCCTGTTTTACTTAATAACTTAATTATTCTAGTAGAGAGAGTAAACAATGTTAATGAAGCTTGCATACGAAAGTAATTTTTAGCAAAACAGAAGAACAGAGGTAGGGAAGTTACAAACAGCAATAGATAAAATGCAAAGGTAAATTTACTTTATGAAAGGCAAATTAACATATATGGAAGAAAATAGTTCTAAATGCTTTCTTTCAGTTTGTCCTCTCATATGGAATAACAGAATGATTCAGAAGAGGGGAACAGCAAACTGAATATATCCTGACAGTTTAGCTATAAAGAACCAAAGATGTTTCCAAGTAAAAAATTATTGGAAAATGACAATTTTACTGTAATTGATGGAAAGTTGTGTATACAGTTGCTTGTACTTGTTTGGATATAGCAAGTGTATCCCAGTTTTGTTTTTTCAAAAAGCAGGATAGAAACTGGGGTATAAAAGCCTGGAGAAAAGAAAGTCTTGGACAGTTGTATGAAAGAGTATAATAAATTATCAAAACTCTTGCACTGATGTATCAGTTCACTTGCTAGTCCTCTCTATGCTTTTAAAGTGTATTCCCTCAAGCAAAGAATGGGTGTACAAAGCATCCTTTGAGCAGGTTTACTCAGACCCTGTTTCAACTATAAAAGACGGACTTCAGTGTTACACTTACCAGACCTGAAAGCTAGAAGCATCTAGAGATTATTTTAGTGCCAAAAAAAACCCCTTCATTTTTGTCATGAGTGATGTTGTGCAAAGTACAGCACACCACATTCGTATGAATGTTACTCTGTGCACTGGCATTCAACTAGTTTTGAAAATCCTGTTTTTATTTCCCAAATGCATACTTTACCACCCTTACATATAATTAAGTGTCTAATTAAATCTGCTCGCCTCTGGGAAAAAAAAAAAAAAAAAAAAAAAAAGAAGAAGAAGTAAGCCAGGAGAACAGAGGATAGAGTATGTCCCCTAAAATTAAAGTGTGCACAGAAGCCTGATTATAAGCATGCCATTCAGAGGAAATAAGAAAGCTCTGTCCCGGACTGGCTAATGCCAAGTCTCTTCAGCACAGAGATGTCATGTTCCTTGTAAAGACAGTCTTTCACTGGAGTTCATCGGCTAGCATCTGCAATAAACCAAATTTGCAGTAACAGGAAGTGTTTTTTGCAGCTGACATATGCATGTACTTCCCCTGTTTATGTGGCGATAGATACTGCAGGAAATATGAGTGCAAGTGTCCCCACTTCGATAACTTTTAGGACTATTATTTCAGCTAACAATTGCATTTAAGGTAAGTTAAAATATGAAAGGTTACTTCTACCTGAAGCAAAACCTTGCACTAAAACATTTCAGTTTGTATCCTTAGATAAACTAGCTATTTAGTAAGAAATATTTTTGCTTTTAATATCCTGAAGTGATCAAGTTAAAGGTGAACTGTAAGAAAATCCTTAAATAATCATTTAAACCCAGTGCCTCAGACAGGCATAAACGAGCTGGGCCTATTCATGTGGTTGAAATTAAACTCTTTAGTAGCTGGTCGATGAGTGAGACCTTAAACTCTTTGTTCATCCAAATAGTGCAAATTCCCTTCGCTAATGTTGTCCAGTTTTAAATTGCTTCTTGGCAAGAGCTTGCACGTTACATTCTCTTTCATTCTACAAGGCCTCTTCCAGCCCCTGTGCCCATCTTTGGCTCTCTCATATGTGGCCCATTGTAGCCGCTTATGCTAATAAGGCACAGCTTCTGGGCAAACACCTCCCGTGGCTTCTGGAGAGGAAAACAGAATCTGTAGGAAACAGTGAGAGAGCCACACGTGCCTTCTTTTTAGCTTATTATTCATCTCTGCCCGCTCACAGGACTTTCACGTTTACTTTAAGGGTAAGAAATCTTTCCCGCTACCGCTAGCGGCAGAGGCAGGACGCAGCTCTCCTTGCCCGGGGCTGTGGTGGCGCTGTGAGGTGACAGCGGCAGCTCACAGGCGCCTAACGGCCCTTCCCGCGCTTCCCTTCAAATCCAAACGGCCGCGGCGAGCTCCGCGGCCAATCAGCGGGCGCCGCGCCCCCCGGCAACGGTCAGCGCTCGCGAGGTGAGGCACGGGCTGGCGGCCTCGCCCTGTGGTAGAGAGCCGCTTGCGGGTATCTGGTTGACGGCCGCCGCCGTCGGAAGGTAGGCGGGCACCTGGGAGATGGTCCGGAGAGAGGGGCAGCTTTGCGGACGCAGCGCCCGGCGGGGCGGCAGCTGGGGAGCTTCCTGCCGGGCACCGGCGCAGCGACGGGCGGATGCCACTGAGGTGGATCCTAGCGGCTGTGCGGTCTCGCTAAATCACCTCAGCGCAAGCTTGAGGAAGTGTCATCCATCCTGGTTGTGCATTCTGGTCTTTCCCTGGCATAACTTACTTTCTGGTCATCATAGTGCTAATAAGACATTGGGGTACCACTGTAAATTACAGTCTTAATGTTAGGTGGATGTAAGCACTTCTGTTGGGAACAGAAGTGCAATGGCTTTACTCTCTTCTGTGTACAGGTCAAGGATCGATTAGGCTCAAAATAGGAAGTCTTAAATTCATCTGAGCTGCAGTACATTTTAACACTAATTCTTCCTCAAATGACTGAACTACGGGGGCTTAAATGCTGGCACCTGTAACAGATCTGCTCATCAGTATATTGACCTTGAGACGTGTATCACACACATTCTACATATAAAAATGTTTTGCCACAAAGTTAATGTGAACTTGCACATAATAACTTGCAATCTTTTTTTTAAACATTACTATTTTATAATATAGGAAAAACTATGGAATTACTTCTTTTAAATGTCCAGCTGGTTTAAGTATGGAATACATCAGATAAAAATATTTAAGGTGCTTAGAATAAATAACTTCATAGTGAGGATAAGCATCTTGGGCAGATGACTTTCTTGGTATGTCAAGAAAACCATCAGAAAAACATGTTGGAGTGTTCTTTTTCTTTTGTTCTTTATGTCTGGTCATTTTAAAAATACAATTATCAAGAGAAATAAAGAATACAGTATGAGTCTTAGATTTCTCTCTGTGTCTCTCCCTCTGTCTTGCACCACCCTTCCCTCTTGTGGTCATGCGTGTGATCCCAAACATACGATATATTAGGGCATGCTGATTGCTCACTTAAACTGGCACATCTGAGCAAATGCCATTGCCTGTTAAACAGAGCAGTGATATGATTAATCCCCCCCCCTTCTTTAATCTAAATATTTGGCTGGTCAAGAATTGATTCTCCTAACCCTAGCATATTTGCAAAACTCTTCCTGCTGTTTTTTTCTAACTAGAACAGCTTGACAGGCTTTACTGCATTTCTTGCCCTGCATATTCTATTTGCTGGAGTACTGAGGCCTTTGCTCAAGTTGTCTGTGCAATTCTTGATAACTGCATATGGGATTACAAAGTTATGTCACATTAATTCTTGCTAATTCTTCTATCTGCATGCCCCTAATCTGATCTTGAAGGTGTTTTAAGTCTGGGCTAGTAGGTGTGGTTGAGAGTATAGGTTTGAGTTCAGGTTTGGCTTCAGTCCTGACTGACAGTACTCCCACCTTACTGTGAGAAAGCAGGCTAATCAAAACTGTATGTATTTACTGTAACAATACAATCTCACAATTCTATCTGGTCTGTATTTCTACATTTCTCTCCTGCTTTTTTGCAGTTTAAATCATCCAATCTGACTAATTTTTTAACCTGCTTAAATTCTTGGTTTTCATAGTATGCAAATAAAGATGTCATCCAAGGAAGTTTTATTTTCAGAGTCTTTTGGGGGTTGTAGACTATATTCCTTAGTGTTGTTAAAGGCTTCTGCTTCAAATTGCTTTGTATTTAAATAGCTTCACTTAGAATAAAACACTAATCTTCTGTTATGTCACAAACAGCAGCTTAATGGTAAGTCAGAGAAAAGAGTATTTCTGAGAAACTGTTTACTAAAATGCCTCAGTTTAGTTTGTTAGGAACCATATGTCATTCTAGTACAAGGACTAGTTCTGCATCATTATAAACACTTAAAACACTTTTTGGTTTCACCAGATATCATCTGGCATTAAAATAGAGAAGATCTCTGGATTTGGCCAGCTGCAAAAATGATTGCCCCTTAAAAAAAAAAAAAAAAAAAATCAAGATTTTGAAAAACACTAAATGCTTGGACAATTCATATTCCTGCCTAGCTCATCTATATAAAAATGGAGGAATTAATAATTTTCAGCCAACTAAGAATTATACTAAATTTGTTTTTTATTTAAAAAAAACGGTTTTAAACTTCTTTTTAAACACAGTAGAACTTTCCACTAAAGTATATTTGTTACTTTGCTTTAATGTGCCAAGCAGCTAGTACTCTATCTTCTAATACTTGCACGATTTTCACTGTATGTTCTTGTTCTTCAAAACCCAGCACTTGTTTCAAGGGGGCTATAAATGTTTTTGATATGTGAATATTTTGTAGTGGTCTGTAGCAGATGTTGTTGACATCATTGGCATCAGGAAATAAGTTAGAGAGATTTTTTCTTTGCCTTGACATCAATGTTCATTTGCAAGCAGCTTTCATTTTTTTTTTTTAAAAAGATCTATCAATCGTGTTTTCTTCTTATAGTCATTTGTTTCAGGAAGGTGCAGAAGATGGATGGCTTGATTAAAGTGGTGTTGACCAGTATCGCCGTTAACAAATTTTACCCTTAAGTAGTATTTCCAAATTTTTTAGTATCCGTTAGTAGAAAGTTATAGTAAAGCTACATATCCTGCAGACAAGTTCTGGAAAAATACCATTCTTATTCAGATGCACACAGTTTCAGCATTTGTAGCTGATGTAGATCAGAATAGGTAAACATATGTGATCCATAAGGCTGTATTTGGACAAAATAACTACAATTAAGTTGATATATGGTTCACATTAGTGCTATAGGTTTGGATCCAGAATTACTTAAGTAAGCAGGAGACACTGTATCCAGTTCCATAAAGGCAGAGTAAAGAGTAGTGAGCTGTACATCAGGTAAGCTGCTGTGTGGAGTTCCATTTTGGATGCTGACATTATTGCTGCTGTTACTATCCATCTGGCAATGAGAAGGGAAAGGCTGTGAAGACATTGGGGATGATGAAATGAGAACTAAGGGATCCACAGCTAGGCTGTCATCTTTCAGCTCCTCCCAAAGATTTCCTACAATAAAACAAAATGAATTGATTAAACTTTCTTCCTATAACTTTTTTGAAATGTTGTTTTATAGGAAAAATTGGTAATTACCACAACTGTATATGTAGGTACTGCTAATCATTTATGAATAAGAAAGAAGAAAGATGGTTTTACATTCTTATTTGTCTGTCTCCATGATGAATGGAGTAAAATATCCGATCCTACCACTGTGGAGATGAAGAAGTCTAAGTTTCAAAAAATACATTGTTAATTTAAGTAAAGCAACCTGGGCATAGCAGTCGCTTGAACATAGTCTCACAATGTTCTACATTGCCTTAGATTATGTAATATTTATGACAATATAATGTCAAGGCAATTGCATCTGCTCAGTCCTTGTAGATCATTAAGGCTGCATTTTTTCTCTGTCTTAATTGCTTTGTATGTCACTTGTTTTCTGTGTAGGAAGGCAAATATTACATGTTATTTGTAGTAAGAACTTTATCATTTCAAACCCTATTTTTTAATATAAACTTGTTATGTTTTGATTATTTTTGCAGTGGAAAGCTATGTTCTTAGTGTTCAAATCCTATTAATTAAAGAACATTTAATAACAAACTTCAGTGTCAGCACTACATGGCTAAGTGTTTTAAGAACAGCTCATAAAATATGCTGTTCAGTGTCTGGATCATATGAATCCCTGTGAAACTTGTGAAGGAGTAAATAGCATTCTTTTGAGCAAAGGTAAGAAAGGGATTTAAATAAATATGTTAAATTCGATTAAAAAGTATTTGTCTTTCTGCTTCTCACACAATAATTCTTTTGATACGCATCAAAAAACTGTACCTGTATTATTTCCAGTGGAAAATACGTCTGAATAAATAATTAAAAAAAATACATTTGAAATACTGCCTAGCAGTATTTAATACTAGCATTTTTAGTAGAGAGTTAAGTTTATTTATTTTAAATCCTGGGTCATAAGAAGTTTCCCTAGAAAGATACAGATTGAAGATACAATGTCAAATTCCATGTTGTGCAAAATAACCTAGTATGCTGGTCTCTGTAGCAGTAGCAAGCACAAATCGTTCAAAAAAAGACATGAATTGTATGTTCCTTCTGCTAGTGTTTGTTTATTCAGGATACATTGGAAAGGGGGTAAAAAATGGCAGGACTGGGATGTGATGTAATAAGTCTGAGTCTACCAAATAGAAATACCTTGGATACCTACCTTGGAGATCAAAATCAGTCAGGGATGGATTAAGAGCATCAATATCATTGCTGAGATCGCCTTCTTGCATGAGTGCATCCTGCATTGTCCTGGCTGTAGAGTGCTCTGTCAGCATCTTCATGCCACAAATGGGGGGAGTCTGAGCAGGCAGTGGAGAATCCTGAGTGGTGCTGGGTTGTGTTCTGAGTTCATTTTGAGTTTCCCCAGAAGGGAACAGGGTCTGAGGGTCAGATGACTGTTGCATTAACGTAGCTGTGATTTGAGGAAAACTCTGTGGTGATGTGTAGCATGCAGTTTGCTGCCCTCCGAGCAAATTTGGTAAGGGGTTCTTGATGTGTAGAGCTCCTGATGTATGAATAGTGTGTAATGGCTGTGGTATACCAGAGGAAAGAGGGGGCTCGCATAAAGAATGGGACTGGACTGCCACCTGCCTGGAAAGGGATGCACTTGCAACATCAGTAGGACTGCAGGACATGATCGAAGATCTCAACTTTTCATTTTTATCGCCTATCAGTGTGTCAAGTTCTTCTACAAAAGAAGAAAAGAATCTATAACTTTGCTTATTCCTAATGGACCCTCTATATTTGTAGGTTGCAGCTATAATTTTAATGTTCTTCAGAAAATGTATTTTTATTTCCCATTCCACCCATTATAACACATAGGATAAGTACTCCAAAGTCCTGAATTGCTTTTTTGATTATTAGTGCCAAGTGAATATTTAAAAATTACATGCTCCTGTTTAAAGATTGGATAGATATCTCATTAGTTATTTTCAAATTTTATTTTCTAGTACTTATTTCAGTGTTGTGTTTTGTTTTAATGAGATAATCAAGATAAAATATTTTTCTGATGAAGTGATAAAGTAGTGCCTCTTTAAGCTTCAGAAGATACTATAGCACTGATATTTTGAAAGTACTCCAGCAAAACCAGGTCTTACTTAATTCTACTTCCTCATTTTGCCAATCATGTCATGCCCAGGAAAATTTCTCAGTCATTACCCTAAACCATTTATAAATTCCCTTACACTGCTTGGTGCATATTGCAAAGAAACATTCTCGTGACCACTGTTTGAGAACTAGTACACTAACGTGTTACCCACCTGGCTTTGCCATACTCTTCCTTACGGCAACTGGGTCTTTCCTTTTCCATTTCTGAAGCTCCTCCTGCATCTTATCAATTTTGGCTGGATTCAGAGCCCACAGACAGCCTTTCCGAGAAGAATTGCCTGACTTATTTTCAACCTTCTCAAAGCATTTGTTCAATGATAAGTTGTGGCGTACAGAATTCTTCCAGCCATCTGGAGCTGTCTGGAAAAACAAATCCAATCTAAGAATGGAACTTGAAGGAAAGAAATTCCAAGTATGTATCTATTTTGACTGATAAGACTAGAAGAAATGTTGTTTAAATAATACTTTCTGCAATGTGGAACTTGTATGTTGTAATGAGGTTGCAAAAATGTTACTGTCATGTTGTGTAGGAAGGGAAGAATCAGATAAAATAGTAACTGATCTTCTAAGCAAGAAGGTTGGCCTTGTCATAGAAGGGCTACTGAATTTTTAGAAGTGAATTTGCAATCACAAGAATTAAGTGTATAAAGAACTATATTCAGGGACTGTGAACTAGCAGGAAATCTATCTTACTAAACTGCTTTGGAACATAGAAAATTTTCAAATGCATAATTGAAGGACTGCATGCTCTTTGGACTCAAATTGATTGTCCAGGTAGACTTCAAAGGAATTTTAGCTTGATACTGTAAGTGTAACTTTCTATGCGAGCCAATTATATAACCAAATAGTTTAATCACAAGCGTCTCATCTGAGATACTGATTTCTAGATCTGATCACTGCATCTTTTTGCTTTGCATTTGTTTTTAACTCAGTAGTGGAAGCACAAGGGTTATTTAGGCTAAGCAAGACATATAACCTTCATGAAAATGGTTTCTCCATATTTATTTAGGCAATCTCTGATTAATGGGGTAAACAAAATTCCCTCCTTGCCTTGAGGACAGTTTTGCATTGAACCACACGAGTGAAAAGAGGAGAAAACCAAGTGCCAAAAACTTGACTGCTGTATAACTGTAGTGATATATTTCTGCAAAATAGGAAATAGCTTTGTCTATCATCATTGTCTATTTGTATATTTTCAAATGCTTATCTTTTCATTATTTTCTTTTGGGATAAAGTTTGAAAAATGGAGGCATTTCTTCTGGACTTTAATGTTTGAAACTGTTGGTTGTTTTTGTCAGTTGACTTACAAATTGATATTTTTATTTTTAATTCATTTTTTGGTTGTTTATAAAGGAATTATAAAAATGAATATTGCTGAAAGAATGAAGAAAAGTACCCAGCAAGACCGTCACTCTCAGATATTGAAGGGAAATGTCTGTGTATTGGTCTGAAATACTGATCTTGAAAAAGTGGCTGTATATCCTTTTATACTGTATAGGTTTTGTTTTATTTCACTCATTTCTGCATACTTAGTCATGCAGCCAGAAGATACTACCCTTCACACCAAGGCTTTGTAAATTAGCATTGTCACTGGTATCAAAAGATTTCTACAGTAAATTTCCTATGTGTCACTTTGTTCTTCTTTTGGTAGGCACCGTACAACACTATTTGTTACATTTCTGAGTAGGAGCTACTGTAGCTCGTTCCCACTTCAATATGGTCTTAAAGAAAAGGGAGAGGGGAAGATGAGTTGCTATATTACGCTATTGTGGTAGGAATCAACCTGAGAACCCCAGCTTCAGCATGATAGATGCAACTGTTAATACATCTATTCTTCTTCACCTGCCATTATAAGATCAATCTAAAAAAAAAAATGTAGCTTTACCTGTGTCAGTCAAATGATATCCTTTCCAAAAGGTCTGCATTTGCAGAGATGAAAGAAGAAATCTCAAGTGAGAAAGACTTTAGAGCTCATCAGATTACAACGAATGATCCTCAGTACTAGTGTATATGAGGCTTTTTTTTCTTAAAAATCAATTTGGGATGCTTATTCCTTTCTTGTTTCCAAAAAATCCTCATCTGTGTGTCATAAGAATTAAAAGAAATTAAACAACTCTCTGAAAGGTGTGTAGAGCTGCCTATGCCACTGATGATTCATATTAATGAATGTAAAATATTGCTCGTAATAATTGTTTATTATCAACCACAGAGTATTATTGAACAAAGAGCACAAGATATAAATATAATTTTCCATAATATTTTAAGAAGTTAAAAATTAAAATTTCCCTTTTATGTGCATTAAAGTTCCTTTCCATTCTTATGTTTTAGTAATATGGATCTTTTTCTTATAGAATGCCTACCTTTGGATAGTTTTTCTAATTACTGGTTAGTGTAAAAGAAGATCTCAGAGGAAGTCTGTTAGACTTGTGTCCATTATTGCTTTCATATGATACACCATAAATTCTTGAAAATATTCTGAAAAAAATTCTACATTTACCAGTATTCTGAAATCTGTCCTTTTGTTGTGAGAGACTATCCTGTGGGATAAGGAACTAACATCCCAACTGAAGAATCTAAGTGTCAGATTTAATGTATGTATTATTCATTTAAAATATTAATTAGTTACGGAAGTTAAATACATATTATTTAAAAAAAATAAAGTTTGGTTTTTTTTTCCCTTTTAACAACACTGTTCTACCTTTTTGGCCCACCTGATGTCAGCATTTCACTTTTTTTTTTCCTAGCCAGCCCTGTAGGTGAGGCAACCTGTACTCATTAAAAAACAACAACAACAACAAAAAAAAAAAAAACCTTTAAAGCCTTTCCTACCATAGATTAATACTAAAGGTGGTGAATCAGTTTTTCTCCTTCGTAGATCAGGTTGCTTTCCTCAGTTCCAAAAACAAATACAGCTGTTTTTGCTAGGTGAAATGTATACTTTGTTACTGAATGAGCTAACCTGAAAGAATATTCATATTTTTCATCCTGTTTTATGAGCCTATATATTACCTATGTCTCTAGACAGATTAATTAATGCTTCTGCTAAGCACTAGAGAAGATGGGAGTGGCATGTGTTTCTCAGAGGTTTTCAGAATGTGTGGGGGTGTGAACTATGAGATAGCTTTAGAAACGTAAAAGCAAAAAGTACATGGATTTATTCTGGAGACTTAGTGCCAAGAGCTGAACAGGTTCTTACATCAAACTTGGCGTTGCCATGCCGAGAAAAATAGTCATTTACCTAGCTGGGTCCTGTCAGAGTACTCCAGCGATGTGTTCATATTGTAAATATGTCACCAGTTAGTTAACATTTGATCCTTTGTTAAGGAACAGCTCTGACCACTCAGGTTGTGGTACAGTTGGAATCTTGTTGCTATGGCTCTTTATTGGTATTGTTGCATTCATACAACTCTGAAAGAAGTTGTTTGGAATTTGACAGTGCAAGAGAGTACTTGCTGCTGTAGGTTCCATCACACCTTTCTAACCTCTTGGACCACTGGCAATAACTCCAATTAACAAGATTAAAGCTTTCTTATAGACACAATAATCACTACAAAGAAAAAAAAAAAAAGATGACAAGCAAAGAATATTATTGTGCAGACTCATTGATCCTAACCATCTCTTGAAGTTTAAAGAGTTCAGTGATCTTACAAAACCCTTTCTCTTTAAATCTAGCCCTCAAGAGAAGGGAGAGGTACATCAAAGGGTAATTCAACTTCAGCTGCCTAGATTTTTTTTCTTTCTTTTTTTTTTTCTTCTTTTTTTTTTTTTTTTAAGACGTAGGAGTTGGATTGCTCTGTTTCAACTAGAAATGAGATTGTTGCATCATAGAAACTAAATTTGCTGTGGCAGCGAATGCAAGTTAATTTGACTAGGCTTGTATCATCTAATGTCTCCCAGCAGGATTCTGTGTACACTGAGCACTGTGCTTCTCCAGCTTAAATTGCTTTCCCTCCTCTTGTGGTATCCTACTGTTTAATGAATTCTAGTAGCAACAACAAAATAGTGTGCTGATTTTATATTGTTTTACTTTGCTGAAGATTCTCCCAAAAAAGAGAGGATAGATGAAACTAGTTTTAACCGTATATTGATGATTCTGTGGGCTATTTTAAAGACCAGAGGTAGAGAGGACTTAGTTCTTAAGCATAATTGGATGCTTGCTTGCCTGTGCTTATTTTAAGGAAGTTCAGGATGTAACCATTCAAATATTTGTAAATATAAGTAAGCAAAACGCAAACATAAAACTCTCACAAAATGTGTAATGTTGCACTAAGTACACTCTGTATTGTTCTTTGCCTTTAATATATGAAGACAATAACCTCGTTCTCTCTCTTTCCCCCTCTCATTTATTTATTTATTTATTTTTAATGCTTTGAGACAGACAGGAGGATCTGCAGAAAACTCTATGGAAAGGCATCTTTTGATAAGTAAGAAGGAAAGGTTTAGATTGGGTATATTTTTACTACAGCTTTAAGTAACTCTTTTATATGTAATGTGCACATGTATACACAGGCATGAAAAGATGTACCTATCTACACATCTCTGTACAGACTGTTGAGGAAAGGATGGATCTTTCTTGAATGTTTCTACAGTGTCAGATGCCATTAACTAAAAGACCAGAAAGGTGAGACCTGGCAGAGCTACAGTCTTGTATCTCAAGAATTCTGTGCATGTTGGCAGTAGCAGTGTTAGGTTTATAAGCTGCTAATTGTATTAATCAGCTGTATTGTAAGACAAAGGAGAATGTAATTTTGGAAGAGTATAATGGATAAATGTGGGTATAATGTTATGCTTGTAAAACTTATTTTTAATACTTCTACCTCTCTCCTTGAAATTTGCTTGCACTGTTTTTCTAGAAAACAGTAACCAATTAGGAATTTATTAGTTTGTAGATTACATAATCTGTGCACTATGCAAAGAAAAGTAGTTCTACAAAATATAAATTTCAAGATGTTGTGTCTGAGATTTTTTCATAATTCCCAAACTTTTTCCCTTTGCTTTATTTTATGCAACTAGTAGTAAACACATGGAAGGCACGTTTAATATTTCATTAGGGAGGAAATGAAAGTCTTAAAATCTATTCTTGCTTTGAAAATGAAAAAATTACATAGCTATTATACTCTTGCTGTATACCATTTTGTCTTCTTTCACCACTTAGATTCCATTGCTTGCTTAATTTTATATGTTTTTTAGATTAAAAATTAGTTTTGTACCTGTGACTTAACTGCACAAATTAAGAGTGCTTCAGATTTGCTTCAAACTAATCTCTCTATTCTTGGATGATGTGCTGACTAATCTCTGTCCACTTGCCTTCCAAATGCAAGAAACCATTCTCTTACAGCATGTATTTAAATGTCAGTAAGACCTACTGCAAACCATGCACCCTTACCTTCACCAACACTGTTGTGTAATTATGAGCTTAGTACCATTTATCAGAGTATGCCTTTCTTTGTACAGTGCATGCAAGTGATGAAATTGCTTAAGACTGATATCCCAGCTTCAGAACAGAGCAGAGAGAACCTTGAACCTCTGCTTCCATGCGAGTTTGGAAGTGCTGTTGATGGCAGAGGAACCCACGAGACCAATTCTGTCTGGATCTGAGGTCTTGAGAGCAAGGAATTAATGTGTTGTGTTATTTTTTTTTAACACATCCTTTTTGTGAATTATTAGTGAGGAACTGGCCACTTGCTGTGAACACAAACTCAAAGCTGAAGCAGTTCTTACTATCTTTTTGTATTAAATATTACTACATACTCTATTAATATATTCTGCTTAGGTCTAGGATAAAATCCTGGCCAGTCTGTGAACATGGAGGTATATGGTATATAATTGATTTGATATTAATCTGATAAAAATTATACCTTTTTATAGATTGATTCCCCTCCCTTATCCCCACTCATACAAGGAAGAATAGAGAGGTTTGTTTTTGTTTTGTTTTGTTTTTTCCCTCCCCTGTAAATGCAGAACTCACCTTAAAGTAAGGAAAATGTTCTGTCATGAAATTGTAAATCTCACTGACGGGCAAACTTCCTGTCTTGCTGTTCTTGAGTGCCATGAAGATCAGGATGCTTCAGGGAGAGAAAAAAATATTTTAGCTTGTTCTCCTCTACTCCCCAGAAGAAGGAAAAAAAGACAGGGTTTTTACTGTGCATGCAATTATTCTGGGTTTCATTGTTGTAGCATGAATACTGATGATACTTAAAATTTCCAGTCAGCTGTTTATAAGCAGTCTCCTTACACTGCATGACTCTTAGAGGTTATGGTTAAAGTGAATATAGAGAGTCTGACTTGAGTTTAAAATAAATTAATAAAAGATGTAATCAAGACCACAGGCTTCAAATCCTGCCACTGTGTGTATTTTTGTAAGGTTGTTTTTAAATGCTTAAACTAATAAAGGCCACCAGTAAACTATCAAACTGACAGTGACAGAAGATATAACTAAAATTTGTTTGATTTATTTTGCTAAACTTCCATTTAGGGGGTGAAACCTGTGTGGTGACTAGCATCTGATGTATTTTATACACATTCTCTGGCACTAATGATCAGAAAAAGAATCAGTTGTAATTCAGGAAATTGGAAAATACAATATGTGATTAGTCTTGAGCTGATGAAATGTGCAACATCTAAGATTCTGTGTTAGAAAAATGTGCAGTTTTTAAGGGAGTGATTAGAGATTGTCTACAGCATTTCATTTCTCTTTGCCTTGGCCCCAGAGTCTGGAACATCTTGTGATTCATACAAACGGGACAGAACACACTGGGAACAAGACAAAGAAGAGTAAGCATGTTATTGCAAATTATGCTGGAAACATGCCATGGGTAAACAGTGTATTTCCTATAACATTAGGAATTGAAAAAATACTTCATTACCTGTAGGAGTAGATTGGTTTGGGAAACAGAGGTGGCTGGGATTCTTGACTGCTTTGAGGAGCAATTCTTTGGTAAGGGTAGTGTGAAGAAGCAATATAAGTCACAGGATAGCTGCCTCCTGAGGGATACTGGTGATACAATAAAAGAGACATTACCTGGCTTAGCAACAAGCTCTCAAAAATATTTCCTTATTAATTACAATATTAAACTTTTTAATTCTAATGATATTGTCTTCCACCTGCTTTTAATAGCTGTTACGCCAAGTCAGACAAAGATGTGGTCTCTTCTCTCCCCATCCCCGCCAACTTTTTTTTCTTTTTTTGTAAGGCTAGAGAGGGGAGCACCATGATAAAAATCCAAAGTGTGTAAAACCTGTTCCCAAGAGAATAGCATTCCAAAGTGTCCATTTGTTTTTCTTGATATCAGACAAGACAATAAAAAACAACAATAACAAAAGCATTAGCTTAGCATAGGTTACATATTGGCATATGATGAATGGCATAGGGTACCTATTAAAATGAATGTATTGTAATTATTTCATTTCATGAGGCAAGAGAGTGACATATGAGACATTTCCTCTGGCAGTTTAAGTGGATTTTCATCTTGTCTAACTTACTGTTAAAGTTGTGAGACTAATCTTTGTAGGTTCCCTTCACAATCAATGGCAAGAAACAGGCTTATCCAAGAGGCAGGTCAAACCAGGAGTTAAATTTAAGTGCTGTTTAATACCACCACAAGTAACTTATTTTCTCCATTTTCTCTGTCAGAAACCTGAAGAGAATAGCCAAGATACCTAAAATAAGATAGTATTTATGCTATCCTCACCCCACCTCTAGGGACAGGCAGTAGAACGCTACCTGGAAGCTCTCTCTTCAGTATCTCTAAGCCTGTCCAGCAAACAAGATGTACTAAAGCAATGGCTGGCCTGTCATGGTGTCTCCGTGGTAGAAATCTGCCAATGGAAAAATCAGGTGCAAGAGGGGAGAAAATACATGTAGATATCCTTGGCTGTGTTGCAGTATCTGCAAGAATGTTCTCAACTGTGTTTTTTTTAACACAATAGTTGGTCATATATTTTTATTTTCCAAATTACATTTTAAACCCTACTGGCAAGCAACTTTCAAGATCAAAGACTTGCTGCCCCACTAAGGTAAGATACCATCAATTGCTCTCTGTGAAGCAAAAGATCCCTTTGAACTTGGAAGTCAGTGTGAGAGGGATTTCTGCCTCTTGCAGGTCAGTATTTCAAGATGCCGGGATTAGGGCATGGCCAAAATTAGGAGTCATGTGGTATGCTATTAAAAATCTGCCTGCATGCCTTCCCTAATACTCAAAGGTTGTTGAGCCCTGTTTTACTTGCAGCTTACCTAGGGAAGCCCTGTGTCATGAAACTTTTATGATTGCTCTGAAAAATTATAATGTAACTTTCTAGAGCACTCAGGAAAAGTTTCTTGGTAATTATTTTGTATTCTTCCTTTCTTAGCTTCTTACCATCATTCTTATTTTTGGACTACTAGCTTCTGTTTCTGTTAGTAGGCATTTTGAGGGATAAAGACTAGCATGTACTTGGAATATTTTGATAGTTTATTCCTTTATGGAGAAATCTGAGTAATTTATTTCAGTTTCTCAGAAACGTTGTTTGAATTTTTACCTGTTTGCTGTGATCTTTCTAATATCGAATGTCTTGGAATGTAGAAAACCGTACTGAATATACTAACTTATTTGCTACAGTGGGCAGGGTGAAAGAAATGAGACATACAGAACTGATCATGTCCTGCCATGTTAAGCTAAATACTGGGCAAAACAGCAGTCTCCAGAACAGTTATAAATTAATTTCCATGCACAGGTCTATGCTGCCTGCTTTGTTGCTTTGTGTTCAGTTTTGTTACCAGAGTACAAAATTGGGCATTTTGTGTAACAATTTTGAATTTATTGGTTTCAATGCCTCCCCTGAAGGAAGGGATACTAGGATGTGAATGGTTACGATGTCATCACCAGAGGCAAGAACTAGGTGCTTTAAGAATTTTTTTTTTGTTTGTATCATTACTCCTATTTGAGGAAACAGAGGCTTGAGCTGGTTTTACTCTTGCACAACTGACATGAAAGGTGTCAGTTGTTTGTGGTGGGTGGGTAAGTAATTTAAGTAAATGGGGTTTTTTTTTCAGATCAGTAAGAAGTTATTCTTATGACTCATCATTTGTGTTTTGCCCAGCAAAGGGGAAGGTGAGGCCATTTTATCATTTGGATAAAATTAATAAAGGAACTGATCTCTCATCTTGCTAATGAAAAGTGAGGCATAGGTTGAACAACCTTCACTCCAGGCTAAAGGGCCCATTCTCTTCTACTTAACTTTTCAGTGATGCAAATTGCTGTGCTCCATTCAAATTTGAAATGTAAAACTTTAATACAGGAGCTGCTTCATGCAAAAGATGTTATTCCATTTCTTCTCAGTCTTGTATCGCATGCTCTGTACACTTCTTAGCATCTGACTATGCCAGACGGTTAGTATTTCTACCTGTTATGACTTTGGTTGCTTGTACCTATCATTTTTCTTCTCTGAGCAGTAGAACATGTTGCCATACTTCTACAACAGTAACATATAAATAAGCACAAATATTGAAAAGTCTAACAGAAACCTGGTGCAGTGCACAAGATCTGTCGCAGTACCAGCCTGCAGGCGGATGGAAGACTTCCCTGTGGTGTAGTGCTTGTTGTATCTTGCCTAGCAACTCCCAAAAGGTGTGTTTCAGCTATAACATTGTAGGTTTTTGAATGTGGTTAATACCAATATGTAGTAATAGTACTGGTATCAAAACAGCAGTGACGGGGAAGGGTGCCTGATTCAGAATGAATAAAGAAGTTGATATTCAAACAAATTAACAAAATAATTGGAGTTTCTGCAAAAGCAATGCACAAAGCTGACATCTACACTATCATAGCATCACAGAATTGATAAGGTTGGAAGGGACCTCTTGAGATCATCTAGTCCAACCCCCCTGCTCTATGGTGTTGTAGCACATTCATAATATCTGTGCTGCAATTGCCATGGGAACCTAGTTTATAATTGTAGCAGATCATTTGTGGTAAATTTAATCTTTAATTTGGGACCAGTTTGCTCTAAAATTTTTTAAAAAAGCAATATTTTTAGATTATGACTGTAATATCTGGTTGTAATAACATCTTTCTTTTTATTCTATTTTAATTTTAATACTACCCGTTATCACAGTAATAGGAACCTGATTTTAGAATTTTGCTACATGCAGGTTTCGGTATTTGAGGCTGTTTATTGAGCTGCCTTGCCATGTCATCCTCTTGATTATTTTAATTCTCCCAGATAGCTGAAGTTCAAAAAGGCCTTAAAAGACCCAGAGGCTCTCCAAATGATTGATGCAGTTGCTCAGTCCTTATTCTATTCCCCTTCACATATGAGGGAGTATATTACATATACTGTAATAATGAGGCACTTTAAGTTTCAGTAGATAGATGAGGGATTTAAAAATGCAAGACATACACCCTTAAAAAATGGAAATTCACTGTGTAGGTATGGAATACTTATATTCTTTCTTAGTAATGTTTTATAAAACTCTAGAAGACAAAAATTCCTAAAAATTCATCTGTCACAGACAATTTTATCAATAGTCATAGAATTCCTACTTATGGCCACTCTTTTTCATTATGGTCATTCAGCATCTGTAGGCAAAAGTTACTTAATTTTTCTTGTTAGGCAAAGTCATGTCAAAAATCTCTTCCCTCATTAGAGACTGAATTTATGATGAAAGATGTGATTACTATTTCAATGACTTAGCCCAGGAACACCATACAAGTTGAAAGTCCTGATGAAGTATCACACAGTAACCTGTTTTTTATGTTTTCTTTACACAGGTATAAATCACTGTTCTCTTAGTCGCATTTTTGTGCTTCTTGAGCAAGTTGAATGAGATGGTGCTGTTGATTTTGCAATATCAGTCTTCAGCTATTGGGATGCAAGGAGTCCTAACTCAACTGTGAGCTTTTATATTCAAATATTTTATATAGCAATTATCTGAAAATTTGATTTAATTCCATTCTGATTGTGGGATTTTTGATAGTTATGCTATTTTTGTATATACATTTCTGCCTCATTTCCTTAATTTTACCTTAAATAAATGTGTGGGGGTTTTTTTTATTTGTTTTTTTTTATTGGGAAGTGTGTTTTCTCAAGCATATTTCTATCTCTTCAAAAAAACTTTTCTACTGGAAATCTTATGCATTGCACATACATACAAAAAGAAGGTAGTAGATACTCTTTTGCATTTGTGGTACTTACGATATAACCGCTTTATGAAAGAACGACCTTAATATCGTGCAGTCTCAAGCATGATCAGCACTATTGTCAGTTATGCTTCAACTGAATAATCTTATCCTGAGGATGATGTAGCAGTCAAAAGATTGCGAAAGAAATGTGTGCACCATCAAGCACAAGGAAGGTGAGCATTATCTTCCTGTTGAAGTTTTGCTTTAAAAGTGTTTTCTGTGTTTGATCTGAATTTTAAATATAGTTACATGCGTTTAATTTTTTTACTGAATTTAAAGCACAGTTAATTCCTTCTGGTCTTGAAATGCCAACAGTTAAAACAATTCACGTGGTTTTGAAGCTAATTTTCCTGAGCATGGTGGTGAAAATATAAATAAGCGGTATTGAGATTCTGTTTTTACAAGTTACTTTTTTTGGCTGAGCATTTTAAAATGCATTTAGATGTGATTCTCTTAAGGCCTTCTTGTCATAAACAAAATGTACATATACAAATATGAACTTCCAAACAAATACAAATTTCGTAGATATTGTTTCACCTGCCCTTCTGTATTACTAGCATAATGTACATGCCAATATAGTGCAAGAAATACTGTTTTTTTTTTTCCACTTACATAGTGCACTGACCTGATGGAAAGGATGCGAGGGACAGTACATCTGCTGCACTTGAGGCTGATAACAGTACAGACCATGTTGTCCTTCCAGGGGCGATGTCCTAAGCTTGATGTCTGAATCCTGCTAGAAAATATTCATGGAAGATGTAATTAGAGAAAACACCTGAATTTTAAATAAAATAATTGTCAGTTACTGTCTTGATATATCTTCAGTTATACTTCTTACTTATATGGACTTGATTCTGTTACATACAGCAAGCGTTATGTAGAATGGGTTTTATATTCTAGAGGTACAAGAAGAAACATTGTTTTCTGCCTTTATATAATTACCTCTCTAAAAAGGAAATCATAGTTAAAATTTCATAAAAGGAACAATTCAGAAAATGACAGTTTATCTTTTTTCCCGTTTACATAAATTGCATGCTCCAGCTGTTATTCCTGAGTGTGCATGTGTGTGTTTCTGTCTCTCTTTCATACTCTTTGAATTTATTTTGCAGATTGTAAGTACCTCTAACTGACAACATTGGAGTTTAATCATTAGGAAGAGGGTAAGTGAGGACTGCAATACATGAGAAAGAGGTGGCAGAGAAGAATCAAACTAGGCTGACTACTGAATTTGGTTAAGATACAGGAACTATAGTAAGAACTTTTTTTATGCATCTGTACAGACAAATACAGACAAGTTGATTAGGTCTTAATTTCATACATGTCCTCCTAGGTCTCTGTCCTGGATTGCACACAGGGCTTGCCTGACTACAGGGCTCAGACTCCTGAATGTTAAATATTGTAGTCTTTTAGGTAGAGTGGTGCACCATATAAAGTGTGTGTGAAAACGTATCTGCTTTAGAAGAGCAGTTCAAACAACCTGATCTAAAGCAGAAAGCTAGATTAGCTGGTAATAACACTGCAGAGAATGATACATCTTAAGTAGTGATCTTCTCCAGGGTGTAGGTGAATGACTTGAGGTTCCTTCTTCCAATTAACATCCAGGGCCAGGAATTCTCTTTTGAGAGCTAGTGCTGTGAGTATACTTTATTTCAAGGAGCTGAATAGCGTTTATCCTTTTACTTTAAAAAGTGGTCATTACAGACTTAAGTATAGATGAATGCATATGAGGCTTGTTCCAGTATTTTGGCACCATGTCAGTGCAATATTCAGCATTAATAAATGCCTGCACTGATTTCGTGACAATAAGATAAAGCTTTTCAGAAATACTAATTTGCCTCTGTGGACTGTAGTGAAGGTAGTACAGTCCCAGCAGTGCATAAAGCATTGAACTTGCATGGTGACTGGACCAGCAGGCACATTAACAGTTAACCAGTTTCTTCCTATGTAGTCAGAGGTAGTACTTAGTAAAGCATACTGTGATGTTAGCTTTATGTTCTCTACATCTCGGAGCCCAGGGATTTGGGAAGAAAATGTGAAGTTTTTCATCAGCTGCTCATTAAACTCAACTGATCTGGAGGATAGGCTCATTTTGCAGGAAATGAGAGATTTTGATCCTTCTCTGTCTGAATGGCGTCAGTCCCCATTTCCTCCCCAGGCATGTGTGTTGGCATCCTCCTCCCATCCCTGGTAAGCTCTGTTGATCCATTTAAGATTCCCCCCCCCCCTTCCTTTCAGTGACCCTTGAATTTTTTGTCTTGCAGTGGTTTAGAGCCAGTGATTAGGGCCCTCTCTCAGCAGATATAGTCTTTGCTTTTGTGTACACTAGCTTCTGAAGATAGACTGTATATGTTGGATCACAGCAGAGATAATTTGTGGAGATACGGAAAGGTCATTTACCTTGCTTTTCAGGGAACTCTGTGCTGCTCCAGATAGACTGCTTCCAATATCTGGGAGGCAATCTTTTATTTAATCTTTTATTTAATTGTAAGTAGTACTGATGTCTCAGTCTCTCCTTTGTTTGTGGCCAGAAAAATGAAGGTCAGCTAAGGTAGTTGTAAATCTTTGTGTGTTCTCAGATACACATTTTGTTGTGCTCTAAAAGTACGTTTTTTTTGAAATTTTGTCCCTTGAAAACACTAGTTGATGAGAACTACTGAGATGAAACCTGTTGTCAGGAAGAATTTGGATATTTAAAGTCCTTTTATTGTGTTTTCCAGAAAATCATTCATCCTTGTATGCCTTTCTGATGACTGGTTTTCAGTAAGAAAAGGCAATAGACTAGAAAACTCCAACAAATATAGATGTCTATCCTGAGCTCTAGCCTGCAACTTGACAAAAGACTAAGTGTCCATGTAGTCATGTTAAGAGATAGAAAAGTATTCCAGAAGTATATATTTTTTTCACTTGGAAACAGGAGGAAAAAAAAAACTAGAAAAAAATACTGACCATGACTTGTGAACCGTGATCTTGACTTGTGGTGCTGTATTGGAGGTTGTTACACCATGTTTGTTCTGTAGAGATGTTTGGAATGTGTGTAGGAAATGATTCTGACTCATCAGTGCCTGCAGATCCTGGTAGATCATCAAAACCATCAGTGCTTCTAGCATTTTTGAAAGGTGGACCTTCTGGTTGGAGGGAGTGATGTACTTCCTGGAAGACATCTTCACTGATCTGCCTCTTGTAAGGGTGAAAGGGGTTTCTGCTGCTCTTGAGAAACCTGTCATAATTTCCTACAGTACTTTCCTCATAACTGTACCTTCTGAATTTTTCAGTACTGAAAGTGGCCTTAAATTTGTTCTTGCCACAGTGATTTCCTTGGCTTGTAGGGTATCTCCCATGAATGTGATCCTGGACTGGAGAAGTGGGGCTGGGGCTGTGAGAAGACTCTGAACTCTTCCTTTCTGTCCTGCCGTCTGAGTCATATGATTGGCAATTATAACTGGGATTATCCTGCAATGAATTATTGGCATTTATTTAGGATTAGGATGAACAAATATTTTTCCAGTCAATTAAAAATATATATTATTGATAAATATTATACAATTACCAGTCCTGGCCACCTTCACATTGACAAGTCCTAAAAGATCTAAAGAGTTTTCTGATGACCTGGTATGCAAAACTGATCAGAAATAAATCACTAAAAGAATTCAGAAGACTGAAATAGTCCTAATTTGTCTAACTATCCAGAAAAAAAAGGATCTCTTAAGCAACTATTAACTAGTTGGTCTGACAGTTTCAGGGAAAAACTGATGTATAAATCAAGTGGTGAAAGCTTAAATGACAGGAATATAAGTCCAAGCTTTGTCAAATATACGTTCAAATCAAATAGGCTTGATCTCATTCTCTGATGGTGTTGAAAGTTGCCAGATAAATCTCTTCCTTTCATTAACAATGCCACACTTATTCAGAGAGACAGGTAAGCTCTAGGCAGACATTTTAACCACCTTCCTGTCTTATCTCTTCCCTTCCTTTGTGCACTTTAGCAGAAACCAAAGAAGCAAACAAACAAACAAAAAAAAAACCGAGTGCCCACCCCAGAAACAACAGTCAAACAAAACCACCCAGCTACTAAAGGACTCTTTAATTTAGTGGAGAAAGGCTTAACAAGAATTAGTGTCTGGGTCCCGAAGCTGAAAGCATTCGGCTTAGAAATTACATGTATTTTCCCTAACATCAATGATGAATAACAGCTTGGATGTTAAGATACATAAGTCAAAAGCAAGTTATTGTATTCAGTACAAGGGGAAATGTAAAGTTCTGTGATATACAAAAAGTCAGGCTAGATTATCAAGCAGTTCCAATGTGAACTTAGAGAAGGTAGGTGAAAAAGGGTCTTACAATATTGTAAGAGAACAGGTAAAGGAATGTAGCTCTTCATGAGGGACCAGATTTCAAAAAGTCTCAAAGGGAAGTTAACATAAACTACTTTCTCTAGAGTGGAGCTTGACAGGACTTTTCATTCATCTACACCAAAGTCTATGTGTAAATAAATGATCATTTTTTCCCTAATTTCTAAACATGTATCTAATTTCCTTTAGGTCAAAGATATTAATTTAGGAACTCTGTTCTATCATGGATACCTGTAAAAAGCAAATCTGACCTTGCTGCATTTTTGGCTTCACAGATGATAACAAGCTTGCTTAGTTTGTAGCTTCTTAATTCCTGTCTTGTTCTCCTCTATAGTCCTAATACATGTGTCTATAATATCTTTTGTTAAATAATAATTTTTAAAAATCCTCTGCTTGCTTATGTAAAGCTGTATGAATGGCAGTGCTGTCAGTTCTCCACCTGAAATTTTCATAATACAAGTACAACATTGGTTATTTTGCTCTTGTTTGACAAAAAAATACCATATCAGGTGGCTTACGTAAACATATCACACTAAGGCAGCAAAAGAACCAAATTCTCAGTTGTACTTTTGTTGGGAAAGGTAAAAAGGTAAACAGAGTGAATATATAGGTACCAAAATGGAGATAATTTTATTAAAAAAAAAATAAAAAAAGCAAGAGATTCTGAACTGCATAAAGGTATCTTCTACTGGCAGGGAGCAGATAACAATGTTCTGATTTTTATCTATTTTTATTTAGAAAGAGGATGAGAATTAACTTTAAATGTAGCATTTTTACTTGATTAGTAGCTAGTTAGGTTGCCTGTTTTGTTTTTAATCACTAGGAATTAAAAAAAAAAATTTTTTGTCTAATTAGTAGGAATCACCTGTGAAGTTTACCATGGAGCTTAACATTATCCCAGAGCAATAAATAGGGTTTCTACACTTCAAAACCAACAGTTTAAATGTTATTTCATTGCCAGTTAAGCATGCTGAGATTTAGTATAGCAGTTACTGAATGTTCTATTTGAGCTTGTGCCTTCAAAGAAAAAGAACAGAACTGACTCATCTTACTCACAATTTGCTGAACAGGGGATATTGAATCCCCCTGTGGCTTCATGAAGTCTTCTTGTTGGTCCCTTTCCAGAGTGTCCGAAGAGGAAAACTTAATATTAGATTGATCTTGGAGTAGTGAAACCATTATCAAATCCACGTCAGATGGAAATCCTGTTATAATGAGATTATATCACAATAAATTTCTTCCAAAATCAAAATTGTGAAAGAAACCATCTTGTTTTCTGCAGATAACTAGACAGTGCTAGATATCCAGCTCAAAAATAACCCATTTGCAGAATTTCTAATACATATGAATTTTATATTTTGCTCTGAGAAGTGTCAAGCAGGTGTAATTATAATGGAGATGTAATAGGTATATGTATTTATTACTAAATTTTAGAAAAATGAATCATTACTTTTCTTCCGTAGTTTCATAAGTTAATGAAAATCTATT
The DNA here is from genome assembly GCF_028389875.1 of Rhea pennata. Lineage (NCBI taxonomy): Eukaryota > Metazoa > Chordata > Aves > Rheiformes > Rheidae > Rhea > Rhea pennata. Next base: position 5,764,497 of record NC_084682.1, read on the forward strand.
GCTTTGGGGTTATACAAATTTAACAATATCACTTCACTGAGACATTGTTATATTTATGCATCTACATTGTTTTCTGCAGGTCTATATAAAGTTAAGGGCGTTTTTACTATTGTCACTTAAAATGATGGTACTATAGGCTTAAATTTTTGCTTTAGCTTTTTGTATTAGTTACAGTACCTTGAATTTTCTGTTTCTATGTTGCATGTTTAACTGTATCTGAGATGTAAATAACTTGTATCGTTCCATACTTTTTAAGTTATATCTCCTCTCAAGTTCCCAATCTTTGCTCCTTGGGCATATGAGACATATCTGATGGTGTTCTTTCATGTTAAAGGGAACAAATTTTATCTGTTAGTGTTTCTTTTTTTTTTTTCTTTTTTTTTTTTTCCCTACCTTGTTTTTTCCAGCCCTCATTCGCTGGGACCTCACAGTAAAACTACAAAGGAACGAGTTGTGTCCCCCTCCTATATCATGTATGTAGTGCTGCACCAAGTGTGTACCTACATGAAGATGTCTTGTATACATAGCTTAGACTTCAGCCGTACAAATTAGAGCGTGAAAAAAAATCTTTATTTGAAGAGTTAATTTGCAAAGTCTTTGCCACATGTTTAAATGGCTGTTAGGTAAATAACTAAGGGGTTTATTAAAGTTGGTTAACAAAGATATATCACTTAAAAATGTGGAAAACTTTTTTTGCCTTTATAGTTCAAAGAGAAATCTGTATTTATGATGAGTAAGACTGCACTGCCTAAGGGGATAAAGCACAATGGGGCTTGGAAATCAAGTATGAGACCTCTAGTATATCACAAAAAAATGATGTTAGCTAAAGTTCACGAATGTTTTAGGCACAGGCTCATCTCCCAGTAGCTTAACTGGAGCCAGATGAGGAGATATACTTCTAACCGATGCTTATCTTAAAAGGAGCAAGTGGGAAAAATTGACAAACTGGAAATATACATGTATGTATATTTTAAAAAATTCATATTGGCTGCCTGTTTCTTAGTGTAATTTTTCCACTTAATGTTAGAGAAAGATGTATCTGACCTTTATTTTATACTGCAGTTTTTCAACCCAGCAAACGAATTTGTGGTCTCAAACATTAGAAATTTCATTAAAAGCTTTGATACACTTACAGTTCTTGCCTAAAGACTTTTGCACTACAAGAGACATTTGATAAGTGGTCATAGATAAAGGAAAAGAAGGAGCTTCATTTCAAGAAAATCAGTTTCATGAGAGTAAGAAAATGATCAAGTCAAGCTCTGAGAACTGTAATGATGTTCAAAGCTATTCCGTTCTCATTATATTTACCATTAGGATAATGAAAAGAAGTGTTATCTAAAGGGTTAATTCAACAGATCAGAAAGGTTTAGGTCTTCTTACTGAAGGCAATCAGACTCCCTCTCTGAAAACAAAGTGAATATGTCTCGGTTATTTAGAGAGTTAATGCAATGTGGACCAGGAGAACCAAATATTATTGTCCCTCCCCCTCAAAGACTTTTGCCAGGTTTTGTCTGTGGCTTTCATTCTGCTGTCTCGTGGAGGCTGGTACGAAAGGAGGAGTCTTATTGCCGTTTTAATTTTATAATTATTCTCCCCTGTACAGTGAGAGTATTTTACTGAATATTAAATGAGAAGCAGCCCTTTACTAAAACAGTATCAAGTTGATGACGTGTGTTCAGTGGTGATTATTTAAAGCCATTGCTGAGAATCCATTTCAGAGGGATATTCCATTTGGGGGAGGGGGGAAGATTCCAGAGCTGTTTTCAATTTTCACCTTAAAATCAGCTGCAACTTGTCACTCTGAAAGCTATTTGTGACTTTACTTTCATGGGTATGTGTCACACCAGGCTGTGAATACATATAAGTAGAAGATGCCAAATTAACGTAGTGCAAAAATCTTTTTTATCTTTAAGTTTTGTTGTTTTTTTCTTTCCTTTTTAAAATGTGCATTAGGAGACTAACTTGTTTTTTTTTTTTTAATAATGTGTAACAAAACCCAAAACTCTGCAGTGTTAACTTAGCTTTTAGAAAAGAAAAATCCAACCACTTGCTGACAAGCCTTCTTTAAGAGGAAAAATGGGGCTAAGTGGAGGCTGTCAATAATTGGGATTACAATAAATCATTTATGATAAAGTCATAAAACTGCTCTTGGGAGCGAGAGAGCTTGAGGAAATTGTAGGTTGCCTAGACATAGGACTTTTTAAAGAAAACAAAGATGCTTTGGTTTGGAAAAAGGTATCTGATTATCCTAAATGTAGCTGGAACCATTTCTCCACAGCCCATGTCGTTTTTACTTTTGTAAATGTTGCATGACAATCCTAGGCTCCTATGATAAGATAAATATCTTTCAAAAAAAGAAAACAGTGAGAAACTGTAACCTCAGCGGAGTATTTGGACAAGGAAGGTAGCAGCAGCTGATCTATTAGCTCTGCATGACTGGAATCTTGTGGCACCAGTCCATAGTTTAAACAATCCTTGTTTTTGTGTTTCTTCTGGACATTGGCAGGCATTCTGCTGGTGATACACTTCACCAGAGCTCGGCACTGCGCCGTCTAAGCAATCAGAGCTGCTCTGAACGCTGTATGTTACTGTAAATGCCCTCTCCATCCCTTGGGGCTGAGATCAGTTTTCATGAGAGGAAGGTGTGTTTGGATGTTCCCCAATTCATAATTCATTTTGCATGCATGCCTTGGGGAGCTTACTGCTCTTTGCTTGACATACTACCTTTTGTGATCTCCCTCTCTCATCTCTGCCCCCTCCCCAAAGCACTAAATCATCTTTTACCTCTCCAAATCACACTAATGTTTTCCAGTGCCGGAAAGAAATAACTATTTGGAATTTTCTTTTTCCTCCCAAGTCTATTGTGTGAAAGGAATCGAAGAAACTATGAGTTTCCAGAATTCTACTTTTGGTTTGTTGTTAAAAATCTTCCTCCCAGTAATGTCAAATTCACAATATTGCAGAAGTGACCAAAATTTTATGACTAAAACTTGCCTTGTAAAAGGGAATTTTTGTAATTATTTACATGGGAAGCTTTTGAGGAGGAAAAAAAAATACTGTTAATGAGAATTAGAACTTTTTGTAGCTTATGATAAATGCAAGCCCCTTTTCCTGCAATTGTTCCTGACAAATTGCCTCTGAAGGTTATGTTATGTTGGTGGTCGTATTTTGCTATGCTTGCTTTGCTGATCTGTAATATTCTTGTCGCTAAGGTTTGCTCTATTTTTAGAAAACATTTCAGGTGCAGACTTTCAAACTACACAGCATTAAACTGTGGTTTGGCCAATTTCCTATTGCTTTCTTGCTTCTCTTTTATAGTGTGTATTGGAACTTGATTATTGGATACTTGAATAGCTTTTATAAAGCTTCTAAGGATTTTATTTTCTTGTCTTCTGACTTTATAGTCTTTGTTTAATTTAGCTGGGCTATTTTTTGCTTTCTTGTTCAAAGGTGCAGTTCTGTCTAATTTTGTCATGGCTAGCTAGTGGTTATAGCCACATTTAGCTACCTCTTGAAATAATTTTTCCGTCTTTAGTGGAAGTATGTGGAAAATGACCTTAATTTGTCAGAATTAGAAAACTTGAAACCTTCAGATACAGGGGAAGGAAGTTTGCAGCTATGAGATCCGTTCTGCATTATATTAGATGGGATGTGTTTGCCAATCTTGCAGTAGTAACCAGTGGGGAGCGAACAGGGTTTGACTACGGCTGCATTACAGCTTATGTGATGTTATGTTTCTCTGTGGGACTTAAGTCCTAAGGGATGGTCATTCCTAGAGGTGATATAAATGATCTAAATGTTGTGACATTGGATGAGTTTACTTGTAGGTAGTTTGTCTTCTGAGCTCCATACAAATGTATAGTCTACTCAAGCAGATCTGGTTGTGGAATAGTTTAATAAAAATATAGATTTGAATCTTAATGTGTAAGCTGACGAATTTAATTTGGTAAATGTAAACAGGGTAAGTTGTCTAGTGGGGTACTTCAGAGTTTAACGGTAATGTCATTTATTATTTTCATTAAATATTTGAGAGAAAGTAAATAAGCCATTGATGATATCCACAGGTAGTAGTAAACTAGAATTGTGTGGGAACAGTGAAGACAACTATTATGGAAGAGAATCAAGTGCTGGAAACATGGTGGCATTATGTCTTTAGCTATTTTATAATGGGAAAAAAACGTCAAATGGGAAGCCTGGATCTAGCAACTCTCTGAGAAATTTAAGTGTGATAAACAGCACAGTGGTCTGTAATGTCATAGGCCGTTAAGAAGTATACTGATATATTTGGTCATCTACAACAAGGTACTGAGTTCACATAACACAAGGGTGCCATTTTTGATGAGATCATGGCTGAGTTTTTTTTTTTTTTTTTTTTTTTTTTTCCCACATTAAGAGCTGTCAGTGAGTAAGGCTGAACAACAAGTGATTACTCTGTGCTGTGTAGAGACATTGTGTAATCCTCACTACATCCCTGTATGCTTTCAACTGTAAGAGTTGTTAAGAGGTGCTTATGCTAGATGCTTCCCTATAGATGAACAGAAAAATTGAATGTTTGTAGCAGGTGTCTAATTTGCAACTATCTATATAACAAACTGTCTAGAAAAATGCCTTTGTTCTAAATCTATTGTACAGAAAAAAACATTTTAAGAGGCACACTTATTTGCATGGCTGATCACAGTAAATTAAAATATATAGGCACTGTTTCTATCACTATGGTTCTCAGTACTGGTTCTCACGCTTGCATTAGAGTTCCAGCTTTTTTCTTTTGTGTATATTTTATCCGGCCCATGTTACTTTTGACACCAGCTGTGGGTAAGGAGGGGCTTGTCTGTCCTACAGCAGGCTGTTTTTGGAATTTACTATATCTGTCATGTTTCTTTCTCTGCCATTGCCTCTTTCCCAGGCTGAAGCTTACTTGGTCATTTCTTATACGGAAGCTGTTCCAGACCTTTGATTATACTTGCAACCCTTCCTTGAACAGCTTCTAGTTCTGCTATCTCCTTCCTGAGATGGGGAGGACCAAAACTGCACATAGTGTTCAAGATGTAGGCACATCATGGTACTTACACAGCAGGTATTCTCCAAATGCATATCAATTCACCCAAAATCAGGAAAAGCAGATCCATATGGTTTCCCCTCAGTGGCATTGCCTATCCTATATATTTTGGGTAGGTATTTAAGTCTTATGTTAAACTATTGATTTACTCAGAAATAGAAAGCATGACAGAAATGTATGCAATATGGCTGAGATAACAATACTATCAGAAATTTTGCATTTCTTGTAAACTGGCTGATGCTGTCATTTGTGAAACCCTTGATACAAGAAAATCCCTCACAGGTGCTGAACAAGTGTAATTAGTTCTCATGGCATCCCTCTCGTTACTCCCAGACTATGGGAGAAAGTGGAGGGGGAATAAGGAAGGTGACTGACATAAACGTGCCCATCAGGTGCACGGTCCTTTGGCAGTGGTTGACCTGTTAGACCCACCCTGAGCCATCAGGCAATTGGAAAGCTTTTCAAGGATCAAACCCAGTATTTCATAGTTAGCTGTTATTACTGCTTTAATAACTTCCTAATGCTGTAACTTCTATTCTTCATCAATCATAACCTTGGCAAAGGTTAAAAATGATTTGTTTTCCTGACTTTTTATCATTTTAACACAGTAGCTTTAAATCTCATTGACATAAATTTAAAAGCAATTATTCCATATTGGTTATTGTGAAAAAAAAAATGTGAGGCTCCAGACAAAGGGACTGTGAAATGTATTTTATATTTTTCTTGAGTTTGCCACTTCTGTCAGAAGAACCTGTGAGTGTCCTGAACCTGCCATATTCTGATTAACTGATTTTGCATGTGTGTATTATTTCCTGTGTAATGTTATTGGAAAAATACTTTTTTTAAAAAGTGCATAAGTCTATTTTAACATATTTTTTTCTAATGAAAAATATGAAATACCCTGGTGAGTAGGAGGGGAATTCATCATGGAGTAGAGATCAAACCTAGAAAATTCTAGCAAGCGTGACATCATGTAGTTTGGACTCAGTTCCCCTCACACCTTTCTTCTCTTTGTATGAACACTAATATATCTTTCCAGCTACACCAATTAATCTAATAATAAATGTTAGCTCTCCCCACCAGCTTTGCAACTCCGGTATTTTCAAAACCCTGTCCTCTGCACACATTCTCCTGTTTTCTGGATGAATGATTGTGCTGTTTCCTGAATGAGCAGTATGAAATTTCAGTGCTTTATATTAGATGTGTAAGCATAAAGTTGGACTCAATTTCCAAGAGTTAAAGTAGTTAATATGACACAAACTGTGCAATTTTTTTCATAAATAGTCAACTTGGTTGGCAGGTCAAACCAGCACAAGAGATAATGGCATAGCATGTTCACAGGCTGATCATAAAAAGACTGCAACTGAGTTCTCTGCAGAGTTTTAGTCTGCAGTTGGTCTAGGAGTGGCGACATATAGATGCAAGAAGTACAATAGAGTTCTCAGTACAATCTTATAATTTATAAAAATGTATAGACAGGAGCAAAGATAAAGCAGCTACAGCCATAAAATTAGATTGAAGATAGAGATACCTCCTTTGCCTCAAAAATCCTTGAACTGCAGATTGCTGGAAGCTAGGAGAATATACTGGGGAATTATCACTGTGTTCTTTCTTCTCCAGGTATGCTTCATAGTCTCTCCATCTGTGCTTCCCTCTTACCTTCTCTCTAGTCCAGTTTCACATCATTTTTTTCCCTTTATAGTCCCTTTCACCTATTATTTTGTATATTTTGTCTCCTTCTAAATATTTATTGATCCATTCTCTTCCCCTTCCTCTTCCTACAATGAAAAGCCGTGTCAATTTATTTACTTCCATCACCATATTAATTCTTTTGATCTCTTACAATGTATCTCTTTCCCCTTTACCATGTGTATTCTAGTTCTGATTTTCAAAGTGATCTGTGGGCTATCCTACAATATGTTCTCTAAGACATCTTTTCTAGTGTTTGTCATTAAATTTTAATTAAAAAGCAAATGCTGGTTTTAAAAAAAAAATCTGAAAGTTGAGATTGGTTAATGGTTCAAAAATTTGAGAACTGCTGAATTGTATCATAAGCAATGTGGGTCGGAAATTGTTGACTACTCTAAACATAACATACAACTCATTGTGACCCTGCTGTTCCTTGCTTCTTACATGTTAGTGTAATGAACATGATTAATAAGACATTCCCATGAATGACCGCTTGATAGCTCAAGGGCTGTATGAAATGTGGGGTGCCCTATTATTCCCCTTTGGGAACACCATGCAGGGTAAATGTGAGGGACACACGGCATTGATCCCTCAGTAGTCTCCTAATTTTCTTTACACTCCTTTTCTCTCTGTGAGTCATGCTCATCTCCCTGTGACTTGAGAGTTCATCTTGGGATCTCATGCCATCTTTCTGCCTTTATGAGAAGGTGTGTATGATGATCCACCCTAATGGTTTCTGTTGCTGGCTGTGGCAGCATGTTTTATGATGGGTGTGGTACATTCCCATTTTCTCTGTTGTGCATGTACAGTATTCACCTTGCAGCCCCACCCGCGGCCACTCCCACCCTCCCACCGGGAATCGCCCACAGTAAGCTCTGTAATTACCTTTATTTGATCTGAGGAATGAATTTGGGAATCTTATTTGCACAGTTGTAAGCTAAGTATGTTAAAAAAAAAAAAGTTTGAATGACTGATTCACTGAGCAGTGATGTGTTAAGTAGGAAAGCAGCAGAAAATGGAGATAGCTAAGTTCAGGGGCTGTTAAACGTGAAGTATTTTTGCAGTTTGTGCTCTGGAAAAGCCTGGTTCCAATACCTGTATACAAAGATTAATTTCAGCTGTTACCACCAGTTTTGAGTTCTTAATGTTGATAGGCAAAGCTGATGCAGTTTTTATGGAAACAGCTATGTTAGTTTTAAACTGAGATAAAATGAACCAGTGCAAACTACAGCTTGTATTCGTTTTTAAATGTGTAGTCTGGGCTATGCAGTCTAGTTTACACTCTCTCAAACTCTCAATGCAGGAAAGAAATTTTATATGGACAGGAGTAATGCAGCACTAGTTCAAGCATTTAGTTTCTGGGGAAACTTTTGAAAAGAAAAAAAAAATCCAAGACTGAAGTTCCTATTTTGGCTTCTTGAGATCAAAGATCTTTGAGCATCTACCAAGCAACTAGTAACTAATCCAGCAAGCTCATAGAAGCACAGCTGATTTGGAGTGATGTATTCTGCTGACACCTATTCCTAGGCATGCATGAAAAATGTTTTGTATAAAGTAGTAAAGATGGGGGAACAGATATTGGAGAATAGTATTTATTTCTTTGAAAGGAACCCCTCTCTCCTGTCATAGCAATACCCTCCCTGTCCACAAAGCTTAAACTTTGTTTTTAATGTATACAGTAGTCAATGCCATCTAGCAAGTTCAAGTACATCGGATGGGTATGTTGGTCCTTTCTCTGGAAAGGAAGCATTGTAGAAATAAGATCTACCAATACATTTCTATTACCATTTTTGCCAGTAGAGACAGAGTTTAAATGTTAGAAGCAGTCAGTGGTGCTTTCATTACAGTATTGAGAATAAAAAAGAGTGGAAAAAGCTGCACTCCCTCTTCCCTCAATATAGCAAAAAAAAAAAAAAAAAAATTTAAACTGATGCCTTTGATAGAGACAAGAAATATGTATTTGCAGTCTCTCACATACCCCTCCTTCTAAAGGACAGTAATTGTGGGCACGTGGATAAATATGGCATATCCTCTAATTGTCAATATCAGTTTTGTTTAAAGGAAGTCATGCCTGAAAAGCACGCTTTTAAGAAGTCAAAGAAACTGGATAAGGGAGATTGGGCTGATAGTTTGCTTAGGTCACCAGAAAATGTTTTTGACCAGAAGCTTCAAAGGGTTTTAAGGGAACTAAATATCCACTGAAGTCCTGAATATTTACCAGCAGGTACAGTCTTTGCATGGATAAATAACTGGTTAAAAGATGGAAAACAGAAGGCAAATTTGAGTGATCTGCTTACATAGGGAAGGAAGTCACTGACAGTGGTTGATCTTTAGGGATCTGTGCTGAAGTTGTGTTGTTTAATGTATTCACAAACAACCTCTAAAAAGAAATGAGCAGCACCATGACAGAAGTTGCTAATGAAAGATGAATTTCGTAAGGTTTTTCTACTCTTTCTCTTGCTTAATATTCAATGATGGAATATTTCACATTATCTATAAACCTAAAGAAATGCACGAAAACATTATTTTCAAGACCAATTCTAACTTTATGATTTAAAAGAAGGGACATTTAGCTGATCATTAAAACTTGGGAATGAGATGTGTAATGATAGTTCCATGAAAACATCAACTTATTGCAAGTAACAGTCACAAAAGCAAGTCAAGTGCTCAGAATTACTAGGGGAAAACAGAATAAACAGAAATATTTGCCACAATATAAACCCATGGCACACTGCCATCTTGAACTCTATGTGCGGGTCTGGTCATCCTCATATCAAAAAGCAGATAGTTGAACTGGAAAGGTTGAGGAAAGGGCTGCAAGTCTGATCAAGGGGCTGGAATAGCTTCCTTATGAGGGAATGGCTTAAGTAGGCTTTAGACTGGAAGAAGGATGACTAGTGATGGTGGAAAAAATGAGATCTATTAAATCACGGATGGCATGGAGAGGGTGAATAGGAATTGAACGCAGTCTTCTTTCAGTTCAACAGTTGCAGCCTGTCAAATGAGCATAGTAGAGAGGAAGTTCAAAACTAGTTAGTTTTTCCACGAAGTGTGTAGATAAACTGTTGTCACCACAGGTGTATATGGATTCAAGAGATGGCTGGACAAGTCCATGGAAAAGAAACCCATTGTGGATTATGAAATATGTGGATACCAGCTCTGACCTAGGAGGTCTGTGAAGTGCAAACTGTGCGCTCTGTTTCTCTGTTCCCAGGCAGCTAGTTTTGTCCACCGCTGGAAACAGGATACTGGGCAAGAAGCAAACAATGTAGTTTAATATCTTCTGCAAAGTTTGGAAAAGAAGATGAGAATAAGTTTTAGGCTGAAGAAATAAGAAGCCATGTGCCTGATAGTTCCCCTCCCCTTCCCCCTAACGTTAAAGTGTTTGTCCATTAACTCCCTACCTTCAAGTTAAAACTGAATTCTGTAATTTAAGGTATCCCCTTTAGAGTTTCCAAAGGACAGACAGATAAACAGAAGAATAAGTGAGGGGCAGTTTGAAAATTAAAGAGCCATAGAGAAAATATGGTCTGATATTTGTTTCACAAAATAAGTAAGGTACAAATATGCTAACCATTTTGGAGGGAATATCTGATGAGAACAACATGAGATACAAGTGTTTTGAAAGTAGAAAGACTAAAAGAAGGGAAGGGAGTGACAAAAGAAAATGCAAGCCTAATAAGGTGAATAAAACAAGAAATTGTACATGGCATTATGTTAAATTTACTGGAAAGGATTTTTTTTTTTTTTTTTAAGAAGTCTTGCAAAATCTCATGTCTTCTGTTAATACAAGTACAAGGAAGTTCATGGGATGAGGTGGTTTTGAAAATGAGGAGAAATTATGAGAGAACAGACATAGTTAAAAATGTCCCCATTTACAGTTGGGAGATATGATACCAGCCTTAAGGGTTTCTAAAAACATGTAAATGTGGTTTATCCTGATAGACTAAATTGTACCAAAGTTCATTCACCCAATTAACCTCCTTTCTGCTTCACTACAAAGCGACCAATAATTGTTCTTTCCCTTTACTCTCACCACTCAATCCTCTGCTACACCCACCTGTTTTCCCAATCCCTAATTTATTCCTAGTGTCTATTTCTGTTTCATACACACTGCTTCCTTATTGTTAAAAACAAAAGTAGCAAACCCAGCATTTCAATTTTAAGTTAATATTTGTTAATTCTTTGTCTTATGGTATTTAAAGTTTTCAGCAAAATTCTTCAGGCTTTGTTAAAACTGTAATTTGTTCATCTAGGATGAACTTTCAGCCTAGTCCATCTCACTTCTGAAAGGCAGAATGCTATTATTATTATTATTATTATTTTGCTTGGCCTTTATCTGACTAAACAGAACAGCAGTACTAAGCAACTAATGGTCCCTATACTGAACAAAAAACACCGAGAATGAAATGCATACCCCTCCATAATATACATTCTTCGGGGCTTAATTCTCAAAATATTCTATCAATAATGTTTCTAAGAAATGGAGTCCATTATAGTAGCCTTTTCCACACTTAAATATTTCAACTTTCTGATATCTAAATATCTAAATCTTTTAGAATATCTAAAACAATAGAGGAGCTCCTTTAGGAGTTCTGTGTTTATTCAAAATGGCATATCTACTTTCCATTGTTTCCTGTAAATTCCAAATTCAATCAGTTTGAGTTCTGTCCATCTGCTGAGTTGTTCTCTTAAGGCTAAACATGTCTACTGTATCAATAACTGAGATAAAAAAATTTTTTTTGTCCCAAATTATGGTTAATTAAAATGTCTTATAGAGTAGTTTTTTAAAAATAAATAAATAAAAATGAAAAGAAATGAAAACTGGAAAGTTTGAAGTTCTTTTTTTTTTTTTTTTTTTTTTTTTTTTTTTTTTTTTTTTTAAGACAAACTCTATGTATATATACTGCACAATGAGTATTCTTCCCCACCTCTCACTTGCAGGTCCAAGGGACTTTAAAAAATAGTTTTCTCTCACCACAAAGCGTATGGTTATAACACCCCTTGAAATAAAAAAGTATTTACACAGAAACTGCAAGCACCAAAAAGCTATATGTACCGAAGCAATTTTGAAAAAAAATGTAGGATATTAAGATGTCTCTGAATAAACTATGTCTGTTTCATTGACTAAGCATCATTTAGGTAAGTATATTGAATTATATGCACACTCAGTGCTGTTATAAAAATATCAAAAAGGATGGCAATCAGAAACAAGAAAGGCTAAAATTAAAATGGCATCTTCCAGAAAATAGCATAGTCTAAAGTCTGAATTTCTCTGCCGGGCTTGATGCTGTCCAATAAATAGTCCTCAGTTCAGTAGAGCGCTTGCGCTTTTATTTCAGTGAGAGTGTGTTCTGTTTTAAAGTTATATGCGTTTCTAAAAGTTACTGGGGTTCGAGACTGAATGCTATATGCTCCTTGCAAGGTCAAGTCTTGCGTTTTTCCCAAAGCTCCTGCTGTATTTGACGTGCCTGTATCACTATGCGGCTTATGAAGCATAAAGATTCTTCCTGAAGGTCACGTTTCCCCTTTAATACAGATTTTGTCTGTTCTCTCCTTACTATGAAAAAGTAACTCCTGTACTGAAATGGAATCTCGTGTTTTTGCCAACAGCTAGAGATGAAGAGATTGAAACTATGTTTGTTTATTCTGTTAAATTTCCATGATACATAAGACATACTTAACTAATCTAAAAGGATTCCACATTAGAGAAAGACGTAGAACTAAATATATTATAAAAATATTATGCTTTCTTCTCCATAAAAAATGCAAATTAAACTTTTTATAGTTGTTTGTTTCCGATGCCTAAAGCATAGCTGATAAAGAATATTTATTTAGAGAATAGAAGTACAGTTTTATATTATTGCTACCTCTGTCCTCAGAATAGCAATTTCAGGAGGAAAATAAAAAAAAATAAAATTAAATAGCAAAGGGTTTTATCTTAGACTTTTCTGTTTATATTCACTTATAAATACTCTCTGATTTAATGTCTTCCAGTTGAACTCAGAATTTTATGTTATAGTATTTATAGGAGTATTTTATAGTTACGAGGTGTAGAATCTGTTTTATAGTCAGGGTAAAGCTTTGTGTTCGGGATTAAAATTTTATTTCCGGCTGCGTGAAATGAATGTGGATACGAAAAGCTCTTGTCAGCTTCAGCTGTGTTTTGCTGGTGAAGGGGCCTGTCACGTACTGAAAGCAACATCATACTTTGCTTTCCTTGTCAACTTATTCTGTAGTGACAGTAGTTTCCTATGGCACATCTCACGCTATGGTCAAAGACCAAATTTCTTCATGACTACGAATCTCTGGAGCAGAGATATAAAATTTCAGAACTGTTGTTCCTAATGAGTAACAAGATTTATTTAGCAGAAATACCATTGGGGAGGTTATAGTGGAGAGAAGAATATTAGTGTTAAGAAAAAAAAGAGAGAGAGAGAACATACATCATTTCTTTTGCCAGGGGAGTCAAGAGTCTACATATGTTACAAAAATTGTATATTTGTTTGAACATTAAATGTCACTAATGAACTCATTGTTCCTCTTACAGAAATCATATCTGGCTTGCCAAAGGAATTCCTCATATGGTTTCTCTTTGTTTTTCCATAAAGTATTCCTTTCTTTCTCTTCTCTCAAGCAAAATACTGTGAATTATTACAGCCCTTATTAGGATTCTTGGTATAGCATACTTTTGAGAAATTCTGTGCTGCTGAAATCGTGAGTATATGAGAATCTCAATTTTTGTTTTGTAAATAACTCTTGTTTTTGCATTGGCCATTGTAAAATAAAGCTGGAAACTTGATTTTTATAGCCTCTAAAAGGAGAAACAAGTATGATAGATCTAGGATACGCTTATTTTTCAGAATCCCATGAACAGAAAGGTTTCATTACACAATAGTGTTAATTTCAAGGAGTTCACTCAAGGTGCAGTCTACCCTTGTTTCAGTATATGCTTATTTTCAGTTTCCACATTTTCATTCTTTGTAAAATACTTCTTTATTATTCTTCTCAAACATTTTCGCTTAGTACTGTCTTTATATATGGGGAAAATCTTGTATCCGCATATATCTGATCTTTTCCTATTTTTGTTCCAGTATCTTTTTAAAAATCATTTTTTTTGGGGGGGGTATAAACTTTCCACCATAAGAAACACCATCACTTTGAGCCATGTTTTGTCCCCTTTGCTGTCCTTTTGAGCCATTCTGACTGCATGTATGCCTAGAAAAGTCTGGCTTATTTTCCCTGTTGAAGACGGTCTCCTGCTGTATTGGTATTTTCATATGGTCAGAGAGGAAAAAAGAGCAGCTGTGACTGAATGATGCTGTTCCCCATATGTCTTTTCCTGTTTAGTTTGTCTGCTGAAAATCATTGGTAGTGAATGCATATTCAGTTAGGCTACAGAGTGTTCTAGCCTAGGATGGACAGAAATTTAGGAAGTCATTGCAAGATTTCTAGTGACTTATAGCCATTGCAGGAAAATTTTGTGAGAATTTTCCTCTGGAGGGCATCTATTTTAAGCTATCTACTGAAATGATACCTACCTATGGACAGTAAATTCTTAAAGACTTAAGTGGTATTATTGCTCAACACGTCAAAAAATTAGACGTGGATTGTCTAAAGCAGGATGCCTTACATTAATGGCTAATCTTGAAAATGTTGGTCTTAGCATGTAATTTTGCAGTGCTTTGGAAGGTTTTTTGTAATGGCTTTAGGCAATAGTATTTCTTGCATGCTATCAAAGCAAAATTTAGATACTGCAGTTAGCTGACTCCAAACCATATGGTAGATCAGGTACTCGCTACACACTATGCATTTCAAAAAAAAAAAAAAAAATCTACTTCTGAGTGGAAAAGTAGGACATATATTAATTAGTGACCTGAGAGCACAATGGAAATCTAGTGGGGCAATGCCAAGTCAGAGTGTGAGAAATCCTGGAATATTAATGATGTTTGCCTCTGATCTCACACTGAAGAATACATCTGTTCTCTCCTCCCAAAAGACAAGGCTTAGACTATTTGATGTCTTCAAGTTCAGTGGACCGAATTAATTTTATTCTAGTGAATTTAGAGAATCAGTTGAAGTAACTACGGAGCTGCAGGTTTTTGTTTTAGAGAATTCATGAGTATGAGCGAGGTATCAGAAGACTGAAAGAGGGTAAATGCAGTGCCTGTTTTGAAAATAGAAAGTTTGAGGGAATTACAGTTAGCTGGTTTAACTTTAATTCCCCTAAAATTACAATAATAATAAACTAATGAAAAAAGGCAGAAGAAAAATTGTCTTACTAGCATAGATTCCCTGTATCCTGGCCTTGCAGAAAGAGGAGAGAGAGTACATAGAATATAACTTGACATTAGTAATGCTTTGACACTGTCTGCCATGACATTTTTGTAATTAAATTAAGGAAATGTATTTTAGGTGAAACTCTGGTAAAGATTATGTAAAGCTTGATGGAAAATAGCATTCAGAGCAGTTATTGACTGTTGTCAGAGTCGAAGTGTATCTTGAGTGGCTTTCTGAAAGAATCTGA
This sequence comes from Rhea pennata, assembly GCF_028389875.1. Classification (NCBI taxonomy): domain Eukaryota; kingdom Metazoa; phylum Chordata; class Aves; order Rheiformes; family Rheidae; genus Rhea; species Rhea pennata. The sequence continues at coordinate 5,779,769 of NC_084682.1, forward strand.
TGCTACCTAGTATTTTCCCGAACAGCTTGGATGATTTGACTAGAGAGGAACACTAGTGAAATTTAGAGAAAGCAGAAAGCTAGAAGAGTTTGCAAATACGTTAGAAGAGAGGATTAATATTCTAAAGGAGGCAGGAAAAAAGCTCTGAAGAAAATAAGATGCAGATCAATAATAACTTAAGCTCAGCAGCTAGGCAGGAATAATAAACCCTGCAGATAGAGAATGAAAACAACTGGCAAAGATTTTGAGGTTTTAATGGTTTACGAGCTGAACCTAAATCAGCCACATCACGCTATAATGAAAAAGGCAGGCAGACTAGCCAGCATAATATGCTTACAGAGATGTATACTGCGAGACTTGTGAAGTTAACTTGTCTTGGTGTTGGTAAAGCATCAACTGAAGATGCATGTCCAGTTTTGGTCACTGTATTTCAAAAGAACGGATGACATTTGATATTCACAGAAGATGGGTGAAGAGGGACAAAAGACTAGAAAACATAGTTCGGGAGGAAAGATTGACAGAATTAAGGTTGTTTAGTCTGGAAGAGAAAAATTATATTGAAGGACATTCCATCTCTTTCTCCCTTCTGTTTTGCTGTTCTTCTCTGGAACTTGGGAGGATAATGCCTAGCTGTTTAATTATTCCAGCTGGGAAAACAGTACATTATTTCCTTCTATGAATTACTTACATTCCTGGGAGAACAGGTTCCTGTCTAATATTTCTGGCATCCTACCATTTGCCCACAGAGGGGAATGTTGCAGGGACCTGTCCTGGCAGGTCTGTTGAACCAGCAGTTACGAGTTTGCAGGGCAGGGATACCTACCCATTCCAGGAGTAAAGTACGGACTAGGTGTGGAAGTTGTAAGCTGACACTAGATGAGCTCCTTTGAGAGGCTCTAACAAACTGGTGAGGCAGCAGTACAGAGGGAAACAAATTGGGTTAAAATGACAGCATGTTGAGCTTCATTATATGACTGATGGAACCTCACCCTAGGATGTTTCATTCATTTCTGAGCACTTCACCAACAGAAAGATAATAATGCTTTGGATTGCAGTAGCCCTGTCTCATCCAAACATCTTCAGATGATTTTACATATGTTAACTAAGCCTCATGAGACACTGAGATTTGTAAGGGCTACGAGGGATCACTTCACTAACCACATGTTCAGCAGCTCCCTTCAATACTAGACTACATTTAACAGGGCACAAGAATGCAGTACTTATTTGAAAATGTTAGGGAATTCAGGTAAACTCCATATATTAACGTTACGCATCATTACTTTTCTTTTTTTGTAACGCAAAAGATAACGTGGTTGTTCTGTGGCCAAGTCCAGAGGTCTTGCATCTTAAATAGAATAAATACGAATATATTCTACCCCATTTGTTCAGAATATTCGGTTCTTTTGATTTGGTTACTATTGATTTAAAGGAAGAATTGTGGCATATAGGCCCCTTGGGAAAAGAGAGTTCTCATGAAGCTAACAGGCACAGTACGCTGGCTTGTAGTGAAAGGTCTGGGCTTTCAGAGCACTGTGGAAGAAACCACTGGTAATGCCATAGATAGGTCCAGAAGACAAGAGAGGAGCAAAAAATGGGCTATGTTGCACAGGACTTAGTTTTTAAAAACTAGGACACTTGCCTATTGAGTGAGGAGTTGTTTAGGGAAGCAGGAGAGCAGCTAGTCAGGATTATGAAGGAATTACTTGAATTTATATTAGAAATATAGCAGAAGGGTTACCTGTTCTTCTAAACTTATTAAGAGTGGCAGTGTCTGTGCTAAACAGAATTGGCCAAGGCTGTTTTAGCTTTTACTGTGAGCAGCATCCTGTCCTTAGCACTGTGTCAGGGCATTGATTCAATAGTGACTCAGACGAAAGAATAGCACCTCGCAGCCTTGCTTCCTAGGGCAGACAATATCGTGGTGATTTATTAGTGGGCTCCTATTGCCGCTTTTCGGACCTCTTTCAAGCTTGCTTCGCTTTTAAGAGTGGCCATGTTACTTGCATATCTTAACTAAATAGAGAATTGTCTTGTAAAGGTGGGCGCAGGTCACACTCACAGACTGTACTTATTTGTACCTCTCACTTAATCTGCATTATCTCCATAATAAATCTCTCTCTATTTGAAGCTAATGATTTTTGAGGTGCAGGAGAGCAGAGAGGTATGTTTGACCCAAATTCTAAAGCTCAGGCTTTCTGACTAACAGTTGAGGTCAGGGCCACAAATAGTAAATCCTAACTGCTCCAAAGTTGCATCCATTTACTTATTTGTGTGGCTTTTAGGCGCTAACCTACCAAATACTGTCTCACTTATGCCACATCCAGAACAACACTTTTCCTTGCTTTCCAATAGACACAGTCAGGAAGAGCCAGCTTCCAAAGTTTCTGCAGGAGTGAGAAATAAGCTGGCAGAGTATTTTGCATCTGTAATTGTTTGGTTTATAAGCATGGCAGAGAAGTACCTGTAAAAATCATACACATTCTTCAGCACTTTAAATTCCTACCTTTTAAAGGCTAAATACATGATTTTTTTTTCCAACTTTATGCCTTTTTAATTTTATTGCATGGATTACCACAGAATTTCCGGCCTCAGATTCAGCTGAAATCTCTCTGGGCTATAATCAGAGACTCCTTTTTTTCTAATGTGATTTTATATATATATATATATATATATATATATATATATATATATATATAGGACATGTTAGTTTCCAGGAATCCCAAACAATTGTATATATTTTTTTTTCTTTCTGCTTTTTTTTTTCCTGTGTCTTTCTCATTATCCCCTTCAAAAACTATTTGAGCAGCAAACTATTCTTCTAAAAAACAGTCTTACTATAAGGAATGGATCAGAAAGACACCAGTTCATGTACAGGTCTCCTCTCTTTCAGCTCTGTGTTTTGCAGTAATGCAAGTGTCTTAATGTATTGATACATTACATCTATCATAGTGGCATACAGGAATTTTCATTAACTCCCCCTACTACTCCACTGACTGCTGTCTTAGCGACTCTCATGAGATTCGAGTTATACCTAGCAACATGGTAATATTATACAAGTATCTGTGTTCATGTACAAGTTAGTATTTTCTCACACTGTACTTCGAGATTTGGGCGGAGTACAGATGCTCAGGTTACTAGGATGTAGTCTCTTATTTCACTTACATTAATACTACTTTTACCCGTGTTCATCTCCTGTCACCTGGGTGTAGGATAAACAATGTGCTTTAGTTGTGTGTTTTCTTGGTTGCATGTGTAGTATGGGGCATCTGTTGACTGAGAGCAAAGTAAACAGTCCTTCACTCCCTAAGAAATACGCACTCCAGAAACTTAAATATTTTGGGGCTTTTATGTTCATAGTTAATTATAAACAAGATATATACATTTTCAGCCTAAAACTCATCCAGTTTAATCTCGTTTGTACCAATATTCAAGTTAGAAACAAGTCATTAGGTTAAATCAGACTGAAACATTTGCAGAATAAATTCTAATTCCCCAAGATTTAATCTGATGTCTGATAAATTTGCAGGAGGGCCAGAAGTGAATGATGGCTGGTTGTTATTGGTAGGGTTGATAATTAGCATGTTTGTAACACAACTTCTTTTTGAAAATCTAACAGTCTAATACTATGAAATACAATGAGCACCCTATATTTCCTATTCACATGAAGAAATAAGGAACAAGTTTCCATTTGCACTACTGAGATTTAGTTATTTTTGCAGTTAAAAGACACACATTCTAACTTCTGCCTGGATTTCACTTTACCTTTACACATAAGAGTAAGCCTGAGAGGCAAAACCAGTATATTTTAAGCAGAGGCTATAGTAAAGGAGAGTTTGATTTCAAAACATATAACTTCCCAAACTTTTCATTCGCTGTTGGAAAGCTTAAGAGTAAAACTATTGTGAACCTGTGAAGCATGAGACTTCCCACTTTTTTCACAGATACTTTTCTTGTTTTGTCTTTTAGTTATTTCTTTCATTTCATTTCAAGTAATGGTAAACACTTCCAGCTTTCTTTGCGACTGTGGAACAGATTAAGCTGGTATACACCCAAGACAAGGAGAACTATATATATATGTATTTTTTTCTTTTTTTTTTTCCTTTGGGAAATCACCTACTGTCCTCATTTCTCCCAGAAAAAGACCAAGGGACCTATGAACTTACCTGGTGTTTTCTTGACTCCTTCTCTTGATACTCTTCACTCACAGGTGATAAATACCTATAGGAGTTGCCGAGGAACAGGTTGTAGGCGCTGACCTTCCCCTTCCCTCAGCCTGAAGATCTTCAAAGTCAGCCTCAGGGACTTCAGATTAAATAGATGAGCCAAGGCAGGAATTCTGCTCCCCCTTCCATTTGGCTTTCACGGCTGAATTCTAAAAAGCTGTATGAAGTTGTCAGGGGTTTCCTCTTACCTTTTTACTGAAGCAAAACGGCGTGCTGCTGCTCCAGGAGAGGATTAGGTCATTCAAACAGCCCGGCAGAGAGAGTGGAGGCTCAGCAGTATAGAGCCTCCAAAGGCTGGAAAGATCTGATCTTACATCAGGTGAGAGAAGGCAGCTGGCTAGGCAAGCCAATAATTATGATATCAGCTCTTGTTCGCCTCAGGCAATCCTGCATGTAATAAGAATACAAATATGACTAAGCTGCAGGTTTTTTTCCTTGTTCTCTTGGTAATTCTTCAGAGAAGTCGGGCAGGTATAGAGCTCTAACTGTCTGGAAAGAGAGCCTTCCCTCTCAACCTTTCTGTTTTTCTTTTGATTTAAAATACCCATCTGTTATTATGTTTTGCAAACCTATTATCCACCTGTGGTTATTAAAAACATGCTTTACTAGCATGGATTTCACCATACTGTCAAAAAGCATTCTGCTGTCAGAAATAGGGGTCGTTCCTACATTTGTTCAGGCTGAACCCTCGTGGCAGAAAGGAGCTATGGCTCCACCGTAGAACGTCAAAACATGTCGTGCCATTTAAATATAAGAGGAACTCCACAAAACAAGTGTACCCAGGTTAATAATGCTCCCCCAAATGGAGTCCTTTAGCACAGTTACAAAAGTGGGACCAGGCTGCAGGAGCATAGGCATTTGTGCGGGCGTGTATGTGTGCGTGTTTATGTGGAGACGTTTGTTTTTTTGTGTGCAGCTATGTAGAGAGGAGTATGAGTGTCAATGCACAGTTGCAGGAATATGTATTTCTTCTGCCATTACCTGGCTTGTGCGTACTCTACAGTCCCCCACACCAACCTAATCACACCTACTGTAATAATACTTACCTACCTCATAGGGTGTTGTGAGGATTAATTAATGTTTGTAAAGTGCTTTGAAGATGAAAAGTGTTGAATGAGTGCTAAATACAATTATCATCATTCCACAAAACAGTAGAAACGTCTTTGCGGCCCCCAGGTTATTGTGTAGGTACACCCATGTTTATCTCCCGTGCTTATGGTAAGATACTGAATAAGGTCTTGAAACTTTGATAAAAACACACATTCTGCTTTGGAGGGAATAACTATGTTCATATTAGGTTCATGCTATTCATGAAGTGTTTTTGTGATTCCTAATGCAGAATACATTGCACAAATTTGGGATAGAAGAGATCTACTATGGCATCCATATGTCATAGCAAGAGGACTTTTGGAAGAGAAGCATCATTTTACCTGGGATGGATTATTTCTTAGCAAGAGTTTGCTGGTCTGATTTTATTAGATCTATCAGGAACTTTTAATATTAGAAAATAAAACTTTGTCATTTTATCTGCAGGATCTTCTAGAAATTGTGGCTGTGGATTATTGGTGGATATGCTCTTTCCTGTCTAGAAGATTTCAAAGATAATACTGGATAATTATTTGTCCTTTCCAAGCGCTTTCACATTTGATGTCCCTCAGGATTACGTCTCTAAAGTTGCTAAGGAAGGTCCTGAGATGGTTTAGGCTACACTCCACTTCTTTACTTAATTGTTTTCAAATTTTGCATTATCCTTAATTCCAATTCTTACTCTGATGCCTGAGATAGACAAACCTGAAATGGTTTTAGGTTAGTAACTTAAGTGGTAACTGCAACAGCCCAGAACTGAAGTAGGTTAATTGTCTGATTACTAATCCAATTTCTTGAGTGCCTTGAAATTCAGACTGCTGCAGCTGTTTAGTTACTGGTACCTAAGTTAGCTAGTTTAACGTTAACTTGCTGGGTATGTTTGCTTGAACTGCATGGCGAGTCGATTGCAATTCACAGATAAGATCCTGAATGAAAGTGAGCCACCGACAGGCAAGCGTTATCTTTTCTTTCCTGGGATAACTACCAGGAGGAATTAGTGGAATGGGAGGAGTCAATATTCGCTGAAGACTTCTCCTGGTTCTTACCGATCTGTACCACAGCCTTACGTTAATAACCGCTTTTGTTCCTGGACTGGAGATAGAGAGCAGCCCATCTAGCAGCACTAATTTGTAGTCTTTTTCCTTTTGATTGGCAAAATAATTTGGTAAAATTTAAAGCCTTTAAGTCTTGTAGAGATATTCCTGTAGGTGCCAGTAAGTTTTTTCACACATCTCTCTCAGAGTGAACTGAAGAGTTTTGTTAAACTAGTTGCAGTTTGGTCTTCAGGAGATGAAGCCATCCACCGCAAGCAAAGAACAGAAGAGATCGAGAGGCTCACATGAGAACGCGCATGAGTTTGTCAGATCCAGACCAGACTATTACAACGAGTTGACTTTAGATCTGTTCTAGGGCAGAGCTTTTACTGGAAGGCTAAAGTGCATACTCAGCATTCTGACAGCTATTTTGAACTGCTAAATTTGCCTCCAAATCTGATCTTTCATTTGCGGGGGGAGGGAGGCGAGAAGTAATTGCAGCCATCAAACTTGCAAAATAAATGTTCAAAATACAAGCCAGTGTAACCAATTAAGTGATCAGACTGAGTCTATAGGTTTGAAGGTATAATGCTGGGAAGTAGAAATGGCTCCTGTTTTTGTCCATGAGGGCTTACCTCAGCTGCTCTTTGACAACTACTAAAACGTCAGTGTTATTTGGTACTTATATGCAGGCAATACAGGATGGTGAACAGAAATGACAGTCTGTATAATTGCCTCAGAATTATGTCTTTGTAAGATGTCCGGAGAAGCTTGAGAGGCTGCTACAGTATTTGTTTCGCTCACTTAGGGAGTAGGCATCCTGCACAATGTTTCCTATAATGCCATATTTTGATATCTCAGACTTGAGAAGATTATTTTGTAGTGTAACTTGGAAGAATAGAATTATCCTCTTACTTAATGCAATTAGATTCTTCTCTCAGATGTTTCTCCTGGACTACCTAGTGCTTTTCAAAGCAGAGCATGGGAAATGAAAGCCTGGGCTCAAAGGATGGCATGACACTTTTTATCTAATTCAGAATGCTTGGTCAACTTTAATGTTCTTAGATTCCATTGTATGAAGAACCATTAGGGACTTCAGTGTAACCCCCTCCTGCTATTTAAAATCGACAAGAATGGTTTTGTTGATCTGGAGATTTGTCAATGAGGAGTTCTACCTATGAATTTGCTGTATTTTATGCCCAACCAGAGTTAAATTCAGTCCTTTCATAAAATATTTAATTTAGTAGTGATATAATTGCTTGTTTTTAATACATTGTTCATATTTTATTATGCAGCGATGGCAGCAGTATTTGTTATCATGAATAACTTTGTAGGCTTACAATTTTTGTATCCTAACATTTGGATGATAAGGTTACAAAATGACTTAAGACGTAATCTAACCAGCTATTCTGCCACCATTAAGTAGGAAAAGTGGCCTAGCATTTCTCCCTTGGGATCACCTGAGGGAAGACACACCTGGGTGTAACTTAACCGTCTGCTGTGCTGCCTTTAAATAGTAGTCAGGGCTTGCTTTTTATCTTCTGAGATATCCTTAGGGAATACACACCTTGGTTTAACCTACATACACTTCAGCCCATTTTCGTCCCTAAGAAATAATTCCAAGTGCATTTATCTGGTGGTTTGAAGTCTCTAGAAAAACAAATCAGTAAACTGAAGTTATCAATTTTAGCATTCAATCTATTTAAGAGTGTAGCATTCTCATTCCCTTCTGTGTTTCCCCTTTGAAAAAAATACATCTTTCTTTTGCTCTCTAGTTATTACAGCTTTGAGAAGCTGTGAGTTCCTATGTTCAGTTGGAAGAAAGAAAGATAAAATTCACTGAGGAGAGGTAGCTCTGAATTATAGCCTCCAAACTGGGCACACCCATAAGATGCTCTTTTGTTGGCATTTGCAGAACTTTCTTTTTATTATTGTTTATCTTAAATTGAAATATAAGGAACCATTATTATATATGAAATATCATTTCCCGACCAGTGATTTAGTGTTGCCTACAAAGCATAGCATCCCTAGCAGTCCAGTAGTCACTGTGAGCTATTACTGTTTTGTTGTTTTAGAAATTAAGATGAGCTCAAGACATGGCATTAGATTTGACTCTGTGCCTTTCTGCTCTAGGTGAAATTCAGGTAGGTGACCCAGACACGTGTTAAAGTCATTGTGTCATCTACCAATACATTGTGTTTTGCTTTTTTGACAAGACTGCTGCTAGTGACAACTTTCAATACGGAAGTGAGATAATTAACTAAGAGATACTGGGCTAGTGTAGTAATCTCGGGTTCTCCTCATAGATTTATTTTTCCTGATGCTTAGTAACTGGATGTGTTTGTTCCTTAGAACAATTCAGTATCCTACGCCAAGTTCAGGACCCTGTATGGTTCCAGGGCAACTGATCTTCCTCCTTTACAGAGGGATGAATGTTCATTGCTCCTTGTAGCTGATATCAGAATCATTTTGAAAAGTCCTGTAACATATTGTATACTTTCCTCTTTTATTACAGCACTAATTTGTGAAGAGTTGGCAGCATTCTGTCAACTTTCCCCGCTTTTTTTTGTTGACATTGCACTTTAAAAAGAACCGTTTGTGACTTTCTTCCCTTTTTTGTTACAAGGTTAACAGAGAGAGAGAAAGCCTTCCTAGCCTGAAGCTGCTGGATAAATGGTAGGTTGGCAGGCCATCTGTGTTTGTTTGGTCTTACGGTTTTTTCATTTTTGACTGCCAGTTTTTTGCTAACATCACAGAGCTGAGCAGAGCAGCAAGGGTACTGGGGGAGTTGTGATGACATGAGAGTAGTAAGGAGAAAGAAAGCTTATCTTGCATGAGTTTCCAGAGCACAGTAATTTAATGAATACATTTTCTGTCAAAGTCATGAATATTAGAGAGTGTGTCAGGAGGCAAATGATTTATTCCTAGAAGCGTTTCATTAAGACACCTGACAGTGGAACTGGGAACTTTGCTACTGATACTGGAGAGAAAAGAGCAGCTGGTTGATCCTCTGTCTGTTCACCTCTGCTCCTCTATCTAAACAGAACTTTCTAAAGGTCAGACCACACGAAATTCAAAGGAGAATGCTGTTGCGTTCTGATTTTAAGGCCCTGAGGGACTGTGGGAGTTTCAAGAGCTACAAGTGAGGCCTTTGAACCGTCTGAGTCTTGCAAACCAACCCTGTCACATTCATGACTTTGAGTATGTTATGCAGGTTTGGCCACTTGGCTTCTAGGGCATAAGCAACGAAATGATCACTCATACATTACTTCATGTTATTTCTTCTAAGACTTGCTGCCTGCTGTTTTTATTTTCTATTTATTTTAAGCTGCCAGGTGGTTTCTCAGGGTGTTGAATAACCCACACCTATTCCGAGCAGCGTGCATCTTTCAGTTCTCAGGCTATTTTCCTGTCTGCTCGTCCTTGCCGACATTCTGTCATGAACGTGCAGCATCCTTTCTGGAGTTGTGACAAACCTTAGAAGCAACATTTGCTTGTAAATGACATGCAATGTTGCTTTTGTGGTACAGACGAAGCATGTAACTAATTTACTGTATTTACATACTCTGCAGCCCAAGATGAAACATTGTATTCTTGCACCAGTATTTTTGAATGGTTGAAGATAATCTGTTTTGAATTATTTTGAAATCTCTCGTGTAGCACTCAAAACACTGGATTATATTCGGAACCTGTTGTACTACTCAGCTCACAGAGCCTCCTACATTCCCTTCCAAAGCTTACAAACTTAATGTACTGTTCCAGTACATTACTGGTCCAGTACTGTTACTGTTCCAGTAATTGGAACATTGCTTTTGTATTCACCTTGCTTAACATATTTTCTGCAGAAGTCTAGGAACGCTGCAGTTAGAGATAAAATACTATTTCTTGTCTATACCACAACCTTTAACCAAGTTTGTAACAAGTTAGTGACATGATTGGTTCTAAACAGGATGATTAATATTTAGCTCACTGAAAGACAGCTAACAGTGCTTTACTCCTGCCAGAGGCTTAGCCTAGCACATGATTATCTTTTTATAACTGGCTTGGCAGAAGTGGTTTTTTTTTTTTTTTTTTTTTAGCCTCTTAACCATGCCTAATAACCAGTACAACTGGTCTGTCTTCTTCCTTTCTTGGAGTGTACTTGGATGCTCCTAACTACAGTGCTCCATAAGCGGCTAGTGCCAATACATGCACACCTTTTTAGTGTTCTCCATTTCCATAAACTTTGGACAGTGGCTGTCCTAAGTTTACCAAAAGGCACTGGCATTATTAGTGTGAGAAATATGGATACAAAAACAGGATTAGTGGAGATGTATTGCAGAAAAAATGTTTTAGGAATACGACTCAAATTTAGTTCTTGCAACGCTAGTTTCTTATGAGTACCTTATGAAAACATAGTTGTACTGCAGTATTTATAGGTAAAGCTGGCAGATGCTTAATATGACCACTCAAAGTTTTTATCTCAAAACTCAATAGCTATTATTGTATTGCCTTTGAAATAGAAAGAAAGAGTGTGAAGAATTTACCTGGGACATTCATAAGAAACAGCATGATTGGATTTTCCTAACCAATTATAATGCGAACACAGCCTGCAATGAATTCTTTGTCCCACTCTAGGACATTGTGTTTGCAGCTGACTTGGGTTTGGGGAAGCAGGTAGCACTTTCAGCAGGGAGGTTATGGAAGTATGCCTGGCTGTCGGTCAGGGTTCTGAGCTGACCCTTGCCAGGGTCCTCTGTGCAAGACTTCAGAGCAATTAGGTCAGTGATCAGAACTGTGTGAGAGAGGTTTCCACCATCCCATCCAAAATCTTTCACGTGTTCCTTGGGCAATCCTTCCTTCATCTTTATCTTTTCACATAATAGTGCAAAACACAAAACCTTGTGCTTCCGCCAACAGTAGTTGAAATCATCCCAGAGGTATTATCTTAGAAACTAGAAAATGATTCAATGAAACAAGGAATGAATCATATAAATACTCAAAGTGTTGCACCTCAGCAATGTCCCTCCCTTCTTAATACAAAGCAAAGAACAAAAGCAGGCTGCTGCCTGGCATCAGCCCCTCCTAGATGACTTACTGGGGCTGTGAAATCATCAGAAACCTCAGAAAGAAGTGCTTATGCAGCGTTTATGACTTGATTTTCTTCTCTTCAGTTGTCTGTGAACATGAAACGCATAGCACTATTTTTCTTTTGAATGCCTGCATATATTCCAGAAGAGGTGTGAAGAAGGACATGGATGGAAGCAACTATTTTCTGTTCACAGATTTCTGAATGGCTTTTATTTTTCAAAACTAGAAAATGAATTTTTAGAGATAAAATATAATGCATGGAAAAAGGAGCATAAATGTTATAAGGTCATGGAAACATGAAACAGCATTTTCATTGCTGATGAACACTCTCTTAAAAAACAAGCAAGGTGAAGTTGTATATCCTGTTCAAATAGAAAGTTATATCAGGAGGTAAAAATATGTACCAATATTGCTTTGGTACATAGAGGAACTTCAGTGAGAAAGAAAGATTGATCTCAGATTCTCAGAATTTTAAGTTAGATGTGTGAGATACCGGATGTTCAGGGAAAACCCGCACGGAAGGTATTTGGTGCGAATTATTGTTTGGAAGAGTGTTGTACAAAGTATGAAAGTAATTAAAAAGCATGAGAAGCGATTGAAACTGAATGTTTCACTCCAAATTCAGCAAAAATTGTTCCTTAAGAACGTATTATGAGCCCATATGGTTCTCTAAATGCTCCAATCTGAAAGGTTTTACAGTAACCAACAAGACCGGTTCACACACACTCTCAACTCGCTGCCAGTCCTTCGTTTTAGTGTTCTTGGTCGGTAAAACGAGAAGCCTCCGCAAGCCCTCAGGATTGCTTTAACGTCTCTTTGCTTTTCTGCCCTTTCCTTTTTGCACAGCGTGCTCCTCGTACGGGTTCTTGTGACATCGGTGGCGAACGTCTGTGAGGAATTGCCTCGGGCCAGTGTGACTTTCAAAGGATAAGACAATTTGTTACCTTGCCAATGAACAGTTTATTACATTTCTAATTATTGTTATTAGTCTGGCAGGTGGTGCCATGCCTGATATTTTTACAACTGCCAAAGATGCAGAGAGTTCTTTCATGACAAAAATTAATCTGAGTAGGATTTAAAGAAAACTAGGCATTCTGCTGCAGTATGTTTGATAATTCCTTGCTGTAACGTGGAGTACGAGGCACCTGGCCATTTGTGAATCTGAAGCTGAAATGAACTGACTCTTGAAAGGCTTTACTTTGAGAACGATTGTAATTAGAGTTTTTAGCAGCCTGTGTTAGATGTGAAGGTATCTCTCTCTCCCTCTCAAGCTCTTTCTTCTAATGCTTATTACTCTACTTGTTGTATGAATTAAAGATTCATCATATTTGTAAACTCAGAGCTCATGTTAATCACCACCTCAGAATACTAAATATTCCCTTTCCAGTGAAGATCTAAGCTCCTAACCGTAAGGACTTTGCATTCTATAGTTTGTAGAGATACCTGCACAGTCAGATTCAAGAAATAAAAATGTCAGAAATATGACGTGTTTCAGTATGGGCTAATGCAGTAACGTACTATCCCCTTCAAGCAGCCCAGTCCAGTTCCACCTGTCACTACGGTGTGTACCTGTACAGAGCAGACGATAAGGCATGTCCTGTTTTTGCTATGTCATATAATGTGTGGCAAAACATATTTCCTTTAAGAGTTTCACATGGCTTATTCTATTCCAGTAAATGGTGAATAACTTGATGTGACACTATTAGCAGAAAGAAGAAATTAATTGAAAAGAAATAAAGCTAGGAAATAAATTTGCTGTTTCCACGGCCAGCAGCGTGTTTGCTCTCATGCAGTCAGTATCTCAAAAGCAGCTATGGCCTGTCACATAGCTACTGTCTTAACAAACATAAAGCCTATTTTTTTCTGTTATTCTTATGATACAGAGAAATAAATTGAAAATTGTTCTTGTAAACAAAACCTGTTTGTTCAGCTTACACATATATCCTTTGCTTCTTCCCTGCTTACCAGGAACATAAGAGAATCACACTCAGGAGAATGAGCCACTTAGTTTTTTTTTTTTTTTTTTTTTTTTTTTTTTTTTTTTTTTTTTTTTTTTACCAACAGTCAATTCAAGTGGATTTTAAAGTTTTATATTCTAGTTCAAGAAACTAAGGAGTCAGGACAGTCTTCTTGTCCATCTCTGTCTCCGTTCGCTACCTTAATGTTTTATGATACGGCTGCATTGTGACAAGGCCATGCATTTCCTTACCACCACATTTTATGTCCTGCAAAGATGGAGCGTAAATTGGCAGCAACAGGAAATTAATTGGTGCCTCCTGTAAGGAAAATAAATTGATACAGTTTTTTAGTACAAAATTAAGTGTTTTTGTCTTTCTGTGACTTGCAGGAACTGCAGCTGTGCTAGAATGGTTTCAGGATTTGGCTGACTTGCGTATGCACCCGTCGGGCTCCAGGTAGGAGCTGCTCTTGCTGGAGCAGGGAGCATGGGCATGTTTTGGAGTCACTCCCTGCAGGGGCTGTTCAGCAGGTACAGTAGGCCAAAAGTGGCACTGATTCAAAATAGTGGCTAGAAAGATATTACATACTTGACTGCACCTGGTGCATAAGGAGCTGAAGATGTCAATCCCCTCCCCTCTCCCCATCAATTGTCTCACGTTTCAGAGATACAGGTGTGTGGTTACGATGTAAACAGACTGAACATTTTTCTTCTAGGCTAGTAAACTACATCTTTTTCTTACAGTATCTCTGCCAAAATATAGAAACATATACTATGAACTCCTGCACTTCCACACACCCGTGTGCACTGAGGAGAAAGACTTTTATTTCTAGAGCTGGGATGGGACACCAAATTTGCCCTTCTGGCAGCTATACTTTTCATTCTTTTCTGAATATATCTCAGGAACTGATCTTTGTTTTTTCTGTATGTCATGCTTTCTATCAACTGTCATTACATCTTAAATTAAGACACAATGTTTGAGCACAAGAGAGGCATTTGTTTTTTCTGTGCCGTTCAGTGCTCAATCTTTCCTTTGCGGCTGTCTAGAAGGCCTGTAGTACTAGCTGTGGCCATTAAGTTTCACCACTAACTAGAGAAAAAAGTGTTCTACCTTCATCCCTAAGCTTGCAAGTTACCTTGACAGTCCAGCCTCTAAAAGTCATCTGAACAAATCCTAATAATGTTACTGTTTTCTGTGGGACCTAGACGATAAAGATGTAACACTAAAGAATTAGAAAAACCATTTCAAATTGAATAGGTCGTATCTTCTGAGGCTGTACTGTTTCTTCAGTGTTAGTTACAGCTCTTGATACCACAACACTGCATGGTTAGGTCTAAGGAGAAAAGAAAAAGCGCAGGTGTGAGGAAGCTTGCATTGTACAACTGTTATCTGCAATGCAGACAAATGATTTATGATTGCATATTTTATGTAGCAGGAATGATATTGCCAGAGGTAAGAATAGAGAGGAAAATTCAAACTTGCTTCAGGTGACAGACATCTTACAAATAAAGAGGATCTTTTTGAATTTTCTGGCAAGTCTCATCAGGATAGTCCTACAGCAAAAAGGGAAATGTGACTTTTCCTTTACAATCACAACAACAAGTCCAGAATAACCACTGCTTGCTGTCTAAGATCATCTTGATAGGCAGCCAGGAAAACTAGTGCCCTCTCAGCTAACTGTATGGAGACTGTATTTCCTTTCTGCTTTTGAATAATCTGCTATTCTGACATTTTGCAATTCCATAGTAATGTGGACATTCATTTTGCTGACAATTCTAACCACTTTTGCTTTATTGAAAGAAACAAGAAGCTCTGTAATCAGCAGAATTAGTGAAATTTGGTGTCCTAAGGCTTTCCATTCCCTTCCAAAGGAGGGAAGGGTCTCATGACTGACCTTTGGAATAGCTATTTGTGGTGACAACCAGTTAGCCGGTATTGTGAAAATTTAAAATTGCTCTGTTTCTCTTAGACTGGAAAGGGATCAAGGGAAATGAGGAAATTCTTGTAATGCTGCTAAGCAAGCAGGAGGATTTAAATACTAATCTGAAGTTGGCATAAAGGTATCACGTTGAAGCACAATAAATTTTTGATGCTCTAGTTAATCATAATTACTGTTGATACTCAAAGTACAGCACCATCTGAAAGTAGTGACTATTAATGTTTTATCAAGATAGATACTGTACATAGACACGCAACATCTGAGCCTTAAAGCATTTGCATCTACTCTGGTCTAAATTATGCATGACAACATAGGTTGAATTCCTGGAAGAACTTTTCTGTTGCTTCTTTAAGTTTGTCTATACGGTTTTTCTTCTGAAACTTTGAATAAACTTGTATTTAACTGAATTTATGAAGATACCTTTCGATTTTGAATATATGCTGTGGTGCACTGCCTCTGAAAAAATGTTACTTTTGTTCCATTACTTTCACCTTAGCTATTTAAGGACGCTTTCAGACGAAGATCAGCACAAGGCAAGGCGCTTGGCCTGGTATGAGGAGCTTTGGACATGCCCTGGTAGACTATTTGCAGCCACTAGATGGCACATGGCAGAAGAAGCTCTGTGGATCCTAAATAGCAACGTGACATTTTCAATCTGTTAGTGTGATTAAAGGGTAAATAATAGGAAATGTATCTTTAAAAGGAGAAAACACACATTAACAGTAGCGATTAAGTTTTATTGAACACTTATGCTGGACACCAGATGATTAGCAAATTCAAAACACTTTGTTTCCATGCTTTGGGACCTTGGTCATTATAAACTCAAATCATAAAGTTCAGTGAATCACATTGTAAATTGTTTTATTGGTTCCACGTTGGAAAAGATTTGAGACTTGTGAAATTTCTTGAAGATTTAAAGTTAGATACTTCCTAGGTCCTTGTAATTCTGTTTTATATTCTTCATTTAGTTACGCATTTCAGTGCAGAGATTTTAAGCTAATTTTCTGCCTCGTAAATGCTAAAACCAGCATATTACCTGTTGAGAGCAAAGAGTTTTGTTCCTGGAACCAGTATGCTGATGGTAGAGTTGGAGCTCTGCACAAAGATGCACGCTTTTATCAGCATACCATAGTTATCTGCGGGAGGAATTTCCTCTGGGGACAAAAGTGGAACTGCTTGCGCAACTTCTGGAGAGAGTTCCATAGCTACGTACACACTTGTGACTATTTGATAAAACAGAGGACCTTCATATGTCTTTACTGTCTACAGGGTCTTGGGCAGCAGTTTTCACTCCTTTCCCTTCTATGTTGTTTTTATAATTCTTAATTACATCTTTGTTGTAAATCTCCACAAATTCACTGAGAATTTTAGTCCTGGCTTGGTTTATATATTTTAGATCTTTCTTCCTTATATCCTCCAGCTATCTCTGTAACCATCATGCTGATTTCTTGTCTTATTGGCTTGTATTTCATTTTCTGAAAAAATCATTTTTCATTTTTTGAGATTTTTTTAATGCCCATTATATGTCAAGGATTCTTTCAAGAAGTTTTTTAATGAAGACTTAGAATTAAAATTGTTAGATCTTAGTATATCTCACGGTTTTCAGTGCTACACAATAAGGCTTCCTTAAATTGATTTTAATGACTTATGAGTTGATTTAAATGACTGTGAGGAAATTTCAGATTTCCTCAGGCCAGCTTCAGGATTAAAAAGACACACTGACTTTTTTCCTGTCTTGGCTTTAAAAGCATCATCTATTCTTTTAAGTCTGTTTGTGATTTCAGTGCTTGATGAAGAGACTCTTGCATCACTTGCCTGCCACTTTACAGGTTCCTGTAGAGATGTTTACGATGAGGAACATTTCTCGAATATAAGCTATTTATGTTCTTGTGTTAGTCCACTTTACGGACTATCAGGTGGACTGATTTTCTGGCGTGGTCATGTGTAGTGGAAATGTATATGTGTGTCAGGATAAATCCTTTGTATTCTTTTGGGGGTACATGTGTGTGCCTGTAGTACTGTGTGTGTGTGTGTGTGTGTGTGTGTGTCTGGGCAGGGCAGGGCAGCCGCAGGACTCCAGGGAAACCGGAGGAGGGGACACGAGTCCCTCCCTCCCTCACTGGCATGTGCTGTGGGAACCCTGTATCTTGTGGTTTGGTAGTGCACTTGCTTTTCAGAGGAAGCAGGCAAGAAGGCAGACATCCCCTTCTTATTAACAAATTCATCACAATCCTTATGTAAACCAGACCTAGCAGCAGCTCCGAAAGGACGAGCTGCTTTGGGAAGCACACCTAACTGCAGCAGGTGCTGAGCTGGCGGTTTCACGGCAGGTTGTGAAATCCGATCGCCCGGTGGGAAATAGAGCCGCTCCCCGAGGGCAATATCTGGAAACGTAATGGGGAGCCACCCTGCAAAGGCGATCTCTGTAATAATGGGGCTTAGAAACACTCTCTGCCTGCTTTGCTTCAAAAATTGTGAACATTTTTAATAGTGTTGCTAGTTTTCTTGCACAAGCACACTATATTTAGCTATACTTCAACTAGTCTTGCCCTCAGATATACCCAAGGCAATAAACTGCCCCGTGTCTACTTGCCACTAGCATCCTTTCAAGTTGGAATCTATTAACGAGTTTTCTGTTCTCTTTATGTCCTGGTATCGTGGTTAGCTCTTCTCCTCTGGCTGCAAATTACTGCCCTGCCTTTCACCTGTCTGCTTCTGGAAGCTGGGGATTTGCATACCCAAATATCTTTTGCTGCAGCCATTTCGTGGTAAGTCTCTAACCTTTATAGACTTACATGTGCTAATGCACACGGGACACACAGCATTGCTGTGTTGGCCCCACGACACTCCGTGCTGCTTGATGTCTGTCTTCTTCAGATTGCCATAAAGATTGCACCTGTGCTCCTGCGTGTACTTGTGCACACCGGAGCCTGTGAATAATATAGAGTAATAGAAAAGACTTCAAAGAGTCGTAACATGGTTTTAAAGTGCTGGAGGTAGAGGATGATGGGAAATGTTATATGAATTCAGCATTCCCTGCTTAGCTAAGCATTAATTTAGGGCATGTAAACTATGTGCAAGTATTTCAAAGAAAACAAAAAGCAAACAAAAGCTCTGCACTCTGCCTTGGTGCTGGAGACAAAGAGCAGAGAAGGGAGAGGTTTGCAGCAGATCTGCTGCTTGGGTTTGTCATTTTGTTAGCCTCTCAGACACAAGGTGCGCAGGGTAGTGAAAATATTTAGACAGACTTGTGTACTATTTGGCAGAGGTAAATGCACAGAGAAAGAAGGTGAGTGGGTTAGCAGTGATCTGAGTAAGTCCTTACAAGAATGAGATCAATTGCTCAGGAATTCTGACACTTTCTAGATCAAATGTACAATGCACTGTGTCTCCTAATTAGGAGAGAAAAAGAACGGAAAGGGATTTTGAAGCATTTGCCTGCTATTTTAGAGTGAAATTGGCTCATTACATCACTTATGTTAAACCAGTGATGGTTAAGTATGATTTTAGTAATGCAACAGACTCAGGCAGGCAACAACAAAACAAATGATTTAACTTGAGGTTCAATGGCACATGTTGTCTAACTGTCCTGTTAGAACCCAACCTTATCTATTGGAATTAAGTTCTTGATTTCCAAAGCGTCTTTAGAAATTCAGATGCTGACAGACATCCAAAAATTCCAATGTCTTTGTCAATTTGATCATTAGGAATCTGTGTGCTGTTGAAAATCAGTTCCTGCAAAATAGGGATTAAATATTTAACTATGACGTGGGCTTTGGAAAAGATAAGTCTTGGTATTGAGAATCCAAGTAATTAAGAGTCCAAGAAAATTACTCTCAATAATAAAGTAATTATTAATTAAATGTTAACAGAAATATTGACTTTGCTAACTTATCTGATTGCTGCAAGTTATTTAAACAAGGACATAGACAAGCAGTTGAAACATAGAAGACAGAAGTAGAAGTAGTGATATTTTAGTAGAAAAAAAACCTCCATGAGACAGGGATTGCATAAAAATCTTTAATTCAATTACACATACTTTAGGACACAAGGATTCGTCCATTCTCAAAGAGTATTACTATTCCTATCATGACCTTGCAGGCTGTAATCTTATACAAATAACAATGGGGCATACATTCTAGGAAGAAAATGTCTTTTACATTCAAAACAGAGTGAACTGTAAATAAATATATTGCAAAGGAATAGAATGGCCTGATACTATTTGATTTGTCTAAAATCATACAATACATGCCTTAATATGAATGCCCATAGAGTATACAACAATCTTATATACATTTTGAACATATACACAGAAGCCTGTATATTCATATAGAGGTAAATATTTGTACTAGTTTTGATGATACAAGCATGAAAACAGGCATACAGAGTCTCTCCTCTCCCTTTTACTTGTGCGCCTCTTTCTTCTTTCTCACTCGTGGCAGATTTTGGGCTTTAGAAGCAGAGCTTGAAAGATGATGGCTTTAGGTAGTACTTGGGGAAAATGTACCACTACTAAATGAAAGGCAAAATCTAAAGATACTTGTAACAGCTGAAAAGCAAAGGGCTACCTCAACTTTCTGCTGGAGTAACAAAATTGCCTACTAAAATGGAATCGTTAGACAATTTTATTGCTGTTATCGACAGAGTGATTTTGCTTGTAGGTGGCATGTCCTTTTCCACAGAACGGCCCATCTCAGCCAGTGCTTGTGTAAATGATAGCCTTGCTCACGTTGCAGTTCTATCATACAGAACTGTTGGTTGCTCTGTCTTTCTACGTTACTGGCATGAACTTGTCCCGTTTGCCCAAGCTGGGAAGGTTTGCAGTTGGAACAATGATGTAGCCCAGGTGTTGATACTTAGATTTATTGTCAGAACTCCTATGATGTTCAGTATAAATCCAGCTCTGGCCTAGAATTAGAAAGAGGGGTCATTAGTTGAGCTGGTTATTTCTTTCCTTCCTGCTGTTTAGAGTTGTTTGTATGGATAGCTTTTCTGTCATGCCTCTTTGGCCTCCGTTCACAACTCCAACAGAAAATCTGCTATACCGAGTCCTATGAGGTGCCTTGAAAAGGCAGTATATTTCTGTGTTCCCCAGTTTGTGCAAGAGTGGAATTTTCCTCCATTTGAATTTAGGAATTTCAGAGCCTATTTATTCTTTTCAGTCACTTTCATTTGACATGAGCTAGAATCAGATGTTTAGTGTTAGTATTCCCCCCCCCTTTTTTTTTAACCTTTAGAAAGTCTGTCTAACTTTAATCAAATTACATTTTGCCTGGTTTTCTTCCCAAACTACAATTTTTATCAAGGGAAACTGAGTTTTCATTGGATAGAACTCTTATGCTGGAAGACCTGAAATTCTTTTCATCAATGTATGGAGGACTTTCTCTTCTGATCTGGCTTTCTTCTGGATCAGTTATAAATTAGATAAACTATCAAGGGACATGGCGGTCTCCTTCCTTTTCCATCTTGAGAAAGAGTGTCAATTAAGACTAGAGAGTTGTACCAGATTTTACTCTAATCTCTGCAGAAGAATTGTACAGAATGGCAGGATGATAGGACTCTCTTAGCCATCCCTATGATCTGCGTTTGGGCTTTGGAACAGCTTTGGAACAGCTTTGGCAGGCCTTTCTTGGATGTTTACTAACAGCTCAGTGGCATCTCCATAAGGCTCTGAGTACATATTAGAGTCAGTGACCCTTTATTAATTCACACGTGTATGTTCTCCTTTTCATTTGGCTTTAGCAGAGTACAATCAATTTTCTAACCAATATTAAAAAAGGGAAGATCAAAAACTAATGATGAAAATTCTGAAAAGAAACATGCTTTTGCTCACCATATCTATAACCTTGAGTTGTCCGTTTGAGAAGACAATAGCGTTAGGAGGAGTAGCCACTGGGAGCATGAACGCCAATGATGCAGAAAGTGTACAGGGCAGCATGACATAGAGTGGATTGAGGCAGATCGCTTGAGCCTGTGGAGGAAGGAGAGCAAAGACGGTGCTGGCTGATAACCCAGAATGCACAGAGATCTCCTGAGGGAAGACTTGTATTTGTCCATGTCAGAAACCCCAGTCTTTCACAAAGGCTGTAGCCGCTCGTGTTTTGGTTCTGTGTTAAAAATTTCTGCAGCAAAAGCAAGAATTGCTTTTCTGGTCAGTGCTTTGTGTTCCTGCCTGTGGAATCTGATCACTGCTGCAGTATAGTTTAATAATAAAGATTGCATTCAACTTAAAAACCAGAAAAGCAAATGCAAAATGTCTTCAAACGGGTTAAGAACAAAATTAAATTATCAGTGGAACTAGGGTAGCCCAAAATCTGAAGATGAACGGATAAGTTTACAAGTTAGTTGGAGTCAGTGGCCTGTGCAAAAAGATTTGCTGTAGCTTATTCAGGTTCTATCTGTAACCAGGATTTCACACTGCAGAAATATGTCTACCCCAGCAACAACAGTCTTCTGTGGAAACGCAAGGTCTGAATTAGGTCATAGGGACTGACTAATGGTATCACTTTTACAGAGACTTCTGGAAGGTTAGTGGTTGGAGTGAAATACAGTAATGGAATGTTGCAGAGAAGCAAATGCTGCTGGTGCTGCTGCCTCTATCCAGAATAAATAGGAAAAAACAAGTACAGCTGGCAGTGACCTAATGGGGATGTTTAGGCCAGAGGGCAATGTCTAATAGGTCAGTGAATTTAATCCCTTTATTTTTCACCAACAATGATTTTAGAAAGTTTGAACTAAACGTATAGTGTATGCAAATATATATGCACATACATACATACATACAAATATATTTATGTTTGTATGCACACACAAACATACAAACACATCTATATACATTTTAAATCTTGTCTCCTAATCAAATACATGAACCAGTGCCTGGCTTTGTTAACTAGTTATTTTGTATAATTGAGCAGATATATACTTGGAGCAGAGTTGCTCCAATTATTTCTTATGAAATATTTTCAAACACTGGAACTTACCATTGAAGCCAGAATGGGGAGAAAGAGGGTGGTGGTGGCTACATTGCTGGTGCACTCAGTGAAAGTGGCAATGAGGAGACACAACAAGAAAGCAGTAGCTGGATGAGGAATGTTCTGCAGAGGATTCAGTTTGCTGCCAATCCATGCGGATAGACCAGATTCCTGTTAGGGAAGAAAAGGAAGTGTCTGTCAGGATAGTAGGCTGGAGAACAAATTCCCATGTCACTGTCCAGTTACATTTCTTTTATCAGTTCCACCCTCTGTTCTTTTAGAAGTTCTTATACAAACTACTTTCTACAAAAACACACATAGAGGCGTTGTTCATAGACACAATAATTCAGTAGGTCAAATAAAAATCAACGTACTTTCCATCCCAGAGCCTTTGACAAAGGAAGATTTTGTATTTACAATACTTTATTGATAGTGAATAGTTATTTCTCTTTTCAGGCCATTAGTTGTACATGGACTTCTTTTAAATCTAAACTAAGATCTTTGAACTCACTTTCAAAAATACCTACATATATCTTAGGATATATTCTAGCTATTAATGTAATTTCATCACAGATGAGTCTGAGATCTTCATCAATTATTTGAAGTTCTTCTTTCCTTCCATCTTTTTCAGAAACTGGAAAATACCAGCATCTTTCCTATGATTCAGGGTTGTAGTTTAGGCATCATTTTTATTCAGGTCTTTCTCTCAAGAGGATATATCGTTACTGTGCCTGACTTGCATCTTCATGCACGATGGCTTAGCTTTCTTATGGTTTTTGTGAACATCATTCTTCTCCAGGTCCCCCTTATTTAATGTTGGGACTACTTCAGCCTGTCTTTTCTAGCACTGAAAAGTGCTGTCTTATAGGAGGGTTGGAATCTATCTTGAAGGGGCTAGTCTAATTCTGTCATACTGCAGGACTGACTAAATTATTCCTGGCAGGTGCTTTTCCACACTGTAGTTAAAAATCTCCAAAGATTTCAAAATCTCCTCAGATGATTTATTCAAGTGCTTAACTATCTTTACAGTTGAAACATTTTCCTAATGCTTAACCTAAATCCCCTTTACTCTAGTGTAAGCCCTTAAGCGCTTGTCCTAGCCACAATGGGAATAGAAAAAAGTACAGTCTTCCTTTTTGACACAGCCTTTTATGCATTTGATGACTTTTTAGAATAAATTAATGTAATTTCTAGAATCTTTCATTTTCCCAACATTTTTTCCAGATCCATAATCATTCTTGTTACTCTCCTTTAAAGTTTATTCATATAGTCCACATACTGTTTAAGAATTATATCCAGAACTTAATATATTAATGTACCTGAGGACTTACTAGTCCTGCGCGAAAGGATTTAATTTTACATGTCTTATGTAAGATGCTTGCTTTTTTCCTCAGTAGTGGTATAAAAATACTGGCTTGAATTAAGTTTATGAGCAGCTTTATAACCTATCCAGTCATTTCCACATCTTGTATTTGTGGTACTAGATTCTTCCTACCTGTTTCCCATATTGAGTTGCATCCTTTTTTTCTGTTTTATAGTAATACTTATACAGGTCCTAGTGATCTTTGAATTCTAAACTACTATTCCCAGGTGCTTGAAACCTTTTCCAATTTGATTATTGTCTACAGATTTAATAAATACATTGTCTATTCCATCATCTAAGTCATTACTGAAACATAATTTGTAGCACTGGACTCCTTGCAGATGCTTGCAGAAGTGTATCAGTACCTCCCTCAATCTGACAGCCTCACGTTCTTATCCACTCCTTAAGGTCTTCTACCTAGCTGTGCATCTGTTTTATAGTAGTTTAATTTAAATCATATTTCCATAAGTAGTTTATGTTTGAAATAGTTTGGAAGCCCATCCTGGGCACATTAACACTTCATTTGCCATATTGACTAAGTTTTGTTGAATAGAATCTGTAATGTGTTGGGGTATTTTCTTAATCATCCACTCTTCCAGAAACAGTTAATTATGCTGCCTTGACTGGTAGTGCACGTTGGTTGTGTAGGCAGCAATGATTTGTTGTTCTAACCACAGCACTCCTCCTAAGGCTGGTGGAGTCTGTTTACTGCCACTGGCTGCAGAAATGCTCGATTGGTGCTACCAGTGTGCCCTCTTCTGCTCTAGAAGAGCACATACGAAAAATAAGATGGAAAGTGTGCAGCAATCAGCGTATCAGGCAAGCACAAGAATGTTACCTCACTGCCTTTGGCTAAGGCAAAGCCACCTCCCAGCAGAAAAACAATATTCCATGGCATTTTCTGATGAACTGTTTTCCATTCCAGGAGAGCTGGAGGTACTGGAATCTTTGGTTTGCTGTCTAAAATCCAACAAGATTTTGTAAGCCGTATTACAGTCTTCATAGAAAAGAGAACTTGTAAGTGAGAAGTGATTTTAATCTAAATATTGGGAAAAACTTTCTGTCAGCAAGATCAACTAGATTACACAATTATCTCCTAAAGGAAATGATGGAAGCCTCAGCAAACAAGATTTTAAAACCTGACTTTCAAAAATAATGAATAATCTGTTATTGCTCCAGGAGGCATAGCAAAGTGAACTAAATATATGAGTGGATTAGAAGTACAGAAACATATCCTCAGAACTGTACCTGTCCTTGTTAAGTCACATATTCTTTCCTGAAGAATCCAGCTTCAGAACCCTTAGTGTACTAATATCTGGAGCACTGCTTGGATATATGCCTTGCCCAGCCTAATGCATGTAGCCATAACTATGCAGGAAGTCCAATTTGAAACCTTGTTTAATATTTGAAATGTCCTTTCTAAGTCTAAAATGTAAGGAAATTTCCTGTGTTCCTGTTCTGACACTTGAGTTTTGATGCCTTCAGTAAACTTACTTGTTTGTTGTTTGTGTCCACCACCGGTATGGGAGAAAGATCTAGGAATCTCGGAAGGGATGAAGAACATCAAAATTGCAATGAAGACGACAACTGTAGCATCAGTGACAAAGCTGTAATAGATCAGTCAGAAAATTAGTCTAATAAGGTTTTAGATGAATAGAGAACTCAACAGGGGAGCACAATAATAAGTGAAAGTTTTGCGTGTAAATTTGGTATGATGTTAGAGAAAGGCTTGTTCACAGACTAGGTAGTAGTAACTATCTGAGAATACAGATGAAATATGATTTGGGAAGTGAGAAGTCATGCTACACTTCATATTTTTAGGATTTTCTGCTTTATTTTTGCTCAAAGTTAGAAGGAAAAGTGGTGATACCTTGTACCATTTTTGTTGAAGAGAGTAGTTGCCCAACCTGGCATGAAACCAGGGTCTCTAGTAAACCACAGCAGTATCAGTAGTATGAAGAGGATTAAAATTATTATCTCAGCAAATTTCATTGAGCCCAACTTCTTGTGCTCGTCCTTGATAACACCGTAAGCCCGTTGTTCCTTAGCTTTTACAGAGGCATTTACAGCACAACCGAAATTCTTCTGAAAACTGGAAAGAAAATGGTCAAGAGATTTCAGAGAAATTTGCCAGATATCTTAAGACTGAAGAATCCAAATTCTGTAACTAAGCCATACATATTTTTTATATGTATACATACACACACACACACACACCTATATATACATATATATGTATGTAAAATCAACAGCCATAGATGTGGATAATAACTGCATTGTACTACATGTTATAGAGATGAGTGAAAAGAAGCTTCCTGGCCCCAAAAGCTCACAATCTAAATATATAAGTTGCACTGTTTGGACACAGATGGGAAATGATGACAACGCTAGTGTGACTGACAGACAGGACAATACGCTCACCAGTGAGTAAACAGTTGCCAAGTTTTTTTTAATTACAGAAAAGGAGAACTTTTAAAGAGGAATCTGAAGAACAAGAAAGTGCTTTTGCAGATTTTTATAGAGCTCTTTCCAGTTAGAGAAAAAGAAGTTGGCAATAACATAAAACTGAGAGTCTAAGTACTAAACAGATAGGTAATGCAAGCTGGTCACATAGGCCAATTAGAGTTGGGAACTGGCACAGTATTAACCTTGTAGGTCTGCAGCAGCTCTCGTCGTAACAGTATTTACTGGCTATATGTAGAAAACAATTAATAGAGTGTTGTCATACCTGCTTTGAAGCACAACAATTTTTTTTGGACACGGCGTAAACACTGCAGAGTAGGTTATATTTAGTTAAAGCTTTTATTTCCACTTAGCAGTAAAGAGGTAGCCTAGAACATATTTAGCTGGGATTTGATCAAGTTCCCTGGAGAAAAAATTGCAGCATTTTAACAGGTACTTAGTATGCAGTTCTGCTACTGTCTGTTGTAGATGAGTGCTTTTATTTTTTAATGCTGCCTGACTTTCTAGCACTGGTTCAGTAATAAAAGCATCAATTATGTTATAATATGCAATGAGTACTTAACAACAGAAGAATCAGCTGTGTTACAGTTTGTAAAGGGTACTTACTTAAAGCCCAAGAACAATATCTGCAGCCAAATCCAGGACAAAAACAGCAACAGGACCGTGGTGGGAAAAGCAAAGGAGAACCAAGAGGCAAAGGTGATCACATTGCCGTTGTCAGGAAAGAGCCTGTAAAAGGTAGGTGGCTGTCAGCATCCAAAGCTCTGCAGTTTCTTCAGCATTTTATTGGTGATTCAGAAAAGAGGAGGTACTATGGAGCCTACTAAGGAAGAGAGGGTAACCTTTCTGCAAAGTTACCAAATTGATATTTTCCTCCTCCGTGTTAGCTAAAAGTCAGTTGTAACAGAAAGGTGCAGCTAGTGAGTATGTAATCCAAAATTCAGCCAGACTTACTCATCAACCTGTCCTTTCAGTACCAGATTTGGAGTCGTCCCAGTCAGAGTTGCAATCCCACCAATAGTGGCTGAGTAACAAATAGAGAGGGACATTCCCTTGCAGAATTTCTTGTGATTCTTCTCCAGAAGTTCTTCACTGTTCTGTTTTTTGTCTTCCTCAACTGTCATAACATGACTGTCACCTAGGCCCGAAGATAGGGAAAAAGTTACAGAAGCTAGACCGGATAGGAAAAGATCTTGTGCCTGTATAATGCAGTACATCAAGACTAGGACACAACAGACTTAAATGTGATGGTCCTAACTCTACTTGTATTAAGGCCGACACTTGTTGGCCGATTCTTTGTTGTTAAGTCCGTTTTCTTTGATTGTCCTGATGTAGAGCAGCTTTTCAGAAAATGGTATTTCTAAAACTAGAAGCACACAAGGCTGAAATGTGTGATAACGTACAAACATCCTGCTGACACTCCTCAGTGAACTAGGGCAATATCTGAATTGTGCTCGGGAGGAGAGAGAGAGAGGGAAAAGAGTTCAGGAAGGTGCAGCAGAGTTGTAGGAGTTGGACTCAAGATAACCTACCGTGTACCGGCAGCTGGCCGAGTGCGCTGTGGTTTAGAGTCAGAAACACTTGAGCAGGCTCAAGGATGGGAAGAGGGAAGGACAGTTGGTAAGAAGATACTTTTGCATGGTTCTGTATCTTTGGGTCAGAACTGTCATTATAATCTTTATCTAACCTTCCAGCATAAAACAGGCCAGAAAATTTCCCTCAGGAATTCCTGATTATCTGATAATTTACACAATAGATTACAGCTGAGCTAATATAAGGATATAGAGAAATATAAAGCCTAATGTAAGGACTTCAGCTAACAGAGAATTTACACATTCTGTTGTTTGATTGATTAGTTATTTGTATTTACAAACTATTTCTAACTTCAGCCAGGTCAGTGGATCTTACTGTGGTTTTGTCTGGTTCATGGAACAGCATCATAAATGCTGTGTTACATGGTCAGAATGCCTTGGGTACATTCCTCTTCTAGAATTTAGAAGCAACTGTAATGACAGTGAGGAAGGCATCAGGTCACCCTCTGTTATCCCAACGAGAAAAACACCCGTAACCCATTCACCTTTTTGCTCTGTCGCTTTGGAGCTGTCTGGTTTCGTTGAGTCTTCCTGCAACTCAAAGGCTTTATTGATGTTTTCAGACACTTCCTCAGCTGAGCTAGACTCTAGTTCTGACTTGTGCAACTGATCCAACACTGCTTGCGCTATTGGCAACATCATGGCAGTAGTGGCAGTGTTGCTGATCCACATTGAAAGGAAGGCAGTCACAATCATGAAACCCATAAGAAGTCTGAAATAAAAAGTTTGGAAAAGCCAGTTCAGAACGCAGAGGTGTAATGCCTTTTTTTAGTAGAAAGCTTTGGTTACAAATGTTAGGCCTGGAAAATGCTTAGCAATTAAGATCTAGGTCTTCCTTTTATCCGTCTGCTTTAAATAACTCAAGCAATGGAAATTTCTTAATGTGGAAGACACGGTCAGATTTAAGCTACGTTTTTCTTTTTGTAATTTTGACCAATTGTGTTTTCACATTCTTATGACTAGGAAAGTAGGAGCTGGCGTTCTAGAGCAAGCAGTTTATTTAGTCAGCATCCTGTTTATTCTACATGCTTCAGAAGAAGACCTACCATCTCAATAATACGTATTAATATATTTTGAAGAGGAATTGTAAATTGTGTTTGATCCCAAGTGGCAATAAGTTTAAACCATAAGGATGATAATCATTTTTAGATGATTTTATCTGACCTCTATCATTTAAGATTCTCTGCTGATTCATATGAAAATCTATCTAATCCTTTTTCAGTATTACTGTTATTTGCCTCAAAATTATTCTCTAGATGTGATGTAGATTTATCCAAAAGGCTTTATCTTGTATGTATTTTTATTCCTTTGCTTTGTAATTTCTTTCATTATTCTCTCTGTTCATGATCTTAGACATGTTAAATAGCCTCTGCATAGCTTAAGCTTCTCATCTGCTAAATACTTGTTGCTTCCAAAACAAGCATCTCCATATTTTCTCTTCTCTTTGCAATCAGTATAATGCTTAGAAAGTTTACATTTTCTAAGGTTGAGGTAGAAACTTTCCTGATTGTTTAAAGCTGTGCTTTCGGCCAAGCTTAATGCCCTTGTCTTTTCAAAATCAACTGTCCTGGTTCCTATTTGTTCACCTAAAGCAATTTGAAACTCAAAAAAGAGGTACTAGGTCTGCAACACATCAAAGGATCCTAATTCTTTAGGTTTGCAGGCACTGTCTAACTCACTTGGACTTTAGAAAAGCAGTTTTAGGATACGATTTGTAGATTCATGTAGGAGACTACAGGCAGCCCATGTCCTTTACCCCACAGCATTTTCCTGGCTGTTACTCACAGGGCTGGTCTGACACCAACGAATAGCAAGACCTGCAAAGCAATGCGCTTATGTAGATTCCAGTTCTCAACAGCAATGGCCACCAGCAGTCCCCCAATAAAAAGCATATTGGTATCCTTCAAATATTCCCTGCAGAGCTGTAACATGGAACAAGGGAAAGAAAACAATGCTAAGAAGAAGCCAGAGGAAGGAAGACCTTGTCCCAAAGGCATTTGCACAAGTAACTATGGATTGCATCTGAACAATGAATCCGCTTTGATTTCAGATTAGCAGCTCCACCCAGAGTTCATTGTGGACACAGGCAAGTTTTCTGTTCCATGGAGAGTACAGACCATTCCCTGTGTAACAATAGTGCAATTTTCTCCTCCGCACCACACGCTGGAGGTCACCCTGGAGATAATTTCAAAATAAAAGAAGCTGACTAATAAATACATAGATAAACAAGGAATGGATAACTTACTGTTGTTGAATCCATGATGTTCATTAGTGGGAACAGCACAACAGGAAAGAAGGCTGTGACAGCCAATGGCAAGACTTCTGTGCACCAAAACACTGACATCAATATGATAACATAAGCACATCGGGCTTCCTGAAAGAAAGAGAGCATGAGCAATCAGAACAAACCAGGCATCTCACTTAGGCTTTGAGAAGGCAACGGCCCACGATTAAGTCCCCTCATCACCTGACGAAGGATTTTGGTAAAAGGCTGTTTGCCACCCTCTTTCTCTCCCTTCTGTCAAACGACAAAGTATTCAGCAGTCTCGTGAGCTTCGAGGAAAAGATAGGGGCTGTACTGCTTTCAAATGATTTATTTTGTGATGGAGCTTTCAGTGAGGAAAGACAAGAAGCTCAGAAACAAATGGATGACTTTGAACCCTTCATGATAAGAGATTGGCAGTTCTCGCATAGACTTCTCGATTTTGCTGATGGAGGTATTTTCTTTCTGATTTATTTCTATCTGTAATGATTAAGTCGCAGAAAGCGTCACTGACCCAGTCAAGGTTTCTCCACCCTTTTCTTTGCAAGTTTCAGGACATTGCCCGGATAAACTTGCACTCTTTTCAACAGCCTAGATTCCTTGTACTGTAAATACTTTTATCTATTTTTCATCAGATTTTTAGACGCGCTGACAAACTGTCTGGTCACAGGTCAGTTTCAGCTTCATTCACCTCGAGTTGCTTCTTCAAGCAAAGTACGGTCCCATATTTCATGTGCCTCTTTTTATTTTTTTAGAAAACATTGATTTACTTCTGCTTTAGAGAGCAGCTTCAAATTTTGTATAAAGATATTTAACTCAGTACCATGACTAGAAGGATTCCTTCACATGGCTGGGCTGCTAAAGAAAGGAAGAAAAAGTAATATAACAGAGTACAACGTCTCCTTCGTTCTGAGACTAGCACAATAACGTGAGCCAGCACTGGCCAGAGCAAGGGATTCACAGGAAAGAGGTGACTGTGTGCTCTTGGATCAAAGATGCCCCCTAAAATACACTGGACAGTACAAATGAAAGTGTACTGATTCTTCTTGAGGAAGCAATGAAGAAAAAGAGATAGAAAATGTAATATTTAGATTACAGAGGATTAAACCAAGGAGCCAAAATAGCAGCTGGCAGGATCAAACTTGCGATGCTTTAGAGCGTACTCAGAACTTCTGAATATGGCATGGAAGTTACAGAGCTGGTGGAGGGAAAGGATCAGCAGGGGAGCTGAGTGACCCGGAGGAAAGAAGATAGAGATGGTAAATTACCAGAGCAGTGTTGTACGAGAAGTAAAGCTAAAAGAGATTTCTGAAGAGAGAAAAAGATGCATTTTTGAGCCTGATTTTTAATAGAAGTAATAGAAACCTTAATTAAATAGCCCATTGAGAAGTGAAAATAATTTCCTCTTTTGGTGATCCATTTCTTCCTATTCTTTGTTATCAAGAGAAACCAATGGTTTCTTCCTGAGAGACCCTGGCAGGGCTTTGGGACAAATACTGCCTGCCCAGGGCTATTCCCTTCCGGCCTGCTGTGAGCAGGCTTACGGCAAAAGCTGGGATAAGACTTTTCGCCAAGTCTTTGGTCCTGTAAGTTAGTTTCTCATTCATTTTTAGATGAAATCTTTAGCGTTATCTGCCCCTGTTTATTCTAGTCTCCAACATTACGTCGTTATAGGACAGGTTAACTGCTCAGCAGAACAGACAGGTAACATTTCTACCTGTAAGTTATCCGCTTATAACCTTGCATGCTGAAGTACAAGCTCTTCCTGCTAGCAGTACCACTCTCTACAATTCTAACACCAGAAAGCTGCTTACAGATTCCACGGGAAAAACAGTATCCAGGACCTTTTAAATCTTTCCACTGTAGCTGACAGCATAGAAAGCAGAGAGAGTCATTTTCAAGCAGGAACTGAAACAAGACGGCCAAATTATTCCAGGGGCAATTCCAAAGACCTGTTACGCAGTAGCAGTGACTCAAGCAAGTAGGTTTGAACTTGGTGGCCTCAGGAAAAAAAAAAACAAAACAAAACATCTTGTTCTGTTTCTGGCTACTTTAGAACTCTTCTGATTCTGCTCTCTTTTAACTTCAGTAAGTTAACTTCTTTTGCCTATGAGAAGTTAACTAGCAAAAAATTACTTTTTTGTTTTTCTTTTCAGTAAGCTTTTAAGTGATAGTTTAAACTATTTTATTTGCATAACGATGGAATTGGAGGACATGCCTCATCTGTTACCACATTTCACCTCAAGCCAGTGCCGCTCTGCCCTTCTTGCTTGCAGTTCTCTGGTCATAGCTCAAAAGACTCTGAAAATACTCAGATAAAGAGTTGTGGGAAAGAAGGGGCTTTGGGGCAGGCTGCACAAAAAGATAAGGAACGAGCTAGTGAATTCAAGAATGAACCTTGGGGAAGGAGACAAGAAACTAGGAGTTAGCAGGGATCAGGAGGCAGGCAGGCAAAGAAACCAGAGGAAAGAGCTAGGACTTGATATCCAAATAGCAGTGACAGGAGAGGGAGATTGAGACTGGCTACTTAGTGGTAGTGGGACTGGAATAAGAAACCTGAAGAGCAGAGACTAGAGCTGTCTGCATGAAGAGATTGGGCACGGGAGAAAATGAACCAGAGTGAAGAAGAGTGAAGTACAGGCACTCTGCCTACTCTCGGTCCTATATTTGAATGACCAGTGTCATAGTAGTACCTGCTCCCCCTACTCCAAGTTTTTATACTTCAAGCAATTCTAAGCAAAGCATCTTCAAAAACTTGACATTTTAAATTTTAAATCATTGTTTAGAAAGGTTATTAGAGAAATATGCTAAAGAAGAGTGAAATACATCCTCCTTCTTCCTTATTTTTCAGGATGGCTTGTGCATTTGACCTAGAAAAATGTCTCTCAGCAATAGTGACAAAAGATTAGAAGAGGGCATGAGTTGGATATTTTTCAGAAATCAGAAGCAGGGTTAAAAATGAGCCCAACACTGTAACTTAGATGCACAAGTATGACCTTCAGCATGTCAAATACTTTGCTAAATCATTTAGATGTGAAACAAAAGTTACAAAATCATATATATCATTGCGCATGCTTCTGAAATATGCAGTCACAGATATATCTGTTTATCCTTCTAGGTCCTATTGCTTATATACCTTCCTACCACCAGTAGTCAAAGAGAGTCTATTCAGAGAAAAGGCTGTTCAAGCAACAAATGATGGAACTGCGTCTGAGAAGGAACTGATGTGTTCTCTTCAGTTCTGCCACTTAAAAGGAGCAACTCTAAGAAAAGATTTAGCTCTCAAGTCCAATGTTAAGTGTTCTTACCTGAGTAGGAACAGCCAGAGGCAGAGGAAGAAGCAAAATAGGTGTTAGGATAGCAATCAGGTAGCTCCTGTAGGCTAGAATCACTTGCCACACGCCAGCCATGGTGCTGGAGCTAGCCCAGTGCTGAAAGGCTCTGAAGTCTGGTTTTAGAGACTATATAAACACTCCGAGATATTAAACATTGACCTCTGGAAGTTGGGTGTTGTTTTTGGAGCTGTAATCAGAGAAAGAAAGAAGAGAACAAAGAAGGGAGGGGACAGCGAAAGAGTGACAGACCAGGAACTTTCTTAAGACAGTCTTCTGATGCCTGCTAAATCCAGGAAAGAATTAACTCCTTGTTGTCTGCGCAGTTTTATTAAACACGGATAGGCAACCATAACTATCCTGCAATCAAAACCTGTGTTCAAGCTTTTATTGTTAGTAATCTTACTTTGAATATAGTTATTCATCCCGTAGAAAAAGAAACTGCTTCTTCTATGATCAGTTCGTTTTAAAAATGCATAGAATTTTAAAAAACACATCCACATATATATATATCAGTCAACTATGAGGATGAAGAACATCTACAAATGATTTTCGTAGGAGCCACTGGCAAATTCTTTTGGCAGCAAAATCCACTAGGTGGCTCTGCCTCCGAATGCTCCATCCAATTCCCTTTCGGAAAGGGGCTTGCAGTCCTCACCATCTGAGAGAAGGGGCACCCATGTCCTTGCAGGCCGAAGACTACCCTTACAATAGTTCTCTTCTACTCTGTTTTGAGAGAAATAGGGGAAATGTTAAGGTCTGATCAGAAATGAGTTCCTCCCACATGACAGCTGTGTATGTTGCAAGAAGGATTTAGGGCCAAAGAGAGAAACCAGTAACTCTCTCTACCTTATATCCTACTATATGCGGGCTGACTGGGGAAGACTTAGCTACATTGCAGCAATCTGCAGTCTTTTTTTTTTCACCTTTCTGATCTGACAGGTTTTTGAGCATGGCTTTGGTGGGTTTTAGGGTCTTAAAGACAAAAAGAGAGGTTTTGGGGAAATGACCGGTAACTGCTGTCTCAGTTCCAACAGGCTTCCAAGATGCAAGCAGCGAATTACCCGCATCTGCAAACAAGCAGGAAAGGAACTGAAGTTCTGCTTTGCTGAACTGCGTTGCTGCGTTTCACATGTGTTCTACAAAATGAGTGAACCGTGCTTGAGCAGACATCAGTAAGTAACCTGTCAGAGCTATGAGACTATGTCTGAGAACTTGCTAGAGGTACTCTGTAACAGATTCTTTCTCCAGAGTTTTAATTACTCAAAATTGCTGTTTGCAATGTAAAAACAATCATTTCACTTAAGCTAAGGGAATTTTATTCCTTAACCTCGGTGAGAGATGCTGGAAGAGTGAGTGCACTGGATATGGGAAGGGAGGTTTGAGAACAACAGAAACTTGACCTAACTTGACCACTGTTCTTTAGAAGCAACGCGTCCATAGTGCTTCTTTGTTTCCACTGCTGTTTTGGGTCCTGTTACTCAGAGCTGCTAAAAATGAGCCTTGTAAGCCTGCTGCTGCAAAATGAATGGTTTATGTTTTCAGTGGGATTTGTTTATAGCTTCACCTGTCTCCCATTAACACTCCCTCAGTGGTGTTAATGGAGTGGGGCCGATTTACGTTAGTTGGGAACTGCTCCATTTTATACAAACCGATTAATCGACTGCTCTGAAGTATGTTCTTTGAACTAAAAGAACGACTTGGGTTCTGTCCGCAGAACCGCTATCTGAGGCCGATGAAACCTTCGTGTATGTTAAGGCTGGGCAGTTGCTGCGCCCGCGCCCCGTGCCCGCGCCACGCGCGGCGGGGACGAGCCGCCCCCTCGCGCGGCGCCGGGCAGGGCGGCGAGCGGCGCGGAGCTCCCGGCCGCGCCGCCCGGGCTCTCGCAGACGCCGGTCGCGCTCAGGCGCCTCCTCGGCTGTGGGTCCGTGCCGGGGCGCGGGGGGAGCCCCGCTCCGGGCTCGCGGGGGCGGAGCGGGGCTCCCGGGCGGAGCCGGCCGCTCCCGCCCCGCTCCCGCCCCGCCGCCGCCGCCGCCATGGCCGCCCCGCCGCAGCCCCCGGCCCAGGCCCCGGCCGCGGCCCCGGCCGCCTCCCGCCGCCGCCTGCCCGCCGTCGAGCCGCTCCTCTTCCTGGCCACCGGGGCGCTCGGCCTCCAAGGCCCGCTCGTCACCCAGTACCTCTGGGACCGGCTCGGCGCCGACCTCGGCTACAGCGGCCTCAACGCGAGCGGCGCCGCCGGCTGCGGGAACGGCAGCGGCGGGAACGGCACCGCCGGCGCCCCGCGGCAGGTGGGCACCGTGCGGGGAGCGGGGGCCCCGGCGCGCCGGCGAGGGCGACGTGCCGCTGCCTTCCCCAGCGGTTCTTCGGGCTCCCGGGCAGGCAGGTCAGCCCGCCTTAGCAGCGGCTCGCTCAGCGCCTCACTTGTGTGTGTGTTTTTCTTTTAGGAAGTGGAGGCCTTAGTCTCCCACTGGAACCTTTACATCGATCTGGGAGGCTTCTTCGTTGGTCTCTTCTCCGTGACTCTCTTTGGGCCATGGAGCGACAGCGTGGGTCGCCGTCCAGTGCTTGTCCTGCCTGCAGTAGGTATGGCCTTGCAAGCGGCCATCTATCTGCTCGTCATGTATCTACGGTTGCACGTCGCCTACTTTCTTCTGGGACGCATTTTGTGCGGCCTCACGGGGGACTACAACCTGATCCTGGCTAGCTGCTTCGCCTACGTGGCCGACACCAGCGACAGTCGGGCACGCACGTTTCGCGTAGCCATTCTCGAGGCCTGCCTTGGCGTAGCAGGCATGTTAGCCAGCGTTGGTGGCGGCCAGTGGCGCAAAGCGCAGGGGTACATCAACCCCTTTTGGCTAGTGTTTGCTGCCAGTCTTGCTGCTGCTCTCTATGCTGTTTTCTGTCTTCAGGAATCGGTGAAGCAGCGGAAACCAGCCAAGCTGTTCACGCTCAGTCATTATATGGCTGTGTACAGGCTGTACGCATCTCCGGAACGCCAGAGCTCCAGGCAGAAGCTTGCGCTCTACTCCTTGGCTTTCTTTCTTATTGTCACTGTACACTTCGGAACCAGGGGCCTCTATGTTTTGTATGAGCTTGGCTCCCCGCTCTGCTGGGCCTCTGATCTCATTGGATACGGTTCAGCCGCTAGTTACCTGGCTTACCTGAGCAGCCTGGCAGGGCTGCGGGCACTGCAGCTGTGCCTTGAAGACACCTGGGTGGCAGAGATAGGACTGATCTCCAATATTTCTGGATTGGTTCTGATTTCTCTTGCTGCTACAACACCACTGATGTTTACAGGTGATGCCGAATTCTTATATCCGTATGTCTCAGGGTCTTAGCTTAGAGATGTCAGAATATGCAAGAAAACATGCATGCTCTTGGGGAAAAACAATTAGGTGGAGGAAAGTTCTGCCTCTGTTTCCATCCATGTACCCACAAAACTACGATATGACTTACCAACAGCAAAGTTGTCCAAACTGAATTTGAAACTGCAACCATATAGATCCAGCAATGTTAGGTTTTCAAAAAAACATACAGATAAGGTGTAGTTCTGCATGCAGAGGCTAAAGAACCATGGTGAAAAGCAGGGGGGGTGAATTGGGACTAAAAGGTAGCCGACAGAAGCAGTCTGGAGCTATGCATTTATGGAATTGACTTTGGAGGCTTTGTTTGAGTTTTAAGTTAATAGAGCTTCAGCTGAGCTTTCCCTAATGCATCATATCTTACAGGTTATGGGATTCTGTTCCTTTCCATGGCAGCCACTCCAGTCATCAGAGCCAAACTCTCCAAGCTGGTGAATGAGACAGAACAGGGTAAGGAATTAGCCAGTATATTTAAGCCAGGTCACAGGCTTAAACAGTGACAGAAACACTGTCCTCTTGGAGTGTTGAAACCAAACTGCTTTGAGAGGTCAAGACTTCTCTAGCTCTTTCAAACTCCTTTTATGCCTATACCACTCTCAGGCCCTGGGTGACACTTTAATTTGTCAGAATAATTGTCAGTATTCACTATTGTAGGTTTGCTGCATTTTCAAGATGAGGGCAAGAAAAGAAAGCAAGATGAAAAGTATTGCATTCAGGCTCAGTAATGGGTCATCCCCTGGCCTGTTGGTTTCCAAAACCTTCATGAGGAGCAAGAGTTAAAATGGATTATATTCCATGCAGAAAACAGTGTTTTCCTTCAGCATGACTCTCCTCTGTAGATCAGTAACAGTGGATAGAAACTCAGTGTTGTTAGAGAGTTGTATCATTGACCATGGTAAAAGATTATGGATAACTCCCAGTAATTTGTTTGAGGAGCTTGCCTGTGCTGTAAAGTCTGCCTCAGAATACCTCTGAGGCAGAGAGAGGGAAGGAGGGATTTGAGATGGTAAGGATCCAGAAGCGACTTTGCAAAATTGTTTCTTGTGTTAGAGTGAGGGTGGCTTACACTTGATACCTGGTTTATGATGCTAACCCTGCAAAAGGTAGTCTCCTGCTGTACTTGATGTTTAACAAGCAGTAAGATGTGCTTGGCAATAAACAGGTATAGATAGCCTCTTCTACAGCGTTTACAATCCAGCTGATACATAATGTCCCTGGACAGCCCTGGTGGTACGAAATCGGGAGGTCAGTGAGGTTGTCTGGCCTGCAGAGAAGCTGAGCGTGGCATCTTTGGCCTGCTTGGCCAGGCGCAGTGTGCCTGCTCTCTGCTCACAGCTCTTGCCTCACCACACCTGGCAGTGAAGACACCATTTTCCCGATCAGAAGTGCAAGCACTTCAGAAAGATTCGCAGAACCCCACTGAAGGAGGTAGGGTGCTAAAGACAGTTCGGCTGATGGTTCCCAGGCTGCGCTGTCTTATCGTTAACCTCTTTCATGTCTTCTGCAGGTGCTCTCTTTGCTTCTGTTGCCTGTGTGGAAGGACTGTGTTCGCTTGTGGCTGCAGGAGTGTTCAACTCTCTCTATCCTGCCAGCCTGCACTTCATGAGGGGATTCCCCTTTCTCTTTGGGGCTCTGATTCTTCTTATTCCAGCAGCTGTTATTGGGTAATTTGCTTCTTTCTTCTAAACTCTGCTAGAGGACCTCTGAACTGTAATACAATAACTGCTATTTATTCTTCACGGGACAGGAGTTCACAATAGATTTTTAGGGTGTGTTTTCGACTGTGCTTATGGGAGGGAGTGTAGTGCCCTGCTAAGTGGAGTTGCAAGTCTGTTTCCTTTAGCATCAGAGTTGTAGGGATAAACCTACAACACAAGTAATATAACTACTACATTGACAGTGTTTCAAAATCTCACTCCACCCCTAGAGCTGAGTCCAGATTCTGGAGCTGAATGTGCGTACTGCCCAGAAAACTCTGCGTAGAAAGCAGCATCTCAGAGGGATGATGTTAAAAAGTTGCATGCTGAGAGTAGTGTGAATCTGAGACTGCTGTCACCGTGGTGCCCTGGGAGTGACACAAAAGTACTTTTGGTATGGAAGAGATGGAATTATCTTAGCATAAATCTCTCTTTCTGTAGTTACCTTACTAAAAAGCAGAAGTAGTGCCATGACAGAAATTGAAATCCCTGGTTAGTTCTGGGAGAGGGGATGTGTTGAGATTGTGGTAGAAGTGCAACAACTCCTGGCAGGGTCATTTCTTTTCTGTTACTGTGAAACTAAAACTCATTTTGTGCAGAGAAGTTCCAGTGTGCCTTCTTAGGCTCTAACTCTGCTCTTTCCTTCTTAGGTGGATAGAAGTCTGGGACTCAAAGCTTGAATACAGACACTTCTCACGTGCTTCGCTGTCACTTGCAGACAGCTGAACAGCGACATAGCAACAATGAACTGCCTGGCTCAGCAGCATCCGTCTCAGGACTGCTGTGTTCTTCCCTTGGAGAACAGATCAGTGCGAGGGACATCTTGGTTGTCCGTGCTAATTTTTAAATGCCAAGTAGTTGGAAATCATGGCTTTCCAGTAGGAACTTGGTTTGCAGGTGCGAGTGCCTCCTCACTGTTCTGTTGATTCGTCTGTCAGAGAACACCCAAGAGACTCAAAAGCTAATCAAGAATAAAAACTATTGTTGGCCATTTGCAAGGCCAATTATTGATTTCCTTTCTTTTTTTCTTTCTTTTTTGGAGGTTTTTGTGCCATGCTTTTAGTGATGGGAGAGGATGGAATTCTCACTTAATTGCCAAGTGTGTTCCCCTCTGAATACTGAAGTGTGTAGCAGATCAGCTGTTGGTGTGGGCGAGACTTGTAGAGCAGAACTGAAGCAGACAGGTAGCCCAGTGCTGTGCTGCCAAGGAAAAAGATCTGTGTCCCGAATCAGTGTGTTGTGAATAAAAGAATTGCACAAATGTCGTAGACCATGCTGGGCTCCTGCAAAAATCCTTATGATAAGCAGTAGTTTTTCCACAGGAGTGCTATTGTTGCCACTATTTAGTAAACTGGTTTTAATTTCACAGGTAAGAGGCATCCGCTATGACATCCAAAGTGTGTAGTTGCAAGTGCCAATTGCGCATCCTCTTTTTCCATGTGCAGCTCAGCCCAGGATTTCAAAGGTACTTGTGAGAAGAGCTCAGGTCAGAATACTAAGATACAACCTGGTACCTTAACTGACAGTGGCTAAAACTGACAAAGTTAAGGATAAATGACAAAATTGGGCCCCCTTACTTACAGGCCCGTGTTTGAGACATGTACGGTACGAGGCCTGTGAAGCCTCTGCTGTGTTTATGGCAGAGGTAGCAGCAGTCCTTTCCTACTTGTAGGCTGTGCTGTTGGGATGAGCTAGTGCGGGGGCAGGACTGGTATCTTTAGAGGTGAAATTTTACATCGTAGAAGGCATGATTTTGTGTCTGTAACCTCTTTTGGGCTGGCCTTCTCAGGATAGGTTGATGCCAAGTAGTTATTTGCCTAAATCCCAATGTTCCTACTATTGCTAATTCTTCTTTTAAAAGCATTAAGCGTTGCCTCAATTGTATTTTCTTCAAACTGTAATAACCCAGCAGTTCTGATGATAAGCATTGTACACAGCATTCAGAGATGAGGCAATAATGTCCTTACTGTGAAATTGCTTAGCAGATATGTTACTTCCAGAATTAATAAAATCTCCATTTTCTTTTATGGCTCATAAAAAAAATAGCTTTTGTGTTACAGCTATTTATGATTTGTTCTTGCCTCATTCAGTACTTATCTCTCCATTGTTTTAATGCTTTACTCTTCAATTAAGGCTTTGCAGTAAAGAAGCAACAGCAGGAAGTTATCTGCTCTGTGAGGAATTAGTATGCCAGGGCCCCGAGTCAGGACTGCAGTTCTGGGACTTGAAAGAAGCTATAACCTGTTTTTCCTGAATACCAGAGTAAAGCTAGTGGCAGTGCCTGTCCTTAAATACACAGTAAATATGAAATGCTGATACACAACTTTGTTCCCTGTTCATTAGGAGTTTGTTGGTAAGAGCAGAAGAATTTGGGAGTAAGGAGACAGAAGATGGAGAAGTAGGGACGTTTTAAGAACTTGGTGTTATGCCACTTGATCCTTGTAGCTATGCCAGTGGGCGTAACTCAGGCAGACTTACTTGTGTGATCCAAAGGCTAAGCCCAGAATTAGCCTCCAGCCAGAGCAGGGCATGCCCCGAGTGATGTGTTAGGTGTCTGTGGCTGAACTGATTGTGAAGTAAATCTCTTCAGCAGCAGAATCCCTGAGTTCCAGCGCTACCAGTTGCCAAACGCTGTGCAGTGGAGTGAAAACTATTGTGTGCTGACTCTACTTTCCTGTTTAGTTGTCACTGTGCTTGCAAAGGAGAAGTGCGATAGGAACTATTATACTCTGTACAAAAAACAAAGGTTTTTTTTTTAGGCTCTTCTCCAAGAACCACAATCCCGAAGCAAATACATGATCCATGTAGTGTGACTCTGCGCAGCAGGTAGAATACAGTGAGCTACACCATGCCATGCAGAGCTGAGCATGAAGTGTGGGTCCTCACAGAGAATGGTGTCTGGAGAATTTGAATTCTGCTATCAGCATGTCCTGCCCCTTCAGAGAGTGGGAAAGCATGATGGCCAGAGAGAACAGATGAGAGAAGGCTGCAGGGAGAGAAACGCGTGACACAAACAGAAAATAGGTGAGGATTTAGAGTATAAACAAAATTTATTAATAATGCCTGATACAATAACTTTTAAGTCTTTCTGATATGACATGACATGACATAGGAGTAAGAGTGAGAATGGAGAAGCATCTCTTCAGGATCTTCTGCTCTGACTGGAAGGGGCTGAGTATGGGATGCTTTGCCAAGACTAAAGCAAGATAGTCGGGGTGAAGGTAGTAGAATGATAGGGAAACAGTCTGGGCAGCTGGAGCAACAGGTGGGATCTCATTGCAGGTGAAACCACCTAAGCTGTAGAAGACAACTAAATCTTCTCTATATTGAGTGGTGGGTGAAGAGGTTAAATGACAGAGAGATCCTGGGAAATCAGAAGCCCTTTTTACACAAGATTCTTGCTTCTGGTACCTTTCTGGGGTTTTTATGTAGTGTTGTAGGCAGCAGAATCTTTAGGACTCTGTGTGGGGTTTCTTCAGTGGGCATGGAGGCCTTGACCTTCAATCAATGACTCAAAACTTTTCCCTGAAGCAGCTCACATAAAAGCCCTGTGGTTTTTATTCTTCAGCAGATTCACCTTTGTGCTCTTCTGCTAGCTTGCTCATATTTAATCTGAAGATTAGATAGATTCTGATTAATGCTGGGCGGATATGGCCATTAAACTTCTTTCCCCAGGAAGCAGAGATGCCATTAACTACAAGCTGGTAAGAACTGTCCATAAAGATGTGATTAAGCACCAGAATTTAACTTTTCTTTTTCTTTCTGCAGATATTAATGAATCTAAGCCAAAGCAAATGATTTGTGTTCCTGAAAGTTAAGGCAGGCAGCAAGGCTTCAGGGAAAGCCAGGAGAAGGACAAGGTGACTTGGTGACTCCTGAACTGGAACATAGCTGAGCCTCCTCCTTACCTCCTGAAAGGTAAGGGTTATCCTGAGCAGGAACAGGCTGGGGAGCTTTCTGCCTTATGTTCTGCAAGGAGGTGCATCTGCCAGCTCTCCAGACTGTCTAGGCAGGCTGGAGTTCCCTGGCCATGCTTGGTCTCCCTCCTTGTAGGAGGGCTGTGTGTGCGGTGGATTGGAATGTCCTTTTGCAATATTAACTTTGCTCTGCATCAGAAAGGACAAACTCAAGTAGGTAGAGCTGCAGATTTGGGTCTAAACTGCAAAATGATACCTTGTTGAGAGCCTGCTCACTCTCCAAGCAGGTGTGAGAAGAAGGGTGAGGCTGGGAAGGCAGAATTCAGAGGAGGCATGTTGACGTGCCTGTGGTTCCTCAGCTGCAGTGCTGACAGCAGATTCTGGCCAGTCCTGCTGTCAGTCTATGCTTACACCTCGCAGCCTCCGCTTGCCCTTTTCATTGACTTCAGCCCTTTTCTGGTGTTTCAAGCCGAGTATCTGCAAAAGGATCTGGTGGGTGTTGAAAAGGGGTCAGAAGAAGGGACACAGAAACTATTGCTACCTGGCACTACATCCAGCAGAGAATAGGGTCAGCCCTGAGCTTGAGGAGTGTAACCAGGGATACTGGGTAAGGGCCAGTCAGCAAAGAAGTGAGCCAGCTCCTGTTCAAAGAACAAACCATGAGAAATCTGTAGTGGAGAACCAACAACAGAATAAAATACAGGCAGTGTGTAATAACTCCACAGGTACAGCACAGCAACTACCGTTTTTCATATCTGCATGGTAATATATTTTCAGGAGTCCCAAACCAGCACCCTGTGCCCTGTATATAAGGACATAATAAAGTGGCAAAGCTGAGGTGTCAGAAGTAGAAAAGCACTTCTTGCAAAGACCCTTTAGAAACTTCATTTGATCTAAAACTAACCTTCTGTGGCCAGAGCTAGGAGCACAAAGTGGTTACGCAGCATTTGGAAGGGAAGGGCCTCAAGGAGGGAGAGAGCTCAGGTGTTGAAGGGGCAGTAACGAGGTGGAGGAAGTGTCTGCCCAAGCAGTTGAAAAGGACCTGACACTCCTGCCGAATGCATTATCTTCCCCAAACATGGGGATTTCCTCAGACCTGAGCTTCTGTTTGCCCTTTTCTCCCTGAAGCTGCTGACCTTAATGATATTCCCTGAGGACCCAGCAGAGGCTATAAGATATTCATGGGCTCTTTCCTCTCAGCTGCTCTGCTCTCTCCTGTGTCCTGCTGTGACCCCTCATTATTCCTCCAGCTTACAGTACTTAGAGGATCCCTCCTCTTGGGACACACTTTTTGGGTGATGCTGCAGCTATCTGAGTGGGGGTCAGACTGTGCTCATCTCCTGTGCACCTGCTGCTCCGGGGGAGGCATAGCCTGAATGTCCTGCCTAGGCCAGCAGCCACCCGAAGGGAGGACGTGAAAGACAACCAGGCTGTCCTCAAGCAGATCCACGCTGGCTTGGCTGCAGGTGCCAAGTAAGTGGGTACTGGCCTTCTGGAGCTAAGGGCTTGCATTTGAGGGTAAAGAAGGACTAAAGGGTAAAGAAGGACTAAAGCCCTGTGACTGCCCCAGCCACAGACCTTGTCTCAGACCAAGCAGTGGGTCAGGTCCTGAGGGAGGTAGGCCTTTGGGCAGCACTAAAATGGGGAAAAGTCTAGAGGGAGAGATTTGCTCCCCCCCTCCCCCCCAGGAAAGGGGTTGCCTGGAAGATATCTGGAGGGAGTGAGGCAGCTGTGTTATTTCTAGGTCTGTCCAAGAGAGGGCAAGCAGTCCAGGCCATTCTCTGACCCAGCTGAAGAGTCCCGGGAGGAACGGCCCTGAAGAAAGCGGATGATTTTGTCAATTGTGGCCTCCTGGTATTCATGGGACCATCTGTGTTGGAGGGGAAAATCGTAGTTAAATTTTCTTCTGTATGAGACACTGAAAATACCTCAATATGCCTGGGCCATGGGCCAGAACCCCCCTTCCACCACATCCAGTCCAGCTCTCCAGTAACACCCCTTTTCCCTGTGGAAGATGAAGGAACACTAGATGCTACAGGAAAGCTCCATTCCCCCTGGACCCTGTTGGAGGGCTACAAGCAGTTTGGAAAGCTGGCCTGGAGCCCTGCTACCCCACAGGGAAGCAGGAGGCGAAAGGCATCCAACCTGGCTGGAGGACAGCAAGCTGGGAACCTGCCAGCGTTGCTCCTGCCTGGGGGCAGAGATGGCGAGGATGGGTATTCTCCCAGAGGAGAGGGGGCAGAAAACTTTATCCAGGTAAGTCCCAAGCACAAAAGCAACAGAAGGATTACAGTGGGCACTTTTGCTCTCTTCGTGCTCTGGAGTGCCTCAAGTGACTCGCCTCCTGTCTGGCCTCTCTCATCTGTTTCCCCCAGTTTCCTTGTGCTCTCTGTGACTGCTTATGCAAGCTGCTCTTTCCTGGTGCCAGGACACCCCATAGCACAGACTCTTACTTACTTGATGCCATTAAATTTCAGGACAGCTCTCATGTCCTCAGGAAGTGTCTGTGGATCAGGCCACTCAAAATGGTCTGTAACTGGCACGATATTCTTTCCAGAGTTCAGGGCTGTCACAATTTCCTGTGGGAACATGCTGTGCTCAGACTATGGCTTGCATCAGTCCATCACCAGCCTGCTCCTGCTCCAGCTCATACCATACTCCCATTTTCTCGCATTTTTTACCTTGTGCACCCAGTCCTTGCATTCAGGATCTCCCACGCATTTA
Source organism: Rhea pennata (assembly GCF_028389875.1). Taxonomy (NCBI): domain Eukaryota; kingdom Metazoa; phylum Chordata; class Aves; order Rheiformes; family Rheidae; genus Rhea; species Rhea pennata. Next base: position 5,824,763 of record NC_084682.1, read on the forward strand.
TCCAGTGCATTTGGCGAGAGGACCAGCACAAAATTTCGGGCACTTATGACACTCTGGATCAGCTTGTCCTCAAACTTCCCTGCCTCCAGCTTCTCCACGTCGATGAAAACACTGAAGCCATGCAACTGCAGATGGACCTTCAGCAAGCTAGTGGTGAGAGGAGACAGAACTGTGAGGAGCACTGCCACCAGTGCCTGGGTTTCATGCACTCTCCCACCACATCAGCCAGGACATTGTGAGACACAGGAGCAGTGAACAGGCCCCTGCAAAGCGCGACATGGTCCTTGAGATGTCAGCTGCCAGCCCTGCCTGCTTACAGGTGTCTGGGTTCTTGCAGGAAAAGGAAGAACAAGGAGCAGGACATTAACTCACTGCTGTGATTCTCTACAGCCCTATCAGTACAGCATAAGAAAAGGTAAGTCAGTGTCAAAAAGGGACAAAGTGGCAGTTACGGGATTGTGAATTGGCCTGTTTGGCATGCAGCTTTTGGCATTTGTTGTCCCTGTTTGCATTTCAGCTTTTGGCACCCCGCCAGCCTCCCTGCCTTCCTCCTAGCTGCAGCCTGCAGTGCACCCTTTCTCCAGTGTGCAGCCAGCTCAAGGCTCTTCCCGTAAGCTGCTGAACTGTGCTTTGCTCTGGGCTTTAACCAAGCACGATAATGTTGCCCACAGGACCTACCTGGCTAGCTGGGACCCTGTGCTTCTTCGGTAGCTGATAAATACATCGGTCCCATTGGATGAAATCTGCGGCATTATAGGGGAGTGAAGCATTTCTAGACAAAGCAAATGGCAACAAAAAGTTAAAAGTGCCCAGCAATTCATTTCAACCCAACCTGGCCTCAATACTTGCCCCCACTGCCCCCACCCGCCTGCTTCAGGCCAAGCACGGCACGGAGCCCGCACCCCTAGCGGCGGAGAGAATGCGGACGCGGTGGAAACCCGTGTCGATGTGGCAGTCCTCCTGCAGCTGCTGCTCCGTCACACGGTGCAAGAAGTTGCGATCGATGCCACACGTCAGTAGGTTGTATGTGTACTGGCGAAACTTGGAGTCGATGCTGCCCAGCCAGTCAGCCAGGTTGCTGCGGTCGCAGGTGGAATAGTTTGCGAATGTCTTAAGTTCTGTCAGCTCCCGGAAAAACCTAGCGGAGCAACAGATGAAAACATTGAGCAGGGAGGAGCAATTGCTGAACCAGACAGGGCCTAGAGATACTTGGTAACACGTGGCTTTTATCTGCACAGAAGGGAGTGCACTTACACGCTGTGATAAAGAATGAACAAAAGAAATGGAGAAAGAGACAACCAGCGACGTGACTGTGGGAGCACTGGCCCTTGGGGCACGGAGGCCTGAGGAGCTCAGCCAGGGGAGGAAAAGCCCGGGTAAGTTCCCATTTTTCTGGGTAATGTGCAGGATCCTGCCTCAGTTTCTATGCAATAGATAGTCACTCCCCATGCCACACTTTGCTGGGGCGTTGGTCCCATCGCAGGAGTCCCTCTGGGCCTACATACTGCGCTGTAAAAGCCCTGGTAGTCCAGGTCTCCCTTTTTGAGGATCTCTGTTTTTGGCTTTACGGGAAGGGAAGGGCACAGATTTTTCCACTGGCTCTTCCACAGTGGTGGCTGCAGGGAGAGGCCAGCGTGTGCTAGGAGTGCTGGTGGGGTAGAGTTCCTACCTCTTCCGAGTAATGCTGGAGTCCATCCTCAAATCTTCCTGCAGTTCCTTCTCTGTCAGTCGCAGGAGCAAATCCCCATCGACTTGGCAGTCCTGCCGAGAGAACCCCAGGCAGGGGTTTCAGAACCTCAAGCAGGGGCTGCAGAAAGCTGCCCCTTGCTGGAGACAGCTCAGGGGCATGATGCCATCCTCCCACCACTGGGAGACAGGGCTGCTTTGCACAGCTTGCATAGACCCCCTGCAGCTCTGCTGGCTCACAGCATTGGCGTGCCAAGATCAGGAATGAAGGAGACCTGGCACACACAGGTCTCCGTACCCAAGCGTTAGGGCTGAAATTTCTCTCTGGGACAGTATCCAGACTTGACACCTACAGAGGTACATGTGAGAGAAGGAAGGAAGGAAGGCAGGCTCTTGTAGAGGAGAAGGGCCTGGTGGCAGGAGACAGTGTTCTTCTGCAGTAGCCTCCTTCAATCCTGGAGCCCCAGAAGGGCGAGCAGCTGTTCTGTCCAACAGTTGCTCTGCAGATGCGTGTGCAGAGACAATGGGACAGGGTGGTACAGGAGAAGCTTCTTGGGTGAGATGCTTCCACCTCTGCTGCAGGATGGGACAAAAGGGCCCACCCAGCTGTTCCTCCCCCCAGCATGTGCCATACCAGGAAGCTCTGGCAGTATTTGTTGAATCCAATCTGCTGCAGCCACGTCTGCACCTCAAAGGTTTTCCAGTTGGGAACAGTGGGCAGGATGCGCCGAGGCACCTCCTCCCCTATCATACGCAGCACCTTTTTGGCCAGGGAAGAGGTGGTGCTGCTGGTGGAGTAACACACTATCCTCTTCAGGCTCTGTGTAGCCCCAATCTCACTGAAAATCTGGGGACACAAATGAAAAACGCATGACTTCGCTTCCCCTTCCTTGCCCCCACAACCTGTGCTGAGACATCCTCAGGCTGAGGTACTTGGTAAGCTCGAAGGGGAGGAAAGATGCGATCGTGGAACCCCTTCCCTTTTGCGTTTTCTGCCTACTGGCCAACCTACCCTTTACCTTTGTTTTCTTCTGCCTGGTTTTGATGGCAGCTTCTGTGCAGAGGTAGAAGGCAGCAATGCACTGTGCCTCCAGCCGTGAGCTGTCCAGCAAGGGTACCAGGTGCTGCAGGTCATCAGCTGTCCTTCCCTGACTGTTGTCATTGCTGTCCAACATGTCACATGCAAACTGCTCTGGATCCAGAGAGGCGATGAAGGGCTCCACTAGAGCCAGGGTCCCTGACCGCTCCACCTCCTTCTCAATTTCTTTGTTGGTGGCCAGCACTGTGATGGCCAGGCATGCATGCAGGCGAATCAGCTCGTCATCCCTTGAGAACACCAGTGGGAAAAGCCACTCTGCTGTCTTCTTCTCAATCATGAGGCGCTGGTTAGCCTGCCCTCCATACATGGCGCAGTTGGCCAAGGCCATGGCACAGTGTCGCAGCACAATAGGGTCCATCCAGCGGCACCAGTAGAGGATAGCATCCAGGCCTCCATCAGAGATGAGCTGGAAACAGGTCTCCTCAGTATGTTTGAACATGTGCTCCAGGATGCCAGAGATACTCTGTGCCAGCTGGGGAATGTCTCGCTCTTTGGTTAAATTCAGGATCACTCCCAGACCGATCCGAGCGATCCGGTCCCTGGGGAAAGGAGAAGCACAGGCAGGTGAGGGGCAGATTGCCATGCAAGTAGTGAGAATAGTGCCTGGCACGTGAACTCCTCCAAATTTCAGTGGCATTTGCCTCATGAGAGAGAGACATTTCCCCGTGGGCCCTGCTGCCAAGCTGCAGTGCAGCAAGGTACAGCAGGCCAGTTTTGACAGAGCCCGTTTGGGTCTGATGGAGGAGCTTGTGGTGTGACAGCACACAGGATGCAAAGCCCAGGACCGCTGTGCCAGGGGCTCCCTTTTGCTTCACGTAAGAGGTGCAGAGCAAGCAACAGCGCAGGTTAGTTAACGCTGGGCAAGAAGCAGATCTGTTTACTCAGCCTTCGTGGGGGTGTGTGGACTGCCTTGTGTTTAGGGGTGAAAACTTGTTTGCCTCTAACCGGTGTTGTCACCTGGCTGCCTTCCATTTCATACCAGGTGCAGAACAAGGTGCTTCGCCTGGGGCTGAACGACCGCTCCTGAAGTCATCGTGCAGCAATCCAGGCTGTAATTGAGGCTCAGGTCCTGGCTCTGCGCCACGAACAGCAGAGTCCAGCATCTCTGCAGCGTTTTTATGAGGCTGCAGAGATGCTGGACTCTGCCGTCACGCACTCAAGTGCACAGCCATCGCGTGTCCGGGACATGGCCATTCTGCCGTCTGCTTGGACAGGTGCAACGCCTGGTCTCTGATGAAGACAGGGAGACAGCTCGCATGGGAACAAAGATATCCTGGTTACATGACTGAAAGTACGCGTACTCTCTGGCCATGTGGCTGATGCATGTGTGCACCCTTTGGGGACTGTGACAGCTGTGTTTCAGTCGTATCACTACTGACAAGGTCAACGTGACAGGAAGAGGCTGCAGGGCTCTTACGAAAGGAAGGTACAGGTTTGTGAACTGCCAGGACCAGTGCACGGGTTGCAGTGATCTCCCTGCCCGGTGCTGGTGGGTGCAGGACTGGCTGTGGGGATACGTGAGAATAAAGTGGTGAGAGATAGGAACTTGACTGTCCTGCTGAGGACCACCAGCTACTGCTCGTGCACAGCTGGACTTGGGAGTCCTGTGCTGTGACAATGGTCCTGGAAAGACTCACGGAAGCGGGCTGTGCCCTGATGGCCTGGAGTGAGGAAGGAGGAAACGATAGGGTGGAGAACTCGGCTGTGTTGCTCCTGAGCTGCCCGAGGTAAGGGGTCTGGTGGCTGGGGGACAACAAATGGCAGCTCCATCTCTGGCCTTAGAAACAACTGCTCTGGTGCTGTAGTGGATCCACTCCATCTTCATGGCACAAGTGTTGGTGCAGATCTTCCTTGTTGTGTTACTTATAAGACCCAGGACATTAAGGCAGTGCTGTATTTCAGCCCTGGCCGTGAAGGGGTTGAAGACACACCAGTGTCTCCATGTTGGCAGGAGGGAAGGGCATTTCTGGGAAGCCTGTGGCCTGCACGGCTCTCACTGACCTTGGGGTGGATTTGGCAGCAAACACTGTGGAGAGCTCTGGAAAAAAACCTCTCATCCTGGGGCTGGCTTCAAGCCCAGGCTCTGCCATGGTATTAGGTGACAAATGCAGACCAGTCAGGTCCCCAGAATCGTAGGATGGAGCTGGAACTAAGAAGAGTCTGGGCTCCCGCCTGAGCCCCACTGCTGTGGCACTCGGGTACCGAGAGAGCTCTTTAAGTCAGAGGCCTGGACTCAGGAGCTGCCCCTGTGCCCCCTTGCTCTCACTTGGAGGTTAGCAGCAGGTTGGGGCAGAAAGCCCTGGTGCCATGGAGAGCAAGAGAAAGCTGGGGGGCAGCTAGCTGCGCCAAGACCCCAGCTCACAACAGGTCTTGGAGCAGAGGTGGCAACTCCTGCAGCCGCTTTCTCTTGCCAGGAAGTGATGTGATAAATTTAGATCATGCCCATGATGTTTCCTTGGATTAATTCCACCCTAATGGACTTTCCTGGTTTAGCTCTTTGCTTCTCTGGGCCTCGCTGAATGCAGTGGCAGGCAAAGGCTGTGTGCCCATTACTGTGATGCCCATCAGTCTGTGAGCTACTCAGAGATAACCTGACCCTCTTAGCAGCTCCCCTGCCCTAAAGCTCAGCACACCCCAGCTCTACCTTAGAGTGCAGCTCTGGGAATGGGACTTTGGTAAATGTTTCCTAATCCTGCAGACTTGCAGGTGTTTCTCTTCTTTACCAGGTACCTCTGCGTACCTGCACCAGAGCCATCTGACAGAGTCCACCCCTGTTGTGAGATCCCTGTGGGCCCCTCATGGCTGCCACAGCAGGAGAGTCGAGGGCAGTGTCCCTTCCAGCTAATGTGCTCCTTCTTGAAGAGCCTGAAGCCCTAGTGAAAGACAGAGTAGGGAAATGCAGATGCCTTCAGGTAGAGCATGGCAGTGGTAGCTGTGCGCTGAATGGCACAGGGAACCTGTCCTGGAAAACAAGGTGGAACAGCCAGCAGGTCAAAAACCCGCAGAGGGGATGGGGATGGGGATGGAAACTCCCCAGCATGGAGGCCCTCATGGCAGGATGCAGTGCACATGAAGTCGGAGCACGATTGTGAGCTTTGGCCAAGCTTTCTCAACACACTGCCAGGTGCTGGGCTTGGAGGAGACTGGGCGTGGACACGCTGCCACAGCCACTGTCTCGCCCCTAGAACTGGAGCCGCGGGAGCAGTCAATCAGCAGGGTATTAAGAAAGAGAAGGAGCAATGACCACCTGACAGGGAGAAAATGGTGGCAGCGATGAAGGGCTCCATTGGCAGGAGGGCACCTGCGAGTGAAGCCAAGGGCTGAGCCCATACAAAGCTATTTGGGGGCTGTTGTCTGCATGGCAGATTGCGGTACTGGGCTGGGCTGCCAGCTGGGCTGCCTAAGTCCGGGGCCCAGAGTGAGCTTCAGCCCAAGCTGGTGACCCAAGGCCTCTCTGCAGTCTCTGGTAGAAATAGCGTCACGGGGACAGTACAAAGAGCCCAGACATTAAGGTCTGCAGCAGAAACAGACAAGTGATGGAGCTACTCCTGAGGTCGTACCTGGCCGCTGGCATCCCCACGTGAGCCCTGCTCAGCTCGATCGGGCTGGGCAGGGTGCTCCCTGCTGGCTCGCAGCGTGCAGGAACAGAGGAGCAGCCTCGGAGCAGCCACGAGCGGGGAGCAGGGGAGCGGTGTCGGCACAGCCTCCCGAGCAGCGGCCGGCTGAGCGCCAGCTCCTTCAGCTCGTGCTGCCCTGCCCCTGCCTCAGGCTGCCGGCCGGCAACGCCGCAGGGAGCAGCACCCCTGCGCGGTGTGAAGCTGTGCAGGGGCTGCCGTGCTCTAGGCTCGCTTTGAGTGGGTTAGGTCTCCTCTCTAAGCAGGAAAGTCAGGCGCCTTTGCCTGCAGAGCCCCCACGTAGAAAGGCGTGGGGCTGGTGCAGCTCATTTCAGGTGGACAGCTTCTCCCCGGGCTCTAGCTGTGTCGGGAGCCTCTGTGCAAATGCTGTGTGCAGGGGGCTGTGGGGTGGGGTGGAGGGTGTTCGATGCCCTAGGAGCACCTAGAGGAGGGGAATGTGGGGGATGCTTGTGGAGTGGCTGGAGGAAATCGCTGCTGTGCATGGCTGGGGGTGTACCTGCAGAGAGAGGGGCTGCACGCGTGGAGGGACGTGGAGGGGAAGGTCGCCGCTGGAGCGGGGTGGGAGCTGTGTCGGGCACGCACTGCACTGGAGCCAGCCCCAGGGAGGGGATGCGGTGCGCCTGGGCTGGGCTCGTAAAAGACTTACCTGTTTTCTGCCACCAGGATCTGCTCCAGAAGTTTTCCTGCCTCGCACTTGGTCTCCAGCTCTGCCGTGTGCAGCAGGTTCAGCAGCAGGTCCAGGCCACCCTCCAGGCGGATTGCATCACACAGCACTTTGGCCACATCCCTCCCCAGCGTGGGCATCCCCCAGGCTTCCTCCACCAGCTGGAAGACCTCTGCAATGGCCCTCCTCAGCTCCGCGGGACCAGCCGCCTGCTTGGCGGAGGAGATGGCCAGGTGCAGGGCAGGCAGGATCCGATCTAGGGCTGCCTGTACATCCATGTTCATGCTGGGGGAAACCTTGTGGTGCTCCCTGGAGCTCCCCTCACCTGCCCACCAGCCAGGCTGGCTCACGCAGTCCGGCACCACCAGCCTCTCTGCCCCCGACATGGCGAAGAACCGGCACAGTTTGTAGATGGAGACGAGCAGGGTGAGCACCATTGGCAGCCCCTAGCAGAGCATCCTTGGTTCCTCTCGTGCCGAGGGTGCCCGTGCAGGGCTGCTGCACTCCTTGGGGGACTCGAGCTGGTGGGAGAAGAAGGCAGGGAGGTAGAGGAGAGGGAATGGAGCTGAACTGGCATCCAGGTGCTGGGCTGGGACGCTGCCTTGCCGGGATGCAGAACTGGAAGCAGTGGAGGAACCGCCTACCCAGAGCCACGCTCAGCATCTCCATTCTCCGAGGCTGATGTCACCCCGTTGAGGCACCGCCTCTCCAAGGAGGGGCTCAGCAGCAGCATCCCCCTCTTCACTGCAGATGCTCTGGCATTGCTCCAGATCCCTCCTTCCGCCACAGCTCCCATCACAGCCCTCTGCCTGCCCAGTCTGGGCTTGGGGCCTGCCTGGTCATCCTCACCAACCCATCCCCCCTCACCCAAGCTGCTCCGCAGCCAGCGATCAGCTCCCCGGCGGGCAGGGGCTTCCGTGCTGCCTGCATGGCCAGTCTCTCCAGGACCCTCTCTGACTTTAAGGACCACGGCTGGTTGTGGTCGCGCAGGGGCAGTCCTAGCCCAGCATTTCGAATCAGTGCAGTGAGCTGAATAGCTCCCCTTGCCGTGGTGCGAATCCAGAGTGGCTTTGCTGGGTGGGCTCAGGATTTGCATTATAAAAGAAAGAGCAGAGGCAGTCTGGGCTGCTTTATTTTATTTTTTTTTTCCAGGCCAGACGTGCTCAGGGCAAAAATGTTTTGGACACTTCTTGCCTGTGCTGGGAGGAACAGCTCAAATCCTTGGCTCCAAAGCCAGGCTGCTGCCAGCTCAGACTGAGACTTAAATTCAAGTTGATGTTTTGATGCCACAGAGTCTCTTTTAATCCTCTCTGAAGCCACACATAAGGGACAGTCACGGGAAAGAGACATTAGCTCACAGCGAAGGACAGTAAACAAGGCGATCCGAGTGGAACGGTACTGCAGGAGAGGCTGAGCACAGAATCAGTAAGGATTTTCCTGATAAATTATTATTAACCAGGGGTAGCTACGACGTGGGTTGCTGTGATACAGTGCAGCAGAGGGGTTTGCTGCCTTGGAGGAGAGTGCTGCTCGGAGGGGCAGAACTCAAATAATTCCCTTTAGCTTCTCCTCGCAAGCTCAGAGAGCTCGACTTTTCTTTTGGGGAGGGATTTTTAGCAACGCCGGGCTGGTCTCTGTGTCTGGTCCATGTTCCTAGCCTTGCCCTGGGAAAACTGGCCCAGCCTGAGCTCTTGTGGCTGGCTCAGCTCCCCTCAGTGGCAGGGGACCCCCTGGGGCCTGGTTACCCCAACCAGCCCCTCTCCCAGGGGTCTCAACCTGCAACAGCTTTGAGCACAGGGGAGGGCTTGCCCAGCACCCGGGTCTGTGGTTGCTGGTGGCCAGGAGGCCGGAGCTGGGAGAGGGCAGCTCGTGGCTTTGTCTCTGCCGAGCAGTAAAAGCAGCACAGACACCGCTGAGCCCTTCCCATCCCCACCTCCTCCACCTGCGCGGGTTCGGGGAGGATCTGAGCCCCCTGCGGCCCTGCTCGTCCCCCAGGCTTACTTTGGTGAGAGCAGGATGAAGCTTTAGTGCAGCGCAGGGCTGGTGCTTGCACACAGGGGTGATACCAGCCCCGATGGAGCAAAAAGCAGCGTAATGTGGCTGCAGGAGAAGTCCTGCCCACACAGCCTGCTTCTGGCAGCTGTCCTCGGCTCCCCAAAGCTTTCCTGGCAGGCAAACATGCCTTGCTCAACACCAAATCCAAAGTCTTCTCAGCAAGGTTGGGATCAGCCAGGGACTGTCTGTGTCTGACCTGGCGGAGGCAGGGCTCCTGCAAAAGCAGGCAGCAGCCCCCACCAGCCCGCTCAGTTTCTTCTCTGTGCAAATCTCTTGTCACTTGTTAAAGCTCGGAGCTGTAACGCTCCTGCGCCAGGGTCGGGGAGGACGCCCGCGGTGCTCCTGCCCTGGCAGGGCCGCGGCAGCCAGGCAGCCGGAGCCGGTATCGCTGTAGCCTCGTGTGCATTTGTTCCTTGCCCTGATTACATAACCTCCCGGGAGTTACCAGAAACTGCAGAAAGCAGCTGAGCTGACATTAATTAGTAACCCAAAAGACTGACCGGGAAGGGGATGATGGGTGCAAAATACACAGGCCTCTGTTTGTCTGCCACAGCGAAAGTGCACAGGACTTGCCTCGCTCCCTCTCTCCCTCCGAGTCACTTACCTCTGGCCCCTGGTACCGGTGCACAGAGGTGGCATCTGTCCCATCCTAAGTTGTCGCCTCTTGGTGCCCCACAGTTCTGATTCCAGCATTGTTAACATTGAGAAGGCAAAAATTTCTGCAAAAGGGTGATGTTTCAGGCAAGTGTAAGCCAAGGGCCTTTTCTTTTGCCCTCTGAGGTCTGATGCCAGCAGGGTCCCCGACCCTCCTCACTAGGCTTTTCATCCTGCCAAGACGAGGCTGGGAAATAGCCTCCCTTTGAGACGGAGGCTAAGAACTTTGATACCATGAGATTTGCTAAGAAAAAATTGTGGCAAGGCCGGAAAGCTGGTTCTTATTTCTGACTTCCTATTGCCCCTGGCCTCTGAATTCACGGCCAGCCTGCTGGGAAGTGGCAGACAGCAAAAGCGTGGTCCGTGGACAAGACCCCCCTGCGCACCTCGGACTCTGCACGCAGGGAGCCTTGTCCCCCTCAAGCACAGCCAGCTCAGCTCAGCGCTGCAGAGCCGGGTGGGAGGGAGTGCATCTCTGCCCCTTCCCCTCCACTTTGACCTTGCCCTGTTTGTTTTCTCCTGCTGGGGCAGGTTGAGCAAACAGTGGAGGCCGGGGCGCCCGTTCCCGCCGCGCCGCAGCCCGCGCACTCGCAGGAGAGCTGTGCTCGGGGCTGCGCAGGATGAGGCTGCTCTTCCCTGCCCTCCTGCTGGGCCTGCTCGCCGGGGCCCGCGCTGCGGAAGGTGAGCCTGCGCTCTCGGCTGGGCGGCCCCGCTCCAGGAGGTCGCCGGCACCGGGGTACCGCGAGGTTGGGAATGGAGCGGACAAGGCTGTTGGGCACTCGGGGCAGCCAGGGGAGCCCAGGCAGGGTGAGGAGGGAGGCAGGCGGCAGCCGGGGCCCCCAGCTGTCTTGCAGCGTGGGGCAAAGCCCGAAGCAGGCGGCACAGCACATGGGTGTGAGCAGTGCCTATGGCATCTGGGGCAAATCCCCAGCCAGGCTGCAGCTGGATTGCATGGAGTCAGCACGCACCTCAGATTATGGCTTTGCCCCATCCATGATTCGCATCCTGCCCCAGTGAGCCAGGAGCTGGGTGGGAGCAGGGAGGCGCTGAGAGAGCGCCCCTGGGGCAAGGAGAGGCCGTGGAGAGGTAGGAGGCCCCTGGAGCTGGACATGACAGCGTTGCCTTTTGCCCCTGGGGCTGGGGGTGGCTGGGGAGGAGAGGGGCTGGCCATGCTGCCCGGGTCATCTTACTCCTTTCTCGATGGCTTGTGGCTCTTCCAGACTCCTGCGTGGGCCACTGCGATGATGGATTCAATTCACAGCGGAAGTGCCAGTGCGATGCTCTCTGCATGTACTACCAGAGCTGCTGCAGCGACTACTCCACTGTCTGCAAAACCAAAGGTACCAGCCCCACTGGAGCCCTCTGTCCCCAGCTGCCACCAGCGATGGGGGCTGGCTGGGTGGAGCAGGGACATGGGGGGACACAGCTCTGGGCTGTTGATGCAAGGCCAGCTTTGCGTGCATCCGTGCCCATGGGATGAAGTTAGGGCTGGGATTTGGTGTGTGGGTGCTGCAATGCTAGGTGTTTCTGGAGGTTGGATCTTCTGCAGCACGGGACCCCAGGGTCTGTGTGCACCCAGGTTGCCTGGGAGTGGCTGCAGCAGCAGGTGGGGAGGCAGGAGAGTGCATTGCTCTGTGCGGGGCCAGCTCTCACCTTCTGAAACCATCAGGGTCCTTTCTGGCTGTGCCAGTGCCCAGACCCCTCTGTGGAGACACCCAGGGCTCCCTGGGACTGATCTGCCCCCTCCCACAGTGACCCGAGGAGACGTGTTCGCCTTGCCAGAGGATGATTACGTGGACTACTACCCCACTACCGAGACCAAGATGGAAGAGGGCACCGAGGCAGCGCCCACAGAATGGCCCACGTCCCTGCCGCCCATGCTGACAACGCCAGGAAGCGAGGTGGACCCTGAGCAGACGCTGCAGGAGGAGAAGGAGCCCATCCAGGAGCTGCCCACCACCACGGTAGATGGGCTCCAGCAGCCAGACCCTGAGGAGGACACCGAGCTGCTGTGCAGCAGGAAACCTTTTGATGCCTTCACCGACCTGAAGAACGGCTCCCTTTACGCCTTCCGAGGTACCTCAGGGCCCTTTTCCAGGCACGCGGCTACCCCGTCAGTGCCCAGCTCTCGTGGCTGTGCTGCAAGGGAAGGTCCCTCCTTCCCCTTTTGCCACTCCAACCTCCCCACTCTGCCTAGGGAAATACTTCTACGAGCTGGATGAGACAAGTGTGCGGCCTGACTACCCCAAGCTCATCAGTGACGTCTGGGGTATAGAGGGCCCCATCGACGCAGCCTTCACGCGCATCAACTGTCAGGGCAAGACTTACCTCTTCAAGGTGGGCAAGGCTGGGGGCTGCTCCCTGGGCGGCTGATGCTGGGAGCGAGGACATGCCCTCAGACTCGCTCTGTTCTGGCCCTGATACCCTCCACGCACACGTACCGCAGCCGCCGGATATCCCCAGATCCCTCTTCCTGTCTCTCTAATGTAGGCCACACTCCAGCCGGTCAGATAAAAGCCACAGCTTGGTGGCTCTTGCCACTAGTTGTAGCAGGAGGACAGTCCCACAGCAAGGAGGGATGGTCACAGCCTTGGGCTCTGAGCCAGTGCTGCTGACCAGCGGGCCGGTGTGGTGCCCCGAGCAACTGCAGCCTCATCACAGGGCCTCTCCAGTGCCTGCTCTGCCCCTGGGCAGAGCCTGGGGGTCTCTGCTCCCGGCTCCCTGCCCGCCTTCCTGACCCCGTCTCCCTGACACCCACAGGGCAGCCAGTATTGGCGCTTCGATGATGGAGCCCTGGATCCTGGCTACCCACGTGACATCTCCGAGGGCTTTGAAGGCATCCCAAACAACATCGACGCTGCCTTCGCCCTCCCTGCGCACAGCTACCACGGCAATGAGAGAGTCTATTTCTTCAAGGGTAAAGGGCTCAGCCTCTCCGCACCCATACGGAGCACGGTGCTGTGCAGAGCACCCTCGAGCCAGCAGCTGTGGGGCAGGGCCTGTGTGTCCCTCTCCAACAGCGCTGTGCTGGTAGCTGATGCACCCCTGCGAGCACGTCTCCCCGAGTCTGTGCCCCGCTAATGCCCTGCCTGTCCTGGTCCTAGATAAGTATTACTGGTCCTACGACTTTGCCCACCAGCCCACGCAGGCCGAGTGTGAGAAGTCCTCACCCTCCACTGTGTTCAACCACTACGCCTTCCTGAACCGTGACAGCTGGGAGGATATCTTCCAGATCCTCTTTGGAGGCCGGATAGGTAAGGGAGAGGCCAGCCCCGGAGCTGGCAGGGGAATGGGCTGGCGTGGGCCAGCGCACGCTGGGCTGACACGGCGAGATGGGTCTAGGCAGCTAGAGGGAGGGGGGTATGAGGCCTGGGAGCACAGGACGACGGGACGAGCTGCTGCGCTGGGCCGTGCAGGAGCACAGGCCGCGCGCAGGAACGCCCCCTCTCCAGCCGGGCATCACCCGCAGCATCCCGCGTGCTCCGGCCCAGATCCCACCATTGCTACACCCCCGTCAACCCTCGCGGCCCATGCTGCACAGCACCTTGCACAGCACCGTTGCTGTAGGGGACTCTTTATTCCCACTGGAGCCAGAGTTGCCACAGGAAAACCCCAAGGCTGGGCAAGAGAAATGAAAGGCGGAGAGGAGGAGATGGGAGCTCAGAACCCGCAGGGTTGTTCCCAGCCAAGGCGGTGGTGAGATCAGGGCTCCTGGCTCTGCCCAGCCCCGACCACATCACGCTTCCTCTTTGGGCTGGGCACCCTTTGGAGCAGCGTTGTGCCGTGGGTCTCCGGAGTGGCGGAGGCCTCTCCGTGGGATTGGTCTCAGTGCAGTCAGGGGGATGCTGGCCCCTGGGCATTACTGCCCCTTACACTCAACCTCTGCCTCTTTGCCAGCCGGGGCGAGCGGCCCGCGGTTCATCAGCAGAGACTGGCGGGGGGTGCCCAGCCGGCTGGACGCTGCCATGGCCGGCAGGATCTACGTGGCAGCTCAGCAGCCCCGGAGGAGGAAGTCTCGCCGCCAGCGTAAGAGGTACAAGAGCCACCGGTCGCTGAATTTGGGTTTCTGGAGCTGGCTGCAAAACGACTCTGAGTCTGCGGGCATCGAAAGTGACTGGCCATCGGGCTCCCAGTGCGAGACCCTCCAGAGCGTCTACTTCTTCGTAGGAGGTGAGTCTGAGGCTGCGGGACCGGGGCAGCAGGGCAGAGCTGCGGGAGGGGCAGCTCTCGCCGCCTCGGAGCTGCCTGGGCATGGCGAGGCCTCACCTTGCCCTGCGACTTCTGTGAGCCCACCTCAGCTCCGGGATCCTGCGAGGGGGCAGCGTGGGCTGGCAGCTCCCTCGTGGCTCTGCCTCCGGGCAGTCCTGACGGCTGCTTGTCCTCTCCTCCAGACAAGTACTACCGCGTCAACCTGCGCACCAAGCGCGTGGACCTGGTGCGGCCCCGCTACCCGCGCTCCATCGCCCAGTACTGGCTGAACTGCCCGCAGCCCGGGGAGGAGAGCACCTGAGACGGGCCCAGCCGGAGCCTCCCTGCAGCACAGCCTCTAGCTAGACCCCAGTAAACTGAGTGCACTGCAGGCCGGGGAGCTGTGTCTGTCTGTCTGTCTGTCCATGAGTCGCCAGACAGCTGTGGTTTGTGCAGTCCTTGCAGTCAGAGGTCCCAGTGGCCCCACAGAACCTGGTTGTCCGCTCAGATAAAACCGTGGGTGGGCTGTGCCGGAGCTCGGCCGCTGGACCCAGTTCGTGCTGCATCTGGGGCTGACGCTCCAGCTGGACTGAGGCTGGTCAGATCTGCTCCGCCAGCCAGTCCAGGGCCTCTTCCCACTGCGGGACAGGGACAGCTCCGGCGGCTGCCCGCCGGGAGCAGGCAGGGTTGGCGCCCCCGAGGGTCAGCCCCTCTCGGTGAGGCACAGCCCCGTGCACGTGCACCTGGGCCTGCCTGGCCCGGGGCGCGGGGTGCCCGGCTCCGAGCGTCTCCGTCCGAGCCGCTGCCTGGCTGCCCCAGGCCGTAGCCCTGCCTCCCCCCGCCGCCCTGCTCACCTCTCGGCTCCGGCAGTCCTGGCCATGGGGGGGCCGAAGGGATGACCTTTTCCTCGGGGCTGGTCCTGCGTTCAGGACAGTGCTGGTTCCGGCTTTTCCTTCGGAGCAGGTGCCGCTGAGATGAGCTCTTGCTCCTGCCTTGGCTCCTGCTGTGAGCACACATAAAACCCAAAACCCTGACCCACCTCCCAGCTGCCTCCTGGCTGCTCTAGCGCCCACGGTTTGTGCCCTGGGGGTGCCCGTAGGCCCAGCTCTCACCGCTTTGCCTGGTTTGGCTGGGGGTGCTCAGGGAGCTGACGGGAGCGGGGCAGAGCTGCATCCTCTTGGCCGGGTGGTGGGATGCTGGCACTTCCCTTGGCAGGGACTGGCTGGGATGGAGGGGGGCCTGGCAGCACCTAGGGGGGCAAGCAGAGCTGTCAGCGTGCCATGCCATGCCGTGCCGTGCCATGCCATGCTGTTCCAAAGGGCTCCCCGGGGCTGTACCTGGGACACGATGGCACCAGCTGGCTCAGGGCAGCCCTGGAGGCACGGCGGGTAGCAGAGGCAGCTGGAGGTGGGGGGCGGTTTCTGCAAGAAGGAGGGGGGCAGCGGGAAAGCAGTTTGCACAGCCCTTGGCCCGCTGCAGACACTGCCGCGCCACGGTGCCGCCCGCGGCGCGCGGGGCCTCTTCTCCCCTTGCTCACCAGGAGCGTGGCCTGGGAGCTGGAGCCAGGCGTCACGTTGGGCTGGAGGAGCCTCACGGCGTGTCCCAGCGAGCCGTGGGGGCCACGGGTGCTCCAGGCGCTGCGGGTGGCTCCGTGGGATGGGCTGGCCGGGACGTCACCGATGTGGTCTGGAGCTGGCCGGGGTTGCCTGGAGGGCAGCAAGGGTGTGGGGCAGGAGGCTGGCAGCCTCCAGCAGGCCTCCAGGCCCGGGCCTCCAAGCGGGACGAGGGCGCTGGGGCTCCCTGTGGCGCTGCCGCTCTGGGAGTGGGCGGCACACGGCACGGGGCCAGGCCCACGGGGGCGAGAGCCCTCGTGCCCCCTGCACGCGCTGCCAAAGCCCCCCTGGCACAGGCACCCCCACCCCCGGGAGGGCTCGTCTGACGTGGGGTCCCGTGCAGCCGGGGGGCTCCAGCCGCCCCCCGGAGCCGCCCCACCAGCTCCCGGCGCCTCGGCTCCCGGCTCGCGGCTCCTGCGCGTGCCGGGGAGCGCTGGGCACCCGCCGCGCCCGAGCTGCTCGTTCTCCACCACGAAGTCCCGCAGGAGGCCGTAGAGGCTGGGCCAGGCCGGGGCTCTCTGCGGGGTCCCGGCCGCGCTGCCCTCGCCCACCGCCGTGGGGTGCAGCCCTTCGAGAGGGGGCTGCCGCCGCCGCCCTGCCCGGCTGCGTCTGCCTCCCGCCCCGGCCCGCGCGGGCGTCCCGGCGGCAGCCTCCGCCGCGCTCCTCGCCGGCAGCCGGGGCAAGCACAGCTGCTGGCGCAGGGAGAGGTTTTCCAGCTGTAGGGCCCGGATTTCTTCCTCCAAGGTTTGCAGCAGCTTCTCCCGGGGCACCTGGGCGCGTGAGGGGGCAGCTCAGGAGGGAGCCCCCCCGGCTCTGCCCCCCCCCCAGCAGCGGGGCAGAACCTCCCGCCCCGACCAGCACCCGGCGCCGTACCCTGCTGGCCGCGGGCCTGGCGGTGACCCTCCGGGCCCGGCTGGCGTAGTGCAGCGTGCTCAGCGTCTCCGAGAGGCAGCGCGACGACGGGGAGACGCAGGCGACCTGCCGCCGAGGAAGAGCTGCGGGGGAGCTGCCAGCGAGGGGCTCTCCCGGCCCCCTCCCGCCGCCTCCCCCCCCCGCCCCGGTTTGTGCGCGCCGCCCAGCCCCGAGCCGCCCAGCCCGGGCTCCTCCGTGCGCCTACCATCAGCGTGACGCCCGAGCCGCCCAGGGAGCGGGCCAGCAGCCGGGTGAGCTTGCTGTCCCGGTAGGGGATGTGCGTCCGCTTCCCTCCGGGTTTGGCCAACAGAGAGATGCAGTGTCCTGGGGGAGGAGCAGCCCCGTGGCAGCCGCCCCGGCTCCGCCGCGCTCCCCTGCCGCGGAGGAGGGCTCCCCGGGGCCTCACCTAGGGCCAGGAGGCTGCGGTTGATGTTGTTGGCCTCCACGCAGAGCTCCCCGGTGGAGCCTGTGTCCTTCACCCGCTCGCTGCCGGCCAGGTCCACGAAGCACAGCGTGCCCAGCTGGCCGGGGCAGGCGCTGGGCTATGGGGCCCGTGTTGCTGGGGATGATGCTCCGGCACTGCAGCCCTCCCCGCAGCCTGAGCCAGCGACACCCCCCCCCCCGCAGGAACCCCCCCCCCAACCCCCTGGGTTTGGGGTCTGCCTCCCAGCTGCTCATTGCCATCCCACCAAATCACCCTTGGGGGCAAGGACGAGATCCCCCAGCGTGGGGCTGTGGGCCCCCCCCATGCCCTCCCCCATGCGCCTGGAGCGGGACACGTGCTCACAGCCCGGCTGCGGACGTGGACGGTCAGAAGAGCGTGGCTGCGGCTCGAGTGCCTGTTGAGGGCGTGCGCAGAGCTCCGGCGCCGCCGGGACCCTGCGCAGGGGGGACGGAGAGATGCAGGGGTGCACGACGCCCAGCTCTGCGCCCACTGCCCACCCCAGGCTCCCGCGCAGCCGCTGCGGGGCCACGGGGACGCTGCCCCGCTCAGCTGCTGTCTGCGGCCCTCTGCCAGCCCCAGGGACGGTGCTGGGAAGCCACAGCCTGCGTGGGGCTGAGGACTCTGCGCTGGGTCCGGCACCTCCCTGATGTGGGACTGCGCTCCCTGCACCCCCCTGGCCCCGCGCCCTTGGCTCAGCACCTTCCAGGAGCAGGTTGGCGATGGCCTCCAGGCTCTCGAACTCCACGCTGAGCTGGTTCTCTACGTAGAAGCCCCTGGATTTGCTCCACCGCAGGGGCAGGGCGCAAGGTGGCCCCGGGCTCAGCAGGTCCCTGACCTGGGGCAGACGGTGCTGGCAGAGGGGAGACGACGGGACACAGCCAGGGCTGGGGCTGGGCGGCGGGGCAGGCGCTTACCTGCTCATTGTAGATCTCCACGTAGGAGGCACTGAGAGCCAGGCCAGCGCCCCGGCTCTGCTCCAGGAGACACGCAAAGGACCTTTGCATCAGCCCCAGGAGACAGGGAGCTGCCGGCTGCGCCTCGCTCTGCGGAGACACGGGAGCGAGAGCGGCGCAGGGGCCCGGCACGCAGCAGCTCTGGGTCCCCAGCGGCACCACCTGCCTGCTCCCGCCACCCCAGTGCCCACGGTCCGGGTGAGAAGAGCCTGTCCCGCAACCAGGCTCAGGTGAAGGAGGGGGACAGCCCCATACCTGCGCGAGAGGCCCCATTAGGGTGTAGGTCTTCCCCGAGCCCGTCTGTCCGAAGGCAAAGACGGTGCAGGCGAAGCTGGGCGCAGACGCTGAGCCTCAGGCACGGCTCCGGGCCGCGGCGTAGGGATGCCATCTCCCGGCACAGCCCGGGCAATGCAGAGGCGCCCGCGAGGCCTGGACGGCGTTCCCGTCCCGCTGGGAGCCGGGTGGGACACCGGGGCTGGGGCGCACGAGGGGCTTGCAGGGACTCACCCGTCTAGCGCCAGCTCCACGAGCTGCCTCATCCCGCTGCCTTCGAACACGGCTTCCTGGGAGGTGCCCGAGTCGAACACGGCGCTGAAGCCGAAGGTGGCGTCGTGCCTGGCCGCGCTCACCTGCGGACGGGTGCAGGAGGGGCTCGGGGGGTGCCGGCGGCCCCCGGACCCCGCGGCGCAGCGGCACTCACGTGGACGGTGCTGTCGCCGAGGCTGTGCACAACGCGCCGGTCCCCTCGGCGCGTCTCCACGCAGGTCAGGGGCCGGACCCTAGCCGGGGCGGGGGGGAGACGACGATGCAGAAGTTCCCCCTTCCCGCAGCCCCGGCGCTCCCTCCCCCCGGGCAGGACGAGGCTCCATCCTGTTCTCACCAGGTCCCCGAGCCCCCCGCCCCCCCCTCACCTCACCACCACTCTCAGGCGTGCGGCTCTCCCCGCCACGGGGCCTTCTTGCTCCTCTCCTGGGCTCCTTCGGGAAAGCAAAGTGCAGTGGGGGGGGGGGGGGTAGGTGCCTCTCTTGCCCCCCCCCCAGACTTGCTGGGAGCCCCCCGCGCTCCCCAGCCTTTCCAGAGGTCCCAGCCCCAGAGCGTGTGGCCCAGGCGGGTGCGCCGGTACCTGCCCTGGTTCTGCTCCGGCGCACGGAGCCTTCCCACCCCGCAGCGGCCCCAGGCCCCCCCCCCCCCCCCCCCGCAGCCCCGCGGACTTACGGCTCCTGCCGGGCCCGGGGCAGCATTTTGGTCCTCGCGCCCAGCTGGGGCTCCCGTCCCTGCTCCCCCTCCGGCCCCATTGGCCCCCAGCGCCCCTCGGCCCCCCGTTCAGGGGGCTAGTGGCGGCCGGCCGGCCCCGGCGGGAACCACCGCCAGCCAGCCCGGGGCTGCCCGGCCGAACAGGTACCACCGCTCCGGTTAAACATTGACCGGTGCCAGCCCCGCGGGAGAGCAGCCGGGGGAAGGCAAGGCTGGGGGCCGGCAGCGAGCGCTGCCTCGCGCCTCCTCGTCCCTGGCACCCGGCGAGGACGGGCAGGCGGCCTCGGGGCTTGCAGGGCGCCGGCGCTGCCCTCGACGGTCACCGTGGTGCCCAGACCTGGGGACAGCTCTGGGTGGGGACCAGCCTGGAGCTGTCGGGGGGCCGCTGGGAGGGGACGGATCCCGGGCACCATCAGGTGACCAGTACGGGGCGGGGGACCGACAGGGTTACTGGTTGCAGGAGCCGGCGGGAAGCCCAGTCCCCCCGGAGGCGTCGGGCGGTGCCATGCGGGGAGCGCTGACCCTGGGGGCCGCCGGGGGGGGGGGGGTCGGAACCCGCCGCTGCCGCCGCCGGTGCGGGGGGCCCCGACCAGCACCGCCCGCTCGGGGCGGTCCCAGCCCGTCGGGGGGAGGTGCCGGGGGTGGGGGGGGATAAAAGCCGGGGCGGCGGCGGGGCTGGGGGGGGGGGGAAGCAGGGCAGGATGAGCGCGGCCCCGGGCGCCTCCCGCGCCCCCCGGCCGCTGCTCCGCTTCCCCGACGGGGCGGGCGGGCCAGGCGGTGGCGGGCGGGCGGCGGGGAGCGGCGGCCTGGGGCCCGGCGCCTGCCCCTGCCCCTGCCCGGGGGGGGCGCGGAAGCGGCGGCGGACCACGTTCAGCCGGGGGCAGCTGTCGGAGCTGGAGCGGGCCTTCGCCGCCGTGCCCTACCCGGACATCGCCACCCGCGAGCGCCTCGCCGAGCTCACGCAGCTGCCCGAGGCCAAGATCCAGGTGAGCGGCGCCGCGGCACCCTCCCCACCTCCTTTCCGGGGTGCCGGGACCCCCCGGGCCGCCCCGTCGGGCCGCTGCCGGGGTCTCACGGCCGCCCCCGCCCGGCCCAGGTTTGGTTCCAGAACCGCCGCGCCCGCCGGATCCGCAGCACCAAACCGGAGCCGCCGCCGCCGCCGCCCGGGGAGCGGGGCCCGCCCGCGGCGCCCCCCGACGCTGCCGCCCCGGCCCCGGGCCCCGCGCTGCCGGAGCCGGGAGCCCCGGGCCCCCCCCGGGGCCTCCCCACCTCGCTGGGCTCCATCTCCGACCTCATCTACAGCGCAGCCCTCACCAACCTGGGTGAGCCGTAGCCCCAGCGGGCCCCCCCGGCCCCCGGCCCGGCTTAGCACCGTGATTTTCATTAGCGCGTGGAATTACTGCCGGCTCCTTCAGGTCCCTGCGATGCCATCCAATATCCTAAATGCCGGTGAGGCTGCGGCGGGGCCAGCTCCCCATCAGACCCCTAATACCGACTAATCTTTTGGAAAAATACCTTAATCTGAGGCAGTATCCGCGGATGATTGTGGCGCGGCCGCCCCTAATCCGCAGGCACGTTCGCAGGTGCTGGCCCATCTCCCCGTATCGGATATTAAAGCGTGTTTGCAGAGGGGCTTAGCTGCCATCAGAGCATTAATCACCGTGTCCGGCCCTGGCACGCCGCCTGCTCGGCAGGTGTCCTGCCCACGGTGCCCAGGGCCAGGCAGCGCCAGCCGCTGGGCCCCCTCCCCGCTGCAAGGCCACCGGTGCGCCAAGCTGGCTCCGCTCTCAGCTCCAAAGCATCCGAGAAGCCTTGGGCTCTGCACTGAACCACTTTTCCTCCCGGGTTTAAGTGGTGGTGGGGGCAGCCTTGGGACAGAGCTGCACCTTGCAGTCACATCCGGGCCCCTCACCTCGACCCAGCTGGGACCCCAGATGCTCTGGCAAAGCCGCTGGGCTCCCTCAGCCTCTGAGTGGAGGGACAGAGCAGCTCCTGCTTGCTGGCAGGGAGAGACCGGGCATGGGCTGCGGGAGCAAGGAGCCGGGCCAGCACAGAGCAGGGCACCAGCCGGCTGGCAACGGCAAAGGCCGAGTGCTTCCCCGCGGCCGCCCAGGTTTCTGCCCCGGTCCCCTGGCTGAGGGGAGGCAGCCCGCCCGTGGAGGGGAAGGCAAGCTGACAGCTCTGCCTGCGGGCGCCCTGCCGCGCTCCGCGGCACGGTATGGCGCTGCTCTGGCAGGCACCGACGGCGTGCGCCCCTCCTCAGGGGCCTCGGGTTTCCTTTTGGCCCCGACAGTCACAAGACCGCAGATCAGGAGAAGCAGCCACCCCAGCGCGACTCCTCCCCAGGCGCGAACGCCGTACAAGCTGTGCAGAGGGTACGTCTGTCCACGGAGCCGCTCGAGACGAGGCTGAAGCCCCAGCGCGGCTGCAGCGCTGCTGCGTTAGATGTCGTCGTTCTCCTGAACTGGCCAGTGCAGGGGGAACGTACTTGCCACCAAACACGTCAGGTAACTGCTGTGCTGGTCACAAGTCAGTAATGCTCTCCCTAAAGCGGGCAAGGGATCAGGTAGGAGCAGTAAGAGCAGGCCACGTGAGGGCACTGATTTCTGCAGGACATGGAGCAGGAAAAAGAGGAAGAAGGAAGATTCACAGCTCTCCAGTGTCTTTTAGATGCCAAGCCAGCGTGCTGCACAGCAACAGAGGTCTCTTTTCAGGCAGAAAGAAGGTTGCAAACATAAACACAATGTATTTATTTAAAAAACAACAAAAAAATGTAGCAACTTCACAGCAGCAGCTGACACTCCTCTCTATCCTGGGGTAGTATGAATCCACTGCTGTTGGTTCTTCAGTTCTGCAGCTGCAAAATCTTTAATCCATGATTTATTTCAGGCATGTAAGGGGTGGGCAAGCAGAGGATGAGGCCTGAGGAACGCAGCAGTTTTCCTGGTAACAGTAGCAGGCACAAACAGTTGATAGCCCAATGACAAACCTGCCCCAAATAAATGGCTTCTGGGGAGGGCAAAAGCCTCCAGCATGAGGGTCACAGTTTGCAGGAAAACGCACAATCACAGTTTGCCGAGGTCTCCTTCGAGGGTCCGCACCATTACATACAACTCAGCCAAGCCAACCACTGAGGCCACAATTACCGCTGACAGGATGCGCTGGGGACACAGAAACAGAGACAAGTGACCCCCGTGTGCACGCTCAGGCTGCTGCCTGGTGCCCCGCAGCACATCTGCCACTCTGGTCTGGCCTGCAGGACGCGCGCCCGACGCGGGCTCCAGGTGCCGCAGGCCTCCGCGCTCACTCACCGCGGCCGTCTCCGCAAAGACGTACTGGCTGCCCAGGTACGTGCAGGCAAACGCGGCCGCCACGGTGACGATGAAGTTGAATATGGTGATGACCACAGCTTTAACGGATCGAACTGGAGAGAGGAGGGAAAGAGTGCTTTTTAGGAAAGGCTAGAAGCTGTTTGCAGAAGCCTTGGAGAGAAGGGTTTGGGACAAGCTATCATCCTGCTAACTGAATCTGCCAGTGACTGCCTCAGTTTGGCTACAGGAATTCTCCCGAACTTTCACGCTTTACGCCTCCAGAAATATCTGTAAGAACTGTAAGTGTGCTGCTCCTTTACTTGAGGAATGCTTTTGTGCATCGAAACCATCCAGGGACATCTAACAGCCTGGAGCAGGAAGGGCTGTTAGATGTCAGCTAGTGATTCAACGGTTCCCAAGACTGATTTTTCTGCCTGTAGCTACACACTGACTGGCATCAGGAGGAGAGGCAGCCACTCACCTTGCCTCCCAAAGTCAGCCAATGTCCCATACCGGTTCAGCTCCTAAAAGAAAGGATTAAAACAACTTGTGTTGTGTTGTATTTTAATAACTGAAGCAATATCGATATAGTATCCTGTCTCAATGATTCATTCAGAAATACATTTGTCTTCTGTGGGGCTCTAGCAGCCGGGCATGCTGTAGGTGAGAAGTGGTTCTGTAAAGTCTGGGTTTCTCTGGATTTGTGCTTGTGGTCAGTCTGTGACACTGAAGAGGGGTGATTTCTAATCCCAGCTCACATCCCCCCTCTATTATGTTAACTCCACTGGGAAAATTTCCTTTATTATCTGTCACATTGCTATCTGTCATGCTTTTGAGGAACAATTCCTGATGGGGTAGCAGAGGATGCCCCCACACAGATGGTAAAACTGTGGGAGCCTTAGAAAATGAGAGAACTAGAACTTCAAACAGAAACCAAAGGGTCACCTAGCCTCTCCTGTCCTTCAGGTCAGCTTCAGCTGAGCTGGTTTGGGGGTAACACCAAGCTGCCAGCCTTAGTGGGTTTGCTGAGTTGTTTTAAAACGATGGGTTTTTGGCAGCCTGCCTTTGGAGGGGAGGGCAGCTGGGGAGCACGTCCCGGTCGGCGGCGCTCACCTGCCCGGTGACGTTGCGGGTCATCCGCCGGTACTCCTCGTTGGCGAGCCGGGCCTTGATCCGCTCCAGCCGCGCCACCAGCTCGGGGTTCTGCAGGAGCAGAGAGCCGCCGTGAGGGCTGGGGACAGGGCCGCCGCCAGGCCCGCTCCCGGCCCTCACCTACCCGCGGCGGCACCGGCACCTCGGGCAGGGCGATTTCGCTGCCTTCCAGGAGCTCGTGGAGATACAGCGGGGACCCTGCGGGAGGCGGCGGTTAGCGGCGGCCCGGCCCGGGCGCGGCCCGGCCCGGCCCCCCGCCCCTACCTGCCTCCCGCAGCGCCCCGTGCAGCCGCCGCAGCAGGCTGAAGGGCACCAGGGCGCCGCCGGAGCCCAGCGCCGCCTCCAGCTCGGTCCGCAGGCCGGCGGGGAGCCGCGCCAGCTCGCCGCCCGCCGCCGCCCGCCTCAGCCGCGGCCCAGCCCGTACCGCCGCCGCCATCTTGGCCGGCCGCCGTCGCCTAGGGGACGGCGGCAGGAGAGAGCGTCGCGCCTCGCGAGGGCTGCCGGGAAGCAGGCGGCCGGGGGGGGGGGGGGGGCGCGGTGCATTGTGGGCTGGCGGCGGGGTCGGCCCGGCCGGCGGGATGTCGGGCTGCGCGGCGCGGCGGTACGTGGCGGCGGCGCTGAGTCGGTGCCGGGCCCGCGGGCTGCCGCTCTGGGAGTCCCCCCCGGCCCGCGGGCCGCGGGCCCTCGGCGCGGGCGGCGCCGCGGCCGTCCAGCTCCTGCCGCGGCGGCACCTCTCGTCGCGGTGAGGCCTGTGGGGGCGGCGGCGGGGCGGGGGGCTGCCGGGGGGCGGGGGGAGGGATGTGGGGGAGGTGTGGGGCGCCTTTTGGGGCTGGGGGACACTTAGGGGGTGATGGGGGCAGGGAGGGGTGTGGGGGCTGCCTGGAGTGTTTGGGGCTGAGGGTAGGGGAGTACTTAGGGGGTGAAGGGGGCAGGGAGGGGTGTGGGGGCTGAGGGTAGGGGAGTACTTAGGGGGTGAAGGGGGTAGGGAGGGGTGTGGGGGCTGCCTGGGGGTTTGGGGGGTTTGCTCTCAGGGTAGGGAGCTGTCAGAGCAATTGCGTTAGGCAGACTGTGGGAGGGATGGAGGGGCTGTCAGGGGGGCACAGGGATGGGGGAGAGGGGAGGCTGAGGGGACGAGGTAACTGGGCAGGGGGTGTGGGGAGTGTAGAGGGCAACTGGGGAAGTGGAGACTGGGGGAGGGGTCACGGGGGCTTTGTGGAGGGTAGGGAAGGGAGTGGGGGGCTGGGCAGCCTCATGGGTACAGATTGGGGCTGTCATGGGGGGTGTCACACCCCGAGAGAGGTACAGGATGGGGGCTTTACCCAGCCAGCAGCTGCGGCTCAGGGTGCTTTGTGCCACACGCGGCTCTCCTGGCCTGTGGGGGAGGTTCAGCACCAGCTAGGCAGCTCTGTGCATGCCCAGCAAACCTGCTCTCTCTTTCTAGAAACCGTCTGGAGGGCAAAGTGCTGGAGACAGTGGGGGTGTTTGAAGCACCAAAGCAACATGGCAAATATGAGACAGGCCAGGTAAGCAGTCCTGGGGAGAGGAGCTGACCCTGCAGGCTTTTTCCACAGAGGTAGAGGAGCTGCATGATTTACCTGCAAGAAGGCTACTGCATAGCAGAAGGCCAGAAGTTTCACAGTTCAGCACTGCATGTCTCTGCTGTGTCTGCAGTTTGTCAGTCATCTGACAGTACAAAATAGATAAGAATCTGCAACATGACACAACTATTCATACAGTGGTATTTGCTCTGCTGATTTTATTTAAGCATAGTTTCTCTTTGGCAGCAAAGAAGTCAACTGCTGAATTTGAGAAATAAACCTAAACTTGTAATTTCTATGTTCATGACTCATATATCTGTTTCCCCATCTTCGAGTGATCTCTTCTATTCTGGTCTCCTTTTCTGCACTTCTGATGTCTAGTTTGTTATAACTAATTTAGTTGTTCACTTTAATGGGATAGAAATTATGTGACTTTGTTCTTTCATCCCAAGCCGCTTAGTCCCCTCTGTCTCTGCTCCAGGTCTACACAATGGTGATTCTCCCTTTATTGCTGTCCTACATGTCCAGGCTCCATGTAAATGTTGCTAGTTCTATCTCTGTAAAATTTTTTTAGATGTTATCAGGAAAGGCTTTTGGGTCCGTGTTTTCTGATGTATCTAAGTTGGCAGAAGCTTGCTATATATTAGAATGTAATTATTTGTTCTTTTCAGCTATTTCTTCACAGTGTGTTTGGCTATCGAGGAATAGTCCTGTTTCCCTGGCAAGCCAGGCTTTATGATCGAGATGTTGCTTCTCCTGTCACAGAAAAGTGAGGGTTTGTTCTTGTTTGTATGCTGTTATACTACTATATTTACATTTCTTTAAGTTTATTGATCAGAGTAAACAAGTCTTTTTAAGTAAGACAGTGGTACAAGTCTATTTTGCGTGAACATCAGATGAAAGAGAGGTACTTAAACAAGAAAGATTGCATGAGTATTAATTTTGTTTTAATTAAGAGATAGAGTGGAATTATGAAGGAAGAGTGTATCTATCTAATAAAAACCAAGCCCCCCCCTCCTTTTTTTTTTTTTTTAGTAAAATAAAACTTTGTGCTGCTTTTTGAGTTAGGACTAGGCTCCTATGTTAAAATTGCAGGCCACTTCCTGTATAGATCGCCAGTGAGTTGCGTTTATGACCTGATTCCCCAGTTTCAACATGGTAGGCTAAGTTTATCTATTTGATAGACTGACTCCTGTTTATTTATTTCCATCGTCTCTCCCTGGCTCTTGTTGGAGGTATGCCAGAGGGGTGTGTGTTAGGACTTGGAAAATACTGAAGAGTGAGCAGGTAGAGAATGAGCAAGCAGTGAAAACAGCTGCCCCAGACGGGATATTGGACTGACCAGGAAAACCTTCTGAGTCATTTGAATACAGAGCTGTTGTGCCAGGGACAGGCACCGTTGACGATCATCCCAGCTCATTTATCATTGTGTAGGTGGATGACATGAATATAATTTAGATGGAAATTGAATGATTGCAGACTTTGAAATGTACCTCAAAAATTACTATTTATGAGTAGGCTTGTTTCTTGCAAGAACAATTTGCTACCATGTGGAAATATCTGTCCCATCTTGCGTCCTAGTTCAGGTGAAGGCGGTGGGCTTGCGCTAGTGCACAGGTTACTAGGGCTGCTCTGAGTTCAGCACTCTGCTTTTCTGTTTAGGAGCGAAAATGCGGCAGGCCATGGTTCCAAAGAAGTCAAAGGCAAAACACATACTTACTATCAGGTGTTAATAGATGCCCGTGATTGTCCGCATATAGTAAGTAACCAGTAATCTTTTTACTGAAACTCAGAGATCTTTTCCTACGTGAATTCTCTGAATGTACAGCTACTCGAATAAAAAGGTGGAAAGAGTGCTGCCAAGATGCATAACGTGAGTTCTTATCCTGGGAGTGTTTGGAACTTTTAGGACAAAGTCATTCTTCAAGTCATAATTTCCCTGAGAAGGGAAATCTGGAGGGTCATATCACTGTTTTCTGAGCCATATTTCCCCTCTCCAACCTCAGTTCCTCTTCCTCTTGGCATTCGTATTCTGTTGCATATAAGTCATGAATGTGGGTGGCAGCACCAAAACCCCTCTTCACTTAATGTTTCAGTGGAGAATTAGTCTAGAGAAACTAAAAAAAGAAATGTCCTGATGTGAATTGGTTAAGTAAAATAAAAATTACACCCTTAGGAGAGAACTGTGAATTAAAACCTGGCTGGAGATTGGCCTGCAACATTCTATAATGAAAGACATAAACCTCCCTTTTTCTCAGTCCCAGAGATCGCAGACAGAAGCAGTTACGTTCCTGGCAAATCACGACGACAGCAGAGCCCTCTATGCCATACCAGGTGAGTAATATGCACCTGGTGGTGCATTTGGAGCTTTGTGGAGATGCGTACTGTCATCATGCGTGGTAGGAAGAGTCATAAATCTCTTTTGAGCTACTCTTTACTGGGAAGCTCCATGGATTTTGTTTTTTTTTTTCAGGTTTAGACTATGTAAGCCATGAAGATATCCTTCCCTACAGCTCCACCGATCAAGTGCCCATCCAACATGAGCTCTTTGAAAGGTTTCTCATGTACGACCAAACAAAAGGTAAATTGTGGCATCAAAGCGAAATCTTTGGAGCCAGCTGCTTAACCTGTTCTAAGACAAGTATCCAGAACTTATCATCTTAGATACAGTGTAAATTTGTGGTCTGGTTTGGGTTTTGTTACAGTAAAGCCTCCTTTAAATATTTTTTGTAACTATGTGAAAGCTCTAAGGGGAGGACACTTGGTTACAGTGTGCCTCTCCCACTAAGCAGTCATCTTTCCCCTCCCTGCAGTTCCACCTTTTGTAGCAAGGGATACACTGTGTGCGTGGCAGGAAAAGAACCATCCCTGGCTAGAGCTCTCTGATGTGCACCGAGAAACCACAGAGAACATACGAGTCACAGTCATCCCTTTCTACATGGGCATGAGGGTAGGTCTGTGTTGCATGTTGCTCTGTTAGTTTTGTGATCTGTTTATCTTGCATGTTTTCCTAAGGCCAGTATGCTGACTGAAGTTACTTTCTGCTTTTACTGGAGAGATGGCTTCTTATCATAGTTGTGATTTCATTGTCATTATTTCCAGCAGAGGTATGAAACTTGAAACCTTTTTCTCATATGTTTTTGGAGAACAGCTCCTGCAGCTTGGTTTTTGCTTGTTACCTGTAGGATGCAAAATACCCCAGACTGTTCTGCAGAATAGTGTTAGTAAGATAGTCATGAAGATTTAGGAAAGCCTGTACACTGATTCTTGACTGCTTGAGTCATAGATAGGATGTCTGTAAGGTGCCCTGTAACGACAGACATGTCTGTTAACCTGTCCAGCAGCGAGGTGGTGGGTGCTAAGGTCTGTTTACTGGTTCTGATGCAGATCAGAGGGTTTGGCTAAAGCCTTCGGGTTTAGCTGGTACTATGTGTTCTCTAAAGCTTAACAACTTGATATTCAGCACGCAAAATAATAAGACCTGATGTTGGCCAAGAGTTTTCTCAGCAGGATGGCTGGGAATTACGTTGTCAGTTTGATTTCCAAATCTAGTAGGATATGGCTGCCTGGGAGCCTAGGCTGTTGTGGGTGAAAGTTCTGATGTGGAATTGCAGCTTCCATGGAGCCCAACTGATACTTATCCTAACGTGGTCAGATGAAGAGGTGCCTGAAGGCAAGGACTCAGGTGTTTCTAGACCTGTATAAAGTGTATCGTTAAGATGGGGGATCCATTTTTGGTCAACCCTCCATAGTCACAAGATCCTTGAAATTCTCCCACCTCGTGATTACATGTCTAGAGCAGAGCCAGTGCCAGATGGTAACTGATGGACTGCTTTGGAGAGCAGCTATCTTTGTGCTCACGTGAGTTATCTACGTCAATCTGGCATGGAGCATGAGCCGCTGTGCTTGTGCTCTGCTGACAGCTGAAGAGATTTTGGCGCTGAGCTTTGAGGGACAGCTGCTAAAGTCTTTTGTTTCTCTTGACAGGAAGCCCAGAATTCCCATGTCTACTGGGTAAGTGCCTTTTGTTTCACAAAGCAGCTAAAGGGAAGGAGTTTATTTGCTGTGGCATCGTTGCTCTGTGATAAGCTCTGAGGGAGAGTAGCCCTTGCCTGGCAACTGTTTCCCAGTATCGACTGTGGGTTATTAGCAATTTGCGGCTGATTCCAGTTCTTGATCACAGTCTGTCTTCTGTCTAGTGGCGCTACTGTATTCGCTTGGAGAACCTTGACAGCGAAGTGGTACAACTACGAGAACGGCACTGGAGGATATTTAGCTTGTCTGGCACCTTGGAAACTGTCAGAGGTCGTGGAGTTGTAGGAAGGGTAGGT
Source organism: Rhea pennata (assembly GCF_028389875.1). Classification (NCBI taxonomy): domain Eukaryota; kingdom Metazoa; phylum Chordata; class Aves; order Rheiformes; family Rheidae; genus Rhea; species Rhea pennata. The sequence continues at coordinate 5,854,253 of NC_084682.1, forward strand.
ATCATGTAATATCATGCCTTTTGCTTGGGATGATTTAGCAGTCAATTTCTTAATGGGCATTTTTAGATGGAATAGAAACTGAGCTATGAAAAAAATCACGTGAAGATCTTTTAATCTGTTGTTCATACTTGTAAGCTGAAACCTCACACTGAGCATTAGAAAATGGTCCTAAGTGACTGATAATGGGAAAATTGCAATTCTCATGCTACTCACTGGGTGAGTTGTTTGTCAGCTAGTAGGTAGTGATGCTCAGGGTGTTAAGCAGAAAAGAGGAACTGATGCTAAGTACCATTCTGAAGCCCATGGATATCCGTTTTTCTTGTTGCTGTGTAAATTTTCTGTGGATAGGTGGCTATGGAGAAACCTTAAGAACCGCTGTTGATGTAGAGTGATATCTTTTTGTCTTTTCAGGAGCCAATTTTGTCCAAAGAACAGCCAGCATTTCAGTACAGCAGTCATGTCTCCCTGCAGGCATCCAGTGGTCACATGTGGTAAGGAGCATTTATTACTGCAGTAGTATTTAGATATAGGACCCCACAGTGCTGATACGGGACACATGGAGTTTGCAGTATGGAATTAAGGCTCAAAGGTGGGTAGAAGTGGATTGGACTGTACATACTTGATAGTTAAAATGGGTGTTTTTATGAACTACTCTATAGCAATAGTCTCAGTTAGTGATAAGAACATCTGCAGATTCCCTGCACTGAGAGAGGCTCCAGGCTAATTTTTGCTCTTTCTCTGATCTGTACTAGACTGGGCTTGAAAAGTTCAAGCAGTTGGAGCAGTTCTCCATCAGTTGATGTACTCTGTTTCTATCCCTCTCAGTCTTCAGTGTGAGAAGCATGTCTTCCTGCAGGTGTTTCCCCAGGACAGCAGGGAGGCATGCACAAGTGTTCCCTGCACTTTCACCCGGCTTTGATTCTATCCCTGACTTGTGAAGTTCTGTGTCCAAGGAGCTGGTGTGTAGGGTTATTCCCATTTTAGGTCAGATGAGGCCTTCAGTCTAACCGGCATTAAAGTCTCCTCTTCTGTAGGTGTGGGTGAGAAAGTGCTCTGCTTGAGCTGTTCTTTTCCCATGCCTTGGAAACAGCTTCTCTTTCGTTCAAGTGGGTTGGCACACCTAGTGTCATCTCTGTGGGGACAAGAAGTGTGCTGCCACCTCTTGCCTTTTGTATGACAGGTCTTTCTGGCTTGTGTTTTTTAAGTAAATCTGTTTTAGAAGTTAAGCTGCCTTGGAATTACCTGAGTTGGAAAATGCATGAGAGCAGCTCTTTGCCTATAAGATATACCTTCGTTAGCATTGTTTGTCAGGCCTATGTATTTACAATTGACTGAATGCATGCCCTGGGGAATTAAAACAGCTTGTTTGGTGTTTTTTTCCTCTCCGTGTGCATCCTGATGAGAAGGAGGCAAAGGTTCTGAAATTCAGAAGCTGTACTCAACCTGGCTTCTTTTGTCCCTACTTGTATCCTCTGCATAATAAGAACCTATTGCTCTATCTCCACAGTCCTCTTGCCCATGCTGTATCCTGCAGTACAACACAGTGTTCTGTATTTCAGGGCAGTTAGAGTTCTTCTGCGGATGTGGCAAATGCTTTTTCTGTATAAGGTTGAATAGATTTGGTTCTTCAATGCCCTTTCTGAAATTCAAAGCGGAAGCTGCTCCAAGTTACATCTGTGATGGAATTTCATAATTGTTGCGGACTTCTTAACCAATGGAGCTTCTGCCAAGAAATAAGAATCTGAATTTACTTGTAATCAGTTTGTAGAAATAGCTCAGATGGTTCTATCTTGTTTGGGGTAGGCTTTAGGTAAACATTGCTGCAGATGCTTGGGGTGCAATATAGCTCCTGGGGCCTCCAATCATGACATCCCTCTTCAGGAAATGTACATCAGAGATGTGTTGTTTCAACCACCCAGGAGTGCTGTAATAATTGAGTCACCTTGGCAGAGAATTGTGCTTGCTGCCAAACCGGCCTTGCAAATGCAGCCCCGGAGTCCCTCTGCAGGATATGGAAAAGTTCATTTCTTACCTTTTAGCTGATGATTCCTAGCTGTGTTTGCCCCCAGCTTCAGTGTGATCTCTGCCTTTATCTTGCAGGGGCACTTTTCGATTTGAAAGGCCTGATGGCTCCCACTTTGATGTCCGAATCCCACCCTTTTCTCTGGAAAGCAACAAAGACGAGAAGACCCCCCCCTCCGGCCTTCACTGGTAGAGCAGACTGAGTGCCGAGACCCACAGACAACTGTGTGTTGTAGACCTTTGCCTCCCCATCACGCTGCAGCCAGGAACATGGAGCTCTTAAACATTTTAAGCCATTTTTGTTTTAACTGTTGTCTAACGGGGAGGTTTTTTTGAACTTTAATACTGGCTCTCTCAGGCTGCTTGTAAACATAAGCTCTGTTACAGTTAACCCTTGTCTCTGTGGCACCTGCTGGGTTGGAGCTGAGGAGTTAGATCTGTGCTGCTGCAGACGATTGGCCCACTCAGCAGGCCTGGACCCCTTCTGATGTGTTGTGACTTCTCTGCAATATGAGGTTTCTCTAATAAACTGGTCCTTCCAGTTGCAGCCCCTCTTCCTCTGTAAACCAAGGCCTGGGTTTTTACATCAGGCCTGTCCCAGCCTGTTGCTCCCCGCCTCACCCATGTGCAAAGCGGAGTCAGCTCTAACTTTGTACTGCTGCAGCAGAGAAGATCTTTAGGGAGCAGAAGTGTGAGCTGTTCTGCTTCACAGTGAGGAACAGCCTTCCTGCAAGGCAGCTGCTTTCTGGGATTTAGGCAGGGTGTGGCAGAGCAGCGTGAAAGCTGTGCTCCCTCTGCGCTGCTCTGAATGGCACTGCTCGTCCGGACCGTGCTGGAGGGGCGCAAAGCCCGTTTTGTGGAGAAGGGAGTGCAGAGGTGGAAAGGCCATTTGGCAGGCGCTGCTGCGCAGGCAGCTGTGCGTGGAGGCCAGCTCATTGTGGTGGTGCAAGACAGGTGGACCGGAGCCCTCCCCTGCTGCAAGGACCTGCCTCGCGTGAGAAATGCGCTGCTGACTCCTAGAAAGCACATGAGAAACGCGCTGCTGACTCCTAGAGGTTGCTCCTCTGCATGTAATGTGATGGCAACCATGTCCCCTCAGCTGGTGGATTGTGCTTCAACAGGAAGGGCTTGTTTTAACCTGAAATACCAAAGCCACAATAAGGTGGTGCTTGGCTTTCTACTCCTGCTTTCTGAGATCAACAGGTCTTAACCTTTTTACACTGCGCAGCAGGCCCTGCCGAGCCAAGCAGGCACAGGTCAGTGAAATTCCCGTATGCTTGTGATGTATAGATTTGCGGGAATTTTGCTTTTGCCTGTGATGGGCCTGCTCTACAGTACAAATGGGGCATTAGCTGATCTGGGAGCCAGAGCTGTGCTTGCAAGTGCTCTGGGGGTTGCCGAGCTCCCCTGAGGGTTAGCAGAGAGACCCGGGCCTCTGCGGTGGGACCCCTTCGGCTGCCTGCGGGCTTCCGAGGCCAGCCCGTCGGGGCCGCTCGCAGGGGCAGCGCTGGATGGCTTCATGATGCGAAGGCTGGCCAAAACCGTTTCAAACAATTACTGCTTCTGTGCCTGGTCTTGCTTAAATGACGAGGGATAAATAAATAACGGGACTTTTTTTTTTCCTGCTGATTTGAAAGTATTCCGGCCGTCCCCTCCTCCCGCGACCGCCCCTCCGAGGTGCGCGGCCTGTGGAGCTCCCTTTCCTCCCCCCCCCCCGGCCGCCATGTCGGCGCTGCGCCCGGCGCTGCGCGCTCCCAGCATGCCCCGCGCCGGCGCCTACCTCCCCTCCCTCCCTTCCTCCCCCGGGCGCGGGCGGAAGTGACGCGCGCGGAAGTAGCGCGGCGGCCAGGAGGCGGCATGGCGGCGGCGGGAGCGCACCGGCCTGGGCCGCTGAAGCAGCAGAACAAGGCGCACAAGGGGGGGAAGCGCCGCGGGGCCGCGCAGCGCCGCGCCGCAGGTGAGGCGGGTCCCGCCCGGCCCCCCGCCGGCCCGCGTCCCGGCCCCCTCCTCACCGCTCTCCTTCCCCGCAGGCAGAGTCGCCGCCAAGGCCCTGCCCCGCCGGCGACGCCGCGACCTCGGCAGGGTGGATCGGCGGCACCAGGCACTGCAGCTCCGGCGGCAGCGCAAGGAGGCGGTGAGGGGCTGGGGGCATTGGAGTAGGGGGAACGGGACCCAGGCCGGTTCGGGTGTTGGGGGTGGGGAAGTGGATGGAGAACAGCAACTGGATGCGTTTGGGGCATGGAGAAGGGGAATGGAATAGAAAATGGGAACTGGGAAAGGGGAATTAGGCTAAAATGGGAATTAGGCTGATTCAAAGCAGGATTGGGGGTGGGATGGGGCCTGGGCTGGCTGAGGTCTACCTAGGGGATGAGGGAACTGGGCCTGGGAGGGGAATGGCTACCTGGGTTGGTTCAGTCTGGGGCAGGGAGGGGGGCTATTACTAGGCCAAACCAGCTCTGACTGAGGTGGGGGGATTAAGATATGATCTGGGGAGGAGAGTAGGAGCTGGGGTTCACAGTCTCACTGTGCCTGCAGGTGTTGGCAGAGAAGCGGAGCTTGGGCAGCAAGGACGGGCCCCCACACCTTGTGGTCGTGGTGCCGCTGCACAGCACGGCTGCAGCACACAACACGCTCCGCTTGCTGCAGAGCCAGGACTCGGCCGTTGTGCGCGTTGATGAGGGGAGACCTGGTGGCTTTGCGCTCCTCTGTCCCCGGCTCAAGCAGCGCTGGCGCTTCGTGGCAGCACAGACAGGTTAGGAAATGCTGCTGGTGGGATGGGTTTTGGCTCTGTAGCCCCAGCAGTCCTAGTAAGGAGGGTGTTCTGTGCGCAGGTGATCTTCATGCTGTCCTAGACCTAGCGAAGGTTGCAGACTCCCTCCTGTTCCTCTTGGATCCTGTGGATGGCTGGGATAGTGCAGGGGAGTACTGCCTGTCCTGCCTCTTTGCACAAGGGCTCCCCAGTTACGGTGAGCGAGTGAGAAACATAAAGACTTCTAGTGGGGTGCAGGTGAAGGAGGTGCGTGGTGGGGTCTTCCTCTTGCAGTAATTAAAAGCTTCATGTGTTGGCAGGTGACCACAGGTCTCTAACCACTCTATTTCTAAGTGTATTTCAATTTCAGCTGCCATATTCTGTATTTTAATGATGGATTTTCTGCGATGATTGTGTGTTCTTTTGAATGGATGAAGCAGTCTCTCTAACTTGTGCTGTGAATCTGTTGTTTGGTTCATTTGAGTTGCAGAAATCTGAGTTTGTCTTGTTAATGCTTGGTAAAAGGAGGATGGGAAGAGTTATGTTCCGATCACGAGCTCTGTTTTGTGTGCTGTTTGGTAGCTCTTGCTGTCTTAGGTGGCACTGACTTGCCACCAAAGAAACGGATAGATGCTAAGAAGAAACTTGCCAAAGCCATTGAGAAACGCTTTCCAGAGGCCAAGCTGTTCCCCTTGAACACAGAGCAGGAATCCTCGCTGCTGCTGAGGCACCTCGCCACCCAGAAGCAGCGGCATCTTGCTTTTCGGGACAGACGGGCTCACCTGCTGGCCTACGCTGCCGAGTTTGTGCCCAGCCAGGAGAGTGATCTGGTTGGGACCTTAAAGGTATCTGGCTTTGTGCGGGGACAGACCCTCAGCGTGAACAGCCTGGTGCATATTGTGGGACATGGAGACTTCCAGATGAGCCAGGTGGATGCCCCTCCAGACCCCCTCTCTTTGAACCCGCGAGTGGTTAAAGGACAGAAGAGGAGTCAGGACATGGATATACAGGTGTGCTGGTGGTCAGGGTTTGCCTTGACCGTTAAAACACATTTATTTTAAGCTTTCACCAAGAAAGCACAATAGGGTATAATTGGCCAAGCGTGGGGGGAAAAAGGAGTTGTGTCAAGGAGGGTGGCAAGCTTGTGCTCTGCCAGTGAGCTGAGATTTCCTTGGGTAGAGCATGTAATGAGCACTGATTTTACAATATAACAAACATTATGCTGAGGAGAGTTTGTGCTGTTATTTGTCAGGGTGGGGGTAGTTTTGGTAGTGAGGGTTGGTAGATGAGCTAGTCCTTCACTTCTGACTGATCCCTAGCTTGAATTAGGTGTGTTCACAACAGGGGGACTCCATTCTCTTGCCCTTCAGGATGACTCTGTAAATGGTGCTGATGAGATGGAGGAGGACGTTAAGGTCCTGATGAAGGCAGATGCTAGCAAGCAGGAGTCTTTGGAGTCAGAAGTGGTCCCTGATCCTATGGAAGGGGAGCAGACATGGCCTACTGAAGAGGAACTGCAAGAAGCAGAGGGTGAGCAGCAGCAGTGTTTCTGTACCTTTTCTGCATCCCTGATAAGAGCGCTACGAGAATCCTTGCATCACTGGGATGGCTGAGGGGGATGTGGAGAAATGCACTGATTTGGAGCCCTAGCCTTCCTCATGACTTCCCTTCCTACTTCCATCACCTGACCCCTAGGCCACATGGTTTCCGTGGTGATTGGTAAGGTTACGTGTTGCTGCCTTTCCTGGGCCCTGACAATTTCTGTCCTGGGCAACAATGATTGTCATCTAGAGCTGCTCTTGGTTCTCCTAGTGTAGAAGCTGCTGAGCGGAAGGAGGGTTGTTCCTGTATTAATCACTAGTGGGAATCCCACAGCTTCTCTGAAGGCGATCCGGAAGGTGGTGAAGGTCCCCAAAGGCACATCCAAGTACCAGGCTGCCTGGATTGTGGATGATGGAGAAGAGGACAGTGAGGAGGATGATGACGATGAGGAAGATGATGACATTGATATGATGGAAGAGGCAGCTTCCCAGGTACTTTCAAGTCCTAATACTTCAGATGATCTCTAGGCCACTGTTGTGTGTCCTAGGACAGTCCTATCCTTTCAGCTTTTACCATGCCAGAGCACAAAATGGAGTCAGGACATGCCTGAATTTCAGAGTTAAATCTCTCAATTATGTGTGTCAAGTTGCTTCTGTGGCCTGAGCAACTGTACTGTGGCTTGGGCCATGTTCTACACTGGGTAAATATCCATAGGGTTTGCAGTGCTGCATGGACATCAGCAGTATGTGTGTGCTTATGGGCTCTGTGCTGTCCTGTGTGTCAGGAGGGGGAAGGCAGCGAGGAGGAAGAGGAGCTTGCGGAGGAGGAATGTGAGACCATGACTGTGTCTGAGTGCGTGCGGGACGACAACTACGATGAAAAAGTGGAGGAGGACGAGGAGCAGATGCTGGAGAGATACAAACAGGAGCGAATGGATGAAATGTTTCCAGATGAGGTGGACACACCACGTGATGTGCCTGCCAGAGTCAGGTAAGAAACTGTCTCCTTTGCTGGGAGTGGAGCTGGAAGGGTCCCTTCCATCTAGTTGGGTGAAATAGGGCAGGAAGCCTGTGATGTCTTAGCCATGATGTCTGAACCTGGCTGAAGGACTCTTCTGAAGATATTCCCTTAGGCTCTGAGGCTTCCAGGGGAGGCACTGGCAGAGGGAGTGGGTGGCCTGGGCAGCTTCCTAGGGAAAGGGGAGCTGAGCTCTGGCCTGAGAGAGGGCTAAAATTTGCTTTGCTCCCTTTATCGTCTCTGAGGGTGTGAGATCTTGAGGAGCGTGGAAGGGGCTGGCAAGACACCTAGATTTGTGAAATAGTCTATCTTTCCTGTTGTCTGTCCTTTAGGTTCCAGAAGTATAGAGGGCTCAAGAGCTTCAGGACTTCTCCATGGGACCCCAAAGAGAATCTCCCAAGGGACTATGCCAGGATTTTCCAGTTCCAAGACTTCTCCCGAACCAGAAAGCACATCTTCCGGCAGATAGAGAAAGAGGAGACTGAAGGGGCTTCGGTAATTCCCTTTTCTCTTGCTGGCCAGTCACCTTTCTTTCTCTTCCCCTGCTATATTCTCTTGCTTCCTGAAGGAAAGACTTGGCAGAGAAGTGGCTGCATGGTTTATCATTCAGCCAGCTGTTTTTTAACCTGAAGTCTCAAGCCCAGATTATGTTTTTCTCCTGGATTCCCTCTCTTACACAGACACGTTCCTCCTGATTCCTTTTCTATTGAGAGAGAGAGAGAGAGAGAGAGAGAGATTCACAACTGAGCCTCTCTTGACAGGTTGGCTGGTATGTTACGCTTCATATCTGCAATGTGCCTTTCTCAGTGATGGAGAGCTTCAAAGATGGGAGGCCACTAGTTCTGTTTTCACTGCTTCTTCATGAACAGAAGGTGAGTAGGTATGGCCATGCTGGTATCTTTGTGGGTATGGAGCTCACAGGACCTGGTGGGCAAAGCCTCTGGGAAGCCGTTGTCAAGGGCATTTGTCCCTGCTGTGGTGTTGGTTGCTTTCTGCTCTGCCCACCATCATTTGTCAGCCCCGCTGTTGGCCCCTCACAGTGCTGCATCTCCTGCAGATGTCGGTGTTGAATTTCCTGGTGCGGCGGCATCCGAGCAACAGTGAGCCGGTAAAGGCAAAGGAGGAGCTGATCTTCCACTGCGGGTTCAGACGCTTCCGAGCTTCTCCCCTGTTTTCTCAGCACACGTCAGGTTTGTGAGGGGCCTGTGGGGAGGGAACAGGTGTGCTGGGAAGCAGGGCTGGGGTTTCTAGGGCAGGAAGCCAGTGATGTCTTAGCCGTGATGTCTGAACCTGGCTGAAGAGCCCTTCTGAAGAAACACCTCTAGGCTCTGAGGCTTCCAGGGGAGTCAGTAGGCAGTGGGGGCATAGGAGGGCCTGGGCATATGGCTCTATGGTCCAGGAAAGACAGTAGCAGGCTCCACACAATGAGCTGGCAGTTTGGAGGATCACCATGATCCCCAGATACTCTGCCCCTGCTGAGGAGCATTGCATGTGACTGGTTTCCCTACAGAGCAGAGCCTGCCTGCCAGCCAGTGTGAGCAGAAGCCGGCGAAGGATGGGGTTGGTGTGGCTTTTCCAGAGCTCTGGTGACTGTTTTGGGACTGAACTTGATCACTGCTGTTCTGTCCTAGCTGATAAGCACAAGCTGGAACGTTTCCTGCGCCCGGATGCTGCTCTAGTGGTGACTGTTTATGCTCCTATCACTTTTCCTCCTGCCTCAGTACTTCTTTTTAAACAAAGAAGTAATGGTAAGTTGGTATATGCTGGGGAGGTGGTGTCTGGGAGAGGAATATTAGCAGGGCTCTTTCATACCCAGCTTATGAGTGTAAATTATCCAGAAAGTATGGCTTGAAAGAGCTGTGCATCCTTCATACTTCACACTGTTTGAGAAGATTAACTTGTTTATCACTGACCTTGGTTGGCGGGGTGGGGAAGGAGGAGGAAGAAGGTTGCCTTGGCCTACGAACATTTGGGGAAGGACATTGTGGTGAGGGAGGTGATGGAGGCATGTTTTGTGGCACTGCCCGGGTGCATAAATTACTCTGCTTTGTAGGAATGCACGATCTCATTGCCACGGGTTCTCTGCTGGCTGTGGACCCAGACAGAATTGTTATCAAGCGGCTGGTGCTCAGTGGCCATCCTTTCAAGATCTTTACAAAGACAGCTGTAGTGCGATACATGTTTTTTAACAGAGGTACAGCCCTTCTCCGTGTGGTGGGAAGAGGGAATATGGAGGCAGAACTCTTGCTGCCTGTGGGAGGGGTTGAGCTTACATAGGAAAGTCTGTTTCTTACCTGTTTTTACCTTTCTCCCCAGAGGATGTGATGTGGTTTAAGCCAGTGGAGTTGAGAACAAAGTGGGGTCGTAGGGGACACATAAAGGAGCCATTAGGTAGGTTTGTTTTTTTGTCTCTGATGCTGGGCTGGAAGTGGTCCCTCTCTGTGCATACCCATCTGCTCTTCTTAAGCAGAAGAGACAGTTGATGGCCTCTTCTGCTCTGTGCCTAGGGACCCATGGTCACATGAAGTGTCACTTCGATGGACAGCTAAAATCCCAGGACACGGTGCTGCTGAACCTCTACAAGCGTGTTTTTCCTAAATGGACTTATGACCCCTATGTTCCAGAGCCTGTGCCGTGGGTGAGGGATGAGACCGTGCCCCTGGCACAGGAGGTGGAGATGGAATAAGTCTCAAGGCCCAGCATGGCTAATGCAGTTTCTGCCTTTGCTCCCTGGTTGCTGCTCTCAGCCCGTACGCAGTGAGGACAGCACTGATGCATCTTGGATGTGTTAGTGCTGGGATCTGTATAGGAGTGGCTGCCCTGCCAGCTGCTGGTCAGATACCAGCTACAGCTATTTATTTTGACGGAAAAATATTTTCAAAAACATGGAAGTCCCTGTGTCGTGGTGGTATCTGGCTGTAGAGCCCAAATGGGAGGCTGTCTCGTGAACCCCGACCCACCAGGGCTGCTGCCTTTCCTTCCCTCTTGCCCTGCCATAGCAGTGGACTGACCTTGCTGGCAAGGGGATTTTGCTGTATCAGGGATAGGTCCTGCACTGGACTTTGCTGAAGGTTATTGCTGAGACTGAGAAAGAAAAGTGAAGTAGGAGCTGGGGAGACTGCATGCAGCTCACTCGAGGCCTGTCCCAGAATGGGTGGCTGGGGAGGGAAGAACAGGCAGCACTTTGCTTCCAGGTCCCCTCCCCCTGCAGTGATTCTTGCTTTGTTTTGGGACAAAGTGACTCTGTGGAGACCAATGCCAACTTCCCTTCTCCCTCCCTAAAACCACAAATGTTTGGGGTTGTTCATCTGTTTTAATAGTGCAGAAACCAGGCGGTACACATCCAGCATTGGGTTCCTGCTGCTTGAGACGCTGCTCTGTTCTCACTCCGCTTTCCCAGAGAGGTCTGTGAGCCAGGTCAGGGAGCTCAGGTCTACGTTTCCCCCACACAGCACAACACAAACGTTCTGCACATCCTGGGAGACTGCTCGGAACTGCTCCGAGAGCACAGCCGCAACTCCCACACCCGCTGCTGGCTCAATGAGCAGCTTCATCCTTTCCCACACCAGCCGTGTTGCTTGCTGTCAGGAGAGAGCAGCAGCGGTCGTTTCTGCAGCATGTACATACTGCTGCAGGGGTAGGGCTCTGCGTGTGCAAGATCCCTGCAGCACTTTGGGGAGGGAGAGCAGAGCTGCTGCCAGTGCTTTCTGGCTGGAGACAGCGTGGGTGCTGCATGGCTGCTGTGGCGTGCAGGGGCTTGTGCTGCCCTGTCGGAGTGTAGGGGTGAGAATACAGGGACGGAGCATGGATGGAAGCAGCTGCTTACTGGCAGCTGCCGTGAAGGGTAGCCGCAGAGTACTGACCTTGATTTCTTGCTCCGAGACTGTCAGGACATCATCGACCAAATCCCTAATGATGGGCCATGTGTTTGCTCCAATGCTGGTTTTAACTGCGTCTGCGATGGTGTCTGGGGGGTGCAGGTTGGGGGTCAGCTCCCCTCTCAGCTTGGACTGGTAACAGTCATCTGCGTTGCAAGGTTCAGCAGCAAACACTTTCACATCTGGTCTCAAAGCCTGCAGGGAGCACAAGTTGCCACTTGGTTTAAACTAGAGTGCACCCGCCTGCGTTTGCTGCACCCGGAGGGGGGTGAGCGCGCATGCAGTGCAGCCTTAAGGAGGGCTGCAGGCGGGGGCTGCCAGCGCTGCCAGGCTGCCGCTGTGCAGACTGCAGGCGGCCCAAAGGCTCCCATAGACTTGGGCTTTCTGTTTCCAAAGGGACAAGTCCCTCTGTGCCTTGGGAACCCAACCGTTCCCACAGCGAGAGGCAGCTGCTTCTTCCCAGATGTGTGGCTGTTGCCTACCTTGACAGCAACTGCTATTCCAGCAATCATTCCTCCGCCCCCAACGGGAACCACCAGGGCGTTTACCTCGGGCACCTGCAGAGAAAGCACGAGCGTTTTTGGCACCACGCCTGTGCCCTTATGCTGCTGCCCCTGGGCCAGCTCCGAGGCGTGTGTTTTCCGTCACCTGCTCCAGCACCTCCAGGCCGATGGTGCCTTGCCCCGCGATCACTGCTGGCTCCTGGTTGGGGTGCAGCAGGACTCCGCCTGTTTCCTCGACTACCCGAGCCGCTGTCTCGGCCCTAGACTAAGGGACAGTGGGTCAGGGGGAACAGCCTGGCCATGACGCGTGTCACTGGCTGGTCTCCTCTGTGCCTTACCTCGTCGCTGGGCTCGCATGGCACCAGTGTGGCACCGTAAGCGTGGATGGCGGCTTTCTTACAGCGTGGTGCTGTCTCGGGCACCACAACGTAGGCGGGAATCCCTGTGCGGTGAAAGAGCCAGGCGGTGAGAGGGGACAACGCCTCCTGCTCACCCTGCCCCGCTGGTGCTGCAGGAGTGGTGGTACGTGCAGCCCGGGCCAGGCCTTGCCTGCGCTAGCCTGGCGTGGGGGCAGGAGAAGGGGAGCCCCGCAGCGCCAAGCCTAACCCAGCCCGCGCTCTGCGCGAGAAGCTCAGCTTGAGAGCGGGCAGAGCCGGGGGCCCGGAGCTGCCGGGCTCTGCGTTCACCCGTCTGTGTGTCCGGCACGGGGCGAAGGGCCTGGGCTGACGGTCCCTTCGCGTTACCTTCCGCCCGGGCGGCGCAGGCGAGCGCCTGGCCGTGGTTCCCGCTGCTGTGCGTCACCACGGCCCGCGGCAGCTCTGCTCCGGCACGCTCGGCCTCTTCGACCAGGCTCCTGACGGCGTTGAGGGCGCCGCGGATCTGGAAGGAGCGCGCAGCCCCCCTCAGCGCCCGCTCTCGGGGGCGAGGGCCTGGCTGCGCCCCTGCGGGGCAGGGCTGCCCGGGCGCGGCGGCGGCGGCCGCGCTCCTCCCGGGGTAAGCGAGCCCTCGCCCCGAGCGTGGCTCCAGCGCACCTTGAACGAGCCGGTCTTCTGGAAGAGCTCGCACTTGAAGCAGAGCTTGCGGCCGGCCAGGCGGCTCAGGCCGCCGCTGGCCACCACGGGCGTGCGGCGCAGGCGGCCGCGCAGCCTGGCGGCGGCGGCCTGCACGTCGGGCAGCGCCGCGCAGTGCGCGGAGCACATGGCGCCGCGGCCCGCGCTCGGTGCTCGGCGCTGCGCGCGGCGGCGGCAGCGGGCGCGCATGCGCGCGGCGAAGCTTGGCCCTGCGCGGCCGCCGTCGGGCCCGCCCCCCCCCCCCCCCCCCCCGCCGCGGAGGGGCGGGAGCGCAGGGAAGATGGCGGAGGGGCTGGAGCGCGTCCGCGTCTCGGCCGCCGAGCTGCGGGACATGGTGGCGGCGCAGGCCCGCGCCGCGGCGGGTGGCGGCCGAGGTGAGCCCGGCGGCGGGGCCCGGCGGCGCGGGGCGGCGGGAACCGGGAGCCGCCGCTCGGGCCTTGCCCCCTCCCCTCCCCTCCCCTCCCCGCCCCTTGGTGGCACCTGCCTGGGGGCCGGGCCGGGCCGGGGCCGGGGCCGGGGCCGGGGCCGGGGCCGGGGCCGCGCGGGGCTCGCGTCGCCCCGGCCACGGTTGTCGCCGGGTTCGGAGCGCACAAACGCGAACGCGGCGCTCGGGCCGCCCGTGCCGGCTCTGCTCCGCTCCGCCGCCCCGGTGCGGCTCTTCCCGCCTCGCCTGGGGCCCGGCCCGTCGTCGCGGTGGCTTTCGGTCGGCTCCAAACACAAATTCGCGTTATAAGCTAGAGCGCGTCGCTGCCGGTAGAGAAGTTTAGCCGAGGCAGTACGTAACAGCCTGGCTCCGTGCAGACGTTTTGTGCAGGGCTTTGTCATTCGAGTTGTGTTCTTTGAAGTGTTTTTGCATTACAACCCTTATGGAGGTGCATAGAGGAAGAGGAGAAACGTATTTTTTCTCCTCACAGCTCAGTAACCCACCCTTGATTTGAAATGATCTGTTCAGAAAGCAGGCAGGCTTGGTGAAGATCGTACCTGTGTACAGAAAGGCTGCTGCACGAGCAACAGGCTGACAGGGAGCTGCTATTGGGACAGTAATCCAGCAGCATTAAACTTTTAGTTTGGTGCTTGTATATGAGTGTTTAGCTCTTGTATCTTGCTTTGGTAGATCCTTTCTTAGCCTGCATGTTCTTTGAGGCAAAATCTGTTGCTTGATATATGTCATAAGTGAGTCAGGCCAAAGATCTGATCAACTTTTTCGCACTTTTTCATTTCTTGCTTTTTGTCTGTGATTTCCTGTAGTGCTCTGATAAAGAACTTAATTTCTGTTCTCTTGGACTTGTCATAAGGGTGTAAGCTTTTTGCCTTTACTTAATGTTTTTCCTTGACTGTTCATCTCTGTCTTTTTCTTCCTTTGCTGCTCTGTGCTAGGAATAACCCTCATCTCTCTATCTTTTTTCAGACAGCATGAAAGAAGTGAAGGAGCCAAGACATCGAAAAGACAACAGGCGCCCAGACCTGGAGATTTACAAGCCTGGCCTCTCCCGACTGAGGAGCAAACTTGCGCTGCCAAAGCACGAGGCCTCGGAGAAGGAGAGGAGCAGGGCTGAGGAAGGCAAGGAGGAGAGTTCCAGTGACAAAGATCCTTTGGCAGGAGGGGCTCCAGACATGGAGGATTTCAGCAAAGGTGACAGCCACAAGCAGAACGGCCCTTTGCAGGGAAATGAAGAGACAGAGACTAAACATGGTCTTCTGGATCAGGAGAACCTGACCAAGCAGCCTGCTCCGGATGAGTGGTGTCCCAAGATCACCCGGAGAACCAAGAAGCCAGACCAGCAGATATATCAGCCAGGGAAACGCCTGCATTCAGTTGCCAAAGAATTGGCTCTCCGGTCAACTAATGAGGAAGTCATCACGAAGATGGAGCAGCTGAAAGTTGAAGGAGACGAGCAGACTGAGAAAGGTACTGGAAAAGACAACAACAGGAAAAGCAAATCAAGCAAAGAGGATAGAGAGGGAAGCCTGGCAGGGGAAGGAGCGAAAACTGTAAAGGGAGAGAAAGGAAGACGGACAGACCGAAGTGACAGGATCAGGAAAACAAGCGATGAGCTGCTGCAGGGGAAGCTGAGCTCCACGAAACGGTACTCCCGCTCTGACAAGCGGCGGAGCCGATACCGCACCTGCAGCACGAGCTCAGCTGGAAGCAACAACAGTGTAGATGGAGCCCTGCTTGTGGATGGGGTGGAGAGGCGGCAGGAGCGTGCCAGGGAAAGAATACGTCCTAGGAAGCAGCTCTCTGCATCCTCCACTGACTCCTTGGATGATGACAGAATTGATGAGGCAGAAGCATACGTCTCTAGCAGAAATTCAGAAAAGAAGAAGCGTTCAGAGCAGAATCGAGCTTCTAGGAGCGAGAGCGAGTGGAGCAGCAATGGCAGGGAAAGCAAGGGATCCTTTCGAGTCACCTTTGACAACAAGACTTTAAACAGAGATATCAGCCTGTCGGAAACGGATAAAAAAAAGCCCCTGAAGGCATTTGTTGGTTCTAATGACTCAGAGACTTTGGAAGCGAGGGGACAGGGTAGAGAGCCTCAAGGCAGGGGCCGTGGGATTCTCTTCCTGCCTGCTAACACAGACCTCTCAATCAGTGCTACTGGCTCCCCTGAACCCAGTCACCCGGGGCCCAGGCTCCTGCTTGGTGGTGCTGGGAATAAAGGACTCCGAAGCAGAGGCCGAGGCAGCACTGTTCGCAGGTTGTGGGACCCCAACAACCCGGACCAAAAGCCTGCCCTGAAGAGCCAGACCTCCCAGCTTCACTTCCTAGACACGGACGATGAAGTGAGCCCCACCTCCTGGGGGGAAGCCCGCCAGGCCCAGACATCCTACTATAAGTTCCAAAACTCTGACAACCCCTACTATTACCCTCGGGCCACTGGCCAAGGCCCACAGTATCCTTACAGCGGGTATTCCATGCAGTATCCTATGGGCCCAAGTAATGGTGTTTACCCAGGAGCCTATTACCCTGGCTATCCCGGCCAGACAGGGCAGTATATCTGCAGCCCACTCCCTCAGACTCCTCTGAGTCCTGAGATGGAGCAGCAGATGCGGAACATGCAGCAGCAGGAGCTCAGCAAACTCCTCCGTGAGGCTGGGAACCAGGAGCAGCAGCTCAGCAATCTACTTTCCAGAGATCGCATCAGCCCAGAGGGGCTGGAGAAGATGGCCCAGCTGAGGTTTGTGGCTGAGGGATGTGTGACTGAGTCATTTCCAGGGTGAATTTCTGTAGGAGTATTATCTAGAGTGCAAGGTCTCCTTGGAGATCTGGCAGACTGGGGGTGTTGTGTCTCAGAGACTGATGGGGTGGTGACTGCCTAGCTTCTGACACGTTGGGGCTGTACTTTCACGTGCCAAAGGTGGGTGGGTGTCGGAAGAGAACTGTGGGCAAAGATGTCATTCACTTGGGCTGGGAGCTGAACTGTGGCTGCTTGTGTTTGTGGGATCCCTTGCCCATGGATCAGGGACACTGGGGGGCAGGATGTGTGCCCACTGCGGTTCTTGGGTTCTTATTGCTTGTGCTGGAGCTTGTCTCTCTAGGTCTAGTGCTCTCGTGTGCTTTCAGTATGTGCTGGCAGACTTCTGCTTCCTTCCCTGTCCTTGGTTATCTGCTCTCTCATTTGCATTGTGGGCTTCAGAGGCTGGAACTGCTGGCTTGTTCTCGCAAAGTGTTGTGTGGGTTCTCGAGGCTCTGTGATGGTGTAACAGTGACGGCATTTTTAAAGCACCAGGTAGTTTTGCTCTTGAGGCCATTCAGTTCTGACTTAGAGGGGTCCAGTGGGAGTAGCAGGGTGGTGCCAGCTAGCAAGAAGGAAGTGACATTAGTGCTCTGGAGGATAGTTAGCTGTAGCAACAGTTTCTTCTTGATGTCTTCTGTATTTACTTGTGATGTCTGTCTCTAGGGCTTCTGTGGAGATGTATTTTGAGAGTTGACTGGCAGTAAATCTAGCAGATGAACTGATTTCAGGGCTTAATTCGTGTTCGGTGGACTTAGAGTATAGGTCTCAGGAAGGGATGTGACTGAGCTTGAAGCAGCACTGGAGGTTTCAGGTCATCCTTGTGTTGTCAAGTGCCTCCGCTGCCATTGCCTGGTGGAGAGGAAAGACCGCACGGTTCTGCTGTGCCCTGGTGTGAGGCCTCCCTTTCGCTGGGAGTGTAGGCACAGTCAGCACCTACCCTGGCTGCAAGGTCCCTGTTTCAGTGTCTCTTGCCTGGACCTGAGTAATTGGGACTGATGGGCAGCCTTGGCCTTACTAGCCTTCTCCATGGTCTGGTCCCTCTTCAAGACCCTTTTTCTAGGGGCTACCCAGATTTGGTGGGCTTTTACCTCTCCTGTCCCCTTCGGCAGGCTGCCTGCCTGCCTGCCTGCAGAGCCGTGTTGTGGATCTTGTGTGCAGCTGCTGCTTACCAGGGGTCCATTTGCAGAAAAGTCTGTAAATCACTTGATCAGTGTTTGTGCTGTCCAAATGAGTGCAGTGCTTGGGGGACTGTGTGTGGCAGGGCAACAGAAGAGCCTGTGCTCTCCACTTTTGCACAGGAACCTGCCAGGATGCTTCTTTCTTATTCTGTCGGACTCTTCTAGGCACTGCAGTCATGTCTTTACCATCTATGTTGTACTGCTGTTGCTGCCTTTATCTAGTGTTGGAAGTGTTATAAGGAATTGGCTGCCAAACCAGTAACAGCTGAGAATCTCCCTTGCCATGAACTGTCCTGAGTATTGGGCAGCTGTTTCTAGCCTGTGTGGCTGGGGGCAGGAATTTTACTCCCCTGTCTGGGCAAGGCTGTAGGTTGCTGGTAAAGAGAATGTGATTTCTTCTACTTTGAGACTTTATTTCCTTCAGGTACAATGTTCTCAGCCCTTGTTCCTCTTTGGAAAGTAGAAGAGTTGGCCTGTTATTTCCAGAGGAAGCAGATTCTCTGTTTTGGTTGTGTATTTCAGTTGGATAGAAGGGAGATAGGGATCATTTTAGTGGCAGGACCTCTCCTGTCCTCTCATTCTGTGTGTGCTCGTTCCTAGCCCTTAATAGCTAGACCTTGGGCTCAGGAGGAGCAGAGTCTGTTGTTAAAGCAGAAGCGGGAGATGGCTGTGGGCTGCTTTGGCAGTGTGCTTTCCCTGTGTCAGTATTGAAGGACCCCTGTGCCCTGATGTTCTCAGTGACAGAGCAGGGTCTCCTTGCCCTGTGACAGGCCCTGGTCCTTTCTGATGTGTTCAGAAAAGGGAGATGCTCCTTTCAGGTTTGCTTTCCTGGAGCAGGAAGGGTGTCTGGTTGCAAGAGCCTATGTATCTCTCTCTCTAGGAAACATGTGGAAGTATCGATTTGCTTTAAGAGTGCAAGCTGGCTGACCTGCTGACATCTCGTGCTTGCTGGATGAAAAGCAGCAGGTGGCTCGGCACGTGTTCCCTGGCAGCTCAGGCCAGAGCCAGGCAGTTGCTGTTGTGCTGACTGTGTTTCACTCTAGGGTAGAGATGCTGCAGTTGTACGAACGGTGCATCCTGATGGATATTGAGTTCTCTGATACCCAGAATGTGGACCAGCTGCTGTGGAAGAATGCGTTCTACCAGGTGATCGAGAAATTCCGGCAGCTTCTCAAGGACCCTTTGGGGGAAAACAGTCAAGAAATTCGTAACAAACTGCTCCAGATTCTGGATGAGGTATGAAGAGAAAAGCGTCTCCAAACACCATCTAAACCTTTGGGTGGGTTTGTCTGATATTTAGACTGGGATGGCATAGCTGGGTGACCAGCCCTCTGTGATTCTACACGTATCTCTTTGTGTCCTACACCTTGTCTGCATGAGGAGGGTGCCCAGCTGTGTTGAATTTGATTAAACTCACAAATAGTGGAGGTCCTGGGGGGGTATTTGTTATCATTTAAACCAGACTTGTTTTGGTGTGTTCTATGTTAATTAGAAATTGGTTTAAGCTAAAATGAAATAAATTTCCGTAAATGGAAATAAATACGGAGGTGCCATCCTTACCAAATTTACTTAATTGTTCCATTAGGCTGTGCAGCTCAGCTTACTCCTTGTAGTATGTAGGCCAACAGATCTGAAAGGAAATGTTCTATACAGTTACGTTGTTGGGAAAAGACTGCTGGAGGGCTTTAGTCCAACCTCCTGCTCCAAATAAGACAGACCTGATATAGCATTGGCCACAGTCCTGACTTTATCTAGCTAAGTTTAGGAAAACTCCTTGGAGTTTTCCAAACTCCTGACCTCTTTGCCTTTTTTCTGAAGGGAAACAGCCCAAAGCTCAGGGAGAAGTACCTTTTTCTTTGGCATGTGGCAGGGATGGTGTGGTAATTCTGTTCTTGTCAGAAATACTGTAACGTCCAAATGTGTGGGTATTTTGCAGGGCACGTCTTTTTTTGATGGCCTACTCCAGAAGCTGCAGGTGTCATACCAGTTCAAACTGGAGGACTATATGGACGGCATGGCCATCCGTAGTAAGCCTCTGCGAAAAATGGTAGGTTGGCTTCCTCCTGAAGACTTCTCGTCCTGTTAACTGTATGCGACATGTTAAACTCGCAAATAGTGTGCTGTCCTAGCCAAGAGGTGGGCAGCTGCACTCCAAACAGATACCAATGTGTGTGTTTGCAGGGGAGCTTTCTCAGCTGTTAGAGAAGTTGTCGAGTTGTGCCCAGTGCATTAACATTTCCGGGCCTCCTTTGCAAGGAGCCTTTTCATGTACCAGTTCTGTGACCTGGGCTCATGTACCTTGTGACCAGGGCTAGCAAAGGGAAGGAAATGCCTGGTTTTTGTCTTAGATATTGGACATCTCCTATTTCTGTCCTTGAAATCCAGAATAATGAATAAGGAAAGCGAACAGTTGTGCTGTCTCCATGATGCTTGGCAACATACTGCATTTAGCTGCTATTGCAGTGTGAGGGACAGCTGGGGAAAGGGCATTTTAGTCCTGCTCTGTTCCCAGATAGATGTGTCCCTGTTAACAGCTGTCATCCTCAAAGAGCTCGTGGTCTGAGTCAGCTCTGAAGCCACTGTTTCCCCAGCTCCTCCTGGAGAGAGGTGGGAATGAGGGAGTGTTTGAGGGGACTGGGTTGCTCCTACAGGTGCTGCACCAGTGCCATGACATGAGAAGGCTCTATTCTGCTACCTTCTAGTGAGCTCTTCAGCAAGCAGTGACCTCTTTGCTTGCTACAGAGTCCATGTGTGCTCACAGGGTTTGCAGGTGAGCCAGGGCTGCAAACACCCATATGAATGTTTTTTTTCCAGGTGAAGTATGCCCTAATCAGTGCTCAGAGGTGCATGATTTGTCAGGGAGACATTTGCCGATACAGAGAGCAAGCAAATGACACAGCAAACTACGGAAAAGCACGCAGGTATTGTATTTTTCATTGTGGCAATGAGTACAGCTGTTCCTCTATCTGATTACAAGCGATCCATCTCATTTCAGGTTTAAACTTGCCTCTTGCTAAAGGAGTCTTTTCATGCCTCTTGTTCCGATCCTGTAAGGCTGTAAGATGTAGATGTGTAGTTGTCTGTCCCAGAAAGTAAGCCAGCAGATCCAGTCTTCCTTCAGCCACCTGTTGTGGAAGCGGTCCTCTGCTGATCCTGCAGCAGGGAGGGTGTATGCTGTTAGGGCCGGCAGACTAACAATTGTAGTTTCTGGTAGCTTTTCGATTAGGAGAGGTTTCCACATCTGTCTGTATGTTCTGACTGCATTAGGAGTTTTTGGCACTTGTTTTCCGTCACTCTTGTTTTGTCTAGTTCTTTTTCTGATTCAAGGCAAAGCATTGGTTTCTGTAGCAAGAGCAAAGAGTTGGGGGGGGGGGAAGTGAGCCGAGCATAGGGCATGGAACCCCAAAGTCTGCAGAGGTTTGGAGAGAAGGAGAGGTAAAGCTCTCAGATTTTAGTCCTGTGGACATTGTGGAGTATGCTGATGTTTTCAGGTGCTGGGGAGAACGTACTAGGCTCACTGGCCTGTCTAAACAGTGTTGACAGATATGTGTGGCATAATATAAACTGAGAAGCAGATAATACAACTGAGGAAAAAGAGGCGGGGGGGGGGGGGGAGAGGGAGGAAGATAGAGGGATGAATGGATTGTCCCTGAACTGACATCCCTTCTCTTAGGGTGACTTAGTATCCTGGAAATGAGCTAAGCAACCAAGAAAGTTTGGTGCCAGCTGCCATGGAGTGAAAAAGCGGACAGGGAGACAGATGTTCCCTGAATATTCTGCTCTGGGGACAGTGATTGATGGGTCTGGCTAAATGCTTGTCTTCAGGCCGAGCCAAGACAAGTTCTTTCTCCAGATATATCTCCCAGTTTTCCTTGTCCTGTGCCCTGACTGTGCATCTCAGGGGCCTGGTGCAGGCTCACCGGCTGTGCCTGCTCTCACAGGCAGAGGGCACTTGTGCAAAGGGCCTGGTCCCCGCCAGGCTGCCACTGCTGCGGGGGAATTCTGCTCTCTTAGCAGTGGGCAAGGGGTCTGATGTCCTTTCAGTAACTCCTGTCTGATTCTTCCCTTCCTCAGCTGGTACCTGAAGGCTCAGCAAATTGCTCCCAAAAACGGCCGACCATACAACCAGCTGGCGCTGCTGGCCATCTACACGGTAAGGCGCTTGTGATGCGAGGGTGTAGCAAGTGCAGGGAGAGCCCCAAGGACAGTTCCGGGCATCTGGCTGGTGGAGAAAGGTGTTGCTTGTGGCGACGCTTGAATATGATTTAATTGCAGGGAAAAAAAGTTGTTGGCAATGTGTGCTCTGTGGATTCCAGCTGTTGCAGCTGCTGACAGCTTTGTCAGCTGGTGGGGTACTGTGTATCTATTAGTCTTTTGAGAACTGTTCTGTGGACTGTTGGGACTGCAGGTATTTTGAAAGTGGGTTGTGTTTAAGGTCTTGCATGAGATTTTGTGCCCAAGAACAAAGAACATGCTGTTACGAGGATGCTGTCTTCACTGAACCTGAGGGTCCTGGTCTAAGTGACATCAACATGTGACTTTTAGATTTCAATTTTACTGGCTACTCCAGCCATGCGGGAAAGCTTCTTTCAAGAAAGATTTGACAGCAGATAATGTAAGTGTCAGTCTAGGGCATAGGAGCTAGAAGGAATCTGCTCATCTGCAGCACTGAAGGATGCTAGAGTAGTTCAAACTTTATTCTTCTGTGTGTACTGCAGGGGTCAGAAGTGCATTTCCTTGGTGGTGGCCTTTCTGGCTCCTGGCATGGTGCTTGGAGCAGCTAATCATCCTGCCCTGCTGTCGTGGTCCACAGGGCCAGCAGCTTGCGAGCAAAGGGAGGTGCTTTGTCACTATGTTCTCTGCAGGCAGCCTGTGGGAAAGAAGATGCTGAGAGGTTGCTCTAGTGTGAGGGGATTAAGCCCAGTGACAGGGTGAGATGAGGACAGCATGCTGCACTACCACTGGCTGGCATCTGGCAAATCCTTCAGTCTTCCCCGACCTCTGCTTTTTGTAAAATTTGGATGGAGTCATTTCCTTATTCATAGTGGTGTTAAAAAGAGTTAGTCCCAAAGTGTCATGAGTTCTGTATTTATGCTATTGCACCTTACCACGATGTCTGCTAATGCACTGGTTTGTAGTTAGCATGAGGCCAGAGCGAGTGTGCAGGCTGCTGTGTCACATGCACTTCCTAACCCTGGCAAAGCACTTGTGCTTTGGCCCCATTGTGTAGGTAGCTGTGAATCTGGATGGAGAGTCTGAGGCCCTGCTTGTCTGTAGAGCTGCTCTTGCTCTTTATCTGCGCATCCTTCCATCCCAGGCAGATGTATTGAGGGAGAGGGAAGGTGAAGTATGCAGGTGCTTGGCCTGAATGCCCAAGAATAAGTGCCAGCTCTGAGTCTGGTTGTATTTTTACAGAGGAGAAAGTTGGATGCTGTCTATTATTATATGCGCAGTCTGGCTGCCAGCAACCCCATCCTCACAGCCAAGGAGAGCCTCATGAGTCTGTTTGAAGAGACAAAACGCAAGGTGAGTCTTGGAACTGAGCTGCTGGATGCTGCAGCTGCCTGTGCTGACTCTTCTGTGCTGGAGAGCTGTGATCCAGAGAAAAGGCTTTTGGCTGGGGCTTTTGCACTTGGAGTCACTACGTATCTAGTTCTAAGAAATCCACTTGGGGAGTCAGAGGAGAGGCACAGCCTCCAAAATGATGATTCCTCTTTGCATCTCCTCAGAATTGTTTATGGAGTTGCCTGGGCAGGGGAACCTCTTGTTTCTGGGTCACTGTAACACAGCCAAGTTCAGCAAGGACTGAAGGTTGTTGTGGTTTGCAGTGAGACTTTGGCGTGGTCGTTGCCTCATTCCACTGGTGCCCCACATGAGCAAGCAAGAGAGGCTGAAGTCCCTTTGTGCCTTAGAGGGTCTCCCCAAGTAAAAGATTCAGCTTGTTGGCTCCCACTGGTAGGACTGGACACTGCCTTTCTTGTTCCAGGGCAGTTAGAGTCAAAAACCTCTCACCTGCAGTCACTATCCTGTAGTGTCAGAAGTCAAATTACAGACCTGGCAGTGAGTTATTGTAGTTTGTAAGCCGGAGAAAGGCTCTGTGTAAGTGAAATGATGTCATATTTTTCTTAAGTTTTGATCCCTGGGGAGGCTCTGAATATGTCCTATTTGCACAGGCTGAGCAGATGGAACAGAGGAAGCATCAGGTGCTGGAGCTGAGCCCCAGCCGCCGGGGAAAGGGCAAGAAGTCCATGTTCCGACAAGTTGAAGATGATGCCACGCGGCTGGAGATCTGGATCCATCCTTCCCACCCCCGCTCCTCCCAGGGCCATGAGTCCGGCAGGGATTCTGAGCAGGACAACGGTCTTGGGAACCTCAGCCCCAGCGACGTGAGTACTGCAGGACGCGGCAGTTGGCTTTGGTGTCATGTGTTTGGAATGCAGTTGAATGACACTGAATCTGTTTTGCTTTCCTGTTGCTAAATTTTCCAGTGTTTTGGCTTCCCCTATGGGAGCTGTGCCTGGGTCAGGCTAAGGAGCTGGTGACCTTGTGCCTCTCATGTTTAAAGCATGTTATTACCATCCATTTCTTGGCAACTTGTGCTGGTGTGGCTGATACAGAATAGGAAAGGCACAAACAGAAGATGCAGCAAAATGCCTAGCTGAAAGCTCTAGCTTGGGTGAGGTTGCTGGTAGGAAATGAGGTCAGATGCTGAAGAGCAGGGTTGACAGTGATTCTGTAAGCTTTGAGGCTTGTTCTGGAAGTGGGTCACTTGTCCTAATGCCAGATGATTGGAGATTTGTACTGGGAATGTGGAAACCACGGTTTTAATTTCCAGTGTAGGTGTAATATTTGCATTGTTCTATTTCCTTTTTGACTGCAAGGAAAAAAAGCTTTCCAAACTATTTCTTTCTGTCTGCAAGAAGAAAAGAAGAAAAGAAAGAGACTAATGGCATCTCTCATCACTCCATTCAAGCTGTGTACCTTGCAAGAGGAGCCCAAGTGAACTCTGTTTGTCAGGCATAGGAATGCAGGCGAAGGCAGCCCATGGTTGGGAGCTCATCCTCTAGGAATCCTTGCACTGTTTTGGCACTTGCGGCCTGCAAGAGAACTTGCCAGGGAGCTCTGGGCTGCCTGTCCTAAAATGGCTGTTAAGGATGTAAGCTAAACAGAACTGAGAAGACCTTCTCCACATACTGTGGGACTCAGAGCTTCTCAAGAGATTATTGCACTTTTATAACTATTTTGTGACTTCAGCTGGGTGGAACCAGGCTGAAGTCTTAAGGCTCTGAAAGTTAAACGCTGGCACATCATTGCTATAGCATTTTTGAGATGTTACTGCCCTCAGTTGTTTTCCCTCTCCTCAGCTTCTCTTCTGGAGACCTTTGCTTCCTCAGCAACACTGAAAGAAACATGTGCCAAGCTTTAGCCTCTCTGTAAATCATTGATGAAGATGGTTTGACATAAGATGTTGTGGTTTTGAGGCACTGGGAGTTTTGAGGCACTTTTGCAGCTCTCCAGTGTGAGGTAGTGTAGCTGCTAGCAAAGCTGGGGCAGCAATATGTTATTGTTTACAGTGCAGTGATGTTTGCTAGAGCTTGCCCTTGGTCTGCTTGTTGAGGGGCAATACTCTCTGCAGTGCAGATTGCTGCACCGTGTTGTCTGATTTCTGCCCTTAGTCTGGATTTTTCATCTGTTTGAAAGGCTGGTTTGTGGAAAGCTTTCTCCGCTCCGACTGAAAGGCTATGCACTCAGAAACACAGCAGCAAAAGAAGAGGGAGCATTGAGGGTGCAGGTCTGGGCGTTGCTGATTTTGGCAACCAGGATATTTCTATTTGAGTTGCTTGTGCCCACTGCTATGCTGCGATGTACCACTGTTGCTTGCGTTAACCCAACCACTTGTGGGACTGCGCTGTGGCCATGTCACTGAACTGCTCGGGATTAAAAATAACCATGCAGTAAAGAACCCTGAAGCCTGCGTCACTGTCAAAGTTCTGTGTTGTGGAGCTGTGGCCCAAGATGACAACAGCAGGTCTTTGGGAAGCTCTGGACTTTTTGCTTCTTCAGCCTACATCCTCTTCCTCACCTCGTCTCTCAGTGCTTCCAGGGGATTGGAGGAGCTGAGCAGTCGGTGTCTTGCCACTGTGTGGCACTGTTTGGCCTCTGAAGGGCTTTGCCTGGGCTGAGGCAGGCTGCAGCCCTTGTCCTGGCAGCATTGCCACCCTCGTCCGGGCAGGCACGCACCCCGCATGGCTGGGACGGAAGGGAACAGTTCTTCTCCCAGGGGGATGTGTGCCGGTGGTTACGTGTCATTTTAAGGAACTGAGTCTAAACTGTTTCACTGCCTCTCTGGTTCCTTGATTGTCAGCTTTAGCTCTTGAAAAAGACTGAGGCAAGCCATGTTCTTCCATTTATACTGACAGTTGTGCTCTACAGGTAGCTTCTTGGACATCAGTCTTTATGGCAGCTGTTTACTGTTTCAGGGCCAGAGAAGGGAATTTACAGGGTGGAATGTGAAAGTGTCCTGCTTTTAGAAGCAGATATAACACCAGCGGAGAGCCAAACAGCTCAGGATGTGAACAGGGCAGAGGTGCAGGAGAGGGACCCCTTGAACCGTTTGTACTGAGGCTGCCACTTCAAACCCAGCCCAAGCCAAAGGTGATTGCTTTCTTACTGTGGAGATGCTGGCTGTTTGGTAGACAGTGTGAAATTGGTTGGGGATGATTTCTGTTCTCAGTGGTTGGTTCCTTCATTGTGAAGGCAATTAGTGGCCAGTCCCATGTTGTGGCCTGCGTGGCAGGGAGATGCTGAATGGATTACCATCCCAGGACCTGCTCATCTGCACGCTATCCCTGCCAGCAAGCGGCAAGCCTGCTCAGCACATGTTTGCACTTTCTTTTTCTGTGCTGATTTTTTTTCTTCTGCAGCCCTAGATAAAGACACAAACCTCATGAATTTCTTTCCATGTCAAAAGGTAGCTGACTGGAGTTAGTGTGATGGAGAGGCTGTGGAAGGCCAGTGCCTGCTGTAAGTGTTGCTGTGACAAGGAGAGGTGGCATGCAGTGTTAGTAATTTGCCTTGGCACTTTGTGTTTAGATAGAGTTTTGGCATAGCTGCTTCTTCCACTGTTTGCTCTATTATGTTTTCTAGGAAGATACAGAATTCAAGGAGTGTACCATCTATCCACACCAAGGAGCATGCATCTCCATTTGACCCCTTTCTCAGTAGCTGAATTTGACACTGATGGCGTGGAGGGCATCCTCTTTCTTTGTGACTGTTTCGAAACACACTGAAGAAGTATTTGGGTTGCAGCCTGCCCTTTAAGGGCTGTGTCCGTTATGCCTGTAGCCTTTTGGGGTTTCATTCTGTGAATCTTTTTTCAGATGTGCTCTGTGGTCTCTTGTACGGTGCCTGTTTCCAGGGGTGCAATGACATGAAAGTCTAGGCTGACCCAGTGCCCTCGTTGCTTTGTGTAGGATTCCAATAAGAAACTGAAAAAAAACTTACTGGATACAGCAAAGTGAGCTAAAGAGCTGGGTCCTGTTTCTTCTCTGCCAATGGTTTCATTTGCCTTGGGTCTGTATTGATCTTGAATCTGATAGTCTGTATGCAGCTTACTGTGCATACTGTGAATTGGTAAAGTAAACAGGGCAAATGTGCTGTCAATCTCTTGAGAAAGTGTTAATATTACACTGAGTTTGAGATTTTAATCACCCCTGTCAGGAAATGCTGAGTTACGGTTCCCACAGTTGCTATGGCCTGCTGCCTGTGCTCTGCAGTAGATACTTCCTTATGTTATCACGCAGCATGCATTCACTAATAAAGATTACTCCATAGCTGCAGCTAAGATTAGGAAGAGAGGCTCTCCCTTGGCACTACAGTAATTAAATAATACTTCTCTCCAGATGTCTGAATACTTTATAATCATTAAAGAATTAAGCCTCCTAGCTTCTTTATGAGAGGTCAATCTAGCAGAGCTATCAGAAGTTTGGTATGGCCACCCAAAAAGCCCTTCAGAAAGCTAAGACCAGAACAGGGATCTGCTCTCTGGCCCTGTGCATTGGCTACAGGAACCATTTCCACTCAGCCTGTTGGTTGGTTAGGGGCAAAGTTACTACATTTGTATGGTTCTCCAAGGGTGCTCATTAAGCAACACCCTTTTGCAATAGCAGAGAAATTATGGTGGAATCATTAGCTCTGAAGTTCAGAGCGAGTTTTTACCTCCATTTCTTTACAGTCTGTCTTCTCAGCAACGGGGGGTGTGGGCAGTGTGTAGCTGTTTCTACAGATGAGTAGTAAATACCACCAAGATGTCTACCAGTAAAACAGGAGAACAAGGTCCCCGCTATATACTGAATATAGAGGGTTTCTTACCTTTTTATTCCTACTTTGTTCCTACCACACTCTTGCATGGAAGCATATTGTACAAACAAGTGTCATTTTCTACTGGTAATGGGTGCAGTTTTGAGCACGTGGGGACAAGCCTGTGCCCAAGCAGGATGAGGGGAGAGAGGGTGGCAAAGTGTCAGAGCTGTAAGCAGTGTGCATCTTTGGATGCTTGCTTGTGTTCTTTCAGGTGAGTAGTGCTAGTCGCTTTTGGACCCAGTGGTCTCCTTGCCTCTCCAACGTCTTAAAAAATCAAATCAGTGTTAAGGACACAGGGAGATGGTCCTTTATGGTGGCATGGGGGCTCTCCCTTCTCAAAGAAGGTAGGTTGTGAGAGTTGTCCTGCTTCCTTCTTTCCCCCTCGGTCT
This sequence comes from Rhea pennata, assembly GCF_028389875.1. Classification (NCBI taxonomy): domain Eukaryota; kingdom Metazoa; phylum Chordata; class Aves; order Rheiformes; family Rheidae; genus Rhea; species Rhea pennata. The sequence goes on from NC_084682.1 coordinate 5,882,202, forward strand.
GGATTCAGCTTGCTTGGAGGTTGTTCAGCAACACCTGTTTGGGACTGTCTTTGCCACTAGCTATGACTTTTTTTCTCTCTGAGATGAGATGTTTCCAAGCATTCTCACCTTCCATCTTTGTCGGTCTTTTCCCTCTTCTTAGTTTTATTTCTGATTTTGCCTCTCTGGCCCTTGCATCACAACGCTGCATGGGCAACGCTTACACCACCGCTGCCAAATAGCAGTCCAAGGCAGGAAGAGGCACGTTTTCTGAATGCCTGTGCCTCCAGGAGCGGTGAGGAGTCCGGGGGGCTGCCCAGGCTGCCGCCTTAGTGGCGGGCATGTGTGCTTCCTGGGAAAAGGGTCACTGTCCTAGTCAGCTCCTGCATGTTTCACATCCGTTTTTCCTTGGCTGCGTTTATTGTTTCTGCTGTGTGTGCTTGTTCCTCTTGGGCAGTAGCCACTCGGGTGACTCGGTGCTAGCTCTTTCTTCTAGCTGACTTCAGTCGATACAATTTTTTCTCTGTGGGAGCTGTCTCTGGGGCTATGCATCTGGAGTGGGGTGCTTCTAGGGGAGCGGTGGGATAAAACCTCATGGTAGTCTGTTAGTATTCTTTTTCTGTGCCATTTTGCTCCGTCAGCCTGCCCTTCGCTTCGGGCCGATCACAGGGGATGGCGGCGGTGATCTGTGCTCAGAACTGGGATTGCTCTGCCGTCGCTGCCTGCAGGCTCTGTGAGCACCTGGTGTGTCCAAAGGCTGTTACAGTGTGAGCTGAGCACCTGGGAGAGGGGCCCAGCGCTGCACATGCAGATACACCACAGAGGCAGCCCCGTCTGTCGAGGATGGCTCCCTTCACGCTCTGCTCTGTCCTCATCCTGTAGCTCTTCCATTATGCATGACTAGGAATAAGTGACAGGCCCGAGTGGCCATGATGTACGGCTGCAGCGATGGCCCGCTTTCCCATCCAGGTGAGCTTGGGAAGCTCGTTGTTTTGGAGACGTCCGCCCCAAGCCTGCTGCCGGGCTGATGGGAGCAGGTCCGCGCTCCCAGAGCGGCTGGGTAACGCTTCCCAGGGCAGTGTGAAGGATGAGGCCTGACCTCTTCTCTTCCATGCGGGCTCTTATGAATAGTCCCTGCTGGAGAAGTACAAGGTTCCCTCATTTACTGCCCCTTGGGGTCAAGTGGGCAAAGTGCTCCGAATGATCCTCTTGGGGAGCCTCTGATGGGGGAAGTGAGTTGGAGCAGGTAGGGCTGCGTGCCTGGTGTAGAGGGGCAGCGTGACGGCGCAGGCGCAGCGTTTGCTGCCCTTCTCCTCTCTTCCCTTCGCCTCTGGGACGCAGCTCCCCAGAAGGGTGGACCTGCAGCCTGCACGTGATGCCCCACGAGCCCCCCAGGCCTGCACTAGCTCTTGGCTACTTGCAGCGCTTTTATTCCCAACGTTATCTTCCTGTGCAGAGAGTGGAGGAACTGGAAACCCAACAGACCAGCAGTGCCTGAAGACGCCCCCAGGCTGTGTGCTGAGGCCATCACTGGCATCTGTTTTATGCCTGAGCTGCACCAGAATGGTGGCAGAGGTGTGTCCCCAAAGGGAGGGGACACATGAAGGAGTGTCCCCACTTTTTTTCGTAGTGCAGAAGCTGGTAGCAGGACATATGCAAGGTCTCACAGCAGGGCCTTGGGTCAGGCTGCTCTCAGGACCTTGTTGCAGGAAGGTGGTTTCTGTTGGGTCAGGAAGTTTTGTCTCCCCTATGGTTAGGTGCTCCCTAGTGTTTGTCTTGCGTGATCTCGTCTGTGGTCTGTTGAATTACAGCCTGCCCTTGCTGTCAAGGGAGAGTAGTGCTTCCATATCGCCCTGATTCTTGTTGCTGTATTGCCTTGTATTTGATCTGCACCTTTGCAGCGCTGTGATCTGCTGCTGGGCTCCCCCCGCGGTGCAGAAACAAGCAGGAGAGCTCTCCGTGGTGGGAATGCAGCACTAGCAGTCAGCTAAAGGCAACCTTGTTTCTCTCCTTTGCCTGCTACCTGCATGAAAAAGCAGTAAGAGATGTTGAATCCTTAACTCATGTGCCCAAAGCAGGAATCGAGAGGGAGGAACCTGGAATTCCCTCTCTCCTGCCCAGACAGTCTCCTTTCCTCACCCCTGTAAGCTTGCAGGAAGCAGTCAGCTTTGGTTACTCATTCGTGGAGGTCAGGACTGGGTCTGGGTTTTTTTCCTCTGTGTTTAGGAAACGGTTTACAAACTGTGTATCAAGCACGGGGGAGCAGGTGGCGTGCGAAAGAGACTTCTCAGCCTCTTTACTGCTGGACTCGCGTTAATTCTCTGCCCTGCCTCCTTTTCTGTAATCTCTCTTTTGGTTGGCAGTGTGAGCATTTCTGAGTGCGTTCCCCAGCCTGCAAACCCTCCTCACCTCCTAGCATGACCTCGGTCACCAAACCACCTTGGGGCTTTATTTTTACTCTAGCCGTTTTGTTTCGCGTGGTAAGGTTGGTTTCTTTCCCCTAGCAGAGAGAAGCCTCCTCTAGGGAGGAAGTTAAGAGTGCCAGGCTGCAGTTGACGATGGTTAAACACTAAACCGCACTTCTAGCCTCTCTGGGCTTGAGACGTGACATTCAGCCATGCAGCTAGCCCTGGCTTTTTTTGCCACCAGTTGTGCACCCTCCTATGTTTGCACCTTTTTTTTTTTTTTTTTAATTGTACTTGTGAAGGAAGGAAAAAAAAAAAAGAAAACAGCCTGATGAAGTCCTCCTTTGCTGCAGTTCCTGCACTAGAAATCCCGCCAGAGATGCTCTACCTCCTTGTTTGAGCCCTTGATGTTCAGTCAATACTGCTCTGCTAAACTGATCGTCGATACGGCTCTGCTGTGCCTCCCACAGCTCCCTCGAGCTCGGGAGGCCTCGTGAGCGACATGGCATGTGCGTACATGTCACCTGGAACCAACGCGTTACTTTTCAGCACAACTTGACCTTTTATTGCCACTCAGAAAGCGAAGGCTAAACTATCAGTAAGAGTTTCCAGAAGCTGGTGTTATATATATATTTTTTTTTCTTTTTAGACCATGTTGGTGGTTTTATATAACTGTGAAGAACAAGGCAGGGACTAACGTAACTCGAAGGGGAGAGATACCGACATGTTCTCCTTCCGGTAACAGGCATCTGGTGCTAATGTGTGTTAAGTATCGCGGTGGATCAGAGGTGGGAGCACTACAAGGATGTCAATGACTTATGCCTGTGTAAGGGGCTCCGCTATATCCCAGGGCTCAGAGAGGCTGTGGTGAGGGCGGCAAGACTTCAATTCGAACAAGCTTTTTATACTCTAAAACCAAGTACAATCATCCAGAAACCGCCTTTCCCTGTCATTCACTCTTTCCTCATTTCCTCTCCTGCTGGTGCTGATCAGCCCGGGATTTGTGTGTAACCAAACCCGCTCCTGCTGCTGCACATTAGTCCTTTCTCGTGGCAGCGAGTTTGATGATCCAGGCACTGCAGTGTGGTGGTGGGAGGGAGAGTTTGCAGCTCAGACGAGTACTGCAGGAATTGGCAGTGCTGATAAAGGAAGTAAAATGTCTAATAACAGGGTTGGGAAATTTCCCAGAGCAGGGTGAAGGCTATTAGACTGATTTCTCTTGAGCTCTTTTTTTGTTAGTCTAACCTTGGTCTCTGTCTGAACTTGTCCCAGTCCAACTTTTTGTCCTGTCTGCTATACACTTTCTGGGATGGCACCTCTTATTCCACAGCCAAAATGATTATTCTGCCCTGGGGAATGGGCAGTATTTATTTCTTTTTCAGTGCTGAATGAGCTGTTTCCAGACAGTGTTCATATCCACCGTGGAGGTGGGTACTAGGAAAGAAATTTCCTTCCGGAGGATCAGGGAGTGGAACCTGCTTGAGTCTGTGTCATTTCCTCTGTCCTTGGCTTTACTCTTCCTCCCCAGCAGCTTTCGTTGCCGCGTGATTGAAAGCGGAGAGGGAGATGCCTTCGTGCTCTGTGTAAACTGTCTGGATAGAAGTGAAGGCTCTAGAAGTACGCTGCAAATGCAGCAGGGTAGCAGTGCTCAGCCCTCTTACGGCACTCCTGCCTGGGGTTCTCCTGGTTGTGGAGAGCTGTGCTGAGCGTGGGCTGGCTGCGAGTCACTGCTGTTATCCCTGCTGGTGCGCATGGCTCGGAGGGCAGGAGGGTGAAGAGCTGTGGTAACACTAATGTCCTTCTGGAAGGCTCTGTTTCTGCTCAGCTTGTTGTCCAAATGTCTTCTCTTTTGGCCTTTCAAATGCCTTCCTAAGACATGTGGGTTTAGGTCTTTAGAGTTTTCTCCTTTCTTAACTTCTTTGTTACTCTTCGGAGTTCCATTACAGGCAAGTAAATTAAACCAGGTAAACTTGGAACTCCAAAGAGCTCTTTTTGTAACCCAGATGTGAAAAGCATTTTGGAGCCGAACTCTTTCCTGATGCTATTTGTTCAGTGGCTAGGGGCCTCATATCTCCCTCCTGCATGCTTGACCCCACAAAAAATCTGCTCAGTGGTAGTGAAGAAAGCTGAAAACATGCTGGGCTGTGTTAACAGGAGATCTCATATGACCAGAACTCATCATGCATTTCTCGATGTCAGTTTTCTATCTTAGGAAAGGGATGCTCTTCTCTCTCAGCAAACAGTAAGTATTTGGGTATTAACTGCTCTTTGCTAGTTGGAGCTGTGTCAATGCAAAGCACGCAGCCATACCTGTTGGACATAGAATGGCTCTGTCTGGTCATCTTTCTTTCAGTGCTTAACCAGATGCAGCCTCGAAGAGTTGAGCATGTGTCCTAAACGACCTGCAGCACCAAAGCCAATTTGTGAAAAGTTGTGTGTTGAAAGTTAACTTGATATCTCAGTTGAGGACTCTCTCTGGCATGTTTGCATAGATTCATGGAGTTTATGGCCAGCAGGGACTATTAGATCATCTATTCTGATCTCCTGAATATCACAGGTACTTAAATTTCACCCTACAACTGTATGAAGCCAAGTAACTTGTGTTTGGCTAACACAAGGCTTCCAGAAAGACGCCCAGTCTCGAGAATCCAGTCTTTTCCTGGGAAGTTTGTTCCAGGGATAATTGCACTGGTTCTGAAACATTTGTGCCTTATTTCCACAGTGAATGTTTCTCACTTGTTCTTGTTCTTTACTATTCTGCTAGTGTAAAGAGCCCTTAAGTACCATGGAGGCACTTTGCACTTGCAATCAAATCACCTCCCAGTCTTTCTGATACACTAAACAGATTGAGCTGTTTAAGTTTTTCATGGCAAGCCATCATTTCTAGCCTTTGAATCACTTTTATGGCCGTTTTTTGGACTCTTTCCAAATTTTCAGCATCCTTTTAAGAATATGGGCACTAGAACTGAATGCAGTATTTCAGTGTCAGTCTCGCCAGTGCCGTATATAGAGGTAAAAGTGCTGTCCAGTGCCTGCTCTCTGCTTGTACCTTCAAGGGATGCATTAACCCTTTTCACTAGGCCTTGCCCTGGGAACGCAGCCATGGTATTTTCTATAGCTTTTGTGGAGTAAGTGCTTGGGGTAGAGCCCTGGAGACTTACTCTACATCATCCCAGATACATAACAGCACTTTTGATGTTGGAAAAACTTGGATTTTGAACTGACTATTATTACTTATTGCTCTATCCATCTTCATATCACAGGCAGTTTGTCAACAGACTTTATTTTCAGTTCATTGCTAAAAATCTTGCCAGCCAGTCTGTACCAACCATTTTCCATTCAGTTCAAGGAGAGTTCTCTAAAGACCATTGCTACTTAATTAGTTTTTAATCTATTTTTAATATACTATGTTTAGTATAATTTATTTTTCAAGAATGTTGCATGTTACTAATTTAAATGCTTTACAAGTATCTTGGAATATTTATATGCATGTGATTTCTTTTTTAACCAAACTTGTAATTTATTTGACCTGTTTTTCGTAAATGGAAAGTTTTTATTATTAAATAAGTACAGTTATAGGTCAGAGTTTTGTTTCAGAGCCAGTGTAGTCTCTATGGCCTGATTTTAGTTTACAGAAGTGCACAATTTTCTTACCCATATTTCTCATCTCACCTGTCCACTGCAGTGATGAAGGGAAAAATCAGAAATTCAATGTTTTACTAAGAGGCTTCCTGAATGCCTCTTTTTCTCTTGCTAAAATGCTGGCTTGTAACTTCTTATAGCCGTGAGAGGTGTCCAGAAGTCATAGCTGCTGCAGTCCAGAAGACTAGGAAGCTACCTGAGTGCCTGGAGTTCTCTTAGCTGTAGATGAAATTTGTATGTCTCAAACCCACAATATTTCAGGATTCCCTCTTTCTTCTACAATGTAGCCAAGTGGATTTTACATTTTTGTAGTGCCTCACGCTAAGTATTAGGATTCCCACTGGAATTGCTTCTATACTATGGAATTAATCCAGTTCTGGGCAGGACATTGCAACTGCTAAACAGAAATCTGCACTGGAATATTTGGCAAGAAGAAACAAGGTGAGCTCTGTGTCTGTTCATGGTTGCAGGTGGTACATGGAGAGAAATGATTATGGTAATTAGCCCAGTTGGAATTTGCCTGCAAGATTGTAGGTATTTTGTAAATCTTTGCCTCTTCTCCCTTATGCAACAGCCATTTGTGCAAAACACTTTCCACCAGCGCTTTGCCTGTAACGGTAAAGATCTCTTCCTAGTATCTTGCCAGTGATGCTGCAGTGGGCTTCCCAGAACCTCTTTATCACTGCTAGGTTTTATTTGAATGAGAGATTGCCCTGGAAAACACCGGCGAGGACTGTGCCTTCATTTTCGGCTGGCATGGAATAGCCGAAAAAAGGCTGGCAAGGTTTGTAAGACCTCTCCAGAAGAAGTCATGAACTCCCCACTGGTGTTGAACTGAGTCTGTGCAGCTCTGAAGGAGCTGCCTGCGAAAGATAGGTGTAATCTTACCAGTTAATGTGGTATATCTGGCCTCTGAGCTGGGAGTGAGAATATGGTATGGTTTGGGTGTTTCGATGTTTTTTTCACTTGATTCCCAGCAAGGAAGCCATGCCTGGAAAAGCCTAGTTGGCCAGGAAACCCTGAAGGTATTTGGGATGAGTGTGGTAAGTGTTTTGGAGCTGAACTGTGTGGCTCTGTGATCTGTATCCCAACCCCTTGTCACTGAGGATACCCCTAGACTTTTGAGAATGTCCCGCTGCGCTCCAATCCCTTCCACTCTGGTGGAGACAGCGCATTTGTTACAGGCAGTCTTGCATCTGGTCTCTTGATTAATGGACTTGTCTTTTGCAGCCTATTTTGACTCTGACACTGCTTTCTGCTCCACAGATGCTTTGCTGATGTTGAAGAAAGTTTGCTTCGCTTGATAAAGACCAGATCCTGAAATTTACTTCCAAACCTGAAGTAACAATTTTTAACTTGAAATGGTTTTTCCCTAGGAGTCACTGCTCCAGAATCCTTCCCTTATTTGGTGCCTCCTTCACAGCTGGGCCTGATGCTCAGGTGCCAAAGCTCTGTGCGCTCGTCACCCCAAGCCAAATGGATCTGTGCTGGGTTCGAGCGCAGGATCTCTGCTTCCTGGCCTAGTTTGTGCCACTCCTTTTCCTGTGCACCCTGATGGTGTTTCCTGTGTTTTTGCACTGGCCTGGGAGATGTGTTTTCAGCCCTTTTTGTTCAGCGTGCGATCCCTTGAGATTGGGTCTCGCTTTCTTCTTTTCTGGCTCAAGACATGACAAACCTTTCTTTATCCTGTCTGACTGCCTCTGTTCTGCACGTTGTCAGGACGTACTCCCCGTGGCCTCTCTCTGATTTGAGCTGGCTGTTCTAGTACTGTTGCTATCTCTGCGCTTAGCCTCTCCACGAGCAGTTGTTAGTCACTGTTGATTTCTTCCATGGTAACGAATCCAGTTTGGTTGGCGCTGCAGTGTGCGAATGCTCCCCGAGCAGCAGTGGGTTGCTTCCTCTGGTGAGGTTGCCTCTTCCCAGGTGGATTTAGTCTGTCTGCACATGCTGACTCATGACAGCCGAAACAGCTGTTTTCAGCTTCAGGCACTACTGTGTGCAGGGACCCCTCTTCTTCTTGACAGCTGGTTTGTTTTTATAACTAATGCCTTCACTATATGCTCATAACTTCCATATCTGTGATGCCCGCCTTTCAACTAAAAGGGCTGAAGTCCATTTCTTGACATAGTTGCATTGCTGTATCAGCCTGACTTCATGGACTCTTCCCCAGCAACCCGCTGGGGCTAGCCAGACTCGCTGCCACTGCCCGCAGAGCAGCATGCGGTGCGGCGGGCAGTGACACACGTGCACGAGGAGCCCACGCTTCCCTGGCATCCTGACCTCAGCACGTGGATCTGCCTTCGGGGTGCTGTTTTGAGGAAGCCTTTGGAGGGACCATCTCTTGGGGCTGATGGACCTTGCAGCGAGTGAAGCAAAGCCAGGGAGAAGTTACAGGTCTCATGCTAACACCGTCAGGGTAACGAGCAGGTTAGCAGGGCTTTGGGGAAGTGCTCCCTTCCACCGTGTGAACGCAGCACAGCAGGTGACGGGACTTCCTCCTTACTGCCCCAAAGCTGGGCAGCGCGGTGGAAGTCGCCGTTTCCCTCTCACTGTGAGAAGCAGCGTACGACGGGAGGAGCGGGGAGGGCTCCCGGCGGGTGACGGGCAGGTGAGTCACTACAGAAAGAGTCATTCAGAGAAAAGCCTAGTAAAAGCGACCCGTGGCCTTAGCATGAACTCGGAGATGAAAGGTCCAAAGTTAAGTGATGAGCTCATCAAAACCTTGAAGCTGTGAGAGAAGAAGTGGTGAAAAAAGCCTGAGAGGTGCCTGCTTGAGATGCCCCAGCACTGGGGCACACGGGCCGCTGCCTGGGCTTGCTGGGCTCGTGCTTAAGTTGGCAAGACATATGAGACACGCTTCTTCCCTAGAGGCAGGTATCCTCTGTTCATCTTTGCTTCCTTTAAAAAAAAGTGTCTGTGCATGTGTGTATGCGTCCCAGTTCAGCACTGGTTTCTGTGCGATGTGACTGGTTAGTCCTTGGGACTGCAGGCGGAAAGGCAGAGCGCAGAGCTCCGCTTGCGAAGGTGGGGGCGAAGCCGAGGCGCTGCCTCCCCGGAGCCAGGCATGTCCGTGGGACCGCTCTGCCTCGAGCTTCCCTGCGGGCTCTGGGTGTCGCTTTCCGTTCAGGGTGGGGAGTTTTGGTGCCCCGCAGCTGCCGGGAAGGTGGTGTAGCATTTGCATGTTTTGCTGCTGAGGCTGTGGGCCAAACGTGGGCCTCGGAGGAAAACACTCCTGCCCTGTCCTATTTTTTCCTTCCCTCGCGTGCGGCGGGCCAAGCAGCGTTGCCACAGGCTTGCCCACAGAGGTAGGTTGAGCTGCAGACTCCTCTCGGTTGATGGGGAACATCTCTTCTAAATACGCCTCCGTCAAAGGGCCGAGCTGATGGAGCTGCTTTTACCTGCCCTTGCAGGCGGCTGAAGCACGTGGCCTTGCTCTGGGAGAGAGCCCTGCCTGCCCCCGACGCTGCCAGGGCTCTTGTGCTCGAGCTGCAGGCTCGGAGCTGTCGGGCTTTGCCATGCTGCGGTACTGGCCGCATCTCTGACAGGGTATGTGATAAGTGCTGGAGCCACCAAGCTGGTCACCAGCTAGTTTTTTCCTCCCACAAGCTGTTGCCTGGGGAAAAAAAAAGTGTAAAAAGTGTTAGCAGTTTCAAGCTCTGAGCCTCCCTGGTGTCCGAACGAGGCTGGTGGAGAAGCAGCTGCCTGTACGCTGCTGGACAAGGGCCCTCGCTTTGCCCTGCTGTCCCAGTGCTCCCCAGTCTCGTCTTGGTTTCATCTGCAGAGTTAATAAAATGGTGGCAAGTGAAGTTGAGTTCCAGTGCGAAGGGCTCTTTAGGGCAATAGTAAAAGAGTGAGTAAGCAAGAGCCCCTTGCTGCGAGGGCCAGTTTAATTGGTCTGGCTTGTTTTATGAGACAATTTTTATGTTTAAACTCGCGCATGGCCTAGGAGCAACTCTGCAGCAGGGCATCGTTCTCCTGCGTGGGTCCTGGGGGAATTCAGCCCAGGTTAATTACCCCTAACCAAGCAATCGCACCTTGCCGAGCCACTTATATAAGCAGCGGCCTGAGCCGAGGAGCGCAGCGAACGAGGGGGGAGCTAGTGCCGGAGCCAGGACTGCCTGCGATAACTGTGCTCTGCGGCCAGGCCTGACCTTGGAGCCTGGCGGGAGCAGGAGGCTCGGTGCCGCCTGGAGGTCCAGCACCCCATCAGATGGGCCTGGGGCCTGGCACTCGGCGAGGGGCCGCCCCAGCCCTGCCGGGCGGCCTCGATCTCTTCCTCTTTCTGCGCTTCTGTTTCCCCCCTGTAAATAGAAGCGCTGCTGCTGACCTTTGGAGTGGTTAAAAATCCTGCGCAAATGGGAGCGGAGCTGCGGTGCGTTCAGGCTGGGCCGCTCCTGGCCAGCGTCTCCCTGCGCGGCGCTCAGCGCCCGGCTGTTCTGGTCGCGCGGAGGCTGCCCGGGTTTGTGGGTGCGCTAGGTGAACGCCTCGTGTTCTCGTGGCGGAGGCGAGAGGAAGGACGGTCCCCTTCTGCTGTAACGCAGCCACCTCCACGGCCACGCACAGTGACTACTTACCCACCCACAGCCGTTTTCAAAACAGTTTTAGAGAAGGAGTGGGAAAACCCAGAGCTCTGCTGAACTAGCAAAGGTAGTTTAGAGAGACAGAAGTTGTTCAAGTTAGACGCTGGTGTTACTGGATCGAAGCGGGGCAGGAAGCTGCCCGTGCACCGTGTGCTGCGGACAGCTTCCTCTGCATCCCCTTGGCTCCGCGTCGCGGTATCAACGCACTGGGGAAATGCCAAGTCCTGCCCCAGGCTCGGTGGTGTAGTGCTGCAGGCTTTCGGGGGGGGGGGAGAGATAAATAAAATCAAAGATTCTGATAAAAGCGAACACAAGCTCCCTCTCTGTAGTTTGAGGCTAGAGTTAAACGAAAAGGTGCAGCACTGTCCCAATCCTTCCTTGGTTCTGAAAGCCGATTCTGGCACGGCACAAACGAGCGTTCCCGGCTTTGCTGCTGAACTCGGTGTTTGGTTTTCTGCAGAGAAGTGTTAATGAGGCTATTCCTCTCCCGCTCTGCACTGAGCAGGGCTGCCTTCAGCCTCCGCTGGAATCGCTGAGCGCTGGAGAAGTTGCTTCTGGTTTTTATTTTTGTTGTTTTTTTTTTTCCTGTTGGCGGGAAACGGTAGTGGGAGACGATGCATTTGGGGACTCCTGAGTAAGCCGTCAGGATGCCCCGAGCAGCGAGCGCCTCTGGGCTGTGCGGCGCTTCGCGCTTGCAGAGCAGAGTGCAAACGGGAGTTTTGGACCCTGAGCTGAGTCCAGCAGAAATCTCCCCTGCGGGGCAGTAAAATCTGCGCCCGGGGTCCGGGCGCCTCGAGGCGGGTGCCGGCGAGGCCGGGTCCCGCCGCTGCGAGGGCGCTGAGGTCCCGGCAGAGGGTGCTGTGTCTCCACCGCCCTCTCCCCGCTCGCGCTCCAGCTGTTTGGCACTTGCCCTTGCCTGAGTGCATGATGTTTGTAAGAGTTTGGGCATGTCCATTTGGTTCCCATCTCCAGTGCCACCCCCAGCATCCAGGCCAGGTTCTTCTGTCACTGGGGACGTTCTTAATTCTCAGGAAGTCGGAGAGAGTTTAATTGTTTTCTCCTCTCTCTCTCTCTCTTTTTTTTTTTTTTCCCATGCAGCTGAACAAAAGGTTCATCCTCAGTTTTCTCCATGCCCATGGGAAGCTGTTTACCAGGATTGGGTAAGTGTGCAGGATGTTTATTTTATTTTCCTACATTACAAGTCTTTTTGGAATTTAATATTGTTAGCAACTAAGCTGTGTTTGGAGCTGAGGGCACAGGGTGTGAATTCTTGCAGGCCTAGCCTCCTGGTTCCTATTCTCCATACCCGCCCTCTGGTCCATGCTGGAGATTGTTTGGGCTTTTTCTTCCCCCACTTCAAGGCCTGGTCCTGCACCGGGACCCTCTGGCAGAGGCTGCTGATGTGCGTGCAGGAGGGACTAGAGGCAGTTTCCTCTCTCTCCCATGCCCTAGCCACGCTCCTGCCTTCTGAAATTTCTGTTTTTTTCCCCCTCCTCTCCTCTTGCCCCACTTTTAGCCAGCGGGTAGGTGGCTCTGAGGAAGACTTGGCAGCTGCTGCCCGCAAGGAGTGCGAAGCTGTCAGGACAGAACGATCCAGCGGCCGAGAGCCGCTGGCCGGAGTGTGCCCCGACGAGCCGAGCCCTTGGGCTCCTTGCTGCCATCTTGGTGAAAGCCTCATAGCCAAGAGCTGCCCTGCCTATGGGAACTGGTTTGTACAAAGCGCCCTTGGCAATGTCTGTCATAAATTGGTTTCAAATAATTGAAAAGCTATCCTTGAAGCAAAGCAAGTCTGATTCAGGCCTGGGCTGAGATCCCAGCTCGGAGGACGTGCTTATGACCCAGGAGCAGAGTTCAGCCCAGCCGCCGGCAGGCTTCCCGTGGAGCGGAGCTCTCCCCACCCCGCGCGCTGTCAGGTGCCAGTGGCGCTGAGCAGCAGAGGCGGTTGTACGGGGGTGGCTGTCGTGGCGAGACCTCACACGGGGCCAAACACAGTCTCCACTCTCGCTGCGGCAACGGTGGTCTCTGCCTGAGCCTGCTGTTTTCTCATAAGCAGATGTAGTAGCATCAGCTCTGCTAGCTCCTTCGGTCCCTTCTGGGTCTCTTGACTACAGATAAAAGGATTGAGAGACCTTTTCCAGGCTGCTTAGGCAAAAGCAGTGCAGATGCTAAGTGGCTTCTTGTCCCAGTAACTGCTGGGCTTTTCTGACTCAGGTGGGCAGTTCCCTGCCTGGGTCTGGCCCTGTCCTCCCTCGCTGCTTGCAGAGAAGGAGCATCATGGTGCAGGAGGTGGAGGAGTAGTACAGATGCCAGCAGTGACTCTGTGGTGTAGCCAAAAGTCTTTGCTTTGTATAATGCACTGTCTGAGGTGGCTAGTCAGGAGTGGCATAAGCTTGATTTTGGACCCTTCTTATAGCAATGGAAAGTAGGAGATGTGTCGGCCAATTTGTTGACGGTCTGGGCCTCCGAGGGAGAGCAAGCCGCTCGCTGCCAGCGCTGCTGATCTCTGCCTGAGTCACAAGGCACCGATTATCTGATTGTGGGCAGCGAGCTGGCCTGCAGCAAGGAGGCAGAACTGGATGTCCTCCTGCCTGCAGGAAAAAAAGGAGCAAAGCTATGAGAGCCTCTAAAGGTTTGGTAACTGCACAGCGTGTCTACGCCGGAGGGCAGAGCATCCAGGGAGCTGCTGGTCCTCAGATAGGCTGGGGCTGCGCTCATGGCCGAGCTCCGGGTTGAACGTGTGCCAGCAGGGGGATTAATGGGGATGTTGCAGTGATTGCTTGCACATTTGGCTCCTGAGACTTTTGTGAAATTAAGATGCAGCTTTTGAGGCCGTTTTTTCCCAGGACAGTCATTTAGAAAACCCAAGTATGTTTAATAGCAGAATATCCCCTGAAGTACTTAGAAAGGAACTAGAAAGTAATACCATGACACAGGAAGAGAAATTGTCCAGCCCTGCTAAACAACTTCCGTGCTTGAAATAGGTAAAAGGTGAGGAATAGTTTAGTCCTCTTTGGGCAGGCTCTTCAGTCATTTATCTGTTTTTTTTTTTTTTTTTTTTTTTTTCTGTTTTAAAAAAAGAAAGAAAGGGCATGGAAAACATGATGTTGCACTAATTAGACTCTTTTGCTCCTAAAACCTCAGGTAAGCAATTTATTAAAAGCTTCCGTTGTGCTCCAGACCTGCTGGTTCTGAGCTCAGTGGGGTTACTGTGTGCAGTACCAGATGTGCTGCAATATCAAAGCACAGCTGGCAGGACTGAGGAAGCCCTCGCTCCTTACTGTTGTTATTCCATGGCAGTAATGTTCATCTTGCTAACAACCCATCCGGCAAAGGGCTCTGTCCCTAGCATCCTGTCTGCCCTAGGAGGATGCTGCTGGATCTGTTGGATGGGGTCTGAGATTTCTCAGAATTAGGAAGTCTTTGGAAACATTCAGTTTGCTCTAATTCCCTTGCTATGTCTCATCCAGGGAAGTTGCCCCTTCAAGGGGAGCAGCAGTTTTGCATTGACAGAGCAGCTCCGTTCTGCACAGCTACTAAGTCTGAGGGGTCTGTTCATTGCAGCCCGTGTTTGTGAGAGTGCTGCAGCGAGCAGTGCCCAGGCAGAGGGTAGCCCTGCTGCTGGGCAGGACCGGTTATTGAAAGGCATCCATGAAATATGGATAAGAAAAAGCCATTTCTGTCTTTATAAATAGAGCCTATTACTGCCCTGAAAGTCTGTTGGGGAAGCCCAGCAGAATTGCCCATGTGGGTTACCAGAAGTGGCTTGCTAATCCAGTCTGTAGCGTGCTGATATCACAAGATCTGCATCTCTTGGGGGAAGGTAGAGGAAATTGCTATGGAGGCCCCTGAGGTTGCCTGCCCTGGCTCTGCATGCCTTACTCGCTGCAGATTTTGGCTCTCCCTTGCTCCCGGTGTGGGCGCACTAGTACAGTATCACTGATAACTGGAGCTGGCAGTTGCTTTGAGACCGGTTTTTACTGGGTCTAGTTGTGGCTTTTTGGAGCTTAGGAGTAAGGAGGAACAAAGTGAGTTCAGCAGAAGAGGCAATGGGACAGGAGAACTTCTCTGTCACTAGTTTACAGGGTTTTAATACCTTATTGGTTATAAAGTTGCCTTCATGGGGTACAGGCTGAGGAATCTCTTGGGAGGGCTGTTGTGGGCAATCACGTCACAGTCATTTTCATGATTTAACCATATTCTTCTTTACAACTGGTTCAGTTTTTGACCCTTCTTCTCTTGGAAGATTGCTAAGGATCTAGCAGTGCTCTGATAAGTAACCTCAGCTAATTCCCATAGTGATGCCGAATGAAGAGCAGGATAAATATGTCAGATTTCCTTGGGTGCTTGGGAGTGCTGAGGCCTTTGGCGTTGACAGGGCACCCCATCCCCAGCCGTGGCACGGCAGCCGTTGGCTGCTCCGTGCTGATGAGTGGTAGTAGCACTGTGTCTGCAGGAACCAGCTGCGGCGTTGACAGTGCCAGCAGCTAGATGAGGCCAGTTGTTAGCCTGCAGGGGACTGCGTGTCCCTTTCCCATGGGCAATGTGGGGCTCTAAGTGATGAGATTGGAGAGCTCAACCACAGTGCTGGGGGGATGGGGCTCAGTGCTTTGAGGTCCTATTCTGCTGGGTGCACAGCGCCAATGTAGGAGCCCAGGGCCCAGGCGCTGTGCCTTTGGAGGAAGCACGCTCTGGCCAGTGTTCAATGCACTGGAATTGCCACATCCGCAATGTGGCACCAGTGTGTGCAGTTTGCTACAGCCTGGGTTTCTCGGGAGTCCCATGGGCTGCGCCTGGTCCAAGTGAGCTGCTGGCCTCCTGGCACCCTTCCCAGATTGGTAGAAGTCAGTAGAAAAAAATAGTTGGTCAGAAATGACTCATAAAGGCCGTGTTTTCCTGCCAAAGGAATGCTGCCTGTCAGTTATAGAGCAATCCCTCACTACCCTCTCTAAGGAAGGCTTCAGCCGTCTCCCTCACACCGCCTGCACCTTCACTCCACAGGCAGTGATTCCCTGCAGCTCTTGGATGGGCAACTGCAACCCTGAGAGCTGAGGGGGACCCCTGTGCCCCAGGACCACGGGACACTGGGTGAGCTGAGCTGACTGACCGCTCCTCAGCCCGGGGCATAGCCTGCGCTCTACAGACTCTCTCTCTGTCTGCAGGATGGAGACTTTCCCTGCGGTGGCTGAGGAGGTCCTGAGGGAGTTCCAGGTCCTGCTGCAGCACAGCCCCCCTCCCATCGGAAGCACCCGCATGCTCCAGCTTGTGGCAATCAACATGTTTGCAGTGCACAACTCCCAGCCCAAAGGTACCACGTGCTACTTCAGGGGAACCGGGCTGGGGATTAGCTGTTCTTTGTATGGTTGAGTTGTTCGTGGAGAAGGGTGGGGGGACTTACGGAGCCGAAGACTGGGTAAGCAGAACCGTGGTTGGATGTCTGAGGGTATCTGTGTGCTCGTGGACAGCAAAAGGGCTCTGGCCTGTTAGAGGGATGTTGGCTGGGCCTCAGTGGTGTTGGGTGAGGTGTGTGACACTGAGGAGTGAGGAGGCATCACATCTCCCTGGAGCCTGAGTCATCACACGCAGAACGAAGGCAGTGGTTTATGGTTCTGTCTTCCTCGTGTTTAGCTCCGGCCCTGTTCAGTGCCCGGGCTGGGAGCATCCTGGAGGCCTTGTCTGTTGGGACGGTGGTGGTGTCTGGGGCTGCCTGTGCCCGTGCTGAGCCGTTGCAGGCAGCTGAGTGATGTGATGGCAGGTGCTGCTCTGAAAAGCTGGGCTGCAGGCTATGCCCTGTATTAAGGCACCTAGAAAGCAAAGCAGGTGTAGTGTTTTGATCAACAGGGATGCCACCAAAACAGGATCTCTTGAAATTGTTCTTGCGGGGCATCCCCCCTGCATCCCCCCTCAGAGGAGCACAGGGGCAGGTGCCCAGCTCTCCCTGAGCTGCTCCTTTGGTAGGCGGTGTGCAGTTTGGAAGCAGAGATGGGGCTGCACTCCCTGTTTGGGAGGAAGCAGCGTTTAGCATGCCAATTGCTTAGGATTTAAATCCTAAAGATGGAGGCCTCTGCCTGGCTGAGGGATTTCAGTCAAAGCCACCACATGGGCAATCAGACTGTGCCCTTGAAGAGCTGCTGCTGGAAGATTTCTCCCTTGTGAGCCAGTTGGCTACTTGTCAGAGCGGCGGTTAGCGGCCGAGGTCAGCTGACGGAGCACACTGGCGTCAGCCGGAGGGGCTGGAAGTGCAGCTCCCCGCGCTCTGGTGCCGGCTGCCCTGCCTGCCTCGCCGGCACCTTCCTCTCGCCCGGAGGATGCTCTGTGCGAGCTGTAAGTCCCATTAGCAAGGCAGCCTTACCCTCCTTCCTGTTAGGTGCCAACTAGCAACAGTGTGTTTATCTTTGAGCTGGAAAGTACTTTACGATTATGAGCAAATGCCTCTGCGCAGCCCCCCGGTACGTATATTAATAGCTGTGTCTGTGCTGCAGACAGGAGGGGGTGGTAAAGAGAGGAAGAGATTTGTCTAGGCCATGCAGCAAGCCCCAGTGGCAGAGCTGGAAGCAATCCCAGCTCTCAGACCACTGGACTCTGCTTTTCCATCCGTAACCGAGTTGTTGGATGCATGTGAGTGACAGAAAGGGAGTGCTTTTTATCTCCTGTGAAAAATAAGTATTCCTGGAGTTTCCTGTCTCCTGTGTGAATAGCTGCCAGTTGCTCCCAGCTCTCAGATCTCAAGAGAAAGCAAAACCGTTCCTGCTGGGGACCTGCTGCCTGCGCGCAGAGCAGGTGGCGGTGAAATGCTTTCAGGCTGGATGGCACTGTGTTTGCCATCTGATGATGCCTAGCGCCCTGAAGGGATTTCTCTGGGGGCTTCTTGCTCTGGTGACCCCGTAATATTACTTAGGATTTGCTTTGCCAGCGATATCCTGTTGTCAGTGAAATGCCTGGTTGGTCTCAGTGCTGAGTGCTGGGCAAAGCCCAGGCTGGGCTCGATGCAGACAGTGTGGTATCAAGAGGTGATGGGAGCTGGGTGCAGAGGAGAAAAGCAAAGGGCCTGGAGCTGAAAAATCAAGTGAGATGTTCGCTAAATTATTACCAAGTGCCCAGCGCAGAGGTGTTGGCTCCTTCCCCAGTGTGTGGGCTGCTGTGGGCAGAGGACTGAGTGGAGCGTGCTGCAGACGCGGCTGTCGGGAAGGTGCATGTTTCCATTTCCCAGCACATGAGTCACCTTTCTGGGTCGCAGTAGCATGGGCAGCGGCAGCAGTGGGCGTGCGGGGGCCGAGCAGCGCCTGCGGGCACGGGGGAGGCTTGGAGGCACAGGGCAAGCGTGTGGGGAGCAGTTCTGCCCTGCTGGTGTCCGAACTGCCCGGCAGGCTTAACTGGAAGCTGCAGGCAGGGGTTGGTGTAGCTGGAGCTTGGCTACGTGAGCTCTGAGCAGCTGGCTCTGACTTTTAAGTTGGTCCCATGCCCTCCAGAGATCCCCTCCTGCTGCAGTCCTCCTACAGCTATGGGATCAGAGCATGCTTGTGCCCTTCCTGTTGTGTGTGTCTGTCTGACCTTTGGCTGCAAACTCCCAACAGCAGGAGGAGATCCGTGGGTTTGCAGGCGGAGAGGGAGGCTTGTCTGAGAACCTCTTTTCCCAGCTGTCCGGGGGAAGTTGATCTCTGGAGGTTGCTCCCTCCCTTTTCTCCCAGGTGTCTGGAGACCTGGCTACTCCTGGGAAGCTTTCAGACTTGCTTACTTGCCCAATGTCTGCTGTCTAATGACTTTCTTGTGCTAGGATCCAGCGGTGTGAGCGCTTGTGGGGTGGTGTCGCAAGCAGAACAATTTTGAATTGGGGAATTTCTACATAATTTATTGCCAGTTAACACAACCTTCTAATCACTGAGCTGGGTATTGAGAAAAAGAGAACATAAATAATCAAACACTTAAGTAAACACCCTTCCTCCCCTTCCCGAGGCTCAGCTTAAGCCAAACACCTATCCTACCCCCTTCCTAGTCTCATCTTTCCTTGTTTTCACTGCAGATTACACTTGATGTGTCCCAATTCCTTTGGTGAGGCAACGGGCGGTACAGGAGGTTGGGGTCACGTGTATTAATGGTTTCTGTCTGCCGCTCCTTGTTTCCTGCATGTTTTCCTTTGCTCCAGTGTGGGTTGCCCCCGGGCCGCGGTCCCTCCGAGCTCCCCTGCTCTTGCCATCGGTTGCCTCTTTCTGAGCGGGAGTCCAGCTGCAGCCCTCGGCTACCTAAGCCAGCGTGTGCCCAGGGAGGCAGAGTGGGTGCTCTGCGCGGCTGGGACGTACAGCTGCTGGAGCTTTCCATCACGGGCTAGTTGTGACTACCAGGGTTCTGGCTGGGGCAGGACCTTTGTGGGGTGGCCCTTTTAACAGTTTGGTAGCCATCTGCACAATCAACTTGCAGAGGAGTTTGGATCCCTTTATCCCAACCACAAACACTCCAAGAATTTTTTTTTTAATTCTGTAATTTGGGGAAATAAAACTCTGGTTTCTGAAAAGACTAATTGAAGCTGTGCTTGCGGCAGGGGCATCTCGGTGAGGGGAGAGAGAGAGACCCCCTCCCAGCCCATCTGTGCCCAATTTACTCCAATCTGGCCTCTCTGAGGCTTTTTTCTTTCTCTCTCTCTTTAATAATTTGTTTTATAATTCCTGGAATCAAACCCATCTCAGACACACTGTTTTATTTTACTGTATTATTGGATTATACTTCCTATAAATCACTGGATGTTATTCATAGGCCACCACCAGAATAACTTCCCCTCTCCCCCCGACGGGCCTGCATTCCTAACAAGCGCGCCCCGAAGTGGGGGTGCAGCACGGGGCACCCTAGAGACACTTCCCGGAAATCCCAGCAAATTTGCCTGGCTGTGGGTGTGAAGCATCAGGCTGCAGCACCTGGATGCCTTCTGGCACTCGAGGTCCTGTCGCGCTGGGCTGTGTGGAGTTTGTTAGGAGGTCGGGCTTAGGTGGAAGCGGAGAGGGGAGGGGGGCTGCCATATGTGCATCCTCAGCACATGGAGAGGATGGAGTGCATCCCCTGGGGCTGAGCAGCGTCGGGGCACGGAGGCACGGGGAAGTTCTGGCCGAGCAAGCGGCTCAGGCTGAGCAGTGAGCAAGTGGCCTGTGCTTCATCCAGAAGGCTAGTTCAGCAGGGCAAGGTGACCAGCCTGTGTGGCTTCCCCTCTGGCAAACGCTGATGAATGAGGAGAGAAACCTGCTGCTCCAGCGTCAGTCCTGCTGCTGAAGCACACGTTGGGTTTGAGAAGGGTTCGTGCAGGCAGGCAGGGTCCGGCTGGGCATTGGTTTGCGGCTCTCCTGGGTCTGTCTGCACAAGTGGAATGAGCTCTGGTTTTCTGCGCTGGAGAGGGCTGGCTAGGAAACCTCAAAGGCTTGTGAAGCTAGGGGTGGTTCAGCCCCACTCCCTGCTGCTGTTACAGAGCAGTGTCTGTCCCCTTTGGTTCATATGCCACTTGGCACAGAGATCCTCTGCCAGGCTCACAGAGATTCTGTGCTAGGGACAAGTCTCCTCTGACTGTAGCTTTGGCAAGGGTTTGCCAACATGAGCAGTCCTGCTTGTTCTTGGAAGACTTGCCCCAGCTTCTGAGAGGCTGATCTTGCCCAAGTCTCCTTGATAGACGTGACAAGGGTTCCTCAGGTTAGTGCAAGTCAACAGCAGCTCCTAAGCAAGTAGAGGGTTTTCTTCCTCCTCTTGCCATATATGATCAGCATCCCTGCCTGGCTAGAAGGAACTGCTGAACCCAAAGATCCCCTACACGTGGAGCCAATGGCCTGCTCCACAGGCACCCTGCCGCTATGCAGGGCTCTGCTCTGAGTGGGGTGCGCTTCACTGCTGACCGCAGCTGCTCTGACTTGCAAGCTAAAGTGCAAACCCTTAAAATATCCCCAGAGACATTGCGAAGACTGGTGGTGTCTGCCCTTGGTGGCAGAACTCGGCCTCTTCTCTGACCATCTCTGCGTTGCTTTTTTGATTTCCCACACGGGACCGGGCTTTGCTCAAAGAGCTAACCACAGTATCAGAAAAAGACTCGACTGAAAGTATTTTCTACTTTTCTGATGCGGCCACATCTCAATGGCTTCTCATGAGGCCGTTAACCACATCTTGCATGTTGGAGCAGACAAAAGGTGCTGGGAGTTGAACCCAAGAGAGTCCGGTGCAGTTGAGTGAGTTTAAAAATAAAGCAGTGTTGTGGACTGCTGCCTTGGTTTGGTGGAGTTTTAAAATTAGGTTCAAAACAAAGTCTAATAAGCCTCAGGCTCTAGATAGCAGAAGCAGCAACTTGATCTTCCCATGTTTGCAGAGCTGAGCTGAGTCCTTTTCTCCTAATTTGCCTCCTTGCGTGGTAAAGTATGTGCTTCTCTTGAGTCCAGCTGGCTCCCTGGAGCAGGCAGTTCCACAGTTTGCAGCAGCTCTGGGCACAGCAGCTGCGAAATAGATGAAGAGGTCCTATCAAAGGGCTGTGTCTTGGGGAGGCTGAACTCCTGCAGTCATGTGCCCCACAGGAGAGAGCAGCCTGAGGGACTTGGGTTTGTAATGCAAACGCAGCCCAGCCGGGTAGGTGCAGTGGGGCTGGAGCTGAGTGGTTTTGTAACTGGCTGAGCGGTGCTGCGGCTCCGGTTGTAGCGTAGCGAATGTGGACTGAGTTGTCTATATAGAGATCGCCAGCATGCACCTGGCAGTCACCATGTGCTATTTCCTTGCAAGGCTCTGCAGTACTGTCTTTAGCAGAGCGTTGTTAAGACAAATAATACTTTTCCGAGGCCTTATGTTTGGAGAAACTAGTTGTTACGTTCATCCTTCCCTTCCCTTCCAGTTGCTGCTCTTCCCAGCTGCATTGGGGTGGAAGTTTTTAAGTGGCAGTAAGCCTGGAGGCCTGCTCTGTGACAAGTAGGTCTCCATGTCGTCCATCCTTCTCTTTGTGGTGTGCTTTGCATGGGTTGTATGGTTGTCCACTCTCTAGAGCGAGCAGTTACTGATGTGTCATTGCCTGTGCAAAGCGTCTGCTTTTGTACCTAGACCATCCCTGGCCTCAGCAGGAGGTTGTGACTCTCTGTGCCCAGGCGCAGCGCAAACCCTTGTTGTGGGAGCCGGACAAAAGGGTAGAAACAGAGCACAACTCTGTGACACCTGCATTGCTCGTCTCGGGAATCGCACAGCCCGCGCTGCTGCTTCCAGTGCCCGGCCATGCCGGGCTCTTCCTAACGCTGGGCCTGCTGAGGGACACGCACAGGGCCAGGGGTGGCAGCTGACCCTCCGGATTTGGGAGTGCTGGAGGTTGGCATCGAAGCTGGGAACTGCCGGCGCCTTCCCTTTCAGGGAAGGAAGCTGTCTCAGACTTGAGACACATCAGCAAAGTTCAGGTAAAATGCTTTGGCCCAGACGTGTCTTCAGAGTCTCTCTCTTGGGCTCTTGAGGCTGGTGGCAGCAATGTTTAGACCAGAGTCTTCCTTTGCTTATTCCCCTCTGTTTCCTGTTTAAAAGGCAGATTGTCACATATTTGGGGATTTATTTACCGTAATTGGAGTTATTTTCCTGGCTGCTGGCTTCTGCCCTCTGATGCAAGACTCCTTAGTGAAACGTGTGTCCAGAAAGCCATGTGACTTTTTTCCCCTTGCCACAAGTGCCAGCAGGAGATGCAATAGTCAACGCGCTGCAGGGAATTTCCACTTGCAGTTCAGGTTTCTGAAATCTAGACGTTGGCTTCAGAGGCAAGAGATCGAGCAGGGCTTTGTGGCAGGGAAGGGAAAGATTTCCAGTGAAATTGAGTGCTCGCTGGTGTGTCAGACTCTCCAGTCCTCCCCTCCAGCTGAAGTGCAGCAAAAGTCCCCGTTGAGCAGTGTTAGATGAACTCGCTGGAGGCTTCTGCCCAGCCTGCCTGTCACATGAGCACGTCCTTACGTCTGCCCTTGAAGCCGTTCCACCGCATACGGGGTGATACTGAGATACCATTTCAGGGCAACAAATAGAGGGAAACGATTCGTAGTCACCAGGCTAGAGTCTGCTTTGCAGCCAAGCTTCTGCAGCCTGGGCAGCAAGTCGGGACAGAGCCTGACAGGCGAGCTCTCCTGCGGAGGGTCTCATGCTGCAGTGCCACCGAGCTCTGCGCACGCTGAAACAAAACCACCGTTTCAGCAAGTATCGAGAAACAGCGTCGCAGTGCGAAATGAAAGGCAGGAAATGGAGTGCTGGCGCCCGGTGTCCATCAGTCCTCCCGCCGCGGCTGCGCCCGGGCTCTGCCTCCCCCGCCGCGGGCGGCCGCGTGGCGCCCGAGCGTGCCAGGTAGCGCGAGCGAGGTTGCACCAGGTGCAGCGGCTTTGGCGGAGCTTTAGATGTTTGCACTGCGACAGGAAATCCTCTCGCTTTTACAGAAACGTTTCTGACTCTCTTTTCTCTTTAATGTGCGTTGCACCTTTGATTTCCTTGTGCTTCTATGCCACACTGAGTCAATTACTGTACTTCTGTTTAATTCTCTGGGAGAACATGGTATAATTAAGCTAATTACGGTGCTTTGTGAAGCTGTGAAACTCTTGATGGAGCTTGCGGGGCTGTTTTATAGCCTGCCAGGCGGGGGCAAGGAGGGCCGCGCGCCCGGTGCCCGGTGCGGCCTGCCGTCTCGGGGAGGTCGCGCTGCCCCGTGGCCGAGCGAGCGCCGCGGGCCTGCGCCCGCCTTCGCGGCTCGGGGTCCTCGCCAGCTCCCTCCTGCCCCGCGCCCGCTCGCAGGCAGCGGCCCCGCGCCGTGTCGGGTGCCCGGCTCCAGCGGGCTTTGGCTGGCCGAGAGCAGGCTCGCGTTTAACGCCGGCGGATGGGGCTCGTCGCGGCCGTGGTTAACGTGACCGCGGGGAGCAGGCGCCGGGTGCCAAGCGCGCGTCGGGGACGGCGTGAACCCCGCAGAGCGAGGCGCGGGGAGCCGAGGGCCGCCAGGAGCTGGCGCGGGGCGGGGGCCCCGGCGGCGCGATGCCGCCCCGGCGGCGCGATGCCGCCCCGGGCGCTGGCGCCTTTAAAAGCAGACGAGGCGGAAGTGATGCTCTCGGGCCCATCTGCGCGCGGGGCTGCGCGCGGAGCGAGCGCGAGACGCGCCGCAGCTGGTGCGAGGCCCTGGCAGCGCGAGGAGCTGCTGTCTGTTGGGGTTTACTGCTGTCTACGTTGAAACATGGCTTGGGAGGGGGTTAGTGGCCCGGTGCCAGTCCCAGTTAGCCTGGCCTTCTCGTTCCTCTCTCCTCCTCCCGCTCTCTCCATGCTTTAAAGTCACATTTCCAGGCCAGACATAGAATTAATCTCTGGGCACTTCACATTGCTGGCAGCGCAAAGCAGGATGTGGGATCTTTTTTTCTCTCTCTCTGCGTCTTGGCTGACTTTTTTACCTCTCGAAGAATTTGGAAGGGCCGTGAGATTCCCCCCGCCCCCCCTCGCCTCAGTGCCGTGCAGTTTTTCAGCACGCTGATCACCCTGCTGTGGCTTCACCCTAATAGATTTCATATGCTGACACAGTTGACATCAGTACCAAACTATTTTACATGTGATCTGGTGTATTTCCTGAGGAAATCTGCAAGATATTTATTAAGAACTAATAAAATAAACCTCTCCATGAGCTTTTAGGTAGTTTTCAATTTTTCATGTCTCTCTCGTTTCCTCTTATCAATGAGTTTCTATTTTCTCCCTCCTCTCCGACCATTGCAAAAAGGAAACAAAAATAAATGTTTTAAACCGTTCCTGAATGGACACTGGGAATATTTCTGTAGTGATGTATTAGCAAAGTCGTATTTTTAGTGCTGTATTGTCAGGACTAAAAATATCCTGCTGCAGTGCATCCTTTTTATAGGTCTTTGTGTGTGTGTGTGTGTGCGCGCACGCGCGTGCGTGTGTGCATTGAATGTTGTACAAGTTTGCACCAGTGTGCAAAGGTCTGCCTTTGTACTGCTGCAGCCTCGCCTCCCATCGCAGCTGCACTCCATTAGGCCTTGAAAATTAAAGTAATCCCGGTTTAAGAAAGAAAAATTAATCAATCTCGCAGAGCCGCGTTTCCCCAGCTGAGCCTGGATACCTGCGTGGCAGCCCGGGCTTGAGAGACTCCAGCAGCCCCGGCCGCGCTCTCGCCGCGCTCTCGCCGCGCGGGGTGTTCCCCGCCGGCGGGGCGCGCGCGCCGGCCGCCTTGCAGAGCGGCGGGGGCGACGGCGGCTCGCTGGGCGGGAGGGCCTGGCCGTGGGCTGCAGCCACCTATTGGGTTCCTGCTCGTTTTTCAAGCTCGGGAAGCCCTTCGGGGCCGCGCCGCGCTGGCTAGCAGGAACGCGCGCGTAGCCGGGAGCAGGCGCTCGGAGCCTGGATACTTCGCGTTTGCGGAGGAATTTTCTGCGTTTCTGCTGTTTTGGCCTCTGGTTCCGTCTCCTTCAATTAACTGTGTTTGCAACGGGGAGAAGCGAAGGTCAGGACTGGGCTGAGACGTTGCCGTCCCTCTTTCCGCAGCAAGCACGGGGGACCCCTGCTCCGAGGGCCTGCCCCCCGGCAGCGATCCTGCGGGGAACAGGGCTCGTGGCCGTTCCCGGGTGCAGTTTGGACACCGCTTCCCGTCCCCGGGGCCTCGGCAGAGCGCTGCGGCCGGCGCCCCGGCCCCGAGGACGGCCTTGCGTCGCGGGGGCCGGGGCAGCTCGCGGCGGGCCCGGGGGCGCCGGGCGTTTCGCGGGCTGGGGCGTCTCACGGCCCCGGGGCGCCGGCGCTCCCCCCGCTCGCAGCCCTCCAGCGGCTCGTCTCCTCTGAGTCACTCGCCGGCTCTGCTCGCGGGTGCCGGGCTTTGCTGTCTGCTGCTGTCTGGAGAGCTGCAGCTTGCAGCTTCCTGTAGAGCAGTTCAGCGAAAGCAGTAATTAGGGCCCGTAAAAATTTATTTTATTAGCAAGAAGTGTTGGTGGGTAATTGGCCATAATTTGAACCCAGCCAGATTGGAGATTAATAAAAAATCACAGAGATCTTTTTACCAGAAACTCTAGGGCTGTTAGCTGCAAGCCCTTCCAGGGGCGGGTGGGACGGGATGGCTGCTGCCGCGGAGAGCGCGGCCGTCTGCGAGCGCCTCGGCTGTACCCGTCCTTGAGGGTGTTTGACACTGGCATTGGAAGAAAGGAAACCTTGTTTTCCAAGAACTCTGCTCTTTCTCAGCTTGATAAGCATTTAAAATAAAAGCTGCACAATTGGAATTGGCAGAGCATCTTCATTCTTTTGTCTGTCTGTTTATTTTTTTCCCCTCGTCCCTCGACATGTGTGCTACAGCCCACGGTTACTACACCCCGAAGAACCACAGGCCCGGAGCTGTGCAGCCTCGCGCCAGGCTCTGCCCACCCCCAGCCTGGCTCTTTGAAGCCTGGCAAAGCCGCAGAGATCCGGCTCCGCTCCCGGCTGGGCTTCGACCCCGGCCGCCTCGCGGCGGTGTGGGGCTCTTAGGTGATTTCCAAATGTACTTTTGCAGCCTCTTTCTGCCCCCCCCCCCCAGCTTGGAGGGCAGCAAAACCAGGGCTTTGCCTGGATCTCGGAGCAGCGGTTTTGGACCCAGGCTGCGACTGCGTTTCATGGACCCAATCATGTTGGTATTTATAGACTTCGTTAGAATAGTTTGAATGCGGCCAGCAGCTTAGTGTGGCGCGGGAACGGTTTGACGGTGGTGTGTCTCGGATGATGTCTGCATCCTGTGCGTTCATCGCGATGGCTGGTGTCAGCGATTGGAGAATTAACCGATCCACTCAGTGAGTAAGGAAGAGCCGAGCCCCTGCACACATGTCACGCTAGGTTAATGCTGGTTGAATCAGACCGGGGAGTTACTTCAGGTTACTAGTCCTGGTTGTTGCTGGGTGTAAGGGAGCGGGGTGTTACTTCAGGTTAGTAGTGCTTGTTTTTGCTTGGCAGCCTGGGCTGGAACCTGGTGTAACTGTTTCCCAAAGAATATTTTTGGTTTTAAAACTGAAGGTCAGCAGTTCGCAAGTGCTGCGCTTGCAGCCAACTCTGTGGTTCGCCTTGTGCCACTGGGCCAGCAGCACTTGAAATCCTGATCGATTGATCTGCAACAATATGAAACCACGAACGGTGACTGCCAGATAAAACTCCCCGTCTCGCCCCGTTTTCCCCACCCAAAGTGTCTTTCTGCCCATATCCCCTTTCTTGCTGCCTGTCTCCCTCCCTCCCTTTCGGCTGTGTATTGGACTTTTTGTCTATCTTTTTCCATCTCTCTGTCTCTTTTCATAACAGTTTTTAATAATGTTTTAGTTAGTTCCAGCCTTTTCCCTCAATGGATCCCATTGGAAAATGCATTTGAAAGGAAACAGTTATACACTTCCCTTCCTTTGAAACTCTGTTGGCACCTTTTCCAGTGCAGTAAACCATACAACATGGATTTTCAAAGTTTCCAAACACAGACATGCTGGCGTTAAATTTATGAAAAAATATTTTATTCGGCTGTATAGTAACTATGAGTCTCTGAGCTGCTGGTCACAGTGAAATCGAAGCTCGCTTTGAAACTACAACAGGTTTTCAAATCTCTGCAGGAAATGTAGCAGCGCTGGCTGTAGGGGAGCGTGCAGCTCCCTCGCACCGCGGGCTTTCCCGGTAGGAGGCGTAGCGGGAAGGAAAAGGGGAGCTGGGGCTCCTGGGGCAGGTCCCAGCACGCTCAGGTGCTGCCTTTCCCTGCAGACGGCGGTGTTGGGAATGGTGCAGCAACAGTAGCTGTGGGGAACTTCGCAGTCATGCCAATCCCATCGCAAATCACTGGAGAAAAGAAGAATTTGGCATAAAACCATCAAGCCCTGTGCTTGTTACTGAACGCAGAAGGTTAATGCTTTTTAGTTGCTCCAGGCTGAGTCCCATGGCAGAGGGGCTCAAGTAATCCGTGCGAGTGAGTGCACGCTGCAGGCTGTGCAGCGTTTTGGGACCTGAGGCTCCAGCTAGATGTAAGCTGTTGGAGCACTGAGATCATATTTTCTAATATTGGGGCTCGGATGTTAAACTTCCTGAAATAGTTTTGCTGTGTGCTATGGGTTTGTGCCTGTGGTTTCAGCCCTTCCAGTAGGGAATTGCTTACTCGACACCTGAGAACCTTCTTTTGCATGGCACTGCTTGGAGCAGATTTTTTCCAAATTTCCAGAGGAGCAGAACACGGCCCCCATTCATTACCAGAGGTTGGATGGGTGAATCTGGCCGCATCCTTGGGTACCGGTGGGAGGGGTCGTTTCCAGGCAGAGGTGGCCTCAAAGCCAATGCTCAGCAAAATTTCCACGTGTTTGAGGTGTGCTATGATACAGATTAGGAGGCCTGCTGTGATAGACAAGATGGTGATGTGGCAAGAAGATCCTGGGCTCACTTTTCTTATTGTCCTTTGCTTGTAAAATTCCTTTTTCTTCATGTAGGAGTTTTCTTGAGAAGTCCCTGATTAAGCGTTATCATCATGATCAATGCCGTATGAAATGAAGGAAGAGCTAGGAGCTTAAGGTCCCAATAATTGGATAGTGTAAACTCACTGGCTTCTGTCTTAAAGCATCTCAGCTTTGGATATCTTTCTGCATAGGTGTCTCTAATGCATGCTGGTGGAGAACTGAGCTTGAAAATTACAGATTTTCTGTTTTTTTGAGTGCTCGCCTTGACCTGGAGTCCTAAAATCGTAGTCCCTGATGAGCTGCATTTGTTTGTATTCAAAGCAGAGCTCCCGTTAGCCACAGTTGTGGTTGCCCAGCATCTGTAAATCTAATTCTGTCTGCGTCTCTGTGGCCAACAGCAAGTGAGGGACAAGCAGATACTGACTATGTGAGTTAAATGTGGTTGAAGTGACTTCTGGATCCCTCTGGAAGCTCATGACCAAGGCAAAGACATAATCAAGTTTTCTAGCACTGAGCCACTCTTGAATCAGCAGAAGCTCCATTGCTTTCTGCAATCCTCAACCTCGTGGAGTATGTGCATGTTTCAACACATCAGAAAGAGGTCCTGCAGGAGGTCCTCTAGTTAGCAACACCATGAGACCATTCACTTTCCATGCCAACAAAAAAATGACATCTTGTGGGGTGAAAAAAGGTCGTTATGTTGTTAGGAACTGCCTTATAATATGCACGCAGGATGGAGTTAACTTGAATTTGCATAGGCAGCTCTAAATCTGGTGTTCCTAACCTTTGAATGCTTGATTTTTGCGTTCTTTTAGCATAATTTGTGTATGTGTAATTCCCATTGTTTTTGGAAAAGCGGGCTGCCCTGTCGAACTAGGCTGACCTCATCTAGGATCCTCAGCCTGCTGGCGCTTATATCTTGATTCACCGCGCAGGCTTCTGCCACTTGAGATAACATGTAAATGCTGAGCCTGTGGGGCTGTTATTCTTCATGTGCACCAAATGCTGGGAGAGAGCATCTTCGAGCTGTGCCAGCTAGTTTCATAGCTCCTTGCTGACAGCCTGGAGACCAGGCTGCAGTCTGGCTGCTATGATATCATCTCGCTTGTGCTGTTTTGGCCCCCTTTTCTATCTGTTTTTTCCCTCTGCACTGTCTCGCCTGGTTTGATTTCCTCTGCTCTCTTACATCGAAGCAGATTAACCAGCTGCTGCTTCAGTTCGAGTGGCATGGAAGAGCTGTCTGATAGGGAACGCTCATGTTTTCATAGGCCTTCCCCTTGGCAAAGTAGGGGTGGATTGAGATGGCAAAAAGGCACGCCCAGACCCTGCAGAGATCCCCTGCCAAATTTCTGGTTTCTGCTCCAAAGTATGAAGGTGCTAGGGATTTCACTGAAATGGTTGAAGAATTTTTAACTTGAGAAGAACAATATATTTCCCTAACCTCATTCTGGCAAATGGCTGAACCTTTCTAGATGAAATTTTCCCAATAAATTTAGCTCGAAGAAAGCTTTTGGCATGAAGGACTGCAGCCTAAATGGTTAAAATTTGGCAAAGTTGTTAGGAACTGAAAACAGGGTCTTATAATGGAAAGTGTTAGGTAAGCTGCTCTGTAGGCACGCTGTCTGGGCTGTGTGCCCCCCTCGCAGCAGTGTCTCCACGTTGGGGGTGACAGCCCGTTGCTGTCACCAGGCCTAAGCAGGCTCCAGAGGTGGCTGGTGGGGATCTGGCACAGGGTTTGGGGAGGAAATTCAGGCGTGGAGATGCAGGATGAGGGCCGTGGGATTTACTGTCTCCCTGGAGGGAGAAAAGCTGGACAGGAGGCTGGGGTGGGGGGTAAGGGTTTCACTTTACTTTTTTCACTTTTTGGCATTTGCTTTGCAAACTGACACACTGACGTTCTGGTCCCTCAGGAAGCTGTAAAAAGAAGAGCAGCAAATGAGTGAATGTGTTGAAACGGAAGCTCCTCACTTTGCTGTTCCTGCCCCATCAAAGGCCGCTTTCTCCAAATGCGTGTGTCTGCAGGCACTTTCTCTCGCTAGCTTTTCCTCCAGGCATGAAGCCCTCGTGAATGTTTGCACCGGAGAAGGCATGTTCCAAGCTGTCCGCTCGTGTTTGCTGCCGGAGACATGCCCACCGCTAGCGCGGCAGAGGGGAAGGCTGCCTTTTATTTGCTGCGATTGTCCCAGTGCAGCTTCACTGCGGGGCTGGAGCAACTCTCTTGGGAAGGCCTGCTCACACCTCCTCCCTCGTTGTAAATCACATCTGACACGTGGAAGGCGAGTAGCAGCCTGCCGTGCCCGCTGCAGAGCGCTGCGGGGCTCACGGGCAGCGTGCTTCCCCCAGCGCGGGCGCTGAGGAGCCTGGTTCCTCACTGGCCCTTTTGTGGGGAGAATCTGGCTCTGCAGTTCCCTTATCCAGGGAAGGATGAGAGACCTGCACAGCCTGAGGATAGGCCATTGAGGGCTTTCTGCAGCAGTATCGGGCTGTGCCGTCTTGCCTTACGGCAGTGCACCTAATTTCTCTCTCTGTTTCCATCGTCTCTATTTTTTCCCCTTTTGGTGTACCCCTGCGGTATTCTCCTTTTTTCTGGATGCCTTCGGCATATACTGTGCCTTGCTTGCCTTTGGGCTATTTTGCCCTCGCAGCCGCTTCACTATCATCTTCCCCATGCCTCCTGTAGCAGTGTTCTCTCCTCAGCAAGAGACAGCTGGTGCCAGGCTGCTCCGGCGCTATGCGCATGCTGATGAGCTGACCTGCCAGCTCGGAGGGACATACTTTCATATTAGCTGCCCAGGAGTTATGTACATTTGGATTTGCCAGCCTTTTGGCTGCCAGACGGGTCAGGTATGTGTTGCTGTCAGTCGCTGGCAGGCAGAACCAGCAGCTCCAGGGACAGAGCCTCGAGGCTAGCGAAGATTTCGCTGTGCTTGTGTCGTAAGTCCTAGTGTCGGCTTCCCTGCTTAAAGCAGGTCTGATGAATGCGCTGTTGAAAAATACCAGCTTCTTTGGCGGTTCTCCAGGCTTTGCCAGTGCGGATGAGAATATAGATGTGTTTGGCCCCAGCTGTGTTAGTTTGTCTGCCTGGAGCTGGCATGTCTTGGTGCGATCCTAGCTAGTGAAAGCTGTGATGCGCGTGGTCCCCTGGCCAGGCCCGGGCAGGAGGAACGTTTCTGACGCTATGTGAGATGATACATGTCCAGAACTGACGCCAGCAATCCTGCTGGGGCCTCGGGGTGCAGCTCAGGGTCCTGGCTCTGCCGGCTGGGTCAGGATCCCCACGCGTGGAGAGCTCTGAAGTGCTGCTCGGTGCAGGTGGAAATGGCTTCAATCTGTGTTTTGACTGATGGGTCTTTTCAGGAAATTTCTGAGAATAACATTTCTAAAAATGGCTGCTTCTTTCCACTGATATTTCCTGGAAAAGGCCGCAGTTAATTTTAAACCTCTATCCTTTTCCCTTTTCACAGTGGAAATGGCTCTGTGCTCGTCCTCAAGGCTGACGGGCAGTGGCGAGGGGCGGCGTGCCACTGCCCCGGCCTCCCCTCGCAGGCCTGGCAGGTCCTCGGGGGCAGCAGGGCTCTCGGGGTGCCTGGGCGCTCTCCAGGCACGTGTCCGTGTTCCCCGTAGAAGTGAATAACCGCGTCTGCCTGAGTCATTTCAAAATCATGTTCTTTGTCAGCGACTCCTGACCAGCCCTGAGTACGTAAGAAATCATTCCCGTGCCCGCTCCAGAGCTCTGCTCATCAGGGATCGCGAAGCGTCTGCTGAGCTGGTTATCACCCTCGAGGCGGGAGGATGCGGTCCTGCGCGCGCATCCCGGGCTGGGGGGCGAGCTGGCGGCAGCGGGCTGGCGCGGGCAGGCGGCCCCTCGGTGCCGGGGAGAGCGCAGCTTCCTCTGCGGCTCTCGGGCAGCCCCGCTGCTCCGGGTGGGAATATGTCATTAATTTTTATCCCTTCCCCTGTAAACCGTCGACCCTTTTTATGATGTCATGAGGGATTCCTTAATTTTGCAGCTGCTTCCTGGTTACGTCAGAGAAGAGCCTCCCGTCCTCGAGCCCGCCGCCGCGGTCCAGGACGGCTGGAAACAAATGAAGTGTTGAATATCTAATGGCTTCCACAGGGAGAGCTGCTCCCTCCTCCCCAGGCCCCCAGCATTCCTCACCTCCCCGGCCTCCCTCCCTGCCCCGCCGCGGACAACGGGGGGTTCCAGCACGGAGCAGAGGGAGCCGCGGGCTCCCGGGCGGCTCGGCAGCCTCGGGGGCACACGTGCACCGAGTTCCCGTGGGCCGGCGCGCGCCGGGGCCGGCCCGCCTCTGGGGGCAGAGGCTGCTCCGGGGAGATGGATCGGGGGCAGCCGGATTGATGCCGCCGTCTGAACGCGGCTTTGGGAAGGGGTTCAGCCCTCTCCGTGGCGGGGCGGCCCGGAGCCGCGGGGCTGTGTCTGCGGAGCCGGGGCCGGCTGTGGCGTTTGCTACCTGCAGGTTCGCAGTCGGGGAGCGTCTTCCCGGGAAAGCTGCTCCGGTGCTCTGCGCAGCTCGGGACGGGGACGGCGGATGCTCGCTGCTCCCAGGGGCTTTGCCCGGTAATGGCAGGGGCTGAGCGTGTGCCCACGCTTCCCAGGCTCTTTTGGGAGCAGACGTGTGACTCGCCGGCTCCTGGCAGGAGAGCTGGAAGTGCCCATGACTCACTGGTCCTCCGTGACCAGGGAAATGCCCTGCGGCTGCGAGTGTCCCAGTCCCATCCCCCCCCCCCCCCCCCCCGGCCTTTTGCCGGTTCGTATTCCCGGCGGTTAGCGCGTGGCCTCCCGCTTCGGCAGCCAGCTGCGGCGGCGGGGAGCCGGGTGCCGGCCGGCAGCGCCGCTCTCCTTGCCCGCTTCCTGCAGCCAGGCATGTTGCGGTGGGCTGCGGGAGCCCTGCCAGCGCTTTGTCTGGCCGCGGGTGACTCACGAGGAAAACGCTCTGTGTCTGAGCAATAAGAGAGCAAACAAATCGCCTCCAGGTGGTGTCAGCCTGGAGGTGACCAGCCTCTGCCTCCTCTCTCTTCTTGCCGGCCGGGTAGCAGCTGAATCAGTCGTCTTGTCTGTGCTGCCGAGCGGCTGACGCATCGGCCGGGGCGCCGTGGGCACGGCTCGCCGGGCTCCCGCGGCCCCTGGCCGGCCCGTTGTGTCGTCTCCTCCGGGCTCTCTCCGGAGAGCCGCTTGATCGCCTTGGCGTCTGCTCCTCCGCGGGGTCGCCGGGGAAGGCGGGTTCAGCGGCCGCTCCCCGGGAGCGGGGCAGGTCCCCACCGCCGCCGCCGCCGCTGCTCCGGGCTTCCCGGCCCCGTGCCCCAGCGTGGACACTGCCTCGCTGGAGCAGGCCGCTCGCCTGAGTCGAAGGAGTCTGGTCTCCTGCGAGACTCTGCTAACGCCTCCCGGCTGGTTTGATTTTAACTGCTGAAGATTCAGCACTCCTCGGGTTTTCTGTGTGCTGACCGGGCCGGACACGCAAGCGGGTTCGCTGCTCGCTCGTGAGCTCTGGGGCTGCCGCGGCTTTCTTCCGCCGGCTGGGAGCTCGCGCGTCCGGCCCTCCTGCCCCGGCCCCGCGAGCGCCGCCGCCGAGGCCGCGGCCCTGGTTAGCCCTCCCGGGGCTTCCTGCTGCACGTGGCGCTTGCGCCGTGGCGAGAGGCTTCCTCCAGCGACTCCCTGCGCGGGCGAGCGGCTGGCCCTCGCCTCGCCGGCTCTTTTCCCATTCCCATTTCCTGCGGCTGGTTGCGTTGCCCTAATAGAGGTTTGGCATTGCTGTTTTGCACACCCTAGTGGGAGAGGGGATGTGTTTATCACTTTTTCCTGGAGATTATCTGTTTAAGCACTCTCTGACAGTTACAATAACAAGGGCAGCGCGTTGTGTTTCCCAGCAAAAGGACACTCGCTGCTGAAAGATGTATAGCACTAATTAGAAATACATAACATCCGGCCACATGGCAGCCTTCTCCCGGCCGCTCCATTTCCTGAGCTCAGACGACTTTGACGACAGTTGGTTTATGTTTTCCATGAATATAATGTTCTCAGAGAAATACAAATTTCTCCCAGTTACAGAAGTCCCCGTTCGCTCCGTCTCTGTCTTCCCCCTCCCCGCGCACCCTTCCCCCCTCGAGCCAGGTAGATTAATGACTGCCGAAAGCTCGGGTAGGATCGCACTGCCGGGTGAGTCGGTGCGCGCACGGGGCGCAGCCGGGAGCCCAGGTGGGCGCCCCGCTCCACAAGCCCTCCGCAAAGGGAGCTGCCTCCCGGTGCCAAAACGCGGCTCCTCGCGCGGACCGATGCCCAGCCGGAGCGTTCCCCCTCTTCCCCGCGCGGGAGGAGGCGGGAGGACTCTTCTGCAGCTCGCAGCGCTTTTGCAACCTTCAGAAAAAACAGCCCCCCGGCGGTTCCTAGTTGCTTCGTGTCTGTGCTCGCTGCCCGACGCGCACGAGCTCCCGTTTTTCCCACCCCGGCCCCTCTCCCTGCTCTCGGCTCTCTGCTGCCGAGCAGATAGGCTGGGTGCCAGTTGGAGCTATCTGGGTCCGGTCGCCAGCTCGCAGCAAGCAGCAGCGACCGATGCGAGGATGTTTTCGCCGAGCTCCCTTTGCGCCGCGCTGGAGCGGGGCAGCTGCGCTGCTGGGCCCAGCGTAGGTTAGGTGCGCGGCTGGTTAGGTGTGCGAGAGGCAGGAAGGTGGAGCGTGCTCAGGGAAGTGCAATCTTAGAAGATTTTAGCTGCTAAAATTAATTCTTATTGAATATGGAAAAAATGCTGTATTTCAGATGTTTATAACTTGGCCAAGCATGGACAGATTTCTAGTAGGACAGGAAAACTCTCTGTTAAAGAGGTTATTCTGCAGCAAAATCTCAGAATCCCATTTCCAGGATTTGAAGTTACTAGATTAGCTCAAGGAAAAGGTTGTAAGTTTTTGGTTTTGTTTTTCTCTTTTTTTCTGGGTAAGCCACTACTTTGTTTCCTAGCCTTATTCTCACAAAGAGTCGAACTGTTTTGGCTAAAGATTCCCGGAAGAATTCAGGCTGAGACAGGCACCCAGCATGGAAAGTTCAGCCCTGATAGTTAATGTTTGAGCCAACTGGAAAAAGGGTCTTAGAGTGGCTAGTGTCAGGCAGGCTTAAAAACGTGGTGCTAGAAACCCTGCCTGCAAATCCGTCCTGCTGGCCGGCCCGGCAGCCGGACCCTAACATCCGCGGTGGGTTTGTTGTGGGCCGCAGGGCTCTCACTGATGATTCTGGTGTGGAAAGATGGATCTTCTAGATAAATCCAGCCCATTAAGTGTGGCGAAATGCAAATTAAACTGTTGTTTCAGTCTACAAAGCGTTTGAGGACATTCTGCTTGAAATACTCTGCCTGCTCCTTGCTGGCCCTGGGCTGTGTTGCATGTACCCTATAGTTTTGCTGGTGTTAGGGCTGCAGGTGACCGAGAAACAGATCCACCTTGAGAAAGGTCCCAGCCCTGGATGGCGGCGGGGCCTTCAGGCCAGCTCAGCCCCGTGGTCCGATCGCAGCACGGCTCCACGGGCAGCGTGTCGGTACGGCTGGGCGTCGCGCTGCGAGAGCCCCTCTGAGTCACTGCTGGCTGCAAACGCTGCGGGTCCCGAAGCCCTGACCTCAGGCGGCCGTTTAACACGCCGTTATGTAGGTAACGGTGCCGGCTGCACCCGTCCTCCTCCGCCCTGGCCCAGCAGCCTGGCTGGCGACCGCAGAGCCAACGGGGCCTCGAGTTCCCGCTAACCCTGATGTCTTGTTTGTCTGTGCCAGCTTGTCCCTAAGTTACACGAGCGCAGTTCAACTGTAGGGGACAGATAGGTTTCGTTTCTGCCCCCAAGAACAGCTTTTTCCACGGATGTTGTGTCTTGGTGCATCACTAGCAGCACAGACCATTGCTCAGCTCCCAGGTAGCAGAGGCCTCGCGGGCTCCAAAGCGGAGCAGATTGATTGCTCCAACATCCGTTTCAGCATGTTTTTACAAAGTTGTTTTCGCTTAGCCAGGGCAAGCTAAATCACGTTGTGCTGGGGACAAGGGACCTTGCTGTGGATGCGGAGAGGTGATTTTCTTAATGACCAGGATTCAAAACATTTCACAAGTTTCTGCCGAAGCACCCTTGGCTTCCTGAGTGCTTGTACCTTCTCCTTGACTACTTTCTGTTGCACGGTCAGCCGGGGGCTGGCTGGTATCTGCCACCCCAGAGGCCTTTGTGTAATGCAGTTGTGACCACTGGCTGTGAGCTCCCAACTCAGTTGAAACTGTAGCTTCCTGCCTCCCAAGGAAAGTGATGAAAACACACAAAGAGAAAGTTTCGCCTGATTTATGGTGCTTCCTCTTTTGTTCTACAATAAGCTCTTAATAGCCTCTGCTGGCGAGGCTGGGAGCTGGAGTACACTCAGGGGTCTCGAATAAACGCTCACCGTGCTCTCACCTGGACACCTTCCGGGCAAGGAAGACCAATGGGGCTCTTGGCCTGGAGGAGCATGGTGAACCTCCTTGGAGGGGACACTAACAAGCCTGGTGAGCGAATGAACTTTCAGAGCCCTGGGAGTTTTGCTTAATATAATGATGAGGTGACAAGGCCCACGGTAGCTGAGCTGGAACCAAAGGGAAATGACCCTTGGATTTGTGTGTCCTTTTCCTCTCGCCTGCGCTGGGGGCAGCTGCGTAGACCATGCTGGGGCTGAGCGTCAGCCGGGTGCTTCAAACAGCGTGGCTCTGCAGAGATCAGGTGGTGGGAACACAGGTCACTGCTGTAGCAATGTAAGATGTTCCTGATGGAGCTGTGACCATAGCGCTGAGCACAAGTGAGTGCATTGCTCACGGCCCTACTTGGGCATTTTGTGCTCAAGGGACCTTATTACTCTCCTTTGGCTGTTTACTGTCTTACAGGAAACACGGAACCTCTGAGAACTGCTGATGGCAGTGGGGAGGGCTCAGGCCCTGGTACCGAGTGTGGCCAAAGCCACCACAGGGCAGTGCTCTAGAAGTTGGAGTTGATCTCTGAAATACATCTGGGCCGTGCAGCATTCATTGCCATCAGCATCACAAAAACGTAGCTCAGAGCTTTGACTTTTTGTGCAGGGACAACTTAAATTTTTGTACCAGTGTAGTTTGGGGACTGCAAGCTTGGCATGAACATAATATGCCTAGTGCTCTTGGGGTGCTTCCCACCCAAAATGTCCCTGCAGGGCTGCTTGCTGAGATGCCCAGAGCTATCCATGCAGTGCCCAGGGATTCGCCAGCGCTCAGGTGTGGCAGTGCGATGGCCACAGTGGTGACATGCATCCGTTCAGGACAGGAAGTGAAGAGAGTCAGATCCATAACTGGAGAAAGAGGAGAAGGAAGTTCAGAGAAGATGACTGTAATTTCTTGGGCTGGACTATGGTCAGAGCACTGGGACTAACACTCCTAATTGTGGGAAGGGCTTCATGAAAGACGCTTACTGTCCCAGAGTGGTCACATCCTTAGTTTTATATTTCCTCCAAAAGTTGACAACACCTGTAGTCCAGTGCATCCTACCATTGCTCTGCGGCATCAGCTCAGCCCTGGCTCCAAGAGCAGAGCACCCTTGTTCAGCTCCTGGACACTTCTGGTGTCACCCTGGGTCACCAAGGTGGCCTCTGGCTGCTGAACTTATTGGCTGCTGTCAGGGCAGGTCATTTTATCCTGTATCTTCTAGCCATGTGTTAGTTGTCTTCTGGTTGTTTTTAACTCCTCACTCCATTTCTCTGAAATAATTTATTTTTAAAATCTCGTGTTTGTTCTCTGCACCGCACACATTTCACTAACCCTGCTGGAACAGGGTCTCTCTGTCTTGCTTAAATCCCCCTGCCCTGTGCTCGAAATCCCTGGCCTGTCGGGTCAGGAGAGCTCAGTGAACAGCACCGTCTCCTTGCCTGTGCACGGGGCCAGCTCCTGTCCACAGCAGAGGTGCCCAGGAGCTGTGGCGCTGAAGAGGGTTCTCCCTCCCCTGCCTGGCTCCTGTGCTCTGCCCTTTACCTGCCTGGGCAGCAGTTTGGAATCGATATCTTCATGTTTGTGTTTGCTGTAAGAAAAGCTTTGCCTGGCTTGTACCAGCTTTTCCCACGGTAGCCGCAGGGGTGAGAGGTGGAAGCGCTGGTGCTACGGCGGGTGATGTATGAGTCTGCAAGGTGCTAATGCAGAGTGGCCACCGCAGAGCAAACGGTACGGGCTTGTGGGAAACCCTCCCGTCTCCCTGGCCCGGGACTCGCTCCTTCCAGCGGTGCTTCCCTGCTTCCCTGCGGGCAAGTGCGTGGCCGGCAACCCCCTCGCCCCCCCCCCCATCTCAAGGGAGGCTGCGAAGTGGGGGCAGAGATGATTTGGAGGACAGAGGCTGCCTGGAGGGCTTCAAATCTCTCTTCTGCGATCAGGCACTGCGGTGCCTGGTGCCGGACGGGGCGCAGGCAGCCTGGCATGCCCTGCAGCACTCCAGGCCTTGCTAAACGCAACCCACACCCAGCTCCAAGCAGTTCCCTCGAGCCAGCTTCCCGCTGCTCTCATGCTCTCAGCAGCTGAAGAAGTGGTTTCCGGCTGGGTGTAGATGTGTGGAGGGGATTTGCTCTCACTCCGAGCCGGCTCTATGTGGAAGAGCTGTGGTCGGGTGGCATCTACTTGAGTAACAGCTTCAATTAAGCTCCCTTGACAAGCTGTTGTGTGACTGGTGAACTAATGGGAGGAGCCCCCTCCTCAGCTGCTGAGGTTAAAACTCCAGCAGGGACAAAGATCAAACATGCAGCTAATTACCCTTTTAACACTTAGACATATCCCCCTCCTTCAGGGGAAGGCATCAGCTCCAGCAGCAGCTTCTAAGTGCCAGCTTGGGCTGGGCTAGCTCAGCGCATGAGATGGTTTGGAGCATGGCACGAGCAGTGAGACTGGAGCCCTTTCCTTTCCCAGAGCTGCTCTAACCCCCTTTTTCCCCTCTGTACGGGACAAAGAAAGTGTGGGCTGGGGGAGCCCCTTTCCCCTGCAGAGATCCCTGTCCCATGCAGGACGTAGGAAAGGAGGTTGCAAGGTGAAGCGAGGAGGGAGCGTCTGACCTGCTCCCTGCTGAACTCTCTCTTTGTCTCCTAGAGTGTGTCTCTGAAGACTGTCGCTCTGTCATCCAGGAACAGGCCACGGCCCTGGGGCTCTCCATGTTCTCCCTGTTGGTGAAGAGGTGCACCGGCCTGCTGAGAGAATGTGTGCAAGGTAAGAGAGTTACCGGTAGGACTCAAAGCTGCAGTCTGTAGAGCAGCCTGGTGGTGCCCAGGCCCTCGTTCCCTGCTTCGCTACATGCCACTTACTTTCTGGTGGAGCCTTTCATTTCTCCCTTGTCATCCAAAGCTCTGTGCAGGTTATGGCTGGATCACCCAGCAGGAAAGCCCGTGATGTGTGCAGGCAGAAATGCTTGGAAAAAAGGGATGGACATAAGGCACACTTTCTGGCATGTATTGGATACATAGGTCCCTGAAACTGGGACCCCAGGATACTATCTCTATGACTGACATACTGGCAACTACTGCCCTCAATAAAAGGGGTGTTAGGCATCCCAGGTTGTCCTCCAGGCTGATCAGCATAGGGGGAATATAGCTCTGACTTTGCACTTGCTGTGGGCTGCAGCTGTTCTCTTACAACTGCGAGGCTGGGATGTTGTGGTCCGTTGTGCGTTCACTGTCCCTACGCAAGACGGAGGGACTGCTTGAGACTGGCTGTCACGGGCTGGCTGCAGCAGGCTGCCTCAGCCCCTGTCTCCTATTTGCAGCTCAGCCACAAGAAGTGGAGCAGGAGGATGAGGAAGATGACATCAAGGTCTCTGCATTGCCTCAGGACCTGAAGGAGCTGCTCCCCAGTGTGAAAGTCTGGTCAGACTGGATGCTTGGCCACCCAGACACCTGGAATCCTCCTCCTACCTCTCTTGAGCTTCCCAAACAGTACGTGCATCTTTTGGTCTGTCTTCTGGGGTCCACTCCCTCCCTAGGGCTCCTTGTACCACTTTTCCCTGTCATTTGTGCTTGCTCCAGGATGTAGTACTCTCTGATCTGAGTACTACTCTCATCTAGGAGAGGCTTATTGTGCAGGGATATTTGGTGGGCATTTGTCACCCTTGGTGACAGATTCCAACTCAGGAGAAGACCTCTGTACTGAGGGTGTTGGGGGTGAAGTGGCTCTGAGGGACCAGGTGCCTCAGACACCTGAGGGACACCTTCTGTGTCTTAGTGGATGACCCATGAGCTGGATTTTACCTTGCGCTCAGGGTGTATGTCTGCTTTTCATGGGACGCATCTTCTTTAAGCTCTCTGCCAGCCCAGCCAGCTGAACGGACAGGGTCTTCCTCTCCAGAAAGGAGAAAGACTGTTTGCAGTGTGAGAGTTTTACAGCCTTTTTTGACTAAATCCAGTAAACCTTGGTCAGGCTGGTCTGGGCAGGAGCAGTTTGCCTGTTCCTGGAGCTCCAAAAGTTGCCTCCCTTCTGCTTCAAAAACAGCTCGTCTCTGCCCCTGCAACATGAAATAAGGGTTAATTTTCTAAACTGGCCGATTCCAGCCCATTAGTCCATAATGCGGACTAGGCAATTTGCATATTTTTGGAAAGAAAATCAAGTAAAGGGGCCAAGTATGGAGTATGCGAAGCAGTGTCTGAGCATGCTCTGTAGCTGCTTTCCCGCAGGATTTTCCATCTGCCTCCGGTACTCCGGATCCAGAGCTTGAAATCACGTCTTATTGTTAATCCAAAGGAGCCAGAACCCAGGGTGATGGGAAGGCGCATTAAGAGTAATCCAGCAAAGTGGCTTAACCATTAATGGGTCCCCGCTCCGTGCGTCAGGTCCAGTCCTGCTCTCCTAGTTTATTGCCTCTACTCCAGTTCTTTTTCATTTGGCTGAGGAAATGGAAATCTCACACAGGAAGTTCTGGGCCTCATTTTGTGGAGATGGAGTCTGTTTTCTGTTTGTCGGCTGCTCGGTGTGGGACCGTTGCCTGCTCATGTGAACTGCTGCCCATCTTTGGGCAGGAACTCAAACTGGGATCTGTCACGTGAGCGCGTTTGCACCAATCCCCCCGCCGCCTTGCGTTGCCTGTGCAGGGAGCCGCTGAGCCGTTGGCGACGGGCAGGCCTCGAGATGGAATTTCTGATTGGGTTCATGCAGCCAGCGCTCGGTGCGTTCCAGGGAAGAGCGGCCTCCCCCTCCTTCGGGGTGCGGATGAGGGCTGCTCTGGCCGCGCCACGGGGCCTGGGACTGCGTCCCCCCGGGCTGCTAGAGCAGGTGTAGACTCCTGCTTTCCCGGCAAGGCAGGAAAAGGCGATGCTTGCAGCCCACCTCCCGGAGAGACCGTGGTGTATGGACATGGGGCAGAGCACATGGTCAACGGGAAACGGTGGGTATGGGCTGGGCATCTCTACTCAGCAAGCTCCTGGCCTGTGCAGCCAAGGAGTGAGGGTCTTCATCGTGTAGTGAAGGCCCAACCACTTCCCCATCTTGTTTTCTCCCTGGAGGGTGGCTGAGCTGCCGTTCTTGTCCTCTCCATGCCCTTTCTCTACAGCAGGCAGCCTTCTTTATGTTGGCTGCCAGCTCCCTCAGACCTCATGCTCCTTGCCTCACCAGGAACATCTCTTGTCTATGGTGAGGAGACCAGCTGGTCTTTCAGCCTGGACCTTTTGTGTTGACCCAGTGTCGTGTACCCAGGTATAGGTGGTCCAGAATTGAGGGACAGTATTAGCTGAGCTTCCCTGGAGAGGCTCGTAGTAGTGAATGGCAAGGAACTAGTTCTTCTCTGGGGAATGATCTGGAACTTACATTTTGCCTGGAGATAGGAAGGAAAAAAAAAAAAAGCACTGGGTTGGTGTTTCTGCTCTCTATTGACACAAGCCTGCTGTCTAGTCTGGAACTGCTCAGCAATCAGGTATAGTCACCAAGTCAGGGGTTTAGATAGGAAGAGCTTCGAAGAAGTTTAGAAGTAGAACATGCGTCTGAGCAGCCGGCGCATTGGAACAAGCCAAGGTTTGTGGGTAGGATGAGCTCAGAGGTGGGGAGAGCATATGAGGAGCAAGTGCAGAGGCCAAGTTGCAGAACCAGGTGAGGGGCTTGTGTCATTCCATGTGCGCTGTCTGCCTTGTGGCAGTGGGATATGCTGCAAGGTCACCCCACCAGATGCTTTTCCACCCCTGTGCCAGCTGAGAAGTTGGTGAAACAGGCTGAGACCACCTGGTACTCTGTGCCATTGCTTTCAGTGCCCTTCCTGCTGAAGTGGGCACAGAAAAGAGACAGTAAAACCTAGAGTACACAAACACCCTGTAAGGATGCCATGAATGTGCTAAAGCCTCTGGAAAAAGAAAACCGGCCCAATACCCACCTGGCAGCCCACAAGGAGCAAAGGCCTGGCTCAGAGCTTGCATCAAAGTGTAGCTTATCCAGGGCCAGCCCTGCAGCCAGAATGACAGCCTGGGCCAGCAGGGCAGCTTGTCAAAGCTCTGCCAGCACCCAGGGCCTGGGATGATGGAGCTATACATCCTGAGGCCTCTGCTCACGCTGTGTACACCATGTTCATGATCACTAGTTCTTGGTAAGTGAGAGAGCTAGGGGACTTTGAGAACGTCTAAACTCAGCCCAGCTGTGGCAGTTGGTTTATTGCTTTCAGCTGGTACTTGAACCCAGGTCCTGGTCTTGGAGTCTTTCCCAGGTTTAATCCCCGGAGCTTTCTCTGCAGCTGTATGACACTGCGCTGACCCCGAATGAGGATAGGAAAATAGAAACGGTGCCAAGCCAGAGTCTCTTTTTCATTTGGAGTCTGGCTGTCTGCCCATGACCAGGGTTACATAATGGGAAACATAGCTGGGGCTCTGGAGAGCCCGCGTTTCACCACGCTGCCCAGACCTTCGCATTCTGATGCTATATATCTTCCTAATTGTAGCTCGGATGCATTTATCACACTGCTGGATTTGAGTCCTTACAATAAAAAAACACCAAATTCCTCAGCTTGCTGCTCTCCCTGTTGGACAGAGACAGAGGGAAAGGTGTGAGGGGTGAGTGCTGCTCAAACCCGGCACGCAGCATCGAGTGACATAGGAGTGGGCTTTGGAGAGCAGGAAAGAGGCTCAGAAGACTGTATCTTTGGGGTCATTTTCTTGGCCTTGACTTGGGCATGAACCCCACATCTTGGCTGGGGGACTCAAGCAGTCCCTATGCAACCTGCATGAGAAGCTGCACCTTTTCCCAAACCCACTTTCCTTGGTCTAACATATCCATCCAACTCTTAGCCACACCGAACAATCACTGTAGCTCGAAGGATGCTTTGGGAAATGTTTTGGGGACAGAAGGCTATAGAGAGGCTAAAGACTGCCTGGATTCCTCTCTTAGGGCTAGTGAGTGTATTTGAGGAGCAGGTGACATTCCCCCTTCTACCTATTTGGGAAAGGGACTTGGCAAGCTTTCTTTGGCTCCTCTTTTGTTGTGTGGTTGCAGGATAGTAGCTAAATCTGATTGTGGACATCTCCGCCTCAAAGTAGCAAAGTGACCTGTATTGTGGGAATTGCTTGCCTTGATCAGACTGCTTGAGTGCAGGTGCTTCCAGGTCTGCAGAGAGCAGTCACTTCCATATCTTAAAATTCAGTCTGTCTGCATGGTTCATGGCAAACAAATTGAGGACTGAGCTGTTTCAAGTGATAGCGCTGCCATACAACTGGAACGGAGTAGCATCTTTTGGGCAAACTGTCCCCATAGTGATTTGCAGAGATTGCCAGGATAGAAGTGGTGAGTCTGGAGAAGAGGAGAGCAGAGTGCATTTCTTAAGGCAGAGATATTAGCA
This sequence comes from Rhea pennata, assembly GCF_028389875.1. NCBI lineage: Eukaryota > Metazoa > Chordata > Aves > Rheiformes > Rheidae > Rhea > Rhea pennata. The sequence goes on from NC_084682.1 coordinate 5,925,985, forward strand.
ACGTGTACAGAGGAGACAGAAGGCAGATCTCCAAGGCGGAGAGTGAAATGATGGTGAGGCCCAGGGCCAGCTTGTGGTCCAAGCTGCGAGGACTCAGGGGAGCCAGGGTGGGGTGCAGTAGGCTGCTTTTGTTCAAGTGAAGGCCATCTCCTTTTGGAACGTGGCTGAGGTGGGGAGAGGGGCTGTGCATGGAAGAGCAAAGCTTCTGCTTGCTCTACGTTATTGTCGCAATGAATCCATTGCTAAATGAAACACAAGAATCAATGGGGAAGCCGCTGGCTAGACAATCCGCCACAGGGCTGACCCTGGAGAATCTGTGCTCCTCCACAGTGGAGTAGAGGGCCTCTCAGTTTGTGGAGACTGTCTGCAAGCATTTAAAAATGGTTAATTTAAACCAAGTATTAAATTAAATCCAAAAGCTCTGAACAAATTCTAGAGCTTACCTTTCCAGAAAGATCTGCCAGATCTCTCTCATCACATCGGTCTTGTGGAGAAGTGTCACTGAGATGGCAGTTCCCACGGGGAGAGATGGACACAGCCTTGAACAAAGTGCCAAGACCTTGTTGGAGTGACTGGAGACTAAATGGAAAATCCCTTTCCCAGATTGCAGCCCTGTTAGTAATGCTGGCCACCAAAGTTTCCCTATCAAGACATCAAAGCAAGGATTCAGAGGTGTCTCAGTAGAGTAAACCTGGCTGAGAATGAAGGTAAAGTTGAGCAAAGTATGAGCCAAAAGACGCTTTAGAGAAGGGGTCTGTTTTAAAGCAGAGGCTGGTTGAGAGAGGCTGCGTGTCTTTGGGAGAGGAACGCTGCCCTGTAACTCTGCCGGCAGGTCCGTGAGAGCGGAGTGGTTTTATGGAGCACCCGACTGACCGAAGAGATCATGTGTAGGGCAGCGAGTGAAAACGGTTGGTGCAACGGGACCGAGTGGCTGTAGCCCTGTCCCCTCTCTGATGGTGAGGGTTGTCCCCTGCTCTGGGCAGCTCTGCCCTCCACGTCCAGGGCAAGGTTGGCGAAAGCTTTCGGGGAAGAGCTCCCACCTCAAAAATGTCTAGCTCCTCCTGGAGTAGCTGCTTTTTGTTCGGCTTCCCCTGGGCTGGCCTGGGCGGTGGGTGTGGGAACGCGGGAAGGCAGGAACGGGATGCGCGAGAGCGCCGGTGCCTCCTCGCCCCGGGGGCGCAGCCCTGCCGGCGGCTCGTGCTGGGCTGCCGTGCTGGGCTGCCGCCTCGGCCCCCGCGAGCCCCGGGGCCGCGCCAGCCCGGGTCCTTTGCCATCTGCACGGCAGCGCTGCTCTTCGCGGCGCGGCAGCACAATGCAGGGCTTCTTTCGCTCCGCTCTTTCCGGGTTTGTTCTGCAGCTGTGGAGTTTGAATGTTAGTGTTTAAACAAGCTGGTATTACACAGGAAACGGCCACCTCCACAGGCCCCCGCAGGCTTGTAACATGGGGTCATTGTACTCGATATTAATCACCAGGCGGCCCGCTCGCCCGGCAAAGACGGAGGCTTAGGCGGGAGCGCTGCGCGGCTTCGGGCCCCGGCCGGCGGGGACTCGGCGCGCGCCGGCTGCCCCGGTGCTCTCGGCGCGTCCCGCGCTTGCCCGGGGGCAGGTGCCCAGCCGCCTGCGGCGTGCTGTGGGCAGCCGTCTTCGGTGCTCGCCGTCCCCCGCGTGGGGCGGCTCGCTGTCCCCCGCGTGGGGCGGCGCGGCCTCGCCGCGGCCGCGCTCTGCCCCGGGCCGCGCTCCAGCCCCTGCACTTGGCCGTGCACTTGTGCGGCGCTCTCACCGTCGCCGGCACGGGCTGCGTCCTGTCGGCCTGCAGCTGGGCTGCGCTCGCACTGACAGCTACATTAAACCTGGAATCCTGAGGCAATAAAAAAGAAATTAACTCTTATTTTTTTTTCCTGTCCTAGTGGAATAAGCAAATGTAAATGCGCCTGTGGGGAAGTGAATGAACCCCCGTTCGGAGGAAAGACCTCGCGCTAACCCCCTTCTCGCTTCCTCAGCTAAAAGCTCTGGGAGCCTCAGCCGCGTACCTGGGAGCTGCGTGCTGGGGCTCGGCGTCGCTGGCGCTGGGCCTGCCTCCGCAGAGGGACGCCGAAGCCGTGGCACTTGCAGGCAGCTCGGCCCGCGCTGGCTTTGTGCAGAGGCTCCAGCGCGGTTGGGTGACATAAGCTAGAAACACCTGGACATCCTGGAAAGGGACGGCCGGGAGAAAGCACCTGCTCGGGCTCCCAGGGGCTGTGCGAGCTTCCAGAGGGAGTGCAGAGCAGAGCAGGAGAGCCCGCGGGCTGCACAGTGTCCGCGGGGTGCGTTAGCCATCGCTCCGTCTGATGGCAGGTAGCAGTGTCAGGCGAGCTTGGTGGTACAAACGCTGGAGCTGCACTGCAGAGGAGGAGCTACACTAAGGGGAAAGGTAGAAAGCTGTCAGCACTTTATCTGCCATTGCCTCTGTATCGCAGGAGGAAACCAGGGTAGAAGCAGCAAAGCCTTCTTTGTTGCCGTTTTGAAGGCTCTGCAGGGTGCTGCTCATGCGAGGGTGCTGCCTGGTGCTTGACCGCCGGTGCAGAGCTGCTCGGGGTTGCGTGGTGGCGAGCGCTCACTGTAGTGAGCCAGCGCAGCCTGTGGTTTGACTGAAGGAAGCCCAGAGTGGAAACGTAACGCCCAGTGCAAATGACAGATGTGGCAAGGTGCTGCGAAACTGTGGGGAGCTGAGGATGAAGAAGATAAAGTGACAGTGACTGCTGTCACGCTCGGGATGGGGGGCCGCCGTTCCCGGCGATGCTGCGCGGGCACAAGCCTGGAGCTGCAGGCTCAGCGGCAGGGGGAAGAGGAGACAGGATGATGCACTGAGTTAACTGCGAGGGATATTACTGTTAGCAGCGTCAGTTCGGTGACTGTCCACGTGGCTTTTTTCTGACATTGGATGTGAAGCTCATTGGAGGGAGGTGGCTCCGTGTATGTGATCTGGGCTTCATCATGCTGCCATCCCTGTTCCTTCTTGCCCAACATCCTACCGCTGCTCTCTGCCTCCCTCCCTCCCTGCTTATCTGTGTCCCCTGCACGCAGCCCTGTTTCTTGAGGAATACGGGCAAGGTCTCTGGGTAGTTTTTCTTCCATTTTCTCCATCGCAGCCCCATGCACCTGGCTGTATCGGCTATCCAGAAACATCCGCTGCGTGCGTGCCAGTAGCGCGTTGCACTCGTGTTTCCCCCCAACGGGTATGGGCTCCCCGCCGGTGCCTGGAGCCTTTGCAGCTCCTTTGGCCGAGCCGAGCTGGTGGGGCCGCGGGCGCTGGGTGGCGGGGCACACGCGGCCCGGCCCGGCTGCCGGCAGGGCACCGGGGGAGGCTGAGCCTCCCGGCCCCTGCGCATCTCCCATGGGCAGAGCTCGCCTTGGAGGTGGCCCAGAGCAGCCCTATCACATCCGGTGCTTGTCTCTGCAGCTTGGGCCGGAGGATAAACTATCAGGGCTGTGGGGCAGTGGATCATTCCTCTTATTATTTTCTTCTTTTGCAGATAGGGGTCGTGGAAAGTTCAGTTCCTTTTAACCCTCACAGCTCTGTTTATTTTCCAGCTGGTAGCACAAACGCAGCGTTTCCCATTACATCACGAAGGGCCTCGGACAGATCCCTCCGAAAAACGTGTTGCAACTGTTTATTTTTTTCCATATTTAAACATTTCTGACAGCCAGACCTGGCTGAGCCAAGCGATGGAGCTTTGTGAATGAACCCAGCTCCTGGTGTCTGTGCGCAGAGGGCTTTGAAGGACCTCTTCTCCTCTGCGGCGCGCTGGCTGGGGCTGGCTTAGGGACGTGGGCGACTCTGCGATACATGTGTGCTGATTACGTGCCGGGCCGTGATTAATGGCCGCTCATTCTGCCTGGCTCCCAGGACGCTCTTGAAAACAAGATGTTTCATTTCAGTGTGCTTTCCTGGTACATTGATTCCCGTAAATAACTGAGTGCAGACTCTGTCCACCTGGAGCGGTTCAAAGAGCAGGGGGCCTCCGTGCGGCCGCCTCGGGCCGGCCCGGGCGCGCTGCGGGGCCCGCTGCCCCGGGACGTGCTCAGCGGCCGCCGGAGGGGCGGCGGCGTGCGGCGAGCGCTCCAAGGCCGCGAAAGCGTCGAAAGCGCGGCCGGAGGCAAAGCAAAAGTCGAGCTGGGCCGGGGCGGCCGGCTGCGGCGTTGGCAGCGCGCGAGCGCAGCCCCGCTCCCGGCAGGCTTTGGGATTGAGTAAGAGGTGACTTTTCTGCCATCTGGAACGAGCCGGGCTGCTGTCAGCCCCGCGTGGGGCCGCGAGGGGAAGCGGCTTCCCACGTCCGTGCCGGGCAGAGGCGGGCAGGGCGGCGGGGAAGGCGAGCTCCTGGGAAGCGGCCGCTCGGAGCGAGCGCGGCGGCGCGGGCCCCCCCCCCCCCCCGAGAGCCCGTCCCGTCGGCGCGGGAGGGGCGGCGGCGGCGCGGGCGAGGGCGCAGAGCCCTCCGGCGTGCGGTGCCCCGCGGCGGGCGCTGCCGGCGGGGCGGCGCGCCTCGCCTCGTCTCACCTCTCTGGTATTCGCTGCAGCGTTGCAGGCAACTCCCAGCGCGTTCCAGCCCCGCGTTGCTCACGTCTCTCCTCGTTCTCCCAGGGTCTCGGTAGATGTGTGGGCGACGCTGGCTGACTTCTGTAACATACTGACCACAGTGAATCAGTCGGAGGTGCCCTTGTACAAGGACCCAGATGACGACCTTGCCCTGCTCAGCCTGGAAGAGGATCGGCTGCTCTCGGGCTTCGTCCCCCTGCTGGTCGCCCCTCAGGAGCCCTGCTACGTGGAGAGGACCTCGGACAAGGTCAGCAGTAGGCCAAACATCCCCCCTCGATTCCTCCAGACTTTTATTCTTGGGAAGTTTTCTGTGCAAACGGAACACGATTAAGTCATTGAGAAGGGTGTTAAGGGAAAATATCGACCTTTCAGCCGCTGACATCCAGCTCTGTGTCATGAAAACCCCTCTCGACTTCCTCTGGTGTGTGTGTGCTCGCTGGCATGTTGTATATACGATCATTTCCTCACTTGTTTAAATAGTGCAGCTTGTGTTGGCAGTGCTCTCGGTGCACTCCAAATGGTTTGCATCATGCTTAAAGCACCCTCCCCCTCCCCCCGGCCACAAAACTCGGCGTTAGGAAAGCAGCCAGGACTTTTTTCCTTCTCTAAAGAGGAGAGTGATAAATAGGTGACTAGAGAGAAGCAGACACCATGTGTTAACGTACAAAAGGCTTTTAGGAATATGAAGCATTCCCCACTGCCCGCTCTCTATTTTCCTTTCTTTGCTCTAGGAGCCCGTTCTAGCCTGAACTTTCCTTCGGCTGTTTGTTTTTAGAATAATGAAATCAGTTCCCTTGTTGATGTGGGGTTTTGGGTCTGCTCTCTGCCACCACCTGGCCAGAAGGGACCTGGGGGCTGCGTTTGGGTAACGTGCTGGGCCTGGTGGGGGGATGGAAGAGGTGCGGTGGCGTTTGGTTTGCAGGCCCTCGGCGGCCCGCCGGGATGAGAGCGGCTCTCAGCAGCTTCCTGCTTGGAGGCAGAGTTGCAGCACCAGAAACCTTGCTCTCCGGCGAAGCTGTCGCGCTGCTTCCCTGCGGGTTTGATGCCCCGTGCAGACAAGCAGGAGGCTGGGGCTGGTTTCCGTGTGTGACACTGTACGTGTGCAGCTTCTTGATGTTCTCCTGACCTGACTTTGAGAAATTTGGGGCCCTCTGTCAAGAGGGACCCGAGGGAGGTGTGACTTTCCATTTCACTTCTCTGTCTGCCTTTGCTGTGCTCGTGACAGTGCCCACGGCAGCAGAGCACAGGATCCCAGTAAAAACAAAAGCTATCCCAGTTTGAGGAAGCACCTTATGCCAGGTGAGAATACTCCACCGTGAGAAGAGCATTTGGAAGGCTCTATTTGAAGGGGTTAAAATATCAAGCAGGTAGTTGCCATTTCTGTCCCAAAGAAGCAGCCTGTCCAGCCTGTGTCGCTGGCCTTGCTGGTGGTCCTGAAGGGGGTGGTTGCATTAGCCCCCCTCTCTCTCTCTGCAGTGACCCTTGCACCCACAGCCACAATCCAGGGCACCCAGGGAGCAGGTGAGGTGGCCAAGCAGGTCCGGTCAGAGAGTGCCTGGGGGCTTGTGGGATGGGGTCGGTATTCCCTGAGGTCTGCCTCGTCTAACCGCACGCTGGTTTATGGAGTTTATGGAGTGCCATCTACCTGCCCTGCCAAGCACTTGCGCTCACATGCGTAAGAGAGAGAAGTATCTTTGTCCCGGAGACTCACCTGAGACTTGGAGCAGGTTTCTCACTGTCACCTTTGATTGTAGCACTTTATAAAGAAACAGTACAACAAACCTGGTGAGGGGTGGTGCCTCTCCAGCGCAGCAGCAGCTGCACAAATCTCAAGGATTTTAAGGCCTGATGGTACCAGTTCAACCCTGCTGGAGGCTCAAGAGGCAATGCAGATCCAGACAGAAGGAGCCAGGCCGGGCTGCCCCATTTCTTTTGTCTCCCCTATGGATTTTGTTTGTTTTGGAAGTAGCTGGCTTTGGAACTGGGATCCCACTTGGCGCCCTAGGGTGTTACCTTGTGCTTGCACTAGTCTCTGAGCCCCTGGCGTGTGCAAGTTGTGTTGTGCTGTCTTTGGGCAAACCAACTTCTCCTGGTGGCGGAGATCTGAAGCTTCTGTGCCTGAAGCACCAAATGCATCCCGCACAGGTAGGCAGAGGAGCCTGCTGCTGCTGCTGTTACCCGTGATGTGCTGAGCAGAAGCAGCAGATTCTGCAGGCTCTGTTCTCACTCCAGCTCTGGTCAGTGCTTTTATTAATGGTCTGACTGGTAAAACCAGAGTGTGCATATTCACCAAATGATGTCAAAGAGGATCAACGGGAGACCAGTGAGACTGATCACACATCTCAAAAGCCTGATTTCCACGGAAAGACTGAAAGAACTCTGGGGCTCTTTAGTCTAGAGAAGATTCAGGGAAAATGATGTAAGCTTTCAATTACAGAAGAAGCTCCAGCTCCGTGTTGCATGACACAGGAAGGAATGGGCATACGTTGCTGTGGAGTAGATTAAGATTAGACTTCAGGAAAGGCTTCATAGCTTAGGGTAGTTAAGTACTTGAAAATAGACTCCTTGGAGAGGCTGTGGAATCTGTTCAGCATTAGAGGCTTGTAAAAGCAGGCTGGGTGGCACTCTTGGGTACGGTGTGGGAAGAGCTGAGCTGCCTGGAGAAGGAGACCTCTTTGGACTCTCCCAATCCATTTTATGAGATTCAGTAATACTGTAGAAAGGAATTGGAGTGGCAGCTGTGTGACTGCAGTCAAACAGTTACCTTGTTCTGCAGACCTTCTCCTTCTCTAGTATTAATGAAGTGAACTATTTGACTGTCCAGAATTTGGGTGATGCTGAACACAATACAGACCAAACCATGCAGATATGACTGAGAGGTATGAACCATTGTATGCCTTCCGTGAATGATGGTGAGCAAGACACAGAAAGGCAGCACCAAGTGCGGTGGAGCAGCGCTGTCTGCAAGGTCTGCAGTCAGTCACACTGCAGGAACTTTTCCCTTTTATGCCTTCCTTGTTGGTTGCTGATTGACTGAGCTGTAAGCAGGTGAGAAATGGTATTTCCGTTCAGCAATAACTATTTTCAGTACTGATTTTCCATTCCTGTATAGCAAATGGCATTTTTCTGCACCCAATTTCCTTCTCTCAGATTTTTAGCCTTGGCCTCATTTTCAGACTAAGTTCATGATAGTTCTTTGCTGGAAAGGCAAAGAAAAGGTTTTACTGTTTACATGACATCCTATGAGCAGGGAGGAGGATGTTGTTATGCCCAAGTGGCTCTGAGAAACTGCTCTGCAATACCTTTCGTATGAATTGTGTGGCTATTTAGATACCTTTGACTCTTTGCAGCAAGGATAATGTCTCACCTTGCTTGCTGATGGTTCATCTCCTTACCACATGGTTTTACGCCATTGTTTATTAATGAATTTGGAAAATTTCGGAGGAAAGGAATCTATCTGAGGGCAAGACTGGAGAGTAATGACCTTAAAATGGTTATTGGCTCTACCCAGAGGGTAGTTGTTTTGTAAGTTATATAGGACAAACCCTGTGCTTGCCGCTTCTTTTTGTTCTCTAAGTCCCATTTAGCAGATAGAGTGCTGTACTCAGCCAGTGTTCCCCCACAAGTTGTTGAGCATTTGGCCTGGCTCTTATTTTGAATGAAAATGTTCTGACTTCTTTCATTGCCATGAGGCTGTGCATTAGGATTCCTGCTGGAGTCAGTGTGATACTGAGAGCTTCCCAACGTCTCTTGCACTGCCATTGAAGCTGTAACCAACAAAAGCTGGCTCCAGGCTGAGCATAACTTGGTGATGTTTTCCTGGGCGTATGTTGGGCAGATATCCATTGCAGCTTGTGTGATGGAACACCGTTGAACGTACCAGTCAACGGCAAACTATGCAGCCTGGTGCCTGAGCTGTCAGACCATGTCTGCAGTGTTCGCAACCAAAACAGATGCTGCCAACACTGGGAGCCCTTGGTGCTCAGCACTGTGCCTCCGACAAGAGCAGGGAATGACAGTGAGGTGCAAGAAGGGAAGGTAACAAATGTGGATTCATCGGAGGTATGTGGGTGACATGGCTGAGTTCGGTGCAAGAAGAAGGGAAGGTGACAAATGTGGATTCATCGGAGGTGTATGGTGCTGCTAATGAGGACTTTCAATGGAAAACACCTGGGCTGTGTTGAGTTTAAAACAAGTCTTAGTGTTGGTACATCAGAGCTGTGCATGAGTCTGGTCCTGTACAGCACCAGCTGGCATGTTCTGGGTCCTGTCCTGGTTTCCTCCGCTGAGGAAATAGCTGAACACTGTTGTGTCAGGAGCACCCTGTTCCAGCAGTAGCCCATGGAGCTGGGGGCAAGGCTGGAGCAGAGCTGTAGATCGCCCAGTGGGGAGCGGAGCGGGAAGGTCCTTGTCTTCCATATGGCCACATGCCATCACTCATCCCTGCACACTCTGCATGGGCTCAGCGTGTGCATCTGAAACCTGCCCAACCTATATGCATCCATGCGCCAAGCCTGCGCCTGCAGTGCACGCTCTGCCACATGCCCAGCCGGAGAGATGTGGAGGAGAAAGTGTTAATGTCCCTTCCCACAATAAAACTCTCTGCATGGGGGGTCCTGAAACCTGAGCCTCTCTCTCCTCCCCCAGCCCTGACACACGTTAATAAAAGGTTTTTAAACGCCAATAAAAAGGCAGCAGCCCCAGCTCACCAGGTCCGGGGCCCAGGGTCCTGGGGAAGGCACTTCGCAAATGTGTTTTTTGCATTTTCAGGCTTTTGGCTGGTCAATAAGATTGAGGAGAAATACTCCTTCCCCTGATAACAATACAGTGAGACGCAGGATCAGCAGTGTGTGGATTAAAACCAGACGGTGCATGATTAATACATATGCTTATAGGGCTAGTCACTGTGGTTCCCTCCTCTGAAACAGAAAGGCAGCCCTTTTTTCTTTTTTTTTTTTCTTTTTCTCTGCATGTGCATGCTCATGTGTGGAGTGGACTGTCTCAGATACTCACCACACTCAACTACTCTCAACCCTGCCTCATCTCACAAGGCAAACTAAGAGTCTTAAAACGTGAGGCTCTGAAAGCTAGCTAGCAATACCGTGCTGTCCAAAACCTAGAAACCGGGTTGTGTGTGGCTCCTCCAGCTCCAGGGTGGGCCAGTTAGATTTTCATACTTGCTGAAGTTCCTGTTTCACAAGTACTTGCTTCCTGCTATTTTGCCTACTCACCTGTCAGTGCAGACAGCCTAAAATCCTAGCTTTGTTCTCTCTGAAAAACACATTTTTTTTTCTCCAGACTCTCCAGTCTAGATGGATGTTCTAGCTTCTGTCCACTCTCCAGTTCTCCCACTATACTATGGATTTGCAGAGCTAATAGCCTTCGAATTAGCTATTTAGGAGCCTTTTATAGTAGGTTTGGGCTAAAATTAATCCTGTTATTCAGTTCACTTATTTAGAGTATTCCAGTCATCTTAAGGCTTTCAGATATCTCTTGGCAATGTGTAATAATGTGTGATGCTTCTCAGAAAGAGAGTCCCAAGTTTAAAAGTCCAGGAGGAATGGCTGTCGGAGTGATGGGGCTCTGCCATGCCTCTAAAACCCAGAAGTTTTGTCCTTTCTGAGACCTAACACCAGAGATGAGATCCATGTTAGAGTGGCTACATTACAGCAGTTCAGGGAGGACTTCTTGCAGGGCAGGAGGAATAGCAGCAAGATCAGGGCTCTGAGAGGACAAACTCATCATAAGCAGAGAGAAAACCCCAGTGAGTGGATGTAACTGTTTTCTCAGCATCCTTTCCATATTCCCATTCCATAGCCTTTGAACATCTCCTCTCCAGCTGGCAGGGAAATGCACTCAGCCCATGAGAGTGAGAGCTTCCAGCTTGGAGTTCGGTCCAGAGAGGAAAAGGGAAACTGTGAGCAGTGATCCGAGCCCCAAGTAGGAGAGTCCAAGGAGGAGTCATCCTTGAAAAACTCCTTCCGTCTCTGCCTGCCTCGGTTTCCAAACAAGCAGTGAAAAGCCCCTGCCACACACAGCCCTGCTCTGAGCTGGGACCTGGCAGGAGCTGGCAGCCCCAGGGCAGCACAGCTAGAAACGTTTACGCTTGTTGACCAGTATCTGAACTCCGTCCCAGCCTCGACCTTGCCTTTCATGTGGTGTATTTGGATTGTGAAAGGCAATCAGGCCAAATTACGGGTCAGGTTGGAAAATGATGTCATTAGGTGATAGAAAAGAGGCGGAATTTTGTGCCATCGAGGAGGTGGCACGCAGAAGTCACCATCCTTTGCATTTCCCTAAACTCCAGGTGCCAGGGCCTGCCCAGACACTGCTGGAGCCTCTCTGTGTCCTGCTTTTGCCAGGTGTCATGGACACAGTTTGCAGTGCGGAGTGTCAAGCTGTGTCTGTGTCCCCTGGGTGAGGGTGGCAAGAGAGGGCACATGGGGGTCTCTTGTGCTTGCAGCTGATTTTTTCAAACATGCCTTCATAGAAACAGGCATGAATGCTATCCTAGTGATTGCTGCTGCATGTCATAGGACTTTACAGGGCATGTTCCAGAGGGATATTCTGATCGCTTATCCTTTGATCTGGGTTGTTAATCACTGTTTAAGCACAAAAACTTTTGAGCGTATTTTTAAAAGTGCCTTTCTCCAGCTGAGGGTAAAGGGAACTCTTTGCAAACAGACACTAGTATTGCACGAGGACACAGAATACAGCCCTGGAGAAATCGGCAATGTGGAATAATAGTTCAGGCTCTTAAAAGGGGGAGTGGGTTTTAAAAAAAAATCCTGCAATAAATCTAGCGAGTGGAATCTGAGGGAAATGATCCCATCTGGAAAACTCTAGCGCTGGTGCTGCTGAAGGCTTAAGGAGCGATGCAGATCGCAAAAAGAAAACCCTGCAGTCTGAGGATGACAGGCTTCTTAATTGATGTCCATTGCAACTGGTACTTTGCCAGTTTATGTTGGCCACATTCCAGCGTGCTGTAATTTTGGGGCCAGGTGTGAAGCATTTCTGTTCCGTCTTGTTCCCAAGCACCTACAGAAGCCTCACACATCTCACTTGAGGCTGCAGCCCTGTAGGAAACAGCTGTGCAGGTATAGGTGAAAGGAAATGTCACAGCTGGGCTTGGGATGCTCCCCCGTGCCTTGCCTAGGGCTCCGCTCGGGAGGCCACGCTCCCGCTCTGCGCCGCGTTTGGGGAGGAGGCCACTGTCACAGGCACACCTGCCTGTCTGTCAGCAAGGTGCTTTGAACATCAGCGAGCTTCTGGGAAGCATGCACAGGTCAGAAAGCTGGTGTTCAGCGAGAAGCCTACGGTGGTGCACCTCGGTCGTGGAAGTGGGGAGCCACTCGGGAGAGCCATGGGTTCTGGCTAGCAGGGATCACCACCTTGGCTGATCTCCCATCTCTTGGGCAACCTTGGGAAAATTCCCAAGGGTACAAGAGCAGACCTTGTGGAAAGCACTGAGCCTTGATTTGGAATTGCCAGGGCTCAGAGCCCATCCGGATCAATGATCTGTTCTCGTGGCTCTCCTGAGCTGTGGCTGTCCAATCCACGTGCTGTTCTGCGAGCAGCTGTGCTAGCACGAAAGGAAGACTCTTTTTCAGACCCGTGAGCCGCACTGCTGGCCACCATAGCCTCTGGCCATGCCGTAGCCCGGCGCAGCCCGGTGCGCTGTGGATTCCCTCCTGCGTCACACAGCAATTTGCTGCAGCGCTCCCGCTCGCTATCAGTGACCCACCGTCTTCTCCCTGGAGGCGTAATGCTACATGTGGCTGTATGAAACAGCACGTTGTTTGCTTGCCACGAGGTTACTGAGCAATTTGAATTTTCTGTCGGTCAGTGAATTGCTCTCTTCAAAGGTTAGGAGAGGAGCAGACGATGCCTGATCTATAGACTTTATCAGTAAAGGTTTTTTTTGTCCAGGTTGTTGAACCAATTTAATCAGCATAAGCCCAAGCATCCTTCCCTATGGGCCCTGCTAGAACTGCCCTCCTGCTCACACTAACATTTTGAAACGTCTGTTGACCAGATTTTAATCCACTCAGTATTCATGCACGGCAGTCACTGTGGCATGTTAGCTTTTCACCTCCTCTTGTCCTGCTGTGCAAAGATCTCAGACAACTGTCTGCCTCATGAAACCCAGCCGTGGCATCAAGCTGGTGAGGTAGCGTAGAAGACAGAGTGGGAGTTCAAAGCTGCAGGACGGCTCTGCCACAGTCGAGCGTTAATGGATCCCATAGCAATTGCTAGGGAGGCATGAGTGCAAGGTCTGCCTGGGAACATGAAATGTTACCTCTAATCCAGCGCCCTTGTGCAGACCTGGAGCCCTCCTGCTGTTTTGCCTCCCCCTTCCATCCCAGAGGTGATAGCTGGTGTGTGAGAACTGCAGTCTCCCTCCGAGGTGAGGAACCACCTGCCAACGTGTTAAGATCCAGTTACACATGTTCTGTTAATGCATCTGTTAGTGAGCATGAGAGTTGCTTTGTGGTCTGGACAGGGCTTACAGGGAGGTACGAATTTCTGCTTTGCAGCCTCGTCTTTTGTGGGGGGAAGCAGGAGGGAAGAGTCAGCAGTTGATGGACTCAACCTCTCTTACCTTTGAGATGCCTCCTTCCTGGCATGTGTAGGGAGTGAATGATACCCTGGTGCATGTAGAAGCTTCTTTTGGACCTGTAAGTCTTTGTTTCCCTGGGTACAACCTAGAATCTGAGTTGTAGCTGCCACACAGGTCTCACTGTTTAGCACCTAGAAAGACCCTGGCTTGCCTTTGGCTTCAAGGAGAATGAAGCACTCAGAGGTGAAGACAGGGGTGTGCGCTCTGGAGGGTGTCTCTGCTGCCTTTACCTTGGCCCTGCGTTTCATGGGAACTCACTTGAGTAGCACGTTTCCATCCCTTCCTCCTCTGCCTGCCCTCAGTCTTGGATCCACCTCTGCCTCTCCTCTAGGCTCGTCCTGGACAGGACATTTTAGCCACTATGTCAGCTCCAAGCAAATCAGGCAGTCTGGATGCGAGCTGTTGCATGTGTACCAACATGTGTGCTGTTCCTCTGCCAGTGCTGCACAGTTTGACTCTAGTGTCAGCAAAAGGCTTTTTTAAAGTGTTTTCTGGAAGCGTGATGTGATCATCAGTTCAAAGCACAGACTGACATAATAAATCAGTCTTGTCCCATGCCTGGTTTTGGTCAGTACTGGATCTTTTTGTGCAGATCAGATGATGCTCATTGTTGAATATCCTCACTTCTGTCATCATCAGGCCAGGTTTATGTAACAAGATGGAAAACTTATTTGTGTTTAGTCCTTTTGTCCTAAGAGCTGCCTCCAGAGGTGCTGTGTAGTCTCGGCACAGACTCTTGGGAAGCAGGAAACGTGTTATTCAGGAAACTTGCTGACCACGTGGTCCTGGGGTCAGCATCAGACTGCATTAGTGGAGTGACCTAGGGAAAGAGAGACAAAACATGAAGTCTTCTGTGCAGCACCTTGTTGGCAGGAGTCGGCTGTCAAGATGTGGCTGTATTCTGCATGCAGCGTTTGTTTCCTTTGGCGTTTTTAAGCAGATAGTGGCCTAGCTTCTGCCACATTGGCACTTCTTCACCTGGCACCGTGGTGGCACAGAACCTGCCATACATTGGTAGAACATCAGTCCCACAGAGTGCAGAGCTCTAGCTATAAAAGAGGTGTTCACCGTGCCTTTAGCATATCCAGTATGAAATACTAGAGTTGAGACCTCTTGGAATTTGCTGGTTAGCCTGTAAGTGTATTGAAAGGCCTCATTAAAATACCATTAACGCTGGATCCTCTCCCAATGAGCCATCTCTTATTGCTACTCAGAGAAACTCTGCTGGCTGGCAGAGCCGTTCCCTAGGCATGAAGCATGGCCTCACCTTGGAGAGTCTTTGCAGTGCTGCAAGTCTTAATGTGGTGCTTCTGATGGTGAGAGAGGGCCTGTGGACAGGTTGCCTCTTTGCCTCAAGTTTTGCCTCAAGATCCTCAAGTCAGGATACACACTGACCACTCAGACTCTGCACTTGGTTACTAAGCTCCATCCTAGCCTTGCAGCTCACCTCTGCCTGTACCTGAGCTTTGGCTGTGAGCCCCATTTCACGGCACTTCTTACATTTTATCTTGGATCAAGTGGCATGCTTAAAACTTCCCCACCATATGACTGTGGTATCCACCAGCACAGCTATTGGAAGGACCTCAGGAAACCTGGAAAAAAAGGCCCAATTAATAACTCTGCATTGTTATCTTGAATAAGAAAGATCCACGTCCTGGGAAGCTTGCCAGAGAAGTAGACTTGAAGGAATGCAGGGAGTGGTCGGCCCAAATAACAGATGTGTATCTGCCCCGTCTCTATGGGAGACGGAAGGTGACCTCTGTCATTGAGCTCGGAGCCGACTCACCACGTTTCTGTGCGCGGCCAGACCTCGCTTTGTTTATGCGGATGCCGAATTCGTCTTCACGGTGTTGGGCTGAGTCGGTGCGAGCACGGAGAGCCAAACCCCCATCAGACCGCAGTTGTAACCCTGCGGTGTCATCACGCTTTTACATCCCAAGTCCGAAAAAGAAGACTCCTCCACAGTCTTACTTACCATTTCTTTTTCTTTTTTTTTTTTCTTGCGTTGTCATTGAAGTCAAAGCACTTCCCAGGCATTAATGAACGTATCTCCACAACATGTTAGGACATAAGGAAAAGCAATTTCCTTGTTAAAGATTGGCAAGAGAGGTACGCGAGGCTGAGGGACCAAGCCGGGTCCCACAGGAAGCCTTAGCTTCAGGATGAGAACAAATCCCCGATACCTAGAATTTCAGCCCCGTGCCTCAACCCCAGGCCACCCTTGTCCCTTAGGAAAACGGGGGTACTAAGTGAAGGTTCACTAGAAAATGTTTAAATTCCTCCCAAACTTAAGCGTTATATGAGCAAAGTTACTGCTGCTAGTTTAACTGTGTCTGCAGTGGGACTTTAAAAAGGCTGAAAATATGACTGTATAACTTAATCAGATTTTTCCCCTATAACATGTTTGCATGTATTGACTTAGAAATAAGGTAATGTCCGTAATTTATTTAAACTAACAAAATTTGCTGTAAGGTGTTCCATACTAGCATTTTACATAAACTATTTTCTCCACCATGTAAGAAGCATTTGTCTATAGGTTGGCATGTTATCATTTTCTTCTAACTGGGATAGATAGAGATATATATAAACACAAGTTCTTTGTATGGAGACAAAGGTATTTTCTGAGGAATTATTGTATGCCTGGTTTGTTCAGCTTCTGAAATTTTGCTTCAGTGTTTATCTAAAGAAGCAACAGTGCAATGCTTATTATAGCATTTACTATTATTATTGAAGAAAAGAGATTTATGTCTATAGACAGAAGGTGATAAGAGTTTGCTGCATCTTTCTAATACTATGTCTGTTCGTCTAATATCTGGCCAACATGTGATGTTTCGTTTAGAAAAGTGGCCACTGGGTAGTGCTTTCCAGAACGCATCAGTGACATGGATACTGATGTTCGGTTTTGGAGCTGAAACAGTGACCTACCCCCTGCCAGTGACACACCACATTTCTGGCACTGAAGTCACTTTTGAAAATCATGTTTGTGCTCTCAAGTCATCTAGATGCTTCTTGAACTTGTACCCATTGCCAGCTTATATTATTAGCTCCCTCTAGTACTAACAGGGCTTTTTTTAGTTCTAGGGCGTCTGCCCTAATGAGCACAAATTTGATCAACACTGATCTGAGCTTTTCAGAAACCTCATGGGCCAAATGTTGTAATCAGGCCAGTCTGTGGGAGCTGAATTTGCCTGCTTCTATAACCGTAGCTGCAACCTCCTTTCCAAAACAAGCATCCTCACTGGCTGCCCTGTGACTTGAGAGTTGCTCCCCAGTGTCAGCCCTCAGGTCTTGCATGGATGGACACCTCATGATTTGGTTAGCTTGGTGAAGTATATAGTACCTGCTATGCATACGGGAGGCTAGTCGTGTGGGAAATGCTGCTAAAAGAGATAAATCCACTTAGGATGGAGAGCTAGAAGGTGGGAGTGGTAGCCAGTCTCTGGACAGATGTGTACAACTGTTGTATCATTGCAAGTGCTGCAAGTGTGTAGATGAAGCAGTTGTTAAAAAGAAATATGGCCAAAGAGGCACAGACTTTGGCTGTGGACAGCAAGAGCTTGCAGCTTCAGAGGTACCAGCAAGTCCCAATATGGTGCTGATCTCTGTGACTAGGAATGATCTCCCATGGTCATACCTGGCCGTTGTTGTGAAGGAGTTGGAGCCTGATTTCCAAGCCATTACATGCCTAATCCTGTGTCAGTGAAAGTCCTGGGTAGCTCTTGGGTATTTTAGAGACTGTGAATACCCAGGGCAGCATTTCTGAAGATCACATGAGAGATCCAGATGGAGAGAGCAGAAACGTACTTGGAATGAGCAGCTGCTGCTCACTGGCTTCTCTGCCCTTGATGTGCTCTGCAGTGTCATGTGTGCTGGCTTTTTTTGCTGCATTAGTGAGACTGGTTTGCCAGCAGGAATACACAAGAGGACCTGAGAATCTATTTGTATTCATTCTTTCTGATGTCTTTTTTTTTTGCCCCTACTAGTTAAATGAAAGTTGGTCATCTGGCAGGGTAGCCCCTCTAGGCTGCTGAAAGAAAAGGCTCGGTGTGCCAGATGTACAAACTCTGTTTGGTGTTGGAGAATGCCTTCCTCCCATGGTAGGATCTGAGCATCTTTGGCACTAAATCTATGAAGACAGCAAAGCCCCCATAATGGACAATACTCTTTGCTCCACAGCACCTCTGGCTCTTCTCCCTTTTTTAGGGTAAAAGCCAGTGTTTGGACAACAGTTTGTTTAAATATTTTTTTTTATCTATTTTGTATGACTCTTCTGTCTGAAATAGAACAGCTTGGGATATTGAAATGCGAGGAAAGGAGAGAAGTTGCTGGAACTTCTGAGAGACCTAAAGCATACGTGCTAGTGGGATAATCTCTGTCATGCCAGTCCGTGAACTTCTACAAACTACACTGCATGGACTGTTCCTCACCTTGATGAAATCCTTGAAGCCTGGTTTAGATAACTTCAGAGTATTCCGATGATGAAAAGGAAGCCTGGTAGACTGTTGCCTCTCAGAGGTGTGTTACAAGGACTGTCCCATCCTTGTTGGGACAATGCTGTTCCCTTCATGCAGGCACCTCTCTCCTTCTGTAGCTAGTGGGTCTCTTATTCCCTTGGGCAGAATTCCCACTTTTCAGCTCTTCCCAGATTTCACCTCGGTTTCCCCCTTTTTAATAGGAATGCTTGGCCTCTTGCACTCAGACTTGGGGAGGAGCAGCTTGTTTCTGTAGCTGGCCTGGTGCCAGATGTCATCACTTCAGGCAGTGCCACGCTGCACATCTTCAGCAGTTTGAAATGGAGAGACAGATAAGATCAGCAGCTTTAGGTGATGGCATTGTTTCAAATAAACCATGCATGACCCAAAGCTTCCACTTCAAATGGGGAATGAAATTGCTTCATCCTTTGACAGCTTGCTCCATGAAAGAAATTTATCTTCACTTAATTGCTTTAGATCCCAAGAGGCTGTGTACAGTAATTTCTAGGAGATAATTATATCAAATTAAAAAAATATGTGACTATCCGACTGCTGAGCATGAATGCAGTGGCCAGAGAGCAGGAAGGAAAGAGGCACCAGATCTGAGTCATGCTCACAGGTTATCCCTTCCTGCTCATCTCGTGGTCCTCAGGCATGGCACCGCAGGACCACAGGACCACAGGGAAGGGCTGCCGCGAAGACGGACGGGGCGTGGAAGTGTTGACTGGGGCGCTCAGGGCTGGAGACCTGCTCTCCCGGGAGTTTCGTCAGAGGCCTGCCTGCCTTTGCTCCCTCCTCTAATGTGGCAGCAGCTCCCATTGCACGTGTCCTGTGACTCTGGGGACAGCAAACCTCGCGAGGCAGAGCTTGGCATTGCATTTATCCGGTTATTTCTCCTGTGTAGTTGTACAGTAGATCTGAGGAACAAGAAAGCTTGTTGATTTAAAAACATGTATATTTAGAAGCAGAGAGTAAACTTCCTGCCTGGGCTGGGATTGGATTCTTGACTATGTTTGAGTTTCCAGTTTTCATTTCCTTTGCCCTCATACTTAACATTGTGTATCTCCCAGAGTGTGCCCCAGACTAATCTCTCCTTAACCCTCCCTCACCCCACATTTTTCTCTCATTATTTGCACATCAGTTCCAGTTATTCCAGGAAGCAGCATAACTCCTGAATTGTCGCTCAAGACACAGGCAGTGCCACTGCTGAGCATGGGCTGGTGCAGGCCTCCTCTGTCCCTCTGGAAGTAGGACTCCTGCTGGAAGGGTGGCCTCAGACCCCAGGCAGTGGCAGACCCACACGGGGATTACAGCAGGGCTGGAATTGTTGGCAGTTGCTGATCCCTAGAAGAAGACGGGTTCTTTCATTGCTGGTTGAAATCCTGAAGGGATATCCCTCTAGTTGTGACTCATGGGAAACAGAATCGCTGACCAGGTCCAGGAGGGGTAAACTGCTACATCATCTAAATCTTCTCCTCTCTCTCTGTCTGTCTCCTTTGATTTAAATCAGGCTGTGTGCCCACCTCGACTGCTTCTTGTGACAGCTCCTGCCATTGCTTGTGCAGCACGTCTCCTGAGAACCGAAATGATTTTGTTCCCCTAGGGCTGTGACAATATTTTGTGCGATCCTGAACAGGCTTTGAAAGGGTTGTCAACAGTTGTGGGCCAGAACGGAGCTCCTCCCTGCCTCTGTGATGTGCAGGCTGGTTTTTGAAGTGCGGGGCTGCTTCAGCTGTTCCCAGGAAGTCTGCAGGGGAACTGTGTTTGTACTAAGGAGGTAAAGTCCCTGTGTGTTTCTGGAGGGGATCCACTCAATGGGCTCTTTGATATCATCTCCATTTTTGGACTTACATCAAGCAAATCTAAAAAAGAAAAAGAAATGTTTTGGCTTAGCTAGAACATTTGCACCTGAGCAAGATGACCTGTGGCTGTCCTGGTGTCTAAGGCAGAAATCTGCGGCCGTAGCTAGAGCAGGGTGGGAGGTGGAGGGCCTGGTCCCAGCCACGGCATTCGGCTGCGCTCCCTGGGCACGCTGGCTCCCAGGTTGTCTCGAATGGCCAGGCAGAAGAGTTCTCACTCTAAAAATGTCTCCTCAAGGCAGTCCTCAAGTGTAGCACTGTCCTTGTGTGCTGGTCAGGATGCTGCTGATGGTTTTTCTTGTACTGTCCTAAGGGTGGCCAAAACCAGTCTCTCAGAGGGAGACTGCCGGGGGCAGTGTGTAGTTTGGTTCATGTCCGCTAAGCTGAACAGCTGAACACCTCTCCTTGTGCCTCTCGAGCCTGAGAAATCTTACCTTGTTGGGAAGACTGTCTCCAAATGTCCCTGTATTTCATGCAGTTTCTCCTAGTCCAGACCTCATGGTACTGCCACAGGGCTTAGGTTTAATTTTACTCTGGCCTAGCTGCCCAAGGTCAGCACTTTCAAATCTGTCACGTGTCCTGATGTGGACTGCCCGGCAGTTTGTCATTATGTTTTCTTGTACGAGATGTCCGGCAAAGCTTGGCACATCGCAGTGGTTAGGGAGGCATCCGTGGCTGTCCTCGGCGACCTCTGCAGCCCAGATAGCCTCTGCCCTTTTGTGTTCTCCTGTGCTGGGAGAGATCCGTGACGGGCTTGAGGCTCCAGTCCCCGAGTCCGAAGCTCAGAGCAGAAGATGGGAGAGGAAAGGAGGTTCATGGCAGTGATCTTCAGTTATCTGAAACAGGGACACGCCTTTCTTCTAGCCCAGTGTCGTTGTGTGGGCACGTAGCCGTGTAGCTCAGTGACTGCCCTGATGCCCCAGCCTTGTAATACTTAGCAAATGAGCAACTGGAAAGGGATGTGTTGTAGAAGACAGTGTGAAGCAGGACTGGGTTGGAGGCAAGGAACCAGCTTTGGGAGGCATTGCATAGCCACAGCTTTAGCAGCCAGTTTAATAAGGCCAAGCTCAGGCCTCTTGGCCCCTGGGGGTGAGAGGGGAACCTTTTGCTGCTATGGGGCTTTTCTTTAGCTTCCCATAAAAGTTAAGTTAGCATCAGTCACTCCATCCCCATCCTCTTGCCCTTCTTTTCTCTTTCTTTTCTCTGCTCTCTTGACATACTTCTTTACTTTACTTTTATTGCTGTTAGTGAAGAATATATCACCTAAAGCCATTTCAAATACAGTTCCTGCTTTTAATGATTTCAAAGACTAGCTGCCCTCACAGCCAAAGCAAGGGGCCCTGGGGGACAGGCTGCAAGGAGCTGGGTACCCCAGTGCAGGAAGTGGCAGAAGAGCATTTAAGAACCTGAAAATACAGGGAGCTCTCATCTGGCTCGAAGCTGCTGCTCACAGCGCAGTCGGCTTTTTGTTTCAGAGGCCACGAGTGAATGAGTTAATGATGATCCCAGATGGCTTCAGAAGTTGCCTCTTGCCACCCCTTCCTGTTCCCCCAGGATCTCAGATGGTGGCGGAAGATGAAGTAAAATTCTAGAGTTTATTGTAAAGTTCATCTCTCTCCCTAAATCGTGCTGGAACTTGTGCATGCTGTGTTGGCAGCTTCAAGGGGATGCTACCTGGTAATTAATTAGTTGTCAAGAGACAGCCCAGAGGTTCCAAGTCTTTATATTCTTGCTAATAGAAATTGCTCTGATTACATTTTCCCCCTTGGCTGGAGGGCTGAAGAGCTCAGAGCAGGAACTATGGTCCATGGGCAGCTGGAGCAAGCCTTCCTGTCCTTTGTTTGGACTCCTCTGAACATGCTAGCACATGCTTTTAGTGAGCGTGAACCCAGAGGGAGCCCAGTCCTGAGCCCTGTCTTCACCAGCCAATTTTGCTCATGTTTCTTACAAACACCTTCCCTGCATTTGCAGATGAACCCTGCAACGCTTCTCCTTCAGGGCCTGCTCTTGGCATTGTCATTCACGCTGGCCTTTCTCCCTGGAGCCCCCTCCCCAGCCCGCGTAGCAATGAGGGCTTGGCGTGTTTTCTTCTCAGAGTCCCTTTTTCTGGACTTAGAGAAACATTTAGTGTCCACAGTGATTCCTAGAGAGTTTCTCTCAACCTCACTTATATCATCTTCTCTTCATCTTTGGTTTATCTCTGTGCTCCTGGAGTTAGTCATGAACAGATTTAGATGACTTCTTATGGAGAGAGAAGTGTAGTTATGAGTTACTTGAGAGGTGCCTGGATTTTGGGGTCTTGTCTCAGTCAGGCAAGCCTTGTGGGCTCCTGTATGTGCAGCATTGATACGGAACTGGACTATCCAAAGATTGGTTAAATGACCATTTGCACTTTCGCCTGCTATTCTATGGGTTCTTCTTCCATTTTGCAGAGATTGTTCTCTTTCCTAACAACTCACAATTCTCCTTCTCCCCTTCACTGGCCCATTCCCTTCTTTCTTCCCCTCCGGCAGCCTAGTTGTCTCTGACGTCTTGAACAGCTTTCTGCCTGCCCAAATTTAGCATCATTTTAGGTAAATTGCATCATCCCTCCAAATTCTCTCCCTCATCTTGCTTCTCTGGTCAGCACCATCGTCCTGGACTGAACAACGCTCAGTTCTCAGCTGCGTGGGACACACAGCCCTCCTCCTTCCCCTGCAGCAGTGCACAGTCATCTTCTGTTGCTTCTCTCCCAGCAATGCACTGAAGTCAGTCCTTCCTTTGGCTCCTGGAAGCACTTGTCTGGGTACCAGCTACTGGGGTTGCTGAGTGGCACTTTGGAGGCCTACAGGAGGTGACAGTCGCCTGCCAGCCATCGAGTTAATGACCCCGGCACGCTAGCACGTGCAGCCCTCTCCACTGATGCGAAGTGCCAGCGGTCTCCTGTCCCTTCCCAGCGAGGAGCCCAGGATAGAGCTTTCTTTGTCCCCCTGGGACCTGGAGAGCCTCTGATTTTCAGCCTCTGTAGAGTGCCCAGAGTGGGTGGGAGCAGGAGCAGGGGCTGTTCTCACGCCAGGCAGGGCGCAGTGGGCAGCGCGTGAGGCTCCGAGCGTGCGAGGGAAAAAGAAGTTCAGCCCTTCTCCTGGCCAGTGTTTGCACAACGGGGGTGGGGTGGGGGGGAGCCTGGGACCAGCTCCTCGGGGGCCCCTGTCTGCTACCTTAGCAAGCAGCTCTGCCTCGGCTGATCCCAGGAAGCGTCCCATCCGGTGTCCCTTTGGGTGCTGTAAATAAGCCCCAGCAAGCGGTGCTGTCCTGCCGGATGCTCTCACGCCTGCTGGTGCCGTGCCTTCCCTTCCCACCCCCGGGGAGCCCGGGGAGCCAGGGTCGGGCCCACCTGATGTGCGTTTGCAGACATATGGTCCCTTCTCTTTGTGTTTAGTTAAGTGTGGGAGGACTCGCTGCTATAACTCCTGTAGCTTTTAAGCTATTGTTATTGCTGATATGGCCCTGCAAGCAGACGTGGCAATTTTACAAGCAAGGCCCTGTCCCTAACAAAGACAATTAGGATGTTATTCTATAATAGCTGGGGGAGAGAGGTTTGCAGTGTCTGGAAGGAGCAGTCTGGAAAGGGCATAATCTAATGCAGAAGATGAAGACAAAGGCATTTTTAAGGCAGGAAGTGGTGAAAATGAGGGCATGAGCTGAAGAGCTCACGGGGCAGATGCGCAGGCGGGAGCAGGGCTGTGGGAGCCCAGCAGTTAAGCAGAGAGCAAGGCAGGAATAACCAGGAGAGCAGATGAGGCTCCCTGGTCTCGGCAGTATGGAGAAATGCGGCAGGTGAAGGCAGGGAAGAGCAGGGTGCTCTGTACTTGGGTGGGAGATGATTGCGCTGGGTGGCAGGGGCAAAGATGCAGGCTGCTGGATGCAAAACCCCCACGGTTTGGTAACCGCTGGATCCTGCAAAGGAGTGAGTGAAGGAGGAGATGGAGGTGACAGGCGGGACAGGAGTGGCACAGGCCTGTTGACTTGAAGTGATCTTGAAGCTGTGGAGGTGGTGCAGGAGAGACCAGGGCATGGAGGAGAGGGTGCGCAGGGACATCACTGCCCGGAGATGTGGTGCGCTTCACCAAGGGCGAGTCAGGAGGCTGTTTCCAGGCACAGGGCTTGAACTGCATTTTGGGCTGCTGGCTCCTTCCTGGCTTGGCTTTTCCAGCATCTGATCTGCCTCTCTGTTTGTTTGCTTGCGATGATTTCAGTTGTTTTCTATTTTAGCTTGTGACCCCGAGTGCCTGGGCTGGGGCAGGCAGGCACCGTTTTAAAGCCACCACTTGGCGGCAACAACTGTTCGAGTCGCAGAGCAGCACCCATCTAACCCTTCTTTTCACACAGTCGGAGCTTCCCAAACGTTAACCTTTGGATTAAAATTTTCCATGCTTGGTCTCTCCCCAGATGTGATGTCTGAGCTTTGGTTTGGGTTCATGTTTTTCGTGTTTGCTGGGTTTGTGTTATGGGAGAATGAAAGAAATACTTTTCCCATTAAAAAAAAATCATGGCCCTTTTTTTAAAAAAAAAAAAAAAATCAGGGATGCACCAAACATGGCTGAAATTTGAAACTTGAAGCTGAAAATAATTAGGTGGTTGCAACGCACTCCTGTGCCTGTGCCAGCCCCATAGCACAGACTCTCAGGGAAGCATCCTTGCTCCAGGTGTGCCGTGCCGTGGGCAGCACCAGAGCAGCGTGCACAGCTGTTCTTCCAGGTATGCGCAGGCTCTGCCGGCAGAGCCAGGAGAGCCTTCATGTGACTCAGCCTGAGTAACTCCAGATTTGGAGGAGGGCGGCTGCTTTTTGGTTTTTAGCGCGCGCGCACACACACACACACACACACAAAAAGTTGTTTTTCAGGCTCCACATGCAGGATCTCGAAGCGCCGGGGAAGCACGGGCTTCGAGCTGCGGTGAGTCAGGCGCAGCGTTCGGTGCCCTGTTTTCAATCCTCTGCTCCGCGCGTAATGCCATCGTCGGGAGGTCGCACGCCGTAGGCCTGGGTGACCCTGTGGTGGGAGCGCCACAACGCAGTCCTGACTGACTCTGAGCGGTGGGGTTGTTGCTCCCGTGTTTTCTTTCGCAGGAAGAACGGAGGCGTTGCCTTGTTCCCCATGGCAGTGGCTGGTGGCTGCACCTTTTATTGTCCTGGAGCCAAACGCTCGGGTCCTGCTGTTCACACCTCCTTGTGAACTCAAGGGCCACCTCGAACACACTCAGATGCTTTGCATTTCCCTAGGTTGATTTTTTTCTTTTTTTTTGTCTGGCTGCAGCACCCCTCCTCTCCGCTCCAAGTCTGTGCACTGCTCATCGGGTGGGGACCTGCTCTGTTCACACCAGTGCTCGTAATGTCTGGCCTGCAGCTCTGCCAAAGGCCGAAATTGGCTCTCCGTACATGGCTGGATTGCAAGGACAGCGCTAGATGGAGGGTGGAGTGAGCGAATACCCCTCTCTTCCTACTGTGCTTTCAGGAAATGTCTCTAATGCAGCTGTAAGTGTGAATGAAGTCAAAAGAATGGATCGGTGCCCCTGCTCCAGCCCACCCCACTTGTCCGGGCCCATCCAGGGTCCCCACCCTATTGTTCTGGTTCAGCTGCTCCGTTTCGGGGCAGGGGCCCTGCTCAGCGCTCAGCGTCCCGGTCCCGGGAGGAGGAGCTCTGCAGAAAACAAAGACGCAGCGAATAATTTTTCTCTCGCGGATGAGCTGCCGGTTCCAATTCCTTGTTCCCTTTCCTAGGTGTGTTTGCAACTCTCGGCCTGGCTGGAAGTGAGCGACTTTGAGATACAAGCCATTAATCATGTGCCAAAAGAGCTGAGTATTCAGTATAAGTAGCAGAGCAGCGTTTGCTGCTTCCTTAGAGGCAGGGCAGGATCCGCACGGGCTGCAGCAATGATCCGGTTCATAAAATTACCTCTCTGGTAAGCTAGCGAAGCGTGTCTTGCTTGGAGCAGCCCCTCCACAGAGAGGACATGGGCTTTCAGGCACACGACTCCTTCTAACGTCATTGGGAGTCCCCTAAGTGGCAGCATTTCGCTGTAAAGCAAAATACAGCGTTTGTCCCTCCCTGAGTGGCTGCTGGAAGTGGTGTGAGAGCTGCTTCCCGCCCTGCCCCGAGACGCTGGGAGCACGCTGCCAGTGTGGTTCCTGCGGTGGGGGGAAGTGCCAGTATTGCTAATATCTCTGGGGCTGTGGTGTCACAGCCGACCAAGCTGTGGTGGCATTTTTCTAGTGTTATTACATTGCCTTCCATATCCCCACCCTCTTTTCAAGGGAATTCGGTCGCAGGCCAGCAGAGGAGCTGACAGCCCGAGGAGTTCCTCCCCGCGCCGCAGCACGCGCAGCGGCGCCGGCCCGGCCCTGGCACTGCCCCGGCCCGGCTAGCCGGCCTGCCGCGCGGTCTTTGCCTGCTTGTTCTTTCGAAGAAAATGCTTCGGTTGCTTCCGCTGCTTCTCCTTCAGGGCAGCCCAAGCGCCCCGGAGCTGCCCAGCAGCGTTTGGGCGCGTGCGGAGCAGCGGTGGGCAGCTTGGAGTTGACGTTGCTCAGTCCGGTTGGGGGAGCGGAGGTTTTGCATCTCGTAGCTCTGACTCAGGTATCTGTCTCCTCTGATGTGGGCAGCCCTCAGCAAAGCTTCATTTCTGAAGGAAATGAAACACACGCAGCCTGATAGCATAACTTGGGGCCTGGCTCAAGTCGGCATGTACATGTTAACTCCAGTTTCAGGCTGCCCCCCCCCATAGCTCACCCTCCTGCCTGGGTGTCAGATCAGAGACCCTCAGATCTGTGCTCCCTCTCCCTGTGCTCCGAAATGGCACGGCTGAATTCCCTTGGCATGGGGGGCTTGAGAGAGACCTTTTATGGTATTTATTTGATGATGTTTTTCTGACTGAACGGCCTTCCCTGAATTCAGTCGGTACTATTCAGCCACTGAGACTAACCACTATAACCGGTTTCCCTAGAGTGAGATCCCAGGTCAGCCGATCTGGATCGTGACCCTCCGAGAGTTGCTTGCATTTGAGGAAGTGAAAAAGCAGGCAGGGTGGCTGCAAACAGCGACCAGGTGGGAACTATGATGCCTTAGGGAGGTTTAGCAATTTTCATTGAACAATCTCCTGTAGACTCAGAAATCCCACGTTTCCTAAAAGAAGAGGAGAAAATTCCAAAGACTTTCATCTCAGTTCAAATATCAACCGGGGCAAGAAACTGGGGAAGTTACAGTGGGATCTCAGATGACATTCTCTGAAAAGCAGACTTAATAGAGTGCAAGTATGAAATGGCTCAGACGAGCAGTGGCTGTGCCCTCTGCATGGGCTTGGCCAGCGTCTGCACCTCTTCCTCGTCTGCACAGATTAATGAAGGCCAGAGAGGGTGAATCACAAAGTCTGCCCAAGGAGCCCCTCCACTTCTGAAGCCTTTGGCACCTCTGTGAGATATTTAAATGACAGACAGACATATAGGGATCTGTAAATACTCATTTGGTGCCAACTAAACCACAAAGAAGATACAGCATTTGTGGTCCAAGGAAGTTTAAATATTTGTGGTCAAACTTAGAATTCAACATAAAACTCTCATCTGTGATGGAAGGCATCCAGGAACTGCATGGAGGACGTATAAGCTGTGTAAACTCACAGAAACAGCTTCCAGATCAGCTCTGCCAGGACAAGGCAGAATGTTCTAGCTCTTACCTCTCCCTGCCACTACTGAGGTCAGAAGTCACATTTGCAAAAGGATGCAGTGGCCTGGGTCCATCTCCACGGGTAGAAGTCCACAAGTCATAACAGGCTAATGTAATGTAACAGGCTAATGTGGTGGTTTCTGTTCGTCCGTAGCAGAAGGCCTCCGCATATGTCACACTGGAGAGGTGAGAGGTGGGCAATGCAGATGGGCAGATGGATGCTCTAAGAGTAAGCTCTATTTTGCACTTATTTTTACCATTCCTACATAAGAGACCCTCAGTCCCACTCCCTTTTGCTCTGTGTTTAGGCTTTCCTTGCACCTCTCAGCTTCCTCGCTTCTTGGCCCCCTGCTGCCTCAGACGTTGGTGTCTTGTCCAGTGGTACGTGAATTATTGAGTTGCTCTGTGGGTCAAATCACGAAGCAGTTGTTTACTTGGAGAAATCCTTATGAAAGAGCTAGTTTTATCAGCTGAGAGTGAAACGTCTGCTCTGCCTGGTGTCTCTGCATGATGCTGTTATCTACTCAAAGAGCACCTGGGTCAAGTGTTAGATGTAGGATTTGGAGTGGCTGAGCCGAGCCTCCCCGCAGCGCTGCAACATATTGGCATGGCACGCTGGGGACAGATGAGCTGCTCAGCAGGAACTGGTCACATTTGCTTTTCAGGGCTTCCTCTCTCGTAAACTCCCTACAAGGCCAGCTCCCTCCAGCTGCTGCTCAGGAAGTGCTTTCTGAAACTGGGTGATGTCCTCAGCTCCCCTCACACAGCCCATGCAGGACCTGGGCAGCATGGAGCCATAATACTCCTTCCCAGCACAGAGATCAACCTCTCTTACCACCCTGGAAATAATTTCACTCAAGGGTTTGACTGGACAGCACAAGCAGCTTGGGGTTGGCTGTAGCCTTTTTTTCATGTACCCTGGAAAGGGCTCTTACTGTTGCAAGAGCACATGGAGATTTGCAATCTGGAGGTTGGTTTGAACATTCATCTGTTGCATTTCCCAAATTCCAAGAGAGCTGGATTCCGGTTCTGGCAAGAGAACAGCTTTTCTGGTCATCAGCACAGCATGGCCCCCTGAACAGTTGTGATCCTGAAACACTTGGGGACAAGAGAGGTGTGGGGATGGACTGGCCTTGTCACCAACGCTGGCGGCTCCTGGAGCTGTGGCTCAGAGGAAGGGCAGTGTGTGTCTGCTGAGAGCAGAGCAGTCCCCTTTCCCTTACTAAGCAGTCCTCCCTTCCTCCACTGAAGAGCCTGCTAACCACTTTCTTATCTTTCTTAACTCTGCAAAACAATCTCTGGCAAGGCAGGCATCCTCCGAAATGGCAGAGGAAATAAATTCCCCCAGTCCCTGAAAAGGAAAAGATTGGAGATTCCTGCAGCAGGGAGAGCAATCCATGCCCTGAGAAAGCTGAAGCTAGTGCCATACTGACTTCAGCTAGGATACAGACCTTGCTTTCCTCCTTGCCTTGCATTGGATGCTGACTTGGGGGGCAGATTTTCAGGGATTTGTCTTCCCTGGTTATCATTGCCAGTGGGATCTGCAAGGGAGGAGAACAGGCTCCCTCTGCCTTGTCTTGGCATTGCCCCTATTGCTTGAATTTTTCTCTCTTTTCCCCTGGGAAGTTCAGGGATGTGCTGCGAGCTGTGGAGGAGCTGGGGGCAGGGGCACACCGAGATGGCTGTAATAGGGAGTCCCTGGCTGTGACTTGCAGTTTCTCCCAGAGTTGTGTGCCTCTAACACTGGTCTAGGGGAAAGCCACGTTTTTTTTAGCCCCTTGTTCTCCTAACTAGCAATTGAAATGCGTGGTCCTGTGCTCAAGACTTCACCTCAGAGAGCAGAAATGCCCCAGATGTTTCACAACTGTGGGGATTGGTTTTCCCAGCAGTGAGTGGCCTCTGCGGTGGAATGCAGTGGAAGCTCTGCACTGGGGCAGTTGGCCATGAGTTTCAGGGAATGGAAGTGAGTGCTTTCTCCAATGGAAATTCCTGCAGAGTTTTATTGGAGGCAACATTTTGCAGTGCGGGGAAGCCTGTAGCTCTCGCTGTGCTGCTAGAGCTGTTGGCAGTGTTGCATGAGGACACAATGAGAACTCGGCCAGGAGCCACACACACAAATCGGATGAAACATCTCCA
This sequence comes from Rhea pennata, assembly GCF_028389875.1. NCBI lineage: Eukaryota > Metazoa > Chordata > Aves > Rheiformes > Rheidae > Rhea > Rhea pennata. The sequence goes on from NC_084682.1 coordinate 5,955,339, forward strand.
TCACTCTGTGGAGATCTCCTGAACTTCATCATCTTCCCTGGGACTTTTCACCCAGGCCAAAGTCCTGCTTTCTTTTCACCCTGCTGTTGCCCAGTAGGAATGGGTTGCCAGGGGTAAAACTAAATAAAGCTACCACCTACCTTCCAGCTGCCAGCTGTCAGATGCCGTCTGGAGCCAATTGCTCCCTACTGTGAATGCTGCTGCTCACTGGAGAGGAGTTAGAGAGAGGAGCTGACAAAAAGATTCTTCAGCACACTTAACAGGTGAATAAAACATCAGGGCAAGTCTTTCCAAATGTCAGCGAAAGCCAAAAGCTTGGTTTGGAAACCATTGGAAACTTTCCTCTCTGGAGCTGCGTAGCTCCTCACACTTCAGAAGAGCAGTCCTGGGCTGGCAAGTCCACCCAGATCACTGGGTTGTCCTGGGTACAAAAGCATGAGAGAAACCTGGAGGACTGCTTTCAATCCAGAGTCACTGTTCCTGATGATTTTTCCAGCAGGAATTGCTGTAGTCACACAGATTCCTGCAGTACTCTTGGATGCATTTTGGGGTGGACAAGCAGCTTTCCTGTCCCCTGGTAAGCTGTGACCAAGGAAGGGAGAATTTGAGAGAAACTGGCCATGTTGAGGAGCTGTGAGATGTTTTGTAGGGCAGTGCCAGGCTGTGCTATGACACACAGTATTTGTGGGATGTAGACTGGGACCAGTGGCAGTGTAGCTTTTCCTTGCAAAGTTTAAGTTTCTTCTGGCCTGGATCAATAAAAATTCAGTCTGAGCTCCTGCCCCACAACTACTAGGTGCCAGTCAGGGTGAGAGAACTGGCCCCTGGCAGGCAGGCAGCTCTCAGGAGGGTTGTTAGCTTGGCATGTCTGTGTAGGGTTCCCCACTTCTGGGAAGGGTTTGTTGAGAGCAGACCAGAAGTGCTGGTGGCTTACTCCGCATCGCTGGTGTGTCTCACCTTTGTGTCCTATGGCTGTCAACAGCAACAAGTACCAGTGCCTTGAGTGCAGTTTGATGACCTGCAAGATAAGACTATGTGTAGACCCCCCCAGGCTTCCACAGAATGTGTCTGACCTCTGATACTAAAAATTGGGTACCTTGGCTAGGGTCTGCCTTATTCCCAGGTTTGCACCTTTACACCATCTGTGGTTCTCCTCTGCACTGGTGTGTGGGACAAGCAAGGCTGATTTTATCCTGGCAGACCCTGGTGGTGGTAGACAGTTGGACTATGTTCCATCCTGCCTTCCAGTTTTAAAGGCCACTCAAGAGTTGAGTGTGTTGCTGCCCAGCCATGACAAAGGCTTTGGCTGGGCCCAGGTGGCCAAACCACTGCAAACTGAATTTGGGGCCAGGGCAACAGACTCCCCTGGCCACATCCTGGCGAGGGACCAAGCCCAGAGGGGCTGGGCCATTTTAAGTCCAGAGTTAAACCCAAACCCACTTTTGCTTGAGCTTGTGGTACTAAAACCCTGAAGGGATGGCACCAAACTAAGCTCTTCGCTCTCCTCCTACAATTTGCTCTGCTCCCCTCTGCTCCTCTGAGCCAGTTCTCTAAGGATGGAGAAGGCGACGCAGGGCATTTGGAGGCATTTAATCATGGCCTCAGTAAAGTTTTAATAGGGTCAGTGCAAATGTTTCAGCTGGGCTGTGCAGACACTTTGTGGTTTAAACTATTTGGGGCTAAGTTGGTTTAAGCATAAATCAGCTACTTCACTTCAACCAAGCCCTGTTTAAACTGATGTGGCAAAAACAGTGTTATCTCCATGCAAGATCGTGCTTTAGCTTGGCTCTGACTCCAGGTCCCATCCTTTTCCCATCTCTGACTCTAGGATGGGATCTCTCCGTGCTATGACTCAAGCTTCGCATGTCCTTTTCCCCGTCTGAATCCAGCTGACGGGATGTGCCCATGTCTCCCCCTCACACACAGGAACGCTGCGCTGAGAGCGGCAGCCTGTCCTCTGCTCAGAGCCTTCTCCAAAGCCACCTGCCTGCTATTTGCTGGGGGAGGCTAAGGTTTCACGGGGAGAAGCTGCTGAATCCCTCCCGGCGCGAAGGCAGCGGGCCTTGCCGGAGGCTGATGCGTCGCTGGCAGCAGGAGCCGAGTGGGGGCCGCCCGCCCCGGACCGAGTCCCTCGTCAGAGGTGGCCGGTCCCTGCGCCGCGCGCGGTCTCGTGGCCAGCTGGCTGGGCCGCCGGAGGCTCTCTGAAGCGTGTGGCCTCGCTGAAGGAGCCTGCATTCCTGCCTCCCAGTTATTTGCTCTTTAGGGCGCTGCGTAAAATTAGCAAGTTGTAAAAGTTGATTGAAGGCGGCGGTGGGTGTGACAGCAATTTGCTTTGCTGCAGGGAAGCCGTGCGCTGAGCAGCATGGCTGGCGGTGCCGATGGGGCGGGCTGCCCTGTTGCTGGCACGGCCGGCCGGCCGGGCTGCCCCATGGCTCTGCGCGTGCAGCTCACCCCAAGCAAGACCGTGGCTGGTTGCCGGTGGTCACCCCGTGAGTGCAAGCTGCAATTGCCCCCAGACCCAGAGCAAATCCCTTCCTTCCCCTTAAATCTCCCGGAAGACGGGCCGTCTTCAGGGCTGCATCTGCTTGGGGCCAGGGCCGGCCGGCCGCTGCGTAGGGCTTCAGCACTGGCTCGTCTTGTTAAATAGCAGCACACAGCATTTCTGGAAGCTTTTGCATTTGCCTTATCTCAAAAGGTCTGTGGGGAAAAACAAGGCAAAGGCCACTGAGTGCACCAGCCCCAGAGCTGGGGTTGGACCCCAGGACCCTCCGCGGGACTCTGATCTCGGCCTCCCGGGGGTTTGCAGCGGGTCAGCGGCGCGGGGTTGCCCCGATAGCGTTCAAACTGCAAAGCGGCTTTGAAGCTGCAACAGCTGGTACAGTTAATGCGCAGCCCACTGGGTCTTTACAGGCCGTTAGCGTGTGTTAATGTGTGTCCTGCTGTGTCGTAGTCAATGATTAGTATGTTAATGTATGACCTATGAATTAGCAGCCGGCGTGCTAATGAGCCTCTTCGGCGTGTGCTAGCCTGCCGCCAGCGCGGCTGTGGGTGGCTGGCGCTGGGGGTTGGTGGTTAGCATGTCTGATTTAGCATGAGATTAGAAACCTCTCTTCTCCAGGCCCGGCCTGATGAAATCAGGGCTCCTGCAGCCGCCGCCGTGCGTGCTCCCCAGGCGCGTGTCGCCAGGAGGCACCGCGGCGGCCAGGACCTTGGCGGTGCCTCGCTCGCTCCCAGCCCTGGGGAACTGAGCCCGGGTCACGTAGGAGGGCACCAGACCACTTCAGCAATTCTCGGTTTCGGTTTTCCTTTGCGAGGGGGCCGTGTGCGTGTCAGGCCGGTTTTCATACCGAGCGGCTGCTTGAAGCCAGGCTTTCGGTTCCTGCTGTCTGGCGGCACGGCCGGGCCGGGGGGGGGGAGGGCGCACGGGGTGGCCGTGCTCCCCGCCTCGCTGGGGCTCGGTCGCCCAGCGCATCGCCCCCTCGTTGCGCTTGGTGCTTGGCCTTTCTTCCCAGAGGCTCCCAGAGCCGCCCCGGCAGCGCTGCCGCCTTGCAGCCGGCCGCGGCCCGCCCCGGGGCCGGGAGAGCCGCGCGAGGCCGAGGGCGCCCGCGCGGCCCTGGCACCCCGGCGCTGCTGCGGGCACTCGCGTTTCCATTCCGAAACGGGAAGTTTCTGACAAAGCAGGTTGCCGCGTGTCACGCGAGGCCCCGCTCCGCCCTTGGAGCGACCCGGGTGCCAGTCACAGGTCACTCGTCCCCCAGCGCCTCGGCGGCCGGGCTCCCCGGGGCCGGGGCCCGGCTGACTGCGGGAGCACCGGCCGGCGAGAGCCCGCGGCTCTGGCACGTCCTCCGGGAGCCGAGCTCCGTCCTGGGGCTGCATGTGACGGGGATGCACAGAGCGTTTGCTCTTTGCCTGTTTTTCGTTCATGTGAGCTGGAAAAATGTGTTCATGAGACAAGTTACTGTGGCATTAAGTCATGGGCCTTCGGCTGGGCTCTTTTCTCCCGAGCAGATGAGCTGAAGGCAGCACGGGGCTGCGCTGCCTTGGCAGGGAATCTGTTGTTTCCTAGCTGTTTCTTTTGCAGGGGAGAAAGGAGTGAACCTTCCTGTCCTTATCCCCAATCCAGGCAGGGGAAAGCAGCTCTTCTGCAGTATGCCTGGTCAGTCCCCATCGAGGAGTCTCTGATGGTCGAGATTTAAGCCTTTGCTGGGCAGGCATCGCTGCACCGCAGCTGTCAGCACCCGGCCCTTCCTGCATAGATGCTACCTGAAAACACTGTGGGGCCTAAACTAGATGCGGTTGCTTTTAATGCTAGAGGTGCCCTGAGAAATCCCTCAGGAGCGGTGTCGGGAAGCGGTGCCGATCTCTCCCCCGCCTCGTCAGGCAGCACACACGTCCCCTTCCCCTGCTGCTGCCCTTCGCTGGGTCCTCGCGTCCCGCTGCACGTGATTTCTCGCTTAGCTGCTCTCTCTCGTACAGCCCGGGCTCGAGCCCCCGTGCTGACCCACGCACATCCCTGCAGCTGCGCCTGCGGTGGAGCGGGGCCCGCGCGCCACCTCGCTCCCCCGGCAGCCTGGGCACGAGGCAGCGGCAGCTCTTCAGGCTGGAAAATCCCTGCACTGAAGTCACATCGCCTGAGGCTGGCTGGGTCCCCCCGCCAGCGCCGGCTCCGCCGCCTTGGTCAGCCTGGCTCTAAGCGAGCCGGGCAGGGAGGTTTCCACCGCTTGCCCCGAGGCCTCTGCAGCCCGCGCGCTCTCACGCGGGATCTTCCCTGCGGCCCTCGTTCCCGCTCCGCTCTCCTTCTCTTTCCTGCTGGCTCTCCCCTCCGCCGAGTCATTCCTAAAGGAGAGCCAGGAGGATGGAAACGTTCCCTCCATGACACTGGCCGGGGCCGCTGCCGCCCGCGTGGCCGCGAGCCCTCCCGGGAAGGAGGGCTGCCGACCCGCTCCCCAGGCTTTGCTGGCTGCCTGAGCCGCCGTCCCCCTGCCCTTTGCTGTTGGCCCAGCTCGGTCCTGCACGGCACCCTTTCCCAGAGCAGAACTGGACGTCGGTGGTCCCTCGCTCCCTGTAACTTATCCTAATTGCCCGGCTCGCGCCGCCTCTCGCCAGCAGCGCCGGCCTCCCGGAGGGAGGAAGGGGCTGGTTTTTCCTTCCCCTCGGTGTGGCGGCGCGGTCGCCGGGCTCCGCGAGGGACTGCCGCGAGCGGAGGCGAATCCGGCTCCTCTTATGTAAGGGTGCCTCGTGCAGGCAGGAGCTGGGGTGGGAGGTTGGAGGTCACAGGAGGGTCAGGTTTTTGACACGCACTGCAGAGACACCGCGGTTAAAATTAGCCCGCGGAGAGGAAACTGGCAGCGCTGTGGAAGAGCAGAAGTTTCCTCTCACGGCAGCCTGGTGCAGCGGGGCCGCGCCGCTGCCAACCCTCCGTGGCCCGGCCCGGCCTGGCCCGGCTCGGCTCAGCCCAGCCCGGCGTCCTGCTCGGGCCGCCCTCGGCCGAGCCGGGGCCGGGCACGCGGCGGGAGAAGAGGCAGCATCTCCCACGCGGCGTCCTGGTCGCCGAGGCTCTCGGTTGATTCTCGGTGCGGGGTCTGGCCTCGTCCCCTGCCGACGTTGCCCCTTTCGGGCAGCGAGGCTCTGAGGCCGCTTCCCTCCGCGTGAGCAGAGCGAAACCGGAGCGTTCGGAGGAGCTCGGGCAGCAGCGTGAACGTGAACTTTGTGCCCATACTTTTTAGCACGTTTAGCTTCCGTTTGCTGACCTTTTCCCAACCTCCTTTTCGTGGTTCACACCCGTCAACAGGAGGCATCAGAGGAGAAAGGCACAGGCGCAGAGTCCCACTGCAACCGGCACGGAGGCCCCGGTGCGACGCGGGGCAGGGCTGCCTGGGCACCAGGCTCCTGCGCTCTGGGAGCTTCATCTGAGAGCCTCCTAAATTGGATCATTACCCGAGTTACTGAGTTGTCCGCTGGCCGGATCCGTCCCAGCCTTCCTGGCTCCCCAGCTGGTTCGTGAGACCGGCCCGCAGGACGGGGCGGGCTGGAGGTGGTGCTCAGCTTTTGCAAAATGCCCCGAGCTGCCGGCTGTGCGCTACTGTATCCCTCTCCAGCATCCATCCGCCCGACCCTGCCTGCTTTCCCAAGGGGACTCTGGTGAGTTAGCTGAAATGAAACAGTAAGGGCAGCCACATCATTTGCCTCGTGCTTTAGCAGGATTTCCCCTGTCTCAGTGGGCTGGGGAGGGGGCTGGCCGGCCCCAGCAGCTGTGTGGCTCTGGGGACATGGCGAGGGCAGGCCAGGACCTGCTCCGGGAAGGGTGCCGGGGTCGGCGCTGGGTACGGCCGACCTTGCGCTCGCCTGCCTGCTTTTCCCTAGGGATGCTGGGCTCAGGGGCACAGGCAGATCCCTCCCGTTCCTGTTTAAAGGCAGAGGGGAACCCCCATCCCACACATCCCCGCGGTGTGCTGGGTGCTGCACTAGGCTGTCTGCGCGCTGCTGGGCCGTACAGCCTCACACGTTTCTCTCTGGCCGTTGCCTGTCCGCCTTCCCTTTGCACTGACTTTGTTTTCCTTTCCCTCTCCCCAACCCCCTCGTCCTCACCCTGTAGGTTATTGCAGCCGACTGCAAGAGGGTCACAGTTCTGAAGTATTTCCTGGAAGCCCTTTGTGGACAAGAAGAGCCTTTGCTGGCATTCAAGGGTGGAAAATATGTGTCAGTGGCACCCGTCCCAGACGCCATGGGAAAGGAAATGGGAAGCCAAGAGGGAAAACAACTGGAAGATCAGGTACCGTGCGGGAAGAGCGCGCCTCGGTGAAGGAAGAATCACCCCTGTGGGGCCCAGCCTCTGCCTGCCCTGCAGCTCCCGCTATTTATAGACAGCGTAGCTGCGTGTGCATTTTATGGGGGGGGTAAATGGTGTACAGCCCTTGTCTCCTGAGTGTACTTTGCTCGTGCCCTTTCCTGCCAGTCCAACCCATGTGCCTCTATCTCGCACGCTGCTATGAGTTCCAGATGCTGCTTTTTAATGCTCGAAGGGGGGAGCGAGCTTTAATAACGTGCAGCGTTGCAGCCCTGGGAGAGGAGGTGGGCGAGGGGGTGTCAGGGTTCAGCCTCAGGATCAAGTTTATAGCTGTGGAGCTAGCTGCGGCAGAGGCCTGAGCTCCAGCCTCCAGCACACGTACAGGAAGAGCTGACATTGGCGCCCCGTCCCTCCCCTGCCTCTCACATCCTGATGTGATTAAGGAATTCAACTCTTGTTTTTCTGCCCTTGCTTGTTCCTGTAGGCCTTGCTTCACTCCAGGCTCCGTGTGTGTGTTTAAGGGCCCTGCCAACCGCTCTGCAGGTTGACTCTTTTCTTGTGTTTAATCTTGCAGTTTGAAAGGCCAGGGAAACAGTAGAGAAGGGCAGAGGCATTTGGAGCAGGGAGCTGGGTGGCCCAGCTCTGCCCGGGCTTGCTGCAGGCACCCCCTCCCAGAGGTGCAGAGCCGGGTGAGGGGCTCGTCCCGTGCCAACCATAGCACCTCACCTATGCCGGGGCTGGGAGGCCTACAGTGTGTGTCCCCATGTGCCCCAAAACTGCTGACACTGGAAGAGCCCCATAGCAAGAAGGTGTTTGGCACCCTCCTCACCGCTCAGAGCCCTGGCAGATGGCTCCCGCCAAATGGGGGTAGATTTCCGTTTGTGTAGCTGCTCAAAGCAAAACTCCATGCAGCAATAGACATCTCTGTAAGGTCAGATGTGCATCCCCTGTCCTCTTCAGAAGGCCATGCAGAAAGTTTTCAGGCTGACCCTGCTGAAAGTGTATGGTGTCTCGGGATCTTTGGGTTCCACCAGTGTCATGAACAATCCTCCATGCATCCTCCTGAATGGAGAATAGCTTCCCCTTGCCCAGTCCCTGCAGCCGCTGCTTAGCTGTGGGAACCTCTCCATGAGCTCATTGCGTAACCCTGGAGCTTCCTCATTGGGGTCTGAGCACAAGAGAGCTTCCGACTCACCAGCGTGACCACCCTGGAGCCTTGGCAAGCATTTCCCAACCCAAAACACCACAGCAGATCTGCATCTGACGTGCTGGCCTTGCTGAGACCCATGTGCATCTCTATTCCCCTCACAGCATCCCCTCTGCTGTCCCAGGAGAAGGAAGTGAGCTTGAGGGCTCCATCTTCCTCCTTCCCATGGCTGGCAAGTCACAAGGAGAGAAAAGTTGTTGGGTTCTGCGGCCAGGCATGTGTGTGGATCTGAGGGAAATGATTTGAGTATACAGCTGTGGAGTGCTGAGATCGTTTAAATTAAGCCTGCAGTCTCCCTGCCCAAGTCCCTTGGGCACTGCTGGTGCTACTTATGTGCTACTGCAGCCCGAGCTGAGTAGAGAGTGCAGAGGTGCTCTCCTGTCCCTTCCTGGAGCCAGCCTTATGCAAGCAATCCTTCTACTGCAGCCCTCTTTGGGCTCAAAGCAGGCCTTTCTGGTGGTGTCCTCCTGGGAACTCTTTCCAGCCTCATCGCAGCCCTTTGCTTTTTTTGCAGGGAAGGGGAAATTTTTACTGGAAGGGCTTGGGAAGGCCCATGATTGCTGCAGGGGGAAACAAGGGGGTTTGTTGGGCCAAGGGGATCGTCTGGGTCAGCAGAAGAGCTGGGCTCAGCAGCACGTGTTTGCGGCTGGTTGCTGTCAGGCCATTGAGGAACAGGCAGTCCCTGTGCAGGCAGGGACCCCATAGGGAAAGCAGCAAAGCTGGGAGGGATCTGGGTTGTGGTAGATTCCCAGCTGGACACCAGCCACCACCTCCTGCCCGCTTATGTCCTGGAGATTTGGACACGTAGGGACAGACCAGCGCTGAATTCACCTGGTGCAGGAACAGCATGGTCCACTCTGGGGTCTCCAGCTGAGGCAGTGCAGGCAAACTGCGAAGGTGCTGGAGACCTCCCAGTGGGGAGAGCAAAGGGAAAGTCACTGCACGCAGTTTATCTGGAAGGGAGTGAAATGTAACGTGGTCAAGAAGCATCTGTGCAGATAGGAGGTTGGAGAAACAGGGACCCTTAAGTTTAGCAAAGACAAAGTTCCCGACCAGAAGCAGCATGACAAAGGCAGACTAGAAGTAGGATGCAAATGTTAACAGAGGAAGTAATTAACCGTTGAAGTGACTGACCTCAAGACGTAGCAGATTCTCCATCAAGTAGGGTTTTAAAATCAAGATTGAGTGTCTTTTTTTAAAACATCTGTTCCAGCTCAGCTTGAAGTTTTGGGGTGTGTGCAGGAATCTCTGGCCTATTCTGAGATCAAAACAGAGAACTGGAATTGGCTCTTTGGTTTTCTGAGTTCATGGATCCGAGCTTCCTGTCAAGATGATCAGCTTGCATGTCTAACCTCTAATGAGGCAGCGGTATCGCAGAAGCGTTGTAAAACCCTGGGTGCAGATAGGTGAAGAAACACAGTCTTTGCTCCTAGGGATGTGCAGTCTAAACAGACAGGCAAAGCAGAGAAACAGGGAAACACCATGCTCCCCATTTTACAGAACTGAAATTAATTAAAGCGTCAGTGACTTGCCCAAGGCTGTGGAAAGAGTTTTCCACAGCTAGGAAGTTTGGTTTTAGAACAGAGCTCTGAGCAGAGCTGTCCCTCCCCTGCCTTGTCACTGGCCTCCCTAGCCCATTGCCTTCGGTGTCACCTTGTCAGTACTTGGATGTTGACTTTTTGCATGCTTCTTTTGGATGTTTAGAAATAGTCAGCCATAAGCAAGTGGGAATGGACAGCCATGCACAGCAGGGATTAGTCTGCTGGTAGGGGAAGAGCAGCATGAGCAGAGTCCCTACCACCAGCATCCTTTACAGTTACTTCTCTCTTGTTTTTGTCTATGCATTTCCTGGAAGAAGGAAGATGATGTGCTGATTGAGGCATTTGAAGATGATTCTGAGGCTGAAGGCAGTGGTGGAGAGTTTGACATCAAGGAACTCAGAGCCAAGAAGCAAGCACTGGCCAGAAAAGTAGCAGAGCAGCAGCGTCGTCAAGACAAGATTCAGGTAGGATGTGATGTGCAGCTGCAGCAAGCGAGTCCATCAGGCTGTCTGGCTGAGGAACTACTTTACTTTTGTACATGGGCTGATCGTGTCTCATTCTGCTGGTGGTGCTCAGGTGCTTCCTTGCTGTGCTTCAGAAATGATGGCCTCTGGGAATGTCACGTAGCACCTTGAACTTCCCAGGGTAGGTGCCCCGTGCTGCCTCTGTGAAACCTAGCAGCAGAGTTAGCTTTGGCTTCAGTGGACAAGGTCAAATGAATGTCGCTGTAGCACCCCTAAGGTGGTACCCTTACCCTAGGGTAAGACTTGCCCTTCCAGGCCCTGGGCTGAACGTGTCAGGGACTCCCAGGGGCCCTCTTGAAGCTGGGTATCCCTTCTCCATGGAGCTGTCAGCACACCAGGGAGCCCTCACAGGCGAGTGCCTTTGCTGACAACTGTAATGCAGCATGTGCCAGGCAGCGAACTGTCCCTCTGGCTGGGGTGCCTCGCTGTGGCAGGAAGGCTGGGTGAGAAATCAGCTTTCCTATGCATCAGGACACAGGCAGACAGGGGAGAGGGTGGGACATGAACAGCAGAGGTCACAAGGGAGCCAGAGGCAGGAAAAATAGTCTGCAAACTGCTGTTGTAGTCAGGGTGCTGCCTGCGGAGTGTGCTCTACTGTTGGCATCGCTATGGCAGAAAAGAAGGGGATACAGGTGATCCTACCCTGGCCCCAGCCTGCTATTAGGACATATCCCAGTGGGAACTGGTGAAATAGACTGGTCACACTGGGAGCGGATGCTTGGTGGTGCACACTGTTGCTTTAAGAGCAGACTCACATGCATGGCTGTTGGCTGCCTTGCTTGCTCTCAACCCCTCTTCCTCCAGCCTCGCAGCCCAGATGAGGATTTCTCAGCAGAGGAAAATTCTCCCTGGCTCCCCTCCCCCTCACCTCCGCCCTCTCTAATGCCCAGGGCCCTTCACTTCCATAATTCTTCATTTTCCAGCCTTGAACGTAAGCCAGACACATCTGTCTGGCCATATGCGTGAACTCTACAGTGTGTGCCGAGGTGGTTGTAAAACAGGGCTGCTGAAGGCCCTACTGGGAGAGCGCGCACATGTGTACCCTCCGGCTATTGGCGCTGGGCCCAGAACCACTGCGCTTCACTTTTCCAAACCCACCCCAACCTTTCAGATTTCGCCTTTTCTTTCTTCATTTGAATTTGAGAAATTCATATCAAGGCAAAGGTATAAATTGTGCCGGGAGGGAGGGGCCGCCCCCGCAAGCAAGTCCATTATTGTTGGCAGGTACCTGGGTCACATTAATACAATAAGGAAGAAAGCAGCAGTGAACGAGTGAGAGATTGGAGAGATGGGCTGTAAATTAAAGCGGCCTGAAGCCTTCCAGCCTCCCAGGGTTGTTAAGCGGGAGGTGTAAGTAAATTCCCCACTTCCCACTGCCTTGTACAGACACAGCAAACAGGAACTGCACATGTTCAGGGAGGGCAATGTGTGCAGATCCCAGCCCCGGTGACTAGCCCAGCTGCAGCAGGGCCCCCGGGATCGCCGCTGCCCATTCTGCGGGGAGAGTGGGGGCTGCCTGATGTGTCAGGGGCTTTCTCCCTGGCGTGCTCCTCCCTTCCTCCTGCGCTGTGCTGGGGCCGGGGCTCGCAGGCGGATAGAGGTCAAAATGAGGGTGTGGGCAGCTTCAGGGGCTGCACAGCTGAGAGCTGAGGTGCAGTTGGAGCCTGAATGTACGGGGTGGAGGAGAAGTCCTTGGGGCTTCAGTAAAGTCATCCAGTCCATAGCTAGCTGGGAACAGCCTGAAGCAGAACATGTGTGCAGGCCCCGCTCCTCTCCCTGCCCTGGTACTGACCACGCAGCAAGAGCCAGAGAAGCGGAAGGGCTCAGAGGGAAAGGGCTGCTAGGTCCTGGGGTGGCCGCATGGGAGCCAGCTCAGCACTGCGTCTCCTTGAACTTCCCTGTCTTGACCTGTGGGTTTCTGATCTGAAGAGATTTTGTGCTTGGGCACTGTTTCCTGGGACTTGGGGTCATTCTGCCTTCTCTGTTCCATTCCATTTCTCTAGTTCAGTGCTAATCTATGGAGTTCAAATTTCACTTGCTTTCTGAGCTCCCCCTTCATTATGCTGGGAACAAGCCGCAGCACCACGTATTCATCTGTGTCCAGAAGATACGGCTTCTGTCTTATCACAGCTTAGAGCCTCAGCTCTCTCCGCACGGCCTCGCAGTTATGCCTGCGTTGTGATGGGTACTCCGGCCCAGAGAGCCCAGGTGCCTCAGCTGCCTCCCATGGAGACTGTGGTAAAGCTGGCAGTGACCCAGGGTTCAGGATATACCTTCATCTCTTGGTCTTTCATTTTCTTTTTTCTGTGTTTTAATGCTCTCAGCTGTGAGTTTTCCCTGCTCCCTCTGTTGGCAGGGTTAGACATGCCCCAGGGGAGCGTGATGCGGCCTCACCTGGGCCTTGCGGAGTCGTGCTCCCTCTGCCTGCTTGGGACAGGAGTCTCCGACCTCACTGTGTTCCCATTCACATCTCTTTGCTATTGCAAGCCCTGGCCTGGTGTTTGGCTGGCTCCTGCCGCTTCGACTGTCCTGCCATTCCTGCCGCCGAGTCTTCCCGTGATCAGAGACACGTATTGGGTTGGCTTTCCCCAGCTAAATTCATCATCTTCTTCCAAGCGGGTTTCCTTGCACTATCTTCCTTCCTTTGCTCCCTGCCTCTTGCAGCCCAGCTCTTGCCGCTGATGGAAATCATCCACCTGATGCTTGTCTCAGTTCACTGCTGCTCTTCCATCACTTGCCTTTGCTCTGTGTTCAGGGCTGGCACCCCAGCCAGGCCTACAGGGTAGGAATGTAGCTTCTCTTACACCTCCTGGCTGCGGTCCCTGTCCTGTTGGCCTCCGCTGCAAGCAAACGGGTCCTGGTCTTCCTTCTGGTAGGCAGAGACTCCCCAGATGCCCACAGGGGCTGGCATTTCGCAGCCTGAGCTTACCTCGTTTTCCCATGGCAGGGGAAGCCTTGCTTGTCCACCGTGTCACAGCCCCCAGCCACAGTAAATGCTGTGATCACACTTAGAGCTGCCTCAGAGGTTGCTTGTCCTTCATTGCACTGCTTGGGTCACTGCCCTGGCTTCGGTGCACATAGGGCTGTTGCTCAAACTGATGGGGAAGTTCAGGTCTGGGCAGACTAAACGGGGGTGGCAGATGGTTTGTTCCTTTCCCTGCAGTCAGCACTGACTGCAAAGACAGCAGGAGAGCTCAGCTCAATTCCTCTGCAGGAGCTTCAGCCCCAAAGCCACCATGCCAAGGTGGGGCAGATAGGTGGAAGGAATTCAAATCTCAACTGCTTGCTCCCCTGAGCAGCCCCGGTAGCAAGGCAGCAGCCCTTCGCTGCCTGGCCACACGTTCAGGGCTTGCTGCTCTCCCTGGCGGGGCTGCACTGTCTCCTCTGCTGTGTGCACTGCTGGCAGCCTGTCTCTGCCCCGTCACGTACCCAGAGCCGCATTCCACCCCCTGCCGCAGGCAGCAGCGCTGTGTCCGGGTGAGCCGAAAGGCCAAGCACGGGCCCAGGTGCTGCCCAAACGTTTGGAGGGGCAAGAAGCAGGTGGACAAGGCTGGTGCAGGACTGTGTCCTCCGCCAGCGCCTGGTGCTGCCCTTGCTCGTGGCTCCTCCGCCGCTTGGCCAGGCCCTTGGTCCATGCTGTTCAGAGTCCCCTGTCCTTTGTGCCGCTGCTGTGCACTGGGAGCGGTCGAGTTTCCTGAGCGGTTGAAAACATCCCACCTGAAACATAACAGGCTCTTCCTCTGGATGCTGCTATTGTTTTGCTCAGCATTACAGAAGCAGCTTAACCGGGCGGCCAATGATGACATGTCTTCCCAAAATAGCCGCGCTCCTGTCCCTTCTGAGCCCACGGAACGGCCGCCCCCTTAAGATGCAGCCGCTCCTTTGTGGCGGGAGTGTGAGTAACTGGCTAAATATAGCCGTATCCCATTCACGCTCTCCGCTGCGCGGAGGAACAATGCCGCGGGCGCACACGCGCTGACACGCACCTGCCTGGGAGCGGGTGCCTGCCGGCTGCGGAAGACGCACACCCACCCACCACGGCTCCGCCACGGCGGCGGCCCCGGCTTGCTACCAGGCACGGGGCACGTTTACTCCTGAGGAAGACGCTGCAGACAAACCTTGGAAGGAGGAAACCCTCGCGCAGAGACTAGAAAGGCATTGTTCTCGGCCCTGGAAAATCCGCCTCCGATCCCCGCCGAGCACGCGGAGCTGGGACGGGCAGCAGCGCCGGGTTTCCCCGCTGCTGGAGAGCGGATCGGTGGCCCGGAGCTGCTCAGGGCAGAAGAGGCGGTGGCAGGTGGTGGCAGCCCCACGGGTCCTCACCAGGCAGCCCGACCCCGTAAGACCTGTCCCGAAGGTGAACCCCGCGGCAGGGTTCGGCTCGAGGCCTCTCGCCAGCCCGGCACCGCGGGGAGAGATCCATGCACTTGGCCTCTGGAGCTGAATTGCAGCCCATGGCTGTCCTGCTAGTACCGGCGCTGCTCGTGGCAGCGACCCTCAGGTCTCCGCCGTGGCAGTCTGCAGAAAGCAGTGCCTTGGGGCCTGCCTCTGGATAGGACCAGTCCCCTTCCCAAACTGGAAGTCCTTGGCCGGGCAGCAGCTTCCGGGGAATCCCCCAGGTGATTCCAGCTGATGGATGAGCTGGGAATTTGGGACTGTGCGCGCAGGAGTGTCTGATCTCAGTGCTGCCACCAGCTGGGGCAGCGGAGGGAGCCGCCTCCGGCTCCCGCCGAGCTCCTGGGAGAAGCCCCCGGCGCCCGGCACGCGGGCAGGGGCCGGGGGCTGCCGGCGGGAGCGGCTTTCGCCGCCGCCGCTCGCAGGTGCCTCAGGCCGGCAGAAGGGGAGCCGGCCGGCCCCGGGGGCGGCGGGAGCTGCCTGCCGTAGAGGTCCGCTGGCACGTGCCGGCTCTGCTGGGTCGCTCCGACGTGGAGCTGCAGAGCAGCTCTGGCCCCCCGCGGGGCTCGAATCAGGCCGCCTTGCGGGGCCTGAACCCTGAGGCGAGGCCCTGCAGCCGCGATTTTACCCGCAGCGCTTTCCTCTAAACCCCACCTGCGCGCAGGCCGCCGTCGCCGTCCCAGCACCGGGGGAAACTGAGGCACGGCAGGGCGGGTGTTGGGGGGGGGGGCTGCTGCCGGCGGGTCCCTCGCCGGAGTCGCGTCGCGGCCCCGGCGGCAGGCAGGCCGAGCCGCGGCGCCCCGCGCGCCGGCCGAAGGGTTAACGCGGCGCCCGCCTCGCGCTCCTGCACATGGGCTCCCTTTCGTCCCTGGCGCGGGGCCAGCGCGAGTCCCTATGAATCACAGGCCACTCCCCTCCCCCCCAGCCCCTTGGCCAGAGGCTTCTGCAGCCTTTTACTCACACAAACAAAAATAAATCTCGCTGCCGGCCTCTGAACTCTGCAAAGGCGAGTTTCCCTCTGGCTCCCCGAGCGGCCCGGAGCTCTGCGAGGGGACTTGGCACGCTCCCCGCCGACCTCGCTCTTTCACTCCCGGCGCATCCTGTGTCCTTCTCTCACCGGGCGGCCCGGGGAGCGGAATGGGACGTGACGACCGGCACAGGCGTCGCTCGCAGCTGCCAGGAATCGGCCGGGTACGGCCCGCCAACGCCGCCAGGGCGAGTGCCACGCACGGGGGAACCGCCCCGGGGTCGCGCCCGGAGCGCGGCCCCCGCCGGCACCTGCGGCTCCCCGCGGCCCGGGCCCGCGCCGGTACGTGATCTTCCCGCTCGCGAGGCTGCCGGCGCGGGCTGGCGGGAGCCCAGGCGTCAAGGAGCCGTAGACGGGGGGCTCCTTGCTCGCGCAGGACCGTCTTCGCCCATCGGTGGCTGCTCTCCGCCGGGACCTGTCATTTTGCTCACCCTTCCTGCAAGCTGAGGGCGGATCAGCTCGGCGGGGGACGACGTGCTGCCTCGCTTCGGCTCTCCGCGTTGGCCCGTGGGGCCCGTCTCCGCGGCAGGTCGAGGTTAGCAGGGCCCCAGGAGCGTCTCACCCCTGCACCCACGGAGGTGAAACCCTGCCTGAAGCCGGCCTTACTGCACGCGGGCGCTGCGAGGAGGCAGGGCAGCTCCGTGCCTCCAAACTCTCTGCTGGCCGCCGGGACGAGCAGAGACCTCCCTGGCCTTCGAATCACCGTGAGCCCAGGCTGGAAGGCGGCCGAGCACGCGTGCAGGAGCAGAGACGCTGTGCCAGCTTGGCCAGCCCTGTGCCCGGGGGAATGGGCTTGCCCGCGACGGTAGAGCGGTGCCCATGAGCCTGGCTGGCACCGCGTGGCTCAGGCCGGCCCGTCGCCGCTCCGCGGCGAGCTCGGCTCCGGCGCGGAGCGGACGGGGCGCAGTGTGCTTTCCCCGCCGCACATCTGCCCGTCTGGTCTGTGGGAGCTGCGTCCCCAGGACCGGCACTGCCAGGAAGAGGGTGCGAGGCACGTGGTGAAGGCTGTGATTGCTGACTTGTCTGGAGACACTTGCGGGAGGTGGCACGATCAGGATGTCTTGATTTAAAGCCAGATGACTACACTTGGATTAAAAACCACTTATTTCCATGGCCGCTGCTGGCCGATGCAGCTCGTCGTTCCAGGGCGCCTTTGAGGCTTTGGCATGGTGGCAGGAGGGTTTGGACCTTTACCAGGGGGAGGGCGAACTTCCCCTAGCGCTGGGCAGAGCGGGGTTGGCAGAGAGGGCTGAGCTGCGCTTCCTCCCGGTCCCTGGGGTGCTTCTTGTGGGCATGAGCCCAGTGCCGCAGGGTTTGCATGGTGGACATGCTCCATGGCAGTGGAGGAGCACAGCTCACTCCACAGCGCTGCTGTGCTCCGTGGGTGACCAGTTCCTATTAGAGGCAACAAACATCAGCAGGTCCAGGGAAGCTATTTTTAAGTAGAGGAAGCACTATAATAGCATCCTGAGTTTTTTAAGCCTCTGACTTACTAAAGAGCCCAAGTCCTTCGATAGCGGCCAAAGTAGTGTGCGCGCTCCTGGGTCTCTTTTTGGCAACAAGCGTTCTCCGAAGGTCCGGGTACAGCCCTGGAGTTGCTAGTAAAGCCCAGCAGACCCCCCCCCCCACAATGTGTATGAGGCCCTCTGGCCTGGTGTGGGTGTGCAGGGCTCAGTCAAGGACAGTGCTTTGGGTTTCCAGGCCTGGAATCCACCTGGCTTCCCAGCTGGATGGAGTCGGAAAAGGCACAGCATGTGCAAGACCTGGTGCAGCAGCAAGCGAGATACTTGCAGTCGAGCATCCCTTCCTTGTAGACCTCTCTTCCTGCTGCCTGCTCAGGGGTCTGTGTTAAGATGCTTTTGGCATGCCTCTTGTGTCCCAAACTGCTTCATTTTCACCGAGGAGTTGTCACCTTGAGGTATTACCCTCTAGAGTCCCAGAATCTCCCTCCTCCTTCCCCCTCTTTCTCCCGTTTTGTGTTAGGATAGGGCTGGTGGCACTCGTGCGGATCAGTCCTGGCAACCACTAGTCCCACAAATAGGACAATTCCTAAAAACACCTCCAGTTGCAAGGCTGGTGCCAGGCAGTTTTCCCTGGGGCCTGGGCAGGGCTGCGTTTGCCTGGGAGAACACACCTTGGAGGTCATCGCCATACTGCTCAAGCAGCATGCTGGCCTGCAGCAGTAGGTGCTCAGGGTGTGCAGGTGGGTCGGGCACAGACTCCTGCTGGCCCCTGGGCACCATGTCCTCACTATGGGAAACATGCACAGCAGCCAGGCTTGTCTTCTGCTCTCGGGGGTCACAGTTCATAGGACTGATGTCCTGCTTGCTCACTCTCTGTCCTTCTCCTTCAGGCCGTGCTGAAAGATCAGAGTCAGGTGAGGCAGATGGAGCTGGAGATCAGACCCGTATTCCTGGTCCCAGACACCAATGGCTTCATCGACCATCTCAGCAGCTTGGCAATGCTGTTGGAGTGCAGGAAGTTCATCCTGGTGGTGCCGCTGATCGGTGAGTAGGGCCAGCGTGAGGCGCGGGTTGCCGTCTGCCCCCCGCCGGCACAGGCTGTCCTGCCGTGCTGGGGCCTTCTATCCCTGGCCCCGCGAGCCCCCAGCACTTGTGTGGTCTGGGGCTGGACAGCTCATGCCGCAGCTGGTTGGCAGCAGAGGTGGGGTGGCGTCTGCCGGGACAGGACGGCGGATGAGCTGCGCCTGGGCATGAGCCACTTGCTTTTGCTGTGCATTTTTCCAGCAGTGGCAGCATTCCTTCGACCCGTGTCGCACTTCTCCCTTCCTGCCAGCTTTCTGCCCATGGCACGAAACGGGCTCCTCTCCTTGTTCTGCATTTAGGGGTGCCAGGGGCTGTGAGAGGCAGGCGGGTGTTAAATGGGATTTGGAGGGAATTTTGGAGGGAGCAAGGAGAAGGAATTGTTAAACAATCAAAGCAGATAGCTTATCCCAGCTGAGCTGGGGCTTAGGCAGCCGGAGCAAATGGCCGGCCTGTGTCCCAGCGTCTCCAAGCTGCTCAAGCCCAGCCCTTCTTTTTATCCTTATAAAGCTCGCAGTAAAACAGCAAGCTGGTTCCCGTTATTGGTAAACACTCACCCTGGCAGATAACGGCTGTGCTGCTGGGTGGTCTCCCAGGGTGGCGGGAGGATTTGGTTAGATGCCTTTGCTCTGATTGTTTGATCGCTCTCTGGGCTCGAGGTAACGTTCCTCTGGCCGGTGTCACTCGGGGGCCGGGTGAGCCCCGGTGCCAGCCTGCCCTACTGAGGATCCCGGAGGGCAGAAGGAGAGGCAAAGGCAGGAGCACAGCCAAGCGCTGCAAAGCCCATGCGCTGCCGCCATCCCAGCTGCAGCTCTGGGAGGCCGGGGACCAGCTCTGCCCCGTGGGCATCTCCAGCATCCAGGCAGCGAGGTGTACACTCATGCTGATCTCCTGGCCTGCGGCACACAGGGGTGCCTGCCCTCCAAGCCGTTGTGGGGCTTCCTTCGCGACTGCCAGCATTCAGCAGAAAGCTATGCCTGCCCCAGAGCAAACATCAAACATCCCCCGCAGGGGAGCAGGCTGGCTCGGGAGGGATCGCTGGGCTTGGGGCCGGGCTCCGTCGGTGGGGGAGTGGGGCTGGTTGCCTGTCCAGCTCAGCATGGGAACCATCGAGTGCTCCATGACTTGGCACCACAGTGCCCAGACTGTGCGAGAGCAAAGGGAAGGAAGTCCTGAACCCAGCAGAGCTCACCGAGCCCGGAGGGGCTGCGGGGAGCGTGTTGACACCTGCGAGTGCTGGCATCTTCCCTGGAGCTGTAACGCTGCCTCCCTGGTGCTCTCGCATGGCTTGTGTGAGGCTTGCTAATCCGAGCCCCAGCAGGGAACACTTGCTGCAAGAGAGCTGAAAACCCTGTTACTGTCCCTGAACCTGCAAAATGAGTCGTGCTTGGGCTCAGGCCGGTTGTGCAGGAGGAGCTGCAGCGGTGGCACTGAGAGCTGCGGTCTTCTCCTGGCCTGACACTTTCCTGCACAGCCCCCATCCCCTGCACTGGGGGACGGTGTGCCTCACCTCCCGCAGCCTGCCAGGAGCCTCCCCTGCTTCTGCCCTGAAGCTAAAGACTTGCTAAAGTCCAAGCAGGCTGTTAGCTGAATTCTTGCCCCAGAGAGGCCATCGAAATTGAGAACTGAATGTTGGTAGGAGGAAGTTGCCTGCTGGCATTAGCCAGGGGCTGGTGACCACTGGAGGCGGAGGCCTCGGTGCCGTGCCCCATCGCTGGATGCTGGAGTGCCAGCACGGGGCACTCGTCGTGCTCTTGCTGGGGATGCAGCAAGGGGTTAAGCATGAAGCTTCGCATTCGGTTTGTTTCTCTTGCTCTTTAACCTGCTCCGTGCTCCTTGAGGCTGACCCCGCCATGGAGAAGCCAGGCCTGGTGCAGAAGCACAAACAAGCCTCCCCTTTGAAGCCTGTTTAGCTTGGAAGCAGGAAGGCGGATTTCGGGAGGGAATACCAGCTTTTCCTGTTTGATGTTCCGTTCTTGCACGGCTCCCCCCACCCCTAACCCAGCCGTGCATTGTGTGGAAATGGCAGCATCAGGTCGCTAAAAGCAGTAGCAAGAAGAGTTGTCTGAGAGTGAAGAGCAAAGCAGCTCCATGCAGCTTTAATTTGAATACCCAGACAGTGAGTGCCAGTCTCACCATGGAACAGAGCGATCACGCAGGCTCCCCGGGCAGTGATTCACAGCACTGGGGAGAGGCCTCAGACCCCGAGCTCTTTCCCCGAACCCCCAAGGAATGCATAGTTCCCACTTGAACTCAGGACTTGGCTCCAAGCTCGGAAACAATCTTCAGAAATGAAGCCATGGCTAAAACACACACTGTGCACACAGAGGCTCCCTCGCACACACGTGCACACCAGCTCTCGCGCGCCCGGCCTCGCGCACACGCATCCCTGTGCACAAACGCAGGCGAGGATGCATGCGTGCACATCTGGGGATACGACTGTGTGTGCGCAGCTGCGCAGCTACCTGCCTCGGCAGCATCTTGCTCGCACACGGGCGCTCGCCGTGCAGCAGAGCAGCTCTTGCAGCAGATCCAGTGTGGTAAGCTGGGTTCCTCCTGGAGCTCTGTTGGTGTCTCTCGGCCTCTGCACAGCTTGGTGGGGCAGAAAGGCTGGTGTCCTCACTGCTTGGCAGCCGTACAGGAGGTGCAAAGATTTGACCGTCTCCAGTTAAGCTGAAAGGGCTGGGAATCTGCCTGATCTCAGGTTCAAGTTTGTCTTGAGCAGCATGTGTCAGGACAGATGTGCAAGCCCTGTAGCAGCCCCAGATGGGTGAGGTGTTGAAGATTGTCTCCCCTGCAGAGAGCCTGGGACAGCAGCTTCAGGTGTGAAAATAGGGCTAGGCCTTGCGCGGGAAGCAAAGCAAAAGTGAGAACTGCCTCCTCCCAAGTATGACCTTACTCACATGTGCAGCCCTGTTACAGGAAGGCAGCAGCTTTCTACACTGAGAGTAAGTCCAGTGAGTCAAGAGGAGGAAGCAGAGCCAGGCAGCCCAGCGCAGGCAGGGAGGTGCAGCGCTGGCAGCCGTTGCTCTGGTCAGACACCCAGGGGAGCGGGGCGGCAGGAGGCCGTGGTTTTCCTCTACCTTCAGTCACTCGTGGAGGTACCACTGGTCATGATGCCCAAGGAGCCAGGGGGGAGCGTGGGGCGGAGACGTGCTCGGCAGAGCGAGGTGCCTGTAGCGAGAGTGCCTGCACGCCGCGGAGAGAGGCGTGCGGTGCTCGGCAGGGCCGAGCCAGGTGACACGCAGAGGTGGAAAGGCAGCAAAGCTTTTCCAGACCAGCAGCCAAGTCCGGGAGCACAGGGACACTGCGGCAGCTGAACCCAGATTTCCTGAGCCAGCTCCCAGTGCCCCGGCCCCAAGGCCTTGGCAACTTGTGCACTTCAGCAGCAGGTCATGAGAGCACCTTGTCGCGTAGTAACTGTACCTCCTCTTCCTGTTTGAAGTGATAAACGAGCTGGATGGCCTGGCCAAGGGCCCAGAGATGGAGCACCGGGCCGCAGGCTATGCCCGCCAAGTGCAGGAGCGAGCCAGGAAGTCCATCGAGTTCCTGGAGGAGCGATTCGAGAGCCGTGACAACTGCCTGAGGGCTCTGACCAGCCGAGGCAACGAGCTGGAGTCCATCTCCTTCCGCAGCGAGGACACCACGGGTCAGCAGGTAAGGGGGGGCCTGGCCGCGGCAGGGGAGGGAGCAGGGTGGGGAACGTGGAGGCAGAGCTGCCAGTGTGTGCTCTGGGCCTGGGGGTCTTCTACACTGCCTCCCAGAGGGTAGCCAGGGCCCCCATCCCTGGGGTCTGCATGCCCTGAACGGAGAGTAGCTCTGCCCTTTTACAGGCAGCTGAGCAGACTCTGCTGCGCATGTTAATGGCTTGGAAGAGCCCTGCTCTCTGCTTCATTGTGATTTTAGAGAGCAATGTAGAAATTAAGGGGGTGTCGGGGGGGGGGACACAGATTTGCACACAGATTTTTCCCTTACAGGCCTAATTTTGCCCTTTTCTTCTAGGGAAACAACGATGACCTGATTCTGTCCTGCTGTCTCCACTACTGCAATGACAAGGCCAAGGATTTCATGCCCTCTAACAAAGGTATAACATCCTCACGTCCCCTTTATCCCTGCGCTGTTGCATCCCACAGACAGCTTGTTTTCTCTTTCATGGCCCTTTGAGCCAATCCCGCCTGCATTTTGCCTCTTTCAACACCAAGGTGTCACCTCCTGCCTCCCATCAGCCCCAGGCTGTTGCCCTTGTGTTACATTTACAAATGCGCACCTCACTGCGCTTCCTGTGATGCTCCAGCCTGTGAGAAGCCCCCTATAAATGTCTGTAGAGCCATTTCTTCCTCTCAAATCCTTCCTTAAAATGCTCTTTTGCTACAGCCGAACCTAATGGGTGGCTAGGGTGCTGAGGCCTCTGCTTGGTTTTGTCAGCCGGGCTGTTAGGCTGCATGCATGTCCACCGCCCCCTCTTTTGCTGGAGTGGAGAGTGGGGCAGGGCCTCTCTGCCCTGCACGCTGCTCTTCTGAGCGCAGCAGGATGCGGCAACCGTGGACTAAGGCCTACAGAAAGGTGATGGTGATGGCAGAGGTTACTGAGGGCCTCGCCTCCTCTGCGAGTGCGACTGGCGGATACAACCCCAATGCCTGCTTGTGCAGAGCCCATGTCCTGCCGCCGTGGCCGTGCGTTGCTGGTGCCAGGCCCGGAGGAGCAGGGGGAGGTTGCGTGTGGGATGCGGCCCGGGGCTGGCTGCAGGCGGTAGGAAGGGGCCAGTTCCCCACGAGCCATGGTGCCTCCCGGCTGGTGCCTTTTGCCTCCTGATGTCCCGTTGGCATCTGGCAGGGCGTGCGGCATGCTAGGACCAGACAACCGCAGAGCCGTTGCCAGGGCGGTGAGGATGGGAATTATATCAGCAGCTGCCCAAGAAATCAACCCACATTTGTCAGTGCGAATTCTTAGCAGCTTAACTTGTCAGATTCACAGAGAAACCGTCACCAAATGTTTATGTGTAAATGATGCTGAATTTTGAAATCATGTGGATTATGGCGAATGGGGCCTGACAAGCTGACAGCCTCTGGTTTGTAACAAGGAGGCGCGTCACCAGCTCCGAGCAGAGGATGTTTATTGTTACACATTTCTTAAAGTGTCCGCACAAAACTTCCCAATCCTGCTTTCAGCAGCCCTCAGCCCCAGGACTGCCCTCGTGCGCGGCCACCCCAACACCCTGCTCCCCGCGGACGGGCCGCGCACCCCTTCCTCCTGGCCCAGGCAGCCCGGAGCGCTCTGCCCTCCATCCTCAGCTCCGACGCCACGATCCTAGCCCGTGTTCCTCGTGAACCTCCCCTTCCCCTCAGCCTGCTGCTCCCAGCGCAGCCAATCTGGGCCCATGTTGGGCTCCCATAAACTCTGTTTTTTCCATTCCAGTCCTGGCTCGGAGGCACTGTGTTTCCTGTGCTCATAGGAACAGTACTCTGGTCACAGGACCCAGCTGCTTACACATACCCCATATGCTTCCCCTGCTTCACACACACGTAAGCGTAGCTCCCACATCCCCGGCCCGGCATGTTGCGTGCGGGGCAGCTCATCCATCTGGGGGCAAGATCCCTTCAGTTATTTCTCAGGCTTCAGCTCTTTCTGTCTGTCTGAGCATAAGCCAGAAATGCCTCAGTGTTAGTGGCTACTCCAAAAGCTTCTCAAAATAAGGGCTAGTTTTAGATCTTATAATGAGATCACCAGAATAATAGCACCAGCTTCCTGCTGGAGCCAGGGTCGCAGGCCGTCTTCCTGGCCTGGGTCAGGCAAAGGTACCTCCTGTTCCCTGGCTGCCGCTTCACACACCACCCCAGCACGGGCAGTGGGTAGTGCTGAGACCTGGCTCTGCTTCTCGGCCTTCTCAGCTCTGGGAAGGTGCAAGGGGCAGGCTGCAGGCGGGGATAGTGAATCAGATCTTCAAGGGGCTGGGAGAAGTCCTTTGAGGTGAAGGGTCTTCTCTGAGCCAGGGTGGGAAGCCTTGGCAGGCAGCAGGGCTGACCCTTGGAGCTAGGAGCACTGCCTGGGTGCTGGGAGACTGTGCTCTCAGAGGAGGGTGCTGTGCCTGGCCCGCACGGAGCATGGCATGGGGACAGCGTGGGGTGAGAGAGGTGGCGGTACAGGGGCTGGGTGCGGAGCAGGTCCAGGCTCCACTCTGGTCTCTCTCTCGTTCCAGATGATCCGATCCGGTTGCTCAGAGAAGTGGTTTTGCTCACAGACGACCGGAACCTGCGAGTCAAAGCGCTGACCCGCAACGTGCCCGTGCGGGACATCCCCACCTTCCTCAAATGGGCCCAGGAGGGCTGAGGGGGCCGAGCAGGGAGGAGAGCCCCTCAGTGAGTAACGCAGCGTGTTGCGGTGGGAGAACGGCTTCGGAGGCAGCCCTCGCCACGCGTCGCCACCGCCTTCCAGCCCACAATGAACAATAAACGCCACGTCTTCAACCCACCCCAGAATGGCCGTGCTGCGGAGGGCCCCCCCGGGGGCAGGCAAGCTGGGAAGGTCATTGCTGTGGATGGTTCATGCGGAGGCTGGGACATTGAGGGTCCCGCCATCCTTCGGGCGGTGCTGGAGCAGAGCAGGAGAGAGCCCTGCTGTCTAGGGAAGCTTTGGGTGAGCCCACGCCAGATCGCCAGCCTTTTGCTTGGTTTGCTTGGTTGCAGAGAGCACAAGTCAGCGTCTCTTTGGGTTTGCAGTCTGTTAGGGCAGAGACCGGGGATGTGACAGTGCAGACTTTGGGATTACTTATTCTAGCTCAGCCCTGAGAGCGAAGCCCTGCTGGCACAGCCCTGGGGCCCCCAGGAGGACTGGCTGTGCCCCTCGGAGATGCTGCGGACTTCAAGGTCAGGCTCCCTCCTGCCCGGCTGCATGCTCTGCTCTCTCCAGTCATCCCTCCTCCCCCAGCCTGTTTGTCTCAGCTGTCTCAGGCAGCACCCAGTCTCCTCTCCCCTTCCCCACCCCACTCCCATCCCACCAGAGCAGGGCTGCAACTGGCCACCGACCTGGCGCCTCACATCCCACCGAGGGAATTGTTGCCTTCTGCTTGCAGGGGCTGTTTTCCTCTCTCTGGTGCAGGGTTTACTTGTTGAGTTTCAGTTCCGGCTTCGGTAGGTGTTAGTGTTCAGGTGTGTGCACTGCCTGCAGTGGAAGGGAGGCTTTGAACACCTCCAGTACCCCAGATGCTTTCACCCTTCTGTTCTGCCCCGCTGCCCACCCAGACGTTAGCTGCCCCTCCCTCTACTTTCCCAAACCCTTGGTCCCACTCTGCTGCCTTTGGGCACATTTTCAGCCAAGACTTTGGCATGAGGCTAACAAGATCCATGGAGGCCCTGAGGGTGCCAGGACAGGCAGTCTCGCAGGTCCCAAGTGCTTGCACATCTCCGCAGGCTCCTCTCGTGTGGAGTTTGGCTTGTGCCCGTGGAGCTGGGGCCTGGCTGGAGAGAAACCAGGCACCGCTGTGGCTGCCTGCCCAGCTGCCCCTCGCCGGGGAGGGAGCCTTGAGCAGACACTGCTGCCACATCACTGGTCGTGCAGGGTTACCCGGCACCAGGAGCAGTGCAGGGGGCTGAGCACCCCTCCCCCCCGCCAAATTGCCACATTGCCTCTACCACCAAGCTTTTGCCAACGTCCCCCCCCAAAAAAAAAAAAAAAAAAAAAAAACAGATCTCCACTACACCCCAGCAACAGGAGCTAAGAGGGAGCATTAGCCAGTGACTGAGAGCCTCTGGTGCTCCGGTAAGTACCAGTCCCAGAGGCAGGGAGTGGAGTTGCCCTTTCTGGGTGCCTTGCAGCACCCTGAGGTTGTCCACTGGGGAGCAGCAGCAATGGGAGAGAAGTGAGAAGCGGCAAAAAAAAGCAGCAGGGCTGAACCAGCATTTTCCTTTCCTGAGTCAGTGGCTTGGGGCTGGGGCCTACACTAGAGCAAGTTCGAGCAGGAAGCCCAATGTTAGCCCTGCCTAAGCCTTCGCTGGCCACCTGGCCTCACGGTGCGAGCCAAAGCGGGGGTGTCAGAGCCCGCGATGCTTCGCAGGGCCGCTTGGCGCCTGCTTTGATGGCCAACAGGCCGGTGCTTCACGGACGGCAGCCCTTCCCCAAGTGCTGGCCGCAGCAGTGGTGTCTGCACAGCACCGCGTGGAAGATGAGCAATGGTTTGTGCTTGTTCACCGGGACCATACGGATGCCATGGCTGCAGGGGCTGCTGCCAGCAAAGCGGGTCTGTGCTCAGGAGCAGAGCCTGTTCACCAGAGACTTTGGGAGCCCTGAGCCGCACAGAGCCAACAGCGTGGGCCGAGCACGTCCTGGGGCCTGTGGGAAGCAGCAAATGCAAGCAGCCAGGCCCTGGGTTTTGTGCATGCGGCTGGAGACTCTGCCGCAGAGTCTGGGCTAGCCCACACCTGTGTACAGCGCTGTGCTGAGTTCAAGCAACATGCAGACTTTCCTTTTTCCTCAAAGCTGATTGCGTTTGAAATGTTTATTTTCTAACGAAGCTGCCCCAGGCCGCGCGGCAAACGGGCGGCCGCTTCGCGAGGCCGGGCCGCTTGCTGGGGTTCGCTCAGCTCAGAGGGCCGCGCGGACTGGGAGCCCTGGCGCCGCGCTGCAGGCTCTGCGGCTGGGGCGTCGCGCCGGGCCGGAGCGGAGCGAAGCGGCGGGGCCTGCCGCGCGCGCCCGCGCAGCGGAGCGGGGAGCCGCGGAGCCCGGCCGCCGGCAGCCCCCTCCGGGGAGAGCTGCGGGGCAGCGGCCTGGTGCCGTCCCCAGGGAGCCTTTTTCCTGGGGAGCTGGCCGCATTCGGGCTATTCTGTTACAATGGTTTTAATAATTTTTAGTATTAAACACTTGTCTGTGCTGCCGTGTTGCTTCATTTGCTGCTGGAGGGCGAGCTGGGGCGCAGGGGAGGCTGCGGGGTGCCGGCAGCGGGGACGCGGCCGCGCGCGCAGGGGAGACGGCGGTGGCGTGTCCTGCCGTGCGTGGGCAGAGCCTCCCCGCAGCCGCCGCTGTCCCCTCGAGCCTCCGGGCAAACCAGGCTTGGCCTGAGGCGAAGCCCCTCGACTTCCCTCCCCGCACCGCCGCCGAGGGCCCGCTGCCCCGCGCCGGCCGCTCCCGAGCCCGGCCGTGCCGCTGGCCGCACCAGCCCCACGCAGCGCCGAGCCTGCAAGCGCCATCCTCATCCTCACCGTCCCCGGCGGGGCTGCCCCGCGCCCCAGAGAAGGACGCGAGGCCGCGTGTGTTAATGTCACTTTATTGCTCGTTCGGTTTCGACTATAGAAAAAAAGGGCGAGGAGCCCGTGTACAAATCGGACGTGATACAGACTGGGCCGGGCGGCCCCGCTGGGCACTTCCAGCTGTGCTTTGGGTGCAGCCGCTGCCGGCGCTGCGTCCTCCCCGGACGAGCGGGGCCAGGGGCGGGGGGGGGGCCCACGGCAGCTCGGCCCGGGAGCTGCCGGCCCCGGGGCCACCCGGCGGGGCCCCGGCGCGGGCGGCCCCTGGCCATTCCCGGCTAGGAGCGTGGCCCCGCGGGGTGGCCCCGGGGCAGGAGCAGCCGGCTCGGGGTAAGGCACAGTGGCCGCAAGGCCGGGGACAGTCGCTGCCCCGGGGCCTCGTGTGCAAAGGAGAGGACGCAGGGGGGGTTGGGGGGGGGAAGCTTCACATTAGCCCCGGGCAGAAGGCGCAGGCCGGGATGGGCCGGGATGCAGGGAGGGGGCTTTGCCCACCCGGAGCAGAAGGCACAAGAGGGGAGGCCGGGGCGGCGGTGGAGGGCTTGGGGGGGGGGGGGGGGCTCCGGGTGCCGGCAGCCCGGCCGGGGCGGGGAGGGGGCCACCCCGCACCTCTCCCCCGGCGGCTCCGGGCCGCCCCTTCCCGCGGCCCTGGCGGCGCTCAGGCCCGCGCCGGCGTAGCTGACAAACCAGACCGCTTTGTCTTTGTCGGAAACTCCCGGCCCGCGGCCCCCCCCGGCAGCCCGGCCCGCTCTGGGCACGGGGATCTTTGGCGAAAGAGGCGAGGGGCAGCCGGAGCTGCTCCGCGCCCCCGCGCCGAGGCCGCCGCCGCCGCGGGGCCCCGGGGCATCCCTGATTTCGAGGCGCCTGCTGGGGCAGGTCCCAGGGGCTCAGTCTGTGACGGGCCCTGCGCCGGCGGCGGGGACGCGGCCGAGGGGCCCCCGCGGGAGGCCGGTGCCGGCGCTGCGCGGGCGCCGGGGCTCAGGCCGGCAGGGCAGCGCCGAGCGGGGAGCAGCGCGGCGCTCCCTCTCCCCCCCGCCCCAGCCCCGGGGCGCCCCACCCGGCCCCCCGCTGCCCCCTCGGACCCTGCCCGCGCCTCCGTCAGTCCCGTGCGCCAGCCTGGCCCGCGGGAACCGCTCGCCGCAGCATTCCCGGCGCCTCGCCGCCCTCGGCCGACTACTCACAGGCCCGCGGCGCCGGAGGCGGCCGAGTCCACGTCCCGTCGCGGCAGGCGCCCCGGGCCGAGCCGAGCCGAGCCGAGCCGAGCCCCGGCGGCGGCAGGCAGGCAGGCAGCCGGGCGGGTGGCCGCCGCGGGCCTCCCCGCCGGCCGCGAGACGGCCCTGAGGTAAGGAGCGGGCTCATGTCCTCCAAAGCCTCGGGGCCGAGCCCGGGCCCGGCATCACAGCTTGCGTCTTCGCCCGCCGCCGCAGTCCCGGGAGCCGCCGCGGGGCCGAGCCCGCAGGCCAGTCCCTGAATTATCAGCTTCTTCCAGGCGAGCCCGGCGCTCCCCGGGGCTCCCGGCAGCACCCGCCGCTCCGGGGACCCTCCGCCACCGGCGAGTTCTCCGGGGCCGGCTCCGAGCCGGGGGGGGGCGGCGGCCGGGCGCCTCCCGCCGCGGCCCCCGGATCCCCGCGGCGCGGCCGGAGCGCGGCCCCGGCGGGCGCTAGGGCGGCGAGTAGCGCTCAATGGTCCGGGCGGCCTCGGCGTGCAGGTGCGGGGCCTGCGCCAGCACCTCGGCCGCCTTGTCCTGGCTCAGCCCCAGGTGCTCGGCCGTGAACTTGGCCAGCGGGTAGAGGCTCTCCATGGCCTTGGGGTCGCTGAGGAAGTGCGAGGTGTGGGAGAGCAGCTCGGCCGCCTTCTCCTGCTTGAGCCCCAGCTGGTCGGCGGTGAGGCGGGCCATGGCGTAGACGCTGTCGGGGAAGTCCAGCTTGGCCTTGCCGTCGGGGCCGGCGGCGTGCATCTTCATGTGGCTGATGAGGTTGCGCTGCTGGGCGAACTTGCCGCCGCACACCTGGCACTCGTAGGGCTTCTCGCCCGAGTGGATGCGCATGTGCTCGGTGAGGCGGTACTGGCGCGTGAAGCGCATGCCGCAGGCGTCGCAGGCGAAGGGCTTGAGGCCCAGGTGGCTGCGCATGTGGCGCGTCATGGTGCCGCGCTGCGTGAACTTCTTGCCGCAGATGGTGCAAGGGTAGGGCCGCGTGAGCCAGTGCGTCTTCTCGTGCTGCCGCAGCGTCGCCGGGTCCTTGTAGGACTTGTCGCAGGACGAGCAGCGGTAGGGCCGCAGGATGTCGCCCAGCCCCGGGCCGCCCTTGTCCAGGAAGGGCACGGCCTGCTCCGCGGCCGCCTTGTGATACAGCTCCTCTTCGTTGTGGGCCTCCACGTGGGCGTTGAGCTGCTCGGAGCTGGGGAAGCCCTTGCCGCAGGGGATGCACACGTAGAGGTTGTCGCCCAGGCTCTCGGGCTCGTAGCCCAGGTGGTTGCAGTAGCGGTCCAGCGCGTCGCCGGGCGAGGGGCCCTCGCTGCTGCCCGTGTCCTCGCTGGTGCTGTTGTCGGGCTCCAGGTCGTTGCTCTCCACGCTGGGGTAGCGGGGCTGCGGCGCCGCGGGCGGCGAGTCGGCTTTTTCCTCCCGCTCCAGCTCCTTCTCGGCCTCGCCCTCGTCCAGGTAGGGCCCCAGGGGCTCGTGCTTCATCCAGCGGTACATGAGCTCGCGCCCGTCGGCGCGGGGCAGCGGGGGTTCGGCGCAGGGCGGCGTGCCGCGGAAGGGGTCGGCGGCGTGCGGGTGGCCCCCCGGCTCGCCGCCCGGCGGCGAGTCCTTGTAGGCGACGGCGTGGCCGGCCAGGAGGCCGGTGCTCACCGGGGGGCTGTCGTGCCGCGGGGGCAGCGAGGGCTCGCGGGGCTCGCCGGGCAGCAGGCGGTCGGTGGGCAGGAGCTGGGCGGAGGGGCCGGTGGGGCTCTTCTTGGAGAGGTCGAGGCCGCAGGGCGGCGAGCAGTGGCGCTCGGGCGGGCACAGCCCGTGCGGGTGCAGCGGGGCGCCCTGCGAGGCCGAGGCGTAGAGCTCGCCGCACTGCGTGTTGAGCGGCGCCGCCGGCTCCACGGGCGGCAGGTCCACGGGCCGCGGCGTGCCCGAGTAGCAGGCTTGGATGACCGGCGTGGCGGCGCGCAGCCCCCGGCCCAGTTTGTAGGGCGCGTAGCCCCCGCGCAGGTGGCAGTATTTGCCGCTGCGCTTCAGCTTCTTCTTGCAAAGCGCCACCAGGCCGGGGATCTGGAGGTAGCTGGCGGCGGCCAGCACGGCGCCCAGGCTCTGCTCGCCGCCCGGCTCGCAGTCAGCCAGGCGGCCGGTGTAGATGAAGTCCAGGATGAGGCGGAAGATGCCGGGGCTCACCATCTCATGGTCCAAGTTGAGCAGGTTGTCGTGCACCACCAGCGACTTGAGGTAGGCGCTGCTGGCCGCCAGGATGTTCTTGTGCGCGCGGAAGAGCGCGTTCTGCACCACGATGATCACGTCGCACAGGAAGCCCTTGGTGCGCTGCGTGTTCAGCTGCAGCAGCAGCTGCCGCGAGTGGCTCGGCACCTCCATGGCGTCCAGCATCGCGCTCCTCGCCCGCCGCCCTGCAAGACGCGGCCGGTGAGCGCCGTGGGGCGGCCGGCCACGCCGTGGGGCACTCAACCCGCGCGGCGCGCGGGGGGCCCCGGCGGCAGGCGGGCGGGTGGGCGAGCGGCGAAGCGGGCGAGGGGCCGGCGGGGGCCGGCAGCGCACGCCGCCGCGTCCCGGCTGCTCTGCGCGCCGGCTCGCCTGTGCCACCGCTTATATCGGGGCTCGCTTCTCGCCGGCCGGGGGGGCGGGGAGGGGGTTAAAACCCCCGGAGGCATTTGGAGAAAGTGACATCACTCGCCGCCGCTTCCAGCGCCGCGCCGCGCCCGGGCCCCGCCGCCCCGGGGCCGTGCCGGGGGCCCCGCTCCCACCTGCCGCCCCGGCCGCCCGCCCCGCCGAGCGCCGCGGGCAGCGGCCGCCGCAGCCGCTCGCCCCGCTTGCTCGCCGTTACCTGCGCCGCGCCCGCCGCTCCGGCTCCCCGCGGCGCTTCGCCGCCTCTTATGCGCCCCGGTGCCGGGAGGCGGCTGGCCGTGCCCCCGGCGCCCCCCGCCCCCGTTTCCTCTCCCCCCTGCGAGGTGAGCGCCGCCGGCCGCGGGGGGACGGGACGGCACGGGACGGCACGGGACGAGATGGGACGGGGCGGGGGGGACGGGACCTCCCCTCCCCGCCTCCGCTCCGGTCCCGGGCCCCCCGCCCAGGTGCGCGGCCAGGGGAAAAGGAAAGGGGAGGAGGCGGGGGGGGGCGCGGAGCCGGGGGTTACCTGGGCGCCCGGTGGCCTCCGCCAGCCAGCCGAGGTCTCGGTGGACTCTCATGGCCCCGCGCAGAGGGCTCAGCCCCGGGGGCGCCGCCGGGCGCTGCCCGCCGCCGGCCGCCGCCGCTCCATGCCGCGCCGCTGCCGCGCTCCCGGCCGGCCGAGCGCCCCTCGGAGCGGGCGGCGGCGGCGGCTCCTCCTCGGGGCTCCCGGCGCCGCCAGCGCGGAGGTGAAGCCCGGGCTGCGAACTCCCCCTGACCCCGGCCTGAACTCCGCGCAGCGCCGCTGGCTGTTAAAGGGACGGCGGGAGGTTTCCTCCTCCCCTCCCCGGGCGGGGCACGGCCGGGCCGGGCCCCCCCTTCCCCTCCGCCCCGGCGGCCGCGGGAGGAGCGGGGGCGCCTCCTCCCGCCCGGCCCCGCCGCGCCCTCGGGGGTCCCGGAGCGGCGGGCGCCGCCGGGGGAGCCCTCGCCCGGACCCAGAGGCAGCCCCGAAGGGGCTCCCGGCGCCTCTCGCTGGGTCCGGGCCAAGGCGCCCCCCAGGCCGAGCCCAGCCCCGAAGGGTCCCCCCGGCGCCCCGGAGCCCCGCGGGCCGCCCCGGTGGGGATGGAGAGCGCCGGCGCTGCCCGGCGGCACCTACCTCGGAGCGCCCCGGCGCCTCCGCTGCCGCCCTCGGCGGGCCCCGCCGCCGCCGCGGGCCGCTGCCGCTCGCGGGGCGCCACCTAGCGGCGTCCGGTGCGCGCCGCCGCCGCCGCCCGTCGGGGCCGCGGCTCCTCCCCCCGCGCAGGTGCGCGGCGGCCCCCGACGGGACGCGCCGCGCCGCGCCGCGCTTCGCCCCGGCTCTGCCTCCGCCGCCGCTTCGGCAGGGCCCGCGGCGCGCGTCGGGGCGCCCCCGTGGCCGCTTCTCCGCTCGGCGCGGCTCCGGCCCCCGCTCCCCGTCGGGGCTGCATCTGCAGTCAGGGAAAGGGGGGGGCGATCGCGGGTTTTGGGGTCGCTGCCCCCTGTCGGCTGTGCCCCCCATGCATCCTCGGTGCCCCCCACGCGGGGAGGGCCACCCACGGGGGCCCCATCGGGGCTGGGGGCCGTGGAGGGACCCTAGTGGGTGCCCACGGGTGCAGGTGCTTTACAGTGTGTGTGTGGGGGGATTCACCCCCCCTAATGCGCTCCCCTTGGAGGAGCGCAGAAAAGGGGGTACGCAGCCCTGCGCCCGTGGGCGATGGCGCAGTGCGGCCCGGCCCAGGCTGGGGTCCGCACGGGCTCCGGGCTCGCGGGGGGCAGTGGAGGCAGCACCCCGCTTTCCTCCTGGCCCGTTCCTCCATCCACCCCCCCCTCCAAAATGGCCATGGGGCAGGGGCCCACAGGGGACCCTGGAGCCCAGGGTGCCTCCAGCCGCGGGGCCTTGGCGGAGCTGCCTCTCGCTTCGCGCTTTCACTTCTCCTTTCTCACGGCTGCGGCCTCTTGCACAACCCCGTCCGTCCCCCCCGCCACCCCCGGGGCCGCCGGACCTGCGGCTCCAGCCAAGGCCACGCACGTGCCCGCAGCAAGGGCCATGCTGCCACCGGCCCCTGCCCGCGCCTCCAGGCCTGCCGCACCGTCCGAGCCCCTCTGCAGGGGCTGGGGCGCAACCATCCCCCCCCCGGATGTATTCTGTCGTGCCCCAGCTCGCTGCCGCTCGGCTGGATCCTGTCCGTGGGTCGGAGCCGGCACCCTCCGGCTCGCCGTGTAGGCGGCACGCTCCGCTCCGGGGGCCCGGACGTGGGTGGCCGTGTGCCGGCGAGCGCGGCAGCCCCGCGGTGGCACGTCCCGGGCACCCCCGGCGGCCAGGCCGTCCTGCGCCTTGTGCCTGCTGGATCCCGAGAGCGGGACAAGCGCGACCCTCGTTTCAGACACACGGTTTAATCTCAGCTCCCCGGACACTAATTTCCCCCTTTTTTTCCTGTTCAATTAACGGCTGGAAATGTTTCGGGTTCTGGCAGCGAGCTCTGGACGTTGCTGTGAGCGATGGCTCCCGCGGGCTCCGTCCCGGTAATTTATGGGGCTGCGCTGCATAAATCAAGGCAGCGAGCGGCTCGGAGACAGCTGCCTCCCTGGGGCCGAGGAGGGACCCCGGGCTGCCCCCGCTACCTGGTGAGTGATGCCGCAGCCCGCGGGGGCACAGGCAGGGAGCCGGAGGGCCCGAGGGGGACGGAAGGGGAAGACTTTCAACTCTTCCACTTTGTTTGCAGCTTTGCCCGGCTCTCCCGGGAGCAGGAGGACGGGGCGGTGCCTGCAGGGAGAGCGGGGCGCTGAGGCTCGGCAGGTAGAGGTGGGCTCAGACCCGTACCTTGGCTTATAATATCCCCCCTCCTCCTCCCTGGCTTCCTCCCCTCTCTTCTGGAGATGCCCAAATGCCAGGGTGATGGGCAGCTGCCCCCCTCCCTTCCCACTCTCCCATGCTCTGAGGGCCTGGGGGCAATTCTCACGGCAACGGCATCATCCGGAAAGGCTGGACTGGGCCGCTGCTGTGGCCACATCCTGCGCTAGGAGCCAGGGGAAAGCCCAGGCTCCCCGAACACCCTCCGAGGCCCTGCACCCTGCTGCGATGCCCCGGGGTGCCAACGTGCTCAGCCCCCCGCAGCTCCGTCGCTGCCTGGCCACGGTCCCGCGGGGCTGCAGTGCAGGGAGCAGCTGGGAAGTGCGGCGGCGGCCGCGCCGCCGGGGCCGCAGGCAGAGCCAGCGCCGGCCAACAGCAGCGTGCAGGAGAGGGGCATTTTCGCCTCAATGTGCTGAGCAGATTGGAAACAGCTCTGGTTAAGTCATTGGCTCTGTTGGGAGGTCTGAGCTGGAGCGTCTCCCGTCTGTGCCCCCTCCCCACGATCAATCACAGAGCAGCAAATTAGCCCAGATGCTGGGAGATTCGGTTCAAATCCAGCTGTGGTTTGGATCGCGCTCGCATGCCTGGCTTCATGTGGGACCCGGGCTTTTGGACAGGATACAGCCCCTGGTCTCCGCAGGGCCCTGCTTCCCAGCTCAGCCTCTCCCCGAAGCCCACACACATGTGTTCGATTACGGCGCGCGCTGGCCAGCTGAGCCGCGGCGCTCGCTGTGCGGAGCCTGGAGCCCCTGGTGGCAGCTCGCACTTCATTTTCCTGGCGGTGCCGCGGCACGCCAGCACGCTGCGCGTCAGCCCCACGCGCTCCCAGCCCTCCTGGGGGCATTTCCTGTCCCCCGCGGCCATCGTGCCACCGTGGCCCACGGAACCAGCATGCGGGGAGCTGGCACAGGGGGCCTGGGCTGCACGGAGCCTGCTCACCCCACCGGACCCACGGGAAGGTGGTGGGGGTGTCAGCAGCTCCTTTTACTTGAAATGCCGCTGGCCACCCCCGTGGGGCCTGTGCCGGCAGCCCCCTCTGTGCACGGCGCCTCCCGGCCCTGCGGCATGCCAGCTTTGCCAGCCTGAGACTGCAAAACTCGTGACACAAGTGAGGTGCTGCGAGAAGTTCAGGTGACCGCCTCAGGGCTGCGGCAGTGGGTGCTGCCCACCCTGCTGCATGCCAGGGAGTGGCAGCGAGGACACTGGTGGTGGGGCCTGCTCGGCTGGGCTGCTGGAAGCGGGTGCCGGCGGGGAGCAGCCACCAAGCAACGTCCCACCCCAGCCGAGGGCCAGCTCCTCTCCGCCGGCAGTGGTGAGGCTGCCAGGTCCGGCGTGTGCGTGCCCTGCGGGTGCTGCAGGGTGCCCGGTGTATCCCGTGCAACGAGTCCCCCCCCCGCACACACTGGGCCCCGGCAGCCGCAGGCAGGGAGGAGGGAGCCCAGGCGCGGAGGGAGGTTGTGCCCCAGTGCCGACGTCCTGCCCGGGCTGCTGTGGAGCTGCTGGAGGGCAGTGGAGAAGGTGGAGCTGCTTCGGCGCTTTCTACGCCCGGTGCCAGCCTGGGCGGCTGGGCTGGAGGCGGCGGAGCCCGCAGTGGGGCCTGCATCTCCTGCGGCAGCTGCGGGACAATGCTCGGGGGGCCAAAGGCACCTTCCCTGTGGGTGATGCTCAGGGGACCAAGGGACCCTCCCTGGGGGCAATGCTTGGCCAGGCAAGGGGACCTGCCCTGCAGGATGGTGCTCAGCTGGGTACGGGGCCCTTCCCTGCACAGTGATGCTCGTGGAGGGGCAGGGTGGAACCTTCCCTGTGGGGTGACACTCAGGGGATGAAAGGGACTTTCTCTGTGGGGCAACAGAGAGCTGAACAGGGGGACCCTTCCCTGCCAGGTGATGCTCTGATGGGTGAGGGAACCTTCCCCGTGGGCGACGCTCAGCCGAGGGGACCCTTCCCCACAGGGTGATGCTCAGCCAGGCAAGGGGCCTTCCTGCCAGATGATGCTCCAGCTGGTGAGGAGACCTTCCCTGCAGGTTGATGCGCTGAGGACCCGGGGACCTTCCCCGCGGGGTGATGCTCTGACAGGCGAGGACATCTTCCCTGTGGGGCCTCATTCCTCACGTTGTGGTTTTCAGGAAGGGGCCTCCCAGCCTGCATCCTTGCAGGCCCCTTGGGGACCCCCTTCCCCCAGAGACCTCGGCACGCGGGAGCATCTCCACAGTCCGAGCCGGGAATTGCCCCAGTCACCCACAAACAGAGTGGGGGCACTTACCCCGCAAAAGCAATAGCCCCCATCCCACCCCACTGCCCGCACCTGCCATCGTGGGGGGGCAGGCTGCTCCCTCCCCGCGATGGATACTGCGGGGCAGGGAGTGGGGGGGGGAGAGCGGGGACTGGGGGGGGGTCCCGTCCCTGCCGGGGCTGCCCATGCTGGTGCCCCAGCGGCGGAGGGGGCGGGGGGGGCCCCGCAGCGTCGCTCGCTGCTCGGCCCACGAGATGGCAGCAGCGGGCCGCGCTCGGGGCCGCTCCCCCGCCGCCGCCGCCGACTCCCCCTCGGGGCCCGGGGGCCGCCGCTCCGGCCGGTGCACAGCGGGGCGGGGAGGGGGGGGGACGGGGCAGCGGCCCCCGGGCCCCGAGGGGGCGGCGGCGGGTCCGGGGGAGGCGCTGCGCAGCCGGTGCCGGTGGGCCGGGCCCGGTGCTGACTAATGCCGGGGCTGAGTCACGGCTGCGGCGGGGAGCGCTGCGGCAGCGGCCCCTCCACGCCGGAGCCCCGACGGGGCGGGCGCCGCCGCCGCTGCCGTTGCTGCCGCTGCTGGGCGGCGGACCAGGGAGGGGGAGGGGGGTCGGCGCGGAGGGCACCCCGCAGCCCCATAGCCCCGGGGGTGGACTCGGGGCGCCCCGGGGGAGGGGAAATGGGACCCTGAGCTCCGGGA
The DNA here is from genome assembly GCF_028389875.1 of Rhea pennata. Taxonomy (NCBI): domain Eukaryota; kingdom Metazoa; phylum Chordata; class Aves; order Rheiformes; family Rheidae; genus Rhea; species Rhea pennata. The sequence goes on from NC_084682.1 coordinate 5,992,209, forward strand.
GGGCGGCGTGGCTGTGGGAGCACCCCGTGCCGAGGAGCACCCAGCGCTCCCGTGCAGCCTGGGGGGCTCGGGGGGGCGCAGGCAGCCGAGGGGCCGCGGCAGCGGCAGCGCTGCTGCTGTCAGCGCCGACGCCGCTGTTGCCGGGGCGACGCTATGATGCTCCGTCCGTGCACGGCGTGAGGTCAGAAGCCTCCAGCAGGAACGGGGGGAGTCGGCGCCCCCCACCCCCCTCGCCGGGGGTCGGCACCGGGGCTGGGAGGGGCGGCCAGGCCTCCCGGGAGCGCCCGCGGGAGAGCCCGCCGGGGCGGCCGGCGGCACCCCCAGGCAGCGGGCACTGCAGTGTGAGCGCTCCCGGTCACCCCACGCAGGCCTTTCCCCCGTTCCCTCCCGCTTGTGTCGATCTGCGGGGCACCCACGGGTGCTCGCAGCCCCTCACCGCACCAGAAAGGGGGGGGGGGGGGGTCGCCTCACAGTCGGGGCTGCAGGAGGCAGGATTGGGGCCGGGGGTAGCGGCAGCCAGGCCTGGTCTGGGTGCAGGCACGGTGCAAGGTGGGCGGGGGGGTGCTGGCACCCGGCCGTGGCACCCCCCCCCCCCCCAATCCTGCATGATCCCTCCCGCCGTGGCTGTGCCCAGGCAGGCCCCATACTGCCAGCCCCATGGCGCTGCCGGCAGGCCTCGATGGGGTGCACGGCGTGAGCCTGGCGGGGCGGTGGGGCTGGCCCCCTGGGCGGCTGCGGTACCGCCGGGTGCTTGGGGGGGGGGGTGTCGCTCGGGCCTGGGGGCAGGCAGGGGGGTGTGTGTGCGTTGCAGCCGTCGGGGCGGCCGGAGGCTCCGCAAGCGCCCCACGGGTGCGCGGCCCCACGGGGGTGCAGCGGGGCCGAGGTGGCGCAGAAGGGTGCGGGGGACGGCGGCCGCCCCGGGCTGCGCCCCCGAGAGCAGCGGGCCCGGTGCAGCCCGGACCCCCGACCACAGCACCCGATCGCTGCCCCCCCCCCCCCCCCCGCCGATATAAATAGTAGCGTCTTCCCGTTCCCTAAATTTCCTCGCTGACGTAGCGCTCACGTCATTGTGTAGGTTGATGCTTTTCTATGAATGAGCCGAGATCCCCGTTACTACGAGCCCGATCCTATAAAAGCCCCGCGCGCTGCGGACAGCGCAGGCACCGCCACCGGCGCCGTCCCCCGCCGGGAGCTGCGCGGCACCGGCACCGGCACCGGCACCGGCGGCGGCACCGGCGGCGGCGGGGTCCGGCCGCGGCACACCGGGGCGCCGAGGAGGTAAGGCACCGGCGGGGCTCGCCCGCAGGTAAGGAGGGCCGGAGCCCGCGGCGGGGACGGCAGCGGGCAGCGCAGCCCCCAGCGCCGCGCACCTGCACCTGCGGGTCCGGGCACGGCGGGCCCCGCCGCCCCCCTCGGCGGGGCGGGCTGCGGCGGGAGCGCGGGGGGGGGGGGGGGGGGCTCTGCGGCGGGCGGGGGCGGCTGGCGCAGCCCCACGTGCGGGCCCGGTGCGCGGGGGCGGCGGGGCCTTTGCGCGGCGCCGGCGGGGGCGGTGCGCGGGGGCGGGCGCTGAGCACGGAGCCGCCCCGGGGGCGCGCACGGCGGGGCCGTCCGCTCCCGGCCGCCGGCACCTTGCGGGGGAGATGAGACACCGCACCCCCCTCCCGCCGGTCCCCGGCGGCCCCCCGCCGCTGTGGGCTGCCGTTGTTATTAAAGCCCCGGTGCTGCCAGCACGCCTCCTCCTCTGAGTGTCGCCGGATCCGGCCCCGACGGGGCCGCCCCAGCCCGCACCTGACCCCTCCCCCGGACCACGGACATCCCCGCCCAGGGTGTAGGGCCCGCCTGGGTACGGGACACCACGGTGAGAGGCGCCGCGGGCCGCCGCGCCCCGCACCCCACGCAGCGCCCCGTCCGGGTGCTGCCGTGCACCCTGGGGCTCCCCACGCCCGAGTGGGGCCGCAGCGCTGCCCTTGGTGCTGCTCAGCCCCCCACTCCCCCCCCGGCTAGGGGCTGATCGCCTTCACCCCGGGCTGCCCCTCTTCTCTTCCGTCCCCCCCCCCCCCGCCCCCCGAGCCCAGGGCGTCGGAAGAGCGTGGAGACCCCGTCGAGGAGACCCCGAGTCAGCGCGTCGGCACCTTGGCTCTAGACTGCTTACTGCTGCGTAGGCGACAGGACAGTAACAGTCTACAGTCATGGCTACTGAAGCATGACCAACCGCCGGCCCCGGCCCCGGCCCCGGCCCCGGCCCCGGCCCCGGCCCGCCGCGCCGCGCCGCCGGGCGGGGGGCACCGGGCCGCCGCCGCGCCGCCGGGAGCTGTCCCTAGTGCTGAGCCGTCGGGGAGCGGCTCCCCGCGCCGACGGGGCGCTCCCGGGGCCCGCCTGACCCCGCTCTCTCTTTCCCCTCCCGCAGACGCGGAGTCCCCCCCGCCAACGGCGGACGCCCCCGCTGCAGGTCAGGTAGGGAGGAAGCCCCTGCGGCGGGGCGGACACGCGTGGGCCCGCGGGAGGGCCGGGCAGCGGGGCAGGGTTGTGGTGCAAGGGACAGGCGCCCCCCTCCCCCCCCTCCTCCGCGCACACCGTCCCCCCCCCCCCCCCCCCCCCGTCCCGACGCCACTCGTCGGGGCCGCCTCCTCGCCGTCGCCAAGGCACCGGCTGCCCCCGGTTCCCCGACGTCGCCCAGGCGACCGTGGCTTTAGATTGTTACTGTGCTGCTGGCGGGGGTAACAGTCTACAGCCATGGTCGCCGGGCCCGGCGAACTCGCATCGCGGGCAGCACCGTCCCCTCGGCGGGCACCGGCCCGCGCAGGAGGCCCCCGGCCCCGGTCCCCGCCCTGGTCCCCGTCCTGGCCCTGCCCAAGCCCCAGCCCCGACCCCAGTCCCAGCCCCAGCTAGGGCCCGGCCCGGCCCGGCCCGGCGGGGCAGCGGGGCGCCGAGGGGCCCGGTGGTGCGGCGCGGCGCTGCCGTCGGGGCACGGCCCGCCTCCCGGGGCAGTAGGAGCTCACATGCAGGGTGCAGCTCGCCGCACATCAACTCTTACTGTTCGGGGAGGGCGGGCGGCGGCGGCTCCTCCTCGGGCACCGGGCGGAGCGGCGGGCCCCCCCCCCCCAGCCCCCGGCCGGCCAGCAGCCCCTCACCTGCCCTCCTCGCCGCGGCGGCGCTGGGGGGGGCCGCTGCCCCTCCGCCGGTGCCCCCGGTCCGTCCCCACCGGGCTCCTCCCGCCGCATCTGGAAGCGGTTCCCGGCGCCAGAAAGCGCCTTGGCAGCGCCGGCCCCGCTCGCAGTCCCGGGCCCGGCCCGGGGAGCGCCGGTTCCCCCCCGCCGGTGCGCGCTGTGGCGGGGTGGGGGGGGACCGGGGCGCGTCTCCGCCGGGCCCGGCAGCGCGGCGCGGCGCGGGGCTGGCGCGGCCGGGACTGAGCCCGGCCCGACGGGCCGGGCCGGGCCGGGCTGCGGCAGGCGGGGGCCGGGGGCGGTCGCAGGTTGCACAACCCGCCCGGCGCGGCCAGGAGATTCCTGAGCGGCGAGGTCAGAGCGGCCCTGCCTGCCCCGGCACCGGGCCCTCGGCAGCCGGCGGCGACCGGAGCCGGCCGGGCAGGCCCGGGGGGGGGGGGGGGGAGGACGACCCGTCTGCGCCGCCCTGGGGGGCAGTGGAGGCAGAGCCACCCGTGGGCGATGGGGATAACTGGAGGGAGAGGGCAGAGACCCTGGGGGGGGGGGGGGGCGCTGGACGTGCCCAACCCCTTGCAGGGGGGGTGCTGGGAGCACCCTGCCTGCTCGTCCCCACTGGGGGCCAGCGCAGCCCGCGGCTGGGCGCACGGCTGGCGCCAGGTCCGACAGTTGCCGGCGGCACCCTGCCCTGGTGCTGGGGCTTTGCCGCACGCTGCCCTCTCTCTGCCTTAGCACGGCCGCAGCGCGGCCCAGCCAGTGACCAACGTCGCCTCGCAGAGGGCAGCGAGCGAGCGGCCGGCGGGAGGGACACCCACGCCAGCCCGCACGGCCCCGTCGCCGGCACCGGGTGCTGCAGAGGTGCAGCTTGTTGCCCAAACACCCTCCTCCCTCTGGATAAAAAAACCTCATTGCCAGTGTCCGCAGGGGCCCAGCGGCAGCAGCGTCGCAGCAGGTCCATGCCACGGCGGCAGTGGTGCAGCTCTGGATTTTTCGCAGCCAAAGGACAATCCTGAAAGTCCATCCCAGCACGTCCCTACGGGAAGGCCGAGCACTGCCGCGCGTGGGGCAGCCCGTCCCGCAGGCAGCCAGCGCCGGGCCCAGCTCGGCCCTGCGCTCGCCAGCCCGTCGGAGAAGGTCCCCCCCACACTATGGCCCCGGGAAGGCGCAGCATAGCAGGGCTGCGGTGTTGTTGTTTTGAAAGCCAAATCTCTCTCCCTGACACACTGGAACTAATTTTCCTTCCAAACGAGTCCTTAAAAATATCCTGGATTCGCTGACACTGGAACTCGGCTTCCGACACATTTCCAAGCAGCCGGGCCTTCGGCCAGATGTCAATGCCGGGGGATAAAAAGGCCGGCCAGCTCCTGTGCTCCTCTTCAGCACGGCGCGCTTCTGACGGTGCCTGTGCTGGGGAGGAACGCGAAGCCTTCCCCCGCCACGGCTGAGGCCGGGCTGTATTTGCTATTTACACGCCAGGAAAGCGCTCGTACTGGTCTATACTGGGGCGCTGCCGCCCTGCCGAGAGACACGCGGTTGCGTCAGTCTTGCCTGGCCTTGGCCGTGCGCTTGAGGATTAGCGCTTGCGCCCCGGCAGCTCGCAGCACTTCGGCAGCGAGTTTCCGCAGCGCCCGGTACACGGCCGGCGGGGCCGGGAAGGCTCGTGCTTGGGGAGCTCCAGGCACCGCTCTAACCCCTGCAGAGCCCCGCAGCCGAGGGCTGGGCTCTTTCCCGCTCTGCACTGCAGCACGGGGCCCCAGGGAAAGCACCGGCCCCCGGCGCCACCCTCCCTTGCCTTCGGCACGGCGGGGAGTGCGGAGAGCCCGCGTGCGCCGAGGCCGGCTCGCGGCAGCAGCCGGCAGCCGACGCGGCGGGAGCGTCGCGGGGGGCTTTGGGGGCGGCTGAGCTGCCTGGGGCAGCGGGCGCCCACGAGGCCGGCGAGGGAAAAGTCGCCCCTGCGCAGAAGGCAGCTCGGCGGCCCTGGCGCGTGGGGTCTGCATGCAGCACCCGCTGCTGTTACCATCTGACAGCTCTTGGCGAAACGGCCTTTGTGATTCAGCCATGTGTTTATCCCAGCCAGCGGCCCAGCCCAGCGTGGGTTTCCATGGAAAACTTCCATCAAAAACAAGGAGAAAAGGAGCTACAGCAGGAGTGACTCAGCCACAACTGGAAGCTTCTGCGAGTGGGGGGAGCCGGTGCTGCCGGCCCGGCCCCGCTCGGACAGCGGGCCCAGGGGCGGCCCCGAGGTCTCGCTGCCGACCCGCCGCCTCCCGGCTCGCCCGAGCCCGGCGCCGCCGTCTCCGCCGCCCGGCCCGCGGCCCCGCCGAGCACGCCGCTTCCCAACTCCTCGCAGGCTCGGAGCGGCGTGCGGACTCGGGGGAGCCGCGTTGCATAACCGTCTGCGAAACACGTCACCTTCCAGCAGCGCCCCCTCCCCAGCCATCTGCGTCAGGCTCGGCACGTCGCGGCACTCGTGTCTAGAGCGGAGGAAAAGAGCGAGATGAGTAAGGCTCAAACCGCGGCGAGATCCGCTCCCGATGCCAGGCTCCGCGGGACATCACCAGCGCAGCTCACGGAAGCTGGTGCCCGTGCTCGGCGAGCCCCCGCGCGGGCGGCGGGCGAGGAGCTCGCGCGGCGGGCCCGGCCCTGGCAGCGCCCAGCCGGGGCGAGCGCGTGCGGCGCCGGCGCGGAGGAGGGCCTGAGTCAGCACCGGCACACGGGGAGGGGATCCGCGTGGAGCGGGAGGCTCGGGAGAGGGCGGCGGGCACAGCGCTCGCAGCGGTCCTTGCTTTAAGCAACCGTTACCGTCTTTCTCCTGCCCTTCCCGGAAAGCTCTGGGTTTGGGAGAGGGCTGGAGCCCTCGGCGCGCACCGCAAGGGAACGGGAGCGAAGCCGTCCCCAGGGCAGAGGCACGAGCCAGGCAGCGCCTTTGCTCGGAGCCCTGGGCTCGGTCCGCCACGCGCAGGGGACGGCACGGAGCCCCGGGGACATGGCCCGCGTGAAGAGGCACTGCTGCCCGGCGCCCCAGGGAGCCCCGCGGCTGCCACGGCGGGGCCAAGGCCAGCACCACGCAAAGGGCTCGGAAGGCTGCTGCAGGGGATAGAAACAGCCCTGGCTGGGGACAGAGGGGGGAGGCTCGACCTCCGCCCAAATACCTGGGTTTTCCCCTGCCCACCAGTGACACCAGCCACCCCCCAGGCCGGGCCCAGCTGCTCAGCATCGTGCCTGCCCCCAGGTGCCAGGCCGCCTCGGTCCCCCTCTCAGTGGGGGCCTCTGCTCAGGGAGAGCAACTCCGCACCCCACTTTGGGGGCAGAAACCATTCCCTGGGGCCACACACAGGGGTGGGAGAGTGAGCGGGGAAGGCAGACGGAAAGCAAATCCTTGGGACAACTCCAAAGCGGGGGGAACTTTGACAATCTTTTCTCCAGACTCCCCGCCCAGGGCTAATCCCCCCCGTTTCTCTTCCTCCCTGCAAAGCTCACGAACACAGGCTGCGTATCAGAAAAGCGAGCACAGGAAAGCAACCTGGATCTGCGAAGGGGTGGGGGCGGGGGGAGCATTTGAGCTGTTTCTGCGGCTGTCGAAAGCTGGAGAGAAAAGCAGCGCCTGCGTGGCGTGGGGCAGACACGGACGCGTCTCGCCGCTCAGACAGGACGCAGGAGCCAGGATTCCCGGAGCACCCTCCTCTTCATCTGTCAGGGCCCCACGGTGACGTCCGCAGGAGCCACTTTCCTCCTCCAGTCAGAGCGGATGCTAAATGCTTCCTTCCTTTGCTACTCACAACATGCACCTCACGTGGATAAGGGTCAGGTTTATTGATTTTTATTATTTTGTTTAACTTGATGCTTAAGACACCTGGCAAGACTCAGCTTTTTAAACCTCCTGGGAACAGAACATGGCAGTTGCAGTGCCCAAGCATCCTGAAAAGCCCCCCAGGTTTAGATTATCTGCCCCTTAAAGCACCTACACAGTCTGCCTAAAGTAGCTTTCTGAAAAGAGACAGGACCACCAAGATAAACGGCGTCCTGATCACTTACCACACACGTTTGGGTCCTTTCCTGTTCAAAACCCGAGCGAGCTGCTGCGGAGCCTCTCTCTGGCCAGTCCTACTTAGGGACACGGGGGAGGGAGCGGGGAGCTGCCGGGCGCGCGGCTGCAGGACCGCAGTGCAGGCTGGAGGGTGCCACCCGGGGAGCGCGTGCTCTGCGGCAGGAGGCCGGCACCTCGCCCCGGGAGCCGCCGCGGAGGGCACGGCGCGGCGAGCAGGCGTCCCTGTGCTGCAGTGCCTCCTCCGCGCCGCCCTGCAGAGCGGCTCCGGCAGGGGGCTGAGCCGCTTCGCTGCGCAACAGCCGCAGACCACCGCGGCCGCGGCGCCGAGAGCTGCAGCTCTCAAATAATTAAACAGCTAATGGCGGGATCTGCAAAGTGCTTTCTGCTGCCATCCTTTCATAGCTGGTAATAGCTCAAGCGGGGGGAGCAGCACTGAGACAAAGGCCCTGATGCTTCATCAGCAGCATCCACTGGGTTAAATCACACTCTGCAGCGCTGGCTGCTGAGCCTGAGCCCGCATGCTGCTGCTTCCCTGGTGTCTGTCAGCTCCTCGCCTCTCCCTTCACCATTCTTTTGGGAAGAGGGGCAGAGCTGAGATGCCAGGAGGGCACCTGGCCATGCAGATGCCACCCAGGGAGCAGAAGAGCACATCTGCCTTCCCCACTGTCGTTCCAGCAGGCACTTGCCTGACCATCACCTCCCCTGCAAGCCAAAAGCTTCCTCCCTCTCCCCCAAACTGGTCTCTGGTCTCCCCATCACAGTGACTGGCGGGTGACAGCCACCTCGTGCCTTCACGTCACCTAAGCAGGCACGAGGCAGCGTGGAGAGCCAGCCCTGCCTGCCCGGGTGGCTCTGACGCAGCCGCCATGTGCGGCTCCGTGAGTCAGCTCAGCCCTTTCATCCCCCACTTCCCCTTCCGAGCGCTGCGAGGATTCTGGATGCCACGAGATGGCAATGCTGGCAGCAGGCAGGAGCCCGCCGGAGCCCCAGGGACCGCTGCAACCTCCAGCCCCCGGGGAGCACATCAGCCCAGGTCCGGGCCATGGACGAAACCAGCCACATCCTCCTCCCGTCGTCTCTACTGCGCTGACACTTAACCAGCAACAAACCAGAGGGCAAAACTGACACAAATTGAAACTGCTTTCTTTTGCTTGGTTAGTTTTAACCTGCGGCAGTTCTCAGGCCTGTTCACGGCTGAATAAACACTCAAAGCATTTCCACCTACTGATCCCGCTCCCCTGTGGCTGCACAACTGTTTGCTCCAGCCTAGGAAAGTGTAAGGAGCACATGAAGGAGCACATGGCCACGAGGGGAACCTTCCCTCCCCCGCCAGCATGAGCCAACACGCTCGCACGCTGCCTTGCAGAGGCTCTGCCCCTCTCCTCCCCACGCTCATCATCTTGGCTGCAGGATGCTCCTGGACCACACTGTGCTCTCCTCCTTGCACGCCGAGGAGCACACAGTGTCCCGAAGATGCACTGTACCTTTCTCCAAGCCGAAAGGGCTGTAGAGCAAGGGTACACCCTGCACCTGGCAACATGGGAGAGGCGGATTAACCTATGATGTTCTGTGAAATTTCTTTTATCAACTACATTGCATTGTACCGCTAAGGAAAAGGGTCATTAGCAAAAATCCCCTTTGAGCAGGGCCCTTAACATGATACCATGAAAACAGCTCCAGGCTACAGACTCAGGAGAGACCGGACTAGCTTAGTCTTGAAGCAGTACAGTTACCAAGCAGAAACTCAACCATTATAGTAACAATAATAACCAAGATTTCTACGCGCTTCAGGAAAATATTGAAACCAGAGAGGAGCAGGAGTTCAGTTCTTTTCAAGTCTTCTTGTTCATGAAGACACTTCACATAGAGGAATATACAAGAGAAGAAATCTCTCAATTTCTGTGAGCTAAACTAGTACAAAGATTTTATTCCTGAAAGGAAACAAAAAGCAGCTCTGGCACTGCGAGAGGAGAATAAAAATCTAAACTTAGCCCAGCTGCAAGGTTGGCTTAATAGTTTTCACAGAGACTATATATACATATACACACACACATATATATAATGTATATAAAAAAACTTGGGGATAAAAAAGCTGGAAGAGCTGTGCACTCCACAGCCAAAGCGCACAGCCACTTCCTTTGGCCAAGTTGTGGGGCCCTACCTTTCAACAGCTACACAAGTTTCCAAAAGCCTACAAGCCGAGCTGCGTCACCTTTTTGTCCTCAAACTCCTCATACTCACACTTGCGTAATTATCTAGAGAACAAAGCTGGGGAGGGGGAGGAAAGGAAATAAAAAAGAAGAGAGTACGCCTGGTGCTGCGTTTTCACTGCAAAGGCGCAGAGCAAGATCACAAGGCCCTTTCTTTGGCCACTCTGGATGGCAAAGGAGCAGAGGGAGCTTTCAACCCAGACAGCAGGCTGCGCACAGCTCACCGGAGCCTCGTTTATTACAGATACCATTAACAAACGGCACTAGCCTGCGGCAGGTCCGCCTGTCCTTGTGCAGGGCAGAAGCGGTCCAGGAAGTCCAGGTAGGCCTTCTTCTGCGGCGCCGCAGCCGGGACAAAGTGCCCGCCAGGGTGCGTGAGGACAACAGGCTCCACGAAATGCTGGGCGAGCTCGTAGCTGAGGCGTGGGGTGATGACGGCATCGGCATCGCCCACGACGTGCAGCGTGGGCAGGGCAATGGGCTGCTGGTAGAAGTGGCTGTGGGCCGGGGCGCAGCTGGCGAAACCAGCCACCAGGACGGCGAAGGCGACGGGGAAGCGGGGGTCGCCGCGGGCCTGCAGCGCGCACACCATGGCGGCCAGTGCCGCACCCTGGCTGAAGCCCAGCAGCCCGTCGAAGGGCCCGCGCTCTGCCAGCGCCGCCGCCACGGCCGCCAGCGACTCCTCCAGCCCCGCCGGCGCCGCCGCCTCCTCCTGCGCCTCGAAAGTGCCGGGTCCAGAGAACCACCAGCCGCGGGGGTCGTCGTCGCTGTCGCCGTCGCCGCCGGGCACGGGGTGCGGCGCGCTCAGCGCCACCAGCTCGACGCGGCCGCGCAGCGCCTTGCGCAGCGCCCCGGTGCGCTCGCGGAAGCGGCGTTCGTTTTGCCGGTAGCCATGGAGGCCGAGCAGCCGCAGCAGCCGCCGCCGCTCCGACATGGCGGCCGCCGGAAGCCGCCGCCCGCCGCTTCCGCCCGCCGCTTCCCGCCGAAACGCCGCGCGCTCATTGGCCGGCGGGGCGGGGCCCGGCGCGCCGCTCCCGGCCGGCGCCGCGCGCGCCCCCTGGCGGCCGGAGGGCGGCGGCGGCGGCTACGCGCGCGGGCTGGCGGCGGCCCCGGCCCCGGGCCCGGGCCCGGCCTCGGCCTGCGGGACGGGGGAAGCGAGCGTCAGCCCGGGCCCGGGCAGCGCTGCCACCCGCGGGGGCCCCCGAGGGCCGGCGATGCCCGTCTCGGGGGGTGGGGGGGAGGCGGCGCCCGGCGGGGGGCCTCGCGGGAGGCTGCGCCCAGGCCAGATGTGCGGCCAGATGTGGTGCGCGGCCAGATGTGGTGCGCAGCCAGGGATCCCCCACCACCACCTCCCCGTACGTAGCTGTGCTGCCAGAGCGGGCGGCTCGGCGCCGAGCGCACCGGCCTGCGCTGCGCCCAGATGTGCGCCCAGATGTGTGCCCAGATGTGCGCCCTGGCAAGGGTGCTGGTTCCAGTGCCCGCTGGCGCTGGGCCGGGGCGGGGGAGCCACAGGATGGCGCTTTTGGCACGCGGCACCGGGCGCTACGACGGCGCCCGGCACCCGCCCTGCGCCGAGGGGCCCGCGGTGCCCGCACCCCTCCACCCCGCCAGCGGCCACGGGGCGAAGCCGGCGCCCGCCGCCTGGCCCGGGCCAGGCCCTGGCGATCCGCCGCCGTGACGAGACATGCTGCCCACCTGGTCCGGCCGTCCGGGGCGCTGGGGCCGGCAGCCGGCATGGTTGACGGTCCAAGGTCCCAGGGACTGGCTGGCGTAGAAATCCATGGGGTACGGCTGCTGCCACTCGACGTCCCGCAGCGCCACAGCGGCCTGCGCAGCGGGGCGAGGGGATGAGGCGCCCGGCGGGCCGGGGCACCCGCCGGCGCCGAGGCTCTCCCCGCAGCCCCGCCGCGCTCCCCCAGGCACTCCTCACCTCGTAGGGCGTCAGCAGCGGCTTGCTGAAGGCCTCTCCCCAGTCGATGGAGAGCCGGGGACAGGCTACCTGCACCCACCTGGGAGGGAAGCACGGGACACGTCACCGCCGCCGGCGCGCCGGGCACCGCGGGGAGGGAGCTGTTGGCGCACGAACTCGGGGGACGGGGACGAGCAGCCCTTTGCGACCAGCCGAGATACAGCCCTGGCGGGCACGCCGGCTCAGGGCTGAAGGCCCAGCTCAGGACAGCCTGGCACAGGCCTCGCTCGGCGCCTTTCCTGCCGCCTGGTCCCGGCCACATCTCCAGCACGAGGAATCTGTTCCTCTCCCTCCTGCTTAGCCACGTCCAGTGGAGCAAGAGCTCCACGCGGACCGGCCCAGGCTGCCAAGAATATTTCAGAGGCTGGGAATAAACACCCGCGGCGGCGAGGAGCTGCGCTCCCAAGGATGGCCACGTCCCTGGTGCCCGACCATCAGCCGCGGGGATCCTGCAGCTGCCCCAGGCAGCACGGCTTCAGCTGTGCCGGTGTCTGTCCATCCAGGTGACGTCAGGACAGACGCGACACGGGCGGCATCTGGACAGCCTCAAGGACGCTGCTTCGATGTCCGCAGCCGCGCAGCAAGGACAACGCCCCGGCAAAGCGGCTGTGGTTTGTTCCCGGCTCCCGGCAGCACAGTCCTGAGGGGATCCTGGCGGAACGAGGGCCAGGAGCCAAGGGACACCGTGCGCTAGGGAGGCCGAGAAACCCTCCGTGACGGTAAATCAGAGACGGGGATCTACATAGCCCGTTCCCAAATCCCCAAAGGCCCCGCAGCGAGGGAAGAGGCAGGAGGCTGTGGCAGCTGCCTTGGGGCTTCCATAAGGAAATGAGAACCAGATGCCAGAGGCCTGGACACTGCTGGCGCCACTGGCACAACGGGCCTGGGGACACCCCAGGGACGCCGGGGCCGGCGAGGGTGAGCACGAGGTGGCAACACTCACGCGTCCACGTCGGGGAAGAGCTGCAGCTTGCTGGGGAAGATCTCAGACAGCAGCACCCGCACGAAGGGCCGTCCCAGGGCACGGAGACGCGACTCCAGGTGCTGGGGGAAGGCAAGGCACCGAGGGGCGGTGAGGGGCGGCTGCGCAGGCTTCGGCGATGAGCCGATGCCCCCGGTCTGGCGTTTTCCAGCGAGGAAGCTGGACAAGCCCCAAGCCCTGCCTGCGGTGCAGTCACATCCTGGCACCCCTAGACCTCGACCGCATCCGCCAAGCCCCCGGGGCTGCTCCAGCCACGCGGCCACAGGGCAGCGATGGAGCTGGGCCCCGGGCAGCTGTCCTGCGCTGCGGCCACAGCTCCACCTCGCACACAGCTCTCCCCAGCGTGCCTCAGCCTAATGAAGTAATTACCGCTCAATGACAACAATCTGTTCTCGTTAGCGGCTCCCTTCTCCGGGACGCTTGCCTGCAGCAGGCTCGCGGAGGCGAAAGGCTGCAGGAAGGAAGCGACTGGCCCGGGAGCTGCCTGGTCCTTCCTTGCCCTTCAAAGCTGTCATTAATTGTCCTGTGCTCGGCCAGCCCCAGCGACGCCTCCAGCCTGCCCTTGGCTCCGCAGAGCGGGAGCAATTGCTGGGAACTCGCTGCGCCTCTGCTGACTGCCCCCAGCATCACCCTGCGAATGCACAACGCTCCCACGCTGTCCCGAACGCCACCCGCAGCCCCCAGGAAGTCCTACCCATCCTCAGCAGCACCGCGTCCACCCTCACCCTCCGGCAGCAAGGCCAGCACGGGCGAAGGTGCCACCCCTCACCCTGGGGGGGGGGGGGAAGGCTGGCCCGTGCTCCCCACCTGGGACCCAGCAAGGCCTGCATCCCCCTGCGTGAGCCCGGCGTCCCGGGCGAGCCCCAGCCTGGCAGCGGGTACCTGCAGGATGCCGGGGGAGCCCTGGCGCCCCAGTGTCCCCAGGATGAGCCCCCAGGTGCGGGCGCCGGCGGCGGTGCGGATGGCCTGCTGCCGAGCGCAGTGCATGCGCTCGTGGGCGTAGTGCTCCTGCGAGAAGACCTTGCTGTAGGGATCGTACCTGCGAAGGAGACCGGGGCTCAGCCCACCCTGTCCCCGATAGCGCCGCAGCCCGGCTGCCCCCGTGCCGCCCCCCAGCTCCGGCAGAGCGGCGGCGGGCACGTGGCCCCGCAGGCGGCAGCGGCTCCGGGGACCGCATCCGGCCCCGGCTGCGAGGGGCTGGTCCTGGGGCCGCGCTCAAGGCCCCGAGGGAGGGTAGACGCAGTTAGGTTGTCCCCTGGGCTAGGGGGATCTGCCCCGCGGCACCGTCCCTGCGCCCCTCCGTGCCAGCCCCGCTCCCGCGGAGCCCGGCCAGGACCGCTGGGGCTCCAGATCCTGCCCTGCCTCGCCGCCCTCCTTCGTTAGCACTAATTGGCTCCGAGAGCGTCCCTGCCCGGGGAAGCAGGGGCCCAGCAGGCTCAATACGGCTCGGGGACCTGCCGGGGGGACGCGGTGGGGGCGGGTGCCGGGGTCGCAGCCCCTGCACGCCCAGCGCAGCCCGGGCCGCTCGCTCTGCTCCGCGCTCGGCTCCCCCCTGCCGGCTCATCAATTATGAAGAAATCTTTGATTTGTTGCTTTGTTTGACGAGGGGAATTTTAATCAAATCCCACTCGGGTTTCGGCAGCTTCCCCAGCGCTATAAACCTGACGCGTGTCTCCCGCGCGTCTCCCGTTAGTAACAAACGACCTACTAAGAAATTCAGATTTCGCCAAATGGGCCCAGCCTTTCGCTCTTGATATTTCATCTGCTTTCAGCAGCCTCATCATCACGCTTTATGGCCTCTGCCTGCAGCAGCCGGGAGTTTAATGGCTGCACCTCAAAGAGCTTTCACAGGTACTTGTCAAAATGTTTATATTCAGCCCGAGTAAATGGCTGATGTTCATCTCGTGGAGCACGGAGCGGCAGCGCCCCTTGGCACCTCTCCACCAGCCTGCCCCCGCGCCGGCGCGGCCGCGGGCCCGGCTCCGCGAGGCCGCCGCAGGCGCCCGCCCCGTCTCGGCCGCCGCGGGGCTCTCGGGGAGAGCAGAAGGCGCAGGAGGAGGGTTTGGGAAGCCCGGACCGGGCTGCTCCCGGGCTCCCCGCCGCGGCCCCGTACCTGTAGGCAGGGATTCCCGGGTTGGCGATCATGACGGACTCCAGGTGGAAGCGCCCGTCGCCCAGGTACCTGCAGGGAGGAGAGGCGGCGCTGCGGGAAGCCGCGGTGCCCCGCGTCGCCCCCGAGCCCGGTGCAGCCCCCGGCGCGCCGGGGCCAGCGCCCGCGCGCGGAGAGACGTCCGCTCGCGGGGCTGAAACGGGCGCCCGCCGCGGCGCGCTGCGGCACGGGCAGCGCTCCGCCGCTACGGCCGGCTCTAGACGTTGCTGCTTCCATTTCTAATCGGATTTCAAGTCAGCAATTACATTTCAAAGCCTTTCATTCAGCTGCCCTAATGGAGTGAGGGCTCGGAAAATGAATTCAGACGTAAAACTTGACTAGATTTTGCCCTTAATTGGAGAATGACATTTTGGAAGATCAAAGCTAATATGTCTGCAAAAGTTAGCCCCAGAGACGGGCTAAATAAGAAAATAATAACGAAGGAAGGAGCAGCAGGAGGCTGCAGGTACGAGGGCTGCGTGCACCTGCCTGGGACAGAGCAACGGGAACGCTCCTTTCCCTGCTCCCCGCGCGGCTAACGGGAGCCTCGGGAGGCGCGAGGCAGAACGAGGCCCTGCACGGAGCCGGAGACCCCTCGGATCCCGGCCCCCCGCGCGCCGACGTGCCGGAGGGGCTCCGCGATCCCAAGTTTTCCCTCCGAAGGCCTGGGGGGGGTTTCCACGTCCGACTTATCCCAGCCCCCAGACGGCAGCTCCGGCCGCGGAGGGGCCGGTCCCGGCCAGCAGAGGAGGCTGAGCGGAGCCCGCGGCCGCTCCGTGCCCGGCGGCCCCAGGAACGGCCCGCGAACGCACAACCCCGCGCGGAGGGGGCACGTCGCGCAGCCCCCCGGCACGTTAGCGATCGTTACCCAGGGCTCGGCGGCCGGCAGCGTTTGGGAATGCCTCCGCGCTGAGAAGCTGGCTCCCGCCTCCGAGAGAGCAAACCCCTCGTCGCTGGAGCGCGGAGATTTCCTCCCGCGATGCCGGGCGGCCGCTGGCCGGGGCGGCTCGGAGCACGGCAGGCGGGAAGGGAGCGCGCGGAAGCTCAGCTCGCCGGCGGAGCCGACGGGCCGCCGCAGCGGGGCAGGCGGCCCGGGCACGCCGGGCGAGCTGAGGCCTCGCTCCGGCTCTCTCCCTAGGGAAGGGCCGCCCTGCTCCCGGGCTCCCCGGCTCCCCCCAGGGGTGGGGTCCTTGTATTTATTTATTCTGCAGCGCACTGTATTCACACTACATTAAGCATTTCCATTACCTAAAATAATTAGGTGATAGGAAGCGAAGTGCTCCCTCTAATTTGCTGTCCTTAAATAAAATTAATGTTGCTGTGATGTTGGGCCCCAGCCATTTGTCTTTTCCAATTACCCACCCGCCCTTCCATCTATTATCTATTCTGATATACGACTCAATTACTTCCTCTGCGTTACAAGCACGAGCCACTCCAAGCAGCGCCGGGAGCCGCGGGGAGCCCATCCCGCCCCGTCCCGCACGCGGCACCCGGGGAGCCCCGGCACCAGCCGTCTCCCGAAGAGGGGCGTGCAGCGGGCAGAGCAGCCTCCGGCCCGGGGTACTCACACGATAGCGTCCGTGTCCTGCGCGAGCCGGGGGGACGTGCAGCCCAGGATCTCCCCGGGTGAAAGGGGCTTGCACTGGGGCACGCACACCTTGTACTGGGAGCGCAGCTCCTGCGAGGCCGCCTGCGGAAGGCACCGGGGTCAGGGCAAGGCAAGCCGCAGCCGCACGCCCGAAACTCGGCTCTCAGCCCCGAGCAACAAAGACCTGGGACCTTCCAGCAACCCCTGCGGCACTGCTGGGTCCCTTGGCTCGTCCCATGCCCGTGGGGCGCCGGCAGCGATGGCCCTGCCGCAGCGGCCGGGCACCGGCTGCAGGGCAGAGCAGGCATCGTGGAGGGAAACGGCCCTGCACAGGAGAGGTGCTCCACTAGGCTCAGACAACGTATCAATTTAAATAAAAAATGCTTAATGCTTCAACAGCCCCCTGTTTAGATAGACATGGCTCAAGAGGCTCATCCATCTCCTCCCCTCCCGCCCAGCCGGCCGCTCAGGAGGAGACAGACGGACCTGCCGGAGCTTCCCCTGCCACTGCCGGCACTGCATCAAAATGCCAAGTGCTCCAGCGCCTGCCCTGACATTTACGGAGCAGCCCCCGGGGGAGCCGGGGAGGGGTGTCACCACGAGACACTGATCCGAGTTATTACAAAGGACTCGATCAACATTACGGCGGCAGCGTATTATCGCCGCTACTCATTAGAGGGGAACCGCCCCCACGAGCAAGCCGGGAGGCTGGGAGCAGAGAGCCTCGCGCGCGCCCCGGCGTCCCCGGCGCCACCGCGCACGCTGCCCCCGGCACCCGGCCGGCAAGCCGGGCGCCTGCCGCGCCGCGAGACGCTCGGCCGCGCCGGCGGGGCCACGGAGCAGGGCCGAAACCGAGCATCGCGCAGCACAGAGGGACCACGCCGGGCACCCGGCCTGGGTGCCGCACGGGGCCCAGCCTGCGCCCGCCGGGGCCGCGGGGCTCCCGCCTCACCTGCAGCGCGGGCACGAACTGCACGGTGCTGACGAGGGCCAGCGAGGCGCCCGCCGGGAAGTTGAAGCGCAGGGTCTCGAGGAAGTGGGACGTGTCGATCTTTATGTCCACGAACACGTAGAGCATCTTCACCCCTTGCGTGGCGTCAATGGGAACTGGTGACCGGGAGAGAAGGGCGTAAGGAAAGGCCGGGACACCCCGCCCCGAGGGCACCCCGGACACTGGGATGAGCCCTGTGTGGGTGCCCCAGCACACTTTGGGGTACACCCAGGGCCCCAGCAACCACCTCGCCGCCAACGCAGCCGTGCCCGGCGCCTGCTCCGGGCTGACCGCGGCCCCTCCGCCCCGCTCGGAGCCAGCTCCCGGCTGGTGCCGGCCAACGCTGCTTCCTGCCATCTCGCTCCTTATTTATGCCGGCGGATGCAGCGCCTCGGCAGCGCTCTCCGCGCTCGCCAGCCGGGAAGGGCTGTGCCGCCCCTGCGCCCGCGCTGTCACCCAGGGCACCTGCAGCCGGCGAGCAGCCGCAGCCGGGGGGCGGCGGGGAGCACCCGGCCGTTTCTCGCTGGATAATGGCAGCCCAGGGAATCAATGAACACAAATCTAATTACCCCCGGTGCTAAGAAGCCTGTGTCACCACGATTAAGTGAATAATTAAAGTACACAGAGTCTGCATCGATCCACAGCTCCACATTCACTTCCCATTTTGGTGCTCTTCACCTGATCACAATTAGGTGCAAATTACTCCCTCCTGCAAGGCAGGGCAGGCCGGGCAAGGAGAGGGAAAGCGCCTCTGTCCTTCACGGGGAGGGAGCCCCACGGCCGGGCAGGAGCTGAGCGGCCCCCCGGCTCCGGGCAGGCGGGACGCGAGGCCGGGCAGCGGCGCCCAGGGCAGCGGGGCCGGTCCCCGCTCGGCTCGCTGCCGCGCGGCCGGGCAGCACGACGCGCGGCCCGGCAGCGCCCGCCTTTCCCTGCGGCACGGCGGCAGCTCCGGCAGATGCGATTCCCATCCCCCGAGAGCAGCCGGCGGTGGCTAGCTCTCTGCGCGGCGCCCGCTCCCCAGCATCGCTGGCTGGAGACCCCCTTCCTTCCCTTCCTGCTGTTAATTATCTAATAGCAGGCTACAAAGCAGGAGTTTTTATGTTCCCTGTTTCAGCGGAGCCTGTAACGCTCGCGTCTGTAACAAAGCGCCTAGTGCGGATATTTATCACCGTGAGTGCTCACGCTGACACAGCTTTCGGGACACAGTTCTCAACCGGCAACTCCGTATTTTATATGGAGCATGATGCAATCCTGAAAACCCATCTAAAGAGCCCCGCAGAGGTCCGAGGACCTCTCTGTCCCCGCCGGGACCTGCCAGGCGAGCTGCGGGCTGGCAACGGCCGCGGGCAGGCGCCCCATGGGCAGGGGCGCGGGGTGCCGGAGAGCGGCAGGCAGAGCCCGGGAGCACCGTGCCGCGCTGCGCCGGCTACGGCGGGGACGAGCCCCGCGGCTGCCGAGCCCCAGCCCGCGGCACGGGCAGCGGCCGGCGGGCCGGGCGCGTGGTATCGCAATTCTGCCGATCCACCTTAAAACCCGGAGTGTCTTATTGTTATTTTTGGGCTGATTCCATCCTGTGTGGACTTCAAAGTTAGCAGCATCTGGGACAGCAGTGCAGTTTCCATGGCAACTGAATCCAGAGTACCGTTCCGCCTAGGGAGCGCACAGCCTCCTCCTCGCTTTGCCTTCAAACAAGCCATCATGCCAGCTAAACGCATTTCCTGACCCCGGGCTGGCACGGGGAACGGCCGCCGGCCCCCCTTGGCACGGGGAAGGGGGCTCGGCCGGGCCCTCGCGGCCGTCGCTCCCCTGCCCAGTCGCTCCTGACCTCGCTCCCGCCACCCCGAGCTCCGGGAGCGACGGCGGGAGCAGCCCTGCTCCCGCCCGGGCTGGCGGCGAGCTCTGAGCCCGCGGGCTCCTGCTGGGCTCCCGCGCCGTTTCACTGCCGCCGGCGCGTGCCGG
Source organism: Rhea pennata (assembly GCF_028389875.1). Taxonomy (NCBI): domain Eukaryota; kingdom Metazoa; phylum Chordata; class Aves; order Rheiformes; family Rheidae; genus Rhea; species Rhea pennata. Next base: position 6,011,266 of record NC_084682.1, read on the forward strand.
GTGCCGTCCCCGGGGGCGGCGGAGCGGGACGAAGCCGCGGCACGGCAGCGGGGACGCTGCTCCCGCAGCCTGCCGTCCCCAAGCCCTGCCCGCGGGCAGGGAACCGGGCGGCCCGGCCCCGTCCAAACGAAGCAATCGAGGCTGGAGAAGAGAAATCCCTTCTAAAAGGGATTAGCACCCAGCGCTGAGCCCCCGAGCTGGCGTCGAGCGCGGCCGGGAGCCCCCGGGCACGGGCAGCACCGGGGCCCGCCGGGCTGGTGCGTCACCTACTCAGGCAGCTGTGGCCGTAGTGCACGAGGAAGTCGGCGCCCAGGGCCTTGGCCGTGTAGTCGTCCACGCAGCAGGCACCGTAGGTCACGTCGCCCATCACCACGGCCTCCGCTCCCGTGAACCTGCGGGGAGGCAGGGCGGTGAGGCAGGGCGCAGAGCACGGCAGCCCGCCCGCCCCGGCGGCGCCACCCCGGGGCTGGGCCACCGTGGCCCGCGCCGGCCCCCCGCAGGCACGCGTCCCGCCGCAAGCCGCCGCGGCCCCCGCGCCTGCCGGGCCACAGGGCCCCTCCGGAGGCGCAGAAGAGGATGAGCACCAGCTACTCTCGGAGATGTCAACATGATTAAACTGGAGAGAGGTAATCCGCCTCTTCAATTGGGTAAAGCTGTTTGCAATTCAGCGGATTATCCGCTCATCAAATAATATGCTACCGGCTTCCTAATGCACCAGGAGGGAGAGGAGGCAGAGGGAGCTGTGGCTCTGCGTGGTGCCTTCGGCCTCGCTGGGCAGCCCCAGGCACCAGAGCCGCCTGCGTGCGCCCCGCCGCAGCTCCCGGAGCAGAGCCGGGCACGGCAAGGAGCCGCCTCGGTCCTCCGTGCGGCCCCGGCCAGCGCGCGAGCCGGGGTGCCCTGGCTGTGCCCGCCGCGGGCACCAGCTCGGCGTATGCTGGGAAGAGCAGCTGGTGCCGAGGCGGCGCTTGGAGAGGAAAAGCGCTGGGTGAACGCTGGCACCGGCCCCCGGCAGCCGCGCGGCGCGGCCGCAGCCCGGAGAGCCGCGGCGGCCGGGCCCCGCGTCACCGTGCTGGCACCCGCGCGGCGACGCAGGGACGCGCGGCGGCTCCGGCACGGGGAGATAAGGCCGGGGCTCCCGCATGAGTTAGAGGCGCCACCTTTGTAGGTATTTTATTGCACCATTTCAGGGGATTATTAGCTTGGCCGCTTTCCCAGGGAGCTGCTGTGGTATTTTAATTATGGCAGCAGGTATTGTAGCAACAAAGCCCCGTGCCTGGAGGGGCTGCTCAAACCAGCTGCTAATTCCTTATTTACACAGAGGATGCGCCGAGCGCCGGCAGGACGCGCGCTCCCCATCCCGGCGTCCGGCCGGGTCTGGCCCCGCCGCGCGGTGCGGGATCACGGCACGCCGGACGCAAGGGCAGCGGCGAGCCCGGCGTGCCAGCCCGCGTGCCCAGCACCGACGGCGCCCAGGCTCGCCGGCTCCCGCCCGGCGGCTCTTCGCGGGAGCAGGGAGCACCAGGCGACGCCGGCGGGGTCTTTCCCGGGACACGCCAGGGCTGAAGCGGCTCCTGCCGGACGAAGGAGCCCGGGCGAGCGCGGGGCGCTGGGCGTAAGTCCCGCTGGCACCCGGGGCTGGCCGCGAGCCAGGGTCCCGCGCGCTCCCCCCCGCGAGCCAGGCAGGCAGCGTTACGTCGGCGGCAGGAATAGAAATGGTGGGCAGATCTGGCCAGATGGCAGAAGGTGGAGAAATCGCAGAGCGTGCTGAATATTAACAGCTCCGGCCCATCCGCCAGCGCCAGCGGAGGGGGCCAGGGGAGCAGCTCGGTGCGATCGGCCCCGGCGAAGGGGGGGACCCTTCCCCGCGTCCTCGGGACGCCAGCCAGCCCGGGCTGGGGCGCCTCCGGCTCCCTCCCGCAGCCCGGCGCGGGCGCTTTGGGATCACGGAGGGATGGCCCGGAGCCTGCCGGCACCTGGGACCCGCGCGCTGCCCTCGCTGCGGCACGGCCCAGGCAGGCAGGCGGCTCCTTCGCCGCTGGCACGGCGAGGTGCCGCCGCCGGCTTTGATGGGGTCGGGGGCTGCCACGAAGCTTCGAGAAGGCTCTTGCGCACCTCACGGAGCCGCCAAGCCCCCAGCCCCCTCCTCTAATGAGAGGTGACGAGATGAACGTGAATCAGACTCCACACATCTCAGCAAAAGTGGAAAATTATTCAGCTCCTTAAGATTCAGGACGGGGAGGTCTGACTCAGAGAGGCAGCCAGCGCCGCTTAATTTTTTATAGATTAAAATGTATGCAAATTGGCCCAAACCCCAGAGAAAGTCCCTGGGGGTGAAAAGCAAGAAAGTGAAATAGCAACAGCCACGGGAGGGGGGCAGCAGGCTGGCGGAGGTGCCCCGTGGTCCCTGCCCGTTGCGCCTGGGATGCGGCCAGGCGGCTATCGGCCTGCCGGCACGTGCAGCGGCTGCCGAGCCCTCCCCGGCCCCCGCGTGCGGCGACGGCCGCGTCGGAGGAGCCCGTCGGAGAAACCCTCCCGCTCCCAGGGAGCGGAGCAGCCCCGCGGGCCGGGCGAGGGTGGCAGACGCCGCGCTCGGACCCCGCGGCATGAGGAGGTGCGGGAGGGCACCCGGAGCTGCTCCGTACGGTCCGGCGAGGCAGGAAAGGCCCCGCGCAGTCCCGCAGCACCGAGGGGGCGAGAGCAGAGCTGCGGCGCGGGGCCGGCACGTGCCAGGGTCAGCCACGCCGGCTGGGCTGGGCGGTCGAGCAGAGCGGGAATAATCTCCCGAGACAAATCAAAGGCGAGCGTGGGGGCCTCCCCTTGATGTTTTAATCAGTTCGGTGTCGCCGGAGCCTTTCATCAAACTACAGAGGAAGGAAATGTCAATTAGCATCTACCTGCCTCTGACACGGGCCCGGGAGCTGCTCTCCCCCCAGCCGGGCTCAGGACGCAGCCCGGGCAGCCAGGAGCGGCCTCGCGGGCGCTTCGCATCCCCGCGCGCAGCTCCCGCGGCTCGGCTCGGCCCGGCCGCGCGCCGGCCCGCGGTCCCAGCAGCTGCGCTGCCTCGTGTCGGCACGGAGGACGCGGCGACGCGGCTGTCCCCACCCAGCGCCGCGCCGAGCCGCTCGCTACAGCTGGGAGCTCATGAATATTGAGCACGTAGGGAGGTTATTCATCTTTTACGTCCTGCAAAGCCTGGCTCATTCTAAAAAACAGCCCGGCCTTAGCATTTTTCTCTTCTTCCCCTAATTCATTATCTCCTCCTTTAAACAGATGGCTCCCAAAATTCCATTTATAAAGTGCCACGCTCAGCACTGGCAGGACACACACCGAGCGGTCCGAGTCCCATCCCAGGGGCAGGGATGGAGCATGTCCCACCTCTGCTCCCTGCCTGCCGGGGCACCCTGGACCACCCAGCCCAGCCAGTGCAGGACGGAGGGGAGAGCAACCCAGGGACAAGTTTGGGGGGCCCTGACCCCCCTCCCTCAAGCCTGCAGCAGCCAGCACTTGGCCTCATGCCTGCTTGAGTTTCATTAGCAAAACAACCTTTCCGGCTCCTGTTTCCTGGGGGGATTTGAGGGGAGCTCCTAAACACCACGGCTAGGGCAGCGGCAGGGAGCACGGAGCGGCCGGTCCCTGCCACCCCCCCGCTGGCTTCGTAGCTGGCTGCTGAGCAGAAGTGCCGGCCCTGATTTATCCCGGCCCCCCGACAAATAAATGAGAGTGCTTGCTGCCGGCAGGAGCGCGGAGCCCCCTGACACCGCGGCGGCGCGTGAGTGATACCGCGGCGGCCCTCACCCCATAAAGCAGCGCGCCGCTCTCCCTGGCGGAGGTGACTTCTCAGCCCCGGCACATCCGTCTCTCCCGGCTCCCTGCCACGCTCCATCAGCTCTTGCCCGAGGAGGGGACTGGAGGGGCCAGGCTGAGAGCCGCCAGCCCCGGGGCGGTCTGCGCCACGCCGTTGGCAGCGGACGGAGCCAGCGCGGAGACGCTGAGGCACCCGCCAGCGAGCACGTCCTGCTGGGCACGGGGACAGGTTTGCTCCTCGCTTTGCGGTCACCTGCCTCCCCCGGGCATCACACCTCAAGCACTGTCTCAGCTCCGTGTTGCGGCACCTCCTTGCTGGGAAATGCCTAGACGCAAGCACGTGGGTTAGCCTGCAAAAACCCCAAACTGCATCCTGCCGGGGAGCACGAGAGCCTACAGCCACTCTGCAAACCTCGCACCCTCTCCGAGAAACTCCCGGGCACCCCGTACACGTCCCGCTGCCTCGCCTGCAGCTCCCAGGGTCCGATCCCCGCACCGTGCCGGCTCCAGCCGCAGTGCGGGGGCCAGAGGGTCCCCGCTGCACCCCGCCGTCCTGGGGCGTCAGGCCGAGCGCGGCCCCAGCAGAGAAAAATGCATTTAATTAGTGGAGAAGCCAGTCACCAAGCCACCTTACCAGGCTCCCAACTTCATTAGCACAGGAAAGCTGCACGTAATTAAAATAATGAGTTTGCAATTTTACTGCAAACGGCTTTGGAAGAGCACCGCTGCAGTTGGGCAATTACCGCCCGCGTGCGGCGCGGGGCCCCACGGAGCATCGGCAAGTGGGTCAGGACTGCAAGACGCGCGCGTCCCCGGAGCCCACCGCGCAAGCGGCTGTCCCCAAGCCAGGTCCCCTCCTCTGCGGGGCCGGGGGGAAGCCCCAGCCTCGCTCGCGCCCGCCCGGCCCGCGGCAGCCCCTGCCTACGCGTGCCCCAGGGAGCACGCATCCCAGGCTGAGCACGTCTCTCCTGCTGAGGCAGCCAGGCGTATCCCAGCTCCACACTTTGCTGGCCTTGGAGCCACAGAAAACAGACAAATCGAGAGCCCTGAGTGCGCTGGCGGCAAAGCTGCCACAGCTGCGCCGTGCCCGGCGCCGGGCCGGTGCCCACTCCTCTGCAGCAGCTTCCCGAGGGCAGGGGTATGGGGCTGCCCTTCGGCACCAGCTCCCCCTGGGCTCCACAGGACACAAGGAGCGAGGGGCACGTGGTGGCCAGCAGTGCATCTTCCAGCCCACAGCAGGACAGCACTGGCACGTCCTGGCCCTGGGAGATGCCAGTCCTACAGGTCCCACATACTTTCCCCCATGCCTAGTCCTCCCCACACCATCACTGCCCGGGCTGAGGTTTTAAACGTCTCCAGTGAAGTGAGAACTTCATTCTCCCTAATGATGCTGTTGTGTGGTTAATGATGGTGATTAAATTCCCCTGCACAGCATGCTGCACTGTGCTGCAAACGGCTCAGGGTTTTGCTTAAAGGACAACAGGAGAAGGGAGCGCGGCGCCGGCTGGCAGAGATCGGGCATCGCGAGGCTGCCCGCGTGGCCGGGTGCCCCATCACTTCAGCGCCCCAGAACAATTTCAACAGCACTCAGTGCTGTCTCAGACCTGCCGTGCCCAGGCAGGCAGGGGACCTAGCTGGCCTGGCATCCTGGTCCTGGTCCCCACTAGCCCCAGGAGAGACGGGCTGGCAGGCACCAGGCAGCTGCTTCAGCAGCCAGGCATCGAGGGACTGGCAGGCACAAGCCAGTCCTCGGAAGTTTTTCTGCTCTCGCTATCTCCGCTGCCTGGTGTAGCGGGGCTTTTCAAGCTCTGCCAGGGCCGCCAGCTGCTCTGCACGCCCCAGCCAGGACGTGGCCCCAAAAGCCCAGGCTCTGCACGCGACGTTTAACTCTTCACTACTTAGCTGGAGATGACTCCAGTTTCTCCATCACTTCGAATTGGCCCTGCAAGCTCCTGACCCGCCGCAAGGAAAAATGGGGCCGCTGATGCTGCCCTCCTCCAGCATCACTGGAGTCGCAGGGGCAAAGGGAGCCAGCGACGGGGTGTCCGTGGCCTTTCCTAATCCTCCAGAGCTGCGGGGTCCCTGTCCCCATGTCAAGGCTGATGCCCTGGGGCAGCTGGGACGAATGGGGCTGGCAGAGCTGGGACGCCAGCCCCACGTCTGCCCATCACCATCGAGACTCCCGTGATTAGCGGGAGCTGCTCACGCCAGTGCCGAGTGGGGAGACAGAGGGATTAGCAGCTGCAAAGCCTGACAGTCGACTTTATTAACAAGGAATCAAAAGCCCAGCTGAGAGCCCAGCTGATCCGTCTGCTCCAGCCCGCAGCAGCAGGGAGAGGAGGGGACGCGCTCCCGGCCCGCGGAGCCCTCAGCACGCACGGCACCCGCCACCGCCCCCCGGCACGGCGGCTGCCAGGGTGGGAGTCCGGTCCCCCTCCCCCCGGAGGGCTGCGGTCCGACCTCTCCCCCACGCGCCTCTCCACGCTGCCTTGCTCGCGCTCCCCCTCCTGCCGCCCTCCAGCACGAGTTACCCTCAGCCGAATTACATCAGCCGTGGTAAACGGAGCCAATTTGGAAGTCTCCGCGATAGCATCGTGATGCGGTTGCGCCAGCCCGCGGCCCTGCCAGCTCAGCTGGCAACGGCTTCCACGCGGGCGGCAGCGTGCGCGGCTGCCCCGGGACCCCGCGGAGATCCCCCCGCACCGGGCTTGGATCCGGGCTCACGCCCGGGCTGCGGCGCCCCGCGCTCTCCGTCGGAGCCAGCTCCGGAGAGCAGTTTCTTTAGGAAGTAGATAACGACAAACCTATTAACACTAATTAACTAGGCCTCACACCGGTCAATGCTGTAAGTGTGCTTTAAATTTCAAATGCTCCACGCTAAGTACCTGCTCAGCATTTCAGGAAGCAGCTGCCGTGACACTCTGGCTACATCTTCATCCGCCGGCGGCCCCTCGGGGCTCAGCGCAGCCGCGAGCGCGAGGACGGAGCGCCCCAGCCGGGCGAGGACAGCACCCCGAGGGGCCCCAGCCTCGCCTGCCTCCCTCCGAGGCACAAACCTAGCCCGTGAGCCGGTGCCTGCTTGTTCCCGCATCGCCACGGAGAGGGGTGCTGGAGAGGCACCTCTCTGCAAGGGGACAGACGGAGAGGCGCCTGCACCCGCAACCTCTCTGCAAGGGGACAGACGGACTCAGGGTGCAGGAGCTCTCTAGCGTCCCCCGAGCACCTGCCGGCACGAGCGCGGAGCGGGGCACGATGCTCCCGGGGCGGGCTGGCGAGAGGATCTAGTTGCAGAGCAAGAGCCCCTGTGCTCACAGGGCGTCCCTGGGCGATGCAGGTCACCTCGTGCTCAGCACGCAGGTTCCTCGTGCACCCAGCAGGGAGGGGAAAGCACCAGGGGCAGAGCCGGCCCGTGGCCCCGCGCTGGGGACCGTCGACCCCTCCTCCAGCACATGCCACCCCCGGGACAACGACACTCGGAGCCCCTGTCCCAGCCTCGCCACAGCGGCCGGTGCCGGGAACGCGCGGCGGCAGCAATTCCCATCACGTCGGAGCCGCGCAGGCTCCTCCGGCTCTGGTGCCGGGGTGAGAAGGGCCATCAGGAGCAGCGGCCCCGAGGAGCTGCGATTTCACATTAACGCCGGCTATGAATATTAATAGCAGGATGAGCCAGGCGCTAAAGAGGCCAGGAACAACCACCTGCCAATTCACACCTCACCTAAGGCAATTTAATTGGGTTCCCAGCATGGCCCGGAGAAAGCAGGGATGGGGCCGGGCTCGCTCCAGACAGCGGCCGTGCAGCGAGCCCCCCGCCGTCGCCGTCCCTCGCGCCGCCGCGGTCCCACGCAGGGCTCCGGCAGCCAGCGCCCGGGCGCTGCGCGTTGGCAGCCAAGGAAGAACACGACCGTCCCGCTGCTCCCCGGCCTCGAAGCTGCCCCCGGCACCGGGCAGCGCCGCTCCCACCCGGGCAGCCTGCCCGCCCCGGCACCGGCGTCCCGGCCGGCGGCGTCTCCCCGCCGGCACCCCCGGCCCTGCGCAGCGCCCCTCGCAGGGAGGGCGAGTCCGAGTCCGGCGGGGATCCCGACGCCCGGCGGATGACGGGAAGTGGGGCTTAAGGTTTCATTCAGATAAAAGAGCCCCTTAATCCGCTGCCTTTGAAGTCGGAGACATGAAAGCGGCTCCGTGCCAAAGCCGGAGAAGAGGCAGCTTCACTTAAAGGGACAGGCCCACGCGGAGCCGCCCGCGCCCCACATTCGTCCCCCCGCCAGCTCCCCCCTTCCCACCGCTCCTGACCCCAGCCCTACGGGAGGGACGCAGCCCGCGCGGAGCCCCACGGGAGACGACGGCAGAGCCGTGGGGGGCAGAGCCCCCACCCCACCCCGCCCCGCCGCCGTGCTCCAGCTGCCAGGCCCCCACCCCGCACAGCCGCGGCGGCTGCTCGGCTCGCGGCAGCGGGGAAGCTGAGCCTGCTCGCACCGGGAAGACAGTATACTAATGAGTGCCGCGACCCGGATCACAGGCGAGGTATACGGTGCTATTAGCACTAATTCACTGTGCGAAAACAGAGAGGGGCTGGGGAGGGGGCAGCCGCAGCGGGGAGGAAGATTACAGGCGCGGAGCGAGGCGTGCACGACAGTAAAGAGATTACGGCCAATTTCTGCAAGGTGCCTGAATGCGCTGCCACTGCAAAGCCGAGAGCTCCTCTCCAGCGCCTCAAACCGCCTCCCTGCTTCATCCTCCCCTCCCGCTTCTGCCGAGCAGCAGAGAAAAATCAGGGAAGGAGCTGCAAGGGAGGGGCAGCTGGCGTGGGGGGGTCCCTGACAAGAGACGCCTGCGGTCACCTCCTTTGGGTGCAGGGGCCCTAGTGCCAGCAGGGCCCCTGTGTTGTAAGGGGAGCCATCACCACGGCCTCAGGCCTCCTCAGCTGGAGGAGGGCTGCTCCGAGGACCTCCATGCAGAGTGGCAGGGTCACGAGCAGGCAGCCCCGGGGGCCGGAGGAGGAGGGCAGGGGACCTCTGCGGCAGCCCCGCTGCCCCCCCTCGCTGGCCGAGCTCCGGCGGCGAGCGCACAGGCACCGAGCTCGCGTCAGGCGGTTGTTAACACGGTTGCTCTCTGGCTCCATTACCCAGGCGAGGGCCCGGACACGCTGAGCTTGTCGGCAGCGCCAGACAACGCACCGAGGGGAGCAGAGACGAGCGGCGAGAGCCGGGCTGGCGCGGTGCTGGTCAGCGCCACCCGGGACAGGCAGCAGAGCCCTGCGGCGCCGGAGCCCTCGGCAACCTGCAGCAGGGCAGACGCGTCGCCTTCACCCGGCCGCGCTCCGGCCAAGGTCTCCCCGCGAAGGCAGCCGAGCCGGGGCCACCCACCCCCGCGGCGAGCGCTGCTCACGCACCAGGCCGTGCTCACGCCGCGAAAGTCACTGTCGCCCTACGGCTCTGCAGCCAGACAGCAGAGCTGGCCGCGCACCGGGGCTGTGCGAACCCAGCACGGGCGATGTTCGAGCCAGCAGGAACCGCCGGCACCCCCCCCCCCCCGGTCCTGGGGGGCGCAGCGGGGCCGTGCCTTCGCTCTCCCCCACCCGTCCCCACGGGCACGGCTGGGAGCCAGGTCGCTGCTGCCGAGATCAAAGCCCGCACCAGGGCCTCGCGCGTGCCGCTGTGCGCAGGAACGGCACGGCGCCGCAGCGCAGCCTGGCCAAGGCAGTGCCGGCGGCACCGTCAGCTCACCGCAGGGACAGCACGAGGACAAGGCGCAAGCCAGAAGGGCCAGCGCTCCCCAGCTGGTACGTTTGCATGGCTGCGACACGCAGCGAGGCACCTTTGAGCATCCACCAGCCTCCAGGATGGTCGTCCTGACCCTCTGCGCTGCCCCAAGCAGAGCAGGTCCCAAGCCCAGGCTGCTCCTGCCCAAGAACAGCCTCAGGCCAAACCGCCTTGGCCAGGCCCAGGCAGTCCTGCGACGGCGCTCCCGTCCCCTGCAGCCAGCAACGGCCCCAATCCCCTCCCCAGCCCACGGGGAGGAGCCCAGAAGTGCAGCCAGGCAGCCAGCCCTTCTCTTACCGTTCAACGATGTCCGCAATGGTGCACGCAAACATGAGGAGGCCTTCGGGCATCTGCAGGGCCACTGGAAGGAGAAACATCCCTGCGGTTAGGATGGGCTGGATGGGAGGCTTACGCTCCAAAGCCAGGACCTTGGCACCAGCCCCCATTACGCACCAGGAGACAACAGGCCAGGTTACAAACGGCAGCCACAGGAATGCCCCAACCAACTCACCCCTCAGAAAAGGGCCTCAGGCAGGAACTAGCCAAAAGGACGCAAAAAAGAGGCAGTACAGTGCGAAACTCGGAGGCCCAGGCAGCCTGTGAACGTGCAGTCCAGCCTTGGGCTAGATCTATCCTGCGTGTTTGAGCCCATCCTGTGTGAACACGTCTAATCCCTTTTTGAACCCATTGACACTTTTGGTCTCCACTGCTTCCTGCAGTAATGAGTTCTAGATTTTAATTATGTGCTGCACAGGAAAAGGTACTTTCTTCTGTTTATTTTAAACCTGCTCCTAATAATGTAAATGTGTGCCCCTAGTTCTCCTGTTACAAGAAAGAGTGAATAATCATCGCCTATTCAACCTCTCTGCATCATTCATAATTCTATATCCCTCTATCATATCCCCCTTCATTCGTCTCTTTTCCAGCTAAAGGATCTAAATCTATTTAATCTCTCATTGTACAGAAGCTGTTCCAACCCTTTGATCGTTCCTTGTTGCCCTTCTCTGCACCTCCCCTCGCTTCTTCTCTACCATTTTTTGAGAGGGTGGCCAGCAATGCACACAGCTTTGTGCGTAGCATGGATTTATTCATAGCAGAATGATGTTTCCCATTTTGTTCTCTCCGAACGATTCTGAACAATCCCTTTGCCTCTGCACCGCTCGCTCGGGGCTGGGAGATACAGCCCCGGGCTGCGAGCCCGTGGCCCCCCACGCGCCCGCTCCAGGGGACCCGGCTGGGAGCCACCCGTGGTTCCCCCTCGTTCGGTGACCTCGGCGCCATCCCTCTGCCTGCCCCAGCCTGCGGACGGCGGGTGGGCTGGAGGCAGTGAGATGGGCGAGCGGTGACCTGGCACCGCCATACCCGGGGAAAACAGAACCTTTTGCTCTAGCAGTCACTTCTATTAATCCCGCTGTCATTTCACCTCCAGATCCTACTAACACATCCCAGCACCAGCGATATTTACCCAAATGTCCCTCTCCAAATCCCTTTCCAACTGAAATCCCCATGCTGCCAAGCCAGTCCCCGTGGCAAACACGAAGCTATTTAAAGACCTGGACCAAATTGGGCTAATCTCACCCTGCTCCAACCTGCAAAGCACTTTGAAAGCTAAACACAGCTCACCAGCCCTGGCTCAACCTGGCAGGAGCAGCTGGGCCAGGAAGCAGCTTCAGGGACCTGCCGTCCCCAGGCATCGTCAGCCCCGTGGCCTTCGGGACCATTCGGGCTGCGCTCGCACTCCTGCCGCTGGCTTGCAGAGAAAACAGTCCCAAGAGCGCTACCGAAACGCGCTGGAGGCCTGGAGACAGCAGAAATCAAGGAAGACGCCCTGACACTGCTTGGGATGCTGTGCCCAGGTGTGAGGGCTGCGGGAAACACGGCCTGGCTCCCTCGAGGGGGCCGGAGTCCTCCTGGCCCCACAGAGGGACCCGTCCGCCCCGCTCCCCGTCCCCGGGCCACCCGCCAGCCAACAGATCTGCAAACAGATCTGCCCTCCCCGGCTAGGCGGTGGGGGCGGCTGGGGAGCACGAAGCAGCTGGGGTGCTTTCCGCGGGCAGGGCGCTCGCCACGCACCCATCGGGGAGCGGCCACGGGGGGGACGTCCCGGCTCCCGGCCCAGCCACCCCAAATCCCGTGCCAGGTGGGCGGGAAGCGGACAGGGAAGGGCAGGGCTGGCAGCGGGCCCCCGGCTCCCCTCGCTCCAGCCATGCAGGCGCGACGCGGGAGGCTGCGTTCCCCAGCAACGAGCCACTGACTGGGCTCTGCACATGCAGATTTTAAATCCCGGCATGGCTGACTGGCTGATGGGCTCAGCTCCCAGCTCTAAAGCCTAAATCCCAACTGCATATTTACATTTAATTAGGAGGTGCCAAGCAGCAAAACATGCTAACGAAAGCCAGAGCAGCGCGGGCTGGACAGCCCCTCCGCGCATCCCGCGGACAGCCTGGCCCCTCGCGCAGCATCTAGGCAACGCCAGCTCGGATCTAGCGGCCCCACAGCCTCCGGCGTCCCAGCCCGAGCTGCCTGGCCTCCCTGCAGCGCTAACAGGGGCTGCCGGAGCCAGCGACCTGCCCGCGGTCACAGAGGCAGGCTGCGACACACGGCGAGAGATCCGGGTCACGGGAGCGTCTCCCGGTGCTTCCCCCCGCGACACCTGCCAACCTCTGACAACTTGCCAAAGGCTCGGTGGCAGCTGGCGGCGACACTCCCGGGCGGACGCAGCGCTTCGAAGCCGGCGCCGGCTCTGCCCAGAGCTCCCAGCGACGCGTGACCTGGCGAGCCGCAGCGTGTCAGCCCTGACCGCGGGCACAGCGAGGACCAGGGACACTGGCAGCACGGAGGGACAGAGGAGAGGCACCATGCTCCGCTCTCCTCCCAGGCTGAGAGCCGGCCTGTGGCCAGATGAGCGCCCCAGGGCGTGGATGGCCTCGGATCCTGCATCCCCCAGTGCTCTGCCTGCCCCACAGCACCTCAGCACCTGCTCCAGCGGCTCCTCACCCACCTGGGGCCAGAGAAGCTTCCTGAGGACCCACAAGTTCAGTTAAGGCCAGAGCGTGATGGAGCTCGGCTGATCCCTCTCTCCCCAAACGACCCTGGAGGTGGGCGAGGGCCTCCGGCCCCTCGAAGCCCCACGCCAGGTGCTGCGGGCTTCCCCCCGTGCACAGCCCTGCTCCAGCAGCGTGGCAGAATGCACAGGAAAAGGCGAGAGCAGCAGCAGAGACCTGGCCAGCATCCCAGACACATCTCTACAGGCTGACAGGTCCGTGCAACTCAACCTGTCCTGTCCAATACGATTATAATCCTGAGATACAGATATATTAACTCATCTCAAGAGGAGGGAGAGCTCCTTGAGACAGATCCTAAACACCAGCGCACAGCAGCCACCCGGGCCTGACTGACAGCTTGGCACAATCAGCATCTTCCCCCAGGAGCGTGGCTCCGAACGCACCAGCCCTGTGCCTGACTGCGCCCCAGCGCCACGCGCACACCGAGCAGCTCCCCACCGGCAGCTGGGGAGCTCAGCGCTGCTCCGAAGCCCCGCAGCCCCCAGCACACCGCAGGCACAACCCCGCTTCACTCCTGGGAAGCGTCACTTCGGGGCACACAGTGCGGCCAGCACTCACCCTTCTTGGCCTGAGCCTGCCGAATCCTCCACACGGTCTTGGGAATCTCAAAGTTGTAGTTGCTGGGCAGGACCTTGATGGCCTCCTGGAGCTCCTGGTTGTTGAGGATCTCCTCAGGGACCTGCTTTGCCACCCGCCGCATGGGGCCTCGGGCTGTGGGCAAACCAGAGCGTCTTACAGAGAGGAACGAGGAGGCAACCCATCCTGTAGCCCACAGCCCACTGGGTGCCCCTGGCTGCCAAGGGACACGGGGTAGCCCCAACAGCACCCAAGGACAGGGGACAACAAGGCACTAAAAAGGGAAGGGGTTTCTGCTCTCCACCACCGAGCCTGGGACAGTCAGGGCAGCAGCAAGCCAGGTTTAGGGCTCAGTTTGCGGGAAAAATCATTTGTGCCAAGAAAGCAGCACTGTAACTTCAAAAATGCCTCAGTGCTGCTCCCCACAGCCAGGGCCCGGGTGCTGAGCCCCAGGTCAAGCACGACTAGCTGCAACGCTCAACCACGACCGTCCCGAGGCTGCTGGAAGCCCGCACCCCGCAGCCTGCTACGGACCCCAGGCACCGAGTGTGCAGCCCGGGGGCAACCCGCCCCTCGCAGAGGGCAACCCTGCTGGGAGGGCAGTGAGCCACAGCTGGGGCTGGTGCCCACTCCAGCACGAGCCATCGCATCACACGCGAGCCCCCAGCAGCCCCATGTCGACACCTCAGCGTCCCCCAATGCCGCAGGGCTCCGGCTGCGGGAGACCCGGGCCCGTCCCCATGCCGGGAAGGCCCGTGCACCCCACGATCGCGGCCTGCGGCCCCCACCAGCGCGGCACCAGCAGGATCCACCCCCTCACTCCGCAGAGTCACCGTACGGCGGGGGAGTGACAGCAGCGGGATTATTCACTATTTCCAGCCTGCGAAGCGTCAGCCCGAGGCTGCACGGCACCAGCGCACATGAGCCACCAAACCCTCCGCACGGCCCACAGCGGGAGCCGCAAACGGGCCAGCTGGGCCCAGCCCCGACGGGGGCCGCTCCCCCGGCACCAGCCCACGGCCAGGGCACCCAGCCAAGCTGAGGCAGCACCCAAAATACCAGGCGCAGCGGGTGCCCACGTCACCCGCCAGGGAAGGGGCGCAGGGCAATGGTGCAGGCAGGCGAGGCCGGGAGATGCTTCGCCACCGGCAGCGCGCTATTCCTGGCCGCACAGCTGCCGGAGGGGCCCGGGACGGGCCTCGCCTGACACCCCCGGCCCGGCACCAGGAACGGCACCGGCTCGGCCCTCCGCAGCACTGCTCCGGCCCCCGCTACCGGCCCAGCACTAGAGCCCTCAGCAGGTGCCTGGCTCCAAGATGGGGCCAACTACCGGTACCAGCCTGTTTCCCCGGCGCCAGGACCCCCACACAGGTCCGGCCTCCAGGCCGCAACGGTACCCAGTGCCGGTCCGGGTCCCTGGTACCAGCCTGGCTTCCCAGTACAGAACAAGCCTCCTAGTCAGACCAACTCCTGGTACCGGCCCGGTTCTCCACTGCCGGCACCAGGACCCCCAGGCAGATCCGGCCTCCCGGTCGGGTAACCGCGGGTCCCGCTCGGACCCCCAGGACCGGTGCATTCCCGCCGGTACCAGCCCAAAAGGCCTCGCGGGAATGCACCGGCCCCGGCCTAGCGCCGGGGCAGGCCGTGTCCCGGCGGCCAGGGAGGAGCGGGCTCGACCCCCCCCGGCCCGGCCCGGCCCGGCCCGGCCCACCTGCGGCGGCGGCGGCAGGGGCCGCGCTCCCGGCCGGCCGCTCCGGGGCCGCCATGGCGACAGACCCACGTGGAGGCCGGAAAGGCAGCGCTAGCCGAGCCCCGCGCGGGCCGCGGGGGCCTAGGCCAGAGCAGCCGCCGACCGAGAGCTCGAGCCCGGGCGCGCACGGCCGGGCCCCGACGGGGCGGACGGCGCAGCGGGGCGCGGGTCGAGGCTCCACAGCCCCGGCCGCGGCCCCGGCTCCTCGCTCGGCAGCCGGTGGCCCCAGGCCTAGGCGGCGCAGCGCTGTGCACCGGGCTGTGCCAGGGCCGCACTGTCGGGGCTGCCGCGGCGGGCCGGGCCGATGCCCCGCCTTTCCCTCGCGGGTCGCCGCGGCGCTCCCGGAGCCGGGGCTGCCGGGCGCCAACTGCTCTGTTGTAATATCGGGGCGGTTGCCATGGTGACGGCCGCCCCATCGGGGGACCTGGGAGGGGCCCGGAAGGGGGGGGGATAAATCTCCTCTGTGGGGCAGAAACCCCGTCCTTGGGTCCCGCAGGGTGGGAGGAGCCCCGGGGCAGCGGGCAGCCAAGGGGGGCGGTGTGGACATCAGGGCCCCCCGGAGGAATCGGGATCCCCGGTGAGGCAGAGGAGATGGAGAAAATTGACCCCTCAGGGGTAGCAGGGACCCTCCTGGGGCAGGGGGATCACGGGGTTGTGGGAGGGAGGGGACAGGAGCAGCAAGGACCCCGGGGGACAGCAGGGACCCAAGAAGCAGCGAGATCCCGATGGGGCGGCGGGGACTGACGGGATCGGGGCGGGGGGGCGGCAGCGAAGAGCAGAGGAAGGACTAGAAGGGCGGCCGGACGGAGGGGACGGCAAAGGGCAGCGGGGACCCCGGCGGGGCGGTGCGGACAGCAGGGTCCTCAGGCCGCATCGCAGACCCCGGTGAGGCAGAGGGCGGTGGAGAGCAGAGGGAGGGGGAGGCTGGAGGGACTCCGCGGGGGCGGCCGGGATGCCGCTGGCCCGGCGAGGCCAACCGGAGGCAGCAGAGACCCCGATGGGGCGGCGGAGCCCGCGGTGGGCCCGCGGCTTCCCGGTGGGGCGGCAGAGGGGCGGCGCACGGCACCGGAGCAGCGGCACTTTCACGAACTGTCCACGGGAGGCGGGAGAGGCGGCGGCGGCGGCGGCGAAGGAGGGGGCCCGGCCGGGCTCGCCTAGCCCAGCCCAGCCCTGCCCAGCCCAGCCCGCCCCGTCGCTGCCCCGCCCCGCCCTGCCCAGCCCAGCCCAGCCCTGCCGCCGCTGCAGGCTCCGCCGCACCGGCACCGGGCTCCCCTTTTCTTTATAGGCTCTGCCCGAGGGGGTGGGGGGCGGCGGCGGCCCCAGCCCCGAGGGGGCGGCTCCCCCCCTAAAAGCCGGCGGCGGGACGCGCGGCGGGCAGAGGCGCGGCCGGCGCTCCCGGTGCTCCGGGGCCGGCGCTCCCGGTGCCGCTGCGGCTCGGCCCGCCATGCCCCCGCGGGGGCCGCTCGCCCGGGCCCCGGCTCCGCGCTCCCGGTGCAGCCGCCGCCGCCGCCACCGCTCGCTGCCGCCGCCGCGCCCGCGGCTCTGAGCGCCGCCGCCGCCGCCGCGCCGGGAGACCGCGCCCCGCACCGGCTCCAAGATGCTCCGCCAAGGTGAGCGCCGCACCGGGAGGGCACCGGGCACCGGGGGCGCGGGCGCCGGCCCCGAAGTTTGCCTCGCCGCCCAAGTTGGGGCCGCGCCGCCGGGCGCCCCCCGCCGCCGCGCTACCGGGCGCCGCTGAGACGCGGCCGCCGCCGGGAGGTCCCCGGGGACGGCGGGCAGCGCGGAGCGCGGCGGCGGCGCAGCGCGCCCGGAGCCGCCGGGGCGCCCGGAGGTGCCGGGGAGCCAGGGGTGGGGTGAGGGGTCCGGGAGGGGGGGTGGGGACAGCAGGCGGCGGGAGCGTGGTGCGTCCCGGCGGCAGCGACACCGCGGCGGGCACGGCGGGGCCGCGGAGCGGCGAGGGCGGCAGCGGGAGCGCGGCGGGTCCCGGCGGCGGCGGCGGCACCGCGGCGGGCAGCGGGGCGCCGGCGGGGGGGGGGGAGGGACACCGAGGCTCGGGGGGGGGGGGGGGCGCGGCGGGTCCGGGGGTGGCCGGTGCAGCCCTGCCGGCCACGGCGGTGCCCGGTGTCCCCTTAACGAGGGCCCCGCCGGGGCTCGGCAGGGACACGGGGAAGTTGGGGCGAGCTGTCCTGCCCCCCTCCCCACGCCGGGGGGAATCGCTCCGGTGTGACATCACGCTATTTCCATGGCAACCGCCTGGGACATCATAGGGGAGTTTTTTGACATCACTGCAAGGGGAGAAGCGGATCCTCCCCGGAGCCCCACGGGGGGCAGCCGGCAGGACCCCGGCACCGCTGCGCCCACGCGGGGCCCCCGACGGGCTGCACAGGGAGACGCCAGGGGGCTTGGCCGCCCCGTGGGGTCCCCGTCCCGGGCCGGACCGGCACCTCGCTCCGCCCCGAGCTGCCCCAGGCCCCGGCAGAGCTGACTTCTCCCGGTGGCTTCCCCGGAGCGGCCAGGGGCTGCACCGGGAGCCGGGCTCGGTGGCCCCGGGGCAGGGGGGCCGTGGCGCGGCGTGGCAGCCAGGCCGCGGTGTGCGCCGCGTGCCGCTCGCCGGCAGCCGAGCAGAGCCACCTGCAAGGCTCTGGAGCGAGAAGCCGAGCAGGGAAGGACACCAGCGCCGTGCCCGCGGCTCCCCGCAGCCCGCCAGACTGGGGTGAGGATTGCCGGGACGGGCAGAGCTCGTGCTCCCAGCCTGGGGAGGCGGTTTTCGGCTGGGGGGTAATGTCACCTTGCGGCTGCGGGGCCTGGGGCTCGCGGGCTCGTCCCTCCGGCTCCGGCTCGCCTTTGTTCAGCTCGGGAGCCCAGCTGGGCTTGCTGGCTTGGGAGCCGTGCCGGGAGCTCGGGGCCGCTTCTCGCACTGCAAAAAGCCTCCTGTAAAAGAGCAGCTCCGACTGCCGGGCGCTCCCGGCGGGAGCCGAGCGCCACGGTGCTGCCCTGGTTTCCAGCGCCGGCGCGGCTGATGGAGGAAAAGCTGGAGGAGAGGCAAGGGGGCGCAGGGCAGAGGCGAGGTGGAGCTGATCCCGGCGCGCGGGGGGCGGCGGGTCTGGCTACAGGGTCTCATCCCGCCATGGGCAGCCTGTTAAGGTCAAGATCTACCGCTTTCCTTTCTGGAGCTAGAAAAACAAAATGCAAATGAACAGCCTGTGGGCTAATACAAAACCTATTCTTAAAGTTTTTGTCTTGTTAAGCAAGGAAATAGAGTGCCAAATAGGCTTTGTTAAGTGGCAGTCTAATTAATAATTTAAAATCTTGTAGCTGTCTTTCATTAGAATTTATCTGTACATCAACCACAAAATCAGTCAAACACACTCATTTATAAGTTAATGCCATTCCTGAATAATTCAACAGGCAGTTAGCTTAAGGCCTGCGTTCCTGCGCGAGCCTCTCCGCTCCCCGCATTTCGGGAGCCCGATGGGCCTGGCGCTGCCGGCTGCAGGGTCCCGTTCCCGGCGGGGCCGCGCCGCTTCCCCGGCGATCCCCGGCGGGAGCGATGCCAGCCGGAGACCCCGCTGGGGGCGAGAGTGGTGCTGCCGGGGCGAAAATGGGGAGCACGGGGGAGCTGGGAGCTGTCGGCGCTGTGCCAGAGCCAAGCCACTTATCCCGGGGCTTAGAGGCGGCTGTGATTTTTGTCGTGCTCCGCTTTAGAGGGATGCGGCGGCTCGAAGCTTAGCGCCGCTTTCTGGTTCGGTGGAGCCCAGGCTGTGGCTGCGCTTCGGCCCTCGCCATCCCGCCCGCCGGGCTGTGTCGCGGGCAGCGCCGGGGCCGGCGGCGCGGCTCGGGGCGCGGGAGCCGCTCTCGCGAGGCAGCGTCCCCGGGGCGAAGCGGGGACCTCGTGGCCGGCTTCCCTTCCCCTCCCGTTCCGGGCAGGGGGAGATTCCCTGCGAGAAGGGGTCACCGGCAGGGCCCGGAGCGAAGCCGGCCCCGGGGGGGACGCGTTTCCCCCCCACACACACCAGCTTTGCCCTACGGCGGAGAGCGGATGCGGCCGCGGGGATTTCGGCGGGGATGCCGGGGTGGAAAGGGCCGCGCTCGCCCTGGGGCGTTTTCGGCCGGCGCCGCCGGGAGGGGACGCGGCGCGAGCGCCGGGCACGGCGCCGGCCGCGAGCGGTCGGAAGGAGGCAGCGGGAGGCCGAGCGAGGCTGTCAGCAGGGATGAAGCTGCACCCGTGCATCCTGCCAGAGGTGGCAACAGACAGAAGTGCAATAGCGGAGACGCAGGAGAAGGAGATTTCCAGGTCAAGGATGACACCAAGGTCACGGACAGCCCGATCGCCGGCTTAGTTCAGCCCGTCCGCGGGGCTTTTTAGCTCCCGTCCTGCTCGGCTGAAAAGCTCTTGTGCTGGAGGAGCAGCAAAGGGAAAAACGCCTTCGTGTCACCGGGGGGGTTGGGGGGGCCGGGGCAGCCGCTCGCTGCAGAGGGGCCTGGGTGACACCGAAAGCCTGCTGGGTGCTCGCCGCGGGGAGGGAAGCGCCGAGGCCGGGGGGAAGGAAAATGACCCCCCAGCCCCGGTTCGTCCCGAGGAAGGTGCTCGACGCCTTTGACAGCTCCGGGAGTGATCGGAGCATCCGGCATCGGAGCAACATCGGAAGCCGCCGCCGGGGTTGGGCCCGGCGCAGCCGCCGTTGTGGTGCCCGCACCGCGGAGCCGAGAGCCTAGAAACCTTTGTGCTTATGAAAGTTTAATTTCCTAAAGAGCCGAGAGGAAACCGCAGAGCTCTGCGCCCCGCGGGGCGGCGGGGACGGAGCGCGGCCCGGCCCCCCGCGCGTGGCCGCCCCTCGCCGAGCGGGGCGCCGGGCCCCTCGCGCCCGCTCTGCCCCGGCCCGCCCCAGGCCGCGCGTCCCGCTCCAGGCGGCTCCGGAAAAGCTGCCCGCAAAACACCCACCAAACCTGCCCGGGAAGCAGAGAATCGCGGTTTCCATCCCGCGGGATTCGGCACCCGCCTTCCCGCGGCAGCGCGAGCCGGACGCCGCGGGGCTGCACGCGAGCTGCAGGGCAGCACCGAGCCGAAGGAAAATCCCTTCCCGGAGGATTTAACCACACGGACGCAGCCGGTGCCGGCGCGCGCGGCTCCCCGGGGCGGGAGGAAGAGCCGCGGGGCGGCGGGGAGCGAGCGCAGCGACCGTCCCGCCGCGCGGCCGCCGTTCGGCTTCCCGCGGCGCGGCCGGACGGCGCCGTCGGGTGCCCGGCTCGGCCGGAGCCGCGCGGCACGGCGCGGGCATTAGCCGCGCGGTGGGCGGCAGATGCAGGGCGGGGAGATCCGGGGGCGAATCTTCTTTGCGCAGATTAGGATTGCGGGGTTATTAAGCGGAAAATACTCCATTTGGTGCCGAAAGCTCCTTTTTTCCCCGGGGTTTTAGCGGCGCGCGTGCCCGCGGGCTGCCTGCGCCCCCCGTCGCGCCGAGCCGGCCGGGCGCCCCGGCGCAGCCCGGAGAGGCTGTTTCCATCCGCCCCGACGGGATTTTACGCGACGGAGCGCGAGGGGCGCTGCGAGCAGTCCCGGCGGGGCGCTTTTCCCATGCTCCCAGCGCGGGAAAAGCCCCGGCGCCGCGTGCCGCCCGCGCGAGCCGGCACCCGGCGGGCGCCGCGTTTGCAGAGCCTGCTGCGCTCCCGCGGGGGCACTCCGGAGAAAAGCGGAGGCTGCGAACGCCCGCCGGGTCCCGCTGGCTGTTCCCGGCCCGCGGCGGCTCAGCCGGGCCCCGGCCTCGCCGCGCGGTGGCTCCGGGCTAACGCGCCTCCTTCGGCGGCGGTGCGCCGGGGCGGTTTTGCTAACAAGCGCAGCGTATTACAATTTCAATGGAACTCAAAAAAAACAAAATCGTCCTCACACAAATGACTCCACAGTGCCTCTGCCAGGGCCTAAGATCTGCTGCTATCTATTTTTTAATAATTGAGGGTAATAAATATGTATTTCTTTCTCCTTTTTCCTCCATACTCCGCAGCTTGTCAGCTCCCTGTGTCTCTCCTCTGATCAGGCCGCATCTTTGCCGAGCGGGAAGGGGAAAAAAATAAAAAGAAAAAAAGGAAAAAAAAATCCTTTGAGCAAAAAAGGATTAAAGCCTTGAAAGTAGGTCTGCCCGAGCCTGCTCCGCTCTCCCCTGCTTCCAGGGAGCCTCGGCCGGGCCGCGGGAGGCTCGTGGTGACGGTGGGGAGAGGCGGGGGCCGCCCCGGGACCCACGCCCGGCCCGGGGCCGAGCGAAACCTCCGCGCGGCCCCGGGGGGGTCCCGGCCGTGCCGCTGGCGCCTCCGGGGAAGCCCGGGGCGAGCGCCGGCATTGGAGGCGATCCCGCTTCGGCGGCAGACGTCGGCCGGCGGCGCCGGGGGCCGGAGCCCCCCCGGCTTGAGGGGCGAGCGGCGGCGCGGGGCTGCGGAGCCGAGCTGGTGTGAAGGAGGCGGCTATTTATAGCCTTCCCGAGCTTTTGTTCCTTTTCCAGCCGAGCTCCGCTGGAAATAGAAACGGGGCCGGCAGCGGCGGCAGCGCGCTCCGGCACGCCGGGCGCGGGGACCCCCGGCGGCGCCCGGCCCCCCGCCGCGGCTCAGCCCCTCGCCTCTGCTCGGCCCGCCGAGCCTCCGGCCCCCTCCCGCCGCTCGATCGAGCCGGGGAAAAAACAAACAAAACAGAGTAAATATTTAATGCGATGCGGGGAGCCGCGGAGAATTTTTCTCCCACCCGCCGCCCGCCCCGCGTCTGGCTCCGCCGCCGGCCCGGAGGAGCCCGAGCGCGGCGGGGGGCCGGGAGCCGAGGTCGCCCCGCTTCCCCTCGCCGCTCCCGCCCGGCCCCCGCGGCTCCAGCGCGCGTGTCCCGGGAGGGACCGGGCCGCCTCGGCGCCCTTCCCGCTCCCTCCGGCCCGGCCCCGGTGCCGCCTCCGTACGGGACCGGGAGCTCGCCGGGGCGCCGGCTGGGCTCCGGGATGCTGCGCGCATGGGTGCCGGCCGCCCGCGGAAAGCCCGTGCCCCGCCTGCCCTTGGGGCACAGTCGTGTCCCCCCTGCCAGAGCCCCCCCCTTTCCCAGGGGGGAAAGGCCGCTGAGAGCCCGGCGAGGGTCCGCGCGCCCCGTTCGGCCCCCTTCTCCCGTAGGTTTTCCGCGCTCCCGCGGCAGCCCGGATGCTGCGGCGCCCGAGCCAGCGCAGGGGCGTTTGCTAACGGGGCTCTGCCAAAGCGCCCCTGGCTCCGAAACGGCCGCGGGGGGCAGAGCCGCGGCAGCGGGGCGCAGAGGGGAGCCCGGCGCCCCGGCAGCGCCGCGCCGCGAAGCAGCTCGCTCGCTGCCGCTTCGGCTCTTTGCGCCGAGCCCGCGGCACGTCGCTTCGCTCCCCTGCTGAATCCTTAAGTGGTTTTGACTCCCGGCCGCGAGCGCGGCTCGGCGTGGACCTGTCTGGATTACTAACGCCGGGCGGTTCGCAGGGATTTCTGCACGCCCGGAAGGTCCCGGAGATCCGGGAGCCGGGAGGGGCCGAGCGCGGCGCGGGCGCAGTGGAGCCCGCGGCGCCGGCAGCCCCGCGCCCCGCCGGGCTCTTCCGCCTTGGGATTGCCGCTCTTCTCCCGGAGGGATCCAACCGTGAGACGCTGGAGGCGAAACTCTCCAGAGGAGCATTTATCTGTGTGTGTTAGCAAACGCTTCGCAAACTGCTTTCCTCCACGCCTGGAAAAGTCAACCGTCCTCCGCGGAGCCGGCGGTGAGCCCGGGCCGGACGCGGCCCCCGAGCCGCGCGGGAGAGGAGCGGCGGCCCCGCTCGAAGCCCGCCGCTCGGAGCGGCCCCGGCTCGGCCGCGGCGAGCAAGCCGGCCCGGCCGCGGTGCGGAGCAGAGCGCGCGAGGAAGGGAGCGACCTGGGACGCTGCAAAAAGCCTCGTTCGGGGGATGATTACGGAGCGAAAAAGACGGCCGAGGTCGGAGAGCAGCCCGGGGTGCCCGGACGTCCTCCCCGGGGACTTGGCGACCGCCGCGGGTCTCCCCGGGGATGTTTGGCGTCAGCTCGCAGCTGGGGAGCTCCGCGCGCAGCCGGAGGGGAGCGGAGGGCTCCGGGGGCAGCGGCCCGCCGGGGGGATGGCGGCCCGGCGCCGGCGGCGGGGCGGCGCGAGGACGTCGCTACGGGCCCCCACGCCGCAGCTGCGGGCTCGTGGCAAGGTGCCGAGGAAGTTTTGCAGCAGCATTAGAAAATGTTGACATGTTTTTTGAAACAATTTCAGATCTGATATCTGCGCCAGATTGAGTTTGTAACCAGCTTTATTGTTTAAGCCTGCTGGGATTTCATCAAAGGCGTCTGCTGTTTACCCAGAACCATTTCATTGGAGAAAACAGCAAACAGACCTGCATTTCTATCTGATTTCACTTTTTCCTTTTCCTCCTGAATTTAAGTGCTTGTGAAAAGCATGGCTGATAAGGCCGAGCAGTGTGGATAAATCCCGAGGACGGGCTCGGCAGAGGCTCCGCCAGCTGCTCCGGGTTTATTAATAGCCTGAAGGCAGTTGGGGGAGCTGCTGCTGGGCTCCAGGCACGGGGCCGCGGCAGGACGCCGGCGTCCCCGGCACGTTGGGCCGAGGCTCCCGGTTCCCCACGATCCTGAAGACCGGGCAGAGAAGCCGCTTGGCGTTTTCTTTTTTTTTTTTTCTTTTCTGCCATCCGTTTTGATGCAACTTTAAATTTAAGCTACGAGCGGCCGAACATCTGTCCCCGTGCCGGGAGCAGCAGCGCCCGGGTCTGTAGATGCCCTCGGCGATACGGGGACAAGCCTCGCCGAAGCCGGCGCGGCCGAGGGAAGCAGATAAAGATGAAGGAGGAAAGCGGCTGAAAAGGAGCCCGGTGTAAATCGTGTTAATCCTCCTCACACCTTCCCCCCCAGGGGCTGCCCTGCTCCGCCGCCCCGGCGCCGCTTCGCCGTTTCACCGATCTCTGCAAATGTGAGAGCTGAGCTGGGGACTCTGGAAAAGAGCCAAAACCACGTTTTTCGGAGGAGCCGCCCGCCCTGGGCTGCGGGGTCCCGGCCACCCCCGCCGTGCGGCAGCGCTGGACCCCAGCGAGAGGTTTGGGGCCTTTTTCCCGCACCCATGTCCTGGATGCTCCTTGCAGCTGGCGCTCCCCGGGCACCGTTTTTCCTGGGAGTTCGGCAATGCCGCGACGCGGGGGCGCGGAGCGGAGCTCGCGGCGCTTCCCGGCCGGCGGCTCCCCGGGGCGCCCCGGCTCCCCTCGCCGCGGCGAGGGCTCGGCGCTGGCATCCATCACACCTGCGCGGTGACAATGTAATTTTTATCTCCGGCTGTTTATTTCTCCGACAGAACTACTTGTAAATTCCAGGAAGAAAATACATCCCGGCGGGTGACAGAACCAGCACAAGGCGATTAATCTGGCCGCTTCCGCCCGGAATGCACAAGCGCCCCAAGGCAGCGCCGCGGCGGCGGGCGCCGCTCCGGGCGCGGCGGCGGGGCCGGCGCCGGCTCCGCTCTCACCAGGTTTATGCAAATATGGATTTATTTATTTATTTTTTTTTCCCGCTGCTTCCTCGGTGCCCCAGATACCAAAAGCGCTGAAGGAGGCATCTGCGTCGGGGCTCGCGGCGCGCGCGGCTCCGCGGGGCGCCCAGGTCCGATGCAGCCGCTGCGGTCGCCCCTCCGGCGCGCGGCGGCGGTCGCGGGGCTCTGCCCGCGGCGGGACGAGGTGCCCGGGCGCCTCCGAACCTGCAGCTCCCCGCTGCCGCTTATTTACAAGCCGCGACGGCGGAGCAGCTGGGAAGCGGAGCGCGCCGTTCTCCAGCGAGAGCGAAACGCTGCATATTTCAGCGTCTCCTGAATTTTTTAGGTTTCCCTGAACTGTGCTAATGGGTTGGCGGTGGAAGGGGGGGCGGCGAGGGCCCGGCCCCGGCTCCCGGCCTGCCTTGCTGCTCGCGGCAGCCGCCCCGGCGCGCGGCCGCCACTGCATTGCTGCTCTTAAAATATTCAGCGCGCCTGGCCGCAATTTCACAGCGGGTCAACGCGCGCCGAGGCAGCGCGAGGAGGGGAAGCGCCGCCACGAGATAAACCCCGGGAGGCGGGATTGCATTTCAAGGGGGAGTCGGGGGTGTTGAAGGCCCTCTTCCCCGCTCGCCGGCCCCCGCGCGCCCCGAAGCTGCCGGAAAGAGGTTCCCGCGCTGCGGGGCGGCCGGCACGGCGCGCTGGCTCGCGCCCCGGCACGGGACGGCTCTTATCCCTAATTCTGCTTGATCCCGGCTAATGTAACGGCAGATGTTCTCATTATCCATTTAAACGTATAATCCTCCCCCGAATCCCGCTAAGCCCCTGGCCTCGCCGCTACCTTGTGGCAGTGCGTTCCACAGGTTAATTAGGCAGTTTTAATTAGAGCACAGAGCGACCCGCGAATAAGGGACTCTGCCGGGGCCGGCGGCCGAGCAATCCCCAGGCGGAGCCGCCTCGGCGCCGGCATCTCCCTCCGGGAATTGCGATCCTGCATCTGTGACCCCCTCCCCAAAGCCTGTTCGCTGGCAGCTCCCGGCCGGCGGCCGCGGTAGCCGAAGAAGCCTCCGGCGTCGCCAGTCCATCGCCTCCTCCCAAAACGAGGGAAAAACGTTTTTTCTCGTGCCGGAGCTGCCTCCTCGTTGGCACCTGGCAGGGAGGGAGTGAGCAAAGGCGGCGGGGGGAGGAGGAGGATGAGGAGGAGGAGCGCGGGAAAATCACATGTTGTTTTTAGAAGGCATTTTTTGAGTAAACGCTGAATAGCGTTGGGGAAAATTGCCTTAAAGGCCTGTTCTCTGCAGGGACGGCGCTTTTCATGGCACACAAGTATTTTGAAACTTAATTGCGCATTTGCACGGGCTAGTGTTTGTATTTCTCTCAGGTCTCCGAGGTGGTCTTTGAAGATTGCTGTCTCTCTGTAATGGTTTTCTTTATCTCGAATAAATTCCACACACCTGCGAGGCGGAGCCACTTGCGAGAAATGGTGTCGAAATTGGCTCCCGATGTAACAAACCTGCAAAGGGAGGTGGAGCGCAGAGAGAGGCGATGCGACGGCTGGGGCTGGTGGCTCGTCCGCCCCGTCCCCCCTCCGCGGTCCGCGCGGCTCAGCTGGAGCCTCCGGGGCTGTTTCCTGAGCCGGGGAGGGGGGTGCAAAGGCCTCCCATTCCCGCGCTCCCCGGCACTGTGCCGGTGGCTCCCGCGGCCCCTTCCCGGAGCCCCGCTTCGGCCCCCGGGGTGCTGGAGCCCCGTAATTTAATACGGATCGGGCAGCCGGCGCGCTTGGACGCACGCAGGCGCCCCGCTCCCGGCCTCTCCCGGGCCGGGGTTACAAGCAGCCGTGGTTAAACGCCTTTTATGTTGCGACTCAAATGATGAAAGCCTCGAAAATGGGTCTAACAAAGACGGCTCGCACTTGAGGCTAAAACCCCGTGAAAGCGGCAGATGCTGTCGCAGGAATAAATTGTACCGGCAGCGATCGGATGGGAAGCGAGACGTCAGGACGGAGTTGCTCCCTCTTTCCTGTTTCCAGCGAAAATGTCGGGGGCCACGAATTTAGCCAGAGTCAGGGGGATGAGCGGTTTGTCTGGCAGGGCGTTTCGAAGCTGCCGGGCGCCTCCGGAGAAGACGTGCCCGTTTGGGCAGGGAACCGGAGCCCCTCGGTTTTAACGAGCGTCTCAGTTGCCTTTCTCTTTTCCTGATGCCAAGCTCCTTCCTTTCCTTAGAAACAACAACACGCAAACGCCAAACCGTTTCTGCTGTTTCCGGTGGAGTTTTAACTCGGTAAAACGCGGGCGAGCGCCGGCGCGTGCGGGGCTGCGCTCGCCCCGAGCCTCCGTACGCCTCGCGCTCGCCGCTGGTCCCTAGCGGAGGAGGGATCGTAACGGGATTTATAACGGCTTAGTGAGAAACGGGCACCGATTAGCTCGGAGGAAGGCGACCGGAGCGACGCGAGGGGCGCCCGGGGCCCGGCAGCGCCTCCGCAGACAGCGGGGCGGCGGGCCAAGGGACGGCGGGCAGAAGAGCGCAGCAGCGCCGCGGTCCCCAGCCGCCGCTGCCAGGCCATTAGCTGCTGAGATGCATTAAACGGGAGTCTGGCCAGTTACAGCAAAAGCCAGAACATTGTTTGCTTGTTTTTTTTTTTTTTTTTTTTTTATTATTATTATTTTTAAATCTGATCCTAACGCAGGATGAAGTCGCCGAGCCCGGCGGCGGGCTGGGGCGGGAGGGACAGCGCCGGCTCCTCCTCGCGCCCCGCCGGCCCCGACGCAGCGGGCGCTTGAGCACGTTGGTGCTTCGCCCGCCCGCTCCCGTTCGCCGCCCGCTCCCATCTCCGGGCAGCCCCCCACCCCCCCGGCGTGCTCTGCCCCGCAAACCGGCCCGCTCCGCCACCGCGGCTTTCAGCCGAGCCACCGGCTCCGTTTCCCTTCCCGGGGCCCTGAAACGATCCCCGATGGCAGCCACTCTCCCTCTCCTGGTGCTCCCGTATCCCGCCTGGGCTGTAATTAATCGAAATTATCCTCCGGAGACCTTGCAGCCCCCGCGCCGTAATTGCTCGGCCTTCGTGCACGGAGGCGCAGGGGCCGGCAGCGGGAGGCTTGCCCGCCGCCGCCGGCAGCGCGTCCCGGAGCCTGTTAGCCAGGGTGCTCGCGGGGCACCCGAGAAGTCCTGCGCCAGCTGCGCGGCTCGGCCCAGGGCACCGTTCGGCCCCGGCGAGCCCGCCCCGTCCCCGCCGGCGCCGCTCGCCCGGGGAAAGGGTCCGCTGCCCGGCACAAGGCTCAAGGCCGGGCTCGCAGCCCGCCGGGCTCCGGGTGGCACGATCCCTTTAGTTTTTGCGGGAAGAAAATGTGCCGGAGCCGGCGGCTTTGATGCCCGCCCGTCAGTCTCCTTCCCCGCCGCTGCAGGCGGCATTACGCGCGGCGGATCGGCAGAGGAGGAGCGCGGCGGGCTCCCGGTCGCCCTCTCATCCGCCGAACGCAAGGACATCCAGCAAATCCGAAACGCGGAGAGGCTGCGAAGGGATGAAAGGGAGCGGGCTGTCCGGCGGCAGCGGCCTCCCGTCCCCGCGAGACGTCGCGTAAGGGCCGTGCCCCTCACCCCGCCTCGGGCCGCCGGCCGCTCCGGGGCGATCGCCGCCTCCCCTCGTCCTCCGCGGCTCCGCTCCCCTCCGGCGCGACTGCGGTTATTCCCGCCTTCCCGAGGACCCAAGGAGCTCCGCGGCCTCTGCCGATTCCCTCGTTCCCCATTCCCGGCTCGGCCGCCGGCGCTTTTCCCGCGGGATTCCCGTTCCCGCCGTGCCCTTCGCCTCCGAGGCGGCGGCGCTTCGGGAAGCTCCGCGCGGCTTTTGGAAACGAGGGGCCGACGCGCAGTAAGCTCCCACGCAGCAGGGAGAGGGAGGTCTTGCCCCCCCCCCCCGCCCCACTTCGCCCCCCCGTGCAGGTTCGGCCGCCCATCTGAATGGTTTTCCCCAAAACGCCGGTTTTCCGCCTGCCCCGGGCCCGGAGGCAGCGCTGGGACTGTCACGACCGGCTCTGGGCGGGAGCCGGAGCCACTTCCCCCCCCGTACGCCAAGGGTACCAGTACAGCAAAAGGCTTATTCCAAACTGGGGTTAAGTAGAGCGGATTGCGTGGGGAAAACACACTCTATATTCCCTCTGTTTCCTGCATATATTAGGCCTGAAACAAGCATTTAAATGAAACAAGTTTCCATATCGGCATTTCCAGTCCCACAGCCACTTCCACCATTGGCCTTATTTTATTTTATTTTTTTTTTTCCTATTTACTTTAGCAAGAACAGAGAGCGGGGGAGACGCAGGCACCGAGAGAGAGGAGTGCTAATTAAACAGGGACTTCCACGTTAGGGTACGAATCCTTTGGACCAGTACCTACCCTGCCAACTTCGCTATTTATTTATTATTTTTCAACACAACTGTAATTTCCAGTGGTGCTTGCAGCAGGGGGAGTGAGTCCAGGGGCTGCTCGCGGAGAGGATTAGCGTGCTGGAAGCCTTATTGCTTTCCTTCGCTGTGAATTCAGGAGCGATTCCCTGATGGCTGTGCTCTATATAGAAGGGAATCGGTGCTAATTTGTTTTTGAGGATCACACCTCCACCAACACGCGCAAGACAACCCTGCCTCTCAACGTACACTTGGAGCCGGTGCTAGTGCAAACCCTGGAAAACCCGCAGGCGAGCGGAGCCAGGCCTCCTGCGCCCACAAAGCCAGGCCTGGAAAAGAGCAGATTTCCCTTTTTTTTTTTTAATTTTCCCACGGGTCCGCGCCAGCAGGTGCAGGCTCGGGCATCCCTCGCCTTTAAAAGCCTTTCTGCAGGCACGGAAAGCCTAAGGGACCCAGCGCCGGATGGGCTGTCGAAGAGACGGAGCGTAAAAGGCTCCCTTCTCGGCGTCCTTTCTTTTTTCTTTTTTAAATCATCCTCAGGTTTGACTGCGGGAGAGGAATAAATTGGCTGGTTCGAGCCGGGGGGACGGAGGGGCAGCGGCGGCGGCGGCGCCCCACGCTCCGCTCCGCCGGGGTGGCTCGGAGGGACGCGGCCCGCGGGGAGACATCGGACCTGGCTGAAATGGAAGACAAAGCTATTGTTTCAAGCAGAGCTATTGATTTTTGCGTTATTACACTAAGAAATTTATGGTCTGGTTTCCGACTGCAATCGGAGTTAATGACCGAGCTCCAGAAACTTCCAGGTGACCTTGGCCGTGACTTTGGGGGGAAGGCGAACAGCTCCAGCTATGGGGTCAGCAAACGTAGAATGAACCCGCGACTCGCCGCAGGACCCGATTTTGGGGTGGAACGGGGGTTTTGCAGACCCTACGTCTCTGTCCTGAGCTTCATCTCCCGGCAAAATGCAGGCAATGACTGGGCTGGAGAAAGCTGGACCTGCTCGGCTCCGGCCAAAAGCCACCACTGCTGCTGGTGGGCGACCCTGCTCTCCCCTGGAAGCCGCCTGCCAGAAGAATCGATAAACACGCAATGCCTGCTAATTGCTACCCAGCCGGCACAGGGGAAAATGCAAAGTTGGGGCTCGGGGAGCGCCCGGGACGGAGGCAACGTGGCTCCGAGCATGAGAAACCCCCGAGATGGAGCATGGCGGCAGCGGCTCCGACCCACCAGCGGTGCCCGCAAGCGGCCTGGCCCGGCTCGGCCCGGCCCGGCGTCTCCCCTCGCGAGGAGGATTTGCCTTTCAGCCCTTATCGGGGCTGTCGAAGCAGGGCCGGGGCGAGGAGGAGGAGGAGGAGGAGGAGGAGGTCTGTGCCAGGTACGGGTGTTGCACGAGGGCTCGGGAAGCTCTCAGGGGCTACAGCACTTCCCCCCGTCAAGCCTCTTCCTAGCTTCTCTTTGAAACGTTTTTCTCGTGCATCTTTTGGCACCAGCTTCTTCCCAAAGTCTTTCTTCACTAGCAATACACTGAATTTCCTTGTATCCTCCTTCCTCCTCCCTTCCACCTGCTGGCAAAGGGACACGACTTCCAGCTGCTGGTGGAGGATCTGTTCCTCGTGGTACCTTCTCCCTGGAAGAGCCCCGACACCCCCAACTAAAGAAGCCCCGAGCCTCCGCGCTCAGTTTCTGCCTCGGAGGTCATAATTGCCATTAAATCACAGCTTGCCTAACCAAATTATGCAAAACCGAAATTATCTCCAATGATTTTTATGTCGCTGAAATGTTCCAGAACTGCCGGGGTGACGACTGGGGGATTGGGAGCAGCTGTCACTCCGTCGGAAACCGTAACTCCCAACAGCTGGGAGCTGTCAGTTATTTACGATGCTGTTTGCAAAACAAAAAAAAAAAATATATATATATATATATATATATATGTATATATGATGAAGGTGGATGTGGGGATGCTGGGCTCGGGCTGAAAGGCGGCTCGCAGGGCAAGCTGAGCCAAACCAGGCCTGCCGGGGGGCTGCCGCAGGGAGCGGGCGCAGCCGGGATGCTGCCGGCTCTGGCGCCGGCTCCGGCTCCGGCAGGGCTCTGCGCAGAGGCTGAGAGCGAGCTGCTGCTCGCTGGGGCACGCAGGCTTTGTGACGGTCAGGACAGGCTTGTTTATTTTATCCTCGGTGTTGCAAAAAAAAAAAAAAAATATATATATATATATATATATATATATAAAATGTATACGCAGCTACTAACCACAGGTCTGACACTGCTTTGTCAAAACGTCCCAGATCTGGAGTTTCTGCTCTTGGCTGGCGCCCAGTTGCTGTCTCTGCTGTGGCTTTGCCTTTTATCATCCTTCCGCGGGTATATGCAACTGCGAACATTTGAGGCTGCTTCTCCGCAGCCAGCGGTTTCTCCAGCGCGAGCAGCCCGGCCTGAGCTTGCTCCCGAGTTTCCGAGCGCGTTTTCCCCGCGCTGCGGGGCGCAGCCGCGTCTCCGCGCCCCAGTTTGCTCGGGGTTGGGTCGGGAGGCGTCGCTTGCTAGATGCAGGGTGCGAATGGGGCAGGAAACTCCGGAGCTGGCAGCGTTACACCGGGTGTGAACGCGGCCTCGGAAGAGCGCGAGGGATGAGTAAGCTCCTGCCTCTTGGAAAATACTGACTGCGAGCAGAAGCTGGATGCTTCAGCCTCACTCGTAGCTTGCTCCGGTTAAGTGTTATTATTTATATTATGTAGTGGCTATACATAGTGTTTTATGGCAGTAAAAACACATAAATCAACAACCAGAAGATGAGGGCTTTGCTCTGAAGAGCTTATCAATCCAGCAGCCCGAGCAGGAGCGGCGCGGCGCCGGCCGACGAGCTGCGCGAGCCCGGCTCGCCCCACGCGGCGGCGGTTTGGGGGAGACGCGGGAGAGCAGCGAGCTGCTCGCTCCCGGCCACGGGATCCGGCCGCAGCGTCGCACGGGCCGTGACCCGCGGAGCTCGTCCGGGCGGAGAGGAGAAGATGTGGGTCGAAGGCGAGGCGCGCGGTGCGGTCCCGGCTGTTCTAGCCGGCCCCGTGATGCTGGCTGGAAAAACCAGCTTTTTCTCTGCCTTCCTGCGCTGGCACCGGCGCGGGGAGGAACACGGTCTGGTAGAGGCCGAATGGGAAGATTTGCTGTGTCTGGACAAGGATGCTGTCTCCAGGTGTCTGCAGTCTCCCGGCCGTTTCAGCTCTTGCACAAATTGAGGCTTAACGCTAAATGCATTATGCCATATAACAATTAATCCCGTGCTACATATAGAAAGTCCTTACTCATCAATAATGCATTCGGGGGAGTGATTTTCACTCTCAATAATAGGGCTAATACAATGGAAACAAGCAGGTAATGAAGAACATTTATAATGATGTTAATCTAATAATGAGGATAACGCTGTTAAAAGTAAGACTGCAGACTGGACACATCCAAAGATAAATTATTTCAAGCGTTCATTAACTAATGCCTAATTAATGCCCAATTAGAGAGAGGCTGCATGGGAAATGGTTTGGACAGTCCAGCGAATTCATCCCAATCACCGCGACCTCCGTCGCAAGCAAGGGGATGCGGAAGGACACCGCGAGCGGGGCCGGGCTCACGGCGGGGTTGCAGAGGCGCCGCGAGCGGGACCTGCTGGTTTCTAGAGGGAGGTCTCGCATCCGGATCTAAAAATCCCGACCGTCCCCGCTTCTCATGAGGCAGCCAGCAGGGTTCACGGGCTCGGAGGGGAAGCGTCCTCGGCAGGACCGCGGGCCCCGGGCGCATCCACCCGTTCCCTCTTCCCAGCACGTTTCCTCTTCTCCAGTCCTGCCCACGTGTATGTTTTCTCCGTAAGCGCTCAACCTTGCTCCGTTTCCGAATTCTCCTCCGAGTTGCAGTACGTGGGCGGACAGACATCCCGGCTTTTCTTCCTTCTGCCTTACTCCCGGAGAGACGCGAGCTGCAGCCGGAGCAACGCTGCGGCGGGACTCGCTGCTTTTCCCCGGGAACCTGAGGCTCGTAAACGCCCGCTCGTCAGGGGACCGACGGGGCTCGGTTCCCTCCGACCTGCGCGGCTGGAGCGGTGCCCGCGGAGAGGTTAAACGCCGCCGCCCGGTTTCGGCGCCGTTTTCTACCCTGGTTTCGGCGATGCCGCTAGCTCGGCGGCTTGGGGCCGGGAAACGCCCGGGAGCGACGTGCAATCTGCCGGGTAGCTCGCAGGGGGTTTGTCGATTCGGGCCCCGGGGATTTGGTGTTTGCAGGAACAGCCGCCGCGCGTGGCGGATCAGCACCGCGCTTGCGCCTGGCGGGATTTTCCTAGTGAACCCGAGACCCGGCCGAGTCTCCGTGCTCCGGCGTCGCCCGGGTGCAAACGGCGAACGCGCCGCCGTCGCGCCCGGCGAAGCTCCGGCGCCGGGAGCGCTCCGCACGTCCTGCCGCGTCGATCCTCGGGCGCGTTTTTCCCCGGGGATCCCCGGCCTGGCGACCGCGGCGGCGAGGGTCGGGGTCTGAGCGAGCCGCGCGGCGCCTTAACCCGGCCTGACCCCGCTCTCGCCTCTCTCCGGACAGGGGGTTTCGCGGAGCTGCTCCTCGTGCTGCTGGGGCTGAAGGTCCAGGTGGCCGGGGGCTGCCCCAGCGACTGCGTGTGCTACCCGTCCCCCATGACCGTCAGCTGCCAGGCCCACAACTTCGTCACCATTCCCGAGGGGATCCCCGAGGACAGCGAGAGGATCTTCCTCCAGAACAACCAGATCACCTTGCTGCTGCGGGGCCACTTCAGCCCCTCCATGGTCACCCTCTGGATCTACTCCAACAACATCACCTTCATCGACCCCAACACCTTTGAGGGGTTCGTAAACCTCGAAGAGCTCGATTTGGGGGACAACCGCTACTTAAGGGCTTTGGCGGCGGACACCTTCCAAGGGCTGGTGAAACTCCACGCCTTGTACCTGTACAAGTGCGGGCTGAGTTCCTTGCCCAGCGGGATTTTCGGTGGCCTCCACAACCTGCAGTACCTTTACCTGCAAGACAACCACATCGAGTTCCTTCAGGACGATATTTTTGTTGACTTGGTTAACCTCAGCCATCTTTTTCTCCACGGAAACAAGCTCTGGAGCCTCCACCAGAACACGTTCAGGGGGCTAATAAACCTGGACCGGCTGCTCATGCACCAGAACCAGCTGCAGTGGGTTCACAGGCGGGCTTTCCACGACCTCCGGCGACTGACCACCCTCTTCCTCTTCAACAACAGCCTCTCGGAGCTGCCGGGGGACTGCCTGGCGCCGCTGGGGGCCCTGGAGTTCCTGCGGCTCAACGGGAACCCGTGGGGCTGCGACTGCCAAGCCCGCTCGCTCTGGGAGTGGCTGCGCCGGTTCAGGGGCTCGAGCTCCAGCGTGGTGTGCGAGGCGCCCGAGCGCCTGCGCGGCCAGGACCTCAAGGCGCTGAGAGCCGAGGACTTTAGGAACTGCTCGGGCGCCGAGTCCCTCCACCAGATTAAGACCCACACGTTCTCCACAGCGGACCGAGGAGCGTCCAAGACCCACCGCCACCCGCACCACCCCTCCAAGGAGAAGGGCGAGGAGAGCGGGGCCGAGAACGGCTTGCACGGCAGCCAGCCCGCCGCCGCCGCCGCCGCCGCCGGCTCCCGCAAGCCCGGCAAGAACTGCACGAGCCACCGGGGCCGCCACCGCGGCGCCGGGCCGGGCTCGCCGGGGCCGCGGAAGAGCGCGCCCGAGCTCCCGGACCGCGCGCCCGATTACCAGCACAAGTTCGGCCGCGGCGCCATGCCGACGGCGCCGCCCCGGCGCAGGGGTAAGTGCACGCGGCGGCCGCCCCCGCGGGCCCCCAGCGGCGTCCAGCGGGCCGCCGGCGCCGCCGCCGTGCCCGGGACCTCGCCGCTCGCCTTCCTCGTGGCCTTAGCGGCCGTGCTGCGCTGAGCCGCCGCCGCCGCCGCCATCCCGGCTCCGCCGCCGCCGCCGCCGCGCTTTCTCCCCTCCTCCTCCTCCTTTTTTTTCCGCCCGGCGGAGGGTCCGGCCCCGGGAAGGGCAGCGCGCCGCCGCGGCTCCACCGGGTCCCGGCGGCGGGAACGGGCCGGGCGGACGGCTGGACGGACGGACGGACGGACGGGGGCCGTGCTCTCGCGACAGCCTGCCGATTCGAGGGCGCGCCGAACGGACCCCTCCGATGACCGAAAGGGACGTAATTGCTGTAAAAACGATCACCGATTAAGCCTACGCTGTCTACCCGAGAGCGAGCGCGAGGACACGTGTAATTATGTAGTAAGGACATTGGTTCTCCCACTTTTTAAGCCCTTTTTGGCTCCAAACTCACAGGCCAAAGGTGGCTGGGAATCTCTTTCGAAGACAATCTCCAAACCCCGAATATCTCAGGCCTCGTCGGGGAACAGGGCTCGCCTGCTGGCCTTGGAGTAGCCAACTACCAAAGGAAAGACTGACTAGCGGTGGAAACGAAAAAAAAAAAACTTATAAAGAAATGAGGTACCTGCAAAAGGTGCGATTTTTTGTAACCATGTTCACACATAAAAAAAAGAAAAAAAAGCAAACGGAAAAAAAAAATGCACAGGTCCCCTTCCCCCCAATTATCCATATGTACGTCTTATAATGTTTATAAACTATACGGGAACTATATCTGCAGAACTAAGGATTGTACGGTCGAGTTTATAGCGGAGGAAGCGTACGACTTTCCCCACGGAGGCGAGCGGCAGCGGTGCCGCGGGCCGGGCCGCCCGCGCCGGCTCGCGGGGTCCCCGCGCGCCCGGACGGGGGGTTCGGCGCGGGGAGCCGGCTGCGTCGCGGGAAGAGCCAGAGCAAGGGGGGGGGGAAATCCCGCTGCAAACTGCCCCGCGGAGGGGTCGGCGCCCCGGGAAGGGGGTTGCCTGGATGCCGCGGTCGACGCCGATTCCCCGTCGGAGCGGCGTCCCCGGGGACGTGAGACAAAGCAGACGCTGAGGTTAATGAAACGAGGGAAATAAAAATGATCTTGGACAAGAGCAAAGGCTGTTTTTCATTTCGTAACGCTGTGCCGGCGGGAGCAGCGGGTTGCTGGCCCGGAGCTGGTCTCCGCGAGGCCGGAGGCGATGGAAAAGGGGCTTTTCCCGGCACGCGGAGGAAACAGGCCGGCGGCTGCAGGGGCTGGGAGCAGGCAGCGTCGTCCGTCTGTCTGCCTCACGTGCGCAAAACCCTCCAAGCAAGGCAGCTTAGGAGCCTTGCACGGTCCGTTTTTAACTACCGTTTGGGGGAAATATCCGGGAGGAGAAACGGGGAAGGTTACTTCAAGCCTTCCCCGCTCCTATCCAAACTCTTCCGCCCAGAGGGCTCGAAGCCTCCACTAAAGGGATGCCCAATGCAGCCAGAACAAATAATCCGTGCTCCGAAACAGCTCCCTCTCGTCCTCCTCTCTATAACCAATAGCAACCGAACGAGCCTGGCACTGTCCCTTAGAAGAGGGGAATGTTGTTATGTTGGTTATTTCGTTTCATACCCTGGATATCAAAGCTCTCAGTGGGAGCATGAAGAAGAGAAGCACTTTATTAATTTTTTCTTAAGCCTCTGTGCAACTCCTGTAATACAGGAGCGAAATGTCAGTGCAGGAGATGCTAATGTTTTATAAATGACGTGGGTGCAGCCAGCACTACGGAGAGGCTTCGAGATGGATTGTATTAGAGCAGACTACACCTGGCTCAAAACCGTAATTATGTTTTTAGTATCTTTCCCTTTCACACGTAGGGAAAATAAAGGCAACTCCGTGGTATATTACAAGCCTTGTCAATCAAGTGCTCCAGCTCCTGGCACCGAAGGCTACTGCTTAAAAACCGGAAGGGAGAACGCGATATACCGCTAAATCACAGGTGGCTCTTGACCCGGACTGCAGCTTTCTGATGCTCGCGCGCTTCCCGGTGCGTTGGCTCGAAGCTTCCCCGCCGCACCGCTCCGTCCGTCTGTCCGTCCGTCCATCCCGCCGCAACCTCCGCTTCTGCCGTTCCCCGGCACCGGGGACGAGTCCTTCGCCACGCACCCGCCTTCCCCTTCTTCGCTCGATTACCTTGGTGAGCTTTAATGCTCCAACTTTGGGGTTTTCAGGCAAATCCTTTCCATTAAAAAAAAAAAAAGAAAAAGAATAACTAAACAGATAAACAAACCCAGAGCAGACCCCAGGCTGCGCCTCTGGAAATGCACTCGCGGCTGCCGAATCCCCTTTCCTGAGCCGGAGCCAATTTTCTATCCATTGTACCTCTTTTCCACAGTTTCATCCCGTAATTGCTAATACAGAGCTTTTCATACATGCTTTGAAAACACAAAAAAACCCGATGCTGCATCTTTCTTATCCTCCCGGACAGGACGAAAGCCAAATACCTACAGGAAGTTCAGAATAGTTTTTATTTATTTATTTTACTTTATCGGTCTAAACTGCCATCGCAATTCAGCAGTTTCGAGCACGTTCCCCGCTGCTCCCTGGGCGATGCTCACTTTCCGTCCGCCCCCATTACCATTTCCAAATCAGTTCCTTTTCCTCGGAAAGCCGCTCCGAGACGCGCTCCCCGGAAGCGTCATTTCACCGAAGCCAAAACAACGATTTCTGCAGCCCTTCGAGTTCGACCTTCCCCGCGCTCCCAGTCCGAGAGTCTCCGTCATCGTCCGCCCGTCTCAGGGCGCCAAGCCCGGCGCGGGAAGGTTTCCCGGGGCTGCGCTCTCCGTTGCACCGGGGATAATTTCCTTTCCCGGGGGGCAGAAACGAGCTTCGCAGCGCCGGCCCCGCGCTTCCGGCCTCGTCGCTGTGCGCGGTCGCTCGGCAAAACCCCGGTTTTTGCGCCCCGCGCAGGCGGGCGAAGCGCGACCCCGCGAGCCGCTCCGCGCCTCCCTGCCGGCCCCGAGCCCCCTCCGGAGCTGCCCTCCAGCCTCCTCCTCCTCGGTGAGAACAGACTCCAAATGACTGTTTAACAAATCAGCCATTACCTTCTCCCGTGTCACCAATTCCCTGCTATCATTTCCTAATTGACCAATTTTCGCTGTTACCTTCTCCCCGCTCTGAACACAGCTCGGGAAGCTCTGATTGTGTGTTAAAATATCCTCTCTAATTCACTGCTCAATATCTCTTTCTGCTCTTCTAAGTGCCCTTTTAACTCACTTCTAATTTTTCTTTCTTTGTTTGTTTTTTTTTTCTTTTTTACAAACCTAATCCTCTTCCTGCACAGGTTGTTTACATGCAGCAGAGAATGTATATGTATTAGCAGCTGTTCTGGGGGAAATAACGCACAAAAGAATATCGCTGCTTCACACCAGCTGCAATTACTGCCTTCCTCTAAGAATAAGCCCTGGTTAACCCTCCTATCTAGGGCACGCGCCCCTGCTCTCGCCGCGCATCTCCGGGATATTTCATCCCCGCTGCAGAGCGTTACCGCCACCAGCGCGAGCAGGGCTCTCTCTCTGTCTCCAGGAAAAAGAAAAAAGAAAGAAAAAATAGGGGCAACCGCACAGTTATGTTCCTGCAAATATATATATATATTTCTTTTTATGGGGGGAGGGAAACGCAGCTAGAAGGAAGGAAACGAAATAGCGGCGCAACTGGAGCGCCCGGGGTCCCCGAGCGGCCGCGGGGCACGAGCCGGCGCCGGGCGGCGGGGCAGGACGAGGGGGCGGCAGGCTGCGTTCGCGAGCCTCGAAAGGACTGGGAAAAAGGGGGGGGGGGGGAAGGAAAGGGAAAAAAGGAGAGGCTGCCGCCGGGGCCGGGAGGGAGCGCGCGGGGCCGCGCCGGCCTCGCCTGCGGCCGGAGCCGGTCCCAGCTCCGCATCGGGCTCCCCGGCAGCGCCGGCGGCGCGGCGGGCACGCGGCACGGGGAACCGCCTTTGCCTTAACCGTCTGCACAAACACAGGTGCAAGCGGGTATTAACGTGAAACATCGTCTTTTCGGCGTTCCAGTGGAACAGCGTTTTCTAGTCTGCTACAATACCCGGTCCCCTGGTATCAGCGTTTGTGACACACACTAATCTATTTGTCTCTGTTTGTTTGCTTCCCTGTTTTTCAAGGCTTTGGAAATAAAAGTTAATTTATTGTCTGTGCTGGTTCTCATCATTTCAAGTCATGCACTAAACACAGGGATCCTTGAATAGATTTTTTTTTTCCCAGATACGTAACTTTCCTTGAGTTAAACTATACACAGAAAACCGAAGGCAGCTCCAAACAGCAGAAAAAGAAAACAAAAGCAGCTCCTCCATCAAGTCGGCGCCCAGCTCCTCAGGCTGCCCGCGCATCTCGGCGCAGAACTGGAGCGAAAGGGCAGATTATTTAAAGCCGTTGCATGTAGGCCAATTTTCACTGCAGTTCCTTTTGGCTCTGATTTTGCAGGCCCCAGTGGAGTGCTGAAGTCATGAATAAATGCAAGTAAACCGAGCTTATCCACTCTTGTTCTGAGCAGTGGAGTTTACTCACTTCACGCTGCTTCAGCTGGAGCACCAGAAGGTAAGTTTAAAAGGAGGAGGGGAGGAAAAAAAAAAAGGAAAAAGAAAGGGAAAAAAAAGGAAAAAGAAAAGGGTTGAGGATAAATCTGGCACTGCTGTAACCTACTGATTCAGCAAGCCCAGCGCCAAGAAAAGGCAGGACGAGGAGCCTCCAGAGCAGCGGGATTGCACGGGCTGCACAGCGATGTCCACCGTTACCTGCCGGCGCTGGGGCAGGACCGCGTCACCTCCCGCGGCGCTGAGCTTTGGGAGTTGGAGGCTCGCTGCAGTCACCGGGACGCGTGTAAATTGGTCTTCGGAGGGAAGAAAAGAAAACAAAAATAAATAAAAATAGAAGAGCTCCGCTGCCTCGTGCCAACCCGCTCCTCGGCGGGGCGTGCGCAGCCGCGGGGGCTCGCTCCCGGGAGCCCGCGGCGGCCGCAAGCCCTTCGGCTCCCGCTCTCCCTGCCTGACCGCGCCGTTACTCCAAGCGAGACGCTCGTTTTGCAACCGCCTTAACAACGGAGCGTTTTAATTGATTTGTTTTCCCATTACGGATAAGCAGGATAACGTTGCTGGAATTGAACTTGGGTCCTCGAAACGCAGCGAGACGCCAGCCTGCAGCGCGCTCGCGAGCCCCGCGGGCCCGTTTCTGCCCTCTCTGCCGCTCCCCGCTCGCCGGCGGGGATTTGCCCAAGCGCGCGGGACGCGTCCGTACACGAAGCGGGGCGGGCGGCGGGGAATCGCTTTGCATTGGCATGCGGCCGACAGCTTCCGATGATGAAACAATTTAAAAATCAGCACTTTGATTAAATTCAAAGCCACGGAAAAATCACGCTAAGGTTCATCTAATGATTTTTCCCTTCCCAGACTTTAGCAGAAGCCTGCCGAGGACTAAATCCAGGGGGGTAAAGCTAAATTTGATAGTCTGATAGTCTTCTTCACCCAATTCCTCGAGCAGGCTTAGCAGTATAAATACATCTGGCGCGCCCACCAAGAAAATAATCCTTTCTATTTAGCAGTGATAGTCTACTAGGGAGAAGATAAGAGGCATTTGAAGACAAAAAGCAACACTCAAACTGTGTGTGTATTTTTATATATATATATATATATATAAATACACACATATATATGACATTAAAGGGTCTAGGCAATTAGTTGTTCGATAAGATAATAAAATCCTCACTAAGCTAGGGCCATGTATGAGTCAAAGAAACAAGAGACAGCAAATATGTTCATCGCCCAGTCCACCCCTTTACCAACACACATTTTGTAGCATTTGTCCAGTGTAGGCTTTGTTTTGTTTTTCAGTCAATGAATCAACTTTTTTGATATTCAGCCCAATGCCAGACAGGAGCTATTGGCATTTGCTGAAGATGAATAAACAACTAGTAATGTTGCAGTCTCGTGAGACCTTCCAGGAAAAAAAAAATAAATAAATAAAAAGGGGAAAAAAATAAAAAGGAAGGATCAGGGGACGGCTTCCCCAGGCCGCAGCTGGCGCGGCCCCCCGCTCCCCCCAAGCGCGCGCACCCTCTGCGGACGCCCGTACGCGTGGGGTTACGGCCACCTCTGGGGCGCCCCCCGCACCCCCCCGCTGATGTTGTTTTGCCCGTCGCTCCCAAACACCAAGCGACTCGTTTTGGGAAGGCTCATTTCCCCCCAGCGCCCTTACCTCACGCCTGGCAGCCTTCTATTTAAAGCCACACTCTGTCACTGCAAACCGGCTTAGTGGTATCTAAACAAGCTGTTGTGACCCCGCTGCAGGGGAAGAGGAACTGGCCTGTGCTTTCGAGTCAGCTGCCTCCAATAATTAGAAGCAAGCAGACAAACATGAAAGCAACGATGTTTAAAGTGCTGTGTCCTTTAAAGGGTACGCCGGCCCCCAAGCCCCTCCTCACCGCCCAGGTACCCCGACCCGGTGCAGTTAGTCAAGCAAAGAACAGCATCACCTGCCGTGGGACATGGGATGGGGCCACCTGCCATAGGATGGGGACTCCTGCTGTGGGACATGGGATGGGGCCACCTGCTGTGGGATGGAGCCAAGCCACCTGCCATGGGACATGGGATGGGGCCACCTGCCATGGGATGGGGACTCCTGCTGTGGGACATGGGATGGGGCCACCTGCCATAGGATGGGGACTCCTGCCGTGGGACATGGGATGGGGCCACCTGCCATGGGATGGGGCCACCTGCTGTGGGATGCAGCCAAGCCACCTGCCATGGGACATGGGATGGGGCCACCTGCCATGGGATGGGGACTCCTGCTGTGGGACATGGGATGGGGCCACCTGCTGTGGGATGGAGCCAAGCCACCTGCCATGGGACATGGGATGGGGCCACCTGCCATGGGATGGGGCCACCTGCTGTGGGACATGGGATGGAGACTCCTACTGTGGGACATGGGATGGGGCCACCTGCTATGGGATGGGGCCACCTGCTCTGGGATGGGTCTTACTGGAAGAAGCACTTGCTGGATTCTATTTATTTATTTATTTATTTATTTATTGGAAATGCGACGGGAGTTTCCTTTTTGAAAGCTCTCATTTTCTTAGCGTGCAACCTCAGCTGCTTTTAATGTCAAAAAAAAAAAACCCTGAAAGCTTCTTACTGGTCCTAACGCTGCGCGGAAGAAGTCAGAGGTAGCGGCGCATACGCCCCGCTCCGTCCCGAGGCCGCGCGCGGTGGGACCTCGCTCGGGTCCGTCGGCGAAGCGCGTCGAGGGAGGAGCGCGACCCCGCAAAGAGCGCCGCGCGCTGCCGGCTCGGGGGGAGAGAGCTCCCGGCGCCGCTCGGCCGCGGGGCTCGGGCGCGTCAGCACGCCGAGCACGGAGCCGACTTTTCCAGGGCGTGTTTCTTTGGGGGAAACGCAATGCCGAGGAGAGCAGGCGTTTAGCTGCTCCAGAAGAAATTAAAGATGAAAATCAGCAGCGTTATGGCTTATGCACACACCAATAAGAGCAGCCGTTTACCACCACTTAAATAATTAAAAAGATTTTTCACTAGTGACCCAGTTGATGCGCATTTGTCTCGCAGCCACCCACAGAAGCAAGCAGCAGTCCGACGGCCGGCGTTTTCTTCTGCAGCGAGGCCCAGGCTGTAAGGGGGCTTCCACAGCCCCCGTAATCTGAATATACCGAATTACTAGGAAGAGAGCAAAGGCCGCTTCCCCCCTTCGGCCGGAGGAAAAGCCTCCTGCTTTTCCAGGGAAGCTCTGGCATGATTTCTGCTGGGACAGGACTCAGGCTGGGTTTGTTTAGAGCAATTTTTAGCTAGGCTCCGTAATACCGACTATATTAAAATGCTGAGACTTTGGGAGCAATTATCCCCCGAAGCAGCATCCCAGGCGGCGCAGCGCAAGTAGCCAATTAGTCGGGCTGCGCGTTAAGAGGAAGAACCGAGGCAGGACCGCGCCAGGCGGCCAGCGCGGGACCCGCGCTCAGCGCGCTGGCAGCACCCGGCCTCGGAGTAAAAGCAGCAATTAGCTCCCGTTAATACCAGCGAAGAAAACGGGAGGACAGGGAAGCGGAAGGCCAGGTCGCCCCGACGGCGGTGCCGGGCGCGAGCGCGCTCCTCCCGAGCCGGGAGCCTTGCTCCGGAGGGAGCCGCTCGGCTCCTTCCGCTTCCCGGGAGGCGGCGGGGACCGGCCGGAGGACGCCGTCCCGGCTTGCTCCTCCGAGAGCTCCGCGGGCGTTCGGGGCAGGGCAAGGAGCGCTGCGAGCGGGGCAGCCCCGCGGGCTCTCCCGGGAGCGCCGGAGCCCAGGCCGTCCTTCTGCCGCAGGAATTCGGCCGCGGTAAATTCATTCCCCGGGTAAATGCTGCAGTTATCAAGCATTTTACCGCGGGATTCCTGGTCTCCTAGTGAAGTTAAATGCAGTGCCATTACAGCAGCACTTTAACGCGTAAATATTACGTTCTTGGTTCTTTAGAAGATGTTCATTTAGTGAAATAAAATCCTGCTAGTAAAACACCTGATCAAACCCTTCAGCTGAACTGGCCCAGTAATTGCTCCAGGACTGGAGGGAGTCCAATGACTGGTTGCAATTTATGACCACTTTAGAGAAAAAAAAAAAAAATCTACCTTGAAGCATCCGCTCAGGACTGCCTTGTGGATGAGATCATGGAGTCCATTTACATCGCGGCGCTCTGTAACATTAAGTGGCCGCTAATTCAGGCCGAATTCCATTGTAATTCTGATGGAATCGCGTCCGACAGCCACACAAATAGCACCATTCCTCGGGAACAACGTTACTACAACACGGAGTAAAAGGCGAAGGAGTGATTCATCTCTCACGGCGAGACGTGCCCTTTCCTGTCATCTCTGCTCACCCAAAATAATTTGCCCGGCCCAAATTTCGCAGCCGAGGCTGGCAGACCCGGAGTTGCGTTAGGGGGTCGCCTTCCCCAGCCACAGCCCGAACGCGGGAGCAGCGTGAGGGAAATACAGTTTGGGTACGAAGCTGCAAGAAAGCATAAAGACAATTAAGCGACAAGATAAGCTGCCCGAGGGAGGCTCCGGCGAAACCTTGACGAAGATTTTGCTGCAGGCAGGGGGCTGGATTAAATGACCATCATCGCCGCCGCTGCTAAAAACCCAAGGGGTCCCGGTCGGAGCGGGCCGGAGAAAGCGGCTGCAAAACGAGACCGTTTTAACCCTTTCGATTCTGCGTGAAGAGCCAGAGTCAGAAAAGGAAAACGAAGGCGCGCCGCCCGTGCAAGACGGCCGGGAGGTTTTTGAGGAGGTTCGGCGTCTTTCCCTTCCTGCACCGCCAGGAAGGTGGGTTTCGTCACCCCCGAGCGGGAGCACGGCACCGCTCCGAAGAGGTTTTGCCAGGGACGCGCCGTCCCGAGCCGCGGTTTCGGGGTTCCCGCCGGGTGCAGCCGTTGCGGGTCCCGAAGGCTGGTGGTAAAGTTCACCTTCACCGTCCGAGCCCATTCCTAAAGACTGGAGGAGATTTTAGAGCAGAATCATCACCTCCGTCCTTTTATTCTATTTTTGGAGTCTATTGAACTTTTGCATATGTTGAAATGAAAAGAGTCTATATTAACACAGCCACTTTTTTGTTACTGTAATGAGAGCCTTGAAACCACCACAAAGAGAAACATGCCTTTTAGCAGCTGAAACAAATTATTACAGCAACTGAGTCTTAAAAGGAATTTCAAGTAAAAATATAGTATTGCATGAAGTTGTTATGGCAACTGATGTTGTAGAGTAACTACACTGGGGCAAGTTTTCCTCCTTCATCCTGAGCAGCAAAGTCTGGGAAAAACTTTATGATAAAATTATGCCTTAATTAGTCAAATAAGTCATAAATATAGCTTATCCCCAAATCCTTAACATTCCAGCCTCATGCTGTCTGTGTGCAGTTAGTCTACTAATGAGAAAATATATCTACTAAAGCCCCACTTACCATTAAAAATCCTATCCAATATTTTTCTAATACAATTTATCAATTTAAACACATTGCACAATGTAATATTCTGCAACATTCCATTAAAATGATAAATAGC
The DNA here is from genome assembly GCF_028389875.1 of Rhea pennata. Lineage (NCBI taxonomy): Eukaryota > Metazoa > Chordata > Aves > Rheiformes > Rheidae > Rhea > Rhea pennata. The sequence continues at coordinate 6,056,070 of NC_084682.1, forward strand.
TGGAAAAAAAAACAAGGGATTAAACATACCGTAATGTAATATAACAGTATTTAAACATAAATAAAAGCTTAAACATGGCAGGGGAAGCATACCGTATTTGAGAGCAAAGCTGCTTTCGGGAGGGTGTTTTGTTTCTTTATCCCCCCCCCCCAAGAAGGACAGTTAGTTAAAATTCTCGCACCGAGTTACCGTGATAAAAACCCAAGCCCCGGTGCCGGACTTCTTGCCCGTCTGAGTTAAAAACCTCAGCGCACGTTTTTACTGAGTCACATCGCTAACGCGGGGTGGCCGAACCGCCCAGGCCGAGCGCGAGCGGCGGCGCGCGAGCTCCCGAAACGGGTCCGCCGGAGCCCGCGGCCCCGCGGGGAGCCGCCTCGCGCCCCGAGCGCGGCCGCCGCGGCCCGGCGGGCTGGGGACTCGCTCCGTTTAGCCGGTGCCTCCCGCGCCGTAATTACTCATTTAAATTTTACCCTGCCGGTTGAGCCGTGGGAAAACGCATTATAAACACAGGCGATTTTACGCAGGCAATAGCCGAGCCAGTCGTTTTTATAAGGACGGGCGCAGGACGGCTTATCTGCCAGGGCGAGCAGCCCTTACGCGGCAGCCGGAGCGAGCTCTGCAGCCCAAGCCCCGCTTGCAGGGGTTATTCCGGCGGCGGCTCTGCGGGATCGCCGGCGGCTCCGGCAGCGGTCGGTCCCGCTCCTGCAAACCGGAGTCGCTAACGGCTCCGGGCGCGCGAGGAGCGCGGGGAGCCGCCGCCGCCTGAAACCCTGCTAAATCCCGGGACGGTCGTTTGAGCGTTCGGCATATGCACGTGGTAATTGCGAGTGACTCACCCTGGGCTTATTTGAAATATTTTTGCCATCACCGCTGGATTTTGTCTATTGATTAGAGACTGCGGCCGCGCGCCGGCTCTTAGCAAAGCTGGAGCAGGGAATCGAGCTTCCTGCCCAAATCAGGTCGGCTTTGCTTCTGGCTGGCACCAAATCCCTCCTTCCTATTTCCAGAAGAAGAATAGCTACATCTTAATCTAGACCTCCTGACCCGCTGCCATGCCTGTGAAGCCCTGAATGCAGAAATACTGCTTTCCCTGGGTTTTGCCCATTTGTCTGGAAACCTCTAGATCGTTGCGTCTCGCTGCCAGTACTTTTTTGCTCAATCCAGAAATACTCTTTTATCAAATCCTCTGACAGCAATCCAGCAGCAAGGGTGTGCTGGAAGCTGATGCTAATCCAGAGAGACTGTTCTCCAGTTCGAGCGTTTGCAAAGTCTAATGAACTACTGGCAGAAAGAGGCTTCTGTAGTGCAATTAAAACTCGCGTGCAGCGCTTGCCGACGATACGAAACGTTGCAGCTTGGCGCGCGCGGTGCCAAGCTGGGGAGCTGGATTAGCTCAAGGAAAGCAAATTGGTGAGAGGCGCCGCTCGCTCCGCGCTCCAAGCCGCGCACGTTGAGCAAAGCTGAATTAACGAAGACGCGTTGCAAGGCGCTCGCTGCCAGCCCGCTCCCAGGGCGCGCGGCGGGATTCGGTTAGGACGAACGTCCCCCGTAAGCCCTTAATACCCACCGCGGGGAAGTCGTCCCCCTCTCCGCTCCGGCAGATTCACGGAGAAACGCCCTGCTGCCGCTCGCCAAAATCCAGTTCACCTTGCGAACGACGCCGAGCTCCGCACGCGGTGCCGCAGCTCCTGGAGCTCCTTCGCCCGGCGGGAGCTGCGGACCCCGGGGACACGCTTTCGACCGCAGAAGTGGCCTTGAGGAACGACGTTAAGGGCCACGACCGCTGACGGCGATATACGCTAATGCCGCTCCCTTCCCCACAAGTTCGTATTGCTTCACGGGAGCGACTTGAAAATTCAGATTTTTTTTTCTTTTGGTCTCATTAATCCCTTTACAGGAGCTGTACGTTTGGAGACAGCACTGAAAATAGGTTAAAGCTTGCAATAAGCGCAATGAGTTAAATCGGAATCCGGCAACTGCGCTGACAGCCAGTTACCGAGACTCTGGGCTTTCAGGCCAAGGCGCGGGGCCGACGGGAACTGCGATACCAGGTCAGGTGAAACGAATGCGTTGGCTCTGCCTGGCCTGCGAAGAAGGGGCGAGCGCAGGCTTGCTGGTGGGACGTATTGCCAGCGCGAAATCGCTGGCTGAAGCAAAGGAGGGCTGACATTATTTCTCCAAATTATAAATTCTACTTCCCAATCTATCTGAATGGATTACCCTCAAAACATGAGATCCGGAATTTAAAGATTCAGAATTCAGAAGCTATTATGAGTCAAGAGGAGGAATTAGCATGCGAGTTATAAATACGCTCTAACCAAGCGACAGGAGCCGGCTTGCTCTGCCTTCCCTCGCCGAGGATGGCGGCGTCGGGCTCGCGACACTCAGGGACGCGACTCCCCGGGCCGGTTCCCGCGCCCCGGCCGGACGTCGAGCGGCGCCGCTCGCCACCCCCTCGCCTTCGCCGGCCGCGGGAAGCGGCTTCGCTCCGCCGCGGCGCCCGGCCGAGGCGCCCCGGGAGCGGAGCCCGCGGCCGGCGAAAGCGGGAGCCGCTGGGCCTCCGGGCAGCGGGGAACGACGGCGCTGAATTGCAGTGCCAGCGATTCGGGTGTTCTGCCAAACGTTAGGTGATTTAACAGGTAGCAAGAGGCCTTCTGCAGAGGGAGAATTTCTTCTGAGCGCCGACTTAAAAGCTCGAGTTTGGCACGAAACCGAGAAAGACGGGGAAGAGGTAAAAGCCGGTTTTACCTGGAAATCCGCTACGCGATCCGGATCCCGCCCCGCATTGAGCGCCCGCCGCGTCCCCCCCCCTCGTCCCCGTCCCCGGCGCACGGGGGGCGGCCAGGCACCGCAGCAGGCGCCGGACGGTGCGAACCGCCCCGGCGCCCGGAAAAGGGGCCAAAATGGCAAAATAAAGGAACGAGCAGCCGGCGGCGCGAAGCGCGAGGCTGGGACCCTGCCCGGTTCCAGGGAGGGCCGCGAAAGCGGCGACCGAGGCGGCGTTGGCACCTCTCGAAACGAGTTCGTTGCGGGCGGGAGAGGCAGTTGCACATGACAAACCGTTTTGTGTTTAATTAGAGGGTTGTGCGTGGCCCGCTTCCAGGCGGAGGAGGGGAGCAGATTGCTCTCCAGCATCTCAATTACGGGACAGCGCCTTAACGACGCAGCAGGCAAACGCTGCCGACCGACCGCCGTGGAAGGGGGAAAAAAACAGGGGTGGGTGGGGGGATTATTTGTGCAGCAGGGTCCTAGGGAATAGGAGCTTTTCATAAACCTTTAGCAGGAAGAAAAAAAAAAAAGGAAAGAAAGAAAGAAAGTTAGGCTTTCCTGCAATGCATATTACTCCTTAAAGCTTATTTCTGCAAAAAAGAGCAGCTTCTGCTTCACGCCTGCCTGAAAAACGCTTCTATAAGGGGAAAACCATGACTGAGATCCCAGATTGTCCAGTCTTGGCTAAAAGCTTTTCTTTCTGCCGACCAGGTGAAATAATACGCGGTTCGTGAACAGAAAAGGACCTTGGTATTCGCACCAAAGCTCGGAAAGTAAGCAACCATGGAAAGGAAATTCGAGCTAATACGAGTTAAATATAGGTTATGTTAGCTGCATTTTATAAGCACTATGAATGTTATTGGAGAAAGCTGTCATTTTTAATGACAGCACCAGCTCCAATTACCAGATAGCTGATACACTTGGGATTTGGAAGTTTTTTTTTAAATCACTTGAATTCTAAAAAAACCTTCATTATCAGCTTCTGAGCTGGATGTAAATAACTTCACCTGGCGTTAAGAAGTTTAACATTTCGCAGGGGCGCGAGAGCAACTCAAAGCCCTTTAGCAACGTAGCTTCAGTTTCCTGGCAAACGACACAACAGCTCAAACGGCGAAGAACACGAGACGACCGGCCCGGGAGCGCAGGCGGACGGCGAAGACGAGCGAGGCCGAAGGAGACGCCGGGGGCGAGGCACCGCCGGGGGCAGCCCGGGACGCTGCTCCTTCCGCAAAGGTGCTTCCAAAAAGTCGGAAATTGCTTGGGAAAAACCTCCCCGGCGCGGGGAACGGGGCGGCCCACGCTCACGCCCCGGCCACGGGGCAACGCCGGCTCCCGGCGGCGAAGCGAAAGCCTCACGCTCAGCAAGAGGAACAGCAGCTTTCTAGCTTGCGGCGAGTGGAAAGTGGGATTGAATCATTGCTTGAAGAAGAACGTGTTGCAATTTCTATAAATAAAGCCCTGCGAGGCACGTAGCCAAAGCGGTGCAAGTCAATATAGCTTTTCTATATGCGCTGTCAAACTTTACTTTTAGACAGTATATTAATTACATAGTCAATAATTGTGGGTTTCATTAGTGTATTAAATACCTCGATCAATAATATTTATGCTTCTCAGAGACAGTCCTCACCAAAAAAAGGGGAGGAGTGTTTTTTGAGCCTGCAGTTCAAAAAGTCAGCGCAGCACACCAGCAAGGCTTTAATGGAAAACATAAAACACCAGAAACAGACAAAAATTGGATTATTACTCTTATTTTTCAGCCTTTTGTACAATAAGCCACAAGGGAATTCCAAGAGCTAAACTGATGGCAAAAAAATTAGATTTCTTCCTCTTAATTGCGCAGCAGCGATGTCACGCTGGACGTGACAAACGTTCACATCCTCCGTTTCTAAACCTGATGGATCCGAGCAGCAGTACAAGAGCCACGACCGCAGTTTGCCCAGCAAACTTTCTGACGACAAACTCTCCGAGCAAAGGAACCTATTTCTGGTGTTTCCCCGCCGGGAAGCCGAGCAGCGGATGGCTTTTAAGGTGTCTTTACCATAACCAGGACCATCCCAGCAAAACGTAGCCCTGGGGGAAACTGCCGACCTCGTGCCGCTATAGACCTCACCAAATTCATCCAGGTCCAAACGCTGAATAGATCAAGCATGAAAAAAGGAGATCAGGAGGATTTTTTTTTTTTTTTTAAGTCATATTGAAATACTGCCCACATCTCTTTTAAAAGGACAAGAGGTTTGGGGCAGGGAGAAGGGAGGGGAGAAAATTTCCTTTGGAAATATCCAGTTTGTTTTACGTAACCTACAAGAGCAGCCACAGACAAGGAAGGAAAAAGCACAGTATTCTAAGCCTACAAACACTCCCAAAGGCATGCTTTTGGCATGGCAGGAAGGCTGGATTTAACAGCAAATCAATGCACTCTAAACAGGAAAAATAAAAACAAACATCTTCCCCCCACCCCAAACACAGACACCTAAGTACTCAAACAAAATACGCAGAAAAATGCATAACAGTCCTTGCCAAAAACCCATCTGGCGATTCAAACCACTTTGTGTGTGTGTGTATATATATATATGTATGTACATATATACATACATATATATATATACACACACACACAAATATGTGTGTGTGTGCATGCATGTGAAAGAAATAAGAATATAAGCATGAAAAACAGACTAAAGGACTGAGACAAGGTCTCCAGGCCTCTTGCATGCTCACAGATGATATATTAAATAGAATTTCCACTCCCTGTAATAAGATTGGTATATTTACTGCACCACTATAATATTTATAAAGCATAATGCGCTACAGACCGCTCCGTTCCGCAAATACCGGCTTTCAAAGTAGACAGATGATTTGCCCTGTTAGAAGTGGGGGAAAAGCTCCTGAAGTCTGATCCGCATCACGTTTTCATGAACCTCTTATATGAAAACGGTATCAAGTTGCTCTCTGAATCAGTTCAGCAGCAGTTGTCCTGGGCAGGGTCTCTCCAAAGGTGCCCTCCTCTGCCAGCCAGACACCGGGGGCGCTGATTTTCTCAAAATCTGCTGGTTCAGGGGCGAGAAAACAAGAAAGCAAAAGGAAAGGAAAGATGACCAAACGGCACATGGAAGAAAAGTACATCTTCCTCCCCCCATCAAGATGTTATGCTGCATCTCGGGCAGCAAATGCAAATACCACAGAGTATTAAGAATCAAAACATCAGACTCATCAGCTTACACTCTCGCACCCGCTGCACTAAAAGGGCAGTCGGATCGTGCGGGAACACGGGAGCCCACGCACGCACACACACACACACCCGAGCTGCCAGGCGAAGCCCGCGCAGCGCAAAGCACAGAACTACCGAAAACACGCGCAGCGGTCTCCTCTCATCACTGCAAGCAGTCCCCCTATTAAAAAAAAAAAAAATCTCTTAGACCATATTACAGCTCAATGCTTTATTTTGTGGAGGAACAAAAAAATAAAATAAAACAAAAACCGCCAAACATTGATGCATCTTAAAAATGAGATCTGACTCAAGTTCAGCTTCCCCTCCAGAGACTGCTAAAGGTCACTAACAATTAATTTAGGATTGATGTACAGCTAAAACATGGTTAAACCGTAACTGTGGAAATTAACACAAACGGCAAACTACCTGGACACGGCACAATGTCAGACCGCGCTCCAAATCTTTTCTCAACCACCCAGAACTTGATGTTCTCCTGTAATTGCCCTTGTACCTGACTGCTCAGAATCAGCAGCCTCCCAGCGCTGCCTTCGCTTTGTGAATTTTATTTAAAGCCAAACAGCAGCAGCCACAGGAATCCTCACCTCACAAAGATCCAGTTAGGAGGTATTCCAGCACACTCTCAATTTAGCAAATACATATCAGCCATCCTGCTCAGATAATAGTTGAAGCCATTCAGCAATAACCTGGACAGTAGCAAGGGGAGATTTATGATGAAGAGAAGGAACAGACAGGCTTGTTTGCCTGTAATCCCGATTAGCGTTGTGAGCGCGCTTATTTGACTCTGCCAATTAAGAGGAAAAACCTCAGAGCTCTCTGAAGAGTCCTGTTTTCCACTGCCCCACGTTAGCATCTGCTGCGATGCACCAGGGTTCGTACAAGTCGCAGCAACTTGGCTACGAAACGGGGAGGACAGAACGAAGTCGCCTCCACAGCTTTCCTGCCCTCACGACCTAGCTAGAAGGCTGTGCAGAACCTCACCGACACGAAGGACCAGATGCTTTCTTTTGCCTGTCAATTTATTTATTAACAGATTATCTTCAACAGTTTGTTCTGTGATCAGGAGAAGGAAGTGAGATATTCATTTTATATATACATATAAATATATATATGAATATGAATGAGAGAAATCATATCCCCCTCTCAGATTTAATTTTGCTAAATTAGCTCTTCAAGGCCCCTCCTAAAAAAGGATCTTCAATCTCCTACTCAGCTTTGAGTCCTCCTCTCTACTTACCCCAGCTGAGATTTTTTGCCTCTATATGGAGCAGACCAGAATTGTACATAGCATTCAAGATGAGATCTCACCAGTCTTATATAATGCTATCATACTTGTATAGCTATACTAGAAATACCTTGCCTTACATAGCTTGATGTCTTATCACATACTGACTGATTAAAGCATGCTTAAAACCCCTCTATTTTTCAATCAGTAATAAGCATCCACTTTACAGCAGTCTTTCTTTTTTTCTTTTTTTTTTTTTTTTTAGTTCTCAAGTAAAGGACTTTTTGCATCAACCGTTTCATTTAAGTTAATTTTTTTTTCGGTTTTGCTCTAGTCCTCAAGGTCATTCAGTTCTTCCTGTAGAATACCTTAATCCTCTCGAGTATTGATACCTTCCATCTCTAGTGCTCTGGATGATGGCAGAGCAAACCCAGCAATACGCATGCACAGCGATTCCCTCTGGGAGAATGAACCGCCTCGGTAGAGCGCCAGGTGTGCTACTTAGCCTCATAAAGCTGCAATGCCAGCAAATACACGCTAGCAGAAATGCCCATAAAACTTTCTAGCACGGACACGGCCTGAGCCTTACGAAAAAGCCTCCAGGAACATGTTGCATTACCACTTGCTATCAGTCCCCTCAAACTGGGAAGGAGGGACAGAAGGGAGGAGCAGAGCTAAAAAACTGGTTAGCTGAGTGGAAAGATAGATTATCACTGCTAACCTACCATTTGTCAATCCAGAACCATGCTGAAGACTGTAATTTTCTAGTCAATGCTTTATAAGCAAGGTCAGAGGGAACAAATACTTCAATAAAAAATTCAAGGTATCAGCAGAAGAACCCAGTCATGATCCTCAGAATCCAAAAAGAGGAAGGGGTTGTTTGTGCAGCTAATGGGCCTAGGATAATGTCTTTCATGTCCATCAAGGGAAATGGCATTTACAGTTCTTCAGCATAAAGCCTTAAGATGACATACACAAAACCACAGGAAAAAGGGCAGCAACGAATACACGAAGAAACACAGCTCTACAGCGCAAAATAAGCAAACAAACAAACTTCAGTTTTGCTACCAGAGACCAACTGCAGTACTGCCTGGATGCTTGGAGCTGTGCAGCAAATGCCAAGCTGTGAGCTGCAGCCAGGGAACACATAATTAATGTGATTAGGAGCACACAGAGCTAGCATGCTCTGCTGACTGAAAAGCCCAGTAGCATAATTACTGTTTTCTGTACTAGCTCTATGTCTGAACAAATCTCAAAGCCTGGTTAGTATTAGACTGCTGTGTAAACGTCAATAAAAATCCCAGAAGTGCCAGCTCATCAGCATTCTCAGGCACAGAAATGGTGAAAATATCACTGCATTTCCATGCTGTTAACATGAGGCAAAGAAGTCTCCGTTCTTCAGTCTAACCTTAGAGTTTGTAATAAGGTAACGTCTTCCCCAAGTGAATGCTTATTATGAAAGCTAATTAATTGCTTTCCAGTAATGAGAAGTCTTTGGTGTTCAAAGAAAGCAAAATTCAGTATATAGGAGTTAAACACTGTTTATTGAAACAAAGCTCCCCCCACTTAAAGAACTGTTTCTGATTAACATCACTACAAATAAAACCAAAGAAATTGAACATACAAACATACAAAGTATGTATAGGCAGGAAATATGTGCTAAAATCAGTCAAAAACATAGTATTAATTGAAGTGAAAACTAAAGCAATGCTTTGTAGTTGCCTAGATTTCCCTGGGGGATGGAGAGTCAATGCTTATCTGCCTTTCTCAGAAGAGACAATTTTGATTAATATCAGACCCATCTGACTCAGTCTATTAAAGCCTGAAGGAAGGATATTCTTCAGATATAAGAGATATGTCTTTGATTAATAATTCTACCATATTGCCATTCCAAGCATTAACAACTGCATGGCACCTATGGAAAGAGAAAGCCTTTGAATTCTAGAGAAGAGAACTAACTTGCACTAATAGATCTGTTCTCTTTAGTCCGTATCAGAAAGCTGTATGACAGTCGTCTTCCTACCCTTTGCTGAACAAGTCAAAGTGCCAAGATTGTCACTACTTTCTTGCAATGGTTATAGAATTTAGCTTTACCTATACCAAGAAAGCAATGTTACTTCAGACATTCTGAATGCTTTGTCTAAAGATACTGGCAATCTGTCTAGAAGAGTTCTCTTTAGCACTATCATAGTTTAATAGACCACAATAGTCTACAATATCATGGCCATTTGAGTGCAATCTTACCTACCAGTAGCATATGTTCAGAGAAATGCATTAAATCACTCAGTCCACTACACTGGACTACCATGCACGGTGTAACTAATGCCAAATCGTCTCACATGGGGTGGAGAGAAATCAATTTAACATTATCTCTTGAGTTTTTCCTGGAAGTGGAAGCTTTGGCTTCAGATCAATCAGCACCAGCCCTCTCATCCAAGCTGAGCATTTTTCCTGATGCTTGTGATCAACCTCTTGCTGTATTCTCTGTAGTTCACAGGTTTGACATCCAGTGCTGTAGCCTTAATGCGAGATTCATCCTTTGAAAGAGAAAAATGGCATGTAAAAGAAGAAAGCCTGTGCTCCAGGCATTTGGTTCTAACCTTCTTTTGCCTCAGTATCTCATTGCTCTTGATATCAGGGTTATTGGGCAGTGCAAGTTTTGACTCCTAGAGCAGCTACATTGTTTTCATTTGAAACACACCAGGTTTAATGAACCTGAGAGGCAGCAGCGTTATGGAAGGACAGTGGATCCCTCCTTCAGTGCTCCAGCGCTGAAGATGGAAAGCACTTGCTGTGAGCACATATCTTCGGAAACTTCTCTCCGCGCACTAGAGAAAGAAGCTATTTCTTATGGAAACAAGTTTAACCATGCAAGCCACAGACTGTGCCATTTGCTTTTTGGGGATACTTACATTGTAAGTCTCCAGTTTGACTCGGATCCTGAACTCATAAGTGTTGAAGTTTGCATTTTGGAACACTTCCTCAAATGCCTGTTCATTCTGTGAAAAGGACAAAGACAGACGTGAGCCACTGACACTTCGAGCTTCTCGTAACACCACAAACTTTCAGAAAAATTAGTCTTTTACAGATGTTGACAAAACATTGTGACTAACTGAATCACATTGGCAGAACTGAACCTTCCATCAAGTTTTAGATGGAACTACATCTACTGTAACTTACAGTTGAAAAGAAAGTTTAGTTCAAGTTTAGAAAAAAAGGGAAGACTGACTGTTTTAGTTGGCCAAAAGAAATGGCCCACAGTTGTACTGACTCTGCAACCAAATAAACAGAATGAAAATAGTACAAGTCTGCATGAGATTCTCTCATACTGCTTAACTGGTTATTTCTGATGTTGTGACCACAAACACCAACAGAGTTAACCTTTTCCCTATTAATACTCTGTCAGACATTCAGCCTCTGTGCCTGTCCATCAAGACTGTATGCATCCTTCACATCCCAATACAGACCTATTTATGAGGATGCTTTGTAAGAAAGTGGCTGTATGTTTTGAACATGCTTTTATATCCATTAGAAGAGACCATATTAAATTGATATGGTAAATTATTTCTAATTAGCATATGAATACTAAACATTACCCTATATTTACTATTTGCATCGCTTTACCACAAGCCATTTCTCAAGAACAGTATTAAAAAGAAAAAAGAAAAGAAAAAAAATTAGAAAAGTTGTGGAGATCAGGAAAAAGTAGCCTATTTCTGCATAAATTAGTTGTAAAATCATTTTCTGACATTCCACAAAAATTCCACAGCCTCACGATGATATAAACAAATAAGTATTAATGCATATATCTACCAAATGCACTTGACTTTGGATCAGTCAGTCCAGAAGCAGATAGAGTATCTGATCCGGAGCTGAACCCATCTCAAATTCCCTTATATTCCAAGTGTTACACCTGCCATTTTTAATGTATGCAGCACTATTTTACACTATATAGTGATTCTTCTAAGACCTAGAAAGGCATGACATATGAAGATGAACAGGAGTTGCTCGTTCTCAGACTGCAAAATTTAGGCATATCCTTTCTGAATATTAAAAACCCTTTCTTCTGATCATTGCATGGATTAGAGGATAAGAAACTTACTTTGCAAAGTATTTGGCTTCTCTTCTCAGCTCTGTTACAAACTATGCTAACCTTTACTGAGCGGAAAATGTTGTTAAGTATACCAGCCACTGCTACCCTACATTTCCTACAAGTCTGGGTAATAGGTACGATAGAGAAGTAGATGAAAAACCTTGCATATGCATTTACATTTAGTAAGGTCATTAACTGTACATGGATCCAATACACACATAAGTAGTGGAAAGATTTCTGCCAGCTTCACAGGACACAGCATCAGGTCTTTAGAGAAAAGACACTAAAGACAAGTTTACTAAAAATGCATCAAGTATTATTTTTAAAAGCTCATAAAAGTATCAAAGCAAAACCAATTTCTTCTGGAGTACAAAGCATTCCTGCTCAAGGGCTCATTCCATGTTGCGTTTCGTTTACTACACCTAGCCACTTCCACTACTCAGCTCTTCAAAAGACACTGCAAGTTTGTATTCTTATATAGGAACTGCTGTCTCTCCTTCCCCACCCAGTTCCCTTCAGCTTTAAAAATGACTAAGAAATTTTGCTTGAACTCTAGCAGAGACTAAGCATGTCTGAAAAAAGAAAATATTGACAAATTAAGAATGTCTGAAAATGGAAATTTAATTTAAAAGCGCAAGTACATCTAATTAGACTGCCCTAGCAATACATCTTCCAACAGAGCAGAGGTATCCAGCCTTCGTGACATCACACAAACTTTTAGCAGCCAAGAACCACAAGCTTTATATCATTTACTTCAGAGAGCCAAAGTAGAGGAAATTTCCAAAGTCACTCTTGCCTGCAAATTATAGAAAAACTAACCCTGCTTTGCAGGAGTGGATGAGATCTACAACCATGCCTCAAGGCAGCCAGGATTACAGACTCAGCAATCCCTCCTGGATCATTTCCTCCCACAGCCAAGGAACAGGATTACCAACAACTGGTATATCCACAGAGCCCTGGTATCAGCCATACTACAGCCTTGGCCTGGAAACACAGCAAGTGCTCTAGACCAACGTTCATACACCATTCAAGAACTTACGCCTTCCATATAATTAAAAAACATATACTTTATGTAGCTGACAAGTAGAAAGGGGAAAAAGATTATTTTGGTGGGAGGAAAGGAAAATGCAGTAGACAAGTCTACAGACACAGAACAAAATACTGTCGGTTACTGTTTAATGGCTTACAACTACCTTAAAAACCCTTCTAATCTGTCAGAAGAAAAGATTATTTAAGAAACTCCACAAATGACCTATTTTAAAAGTCATAATTTTTGGCCACAAAGTTTCTGACGATATTTAGTGAAATAAAAAAAGGGGGGGGGGAGTCTAAGAAGTGGGCTAAAGCACATTAGTTCAAAAAGCTTCCTGCCTACTTAAAAAGATATATACAAAGTGTTCTGGAATTTTTTGGTTTTGTAAACAAGTTTTTGGAACGTATTAGAAATAATATTGTTAGCATTCATGAGTAAAACATTTTTTGTAGATTTGATCGGTCTAGGTAAAATGATTAAACAGCCTATCCTTTCTATTGTACTCAACATGTATTAAAGTCGTCAGCCCTCTTAAGGGCTGTAGCACTAGCCACAAGTAATCACCTGTCTCTCAAGGTCCAGGTGATAAGGACAGGCTGATCTTCAGCTTTTAACAGGCAAAAGAGCTCAGAGGTAAACAGACTGACTGTGGGAGCAAACTACGGGGGAAATCTCTCTGTTCTCCAGGCAGATGGCCTGTGGAAAATAATCCTGAGGAGAGTAAACAAGTCCCTGCCAAGAACTTCAGAGTAGGGAAAAGCAATGATCTGTGCTCTTGTAAGAGATACTGAAGTCCAACATCTGGAGGAAAATCTTTAACTGAAAGGCCTGAATTCACCCATTAGCTCAGAGCACAGGCAAGATCAAATTCTTGCCAAATGCAACAGAACATCCCTTTCACGTGCCCTTTTTGTATTGTTTTAACAAGGCGGTTAACTTCCACTACAACTAGATGGACATAATCCAATGCCTTTGCCACCTTTGTTGACTTAAGGGAGCTACACATGCACACAGGGATGAGATCGTGCTCCCTGCAGCATCAGCACTAATGTACTACACACCTCCTATCTTTCTCCAAGTTGCCCTCCAAATTAACTCTACAAGAACACCTTCTTAATAGTGGGATCAGAAAAAAAAGCAAAAAAAATGAGAGCAGCCATACAACAAAATGGGTGAAGTACAGTTCAAATTCCAAACATTTGCTTAAAAAAAAAAAAAAAAAAAAAGCGATAAGCTGATGGACTACCTTTTCCTTCAGCTCTCCAAGGAAAGCAGCACTTTGCCCAAGAATGAATTCTGCTGATTCTTGGAAGCAAGTCACCCACTGATACTCCTGACAGTCTGCAATGGTCACCTGAAAGAAAAACAAATAAACAAACAAACAAATAAATAGTGATTTCATCCAGCTGTGTATTATTCAAAGAAGGTAGCGCAAAAGACAAACACATTTTACAGCTGAACAGAGTTTTACATTTCAAGTAACTCTCATAGCCCAAATGCTCCATAGGTACTTTCTTCACCAAGGCTGGAAGGCAACAGCTCTTTTTATAGCTGCATAGAATGTCATAGTAATTTAAAGCAAGTTAATATTGACAGTACATTATAAATTGAGTCACAGAGAAAGGCCAACAAGATGATATTGGTACACACTGTGATGGAGGTTTAGCTCTGTTCTGCTGTCACCGATGAGCTGTGAGCAAGAAAAAGCAAGCCAGAATGGCAATAACCAAGGGTAACACCAGCAAAACTGTACTCTGCGTTTACTTAGTACGTACATGGGAACTTGAACATAATACTACACGCTTTCTATGATATGAGGAGACTATCAAAACATTCAAGGGCACGAAAGAGCAGTTAAAAGATGAAGTACTGGCCTCATGCATTCCCTGGCTGCTTTGACAATTAGGAACAGGAAAATAGGAGCAAAGCTGTTCCAACAATTGTACCCTCAGTATCCCTTTATATTCCATGAGACTGATTCTGTTATGTAAAGTAGTTCATGTATTCCTCGAAGTTATATGTTAGAAATTATTCAGAAGCATTGTGTGTTCTAGTGAGACTGCAGGGATAGCTCCCTTCTCTCTGCATGCCCACCTGGCACAGCATTTCTGAGAAGCAGATACAACTTTAATTTATAATGTAAAACAGATAAAGGTTCAATGCTCATGGTGTAAGCAAGCATCACAATAACAATCTTCAGACAGTTTTCTGAAGCAGCTCCATTAATGCATGAGACAGAACAATACCTACAAAAGAATGTACTAAATATAGGTAGCAGCTGTAAAAGTGCAATTACTGCTCTCCAGAAATGCCATTTTACTTCAGTTTATCTTCACTACTGAAGAGGCGTAGGCCATCTGTACTCTGCACTGCATAGTACACTTGGAAACTAGAATCAACTGAGCTAGCATCAACTTTTTGGCAAAGAGAAAAGCTTTTAATTGGAGCACTAGGAAAACAAACTCCTAATCAGCTCAATGAAACATTCCTCACTCAGGTACAGCATACAAGCCACTTAAATATCCTCTAATCCACAGGCACCATAGATGGATGAAAAGCACTAACACCCCACTCTCTCAAAAGGGTTTTTTTTTTCTTTTTCTTTTTTTTTGAACTGTACAAGGAAAGCGGTCAGCGAGAAACATTCTCTCTTCTAATCCATTTACTTACCAGAAGCATCATGCGGTACTTGAAGTTGGGGAATTCACGATCACACTTTTCACAACGGTACAGTCCATTTTGTTGGTCTATCACTTTCTTATTGCAATCCTGAGAGGGACATGCCTGGTACATGCAGTTCTCTTTGCGCAGATGTACCACTGTGCCCACACAGCTAAAATAATCCGCCTAGGAGGGTGAGTGTGCAACATTAGCCTCAAAATACTCAATGTTTTCTAATTCTGAATTAACTACAAAGCATGGTATCCATATTTGGATGTTTAGGATTAAAAGGCTTAACAGATATGGATTATTGGGAAACTGTAAATCAACCCTTCTGTTGCAATCATTTCCAGGCTTCTATTATGTTAAATAAAGCCCTTATAGCAAGGTTATTTTGTGTTTCCATTGAGGGAAATTCCAATTGCCAGGTTTTCTACAGATAAAGTATATTTGCTTCTCCATTGTGTCTGTTCAAATCTCCACTTTTTTTTTCCCCTTACAGGATTAAGATTCTGCACTTTCTTATATGTTTTTTTTTTTTGTACTGATTCCCAAAAGAAGAAAAGAAAACTACTGTGTAGTATTAGAGATAAGCATTTGGTTAAACTATACCCACAGAACAAAATACCCATTCACCATACAAAAAGTAATCATCCTAATGGTTTAAGACCACAATCAAGTCTTTCAACAGATAAACAGAGGTTGCTTAAGCAGCATATGCAAGAAACATCATGTAAAATAGCTGAATTACAGGTGAGGTTTCTTCTTTAAATAGAAGTTCTTAAGTACCCTGAATGGCTTAGCACTTAAATTTGAAATAAATAAATAAATCAAGAAGCAGTATAAGCCTAGACAGGACACTGGACTGGAATGCCAGAGATCTGTGTCTTATTCCTAGCTTTTCTATTGACCAGCTGTGGACCCCTGAAAACCACTTCCTCTTAATGCACCTCTTTCTCCTATAATACTTTGTGCTATTTATATAAACAGCTTTGGGATGGACTTTATTTACACAAGGTTCAGAATTCTCCTGTAAACTTTAGTATCACCTTGCAATATCTGCAATGAACAGGAATTTATTTCTTTAATTGCATAAATTCTGAAAGAATAAGCACGTATTGCTCAACAACTGGACTACTCTAATGAGCAGAACACATGCACAAAATCTAGCTTCCCCCTATGCCCCCAACTATACAGAACATGGACTCATATTCAGTTGCCCTGCTTTACCTTATCGCCTTGTCCCAAGTTCTCAGATTTGGCTTCAAAGAGAGTTTTCCAGTTGGTATTTCCCCCAGTTGCAGGTCCACCCCTCACATCAGAGATTGAGGCACATTCCAAAAGCTGCCCCTCAGAGTCAAACCTGGAAGCATAAAGATGTACTTCTGTTTTTGGATAGCAGACCACAAGGAGCTAAATGTAAGATTTTGATAAGTCTATGTACTTAATACAAGAGGGATTTTTTTTTTAAATCAATGATTTGAAATGAAATAGTTACAGTACAAACAAAAATAGCATTTCAGAATAAGTTAATACTCTGGCTTAATTAGCATAGTATATTATAAACTCACAAAAGGAGGACAGCTTTGTTCTATATAACTGCAATTTGTTTGCCAGCTAGTGGTCAAACCATGCACTGCATGCTTCTTAAAGGCAGTCAGATAACAAGATTTAAGGGCATCAAGATATTTCCGTAATTAAAATTAAATTACATGGTATCATTATCTTTGTAGCAGCTTTGAAAGAAAACCAAATAGCATTGAATAGATTATGTTTCCCATGCTAAAATAAGAAAGCACTGCTTTTCAGCAAAGGTTGTACTAGCATCCCATTCAGGTGCATTTGTGTTTTTTAGAAAACAGGGCTTTTTATCCAAACTTTACAGACACAACTGCCTTTAAAAGAATTGTTTCCATCCGGGTATAGCAACACGACTAGCAGTTGAACCACATCTTGTCCATTTTTGAGCAGAAGCTCTGTAGAAAGACTGTTAGTTTTAACCTGCACCGTATTATTACATATTTTGCATATAGCATTACATTGTTTTCCAGTAAGACACTGTTTCAGCCTTCATGGCTCAAATATACATCTTCTCGTGTCAGTCCTACCTCTCACAAAGATCTCTAGGAGTATTAAAAGAAAGCAGAAGAACCAGAGGCTGAATTATCATGCTCTTTATCCTGCTTACAAGTCAGATTATGTTAGGAGAAGGATGATGAAAAACTCGGTTCACTGACATGTCAAGACTGCTGAACAAGTGGCACCGATAGGCTTCAGAAGTGGCTATGCTCAGCCATCTTCTGGTGGAGAATTATCAGGTATTTGTTCAGATTTGATGCCCTTTCAGAACAGAGCCAGAAAGCCAGAATCTTACATTACAGATATTTTCCCTGCAGTCTTACAGAAAACCACAGGGCACTTGAACTCCTTTTTCTTTTTCCTTTCTTCTCTTTTGCTTCTCATCAAGTAGTTTTTCAGTTCTTTGGGAGGACATACCATTTTGTATGGGCACTGCAACATGTGCCCATATTGCTAACCCACAGACTGTGGGCACCAACAGGACTCAAAACCTGAACTTAATGAAAATGTCACGGTACTATCTGAGACCCACAGTCAATTTCATCTCCAACAACCCTCTTCAGCATGGAAGAACCAATTAGCTGACAAATGGAGAATGCTAACTCAGGTATTTTAGCCATGTTTGGGGGATTTAGGCAGAACCTAAACACAGGATTCATGAAACTTAATGCTTTAGGCACTGCATCCTATTACTACATATCACATGCCACCATATCCATACTCAGAGCAGACAGTTCAGCAACTTTCTACACTAGAAGCAACAACAAACCACTATGAAGTTACTTTGCTCTGCTGACATAGATAAAAGTGTTATTCGCTATCTGAAGAATATCAGATAAGGAACAGCAACTAAGACGTCAACGTAGTCCTCCTATACCAACAGAATACATATCAGATTCTCAGATTCCACATAACAGAAAAAGTCTATGAAAAAACATGATACTCTCAGCTAACACCTCAGAAAATAGAGTTAGTCAAAAACCTGATTTTACACTGCCTTCCAAGGTCTGGGTCAGCATACACTAGTCCTACTCCAACACTTTAAGATCTGTCATGGAATTACAAGTTTGTGAATTGAACAGCTTAAAAAAAGACGGCCTTTCAGTCCCTAGTGATTTTGAGAAAGAAAAATTTCTATAACCCTAGTACCCATATCCTCTGCTCCCTTTTTTCAGTACTCTACAGACTGCTCAAGTACAGAAAAATAGAGTACAGAGTAGAGAATAGTAGAGAAGCAAAGAGAGATTCCACAGCAGGCTGAAATGAATTGACACAAACAGTCATACCATCCTCGGAGCTTAAAAGCCTCTGGGCTATCAGGATTGATGACAACTGTGCTCGAGGACAGGACAGACAGGCTTCTACCACCGAAATCAGAGACTCTGGCTCCTTTGATGGCTATCACAGGTTGTCTAGAACCATCAAATTTTTCAGCCTGCATGTGTGAAAAGACAGAAAATATTAGTGACACACCACAGTAAAAGGTATTGAACTTGTGGTCATGATTCACAGAACATGACAAGCGAACAAATCTAAACCAAACTATTTTACTTCACTTTATTTAGGAGGTATGGTTTTAAACTATATCATTAGGAGTTTAAGAGGAGATCATGGGGGGAAAAAAAAGCAAAATAAAATCAGAATCCTTAAATCACAGAATGGTTGAGGTTGGAAGGGACCTCTGGACATCATTGAGTCCAACCCCCCTGCTCAAGCAGGGTCGCCCAGAGCATGTTAGACAGGGTTGCACCCAGGCAGGCTTTGAATATCTCCAGAGAAGGATTCCACAACCTCTCTGGGCAAACAGTTCCAGTGCTAAATAAATCTTGATATAGAGAATAATAAATCTTGCTAATAAATCTTGATACAGAGAAGCTGCAGACCACTGGTTTGGAAAGAAAGGATTGGTCCCATCCATCAGGGGTTTTACACTAGTATTTTAGAAAGAAGGTGGGGTCTAGACAGTGGAGATTTCTCCAAATAGGAGAAATTTAGATAGAAAAGACTTTTCAGAAGATGAAATCACTCACTCACTTGGCTTGACTGAGCCAAGCATGTCTCTTGTACTGCTGTTTACAGAGTAAGAAGTCTAGACATGCTGACAAAAAGTTTTGTTGTCATTTCATTTCCTATTTCTAATCTCATAAAGCCACTTCAAAGCTGTTCAGTTGCCATCAGTTTATTACCTGAGTAAAGTCACACAGAATCTGCCAAACAAAGAACCTCTTGGTACTAGAAAGGTTTCAAACGGTATAGTTTTCCTGGATCCCACACCACTTAAGAAGCAAGGAGAGGATCATGCACAAATGAATGGGGGTTAGCAATACTGTTTGCTGCATGCACGAGATGTAAAGAACTCACGACTTATCTGGGCAGTTAAGGCAATGACTTCAATTGAGGAGATATGGATTCTAACCTCAGCTGTGCCAGTTGCAAGTAACATGGCCCTAAATGGATCACTTTCCCTCAATGTTTGTAATTACCTCTATTCTACAAGTAAGGAAATAGATTTAACTCTGTAAAATGCAAATCCCTGATCTCTCCTTGGAGGATTACACCAGAAATCACTACCCAGTAACCTCTCCTATAGCAAGGTGAATCAGCCTCAAAACTTTGTAATACTAAAGTTTAGTTCACCCCATTTATATCAGCAGAGAGTTAACAGTGTTTAGCTGCCTCCAATATCTGTGTACTTGATGTCTCACTTAGCCACAAAGCATCACTGTCAAACTGGCAGGATCACTCCCGTTTTATAGACTGGAACATAAATACCTAAGCATCTACAATATAGATGGAAAATAAAGTAGTTTGTTAAAAGAATAAAGAAGCAGTTTACTGCAACTGTTCAACCTCTCAACTCCAAGTCTCTGATGTTTACACTTCTCTGAGTTTTGAAATATGGCCTTTCAGCCCCCCAGGTAAGCAGCAGTTTATGCATGGCAACAAATACCCCATGCTATGAATAAAATTAAGCTAAAACAAGACAGCTGTTGCCATCGGGCTTTTCCATAATCAAACTACAAGTCATATCCTCTTCTAAATCAGAATCCTGTTATCTTTGGTCTTTGGGCTTGAGACAATGCCTGCAGTTGTTCAGAACACATTCGTCAGACCTCGTCAGCAGTTTGTCAGAGAAAGGTTAAGAATATCACACCTGAATGAAACCAGACAGTCTTTCACCTTCTCCTCTCTGCCCCGATTTCTCAAACACCTAGGACTCTGTCTCAGTGCTATGCCCATCTCAGATCACACAGCACATTCAATTCTTCACCCTACACAAGGGAATTTTTGCTTAAAAACAGGTAAGAGTACATACCTCAACTCCCCATAACGTAGCTGTCACCAGCTTCCCAGATGTATCCATCAGGTGCACATTCCTCTTCGACACCTCCCTATTGTTAGATTTCACTGTAATTTTAGTGACATCTTCATAGCTCTTACAAATTCCAATTACATCTGGAAAAAATAGTTACAATTTAGTTAGAATTACTCAATGGTCACAATAGGGGAATATGAGCAGAGACCAAAGAGAAGAATTCATTTAGTGTCACATTTTTACCTTGTAAGATCCTATCTCCCTATTCATAATCAAAAATGATGTGGAAACTGAATATATTATGATAGGAATGCTTTTGGTGGAAGAAGGTTCTATTACAGAACTCTTTTTTGCTTTAATTTCATTGATGAACTCATGAAGATATTCATGAATGCAAATCTCACCATATTACAAAAATCAAGGCATTGTACTACTTTTTCCCATCCCATTCTGCCAAAGGGCTCCAGCCCTGAGCCTGCCAACATCCCCTTGCTGTTCAAGCACAAGTTTCAGGTAAGGAGTTTCAAAGTCTTAACAACACAAAGAAACAACCAACTAATGCCCTCATCAGTCCGCACATCTGGGAAACAGGAGCTAATGCAGTCCACCTTGTACTCCCTAACAATAAACCACTTTCAACAATATAGATCTACCTTTAAAATCCCTAGCTGAATGCCTCTGAATCACATGCATCTTGTGCCTGTGAAACCTGAGAACTCCCGCCCCCACTCAAGCCTCTGATTTTTCCGGAATACTCTGTCCAACAAATTACAGAAAAACAAACCCCCAATACTTCACAAAGCAAGCCAAAACAGTCATGCAACTTGGACTTGGATGTAATGAATTATGCCAAAATCACTACAGAGATAATTAGATAGTAAAAGAAAGCAAGACTGCGGAAGGTATGAAACGCACACGTGCTGAGCAAGGACATTTTTTCCTTCAGTCCTTTTCTGTGGAAAACAATGAACACAGTACAATAAGCAAGTATCATTTGCTGTCTTTAGCTTGAAGCAAAAAATTGCAGATAAGTCAGTATATATATTGTTAGCAGAAAAGGACAAAGACATCTTAAGAGTAAAATTACCCAAGGCATTTTTAATGGCAACTAGCACCGGATAACCTCATTCAAGAGACCATAAAGCATTGTACACTCACTGCCTCCCCAGTGATCATGACAAAATAGAATTTCAAGCCTTACAGCTTCTCGTTTTGGTATTTATACTGACCGACAATTGAGTCCTTGGGTGTGTTCTCCAAGTCAGAGATGGATACAAACTCAAACTGAACAGATGGAAGATGCTGGGCATCATCACAGGGCACAACTGAAGTCTCATTAGTGAATGTAATTTCATAGTCATTCTTAACAGCTGTATATTGCTTGTTAGCAGTCTTCAAATTGCCTTTGGTAAAATAATATACCTACAGGAGAAAACAAGGAAACAGAGGATATTATCAGAAGTCAGACAGAGAAAACAGATTGTGTTCACCTTTAAAAATCCTTGCTATGCTTAAGCTCTTCTTTTTAGCTCATGTCAGTCTATGAAGGTACAATGCTACCATACCTTGTTCAATTCAATGAGTGGAAAGAACTTGTCTGCTTGATCATTGAATGCAGTAGCTCTAATCTCACCCTGCAGAAAAATAAGAGAGCTGGTCAGAACTGAAATTCATCAGGCAAAAAAAAAATCTTTGCGATGTTAAAGTGGCACTCGTTCTACAGACAGAGTGGTCTGCCAGGCCAGCTCCAGGCATGTGAGGAAAAAAAAATTCCCTTTGCATTTGTAATTATTGCAAATTATTGCACATTTAATTTTCATGAATATACCTAGAGCTCCAAAATTAAAGGCAAAATTATGCATCATATATACACCTCTGAACAGATACTGTTAATGCCAGTTTGAAGTGTATTCCATTATAGGCAAAAAAAAAAAAAAAAAAGAAAAGAAATTTCAAATAGATCACTTGGCTCTACAAGTGAACACACAGATGTATTGTGATAGCTCCTGCTTACGCAAGATGTCAAGTCCTTAAGTAACAATTAATAACAATTATTAATTCACTAGATATAAATACTATTTTTTTAAAAATGTGCATACTGACAGTATGCAGAGAAAATATATGGCTGATGATAATATGTTGTATTATTAACCTCACATTTTATACTAAACATAATTTTGCAGAATCTTATTTGTTTTTGCAACTGAAGGCTGTAATTTGATAAGAGGGTTGTGTGACAAACTGCAAGTTTAGTTAGATAAACCAGATACTATTCCCCAAACAAACCACAGGTGAAATTTCCTAGTATTACAATAATTCATACTCTGATTTCCTCATAAAAAGTGAAAGCTTATATTTGGGAAGTGATGCTCCTCTTATGTCCTGTTTCATAACATGATATTGAAGCAAAGATGAGACCTCTTTCTTAACCTAAAGGGAGCTACAAACTTAATTAGGTTGTCAATTGCCATAAACAACTATATTTTGAAGCTGCAAAAATTTTTAGTCACACACTTTGACGAAAAGTAATGACATATATTTAAGACTTCTTTCTTTCTGGATAAGAGTCACTGATGCTCAAGTTCATGAATATAGAAGTACGAATTTCAGCCACAATATAATACCATTATTTACAACCCACTATTTCCTCTGTTCTGTCTTTATGAAGGGTTCGTCAGTATCTGGCATACATTATCTTTTTCTCAATGTAACACTTACACTTTCATCAACTAGCTCTATAGAGAAGAGCTTTCCTTCA
Organism: Rhea pennata; assembly: GCF_028389875.1. Lineage (NCBI taxonomy): Eukaryota > Metazoa > Chordata > Aves > Rheiformes > Rheidae > Rhea > Rhea pennata. Next base: position 6,079,230 of record NC_084682.1, read on the forward strand.
CCACGGGAGTTGCTCCACGTGCGGATCTGGCCCTTTTGCGTAACACGGGCACAAATGGTCCACCTGCAAATGTGCAAGAAATCACTGTTCTATGTCCTCTTTTTAGAGGAGATTAAATTTACAAACTTTTGAAACTTGAACGTTACAAATTAAAAGCCAGAATTTTTCCACTGCACCTTAGCAATGCTACCTGCCTTTTTACAGTTTTCTATTTTAATGGCCTAGACCATTAAAAATGAGAAGGTCATATAGAAAGCAGCAACAAAGCCAGCCATAAAATATCTAATAGATATAACAGCGAACAATCCCTCTGCACAGAAGCAGGCCTCAAATATTTTACTCTTCTCAGGCGCATTTCCCTATATAGCAGTTTGCCTGTTCTAAGAAGCCATATTAGAACTCAAGAGCCCAATTATAGGTTTTATATTCAACATGGGTAAGCAAATTGGCTTGCATAACTTAAAAATATTATTCACAAAAAAATTACATCCTCATGCTTTTAAATAGAACAGTAGCTGAAGTCAATAGCTTGCTTAGTTGTTTTAGCATTAAGCTGCCAAAAAAGTTTGCTTTAGGGAAAAAGAAAAAAGCCAATTGATTTTCAAGTAAAAAATTAAAACCCATCAAGTTCAACAGGATAACTTTACCAAAACAATACAAAGGCCAATCTCAGATTGTCAAAGTGTTGACAAAGAAAACCCCATCACCCTGTATAGCTGTTGTGTTTTGTTTGTTTAGCAGTTTAACTGATGAAATAATAATAATAAAACAAAACTTAATAAAGAATGATTTGCCAGAGGTTCATACACAAGAAAGTAAAAATAAGCTATTGTTCCTTTACACTTGTTACACTTCAAATATCCGTAAAAAAAAAAAAACTCACTTAGATTGGTACGGGTTCAAGCTGGCAATCGGCACTACTTTGGACTGTGATCCACCTGGTGTCTTCACTGAGCTGGGACCACTCGCTTTACCAAATTGCTTTGAGGGAGCATGGTACTTCGGAGCAGTAGGACCTTTCAAAAACGCAGCAAAGCACGCACAATTTCAGGGGGGAAGAAAAAACCCCACACATACAAAAGCCAGGTTAAAACCTAATACGAGGTCAGGCACAGTAATTCAGCTGTAGAAGTTTTCCTGCTATACTGTGGGAAGCTGCATATAAGCTAAGGTTATACTTAAATGTAGGTAGGCACTTGAAGCTCCATTCACCGTGCTATATGGGTACCACGTCAAGTTTCTGTAAACTATTTGGAGAAGCACTTCTACTCTGGGTCACAGGTTTGCAGCCTAGAAAACACTTTCGCAGAAGAGAAAATACTCAAGATTTTTGAGCTCTTACACTGGAAATGGAGACATCTCCAGGATCAATCAGTTAAGCATGATCCAAGTGGCCAACAGTTGGGTAGCTGTGAACTGATCTAAAACACTGTATGTACATTAAGCTTTGGATCTACACCTTTTGGGGAAAGGATTAAGGAATGACACCATTTCTTAATTCCTCCAAAATCAACCCATTTCCTAACATACGCTACTACTGCTAATTCTAAACATCAACCTTATTCGTGTATAAATGTGGAACTTCCATAAGCAAATTTAAGAAACGCTGGTTTCCTGTTGTAGTACATTTATATAAAAGTTTTATTTCAAAATATTTCTTAAATGGTTTGAGAAAAATACTGGCAGGTTAAAGCCTCATTGAGAGTTAGGACTGGGATAGCTTTTTTGCTTTAAAAATAAGCCTATACACTGACATTTAAATTGATGTCTTTTTCAGTATCTCACCATTGAAAAACTTTATCAAAAATTGTATTTATAGATGTACTCTCAAATTAATTTCTGTCCTGTAACACCTAAACTGTTTGGCCCCAATATCTCAACATTGATAATGCACCTTTTGGTCAGCTCCAAACTGTAGCCTACTTGGGTGTCCAAAGAGCAGTATTTCAAGAATGCAAAATTGCATCGGGCTAGATGTTCAGCTCACATAGCTTTGCAAATGAGTCTTTTTACCAAAGAGCCTTCCTATTTCCCTCCTACTTGGCGAGGGCAAAGGAACAGTTTGGGGTTTGTCTGTTTTTTTATTATTTTTATTTATTTTTAATCCTAAAATAGCCTCTTAACACAATTTACTTTTTCAAGCTATGAGCTAGTCTTTAATGTATTGTTACTCTTCCAGCACCGTTACAGAAAGGAACTATTTTAAACTGTAGGTTTTTCACTGCACAAAGCAGATTCCAAAAGTCCTGCCCAGAATTACTCTTACCTGCTACTGACAAATTACCATTCTGCTGCTGTGGTTTGCTGGGTGCAGGGTTTGCTGCTGGAGCTGAAGAACGTTGCTGCCCCTGCCCTGATAATGGAAAAAGACCATTTAGTACAGTAGAGAGCACAGTAATTAAAATTGTCCTTAAGTCTTTCTTAGGAAATACAGCTAACGTAAAAACAAAATTTTAACCCTGGGGACACGCTAGAATTCGGGTGTTACAGACACAGCAGTAGTAAGCTATCCAGCGAATAACATTAACATGGAGGAATTTCAGTCAGATCCTTCCTCAAACAATTGCTTTCTACCTTGGAAAAATTCAGGTTTGATAGCTATTTAAAAGGACAGCATTGAATAATCTTGACAATTTCTCCGTTTTTAAAGGCTTCTATTGCTCTGACAAGTAGTTTTGACTACTGCTACCATCTAAAAGCTAAGATAAAAACTGTAGCAGAAGTACATCTTAAAATTCAGAGAGGACCAAAAAAAGCATTGGATGAAGTCAAATATGAAGTTAACACAGGACAAAGTGTTTGTAATATTTTATTTCCGATATATGAAGATAGTTTATGTGGGAACGGTGGGCTCACCGCAGCATTCGCCACAGTCCCTCTCAGCACATGACAGTAAGTAGCGCAGGGAGTGAGATATCGCCACAGTAGGCACATATCTGCATATTTTTGTAGACACCAAGACTTTCGATCACCTTATATTGATGACGAGTTACGTGAGAAAGAGCTGCGTGACATCTTTAGAGAAATACTACATTGAAGGATTGATCTACAATCCAAATACTTGGATTATTTTACAGAAGTAATTATTTCCCTTTCATATTTTGCCTCCAGCTCAGAAAGCATCCAACATTTTGTCTTTCTAGACATAGTTAGCTATGAATTTGCATGAAGTCCTAGGCCTGAGCAGGCAAAGCCCCACTGATTTGGCATGAGGGAAGGAAGACAGTGAGAGGGAAGGGAAGAAAAGAACATCAAACCAAACCCCTAAACATCACCGGGAACAAAACCACCAAATCCTAGAACAGAATTGCAAGAGAGGATGGCACACAAGTACAGCAAGAAAACTTAAACAATGCAAGGTGCTTAGGCAATGCAAGGCAGTAGACTGAGGAGGTAACAGCGACCATCTAGTTATTTTTAATCCTAAACAAGGTCTTCACACAAAACCAATATGCTTCTCTAACTTGCCGCAGTAAAGTCACAACAGTGAACTGATGACAGCAGTCTCCCTGGCAACGGCGTGACGTCAAACAGTAATGTGTATTTACTGGAGAATCCACTAGATGGAGAACTCAGATTTCACCCTTGCTCATCTGCCTCAGATGTTCACAAGACCCAGCCAGTGTCACTCCTCAACACCCCTCTTTTTTTTCCCCCTTCTTAGACAAAAGAGATTGTTAAGAGAAAATGTCTGGAAAGGGAAAGAATTTAGAAGAATAAAAGAATAGGAATGTACATATGAGACAGTAATAATTTCCTCGCTCCTTTTATCCCAAATATTTTTTCCACTAGGATTTTTAAATAGGATAATACACACTTGTGTGTTATGAAACACAAGATCATGTTTTAGTGGTTGTCTACCCGAAGTCTGGCATTTTTTAACATATTAAGAATATATTAACACATCTGCGCATGTGTTTGAGTACAAAAGTAGCGGAAACTCTCTCCAATTTTCTTCCTTGGAGAGTTTAGATGCTCCTAAATTATGTTTTTTGGTGGCTGGTGGCCCACAGATCACTTATGGTCCTCAAAGTTGACTTCTCTGCCTAGTTTTTAGCTGTTAGTTATTTATTGAGCTGAAAAAGCACTTGAAATATTTAATAATATTTGTTTTGTGTGTGCTGAGTTACTCAATTCCAAGCCTTTGGCCAAAGCCAGCCACATAACACACACTAACCTAATAGCAGTATAACAGTAGTCCCGTGGTTCCAACAGTTTATTATCAACAGGTTCTGCTTCCTTGCTATGGTGACAGAAGATCTGTCCCAGCATGAGAGGAAGAAGAGGAGAGAAGATGCACTTCGAGAGAATGGACACCAAAAGGTGTCAGCAGGAAGAGTGGAAAGGAAAAGTTCAAGTTCAAGTGAAAGAATACCAAACATTTCAACATTGAAAGATTAATGACAAAAACTAAACATGAACAACAAGTAATTGTTACAGTAAGAATAAATTCTAACATCAGAGTAATGTGAATGAGATTAATAACAGTAATAACATTATCATCATATTTTCTACTAAGAACTAAACTGCTCAATCTTAATTTTCAAGATTGTTGTGAAATGCCGCCTGGAAAGTGTTTATGGTGTGTATTAAGAAGATCGCATCTCTGGCTTCCTTGTTAGGCAGATTAACCACCCACTGCTCGATTGTGAAGTGGACAAAAGCGAACTTCTCACTCCTTGGGTCTTACTGGGGTATTACAGTCTAAAAAAGAATACTCTATATTCCTGGGTTTAGCAATTTGAGATCTGAACTTAAAATAAAACTAAAAGTAGAACTAATCATTTAAATAAAACTGAAGTTCCTTCAAGAAAATGGCAAAATGATTTTACGACATTCATTCAGCATTAGCTAAGTTTTCCTCAGAATACTACCTGTCAATATATAGAAGAAGATTTTGTAACTTTAAACAACTCTTTGTCATTTATATAAAGACCTTTATGACAAATGAAGCAGCCTTGCAGAGCAGAAAGGCTAGTTTGAGAGTACCCAATCTAAACTACTACCATCTTTTACAACTGAGAACCTTACTTAATACCAGATCAAAGGCTACAAAGTCTGCAGAATAACATTAGTGTTAAAATGCAGTATACAGCACATCAAATTCAAAATCTCTTATTCATCTAATTCAATAGTGCACTCATTGTGATCATGCACCTGTAAACAATGCCATCCTCAAATAACATAAATTCAAAAACTTCAGTGCTAGGTTTTTTTTTTTTTTTTTTTTTTTTTTTTTTTTTTTGAGTCTAAATGAAGAACTCTGGTAGACAATTCTGGTTAAATATGTAAAAATTATGACCATTTAAGGCTTATATAGTTTCCTTATCATCTATTAAAGCTATATGCTGAAAAAGTAAGATCTATCCAGAGAATAAAATCAATAATTTACAAAGATATTTTATGAAAATCATGGTAATTTTTATTAAAAAGTTATATTCTTTAAGATATATTTTCAGATCAGTTTTGTAAGATCCCAGATTCTCAGTTGTTTCTAAGCAACAATATAACAACTGAAAGACACTATAGGTCACAAGAAACTTGCTATTGTATCACATAAGCAAAGGAAGTGTGAGAAAAGACACAAAATTATCTGCTCAATAGCTGAAAATCTTGGTCTCTACAGCAACTGTGAGATTAAACCATAAAGTCAGAGATGTCAACACATTTTTTAAACAGCAGTTAGCTAAGTAACTATCACAGGAACAATAGATTCTTCAGGCTTGTTTAACAAAAGCCCCTCTAATTTCCCAGGAAAAAGAAAAGTTAATGAAAGATGTCCTCATCTTTGCAATTGTGAAATTTCTACTTCAGTTAATAAAGTAGATTTCTAACCAGAATGGCAGTGCATCTATTGTCACTGTTTGTCCAAAACATCTTACAGAAAACTGTTGACACCATATGGTTCCCTTAGTAATGAAAATATATTTACTCACTTTGACCAAAACCAGCCATTCCTCCATAAAGAGCTATTTTGCTAATTAGTTTCAGCTATTACTTGTGTACCTGTCAATAATGGATCTGTTCAAATATCTAAGTGCTACTTATCCTCTTTTCTCCCCCCCTCCTTTTTTTTTTTTTTTTTAGGAGTAGAACTAGAAGAACAGAACATATTCCAAAATTTGGCTCAACTTTTGAACACATCTCTGAGGTAAAAATATATACTCATCCGGAAAATGATTGGCCTGGGAATAAGTTCAGCAAATGAAAATAAAGAACATAACTATTTATACAACATAATAAAAACAAAAGACGCATGGTAGGTTTAGTCAGCACCAATCCAGCTCAGCATCTTTTTTCAGATGGCAGAGTAGTAACAGGTGCTTAGGAAAATCTATATACTGGCCGTGTTTTCATACCAGTATCTCATCCATATCCTTTGAGCAATCTAGTTTTAGTGCTTCCTGAGCCCAACATTCACACAGAGGATGTACTGTTATGTTTAACAGCCTTTGGTGGATTTTTCCTTCATGTCTAATTGCTTTTTGAACCTGTGCCAATTTTTGGCACCCACATCATGTAGCACCAAGTTCCATAATTTAACTATGCACTGTTTGGGGGCATGGTACAGCCTTTGTTTTAAAACCACTGCCTGATAATGTAAGAACTAAAGAGCATCAAATGAACACAGAAGAGAAGGAGAGATTTATCATTCTTTACTCATCCCCTATATACCATCTTACAGTTTCACAGATCATTATTACATCCTCCTTCTGTTGTTTTCTTTCCAGAGTAAAAATCTTAGTCTCTTTGGTTACTCATTACAAAAAGACACAGACCAGCTCCTGCATACTTACTGGAAGCCTAGGTAGAGACCACTAACGCACAATAAAAAGCTCTCAAAATATCACAAAATATAGACACTTCCCAATATCACATAGAGATTGAAACTCAACCATGGTGAAGATTTTACAAAAATACGAACAAAGTCTATTTCATGCAAAACAAATAGAAAGGATGTTCAAGATCTAGACATCATTGTTGCAGGCACAAGAAAGCTGAACATGTCTGCCTGGCTGTTGTTAAATGAAAAAAATAGGCAACTGAAAGATCATTATAACAATTTCTCCAGACGAGGTATTTTTCTACAGTAATTACTTACCTTCGTTGTATGGCACTGGGTTGCCAATATTCCCACCAACCATATCAGCAGTTTTCAGAACATCCAAATCCATCAGAATAACCACTCTCCTACAAACACAAAGCAGACAGTAAGATTTTCATTTCCTCTGCACATCTAACAGACTTTGAATATCCTTTGAATATCCTTTGCATACAGGTAAGAGAAACAGCCAGTAGGGGTAGATTCTTTGGACAAGAGATTCAGATATAAAAGCTCTCCACTGTAACCCACTCACAAGGTACAGACAGGCTTAAGAACAGTATCACATTTCATTAAAGACAGCAGCTAACATGCTGAATGGGCACACAGAAATGGCTTGAAAGAATATAGCCAGATTTTACAGATAAGATATATTCCCTGACTCAAGAAAAGTTATACTCCCTCCACAGAAACATTGAATAAAAAAAGACGCAGAACCTCAGTTACCATTCTCCAAGACTTTGCAGTTTTTAAATTGTCACTTTACCCAAATCACTTGTTAGTTTTTAGTATTCTACGTCCTTCTTCTCTCAAAGTTTCATAAAAGAAAGACCAAAGACTTCCAAGTAACAGGAAAATTTCATCATTTCTTTTCTACAACAAGTGATTTTAAGTGGATTTTAACAAACCTCAGTATAACTGTGTATTGCAGCTGGTTACCTTCAACTAAACTACTGTATTAGATACATCCACATTCACTGTAATCACATTCAGTATTTTTTACTTCTGCTATTGCTTGCATTGTGTATTCTCCCTCCTGCACACTCAAGACCAATTATTCATGGACAATCCCAATCAAAAGCACTTGGCCTTTGCTTTGCTTAGTCACATAGGATGGAGTACCCGTTAGCATTACTGCAATTAAAACAACCTGGATACCTTCCATCTTTCAGACTGTTGACAATGAATCTGTTAACCTGGCAGATACAGTGAGCTGCTAAGCGCTCCTCTTCCACAAGAGAGTTCAGCTGTGTTGCCAACATGAAGGCTGCAAAAAGTAGAAGAAAAATATTGAAACAATTACCACATGCCAGCCTTAAGAGGGGCTACCATGCATGGCCACAACTTTTCCAGTCAGTCTACTGGTGTTACATTAGATCCACAGCTTGCCCCATTAATTATGGGGCAGGAAATAGTGTAACAGCTAACAATTCACCAGCACTCAGAACATAAAATAAGGATTTGTTTCCCAAACTTAGGGGACTTAATCAGGCAATGATAGCCAGAATACATTAAAGAAGTTAGATGATTAAACTACTTCAAAGCCACTGTTATGAAAACATCAGCTACAGATTTCTATGTCTTTGTTATACCCTGTAGTGAATTAATTTCTTGTAGTTCACAAAGGAGCACTGAAATGCAGTTGCGCAGTTTGGAATATGAGTGGTCCCTATTTATGTCACTCGCTCTTTCAATACTCATTTCATCACTACAAACCTAGATGTTAGATTGGAAACTATGGCAACATTAACATCTCCACACTTGCAAAAATCTCAAAGCTTGTCATACTTACAGGAAAGTGTGTTAACACCATCACTCATCAACACTCGGTAACGCGGTGGCCCATTTCCTGTAGCAATAGCCCGTGTATTCTGAAGAAAAATACCAGATTGTTAGTCCTCACTAGCTCATTCAGAAACACTTCAGAAGCGAAGACACATCTTCAGTGAATGACTCAGTCTATTTAGCTTTCTTCACAAGCACTGATACCAACAGCAGAGCTGTAGTCGTACAAAACCTACTTTTCTCAACTGCATTAGAGCTAAGTCAGCCATGCTCTGCTCCTCTGCAGAGCAAGCTCGGCTGCAGCCTGGCCCTGCTCGCGACCCTGCAAGGAAGCACACGCAGTCGCTGCTGACAGTACAAAGTAATGAGGAGTACTCACTATGACTTGGAGTACAGGCTTGGAGATGCCCTCCCCCTGCATTATGGCCTAGAGAAGAGAAAGGGAAAAAAACAAAAGACAAACAAACAAAAAAAAACACTCAGAGAGGTGCCACCTCCTCGCTCAGGAGACCCACAGCAGAGGGGGAACCGTGAGGAAACAGCCGTGGCAACGTGACCAGCCAACACTGCTGGGCCCAGCCGCGGCCCTCCTCTCAGGACCGGCCCGGGGCACCATGCCTGGCCTCCCCCTTCTCCCCAGGGTCAGGCCCGACCCTGGGCCTTGCTCCCCACCGCCACTCCCAGCCCCTTCCCAAAACCCGGTGCCCCCCCCCCCATCTCGGACTGGGCCCGTCCCTGGCCTCGTCCCCCCACAGCCCTCTCCCGAGCAGGGCCGACCCAACACCCGAGACCTTGTCCCCCCCGCCCCCGTCTCCTCCGGGCCGGGCGCGGCCCCGCGCGCGGAGGCCTCACCGCGATGGCGCCCTCGCTCAGCCGCACGCTCATGCTGCCGCACTTGCCGCCGCGCTTCGCCGCTGCCGCCAAATCCTCCCGCCGCCCCGAGCCTGGCCCCGCTCCTTCCGGCGCGCTCTCCTTGCGTCACCGCTGCGCGCGGGCCGGCCCGAAGGCAGGCGGAGCGCGCCTATTGGCTGGGCGGCGCCGTACGGCGGAAGTGCTCGGCGGCGCGCCGCGGTGGGTGCCGCCGGGCGGCGCCATTAGCGGCAGCGCGGGCCCATGGCGCTGCCGGCGGAGGAGTGGCGGGCGGTGGCCGCCCGGTGCTGGGCCGCGCTGCCGCCGGCACTGCGGGAGCGGCTGGCGGCGGCGCCGCTGCACGACGCGGTGCGCCTGGGCTGCGGCCTCCTCAGGTGAGCGCCGGGGGCGGCGCGGCGGGGCGGGCGCGGCGCGGCGCGGCGCTGACTCGCGTGTCCTGCAGGCCCGAGGCGGAGGCGGCGCTGCGGCGGCTGTGCCGGCGGGCGCGCGCGGGCAAGGAGGCGGCGGCCGCGCGCCGCTACCGGGAGGAGGGCAACCGGCGCTTCGGGCGCCGCCAGTACGGCGCCGCCGCGCGCCTCTACTCGCAGGTAGGTGCGCGCCGGACGCCCCGGTGAGGGGGGGCCCGGTCGTGGGGGGGTGGAGGCCCCTGGTGAGGGGGGTCCAGGGACGCCCCCCTATGGGGGCGCTGGGTCAGGCTGTGGTGAGCGGGGCCTGGTTGTGTGTGGGGGGGGGGGGCTGGTGAGGTGCCTCCGTCCTGCCCCCTCGGTGAGGGGTCCCCGGTGAGGCAGTGTGTGTGGGGGGGGTCCCCGGTGAGGCAGTGTGTGTGTGGGGGGGTCCCTGGTGAGCGGGGCCCAGTTTGGGGGGGGGCTGGTGAGGTGCCTCCCTCCTGCCCCCTCGGTGAGGGGTCCCCGGTGAGGCAGTGTGTGTGTGGGGGGGTCCCTGGTGAGCGGGGCCCAGTTTGGGGGGGGCTGGTGAGGTGCCTCCCTCCTGCCCCCTCGGTGAGGGGTCCCCGGTGAGGCAGTGTGTGTGGGGGGGGGTCCCTGGTGAGTGGGGCCCAGTTTGGGGGGGGCTGGTGAGGTGCCTCCGTCCTGCCCCCTCGGTGAGGGGTCCCCGGTGGGGCAGTGTGTGTGGGGGGGGTCCCTGATGAGGCAGTGTGTGTGTGGGGGGGGGAAGGCCCCTGGTGAGTGGGGCCCGGTTGTGTGTGTGTGGGGGGGGGGCTGGTGAGGTGCCTCCCTCCTGCCCCCCCCCCCCCCCGGTGAGGGGTCCGTGGTGGGGCAGTGGGGGGGGGGGGTCCCTGGTGAGGCAGTGTGTGCGGGGGGGGGGTCCCTGGTGATGGGGAGGGTCCCCAGTAAGACAGCGTCTCTCTGGTCTGCGCAGGCAGCGTCCCACGAGCGTCCTGGTAGCCCCGAGGTATCCGTGTGCTTCGCCAACCGCTCTGCGGCCCTCTTCCACCTGGGGCACTTTGAGGTAAGCGGCTGCAGGCGAGTGGAGGTGCTGAGTCCCGTGGCTGCCAGGCTCCTCGGCTCTTGGGTTGGCTCTTGGGGCACAAGCCTGCGCTCCCAGCACGTGACCTGGGGCCTCCTGCCTAGCTGGAGGGGAGGGTTGGCCAAAGGCGATGCCAAGCCGTGAGCTAGAGCATTGCCATGTAATATTTGCATATAAGACTTCAGGTGAGTGCTTCTAGGAACCCCATAGTAATAACTCTTTAGATACTAGCACTGCAGAATATAGACCAGATGTGGTTTTCTAGCTGTACCTAAAACTTCCATCATTATGGAGCTATTTCTGAAGAGTTCCTATTTTTTCCTTGTTCTGTGTTGTGAATTTTTATTTGCCCAACAGATTGGCTCTGGACAAGGGAATCTGCTGAACAACATGATCTTGAGTAAAATATGTTGAATCTTTGATGCGATAGAAGAGCACAAGTCTCAACTGGTTTTCAAGTACATTTAAAAGGTCTCATCTCTGTTTCTAGGTTTGTTTGGAAGACATTGCGAGGGCTCAAAGTCATGGCTATCCAGATAGCCTTCTACCCAAGGTCTTGCTGCGGAAAGCTGAATGTTTGCTGCGTTTGGGGAGGTTACAGGATGCAGCAGAGGCCCTGAGTGCAGTGGAGAATAAAATTGCTGTGGATCAGACTATGACTAGTGCTACGCACCAAGCACTGCTAAAAAAGATAAGTCAACTGAAGAATAAAGTACGTGAGAAAGAGAGCTGTCTAGAGCCTGCACCAGAAGCACATGGTGCCATTCAAAGAGAGCTGGAGATCTGGGAAGAGAGTGACAGTATTTCAGGTGCATCTTCATCTCTGAGCTTGAATTTTGATTTAGAGAGAGGACGTCATTTGGTAGCCTCTCAGGACATTATACCGGGACAGAATCTGCTGAAAGAGGAGGCCTTTGTAAGTGTTCTCTGCCCAGGGAAGAGTCTTCTGTTGCCTGACAGCAATGAAACTGTGTGGGACACTCAGGTCACTAATGCAGATCTTTATTGTCACCGTTGTCTGAAGCAGCTCTTAGCCTCTGTGCCCTGCAGTGGCTGTAGTTATGCAAAGTACTGTAGCCAAAACTGTGCAGATCTGGCGTGGGAACAATACCACAGGACAGAGTGTTTCTTGGAAGCACTGCTTCTCACATTAGGGGTCTTCTGCCAAGTTGCCTTAAGGACTGTTCTGCTGGCAGGATTTGCAGAGGTTAGAAGGCTGGTGGAGCAGTCCCATGATGATGACAAGGACCTTCATAGCCCTGAGGCAAGATGTAAGCATTTCAGTGAAGCGCCGAGTACCAGAGCTGGTATCCCAGGGAAGGCAGAGCCTGCGATTCCTGGCTGTAATGACAATGGTCAATACCAGAGTTCTTACCAAGCTGTGTTCAACCTTTTGCCACATACTGAGAAGCATAGCCCTGAACATAAGTTCCTTTGCATGCTAAGTGTAGTCGCTATATGCAAAAAACTACAAGAAGTTGGTCTAGAAGCTGCTGTCTTGAATCAGGAATCATCTGAGGAGTGGTCCAAACCAAAAGCATGTGAAAATAGGTCTGACGAACTGTCTCCAGAGTTGAAGATTATGGCGGAAGCAATGCTGAGGCACGTGTTGCAGTTGCAATGTAATGCACAAGCGATCACTGTAATGCAAGAGTTGGGTAAGATTAAACACTTTAAGCCCTTTCTTCTTATCCTTGCTCATCTAGTTTGTGTGAAGCAGAGAGACTGAACTAGCAGTTGTAGAAAGTTTTTATTGCAGATGGGAATGACTACTTGTTTTTCTTAAAATTTGATGGCTTGTTCACACCTGCCTCTCCTTATTTTTGGGACACACTTAGATGGTATTCAGCTATTTTTCATTATAGCAATATGCCAGGAACTTTCCTCCTGATGCTTGTAATTGGATCCAGTGTCCATTGCATTAAGTTTGGTGGGTCACTGAGCCTTCCTTCCCAACATACTTGTTTTTCCTTTGTCTTTAGGGTCTGGAGATGGTGCTGTTGTAAATAAGAAGCCCATACGCCTGGCAACAGCCTTCTTTCCTGTCCTCAGCCTTCTGAACCATTCATGCAGTCCCAATACCAGTGTGTTGTTTAGTGGGACAGCTGCCACTGTCAGGGCATCACAGCCAATCCTAAGGGGCCAAGAGATTTTTCATTGCTATGGTGAGTTTTAATTCTGTATTTGTCTCAGCATACAGACATCCTTTCACTTCTATTTGTCATGCGGACTGATTGCTAATAGGATAGTAATTTCAAGTGTAATGTTGCTCGAGTTTGTGTGTATGTATAAGTCTTGATCTAAGATATCAGAACAAGCCCTTATCTCCAGAGCCTACTGTTCTGCTTCACAGTCTCCAGTTTAATCTTCTTGAAAAGATAGTGTGCTTAGTCTCAGTTACAACAAGGGCGGATTTTAGTCTGTTGTAGGGAACTGTATCTGTTCAGCGCTTTATATCCTTGTCCTGCGTTTGCAGGGCCTCATCGATGTAGAATGAGAGTTGCTGAGAGACAACAGCTTCTCAGACAGTATTTCTTCGAGTGTCGCTGTCAGGCATGCCTAGAGGAGATAGAGTCTGATGTCAAGAGTGTGGTGTCCACAAGAAACTCATTCTGCTGCCCTAGCTGCCAGGCTTCAATGCAGGTAATTATTCCATAATTATAACTGTATAACCATATCAGGGTATGTAACATTTGGGTCTCTGGGAAAGTCACAGTTAAAAGATCTCTGCAGAATCAAGGCACTATCTCATTGCTGTCTAGCAGCTTCCCTGGAATGTTCTTGTATGTAAATCTTCCAGCATTATAGGGAAAACATAGCCTTTAACAAGGAGTTAAAACTGTTTTGAACTTGATGAAAGAAACCTTGAGTGTCGGGGCTGTGGACTGAGGTAGCGGGGATGTTTAGGAAACAAAAATGGATGCCCAGAATCTAGAACATGGTATGTACCTATGGGGAGCTGTATGTAATGGGAGCTGTGTTATCCGTCATTCACAGGATGTAAATGAAAGCAGCATCTAGCATAAGTTAAATGGAGAAAGTCATTTTTTTTTTTTTTGAAGAAAGAAAGCAAAAGTATGTATTTTGTATGAATGGTAGTTGTGTACCTCATTAACCCCTTTTTGGCCTAGTCTTAAATGGACTCACACTGGCACATGTTATCATAACTTCCTAAAATCTGAACAATCTAATAGCAACTTATGAACAAGTTTCTTTATTTAACAAATATATCTAAGGAACTATGTAGTAGCTCTGTAATACAATACAGATATGGCAATGGAAAATAAGCTTTGAGTTGAACTTCAGCAGGAATGATGGCATGGATGCCTTCCACAGGGAGAAGACACACTTTGTTGTTCAAATGGAGCTTGTGCACTCTCAGTCAGCAGAGAGAGCCTGTCACAGCGCTTATGGGACCTTCAGCAGCAAATTAAGAAAGCATTAAAACTGCTAAGCGACAACAAGAGTGGTAAGGCTCAATTTTCTGCTTTAATGTCAGCAGCTAATGAGGACAGATTGGGAGACCTGGTCCAAGCCATGAGATGGCACTGTTGTCTATGAAATTAGGGTCTTCTGGCATGAAGCCTGCAGTCCCCTGGGAGCTGAGCTTTAGGTTTTTATATATATATATATATATATACACATATATACCACTGATCTGGATGTTAATCTAGGTCACACGCTGTTCTGTAGTGACTAAAAGAACTCAAGGTAATGTTAGAATAACATATTCCCAGACCTTGTTTTTCTGGACCATATCCATCTGACAGTGTTTTAGAATAAGCAAGGCTGCATAGGAAGTAGATGTAAAATCTTAACCAAGTCCCAATCTAATTTTGTAAGATGCAGCGATTAGATTGGATCATGGTAAGCTGGATAATGGCCAGTAAGATGAATTTTATACCTTGTTTTGTAGATCAGGCTATCAAAATGCTGCTGAAGTGTCAGATAAATGCTGGAAGTTTCTTGTCTCCAGAACATTTGCTGATGGGAGAGATGGAAGATCATCTGGCACAGGTCTATGCTACTCTTGGTATGGTATTATCTTCTCCCTTAAGATTGTCTTTAGTTTTCTGGCCTGTGAATTTAACATTAGGGCTAGCTTTTTGGCTAGCTTTTTCACTTCTACTGCATTTCTCCAGTTTTGACAGCAGGGCTCTCAGGAGGACTGCTTTAGTCAAAACTGCCTTCCCAGCAGCCAAGGAATAATGGTGTGATCTCATGTCCTTCTAGTTTCTCTGTACTTGGTCTTAGGATAGCAGCCTCCTAATAATGCTGTGGATATAGTTCATCATGTTTTGAATAGTAGTGTCAAATTCTTTTGGTGGCAATAGTTCCTGAATGTATTTGTTTATTGCACTCTCTTCTTGTGTTTTTGGGTTGTTTTGTTATTCCATCAGGGAAGTGGCAGGAAGCAGCCAAACACCTGCAGAGCAGTATTCGGATAGTGGAAATGCATCATGGGCCATCAAGTGTAGAAATGGGTCATGAACTCTTCAAGCTGGCACAAATTCTCTTCAATGGGTAAATTTGCCTTCATTCTCCATCTCTTCCCTGCACCCTTCCTGAGTGTCTGACACAGTATCGTGGCTCATGGTCCTTGACACTTTCCGGGGTGTGTCCCAAGCCTTCTGAGCAGTCTGGCACAGCTACAAAAGTTGTCCCTTTCTCAAATGTAAGTTCATTGAGTGGGCCAGTGAGGTTCACTTCTATCTTATGAGCTCTCTCTTTGGACCCATTTGTGCCTGTCTGTCCTGTCTACTCTCTGGCTCTGTTTATTCCCTGTCCTATTGTTTTATTCTGGCAGTGAGTTATCCTTGAGCATTTATATCTGAGTTGTACATATATCGCTGACATATTTTCAAAAAAGGAATCAAAAACACTTTGCTCTTCTTTGGTCCCTTTCTGGGCAAGAGAATCTACCAAGTATTTCTGCAAATCTTCTAACATCATCTATGTCTTAACTGTCTGAATTTTCAGTGGGAGCTGCAGAGAGGCAGCAGTGACTTAGTGTCTCAAGTTTTGTCCATTTGATTACCTTTTTTCCCTATTCTCTCTTTGCAGCTAAAGTGCATGGTATTTGGCTGGTGCTGAAAGGCAGTGGAGGGTAGGATCTGTAACCATGAACAAGTTTAGTGCTTTGTTCGGGAGCGGTTGCAGGTTAGGGAAGTTAAGGGAGCTGAATTCCGTATCTCATATATTCTGTTTTTACTTTTCTACTTCAGATTTGCTGTTTCTGAAGCTCTGAGCACAATTCAAAGAGCAGAGGAGATTTTGTCAGTGCACTGTGGTCCTCAGAGTACTCAGATCCAGGAACTAAAAGAGATGAAGACCTGTCTGTTAGAGCTTCCCAGAAGCATCCTTCAGAGGACTTAAATTTCCCTATCAAAGGAAGCTACAATGCTGATCTTTCATCAGAGCTAAGCTTCATGTGGTAAGGCAGTCATATAGTACAAGCTGGAAAATTGTGCATTAAGAACAACTTGAGTGAACTCTGAAATGCTCTTTAGTGAGGCTGTTGTAAATAAAATGACCAGTCCTAATATGAGGAGTCTGTGTGTGGTATAGTGGAAGTTGATGCTATTGTAGAATTTCTGTGTGTATATTAGAAGGAAACATTTGAGATGGCTGTGTGTGTTTCTAGAGATGTAAATCTTCCATGTGTGGTAGCCTGCTGGTCTTGAACAAGAAGTTATTCAGACTATGCTGCCTTTTATTTCTAATGCTGTGAAGCATTTGCCTACTAGTCAGCACTTTCATTCTTGCCAGCACAAATGTTGGAATGGATGAGAGTGCAGGTTGGGAAGTACAAACTTACAAGCTGTTTGAAGGAGACACTTCAGAACTTGGAGAGCTGCCAGAGCAGACCTGTAAGTGATGAGGAACTCAGTATGGACAGAACTGGCTTCAGCTTGGAAGACAGGAGAGGGGAAAATACAGTATACACCCGACTGAGGTTTGTATGTAGGACATCAAACCATGCTTTGGCTCAGTCTGGGGAAAATGGGTGTGTGAAGACACATAATATAGGTAGGACAGTGTTTCAAGGGAGAATACTGGGACTCACTGAAATTAACGGCAAAAGCTCTTTTATTGCAGCATGTAGGCATAAGATTTGCAAGTTGTGTCTTTGTGCAGCGGAGCAGGGAGCCAGTCATCCCTCCCGATACCACCCTTTTCATTTGGGACCCACCATTGCAGACTATGGTGAAGGAATCTAAATGCTCCTGGGGTCCAGAATCTTTCCAATAAAGAGCAGGGTTCCAGTGGTATCATCTCGCAGCACAAGAAGAAAAGGTCTGTCCACATGATACTCTATGGGGAAGGTCAGACGAGCAGCATTCACCCCAGAATTTGGTGTGGCTCTTTCCCCATCTTCGCTAAGCTCCAGAATTGCCTTGTGTTGCACGTGAGATAGCTTAATCGGCTTGGCAGAAATCTTGGTAAAATCAGGTGATGTGAAAAGTGACTGGAGCCCTGGAGGGAAGAAAAGGAATGCCATTAGCTAAAAACAGATGTGGGTTGAGGGAGTGGTACTGCCAATGCTGTGATCCAGGAGGGCACATAGCTGCTCAGGCAGAGCTTATTGCTGGTAGCAGGGAGAAGAAGCTTACATCTGTTTGTAGTGAGCTTCTCTCTCTTAACCTCAGAGAGGTTGTGTAAACTTTGTCGGGTCTTGGATGAAGGAGGTTTAGTTGCCAGTGAGGTCTATGCATACTGACAGCAGAACCTAACTAATAACCCACCAACCTAGAGCAGGAAGCAACTTGCTTGCTGCTTTGAGCCCTTGGCAGTCTGTAGAGGGAGTTGATGTACATACTTGTCTCCTTTAGTGTGTTGCCAAGTGCCTCTTCATAGTTCAGCCTTAGTTTGGGCAGGCTTAGCACAGCATGGACTGTCTTCAGCTCCTTGTCTACATCATGGACAAATTCAGAAGTGAGACTCTCCTCAATCAGAGTCATATTCTGAGTCACCTTCGTAGGCAGGAAGAACATGGCACTGACTCCCCCTGTCAGTGGCAGCTGGGCAATCTGGAAGGCCAGTCATAAATAAGAAAGGATCATACCCATAGTAAAGTTTTTACCCTCCCAGTACCAGGCACAGGCCTGAATCTTGACTGCCTGGTCAGCCGTTCCAGCTGTATATCTTGTCTTCTCCCCATTTGCTTTTATTATACATTGTTTCCTGACTCCTGTGGTGGCCAGGCTTTCATCAACCATTGCTGTACCCTCTCTTCTATTACATGGCAAATGCTATCTCTCACCTGTTGAATCCTGTAGTGAGCTGCAGTATTGCTTTGGGGGATTCTCAGCTGGAACACCTTCTTCTGAGCTCGTGCTCCAGTGAAAATTTGTTGAAAGAGGTAGAGATTGAAAAGTTTTGGGGAGTGTGCCCTGCCCTTCTTGCCCGGCTTTGGGCAGATCATTGCAGGTGAGTAGGAGTCTGCTTGTCAAATGGTCATTGAAAAAGTACAACATTCTAAGAAGAATTAAGACACTGCCTTTCAAAGTCAAGGATCACAAAGCTAGTCTGATGGGAAAAGCAGGGCTGTCTTCTGGAATGGGTTAACAGGTAAGTGTAGCTAAGCCTGCTCCCCAGTAGGGTTAGGAGATCTTGTGCAATATTTGCTCTCTGACCTTGCAGTTGAGTTCTGAATCAAAACCATACCGCAGTATGGCTTTGGGGTCTGACATCATGGACACCTTCACAATTCTGTCCTCATCCAGATGGAAGTCCTTCAAGGCAGTCTTCTTGGTGTCAAACTTGGTTCCCCATGTCCCTATTTAAAAAAAAATAAAACAGAGGATTTTCTGGAATGACAGCATACGAAACCAGGGATGTGCCTGTGATTGAGTAATCTTGTGCTTTATGTATGCAGTATTTGTGCTTTAAGAGGCATAACTGAATGATGATAGAGATGGAAATAGACTGATTGGACCTATTGATCTATTGCCACTCTTAGGCCCCTCCTTTCCATCTGAGAATTGGCTAAATGGGAAATGAAAAACCAAGCCAGTGTATGGGTGGAGTAGCAGTTGGGAAGCTGATGTCTGCTTATGTAATTACAAAACTATTTTAAAGGGTAACAATTGTGTCAATGCACACCAAGTGCTTCTCTCCCCACCCTTTGTGTTTTGCTTGCTGTCTCTAAGTGATAATTCTCCAGGACGCTCACTTGTGTAGATATTACATTGCAGCATGTTCTAGAACAGCTCTCTAGTATCTCCCTCCATTCCCTCTGCAGTGGAACTAAGGCTCAGTACAGTCTTTACAGCTGCGCCTTCCCTAAGTGGCAATATTCTCTCTCTTGCCATTGAGTTTTACAAGCTTGATTTTTTTTTCTCTCGTCTTTTACTGCAAACAACTCAAGACTCAGCTTTCTAACAGTAGTAATTCCTTCTTCAGGAACCATTGCATGTTCAGGTAGCATGCATTTCCTGTAGTTTATTAAGCAAATTTTTCATACTGTGTATTCAAAGACATTCTTCTGATACTTTCTCTTTGGCACTGTTTGCTCTGTTGGCAGCAAAATCACATCCCTTCTAACACATGCTTAATAGACCCTGTCTGTAACAAAGTACACAAGGTTCTTACCCTTGAAGTAAGCCGCCCCAGCAAGGAGAATACTGACATCTGTGGGCATATCCTTCATAAATCGCAGAATCCTTCCTCTGGTCTGTTGCCGTACCCAGTTGTTGATCTCTTGAAGGTCTAATTGGGAATTGCCACTGAGTGTCCTAAGGCGCATTTTGTAGGACTTCTCCAGCTGGCTGTGAAAGCCAGTCTTCACCCTCAGTCCTGAGGAACAAAGATCAATATTGCAACCAGCTCTCATATCAAGAGATATTTGAAGGCAGTGGCTTGCAATCACAGGCCTAGCAGCAGTTCTCTCATAAAACAGATCTGTGACTGTCTATATAGACGTTTGGTTTGAAGAAAAATGACTGAAAGTGCATGAAGGAAATGGATCCAAATCCTATAGCCAGTGATGCTGGAGTATGGGGAAACCCTCTCATGAAAAGTAAAGATGGGAGATAAGAGCAGAAGGTTTGGACACAGCTATTTCTACATTGATCTTCCTCCTTCTTTGGCTCTCTGAGGGCAGCTTGCTCAATTTACTGAATTCTCGGAACCAGCAAGTTAACTAGCCAAAATACAGCTCTTAGCTTTCTCAGATATTCAGTGCATACTGAAAACAGACATTTTGAACAGTTCTGCAAGAATTTAAACAAAAGGATACAGCTGAAGACTATAACAAGTAGAAAATGCAGTTTGTGACTCCTGAGAGTTAGCAACATCTGCCAGGAAACCTACAACACAGGTAAAATCCTCACAGCAGGCTTTTTTGAGGCCTTCTGCATGCTAGTTACTCTGTCTCCAGTGTCTTTTGGCATGTAAGTCTGATTATTTCATTTATTTATATGCACATAAACTTATCTGGAGCAGCAACAGCATTCCATGTGCTGCCTGGTTCTAGGCTCAGCAGGGTGTCAGAGCCCAGCCTGTTACTGTGGTGTTACCTGCTGACTGTATTCTATCTGCTGCTAGTTATTTAGGTAGATTTTGATAGAGGAGAGGAAAGACTTTTACTTTTTTCCAAGATGATACGAGAGGCACTTTTCAGGCTCTTCTCTGGTGCAGTGACACTGGTCAGTAGGTCCTTGTAGGTGTTGTGGACTTCATCTTTGTTAAGCAGATCGTAGAAGAGAGCACGGGAAATCACATCTTCTGTTCGCTCTCCAGCACCTGCCAACAACCAGAACAACAGTATGAGGGAAGACCTTTCAGGCCAAACAGCATGCAAGGAGAAGGGGTAGGAACTTACCTAGTGAGAGACCAGAAAGTGCGGTAGCCAGGCTGAATGGAGACAGTAGCACATTGGCCGTGGCTGTTCTGCTAGATTGCTGCCGATACAGGTCGTAGCCAAAGTTAGAGACTGCAGCTGCCAGCTTGTTCACGGGGCTCTTATAGAATGGATCTTCCTCTTCCACTTCACCTGCGTTGCTTCCATCAGCAGTGGCAGAGTTCTGGCAGGTACAGGGAAGCGCTTTGTTTAGACTGGCTATTTACAAAGGCAGACACAGGTGTAATAAACATCTCGAAGGCAAGCAATCTACGGATGCTCCCTTACGATCCACAGAAATACTCCCTTAATCTTACTGATAGGGAGACAGAGTAGGAACAGCAACTTCACTTTAAAGTGTCCCACTAAAGTTGAAGGCAGTATTTGGATTGGAATCCACTGTTTCTGCCTCACGGTCATCTGTTCATGTAACTACTGTGGTTTTATCTAGATGAAGCAGGAGTTATTCTTGTTATGTTGCTAAATAAAAGCCTGGTAACTTAAGGAGGGCAGTGTTTAATGTTTCCTTAATAGTTATAAAATTAATATACCTGCTCCAATGATCTCTCCTTCACTCTCTGCTATTATATCCTACTCACCTGCCCAGCAGCCGAGTTCTGGGATCTACTTGGGACAATTAAGAGACCCAGGAAGAGGAGAACCACTGGAATCTGCATGCCTGAACCTAAAGAGCAACATGACAGAGTGAGTTTGAATAACTGAAATATATCTCTGCCACTACTGCTCGCTCTTACTAGTTTTGACAGGAACTGCAATGACACACACTGCTTTTTGCCCTTCCTGACTATGGCAATGATCTGAAACATGCACCTGGTCTGAGCTGCGTTTTCTTCTTCTATAGCTTGATGTATTCGGGCAGCCTGGCCCCAATGACTTTGAGAATGGAGCAAGTACACATACCTGGGTGTGCCGGAGCACAAAAGCAGATGTGTAGTCCAGTCTACACTGGTGCTGGCAAGTGCTGAGTGCCAAGGTCCAGAAAAGCCCTACTTCATATCTTTTGAGTTTTACACCTTAAAATTCAAAATTTCAGCATTTATAGAAGGTAGCAAATTCATAGTATTGAATGGGGCAGAAGACACAGCTAGCTGGCTGCTACTCTGCTGTATCAGTTACCTGCTTCAGGCTGTGTTTTGCCATGTTTATTGTGTCTGCATATATATGGAAGGCCATACAACCGGTATTACCCTCTTCTTATGTAGCAAACAGTTGGATAAAGTAACAGTAGAAGAGTTCTCTTAAAGGAGAGTGAGGAAAGGGGCTGGAGGTAAATACCTAACATTGGGCCAGATCTAGAGAAGAGGTGAAAGGCAGAGCTTGGCTTGGTCAACATTTCTATGGGAGGCAAGCGAGAAAAGCACCAAGTTTCTCAAAGCTAATAAGCCTGTTCTTCCATGAAATCCAGTTTTAATCACTCTTGTTTTGGCATATGTGGCTCTTCAGACAGATCTGTCTGGTGCAAAGGGCAGTGTGTAATCCAGAATTTCACCCTGGGTAAATGAAAGCTACTGCAGAAGTGTCATGCCCCTGAGAACAGACGCCACTGAGGCTGGGCTGAAGCAATGTTTAGATTCCCAGAAATTAAAGGAAGAGGTTTGTATTTGGCTAACCCCTGTGATTCAGGCATCCAGTAAAGCAGGAGAGAGAACATATGTTTCAGATTAACTGCAGCTATAAAGAAAACATGCCTGTTGGTAGAAATACAACTTAAAGCCACGTGGCCAGAACAGCCATAGCTCTGGAACCAGCCTGTTCAGGCAGAGGTTTTACTTCAGTGAAAGGGAGTTCACTGTTTACTTTTCTGCTGAGACCCTTACCTTCTGAAGGTAGTCCTGCTTTAGAGGAAAAGGTGTCACATGGAGATTTTAGCAACCTCCTGCTACCCTAGCTGCTGAATAGATGAGCTATTCTTGTAGAGAAGATGCATATCAAGAGGTTTTTACTATACTGGAACAAACCAACATGTTTGGTATGGTAGTGGATGTGATGTAGAGACTGATTGCATCTCATTGCATAGTTTTAAAATAAATAGCCAGCATGCTAAAACAGAGATGACAGAAACCCTACAAGAGCCTAAGTTAAGCAGATCATTGGTAGGGCTTTGTGAGGATGCCTGCACCAAGCAGTATTCTTGCATGATGAGTGGAAGAAGTTTGGCCCAGTCTAGTTTGAAGATGAAAGTTTTCCATGGAGTGTAGCCTTTTCTCTGAAAAAAAGGCTGAACACAACCTCCACTTCCAACTACACTGAGCTCCTGGGAGCATCTGAGCGGAGATTGGATTTCCAGATTTGTATTGTTTTTGCCAGTACTGTCACCAGCTTCATATTTCTCAGACTTTGCCAAGAAGCAATTTCCATTTTAGAAAGACAAAGCCTTTTGCATTTGAATGGGCTTGAGCATCTGGATTCTATTTGCGCCTCTGTGAGCATACAGCCAAAACTGCAGAGAGAAAAGAATTTGGTTGGAGTAGAGGTGGGATGGTTTCAGGCATATTAAAATCTCCAGCTGCCTTAAAAAAAAAAAAAAAAAAAAAAAAGAGGGAAGGAGCAGTAGCATACAGCCTGTGGTGTTACAGTCAGGAAGATAATTTAGAGAAATGAGCTGAGAAGAAACTTTCTGCCTGGGAGTGTCTATTTGAAAAGCCCTGCAGGTACATGGTGAAATATTTTGCTTTCCATCTGTAGTGGTAAAAGTCTCAAAACATTTATAAATGTTTTCTATTCTAGAGGTCCTATAAAACATCACCCATGAGTTTAGACTTGCTGTCTATGACTGCTCCATCCCATAACACTAACTACTTCTGAAGCACCTTGGAGCCACTAGATCTAAGGGATTCAACTCAGTCTTGACCAAAATTGTTACCATTGGAGGAAAAAAAAAAAGAAAATAAAGAAAGAAACCCTACCTCCCAACTAGGAGGGCAAAACACTGCCCCAACTCCCAAGCATGCTTCTGCCCCGCAGGCAACAAGGGGCTCTCGGATGCTGGTGGCTCCCAGCCCTCGGTCGAGTTCCTTCATTTGGTTGCAGTCTCACCCAACACCTGCAGAAGACCCGTTCCTCCCCTTTCCCAGGTCCTCTGTCAGGCCCCCAGTCTCATCCCTGTGCCCTCCTGGTGCTCCCTTTGCCGCGGGCTCTGAGAAAGGTCAGTGGAAGCAGCCTGGGCTGCCTCTTACCTCGGGCTCCTCTTGGCCACTGCCACACAGGTTCCCACCGGGGAGAATCAAGGACAGTGCAGCTTTGGTGCAGCCACATCTGCTTTTTGCTGCCTGCCTCAGCCCAGCCTTCGGCAGGCTTCAGGTTACAGCTTCCCAGGGCTCTCTTAAAGTGCTCTGCTCCCATTTTCAGGACTGCAATCCTGACACTGAATTGCTACTAACTTTTTAACCCTAGTTTGCAAAACAAATGTGCTTGGTGTGACCAGGGCAGTCTAGTGGTTAAAACACAGGACTGAGAGCCAAACGATCAGTCTGCTGCTCCCTGCTGTGTTCGAGCAAGGCTTGTATCCCCTCAGTTTTGCCATGTGTCCCACAAGGGAACATCTTCTGTCCCAGAGGTATTGTTAACAGTACTATTTATGCAGCAGCATTTTAAGATTTAACTGAGGGACTTCTAAAGTGAAAACAGGATTCAGTTGTAGTTAAGGGAAAGCTTAAAAGTGGTTCTAGCCAGTGACAAAGAAGTGCTTAGCATAAATGGCCTAAATTTCTCAGTGAAGAAAGAAAGACTGAAAAGACTAGGACTCTTAGTAAAAGAGATGAAGGAAGCAAATGATATAGGAGTTTATAGAACTATAAATCACCTGGAGAAGGGAAATGGGCTGTGCTTATTCACTGTTTCTTACAGCAGCAGAGTCTAGGGGAGCACCCATCAGCATCAGCAAATTTAAAACAAAAATGTATTTTTCACAAGTATTAACTTAAAACTCATTGCAACAAGATATTGCAGAAGAAGGATAAATGGATTAGAAAAAAAAATTGTGGAAGACAGGTCCACTGAAGTCTAACATAATGGTCAGATGCGATCTCTGACTCTAGAGCTAGGAGACGTGGCTGGAGAACAGGTCTTTCTCCCTGTTTCTTGTATTCTTTGCCTAGTCATTGCTCCTGGCTTCTAATGGAGATACTGGACTAAAGGAACCTGTAGCTGGCCTGATCGAGGACATCTGTCTAAGTTTGTCTGCTTGGAAACGCTGAAAGTGAATTGTAGTCAGTAGTGCTGGTGCCCTCAGTCTAGGCTTGTTCTGAGACATCTCCTTTCTGGGTTGTCAGCCTTGCTGCCAACAGGTTAGGAGGAGGAACTCCTGCATGCTTCCACTTAGCTTATACAGTTCCTCAGCTAAGAGGAAGAGATGGCTTTGGAGAATCATAAGCTGCTGCTTTTGCAAATAGGAAAAGCAAATCAGTGAGTCTGCTTTCTGATCAGTCAGTGCTTCAGAGGTCAGCACTTTCTGAACAAGAAGAGTAACAGCTCTACTCTCGAGTATTTCTCAGCTTGCTTTGTGAGAAGTCATCTGCAGAAAGATGTTTGTACTTGTTAGTCTTCCACCATGTGCCCGGGAGTGGGAGTGCTAGCTGTGATGATATGCTCTTCTGATGTTTTTCTTCTTTTTAATACATTATTTTTGGAATCAATGTACCCTCTATGGAAGGAGAGACTTTTACATCTTCTCTGTCTTCAAACGAAACCGGATCATTTTAAATAAGGGTTTGGTTTTAAGCCATTTAAGTCTTAGTGAAAGTTGTATAGAATGTTGTTATAGTATAAAGCAAGCTTTAATCCTGTAAGGAGAGCGCATCCCTCAAACAGCGTGCTATGTATTCTAAATAGATGTAAGAGTTTAAGTCACTTCTTTTAAATCAATACCAACATTTTATGGGAACTGTTGTTTTGGTTTAGCTTCAAGATAGTAGGCCATACGTTGTCTGAACAGTGCTTGGCTTTTTGCTATGGAAGTTCAGTATGACATTCATATGAATTTACTTTAGTAAGAAGAAGTACTTCTAATACTAAACATATTGAGAAATATTTGATATTTTCACCTAGTGATGCAGATTAAGTTACAGAGCAAGGGGCCCTGTCATGTCTTTTCAGACTAGAGCTGAATCGAAATGAAGGCTTTGCTCAGGCGTTTTCACTTTGCCTTGCTGTGATGCTAATATTACTTTGCATTTTACAAACTGCCTCTTTTGGAGAGTTGGTGGAGTTAAGAGTCCTAAGGTTGGAGTAACTGATGATTTGTTGAGCAAAGCATAGTGACGGAGGGCTGCTGTTCTGTCAAATAAGATGAAATTAATAGTTTGACAAAAATAACTTGGAGGAGGAGAGGAAGAGGGATAGCAGAAAAAAAAAGGAAAATAAGAAATAAGAACCAAGCTCTTCAGGGAATTAAGAATTGAGAATGAGGGGGAAAAAATTCATAGAAGAGGGGGAGCTGGAGGACAGAGGCAGAAAAGGAAGATTTTTGTTTCAAATTTGGGACAGGATGCAGTGCCACAAAGTGGAATTCAAGAAGATCAGAACTGAGGTTGCAGTAGCCAAAGCATGACTTACCTAAAGCGTGGGATGGTATTTCTGAATGTTAGGAATGAATCTGTATAAATAAAGGAACTAAAACGTCCCCTGTGGGCTAGAGCTTTGCCCTCGTAGTAGGGCTGCATTCTTGTGGGTTTACTTGTTAAATTACATGGCCCTATAGTTACACCCTCTTTTTGAAGGGTACATGTCATTGCACTGGTCACAGGGGTAGGTATTATCTTTAGCCATTTTCCCCTTTTAGACTGCAAAAAATGTGTAATTGCAGGTTTCAGCCAGGACTTTTTCTTCCCCAAAGTCTCCTTTGCTCCCGAAATTCATGGTTAGTGAGTCAGTCCTCCTCTTATTCCAGCAGATGGTGCAGACTATTCAGGGACGGAGGCTCCCAGAAGCATTCTGCGCCTTCCTTTGAGGGAAGGCAGACTTCCCGAATGAGGAAAACACTGCCAGAAGGACGGCCCTAGGGCTCTGTAACTGTTATTTCACAAAAACAGACACCATGTTTTTTTTTTCCTCAGAGTCTGAGTGAGTTCTGAAGCAGAGTCTCCTATGGACAGCAGTTTTATACAGAAATAGCTACAGCATGGCAGGCTATGGTGAGTTAGGCTACACTTGGTGGGATGGAGGGTTCCCCAGAGTTATTCACAGTAGCTCGTTCCAGATGTGCACATCAGAACAAGGATCCAAGGGTTGTGCCCATCTCATACAAAACTGAAGTTGTTACCAGACATTGCTATTTTGCCAGAACATGGCAAAAACAGTGACATTCAGCTACAGGCAGCACAATCTGGAAGCTGTCACAATTGTCTGCAGTGTTGTGCTGCACACCCAGAGTATCCCAGTAGGAGGAGAGCCCACAGAGAGCAGATGCCAGATCAGCACCTTTGAAGCACCTAATGCATGTCAGTAAGGGTCACAGTTTTTGCCTCACAGAAAGATTGAGGCCTGTCATATTCCTGTATACCAGTGCCTTGATGTTCATAGGCTAAATACCCTCCTAATCCCTATTCTGTGGAGCTCATGTCCTAATTCAAAGAAGTCTGCCCTTTTCCCAAAGCCAGCCCATTCTTCAGCTGAGATGGCCAAAGCTGACTGGACTCCATCTTTAGAGAGTCTTTACTGGTTAGTCCTCTCACTTCACATCCTCTGTTGTCCTCTGTGATCAACAGAGCTGATCCTTCTCAAGAGCCCCTCCTATCTTTATATCTTCCAGGACCAGGCTTCCCCCCCCCTAATCTTTGCAACCAGACAAGCTGGTTGCTTGTTTCCTTTCTCTGCTGTGTCTTTCAGTATAATACCTAGAACAAATGTGCTGTGCTTCACTCTTTATTATTCTGCCAACATAAAAATTACTTTAAAAAACTTTATAAAATATACCTTGAAAAATCTAACATTTTCCAGGTCCCTACCGCTTCCCAGGAAAAGGGCTGGAGATAAAGATCCAAAGGGATTCCTCTTACTGCAGACCTTCCCATAACAGATCCCAATAGCCAAGGAGTGGGAGAAAGGAATATTTGGAAAGAGCCTGTGCCTGAAAGTGGCTGTGACTCATCCCAGGGAAGACAACTGGTTACTAGTTCAGTTCATTCAGAGATCATTTTCTATGTAGGTACAAAGAGACGCAGTTTTCAGAGGAACACTTTGAGAAAGGCATGTTTGCAGGAACTGTGGAGGGAAGGGCAATATTAATATCTATGGCTGTTGTCCAAGCTGCCAGATGCTAAAGAAGATTCCAGTCTATGGGGGACACTAATAAAGACTCTAATAAGAGTCTGGGGACAAGGAAGCCTCCCTTCAGGACTAGGAGTCCTGGAAGGGAAATCCACGCATGCTTTTCAGGGTCAGCAGAGGGAACCCAACCAGGAGAAGCTTGTCAAAGCTGGCACGGGATATCCCAGGATTGGTCTTTAGAGATCTGTAAAGGAAACAGCAAAGAATTGCCTCCTATGGTCTTAGAGGGGGGTCTCCAGCAACAGGACACCTTTCTTAGCCGGTCCAAAGGGTCAGGTGGGTAGCAGTCCCAGAACTCCTAGGCTCTGCTTCTCTCTTATTTGGGCACAGGATACTCAGTGACATCTGTTGCATCAGGTAAGTCCTGTGTCTCTTTTATCTGGGGAGCAGCACTGGGGTTAGGATTCTGGATGCTGCCTATAAAAAGTGGGATGCCTGTTTCTTCCTCAAAGATAATGAAGAGAAAGGGTCGGTCGAGGCTGAAGGCAGAGAGTGACCGTGACACCATGACGCTGGTAGCAGCAGATGCTTCCACCCCATCTTCTTTAAGCTCCAGTGTAGACTGGTGTTGTATACTGGATACAAAGAGAGGTTCATCTGTAATCTTCTGGAGATCTGGGTTTGTGAACAGCTCTTGGAGGCCTATGGAGAAACCAGGCAAAATTAACCTTTTCCATTTGATGCCACGGTGTGCCACCAGCTCTGATTTTCCTCAAAGCTATCTGGAGGAAGCAATTCCCTAACCTTTGCTACATGTGTTGCTCAACACAGAGGGTTAGAGAACATGCAGGTAGCAGAAGCAAAGACTGCAGTCTAGCCAGATTCTTCAGCTCTTCACTGCATGAAAAGCTCAGAATGCCATAAACAGAACAGTTTTTACATGTCTTGTCCACCTTCTTTAGAGCAGGAGTATAAGTACTTGAGTGCTTCCTTAAAAAAACAATAAGTGTGAAATCCCTTTCTTGCTAGGCTAGAAACACTTTTAGAAGAGAGACTGTTTTTCGGGATTTCTTTAAAATAAGTATACTGTTAATTTATTTTCATCTGGAAATGCAGAGTACAGTCAGATCTCAGCAGAGTGTTTTTCAGTAAACTCTCTCTTAATTTTAGCTTTTGTGATCTGCATTCTCTCTTTTGACAATTTATACATCCCAGACACTAAGTTAAATGACAAAGAAAGAGATTAAAGCTTGACAGACAGGAGGAAGTTGGTCTTGGCTAGAAATAAAACAGAGTTAAGGAAATAGGGCAATAGAAAGAACTCAAAGATCACAAGGAACGGTGAATGCTGCCTTCAATGATGATGTGCCATCGTCTTGTTGGAGCAAAACATTTGGTGCTAGGCAAGCAAAGAGTAAAAAGGAGGAGGAGAGGAATGCGAGTTGAAAGGTTCTGGATGTTATCTGGAACAAGCTGTGAGGCACAGCTTTAAAAACAAGGATAGCAGTTTTGAGTATTAGTGAAGAGATGCTCTATAGATTGATCAGATACTCTTATACTGTGCAAGTCCAGTGAGAGGTCTTACCTATTTGACTGAGAACCTTGTTGAGTTCCAGCTGATAGTCTACTTTTAATTTGGGTATCTTCACTGTGGTGGGTACCTCTTTGGGGAAAAGGCTGCGTAGTTGTTCATAAGGGAAGTTCTCCAGCACATGAGAGACGTTCCAGCTAAACTGGTTTGGTACAATGGCCAGGAAACTCATGTTGCCCTTAAAGGGAAACTTGGCCACCTGAAAAAAAAAACAGTCAGAATAATTTACAGACAAGGGAGGACGGAGTCCAGAAACTGATGCTTTAATTTTTTTTTTTTTCTAATTTTATTACAGAGCCAGTCTAGCCATAGGAGGAAAACAGTCTAGTGGGAAGGAGGTGTCTGATTTCTCCAGGGAAAGAAAGTTCTGTTGGAATAGCAGCATCCAATTTGGGTATTTAGTATCAAAAAGATTAAATACATAGGAAAAAAGTGTGCACAAACATTGTACCTGCTCTTTCAGTAGTCACATTCTGAAGGAATTCAACTGTGCAATGCTTGGAGGAATTAATTTTCCATATTCCTCACTTCTCTAACTTGGAGCTTAAAAACTCCATTATTACCCCACTTAGTTCATATCCCTTCATGGTTTTACCAAAACTGAGAGCAAAAATTCATCATTCTTGCTAGAAAGAAGTACAAAGAATGCTTATTAACTTTTTGTCTGTACTATCCCTGTGAAAAGTCATTTGGTTTAGGGAGAGAATAGTTGCACTGTGAAATGCAATGCAAGAGGAGCACTCCTAATAGAGCCTTACCTGAACATCCTGGGACTCCAGTGTAAACCAACTCAGGGAGTACTTCTGGGCTTTCATCATCTCAACTGGGACCATGAAATCATTGTCAAGGTGGAATATGTCTGGCCCAGTGAGGCTAGCATCAAACTTATTCCTCCAAAACCCTATCAACATAAAAGTTGAAAATTCAACAGAGTTAAATTCAGGCAGGAAAACAGAAACTGCTTAGACAACACTCCTCCTATCATGAGTTCTCAGAGAAGACAGATAGTGATGAGACAACTAGAAATTACAGCAGAGAGAAGTTAGTACCAAGGCTGGAAAAACCCAAACAGCAGGAAGCCCTTATCTTCCAGAGAGGGACTATGGAATAACAAAGCGAACCAGAATTAATCCTCATGCCTTAGCGTGGGAGATTACTGAAGGCTATGAAGATAAAGTAATGGATGTTTGTGAAGTGCTTTGAAAAATGAAGAGTTGCCTTTGTGCTAAGTACTGTGAAACAGTGCTCCAAGAGCAAGCAAAACATTTGCAGATTTACCCAGGAAGTAAGTTTCTCTGGGTGTTTGGTCTATGTTTCCATGCATGACCCTCAGGGAATTAAAAGAGGAAAACATTCTAGACCACTGGGCTCTAGTCAGAAAGAAACCCACAGAAGCTGCCTCTGGGCTCTGTGGTTGGCGTGCAGTGAGGTGTGTGCGACCTGGTTAAGAGGAGCAGTGATGTACTGCTGCCTGGGAGCCTGAACCAGGAGGCAAAAATACTTCCGGACCCACCTGCTACATTCTGGCTCTGGTGTCAAGCAACATTTTTAGCACATTTCAAACTGTTGAGAATCATTACTATATAGAAATCTAAGCAAGAGGAACAGCAGATGTGGGAAAAAAAAAAGAATAAGCAGGTTGACTAGCAGGAAGCAAGGAAAGAAGATGCCATTCAACTTCAGTGTCTGTGCAAAGCTAGTAGTTTTCTAACTATTCCTCAGGAAGGTCAGGCTTGAAAAGTAAGACCAGTGGAGCTCACCATGGAAATGGATAGCACTAAGCAAAAGCATCACTGTGTTTCCAGGAAGCTGATGTAGAAAGGTGGGTATTTGCCCATTAGTTGCCTCCTCTACCCACTTGTTTATGGCCATAAGGTCATCCTCACTGTTCCCAGAAAGGGTCACAAGCTTTGCCCCATAGAATTTCTCTGAATCTTCCAGGAACTTCTCCTTAACCTCAAATCCTGGTAAGGGGGAAGAATAGCACATGAAGTTAGCAATCCTTGAAAAAAATGGCTCAGTCAGCCAATGCATGGCAGATGCTGCCCAGAAGAAGCACTTAGGGAAAAAAATCTGCATCTCCCTGGCGAGAGTTTGATTTTGGTGTGAGGAGGCTGCCTCTTTGCCAGCTCTCACCTTTCTGCAGGTACACACGTGAAGCAGCGCTGAGCAAGGATTCTGCAAGCCTTCTGCGCACGTTGCTTAATGTGTAATGGAGACAGGGCACTGACGTTAGATGCATCACCTCCAGCAAACGCTTCTCTGTCAGATTTGCTGCTCCTAAAAAAGTGGAGTCAAGTTCCTGTTAGTTCATAGCTCTGTACTGGAAGGCAGGGACAGTATTCTGGCTGTCTCCTTTAAGAAACACAGTGTGCCTTACGAAGAGGCTGTAGAAATCTGAGAACAGGAGCCTCAACACAGGATGCTGAGGGCAGCTCCAATTGTAATAGAACTTAATTAAAGCTACAGGAATAAAATTTAGGGAAAGGTGCTGCATTTAATCTCCGCATTTTGCACTTTAGCTCTTAGTAGCTCCAAGACAGGGTGCTGGGAAGGGCAGGAGCTGGTGCTTTTGTAACTAATATGTTACCTAGTGCCAGGTGAGACAAGGCAAGGGTGATGCTGAGGGGAGACAGGATCACGTTGGCTCTGTTGGTTTCCAGCTGGACCTCTCTGAGGAGATCAATGCTGAATTTTATCAACCCTTTTGTTAGCCTCTGGCTTTTCTTCCAAGTCACGTCACAGTTTTTATCTTCCCCCTCATCTTCCTCTTCAGAAGAGTGAACTTCCTCTGGGCTCCAGTCATTTCTACTGCCTCTGGTGGTTGTGGTGGTGAATGGTAGCGTGGGTCGGTAAATCTCCTCCCAGGCGTCTGAGGTAGAATCCAATGCCTCAGCGTTCAGCAGGGTTGGAGCAGCTTCTGGCAGAGCACAGGGGGTATCTACAGTGTGCATGTCCAGTTGCACAGCGCCAGCCCCTTCCAGATCCTGGGAAGAAACAAGAAGAATAGCACAGAGAAAGCAGGAGTATGACACTGCCTTTCTTAATGCTTTTACTGAAGTCACAGGCAGCTTGCACAGGAAGAGGATGGATGGGCCTCATTCATGCTGCTGCAAAGGCAGCAGCACAACTCCCTGGCTCTGTCTTTAAATGCTGGGAGGAACCTGGGTCAGCAACCAGCAACAGCCCTCCCTTGGGCCTAAGTGGTGGCTGCTCTATGGGCTGCTGAGAGAAGCATTCATGCCCTGTTCTTTGATAGCAATGGCTCCTAGGTAAGATTTGTGCTTCAGAGGAGGCTAATAAGCAGCCTGTAGCATCCAGTCTGTCTCCAAACCTTGTACGCACGTGAATGTGCCTGAATACATCTGTGAAGCGTTAGTGCAGAGAGAGCATCCAGGCTTGCATCGTATGCCAGCGCATGTTACACTGAACACATAACTGTGTTGGGATTTTCTCAGTTAACATCTCTGTTCTTTCTGTCATGTAACAGAAATTAGCATACACCAACTGACTTGACAAAACTCTCTAGCTTCTCCACTCTGGTGGTGTATTTGCCTGTTTGCCTTTTAACCCAGAGGTTAAAAATGGCAAGTTTGGAAAACAGAAGGTCTTTTATCCCAAGGAAATGGACTGAGTCAGGATCTCGCAGTGGTCCCTCTGCAAGATGGTTCCTGGCCTAGGCAAGTAAACCCAAGGGGGGCAAGAACCACCTCCTGGGCCCCAAATCCCTTCTTAGCACATGTCCTATCCCTTAGCTGCTTATGGGTCCATGACCCTCAGCCTTGATTTCACCTCCTCCTATCATATATTTTAAGACTCTAGCTCCACCTCAAGATTGGTCTCTCTAGTGCTGCCACAGCCTTGATCTGCTTCTGCTCAAATCCTCAGCTGTCTTCTCTTTCCATGTGGTTTCATTCTGCCCCTTTTCTCTCCATATTCATTTTCTAGGCTGCAGCCTATAAGCAATTCCTTATGGAATCATCTGTTATTCTCACACATGCATGGTCTCAAACACATCCATTTTTCCTCAGACCTCTCTGTTCCCGCCAGCATCTGGATGCTGTTCCTCTGAGTGCTGCATGGTCAGAGCCAAGCTCTATGGGTAGCCTCAGACACAAGTCTTTCTTCCTCTTTCTCTCATAGCTTGTTGTTTTCTTCATCTTCCCTTTTCTAGTCAGGAATGAAATAATTCACCTGACAGGCCCTATACACATTTGCTGCTGACATTTACTCCATGTGCTGCCCAGTTACTGCAGGTTGGAGCTTCCAAAACAGAGCAAGGAGCACAGTGTCGGCAGCAGTGGAGGATGAGGCAGGGACCAACAGCTGTACAAAGATGAATTTTCTCATTCCCCTGGCACTGCTAGATTGCACTGCCTGGGCTCGTTCTAGCTCAGGATGAACTGGAAAACCATTACTAATCCCACAGCATAACTTCAGTCCCCTTGAATGGGAACCAGTCATCACTTACCTCTGACTCCACAGCTTTGTCTAAGGAGAGATGCTTCTGCTCAAAGGCATGTGTCAAAGGCAACTGGAAGGAAAAAGTCCCGGATAGTTTCCTCTGAATTACCGTGAGTTGGTCTGTTTTCCCCGACTCCTAACACGTTTCTATGGGACTGGGTCAGACACTGGCACCACCCCAGCTCTAGTAGTCTCAAGGTGTTTGCATAGCAATAGCGTGGGCAGGCTTTAGGACACAGTAACAGAGGCAGTGGGGTCCGCGGAGGGGAGGCAGAAATGAATAGCAGCCCGGAGAGACTGCATACACTGTACTTATTTAAAAAGGGGGCAGGTCAGAAGTGTACAAAATAATATATCCTCTAGGGGCTAACCCCATAGCAGAGAAGCGATGTCAGCCACTGTGCTGCCTTCCAGGGCTTCTCCTGCAGAAGTCGCTCACAGAGGCTGAATGTGGCCTGGCACCGCATCACCACTTCGCTCTCCTTGCCCTTTGCAGTACTCTTATGTGCACCAGAGATGCCCCCAAGATAGCCACAGAGCGATGTGACTTACCTGTAGATGGCTGTGCAGAGCAGGCAGGCAGAGCAGCAACAGACCCCAAAGCAGCACCATGTTTCTGGAACAGAATGACCAGCCGAGAGAGAAGTGACTCCCAGCTGTCTGGCAGCAGCAAGCTGAGCCTATTCAGGGCTACGGGGAGAAAATGATCAGGCTGGCCAAACAGGTTGGCGCAGGAGCTTGCAGAAAGCAGGAGGAAGACGAACAATGATGCAAAGAAACAACACAAGACACCTGGGTCCAACGCCAAGGCAACGAAACCAGAGAGGAACAGAGACCAGCGCCGAGGCAGAGCTGTGTCCACAGCCTGGCTCCTACATGAAGCTCTCTTGGATTTACTCTGCTTGGAAACCCACATCACTGACCCCATCATCTCCATTCATCTGGATTGCCAATGGTATTTCCCTAATTGATCCTAAACATCCTATATCTCTGGGAGAAGGCAAGAGCTCCTTTCCCATGCAAACCCCTAAGGTATAGGCAGAGTCCTGTTAGAGGTGGGAGAAGCAGCACCCAGTCTCAGCTGTGCCCCTGCCTTGCGGGAGAAGGGATACAAACCTGCCTCCGAGGGCTGGGAGGGAATTTGCAGGTGGAAATGCAATACTAGAGCAGAGTTCCTCAGCAATTAGTCCAGGAATATAGAGAGTCCTCCCATTCCCAGCACTCCCCTTCCCCCCATGCTGGGAAACCCTGCGTCTCCCAGCCCCTTGCTCTGGTCGCAATAGCGGAAGGTGGGAGCAGGGTTTCCAGACGAAACCCCACCCATTCCCTGGCCACTGCTTCACCCAGCTACTTTTTCCTGTTTAAGCAGAAATAACCTATCTTCTTCTTAATACAAACATTTCATTCCAAATCTAAAGCCCGGGCCTCAGGATGGCTTCTGTAACACTTAATTCCTGGGGCTTGCTTGCTGCTCTCCAAGCAGTGCCTGCTTTGAGCTATAGCAGCTGGGCTGCAGCCCCTTGTGTTCCCCTTGCCAGGAGCAAATCTTGAAGCCACTTCATTCCCCCTCTTTCCTCACCCTAAATCCTGCAGCTATGTGTAACCCTGAATGCCCCTTTCCTCCCTGATCGTCCCCAGCCTTTAACTCTCTGCCAGATTCACCCCCTCCCTGCTCATTGGAAGAGCCCCCATTTACTGCCAAATTCCAGTTCGTTTGCCCCTTACCTAAGTTTGTTAGCGTCTGTGTTGGAGCTGGTACTTGCTTTAGCTCGGCTGATAGCTCTGCACGGGGCAGACAGTCTCCTGTCTAGCCCTCCCCTTACCGCCAGCGACGACCTTCAGCACCACCCCTTATTTGAGAATTTGCAAGCAAATATTGACTCAGAGCATCCGGTTAAACATTTGTGTGGGGGGGGTAAGAGTGAATTTGTGGTGTACTTGGAGATGGGGAGACAGTTTAGGCTGCTGCACCCCAAGGTTAAGGGTAACACTGAAATGACAAGCTCTGAAACTCCCAAGAGCAGAAATAACCTGTGAAGTCTGTTGTCTCTAAGTAGTGGCTCTGCTTTCTGTATGCTCCCTGTGCTAGGAATGCCCTCTTTTATTCGTAGCCTGCAATAAAAACATGCGGGTTGGCATTTATTGCCACAGGTCTGTTTTTAGAATTTTCTTTGCAGAAAACTCCAGATCTCCCAGCTGCTTCTACTGCAGTGAACGCAAGGCACTGATTTTTAACAGATGGCAGATGCCCGAGGCCCCGTTGCTGCGTACGCAGGCAGGAAGCCGTAATGTTCAGGCTGGGCTGAGCCAAGAGCAGCTGGTACCTCACCTGGGGCATCGCGAGCACCAGAGCCTTGCTGGGGAGGTTGGCCCTGTTGCTGGCCCCCCAACACACATACATCATTCCATTATAGAGGAAAAGTCTCAGGGAGGCACAGCCCTGGCAGGCAGTCCTCCAGCAGCTCTGCCCGGGCTCTGTTCAGTTTTGTGCCTCATGTAGAGGCAATAGTGATGCTTCCCAGTGTGGGATATGGCTTTACCCATATCCTCAGTACAACAGGAGCCACTAAGGAGCAGTGGAGAATGCTAAGTGGATTGTAAGCTTGTAGTCATCCAGGCTTCCTTGCAATAGCTTTCCCAAACTCACTGCAAGCACTGGGAAGGATTGGAGAAGAGACAGGGCTGAGGTCTTCAGCCATAAACTACTTAGGGATATGCCACTGCCACATGGGGAAGCTACTGCAAGTGGAAAAGAAAGCAAATCCATATCCCTGTTTAGGAGAGTCCTCCTACCTTCTAACATCCAGAGCATCTTCACAGCATCCCTCCTTCAGCTTTCCCAGGAACACAAGAGGCAGCTGAAGACAGAGCCAGGAAAGCCACAGCAAACACCCCCAACCCGCTGTGTTGCACTGCACCGTGTTTGGGCCCTTCCAGCACATTCAGCCTGGCGCAGAGCTTCCCCACACACACTTCTGTGCATCTCTTTCAAAGAGTTTATTAGAAGTAAATATTTACATCTATTGCAAATGGTTAATAGGCAGCATGGGACTGAGAGCTCCCTTAGAAAGGAAGGATAGCAAGGGCCAACTGCTCACCTCCCCACCCTCCCTGGAAGCAGAGGGCAGCCTTCCCCTCTGCAGGTGGCTCAGATGAAGTAACAGTTCCATGAAAGCCCTTTCCCCTCCCAGGACAACCCACAGCAAGCTCCTCCTCTGCCAGAGATAAAAGCTTCCCAGTCCCCTGACATTAGCTCTAACTAGGCTGAAGGATGGATGGGAAAAAGGCTGCAACAGAAGTGAGGCAACTGCTCCTATTGCTGGACCAAAGACAAGAGCAGGGAACAGACAAGTGCATCCCAGTAGGGAAGGTAAGGAGAGGGAGACCATGCTGGATTGTGCCTCCTTGGATTTCACTCTACAGGCAGGTGGAGGCAAAATTGAGCACCTTTTTGCTGTCCTATCCTCCTACTTCGCTACACGTTTGATCAGCACAAAGGGGAGTGGAGAGGATTAGAAAAAGGATTTATTAAGAGAAGCTGCCAGTGCAACCTTGTTCCACTGCACAAAGAGCACTTCTCACCCCATTGATAAACATGGGTTGTGGTGTTTCTGGGGCAAGAACCAACAAGAACAGTTCATCCCTATCTCACTACTCCAGGAGCCAAAATCTTTATGGAATCATCTAGTTCTGTCATCCCTAGAGAGTCATGTTCCCATCCCAAACTATCCCTCTGCAGCAGTTCATCCCTAAACAAACCAATGCAGCAGATGGGGCTCATGCCTTGGCTGGCTTCAATTCCTGTCTTTGCCCTAGAACCAGTTAAGGTGACAAAAGTGCTCTAGTTAACCTCTCCTCCTCCCATACAGGATCTACCTGGGACTGCAGAACCTAAAGTTAATACAGTACCTCCTCTTGGGCCTTGAACCCACAGACCACCCAAGGAGGATATGCCCAGCACCATGCAGCTCCAAAGGTGGCTACTAGGCCCATATTATGCTATTCTAATAAGACTGTTCAGTGGTTCAGGAGTAGGAGTGAAGGGTAAGTGCAGATGGTACTAGCTATACTGTTGTATTCTTGTCAAGGACTACCTCTTTCCCCTTCTGATGGAGGCGGAAGGATAGCCATGGTCCATATTTCTCCAGAGAGCAGCTCACAGTCCCCTGAGGAGTCAGGCACACATGGTATGGAAAGCTCCAGACCTCTCTGCAGGGGTCACAGTGACCTACAATGCCCAACATGTCTCCCAGCAGCAGTAGAGGTTCCTTAATTATGGCTTTTTTTTTTGTTTGTTTAAGATACAGAAAGAGGTTAGAGATGCTTTACTGAGTGCTCACTAACAAGTACATCTGCCTCCCGCATTCTGTGTTCAGCAGCATCTAACTCTGCCTTCTCCGTAAGCAAAGCTGCCAGCTTTCAACTCTACCGTCAGAGCTGTGGAACAGCCACAAGCTCCTGGGCCAGAGGTTGCTATGCTAGGAGGCGTATCACGCCGTTGTCAGAACCCAGCAGCAGATGGCATTTTGTGGGCAGCACAGCCAGGCTGGTCAGAGTACCCCGGAAGTTCTCCGAGCTCAGCTTGGTTGTGCTGATGGGCAGGGCTGACGACTCCAGCATGGAGTAGACACCAATCTTGTTGGCCACAGTGCCAGTCACCACTTCGTTGCCGTAGAGGTCAAATGCATGGATGGGCTCAGAGGCAGATTTGTAGTGGTGCAAAGGCTTCTGCTCCAGTTCTTTCCAGACAGTCAGGGAATGATCCGAAGAGGAGCTGATTAGCACATTGCCCTCTGCAGCCTGCAGGAGAAGAAGTGCCAGTGAACCAACATTGCTGCAATAAAAACTGCAAATGATATTAGCATGTAGCTGCCAACAGTCCAGTAGTCCCAGTGCTATCACTATGGACAGTCCAGCCACTTCCAAGCAGCTGGTGGTACTGGGCAGGATTAACAAGGCATCCAGGTGAACATTCTAAGCTACAGAGCTCTCTGGTAGCTCGAATCCTCCTCTACCGCTGTCCAAGTGTCGAAGAGAAGGGCTGTCTCTTCTCAACAACATCCTGATTTGCAACATCACTAATTTATCAGCTGCTACTACCACAATGAGTAAAGAAATTGTCACATGGTCTTCCTCTTCATTAAACCACCTGCCGAATTATCTTCCTTTTCATGGACATGGAATTGGGAGCCCTTTTCACAGTAGGAAATACTCTGCTGAGGGCAGCAGAAGGCTGGAGCTGCCAATTAGCAGAGCTAGTGAGAGGGTAAATAACTCACAGCAGTGAACTTTGTTTAACCTACACTGTGTCGAGGACACTGCAGTCCCAACGCTGCTCCCTAAGGGTGGGTAAATATGGACAAGAGTTATTCATTAGAGCAAGGCTCTCCAAGGGCGGCTGGCAGCCCTGGGGAGAAAGCAACACATTTGCCTCTTCACAGGACACTCCCTTGCCCCTGCTGCAGAGCATGCAGACCTGCTCAGCAGGGCCTGACACTTGAGAGGGCTGCTCAAGCTGGACCATGAACACCCATGCACAGCAGTAACCAAAAGGCTGGAGGGTCTAGGCAGCATCTTAGGGACACAGCAAGGGGTGGAGAAAAACCCAGAGGATGGCACAGATAAATCCTACCAAGCAGCAGGTTTCAGAAGGATGTACCACACCTCAGTGGCCCGTTGAGTCTCATGAAGCAGCCCCCCATTCTGATGCCTTGCATTCAATCTTTAACTGCTGTATTTTCAGCAGGGCACCCTGATCCCAGCTGAAACTCTTACCTTGATCTGCAGGATGTCTCCCTCATGGGCAGGCCACCCCCGCATGATGAGTCCTGTCCTGGTGTCTAGCAGCACAATGAACCCAGAGGAGAAGCCAGCCATAACGCTGCGCCCACTAGGACTGACAGCCAAGCAGCGGATGAGCCCAGCACTAACACCACTGGCCAGGCGAAATTCATGCTGCAAGAGAGAGAATCCAGATACTGGGAGACAAAACAACTAAGCAGTCCAGCATTGAGGGGACAAGAAACCCTGGGGCCCAGCTGGCATTCATGGAGCCATCACACCTGCCTTTGGACCAGCAGTGATTATGTCACTAATCACACAGATGCCATGGGGCAGCCTGGAGGATGGTGGTTCACAGAGCGACAGTCTCCTTACCTGTAGTCCTGGCTTCCTGTGATCAATGAAACGCAGCACAGAGTCTGCACTGGCCACAGAGATGCTGTGATAGGGAGGTGGCATAGTGGTCACGGCTGTGATGGGGACTTTGCTGTCTAACTCATCAAAAGTCCGGAGAAGTTTGCCTGTGAAAAATGGCAGAGAAGTTACAGCAGTAGATGTATGGAGAAGGCACACAACCAATTTCTAGTCTCTACTCTGTTTTTTAGCAGGAGCCACCAGGACTCACGATGGACCTTCTGCCTCTAAAGAGGACTGGGCTAGTACTCTAGTCAGCCATCACCCTTTCCCTTATTACCTGTGAACTGGTCCCAGATGTGCACAGTCCCATCACAGCTCACCACGTGCTGCGATGCCTCCAGCTGGCTCACATAGAAAACAGACTTCTTGTGCTCGGTGTACGTGAACCGTGGCGGCACTTCACTGGTACCATCCCCGTAATTGTACAAGGGCCAGAGGCGGACAGTTTTGTCCTTGCTGCCACTAAGAAAGAAGTCCTCACTGCTGAGTGGTGCCAAACACTTGATGGCCCCTGAATGCCCTGAGAAACTCTGTAGCTTGATCTGGTGGAAGTGGAAGCGGGGGTCATGTTGGCTCACCCCAATCTCATACTGCCAGTAGGCCAGCCAGTTCCCACACAACATGTGGGTGCTGCGAGGAAGGTCATGCTTCAGGGTATTTTCCTCGTTGGATGAGCTAGGAATAAAGCCATCAGTGACAGCACTGAGGCGAAGTAAGCCAAGACCCTCGCGCTGTGTGTCCACAGGAACCTGGATGCGATTCCCTACCAGCACGCTCCCAAAGGTGCCAGAATGACTGTCCTCGTGGTGGCTAGAGAATGGTTCGGCCCCTCGCATATCTTGCTCTGAGCATGCCATGCTCTGTGTTTGTTCTAGGCTAACCACCTGCAAGTTCTTCGGGTTCACGTTCTCCAGGTAGAGGCTGGCCAGCTTCTCAACCAGCGAGTGGTTGGGCACAACCATCCTGATAACATCGCCTGAAAAGAGACAACATGGCTCCAAAGGAAGGAATTTCTCCACCACCTTCATCCTCTACCATCAGCAACACACTAAGGGTCATCACAGGACTGTGATCACAACATCCCCCCAAGCTAACCACACGCAGTTCACAGTCAAACCAGTCTGAAGTCCTGGTGGGCTCCCTGACCCAGCAAGCTGGCTGAGCCACAGCGTGGAAGCTGCAGACTTCTGCCAGCAGCCCTCCAACTCACAGAGTAGTGCTGCCTGTGAGTTCATATCAAGCTCATGTACACAGAGCACACAGCAAGGAGCTCTTGGAAAGCTCAGGAAAAGGAATTAGCCAAGCCGTACCTAGCAAGCAAGAGAAGGGGATGTAGGTGATGTAGGCCATCTCAGGATTAAACACCTTCTGCAACTCTAACAGCACTGCTGGATCCAGGGCCAGCAGCTTCCCATTCGAGAGAGGCACCTCCATCATAGGCATCTCACAACTGCTCAGTGACTCTGACGTCAATCCCTAAACAAGAGAAAACAAGCAGATTCTCAAGATCAGACACTCTCACCATATCATGAGTTACACAAACACAGCCTGGGCTGGACATTGCCAACAGCAGTACTTGCAGGTATGCCCACCACATTCCTGCGGCTGTGTACTGGGGAATGGTGGGAGCATCTCTCACACATCACTGACCTGGTCTTCCAGCTCCTGCAGCAGTGAGAATGCCCCAAAGAAGTTTCTCACAGTGTCACTCAAATGCTGCTGTACCATCTCCTGCCCAATCCGCAGGCAGATCAAGGCAATTAGACTGATTGTCTTAACACACAGGACAATACGGGCCTGGGCACCACTGGGGAAACTGAAGAGGACATCCATTATCAGTTTGCCCCACACACAGCCCTTTTCCCCTCCTCTATTTGATGCTTCCTGCCCTCTCTGTATTTTCAGACAGAAGCCAGGGAGGTAGCATTTTCAGCAGGTCTTGGACAACACAAGCTCTACCTACGTACTATGTCCCAGTGCAAGGAGGTGCCCACTGGGGTAGGAACAGCTCCACAATCCCAGGATGTTCCCTCACAGAACTATTCCCAACCCCCAGATTTTGAGTTGTGCCAATTTTGGCTGAAGGCACAGAACACAGTAAACTGCAGCACTTACCCAACAACAGGCGAAGTGAGGGAGCCCAGCACTGGAAGCAGCACCTCCTGGGTGATCTTGGGGAGAATGTCCATGAGCGTGGTGTCCGAGAGACACACTACAATCTTCTGAGTCAGTGTCACAGCAGCCAGGAGCCCTGCTTCTTTTCGACTGTTCAGTCGGCCACCACCAG
Organism: Rhea pennata; assembly: GCF_028389875.1. Classification (NCBI taxonomy): domain Eukaryota; kingdom Metazoa; phylum Chordata; class Aves; order Rheiformes; family Rheidae; genus Rhea; species Rhea pennata. The sequence continues at coordinate 6,121,804 of NC_084682.1, forward strand.
ACCCGCCACCAGGAGCAACCTGCAGAAGAAGTCCTCCAGTGCCAGAGCGCTCTCTGTGCTCAGGCCACAATCTCCCCAGCAGGACACATCAAGGGTGATCCCAGGATCACTGGAACTCAACCTCAAAACCAGGCACAGCTGTGCTGCCTCACCTTGCAGGAGGGGAACCTCTGCAGAGAGTCTCAGTAGCAACTCTGTCCTAAGGGGTGAGCCTAAACACAAGGTCTGCTGAGCAGATTTTGATATAAGAGAGGAGCTTGGAGAAAATGGGACACAACATCCCCAAACTCACACGTGTCCTCCAGAGAGCATCTCCCTGCAGGATGCTCCTACATTTGGGAATTTCAGAGGGAGGCAGATAATCTTGAAATGACCCAAAGGATCACCTGCTTGTACTAGGACACCACAGAACATCATTTGCCAGCACAGGAAAGAGGGGAAAGCTGATACATCCGAGCAACATACACCAAGAATCAGTGTTTTCATCTCATGTCTTGTTCAACCTGGATGCACAGACTGTGGAAGAACCATCCTTGCATGGAATATCCAAGGCAAGCAGCAAACTTGCTGCTGACTTCTAGAAATCCAATTGCTGATAACATCACAAGGGAGAAGAGTACATCCTTTTTTTGCTGACAGTGTACCAATACTGGTTACAGCAACACCAAACAGCTAACAATGCCAGCAGCAATACTAAAAGATATCTTTCTAGATTGTCCTCTTTCTTAACTAATGCTCAAAGGCAAGTCAAACACCAAAGAAAAGAGAGCCAATAACAAAAATAGCAAACAATTCCCAGTTTCCGCTATATTTCTTGTACACCTGCCATCTTCCAGCTCATCGCAGAGGCTCACAAAATATCCGCTCTGCCAAATCTTGCAAAAATGATTGACTTTTTGTCACCCTATTTGTGATCCCCAAGTTTCATTGCTTTAATAGCAGGTTGCCAAATGCTGCTCGCAGGAATATTAACGCCGCCCCCCATCGCCCCTGTGCAATAATTTTAGTGAAAGAAAAAGCAAAGCAGAACAGCTGGAGCTATGATTGCAACTGGGTGGAGGATGATTTTGCTGAAAAATGGGATTTTTTCCTCTGAAAAATCTCCCCTTCAACACTGGAAAAACTGACAATGTTTTTTTTTTCTTTAAATGAACAGCCTCTTTCCCTCTAAGTTTTAATTATCAAAAAGCTATTGAAATTTTCCATTTAAACAAGAATCAGTAACCAAAATGTTAATAACCACTGAAAAAAGTAATACAAAAAATGAGCCTGTTTAAAACATTCAAAATTTTGTTGATGAAAATTTGACTTTTCAACCAGCTGCATTACACATTTTCTTCCTGCTATTCAGCTAAGAATTTCAAGATGAAAAGTCTGCAAGTCTTGCCAGCATTTTTTTTAAATTTCAGTTGAAAAACCTCCTTTAACCTCTCCCCAACCTATCCCCTATCTACCCATACAGACCTCTAAAAACACTGGCTCCAGCAATCTCACTGCAGTCTAAGCCGCTCTAACTGCTGATTATCACAATCCCACCCTTGTGCCAGCTCTAGGTTGGCATGCTCACCCAGCAGAGCAAAAGAAAAGAATATTTTTCCCTGGCTTAGTACACGCCAGCAAAGGGTCTCACAAGGAAAGCCCATTGCTGAAAGAGGGAAGGAGGGCACGTGGCAACCAGTGAAAAGATGCAGATCCATGGTGGCCTAGGTTTGCTAAACACCACAGCCCACATATACAGCCATATGCTTTGCTGGAAGCAGTCGGGAGCTTGTGGCTGGAGGTGAAAGTGCCTCTTCTGGCTGCCTCAGCGCAGTTCTTCTCAGGCAGTGCTCCAGCACGATCGAATACAGCAAGAGCTGCTCAGCCCACACTGGCCCAGAGAGAGTTCAACCGAGCACAAACTTTAATGAAGGAGGCTCCTGAAGAGGCTCACGCCAACATGCATAAGAAGAGGTGAAAAAGTAATACTAACCAGGTAGCTGATGTAAGGCAGGTACTGGTAGGTGAGGACAGGCTCTCCATACAGGTAAGCCACATGCACAAGACAGGCCAGCACTGGCTTGGACACCTGATCTCCCAGCACTGGCCGTTTTTGGTAGATATTTCCTGCGCTCAGGGGCCCATTCTCATCATTGCTTGACACAAACTGCTGCCTGGTGGGGCCTGCCGAAAGACAACATCATGAGTTGAAGCTGCAGGCTACACTCAGCCTGGGCACTGCACGCTCTCCACAGCCGCAGCAGAGAGCAGGGCACACAGCAGATGACTTTGCAGCACAGCCCATCCCAGGATGCTGCGGTCAGAGGAGCAGACATTACCGATGTAGCAGGATGTGAGCAGACGGAGCAGGTTCCTGGCGATGAACCGTGATGTTACAGTAGGGCCCAACTTGGCTGAGAGCCACCTCACCATCTTACATGTTGTATCTGCAAAACAAAAACAGTCACAAGCACAGAGCCTGGCACGCTGCAGATTAGCTATCGCCTGGCTGCTTCTCAGACCCTGCCTGCCCAGCAGTTAGCTCCCTGGGCCAGTTTATCAGCAAACCGTGCAGAACTGTGCTTTCACCTGACACCTCCTACTGCAACAGCCTTGCAGCCATGTCAGGGTGCCCCATGCTTCAGTTTGGATCTGACCTTTTCCACTGGTTTTATTACTGTTCCCAAGCTGGGACTGCAGACACCCCTAAATCTGGATCCTCTTTTACTAGACAGGTCTGTCTCTCCCTTTATGTCACACACTGCTTTGCTAGGTACAACAGAAAGGCTACAAGCAAACAGGGCCTTACCCAGGAGTATTGTCTGCTCCTTGTCATCAGAGTGGTCTGGCAGCTCCTCTCCCTCTCCATCCTCTGGTTCACTGCTGTCATCACCCAGAGTGACATCCACAGAGGCACCAGCATCCACAGCCAGAGTCAACTCTATATCAACTGCAGTGTCATCATGCTCCTCTTCTTCACGCTCATCCCCCTCCCCCTCCTCCGAGTCCTCACTCTGTTTCAGATCCTGGCTGCTGTCCATTGACTTCAAGCTGCTCTTGTCCTTCTGGGAATCCCCATCCACAGGTCTGTCTTCCCCCAGTGACACTTCACTGGCGCTGCTCTTGTCACTCAGCCGCCCAAGACTGAGTGATTCCTGCTCTTGGGGCTGCAGGGACTCCCCAACATAGAGGCCGCTCTGGAAGTCCTCACTCTCAGGCAGGTAGGCTTGGTCATGGAAGCTGACACCAGAGGTATAGTCGAGGAGGTCGAGTGCAGCAGAGCTGTGGTCCACCTCCATTTTGATCTCCTCCCCAAACACACATGACACTGGGCTGTCCCCTCCACTTTCATCATCTTCAACTGTGCCAAGAAGAGATTTGTTCTCCTCCCGTGAGCTCTCAATGCCAATGAGAATCTGCAAGATGTGTGGCAGGAGGTTCAAGAGGAAGGATTGCAGCCCCAAGCGCACTATTAACTGGGCTACGAAACAGTCAGTGTACAGGTAGAACCTGCCATGGCGATAGCACGGGGTTTCGTATGCTCCAATCAATGGCTTGAGCAGATATTTATTGGCATTCTTGGGACCCAGGGATTTAGCTATAGGTTCAAAGAGATACCACGCTGCGTAGACAGCGGTATTCTCCTCGGACATCAGAGATAATATAAAAGGCAGAAGAATCTCCAAGCCCTCAGGAGTGATTTCAGAAAGGATACCCTCTAGCTGCTGCCAGAGCTGGAAAACAAGTTCCCGGCCCTGACCTTCATCCTCTACCTTCTTTGCCTGGTAGGTGAAAATGAATTTGTGCAGAGTTGGGAAGTATGTGGGGAAGGGAACAATGGAGCTGAAGGGGCTGAGGAGCTGTGTGGGACAAGGTGGGGGGAGACCCTGGGAAATAGGTTCGTATTCAAATAACCACACCGTGCCCTTGCCCATCCTGGTTTTTAGAAGCTTCTCCACAGGCACACTCAGCTGCAGCAGGACATGCAGCACATGCTGGAGTGGGGCTGGGATCTCCTTGGGATGGTAGCGGCACAGATTACGCACCATCAGGAACCGCTCCAACAGGGATGCATCAGGCTTCAAAGCACGAATCTTTGGTGCAAATATTATCTCAGCTACCAGGATGCCCAAAGCTTGCATATCCCTTTGGAAGAAGTCCGAGAGACCCAAAGGTTGCTCTTTGCATGGCTGCTCCATCAATTGCATTTCACTGCTTAAGCCTTTAACCAAGAAATTGTCCAATTTCTCCAGTTCTTCCAAGGCCTGGAGGGGATTGAAGCCTTCAGGAAGTGTGATCTTCATGCCATCCCTATCAGCCTGATCCCCAGCACCTGCTTTGCTCCGACGAAGAGGTCGGACACCTGACATTTTGCCTTCTGTGGCATACACAGGAAGGTTGGAGGGCTGTGCTGAAGGCATAGTGGTACCAGGCTGATCAGCAGCTCTACTAGGAGCAGAAATCGAATCCAGAGCTTCTGTGCCTTGCTCTAAATCATCCTCTCCAGTGATAGGTTTCTCCCCAGACCAGCTGGTTTCACTAGGAATAGCCTCCATGACCAGCCCATTAACTGCATCAGTCACCAGGCCCTGGACATCCTCCAAAAACATAGTCTCCCTGATATTCTGGAGAAGAGGCCTAGCAATGGTAGGAGCTTCAGCAGGTGTGTAGGCAGGTCCCACCATGCGCCTGGGGTGCGGCTGGTCGAAGAGCTGCACAACCCCATAGGTCGTCAAATGTGTGTGGTTGTCCACCAGATGTAAGCAAACATTCTTCTCCTTGACAGCATCCTTTCCCAGCAGCTTGTATCCAAAAGTGAGATCAATCCAGTGGTGGAGATCCTGAGAAACTTCCCGACTCTCAAGCAGCATGCGGTGGACTTCAATGAACTCCTCATAGGAGCCGCACCAGGATGGCACATCCAGGTCAGGCATGTCGGGATGGATGGATCGGAAGATTGAGGGGTCTGTATAAAACTCAGGGATACACTCATCTGGAGTCCAGCTCTGCATGCGCTCCATGCTGGCTGGATACTCATTGGGCTCCCACTGGGACCTCACATGGCAGCACAGGACTGCCTTGGGTGTTCTCCGAGCTGTGTACACATAGTAGGTGATATCTGAAAGGACATCAGAGATGTGATGGGGGACATGAAGCTGCTCCCCACTTGTTCCACCAGCAACAAACGCCTGCTTGGTCATCTCATAGGTGAAGTCCAGTTGCTTGTCTCCCTTGTTGAGACGGAACTTGGATTTCCTTAGGTCCCTGAACTTGCCATTTCTTGTGGTGAAGTCCACCACCCATGGAAGAACTGGGTGGTAATTTGGGTCTCCCATTCTCCTCCCTGCCAAACTGTTTAAACGCATAAGGTAGTCAAAGTTGCTAACTTGCCCATGTACCCACTGTAATACCAGGTCCCGGAGGTCCTTCTGGCAGGCTGTGCAGCCAGCATCCTTCACTTGTGCACCAGAGCTGCTTTCCTCACTTGTTCGTTTCAAACCAGTTTCCAGATGCTCTTTTTCTTTCTTTGGTCTCTCATACTCACTGAAGTTCACTCTAAGCTGGCTGCACAGCTTCTCATCAACAACCACATCACGAAGGGAGAAGGCACCACAAGCCAGACCTGCCTCGTGACAGGCCCTCATGGCCTGCAGCACATGGAAGAGGAGGAAGAGGATTTTGGCATGGCTGTTGGTCAGCTTGGCTGGGCTGAAAGTCACAACGTCATGCAAACAGTACTGCACATAAGGGAAGATGACATACAGCATGTCGGCTGACTCCAGGAGGGCTTCTGCTTGAAGCACATTGGGGCAGGAGGGCATTCCCTTCACAGCTGCAACACTGTCTTTGGCAGGGGATGCACTGGGCCCGCTCTTGCCCACCTGAAGGACAGGGCAGCTATAAACTCTCTGGAGGGCGGCCCTGAGCGCATCCAGCGCCTGCACGGTGGGCGGCGCGTGAGCGTGGCAGTAGGGCCGCACGTACAGGCAGTGAGCTCGGCCCCACAGGTTCCGGTAGTTCTGGGAGGCAACGTTCTGCATGAACCCGTGCAGCGTCTCCCAGCTGCCGTTACGCTGGTCCGTGGGACCATGCTGCGTGCTGATGGGGTAGCTCAGCCTGTCCTTCCGCAGCCCGTGGATCTCCACCCGGGTCCAGCCGGTGGGCAGCTTCTGCACGGAGTGCCGGAGGAACGTCCTCACCTCCACGTCGCTCAGCCCCTCGGGCCGCGGGCAGAGGCTGGGCAGCACGCGGCGCTCTTTGAGGCTCGCCAGCCATTTCACGGGGACGAAGGCGGTGACGTGGGTCCCCTCCACGGCGGCAGCCAGCTGCCGGCGGTCGATGTTCAGGTCCTTCTCCGCTCTCTGAAGGAAGCCCTCCATCCTGGCTTGGCCCCCGGCCTCCCTGCAGGAGAGACGCAGCCCAGTACAGCTATGGGTAAGCCGGCAAGCGTGGGGTGGCCCTGCCCTCCTCACCGACCCCCGTCACGCGCAGAAACCCGGATTCCCCTGCTGAGCAGACACCACGGAGCAAAATCTCACTTCCCTCTTACAACCGGGGGGGGGGGGGGGCGAGGGGGGGAGAAAAGTAAAGGAAAAAAAGAGAAAAGCAGTTAGGAGCCTGGTCCAAGGACCTTCCATCCGGCTGCGGGGGACGTGACGCTGGCTCCGCCGGAGCCCAGGCCCGGTGGGGTGAGACGGGGCGGGGGGGGGCGGGCAGGGACGGCGGCGGAGCCCCACGGCGGTGCCCCGCACCCGCGACCCCCCCCCCCCGCCACCACCACGCGGGGACCCCCGCAGAGCCCGGCCGGGGGGGGGGGGGAACCTCCCTGCCCCCGGCACCCCACGGAGCCTGCCCGGGGCCCCGCGGGTCCCGCTCCCCCCACCCCCCGAGCTGCGGCGGGGCGCGGCCGGGCCGGGCCGGGCGTTACCTGGCGGCGGCGGCGGCGGGCCGGGCCCGGCGGGCCCTCAGCCGCGGCGGGCGGCGGCGGCGGCCCCGGCCATGTTGATCAGGTGACGGCGGTCACATGCGGCGGCGCCATGTGGCCGCGCCGGCGCCGGCGCCGGAGCCGGGACCGGGGCGGGCAGCGCCGAGGCCCCCGGGCGGCGCTGCCCGCCCGGCGCCTCGAGGCCTCCGCGGGGCCACCCCGGCCCTCCCCGCGGGCCCCTCCGGCTCGCAGGACCCGCTCGGGCCGCGGCCCCGGGCGCGGGGCCGCCGCGTCGCGGAGGACCCGCCGGGCGCCCAGCCGGGCCCGGCCTCGCGGGGCGGGCGGGAGGCCGAGACGCGCGGTAGAGGGGCCGGGAGGGGGGGCGCGAAATGCCGCGGGCAGCTCGCCCCGCTGCGGCGGCTGCATTTCCCCCGTCTTCACCCCTCGCCGGCGGCCGCCCCCGGCGCTGACGGCCGCCCCCGCTCCTCCGCCAGAAGGTTGGGCCCGGCCGGTGAGTGGCCGGCCAGCGCGCCGCTCGCCCGGGGGCGCACGGGGGCATCGCGCCTCGGCTGCGGGCCCCGCTGCTGGTGGCGACAGGCAGAGCCCGGGCGAGGGAAAAGGCTTCGCTCACGGAGCCGTCTGTCCTCGCCCTGCCCGGCCTCGCCGCCGCCTCGGGGCAGGGCGCTGCCCCTGGCGAGTCTCGTGGGCAGCTGGAGGCCGGGGGAGGCGCGGCCCCGCCAGGCGCGGAGCCGGGACCCTCCTGGGAGAGGACCAGCGGGCGGCGCCCGTTCTCCGCACCTGCAGCCGGGCCGCCGCCGCAGCCCCCCGGGCACCGAGGGGGCTTCCCGGCCGGGGAGGGGGGGGGGCCCAGGCCCCGCACCCGGGTGCCGGGCTCCCCCCAGCGGCCGCAGCCCGCCGGCGGAGCGGGGGGAGTTGGGACGCAGCGGGGCCCCGGGCGGCCGGGCCGGGCCGGGCCGGGGGTGGGGGCGGGGGGGGCGTTACGCAACGCCGGGGCGCGGTGCCTATACATGGGCAGGCGGCGGCGCTGGGGGCCCCCGCGCGGGCATGACGCGGCGCCGCAACCAGCCGGCTGAGGTCACAGTGACGTCAAAGGCGCTCCGGGCTGTCAGCTGGAATCCGGCGAGCCGCGCTGACGAGGCAGCCGGCCTTAAAGGGGTCGCCGCGGCGGGCGCAGGGCAGGTGGACCCCACAGGGGGCAGGTGAGTGCCCGGCTCGCCCCGCCCCGCCGGGGGCTGCTGACCCATAGCGGGGTTGCAGAGCCCCAGCCCCGCGGGGAGAAGGGGGGCTGAGAACCCCCATCCCCCCCCGGGTGGCCCCCAGCCCTGGGGGGGCCTTCCCTCGGATGGGCCCGGGCTTGCTGGCACTGGGGACGCTGTCCCCGATCCCGGTCCCTGCAGCCGCAGGAGGGGCCCGGCCACCCCGCCGGCTGCGGGTGTCGGAGCCCCGAGGCCCTCTAAGTGCTGAGCCTGGTGGCCGGAGCTGGGGGTGCTGGAGGCCGGGGGCTCGGAGGGCCGCTCCCTGTGGCGCGCCGCGGCCCCGCCGCACGGAGGCGAGCAGCACGCCCAGGGGGGGCCCGCCTCAGCCGGGAAGGCCTCAAACCGCTTTCCGAGCTTTCCCGCTCGGAGGCGGGCGAGTCTCCGTCTTGCCTGAGCAGGAGCCCTTCCCGGGGCTCATCCAGCAGCGGAGCCGGGGTCGGGCTCGGACGGGGCCTGGAGAGCGGGCCGGGCGTGGAGGCCGCAGGCCAGGCCGCCCTGCCGCGGCGAGGGCAGCTCCCACTCGGCAGGCCCTCGCCCAGGCGAGCGCGGCGGCGGGTCCCGCCTCGGCGCTGCGAAGGCCTCCGGGTGCAGGCCGGGCCGCCGCGAGGGCGAGCCCCAGAGCCGCAGCGGGGACCAGGCTCGGCCCCTGCGGAGGGGACAGGCCGCAGCCCCCGGCTGGGGGCATCCCCACAGCGATGGCGGCCCCAGGGCCAGGGGCGACCCCTCGGCCTGGGCGCTCCCACCAGGCCCTGGGGGCGCCAGGGCTGCCCTCAGGGGAAGAGGCCGCGGGGCCTGGCGTGTCGGGGCGCACCCGCTCCCCGCGGCGCGGCGCCGCGGCCCCTTTAAGAGGGCGCCGGGGGCTCTAGGCGGGCAGCGCCGCATGCGGTGGCGGCGGCGGCGCGTGGGAGTCACGTGGGCGGGATGTGGAGCCAGCCCATTGGCCCCCCCCGCCCCCTCTCCGCGCTGCAATCAGCTGTTACTGGGGCGAAGGGCAGGAAACGTCCTTAAAGAGGCACCGGCGCGCCCTCTCCCCCCCGCTCCCCTGCTGCCGCCCCGCGAGAATCGCCCCCGCCGGAGCGGCGGACCCCGAGCTGTGCCCGGGCCAGCTCAGCGCCGCGGCTCCGCTCGCCGTTCTGCGCCGCCCCCTCCTCCCCCCGCCCCGACGGCCGGCGCGGGCCGGGCGCGGCCCCTTTAAAGAAGTTGTCCAGTCATCGCGCGGCCGGCCGGCATTGCCAAGTCATTGGGTTCAGCTGAGTTCCTCCGGCCCCGCCCCCGCCGCGCGCCGATTGGTGCCCAGTGAGGAAGCTCACTTCTGATTGGCCACCAACTTGGAGCAACTTCTCGGAATCGGTCTGTGTCACTAGCATAAGGTCTTAAAGGCGCAGGCGGCGCCTGCCGGAGGTCAAGAGGTGGCGGCCGACGCGGCCCGCCGTCAGCGCCGCGCCCAGCGCGTGGCATGCCCGGCTCGGGGAAGCGGGGGCGGCCGCAGGCAGGTGCCGACGGGCCATGCCCGACCCCGGGCGGCTAGCAGCGAGTGGGCTGCGGCCGGGTCTGCGGGGACTGGCCCTTTAAGAGCCGCCCCCGCATAAATCCGCTCCCTCGTTTCACCCTCTTGAAAATGCCAACTCACAGCACGCGGGGCATGCCGGGAGCGCTCGTGCGGCGCCGAACTACAGCTCCCGGCATGCCCCGCGGCGGACACCGCCCAGCCGTTTCCTAGGCAACCGCCGGTGGCTGGTTGGACAGGGCCCCGGCCAGTGCCCCGCCGCGGGGATGGGCGGGGCGGGCCGCTAGCTCTCTCCTCCCATTGGCTAGGCGGCGGGCCGTGCTGGGCCGCCACTGGCGGCGCCGAGCGGCAATCAAGGCGGGGGTGGGCGAGGCGCGGGGACGCCGTGCCGCGGGGGGGGCGGGGCGCGCGCCGTCCGTGCCGGGAGGCGATTGGCCGAGGGCGGAGCCGGTGGGTGGCTGCGTCATGACTCCACCAGCTGATCCGAGACGGGAGCCGGCGAGCGCGAGGCGCGGGGGGAGGCGGCGGCGCCGCTGCAGCGGGGCGACGCGACGCGACGGCGAGGCCGCAGCGAGATGTCGGCGGGCGCTCAGGTGGGTCCGGTAAGACCGCGCCGCCAGGGGGCCGAGGTGGGGGCGGGCGGGCCCCGCGCGGCGCCGCCGGTGCCCCGGGCCGGGCAGGGCGGGGGGTCGAGCGCCGCCGCCGCGCTCGGGAGCCCCGCCGGCGAAGGTCACCTTCCCCCGGGCGGCGAGGCGGCGGCGGGCCGGGCTCGCCCCGGCGCGGCGCCTCCGGGGCTCCGCGGGCGCCGCCCTGGCCCGGAGACCTCGCCCGCGGTGGGGGGGGAGGGGGCTCGGGCCGGGGCGCCGCCCCGCTCCGCTCCGCTCCCCTCCGGTGGGTCCCGGTGGGGCGCCTGGGGCCGCGGCTGGGGCCACCTCGCGGCGGGCGGCGGCCGCCCCGGGGGTGACCTTCACTCCGGGGCCGGGCGGGGCAGACTTTGCCCCGGGGCCGCTCCCCGCCGTGGGCACGGACCGGAGCATCCCGGGGGGGGGGCGAAGGGACGGGGAGGGCGTCTGCCCCTCCGGCGGGGGAGGGCGGGCCGGCTTTACTGCGGCCGGCGGTGGGGCTGGCTTTCTGCTGGGGGGAGCCGGCTTTACCGGGTGGGGGCATGTCAGAGGAGGGGGAGGTGGCCGGTTTAACCGGGAGAGGGACCCTCGGTTGGGGAAGCCTCGGTTTTATTGGGGGGGGGGGGTTTCAGAAATCATAGCTGAGCCCCTATTGCTGCCCTCCCTGCAGCCCGTTGCAGGCGGGGCCCCATGGTGCTGGGGGTCCTCCCGGTACAGGCCAGGCCCCCGCCCTGCCCTGCAAGCCCCAGCACCGGTGGGGCCCGGCGGCTCGGCAGCGGGTGCTGATTCATGGGCCGGCGGGGGTGGAGCAGCGGCGGGACCCCAGCGGAGCTGCGCGCTGGAATCCGGACCAGATGTACCCGGCACGCCAGGAATGCGCGGCATCCCCGCCAGGCCTGGCGCCGGCCCAGCCGCCGCGCTGTGCCCCAACCCGCCGCTGCCCGCCCGCGGCCCCGCGTGCTGCTGGTGCCACCCGCAGACCCCCACCACGATGCCCAGCCTCGGCCCTCCTGGGGTCTGGGCTTCCCCTGCCGCTGCTGGAGGCACGAGGCCAAGCAGGCGCCCAGGGCCTGGCAAGATCCCAAATACCCTTTGGGGTGATGCCAAAGGGAGGATGCTCCGGGGGAGCCGCGTTAGCTGCTGTGTGGCCCCCTGGGTGAGAGGGGCTGGCTCTCCCCTCAGCGAGCGTGGCTGCTTGGGAGGTCCGAGCCGGCTGTAAATGCCTGGGAGTTTCCCAGAAATCAGCCCCGCAGCTGAAGTGCAGACAGGGCCGAGGCTGAGCAGAAGAGGGTTTTTCCTAGGAGGAGGGGGAAGAAGTGGGGTCCCAGGCCGGCCCGTGGGCTGTGTTGCTCACGTTCTTATAAAATGACATGAAAAAGCTCCGCTCCCTGAATTCCCCTGGTGGTCACTTGGCAGCGGAGGCCTGATGAAGTGTCTTCCTTGGCAGGCGGTGGCTGGCCCCCGGCCAGGTGGGACCCAGCCAGCCGAGATGCCTGAGGTGAGCAGCTGGGGAATGCCTTAACCTGTACCTGGTGCCACTGTCCTGTGGCTGCAGCAGGCCCCGAGAGCTGGCTGCCTCTGGTGGCTTCGGTCCTTGCCTTGGCCTTCCTGCTAGGGCCGCTCGTTCCTGCAGGAGCAAGTTGTCTTATCTCTGTTTTCCAGCAGAAATGGCCTTGATTTTTTTTTTCCCCTATGTGTTGCTGGCATTTGGTAAGTTTTAGGGCTTGCTGCGAGTGTCGGAGCAAAAGCACCACCTGATTTGGGAAAGGGGAGGGATGGCTGATGTCAAGCCTGGGGAAGGGTCGAGGGCAGAGCTGTCTCCAGGTCTCCTGTAACAGTTTTGCAGTAGCTTGCTGCTGTGGCCCACTTCGTGGCCACTCTCCTGCGAGCGCCCAGCACCGAGGAGCTTCCACAAGTGAAGGAGGAGGCAGCAGATTGGTGCTTGGTGCTGAGGAGGGGGTGAGGAGCTGGGTTGGCTCTCCCCGCGGCGGGCGAGGGGTCTGGGTGCCGTTTCAGGCTAGCAGTGTTCAATCCTGGCTCTGACGTGTGTGTTTCTTTCCCAGCTGCTCCCCGGCTGCCGTGCTTCTGGCTAACCAGCACCAGTTCTTCAGTGGCAAGCTTTATGTCCTCCTCTAGTAGCTAAAGCTGCCAGTTGAAGAACTGTTGAATGTAGCCACTCTCTTCTTGTCGCTGGGCTGTTGGACATCAGCTAGATCCGTGTCCTGAACAAGATGAGATGAGCGAGTCTGCAGCATCTGATGAATTAACCCTTCTGCGGGCTGAGGATGGGCCCTGCTGGGAAGAAGAACTCTCCTTGCAGCCTCCAAACCGAGCCTCGGCAGTGGGAATGCTGGAAAGCCGTACTAGCAGGGCTGTGAAATGGGGAGTGGGGTCACCACCATGGGGTGACGCTTAACCAAGAGAACTAGAGAAGACCGTGACAGGCATATTAAACTCTGTTTTACTGTGCAGTACCTTTTAGGAAGTCTGTTACCCACAGGATCCCCAGGCTCAGGACCTGCCTGATGGGGAGGATGTGGTGGATGTGGTCTTTGTGGGGCAGTGGGGAGGTTGTTATAATGTCAGAGCACTCTAGCCCCTGCCAGCGCTGCACCAGGGCAGTGCCTCGATGCCCAGAGGGAAGACGGTTGGCTTCTGGGGCCCCCTTGGTTTGGCACGAGCAAAAGGGGCTGACCTTGGGTGTTGCACTGATCAGCCCAGGGCGCAGCTAGCTTGCAGGACTGACTGGCCACCGCGTGGAAGAGTGGGGGTGGTCCCACAAGCAGCCTGTGAGCATCTAATGGCAGCGCTCACAGATGGATGCGCGGGAGGCATCACGGTGGGTTTGGCTTGGGTGCTGATGGGTGAGGAGCGAACGCCCCTTCCCAGGTGAGCAGGGGCCCGCAGCAGCCCCTCGGGAGCCTTGCGGCAGCACGGCAGGATGGGGCCGGAGGGGAGGAAGGGGCCTGGCTCCGGAAACACAAGCTGCCCTTGTGCGGGTCGGCGCTGGGTGTGGTGGAGCCAGGCTGTGCGCGGCTGACTCAGAGCACAGTCACGCACTGCCCCAGCCGTCTGTTCCAGGAACCGGCACCCCGGCTGGGCGGCCCCGTCTGCAGCCGGCTCTGCGGCAGCGCCAGGCTTGCAGGTATTTGGATGGAGTGGGCTGGGCATCGCAGTGCTGGCAGGGGTCTGGGTGAAGCTTTCTGGAGGCATCTGTGTTTTAGGCTCCGTTTCTCTGTTGGACAGAAGTGGAAAGGGGGATGTGAAGGGGACTCAGAAGCTGTTCTCTGGGGATGGAGATTTCCCCTCTCCGCCCTGCACTGGGGAAAGGGTGGGAGGGAGCAGTATAACTCGCCACGCAGGTTGGGATGGCCAAAATGTCTATGCGCAAGTGCTGTGAGGATGGAGAACAGTCCCTCGAGGCCCTTCCCTGCGCTGTGTTTGGGGGAGGATTTCTCCTTGCTGCATCTCAGCCCCCTTCCCAAGCATCTCTCCCAGGTCAGGCCACTGGGTGATGCAGCAAAGGCCGCCGCTGCCGGAGCGGCTCCCAGCCCCGTGCAGCCGGGCAGGGCTCCCCGGGCGCCCCTGTGCTGCTGGAGATGGCCTCCCCCCGCAGGGCTTGGGGACAGAGCAAGGCACTGCCTGTGCCACCGGCTCCCAGGCTGTTTTGGTGGCCGGGAAGCAGAGGAGGGTCTGGATGCTAGTGTTTGGCGTAGCCTGACAGACGGATCGCTGCCTGTCCTAGACCGGAGGGCGCACAGGGAGAAATGCTCCTGTGCCGAAATTAGTCTCAACTAAACTTTGCCTGTCCAGGCTGCAGGTGCCCAGGGCAGGATTGCTACCAAATTTTGGCACACAGCAACGTGCAGAAAGTAGCCTGGTGTCCGTTAACTCTCTGGTGTTGGGCTGGTGACGAGGGAGCACACCTTAACCGTTCCTCATCCTGGAGCCCTTCGTTTCAGCCTGTCTGATAGAAAACTGCTCCATTTGACATGTTGATGGTTACCAGAAGCTGAGTTTTTTCATGGTTACTGCCACCCAGAGAGAGCAGAGTTGCTGAGCCCACTCGGATCGATCGCTGTTCGGAAAGGATCGTGGAAAAACACCTCCGCTTTGATCCAGAGCCAGTGTCTTCCGCAGCAGCTGCCTCGTCGCTGTACTGCAAGTTCGTACGGAGTAGCTGGCGCCTGCTCAGCGTGCCCTGGAGTGCACGGAGGGGCAAAAAATAGTAGTTGTGCGTGCAGGATGGCCCGAGGGCAAGGAGGAGCAGCTCCTGGCCACGCTTCCCAGCCCCCATGGGTGCACTGCCGCAAGGTGCTGGCAATGCTTGATACGGAGGGGAGCCGCACGCCGCTTGCACTGGTGTCCCTGCCCCTGCGTGCCTTTACCCGCAGGCAATGCTCCGATCTGCTCCTTCCTCCTGTCACCACGCAGGACTGATGTGCTCTACCGAAAGCATGGTTCTCTTCCTGGCGAGACGTGGCTGTCTCGGGGCAGAGAGCTCCCCTGAGCAATTCAACAGCATGAAGCCTGCTGAGGTCAGGAAATGCAAAATGCAGTATTTCAGGTGAACTTCGTGTGTCAGGTGCCAGAGCAGACATGGTGATGCTGTTCTCGTTTGAAACGTACATTCCTCATTTGCTGAGCAAACAGGCTCTGCTATGCTTAGCCTACATCCATTCTAATAGCAGAGGGATTTTAGGCTGACAAAGTAGTTGTCCCTCTGGGAACTTGCCCTGCTTTCAGAGCTTACCCTTCCTCTCACAAGGGCCATGTGATCGGTGAGTAAGTGCGGTGTTTGCAGTGTTTCCTGCAGAAAGCACAGACTTGCTTACTGGTGCTTTGCAAAATCTAGTAACTCCTTCCTCTACTAAGGAAGCACTGAGGCTGTGCTTCCTGCAGCATCCGGCTGTCTCCCCAAAGCGTCCCCCCACGCGCAGACACCGCAGGAGAAGGGACGCCACGCGGGGCTGGTGTGTATGCTAGCAAGGCTTGGATCTCTCTGGCTGCTCTGAGGTGGTGGGAAGTGCTCTCTGTGGTAGCTAATGCAATATTCAAGACTGCTGTAGCGATGCCAGCAGGTGCTGTTCACTCAAAGGTCGGATCTCAGCCGTCTGTCCTTAGGGGTAAGAACTCGCACTGAATACCTTGCACGAAGGCTACGTAGTTCCCAGCTGTGAGAGAGCAGCTTGCCTTGGCTGCGGCTCCCCTTGCTGGGAAAACATGCTTTTGGAAAGCAGAAGGTCAGTGTGACCGGCGTGCTGAATGAAAGCTCCCTGCCAACAGCAAGCTGGGGGCAGGGGGTGGGTAGAGCTGGTGTATTTACGGGCTTACGGCCTTCTCTCGCCACTCAAATCCTCAGCGGAGCAGAGCTGAGCTCCAGGGCTCTGGCACCCTCCCCTTTGTCCAGTGTAGCAAATCTCACTCAGAAGAGAGGGGAAAAGTGCTGCTTTGCTTTGTCCCAGCTTTCTTTGGCTGTGGTGTATAAGTGAGCAGCCTGAAGCCAAGGGCTGACTGCAAACAGAAAACACAGGAACTGGGATCAACTTCGCTTCGCTTATGCCTTTATTTCTCCTGTGCCAGGATGGGAGGGTGTTGAGCTGAGAAGCGGTAACACCTGGCTGGCTCTGTGCTCTTCATGGCGGTGCATATACTGAGCTCAGGTGTGTGTCAGCCAGGGTATGCTGGTAGTATCACAGGCCCTGAAAACAAGAGGGGCACTGGAGACTTGCAGTAACTCATCTTGATTTCACATGTCATGAGGGGAGAGGGGGTGTCTGCTTGTGTGGGGAAAGCAGTGCAGAGTGGCCCAACAACTTGGGGTGTCACTTACTCTGCCTCTTCTTTAGAGATTTGTAATCCTGAGTATAAAACTTCTGCAATCAGAGACACCATGGGGTCATAGTTTAGGCTGGCGGCTGCAACCACATAGCCATCCCTGAAAGAGAAAGCAGAAGAATGTGGATCTTGCCAGAGCAAATAACTCTGCGTGGCAGCATCCCGGTGCTGCTGTGGGTGTAGGCCAGCTGTATATCAGAGCCATCAGGGCAGGACAGCTGATACTGCAGCATGCATGGCAACTTGCAGCAGACCACCTGGTGCTGCTGAAGGCTGGGCACCGAGTCTGAAGGCAGTGGGAGAGGGAGATGTGTCCCTGGCTCCCTGCCTGGCTGGTGTCTCTGTCCCAGGGAGTGCTAGCCTCTCCCAATTTGGTCATGGGGCCATGCGGCATCTATCCGATCTCATGGAAGCTGCTCGAAGCTCGATCTCTCCTCCTTGCCTGTCCTGCTTCATTTTTCTCTCTGTGCTCTGAAATTGTTTCACTGCCAGTCCAATGGCTGGTGGTCCCCTGGGCTGTGTAGCCACAGGAGGGTGACTTGGAGCTGTGTCCATACCAAAGAAGGCTCTGCAGGTTGTTAGGGAGAGGATTGGGCCCTGTTCCCTGAGTACTGCTGTGTCAGGGTGCAGACTGCCTGCAGGTTCACTCACTTGATGTAAAAGATCAGGAACTTCAGTTGCTCCAGGCTGCCCTTCACAACAGTGTCCGTGTATCCCTCCCCGCAGCCTGTGAGAGAAGTCATTGCAGCTTGCTCAGCGAGCTCCAGCAAGGCAGCTGCCACTGTCACCACAGTCCAACAGCGAGCGCAGGCAGGGGAGATGGGACCCCCTGGGCTGGGGCTGCGGCTGGGACGGGGATCAGGAGTGAGTTTGGAGGCCCCAGGCAAGCTGAATGGATCAGGAGGTGGAGGACTGTGTCATGACCCTGAGCCTCTACTCGGCTTGGAGAGGGAAGTTCTCCATTTGCAATTTCTAAGCCACTAGAGATCAGCAAAGAACAAGGGCTCTGTGTATCTTGTGGACCCACATCTCAGAGACAGAGCTCATAAACCCACTGTGGCAGTGCGTGCAAAGCTTGAGCTGCTTCTGTAACTGCGTCTGCCCACAGCCTGCACAAGGTCTGCATATTTATAAACCCCAGACCCAGCAATACCCAAGCAGCTCAGCTAGGAGGCAGTTCAGCTGTTCTCATCTCTTTGCTCCCTCCTACCTGCATAGCGAATGCTCTTCCCAAGCATTGTAGTCCAGAAGAAGGGGACGGTGTGCAATTGCTTCTGTTTCTTCAGCATGTTTAAGGCAGCAATGTGACCTGTGATGACCCAGCAGAGGAAATATTTTTGTTTCTTGTAGATTTTCAAAAAGTTGCTGAATTTTAAGCCTGCTCATCTCAACCCCACCTTCTGGCTTCTTGGTGCCCGAAATCACTTGTGTTAAGAGCTGATGTGGGTGGAGCACTTATATGCCTTGGTCTGGACTCACTGAAGACTGGGTGAGCAGGTGCCTGGAGAAGTCTCTCTCCCCTCCTCTCTCACACTGGTGCTGGCTCCATGTAAGCTGTTTGTGAGGAGCCAGGCTTCTGCTCAGCGATCAGTTTACTTGCAAGGGTGTGTAGCTAGCTCATGAGGCTTGTGTGTGGGCCGTGGACCCTTCTGCCTAGCTTTGGCCTTTGGATATCCATCCAGCAGGTGGGGCCCCCCTGCATCCTGTTGTTGTCCCTTCAGCCCCACCTCCTGGATACCCCTTGCCATGGGGAGCTAAAAGCAAGGCAGCTCCTTGTCTCACCGTGGGCCTCAGCCACCTGCTGGTGATGGATGCTGGACAGTTTCCCACTGAGCAACGCTACAGGAAAGGAAACCACATCACCCGCAGCAAAGACATTTGGGATGTTGGTTTGCATGTGCTGAGGGGACAGAAGACAGTTAGTGCAATTACAGGGGCAATGGGACTGGGTGAGGACTCTGGACACCCAGCTGGCACTTACCAGATTCACCACGATGGCACCACTGCTGTCCCTGGCAATGGAGGTGCCTTTCAGAAATGCTGAGCTGGGAGACACCCCTGTAGGAAAAGGAGCAAGGGCACACGCATGCAAAGGCAGGGAGGAAATTTGGCCTAGGCCCCTACAGCAGGCACATGCCTTTGGTGTCTGTTCGGTCTGCCTGGACCAGAGCAGCTAGCAGCAGTGACCAGTGCTTGGGCTGGCGCTGAGCTGATCCAGGGGCAATAAAACCAGGTCACAGAACAAAGCATGCTCTGATAACACAGCAGTGACCTACAGAGCTCAGCAAATGTGCCAAAGCCAAACTCGGAGCTTGCCTCCTGCCAAGTGAGTTGACTTTTTCAGGTGTTTAGGGCAGCAGGAAGGGCTGGATAATACAGTAAGAAAGGGATTGCAAGGAATGGTGTGCATTGGGAATGGACTGGAGTGCTCTAGGATTGCTGTTTGCTTTCCCCATCTCCTGAACTGCCTCTTTCTCGTTACTGGAGTCTCTTACCTATTCCAACCACCACCACATCTACAGGTATTTTCTTTCCACTGTCCAGAACAGCCTCTGCGACCTAAGAAGCAAGAATTATTAACAAAGGGTAAAAATTCTGTCCTAATTCCCACAGCCTCCCAGTTGCCTGGTTCTTTGCTTTCCTAGGTTCAGATCTTGACTTTAAACCACTTTGTCCAACTGACATGTTACTAAGAATTAAGAGAAAATGAAGATGTTGCCTCTAATGTATAAACATGTGCTGGTGCCCTTTCAGCCCAGAGTTGCATGCAGTGAGGGTCTGGACATGAGAAGAGAGAGCCTAGGCGTATACCTCAGTTTGGGGGTTTTCCCCTTAAAACTATCAGTTTAGGAATCACAAGGGCATGACTGACCTTTCCATCTTTTCCTTTCAGCTCAGAGATTTTTGTTTTCATGTAAAACTTCACCCCTTTGTTTTGCAACATCTGAAAAGGAAGAGGATGCTGGTATGAGCACTCACTAGGAAAGTCGAGGCTGGTAAAAACAGCAGTACCCAGTCACAACCCAGGCAGGGAGCTTAGCTGCTGCTTCAGGCTGCAGAGAGGGTTCGTTTCCTCATCTCCCAGCTCGTGCAGGGCACACTGGAAGCTCAGCTTGGTTTTGCTCAACTATGCTGGTCAGGACCAGTAAGTGAGGTGGGCTTAGGGATATAGCTGAGCCGGGAAAGATGTGACACTTGTGTGAGGGAGATTGGGGCCAGCCTTGTATGCACACCTCACTTCAGTGAGCTGTATGTGAGAAAGGTGGCTAAACACGTAAGGTTATGACTCAGAGCAAGGGCTGGATTTCCTGGGCTGGTGCAGATCATAAGGCTGTTTGGATGGTGTGTGTTCTCTGTCCTAGAAATGAATACCAGATTTCCTAACCTTCATGGTAACACCTCCAACCTGAGAACCCAGCACATCCTGAAAAGGTAACTCCTTTTTCTCCACCACTGAGATGGCAGCAGCCTTGTCTGAGAGGAAGGCAGCTATCTCCATTCCTGCAAGCAAAGGGCATGCCCAAGGTGAGTTTGCTACAAGCATGAACCTGCACCCTCCTCCTTGGAAATCATTTCCCCTTCTAGATGAAGAGAACAACTCTAATGTACTGCCAGCACTAAACTGCTCTTCTATGCATTTCTGGGATGATATATTTAGCCTCCTCCCCACCATCCTCCAATTCTCTGCTCTCATGCATTGTTGACCCAGATATTAGGAACTGCAAAGAAAAGCTCCTGACTGTGTGCAAAACAGCCCCCTTTCCTTGCCTTATCCCCTTCCTTTTCCAGTGCTTCTGGGGAGTCCAGATCCCTCAAAGGACAGTAGCCTTTTCACAAACTCCTTTTCGTAAAGACCTTTCCACATTTCCCTCTGTTTAGGTCCAAGAACTGTTTACACCTCTAGAAGTTTCTGGCTATCAGAGGAATACTGCATGCTGGGTAATGCATACCCCTCTAGCTACAGGACTCCAGGGAGGGACCAAGCCAGGTAGCCAAAGAACATCCCTTCCCTGGGGGCCCTTCGTTAATCTGTGCACACAGCAGAAGTGAATTTCAAGGCTATTATTAACGACTTGATATCCACCCCAGCTTGGTACCTATGAACGAAGCTCCTATGATCATCAAGTTCTTGCCAGTTGCTAGCTCTAAGATTTTGTTAGAGTCTTCCGGGGTTTGGAGAAGACATATGTTCTGCAGGTCTGCGCCTGGGACTTCAAGGGTGATGGGGCTGAAAGACAGATGATCCAGATATGTGTCGTGATTATAAATGAAACGGGGAGGAAGAGAGGCCACACAAACCTATGCAATCCCTTAGCCATCTCATCCCACCCTATCCTTTTATCTCACCCCCTATTCCCATTCCTCTCATGGGCCTCTAAAGTGCCTGATGCTACTGAAGAGCCATCTTGTCCTGTCAGAAATCTTGTGCATGGCAAGTGTTTTGTACACTCACTGGCTGCCTGTGGCAATGAGCAGGTGATTGTACTTCTGGGAGGACCCATTCTTGAAGCGGACCTTCTGCTTCTGGAAGTCCACTGACATTGCCTGCAGGAGAAGACAGGAGGCAAAGATCAAACAAGCATCTCTGGTCGACACCAGCACTGCTGTCCTGCATGTCAATCTGTTCTGCTTGCTTGTGACCGAATCTCCTATATTCGAACACCAAGGTACGACAAGAAAATGTTAGGGTCCTGTTTCTCACTTTCCACAGGTGTTAGGCTTTGGGAACACTAAACATCACAGCACTAAATCTGGGTCCTTCTACGGGGTGCATGGAAGGCTAGTTTCAGAGGTGACTCTTTTTGCATGTGATGGGCACAACTGTCTATGTATAGTGTAGATAGACACTACACCCAAAACACACACAGTCTCTAGCACTGGCCTTGGAGTGCTGTCCCAGGAGATAATGTGTGTATTGAAGCAGAGCCCTGCTTTCTGGAAATGTAACATTATGCCTGCAGATGTGGGCATCCCCTCCACACAGCAGAGACAGGAGCATTGAAAACCCTTCTGAGCTGCTCTCACACCTCTTTCTCTGTCCAGAGCTCTATGCCACGAGCATCAAGGAATTCAGGTGTCCTCAGGTAGATGTCCTCAGCCTTCAAGTTCATCTCCTGGGAACAAAACAGAAATGTAAAGTGAAGCACTTCTTCCTACTGTCAGTGACACTCTTGCAGTGTTTACAGGGAAGCATGTTTGCATAAGAGGAAAATTCTGCACTAGTGACTCACAGCTGCTCACACTGCCCCATCCCCATCATCTTCCTGTCGCCCCCTCAAAAAGCCATCAAAACAGCTCTAGCAGGGAAAATCCATCTGAAGGGGACAAAACCTCTAGCTTATGGTGGACTTTGATGAAAGACTTTCTGAGACATTAGCTGGGAAGTATACCCTCTTTCCTCAGAGGTATCTCAGAGATCTGGCTGGCTTGGCAGAATGGATCATTTCGTCACTCAGCCTGGTCCTGAATGCGGGTCATGCCCCTGATTCACACACGATACCTGGCACAGTTCTTCCCTTTCCGCACACAAACCTTGCTCAGTTTAGTCTTGTCATACGGTATGTGTTTCTCTTTGGTGGCCATGATGATCCTGCCAGTGAAGCCCTCCTGGCGAAGTGTTTCTGCACAGACTAGGGCAGCCACACCTACAAGAGGTGCTCAACTCAGCCCCCCTACACATCACTGTGGGCGAGGAGGGAAGAGGAAAGCCATCCCTGGAGAAGAGACTGGCAGCTCCCAGCATCTGTAGGGAGGGCAGAGTACAGACCACATCACTGACCTCCCCCCAGGAGCAGCACTGTGTCTTGGTTGAGAAGGCACCGCTTGCTTGTGTCCTTCACTCTCAGGCTGCTTTCAAGATCCTAGAAGAAAGTGAGAAATACTGAAATCATATCTAGCCCAAGGTGCTGGTTGTGCTTAGTGATGGCGGGTAAGGTCAATACCTTCTTTTTTGCTGTAACGAACACCTTTCCATTTTCCACTGTTACCTGAAGGGATGAAAGCAGAGTGCGTTTCAGCGCCGTGCTCGAGGCGTGGTTGCAGGAGCGCTCCTGAGCAGCTCTGCTCGAGCCAGCATACTGCTCCATGCTTTCTGGGCACACAGGGAGTGAGGGCATGGGCAGGGGGTCTGGCTTGGTGCTGCTGCTAGTGCGGGGTAACAGTGAGCTGCCACGCAGTTTAGAGCCTGGAGGGAAAGGTCTGGGACACAAAGCTAGACACCCCCTGGGAAGAAGCAGGGTGAGGGAGTCCAGCTCTAAGGAGCAAGGATCAGGTGCCGCTGGGTGTTCGTGGTGGCCCCGCTCCACTCAGCTGAACATCGGTCTCGGTGATGCCAGGGCGAGCTGTGGCAGCTCCTGTTGGTGCCAACGAGCTTGCTAGTTTTTCTCCTCATCCAGGACCACTCAGGAAAAGGTACCAATCTTGGTTTTGTTTTGTTTTTGTTTGTTTGTTTGTTTGTTTGTTTAACTTTCCTCTCCCAAAAGAGCTGTGCTGGCTCTGCGGCATGCAGGAGTGCCAGGGGGTTATGCGAACCGAGGAAACCATCCCTCGAGCAGCAACGCGTACCCAGAGCGTGGCGTTGGGAAGGGCGCCCCGAGCGCTCGCGGGAGCGAGCGGGGGAAAGCGGGTGGAGGTTTGCAGCATGAGGGGGACGCGGGCACGGCGTCACCTTAAAGCGGGGAAGACAGTCCAGGGCAGGGTACTCCTCGATATCGCCGGTTTTGATGTTAAAGCAGGCGCCGTGCCAGGGACAGCGCAGCCGGTTGCCTTTCAGGACGCCTGCGATTAAAAGGAATAAAACCCCGCGTTAGCCGAGTCGAGCCGGGGGCTCTCGGCTGCGGGGCGGGAGGGGGGGCATTACCTCTGCTGAGCGGGGCGCCATAGTGGGGGCACCTGCTGCCCAGGGCGCTGAACTCGCTCCTGTTCCTCACCAGCAGCACGGTGTGGCCGGCCACCTCGGCCTCCCGGAGCCTGTGGGAGAGGCGGATGGGGAGGTGTGGGGTGGCCAGGGCTGGGGGACGACATGGCGGCGCGCCCACGACATGGCGGCGCGGTCGCCATGGCGACGCCTCCCGGCCTCCCGCCACCGCCGCCGCGGCCACCACAGGCCTCATGGCGCGGGGCTGGGGCCTCCCGTGGCCCGGCACTCACTCGCCGTCCCTGATGTCGGCCTCCTCGCAGACCTCGGCCGTGACGGTGTCTCCACAGTCCATGCCGGCGGGGCCTGCGGGCAGGCGGAGGGACGGCAGTGATGGCGGCGCCCGGAGTGCGGCCTTCCTGCTCCCCAGCGCCGGGGCGCCGCCGCCGTTCCTCCTGGCCGGCGGCAAAACCCCGAGGCTGCTCCTGGGCGTCCAGCCGGAGCAGCGATGACGCTGGGGAACGACCCGCACAGAAAACATGCATTTCTCCACTTTTTTTTTCTCCCTTTATCACCAAATTTGAAGCCCGTTCTGCAGTGCCAGGGTTTTTATGGGCGCTAGCTGCCATAAATGCAGGTAAGCCCTGCCTTAGACAGCTTCCCACCTAAAAAAATTAGGCAAAAAAACTCATTATTGGTGTTCCTCCGGCCTTAGCAAGCCGTTTGTTAGCCACAGCTGTGGGGAAAGGTTGCTTTCCTCTCTGTTTCAGAGGGAGAAAAAAAAAAAAGGAAAGAAAAGCCAAGCACAAAAGGCTCTGTGTCGGAGGCTGCGTTGGTGTTCGCAGAACAGGCGAGAAAAGAGACGCCGCGAGGTGCAGCACCAACAGCTCGCTGCCGTGCCGCGCGCCGCGCCGGTGCCGTCCGCCCTCCCCTCCCCGGGGAAGCGCCCGCAGCTACTCACGCGCTCCCGCCGCCCGGCCGCAAAGCCCGCTGCCGTCCGGGCGCTCGCGGCGAGAACGCGCCTGGCCGCCGCGCCGCCGGCCCGCGTCCGCGCTGATGCTCCCGGGAAGTCGGGCGATGCCTCGGCGCCGGGCAGGAGCCGGAGGTGGGCGCCCTGGGCAGGAGCCCGGCGTGGGAAGGAGCCGGCCCGCGGTGCTTATTCGCTTTCTGCAATTGGTTTGGCGCATCATTTTTTTCTTTGGGGTTCGCCCGGGGTTTAGAAACTGCTTGCGAAAGCGCTGAGGTCGCTTAGGAGCTATGCCACAGGCGTGGTGCGGAGGCTGGGAGGCATCGCGTGCAACCTCGCTGGGGAAACGAAAGCCGGGTAACTAGTTTTACCCCCTCCCATTACCCCCTTTTTCTTTCTTGAAATGTGCTGTAGCTCAGCACACTGTAGTTTTGCATTACTCCTTTTTATGTATTTCTATAACATTTTAAAGGATTTAACTCATTTTTTTTGGTCCCTCCAGCTCCTGTTGATTTTAATGGGTGTGAAGCATTCAGTACCTCTGCAAATGACTTATATACAAATTCTGCTTCTGCACGTATCAGTTTTGATTAGCCGATGGCCAGGCACTGGGGTCCTATTGCTGTCTGAGCAGCGAAGACATTAGCTAAGCCTTACCAAAAGCAATACGCTACCTACCCTGGTCACTGTGCTATTTTTGCAACAGAGTGGGAGTTGCAAAAATGGGAGTAACGCCTACACTGTTCATGTCTACTCCAGTTTTTGTCTATATTTCACAGTCATTATGTCTGAAAACCTTACAATGTGCCTCAAAAGCTGGGGGGGGGAGAGTTTCTCAGCGTGTTTTTACCATCTCCCTTGCAGTGGCAGAGCTTTGCAGGGACCAACTTTTTGGAGCGCAACCCGGCCGCAAGCCCGATGTATGGGGCATGGGCAAACGAAAATCCATCGCTGCGTCTTGCGGTGGGCACGGCCCGGAGGAAAGGACGTGCGCGTGGGCATCCTGCGAGCGTGAGGTGAAGCTGCCTGGTCCTGGGGATCTGATCCAAGCCAGCTATTTGCAACGCTGCTCGCCGTGGAGGATGAGCCGTCGGTGCCCATTCCTCTGGGGCCGTGCAATATAAGGAGCGAGCGCAGCCCGAGTGTGCTGCCTGCCCGTGATGGGCACAGGTGGGAAGCGTTTTTCTCTCTCGGTGTCAACAAGCAGCTTTGCCTTCTGGCCAGGAGCCTGAGCATGAAGCAATTTGGCTGCTGAAGGGCTCTGTTTAATCTCTGTAATTATTCTCCAGAAGCAAGTTCCCACGTGGAGATGCAACAGCCCCCGTGGCGGCTTTCTCTGACTCAGCAGAATTTGCTGAAAAACGCCATTTGCTGAAAAATGCCTACAGACGACAACCGCAGCGCTCCCGCAAAGTGGCAGGTACAACGGCTGACGCCCGGCTTTGGGACGAGCCAGGTGGCACTTGCTTCGGTGCCACGTGGTGACTTCTGCACTGCAGCTAATTTGGCTGCTGGCTGCAGCTGAGCCTGCCAGCCTCAGTGGCAGGCGAATGACTTTTGAACAGTGCAAAGGGAGGAAGAAGAAACAAAATCCTCTCCTCTGACAGTGATAAAGACAACGGCAAAGGATTCCTAACCTGTCAGGAAAATATAAAAAAGCATTGACCATAACAGTAGAGGCTCGAGACTAGCCTCTGCTTCCCTGGCAGCTAGTGCCCGGGAGCACACAGAGATGCAAGAGGCACTCAGGGGATTCAGGGAATGGGATGGTGTTGGAGGCAGATTTTCTTGAATACACTTAGTAAGTGTCTTTTGACCCTTTATTAGGTAACCCAGAGCTAGCTATTCAGAGTGGTTCAGACCTTTGTAAAACAGAGCAGGATTAAAATTAGAAAGGAAGGAAGGAAGAGGAAGGAAGTGGTGCCCTCAAGCCCCAACAGCACACAGGTAAGCACAAGCAGTCTCTTAAAGGACCTGCCGTGGGTGTTTGGGCTGGCTCACACTTGCTGATGAGCTGGCCTCATATTTTACTAGATCTCTTCCATTTTTCTGTGTCTTTCCAGCATTGCCTGCACTCCAGAAAATTCAGGTTCATAAGCAAAGATTTAGTGGAGGTAGCTCTCCTCCCTTCACATCCCTATTCCCATCAGCCAGCCTAGCACATTTTTTCACTCTATAACAGAGCTGTGGCTTTGTAGATGTATAGTTGTCCCTCCTCTACTTTGCCCCCAGCTTGAAGAGGTCACCGTCTTTTCCTGTCTTAGAAGACCTGCTGATTTTAACCGAGTATTACATACAGAGTCAAATATTATGGAAGAACGTTTAGGTGCAGGAAGAGGAAGCAAGGTAAAACTGTAGCAGAGCTGAAGTGATTAATGGGACATTGCTCTCAGAACAGCTCTGTTTGTGATATTAATACTGAGAGAATTCAGAAGGGAATTCAGCCGCAGGAGAAGCAGCTATGAAACTCCTGCACTTATATTCCTGATGCAGCAGTGACTGAGGGGCCTTGGCAACGTGCAGTGCTGCATGCTGGGGGTGGGGGGAGGTTGGGTGCCTGAGGCATGCTTCCACCTTGCTGGGTTCGTACTGAACCTGTCTGAATTGCAAAAACAGGTAGTATCATAAATACCCCATGACTGTGCATTTAACCAGAAAGCACATAGATATCTATCAGGAATTACTTAAGCTTCAGAATGGTAAAAAGTGTTCCTTCAGAAGAGGAAAAAGTGTTTATCCCACAGGAGAAGAAGATGGAGAAGGAAATATTTAGTGTAAATGGATTTACTTATAGGGTAAGAATAATTATATGTGCTGTTTCATATATTCTTCCTGAGCATTCATGTCTGGCCATACGAGATGGGATATTAGGCAGGAGGGATACCTGACTGCACATTTCTCTGTTCTTCTGACACATGAGGAAAGGAGGAACCTGGAACCTTACTAATAGCAGCAGGTAAAAAAAATCCAATGGACAAATTTGGGGGATATCAGATCCTAAGACTGTGGGAGAAACATAAGGAATTGAGTATGCTGCTGTGATCACAGGGCTTGTGCCTGTATCACTGCTGTGTAAGACATCACAAGGGCTCTGGAGCTTTGCAGAGTTGTGGGAAAGGTCCCACCTGTGGCCACAGGTAGTAGTCATGCTGTGTATTTGTCAGTAGTGGAGAAGATGCTTGCAAGACTGAAAGCAACAGAAAAGCAGAAGCAGTCATGTCTGTCAGTGGAAATGGTTTTTATTCCTTGGTATAGCTGTGCAACTGGAGAGAAAGGAGAGGGCTCATTCTTTGCCCAGCTAGAATGTAACAGACGGTCCAGCTGAGCCACCAGCATCCTTAGGTATGCTACACTGTTCTCGCAGGTTTCTCCTACGGGTTCTTTGCACCAAATCCTGAGCAAAGAGCCTTCCAGTCCAGAGGAAAGAGAAGAGAATCTCCTGACAAAATAACTAGAGTCTCCAGAAGGCCCAGTTCACTTTGACCCAGCAAAGATTTAATCCTGCCACGGGCTGGTTTAACATGTAGGCCAAGCAGGCTGTGCATGGGTGGTTCTGGGTCTCTGCTGAGCGGGTTATTCCTGCACTCCAGGCTGTGAAAGGGACTGTGCCAGCATGCTGCACGCGGCCGGGCAGGGACAGGCAGCTGGCTGCTGGGAGCACAATACCCTGGCTCTGCAAAGCTCGCAGGGGATAGTGTATTATTTAAGGAGCAGTCTCCCTAAGGGTCAGTAAAGGCATCCCTGTCTGGACAGCAGGATGCACGCAGGGCTGTTCAAAATGCTGCAGAAAGGAACAGGAGTGTTTTCCCCTTGCAGGGACGAGCTCACAAGCTGGAGCAGAGGGACTGGACAGACTGCAGTGCAAAGCTAAACTACTTCTCCAGCCAGACAAGATCAAGGCCCGAGATCAGTGGTTATGTGATGCACGCTTTGGTATTTCTTGCATTAAATCCTTCGCTTCGGGCTGTGTGGGGGAAAATGGAGCTACAGACCAGGAAAAAAAAAGTAAAAAAAAAAAAAAAAAAAAAAAAAAGGCTCAGCGCTGCCAGTTCTGTCAGAAACCCTTCACCTGCTCACCATGCTCAGGAACTCATGTGCCTTTTTCCTGTGGCTAAGGCAAGTACATCCATGCTGCCACCTGGAATTTATTCAGGCTCCCACAGGAACAAGGTGCTCCTGGTTGTGAGGGGTGAGCACTTGGGTGTGCAATGATTTCAGCAGTCTTCGCAGCTACCTCTGAAATGCTTTGGCATGTGCTGTCATGTGCACGATGCATTTCACACAGTAGATCTTTCCATAAGCTTGGAGTTTACAGACTTTCTGAATAAAAATGTGTATACAGAGAGTAAAACTTCCCTATATCATCTGACTTCCTACAGTCTGGCAGGTAGAGCAGTGATGCAGCTTAGAGAAGGATGAAGAAGACAACTAATCAAAGTTGGAAGTAAAGCTGCTTGATTTGCTTTGAAATCTTGGACTCCTCAAGTTATGTTAGGTGTGAGCCAGGTCCTGCATAAGATAAGCAGACGGCCTTTGTGCCTTCCCAGCTGGAGAGAGGGGGATTAAGGAAGCGAGCCTTTCCAAAAACAGGCTTACGACTTTTGCCAGAAGGGCTTCGCCACATCACAGGTTCACACATCTGTTGGCTAAGGTGAATCCCAGCTGGAGTTTGGGAGCAGAGCGGGCTCCTGTTGGCGTAAGGGACGGTGGAGATGAGAGAGCACATCTCAGCAGGAGGCGACCTGCAAGCACCCAACCCCCTGTCCACAAGCAGCGGGGAGCATCTGGGAGAGGGCACAGTTTATCCGGGAGAATTCAAAATGGGCATTATCAATACACCGCATGTCTTGTACTGCGGAAAATGGATCATCGGTCCCAGACGTAACCTGCTACAAAGAAACCTCAACCTGTGAGACCAAAAAAAACGTGGTGCCTGGTGATTTAAGATACTGCTGCATCCTCAGTTTACACCTTGGCTGCCACACTGTACAGGCTGCACTATGGGATTAGCTGTGTTCCCTGCAGTATTATGGGATGGACCTAGGCACATCCTTGTTTGACATCTGGAAGGAGCCCTCTGCCCTGCCGGGAGCACAGGTACCGCACCAGGCTGGTTGTTCTGTGGAGCTGAGCTGCCTCCCTACAAAAAGTGAGGCAAAGGCCTTTGGGGGCTGTTGGAAGACTTCTCAAAATTGGAATGAAAGGGGGAACATGTCCAAAAAAGGTGGAAATGGTGAATCCTTTCGGAGCAGGGCCCTGGTCTGCCCTGGCTCTCCAGCGAGGGTGCAGGGACCTCTTGTGGCAGCGGTGCTGGAGAGCTCCTCTTCGCCGCTTTGCTGGGAGGTTTCCTGCGGGCCGTAAGGGCTGTGGCTCCTACCTGAATGCTTGGCCTGGTCTGATGGCAAAGGATCCGTTTGTAAGCTGACCTGGGAGTCTCCATCTCCGAGACCAGCCCCGGTTCATTCATTGCTGCGGAGGAGGGCAGCAAAGCAGAGAAGGCAGAAAACAAGGCTCATAAGACGGCACAGCCCTATGGCATGCCCTGGTCATGTTAAACGATCTCTGGGCCAAACAGACCCAAAGGTAGTAAGGTTTTTAGTGTTGCCAAAATTGCTGCCTCTGCTAGTGCTGCGGTAGGTGTGATCAAAGCCGGAGAACCACAGGCTCAATTAGTCACAGCTTCAACTCCTTCCTGTGGAAGCGGCAGGTGAAAAAATCTCCTCTACCCAGAAATGTTTTAACTGTTCCTGTACCCGGCCCAAGCTTGGCAAGATGTTAATAACAAAAGAATAGCATTGCTGATGGAGGAGCAACAGGGCACCCTCACAGCTAGGAAAACCAGTGCTGGCCTCATCGGCTTATCAGAGACCAGGACTCCTCGTGGAACGGGACTGCGGGGGGGGGGGGGGGGTTGCTAGAGGGTTGGGGTGACTGTCACTCTGCCATCGCGGCTCCCTGGGGGACACCTTTGGACACCCACCTTGCTGCTCGTTGGGAGCCAGGGCTCCCAGACAGCCTCTCCCCATTGCCATCTGTCTGCACATCGGTTGTATCAGGCTAAAATGCCAGCCTGATCTGTGCCAGGTTTCCTGCTATGGATAGCTGTGAAACGACACAGTGCCTTTTCCTTCAGCTCCTTCAATATTCCCGGTAGCGTGAGCCCTTCTCTTGCTGCCTCTGCCTTCTGCAGCAGCAGCAACATGGTACCCAGGTCATGGAGCTCCTCTGGCACGTAGGAAAAGTGAACGTGCAGCTCCTGCCCTTAGTGCTTTGTACAACATAACCCCAACTTCACTATCCTCCTTACACCAAGGAAAGGGTCCGTAGAGCTTGCTGAGCTAAAATAATAATAATAATAATAATAAAATGCAGAAGTCTCTCCATTAAGCACCAGCTCTGCAATTTTATACTGCAATTAGTTGTTTAATGATTTTCCATATTGGTGCCTTGGGCAGCCCGGCGCATCTCTCGCGCCAGCCAGACACAGACAACACTCCCTCTCTTATGGACCTCTTATGCTAAGCAGAAATGGTTCTGCATTTGGCCTTCTCAGTATCAGATCACCCTATGTGATCCTTCACGTCCTACTACGTTAGATTATTTATAATCCTTGAAGCAGTCAGGTCCACCGATTACTTCAACCAGTGTCTCCCTGCCACTTACCACTGCAAAATTACATTGTCTTTTCCAGCTTTTAAGCAAATTTCTGAAGCATGAACAGATGCTTCACTATCCGTTGGGAATATATCACCCCCCCAATTAGGATCTGATTAAAGCACTTGCCTCCTCAGTAAATCTGAGCCTCTGCCTCTTCCCTCAGCATATCACTTGCTGGGGTTTTGGTGACAGTTACCCCTGCCAGGGCAGCGACTGCGATTTCCAGCTCCACATGCTTCTTTTACAGCAAAGAGTAACTGGAAGATTTCATCCGAAATTAATACCCCAGAGGAGACGCAGTCTTTGACATTAATCAGTTTGTACATGATGACTCACGCTGTCTGCAAAATAGACTTAGGGACTGTGCAGCATTCATGCTTCTGGTGGCGACATCAAAAAGCAACTAGAGAATCATCAGATTATGGAAAGCAGAAAGAAATGTGTAAGAGCAGTGTTAAAGGATGGAATAAAAGAAGCTGTGGGTACATGGTGCTGAATTCCCACGAGTCCTTGACAGCAGAGCTGGATTATTCCAGACACTGGAGAGTTTCCTCTTGAGCCCACATGTAGGACAGGGGGACAGGGGACACTAGTGCTGCAGGCACAGAACCAAACTGCTTTTCTTGGCAAGGTGCTAGGGATAAAAAGGAGGTGCAAGCTAGTAAGGGCCTTCTTGCTTGCTCAAATTGCAATCGGATTCACCAGTGAGCAAATGAGGGGTCCTCTAGGTCTGTCCCCAGGGTCTGGCACAGCTCCCCAGCACGGCACAGCCCTGATGGTGTGAGCCACACCAGCATCACATGCTATAGGGTGAAGGGCTGCTGCTGCGCCACACAGGAAGGGTTTTCAGGTTGTTGCCGCTGACATGGAGGAGGGACATCAGTGGGACTAGGAACACGTCTCCTGCTCCAGGCAGGAGCGTGCAGGGCGCAGCTCCGCAGCAGCACTTGCAGCTGGTTTTTAGCATAGTCCTTGAGTCTGATGTGCAGATGCCAAGGGAAGAATGACATTTCTCCCTCTTCCTGAGTCATGCACTGACATGAAGGACTGCCCCTGTGTGTGTGTGTGTGTGTGTGAAATGCCAGCACTGGCAGTGGGGGTAGCTCCCGCAGCCCACTCAGCTCTTCCTGCTGGTACAGCTTTGCATGGCGATGATGTGCCAGGAGGGAAAGCAAATCCCGGGATGTCACATAGTCACGTGCATTTTAGTGTTTATGTGACTGAGCGGGTAAGGAAGTGAAACTAAAGTGCTTAGAGGGGTAATTAATGGAAAAACACTCACTTTGTAATTAGCTACCTTCGTTAGAGCGAAGGGAAGGGAAAGCAGCATCTGGCGGGGATGAAGGAAGGGGCGACGGAGGCGTGCTGATGCGCCGCAGCATCGCGCGCGGGTTTCGGCGACTCGCGACGCCCAACGAAAAGTGTCGCCTGGCTGCGGGGCTCCCCGGAGCCGCCGGCCCGGCCGGCCCTCGGCGCCCGGGCAGGGCTGCCGGAGCCCCCGCGGCCCTCGGGCACCGCTCGGGTGCCGGGAGCGCTCGGGGCGGAGTCGGTGCCCGGGGCGGTGCCGGTGCCCGGGGCGGTGCCGGTGCCCATGGGAGCGCGGCGAGGCGGCGGCGCGCTGCCCCCCGGCGGCGCCCATGGCTCTCGGCCCGGGGCTGCTGCTGGTCGCCGGCTCCTTCGCCGCCTTCCGCCTGCTGAACCGGGCGCTGGAGCGGCTGGTGCCGCCGCCGCCCTCGGCGCGCCGCAACCGCTGGAAGTGGCGCAACATCTGGACGTCGCTGGCGCACAGCCTGCTCAGCGGCGGCGGCGCGCTGGCCGGGTGAGCGGGGCACCGGGGGGCACCGGGGGGCACTGGGGCACCGGGGGGCACCGGGGGGCACTGGGGCACCGGGGGCACCGGGGGACACCGGGGGCACCAGGAGGCACCGGGGGCACCGGGGGGCACCAGGAAGGAAGGTAGGCACCGAGAGGAACTGGGCACCGCCGAGGAGCTCTGGGGGCACTGGCAGGGACCGGGGGCACTGGGGAGGACCTGGAGACTGGAGGGGGGAATCAAAGGACCTCCGGGCACCGCCGAGGGGCAGGAGGGCACTGACGGAGGATGAGCGGACACGGAGGCACCGAGGGGTTCAGGGAGGTGCCAGGTTGGGGGGAGATCAGGGCCACCAAAGGTAGCAGGGGACAAGGAGGCACTGGGAGAATCAGGGGCATCAGGGGGTACGGGAGGCATCGAGGGAACTGGGGGGAGGGGGATACTAGGGGGTCTGGGGCACTGCCCGGTGCTCACGATGCCTCTCCCGCAGGTTCTGCCTCTACCCTGGGCTGCCCGAGGACCCGGTTGGCACACATCCCCCTGGGGCGCACAGCTTGGTCGCCGTGTCCGTAGGTGAGGGGGAGCGGGCTGGCCCCCTGCTCGGCACCCCGGGGGCTTCCCTAGGGACTGTCGGTGCCCGGTACCAGCCCCCCATGCCACGTCCCCAGTGGCGACGTCTCGGGCGCCCCAGACAATCGCCCTATTCTTGGCAAGGACAGTGGCTCCCTTCTGTCCCACGGTGCCCGTGGCCAGGAGGTACCGGGCACCAGGCTGCTCAATACAGTCCTCCTGGGGCGGCCAGAGCTTGGGGGTGTCCCAACGGTGCCTGTGATACGGGATCCATGCAGGTCCTGCCAGCGCCTCCCCCAAAGCAGGTATTTTGGACATCCTGCATATCTCTGCACTCACTCCAACCTGCTGATGTGGAGGCTGGGAGATCCAAGTCCTTTGGCTGGGTGAAGCTCGTTCCCCCTCCTTGGCACCTTGCAGAGCTGTTGCCAGCCCCGTGGGTAGTGCTAACAGGCTTCCTAGTGTCGCTGCGGCTCAGCAGGGAGGGTTGAGTGTCTAAAATGCCTTCATGGGTATGCTGTTAGCAGCAAATTCTGCAGCTACGAAGGGCTCTGCACTCAGAAGAGCTCAACAACGATCAGTCCCAGGACAAGACGCTCCCAAGGGTGAGGGTCCAAGTGCTGGGTGCCCTCATGTCTCACCCTCCTCTAGGAAGAGCACCAAGGGATCGACTAGTTCCTCTCTCCAGCAGTGCATCCCACAGTGCAATTGCAGAAGGAATGCAAAATGCACGGCAATTTCCTCCTCCCAGTGTGCAACCCCCACACACACCTGCACAGCAGAGCTATAGCCATTGCTGCCCCGGAAGGTCCTGCCTGACCCCACCGGCTGCAGAGGATGCTGCTCCTGGGCTGAGTCTCCAGCCCATCCTGGCTCCCCTGCTTACGGCATCTCTATTCCAGGTTATTTCCTTGAAGACTTTGTGGACATGTTGTGCAATCAGAAACTTCAGCAGTCCTGGGAGCTGCTTTTCCATCACTCCGTGGTGAGTCCAGTGGATGCTCTTGGGGCTGAGGGAGAGTGGGTCTGAGGACTGCCCCTCTCATCACAGGGGTAGTCAGTGAGGTGGGGACACTTGCTCTTGTTCTGCCAGATTGGAGCTGGCAGGACCTGAGAAGGGCTCCTGCTTCTGCTGGACCAAGTGTTTTCTGCCTGTTGCAAGATCTTTGTCCGATGTTTCCTGCTTTGGAGCGGAGCCATGCAGCCCAGCTCAGCAGGGTACAGAGGCCTCTTGATCTGGTGTGACCTGCTCTACAGAAGAGCACGCAAAGCTGGGGTTGAATAGTGTCCTGCCAGCTTCCATCTGTGCTGGATGTGTTTCTCTCCACTTGCCCTCGCTCCCCAAGAGATTGCAGTTGCTGCAGGGCAGCAGCAAGCGGGGGAGCCTGCTGGGCCAGCAGTAGCTGGGAATGTGTTAGCAAGGCAGGACAGCAGGCAGAGCTGGAGACCTGCTGGCAGGACCTACTCGGGGAGCCAGGGGTGAGACAGGGCATGCAACACCTGGGTCCTCTGTTACTGCAGAGTCCAGCTCTGCTGCCTGCTGCTGGCGAGTCAAAAGGTCATTTCCACAACAGATCTAATTCAGGCCAAGACAATGACTTAGCTAGCAGGGAGCGGATAATCTCATTAAAGGGTCTGTGCAGAGAGCAGCGTTGCTGGTATAAACCAAAGAAAGGTCCAAGTATGCAGCAAAGCAGCCACAGGGCTCTCCAGTGCACCAAAGCTGCTTAATTCCCTCCATGTGTCTGTCCTGGGAAGAGTCCAGGAGCTAGCAGCAGCTGTAGCCCTAGGCTAAACGTCTCTGAGCCAGCCGTGGCCGTGGTCTTGACCTATACATCTCCCCTCTTGTAGCATCGTCCTGCTGTTTTTCTACATTCACCGTGGGAGGAAAAACCTGCTGGACCACAAATAACAGCATTCCCTAGCCCAGAAGAGCAGGGTCAGGTCTGGCTGTTCCCATCTCCTTTTCCAGCCGAGAGTTTGTAGGAGTGTCTCCATCTCCTCCTTCTGTCAGCCCCCTCCTCCCATCAGGAAAAAAAAAAAACAACAAAAAAAAAACACTCAGGCCTCATGCAAAGGTGGGGAGACTTGATCTCATGCCCGAATCAGCAGCACCAGCTGGAGGCTGAGATGCTGCAGAGATGTAAGCGGGGGGGATGACCAAAGGTTTGGCACTGGCGTGACAACGGTTTGCAGCTCTGCTCCACGTTGCCCCCAAGCACAAAGGGCTCCAGCTTGCAGCGACTGAGAGGTGCTGTTCCTGCAACCATCCACACCATTCTGAGGAGACATCAGCTCCCTGGCTCAGCCTCTCCTCTTTTCTCTTTCTCAGGTGATCATCTGCTTTGGTATTGCAGTGGTGCTCCATCAGTATGTCGGGTTTGCCCTTGTGGCTTTGCTGGTGGAGATTAACTCCATCTTCCTCCACCTGCGGCAGATTCTGCTCATGGCCAACCTAGTGCACACCACCTGCTACCGCCTCAACAGCATCATCAACCTGGGCACCTATGTGGTGTTTCGTATTGCCACGCTGGCTTGGATGACGCGGTGGCTCTTTCTCAATCGGGAGAATGTGCCCCTGGCAACGTACACTGTGGGCACAGTGGGCATGGCAATCATGACGCCTATGAACATCATCCTTTTCTACCGCCTGCTGCGTAGTGACTTCCTGAAGTCCAGCCAAGAAGTGCAGTGGGACAAGGAGAAATAGCCCCTTTCTCTGCAGGGTCCTGGGGATAAGCAGCCCCGAGGGCTGTGGAGAAGGACAGTGAAGAAGAGAGGCGGAGAATGAGCATGGGTATTTCAGTATCTCACTTGGAGGATCCACACTAACCAGAGCACCTGGGCTGCTCCAGTGGCTGCAGTTCCGGGCCCCGCACTGCAGAGAAGCTGCTCCTGGAACCACAGGTGTTGTGGCCCTGCTCCCCTGCACCTTTGGATGACGTGGTCGGATGCCTGGGAGCTTCTCAAGGAAGCCCCGACAGGTCTCGCAGCTCTGTAAGGCCACCACTGAGATGAAAAGGGAGCATGGAGAAAGGCGTTGTTTCCCTGCTGCTGTTCCGGACAGCCGAAAGCTGCCATGTGTATCTGACCCCTTTGGTGCTGCACCCCATGGCATGCCACTGGCTGGGCACCAGCACCGCCAAGGACCAGCATCATGGGGACTTTGCTGCCAGCCCTGTGCTGACCCTGGCAGGTCCCACCGGGCAGGAGAGGCTCCAAGGCTTCATCCCTGAGGCCAGGTCCAGCAAAAACCAAATCCTGCATGCGTGAGTCCTCCCTGAGGAGATGGTCCCAGGTGGGTGATGGAGGGAGAGGCTGAGGCCAGCCGGCAGCGGGTCCGGCCCTGGCGGCAGAGTGCTGGGCAGCAGGTGCCATGTCCCTGCACTTGGGGACAGGCTACCGACACCTCCTGGCGCCTGGACATGTTTCTAGTGTTGCTTTGTTCCCAGGTGCAACAAGCGTGGGAGACAGCGAATTGCTGGCCAGGATGGGGCTACGTGGTGGTCACTTCCCGTGGAGGAAGGGTTGTCAGATGGGCCGGATTTGGGTATCTTTTAGGAATGAAGAGTCCTGCTCCAGAGCGCCCATAACGCTTCTGCGTGGCAGCAAGCGCTCATACTAACACGAGCTTTTAATAAAGTTGCAAATGAAACAGCTTGAGGGAAAGGGGCTCAGAGGGGAAAAGGAACTGTGCATCTCAGGCTGCCCCAGCGGGGCCAGAGCTCACAACAGGCTCGTGTCTCCCTCCTCCAGAGTCAAAATACACCGTACACTGCCACAGTCTACCTCTGTTACGGGTTTTTCCCCTCTCCTTTCTACGGAAGAAGATGAAGGTCTGGGCTGGGAGCATAAGGGGCAGCCACAGCTCTCCCCACGTCGCCTTTTTCCTCCCGATTCCCACGCGTTTTTCCTCCTGATTCCCATGCGCTGTGCTCTTCGCGGGGGCCCAGCACAGGGTGCCGCTCAGGGTTACGCGTGCCCATTTTGAGACATCTGCTGGGGCTCTCTGTCATGCTCTCTGTGTGACAAATTAATGTGCGATTCCTCTGTTGGTTTGAAACGGCACTGGGGACAGTGCACTGCTCGGGGTGGGCGGCTTTTGAGAAGGAAATAAGGGCTCAGGCACGTTTCTGTCCGGACGGAGAAAGACGAGCAACGCGTGTGGGTAGTGGGAGGCTGGAGACAACTCATGGCCAAAGCTGCTTAGGTTTCTATTTGTGGATAGTGCAAGGAAGCTTGCAGGTGCAGGCTTTGGGTTTGTCACCCCAGGGCCCGCGGCGGTTATCGAGCGTCTGTGCGTCTTGCGCAGCTCCCAGCCGGGCTGGAGTGGGCAGCCAGTGCTCTCTTTTGGATTTGGCCCATTTCTGCACAGGTTTTGAGGAGCTGCCCCTTCCGCAGCACGGCTGCTCCGCCTCCGCACCCGTGCGGCAAGGCTTGCTCTGTCCTCCTGCTTCTGCCCACGCCAGGCACATTTCTCAAGGCCCAGATTGTGCTGCCACATTCCTGCCATCACGTGGCTGTCGTGTACCCCAGGCACACGAGGATGGCAGGGCTGTGTTGTAGAGGGCACCCCCCTCACCAAGGCCCCTACATGACTGAGCACTCGCTGTTTTTCTAAATATCTCAGCTGCAGAGCAGGCATGTACGGGGGATATCACAGCAAGGGGTTGAAGACAGGGTTTTGGGGGACTCTCTAAGCTGATGTGATTTTCCTACAGCGCTAATGGGGTCTTTGCAGCTCGCCACGGCCAGACACTTGGGTGCCGGACGCTCGTTTGTCTTGATGAAAATTGCTGCGGCCTTGATTTTGGGAAAGGAGCCTGACCCTCCATACAGGGCTGGGTTAACGGGGTGCGGATGCCCCATCCCCTTGCCCGAAACAGCAGTGCGTCCCTGCCATGCCCAAGCCCTGACGCGAGCGGCCGCCCGTTTGGTGGCTGCGGTGCGTTAACCCCGCTCGTCTTTCTGCGACGTGTTGTACCTCGCGTGTTCACAACGTACCAAGCCAGCTCAGAGGGCCCTGTGACGGCCCGGGGGGGGCAAGGCAGCGGGGCCCGAAGACAGCGGCTGATCGCCAACGCACTGACAGCACCAGTGCCAGGCGCTGGTGGGAAGGAAGCCCCATGCTCTGGCCATGGGCTGGGGTGGCCTTGGGCCGGGGGGGGAGGCATCTGAGCACTGTGGGGCTACATGGGCTGGCCAGCACTGCCACTGTCCCTATGGGGCCTGTGCGCTTTAGGGACCTAGAGCCAGCCCCAGAGGGGGGGCTCACCCCACAGCACCCCAGAAATACCCTGTGGAAGCCCCCCCTTGGCCCACAAGGCCCCATGCAGGGATAGACAACCCCCTGGAGGGTCCGCCCCACCCCACAAGGCCCTATGGCGGAAGCCCTTGCTCTCCAGCACCCTGTGGAGGCCCCCCTTGCCCCACAGCACCCCATGTGGGGGGGGTCTTGCTCCCCAGCACCCTATGGAAGGTCCCTCTTGCCATGGGGGTGTCCTCCTCAATCCTCACAACGGGAAGGCATCACCCCACAGCACATGACAGAGATTGCCCGAGACCCCATTGGGGGTCCATCCCCCCCAA
Organism: Rhea pennata; assembly: GCF_028389875.1. NCBI lineage: Eukaryota > Metazoa > Chordata > Aves > Rheiformes > Rheidae > Rhea > Rhea pennata. The sequence goes on from NC_084682.1 coordinate 6,160,405, forward strand.
AGCGCCCCATGGGAGGTCCCCATCACCCCAGGAGACTCCGTGGGGGGGCTCCCTCTCCCCCCCCCCACCCCATGAGGGGTCCCTCTCAGTCCCCAGAAGGCCTCATGGCAGGAGGGGCCTCACCCCCCTGCACCCCACGGAGGGCCCCCTTCGCCCCACTGAGCCCCAACGGGCCTCTCGCCCCCCCGAAGCACCCCATAACCCCTCCAGGGAAGGCCGGTGACGTAAGTGAAATGGGTCAGGCGTTGTCCAATCAAAGCCGTCACCGCGCTGTCGCCCTCTCCCTTCTTCACCAATCGCAACGCCGGGAGGGCGGGACCGGAGGGGGAAGCTCCCTCTATCGGAAGTGTACGCCAAGCACCGCTTCCCTTCGTCGTTCCTCTCTTGTCCCGCCCCCTGCCGCGCCTCCGCGTTCTGACGGGCTGTGGCAGCTGCCCGTGAGGAGACGCGGAAGCTGATTGGACGCGCCGGCTGACCGCGCCCCGCCCACATCCGGGGCTCCGAGGCGCGGTGGCGACGGGCCTGGGCCGCCATTGTGGTGGGGAGGCGCGGGGCGTCGCGGGAGCCGGTGAGGGCGGGCGGGGACGTCGGGGCGGGTGTGGGGAGGGGAGAGGAGAGCGGACAGCGGTCGTGGCGGCGGCGGCGGGGCGGCAGGGTTAACGGCTGCCCTGTCCCCGTCCTGAGGCCGGTTCCGTTCCCGCAGGTGCGTCGCCATGGCCGCCGTGTTCCCGTACCGCGGCGGCTGCGCCCCGGTGCCCAGCCCGCTGGCGCCGCTGCCCGACTACATGTCTGAGGAGAAGCTGCAGGAGAAAGGTGAGTGGGGCCGGTCCCCCCCGCCCCGGCCACCCCTGCGGCCGCGCAGGCCGGGCCGCGCCTGAGCCCGCTGTGCCTCTGCCCCGCAGCCCGCAAGTGGCAGCAGCTGCAGGCCAAGCGCTATGCGGAGAAGAGGAAGTTCGGCTTCGTGGACGCGCAGAAGGAGGACATGCCCCCCGAGCACGTCCGCAAGATCATCCGCGACCACGGCGACATGACCAACAGGAAGTTTCGCCACGACAAGCGCGTCTACCTGGGGTAACGCAGCCCCCTGCCCTGTCGCGGGTGGCACAGGGGAGCTGGGCCGCTCCTCCTCTGCGGCCTTGTCGGAGCTCCTGTTTGCTTGTGGAAGAGAGAGGCCTTTCTCTGAAGGGCTTTCAGTGTAAATTGCTTATAGAAAACAGCATAGTAGTCTGAGAAGGATGTGATAATCAGTTGTGCTGGGTTAGCAGTGCAGAAGAGTATAAGCAAGGGAAGCAGTTGCTTTAATTTTTTGAGAAAAACACTACCTTAAATAGATATGCCTTAAAAGCATTTTGAGGAAATGTATAAGATAATCAACATATTTTTTTTGGACAATTAACATACACTGTCTGTGTTTCTTTGCTGTTTTGTGCAAATTTTGATCCTTTGTGCTAACTTGCAGATACCTGTAGAAAATTATTTGAAATTAATTTTTCTGGATGGTAGTGTTCTTTGCATGTAACAACCTCTCCAAAGCCAAATCAGCAGAAAATCTTTCAGTGGTGAGATAAGAACAGACTAATGAGGAAGTTTTGTGGATTTATCAGTGGAGACCTCTGTTAACAGATCAGTTTTCATGAGTGAAATTATCTGTATTCAGTTAGGTGTACAGCAGGTTGATGGCTCATTTCTTGAGATCCCTTCCAACCCTGTTTTTCTCTGATTTCTGTTTGCAGTGCTCTCAAGTACATGCCTCATGCAGTTCTGAAGCTCTTGGAGAACATGCCCATGCCTTGGGAACAAATCAGAGATGTTCCAGTTTTGTACCATATCACAGGCGCCATCTCTTTTGTGAATGAGATTCCTTGGGTCATAGAGCCAGTGTACATTGCACAGTGGGGGTAAGCACCTTCTTCTTTGACCTCCGTGGGGAAATTTTAAGAAGCATAAACACTCATTTGTTTACACTGATGTAGTACAGTGCGTAATGGTCTTGGTTTCTACCAGGTCAATGTGGATTATGATGAGGCGAGAGAAGAGGGATAGGCGTCACTTCAAGAGGATGCGATTCCCTCCATTTGATGATGAAGAACCCCCTCTGGATTATGCTGATAACATTCTGGATGTAGAGCCCCTGGAAGCAATCCAGCTTGAGCTGGATCCAGAGGAAGATGCTCCTGTGTTAGACTGGTTCTATGACCACCAGCCTCTGAAGGACAACAGAAAGTATGTAACTCTTTCTGGTAACACAGTTCACTGCAAAAAAAAAAAAAAAAAAAAAAAAAAAAAAAAAAAAAAAAAAAAAACCCAAAACAAACAACTCTCCCTCTCAAAACATTACATACTACACAAACTGCCTGCATATAGCAGTACGCTTATATAAGCTTTGGTCTTACTGTGCTGGGCTATGTATGGTGTTAGTGGGGAGAGGAAGCCTTTGCCCAGGGATGGGAGGGAAACTAGCCCTTTGAAACTAGCCCTCTATCTTCAGCGTCCATGGGGAGCAAGCAAGGCTGCTCTGTTCAGGAAGACTGCTACACAGGTAACCGCCTAAAACTCAGATTTTTTTTTTCATGACATAAATATGAAAACCTCAATTTTCAAACTGGAATTTAAATTAATATTTGTTAGGAATGCACCGATGCATCAAAGGCTGTTGAATATGACTTCAGATGTTAGTGTGTCAGTCTGGATTTGGAGGAGAGGAACTGGAGCAGTCTAAATCCTGGGTAGTTGTGGTCCACAGTGGTCTTAAGCAATCCTTCCACTTTCTCTTTTGCCTGGAGGGGCCCATGCGTTAGCTGTCTTTAACTGTTTTTTGTAAATGACAGACAATGAAAGATGTTGGGATGGTTTTGGTTTTTTGAGAAAGTCCCATTTGTTTTCTGGCTCTGTAGTGAGTGTCCCGTGCTTTGTTCCTTCACAGATACGTAAATGGTTCTACGTACCAGCGTTGGCAGTTTACTCTCCCTATGATGTCCACGTTATACCGGCTGGCCAATCAGCTGCTCACTGATCTTGTGGATGACAACTATTTCTATTTGTTTGACCTGAAAGCATTCTTCACCTCCAAGGCACTGAACATGGCTATTCCTGGAGGTCCCAAGTTTGAGCCTCTTGTTAGAGACATCAATCTTCAGTAAGTGTTGAGTTTAGGAGGAAAAATAATTGGTTATCTGGGTAAGGATTGGGAGGGTTTGTGTGTTACCATGTGACTTGCCCTGGATGAGCTTCCTGGGTGTTCTCTCTGTGTAGCATAAAGTCTGTGATGAGCTTGCTGCTTAAAAGATTGAATGATTGTTAGTGTCAAGAGGAGTCTCAGGGAAAAGGACTGGTATCACATCTTTGGTCAAAGATATTTGCCTTTCTGTCCTGCTTGAATGCTTGTATGACAGCTTCTTTTTGTCTCATTTGAGGGATGAAGACTGGAATGAATTTAATGACATCAACAAAATTATCATCAGGCAACCGATCAGGACAGAGTACAAAATTGCTTTCCCATACCTGTACAATAACCTGCCACATCATGTCCATCTGACCTGGTAAGTGCAGCAGCCTCAAGAGCAGGGAGAGAAGGGCAAAACTGTCAGGATGCTCTAATACTTGTTGTTTATTGTAGGTACCATACTCCAAATGTTGTTTTCATTAAAACAGAAGATCCTGATCTCCCAGCTTTTTACTTTGATCCGCTGATCAATCCGATTTCACACAGGCATTCTGTCAAGGTGAGTACCATCCAAGAGAGCCAGTGTGCGTAAGAAATTTACCTGTAGGTGCTGTGGGGAGAACTCCTTTTGGCCTTGATAAACCCTATGTGTTGAAGGGATAGGGCCTTAGTGGCTTGTGATAACATTGCTTCTGACAGTGGTGCACACACATGGATATTTTGGGAGAAAGCATAAGCTCCTTCACAAAAGGCCCGTGCAATCCTCCCTGTTAGTCCTTTTTGTTTTCTGGAGTTGCACAAAGTTACGACCTTTTGTCTTTGTACAGTAAGCCCAATGCCTATTAACAGTATTATTTTAGAATTGTCAGTCAGGTTATGTATGTTTTTGTGTTGTCTTGCAGCATTACTGGAGCTGGCATCACCCTGAGCTACCTCCTCAATACCTAGATCAGTAGCCAGACACAGTTCTCAGGGCCCATTGGTGCCTTGTAGAATTTTTATTTCCCTCTACAATAATCAGGACTGCTAGTGTTTCTCCATGTCAGCACAGAGAGCTCAGGCTTAATTAACTTAATTAACTCAAAAAACTGAGCTGAAGCAATCAGGGAACAGACACTATTTGACATGTTTGCATTTCAGAGTCAGGAACCGTTGCCTGATGATGATGAAGAGTTTGAGTTACCAGAGTTCGTGGAACCTTTCCTGAAGGATACTCCGCTCTACACAGACAATACAGCCAATGGCATTGCCCTGCTCTGGGCTCCACGGCCATTCAACTTGAGGTCTGGCAGGACTCGGAGAGCTCTTGACATCCCCCTGGTCAAAAACTGGTGAGCTCTTCTCTGGAGGTGGGGGTGATCTAGTGATTGTAACAAAATAATGTTGTTAACAACGAAAATAGAATAAAGAGATCCTGTAGTGGGTGAGTGACTGGTTTCTGGACAAGTTAGGAGGTTTTCTGAAGTCTTGTCCTTCTTTAAGGAATGCAAATTACCTGAAAATCTGAAATATGGCTTATTTCCAGGTATCGTGAGCATTGTCCAGCAGGCCAGCCAGTGAAAGTGCGAGTCTCCTATCAGAAGTTACTGAAATACTATGTTCTGAATGCACTCAAGCACAGACCCCCCAAGGCCCAGAAGAAGAGGTAAGTGAGGGCCTGCTTGGTAGTGAGCTTCTGGTTTGTGTAGGGGATAGAGCTGATTATATTCTCTTCTGTCTTCAGATACCTGTTCCGCTCTTTCAAGGCTACGAAGTTTTTCCAGTCAACAAAGCTCGACTGGGTGGAAGTAGGCCTGCAGGTGTGTCGCCAGGGCTACAATATGCTGAACTTGCTGATCCACAGAAAGAACCTGAACTACCTTCACTTGGATTACAATTTTAACCTGAAGCCAGTGAAGACCCTCACCACCAAGGTATTGGCCCATGTGATATTCCACTTGAGTAATGTTTACTCGAAGATTTGAATGTTTGTGTAGTAGTACTCGCTGTACTGCCTCAATTCTTGCTTGTCCTCTAGACAGAGTTTCTGGCTTGGGAATTCCTGAAGCCAAATTCCTGTTCTGTAACATGTGTGTATGGCTTCTTTCTTATGGATTGATAAAATGGTGTAAAATGACTTCTGAGAACTATTCTTATAGAATACTGCCAGATGTCTGTTTTATGCACTGACTAACTGGGAGCCGTTTGGCTCTTATATAACATAGTTACATAAATCCTGGATCTTCATCTCTACTTTTCCAGGAAAGAAAAAAATCCCGATTTGGTAATGCTTTCCATCTGTGCAGAGAGGTTTTGCGGCTGACTAAGTTGGTGGTGGACAGCCATGTCCAATACAGACTTGGGAACGTGGATGCATTTCAGGTAGACCATTTTTTTTCCTGTGTTTTCTTTGTTACCATTTTCTTTTAAAGGTGGGGAGGGGGAGTGAAGAGAAGGACTAGAGTATCTGGACAGATAAGGGATGCACAGAAGTGACTGACTGTCGTGATGTCCTGGAGAACGAGGGCAATAATGAAAGCATACGATCTTTGGGGAAGTTCTGCTATTTATACTCGTTCATAAAATTTGGCATTTACATGAGAAGGGGCTGAAAATATTGAGTAGTTCAGATGTACCGTAGTCATTACTTGTGCTTTACAGACTTAGCTTCCTGAATTGATTGTTCTGTGAATGACTGGTAGGAGCTTTGCATGGCGTAATATGCTCTGTTCCTGGATGTAAAATAAGCCTGGTTTCTTGAGGCTGTATATGTAGCGTTTAGTGTCATCTCTGACCGTGCTCCCTGTGTTTCAGTTGGCAGATGGCTTGCAGTACATCTTTGCCCATGTAGGTCAGCTGACAGGAATGTACAGATACAAGTACAAATTGATGAGGCAGATTCGTATGTGCAAGGACCTGAAACATCTCATCTATTACAGGTTTAACACAGTAAGTTTCACTTCTCCTTGTAAACTGAGCGTTGAGAGAGGGATTCTGGAGTGTCACTAAGTAATTTACTGTTACTGTGCCCCTTTTCTTTAAGGGGCCTGTGGGCAAAGGTCCTGGCTGTGGCTTCTGGGCTCCAGGCTGGAGAGTGTGGCTGTTCTTCATGAGGGGCATCACGCCGCTTCTGGAACGCTGGCTGGGGAATCTGCTGGCCAGGCAGTTTGAAGGTCAGTGCACTGTGTAAATCTTGGATGCGGGAGGAGAGCATGGTAAAGATTAATGCTGTTTACTTCTCAGCTTGAACTCCGATTCTCTTTTTCAAGAGATGGTCTATGCCTGCGCTCAAGAGATGTTGACTGGTTTACGGCTTTTACAAGACCAGTGCCGCCACAATAGATTGCAGATGGAAGTGGGGTTCCCTGATCCATAGCACTCCGAGGTCCACAGCTTTCTAATAATCGATTCCAAACTCAGCAGTGCTCTTGTGACAGTTCAATTTCTTCAGACATCCTGCACCTCTGCAGGAGACTCCCATATTAGGAAGAGGAGCACTGCCCCAGTACTGTTTGGATTGCTGAAGTACTTGTTTTTTTCCAGGCCGTCACTCAAAGGGTGTAGCAAAGACCGTTACGAAGCAGCGTGTGGAGTCTCACTTTGACCTGGAGCTGAGAGCAGCCGTTATGCATGACATTCTGGATATGATGCCAGAAGGGATCAAACAGAACAAAGCCAGAACCATCCTGCAGCATTTGAGTGAGGCTTGGCGGTGCTGGAAGGCCAATATCCCCTGGAAAGTAAGTCCTTTGCTTGGCCTTTGTTTTCAGTTCAATTACAACATCTCACAGGAAGAACTGCTCTAATGAAGGCTCCTGTTCCTGCTTCCCTAATGTTACTGTCCCTCCCCAGGTGCCTGGGCTGCCAACTCCTATTGAGAACATGATCTTAAGGTATGTGAAGGCAAAGGCCGACTGGTGGACGAATACAGCTCACTACAACAGGGAGCGGATCCGTCGGGGTGCCACAGTGGACAAGACCGTCTGCAAGAAGAATCTGGGCCGGCTGACCAGACTCTACTTGAAAGCTGAGCAGGAACGGCAGCATAATTACTTGAAGGTACTTCTGTCCTGTTGAAGTTGCACAAATTGGTGCTGTTTACCTAGGGAGATTTTAACGTACTAACAGTGCTGTTGTGGTTGTGCAGGATGGGCCTTACATCACTGCAGAAGAAGCTGTTGCTGTGTATACAACCACAGTTCATTGGCTGGAAAGTAGGAGATTCTCACCGATTCCCTTCCCCCCGCTCTCCTACAAGCATGACACCAAATTGCTCATATTAGCCTTGGAAAGGCTGAAGGAAGCTTACAGGTAAGTAGTGGAAAGTGATCATGTTCTGCTGTGGGGGCAGACATCTGCATTCAGAAAGGCTTCTGAAGCTATTTTGTTAGCAGTTATTCCTGGAATTGGGTATGTCCTAAAACTTAACCGAATAGATTGCTAAAGGCTTGTGGCTGTGACACTGCCAAGGTTGCCTGGGAGGTTCTTCATGGACTCTGCCACCTGGAGTGGAGGCACAATATTAGGCTTCTAAGGATCATTGGGCAGCTTGGGGGTGTAGGTTGCAAAGAGTTACAGATCTTGTCTTGATCTGCTTGGTTGGAGAGTATCCTTTAATGCAGAGGCCATTCATTTGTTCGTTCCGGGGTGTGTGAGCTGTTCTTTTTCGTTTTCAGTGTGAAATCTCGCCTGAATCAATCACAGAGAGAGGAGTTGGGCTTGATTGAGCAGGCTTACGATAATCCTCATGAAGCTCTGTCTAGGATCAAACGACATCTTTTAACTCAGAGAGCCTTCAAGGAGGTAAGTGTCCTGGTGAAAGCTAGGGAATACTAAAACTTGCTCTGTATTCAGGAACTAAATGATAGATAAGGTAAGGTCCCTTTGATAGCCTTAGTGTCAAGTACAAACCTGAACTTTACCTCCTCTTCATTAGGTGGGTATTGAGTTCATGGATCTCTACAGCCACTTAGTTCCTGTTTATGATGTTGAGCCCTTGGAGAAAATCACAGATGCTTATCTGGATCAGTATTTGTGGTATGAGGCTGATAAGCGAAGACTCTTCCCTCCTTGGATCAAACCTGCTGACACTGAGCCTCCTCCACTGTTAGTGTATAAGTGGTGCCAAGGTTAGTGGGAGTCTTGTTTTCTGTGCAGAAAGGGAGGCATTTATTTGTTTATTTTAATCAGGAACTTTCTTCTAGAGTTCTTTTGGGAGTTTTCACATCTGCAGCTTGCAGTCAGTAATATGGCCATCACACTTAGAGGCTGTATTTGGTAGGTTAACATACACATACATACATACGTGTGTGTGTGTGTACTGGAGAAGATCTTCCATAGTATTTGTGGTTGATTGCATATTTTTGTTCCCATTTCTGGATAGACTGGGAGGACCAGAGGCCAAAAAAGCAGAAAGTCAAAGCAAATATGTTGACTTCCCATGCCCAGAAAGATGTTGCTAACACTCTGAGACTTGCATCATTTCAGGTAACATGACAGGCTTGCTTGTCTCTTCAGGTATTAATAACCTGCAAGATGTTTGGGAAACAAGTGAAGGTGAATGCAATGTGATGCTGGAATCTCGATTTGAGAAGATGTATGAAAAGATTGATCTGACACTGCTCAACAGGCTCTTGCGTCTCATTGTTGACCATAACATTGCTGACTACATGACAGCAAAGAACAATGTGGTGATCAACTACAAGGTGATGTTTTCTGTCGGGAAAAGGGATGTGGTAATGTGTAAAATAGAGAGATTTGGGATCCATGGGATAGGAGGGGACCTAAGACTTGCCACAGAAAAAAGCGATTAGGGAATAAGAAAAATCTCTTGGGTCCTGCTGAAGAGCAAGTGCTCAGATAAAAGGTATTCAGTAGGACTTTGGCATTTGGGTTCTCACATTTCCCCTTTGCTTCCTCAGGACATGAATCACACCAATTCCTATGGGATTATTCGTGGGCTGCAGTTTGCTTCTTTCATTGTCCAGTATTATGGGCTGGTGATGGACCTGCTGGTGCTGGGTCTGCACCGTGCCAGTGAAATGGCAGGGCCTCCCCAGATGCCAAATGACTTCCTTAGCTTCCAAGATATTGCTACTGAGGTGGCCCATCCTATTCGCCTCTTCTGCAGATATATCGACCGTATTCACATCTTCTTCAGGTGAGAGCCCTCTGGCATCTTCTCTTACTCTGATGTCTTGCAGCAAATGCTGTGAAAACGGTACCTATTTCAGGGGTATGAATATGCTTGTACTCTGCTTTTATTTCCCTCCCCTCCTAAGAAAGACCAGGAATATCTGAAGTGACAGTCTTTCCAGAGCAACTGAGTGTCCAAATGCTGCCTTTTGCTTTCCTAGTTTACTGTACTAAGCCACTGGAATAGTAGAAAAGCAGTAGCATCAACATTCAGATTGTTACATATTTTTCACTGGTAAATAAGCCTTTTCTCACTTCCTACCAAGCAGACATAGAATTCTATGTCTGTTCATAGTAAGATACCCCATGGTGCAGTCTGTGCTAATGAAGCTGCAGTTTCCTTGTTTGGGAAGATTCAGGAACTGGATTGTTCTCTTCAAATGTTCTATGGCTAACAGTTACTCATAAGCAGGCACCTTATCTGTCTGGGCTGGCTGGTGTTCTGGAAAGTTGATCGTGTAACTCCAGATCCCGTTCTTTGAATTTCCAGGTTTACAGCAGATGAGGCAAGAGACTTGATTCAGCGCTACCTGACGGAGCATCCAGATCCCAACAATGAGAACATAGTAGGCTACAATAACAAGAAGTGCTGGCCCCGGGATGCTCGGATGCGCCTCATGAAACATGATGTGAACCTGTAAGTGATACACTGAGAAACAAATGGTGGGATGGTAAGATGGTTAGTTGTGATAAACAAGTGTTAGAGACTGTGATAGGCAGGTGCTCAGGGAACAGCAATGGGGTGAGGTAAGGGTGTTCTGGGGTAGTTCTGACAGAGGGTGATGGGTGTAGGAAGGAGAGCATTGAAAAACTTGCCCATTTTGTTTTTCACTCCGGTAAGAGACAGCCTTATCTCACTGTATGTATGTGTCATCCTTTTCAGTGGTCGTGCTGTGTTCTGGGATATCAAGAACCGCTTGCCTCGATCAGTCACCACAGTGCAATGGGAGAACAGCTTCGTATCTGTTTACAGCAAAGATAACCCCAATTTGCTGTTTAACATGTGTGGGTTTGAATGTCGCATCTTGCCCAAATGCCGCACCAGCTATGAGGAGTTCACCCACAAGGATGGGGTCTGGAACCTGCAAAATGAGGTAGCGTGATCTTGGCAGCTTGAGAGAACGGTCCCTGCTCTGGTCCATACCTGTTTTAAAGCAGGGCTTATAACTGCTTTGGAGAGGGGTATAACAGCATGCATTTGCCAGCTGTGTAACTTGGACTATTGGATGGTAGAGCGGATATTAACATGGTTGCTTTTCCATTCCTGGGAAAGATGAGAGATGGAAACTGTTTTGCTAGGGATGAGGGGTGACCTGAAACTGTAGCTGTGCTGTCCAGCCCCTGCACTTCCCTCATTTCCTAAATGCCTTAGAGTGAGAGCTTACCTTCTTATCTTTGTTGGAGAGAGGGCTCCCAGGAAAGAACCGATTGCCTGTGGTCTTGTAGGTCACCAAGGAGCGCACAGCTCAGTGCTTCCTGCGTGTGGATGATGAATCTATGCAGAGATTTCACAACAGAGTGAGGCAGATCCTCATGGCATCTGGCTCTACAACCTTCACTAAGGTAAGATGGGAGGAAGATGTGTGATAGAGCTTTATCTACAGGCGCTTGGAGGACAGGCTGAGCACTGATCCTCTGCTTTCCTTCCTAGATTGTCAATAAATGGAATACAGCCCTGATTGGCTTGATGACGTATTTTCGGGAAGCTGTTGTAAATACTCAGGAGTTGCTTGATTTACTGGTGAAGTGTGAGAATAAAATCCAGACTCGAATTAAAATTGGTCTGAATTCCAAAATGCCCAGCCGTTTCCCACCTGTGGTGTTTTACACCCCTAAAGAGCTAGGTGGGCTGGGCATGCTGTCCATGGGCCATGTTCTCATCCCACAGTCTGACCTGAGGTGAGTTGTTCTGTTCTGTTTTATATTCTTCCCCATAAAAATATCTGAGAATACTAAACATCATGCCTTGCTGTAGAGATGTGTTGCCTTTACAGTAGGTCATGGTAATGTGGCTTGTGAAGTCCCATCACTCCTACTCATTCTTCTACCTTTTTGCTCCAGGTGGTCCAAGCAGACGGACGTTGGCATCACTCACTTCCGCTCAGGAATGAGTCATGAGGAGGACCAACTGATCCCAAATTTGTATCGTTACATTCAGCCATGGGAGAGTGAATTCATTGACTCTCAGAGAGTGTGGGCAGAATATGCCCTCAAGCGACAAGAGGCTATAGCCCAGAACAGGTACATTTCTATGTGCAGCCAGATCTGTGGTGTGATCTGACACATGGATAGGGACAGGCACTGACTCAGGGTTGTGGAGACCTTTTTGGGCCCGTGACATGAAGCATTACAGGCTGTCTGCAAAGCTGCTCTCTCAACTTTGGAGTTGATGTGGGCACTGCAAGCAGATACTCCACTCAGTACAGTCTGAGGGGGAAATGATATACCAAGTGGTGCTAGAAAGAGATAAAATAAAACCCATTTGCAGTTCTGTGGGCTTACAAGGCCAAGCTTTTTCTCTCACCTCTGGGTGCTTGGCATTTTAGAACCTCTCCTGCTAGAGCTTCAAGGGCCATATTATTTCTGTGGAGCATTTGTTTGTGAATGCATTGTTAAGAAACTGAGAGGTAACAAAGTGCCTGTGGGGATTTTTTCTTCAGACGTCTGACACTGGAGGACCTGGAGGACTCGTGGGACAGGGGGATTCCTCGTATTAACACCCTTTTCCAGAAGGATCGGCACACCCTAGCTTATGATAAAGGATGGAGAGTCAGGACTGACTTCAAACAGTACCAGGTATTGACTGGGAATTTCTCTGGCTGCGTGCAAGGTTCAAACACCTGTTCCAGACAGTGTCCTTTCACATTGCGTTATTGCAGGTATACTTTCCTTGCCTGTCTGCTGCAGGAAGAACTTGGAGCCATGTGTTGGGAATAATAGAGGCTGCTGAGAACCAAATGCCCCAGGATGTGTAGCTAGCCACTTTCAAAGTGTTTAAATAGATTGCAGTGTCTCAGGGAACACCATACTTAGCCTTGAATGTTAAGAAATCAGTTCTGGAGAGGAAAAAAAGACCCTAGAACAAACACTGCAAAATCTTGGATTTTAATAACAGTAGAAGCTTTTACTTAAGGCCTTTAATGGTGGTTCTCTAAATGGCCAGCATCTGAAAGATAAAACCTTTATCTTAGACTCTTACCTGGTCTAAATTGCTTAGCAGGTCTGATCAAACTCATCTTGTGGATCAGTTGTATGCTGTGTCTTCCAGGGCAGTGGGCATGAGGCATTTTACTTACTAGCTGACATCACCTTGTTTTCTAAAATTAGTGATTTTTTTTTCTTGCAAGTGCAGCTAGGTTAAAAGATCTGAATACAAAGCTAGTTTGGTCACTAGTAGGCTGTCATCTCCAGGTCCTGAAACAGAACCCGTTCTGGTGGACACATCAGCGCCATGATGGGAAGCTCTGGAATCTGAACAACTACCGCACAGATATGATCCAGGCACTTGGTGGAGTGGAAGGGATCCTGGAGCACACACTATTCAAGGGCACTTACTTCCCTACATGGGAGGGTCTCTTTTGGTAAGAGAACTCTTGATCTGGTCTTGTGTGAACTGGAGCTTGGGATACACCAGAAGTCTTTGGCTAAAGCTGTACTGCTTCTGTTGTGCCCGTCTGTCTTCGGTGTTGCTCAGTTGTGAGAGCACATGGAATTGGACTGTATTTGAACTTCTGCATGCAAATCCTTGGGAATTCCTTTGCCTGAAACAGTCTTTCTTGCTTTTCCATTCTTGTTTTGTGTGCTCCCTGCTGCTCTTACGTATGGCACAATGGTAGTCACCTATGACAAAGGACATTTTATGCATGTAGTTGTGCCTGTCATTTCCAGGGAAAAGGCCAGTGGCTTTGAGGAGTCCATGAAGTGGAAGAAGCTGACAAATGCCCAAAGATCTGGTTTGAACCAAATTCCAAACAGAAGATTCACGCTGTGGTGGTCTCCTACCATTAACAGAGCCAATGTAAGTATCTGGAGTTTAAGTCTGCAGCAGAACTCTTCATACAGATGAGTTATAGTTCTAAACCTGCTTAATAGTGATGGTTCTGTTTTCTAAACTTGACCAATTGTACTTTTGCGTGTTCTCATAGCTGCTTTTCCTTTGCAGGTGTATGTTGGGTTTCAGGTGCAACTAGATTTGACAGGCATCTTCATGCATGGCAAGATCCCCACACTGAAAATTTCCCTCATTCAGATTTTCCGAGCTCACTTGTGGCAGAAAATCCATGAGAGCATTGTAATGGACTTGTGTCAGGTGAGCAGCCCGTTAACTGGGTTTGATTCTGTGGTGATGGAGGCACACTGCTTGTGTAACAACAGCCTTCTGCTAATAATAGAGATTGTCCCAGAGGTTGTAGCAAAGCAAACAACTCTTCCAGTGATTTGCTAGGGAAGGGGATGAAACTGAATTTCCCTGGGTCCCTGCTTTAGCTCTCTGTTGAGGGTAGATTTCCTTAGCTGGGCTACTTTAACACAGCTCATCTTCGTTGTCTTCCCAGGTGTTTGATCAAGAGCTGGATGCTCTGGAGATTGAGACTGTGCAGAAGGAGACCATCCATCCCAGGAAGTCGTACAAGATGAATTCCTCATGTGCAGATATCCTTCTCTTTGCTTCCTATAAATGGAATGTTTCACGTCCGTCACTGCTCGCAGATTCCAAGTGAGTGTTTCCCTCTTCTGTCCTTGATCCTGCTGCTGCAAAGCTGCTGAGCCTGTCATCCTGAGCCAAAGCCCTTGTCTCTTGGGCACCTGGGATTTGAGGACACAATCATGCCTGGTAGACTGCAAAGCTAGTTCAGGTAGATGGTTGCAGCACAACCTAGCACTGCCTTCTGCAAAATACAAAGAGAATCTTTCCTGCTGTTGGTGCCTCCTGTTGTCCTTTGTTCTGAGCCACAGTTCGGGAGCTCTAAATGCTTCTTCAGGAAGTCCTACTGAGCATCTCTGCTGAACCAAGGCCGCTGTGGAGTGGCACAGTGTGCACCTGTGCTGTATTCAGTTCTCAGCTGTACTGAATTCTCAGCAGATATTCCCCAAAGTTTACAACCATCATAGTAGAGAAAAAATTAGCTTCGTTGTTTAAACCTGCAGCTAAACCCCATAGGCTGAAGGTTTCTCTTCAACAGCTTCTGCATTCAGTTGCTGTATGAAGAGCACAGCATAGCACCTTTTCAGAAAGGCACGCCGATGGCAGCTGGCATCTGTGTTCAGGCTTGGCTTTCTATCATTGGCTTGTTACTTTCTGTTGAAAAGGTGCAGCAACTGCAGGATAGTTTTGGACAAGGTAGAATTGTTGTGGCTTGCTTTTTCCTTAGAGACGTGATGGACAGCACCACCACTCAGAAGTACTGGATAGATATCCAGCTGCGCTGGGGAGATTATGATTCTCATGACATTGAGCGCTATGCGAGAGCCAAGTTCCTGGACTACACTACAGACAACATGAGTATCTATCCATCTCCCACTGGTGTGCTCATCGCCATTGATCTGGCCTATAACTTGCACAGGTGAGATCTACACCATTTGCATTTTAACTGTATTTGGCAGTTTGTGGCTGTGTCTTGAGTACATCTCCGAAAGACAGTTTCTGATGGGGCTTGTGCTCCAGCCAGGAGCACGAGATGAGATGCTAGAAGCTAGAATGGGATGCAGCATGTAGGCGGCTCTTTCAGATTCCCTAATGTCTGCGCATTCGATAATAATGGTTCAGTTTTTGGAGCTCACTGATCATTTGTTTTCTTAAAACATCTGCCGGACTATTCCTGGAGTTGAAGAATAGGCCTTGTTTGAAGGCCTGCTGCACTGAGGGATAACTGTTCTTCGCTGGGGGATTAAGGGAGATGTCTCAGAAAGCAGACCTCCCTTCTAAAGTGCTGAGAGAAGATACAGCTTTTCTGGGACTGCAGCATGTGTATGCAAGGAAGCATAGGGAAACGCAGTAGGTGAACAGCTCCTGAGAATGCCACAAGAGAAATCATACAGTTGTAGCATATTCAGTAGGCAGAAAAATACCTGCTGCTGCATGAACATGTTTGTGTGTAGCTGTTATCTCTTCATCTGGGAGCAGATGGCAACAGTTAGGACTTCTGTTTGTTTTCCTCTTCAGTGCTTATGGGAACTGGTTCCCAGGGAGCAAACCTCTGATCCAGCAAGCCATGGCCAAAATTATGAAAGCAAACCCTGCGCTGTATGTGTTAAGAGAACGAATCCGCAAGGGCTTGCAGCTGTACTCATCTGAGCCCACAGAACCATACCTTTCCTCACAGAACTATGGAGAGCTCTTCTCCAACCAGATCATCTGGTTTGTGGATGATACTAATGTGTACAGAGTGACCATTCATAAGGTGAGTCCAGAGGTATATCTGTGTCTTGGTGGGGAAGGATAAGGACTGTAAATGCCCTGTGGTCAGGGTGATTCTGGAGGTATGAGTGATGGAAAACGTGGAGTCAGCGTGGACCAAAACTTGCGCAGTGTACGCAGAACAGTTTTTTTGCATTTTCAGCACAGGTCCTGCTAAAAGTGCAGAGTGAGTTTGCTGTTGTACAAGTATGTGGATGGGATACATTCATCTGATTGTAATTTTTACTTTGGCTTATTTTCTCAGACTTTTGAAGGGAATTTGACCACAAAACCCATCAATGGGGCCATTTTCATCTTCAATCCCAGGACTGGACAGCTCTTCCTGAAAATCATCCATACATCTGTGTGGGCAGGACAAAAGCGTCTAGGGCAGGTGAGAGCTAGCTGCTTGTTCTGCTTTAGGTGGTGAGCTGGGGGTGGGCTCTAACTGCTTGGGATTCTTACCTGAGCAGAAGGCATTGGGAGGGTCTTTAACACCCTGCCTCTCAAGAAGTTTGTTGTTCAGATATCATCTAACATGGAACCTGTGCTCAGGCAAGCATTAGTATGAGAAATGAATAAATACAGGCATTGATGTTGCAAGGTTTTTGAGGCTCTGACATGTAATTAGCCTTCGTTTTCTAGCATGGCTTGAAAAGCAGTGCTGTGCTCACTATTGCAGCAAATCTCATTGCATTTGGATGTGCATCCAGTGCAATGAGAAGTCTCTGAAGCAGCAAAGCCAGGGAGGTTCACAACCAGCAGCTGTCCTCCCCCCAGCCCTGAGCTAGGCAGTTATAGCTGAACTCCAGGAATGAGTGCCACTCTCTGTGATCAGTAATTGGTAAGCACTGGGCCTTGTCAGTAATCTAAAACAAGTCATAAATTCTAGTTGTGTTTTTAGAATTTGGCTCGAGGCTTTTTGATTCCTAGAGGCATGGACACTGCTGTCAAGGTGGAGATATTCTTCTAACCCTCCTGTCTGTTGTTTCTAGCTGGCCAAGTGGAAGACTGCTGAAGAAGTGGCTGCTTTGATTCGTTCACTTCCTGTGGAGGAGCAGCCTAAGCAGATCATAGTGACTCGGAAGGGCATGTTGGACCCTCTTGAGGTAACAAAGCAGATACTGTTGTTTCAGGACACTATAAAATCTTCAAGGGATTGCAGAACAGTTCTGTGTTCCTGTGAAGGAACAGTGTTCTGCAAAAGGTGTGCATTAATTCTTCTTCTCAAACTCCAGGTGCACTTGCTGGATTTCCCGAATATTGTTATCAAAGGCTCAGAGTTGCAGCTACCCTTCCAGGCTTGTCTGAAAGTGGAAAAGTTTGGTGATCTCATCCTGAAGGCTACTGAACCACAGATGGTTCTCTTCAATCTCTATGATGACTGGCTGAAAACTATCTCTTCCTACACGGTGAGGACTGCATGTCTAGTCTTCATTTTACTTTGCCGTTGATGCATGAAGCAAGAAGCCAAGGCTTCAGAGATCCTTCCCCATTCTTTGCACAGGAAGCTAGGAGCTCCTGCTCCTAGCACTTGCTGTGGGTCTGCCTGGGCTTTTCTTCAGACTGAGTCCTCTTGCACTTCTTGTGCAGTGTTGGTGTGCCCAAACAGAAGAGTACTGGGGCATGGTATGTTTAGTTTCCTTTTTTCTGACTAGCTGCACCTTTCTTCCTCTCCAAGGCATTCTCACGTCTAATTCTGATTCTCCGGGCACTACATGTGAATAATGATCGAGCCAAAGTTATTTTGAAACCAGACAAGACGACCATAACAGAGCCTCACCATATCTGGCCAACCCTGACAGATGAGGAATGGATCAAGGTGGAGGTGCAGCTGAAGGATTTAATCCTTGCTGACTATGGCAAGAAGAACAAGTAAGTCACTGACCTGTTGCAAAAATCTTGCCACCATTTCCCTCCTGCTCTGAAGACTGTTTGGTCATAGGGCTCCTCATAGAGCTTGGAAGGCTTTCAGGGGCCTTTGGGAATGAACTATCAGCTTTATATGGAAAGTGGTTATTATGTTAATCACTTTCTAGCAAGGCAGATAAAAATATCTACGCTATACCTTTTCTAATCTGTGCATCATGTGATTTGGTCCTTCTTCTGCCTAAAATACTGTGGTTTCATTTTTCCTACTGCCCTGAGTGTGCTTCAGAGCTTGTGCTTGGGTGAGAAGGGTCCAGAATGTATGTTGAAATAGCTGATTTGCGTGAATTTTTTTCTTCCAGTGTGAATGTTGCATCCCTGACGCAGTCAGAGATCCGAGATATTATCCTGGGCATGGAGATCTCTGCCCCATCCCAGCAGAGACAGCAGATTGCAGAGATTGAGAAGCAAACCAAGGAGCAGTCACAACTGACAGCCACACAGACCCGTACTGTTAACAAACATGGGGATGAAATAATCACCTCTACCACGAGCAACTATGAAACCCAGACTTTCTCCTCAAAGACTGAGTGGAGAGTCAGGTAGGAAGGCAGGCAGGGCTATTACGCAGTGGAAAAGATCAGAGTGCTCAAGAAGGAAGGAAGAGTGCACCCTCTAATAATTGTCTCCTCTTCACAGAGCAATTTCTGCTGCCAACCTCCACTTAAGAACAAACCACATCTATGTTTCATCAGACGATATAAAGGAAACAGGCTATACTTATATTCTTCCCAAGAACGTTTTGAAGAAATTCATCTGCATCTCAGATCTGCGGGCCCAGGTGAGTCTGTGCAATGAGTCCGCTCCAGTTGTACTCCACGCTGCTGGGGCACATACCAGTCCTGGACAGTCAGTTCCGCAGGGCCTATGGGCAAAAGGCTGAGAGCTTGCTGCTGTCTGCCTGGAGCTTTGTGCTGGAGACAGGCACTAGTGAGAGGGCTGAGCACACTTAAATTCTTACCAGGCCCATGAAGGCTCCCTGTGGCCTGACATGGGTGGAAACTGCCAGCACTGAGTAAAACTAGGATGTTCTCCTCTAATGAGGACCTGCTGGCTATAATACAACTTGCTTCAGGAACTAAAGGAAAGGTGGGTGCCCACTCCTCACGCCATCTTACAGGGAGGTCTGTAAAGTGTTTCTTAAAGCCCATAGGTTTGTAAAGTGTGAGTTTGTGTTCCTAGATTGCAGGTTACCTATATGGAGTGAGCCCTCCTGATAACCCCCAAGTGAAGGAGATACGGTGCATTGTGATGGTACCTCAGTGGGGAACACACCAGACCGTGCATCTCCCAGGACAGCTGCCACAGCATGAGTATCTTAAGGTGAGTCCAGCTTCTGCTCCCAATGAATGTGGAAGATCGCTGTCTCCAGTAAAAGAGACCCAAGGTGATGGCAAGGTCTTGCCACCGCACTCGCAGCTCGTATGTGCTTGCATCGATAACTTGCCTCTTTAGACCTCCCTTTGTTTTGTTGAGCTTCAAGGACTTGGCCTGAAGTCTGCCTGATCTGGGATCAGATGAAAAAGAAGCCTTTAGTCCCCGTGCCCTTTGTGCCATGCTTGAAGCAGTCTTGTATTAAATGTTTTTAATTTCTCTCTAATGCACTTACTTTCTCAGGAAATGGAACCTCTGGGATGGATTCACACCCAACCAAATGAGTCCCCTCAGCTCTCACCACAGGATGTCACCACCCATGCTAAAGTCATGGCTGACAACCCATCCTGGGATGGGGAGAAGACTATCATCATCACCTGCAGGTAGGAGGTGGCAGGGCTCCTGTGTGCCCTCCCTGGCACTGCAGGGAGCAGCCAAGCTATCGAGGAGGGCCTGTGGGAGCTGCCCTTTGAGAATGCACTGAAATCTGAAACTAAAATATGTGGAAAAAAAGGAGTGTTTGCTCATTTCTGACTTCCTCTTCTGTCCTGACTTAACCTGATGTACTCTTTCTGTTCTCCTTTCCTTCAGTTTTACACCCGGGTCCTGCACACTGACAGCCTACAAACTGACACCGAGCGGCTATGAGTGGGGCAGGCAGAACACAGACAAAGGGAACAACCCCAAGGGCTACCTGCCCTCCCACTATGAGAGGGTACAGATGCTGCTGTCAGATCGCTTCCTTGGCTTCTTCATGGTTCCAGCACAAGGGTCCTGGAACTACAACTTCATGGGTGAGCTGGCTGCCCCAGGAGCACTGTCTCTGAGGGGATCCCTGGTGGGACAAGGGGCGGCGGGGATCACTGGGTGGGAGGGAGGAACAAAGAGGCAGCAGACCCACTCGGGCTACTGCTTGGGGAGGAGAAAGAAATAGCTGTTGAGGGCTAGTCAAGTTCTGAGCGTCACCTCTGAGTGATGAGCTAGGGCTAGCAACATTGTGGTCATGACCCTTCCTTAATGTCAGCACAGGGATATTGCAAATGGATGTGAACTCTGAATGTTTTAGGCATCACAGAGCAACCTCTTTTACAGGGGAGAAATCAGATGTGAGACCTCCTCATGTTTCTGGATTTTAGCATCTGATATATTGGCATTGAACACTTTCTGTCAGGCAGGAGAGATGATAAGGGGAGGTGCAAGAGGGAAACTATATCCAGAAGGGAGAGTAACAGGTCCTGGTATGAGTACACAGGAGCTTGATGAATTGCAAAAAGTTTGGCTAAAAGGGTCACAGAAGGGATCAGGGACTGAAGAAACTTGCAGACGCACCACCTGCCTTGCTGTACCCGATCGAAGTTACGGTGACATTGCCCTGTAAGCAGCTAGGGAGAGAAAGCCCTGGAACCCAAAGCGTGGTGACATTGTGGGTATGAAATTGTTGCGGTGGTTCCTTTCGTTGAGCCTCCTCCTAGACAGTGAAGGCAGGAGGGGCTTTCAGGTAGCCTGTGGGGGTGGCGGTGCTGAGCTGAACGCCCCACTCTGCCTTCCAGGTGTGCGCCACGACCCCAACATGAAGTACGAGCTGCAGCTCGCCAACCCCAAGGAGTTCTACCACGAGGTCCATCGCCCCTCGCACTTCCTCAACTTCGCCCTGCTGCAGGAGGGGGAGGTCTACTCCGCCGACCGGGAGGACCTCTACGCCTAGCCCTGCGCCCCCCTCACCCCCGACTACTGTTGATATTCAACAGCGTGGCCCCGCGTAGCTGCCCGCGCGTCTCCTCTCGCTTTGCTGTACCTCGTGGCTCAATAAACACGTTTTGTACAACCGCCGCGGGGCGAAGGCGCCGCCGGGGGAGGGAAGCGGGGAGGAGCCGGCGGGCGGGGCGGCGGGAGGCGGCGGCGGCGGGGGCGGAGCGGCGGCGGCCCATGGCGGAGCGGGCGCGGGGCGCGGAGGCGGCGCGGGGCGCGGAGCCGCTGTGGCGGACGCCGCCGGGCCGCCTGGCCCCGCCGCACGTGTACCGCATGGCCGGCGCGCTGGGCTCCGAGCTGCGCCGCCTCTCGGGCCGCTTCGGGCCCGACGCTGTGGCCGGGCTGGTGCCGCCCGTCGTGCGGCTCCTGGAGCTGCTGGAGGCGCTGGTGGCCCCGGCGGGCGCCGAGGCCGAGACGCCGCCGTCCGGGCGGCAGGACGCGGAGGTGAGCGGGGACCCGCGGCGGAGACGGGGGCGGCCCGGGCTCGGCCTCTCGCAGGCTGCGGGGTCCCCGGCGGAGAGGCGCGGACCTGTCCTTGTCCCCTCGGGGGAGGCGCTGACCCGTCCTTGTCCCCTCGGGGGTCCCCTTGGAGGCATTGGCCTGGCCTCGTCCCCTTTGGGGTCCCCTCGGGGATGGTGCTGCTCTGTCCTTACCCCCTTTGGGGGAGGCGCTGGCCTGTCCTTGTCCCTTTAGGGTCCCTTGGGG
This sequence comes from Rhea pennata, assembly GCF_028389875.1. NCBI lineage: Eukaryota > Metazoa > Chordata > Aves > Rheiformes > Rheidae > Rhea > Rhea pennata. Next base: position 6,181,893 of record NC_084682.1, read on the forward strand.
GGAGGCACAGACCTGTCTGCCCCCTCGGGGGTGGCAGGTGACTCCGTTGTCCCTTCCCCCTCAACCCAGGGATCCCCTCAAAAGTGGCACTGACCCCCCTCACCACCGCTTGTCCCACCAGGGATCCCCTCAAGGGCAGTGCCGACCCGGCTGTCCCTGCGCCCGTGGGGCTTACCCCGGGGCTGGCGCTGACCCTGCCGCCCTCGACCCCCAGGAGCTGGAGCAGAGGCTGCGGGTGGCCGAGCACCGGGAGTGGGTCCAGGCCGAGCGCCTGGCCCACCTGGAGGAGCAGAACCGGCAGCTCCTGGGGCAGCTCGCGGAGAGCCAGTCGCACGGAGGTGAGCGTCCGGGGGGCTCGGGGTTCGAGGTGGGCGTGCGGGGCTGAGCGTTGGCTCCGGGGCAGTGCCCAGCCCTGGAGACCCAAGGTTGCCCCATCCTGCTAGGGAGCGGGAGCATGATCTTCCGCAAGCAACAGGGCCCCCGAGCCACCTGGGGTTCGTGCAAAGGGCTTGGGGCAGGACATCCCTCGCGCTGGCGGAAGAGAGGGGTGCTGCGGGGAAGATGGAGAGAGCTGCGGAGGTGGGATCCCACCTGCGCCCAGCCCCAGGGGTGCGGAGGCGCGGGGGCGTGCAGCCGGCGGGCGGACGCGGGGTGCCGGCTGCCGTTGCAAGGGCGAGGATGCAACGGGCGCAGCCTGAAACTCTCAGCTCCCCTCGTTCCTCTGCTCGTGCTCTGCTTTTGCTGGACTGCAGTCCAGAAAAGCTCAGCAGTTCCAGCAGCAACAACAAACAGGAAGCGGGGGGTTGGCCTGGCCGAAACCAGGACCCAAGGACGTGCAGAAATTGGAGTCCTAGGGTGGCTGCTACTAAAGAAGCTCCCGGGGGGGGGAAGGGGGGAGGGACACACTCCCCGTGCAGGCTGGAAGGTGCTGCCAGCTCCCTGCACGAAGGTGCCTTGCTGCAAGCTGCTCTAGCTGCCGCTCTTGGCTATAACCAAGCGCTCCTCGCGCCTTGCTCTGCGATGCTGCTGCCGACTGTCCCGGGCAGCACGCGCAGCTTCCGCCGGAGCTGCCCTCCCCGGCGCCGCCGTGCTGCGGCGTCGGGGGGGGCCCTGGCGTCCTCGGGGGCTGCCGCCCGCGCCTGTTCCCCTCGTGTTCGGGCTTAGATAGCGCAGCGCGGAAGGAGCGAGAAGTGATGCTGCGGCTGAAGGAGGTGGTGGACCGGCAGAGGGACGAGATTCGCGCCCAGGCCCACGAGATCGTCTGCAAGAGCCGAGACACGGAGGCGGTGAGCGCGCGGGACGTCTGCTCAGGGGTGTGCTGCGTGAAGGCCTGGGCACCTGCTTTCGTGTCACCTCTCTCTGGTGCCGTGGTCACAGCTTGCAGGCCCTGCCTGGGCAGGCACTTGAGCCTCTCTGCCGTTCCCGTGGCAGTGGCCGCACTGAGGTCCCTGGGAGGGGGCCAAGTCTGGAGAGATGCTGCTGTGCCTTACTCTTGGCTGTCGTGGGCTTTCCAGCTGCAGGAGCAACTGAATCGCTTCATGTCCATGAACGAGGACCTGCGACACAAGGTAGCCGTGGTGCAGGCTCAGCTCAAGAGCGCGCTGGAGAAGAAGTCAGACCTGGAGGCCGTCGTGCTGCAAACCCAGAGGGAAATGAGCAGGAGGACCAGGACTGCTTCTGAAGCCCAGCTGCCAAAGTCCAGCCTGGTGAGTAAGGCTGATCCCGTGGCCCACCTGCCACAGGGCATTGCTGACGCAGGAAAAACCTGCCTGCGGCCGTGTTGGGCTCCCGTATTTTCCAGATCAGTCTGAGTGTTGTAGACTGCTGGCAGGGATACAGGAGTTTGGCTGTTTTATTGTTGAAGACGGAAAAGCAGCGAGTGTGTCTATGCCAGTAGTGCCTAACCCATAAGAACAGGCAGGGTTGGAGGCAGGAGATAGCAAGGTGAGGTGATGGGATCTCTATTTGCCGTTAGCTTCTCTGGACCTACTTGCTTTCTTTCCCTTCCGATCCCACCAGGAAGGAGTGCCGTTGCCTGCAGGGGAGGACCCGCTGCACCAAGGCCCGGGCAGGAGCCCTGCTCACTGCTGCTTCTCAAAGGAAGAGCTGCAGCAAATCCTGCAAGAACGGAACGAGCTCAAGACCAACCTGTTCCTGGTGCAGGAGGAGCTGGCTTATTACCAGCGGTGAGCCCTTCCGCGGCAGCGGGGCAAAGCGAGCCCAGGTCCTCCTCGTCCTTGTGGCAGCCTGTGGCTCTTCAAAGGCTGCTCCTGCTGCAACTGCTGCGTGCTCCTGGGAGGTTTCCTCTGCCAGGCCCTCAGTTAACCAGCAGGTTTCTTTTTGCCAGGGAGCTGCTGAACGAAGAGAGAATTCCCAGCTTCTTCTTGGATGCAATGAAATCGACTATCAAAAAACAGAGGAGAAAAATCAGAGCCAAAATGCTGGGAACAGCGGAGGAGCCAGCAAGCAGGTGAGTCCAGCTGGCCACGGAGGCAGCGCACGGGGAGACTCTGTGCAGGGCAGATGCTGGCTCCGGCACTTCCGCGTGGTGTGACACCTTGGAAGGGAACTCCCTCAGGCCAAGAGCTGCTTCGTCCTGTCCTCATTCCAGAGATCAAAGATTTATTTTCTGCGCTTGATGTCTTGCTTTGGCTGAGTCCTGGGAGCGCTGCAGGGCTTGTGCTCTCCTCTGCTGGCATTCACGTGTCCCCATCAGCAGTCATGTGGCTGCTCCCTGGCCAAATGCCACTTGGCTCTATGTGAAGCATGGCAAAGGGAGGGTGAGGTGGAGGTACTGGGACCACCGCCCAAGGCAGGCTGGTCCCTGCACAGTTCGGTTGGAGGCTGTCCCAGCAGAGAGCCGTTGAAGATGGCAGTACAGATGTTCCCTGGAGGCTCTGCAAGACATTTGTGGGCAACGTTGGCTCCAACAGACATCTCACAGTTGGGAGGGGAAGACCATGCTGAGCACCAGCCCAGACGCTGCTTACCTGCTTGAGGCTGCGGGGGCTGAGCTTGCGCGAAAGCTGTTGTCTGGCACTGGGGGGACATGCGTGGAGCTGTATCTCACTGGCTTTTAGGGTCCTTAATAAAGGTCTGAAGGGGGCTGAGCTCTTCTATGCTACGGAAACCTGCTCTCTTGCACTGGGGTAGCTCTGGCCAGAAACGGTGGGGAGAAGCGATGGGGGTTGTGGGCGTTGCGTCAGCCGGAGCGCCCCGGGCGAGGGGAGGTCTCGGTGTGCCTGGAGCGTACGCGCCGCTCCGGTGCCGGAGGCGAGCGCTGCTGTGCCGCCGGCTCCCAGCGCGGCCGGTTTCCAGCTCCGGCAGCCCAGCTCGGCCCTGGCAGGGACCTGGCAGGGGTCTCGCTGCGCCGGGGGTCCCCGCCGGCTCCTGCCTGCGCGCGCCGGCCGCCTCGTAGAGCTGCATCTCGCAGGCTTGTGCAGCGCGGGGGAGACCCCCGGGCGCGGTGGCGGCCGGGCCGCTCTCGAGCCTGGGCGCAGCGCGTGCGGCTTGGGAGGGCGGGCTGGGACCTGGGCAGAGCTGGGAGTATCCTCTCCGGGCTCCTGGGAGCCCGACGGAGCAATTACGGCGGCTGTGGGGCTGGAGCTGCCCGGGTCCCCTGGGGAAGCGTTTTGGCCTCATTAGGGTTAGACGCCTGACGACGTTAAAGCAGTTTTGGTTTCTGCTGCTGCGGCGACCTGGGACGAGCCGTCCGCTGACCGGGCGGCGCGGGTCTGAAGCCGGTACCCAAGAAGGGCCTTGCGGGTTGAGGTCGCTGGTGCTTGGTGTAAACCGGGGCTGCATCTGGGCCCGGAGCTTCGTTCGCTACCGCTGACGTGGAGCTTGGAGGAAAAAAAAACGCGGCTGAGCCGCCCCGAGGAGGGGGCTGCCGGTCCTTGGCTGGACACCAGCAGCCTCCGGGTGTGCAGGGGGGAGAGAGGAGCTGGGGAGGAAAGAAAAAGAGGCGAGGGCGGACGAGCAGGGAGAAGCTTCCCCGCGGGAAGCCAAGGGCAGGGAGGGATGGAGGGATGGAGGGATCCCCGCGCGTCCCGGGCTCCGTCGGCCACCGCGGACGTGCCACGGCCCCGGGGCAGGAAGGGGAGCCAGAGCGGTGGCGGTCCAGGCGCACGGGAGGGAGCCCCGGAGGGATTTTGGGGTTTATTTTTTTTGTGCTGCAGCGAAGAAGACGAGGGCTCCTGGCTGCCGGCTCCCGGCGCCGACTGCGTGGATGCTCAGCCGCCCGAGTCCAAAATCAGGAGCTTGTAAGTTCGCCGGGGCGCCGGCGGAGCGGCGAGCGGCTGCGCCGGCTCCGGCGGGAGGCTGGGATCCGGCCGCTGCCCCGGGAAGGCTCTTCACCCCCACGCCCCTTATCTGCTTCTCCCTGCAGCTTCGGGCTGTGGTATCAGGGCAGCAGCAAAGACCCCCCCGCGCCCAGCTGCTCCGGAGCCTGGGAAATCATCGACTCGCCGGAAGCGCACCCGGAGCGGGAGGGCGAGAGCGAGCCGGCGGCCGGCTCCCCGGACAGAGCGACGCCGCTTCCCTGACCCGGCACCGGAGCGGGAGCTCGGCTCCGGCCTCGCCGCCGCGGCGCTCCCCTGCCCCGGCTCCTCCCGCGTCCCGGCGGAGGCCGCGGCGGGGAGGCTCGGCACGGCGCAGCATGTCCGTCCGTCCGTCCGTCCGTGCGTCTCGCCGCTCGGCCGCCTCTCCGTCGCGCCCGTTCCCGCTGGCGTCGGGACGAGCTTTAGCCTGCGGCCGGGCCCCGAAGCCCCGCGCCGGCGCCCCGCGGGGCTCTTCCCCTCCGCCGGGTCGCTGCCGGCGCCGCGGTTATCCCGCCTCCTCCCTTTCCGGGGGTCCCGTCCAGCGGGCCGGCCGGGCGCGCGGCGGGGGGAAGCGCGGTTCCCGCTCCGCCGCGCGCCGCCCCGTCTTGCACTTTTCGGACTGCGGGTGAATCGCTTTTGTACCGGGACTTTTTTCCTTCTACTGCTGGAAATTGGAAGACTTTAATGTCGACCCCTCCACACCCCGATCCTCATCTCCCTGGGGTCCTCACGGGTCGGGTATTTCCTAGCTCTAGAACCGGAGCCAGAAATAAATCACTCTTGCGTGTGCCGCCAAGCGTCCGCTGCGGCCTCGCTCCGGCCTCGCTCGTCGGAGGCCGGCGGAGGGTCGAGGCCGCTCCGCGGTGCCGGGGCTCGCCGGGCGGCAGCGCCGTCCCCGGGCGCGCGGGAGTTAAAGGCTCGGCCGCCCCGGTGGGAGCGGCGCGCTTCCCACCCAAAGACCCTTTCCCGGCCGAGCCGGGCTCTCGGGTAGGAAAAAGGTGTTTCCTGTGCATCTGCTGACACGCAGCTCCTGGGGAGGCGGCGAGGCGGGACGGCGGCCAGCGGAGGCGGCGGGGCCCCGGCGTCCGGCCGCTTCGACGGCCCCGCGGCGTTCCCCGCTCCTTCCCTCGGCGCGCCCGGGCGCCTCCTCCCGCGTTTCCTCAGGAAGAAGCCGGAGGAGGGAGGAAGAGGCCGAGCTCGCGGGAGGGAAGCGGCGGCGGCGGCGGCGGGGACGGAGGCAGGCGGCCGGCCGGCCGCGGGGGGCTCCCGGCCGGGATGGCGCCCGCCCGGCGCATCCTCTGCCTCCAGCTCTGGCTGTGGCTGCAGGGCTCGGCCCAGGAGCTGGACCCGGACGGCAGGAACGTGTGCCGCGCGGGCAGGTAGGCGCCGGGGGCCAGCCGCCGTGTGCGCGGGGGGACGCGGGCGGGAGCTCGGCGCCCGCGCGAGCAGCGCGGCCCGGCCCGCTCCCCGGGGCACGGCGGGAGGGGGGGATATTCGGTTAACCCCCAGGCACCGCGGGGCGGCGGGACGCACCGTCCCGTTGGCAAAACCGTCGTTTCTCCTGGCCGAGTCGGGCGCTCGGACCCTTCGCCCCGCCGCTGCGTCGCCTCTCCCGGGCGGCCGGCGCCGCGCTCCCTTCTCCGTCCCGGGGCCGCCGGCGGAGCGTCGAGCACCTCCCGCGCGCGGCGGCGCGGCACCGGCGGCGTCCGGCCCCGGCCTGCAGCGTCTTAAGCTTCCTCCGATTTTGCCGGCTTCCTTCCGGAGCGATGCCCACGGGGCCCGCGGCTTCCCGGCGCCCGGCTCCCGCTTGGCCCCCGTTGGAGGCGGTAACGGGAAGGCGCCGCGGGCCCCTCGCCCGAGCTGACGGCCCCGGTCTCTCCGCAGCCTCCCCGCGGGCCTGGCGTGCTGCCCCGGCTGGAAGCAGCAAGGACGGGAGTGCACGGCGGGTAAGTGCCGGCGGCGGCGGTGGCCGCGTCCCCGCGCTCGGCCGCGGCGCCTGCTCGGGGCGTCCCCGGCGCGGCAGGCGCTGCCCGGGGCCGGGCACCCACGGTCCTGCCCTGCCGCCGGCAGCTCTGTGCGAAGGCGAGGAGGCCTGCGGGGCGGACGAGGTGTGCGTGAGACCCGGCGTTTGCCTCTGCAAGCCCGGCTTCTTCGGAGCAGACTGCAGCTCCCGTGAGTACTCCCGAGGCGGGCGGCACGGACGGACAGACGGACGGGGGCTCGGCCCAGCCGCACCGTGACCCGCCGCCTCCTTCCCTCCGCAGGCTGCCCCGAGCAGTACTGGGGCCCCGACTGCAAGCGGCGCTGCCCCTGCCACCCGACCGGCACCTGCGAGGCGGCCAGCGGGCGCTGCACCTGCCTGCCCGGGCACTGGGGCGCCCGCTGCCAGTTCCCCTGCCCCTGCGGGCCCCGCGGCCGCTGCGACCCGCTCACCGGCGCCTGCCGCTGCGAGCCGGGCTGGTGGGGCCCGACCTGCGCCAAGCAGTGCCAGTGCAACCCGGCCAGCTCCCAGTGCGACCCGCTGAGCGGCCACTGCCGCTGCCTGCCCGGCTGGTGGGGCAGGAGGTGCAGCTTTAAATGCTCCTGCAACCTCTCGCCCTGCGCCCAGGAGACGGGCAAGTGCGAGTGCAGGGCCGGGTTTTGGGGGCCGGCGTGCCAGCGGCGCTGCGACTGCCTGCACGGCGTCTGCAACCCGCTCAGCGGCCACTGCAGCTGCAGCCCCGGCTACCGCGGCAGGAGCTGCCGCGACCCGTGCCCGCCGGGGACGTACGGGCCGCAGTGCGTGCACAGGTGAGCCGGCTGCGACGGGGCGGGCGGGAGGGCGTCCGGCATCCGACGGGCCCGCCGGCGGCCAGAGCTCGTCCCGAGACGGAGGGCGCCGTGGCGCTGCCTGCTTTGTCCCTCTTCGTCCCCATGGAGGGCTGGAGCGTCGCTCGGATTCGGCACCAGCGTTGCCCCGAAAGCAACGTCCTGCTAAACCTAGCAGAAAGCTCGGGCGCGATCCAGACACCTGGACCCCGAGGCGCCGGCTCTCGTCCTCGGCACGGCGCGCCGGGGCTCTGCAGCGGCTGCGTTCGTCCCTGCTCCGCTCCGGCCCTTTGCCGTCGGAGAGCACCAAGCACTGCAGCGTGCTCCGTCGCGGTCCGGACCCCCGGGGACCCCGAGCGCGGGTGCGGGGGGAGCCGCCCCGGGGTGGGAGTTGGGGAGTGGGGGGTTTCGGGGGCGCCCTGACCACCCCTCTGCCCTGCAGCTGCGGGAGCTGCGAGGGCGGCCAGCCCTGCGCGCCGGCGGACGGGGCCTGCGCGGGCTGCCGGCCCGGCTGGAACGGCACCCTGTGCAAGGAGCGCTGCGCCGGCGGCTTCCACGGCGCGGGCTGCCGCCGGCGCTGCCCCCGCTGCCGCGCCGCGGAGGCCTGCGACTCGGAGAGCGGCGCCTGCGCCAGCTGCGAGCCCGGCTGGACGGGACCCAGGTAGCGGCTCGGGGCGCGCGGGCGGCGGTGGCGGGAGGGGGGGGGGCTGCACCCCAGGTGCCGTCCAGCCTCACCCCCTCCCTTTTCCTTCTTGCTCCCTTGCAGCTGCAACAGCTCCTGCCCCGCGGGCACCTTCGGGGACGGGTGCCGGCAGCCCTGTCCGGACTGCGTGTCGGGGAGCTGCGACCCGGTGTCGGGAGCGTGCGTCTGCTGGGCTGGCTACTGGGGCGGCAGGTAACGCCGGGCGCGAGCGGCCCCGGGCTCCGGCTGCTCCGGGGCGCACCCCCCTCCCGCTCGCTCCTTCCTGCCCTCTCTCTTGCAGCTGCAACCAGACCTGCCCTGAGGGCTATTTCGGCGTGAACTGCTCCTCCGCCTGCCGCTGCTCCCGCGGGACCTGCCACCCTGCGCAGGGCCACTGCGTTTGGAGTAAGAGCATCCCCAGCGCCCGCGGCGCGGCAGTGCCGGGGTCCGCGGGGTCCCCGGCGCGCCCCGACGCCTGCCCGGTCTCCCCGCAGGCTCTAAGGACCACGGCGCCCTGGCAGCCGCCGTCCTCGTCCCGCTGCTGCTGCTGCTGCTCTGCGGCGCCTGCTGCTGCTGCTGCTGCTGCGGCGCCGGCCAGGCGGATCCCCGGGACAGGTATCAGTGCCGGAGGGCCCGGCGAGGCGCGCGCGGCTCCAGGCTGGCCCGTCCCTGCTCCTTTTCCCGGGAGCAGGAAGGGAGGGGGGGAAAAAAAGCCTTCTGCTGATCCCGCGTCCGCAGGGCGGCCGGGACGGACGACGGCGCGGCGTCCCGCATGAAGCACCACGTGCGGCGGGTGCTGGCCAACCTCAGCGCCGCGATGCCCTGCTTCTCCCTGGGCGGCTCCAAGCTTCCCAAAGTCACAGGTAAAAGCCGGGCTGTCGCCCCCCCTTCCCCCCCCCCTGTGCCGTTTTGGGGGGAAATCCCGCGTTTCCCGGCAGGGCCGAGCCTGCGAGCACGGTTTCCGCCGGGATCGGGATGCCAGGCCCGCCGTTCTCCTCCTCCTCCTCCTCCTCCTCCGCAGTTTCCCACCACGACGCAGAAATCCCCTTCAACCCGAGCTTCATCGAGCCGCCGTCCGCCGCGTGGCTCTCGGACAGCTCCTTCTCCTCCTTCGACACGGACAACGAGGCCCCGGAGTACTCGGTGCCGCCCCGGGAAGGTGATGCGGCGGGTTTCGCTCGCCGGGGTTGCTGTCGCGGCCGGCTCCGGCGGCCCTGACGCTGGCCCGTCTTCCGCAGGCGTCCCCGTGCTGGCGGGGGCCCAGCTGCAGGACGGGGCGGCCCCCGCCGGCGAGGCGCTGCCGGACCCGTCGGCCTTCAGCTCCGAGGACGTGTCCCAGCCCTTCGCCATCCCCCGCACCTCCAGCCTGGCCAAGGCCAAGCGGCCCTCCGTCTCCTTCGCCGAAGGGACCAAATTCGGCCCCCAGGGCCGGGGCGCCGCGGCCGAGACCCCGCCGGACCGGCCGGCCGCCGGCGACAGCCCCGAGCCCCTCGCCCGGGGGGAGGAAAGCCGCCGGGCCGCCGGGTCGGGGGGCCGCCGGCGCGGGGCCGCCGGCACCAGGCAGGTGGCCCAGAGGGTGGAGGCGCTGGAGGCGGCCGCCAAAGCCGGGGGCGGCCGGGAGGCGAGGGGCAAGGAGCCGCCCGTCACCACCATCTACGTGACGGTGGGCACGGCCGGGCGGGAGGCCGAGGCCGGCGGCGAGGGGCCGGTCCAGGCCGTGCTCAAGCGGCTGGGCAGCGCGCAGCGGGCCCGCCGGGCGGCCAAGGAGGAGCCCCCGGCCCGGAGGAGCGCCGAGGGCATCCAGAAGCCGCCCCGGCGGGCCCTGGCCCAGCGCAGGGACTCGGCCCCGGGCTCCAAGCAGAGGGAGAGCGGCACCGGCCCCGACCCCGGCGCTGCCGCCGAGCCGCCCGCCGGCCAACGCCTCCCGGGGACGAGGCGGCCGCAGAGCGCGGCTGCGCCGGAGGGGGCCGGCGCCGAGCCGCCTCCGGGGCTGGAAGAAGCCGCGGGCCGGGCCGCCCCGGGGGAGGAAGAGCCGAAGTACGAGAACGTGAGCGCCGGCCCGGAGCAGCCGCCGGGCGTCCCCGGGAGCGCGGCCGGCACCTGAGCCCGCTGCCGCGAGCCGGAGCCTCGCCGGCGCCTCCCGTCCCGCTGCCGAGGGGGCAGTGCTGGCCGGAGCCGGACGTCTTGGAGACGCACCGGCAAAAAGACACTTCTACCCGTTTTCTGGGGGTCTCACGTTGGGCCCTCCCCGTCCCAGCCCTTTCTCCCTCGCTGAGACGCCGGGTAACGCTGCCGTGAAGCTGCTCCTGGCCGGCGGGGATTATCCGCGGCGCTCGGCTGGGGAGGGGCGACGGGCTGTCAGCAGCAGCTTCGGCCGAAATTAGTTTTAGCTGCTTATCCAGAGCACATCTTTAAGCTCCACGTGGACGCGGAGCTGCAGCCACGTAGGAGCGAACGTGGTGGCCGGGCTGCGGGCGTGAGCTGGTGCGTCTCGCGCCCGCGCCGGCCCCACCGGGGCGAAGCCAGAGCAGAAAAAACGGCATTTCTACGGGGCCCCCGAAGCCTTGCCGTGTCCCCACACCCCCGAGGCGCCGTTCCCGCGGCTGCGACGCGTCGGAGAGGCGACGAGCGCGATGCAGCCCGCGGGGCTGCTGAACGGGCCCGGCACCACGGCACACGGGCCCAGGACGGGGCGGCACGCGCCGTGCCGGTCACCCACGGAGCCGGGGAGGACGTGCAGCATGAACTGGTTTTGGATGTATATAAATAAGCTCTGTGTAGGTCTGTCCTGTTGTTTTAACTTGAAAACCCCCAAAAGAAAATAAAAATTTTTACTGAAGCCCGCCAGGATTTCAGTCTCCGAGCCCTGCTCTGAATCAAACGCACGAGTCAAAGACCAGAAATATTCTCGGAAGTGTGGGAACTACCCGCAGCCTTAGGCTTTTTTCATCACTGTCGTTTCCTGGTTCAGGCGAGGTAATTTCTCACCCTCGGTTCGGCGCGTGAGCGCGCCGTGGCCCTCGGGCCGCCCGAGCCCGCGGCGTGAGCCCGGAGGCGGCGCCAGCGCTGCACGCGCGGAGCCGCGTGTTCGTCCCGCTCCTGCTCTGACACTGCTGGGCTGCGATTAAGGTCCAGGGGGTTTCATGGAATAGTCGCTGCACGGGGCAGAGCTTTTTTTTTTTTTTTTTCTTTTTTCCCCTTTGGCTTTCCACCAGGGCTTTCCCGCAAGGCAGCACGCCGGACCCGCGCGCTCCCCCGGGAGCGAGACCTCCGGCTCTGCGACCGCTCGTGCAGCGCTCCGGCGTTTGGCAGGATCACTGGCTGTTGTGACTATAACGCCAAATAGGCTGTAACACAAATAAAATGCTAATTCTGGCAGGACCTGTGCAGTGGCCTGGACAGATCTCTTTGCTCAGGCTAGTTTTTGTTTTGAAGCTATTTTATTGCAGTGGCAGGAACATATCCACATGTTATCTGTAAGCAGCCATTTTTTTTTTTTTTCCTTTTTTGCTAATCAGCTGGATATTTTCAGCCGGTGAGCAGAGCAGTGTTTTACCAGAAGTGGCTGTCACATGAGCCGGTTCGCCCTGGGTACGGCGTGCAAAGCGCCGACAACGCTCAGCCTGCCTTTCCGGGCACTAAAACACGCGTCCAGCTTTGAGGCCGCTGCCGTTACAGCAGCCCTCGGCGCTCGCAGGCTAATCCGCTACGCGGGACGTGTCCCCGGTCCAGCGCGAGGCTCGGGGCAGCAGCTTCGTCCGGCCTTGGGACGGGGAATACAAGCAGCACCTTCCCGGACGCCGGCGTCTCCTTGCAGGGGATGCTTTCTGGGTGCATTGCCTGGTTTTAATTCCGGATGCGGGAGGTCCGTGAGCCGGAGTCGACGGGTCGCTGGGCGCCTGGGGTCCAACCCCGTCGGCACAGCTGTGTCAGCCTCCGCGTTTGGCGGCCCGCTCGAGCCCTGCCCGGAGCGTGGGAGCCTGCCGCGACCCTCCCTGCCGGCCAGCCGGGAGCTTTAGCCTCGCACCTCTGCTCCCTCCTGGCCCGTTTACATGCGTGTGGTTTTGTGCCAGAGCTGTTCTTCGGTTTCGCTGTTTTTTTTCTCTCCATGATGTTTACTCATTCCCTGGGTGTATTTATAGACGGCAGCAGATCACCTGATCGCTTCCTTTTTTTTCTTTTTCTTCTTCTTCCAGGGTAGGAAAACCAAGTGTCTCCTGTGCTCTCCCTATAGAGCAGGCCTGCGTTTCCTCAAGTAACCTCAGAGCCCGCCTCGTGCCCACGCCAGCCCGAATTCACGTTGCTTCAGTAGAGCCGCCAGGATTGCTGCAGCCACGGCTCCAGCGGCGGTCTCCGGGGCCCGTGGGCAACGCAAGGCTCCCCGACCTCTGCGCCAACGTAGCCAAATGGGGGGCGTTTTCCTTGGGATACTTTTTTGTTTGTTTTGGCTTAAAACCCTGTCACTGCAACGCGGCTGTTGCAATGCCTGACCCTTCTCCCACAGCGGAGGCCGAAGGGTTTCCTTCTCCCGCCCGTCCTAGCCTGCCGCCTTCCCAGTGATGCAAGCGCAGACGCGCGTCCGGCCCCTCGAGAGCGTCCGCGACGCCCGCCCGCCCGCCGCAAGGATCCTCCTGACCTCTTTCAGCTAATGAAAAAAAAAAAAAATCAGCTGCCACGATTTCATGTGGCCACCTTCCTTCTACCGCGCGCGGGGGCCCGGGAGCAGCACTGACCCCGCCGGCAGCGCGGGCGTCCACCGAGCAACGCCCGGCTCGCGGCGGGGCCTCTCTGGCAGCAGCGGGTCCGCGCGCCGGCGGGGAAGAGCCCGGTTTATAGCGAAATCGGGTGCAAATTTCCACCGGCCTTTGCCAAACCAGGACCCGGCCAGAAACTCCGCAAAGCAATGCTTCGGGGGAGGGGCGGGGGGCGAGGGGGCGGGGCCGGGGTGAAGGAGGCGGGGCGGGGTGAGGGGGCGGGGCCGGGGGGCGGGGCCGAGAGGCGAGGGGCCGGGGGCGGGGCGAGCGGGGCGGGGCCGGGGGGCGAGCGGGGCGGGGCCGGGGGCGCGAGGCCCGGCACGTGCCCCCGCCGGCGGCGCGCGCCGCCTGGCGCCCCTCGCGGCGGCGGGCGCGCCCATTGGCCAGCGCGGCGGCCAATCAGCGGCGGCTCCTGTTTTCTCCGGAGGGGCGGATAAAAACACCGGGTGGGACCGCGGCGCGGAGCGGAGCGGAGCGGAGGCGAGCGCGGGCCGGGCGGGCGGGGGTGAGTCGGCAGCACGGGGCGCTCGGGGTGGGGGAGCCGCGTGCATCGTGGGGCAGAGTGTGGGGACTGCAGGGTGCTTTGGGGGCCTGTGGGGAGGGGAGAGCCGGGTGCACTGGGGGAGGGTCTGTAAGAGGGGGAGCAGGGTGCATTGAGGAATTGATAGTGGTGATTGCAGGGTGCTTCGGAGGGTCTGTAGGGGGGAGAGCCGGGTGCCCTGGTGGGGTGTGTTGTGGGGAGAGTGGGGTGGGTTGTGGGGGCTGTTTTGGGGGAGAGGAGGGTGGGCAGGGTGCACTGGATTTTTTTATTTTTTCAGGGTGTGGGGGAGAGTGGGATGTGGAGGGAGGCTCATAGGTGAGGATTAAGGTGCGTGGTGGGGATTTGTAGCTGGGAAGAGCAGGGTGCACTGAGAGATTGGTTGTGGGGAGAGAGAGGTGCGCTGGGGGGGCTTTCTAGGGGAAGAGTGGGATGTGAGGGGTTGTGGAGAGGGAATGGGCCACATCTAGGGGAGAGTGGGGTGTGCTGGGGGTTAGTTGACAGGAGAGCAGGGTGCATGGGGGATCTGCAGAGGGGGCAGGGCGCACTGGGAGCTCTCTGTGGGAAGAGCCTGGTGTGTGATGGAGAACAGGGTGCCTTGGGGGATTGCTTGAGGGAAAGTGGGGTGTGTTGGGGGACTGATGGGGGCAGCAGGGTGCATGGGGGGTTGTGGGCAGGGAGCAGGCTGCATTGGGGGATTGTTTGGGGAGAGATAGCAGGGTGCATGGGGGGGCTGTTTGGGGAGAGCAGGATGTGTGGAGCGATTGATGGGGGAAGAGCAGCCTGCGTGGGGGGGTTTGTGGGTGCGGAGAGGGGCACGTCGTTGGGGGGTGGTCGTGGGGAGAGCAGGTTGCGCAGCACAGAGGACCCACGCCGAGAGGGACACGTGGGCCTAGGGAGGGGGCTGGGAGGGTGAGTATGCGGGTGCACAGGATGGGGAAGAGGAGGCGGCGGAGGAAATGCGTCGCGGGCTGCGCTGGGGGCAGCGGGCCTGCGCGGTGGGTGGGCGCTGCTGGGGCCGCCGGCTCGCTTCCCTGGTCCCCGTGCTGGCCCTTGTCACCGTGGGCTGGCTCCCTTCTGGGGGGCTGGGCCAGGCCACCCTGGCCCCTGCCCCACGGTGATGTCCAACCAGCTGATTTCTGCATAGCAACTGATCCAGGCATGCTCTGCACTTAGGGGGTGGAGGGGGAGGAAAAAAAAGTATCCTGGCATGTCCGAAATGGCTACCTGCCTCCTGATCCTTCTGCACGTGGCGGAGCTCCCCAGAGCAGCCCCCTGGCAGGGGGCAGAGGCCTGCGGCAGAGGCTGCCCGGCTGCTCCGGGCCGCCAGCCCCCAGGGACAGGTGGAGCTGGAGACAGTTAATCCAGCTGCAGCATCGCGGGGTGGCCGGGGATGCCAGGGTGCTGAGGGGATGGAGCAGCACGTGTCACCACCTGGGCGGGTGACGAGCGTTAGCGAAAGGGCTCCTTTCCGGACCGTTTGTGGAGTAAATGGTGCGTGTTGGGCTGTGCTACCGTCTTCACAGCTGCTTTCCAGCACGGGGCCTCGCGGGACGGCTCGATGCAGCGGGTCACTGAGCTGTTGGGTGGGGGGAATATCTCGGTGCAGGCAGACCCCGGGGCTGCTTCTCTTATCCGGGTCTCTCCCACCGCTCCCGGAGCTGACACGTCGGCTCGGCCCGCTGCTGTGGCACGAACAGCCCCCCGCCTCGTGCAGGTGGCGGGGAGCGGGCTCCAGGCTGCTGCGACTTGCTGCATTTTCATACCTGTTGCTCGGGAGGTGGAACGGAGTCCTTGAACGCTCCTCTGCCGCTCAGCGTGCGGGAGGGAGCTCTGAGGGGCTGGGACAAGGGCACTCGTGCTCCCCTGTCCCGTCGGGTAACTTGGCATCCTGGGTTAACTGCAAAAATAAGTTTTATGCCTGAGCGTGCTTCATTCAGCAGGCAGCCTTGCTCGCTTTCTGATGGGGAGATCTTTTGAAACCCCTTTTTCCGTGCTCTGAGTAGCACGTGCTCTATCTGAGAACTTACCGGGCGTTATTGCCATCCCTGCAGGTTGAGGCTCTCGACGAGGCAGTCTTCCCCTGCAGCCATGGCGCCCACGCTTGCCACCGCTCATCGCCGGCGCTGGTGGATGGCGTTCACAGCCATCATCGAGAACCTGCTCTTCTCTGCCGTCCTGCTGGGCTGGGGGTCGCTGCTCATCATGCTGAAAGCAGAAGGGTTTTACTCCTACCTGTGCTACGGGTCGGGTGAGGATGCTCGGAGGGACTGGCTGAATGGAGGTGCGTGTGAGTAGGTTGCTGCTAAGACTGGCCTGGGTTCCCTGCGTTTGGATGGTTTGAAGGTGGCTAGAGCAGGGCTGAGCTGCTGCGGTAGAGGGAAGGGGTGTGTGCTCCTTTCCAAAACCTGTGGCATCCTTGAGATGAAGTAACATGCCTGTAGTTGTTGCTGCTTTGCAGAGTGAATGGCAAAGAGGCCTTTTAGGTTAGGCAAAGTCATCCTGGACAACCTCTTCTGCTTGGCAGTGGGTTCCTCTTCTTTGTGGAGGCCTGGCTGGTCTCTGCAAGGGAAGGCAGATGCAGCCTGATGCTTTGAAGATGGTGACTTGCGGGAAGGATGATGTAGCAGGGAGGGTGTCCTAAGCATGTGGGAGAAACTATAGGGACACTTTCTGTAGCAGGAAAGAGCGTGGATGAAAATGGGATTTGTGGAGTCTACCATTACTGTGCGGGAGAGGTTGGAGAAGTTAAATACTACTGCAGTTTTTTTCTCCCTCTTCAAGCATCCAGGATGTGCTCAAAGTAGGTGGCTTCTCCATCAGGGTTACTGAAATCTGCCTTCTTTCCCAGCAAGAGAAAACAGTCATCTATACTGCTTCCTTCCCTGCAATGCTGTTTCTACAATCTTGTAGTGTGGGGAGGATAATGCTGAGAGTAACACTGTTTAGGTGAACATTTCTCCCTATGCCCAAGCTGGGGATCTACGTGGGCTAGGAATGTCCTGGTGCAGTATGATGGGCAGCAAGGTTGAAAGGGAACTCAGAGTAAAGGTGTGGCATGGACTTGGATAGCTGCTTTAGTGATGGGAAGGTTTGTGTGTGATCTGGCAGAGGAGGGAATAGCTGAGGCAGGAGCTGGGTGTTGGGCTCTGTCCAGAGATGTGTGATAACAGATGAAATGGGAAGATGGATCAGCCCAGCTGGGGCTGGTGAGTGTGGGTATGGAGCGTGGAGGAAGCAGTGAAGGGCAAAAAAGGAGGCTGAAGTAAGTACCTGGACCTCAGAGCAATTAGTGGATCATGGCTGAGAATCATTGAGAAGTCTGAGATGTAGGGAGATGAAGTCCAGGCAATAGCTGACTCTGAATTGTTGTGATAGCACTTTACTCTGCTTTTTCTGCTAAGCCAGCAGCAGTTTCTCATTTATCTACTGCTTGCTACAGTCCTTTCTTCTCTGTATGCCTGTGGGTGGCTGCCTTGGTTTTGTATAGCCAGGGCTGCTGCACCCAGCAAGCAAGCTTTTTATTATTATTATTATTTCTGTTGGCTATAGCCTGGCTCCTATCTCTGCTCATAGTATGATTCTTCCAATTGTCCCTACCATGCACGTCTCCAATGGTGCCCCAGACAGAGCTGTCTTCAGCTGGAGATCTTAAAGGACTCCTTATCAAGGCTGCTTTGCTCTTGTCAAGCCACAGCAACTTTGTCAATGCCTGTGTGAGAGATGTCATTAAATGTACCAGGTGGAGGCTTCTCCTCGAGATAAAACAGTGGAGGGGATAAGGAGATGCCAACTGTCTCTGAAAAGTGTGCTTTCCTGCCTGCTTCCTGAGCTGGGCCCTGTGTCTGAGAGCCCTGCTGTGTTTTGGCCCACCCCATACTGCTTACTCTGATTCCTTTCTGTCCATGAAGCCTTTACTCAAAACCAGTGTGATTTGTCTCAGCTTTCTGCTCTTGTTTGCCAATCTATGGTCTGTCTGAATCTCCTAAGGGAGTGCCACATACCACAGAGGAAGATGTAAATGTTTGGATTGGGATGGAATTACTGCCTTGAGGGCAGTTTCTTCCTACAGTGACCAACCTGCATGCTGAGGCAGAAGACCTTAAACACTGAAAAGAAATTTGTCTTGTTAAATGCTTTTATTGTCCTCAAATATCTGGCCATCGGTATTGAACTTAGTGATGGCTTGTGATGACCCTCAGGGACCAGTTATGCTGGTTCCCTTGTGTGGTTCTGCGGTTCTCTTGTTCATCTGTGCTTGCTCCCTCTTTCTGTTTTTGTTCTCGTAGTAGCAATCCCAGTGACTTAGTAGGGAAGAACCTTGGCTCAGTATGGGGACAGCAGGCTCCCTTGCAGCTGCCGTGCTGTAGTGGCAGGAATTCTGACTGGCTTGGTGCAGAGCTGAGTTTAGCCTTTCCCTGGGATTAGGGTGGCCTAGGACTGTCTTTCCCAACGAGTCTTACAACTCTGAGTGGTACTTGGTTGAGGTCAAGGTTGATGGAAACAAAGAACTTATAACCAGTTGCCTTTGGGCACTTGTTGTTCCTGATGCAGCTGTTTACATGCAAGTGTTGCAAAAAAGACTTTTTCTAATGAGCCAAAGGTTCCTGGCAGGGCTTTCCCTTTGTCAGCAAAAGCTCTGCACTTTGTGATGCCTTCTGACAAAAGAGAGAACTAGACCTTGTCCCTTTGGTGGGCTCTTCTGAAGGCATCAGTAGCTGTCCTGAAAGTGGCTGCAATTCATGGAGGGGTTGTTGAACTCCTATTGAATCGCTCCCCCCCTTTTCCTGCCTGCCCTTGGCTGTGATGTTGAACTTGACTCAGCTACTCTGCAAACATGTGGGATTTCCTTGACTCTTATATAACTGAATTAGAGTGGAGATGGACACCTAGAAAAATCCATGTCAAAGTTGGAAGTTTTTTTTGGAAGCAATTGTGCCACAAGGTTTGAATGAAGGGCTATACTTGTCCCATGCTGGACAGCACATTTGGTTGCACCCTGGGAGGTACATTTGCAATTTGCTGACAAGGAGTCTAGTGTTGGCACTTTGTTCTCGTTTTGATTTTACTGCACGTTGCCCTTTAACCAAATTGAAGCAGCATCTTCTGCTTGGTGCTACTGCTGATTCCACAGTCTTTATCAGGATTGTAGCCTTATCAGTTCCTGGGGAGCTCAGTCTGCTCAGGGCCTCGCATTGCTGTCATGTAGCATGCATTGCAATGGC
Organism: Rhea pennata; assembly: GCF_028389875.1. Lineage (NCBI taxonomy): Eukaryota > Metazoa > Chordata > Aves > Rheiformes > Rheidae > Rhea > Rhea pennata. The sequence continues at coordinate 6,200,219 of NC_084682.1, forward strand.
CTAAGCCTTGAGCTTCCTAAGATATGTTAAAAAGTTCTCAGACTTGATAATATGCTCACAAAGAGCAGACAAGGACCCAGTTAGAGGGCTTTCCTCTAAGACAGGGCTGCAAAACCCCCAGAAGATAAGCCAATTCAGTTAGCATGGGCTAATGTGCCTTAGTGACCAGCACAGGAAAAAGGGCTGTTCTCCTGTGTTTCTTAAATTCAGGATAAAGATATGGGGTCTGCAGTGGGGAAACTTGTAGCCTGAAGGTCCCTTACAAGCTGGTGAGATGTGATGACAGCTTGTGGGAAGGCTGCACGTGTGACTCTGTAAACAGGATAAGTGTAAGTTTGGTAAATGTTCAATGTCTACAGGAAATACACTGAGCCGGTTTGCAGCTGTCACTGGTGTTGGAGCGCTGTGCGGCATGAGAACGGCTGCAAAATTAACATTTAGCTGGGGAGTGAAGGGGAACTTAACTAATGCAAGATTGTACCTCCTTAGGAGGCTTGCAGCTGGGGCTGCCTTTCTCAGTGCCACTCAGTGAGTTGTCCTAGAGGTGCAAGTGGAGGGACAAGCTGAGAAACCTGAATTAGTTGCACTTGTGATGGTATAAAGCAATGGGGCCTGTGCATCTCCGGCTCCCAAACATATTCTGAAAAGAGAAATCATTCTTTGTTGGCCAGTTATTTCCACATGCCCTTCACTTTGATTTTTTGCCAACACTTTCAAGCTTTTTTTAGGGGAGGAAGGTGAGGCCACTTAGGCTGTGTTCTCCTGGAAAGCTATTGCTGGGGGCATCTTGCCTGCCTCCCTTAGGTCTTCTCTAAGAAACAAGATGAAGGAGAAACTTTTCTGCTGTCTGAGATGGCAGGCACTGTTGTAAAAAGCCGAACTCATTCCTGTAGTACCATGGTGTGTGCCTGGGACTGTGGGAGGTCAGCAAAGAGTAGTTAATGATTGACCCTCTTATGAAACCTGCAGCACTTAATTTGGGAGAAAGAATGGCTTTAAATGTTCCAGCAGCAGCCAGAACAAATCCTAGCGATGAGCACGACACAGATGATTAGCGAGGCAGCCTGCCTCTCACCTAGGCTCTGTCAATCTTTAAATAGTAACTTGAACTACTAATTGGGCAGCAGAAATCCTGCTGCTTGCGGTGGGAGCACAGGGAGAAATAAGCAGGATGTTCTTGTAATTGCCGCTGATGGCTCGCGGCTTCCTCTGGCTTGACGGCGGGATGGCAGCGAACGAGCCTCTGCTGCTCGCCCGTTGGGGTGGCAGTCTCCTGCGTGTCGGGGCAGGCAGGCTGACGTGCGCTGGACCTGGCAGGGGAATTTGGGGAGGGCTCTGGCATGGGCACGGAGCCGGCCCTTCCCCAAAGCGCTGTTGCTGGCGGAGCCGGGGGGTGGGGGCCGGCAGGAGCCCTCGCGTCGCAGCGGACTCCGAGCTGGGCGGTTTGATCTAACCTGCGTTGGGTAGGTGAGCGCTTGAGGAAGGGAACCTGCCTATTAATTTCCGGCGTGCGTCTCCCAGCCGCTCTCCGAGGGACCCTGCGCGTGCGGCACGCGCCTGCGGCCCCGCCGGACCTTGCCACGTCCGGAGGTGGCTCTGCAAGGCTCGGCGGGCGACGCGGTGCCAAGGCCTGCTTGAACCGTTTCCATCACGCCGCAGCAAATCCCCTCTTGTTGCTCGGAGGCTGCTGCTATTTTCACAAACCGTTTTTATTTCCGCATAGCGCTGTTGCCTGGCCCCTGCTCGGAGCAGATATAAACGTGGGGGCTGGCAGAGGCAGGGACTGGAGTTTGGCACCTCGTTGCCGGCTCTCCTGGCTGCTGGGTGTGATCTTCAGCGTGGAGGCTCAGCCCCCTCTGCCTCCAAGGCCGGGTGCCCTTGGCCTGGCTCTGCTCCTGCCCTTCCCGCTGGCCGTCGGAGGCTCTGCGCTCAGCAGACGTCTGCTAGCCGAGCTCTTTGGGGCCACGTTGCAACTGTACATGCCCCAAACGTTAAAAATAATTTGTCTGCTCTGGTTTTCAGTGTCGAATGTCTGTCCCGATCCCCCCCCCCCCCCCCGAGGAGGGCTTACAGGCTGTTCAGCATGCGCAGGCAGAAGCCGTAAGGTTGCTGCCCCGTCCGTGTCCCTCCGCCACGGCTGAGCCGTCTCCGCAGAGTGCTGACACAGGGAATTCACTACTGTTTTGTCACTTTTTTTTTCCCCCCTTGTTTTTCTGAGTTTAACCTCTCACCCACATCTGTTTCCTATGAACTTCTCTGTGTGGAGAGCTCAGAAGGCCTCGACGCTGCGGGGAAAGCCACATTGCTGCAGCCCCTGCCTGCCCCATGGAGGGGCCGAGCGAACTCGCCGTGTGCGGCTCTGGGCCAGGGCAGGAGGACGTGGCAGCGGGCAGGTTGCTAAAAGGATTCAGATTTAACATAAAATCTGCAGGGAGACTCCCACGCCCGCCCCGGACTGCCGTCTGGCTTGGGCTGGCGCGCTCCCCTCTGCGAAAGGGCTGCTGGTGGCACCTGGCCCTTGGGGTGGGAGATAACGTTGCCGCTTGCTGTGGCTACCTAGGACTAGCGGAGAAGGGAAGGCTGAGGGATAAATTGTCAGTTGGGTATGAGCAGCAAAGGGGAGGAAGAAATGGTTGTTGCTGGCTGCAGAAAGTTTGGGGCCCTCTTAGTCAGGGTGTTGGTGGGAGCAACGCGTGTGGAAGCAGAGAAATGCCTTGTACCCTGCTCAGGATACCGGCGGGGAGAAAGGGCTTGTGTTGCCAGCGGTTTTTAAGCCTCAGATACCGATGTCTGAGTTTCTACTGACAGCAGCTGTCCGGATGGTGGAGTGTGGTTGGTTTGCCATCCACCTGCAGCTGGGAGAGTTGGTTTTTTTGGGCAAGTGAAACAAAATTGCCAACTAGGAAGACCTGGGTGAAACCAGTAACTGTAGCAATGCAGCGGCCTGGGTGGAAGGGGAGCGATCGCGCCACGGGGCGGCATGATCTCTGCGGAGACGGGGCAGGCGAGAGGGGATCCTGCCCACGAGTTGCACCAGCAGCAAACGTCAGGCCGCGGGGCCGTGAGGGGCTCCTGTTAACCAGCTAACTAGGTCTTGCTGAGGGGGAGCCCTGCTCTGGTCTCGCTTCATGCAAACCTGCATGTAGATGACTTACCCCTCTAATCTCCATTTAATACTGAACTTTGCTAGCACAATTATTAAATATGGAGGAGAGTGCTTTGTCACTGGCTTGCTGCAGCAGTAAAAAAAACCCAAGTGCTTCGTCATACTGACAAAGGTTACTTAAACCTCAGCTGAGGGCTGGGAGAAGGAGGGGTGGAGCGTGGTAGTACTCCAGGTTGATGGGAGCCTGACGGTGCACACTTCAGGAGTTATGAGCCTGCTTGGGATAGGTTTATAATAGAGAGTTGACATCAGGCAGTGAAAATGCTGCTGCAAAGAAAAGGGAACTACTTTTCTTTTTTCAGCTGTCCTGTTTCTGCGTCTGTTACACAATCTGAGCTCTGTTCCATGTGGGAGTTTGCGGGCAGCGTTCCTCACGTAAAGGCAAGAACAGAAAGCTGGCGATGCATTGATCTGTATGGCCTAAACCAACCCGGAAAAAACAGAAAATGTTGATTATGGAGCAGAAGTTAGAGGCATGTATCCATAAATAAGCAGAGAAGGTCGATAACTGCCCTCCTGGGAGCAGGGTAGTTAAATTTAGGACAGATCTGAGTGGGTGCAGCCAGGGAGCCAGGGTGGCTGCTGTGAACCCGTCCCTCGTTATGGTGCCCAGAACGAGGGTAGGAGGTTTGTTATTTGAGAAAACTGTCGCTCTATGCCAGGCCCCGTCAGCCTTATATCTGGATCCAAAACAAATGCTTTGGTTGTAGTTAACGCTTCTAGTTTACTTTGGATCTGTGAGAACATGCTGGTCTTGGATTAGGAGTACCTTGGGTTTTTTTGTGTTAGTCCTTTCCAGTCTTACTGGGTTTAGTCCCCTGTAATTGCAGAAGCCTTGTTGTACAGTTATTTTTATAAATTACTGAATCTCTGTACTTAATGTGAGATTGTTGCCCAGCTGCTATTTGATGGGAGGTTTGTTCCCTGGTGCTTGGAACCCTTTTCCTGTTCCCAGCTGAACTGACCATGTTTCTCTGGTCCATCTGCTATTCTTGTTCTCTGCTTCCTTCAGTTCTCACTGACTGTATTCAAAAGTGGGGCACGATGGATGCATGTTTGCTGTGTTGTGGCCGCCTTCATGTGGGTCTTTTCTCTTCCCTCCTTACCACGTAGCCACAGCCTCCATCCTGTCATGCTGTAATGATGATCCTCTGTTATTCCATGTAGGAAACTCCACCAGCCACAATGAACAAGAAAACAGCACAGCTTCAGAGAGCAAATGGCCTTCCTGCAATGCACAAGATGAAATGCTAAACTTGGCCTTCACCATTGGGTCCTTCCTGCTCAGTGCCATCACCCTTCCCCTGGGGATTGTCATGGACAAATATGGCCCTCGCAAGCTGCGGCTGCTTGGCAGGTTGGTGTCCCAGGGGCCCAGGTGGACTAGAGGGGCAAGAGCTGGCCTTGGAATCGGCCAAGAGCCTCCAACCATGCACGGGGCCCTGGAGCAGCTCTTAGATGACTTCAGCTGACATCAGGTTGTGCAATAAGTTGCTCCCTGGGGGACGGGCCTGGGACTCAAAAGTCCAAATTTCAGCTCTCCAGCATTGCTTTGTACTCCCTGGGCAGATGGAGCCTGGAGGAAGAGCAGAGTCATCTGTGAATCATGGAGGGTAGCTTTTTCCCGTGATCTTGGGGCTATGTCCTAAGGGATATAAAACCAAGATGTTGCATAACAGTTTGCCAGAGCCAAAGAGTTAACCCTGCGACAAGCGCATCCTGCCTGACTTTTCTAGAGTTTTTGTTTGTTTTGTTTTGTTTTTTGCCACACAAAGTGCTGTGTGATTTCTGCCCCAAAAAGCATAGTTGTCAGCAGCTTGTGTCATAGCACATAGGGATTAGTGACTTTGGGGGCACACTGGGCCCCAGCTCTGCTTGGTTTTTAATGCTCTGAACTGTACCAGAAACCAAGCTGGCCTGTAAGCAGAGCAAGGAGAACAGAGCAAGCTCCTGTGATGGGGAAGGCTTCAGTGCTCTGGCCACAGTTTTGCCTCGGGGTGAAGGCTGCTGCTGTTTCTGGTCACCTCCTGGTGAGGGCTGGTGAAGCTCTGTGCCAAAACTGGTAGGGAATTTGGGTCCAGCAAGAGCCATGTCAGAGTGCTGGGAGGGAAGGTTGGCTCTTCAGCCCTTGTGCAAAGTCTGTCTGTAATATCTGGGTATTTCCCTAGATTTTTCTTTCTAGATTGCAAATGTTCCCACCTTTTGTACAAATTGTACAGTGGTTGCTTAGCCCAGTGCTGAGGGGGTAGAGGCATGTGTAATTTCACGCACATTGTCAGTGAAAGACTCCTGGCTTCAATTCTGTTTCAGTGCCTGCTTTGCTGTGTCCTGTGTGCTGATTGCATATGGTGCCAGTAACCCAGACTGTAAGTATGCCTTTCCATGCTAAACTGGAAATGTTTTGGGACTGTGGTGCTGCTGAGGGGCTTGGTTCTGGGATGCAGATAAATGCAGATGGAGCTGTGGGCTCTGACTGTAACCTTTCCTGTGCAGTACCAGGGTCTTGCTGGGGATGCAAGTCAAGCATGTCCTGACCTATGTGAGCTAACAGGCTCTGAGGAGGATTTCTTTTTGCAGCTGTAAGTGGAGAGCACAGCAAGGGCCAAACACCCGGGATAACTAGGTCTCAGCTTTGCTTTTGGGCTGGTCCAGGTGCTGTAAATGAGCAATTTCAAGCAAGTTCATGACTTCTTTAGAGTTTGGAAATAGGTAATTGCATGCAGTGTGTGCTCTCAGGTCCAGGGATGGATAGAGCTTGGTTTTTCAAGACCAGATAGTGAGGTGGTTGTTTTAAACCAGCTCTTTAAAGTAAATCTGCCTTTAAGACACATTCAGACAAGCTGCCTCAGTAAGACTGTTCATTAGTGGAAAAACCCATCCATCCTGGAGCAAGAAGGTCCCATCTGGGCTGCTGTCTCAGGGCAGAGCCTGTGCCCCTTGCTGTGTGCTGGGGCAACTAGTGTGTAGCCGGATGAGCTGGAGCAGGTGCAGCGTAGCACTTTTCTGAGGGTGGTGTTTCGCTGAGACTTCACATATCGGGACCAAAACCCTGAAGGCTCTGTGGTCTCCTCTCCCTCCCCACCTCAGTAGATATTCTTGGGCTTTTTTGTTGTTGCAGCTCTGTCTGTGCTGATATTCATTGCACTGGCTCTGAATGGCTTTGGTGGGATGTGCATGACCTTCACATCGCTTACGGTAAGTGAAGGATTATTACGTGACTCTATTTTATCCCCCACTATTGCTGTAAGCTGGGCTAGCAGGAAAGAATGAAGTGGATCTTTTGCCTGTGGCTTGAGTAGCATGTTTTTTGTGTGTGCAAATAAAAAAAAGTGTGCTCTTTGAAAGTCTACTCTTTGAAAGACTGAGTATTAGCTTGTTATTCTAAGTTATGGGTTTTTTTTTTTTGTCTATGCCTTGCTACCTGCATTGCAGGTGAAGGTGAAAAGGAGTGTTTTGGTGTTGGATTCAAACTGTTGTGTGCTTGTACACAAAGTGCTCGGCTATCTGGGACAGGACAGGGGCAGTTTGCACATATGTTTGCACTGTATTTAGCTTTCACATAGCAAAGGAAGAACCAGCAGGGCACAAATCCTTAGCAGCTGGGTAGGACCAGCTTTCTGTAAGTGCTGACTACATGCTGGGTTGTTGATGAGAATGATAACAACCCTGGGATTGCTTGAGGCAGGGGAGAAATAATACAGCCCACATCTCTGTACATGGCTGTGTTGCATCCCTCCCCAGAAGAACGGTTGTGCTTGAGCGCAAAAGCTTCTGCTTTCATAAGGGTGCAAGTCACTTCCAGGTTTTCTTGGAAATCCTGAGTTGTTGAATGCACCCAGCTCCATCTGCACAGACCACTTAGATCTGTTGAGTTTGTCCATTGATTGCAAGCATCGGGCAGTGGCTGTCAGCTGGCTCTGCATTTTGGGTTTCCTGTTGCCTGGAGATAGAAGTGATATCATTCTCCAAGTAGCTGCTTTGTTTTTACCTCATTATCTTGATCCTTGTCAATGTGGCTGAAGCAGGACTGAGCAGAAAATCTCCCAAAGACAGCCTAGAAGCACTGATGTTTCTTGGGCTGGAGTTGAAAACTTTCTGCATCACCTTGAACTTGCTGCTGAGTTGAACTTGCTGTTAAAGTTGAACTTTCTGTTAAGGCTGCTTCTGATTTAATGCGAGTTAGGCACTTGCTGAACTCCTGAGACCTAAATTTGGCAGAGACTGGATTTACAGATCACTGTGTTTACTGCGGTGTTACTGGGGCTGTTGCTTTTACACATTCAAAGCTTTCAGACCTCTGTGCAGATGTTGATCTCTTGTTCATATGTTATGTCCATTTCTGGAAGCCTTGGCCATAGACCCAAAGAACTGTGAAGTAAGTGTTGTCCTGGCCACACTTCAAATGAAAGTAAGGAAGAGAGGAGCACATAAGAGCTGCTGTGGGGGAGAGGAGAGGGCTCCCATTATGCTCCTACCAGCATCAGTTATTTTGTGTCTGCGTGATTATTAAGGGGACACAAATTATTTCAAAGCCATCAGAGGTAATGGGAAGGAAGGCAAGGAAATACTGGGTGTGCAGTATTGTAGCTTTTAGCAGAAAAAGAAATAAGCAGAGCCACCTATTAGTGCCCTCATTAGTGAGCCAGTTCCACAGCACTGCGGATATACAGCTACTGCTGGAAGGTCAAATCTTCCAGGAAAAGATCTAAGCTTTGAGGAGGTCTGAAGCAAGCAGCAATGCTGTGAGTTTGCACAGGGAGGCCTCAAGTAGAGCCTGTCACCTCCAGGCAATAGTGTGTTTCATGAAGAGCTGAGATGGCTTCAGGCCTGGCTTCTTCAATCCAGGTAGATATGTTGCTTGTTGTGCCTCTGAGCAGAGTTGCGCAGAGGTGTTTCAGTACCTGAGGCATGTGAATGTGATTTAAAAATAGTCTGAAGTGGGAGGGAAATGCGTCACCTGAATCATTGTGTAGCTGTGACCAAAGACTGTTAAAAGTGAATGTATTTTACCCATTGGCACCTTATGAGTTTGTTCTTGCATGGTTCTACCTGCAAGTTGGGGAGCCCACAGCTGGTATCTCAAGAGCCATCTTCCATGACTACGTGATCCCTTGTGGTCTTGGGTCTGCAAGTGCCATGAGTCCCTCCCAGCTCTCTCCATGGGCCATGGAGAGGGAGATGGGGATGGCAGGTCCATGGCTTGCAGGCCTAGGGTAGTGTGGCTTGCACACATGCTGTGCTCTGTACTGTGCCTTGAAGGTGAAGCTGAAATGTGTCCTGGAAGGGGAGACTCAAAGACCTTTTTAAGGACACTCATTGCATATAGCCTCTGAACACTAATTGACTACTTGTGCCAAGCAAGTTTGTTCCGGCTGACACAGGCACTGACCGCTGAGCATGCACGTGTGCACGCAAGTCAAAGCCAAGGTGACTTCCCTCCCCGCCAGGTGCAAGTGACCTGCAGCACTCCAGGAAATGGATCAAACCCACTGGTGCGTGAGCTGGTCCCGTGCCACCCGAGGCTGGTTAGAGTGGCGGCTGCTGCTTAGCAGGATGACCGTGAAGGGAGCCTCTGTAACGCACGGGTCTAGGATGCTGCCCCAGTGCTGTGGCTTGGGTATCAAAACCTCCTGGGACACTCGTGTCCTGTGAGCAAAGCCTGTTGCAGGGACCTGCAGCTCCTGTGCGAGGGCCAGACAAGAAGATGAACAAGATCTCCTAGAGAAAGAGCCTGGGAAACTGTACTCTGTGAAGCTTTGCCTCAAGGATTTGGAGCCTTTTTCAGTAACAAGCCCCAGGATCTAATGAAAGCCAAAGGCTAGCTGCAGGGCCAGAGCAAGCTGCCTTTACTGGGCACCTCATGTTGCAGCTCGGGGAGGAGAGAGCAAGCAAGCGGTGATGTTCCCAGTTCTGGGAACAAGGTCAGGCTGTGCCTGTTGTGGAAATGCAGAGGGGAGATTTCTGCCGCGTGACTTGGTCTTAGCCAATGTAAGTGAGGATTTGAAATGGAAACAGATCTGTGTTGGTGGCTCTGACAGCAACAGAAGAATCTGGCGCTGGTTCTGCTCCTAAACTATTTCATGAAAAGAAATAAACATGTGTGATAAATTACCACAAAGAGCCTTTTATAGATTGTTTTCCTGTCCTGTTTTCCTTTCAAAGAATTACAGCTGCTTTGCTCTTATTCTCCACTACAAACAGCACCCTTTAATTTGCCAGGGAGGGGAAGCATCTTTGCGTGGGGAATCTTTTCTGCTCAGAAATCTTAGGAATATTTAGGACTCCGTGATCTTGTGTTTGTTGGAGAACAGGAACAGGATTTTCCGTATGCCTTGGACAAATGAGGCAGTTTGAGGTTTTTCTGGAGAACATAATTTTAGTGCCTGTATAATGTCCAAATATACCTCCTGATAAGGAAAACAGTTTAGCTTCGATTAAAAACACCATTCTCCAGTTGTCTAGGTCTCAGTCCCTTGGGTTTTTTCTGCAGTTCTCTTGAGCAGTCCTTGCAAGAAGAGGAAAACTAGATTTGACAATATTACTGTGCTATTGTTAGCTGGTTTAAACAGTTATTTCCTACTGTTTAAGTGTCATAAAGTGTCATTAAAAAACAAACAAAAAAAGACAGAGCTAGTTCATGCATGGGTCTTCCTTTTCTCATTTAGCAGAGTGGGGACTGTCTCCAGGAAAAGAATAATCAAAGGTGTTAAACTCGCTATAGGGCAAAGGAGACAATCATCTGCAAGAGAAAACTAGATGATTTTATCAGAGTTTAGAATGGCATATCTGCAAAAAGGGCTCCAGGAAGAAACTGTTACAGCATGGAGAAGTTACATTAGTCAGTGTCTCTTAGACGAGGCATGAACTTAATTAAATGTTGAGTATTATTGACTTTTAAACATCTGGAAGCTTTAGGAGTTTCTCTCATCTTAAGACTTCTGGAATTGGAAATATCATACCAGTATAGGCAGAAATTACTGGGAGTCCTTTCTGGCCTGTAGGGATAAGACCAAACTGAGGATCAGACCTTTTTGGTGGTAGAAAAACAAAGCACCTACTTGTTCTGCTTGTTTGTCTCTGTCGTTCGTATTTTTCCAATGTTCGCTGCTGTAAGGACAGCTTGAAAAATGGGTTAGTAAATATTGTACATGATTTTAGTAGCTGGTCTTTAGTAGAAACCTCCACAGGCATCACCAATGCTGGCCCTTGCGGTCTGAGAGATTCTTCTTTGCCGTTTGCCTCCCCTTTGCTCCTTTGGGTGTTCTTAGGCTTTTCCTCCGCAAGTCCTCAGTGGTTGCAGTTGCCTTTTAAGATCTTATCCAATCCAATGCGTCTCTCCCGCTCAGTTTTTTCTTTCTTCTCTCTTCATTTTTTTTTTTTTTAATTTGGCCACTTGCTTGGTGCCAAATAGTATTTTAGGAAATCTTGAGCCTTTCTTGGACTTCTGTCCCAATGCAGGCAGAAGCAGATTTGGGGTTTCTCTGAACATGATTGCTCGCTTTCAGGCCTGCTATAAGCCTCCATTAACCCCTGGTGCAAGAGATTCCACCTGGGAGTTGCTTGTCTGCTATATGAAAAAGGCTTTTTGTGAACTGAGTCTGGGGAAAAGCAGCCTGAGCCAAGAAGCAGCTGTGTTTGTGGAGCTGTTGCCCTGTGCCAAGCTCCCCAGCAGCAGCTGTTTGTTGTCATTTCTGGGGATAACTTTAGGGTTTGGGCTATTTGAGATTAAACAAATGCCCTGCCTGGTAATAATGACCAGCCTCTTTGCAACCTGCAGATACCTTATTCTGCAGATACTGTTTTCTGGGATGCATATTTAGGCCCTGCCTCCAAAGAGAGATTTTGTGCCTGGTAACAGACCTTTGGATCCTTTGCTGTTTCCTTTCTGCAGCTCCTAAAAGCAGCCTGTTGGCAGCTCTCCCAGATGCAGGGATCTGGGGATGGGTGTGGGGATCCTTGCTGCAGATGAGCGCAGTGTTTTCTGCTTCAGCCCAGTGTCTGCTTGGGGATCTCCAGCAGCATCAGGCTCTGCACATCATTGCTGCTGTTCCCTGTCTGGGGTTATCTGAGGACCTGGAGGCTGCACAGAAAGCTCTGCAGTGAGACAGAGGGATGATAAACAGCCAGATGGATCCTAGAGTGTTCCTGCATGGGAATAGTTGTGTTGTAAACACACTGATCCTACCGTGACACAAGCCAGATTTGCTTGCCTTAAATGCCAGTCCTAGGAAAGATAGACTTGTTTTCCAGCAGTGAAAAGAGAATCTGAAGAGCATTTGCATGCTCAGATTCCATCTGATATTCTTCAGATCATTTTATTCAACATTTAAGTAGATAAATTGGTGATTATGCCTTCAGTCTTTCTAAGCACCTGTGTCCTGCTTTGAGGCCCTCTGAGGCTGACATGGTACTGATGGCAAAGTGAATTTGAGGAGGGAGGGAGTGACCTGAAAAAGGAGATGGGAGGAAATCTGTCTGCCTGAAGCTGTGTCTCCTCTTTGACCAGCTTCAGGAGCATGGGCTGAGGTCTGTGTAGCCTGTGACTTAATATTCTCCCTGAAATTTCTAGCTTGCATGCCCTCAGGCAGCAATGGAAACTTGTTCTATTCTGGTTATTGAAAAAGCTGCAGACTTGGGGGGAGGAAGTAGCAAAGAAAACAGGGGCAAGTACAATGCAAGACAAACATGGCTCTGCTAAAGGTAATGAATGTGGAGTATGTGGTCAGTCAGGAAGGCAGCAGTACTATTGCACATACTAATCTTGGATCATAGATGCTGTCTGGCAGTGGAGACAGCAACATAGCCTGCAGCTCTTGCGTCCCAGAGCAATATCACGAAGAGCGAAATCGCTCTTGAATAAAATTGATTTCTTCAGGTTCTGGTATTCAGAGGTCTCAATCTTAAATGCCAAGGTCTTCTCAAGAGCGCTTCCTTCGCTTTTCTTCCCTTTCCTTCCCTTGGCCACAGTGTATTTCAACGAATTTTTATTTCCTCAGTTGCCCAACATGTTTGGTGACCTTCGTTCCACGTTCATTGCTCTGATGATTGGCTCCTATGCTTCCTCTGCTGTTACTTTTCCAGGAATCAAGGTGAGGCTGTGAGATCATTACTCATGACTGGTAATGGTGTGCTGGGGTTTTGCACCATTTGGCAATAAAGTGGAAAGAAAGAGGGACTATTTGTTAAAGTGCTTGTTAGAGAAGTTATTGCAAGATTCAGTTCCCATCTGGCTTGCAGACTTCCCACATGACTGTCCCAAGAAGTCAACAAATACCATAAAAAGAATTTTCTATTTGTTAATAGCTCTTAATTTAAGATGTTAAAAACAAACAAACAAACAAAAAAACCCTAAAGATTGCTGTTAGTTTTATGAAAGGCTGCTGCTACTTTTTTTCTGATTTTTTTTTTTTTTAATTCTACCAAGTTCACTGTAAGCTTCATTTATATTTAATCTGTGAGATCACCACAGATATCTGGCTATGATTGCTGTTCAGAGTAAGAAAGCAGGTTTGTGGAGACAGAAGACAGCCACTAGGGCTGCTTCTGTAGATCTCCAGTGGTTCTAGATGAGTGATGTTTCATCACAGAGTGAGTATAAGTGGCATATGGTTATGGTAGGCCTTTCTCAGGTCTGCAGGGCAGTCCCTGTTGGCTTTCCAAAGATTGGATCTAGATGAAAAATCTTTGGTGGCATTGGTTAGTGACACAGCTGCATGCACCCCTGCTGGAGATCCTGGCATTATTGCTATTGTTAAAGCTGTGCATACATATATATCTCTTACTGAGCCTGCGTGACACGACTCTGTTACTGGTTTTATTATAATCTGTTTTAATGTGGCACGCTGCTCTTCCCCACAACTTCACTCCAAACCTCATCCAAAGAATATTGAAGCATCTTCCTGCTCTGATAGCAAATCACCGTATTCTGTTGTGATTTTTCAGGTTATATATGACTTTGGGGTCTCCTTCATCCTTATTCTGCTTGTCTGGGCAAGCTGTGCAGGATTAGTTTTCCTCAACTGTTTCTTCAACTGGCCGCTGGAGCCTTTCCCAGGTCCAGAGGACATGGACTATACGTAAGTGTCATCAAGACAGACTGCAGGAGTTTATCTCATCCTTAATCCTCTAGAAAGTACTAGCACAGATAGTTTAGAGGAATGGATGAGGAACTCCCTTGCCTGTTGTTAATTAATTGTTAACATTTTTTTTCTTGGGTTGGGGCATCTCTAGCTCTTATATTATGACTGGTGAATATCTGTAGAAGGCTGAGCCATCCAGAGCATAGGGCTTGTGAAGGAAAATGATCTGCTAGTAGCAATAAGCATTTCTGTATTGACTTATGCCAAAGTGGCCCAAGGGAAGTCTCTCTCTGCTGTGGGATCCCAGACTGCTTGTGGGTTTGTAGATGAAAACTAGTGTTTGAATCCATCTGTTGACTCTTACAAGTCTACTACCTCTAATTTGCCATCCTGTGTTGCAGCTCTCATTCTCTTTACTGCCCAACAGGGTGAAAATAAAGTTCAGCTGGCTGGGATTTGACCACAAAATCACTGGGAAGCAGTTTTACAAGCAAGTGACAACTGTGGGGCGCCGTCTCAGTGTCGGAAGCTCCATGAAGGGCCCCAAAGAGCTGACAGCCTTGCAAGAGAATAACAAGCTCTGTCTGTCCACAGTGGACCTGGAAGTGAAGTGCCAGCCTGACAACACAGGTGTGGTTTTCCTGGGTGCCTGACGGATGCTTGCACTGGCAGAAGACCAGTGGCATCTTTTGCCATGATCCAGACCTGTTTATATCAGATACCATATGATACGTGACCAAATATTGCCAGGGCTATGTGCTAGCTGCCATTCTTTAAGTACAAGTTCAGTTATATAAAGAATCTTGCTCTTGTATGCTTGCCTAAATACATCACATGTACTCCCCATCATGGGCAGCAACAGCATGGATAATTGGTACCACTATGGGAAGGCAGTGAGGTGGGTCATTACTGTCTCTGACTGCTGCCATCATGGCTAAGTCTTCCTTAGACAGGAGTACGGTGAAAGCAAATGGCTTGAAGTTTCATTTTGCTTTAATCCACAGAATGAATTGAGACTTCTCCTGCTCCTCTGTCCCCAGTTACTAGTAGCCAAACTTTAAGTATTTATAGCCATTCATGAAGGAAATTTGTAATGTACTAAATGGTTGCTAACTGAACTCCTTGCAGCTGTCATCTGTGTGTAGTGTTGGTGTGACTAGCTAGGAGAAGGCTATCTAACCCAGGGCCAAAGTTTGTTTTGAAATCATGGCTGTTTCAGATGTTGCCTTTTTCAGAGACTTTATTACTTCTTCTGCAGCTTCTCCCTCCTTCATGAAGAGTGTTTTCAGCCCCATCTTGTTGCTCAGCCTTATCACCATGTGTGTCACCCAACTGAGGCTCATCTTCTACATGGGGGCCATGAATAGCATTCTTGGGTTTCTGTCTGGAGATGAAGATAAAGGTAGGGTAATTTGAAACTTCTGTTTCCTTGGAACTGGGACCTGACCCAGCCTTAGTCCTTGCAAGAAGCCAGCATGCCTGATTACTCAGCAGATACACCGTGTTTGGCAATTGCTTGTGCCGGAGTGCAGCTGACAGCTGCTGGTGGGGTCTAGCAGAGCTGGAACTGGCCCAGAGCGGAGGGGCAGTGAGGTAGGCGCTTGAATGTCAAACTAATTTTAGCGTAGTGTCTGTTAAATACTATTCCATGTTATTTCCCCAGATGGGTTGTTGCAAGTAGCCTCTCAGGACAGAATGTGGTGGGTTTTTTTTTTTCCACTGGAAAAACTATTTCATCAGGTATTTGCTTTGCTTATCCTAAGCAAGCACAAAGTACAGAGCAGCTGACTCTCATGACTAATGGTTGGACTAGGTGTCTCGGCCCAGCAGCAGGGGTGGGAAGGGTGAAGTCATTGCTGTTTTGTGCAGCTTGGTGTGTGCTGGGGAGGTGCAGGAGCAGGCACTGCGCTGGACTCGTCTGTATTTACAGCTCTGGTTCAGTACATGGAGCAAACAGGAAAGAGTATATTAGTTTACTGGTTGAAAATACCCAGGATTGCAAAACAATACTTTTTTTTTCCCCTTTGTAGTAAGATCCAGTCTGAACTTGTTGAATCTGGATTGGGGGAAGCTGATAAATCAAGAGGCACTCCTCTGAAAACAGGAGTGAGCCCTGGGGGAGGGAAGGAAACTCGGGAAACTCCAAGTGCCCTGGCATTCCCTGAATTTCTTTGTTTCTGGAGCCTTTGACAGCCTGCAGCATTCAGCTCTTTATCTCCTGGCTCAAGAGCCAATTCAGACATTAAACAGTAAATAGGACAAATTTCACACTCTCCACAGTTCCCAGCACAGCTCTGTTTTCTGCTTACCTTTAACTCTTTCACACTTTTTTTTTTTACCATGGCATGCTCTCATTGTTTTTCTTCCTTTTCTTTTTCCTTTTTTTTTTTTTCCTTGGTATTTGAGGCTTAGTGTTAAATATATGCTATTATACTGCATAGATCAAGTTCTGTGTTAAGAAAGCAGTTATGCCTCTTGGGTATATAATTTTTCTGTGCCACTTTTGAGATTTCTTCCTTATTTTCTCCTTCTCCCCACCCCTTATTGCAGCCTGGGCTTGCGCTGCAGCCTGCTGCCTCGATGTTTCCATGGCATCAGCAAAACAGTAGTATTATCTGGTGGCAGCAACATCAAGCTGTGTGAAGAGTTCCAAGAAGTGCACAGATCTCTAGAAATCTAATCGGGTGGAGGGGGGAATCAGGAGAGGATGGGACACTGTATTCGCTTGGGTGCCTTAGTTCTTGCTGCTTTTTACATGTACCTGATTTTAGAAAGCTCCACTTGCAGCTGCACTCAGGAGCACTGGGCAAGGGAAGAGAACGGAGTCGTTCTTGCAAGTACTGTTAGTGTCAAAGAAAGCAAAGATATCTAGGAGCAGAATAGGAGAGAGAGATGTGGAAAAAATAACAGAGTAAAATCTTAGTCCTCAATAGTCCTGCTTCCTGTGCATACTGCAGTGACTTAGACCTGCCATGAAGCCTAGAGGCAGAAAAAGCAGTCAGCCCATGGCTGCTTATCTTCTGAAAACCCTCTCAAGATGGAGAAGTTAAGGAGTTCAGTAACCCTATAAATGACTGCGTAATCATGTTGTCAGCTCCTCAGTCTTCCTACTGGTTGTGTTTGGGATTTGAAATTTGTCTGGGTTGCTCAGAAATTGACACCTTGCTACTAAATCTGGCAATACTTGGAGACCTGGGTGGAATCAGGGTGTGCTGGAAACCTCAGCTGTGTGCGGTCCATGTTCAGGGCAGTCCCAAGTCTGAGATGATGACATGCGGCCAGGGAGCCAGGCCTATGCCTGTGCGTGCAGCCTTTTGCTGTTTGTTCTCTCCAAGCCTCTACTGAATCTGCTGGTACTTACAAGATACTGTTCTTCATCTTGGGGGGGAGGGGGGAGAAGTCTTTTAAAATGATAGACAAGCCCAGAGAGTCTTCCTGCAACAGCTATGATCACTCCTTTCCTTTCCGCACTCTCCCCAAACTTCATTCCTCACTGCAAGCTGGCTTCTGCTCTCTGTGTTCAGAGTAGCATGAAGAAGCAAAACTTGACAACATGGCTAGCTTCTTACCCTCTATTAAAAAATAACCAGACAAAAGCAAATCAGCTCCTGGAGTGTTTGCAGAGGGTGATACCACCTGTCTCTCTTGGCTGCAGCAACTGCTATAATGAGATGAGATGTGGGGCCACTTCAGGGCTTGCCTGTGTAGCAGTGATGAGGGCAGGAATGGGTGTTTGGAGACTGGAGCTGGAAGTTCCTTTTAGGTTTCTGGAGCTGGGAACATATCATTCAGTGCCATGCCTGGCACAGGGAGGGAGCCCTGCTGGGGTTTGCTGCGATCGTGTAGGGAGAGAGGGTTTGTTGGCAACTTCTTGCAGTTACCAGATTAATTTGGGTATAGCTCATGTCTGTATTGCTTTGGGAGAGCTCTAGAGACGCGGAGGGAGGGACGAACTAAATTTTTTTTTTTGCTTACGTTTTGCTTATGGTGCTGTAACTTCCGAGCACTCTGTGCTGAGATGGGCAGTTTCAGAATTGCATCTTTTTCTCAGAGCTGTGGTACACTGTGACTCACCAGCCCTTCTGTGTGATGCCTGCAAATCCATCACGTAGGCTGTAGTGAGGAAGTAGAGAAAGCACTGCAGGGTGGGGGCAACTGTCTAGTAAGAGGGGAGTTTCTTCCAAGTTGGCATGCATCAGATGTCCCATAGTGATCCACGTAAACTCCCCGTAATATTAAAGATGGAAAAAGTCTTCCTCAATTTGAAGTCCTGACAGCTGATCTCAAATGCTAGGTTTCCTGCTGCTGATCCTTCCTTCTCCCCATTCAACCCCCAGATTTGTCTATTCTGTACAAAGCAGGTTAGGCCTCACCTTTCCAGTTTGGATTGTCCTTGTGGGGCTAGGGCATGAGCTCCCAGCAAGGGTGGAGAGGAGATGATGAAAGCAGGGGTGGCTGTTCAGGGTTTATTGCTCTGTAAGAGTTTTCCTTGTTGCTCCTAGCCATAAGAAACTTTCTGGCACTGAACATTTGCTGGGGTGCCATTCCTAGAGACCTAACTGCTGTTGGGCTGATGGTGCTGTCCTTATTTTCAAAGCAGCAAGCCCACCCAGCATGTCCACTGAAATGGTCTGCCTCTGAGAAGCTGACTGATGAAATGAGTTTTTGGTGTCTCGGCTCCTTCAGCCTTCCAGTTAGCCTGTGAATACAGGGGATCTGGGCTCTTAATAAGGGAAATGATCAGTGGGGAAGATCTTTGCTGTCCTTTGTTCTATAGCTGCTAGATTCTCCTTGGACTGATGCACTTTTCTCTCTCTCCCTGCAGTGAGTCTTTACACTTCCATTTTTGGAGTGTTGCAACTGCTGTGCTTGTTGACAGCACCTGTGATCGGGTACATCATGGACTGGCGACTGAAAGAGTGTGATGATGCCTCAGAAGACAATGAGGAGAGCAACACTGAGCAGTGCGTAATATGCAGCACACGGGACATGCAGCCGCGTAGCAGGCCCCCTATGCTCTGCATAATATCAAATACTATAAAGTGATTTAAGGCAATCTTGATGGGGCAAAAAGCAAATGAATACAGCATCTTTATTTCTGTATCCCAGTATATGACTTGACCTAATCCATGTCTCTGTGTGGCACTGAGGGCTGAATTTGTATTTTGTATCCAGCTTTGAGACCACTATTTCAGAAAGATGTTGGCTAACTGGAGGAAGTCCAGAGAAAGGCAGTGAACAGGTCTAGAAAACATGATTTGGGAAGAAAGACTGAAACAAAATTTAGTTCTTTGGAAAACAAAGCCAGAAATCTCCTCTCTGTCTTTGCAAAGAGGAGAGAATCAAACACACTTCACTGTCCACTAAGATCAGTCAAGAAGAGCAAATCTAAATTGTGGCAAGGGGGTACTTGAACTGTCCTAGCCTAACAGTGTGAATAACTGCACTGAGATAATTGCCCAGCCTTTTCTTGGTTTCCATTGATGGAGATTCCACAAGGGCAGATGAAGGCAGATCTCTAGTCTAACTGGTTTAGAGAGGGCTGATATGGGATGTGGAAAGTCCTGCTGTGAATTCTGGTAGCTGCTGGAGATGATTTTTGTAACACAGTTCTTGCTATTTTTCAGAAGTGATAAGAAAAAGAAAAAACGTGATCGTCAGATCCAGAAAATCACCAATGCCATCAATGCCTTTGCGTTTACGAACCTCCTGCTGGTTGGATTTGGAGTCACCTGTCTTATTCCTAACCTACCATTACAGGTGAATAAGTCAAATGGATGGATGTGCTGGAGGGGCTGGCAATGAGGGTCCTGGCACAGAATGTGCAGGGAGGTCCTGCAAACCAGCAGAGCCAGCTGATAGAAGGAGGGCTTTTTGGCACTGCTAGGAGAGTTTTGTGCTGCTTTGGGAACCTCAGCCTTCCTAGAGTTAAAACAGATAATGTAGTACAATTTATCTCTCTTGAGAGAACCTGAAGAGGTAGCTCTAGTTAAAAGTGCCAGAGTTGATATGCATTTTTTTCCCTCACTTCTGAGTTTCTGGAACTGAGTTCTGTAGTCCCAGATACTTTCCTGCTGAGGTCCCCTCAGTAGTGCCTCTGTTTAACCTGGGCCTGATTTAAACTGCTGTCAGAAAATCTGCAGTAAGATGCATGAAACCAATAAATAGTTATTGTTTTTTGCACTAAATGCTACTCTGAACTATGCCCAGTGATACTCATGGGATTATAAATCTGTTAAAATATTTGTTCTGTGGCACCACTTGTCTGGCAGAGAAATTTAGTGACTTTTATTCTAGTTGAATGTACCTTGGTGACGTAAGAGAACAGCTATAGTTTACTCATGCTTGCATATTGTCTGCAATAACTTGTGGAAAATTAACTGAACAGGCAAAGAGCTCAAAAAAGCATTATGACCCTGGTCGTGGTTGCTGGGGACATGTGTTTGCAACAGTGCCAGCTGCAAATCAGATTTTGTGTGTGGTTAACCTCAGGGGCACTATATGCTAGCCTTCTCAAAGTAAGGAAATGTACTGCTTTGAGAACAATTTGTCTTTCCCTGTGCTGATCTCGTAAGTTTTGGTTCTGGGCTCCTCAAGCCTGCCTTTGTGCTAAGAAGGAGAGCAGCTTTTAGGAAAGGTTGTGTGTTGGGATCTGGCACATCTAGATGATATCTGACACCTGACATTTTCTGCTTCTCTTTCTAGATTCTTTCCTTCATTTTGCACACAATTGTGAGAGGATTCATCCACTCAGCTGTGGGAGGCCTCTACGCAGCTGTGTAAGTCTCTATTCGTAGTGTATGACTGGCCAGGTGATCCTGTTTGGGTTGATAATTTCTTCAGCCGAGAGGAAACTCAGGAAGCTAAGTCCTCATGGTCAGAAGGGAAAACTGATGTGACTTGCTTCCTCAGCAGTGCTGGACATGATAGTAGCTGGACTGAAGTCCTAGCTGATGCTTTTGTTGTTTGGCCGTACAGCTAACTCCTTTGGCATAGCGACTGCAGTAAGATGGGGACAGCTACATGTGAGCCTTGGGGGATGACTAGGTTATCAACAATGAAGTTATATAGTAGAAACTTGAGGATTTTATTTATTTATTTTTGTCCGACAATAAGTAGCTATGTGCATAAAACATTAACATTAACTGAATGCATTGCTTCTGGTCTGCTCTGAAATTACACTAGTAAAGCATTGCTTAAGATGCCATTAATGAAGCCTACTCCCTTTCCCAGGATGGGTCACGTATCCTGTTTCAAACTTATCAATAAATTGGTCTAAATACTCTCCTCCTTATTAAGCAATGTTTTGGTTTTAAAAACAGATCTGCCCCTCTGTCCTGACCTGTTGGACGGGGGAACAGAAAGAAGTTATTGACCTTTCTGTCAAAGGTTTTAGTCTTGGTAACCAGAAAGTCCAAGCTAGAAAACCCATCTAAGACTTGGCCTAAATAATACATGAACTTTTGGTTCTGTGGCAGCTAGAAGCCAAAGCTTTTGTTCTAGGCAAGGTAAATGCCTTTTTCTGTACTTGTCAATTAATCCTGTTTGGAGCTTTCTGGATTGAGGTATTTTTAGTCTGAATGTGACTTTGGATATTCAAACATTCTGGTCCAATTCTCCTTTTCTAAGCTCAGTTTAACCTTATTTGTTTTAAGCACTGCTCAGTCATGAAGAGAAGGATGTGGACTGTTACTGAGGCTTATTTTTCTATCAGTGATATCTCGTATTCAGCACTTTCCAATCAACAGTATTGTTTAATTTGACATAGGATCAGACCTGTCCTCTAAAAAAGAAAACATGCTAACCTGTTGTGCAGGTTTCACTCCCTTCTAAAGGGAGCAAATTGTTATGGCCAGATGAAAATGATTGCTCAGCCACAAGTGCTGTCATCTGGCAAAGAGGTCTTGCTTTTAACTAGTAAATATCAATGTCCTTCTCCCTTTGCATTAAGAGCAGTGGTTATTTAAGTATTTCAACCTGTCACATGGTACAGCTGCAAAACAAAACTCTGCAATAATAAGTACTGGAACTAACATTTAAGTTCTGAAGTTCATCATGGGAGTAGCCTAGAGATGAGGCCTCTGGCCCCCATCACCAGCTTTGTTCTGTCCTAGAGAGCATTGTACTAAATGCTGGGTATAACTACTACAGAGTAAGAGGGAGCTGCACAGAAGGCCAGGAGATAAGTTCTTCATACTGTGCCTCTCTTGGGACTATGCTCTGTTGGATTAGGCTATTGAGAATGTAATCTGATCTGGGTGATGTGAACAGTCAAGGTGACACATAATAATTCCACTGTTTTCTCTGATGGCAGATACCCCTCTACTCAGTTTGGCAGCTTGACAGGGTTGCAGTCTTTGGTCAGTGCCCTTTTTGCCCTTCTGCAGCAGCCTCTGTTTATGGCATTGACGGGACCTTTGGAAGGAGACCCTCTCTGGGTAAGTATTTCTAAAATTTAATGTGCAAACCTGGTGGTAAAGACAGTTTTAACTGATTTCTTTGAAAACAAGGGGGCTACTTTGCATGAATCCCAGTTACAAAGAGCAAATTTTACATGCTCCTTAGTCTGCTCTTACCTTGGTGCTGTCAAGAACCTCTTCTGTGTAAGTACTGAGGTCTTGGGAGGGAATGCTGTTAACCCCTGTGACTGTATAGGGGAAGAGGAAGGGAGAAGGCTGCTGGAGTGCAGCCTATGAACAGGTTACGTGGCAGGTACTGTAAAGTTTCCTTTGAGCTACTGATATGAAAAGCTGGTAAAATCTGGTTTGCTGATGTCAGGAAAGCCAAGCGGCCCTTAAGGGCTACTGTATAGTGTGATGTCTGGTTGAGATTCTGTCTGGGTAGCTCATTACAGTCAAGACACAGGTGTTCTTGAGGAGAGCAAGAGCAGGCTACATGTGCCCACACCTGTGTTCTGGCAACCTTTAGGCTACTCCTACAGTCAGCAGTGGTGATGTGAAAGAACCACAGCTTAAACTCTACTGCCTTTTCTGTTTATGAAATTGAGAAATGTCAGACCTGTAGACTAGCTATAGCCTGTCATAGCAAGAGCTGTAACAGCCCTTGTTTTGTGGAACCTTCAGCCGTAATCTGCAGCAACAAACTCTTGCAGTGCTTATTTTATACACATGGTACTCTGGTCACAGAAATATAAATAAAAATACGGTGGAAGCTGTTGCCAATACACTGAACAGGGCGTCTCCTGGATTGCCTGTAGCTGAGTGGTATGGGCAGGGTTCCAACACTTCAGCATGCATGACTAGGTTGTCTTCTTCCTAGCCTTCCTAATTTCATTTCATCTTTGTTCCTGCAGGTGAATGTTGGCTTGCTTGGTCTGAGTTTGCTGGGCTTCTGCCTTCCCATCTACCTGGTCTGCTACAGACGCAGGCTAGAGAGAGAAAAAAAGCAGAAGAATGATGATGCCAAACTCTTCCTCAAAATTAATGGCACTCCTAATGAGGAAGCTTTTGTGTAAACTGGTGCTTCGAATGCAACTTCCCCTGTACAGGTTCCTGCCACATCCGTGGGCTCTACCTGTGGTGTAAGCCAGGATTTTTCTTTCCTGGCTCTGCCAGTCTTTGCTCATCACTGGAGTGAGGGCCATACAGCATGGCTGAGCTTTCCTCAGATATACAGCAGGAAGAGACCTCCCACTCCTTACTCCGGAACATGGGACACTTTTCCGTTTTATAAAGGCTACACAGTTATTGTGTCTTAAATTATTCCCTGATCACACTCTCCAGCAGCAGAGTCATTGCCTTAGGGAGACTGGGGGAGAGAAGGAATTGGAGGGATGGGGGAAGAGGGAAGAGACCGTAATTTGAGTTTGCAAATGTAACACACTGAAGTGGCTTTTCTTGTTTTTGTTTTTCCCCTCCGTCCTCCTTCCCTCAACCTTGGCTGACATTGTCTCAGATGCAAGCTGCACTCTCCTCCCTTCCCTTAGGTTTGTCAGTGGCCTTTCTTCTTGATGGGTAGCTGGACCCAGTGGTTTTACTGTCTATCCAGACGTATCCCAGGCTGTTCCTGAGGCAGGGAAGGGAATTTCTTCCTGTGTGTATGAGCAGAACTTCAGTATATTGCTAAATGCTGGCTGCTGGTGTTGACAACTCCCAAATCCTTTATTACTACATATGGCACAGACTGTGAGCAATGGATCTGCCTTCCACACTGAAATGAAGAACCTAGTGGACTGCTTGGTCCTATCCCAAGCCTTCAAAGGCCTGGATTCCTCTTCCAGCCTGTAAACCATCTGTACATGTTATAAACTGTCTTCAGTCCTGAACCTTTCAGATAGGAATTGGATCTTGTTTACCGATGAAGTGCTTTGAGACTTGTTGCCTTTTGCCACCTCCTCCCTCTGAAATGACCCTGGGAGAGGAGCAGCAGCTTGTACTTAGTAAAGTGGAGGAGCTTCTTGAAGGTGGGTTCTGGGGCTCCACACAACCTTGGTATTAATGTGTCATGAACTGACTTGCTGTTATATCAAGAGTGCAGAACACTCCTTGCATCTGATAACTGGATCCTGTGAACACATGTCAGGGCGATGTGGCAACATAATTCTTCCTTTAGCCTTTACATTGTTCATTGTTCTGATAGTAGCCCCCAAGCTGCTGAACACCAGGTTACTGTGACTGACCAAAAAGCTGCTGGTTTGGCTGTATTACAAGCCTTCTACAATGTCTATGCTCTGTCTGGACAGAGTACATGGTGACTGATTGTATGGTGAATCTGACTTATGGAGCAATATGTGTGGGTAAAGGTACCCCAGGGTCTGTTTGTCATGGAGGAAATACAAAGGGAATTCTTGACCTGCTTATTTTTATGTTGGGTTTCCTAAGTCTTGTCTGAGTAGACATTTCTCCCCTTAACCTTCTCAGTGAGGTCAGTAGCTCAGCCGCTGTACCCTTGTGATGAGCATTAAACACTGCACTATTTGGACCTGCTCTGGGCAGGACTGTGCTGCGTTGAGGATGAACATCACCAGCAGGTGTGCAGCAGCATGCATGCTGGGCTGAGCTAGTGGCTGCAGGAAGGTTGGAGGAGAGGAAAAGAAAAAATAGAGAAAGCAATTAGGAAGATGTAGTGGTGGTGCTTTCTGAACTGCCAAGTCCTGCATTTACTGCTAAGCCTGGCAGCAGGTAAGTCATTAAACTTCACATCTGTTTAGAAAAGTGAGGCTCTTTATCACTGTCCTATGAACTCCAAGTTGGACATTGGAAACATCAGTGTGCCTGGACCTGCTGGTGAGAAGTTACCTGAAAACTAGGTGTTAACTCCTATACCGATGACTTGAAACATGCAGATGCTCCACCCAGCCAGGTTTTCACCATCCTAAATTGCAAGCTTGGCAACCTCTTGCGCAGAGCCTCGAGAGGAATCGCTGGGTGTCGGAAATCCTGAGGAGCTGCTTGCTGGTGCCCTTGCCAGGACGCAGTGACTAGGCAGCTTTGTGGGACAGCAGCGCCATCTCGAGTCGCTGCCTTCAGATAGCTCCTGCGAGCAGTTCAGATGCTACTACACTCCATGGTACCTTTTAGTCATTGGTCACTTGTTTTTAAAATGACTTGCCACTGAATATTTTACACACTTGTGAAATTTTTGTGTGTTGCCTTTATTAAATGTGTTTGTTCCAAGACAGCATTATTGCCTGCTGTCAACATGATGATGTTCTAAAACTTTCTCTTCGCCTTTATAGCTTTGGTGATGACTTACCAACCTTCCCAGCTTTTTCTTTGTGTCAAGCAATAATTAGGGAGGCACAGCTCTGATTTGGTTTCCTGCTCACTTGCGATTGTCTGAAGTATGTGTCTAGAAATCCGTCTGCAGTAGTTCAGCTTTTTTGTATTTCCAGAGAGCTTTTTTGCAGATTTGTGTTCTGTATTGCTATACTTACCACTTCTGAATGTTTCTAAAAGAAGGTTCCTACTCTTGCTGCAAGGTATTTGTGATGTGAGAATGACCTTTTTAAGATTTCAAACAAATGAGTGTCTAAGCCACAGTCCTCAGGTTCACAGCATCTGAAAACAGACAGCTGTTTGAGGACTTCGGTGTGCTAACTTCACCTTAATTTCAAAATATTTAGCATGCTGTCTTCCACTCTGCCACTTGAATCCCTGGTATGAATGTCCCTGCAAAATGGTAGAATACACTCTGGATGACGTATTTTCCCAAGGTCATGGTGGAGATGCTGCTGCCTTTGAAGTGTGCACGGCTAAATTAAATGGAGAACACCCTCTTATTCCTGCCATCTACCTCCCTGCTGTAGTTCCCAAGTCCTGCCTTGTATTAGAAGTATTCTCCAATCCAGTTTCATGTGCTAAAATACTGGATAAATGTCATTAGTGTTTAGAAACTGCTAGTCAGCTGTAAGGAGAAGAACACATGCCTTTGAGTCAAGGTTTCGGGCTTTTTGCAAATTCAGAGTAAAGCATGCCTTTGGCTTGCAGTCACAAGGACTGATGGGTACACAATGAAGCTTCAGTTGTCAGGGTTTAAATGGACAAAAGGGAGTGCTTTCTCACGCAGTGCAAAGTCAAGCTGAGGAATTCATTGCTAAAGGATGTTTTGGGGAACAAAGTATAAATGAATTTTTAAAGGGGGCTAGTTAAGCGATGGTTTAATATGTCCACTAATTCAGGGAGACTTAAAGTTGCTTAAACAGGAAAAGTATGCCAAAGAATGATTACTTTTCCTGGTGCTCTGTCTCTTTGAGAATATGCTAGTATACAATGGAGGAAATAATGCTGGGCCAGGTGGAATGCTGGTCTGATCTTGTGGAGTTCATTTTCCTCCACCAGTTGCAGACTAGACTAATTTTAAAGGCAATCTCAAATTTATTTATCAGTAAAGCTATGTCCGCATGTACAATATGCATATACTCTGTGGCATAATTCCTTAAATGCTGCATCCCCTGCAGTGGTGGGCCTCTCAAAGGACAGCTATAGTATTCTGGCTTCAACTTCCTTTACATGTTGTCTTGCATGGTGCAGAAAAAGTCAA
This sequence comes from Rhea pennata, assembly GCF_028389875.1. Taxonomy (NCBI): domain Eukaryota; kingdom Metazoa; phylum Chordata; class Aves; order Rheiformes; family Rheidae; genus Rhea; species Rhea pennata. The sequence continues at coordinate 6,226,466 of NC_084682.1, forward strand.
GACAGTTCTATTAAACGTCATTGCACATGGGCAATTTGCCTTGTTTTCTGATGCTTATGGAAACATAATCATGGATTACTTAAATCTGGAATGGAATATAGCATTTCTGCTTTCCAGCCAAATGATGCAGGACAAAAAATTTCTGATGTACTCTTCTACACATGTGAACCACTCAGTGGAAAAAAATAAATGGGCTACCACAGGCTAGAGAGCCTCATCAATTAAATCAATAATGCATTTACCTGTATAATTAAAATGTAGGTCAATGTGTTTAACTGACTTCATAATTTCCAAATACTAGAACTCGTAAACTTTTTAACGCACCTTGTCTCTCCCCTTCCCCCCCACGCCCCTGTGTTAGAAGTGCTATGAGGTGGTTGTGGAAAAGACCTCTTTCTTCAGTAGAAGCATCCCTAACTGAATGTAATTAAACACAAGCCTGATCTGTGAGTCCTTGCTGTTTGCAGAAGCACTCAGACTCAGTCATGCTACTGTATAAAGGTGACTGCACCTTCTGGAGTAACTGCTCCTGGTTTCTACAGAGAACTCTCATGCACATTTAATAAGTGTCTTTATTTAGGGAAAATGGAGTAGGGAACGGACACAGAGTTTTTTACTGAGATGTCAGTACCTAAAACCCATCAACATAATCTTTGTAGCACTAATGTAATGATGCTATCAAGAGCAGCAGAGAATCTGGGCCATTTTGCTTAATAGAAATCTCGTAACTTTATTCAGTTACTGTTATAGAGTATCTAGATCCTTAAGATAGAATTGGACACAGATTGCAGAAAACAAGTCTTTACCAAGAGTCCAGCTTAACTGCAATGTTGTTAGAGTGATTGAAACATTGAACTCCCACAGCAATGCCTGGCCTCTCCATGCTCTGTCTATAAAGGAAAATTGTAAAATAATGAGATTTTAATGGAAACAGTAAATCATTAAAATGTTTTAATAGGTGTTTTTTCTCTTGACAAGCTGATGAATTTGGAAAATAGTGTGAGGTATATAAAGCAGGTACTCCAAGGAAAAAGAATGAAAACTTAAACATACAAATTTTGTTGGTTTTTTTTCTTTATCTGCAAGGCTTTTGGTAGTCCCTGCTTCCCACTAGGGAATTAGAAGTGCAGAGTATTCATAATGCAAGCTAGTATTACACTAGTATTCCTGGTGGGAAGGGCCAGTAAAAACAGACACTTCTGATTAGATTTTACAACATCTGTCTTCTCTGGAAATAGCTGAAGCAGTGATGTATTATGTAAATGCATTCTTACATGTTAATTATAAACTTTACAGGCTCTTTTTTTCCTGTCTTTGCGTGATCTGCTTTTCTCAGTGTCCTGTGCTCCACACTGTCATCCTTCCTACTGCTGCTTATCACTCCCATGTGCCCGACTCTATTGCTTGCTCTTTATTCTTGGAACAGTTCCTGTTTTCAGAACTTCCTCCCTCCTTTCAGCCTCCTAGGATTAACCTCCCTCACCTCCTGTTATTCCTGGTATTTTTGTTTTTTTATTGTATCTGTCAAAGTTCAAGCGTAAACTCCTTGTGGCAGAGCTCTGTCATTTTATGTGTTTGTAAGGTAATGTGCATTCTTACAGTACTATCTAAAAATAAATGTGGTATTAAATTAATCATTAGATTTCCTTTGGAGGCTGAACACAATAAAGGTATTGCTTGTTTTGTAATGAGGCTGTGTAAGCATAGACATTTTACATGGTATCATCAGCCCAAGTGCTTGGCTATGCTTTGAACATTTCCTCGTGTTTTTCCTTCTCCAGGCAGAAGTTAACTGCTAGCTTTCAATTAATCTCTCTTTGAGAAAAAACTTTTATTATTATTATTTTGATATCAGCTTTCTCTGTACTAACTAAGCTTCATCTCCTCCTCAGGCTGTTATCTAACAGTGAAAGGTAAACAACTGTAGGCTTAGGCTGAGATATCCATATAAAGAGCATAAAGGAAGATAGGCAAGAACATGCAGTTCTTGCCTAAAACTCATAGATTTAGCTTGTTTTTTATTTTTCCAATCAAATAGAGGTAGTCTTTTGCTTTGGATGATTGTGGGAAAAAAAATAGTAAATCTAACCCACTTCAGTCGTTTTCCTGGCTGTGGCCCCAGGTACTGAATATAGGTCATGTAAAAGGATTTTTGTAACTATCTTCTTCCAATGAGTGTTTGGTATTATCCTTACTCAGTGTAGCCCAGGCTGCTGCAGCTATTAAGCAGTGCTGAAACTGAATGAGTGCAAATGCAATAAATCACTGCACGCTCGTAGAACAGAGCGTTCTCAGAAAATATCCTGTCCTCAGAGGCCAGTCGACTGGAGACGTTTCTATTACTGTCTGCAGGCTCCATTTGTCCAGCAGCTCCTTGCGTTCACATCCACCGTCATTTGGCATTCCCCCCTCTCTTTCCCCACCAAAAGCCGGTAAAGGAGAGGGACTCGGAGAAGCTGGTGACCGAACAGCGGGAGCTGCACGTCCGCCGGGCTGCTCGAGGGGCGAGCGGCGGGCGCCGATGAGCGGCGCCCCGCGGCCGTGTCGCCCTCAGGGCGGGCTGAGGGGGCGCGCGGCGCTGTGAGGGGCGACGAGAGCGCGCGCCCGCGCGGAGGGCGGGAAAGTCTCGCGCCCCCGCCCGCTAACGGCCGCCTGCGGGGCGCGCGCGCTGCCGCTGAGGTAAGGACGCTGCGTGGCGCCCTGACGCAGCGGTTGCCGCAGAAACGCCCCGCCCCGCCCCCGCCGCCCCCTGCCCCCCCCCCCCCTCCCCGTGCCGGCGCGGTGCGGGTCCAGCGGAGCGGCCCGGAGGCGCCTGTCACCTTCAGCGGGGCCGGCCCGGGCGGGAGGCGCGCGGCGGCCGCGGCGGCGCCGCCATGGTGCTCATCAAGGAATAGTGAGTGCGGCGAGACCTTCCCTCCCCTTCCGCAGCGCTGCCCGCCGTGCCCCGGCCTCCCCCTTCCCCCTTCCCCCCCCCCCCCCCCCCCGTCCTCCTCCCCGGCCTGGCGCGGGGGCGGCCCGGCCCGGCCCGGCCCGCGGTGGGGGGCAGCGGGAGGTGGCAGTGAAGGTCACGGCGGCGGCGGGGCGCCCCGCGGCGCTCTGCGCCCGGCGAGCCCCGGCGCCCGGCGGAGCCCCTTGCCGAGGCGCCCCCCCACCCCGGCCTTGTGTGGCCGCCGGCGGCTCCGCGCCGGCGGGTGCGGGTGCTCCCGGGGGTGGCCGGTGCCGCCGAGGGCCTTGCCTGGCGACGGCGGGGGAGCCGCCGGCTTTTACTGTGACTGTTTTTTGGTTTTGGCTTGTTCCCCCCCCCCCCCTTTAAACTGGTTTCCGCGGGGTCGGGAGGCAGCGACGTTGGGGATCTTGCCTCCCCTCGTTGTAACGAGGCCTAATGAGGAGCCTGCTCTTTACCCCCCCAACCCCCTCCCCCGCTATGTAATTTCTACCTACAAAATCAAAGAGGAATAAATATGACAGAAGTAAAATAGCTCCACAATTTTTTCTTGTGCGGAAGCTTCAGCTTTTAGTTCTGTCTCCGAGTCTCCTGTGGTTGTTGTGTCCCATGATGGGGAAGGAGAGGAGGAAAACAGGGGCTGGATAAAGTGTCCCAAGCGTGTGTGTAACTATTAGTCACATTGCTTTATGTGGTCTTTCACTCAGTTCTGTCATTCACTGAAGTGTCGTATGTTCTTTTGGACTAGTGCACTTTGGCTAGATGTTTTTGAGCTGCGCATACTTACTGCTCATGTTTCCTTCTTGAATTCAAAGATTCAGTTTACATTTTATTTTAAGTGTATTCTGTCCTTTTAAACTTCTTTTGATTGATGGAAGAGGTTTTCTTTTTCTTTTTTCTTTTTTCTCTTTCTCTCTTTTCCTAGTGGAAGATAACTGTGATCTCAGTGATAAAGCAGGTTTTCAGATCTTTTCTTCAAGTGTATTTACTTATGTTATGGTGTCGTCCTGTTGGCTATTACTTTGCCAGATCGTGGAGCATGGGATGGATCTACATCAGAACTCTGCTGAGAGTTGCACTGGTCCTTGCAGTTAGTTACCTTTCATCATAGATAACCTTTTTTTTTTTTTTTTTTTTTTTCCTTCTCATCCTTAAACCATTGTTATTTTTATCCAGTGGTGGGGGTGTACAATTTAACAGCAGCAGAGCCGGTCTTTGTAACACAGAGACACCCTTACCTTCTGGACCACTAAGCTGTGTAACAGACGAAAACACAAGATGAATGCTTGGTTTTAGATGTATGAAAAGCTAGAAAACTTGTTCTTATATAACCTCTATTTTGTTGATATTTTTATGATTATCGTTGGTAGATATACTTTTTCTCTTATGGTAGCTGTTTTATTTCTATTCAAGTTTACCTATCTGTTTAATGATTTTAGTTACAGTTTCAGTCTTGCCTAGTACTGCAGTACAGCTCACTTGCCAGTGAGCTCTACTACCTACAGTGCATCTCGTAAAGGTGGGAGTATCGTTTACTTTGCATACTTTCTGAAATCTGAAAATTCAGAGTTCCTTCTTATGAGGATGATTTCCAAAAGTCCCTTTACTTGGGATTCTTATTATGGCAGTTTATCTAATTGATCTTTCACACTGCCCACTCCAGAAATAAAGAATAAACATGAAGACTAATGGGCAAAAGACAGTAATTATTACATTTGTTTCTTTTTATTGACTTCTATTTTCAGAAGTCCCAATAAACCTCTTGTGCCTTTTCATTAGTTCTCTTGTCCTTTTTTTTTTCTTCCCTTCTTTGTGTCTGTTAAAGGATATGTGGCTCTAAGGGCAGTCAAAGTTGCAAAAATCAGTCAGAGAATTTACTTTTTAGTTTCTTGGGATTTCCAGCTAACTCTAGCTGTTGCATATTTGGAATTGTGTCATTGTATTGGTTCTTGTGTAAACCTTCCTCAATGTTGCATGTAAAAGTTGCCAGTTTTACATGCTACTTGAGACTGTTTTTGACTAAATCTTGTATTCCAGGAAGCAGCTGGTAAGGCATTTAGAAACTACTTTCTTTGGTATGGCTTGGCTAGTAAGATATTCACTAGTACTGTTTGATTGGTTCTGGGTGCCTCAACGGTACATGCAGGGTACCTTGCTGCCTACCTAGTGTAAGTGGTAAAAATATAAATAAGCTGCATGTCATGTGAGGAGATTATTCTTCTATCTCTGTAACTGTTTGCTACATTCTCCCTAGTAAACCAAACAGGTATTATCTGTTCCGTAGGTATTTTAGGAGACATTACAGAAACAGAGCAATACAACGAAAGCCCTGTGTCAGATCTTTCAATGAAAGACAATCTGTGTGATCCATCTTTTCTCTGAAGCTTCCCCTGCTGATGGTTATGCAGCAATAGCTTTTGTTTAATGCTTTAATTTGATGCCCTGTAAGTCTATCGGAATTATCTTTCATTTCTACCTATCTTTGCTATAGATAAGCAGAGGTTTGTCCTTTCTTTCCTTTTTTTTTTTTTATTTTTTTTTAATTACAGGTTTATTTGTTTGCTCGTTGAGATCTTGCATTGTCTCCCTATTTTGATTTAAACTCCATTAGGAGATTGGGAGTCCTTGAGGGGAATCTGAGTATAGAGACTCATTTCCCTTTCTCATGAAGTGACATGATGCTGACTTTCTCTGTAGCTCTGCCTCTCTTTGAGGCATTTTAATCTAGGAGGCATCTTAAGTGCTTTTCAGTATTTTGGTGCCTTTGATATGGCAGGCAACCACATCATATGATTTCTTATCATCTAATCAAGTTCTGTCCAAAGCTGGAAGTCTTTGTTCCCTAGTCCTGAGAGGCTTTTCCTCTCTACCCTCTTGAGTTCACAGAATCATAGAATCAGTAAGGTTGGAAAGGACCTCTGGAGATCATCTAGTCCAACCCCCCTGCTCAAGCAGGGTTGCCTAGAGCACGTTTCTTGTGTTGTTTTGTTTTTAAGAGTTGTTTTTTCTCTTCCTTCGTATCACTTGACTACCTATAAATACTAGTCAACCCCTAAATTCTTTTTTTGCTAGGCTAAATGAATTGTAAACTATTTCATTTTTTTCTGTTTCTGTAAAAATCCAACTGTGTGATAATATTTAGATCTATTGCCTTCTAGCTTCTTAATCAGAATTTCATTCGCTTAAATCAAACTTTGTATGCCAAGTTTTCCAAAGAAAGTACTTGAATTCAATTCTAAAGCCACTGTTTCGTCCTTGATACTTACTCTGTCTTTCATTTTCACTTGTTGTTCTAGCCATCTTTGGTTCTTACTGCAGTTTTATCCTGGACCAGTTAACTAACCTGATGTCATGTTTGATGGCATAGTCTGTCTGTGGTAAACGGTTTTCCCATTTTTGTTTTCCTTTCTGTAACGAATACCACACTGAATTGGACCAAAGGTCCTTTTCCACCTTGCCTCCTAGCAGAATTTTTAGGAAACAATATATAGATAGTATAGAATGATCTTCAGTGTATCTTTCCAGTAAATGGCATATGGACATGAATTGATCTAATTCTTTTTTAGAATTGCTTAAGCTTCTTGTGTTGGCCAGAAATTCCATAACTTAATTATGCATAATGTAAAGAAGTACTCTTGACTTAGTTTCTATGTGCTGCCTAATGATATTTTTATGCCCCAACAATTGTTCTGTTATAAGAAATAATCATTGTTCTTTTCCCCATTCACTCTTTCACATCATTCTTGACTCTGTAAAGTGCTACAATATCTTAACTCTTTAGCTGTCTTTTATTACAAGCTGAAGAGCCCAGTCTAACTGTTTTCTTCTCATATATAAGCATTTTTGATGTGGTTCTTCATGTCAGTCTCAGTAATTACTACTGCTGAATTATGAAAGGTCGTTTCTCTTCTCAAAAAGCATAAGCATAGTGAGCTTTTGGGGGCTTGCATCCACAGTAGCTATATCCATTTCATATCTGTATCTTGCTTTGGTTTCCTGATTTAACATTGTTGATGAAAGTAGAGGTAGAATACATACTTAGTTTGGGGAACATAGATAATGTTTTTAATGGCCTTAACAAGCCTGTGTCTTTAGCACTTCCTAAATTTTTGAAAGGACAGGAATAGAACTAAATCTCGGTATGAATTCTGGCCGTTTTTTACTCTGTAGTCCAGTCAGTTGAATGTAGAAGGCAGTAAGGAAACCACAATGTGAAACCAGTGACTCATGTATAGAAATGACAACTCATTCCTTGTCAGCCAGCTGTATGTAGCTCTTCTGTTTAGAGTTGCTTCTGGCTGGATGGGACATAAATACATATTGCTATGGTCTGAGGTTATCACAGATCACTACAGAATTGCTAAAGTACATAGCAGTACTCTACAACAACTTGCCAAGAAATAAGATGAGATTATTGAGGAGGATATATTGAGCAAGAACAATATATCTTGATACTATATGTGTTCATAGCCTGGGAAGATTTTATTATCCTATCTCTGTGATAATATTATAGTTTTAGTTTAAGATTGCAATTAAGCTATATCACACAGATTCTCTTTGAGACTATTATACAAATAGTTTTGGGAATAAAGAGCAAATGCTAGGGATGCTTGCGCTAGATGGAAAGGAGCTTGAGGGGAAGGGAAGGCTGTGTACCTGTTGTTATGAGGAATGTGTCATCTAAGTTTTATAACTGCAGATTAACTTTTTGTTCTGTTTTTGCATTCTCTTTCAGTCGTGTTATCCTGCCTGTGTCTGTGGAGGAGGTAAGCCCTTTTCCTGTTGCTTCCTTCCTTTTGGACTGTAAGTAACTTTACAATCAAAGCAATTTGTTTAAACAAAAACTGGAAAAATGCAAGAGAAGGATATAGCTGTGTTCAGGAACCCTGTGCGCTCTCACTCGGTCACTGTCAGTTTGGCTATATAATTTAATTTCTGTAAGCCTCAGGATACTTGATACCCTCCTGTAAAGTGCTTTTGGATGTGTTTATAACAAATCTCGACTTGTCAGGCTGTTCTGAACTGTGATTTTCTTTTGATTAATACTATTGTCCTTTTTTATTCTTTTTCTTTGAACATGAAGAGAAAGCTTTAGTGCAAATTCAAGTTGCCCTTAATCTGTGTTTTCTTAGAATTCTTTTGTTACTGTTTATCTAACAGTTTAAAACAATTTCTTCTGATTTGTGAGGCTGGTATAGCAAAGCAAAGATAATACAGGTACTTTCTAGAACTTTTTAAGACCTCTCTTCTCTAGGTCTTACAAAAAGAAAACTTTATTACTGTTTAGGTGAAGGAGTTTGTAATGGAGATAGTGATTCTGATTACTCAACCAGCGGTGGAGTAGCTGTGCAGAGTCAGTAGCTGATTTCTTACTGTCTTCCCTGGGGGTTGCATCTTACCTTTCTTGCCTCCCTTTTTTGTAATGGCTTACCCTTCTGCACCAAACACCCCCTACAGAGAATCTGACCATGTAAATATTTTTCTAATTGCCTATGTTCATGCTAGGAAGGTAGGTGAGAAATTGGAATGACCGAGTCTATTGCACTGGTTTGGTAGCTTGGCTCTTCTGGATGTATTTTTGGTTGTGGGTGATTGACTGTAAGTCTTCAGTTTGAGAGCTTTGATCAAGGGCTTGTTCTAACTCTTAGCGGGAGCTGGGAGGACAGGACTCTTGTTCATTTTTCTTTTCCGTGAATATAGCAGCTACTGTGGTATAGACAGTGGTGGGATGGATCATGGCAACACTGTGTTTTAAGTATATCATTTTGATAACTTTGTACTCTTTTGAGAGAAGACACTTTGGAACCGATGTAGTACATACCTGCAGCCATGAGGCTGGCTAGTAAAAGAAAAGCAATCCCTAAGCATTGAGTTCCTTTTTCCTGTGGATCAGCCAGTTGTGACATGCATCAGATGATGATGGCAGGCTTAGGCCTCTGTTCAGATGCCGATTTTAGGCCTCTGTACTATGTTGGTGCAGGAATGAGTGCTGTTAGTAGTGCCAAAAGTCTGTTGCTGCTCCTTACTTGTAGCTTATATGCTTTCTGTGCAAAACTGTTTCAGGCAGTTTTAACTGAAGTCTGACTAAAGTATTAAGAGCAGATGTGCTTAGATCTTTTATTCTGCCTGAGTGCTATCTGTGTGAGGAAGTTCTTGACAAAGAAAGAACTAACAGTATAAGCCTTAGCAAGCAAGTAAAAGATGTCAACTTGGAAGTGGCAGGGGAAGTTATTGCAAAAGCTATGACTACATGTTAGGATGCTCCAGAGCTCAGTAAAAGGAAGACCTTAGCCTGAATAGTGGAAGCCCTACCTCATAATGAGATACCTCTAGGTATCAAGCTGTGATAAGGGAAAGTCAAAGCATCAATATACAGATTGTTTCTTTGAGGCGGTTAGACTGGATGGAACCCAGCACAGGGGTTTTCTCAGTTCTCTGATACTAGGATTAACCTTCATCCAGTTAAAGCGAGTCCCTTGCTACACTCTTTTCCCTCCCTGACTGGCTGTTCAGTGCTGGGCATGTTTTGAGCCTTGTGTGTAGGCTGCATAAAAATTGAAATTTTGGGCAATACATAAATCTGTCACTCTCTAGCAACTTCCTTGTTGGAGGATGCCCTGCAGTCATCTGTTTAAGAAGGTATATTTGTTTACTGTGGATCCACGGAGTTCCAAAGAGTTGAGTAGCCTACTGAAAAGTCTATAAAGTGAAGAGCAAATAAACATAACTGGAAGAGAAGGAAAGAAGATACTAGAGAAAACACCTTAAGAATGCACTCTAGATGTGGGAAGACCACCAACCTGACCAATCTTAATTCCTCCCCAAACCTGCATATCATCACAGCGTCTCTTGAATGATGTGCTTTTCAAGGGTAGTTGGTTCTCATATGATATGTGAGCTAGGTTTCAGGATACAGCTTCTTAAGCAGGAGGGGTTCTTGTTTTCACTTAGCTTTGCATACATACTTATATGATTTGGTAGTTTTAAAGATTTGCTAAAGAGGAGGGGTTATTGTGGCTCAGTATTGAGTGGAATGATAACTGCTGCCTTGGGTTTATGCATTGATTCATCTTCCTTCCTGTGTGGAAGAGTGCTGACCCATCTGTGCATCACTTCACCACTAGTCTGTGCTTGTCTGTGCTGCAAAAAGGCTGTTAAAACTTGGTTGCTTTTAGTGATGACTTCATACACAAAAAAATAGGGCTGTGGAGACTGGTAGTAGCTCTTGACCTTGTAGCTGCTTATTAATCATCTGTGACATAATGGAGGAAGGCTTCTAATTTAACTTTATGTGAGGAAATTTTGCTTGAAAGACCTGAGAGTTCACATCTTAAGCAGGTAATTTGTTGCCAAAAGTCTAGTGCGAATGTATAATGTACAGAGTGAAATTAAACTGTGTCTTTGAAGCATTGTAGTAGGGCTGAGGGAAGTCTTCTGTGTCATTGTATGATATGCCAGGGATTCTGTGTTCAGTCTCTTCACCCCTAACAAATGGAGCTTAATCAGTAGTAAGAAATTCAAGAGAAAACAAATGATCAGGAAGGTAGTTGGGAGATGTGACTTACTGCGTAAAGAGCTCAACGTTAAATAGCTTAGCCAACTTACTGCTGTGATGAGAACAAAACAGTGGAGGAGAAGACAGCGATGACTAAAACTTGAAGGCTGGGATGTAGGAGTCTGCTAAACTACAGCAGACTGCTGCCTACAAAGAAATTCTGCCAAAATGTGGTCCTGCTTAGGGCATACTGCAAGCTGCACTCCTGCGCTGTTTTGTACGTTCTTGCACTCCAAGGAATAACAAGAAAACCCAACTTGGTGTATCTTAGGTGCACTAACCTTTGCTCTTGTAGTCTCTGACTACATCACGTTACACAGAGTCACCTTTGAGAGCGTGGTCTTGAGCTGCTGTGTGGGTGTCTCACCAGCTGCCACTTCGAAATGCTGGTATGGATTAGAGCTGTGTGTACACGTTCTGTGCTGCCTCTTTGTTCCTCTCACATGGGAAGGAGCTTGCCAAACACAAAGGACTAGTATTTATTAATTGGTTCAAAGCTGCTTTCAGGAAAATAACTGCTCTTGAAGAAGATGGCTAGTTGCACTGAAATGAAGCCTTCTGAATGAAATTCGGTGTAATACAGGTAGGCTGTCTGCTGTATAAAAGGTGTTGTGACAGCTTGAGAGGGGTAGCTGCCTGGAGAAGAGAAAAAGTTTTCAGGAGCTCTCAGGCCTGCAAGGATATGTCTATCCGCTCTAGGCTTCATGGGGACCTAATCTGTTTTTCTGTTAACTTTCACTGGCAGGTACTGTGGGATCTGTTCATTGGGACAGTTTTATTTAGGCCTTTTCCTCTTTTATCAACATGATTAAAGGGTCAGAAATAACAGGGAAGATTAAATGGTGAAGATGCCAAACCAAAAGGCTTATCCTCTTAGTGTCTGAACTTTGACCCACGTATTTAAAAGGGAAAAGGAATGAATGAGAGGGGCTGTTAGTAAGAGGAATTAGTTTGTTCCTCTGGAGGCCTGTCCTGCAACTTGCTGCACAGCCATCAAAGCCATTCCCCTCTAATGCTCTAGTTGCCAAACTCATGATGTGTTCTCTTCTGTATGGGTACACGTGTGAGGCTTTTAGTCTATTAAGTCAACTTGCTTCAAAGATTTCACAACTCCGTGTTCTGCTCTTTTGGAGGGAGGTGAGTATTCTGTTTTGTATGGATCATCTGTAGGTAGTCATGAGGAAAGCAATGTAGTGTATGAAATGCCAGGAGACAGGGAGTTGTATTGCAGCCTAAAATCCAATATGAAACCCTATCTGCTGGTGACAGTGAGGGAACTGTCCAGCTACGTGAGTGGTGCTTGTGTAACCTGGGCCAGTACCTTCTGGAGTGATCCAGAAGAGCTGTTGCTCTTCACTAGGAGGTTGTCTGTAGGCTGTTTTTACTGGGTGGGTGCTTTACTGCAGGGGTGGTCTAACAGGTACTCACACTGACTTTATATGGTTCTGTGGTGAACCTGTGACTGTATGGAACACTTCTTTAAATCACTCTGGTATGCTCTTAGCCCTGCCTTAGAATGAGGCCAGGACATCTAGCCTTGCACCTTTGGCATACCATCTATGCTCTCAATGTCAGTAAATGTTTTCTTGGAAAATATGGCCATAGTTAGCACCAGACGGTATAAACACCATAGAACTTAGGCTCCATTTTTATTTTGGATGCTCTGACAACAAAATTTAACTACTCTAGAAACCTTCCTTCATTGCTGGAGACGTGCCAGCAGTCTTGTATTTCTGGGTTGCCAGCTATGAGCAGTGCTCTACTTTTTCAGCCTGAATTTCAGTGCAGGGAGTGCTGAGTGCTTCCTATTGCTGATTTGATGCACAGTCCAAGGCTAGTGAAAAGGAAGAAGGCCTAAGCAATATTCCATTGCTTTGTAGTTTGAGTTATGTTTTGAGGGTTTCTTTGGTTTTTATTTACATATATATTTAGCCATTGCACTTCTGATGCCTGACACTTTCCAGCTTACCTTGTCAGGCTTTCCAAACAGCCTTTCTGTGTATTGCCTTCAGCAGCAGTTTTTGTTTTTGTCACTCTATGTCAGTAAACTATTGTATTCTGCCATGCTTTGAACACTTCCTCTTGACCTAGTGCTTAAACTTCATTCTCAAACCTCTTCTGATTCTCTAGCTTTGCTTCAGAGGCCTGCATTAATTAATTAATTGAAAAGTCTAATAGTGCAAACACTGTCTTATATGCAAGGTTCTACTTTAGTTGTTTTGAACTGCATTGTGGAGATGCTCGCCTTTGACTGTAATGGGCCTCTAAGCTTTGCCCATCCAACAGATGTTGGTGGTTCAACAGACTTGAACTAGGTGGTGTAAGTATCCTTGATCTCCTACCTTCCTTCTTTGTTTCTTTCTGCGTGCTCCCCTCCCCCTAGTTTATCAAAAAAACCTTGTAAAACTCTATGGGATTCTTCTGCATAAAGTACTGTACACTTATTAATTTCAGACTGGCAGTGCATTTCACCTGAACAACTGGGCTGTCTTTGTGCCAGAAAGAATGAATAACAATAAATTTTGCTGCTGCAGAGCTGAAGTCTCCATTCTCTCTAAATGTCATCCTAACAATCCTTTCATCTTTTTTTTTCCACTTTCTCCTGAATTTGTCTTGGTTTGGAGCTTAAGATCTAAGGGTTAAAGAGCTATGCTGTTGGCTGTGCTTTCCTCCTACCACTCAAGCTTTCTATATCAAAATGAAATTAAATGAGCTGCTTATCTGGACACAGAAGTGGATATCATTTTCCCATCTTCTCCACAGATAATGAATTTATCCATGACTACTTTTGGTAAAATTATTATAACTTCTGCTAAATTACAGCTAACACAGTAACGTGTCTTTAATTTCTTTAGTATCAAGTAGGACAACTGTATTCTGTGGCAGAAGCTAGTAAAAATGAAACTGGTGGAGGTGAAGGAGTGGAGGTCCTGGTAAATGAACCCTATGAAAGAGATGGAGAGCGTGGGCAGTACACACACAAGATCTACCACTTACAGAGGTATGTGAAACATCCCATTTCCAGAGGCAGACAGGGTTAAAAGGCAAGCAGAGCCAGAGAAAGATGGAATGGGATTGCAGCAACTGTGCAAATCAAAGATTATGAAAGGTCTGAAAGGTGTGGAGGTAAGACAAGAACTGCAGCAGCTGGTACACAGTACAGCTTGAAGTGAGCATCACTGGAATGCCCATCTGCCTCCCTCAGTGTGGCTGTTGCCTCAAGAAAATCTGACTCTGAGCTCTTTTCAAAGCAAATATAATCCTGTTACCCAGTATTTTGATATTTTAATTTCACTATAAAGCAAAATGCCTCCTAGATTTCAACTTGTGTTCATTTTATATTTTTTTCTTTTGTTTTCTTTTCCCATTTATAATTATGTAAAGAAGGCTTAGATGAGCCTATCCACATTCAACAGTCGCTGGAAATGGTAGTTTTGGTGCGGGTGGGGGGATCCCACCAATACCACTGATAAATGTGTATCACTAAGGTCTACGTTTCAGGTGCTGTTTTGTCTTTCTCAGAGTGCCTAGGCCGTAGCCCTTGCTACATGCAGTTCTCGTTGATACTTACGCCTTTCTTCATGTTCCCAAATTCTGCAGCAAAGTGCCGACATTTGTGAGAATGCTGGCACCAGAAGGAGCTCTGAATATACATGAAAAAGCATGGAATGCCTATCCCTATTGCAGAACTGGTGAGTGTGTGGGGAAGGGCTGTGGATTGCTTGCTTTTTGGTCTCCCATTTGGGGAGTAGGAGGGGAGAGGGAAGGAGGCAAGCAAAAAGGGAGATGTTTCAGCTCTTACCTTAGATTTCTGTTCTCTAAACCCTTCCTGTGGCTCAGAAAAGGCAAAATCAAATGCTGTGGAATTAAAAGAAGTTTCCTTGTCCAATGCACTGCTGCTGAGTAACAGCTTATGTGCGGTCTATGGGGATTAGTAAAGAGGTTGTCAGTCCTACTGAAGAAAGATGTGTGCAATGGTAGTGAAATTAATACAAAGGATGTCCTTATGTACTCAATTGCAGCATAGTTTGCTGAAGAAATTTTGAAGAAACAAGAGGGAAGCAGGGAAGACATTGGTTGCCTCTTACTAAGTGCAGTTTGAAGGGAGTAGCAGTGTTGTGTGATTGATATTTACTCAGCTGTGGGATCCAAAGTTAGTGAAGCTTGAATAGATAATGCTGCTGTTGCTTCTGAAAACTCTCAGCCAGCAAGTGTGAAGTGAATCGATTTGTAAATTCTGGACTGAGGCTCTGCAGGCTGTGCAAAGTGATGAAATAATGTCAAACTCATTTTCTGCTGCTGTGCAGAATGTTTAATATCTATTTATTCACTGAGATACTGGCACAATATTTCACCACCACTGTTTTTCTGGTCTTTGTTGCCGTAGGAACTGCAGCTTTGACTTTGCCTCCAAACTTATGCAGTATTTTTGGCTGCCTTTTATGCTGTTTGTATCTTTGAAAGATATGTTTTTTGCTATTTGGCAGAAGTACAATTGCTATGGGAACTGTAAACTTAAAAATTCCAACTGTTCTTGAAACTCAATATAGAAAAACTAAATTTGCAACAGAATTTACTTAAGATAACTTTAAATGGAGTGTTTTAAAAAGAGGGAAAAGCTTTGCAGTGAGGGAGGATAATATTTCAGTGTGTGGAACTGCATGTGTTAATGATAGTGGCATGGATATTTCAAACATAGAGTTCAGATACTGCCATCATCAACTAAAGAGTAAGTTTTTAATGTGTCACTAATCACTCAAGATGCAGAAACTAAACTTATCCACAACCTAGCTTTCTCACTTTTATGTAATTTTCTTTCTGAATATCAATTGCATATCTATTTGGCTGTAATATCTAGTTTGTTTCTGTGCTAGGAACACTGAACTGGTGTAGACACAAACAGTTCTTTCTCTAATTCCTTAAATTGTGCACACAGATCTAAATTGACTCCATTAGATTTTGTTAGACAATGCCTAACAATATTTTCTTCCTCTTTTTCTTTTCTACCAATGTCTCAAACAAAGGCATGGAGTCTTCTCACTTTTAGCTGCTTACTCTTCAATTACACACTGCTAACATTCTACGTAGAAAAAACGCGATACTAGAATCAAGTATAAGGCTTTCTGGCACAATCAGTAAAACTTCAGATTTTAGTATGCTAGAAATGGCATAATGAAAAAAAATCCTAAACTGTAATAAACCTAATTAAGATGAGATAGAAACTGTATTGTTGTGGGAGTTGGAGCAGAAGGCAGTTTTTGTGCGGAGGCTGACAAATCTGTTTACAGAATCTGCCAACCTGACAAGAATCAAGAAATGCTCAGAAATGTTGCTGAAACCTTCACTTACTAGTACCGGGCAGGAGGGAAGAACTTATGTATGTGGTAGGCTGCCTTGCTGGATTATCATTTTACATTGCGATAAGTTCAGTTATTTAGGTCATAAGTGAAAAGACTTGGATGGCCTCATCTGAATCTGTGCAACACAAAATACCACAGTGGCTTGCAGCAGCTGGCATGGCTTTCAGCCCTCTTACTAGTGATGAAACTTAGGAGCAGGAGATGCAGTGAGAACTAAACCTGATTCGACTGTGCAAAAGTTAGTGGTACTCCTGCCAGTGTCTTCCTATATTTAGGCGATCTTAATGTGCTTTCTTGCATGACAGCTATTACATAGAGTCTTTTAAGTGTGGATAAACTAGTCTTTTAAGTTGTGCAGCACAACTTTAATATAGAAGAGAGAGTGATCATCCTTACGTTTCCATGTCTCCTCTGAAAAGCTAAATTATTACTTTAATAGACATATTATATACACTGTTATCAAAGAATTACTGCAGATAGAGGGAACTGAAATGCCTAGCTTGAAACTGCCTGCAATTATGCACACTTAAGTTATAGTATGTTGTTTTACGTCCGTTAAGAGGAAGCCTTGCTTTGTTCATTAAGAGAGTATGAATCGTAAATTAAGTTGTTGCTTGTGTGCATTTATAACTTCTACCGAAAAATGAAGTGAGGATTGTCTGATAGTTATAACCACGGGCTGGTGCCAAAGAGAACAGCATCCTTAGCTCTTTTCTTTCACAGTCCGACATGGATATAAATGTCATTTAAATGCTTTCAAAAAAAGCAGTTGTGTGTTCCACTCTTCTGGGTGTCAGCATGAGATGCCTGTGGCCAGATGTTCCTTGAACTGAGAAGTTAAAACTGTAGTTGAAATGTGTAGGAGTTGCTTCTTCAACATCCCAAGTTCAGGCCCCAATTTATAGCAAGCTGAGCATCTAACTTTTAATGGACGTTTCTAAAGAGATTAGTTTGTTCCCTTTACAACTGAAGAACCTTCTCCATAGCAGGGTGAATGAACCTGTGTTAAGGCAGCTGCTATTATGGTGCATAGTCATGGAAAAGCACTTTGTCATGGGAAGGCTCTAGTTTATAATTATTGCTGGCTTATCCGGTATTTCGTGTGGATTGGTAGGAAAGAAAGTCCTTCATGCAGAAAAGAATGAAATGTTCTTTGAGATGGAATTCAGCCTTTTAAAAATATAGCCTAGGTTCTGCTTGCTTCTGCTCTTCTCCCCCTTTCCCCACAAACCTATGTCAGTCTTACTTTTTACAGAAGGCTAATTATTAATTTTTAAACTGTTAGGGGTTTAGACTAGTCTAAGGCCCAGCAGCAAGCAATTAAAGCACTTGGTTTTGCATGGTAAGTGTTAAGGGATGGTTCTGTCCTCAGGCTGTTGGGCTGGAAATTCATAGATTTTAAAACAAAATTGCTTTTTTGTGAAGCCCTCCTGTTAAAATTTAAAGTTAAACTTTGGTTTGTTCTAGCTCTACAGACATCCTTATTCATAGACTAGAATTGCAAAGGCTCAGGTAGACTTGATGCTGACTGTTACAGGATCTTTAATTGCTGTTCTGTGTTGAATAATTGAGCCTTACTATCCAGGGAGTTTAGTTACCATGAGCAGTAGAGATGCAGGGGGTCTGGTTACTGCATGCAGGAGTGATGAGGTCTGCACTGGCTCGAAATCCAGCATGTTTGCTTCAGAACTATGGAGAGGTTTCTTATCTGCAAGCTGAGAATGGATTGGTAAAATGCTGCCAGCTGAACAAACTTATTCCATCTTCTCATCCAGCTGGCTGGAGTCCAGAGAGCAGAAGTGGCAGTACGTAATTAATTGCTGCTCCTCTGGGTTTCTCCAATTCTGAGAATTTCCAGAGGAGAATGGGGTGAAGTTAGCTATTTTTAACAGACTTCTAGGGTTTCTCTCTTCAGTAACATCAACAGCTCCCTGGGAAGCTGAAATTGTCCCTATTTTGCTGTTAGTGGGAGGAGGGTGATGGTTGCTCTGTCTTCCTTTTTCACTAAAGTACTGTATCTCTTTCTTTTCATGTGTCGATTTCTTGGACCAGTTATTACGGTAAGTATTATTTTTACTGATGATCTGTGGAAGTATATGTTTGCAATAAGCATTCTGGACTAGGGAGTTCTAGCACAAGCTAAGGCCGTTGTGGCTTTTGCCATTATAAGATCATGTAGATTAAACTCCAAGTCCCTTATCACCTGCAGCACCTCCGCAGACACCTTATAATGAACGACAGAGATCTTTTACTGAAGCAGTGCTCAGCTTTACCTATGTTGGAATGTACCATTGCCCAGCCAAACAGATTAAAAGAAAGTTCATATCATTATGTCCCTCTGAGTGATTTGCCTTCTGAATTTGATATTTTCTTTTTACATGCCGAGTGTTTCACTGACTTGTGCTTTTGTTTCTACTACCTTGAGGGAGGATAGGGTTACCTTTTGGAAGCTCCTCTTCTACCCACAGTAAAAACTGGAAATGTAAAATTTATTTGCTTACTTGGCAAAACTGTGCTTCTTGTCCCTTCCCTTCCCAGTGCAAAAGCTGTCAACACATCAAATTGATACTATTTTTCATTTGAAGAGTTGCATGCAAACATGTATGCAGTGCTAGATGAACATTCTCCGTGAAAAGCCGATTTCTGCCTATTTACCTTGTGTTACCCTTCTAAATTCTAAGTAGTGGGAGACTTTCTTCTTTAGGCTCTCCTACTCACACTTTTCACTAAAACAATGGAACTTAAGATTTTTCAGTGAACAGTTCATGGTTGATTTGATTTTGTGCACTTAGTGATCACATAATTTTTCTAAAAGCAACCCCGTGTTTACGGATAAATCCGAAGTTCCCTCAAAATCAAGTTATAATGGTCAGCTTCAAGCTGACTTTCCTACTGCTTATCTAGCTAGTAAGAAGACAAATTCTATTTCCAAAGAATAATAAGAAGCTTTATTTTGATGACAGAATGAGTATATGAAGGATGATTTCCTGATCAAAATTGAAACCTGGCATAAATCAGATCTTGGAACGCAAGAGAATGTAAGTACTTTTGTCACATATTTTATCCATTGCTTTAATGTTACAAAACTGCTTTCTTTGATAGTTTAGAGAACTGTTGTGCAAAACACTTTCTTTATTCTCAATGCTCCAGGATTCAAAATGCTTATTTTACCAGGCAGAGTCTCTGCCTGCCAAGAGGAAAATTCCTCCCATTGACTTTTTATATACGCTGAATATAATTGTCCCCAAAATGCTTGTACTGCTTGAGTACCTTTGTTTCTTTAGAAGAGCTCATGTTGTGCTTTAATATGGTGTGTCATCTCTGTACGTGGAAGTGGGGTAGGTGGGTGTCTGCATCTCCAGCTATCTTTTAGTATCTCAGAGTAGGAGTGTTCTATAGTTAAATCAATTACATTTGTCTTTTGTCTTCACTGCAGGTTCATAAACTGGAGCCAGATGTGTGGAAGAATGTAGAAGCTATTTATATAGACATTGCTGATCGGAGTCAAGTACTTCCCAAGGTACGGTAGGTGGTAAGAGCTTCCCTGGGGTGGGAAGCCTTGTGCTAAAAAAAAGAGTACTACACGAACTGCGTTCTTGGGGAGGGTCACAGATAGGAGGACAATAAGGAATGTCTTTCTCCCACTTCCCTTGCTCCTTAAAATAGTTGAAGCCAGAGGGAGGGAGAACTATTCTAAAAGCTATGTCAAAATTGTAAAATGTGTTCCTTAGCCTTAGAGTGCATGTAGATAGTGTGTATATGTAGCTTTATAGCACTGCAGCTGATGATAACACTTGAAATGGCACTGCCCTTTCCATATAGAATTTTAAACAGCATCTCTTTTGAAACTGGCCTGTGGCTACACACTTGTATCCTGTAGCTGTGTAGCTAATATTTTGTTCTAAGAAGCACTGAGGTACTGTAAGAAACTAAGGACTCTTTCTATACTGAAAAAGAAAAACCCTTCCTAAAAATGGCATGTTTGAGTTCCCTCGATTGGTATTTCTGATATAGTTTGAACTTGTCTAATTTATCTATTCTCAAACTCAGCCTTGGCATTAAAACAGCAGTAGCACTTTTTTTGGCTTTTCTTTCCAATAAAGATGAATTTGTAAAACATGAGTAGCATCTCATTTCTGATAGGTTAGGCAGGTAGTGAAACATATCTGCAAATACAGACTACTCTGAATTAAATGCTCGGAGAGAGCAAGCTGAATTCACCTGGAAATGCTGCTGATTGATCACTTCTGACTCTAATCTGATGTTGATCTGAATCTGTTTTCGTTTTATTTGAAGTGAGGGTAGGACTAGAATACACACCTTGGTCTTAAACTAACATGGAGAAAGAGGATGCTACGAATTGTTTGCCCTGCAGTAGGGGAGCATAACTAATGCCTCTTTTATTTTTGGTTGTATTGTGAATTTGACTATACTTGTCTCTCAGCATGCAATATGTGAGCATCATGCTGATACAGAGCTGTGAAAAATACCTGAAGCCACTGCTCCAGAGAGCATAGATATTTTCAGCAGCAGTGTTTAGCCACTGAAGAGTAGGTGGTTACAGGAAACCTATTCAGGGAGTTTACAGATCTTCTGATAGCGTTATCCCAAAGGCTCCTTACAGAAGTCGCATCCATTTGTTACCACTTTTCCACATAGATCTAGGACACAGCACAGGGGGACAAAAAATGTTCCTTTGAGCAACGCCTGAACTAATGTTGAAGTCTGAGTGAAAACAGTAGCTCTTTGGAAGGGAATTAGAGATTTCTACCTACCAGAAAAATACCCTCCTATGTGACAATGGGCAGCTGGGTAACACTAGGGTAACTTGTGTTTAATCTTATGTGTCCATCCAAAAGGATTACAAGGCAGAAGAAGATCCAGCAAAATTTAAATCTGTCAAGACTGGACGTGGACCTCTGGGTCCCAACTGGAAGGTATGTATTGCGTGATTTCAGGAACCGTATCAGTTTGTATGACTGAAGGATGGCTGATGGGGCTTGGGGCCCCAGACATACATGCACGTAGGACATTGCATTAATTTCTGTAGAAGGAAACTTGGAACTCAGCAGGTGGTCTGTTCTGATATTAAAGAAGCTGAAAGAGTTTGATACAAATAGAAGGAGTTCTAAGAAATTACCAGAATTGTCTAGTGTTCAACCCAAGAGCTCATCCAAGAGAATTCAAGGCTGAAATAGCCAAGTTATGAGCAGCAGTGTTCAACCTTTCACTTAAACCCTTGGTATCTGAAGATTTTAGAAGGGCAAATGTGGCATTTGTCTTTAAAAGGGACTCTAGGTGGGATCTATGGAGCTACAGGTAGTCAAATTAATTTCTAGCAGGCAAACCTACATGGAGCTGTAATAAGGGATGGAATTAATGAACATCTGGAATTAATGTGATCTGCTTGGGAAAAATGGATATGGCTTCTGTAAAAGGATGTAGGAAATTCTGCCTTTCAAACCTTGTGGAGTTTTTGAAAGACTTGATGATCATGTGGATGACTCAGCTGATAAAATCTACATGAATTTCCAAAATCTTTTGGTTAGGGCCTTTGTCAAAAGACTTCTAAGGAAGTTAAGTATCCATGGCAAAAAGGTGAAGATCCTGAAAGATACGCGTTTGGAATCCATTTCCAACAGAGGAAAAATGGAGAACAGAAGATAGGAAGAAATGGTCCATTCTGAGAATGAAGGGAAGGCCACTAGTGGAGGTGACCATGGACTGTTTGCATCATGCTTATAAA
Organism: Rhea pennata; assembly: GCF_028389875.1. NCBI lineage: Eukaryota > Metazoa > Chordata > Aves > Rheiformes > Rheidae > Rhea > Rhea pennata. The sequence continues at coordinate 6,248,071 of NC_084682.1, forward strand.
TTTCCTGGAAAGGGGGATGAGCAAAAATGTTGACAAAACTTGCTGATGACAGATAATCAAGGTGTTCAGGATGAATGATGATTATGAGGAACGGTAGAAAGACCTCTGATACTGTCAGAATGAGCTACTTTCCTGGAAAAGTTTGACCTGAGTTCTGATATGAGTATCTTTATATCTTTGCAGAAGGAGCTGGGGAAGCAGACAGATTGTCCATACATGTGTGCTTACAAACTAGTAACAGTCAAGTTCAAATGGTGGGGTCTGCAAAACAAAGTTGAGAACTTTATACAGAAGGTAAGTGAGCTCCTTGGGCAAAGACGAGGAAATAAGGCGTGTTTCATTTTCCATCTGCTTTAGCACCACAGCTTGTTCTAATGTTGTGTCTTGCCTGGAGGTACTAACTTGAAAGCCAGTCATATAATTTTGGGCAGTATAGTCAAGGCCTCTGCCTTACATGCAGCAGTTGATTAAAGTTGCATTCAGTTTGCTGCTAATCTCAGAGTTTTGATGTTTCTGTGAGCTGACTATAGAATTTTTGCAGTTTTCAGTCAAATGCACTAAGGTAGAACATCTTTGTTTTAGTTTGCTTAATTGATCAGCCTGAGAATCATAGTCATTCAGTAGTCATTCTGGCAAGTCTTATAGCTGTAGTCATGTTTTCCTTTCCCAGTCAGCTGCTGGAAAAAACTGTATTTAAAAAAGGAGGAAAAAAAAGTTAAAGGAAAATTCATTAAATTAGAAGGTGAATAATTGGTATCCTGGAAAGAGCTTTTTTCCTGCAGATGAGTTCATAATTCATGAACTGTAGCAGGATACTAGGCTTGGGAATCAGAAGATGCAATATTCTAAGCAATGTCATGTTCATAATTTGCCAGTAACTTCAGATCCTAAAGACTGCTCAGCAGCTGATGCAGTGCTGCTTCTGCAAAAGCATGGATTTGGTGATACAATTCTCAAAGGAGAACTATAAGGAGGAAAGACCATGCTTTAAGATTTCAAGTATCTATAACAGAAGCCCTGAACAAAGCAGTGTCTTGAATCCCTTTCTATTTGTGTGTCTCTTCAGCTGCATATTTGCTTCAAAGTAATGAAGTGTTTTTTGATGAGACCAAGTTATCAGATGCAAAATCATAACTGGTAGAACTGAAGTGTCCTTCCCTAATATGAACTTGACAAGACCTATTACATACCTTTGTCTAATAATGATCTTGCCTAACTTATCTCTGATAAAATGGAAATAAATTACCTCTAACTTGGAATAGCTGATGCACATTGGTTACCTCTGCTAAAAGGTTTTCAGCTGTGAAAAACAAGTTTAGACTTATTTCAAGTGACTACAAAAGAGAAAAGCAAGGCAGGTGCATTTCAGTCCTTTATGTTTGCTGGCCTCCAGTGTTTAACAAGTCAAGGACTATTTTAAAAACACTTTTATTCTGATTCTCCTTTTCTGTACTCCTTCAGTCCAACTGTCATGCTATAAGTAAACCAAGCCTGGAACACTTTATTCAATCAGAACAATACTGTCAAGTCAAAGGAAATTTGTAAAGCATTCACTAATTCTTTCAATACACAGGCTGCTGTCTAGGCTTGAAAAAAAATGTTTTTCTTTGGAGATTCAAGGCTCTAGATGTTCTTTCAGAAGAATAAAAGTGAGCTAGTTTCAGTTTCCAGTTGTAGCAGATCTATAGAAAGGTAGTTCAGGAAGCTGGTTCTTCAGTGTACTGATCTCTTGTTATGATCTAGTTAGATTCATATTAGTAGCAAGTAAGTTTACAGTTTCCTCTTCCTTTTTTCAGCAAGAAAAGCGTCTCTTCACAAACTTCCATCGGCAGCTCTTTTGCTGGCTTGATAAGTGGGTTGATCTGACTATGGAGGACATTCGGAGGATGGAGGAGGAGACCAAGAGGCAGCTGGATGAGGTCAGTGAAAAAAAGCAGGGCAGGGGTGGGTTGTGTAAGAAAATGTTTCTATCCAGTATATTGAAGAAAAGAAAGACTGTTCCATTGTCATAGCATGTTGTGTATTGTCCTCCTGCTGTTTAGGTCGTGCTGCCTGTGGTTTGAATGATTGGCTCTGACTTAGTTGCTCTGGTATCTCCTTCTGATTATTATGGACCGAATTCTCCTTGCATTTGTTTTTGAGTCAGTAAATATACTGACCCATAGTTAGCGTAGGGTATGAATGTCAATGATTCATTTATCACTTGATATTTTCTTTTAACTTTTGCCAAAAGCTGGATGGTTGTTATTGTCCTAGTTAGTTTTCAAAAATCAATTTACTAGAACTATTTTTAGCTCCAAGTATTATAAGCATATAGCAAGGGTGTATGGCAGACTGCTTACTATGAGAAACTTGAATTTACTGTTAAGGAATTGGCTGTTCTGTGATTTGGGGGTGTTTTGCCACCACCCTTACCCAATACTTCAAGATATTTCATTACAGTTTCATATGTACTCTGCTCAAAAGACCTGCAGCTTAACCAAAAATGGTGTCTGGATATGCATATTCATAAAAACTGTTTTGCAGTGCTCTGATATAAACAAGACCTTACATGAGGAAGAGTTATTTAACATGTTCCATACTAGTAGAGTTTGAAATAACATCATGTGAGAATCAGTACTTGACATGTATTTCCTCTTTCAGATGAGAGAAAAAGATCCAGTGAAAGGAATGACAGCTGCAGATGACTAATGTGACTTCTTCCTTGTGCACTGTAGGTACTGAGATTTTGACAAAACTCTTTGTTCTGTTTAAGACATATGGGACAAAGGATCTTGTTCGTAGCTTCTGGCAGTCAAACTGTGGTATTAATTGATAATAAACCTGTTTCACCGGTAGGTCAATGAGTGAATTTACTGTCTTGTTTCAGAATTATTCTAAAGCAGCGTTTGAGTGAAAAGTTAAATGTGTTAGAACATTTTGTACACTTTACTGCTATTCTTATTTCACTATAATGTATGTGTCACTTTCCACGACTTGTGAAGAAACTTCTGTCCATACAGAAAGAATGAGCTGGAACTGCAAATACTATCATTTGGAATGTGTTTCTGGAATATTGTTGGTTAACAGTACTTATTAATTGACCAAAGCCTCAGTCAGTGCTTACACATCAGAGGGGAAGGAGGAGGAGCGGACAATTTTAAAGCTTTTAACTTCAGTGTATTTCATTATGAGTATGCTAGCTTGGGGGAGAAGGAACTGTCATATTGGGGAACATATGTGAATTTGCCCTTGCCGACTAACCCTCGAGGCTGTATTCTTGACAGCATGCTTGATGATGAAATAAGCAGTGCTGAGAATATTAAACCATGTTCTGTGAAGTCATATAGTCAGTTTTGGTTTGGTAGGAGGGGGAGAAGGTGGGCAGGATTTGGGGATGTGGATTTTCTTTCTTCTTTTTAAATGTGGTATAGTACTGGGGAAGTAGGGGACAAGAAAGAAAAGATCTCCCATTTACACAAAGACGAGAAGTCCAAGTTGGTACCTACAACACTTCTAGGGCATTAAAACACAGTCCTGGGTATCCTTGGAAAGAATAGGGTACGGCCTAGCCACAGCTTTATCAAGGACGGACTGACTGACTGACTGTGTGCTCTGTTGTTTACTGATTATTTGGTGGTAAGAGAGAAACTTGGGGGAGAGGGGGTCTTACCACCTTCTGAAATAAAATAGATACACTTTAATCTTTTAATGAAGCTTAAACCTATTTAGTTTCCTCTTCATTTACTGTAGTTCTTAGAGAAGTGAATTAGTGGTGGTCTCATAATTGTACTGCGGCCTCTGGAATTGTTAGGTTGTTTAAGTTGCAATTCATGTTTGTCAGTCTTAGGCTCTGTTGGAAAATTGCTCTGAATTAGGGCTGAAATGTGGTGATACAGTGGTGTATTGCCATTGCACTGGAGGCAGTGTGTCTAAACATTTGCTTTATGAGGATGCAATCTGACACTTCTGGCACACTTCCAAAGTGGTTCTGAAATGTTCTTCTATTGTCTCTCTATTTTAGTTTGCAAGACAGTCATCAGGAAGGCCTGGGGAATCCACACTCTTGAATGATGGACCATCTCTGGATCAAGCCTTTCTATATCCAATCGGCAGGCGATTTTAAATCTCCCTTAGCTAATTCTAGATGCCCTTTAATATTGTGAGCAAATAGACCGTCTGGTACTAAGCACTCCAATGTTAGCACGTATATGAAGGAGGTAGCTCCTTGGAGACGTGTGACTTAGAGATCGCTGTATTTACGTTTCCTCCCTCTTGTTTTTTTTTTTTTTCATTGTATTCAGACCAATTTCCATGTGGCCCTGTTTGATTTTCCAAGTGTCATTTTTAGCTAAAATAGTTTTGTGATGTGGTGACTTAGATTTTTTTTTTTTTTTTTTTTTTTTTAACTGGGATAAACTGCCACCTTTGTTCCTGCCCAGACCTTTACCATTCTTTGAAATCTATTTGGAGAGGGAAACTGTCGATATTTTAGAGTGCATAACTATTCCATAAAGTTCTGTGCTCTGACCTCGCTCCCAAGGTAACAAATCTAATGGCATATAATCTGAATACATAATCAGGAGTAGCCAGATATAGTTCTTGGTCTGCAGTGAATATATGCTTGTATGTGGCTTCTGCACAGCATTACTTTATTTTGTCTTAGCACATGTAACTTAAAGACTGAGCAGACGCAGTGTTCAGCATCCTCGTGCCAGGTCCTTCAGCACATAACTGTTGAGTTTCGGTTTAGTGATACACGCTCCCTTTGGCTTATGTAGCCATGCTGTCCTTTAGCTTCGTGTGTCAGTCTCACAAAATCATTGTGAAAACTTGCTTGATAAATGTTGCAACTTTCTGGTTCTTTCTTTAGTAAGACTTAGCATAACTTACAAAACTAAAATTATTTTAACTAATAATAATGTGATTCTCCCTGGACAAATTGGAATGTAGCAAAGCTAGTGTGAAAGTAAAGTCTTGGTATCTGATCACATTCAGGTGCCTGGGTCGGTGGTTCTGCTCAGCAATAATATTCTTCCCATTGCAAGACTGACTTGAAACATGTTGTTTCCTTCTATAGAACAATAACTTGCAAAGACCTGCAGTTGTTTTGTAGGATACTTGTCAGTTCTTACAAGTTGCAAAGGATACTGTTGAACAATGAAAATAGCTCTGGGTATTTAATAAACTGTAATACTTTCTGTAACTATCCTTATGTTGATATCAGCTTTAGACAATCAAATAAGCAGAACAGAATCAAAAAAAAACCAGTGCTTTATTAAATATGTATGAGAAAACCCTAATTTCTTTGCTTATGCATCAAGTCCAATGTTTGACTCTCCCTCCCGCACCCCACACAATAGGCATCGCTTTATTCTTCCACTTCTGTATCTGGTGGTACTAACGGGAAATACTGAATGCCAAACACGGACATGGGTGTATCCACACTTTCAAGGAGTCTTTTGGCGCTTATTAATACTTCTGCTTGCATGAAAGGGCTGAAGGAGTCAGGAAATCCTGAAATGATCCCATGCAATGCTGAACAAGTATGTGCTGGGGTATGAATTGTTTTCAGTGTGAGGGAAGATGATTCATGGTGTGGAGGGAGAGGATGGCTTTTGGTTACTGGGGAGGGGGCAGTTTATCCCTTTTTTTAGTTTGTTATTTTGCCTTACTCATGTCTAAGTGCAATAAGCTCTGAATTGTACCAGTAACTCTGGCCGGCTCTTCTCAGTGACCTCAGATGGTTTTGCGGGGTGGGGGGGATGAGGGACTTTTAGCAAACTCACCAGGCAGAAGTAAAGCAAACTTACTGTAAAAGAGGTGAAGATACTGAATCTTAATCTGCAAGGCTGTTTGGGACCAGGATGTTGTTTCATGCCATCTTCTTTAGGTGTTCAAAAAGTATTTTAGGAGTGTAGGCCCCACTTAATAGTTCTTTCAACTTAAAATATTTTTAACTGAGAATTTATGCACTGACTTCTGTTTGTGTTTATTGGTTATGTTTTGAGGGATTCTTACACTTGAGGACAATTTGAGAATACATAGCACATTTGTTCTTTAAATTTGTGTTATCCAAGAGGCTTTCTAGCTGATGACACTAATCGCTGTGGAAGCAGATTTTAACATTCCACCGTGCAATCCTTTGCTGATCCTCTGTTTTCAGAGTAAGAGCTTTTACATAAAGCTTTCCTGATTAGTGGAAAAAATGGGGAAAAAATGCAAGAACTCCATCCTGAACCTTTTTTTCCCCCCTCTTTTCTTTCTTTCCTCCTGTTTGAATCCGAAGTGAAAGCATCCCTCAGCCTTGGGATAGACGAATCCTGTAATGACCTTTCAGTCTTGTTGCTTGGTTCCTGCTAGTGAGCGGAGCGAAGATCATGCAGCCCCACGGTGCTGCAACTTTTTCACTGGCTTTGGCAAGAACCCCAAGCCCTGCTGGCTCCCGCAGGGGTTACTGCTGGGCTGTTGGTCTGTTCTAGGGCGATGGTTGTGCCGTGACCCTCCCTCCGATCAGCGCCGGGCGGCTCTGAGCGCCGCGGTACCACTGGGACACGATTACTGCGCCGCGGGGGCCCGCAGCCCACGTCGGGCCGGGTTGCGGTGGGGCCGCTTGCCCACCACCCGCTGCACGGCTCTGGGTTCGTCCCCGCTGGGCCTCCCCACCACCGTCTGATCGGTTCATCGTGCTCTTTCCTTTGGCAACACACACTTTGTAGAATGGGTTAGATTATCTCGTTGTTTCTTTAATGTGAGTTTGTGCCTTTTTTGTCTCCTAATCTTCCAATACAGGCATATTGGAAATAAAATCTAATAAAATACTAGACCGAGCTTTTTGCTTCTGCCTCCTTTGTTTCAGGTGCAGCAGTGTGGGGCCTGCGGTGCAGAAGAGGTGGTGGGGGGGACTCTGGGTTTTGCAAAGGTGTGGTGCAGAGGGGGGGAAAGGGTCCCGGGGGCTGCAAAGGTGATGCAAGGCGGTGCGGAAAGGGTCTCGGGGGGGGGGGGGGAGGGGGCGGCGGCGCTGCCCGCGGTCCTCCCGCGCGCTTGGCGGCGCCGCCGCGCCGCGCCGCGCCCCGCCCCGGCGTCACGTGGCCGCCGCGCGGCCCAATGAGCGCGGAGCGCCGCGCGCGCCGCCGCTGAGGGGAGTGAGGAGGCAACGCCGGGCGGGGCGCTGAGGCGAGGCCGCGCCGGGGCCGGGGGCTCCGCGCCCCGCTCGCTGCGCTCCCCGGCCGTGGCGGCGGGCCCGGGCCCGAGCGGCGGGATGGAGCCGGCGCGGCGCAGCGGCGCCAGGGAGCTGAGGTGAGCGGCGGCCGAAGCCGGCGGGTCTGCGCGCGGCTTTTCGCCGAGAGGCGGCGGAGGAGCGGTGGCGGCTTTACGTAACGGCTGGGAATTAGCGAAACCGGCGGGTTCGCTCATTAGCGGGGAGTTACGCTAATCGGCGGTGTTACTCAGTCACATGAAACGGAGGAGAAAAGCTGCTTTTCCGCTTTGAGAGCGTTGGCACCGCAGTCGCCGCGGGGAGGCTTACTGCGTGCGCCGGGGCCCTGGGGGTTTTCGGGGACCCATTTCCCCACGCTTAGCGCGGGCGAGGGCAGCTGCCCGCGGCCTCAGCGTGTGCAGGGGCTCGGCTTCCCCGCGTGTAGCGGGGAGGGAAGAATTTGAACACGTCTTTGCCTTCTACTCTTACAAAAAGAAAATTTTTTTTCTACACTGTTTCTTCCGTGCTGGTATATCGTGGTGTTACGTGTTGCAGGATAGCTTTGATTTGAGGAGGCCTCTGCATACAGAGCATGCAAACAGTTCTCCATAACGAGAAAAATAGGGAATAAACTCACGTTTACTTAGAGATGCCGTAATGGTTGTAACATTGTGTTAAGATGATTCTATGATCCCCCCTAATTCTCTGCTATTGAATAATTATGGGAACTAGTGACACTAAATGCTATCTTTAAAAGCTTGTTTTAATTTAGGAGCTTATATGTAGAAAGCACACTTAAGACTGCTCTAGCAATGTGGAAGGTTTCTGCTGTTTGGGGAGGATTCACATATGTTGTAAGACACCATGGCAACGAGTATGGAAAGGGAGGGTAGCTTGACCAGCCATAGATCTTTTGGTAAGGGGTCTGTTTGTAGCATCAAATGAGAGTAGTATTGCTGTAGGCTTCTTTCCTTGCTGTAGTTAGTATTTGTATGGCCTTGTAAGCTGCTAGAGAGCATCAGTAGGCCTTTGGGATTGTGTAATACCGTAGGATATTATCTGCCTTACAGGTACATATACATCCCTAACTGTTAATTCTTTGCTGCTGACATAGATAATAACGATTCAGTTTCATTGCAGGTTATGGATGCTCTTGAAATTTTTACAAGTATTTTTCTTTTGGTGCAAGTTCTAGCACTGTAGTCTTTCCTGTATTCTTATGAGTAGTGTAGTTATTGGGAGAATGTAGTTTCTATGAGTAATGACTGATAACTTCAATATTATTTGACTTTTACCCTCCCCAGTAATTGTCTTCAAAAATTACTAATTGGAGAGAATTCCCAAGTCATACATCTTTTTGATGGTAGAATGAGATCTGCAGCCTACATCCTTTTTTCCTTTAGATATTTATTTTAGGATCAGTTTACTGTTCTATAGCTTTTGGCTAACTTCAGTGTGGTGTTATAAAAGATAAACTATTGGTGAGAGAAATTGTGGATCACTGAACTTGTTTGGGATACAAGGTCACTTTCCAGTTCTTTTATGTACTTTTTGTTTCACTTTGAGCAGACCCTTGACTGTAAAGGGGGATAAAGGTACTGCCTTACATAATGGGCACATTGTAGGGGTTAATTAATTATCCATATAGTAATGCTTATAGGGCCTTTACAGAAGAGGTGTAAAGTGAATCCCTTTTAGAAGCTATGATATAGAAAATACTGTCTTAAAATAAAACAGTAGATAGGTTCTGTGGCAAGGATGTGTTTCTGGAAGCACTGGAGAGGAGCAGTAGGTTTGTTTGGTTTTGGCCAGAACTGAGTGTTTGTGTGCTTGAAAGCTGGAGATTATATTTCTGCTAACCTACGGATGGAAGCACATGATTGATTCAAATCAACAATAAATTCTTTTAACTCTTAAGCTTATAGAATTAACCACATTAAATCTATTGGGAAAAAATGATTCAGTGTGTGCAGCTTTTGTAACAAGCTATTGAGTGTGGTGGTAGTGCTACAGTTTTTTTCAGCACTGCTACATCTGCATTTGTCCTTTTGGGTTAGAAGCAATGCTGAATCTCATATGAGTGAAAACTTGATCCTCAAGACCCTCAGGCATTTCATTGTTTGTTTTATATTTGGGATTTTAATGTGTCAGTCCTTTGGAATATAGTTCTTTTCTTCTGAGCAAATGGCATCCTTCAGTAGTGAAGATGCGTTTCAAGATTCATCAGCCCTCTCCCTACATGATTTAGAAAGCCTGCACAACTTCCGCAGCCGTTCTGCAAGTTTCAGCAGCACGGGGTCCAGTGGCCGCTTGCACCTCCGTCAGCGAGTAGCCCAGCTTATGGCTTGTGTAGAGGATATCAGCTCAGATGATGAAATTCATGAAGAAGTATCTCGAACTCTAGATGAAGCTTTCCTTATCTGGGGCAAAAAGCTGAAGGACAAGTGGCAAGAATTCAGGTTTTGTTCCCTCGATAGTTGATTGTTATTTTTTATGCTAATAAATAGACTTTTAATTGACAAATAATGACAGTAATGACAGAAAATCTTTGTTTTCTGTAGACAGAAATTCAGTTAGGGAAGTTAGATACTCTTTGGGGTACTTGTTCACATTTAAATTCTAGCACTGGTTTTGTGTGACTTTTTGTTTTTCTTCTTTGTTTGTAGACTGCACGTAGTTACCTGGAACGTGGGCACAGCTTCTCCACCTCCTGATGTCACGGGTTTACTTCAGCTCAATTCACTGGGCCCAGCTATGGATATGTATGTTATTGGGTAAGTATAGGCTAAAGAACCTGCTCTGTGAGTTTATTGTAAAGCCTGTGTTTCAACAGCTTACTGTCAGCTTGGGGAGAACTGTGCAATGTGAATCATCTCCCAGGAGGTAGTTCAATACTGTCACTAGCAGAAGATGACTAGAGTTAATGACAAAGAACAGAGATGATTTATAGCAAGAGACTCTTCTCTCCTTTTTGATGTTGTTTCATATGACAAAACATCCTTTCTAAGCACACAGAATTAAAAATTATTTTGGCAACTGTGGTCTGTGTGGGCAGATAGAAGATGTAATCATTTTGATGGGAAAGTTGTCTGAAAATCAGTGTGTTTTAAAGAAATTTGTGCAAACTGATTAGGAAGAATCTGTGTGCTTTTGGGTTGCATCACCTTTTAGTGAAACTGTCACTTTTTCCAAACTTGGTTTCATATATTAAGATGTATTCTTTGTCATAATTTGTCTGGAGTTTAGCATTGTCTTGAGCTCTGGGTGTATATAGGCTCATTTAACTTAGCTTTTCTCAGTGTTAGACATGTGGATGAGTTAAACTGCTTGTAACTGAGAAACTGAACAGCAGTAAGAAATTTCTCACTTATGTGCATAAAGGTCTATTGGGATGTTGTGGTTTGTGTTCTGATAAGGTTATATGAATTCTGTTAAAACCTGATGATCCAGTGTGAGTAATTTTCTTGTGCTCAGCTTACAGGAGGTGAACTCAAGGATCACGAATTTTCTCTCTGACTTGGCATTTGATGATCCTTGGAGCATTTTTTTCATGACTGTATTGTCACCGTTAGGATACATCAAGGTAACTGTTTACATTTCTGAATCTCACAACAGTGAAGGAAAATGTCTTCCCTAGCTCCATTCAGACATTTTTTTTCCCTCAGACTGATCTCCCTACATAAAAGACAGGCATTGATGGCGTTTTTTTCAGGTATCAATCATTTCCAAAGGTGCATGCATATTAGAAGTGGTTCTCTGTCAGACTGGTGTTCTCTTGATTTGTTGGTAAAGGTGTTTTTGGTTTTTCTATTAATAGTAGTGTCCTTGATTTTACCAGTAAGAACTGGACACAGAATTCTATTTCTTGTTTGAAATAGCTGGGTAGTTTTGATGCTTTTGCAGATTGGATGATGAACAGTGAGGAGATGTTTGTTCAGATAAAGTGGCAGTGGCCAACACAAGTGGTGCAGTACCATGTGATGAATGCAAAAATACTCCTGTTTTAACAAGAATACATTCTCAAGGAACAGAGTTTACTTAACAAGATTACTTAAAATGAAATGTGATGTAAACTTGCACTCTAACAGCGTATTTCTTGTGGCCACAATGTCTCTATCTTTCTCTTGTTTGTAGTTTTTTTTTTTGTTTTGTTTTGTTTTGTTTTTTTTGCTCAGTGCAATATTTGGGAACTGTAATGTGATGCTTCTAATGCTTCTAATGTAGTCTGCTTAAGTACCTGCTTTCTCTATAAGTATCCCAAGCAATGGCAGTGATTTTCATTAACATTGGTAAGGTTTCTTCTTCTTCTTTAATTTTTTAAAAATTTGTTTACAGGCGAAAGTAAATTGCTTAAATATAGAACAGGGGTATAGCAGGTGCATAGACTTTTGAGGACTATTAAGGGCCTACAACATGGTAAGGAAAGTTTAAACAACAAGATTTTTGGTATTACATGGGACACAAGATCATTGAAAATAATAAATATTTCAGTAATTAAACAGTAAATGTAGTTGGAGATGCTGAATTTCTCAAATATTAAAAGCAATTCTATTGTTGTAGTAGCTTTCTAAATCATTCTTATTTCAGGGTGATTTTGATGAAATCTTCTGTGTGATAATAAGACCCATAGTTATGCCATTCTTTTAACTGTAATTAAACAAATTGTAATTAAATAAAATAAAGGACCCATTGGAAATCTAAAAAATGAAAGAAAATGTAGTTCATCTTAGTGTAAGTCCTTGCTGATAAATATTTAAAATATGGCCACAGGATGACATTCAGGCTCTGTATACAGTTCAAATGAATTCCCTCTGGTATGCATGACTGAATTCCTAATTTATAAATACCAAGCTTAGAATGTACTGATGAATGGATGCTGCCACCTAATGGTTTTCAGCAGGATTTAATTAGCTCTAATAAGAGGAGAACTAGGTCATTGACATACCTTACCTTATTGGCAGGCCAGGTCAAAATCAAAATGGGCATCTAAGAGAGCCAGCTTTCGAGATGAATCCTAACATAGGCTTGTTTAGACAGAGGAACAGTTACCTGTTTTATGCTAACCTTGGACAAGGTTACACCCTCTTGGGTGTAGAGGGGTAGTAGTCCTCCTTGGGATGTTCTGTCATTTCACTAATAGGGTCTGTTCTTAGAGCATTTGGTTATTGGGGTCAGTCAGTTTTTTTCTTTCACCATAGGCAGAGTCATGCCTTTTCTCCGAAGGGTCTTTGCTTGTTTTGGCACTACATTTTGGTGGGACTAGTATAAGTTCCAGTAAAGAAGGGATCTGTGTTTTGATGTTCAGGGGCTGCAGATGAAAGTTTTATAGCGTGGAAGTAACTTGTGCCTTTTAGACATTTTTACTGGTTTTCAGAACAGTCAGTTATGTGCTGAATGATGTTTCAGTGGAAAAGCTTTCCTGTTGGAGGACTTGGCAGTTGTGCGCTATTAAGATTATGGGTGAAAAATCAAGGATTTGTCTCTATGAATAGGACACTTAGATGGAAACAATGGGTTCGCGAGGCAGAAAAAATGGTCTTAAAAGACCTACTGTATGAACAAATACTCATGTTGAGGTCAACTTCAGATTTGTAATGTAATACAGTAATGTAGATTAGTTGAGAGATTTATCAGAAATTGTTCACAAGTAAGTCTATCATGAGAACTTATGCTTTATGGCACTGAAATGTGTCTGCATGTATTGTATCATAGTATTGATGTCAGGTTTGCCAAGGGAGTTGCATGACTTTAGTATGACGTTCTTGACTTAAAAGCTCCTGTGGAGTAGATCCAAGGAATTCCAGATACATCCCTGGAAGTGACCCTGTCCTCTTCTGTTCCAGCTCTCCTCCGTTCGCATGCAAGGGTTGCTACTTCTGATCTTTGTGAAGCATATCCACCTGCCGTTCATACAGGACATTCATACCCAGTATACACGCACAGGCCTCTATGGATACTGGGTAAGGAACTACCTGAGACTTGATTGCTTTGGTTACTTAATGCTTATGTTGGTGTACACCACTAAATGGTTTGGTGGTGGGATGGAATGTATGGCTTAGTTAACAATGAATAGGCTGACGAGCCATATGAGTCTTACTTAGTTGAACCTTGTGTGCAAGTGCAGTACAGACCATAATATTTCACCAATTCATTACCTGAAATAAACTGTTACTTTCTTGCTGCTTATTTAGATTTAAATGAACAGAATTGTTTCCTAAATAGCAAGATTAAAAATTTTATAGGTGATGTTAATAGTTGCATTTGCAAGTGTTGATCATAGTTTCAGAGAATATTGTTAACCTTCCGTACCAGGGGAACAAAGGAGGAGTTACCATTCGCATGTCCCTCTATGGTCATACAGTTTGTTTCATAAACTGCCATTTGCCAGCTCACATGGAGAACACAGAGCAGCGATTGGATGACTTTGAGAAAATTCTGGAAATGCAGTTTGAAGAAGAGAATATTCCAAGTACCCTGGATCATGAGTGAGTTGTTCTGACCCTGTTCTATCTCTATTGTTTTTATCTGTTATTCTCTCTAAATTTGTGACTTCTGCACTTTTATGTGTGTGTTCAATGTGATCCCTGAATGTTGGCGGACCAGGCTAGAAACAATAACCTGAAAGATTGAGGTCTGTTTTGCAGGACTGATCTCTTTCCATCTCAAATTATACTTAATTTGTTAGTGCGTAAATTGCAGATGTAGTGGAAACATGAAGAGCATTAGAAGCTAAATCTCATTCATATCAAAAATCTTTCAGCTTACAGGAGATGTTTTTTTTTCCTCCCTGTTTTTGTGTGAAGATCAGTGTTATCTTTTGACCCATTTTTATTCCTATTGAAATTTTAGCGTCTGGCTGAGATGGCTGGGCTTCTTGGTCTTTAAATAACTTAATTCATATAGCTATAAAAATTATGAATTACACCTATCTCAGATGCCTAACTTAAAAAACTATGATACCTCATTTGGGATCACTAGTTGAGCTCTTGTTCTTTAGTTGTGCAGGAGTTATATATATGTTCTGTTACTGCATTTGAGAATTCCCTACATCATGCTGGAGTCTAACAGTGATAATATAAATATTTTAAAAAGAGTTAAGATAAAAACTTTAAAGTTTGAATTAAAAAAATATATATATGAATAAAACTGTCAGGCCAAAGGGTTCCAGAGAAATGTAATGTAAACGTGTAATATTACTTTCATTGTTAATGGGCTCACTAAAATTGGGTAAATGTATATGAAACGTGAATTTAAAAATAATATATTTTCCGATCTTAGTATAGGTTTTTGATATCTCAGTTTAATCATTTTCATTTTCTTGGTAATGCCCAAGCCAAATGTGCCAAATCATATATAGTCATCCTAAAAGAAAAAATTATAAACAGCATTGAAATAAGTTTTCCTTCCAAAAGATCAAGTTTGGGGCATATACGCCTGAACAGTACTTCAAAAGTATGGCAGTTAAAAGATAAATTCCTTTTCTTTGGAAAGACAGCTCTCCTATTGGCTAAAACATTGCTGATACTGTGCTCCAGTGCTTCCTAATAAGAACCTCCATTTCTGAGGATTACAGAACGTGCAGTATGTATCCCTGCTTTCTCAAAGCACTAAATCAATACTCTGAACTAGTTGATTAACATATCCAACTGGTGTATAGGTGATGAATCTTTTGAATTATTTTACTGACTGTTACTGGGACTACTGTTTAATACTAAATCTTTCCCTAATAGAGATATAAATCATTAGGAGACTTGGGATGAGATAATACCCAGTAATGTACATGTGGCAAAAGTGCAAGAGAGTCCACTTACTATTTCAGTTCCTTTAAAAATTTTTGTTCAGTAGGTTATTCATCCATAAGCTTATCTATAACTATTAAATATTTTTATTTGTGCTGTTTAGATTAGGTAATATAAGTGATCAGAGCATCTAATCACTGTAATGGCCTTATATTCTGTTGAATTCTTCTAATTCTTCACTTATGTTTATATATTCTTATATAGCCTTTTTTTTTTTCTTTCCTCTCTCTCCTCTTAAGCATTCTCTTCTGGTTTGGAGATCTAAACTTCCGGATAGCGGATTATGGTATACATTTTGTCCGAGAATCGATAAATAACAGACGTTACAATCTACTGTGGGAAAAAGACCAAGTATGTTGTCTTTTAATGCATACAAACACAACACGTTAGTTAGCATTATCGCTTGTATTTTTCATTTCTATTTAAGAAATACAAATTCAGAGTAGTTTCAAGCTGGAGCTGATCTAGCTGTATGCTCTTTCACTTCTCAGTCGTGAGCAATACCATAAGTAATTGCCAACCTGTTCTGTTGTTTTTTTTAGTTTCATACTCATTTCAAATGCTCATGTATGACTGAAGTTTTCAGTGAACTTCATGGCTTATGAATGTTTTCATGCCTTGATATTTTTATCTCCTTTTCCTTCATCTAATAATTATTTTTTAAAAGAGAAGTTGATTCTGGAATTTGTTTTGAGTAGAACTGCTACAAAACTTCTAAACAGGTCGTGTCAGCTATTTGGCAGTAGCAAAGGGACCTTCTGAAATTTTTTTGATATGTTGTACTTACTGAGATGTTGAATTCTATTTGGAATATGCCCTCTCACCTCCTTTCCCTGTTATCCTTTAAGCTTTGATTTTTATATGCTACTGCTACTTGTAAAAGCTGTTTTATGTATTTATTTATGTGCGTGCATATATATAAAATAATGTATTTCTGCAGTTAAATATGGCAAAGAAGAAGGAAGCGTTTCTTCAGGAATTCATAGAGGGTCCTCTGCAGTTCAAACCCACCTACAAGTTTGACCTTTACTCAGATGTATATGATACAAGGTAAAAGCACAGTAAGAAGTGTTAAGCTGTGGAAAATTAGAGTGAATCTGGTGCTTGAGTAAATAGTAAATACCACTTCGTAAAGCAAACCTAAATTTCACATAATTTACAAGTTAACCGAAGCTGCTGAACTCTTATTCAGTGCTCAGATCTGAATAAATGAATGCTTTAGGGGTCTGCTAAATAAATAGCCTGGGTCTGCTGATTGTGTGAGGGAAGTGGGAATGGTTGAATCACCACAGCTGCTACTTATTTATTTATTTATTTATTTAGGAGGACTAGACTAACAGAATATGCTAGCACTTGTTTAAACACAGTAGTTCGTTTTTTCCAAAGCTTTTCTAAAATATCTGAGTTATGTTTTTCTCTGACTGTAAAGTTATTGTTAAGTATTAATCGTGTTTCAATGGAAGAATAAGCTCTTGGACAAGCAGGGATTTTGCACTGATCTTTTTCTTTATTTCCAGAGAGCAGAAGTCCCTGTTTTGGTTTAAGTAAGAAGAGAACTTTCTGGATTTCATAGATTTGTAAATATTTCAGAATCAAAACATTGCTCCTTCTGAGCTTTGGGTTTGATTTTTGTGAAATATTTGAAAATCAGATAACAGCTGATTTTCTTCAGGGATTTTCTGAACTTGTCTGAAAGCTGCAGTGTTATCTACTCTGCTGTTGCACTAAATTTACTCATTTGTATCCAAAGACCTTTTTGCTGTCTGAGTGAACTCATATAAATGGACCAGCAGTAAATCCAGTTGACAAGTAAACAAATAAAAAGTATACTTATGCATGCTGTATGCATTCTACTATTAAAGCTAGCAGGGATGTTTTGGTTGGTTGGAGGGGTGATAAACAGACTTCAGGGCACTTGGGTCTTCTAAGTATCCTTGCAAAGTTTGCTTTATATGAAGCAGACAGTGATTTGTTATCTTTGATACTTTTTTCAATGTGACTTTGAGGTTTTTCTTTCCCATCTTGTACGCCATTTTCTCTGAAGTAGCAAGTGTATTAACTTTTCTTTTGGTATTTTCTTGCACAGCAGAGCAGACATATGGCAGCTCATAAAGATATCTGTCGGTTTATATAATTATTGAAGTAAGTGGGATATGACCCCTTAGTCATGTAAAATCTTTCCACCTTATTATAGGTGAGTCAGACTGATATATTGGAAGTTTTTTTTTTAAAAAAAGGCATGTTGAGCATTAAACTAAATGGCATTTCCAGTTTATGATGATTTTGATATTCAAAGTTATTAAACTGACAGTTTTCCTTACACATCGTGCTCATTAACTTTTATAATTCAATCCAGTCCATTCTAATTCCTCTTCCATAGGGTATGATCTTTTCTCCATTTCAATTTGAAGTGATACAGCCATACAGAGGGTTGCTGTTAAGTTTTCCTTCCACTGCAGAGAGAACCATGAGAAGCTCATTTCTTCTGTTGTTATTGATATGGTATAAAAGGAAACTCTGAATTATGATTGAGGTTTGTTGTATAGCACAGTTGCAGGCTATAGGCACACTTTTCTTCATTATGGCATTTAAAGCAATAGTTTCTAGACTTGAAATACAGGCTAGTACAGATCAGAGGAACTTTAAATAAAGCATTACTGTGTCATCTGTGACTAGTATAAGCTATGTAAGTTTGCCCAAGTTAGTAATTAAAAGTAACTTGTTCTAAAAGAGTTTGAATAAGGAAATAAATGTCATTCAGACTCTCTCTACATCCTCCTTAAAGTTTTGTCCTTTTCCTGAGAATGACTATGCGTTTGAAGTTTGGGGCAGTTACTATAGTATCTCAGTGTCCTTGCATGTTTTTGTAGTGCGTTTTAGGAGAAAGTATCATGTCCTGTACAAAACTTGACTAACCCATGGGAATGCCTCGTCTTCCCTTCATTTTACTCCTCTCTCTCTCTCTCTCTCTCTCTCTGTCTCTCTCTCTCAGAAATCTGTGAAATTTATCTCCTATAAATGGAGTTGAAGTTCAAATTGAGAAAACCTTGATTGTAAAGCATGGTAAAGAGCTGTAAAATGAAGTTTGGATGTGATTGCTTTCTTATATTAATACATGTACTTGACAGTCTTTCAAGTTTGAATAGATTTTGCACAGTATTCTTAGATTTTTAGCAGCTGTTTTTCTGCTCATTTCTCTTTTATCTTGCACTATTGCAGTGAGAAGAAAAGAAAACCAGCTTGGACTGATAGAATTCTTTGGAGAGTGAAGAATCTCTGCCAGCATACATCAAAAGAAAGTGAATTATCTGAAGAAGAACAGACAATATCTGTTACTTTGAATAACTATATCAGTCACATGAGCTATGGCATCAGTGATCACAAACCTGTTACAGGAACTTTTGGGCTTGAGGTGCTGTCCCACCTTAACTCTTTAAAGCTAGTTTGTTTTACTAAGCTGCTTTTCTAAACTTTTTAAGCCTTGATCTCAGTGTTTTGTTCTGGTGAAAATGAAGACAAAAATTGCTTTTTGGCTATTTCCATCCTGTTAGGCTTCCCACAGCAGGAGTGGCTGAGAATTAACTTGTAAGAATAACTGAAAGAATAACAGAGTTGGTTTACTCTAAGTTTTGTTCTTTATTCTAGATGAAGCCTCTTGTATCAATTCCTTCTGTCACATTGAATCCTGAGGGTGAATGGAGCGCTGAACATGATGTTTTAATCAGCTATTCTGCAGTGCCTGAGTTCTCAAGCAGTGCTTGGGACTGGATTGGACTTTTCAAGGTGATGTCATCAGCACATCATGGCTCTTTACTGTAATGAAGATGGTGAATGTGACTGGAAGAAATAGTTTTCTGTCACAGGGCATTGTGATTTTTGCAAACATCTTGTGTCCTTGGTAGATGATACTTTTATATGCTGAGAGTTTAGCTCCATACAAAGATGGATGCAGGCTTTTTCACTCTAAGGTGCTCTGCTAAGTGGTGATTTATTTAATCAGAATGGTAGGTAGAAGCTACAGAAAGGAATAGTCCTTCCCAAATGCCTGCAGTTAAGAGTTCTGAAAAAGAGAAAAAAAAATGAAAGGAAGCAGTGGAAGGATGAAAGGATAGAGTATTCACATTCTCTCAGATACTGCAGGTTCATATATGCCCCCTAAATGTTTTGATTTTTAAAAATGAAGCATTTTAATTAGACCTTCAGTGAAGTAGTACCTCTCAGCTTTGAATTTTCTGTGTAGTATGTGTTTGTCCTTCAGAAGGCTGACTGTTTGCATCTTTGCAGGTGACATTCAAGCATGTGAATGACTATGTTACTTATGCTTGGGTAAAAGATGATGAAATTTCTTCCAACAATGACAATAAACAAGTAAGCCAATTATATATTTCATTTTAGTAGGTTCTTATATAGTAGCATACAAGGATCTGTTTGTTCCACTTACTCCTCTGAGTTCTATATCCCCCTTTTCCTCACCAAAGCTAAGTAGGAATGGTATTGCTGTTTATAGCCCCCCCCCCTTTGATATCTCTCCTTTATTTTTGGGTAGTACAGCATACTTTCTTAGGTCTGAATGTATTGCTTGAAGGAATTGGTGAAATAACACTTTATTCCTTTAGTCACTCTTTGTTGTATAAAGAACTGTAAAGTTTTAATCCATTTTGTATTTTGGTTTAATTTTAACACCAAAATGAGCAAGTAGCCATTTTCCATCTGACTGTCCTGTGGATAGCAGTTTAGGAACCGTGGGTCTTTAGGGTACTACAAAATTGAGGTTGCAGTTTTGCTCTGCTCTTTCATCTGACAGCTTATTGCCACCAGGAGGCAGTTCATCTCCCTCTGTCTTGCTTGTGTGGTCTTGCCATTTTCCCCGAACAAATGTCTCTCCCCCCGCCCCACTTCCTGTTGAAGAAATTCTGCTTGCTAAAGTGGTGAAGAATATTCACTCTTCCATCCCTGGCTTAGTTTCAGATGATATAATGGGTTGACTCAGTTGCCCTCCTCTCTGTACAGGTCCATCTGTCTCTTTGTGTTAACTTCTCAATTAAACAGGAAAAAATAGCACACATGCCAGTATTCTAAAATAATTCTGCCAGGGTAATTTTCTGTGGGGTCGAATAGTATCCAGTGTGGATGGAGGAGGAACAGAAGAAATACCTCACCCCCTTTCTAAAGTAGCAAGGTGGTAGATTGGCTCAGCCATACTATATAGCCCTACCCTAAAGGGTTTAAGGACATTTCTAGGGATGGGTAACACCCTAAAACATGAGTGAAGTAATAATATTACTTCTGTCCTCTTCCTTTTAAAATTATGTTTAAAAAATGCCTTATTTGTGAATACTGCATTTTATGGTGTCCTGAATGAATGTTTTTTGCAAGTTGATTTCTCTGTGCAAATAGTCCCTTGCCTATTCTTTTTCTTGTTGACAGGTTTACATGAGTGCTGAAGAAATACCTGATATGGGAGGAGAATTTGTGCTTTGTTATTATAGCAATAATATGCAGTCAATAGTTGGTATCAGCCAGCCTTTTCAGGTAATATATTTGTAAGCTTTGATTAATGATGATGTTTTTATTTATTTTGCTTTTGTATGTATCTGAACGTAAGTGTGCAGCCTCCGCTGGGGAGGTTGCAGCAGTAATTGCAAGAAGGATATCTGCTGACTAACACAAAGTAAAAAAGACTTGCTGATGTGCTAAAAGAGTCTTAAGTAGCTGTTATAACAACACATTGTAATGAAATAAGGCAGGCTTATCTCTCAGCTTTCATTTTTGGAACTTCAGTCTCTGTCAGTTAGGTCCCTAGTTTCTGTAAAGATAGTAACTCAATTTAAAAAGCTGCCAACTTTTTGATAGGTTAGAAGTGAACCCTTTATGCTCCCTTCTATGGTAGATTCATACAGAAGTGCTTCCTATATATTTAGATGCTTAAATTTGAGAAAGAGAGGACAGTTGAAACTCAAGTTATTTGATTAACTATTAATTTTGTTTAATTTTTAAAAGGGTGACTTAACCGGGACAAACTAGGTGAAGCAACAAGTCATTACTGCTTCTACCCAAGCACTTTTTGCCAAAATCATTTTGTTTGTGCATAATTTTCCATGCTGCCATGACTGTGCTGATGTGTTCCAGAGTGATTAAAGTATAAGTTCTTTGCTATTCTTGGGTGAAGGGGCTTTAGGAAACTTCATTACCTTAGGGAGTACAATACTGAAGGTTACTGGGGTGGTAAAACTCAGTGATACTGTTCGTACTTTTCTTTATATATGTCAGAGTCCAGTCTCTAAGCATAAGATGTCCCACAAACTCTGGAGCATAGTTGTCAATGATATATGGGCACTATGCACTATATGAATATAAGAAATCATGCTAGTCATTTGAAATGCCTTTCTTTTTCCATGACAGTTGATGTTTTGATATAAGAGTTTAATGTTTTGTTACTAGAATTTTTTTAAGCATCATAATTACTGCATAGACCGATCACTTAGCTTTCTCAGCAAGTATGTAGGACATCTTTATATGATGGTATGCTGACAGTATAGAGCAACACAGTTTCTGAATGTGTGCGCTATATTTAACTTTTTTTCAACTTTTCTTCTAGATTAAGCCAAACAGAACATTAGCAGAAAAGAATCTGGCCCAGGAAGAGATCAGCTGGATGCAAAAACCTGACAATCTGGAATCACATAATGAGTTCTGAAGTCAGAAAAGGCATTTAGTGGTCCTGATTCAGGAGTCAGAGATGATTATCTTCTTTGTCTTAGTAATTATAGGCATTTCCTCTTAGAAGATGGAGTGAGGTAGTGCAAGGGTTTCACAGGTAGGGCTATTCAGAAACTTTATAAGCTCATAGAAGTTAATTTATTGTGGAAACTGGTATTTTTATTGTTACGATGAGAGTAACTCTAATGTTGCACTAGATGGGAACTGTAAAAATAGTACCTAATGACTGCGGTATGGTTTAACATGACAGACGTTTCTAATCCAATGACTTAACCTAAGTAAGTTGCATTCCATAACAGATTTTGGACTTGCTCATTTTCTTTTCTCTGGAGGATGTTTTATAAGCAATACAATTCACAGAGCTGTAACCATTTAATCACTGGTTTCCAGTGTTTGAGTTTAACTGAAATTATTTTAAAGATTATTTATTAGATACAGTTATCTAGCTTATTTTAAATTTTTACTTGATTTTTAAATATAAGCTAATTACCTTTTGGGAAACACATGTGACAACAGGTCACATGAAAACAAAATGTTTAGAGCATGTAAATTCTCCTTTGGTAGTAGAATCCCTTTTCTTCTGCCTTACTTCTCACTTATAATTCTTTCAGAATTTTCTATCTTTAATTCTTCCAGATTGTGATATATCTATCAAAGTACGGTTTTTCTGATTTTTGGATTCTTCTTTTTTAAAACAATTTATATAGCAATTTGTCTATTCCTTATTCTCTCTCTGATTAAAAAAGTAAAACACATACTAATTGCTGACTTGGAGTTAAACCAAGGTCGTATCTTTCGGAAAGAAATTTCTCATTTAAAGAAACTGCTTAGTGTAGGTTAGCAGAGTAGTTCAATAAGTACTTGATGAAGAGCTAGGTGATGACGATACTGTTCTTGATTTCTGCTGTGATGTTGTATTTAGAAAGCTAAAGCCATATTTAAATACTTCTGTGATACCATTCTGCCACATAAATAATTCCTACACTTACTACAGAGATGACATGAGTGGAGAATTTAAAATGAACAAGCTCTTTTTTATGGCTTGATCCAGGCTACTAAAAATTGTAAAGCTCTTCAGTTCATAGCAATCAGTCTGCAAAAATTCTGCTTTTTTGAGAGGTGCTTGTATTTAAATGTATCTTGTACATTTGAGAGTGGAGGTAGAATGAGAAATATCAAGTAATTTAAAAAAAGTTAGCTTTAGAAACGGTTTTGTTTGATAAGGATTGTTTAAGGATTTGTTTAAAAAGGATTGGAAGTGGCTTTGGACGTTCTACAGAATCTCAGACTGCAGTGCTGAAAAAGAGCACTGGTTAGTCTCCCATGTTCTAGATGTATAGCTTTCAGCTGCCTACCACATATGGTAGTTACTAATCACTGTCTTGTCAGGTATGAATGGAAAAAAGAAAATTCAGTTCAAGTGGGAGAGAGAAGCAAAGAATGTTGATATGTATATTTTGGAGTGTTGCTTGACAACTGAATGGGTTTTGCTCACATTATCAAAGCCTTGGTTCTTTTAGCTAGAAAGAGCTAGCTCTTTCTTTTGAAAGAGAAAATGAGTGCTCTCTGATACTTGTTTTGTATAGATTCCTGGGATCTTGAGAGTCTTTATCTATGTTAGGGTTTCCACAGCATACAAACTGCTTAGCTTTGGTGCAATTTGGAGTTTAAGAGCATCAAGCCTCTGTAAATTTTAGTTGTATCTTTGCCTAATGTTTGGTGTTGAGAATTATTTCCAGTTGTCTGTAGTGATGGCAGGTTTAGAGGGTACTGTCTTCAGTGCATGGATTAAAACTATCTTGAGGTTTATATCTTTTACAGTCTTATTACACTTTGGAGCAATATTAGAAACCATTTTCATATTTATACCAGTCTTGCAAGATTTTTGTTTTGCGCTAAGGCTTTCAGATGCAACTTTACTTTTCATTGCAATTACATCTTCAGACAAATCCCTTCTGAACTGAAAATAACCTGCAGTTTTTGAGTTCTTGCTTTGTTTCTGATATTACTTGTATGATTGTATTACCATGTTCCATGCAAGGAGATTCCAGTGGAGAGCTCAAAGATGAAAGAATTGTGATCTTTGAATTCCAGACTGCAGCTGCTGACTTCTTGTGGACCAAGATCCAGTTTCTTCTAATGGGGTACCTCTGCCATTCATGAACAGCTTAGAGGGGGAGCCATACAGGGGCACTTTACATGGGCAAGAAACCCAAGCTCCTTAATGTTACTTGGGAGCCGATAACCTACTCAGTCACTGGAGACAGAAGCCGCATTTTGTAAACTAATCCTTTGCACCACAGATTTCACTGAAAATGCCCACAGCAACTGTGATTAAATCTGCCTGTGTGTAAATAAGACACTGCACAAAACTCTATATTCCTTTCTTTAGTGTTGTGCACACAGTAGCAGTCTTAAATATTGTTTACTACTGTTACCTATGGTAGCTTTTCAAAGTATTCCATGGCCTGTTACAATGTAATTTCTGATTAAATTTATCTTTCTTAAAACACCTTTAATTAGATGTTATAATCACTGGAAATGTTTTTATTTCTATGTTTTTTCTTTTCATGTACCACCAGAATAAATCATGATTATTGAACTGTTCTACATGCTTCTATTAATCTGAGAAAAAATGTATTGGGGAAATTCAATCTGTGTGTGGTAGCAGTTCTCCATGTAATTTTGGTATTTTTAAAATGCAGATATATTTGCATTCTAAATACTGTTGTATCAGTGGTAACATGTTTGGTAGGGCTTTGGGCTGCAAAAGAAGGGCCAGAGACGAAATAGATTTTCTTTTAGTCAAGTAAAAATCTTTCATTTAAATGATTTTAGAATATAATGAACCAAAATAATGTCATAAACTTCTGTTTGGGATCTTTTTTTCCCACTCCTGAAAACATATCTGAATATGCTGAAAGAATAGCGTGTTTAGACTGTTGGGAATAAATAGCTCCTCTTGCCGCTTCCCCCACCCTCCCACTAATAAATAGCTTATTTAGTAACTTTTTTTTCTGTAGGTAATTTAGATTTTTGAAGTAAACAAGTTCTTTGTTGCAGGAGGTTGAGCTTGTATCCATGTAAGTTAAAGTTGAACTATATTTCCTGTCTTTTTTAGTCCAAGCGCAACTCTTGTTTATACCAATGGTCTTGCTTGTGCTTGCACAGGGATGCATCTGATTATATGTGGTGGTTCTCTGTGTCTTTTCTTCCCCTGAGAAACTACTGCAGTGTTTGGAAACTCTTCCCCCTATGAAGTTCTGTACAGACTCAGGTTATTTACGTTGATGTTCTTCATAGTACTTCCCATCGATGATAGAAGAGTATCTTCTGTTACCAGTATTTCTATTTTGAATAATTGGGAATGTCTTTGAATTTGAGACCTTATTTAGTAAGACAAATTTTTTATGGCTTAAACTTCTTCAGTTCTAATCATTAATTTGGGAAATTTTATTCTGTCAGTAACACTTTAAAAGATGGAATGAAAAAGGAGCTTTAATGGGAGGTGGTGAAATACAGGTGATGTTTAATCCTATATTAGGCTCAGTCTCATGCTGATACAGGTGTTGTTTGTGATTCTTCAGAGAAACAGAATTCTGAGCAAAATAGTCTGTCTGTTGATGAGAGTAAGTTTAACCTAACTCATGTTTGTTTCCTCATTTTATTTAGTATGCTGTGAAATTTTTTTCAAAATCAGCTTCAGTATCTACTTCAACTGGTTTCTAACTAGAGGTGAGATCAGCAAAAGAGGCTGGCGGAAAGGAACTGGATGAATGATAGCTGACAGTAACGCCGTAAAAGAAAAGAATTGAAGTGCTGTTCTTGGCCAGGGGAAACAGTAAGGAGGAGGTGCTCACTAACATTTGCTTTTCCCAAAGCATTCTGTCTTCTCTGTTGCACTTCTAATTTCCCTCTCATGTACTGAGTTTTTCAGTCCAGTTGAGATTTTGGTACTTTCTTTGGAAAAATTCTTAAACTATCTAAATTACATTCTTTATTTTTAAAAGCAGGTTCTTCCAAATTCAGTTTTTTACAGGTTACATGATTTGAAATTTTCTTGTGAAAGAGCTGTTATACTATACTTCCTACTTTTAATATTTTTGTTTTATTGTAAATTTCATATCAATTCACTTCTATCTGTGTGTAACTCCTCATAATTCCCTGCTGTTCCATGGTTTATTTTAAAATGGGAAAGATGTCTATCAAGGAATGTTAGCCAATGTAGCGTTATTTAACTTCCATATAGGATATTTTACTATATATTACTATATAATCTAATTATAATACTATATATTTTTTTTACTACTATTATAGGATAATTTAACTTCCATATAGGATATTTCTGAATCCAGGCTAACTGCAGGATATGCAGTGTATCATTGCACATAGATAGTACAGCTCTGTGTAAACAGGAAATATTTCTAAGATGTCTCGCATGTTTGCTAGACCCTAAAAATACACTTTGATAAAGACTATTGTTTCTGCTACCACTACTTCCTTCTCTGCTCTTGAATGCTAAGTGACACTCAGATGAACTTGGCTTAATTAATATACTGCAGTGGAAAGGCCAGTCCAACAAAGCTTGAATTAGGTTTTCCTTGAGGGAGGAAATGATACCTTTTTTGAGAAGTCTATGTTACTATCAGGAATATTTCCAATGGTTCTTCCTATCCTTGGATATAGGGCATTTGCTGTTAGAATGTGATCACTGAGGGTTCCTTGTACTCACTACTATGTAAATACCATTGTTGTTAACAACATTAGAACTTAGGCTTTAAACATGTAATATTCTTGTTTTCTTGTATCTACTTTTTCTTTCCCCCTGTACAAGCCTTGAAAGAAAAGGGGAAGAAATATTCTATGGAAGGATGGAAGTTTTTGAGGCTGGTTGTCTATGTACATAGCTTTCTTTATTTCATCCTCTTATTCTTTAACTCTGTTTCTTCAGAGACAAGCTCAAATACTAGAGTTTTATAGTATACAGTCCTGCAGAGTAAGTTACACTTTGTGCAGCTGCTTTGTTCAGCCATGGTAAAGGTACAGTTCACCTGATGAATCTGTGCAGTATATGGAAATTGAGCTACTCAGGGGAACTATACTGAACTTGCCTGTTCACTAGCTTCAACTTAAGAAAAATCGTGTGTGTGAGAGTATACAACTCCATCCCACCTTCCTGTATGGTAGAACTGTTGTCTTTCTGTCACAGGGTCTTTGTGGTTAATAGGAAGAGCATCTCATATATGCAGCCTAGAAAGTAGCAAGAAAACCTGTTCTAGGGGGTGTTTGGCACACAGGTTGGAGGAATTGCTGGAGGAAAGCAATGAAGGAAGAAGTAGTTTGGGATCTGGGAATGTAAACTGACAAGAGGAAATGCAGAGATGCAGGAGGAATTAAAAAAATAAGAATTTACTAAAACAATAAGAAAAACGTAGTAAATATTTTTAGCTGTTAACCACACTTTGAATCTGAAAGTTGTCAGTTGGAGACGAGATGTCAGCCTCACCTAAGGAACGTTTCAACATTGTTTGACAAAGAAGTGCTTTAACCATGGTTTCTCCTTTAACACTTTAATGCTTGGTCTTTGCAGAGATACCTTGTGTTTTTCTCCTCTCCTATTTTGTTTTCCTTTTTATATTTTTCTTTGGCCTCTTTCTACTTTCTTAATCCTCTTTTTTTTTTTTCCTCTTGTTCTCACTCACTTGTAACCTATTTTGAGATACCTTTTTGCACATAATTCCAGTAACTGCTTCATAGATGTTATTCCAGTTAAATAGCCCTCACATTCTAGAATATTAATATTTGTAATTTCTTTCTGTGGAAGGATAGATATGATAAGCTAGCTATTGTTCCATATTATTGAGAATAGGACGATTTTGTTTGAAGAAGTGATGGTACTGTGGGGTTTTTTTTGTTTTGTTTTTTTAATATGACAAAATAGCTTTTTCAGTGGAACAGTATATTTAAAAGTAAATGGTCCAACTCAGCAATTATTTCTCTAGTCAATCTTATATATAACACTTAAGGGCAGTGTGAGGATAACTTCAGATACGAAATGCAGAAGAGTAACAGGACATTTCTTTTCTTTTACAGAACAGAGGGGTGTTCACTGTGTCTGCTCTTAACCAGTATTTGGCCATTAAATGTCACATTTAAGTTTAACATCCTGGTAGTTTTTGACAAGCATTATCTGGAAGTGATGTATAGTAAAGAACTGAGAACTCAGACTTAGCTGTTCGGAGTAGATTGAAAGAATTGTCCCTAAAAGCAAATCTTGAAATAACTGATATCTAGACTACATTTTTTTCCAGTTATTTGCATGCTATCTGCACCTATTGGGGTGGATGAGGGGGAGAAGGATGATAGGTCTAGATGCTACATTAATGAATGACTTGACTATATTAAAGCTCTTCAGTTGTACTTAAAACAGCATTTACTAGCTTTTTTTCTCATGTTCGTGGTAGGAAATCTTGTACAGTGCAAATTAATTTCCTTTTTCTTAACTGGTTAGCTACTCAAGCATTTTATCTCTACAGTACTTTGAAGAACTTCCTGTAGTTACCATGTGAGCAATTAGTATTTTTTTAAATTGCTCTGCCTTTTTAAATCAAATATATTCAGGACAAAGAACCTTTCCTACATAAAATCTCTGGGTAGATTTGTAGTCTACCAAAGGGTTCTTTCGTGCTAATACCTATAAAATGGCATCCGCAGCAGCTTGACTTTTCTAAGTCCACTGGGACTAAAATTAAACATCAACAGAAGTTTGCAGCAATAAACACAAACATAAATTTAGGTTTCTTGGAACTGTCTTGACACATTGTAACTAGTGGAAGCTAGTTTTTGAACTTAATTGTTGTTCCAGATCACACTTGCACTTAGTATAAATACAAAGGCTTCATCTCTTCCTCTCACAACAGGGCTCTGAACCAAAGGTTGCACATAGACGGAGGGCTCTCCCAGACTATTCTGTGAATTCTGCTGCAGTGCTTTGAAATTGGAACTATCTGTAAAGAACAGAGAGACTTACTAACTTAAGCCTTGTAAAGATGGAATTGCGGATTGAGCGTATTCCTACAGGAGAAATCATCCGTGTTGTCGGTCACAATGGAGAGCGCAGGACTGTAAGCCTGTTTTTTACTGTTCTCTTTTTTTTCTTTCTTGCTGTAGTCTTATTTACAAGATAACTAACTTAATGACCATTGTCCTGAGCTGCAGACAACAGCAAGGGGGAAGAATTCTGTTCGATTAGCCAGTGACATGATTGTAGTCATGTTTTAAACAATTTTCTTTCACTATAATGAAATTAGTAGCAATGAATTTTAATATTAAGTGATTGGGAGTTTAGAAAATGATTAAAGTGTATTTCATGTTAATGATTTCATTTTACTATAGTTGCTGTGAACAGCAGTTCATGCCATGGCCCAGTAGTATTGTCTGTATCAGAATTTTAGAAGAACCTTCAAAGTAAGAAGGGAAGCAGCTTTGAAAAAGAGTACAAACATATCAAAGGAACATTATGGCCATCTTGATGAACTACGTATACTGTTGTGACTTAGGATCAGGATTTTGTATGTAAACATATAAATGGAAAATCTGGGTGAACTATTTATTTCCAGTTTGACATGGCGAAGTTAAATAGTTCAGAAAGACGTAGTATTTTTCTAGTAATAATTTCAGTTTTGAAGACTTGGAATGAATGGTGGTTCTGTGTGTTTTGTTTTAGAATATTTGTATACTTTAGTTAAAAAGGGTCTAAAGAGAAGGAACAGTTTTAAAACATCTTTAAGTCCCTCATATTTAAAAGTCACAGGTGGTATTTTTCCCCTTGTTGTCAAGGCTTCATTTTCTGGATATGAAAATGTGATTGTTGATTATGACTAATAATGCAGCTTATTACACCAAGAGGTGAATAACTCGCATTAAAGAAAGCTGACAGCTCATCCCGTTCTGTAATTGCTCATCTAATATGTATAAACTGGTACTTAATACACAGCTGAAAAAGATGCAGTAGGTTTTAAAGCTGCTTAAGCAATAGTTTTATACCTAAATGCAGCTATGTATTTATGTCTGTATCTTTGTCATAGGTGCTTGAAAACTGTTTAATATACCTCTTTCTGGTAACAGAATTGCTCTGGGCAGAGCCATCACATACTAAAGCACACATCTCTGCATATTGCTCCAGTTTCCTAGCATTGTCCTTCTAGTAAGTAATCTGAAACTCGATCTGAAAATCAGCTAAGGCCTCTACTGTGTGGATTACACAACTGTTAGGCAGAGCCACTTTCTTTCCAAAAAATCCAAGACAATCTTTGTTGGTGCGATCGTAGCAATAGAATAGCAATCTGCTATTCTTTGGTTTCCAGTAAGTGGCTGGGGAGTGTTATTGACTGACTTCTAGTGAGAGTGGAGGACACTAGCTGGACTGAGAATCCCCCAGGGAACTTCTTTCAAACCTTACCCTGAATAGCATGTGCTGGGATCCTAGGCACAGGCTCTCTGACTAAATACCATGGAGAGAAATACAGAGAGAAAAGCTCTCTAATTAAGAAGTTTTCAACACTCATGAACAGCGCATAAAACTGTAATTTGCTACTTTGAGAATAGCATGTGTATTTATCACGGGCAGTGGGTGCTGCGGGAATGCCTGGAGAGAGGTGGTTGCGCTTTACTACAAAGAGACTCTTATAGCTGAAAATACTTTGAACCGTTGCTGGAATGGGAAGTGCACAGCGTTACTGTTTCAACTCTGTAGGGTTCACTCGGTTAGAATCAAACGATCAGCAGAATTTCCCGTGGATCTTGGT
Organism: Rhea pennata; assembly: GCF_028389875.1. Taxonomy (NCBI): domain Eukaryota; kingdom Metazoa; phylum Chordata; class Aves; order Rheiformes; family Rheidae; genus Rhea; species Rhea pennata. The sequence continues at coordinate 6,278,574 of NC_084682.1, forward strand.
GAGGCTGCGACCGCTATTTGACGTGCCGAGGGGATGAACCAAGATGCTTATTGCTGCACAGAGGTGAGGGTCAGTACGAGTTCTCTCTGGCTCTGGGGAATCACAGCAGAGCCTTTGGCCTTATCCGAAAGGTGCCCACCTGGTGGCTCCCCCAAACGGACCCCAGTGGGGAGGGGACGGTAATGTGACCATCTCTGCTCGCGTTTTTTCTCTGTTGTGCGGCTGGAGGAGGCAGGTGCCTGCGTAGTTTTAAGTAACGAGACCGTGAGCTCTCGTTACTTGGCGGCAGGATGCCGCTGTGCCCCGCCGGGGCGGGTGGCGGCAGGTGAGGGCGGAGGCAGGGCCGGGGCCGCGGCCGGGCCGCCGCACTCCGCATGCCCGGCGCTCGGACATGCTCACTAGCGGCGCGGCGCGGCGCGGGCTCCCGCGGGCAGGCGGCGCCGAGGCGCTCGCGGAGCCGCCGCAGGGCCCCGAGCGGCGCGGAGCGGCAGCGCGCAGGTGAGCGGGGCCGGGCCGGGCCGGGCCGGGCCGGGCCGCGGGGGGCAGCCGGGCGGACGGGGGCCGCCATCCGCCGCCGCCGCCCCCGTGCGCGCTCGGCCGCGTGGCCGCGGGGGGCTGCAGCGGGGGGGGGGCCCCGAGCGGAGCCCCGCGGAGCTCGGGCGGAGCCGCCGCCGCCGCCGGCCCCCGAAGTCAGCGGCGTTCCCCGAAACTCCTGAATTTCCGTGATAGAAGCAAACGACCCTTGCAGAGCAGCGGGCATCCCGGCGGCGGCATGGCATGGCTCCGGGAGCCCGCAGCGGCGTGCCGCCCCCTCCGTCCGTCCGTCCGTCCCCCCTGCTTCCGTAATATTGCAAAATCCACGCTGGGAACTCTTCCCGGCTTTGATCGCAACGGCTGCGAGCTCCGGGCCGCGGGGCCGCCCGCCGAGCCTGGCCGCGGCCGGGCCCGGGCGGGGCCGGGAGCGGGGCCAGCGCAGGCTGCTCCGGCTGAAACGTGGCCCCGGGTTGGGGGCGGGGGGGGGGGAAAGGGTCTTGCTTTGGCCATTTTCTGTACGTGACCAACTTGGTTTACGTGTTTGGTGCCGTTGTGCCGGCGATACGCTCCGCTATGGGCAGCGCGCTTACCGGAATAACTCATTTGCTGTCGATTTTTCAGGTGCCTTGAAATCACTTTCCTCCTACAGCCAGTATTATTGGTCTGCTTTCAGAGGTGCCCAGCACCGTAACTTCTGCAGCTTGGATCTGCCCAAGGGCCCCCTGTGCTGTGATAGTTTTTGTGTCAGTCTTCCCCCTTCCTAATGTACCTGGCATTAATTGCAGCAAGTGTCGGATGGTGATTTTGGGAAGGCCTCCGACTCTGTGCCGAATGGATATCTTGTTCCAGGAGCTTGAATCTTCAAAATCTTAATCCAGTTTTAACAACTTACTTGTATTTTAGGGGAGGGACTACAGAAGGAAAATACCTCTGAGATACAATCCAGAGAGCACTGTGGTATTTAGTCTTCACGAGGCTGTTGCTGGAGTTGGAAGGCTTTTCCGGAGCTTCTCGTAGGTGACAACTGTTTAGTTTTAGCAAGTGACAAATGAGAAAAATTGCTTAGTTGGGGGGACAAGCTGTGAAAGCAGAGCCACATCACAGAGTAGCTTGGAAAGGAAGCATTTTTCTTTCATCTCCTTTTGGAGCAATAGATAATTACCAGCTGTCAACACCTTTTGAAAACTGTTTTAGAAACTCCCTAAGGCACGCAGAACTGATGAGTTCTTAATTTTTACTATAGGCCCTGGTATGGCAACTACCTCTCCAACCTTTGAGGATTTTCAGTTTTCATACAGGGGAGTGCTCCAGGAGAGCCACTTTTATTGTGCTTATTCCTTGTAGATGCATTAGTGAGGCAGGCGGCCAGCTCTTCTCAGGAAGCATTAATGCAGTGAAAGCAAGTACTATAGGTAAATGTGAAATGCTAAGAAAATCTATTATGACAGACTGTTCTGGGGGGACAAATCTCAAGTACTTTGTTGCAACTGAGCCATGTTCTGCTGGGAAAAGAAAGCTCTTGTAGCCTTTAGAGCTCTGCCCTGCGTTATTTAGATATGCTTTGATACCTGGAACAATAGGGTCAATACCTTTTCTGTTTAACGTATATCTTCAGTATAGTCTGTCGTATATTAAATTTCTGTATTGGAAGATGATATAGGTTAGTATTAGAACTTCTGTGTCACTCGTGCGTATGTGGACAACTTTCTCTGGCAGCTTTTTTCTTTAGGAATGAGCTTGATCACATGTGAGTGACCAGCTAGCTGTTCTTCACTGGGACACTTGCAGCACTTCAACCAGTATGTTGACCTTGGTCCAACGCAGTCACCACCCTTTCTGCAGTGCTGATCAGCAACTGATAGTAAATGGATACAGAGTTTTAGCATTTCGCAGTGCCTTTGGAGTGCGCCTGTATTTGCCTTCTAGACAGTAAAGTCCTGGAGCTGGGAGATGCAGCAGCCTGCAGTTACTGGAAAGTTTTGGTTTTGTTACCAAATGAGCAGTGTAATTGCTGGTGGCGAAGCATGTGGATGTTATGTCAAAATGTGTTTTCATTTTAGCTAGGAAGTGGATGGTCTATGAATCACACGTTCACACACATTCCACTTCAGCTGCCCCCCTGCCACAAATAGATTTTTTTTTCTCCATAAAAGAGCTTTCTGAAATCACTGTTAGGCAAAAAGATGCATGCAGACAAAAACACAATTCTAATGGCATTCAGCCTGCTATTTAGATACAAACTGTGCCTTAGAAGCTATAGCTACTTTAAAAGGCTGTGCCTTTAAAATTATGGTTTCAGTAATTTTTTTGGAGGCACTTTCTGGCAAAAATTTACCATAAGTATTTGACATTCTGTGTTTGGTTGTAGTATTCTTGTCTCTGACCAGAAGTTTCACTCCTTCTAAGCCTAATATAGCAACATTGTCCCATTCTTTGAAATAGTGCATACTCATAACTGGAAAACAGCCTTTAGAGAGATTTTGAGACTTTGGGAAGCCTTTGTATCTTAGAAGGTAAAGTTACATTTTGTTAGTAGAGGGATCTGTGGTGCCTTATGCCAGCTGACAATCACCGAGTGCATTTGGCCATTTTGCTAATGAAGAGCAGCATTACTGGAGCAGCTCTCATTCAGCTGGAGAGCAATGTTTGTCAAAGGGTTTTCATGTGCTTACAATTGTGTTTTCACTGCCACCTGCTCTCTAGTCTAACTAGGATATTTGTGTCCAGAAAGTATCTTTACTTCAGAATTTTAACAAGTTGAGAACAGAAAAGAGCAAAAATTCATCTCTTTTACTTTGATTATCATATATGGCTGAGATGTTCAGAAAAGTCCGTATCTAGTTGTATAATAAGGAGATAGTGATCTATTTAACTTAAAAAAAAAAAAATAAATTCAACTGAAATAGAATAACTGGAACCACAGAAGTAGGAGGAAAGCTATTTTCCATTCTGAAATATGTCTTTGTTTAGTGCTGCATGTTGGGTTCTTAAAACTTGCTAAGAGTAACTAATAACTTCTACGTTATGCAGTCTACACTGAGTCATTGTTTACTCAGGGAAATGGCTTTCAACAGCTAGACTTGTTTGCTAACTTTAATAACTGAAACACGCAGTTCCACACGTTACAGGGCAGCACTCTATAATCAAAATTCTTAAAGAACAAAAACTGATACATATTTGCAACACTCCACAATGTTGCATTATAAGTAGTATTTCTACAGTTTCTGTTTTTATCAGGAACTTTTTAACAAAGGCAGACGTGTCCAATGGAATGGCTTTAACAGGAGAGAAGATTTATTATGCAAAGTTACTGTAATACTTTTCAGAGAAATTTCATCCATCCTTCCAAATTAGAGACCAGAAAGCTTTGTTCTCTGTCCATACGTTTTGTTGCTTGCAATAACAGGTTGTCTTACAATCCTAGGATTTTAGAGGCTGTTCAGAATTGCTGCTTCTGCACCTTGCGAGGGAAAGCCACACCTTTGCATCAGGAAGCCAGGAACTCTGTCTCCAACTTGGAGCTTAGATGGCAAAACATGATTCTTCTGCCTTAGCAAGCCCTGAAGTTCAGTTGGGAGAGGTTTATTGCCTTTTTTGACTGCCTACTAATTTGTGTTAGCATGCTACTTTCTCACAGATTTTTGCAAGTAGCATTCCTATCTACTCATTACATCTATAAACATTAGTATTATAACCTAGGTTTGTGTACCTGATGTTTTTCAGTGTACTGAGCAAACAAAGCTAAGTCTATCCAATGCAATGTAATAGGCTTGTGCTCCAGTGCGCATGTGGGAATAGAAGTGGGGGCAGCTAAGCGTGCCTGACTTGCATGTGAAGGAGCAGTGTGGGAAGAGTGCTTGAACTGTTAAAATGTAATGTTCTTTTGAAGATATTTCGGATCTTCCTTTGGACTTCATACATTTCTGAAGTTCACAGTCAGTTCTTTTTCCCTTTCTTCAGATCTGCTAAGCACCACATAATTAAAAAATATTGCAACTTGGGACAGGAGATTCGGAGCTATATGATGACTGGAAAAGTGTAATAATATATAATGAAGAAGTTTTGTGATTCATTGCACCTTTCAAACAAGAGGAAAAGATATTTATCAGATTTTTCAAGTAAACCAAACACTTAATTCTGAATAGTGTATTCAAAATATGTATTTCTAATTTCTCCTCAAAGCAAAGTTTTTTTGGCCACAGATTTATTTGAACACAAAAAGGAGAAGTTAAGGGCTTCTCTGAAAATGAGGGCAAGTGTGAAATATGTAACTTCCAAAGTACCCCATTTTATTTGTGCTTGGATTTATTACTCTTAAAGTTGAAGGAGTGGATCAAAAACGAGTTTTGCGGAGAAGTACAGAGTGTGTTTTTGTGAGCCTGATGGTAGTGCTCTGTGGGAACACAGATGATTTCTAATTTTAATCCTGCTGCTCTTCTGTCTGGAAAGCTAGTGGGTAGGAACTGGACACAGTAGCTTATGGAGCCATTAGCAAAGCTGAAACATGCACATTTGATAAAAAGTGCATGGTGGGGTTTTGCATCACCCCTGAACCCTATGAAAACATTGCTCTGAAATGCTCTTCTACAGGAATGCCTTTAGGTGACCCCACTGATGTGACCAGTCAGAATTTCTCACTTGTGAGAAGTTAACTGCTCAGTGCTGTGAGAGTCCTAGCCAGGTTTGGAGTTACTGACAGTGCTGGTGTGTTTTCCTGGGCGTAAAGTCGTGCTGTCACAAGTGTAGGATGTCTGGATGGAAGCTAGCTTGTGTCCGCTAAGCTGGAGTGGAGGCAGAGAAGTAAAAGTGTGTCTGCGCGTATCCAGGTTAGACCCTGCTCCTTGGATAGGAATCTTCATATATTCATGACCCTTGGTGGATTTGCGTAGTCTGTGCTAGTTGAAACCTGTGACATAGATCAGCCCAATCTCCTTTTGCCCTCCTGTATGTCTCTGCAAACTCCTAAAATAGTGCATTTACACACCATATAGCTGAAGAAAATTAAAGCACTACTTTATGAAATAGTTTAGGGACAGGTGCATATACCTTGACTGTCTCATTATTTCTGATGACGCTTGGCTTCAGCAGTTACAATTCTGGTTTTCATCATAAATGTGTCTTTAAATTAATTGAAATCTTTGTCTGTACAGAGATGCAGTAGTGCTGTCTTAAAAAAGATATTTTTTAAGACTATTCAAGGTTATCCTTTAACATCACCAAGAAGATGACTGTTGAATTCCCTCGAGAAATAGTGCTCTCAAGATTGCTTATGCTGGGAGTGGAGAAACCAGCTAGGAACAATTTGGATAATGGAGAGGGATAATTTATGCACTTTTATGAGGTGTTTCTTAAAACTGATGAGTTAGTCCCTAGAACGTTCAAAAACCACATGACTGCATGAGTGATGCAGGCACAATATCTTTTTACGTGATATAATTGAAGAATACATGGTTTGGTTATAAGCCATCTGCATATCTGGGCAAAACTTTAGGCATTACTCATCTTAAATACAAACTAACCTGATCTGAGAGAATTGTGTCCTGATCCAGCGAGGCGGTATTAAGGAAAGACGGGCAAATCAAAGAAGAAGAATGCCTTGGAGAGGGAGTTGTCCTTCCTGGAGATTGTTGTAGACAGGGGCCAGCTTGGGATCTTTTTGCTGTGTTGGTGAGAGTTACTGAAACGGTGAGCATGTGGTGCTGGGTCCCTGGCAGGTGGTGCTGGAAGTGAAGGCTGGTGTGCTGTTCTGACAGCTTGGGCATGAGGTCGTCATGTGAAGAGGAGGTGTTGCAAAAGATGCAAAGTTCTGTGTGTAAAAAAACTTGTGGAGAGAAAGAGTGTGTTTAGTCTTTCTCCCTTAAACTGAAACCTGATCAGCTGCCAAGTGTCTGTGTCTGCTCTAATGGTTCTGTGTCTAGGGGGAAATGTAGAGAAGCTCCTTCCAATCTCAGCTCTGGAATATGTTTACCTGGAAACTACTATTATCCAAATAACTTTCTTAGCTCAGCTTACACTGAAAGGAAAATTCCTGAAAGTGGCTTGGTGTAGGATGGGAATGCGAACTATGTCCAGGCTGAAGTCCGTGGAACTCAAAAGCTGCACGCATGTGACTGTTTACTTTTTTTCTAGTCTTCATAAGTTGTTTGTTTGTCATCAAATGCATTTTTGCCTGAAATACTAATTGTTTGCCATCAGAAATAGGCAGCTTTTGTGAAAGGATCACATTGCTCCTTCAGTTGAAAATGGGGAATGGACAAAGGCAGATGCTGTTGCAGGTTGAGTGTGTGTGTCCATAAAGAAATCTTCTCTGAACATTGAACCAGCAGGGCATTACTTTCAGAGAAATGTTGTGTTGTGACAAATCTTGCATTTTATTTTGGATAGGTTGTAAAGGTAAATTCTAGTATAATAGTCTAGAAATGGCTGTCAGGTTGGACTTGGCCTTCTGTTTTGAACAGTGGGTTTCACTGGTTAGCTTTGCTAGAGCTGGGCCAAACTTCTGGAGATGCTCTTTAGGCCATGCTTTCCCTGGCCCCAAACTAAATGATCTTAATTGCAAACCACTTATCTAACTGGAATGGTTAATCAACACAACTGTGACACAGGGCGTGTCAGAGTAAAAAATCAATTGGTTGGTGCTTAATCGGCGGGCTGGATTGAGATTTGTAGCTGGATAGGGAATTGGAAGGTCCATTTGGGTCAGTAGCTGGCTGTGTGACAAGCGTGTGAAGTGAGCTCACCCATCACTGCCTTCCTCTGTGGTTGCAAACAGAGTCTAACATCATCAGCCCTCATTTCTGAGACATATTCCAAAAAGTACAAGTTCTTCACAGTCTTGTTGTGTAACAGGCCCATGTATTGGCCAGATGTATTTTCTGTTGGCAAATCTGGTGGAACATATGTACCCATATGTTTAGGGTCAGGTAATTTGTACTGTTGATTTCCTGATAGTTGAACGCTACAGTTGACAATCCTATAACCTCTAGTGTCGTTCCTAGCTGTGACCTGCTGGTGGTGATAATATATGTACATCAGTTCTCAGAGTTTTAATCATTTGGAGACATGCATACATGTAAAGGGTAGGGACCTAAGCAAGCAGCCAGAGGATCTTCAAGCTTCTTCTACTTCATTCTCAACTAAATGACCTTTTTTCACTTGTCTGTCCAGAAGATATATTCCCTCAGTATTTAAGGTGCAATTTCATGTCAGTTTAAGCTCATTTAAGTTGAGGTTACTGTAGTTCAGCAGTTCCGCACTCCCTGCCTTGTACCGGCACTTGCATCCATTTGACCCTTTGGTGAGCCAGCTGAAACAAAGCTTGGAGAGTACTAATCTAGCTGGAGGGGGAACAGCTTTCTGCTGCTTTAGTTCCCTGAACTGTCTCACTGCAGAACTGGACAAGTGTCAGTCACAGTACAGAGGAGGGAGTGGACCAGGACAAGCCTGGCTGAGGCTGAGCTGCAACGCAGCAAGGTCGGCCTAGGTGAGCTCGGAGCAGCCCGGGACTGTGCTCTGACAGCTCAAAGGACATTTTCTGTGTTCTCTCTTCACCCTGGAGAAGTGTCTGTAATTCCACCCTGTGGGGGTGATGCCTTGTGCAGCCACTTTCTTGTTATGCTACTGGTTTTGGATCCCTGAAATTGGTGGTAGGGGGGAAAAGTTTGAGGTTGGTAGAAGCTTTTGCAGTGATGCTGAGGGACTTCTGTGCCCTGGTGTGTGGGCTGACTGGCATCAAAAATTTCCAGTTTGTAGATATGGAGCTAGACCAGCTGTTTAGAACAGAACTGATAATTAGTTGTCTTCTAAACGTTGGCTTTATTAAGATTTACAAATAGACTATCCCAGCTCCGTTTCCTACAACGGGGATTCCTAAACTATAACACTACTTAGAGCAGTGCTGTAACCCTCTGCCCATGGAGTTCCTGCCTTGCTACTGGCCATTAACATGGTAACAGGCCAGGAAGAGAGAGCTGCTGATAAATCCTGGTGCAGGCAGCCAGGTATGATCGTGCTTGGACACTGAGCCAGGAGAAAATGGTGTTGGTACTGCCTCTTGCCTAAGCAGCACCCCAAGTGGCCACGGTCACAGTGAAGAGCGTGGCCCAAGCAGAGGGCAACAGCTGGGGACAGACATCACTTTGCCCTCTCTGCCACTTCCCAGAGCGTTGCAGTTTCTTCAAGGAGGTAAATGCCTACCAACTGGAGGGTCAGTATAATGGGGATCTGGCATGGAGGGAAGATGGGGATGCAGGGACACCCGCTTTTGCCCAGCTGTTCGACAGGTTTAAAGGTTCATGCAGCTTTGGGGCTGTGTGGGGCTCTAGCAGGGCACGTGTGTGGGGCGGTGGCACAAGGTTGCTGTGCTGTGCTGTCTGAGCATGACGTTGTGATCGACACAGGCAGAAAGGGTAGCGGAGAAGGAGTGTGTTTTCCTACCAAAACCTTTCGAGTGAGAGGTTGGATCTGGACATGTGCCCTTTCTGGCATATGCGCAGGTTTGTGCAATTTGTGGCTGCTGTTGCTCTTGCCACCGGTAGTGGCACCAAAGTAAATAAAATTGGGAACACCATCCCGCAACAGAAACTTTTAAGAGGCTATTTCTAGATGGAATTGAAACTCTGTATGATTTAGCAGACTACAGCCTCATTATAAAGGTAGGAGACAACCAAAAGTGATTTTAACTATAATTCTTTAAAGTCCTGTTGTTAACATGTAGTAGACAGGTACTATACTAGCAATCTGGTTAAAGAGACTTCATAACATAGCTTGGCAGTTGCTAGTGCAAGGCCATATTTTTATAGATATTCTATTGTGTTTTTTTTTCTTTCCACTCAGAAGAGAGAGATTCTGAACAAAGGGGATGAAAGAAACAGCTTGAAAAACGCATATACTGTGTATATGCGTACGCACAGGTTACTGCCCAGCAGACAAGTGGGAGCAACCGAGGCAGCAGTGGGTTGGCTTTTGGAGGACTGGGGCTCAGCTTCATAGGAAAGGGTAATACCTGCATGTAGCTGCTCCTGTGACCCATCAGCTGTCCCAGTGGTTCTCCAGAACATGGAATTTGTAGGATCGTTGGACAAGTATATGCTGCCTTTGTGTTGCCTGTCACAGACACCAGGAATCCAGAGAATGTGAAAGACTGTCTCAAATTGCAGTGCTGTGTGCTCCTTCCACTCCCTGTCTAGGGGCTACAGGAAGAAGGAAACAGGCTTGAAATACAAAGTCAGATCAGAGGAATTTGTGAATATATAGAAGATAATACCCGTCACTCACTTTATTTTGCCACTCCCACTCCCCTCCCATTGTGGAAAGTATGATTAAAGGCAGCCCTGACTGTCTGAACCATACATACATGCAAGAATGCCAGATTCCCTTCATTCCAGCCCGCTGACTTCAAGCAGGACTTGCTCTGACAAGCTGGAAATGAGGACTGGCAGCTTCGTCTGCAACTCAAAAGCTTTATCTCTCTTAGACACTCTTCCTAACATTTTCCACAAATACTGTCCTGCTCGTAGGAGCTGTTGTATATACAGGATGCCATCAAGCATTTATGCGTAAAGCCCTACATTGTGTAACTCTCCTTAGAACAGGCAAGGAAAAGTTAACAGAGCAATTGGCGCCAGGCCCTTAAGAAAGCTTGCTCTCCCTGCATTTCAGCCTCATTAGCTGGGGAGCAGTAGGAAGAGTCAGCTCTTCTCCCCCTACCAAGAGCTGCTGTTTTTTCCTGCAGTCCAGCCTTTGTCTCCCACTAGTAACACGTTCATCTGCAGCCTCCGACTTCCACAGCAGTCCATCATCTCGGCCTCTCTCTTTAGCCTCTGAACTGAACTGCCACCTGGGTATCCCTTCGCTGCTTCCCCATTTCATCACAGGAGGCACAAGTTCTTTACTTCTAGGATCATTCTGACTCCTCCAGCAACTTCTGCTTTCCTGTCTTTGCTTCCTAGAACTTACTTCACTGCTGCTTCTGCTCAGTGAGGATGCCAGCTGGGCACACCTGTTGGGTTTGGGGTGGTGTTTTGCATACACACACACATTTTGTATCTTTTAAGCTGTTTGCTTATGCTGCATATGCAGTCTTTCAGTTGGAGCACTTATACTGTCTGACCTATCTCAACTGATGATCTCAGCCTTCAGTAAATGCTTTTCTGGAGTGAAATATATTTGTGAGATGCAGTGGTGGCTCTAGAGTGTCTCTGTATCACTAAATGTAAGAAGGCCAAGCTCTTTTTGGGATGCTATTTTAGTTTCAAAATGAGTATGAAAGAAAGTGACTATATTTTTACACATATATAATATTAGCACAAGAATTTGAGATAATTTTAAGCTTAACACCGTAAGTCATGCACGCTGATATAAAAAATTACTGTAAGTTAATCAAGTTTGAGTAGTCATGATGGTTGTGCTATGATTTCTACTAAAATGGTATCTCTGATGTCATCCTACTTCTCCAGAAGCAGCTTGCCAGTGTTATTTTAGGTTGTGGGGGGTGTGTACATGTATATATTTGCTAAAAAACATAAAAGACTTACTAGTATCAAATGTCTGCCCAGTACTTAACAGATATTTGAACTTCACCATTGCCTGTGAGTCAACAAACTTTAATTTTTTCGGTCTGTTTTTGGTTTGTTTGTTTGTTTTTTTGTTTTTTGTTTTTTGTTTTTTTTTTTTTTTTTTTTGAGGGGGGGCAGTTTCCACAGAGGCTATGGCCTTGACTTATGGCCACATAACTAATCCTGTTAAGCAGAAAGGAGATCCCACTAGTCCCGACTCCAAATCCTCTCCTGATCATGGGAATGTGCTTTCTGGACATTATGTGAAAAAGATTGGTGAAACAAAGACTCTCGTTTTCCTCTTGCTGGGCTTAATAATGTGCAAAGAGCATGCTGCTCAGAAGCAGCGATAGCAGAGAATTGGAACCAGTGTTGTAGCTGGGGATTTTGCAAGAGAGGCTGCAATGAAGAAGCAGCCGTAGCATTTAACCTCTGTGTTTTATTCATCTGGAAGCAAGTGTAATTTAAATTGGCACCTCTATAATTGATGAAGTGTCTTTTTACCATTTGTTTAATTACCAGTTTCAATGCCTAGAAAGCAGTGGATCAATAATTTACAGTGATGAACTTCCCTGAGCCCTTCTGTTTTTCTAGTTCAGCCATACAAATGACTACTGAAACAAACCCCCAAGTTTTCGTGCTTCTCTTTCTCTTCAGTTGTGTTTAAAAAGTTTAACTCCTTTTTTTTTTTTTTTTTTTTCCAACACAGGGATAGTTTACATAACTGAAGCTGATGGCAGAACTTGCACTGATCTCCGTGAAGCAAGGTTAATCTAGGGCTTGCCATGCACGCTGTATGAACTTTTAGTTTTTTGCAATCTCCTGTCGTTATTATAGAGTGGCTAAGGCTCGGTTCATGCTGTTGCTGCAATAGCAAATGATGCTGTCCTGGCAGTATCTGGGAGCTGTTGGAGTAGAGAATTTGAGCAATGGGACTGAAGCTGCTGCCTGCGTTTTGCATACCCAGCTTCCATGAAATCTCTGAATTGCTGTCATTCCACTAGTGTAGTCTGCAATTCTAGTGGACTGTGGCCTTATGTGGAAGGGACTTCCATCTACACAGTGGTGTCCTCAAAGCAGAAAGTTACCTTTCACTTTTCTGCCTTGTCTTTCCTGATGTTCTCATTATCTGCTTCCACACAATTGGACATTTCTCCTTTCTTGTCTCTGAATCTTAGAGGTGTTGGTCCTCACTCGAGGACACTACGAGGGCAGAATGCTGGAAAATGGTTGGTATTTTTGGTAATGGTGTGACCTCCGCAACTGTCACAACAGCTGTTTATACCTGAGTAATAGGAGCTCTGGGAATTCCTTCACAAACTCTCATTTGAGTTGAAGATCACGGCCCAGAAGAAAAAGTTTTCTTTAACGTGATAGTTGTAGAGAGGAATACTGCTCTGCTGCCTATAGCTGCCTATTTTGTCTGCCTTGGCAAGATTTTTGTGGTTTCTCAGCCTCTCAGTGCAGGACTGGGTAAATCAGAGAAAGAAAGAAAGAAAAAAAGAAAGCAAGAAAGAAGGGATTTGGACCTGGCCACAGCTGAGGAATGAATGTTTCCATTTGCTGCATAGGCCCATGTTTATCCAGATGTGGAATATGCATTCCTGGGAACCACAAAGGAACAGGCCTCTGGGTTACTCTTTAGTATGCATTTTGTCTTTGTTTTTGATTAAATCTATGTCCCCAATAATGCAGAAAATCTTTAAAGTGCTCTGAGCAGGAAAGCGTAGTCCTCCTGAGTGAGCAGAGAACTGAACCCCTGTCTTGGAGATGTTATTTCTTATACTTCAAAGGATGCTGTCTTGCAAGCCAATGACTTCTTTTAAAAAATTTCAATGTGATTGCCCCTTCTTTTTCTATAAAAATTTTGATATAATGGAGTTTTGTTTCAATAGGAGAATTCATTCCTTAAAATATTGGAAAACATTAATTTGGATCATTTGGTGAGTGCAACATGATGCTAAAGGGCACTAGGGTGCCAGGGGATGTGAGATGTTCTGAAATGTCTGTATTTTCAGATATCCTGGCATACTTTTGCTGAGACAATGGCAACTCCTTATTCCCTATTTGCTGTTAACTGAGGATATACCTATTTAAGGATAAAAATGGTTGCAATTCACACAAAATTAAGGATTTTGCATTCGCTATGGGACCTCTGGGGTACTTTTGAACTGGTCAGAAGGAGATTACCTCAGACAATACCCTTCATCTGGTGGCTTTTACTCTCCTTTTCAGAAGCAAGAGAACAGACAGGGTAAAGGGAAGCAGTTCAGACACAAGCCAGCTGCAATATCATCTGCCCACGTGCTCCCCTTGGCTGCCAGGCCTCAAAGCTGACACGCTGCCAGATAGCCAGTCTGTACTGTGTGTCTACTTTTCTTTCCTCTGCTTTTGGAAGCCGCTTAGGCCGTTCCTTTTAGCATGATTTGGAATTTCTACAGATCATTGGTTATTCTTATTTTGGGTCTATGATCTAGTTTTGGGTTTATGACTCCAGTTTTACTTCAGACTAGCACTGACTCTTTTTTGCTTAAACTTTTCAGAGAGGACTTTGTGCCATCACAATAATGAAGAATGCTTTTTGTGGCCCTACAGAGAAGGGTTTGAAAGAAACTCAGTGCCATGTGTGTTCCTGATAGCTTTAATAGAACTTATTTATAACTTTTCACCATGGCAAAACAGCTGCCTTTCTTAGGCCAGCAATGTTGGTTTGGGACATGGGGAGGGCGAAAAAAAGTGGTGGAAGTACAAATTGTGCCTGTAAACTCTGTGCTCATAAGTCATCAAATGAAAAACTACTCAATCTATTAGAATATCTAAAGCATTGAATGTGCCCTTTTCCTGGGCTCCCGGAACTTGGCTCCACTTGATAGTTTGTAGTTTGCTTATGGTATTGCTAAGTTTGCATCAAAAGCGTCACACCTAGAAAGAAAATAAGAGTGTAATTTCTCCCAGATATATCCCACTTCTAGTATCAGAACAAACTGTCCCAAGAATACTTGCAGATTAATGACCCCTCCCCCTTAAGGAATCCGTAGACTTTATGTGGAACAAATCTATGCCCTTATATCAACATAAAAAATGCTTGTATCACTGTTTCCCTAAGCTTGGGTACAAATTATACTGATATATAAACTTTATACTATTTTAAACATTCCATGCTAAAGAACATGCTTAAGTCAAAGACACAAGTTAGCTTGAATATTTTGGAGGGAGGGATTTCTTTTTTCAAAGCTATTTTTCAGTGTCAGGTTGTCAGGTTTTGAGTGTGGTATATTTTAATGCACAACTGCATTAATGAAAATTAATGAAAAAAATGAAACTGGGGATACAACAATTAGAGTTTAGTAGTTTTCTGTAAAGCAATCTGAGATTGTAGGTAAATCCATTATTTGGATGTCTCTCAAATGATATGCAGTGACATAGTTAACAGTACTGTTGTTCAAATAATCCTCCCTAGAGTTCAGATTTTACCTGCTAAAGTAAATGAGGCAGCTTAAACTTACTGTTCTGATATCAGTGATTTTAGTCAGACAATTCCTATATTTGGAGAAGAACCTTGCAACTGTATCAGTGGCCAGTTCCCCAAGAAACTGAGGTAAGACTTTATATCTCATATAATTTTAATAGGGCCTGTTGATCCCTGCTCCCAGACTCCTGGCTTCATAGCTGTGATTATTCTCACTACAGGGCCAGAACAAATACTTTATTTCTCTTGGAAAAGTTTTTTTGAAACTGAGCAAACAAGTTATTGATTGCCTCCTAGGACATAAATAGAAAAGACAACAGCATTAGGGTCAAGATGTAGAATTGAGATTTTGTCCTGACATGTCATTAAATGCACAAGGAGCTATGTTCCCAAAATGTTGTTTTTTTTTTTTTTTTTTTTTTTTTTTTTTGGAAACTAATGAGCTTTGAGATACTACTGACCACAAGCGATTCCAGTGCATACAGTGCATACCATCTTTCTGCTTTATAATTGTTTTGCAGTAGTTGTTAAATAAGGAAAAGGGCAAAAGAAAGGTGTTTGATCTAAAATAACTACTTGTAGCAGGTTTTATCTAAGAATAATGACAAGTTTTGTTTTCTGATTCTTGAGGAAAAATTGCTTTTGCCTCCTCTTGTCTTTACCTTCTCCAGGCACATGAGAATGTGAAGAATTTCATTGGACAAAAATTGAAGGCTAGTTTAAAAGTCCTGAGAAATTAGGATATCCTTAAAGATAAGTCAAATGCCTAATATCCTCTTGGGAGGATTGCTAGGTGCGCTGAAAAGCTGAGCACACTCTTGGGTGCACGCCCTTCTCTAGCCACGTAGTACCGGGACAAGGCCAAGGTGTGAGCAACATGAGAGCCTGGCTGCGCTGGAGCAGTCTTCAGGGAGCAGCTTAGGGAACTGTAAATCTCTGACACCTTTCCGTCGGGATTGCAGAGCTCCTGACGCCATGGTGCAGGATCGTGCTTCTGCTATCGAACCTGTCTTTGCATCTCATCAACCAGCCTTCCATAAGGGAAGCTTAGCTTCCTTTTTTAAGGCTCTTGGCCCAACTTTGCTGTAGCAAACTGAGCATTTCTGATCAAGGAGGCCTAGCCAGCTAATACTTTGAAAATCTGGAGTGGGATTTGGCCTCAAAACCTGTAGAAGTTGTACAGATAACTCTAAAGGAGCTGTGGTTGTAGAGAGAAAACAGGTAGGAAGTTGCAAGGATGCTGATACAAAATTATTTGTATGTTCTGTCTCAAAGATCTATTCCTGTCAAGAAAAAAAATTCTGAGTGATAAACCTGCCTAGGAACATATAACGTACTCGTTTCCATGGCAGTTGTGGGAGTGTGTCAGTTTGGGCTTGTTCAGCAACCTTCGCTGCGCTGGGAACTGAGAGCTTCTGCCGTTATCCAAAGACAAGGCAGAGACGGAGCGATACCCCTGCCTGGGAAGCATGGGGAGACATCCCCTTGCTCTATCACTGACTCCAGACCAGCTCTTTGCGAGGCTTGCTGGAGGAACTCCCTTTCATTTGTATAAGATGAAGGAAAATCTGTCTTCAGCTGGGCGTGCAGGTTTTACATCTATTCAACTGATAGTAAAAAGGGTATATAAGAGCCAAAATTACCGCTCTAAATGGGAGCAAATGTGGCACCTTTGGTGAAAATTAGCTTGTTGTAGTTGCATGTAGCAGTTTGCTGCTGAAACTGTTGACCTGTAACTCATTAATATATAAAATTATTTGGAAATGCTTTGAAAATTAACTGGCACCCTTAATACATGCCAAACATCTTTAGAGTCTGCAACAAAATGAAGAAGGGAGAGCTGCCCAGGTCACACAACACGACAGCAAACTGTTGCACTCGTGGATCTACAGCGCAGGGCAGGTAGGCGGGGGAGCTGCGAGCCCTCCCTCCGGCACTGGCCCCTGGCACGTCGTTCCTTAGGGCACGGCGGGGGCTCGTGCTGCCCTTGCCGCATCAGAAGCGTGCTCGGCCCCGCTTCGTAGGCGTTACTTTGCAGCTTTAAGAGTCTGTTCTGTCTTTTTCTTTCCTTGAAGAAAAGCGGGAGCGTGATAGAAAGAGGACATAGCAGCTTTAATTTGTACATTTAGTTTTCTATTTTGGGCTGCGGGCGAGGTCCCTCTGTGCTTGGGAGGGAAGAGTCGCAGGTTAAATACTGCCCGGCTCGGCAGGGGCACACTAGGTTACTGCACGCCACCTTCCTGGAGAAAACTGCTGGGTCAGGAGCCCTGTCCTGCCAGTTGTGTCCCTCCTCAGCACTCTGGTATATTCTTCTTTTCCAGACTGCAAACAGTTTAGTGCTGATCTGGCCTTATATAGTAATTTCCTATTATTAGAAACATTTCCTTGGGATCTTGCTCAGGGAGTAGCAGAGGGAAATCCTGTTTCCTTCATCTAGCATGCAGGGAAAGCAACACTGCTCACTCTTTCTTATCTATCATCGGTGGAACAAGAAGTTTTTGTTATAATACGCTTTCCAGTCTCAATCCCTTTCCAACATTAAGCCTCTATTCAGAAATGCAAAGAGAAATTTGAAGGAATAGGAGCTGTCAGTCGCCAGCGTGAGCTCTAAAGCGCTGTCTGCAGCCTGTGAGTTTTGCCTGCTCTTTTTCAGCCATGTTCCTCACTGGAAATTTTTCTTCCTGATGCTTTGGAAAACTGATTCTCCTTTTCATGTTGCCCTGTGTGGGAAAAATACTACAACAGCACATTTCACCTGATTCTGCTGGTATTTGATTATCGGTAGAAAGCTGATGACTGTGTTAAGAGAATCTATTTGGTATTAAGGAGGGAAAAGTTTTAGGTTTGTGCACAGCAAGAACATATTTTTAGAGGAGCGATGGGTCACTGGGAGCACTGAGATATGCAGAGGCTCTGGACACTTAATTTTTCCTGTGAAAACATTTTTTCCCCTTAAAAGGAAGATGTAGGTCCTGCCACTGGGAGTGACTGTTTAGAAAGTCAGTCGTGAGGAATGCGCGTCAGCTGAGCGGAGCCGGGCCGCTCGCGCTCGCCGCGCTGCTCGTCCCTGCCGCGGCCTCCGCAGGGGAGCCGCTGGCGGGGATTACATCAAAGCGAGGGCAGCCCGGTCGAACCGGCGGCTGTTTTTCAGCCCTCGAGCGTTACCGCCGGATTCGGAGCGGGTCCGGTGTGCTTGTGCGATCAGCCGCGGTGCTGGCTTGCCTCGCTGTCCCGTAGCGCAAGCAACCGACCCGGGGCGTCCGGCCGCTACCGAGGGGGGCTTCGTCCTGACAGTCGCTGTCGGAGCCAGTCACCCGTTTCACCGATGCAGCAGAGAGCAACGAGGAAAAAATTATTTTAATTTGTTAGATTAACCCAGTTTCTCTTTTTCGCTCACGTCACAGACGCAAAATTATTGTGTTTGTGCGGGAGCCATAACTAAATACAAGTGCCGCATATGTGGTTTGTAATCTGCGGTCTTTCAACCGCGTCGGTCGGAAAGATCAAAACAGTGAAGGCGCTTAAGAGGATCGTGTGGGAAGCCTAAGGAGAGGTGTGCATCTCCCTGATTTTTTTGTAGTATTCCATTTTTTGGGCAATATTCTTCTTTACTTGCGAAAGACTGAGCTTGAGAAGAAGAGGAGTTTAGTGTTCTTACTGGTAAAAACTTTACTGAAACAAACAGGACTAGTATTGACAGCTTTAGGCATTACAAAATGTAAATTAGAATCTGAAATAATAATTTAAATACTTCTTATGTGTTTTCTGAGTTTCAACCCTTTTGGCCACACATTTTCAAGCTTTTCTCCATAATCAGGAAAACACTCTCACAAGGAATCACGGGAACCAGGCAATTGCTAACAAAGACGATGGCCCAGGGAAGAGATTTGGCCTGGTTTTTGAGCCTGTTCCAATATTTAATGTTTCTTCTTTGGCAAAGCATTGATTTATTCAGTTAACAAGCAGTCAAATGTTTGCTGGAACGTTGTTCTGCTCAGTATAGTATGGATAGCAGGATGCATTTGGTAGGCTGAAGAAATTTGCATTTTTTGGTTAAGACTTTTGTCTGACCTGTAAGAGGGAGTCTCTCAAATTCCTAGCCTGTTTAGGGTGGTTTGTTTCCCATGGTATCTTTGCCAAGTACTTTCTAATTATGGAAAGTATGTTATTTTGCAGTTCTTTTGCAAGGCAGATGTAATGAATATTTTAAAAATCCAGAAAAAATATATGCATTGAGAAAAGAACTTAATATCTTTTGCTTTTGGAATAATACGGCTGTGAACCATGGTGGCTTTGGCATGTGCTATTCACAAAGCAGCATCTTTTGCCTGCAGATTTATATAGTGCAGCGCAGTACAGGAGAAGACGATGGCTTGCAGATGCCGTTTTCCTGGGGCTGGGCTTGCGGGCGTAGCTTGGCAAGTTGCGCGGGGCTCTGTGAGCCTGTCGGAGCGGGGCTGGCAGGAAGGGTTTCCAGTCCTTTTGCTTTGACTGTGAAATTGTATGCAGGGAATCAGCAGCTTATCAGTAATGAGCAGAGCAGTCCCAGTGCTCTAATCCAAGGCTTATATGAGTCACTTCTAACTAGTGAGGCCTGGAAAACTTGATTCATATCTCTGCCTGTAGTTGCCGGTAGTAGTGATACAGACCTAGTCTGCCACCCTTAGTGCTGGTCTCTGTGTTGCTAGGAAGGAAGAATATGGGTTTATTGCCATAACAGTGCAGGATCAAGACCTTTTAAATCGAAATGCTGTCATCTCTCTCTGCTTCCTGATTCTTCTTATCTGCTAGATATTCTCCTAATTTAGACTAACCCACAGGCAAGAATGTTTTCCTCACCAACAAGCGTTGGGCAGTAGTTTGGCTACATAAAAAAAAAAATGTTTTTGAGTAAAGGTTCCAATTAAATGAAAGGTTTCTCCTGCCTGAAAGAGCTGCGGGAAATGTGTAAAAATACACTCCTGAAAAATTGGACTCTTGTATGTTTTCTTAGTGCAGTGCTTTCGGTGGTGAAATATGTCCTGAGGTTGTCAGGGAGTGGATACTATGGGAAAGGTGAAGTTGTTAAGGTGAAGATAAATGCTATGCTGATAGATAATTAAAAAATGTAACCTGAATTATTATGTTGACCTCTGTGGTGTTTGGCTGCAACTAGAGTAATCTGAGGAATGGTAATGGAGAGCTGAAGTTTTCCTCCTGAAGAACTGGAGCAGATGGGCTGCGGTTCTCCTCACTTTAGGAAAGTCCTGGCTCAGGGCTTGTTGCTGAGGTTCAGTAATGGCTGCTGTGGCTCTGTTTTGGAAATACGACTTGGATTACCTATGATCTTACCCGTGCTCCTGAACGGAGCAGGGCCTTGGAGTATCGTTTGTTTCAGTGCTGTAGAACAGACCCTTGTTAAACCCACCTCTGAAATGTGTCCTCAGGCTGCCGCCGTTAATAATTCATGTAGCTCCTCAGTTGGCTGATGATAAGAAGCGGATAAAAATCTTGTCCATTGAAGTTGTACAGGAACTGAGAGGTGCTATGAATAATTTCTCCAACTGGAATCTAATTAGAGCTGAGGAGCAAGTGACACCATGGCTCTTCAAAACTTGTTATACAAGCTTCAGCACAAACCCTCGTAACCACTGGCACCTTCCTTCCGTGACAAATGACATCTTCCACAGTGCCGTGTGTCTAAGATCAATGCTGGGGCCTAGGGTCAGAACTAATTAGAGAAGAGTGTGACACTGAACCACCGACGACGTCTGCTGTGTTTCCTGGGTTTTAAATAGTCTCCTATCTGAGTAGTAGCCAAGTAAAGTCTTGTTTTACTTTACTTGCTTTACTTTAAAGCTTTTTGCTTTAAGTCTTTTTACTTTAAAGCTTGACTTTAACCTTACTGTAATAGAGGTTTAAAAGTATGTGTATTGAGAGGGGGGAAAAAAACAAACAAACAAACAAAAAAAACCACTGCTTCAAGCAGATCTGACTCCAGATGGTGCCAGTAGTCATGGAAGACTTGGGAATGTTTCATGGCATGGCTTTTTCAATGGTTAGACAACTTATGTGTTGGTGCTGGGAAAATTGGGTGATGACTGCCAGAAATGGCCGGCTTAAATGGATTCCAACAACGAAGATGGTTGTAATGCTGGTTTGGGGCAGGTATGTGTAGAGTACGGATCCAGTAGCAATAATGCTACCAGGTGTCTTACCATGATATCTGAGACTAATATACCTAAGGGCTAAAGAGCCTTGAAGAGAAAGGGAACTGGTTTATTTCTGCTTTTCTCGTCTATCCTGTGATTGATCCAAAAAGTCTTAAGCTAACTAAGGAGGAAAGGGTGTTTTCAGTTTGCCACCTCTGTTCAGCTGCATGTGACAATGAACCAGTGATGTTAGTTAATATTCGGTGTGATAATGACTTGTGTGCGATATCTAAATTTCAGATGTATTTGAGCAGATGCAAAAGTCTGTAGTAGTCTTTCTTCAGATGATGTACCTACAGAAAGATTATATTCCTGTTAATTTTGGTAAAGCTCTTGTGAAAAATTAGGCATTGAGGCTGGATCAGATGCAAGTTTACTCTGTGCAATATGTGGCGTTTGAAACAAATGGACTCTGAAAATTCAGCTAACGAGCTTACACTCGCTGCTACACTAAGTTTGTAGCAGGTGCAAGTTAGGTGTTGTGTCTTATGGGGGGCAGTGCCTTGTGCACAGAGGATTAACCTGCATCTGGTGGTTGCCAATTGCCGTGCTCCTGGCTAGTTGTAGAGTCCCACGTTAGAAACCATTTGGAGAGAGGAGCCTGTTAAGAGGCTGCTACAAAGGAGAAATGGGTGGCAGTATGCTTTGTGCAGATTGTGTTTATCTATGTGAGACTCGCAGAGAGAAACCCATCTTCTTCGTTAGCTGCTGCGTGTCATTTCAAATGGATGAGTAACTTTTTAGTCACTGGTGGTTGGAAATGGAAGGTCACGTGGTTCTGGGCAGAGCTCATCTCCTTCAAGCGTCTGTCCGACTGCCAGTGCCCTTGAAAGTGCTTTACATGCCGGTATGTGAACTGCTCGTGACCTGAAATACCTGAAAGGTGGTGAACATTGACTGGGCCCTGGGCCAGAGTAATGCACTATCTGTAACATGTCCATGACTTCATTGGCTATGCTTGCAAGTGCTCTTAAACTACATATATGGCTTAGACCACTGAGAGCAAAATAATTAAGAGAATCATAGAATAATTTAGGTTGTAAGGGACTTCTGGAGGTCTCTGGTTCAACCCCACTTCAAAGCAGGGCCAACTTAGATCAGGTAGCTCAGGCTTTATCTGGTCCAGTTTTGAGTATCTCCAAGTATGAAGTTTCACAATGCCTTGGGCCCCTGTTCCCTGCCCTCATTGTGAAAAAAAATTTCCTAATATTTCATTGGAATTTCCCTCATTTCAGCTTGTGTCTGTTACCATGTGTGCTTTCACTTTCCACCCAATGCTAGCAAAAACATATGCATTTGGATTTTTCTCAAAATGCTCCTATATCTCTATGGGCTGATGATTTTTCACATTCTTAATGTAGCTACAGCCATTAATCTTTTTAAGTGAGACCAAACCTGTGCTTGCCTCTGGGAGAGCTAAATTTTCCAAGGCCTGGAGGCTAGGACAACAATTTCTTGACTGTTTCCTACAAGGGAATGTCTTGAACGCTCAGCATTGGAGTACAGGTTATTTTGTGATAATGACCTCAGGGATCTCCGTATAGAGTGGGTGTTTTGAGAGTGGACATCTCAAAATACTTCTGGTATGTAATATCGCTGAGCAAATATGCTAACTCCTTGCAAAGACGGACAAGACAAACTACTTCCTACCCCCGGAGACTCTTTGTGGTCCTTGGATTTGCCAAGAGAACGATTACAAGTGTAATTGTAGGCGTGGAAGATTTTGCTGTGGTTGGGGGAGTTTGGAGTGGCTTAGGGGAGCCTGCTTGATGCTACTGTTTGCAGCGAACTGTTTCAGTGAAAAAAATTTGCTGTAAGGCAGCATATGACTTCCTGTCATTTTTGCTGTGGTTTTGCGTGTTAGGCTCTGCACCAGGCTTTCCAGCGTCTTTGATTACTTTTCTTTCCGTTTTTCCCTGTCATTGGGCAGCGGGGACTCCGTGTGCAGGCTGCCGGCGGAGGAGAGCTGACGACTTTTCTCTGGGACTGCCTCTCCCGCTCCGTGCGCGTCCCTCCGGCTCTCCCCTTTGGAAGGGGAGGAGAGCTCCTCTCCCTCCCCTGTAAACCGCCCTCCCCGGGATGCTCCAGTAGGAGCTGGGGAGGAGGGAGGGAGTTCTGACTGCGCTGAAAATGTCATAAAAAAAAAAGGGGGGGGGGGGAAGAAGGCAACTGACAGAAGAGAGAAGTTGTCCTCAGACTCCTGCTTTATGCAGCAGCCTAAACTGAGTCTCTGAAAGTGCTGGGGGAGCTGGAAGGAGGCAGAAATGAAGTTCAGAGCTGCGGTAAGACTTATTTAACACTTTTGGTCTTTTTGCAGTTTTCAGATGTGTGTCTGGTGTAAGAGGAAGGAAAGAAGTTCTCAGTTTCAGCAGGAAGTCGAGATGTTTGAGCTTGTTTTGTGAAATACCCCTTAGCTGGAAAGTTACATGAAAGTGGTTGAAATGGGGGGGGGGCGGTATGTTTTGAAGAGAAAGGCAAGGTGGGAGGTCAGAAAGTGGGAAGAGGGGGGATAGCCGTGCGCTGTGCTGGGGTAGAAGAAAGGGTGGAGCCTTTGCTTGGGCATGAGCGTGTGAATGTGTCATGCTGGTGCGGGTACTGGTTGTGCTTCCCAGGGACACAGGCTGCTTTCTCTGTGACTACCGCCCTGGGGAATGGCAGGAAATACCTGCTTAAGGACTCACTGCCACTCTGTTCCTTCAGGGTGTATTTACTTGAGCAAAACTTAGTCTGCATTTTAGCAGCAGCCAGAAAGCCTGGGTCTATGTCCAGCATTGCAGAAGAGTGACTGTGAGCTTAGAAAAATGAGTATGTGATGAAAGATTGAGAGGACTAGGATTCTTATCTGAGAAAAAAAGATGAATAAGAGGGGAGACAAAAGAATATATCCAGTAGTACTACAGAGAAAGCAGACTGAGCTCTTGTTTTTGTGTTGTAATACAGGAGGGATATTCAATTAAGTTAAAAGTTGTCTAATAGATGCAAAGATTCTTTTTGTATAATGCATAATTGGGCCACAGGATTCACTGACAGTTGTTGAGGTCAGCATGAAGGAACTTCGTTAAGAAAGGTTAGGTGTGGACTTTGATACGGCTGAGAATCTCCAAAGCTTTACCTGGTAGAGCTACTGAATTGAGGAAGAGTTGAAAACGTCCTGTCCCTAGGCTTCAGCAATACTTCAGCTGTTGGAGAAGAGTCAGTGTGGGGCCAGAACATCCCATACCTGCTTAATCTGGAGTTTCTTGCTCTTTTTTCTGAGCAGTCTTGTGTTGGCCACTGTCTGAGACCTAGTCTTGGTCAAGTTGGGCCTGAGTGAAGGAGGGAAGCACAGAGCTTTTGGAGGATCTGCCTAATTCCTCTTTACAGCTGGGCATTTAGAGGTGGAGCACAAGTGCTTCAGAGGGTTGTTTGAATTCTACTTGGCTTAGGGGGGCTGTGGGAGCCAACAAACCTATGCCCAGTAGTAGATATGGAGAAGGTGCTTTTAGGTGTGATACATGTGAGTATGATAAGTAGGGGCCAGGGTGGTGTTTGATACTCTCTAAGAGAAAAAGTGGGCATGGAAATGCGCTTCATGTGTGCCATGAATGCACTGTAATGTGCACACTGTTTGGGAAGTTTTATTATCTTGGAAAGACCTGCTGGGCTGAAATGGCTGTGTGGGGCGTGTGGCATCCAGAGCAGAAGTGGGAGTGTCTGGGATGGGGAAGGGCAGAGCGCAGTAGGAATAACAGCATGAGCCATGTCGTATTTGCAGTGAGAGATGAAAGAACATGTGCTGTAGGAGGTGAATACGACCAGAGTTATCAAAGAACATTAGATAAGGCTGTGGGGTCAGTGCCCCGTCACTGCGAACTAGGAGGCCACTGGGGATGCATGTGGGTGCCGTGATGTTTATCTGTAGGTCCATGTTTGGCTTTCTGCTCCCATCTCACTTGCTCTGTCTGACCTGGAGATCAATGGCAAAACTTACTGGAAAGCGCTGTTTCAGGGCAGGGGGCTGAGCTCCTGACGTTTATGCTGTCTGTTTGCCTTCCAAAGCTACTGTGGGATGCGCGAGCCCATGGCCAGCAGTCGCAGGTGATGCTGCTGGTTACAGTACGCACAGCAGTATCTTTAAACTAGCAACGCAGCTTGCACCACCAGGCCAGGAACCGAATAACCAGCTGCCTAAATATAGAAATTCAATGGGGTCACTTCTCCAGCCTTGTTGATTTTTCTGGTTTGTCCAGTTCATTTTTCTTACTGATATTTTATATTTAGCTTGTTGATCAAAATATCAACATTCCCTCTTAGCAGTAAACGGTTTTGCTGTTCAAGTCACTTCTTAAAACTGTTCTTTTCTTTTTGCTTCTAATTGCTTCTTTTGTTTTCCTAACTTAAAAAGCAAACGTTAAAGTTAAGAAAATAAAATTAGCTCTAAACGTTGAACAAATAGTGATATCTGCTTCCCATGTAAATCACTATGGTCTGCCCTTGGTTTCTGATCTCTCATTATTTGCATTTCTAACTCACATTTGACCTCCTTAGATACTTACTATTCTAAAAATTTTAAGTGTCAAAAGCCATTGATTAATATACTAAGAGTAGTAATTAACTGCAGCATCATCCACATTCTGTATTATTATTTTTCAAAAGATGACATTTTTGTTTCCACAGCTCTAATTCCTCATGACCTACATACATTTAAGAGATACTTAAAATACATGCACAGTGATTACATTGCTCACATTTCCCAGTCTGCTTTGCATTTTTTGGAGGGAGATTGAATGATTCTGTAACTTGGAAAGTAAGGGAGGCAGAATTTCAACTTAGAGGTAATTTGCTATTAGGTAATTGCCCTTTTTGAGGGCAAAATAAGCCTGTTTCCCCTAGTTATTTAGTTATTTTATGTTTTAATGTATTCCAGTTTTTCTGTGCTTAAAATAGGGAAGCCTTCAAAATAAATAGTTTAAAAGAATTTGTCAAGGGAGTGGCATTCCTTATTATATTTTTTTGGAATAGTTTATTCTACAGTTAAATCCATTCAACATGTGTTTTAGGAGCAGGAGGGAAGTATCAGAGAGGGAGAACTAAGTTCTGAGCATGGGCAGGCGCTCCCTGGCTCCAGACATTCCTTTGTAGGCGATGTATTGCTCCAAAAGAAGCAAGAATAAAAAATGATTCTGCTATAAATGGTCCTTGAGTGGCAGCTGTTGACATGGTAACTTTTTTGCAAGTTAAAGTTATTCCCTTTGACTCTGTTAGTCTTCATCCTCAGATGTTGATCTCCTTCAGTCTGAAAATCAGTCTGAAAGTCTCTAGACATCTGTTCAGAACAGCTTACCCGCTTTATGGGAAATGTAGTGCGAACTGTTCATTGAGCTTACATAATTCAAAGTAAAACCAAACTTTTCATTTTGTTATTTCATTTCTCATTAAACAAGCCCAATGAATGATATATGTGTCATATAAATAATTCTCTGAGCTCAGCTGGCTTCAGAGAATGGTAGTTAAATCCACATGGTTGCTGGAAGGGGATTTTTATATGCGACATGGAGTGGTCTCCCAGGGAGAGCCCTCTTTCCAACCCAACTGTTGACTAACTTGGTGTTTGTTCTCTGTCCCAAATGTGTAGCTGTTCCAGTATGGCAGAAGGTAGGGCCTTGAGAGACTGTTCTTCACTCCGTCGGGGAATCACTGGCAGGCAGCAAGTGCTTGACCTTGATTCAGGTCCATCTTAGTTATTTTCATTGTTGTTTTCTTAATGTAAAAAGAAAAAAGAGTTATTCTCTTCTTTTTGTTTTCTTTCCTTGCCTGCCACTTTAAAATGACCAGATATCCTGAAGAATGTCATACTACCCAGGAGACAAATGCATGTTAACTGCCACCTCCCCACAAGAAGTTTGTTCTTGGTTTGGGCATGTTATTGTCTTCCAGAATCTAATCTGAATTTCCCTTCCCATTCAAATTTGGTTCTTGCCCGTTCTTCCGTTCCCGGCTTTGTAACTATTTCTGAAACACATAGATCAATCATCTTTCTTTCGATACCAAGATAAAGATGCCTGACTTCTCATATAGCATCAGCTTCCTGTGGTGATTTTAGTGCAAGTCCCCTGGTCTTCAGAATGGATACTAGTTAGTTTATAATAATGCATTGTAGAGGAAAATATTAAAGCATACATTTTAGGTGTAGAAGCAGAAATCTTTTTATGTTGTTTGACTTTTCTTTCGAAATCAGATGATTAGAAAGCTTCCCTGCTCCATATGAGATGGTTTGCTTTGAGGGCTGTAGATGTTTCACGTGCATTGCGCATGGGTGCTCCAGGAGAAGCAAGGGTGGCCTGAACTGCTGGGTGTTACCTGTGCTCTCAGCTGACAGCAGCATTTGTGCATTTGCAATTGTGGGGTTAGTACTAACCACTCGGTGACACTCTTCAGGAAAACCAAGGCTAGGGAATCTTGCTGCGTATGTACTGGGTTACTAGGGCATTGCATGGCCTTTGACCAGCTCATGGACAAAGTGGTGGTGAGAGGTTCTTCCTTGGTTCACAGCAGCCCTGAACTTTTCTGCTTGTGGCTAAGAATTGCCCTCTCTCTTCTTCCCTCACAAATGGAGATTTCCCCAGGGTGTTCAGACCGAGTTGCTGAACTGCTTTGGAGCTTGTTGTGCAGAGGTTAGAAGGGCTGGGTTTTCCTTTCAGAGGTGTGTTAGATCCCAGAGACCTAATCAGAGGAAAGTCTTTAACATGCTTTGGTAGAGTGCAAATATAATACATTTGCTTCCATCCTGACAACACTGTCAGAGATTTGTGATTTCAGTTCAGGACGCTCAGGGGTATGGTTTCAGGTGCTTTTGTATTCCCCAGAGCTGTCTGTATGGGCTGTTTTCTGCTCCTGTTGATTCTGTCATACGAGCACGAAGAAGGGCTCCAGTCTCGGCCAGCGTAAACGTGCCCGGCTCTGCAGGCTGCGCTGAGCAGCACTGAGTTACACCCACTGCAAGTCTCTCCTGAAATATAATCACACAGAAGAAAAAGGCATGTGGAAGTAATGCCGCTGCGGTGATTGCGCTGGCTGGGTCCCACCATTCAGGGGTGACGGCTTTTCCTTTCCTGGCAGGGAGCCACTGTTGTGCTGACAGCTCTGGAGAAGAGATTAGATGCAAACAGTGGGTTAAAATAGTGTGGGAATGGGTCCCTTGGAGCTGCATGTGGCTGGGCTTGACCCATATGCCGGAAGGATTTAACTCACCTGTGGTCCCTTCCTCCTTGCCCTGGGTCTGGCCCTCACCTGGTCCCTTGGTAGGGTGATTCAACTTGACAGAAAACTACCTGCTTCTCTTCACCTGCTTATTATTTTGCTGGTTTAGTGAGTTGCCCTGGCTCTGCTCGGAGGCAAGTAACCCGTGTTCACAGGAGCAGCCGTGCACAGGATGGGTGGCTGTCCTGCTCGGTGGGGGCGACGTTGGACCGCACGTCTCTTGGGGGCTAGTGAGTAAGGGTGAAATGAGTGTGGGGAAATCGCCCGAATTAAAATTACTTTCCACAAAAAAATCTGAGTTAGTTTTCAGCCCAGTGTGTTGCACAAGGGCTAGAAGCAGCGCGAGCCCAAGGACCTACGCAGAAGGCAAGTGGCATTGCCCCTTTTGCCTGCCTTCCTGCGGCGAGAAGGACCCATCTACTACTGCACTTACTTTAGCAGCTTTACAGAAAACTCCCTTTTTGTTGTTTTGTTTGCTTTTTCCCGAGGAAGGGTCTAATCAGACCTTCTCAGCCTGTATTCTCCTAATTATTCAGGGCATGTACTCCCTGTCTCCGTGCTTTCAGAATTGTCCAGGCTGCCCCCTGGCATAGCACAGGGCAGAGAAAGGTATAAATGAACTGTCGACGGAGGCCTTTTTGGATGGGATAAGTGTATCTACGAAAAAGGGGTCTTGCTGCGAAGATGCTATGGGGAGCTGGTCCTGTCCGTAGCTGAGCCGCTTTAATGATTAGAAGGGGGTTTCTAGTCTTAACTGACAGCCACCAAATTTTATGTCTGCCTGATAACATTTAGGAAGAAATTGTCTCAAAGATGACAATATATGTCAACAGCATGGAGGTGAATAAATTAAAATGACTAAAGTGTTATTTTATGTTATCTTCTTTCCCTACTTTCTTCCCTCTGCATTACTGTTCTATTTCCATTAAAGAATGTATTTCTACCTCCTCCTGCATTGCATCTGTTGAAGTTATTGGCAGTGAAATAGTTAGTGTAGACATTTTAAGTTAATGGTAAACTTGGGCATAAGCAGTAAAGCAGATGAGCAAATGGTGGCACAGGAGTGGGTATTGTTCAGCTGTGGCTTAAGGCTGAACATACAGACTTTGCATTGAATTTAGGCTTGGGGAGGTACAGTGCTGCACTTAAAGCTTATATTCCGGAGAATCTGACAGCACATTGTCAACTAGGTAACCTGGTCACATTTAATTATTGCTAAAAAGTTTGTTTATTTTTAAAGGACTGAAATTTTCAGGCAGTTCTTTTGCTCTCATTGATTGAAAGGTTGAAGTTGAGTGAGAGGAAAAAGCATGGAGGAAACCAAAAACTGCTTAGCCTTAAACGCCTGTTCTGAAGAAGTACAGTGTGTTTTGTATAGGAAATTGTGTTAGAAGTAGGATAGGTAGCTTCTTTGTTAAGCTGGATGTGTGCAGCTGGGCTCGGTTTGTCCTGAGCTCCGAGGAGCAGCTTATGAAAGAGCTGCTGAAACTGCAAAGTGACATTTTCTGTGAAAGTCTTCAGAATTATATAAACTTGGATTAACTGTGCAAGGGTTGAAGTTTCTGCTCAGTAATTTTGCAGGCAGCTGTGTTTTGAAACTGTATTCATAAACTTACTCACTTGAGAATTAGTTATTTTCCTTTGGTTTTGCTTCTGTTCCTATTACCTTGTCCAAAGGCTGGTCCAGAATTGCACCACTCTGGTAGAAGCCTTCTAATTTCCAGTCTGAGATATTTGTACATGATTTTTCCATATTTCTTTCACCAATATGAAATGCTTAATAAAACAAACCTTAAGCTAAAATTTCTTCTGACCAAGACTGTTTTTATTTTGTATTTTTTTCCCCTGTGCGCCATCAGTCCCTGTGCTCTGACTGCTCTTATATCTTGAGGAGCAAAAAGGCACCACCTGACAATGTGAATCTGCAAAAATCATCTACATCATTGTGCAGGGCTTTGGGACTGGAAGATAGTGTTTGAGCAGGGATCCTGCATTTCTGCTTTGTTATACTGCTACAATGCAACATGACTTAGGGCTCCTGCACTAGCGGCTCCAGTGGTGTTCCTGCCAGTGATGAAAATAGCCCAGAAAATAACAACAGATGCTCCAGAATGTGGTCTGGAGAAAGGTGCTTGCTGTGAAGGGTTTTCAAAGTAAGAATGATTTTAAAATACTGTAAGGAAACAGGAGAACATACAGGCAGATATGAGGCAAGTTGTTTAATATATCGTATCTCTTGTCTCTGACTTCTGTGTCCTCTCATCTTCTTTGCCTTGTATATCATCTGTCACAGGTCCAGTGCCTCTTATTGCCTTTAGTAGAAAATTTCCCTGTAAATAGTGATCAAGTCTCCTGGTGCACATTTCCTGTCCTATTTTTAATATGTGAGGTTGAATGAAGTAGGAAATCAGCAGACCTGTTTTCCAAAGATTCTTCTCCCTGAACTATATCATGTTGAAACTGTAGCTTTTAAAAGGAGGGTCAAGGAATAGAAGCTGCTTGATGCGTGGGATAGATATTAGTGTCACAGGCTAAATTCATAACTGTGGTTTTGGATACAGTAATTGTTCTCTCTCATTAGTTCTCAATTTTCCCAGGATTTTCCCATTGGGTATTTTGCTAAAGCATTTAGATTGGTCAGCAATGTGAAGCTATTTGCTCGTAAGATGAATCATCATTGTTAGTCATAAAAGATTCCTTACCTAAAAATTACTTCCCATTATAAAATGACAGTGAAGAAGAAGAGATGAGGGCACATTTCAGTCTCAATCCTGCTGAAGGATGCCTGAGAGAGGAAACCTTAGTATTATTCTCTCTGTGAAATGCTTGTGTTTTTTCCATTTTTTTTTTTCATTTTTTTAATTAGTGATTAGAAATCTAGCGATACCTTTTTCCTAGTGCTGGCTTGTCTTCCATCAAAGAAATTAGTACAAGCTAATTGATAAAGTGTTTATATACATTAAGTGGCATTTTCAACAGCAGTGAGGTTGCTCTAATATCCTCTCCCACTTATAGGTTGTCCATGGGTAACTGTGGTTAATGGCCCTCGAGCTGCACAGAGAATCACAGATGTCTCAACCTTCCTCTGCTTTTGGTTGCAGGGAGCAGGGAGTGACGGTATTCGACTGACCATGGAGAGCGCTCTGACAGCCCGCGACCGTGTGGGGGTGCAGGATTTTGTCCTGCTTGAGAACTTCACCAGCGAAGCAGCTTTTATTGAAAATCTACGTAAGCGATTCAAGGAGAATCTGATCTATGTGAGTAGCAGAGTGACAGAAGCCAAAGTGGTCATCAGTGACCTAAATTCGGATGTTTGCTATGGAAGGAAGATGGTACCTATCCCAGTTGGAGGGATTTGGAGATGGTAGTATCAGCTTTTATAGCCCATGAATGCTTGCCTCAGAACTAGTCTGGGCTAGTGGCATGTTTACACATGTAGGGCCTCACTTGCAGTGCTCTAGTTGAGACCTGCTGATGTTTGGCGGACTTGCCAACACCAAAAATTCAACTTGCACCAGATTCTTGCATTACATGAATTCACTGTGGTGACTGCTCAACGACCTCAGGCTAGAACTCGATCTGAAACAACAGATGAGAAATAATCCAGTATCCTTGCTGATTAGAAGGACTAAAACAGTCTGTAGGATCTATGTTTCCAGCCAAGATGACGCATCTGGCATACCTCCTCTAATGCCATGCTTTCTGTGCTAAGAGGTGGCTTCTTCAGGGCCCTTGACCTCTTTGGAAGTCTTTAGCAGCGTCCCCAATGGACCTGCTGTGGGGAGCCCTAGTCAGTAAGCTGGACCTCAGAGCAATTGTGAGCTCTAAGAGGAGTCGCTGTTAGTCCTCGGGTAATCTCTTCTCCTTTTGCTCTCTTTCAGACGTACATTGGCTCAGTTCTGGTGTCTGTCAATCCATACAAGGAATTGGAAATCTACAGCAAGCAGCACATGGAGCGATACCGCGGTGTCAGCTTTTATGAAGTTTCTCCTCACCTGTGAGTGGCCTGTGGGTAAACAGTGCAGTTTGTGCCATTCCCACTGGGGCTCGTGTAATACTGACATGTGAAAGCAAGCAAATAAGACTTCTTGTCCCAGATACAGCACTAAAAAACATGGGGATATAAAGGCTCCTTCAGAGGGTGTGGTGTATGGCTCTTTCTATTCCTGTTTCTCTCTCCAAAGAGGATGAGTTGCCTTTGCAAGAGCAGTATTTGGAAAGGGAGTTGGTTCCTTCCTGGCTGGAGGAACAGAGCTGCTTACCCAGCCCTGGCAGGACAGGAGTTCATTGTTCCAGGGTTACTCGGGGTCTGCTTGTCCCAGCTGTGCCGTTCCCCGGCTGCTACATCGCTCATTCAGCGTAGGCCTAATGAGGGGAAAGAGTGTGTCTATATGTGCAATGTATTTTTTATTTTTTTTCCCTCCTACCTCTTCTGTTGCTGCCTGACCAATATTTATCTGGTATTTCCCTTGTTGCTACGATACCATGAGCCTGTTGGAACAAGGAATGTATTTATTTACATGGCCTGGCCTGGTGAGCGTTTCCAATTTCCCATTTGAAAAAAAGAAGTTTGAGGTTTGAAAGTTATTTTTGAAAGTATTTGAATTTTTTTGTCAGGCTGAAGAGAAGCATCACTAAGAACTGAGGACATTTGGCTCCAGAATGCTTTCTTTCACAGCCAAGGGCCAAATTCTGAGCACCTTTTGAAGTTTTTTTTTTTTTTTTTTAAGAAAGTCTTGGAAGACTAAATGATATCACTTTCAAGTGAACTGTTTGGATTGTTTCTTATTGCTGGCACATAACCCAGGAGAGTAAGCAAAACACAGAATGCACTATAAGCACACAGAAGAGAGAGAAGCCATTACTTGGGAAAGTAGGACACTTAAAGTTATATTTTTTATGATAAAAATGCAATTTTTTAGTGTTTCAGGCTTCTTGCCTGGACCTACAGGGTGATGATTAAACCTGAAAAACCCTAATGTCAAACCTACTGAGACCTACCCTTGATCTGGGTTTGTCAGTACGTCGTGTCCATGTGCACATGCCCCAGATAAGAGATCTGCCACAAGAAAGTAATTGCAGTGACTTAAATCAGCATCGAGCTGTTCCTAGTGAAGCAACCAAGACCATGCAGAGGTAACAGCTCGGGCCGCAGGCTGTCCAGCCTGACCCCAGCTTTAGCTCTCTGAGCTCCTGCTTGCAAATTGCTGTTGGCACGTGGATTTCTTTCAGTCCTGCCTCCAAAGCCAAGATCTGGCCTAGGAGCACCTGCTTCTGCCTGTGATCTGAGCACTTTTAGGGGCCTCTTTGCCCTTAAGTGAGAGATTTGTGACTCTCTGGAAAATCTTTGAGACTGTGGCTTCCTTTTTATTTGCGTTCAGTAGATACAGGACTGAGCACAGTGGCAATGCTGCCGTGTAACATGGGCTGCTAAGTAATTCTGCACAGAGACACGTGTCACAGAGTGATCAGTCGTTTCCTAGGCTGTTCTTTCTTCTTGTAACTAGTCCCATGAAAAACTTTAAAAGGCACAGCTCATAAATAAACCCTGGAGAGCTAAGGTACCAAATACCAGTGCTGCTCCAACTGGGAAATCAGTGTTTTTGTTAGTTGTTCCATTTTTTAAAAAGTTACATTACTTGATTATTTTTGCACTTCAAAATACTCCCAGAAGCAGTGAAATGCTCTATAGTGTTATACATTGTGTTTTTCTCTCCTACATTTCAGGTATATTTTCCCCTCTTTTTCAAAACTGATTCTAGAAAGCCAAAATGCTTCAGTATTGCTATTCCAACATCAAAATAGTTCAAGTCTAGGCCTGGGTGCTGGATTTTCTGGGAAGTGCGTCACATGTAGTCATTCAAAGGAAAAAAGTTATCCCAATGGGCTTGAAACATAGCATACTTCCCAGAGTGATCTGTCACATCCTGCCCTATTTATAGCCTGCCTTGGGGTTCAGAGATGGTGACTGCAAATGGGACAGCAAACATCTTTAGATAAATGGGTTTCTGTACAAAGTATGCAGTTTGCGTGGCTGCCAATTTTCTCCTTAAAGTATTATGAAAGCCCTCCGTAAAGGCATGCAGTCTAGAGGCAAGTCTTAAAATTTAAATGAAATTTATATTTATTCAGCTGATTTGCTCTCAAAATAATGCAGAGGCAAAATTTGGATGGGAAAAGGAACTCAACGAATTTAGTGGGGCAAACATACAGTTGTGTTGCTAAGTAGCTTGTTAGTGTTGCCTTAGCACCACATATTAATAGACTTGAGAAGGCCATGGCTGTTATTTTGATGTGATTGTTTTTAATTAATACCACAGCATGAGAGTAAAAAACAAGAAAAAGCCCAATAATTATTAAGAGGTTGCCAAGTATATGAGAACAGGATATGTGCTTGATAACCACAGACAAGCCAGCTAAAAATATTGTTATTGAGGTCATTGTATGTGATTGCACTTTGAAGGCTAATGCTCCTCTTTTCCCTTCTCCACTTTTCTTGTATCTGGTCCTTCTCTTCCTCTGTCCCTCCATTAAGCAATTGCCACCATTGTCAAACTTGTCCTCCTGTTCTCTGATGTTGTAAAAGTGTGTGTGATTCCTGCTACAAGACCCTGCCAGGGAGGAAAAGAGAAGGAGGGGAGAAAAGGGCAAAGTCTAGGAACTAGGTCGAGAGATAGCAGCGGTAGCGCTGGCTGCATGCAGACAGGGGGAAGTGTCTAGTGGTTTCGGTCACGTTTGGTCCAGGTTAAGATGGGAGCTTATGTAGCCTTCAGGCTGCTTATTAGTCTGTGCTGACTTAATCCAATTCTTCCTACAATCCCAGAGGAACTGCAAGAGGTTGGGCTATTCAGGAGACGCGTTGTAGTAGCCATCCAGATAGTGCAGCACAGCAAAGATTTTCTGAGAGTGTCGTTGCTCAAAGGACAAGCTAGAATAAAGATCAATGGAAAATAAGCTGCCTGAACATAAAACATTTTCATCCTGTGGGGAACAACACTGAGAGATCATGTTTATTTAGCAAAGTAAGTTTATCTGCACCATTTAAGCTTTTTCTACAGAAACTCTCCTCATCTGAGTATGTGAAAATGGTCAGAGAGAGCAAATGGATCTCTCTGCTCTTTCCCTTTTATAGCCTTGCACATCCACTGCCAAATGATTTTAATAGCGTCAAAGCCTTTTCCAAAAAGGGCAGGTAGTTAATGTGATAGATCTCTGCTATCATACTACAGACTCTTGGCCAGTGGTAAAGATGTGTATGGAGATCTCGGGGTCCACGGTAACCTCCCATGTCATCACCTGTGTGTAGGAGCAATAAGGAGCTCTGACACATTCCATGGATACATAGCTCTCTTTGAGATATCTCTGCTAGGAGTTTGCAGTATGGGGTAGTCTTAGCTAAGGAGTCTCTGCCCTTCAGTTGTGGAAACGAACTAACGCCTGGTTATCTCTGTTCCTTAGTTATGCTATTGCAGACAATTCATATCGCTCCCTGCGTATGGAGAGGAAGGATCAGTGTATTCTGATATCTGGGGAGAGCGGAGCTGGCAAAACTGAGGCCACCAAGAAGATCCTGCAGTATTACGCTGTGACCTGCCCAGCCAGTCAACAGGTTGAAACAGTGAAGGACCGCTTGTTACAATCCAATCCAGTCCTAGAGGTAAGTCAGTCTGCCGCATCGAAACTTGGCGTCGAGTCATGCAGGGGTGCTCGTGTTTTCCAGCCGCAGGTGGAGGCAACCGGACCCCCCGAGGCTTGTCTAGCATGGCTGAGCTGTGCGTGCACAGTGGGTAGCGTATCCTGGGAGCGCTTGTTTACTGTACATGGGCAGATCATTCATGCTGCACACGGGAATCCCAGGCTGCTTCTAAGCCAAGGAACAACCAGCTGCTGCCAAATTCACTTAGCCCTTTGCTGTCTGCCAGGAGCAGATCGGGAGTGGCCAGGCTGCAGGGAAGAGAGTCGTGGAGTGGGAAGAGTCCTGGTGGGCTGCATACAGTTGCAAAGCCAGACCTTGACACATCTGCTGTGGGCAGCTTTGCCCTTTGATAAACATATTTATGACCGCATTTTCTAGTGCTGTGGTGTCCTCTAGTGTCCAGTCCTGAGCTGTCTTTGTAGTTCCTTTTAATATTTCCGCTCTTTATTCAGACCGGCGTTGTGTGCATGGGAAAGGCATGCTCCCCGTGAGAGGAGAAAGCCTGGCAGGCCTAGGCCTGTTAGGATGCTGCCTTCTGTGAGCAGAGCTCTGGGTTTCTGGGAGCCAATAGCTGTGATGAAAGAGGAAGCTCTGAGAAGGCTGTCAGACGTGACACGTGCTGTCAGCAGTGAAACGGCATTAAACTAAATTTATTAGGGGGCATGGAATTGTTTTCAGAAGCATGCCCCTTCTGTGGTGCTTGCACTGTGTGGAAAGATCAGCGTTAATATTTGGGAAATTACCTGTTTTCTTCCTGGTTTCTCTTGCAAAAGGAATAAACCTGGGCTTTAATGGCCATACATAAGCAACTGACAACTTCACCAAAGTATTTATAAACCTCATTCGATTTCTCTCTCTCTCTCTCTCTCTCTCTCTCTCTCTCTCTCTCTCTCTAATACATCCTCATTTCAGGCCTTTGGAAATGCAAAAACCCTTCGGAATGATAACTCCAGCCGATTTGGAAAATACATGGATGTGCAGTTTGATTACAGGGTAACTTGAAATCTGTTTTATAGTTCAGAATTTGTCCCAGTCATAGGAGGACTCTGTTGCCTCTGCTCACTTGTACTGATGAAGCTATTGGTTTGCATTTCTCTGCAGACCACATGAATAGCATCTACCTCTCGCAAAGTTTGGTTGCGGAGGATTTTCTAGAACATGCTTCCCTTTTTAAAACTCTCTATATAATCCTTCTACACTCAGTTTTGTTGCTTTTTTCTTTTATATCAGATTCCTTCTGAAAAGGAGAATATAAAAGTAAAGACAGTATTCAGTATGTGCTGTAGCAATGACCTATATAATGATGTTATATTTTCATATATGTATATAGTGTTACATTTTCATTTTATATCTTATTTTGCATACACTTGAAAACTCAAATTACCACTGTGTATTTCTGAATGAGAAAGAGATTGTGATACAAAATGACAGATATTTTTCTTGCTTTTATAGACCGTTATTTTACATCCTTTTTGTCTTTGAACAGACCACCATAAAAGCAGAACGATTTTCCCCTATATTGATGAACTATTTCAATTTATCTGGTTTGATTTAGGGAGCACCTGTTGGGGGCCACATCTTGAACTACCTCCTGGAAAAGTCTCGAGTTGTGCACCAGAATCATGGAGAGAGGAACTTCCACATTTTCTACCAGCTGCTGGAAGGAGGGGAAGAGGATTTGCTGCGAAGGCTGGGTCTTGAAAAGAGTCCACAACAGTACCATTACCTAGTAAAGGTGTGCATTAACTAATAACTATTACTTTATATTATAGGACAAATATATTCTCAATTAACTCTGTAGCTTCCTTCCCTCACTTCAAAAATAACTGAGATGACTGCTATAAAAAGAAACCTGTGGCAGAAATGCATTCGGCACAAGTAATACATCTTTGGCAACAATATATTTCTATCACTGTGTTTTTTTAGGGTCAGTGTGCAAGGGTCAGTTCCATAAATGATAAAAATGATTGGAAGATTGTGCGGAGGGCCTTGACCATTATAAGCTTCAATGACGACGAGGTGGAGGTAAGACGTGTCTGACAGCAAATCTGTTTTTCCTGCTGTTAATGGAATTTTTGTGCTTTGATTTGTTATTTCTGGTCAAGGGCAGCCTTTGAATTTGCTGCAAAAATCCTGAAACAAAACGTATGACCTGGTAATTAGAATAATTAACACAAAAATCTCACTACCTTCTCTAGGTGTGCTTTTTTTCTGCACTTGTTTCTAACTCATAAGGCAGACTTCTCCCTGTTGGCTTCATCTTAGGATTTGCTGAGCATTGTGGCTAGTGTTCTGCATCTGGGGAATGTGCAGTTTGCTGCTGATGAGCAAGGAAATGCTCAGGTGACTACAGAGAATCAGATTAAGTATCTGGCTAGGGTAAGTATCATTCTGTTAGAGATACATTACATTAAAAATGTATTAGAGAGGTTTGCACTTTTTGAACTTGGCACTTTTCTTTTGTTTTGGAATAGGATTTAGAATTTAGGACTTCTGTCACAAAATTACTCTTACTTGACCTAAATACAATGCAAACATTAACATTAAAACACTTCTTAATTAACAACTCCCCTGTTTACTACTCAGTCCACCACTGACTGAGTTTTTGCCTTCAAGCACTGGGGCAAGAATAGACCTACTCTGGAGAAGACTTGAAGAAAGAAGAGCCCTTGTGATTCTGCTCAGTCAATTCTCTGGGCAAGAATAGTCAAGCCTAATTAGTGATATTATTGTTAGATCATATAACTGGTAGAAAGGAGTTGATGTGTGAGAGGAAAAGGAAGGATTGAACTGAAAAGTCTTGCTAGTTTAAATGGGAAATAGAAGACTGTTTCACTGGATTGTAGCTTTGAAGACTAGACTTTCTGATCTTTTAAAAGTAAATATTGATAAATTGAATGTACGGCTTCACAAGTTAATGTTCTACTGCTTTGCAGCTTCTAGCAGTTGAGGGCTCTGTACTTCGAGATTCATTGATCCACAAGAAGATCATAGCAAAAGGGGAAGAGGTAAGAGAATGAGCTGGGGACCTGGGAGGCATATGGAACTAAAGCAAACTAGCTGCCATCAGCTCTCTTACCAAGTTAAGCAGTTCACTTCTGACACTTCTCAAAGGAGACTGTCAGTGCAAGTCTCCTGTAACCTGATAGTGATTCACAGCCAGTGCATCTGGGAGACAGTGATGTGAACCGAACCCAGACAGGGTGCTGTTAAGTGGCTGTTTATTAACAATGAACTAGGGAAACTTAATTTCTCAGTGGAATGGCTGTTGAAGGGCTTTTTTTTCCCCTCCTCCTGCATACAGTTAATCAGTCCTCTGAACCTGGAGCAGGCAGCCTATGCAAGGGATGCTCTTGCTAAGGCAATATATGGACGCACTTTCTCCTGGCTGGTGAACAAGGTTAACAAGTCTCTTGCTTACAAGGTAAACGAACCTATTATTATTATTTGGTATATAGCCAAGTGTCAAGGGGGTTTCAAATCTCGTAGCTGCAAAGCAGAGAAATGCTCAGTTCCATGCCACAGTACCATACATACAGTGATTTCAAAATGAATTTGTATTCCACTAAGAGGAGGATAAGGAGTAAATACCATAACCAAATGGGGAAGATCGGTGATGCATTGTAGCTATGACTATGTATGAACGTTTATTTTTTGCCCTGTTGCAGGAGGGAGAATTTCCAGGCTGGAGAAGTACAACAGTTTTAGGGTTGCTTGATATCTATGGATTTGAAGTTTTCCAGCACAACAGGTCTGTTTCCATCAGTGTCTTTGAGTTTTGAGTAAGTTATGCATGACTTAGTGCTCAGTGTTTTTCCGCCATGGTGAAATAAGACATTTTCCATGTCTGGTGGTACTTAGTAAAAGAGAAAGAGATGATGTTTCAACTTTAGGAAGTCAGCTGAATAACTGATCATCACAGGGTAACTGAAAGGCCCAAGTTCCACATTTCTAAATAGGAGCTTCTAATACTTGGGACATCCAGCTAATATTTAGCATTTACAGCTACTTATCATCCTGGTATTTTAAAGAGACTGTTGTCTTTTTGAGCATATTCATATGATATCTTAAACCCTGCCTTTGTATAAGTCTCTAGTACAGTTATGACTGTTGTTCTGCTGTCTTTCTGGGGGAATGTGAATGGGAAAACACAGTTATTGAACAACTTAAGAGATTATGTCTGTGTGGACCCTAAGTCTGGACAGATAACAATGAACCTAGACTCTCAAATTTATGATATTTGTGAGCCCTTCTTAAAACTTTGTGTTTTCCTCTGTATTACCTTTCATGCCTATTTTCTATTCCTTCTAGAACTGTTTCGTGAGACTCACTAAATAATAAATGTAATAAATCTATAAATTCACTAAGTCTCTTTTATTTCTCTCAATTTATACATAGATGTATTCATGCTTCTCTCCACTGATTACAGCTTATTTTACATGTGGTGGGGTTTTACTGATTATTTTTCTCTGTTTTTTGTCTGCAGCTTTGAGCAATTTTGTATTAATTATTGTAATGAAAAATTGCAGCAGCTCTTCATAGAGCTCACATTAAAGTCAGAACAAGAGGAATACGAGTCAGAAGGCATAGCGGTAAGAGAGCCAGCATCACCACGCTTCCATTATCTTCTTTATATCACCTCCTACGGACCAGAAGACAGATGATAAGAAATGGAGGTGCTAATAACAATAGCCTCCAAAGTAAATGCTTGAAGGAGCTTTTCTTCTTCCTTTCTTTTTAAACTGTATCAGTATAGCAAATGATACGCATGGAAGTGAGTAAGGCCATTGTAATCTTTTACTCTGATAAAAAGGTTTCTTCTTGAAGGCAGCGTTAGAAAAACAAACATTATGAGTAAAGAGAAAGACTACTTAAATAATGTGTTGTCTGAAATGTACTGAATTTTTCTTTCTCCCCCCTCCCCCCCCCCCCCGGGATTGTTGTTATTCAAGTGTGATTTCTTGTCTTTGCAGTGGGAACCAGTTCAGTATTTCAATAACAAAATCATTTGCGATTTGGTAGAAGAGAAATTCAAGGGCATCATTTCTATTTTGGTGAGTTGATAGCACCTTTTTAAATGCAAAGCTTGTGGTGGAAAACAAGGAGAAATAACGTGGGAAAAAAGGGTTAAAGCTTATATAAGGATTGTTCGCACTGGAGGGCAGAGCAGTAGTACACAAGACAGTGACATCATCAGAAGTCGATTTGCATCATCTTCATCTGCTCTCAGGAAAGAAGCTTCTAATCCAGGCAGCCTAGAAGAAACGTGTTCTCCTTTTCAGCTCAGTAGTTCTCATTTGTTGAACTAAGTGAAGTGAAGGCATGAGGTGGCCTCGCTATTAAAAGACCAAAGAGTCAAATCAGGATGGTGTTTCAGTGAGATAGAATTAGACTTGGCCTGTATGCTGAGAAGCATGCAAAGAAGTCAGTGCTTGAGTGCATGTGTTTGCTTACTCCTTTTTAGGATGAAGAGTGTCTGAGACCTGGGGATGCCACAGATACAACATTCTTGGAGAAGCTCGAGGAAACTGTGAAGAATCACCCTCATTTTCTCACGTGAGTGTTCCCGTAGCTGAGGACAGTAATACTAGTAGGATCCAGGTGTGTGACAGAGCTATTGATGCTAAATGCCTTGCTCTTTTGAAGACTAACCTTCAAAATACAATAGAAGCAACAAAACATTCCATTACTTTCTTACCTCTTATCTCTTCCTGACATCCCTCTGCTAATGTGTCCAAGGAATTTGCAGGCTTGCAATTTCTTGGCTGCTCTAAGACCTGGCCCAATACTCCACGTGTGAAGAACTCTGCTTTTCCTCTTCTGTTTCAGAGTATTAGGCCAGATCATTCCCCAGCATTTGATGACTTGCTGGGGAAAGATGACTGAAGTCTAGCCGAGGAATAACTAGAGCAGGGGGGAATTCCGCTCGTAAAAGTGTTCGGAGGTGTATTAGAATGTAATCACGTTAGAGTGATTTAAGCGGTGCTGGTGATTTTGAAATTGATGTGCCTGAGAGTTTAATATTGCACTAATTTGCTGTTGTGCATGTGTCTGCTTTCCAGATGATATTGATCTTCTCCCTTGACTTTGGTAAACTATCCATGTTGCCTTCACTCTAGTTTAATTGGTATGAATTCCGTGTTTGTAGCTTTCAAGACTGTTCACTTCAGTTTTGGAGTGATTATTTAGCAGCTCCAAATGACCTGTCTCTTTCTGTCACACACTCTGCTCAGATCAGGGTCTGTATGCCATCCCATGAGCATGCCAACGTGCTGCCAGCATCCTCATGGCCCTCTCGCCTGCTGCCGCTGCTCAAATTTCATATCAGACCCACCCTGCAGCCTCACCAGGAAGCCGAAAGTTCCTTCCTTTGAAATAAATGGAAATAGATTTTATGACTGGGAGCTGACTGACTGGTTGATGACTCTCACTTTTTTTTTTTTTACTTTCAGCCTTTAAGATCAGCAAGTGTGATTTTTGTCCCCGTCCCCCCCCGCCCCAAATTCATATAGTCCCACTCAGGGGTCAAATGCCATGGAGGGTTTTGAGGTGAATCCCCACACTGAACAACCGTTTGTTCCTCATGAAACCTCTTGGCTTTCTCGCCAGGCACAAGCTCGCTGACCAAAAGACTCGCAAGTCACTGGGGCGGGAAGAGTTCCGCCTTTTGCACTATGCTGGAGAGGTCACCTACAATGTTGCAGGTAAGTGTGTGCCCCATCTTGGCTGTCTCTTCCTCCCATCTCCTCTTCCTCCCATCGCCTGTTCTTTTAATTAAATCTACTTCACTAGATGGAAAGATTGATGTGGGCATAGAATACCTTCACATATCGTTTGATTAACGGCATAAATCTCTCATCTTGAATTCCTGCCTTGTTGTGAAGTTCCTATGGAACAGCGGTGGCAGCCTGAGTGTTTTTTTTGGTT
Organism: Rhea pennata; assembly: GCF_028389875.1. Taxonomy (NCBI): domain Eukaryota; kingdom Metazoa; phylum Chordata; class Aves; order Rheiformes; family Rheidae; genus Rhea; species Rhea pennata. Next base: position 6,321,186 of record NC_084682.1, read on the forward strand.
TTTATTTCCTTCCAGGTTTTCTAGATAAAAACAATGACCTCCTGTTTCGGAACTTGAAGGAGGTGAGTGTGGACAGAGGATGTTTGTTTTGCCGAGTATCGGAAACAATCGGGTGCAAAATGGGATAGCATCTGAGGGAAAACATGCGCTGAGACTCCATCTGGAGAATGGGTGCTCATAGGGCTTGCACTATGAAAAGACAAATTGAAGTGCCCAAAAGTTAATTTTATTATTGAAACAACAACAAACAAACAAAAACCACCCAGTTTAGGTCCATGTTCCTCTGATAGTTTTGAGATGCACTCTGTGCTTCATCTTTGAAAATGTCTTTCTCTGCAGACCATGTGCAACTCTGAGAATCCGATCATAAATCAGTGTTTTGACAGGACAGAGCTGACAGACAAAAAGAGACCTGAAACGGTAAGAAAACAGGAGCTGGATGTTCTTAAAGACATGTCCCACCTGATGCGGTAATCTGAATGCAAGCCTCTCATATTTAAGGCGAGAAGATGATGTTTGTTCCTCAGGCACAATACTAGCTGTAAGTCATCACTTCATACATAGCTGTTTTTCTTTTTTCCTAGGCAGCAGCTCAGTTTAAGAACAGCCTCTCCAAACTCATGGAAATCCTGATGTCCAAGGAACCCTCATACATTCGTTGCATTAAACCTAACGACGCTAAACAGGCTGGTATGGCTCTGGTGACTCTTCCTCTCTATGTTTTTTGTATGACAGCTGCATAGATCACTAGATCCCAGCCAGTGAGGCAGAGAGAGGAGCTCAAATGACTAAGTCCTGCAAGACTTTTCATTCTGGGCCAGTGCCAGAGCTTGTGGGGAGGCAGTGGCAGTACCAGCAACCAGGAATCAGAACCGGGGCAGTGGTCTTGCGGAAAATGATGGAGTAGGGTCGTGTTTAAGGTGAAGAATGTGAAGTTACATCACTTCCTTTTAATAATCTCATTTATTCTCCCTCTTTTCCTCTTCCTGTTTGCAAAGAGCATAAAGGAGAATGTTTTTTTTTTTTTTTGAACCAAATAAATGTATGTTAAAAATGTATATAAAATATATACTAAAGGATACATTATTTAATGTATAGTAAAAGGGGGGGGAATGTGGAGGACAAAGGAAATTGTGTGGGATTTACACAGTGAGGATGGGTTAAAGGTGAAAGGTAATCCATTAACATAAAACAAAGAACTGAAAGCGCCTTCCCCCTGTGAAGGGGCAGCTCTACATTACTAAATGTTCCTCCATTTTCATGGTCTCTCAAGATCGATTTGATGAAGTTTTAATCCGACATCAGGTGAAATACCTGGGCTTGATGGAGAACCTGCGCGTGCGCAGAGCTGGCTTTGCATACCGAAGGAAATATGAAGTTTTCTTGCAGAGGTACGATGACCTTGGGTTTACCTCTTCTGCCTTGTCCTATGCATGCTGTGGCTGGGGAGGTGCTCTGAACAGCAGAAGGCAGCCCTTGTACCTGAAAGACTTCTTGAGGGAGAGAGAAGGATAGCTTCTCTTCCCTTCTGTTACATTATACAGGTTGAATTTTCTCTTGCTAAGGTTTCTCCTGCTGTCAATTTACAGGTACAAATCACTCTGTCCGGACACTTGGCCTACATGGGATGGACGGCCCCATGACGGAGTGGCCGTGCTGGTGAAACACCTTGGCTACAAGCCAGAAGAATACAAAATGGGACGGTTAGTTCCTATATTTTTTTAGTTTGGAATTATGAATTATTGGAAATCAGTGTCATTGCTTTTAAATAAGGCTTCTTTGTCTGATGGGCAGGGAAAAGATAAGAGATGCCAAAAGGGATGCTAAGGACAGGAAGCAAACTTCTCTGGCATGTTGAACATAATTCTGCATTTCTATTTCTAGAACAAAGATTTTTATCCGCTTTCCCAAGACTTTGTTTGCAACGGAAGATGCTCTGGAAGTGAGGAAGCAAAGTCTTGGTGAGTCACACAGCATAGTAGCTTCACAGACAGTTAGCTGTTTTGTGCTTTTTGTTTTTTAAAAAATGGCTTTTTCTAACAAAAAAAAATCTCATGTTTGGTCACAATTTTAAATTGCTGTTTCTCTTGCAACTTCAGCAACAAAAATGCAGGCCACATGGAGAGGTTTCTACCGTCGGAAGAAATTTTTACACATGAAACACTCAGGTATGTGAGAATTGAAACTACAGTAGCGTCACCTGCATGATTTGAAATGGCCATTGTGGTTTTTAGAGAAGAGGTCAGAGATGACTTGAGTTTGTTATGCAAGAATTTAAATCACCAAAGCCTTGCTGCAGCAAGTAAAATGCAGGGTGTTAGGTGTGGTGCCCAGTCCTTCCACCTTTAGTCTTTGAGACCCTTGAGTAAGAGAAGATTTAACTTATGTTCACACAGCAGCCACTTGCTCCATACAGCGGTTCCCATCTGCAGATGCTTTTATTGACATTGGTTATTTATTCATAGTATCAGATGGTTAAGAAATTATGTTCTTTCTGATATGCCACTGTGAAGGCTTTTTTTATTATTATTTATTTGGAGAGGGCTTTCTTGAGCACTCTTCAGTCTCAGCTCATGTACAGAGTCAGTTTTGTATTACAGAGCTTAATTACTGCAAAATATTCATTTTTATTATTTTTAGCAATAACTATCCAGTCATGGTGGCGGGGAACCTTGGGACGCCGAAAAGCTGCCAAAAAGAAGTGGGCAGTAGAGACTATAAGAAGGTGCGTTTAAAAAAAAGGGGGGAGGGGAATCCATCCAGTGAGTACTTATTTCCTAACAAAAGGATGATTAAGAATGCAGTGTCTGTGATCTTTTAATACTTATGATTTTTATTTTTTAAAAAATAAATCTCAGGAAATGTGAGTCTGTTATCTGAAGGTAGGTTATTTTGTGATTTGAATATGCTTGTCCGAAAACAGGGAAAGCTGTTTGCCTAGCCTGATTGCAGCTACAACGGAGAAAATTTAGAAACTAGCTTTCCATATTTCATTATTGTTGAAACTTCCCTTTCAGCAGTCAGAACCTCTGAGTTATCCACTTGGTACTTGCCCGTTCTCAGACTCCCTAATGGAACTCTGGTTCCTAACTCTTACAAATTTCAGTTCCTTTTTCTTCTCAGTGGTGATGCTTGTTTTGCAGACTTGTCCCAGTGCCTTCAATGCCCCCAACTGTCCACTCACTCATCTTTTATGTTAACTCACCTTTTCCCCTCACTGTCTGAAGCTCACTGAGGGCCCAGAGATGATTGGATTGGAAGAGACCTCTAGCTGTGATGTTGATTAATCTCCTTTTTTTTCTTTTTTTCCCCTCCCCGTCAGGTTCATTAAAGGTTTTATTTACCGGAACTACCCTCGCTGTCCAGAGAATGAGTATTTCCTTGATTATATCCGCTTTTCCTTCCTGATGAACCTTAAGCGTAATTTACCAAAGAATGTTTTGGACAAATCATGGCCAACTCCTCCTCCATCACTCTGTGAGGTAGGCAGAACTGCACAAGAATGGCTTTTTTAGGATGGGGAAGAAAGAAACTGCAAAAATAAGATTGCAGAAAGTTCCGGTTATCTTATGCAGAGTTCCTTGTTTGCTTGGATCATAGGTACAGCAGAAGTGAGGAAGGGAATAACTGGGTAAAGAGGAATATTCCCCAGTATTTATTCTGCATTCTAAATCAGTTGAGAAATGTTGCAGGGCAAGCTCTCTTAGAAAAGGGTAGGAAACAAACTTCCTACTATTTAATTCTAAAACTCAATCTATTAATTAAACCTTGTTTTTCTGCAATTATTTCTCTTTCTTCATTGTTTAGATTTTTTTTTTATTTTTTTTTTTTTTTTAACTTGGAGCTATTTTCACTTACTGTATGAAATCTCCTTCAGGCATCCCAGCTCCTGAGACAGTTATGCATGCAGAACATGGTCTGGAGCTACTGCAAGAGAATCAGCCCAGAGTGGAAGCAGCAGGTATGTGATAGATTTGCATTACTTGCCTGATTACGCTGATATTTGAGAACAAAAGGAGGTTCTCAGCAGTTGAATGGGAGGGAGAAGGGTACTACTATACAGGGAGAGGAATTCCTGAAGCACAGGATTCTTTGCTGGTTGGCTAAGAGTTTCACAGGAACATTTTCAATTTTTATATTATAGACAAAAGGCCAGAGAAGGAAAGCTGGAGATGTATAGAATGTGTGGAAAATAAAACATCATATATAACAATTGTATATTCTATATAATATCTATATCATTTTTATACTGAAATGCCATGTTATCCTTCCTGTGAAGGATAACAACATAAGAAGCAGGGTCTTTCTGCTTGGATTGTATAAAGCAGAGAGTGAGAATCCAGTGGGTGCAAAAGTATTGTTTTCCGAACAGGCAAGTTACATGAATAATATTCTGGTCCAGTAAAACGAATAAAAATTACATTGAAATTTGATTCATCTTTGTCTTGGGAGTGAGTTTTTTCATAGCTGAAAGCTCAGTAAAGAGAGATAATGGGAAATGTATACATTGAACAGTTCAGGCATAACTGTTCAGTTGATATCAATATTTGCCTTTAAACTGTTTTTTTTGTAGTAGCACATAGCTAAATTACATTGCTTCTGAAGGCCAAAATATTAAGCACCTGTAATGAAATACTGTAGATGAGTTAGTGGGCTAGCCTGGGATTAAGGACACAGGATTAACATCAGCCATTACTGAAACTGAGTTGGAGGAGGAAATTTAGCAGAATACTCCCTACCCCTCCAAAGCAAACCAGCCTTGTTGGTAGGAAAATTGAAATTCATTGTTTCATGTACTTTATACTCTGTAATATGGTCCGTTTGCCCTTCATAAAGCAAAGGGTATGTCTGAGTTCCAGTTTTCACTGGCTTTGTTCTTCTGAAGTGGCACAGGTTGTATTTACAGAGTGGGCGAGTATTCCTGCTCACAGGGACAGGCTTCCAGGATACAAGTTTCAGGGTGACTAATCATCTAAACAGGAACTCCCAGTACAATATGGAGACTGACTCATGCTATTTGTCAGAGGCTAAGGCAGAGAATGCTGAGTAGATAGGAGAGCTCCCATGACTATGTTACAGAGTGCTGGTAAGGCCATAACTTTTTTTTTTTGATGGTATTTATTTTGGTAAAAATGTTGATCTTGAAAGGTTTCAGGGAAAAAAAATCTGAAATGTGAAAAGAAGTCTTACAGTGGCAGAGAAGGTCAGACTGGTTAGCTTGACAAGGAAGAGGTTAAGAGTCCCTGCATTGGGAGAGTTTTGAAAAATCTTTATTCTAAGAAAAGCTCTAACAAAATTCAGTGAATGGATGCCATAGGCCTATAAAAAGTCAAACCGGAAATATGATCCCTACTGTTGGAAAGGGTGGGGTGAGGGGGGAAGCAGAAAATCAGGAAGTTGATGGTATTCCTTTCTGCCAGACCACTCCATAAAGATAAGGTAGCTGTTGAAAGGATAGGGGATGTATGGCGTATTTTGTAACTAGCATGAGTCATAGGGTCAGAGCTAGACGATGATTGTTAGAAGCATCTTTAAGACAAACATTTCCTTTTATTTAGATTTTTTTAAGTATTAAAAAAAAAAATCTCTTGTCCTTGCAGTTAGAACAAAAAGTGATTGCCAGTGAGATTTTTAAAGGTAAAAAAGACAATTATCCTCAGAGCGTTCCTAGGCTCTTCATCAACACTCGACTTGGTGAGTAGGTGTTGCAAATTTGAACAGGAAGAGAGACTTATGTACTCTCTTCTTCCTAGATGTTTCTTTCTCTGACATCTCCTCTTTAATTTTCACTTAGGTAATGAGGAGATAAATGCTAAAGTCCTTCAGGCTTTGGAAAATGAAGCAATTAAGGTGAGCTATGGATCCTAATACTTTTGTCAAGTTTCTAGAATTATTCAGCAGAATTGAAGTCGTTATTGGAGGATTAAACTTCTGAAGAAAAGATGATAGTGTATGGGAAGGGTTGTGGCTCAGAAATACAGTTTGGAGGTTGAGATGATTTATAATAGTAAGAATTGAAGGAGTTGTCACGGGCATGGCTGGTGTTCATGATGCTTTGCAATGCTGAAGGGGGTGGGAAAGAAGGTGGTGAAGAAGCCTACACAGACTGAAGTTTAATCTAGATTTTTTCAAGCTCATGCTCAGGCAGATATAGTACAGATTTAGCAGGAGTGGCCAAGTTGTTATTTTTCAGAACTCCTCTAGGTTAGCAAAAAAAGTCTGTGGCAGAAGTGAGAGTAGGACTCAAAAGAATCATCTCCGTTCCCTGTTTACAAATCACGGGTCAGTACTTTTCGTGAGCTATCTAGACTAGAGGGAAAGTAGCTGCCATCTAAACAAACTCCATTTTTAGCACTGAATACTTATTTCAGTATGCAGTCCCTGTAATCAAGTATGACCGGAAAGGATACAAAGCAAGAGCACGGCAGCTGCTTCTTACCCAGAACGCAGTCATCATAGTTGAAGAATCCAAAATCAAACAACGGATCGACTATGCCAATCTGACAGGTGAGAGTGACAAATGGGTTTTTAACTGACTTGTTTATAGCCAAGATAAAGACTGCATTCAGCTAAGAATAACAAAAGTAATTTGTGTTTGTCCTGGACAAGACTTGAGCTGATACCAAAAAGCATTCTAAGTCTTGAAATTCCTAAAACTCCAGAAAATGAGCATCACGAAAATCACAACCTCTGAGAAGACATCTCCCGTGTACCAAAGTCACTTCTCAGTTGCACATCTCCACTGCAGGTCCACTGCACTGCGCCGTTATTACATAGCAGCTGCCTAGGACATGGCTATGGCATTTAGCCCCCTAAATATTTGACACTGACTTCATACTTGGAGGGGGGAACTTCACTGGACAGAGAAAACGTTCAGTCTTTGATTGATGCATTGTAGTCACTACTTGGCTTTTCCCATCTGAAACCTCTCACTTCATGGCCTCAGCTCCTGCTCCCAGCATTGCTATGATTCCTCCTTATAGCCATTTTGGTGTTAATAATTGCATTAGGGCAATGTTGAAATGATCAGCTCCATTTGTAGCTGTCACTATTTGAAATGGTTTCAAAGAGCAACACCAGTTTGGGGTTCTGGGACTTCCGTAAGACACTATTATTGCTGCAACATCTATCCATCTTCATTAGAGTTAGGCTATCTTAATTGAATAGCTAACCCAGGTTGTAGCTATTGTCAAGATATTAAGCAAAATCCCCAAAAATAAACTCCAACAGACCCTACTGAAACAAGCACAATGTTCTGTAACTAATCCATCTACCCTAGGAAGGGGTTTCATTTATTTTTTTTATTTTAAGCAAACATGATCAACACATTACAGAGGGTAATCCTGGCTTAAGTAAGGCAGGCAGTGCCAGCTGGCTCAGTAGCAATGTTTGAATCCAGAGCCGTGGATGCATGGCCTAGCTCCCAGCATAGCAGAATGAAAACCTGCAGCAAGCAGCTCTGCAAAGACCAATATGCCAGATGACTCAATCCCTGCTGTCACAGGGATTCACAGCAAGGATGAACCTTTTGGAGTTGTGCTCCTACAGCAGCCCAAGCCTTTTTTACCCCATGGTGACAGTGGGCAGAAGACAACAGTAATCATGTTGCTGCAGTTGCCCCTTTCCCACTTAGTACCCCAGCAATTAAACTGCTGATCCAGGTACAAGACTAGAATTAAGCATCTGTCCAATGCAGTCAGGGGAAGTAAGGTTTGGGTATCTTACTTGGTACAGAGAAGCCAGCTCTTTTTCAAGTCCATGTTGATGAGGGCCTCAAAAGCATGTATATGAGCACTGTTCCTCTTTCTGCTGGACAGAGGTAGAGAAGAAAAACATAAACATGTTCAGAGGTGGAGCTGATTTTCTGTCACCTTGCAGCCACTTCATCCTCTCTGTTGACATCGTAGCGCAGTGCTTCGGTGCAGTTTCTCAGCTGTTGGGTTTCCGGGCGTGGGTATAACAGTTGCTGCGTTCCTGGGAGAGGTTCTGAAATGCTTGTAAGAATCTTAGTATTATTGTGGTGGCTGTCAAATGGCTATTCTCTATTACAGGCATCTCTGTCAGCAGCCTGAGTGATAACTTGTTTGTGCTACATGTGCACTGCGAGGATAACAAACAGAAGGTAGCAGGACTTGTCTTGTCATTTCCCCATCCACCTCTAGAAGTACTTTAACAGGAGAAAAAGTAAAAGATTGAGGATGGGAAGGGGTGGGGATGAGGGGAGAGGAAGCACACATGGTGAGCAGCCCCTCTGCACAACTTTGCTCTGACTAGAATTTTAGGTTTTTGCTCGTTATTTTTCTTGTATTTATGCTCAATTAATGGGTGTTTGTTATTCATGGCTGGTTCAGCTGTCCTTTGTCCAGATTACTGATACCATGTAAATAACAGGTTAATGGCTGCAGATGCAGAGTGTGATCTGAGACAGGCCCTAGAGAACTCCAGCAAACCTTGTCCACAGGGAAAGGGTTTTTTTCTCATTCACTCTATCCTGCAGAAATAGTTCTCTGTCAATTTATAATATAATCACTAAAAATGATCTTGTCATTATCTCTGAAAAGCCATGACTGCAAACCATTACTGTGGGTTTCCCCTCACAGGGAGATGTCGTGCTTCAGAGCGACCACGTGATTGAGACGCTAACAAAGACAGCAATGCGTGCGGACAAAGTCAATAATGTCAACATCAACCAGGGAAGGTGAGGGAAGCCGTCTTGGTTTCTTGTTTGTTCTGGAAAGGAGCTCCGCTTTAGCATTACAGGGCCATAGCAAGGTCATCAAAACATATCTAGCAAATCTTAACTAGGGCTCTGTTTCCTCAAACAAGCAGATTCACTGCAGCCAAGCAAGCATCAGTACAAAGCATCCAAGAAAAGGTAAGAGTTTGAAGTTCACACATGCTCAGCAAGTCTGTTCTGTTTTTCTTCACAGTATAAAGTTTACAGTTGGGCAAGGCAAAGAAGGCATAATTGACTTTATATCAGGATCAGAACTGCTTATAGCCAAAGCCAAGAATGGCCATCTAACTGTGGTGAGTACAGACGCATCTTGCCAAGAAATGATACTCACAGTGCATCCAAAAGGGGTTTTGTCATTTAACCCAACACACTGACATGCTGTAAGCTTTGTTTGCAAATGCAGAGATTACTACTTTGTTCCAGACAACCAGCCTGTTCCTCAACTGGAGCTGAATGTTGCGCTTTTCCCTGCAAGACTGCCAGATTTACTCAAGCAATGAAGTAGTTGATTTGTCATTGTTTTCTGCAGGATTTCATGCTGTTGCAAATCAAATTAAAAAAAAAAAAAGGATTTTAAAAACAGAGGAAGCCAGCACAAAAAACCCACTTTCCTTTTTAAATTGATTGTAGATACTATGTCCTACCCTACTCTGGCACCATTACATGTTTTTTCTGCAAGTAAACATCTCACCCATCATGGAAGAGCAGGCCAGATGAAGTTTTATGACCACTTGATCCATAAAGAAACAGACTCTCAGGAACCAAAAGATAGGCAATCCCTACAGCTTGATTCAAAGACAAATTTCAGGGAAGAACTTCACATTTGTCCATCAAATTGAAGGCTCATAGAGTCTTCCTGCTAGTCAGACAGATACACATATGCAGCTGATTCTAGCATTATCAGATTAAAGGTTGTTCAGAAATACATCCAGAACATACTTAGACCCACACTCATTCCCCCTCCAGTGTCAGAGCTAAAAGAGCTCCTCTGTCCTACTGCAGACTGACTAGGGTCCGAGTTGCAGTCATCACCATTCCTACTTCGCTCTTCACCGAAAGAATCAGTCCTGTAGAAGCCACTAATGCCACACTGCCAACAGCAGCTGGTTCTTACTCTGTAAGAATGCCTATAGGATTGTATAAAAGGAAAACTGGTCAGATTTTATAGGAATGCTGAAATGAGGAGCCTATTCTTCTCTCCACGTACCATCAATAATGGCAAACCAGTTCACTGCTTAACTTATGAAGAAACATGTTCCAAAGTTTTATAATGTATTTCAGACTGTACACAGGAACTTGTTTCCAGTTGGGCTGCCTTCCTAGCCATAGCCGCATTTTCCTGTACCACTAATCTAGGTAGAAGCTTTGAGTATAATCACAGAACAGTGGCATGAGTGAGTTTACCATGGTCTCCTCCAACTGCATTACCAATCGCTGCTTTTGTTTCCTGCCAAGAACAGTCACCTTTAATACTTCAGACTAGAGCAAGCTTTATATACTGTAGCATAACGAGCAACTGATTTCTATTCCAAGCTGGTGTGGTTATGTAACAATTTAAGAGCTAGAATTGTTGCACAGTCTTCTTCAATATAGTTTCTAGCTTATCTTTCTTCTTCTGCAGGTTGCTCCTCGTTTGAATTCTCGATGATAAATCATGCCACCTGTCCATGACCTCTTCCATCCATCAGTCTGACTGCTCCCTATACAGGCTGGACAATGTTCCCCGCAAAACCCCCCTTCCCGCCTTGCTTACGCTCATTTTGTTTATCATTACCAAAGACCTGCACTTTCAGAAAAAAACGAAATACATCCTGCTTTCTTGTCTTAATATGAAAGTTCCAAAAGAAAGGCCTTCTCTTCCTTACCTTAGCGGCAAACGCACAGGTCCAAGGCAATGTCTGTGAAACCGTGGCTCATGAAACTCGTGCATTCAGCTGGGCTTTGAGGGAGGTAGTTCTGACTCCAGTAGAGTTTTAATCTCTGATGGAAATGACCACAATTTGTGCTTCTATCATCAGTCAAAAAATGCACAATCGCAGAAAACAAATACTGCTGCCGATCTGTCAGCCAAATCAATGAAAAGCCAGACTTTATATTTAGAAAGAATGTTTTATGAAGAACTTTGCTCTGAGACTTTTTGATGCTTTGTGTTACACTATTAAAGCCATATTGTGTAAATTAGTAAAACCCTGTAAATACTTTATAGCTGAGTATGAGAGAGATGCACTACAAGAAATGGAGTTGATGTGGAAATTGTTTTAGATTTGATATTTGTTTTATGATTAGAAGGTGTTAAACTGAGAAAACCCATTATGTAACTAACTTCTTCACTAATCTTGATCCAAGGATGCTTATATTTAAGGCACCTCGCCCATTTTTTGCTCTATGGTATTTTTATACTTCTCCATATCCATACATCCAAAAAAAATAAAAATAAAAAGGAACAAACACACACAAACTGCAGCAGTCACCACTTGTCTATGTCATTCTAGGCTGGAACTAAAATCTGTAGTCCTTGGCCACAGCATGTGCACATCAGCTTTCTCTCCCAACTTGTCTGGGAGTCACATTGTCCCTTCCCCTACACAGCTCATCAGACTCAGAGCAGCACCTTCAAAATTGCTTTTCCTCCTCTTATGTTTTCAGGGATAACTGGAAGTTTTGAGCTCTCACAGTAAAGCTCCACAGTGTTTATACAACTTCTCCATACTGCCTTAAAGGGGACAAGATAGCTAGCTAGTTCAGCACTGCTGGCATTACCAACCAAATGGCTGATGGCTCCTCTACATGGAAGCATCTAACTAAGAAAGCTGTGTCACTTCACTAATTGTAACTAGAAGCCAGAAGGCTTCTAGTGCTGTGAATGCTAACTGGTCTCAGGCTGCAGCACAGAAGTATTAAGCACTTTCATGTAAGAACAAACACAAATGGCTACAGGGCAGAGAGCTAAGTGTCAAATACCTGCTGACTGCAAATCACAGCTCCAGCTTCCGTTTCTGAGTTCTAGACCTCAAGCAGTGCATCTTGCACTCTACTTGCCTTAAATATCCTTCAAGTTCCACCTCTATCCTGATGCAGAAGCAACAAGTTACACCAAGCCCCAAACAAACACGTTGCCAGTGACATACAATGGGCACAGGCTCTTACTTTTTGGTTTCTGACATCCATTATGCAGTATTAAACACTGCACCAGGCCTGGAATGCTGTATACACTGTAGTATATATGTACACACACACACCATACTGCTTACTGTGTATGCTATAGTGTATATACTGTACAACACTGTATACGCTACTATAACCTCTTCAAGACTACGCTGAATAAATTTTTACAATAAAACCACATCTTGTCTTTATTGTAGAAACTATCACTTTTTTTTTAGTGGGGGGAGGGGTGATTTTTTTCTTCATTTTTTTCCCCTCTCACCACTCCTTTGACAACGATCCTCTTACGGCCGAAACCTGCATTGCACAATGCACTCCGACTGCACAGAAACCAGCTGCACAGTTTGCCTACTGCTGCTGGGCACTGTCAGACATGGTCAATCAATCAATCAGCCCATTTCTCCCATTAGTTCCTGAGCCCAATCAGCATGAATATTCCCACATGCTCACAGGACATGAAGTTGCCTCTAACTCTGCCCTTTATAAGCTATTCAGAGAAGGGCAACGATTAAAAAAAATAAATAAAGAAATAAAGAAAAAGAAACACACCCACACACAGAAGGGATCCATTCAGCCTCTTCCCCTAGAGGCATACAAACCTGTTAAGTGGCTTCTGGAGAGCAGGACAGACCATCTGGACTGATTTGCTTATCGCATACATTAAGCCAGCGTGTGACAGCACAGTTCAGCACTGCTAAGTTCACTTGAAGAGGCTACACTATTACAAAAGGCAAATTATTCCTAGAAAGAGATTTATAGGAAAAACAGCTAAGTGGAGCAGACATTAAGATGTTTCTCTTCTCTCCACCCAAGTAACTGGACTGGATGAGAATGCACTTGTCCTGTAGGGGCAAGTGGGAGGAAGGCATCAAGCACATCACAGCTTTTTGACCACACAGAGAGGTGAAAGACTGAACAAACTGTGTGGAAGAACTTGCTCCTCCTCTTGATAGGAAATAAGCTGCCTTCCTGGAAGTTGATTTCATGTCTGTTCTATTCATACATAAGACTTGAATCCTACTTTATCTCATGTAGGAAGAACAATGCTGCTATTCTTTCTCTCTCCAAAGCAACAGAGGATTAATTATTTCAAGCAGGAATAATTACAATATAAAAGAAAGTCATAGTAATATTTGGCATTTTTAATTTAGGTTTGTTTTATTTAAGTTTAATGTTAATTCCATGCTGTGTTTCAGTAAGAACAATACAGATTCTGTATCTGTGGCTCCAGTCAGATATCCAGTAGTACAAATTAGCTTCAAGTTACACATACTGAACAAAAGAGGTTGAGCGAGCGAAGGGAGATGGGGAAGGGGGAGGGAAAAAGAAAAATATTGAACACGCATGCAGGCTTATCAATGCCACCTTCAATGCTAACCTGCTTTGAGGAAAAGTAAAGAGTAGGCAAGAATGAGCAGCCACGGATTGTTGAACTGTTACCAGCACCATGTTTTTCAGCAACATTTCAGCAGTTTGGAAACTTTACAGTAAAACCACTACAATGTGTCCCAATGCAACCTGTAACTTCAAACTAAACACCCAATTAAGTTTAAACACTGGTATAAAATTCAGTTTAAACAGTTATAAAAAAAGAAAAATGCCACCACATACACACTACTGTGCGGTAACTGATCTCCCCTACAAGTCTACCGGGCTTCAGATGTAACATTCACTTTTAATGGTAATATCGCCACATCTGGCAAGACAATACAGTAATGCTGAAAGAGCCTTTACAAAGTCCTGTTAGTGTCTTAACCTAAAAGCTGGCACCAGTAAAATCCACAGAAATTCACTCTTGCCTTTAAGAACTTTTAAACTGTGTAAAAAAAAATAAAAATAAAGAAACCCAACAGGGCAGGAACCTAAATTCTGAGACCCAATGTAAAAGTCAGATTTGGTGGTTCTCAGAGTGACACTGAGGGTTTTTGTGGGGAAGGGGAAGGGTGGTCAGAGATGGGTTCTCTTGTTGGCCTTTGTGTCTCACTGGTTTTCATCTTCCACATCCTGCAGCGCTTCTTTATTCTGTTCTTCACCTATGAGAGTTTTTAAAAGGAAGGAAGAAATTAATTTTAAAACGAGATCAGCAGAATAGCCTAACAAGCACCTGAAGATTAACAGTTTCATGCAATTGTACACACATACACACTTGCATGAACAGCACACACGCACACACTCATGACATAACCAGTTCTGAATTGAAGCCTTTCCACAGAAATTTAGCCTTGTAATCAACCTGTTGTGTTTCATACAAAACAATTATAGCACAGGCTACTAGAACATGTACTCTGTCATAAGGACAAACGAACCAACACTGCTGAAAAGTGAAACTGTGCATGTGATCAAATCAAAGATGAACAGCCAAGACAAAGTTATCAGAACGGCTGTGTATCGACATCCTTAAATTAGAACATACCTTTCCAATAACCTAATTTCTACTACACAGAGACAGCTAAGAACATCTGTGTACTAACTATAGCACTAAGACCAATACAAATTTTCAGAATTAAACATTTTTTCCTGCCCAAGTCCTCTTAGTCTCAAGAACAGTAAAATGCTACAATCAATTTTAGAAAATGACTCTGATGGTGTGTATTATTTAAGTTACCAAAACAGGTATGAATAAGCTTCCATACTTCACAAATTCAACATGACAAGAAATCCTAGACTTGAGGCTACTAAAGGAGAGTATTTTGTGGGAGTTTATTTCTCAGAAGATGGCCAGCCAATCAGTTTTGAGTTATTCCACCAGGCTGCAACATGCAGTGAAAAAGTTTATTCATTAAGACTCTTGTAAAAAATACTCAGTTTTACTTCAGTTACTCCTAGACAGACACATGCAATACCTTCTGTACTTGTCTCTGCCAGCTTTCTACCAAAACAGGAAATTTGAACATACCTCAGCTAGTGCCATGACACATGCAAGATTGAGTTAATCGATAAGAGAAGCTGAAGAATATTTTCTTCACAATTATCCTTAACCATGTGAGACAATATTGCCTTAAGGGCAATAAACAAAAGAAACTATCCATTCAAACAAATTAGTTTGCAATAAAATCCAATCAAATGAGACCAATGGCTTTCAGCATATAATCAGAATGCCTGCTCAGAGCATGTCCAGATTCAGCATTATCACCAGATACAATGCAAGGCAGATTTTGGAAGAGGTGGCCTAGGAACACAAAACATCTGACATTCAACAACAGCAAAATTAAGGTTTAAAATTACATAAATTATTTAAGAGAAGAAAGCAGAGGCCCTAACCCAGGAAGATGATTAAAATAAGATCTGAGCATGCTCTAGCCAACGCACTTAAGCAAATACTCCTATAACAGGCCATAGTGAAAGTACTTTTCATGCCCAAATATTCTTAATATCCATCCAGGTATGCAGCTCAATTATTAAATGTTTAAGTTACTTTCAATCTCATTTATCCTTATTTCGACCTGGGTAGAAGTGACAGGTCACAAACTGGTAGGTAGAATATTGCTTAGCCCTGGAATGGAGTCAAAGACACAAGCAGTTTATCAGCAGCAAGATAGTGATAGAGGCAAGCATGATTAGTGATCAGAAGAAAACTGATGCTGAAAAGTTCATTGAGCCATGACAAGGACTTACAAAGTAGAGTATTTAGGAAATGAACAGTTGGACTTTCCTTTAGGAATCTATACAGCAGGAAAGAAGGGGAAAACAGGAATCATATGCAGACGACATTACAAGCGTGAAAATTAACTCAACAGCTCCTCTATGATATGGTTAAAAGATACAATAAATGAGATGGAGAAATGTGGCAGCTCAGTAACACCTGATTTAGGAAAGTCACTCCCTAAAACCTACACAAGTGAAATTTGACAGACAAAAGCTTTATGCTAAAGAATGAGCTGGTTTTGAATCTCTTCTTAAGACTCTAGTAATTATGACCATGTTTCTGAATATCACAACTAACATTAACTTTCAGAGATCTTCGGAGACTCTACCTCATTTTAGAAATATTGTGGAGTTCTGAAAGTACAAGTTTTAGCTATACTAAGTCAACATATTAGCCAGTTATGAATAAAAGGAAGGAAACAGAACTTTATGCTTGTGTGTAAACATTAACACCACATTCTTTGTGGACAAACCCTGCAACATAAATTTAAATAGTTCTGTAGTTTGTTTTTTTTAAGCTTTAACAGTTATTTTCATGGCAAGCGTCCTAAACAGCAAGTAGACTAATCTGAACTATTTCAGGCAGAATAAAAGTGTTCACTTACTATGCTACAAAACCAGTAATGAAAAAACAAATTTGAATGTAATAACAGAAGCTCTATATTTATCTCTTTAAGATCTGAACTTGAACTTCTACAGGATATACAAGACATGTTAGCTTACATTCAAATAAAGACAGCTTTTGGAAGATGTTCTAATGCACTGGTATCTGACAATAACAAGCCAGCCTTGTTACTTCACTGACATGGATAACCTTATGTTCTCACAGTGTAGATTTGGGTCCATTAAAAAAAAAAAAAAAAAAAAAAGTAGTCATGCATTTCAACTGTAGGAATTAGACAAAGATTTTTTTTCCAGTGCCCAACTGCAGCAAGGAATGCATCTAACAATACCTGTAGTATTTAGAACAGTGTCTGCACTGATCCAAATGCATAGGCTATATGAGCAAAAAGATAACTATATGAGCTTGTGTGCCTTTTGTAAAATTACATCTACAAAAGCAGCAGTCTCTTGCAAGAAACTTTGCATCTGGATGCAGGGTAGAGTAGAAGCCAAGGCCCAGAACACAGTTTCTTCCAATTCACGGGAGTGACAAAATCCACAGAAACAGGGATAAAACGTGAACTGCAACACTCAATACTGATTATCTACTCCAAGAGCTAGAAGGCAGGCAAGTAAAAATATTACAAATTCATTGATCCTCACTAACCACATAATAACAGAGTCAGTATGAAAAAAGAAAGATTCTACAATTGCTTTCAAATGGGAGACTACATCAATAAAGTACTGCAGAGCAATGTTACATAAATGTTCAAGTAATAGCTTGTATTACAAAAACATCTAGAGACACTCATTTCTTTAGAAATGATTTAAATGAAATCAAGCTGAATGTTGTTTCAAGCCTTTGTGAATATGTATGAACCTAAGTGTACTCTAAACAGGATTGAAGCGTTTTCTACAAGTTATAAAACAAAGCCAGCCAGTCTCTCCAGAGTTTTACTTCTGCAGAAGTACGAGCTGAACCTTTCCAGAGAAAGAGTAATTCACTTATATTAGTAGCCAGTAAAACATATCAAGGCATAAATGCAGAAAACTAAATGGCAAAGAAAATTTATACTCAACAATGTCCCTGAAAGGGTAAGAAGAAAAGTAAAGTTCATCTAGAATGCCAAAAAATACGCCTTTTAAGTAACTATCATATGTCAGTAAACAGAAGCAATCAATGTCCCATCCACAGATACAGTGCCAGAGGACACATTCAGCATTTGCTCAGGCAATACTCTGCTTCAAGAGTCACTCATTGGAAGTATAAAAATAAAACACCACACAATCACAAAAGATACTTCTAATGCCCTAAATAGCAATTTAGATTCCCACAAACAGTAACATTAACAAAGTATTTCACAAGATTCTTTCCCTTTTCCTCTTCTCTTCACATTCAATGCTTCCTAGGAGCACTAAAAGTTACGTAAAGTGCTATAAAGTGAAGTAATTAACATGACAGCAGAAAATCATCTGCCATTGAAATGCCAACGGAAACATTAAGCGTGACCTCAAAAAAGGAAGCTGCAAGCACTTCCTCCTGCACTGGAAGTTCACATCGGGTTGGAATGACAACCATAATGCAGGTATCACAAACCTCACAGAAGACAATGAATTAAATGAAGAGTCACTCCTTTTAAATAGTCACCAATGAAATCATACATTCTTCCTTAAAAAAAGGGGAGAGGGGATTTTCAGTAATTCCACATCTTCTCCCTTTAAGTTAAGGGTTGAAGAGGCCTCTCAAAAGAAACTGGTGTCACTGCTACCAACTTACCCAGTGTTAAGAAAGGACAGAAATTCTGGAAGATCAATTGTTAAAGAAAAACAGACAGTAGTAAAACACCAGGCCAGTCTACATTTTCTTTCCTCCCCCCCCCCTTTTTTTTTGGGGGGGGGGGGGGGAGAGGGGGCAGGGTACAGTAGTTTACTTACCATCACCCTGCATGTCTGAAGTCCATAGTGTCAGATTATCACGTAACAACTGCATGATAAGTGTAGAGTCCTTATAGCTTTCTTCACTCAGTGTATCCAGTTCTGCAATAGCATCATCAAAAGCTGCTTTTGCCAACCTACAAGCATAGAGTAAGTGAGATCCAGAAGTACACTGTTAAACAGAGGCATACAAATTAAACCCATACTACAGAACACCCATCTTCTAGTTTGGCTTTTTTTTTTTTTTTTTTTTTAAGCGTGCTAGATGATCATCTAAATCTCTCCAATTTTCAAAATTGGCCACTTTAAGTGCTTATGAAAAACAGTACAAGTGCACTTGAGAATTTTGTCTATCAAACAGTCAATCACTTGCACCGCAAGATGTAGAAGTTAAAACTGTTAAGAGCCTGAAAAAGTATGCATGTCACCAGCAAACAGGAATAAAGCACTGTTTGCTTCTACCCTTATTTTTATGCTCATGTAAGCAAGGTTTATCCCTACAGAGAGATGAGCTATTGTGATCTATACATGCTCACAGGTCACAGAACTGCATGGCAACATGACCCCTGCTACCTTGTATCTTAGCCAACAGCAACCTCACCCTCTTTGCAGAGTAAGTACAGTTAGCACGGCAGGCTGTTAAGCTGCCATTAGTTGACCAATCCAAGACTACTGCTATTCTGCTTCTCACATATGATCTACTTCTGGATAAACAAATGTGTTCAGACTCAAAAGAATGCAAGCTCAAAAGCTTTCCGACCAGTTAATCTCAGAGTAAAGACATTAACTAGTAGCAGGAAAAAAAAAAAAAAAAAACAGCCCAGTGTTTTTGTTAGGGAAAAGCAACTACCCAAGTAACAATCATTTTTAGATTGTATGGTTTTTACATAAAATTCCTCCATCTTCCCAGTCACTACCTACCTGCAGGCACGATCAGGAGAATTAAGAATTTCATAGTAGAATACAGAGAAGTTGAGAGCAAGTCCTAAGCGGATAGGATGTGTTGGTGGGAGTTCTGTCATTGCAATATCACTAGCAGCTTTGTAAGCCACCAAGCTATTCTCTGCAGCCTCCTTCCTGTCATTTCCTGTAGCAAATTCAGCCAAATACCTATGGTAATCTCCCTTCCTGAAAAAAGGAACAGAACAAGCAGTAAGAAGTCAGTAGCCCTTATTTCCACACCACCACTTAAATTGCTTAGTCCTGAAATTAATGTATATACATTCACTTACTTAAAGGACATTATAGCTGAATAACTATCAAGAAAATAGTGCCCTGGTATTTAAGTGAATTTTAAAAGTTACCAGGTAGGAAAAAAGTTTGGTTTCAGTTATTTTACTGTATTAGTATAGGATGGCAGGGTATTAGTCTCCCCATTACCCTTACTCCAAACTGGTTTCTCAAGCCCCTCTATTTGAGCCCACACTGTCAAACAGGATGCTAAATCCACCAACTGCATTCAAAAAAGACACTAGAGAGAAATTAATGAATTACTCTTTCAAAAATAAATTAGGATTGAGTGGGCAGAAAAGAGAGATATACATATTGCTACCTTATCTAGTCCAGATGCAAACAAGATGTCCTCATCTCATAAAAAGACACTTACATTTTATAATAGAAAACCTTGGACTCGCCAGTGTTTGCTGCTGGAATGAGGTGTTTGTCCAGTACATCCAGAATGTCACAACAAATTAATTTCAGTTCAGTCTCAACCTTAAAAAAAAAAGGGGGGGTATTAGCACATAAGATTAAAATCTTATTTCATAAATATTCAATGTCCAACAGGAGAAATTCTAACAATCCAAGGAGGGGAAAGACAAAGAAAACAACACAAGTTCAGCTGCTCCCCAGATACATTAAGCAAAATGATACTGCATAATTAGCTGCTACACACAAAAAAGGCAAGGACTCATGTATGATGAAATGCAAATCTGAATAAAGGAAAAATATAAATTCCCTAGAAGACATCTTACTAGAAGGTTACGTTAGGTCTGTCTCAGGATGCAGCTGTTCCTGTATGACTTGCAGTTACTGCAGGACTTTCACAACTCTTAATTCTTCAGATTTTTGATCCCAGAAAATGGCCCTAGAAGTGGTAATGGTGGAGGGGACACTTTGAAGGTTAATTAATGTAGAGTCAGCTAGAGTTCACTCCATCCCAGTATTAAATGGTATCTTCAGAACAAAGTTTCCACTGATTACTCGGGGAGCAAAGCTATAATAGAGAAGCTCCCAAGAGAAAAAAAAAATATGGGAAATTAGAATAAAGACATACCACACAACCCAAATAGTCAGATACAACAGGAAAACTCACTCAAGAAACTACAAAATTCAGAAACATGGAAAAAAAAAACAGTAGCAGCTCACAAGAGAGAAAAGGTAGAAGTTGTTAACACTAACAGTAAGGTCAGTGGCCAAAGAAAACCAAAATATAAGCTTCCTTTAAAAACAGCTATTGGATTTTAATAGCCAAAGTTGAAAACTTCATCGTATTACCTTCATTTTTTCCCTAATGTAAAGGAGTAAAAGGAAAAGTCTATGAGGTCAGATGCTAAGTAAACTAAAGTTTCAGGCCTGAAAGTAAAGAAATCATGCATATCCAAAAAGTTTAAAACTGTCTTCCAAACAAACATCAACAAAACCAGACTTGTTGCAGTTAATGGAAGAACATTCTCTACGGAGCATCCCAAGTCACCCACAGTAAGAGGGATTGGTTAAGTGCAGACAGCAATCTGTTGCTGCTCTCTCGTGATTTGACAGTGATTTTCACAACTACAGCTGCAGACTATTCTGGTTCAAGCTACTTTTATGTACTACAAAATAGTTTTTTCAAGAAAAGGCAATGTCAGTTACAAGAAATCGTACAGGTAACTGCATGTCTCTGATCACAAGATCAGCCCTGATCAGTCCATTATTCCCTCCCTTCCCTCCCCTCCTTTCCCCTCCCCCCCTTAGAGCATTTTTCCTGCCATGTAATATCTTTATCACTATATAGCTCCCAAGCTAGCATGGTTTGTAAACACTACATCTAGCAATCTAAACTTACAGATTCAGAATTTATATTAAACTTGCAGGTACATACATACATCTATTTGTACAAAGTATCTTAAGAGATTTGCGGTAGTCCTTTTAGATACTTAATCTACAGCAAAATTCGTACACAAAGCATGTCAGAATGCCCTAATATTCAGAGGAAGGTTTAGATTCTACACTTAAGTTACTTAACAAATGCTTAAGGAAATTGCTGAAATATATTTATTTCAGAAAAGTCTACTTCATAAATTCTTGGGCTACAAAAGCTATGAAACCTTTGCCAGCAGCCAGTTCCTGCAAACTTCTTTCCTCTTGATCCTCTTTTTCAATGACTTCTTTTGCAGAGAGATCTTCAGCAAAACTGCAAAGAATTAAATCAGTTTCTAATCTTCTTTTGTTAACCATACATGTACAAACTTCCATTTGATCTCAGACAGTCCTTTTTTCAGTTTTGCTTAAAGGATCAACCACACAGACAAGTTATCACAGATCATCGGATGCCCAAAGCAATTTATACATCCTGACCTAACTTAATTTGAGAAGATTTAACACAGATTGAATTAAAAAACTAAGAGCTCTCAAACAGAAAGAACCTATTCTAGACAGTGACTCACTAAGCTCCTACAAAGCAGCAAACCAGCACAAGAGCCAGACTAAGCTTGTTCAGAGCATTTGGAATACATAGTTTTAGGCCTTATTGGCACTTCCATTCTGCATACCACACAGCGAACTACAGGCTCTGACTGGCAAGGAGAGACAGGTCGCTCCAAAATCCATGTTGTGTCTTCCACAATCCAGCCTGCCTCTCTTATTTTAGTCGTAGCCCTGGCTTAAGCAGATTCCAGACTATGTTCTTAGCTCTGCAGGTACAGAAGCTTTGTAAAACCACCTGGTGACCTAAATAATGAAACTTATTAAAAGTAACCAAGAGAGAACAAAAATTAACATGTATTTGTCTTTGACTTGTTTGCATGTAACCCTCAAAACAGTTGCACCTCAGGTGCAACTAGAAAAAAAAGTTGTTAAAACCTGTACACTGTCTCCTAATAAGAAAAAAACAGAAACGCACATGTCAATTCATAACCTGACATTTCTATGGAGAGCAGAAGGAGAAGAGAGCCCTGCAGCTGCACCAGAATATACCACTCAGGTTATAAGTCAGAGCACTAGAAAGAAATGTTCTCAGTCTATGCCACAAATATAAGCCAGGAAAAAGATGATCAGTATTTGTCCTGTGCAATTAAAGAATGGATTTGGTCTTACTGCAAGGAAGCGAACTGCATTACGTGCTGGAACATGCACCATCTCATTCTCTCAAGGATAAGCAAAGAAAGCCTCACCGCACGTTCTCATTCAGAGATGCAGTCAGATAAGAGCAGTTAACGTGCATCCAACTGGCCACAGGACTCAGAAAAGTAAAATAGCCTGTCTGCAAAGGAAACAAGCAAGCAGCATTTCCCCCCACAGCTATGTATTTATTTCACTACATTTAAGCATCCTGGAAAATGTTACAGCCTGGTGTCTTCCATCACTGCACGGTATTGCTCTATGTAGGGCCAGGCTGGTTCTGTGTATGGGACATACACTGACATCATCACTCCTCAAGTTCTGCCTCAAGTCATATTGGCTAGTAGTTCAAACATTTCTAAGTATTTTAAATAAAAGGCATGTATGAAATCATAATATGAATACTGATGTGGACCAAAAGCTTAAGTATTTATTTTCAAAAAAGCTACATCTTCCACTTCAACTCAAGCAGCAGTTTATAGCTGTTCAAGCCCACACTGCTTTGGGAGGTACGAGAGGTTTTTTTTCCTAAAGATTCCTCTCCCATTCCTTCCGAACTTCAAATTTGGCCTGTAAGATCTCAGAGATGCATTTTTCTTCAGTGCTTCTCAAAACTAGAAAGACTCTCCAGACAGCACTGAACTTTACTCTGAGAAATGCCATACCAAGAAATATTTGTATGGAAGGTAAGCAAAATAACCAGGACTCTGCTGAGGCTGCACCAAAACTTCCATGTGAAACAGAAGAACCTGGCATGACACGAGCATAGCTCCCCTGCATGTCTTGCTTTAGCATTTACAGTAAGCGAGAAGCATCATCCAAACCTTTGCACAAGTTCTTCACGTCCTTACCTCTCCAAACCTGTCTTGACAGGTCTCTCCTTAGAGTAGATGCTAACTCACAGCAAGGCTCCTCCCGGTAGCTG
The DNA here is from genome assembly GCF_028389875.1 of Rhea pennata. Taxonomy (NCBI): domain Eukaryota; kingdom Metazoa; phylum Chordata; class Aves; order Rheiformes; family Rheidae; genus Rhea; species Rhea pennata. The sequence continues at coordinate 6,344,516 of NC_084682.1, forward strand.
CTGACAGGAAATAGCTTCAGCTATAGCTGATAAATATGGAACTCCTGGGAAACTCAGCCTTAAGTAGCCTTTCTCCAGTACGGAAACACATTACAGTTCTCCACAGCATTCCTCCACCTAAAGCTTACATGCACTCTGAAGTAATTGTGATAGCTGTTTCCTTTGAGGATGAAGATACAGCTAGCATGGCACAGCAATCCATATGACCTATACATAGTCTTTGAAATAGTATATGTAGATGTTGCACATCAGCCTGTTCTGCACTGTATTTTCTTCTTTGCTCAGAGACACACAGAATAAAGCCTCATTTTTCCAGTCTTAAAAAAAAAAAAAAAAAAAAAAAAAAAAAACACACAACCACTTTCTGGTATTGTAAGACCTCTGTCAGAAGATACTAACTATCCACAAAATGTTAAGCAAAAAAACTAGCGTTAAGCAAGAACTGGAAGCATGCCGCATAAGACAAAAATTAAGCAGTATTAGATACTTATCATTTATGTATTCTGTTAAAAAGTTTAGACACCCATCAAGAAACAGTAGGGAGCTCTGCCAGTTGCATAAGTATGCCAGCATACTGGAAATTCATAACTAACAATCCCATGGAGCAACAGAAACACTGAGTCAAAAAGAGACAAGTCCAGTGCCACTCCTCAGAACCAAGATTTCCAAGGCAATATCATTGCCTTTGGTGGTGTATCATCAGTAGCAGGTGGTCTGCTTCTCTGAAAGTGGAAATCTGAACCATATGGAGGCACTTATCCCCAGATGACAGATTAAATCCTGCTACACACTTCTGCAGTGAAACTTTAAGAGCACAGGAGTATGCCTCCTCCACATTAAAAGGGGGGGAACAACTACTCACTTCTAAGAGGTGAGGACTTCTTTAGCCCTTACTGATAAAAGCCAAAGCTTTCTCCACCCCTGTTTTAGGTGAATTACAGAGACCGATAAGGCTTACCACAAAGTTATTTGAAAGAATTTCACCCCCCCCCCCAAGCCAGAGAAGATAGCAAGACCTTAGAGGTCACAACACATGCAAGTTTCACAGTTGGGATGACCATGACATCTTAACTTTCCCCTCAAGAACATGGAGGGCTTTACCTTAAATGGTTGTCCTGAGTGCTATCAGTTTAAGTGATCAGACTAGAGACAAAAATCTATGTTTTAAGAACTAGATACATGGTGTCATAGAAGCCATACTACCTCAACATTTATTTCAGCGTATGTGCAACTGCTTGAGCTAATACTTTTGCCAATTATACTACTCGAGTCCTAACTAGGTAACAACTATTCTCCGTTATCACTCAACAGCAGAAGTTACTACAAAGTAAGCACTCTGCAAAATTTTTGATCTGGGAGACAAAATAACAAAACAGGATCAACGTGCATGAAATCCAACTATCACAATAATGAAAGAATATGGGAAAAGATGCAAGGAAAGCAGATGATTTGATTACAGTGCCCATCTTTATGCCAATAAAAGATCTCTCTCCTTTTGGTATTTCAAAATGTAAAGTGTTTTTTGAATTCAATAGTAGAGAATCCAGTAATAGTGACAAGTGTCTAAATTGGTATGCTCTAAAGCAACCTTCTCTAGAAATAAGGAACAGCTCATTAGCCAAACACTTTCTCTGACATGGTTACTTTTCTGAACAAAGTTGCTCAGTGTAAGTCAAATCAGAGGGGGAAAAAAAGAGTAAGGCTTCCTGAACACACACAGCCTGACACTTGAGCAAGTAGGGAAAGGCAACAGTTCCAGAACAGTTCAAATGCTGAGCAGATATGCAGACACAGAGACAAGCTCTCTCCTTCTTACAGGTTGCTACCACTTTGAACATTTACAGAAGGACATTCACTCTCCCCCATCACCAAATACATTTTTCTCCAGACAGGGAAGAAATCTTTCAAGATTATCACTCTATTAAAGACCATTATGCTGCAAACAATCTATGCTACCATGGCAGATTGTGGTAAGCATAACAAAACTGGGATCCAGCCCTTTTTATCCGTATGTCATTACGCTCTAACATCAATTAAACCTTACCATTTGCCGATATTCCCGAATCATTTTTAATTTATCTTCTCCACCTTTGTTTTCTTCTTTCTGTTCGATGCTGCTTATTATTCTCCAGGAAGCTCTTCTGGCTCCAATCACGTTTTTATATGCAACAGAAAGCAGGTTTCTTTCTTCCACTGTCAACTCCACATCCATTCCAGCTACTTTCTTCATTGATTCGACCATTTCTAGGAAGGAAAACAGTCAATTATTCGCACAGCCAAAGTATCTTTTGAACCATTCAATAGAAGCTGCACACTATTATTAATTTCTCAGAATAGGCTGCTTCTTCCTTTCATACAGTTATCCCTTACTCAGTGTTCCAAATAAATCAATGAGCATTGATTTATTTTACTACTACACAAAAGTAGTACCTGATGTTCTTTCAAAGAAAATGAAAACCTTCTTCAAAAATTCTTTAAAGACAGTTTATTAAGACAGGAAAAAATGCTTGTGCAATAAATGCTCACTTTCCTGAGTGAATAATGGTTAATAGTACCATCCTACAGGAAGGCATGTTCTTCAAGCTGCTCCAGAAAAGGCAGTGATTAGGAAGAAAAGCATAGCAAGTATACACTGGCATTCAGCATAGTAAAGACAAACTGAAGAATTACAGAACACACCACTGAATTGTCAGCTGGAATACAATGCATTATGATAGCTAATTAAAAAAAATAGATTTGAATGGATGTAGGTAACTACTAGTACTTTGATCAGGGAAGCAAGTCAAAGTTCCAAGAGGAAACCACCAAAAGAAATGAACTGCTTGAAGAAGCAACAGAAAAGTCATACTGAGGGTAACCAGAGTAATCATGACCACCCCTGCCAAGCAGCTGTTTGCAGTGAAAAAATAAGACACAAATTAAAAGTATATTTATAGTTCAAACCATTTGAAAAAAAAAGAGACTTCTAAACCTGAAAAAAAAATGAAAAACAAGAAAGATTACTAAATATAGCATTCCAATACTCAAGTGGAAGCAAAAGCCTTAACTACTTAAGGAAGGTTATAATCCCTTCATTAAGTAATCATATTATGGTTGCCTGTTACATATCAGGAAAATAAAAGCCAAAATGATAACATATATCCTAAGCAAGAGGCTAGTATGAGACATATGGGAACTGTGGCTTTTCTCCAGCCTCACAGTATTTTGATTCCTTCACCACTGGCCTTCCAATTCCTACAGCAGATGACAATCCCACTGTCAGTCTCCTTCATTAATAGCCTTTATTTCCTAAGCCCCAACTACCCATCTACTCCTCAGGCCAAGTGTCTCTCAGCCATCTGGCAGGCGGAGGGACTCTAGAAAACTCTATTTTAGTTTCTGTCAAGAGCATGGTAGCACAATCTGGCCATGTCTCCTAATGTGATCCTTTACTCTCCTGTGGTTTATTTCCTTTATTCTCCTATTAAAGTTCAGCTTGTCCACTTGTCACCCCTTCCCCACTATTTTATCTCCTTGCATTATATTCTACTGCATCATGGCAGCACAAGCAATACAAAAATGAAGCTTAATAGTCTATTTTATCCTAGGGTGCCAAAACTTACAACCACAGCAGGCATGAGCTGTCTCAGCAATGGGAACTGTAGGCTCAATCTTTTTCCCTGAAAGGAAGAATGTTATCAGTCTCCAGCATGTCTCCACATGTATAAGCCAAAATTTTAGAACGGCTTGATTCCCTATCAGAAAGGGGGGAATGATATAACATGCGACTTAAATAATGACTGCTATGTGTTATTTCCTACAGGATAATCCTATCATCTATTCAAAGAAATTATTTCCAAGCTGTAGTTTTAAAAAATTGTGCAAGTTTAGTCATCCTGTATTCTGAAGTTTCTTAAACAGCAGACCTAAATCCGAGATGCACTGCTTTGCAGTGTTCAGTCCTGTGAACAAAAGTGACAAACAGGAATTGAAATTTACAGTCTATGCAACTAAGGTATCTTTACCAAGAGTCAGCAAGAAACATATGGCTTGCCTTTAAGCTTAGTATTTAACTGCCATCAGGTAAGAGTACTGAAACTGTACTGTAACTTCAGTTTAAGAAATTAGTCTGTACTTGGAAATGCACAGCCATCCCTCTGATCTAGTTGGACTGGATCAAGAACTTATCTTCTAGGGAAATACAGACTGGTTAGAGTACAAGAAAAAGGAGGGTAGTCACATCAACCTGTTCATCTATGATACTCACTCCTAAGCATCCATCATCAGTCCCAAGATCTTTGGTCCGACCCAGTATGACCACTATGCTTTAAATAAGCAGGTATGATTTTAGTTATATGGCAAGCCTAATTACCAAGACCACATTAGCTCTGTTCCATCAGACTTCTTTTCTGAAGTTGTGAAAAAAGAGGAACACAAGTAACACAAGAAAATTGTCAATTCCAGAGAAATGTAATCAGGTAAGACACAGTGTACTTCAATACACTAGTAACCTTCTGCCCTCCTGGCAACGTTTGACAGTCATCCAGCAAAACACTACACAAGATCTGGGCTTTCTTAAAACGAGAATTCACGTTCTTTTGTGCTTTACCATTTGGGATAAACTACAGAGCTTTTCAGTCACACAAAGTGATGTACTAAAACACTTCTATACAAAATCTGCCTCTTGATGAAGTAAAAGACTGTTCCTATTCAGCTGGTTATGAAACAACCAATGTGATGCATATACATCACACTGTGGTACATAACAACCTATTCCAGAATCCTGGAGATATGAAACATGTAACCGTTTCCAAGATTTGCTCACCTGTATCACAGAACTGCAACATCTGGGGGCAGCAGAAGGAAGTGCAGCATCTACCAACTGTACCCTAGATCTTTCCATTTCTTCCCTGGAAGCAGGCTCACTTAACATGAAGATTAAAAAAAGCTACACAAAAACAGGTCTGCTGTTCCCTGTAAACAAGTATCTGACCCTCAGAGCACAGTCAAGCACAACACTGCAACTTTAATCAGTTGCCTAACTTCAAAGGGATTTTATCCATGGTTAGCCTAAACACCTATAAGCCCCTGAAAGAGAGATCCAGTATCTTTGCGTACTGGGGGACAAATCCAATTTAAGACTACTGATAGCTTTTACAAAGGCATGCCTACGACCTAGATTTACCAAGAGACAGAGCCTCTGTCGCATATGTATTAGGCTTGTTGCCTCTCACAGATCTTCTGCAAAGGTCATCAGCTACCATATTCTAGAACCACTACCACAGAAACAACTCCCCCCCCCACCTCAAAAAAAGAGGGTCAACTGCTGAGAACTAGTACCAGGAAAAAAATAGGTCTTGTCACCCCTAATCTCTTATCCCATGAGCTGACAGAAAGCCAAATATGCTCTATGCCAAGTAGAAGCCACCAAATTTAAGATGATGGCAAAAAAAAGGGGGGGGGGGAAAGGAAAAAAAGAATTTATCTGCACTAGGGTGCAAACCACTCAAGTCTCACCAACTCTTTCTACTAGGCACATCATTTCTCTAAAACAGACTGATGAAAGGGACTGAAAGGTCTCTCTTCAAAAAGAGTTAATCTTGTTACTACTTAGATACATAAACATGTATTAGAATGTGTGTATCCCCCGTTCTGATCTTGAACAAATGTCTTGCCTGAAGAAGGAAGATTTACCAGTCTATCCATGAACCCATCAAATAAAGAGGTTTCTCGTTTAGTAGAGAGCCCAATTCTACTGAAGATACAAGAAAATCTGCACTGGTATTTCAATGGGACTTCGGGGCATAATTATCATATAGCTTGGTATTCTACAGCAAAGCCATAATCTTGCCCTGAAAGTTTAAGCCTGGTGAATAGTATTAAAAACTCAGGCAATGCAACAGGAAGAGAATGAAATACTCTTATCTTCCTCAATAAAAAAAAAAAAAGTTATATACATGTCTGCAAACAGAGCAAGTATTTAACAGAGTGCAGGTTTACCTCTCCGGAAGGTTCCACAAGACAAAAAGCTTGGAGACCATTCATGACAAAACCAAGTCTGACATTATCTTTCAGTAAGAAGGATTACTGCAGTAATGACAACTCTTGCATAAACAATCCATAGACACTTGACTGCATTATAGAAAAGCCACGTTACACAGATTTAAAAAGACAGACTATAATTAAATGGTTACATTTCAGCCTTTCAGTTGTTTATGGCTATCACCATATTATGGCACAGTCAGATCATACCATCATCAGAACAGGAAATCCCCAAAGTTTAAATTGTGGAAGGACTGGAGAATGTTCTGGAGAACTACACACTTGCTCTAATTTATATTCTTCTCTAGATATTTCCTGTTGGCTGTTTTAAAGGCATACCACATTAAATGGATGTTTGGTCTGACGAGGTACTATAATTTACATATTCTTATGGAGGAGAAGAGAAGCATTTAACAGACCAAAACTGTCATACCTTATGGCAACACTCTTGATCCACAAAGGGCACAGGCATTAGTTCCTGCATTCTACTACTCTGATTAAGATGCCCATCTCCTCTCATTACAGATCAACATTGCTGACTGAGCTCCAGTCAGCGTGGAGCAAGAGCAGGATGCACAGCTTGTAAAGCACAAAGCACTTGGATAGTGGGTGCCATTACACTGAGTGCTACCTACAAAGGATTTTTAGCACACAAGCTGGTATTATTTAATACGAAAGACAGACTATGCCTTTAAGTCCTAGAGTCACCAAGTTTGATATCCCTGTAAATTGCAATGTAACTAGGTAATCCCTGAAGTGTACTGAGCAGTTTTCTATTTTAAAAGGAGTGAAATACATAGGTATAGGAGTCCGCCAATTGATGAAGCTTTCACAAGAACAAAGGGGCACCAATTTTTCAAGAAAAAAAGCAGTCCCTTGAATGTATGGTTGGGGAATAAGACAACATTGAAGATAAAAGTATCATTTAAATTGTAATGGACTTGCACCAAAGTCATAAAAATTAGTTTACTTTAAGCTAACAAGTGATAGGAAGTTTACAAGGTTGAGAAGGACACAGCTGATAAGCATCTAAGAGCCAACTCACAGAATCTGTGCAAGAGTAGGGCACAGCTGATCACTAAACTGGTAAGGTCACAGCATAATACCTCTTTACCACATAAATACAAGGAGCTCGAGGAGTGATACATTTGCTGCTCCCCAAACTCCAGAAATCCAAACAACTCGGAGGAACTGCAATGTGCCTCTATAAGCAAATAGGGAAACTGTCAACAGAGAATCTGGTGAAAAAAATAACAGGTCTTCACAATAGAGGATAAAAAAAAGTAAGAAACAGTAGACAATACCATAGAAGCAGCACTGTATATCAAATAACATTAGTATCAAATCTGTTTTGTCAAAGTTTATGCTACTCATTATGACTGAAGTTGCAGAGTCAGATTTTTCTATTACAACTTTAATACTACACTTGGCCAAAAGAATGGCCAATTACACTAAGAGACACCATTAGGGCATAGCAGTATTGGAAATTCTGGTTACAGTAACATAGTGATTAAATCTCATGGTAGGTATGATGCTACAGTGTCGGGGGGGGAGGGGGTGACTGACTCAAAGAATACTTTCATGAAGCATCTAGTTACACAGCCTACTCCTAATCTTACTTAGGGCTACATCAGACCTGCTTCAACCTCACCACTGGAGTAACTCTAGCCACAGCACGCTTTGGTTGAACATAACTGCAGGAAAAGCAACAGCTAGAATATCTACTACTACTGTGCTTAATGTCTGAAAGAGGAACTAAGCAAGAAAGCTTATTACAGAACAAAAAAATAGGAGCTAGAAGAGTACAGGTGGAATGGGGATGAATTGATGGTACCATACCATATGGCTACAGCCTCAGGAAAACCCAGAAGGTAGCATGATTAAATACTATTAAATTAGTTATAGCAGAAGCACACCCTTTTTTGGAAAGCTAAAGTTGTGTTTGAAGTTTAATCCTTTCTATTAACTTTATATAAGGGGAATACAGCAGGCTAAGATCTTCCTCCTTCTAAGCTGGTGTTCAGTACCTGATTGTGATCATCTCTGGAGCAAAGAGCTGCAAAAGAGTATGCAGTACAATCTAGGTATAAAAAGGACAGATAAGAAAAAACAAGTTTTCTGCATTCATGTTCACCATGGGCGAAGACCTTGCACTGTAACCACTATTCACAGAGGATGCAGAAGTGGTCCTGGTCACGGATTTAACAAAAAAAGATCAGTAACAAGATACAAAAACTCAAAATATCTGATCCTAAACTCTCGTGCATACTTTCTCATTTAAGGCTTTAGTACAGGAGGTGACCACAAAGCAACTAACATTTTCAGTTTTTAAGAAGAGTTCCAAAGGGAACTGAAGACTCATGAACCTAACACTTGCAACTGGTCAAGTTAACAAGAACTATTTTAAAGAACAGAATGACTGAGTATATGCACAGATACAATACTGTGGAACATGGCTTTTTATAAAGACAAAAAATGTCTCACAAGTCTATTGTGATACTTCAAGTGAGTCAAGCATATGGACAACGAAGACATGATCGATATAATCTACCTGGATTTCCCAAAGGCATTTGGGAAGGTCCCTCACCAAAGGTTCTTTAAGGAACTCAACTGCCATAGGATAGGAAGGAAATCCTCACAAGGATAAACACTTGGCTGAAAGACAGGAAACAGAATATGAATATAGGCTCAGCTTTCAGAATGAAGGGCAATCACTAGTGGAATTCCACAGGCATCTGTGCTGGGAAGCATGCTAGCATTCGTAAGTGATCAAAAAAAAAAATCAAATAAGTAGTAACTCAGCAGTAACAGCAAACTGCTAAAAGCAGTAATGACAAGGACCAAAAGAGTTGAAGAACCTCAAAAAAAAAAAAAAAAGTGAGGAAAATCTGCTTCTCTGTACTTCTTCATAAAGTGATGGGTATGGACATTATGATTTACTGACCATAGACTGTTCTCCCCAGATCTGCAGGTTTCCATCTGGTCAGTGAGCACCATCCTATTTACTACAGTGATTAGCACCAAATTCAAGACAAGATCTCTTCTTTCCATCCATTAGAAATTTTTGTTCTAAATGCATTGCTATTACACTGCCAACATTAGGTTTTTCTCTTCTCTTGGATTGGGGATGGTGGTGGGGAGCCCTGGCACAAGTAAAATTAGTGTCTTGTGCCTTTCCCTTCTGTCCCTATGGACTGTCTCATGCTGCCTCCATGTTTCTTTTTCCTCTTCAATTGGCTAATTCAGGGCATGTGCCTAGAAAACAACTAAAATAGAAAAAAACGTACTCTGAAACAAAAAGTTTTGTTTATAATTTAGAGAACTGAACTCATTTTAAGGACTGAACTAAGACTCAAACAAGCATGAGACACAAAGGGAAGAGGGGCCATCCTTCTTACAACAGCAGTGAGCTGTCATACCAGGTCACTCCACCTTGCAGCACTGCACCTTTACCTTTTAAAAACTACAGTGAACATTTATTCATGCGTATTATACAGCTTTTGTGTTTTTTCCTCAGCTCTTCATATGCTTTCAGTACCACAAGTAAACTATTTCAGACATTTGAAACTTGGGTGTAACTACTAAGGTACTAGACATTAATAATCCTCTGTCTTGATCCCTCCATGGTGTTTGCTTACCATAACATGTAAGTTATTCAAAAGAGCATGGAAGAACCAGACAACTGGACTTCCAGAAGTTAAGGCAACCAAAAACATAAACAGAAAAACTACTTAAAAGCATCCCTTTCTGCATAGTAGCTAAGAAAATAATTTTGTGGAGAAGCAGCAGGCCATACTGTTGTTCCCTGAACAAGGCTTGTAACTGCCAGCACAGCCCTTACACTTCCAACATTTGATACAACTCTGCAACATACAGTCCTATAAAGCGTATTTGTACTTTTTGTATGGTCAGAGAAACAGACAGATTAAGGCCAAATTATCTATGCAACAGTGCTATTTTCTGCACAATCCTACAGAGCATCACAAGTATTTCTTGCAACAAGATCGTGATTTCTAGGCCATTTCTACCATCTCTTCAAGCTGTGAAGATGTCTTAAGTAATAGGAGATTTCTCCAGTATTTTTAACAATTTTACCTTGAAAGTAGATACAGGCAAAGCTAAGGAACAAATCTCACCATACATTTCTATGCTTTGAGTCCTGCTATTAAATGAGTTTCAAATACAAGTACTCAAATAACATACTGGACACCAACTCCATTTTTGGACTCCTTGCAGGGAATCTCTAACCTTACATGATTCAGTGCACCTCCTTTGCTTAGTCTGGTACTCAAGAAACTAGTTACAGAACAAGGTCCTTCCTCAGAATCAGGAGCTGATTTTTACGCTCCAAGAAAATGAACAGCCATAACCCTATTCCTCAAACACAGTCCTGGCCATGCTATTTTCGTTAAAGAAATGAGATTTTTTCTGTCTTTTCATATGTACTTAGTTTAGAGACAAAGACAGCAGTCATACTCAGTATAACCAGAGCAGTAAGACCTCTGACTGACAGGTTTCACTATTAACCATTAATGCAGAAAAAGCCTCAAGACCATTTGTTGAAGGAGATAGGTCCTCTGCAAACTGAAACCAATATGCAGCTTAAATGCTCATTTGTGATGTAGAATCACTGCAGATCAGTGATTGAGCTGTAATTTCTAGATCTGTTATCTTCTAAACATACTCAACTCTTGGATTCATTTAACTGCTACACACTTCACTTCCTCTGTAGTAAAGACATTTTCCTGATAGGCACCTTTTAACTACATAGGAGGCAGCAGTTAACAACTGTCTGACAGGTCTCCTGACTTGGAGCTCCCAACAAAGCACATTTTCTTCCCAGCTAGGACTTGACCTTTTGTCTGATTTTGGGGCAGGAGGAAGCATCACCTCACCAAAATTATACCTTATGTAAAGTTTAAGTTATAGACTTTAAGACCTATCATACAAAAATTCTGTCCTGAGTATCCACTCACAGACTACCTCATGTCATAGCATGTTTCTCATCTGATTGGATGAGAGATGTTACCTAGCTTCCACAAGGGAAAATAAACGAAAAATCAAAACAAATAAAAAAATCCCTTTTCCCTACACCCCAAAACAGTTTCAACATTCAACAGTACAAGAACACATACACATACATACCTATGACAGACAAAAAGTCAAATAAGTTACTTTATTTCACATATCAACACAATTTTCTTATTCCAAATATTCTCAAAAATAACAGATTTTCAATACAGATTATCAAATTTACATTTACATATTAAGCTATTAGAAACATTCTTTGCAGGAACAGCAGGTAGGCCATCTCCTGAGATCTGTCACAGAGCTTTCTGTATTATAAGCAAATTTCCTGGCATTTTGTGATTTGTCACAACAGGACAAACATCTGCAAAGCTGGTCAGACATCCAAATCTCTTGATATCTATACTGACCATGCCTCAAGTGTTGTTTACACCATAGAAGTACCTAGAAACGCATGTCCTAAATCTGGGGAAATATGCTATGACAGTACAAATACAGGACTAGGTTTCTTCCAGTTCTCAGGCACATCTTTCAAGACTTCACAAATTTAAGTGCATTGAAGAAGCACCTCAAAAGGAACCACAGAGAGCTGGATGTCTACAATTAGTGCTGCTGTAAATGCAATGAAGCATATATATTATATATAGATATATATTAAAAAAAAAAAAAAAAAAAAAAAAAAAAAAAAAAAAACACACACACCACTTTAAAGTCTCCAGGAGAGAAAAGACAGGAAGATAATTCAATGTGCTCCTAGGATTAATGAAAAACATCTGTCATTCCACAAGTACATCCAACCTGTATTACAGATTCATATTCCTATATATTTGTAGACAGTACTTACCATCACAGGATTTTATATATTCCAATTAGCAAGTGTGACTTTATGGTCACTTGTCTCAAAGATCACCAAAATAAAGAACAAAATTAAGATTAACCTATGCTTTCAATATAGCTTCCCCAAATAATTTTGCTCACACAATTATTTAGCAATCTCAACCATGATCTTTGCATAACTACTGCATTTCAGATTTACATTGTATATATATATATATATATATATATATATATATATATACACACACACACACACACACACAAATTAGACTAATATTTTTAACTGTTTCAGCTGAAGAGGAACACAGAACGTATGCTGAACAGTATTTACAATATATAGTCTTCCAGGGCAGGATCAAGACAGACATGACAGCAGTCTCCTTACCATTCAGAAATTATATATAATGAGGCATCTTCTACATTTTAGTCTAGCCATCCTGTTTAGCAAACATTCATGATAGTGTTTTAAGAAAGCATACAGAGGGAAATGCTGCAAAAACTCAATCCCTACCAACTTATTTTTCCTGGTTGACAGGAAGTCCGTTTGTTTGGCATTGCAAATCTCTACAATGGTGTAGGGTCTGATTACTTTTCGAAGAACAGGAGTAATTTACCATTGATCTAGGAAAACACCAGGCAGTTGTGCCTCAAAAGGTTTCCAAAGATGGTGAATTCCTTAGGATGCTAGCTAAGCATCCTACTTTGGGTTTCCACTCAAACCAAAGCCAACACTTCTGGTTGCATTGATCCATCTATGCCAGGTGGAGAACCCTTTCCCCTTTAACGAATAAATAAATAAATAAAAACACACCACACACTAACAACAAAGAGAACAACTAAACAACTCTAGGAGTGTTGCTGGAACGGTGTGCTGCTTTCGGTGTTTTGTTTAAATGGATTATCCCGCCCCACACTGTTGGGGGTAACAATAACAGACTGACAAACAAAATACCGAGTAATTTGTTACCATCAGAAGTTGCATAGGTACTGTGCAATACTGGAATTGATCTCTTCCTACTCCCCCTAACTTTCATCCCACCCCCATCCCGTCAACTCAGTCTCACCCTGAGATCTTGTTTTGGGAACATTTTTTCCATAAGCCTTACAGTTATTGTGTGAAGGCTATTTAACTGCTGTCATTTAGTGACATTCTTATTTCAACCCCATTTCCCTACTTGAACAGTCACAAAAATAAATCTCATTTAGGTCTTAATTTTTTTTTGGCGCAGTTTCTATTTTCCTCCCCCAAGCGTGCATTTCTCTGATGCCTGAAAATAGTGCTATCAGAAGTTTTCCAAGCACCAATTCAGACAACATGACCTAGTTCTTGTCAGTTGACATCCTTTTACTATGAAAACGACAAAGTATTTGAAGTGTCTTCCTATCTCTAAATGAAGCATAAGTATGTTCACAGTTTTTACATACACAAGTATTTATTTCACTTTAAATGCATAAACATAAGGTCTTTAAGTCAAAAGTAACCGTCCCAGGACAATAACATCATCAAGAAAATTAAAGGCCGTTTCTACTACATGTGAGAAACATGTTCAAGGATCAGTCACAAAGCAGACATATTTTGGACAAGAGACACCATCCAAGGTAGCCAGCTCCTCCCCACCACTCCTTCCCCCCTTCCCAACAGATATGAAGCCATCAGACATAATGCAGGAACTTCACAGGCAAAAAAGTAAAAGATAATCTCTAATAAGTGCTATCATATAATGAAAGCATTTGTATTTCCTTCAGGTAATGAAGAAGGTACTTGATTGCTCCAGGGTGAGAGCTCTCCCTCTCTTTCTCTGCCTTTGCCAAGAGCAGCACTACCCCCAACCACAAGCAAAGGAAGAGAATGAAAAGCGCCAGCCCCCTTCCCCGCTGCCCGCCAGGGAGAGCAGGCCGCTCCCCAGCGTCGCCTCCCGAGGGGCTGGGAGAGCCGGGCACCCACCTTCCGGAGAGCAGGGCACTGGGCGTTGTCTGCGGTGAACCGAGCTCGGCCCCCACGCCGCCAGGCTCTGCGAGGCCCAGGCCGAAGGCACGCAAGACCTGGGCCGAGCGGAACCGCCTCAAGCCGCGCCAGGCAGCGGCACGACGAGCGGCAGCGGGGTCTCTTTGTCGCGCCCTCCCCCCCCAGCCCCGAGGCGGGGGCGGCTCCCTCTCCCCCCGAGACTCGCCCTTCGCGGCCGCCATTTTATTCCCGGTTTCTGCCGCCACCGCCCCCCGAACCGGCCCCGCCCCGGCCCAGGCCGCCCGCTCGCTCAGGCCCCCCATCCCCAGCTCCACTGGCCCCTTGGGGCGCTCCCAGTCGCCATTTTGTCTGTGCCCCCCTCCCCCGCCCCTGCCCCCCCTCCCCCGCCCAGCCGCCATTTTGTGGCCGCTCCCTCCCTCCCTCTCCCCTTGGCCTTGCACGGCCTTCCCAACCAGCGCTCACCATCGTAGCGCTCAGCCTGCTCAGCCAACTTGGCCTGATAGACGAGATCCTCCCGATCGTCCATGTCCTGCAGGCGGGGCGGCGTCGGGGACTGCACGGGGCGGATGGAAACCGATGGGTCTGGGGGGCTCAGCAGCTACCAGCTCGCCGCTCTCCGGGCAAATATGGCGGCAGCACCGCCTCCCGCTGCATCCGGGCACTTCCGCCAGTGTGCGCATGCGCCCTGCGCCCTCCCATGGCAACGGCGGCTCCTTGGCAACGGGCGAGTAGGCGGGGGCCGGAGCGGCGCCGCCGGGCGGCGGCGGCGGTGGGCAGGAGCGGGAGGGAAAGGCGGCGAGGCTCTCGCAGCGCCGTTTTTACCGGCGGCCTCGGAGCCCCGACCGGGAAGAGGCTCGTTATTTTGGGGACACGGGGGAAGCGACGTGCGGCGTGGCCCGGGGCGAAGGTGGAGAGCGCGGGCGGCCGCCGGGCTGCTGGCAGGGGGAGCCCCTTCCCCGCGTGAGGGAGGGCCGCGGGCCCGCTCTCCGGGGGGCGCTTAGGAAAGTGGCTTTTTTTTTTTCCACGCATCCAGTATCTTCCCCTCAGGGAACGCGTTTCTGCCGCCCTCAAACGCTGACAGTATTTTTTGAATACCTCTCAGTGCTTCCCCCCACACACACACCGACCACTCATTCGCTTTTTGCATCGTGGTGTTCCTAGAAATGAATGTAAAGCAGAGGGTCAGATTTAGCAGGTTTCTGCTGTCTCTCTGGAGTGCGTACTCACGAGAAATACCACCTCCAAAGCTGTATCTGAGGCAGGGTGTAATAATTTCCATTTTAAGATATCAGGAGAGCAAGAATCTAGGTTGAATGATTCAGAAGTTCCTCACAAAGCATTTCTCAAATATTTAGAGTGTGGGTTTAAAGACTTGAGATAAGGTCTCGATTTCCCAAATCAACAAGGCTTGGGAAGACGAAAGGAACTTGTGCTTAGCTTGCATAAATTCAGCCTTCAGAAGTTCACTCAAGGCAGATGTGAAACGATGTCTCACATCTCTCGGTGGTCCTCACAGCTCCTGGGACAGAGAGGCAAAAGTCTGAGCCTGGCCGAGGTCTGAAAGTGCCCGAAGGCCTTCGCTGTCTCAGATACAGCAGGGGCTGAGCAGGACCTGGCCCCCATGGGCACTGTCTTGGGCATCCTTCTCTTTTTCTGTTTTGCCTTTTGCCTTCTGAAGTGAGTTCCCAATGTGCAAGCACATGGCTGAAGCTCAATTTAAAGCAGACTTTTTAAAACGGTTTATCTTTTTCCTGATTTATTTTAACTAATTTTAATGAGTGAGCAGGAGCTTCAGGGTATGTATAATTAACATATCCTTAAGGTCTTCTTACAGATATACGTTAAAATGTAACAGACTGATTTTTATATCACTGTTTGCCTAACTTTCCTTGTGACATTCTGGGCCACAGTTCTATTCAGATCTCAGCATTATCCAATTAGAAATCCATACAAAAAAAAAAAAAAAAAAAAGTACTAGCATGTTCTGGGCTAAGGTGAAAAATAGGTGTCAAGACCAGAAAGAAAATTTACTATTTTCAATACAGAGTAAATAGAGTCAGAAGATGCATTTTTTGCTGAAATTCATAAGCATTTAATATCTTTACCTCTGCATTGTTTGTAACTACAAGGTATAGTTCTCTGTTTCTGGCAGACACATGGAAGAGCCCAGCAGCATATAGTCATAGTCTATTTGTGTGAATATACAAAAATTCATTGAGTGTCTGACTAGCAAATCACCTCCACATTTCAGAAATCCTGACCATAAAAGCTTCTTTTTCAGCAGCTGAGACTTTGTGTGGGAACTGTGCACAAGAAATTAGATTTGAATCAGATTTAGTGTCTTTTCTGTGATCCTCATACTTAAGGTAGCCAAGGTACTCAAGTCATGCAGAGCAAATAAACCAGGTCACATTAAGAGTACTTACTTGCTGAAAGTAAGTTGCACATTTGATAATCTTGGTGAATTGTAGCAAATTACTTGAATACTTGAAATATTTTTTAATGTACTGGTTACAGAGGGCACACAAATATTTGGAAAACGATCAGGGATTTGTTGAAGCATTAGGAGTAAACAGTTTAATGCAGGGAAACAAAGCAGAATTTCCTGTTGCAGTCTTTGTGTCATCCCTTGCAGCAGCAACAGTTACATGAGCTGATTCAATCACTGCTGCAGCGGAAAATCATCGCTGGAAGGAGATGGACAGGAAAGGAGAGGCAACAGTTTTTTGTGTGAGTCCTGAGTGACATCAGCTCACAGAAAAAAAGGCAAAGTACTGGTCCACATTAGGAATCAGGCGGGCATGGCTGAGATGTATGGAGAGGGGCACAGGACCTCTGCCTTTTTGCTGTGGTGAGTTGTTAAATTATCTCCGGTCATTTCATTAAAAGGCAGCCTTCAGTTGCAGTTCCACTGCAGTTTGGAAGAACACTGGAGCAAAGCTGGGGGCAGAAGCACAACCTATGAAAATTTACTTTTTCCATCTGAAGCTGACAGAATAGTCTGAATTGTGTAGGGGCATCACAGGAAAATTTAGTTGGCACCTCAATACAGTTAAATACAAAGTTACTCACTTAAATTCCCATTATGCCAGACAGTACTGACAATCATCTGTAGTAGCCAGGCAACAGAATATGAATCAACTTAAAATATAAGAAGCTATCACTGTGATATTGTGACTAATAAAAATGCTGTCCTTTCACTATAAGCAAGGAAAACTATTACTGCAGTGCTAACATTGTGAAGGCTACTTCTTGTATACTTTTGGAAAAAATAGACAGTGAAGTAAGTAAAGCTTTAATTGGGAGTATACAGTATGGCTTCCTACAAATGCTTTAGCATGAACACTGAATAAAGAAGCTTCCATGTAGCAAGGGGCCATCAAACACTTCCAGAAGGCCAAGTGCTTGGAGAGATTTGGAATGCCCCAAATGTAATTTCTTTTGGTCCATAACCAACCATGGCACAAAGTGCAGAGCTAAGGAACTGGCAGAGCAAAGCTAGAACTGTTCTTTGGTATACACTGCAAGTTAAATTGTCTGGCTTTTAGATATTGCAGATCAGTAGTACATTACAGACACCTGCGCCTTCCCTATTTCAGCATATGCCTCAAGAACTTTTATTTTTTTAAATGGATGGTCTTACAACTAAATTGATTTCTCCTCTCTGGGGGCCTAAAGGCCTCTTCCCCTTGCAGCTTTTAAGGACTGTGATGGAAAAAATAAGTCTAATGCAGGTGCATGTTTGAAATATCCTCCTACATGGGAGATCAGATCTTCTAGTCCTCATTTTCTGTGTATTTCATCCCTTGACACTACAGTGCAGATCTTAGTCTTTCAGTGAAACATTGCTCTTACTACTACACTTGCAAAGAAATCTTACTAAACTATTAGTAGACGCTTGTATGAGAATCTTGCTGCTATTATTTATATACTTAAATGCTCATTTCTGCTGATGATTCTAAGACTAAATGGGAAGCTTTTTTTAAATAAGGATTTTTTTTTCTCTTCAAACTGACACTCCTTATCCAAAGAAGCTCCACACTCCCCTCTGATATACCTGTGCATTTCTATATGAGACTAATAGTTACAAAGTCTCAGTTGTATTTTCCTTCTGAGTCTTCCTTTGCAGTGGGAATATCCTTTTCTCCCCCTGCCCTCCCTTGAAACCTATTTTATTATGGAAAGTTATATTGTTTCAAAGAGGCCATAATATTTTACTGGTTAATAAATTGTTAGTTATCTTGGTTTATCTTATTTCTGCCAGTATTATGCTTAATTGTTTTTGCATGAGTATGTCCAATTAAAAACTACTGCCAGCAGTTGTATTTCTCTATTATTAAATGCAAATACTCTAATGACAGCTGATTGACAATGACACCAAGCCACTGTTTTGGCTATACTTTTATTAACTTCACGTACTATGAACATATACATTACATGCTACAAAAAAATAAAAAAAAGACTTTTAACTGTCAAGAAAGTGGATAGTGTTATGATACAATGGCACATGTTCATATTTTTCTTCAAACTGGTTTGGTTAGAATCCTTCCCCAAAACCATTAACAAAAAAAAAGTGTTTTAAGATAATTAGAAATATTTGCATTATTAACAAATACAATTCAAACAGATTAATAAGATTTAACCAGGTCAAATATTAGTAAAAAGGCTGGGGTTTAACCAAAATGAAATATATATTAAAAAACCATAGCAGCCAGTTGTACTTTTAGTGTGATATAATGTGTAAATGCACCAGAAGAACACAGTGTAATTGAGCATTCTGCTTTCATGGTGTATTTCTAGAAATGATTCTAGTTCTAACACCTGCCTATGCACAATAGACCAAAAAAACACAGCCAAGTAGAGACAAAAGATTGTGACCAACATTCTTAGCAATGATTTTTTTGCACGCATTGGGAAGAAGGGAATGAACAAATAGAAAAGGATAAACAAAGGCCACAAGAGGATTTCATCTACATGTTTATGAACATGTTCTACCTATTTTCCTTTAAGAGTTCAATAAGTTGAAATGTCTATTTTGTACAAATGCAAACATAGTAACTTCTATCACCTATGAAACAAAATCACATTTCAGCTTAAAACAGAATAGTGGAAAACAGTTGCATAATGTACCAGTTGACTAAGAAAAACTGCTTGACAAGAACTCAGGATTCTAGTGCAACAGCAGCTATTAAGACTCCTCTAGTTACTTTTTTTTTGCTCTTTCAAAGTGTACAAATATTTGCAATTTATACAGTCTTCACAAAAAACACATCTACAAAGTTTGCAGGATATTCACTAGTTAACGATTCGTTTTTTGTTTTTTTCATATTAAAAAGGCAAGATTTGCATAATAAAATTCCTTTCAGAAAAAAAATGTGTTTTGGTATCTTAAAATAATTGCTGATTGGAAAGTTACAAATGTATGGGCTGTCATTAATTGTGATTGGAAAAAAATCCTTCAGAACAAACTATGTTACTTGAAGAGCACACAGTTCATCATGCTGCTTTTGCAATACCTGAAGAAAAATATAAGCATATATGGGCAACTGATAAGTCTAGTATGCAAGTCTGTATTTAACAAGTGTGACTATTGAAATTTCAGTTGCATTAAATATTAAGGTCAGAGAAAAAAATACAAATTAGACTTACAGAAACCAATGTGTTACTGAACTTAAGAGTTAGTTCCCCAAATTTCTCCAAAATAGATTTTGTACTAAGCTAGAAGACTACCATATCATCTCAACCAAAATAGCAATCCAAGCTAGAATAGTACTGCAATTACACTGTTACCATTCTTCCTAGATCACTGCCACAACTGTCAGTTTTCTAATAATTTTTTGTAGTGCTTAGGAGATTGGTGGTGGAAAAGTATGATTCATGTACACTGGCATTAGTCTATAGTATTATTGGGTGCCCATTAACTGAAAATTGGTCAGACTTGCTGATGAGTTAGTTCTGAAATAAAGCAACTAGTACTTAAATATAACAAGTGTTATCATTTCCAGCATGTTATACAGTTCTGAGGTAAAGTGTTACCAGTATTCTGTTTTATGGGTTCATGCCTTGCAGCAATAGCCTTTGCAGTGAGAACTAGTCCTCGCAGCATTTACAGCCAATGAGACATTCTAGTCACATAGTTTCTATCGACCAAAATAATGTTTTCAGTTTAATACTATTTACAAAAACTGTTCTGTATGGATTACACTGCAGTCAAAGTTACAAAACTGGTTTGCTTAAGTTTGGTCACTAGAGTGCCATATTTGGGTACAGGCAAGGGGTAGTTCCTTCAGTGTTTAGTTTAAGTTTACAAAACTTACTGAATCCGTTCTGATTTATATTAGAGAAAACCAGATAATTAGAAGAACAGGCTGAGAAAGAAAATCAAGCAGTGCATAATATCACTATTCAATTAACTGATTTTCATTATGAGCTATGAAGCTGTATTTACTCTATTATGCCTTTTGAGAATCAATCCAGAAGCACACAGTATTTTTCATTAGTTTATTAAAAATAAAATCCTCATGAATTAACTATCAGATATTTTTACAAATGAGAATTAAATCAGAAGAGTTCCCAAAGCAACTTTAAAATAAAAATAATATTTGGTTTGTCAGTTCCTCATGTTTGACACTGATTTGTACTGTAATGTATAGAAATATTGAAGATTTCTAAAAACATTAAACTCACATAATTTAATCTGAAAGCAGTGCCAATATTTTAGTATATTTAGTGAATCAAACACTGCTTTAAAGCTATGCATTAAAGTGCTATGCACATATTTTTCAGCACTGATATGGATGTTTACACTTCCATAAGCCTTATATTTGTAGATAAGAAGAGAGATACTGGTGTGTTAACAAAAATTTTAATTTAAATCAGCTGCTATGTTTGAAGCATCAACAGTACTGAAGAAATCATATCTAGTGTCCACAAACTTCTAGAATTGAGGTTGATTTGATCCATCATTTACCATTAAAATGGTAAGCATCTCTAAATCATACAGCTGTCCCAAATGTGCTCTACAAAAATCTGCACTGTGCACAGTTAACTCACCATGCAGAGTACTATATAGCTTTTCTAGGACAAAGAATTCAGAATGGAAAAAAAACTGAGAAAGCTCCAGGACAAATTTGTGAAATTTCTACTTATACATTGAATTGTCTAAGGTTGATGTTTATTGCCTGAGGAAGAAGCAACATAAGAAACAGGACTGGAGAGAGCTATAAATGCTATAATAACATCTATATTACTGCTTTCTCCAACTGCTGCTGCTGGCAAGGTCCAATCTGCTGTGCACATGGACATAAGCAGGCATTACAACCTATAATCATATACTAGTTCTGCCACTTGACACACAAGTTATCTACTGTCGTACCCTGAATTACATGACCCTTGATTAAGGAATGATGGTGTTCAGTCCCAGGGGCTTGCAGGTTATCAGAATGCTTATACAAGCAATATCGCTTTCAACATCTGTTGGAACATAGTCTTGATGGCATCTGCAATAAAACAAGTTGAGATTGTTCCCGTCTGTAAGCGAAACTGTTGAGCCACACTCAGCTGAAGTCCTCATCAGGATTCTGTTGATCCAGCAGGCGGACATGTGTGAATGGAAAGTGACCACGCTTACCATTACATTCTCCTTCCCACTGACCACTCACATTAATCTTTGTGACCTTTACAAGCTCACCGACCTGCAGGATAAGAAATAAGTAAGTGTTAGAGCATAAAACCACATACAATTATCTGCTACTCTTCCTTTTGGAGTCTTATCACCAAAGTGCATCAGATATACTTCTATAAAAAAGCAACTTCAGTCTTAGCCATTTTTGAGACACCAGTCTACCCTATGTTATTCACTCCTGAAGAGAGTATGAAAAGAAGTTGCATACCTAGGTTAGGTGAGAACCACCTAAACTGAAAGCCTGCAATCCAACACCAATCTTTCAGAGCACCCTTGGGACCTGACTGATCAGTCTCCATCAGAAAAAAAATGGATTTGGCTGAACTGACAGAGGCATGCGTTCTGCTTATACTGGATCAGCAACTTCATTAAGATAGGGTGGGCTTGCAGGTGTACAAAGTAAATGGTAATCTGGAAGGTAAGCAGCTCCTCAATTTTAATTTTGAAAGTCCTCTTAGGTACTTTTCACCAAATACTAAAAGAGTTCTGAATGACAGAGGTAAAAATCTTTTACAAAACCAACAGCAGAACTTTGAGCTCAGGTTGCATCTGAGCCACAGATTACAAAACATCAGGAGATACTGCCTTAAAGCTGCTTTGATCTTACTCTTTGAGCATTCACAACTAGGCATTATCTGAGAAAGAACACAAGGCCAGATGGTCTTTCAGTCTTGTTCATTATGGCTTTCTTACATAAGGAAATTCTACAGGTATAGCACAAAAGTGATACCCTCACTCTTATACCCAAACTGTTTAGTTAGAAAAATAAAATAATAGTTACTATGGACAAATTCAGTAATATGTTTTAGTTTAAAAGTATCCAGCTCTCAGGCATTCCAGTAAATAAAGGCATTGGTAATATAGCTCATATTCTCTTCTCCAAACTAATATTCACACAACCAATTCAAAGAGTATTGTCTCCCTTTGACAAAAGTGGAAAACTGCAGAGTTAAATGTAACAATCAAAAGTTGCCTGAACAACTATATTTCTTCCCCTCTTGAAGAACTTTAATACTCTTATTTTACAAGATAATATGCAATGGTTTTCAGAAAACTCTCCAGGTCACAGAACGCAGAATACTATGGGAGATACACACACTCTATTTTCATTTATTAATACAGTAAATAAGCTCTCAAGGCACAGCCTCAAGCCTTACTGCATTTCATCACAAGACTCACTGATTATACAGCTGTTAGTTTACGCAGATGCTCAACACTGTTCCAAACTCATTCAAGACAATCTCATTATTCTCACTTTCCGGATAGTGAGTGAAGAACAAGGAAAACAACTTAAAATGTTAGTCTCCATTAACCTTACAGGTTTTAAACATTTGTAGTCTCTTTTGCCAGAACAGCTTTTAACAGTTCATAAATTCAAACCACTATATGGACATTTAATTAAACCTCCTATGCCTCTGAGGGTTACTTATCTAGCTAGTAATGAGACGTACACTGGAGACTCTTATGGTAGCTTTACTTTTTCTCTTTGTACTCATTAGCATAGACATTTTCATGAATCAGATTTTTGGAAAAAAAAAAAAAAGTCCTCTTATGTGTTTGCTACAGGCAAAAAGGAAGCTTTCCTCGACTACTGAATGCTAGTTTAGCTCCTCAGGAACTTAAGCGTGCAGTATGTATAATTTTGCTACTGCTACTAGTCACTAGGGTTTTCACACCAAGAAAAAAAAAAAACTGTTGACCAAAACAATACATCAACTATACGTCCTAATCACAGCTGTTACAATAATACTACCCTAGACAACTTTAAAATGTTTCAGGCCTGGATATAATCCTTGCATGAGCTTTCAACAGAACGACATAGAAATTTCAAACCACCAGAAAAATCAAAGTGGCCCTCCTGACCAACAGCTCAAGATATCCTTGTAACATCAGTGATTCAAGAGACACTTGCCAATATCTGTGTCCCAGAACAGTGATCCTCTATTGTATTATTTTTTCAAACTAAAAGTTACCCTTTTCCAAAATAGACCTTTTATAATAGTACTTCAGTGATTTTTATTTACAACAAAACTTAAACATCTGAACACATTCATTACTTTCATACTGTCACAGAGTCTTTTCTCCTACTATTCTTCATTCCCATCCCTACTCAAATTGAAATTTTTTAAATTTTTGGAGTCACTTTCCTATTTTTACAAACCACAAATCAGTAAGTATTTTATCTAGTAAGATTCCTATCCAACCAAAATAATCTATACACTACTTACCTTTAGATTATTACTGGAATATACAGTAGTGATATGTCAATTATGTTTTGCAGAACTATCTGAAAACTTCAGTAGTATGATACTGGCAATTCTGCCTACACTAAGTTACAAATATGCAGAAGTTGACCATAAGAACTTACTATCTGTAAAGCTCCACCTACTCTATTTTGTTATGGACACATCCACACCATGACATGACACTGGTACGAATGAAAAATGACTGTTTTTTCTACTCCAGATATTTTTATTTGGAAAGACAGATTGCTGGTCTCTGTGCCCTCACTAAATATTACAAGCATTACTTCATACAGAATCGTATAGAAGTTATTTTGGATACTTCATGACAAACTCATCTGCAAAAAGTGGGTTTGACACTGCAATGATAATGAGTTAGAATACCGGATGCAGTGCTCTCACTCACTCCCAGAAGCATCCTGGAGTTGGTTAGTTGGTCGGGGTGGTTTTTAGGGATGTTTTGGGATGGTTGCAACAAAGGAACACTCATTTATAAGTAGTTAGTACTATGAAAAGCTACACCTGAACTTGCATATTTATTAATTTGTAAAAGTAGAAAGACTTCTGAGCTCAAATATTCCTTTTTTACTGTTAATATAATTTCATTTACCATAAAATCTCTGATCGATATTTCATTCACATTCTATGTATATACATTTCCATTTCCATATATACATTTCCAAAGCTAGACTGATTTTAAGGCAGTATGGGTCATGCAAACATTTCACAAATAATGTTAACTTAATAAAATGGCTCCACAAGTTCCTTAACTTATAGGTCTTTCTACATCTGCTTTGAAACATGTTAATCTCTATTTTCAAATACTCTCCTGAAGATTATATGGAGAAGTTTTCTACAAAACTACTAATTATTGCAACTGCCAGAACTTTTCAGCTTTTAGACCAAACACTGTTGTTCCCGCTGAATTCTCCTTAACTTTAATGTTGACTTATGGTATCATTAGTCTATTGTGCATCATCCCTCCAAGCACAGTTCCTCAAGGAAAGCACTTGCACCCGGCTATATGGCCAAATTTGTGCCAATCTTCATCAGAAATTTTAAAACTAAATATATCTCATATTTCAAAGCAAAACAAAGCTTCATGTGAAGCCTTTCACATGCAGTAGTTTTACTGCAGGTACTGCTCTTGGTAAGGTCAAAATGCTTAAGTTCTACTACTGTTACAAGAAAACACAGTCTTTTAAACACAGTAGTGAAAAAGCCAGAATATCTCTCCCCCCCCACACACACACTTATTAAGTAAAAGAGACTCTGGCAACTCCTTGAATAGATCTAGCTACAAGCAAAAAGTCAAATAAAAGATTAAAATCTTTTTTATACTAAATGTTACTTTTCCTGTAACACACCACAGCCTTGATTAGAACATCATTTGCTCTGATCCCCCATCTTCAGCTCTTTGAAACCACGTCAGCTTTAATTTAACAGTACAGTACAGATATGCTATTTGCAGTTTGGTCCAAAGATGTTTTCTGTGAAGAATCTGCCTAAAACAAACAGTGGGCTCCACCTCCACCCATGGATATTGCCAGATTTGAGTTCTCCTTTTGAAAAAAGTTCTAAATGTATAGTTATTAAGAGGCCTTGGCAAAAATGGACAAGACTTACATTATGCCTTCTACTAAGTCATATAAGAAAGAGATCTCTAAATAAATAGGACAGGAATGCCATGAAGTGAAAGTGAAAGGGAAAGTGAAAAGGGAGAAAACAACACAGAACAGTAGTTTGACGGACAGGATGAAGAAATATTTGGAGAAAAAAAGTGCACATTGCTTTTTTTCCTGTACAGACCTTGAAAGCAACTCACTAACATTGCGATTTTAAATGATAAAGGGTACAGCTAGAAAGCTAGGAAGGTCCATCAGAAACAGTGATAACCACCTCAAGTTTTAAGACACATTTTATTACAAGTCTTAACGTCTGTAAATAATTGTTTAAGTCTATAAGCTCTACAATGGCCATTGTTCTAATATAAAGGTAGAAATATAAATCTAACTTACATACTGATATAGATGGGCAGAGTCTACACACTTGAATTCCACTTCCCAAACAGTGTGAGATCAAGCCTACTAGCACAAGTTAATAAAAGACACTAGTGGTGCAAGTTAGTGTAGAACAGAGAGAAGACGCTCTCCAGGGAACTAGACTTTCTAAGGCTCGACATACTTGACAGAACATGCAAGGATTATTACAGAGTTCTATTACAGAAGACTGGACTAACAGAAGATCAGCCATGGCAATAAAAAGCTGCTCTTCAATGTATGAAGGCTGTCACTCTCAAAGTTGTTTAAGACAACCTATATTTCCAATATTTTCTGATTCTCTCTGTTTCATTCCATTCTACTGAACTGCTGGGCAGCTGGGGAGTGCGCTGAGGTTATACTTTATATGAAGTAAAAGGCAAAGCTAAGCTTAAGAGAACACTAATAGTTCACTGCAGTCAATAAAAGCTTAAAAACAAAACCTAAGAAGTAAACCAATAGGTTTTGATAAATACGTCAAAACATGATCTCTAACATCTCAAGCAAAAACTAACAGCTGGGAATTTTAACAGTCCACAACATTCAGGGACAGTTCCAAGCTCCAGGAGATGGCTGGGTGAGGAAAGTGAGGAAAAGAGGGGATAAAGAGGGCATTTTAGGCTATGTGAAAGTCTGAAGGTTAAAATCTTTCCACATTCCCACAAAAACTAGTGAGTTGGCATGAATTTCCAAGCGCACTTCTTAATCCAAAAATCTAAGTACTAAATCCTTTCAATTCACTAATGTAACAGAACCTATAGTAACTCAGACTGTATTTACTCTGCTGCCTAGAAAAATTGTAACTTTCAATGGAAAACAACTTTACATCTCACAATTTATAAATCAATTATCGTATCTGTAGAATGTGCTACTTCTGCTAGTTCTGTACTGAAGAGATGTGCATATCCTTACCACAGCTCTGAAATACCAAAGTGTGTTTTATACTATGGCAGATTAAACTAAGTATTTTGAGACTAGAGGGGAGATACTCTGACTCAGCACAGAAACTGCTTTTCCCCAAGTACTTAAAATGTTATATAAACAGGAAGTCAATTAGGTATCAGGAAATTCCAGAGCCTTTAGCTCAAAGAAAGTCCAGATTAAAGGATACAATTCACATATCATCCTAAGGAAAGGCCCGACATTGAGAATACCTTAGACTCAAATTTCCTCAAATGTGATTTGGGGGATAACTGATGCGTAGAGATAGAGCACTCTATTCTCCTTTTAAGAGGAAATATCAGAAAGGGCACGTACAAGTATTTAATCGTATCAGGAAGTGAATCAACCTTAGGGAAATTCACTGTTTTATTACAGATCATACTCCATCAATCACTGCTTTACAGGAGACCTCCCTAAGGAGCTGTAATGTATGTTCCTGCTCAACAAACTAAAACCAATGTAACACTCTGCTTGAAGTCAAGGTGTTACTATAAAACCCAGTGTGATCCTTGTCATCTTACTTTGTGTAATTTTAAAGAGTCTATCAACGCTTCCACTGATTGCTTTTAAACCACTCTTATCTGAGATTGGAGAAGAAAATGAGCACACGTTTTAAAGACTGGGTGAGGCAATCAACAGTAAACATAAGCTCAGACATACCACACCTCTCCCTCCCCCCTAAAACAGAAAGACTTCAGAAATGAAAACATGGATGGAAACACTTATGTTAGTGATGCTTAACAATAGACAGGATACTGATTCAGTAAGCTAAACATGCTACAATAATCACACTCTTTCCTAGTTACTTACTAGTTTCAAAAACAAAATCCTTTATCCGTAACTTAGTAATTGTGATGTAAAATCAGTATTAAAATACTTTTCTCTTTCTTATTCTTACAAAACTATAAGGTGCTTGAAAGGGAAAGCCCTTGAACAGATCTCTTCCTTCTAAGTTTTGCCCATTATGTACCTCCAAAGCCAAGGCTGTCTTGTCGTAGGCATTAGGGACTCGCTTCTGGATAACCCGGGCATAAATAGGGCCATTCTGAAGGTTAGGGAGCGGAGTGTTGATGCTGGGCTGGGCATAGGGCCCTGGCTCCGGCCCACCCAGTGGTTGTGGGTGGGAACTATCCTGGTTACCTCCAATCAGAGTTGATACTGAAGCAGAGGAAGGTCTATACTTCTCGACGTAAGGAACAGGTATCATTCCTCTCTTTCCTTCGCTGTCTTCTGCATTCCACCATTGCTCTTCAGGTTTATCCCGGATTCTCAGTATGTCTCCTTTCTTAAATGGAAGATCTTCTTCATCATTTCCATTAAAGTCAAAGAGAGCTCGCACATATTCAGCCTCCTCCTGTCTGAGGATAACACCACTATTCTGCCTGGATCTGGAGACTGGTTCTATCAAGGTTGTAGTGTCCAAATAGTGTATTTTGTAGAATTCCAGTAAAGATGGCAAAGAATCAAACTCCTGGTCACCTATTCGAAATCTGGTGGGATTCAACCCTGAAAAAAGAAGGTGATATATCAACAGAGTATACAACAGTGGGAACTGTAAATTACGCACTTAAGAAAACTGGTATATTTACAGATAGATAATTTGACGCAGAATTTAGTCACCTTTGGATCATCAACACTCATCACGTCTAACCTACATAATGTGAAAATGAAAACTCTTAACATAAATCAGAATTGTCTGTATATATTCATAGGTTCGGACTTGGTCCCTTATATCAACAGAAGAAAGCTGAAGTTACCAGTTTGGTTTAGCAGGGTAGCAAAGTAATGCTCTTCTGCATATTTTTAATCAAAGGTAGCACTATCCTGATCCTGAAGATAGAACTTTATTGTGAAGGTTTTGTCAAAGAAGGGAAAAAGTATAACAAATGACTTGGTAGCGTCAAACTTCATGAAGCAGGAAAAAAGTACTTTGTTTCCTTGGATGTCATACTGAGCCAACAGATTAAAAAAAAAAAGTCAGTACATCGGAGTTTCCCATGAACATACACAATTTTCACAAGATACTTCTTTTTTTTTGTTGTTGTTTTATACTCTATAAACCTATAAAGCAAATGAAATTTTGATATAATTCAAAGAAAGTGTTTTTTTTTAAAAAAAGTTTTTCCCTTCATAGTTTAAAGTTGTTTCAAAAGCACAACACTGCAATACTATTCATTTACCTGTTGTAACCAATCTTGAGTTACAGACACTGACACTAAGGAAATTGTTTAGCACAGCAAACAACTTGTGTGAATGAGCAAAATGATTCGTTTTTTTCTTTCGATAAAAGATACAATTTAAATTAAATTATATATGTGTATGTATGTGAAAAGGCAGTATGTTTTGTAACAGATATAATTCAATCTTTTAATCTCAAGTCTTTCAGTTTCTCTGCAGTTATCAAGAGTCTAAATTATGCATCATCTGAACCTCAAATACATGGAAATTGATCCTCTTCATACAGCAGACATTAAAAGTATCAAAGTGCAGATACCCATTTCAGTTTTCAACCTGTACTTTACATCTTTTTGTCATTTTATGTTCTTCAAGCTTAGCTGAGGAAAGAGACACATGATGTTCTATTTCCACCATGCCACGCTGTATAATCACTTATGGGAAGAATTGCGGAAGAGTCAGGGAGGGTGATGGAGAGGAAAAGATTGATGCTTTAATGAGCAACTCTTCTAGCAAGAAAGAGAGGCTTACTTTGTAAGTCTGTTTCTCTGCAGGGAATATCTCACAGTTCCGAGACTTAGCTCAAGTACAAAGCTAGCAGAATTTTTCAAGCTGTCACTGATCCAAAAATCCCTTCAAAGTAGCACTGTCAGCATGGAAAGCTAACATTACAAGAAATTCTTTCAAGTGAGCAAAAAGGGGTTCCAACAGAGAAAACAGATTCAGTAAGACAAACACTGACAAACACCCAATAAATAAGTTGTAAAGTATCCTGAAGGAACTCAAACACCAGTGAAGCTGGTTACTAGAAACCGCAAGATGCAGAAGTAATGGGAAAATGCATATTTGCATGCATTAACAGGCCTGAAAGACTTTCAAAAGAAATCGGTGCATCTGCAATGACTCAAGAAACAAAGCAATATCCTGATTAAAAAAAAAAAAAACACCAAGAGATAAGAATGTAAATATCAGCAAGAAGTGTGAAAGTGGCATAAAAAGAGTAAGAATCCTTGTTGGTCTCTCAAGGCACAATATACTACCATGAAGAAAATCTGCTATCTGAAAAGAGGTTAAAAAAAAAAACCACTCAACACTCCACCACTCACTTTTTTTTTTTTTTTTTTTTTAATGAAATGTAATTCATAGCTCTAGAACTAGCAAAAGCTCTGGAATTTCATCTTGGTGGCAGCTCTTAGCTCTGTGCTTTCTTAGTAGATGGTTTCTGACTGCACAGGCAGCATCTCTACACCACTCAAAATAGCTTGAGTTCACTATATAAGCATATAACAAATATTTGGCAATGCTGGACTTCTGCTACACTGTGAGCAGTGAGACACAGTGGGAAAACAAGCTTCACAACATGTGGTATAGATATCAAGTTTCAGACAAACCTGGTGACAGAAACACATGTGTACTATTTTATATGAGAGCCTTTAAGGATCAACCTTATATAGATACACATACCAAAAGAAAAAGTCACAGAAACTACAAGAGTATAAGAACAAAGATCTTCAAAGTCATATGGAGAATAGTGATTTTCTAATAACCAAAGATATTTTAGCAGAGCACACGGAACTGATTTCACATGACAAATCTAGAGTCTGAAGCACTGATTTACTTTTGTAAAACCTGCTACGAACTCAGTCAGCCAACAGGCTACTATTTCTGCTTCTGGCAAAATATCTGTATACAAAAAAGGCTTAAATTAATAGGAAACAAGCCATTCAACAGGAACATTCATCAGCTTTGTCAGCACCACAACCATCAGCAGGATGAATAAGGATTATTTTGTTTTTTTTTAAATGGGACCAAAAACGTTTATAAGAGGCTCAAACAAACCTAACAGCAAGGAACTGAGAACAGTCCTCCTGAATTAATGCATAATAGTCCGAAATAGCTGCCAAATGTAGCTGGATGAAACCTAAGTTGGCCTACTTGAGCCCTCTGTGGGGAAGGAACAACTGAAATGTGTACTGTATCCTGGAAAAATAGTATTCTAGAAGACATTTGGTACAATTGCAGAAGAGTGAGAGAACACACCCTCTAGAAATACATGCTAGGGTCAGAAAGATCAATGTTATCCTTGAAGAGATAAATAGGTAAGTAGTAGAAAGGAGTGATATTACCTGGTGAAAACACTTGCAGAATACCACACGTGCTTCCGATGCTTTTGTTTTTAAAACAGAAGGCAGCTACGCAAATCCAGAGGCTGAAAAACCTCTTTTCAACAAGAAATCTACAAGCTTAAAACAAATTATCAAAGAATATAGCAGCAACAACCTGGTCAATATCTGAGGAACTTAAATTAGGAGATTTCTGAATTTAGCTCAAGTAAGTATAAAAAAGACTAAACAGTTAAAAGTCAGTTTGAAAAATGCAGGTTGCAAATAAAATACAGCCACAGCTTACCTAGCAGGTGGTAAACTCTCCATTGATTTAAGTCTTCTGTGTTACACTCTTGTTCAGCTACAAGTTAGAGCTGAATGATGCTCACTCAACATATCAGGGAAATAATTCCATTCACTATGGGCCCTAATTTCTTTCATTCCCTGGTATAATGAAATTCAAAGACTA
Source organism: Rhea pennata (assembly GCF_028389875.1). NCBI lineage: Eukaryota > Metazoa > Chordata > Aves > Rheiformes > Rheidae > Rhea > Rhea pennata. The sequence continues at coordinate 6,376,025 of NC_084682.1, forward strand.
ACAGAATTCAGGCTCAGAAGAATCTTCTAGTTTCTTGTTTGAACTACATGACTTCTTGTACCTGCAGGCCAATGCAAAATGAAAGCAAGATCTACCATGACAAAAAGCTGTAGCAACAAGACAAACTTCTTTGGAGAGCTAAAACTGTTTTTCTTCATGATCCTGAGACACTTTTCTTGAGGGTACAATTTCTAGCAGCACATTGTCTGCATCTTCTGATGGCTTTCAGGAAGAGGAGTGTGTGTGTAAAGGTCAGTCTAGCCAGTGGAGAAACTTTAATTATTTCCTATTAGAGTTGAACAATCAAGAAGTATCAAGTTTTCTTCCCTCTTCCCCAGCTCTGCGCAGCCAAAGAAAGAGTAGCTGCTCAGCTTGCCCCTGTAGCAGAACTACTCATCTCTGTGAGTCCACTCCTTTGAATCAGAAATGCAGAGAACTGAGTATCAGCTTTCTTCTTCATTCTGCCCTAGCTCAATCTGTACTAAAACTTAACCTGATTCCATCCAATCCAGCATGCCAGTACAGCAAGCAAAACTTATGCTATCAAAAAGATGAGGGAAGTGCTAAAATCCAAAGCAGATCAGAATTAAAGAAAATTTCAACCCTAGACCCTGTCAGTTCTTCAATACAGCTATGACATATATGCCCTTCTGACAACACACTTTAGCACAGAGTTGGTTTCATGTCAGCGTGGATGAAAAAGATTGCTTATGTATGCTTTAAATATTGTGAAGATCCTGGGGGAGCAGAAGTACAAAATACTTAACAGTCTACCTATTTTTGAGAGTGCGGTCTGGTGGCATAACCATAAAGTAGCTTCTTCCCACTTTGAGTTTTTACATCTTCCTCTCCACTCCAATTGCGTTAGCACAGCTAAGCAGTTTTCCCTTGATTCCAAAGCTTCATTCCTTACCTTGCAAAGCTTTCCCTTTTAGGGCAGGGAAGACCTCACAGAAATGCAAGCTTTTCATTTTAATTTCTAGACCTACTGTAAGCCTCCTACATCTTCAAAAGCAAGGTTGGGACAAAAAAGGCTGTTCTCAGCGCACAGGGTACTGAGACACAAGGAGACTCTCAGTCTGAAGTAAGACGTTAGAGTGATGCCAGCCACTTTCCTCCCAGAACATCAGTGAACTCTACTATGAAGGCATCTCATTCCAGCCCGTGTGCTTCCCTGCCCACCTAGGGACATCTTGCTCTAAACTACCTTCCTACTCATGCCTGAGCAGAACAAATAAGCACTCATGAATCCTCTGTAAAAACAGTAAAACTCCATTCACTGAGTCCCAAATAGTCCTAAGCATGTCAGGAAAACATTCTTACAGGAAATGTACACTGTCTTTTCTGCAGATAATCAGAGAAACAGAGAAAAATAAATACCTCATACACACACTTTCCAAGCTTTCAAAAACTTTCATTTTAGGAGCTTAATATCAAAAACTAACAAGAAATGTCTGAGTTAAACCACATTGCTCGCTCACATCTAAAGTCTTTATACATCCTTATATTAAGAGCTAAGCATGGATATCATTAAGTAAAGATTACATGATTCCAGGAAGTACCGTCTGACTTTCATAAAATCACAATGGAAGTGATTTAGAAGTGAAAGTTAAGCAGCATGTTCTTACAATGCATACTTATTGAAAACACCACTCTTTACACTGCATTGGTGATACTTTCCTATTGCAGAGAGACCAATTCTGCAACTCCCTAAGGTTTCTGACTATATCACATTATGCTTTCTATAGATAGCATGTTTTACTTCAGATATTTTAGGCATATTGTTTTAGTGCATAACACATGTTTTTACCCTGGATCCATCAGCCAAACTGCAAAAATATGATGCATTAAAGTATTTCCTTTATTGTCCACCACCACATCAATGCCTGCATTTAGTACTTGGTTTAGTTTTGGATTTCTTTATCCTATGACTGATATTTGATCACAAAAGATACTCTAATTCTGATTCAGTTGTTAATCACCATCAGAAACTGGATAAATCACTGAGTTACGGGAAAGAAAAACACTGTTTCTTTTAAGACATTTCAACAGGATGTAACTATTCGGAAATTCTTTTAAATTCTCCTGTTCCTCATACCGAAAAATTGACTGTAAGAAGTTAGAAACTGCAGCATATCAGGCAAAAGGTAAATTTAACAAAAAAATATATTTTTATAATTCAGAAATGGAAGATGGTATTTCATTTTTACGACACTCTAAGGTTTTTTATATTAGAGAAGACAGAGTTCTTTGTCTCATTCATTCTGTATTGAAGCTGGGTTCCTAGTATCATCTGCATATGGCAAATTTCAAGTGCTCAAGAATCACATGCAGTGACTTTTGTTAGTCTTAGTTAAGTATGTAAGAACCTAATTTGGAATGTTTAGATTTCTCAGTGAGATGTACATTTTCCAAGTAAAATCAGTTGCTAAGAAAGTTATACCACAGTGACAATTATGACAATAATGACCATAACTTGATCACAATATATAAGCATGACAACTTGCAAACGTTTACCTTGTTTTATTGCATTACCTTCCCTATCCAAATAGAAAGTCTTCTTGAATCTTCTACTAACAGTTCTATCTCCCTCCCATTCTGAACATCCCCCCTCCATCCACATTTTTCTTTAAAAAAAAATATATATATATATTTTGCCAGCGCTTTTTTACTGGTTTGAGAGTGAAGAGATAGCAACTTCAACACACAGGTTGAATTCAAAAATCACTAGAACTTCATCACAGAAATATCTGTAGTGCAGGAGTGGTGCCTTACCCATACTCATAACATTCAGAAAAAACAAATCAACGAAAATGCAACTATTTTTGCTATAGATCAATCCTACTATGCCAAAAGCCTCCACAGCTACAATAGCACCTACCCTTCTAACACAAACACTTAAGATAGAAAATAACTACCCATGGGATATTTAGCAATTTAAAAGAAAACAAAAGACAGAAAATCCAATGAAGTTAAAACACTCATAACATAAACCAGTCCAACAAATACCACATTTGCGTATTATTAACCTCAGTCCAACATTACTGAGGTTAAGAATGTAACAGAAGATTAAAAAAAAAAGTTAGAACAGCTATTTACTAAAGCAGTATGACAGTAGCTAGAACATGCATTCAATAAGACGAAAAATACTATACTGAAAATACAACAGTCCAACAAAGTGACTGGCATGTATACTCCTTCACTACTCTCTTTAAAATCCTATCAGACTGGATTCCACAGGGGACTATTCTGATAACTTCTTCTGTTCTACGTAACATCAGCCCTGCATTCGGCACAGTAATTCCTGCATCAAGCCTCCATAAACCTATGACAATAATAAATCTGTCCCAATAGACATCAAGCAAGGAAGAATTCACCGTATCTTCTTGCAAAACATTTAACTTTCCATAGAGGCAATGGCTTCCACTTTACTTCCAGCTGAATCCAGCCACCTTTAACTTCCACTTTGTGGAGCTTTTCATGTTTTGGGAGCACTTTGCAGCCATGGAGGTTCCTAGGTCTCTGTAGCAATTCATATGTTTAATTTCCTTTCCTGCAAATAAGTTAGCCAGATCTCTTCTCGTGTAGCAGGTCTTCAAGACTTCAAAACTTTGTAGTAGCTCCTTTCTGAGATACTAGCAATATGCTCACACATCACTTTGTAAGCATTAACATCAGAACTTAAATAGTTTTAGTAGTACACTCAGTAATGCTGCCAGCAGGAACACTGCTACCTTTTAACTCAGTATTCTCATTTACACATCTAACGATCAATCACCAATAGGGGCTTTCATTCATTTAGTTAAATCTATACTTTCAGAAATGCTGGTTTTCACTTTTTCTTCTCTGATACAAATAGTATCTTCTGTTCTACAGATGTTGCATTTAAACACTACTTTTTCACATTAGGTCTTAGGGTGATGAGGAATACTATCAACCCTTCTTTTCAAAGGATGCAAGGGGACAGAAAAAAAATCACATCTGATTTAAAAGAAAAATTGCCTTTACATTCCCACTACTTGAATTACCCAACAAACACTTTGATCTGTAATTTGAAAGTAAGCCTCAAAGTCCGTCTTCTAACGAAGAACTATCTCATCAGAATTCAGCTCTTTCAGATGACATTTCCACAGAGGGGTTCCCCCGGAGATGGCATGCATCATCTATTAATTAGCGCCGGCGGTTTTATGAAAACCAAAGCCCGGGTGAGCACTAACGCCGTCGGATACTCGGAGGGCTGCAACGAGCGCGCGGTTCCTGCGCCAGCTAAACTATGTTATTAGGTCCTTTACGGCTGGTGCGGACAAGCGTCTCAGCTCGACCAGCAGCCGCAGCGGCAAAACGCGACTTAATTCCTCACAAAGAGCACCACGGCTGGAAGCACCGCCCGGGAGGGGCGCGGGGCCGCCGGGGGGAGGCGCAGCCCGGACGGGGAGGCCGCCCTCCCCGGGACGGCAGGGGCTGAGGGGGCTCTGCCGGACTTGGAGGTCACTCACCCGGGGCCCCAGGGCCCTCGCCGCCGGCCCGCCGGCCGCCCGCCGGCCCCAGGCTGTTCACGATGTAGTGCGAGACGCGGGAGCTCTCAGACACCGAGAGCACGAAGTCGCCGGGGATGGTGCCCGAGTCCCGCACCAGAAAGGTCCCGTGGCGCTGCCCCTGCAACAGCGACACAGCCTCGGCCCGGCTCAGTCGCCCCCAGTACCAGCTCGCCCGGTCCTCGGAGTCGAACTGCCCGGCCATGGGAGCCGCCCGCCCGCAGGCCGCGCTCGCTTCCCCCCACCGCGGGCCGCCACCGCCGCCCGCGGTACCCCGCTCCGTGCCCAGCCCTGCCACCCAAAATGGCGGCCCCTGCCCTGACCTCACCTACCGGATATGACCGCATGCAGGAGACGCGGGCGGGGCGCGCCGTCATCTTTCCGCGCGGCCCGAGAGGCGGGAGAAAGGGGAAGGAGGCGCATGCGCCGTGCGGGTGGGCGCTGAAGTGAGCTGTGGGCATGGCGGCGGCCCGGGCTGGTGCACGGTCACCGGCGAGGACTGCCCGCCACCGGGAGGGCTCCCTCTGGTAAATTCCGTGCGGGCCCGGTTTGTCTGCGCTGAGGCAGCTAAGGGCTGGCTCCAGGGCTGTATCACCAGCAGCAGCAGCTCCTGCCCTCAGCTTCCCCGCCAGCCACTCGCTCCCACCCAGGGGTTCGTGAAGTTCGTGCTGAACTGGGCCAGTGTTTAAAAAAAAAATGAAAAAGAAAAAAGGTTATATCTACCCAGATCGTTTCACTGACTGTTGCTGCAGGGGCCTGCAAACAGGGAAGAGCCTAAGTTCCAGTGGTGCCACAGAAAAATGTGAGAGCATGAATTTAGAATGGTATCTGTAAAGCTGGAGCAATATTTACCACTTCTAGATTATTCTTCAAGATTTCTCTTTAAGTTCCAGAGGAATGTCTGTAGAATTCTTTTCCAGATCCGCTCAGTTCTGTCAGCTTTTTCTGGGAAGGAATGTGTTTTTTTCAGTTGGGTAGCCTCCATGTGGCACCACTTGCATAAATGCCATGTTTGCAGTACAGTTGTCCTTAACAGTGATGGTTCTGTCCTCATGCCTAGCTGTCTGTATCTCTTCTTTCTTGTAGGCACTTTCAAGCCCGGTAACTATTTTATCTTAAATGGGACTTTGACCTAATATCCGCTAATTAGGCTCACAACTTTCAAAATATCCTGGTGATAAAATGTATCCTGTCTTACAGATGGGAAACTGCAGTTTACCAAGCCCATAAGAAAACAAGGTGTTGGATATCAGCTTTCCCAATGGTTTAACCAAAGGAACATCCTTCCCCTGCTGATCCTGTTTGCTCTCCAGATTGACAGTAGGCAGGAGACAGTCATAATCCATTTGGAACCCAAAGCTCCTTTCCACCTGCTGACATGTGGAGTTCGCCAGCCAGCTGCAGAAATACATCTCTTCGGTACAGTTCCATGCCCAAGTTATTCACAAACTTGAAAAGCTGCAGCTGCAGATTCTTTATGAGAGCTCAAGAATCTAGGATAGTTAAATCACTGTAGCAAGAAAATACATCCATTCTGTTCAGTGTTTCACAGACAAAACAAAACAAAACCCCCCATACAATGGTAAACTTCTTTGTTTTTCTGCCTCCTGCCAGATCACTGTAAAAAAAGACTGGTTTTGACTGAGTGCCCGCAAACTGCTGCTTTTCCTCCCTTCCCAGTCCCCGCCCTTGAACCCCATCTCCTTCTGTTTTGAGCTGAACCACAAAACTGCAGGAGACGATGGATGTTTACATCAGGTTTGGCTTTCCCTGAGGCAACCAGTTGGGAATCTTATTGCAGGAGTTCCCTCTAGTGGTCAGCAATGGGGAGATGAATAAAACTTTCCCGGTGTAAGAAGCTCCTTTTGCTATTTTTAGGCTGGAATGATTTCTAGTTCTAAGTCACTTTCTGACCTTCATTATTTGTAACATTGCCTTTGCTTCCTTAGGACTTCTCCGGGTAATGATTGGTAACCTTTCCCAAATTCCTCTTCCCTCATGATTTTAGTGCTTAGGCAACACCCCCATTGTGCAGTAGTTTGCTGCTACTGACCCATTCTTTCTGCACAAAAGCTACCATAAAGGTGGAGCCCTTCCGCCCAAACCTGCATGCCCGTACTGGCCTTTCAAAGGCAGAGCATTGCAGCCTGAGATGAATACGAAGGAACAACAGAATTCTTGGCCACAGTTTCAGAATAAAACTAGATCAGTTTTTAATTCTGAAGAATTCACTGCTAAAAATTTAAACAAGATTCTGAAAGAAGCTGCAAGATACAAAGAAAAGATTCTGTTGACCTACTTGAGAGTAAAAGCCCCACTAGTGCCAGCTCTTTTTCACAGCCTAGTTTTTCCCCTCTCAGTGCAGCTAAACTTGATTTGATTGTCCCTGCCAGTCAGCCTAAAGATTATTTTTTTCCTAGGGAGCACTAAAATTTTGGCAACTGCTCCAGAACCACAGTTAATCAGTAGAAAGTTTTTTGCTGAGTTCAGTGAGCAAGTCAAAATCCTGAGAGGGATGTAATATGGTTCTCTAACATTGCTTTGTCCTAGGCAACATTCAAGGATGTTAAAATAAAATTAGGGAAATACTCTGGATTAACTGAAGGCTTCATCTGCTTTCTAATAAGTGCAGTGCTAAAGAATATGGTTTCACATAACCCAATTCTAACTATTACCTAACCATCTGAAGTGGTGGTTTTCTTAAATCTGCTCTAGATCATGTATGTCAATACTATTTCTACCTACAGAATGAAAATGAAAAGGAGGAAGAGGTCCACCTTTTGGTTTCTCTTCTCCATGATCTTGAGAAATAGCATTTCTGCCACAGAGATATGTTTATTCTTGCAGTCATTTCAGAATCTCAGCAGCTGTCTTTGTCCCATTACTACTCACATAGTCATGTTATGTGTATTCTTATGTGTGTCTGGCCTCTGCCATAACTGTTCACATCTGTCTTGGAAGTATCACATGTCTGTGGTTCCTGCCAGATACTGACTACATGATGTCAACACCAAATATAGCACACTGGGGAGTACAGTAGCCATTAGCTGTTTTGTAAGGACCTCTACACAGAGACTGTTAAAAATAATAAACCTGGAAAGTATGACTGGTAGCAAGAAAATATATTGGTCCTGCTGGATTACGTATAAGGGGAGGAGCCCCTATGTTGTCAGCTACAAAATTTCTCCATGCCAGGTTGGAAAAATCAAATTTTATTACTGAAATTTGCTGGGAAGTACTATCAATTCAAAGGAAAGGTGATATATCACAGAGGAGAGTTTTGAGGGTTTTGGTCTGAAATTGTAGAAAATTGAGGAACGGAGTAGTCTGAAACCAAGCAGGACAGAAGGGTCATGCAGCCCGAAAAACAGCAGGTATGTCTACTGAAATCAGCCGGATGTGACAACCAAGGGGGATGGATGTCCTGAACAGGTTCGTTTAAGGTGACTATGAGCTGCAGATGTGATGCAGCTGACAAAATGCAGTTGCAACTGTGGAATTATCAACTGCAGTGTCTTGCTGTGGAGGGGAAGTGCTGATGCCATTGACCAAAGCCATAGTAAGCCCTCAGCTAAAATACTTCTGGTTTGCTGTGTTCAGGGGAGATATAGCTGAACTATAGAGATGAAGATAATTAGGGGAATAAGGAATTTGTTTCATGGGAATGGATCCAAACAGTATGACTTAGCCCAGTGAAAGGAAGGCCAAGAAGAGATAGCACTTCTCTGCTAAAACAGCTTAAACTCAACCCAACAGGATACAGATTTGCCACAAATAACTTAAAGCTGGAAATTAGATTTATCAGATGTGTAAAAGTCCAGAAGGACATTCCTATAAAAAGGGGGAGGGGGCTAGTATTTTAGGAGTCAGATCACTCTAGAAGTCATTGGGGAAAGCACAGCCTGCACCAATAACCTTACAACTCACCACCTCTGTCTCATTATTTTTTTGCTCACTCTGTATTTTTCCCTACAACTTTTCTGCTTTGCTGTAACTAAGTGTCCACGTATTTGAGAGCACATGACAGTGTAGTGGCTCACACGAAAGGATGCCGTGGATCCAAGGCCTGCCTGGAAGCTAAGGGCTGCCCAAGGGGGACAGGCATTTAAAATCTCAGCAAATTCACAACATAATAATCCTGGGGGATCTAAAGGATATCAGCTGCCAGCGCCACCACTGCAGGGCTGAAGGAAGGCGACGCGTCTTCGCTCTTCCCTGAGCGCCTCGGAGTCGGCACGGCCCGCGGCAAACCGTGCGTGGGGAAAATGGCGGCTTTAGCCTCTGCCGATCCGTAGCCGTGGAAGACCGCCGGAGGCGCGCTCTCCCCGAGTCTCTATGGCCCTGACGCGAGTAGCTGGCCGTTGGCGCCGCTCCTGCTGGCAGCCTTGGGTGGCGCTCTATCCGCCGTCGTGTCTCAGTGATGGTTGCGAGCGGCGGCGCTCTGCGCCGCGGCGGGCCGTCTCGCTGGCCGGGCCGAGGGCGGGCCTGGCGGAGCGATGGCGGCCGTGCGGGGCCTGCGGATCTCGGTGAAGGCGGAGGCAACGGCGACAACGGCGGAGCCTCGCGGCGCAGAGCCGGAACCTATGGAGGTGGAAGAGGGCGAGCTGGAGACCACCCCCGTGAGGCGCTCGCTCCGGGAGCTCATCCCGGTGAGGGGCGGGCGAGGACGAAGGAGGAACCAGCCCCGGGGGGCTGGGGGGGGGAGAGGGGGGCTGTGAGGGGGTGTAGGGCGCCCGTGGGGGGAAGGGGCGGGGTCGTGTCGGGCAGGGGGGCTGTGGGGCCGGGGGTTGTCTGAGGGGAGTGCGGGAGGAAGCGGGAAGGGGACGTGCTTGGGGGGGCGCGGAGGTTGAGGGAGGCGTGAGGAAGGGGCTGGGGGGAATGGTGTGGGGCTGGGGGTGGCAGCCCGAGGGGGCGGCCCCGGGAAGGGGGTTGGAGGCGCTGGGGGTACGGGGCTTTGAACAGCAGGCTTGAAGGATTTCTTTTTCGTTTATGCTAATTGCCCCTGGATAATTTTTAGTGAGGCTCTTTAATACCTAAAAAGTGGGTCAGAGTAGGGCTAAACTCCTAAGTAAAGAAAACTTCTGTGGAAATTATTGTAGATGTGAATCTCTGATTAGCTGATTTGCCAACATGCTTTAGCTCCTACCAACTATGTGATCTAAGAGACTGCACGTTACTCTGCTTCTTTGTACTCCAAGAATAAAACCTAGGCAGTGTTTTTTCCACTTTCAAATAACAGATTTTTTTTTCCTTGTTGTAATAACTCTTCACATTTTGCTGCTTCAGAGGAAGTTTAACACTAAGGAAAAGAGTTAGATTCTGTGTGCTTGGCTATTTCTAAACTGAGACTGGATTAAAAGTGCTTTAGCCAAAATAATTATTGCAACACAAGTGTAAACAACACATTTACAGCTACCTAGTGATGGTCCTGAGGCTGCTAGAGCCGGAGTGAAAAGGTGCCGTTGTTACATAAAACAAACAATAGAAGAGATTGAGCTGAGTGACTGGTCCAGTGTATGCGGTGTTTAGTGCGGTCTTGCAAATTCAGCAGACTTGACTGATGGAAATTAAACTTCTGATTTTTTTTCCTTCATTGTTCTTTATATTTACTCTATCAACAGATTTGTATCAGATGGGTTTATATTTTATTGCTTTTTTTTGGAAATAGGTTGTGAAATAATGAATAGAAGAGGGATAAAAGTTGCTTTTTTAACTGCAAGAAAGGTTTGGTGTTCTGACTTCGATTGTGATTTAAAGTTGTAAATTGGAAGTCTGAGAGTCTGATACCTTTATGATTTGACTGTTTGAGTGTTTGATCACTTCCACTGCATTGCTGAGACAGAATAAGTAAAAAGCTTAGCAGCTACAGAGACAGAAACTAAATACTGCCAAAGAAAAGAGTCCTCATACTAAAGGAAGTTTGGTTCATTTGATGTGCTCTTAACTTCACTCATGTCGGTGAGTGTTATGTTTATATACCTGTTTAGGGATGTAGCTTGGAGTACCGATCAAGGAGAAGAGGATGGATTTCTTACAGAACTAGCCTTCTTTTCTTTCCAAAATAGTGAGTTTGTTGATTAAAGCATTCCTCAAGATATTATCACCATCTTGCTTTATTTCAGGACACTAGTAGAAGATATGAAAACAAAGCTGGAAGTTTTATCACTGGAATAGACGTAACCTCCAAGGTAACTTTTGCGTTATGGTAACGCATTTTATTTCTTCCGAAGATGCACAGAAGTTTAGCCTCATGTTCAGATAGCTGGTATTTTTCAGCAACTAGAGAATTCTTTTGTGGGATATGCCTTGTTTCAGGATGTGATGTCTCCTGTAAACTGTAAAAAAAAAAAAAAAAAAAAAAAAAAAAAAGGCATTTTTAAGTCACAGAATATGTGAAGTTGTAGTTTTATGAAGCTGTAGTTTTATGAATCTGTATCTTTGATTTTTTTTTAATTATTGTTATTATTCACATGCAGAAAAAGCTTTTATACCTCCTCAAGAATTTATATTCTTGTTTTGCGGCTTTGGCACGCACTTTAAAAAATGTTTATGTTGAAATTACATCGGTGCTACTCAGTATTGCCAAACAAAGTGCTTTGAGTCACAACAGCTGAGTTTTTTCTTATGCAAGTGTCAGGAAGAAAATTTAGCTTCATTGCCTTGTGTTGTTTAAGGGCATCATATTATTTAAAACTTAGTTTGAAGAATGTGAACAGCTGTTGCATTTAAATAGTTTAAAATTACATAATTCTATTGAACTTCAATTAAATGAACTATTTGATTTCATAGCTCATATCTATACATGTAGTGTTGAATTGGCATTTTTTTCATCGTGTGTAATTGGCCACTACACATAGCATCTGGTAGTGGAGAAAAAAGTATTTAGTCTTCTGTATGCTTTGTAGTACTGGTAACATTTTACAAGTTCAAACAAATACGAATCCCCACAGCAATGTGTTGATAAAAGAAATGTATTCCCATTTTGCATTAGTGAAATTCATCAAAAACTTACCAAAGAGTATAAAAAATATTCCTGATGAAGATTGAAAATCAGCTGTTTTGACTTCAATATCTAGCTTCTGTATATTGTAATTTAGTAAAGAATTCGAGGTTATACTAGCCAGGAGAAAATTGACATCTTTGGTTGTATTCCTTAATCATACAACTTTTAAAAAATCATGGAACTTTTGTAATCCTCATGTAATAACGTAAATTTTGTTTTAAATATTTAAATTTTGTTTTAATAGATGTAGTTAAAGATTTTTTGACATTTTTTTAAAAATAGTAAAAAGCACATGTGTATTTTGAAATATATAATTGGTGGCAATTTTTGTTTAATCATGGTTTATGTTTCAATTTTGAGTTAGATTAGTAAGATCTAAAGCTCTATAACATTTCTTATTAATTCTGTAGAATAAGAATCTTATCAGTCAGTTTCAGTAATTGCACAGGATTCACCTAAGATGTTGCTTACAAGCTGCTTTAGAAGTAGCTAGAATTGCCAAACTAAATAAGATCTTTGTAGTCAGCACTCCTGCTGGTGTTCCCTGTGTGTGGCAGCTCATGCTCAGAGAGATACTTCTAAAGTTTTTATACCATATATAATATGGTATAAATATACCATTATTATATATGGTATATATATATATGATACAAAGCCGTATAAAATGGTTTTATATATGCTTAAAAACAGATGAAAAGTCTTGGTAATTTTACAACAAAAGATGAATTTTCCAGGTGGAGGAAGTGTTTGTTTCTCGAGAGAATTTATTGAGCATAGCCTTTGTACGTCCTTTAGGAAGGGAAAGATAATCTTACTGTTCCATCATAGAGGCTAAGCTGTGGTTCAAGATAGCTTGTTTCCTCTGCACCTTAATTCCCATTATGTTGCTGGACCTATGTTAAAACTATTATGTGGTACAAAAAAAAAGTTTTAATGAATCATTTTCACACTCTGAATCATACATAACTCTTCAAAATTAACAGAATTATTAATACAGATTATTACTGTCTGGTAAATTGTGTTTTAAGTATCTGGTCCTTCAATGCAGCTTGTTTGGAATGCTGCTCTGATTTTTGTTTTGACTGCGTAATTTAACACTTTGCAGGAAGCAATTGAGAAAAAGGAGCAAAGAGCAAAACGTTTTCATTTTCGAGCTGAAGTGAATCTTGCCCAAAGGAATGTGGCACTGGATCGGGACATGATGAAGAAAGGTATGAGTTTATCAAACAGTCAAGAAGAAAAGGTGCCCTTGTTACTTACTCACAGTTTCTGTGCTCAGTTTGTACTATAATACTTCCTACTTTCCTATAGATTTTCCCAAATCGTTGTCAAAATAAAGCACTTCTGTTTTTTCGCCTTTTTTTTGTCACTGCTTTTTAAACTGCTTTATAAAAATTATTTCACTCTTTGTTGTACCAGTGCCAGAACGAAAATATTTCTACGTACCTTGTTGGTGACAATAATTAGTGCTTTTTGTTGAAGATTCACCTTTGAGATCAGCCATACTTAAAGATTTTTAAATTATTTTAAAAGGTCCAGGGTATTGCTTGTGTACTAGGAGAGGATAGAAGACTCTGTCCCGTGCTCAGTGAGATCAGATACAGTGCTGCATGCGCAGAGAATCTAGACTCATTGCATATGTGCTCTAAGATGGCATGCTGGAATGCAAGCAAATCGACTGGGAGATGTGCATTCAACAGGTTTGCACTTCTGGTATCCTGGTAGTTGTCAAGGATTTTTTTTTTTTTCCAGACTGGCAGCCTGGACCAATTAAGCCATGCTCTGTAACAGCTCTCCATAAAACAATGGTGGAAGTGCTTTGTACATGTCTAGATCGCGGGTCTCAGTAGCATTCTGCCTCTTTGGTATTTAACGAATGTACTTTGGTAGTGTTTTCAAAATAAATGTTTTTAAGGCAGTTTGATCTCCATTCAGTACCTGGGTCTACCAACACTCATAATGTTGCAGCCACCTTTTTCTCTTTTTAATTCTCAGATTATTAAGTTTTCCATTGTAGAATAATAATTCAAGTTCTAGTCTTTTAGATCAGTGTACATCATAGTTGTTTTTTTGTGAGCTCCCCGTTAGCTTATTTTAAATGTTTTATAATCATGCGTGTTACTAACAAAAGCTTTTTCTATAGAAATGAGTACTACTTATATATTTCTTTCTCTTCATAGCAATTCCTAAAGTAAGACTGGATACAATTTACATTTGTGGGGTGGATGAGATGAGTACACAGGACATCTTTGCCTATTTCAAAGAGTATCCTCCTGCTCATATTGAGTGGTTAGATGATACATCATGTAAGTAAATGGAGTCTTTTTTTTTCTGTAACTCTTAATCTTTTTTTATATTTGTCTTAGCCCTGCCTTACATTTTTAGTGACTTTTTAAGTTACTGATATTTATCTACCTCAGTTTCCCAATAATTAGCCTTAGTCAAAAGAGATTTGGAATGAAATAATTAGTAACACATGGTGGAAATCAAGCATACTGTCTAGCTGAGTATTAGAAGAAAAATGTCTCACTCATAAATGAGGGCACTTATCGTTACCCCAATCACTGGTTGATAAGGAGGCCAAAGAAATGCAGCAGTAGCCAGAAGTGTGGCCAGTGACCAAATTGCCAAAGCAGGAAAGCCACTGATGTGGGATATGAATGAGTTCATTACAAGCTAAAGTGGTATTGTTCAAAAATTGTGATCCAGTTAACAGAATTTGAAGTAATGAATGAAAATAAACTGATGCATAGAGAAGGAAAAACTATATTGTGCTTAGGAAAATGTAAAAGAGAAAGCATCTAACCAGAAAGTGATGATTGACTATCTGAAGTTACTGGAAAGGGAGAGCATAGAATAACTTGCAAGCCTCTAAGTGACAGAAAAGAAGAAGATCTAAAAATTTTGTATTGCTTGCTTTTGATGTAGGTAGTATACCCACTTTTAAGTATCATGAAAAATGATATTTGGAGAGAAGATTACTGAAAAGTGTCTGTGTGCAACTAGGCAGATTGGTATGGTTTTGTGCTGGGAAGGAACAGACTTGATGTAATATTCTTTTAGAGCATTCTTAAGGAGGAATTAAAGTGGGTGGAAGAAGGTAGCAGCTGGATGTGGTCTACATAGACTGGAAAAGGAATGCAAATTCACATTTCAAGGGCTGTTTTGCAGAGTATGTGTGCAGTGAGATTGTCAGAATGATATAAAGTTGCTGACAGTTGTGCTTTCCTCTGTGATATTGAAGATGGTAGAAGAGCTGTTTGCCCAGCCCCAAAATGGCACTGGATCATGGAACTGGAAGGCTTTGAGATTGTAATGTGGCTGGAAATCCTGTAACTGGAAATTTCATATGAAAAAGAAATAGGAGCCAGTGCAAATTTCCCAACTGAATTGGGATTACTGGGGGCTACTTTATTGGCAAGCATGGCAAAGACCAGATAATTAGTGGAGTGCAGTTCTTGGAATGACGGTATAGGAATTAAGTCTGAATGCAACACTAAAGATACAGTATACTACAAAAATATTAGTAACCTTGAAGTCAGTGTGTGTGATGGTTTGCTATATAGGCAGAAATTGACAGAAGATGTGAAAAACAATGAGCCCTGGTAGAAAATTGCAGTAAAGAATTACTAGATGAATGTGTGATGATGCTTACACTAGCAAGTGCACAGCTTAACATTTGTATCTGAGGTATTTTTTCTGAAATGTTACATCAGTGAATTTAGTGTAGAATAAGAGTAACCTTGGAATGCAAAAATACTAGCTTCGGAGTTTAACCATACTTTCACCATTTATAGTTAAAACTCACTTGATTATTTGGTAGTTCGTTCTGCGCTGTATTTAAGTAAGCATGCTGTTAGATTAGTAATATAAGGTATTGTTATGCTCAGCTGTGATACACATTGATATGAAACCTGGGTGAAAACTTTAGGAAGAAGCATTGTCTGTTCATCGTAGATTTGTGTCACAACATGGCAAAAACATGAAAGTTCCCAATTGAATTACATCTCAAGGTGTCTTAGTGCAAAGGTGAGTTGAGACAGCATTCTGTGCTTCAAACTGAGGAATGTAAAATTGTAAAGGCTGTGAAAATTTGGCATGTCAAGGGCAGGCAGGTATACTTACATGAAAAACTTATTAGCCAGTTTTTGAACTTAGCATCTGGGTGCTCCTCACCTTGTAAGTCTTGTGGATCCAAGTAATAGAAGAGGGGCTTTTTTGTATGTTTTGAGATGCTATGTAGTTTTTAGGATGTCTGAATACGTTTATTGCTGTCATTTCCTGAGCTGCTTAATGGCAGAGCAGCAAATAACATTTGTAGCTGTGTTTGTATTGAATGCATCCCTAGAGAAAGCTTTTGTTCTAAATCCATTTTTAAGGATTTTTTTTAGCTCTTTGAATTTGTGTCTTTAAAATGCTTTTATTAGCCTAATAAATTATCATTTTAATTTATACTTAAGATCTTGGTACTTAAGGCATGTACATGAGGCAGATACTGAATCTCACTGTACCTTTCTAAGTGCTCTAGAAACTCTAGTCATCACATAGTTTATCAATGTATACTATAACCTCTGCTAAATATTTGAACAGACTCCTATTTTTCTGCCTTTTGGAAAAGATAACAGAATTCTGCAGTAAGGTCCAAGGTATTGTTAAGTTACCAAAAAAAAAAGAAAAAAAGGAAAAAAAAAGGTTTATTTCCTATCTTTGTTTTAACCACATTTATGTACTAATACAGTCACGGGACACATTAGCCCTGATTCAATATCCTAATTTGCTGTGCTTGGGAAGTATTCAATAATATATATGGTTGTGCATTTCAGTGGCTTTGGTTTCGATCAATTGTTACGTGTTTTTTTTTGTAAAGTGTTGAAAGCTGTATGTCCCTCAGCTTATCAAATGTGCTAAATAATGTCTTCCCCTGCAAAGAATATATCTGATTACTTTTTTTCATGTTGTTTCATAAGAATGTTTCTGAACTTTTGTTAGTGTTTTCTCTCCAGTAAGGAAGTGTATGTAACTACTTGTTTTACCTTTTTTTTAAAAAAAAAATTGTTTTGTTTGTGTGTGTTTATGTGTGTATGTCATAGGTAATGTGGTCTGGCTTGATGAAGTAACAGCATCACGGGCCCTAATAAATATGAGTTCCCTGCCTGATCAAGAGAAACCAAAAAACAGGGAAAACAATGAAGAGAAGACAGCTGAAAAAAACAAGAAAGGTAGATGAGATATGCATATATAGAGATGATCTAGTAAAATCAATGAAACTTGTGCTTGGGTACTGCATAATCTAAGTTACTGAAGGAGCTTCTATCATACAGTTTCAGGTAAATGTATTCTGCCGCTTTAAAAAAGGCTTTCATCTTGGAAACCTTTTGAAGAAGCTGCTTCTTAAAAGGTGGGTTGGAGCTAGACCAAAAGCAATAATTCAGTCCCTACTGAGCATGTTAGGTGCAGGGTCATATTCAGATATGATGCTTGTAGTGTTACAGCTCACACAGAAGTAAGTCTGTGTGATGTGCATGCAAAGGAGGTAAAAGGATGGATGGTAAGGGTGTGGAAAATAGGTGTAAGAAATTGTCATATTTTTTGAAAAACAGCAGTCAATTCCTTTGTTTGAGACAATGCCATCCTTTACCATGTGTATTGTTAACACTGACATGCCAATGGATCACTTCACTGCTGTGCGTATCATCTCTAAATGTGGCCCTCATACTTTTAGAGAAGAAGCACACTGAAAAGTCAGTTATAATGGAGCAAAGCAGCAAAACACTTTGATGTTGTGGTGAATCTGGTACCTGCATGCCCTAGTTTTAAATCCATTTTACTTCTATGGATATAAATTGAGAATTAGGCTTTTGCTACCTTATGACTGTGTAGAACTGTTTTGCTGTTAGGCTGAGGTGATTAATTGCTGTGGTTCAAAGTACTGTACCACACAGTACTAACAAAGAGCAATGTTATGTTAACCCTGTTAAATAGCATATTTAATTCAGCTCTATCAACAAAATGCAAATGACCAATCTCTATTCAAAACCTGTCTTTGAAGTCTATTTTTTTAGGGCTTTGTTGATCTCATGGATCCTTCTTACTTATCTCCCTTTCTTCTTGCTTTTCTGCACAAGGCAGTGCTGCTCAACAATTCATGTAACTTTCAAATGCTGAGCAAATGTTGATAATGCTTTAAGTAAGGTTGCTCTGAAGTTTTTGGACATTAGGGAATGTCTTAATTAAATAGGTAATAATATTTCTATATTAATCCTTTTGGCCACAAAATACATATTGCACCATCATTACACTACATCACATATGTAATAAAAAGCGTTGTCATCTGAATTCCTCCTGCATACACTTATTCACCTGTTCCTCTGGACAAGTGGGATATTAAGTAAAGTTCAGACCCTTTGATTACACCTTAAGGAATGAGATGCATATAGATATACTGAAATGTTTTGATTCAGTTGCATTTCTTTTTTAGATAAGAATTTGGGAGTTATTTAGATAGCTAAGGAAGCAAGAGATAATACCACAAGAAGTTAACAATTTTTTTTCTTTTTTAAGTGGATGAATGCTCTCTCTGATGGAATTTAAATATTCAGGTTTGAATTTGGCTAATTTATCTTCCTGAATGCTCTCTTTGGTGTCAGTTTGGTTAATTGTGCTTCACTTTCTTCTTTGAAATTGTGTATACTTGTCAAGATCAGTTGAAGAGCTCCTGCTCTCCATTATGAATTGTCAAATCCATTGTTGGAGGAGATTATATTTCAGAGTTCTTTATTTTCACAGTTTCCGTAGTCTTATGTAGCATCTATAAAGTACTCTGAGATCTCTGCATAAGAAGTGACACTGTTATGTGTTAACAGTTATCAATATAGAGGGTTTTTTTGAGGAATATTTGAAAAAAAAAATCCAATCACAGTTTTCCCATTGAAAAATCTATGTTAGCATTTCACAATTTAAGTAGTTCTGGAAGTATCTACTCTTCTATTTATTATTTAACTTTGAAATTAAGTCTTAAAGTTGGAGTTTTGTTTTTTTGAGCTGTCTCAGAAACTTTTAAACTTTTGAATAGTAATCTACTTAAGATCTTTCGTATTGGATACTTGTAGATGCTTAGCAGCATTTTAAAGAGAGGGAGGAGGAATTAGGCTTTTGAGTGCCTTTTCAAATCTTGCCCTTGCTGATCTCTGTTGTAACTTGAAATGCAGTGCTATTTCATTTGTTTTCAGTTGTAACTTCAAATGCAGTGCAATTTCATTTGTTTTCGAATAATTAAATTTATAATCCATGTGTGCTGCCTTAGGCACTTGTCTGCACAGAGGCTGTCTGATTAATGTCATTCTGTACTCCTGCATGTTTCAAATTTGTGTAGACATTTACTGTTTTGATTATTCTCTAGGCTGCACAGAAGAGTGGATAACATCTTCAGTTTGATTTCAGAGACTGTAGGTAACGTTAATGAAATACTGCTGACACTAAAGTGGAGACATTTTCCTTTCTTTTTCTTTTTTTTTTTCCTTTTTAGAAAAAACAGAGGAAAGTTCTGATGATGAAACAGAAGAAGGTGAGGTTGAAGATGACAATCCAAGTGATGTTGAGGTCAGTATAGAAAGAAAGAGAAAGCACTAATGTAAAACTTTTGCTCTGGTTGGTGTAAAGTTCTCAAAACATTATAGTTTTAACTACATGAGTTCTAATTAATAATTATCAAAGTAGATTGGATGGAGAAATGACAGGAAGAGCAAATATGCTGTTGGAGAGACTATCCACGTAAAAATGCTTTGTCGAAGTAGATTTGGAGGAATGAAAGGGCATTCAGCAGCTAAGAGCTTGAGTGGCAGCTCTTTTCTGGTGAGAGAAAACACAAAAGAAAAATAAGAGACTGAATAATGTTCTAAAGTTAGTGCCTAAAGAGACAAAAAGGATTTACGCTGTCCATGGATTTACTTGGGAATGGGCATATACATTGACTTTTTGTCAAGTTAATCTTTGGCTGAATACATTACAGGTGTGATTAGTTTTTCTTGATCACTTGGATCATTCAGGATACTAACACTCACAGAGGTCATGGAAATCTGAATTTTAGCCTATATAACATAAATACTGATTTAAAAAATGCTTTTTACTCATTGTGTGAGGGTATGAGAACCTGTTAATGAAACCAGTTAGAAATTAAACAAAAATTAAAACCAAGTGTTTGTTTTTCATTGTCCAACTTAAGTGCTATTTATTTGCTGAATTTTAATCAGTACTGTAGTTTCACTTGGAAAATTACTGTATTTAATAATCTGAGATAATATTATGAAGGAAGAGAAGTAATATTTTAAATCTTTAATACAAATTACTTAAATTCATATCAGTTTGTCAGGAAAAAGAAAAGTTCTTTTGAACAGGATTTGAAAAGTGACTTAATAATCAGTTGATTGCTTCTCTTTAAGCAATCCATTTACATTCAACAGTAATTTTATTTTTGAGTCCAAAATACCTTTTTTGCCCCCCAAAGTTGGATGCCCTCTCCCAGGTAGAAGAGGATTCTCTCCTGCGTAATGATCTTCGCCCTGCCAATAAACTGGCTAAAGGAAACAAGCTATTCATGAGATTTGCTACTAAAGGTAAATGAACAGCTTAACAAGCATAATGAATTGATTGCTTGTTGCAGTTTTATTTGTTGGCTAATTAATAACTCGAATGACCTAATTTTTATTTGAAAAACTGTTAGTTTTGCTAAGCTTTAGGTGTTAAGATTTTACAATAAATATTTTACTATTGTTTATAAAATTTTATTTTGGGCTCCATATGAGGCATTCTTCCCAATACCATAGAATAGGTTTTACAATACTCTTCTCCACAAAGGTTAACCTCACATTTTATAAATATGAAAATAATTTGAGATGTTTATGAGGTATTAGTGGAAACTATTACTAAAAACAGTTGAGTTACTCATAAATATGATTTACTAAAATGAACATATGTATGAAAAGTGACCATGGAGAATAAAAAAGTCAGGACTAATGTAAGTACAGCCTCCAGCAGTTACAGTGGGATGTAATACACTATAAAGCTAATTCATAGAAAGTCAGCATGTCCACTGAATTTAATTTCTGAACACAAATAAAACTCCTTTGGGAGGAGAAATTTCATAGGTGGTGTCAGCAAAATTGCATCCTTCCATGAGGAAGACTGAAGTAATATTGATCTGTAAGACACATTCAGTCTTCCTTTCATTCTCTGTGCCTTTGGCTGGATGGTTATTTATTTTTACGTTAGTGTAGTATGATATACTCTATGGGGGGAAAGATTCCTTTAATTTATGTTTTTTCAGATGACAAGAAAGAGCTGGGAGCTGCAAGACGAAGCCAATATTACATGAAATATGGCAATCCCAATTATGGAGGCATGAAGGGGATTCTTAGCAATTCTTGGTGAGCATTCTTAGTAATTCTCTGAGTATAGGATAGAAGAATGGGAACATACCAAGTACTCAGGATAGTCTAAACTTGTTTAAGTTGTAGATTTTTCTTTCAGATGTAGATATTGAAGTGTGAATCATATTTTAGCAAAGTGACTATGAATTTGCAAGGCAAATATTTTTCTCTTGGAATTAATGAACATTTATATTGAAAACATTCTGACAGAACAGGCTTCTGGCATAAATGTGTTTGTCCCCTATTAAAGGGAGTGATAGTTGCGTTTGCTTAATCTAGGACTGGAGATACAGCTCCAGTCCGTTATGCCTTTTCTGTGACAGAAATATCCTTTTAATGGTGTTTCAGGAAGCGAAGATACCATTCACGTCGAATCCATCGGGATGTGATAAAGAAAAGGACACTCATTGGGGATGATGTTGGCTTGACTCCTCCTTATAAACATCGTCATTCAGGTAGTTGATGCCAATACACAGAATCTATAAGGACAAAAAAGAAATGTAAGGCTGGAAAGAACCTTAAACAATGTGTTGTCTAATCCCTTGCAGTGCGTGAAAGTCAGGTATACTTCTTAAAAACAAACAAGCAAACAAACAAAAAACAAAATTGAGGTACATTTTAAGATTTTACAAGGAACACCTGAGGTCTAAACTTCATGCTACTCGTCGGCTTACCAAATAGTTGACACTTTATTTGATGTTTTTATTTTACAAATTTAGGACATGGGGCTGTATCATCAATGGCAAAGAAAAAGAAAAATCTCTTTAAACTTTGTGGCAATTTGTCGTATTTGCTCTTTCAATTCTGTTGTTTGAAATAGCGAGCACTAGATATGGAACAATATAGCTAAGAAAATACTATTAATCAGGCTTGAGTATCTGCAGATAGCATCTAAAGTAGTGGGTGTGCATTAGAAAAATAATTGGTATAAAAATCTTTGACTTGAGAAAAACATAATGTCTGTAAGTTTCATAATATCCTGGTAGGCTGTTAAAAATAATGGATGTATCAAATCACACTAAAGATTTTTTGTGCTGATAATGTACTGTCTTCTGGAATGATATCTGTGCACTGCTGATAACCAAATAGAAAAGGTTGATTTATATCTAAATCGGTGCATATATAGTAAATTCAGACTAATCACGTGTGTGTTCTTTTGGCATTACTGCTCACGAGAGTTGGAGGAATTGTATAGCTTGCACAGCCAGCAGTTGTTGCGTTAAGTCCTACAAGAAACAATTAGACTCTATATACTCAGTTCAGCTTTGTACTTCAGCAGTCTGCTGAGACTGTGAACAACACAGACT
The DNA here is from genome assembly GCF_028389875.1 of Rhea pennata. Taxonomy (NCBI): domain Eukaryota; kingdom Metazoa; phylum Chordata; class Aves; order Rheiformes; family Rheidae; genus Rhea; species Rhea pennata. The sequence continues at coordinate 6,398,295 of NC_084682.1, forward strand.
TGTTTTCTGTCGTGGTGATTTACCTCCACTTAGATTATTCTCTAATACAGATTCCACCTAGAGTATTTTGCAAATCTCTCTTTAGTCTTGAAGAACTACATACACTTCCTATGAAAAGAAGGATCACTTATTTTACGGTGGGTTTTTTTGCCTTTGTTTCAAGGTACTTTATATGAACAATAGATTTCAGTTTATCAGAATATGTTTTGCTACAGGCCTAGTAAATGTTCCCGAGGAGCCTATTGAGGAGGAAGAGGAGGAGGAGGAAGATCAGGATATGGATGAAGATGATAGAGTTGTGGTTGAGTACCGTGATGAACTGCAAGCTTTCAAACAGTCTAGAGACCGCAGTACAGCCAGACGATCAAGTGCTAGTGCATCTGATTCTGATGAAATGGACTATGATCTTGAACTGAAAATGATATCAACCCCCTCTCCCAAAAAAAGCATGAAAATGACAATGTATGCAGATGAGGTGGAATCCCAACTGAAAAACATTAGGTAAAAGCTTTTTTTTTTTTTTTTTTTTTTTTTTTTTTAAGTAGTAAGTAGCATTGAAGAGGCATACTAATCTAACTAAATAAGGTGTAAAGTTGGTTCTGTTCAGGTAATTATGTCCATATTTGAGAAGGTGGTTTTGCACTATGAAGAAGTGAGATAGAACAAAATATTAGTGTGACTGAAGATACCTATGGTCAACAGTGCCAGGAGCTGATAATGCTTTGGGGAAGGTGACGATATATCAGTCACAGTTGTACACATGAAAAGTTCTCGGTGGTAGATGATAAGTCTCTTTGAAATCTTTCCTTAGCTGACTCTTCCCTTAAGACTGATTAAAGCGGATCTTACCAACAGAACTGTAACAGCTTAAAGATTTGACGCTGTTGAAGCTGCAGTTTTAATTCTTAGCATAGTTTTGTAGTAGATATTTTAATGAAGAAATACAAAATACTGAAAATGCTGATGTCATTATGGCTCTATTAATAACCTACAGTATACGTAATTTAAGTTAAAATAATTTTAAAACATGAAACTTTGGTAGTATAATTGTACAATGGTTTATTATAATATGTACTAACTCTTACAAATTCTTAGGTTATTCATTTGCTCTGAATTTTGACCTAGAGGCATTGCTGTAGAGAGACAAACTTGATGTTTGACCAAACTTGATGTTTCAGCTACCTGAAAATAGATACAGAGGTATTCACATGATTGTTGTTAGACTCAGGATTATGACTAGAACACGTGCTCTCTTAAGTAATGTTTTATACCCCTGTTTCTCAGTAGAAAAACCTTGATTTTACTGTTTTCAGTGATGTAATTTTATATAAAAGAATTTTTAAGAACTATACTAGATTTAAGGTAAGGGACTTTTGAATCTATTGTTATTTTATTTAGGAACTCTATGCGAGCAGATAGCATAGCAACCAGTAATATCAAAAATCGGATTGGCAGTAAAGGATCATCAGAGAAAGTTGCAGATGTAAGACTTCTGTTAGAAGAAAAACGTCAGAATAATAATGGGCCACGTCAGCCAAACAGCATTGTAAAATCAGGTAATTTGAAATTTTTACACTGGGCAGAGTTGTTACTGGCTCATAAAGATGAGTGTATTTATTTCACATCAGTCTTCCACAGAACTGAGGAATTCTGTTCAGCAGCACTTTCTGCATTCATACAGTTAATTTTCCTCACTGGGAGCCAGAGCTGGGGATTGCTTTTGGGGAAAAATGAAGTACATTTAAGTCAGAGTGTGACATTTATTCAATTTCTTTGCCTGTGTGTCTGTTTCCCCCACTTTATCCTTTTAGATTTAGTTACTCCTTGAAGCAGAGAATCTAAACCTCTCTATGGGAAAGTAGGTAGCACTTTCAGGGGCTTATGTACAAAATTAAACTTGAGACTCTAGCTACTTATATGAAAGTATCTATATAATGTGAATGTGAAGCTATTTTTTATTTGGCAATTAATTTACACTTTTTGGCAAAAAAAAAAAAAAAAGTATATGTGTATGTAATTTCAGCTACCTCTGGCATATGTAGTGTCCAAAGGTTGTCTGACTGACAGTGTAAGATACTCTTTTACACCGGTGCAATGTGGAAGTTGTGTTAGTGTATTTTGCCACTTCTGTGCATTTTGAGGCTCTGATAACTTGCCACCTGAGTCTTTTAGTTTTCTTTGCCCTCTTATTTCTGTTTGGACCGGACCAGGAGCATCAAGCCAAACGAGACAAACGTCAGAATACATGATTCGCATCCCTTCATGGATTAATTTTCAGTCCATTTAGGATTCTTATGTTCTGGTTTTCATTTTCTTCTGCAAGATACTAAGCAGTATTAGAATTCTAAAGTTAGTTAGTTATTATCTGAAAGGAATCATAAAAGGCATAACTTCCCTGTAATCATACCTCATGTTGGATACATACTTCTCTTTCCATTGTTGTGCTGCTAAATTAGAAGTGCAGCAAGCTATGGAGTAATTATTCCTTTTTTTTTTTTTTTTTTTTTTTTTGGGTCCTTTGTTCAGAACACGGCCTGAAGACAATTAATGTCAAATTTATTGGAGGGAAAAAAGGGGGAAGAGAGGATCGGGGAGGAAATCTAGACAAGTGGTATTGTATACATTTCCAGAACTGAATGCTGAGCATGAAAGACCTAATGAAAAGAATTCGGAAAGGTTAAAAAAAACGAGTCACCTCTCTAGTTAGAAGTTTTAGAAAGTGAGTGAAGAACATAAAATTAGCTGGCAGAACTAAACTAAATGCAGCATGTAATTTTTGTCATTTTAATCACTGAAAATATCCACAGATGTGCGGCAGAGACTGGGAAAAAGACCACATTCTCCAGAAATTAAGTCTCCAAGTAATACCTCTGCTCCTCGTCGAGAACCAATATCAGATGTACACAGCCGATTAGGAATCCCCAAACAAGATGTAAAAGGCCTCTACTCTGATACCAGAGAGAAGAAATCAGGTTAGTTTTGTAGAGAAAATGTGATAATGCAATCTCTTTGATTTTAGAATGTAAGAGGAATTTCAACTGAAGATCATGCAGGATGTTTTGTTAAGTGAAATTGAAGGAGAATTAATAAATGTGTGGTCAGACCTTTGAAGTCTACAAAAACTTGGGAAGAATTTATAGCAAATCAAAAGTGTCAGACTCTACCCCGAAGAGATATTGATTTCACTCACATAAAACGTAATGGACTGTATACATATTTCACAGGGCAGGTGAAAGTCACCAGTAAAAAGGGTTATTTTGAGGGAGAATTGTGGCAACAGAAGTATAACTACATAAAGAACAAGGGAAAACAGTGTCTAAGTGACTCCTGAACGCTGCTCTTTTTCCTCATTTGAATATTATATTTATTTTCCAACTGCGTTTTTTAGAGTTGTGAATATTAGATTGAAACAATGGTAATTAGTTTTCTCTTGGATATGGAAAGTAACTTTCTACTAACACATTTGTGTCCATACTAGAATACTTCATGTGGACTCAACTAAGATAAATTTTACTTATGCTAATTTTACTAATGCCTTTTGCCTGCACAGTTCAGCTTGTTACTGTTTACATTGTCACCCATGTAATAGCTATATTGGTAAAGAATATAGAAGTCTGAACATCTTTGATCTTTCATTGAAATAAGCAGAGACTTCTCTAAATATATGCAGGGAATTTCAGCTGAGTAAGACAGCAGTATGTTTATATAGGTATGTTTAAAAGTAAAAGCATACTTTAAAACTGTGGTCAGAAGAAGACCATAAAGTAAGTGTGTACTGGCAGTTCAGACATGTGGCATTCTCTGCAAATGGTGTGAATGAGGCTTTGTTGATCCTCCCATATTTTAATTTTGACTGCTGCTTCAAAGCATAGTTCTATTCCAAACATTAAGATGGGAGAAATTGGAGTACCAGGAATATTTAAGGAGATGCAGTGAACTTAGAACTTGATTTTTCAGACTTCTTTCAGAACTGTTAGTCCTATCATTTTATGTTGTTTCTTTAAAAAAAAAAGTTGGGTTTTTTGTTTGTTTGTATTTCTCACATCTAATTAGGTAATTTATGGACGCGCTTAGGATCTGCTCCGAAGACACAAGAAAAGACTTCAGATAAACCTGAAAACTCTGTAGCATCTCCAGAGGAAGATGATTCAGAGCTTCAGCGGGTTTGGGGTGCTCTCATTAAGGAAAAAGAACAGTCTCGGCAAAAAAAGAGTAGATTGGATAATTTACCATCTCTACAGATTGAAATCAGCCGGGAAAGCAGTTCTGGATCAGACACTGAATCATGATGGTTTTTACATTCTGAGCCTCAAGATTATGACTCTGCAATATAGCAAGATTTCCTTTGCCCCAAAGCTGGACATTGGCAAAGACTCTGCAGTGAAGGTTCCAGAAGTGTCTCCATTCCTTTTATACGAAAATAGAGATGCATATACCACTTGAAACCTAAAGCAATCGCATTTGTCTGCAGTCTGTGGTTGGCCCTGTGTTATGTAGGGCATTGTCCCATATGTTTATCACAGCAAACTTACAGTTAATTCTAGCAAAATATGTTTCCCTGAGCTTTGAACTTAGAAGAGGCGGAAATACTCTGTATTTTTAAGATCTTTTTGTTCTTAATATTTGTAACACGGAGTCTTTTAACAAAATATTTTACACAGTTCATCCAAAGAACAGGGCATTTCATAATCAACAACACTGCTTTGCCCTTCTGGCTGTTACCAGCACCTTTCCTTTCCTCCTAAAATAATAAAAATAATGCTTCCTGGGTGGAGAGCCAGCATGGATAAAGCATAAAGGGACTGTCACATCCCCTTCCTCCAAAATACTGAATGTAAGTCTAAGATAATTTTTTTTAGTACAGGCAAGTTTCAAACAGTATCCAAGCAGCATCATTGCTCTCAAAGAGTTCCACTTACTTGTTTTGGTGATACTGTGTTCTGCTGTAGTAAATTGAGGTTCAGGACTGCAAAGTTCGATGTTTGAGAATTGTGCAAATTCCTGGGGATTTTTTTTGTTACATGCTGAAAATTTGTATTTCTTTCAATTTAGCTGTATTATGTTTTGAAGAAATCTAACAATTTAAAAACTTACATTTTTATATTTGTGAAAATTCTCCTGTTGGCCACAGTGAAAGCTATAGTGGTGTTTCCCTGTGTGCTGTTTAACTATATATGTGTGTGTATATATATATATATAATTGAAAGAGAAAAGGAAGATTATAGGATCAGTGTCTCATGTCAATATTTTTCAATGCTCTTATTGTATAGTACATGTGGATATGCACATGGTTGACTTGTTACATTCAGCTTTTTTACCCACATACCCTCCCTAGCTAGGTAAAAGGTTGATCAGTGGGCAGCTGCATTTTTTTCTTCCTGTTGCCTGTGGCATTTATTTTGATTGCCAGTAATTCTCAATAAGGAATAATGATAGCATATCACGTTCTGATGAATAGAACATGTAGCAAGAACATTGCCTGCTACGTTTTGACAGTGTGGAAAATTGTCTGCGTTGTCCTGATTTCCATCAGCCCCAAATGTCTATGAATTTCTTCCCTTTTCTGCTTTTTAACAAATTTCATCTTTTTTCTTCTGTTTTTATACTAAGTTGAAGTTGGTTTGAGGCCTCACAAAAGCAAGGAATCTGCAGTTAACTTTCTTTATTGCTTCATTATGTGTGAGAATTAGCAGCATGTAAAATGAAAGGTGCAGTGACTAAAAGGGCAATCTGAGGACTGACTGGGCTTCAAGCCATACTATTTTCTTGTGGCACCCTTGATTTTTTTGTATTTAATTATTGGATCTATAAATGATTCATAAAAATACTGTTACGAGTAAATGACTGCAATGTCTGATCACTGTAATAATTCATTTTAATGTGTGCTTTCATTAATGTCCCTTCTTTAGCTTTAAAATAGAACCGTACTTATACAGAACCTGTTTTTCAAGATCCTGATAAATTTATTTAACCAGTAGTTTTTTCCAGTAAACTTTCGTGTTGTATTACTGCCTCGGATCCAGTATGACCTTCTTTTTCCTCAAAGGAGAAGGTAGATAGGAATCATGGACCTGCCCTATGGAGACAGGCTTCTGCGTTGTTCTGAACCCCTGCGTGTTTCTGAGCTCAGCAGCTGGCTGTGATCTGTTGTTAATGTTGCTAATAACCACTGTATTTCCATGTAAATACTCATAATTTGAGTTTGGTGACGGACAGAGACTAAGTGGTGTGAAAGGTAAAATGTGAGCAGAAAATCTCTTCAACGGTTATAAAAAGATCTGAACTAAAGGATGTATGAAGTCAAGAGGACCGGTGTAGGCGACGGCTTGCATTCGAGGAAGAGGAGCCATTAACACTGGATCTGCCTTCCACTTGGTCATTACTATGCCTTACAAATGCTCCCTTATTAGTAGGGTCCATCGTGTTCATGGTTGAGGGGAGAGTTTTGTGTGGTAATGAGAACACAGTAGCTTAAATGCAAGAAAATAGAGGTTTACTGTTGAAAGGACCTACAGAGATTTTTTTTTTTTGTAATTGAGTGCTTCCCTAGTTTCGCTTTTTGATGATGTTTAGAGAAGCCTTGAAAGGTGTTCGCTGGTGTCAGGAATTGTAGCCTTAGTTACTTGAATATGAATTGCTGGGTTCTGATCGTTAAAAATGAGCACTAGATCTTTAGCAAATGCTTTTTCCTGAACATAGTTAACTGAAATCTGTTTAACTTATAGAAAGATTGCATAGAGTGTTTTTTCTCTTTTTTTTTTTTTTTTTTTTTTTTCTCTTTAGTAATGTGGTTTTGGTCTTTCATTAAATTCTCTGTTGTTAGTGTATTACAGGCTAGACTAATTACTATTTTAATGTAAGGAGCAAAAATAATTGATCTTTTTTTTTTTTTTCTCCCCATAGTAAAAAGGATGCAAGTCCTAAAAAGGTCATTTTCAAGTAATTTGATGTCAAAATAAATGTTCTGATACTGAGAAGAGCAACCTATGTATTTTACTACAGTGAACTCATGTTGAGAATTGGAAATCTGAGTTTGGTTTTGGCTTTTGCTGGAGCATATACTACAGAAGAAATGTGAATTTTAGGTGACTTGTAAGACCTTTTTCTTTTTTTTTTTTTTTTTTTGCACATGGTTCAGGTGAGTTCACTGCGCAGAAGCGCTCAGCGTGCGGGTTGCAGGTCCCCTCCGGCAGCTGTCCTTCCTAGGGCTTGAAAGCCGAGGTTTTTCGTTTTTCTTTGAAGATAATTGCATGAGCTAAGTTACTAAAGGCGAGGGGAGGGAGGAAGGAAAGCAGAATAAAAATTATTTTCAGTTCCAGGTGAAGCTATAATGTGAAAAATGTTTTTTTATTAATATTATTTATTTAAACAGTTGATACATTCCAAATAAAAGCGGCTTGAACTTAGCAGTGGCATATCCGACTTTCCTCACGGCTGTGCGGCGCCAGGAGGAGGAGGAGGAAGATGGTGCTGGCACTGGCACTTCTCTTCCCGCAGGGCCTGGGGCGGCCCGGGCTGGCAGAACAGCCTTAGGCTTTAAACCTCAGCTGCACGCTGTGTCTCGGCGTGCGGCAGACGAGAGATTCCTGTCGCCGGTGCCCTCGGCCAAGCGTGCGGCTACTCTGAGCCCCGCTTAACCGCCGGGGACGCGGCGCGGCGGCGGAGGGGAAATGGCTGGCCCTGCCGCCCCCCGCCGTTCAACGGCAATGGTACGTCCCGCCCCGCAATGGTACGCTCCCCTCCCCTCCCCCCCGCCGCAGAGGTGGTACAGCCCAAGCCTTTATAAGCGGTCGCCAGGGCCTTTCGCGCCCTTTCGCGCTCCGTCTGAGGCGGCGTGTGAGGCGCAGGTAGGCGGCGGGGCGCTGCGAGGGCGAGTGGGGGGGGGGGGGGGGGACGGCGGGCGGAGGAGGCCGCCGAGGCCGCGGCCCCGAGGCTGCCCGGCGTGGTGCTGCCCTGCGCTGCCGGAGCGTCTCCGCGCCCTGCTCCGCGGGAGGTCGCTGGGCCTCACTTGGGGGGAGGCGCGGGAGGTTCAGTGCTGCGCGGCCTGCAGGCCCCGCCGCTGCGTGCGCCGCGGAGCCCGCGGCCTTCAGACGCTCGTGCGGGTTTCTGCTTCTCAGTTCAGAAAGTGCGGCATGGCGAGCTGCTTAAGGGAAGATTTCTAAATTTCTTGACTGAAAACTGTTCATAGAGTTTTAGCTGATAGCTAAAAGTTGTTCGGTGATTTACGATGGTGAAACAAACCCAAACGTAGGTGGCGGTGCTGGGGTATTGTGCGCCTCCCCCCGGATAAACGAGCTTTATCATCTTGTAGAATTACCTCTGAAGAGTATTACAATAATGCTTTATTTTTTTCTCCTTTTTTTCGCCCTCCCTAGCAAAATGGTGTCTTGAAGTAAAAAGTAAGTTAAAATTTATTTTGTACTAAGCTGCACAAAGTTATTAAAAAAAAAAATCCGGCCTTTTACTTATGATAGATAATTAAGAAGCGACTTTAAATAGAGATAAAAATCTATAATAATAATGCAAACTTAAAACTATTTTTATGTGCTGTTAATTTATAGGGCTAATGCCTTGTGTAATCAAAGGGGAAAATCTACTGTTGAGACACAACCATTGTTTAGTCCTGAACCGAATAATCAAATACAAGAGCAGTTGGCTGTTGATGATGATACCCCTGAATAGGAAGTGCCGTCAGATGCGAGAACTGACGATAACCTTCTTACTTGTCTGAAATACAGCTACTTGCATGCAGAGTTTTAGTTGTATGGAAATTTGCATGCTAGAACTAATCAGGCAACTTTTATCTGTGCTTGCTTTGTGCAGAAAGTGATCTTGTAGTATCTGTTGCAGTTTAATATCCATCTCTTTCACTTGTGCTGCAGAGTTTGGTATTTCCAGAGAAATGTGACACTTCTAGAATGGGGAGCAGGCGGCTCTCTGAAAAGTGCATTAATGTGAAGGTAAGTAATGAATTTCTCTGGGCCACATAACCTTTGTACAAGATGGAGTAAAGCTGAGAGTAAATGAGGCTTATGGGCTGCCAAGATTTCAGAAGAGTATTTTGTAGGTTCAGTGTTCATAGCTTGAAACAATCTGGTTCCCCTCCTTTTTTTTCACAATTCAAAGCCCTATAGTATTCAGCTTCAGAATCTAAATACTTAGATACAGCCGGTAGGTATTTGCTGTCATATATTAATTGCTGTTAATATCTATTAATAGATGTAACAGTTCCTTACAAGTCATGTCGAAGGAAGTGAAACTGCAAGAGCAGGAGATTCTTCTGGGTGAGTTTAGTATTCTGTGTGCTCTTGGTTTATCTTGATGATTTTTGGCCATGGTCTCAAAACATTAGCTCTAATCGTCCATTTTTCTGTATATTCTTGACTTTAAAGGTATGAGAAGTGAAGTCCTAGGCCAAAAATACTTCATTAGGTTAACACAGAGGAAGTGTAAGCATGATTATCTTCTGCACTGTAGATTTGCTAACAATACTGCAGAATTGAAAAAGGGGATAAGATACTGCTTCTGATAAAAATGTATCGGTTTATCTGAAGATATCATATGATGAAATTAACCAAAAAATGCTGGAATTACCGGCAGATTGACTGGTGGTGAGGCAAGGTTTTTCTGATGATATCTCTTATATTAACAAATAGCTTAATATTTAGTGTTGTACCCATAATTTATCTATGCTGTTGTATTACAGGTGTTCATGCTGTGAAAACTTGCTTGTCTGAGGAAGAAGAAATCTGTAAAACACACAAGTGAGCAGGAGATCAGTCATCATAAACTCACATTTTCCTGTCCTAAGACTTTTAAGAAATATTAAAAAATACGCTGCTGTTCATATATTAAAATTATCAAAACAAATTATGTTTCGTTCTGTGTTTTTACTGTATAAAAGAATGTCTAATTAACAGTGTTGTGTAATAGAAGAAAACATACACTCCACTCATTTGCTGTAACATGATAAAAGTATACACAGTACAGTATAATTCAGATAATGTAAATAAATTTTAGTTGTATAAACATTCTATCTAATGCTTGATAATTTCTTAAAACAATTTAAACAAGTGATACTAATACTGCTGCTGTAATTACTGTAGCGGTTAGGCCGTAAGTAGCTCTACAGGGAGAGCAAACATTCCATATAGGACAAGTGCAGCTATTACTTTAGCTTGTTGGAGAGTTGAAATTTCTTTTTCAGTATTTTGGTCTCAACAGTTTTGTAAGTCTTCTGCAGAAGTAGTAGACTCTGACCTGCAGGAATAGCATTTTGTATTCTCTAAATAATTGTAAAATGTGGAAAGCTAAAAGTATTTCCCAGATGTGGAGAAAAGGAAAGGAGATTGATGCTCAGCAGCTTGTCAGCTTACTTTGGTGTAGTTGGAAGGAGAAAAGAACTGTTTTTGTGATAGTTGTCTGTTTCAATATTTGTCTACATCTACAAGGCTGATGAGTAGAAAATACCAATTTGGGTGGGGGAAGAGACTTCAAATGGAGGTGCTTGAATGAGGAAAAGCAAATGGTATCTTGAGGCAGAAACTCATCCAATTAGATTCATTTTGTCAATATAACTGGCAAGCTCTAAAGCTTCAATGTCCTTTTTGGATTTGTAGGAGGTCTGGAACGCTGAGAAGTTTGTCAAACCTAAAGGGATTGACCACGGCCACTGAGCCTAACAATGCTGCAGTAACTGAATGTTCTGCCCACTTGGTGGCATCACATGAAAAATTTTAGTTCAGTTGTCTTTGGAATATGCTTTTTGAAAAAGATACTGATAATAAACTGCTCCAAGTACAAGATACCTCAGTATCAATTTTAAAAAGTGATGAAAGCTTCTTCCAATTTGAAATACCTCTGTTCAGCCAAAGTGCAGTAATTCAAACTTATGCATGCATGTAAATCAAATACTGTTCCACCTTCCTAAACTTGAATCCATGCAAATAAAGTTCAGGATAAAAGTACTCTGATCAAAATGGAATGGGAGGAGGGCGATGAATTTTCTCAAAATTGTAAGCTCTTAAGGAATCGCATGCGTGTGCTTTTCTTGCCCTCCTCATCCCTGTTAGAGGTGTTTTTGCCCACTGTGTGTGTGGAAAGGTAGCAACCACTCAGGACAGCTAACAAAACAGTTTCTAGTCAGAAATAATAGTTTATACGATTAGCAATATTTTTATTGTAGCAATTCAGAGAACAGTTCTCGACTGTCATGGAGAGCTGGATCTCTTTTTTGACTGTTTGCCTCCTGAGTGACAGCTGCTTGAGGAAGAAGCAGCGGTGGTTTGCTGCTCCCCACCTTGCATTACAGGCTGGTTTCTCTGACCCTCTCCCACGCAAGTGAGCCGTGCTCTTTGCTTGTTTTTAAAAATAGGTGTGAGCTGTGTTAACACTGTCTTAGCAATGGACGAGGCACTTGTAAGGACAGTATCAGTGTGCTCTGTCGTACATAAAGAGCTGGCTAAACTGGAGTATCATATTTGTACGCTTGGGTGCCAACTCGCCTGATCTGCTGGCATTACAGACGTGTGTATTCGTTAGCTAGGCTGTAGGTGATGGAGGCCAAACGCGAAGAGCTACAGTTACCAGAAGAGGACATTTTTACTGGACGAGAGGAGTGAGGTTTAATTCAGTCCTAGCTGAATTGTGCTTTTCCCTGCCCTATCACTCCAGTCATTAATTTTAACTGGTTTATCAAGGAGTTAGAAATGACGTACAACAATTTTGAACAACTCGGTTGTGCTTTGTAAAAATAGCTGTTCAAATACTAAACTCCGAAGAAATCAACTCTGTAGTCTTATAAATTAACAAAATGTATTCAAGGCTGAATGTGAAGTGTTTGAGATCAGTGAAAATCCTTGTACATAAAGTTTTGCTTGGGGCATAAATTCAATGAAATAATTTCAGAGGTTCTGTTTTGAAAAGTCAGTTATGTATTGTAATCATGGAAGAACAAGTTAAACGTTTTTCGGAGAAAACATCTAAAAGGAATAGAGTGCCTAATACTATAATATGGTGTAGGTGAATTAGTTTATATCTTTCCGAACAAAACTACTGTGGTACGTACAGAGCTTTCTGTAAACATTCAACATGGGTAATGAGTATGCGGAGCTTGTTTGGAATTAATTAGCTGCTGCTTTATACTGTTCAAATATGCATTCAGATAAGAAAGCGTTGCTCCAAGGTTGTTTATTTTAATTAAAGTTTTAAATAGAGTTACATTCTGTTCCAGTGTTTCCAGAAACAAAACTATTTTTGTCCAGTTTTCAGAGCTTGAGTATTAGAATTTGTTGACAGAAGACATTTTTTAGCTGATGTGATATGCATAAGAAAGAAAAGTAGTTTTAAAGGATTCAGAATCAACGCAAGGAATCTAACCTCTTTTTAAATATTCTGTGTGCTATTAACGATATTGGAGCTAAGTATGGTCACAAGCCCCCCCAGTAAATAGAAGAAACTCAGCAGATTCTTACTCAGCTGTTTAATGTGGTGTTTAATTTGCTCTGAATAGCTTTGCTGCGGCTTGTTTTTGTAATTGTTAATTCCAATATATACTAGGAAGAATCTCATTAAAACAGGGAAGAGTTGATTTGGGAATACTTAGGTAAACAGGAAACCGTTTTGCTGAGTTTATTGAGATTACAGGTTGGCGGTATCTATTGTAATTAACGATTCATGAGTTTCATTTTAACATTACTTGTTTATTGTTTTCATCAAAAACAGAGTTCCTCAGCAGGGCTCCTCTAAAACACTGTTTTTTGCCAAGATGAATGGAAAGTTTTATTCCTATTAGAATATGGTGCCTTTGAACAAAATAGTATAACATAAAACATAAAATACTATAATGCATCTTAAATGGGAACATACATTATCTTACTGTGTATTTTACAGTGTTTGGGGGAGAATAAAATTGTTCTGCATTTGAACTACATAGGCTTTCCAGCATTGGGAAATAAGCAACAGAAAAATGCTGATTTAAAATACAACTAATTTGGATTTTCTAAAGATTTAAGAGAATGATTGGCGGGAGTTCCCAGCTGAAGTTAGGATAAACCTAAAATAGATGAAAAGATTAAAACTGTGAGGGAAAAAAAAAACACAAAAATCTTAAGCAGTAAAGCTAAGAATGGCTGAGTGCCAGTTTAGCAATATGAAAAATGGGAATGTTGTGTAGTAATGCATTTGGGAGGAAAAAACCAGTGATTATGTATAGTGCTGTTATCCACTGAATATGTGCAGAACCCGCGGACCTGCTGGAGAGCAGCTTCTCTGCGGGGAGGGGAAGGTGATAGACTTTGCGTTCCCGTTTGCACTTTGCTGTGTGTACCGGGAGCGGGCCAGCTGCGAAAGTCACTTGTGTGTGTGAATACTCATTTAATGGCAACTCGGCTCAACTCCTGAGGCTCCTCTCTATGCAGGGCACTAAACAGGATGAGAGAGCACTGACCCGTGACCTGAGCTCGGGGAATTTCTCTGTGGTTGTGGCAAAAGGCAGGAACCGTGGGCAGGTCATCGCAAATCACGTCTGAAGTGGAAGGAATTAGAGGGGGGGAAAAAAATGACCCTGTGGAGGTACAGTGCTCAGGATGGGACAGTGAGTTTAATCAAAACACCTGTTAAACGTGCCTTGGGCATACGGTTTGCTTACGTGTGTCGGTGAAGGCGCCTTTGTTTCAGCCTTTGCTCTTTCCAACGCTGCATGGAAAAGACAGGGGACAGGGGACAAAAGCGTAGTACGGCCGGTGTGACCTGGGGGAGAGAAGTTGGTTGCTTCGGGAAGTGGCTGCATTTTGAGTACTCGTTTCCTTTTTGTAAACCGCAAGCGTCACAGTTGATACAAATGCTAGTTATCATTTTCTCTTGATTAGTTATTGTAAGGTAATCACATGTACATCAGCATTAAAATAGTCACTGTTGCAAAAATATGAATTACTATAATTACTATAGTGCAGCAATTAAACCTAAAAATGTGCTTGGTTTTCTGGCTTGGGGGCTGCTGCTTTTTCTATTAAATCAATCTTAGCTAGCTGCATCCACTTAATGAAAGAGGAGGGAAGATTATTCTGAATATGTCACCATTGCAGAATGCCGTATGTCCTGGAATGTGAAACCTGATTTTTTTTTTTTTTTTTTTTCCTGGAAGGTACATGGAAGAGCAGTTGATTTCTCAACTCCTCTCTCCTTCAGCATTGCAAATTAGTGGAGGCAAAAGCCCTGTCAAAGGGATCACTCTTCTAGCACGGAATGACTAAGATGATAGTGTCATGCAAAGAGAATTTAAGGGGTTGTTTTCTTCCAGCTGCCACGTTAGCAAATGCTCTGTCTGTCACAATCTCTCCGATGCTGCAGGCAGGGACTGAATCGCTCTGCGTGGAGCCAAGCGAGCTGCCCGCAGAGGAAGGGCCCGAAACCGCTGGGGCCCGTGTCCCGCTCGCCCTGGGCTCGCGCTCAGCAAAGCTCCCAGCACCTCACTGCCTTCACTCTGCCGAAGCTTTATCAAATTTCCTGCGTTCCTATGAAGAAGGAAGGACACGGTTGACTTGTCATTTAAGTGGTCTGGTAGGACCGACGTGCCCCTTATTTTGACAGTTCATGTAGCCTAGTGTCTCGGATTTCACGCTTAAAATTATTTAGGAGAATGAACCGATCTTAGCGCTGCTCAAGACTGTAACAAATTAATGGGTGCAATTTGACTTGCATTTGATTTTTACATTGATTTGGGCGTGAAAGAAGTTATTATTACAAAGAACATGTACATTTGCTCCTGCCTTTTAATTCACTAAGAGGGAGAATAGCATCTGCCCCGTTCCACCACCCGACACGTGAGACCACAAGATGGTGCAGCGATCAAGTTCAGAGCGTTTGCCCTAGCCAAAGAGCTTTTGAAACCTTGGGAGATGCTTGTTTGGGGAAACCTCGTTTCACTGCTAGTTCGTGTTTGGTTGTCTACTAAGGTTTGCAACTTTCATTAGTAAGCGGGAACCCTCCACGCGGTGAAAACGTCACCCGTCAATCGGCTGTCACTAGTATTTCTTGCTGTAGGCCTAGCAAAGGCTGGCGCGCCGTCGCCTTCGGCGAGAAACGCCAACGCTGCCGTAACGATCCCAGCCCCGAAGCGTTTGGGAGAGGAGGGCAGGAGAGACGCGGCGTGCGTGCCGGGGGGAGCTAAGCAGCGCGCTGGGCGCTAGCCTAATGCTGCCTGTGGCTCCCTGGTGGGACGTCACCGCTTCTTTTGTCACCTTGACTTGTTATCCAGCTTTTTGAATAACCGCCTTGTGTTGCCTGTACTTTTGCAGGCTGCTTAGGAGGACAGTTTCGTCAGGTTTGGTTTGGTTTGGTTTTTCTCAAATCCTACACGAGCGCCAGGTAGGTTTGGCAGCTTGTGTTGGCTGCAAGTTTGTACTGGGTCCTATTATTAATCTGAGCTGTGGAGTAGGCTGCAGATCAGAAAGCATGTTCAGAGGCAAGCTTCCTAGCTAAGAGACAAAATCTAAGTGTATCACCCAGATAACAAATTTTTCCTGAACAGCTTTGATGTTATTAATAAATATCTGGGTTCAGACACCACTGGTACAGGATACTGTGTACAGCCATCAGGTTATCAGCATGCTTATCTGATAGCAAACGTAATAGCAGGGTTCAACTCATCTGTGAATAAACAACGGTTATTTAATGTGGCCCATGATGACAGCAGGTGAAATGTCTGAGGATTTAATGCTTTTCTCTGTTGTGCCTCCATCAGACGAACTCAGAATAGCCTACGAGCATCCGTGCGAGGCAGGAAGCTGCGTTATCTCTGCATTACAGAGGAAAAAGCTGGAGATCAGAGAGTGACCCAGGTGAGCGAGTTAAAACAAGACCCGTTGGTCAGCTCTTGCAGCGCTTTTACTTAACTGTGTCAAATCAGTTATTTATTACCTTCAACCACAGCAGTAAATAAGTAAAACCTCTGTGCCGAGCGCTCCTCGGGGTGTGAAATGCATAGGGTACCTGCTGTGAAGAAGATGAAAGCTGTTTCCAAGCAGCGTAGGAGCTGGGAGCTTTTGAAATGCACAGTGATTTCGGCAGATTACGGGAAGAAGCTGAACCGAGGTTACGTGTGCTTCGAATTGGATTTAATACTTAAGCAGTCATCTTTCCAAGCCAGCCGGCGCGCTTCCGCGGCAGCACCGGGGCCGGGGGAGAAGGATGCTCTGGGTCTGCAGGAAAGCAGCGTAAAGCTTTTGTGTCGGTGCCGGGCTGCTTGGCAACCCCAAATGGGGGAACCGCATCGAGGAATAAAGTATTTCAAAGCAGCTACTTTTTAAGCTTCGAGTAAGCGTTTGGAGATGACGGCGGCTCTGTGTCGCTTGGCAGCATCCCCGCGAGCTGGTGCGACGCCGGGGCTCGAGCACAAGGGAGCCTCCTGACGCGACGCAGCCCCCGTCCGGCCTGGGTAGCTGCTGGCAAAGCTCAGCCCGTTTGGGGGGGTTTCTCTAGGGCTTGTAAGATTTTATGGTGAAAAGGCATGCAGACCTTTGCTTCGTTCAGACAGCCGTGCTGTACCTGTGCCGAACCGCAAATGCAAACCAAGCACGGCCTTTCTCTCCGACCGCAGGTTCATCCTGCGCAAACCAGGTCTTGCTTCCCAATCAAAAGGATTAAAATTGCTTTTAATCCTTCTCTAATCTCTTCTACAGCCTCTGATAAGCTGCTCACGCCTTACAAAGCGAGGGCTCCGGGGAGCTGCACCGTCTGCGTTAAACAACCCGAAGAACCTCGTTAAAACCCGGCGTCCGCCGGCAGCCCGGAGCAGGAGCGACGGCGGCTCCCTCGGCCCCGCTCCGCGGGTAAGGAGCGGGCGACGGCCGCGGCCCTGTACGGCTGCTCGCCTCCCTCTGAGCATCCCGCTCGGCCGAAAGCTCCCGCTGGAAATGGCAGCTCAGGGTAATCAGTGCTGCTCCTCGGCGCCGGGCGCTGTCGGGAGGAGGTTGCACGTACCGGAGCCCGGCTGCTGGACGCCTCCTCCTCTTCCTTCTATGCACAACAACCGACCTCAATCAACTTTCATATTCTCATATTCCAGCAGCACTGTTTTTTTTTTTTTTTTTTTTTTTTTCCCTCCCCCCCCCCACACTTCTAGGACAGTTTAAAAGCTTCTGACCCTGCAGTGGCATGGGAAATTGTGGAAAAAAAATATATATAGATATACACACACAGTGGGAGCACCAGGCTTGTTTTGATGCTGATGGGCTGGAAAGGGAAGCAGGCTCCTGCTGCTGTTTGTTTTTTTTTTTTTTTTTTTTAAACAGAATCAATAAAAAATAAAACACCCACTTTTTTACTGAGCCCCCAGGATCATCACTGTTCTGAACTGCAGTAACTGGCCGCTGCTCTTCCCGGAGCGCTGGATAGTTCTCCCAGCACCCGCAGGGCTGAGACCACGGCTCTTGGGGCCTCGAACAAGCGAACAAACATCGTGGAACGGTCCTGGATGCAAACCAAACCAAAAGCCTTTTTTTTTTTTTTTTTTTTTTTTTTTTTTCTTCCCCCCTTCTTTTCGCTGAAAGAGATAAGCATGGATGCTATTTAACCTCACGGAGTAACTCGACTTTCTCAGGGCTGCTGTCTCTGCCTGCAGGCCCCACATGAGTTTTGCAATTTAAAACTTAAAAAGGAGAGGAAAAAAATGCTACTTTTATGATACTTCTGCATGTGTCTTGTGTCCATCCTGCAGAATCCAGCCAATAAACCAGGCTTTTTTTCTTTCTCCAGCTGGCGGAACATGGAGAGAAACCCCTCGCTGCTTTTCTGTCGAGCCCCGGCACCACCATAGCGGCAGCGCTTTGCACCCCGTTCTCCTCCTTTCGCGGGTCTGGCTGGCATTTAGCCTGAGAGGCAAGTTCAACACCACAGCCTTATTAAACACCATCATTTATTTCAATTATGGATAACTCTTTCATTTCAAACGGAATTGTTTATTCACTGCAAATTTTTTTTCATGCCTGTTGGAAAGAATTAGCATTTAAAAAAAAAAAGAAAAAGGAAAAAAGGAAAGGTTTGGATACATGCAAACCATACTGAACTTTGCCAAATGTATTAAAACAGGTAGCAGAGTTTCTTCTAAGTAAAAGTTACCTACTTGCGTACGGAGGAGAGACACCCACCAGCAGCATGATGCCCTGCTGGGAAAGGCATGTGGCTTCGCGTGCGCTGGTGGGAAACAGAGCGGGGTGAAGGGAAGACCAAAAAGTCTACGTTTATGCCCAGAAAAAGCAAAGCCCACAGTTCACTGCTCATGCCCGAGCTGGGAAAGGGAGACTGTAAAACTCGCCTAGGGAGAGATTCGAACCCAAGCGAAGGGGCTCCCTTTTAGCCAAAGAAGCTGGGGTTGGTCCTTGGACACGCGGAAGTGCTTCATGCAGGTCCATGAGCAAACGAAATGCTGGTTCAAAAGCCAGAGGATACGTTCCTGCACTGGGACGACCCATTTGCCATCCAGAAATCATCAGATGCATGCTTCTAAATGCCCCGCAAATGCTTTAGAAACAAAGCACTTCAGGTGCCCAGGGGATGGACGCGGCCAAGAGACCGAAAAGCCTTTCCGAGGCTTCAAAGCTTCGGCTGACTTGCGTCCACCCAGCCCAGCGTGGCAGTGTTTGATAGAGGGAAATCCCCAGGATTATTATTATTATTTTTTCCCTTATAAGCATGCAGTACTGTGGGCTTTTGGCAGCAGTGGCAAGGAGCCCACGCCGAGCCCCGGCCCCAGGCTGTCCTGAGAACGAAGGAGCCGGAGCTCCTCCCTGCAGCTGCTCCTCACCTTCCTTCTCCCCTTTTGTGCTCTTGAGAGGATGGGTGTTACAACACCTTGGTGATACAGGTATTTTTTGAGTGGTTAAAAAGCATAGCACATCACTAATGTTTTAAAAAAAAAAGATCAGTCTGGCTTTTATAAAATAGAACGTATTCAACATGATCACATTTACTGTTCTTTGAAAAGCAAAGGGTTGACATTCATCATCCGGATCTCAATGCATCCCACCATGCTGATGGACCCTCTGGTACGGCCTCCATCACCAAGGCATCAGCTTCCCTTCGTCTCTGCATACCGTGCCTTGCTGAGCACCCTGGGGTCAACATCATGTCTGCGTGGCCGTGGCATCTTGTCTGCAGCCACGTTTACTTGGGAGCATCCCACCTTGGCCCACTCGGTCCACCAGCTGCAAGCCGAGGTGGTCAGGTCCATCTAGCTCAGCCATGCCTTGGCTGGCGGCTCGCAGGTCCTCCGGGCTCTCGGCCAGGCTGTCTTGGCCCTCCAGGTCGTTCACCTGCCCCTCACCAAACTCTAGGATGGTTGGCAAGTTGCCTTGCTTGGGGCAGCGCTTCTTCAGGCTGACCAAGAAGGGCTGCGGCAAGGAGAAGATGTCCACGTTGTTGCCGAGGTCGATCCAAGTGACGCTGGGGAACTTCTTGGGGTCCTTGAGGGCTTCAGTGAGGTCCCGCAGGATGGCCTTGGTGAGCCGGTTGCCGTTGAGGGAGAGGGTGGTGAGGTGAGGCAGGGTGCCCAGCGCCGGCAGCAGCTGCAGCAGCATCTCATCTGTCAGCTCGGTGAAGCACAGCTCCACCGTGTCGATGTGCGCCGCGCTGTGCTGCAGGTACGCTGTGACGCGGTCCAGGTCCTTCAGCGCTAGCGGGATGCCCGACAGGTCCACCGTGTTGTCCGGCGGCTTCCCCATCAGCACAGCTTTCAAGCTGCGGAGAGAGGAAACAGCAGAAACGTTAGCGCGGGCTGGTCGGCCGCGCTCCTTGGCATCACGGCCTGCCCCCGACAGCCTTCGGAGGGGGCAGGACCGCGAGGGAGTTAGCTGAGACCTTCAGCCGATGGCAACGGATGGTGCAGCTGGGGCAGAAGGACACGGCAGCTGGTTTCCAGCTGGAAGGTGCCCAGCACCAAGTACAGCCTAGTCAAATCGGTAACTCAAAGCGGGCACGTACTCCTTTTCCATGCCTGCGATAACCGGCGTACTCAGCTGCTTTTAAAGGTGAAAAAGAAAAAGAAAAAAGTGAGAAAAGCCCTTGGCTAGATGAACAAACAGGAACCGTGGCTTAATACCACCTCTGGTACTGAGTGCTGCAATGCTCGTCACACTGATGATTACAGAAGCCTTTTAGCTGGAGGAGCTGAGGCCTCGGGCAGAAAGATTTAGCCTGAGACAGCAAATGCAGCATCAGCACCTCCTGGGTTACGTGAGCTGAGCAAGATTTGCACCGTGTTAGCCCTGTTATGGCTCCTCAGTCCAGCTGCGAGACGAGCGCTGCAGAAACAGCCATAGGCAAATAAATGAATTTTCAAAAGCCCCTACAGAGACTCCTTAGCCGGCGCTAGGCTGGCGTTTCACAGGTCAATTTATCTTCCAAAGCAAATCAGGACCATAGCTGCAATCGGGCCCCCTCGGCAGACGATTGCTGCCGCGGACTTTTTGCTAATGAATTAGTCTGCGTGACTGAGAAGGCTGAAAGAGCCTGAGGTGAGTAACTCGGCAGCGTGGCAGGATCGGAAAGTCTTCCTCCTGCTGAACAAAAAGTCAACTTACAACCACTGCTGGGCTGCGAGGAGTTTGCCTTTGCCACCTAATTTACTGCAAGCCAAGGAGGAGGTAAATTCCTACAGTTCTTATTGAAATCAACGCCCCTTCAAGAGTTGGACTTTCCAAAATCATCGTCGCCAGAATAAACTTCCTAAATAATCATAGGAAGGCTGAAACTGCAGGGCAGCTTTTTTTTTTTTTTCTTCTTCTTTCTTTCTTTTTCTTTTTTTTTTAATACTGGGCTTCACAGAACCGGTGTCAAGATATTCCCGTGGAGCTAAAAGCTTCCCTGGCATGAGAAGGATGCCAATATTGTACACTTGCAACTTGTTTTTTGGGGGGAAGGTTAAGAAAAAGCAAAGGATTGGGGGAAAAAAGGCTTGTCCTGAAATTCTGGCCGTCTCAGAGCGCGGTCCTACTCCTGCTTCAGCTGCTGAATGTCAAACAGCAGAACAGACACTCTGGGACCGGAGGGAAGGACCATGAACACATGCAGCAAGTGCACGTGGTCTGGGAGCGATAATGTTGCCAAAAGGATGACGCTCCTCCAGCCTCAAAGGAGGACCTGAGCCAAGAAAACATGATTATTTAGCTTAAAGGAAACACACATAAATAGGAATGTGGCTGACCCCACATTCGTATACAATAATAATGAATAATACAGAGAAGACGAGACCAGCCTGCTCTTCCTTAGCCTCTCCTAACGCACGAGCCGAGGGACCCGCACCGGCGCCGAGCGACCCGACTCCCCGGGAGCAAAGCAAAGTCGTGCGTGCACAGGGCTGCGCTTCCCACCGCGGCACGGGCCGGCGACCACGAGCGTTCCCCGAGGCAACTTCAAAAAATCTCTTTACTGCCTTCATGATGCCGCCTACTCAGCTTCTTTCCTTCTTTCATTAAAAAAAAAAAAAGAAAAGAGCCATCAAAATCCGGAAGGCAAACGTAGCCGAAGCCCAAAGCAGACCCGGGGTGGCCGTGTCCTCCACAACGTGGAGGCAGATCTGCGTGCCAGCGCTGGAGCTCCAGCTCTCCTCCCACGGCCAGCGTGGGGCTCGGGCTTCGCGCGGCCCCTCGGCCCCCCTCTGCCGCGGGGATTAGCCCCCGGGCTGCTTCAGCTTCGCCCGTACGGCCCCAGCAGGGTTTAGGGGCTCATTAACCCGGGCAGATTCACTCTCCCATTCCCACGAACAGCCTGGAAAGATTTCACTCCTCGCCTTAGAGAGATCTGGGGCTAAAGCGGATTTTTAAAATACATAAATACAAATGCATGCAACTTTAAAGCATCTTTTGAGCTTACCAATAAACATATAAGAAATTCCCACGGTTTTACAGTGAAGAGGGAAAGCAGCGGTGGGGATGAGTTATTTTGGTCTCCTCTTGCTCCAAGGACCGTGGCAGTTTTGCTAAGGTCTGCAGTTTTTCGCTTGGGAAAGCCTGGCCGTTTCCTGGCTGGCAACTTCCCATCGACTTTTAAGCATCTCGTTAAGAGCGCACGTGCAGGGTCCCCTCTAAAATTTTAACGGGAATACTAATCGCTGTGCACCAAGAGCATCCATAAAGGAACCAGACACATCTAACAAGTGGCTCAATTAAATTCAAGAGAAAAAAGGAAAAGAAAATGCACAGTGTTTTTGTCTTTCAATCCAAACCTCCTGCTTTCTTGGCCAAGCAGAAGTCCCAGAGCCCTCACTGGGGTCTCCAGGAAAGCCTGGTGACTCCAACTCCTGGGGCTTATGCCCAGTCGGCTTTGGGAGCCAATTTCTGGATGAACAACCGGAGACAGGTAACCACTGCTGAGGCTCAGGGATGCGAATGCCCAGAGAAGGTCCAGCGGCAAGGCCAGACCAAGGAGAAGGCCTGGGAGAGCCCAGAACAGCAGCCATCCCCGCGGCTTCCCTTCAGCTTCGCCAAGCCTATAAGCACGAGGTTACTGCTGCAGCATCATTTCATTGCATCGCTGTGTAGGTAGGCAAAGAAGTCCACTAAAAACTGTTAAGTAACGAGGTTTTTTGGAAAATGAAACTGAGCTATCCAAAGAAGCAGCCTGATAAACATCTCCAGTATGGCTAACGAAGGAGAGCAGTTGCATGCCCTACCAGAGCTCCTCAGCACGGTCCAGAGCCGAAGAGGCTGGACTCAAACCTTTTGTAAAACCACGGTCTTGCTCTATGTGAGAAGCACCACTTAACCGCTTACGTGTTACGTGAAAGTCTGTTTTCTCAGAGATTCTTCCCAACAAGTTGGTTTTAATTTCCTGCTACACAAAATTCAAAAAAATAAGCATTTGGGATCCATCAAAATGCTTTGCTGTAATTATAGTTCTTTCTTTGACTTATTAAGAAAATGTAAATACCCTGTTCTCGGAATACTCCATTTTCTCCCCTCAATCCCCCCCCCCCCCAGAATACAACATATTTACATACTCCTCCTTATAAAACATTTTCCTCTCAAGGAACTTGCAGCATTCTATAGAAAAACTGTGCTGGAACATTTCCAACTAACTCCACTCTGGTGTAATAAGAAACTGCAGCTGAGGCCTCATTAATAATATGTATTTGCAGGAAAGGCAATTTGCATGTGTGCCAACACAAAACCAATCATCAATTTAAAAGAAAAAAAACACTCTGGGATTGCTGCTGCTGTAAATGTCTTCCCAGAAGGCAATTGGGCCAGAAAACAGAATTTGTTCAAGTCTGCGTGAAAACAAACCATAGGAACATTTTCTTTAATCCTTAGTGCAGAGAAAAAGGGGGGGGAGGGAAAGAGGCTGAAAACGCTCTTGGAAATGGGCTCTTATGATTGAGTATATTAAATATATCCAAATAACTATTGGCTGTACACAAGCAACTCCCTGCTACGGAGAAAGGGAGCAATCGCACTTCGCGGCCGGGCGTCCCGCGGCGTTTCGGTCCGCCCACCAGCCGCTGCCCCTCGCGTCTCGGAAACCAGAAACGCCTGGGAAAAGCTCGCAGAGAACGGCAAGCGTGAAACCGGGAAGCGGTGCCCTGGAGCTCTGAGCTTTCCTTCTGTTTGAGTCTGTTTTCCCCTCCGACGTCGGTATCCGTCCGCCCGCCGGGGACGGGACTGCCACCGTCCCGCTTCTCGTACCTTACCCCCAGGAGAAGATTCAAGGGCATCCGCAGCCGCCCCCCCGGTTTTGGGGTTGTTCAGCGGAGCCGGGAGCTGCAACCTGCTTCGCCTGCATCCCGCAGGATCCTCCTCCCGCTGGGCAGTTTCGCACGGAGCCCCGTGCGGCTTCGCTACGAGCTCACGGAGCTGTTTCGCTTTACTAGACCCTTTCCAGGGGCACGGGGGCGGTGGAAAGCAGCCACTACCGCCGCTGGGGAGGAAAAGCCCAACACAAGAAAAAGGAGCAACAATGAGCTTATTTGACGGCCCAAAGAAAAGCCCACGAAGTTACCATGAAGCAGATTATTCCACCCTCACTGCCAGGGCAGGATTCTTTCCTTTAGGATATTTTCTGGTACTTCTAGTTCATTTGTTCCATTGGGGAACAGCAAAACCAACAGTGCAGGCATTTGCCAGAATTAGCGGGAAGCAAAACCGCTCCTCCACCTCCGGGGTTGAGACTGTTTGAAAATCTGGCGACCAGGTTGTGGAGGGATCGAGCAGGGGAAGGAGTCCTTTTACGGAGCGGTTTGGCGAAAAGCCTTTAGCCCCTTCCGGAGCGTGCAGGCTTTTCCTCTAGCGCGCGCACGGAGGGCGTCTAAATACGCGCGCGCGAGCTGCAGCTGAGCCCCAGCAGCCGACAAACCAGGCGTTCGCTAACCCCGGCGCCCTGCGCCGCGGCAGGGCCGGGAACGGCGAGCACAGAGGGCACTGCCCGTCCGCCACGCACGACATTCGCAGGCGGCGAGCAGGGTAGCAGCGGCACGTTTGCATCTCCCCCGCTCCGCGAACACGAGAGCGGCAACGCTGCTCTGCAAAGCGCCCCAAAGCCGGGAGATGTCTGGGGCGCAGGCGAGCGCGGCCGCCGCCGGGTATCAGCGTCAAGCAAACCCGCCGGCAACTGCTCTAGCTGCCGCTGAGCGGCACTTTGCAGAATTATTCCTTAATCACCAACCTCACAGATATTTGCTCCCCTTCATTTGCAGTGCTTAAAGTTCTGGTCTGTTTTTTGGCTGTAGTGAACACCTCGAACCACAGCGCCTAAGAGCAGGCCTGGCATTTTGCTGGGCTGCGCGCTGCACGTGGCTATCAGCCGGATCAAACGGCGGATCGCAGCTTTGCTGGAAGACAGCTCCCTCCCATGTGGTTTTCCTTAGCATTGCAACAGAGTTTCCAAACATTTCTGCCAAAATATAGAAAATATTCTGCTTTTATGTGCATTGGCTGAGCGCTGTGTGTAGCAGACCAAACCCGAGGCAAGCACCTTCCATATGAGCTGCTCTAAGCGGTATGTGCATGCAGGCGTCTTCGGCACGGCACGTATATGGGGCTTGTTCATGGGAGCACCCGGGAATTGCCCCGGATAGTTCTGTCCGTCTGCAAAAACCAGGGATGAGCCGGTCACAGCGGCCTCTGGGCAATCAAACAGCCGGGGCGGCAGTGGAGGACCGGACGATGAGACCCACCTTCCTCGGGGTACACACGCGGCGTACCTTAACAGAGAGGAGACAGCGTAATTCTTGCTCCAGCCTCCTCGCACCGGCAGCGGATTTGCACTGGGAGCGCTGAAGGGATCATTTGTTGCAGGAGCTACAACTCCAGGTGGCTGCGGATGATTTTCTTGCACAAACGTCTGTGCTTCCCCCGCCCCGTGAAAACCTCCCTTTTCTGCTTCACAAGGGCTTTGTAGAGAAATGCAAGCAGGTGCCGCGAGCAAGCGTTAAAAAATATCGGCATGCAGCATTCCTGCAGAACAGAAACGTGGTGCGGTCCCGGTGAAGCGAGGAGTGGGACGTTAAAAGATCATTCCCGCCACCACCACCAAGCTGCCTGACCTAAGTTCATCGCAAAATCGAAGCACCCGTCTCTTCTGTTTTAACCAAACCAACCCTTACAGACCTGCTTCTGCTCCTCTCCCTTTGCTTTGCCATGAACTCGGCAGGTTTAGCCCCAGCGGACGAGCCGGCTCACGCTTCCAAGGTTTGCAAGCGCAAATGAGGACAGTTTTATGCCTATGTGACCGGCTCCCAAGCGCAAGGGAAAACATCTAACCCACAGGTAACCGGAGGATAAGAACTGCCACGGCACGCTCGAGCCTCCTGAGCGCACATAAAGCCGGCCCAAGCTATCGGTTTCCACCTTTAGCAGGGTATTTTACACAACGTTTTGCATCAGAAGCTCTTACAGGAGCAAAAGGGAGCTCACGCTGGTGCCCAGCCGTGAAATCGGTCCCTGAAGTGCCTGTTTCAGGCTAATGTTACCTTGCACATAAAAATCCATACTCGATGCATTTACCTTTAGGGCACAACCTGGAGAGCGAGTGAAATCACCAGCCTTCATTTTACAAAGGCTCAGTTTCTGCACAAGTTAAAACATTCAGGCCCTTGTCACCATTGTTTTGATGGGAAGAGCCCCCCGGCGCTGAGCAATCCTCGGGAACAAAACGATGGCCGCTCCAGTGAGATACGGGATTTACTGGCCCTAAAGAAAAATTCCCAAGCCGTCTCGACCCCGAAGCTGAACGGGAAGCGTGCATTTTACTGGCAGGCAGCCCCATCTCTTTTAACACCATCACGGGAGCGTCGCTAAAATAATCCGCGGGAAAGCAGCGGGAAATCCTCGGCATGCCGCACACTTTAGCAGGGAAAGAAGAGGAAGGAAATTTCTGAAATCCGCAGAAATTGCCCCCCGTCCGCCTCTGGGATAATTAAACTCTAATTCCTTCCCTGAACCCTTCAACATGCCTAAAGCAGCTGCAGGGAAAGCGAATTGCTGCATGTTGGGAGACGGGCAGAGCCATGGGCCCAGGGAAATTATACCACTTAATGAAGCCATGCTGCAGATTGCAATGTGAGTGTAACCTGGCTCGTTAGCAGTCGGTGCACTAATGAGCGTGCCTCCAGCAGATGGGACCCAGGAGCACAATGCATCGCAAAGCTGCAGATTTCAAATTAAGAAAGTATTTTCAAGCAACTTTACAGCTCCAGCCCAGGAGTTCTCCGCCAAGGCCTCCGCTGCCCGCGCAGTAGGGTTGCAAACCTTAACCACTAGCAGGGAACCAGGAACAAAGCCAAAATTCCCATTAAACGGTCACGAAGCAGAAGACTGTGCAGAAGACTGGGGATGAGGCTGGTGCATCTGAAGTACGTGGTTATGCACTTCCCGCTCCCAAGGCGAGATGCCTCCTCCAGGGAACCCACTAATGGATCCTCTGGGCAGGGCACGGGCACTGGCTCCAAACCTTCCCCTTCTGACCCCAAAGCTTTCTTGCAAGACAGTCAGGAGAATTCCTCTCCAACGAGAAAGCAAATGAAAAGCAACAAAAGGAAGAGAGTGAAGAGAAAGAAGAGACAACACAAGGAAGCGTTATCAGCACAGCTGCAGCCTGCAAAGCTACACAGAGAAGGGAAAGGAAAAATCATTCTCTCTCCTCCAGCAACCACTGTCTCATTTTCTCCAGCCCAGGCGATGGCACGCACGGCTCGGTGCATGCAGTGCAAGCGCTGCTCTCTATTTACAACCTCCTTTTGGGGGGGGCTGTTGCCGCAGGCACCCCAGTGAGTGGAAATCCAACACACGGGGCTGCGAGCACCGTTATGGGCTTTAATGAGCTCTTACAAGACAGCTGTGGGGCATGATGTTCCCCAAGGCAGGACGTTTTCCTGTTCCTTGTTTTCCCGTCTACACAAAAGACCAAGTGTCCGCTTGCCCAACTGGGGTTGATAACGCAGCCGCGCTGGAGCGCTCTCGGGAAACCGTGCTTTATTCCTGCAAGCTAAAGCATTGCAGGGACGGTGCAATTCAGCAGCCGTGGTCCCTGGACTGGTATCTGTCCCTGCCACCAAGATTTCTTGTGCAAATCCTGCCCAAAGCATTAAATAAGCATCTACGGATACCCTGAAGCAAAAGTAACTGTGGCTCTTTCGGCTCCGCGGGAGCCGGATTGCTTTTCCTGGAAACAACTCCTCCGAAAAGCCGGCAGCTGGGGAAGGACTCGGCGGCGCGAAGCCTCACGTTTGGCTCCCCGCCGGGTCCCTGCCGCCGTGACGTTATCCCCTCGGGAACGGCAGCCCTCGCCGTCCCTCCCGCCGGCAGCGCCGGCTCGCTGGGGGCGAGTTGCTGCCGCCGCGCTTTTCGTGAATAATTCATACCGTATCGGATTGCTCTTGCAATGCAACCGGCCAGCACAACACCGCACATTTTCCCTTGCTTCTGCTGAAAAAAAAAGCTCACAAAATAATGAGCTGGCAGAACCTGATGCCTGTATCATACCCATGACCGCCCCGCGGTCACATCTGTGAATTTAACCCAGCTTCCCTGAAAAAATAAGGAAAAGGCCTTTCCTTCCTGAACGACAGCTGCCGACACCGGATCTCTGCCACCGAGAGCGGTGGGCGCCCCAGGGGAGCCTCGCTGGGCGCTGCGGAGAGGTGTCGAGCGAGCCCTGGGCTTGTACCGAGAGCAGCTAATCCGTCACGAACCCGATCCGCACGGTCAGGACCCAGGACTCGGTCCTCCCGGGCTTCGCGGGCGCTGGGGTTTCTGCCGAAGACTCGAAATCTGGATCGGTTCCCTGAAGTTTGGAGTTTGCAAAGCTGCAGCTCGTCTGGCAGTTCAGACATCCGCGCTGACAGCGCTGTCTCTGCGGCTGCACAGGCAGGGTTTCTACATAGTCTCCACTAAATCCGAATAAAACCTATCGGAATCGCAGGGGTAGTCCGTATCCGCTCAAACAGCTCCTCCGCAGGGACAGCCGGGCTGCCCGAAGAACGGCGCGCGAGAAGAGGGAGCAGAGGGAGCGGGGTCTTCTCCAAACGCCAGCGGGAGCTTTGGAGATCGGCCAGGAAGCCCTTGATTTAATGCCTTGATTTATTTAGTTCAGTGAACGAAGAGCAACAGGCAAAGCAAAGGAGCAGAGCAGGCTGCAGCCTGCTATAAACAGCTACAGAAAGGCCTGGGAAACTGTTCCTGCAGGTTTAATTTTTATTTCTGATAAAACGGGCCTGTCCGCTCCCACTCCAGCGCCGGGGACCAAACCACCCCTGCTCGCTACCGCCCCGAGCTGA
The DNA here is from genome assembly GCF_028389875.1 of Rhea pennata. NCBI lineage: Eukaryota > Metazoa > Chordata > Aves > Rheiformes > Rheidae > Rhea > Rhea pennata. The sequence continues at coordinate 6,427,060 of NC_084682.1, forward strand.
AGCTTGTTGCCCCGCAAAGAGACGGACGCGAAGAAAACCGCAGGCCGCCGCGCCGAACCGCGGCGAGGGGCAGCGGAGCAGAGGACCGCCGGGTCGCGGCGGGAGCCTCAGCTCACGCCGGGGCCGAAACCTCCCTGAAATCGGCAGAAGGGCTCTCGGGCGAGACGGCACCTCCTCGGTCTCGTTGCTGCTCCTTTACGGGGAAATGGAGCAGTTCTGAGCTGTCAAAAGGCCTCCGAAGTGCTCAGAGAGTCATGCCAAAGCACGGTCGAGAAAACAGAGGCATTTCTCCACTTGTGGGTCTCTAAGCTCGCTGGGGGCCAGGGCGCACCGCGGCAGCCCTGCGGCACACGGGGCTCCTGATCTCCTTTGGCCACCGCCTTCGGTCTGCTTTCCTCCCTTCTGCCGTGATCTCTCTTCAGACTACGTTCTTCCTAGCAGGGGTTGGTCTACAAACAGCCCCTACTCAACTAGGAACCAAAACTCCCCGGGGAGCACTAGCGACCACCTGGGTACGAATCGCAGCTCTGCTGCACTGCGACTTTCCCCCCTTCTCACTTTACAACAGGTTCTCACTTTACAGCTAAGAACATCTAAAGCATCATCGAACTCCAGGAGCCGTATCGCCGATGGAGCTCGATCACGGGCCGCGGGGAAGCCGCCGGGCCGGCTGTGAAGCAGCTGTCCCAGCCGAGGACAGGGTTTTTGTGCCCGGCTTTGGAGGATGCAGAGCTAATAAAATTTCCTGCCACCACCGGGGACAGACTTCAGGTTGCGCGCGGACAGAAAGATGCTGCGGCTGGGGACGCATCCCCTGGAAAGGCACTGAAGAACGCTTGTATGGGATTAAAAATCCAGATATTAGCAAATACCCGCCACGGGTTCCCCGCGGAGCTTTCCCCAGGGATCACGCAAGGGAGCACGCTGCTTCTTCCCAGGGGTTACGCTTCCATTAAGGAGCGGATCGCCGCGCAGCAGGAAGAAAAACGCATTCGGCGCGCCAGGTTTGCAACGCCCGGGCTGCTGAGCGTCGGAGCAAAGCTCGATTACGTTATCACAGGAGCCGGGGCGGAGGGGGCTGCGGGTGCCCCGGGCGAGCCCGCGTCCCGCGGGCACCCGCTGCGCCTCCTCCCGCCGCGGCGGGGACCGTTCGCGCTCCGCCGCCGCCGCCGGGCCCAAGGGACTCACCAGGCTTGGGGCTTCCTCCTGGCGAGGCCGCGGCGCCGCCACTGCGAGTGGGGGCTCAGGTGGTAGGTCAGCTGCCGGCAGAGCTTCTCCACGGCCCCCAGCGCGTCCCCCTCCTGCGGAGACAAGGGGGAGCCCGGTGAGGGGGCTGCGGCCACGGCCGGGACCGCTCTGAACGCGGCGCCCTTATCGGGGCGGGCACGGGGAGGGGGGGGGGGGGACCAGCCCCGCCAGGACGGGGAGTTTCCCCAAGGGGAAGCAGCTCCGGGGATCGAGGAACGAAACCCAACGGCCGCCGCGCCGAGAGCAGAGCGAACGCCGAGGGGCTTCGCGGCTGACCGGGAAACTCTCCAACCACGCGCTGCTTAGGGGGGGGGGGGAAAAAACCGTCGTTTTGGTGGAATTCGAGGTGGGGGGAAACTCTAATTCTGAAACTCTCTGAACTCTGCTCCGGAAATCCGCGCTCCTGCAAGCAAACCACCGCACAGCCACCGGCCTCCGCCGCGCCGCCGGACGCTTGGCCTCAGGAGCGCGGCAGCGCTCGCACGCCGCGCCGCCGGACCGCGTGCAGCACCCCCTCCGCCTCTCCGGCCTGCTCTCTCACAGACGGCCGGCGGCGAGTAACCTAACCCGAACATCGGTAACGATCGTAATTACGAAATAAATCAAGGCGCGAGGATGCGTGGATGCGTGGAAGCTGCTTGGTTTTACGAAATCGTAAACGAGGCGAGCTTGCGGAGGGGGGAAGAGGGCTTGAGCGCGTGCTTAAACCTTCGCTTTTCAATGCGCCAGTTACGAGCGCGCTCAGCTTCCAACGGGAGTTTTAATCCCGCGGTTTGCGACGGCGCTTCCAGCCCGCGCTCAGCCTCGGAGCTGCGGGAACCTCCAGCGGCGCCTGCTCCGGGGCGGAGGAACCCGCGGAGGCTCAGCCCCGTCAACTAGCACAGGGAAAACTCCAAAAGCGTGTTTTATTGCATGTTTTCTACCGGAAGACCCCCCAAAAACACATTGCAGCCCTGCTTTAATTACCGGCTCGGTACGTCTTGGGAAGACGAGGGCGTTTGCTGCTCCGTCCGCGTAGCGCCCGTTTGCTCTCCGCCTGCAGCGCCTCCCGCTACCGCCACGAATTTCTGCACCTACCCTAAGTTTTAGCTCCTGTAATCTCTCTTTGCGTCTGCGAGCTGTTTTGATCCCTTTCAATTAAAGAGAACCAAAATAATTTGCCATAAAGCAAAGGGAGGGGAGGGAAGCCGGTGAAAAATGCTTTCGGGAGAGCAGCAATCACTCACAGCTGGTGGCGACGCTCTCCTCAGCGCCGAAACGCAGGGTGAATTTCCTAATCGCTGCCTTGAGTAGCTACAGTTCTGCTGCAAAATAAAAGCTACACGCTGAGATTAGTCTTCAGAGCCACGGGGCTAATATTTACAGCAAACTATTATGTTGCATTTCCTCCCCAAATTGGTACTTGGTCTCCCGGGGCGGGGGGGGGGGGGGGGGGGGTCCCAGAAACGGCCTGGCTGGGACTGCTTGGATGCCTCCGAGCGAGGCAGTAAATACCTAAATATCTACATCTCGGCCTTTTAAATCCTTTGCCGTAAGGCAAAAAAAAAAAAATTAAAATAAAAAAATCTCTCTCCAGACCGGCCGCTGCAAGGCCAGTGCCAGGCGACACGCTGGACCTCCCGCGGCCGCGCAGCGGCGCAGGGCCCCGCGGGGCGCGTGCAAAATAGGTCACCATGAATCACTGAAGAGCCACGACAAGAATTCACGCTGGAACACAGCAGGGCATTGACCCAAGCGAGAGCAATTAGCCGTCGTCCCAGGCCGGAGGAGGGGGACAGGTTTTTGCTCGCGTTACTACACAGTCCCACGTTGCTGTCACTTGCAATCAGGCTCTGGGCAGAAAAATCTTCTGTATTGCAAATCCTAATGCGTAAAAAGTCCCAAAGCGGCCCTCCAAAACCATGCTTTTCACTTAATTAAGCTTTCTTTTTTTCTTCTTCTTCCTCTTCTTTTCAAACTTGCATCTGCTCTGCCTGGGTGCTGCAGGATTTGCAGGCTGGGAATACACGACGCTTGAAAACACGAACGTAAGGGCGCTGTCTGCTCCCGGCCCCGCAGAGCCGCTGCCAGGAGCATCTGAACAAGGAGGGACAGCTGGAAGACGCGACCGCGGCGAGCTCCGTCCGCGCACGGCCCGCCGGGGCCGCGAGCCCCCACGCATCAACCATCTCGGGCAACCGCAGCCAACACGTCCCCCCCTTCCCAACCTTGTGCCTCAGTTTCCTCAACCGTAACACTCCTTCCCTTGTTCATACAAAGTTTGAAGAAGTAAGAAGGAAAAGACGCTCTGAAAGCTGGCTGGCAGTAACAGCATTGAACCTCAAGGGTTTTTAGCTCACCCTGAAGCTGAAGAAAATGCGTAAAAAAGCAACCGTCTCACCAGGATGCAAGACAGCGAACGGAAATGTGTCCTGGCACTGACAGCCTTCACCACTCGGGCTGGAAAAAAGGGCGCCCGCAGCTCCGGCAACGGCTGGGACTGGCTCAGCAACACCCGCGGGAGCTTCCCCGAGCCGCCCGGACTCCGCGGCTGGGCAGACCGCTCGGGGCCGCGGCCGCGCTCGAGCCGTAGGGATCTGCTTATTAAACCACCCGTTTCCGCGCAGCCAAGCTGCCAGCGGGCTGTTCACTTGCTGAAAACTCACGCTCGCGCGAGCGAGGCTGCAAACAGGTATTAAAACACCCGTCCAAGCACGTGAGCCAGCCAGGGCCAAACCCGCGAGGCGCCAGCTCCTCCTCGCACCCGTTTCGCAGGCGCTCTTCAACGCCAAAGGCAAATAAACACGGTCCCGAGAGCAGGCAGGGAATCGATACGTCTCCTTCCTAGGCAGTCAATTATGTTCTGATTAAAAGCTAAATGAGCTGAACTCAAATGTCAACTACCAGCAGAAACCATCAATAAAACACGCTGGTGCTGTTTAATGAGGGACCTGCCTCTCGGCCCGTCCTTTCCCGGCGTGACGCTTGCTCGATTTTATCGGAGCGGCTGCAGGTGCCGGTCCGGCAGCGGGACCGACAACATCGCCCCAGACGGGGGAACAAAACTCGCCTCCACCAGCCCTCGCCGTCGACTGCTTGGCCCACCCTGGGGGGACATCCGTGTCCCCAGCTGCTCCGTGTCCCCAGCAGCCTGCGGGCTGGCCGGCTCTGGGGAAACACCCTCGGCAAACGCTTCCGCAAGTAGCTCGTCCTTCCTCGTCACACTTTTCTTTTTTCCTAGCAATCCTTCTCGTCTTGTGGTTTTCCGGGAGCGAGGGCCAGGATCAAAGTCCGCCTGACCCAAGCCGGCTTTGTGGATTCATATCATTAAGGCAGCTGAGAATGCGAAAAAGACTTCTCGTCCCTCCGCACGCTGCGGCAACGGCTGCAAATGCCGTCCTGCCTTAGCCCAATGCCATAAACACACTCTGCACCCGGGAGAATTTCGGTATCGTGGATTAGGGAGGTGCTGCATGGGCTTCCCCAGGCAGAGCGGCTCCTCCACGTTCGACTCGTCTGCACCCGACAAAAAGCCTGAACCGAGAAACCTAATTCCACCGTCCAGGGAAAGCCCAGATGTTCAAGGGAGATACCAGATAGCCGGAAAGGCGGTTACTCCATCACACCGCCTCCGAGGAGGGAAAATAAAGTCATACATACGCTCAGATGGGCCGATGGCCTGGGAGCAAATCCCGAGGCGCCCCGGCAAGGCGGGCAGCCCCAGCCTCCTCTTGCCAGCTTTTTTTTCCCCTCCTCCCTAAGGTTCTCCAGACTCGATTTTGCCAGTAGTGATATCATCTAAGCTCCTCTGGACCTCGCCATTATTCAATTTTAACCTTAATAAAAAAAAAAATCTGCAAGGAAGAAACCCTCAGTGCAATTTGCCCCTGTTTCCAAGGCTCTCTGTTCAGCTTTAGCTCACACACAAGAGCTTGAAAGAGAACATCTCTCTTTCTGTAAAGAAAACACGAGCAGAGGGCATGACATACTAAGCTAGGAAAGAGCGAGAGTTGTCATTAGCGGAGTCTGAGCTTCACAGTCCACTGCATACTGCAGGATGCGTTAATGTATTGCAGATGTCTTAAATACCCATAAAGAGCGTTCTTCACACTTGGAGCAATACTGGCAAAACAAAAAAAAAAAAGGAGCATTAATACAGAATATAATTGATTTAGACAGCTGAATCACCATTATCCCCTTTGCTTTTATACCAGGTATTGGGAGTTTAGAGGTTCTGGCATTCATAAATCAGCTTTCTTTTACAATGTATGGAGCTCGGCGAGGCGACGAGCTCACCTGCCGGACTGGCACCCGGGTGGCCCTGCCACCGCTGCCCGTCCGAGACATCTGCTTTTGCTGCTCTGTAATTTGATGTGATGTCAGCGACTTGGAAGGATAATTCGAACCCAAGATCAAGTAGTGACACACATGGTGGGAGAAGAGGATTACGTGCTTGGTTTGGGGATAACGGTGCAGAGCTGGTGGTCCCGGTATCCTGACTCTAGTCACCCTGTGGAAGTCCAATTTATTCGTACCGTGTCTCAGCCACAGGCCACAGCCCAGTAAATAAGAGGAAAAATGTTACATTAGTTTCGATGGGGTTTTAAAAAACGCAGGACATACATAAAAACCCAACAGCAGCTGCAAGTTAAATCCTTCTGCCACGGAGCTGAAATAGGATTAGAAATACATTATTTCATCCAGGTCACAGTAGCCAGTTTTTCTTTATTTGCTTTCTCTTGCCTTTGCGGGTGACAATTTCTATACCCAAAACCGCACCGAAAACCTAGTCAGTGTAGAGCTCAGGGGGGGAAAAAGGCATCCGAGCCAGGGATGCAGTTAAGCATGTATTTCTCAAACGCCACAAAAGTGAACAAGAAAATAGATCTTCACTCTACCCAGAGCTACACGGGCAAAGCCGACTCTGCTGCCAGCACCAACACGGCACCTTTCCGGCTACGCCAGCTGCTCGCGTTGGAGAGGTGCAGGTTAACGCCACCAAAATCCCCCCTCGGGTTTCTCCCGGGCAGCTCTCAGCGGTCGGAAGAGCCGTCCCGGGCTGGGGCTGGTCCGGAGGCCGGGGCACGCGCCCCGGGACGGCAGGAGCTGGTGCCGCAGGGGCAGCGAGCGGCCCCCGCCCAGGGCTTCCCCCTCTCCGCTCCCTCTCGCTTGGCTCAACGCTTGTCCCGCGTTCAGCGAGCCTCAGACAGGAGGAAAACCTGACCCACTCGCCATCGCGGTCGTCAGGCGTCCGCACACACGGCTCCGCTCTGCGCAAAAAGAAACCGGTTCAGTTTTCCCATAATTTACAGCCAGAGATTTCTGCTGGCAAAAAGAGCCAAGAGCTTTTGCGCAGGGTCCTCTGCTCCTCACGCGGTTGTGTTTTCGGCTCCTTCCCTCCCCATCTCTCCACGAACGGAGGAAAAAACATGGCTTAATACCGGGAGGATCCCGCGTCGGGAACGCCAGGTGCCCGGCGGTACCGCTCGACACCGCTTTCCCGTGCGACACCGGCTTTTCTCTGACCCGAATCTGTCACCCAAAACGCGAGCGCCTCGGGGAAGGCTGGGATCTGCCCGGGGGCCGGAGCGGAGCGGCTCAGCCCTTACACTAAACGCTCCGACGTCCGAATGAAAACTCACCCAAAACGCTTCCGGACTCGGCCTCATTCGAGGCACTTCGGGCTCAGCCGGCGCGAGCTGAACTTGTTGCCCCGCTGCTGGTTTGAATTTACTCCCTGGAAGAAGCCCCCGCCGAGCGGCGCGGAGCTGCAGACACGGTCGAGGAGCCCGGCCAACAGTTCCTGGCCACGCGCAGCAGTACGTGTTTACCCAGAGTTTGGAAAAACCGTTCAAATTTTATTTTAGCTCAGAGGAGAGGCCGAGAGGTCACCTTTAAGCTGAGGCTGGTATAAATAGAGGCTGAATGGAAAGAGCGACGTAAAGAAGGCCAGAGAAACGCTCTGGGAGGAGGAGGGCGAGCGGCCCCGGTGCTTTCTGGGCAAGGCACAAAACGGGCATGGAAAAACTGTGGCTCGCCTGTTAGAGCCTGCAAAATTTCCTAAAGCCAAGCTTTTCACCCTGGAAAACCAGCGAGACTGCGGGGCCCGCAGCAGCAGGTCTCGGGCAGGACGCAGGACCGAGGTGTGGAGACGGAGCCCGGGGGCGAGGGAGGCTCCGGCAGCAAGGGGCACCCAGAGGCGGGCTCCGAGCCGGGCGCGCGGCGGCCAGCCGGGGCCGGGCAGCGCGAACGCGCTCGCCCCGGCACACGGTGCATCGAGCCGGTTAACGGGCACCAGGGTCCAGCTCGCCCCGCTCTTCTGCCCGGGCTTTCCCACCTCTCGCACGAACTCCGCACGGACGCGGGCAAGTTCCCAGGTGCCTGAGCCCAGCGGTCCGCGTGCACCCGCGCCGCGGGACCCAACAGCATACCTTCGGCTTGCAGAGCAAAAGCCAAAGCTGCTGCAACGCTCCCGGCCCCGAGCTTGCTCCTGCTCCCTTACGGCGCTGCCAAGTTTCTGCCAAAGGAACAAACTGCTGGTTTGAGAGGGGTTCGGGGGCAGAGCGCTGAGACACAGCTTTGCTGGAGACGCAAAGGAAATCACCGTCTCGCAAACCCCAGCGGCCAGACGAACCGCGCGGGGAGCCGCGCGGCAGCCGGCGTTCGGCCGCAAACGCCGGAGCGCTTCCACGCTGCGTCGGCGGCCCCCGGTTCCTTTTGCAGCGAGCGGCCTTGGCCGCGACTCCCTGCTCGTCTCCCAGGGCGAAACGTGGAAGAGAAACCCGCTTAGTCACCAGGGCCTGCAGAAGGGTAACTTCAGCAGGGGAGCGGGGCCTCTCGCTCTGGAAACACGCCTGTCAAAATAGGTTTCTCCAGTTTCCCATCTCATCGCCCTGCGGGGGAGGAGAGAGGAAAGAATTTCTTCTCCGTAAGAAAAGAAACAGAAATACATTGATATCATTGGAGCTGGAGGTCCACCGAGTCTGCGGGCGGGACCGGAGCCAAGCGCGGGTTACGGCACTGGAAGGACGCCTGCTTGGCTCAAAGCTTCGGTAGCTTATGGGACCCCGACAGCAAACTCGAGGGGTGCTGTGGAGCTCCCACGCTCCCGGGGGGTTGTTGCAATGGAGATGCCCCATCAGGGAGCTCATTAAACCTTCCTCTGGGCCTTCTGGAAAACATCAACCAGCTTCTCCCTAAAATTCACACCATTTGCTTTACATGCTACTTCTATTCCTGACCAGCGATGTACAGAGAAGAAAAACCCAGCCATGACACGCAAACCCGCAGCTCCTCCGCACTCCGATCTGCTCCCAGACAAGACGAAACACACGGAAACGCCCCTCGAGAAGGAAAGGCACCGGCGGCCGTCGGGGGGAGCGGAGCCTGCACGCCGCTGCCTCGCTCGTCCTGCGTCCCGCGCGGTGCCCGCGGAGGGAGGCGGCCCCCTCGGAAAGGGGATATCGCGGCTGGACGCAACCCGCTCGGCTCCCACGCGCACCAGCTCGCCGGGACCGCCGCGCCGGAGCACCTCTCCTCCCAAAATCACAGGTAGGGAACGGCAGCACGGGACGACCAAGAGGTCAAAACAAGACCCACATGTGTGTTGAGCTGCGCCGACGGAGAAACCTGCTCCCGCCAGAGCCCAAGCAGCAGCTCAAGGAGAGGGAGAGCTTTTGGAAATCTGGCCTTGGAGGCACTGCCAAGGACTCTCTCGCAGTCTGGGGTCACGATAAATATTGCACAAGGGAGAGGAACAGGCTGTTATCCTTGCAAGGTAGGGTCTGTTCCTAACGGTGCAAGTTCTTTAACACAGCAAATGGCAGAGGAAACAAAAAGCGGCTGAAAGCAGAAATAATTTGCAAACAAAGTACCGAGACACAAATTGCTAACATTAACTGACTTTCACTAGGGCAGCTGGAAACCCTCAGATTGTGCAATCGAACCACCACTTCCGAGCTGGCCCTCTCTGCTCACGGGATGTACAACCCCGCACTAACCTGGATGACTTTTCTCTGGCGCTCAAAGGGAAGCTCCCCACCCCAGCAGAACTTTTTTTCCTAAACCAGGTCAGTTGTGGAGGTGTAACGGGGCAATGATACCTACCGGTTTGGGGCAGTGGATGTATCTAGCAAGGCTGATGATCAAGTCATGGGTGATTGGATCCACTAGGTTTCGAAAGCTGGCGTACCGATAGAGGACATCATCCAGAGAGGTCGACTCCATTCCTAAGTCCTGCAGAAAACAGGGTAGAGGGGCAAGATTAGTTGTGCTGCAAAACCCAGTTGCTAGTGTGGTTCTTAAAACTCCCCTGCATCGGTGGTCTCTATCAAGAAGCCAACAAGAAAGAGATCCTCCCGTCCACCCTATATAAGGAAGAGGCACACGTGCAGGTCACCCTGGGGAAACGTGCTTTCCTTTGCTTCATCTGCTCTGCAGAGAGGTGTTGGGGCTGCGGGGCAAACACCCAAATGCCTTCACAAGCCACAAATCCATGGAGCCAACGGTATGCAGTAGCCCCATTCTCCTGCTTGCAATACAGTAAAAATCAAAGACGACTCCGGCAAATGTGACAACCTGACCAGCGTGAAGCTGGGCCTGGAGAACCCAGTGTAGTAACAGTAGGGCTCTGTGGCTGCTCTGCGTGGAGAAGAAGGAGCAAGCCTAGAATTGCAGCATGGGAAACAGGAGGATAAACTGGGGGTTGTGGGGACAGCGAAGTGCTGGAGTCGACTGGCAGGGGACGAGGTGGAGGCTCTGCCACTGGAGACTGGACAAGGACGTGCCAGAAACAACTTAGATCAAGCCGATTCTACCTTGGGGATGGACTAGACCTCCTGAGCTCCCTTCGGAGACTATTTTCTAAGAGTTTCAATCCTTAGACATAACAGTTTGAGGAATTTTGGCCCCAGGCTCACTCTACGAAATGCATCAGCGCACAAGGTAGAGGAGGGGAAGGGTTATATATAGTGTATGCCGTTCACTTCGAGTAATTTAGCTCCACTGTTTCTCGTTCCTCGGCAGCAACCGACCAGGGGATACAAGCGTGCTCCTCCCGGCTCGAATGCCACTGCCATGAAGTCCACCAGGCTGCCCTGCTAGGACAACCCTTGCGAGAGTGCTCCCACAAGGAGATACGCCTTGCGGCCCCATCCTACACCCGCGCTCCAGCAGCTCTGGGTTAGTTTTCCAGCCCTGTCGTTCTGCAGCAGCCGGAGCACACCATTTCATTCCCCTTTTTCTTTTAATGTTTGACAGGAATATTTCAACCATCAGTCAGTGATGAAAATCCTGTATGAGAAGCTCCACCAGGTGTGAGGAAAACGGCTGCTGGTCTCCTGCGAACAGTCACACCGGAGACGCAGGCTCATGCACAACCATGAGATGCCCAGTCCTCCTCCCGGAGCTGGTGGCATCTGGCATGAGGAATTTCATGGTGTTTGGAAAAAATACACATCTCTGCAGGTGAAAATGTTTGCAAGCTATGGCCAGGAGACTTCCACGGAAACCTGCTTGAATTTGCACTTTCCACCTTCAACAAAACAGTGTATTTTGCTGTAATTTCGTTTTGGTGGAAAGGCTCTGACCATCTCGCAGGAGTACACGATGGGGGAGCCCTCCAGGGCAGCAAGAGGGTTGAACATGGGGCAGAAACCGCTGAGGGTCCGAGACGCTCGTATTCCCCTCCAGCGCCGCTCCTGCACCCACAACCTGCCCCGCGTCCTCCAAAAGCATCAGCTCATTGAGACGGCTCCGTTCCCAACCTGACCTCTACAGATCCCGTTCCTGCTACTCCCAAAATAGACGCATTTATCAGAGAAGTATTTCAAAGCCTTCCAACACCTCCCAGGTCCCAAAAGGCGCTTCCAGAGCACAAGCAGACAGCTGCAGAGGGGACATCCCACGGGCAGAAATGGCCTCAGCAAAACCCGCCAGAGCCCTCGGCATCCACCTCGCTACCAACGCCCGGCGAATGCAGGGAGGAAGGAAGCGGGGAACCTGCGGGAAACCAAGCTGGAGCACATCCTGCAACAAGTTAAAGGCTGGAAAGGACCGAGCCACAAAAATGAAATAGAAGTTGCAGGTGAGGAGGAAACGAGCAATGCCAGGAACACGCACCACGGCGGAAGCACGCAGAGCTCTGGTCCCCTTCTTGGCGAAAAGCAGGGGTCTGCAGAGGGAAAATCCGGGAGGTGAGGACCCCGAGGGCTGACCACTCTGGTGCTGAGCTAGGGAAAGTGAAACCTAAGTTATTTATAAGACGCTGGTAATAGCAAGGTGCTATTTGACCACATCGGAGTCTCAGTCTGGCTAAGTGACTTAACACAAAAAAAGAAAATCTAAGTGTCAGATACAGAGCACAGGGCTCAGACAATTTTACTCACAACCACCTTGCAGAAAGCAACCCTTCCCGGCTCTGCCTTTATGCACGGTAAACTAATGACTTGTTATTTATCGAACATTTTGCACTTCTGCAGAACTTCTCAGGTGAGGACATCCGAGCATTTCACAAACGCCAGCGGCCTTTATCGCCCACATCTACCAGACCGGCATTTAGGAACGCCGCAGTTGGCGCCGCGCGTCTCCGTCGCGGGCCCGGGCGAAGCGGCGCGCTGAGACGTCGCGCCCTGCCCGGACCAGCCGCGAGCCCCTCTCAAGCCCGTACGACGGCTAAAGCGCCGCAGCTCCCCGTGCTCCCGGCAGAAACGCGTTTTTTACCCACACAAGTCGACCCGCGGTAGGGGTGGACACAGCTGCAGCTGCAGGAAACCAAAACTAAACAGGCCAAGAAAAGGGAACTCTACACGGTTAAAAAAAAATACCATAAAAGATTATCAAGGACTTAAGTAACTCCCCTTAGCACGTGCAACGTGGGGGTAAAGACCGGGCTGAAGGCAGGCAGAAAAACTAGAAATAAAATTCAGGAGTTGCAACCACCCAAAATTAACAATTTATGACTCCTATGAGACCCAGCTTACTCCTGATGGCCGCACATGCAATTTGCTGATAATTAACACTCCGAGTTCCCTTTCTCCTGCCCCCGGTGCTTTAATTCAGCAAGTGCAAGCAAATAACACCTCGGCGCTCTGCAGCAAACCGGAGCAGGTCCTGAGCTCAGAGATGCTCCGGTGCTAATGAACTGCTCGCGGGAAGGCAAATTCTTTGTAAGTACCGAAGCTGCGGGAAAATGATCGTCTTCAAAAAATAAATAAATAAATAAATCTGTTCGTCCTCAAAAAGGGGGTCTTGTGGCTGAGGAATTACTCAAAGCAGGGATGAGGCAGGTAATAATAATAATAATAATAATAATAATAATAATAATAATAATAATAAATCTGTGGGGCTGTTTTCTCTTGATGGGAGCACCAAAGAAAAAGCCCTATAACAACGAAGCCAGACGGACACAGAAACCAAGCAGTAAGTGCACTGAACGACTGCAAATGTATCTTGTTTAAAAAAAAAAAAAAACAGCTCTATCGATTTACGATTTATCCCACGGCATCTGCCAACTTGGCATTAAAAAACAAAACAAAAACAAAACAACAACAACAAAAAAAAAAGACTTAAAATCTCAGCGCAGAGGTCCAGAAACGAGCCGACTGCCCGCGCCGCCGTCCCCGGGAGCAGCGCGGCAGCAGCGAGGCAAGCCCAGCGCCCGCCGGGGCCGCGCACCGGTGCTTGGTGTTAATTAGCCTGGAAGAACCAGCTCGTTTGCTAACGACCACCTTCCCGCTCGAGGATTTTGGCACCGCAGAGACCCCAGGCGACTGTGCAGACCCCGGCGTGCTCTGCAGCTTAGGCTCTTTTGCAAGAAGAAGGGAAGGAAAAAAAAAAACCCAAACCCCAGACAAATGGAAATAATTGGGCTGGGGAGAAACTGCTCACCGAGGGCGCCGGGCGCCGGGTCTGAGCGAGGCGTGCCGGCACCGAAAGCCCTCCGGTCCAGCAGCCTCGGGCAGGAGGATCCCGCCCATCGCCCCCGCCAGCGCGGGCGGTCGTTCTCCCAGCAGCTGGATTTGGCCCACGGTCATCGCTGTCTCTGGCAAACGCCACGCGCTCCCGCGGGAGCCGATTTGGGGGCGAGCGAGGAGTAATCCTGCTCACGCAGCCCTGGACACCCCAGGATCTTTCAGGATCGAGCCACGTTTAATATCGTGCCTCTTCCCTTTAGGCACATCAAAAATTTGACCATTTTCTCTTACGCTAACGTTAAAACGTAGAACCAATAAACCGGAGGCTTTCTCTCCCTCTCCTTCTCCCTCCTGGGAGTTTATGTTTTTCGCAGAACCGTCCCTGCCTCCCTCCTGCTGCACATTTTTTATGCCCAAACGTCTTCCTGAGCTGCTCCCTCGGTCTCGGCCGCACCAGGGCTGTCTCTTCCCACCACATGCAATATTTTAAAGCCGCTCAAGGCTGAAACTTGCTCGAGGCCAAGCGATGAGCTCATGCGCAATTTAATAACTTCGCACCAGTCCACGCTGTCAGCAGCAAATCGCAAATCTCTGACTCTGGAGGAGACGCCCAGCGCCTGGCTCGAAGCCCTGCGCTTCTCTGCGGCGCGTTCCCTCGCCCCAGGGGACCTTCACCCGGGGAAGCAAGAGCAGCTTTCGGGCAGCCCCACGTGATTCCTTCCCCTCTCCCATCGCCCGTGTCGTCCCCGCGATGTATCTGCCTCATTCCGTGCTTTAGGAGGCCGAGAGGAAGCCAAAGTGTCCATCAGCCCTTCTGGCCAGCTTAGAAACAGGACGACACGGGCAGAGGACTCGCAGCCGCCGGCCACCAACTTGCCTTCGACCTCCGCAGGAGGAGTCTTCTGCAAAGGCAGCGATGCAAGGGTACGGGATTTCCAAAACAAAACAAAACACACACACGAGGAACGAAAAACTTCGACCGAGCAGCAGGAGGAGTAATGCCTCCTCCACGGACCTGCAGAGGAAGCTTCCCAAACGTGGCAATTAAAGGCCTAAGAAAATACAATTATTTTGGAAAAAAAACCCACTAGCAGCAGCAATGGGGCTCATGACGCATCTATCGGCAAAGAGCCAGAAAGGGTGCGAGGAGGTTTTGAACCTCTGCAGATCGGCCGGTCGGCTGGCGCAGGCCGGGGGCCGCTGCAGAACTCGCAGACATTCGCGCCAGACGCGGTTTTGGTTTTCTCCTTCGCTCGCTCTTGGAGAACAGGCGAGGAATCGGAGAACTGGAGGACGTACGTCCTTACGGACGCTTGGAAAGCAAACCCGGGCGGTGGCGACCCCAAAGTTTGTGCGTCCACTGACAGCACAACAACGGAGCTAGCAGAGCGGCAAAGACGGGCTTCCAGGAGAGAGCACCACGTAATAAAACTGCACGTGGTTTGCTGTACGAGGACTTCAGCCAAAACCATCCATTAAATTACTCTACACCAGACCAGGATAGTTCCCCTCGATTATAAAAATAAAACCGGCCCCCTCAAAAAAATGGAGAAGCAGAGATGTTATAAGAGTCGATACCCACTGAGCTAACGACCTGCAGCCTGTTCGTGGCTGGGGGAGTTTTAAAGTCATTTCGGGCCTTTTGCTCGGCCCAGCCGAGCTTCCACGCGACGCCCGGGCACCCGGGGCAGCGAACTGCCCGGGCTCGTCCCCGCGCCGCGGGAAAGCGGCCGTGGGATTTCCGCCCTCCTGGCAGGACGCGGCGGTTGGGGAAGGGGAGGGGATATTGCAAATACGCCTGGAAAAAGGCTCCCGTCAGCGTGCGGGATACAGCGGAGCGCGGGGGAAAGAGCCGCCAGCCCTGCTGCCCCCGGCCGTCGGCGCTGGGGTCGCGCCGGGCTCCGACCCCCGTCCCTTTTGCAGTGGCAAGTGGAGTGGATTTACTGCTTAAAACCACCCTGCCGCGCTTCACACCAGAGCCTGGCTACGTCCCTCTGCAGCAAGACGAATATTAGAGCTTTTGCAGTGTAAAACCTCAGCGGGAGCAAGATACAGGCGCATTTTAACCCAAAGCCGTCACTCGATGTGCTCTTGAGGCGGGCAGATAAGGTGGAACCTGACACTGAACCCAAACCTCCCCGGCCCCACGATTTACCCCGAGTTAGCAGCAGCAGCAGCCAGCTCTGCCCGGGGGACGGCGCCTGGCACCTACCCATCAGCTGGAGGAGGCTTCCAGCGAAAAAGCAAACCCAGCAAAACTCACAGCACCAAACTCATTTTCTTCCTTGAGACAGAGCAAAAGGGGAGGAGGAGAAATAAAGCTTTGCCCGGCCGCTGAGGGCTTGCAAAAGCGCCCGGCAGAGCAGAGGTAATTAACGGGGACGACGTGAATTTCGATTTGCAGATCCCGCATCCCCGTTAATCCCAGGCACGGCCGGCAGAGCCTCGTAACGGGGTTCGGAGCAACGGCAGATCGATGCACGGCGCCGGCGCGCGCGGGAGAACAGCCTACGCTTCGCACGATAGCCGCGGCGACTGTAACGACGTACGCTGATGGGGAGCCGTACCGAAGAGGACCGCGGGTCCCGAATGCACGAGCACCCGGCCCGCGGGCCGGGGGGCGTCTGCCACCCGCCGACTGGCGCAGCTCCGTCTGGGGACCCGACGGAAAGGAGGAGCCCGAGCGCCCGAAAATCTGCAATTCCCCAACCCTCCTTTTCTTCTTCTTTTTGCCCCCCACATTGAGAAAAGGCGTTGCAAAGCCAGATGTTTAAAGATGCTTTAAAGACGTCTTTTTTTCTCCCCCGCTTACGCCAAAGTACGCGAGGCAACGGAGCGGAGCGGACCGTCAGCTGGGGCACTGGTATTTAGCAGAGCTGTGTATATATTTTAAACGCATTTGCCCTAACACGCAGCTCTCACGCGAGCGACGCAGAACGACACCAGGCCTGCGGATCTCGCAGCTCGTGTCAGATGAGCGAAGCAGGACGCGGCCGGTGCCAAAGTTTTAAGGAAAGTCACTGCTGAAAGCACATAAACCCCAAAGAGCCTGAGGTCCTAATGCAGCTTTCGGTGGAGCCCGACTCCCTCCACGGCAGGGAGTCTAGTTTTGAACATAAGAAGTTTGGGGAAGTTTTACTTTGCCGCTAGCCGGCACGCAGCGTACCTAGAGGTTTTATTGTCCACGTTTTGAACGGGAGTTTTCATCTCGGCGCAACTCGACGGAAGCCCGAAGAGCAGAGAACGGCCTTCTGCAAATGAAGTGCTGCCAGTTCTCCGTCCCCCAGCAGAGCAGGGCCATCCTGCGGGGCCGGGCGCCCGCGGACGCGCCGCCCGCCTCGCTCGGGCAGGGAAGGCAAGCGGCGGATTTCACCAAGCAGCGTCCACCTTCCGAAACCCAGCAGGAAAAGAGCCTCTTCCCCCACGGCTTCGCGCGCTGGGCAAAACCCCCAAACACCAGGGAAGGAAAGAGCTGCACCGAGGTCAAACCTGAGCCGCGGGCTGCAGTGGAAGCAGGCGGTGCCAGGCCTCCTCGAAGGGGCAGCGCGTCTAATTCCCGGCCGCGGGAACCCGAGCGGGGCCGGGACGCCCCGGGCGGCGGTGGAAGGGACGCCCGGCTCTTCGCAGGAGAAGGAGGCCCACGCGAAGCCCCCCGCCGGCGTAACCACCCTCCGCTGCCGGCGAATCCCGCAGGGAGAGGGGGAAGGAGCGAAGGCGGCGGGGACGCGGGACAGGGCGTCGCGAGGCGGCGGCCGGCTGCAAAGCCGGGCAGGCAGAGCGGAGCGGCCGCGGCGCGGAGCCGCCCCCGGCTGGCATTCACCGCCTGCATGTCCAGCGGCTGAAGGGTTAAAAAAAGAAAAAAAAAAGAAAGAAAAAAAAAAAGAAAAAAAAAAACAAACCCTGGGGGGACGCCGGAGGTTTCGTCAGCGGAAACCAACCTAATCCTGAAGCCGCGGAGATGCTCGCGGGCCAGCGGCGTTTCCCAATTGCCACTTCCCCTCCGCCGCGGCCCAGCACCCCGCATCCTCGACCTGGCGGCACCCAAAGCAGCCCGCTCGCCCCAAGGAGATGCCGGGGCCGGCAGAGGAAGAAAGAAAGGGGGAAAAAAAAGAAAAAAAAAAGTAAAGGAAAAAAGGAAAAAAGAAAAAAGTTTTCAAAAGCTTTAAAAAGTAAAAATAAATAAATAAACAGATGAACTAAAGTCTCTCTGCTGGGCACGCGGTGGAGACGGGCGCCAGCCGCGACGCCCGCGCTTAATCGGGGCAGCTCCTCGCGGGAGAGCACGGAGGATGCCCGCGGCTAAATCGCGGGAGTTTTGCTTTGCAAGAGAGAAACTGCGTTTCCTAACGAACGCGCCGGTGACAGCGTGGCTTATTGCAACCTCGGCAATTGCAAATGCTGTAAAACATCAGCGATTTCAGCGTATTTCTGCTCATTGGCCGATTTGTCCGCCAGGAGCAGGCCGTGGGCAGCCGCGGCTGGGACGGCTCACGGGGAAACACAGCAGCGCGCGGGGCGGCGCTTTCCTTTAGTATTATTATTATTATTATCATCATCATCATCCTTTTCTTTTTTTTAAGGATTTTAATTTTTGCACTGTGTGCTTTGGGTTGCCTCAGGCTCCAAGCGGTTGACGGCATTTCCAGAGCGGAAGGAAAGAGCAGCTGGTAGGTACCTGTGGCCGAAGAGCCGGCCGCTGGGTTGGGCTGGCCGCGCAGAAAGGCGCAAGAGCGCGAGGGTTATTTTGCGGGAAGGCAGCAGGATGCGATTCCCTCGTGCTGGAGACCGTTTCTGACCGCTCCGAGGAGCAGCCTCGAGGCACGTCGCTCCGGCTGCTATTCACGTTTTTGGGGGATTTTTTTTGTTTTTTTGCCTTTTTAAATAAAAAGAAGCCTGCTTTGCATCTCAGCGCTCGCAGGGCTGCTCGCCACCCGCGAGCATTTTGCAAACGCTAATTAATCCTTCCGACAGCCCGTAAAGGCGATGGCGTCGCTCCCGTTCCCCCGGGGGAGACCCCGGACGGCGCTGCGAGATGCGAGAGGCCGTCTCGGCTCCCGCACTGCGGCTCTGCGCCCCATCTGCCTGTGCGTCCTGGTTATTGTACCCGACATTTTTGGGGGGGGACAAGAGGACTATATAAAACTCTGCTAAAACGAGCCCCCCTCGTCCTGCCAGCGCCTGGCCCGCCGGCTTTCCCAGGCGCCTTCCCGCAAGGATGCCGAGCGCCACGGCCTGCCCCAGCGGCTGCACCGCTGCCTTTCGGGAACAGGGCACGCGCGTGCCGGGGAAAAAAAGCGCCTTATTGCACCAACCCGAGCGAGTCGTGGCAGAGCTTTGCAGAACGGCAGCACAAGACGAGCAGGAGCAGCCGCGTTTCTACGTGGACGGACTGACACGCAGCTGATCTGCAGAGCAAAGCAAGCAGCCTCCTGACGCACGGGGAGGCTGCGAGCGACGTCTCCCCGCGTGGCAGAAGGGGTTACGCCGAACCCTCGGGTGCCTCCTGCCTGCACGGCCCCTCGGCTGGAAACCCGAGCTTGGCGACGCTGGCCCTGTTTTTATTTTGCCTGGAAAACTTGCTGGTTTTCAGAGCCCAGCGTACCCGAGAGCCTTGGAAATTCCCAGAGTTTTAGCCTTTCTGTCACCTTCTATCAGTACAAAAGGTTAAGCGATAATTTGCCGAACGCAGAGCTCGGCTCTTCGGCCGCCTCTGTGTTTGCTCCGATCAGCGTGTCGTCGCGCTGCTTCCCGGCTAACGCCCAGCCCAAACAGCCGGGCACACGGAAAGGTCTCGGCCTCTGGCTATTAATTCCCCGCTTTTGCACAGGGTCTCGCACCGCGACTTCTGCAAGCCCGAGGCAACGCGAGCAAAGCCCCGCCGAGCGCCGAAGGAGCAAGGTAAGAAGCGAAGCTGCCAACTGTTGGGTACCTGAAAAGAGCCGATTCTCAAAAAAAGAAAAAATAAACCCAAACACCCTGCTGCCTTCGCTTGCCTCGAGCGTCGCAGCTCGGCTCTAACCACCGAACCTCCCGCGAGCCGAGGGGGAACCCGCGCGAGCGCCGGCGAAGGAGCAGAACGCCGCAGCAGGCCCCCGGCGGGCGCGAGGACCCCGCGCCGCCCCTTAGCCCTTCTTCCCCCCCCCCCCCAAATTACGCCCCGAAATTCAGACCCGTGTAGAAGAAAATAAAAATCCAACCAACCAACCAAGCGATCGGGCTCAGCTCTGCGCGGCCTCACCTGGCGCAGGTGCCGCAGCAGCTCCGTGGCCTCCTCCTGCCTGCCCTGCTTGGCCAGCAGCAGCAGCTCCTGGATCAGGCAGATGCGCCGGTGGTAGGGGGGCAGGCTGCCGCCCCCCCGGCCGAACTTCTCGCCGGACTTGGCCACCAGGGAGGCGAGGAAGTCGCCGCGGTCGCGGGGGGGCAGCCGCTTGCGGGGCGGCGGGGGGCTCTCGGCGGGGCCGCCCGGCGGGCAGCCCTTGGTCTGCCGCGTGCCCATGGCGTGGGAGGGGGGTCCCGGGGCGGGAGGGGCTGCACGAGGGGGGAGCGCAAGGGGCTGCGCTAAGGAGAGCGGGGGGGGGTGCCCGGGAGGGGGGCGCACAAGGCGGGGAGGGACGGGGAGGATGCGAGGAGGGGTCGGGGGGATGCAAGCGGGGAGCCGGGAGGATGCACGAGGGGCCTGGGGGGGCGGCGGGGAAGGAGGGTGCCCGGCGAGGGGGGAGAAGGGTGCACACGGGGGGGGCGCACAAGGGGGCGGCTGGGGCCGCCTAGCAGCGGCGGCGGCGGCGGCGGGCGGCGGCGGCGGCGGGGGGGGGCCCCGGCGGCGCGGCGCGGCCGCCCCCCCGCATGGCAGCGGCGGGCGGGACGCGGCCCCCCGCGCCCCCGGCTCGCTCCGTCTCACGGCAGCCGGCGGGCGGCGGCGGCGGGCGGCGGCGGCGGCATCGGGGCGATGAGCGCGGCCGTGCTCAGCGCCGCAGAGCAGCGGCGGCGGGGACCGCGGCGCGCCGCCCTCCCGGAAAGCGCCCCCGAAGCAGCCTTCGCCTCTTGGCCTTCCTCCTCCTCCTCCTCCTCCTCTTCCGAGGGGGCTGCGGTCCGGGTGCCGCCGACGTCCGAGCCCCCGCCCCGGGGCTGCAGCCACGACTTGGGGGCAACTGTTGCGCGGCGCGGGCGGGCGCGGGGCGCGGGCAGCGGGCGGGCGGGCCGGGGGCGGGCCGGGGGCGGCCCCGAGCCCCGGGCGCCGAGGCCGGGCTTGCGGAGGAAGCTGGAGCCGGACGGGGCTCTTCCTTCCTCCCTCCGCCGCGCCGGGGCTTGCACCGCGGGGTAGGGGTGCACCGTGGAGGGGGGGAGCACGCTGCATCGAGGGGCTGCCCCGGGGGGAGATGTTGCAGCAGGGGTTGCGCCGGGGTGGGGAGGGGGAAGATGCTGCACCGGGGCTCGGCTGCTGGCAGCTCCCCCCGGCGCAGCCCCCCGGGGGCGGCCCGAGCAGCGGGTTGTGCTGTGCAGCCCCAGGAGGGACCCCGGGCGGTGTCTGCTGCCCGGCCGCTGCGGGGACGCGGTCCGAGCCGGGGAGCCGCCGGCCTGCCGCACGCCATCCCCCTGTCCGGCCCTGCGCCCCGCTGCCCAGCCGGGATTATATCCTGGATAAAACGCTTAGCTCTGGTACCTGGCTGAGCTTATCTGCGGGATAAAGCGCCGGGCTGAGGCCACGCAGGAGCCCCTGGCCTGGCGACACGGCCGGGGGGGGTCGCACCCCGCCGTTGCCCCCTGCCCGGCCAGCGTCCCCCCTGCAGCAGCTCGACCCTGCAGTGCTGGGGCAGAAACACCAGAAACGCCAAAGGCGCGACGCTCCTGGACGCCCGCGACCCCGCTGTGCGTGCCGCCGCTCCGGGCGAGCCCCGGTCCCCCCGGGGCGGCAGGCGCGCTGCCGGCGGGCTCCGGCGCGGGGTAGCGCTCTGTGCTGCACAGGGACTGCTCAGCTGCCGCAGGAGGAGCAGCTAGAGGAGCATTTTGCAACTGCGTTAGAAATAACCCCAAAGTAACAAGTGCAAGGGTGCAGGTTTGCATCCCTCTTTCCTACACAGCGCGAACGCACACACGCGCACACAAAGATTTTGTGGCGTTGATGAATAAAAGGCAGCTTTCTTGCACGTGCAGAAGGCTGCAGGCCCGCGTAGTCATTTCTCGCGCTCAAAAGGCAACCTGCTGTACCGAAACGTGTGTGCCCGGACCGGGAGCGCTGTGCAGGGTCCCACTCACTCTGGCTCCGGTACAGAGAGCCGTGGTGCGTGGGATCAAAAGCAGCACATGCCTCTGGCTCTATCTTATACTATTGCAATGAGTTAAAAGCCAAATTTCGGTGGTATCAAGTTAAGCCACACAGGGAAAGGCACAGCAACGAGGTTTGTAGAAAGTGCCATTTTGTGTCAACCAGAGGCCTCACCCGGCAGGAAATCGCCCCCGAGACCCTGGGGAGAGCAAGTAGTTTGCTGATGTGAGAGCAGGAGGAAGGGGGGCCGCGCGGCCCTGCTGCCGGCCCGAGCCCGCTCCCAGCAGCGTTTCCCCCGCTGATTTCGCCTGCTCCCTCTGAAGGGATCCGTCCTCTCCATACCTACAGCAAGGCAATAGCACGTAACAGCGTCGAGCGACCGAATGCTGCTCTGACCCTGCAAGACGCTGCGAGCCAGCCCAAGGAGCATCAGCCAGGCGTGGAGCGGGAGCAGCTGCCCGCCTGCGCTCTGCACGGGGCACGTCCGCCTCTATCCTGTCCGTGCACCAGCTTGGAGCAGGGATTACCAACAGTTTCCTTCTGTTGTCTTACAAACAGTTTTCCTGCTGTTCTGCGGCACTTTGCAGCCTTATAAGAAGAAAAGTTACTAGTGCTAACGGCTCGGGATCTGATCTTCTAAGACCTTACCAGGCTGAACGTCTTGACATTTGACATAGGGAGTCGAACACAGCCCCTCGCTGCTGTTTCCCCAATTACAAGCATGCTGTTCGCATCCAAACCCCACCACGGGAACGGGTGGCTTTGACCGGATGCACCAGGAAGACGCCAATATCTCTGCACCTCTCAGTGCCCATCCAGCAGGCCAATGCGGATTTGCATCGGTGGGAGACCGCTGTCTCCCTGTGCCCATCCCACTGGGATTCAGACGGAGCAGACCACCCATTCCTATGTAAACTCAAGCTAAAAACCCGCTTTCTTCGCTTCCCCTGCCCAGGAGGAGAGGGAAACGCAGCCGCAACGAGCGGCGCAGGGTAGAGCCACATCCCGGCGAAGGAGCTGGCTTTGCATGGCAACCATGGCTCTGAGTAAATAAATAAAAATCAACCTTTGCACTTATGACACTGTCTGTCCGCAGGGCAGATAGTTTATCTGCTGCTCCCAATCAGGTTTATTTATAGCACCTAGGACAAAGCCAGTAAAAAAAAAAAAACTCAGTGCGGCGCGTACTCTCGTTACATCAGTGTGGAGCGAGGGGGGGGATTCGTTAGCCACACGTGGCAGCGGCCGCTTTTCATGCACACGCACAACTTTCCGTGTGTGCTCGACCCGCCCCTGCACGAATCCAGCACACCCAGTGCTGAGAAACCCGACGCCGGCGCCTCCGCGCTGCGAACCCTGTCGCTCCTGCCGCTCTCAGCAGGCTCAGCCTTGCTCTTTAGCTCTTTTGACCGGTGAAACACTCTGCAAAACTCATTATTGGCTCCTCGGCCCATGCACGTTTTCCGCTTAGTGCAGATGTGTGCAAACTGCAAATTAATGGATGTTTGTCCAAGGGAGTTTGCTTTCTTTTCACTCCGTCCATGTGCCTTATGATATCTAATGTTAAGGGTGTGTTAGAAAAGTCCACTGCTTTAAAAGGAAATAACTGCAGACCATGAGCCTGTGGAAGAGAGCTTTTTCTCCTCTCCCACAAAACTCAGATTTAAGAATGTTCTCATTTTCGCATCAAAATGAAACTAAAACTTTTCAAAGCGTTACGCAGAGGCCAGGAAACTTCCATAGGACGCGAGTCAGTAACCTGATGTAATAAGCTGGCACGTAGGAGATCCAAATGCAAATACCTGAAAACAGGGACAGATGGTTTCAGTTCCCTAACATCGCAGGTGTGTGGACCCATCACCAAATTTTTGTCTGCTTTTTGCATGCCCACACAGATATCTTTGGTCTTGAATCAGCCACTGATAAAACTAACTTCCTACTTCCAGGAAGGGCTGTTTTTACCAGAAGAGCTGCATTCACATATTCACAAACTCACACGGCATCAGTGTTGCGGCGTGCCTAAGGCGGAAAACCACCCTTTGAACTCAGGTTTTGACCAGGACTCCAATCCTAAACTGGAAAATCCACTCCATTCAAAAGTGGGATGTTCCTCAAAACACCCATAGATCAGTGTTTTAGAAGACACCCTCACCATCCTGTCTGCCTTCAAGACCCCTCAAGCCCCACGTCACCCATCACACCTGGGGGGTTGTGACTTCTTGCTCACCCAGCAGGTTTTCGGGAGGTTCCTGGCCATTCAGCTCTGTGTCTCAAGCTCACAGCTACTGCTTCTCCAATACGTGGAGCAAAAACAAAAGCCCTAATTCAAAGGACAGGTTTTAATTTTGCTTCTCAGTGTCCGCTCTCAACGTTTAACCATTTTATCACCCCCAAAATCTGTTGCATGAGCCAGAGCTACTGATCTTTGCCAGATGTGCCAGCCCGAAGACGTACTTCGTGCAGGCTGGAAGAACGTCAAAGCACGGCGGGGCTGAACACAGCCACCACGCTCGCACGCACTCGGAGCACCAACCGCCTTGTCTAACTCTGTCCCTAAATTTTCAGGAAGTTCAAACCTGAACTTTCACTGGGACCAGTTTCTGCTTTCCATTTCTTACCAGATTACAACTCTCTTGTTTTAGAGGGCCACACACGACTTGTTGATTTTTCCTGATAGCGATGGCAATCAGGATTAATTTTAAATGTCAGTGTCAGATCCAGGTTAGTGCTACTCACTGCACGGAGCAGACTAAACTCCCTATTAGAAATATTATTCTAAATTAAAGGAATCCCCGAGTTAATGAGGTTTCCTTGCTTACTGCACAAACAGCCTTGCTTTGAGACACCACCAAATCCTGCAAGAAGAGAGCAGTCGATCTCAACACAGGGTCTCTGGGGCAGAAGGCCAAATTGAAAAAGGTGATTTTGCAAGAACAAAAGGCTAGCTATATTCTCAGCTTTACTCAGTTCAGGTTTGACAAGGCACAGCAGCGAGACAGCCTGGAAGGGCCTTGCGAAATGCAGCAAGACATAACTGCAGATGAACTAAACTCCAAGATAAATGGTGCAATATAATTATGAGAACCATTACATGCACTGAGAGATGTTTTGAAGGAGAAATGAAAGGATCTCACATAGAAGTAATTATGTTTCCTGGGGGCATAGATGAAGTTTTCCCATATTCACCTTTGTTTGAATTCATTCCCCCTGTTTGGCTTAAATTAGAAAAAAAGCAAATGAAATGAGGGGAAAAAAAAAAACCCTTTCATCATCCCCCACAGCAAAGGAGAATGTGCCCTAAGCAGCCGGAGAAATATTGATGCAGTATAGAGGGAAGCCTTCCTCCTCCTCCTCCTCCCTCTCACTGCCTGAAAGCTGGTCTGACTCGGAAGGTCTCATTAGCTGGAGAGCAGACAGAGCACTGATGGGGAGGGAAAACCTCCTCCATCACTGGTGTGCTTAAAATCCAGCTCCGAATGACCAGCAGGCGTTGCTGGGTGCCTTTCTTAACGTGCATGTTATCGTGTACCATCTATTTCCACTTCAGTCACAGCCATCACGGTCGAGACTACAGCGAAAGGCCGGTTTAATTACAGGTCTTGGCCCAACCCTTACCAAGCTGAAAGCAAGCTCTGCATCGCCTGCAGAAATCTTCTGCATCTTCCGTTTTGGTAAAGGACTCGATAGCGCAAAAAATAGGGAGAATTTGTCTGAGGACTCATCTTTCTCCCACCAGCGCTGGCTTAACGCTGCCTTCGCAGCAGTAGCTTTGACAGGCAGCTGTTAGAAACCTTCTCGCTGACATTAAAAAGCCCCCAGGTCCCCGAGAAAAAAACACGAGCAAAGCCCATGCCCCTCTGCCAGAAGGACGCTAGTCAGACAAGGAGGAAAACCAAATGGCAGAGACTGCGGCGTTTGCCCGGAGAAGGCGCCCGAAGCCCTGGGAAAGGCGCTCCGAGAGCACCTACGCCCGGCGGCTGCCGGTCTCCCCGGGACGTACGGAGAGCACGGGAGAAACGCAGACCGCCCGCAGCACGGAGCTGCCAGAGCCCCCCGGACCGCTATCGGCCAACCTTTCTTCTGAGTTATTAACTTACTACAGCTTAATACTTCTATTACATAAAAAAAAAAAAAAAAATGTAGCTACGCAGGTGTTTTCAGAGGAGAAGAAACACCATCGCAACCCCCTCTCTTCCGAGCAACGCTGCTGTCGCAGGAGGAAATCAGGATTTCTCATGCAATAACCGTGGCCAAACCGGTTAATCTCCAAAGCCCTCCTTTCGCTTACTTCTGAGGACTGCCTCTGTAAAACCACGCTATATTACCACCCCGGGAGCCCTTCAACAGGCCCTTTCTCTCCTTCTCCGGCCCAGGGGACAGCACGCGAGAAAGTCCTCCGGTTGCTCAGGCACAGGGCTTTGCTACGTAAAAAAAGACTCGCAGAAAGCGGGTATCAGCTTCCCTCGCCCCCCCTTCCCAGGAGGAGGTATTCACCTCCCAGAGAAAGCAATACCTTGGGTTTTGCCACGGGCAAGCATTTAATAATTTAGTCTCACCGGAAGAGTAGAGAAACGTTTGTTAGCTGGCCAAAGCGTTTTCTCAGTAAAAAGGGATTTACCGTACGGGTGCTTGCACGTGTCAGGCCCGCCGGCGCTGGCAGGATAAATCCTTCTGCACCGAAAGCGGACGCTTTTCTCCGCGTCGGAGAGGAGCGG
The DNA here is from genome assembly GCF_028389875.1 of Rhea pennata. Taxonomy (NCBI): domain Eukaryota; kingdom Metazoa; phylum Chordata; class Aves; order Rheiformes; family Rheidae; genus Rhea; species Rhea pennata. Next base: position 6,453,177 of record NC_084682.1, read on the forward strand.
GGACTAACCTGCCTGCCCTCCACGCTTGGGTGTCAAACACGCGTGTGGATTACTCCAGCCTTGGGTTTCCCAGGTGCCTTCCTCACCCCCAAGCGCCACCTCTCCCCTCCCCGATTCCCCACGCAAAATACGTCCAAACTCAAACCCGTAACCCGGGGAGAACGGAGAACCGCTGCCGGAAGGGGCACCGCTCCCCTTCGCGTGGCGGCCGCAGCTGCTTTCCGCTCGACGGGCTGCACGCTGTGTTTATAAAAGCGGACGACTGTTTACACGCTGCCCAAAAGTTGTTTAGCAAGCGGCCGAGGCTGCCAGGAGGGCCTTGCTAAATGCTTTTCTGGAGTCATCTTGCAAGCCTCCCTCTCCGCTTTCCCTCCAGCGCTTTGCAAAAAGGGGGGGGGGGTCGCGAAGGCCTAGAGAGCTTTTGGTGCTTCGGTTTGTAGGGGAAGCTATTCCCTTAAGACACTTTACTGGTAAAAAAAAAATGAACGTTTTTATTCAGAATTATCCTCGTGTGCTAGTCTGATTCGTCGTGGGGAAACTGCCAAGTCAAATAGAGGATTAAGGATCAGAACTGCCGGACTGTGCTCTTGGCTTTTTCCTGAAGCCGGCTTCACGCACCGCCACCGAGTCGCCTCCCGCCTCTGCTACCCAATCCTTAACGCGACCCTAATACGTCTCCACAGGGTTACGGTGTTTAATTCATCAATACCCGGGAACCGTTTCGAGGTCTGTGCATCGGGAGGAGAGCAGCGGAGTGCAGTGGCGCGCAGCGTAAATCGAAGGGCTCATCAGGACCCGCGGCCGCCCCCGCGGAGCCGGCGCTCTGCTCCGACAGCCTTTCCTCCCGCGGCGCTCCCGGGGAGCCGGCCTGGCCTGCGCGACTCCTCTGAGCCAGCGCTCACCGCTTGACTCACGCTCCTGATTACTTCCAAATGTTTCCCAGCATCTCGTCACTACACGAAAATGAACGTTTTGGCGCGGCAAACTCAATGCATCCCTGCTAGCCGATCAGCGTAAACACCCCGGCTCTGACCGCGCGCAACTTCTGGGACTAGAGGCCATGGATCACGACTGAAGTTTGCTTTATCAAAGCCATTTTGCACGTGCACGCGTCTCTGGATTACACACTCCATTTATTTATATCCAATGCCCCCTCAAGATTAAAGCTCGCTTGGTGGATGTAATTCCCAAGGGTCCCCGTTCCCTCCACCTACACGCCGAGCTCCTTTATCCCGACCCCGCTGCTCCGTCCGCAGCGTTTGCTGCTTCCCGGGGCAGAGCGCGGCACCTGAGATCAAGTTGCAGCTATTTGGCAGCCTCAGCCCTGCCAAATCGCCGCGCCAGATGCAGGGCGAGAGCGATGCCAGCCACGTTAGGCTTACAGACTTGCACGAGAAACTGCCAGCTGAACTCACGATGCCTCTTGTTTAGGAGAGGAGCAAAACAACCTCTACGCCACCGAGCTGCTGGGCAGGCGGTAGGAGGAGCCGAACTCCCGGGTTGTTTATCAGCAACAAACTGGTGCGAATCCTATTTGTGCAAAGCTGCTTAAGCGCTCCGGTTTTATTGAGCGCAGGGTCTTTTTGCTTTGCTTGTGGCTGGGGTTAGGCAGGTTCGGGGCAAGGGTCAGAGAGAGCAAGTTTGCAGCCTGCGCTTGTGATCAGCCTCGGGGCCTGAAGCTTGCATTTCCTGGAGGTTATAATTTTACGGCTCTCTAGGATTAAAACAAACAAACAGATGAACCAACTACTCTGTTACCTGCTATTCTACAGGGCCTGAAAGGAAAATGAGTGCAGATGGGAGGGGGAGGGCAACAAATAAATCCTCATAAGTTCATCTCCCGCTCGGACTGTGCATGTTCATCGACTAGCTCTGTCCTCAGTAAGCTGAGCTGTCAGCAGGGGCTTTATCTTGGATGAAGGAACTATTTTCAAAGCATTCAAAAGAGCAGAAAATTTAGACCAAAACGCTCAGTCACGGGAAGCTAACCTTGCACTGCAGAGCACAACAGAACAGTTTCGGTGTAATTGCAAAATGAAGCCTTATCTTCCTCATTTTAACTTCATTAAAGTTGAAAGAAATTATACATTTTTAGGGACCAGCAGGAGTAAGACCCACAGTACAGACTGCACCAAGATCTGAACTTTCCCAAAATCCAAAGCGAAGCTGCAATCCAGTTCAGATGCCATCTCTATCTGCAAAATGGTAAAAACTCTTCCTTTGAGTAGAAACAATTGAAGTTTTTTATGCATGCAGTTCAGCTCTCTCAAGCGTGGGGTAAAACTGACCTGAATCCAAGACTTGCTAGCCAGAGAGAAACTCCAACCATTGTTTTCTTTCCAGCACAGAGTAAAGGGTTGATACTTCAAAAACAATACTTATAAATAAAAGTTTTAATTTACTTATGCAAGGAAAGCTTTCCAATTTTGGAAACATCACTATTTCTTATCAGTTCACTGTGACAAAGTGACATGAAACCAAACAGCTGGGATCAGTATTTTCCTTTAATAAAACATTTTCTCCTGCCTCGGTTCTCCCCTGTCAGGGTCAGGCTCCTCGGCTGGATGGCATTCCTAAGCATCAACCTGGAACGCTGCCTCTTTGCACTGCACGAGGTATAAGTGTCTGGGCAGCCTCGTCCACAGGATAAGATGGGGAATAAACAGCAACTCATCACACAATGCACCAGCAGCAAAATTCAATTTCATTTCATTGAAATAATCAAATCTTTTGGGGTCACTTCAGCAAAACACACTAATCCGAGTCAGGCTGACCTGATCCACTATGATATATTCTCTCCTGATACATGTGCTCCCTTGGCAGAAACCGCAGACTTTTTTAAAGCCAATTTTGTTGCACAATCTCAACGGCTGCCCTCCATTCCCTCCTGTTGCAGTGGGGACCAGAGAGCCCCAGGGCTTTGCAAAACCAAGCACAACTGTAGATTAAACCAAAGTGAAGCATACAGGCAATAAAATAATTAAACTCCTTTTCCTTTCTCCCTGAGAAGGACCCCTACAGTGTAGACCCATGTGCACAGGAGCACCCTGCAGCCTCCAGGCAAGTCTCAGCCAGGGAAGCGGGACGAGTTGCTGACCCAAAGTCATGCCAACCCTTTGCCTTGAGCTAGCCCGTCCTCTCCCAAGGCCAGAGATGAACAACGTCCCAGCTGTGCCATTTCCCTGCCCATGACAGAGGCCCAGCGTACCGTTTCGAGCGCGTCTCAACGCAGCAGCGGTGCTGATGGCTCTTTGCAGACCACCTTAGGACAGGTGCCAAGTGCTGAGCTTGCTCATCTCCACTGAGGCCAAACCAGCCCTGCTGCATCCTAGAGTGAAACAGTCACCATGAGCAGAGTGGGCTCCATAGCTGTATTTTTCTAATTTGTAAATATTAGGCCAGTTCACCTCATTAATTACACCAAAGGTAACAAAGAGGGTGAAGTGGTTAATTAACCGGTGCTATAAGAGGATGGGTGAAGTCTTTTGCATAAAATCTTTGTTTCCCAGGAAGAGGGGGAGGGAAGAAACAGTTTAAAACGTTCCTTGGGATGTCTAAATAACACAGCCCAGATGGAAAATGTGTTCACAAAAGATGTTACTGTGTGCTAAACACAAAACAACTGTGTGGGAATTCAGAAGGGCAGGAACTGAAGTGAAACAGCTGAGGCAGTGCAATTCACAGCGTTCACACTACAGGTGATGCACACTCCTGTGAAATCAGAAAAGTAGCAGAAGCTGTTCCTTTTGTATGTTTTTTAAACAACCCAGATAGGATTATTTGCCTCATAATGACAAGAGGATGTAGGACAAGAAAATAACAGCACCAATCTTTTGATAAAGGCAAATGAAAGAAATTGCAACTTTCTTAAGGAAAAAAAATATCAGACTAGATTAGGCTGATGCAGGTAGACAGCCCTTTGCACATGGGAAATGTCAAAAGTTTAGGGCTGAGATTTTTAAGATGAAGTTAGACATCTTGCATCCATTTTGTAAGGGGGTTGGGTTGTTTAGCCTCTTCAGTTGGCTTCCAGAACATCTCAGCCTGGACACACTTGATCGTATCTCTTGTCAGTGCCCTTCAGTCTTTGTCTTTTGTGCCACCTCTCCAAGGCAACGTTCAGGAATAAGATCAGTTTGCATAACAGAGTCCCAGTCCCGGACCTTGCTTTGTAATCATTTTGAAAAGAAAAAACTAGCTGTGCAGGTGAGCAGCAAGCCAATATTCAGACCTGAAATCTGGCAAAAATTTAGAGCCTGTGCTGAAAAGCATAGATCTAATTTCCCTTTATTCTAGGGCTCCTCTCTGGCATTACTCAACATCTCAGAGATACTGTGTGCAAGAGGAATGCAAATGTGAAAGCGTCATAGCATTTAGAAAAATAATGTTTTTAAATACCATCTCTGGACTCACTCAACCTCAGAGTAATTAAAAACAATAACTGCCACCATTTACTAAAGTTAATACAAAAACTATCACAAAAGATCAAACGCTACTATTCAGGCCTTCATTACGCCGCTGCAGAGACACTCAATGCAGAGACTATCCTTCAAACACACACCATGTGCAACAGCTCCTCTGCAGAGTGAACACACTGCAATGCCCATACCAGCATTTCTACTGCCCTGGGAGATCATTGCAGACACTCGGTGATTTTCTTCTGAATAACGAGCAAGAATTAACCTACCAGAGGGACTACAACACGCTGCAGTTCTCAGCAGTATGGGCCTCAGCCCAGGGCTTGCTGAGAAGCCTGCTGTAATCATCAATGCACCTCTCGAGCAAGAGCCCCAAAACATGCAGCAAAGGAACAAATCAGAACAGATGAAGCTTATCCAAGTGCCAGATGGTAGCAGTCCAGACCAAATTCAAAGGCCTCTTCCACGCTTAGTCTTCTCAGCCCTAATCTAGATAAAAGGCCTCACTCCTTGAGCAAAGAGCTTACTTTTCTCAGTAAGAAGATGATGCTGTTAAATCTTGGCGAGCCAAAGGAATATCGCTAATCAGGGGAGGAGATGAGACATCCCAAGACCCAATTGTCTCAGATGTTGGACCTTGCCCTAAATGCTCCTGATATCACCCTTCTTCATAAGTGGGTCGAATTAATAGATGGCCTAGGACAGCCTACACCCAGCTCTGAAACTGGAGTCTTAGGAGAGCAACAACTCTTCCAAGCAATTCATGGGATTGTGGCTGGTTCAGAGCCCTGAAATAACTCCTTTGCCAATGTGTGTCTACATTTTCAGCCATTTCAGGCCTAGATTTGTAAGGATATCCCAGCCTGACTCCCAAAAGCCAGGCTAAGCTCACCTATAAGAAACCCACAGGAGAAAGCTAAGCATTGGAAAGCCAACCACATATACCAGATGGGCAGCAGTCTCACCAGGTTTTCCTGTGTTGTCACGTGGAAATGTCCTGGCTGTAAACAGGAGGAAAAACCTGTGAAAGCAAGATGAGAAATTCACTGTCAGGTTCCGGCTAGTCTCAGGCTTGTTATCAAGATAGCTGTCAAAATTACTAGTTGCATTTCTGATCCTGAGGACAGGATCAAAACCGGCTGTCTGGCAGCTGCAGATAAGTGATGAACAGATGGATGTGGTGGGGTGGACCACAGGGGGCACAAGGGAAAGTTATAGGCCTGAAAGTCCTAAAAGGCACAAGAGGAAAGAGAAATCAAATCGAAGTTAAATGCTGCTGCTCTCCCTGGCTACAACATCCTCTGCTGCTATAACCAGGAGTGCTTTGAATTCCAGCTGCTCCTGCAGAGAATGCTCTGAAACATCTCATTTTAGATTCAATCCACAGTGCAGAGCAGTAAACAGCCACAGCTCTAACCTGGAGAAGTCCTGCCTTATTTTCTGACAAACCCAGGGAGGTTTTACAAACCTCGCCACCCCTGAGAAGTCCTTCCTAAACATAACCTGCCATTTAATCAACATTGATATAGCGACTGCCACAAAACTACAGCAGCCGCATGCTAGCAGTCTTCCGTGCTGCTCGTATCCATCTTGTCCTAATCAGGGGCTCCCTCCATCTTCACAACAGTAAGGGCAGAGAGGTTTTATCGTTCTTCTGCAGACGAAGAACTGAAGCATGAGGCAGATTGAAGGAGAAGCATAAGGTGGCATGAGAAGCCTGGTTTCCAAAAGCCTAGATCGAGGTCTCTGTCAGATTTACCCTTCCCTGCATATATTCAGCTAAGCTTGTATCTTTTCCAGAACAGGAGAGCAGGTTCTTTTTTAATTTAAAAATCTAAACTGCAGAAATATGGCTATGCTTCTTACTCAGGGCTACTTTAAGATACACCTAGCTTTGTAAGGGGGTTCCTGACTAGAAACAGCAGCCTTAAATTGTTCATGAACAGCGGTTAGTCTCTCCACAATTTTTATTATGTGTCACGAATTTTAATAGGAATACATACAAAAACTAATTCCTCAGCACCAAAGCAACAAGACAGGCAACATTTGTACAAGGTGAACAGTGCTACTGTTCTTTTGTTTTGTTTTTTAAACGCAGTCATAGTAAAACAATAGTTTTGGTGGTGAGGGAGAGCATAACAGAGCTACCTTTATCTGCCGAGCGCCCTGACTGCAGCTTAGAAATCCTCTTAATCAGGCCCTACGCTGCAGCAGGGTATCCTGGTTTGGATGCTCAGTACCAGGCTGCCCAAGAAAACCGTGAACCTGCCCACTCTCATCTCACACGCAGCATTTTGCACCCCGGTCCTCCTTTTTCTTTATGTCAGTCTCTAAAATGCCTCTATTTACAGTCGTCCCTGTACAAGGCAGATCTTTGGTTCCCACAGGGAAGCGGATTAATGATTCACCCTCTGGTTTCAGCACCTCTGGAAGCACAAGAAATTAAATTGGGCTTCTCTAGCACATCCTTGGCATCTTCTCCCGGAAGGTTAAAACAAAAACAAAAGCAAGCACTTTCATTTGCCAGAACAGGAAGCAATCCATACTAACGCTCAGCATACTATTAATGGACAAGCTTGGGCAATGTGATGGATGGTCAGTCATTTTTAATGGAGCTTTTCCCATTTCCAGGAATTAGCTAGCTCACAGGCATGTTGTGGGTTGCATGGCAGCTTTCTGAAACAGCAAAAAACCCAGATGCTTGTGGTTGAAATGACCTATTTTGGATAAATGAACACAACAACCAATGAGGCACCAGCTCCCTGGCAGAGAGGCAGCATGGATAAATGCTTTGCAAAATATTTTTGCAACAAGGTACCATCTGGTTTTGCGATCAGTGGTGCCCTTACGCACGGGGACGTGTGTCGCACACAGCCCAGCTGGGAGGGGGCGGCAGGCACTAGGACCAGTGTTACGGAGCGTCCCTAGAAGGGACAGACTCCCGCTGGACAGACCTCCCCGCCAGGTAGCTGACTGTGCTCCCAGGCGGATATGACAGCTCTTGGAGACATCACACTTCCAGCGATAAGGAACATTTACAAGCTGCTCTCAGGAACTTTGGCAGAAACCTTTTGCTACCAGCAAGCGTCACAAGCTTTCTGCCATCCCTGAGTCACGTCACAGGACTCGCGTCAAGAGTGCCGGTAGCAGCCGCTACTCCGTTTACCAGGCTCCTCAGCCACACGACAGCGGAGCTCTCCGTGCCAAAAGCTCCTAGAAAGGCAAGACCGTGACTGTACACAAGCAGCTTTTGAAGATCCTCTCCTGAGAGATGCTCTCAGTGCAAAACACATTATCATCCTGTCCTAAGCGTGGCAGCTTACAAAGACCTGAAGGCATAAATGTGTCCAAGTCTCGCTGGCGCATGGGAGCAGGGGCTGTGCTTCTCACAGCTCTGGGGTTTCTGATCTGCAAGGTCAATGCACAGAGCACACCAGCTGCTCAAAGCAGGATGAACCATATACGTAGCAGGACTCAACACTGCCAGAGACCTTGGTTTCACCAAATTGCTGTTGCCTGTGATTGTAACCAACAACCCTCTCCTCATGAGGCAGCTAATTCCTGCAAGTAAGCCTTTGCCAGACCTGTTCCCATTCCCTTCAGCTCCCAAAGGCTAACACTTTCCACACCTGAATAAAGACAACTCAGCTCTGATATGATGCAGTTAAGATATTCTCATGACAGACAGATCAGTGCAGCACCAGATGGGCTCCAAGGACTTAGCGATCATGACAGTTTAGCAGAGATCCCAGCAGCAGATGGCAGGGAACGGTCGAAGCCATCCTCTGCGCAGAGTGCTCCTTCTCCTGGGGAGCATCACCACATCCCCTAGAGCTCTCTGTCTCCTCGTAACAGAGGTTTATTCACATCAAGGAATAGCGGCCTGGACATATTTACAGGTCAGCTAAAAACTTCAGCTCAAATTGATCTATCTGCAGCCATGATGCCACAAATGGCTCAGGCAGAAATCTCAACACTGCAGCAGCTGGTACCACATCAACACGAGATTCTCTTACTCAGTCTACACTTGCATTTAGTCCTCCATTTTTCAGCAGTCTTGGCTCTGCTCAGATCCCAGATTTGAATAGATTTGGGGAAGCGCTTCCTCAAGGGCTTTTACCTCTGCTGAGTGATCGCTCCAAGGGGCTACTTTCTGCTCTTGTGTACTCTGCTTTCCCAGCCTAGGAAAAGCAGGCAATTGCAAGCATGCTCCAACAAGCCCTGGATGCTGGAGGACTCCTCCTTCACTCAGCTCCAAACAGTGGCTTTCAAGCTCTTCTAATCGACACTGGGGTCTGCGCTCGCCTCCAGCTGTGCCCGGGCTCTGGGAAGATCAGAGCTGTTTTGTGTACCAGGGTAATAGCTTCCCTCAGCACTACAGTACCTTGTTTATTTTATGCATGTACAATCATGCCCGGGCAACCACTTGGTGGACAGAGCTTTTCTACTGAAAATTTTTATATTATTGTAGCCTCCATCCCTGCCTGCACAGAAAAAAGCTAGAAAGACATTAACTCCTACAGAAGGGCTGCATCAACACCAGGAAGGCTGTGAAGCTCTGGCTATGCAGGAATAGCTGGCACAGCACCTTTATGTGAGCTGGTGTGCCCGGAGCAGATACTGCTGAGAAATCTCCTATGACGAAGCCTTCCTTTCTTTCTACAAGCCGTTTTTTTCATGCACGATGAAGTGTCATAAATAATTACAAGCAGGCTGTGCTCCTGGAGCACCGAGTAAAATAGAGTTTGCCAGGAATTCACCTCCTTTACTTTGTTCTCCCGCTAACAACCAGCAGGAACTTTGCACGCAGCTTCTGTCATTAAAACAAGATCCAAACCTGGGCCAAGAAAGGGAAAGAGTTCCCTGAACCACCACTGCTGGGAAACAGAGGGACTTTAGTTTCTTTAAAATAGGAGATGGGAGGAAGGCTTATATTCTCAAAAGAATAATGTGGTACATAATTCCCATTGCCTTCTGGGCAAAGTTAGGCACTGAATCGTCTTTGAGGAGCTGGGCCCTGGTCAGGATATTAACCTCTTGCTGCATGCAGGGGATTGAGTCATCCTCCTGGAAACACTGCCTCTCCCCTCCTGACATCATGGTGAATATCGATGCTGAATTAAGGTGGACCTAGTGCGTGTTAGCCATCACCAGTGTCAAACCTGCGAGCTGGTATTTATGATTGTCAAAAGGGAGAAAAGGCAATACCTCCACAAGTTCAATCGATAACACGGACTGGCTTGTTTAAACACTTTGACTGACTTCTGCTGCGTAACTGTTCTGGTCTGGAATGGGAGAGAGCCGCAACTTTTTCTTTTGCAAATTTCCTGCTGTTACCTTTCCCCCTCCTTGAGCAAGGCCCAGGAAAAGCAGCCAACTTCTCACACTTTCCCCGAGCAACTCTGGATTTGGAGGGACCTGGGGGAACAAAAGCAAGCCCAGGGACCAAGCTGTCTCTACCATGCCAAGCATATTCTAGGAGCTACTTCTCTCCAACACTCCTAGAGCGAGCAGCAGTTTGTAGGTCCAATTCTGAGCATGGTAAAGCTCTCCTGGCCCTGGGAATGCTATGGTGTCTGTTGCATGAAAGATTTGTTTATAATTAAGAGATCACATCTGTGGCCTCAGATGCTGCTCACAGAATACTATGATCCCACTGCTAAATAAATGCTAAGGCCGGGTGAGTTGTTTACTGAAAATACAGATGGAGAGGAAGAGCCAGTGAATTTTGCCAGGTAGGAGGCATTTGTCCTGCTGCAGTATTTCCTCGTCTGTGTGGCTTCCCTGCTGTGCTCAGCTGTGGGTGGAGAGCAAGACTGTCCAGGAGGCTGGAAGCAGCACAGGCAGACTTTTTGTTGGCATGAGAAGGCCATCCCAGACCCAGCACAAGGAAGCCCAGCAGATCTCTACGCACTTTCTTGTGACACCTATCCCATGGAGAGGTCCTCACGGCTCTCTCTTTCCCTACCTGCCACCCCTTCTTGGGTTGGGCCAAGTGCAAGAGGAGATGCCAAGGGCCTGGGCCTCAACAAGAGGCAGATAAAGTCAATCTTGATGAAAAATCCCTGTCTTCACTTCTGGAACCAAGCATGCTACACATGTCTAGCATAAACCCTGATAATTCACCACATCTAAAGGTGTACATTAACTAAGAGACCACTTGGGAACATCAGGACAAAGTGCTGAAGACCTGCTTTTGTTCAAACAATTTTCCATCCTTTCCTACAGGAAAAATCCTATTTTAGGGGTCAACCACCTTTGACAAAGGGAATGTTTATCAGGGGAAAGAGGGAAGCAGTCTACATTTGGACTCTAATTCCTGATGCTTGTTCAAGAGACGCAGTCACGATACCCAGCAGATGTGGATCCAAACTCCCCAGCAGTCCTAGGATGTCACACTTCTGTGCCCCTCTGGGTGGCTGAGAATGCTCTGCATGAAGCCACAGTATGTTCACAGACACCCCAGGAAGGGGTGCAAGATCCCACTCTGGAGCATTTCACGAAGAGAAGGGCGCTTGTAACACTGGCCGAGCCACGAGCAACATCTGCTGACACAACTCCCTGAGCGGCTCTGGCTCAGCCCTGCTCAGCAGTGGGCTGGGACGGCAAGTGCAGTCACACACATGCGCTTCCCAGCCTGTCTGTCCTGGGCATTAACTAGTACCAGCCCTACAGCATAGACGGTGCAGCCTGGGAGTCATCAACACAGAAACCTGTCACTGAGGATCGACTGTTCCCACCACCTAGGAGACTAGGAGAGCCCCGAGTGTGCGCAGGCAGCATTCAAATACTGGCAGAGGTGACCCGCAGCAGAGTCAACACCACAGAGCGCAACTGGGACTCGAGACACCGGACATCCTTGTTCTGCCACCAATTTCTTGTGTAGCTTTGCAAGAGTTGATTTTCACCCCTCCCATCTTTGTCCTCTAGAGGACTAGAGGCAGAAATGTCTGACACTTAATGCCCTTGCAAAATAAATATTAATTTTCAGAATAGCATGACATCTTCACTGCCAGCCACGCTCCAGCCAGCAGCCCAGAGCCAAGCTTTGGGGTAACACTGCTCTGCAATCCTGCTGGAAGCAAAGCTGTTCCCAGCCCACAAGAGCAGCTTTAAGGCCAGACTCTTGCCACCATCTAGTGGTACTGAAAAGCAATCAGCAGAGAGGTAGAGCAGAGCAACCCCAAAGTAGCATCACACGTCCTCCTAATGTCTATGTGGGACCCACCACCGTGTTTGACCAGGGAGCCTTGCTCTTGGCCTGCCAAGCCCTCCTTAGGTTGCAGCCTCACTTGCATTTCCCTCATCTCCTCCCCAGCTGGTATTTCTCAGGTTGCTCTTGGGTACATACCTGATTCAAACTAATTTCTTGCAGATGTTACAGATACCTTTTCCTGATCTGAATCAGCTTTCAGTTTCTGCCTGTTTCTATTCTCTCTTAGGTTGCCTGTACTAACTCTGATCTCACTGAGAATTTCCTTAGAAAAATCATTTTCAAGCTATTTGCTCATCACTCCCAGAGCCTTCATGAGGGCAAGCAAGTTTTCAGAACGGTGAGGCACAAGGATTAGCGACAAGTTCAACCAGTCCCCAGTTCTCAGCCCTTTGGTGAGCTCTCAGCCCACTAACCACATTCTGCTAAAATCCCTTTAGGTTCACTTTGAAGTCCAGTTTTGCCACACAACAGCAATGGCCTCACAGGAGGAATCACAACATCTCCCCATGCTGTAATGCTCCCCGCGGGCAGGCAGGGACTCATCTCCCAGGGGCCATCACCTACAGCCAGTTGAGGGAGCAGGAATCCAGTTGTTCCAGTGCTGCCTGTCCACCGCCAAGTGTTTATTCATGTTGCTGAGCCACGAAACTCAAACCATCAATTTACTACCTAAAATACCTCACCGGGTTCACTGGGAATGCAAATTACCCCTCTGGCCTGGGAGCAGCACAAAGTGCCCAGCAATAACCACAACATGTCAACGATGGCCTCCCCACAAGGCAGCTGAGGAGCAGAGGATACCAGCAGCTCCTGGGGAAGACGGCCAGGCTCCAGCTTACAGCCTCTGCAGCAGTCCAGCTCAGTGCCAGAGCAAATACAACCAGGTCCCTCTGTAGCATGCATGGGATTGCTTGTCCCTGCTGCTCTGCAAACCAGCAAACCCACCCACTTGGGATCCTACAAAACAACCACCATGACCAGGCAGTAGCTCAGCCCCAACTGCTCAGCAAACTCTGCTGCCAAAGGAGGAAAAAGTTAGAGTCCAGTGGAAAAAGAATTAAACTACAGGATGAAAATCCTCCCTTGGGTATTAAGTTGTGCCCAGTGTAGCCAGGAGAATGAGATCCACACAGTCACAGCCCCAGCTACAGGTCATAAAAATCACTTTCCTCACCTGCTTGTGCCTTCGAGAAGATGGTGATACTGCGTACACAGGGCTCGGGGCGGGGGGCGAGGGGGGAAGATGGGTACAGAGACAGGTTGTTTACTGGCATCAACGTGCAAGAATCGTGTTTGAGGGAGCTAACAGCAGCAAAGGTGGAATAACACCCAAGGACCTAAGCACAGGTTTCCTTATGCTAACATCCCCTATAGAAACATCTTCAAAAGACGCAGAGTGAGTATTGGTCCTGCTGGAGAGTCCTGCAGGTTATGCAACAGCCTCCCGCGACAGGGGCAGCACGGCCAGACGGATTTTGTAGCCGAGGGTAAGTTACTTTCATCAGTAAAGGTCACAGAACTCAGTACAGCTGTAACAAGCTGCTTTATAAAGGGGCAGAGACTGGGAAACACAAGCAAGTTGTCAAAGTCACCCAGCAAGGCAGAGCCAGGAACCCAGGTCTCCGGAGACCTGGGCACTACGCCGACCGAGAGCAACGCTGCTTTCTTACCGGCGCTGAACGATGGTTCAATGCACTTTGGTTCTCAGCATTTCTGCTATTTCCTTAGCTCAGTTTTTTTCAGTCACAGGGTTAACAGACACATCAAGGTCAGTCCCCAGGCTACATCTGAAAGGCTGGCAAAAGCTAGCGGAGAAAGAATATCCAGTTAAGACATGCTACAAAGGAACCTTTCTGTATACAGCCTCTCCAGGGATCTTCCAGTCAGCGATTTGTGGGTTCAGAAATCAAAAATATGAAAATCATTGATTTAACTGATTAGCTGCAGACAAATTACACATATATAGTTTTCTATCTTTAGCTACAAGTTTATTTTCTCTTTCTATCAGGCAATTCATCCCTATCAAAATTTTGATTAATGCTGGAGGGAAAAGAAAAAGTACAATCCGAATTTCAGCAGCTGTCAGCATAATAATTCATATAAACTTTTGAGGACAATTTTTCTTTGAAACTCTGTATTATAAAAGGAAGACTAAAGGCATTTGCTTGCAGAAAAAAAGGCGCTTTTGTCAGAAGACAGATGCTGCTCCTCGTTTTCAGCAATACTTTCAAGTAATACCAAAATATTTGGCACAAAACACCCGATTAAAGAAACGCCACTGCTGCTGGCAGATGGTACCTCTCGTCCCAATCTGTGGCAGCCTGCCAGCATGAGATATAATCTGATTGCAAGCACCGTGTTTGCATTTTTTCCAGATGAACAAGCTTTACATAGTTTTTCATTGGCCTTATTTTAGTTTGCTATCAAACATCAGCATTATGAGCAAACATCTGATTACAATGTTATCAAATGAATCCCTTCTGCTCATCCCACCCTTCCAACCTTTGAGCACCTGGAAACGTCCTATTATATAATATCAACCAAACGGCCTTTCTTTTTTGCACCGTAGTACCTGCTTAAAACACCCAGCTTTAAGCTGCTCTTCTAAAGAGCCTGAAGGGGGGCTCGAAAGAACCTACCTTAAAACCATGCCACTCAACTACAGCAGGAATTGCCCCATGTAGAAGAGCTGTGAAATACTCTTTTCCTATGTGTAAGGATTGTGAAATGCTCTGGGAAGCAGGTTGCTTGTGTTTATTTTAGAATAAATGAGAACTTACCGTACATCCCCCTATAAGCTCCCTCAAGCGTAACTCTATGCAGTAACAGCTAGGAAAACAGGATCTTCTTCAAGGAAACTGCACTTCCATAGGACTCATTGAATAAACCTGTGTGTTTGCCAAATAGTGGCTACTCGAGTTATGAAAGAGAGTTTGTTTAACAGAAAACAAGTGGATACGTGTCCTACTGCCTTTTCTCTTCCCCTTCGCTGGCTTGGGCACAGAATTCAGCGGAGGCCAAAGATTACGACTGCTTTGCTAAAATAGCGACAGGCTAACTCAAAGTTGAGAACATGCTTACGCTGGGCGTTAATGCTAATCCAGGGCAGAAATTTCAGAACTAGCCAGATTTCCTACAGCCACACCAAGGGGATTTGTCAAAGCTATTCTGTTAAAATTGATCACTTTACTAGTTCTCAGTGTTCCTCTCCTCAGTAAAAACCACGAAACAGCCTCACAGATTTGCTTTTAAACAATGCTGCCATTTGTCACCAGATCTGAATAGCCTCCATTTGGATACATCCAAAATCAGCCAGAGCACTATGTGAATGCTTTGAACCATGCTCTTCAGAGAAGCAAGACAGGCCTTCTTGTACTTGTCACATATTCAGGGCCTAGCTTTTAACAAGCTTCCAAGAGCAACACCAATGCTTTCCCCATTCTATCAAGCACTGCAAACACGGAGGTGCTACTTGTTCCAGCTGCAGAGTAACAGGAGCTAGAATTTAACAAGCTACAGCATCTTCATTTCAACAGCCATCCATGAATGTCCTTCAGTGATCAAGCCACCCGTTAGTATTTTGAAATATTCAGAATCTGGTCTCAGTTTAGTTGAATAAGGTTATAGTGCCTTTAGCAAGGAGGCTGTGGAAGGCACGATAATCATCAAGGAAGACTGACTGTGTTTCCTACTCTTGCCCGAGGCATGTGACTCGAAAACTGAGCAACCGCAAGAGGTTACTTCTATCCTTACAGAAGCCCATCCTCCCAGAAGTTCTCCTCTGCTGCAAGATACCAAGCTGTTCGGCAGTTTTGCTGCCAGTCCTACTAAGTATTGGCAACTCTAAGAGTAGACAAGATTTGGCTGAAATTCTTGGGATTCTGGAAGGGGATATACATGTGAAAGGAAGAAAAGCTCATTTGATGGTTAACAAAAGACACTAGTTTCAGAAAAGTCAACCAAGTTGCTTTCAACTCCCTTCTGCCACACATTTCTCTTAGCGTTTCAGCTGATGTTCAACGTACTACTCTGTACTGCATTGATAAAGCTTGCTTTACCTCCTATCAGTGACTGAACAGGGAGACAAAACGTTTCAAGAAAAATAAAAAACAGGAGAGAGAGGTCTACATCACAAATCCTGCATTTATCACGACCGGCAGCAGCTATGTATCCTGCCGTACAATACATACAAGAAAAAAATCTGCATAAGGTGCTTATGGGACCATAAGTACAACAAGGGTTTGAAATTCCAACCTACTGTGCACTTTCAAAAGTCATTTCTTTGCTTGGTGCACAAAATTGAGATGATTTATGAAAATTCCATAGCAACTAATAGGTAGAAATAAAGACAACAGACTAAACTTATTTTTTTTTTTATTCTGCAAAGCAATATGCACATCTTACAAACACAAAATTAATCTAGGAGAGAAATGTCATTTCCAAATCAGCTATTAACCATCATGCAACAAGACAAGTGAAATGTAAGAACAAAACAGCCATCTTAACCCTACAATCATCTGCAGAGGGTTGAAAAAACAAGGCTCAGATTTTCTATGTAATGCCAAAGAAAAATGCAACAGAAAATGGCAGCTTTCTAAGAACAAGAAAACACATACAAATAGAATCAAAACTGATTCAAGTCATAGTTAAAAAGAAAAAGAAAACAAAAAAGGAAAGATCAATATGATCCGAACTTTAATATTAAAGTTTTTACTCTTCTGTTTGGCTGCATTTAACTTTTGTACATTGCGCCTAGGTACAATCCAAAATTCCTCAGTATTACAGCATTTCAACCTGATGGACACCCTTACCTCCTTGCTGCAATACACAGGGGCAAAGGGATAACCAGCTAATGCCAAAAACCACATCTCCTTAATGTTTTCCCCTTTACATTTGTGGATCACAATTTTAGTATTTCTGGGTATTTCAATACAGTGGGTGATACACTGCAAAACAGACCCCTTTAACTAACAAATAGCAAAATCAGATTAAAAAAAAATTAAAAATCCTTGTTTTCCCCAACAAATCAAGTTGCAGTTAGGACTTTTGGAGTTGGATTTTAGTTTGCTGAAACACAAAAAAATCTTGGGTTTCTTTTTTAAAGGACTCATGTTAACTCGGGTAATTCCTAGCTATTTCCAGAATCTGCAGTACAACCTCACTCAGTTTCCACTCCCTGCCTTTGGTCCCCAGATCAAGCGACCCTCTTAGGCAACTCTAGATATGAATGCTAATGCAGAAGGCTGGATGTGCATGAGTTAGGAACAGCCCAATTTTCATGAGAAGCTGTCTACCTGTTTTCACTTTACTGGTTCGTTTCAGTGAGGCAGTACTAGTCTGTAGCATCATCGGGAGAAAACTGGAAGTTTCATTTGATCCCTAGACTTCAAACTAGGCCATTTCTAAAGCTTTGCCTTAACATCCCTGGAGAAATATGCATGTTAGTTAACACCACTTAAGTAACTGAAATGCTATAATGGAAACATGTTCTGAAAAAAAGCGTGACTATTTTACTTTGAATGCTCTGAAGATTTAAGAACTTACTGAAGTCCTATACGTACAGGCCTGCCAACCAGTAGGGTACCATTCACAATAGTGTCTATAAGTAATAAACTAAGAATCTTAGGCCAGCATAACAGACTGCAGGATTTTAACTTGGGTTTATTGTTCTGTGTTCATACTTAGGGATAAACTTACCAAAGGGGAGGAGGAAAAAAAAGTGTACGCACATTTACAGACCTACAGTTACACTAGCTGACAGGAAAGCTGAAAGACGAGATGAAAGGTCAATTAAGGCAACCAGTAAGATTTTAAAAGCAGTGGTGGAAATCTCTGCAGGAAAACCCTGACTCATGAAAATTAAGGAGCTTACTGAATAACAAGCTAGAAAGAAACAGCAAAAGCTAGAACAGAAAAGGGATAAATGCACATCATAAAAAATATCTTCTGATTTAAGAACAGACTCAGAGAACAGTATGAGTTTTACTGTATGGTTTCTTTGACCTGAATCACAACAGCTCTAGTTCTCTCCTTGTCATTTCCCCCTCAGTGGACAGCATTAAATAGAAACTGGACAAAGCTAATATAAGTGTCATTTCCAGCTGCCCTTCAGAGATGGAGAGTCTCAAATTGAAGCTCTATTACAGACTACAGAATTTCTTTTCCTCATATTATTTGCATTTGCCCAAGGCTGTGCGCAGCCCCAACTCAATGTTAACACGATGCATCTTTTTATTAAGGTTCACTTCCTAAAAATAAAAGTTTACAGAAAGCTACTCTGCAGCAAAGATGCACATTCTGGACTTGAGGGTTGCAGATAGGAGGCAAAGTGGAAAGCTTTCCAGATAACCTCTACACTGACTGATTCACTGGCATTCAGCAGGCCAAATGAAAAAAAAAACAAAAAAACAAAAAAAATCCCCCAAAAAAACAGAAAAAACAAACTTAGCACTTTTCAATAAGAAAGATTTTTAAATGGGACTTCACTTCTTAATTTCTTACTATGAATAAAGCACAAGTTTGCCCTAAATACAGCACTATTAAAATGTGAATATGTATTTCTCTTTTCAAAAAAAAAAAAAAAAATCTAAAAATGTTGATATCTTTTCTTGCAAGCAAGGAGCAAATGGAAAAAGATTAGGCCACACAAATACACATTTAATTTATGTAGTAGATTGGTGGCTTTGGAAATGCAGTATTATATCAAAGGTGCATACTGTTTCAAACACACTGTACATATCATTGGGCAAAAACAAATATTTGTTGGTTTGTTTGAGACATTTGCAAAGGCATCTTAACCTGCCCAGATGCAGCTAGACAAAAATATCTTTCTCTGACTATACGTAGCCATATCACTAAACATATCTACACAAACATTCGGCTATGTCCACAGGTAAAGACTGAAAGTTTCCGGCCGCACTACAATGCGGAACAAGTGCATCGTCTGACCTATTCTGAATATACTTTTATAAATATGTACAAATCAATTACAGGCACTTGAAATGTCTTTGGTTGGAGTAAACCAACATTGCAAGATAATGTATTCACAGAGTGTTAGGACCCATTCTGGGTTCAGCAGGCAATGATTACGGTTCTCAGTCATTCTCAGTAAAAGGAGAGGATGGATTATGCTTCTGACAAAGCAACCTAAACAAAAAGAAAAACAAAAGATTTAATTAAGTCAAATTCTTAATCCTGTAACAGAGATATTCCTTATCTCCATGAAACTGGCATATCTGTCCCTGTCTTTTCAAAGAACCCTGAAAAGTCTAATTTGGGAAAGGAAATTAAAGCAAGTCTGAAGGTCTTTTGTATTTAGCATGATCAATCTAATAGATATATGTATTAAAAAAAAGCATATGCTACAAAATATCCTTATGATCAAAGGTGCCAACATTAGCTCCCTAATTTACAACTAAATATATTCAAATTTAACCCTTCAAGCAAAATGCAGGCCTCCAAAGTAGTACTGAATAACAACTGTTTCAACAGCTTTGTCATTGATTTTGCTTAATTTTGATAACAACCATTAGAATTAAGTATCATGTCTTATTTAAAGTCTCTTGTTATATGAGGTAATTTTAAGATATTCAATGCTATCTATTCAATGCTGTATGCAAAACAAAATGTATGTGTGGCAGAAGAATTGCATTATAGTGTTTACTGAATTGCAAGTAAAAAAAATCACTTTTGTAGGAGAGCAGTCTAAGTCTGAGGATCTACAAAGCACATACAGATGTTTTACAGCATTCTGTATTGTTCACAATGAAATATCTGTGCATCTTCAGAAGGGAATTAAACCTACATCTCAAGATCAAAACCAGTAGCCTCTACCAGCTATATTAAAAAGGAGATTTTCTATGTTTTCTTATCAGAATCAATGTTTTTTTGTTAGCTATACTTACTTTTTCTGAGCAGAAGTCTGTATTGTTTTGCCTCAGTTTGCTTGGTCTGCCTTTAATAACTGCATAGCAGAACATTGTAATCACCATCACAAAAAGAAAATAACTGGTATGCATGAGATGCAGGTTTATTAGAGAGCGATCATCCTGCACAGAGAATTAAAACCATTTACTGACAAGGCACTGATAACTGATACTTTATATTAAAGCAATAATTAGCAGATTAGCACAGAAATTACTTCATGAATCAACCTTCTCTCCTTTTACAAAGCTAGCATAGTAATGAAACCGATCCCCAAATCTGGCATATAAAGAACCAAAGTGTTCCTCATGTCCATGTAATGCGTGTGCCTTTTGTCAAATTATTTCAAAATACAAATCTTACTTATTAAAGCTGTGAGGCACATGGAGATTATACAGAGCCCAGCACTCCCACCAGGGGTAAAGTACACCCAACCCTGGCTCAGCCCTTGCACTACATAATAAAGCAGCACTGAATATAACTATTTAAGACATGAAGAGAACCGTATTCTTTTAAATCCGAGTTAAGCATTTATTCAACTTAACATACAAAAGCACAGTGAAACTTACATCTGGAACTATGACAGTTAGTTTGGGATTTAAAGCATGATACACTTTTCCAATTGCTCCTTTGTAACACCAGAAAGGGTTATAATCTTGTGCATATTTTGTATTAGAGTCCCTGGCCGTGGTAAAGATCTTGTACCAAAGTGTAGCATTGCTGTACGTTTCAGGAACACAATGTGGTGGCTGACTGCAGAAAAACAGAAATAATTAGCACCCCAATTGCCATTCTCCACATTTAGTAAGGCTAGCTCTCCGAACAGAGTCAAGCCCAGTCTTCTCAACAGTAGTATAAAATACAATTTTATTTTGGACCTTCCAAAACAGCAAAAAATAAAGCTTAATCAAAGGCACGCATAACAATATATGATTCCTATAGCAACATCAGAATTTTACTGCATGTTGTTCCAGTAAGTCAACACCCCACAGCTTAGAAAAACGCTGGTTTTCATACAGTTTCATACAATCATGTGAACCAATCCAGGGGCTATCCAGAGTATCCTGAATAGTGTCAGAGAGTCTAGAGAAGAGAGAGGGGAAATATTCTCATGGAAGTTCTGTACTTCTCGGGGTTTGACAGCAAAGCAGCAACCTGCTTGTGCTGATCTTTCAGCAAGGAAGAGGACAAGAACCTTAGAGTCTAGCCTTAGCTTGCATACAAAGTAGTGGTAGGGTATCCTTCTTCAATATTCACTGATTGTTGTTCCTAGTGAAGTTTAAAACATAGATAGCTAGTTGAAAGGCAGGGAAGGCTACAGCTCAAAACATCCACAGAAAAATCTAGCGTTGCTGAAGACAGCCGGTGTCTCGAGAGTCAAGACAAGGTTTTTACTGGGGTGAAAAGGAAAGCAGGTACACAATCTTCAAAATCAACAGTAATATTCATTGGGAAATGGGAACCTCAGAGCACCACCTGAGGAATCAGAAACATCAGTATTCTCATCCAAAGTAATCAGTCTATGAAACAGTGTTTAGAAGTGCACTTACACTGTGACAGGAAATACGCTGCTGGCCGCCGTCACAGTCATGCAGGTTGTGAACACGACCTGCTCGCAGTGACCGTGGAGAACACAGTCATCTGAGTTCCAAGCAGCCGGCAGGGTGAATGTAATATTTATCTCCTCATGAGATTCTCTGCCTTTTAGAAAAAGAGAAGGAAAACTCTTTTTTCTTTACAGAACTATTTGAGCAACAATCACCAGGAAAATGAAAATGCACAAATGACCAAGGCGGCAACTATCAACCTGAATCTGTACCTTTGGAGTCATCCAGTAGCTTCACTATTAATGAAGAGAATAAAAAGAAAGTTAAAGAAAAAAGTTGCTAGTCTTTCTAATCTCTCCTGCTTCCAAAATAAGCAGAATCATCAGTCTACTTTTAAAAAGGAAAAACTCACTATTTGTAAGTGAATTCATGTACACTGATGGAATTTAATTGGGGGGAGGGGGAGAACACAGATCTCTAGCCTTTACCTTCTCAAAGACTTGGTTCAACGTATTCTTTTCCTAAAGTCTACTTTTTATATTAGAGATATTCAGACATAATTACAGAAAGGTGGCAGCAGATAATGAACTGCAGATTAAGTGGCGATCTTTATGTGGATAAAGTTGTACTCATACTTGCAATGGAACTTGCATTTGATAGGTCATTTAGAAGTGAAAAAAAAACAACAATAAATTACAGTAATACATATTTACAGATATGGCAAATGTCTCTTAAAGACCTCTGAGGTTCAAGACACCTTCAAGCATTATTATAACAGGCAACCCTGACTAAAAGTTAAAATTTAGTGAGGTTCTACTAACTATTTCTACTCAATCTCTACAACTAATTCTCCTATCAAAACTTAATGGCAAGGCAGCTGCATAACACTACAGAAATCTTAATCATCTTATTTGCTTATTGCTTGTTTGCAATGTTGAAGTTTGTTCATGCATGTATTTGCATTTTAGATTACCTATATTTTTAGACAATATGCTATGATTTCTAATGTATATACTTTAATTAGTTTAATATTTGACTTAACTACTTGAATATATATCAGGATAGAACTGTCCAAATATTTACTGTAGCTCTTCCTGATCAGAATTTTGTTTACGCAAAAATTATCTTCTGCCGTCATTAGGCTGATCATTTAACACAGCAAAGCCTAATCCTGGCAGAACTGCAGGTTCTTTTCCATTCTGAACACATGGAAAGGTTTTTCTAGCAAAAAAAAATGAAGGATTCTCTATAAGAATATACTAACAACTAATCTGGTAACACGTATATACTCTAAGCAAAAAATTTATCTCACCAGCAATAAGCTCGAAAGTTTTTCTTTCTTTTCCTAAACAATCTGATTATATAGTTACCATTCAAACTTACAAAAATCAAGTCTTCTATACCTGAGAGTCCAATCTGGTGTCCAAAAATTGTGGAGCTTAGATGTGTGACATTGCGAGAATACCCGCCAAATGGTCTGAGCGGGTCCAGCGTCAGAGTGATTGTAACAGAGATGTTTATTGGACCAGAGTCCTCAAGAGTCTGTGGAGACTGCGTAGAAGATCTCGCTTGTCCACTAGTCACTGTACTTTCTGGAGTTGTGGTATCATTGATGAGATGCTTTAAAGTTTCATTCTCAGATATACAGAAGTCCAAATCATTAAACCTCAGGAGGAAGGTATTCCAGTCCTTAAAACAGAGATTTACATTAGATTAGCAAGTTAATTTTTGGCTGCAACTTCTCTAGAACAACTTTGATATCTACTTTTCAGCCTGCAGTTCCAAGCCATTTAACATCAATTAAATGGCTCATGAAGCAAGCACAAACACCATCAAGGCCATCTCAACAATGGGATAAGTTGTTTACAAAAACTGAAGGGTTCAGTCCCAGCCACTGCCTGACCACTGCTAAGCATAGCAAACAATATCATCACTTAAACTACTGAAGGACCATACAGTTAGAGGTAAGTATTAACAAAGATGATATCCCATAAGATGCTGTTGCATTCCGATAAAAGAGTTCTTGGGAAAAGAAAAAAGAACTATTTTAGTATGTTTCTCAAATAAATATTCCCATTGTTAAACTCAGGAACTTTTTGTACCATACCTCTGTCATTTCTGGTGACTTGATCTCCTTGATTTTAAAGAAATAACCCAGTGTCAGGAAAGCTATTGCCATAGCGCTTACACTGATCATAAAGACCACAAGTGGAGGTCGACTGCTGATGTAAACCTTCAGATTCTCCAACAGGTTTATGTTAAACATTATTCTGATTGTTCACCTGAAAATTAAGAATATTACAACAGAGTGACTGGGCTGTATGTGTTATTTGGGAAGGAGGGGATACGAGCTGCAAAAGACGAATTTGACAAGAAAAAATGGAATCATATACTAAAACAAGGTCAATTATACAGTTTTGTCCATACTGTTCACTGGACATGGACTCAGCACACCTCAAAAAAAGCACAAATCAAAACATGCTCAATTTCACTTTCTCAATGCCTGACACTCCCAGCTACGAGCAGATTTAAAACATTGAGGACAACTAGCAGAGTCAAATGTAAACACAAGCCATCACTGACGAGCAATACGGACAATAAAACCACCCTTTTTATTTCTCCACTTTCTTGGGCAGAATATACACAGCTACCTTTGAATTCTAGTCATTGTCATTTCAGGTATCTACATCAAGATTTGTGTAGTCAGAAACACCTAGCAATTGCATTATTGTGGAGGCTAGAAATGGGCTGATTGGCTCCATTCTTTATTTGATTCCCGCAGGATCGACAGAACTTGTGGTGGAGTCAAGAAACAAGGAAAGGACTCCACACCCACTGGGGAAATGTACTGAGTCAGTAATTTTTGACCAAAAAAAAATAGTTTTTATGATTCCTCGTCTGAATTTCCTTTTTATTTGCAGAGTAGAAAGACCAGAATCAAGTTTCCTATAACCATCTCCACCCAAAACGAAAAGCAAACAGTCATCTGTTAAAGGACAGCCTCTGTGCAGCTACTCCAGAAGCTCTGCAAAGAGGCAATGTCAAGCAAACCTTTTACCTTTGTTTCACCTGTGATCCGGGGAGCGGGGACGGAAAAACAACTTTTAATCCCAACTAAACCAGAAGGACAGCAACTGTTGCTAGAAATGTATTGCTTACCCTCAAAATTTATAGGAAATGGTATTAAGACTAGTATCTCAATAATTCAACACTGTAATGGTTAATGTCTGGACATGTATAGGGATCTCCTGATAATTTTTAAGTAAGTCAGGGACCCTGCTCCTGGCAGGTTTGTGTGTTCCCATTGACTTTTATTAGAAGCCCATCATACACAACCCAGAAGTAGCATGGCTTAAGCTGTGCTGAAGGATGCAAGACAGACAGGGTTTGGGGGTGGGTGGGAAGGGAGAGCTGGGAGGGAGGCAGAGAATGATCTGTTGTCTGATCTACTCATTTAAAAGAGGGAGCGAAAGGAAAAGGCAAGCTTTCAGACAAAGGTTTTTCCAGATCCCACAATCTACAGTGATCACAACTTTTTTTGTATGCTCTTCATATTTCACTGAGGGAAATGCTTCAGTTAGTCCTTTCCTGAAGAGAGGAATACTATCAAACCCTGCAAAACTGCTCCAGAGGGGAGAAAACCAGCTCACAGAGGAGAGACCTGAGGTCCTGTAGCAAGAGCACAGCACAGAGTTACGCACGCCGTCTCTCTCCTCCTACTCTGCAACCACCACCGTACGCTCCCCGGTGAAACCTGCAGAAAGAGCTCACCGGAGCACAGGGACATGCCCTGGCTGTACTATTTTGTACCATTCACCGATTTTGATCCAATCTACAAAGGCCAGGAAAGCCACAAGCTTTTTATGGGCAACAATTCCTAGCTGCTACAAACCCCTCCTTACAAAAGCACATGGCGTGTCCGAGTGCAAAAAGCTGGTGCGGAGAAAGCGTGGAGCAGAGAAGGACGGAAAGGAAAGGCAAGAAGTAATGACAAAAGCGCATCTTACCCAAGCTTCTGTGTTCGACAAAGACCAGCTGCCAAAAAAAGCCAGCAAAGGTGTCAGGAAAAGGCAGGACTGAGAGAGAAAGGGAGAGCTGGTGTTGGCAAGAAACATCTGGGCCTGAGCCCCACTTCTCTAGGTTCTGCCTCCTGCCTTCTCATCAGCAGCAAACTTCTTAAACGAGCCCCAGTTAGAAACTCCAAATGTCCCATCTAGAAACACTAGAGACATGTCGAGATGGAAACAGATCAAAGGATAAACCAAACGGAGAGCTGAATTCAGCGATCTCTGCTCAATTTCCTTTTGAGAATAACCACACACAGGCTCTGTTACAGCATTTACTCAAAGCTGAGCATCACCCAGAGCTATACCGGCCCGAGACCCCTTTTTAGAGGGGCTTCCCACAGCCCCACAAGTGCTCTCATCTCTTCTGGGGTTTAAAATCTGCCATGAACATTGATACAGTGAAAAGTACATATACAAAAATATTTAGGTTAATATTTTTATGTAAGAGATTGCCAGCTGTAAAGGGCTTCTTGCTTAATATGCTCTTGTAACTCAACAGCTTAGAGAGCAATTAGAAAATGCTTTAAGCTGCAATTTCCAAAGGGTAATACGCCTTTTGAGTATTTGTCAGAGAAAAGGGAACAACTGTGGATTTTAATACTACAGCTGACATGAAAACAGCAATTCCATATGGTTAGTGCAAACCAGTATTAAGGATGTTTCCTTTGCACACATAAATCAAAATATTGTGGGGATATACATTTTAAGGGTTCAGTTCATGGTCTTAAAGCTCCTCCTTTCTGTTAGGGCCTGTTAGAGACATAACACAGTCTCTATTCTTCCACCAGCTCTAGTTGTAACTAATAGTTTTCTCTGTGTAAATAAAAAAATTTCAGAATATAATTCAAACTGTTATTTCTTTTTCCCACACTTAAAAAAGGAAACAGAATATTATCAGCTCATGGCAGGTCAGGAAAACAAGATCAGATTTCACTGTTTAGTTAAATAATTTATATTAATTTAAATAATTAACAACTGTCATCTAGCTCTCTCTACTCTGGCTAAGCCTTTTTAATACTCGTGCAATTAATATAACCATAATCAATCTAGTAACTAGCTCAAGCACAACAGGACGAATGAATACTGCCAACCTGGAACACTGGCCAACTCCTAAGTAATTTTTTTTCTGGTATCGAGGTGTTTACGTCAATACAGAAAGCCACGTTCAAACAGGGCCACAGCTGAAGGCACTCATCAGGAAACACCTGACAAGCACTGCAAGGATATTGGGCTCTTAAATCAGGCACTTCAAACTCAGGAAACATTGTTATGCAGTTAAAAAGATAAGCATCAAAAAGGATGGAAATACACCACGGTGGTTATGTCAGCATCCCAAGCAAATACAGCGTTCGTTAGCCATCTAGCAAGCGATGAAACCGCCACTTGTTTTATACAGGTCAGGAGGCTTTTCCTCCACAGTGGCTCAAGACTGAAACCAGTAAACTCAAAAAAGCATCACTTTCAATCCTTCTGGATTGATATGAAAAAAAAAGAGTATAAAAAATGTAACTTCTGAAATAGTCCTGTGGGTTTTTTCAAGAATTAACAAGTAAGTATTAACAATAACATTGCAGTTGCCAAAATGAAAAACAAAATATCATTTTCAAAGAGATTAAAGGTATTGCATAATTTTTACATGATGCCTTTGCCATAACGTCACCTTCCATCTACCTGCTGGACAGCTTGAAATCACAGTCATTTCCTTATAAATACTTCCCCTTCTTGTTGTGCATGCAAGACAGTTGAAGTCTACAGGAAAAAAATATTTTTTGTTTTTTAAATTAAAAAAAAACCCACAAAATATCTTAATGAAGAAAACCATGGGCAGAAGACAAGGGTAGCAGACCAGAGCTAACTCATCCTAACACTGCTCCATTAAAACTTCACCTCTTTTCTAAGCCTGAAAATCTTATTGCTCATAGCAGCATTTCATCTTAACTGTACAGTTCAGTTTAGTTTAATCATCAATTATGTTTTATGCACCACAAATAGTGGTAAAACCAGGGTTAGGATATGGGTCAAATCAGGGTTAATCACTTTGAATGAAAATAGTGTTGCTTGCCAGAAAAACACTCATAAGCACAAATCAAGTGAACTGTGATTCTCCAGGCAAACCATCCATAAATAACATGGAAACAAAGAAATGGTGTTCTCAAAACTAAACCGCCTCTCATTTAAGAACAGTAAACAGTAGCAGGTACCAGAAGTACCTTTAATTAAATTTGCTTTCTCTTTTCAGGCAAAGCACCCAAAAGACTAACAATAAAAAATGAGAGCTCACAATTGTGTTGTCAAGCTGACAATTAAAATTTAGAAAGCACAAAACAGTCTGTCAAAGCTCCGTATACCTCTAATCTAGTATCAGCAAACCAGTGACCAGAAGTAACAGAAACCTCATCTGATCTTACAACTTGAAATAAGGCCTCAGCTGGTTCTCAAAACAGCTTTATCTCATCATTATCCTGCCCTTTCCCACCTTTTTTTTTTTTAAAAAAAAGAAAATATAGGATCAAAATTAAAATTAAACAGAAGTTTCCAAATCCATCAGAAGGCTGCCCTTCTATGACTCAAAATTAATAATACATTTCTGCTACATAAATTACAGCTTTTACATTCAATTTTGTTCAGGCTAAAGAGCAAATTTGCTGCTTCCACCTTTGTTGAAATTTCACAATATCTCATTTTTATAATAAAACATGCAGTGAGGAGAAAAAAAGAGAGCTTTCCTAGTGATTTTATAGGAAGACTTACTTTTCTGTATCAGTGTCTATGGAAAAAAAAAGGTGCCAGCATCTGCAGCTGTTTAAATTCATTTTTTAGGAATCGCACTGAGACCCTGCGGGATGAGAGCGTGCAGTCTAAAGCCCCGCGGGCAGCAGGAGGGCAAGCAGGGCCGGCCCCTCGAGAAACGCCAGCATCTCTCCCGCGCAACGCGCTGGGATCCCCGAGCGGAGCCCCTTCACTGCCCAGCTGATCCTCTTCCCCTTCTCCTGTCCCTTGGTATTAAAAAATAAAGCAAAGCAAACAGACTCATGGCAACCATCAGTCTTCTTCACAAAGCGGAGGAAAATAAGTAACCGAGATTTGCAGAGGAAGAAAGTCAGTGAAGACACCACCTAAGATCCTTCCACCCACTGCAACCGAACATAACCAACCGACCAACACCCAGACGTGCACAGACTCGCTGCTTCCTCGAGACTGCTGCGGGAGAAAGCAACGGAGTGGGAGATAACGGCAACCAGCTCAAACCAGGCAGAGGCTCGTGACAGCTTTGTGACCTATTTTATCCTACAAATACGTTCACCAATAGAGCATTTTTTCCCAGATGCTGAAAGCAGAAAGCATAGAACATTTAATTCCTCATGACAGGAAAATGGCCTAGTTATTTGCACATAAAAGAGTGTGAAAAGCAGATACTATAGAGCACAGAACTACTACAGAGGCACACCATCACCTAGTGAAAAAAAAATTCTTTCCTCATGCTATCCAGGTGACAGAGTCGTTTGAGAGGCAGGTTATGAATGAAAGCGTGAGAGTCTGGGGACTAACAAGAACAGCACAAAGCAAAATGCTTCATACAAAGCACTTCTTTCCCCCTCTTGAAACACTTTCCAAAGCATAATTAAACATTTCAGCATCTCCAAGAGATGAATAAACAGCAAACAGTTCACTTTATCTATTAAAAAAAAATAAATAAAAAGGCAAAGAAGGGAAGCAATTTGGTGACAATTATAGTAAAAATTAAGGATGAATTTGATACTGAATTTCACATGTCCCAGTTAAGACTTAACTTAGAATAAAAAGCAAAGAGTTCAAAAATTAAAAGGAAAATTAGTAGATCAAATGTTACTCAGCCAGATGTGTATATGTGACAATTCCAGATATTTAACAGTCCTTCTCAACAACTTCATGCTGTAGTCCTGCATTTCTGTGGTTGATTTAAAACAAGCACCTGAACTGTGCAGTCATAAGAACATCAGATGACACAAAATTATTTTTTAAATTTAAATTTATAGCTTAAAGAAAAACTCATGCAAAAACAGACAAATGCAAACAAGTTCCAAATACTTTTTTAAAAGTTCTAAGAATTTATTTTTTAGTATTTATTTAACTGTAGAACCAGAAAAGAGTAGAAAAGTTATAAGCCCAGGGAATATAAATCATGTCAGAAAAGCTTTTTTTTTCCCTCACTAATTCAATGAACTCCATATTCTGGGTTTTGTTAAAAGTGAAAACCATGGTTTAAAATACACTTAGCTGTACAGTAAAAGTAAACCTAACCTTTGCCTGAAAATAGACATTCCACTGCCAACCTTAAAAAACACAACTCTGTTTGCCAAGTGAGTCTGAATAAAAAGAAAGAGTACATCTTCATACGCAAGACTTCTAGCTTGGAAATTTTTTAAATCTTCTAACTTTTAGAAGTCAAAAATCATGATTTACATCATGATTTATCCTGACTTAGACTATACGGACTATGTTAAAACAAAACATTAGACTCACAAAACTTTAAAGTTCTCTTTAAAAATGGCTACTCTGGTTACTACGAATTAACCTGGGAATAGAAGACTGAAGTAAAATGATTCATTTTTATAGGATCTATGAAAATTTCACTAAAAATCAAATTTAGCATATCCTAATGACAACAGCCATACAAACATAGTTCACAGAAAAGCTTTATTTAGAAGCATGAAAAGTCTCAGTAACAGTTTAATAATCAGAAACTAGTTCAGTGACCACTTTAAGAAGATTAATCGTTGACTTCGTTATGAGTACCTATTAAGGAATGTGCCCAGAATTCACCAGTGCAAGTACAGAAAAACGCCAGCCACAGGCTCCTCAGAGCATTTGTCTGTAATGAGAGCTGTAACGAGGCAGAGACCCAGACAGACGCACAGCTTGAATCACAAGCAGAAAATGACTGACAACTTGAGGAAATGGCAGCTTTAGTGGAAATGGCAATACAGAACTGTAGATGTTGGAAGCAGGTAACATCCACTGCGTAAAAGGAGTAGAGAGATAGGCAGTGGCCACTAGTGAAGGAAAGAATACAAAGAGCAGCAAAACCCACTGAAACAAGTGACTTCAGCAACAGCTGAAACATCAAGGATAGAGCAGTAATAACACCGTACCTGTACAGCTCACTCCCAGTGATGAATACGATTTTAATTTGCTTATTCATTTAGGTAAGTACAGTCTCCATTTAACAGATAATTAACAAAAACTGTCATGCCAGGGCATATAAAAGATTTCTTATAAAATAAAGCCTAGAAGTTTTACCTTCTGAGAACCTGCTTTATTCTCAGCTCAGAATGGTCTTTTCAAAAACTAAAACTCACAATACAGACACGCCTTTGGCAAGGGGAGATTTGGGGCAAGCAGCAGATTTGTTACACCACAGGACTCCATTAATATTGAGTTTAGGTCTCATGTGATAGAACAGCTTTATTTATAAAAGCCTTTTTTTCTTTTTAATATAAAAAATAAAAGAAAAAGAGACAACGATCACAGTAAAGAGAACACTATCAGCAAGTCTTAAGGGAAGAGCTGTGGTGCTGTGGTACAACATCCGTTCAGGGTGCTGGAATTGCCAGTATCCTGTAAGTTACTGCAAGCATCCGGCTAACGCAAAGTACATCAAGGTTTGTTTTACTGCCATCAGACACACACGCAGCTCTGCTTTCTACCGAAGGAGAACGGCTCCTATTTCACTTTATCAAACAGCATGTCAAGTTCTTGTCTTTCAAGAGGAGTACAAGAACCACAGCCCACCAGCCATTCCTCAAATCACGCAGCAAAGCTACCGAGGTCTTAATCCTCTCCGACAGGACTGAATCTAGGGTCAAAGAGTATTCAGCCTCTCAGGCACAATTCAATATTATTTTCCCTGCTAAGTTTGCCAGGAAAAGTTGTCATTTGTTACATGGACACCTGCTGACCAGAGGTTGGATTGCAGCCACCAGCTTATTCCACACAGGCCAGAGACAAGCAGGTAGATGGCCATGACACTAGCTCCCTAGAGGCACCCAGAACGATTTCCTATGTGCAGCCCAGAAGCAAATGAATTAATATCCATTTCACAATCCCCAGAATATAACTGTTTAAAAAAAAAAGCATCAATGATTTAGCACAAAAGATAGGCCTGAACAGATATTCATGTTCTGTGGTATGATTTAAACCGTAAAACTTCTGAGAAGTTCAATGAGGACGTGGAAAGTAACCCTCAAAAAAATTCATATCTGGACTCAAGCTTTGTCTAGCAGAGCAAATTTACCCGTTTAATTATACTGCTAGAGCTAATTAGGCCAGTAAATTTCCCCAGAGAGGACAAGCCCTTAAAGAGCAAACAAAGTAAAAGAGAAAAAAAAAAAAAAAAAAAGCTGTGTAGTCTATTCTATGCTCTGACAGGCGAAGATGTTTTCCAGGGTGTCTACATCTAGGATTATGATATATGGTTCAAATGTAACTGTAGGTGTCTAGCAGCCATGTTCTAGGCATGCTGCAACAGAATTTTCATTCTTAAAAATTGTTAAGATCTTCAAATTAAATCAAAAACTAAAGAAGGGTAAAAAATAGGTTTGTAGCGAACAGGTAAAAACAATGAAGAAATCATCATTCATATGCTATTCTAAAATAAAAAGATTTTTAGTACTACCCAAATTATTCTTTTTCACATTTTTTCCTGTTACAACGGCAAGCATACAAAAATTTGAGCTAATAACCCTTTCTTATTTTTGAAATAAAACTAAAGACAAAATATCTAATTCAAGCCAAATCATGCCCATTTATCATCATATTTTCATATATACTACAGAAAACCAACTATATGCAAGCAAATCCCTGCGGAAGTTTGAGGCACCTAATTAATCCGCTCCGTTCCTTAGCAGCAGCAGCAGCGAGATGCATCTAATTAATCCGCTTCATTCCTTCGCAGCAGACCACAAGTTTGCAGCAAGTGGTCCAGCAGCAGGCTTGCACCGTGCTTCGGATGGTTATACAACAGCCGCCAGAGCAACGCACCCCCAGAACCTTGCCTAAAAGAACCGCTAGCAGGATTCCGGCTTTGAGGTATATATAAATAGAGGGGTGGGTGGACAGAGGGGTGCCCCTGCCAGGAACCGCAGCGAGGGGAGCCTAAAGGAGCAGCCCCCACGAGAGGAAACCGCCAGGGCACGGCTGGCCACGAGCTGTGGGAGTGGCAAAAAGCGACACCGGAGCAGCCACAGCAAAAATAGAGGGAAAAAGCGTTTTTTTTTTTTTTTTTTTTTTTTAACCGAAAATAAAGGCTCCGCTCAGCCTCCGACGCCGGCAGCGCCTTTCCCCCTCCTTCACGCGTTTGCCGCCGGGGCCTCTGCCCGCCGCCGGGGCCTCTGCCCGCCGCTATCCCCGCGCCGCGGAGCCCGGGCGCAGCAGGGCCGCTGCGAGGCGCCCCCGGCGCGGGCGGCGCGCAGGGCCCGGTGCCCGCGGCCCCGCCAGGCTGGCGATGGGCGGGACCCCCGCGCGGCCCCGGCCCCGGCCCCGGCCCCGGCCCCGGCCCGGCGGACGCCCCCCGCCCGCCCCCGGCCTTACCGGCGCCCCCAGGGGGAAGAGGCCCCCGGGCCGGGCGGGTGGGGCCCGGAGGCGGCGGCGGGGCTCACAGGCGGCGCGGCTGCCGTGCGGGCGGGCGCTGCACCATCCTCCTGCCGCGGGGAGGGGGGTGGGAGGCCGCTCCCGCCGCCGCCGCCGCCGCTGCCCGGACACCCGCCTCCGCCACCGCCTCCCGCCGCTTCCGGGGACGCAGCCGCCGCCTCTCAGCGCGGCCGGCCGCGCCGACGGTGGCGCGGGGGGGACAAGCTTGCTGCGGCACCAGCAACGCGCCGCCCAGCCCCCGCCGGCCCCCGCGCAGGCGGAGGGAGGCGCCGGGGCGGAGCGCGGCCGGCGGCGGGGGCCGGGCCGGGGCAGCCCCGCGGCCGCCCCCGGGGCCGCGCCCAGCGCCCGGCGGCCCGGGACGCGACAGGCGGCCGAGGGGGCCGAGCGGCGCCGCGGCGGAGAGGCCGAGGGCGCCGGGGCTGTGCGGGACCGCAGGCGCCGGCCGGCGAGAGGAGACCCCGGACTGCTGCAATTCCCCTCAGACGGGCTCGTTTACGCAGCCCCCGAGACCCCGCTTCGAACTACACGGTGCAGAGAGCTGTAACTGCTCGCAAAAGCTACAGTCAGGGTCGTGACGTTGCTAAACCTGTCGCTGACTCTAGCTGCAGTAGTGTGACAAGTTGGGGGAAAAAAAAAATCCTTGATTATTCGCAATAGCTGTGGTGCTTCAGGGAGTGAAAACTGTAGTACCTCTCCTGAAGATCAGAGAGCGCCACGTCTTCCCCCACGGCTTAAGACAGCACTCAGTTACCCTGCCTAGTTATTAACTCTCTTGACTGAGGCTTTTGAAAGCAGGAGGTAGTAGTGCCAATGCATGTTTGGCAAGCCGCCCAAGTAAGAAATATTAAAAAAAAAAAAAAAAAAAAAATCAAACCATACACAGCTGACAAAGGGACGGCGGCTGTACCCGAGGCAAAGGGACGCACCGACCGCTCCTGCTGGATACCCAGGTCTGTTGCAGCCACTGTAACACACAAGGCTCCAAAGTTCGGTTCTTTGTTAGATAAAAAACAGCGTCTGCCCCCATCCCTTTTATTAACTACTGCTAAACCCATGCTCCTGTAACGCTAGGCATTAAGTTCACGCATCAGCCCATGTTTGTGACTCCCTGCCTTAAGCATGAGATGCTCAGCCACAAGAGGAGAATATACGCCAGTGGATCTATAGACACCGATGATCGCTGGATAGAAGAATCAATTTAATTTCATGATTCAGTTGAGTGAAACCAAAGATGTTGTACAGTTTAATTCATCAGTACTTACTGTAAAATAGGCTTTTCACTACAGCAAAATAAATAGTTAACATGCAAAGAAGTAATTTACAATTCTGATTACTATTAATGAGCTCCACAGTTTCATTTTCAGTAATATTGAATTATTAGCAGACTGTTGAGAAAACCGAAGAATTTCTGATGCTGTGACTCTTGCCAAAGCACAACAGCCTATGTTACACTCTCTAGTTTACTAACAACTTGCTCACAGCTCCTATTCCCACTCTAGCACAGCCCAAACAACTGTTTCAATCCTAGTAACTTGGAACTTTTTCCCCTCGCTGCATCTTGTTCCCTGCGTACCTATCCCAATCACGTCTGTGGGACCAGAGCATCTCCATAGTGCAGTGATGCCCTGTACCAAGCACTCAGAGCGAGTAAGCAATACCAGTTGGGATCGGTACTAGAGGGTTTTTTTTTAAGCTCATGGTTAGCCAAGAACTGACACGGCATCCTCCCAGCTCGGCGAGCAGCACCTCCCAGCTCGCTGTGCGCAATGACTTGCCCATTCTGAATTTTAAACACTGGTAAGATACTTGGAGGTTATTACTATGGCAACTGAACTCCTTATTTTTGAGCAAAACGAAACTATTTACTGTTTTACCTACAGGCAAGTCATTTGTCTAATAAAACATTGACAGGGTTTTAAAGCAGTCCTAGCCATCCAGATGCTAGGATGCAATTCCCGTAAGAGGTGCTCACAGATTTGGTATGTACTCAGCCTGCAATAAGGCTATGAGCAAGCCACTCTCCTCTCCTGCTTGCTAAATTTTAGGTGGGTATGGAAATCCATCTTACCTGCCTTACAGGAATTCTCAGGATTTGTTTGCAAATATGCCCACTTTAGGGGCTTGACAACAAGATGGCATATGAATTAGAGATACTTCAGTAACAAATGCATCAGCAGGTCATTCTTGAGTACTTAATCACTACAATGATCTTTTCTGAAAAGAAAAAGAAATTCTGTTACCTAGGCTTTCTCTTGAATGATTAATATTTCTTCCTCCTTACACACAGGGAATGCAGAACTAGTCACAATTAGGTTCCTATTAATCATTAACAGCATAACAAAACCCATTAACGAGATTTTTAGGAACTCATTAACGAGGGCATACCATACACAATTTTAAACATGTCAATTTATACAGTAGCTAAAAGTTTGTGGTTTTTTGTTGTTTTCAGGAAAACCTGTGTACCTGGATATCAGAATTAGCACCTAGAGTTTGTAAAGAAAATAAAGTCTTTGCAGTATTATTTACCACAAGCATGGGTCAGATCTTAAACGGTTTGGGAGCAGCAGCATGTGAATATACTAAATTTAATTTCCTACTATTAATTGATTAACTCATTGCTTCACTACATCAAGAGAATTTTGTAACCAGGTATCTCCTAAAAACTAAAAATGCATAGGTCATGAGGCTAAGTATCTTTGACAAAAAGGGACAAATCACAGTTTTGGTCTGAAATTATTGCAGTGCAAATTTAAGTATCAGTGTTTTTAAAGCAGTGGAACATAATAGAGAGGTAGGTACTTTCCTCCTTGATGGTAAGAACTTAACATTGCTTAAGAGTTGTTTAAGCTAAGTTGTTTTAGAAGATGTTAGATATCACAGGTACACAAACAAGACATGGCACATTAGATCAACTGGAAGAGAGTTAAAATAATATATAAAATGCTTCACTGGCATAAAAAAAAATGTTCTATTGCAAGAGGCTACTTTTTGCAGAGTGAGCTCTTACTCTCAACTTGAAATACTCTACACAGTGATCTGAAGTTTTAGTGCCATAAAGCCGTATTTACCTCGATGCTCGATACTTGGCAAGGTAACTTCCTTTGCTAAAGGAGGTCACTAAAGGTCAGAAGAGTGACATTTTCAGGAAAATAAAATGCATTTTTCTGCTTGGAGCAATGGCTCATGCTCCTACTAAAAAGTAGCTTCTAATTATACAAACTTACTTATCTACCAGGATTGTCCAAAAAAGCAACAAGGGCCTTGCCCACTAATGGAGGGAGGAAAAAAAAAAAAAAAAAAAAAAAAAGAGACAGACACTTTTTTACACAACTCTTGCACTATTCCCCCCTCCCTTTTTGTTCCACATTATGCAGTTTTATTTAAAATATTTCTTCTCATTTCTGAAGCGTGGCTTAACATTCTCTTCAAAAGAAGCAAGATCAGCACTTCCGTGCACCACTGAAAGGTTATTAGGTAGACTGACAAAGCAGAGAGAATGTTTACATGAAGAAACATCTTATTTTGGGTAGTGCTTTCTGTTTATAAAGAGCAAATTTAAGATAACAAATATGAAGTTTTTAAATCATTACAGGAATACCCTCTGACTGCAATTCATCAGTTAAACCACATCGCTTATTGAAACAGTAACTGTTTCCTTGCCTTTATACTGCAAAAGGATTCAACTGAGAGGTGCTATAATTAACACTTTCCTATATAATTTTCACTAATACACAAGAGGCCATGCACAGTTGAGACATTAGATTTTAAACCTATTTACAATTTTACATATTTTACAATATATATTTAATCTTTACAGTTACAGAATAAATTCAGACTGACATCAGTACCTTTCAAGTTTCTGGCAGAACTCAAAATTTTCTTAAGTTAAAGTAATTATTAAAAACATGTAAGTGCATGCTTAGAAGAAAGCTTTCAGGAAAAAGATGTCAACGGACTAGTGTTGCTTAAAAATTACACTGGTTTGTGTAGAAAATTTAAGTACAGTTCAAAAACCCACAAAAGTCTAATAGAAATCTACTTTGACTAAAATAAATACAATTTATTACACTTAACAAAAAATGTACCTTTAAAAATGTACTGATTTAAACTCATTTGATTTTTATCCTTTAATTTACTTCCCTTTCCAAGTAGCAGATAGTACTAGGTGAAGATAAGGATGCCTTTAAAAGTTAACACTGGTAATTATCCTGCATAAACTTGAGGCTGCAGTGGTGGGGGCAGCTTGTCATTCTCCACATTTTCAGAGTCAATAGCTGCTAAGGCTTGATTTTTTGGTTTTATTTCTAACGGATATTTCTCAACAATGTCTTGGACTTCCTTTGTAATTCCATCAGTCCAATCTATCAGGTCTTTCTCAAGCTTCTTGGCTTCACTGACAATTCTTTCCTGTCTCTCATTCAACTGAGACAGGAGATCTAAGTTTTTATACATCTGCTTAACACCCAGGCACATATCAGGCGACCAACTGTCAGATTCTTGCTTCTTCGGGGATGTCTGACCAGACATATAACGATCAAAATCCTCTTGGCTCAGATTTAAAGACTGAGCATCCAGCTTTTCAATGAAGGCCACAGCACAGCACTATGAACAGAACAGAGAGCAAGTATCACTGCAGGCTATAAATCGGAACTTGTGCTCTACTTTTTAACCTTGCTATTGAACTAGTAACTTATTTAATGCCTCAGCAGATCACTTCTAAAGACCTTCTCAAGCAGCCAACTATACCAGACAGTTCACATATCCGTTTCCCCTTTCCAAAGGGGTCAAAAACTCGGAACTCAATATAGGAAGATACTATTGCAGCTGAACACAGACTGACTATAGATACCTCCAGCATGCAGCGGCCCTGAGGTTCACAATGTGAGTTGAGAGATCAGAAAGCACAAGACATGATGACTAAACAAGAGCACCAAATTCACAGTTGTTAATCTGATCAGCAGAGATCAGCTATGCTCTCTGTTCATCTTTCTGCAGGAAGAAATCCTCAGATGCCCATCTCACCTTGGGGATGCTCTTGTCCTACCAAAGGGAACATTTAATATTTCAAGTATTCCATTCAGCTACACATTTTTCTAAAGAATTGCTTTAAGATGAACTGCAGAGGAGCCAAATTCATAATTCTTTCTAATATAAACAAGCACATAAATAGATGCCTCCTGTAGAAGCTTTAGAAAGCCCATTTACTTCCATACATTAATGGCCTAGTTCTTCAGTGCTTTCATAGGATAAACTTCTATGGGCTTAAACAGCAAACTTTGCATGCGTAACATCTGCACTGTCCAAGCCCAGGATTTAGCAACAGCAAGTACTTATCTCCTTACAGAATAAAAATGTGCTTAAGTCTTAACATCAGACTGTTCAAAGGGCTTCGTACTGTAAAGAAAGCAAAGCAGAGATTCCGGTTTGAAAAGCAGAGGTGGGAGAGAGAAGAGATATAAAGCAAGAAAGCTTGCTGTACCCTACAGCGACCTAAGCCACTATTTCAAGAGCAGCTTTAATTTTCCTTCTACAATTTTATGATGTATTCTCCTTTATTGGGAATTCCTCCTCATCCAAAGAGAGAGCAATCTTGTATAAAGCATCAATACTATTCCCACACTTACCAGATTGGTAAAATAGTAGCCATCTTCTCCTGTCATTAACCTGCTTGGATTACAGAAGCGTGTTATATACTGGATGTTGGACTGCAGGCGGGGTGGGTTTCCTTTCAAAACAATGTATATAAGCGTTGGAAGGAAATCATCAGCAGAAGCTGGTTCATTTTTTGTGATTTTAATAGCATTAAATATGTGCTTGCTGCACTTGGTGATGCATGCTAATTTATCACGAGGGACACGCTTTGAATCCATTTCAATAATATCTGTAAGATAAAAATGTCCTTGGATAATTAAAGTCACATTAATCATACGCTTAAACGAGTAGGACATGCACTACACAATGCTGCAATTGCACTAGTTTTCTCTGCAGAACTTGATACTCCATAAAAATACATTTATCTGACTTTTTGCTGGTTCAGTCCAACTATCTCAAATACGTAAGTTACTCTGAACACTTTTGCAGTAACAAAGTTATTCCTGCTTCACAGATTCGCTAGTTCAAACACACACAGACTACTGCAAATCTAGATGTCTGGACCGCTTTTCTAATTACTGCAGAAAATAATCTCCATGAACAAGAGTTCTGAAATTTAAAGCTGTAAACCTTAAAAAACAAACCCAACCCCCCTAAAACACAACAACAAACATCTTTAGTTCACAAACCTGTAATTGCTTTTACAACCATATCAGAGACTTCTGGAATTTCTTCATTGACGGGAACACACAGCATTTGCGGAGTTACCCAATGCAAAGCCCTGTGATGGGGTTGGGGTGGGGTAGAAGGAGGAGGAGGAGAAGGAGGGAGAAGTTAAAACATTCAGTATCAATAACGTTCAAGTGTTTGAAACCAGTTGCTTCTTGAATTAAGAAAATGCATGAGGAGTGTTTTATTTAAATGAGGCACTAATCCAGTTATAAGTCAACTTACTCCACTCAAGTAATTATTTCAATTTAAAAGATTATTTTTTTTGCTAGAATTTAACAAAAGCAAACCAATAAGTTTTCCTAGTGTAGTGCCTTTTGTTATTCATTCTGTTCATTCATTCTATTTCTTAAAAAAAAAAAACTTCAACCCTTTTTTAGCTAAAAAGCTTGCTATCTTTGCACAGCATGAGTTTTTTAATATGCTTTTTCAGAGACCATTGACAGCACCATTACTCAGCTATTTTTGTTTCAAACACTTACCTGATTCTCTTTTGGACAGCAAGATCCTTCTTCTCATCATCAGTTGTTTCAGGACAAAAGACATATTTATACTGTCGAGTCATAATGTATTTTTCAATCTGATCCATCGCTTTCTCAACTTTTTCCGGAGACACTGAAAAGCACAAATTCCACACACACAATACAGTAGTTCCCCCCCCACACACACAATATAGTGTTCTCAATATAGTAAATAAAGTATTGTAAGACTGTTTTGAAAATTTAATACAACTTACTCAGAGAATCACCAAATCAGTACTGTTGACTTGAGCAAAGTATATCATATAAACATTCTAAATGCATCAGATGTTCATTAACTCAAGAATATTCTCATTCTCTA
This sequence comes from Rhea pennata, assembly GCF_028389875.1. NCBI lineage: Eukaryota > Metazoa > Chordata > Aves > Rheiformes > Rheidae > Rhea > Rhea pennata. The sequence continues at coordinate 6,493,141 of NC_084682.1, forward strand.
TAGCAGAAGTAACACTATAATGGTGAGAACACTGCACTGACATGACTATGTAAGTTCATGCTATATAGCTTCACAATGAAGCACAATCATTCAGCATTTTAATGAGATTCAGTCATTTGTAGCTTACAAGGGCATTTCTTGAAGAAACAGTTTTTGAGAACAAATCCAGTGAGATTTTCCAAATCCTCTGCTCATGTTCACCACTCAAAGGGGAAAAAAATCTGGCCATGTTTAAGGTAGGTGTGCCATTTACATACCAGGCATAAAAAAGTAAAAGTAGTCTGCAACCAAAATGCTCCCTCGTCAAATCAGTGAGAATTTTACCCATCGACTTCTTGGGTGCTGCACCATAATATAAGGATTACAGCCTATTAACTGGCTTGACATTAGGTATTCAGGCTGATTTTTTGAGGAATATTAAATTTCAAAGGATAAGAAAGGAAAACAACTAAACTACATTTGATTGAAAGTTAAAAAAAACATAAAAGCAGATTTGGATTGCAAAATTTTAAAGAAAGTACTGCTGGGAGTAGCTGTAATTATGGCACTAAAAGCTGTTAACAGCATTTCTTAGAGGTGGTTAGGAACTATTCTGTGCAAGAGGCTTTCTCCTCAAAATGTTACTTTTTCAGCAGTAAGATAGTAAGAGGAGGAACACAATACCTTTCCAACGTGTCTGTAATTTCTCCGCTACATTTTGATAGAAGTCTTGGGCACATTCAGATTGTTCCTCAATACTTAAATCCTGTAACAGAAAATTGACTAAGTCTGCACATGCCGGAGAAGTGACAGCAATGCCTCTGACATTCTTTTATGGAAAGTGTCCAGCCACAGTAACAGTCTGAGAATGCAAATAAATCCTCAGACATATTTACATTGGCTAAATTATATTAAAAACATGTGAAACCAAGGCATACTAGCTCCTTAACATATAAAAGATTTATATTTATTTGCTGAACAGATATATTAGCAGTGGAACTGGATAGATGCAATGCCCTTTTCCCAATCACACCTCCTACTGATGATGTCAAGCTTCTGCAGACTATTCAAGCAAAATACTTGTTCCCCATTTTGTAACTTTTTAAGATGGTACGCACTGTGTCAAAAAATCAGGAAGTTATGAATTTGAAATAATATTTATACAGTAAATGCTTCAATGACAATGTTACTGTGAAATATATTCACAGTGTTATTTGTGAAACAACACTGCCTTTTAGGCATTAACTAATTGAGCTACCGAAGAACACAGAGGCTTCAGAGTTTAATATTAATTTTGCAGAATTTCCATAGGCCAGAGACAGTCTTTCTGAACACAAAGTCTCAACTCTGGAGGCAGTGCTGCACTTCAGGCTTGGTTTAAATGTAGTAGCAAATTAAGTCTTGAGAAGGACTCCTCTTTGATTAGCCCAAACTTTCAAGGAATTAGATAGCCAAGAACTTCAGTGTTTATAACTAATAATAGCTCTACAATCACCACGAACTCTGTGTTCAAAGTGAATCAATTCTAAAAAAATACTTCAAGATGTTTTCAAAGTGGAGGGCAAGTAAGGTTCCATCAGAACTTCCTTTAATTTCCAGTTAAATTTAAGGATCCCATTTGGGTAACTACAAACTAAATAGAAAAGGCAGTAAAAAGGAGAGGTACCCAGTACTGAATCCTGTAGGATTCCTGCAGGTGGCACTACAGTCACATTAATATTTCTTTCAAGGAGGACAAATGGTTTTTATATAGGGAATGAAGAGGCATCCCTTGCTGGGGTGGGGACTTGCAATCAAGTCAGATACCCTCCTCAAAATACAGTATCAATCTGCACACGTCTCTTCTACTGACTTTGTAAGATCATAACTAAGATAGCTAAGCATTGATTATGGAATATAGTAAAATTTCCCCAAATCATTTTTATCTAAAAGATTTTTTGTCCAGTCATGTCATCTTTCAGAACTAATTTCTTAGAGATGCAAAGGACAGTTCTTTCAGGATGTCTGCAATGTTGGAATTTGGAGGTTTCTTTGGTCACATGCCATACCAAAGCCTATTGAAACAAGCTACTCAGAATTTAAGATTGCCCTTAGATCTTCATTTGACAAAGCATGCCAGCCAAAGATCTCTATTCACAGTATCTAAACACTGCTGGAAACAGTGCAGTATTTTCTCTGTCTTTCTCCAACTTCCTTATTTTTGTAAAAGACATGCAAGACACTTACCCTTTTATGATTCATTGCATCCAAAAATAATTTACATTGTTTATAGATATCTTGTCCAGGTTTATGATATGTCTTGAGAAATTCTATGAATTCCTTTGATACTCGATCTGTCTCAATGCTAGCCTGCCTGTTTATAGAAGGGCTGGGAGCCTTGGCTTCCTGGATCTCTGCTGGAAAAAAATTGGACACAGTAGATTAAATACTTCCTAAATTTATATGGAGGTTTAAAAAAAGTTAACAGGTCTTAAAAGTTCAGACTTTTTTTTTTTTTTTAGCTTCATAGATGAATAAAGCATTCTATTTGTCTGAAGAGTTAAATGTGAAATGCTGAGTATTATTAAATATAACTGCTGGAAGTTTAATATTCCAAAGTGAAACATTTATAGCTAGGTGCCCATTTACACTAATGGCCTTTTTATGCTAGCAAGTTACCATAACATGGGCTTGCTTTCAAGTTTCTTACATTTTCATTCCCATGTAAGATCCCTCTGTACAAGACCAAGGACTCAGGTGCGATTCCACTGCAGCATAAACTAAAGGAGTAGTCCCGTTCCCACTCTCTCTCACCTTTACACTCCTGCTCCTTCGCTTGCACCAACACTAGCGTTAATTCAACTGGCTGATGAACTAGCTTAAGGAGAAGTCCTAGTCAGGAGTAAGTCTTTCTCACAGGGTTATTTTTCAGCTGGATCAGCTCCTTGAGCTGGCTTACGACCAGGTCACGGGAACGCCAGCAGCGGCACGAGGCAGGGAATGGGAGCACGAGGCTGGTGCAAACACAGCAGCCCTGGTATGTCGGGGCTGTGGCTGCCGCAGAATCACCCCGCGGTGTAAATGAGAGCTCAGCCACTTGTGTTTCACGAAAGCAGAAGCACTGCAGCTGTTCAAGGAAGAACCTGCCTGGCTTCCTTGGTAGCAACACAGACTGCACACAGCACTGATGCAAGTTTATAAAGCTGCAATCACAGGGGTTTTCCACACAAGCACATCTGATTTTCTGAGAAGGTGTGCATTGCAAGTCAAGTGTACAGATCTGGTATCTCCACTACTCAAGTTTAGTTCACCCACCTTTCAACTTGCCAGCCAACACTGTTCAAAACGAAGGATTGAACAGAGATGATGTAAATGAACATGATGAAAAGCAAGCAGCAAAGAGACAGAAAACACGAAAATATTCATAACCAAAATGATGCAAGCAATCTTCCAACCTGAAAACACTAACATGCAAAACAAAACTTGTCTCAATAAGCATAATGCAGAACTTCAAAGTAAAAAATACATATATTCAATTGAATTAGGCTATTTAACTTGGTATGCTTAATTTGGATTTGAGGAGGGTTATTGTTTTTTTTTCCTTTTGTTTTGTCTTTTCTTTTGAAACAGATGCAGAGCTACAGCAAATTCAAAGCTGCATGACCCAGTGGCTAGGAAACAACTGATCAATTGGCCTGAGTGCAAGACTTGTCAGAACCTCTGGACTCCAGCATAACCTTCTCCTTAGACACTACTAGTGCATTTATGTTATTTAAGTGATAAGAAAGGAGAAGGCTTTACAAGCATTTAAATTCCAACTATAGCAATCTAGAGAGCTAATGTAAGTCAGTCTCCTTTCTAATTATACTAGAATATTTTTTTTCAAAAGGTTTAGTCCAATCTTTTTTACAGTTAAGATGCAAAGTAGAACACCTGTTCAGTATTCAAACTGAAGGGGCAACAATTACTGCATGTTGATCTAAATTTGTTAAATAAAGTATCACATAACCAGTCAATAAAAACTATCGTTTCCAAATAATCAAAACTGAAAGTAGATCTACTTTTGAGAGAGTAACATTTTTAAATTATTTTTTTCCCACAATGCATTAATGATTTTATTTCAAAGAACAGATTTATCTCAATATTGAGCTCATTATATTATAAATATAATTAGCCTCACCCTATTATTTTAGCTTAAGGAATACGAATTTTTTAGTCAAAGTTTTCAAACAGATTCAGTTACTAAAGGCACCAAGAAAATAGAAATTGCATATCAGAATGAACTGTCTTTTCAATGAGTCAGGCCAAGAACTACACATGGATACTCAGAAATTCAGTGACTTCATTATTCTCTGTTTTGAAATCCTGATTTGAGGAAAATGAATATGCACAATATGTGCTGATTACTGAGGTCTACAGGAACACACGTAGTTTCAGCAACAAGATATTTTCAGCTGTATCATATATTTTATAACAGCTAAGTAAATCTACCTACAAAGAGATTGATTACAGAAAAAGAAGTTCAAGAAAACCTGGCAGAAAAGTTAAGCCAAAACGAAAGGCAGAGGAAGTTAGGAAAGGATCACCTTTTACAGAGAATGAGTTTTATTTACATTAAAATCTTTCTCAAGGCATTCTACGAAGGTGCTAGTTGTCACAGCAGAATGTTAGCAATCCAGTGATTTCACTATGGTTGTGCCACGGTTGCAGACTTGAGTCAACATAAAGAATATGAAAAAGATGCTGTCATTACCTCTATTGCAAACACCTATTCATCTGTTTATACAATTAGCAAAATAAAGACCTTGTACATCTTTTATTTTCTTCAGTTTGCAGAACTTGTCAAAATGCCAAGCAAGTAACAAAGGATAAGATCCTAAATCTGTTCGCATCATGGGTTTTGGTATCTTTTTGGTTTGAATGAAACCAGAACATCCTCTTCTCTCAATATTAAATCGTCTTCTTGATTAATATACCAAATAATGGAAGATGTTTTGATAATGCCAGTGTTCTTGAAGTGTGAATATTAAATTGAAGCAGTTTAAACTTATAATCAGATTTCTAAAGGCAACCTGGAATTATTTTTTCCTGCTTAAAAAAAAGCAGCAGAACTTAAGCCAGCTGCCTCTTTCAGAAAGATGATCTTTTTTGAAACTGCATAATCCTTCAGTTGACAAGCTAAGATAGAGCTCAAAGCATCAATTTTATTCCTGTACTCTCCTCAACAAAAATCAAAAAATTGCTTCAGAGATTCAAGTTCACTTCAGAATACTAAATTTGTTTTTTGTCACCCGTATATTCAATGGCACGAGTCATTATTGGCACAACCCTAGTTTGTATTTTGAAAGCCCAACTAAGTCAGCTTACTAAAACCAGGCAGACAGCTTGCTCAAGCTGTGCTGCATTACCTTCAGTAGGGGAAGCCAGTTCCCAGGAGGGAGTAAAAATTTCCTTCAAGTCCCTGAGAATGTTATCAGCATTTCGCTCCCTCCCAAGCTGTCCTTGCTTAACGATTTTCTCTTGAGCCACTGAAATAAATGCAAAAGCAAGCAAGACACCAAAAGCAGAAGTGTGTGAGGCAAGACAGTGAATGGCACAAAGAACAAAACATGGGAAGTGAGAAGAATAAATGCTTTTTTTAAAAAAATAATATATCACAAAATGCCTCATTTAGCCAGAAGGTCCTCATGCACCAAGATAATTTCTAAGGCGAAACCCAGATATATTTACAATGTCTCATAAAGGAAATGAATTGTCTATAAGGTTAAGACAAACATTTTGCTTTTTCCTCTGGAATCCCTCCTCAAGAGTCAAGCATTTTATCATTTGTGCCCAAGTCAAAGCATGTAATTCATGGAAGTTACTGCCATGCAAAGGCATCAGTGCCATCGATCATTTTTTCCTTGCACACATGCTCTAGAATAACTGCTCAGCCAATAAACTTCATATTCACAACCTGCACACTCTTTTCTAGTTGAAGGTAAACACTGCAGTTTCCTTCTACATTTATTGTCATTTAAAGGTACCCTGTTACACATTCTAATTTTCCTGTTAAAGCTGCTTGAAGTGTTACATTGTGGCAGTATCACCTGATGTTTTACATCAGCATTTCAACCACATTTAGACATACCAGTTTGTTCTAAGTGACTGGCAGTTGGTACCTTTTATCCTGTTTTCCTCAGGTAAAGTTCCCCTTCAAGTCCTAAGCCACAGGATCACGCAATGTTTGACTCATGATTCTAGCAAGAACGTGTGCCACAGAAATAAGACACTTCCACTCAGCAGCACTGCCCTCAAGAAATAAGTTATATTTAAATGGAAGAATTTCCGTATCACTTTAAAACAGAAAGGTGCACAAGGTAGGAAGTCCACTATTCTACTTAAAAGATTGTGGTCACCAAAAAGATCATGTTTTTGTGCATTTTCAGTAGTACTTAACATATAGCGTCCACTCTCCAGAAGCATCTGTATTCCAAGTTTTTCAAATATACCCTCCATCTAATGTCTTTATGCTTAAGTCAAAACTTTTAAGTTCAATTATTAAAAGCATGAAGAGAAACTGATGTAAACATCTATACTTATCTCCAAGAGCATTCAGTTTTATTTTGGTGTAACTCATGAACTAACTAGTAGTAAGGCTGCACTTGTTGGAACTCTATACACTCCATGCTGCGTACCTTCATACGTTACAAAAAGGAAGATACAGAAGCATTTTTCAGAACTGTAAGTGACAAACAAAAAACCCTCAGGACAAGAAACCCCACAGATCTTCTATAAATATCTACATAGTACTTTACACAGGAAAAGCAGATTTGTCTTGCTTCATAGGTACAGGAATTCAAATGTTTGAAAATCTTTCCTCCAATATAAGCCAAAAAGTTCTCATGAAAATGGACAATTCACTTTCTGCTTCTTGGGACAGCCAGCAGCTTTGCCCAAGTTCCCATCTATATTAGGATGACAATCACAACAATTTAGAGATGAATACCACTATCATCTGCCTTTAACCCAGTACAGACCGCATGTGCACACACACACTTACTTCCTCTCAATTCTGTTGCACTCCCACCCCTACCCCACTGCAGAGAAGCGGAGGGAGTATTTGGGAAAATTATTTCTAGACTGTTCTTGTCAGTTACATAAATTCAGGAGTTTATCCACACAGCCATAAAACTGATAGATTTACTTACGAATTTTATGTTGAATTCAGAACCCTCTAAAAATTCACCAGGCACTCATGCTTTAAAGACATACACAGAAAAAACGACTGTAAAATACTTCTAGCAGAGTATAACACTGTTTCTGGAAGATGCAAGTGATCAAATTCAAAGTAGTTTTCTAACTTTTAGGCAGTGAAATATGTAGGTCTGGGGCTATGTAAGTAATACTATGGTCCACAGTTTATATGACTGTATTTTACTAGAATACATTTGTCAAAAAATACTTGCACTTTAACACACTCTACAGAACCATTAAAAAAAACAAAGGAAAAAAAGTTACCCTTCTTAGCTCCTGTTCTGGAAGAAGCAGTGAAGAACTTCTTCACAGTAGTCACCTTCCTTGTTTTCTCATTGGTTTTCTTTTCTTCAAATTTGGAAAAGGTCAGCGACTGGGCCCCTTGGGTACTCTGACTGCTGGCATATGCTTCTTCCTCCTCACGCTGAAGCCTAGGATTAGAACAACGTAGGTCTAATTTAAGTGGTTAAAACCAGCACAAATAAGTTAGTTTCCTGTGCGATAAGTTACTCATTTGGCACACCAATTCTCCTCTATCCCCACCTTCATTTCTAGCTATCACACACATCACTACATTATGCCCCCTCTTTCCCCTTTGTTACAGTGAAAGCGAGGGAAGGCTTAAGATGCTCAGGGAGGATTAAACGATAATGTCAGAAAGGAGGAGACTGAAATGTCATCATGGACACCTTCCCCTCATGTCATTACCTGGGATCTTACCTTCCCAAAGCTGGGTATCAGACATGACAAAGGTAGAGAGGAGGGAAAAGACCATAGGGAGTGGAAAAAGAGAAAGAATAAGAGCACTTCCATCAATCCACTCCGTCACTCTCCACCCTACTCCCATCCTGGGTTTAACTGCTTTTATCATCAGAACTACCTTCTGTGTTTTGAGATGTCTTTGGCCTCCAACATATGATCCCTTTCTACCCTAAAAAGGTTTTTGCAACCTTCAAGCCATCCTTCTGCAGGAGTAAAATATACTAACCTTTCAAAGGCTACTTATCTTCTTACGCAGGAGGCTTAAAACAAGCTGAATTGTATTTCTTTTCAAGATGGTAAAGGGTCAAGCAACTTTCTTTAAACATTCATTCAGCCCAGGACGGATTATAAATGGTTTTGCATTTGTAACCTCTTGGGGCAGGAATTATATCTTATCTGTGCTGTAAAGCCTGTCCGTTCACCGAAGCAAACAATCATAGCTCATTTCTTTAGCATCTCCTTACCAAACAGTTATTTATTAAGGAATTTTTTAAATGCCCAGTATTATTATACCTAAATATTACAAGACTGAAAGCATAACTACCTGCTCTACTAACACTGAAGCTCTTATTAACTGCTTAAGCCAAATTCACAATAGAGAGGAGGGAAAAAAAAAAAAGCATCCTCTGTACTATATACTCAACAGTTCATGTGGCCACTTCTAAATAGGCTAGAAAGAGTGTAAAGGACTTAATTGTACAGATTTCTGCAGCTGATCTGTTCCAGTGACAAACAGGAAGGAGAAATTCTCCTCTCTCCTCCTTCCCCCTAGAAAGCTAGTTCAAGGCCTAAGGAAAGAGAGTTGAGACTAGTTAGGTACCAGATAAGTTAGGGCTTAGAAACAATCATCAGTCTGGACTCAAGCTCAAAACGCTTCCACAGATGTGACCTTCCACAGGCAGGCGGGTGGAAACACCGCACTTAGGCTCACTGTGGGTTTTTTCTTTTTTTTTATGCTCTTGGTTAACTTATCGCTAGGTAACTCGAGTTCACTGAAAAGGTTCCAGATTCAAGTGCAGATAGGCTTCTCAAGCATTGGTGGACTTCTCCTAGATAAAGTTCTGGACTATACCACCGATCTGTTAAGACAAGCAGACGCAGAGGCTCTGTGCCAGTATGAACAAACATCTCGGGCAGCTCAAGCCAAGGCAACCCAGCACGGGCAGTCACAAAGCTGACGTGGCTACATGCTCCCCCACCTCAAAAGTTCATGCAGCCTTAAAATAGCTAATCTGCAGGAGGAGTGTCATGTTACTTACACCTGGAAGTGACAAGGAGGAGAGCTGTGCTGCCATGTACACTCAAAGGATATTTTGTAGTTTCCCAGGCAGGTGACAATGTTTTTATTTTCTACCCCAATCCAACAAAAAGCAGTTGTAGTTGCTCTTATTTTCTCACTAATGCATAGACTCCCGTCAACCTCCATTTTTGGGGTCAAGCACGGGGCACACTGGAAAAAGATTGTTTTGCAAAGGAGTTTGCTTAGAAAAAATAACTTAAATCATTGAAAAGTTCTGATTCCTTTGAGCCTACCCTGAAGTTTAACTGACCACAGACAAGATTAAAACAATCCTGCCTCTGGAGGCTGTGGTTATTGCCTTGAATGCAGTCAGCAAAATGGGTTAAAGTTTCAGCTATTCCTTAAAAAAAAATGTTTTTAATCAAAACTGTCATTTTCAGCCTTCCAATTGCTAGTTAGAATTACAGATTTCAGTACATAAGTTAGGTCAAAGTATTCGTTGAGGGGTTTTGGAGGATTTTTTTTTTTGTTTACTCTAACAAAACTCTAACTCCACAGACTTTCTTTAGAAAACTCTTTAATTAGAATGCCATAAATAATCAACTTCGCATAGAAGGGTAGATTTTAATTCCTGCTGCAAAGGTCAAATCTGAGAACTTATGATGAAACTGAGCCAGGGCAAATACAACTTAAAACAGAAGACAGGAATAGTGATCAGTAAAGCCACCCTACTGTAAGAGATGAGGGAATAAAGAGGCCTCTTTACCGCTCTGCCAGCTCCCAGTCCTCTTGGATCTGCTTCTGCCTGGCCTTATGGTATTCCTCTCTCCAGCACTTGGAGCAAAATCCCTGCCAGGCAGGATTGCCATAGTAACCACAGCCCTTCTTGCACAGCAGCTCCGACTGATCCACATGAATTCCTCTGCGTTCAGACTTTAGGTTCATTTTCTCCCTGTTTGAAGAGAAAAGGGTTAAAAGGCAAACTATGCTAGACTCCTAGCAAAACCTTCCTTTGCAGGCTTGTCCTTCTGACACAAGCCACCTGCTTTAATTACTGGCTACTTCCACAGTAACAAAGTAAAGGCCAGAGGAGGAAGGGCTCCCTTATACAACCGGAGGCATCGGAAGCTGACGGCAGCGTTCGCGTGGTTTGCACAGCTTTGACCTGCGGGCAGTCCTGGGCAGCTTCAGCAGCGACTGCAACCAAGGGGCTCCTCATGCCCACACCGCCACTGCGCAGAGTCTCATCTTCCAGCGATGCCGCCGGTTTTTCTTTTCTTTTTTCGCTTGACAGTAGCTGTCCCACGCGCCAGCTTGCTTCCACTGGCACTTCAACGACTTCATTCTAATTCTAAATGCTGGGTTCATTTTAGGATAAAAGCAGCACAGGGTCACCAGCAATAGCAAGTTTAAGATTTGCATATTAAAACACTGGCATTTGGATCTCAGCGCTGCCATACACCGACACTGGACCGGAAAGCAGGTCTCGGCCACCAAATCCAACCCCTTTTTACTCCTGGGAGTCGCAACAGAGAAAGCTTCGCGCGGGCCGAGCGAGCACCTGAGCAGGTCGGATTCTTGCGCTCGCATTCGTAACCGAAGGCTTCCCTAGGACTTCTTTCCGCTAACAGGAGAATCGGAAGATTTTTGAACCAGAACTATTAACGATGAGGGCACACCACTTGCTCTTAGGCCAACATTCGGCAGAGCCTTCGAGCTGCTGCCTCCCCTCCAGGGGATTTGGCTGCTTCTCAAGATTACAGGAGGAAAACAGAAAATACACCTCAGGCTTACTAAGATGGAAAGTAATTTTTTTTTTAAATGAAAGACTCAATGGCAGTAACTTCTAGAGTAAACTGGTTTCTCCCCAAGATTCAGAACGTCCCTTCAGTTCACGTATTTGAGCAATGTGGATCCTTGGCCGTTTCCTCCCGCCCAGCCGCCCCGGGAGCGCTCGCGCTCGACACGCTCAGAAAACAGAGTTGCCTTTGCGTTATTCAGGAAAGCAGATATGAGGAGTACAACTGTCATTACCAAATGACAGCTGTCTACTAGGGGAAATAACAGCAATTTTGTTCCAAGCTGAATTATATACGACCAACTATCTTGAAAAGAACATCTGAAAAATGCTTAACATTTCCTGTCAATCTAAACAAGCTATTTTAAGTAAAATAACAGGAAACAGATACAACATCTCTGAGGGGGGAACCAATAAATATATTTCCTTAATATTAAATATATTATGAATATTTAATCTATCTATTTAGGTATTAGGGACCCCTCTAACTTCTTTTTTTTTCCCCTCTTTGAAAAAAATAATGAGTTTCTAGAAATAATCTAAAAAGAGTTTCACTTCAGAGACCTGTATTTTAAGGGCATCAGTCTCTCAATAACAATTTGTAAAGATTTGGATTCTGATTTGTACAACTGAGAGCAGCTACATACAGCCCCCTTTCCCTCTCCCGCAGACAGACCGACAACTGGACAGTCACTGGAGCACTTCTGTTCCCGCAGAGCAGAGAGAAGCAGGCGAGGTTTAAAACCTTCCAGACAGCTTCCACTTCCCTCATTCCCTTATGGATAAACTAACTGGGGAAAATAAGTATTTTGCCTTCATACAAATCTTTCGGTTTCTCTTCTACTGTCATTTTTTTTTTTTTTTTGATTCCTCAAGTGCAGGAATCAGATGATCACTGTGCTGAGCGTAAGGACAGCTGACCGCCGAGCTACCTAGCAGAGAAATTAGAAGTATCCCAGCTGCACAACCTGGAGTAGAACAGGGAAACGGAATAACGAGAAGGAAACTGCACGCTGACAGCATCTGGAAATGCCATCCCGTCTCACAGGCCATTTCTCTCAAAGTCCAAAAAGAAGGGGGAAGCAAAAGTTTGCAGCTCTTCTACAATTGCTCCTAACCTGCAGTTTAAGGACTGTTTCTTAAAACCAGAAGCTGCAGCAGGATGTCTGTTAATGACTTCTATTGCAAGTGCCTGTACTAAGCAATTAAAAAAATTCACATCATGCAGTTTGCAATATTGCCGTCAATAGCAAAGCTGAACACTCTGAATATTTTAACTGTAGCTTATAGGGAGCTTTAAGGACAGGACAGACAAAAACATTTTCATACCATGAGCTCCAGAGAAGTCTTACAGAGGTTTCCCTCACCTGAGGACACAAAATGCCTGATCTTATCAGCCAGTAAAATGAACTAAGTTGCAACAGTTCTGCAACTGTAGTCTGCAAGCGAGTTTCACAAATTCAGGTTTTGCGCTCAAGCAGCAGCTCGGTGCTTAGGACACTCAGAGATTTTTGGGAAACTAAAGCAGAATGAAACACATCATCTTGCTTAAATCCTGCATCAACATCTTGCTTTCTGAAATCTTAATGGCATATGCCAGTTGCCATGCAAGTTGTGCTTTTACACTTCCACTGTCTCTGTACAGATGCACAAAAGCCGGGTTTTTGCATCTATAGACCTTTAATCACATTTTAGTGCTGCGATTATTTTTTGGCATCCTGTTAATCCTTTGCATATATCAGAACTAATAATAAGGTTCTGTTTGGCAAAGTTCAGCATCTTTCACTGCAGTAAGGAAAGCAGGTCTCTTGTTAATGAGATTTAAGTTTTTGTATTCTTTTCAAAGAGACTTGGGGAGAGCTGTGAAACCAAGCCACAGAGAAAGCAAGCAGTTCCCTTTCCTCCCCTTCAAGTAGTTTAGATTGCAGTTACCTCACTTTCAGATCCAGGGACAAAAAAGGTCACTCTGGATCAATATAAAGAAATCACATGCTGCCCTTGAAGCGAAGGTTTTAATCTTCATTTAAAGACATACTACCATTAGGAAAAAAAAAATCCACAGACATTTCTTGCAGGTCAGCATTTACATTTTAACAAACTGAACAATTCAACCAGTTTATTTAAACTGAGAATCTTTAAATACAAATTTAATAATCCAACTCAAATCTATTTTGTGCAACTAAATCACTGTATTTTACCATCTTTCATTCCTAAAAAAAGTACGTTAGAACCTCTGAGTATCTAAAAGGTTTTTCTCTTATCCATTCCCTTCTCTCCCTCTTCCTCCAACTAAAGATACATCATTTCTTATTCAAAGCTCAACTCCTTAATGCATTTGCACGGTCAGATCTCTTATTTGTATTAACACCCTACATAAAAGTTCACTTGTGAGTAACATAATCCCGAAGGAGGAACAAGTTTGGCTTTTCATGGAGTTGGAGACGCTGGCAGCTCTGAACAGCTCCCATATCACCTGACCACTGAGAACTCAGAAAAACAAGTTTTTTTTTTTTTTTTTTTTTTTTTTTTTAAGACTTCCACTTGTTAAAAACAAAACAAAACACATACTCACAAAGACCCATAAGATCATAAATTAAAGTTAACTGGTACAATTTGGAAAGGTGCACTGCACCAAACATTCCTTTCTCATCTTCTGTGTCTCCCTTAAAAGGCTCTGCACAGCTGCAAAAAGCACCAAGCCTCTCAGAAGCAAATGCCTGTAATTTTTAGTATATATGTACTTACATTCCAGTTTGCTTGACAAACACTTCTATTAATTCTGCCCTGAATCTAATCCAGTTGTGTGCTCTGAAAGCAGAAGTGACACTTCCTACACCCACCCTCACAAAATACGACCATAAAGAAACTTCTTTTCAGAGTTTCTGCACCAGCACTCAACCTCCTAGAAGGCTAATACCTAGGTTAATTAGTACCACGGCTTTGCAAGGATAGAAACAAAACCAGGCAAGTATTTAATTACAAATTTATAAAGTCTCTCTCCCCTTGTTACTTATTCGAACGTGAAAGCTTGCTCTCCCCCATTTCCTATCTCGCAGTCGCAGCGCTGGCGCTCCGGGGCCGGGCCGCTCGCGCACCGCCAGCCGCCCAGGGCTGCCTCCTCCCACGCCGCTCCAGGCGAACGCTCCTGCGCTCCTGCTGCACGCCGCACCTACGTACACCACAAGGTCTGCTCACCGACGGTCTCTAACGAAAGATCGGATCACCTTGTGCAGCTTTTTCGGAATCATCTTAGAATATTTACAGACTTGTTAGCGTCCAGCTTTTCACTTGCTATAATGCAGTTCACTCCAAAATTCCCTAATACATCTTCCTATCAATGTGTTTATTTTCTTTTTGTAACTAAGATAGTTCTACCATTTTCCATTTATTCATTAGTTTTAAGCCCCATATACTTACAGTGAACATTTTTATAAGAGTGTTATACCAACTCACACAGGTTTCTTGACACTTCTCACACCCGTAGATGTTTACTGCCAATTTTGTCGACCAAGAAGAATATCCAATAAACTCCAGCTTACTTCAGAAAACGGAAACTCAATTTTTTGAGGAGGATAAGCCAGCTAACCGCCCAGCAGTTTCCCCCTGTGACTTTGTCAAAGTCTCAGCTGAAAGCATTCGTGGAAACGGCGCAGGGTTTCAGTGACCACAGCCGTGGAAGCAGACATCTGAGCCAAAGCCAGCAAAACCAACTATTCTGCAAAACGCTGTGGGCCTGCAGCCACACCACTTTCCCCGAGTCACGTGCTTCATCCTACCAGTATCTCTGAAGATTTACTGAAGAACACCACAGACTAAGACACAGGAAACGCGTGTTTTGGTACAGGCGAATGAGCCGAAGCGTCGTGTCCCCCGCAGGCTGCAGAACACGACCCACGCTCAGGCCAACGCTCAGGCAGCAATAGCTCACTTAAATCCCACTTTAGAGGCTCGTGTTCCCATATGGGTCAAGCCCCAAGTACCTCCAAGTGGACGTCCAGCCACAGGCATCTTGACTATCCATTGACAGACACAGTGAAGCTGATGAACACTGATGCAAAACTACCCACACTGCATTGACACCGAATTATGCAAACAGATACTATTTTACTTTATTCCTCTAATGGTCTTCCACTAAATTCCCATGAGACTAAAGAGGCAACCTTCATAAATCAGTGCTATTTCACAATTTAAACTGCAGCATAAGAAAAGAGCTCAAAAGTTTTCAGACACTTGAAGATTACATGTGACATCTCGATTTCTAGGTCAGTTATATAACAACCAAAAGTAGTTTTTTAAGTTCTCCCAAAGCTTGATCTCCTCCAATTTCAATTCTATAAATCCTTAGGCCATTACTGTCAGTATTCCACAACAGGCACTGAAGCAGCAGCAATTATTCGTCCACGATATTGTACCTTTTGTATCAGACAAAGCTCTTAGCAGTAGCAAAAGACTGACTGTACGCTAGTTTTCACACCAAACAGATTACAAAATAGCTGCAAAAACTTATATTAAGCCTATTAAAAAGCTACTAGAGCCACAGTGAAGAGCAAGCGCGCTCTCAGCCTTTATGTAACGTGAAAGAGGAGCACGTTTCATCAGAACAGGATCTGTCACAGGACGGATTTAACGTACACACAGACAGGGCCACGCTTACATAATGCATTCGTTCCAACGCTAAACCAACGTGGTTCATAACACATCAGTGTTTACTGAGACTACAGGTACAGCTTTGGCTTCGGGGAAAGCCTCGTCTGTGAAACAAGGTTTAGAAGCAGCACAGATTCTTCACAAGTACAGACGCTGCTGGCTTGCTCTTTTCCAGCACAGAGCACTCGCTACCGTTTCACTTCCTAGGGACAGGACAGGCAAACAGACAACTTTAATGTCAGTGTGGATCGTCTCACTGCCACAAAGATAAAACACTCACTCACTCGCAAACTATTCGAGTCCTGGATTGCCTGGGTCATCTTCGCATGGGAGAGCTAGCTGGAAAAGCCCGCACATCACAGCGGAGGAGGAAGAGGCTTCACTTAACCTACAGGCACCTTCAGTAGACTGTAGTAGTTATAAATTGACTTACAGTCACGTCCTACCAAAAGCAGCTCTGCATGCAAACTCTGGACATGAAAGCAGTCGTGTGGTAAGACTGCTTTACCAGGAAGTTTTGACAGTGACACCAAAGTTGATTAAAACATGTGAAGCCTCCTTATTTTTACATGTAAAAGACTCAAAATAGGCCAGCTTGAAAGTATAAAACTACCTTTGACTTCTGGGTAGCGTATTTCATCCTTCCACACTTTTGATTTGGAAAAAAAATCTTCTGACTGAAGTCTTTTGACTTCGGAGTTCCTCCTGCTCCGTGCTGTTCATCGTTTTACCTTGTACTGCTTCTTGAAATCAATAGTTTACCCAAGATAACATTGGCATAACTCTTAACAACGGTCAACACCAGCCTTCCCCCTGGACTGAAGTAAATGTGATTTAGCTCTTGAAGCTTCGATCTTCAAAACACTTAATGAACAATCTGTATTAATTCTTCCTGTAAGAAAGCATCAAAGGCTTCCAGAAGAGCATTTTCTGAACATCTGACGCAGTATCACGCGCTGGTGCTGTCTGTCATAACAGCTATCCCCAGGCATGGGATTTTACAGCAAGAAGAGAAGAAGAGCTGGGGAAGCCTCCACACACAGTCCCTAAAGTAACAGCTCTGTTTTGTATTTTACAAGTGGCTGAAAAGTACACCAAATTCCACATCAGGTCAAGAGAGTAGTGAGTCCCACTTGAAACTATTTTGCAGCATACATGTAGCTTTAGTTACTGAAAATAAGTTCACAGGGTAGACCATGTCTACTAGGAAGTGCATCAAATTTGGGGGGGGAGGGATGAAGGTGTTAGGTTTAATTATAACTTTTGCCTACAGAAAAACATCCTTAGAATAACATGTCTAGTCACCAATGTCTGAGGCTATTACAGCATCCAAATGACAGCATCTGCAAAGAGATGAATAGCATTATTTTAAAAGCAAGGGAAAGCATCTCTTTGCATAAAGAGTGAAAAACATCACCACCAGCATCTAAAAAAGGAGAAAACTCAGCGCATGCCAGCCCCAAATATTGACTTGTGAATTAACTGGAGAGCCATTCTGTTCTTTCCCATCAGCTAACTACTTCCTCCAAAGAGCAACCACTGCCCTGAATGCCACCAAATTCTTAAGAGCCATATGAACGTTGAAATAGCCATGACTCATATGTAACCCTGAACATTCGGGCATGTAATTAACAGAGAGCTAATTAAACATGTGTCAGTGTCCTCCAAAGGAAAGGGTGGGGCAATATGATCTAAGAGACTCATGAAGAGAAAACATGAAAGCCCTTATAAACTTAAGAATTAGAAAGATTGACACAGAAATGCAGTAGATAACGTTGTGGAATAAACAGCATGAATCTTAACTATTTCAATGCACATCTTCCTTCTAATTAAGAAGTTTCACCTAGAACAATTCTTTCCTCATATACACAGAGCAGCTTGTTGATTAATAGTCCCGAGGAAAAAATAAAATAGCTTTTAACTGTGATGACAGACACAGCTTGTTTGGTCACCTGAAAAGAGCCATACAGCTTTGTACTACAACTGGCAAGGGAAGCTACAACCACTATTTTAACATTTGAAGCTCAACGACCAGGCGACTTTGCAACAATCTACCTGTAGAGCTCATGGTTTACTTCAGCTTGAGAAGGAACTTTTCAAAGGCCAGTCAAAGCATTTCAAAGCAAAGCAAAGTATATGTCCACATCAAACTCCTAAGTGTTGCCCACAGCAAAGACTGTCCTGTTAGGACTAGCACGTATTCATGAGTTAACAGACTGTACCTCAGCATCTACATGTGACTCACAATTGCACCTTTAAATGAAATCACAGAAACATCTAAAAAATTTGCTTTATCCTGTTATATACCCTAATTAAAATAAGAATGCAGTTATCTGAAACTCTTCAAAAAAGTGTTCAAAAACACTTCAATAGGTGTTTCATATGTGATGCGCTTTGCCAACGTGCCAACCCACCACATTATTTGCCGACTTCAGTATAGATTAAAACTAAGTTTGCTAAAGCCTTAGAGAAAGGCTTCAAAACATCCTGCGTGCTTTGTACTTGACTTGGAACTGACACTACCTGAACAGCACTTCACAAGCGTGCTTAGACTGGACACTTTGAGAGATAGTTTAAATCACAAGGAGTCCATCAACAGAAAAAAAATACGCATACTAAAGGGTTATATAGCAAACAGTAGGAAGAGAACAGGAAAGACTGCTATAGATTAGATAGTAATGCAAAACAAAACTAAAATAGATAAACTACTAGAATCATAGATTATTTTGATGTTCATCATTAGTTTACTTTGTAAAGTGATCTTCTGAAATGGTGCATTTGGCTTTACACTCCTATTTCTTTTCTATTGTGCATTGCCTCGCTTTTCAACAGCGAAACTTTCCAACAAGTTACAGCCCTGTTCCTAACCCTCTGCCCTGCAAAACACTTGTATAACCCTGTCCCGACGGCCGCTGCGTTTGGCTCCTGAAGCGAGCACTGCTCGTGTCAGATGCTGCTTCCCGAGGGATCACCGGTCTCCTGGGGACGGACACGAGTCTCAGGTAACCGGAAAACCCAGAACTAGCGGGCACCGCTCGCGAGCCCTGACACGAGGAGCTGCCGCCCCAGAGCGCTGCTCACAAGGCGGTTTCGTAACGCTGAGACTGAACCAGAACAGCGAGAGACCGCGTCAACCCCGGGCCGGGGCCGCCCCTGCTGCCAGCCCGGCACGGGCCGGGCCCCGCCTCGGCCCCGCCGGCAGCGCCCGGCCACCCGAACCCGCGGCGGCCCGAACCCGCGGCGGCGCCGCGCCCGGCGCGGCCTCTCCGCGCTCCGGGCGGGTCGCGAACCCCCGCCGCCGCCCGCAGCCCCCCGCCCGGCCCAGCCGCTCCGCCGCGCCGCGCCGCGCCGCGCCCGCGGGGGCCCAGCGAGACCCCGGCGCCATCTCACCGGTGGCGGCGGCCCTGCCGCCCCGCTCGCGCTGCTCCCCCCGCGGCCGCGGCGGCCCGGCGCCTCCTCCCCCTCCGCGGCGGGCGGAAGGGCGGGCGTCACTTCCGGGGGCGGGGCGGGGGCGGGGGCGGGGCGCGCCGGGCGCGCGGGGTCCCGGCCGCCGCTGCGGGCGCACGGCGCGGCCTCGCCCCGCGCAAGCGCCTGGGCAGGCGCCGGCGGCTGAAATGGCGCCGTTCTCGGTTGAAATACCGCCAACAAACGGCTTCCTTGTTACTGTTGTTTAGCCCCGGTGCTCGCTCGAGGGCGGTGGCACCACGCGAGCGCGGCGCTGCCGGGGCCCGGCAGCCGCCCCGAGGCCTTGGTGCCGGGGCACGACGCGGCCCGGAGCTGGGGCGAGGCGCCCCGAGCCGCTCCAGGGGCCCGGCGCGGAGAGCGGGGCCGCGGGCGCCGGCGGCTGCCGGGTCGGGGCCGCCTGCCCCACGCAGGAGGCCGAACTCCGCTAACCCTCGCGGGCTGCTCGCTGCCCTGCCGGGCCAGGGGGCCGGATCGAAATCCGCAATATCCCTTAAAAGACCAAGACTACTAAAGAATCCTTGCTGCGTGCGAGGCCCTTGGGGAACAGCCATCGCGTAGCAGAGGATTAATGCTACCAAAAAGCTGGAAGTCTGCGCAGACTTGGGGCAGAAGCCAGGGTCGTGCCCAAGGATGGTTTCATCAGCTGTATTCTAAGGGGCCTGAGGCGGAGACACCACGTGCGTCTGACTTGGGAGCATGGCACCCGCACCAGGACTGCTCCACACTCTCTGCCTTACACAAAAACTGGGAAGAGGAACATGATCACATTCTTTGGGAGAATATACATGTTTTTGGGGGTTCTCTTCAAACTTTCATTTTCTGCTCCTTCCAAGACACTGAACAGAAGCATCCCTGCTCTCCCTTCAGACACAGCAAACCAGCTCCCAACAGTTTTGTTTTTAAATCACAACACAGGCATTTTCCAGATCAGACAACCCTCGTGAATGCTTACGAGTATATATTTATGCTGATTGCAGCAGGAACAAAAATAGTTACAGTGACCACTATTTTAATATTTATTCCTCTTTCTTTTCATGCTTGTGGTGCTGTCACTGTTTGCTGGGGTCTTCCCCCCTAACGGGCTCAAGGTTTTGAAAGCAAGTGGTACTTTTGTATGACAAAAAAATAGCAAGAATATTTTATTTACTTCTGAAAAAAATCCCCTTTAAACCCAGTCAACTCAGCAAATGCAGTATCTTTCTTTTATACCACTGCACAAGTAGAGAAAGCTGCTCAGACCTTCTCTGTGCTCTCACATGAATGGGTGTGTATGCAGGGAAGGAAGTACAACTTGAATTATCTGTCTGATAAAAGTTTCAGTCTCCCTGGGGAGACTGCAGACACTGCGTAAGTGCCATCTGTTAAAGCGATGATGAACAAGTTACTGGTTGGTGCTATTAGAGAAAAGCTTCAGAGCAAGTCTGATGTCTTAAATTTCATTTCCAGTCATGCAAGACAAACTTGGATCACACAGAAAGTGGAAAGGGGGAGTATAATACCTGCAGACCAGATTAGCCAGATTCCAACCATTTTCATTTTAATATACTTTTATTTCACAACACAAACTTGCATGTCATGTATATATTTTAAATAAAAATACATAGATTGTGTTTTACTTGAACTGAAAAGCCAAATGCAGTAAGAAATAAAATGCTGCAGTATCTACAGTATTAAACATCACATATCAACTTATTTAAAACACATTTGGAGATAATTCCAATCCTTAGCATCCAGACTGGATCTTCAAAGGCATTAAGGGTTACAATGCATAGGAGACATACAGTTTATAATTCAGCAAAATAAAATCCATTTATAAAAGTCACAGTGAAAGTATAGGTAAACTTATACTAAACCTGTGTAAGTAAAAGGATTAAGAACTATTCTGGAAAGCAACTTCCAGTTAAGAGACCTATATACAGAAATAAACAACAAAATGTAATTATCCTCTGAAACATAGCTTATTTGCAGAAAGAGAATGAAAAAATGGAAATGATGTTTCCATAGCCTAGAACTCAGAACTAGCCTAGGTCCCCTCTGCTGTGCACGATCAACCTAAAATATATATAGTGGAGCCATAAATAAACCAAAAAGGTCAACGTAACTCCAAGGCTCAGTAATGCAAATCAATACCTAAAGCCAGGAAGATCTACAGACTGTCCACAGCTACTAAATGAGTTCAGAAATTATCTTTCTATATTCTTTGCTCTGAAATCTGGTCTGCCTGGCGATTGCATCCCAAACTTAATCACTGTGCTTTGCCATGCAAAAATGACAAACATCTACACCGTAAGTGGTGACAGGAAAGTCTTCACACCTCTGAACAACTGGTGCTGAAATTCAAGTAGTGTGACCCAGCAGCCACCTCATTAGTCATTGTGTATTTCCCAGTTCAGTCTGAAGCCACTAGATTTTCCCACCCATCTAACCTGATACACCACAATACTTACATGGGAAAATGGATGAACACAGCCCAGGACAGCAGCCTTTCAAAGAGACTGGATCCTCTGACTAACCTCACAGATAGATGGTGATGAATGTTCCTCTGCTTCACAAAAGTTGAAGTAAAACAAACAAGCAAACAAAATCCACTGTACTATGCAAACCATCAGTTCTGATGAGAGACTTTCTCTGTTGGCACTTCCATCATCTTTCCCATCAGGTCACCTGTCTCAGGTCATCTATCTATAAACAAGAATGTGCAGTGAAAATAAAATTGGGCAGGAAGGTTCTCAGGGGTTGCTAATTCAGGAATGTCCAGTGAAGCTAGAAAATCATAACCATTTACTATACTGATAACTTTAAAAATAAGACAAAATTAAAAAAAAAATGGGGGGGAGAGAATCATAGGAGGAGACAATTCATGTAGTTATCCTTGAGCTCCTAGCAAGCGATAATGACGACCCTTAAAATCAAAAAATGCAAGTGCCTAGCCTAAATATGTATCTCTATTTAACAAAAAGTCATCTTAAGGTTTATTTTTTAAACTTTTTAGTGAAAAATAAAGTGCAAGAGTCAAATTAATGGGATTATAAAATAAAACAGTTTTATTATTTTATTCAGATATCTTTGTCAGTCATGAGAATTTCACTGATGCTTTAGCAACTACCAGTTACCAACCTGTAATACTAAAGAAATCCCTTTAGGTTAAAACAGACTGGCTGTTCACCTTGCAAACAAAGTTGAGGGTGCAGCAGAGAGTAACAGTAAATGTCCTGCCCTTAGAACGGTATCTCTTAAGGGTTAGAGCAAAGGGTGGGGACCAGGAGGAAATCCACTCAGAGTCATTATCTCATTGCAAATCTTCAGCTTAGACACTTGATCTCCTTACGCCTCTTACACTTCAGAGGCAAGAAAAGTGGAGATGGGGGGTGGGGAGGGGGAGTGGAGCAGGATCTCACTGAAGTCTGTCTGATCTGATGAGGAGTAACCCTGAGGAAAACATACTGCAGAACTAAATCCCTCCCACTTTCTTTTTTTTTTTTTTTGCAGTAACCAGCACACACTGAATGCACAGGACACACTTGAAATATTCACTTCTGTGGGGCAGTGATCAACAGTCTGAGGCCTTCGAGATTCACCAAGAAAACACAGAAATACTGGGAAACATAAATAAGAGAACTGGTCAACTTCCCTGACACATAAGACATACGTTGGAACAACTTGGCTCAAAATATATTACTGTTGAAGAAAGCCAACATTTAAAACAGTTTGAAATCTTTAAAATCTTCAGAGTTTACTGGAATTTTAACAATCCCTTTAGTAAAGGCCAGATTATACACTTACACAAATCAGTGCATTTCTTATGCGACTAGAGGTCTTTGACTTTTCCTTTCAAGGACTTGTACTAACCAGATCCAACCCTGTGACTACTTTGTTTCACTGCTGATGTGATACTCATCTCAGCAGAGCAGGAGAACGGAGGCTGCAATTGGATTATCAAGTATGTAAGCTCCTGTAACTGCAATAGCCTTTACCCATCCATATACTGACCACCTCTCGGATAACTGTTTTTACAAAATGGGTGCAAGGGGTATCTAAAGAATAATCAAAATTTTCAGAAATTTGATACCGAACTTTCTCTTAACTCTCATGGCAGGGGGAAGGGAGGGAGGAGGAAACAAAACTGGACAGTAACAACAAAATCACAAAAATATCCATGCTAGCAAATTCATGTATTTGCATATGCTACATTGTAGGTGTCAATACATTACTAATAAAATAAAATAAAAATAAAAATAAATCCAACCAAAAAATTCCTCACCAAGCGCAGAGACTGATCACTGTTTAAACATTTGGGTTAAAATGGACTTGCAAAAAATATCTCAAAAGAAAACATGCAACAGGAAGATAGGAGAGAATTTTCTAATGGTTCAAAGGTTGTCAGATAAAAGATGCTAGCACCTTCAAATTCCTCCAAGGAGGATGGAGACTCAGGAACAAGTACTTCAGATTACTGCACAGACTGTTACAGTTTTCAGCTTAAGCAGCCCACAACAAGCTGAAAAGTTAACATTGCCCTTTCTAATAATTCTTGAAATCAACAGGAATTAAGTGGATACTCACATAAATGTTCAACATACAACACTGCACATACAGATCTTTCAATGTCACTTCTTGAGTGCTTTACAAAAATGAGTGGGTATACTCATTTTGCAAATGCAAAACTGATGCAAAAACGTGTTTAACAATGTGCAGTGAAATTGGCCAAGTCATTTAATGTAAGAGCTGATACACTGGTCAAATCATTTAATGTAAGAGCTCTTTTTGCTCCATGTTAAAAACCACCACATATACAGGGGATGTTACAAAAGACTAGTCTTGTTAATTATGTTTAGACAAGCAGCAACTTGAAAACAGCAAACTGTTCTGCTTTTCACATAACTACCCCTCAACTGTCTCATCATTACCCTGTTATTCCAAAAAAAGCAGAGAAATCACTGCAATCCAGATATGCAATTTGTGCTTCGAAAATATATGAGAATTTTTATTTGGGGGGAGGAAGGGGGAGACATTGTTAATTATACGCATGTTCCTGTACATCATTTAGGAACCAAAAATAGCATGCATCCTGTCCCAAAATGATAAATGAAAAGTCTCTCTCCTTCAAGTTGAATAAGCTAAATAGACTGACATGTATTATCATTTTGATAATCTGCACATGACATTCATACAAAAATTACACTGATGAATTGAAATCATTTCCTGAATGACCAATTTGTCCAAGAGCATGTATCAACTCACACAGGATTTAGGGGTGGTAGTGGAAAAGCAGTTGCACAGATATTAAAGTGGTGGAAAAGTTAAACAAGAGCAGCACAGAGAAATAGGTAGGTATGTTCTAGCAAATCTCTGGCCTAGCCAGATATGAAGAAACATCCTAAAGTAAAAGAAGAAAAAAAAAGCAGCATTACATAAGCATTTAGTTTAATTAGACAATTATATACCATTCATGATATACAAAAAGAGAAGTCATCTTAAACATGGATTTAGTAGATCAGCTACTCACATTTTTGTTGCAAATGAAGAATTTCAAAAATTATGCTATATGCCAAGAAAAGATAAGTCAATAATATTATATAAACCAGTTATTAGATTACATTCCCCTGACATCCTCCTGCACAACTCTTCTGTTTCTGTCAAAAAACGAATACATATTAGGCAATATCATGTAAATTACTGTAAACAAAGACTGCTTAAAACAAGTGTAGTCAATAACAATATTGTTATTTTGCACAAATCACAAGACACAGATTGTGTTTAATTAAAGCATGCTGGCTCAAATCTGTGGTTTCTTCTTTAATATTGCACTGTTTTCTGTCTTCTGGAGGATCTGAATGATGAAAGTTTCAGTTAAGATGCTACTGATACAGATAAAAATTTTCATTTTCATCTTTTTGATTAGATAGTCTTCCTTACTTGTTTATTTACAGGAAAAAGTTATAAAATATCAGTGCATGAATATTAAGAAATAGCAATTATGACTGGAAACAGCAATTTTGCTATTGTAGCTTCTCTAGTGTAACAGCTGAAAAATTAAAGTCAAACCAAAAAAACCAAAGTCAAACTGTGTTCTGTTTCTGTAAGTAATGCTGATATTCAAACCAGTTATATCCTATGAAAATATTTACATGGGAAACAGCAAAAAAAACACTCAATAACCAAGCAAAACTGCCGTTCTCATTGTAGTCTCTAAATAAACTGATGCTGAAGACCTTGAACTTAAATCTTTTAAGAGTAGATGCAGCCAAAACTTTCTAAACCTCAGCTTTAAGTTCTTACAGCATTTTATTAGAAACTCTGGAGTTAAATTTAAGATTCCCTGAAAAAAGAAAGAAAAAAAAAACAGCACAGAAATGAAGAAATCATGCAAACTTCCTCTCATTTTAGGGAACCATCATTGTTTTAAGTCATCAAGTATAAGTACAGTGACTTGTATGAGTAATGCAAAGGTTAGTATTTAAAATAGTTTCAATCAACTTAAAAAAAAATCCTAATACAGGCAATTCTTATTTTCCTTCCCTCCTCTCAATTCAAAATCTAAGCTCCGGACCTGAAATTCAGCACTTGACAGTGATCCTCTATTATAAAACATTTGAAAATGGATAATTAGAGCTGTATATCCCCACTCCAGAAAAAAAAAAAAAAAACTAAAAAAATCCTAAATTAAAAACATAAAAGTATGAAGGTTAATCAATGCAAACAGTTGTCTTCTTTAAAATATTTTTACGAGACAAGCTGACCATAAAGTTCTTATAATTATTCTTAAAAAACTACCTCAGTTTACTGAGCATTTTCATTATCATTATTAATTCATGTTTTTTAAAGCTGTTTTGGTCAAAGTTTTAATTAAGCAAGCTTCTTGGATTAATTAATCCAATGGAATGCAATATAAAGCCATAATATTTACTTTCCTTCCTTGCCCAAGATTATTTCGCATTTACTTCAAATGGGGTATTTTGAAAATATTTCATTTTTTATACTCCATAAAGCAGTAATATCTTCAGATGTTCAGATCTATCTTTTCTTTGTAGTTGTAAACTATTCAACTTCAGGAGATGGTTACTAAAGTCAGAAGTGCAACAATTGCCTTTTGAAAAAGAATGTGGATGGCTGTCTCTTCCAGCCTGGAAACATTACTACCCAGATATAGGGCTGATAATTGGAGAAACATTTAAATATGCAGGTTGAAAAAAAAAAATACTTCCTGGTGTTATATCAGGAAAGGTCAACAAAAACATTAAGAATGAGACTTAGTTTTCTGAAGAAGGTGAGGCAATGGAAACACTTATCCCCACCTCATTCAACTCTAACTCTAGAACAAAGTTTAACATCACCAAATGTAAAAAAAGCCAGTAATAAAATAATACATATTAAATAATCCTCTTATTTTGGTAATAACAACATACATACAGGGTTTTCTCATTTACCAAAAGCCTTTGTAAATGACCTGATTCTATAGAGCTTCATTTTTGTAGATACTGTAAACATTAAGAATTTCTAAGGCTAAAAACAGGCACAAGTCTTTTGTGAACAGTAATTACTCCTAAAAGCATTAAGGAATCTATTCCATACCTGCTATTCCTTTTTATAAGAATGGAAATAACTGAAATAATATTTTAATTCACAATATATATTCCTAATTAAAAAGACAGGTAGTTTATTAATCACAATGAATAGTAATGTATAAGAAATATGCCTTTCTTAAAAAAAAATAAGGGCATTATTTCAAAATTACATTTCTAGAATCTCTATGCTGGGTGTTACTCATTCAACTTTATAAAGTGGCAAGTTTAAGTAGTGACTAAAATATTTCTAAGTGGGTAAAATTCAATCACATTGTGTCAGCATTATTGGCACCTATGGCTTTACAATAATGCAGGTGAGATCTGTAGTATCTGTTTTGCAGACTTATCATACAAAAGCCACATGGTAAGTGGCACCTTTTAAAAGATGTCAGACGCTCCTCTCTGTATTATTTCCATAAAGTGATCTTGTTTTGCGCCTCATTAAGGTACCTGAGCCAACAGTCTTGTTTCAGGCTGGTTTTTCAAGATCTTTTTCTGTAACAGGTTCCCATTTGCTGAGCAGCTAAGCATTAGCCAACATTTCAGCAGACTGATTCCTATATATACATTAGCAGCAATGCATTTCCAGAGACATGTTGCAGAAATATTAACAGCAATTGTCATCTAGAAGTCCTTTTTCCCCCTGCACCACTCTGGACAATGTAACTCACCACCAAGTAATCTTGAATTCATAAATAGGCCGCTTGCAGTAATAGTGATTTATCAGGTGTTTATCACACACACCAATGCACTGATGATCCACAGTTATCCCTCTATCAGAGAGGTCTGTCACAATACAGTGCAGAAGATCATATACATCAGCCACAGCCTCCCAGGGCCCAAAAGATACATCTACTTCACAATGATGTTCAAACAGCTTTGTCTCACTTTCACTTCTTTCAAAACGTAAAGAGTTGAAATGTGGGCATTCATAGGGAGTGATGGGCATCTCTTCTTTGAAGACACAAACCTTCAATTTTGCAAATCTTGCTTTTCTTTGCATAGCTCTAAGCTTTGCTATTTCGATTATCCGTTCCAAATGATCTAAAAAAGATTGAAAATAACAACAAAGCACCTTGTAAGAGAAAACAAATGTAATTCATTCATATAGAATGTTACTGCAGTGCGTAACAAGTCATTCTTAATATAATATCATGGGAAGCTGCACATCAGACAGTGTCTGTAATAATTACATCAATTTCAGCTATCTTGTGAACATGATGTTCTTGCTATATGCTCAAATTTATTCAGTTGTAGGTCTGAACAGAACAAATGCAGAGGCAGAAAAACCTTACTCAATAATAAGCCTCGCATGTTATGGCCTAGATCCTGTTCCCTTTAGAACAAGGTAAAAATTCACATCCTCAGACAAAGCAAAAGCAAATCTGACACCGAGACCTCAAAGATCCAGAGTTAGCACACAGCAGATAAGTAATAAAGAAACTTCTTAAATATGGTATTTGTTTGAAAGCTGAAAGTGGTCCTGAAAGGACTATTTATATTACTTGAGTCATGTCACAGAAACACAATTAATATTACTTCATTTATTTACCTTTGTAATATGGCATTAGGCCAAGGAAAGCTTGTCTAACTTTTTCTCCTTTAAGGGGCTGGACATCCTCTAGACTGTCTAGCAGCGGTCCTATGGAATAATACTGAGCTTCCTTGTAAACTGACCTCACTCGTTCTCTTGGTGGCAGGTCACCAGATCGCAGAAAGTTAAGTATGTCTCTAAACAAAATGGGAAAAATACTGCTCAGTGCAAAGTTTCTCCAAAAGCTGTTGCAGGTGGCGAAGCACAGAAAACACTGGATAGTCACTGATTATTCAGATATACACCTTTAAAGTTAGAACTGCAAACTACATTGCCAACATGTATTCTTAAACCATTCGTTCAAGTCTCCAAGTCAAAAAAACAAAACAAAACAAAAAAAACAACACTGACTCTGGTAATGTCAGAACTTATTTGAAAGAAAACATCAAAAAGCTCAAGGTGGAGTAACCACTTCAAACAGTACACACAAAATCTTACATGGAGAAGACTGAAGTCACTGTGTTTCAAATAAAGCTTGATTTTCCTAAAGAATTATATGCAAAGACCTTTTATCCCACCTAAATGCAGGATTCTAGTGATATGGATGGCATATTTTCAAAAGAGGTGTTCTCACTGAAGAATCAGGGCTGCACATTCTTATATAACAAAAAAAATTGTAATGTAGTTCTGAAACCATTAGAATTTTCGAAATTTTTCATTTGAAATTTTCAATATTGAAAGAAATCACTTTATGAGCATTAACCAACAAAATCTATTACTCACTTTATCAAATACAACAAAGATAACAGCAATTTTCGTTATAACATCAACAAATATATTGAGTAGTAATTTGGCTCTGGATTCCTGTTCTATTTTGAATTCAGATTGACAACATCACAAATTAATTTATTTTCCATCAAAGCAGCTGGCACTTCCAAATTTCCAAATCTAAAGAAATAATTATTTTCAAATAAATATACTGGCTTAATCTATTTTTGTTCTGGATAAAGGTACAATCTGAATGGTTTCTGAAAAAAAATGCAATCCTTCTCAGTTGAAGAGATCAAGAGAATCTCTACAAAGGAAAAAATAAAAAAGAAATAAAAGTTGTTTGTAAAGTGTGCTTTGAGTGAAGGCCTTAATCTATAAATATTACAGGAAATCATGATTATGTATTCTAGCCATCTCACATCAAATCAAACAGAGTATTAGTAGGACCATGGCTAATTTAATTGAAAATAAAAAGTAAGCTACGCGCTTATTTAAAAGCTTCAGAAGGAGTCCTGAAGATGAAGGAATATGGCACTGCCAGCTAAAATCACTTAAAATAAATTCTTCAAATCTTGTGCTTTTTTCCAGTTACATTTTAATATCATTTATTTTCAAAGCACTCCAGAGGTAAGTAACTCACTTACCAAAAAAGCATATATATTATGATAAATTTATTTTCTTGGAAAGTTAAAACCCATTGGAAGCATGGATTTTGAGTTAGCACTCCATTTTTTTTTACATAAATAGTATTTCAGAAATGCGTAATTAAAGCTGAACAAAACTTCCTATCACAAATTCTCAGAGGAAAACACTATTTATGAGTGAGGCTAACTGTATTCGAAATGAGTTGTATTATACAGAGAGAAGCTTCAATCTGTTCAGCAGAACGTAAATTTAACTAAATTCAGATATACAATATAAATTCTAGACAACTGAAAAATGTAAGACATAATGTGAAAAAGATTTTAATAAAGTGGGAATTTATCAAAGAAATCTTCTAATCATTATGATTTTAATAGGGTAGACTATTTCCAGTGGAAGTCAAGCTATTAAATTAGTCAATTTCTGGACCATTTTTTAACATATAAAATTGCACAACTGAACTTGGACTGACATCCATAAATATTCCATTAAACACTGAAAACTAACAACTGGAAGAATGATGTTTGTAGAGAAACCTAGATGAATCCAATCAATTCTCTCTTTCACAAAAATACTGTAATATTAACAAAGAAGCACTGACATAAAAAAAGAGCTTCCTATGACAGGTAATCTTAAATAGGTTCTTTCTTAAAAAACAGCAAAACTTGACAACTTGTAAGGATACTCTAAAGGAAACAGAGCACAGATTCAAAACATAGCTTGCTTTTCTTTACTCAGTATAAAGCTTAAGCCATTAGATATGAAATAGTTTTTCAGCTGTGATATACTGTGACTGACTTTCTTCTCGAGATGTTTTGAAGGCATGGATGCAAGCTAATCAAGTTTTCATAAAAGCTACCACACAAATAGGATTTAATCAGAAGAAAAAAAAATAAAAGTAACACGTTTTTCTTTCAAAAGAATTTTTCTTCACTAAACACTTTGAAAGCATACTGCTGAGGATACTGCACATACCCAAAGTAAGTTCCATCTCTGTCAATAAAATATCTGCCTTCAGCATCTGTTGGAATATAGTGTCTTCCACTGAACATAGCTGCCAACATTGTGTCCTCATAACGTCTCAGTGTTGACAGTCTTGTTGTGAAACACATGCCTCCTACATTTAGTGGAACAACTTCTGGAAACTGAAAAAGCAATCACATCATCAGAAATGAGCCTGTAGTGCTTTGCAAACACGTACAGGCCAAAATGATTAGAACTGCTAGAAGACAAAAGGAGAAAATTATAAATGAAATTTGGCAAAAGGGCATGTTTAGAAGCCTTCATTAAAATAAGAGGAACAATCAACCAGCAGATCTTCCGAAAGCTAAGATATTCACTCAACTATAGGGCTGCTGTATAAAATGAAGCATTAACCAAAGAGTCTTCATGTGTCTTGATGTTCTTTTTTAATTAGTTTGAAACCAGAAGACAGCAATTGACAGAAAGAAGTGAGCCCAGTATTTAAGATTTTTGCTTATCTTGAAACAACTTTGAAGAAAATGCAGTAAGGTTGGAAAGACTAATAGGGAATTCACATTGGGTAGAAACAGAGCAGGCAAGGAAGGCAATCTCAGCAGTGCTTTTGCTAAGTCTGGTAAGGGAGTCAGGGGAATGGCAGTGCCAAAGGAAGAGTCTGTCAATGTTTTGTTTTTCCGTCTCCAAAAATAACATTAAGAGCAGGACTGAAATTATGACAAGAGGATTTGAGAAGGCAGAGAAGTTCCAAACCTGAATGATGCAACAACAGCAGAGGCAGCAACAATCAGAGGAATCATAGTCATTTTACAGTTCAGAGTACGTTCACTTTGACATTTTTGACACTTCTTGATAATCTTTGCCACTATGACAATATTTGGTCCAACAAATGCCCCTTTCCTGGCCTGTTGCCACAAAACAGTGAGGTTCAAGGGATTAACACCTTGTATCCTCTGACTTCCACATACAGTCACTGAATGTTTTCATTTTAGTTGCAAATCTGAAACAGCAGTCACGTCTACAGCTTTAATACCAGATATTCATTAAAAGGATGAATGACTTCTCTCTCTCTCTCTCCTTTCATTTTTCCCTTCTTTCTTTTGGAATCTTCTCTCCCCCCACCCCAAAATGAGTAGGAAATCTCAGGTCAAACTTGGGACTTGCTGTTCCACTGGTCCCTTTACGCATTAGTGGGTTTGTTGGAAATCAGTGATCCTGTACTTGTTTTAGGCCTGCTGTAAACTTAAATGTCTTAATATCACAACTTACGATGCTTCAGTACCAAAACAAACACTTATTCGTATTTGTCAGGCTCAAGCTACTGAAGTAAAATACATGGAAGTTAGTCCTGAAGGAGTATTAATAATAATAATGAAGGAATAAAAAGAATACAAGGAACTGAACCAATTCAGCTAGCAATGGGAACTGAACTGGGTACCCGTAAGTACTCCAAGAAACCTGAATTCTTTGGCATCTGAGCAGTATGTGGTGCTGCAATAACTGGATCTTATCAGATGAACAGTACCAGAGAGCTCTTACCTGCTGAGGCAGCAGAGGTAGCGATTGTCCTGCCTGGGTTGCAGTAGGAGTGGCTGGCTCTTGGAAATCATCCTCTGCATCTGAGCTCGACATGGCATCATCCGGGTTTCCACTCACTTTGTTCTGCCCTGTAACTACCACCATCCCTCTGGCTCTCGTAAGCAGGTTTGCGGGATAGGCAGCCGTGGCAATGCTAAATAGGAAACAAGACCTAAATTATTTAGGCGCTCTTCCCACCAGCTGCAGATGATCACGTGGCAGGCAAAGGCATGCAGTTCCCCTGCTTTACATAGATAATTTACAATGGCATTGCTATTACTGGGAAATGAGTCACAACAAGGATGAGTATTGTGCTGACAGGCAAGCTCAAAGAGGGCTGTATCTGAAGGAATGCAGTTTGCAGAGCTGTACCAAGGTCCTACCGTGACAGAGCCCCTGCTAGTGGCTGGATAAAAGGCCAGCGCGCATTGGCTGCACAGTGCGGTGCTTGATTGGCTCCACCACGCTTCTGCAGCAAAATGTCATTTGCTGCGTGAATTTGGACGGCCGCTGTCCCACCCATCCAGCTGCAATAGGCTGCCTGCAGAAGCGTGCCCTGAAATCTGCTCTCTCATTGGCCTGGGCGCGCTGTGGCAAAACCCTGATTACTGCTCGCAATAAAGCTCCAGAGTCTTTTAATCACCTTCAAATGCAAAAGCAGATCAGATCTGGCTGTATACAATGACAGGAGCTTCAGGTATCTTAAAGGCTGACTGCAGTTCAATCATTTCCTGCAAAACATGAGAATCTAGCTTTCTAACTGGACAAAGAAAACGCAAGTGGAAGTTTTCCTGTCAGCTGCATCACATCGTATCGTGCCATGCACACATCTACGTGATACGCATATATCTAACTCTGTGTATTATATTGTGCATTTACCACTAATTATCCAATTCCCTTTCCTGCACAGAAAAAAAAATGCATAGCAACACCAACTACAATGCTTTCACAGTCAATCTTCAACCAGAGTACAGGGCAAATTAACAATAAACTGAGATAATAAAAGCAATGATTCAACAAACAGCAGAGTAGAAACACTAGAAATCTTGCTCTTCTCTTTACACTGCCTTCTTACATTAAAAGTTCGTCTGTCTACAGGACTGCTGTGTGTGTCCACCAGCATCACAACATCCTAACAAAGAAAATATAGTACTGTAGGCCTTACATAGCACTCTAACTTTCCAAGCTTCTTCTCTCAAATCACTATAAACTACAAGAGAGAAAGAAAACCTGTGCAAATAGATCTAATAGCCAGACAATGTTTCTTGATTAAATGTTTCATAAAAGCTGTTTCCAATCAAAAGCAACAAGTGGAAGTGACATAAAATTTTAATAGCTCTATTCTACTTTACTAAATTTGCCAATATCTCAGGCTGCCTTTAGAAATCAGCTCCTGAAGGAAAAGCTGTAGGTTCAAAATGATCATGGATAAAACGGACAAAAACACTATACTCCTGGTTAAAATAGATACTTTTCAGAGAATTGATCAGACTAAACCTCGACACACTGTGGGAGCTTATGTGGCTTTCTTATATCATAATTTGGAGGTAACCTCCTGATCCTCTTCAACACTTTAGTAAGCCCAGATAAGTAGCATGAAAGTTTCAGAAATTTATTTTTAAACTGCAGCTTCTTAAGAAGCCTGGGCCCAGCTCAAGATAGGTACTTTAACTTCTCTTCCCTACAGTTGAAAAGATGGACTTTCACCTCACAATCATTTTTTCATCTAAGTAAAATGCAGAGGCAGATAAACATGGATGGAAGAACTTCATGTCCACACCACAGTAACAATTTTAATGTTTGCCCTGAAACAACAATTTTCATCCTGATGTCACCAATTATCAAAACAAGTCAAATATAGGTCACTCATAAAGAGCACAGAAAAACAATCTTTAGCTTATATTTTTATACAAACTTCTTCAATGAGGTAAATTATCAGTAAAATAAGCAGCAGCCTGTGGAAGCCTAATTTGTAAGAGATCTAGTTAAAACTGAGTGACTGTGAGTGTGTTATTTGTAAGGCTGTTACCTGACACCAGTGCTTTACTGCTTTATTTCCAGTTCTCCTAAGAATAATCAAAGAACTCAAGAACCTAACAAATGCAGTCTTTAATTGCCCATATTTGCCAAGAATGTCCCATAATTTTCAAGTAAATGGAATGTACTCAGAATAAACAAAATTCAGCTCCATTAAGCATATCAGAAACATGGTCCCACAGAATGAGTTTTAGGTAGGTACATCCATTTGACACTGCACCAGGAAGGTCCTCCTTCTCATAAAAGTAGAGGCTTGAGAAAAAGGAATTCTCCCTCTTTCATAATTCATCTCCTTTAACATGACACCAGCGTACAGGAAAAAAAACACGAGAGATTCTATTTTCTTCATGAATGTAACAGCAATCTAATTTCAACAGAGTATCACCTATTAACGAAAAAATTATAACCTTTTCTTTTCCCACTGGAACTTTTCACACAAAATCTCCTAAATAGTGAGGTTTAGAATATAACATCTCAGCCCATAATTAACTCAGGATTTTAGAGAATAAGATTTACAATAATAAAATGAAGAGACTGATCATTTATAAGGTTGTTTAACCTGTTTTTTTGATGTTTGTTAAAAGGTAACAGATGTTGCTCTAAAGGATTGCTTCATTGCCTGTCCATCCACAGACACAGCAGTGACACAGTAGTTTGCTGACTGGAACAAAGAATCTTCCTAAAAGAAAAACATAAGCTAATCACCATTCAGGTTTTTGATATATAATTTTGTGCACTTTGACTCTTGCCATTTCATGAGGAATATACATCCCCCTGAAAATCCGCCTCCCCCCAAAAGTCTACTTAGATCATGCGCAATTATTAACTAGCCACAAAATTATTTCTCTTACTAAATGTCTCATTAAAGTTCTATGGTTTGTTTAGTTTATTTGAACTCAGCAAATGCATTCATTTCATTTTCAAGTACATCTAGACACTGGTCAACACAAAATTGATGAGAAAACAGCACTAATAAAGAAACTGATTTTGAAATCAAGTATCTAATTGAACTATACTTCAGCAGCATCTATGTCTACCAGCATACCTCCTTCTAGTTCACAAACTACTTGTCATTTAAGTGGCAGACATTACTTCCCTGAGATTTGTTTACTGACAATTTACATGATGTCCCTCTCACACACCCACAGTCATACACTATGTTTAAGGAAACTGACTGTATGAACTGGACTTGCAGGTTGTGCTTCATTCCCTAGGGAATGACAGCAACCTTCAACCTCTATTAAGTTTTACTGATGTCCAGACCAGAAAGGGCAGCTTTTCAAGGAACTGATGTTCCCTTAACTTTTTTTCACATAAGCAATTTTGTTTTAAATATCTTCTGAAGTTATGAAGTTACAGTATCACCTTTTCATGTATATATAACTACATGATCAAAGTATTCATCATCAATAAATACTGATCTGTGAATCTATCATAAGAGATGTGCTAACCTAGCCACACTGCTATTCAAAGGCAGGTCACCGCCACGGGCTTGTTTAGAAAACAACAAGCAAATTGTTAGGAAGTCTCTCCCTTTTTTAAGGGAAACTGGGTCTCTGTGCAGACAGAGTGAGATATGACTTAGTCATCTCTCTAAGATTTTTTGAGACTCAGATGATCAAAAGTTTGTAAGAACAAAGCAGAATGACAGAAAATCTAGTTACAGTAATTCTAGCCGATCTGTGCAAGGATAGCAAAGAAACATTCTGGAACAGGATGGAAGCCCTGAACTGCAGTAAACTATGCTACAAAGGGATTTGCTTGTAAAGGTAAAACTGGACATAATTAGCAGATCTGGCCATTAGCAAAGCACAACACAAATTACGATGTAGGGATACTATAACTTGATCTTTGCATTGTTTTAAAGCTGTGTAGTCCAAAAATAGAGCATATAGGAGCATATGGCGCGATGCTTTATCACCAGCAGCGACTTTCTTAAATAAAAACGGGACAGTTGAGAGATCTTCTTGGAGGACAGTGAATAACCCACAGACGAAGGCTACGCAGCCTGTATTTGCTGACAGCAACGGTGGTATTTGTACAGTTTTGTAGCACCGCTGTGCACTGAAGGATTTTTACACGGTTGCCCGGGTTCGCCCCTGCGAGGCACGGAAGCACCAGCCCCGCCTGCGGCTGGGACGAAGCGGCCACGAGCCCGGCAAGGCAGCAGGACCTGCGGGCGTCGGGAGCCCCCAGGCCCGCTCGGCCCCGCCAGCCACGGGGCCGCCTGCAGCTCCCGGCTGCTCCTCAGACGTAAAAAGACAACTGGAAATTCCTATTTTACCACGCAATTAAATATTAAGTCTCGCTCAGCGCCTCGCTAGCGCGCACAGAGCAGCCGCGGCACGCGCGGCGGGCACCAGCGAGAGCGCGCAACGGCCGTTTACCTTCCGCGGCGCCACGGCCGCGGGCCTGCGCTCCATCGCTGCCACCGCCGCCCCGCGTCCCGCGGCAGCAGCTCCAGCGAGGCGGCCGGCACCCGGCTGCCCCGGCTTCGCCCGAAGTTCCCGCGAACCGCTGCTTTTCCAAGCGTTTCCCGGAAACGCCTCCAGGCTGTAAAGCCGGGGTCGTTTCCCCTCAAGTTAAACCAGAGGCGGGCGAGTCCGCCCCTGCGCGGGGCGGCGATCCGCGGGGTGGGGGGTGTGTGTGTGGGGGGGGGGGGGTGTCGTCGGGGCACCTCCCGCAGGCGGCGGCTAGAGCCGGCCGTTAACGGCTAACGGCGGCGGCTAACGGCCAACGGCGGCGGTTAACGGCCAACGGCGGCGGCCCGGCCGCGCCCCGGGCGCGCGCGCTCGCGCCCCCTGGCGGCGCTGCCGCCCCGCCGGGGGGGGGTGGTGAGGAGGAGGGGGGAGGCACCTGCCGCCGCATCCCTCCGCGGCGCCGGCGCGTCACGGCGCGCCCAGCCCCGGGGCCGCGGAGCCCCACGCGGGAAGGGTTTCACGCCCGCCCGTCGCCTTCGTTGTGTCTCAGGGCACGAAGGTTTCGCGGCGCGAGGGGCAGCGGCTCCGCTAGGGGCTGCTCGCCGCTCACGGTTGCTGGTTTCAGGTCCTCAACGCCCCCGCCAGCGCTTCACTCGCTCCTGCTTCTTCACATTCATCTTTCATCATCTCAACAAAGCGGCAGCAACGGGAAAAGCCTCGTAGTTGTAAAGAAAACGTCCCAAAGGGCACGGGGAGAACGTGTGTTAGGAAAGGCGAAGGTTGGTGAAAGGGCTGGAGAAGGCCGAGGGCAGCTCCGGCAAGGGCTCAGGGAGCGGGACAGACCCGCGTCGGGCGCCTAGCAGTGCTCCGGGCAGGCCCGCGGAGCCACAAAACACGGGGTAAAGA
Organism: Rhea pennata; assembly: GCF_028389875.1. Classification (NCBI taxonomy): domain Eukaryota; kingdom Metazoa; phylum Chordata; class Aves; order Rheiformes; family Rheidae; genus Rhea; species Rhea pennata. The sequence goes on from NC_084682.1 coordinate 6,530,678, forward strand.
TTCCACTGCACTGTCTTATGAACAGGTAGGGGAATTTTTCAGCAGAAAGTCTGTCCCTCTCCCCCTTCTCACCCTTTACCTGCTTCAACACAGTTGCTTTTGGGAAATAAATCCAGAAGAAGAAACAAAGAAAGAAAGCATGTTACTGTTTCTACACCCCTCAGCTGGATACTCTTAATTCCTTTCTGTCCCATCACCCAGCTACTAAACTAAAATGCATTCAGCAGCAAACCTTAAAATGAGATCCAGACCAAGACATTAGATTACATCTTTCATCTAAGCAATGCCACGATATCTTCAGTTATTTAAATCCCAACTCAAAGGCAAATGCATTAACCAAAAAAGACACACTTAAAGCATTTATTTTGAAAAATAAAATACAAAAGATCATTAATTTGTAATTAGACATGTAATTTAACATCTCTTTTTTTTTAAATAAAAGATACTTAACAATTTCCACATGTCAATAAAACAGACAACTGTTCCACCAGAAATCCTTTAGGACAAGCACAGACCACTCTTTTGAAAAGTTCCTACATTTAAAACAACTGTTACATGAAGGAGAAAAAAAATTTTTGAAGACTGAGGTTTGGAAGATAGAATTGAAATTTAAGAGACAGGTGTTGCTTTGCACTTTTTAAAACTTTAAAATAGTTGTGTAAATGTAATATAGTACCACATTAACATCAACATAGGTTCCCCCCTCCCCACCTTTTAGACAGGTTTACATGCTTTCACAATAACAAAATCTTGAACAAAAAGACACAGTAAGAAAGAAAGTGGGGCAAAAATTCTGAAAAAAAAAAAAGGCAGGCCAAGAGCAGTTACACCTCACTGATCTCGGTGGGACAGTTCTTAATAGCATCACTTCTATTGAACAGGCAGCAGTCTTTCTAGAGAAAGAAAAAAATAAAGTTGTTTGTGCCTTCATCTTAAGCCTTTATAATATTACAGAATTACAAACAGCAATGCATAATTAAGAGCCACAAATGTTTTTTCAGTTGGTACAAACTCATTCAAGACTAACTACAACGCCAAATTTCCTCTAAGGAATGTGGGTACACTCTACAGGACTTATCATTAGGCTTACTCTTAAAAGTAGATTTAGATGTGAAAAATCTGGATTTCCATTAAGAATACCTGTAACACTGGGCTACATTTAAATGCTAGAAGTGTCTCCATCATTACAACATACCTGTTCTAGTTACTGCTAGGAAGTTAAGAATTTCTGCCTCAGAACTTTAATAGCAGCATTAGATAGAAATATTTTCCAGCTTTAAACAACATTTTATTCCAAGAAATAATTGGCAACATGAAGTAGGTTTTAGTTATTTTAACACTGACTACATGAAGAGATTATAGTTTCCCTACTGATTTCTGAATTAATGTCTAAAATAATCTTTGAAAAACTTTCATATGCAACAGAAGTAATGATATGTATAGAGCTCTATGTTTAGGTATATATTTTGGCTATCTTTCTATGGCATGATGCAAAATGTATCCAATTTTAATATAGTCAGAAGCAACTTTTGTTGTGAATCTAGGACATTTGATAGAACAGTTGACAATTAAATGTGGATTTGTATAGTAATTCTTACATCACTTGTTAGTCTAGGATTTACTGAATTCAATCCATGATCTTCCTATTATTAATTCAACAATTAAAATACAGTTTTACTGAAAACAGAGGCTATGGAACACACAAAAGGCAAGTGATACATATCAGTTCATCTTTAGCCATTTCCTCTTTCTCAAAAGGGCAACTGATTTATAAAGAAAACAGCAATGAAGATTCATCCTTACAGTCTTACTGTCTTGTTAAAATAGGGACTCAAGTCTGCTGTGTGTGTATGATAACACAAAGATACATAGATATTAGAAACAAAAACAAACAAAAAAAAACAAAAAAAAAACCACTGCTGAAGAATGCCTGGCCAAGCAGCAGAACAGATTTATGTACTCCTTTCAATTTCAGGCTCCACTATAGTTCTGACAAACAAATAATATGGAAAAATACTGCAAACTGAGATGCCACCATTTATAATTGTACAGTAATTCTAAAACCATATAACCCATGCTTCTGTAACTCTAAACAGTATAGCTTACCTCAATGTGATTTTTACAGGTTCTGAATCAAGATCTGTATCTTTGTGTTTTTCTTAAACAGAATCCTACACGAAGTTATGTACATTTAAAATGAGAAATGGAACTATCACCTTAACTATTAATAAAAGCAATTAAGGACCACATGCTCTCTTTTATTACCTTCTGTGCAAGAAATATCCACTGTATCTTCTATTCCATAGGTTCAGTCTGTTGAGCAAATAAATTGTAATTAGCTATTTTACATTAAATGAAAAGACATTATTATCAGTACCACTATTTGCACTCAAAGCCATTTAGTTGTTTGGTGGTGTTATGTTACTCTACTCTGCTTTAATATTACAGCTTAACAGAAGCAATTTCAACTCCAGCTTCAGTACTTATGGTGTCAGAAACATTCCGTTACTATTTCACAGAGCTTATTTTTGCTTTTTAGAACATCTTACTTGGATAAGCCTGCTCAGAGTTAACTTAATACAATGACAATATTCATGCAATTGTATAAATCCTGCTCCTCTGATTTTAGGAGAGTCATTTTGAAACCTACCTATCATATGGATTGCAAGAGAACATTAGCTAGAAATAGCAAACCAAATTCATTTAACATATCACAAGGTAATTGTAAAATACAAACATTATAAATTTAACTAACAGCTATTTCATGCAGAACAAGGTTCGTTTATATTACTAGAACACTATCTATACACAAAGTGCTAGGTTCTCAAGATAGCTCATCTCCCTGCATGTTCCAGAAATCCTGATCAGCAATATTTAACCTTATGTTCTGACACAACCCATACTTGCAGCCACATAAGCTGCAAATTTATCTGTTTTGTAGATGACCTTTAAATAACTACAATAACTGCATTTGAAAGCATTATAAAATAGCTACAGCACACCTTCTCAATACAATTTGCTGACAATAACTTTTAAGCAGCACACATTTAAATAGTTTTCTTGCCTTTAAGCTGCATAGGCATATGGCCAGCACTTGAGAGTGAACAGTATTGTGAGCAACAGCGCATTTAGCTGCGTGGTGTCAGATTCTTAATGGTTTTCTATTAGCTGAGCACAACTTGCAAAGCATGAGCACTGACTGGTTGAAGGGTGAGAGCAGGCAAACATCCAGTAAAAGAGCAAAGCCCACATTAGAGATCACACAAGTTTATCAGAAAGATTTGGTGTCCACAGCAAAAAGCTATGCTCTGAAAACATGAGACAGACACTATAGCTATTCTACTTTACTGATCCATGTTCATTTTATCTTGCCACGGGACTTCCTTTCTACTGTCTTCTTTGGCTGGAACAGAAGAAATCAGTTTTCCTTTTTAATAACTAATTTTCATTAGAATGGAAGGAGTAAGTCAAAAACATTTGTTCACATGTGGTAGATCCTCCTGTGTAGTCTTGAATCTCTACATCTAACAGAAGTCATACTCAAAGAGTCCTTCTTTAATATCGGAGATCCCAAATTAAGAATACTGTGCCTGTTGTGCTGAGGGTTTGCTTTGATTTTTGATTTTTTCCTTTTTAAGGGAAGATATTGCCAATGATTTAGCTCTTTAAATGCTACTTACACTTATATTCAAAATAAACTTCTGTACTGTGCAAATAACGTCAATGATGGAGAATAAAGTAGAAATACAAATAATACAAACACCATAAATAACTTGGCCACTTCTAGCCATTTTATGGGATTTTCAGAAACCTAGATGGAAACATGTAATCTTTTCTTCTTTCACCTGAAGTACTGGCATGTTTGGTCACAGTTACACGTTTTAAAGTTACCACTTCAGTTTACTCCTTTGCCCACTAATTCATTTGTTTTCAAATGACTGCACTAAGTAGCCCCCCTTGAGTAGCATTACCCTGCAAAAAGAAGATCACAACTAGTCAAAACGAGGCCTGGCCCGTAGGGAGACACTCCCTCCCACCCAAAAGAACGAGCTGCTAAACAGCACCAAAGAAACAAAACAAGCAAAGAAACAAAAAAACAAATCCCAAAGAATGGTGGTGGCCTCCAGCCTTTGGAAAAGAGCTTCCTACTGCTTTGTAGGCAGCAGCAGGAGTAAAATTTTATATATACATTATATATACACACACACACTTTTAACTTAGTTTTATTTGAACACACCCTGAGATAGTAACAGTGATGGGCCACTCCCTGCCTCTTCTATCAAAGCATAATGCAGAGGGCACTGCAGGCATTTCCACATTTAGCAGTTATATAGCCTATAAGAATCTGTATTTCTATGAGCCTAGCTGAGTAGCTCTTCCCTGAAAAAATACAAGAACAATTACTACACGTTCCACTTACTTTTAAAACATCATTTTCACAGCTAAACTAGCAGAGCAACATAGATGCGCCTTAAGCTTAAATCTGCAAAGTCAGCATGGGGAACTAACTTCACTACACACTGATGGGAGAGAGGAGGAAACCGAAAAATGAAATAAAACAAAAACACAACAACACACGTGCACAAAAAAAGCTCCTTGAGCTACTAAAACAGAGCAGCCCAAGTGGAAGTTCCATGGAACAAGTCCACCCTGTCTGCTTTATCAGCTTCAGGAGAGAAACAGAAAAAGCTGCTGTGCAGCATAGGATATCATCATCCACAGTGAACTACAATATCTGTAAATTTGTAAGTGGTTATGGCCTGAACCCTTTTCACAGCGTTTACATGAGAAGAGGGCCTAGGGCTTGAAGCACACCTCTTGTATTTTAAAAAAGCTCAGGGGTCAAGAGATGCTCCAATTTAAGAGAATAGTTCCAAGCCTGGAATCTTGCTTTTTCTACCCCTATCGCAAAGGTTAGGTTCCTTAGGAAGCCAGTGAAAATTAATAGCATTCAAAGGGGACCAATTATAATCTCTTTATAATCTGAAGTTTAATAGCTCACTTGATTTTTAAATCAACACATGATCATTATCCATGGCTGAGCTGTTCAGTACTACTGTACTGAAATACAGTAGTATTTCTTTCCAAAAACTTCTTGTTATCATTGACCAAAGCCTGAACATTTATGTCATCTGTAAAGTACTTGCTTTAAACCTTTCAGTACAAGGCAATAAAGGACAAAGCTTCTCTACAAACAACATTCTGCATTTGGTCTACATGGCAAAATACAAAGTCAAACCTCCCTCGAGTTTCACAGCCTAGTTTAACGTAGCCTTCAACCAGCTCAGGGTTTAGAGACATACATATTAAGGCTGAAGTTGCACATAAACTCAAAAGACCCTTGGGATTTTTGAGTTTAAGAGCAACAGTGGTGGAGACTCAATTTCATGGCAAACTGCTGGTCACTTTTTCCTCACAATCAAACAGTAAAATCAGGTTTATGAAGAAATGGTTTATGAAGACTGGTTTGATACTATATAGATGCTACATCTGTGAAAAGGAAACTAATCCAATACTGTACCTGTGGCACTTCTTTAAGAAAGTCAGGAAGTTGAAATTCACCTTTATAGACCTGGAAAAACAAACAAAAAAAATTTGCTATTCAAAACAAGTATTCACTTGTGTTTGAAAAACTAAAGAGCCTATTAAGCAGAAAATGGGTTAGTCTGGGTTATTACTGTCCAGTAATGCTATATCAGATCAACCTGGGAGCTTCCTAAATTGAGCACAGCCCATTTGTAAAAGCAAAATTTTAATCAGGAGGTCTGGTAGTCTCAAGTAGTTCTACAACTTTATGCTCATTCCCAGGCTTGCTCTTTACTCAAGACAGATGGTAAAGTACTTAATATCATTTTAAAGCAAACAAGGTCAGAATAAAACTATATAACTTGTAATACATTTCAAGCTTCCTCAAGTTACAAATCATTCATGAATTAAGTCCTATATAATTCATTCACTATACTTTTTTTAAAAGATGTTTCACAGCATGATTAAATACACTAGGATTGAGTTAAGAGTAATATATATAGCTTCAAAAAGTAAGATACGAAGCAATAGATTTGCTTTAAAATACATTAAATTCTCTTAAGGCTCTATTACAGTTTTTAATTGAGAGAATCTTCATTTAAAGTATATCAAAGAAGTCATCTGTCACGATCTCATGGACTGTGTCAAAATTAATATACCAGCCAGTCAAACAACTTGCAGTTCTCAAACATTTGTCTTAAAATTTACAGACTTACCATGCGTCACATAATACATTTTCTGACGCTTCATAATATTTGCCACATACGAAAATACATATAATTTATGTAAATAGAAGTATCACACTTTGACAATTGCTCCTACCTTACTATGTTATCAGAGGAAAGTTTTGTTAGCTTTGATAACAGTTTAAGCAGGTGACAACTACAAGAAGTCTGAGAAAAGCTAGTGACTCAGGCTTAAATTCTGTTAAGAATTCTGTAACAATTTTCATAATCCCCAGTCGTTAATTTGCTTTTTATTTACAGAAACAAAAAAAGACAATGGGATACTAGTTTCCTACACTAATAGGTACATGGATTAATAGCTTCATATATTAGTATGGAAGAGTTCCAGTGTGGTATTTCCACATTCCTACAGACTTTACTATTAAAACCCCTCAAGTAATCCTTCCTATTTTGGCAAAACAGGTACAAACCTTTTCTAATAGGTCTCAAAGTTACAGCCAGCAACTCTAATGATTATAAATTTCTACAACCATAGTCTTATTACCAGCCTGACACTATGAAAGGCTGTCATTACCATGACTTCCAATCTTTTAAGAGTACAACATTATTTTTGAAACAAGCACTGTTTGGAGAAAGAGCAAGCAATAAATATTCTCAAATGTACCAACAGCCACACCAAACAAGCACTATCTGATCAATTTGAAAATAAATTGGCAATGTACTGTCTTCTCACTAGAGGATACATTTTAAAAGCTGCTTGCTTCTGACATGAAACTGGAATGCATTCCAACCGACAGAAAAATTACATTCTGCATTGTTGACTTTGTTTTGTACAAAGTACAGTAGAAAGTTTTACCATCCTTTCCACTGAAACAAAGACCGATCACCTTAATCTCATGGGTTCTATGCTGTCTCGTGTAGCTATAGTCACATAGAATCAAAGAACACAAATCCAATTAGAAAAATCTCAATAAAGCCATAAAACAAAAATGGAGCCTCACTAAAGCCTCACTCAGTTAAAATCTGTTTTGCAAATTATGTCAAAGGAAGACGATTCAGGAAATCAAAGGATACTTACTAACAACATTCATTTTCTCCACTTTCCTATGAATAAAACATTGGACTATAAAGAAGTACTCTTTCTGTCAATATAGTGCAGCGGCCTGTGAGTGCAGCTGAGTCAGCTCAGAATTTCCTGCCTGCGAGACACCTCACCCCAAAACAGGCCTGCAGCGTTAAACCATATGACTCATGCTGAGTGAACTAAGACACTGGCAGCTCTCCTCACTCTTTATCACCAGGCTAAGCACATCCAAATAACAAGGCTTTACTGAGACACAACACGAGAGCAGAAACCATTATGTACGCCATTATGTACACAAACTGCAAATCTCTATTTGTTCTGATATTTTATGTTATAGTTAAAAATAGAAAGACTGATTCAAAACGACAGGCTCAGCTCTCATTTACATTCAGTAAGGGGGTACTGTCAGTCCCATGGTAACCTTAATGAAAGCCACACTGGTCAAAAATTCAGTGCGTGGCTTATTTGATCCTAGATGTACTATAAATATTTATAAATGAAGGAGAGTATTTTATATTTTTAGCTTTTAACCAAACCATTAAAATGCAGACTGTGTTTCTAGAGAGCAGTTATGAAAGTTATATATCCACAGTATCACTCTATTCAAAATCCTACAGAACAACCTAAGCAAATCCAACCCCACAGCATCTTTTCATTAGACTACTGCAGATATTTGAAGAGACAGGCAGGTTTCTGCAGGTTTTCTTGGTAAACCACTGTAATCCTTATTTGGGCATTTTTAAAGACAGTAATTTTTATGACACTGCTACTTTGACTGGTTCAGAGCCAAAGTGATCAAAACCATCTTTGTCTCTCTGAAGGCCTATTTCTCTATCCTTCTCCTGCACGTATGTTTTGGTCCAATTTTATAGTATACTTGCATATATTTCTCTGCTCTAAAAACCTTAGTATTGTAATGCCCTTTGTAGCAACACCATTTACTCTTAGTAACCATAAATATCCTTGATTCTCCGGTATTGATCAGCAACATTTAAGAAAAAAAAACTTCCTCACTAATGTCATATCCAGGGAAAATAAGAAAATGCCCCAGGGCATAAGATACTATATTCACACTGAAATTTATTCGAGAGAGAGAGAGAGAGAAAAAAAAAGATATCCACACAAGTTATTAGTTCATAAAAACAATGAACCGACTTGAGCCAGCCCAAGTTTACAAAAGTGAAAAATTAACAGTTTGTATGTATGTCAGCAAGGTAATCAAACCAAGTGTCTCTGAAATGCTTAAATACTGATACCGTGTTTGTACCAACTTAACCTACTCATTGGCTCACTTTGGCTCACAACTAAAATACTGAATAACTATTATGAGCAAAAACCTACCCATACAGAATTATTAATACTACTAAGAGCATTCAAGCTTACCTAAAGTTTTCCCCCTCTGATATATTTTCGAAAAACTTTATATGGCTGATTGAATAGTACCCACATGCACACAACCTGTAATAACTTCAGAAGACCAGACTTATTTTCCTTGAGAGGAAGTAGTACAGGCAATGTTTTTTTTTTTTATTAAATATCTGGTTATTTGCATCATTAACAAGTTAACTCCTGCAATTTCAACTATACTATATCTTGTAAGCCACAGAGATATTTGTTGTAATTTCAAACATCTTCTAGGCTGCATTTAGATTAGGTTTAAAAAGCAACTATGCATAATTCTGATTGAAAGCAACCATTATCTAGAATAATGGTTTCGTCAAGACAGACTGCATATAAACTGGTTTAAAGTAGCTCCAAAATAGTAAATGCTCTCTTGAATCAAAGGTCAGGGATCTGCTACAACTCAGGAATTCAAAAAACAATGCCTCCATCCACAGCCAAAGAAATTAAGAGGCTTCAGATTCAAAATTATTTTCTGACTCACTTCTAAGTCTAAAACACATTATTTGGAGAGTGGCAGCATAGAAGCAGATGGAGAATACTGGAATGCTTTCCAGTCTAAGCAAGAATTCAGGGAAGCTGAGCAGAAACGGCATTTACACTCTCTAGAAGAATTATTTTGCAAGCCCAAATGGATTTCCAAAGGAGGAAAAAAAAAAAAAAAAAAAAAAAAAAAAAAAAAAGTAGTTTCATTTTTTCTTCAGTGTTGGTGCTATTCAAACTGTTTAAAAAAGTTAAACTAAATGCATAATTGTTCCTCAGAAGAAATCAGAAGAAAATTTCACATCCAGTTAGCTGATAAAATTCTTACAAATACACAAAATTTAGGCGTAAGTAGTGTAACTCTGTAATAAGCGCAACCTACAATTCATCTTCACAGAAGATTAAAGCACTCCTTCACCTACTTTCAAGCTTGCTTTTGAAAAAAAAAGTCACATTGTATTTGGTCAGATCCAGTACACAGATAACGGGTGTTTCTGTCTAGAAATTGGCCTGCAAATAAGTCTACTTGTGCTCACTGGATATTCAAGACAAAGATCCAGAGTAAAAGCTGTCAATGTTTAATCATCCACCCAAAAGAGGGAATACTGGCAAATAAGGAACCAAGCTCCTTCCCGAAAATAATCCTTCACTGCAGATTACATGGAGGTATCCTAATCTTGCTCTTTCCGTCTTTCCTTAACTTTTAAGACGGTTTGCAAGGCTTAGACAGTTCTTCACTTCTTTTTTGGAACCAAGGATGGAGACATCTGAAATGCAAAGAAATATCCAGCAGGAACACCACAGAAAACACATATTTTAAGACAGGCCACTGAACATCTGCCAAAAGACATCTTTAAACCATACCTAGTTTTCAATCTTGTTTGTTAATAACTCATTATTCCATTATTGATCATATGCATGCATAGGTAGTATACAAAGAAAGTTTTTTATATATATTTATATATAAATATAAATATATGTGCACGTGTGTGTGTGTGTGCGCGCATGCCTGCCTGTCCTTTTTATATATAAAATCTCCATATATATCTCAACACCTCTGGAGAAAAACAATGCAGTTAGGAGAATCTACCCCCCTTAAGCAGGAAGTTTCATAGGAATACTGAGAAAGTATCTTCTTGATGGTCACAAAAAAAAGGGGGGGGTTTAGCCAAGAAAACACCCACAAAACAGCTTATCTAGAGAGGCCTTTCTTTAGGCTATTTGAACAATCTGTCATTACAGCATACACCTACAATTACAGCTCTTTGACAATATTTATACTATTGCATGAGCTTAACTGTATGTTTCACATTCGTTATCATGGATCATTTCTCCATTTAAAACCTCAAATACATACCAAGTCCTGAAACTATGTCTATCATCAAAGTCTCAACTCTTTAACAGCAGGAGACATTTCCTCAATATCTAATAGGGATATGAAACAGGACAAAGCTCTGTTTTTTCCTCTAGCTTTTACTGGAGAAAGTATCATCAACAGAACATAAGACAGAGGTAGATACAGCTTCAGAAATGATTAGAAGAACCCCTAGACACTTAAACAGTCATGATGAAAATACAAGCTTTTCCTATAGAGTTTTGTACATCATTTCCACCTCTTTCTCTAGGCAAGGATTGTAACTTCATGAAGAATTCAGAAGAACAGACTGGAATATGTATTCCTAGCCTACAAATTCATTTAGTGGGAAGTGCATGCCAAAGAAAATCTGATGTAATATGTTACAGATGTGAAAGGAAGCTACAAAGCCAATCATAATATAAAAATAAGACAGTTCTACTAGGCATAAGTCAGAGTTTTACAGTTACAAGTGGTCTCCAGCTTTTAGTACATTCTATTAAACTGCTGATACACTTTTACCCAAGCTTACAATATTGATAAAGACATATCAGACAATTTTCAAATAGGAAGTCATTCTTTTTCTATTTCGTGATATAGAAATCGGGCTGCCATTTTAGAGTTTAATGACTTGTTTTTTGGCTTCATTTACAGAAGATGATTCATTTTAGTTACAGGAAGTTCCTTTCCTTTATGTTCAGGATGTAGAATTTGCTACAACTTTAGGGGAAAAAATTACTTATGTACTTATAGTCCCTGTAATAAAGTGAATGGACAATCAACAGATTACAAGAAAAGTGTAAGTGAGCACAAGTCATCAGCTACTGTATAACTGACAGCTGCCTCTTGAGGAGGCCATGTGCCATGCTCTCCAGCCCCTTTTCTCTCTGCTCTCTGTTCCTTATCCAAAAGGATCAAAAAAGTAGCACAAAGGATAATATTGTCAGTCCTAAGATAACATAGGTAAACAAGTAGTAAATGGCTTTGTCATTCAGAAAAGAAACATATGGCTGCTATGGCTGTGCTATATTTGTACTCTACCAGTGCAGATATTGTTAGAGATGACTTAATCCACAATGCCACATAGCGCTAGGAGACCAACGCAAGAAGAGCTGAAGTGAGTTTCAGGCTTTTGTTACTTCAAAGTCAGAACTAGTATGTCAAACAAATGGCAAACACCAGTTGCATCTTATTTTTGTGCTCTGTTAAAGAAGCATGAAAAAGCAACCTAGCTGTTTTGGTGCCAGAGAGTGGTAACATTAAAGTGAAAAATCCAAATCTAGCAGAGATCATGTTTTTCTTTGCATTACCTACACTTCTGTAGAAATCTTTCTTCAAGTATCATACTTTAGATGGTGTGAATCATCATTCTGTTTCTGACACTGAAGCAAAAGAAATATATAAAGCAGTACATACGCAAGTCATTGGTGGGGCGAGGGGTGGGGTGGGGAGCACAGGACTAAACTGTTTGGAACAGTTAAGGGAAGCTAATGTTTTGCACTGTGTTAGCCATTCCTTTCTATTTTTCCTCCAGTACTAGCCCCACCATGTTTTAAGCACCCTTACACCATTTGCCTCTCACATTAGGGACTAACAGCAGCAGCTTCAAAGTTGCTGACCAGTATTTTTACTGCTGAGCATTGGTCTAATTTGTAGTCTTTCCAAGTGACAGATCTTGCTCAATATAATTAGTACAAACACCATTATAAAAGCAGTATTTAAGCACAACGTACTAGGAAACAGACATCTCACTGTTCCAAATACTACTTGAAATCTGTTTTAAATTGTCTCCTATATTGGGGCATTAAAAAAAAAAAAAAAAAAAAACACTTATAGTCACAAACTTTGGTAAAAATGCCATACTGCATTCAAAAGAGGCTTTCTAGCTATGAGCTTGTTTGCACCCTTCATTCCACTTGTTCTTATGATTTTTGTTTGTAACATCTGAAAGTGCTTTTAATTCTCTCACTGTCACAGTTCTTGTTTTGTATGATTAAATTTTGTTTTTTAAAATGCATCTGCTAGCTACAAGCTAGATCATACCATTTCGTTCCATCTTAGGTGGAGCCAGAATCTCCCCAGCCAGAAATGTCAGTGGAATTGGGCTTCCACCCTGTTGTCATGACTTCCACAATTAGTTTAAGCCAGCATTACATACCACCTTACCAACCCCTTCAAAACTAAACCACCCCATCCACCCTCAGAAATAGTCCTGCTCCTCCATACAACTGCTTTTTGTTTGCAGACTGGTGCAGCTTCTGACATTTGAAGCGCTAGCTCATGTCATCTCAAGCTGACACCAAAATTAAAGATTCCAGTAGAGTTGAGCAAACATTAGACAGTTATTTCAAGTTAGTCAGTCGCTCTGAGTGGTTACAATACCAACACAGCACGGTTCAGTTTAGAAGTCTAAACTTAATCTGTTTTCAGTGAACAAAATCTGAGTTCTGTGTTCACTTTTAAGGTTTCAGAGACCACAAATACAAATACAATAGAACAGCTTCCAATACTGGAAGTGAAGCAATAAACAGTTATGTGCAAGATTTGTATATAACCTTAATTATGTACTGAATAACAACTTTGGAAAGATTTTATCTGAACAGCTTTGACTGCCTACAATACAGCCAGTACAAACATCTGAGCAAAAAGAGACTCTCGTTTCTTCATCTGGGATAGAGCAAAAACAGAGGTAATGCAGAAGAAGTTTATAAACACACCAGTCAGAGTATGCAATAACATACTTAACTTTTGACTAGCTCAAAGTTCCCAAATGCTGGAAAATGAAGATCAAGAATTTAAAATCAGTTTTGATAGTATCCTCATCTCGTAGCTACAGTACCAAGAAATAAATTAGCATATGCTTATAAGAAAGAAGGAGAAATGCACAGATAAGCACATGTCATCTATGATAGGCAAGACTGCCAACACATCACAGCTCTCTGGGAGAAGAAAAACCTTAAATACAATGTGTTTTTAAATCTGTCTCTTCTCCCCTCCCCCCCCCCAAAAAAAAAACCCAAAACAAAACAAACAAACAAAAAAAACCCAAGGGTAGGGAAAGAAGGAAGAGAGAACAAAGCAAAGCAGAGCATTTTTCAGATTTCAGCATTTTTAATCAGTTCCAGCTGATCACCAACCAGCACATTACTTATTGCAAAACTTACTTGGTTTAAGGCCAAACTCAGTGGACAGCTCTTTGGCAGGTTACTATGCAAGACACATGACAACCACAAAATCTGGCACTTCCAGGATGACTGATAAGTCTGCTGCCCTGAGAATTAAGCAGCCCAACAAGCAAACTGGTCTGGGAGTTCAGAAGCCTTCAAATCTTGAACCCCCAGGAAGTGAGAACATCAATGCTTTGACAGTTAATAAAGACAGAGGGCCCAGAGGTGCTGAGCAGGGATTTGCTGAGACCCAGCCAGGAGGAAACAAAGCAAAGTGACTGGAGAAGAATTCAGACATCCAAACAGAAACTCAAAACATTGACTTGAGCCATCACATGAAATAGCTCCTTGGGGTACATGTCATTTTGAAAGCTTCAACATTTTCAAGAGGAATATTACAAGTTTGGGAGTTATCTTTGTATCTCTCGCTTTCTGGATTTTAATCCTAATGTGGGACATCTGCATATACAGCTTGTATGGATAAAATGGGAGAGAAGTCATTTTCCTTGGCCTCTTGTTCTTTAGCAAAATATATATTGATACTACAACAAATACCACCACAATTACAGTCTAAGGCTCAAAAAAAAGTTAAGGTACTAGTAAAAAAAAAATGACAGTCAAAATATTAAACGCTCCCCATGCTTGTTAAATAATAACTTTTTACAATAACCTCCAGTCCCGCATTACTATTTTTAACAATAATACTTAACAGTATTAAACAAACTGTTTCAGAGTAAACCTGTGAAAAACCCTGAATACACTAAGTTTTTTAGTTACGCTTTAGTTTTTAAGGTGTGTTTGGGGCATTGTATTTTACTCAAATTTCTCTTATATTTTGAGCCAAAACAGATTTCAAGAAGTCACTCAAGAGTAAGTAAACTGAAATCAATCTAGTTTTTAATAACTCAGAGACTGAGCTGGCCCTGTATAGGTAGAAGCCTCAGAAAGGTGACCATAGTTAACTTACTTAAATCATATTGGTAAGAGATAATCAAGCTTAAATTACTGCTTTAGAATACAAGTTTGGCTCCAAGTCACTGTTTTTCCAGCGTGTACTGAGGGGTACACAAGGACTGTGTTTTCAAGTTTTAGTGAAGCAGTATTGAACTTTTTTTTTTTTTTTTTTAATTGTTCAGAAAAGTCATCTTGCTTGTAAAATTTAAAACAAGTACCACCAGGAAACCTATAAAATACTAACCACTACCCCTATTAGAAAATGGGGTTCCTTTTCCACACGGAGCTGACAGTTATTTAAAAGTTAACCTGCCATCCTTCAGTACATTAATCAGCTGTCTAATGCAAGTTTCTCAGGGAAGACTCTTAAAGAAATAATGCAAAATGTTTAAAAACTTTACTAATGAAAAACCCTTTCTGTATCTACCCATTAGCAAAGAATACCACCAATTTTTAATATCAGAAGGCTAAAGACAGAGCTTTCAAATTTTGTTCAGTTCTTCCAGTGATGTCTTGCTGTATCAGTAAGTCAACTGTTTGAAAGTCACCTTCACTATACATTCTCAAAAGAGCAGAAGTTAATTATTCTTATTGCAAGTGATGGTATTAAGCTTTTCAATGGATACCTCCAGGGATAAATAGTTGTATAGCCTAATTATTCAAATTCCAACAACATTACATTTAGACAGACAAAATCCTCATGTTTAGATTAATGAGCACCAGACCTTCCTCCATCTTTTGTTTATTCTAAAGAGGACAGCAAAGAACTGGAAAGTCTGTCATTTCAATCATCTTGGGTCATTTTCCATGGGTTACTTTTCAAATTCTCTCAGGTATTTGGAATATAATTTTGTGACAGAGCTTCTGCCAGCCACTTGTACAAAAAGCCAAGCTCATGAATCAAGTTTGCTGACCAGGTCAACCAGCTAGCTTTTTTCCAGGACTGGCTCCCCAACTCCGGACAATTCTTAAGAGGTTCAGTTACAGACACCGAAGAACATAATTCAAGCCTGGAGTCAGGGGGAAAGGAAGACCAAACAACAGAAGGCAAACAGGAGCTGGACCTCCAGTGCTGAAGGTCTTACAGGATTCTCGTGCCCCTTCCCTGCAGTGGCAGAGGAAAGGTATTGCTAAGTATTAGAAATAGACCTAAAATCCTAGAATCTTCAGCTCTACATCTCACTTCCAGTTGGTCAACAATTAAATTTAAAACACAAAAATACCTTACCCTTCTTGTGTTTTCCAAAACCTTTTGGTCTGGCTTTCCATAATTTGGTGGATTAGCATATGGATCATAGCCCAGCTTTGCTAACATGGGTGCAATCACTGGCATATCTTGCAGAACATCAGCAGGTATCTTCCCAACCCACTTTGACAGTGCTTCCACATTGACTGGCTTGATTACTTGGTCAGTAGATCTTTCAACTCTGTGGACAGAAAAAAAAATTATGTTTTGCACTCCAACCAATACTTGTTTGTTAAAGCTAACATTTAGACCTTTAAGTTCCCCTCCCCACCTTTCCCCCACCCCCCAAATCTCATGTTTCTACAGAGCTGGTGGGAAGTAAAGCTTTACTACATAAGGCTAAAATGTGAATAGCTAATACAACATTCATGCATGTTTTCTGGTTTAGGCTTTCACAGAGAACATGCTGAAGCAATTCACTATGTAAAGATAGCAATGAAAGCCAAAGAGCTCCCAAGTATGCATACACCTACATACAAAACTGTTTCCCCACTGACATTTCCACATTTGCTGTTTGGTTGTCTTAATTGCTCTTGAAAGTTG
This sequence comes from Rhea pennata, assembly GCF_028389875.1. NCBI lineage: Eukaryota > Metazoa > Chordata > Aves > Rheiformes > Rheidae > Rhea > Rhea pennata. The sequence continues at coordinate 6,547,122 of NC_084682.1, forward strand.
AGCACTGAATTCAATCTCTGTGCCATTTTTTCCCCCTCTCATATTGTAACTAAACTCATGTCTGGAACAGGACATTAATGAAAATTACAGAGGCACGTTTCAAAATTATGCCATCTTAACAGTGTAAAACTCAAATGAAAGATGCTTTCTTTATAATAAAAGGCTTGTAAAAATGACAGGAAGATAAAGTATGATAATATTTTTCACAGGGACTTCTTTAACTGATCAAGTGTTTGGTCATGACACAGTTCTTAAAGAAAGGCAAGTGCATAATCATACTAGTGTCCCATGTACTATATTTAGAGAATTGTTGATTTGTTGCTCATTTAATCAACAATCCAAAATTCATTTTCATTCTTACACCTTAGCTTTTTGGGTGTTTTTTTATTATTATTATTATTATTTTGGTTGTTGCGTTTTTGGGGAAGAAATCTAGCACCCTTTTCCCCTCCCATGTTCTTTCCTCCTACTAGATTAGGATATACACAACTTTCCTATCGTATTCATTTCTGAAAAAGACCAAGAGTACTCAGAACAGGTAGAGCAATTTAGAACTTTCCATGCTTTCTTCTAAATTCAGAGGAAAAAAAAGCACATGCATTTTAGATAAAGACTCACCTTTCTTAAAAGGCAGGTAACAATCAGGTCTGTATATGCAAGATGCCTAAGGGAGTATTTATATCTGCATTGCACAGAATACCATAAGGTATGCCATTCCACATCACTAGATCCCACCACCCAGCTAAACCTATATGAAATACAATAGTGAGGATACAGCTGTCAGATCTGCTTGCAGCTATCATTTTTCCTGAGCCAAAAGAATTTCAATCTAAAAATACCAACGCCGAGCAAACAAAATTGCTACACTTGAAAAAGGCCTAACATTATGAAGTGCAACACCACTTATCTACATGAGACAAAAAATAAAAACATCATGATTCAAGCTAATACTCAAATCAGTTAACTCTTCAGAGTTATACAGCAGGTATATCTTGAGGAAAAATAAATGAGAACTTAATGAAATATTTCCTGCAGTTTGAGACCCAAAGCCTGAAGTCTAATTGCTCTCAGGACTGACTTCAGGTAAGTTACAAGAGCAAGTTTGATCACAGTTACCTAATTAACCTAAAGAGTTCAAGAGAAGGCTGAAGAATTCTTGCACAGTAGACAGATATTAAATCATAGTAAGAGGCAAACAATTCCAAAGCACATTGCGCTGTACAGTAAATGCCTTCTATTGCAAACTAGGTATTCGTGTCTGCCAGTCATTAATCAATCTGATCTCAACAAGAGCCTTTACTGTCATCATAGCTACAAATCTTCCAGGACACAGGAAGAAAGTTAGTCACGTTGTCACTGACCTTCCAGCATCTTTAAACACAATGAGTACAAACAATGAACCAGACAGGAAAACAGGTCACCACTGGGAAAAAAATTGTCTTTGGCAAGCATGGCCTTCACATGTTGCCACAAAAGATGTTCAGCGCTGATCAGTAAGCACCTAGCTATTGGAAAACTAAACAGGCCACAAGAATTTCATCCACATTGCCTTCAATATGAGCTACCAAAAATGGTTGAAGAGAAGATCTCAGAATGGAATTTCAAGACCAGGAAGTTGCAACTGAGTTTCAGCTTCCTGAGGACTACTGGGCTGAGGACTTGCAGATACATATCTGTTTAGGGGTCACGATAAAGCAAAATAAGAAGTCTGGGTGCTGCCTTTCAAAGAGTGAAGGAAAAAAAAAAAAAGCCTTGAAACTTCTGCAGTGCTATTTAAGGAGACAGAACTTCCCACAGTATCTTTGAAAACAGGTATTATATTACAAGTCCAAATTTGTTTGATTGCTCAAGTTCTTCAAAGCATGTGGCTAGAAAAAGGACGCTGAAATTTGCATGACTGATTTGTGACAAAAGGCTTAGGTTGCAGCTCCTGCTAATTTCAGTAAAGTACAAGTGTAGATTAATTTCAGAAGATGCAGAAAGCCAACACACTTCTGAAGTCCAGCTTAGTTTTGACCCTTTTGATATGTAGATACTCATCTTTTTACTGAATTAGCAAAAAAAAATATAGTTGTTATGAGTCAAATTTAAGTTTGAAGTGGCAAGGCAGAGAATGAAGAATCACAAGTCTAAAAAGTCTGCATAAACAGTGTGGAACCCTCCAGTTAAGAAAACGTGTCATCAGGTGTTTGAGAACCAACACAAGTTTAAGACTTATGCTCCTCCCCCTCTCAGACAGTCAGCCAAGTCCAAAATCCCTTCATCAAAACTGTAGCTTGATTTGTCCCTTTAGAATAAAGGGGCTACTATAAGAACCAGGTGATCAGATACCAGGTAACCAGAACCATGTGACCAACTAACAGTTTAGTAGAACCCCAAAATAATGCGTGCTAAAGAGCAATAAGGACCCAGGGAACTGAAATAATACAAATGCATATACCCTGAAGCAAAAGCACTGCATGTTTTAAAGAAATCCACATGTCCTGCCCCACTGTCATTTTAGTCTTTGGTAACAGTAAGCTCAGCATAAAGCATTTCCTGGTAGTTACTAGCTAGCAAGAGATTAACAGGAAACTACATTTAGCTGCTCCCAGGCACTCATTCAAATATATACTATGGAACATTTGGTCTTCCTTTTAAATCCTTTACTGTTCTTTCATTTAAGAAAAAAAATAATACCCGCAAGGTCTGAGAAAGATTCCTAAGAACAAAGAATATCTGAGGAGCAAGGTGGGTATAGAGTGAGAGGATGGTAAAGGAAAGGAGGAAAAAGATAGCAAGAAAACATACCAAGTCCTGACAAATTTGACTGTGTATGTGTATAGACAAATGCTGCCTGGACAATACTTTCGGGTTCCTCTGTGAAACTGCAGTAATAATTTCAGCTTTAAAAGCAGCTGGTAGCAGGGAACACATGACTAACCCCAAATGCTTTTACATCTGTACCAAGATAAAATGAAAGGTATGTGTTAAAAATAGTACATTCTGAAGTGATTTTGCCTAGACAGCTATTTTCATAATAAGTCTAATAAAAATTGCTATAAAAGGGTTGATATTTCTTTGCATCTGTGGTCACCACAGCTGTTTTCAGTTAGGAGGCAAATGCCAAAGACATATTAACAAAACTAGTTATAGCATGTAGTCCAGCCATAATACATTCCTTGAACAGCCACGCTGGCAATTACTTCAAAACACAGAAGGTTTTGCACTAACTACAAATTCTGTGATGTACATCCTTAAAACCCTTGCAATGTTTCTCAAGCGGGATAAAAAAACAAAATAAGAGGGAAAAATATTAAATAAAGCAAAACAGCAATGAGGCTAAGGTTGCCTCAGCAACAGAAAAAAAAAAACAACACAGGGCTTACTAAGCAAATGCTGAAGAGAATAAAGATAGCCAACAATTTCCTCAAATCAAGCAGCCAATGGGACAAAGTCAGAATACTAAATACAAACTGTCTAGTGTCTAACATTGCTATTGACAGACTATTGTGTAAGAGTTTGAAAAAAGAGAAAATGGAGTCAACTAGCATCCTGAAGAATTCTGCAAACTATTTAGCAACTGGCTTTTCTCCAAAACAGAAGTAACCTGCATGCACATTCTAATTCCATGTACAACTGAAAATAAAGCTTCTGTACAAGATGGCATGCAGCTCTAGGTCAATGTAAGACTTCATTTGACAGTTTATCTTGATTTCAGAGTAGTTTAAAAATACATTTTTGAACATTCACTTTCTATTACATGGCAATAACATCACTCTAAAGTCTTTTAGGGATACTATGGTCCCTTTCTCAAAACATTTAAATACCTCAAGGCAACAGACTCTTGCCAGATCGTTGTTCAAAAACCCTCCAACAGTTAAAACACCTCAAGGCATCTTATGTCGGACAGACCTGAGCAGGTGTCATGGCTCTGAAGTAGATGCTAAGCTTCCTTGATCTTAAGGTCTTAGAATTGAGCTGAAAAATGACTGAGGCAGGTTTCTCTGCTCATTCTCCTAACTTCTTAGACATATTGCAGGCTTCTCAGATTACACTAGTAGTTCATTCTCTATTTGACTTCAGAGGTTTTCTACCTTGTCTAATACTTTGCAGACAACTGGAGAACTAGTTTTATCCAGACCTTATTCAGCCTACTGTGCAACAGAGGCTGGGCCTACGTGTTGATGTCTTTTAAATGAAAATCAGATTTAAAGATAGATAATTTGGTACTTGGGATAAGCGCAGTCCACCAGAACAAAAATGGCAAATAATTTGAGTCTTCTGATTTCTAATATACTATTACAAACAGTAATAGCATATTAACAGCCTGAAGGATTTGGTCCGAGGCATGCAGTAAGTTAGAGCTCAGGGAAAAGAGCTGCACGTAGGCCTCAGTGCTCTGAGTTTCCTAAAACAATCTGAAGGGATCTGCAGCACCGTCCTTTGGAAAGTCAGAACGTAGAGCTCCACCACTCCAAACTCTGTTTCACCAAAGACAGCATTCATGCTAAGATATAAAGAGCACTCTATCTTAAGCCTAAGAAATACTCCGTTACAAGAGAACAAGGTTGGTTAAAACCTGATCCCAGAAATTAACAGTCAAGTACATCAGAGGCCAAAAAGAATTTAGCTGCTGTTGAGAACAAACCTAAGACAACCTGACAAAAGGAAAGCTAGATCTACCACATGGTAGAATTGTAAGGTTGGAAGGGACCTTTGGAGATCATCTAGTCCAACCCTCAGCGTGGCCCATACAAGGACTGAACCTGCAAGCTTGGCATTAGCAGCACCACACACTAAACCAACTGAGCTAAGCCTGCCCCCACATGTTTTGTTCAGTTGTCAAACTCTGACAAGCTGTCTGCAGAGCAACCTCTGTAAGGGTCATGGTAAACTACCTATCAAAGAGTAAGTGTTCTGGGCAGTTACACTCCGCATACACAAGGTCTCCTGCCACACGTGCAAGCCCCTGCCTGTGGGGCTACTGCACACGAGAGGGCAGTGAGGAGCCAAGGCCGCCAAGAACGGACTGGTTATAATTGGTGCAAGGAAGGAAATCAAACTGGGGAATCTCAAGCTCCCCCCGCACAGTTTCTATTAGTATCATACGACTACACAAAACAGACACCCAAGTTACAAAATTTCCTATTTTTTTTTCTACAGATCTTTAAAGGCTGAGTCACTGAAATCATTATCAATTTATAAAGGTCTCTTACAACTGAAAAACAAATCTGGCCACATATTTCAAGGGTATTTGATTAGATAAAAACACTACAGATATAACATTAATGAACTACTTTTCCCACTGTTGCTGAAGCCTTCTAAAATAATGTTCATTTTATGCATCATCTAACCATGGATAGCAAAAGTGATAAAGAAATCCATGAACAGATTGAACGGAGGGTCAAAAGAACATTTTCATACTTGTTTCAGTCTTAAATTCGAAATTTTGATTCAAGAATAACGATGAAGCAACATTTTTCTTTCAACACTACATTTTCTTAATTTTTTGAGACATGAACAAGTACTCTCAGTTCCTCACATCCCATTCTACCAGCTTTAGAAAGAAATACCACTTGAAACTGCAAATTCAATAAGGCTACTGAGTATTATCTAGAGGTCCATTACGTTTTATAAATACTAATTTGGAAGCTGTAAGGTAGTAACATTTTACTAGAAACTGCATTCTGCATAGTTATTTTTACAGCATACTTAATAGAATTTGGCAACCACTTATTTATGCTAATATAAGCCAGTTCACCTCCCCCTTCAGCAGCCACTGTGAAGCAGTAACATGATACAGATAAAAGAAGTTTAGAAGCAGAAACAACTTGCAGAGAGACAGGCAACAGCACACTGTTCTAGGTTAACGCTACCAGAGGGCTTCAGTCTGCTAACACATATCATTGCAAAGGCAAAAGAGAGCTGGGATGCCTTCTTACTAGCTATGCTAACATAATGCTGGTTTCTATGTTTCTTCAGTGCGAAAGGTGATGAAAAATCTCCACTGGGTACTAGAGAACAGACAGTAAATATATAACCCTTATTTGAGCTTAAGCTCACTTTGTGAGCTGATTAATATTTTTTGCCTTGCTTTAAATCATATTCCCTTATAATTCATGAAAGAATTTCATGCAGCCAGAAGAATCACTTTCCTAGAAATTAAATAAGCAAAATCTTCAATTTCTATTTCTCAAAACTGTAGTTTAAAAAGTAAAGCCATTCTGTATTCAACAATTGGAAATGCCTCTACCCAGGCCACACTGCTTGCTGAGCAAGCTCCCTCTGTTCTTCTGAAGCACAGGTCACTGAAGGATATTCAAAACATAGAAACCAAGAAACTTAACCAGGCATGCCCTGCTGTTTGGACACAGCTTTTCAATCAGCATTTTAGAAACTTAACACACACAATCTGGCAGATGCATTTGTCATAGCAAACAAGGAAGAACGATTCATTCACCTATTCTCCCCACTGTGAAAATAAGCGGAATTCCGTATCTCAAAAATCCAGCTGTAAGTAGTTGGCAAACAAACCAAAAGAGCTAATGGTTTAATCAGAGAATAAACTAGCTTTTTCTTCTTTCACAATACTTATCTAGGTTTTCTAAGCGAAGCTGGGTTTTGGGTTCTGAAAGTAGGTTGCTCAGGTGCACAGACACCATGACAACGCTAAGATATTTGCCTACAACACTGTTTATTTTATTTGAAATGCTTATCCTTTTAAGAGGCTATTACCAACAGAAGAGCAGGCCAATTCTGCTTTCTATTTTGTTGGAACAAATTTCTCAAGTTTCCTGGAAGATTAAATTCTTGGCACATGTAACTTGAGGGCTATTCTTGCAATAACAAGAATCATTAAGTTCCTGAAATCAGGAAAGAGATCTTGCTAAAACGATTAATGCTGCATTAGATAAGACAGTCCAACTTTATTTGGGGGCACAGGAAAAGGCAAAGGCATATCTAAAGAAGGGTTGATATTAGAAGTTCAAGTTCAAATTAGACCATTAATTAAAAGCTAGTTCATATGTTCCATAAACATTTGTTACTGGGACAAGTATTTAGAGGGCACGACCCAAGACTACAAATCGTCAGCAATCAACCATTCTTATCTTCCAAATAATCATCAGTAGAAATCGGCTTCTCAAGACATGCTTAGTTACTTAAAAATGACACAGTTACAACTACTGTCTTACGTGCAAGGTTTACTATTTTACCTTCCAGAGCAATACAAGATAAAGGAGGAAGACTCGTACTCACTTTGAAAGAGAAACACCCCCTGCTTTTCCAATCATTTCTTCATGGTGCAGCACTGCTTGGTTCCATGGGATGCGGAGAAACTTTAAGAGAGTTCTCATCCATCTTTCAGGATGCAACACAAGTTGTTCATAATGTACCAGCATACATCTTTCAAAACCAACCTCCATACACTGGTTATACATAGTTTCTATAGCACGATTCCACTTGGTCAAACAGTCCCTATAGCTGTTAAGGTCAAACCCAGCTATGGTGACCTTTCTGGATATCATGGAATGTACAGATGCACGACCATCCCGTACCATTAGAAGAAATTTGGCATTGGGGAAAATTCTGGCAAGGTAAGTTAAGGATTTTAGAGCAAAGGGATCTTTGTTACACAAATATGGAGCAGGCTCCCCATGTTTCACAATGATTTCCAATAAAAATGCTTGCATGGCTGAGTCCAGCACTTCATCCGTGACTCCAGCTTCATCCAGTCGGATTTTCTCTTTGCTTGATCTAGCCCACATCTGCTTAACAGCCAGAATTCGTGGGATTACCCTTGTCTCCTCTCCACATCGAATATCCGGATGGGCATCAAGCATGGCACGCATTAAAGTAGTACCACTTCGAGGTACTCCTCCAATAAATATTAAAGGCATGTCTTTGTTGTAAGCAAAAGTTTTATTTTCATTTACATTAGAACCAGTTCTTAGTGTGCTTCTCGCATTTTCCACTCTCAGAGGCTGGCTGCGTTCTTCTATTCGGTGGTGACACTCCATAGCATGTTGGCCCAAATAAAACACTGTCACTGAACTGATCACTAGACATGCCAATAGCAAGTTCTGCTTAAGTTTTCCAACCATTTTGATAAAGACTGTCACTTCAAAATAAGAGACCTTTTATTTCAGATTATCTTCTAGTTCACATGCCATGGGGATCCTAATCCAAAATAAATCAAGGTCTGGTAAGGAAAAGAAAAAGAAATTTAGAAGTTTGTTGACAACTACAATCAGCAACAAAAATATCTGACAGCATTCAATGTAACTGATCTCCTGGAGTTGTGTTAAGACTACTGAATGCAGTGTCTAAACACAAACCTTCCATAATAAAAAGTTATTTTGTTTACCTATAGGAGGAGCAAAACAATACATAAATGTAAATAGCAGTGATAATCACAAATCTTGTTAAGTTCTCAGGTACATTATAACAACTTACTTAAAGTAATTACACCACTGGATAGCAAATATTAATCTTTTTGGCCGAACAAAGATGCCATTTATACAAGACTCCACAAATTGAAAAATAAGTAACTATTAAGAAACCATCTTTCTTTTCTGAGTGAGGTTTAACAGCTCTCTTGGCATTTTATAACCAAAAAGACAAAAACACACAGAAGAGAAAACCAAGAACTCTTTGAACTAGTCATCTAGAAAAAGCAAATGAACAAGCCCCCCCCCAACCAATTATCTTAGAAACCACTCAAAATATTTAAGAATTATAACAACTCTGGCTTTCTAAATAGATGGTAGCAATATCCTGCTCATTTTCACATCTGCATGTAACTATTTTCTGTTATGTTTGAAATGCTCCATTTCCTCCAGTAGCTATGATATGATAAAGTGTTTCACAGTTTTGTATCAACACTGATGGTGAGACTCTCCAATATTTGGGTAAGGCCTTTAAGCAATGAGGAAAAAACAATTTGCACTAGGTAAAGAAAACTTTAAAATTTACCTCAAGGTAAACTTAGGTTAGAGAAGTATTTAGTCATTAAAAACTACAAACACAATCCACGATTAAAGTCAACTAAGATTAAAACTAAGGTAAACCTTAAATTGTGACAAAGACGCAACCAACCCATGCTGACTTAGAGCTTTCATCTATTCCAGTATCCAGAAAATCCAAAGCAGATATGCAAAACAAAATTAAGTAATTGGATCCCAACTTCTATCTTTATACTTTTCTTTTTCTAAAATTCGGCTCTCAAAGACATTTCTTTCAAAAAAATAAAATAAAAAAAAATGCAACTGTGATCAAAATATTCCATTCTGAACTTCTGAGAAATGTTTGCTGAAATACTGAAACAAAAGTTTGAATAAGTTGCAAAAAAGAAAATTCTGCTGTCAATCAGCACTACAGAGAAAAAGCTAAAACCTAGCATAAATTTAAGTCATACAATAAAGCATTCCCAGAATAAAATATATACTATATTCTACCTTCAAACAAGAAGGTTTGGATTCCTTTTAAGCAGTGCTGGTAAGCTTGCAGTTTCTTTTAGTCTCTTCTACTTCATCTAGATCAATCTGCATTCTGGCTGGTATGACAACAAGTCTTCTCCCAAGATCAAATGAGGCACTTCAAAGCTAAGAATTTGATTATGTGGTTACTTCATAGAAAGCTTTATAGCAAGTACTCATATGGCAAATCACAACTCAGTTGATAATAACAGCAAGAAAACTATGCTTCAAAAAGCATCATGGCAGCACGCATTTGTGAAGTTTATGGTTTTAGTCATTTCCTATTTATAGTATGGTATACCAATATTTTGAAAATATATTTTGACTCTGAAGTATCAAAATACAATATTTCTTCTGTTTCTGCAATCATCACTTATTATACTTGATCACAAAAGCAATCTTTACATTTTTCATTCACTAATAATTATTGTATAGACAGTTGTTTTACCCTTATTCCATTGCTCATCAGCTTTGGATTTTTGGAAACATGAGATGACTCTCCCCCCCCCCCCAATTCAAATGAAATTAAAACTCCTTAATTGAAATTTTACATAAGAGCTTGCTTTTCATGGCTGAAATAATTCACAAAACAGATACAAATCACAGATGCTTTTAGCTGTAAAGAGCTCGGAGTACTGAGATACTGCCAACATTTAAAATAACTGGCTTCCTCTAAGTTTTTCCATCTCTGTCAGCAACACGACACATCTCTGAATGAAGAACTCCTTTATCCCTACTCTCTCCCCTCACCAAAACACTAGCAACTTAACATTTTCTTCCATTCAAATCCATTCCTTAACTCAGGAATTCTCAGTAAAATCTAAATAAGATCCTCTAGACTTGCACCTTACCAGAGAGCTGGCCTTCACAAAGCGACCAGCAGTCACCGGCAGCCGGTCTTGCAGATTTTGCCATCAGCTCCAGCAAGCGGCATGGACTTTGTACCCTGCAGTCCCTGTTTTATGAGGCGTTTGGTCAGGCTGGGCAACCAGATAGCAGACAGAGACAGGCTACAGAATCCTTCCTTAGTGCTCCTCGCTGGAGGGACATCCAGATACACGAGCGGAAGGAAGAAGAAAGGGAATGCTTCATGCAGGCAGCTGTTACATCAATATTTATTTCTTCTGCAGCGCAGCTAGGAGTTAGACTCTGAGCTGCCAGCTGAACTGTGAGAGAATCTCTTGCCACCTTCACACTAACTAAGCTTATCCCAACCAACAGTTACCACAATCTACACTCAAAGCTCAGCCTGTGGTCTTTGTTACCAAAATTAAACTGAAACTGTAATCCAAGGATTAACACATCCCTTTTTGCAGGAGATCTCCTTGGCTGTTTCTGTACTCTCTTGAGGGGACACTACTGCCATAATCACTTTATCCTCAGTTACAAGTTTCATTTTACTTGCATGTCTCCCTTAGTGAAGGGCTGGCTTATAACTTTACATTAAATATCAGGAGATAAAAATAAATGGAGTGTTATTTATTTATTTATTTCAGAGTTGAAAAAAAAGAAGAAACTGAAAAAAAAAAAAAAAAACAGTCAATCTCTCCACAGCACCAAAAGCAAAAAGCCTAAACAAGTTTAGCTTACCCACCTAGCTTCCAGTGAGGGAAGGGAAACTGCTCTTCATAAAACCAGTATAAAACAGCATACATAATTGCTTCAAATGCTTTAGGAAGTAAAAATTTACTTAAGAGTCAATATTCTTCAGACAGAGGAGTTAATGCAATATAAAGGACACTCTGCTGCAGAGCACACAAGACCTGCAAATATTTGCACTTTGTACAATCCCTAACACTGTTCAGTTTTTGACTAAATTCCATAAAAGGCCTAAATTCCAAGAAAAAGCCTTCTCCACTTTCCAAACAAACAAACAAACATCCCTTGAAGCCATTAACATTCTCCAAATGCAAACGTTAGTTAGCTGATCACCAAGGAAAAAGAACATGTCAAGACTGTTTTAATTGTTCTGCTCTGGTCATCTATTTAGAATATCACTAAGAGAAGAGCTTGCATAACCGAGTGGAAGAGCAAGTAGAATCAGGGAAAGACTGTTGACTGAAGCTCAAAATACTTAATTCACAGGTTTGGTAAGGCAGAATGATGACTTGCCGTCAGCACAGTTCTCACAGTGAATGCAAGCAAGGGTTGCTGCCTGCAGCAGGATTCCTAAATCGTCTTAAGTACTGAGCACTCACATACAAAAAAAAAAAAAAAAAAAGAAAGAAAAAATCCACACGATGTAAAACCCACAGCTACCAACCAGCCACATGCATTTCAGTTTGACACAGCAGCTTTGCAAAGTTCGACAATGCCAAAGGCCGAGAAAACCCCGAACAGCTAACAGTAATCTGGCCTAATGGAGTACCTGGAGCGTGCAACTACCATACAACGTGACAAGACCAAAGTTCTGTACGTCAGAAAAATCAACAGAGGAGCCAACAGAAACAGCACCTCTCTTAGCAAACTAACCAATTCTACAAGCTACTAAACTCTTCTTTGTACCCAATAGCTTAAAGGGCTTTAACAAAGTATGTCGAATGGAAGTTGTAGTTCTTCTGGCAGCTTGCAAATAAGCAAATCTCACCTTCTGCCTCCTCTGCATGAGGAAGTACTCTGGATCACATCAATGTCAACCTGAGGGACTTCACCACAATTCACCAATATTCTACTGTTAACTGCAACTGAATTGACAACAGTTAAAGTCACAACAAGAGAGTCAGCAATCCCTTGCTAGCTTTAAGTATAGCTTTGAAAAAACATCCGTTTTTCACCCACTGTGACCTGAGAAGAGCAAATTGCCACTCTCGCTAAGAGCGCACACAACAACAAAAACAGAAACAGTAATTCAAAGGTAATTGGAAAATAACTTTACTAGGGTAGATCAGGCCTTTAGGAGTTAAGTGATAGACTAGAACAAGTTTCTAGAATCAAAGCAAAGACAGAGTTAGGACCTACAAGTTTCAGTAACTGAGAAAGCACAGCCAAGGAGAACTGGATATAACTGAAAATTACTCTCAGAATATCAAGCCTATGAGTCAGTCATACAAAGATGCTAGCAAAGCAAAATGACTGCTTTTGTTTCCTTATTCTACACACACCAGTTCTCTCTCTCCACACATGCAATAGGTCAAGACCTAGGTTGCTAAAGTCCATCTGAAAAAAAATGTTGAAGATTTTTCGCTTGGTGAAGAAGCAAGTTATTCATTTGTATTTTACATCACAACATTGAAATGGCAGCAGATACTAAGAATTCTCAGGAATCTTCTTTGAAATAATGTATTTTAGAAAACACTGGAGATGCAAAAAAGTATTTCTTAAGAGAAAGTTCTGTATTAAGCTCATCCAAATAGTAATCCCAATAAGAAGCCACTGCATACAGTGGCAGTCTTGCAGTATTTCTAAATTGAAATTAAGGAATGATTCTGCATGAATTCCATAAAAGTCTTTCCTTCAAGGATCTGGTTTGTTTCTGGTCATTCCTGTTTGTTCACCACAAAGAAGATTGCATAGGGAAGCTGACAGTTACATGATAATGGTATAGCGAAACACTGAGAAACACAACCAAAGTATTCCAGTACACCACTTAAAGCAGCTATGCGAACTGTTTGCTGTAGCCTTATTTAGAAGATCACCACCCAGAGAGGTGTCAAAGTATAGCACAAACAAGCAAATCCCAAGCAAAACACTCTGCAAAGCTGGAATTAAAATGACAAGTCTTGAGTACTAAGTCCATCTTCAGTTTTTAAATCACGATGGCAAGACCAGTAAGCAGTTTTCTCTGTATTTCCTCCTATCTGGAGGTGGGTGGGTGGGGAGAGGTGAGGGATAGGAAGGAGATCACAAAATAGTGTAAGCAATTTTTCTTCACCTCCACAAAGATATAAGCAATAAGTCACTTGGTGTACATATTAGGAATTAAAAAAAAATATATTCAAACATAATATTCAACTTTTCACAGCCTGAGACCACTACTAGATCAGAATTTTCCATAAAGTACTACACGTAAGCATGCAATACTTACGCAATTTCTGCGCTCATTTTTATGCATCTCTCTTTTACCAGCTACCAAAAAAAAGGAAAGAAACAGAAAGCCCCTCCTCAGAACAACCAACAATCCCACCCAGCTTTCTTCACAATCCTCTATCACACTAATGAAAGAAAGAAAGAAAGACTCAGAAGCATTCATACTTCTCTCAGTCTACCAACACTTTTACAAGGTTTCCTAACAAGCAAGAGAAAAAATGGAACAGGCTCCAACCAGCTAATAAGGTTAGCTAAAACACTAAAGCACTCCAAGTGAAGTATTGTTAGGATTTTCACTGTTTTAAACATCTTTGATCTGTTTACAGGGAAAAAAAAGTTAAGAAATGCTCTGCTTCAAAGGAAAGCTCCCAAGCACACATGTAAGAAACAGCATGTTAAGGAGATTTGCATGTTGAATAGATAAAAGAAAAAAAAAAGTTAACCAGCTTGCTCCCAATGATGCAAGAATACACAATATTGGTTAAGCAAAAAAAAAAGTGCTTCTGGATAACAAATAAACGGATTTTTACTGGCAATGCAAAAAGACTATTTTCTCTCTAAATGACAACAGAAAAGCCAAAAAACCACCACAGCATACTAGCAACAACTGAGCCCCTGTGTTTTGCATGCTTTGTGCACAATGCTTCCTAACATTTCAAAAGTCAGTAAGGTGCTTAAAGGCTGAAACTGAACACTACTAGATAAAGATGAACTTACCAAAAAAATTGCTCTTCGTGTTCATAGTAACATGTATAAATTGCTTCTTTCAGCGATACCGCTAGCAAAAACGCTTCCAGATAAGAGACAGGCAAGCGTAGCGCTAGAAAACTACTCGTAAAACGCTTGTATGTACTAGGTGCATAAACACACTGTGCTTACACGTATTGGCGCGGCGCTGTAAAACCGCTCCCGTGTCCCTTCGGCAGGAGCGGCGCACCCCGCTCACCGGCCGCCGCCGCCCTCAGCTGCTGCAGGGGGGCGAGAGGCGCCCGGCCCGGCGGCGGCGCCCGCCGGCACCTCGCTCGCTCGCTCCGCGACCGACGGCCGCCGCTGCCCCCGGGGCCGCCGCTGCCCAGCCCGGTCGGCGGGGCCACCGCAGCCCCCTCAGCGCCGGCGAGGCGGGCCGCCGCGGCCGCCGGGGCGGGGGGGGGGGGGGGAAGGGGGGGATTAACGGTCGCCAACGGCCGTTACGCCGCGCCTCAGGTGAGCAGCGGCGGGCACCGGCTCCTCACCTGGGCTGCTGCCGCCTTGGCGCCGCGCCTGCCGCTGCCAGGGCCGGGCTGGAGCCGTGCTGCTGCCGCCGCCCCTCCTCCGCCGCCGCCGCCGCCGCCGCGGCTCCCCTCAGGCACCATCGCAGTGGGAAGCGGCCGCCGCCGCCGCCGGGACCGGACCCGGCTCCCCGCCCGCCGCCGCCTCCTCCCGTCAGCCGCGCGGCTGCGGCTGCCATGGAAATCACAAGCGCGCCCTGATTGGTCGCGAGTCTCGATGTGTCGCGCGACGCGGTTGGGCCGGCGAGGGGGATTGACAGCTCCGGGGCGGGGCCGGCGGAGGGGGCGGGGCCGGGCGGAGGGGGCGGGGCGCCGCTGGGGCGCACATCTGGCGCGGCGGCGCCGCAGCTGGCGAACAGCTGGGGCGGGGCGGGGCCGGGCGGGCGGCGGCACCTGGGCCCCCGCGGCGGCGCGGACGTCGAGCAGATGCGCCGGCCCGGTGCCACCCCTGCGGCAGGCCGGGAACAGCTGGCTGCTCCGCCCCTGCGAGCCGCGCCCCACCCCCGGGGCACCGCTGTGCACATCTGGCGGCGGCGCGCCCCCGCGGGGAGGGCGGGCGCGGGCAAAGGCAGGTAACTCTTCTCTTCCTGGGAGGCCTCAGGCATTGGGATGAATGAGTGAACCATGAAAATAACAAGTACAGCATGCACTAAGGTTTCCATATACTCTTAAGTTCACTCCACAGCAATATAATGACATTTCTGAGAAAGAAAGATACCATAAGGACCTGAAGTATATGGATCTTTTAAAAATAAAACTCTATACAGAACACTGCCAACTCTGTCTTTGCCAGTCTTAGTTTCAGGGACTGGTTTTGCAGTACAAATCACCTCAAACTTAGATTCTTGTTGTACCTCTATTCTGGGCTGACAGATTTTATGCACAATGCTACAATAGTCAAATAATTTCATAAAAGGTACAAATATTTTAATAGATACATGGTATCTCCAGCACAAGACAGCGGAGAGTCTGGTACTGTCATAAAGCAAGGCTCATGGCCCTCCAGTGCTGCACGGCTGTTTTGTGGCAGCGCAGAAGCAGAAACAAGCCGTGTGTCGACGCCGGTGCGGGACCGGAGGGACACGTCTGCGATGCCGTTGGACTGGAGTGCAGCCCGGAGCCCCAAGGGGCTGTTTGCACGCTGCGCAGCGCCTCCGCCCAGGTGTGGGTGAAGAAGCCGGGCAGGCAGCTGGGATGACTTGCACTAGCGTTTTGCCCCTGCAGGCATAGATACAAGGAGCCCGGTCCAGGAGGCGATCACGCCCACAGATTAAGTCACTGCTAACGAAGACTGGCCAGAGGCCATACTAACCACATCCTTCCCAATGCACTAGGCAAAAAGACAGCTTTTATACCTAAAGAAAGGGGAGAGAAAGTTGAACTTGCCTTGTTGACACTAACAGTGATATGCAAAAACTGAATCAGCTGAAAATGTATTTTTTTTACACATGGAAGTTCTGGTCCAGCTGGCATCACCATATGCAAAGATGCTGCTGAAACGTCAGTGCTGCTTCAGGGTTGTATCACAAGGAGCAAATCCCTGGGACATTCCCCAGATTTGTGCTCCTTGCCAAATGAAAGAAAGAGCTCATCTGGGGGATATAACGGGAGTCCAAACCTCCGTCTTTGAGAAGAAGTCTCTGCACCGCCCGGTTATGATTGACAGATAGCTCCCGCTCCGCACTGCTTCTGCGGATGTTCCCGGAGCCACCCTGCAGCCGTGGGGATCTCACCTCAGCAGCGACGCGCCGACGTGCAACGCGCCGGGATGGGACGGGACAGGACGGGGGGCTCCAGGCAAACGCCACCCACCGCGGTCACGGATTCGGCCACCGAGCCGGAGCTGCCAGACTTGGCGACGGTGGCTCGATGGACAGCTTGGATGATGACGGCAGCCGGTGGCCTGCAGAATGGCCCCTTTTCACCCCGAAAGCCCTCGCGTGGCGGCTGGCTCGCTCCTCCGTTTCCCGGAGAGTCGGCGCAGAGGCCGGTGAGGCGCCGGCGGGAAGCGGCCGAGGCTCCCGAGAGGCGAGGAGCCGCTGCCGCGGCGACAGCTATACCATTAGGATGAAAGAATTAATGCCAGCCCGTTACGTCGTTTCTCAGCGACCTTGCAAAGTGCCCGTCATTAAACTTTTATGAGCCTGCAAGGCATGGTTTCCACGGATAACCGGGCATGCCGGAACGGCCGCGGCGGCGCTCTGCAAAGACAACAGGACCTTGGCGGGGCCTGGCCACAAATGCAATTTTACTGCGTTAACATCTGTAATACTCATTCACAGGGACGTAACAGCAGGCTGCTGCTTTTAGCACACTTTATTTTTTTTAAAAAAATAAACCGTCGATTTATACTGACTCTGAGAGAAAAGCCAGTGTATACCTTTGCACACTAAGTAACTCGGAAAGGAAACCACAGCACATGGCTCCCTCCTGACATCACACTTTTTATCTTCGCTAATCCCACGCGGCTGGCGCGTATTTTATTCGCTGCCAAAACACGAGCAGCGAGGTGCACGCGGGGCAGCGACTCGGATTTTCACAGCGGGAAGAGCTCTGCCCAGGGCCGAGCTTCCCAAGCACCGAAGAGCTGCACGGGGCGACGGGCTCAGGCGGCCGCTGGGAGCCACGAGGCACTAGAAACGCCTTCCGCGTGGCAAAACCCCTTTCCGATTTCTTCTCTCCAGCAGCCAGCAAAGGGCTGGATCTGAACGCGTCGCCACCCGCAGCACCAAACCCAGGCGGCGGCTGCAGCGGGGGCTGCGCCGGCGCCTTCCCGCGCCCCCGCCGGCCGCGGCGCTTCCCCGGCAGCCCCGCCGCGGCCGCTGCCTTCTTGGCGCTGGCAGAAACGTCGAGGGTTCGCCGCGTCCGCCGTCGGACGGGGAGCAACCGCGAGGGCGAACGCGGGAGGCTTCCGAGGCGCCCCGCCGTGAGGCTCCAGCTGTGGCCCCCCCGTCTGCGATCTGCAGCCCCCCCAAAATTGGCCTGTATGAAACTGCAAACGTACGCGTGTAAATGGACGGTTACAGCTAATCCAAAGCGCCATTCGAGCAATTCCCGCAGAAACCTGCTGAATTCTGCCACGGTTTCCTAAAATTCGATTCTATACGTCCGCCCACGCGGGCACCGACATGAAACCCTGCAGGGATATCCTGTCTCCTCGATGCTGGAAGGGAAAAAAAGATCATCGCGTTTCCCGCGGATCGCTTCCCGGCATTGCCCGCCAGCCTGGCTCTGCTCGGGGCGAGCTCAAAGCCGTCCGTCGGAGACTCGCCCCGTGCTCGCGCGCTCCGTCGCTCTGCCCACGCCAGGCTGGAAGCAGCGAGAGCTTCGCTGCGGCTCAGCCCCGGCCCCGGGTGCCCGGGCCAGGAGAGCCGCCGCGCTCCCCTCCGCCGGGCGCGCGGGGCCAAACGAAACGCAGATCCCCAGCGGAGAAGGACGCTCCGATAAGCAGCGCGCGCGGGGAGACGCTCCTGCTCCCGGGCCTTCACCGGTGGTTCCTCCCCGTTTCGCTGGCTAACACTCCGACTCCTCAGCACAGACTTCCCCTTCTGCTCCGTAAAAGCTTTGCGCCTGGACTTCTTTCTGTGGGAACAGAAAATATTTGCTCCGTTGACGTCTCGCACGGCTCCAATCTAAACAACGCCGCCGTCCGCTCTCTCGAGGACTTGGGAAGCGTCCCAAACTCCGTGCCTCGGTTCCAGCCTTCTGGAAAGCTGGATAACGTGATTTTTCCCTCTCCCACGGCTCAGCCCTGCGCCGCCCCCCTCGCTCGTCATTTCAGAGACTTGCAGCCTGCGCGGCGCGTGCCCGTGCGGCACGACACGAGCCGGAAAGGAGCCCGGCGATTCCTCGCGGCAGACGTGCTGCCGGGCGGCTTCTCCACAAAGAGCCTCTCCACAAACTTGCATTTTATCATTTTAGCTTAATTCAGAAGGCAGAAAATTGAAGATCAGGAAGACTTCCCACTGCTGCTCAGCGTCAGCACCCAGGCCTGGCATGTTCGTGGCTTCATCCACCCCTTGAGCTTTTAAGGTCTGGCAGTTGCTCTTGCAAAGGAAAAAAAGAAGATAAAAAAAACCCCAAAAGCCCCTAAAAGGTTAGCACTGAAACAAGAGGCGCTTGCGGCTGGCTCGAGCGCGGAGCGCGCGTTTCGAGCGGGGCGGCCCATTGCGCGCGCGCCCGGCGAAGCAGCCGCCGGGACGCAGAGCACGGTGCCCTTCCCGCGGTCCCCGCGGCAAGCAGCTCTTCCCCCAGGGAGGCAACAGAAAGTTCAGTCACAGCAGATGCAATACAGAAAAACGTGCGTGTTGCAAACCCAGAATCCAGAATAATCCCGGCTTGGGTTGGCTGTGCTCGTCCGAAGCTTCGCTCGGAGGCGCTGAGCACAGCCACCGTAAACGGGAGACTGCTCCCCAGCTGGACCAAATCGGAGGCAGTGACATGGCATCACGTAGCACCAAGCACGCGCAAGGGAAAGCCACCACGTTTCCTCCTCCTATAAAACAAAGCTTCTTGCCAGTAAAGTTTCTCCAACGGGGAGCGCCGAGCAATCACGAAGAACGCTGGCCTTCTCGGGCCTGAACCCGAGAAAAAGTGAAACCCGGACACCTCACGAATAGCTTGAAACTCTGTGAATCTCAAAGTATCACAACAGAAGCAGGATTCTGGCAGCTCCTTCACTCGCTTTCCCAGGGAAGCACGTAGACCTGCCGTAACCAGAGCTCCCAACCTGCCAAAGCCCTGCTGCGTGAAAAAGAATAGAAACGAGGAAAACACAAGAAATGAAGACGCTAAAAATAATGTGCACTTCTTAAATATTCCGAAAGTGCACAGCACTCTGCAGTTTTCTTCTCAAAGTTAAGGAGCAAGCATTTAATGTCTCATATGCACTTGAGTTTTTCTTGTACCCATGACACCACAGGGCCACATGTGAAAAAACCCTTGTTTGCTGCAGGTCTTTTTTGCCTCTTTTCACACCGTCTTGTCTCCTTCAGAAGAACCAGCAGAGCAGACTCACTGTGTCAGGCAATGATTAGTGAAGAAAACAGAAAGCAGCCCTAGAGGACAGGCAGATCTTTTATGTAATATATAGGACACCGGAAAAATGCTGTCATGTAAAAAAGATGACATTTGCTTTCCATAAACCGTTCCTGAGGCTTGGGATCTCAGAGAACACGCTGGAGAGCAAACACCACAAAGTGAGAGCTGTTCGCAGAGCCAGAGTAATTCCTCACCTGCACTTACGTGGCCAGAGAACACAGACAGTAGATTTAAAGAAGATTTCTTAATGTAATGCAGATGTGGAAACCTCAGATCCTTTTAAAGAAATGTTATTTGTATGGCATTTTCAGGAAGATGATGGTTTATGTATCTTAACTGAGACTAAATAAGCTATGCATGCATTTGTATGAGTTTAAATATATGTCTCCATCTGGAATTGATTCGTTAAGAAGGTTAAATAAAATAGGAAGTGAGCAGTTCCTTGTATCTTGTACAATATAAACAGCAGAACACAACATGAATGCTTGCAAAAATCCATTATGATAAAAAAAAATCATCAGTTCCCAAGATGGAGCAGTCCACTTAAGAGATCCGTTAACATATTCTTGTTGGCTACAGATACCTTGTGATCTGGTTCCTTCTGCTTTTCATAAATTTAGAACATGCTTCAACAACTTAATTTTAAAAAAGAAGACAGATAAAATGTAAATACACTTGTAGCCCAAGGTCACATGATGTCAAACAACACCAATGACCACTAAGAGTAAAAAATGATAATTTTAAAATTAATTTTACATCATTGAGTGAGATGATCTATTCATCTCTTTTGTTTCTTTACACATTTAGCGAGAAAATATATTTCGATTTATCACAAAAATCGCTGAGGACTTTTAATACTGCATTCCTTTTACCTTGCCAAAATGCACTTTTAGTCTTCAGCCCTGGCACGCATTTAATGTAAGAAAAATGATTCTTAGGAGCTAACGAATATATTTTTCAGCATCTTCCTTTCCCCTCCAAACATCAAACAAGCTTACAAATATTAAAGAAAATCCGTATCATAAATCCTTCCAAAATGGCAATTATTAGTCCCTTCACATACGGCACAACTGAGGCTCTGAAAAGGTGAATTATTTTCCCAATATAACAAAATAAAACCATCAGAGAAGGGGGAATAAAAGTCAGATAGACTCTGATTCAAGTTCTTATATCTTGTCTACAAGTCGCAAAATTCGCAGGATGTACTTCAAACTTTATTTTTATTTCCAATACATTACAACAATTGTACAAGAATAGTCTGCAGTCACAGTAGAAAACCAGTGCCATCTGTAACACATGACTGTGTGTACATATATATAAAGATTTATCATAATAATAAATGCTTTCAACATTAAATACTTGACCCTGAAATCTTTAATTGGACAAAGCTTCTGCACACAGAAATTTCTGCTTCAGCCAGGACTGATCCTCATTTTTCTAAACTAGATGAGGACATCACTTAAGTGTTGACGCATTCATTTATTCCATGGCAGACAGTACTGTTGACGTGGAATGCAAGACTGTGATCTATACTGAAATATTCGAACAGCAGAACAATTCAAAGGGAAAACAGACACCTCATTTTTAAACATTCTTCTGCTTGTATGACTTGGAGCCTTAACATTACAGTCCAGATCCTCAGTGGGGATAAACTGGTCTAATTCAGAGAATTTCAGTGGCAATACATTGATTTAGCTGTTGATCTTTAGCTGATGGATCTATCTTGTGTGCAGTAGTGATTGTCAGATAGCCTTGACTGTTACCTTATACACAGTTCCTCACACTTCCATGACTCTGCCAGCCTACTTGAACTTGTCTGAACAAATACTAAGCAATTCTTGTACGTTATCCTATGTACTGATCCTTGAAAATGGCTGTTTTCACAAAGAGCTCCAAAAGTTGGCTTTGTATTGTAAACTGCATTCTGAAAAACAGTTGGGCAATTCAAAAGCATATGAAAGCAATTATAATTATAGTACTGCTATGATAATTAAAACATTGCCAGCTGTATGTAAGCCTACTGAAATCTACAGCTGTTATACGTGTAATGGAAAAAAAGCCAAAGCTTCGGATTCTGTGCCCTGTAATTTCTCAGGCTGCTACATTACAATCCAAATTACCATCATTCTCCTATCTCCCAAAATGCTGAAACAATAGCATCCTTTTCCACGCTTTCTTGTAAACACTGTTTCTCTCATCATCTCAGAATAATAAAAATTGTGACATATTGTACAATCATGTCCAATACAAGATTAAACTGGATCAAATAAAAAGAAGAAAAAAAAATAACTGATTAGCTTCTGCCACAAACGTGGCCAGCTTTCTCTAGACACTTTCTATTCTTGGTCACCTTTGTCTTCAGTTGCCATGGGTGATTCTCGCTGTTGTTCCTCCGGATCCCCTGGAAGAATACTGGTGACTGTCTGGAGAAGTGATTCGATCTGCTCTTCTGTTAGTCTTTCTTCACTTTCTTCTACCATCTGCAGGTCAAAAACAATCTATTGTAGTCATCAAAACCACACTTCCTTCCTCAGCTCCAAGCAGGAGGAGTAAACTAACAGGGAAATGCCATTTCAGCGGGTGCAATGCATTGTCTTAGCTCATTACAAACACATTACAAAAAATTAGCCCATTACAAAAGCAAATAAGATGAACTTTCATAATATTTAGAAAGAGAAAAAAGAGCTCCACCATTAACCATAGCAACTGGCAATCCTTAATGAGATTCTGTTTTCTTTAAAACAAGGAAAAGAAAACGCTCGGAACAGGCCTTCCGCCCTGGTTTGCCCTAAAGCCTCTCCCAACCCACGCACCAGATACCCTGCACCAGGCCTTTCGTTTAGTGGATGTGCAGATCTAGTTTCCCAACTCGCTGTGCTTTTATGGGAGAACTAGGTTACCTGAAAGGAGTTGTCTGAATCGTGGTATCTTATCCCTCATCCAGAAGATAAGTAATGAGGCCATAAAAAAGGCCATTTGATCCTACAACAGTCATATCTGGTTGGAGTTTATTTAGATTGCAAGCACCCTGAATGTAAAAGCTATGAACAACATAAAACATGCTGTCATGAATCAACAGTAAGATTCCCTAGGATTAATTAGGGGCCTACTATCACAGTGAAGCTGTGAGAACTCTTATATCACTGCTACCAGTAAAAACAACTGCCCTAATTCATTACTAGTTGTTAAAAGGAAAAGCATGTCAAGAGGACTGGAAAAGCAAGCCATATGAACTCTTCAAACACAAACGAAACCAATTAGTGTTGTGGGGCTTCAGATTTTCTTTTTATACAAAGACCTTTAAAATCTCCTTTGAAGAATGGTGATGTATATTAATTACAGTTCCAAGTCAGTGTAGGTTTAATCATTTCTGGCTATAAATTGGCAGCTATGCAGATGCGTATTCTCTTTTAAAACCAGAACAGTGGTACGTTCAATTAAATACTTTTTTCAGTGTCCTATGAGCTCTTTGCCCAATCTGCTCATCTTTCACCAGCCATTGTCTGCAAATCCTTGAAGAGAGGAAATCAAGCAAACTAGAATCCACTCGTGTAGCAAAGGGCAGACCACGAATACCTGTCTGCAGATGACTCTTTCTGGGGATCATCCTGAGCAAAGGATGAGATCCTCCATGGAACGGTGATCTGCGCTGCTAAATTGTGTAAAGCACTGTCAGTCTGTTTTTTGGACAGGATTATAATGTTATTAACCACTCCTGCATTGAACTCCAAAGGTGATGGCACCATAGCTGCAGGAACGGTAGAGATAACAGTATTACAAAGAAAAACCTATATTCTTTGAACAGGCAAAATTACTTAAGACTGATTTATTCTGCAGGGTCGAATGTCTGATGCATTTGTTACCATCTTACTGCTTTCAGGTTTTCAAAAACTGGCACCTTGCCTGGCTTAGATCTGATTTACTGGATCACATGAAGTCTGCCCTTTCACATTTAAATTTCATCCCTTCCTAGACATCTGTTTCCCCTTCCTTTGCCAAGCACTTTCTCCTTCAGGTGCTTGCTTCAGGTGACCTGAGTTATACGCAAGGGTTTGATCAGAGTTCCTCAAGAGACAATACAGAGTGATTTCTGATCAATATCAGCTCTTCCTAACCTCTGCATTTAAGGCTGAATTTGCTTACATGAATGTCTAATCACAGCTTCCTACAAGCTCCTGGGGGCTGAATGAGCAATGCTGCAGCTCCTAACACGAACAGTCATGTCGATGGCATTTGTACCGGCTGAACGCAAAAGCCTGCAGGACTGGCAAGCTGCAGATAGCGACGTGAGACATCGACAGACGAGTTCCGGTGATTGCTCTGGCAGTTTAAGAAATCATGCTTTGCCGGAGAGTCGACAATGGAAATCATCTCCCGCGTTTCAGATGCGTTAGTGCTGTAACTGCTGTCTCAGATGAAACTGTTGGGAAAGGAGGCTGCACAGCAAAATGCTGGGCACTGCGCTGAGGAGCAGGTAATGTAGTTCCAAATCCCCTCCTGTTGTCAGATCAGCAGTCTCTGCTAGAGGGAAGTGGTAACTCCTTAAACCGCTGTAGCAAATTCATCAGGGGCTCACCTCTCAGCAGCTCGGAGGCATGAGTCTGACTGCCAGTGCTAACACAGGAATCACGGACAGACAAAAATCTACATTTGGCAGCATGGACAGCTTATTACTCATGTTGATGTTTCAGCACTCTCTTGCTATATTACCATTCAAGAGTTCAAAAGAACAAAAGCATAAGCTATAAAATTCAAATTTTTCACTCTTCAGGGAAACATCAAGAGCAGTGATTTCTGAAAACCTAAGCAATTAAGAAACAGCAAAGCAGCGAGCCAAAGCAAAAAACTCAAAAATTAAGCACAGAGAACATACAGAGAAAGAAATGACACTATGCTAAAGGAAAACAGATAGCAAAGGGAACAGAAGGTGATTCAGACTCATTCTAGATTCAACAGATGTTCGCACAGTCTCCTGATTTGCATCTATAAGACAAAGATAGTACTAGGAAAATAGTATTATGATGATCAGAAGAAAAATTATGCATAAGAAAAAACATAAAAGAGGAAAAGAAACAACTGCATTCAAGTACTTACTTTCCTAGCAAGAATTTTACTGATACAGGAACGAGTATCAAAAAGCCTTGCTAACCTCTAACTTGGAATTGGCTGACACTGCTACAGCAACAGATTGAAACCGTAAGCGGTCAGGAATGTAAAGTTTACACTAGAGAAAACAAAAATGCAAATGTTGTTAATAAGTATGTGACATAAGATATTTATGTTGGCAGTGCCACACGAGCCAAATGGAAATAGATCATCCTCACAGACGATACCATGTGCAAACTGCACAGCATCCTCAACTGAAGCTTCCACTGAGCTGTGTATTTTCAGTACTACCGGTTTTGTGCAACTAGTGAAACGAGGCAATGTTACGATAATATAGTTTATAGATAAAAAGCACCCTGATGTGCAGCAAGACAAGCACATCTCTTTCTCAAGGCTAACAGCAAGGATGTTCTTGAAATGTATACAAAAAAAAGGGCAGAAACCATGTTGATGCTTCTTGTTCTAATAAATAATTCCAAGGTCATGACTGCTTTTCAGCATTCAAGTTTAAATTACTCCCAAATAACTAAAACATGTTTTTGTAGCAGATAATATAGCATATCAATGTTGTTCTTTTTCCTATAAATTTTATATAAAATGCAGCTATGTGATTAAGATTAATCTATTGTCAAGGTAGGCCTCAACAATAACTTCTATTTCACACAAGCCATTAACAGTTACTAAAATCTCATTGCAATATAT
Organism: Rhea pennata; assembly: GCF_028389875.1. Lineage (NCBI taxonomy): Eukaryota > Metazoa > Chordata > Aves > Rheiformes > Rheidae > Rhea > Rhea pennata. The sequence goes on from NC_084682.1 coordinate 6,572,722, forward strand.
TCATACAATAAGCAATTTTCAAATTTAATTTTCTCCCTACCTAGTGCTCTAAATAGTATCATCTCTAAGAGGGCCAAGAAGGAACAAAGCAAGGAGGCAGCAAAATTTTATTTTGTAATTTAATTGGTACAAAATTCTTACAGCTAAGAAAAGGTCAGTTTTCTTCTGCAGTTAGTATATACTTTTAAAGCCTAGGTACCTAGGGTTAAGATTCTTAATGTGTATATTAGATGCATTGATAAAAATGGCCAGATCTTTAGAACTGTGGAATAGCTACGCATTAGAAGGAAGTCAGCTGAAGCCACCGTACTGCTCACCTTGGAGAGTCCTGCTATCTTTATTTAGAAGACTAATAAGCAATTAATACTATACTTCACTTCTTTAGGCACTTTGTACCTAGAACTGCTAGCTATAACTTAAGTATCTGCTCCATTTCAAGTACATCACTGGACTATAAACTGAAGTGCTTAAAATTAGGCAAATACTTACTAAAAGCAGAGCACGCAAAGAGAAGGATGACACCCATGTTCTGTTTTCCTCTCTCCTCCCCTAAGCACCCATCAGTGATCAGTATCACAGACAGGATACTGGAAGAGACTGGCCTTTATCACAGCCCAGCACGGCATTTCTTACAGCCTGCCAATTCTACTCTTTATTTCCAGTTAAATCTATGTATGGATTTTCTAACATAGCAAAATAAAACACGAACCCACCATCCATCCCCTGAATCCTCTTAGAAGAGGATGAAAAGATGAATCCCTCATCAGCTGTGGCACTAAGCACTGGCAGATGCGTTGCTCAGTAATGTGACTGCTGCTGGGAACTCAAGCTGTATTTATTAAACAAATGTGTATGCGGAATACTTTATTACCATGCAGCCTTTCCCAGCTGTGCATTTTAACAGTGGCTTTTTTTTTAATTAAACACTATGTATGAATTTCTCAGAAGCTCAAAACAGTGATAATTACCAAATCAGATTGTAATAATAGAATTACATTACACGATAAGTAATGTAGCAAGATCAAAATCTTGCTGACAAATTCTTGCAGCACGAAGTTACTTGTAGAAGCTTTTAATGATTTTATTTATGAAGAAGACAGACCAGAAAGCTGATGATGTGAGAATAATTGGTAACCTGACCATCAACATGATTTCAGTTGAAGATCAACGAAGTGTTTGTGCTATTCATAAAATAAGTATGCAGATCTGTGCATGTTCATAGTGGCATGTATACATGCAAGCAAATGACACATACACAGACATACATATACACACATATCTGTCTAGACTTTTCTTTTGTAAAACAAAGGCAAATGTTTTAGGAACATGCTGTCGTTTATTATAATCACACTTAACATTTCTGCTTACCCAAGTAAAAGCAAAGTACAAGAGACTTCATCATCCTCTCTGTGCTTCTTTTAAGCGTTCAAACTAATATTTATTTAATTTAACAGAGACAAGACAATCTATCACAAATGTTGGAGAATAAATAAGTCCACACTGAAGAACTCAAAAAATTCTGAACAGAACTGAAAAACTGTCTGAAGTATATGCAATATTTGAAGGGTAACAAACCTCAGCATCACTGAACAGAACAGTCTATGGGTTAAAAGCTATTGTTCGTTTGAACAATAAGCCAAGGATTCTATTAAAAATCTATAAACTATAATAGAAAATGGGGTTCTGATCACTTCAAAAGCTGTCAAGCACATAATCTAACTCCAGTGTAGGGGGTTCATATTCTGTGAGAAAATGACTGCTATTGCCTTCTCAAGCAATAATTCAAAATTGTTCAGGGCCAACACGTTTGTAGAAGAAACAACAAAAAGAAATAAAGTAAAAGACTGAATGATAGGATTAGAGCCCCTCTGAGACATAATTAATCAAGTATGCGAAACAGGAAGTAAAATCTATTGTTGAGAAAATAAAATGTATAAATCCTCTAACATCTTCCATTTTCAAGAAGAATACATTAAATTATTTTCTATTTAATCATAAAAGATAATCTGCCAGTCAGGTTATGCAGAGCACATATCATGAGGTACAAAGCTCTCTGAGATGGAAATCTAGTTTTTAAAAGCACAGAACTAAAATCTACTTTTCCACCAAGAGAGGAATGTGGAGCAATTTGTTTGTTAAAAGAGAAGCTGCTTAATCTTCCAAGTCATCACTATTCAGCATTAAATAAAGCTGCACCAGTGTCATGGTTAGATCAACATCACTGTCTTTCTTCCCTTTTGTGAATCCCTGAGCCAGGAACGACATATGTTAAGGATTAAAACAGGAGGTCAGGATAGCTGTAATGTGTACAGTGTTTTACCCAGTGGGACATGAATTAGAATTTCATGCTCATTTTGGTGCTATTGTTTGAAAATAAAGCCTAGCCCATAGTCTAGAAAGGACAGAGATGAAAGAAAATGACAATTTATGCATAAAGACTTAAGAAAGAACATGAGATCAAAACATCAAAATACAAATTCACTTTTTAGTTTAAATATTATTTTATCTAAATTCATCTATTCTTTGGATACAAAGACAAGAGACTTTTACAGAGGAGTGAACAACAAAAAGTCAGAAAGGCAAAAAGTAACAAGCAGTATTAAATATAACTATAGCCTCACATTAATTATGAAAAGTGTAGCAGGGTAAAATTGATTTCACCCCATGTACAGGCAGCACTGAATAAAAGTTTGAGGCATCAAAATTATTTGAGCAAGTAAGACTTTTAAAAAATATGATTAATTTGCCTACATGATATGAAATGGTCAGAAATTTTCAATAGCATTTATTTCTGTCTTCAATTCCAGGAATGACTCAAAGGTTTTAAGTGGCAGGGAGAAGTCTCTTGAAAAGAGAATCAAGGAATCAATCTTAGACTTCATATTTACTTCTCTGTATGCTGTCTCTCACACATCTACTGCAGTAAATAGACTTGCCTCCACAAAATCTATTTACAGGCAATCTTCTCCCTACTGACATCAAATTAAAAAATCCCGGTAGTCTCCATGGCTCTGCATGAATTTATACTCGGATGCTCTGAGAAGATGGAAGTTCTGTATGTTCGAAGATGTTGCACTGCTGCAATATCTTTCTCCTGTCCTCAGCAGAAACCAAAGTGATTCATGACAGCAATCCAAAAGCACAATTATTTGCTTGCTATGGTTCCTCGTCTCAGTATTTCACCAACAAAAATGGCCTGCAATTTCCTAACAGATATTACTCTTGAAAGACTTTGACATGCTTTGATGAAAGAGTTATGTACTGCTATTTGAGGAGGTTTAATTTAACACAGCGTTAACAATCCAGTCCACCTAATTTATTTAATACTTATTTTAGAGAAATTTGCACTGAAGTTACACGGGTACATCAATGTAACAACAGAAATAAGTCCATCCCCAATCCTTCCACGGCTATACAAATCCAGACTAGTCCCCAAATGTATTAACATTACATTTTCTTCCAGCTGCTTTTGGTCATTAGAGAAGGGTTACATACCATTAATGAACTGACATTGAACTTGCATTGCATATCTGTATTCTGTAAATTTTAGCAATGAGTTTTGCCTAACTTTGACATTACTAACCTTGAAATATCTGAAATACACGACTCTCTCTACAAAAACCTGACTTCTAATATAGAGATCTTATTTTCTCATTCTTGCCGCCTGGACTTGAAACAAGACACAGGAGCAAAACTGTTTTCAATTTAATATGCATAGGTAAGATAATAATGAACTGAGGGGAGGAGGGAAAAGACAGACAAAAATAAAGACAGCATATTGCCTAAACTGGGGCATAAGCAATGAAGCTGACAAAGGTATGAGAAAGGCTTTACATCATCACTTATGAGTAACTTCCTAAGAAAAACTGATGAAGCCTTAATGCTCTTGGCTGAGCCGATGACAAGACCGACACAGATCTCTTTCAGTCACAGAATACAAAATTAATTCCTTGACTAGAAGCATTCTTGCATGAGATGCTTTCAGCACCAGAATGGCTACTCCTTAGCTACAAAAGAAAAGCAGTCCCACTAGTATCTCTTTAATCCTTCCCTTTTTTGCAGGGAATACAATCCTGTTATTACGCAGTTTGGTTTCAGGATAAGACTATAAGCAAATGTTCTCAATGTAAGAGACTTTTAATAAAAGAATATCCTTATTATAATAATCTCTTTATTACCACAAGATTTTCTATTCCTAAAGAGATGTTTCAGAGACTACAAGGCCCAGCTATTTCCATTTAGCAACGACCTCTCTTTACATCAAAATTATGCTTAACAGATTGATAATGGCTGCTTTCCTTAAGCAAGCCTGCTTACATTCATTTCTTATTCTGGGCAACTGCTCAAAACACAGTATCAGCCATTACTCATTCTTTTTCAGTTTGTGTGGTTCTATTATAACATCAAATGCAATCATAAAAACAATCATCTCATGACAGTTGTCAAAAAGTGAAGTAGTTGGTTACAGAGCAGCATGAGGAAGTAATTATTCAATTAATCTTCAAGGTTAAAGCTGCTTTTGTTTAAGAGTTTTGAATAGTTAGGAGCATTGTTACTTACCAGCTGTATTTCAACTGCTGTTACAGGCCTGTGGTTAAGCAACTGTAGCTTTTCTGCCCTGTTTAAAAGCAAAACATAAAACACCCTGAATTACTATATAATTTGAGGATCCCCAAAAAATGACTCATAAGATGCAAATACATTCCAGATAACTTAGGGATGAAAAGCTGCTGCCAAGAATAATTTTGACTGGGTTTGTGGTGTGGTCTCATACCTCAATTGCCATGATAATTTAGGTATTTTGAATACAGTACTTCCTTGTGTGTCTAGACACATTGCTATTGCCACCTATTGTTTAAGGCGACAAAGTAGGTATTATTTCACTACTGCACAAGCAGTGTTTAACCTGCATAGTTACTCTCTTAATTGCTGTATAGAAATGCTAAACAGCTGTCAAAGGTCACAGAAGCTTGTGCTATGGACAAGTGACCTCAAAAAATAGTTATCAAACCAAAGAAGTTAACGATTAGCTTCAAACCACTTGGTGACATACACCCTATGCAAACCACAGGATTAAGCCAGCGTATTTTTTTCATATTACCATGCGTTACGGCCATACTTTTACACACACATCTTCGGGCAAAAACGATGGCTTACGCCCTCCGCCCCTATGCACATCTACCTTTCAGCCCTGCAGCTGTAGCAATTCCTTACGTTACAGTAATACAGTAATTCAAACGTTTCTGACCATCTGCCCACGCTCAAAGGCAGACAGAACGCGGTTCTGTGCATCCAGGTCCGCAGTCCTGTGCCTTAACCACATTAGCACTTCTCAATATTAACTTTTTTTTTTGATTTTAGATACAAACTGTGCCGCTTCTATGTTTTTAATAGTTCAATTTCCATTCTCCTCTGCCTGCAAGGGGCAGAAAATCAGTAAAATTAGCCTGATATTGATATTTAAGCACAAAAACATTTTAATATTCAGGGAGACAGTTTAGCACAACAGAAGCCAGTGTTAAGTTCCTAAAACTTAATCCAGAATTCCTAAATTCAGAACCACAATTATGCTGTTTTTCTGGATTCATCGTAGCCATACAGCTAATAGCCCTACTTTTTCCTGCAGAAATGAAGAGATCTCACACATCTTCCCCTTAAAGACTTTGATCTTTAAAACATAAAAATGGGTATGAAGGAAAAAAATTTCACTGACACTTAAAGATCTCTTTTTTTTTGGGGGGGGAAGATGCACTCAAATAAGCATTTTTTCAGGAAATTCAAACCAGAACATTTGAGCAATAGCTCTGCAGCCAAAAGTGATTAATTTTAGCCCCTACTGGAATACAAATCATTCTAATAGCAAAGTCCAAAACAGCTGTCATAGACCAGTAATACATATTTCATTAATCTCAGAAGCTCAAATCTCAGAAGCTCAGAACAACACTGATCACATAATAGCAGCATGGCTAATGATCTGAGCTGGTCTTTTATGTTTTAGTGCAGAAAAGTACATTAAAATGGGACTACTAGAGATGTAAGGATGTTTATAAGGGCACATGAAGCAGTAAAAAAGGCACTTTATTATAAAAACATATAGCTACAATGTAATAATAATAAATATAATATGTAAAGGAACTTTAAACATATATTTTTTTTGGAAAAAAATCTTCAATGATTATATTCGATACATATCTTCTCCTAACAGACATCTGTGTTTATGCAGTATTTCACTATCGCACACAGAACATTAAAATGAAAACGGCCAGTTAATATGCTCTGTCTTGCAGTTTGTCATACAGCAGCGAACTCCAATCCTGCAGAACTAAAGCTCAGGATTCAGTACTACTCCAAGGCCATCTTTAAGGCATACTTAAACTGGCTCTGATTAGTTCCTCCTCAATTTCTTAGACCTGTGGGGGGCTTCAAAAGGAAACTTTACAGCTTTCAAGAGAAAACAGATGCTGTAATTAACAGCACGGTGCTAAGAGGTCAGGGTCCATCTGCCTAGAGATGCTTCAGAGATATCATCTTCATTTCTATCGGCCTCCAACACCGGCTGCCTTTGAAATGTTGCACCAGCTAACAGCTTACACGGCTGCAAGGCACTCCAGCAGGCCAACATCCACGTATGTGCGCTCGCTGAAGCATCCAGCGTCCTCCAGGGAAGCCTCCGGCAAGCGATGCATTGCTCGGCTGCACGCACGCGTGCGCGCCGAGAGGGAGCAAATGTAATACTGGCGCAGGCAGTCATCCAGCAGCTGGGGAATAAGGCCCTGCCTTTATCCCTCGGGCGCACAGAACGAGCAGCAGCGGCATAAAATATTCCCGGCTGATGCCTCCAGAAGGAAAAATCCAGAGTTACCAACGGCCGGATGATCTAACAGGCCCTTTTTCACCTCTAAGGGAGATTCTAGGGAGTTAACGACGCAAATCAGGTTGCGGGAGATTCTGCGGTTCAGCAAAGACAACTGCTCTGTATAATGAAATGAGTTTCATTATATTGGTGGTTCTGCGATGTGTATTCATAGCCCTAAAGGACAGAAAATAGCTCCACGGCAATGACAAATGTTGTTTTTAGATCTGCTAATGACAAAACAAAATCCTAAAAAAGAAAAAATTTTCGATTGTTCCACTTAGTCCCTGAGCCACTCAGCTCCTATTTTTATAAAATGCTGGAAAATAATTCTAATCAGGACTTTCAACTTTAGAAGAAAAGTGTACAACTTTTAAATGTGACATCTGTGAAATACAAAATAACTGAACCAGGAAACTCAAACTGATATATGGGAGGATTTCTTGAACAGCTAAAAGCTTTCTATAGTTCAAAATCTTTTGGAATTTACATTTGCTTTAAAATGGACATGTTGTTTACTTTCTACATTACAAAACTGGGGAAGTGGATAAGAAATTCTCAAAAACGTAAGAAAAAAAGGAAGAAAACCCCCTTCATTTTAACAAACCACAAAACTATTCAACATGTCTGTTTGAAAAACAAACATTTTGGTTGCTATCTTACCCTTTCAACCTTCTTTCCTACTTCTATGGAATGAGAGCAGATAATTTTTCTCAGTCTTCAGGAAAAGGCTGCAGTAAAGTGGCATTTGGCACGTGGACAAATGCCACAACCGTAGCCGATATTATACTGATCATATATGTAATTTCACCTGTATTTTTGTGCAAGGACAGGAAAGATGCTTCTACTTGTACATCAGCATTTGCTCTTACAAGCAAGGTCATCAACTCACTCATTAAAAGAAAAGTGCCTGAATACATGTTCTTGAAACAACTATTTTAACTGTGGTCTCAAAGCGTTTTCTAAGAAACATCAATGATTAACACATAGTTTGCCTGCACTTATTGATAGGTCCTGTACAAAGTAGGAAGGACCATTATCGCCATTTTACAGATGGTAAGACTGAGAGCAGAACGATTAAGCGGTGAGGGCTCTGCAAGAGGGGGCTTGGGGGGTTTGAGGAAGGGGAAGAGATGGAGAGGGGGAGAAGGAAAGGAAGGGCCCTAAATGCAGCACTCAGTAGTAGACGTTGCTGTATTCTTTGATGGCATCATCAAAAAATACTTAAAAGGCCTGCGTGGCCATGGCCCACGGCCAGGCCTTTCATTCACGAACCGCTGGGTGCGTACAGGCAACAAAAACACAGGAAGATACTGGGGAGAAGTTCCCTTGTGTCAACCGCAGTATAAATCAGAATATTTAAAGGTAATTCCCACTGCAGTGACTATGTTCTCCCTTCTCTCCTACAGAGCAACTGGCCGCACTGGTTTTTGTTAATAAACCCTTTGGCAGCACAGTGTTGGGTCTTCAACTGCGAAGCCTACGATTTTACAAGTGACACAAAGGAATCGGAATGAGCTTCGTTACCCAGATACGTTCGTTTGCTTTGCTTCGGGAGAAGCAAGGATGAAAGCCAAACAGGCTTCCACCGGTGCGAAGCAGTGAACGTGCCCCCATTGGTTTCCCATGCTAATCATTCGTATCTATTTATTTACCAGCTTGACGCTTACAGCAACGCAGAGACTATTAACGTCATGGTTGAATTTAAAACTGAACCGAGATCACCGTTGTTGGCTGCCTCACTGTCAGAAAGATAAAGTATTTATAGCTGCTGTTGTTTGCTACTGTAATAAGCAATGAAAGGGACAGAAACAAAAACCTGAATATTGACTGGATACAAGTACTGAAATCCTTTCAGCCCAAAATTAAAATTGACAGCAGAAGATGTAAGGAATCAAAGAAAAAAAAAAAAGCTTCTAAAATTGTATCAAAAGACATCACCAGCATACATAAAAGCAGAAGTCCTACCAGAGCTGGGGAAAGAATATTAAATAACATCTTCAGTGTACAAAGAATCTGGCCAATTCATCTGAACAAAAGTATGAAAGATTTAGTGCTTTTTCCTCAAGAGCTAGGGAGCAGCCCAGCTTGGCGCCAGCAGCACTTGCCTGAGATGCAGAAGCTGGAATTTTAATCCTGGCTTTCGATGTTATTTGCTTTATGGTCCCTGGTCAAGCACAACTTGTCTGTGCCTCAGTTTCCAGACGTCTACAACAGAGATAACGTTTGCAGCTCTCACAAGAGAGCTATGAGGATATCTGTCTGTAAAATACTCTCCCCCCCAGTCCCATTTACCAAGAGAAACTTTTATGCTTAATGAATCCATGCTTTGCACAGGCTTCTCGCAGCACTGTTCGCTCACATGCCAGTTTTAGGGACAGGGCTTTTTCAGACCAGTCCTTCTTCACTTTTGCAGCGAGACATGTGGCATTTAACCCAATCAGATAGCTCCGTCCTGTCTTCAGGCCAAAAAAAATTACTTTGATTTTTACAAAAGAACATGGATGATGCATTTTCTTTTTTATTTTAAAACAGATAGAGCTCCACCTTGTTTATTAAGGAATGTTTATTGGCAGAGCTGGCAACAACAGAAATAATTTAAAGATAATTATACATCTTGGCTAAAATAATCAATTAGCAACACTGTTCATCTTTCCTGAAGACAAGAACTACAGGACAAAGTAAAAAAAGGTCACCTCTCAAAGACATTCTGCTTATAAGCCATTAACATCACTATAAATTATTAGAGAATATGTAGAAGTTTTAGAGTCAGGACAAATTGATCTCAAGAACATTATTTCAGCAAAGAGAGTACCATTCAGAATATTTAAAATGAGAGATAATTTGCAAGTAAGTCATTAAAATGTGTTATCTGAAAAATGTCACGCCAGTTTTTGATCTGCAAAGCTCCCTACTGGAGGAATGACTACAGAACATCAGAAACGAATTAGCAGCAGGGTGCAAAAACCAAAAGCCACATAAATGACTTCTCTTCTGTCAGCTGAGGGAGCCTGAGGAGGACTGCAGAGTGTTAGAAATTGTAAACACTAATTTATACTGAAAGAACAATAACCTTTAGACATGTTATTATGTATTCACAATTTAAGCAATGCAACTGAATTACATATATAGAGCCTGAATCTGAAGACACAGAGAAACAAGCAACTATTCAGTAAATGTCATGTGAGAAGTTCTACACAGTCAATTATTTGCTGATCAATTTAAACATCACCCTGATAATTAAAATGTAAATTATTTTATTTTGGCAAAATATTTCAAGGTGTCAAAGGGATAAGTGAGGGCAAAGGAATTCACGTGAACAAACACATTGATACTAATATGGGTACACTAGATAACAGCACTGGTAGGTATTTTCCCTTCTACAGTTGAGAATAATAATATTTTACCTTATATCTTTTGTTTAGTAAATATCCTGCTGCCAAGATTAGTTAAGAAATACCAAGCATGCATGCATGCAAGATATGACATCTGCTTAGCTGGGAGGTCAATGTTAGCCACTCTCCCCGCTGCCTGCACAGAACTGAGACCTTTGCTTCAGGTACGTGATCTGAGACCAGCTCACGGGACCCTTTTGATGCTTTCGTCCAGACGCCTCTCCCTAATTACAGTTTCTGACCTTTCTCACTCTGAATGAACGGAGAAACCAGGAGGGTTCTCTTGGCATCCCTTTGAAGTAAACACTCACAAAACACCTTGGAAGTTCAATTTTGTGATAGCAAACTGGAATCCTCAGCCCCAACGTTGGCAGTAAGCAGCCTGTCTCTGCGGGGAATATTTTCGGCATTGCCTTTTTCTCATATTGATATGAAAACTTCACTGCTCTCTGCACCTAGAATTTCTTGCTAGAATGTACACAAATCAGAACCCAAATACTCACAATTCCATTGGAAATCCTGCAAGTCTGAGCACGCCTCAATGCTGACTGCACTATTTTATACCGACATAGACATGATAAGTCTGGATTTTGTTCAAACTTCATTACGTCTAAAAATATATGGAACTTTTCCCAGTTTGGATGAATCCATCTTGAATCTTTCTACAGCATGCATATTTACATTCCTGCTGACTAAACAGACAGGATAACTCTCCTAGTTATCTAAGCAGAAGGCAAAGAATATTTTCAGGATAATTAACCCCCAAAAGTACATCATTTGTTATTTGTTTTTCTTCTAGACTACTTGGATTTTAGTAATACTCTTTGAAACACGAAAGCTGGTGGTTCTAGAGATGAATAAATATAAAAATAAGATCAGTGACAGTTGAGAGCCATTTTCTCACACACGAAAATAAGCAAGATCACACTATCAGAGTTAGTCACCTGTAGGCAGACTCTTACAGGAGCTCCTAGGGAGAAGTCCCACGAAGGCAGTCACTGCTGCTTGGCTGAGCAGTGCCTCCCCAACTCTGGGCCACATCCAAAATTAGCTGAGACGCAGTTAGAGCCAAGATCAGCATTTCCAGCTGAGGGTGAAAGGAGGTAGAGCAGGCTTTGGGACGTATAAAGCTCAGCTTGCGGCTGCAGCAAAAATGTGTGCAGTTAAGAGATGGGGATGTAGGACCTCTCCTATTCAAAGTCACAAAAACGTTCTCCTAGAAGACAAAAATTACTGTCTTGCATGCAAGACCACTTTCGAGTATTTAGGTAGACAAAAATAACAGGACATTGCTGCAGTGCATCTGCATATTAAACCCATGGATTCTAAAAAATAATTAAAAAATCCATGCTGTTGTGCAAACTGAGACAAAATGTACCATCTTCTATCAGCAATGAGCCTAATACATTTGCAGCATTTATATTTTAACCAAATTCTTGTATCAGACTTCTTTATATTGCCCTTTTTTTAAATTTACTGAACTCCTAGGGTGCATATGCATAAATACATATGCATATACGTTTTGTTTTTCTGGCAAAAGATCTACATGCATGGGTAAGAAGAGAAAAGTGTTAGTGCCAAGATCCAGCATATACAGCTAAGAAAATCTGTGACTGTGTAGAGGCAGATTTATCTCCAGGAATGTATGCTTTTTAGCCACTGGGAAAATTCTAAAATAACAACAGTATATGCAACACTACATTTTATTACTAGTTGAAAACACTTAAGAGTGAAATCCTACAGTCTTGAGTCAATCAAGACAATGTGAAAACTTGGCTGAAACAAGATCACAGGCTCTGGCAGTAACGCTCTGCAGGCGGTCTGTGGAAACATATTGGGCAGTATTTGCAGCACGGGTTACCACTGAAGTTCAGTGTCGGTACATTTGTTCAGAATCAAGTCTGAGGGCTGATAACAGTATATGAACCCAAAAGTTGGGGAAACACTGCTATATATCAAAGGATTAATTTCAAATCCATTGATTCAGTGGGAAACGCAATGATCTTTTTTCAAGATGGTATTAAACGGGGCTACTGTTAAACTAACACCATACTGCCTTTGGCATAGAATATATACTTTTAAAGCTCTGGAAGAGACAAAAATCACAAACTCAGTCATTCAGTCTTTATTATTTTAGAGGTTTACTTTTGTTGTAGTTTTTGGCAGTAATAAGGGAAAATATTTTCTAAGAGTACTATTGATTTTCAGCTCAATACTTCCTTGAACATGTTGATTTGAAGACTAAGAAGGCAAAATTTTTGTCCATATTTTAAAATTTAAATACTACGCAGTGATTAGAAACTGGATTATTCCAGAATTAGTTCTAACATAGGTTACCAGTAACAGGAAGAAATGCAAGTAGAGACAATTCACATTTAACCACAGTTAAAAAGCATGAGCTTAATAAACGTTCTTTTCATGAGATACACTACCTTACAAAATATTAAGCCATTTCAGAGGACTAAAACTGGAAAATTAGCTGCTAGCAGAATAATGTATTTCCAAGTATAACATGGCTCGCTGTACTGAAGCTTTAGCCAAATCTTGAGGCCTCAACAAGGTAATAATAAAATTCTCTGTGATGTCAGCTCAGAGCTTTTTCATTTAAAAAAAGCTCTGTTCCATGGTTTCAATTTTACTGAAATACTGATGACAAGGATAAAAAAGATCTATGCTTGGCCATATTTTGACTGTATCAGTGAAATAAATGTTTAATGGCTTTAAAATTGCTCCATTTAGCAAGTCAGCTAGCTGATACTGAAAAATATAAGCTGTTTTTACACATTAGTATTTATGTTTTAAATTTGTCTTCTAGGAAAAAGTTGTTTTTTTTTTCTACCTGTGATACTGATTAGAAAAACCCATCACAAAGTGGAAGAACGTCAGGATAAAAGATACACTGGTCTATTAAACTGATGTTTTGAGTAGCAAATATTAACAGTAACAGAAACAAAACAGACTTAGAAGAGATTTTACCAGAACCAGACCAGTACCATCACGCTATTAGCTATATAGCTAGCGCTTGAATGCATTAGGACGTCACATGTAGCCATACCAGCAACGCATTCTATATGGCTCGTATTGCTATTGTAAAAGGAAGGCAGGAGAACTGAGATTTCACTTGATTAAAGCTCCATTCTTCAAATGAACTCTCTAGAGAGTATCTGGTCTTCACTATCCAGAAAGTTTTATGCACACTAGCACGACCTAGTGCTTGGGAGCTGCAATAACATGCTGACCAGGGAAAGGGAGCTCAATGTCCAACATTTTTTTCTTTTTTTCTTTCTTTCTTTCTTTCTTTTTTTCTTTCTACAGATAGCTGCAAATTCTCCTTATGTTAAAAGCCCTGAATTGGTGAACTACTTTCAAGGTCTTAGTATTAGAAAATAAAATGTTGAGCCTAATTAACAGCACAAACACTGCTTAATGGTTTTCTCCTTGATTAAAAGCACAGACACACTAAGGAATTTAAACTGCAAAGGAAGCAGTGTAGCTGGTGGGATTTTTAGACCAGCAATGCTTTTTAACCAGGACCTCTCTTCTGCTTGCTATGAGAAAACAGAAATTGCTGCTGTAGCAGTTCTAGGCACTCACTGATTATACAGAAGAATTTGTCTATATGATGGAATAGGATAATGGACCCCTCCATGAGTGAAATTATTCAGGGTTATTTAAACAACAAATCAAATGAGATATTTAAAAGTGCTGTTTGCTCTTAAATCATACAATTGCACAAGCTCAAGTAATCAGATACAGCACAACTGAGTTGATGCTTTCACAAACACAGCATCAATCCCCAGTAAGAGAACAGACACTAACTAAATTATATCTTTATCTTCTGCCAGTAAGCCAATACTAAATCCTCTTACGTATACCTTGCATCAAATTAGCTACCTTTAAAAAAACTGCTACCAACAGAGACAGCATGTGAGCAGCTAAGAGATTAAGGGAGAGAGTATCTCTCCAAATGCCTCACCCAGCATGGAAGTAGCAAAGAGATTCTGGAGTTCATTATTCTTCGTGGGAGGAAAGGTCATTACATTGGGAAGATCATGTAAGGAAGGTCTGGAGAGCAAATGTCACAGCTTCTTTCCTCTCAAAGAGGAAGAAAGTATTGTACCAGCTAACTAGAACAAAACCTCAGATGGAACCTTTTATACAAACGTCACCTTTACCCCACAAGATGGAAATGATTAAGACCTTCAGTTTTCCTACTTATTTAACAACACAGGAGTGTTGAAGTGGTCTTGGTTATGAATCAAAGAGTAGTTCAAGAGTTCTTTGGAGGCACTAACGTTTAACATAAAATGTATTATATGGTAATTGCACACCACACGCTTTCTGTGTTTTGGTGAGAAGTGGCTGCCAGATGGCTCTGATACCTCCAGCTTGAAGCGGCTGAATGGAAAAGATTAGTGAAAACAAAAAGTGCCAAGATCATACCAAGTAATTCTGGTTCTTATTTTGCAAAGTACATGGCAAGCACAGGGCTGGCAAATTCTTTCCCAGATGACAAAGATACTAGCTAAGAGTAAAGTTGTAAGTTCAAGTGATGAAGGTATCGCAATCCTGTCTGAGCTCTAATAGGCCATAAATGCTGTTTATTTTTTTTTTTTAACCTAAACTAGTGGATTGCTCTTCACTCTCATCCTCCTGCTGTTATACAGACGAAAATGACTTGGAAGTAATTCTCTTACAGACTCTTATTCAGAGAAAAAGGACAGAGGATGATATCTAGAAACAAAAGAACTTTCTGGCATCCGTATAAAAAAAGATAGAATAGTCAAGAAGCTCATCTAAAGCTTGTAAAAATTTCACCCTTTTCAGCACTGCTATTAGAGTTCACCGAACAAACAGGACGAGGGTAAGTGAATATTTGGGAAGAAAACCTTCTCCAAGACACCTTGGCAGGGTGGGCGATTCTGCAGCTGGAATTCTCTGACTTCCTGGCACAATGTCATTTAGTGCTTCACTCTCAGAGAGACCATACTGGGCATCAGCATCTCACACACGATAGCAGAGCTCCCACGACTTTCTGTAAGAGTATCAGTGTTAACCCGGAGGTCCTGGTCAAATTCTGCCTCAGTAATTCTATCAGAAGGAATTTTAGAAATGCAACTTAGAACAAAAAGTTCTTTGACTTTTAATGGGACTTTTATTCCTAACTCACTCAGCTACTTCTGAAAAATCCTACTCTGCCTTTTTAACTTCCTCCTGATTTTGCTGTGATACAGCATTCCTCTGCTGCTTTCCTAAACTGCTGTCCTGCACGTACTGAGTAAGCTTATTTCAGTTCAAAGCTGACACATATAGTACTAGAAATCTGAAATGCTTGCTACAGATTTTAAGATACCTCTTTCATTTCCATACTATCACCTCTGTAAATATTTTCCCAATGTTTAAATACCTCCATGTCAGAAAAGAATTATGGTAGCTTACCCGCTATATAAATTAGTAGTATCTTGCTGTTTAAAATGAGCTGTAAGAGGACTAAACACTGACATACTGACCCGGCAATTTCAGTTCTACATAAGAAAGTAGTGCAAGCAAAGTTACACTACTCATGACAAAGCTTCCAAGTACTACCACCCCAACGTCAGCAATGAGAGTAATGCTGGCATCAGAGCTGCTAATGCACTGGATGCTACGATAAATATCTGTAGAGAGCCGGCATGAAAAAGTCAATGACATAGCTGATTGAATCTGCTTTCTACTCAAATTACTATGCTTTTGGACAGGCTAAACACTTCCTTTGTAGCTCTGCACTCTCCAGATGCTCTCAACTTGCATTTCTTTTTGTGATGCAACCAAAGCAGTAAAAACCTTCTTCCCAGAGCATGAACTCCTTAAAGAATCAGCAGAGAGGAAAATGCAGCCAGTGTCTATTCGGCACAAACCATCCCTTCATGGTGAAGAGGCAGTCATTCAGTAGCAAGTAAGCCTTTGTACTTTCTGCTTTAAACACATCCTTTCACCAAAAGATGACCAATTAAAGCTATCCAAAGAACAAACACACTGATTCAATTACTTTTGCGTTTGAATGTTTATGACAGGTTTTATTCACACTCTGAAGAGAGGTTTGAGAGGATTATGCATTTCAAGCACCGTAATATGCATTCATACCACTGCCAAAGAGAAAAAAGGACCTTTGAATCTTCTAACTGCAAAAGAAAAAGTCAGATTTTCTATGCAGGACTTTCCAAAATAAGAAGAATAACCTGTAGTTCAGCTTTCCTGGAAACTATGAAAAATTTTCTGTTATCTGAATAGTGTATCAATCAAGCAGTGTACACCTCTTAGAAATCCTAGTGGACACAAATGCCAGTGGATAAAGACCACAAATAGGAAAGATGAAAACTTTAGTTTGCTGAGCACTGATTAAAGAAAGATAATGTGATGCAGCTGCCGTTCACAGATTCACAAAAAATTAGCTCGAGAAGAACACATTTTGCATACATCTGTATCATGATTTTATTTATCTCCCTGCAATACACTAATCTTTTGCCACTTTCAGGAATGAATGAATTTTTGCTTAAGAAAGTTCATAAAAATGAGAAAGCTGATAATAAATTGAGGTTGTTTTCATCACAGTTCTCTTACTGTATGCAAAACCCATTTGTATCTTATATTGTTCTTCTCACAGAATATTTTATAAATTGTACTTTGTGCTTGGACCATGTGAAACCATGCTAGAAAAGAAATACTGACAAGAATCTGTTTGAGCAAAACACTGGAAAACACAAGTGTTAATATGAGTGCAGAAAAGGATATTTGGATGAGGATATAAATAGTGACAGAAAATAATGAGAATATGTTAATACGTTAATCAAAAACAGATTATCAGATTGTGTATATGGTGCTTTTTTAACCATTCCCATGAATTTATATTTTTATTTAAAGATACATCTCTACTTACTTGGTTAGCTTATGGCCTTTCATTGTTATGAGGAAATCTCTTACAGTTTCAGGAGTCTGGTATCTACACGGTGTTTTTGATATGTACTTCAGCGTCTGTAGGGGGTAGGAAGAAAATATACATTATTTCACAGTTATTATTTGCCTTATGTGTTGTCTATGAAGCAAGTTATTTTTTGAGGACTCCTCAGGACTCCTCAGAAAAAATCTGGAGTCAGTTCAGGGTTTTTGTTTGTTTTTTAAACTTTTTCTGAATAGTGGAAAGAGCTATCCCAGTCAACACAAATCATTTTGATTTTTCTTTCTTCAATAAGACTATACTGAGGGCTGATAAGGGAGTAAGAAACAGGCAGTACCTAACTATAGTTTTATGGGACAGAAATTAGATTAGTACTTGTCAAGAAAGCCCCACTGAATTAATTCCATAGAGACATCTATCTGCACACCTGTGTTACAATTCCAGCTTTGACCATTCCCTCTGTAGCTCTGGGCAGTCATGCACCTGATCTGCTCCAAAGAGGGATTATATCAGCTCGAAATTGCATGTTGAAGAGTTCAGGAAAGGATTGAGTTTTAACTCTGTCTACTGAAACACACTTCGTTTGTGAAAGAAACTTCGTTAGTAATGTATTTTCTTTCTTGGCTGGAATGTAATAATCTCAGGTGATGCTAAGGTTGTGATCAAGGTATGTTTACTACTGTGTTGAATGGCATCATTCAGATTTACTTCTCCTTTTAAAACCAATAAATATTTACAGATTCAAAGTTTGCTTGGAAAGGTACCAGGTCCTTTAGTTACACTTTGGAAAAGCTGAAAACCACATTATCTTCTGCCACGTTTTCATGAATTCAGTATCAGGGATACTTTCACTGCCAGCCCATAAACAGCTCGCTCAAGCTGCACAGCACTAGCAAAGACTTTCCAACCTACGGCTGTTCTCATCTTTTAGAGGCGTATCTGCCAATGCTTTCTTAAAGTTCACAGAAGCAGTTTAATTGGTTTGCATTAAAAATCTGCAAGAATATTGTCATATTTTACTCTGAAATGTTTATCTGACTTGAGACAATTTATTTCTTTGCTCCGTTTTTTACATATAACACTCATCAACCTCAGTTAACTTTTGCAGATGTTGTATTTGCTTTCTTTAAAGCATGACACCAAGTAGACAGATAACAAATATATCACATAATTTGAGCCGATTTAAAAAATGTGGTTATAAACCTCTACTAAAAGAAAAACACAAACAAATTCCAATTTACAGCTGTTCTTTCATTGGCAGTAGTGTAAGAATCTTTCTGAATGTTGCTTAAATTAGACATCAAAATGAAGGGTTGGAAATAATGAAAACCAAAGGAAAAGTTACGGAAATACTTGCATTGTCTGCATAGTGTGTATCAGCAACTGAAGGATATATAAGAGTACTGTCGATATTTGTTTTGAATTAAGAAAAAAAATCTTCATCTCTTGATACTGCGTAGCTATACACATGAAGATTTTAAAATATCTGTACAACTGACTAATGATGCAGTATCTAGAGCAGAAACACAAAAAGACTTAAATGTGCAGTATGATGCCATACACATAGACTACCCTCTACATGCTATGCTTTGAGTTTTCTTCTACAAATATAATTATTTTCAGTGCTACTGAAAATACTCTTTAAAGTGAATATTTGAAAAGTCAGAAGGCAAAAAAGCTGCATCAATATTTACAGAACAGAAAACAACAAGATACTGGGAAAAATAATCTACAAGATTCTCTTAGGCTATGGCAACTAAAAATATATGCAAATATATTTCCAGTATATTTCCATTAAAATGTATTTTCATTTTGAAAGCCTAAGTAAATTAAAACAGACTTCAACAACACAGGACAGTTCATCCTACTTAACAGATAGAGAGCTGATGAAATATGATTCACTGGTATTCTTAATGACCAGTTTTATGCAACTATTGAGGTATATATTTAAAAGTATTAAGGTGTCAGATAACTATCCCTTCTGTAAGTCCTGACTGACTGACCCTTTCAGATAAAAGAGAATTATTATTTACCAATAATAACTGAAAATAAACCATCATATTTTTATGTAATAAATTTTGATTACTTAATGAGAGTCATTTCTGTTCCAGGCTGGCTTCTTCTGCAATTTCAAATCAATGAAAGTGCCAGAAACGTATCAAAATACGGCTCCACCTTAGTAAGCGTCATCTAATCCTTTCAAATCCAGATATGCCTGAACAGGGCTTCTGAAGACATACTCAACATGAACAAAAAAATTCCTTATGATCAAATTCCTGTTCTCTTCCAGTAATATAAGAAATACATAGAAAATGTACCTAGATTTTATACTAGCCTCACTGCCTGTATAAAAGCAAGCACCCTATAGGCATTTAATATGCAGCAATATAACAAGACAGTTAAAACTTTAAGGTCTATTCAGATACAAAAAAACTTACTGTGTCTTTCTCAGCTGTTTCAAAGAAGTAGGGAACAGACTGTTAGTCTCCATAAAGATTTCAACTAGATTTTTGGTAAGCCTCTATTTTGTTGAATCTGAAGCGTAGGAATTACGACTCTATACCTTTTCAAACAAAGCCAGAACTAAAACAAAAACAAAGCCTAGGCCAAATCTTATTCACATGAGTAGTTTCCCTGCTCAATGGGATTACTCATGCAAGCAAGGCAAACTGCATTCAGCTCGCTGCCAACCATGGGGATACTCGTGCAATTCTCAGACACGGACACAAGAGGTCATATCACTATTCTGTCATAAAACTACTAATTTGAGATATTAGAAATGTTCATAGTTGTACTGTATGATTTTTAAAGTCCTTCCTAGCAACAGATACCATTTATTACAGAACTGGTCTCCAACTGATGATGTTGAAACCTGTAATTTTGTGATTCCAGTTGTACATGTCTTGCTCTTTTCAGTTGGAAATTATTAGTTGAATTCTGTTAATAAGAAAATCATCTATGTGATCTATACCTCAGCTTTGAAACCATAACTAGATGGTAACATCGATTCACTGAATGATAGCACGTTCTGCCCTAAGTCTTAGCGGGATAGAACACTGGCAATCTTCAAACAAAGAAAACAAAAAGTCTCCCACAGTTAAAATAGAAGTTTTGTTTTTGTGACAGATTTTAATAAGAACAAGATTTTGTTCTCAGTTATCACTGCTCCTCTCAATCCTGTGCTTTGCAACAGTTAGCTAGTACATTCCCATTCCAGCTCTTTCAATAGGAGAGTTTTATTCTAACAGTACAATCGATGCTGTGGTAGACTGGAGGCTGGAGGCTCCAGTGAAGCAAAAAGCCTGGGTGATGCAGATGTTAGGGAACCCTGTGCAGAAACCTCCCCCCAACCACAGGACCAGCTAGTTTGGGGTCAGAATGACCAGTGCCAGACACAGGATGGCCCCACTTCATCACTTGGGACCTATGTACTGCATTGCCCAGTGTTCCCACTTGAAAGGAAACTCTGAGCAGGGAGAAGCAAGGAGATATACTGCATGGTCAGCATGGATCCATGGGGCCTGCTAGCCCCAAATCTGTTCCGTGCAGACCAGACAGAAAATGAAACTAGAGCTGATCCTGGAAATGCTACAACTCTGACCACAGCACATTACAGCTGAGTGAATAAGCCACCGGACTCAGCAGTCTCTACAGGAAATCAGCACTGTGTCTTTGCACTTAATGGCACAGTTAGCCATAGAGACCGGCCATGGATAACGAAAACTGACCAAAAAATAGATATTTTACTGCACTTTTCAATAGGATAAATATGATCCAAAGTGATTAATATAAACATCTCAAGATGTGAATTACTCCAGCTTGTGCTAATTTGCAAAGGAAATTCACAGTTCTACTCACTTCATACATGATAGTGTTCAGGTTCTGCTGGCCAGAGCTCTGCTTGTTCTTTCCACTCTCTTTGCGCTGCTGCTTAAGATCAGTAAGTAACTGGAAGACCTATGAGAAAAGAAAGAGTAATAAAATGGAATATTTTAGTTAAAATACTCTAAAATGTCTAAAAATATTACCACAGAAAAGTATAAATTAACAATGCCAAATCCTATCAACCATATGAAGCAGAAACTGTTGCTTCTTTGGCGACTACACCAGCAATTAAAATGAAGGATGTTTTGGCAACTGAGTGTTGAAAAAGAAGTTGTATAAGTTGGTAGCACAAAAATATGTGAATATTTTAAAACAGATTTTCAGCACTTGTTGAATGTTATCCAAAAATCCCAAAGGAAGACGTTTCCAGGATGAAGCCATCCCCCTACCTTACACTATCTCACGTCCCAAACAGAACTTGGTCACACTCAGCTGTCCTGGCACCCAGATCCCATTTAAATATATGCTTGAAGCATAATCTCACGCAAGTTTACAGCTCTACTGAATTTGTTACGACAGATCCACCTACAATATTAAAATGAATATATGTCTTGTCTCACAGAGATGCTATTTCACATTATCTGCATGAAAGAAAAGTAAACTCTACAACTGTCACATAGCCAGGAACCAACTAAATTCCAGCCTGATCTACAGATGCTCTTGAGACTAGGAACACTATTGTAAATTCCATTGGAGTTATTCAAAATAGTAAATGTTGCAGTAACCAGCAGGGTATGCTAAACTACATAGATTACATTAGCTCCCTTTTTCCTTACAATTATGTAATATCATCAGTCATATTCTTGAAAAGATGTAATAAAGATGTCTTCACATTTATGACATGCTGAATATCAAAAACATAAGAGCTGAGATTCAGAGAGGCAGGCCTGAAGGCAAGAAAGACGTTTCAATTTTTGCAACAGTGTTTTTGGCAAATCTGTTGCAAGTCTGCAAAATCTTTACTCATCATAACCAGGTACACAGCAAAAATGCTGAGACAACATCAAAATTATTCTTTTATTGTCATACATAACCAAGTAATAAAGCAGGAATTTAATTTCCACCAACAGCCAGGTTCACCAATCCTTTTCAAAATCACAGATTTCTACTGCATAAAAGGAGCACACTTCATACTTTTCCAAAGTGCACCATGTAACATAGCATTTAGACAAAAAATTTCAAAGTTGCCAGGAAAGCTAACTGTCTACTCCTCACTAAAATGGAGAACCTATATCTTAACAAATATTAACAATTTCAGGGAAGTAAAGCAGATGTGTGTGCATTTTTCAGTTACATAAATTGACCCACTCCTCTTCTGTAGTAGTTTCTCTCACAGGAAAAAAACAGAAAAATATGTACAAGAACCTGTCTTCAGCAACAGCATTTGCTCAACACCTCTCAGGATTTTCCAGCTGCAACTAAGATAAATGCAACTAGACCAACTCAGATAAGATGTCACCATCTACAGTGTTATCAAGGTTGTCAAAGTATGAGTTGCACAATTAATTCTTAAAAACCTTGGAAGGTAGGTAAATATTTGAAGAACATGTAACTAGTGACAACAGGACACTAAATCACAACTCCAAGATTACAGAAGAAATCCAGGCACAGAACGCAGAACATGTCAGCCTGGAACTCTTCTTTTAAACATCACTTTCTGTCCAAAATGTGATCCCAGTAAGGAAAACATTAGCTATGGCAGTCAAATTGCAACTGAAAATAATGAGCAAATAGAAAGGGGACTGTAGTTTTAGGGGTATAAGTATTCTGAAGAGCAATAAAACGCCATGCCCCAGAAGCCTACAGCCACTGACACTGCAAATCCCTTCCTGCAAAGAATTAAAAAGCTGTATGCCTGACTGCTATGCTGCGAAAGGAAACTGGGAATAAGCAGTCTGATCAATAACTTCACTTCCCACTTCCTTTCGCTCACTCTCAACACATGTGGGTAGATTTACCCACACAAAGACTAAGTTCAGGAACTAAGTTGAAAGTTTTGATTGAAGAGCATAAAAAATGGATTCTGAAATGTGGCTAACACCTTCCTGGTCTGGACTATCACTTTTAAACATCTGCAGATCGCACGTGTGGCCAACAACACTACTTGAATCTGAGCAGGCAGCAAGCAATACCTAGTTTCCCAAATATATCCCAGCAAGCAAAGAACAAAGAAGCAGAGCTGATTTTGCAATAAATAATCTCTGAAACACTTGCTGTCTTCTGTGCTACAACAGTATATTTTTTAAAAAACAGACATTTAATACTAGTTTGGCTGACATAATATCATCAATTCCTTAAGCAAGAGAGTTCTTTCCAAGTATTTCATTAGAACTCTTGTAATATCTGCCAGATGGCATGCTTTGCCATATGCACAAATGTAGCTCAAGATAAAACATTTCAAGATTTATTTTGGAATTAGGATGAAACAGCTGCCCAATTTTCAAATCTCAGCAATTAAGAAAACAAACACATTTCACTTATTAAAACTGCTGAAAAAATGACGATCATAAACAAAACACTGAAAACTTTCCGTTATCTGGTTAAGTTACACTAACAAGAACATAACATTTCTTTCTACTTCTGCTAAAAAAGAAAATACTGTTATTCAGAAGACAAGAAAATTAATAACTTTTCTATATTGGGAAAACAGATGTTTTGTTTTGTTTTTTTACTATTTATACACCAATATTCGTTATGGTTGTAAGACAGGCCACCGGAGCTTCCCCATGTCAGCAGATCACGGCACATCCTCGGCTCCTAGTGCTAGTGTTTATCCTGACTAATGTATCTCAGATTTGCAAACAGCCTCACCCTTGCTACAACCTAACCTACTCTGGAAACACTCCCAAGAATTTTAAAAAACACTGACAAGCAACCAGGCGTGTACGACTGCATTTCCAGCAGCACTGGCTTTAATATAATTATGTATTAATGAGTTGTAGGCCCTTGGTAATACAGCACATCTCAAAGTTCAAGTTAAATATGAAACACTTATTCTAGTAGCAGCTGTTTGGGAAAGTGTTTGAATTCTTTTGCAAGAAATTTTATCTGCAACATTAAGGAGACTCCAACAATCACTGTATCACTCATTTGGTGATACACTGGTTTGTCATAAGACAAAACTCAAAAAAAGTATTTTAGACATTGCTGCCTAGTTACAGAAGTGTCAACTTTCAGGATTCACAATGGGACACATCTGAAGTCAAAGCAACAGTGAATCCACTGCACTTAGCAAATACAGAATTGCATAAAAAAGTGGAAAGTCAAATTTTAAAACCAAACTACCATACACAAGAGGATTCAGCAAACTAAATAGTGTAAAGAAGAGAAAGCAGAAGTTACTGACATTCTAAAAATCTCCCATTTGAAAAACAAATTTTGGGACCAACCAAATAATAAAACAAGTGCCACTACTAGTGAAAACATTTCCAGTTTTCCTTTAAAAGGGTTTTTTCTTAAAAACAATTCAAATGGGAAAAATCACATACAGATCTTGCTGATTGCCACAGGCACCTTTCAACTTCAACAGAAGCATACAAGTGACTGCCTGTAGCATTAAACTGCTGGCTTAAAACCAGGATGCAGATAAACTTACCTCAAAGTTACTTAGCAATGCGGCATTTGCATCTTTTCTAAAAAAGAAAAAAAAAGATAACAAAAAATTATATTTGAAATGAAATTATCTGAAATTTTTCTTTGTTGAAGTCATGCTGACTCTGAAAGAACAGACACTATTTTCATATCTAGCTTGTTTCTTCATAATATCATCAAGAAGTCTATTTTGGTAATTCTACAATTATTAAGTCATTTATACCTTTGGAAAATATTTATTTTTCCATATCATAATTATTACATAAATGTACAGCATGTTTTGCACCATTCACACCCCAAATCATTATACACTCACACCACACAATCCCTTCATACAGCCAACTGTTTTATTCACTCTACTTTACCAAATAAATAAATAACAATTTCATTGCTTCTTCCTTAAATAAAAACGCCTGAAGTTTTAACTGAATAAGACTGAGAGGAAAAGTACAAGATCACACACATTCTTTATTTACTTATTTCTCAAGAACAAGGAAAAAGAAAATACTAGTTGTAGTACAATGCATATATGGTACATGTGTATACAGATACACATATGGCACTATATTCTCACACACTATATTGAATTTAAAAAAAAAAATCTTGCATTTACTCTTTATTGTTCTTTCAATCTTTATGTGGTTATTCCTGTATTAGCATGGCAAGGCTGCAAGTTTCCCATTTGCTACCAGTCTAACACTTCCCCACTAATTCTGTCTCAATTAAGCAAGAATCATTGGTAGCCACCACCACTAGACTAACTGAATTGTCTTGCAGTTAAGCAGATTTCCAATTTAATCGTGGCTCTAATACTATGGGATATTATAATCTTGTATTTTTAAATTAAAAAAAGAAAAAAAAAAGGAGAGAAAAACTGACTCAGAACCCCATACATTGCCAGAGTAGTGCAATCTGCTGAGCAAACAGCCAGTAGCCGCAACAACAGAAAGTTACCATACAAAAGGAAAAAAAAAAGGCCTTTCTCAGGTCTGCGCAGCAGCATATGAAAAAAAGGTACAACGTATTGTCAGGCACAGCCGCCGCTTCAATAGAACTGCCGCGTTCATCACTTTCACACAAGTTAAATGCCGTCCACAAACTTCCACAGGTTCTAGCATTGTTTTTAAATGAAAAGGACCTTCTAAAATATGCTGAGATGAACTTCAAACTCCATCCAGCTGACTGGGGTGAAACTTCAGCAAGTGAGCTCACACACGCATTAGTTCTCATTCATGTTTTACAAACCCTATAGCTGCTGCTGTTTGGTCAATGCAATTCTTCAGAATCTGTGCATTCAGGCTTTCTCTACAGAAATCCCTATGGATCAAGTACATTCTCTGTCGGAAACAATGCTGTTACAGAAGAATTAAATGTATAGAATTATTTAATTAAATAAGTGATATGATCATACAGAGTCAATCGTTTCCTGGGCAGGAACAGAGTCTCTGGAATACTGATTTTAAAACTCTTTAAGACAATTGCTTCCCCTATAATTATGAAACATTTTATCGTTTAGAAAAATGCCTTTTTTTCTTGTATCAATGGATAGCAAACAATGTGCCAATCTAAATCTCAAACCTTCAAGAATTTTTGTTGTGCTGAAATACTGGAGTTATAAATTGACGAACAAGTCTACTGTTTCAAAAACTTTTGTAACATTTAT
Source organism: Rhea pennata (assembly GCF_028389875.1). NCBI lineage: Eukaryota > Metazoa > Chordata > Aves > Rheiformes > Rheidae > Rhea > Rhea pennata. Next base: position 6,599,043 of record NC_084682.1, read on the forward strand.
AAAGTAGAAATAATTGCTTTCTTCTCTCTTCTCATAAATGCTAAATTAAAAATACAGCAAGAGAAAGAAGTTATAAAGAATGAATTCTAGTGCATGTTTTTAAATAGCTAGCTAAACAGAATGCTTAACTTTTATGAGATTAAAGCTTAAACAAAAAATATAGGAAAGTGTGATGTTAACACCAAATCATTATACACTGAATTGCTATTATTGCTCCAAATTTTAGTTCAAAACACTATTAAGAAGGTCTTCTCCATCTAATATCCAGAAGTATTTTAGTGTATGGTATCACATCTTTAAAAATATCATTGCACTTCATGTTTTTTGAAAAACGGGTTGTATTGAAACAAAAATATTTTGTGGAAGGTTTTTTCTTCTTGTAACAGATGCTTCCGAAATGGGAAGGCCTTAGGCAAGACAGGTTTTCCTAGCTGCGGACTGTCCTTTTCTGAAGAGGCTGCCAGGCACGAGGCACGTGCCTATGAAGTGCAATATGAAATTCCAATAGCAATTCCCAAGTGGATTGCTCTGTTCTGATAAAAGGGTCCAACCCCCACCCCGGAGGGCTCTGGGCCCCAAATGCACCTTTGGACTGGTACCAAAAGCACCATTAAAATAAGCCGGGCTACTCAAGGTAGGAAAAAACAAGCAGTTGCCTAAGTGCAACCGTTAGAATTTAACGGTATCAAAATAGGTTAAATCCTGTCTTTCAACCTGCTCAAGCAACCCCGAGCCTGGCTGCATTTTGGGGTATACAACAGCAGCGGGGCACTTCCCGTGGACTGCTACTCACGTTAAGACCAAAGTAATGCAAACTAGTATTTCAATGAATGTTTCTCATCCGTTATTGACTTTTGAATTTGAAGCTCGGCACATTCAATGATAATAAAGCGCTCAGGCAAGGGTAGCGGGGCTGGCGCGTGGTCGCTCTCTCCCAGAAGCTGTAGGTTTTGGTTTTGCCTTTCCTGGCAGGCAACAAAAAAAAGGCAAGCAAGCAAGGGGAGCGGGCTGCACGCAGGGCCCCCCGGGCAGGAAGGGCAGGGGGGACGCCGACTGAGAGGAGGATTAAACCTAAGCTGCGGTGTCTTTTTCCCAAACAAAGAGATGCTTCAGCAACATTTGTACAGCAAACAGAAAACCTCAGCTTCTGGGGAGCAGGCCCAAGGCGAGGGGCCGGCGCCGCGCCGGCGCTCCAGGGCCCCCCGGCAGCGCCGCGTGCCGCAGCGATGCCCGCGGGGCAGCGAGCAGCACCCCGCGCCGCGGCGGGCCCCTACACGTGTACCCACCGCGCACTGCGGGCCTGTATACGTTCACCCCCCCATGCTGTCAGCAGGCCTGTACACACATATGCCCCCCAACACACACACACTGCGGGCAGCCCCATATACATACACCCCCCCCCTCACACACACACACACCGCAGGCAGGCCCATATACATACACCCCCCCAACACACACACACACCCCGCAGGCAGCCCCATATACATACACCCCCCCCACACACACACACTGCAGGCAGGCCCATATACATACACCCCCCCACACACACACACACTGCGGGCAGCCCCATATACATACACCCCCCCCCCACACACACACTGCAGGCAGGCCCATATACATACACCCCCCCCCACACACACACACTGCGGGCAGCCCCATATACATACACCCCCCCCCCACACACACACTGCAGGCAGGCCCATATACATACACCCCCCACACACACACACACACCCCGCAGGCAGCCCCATATACATACACCCCCCCACACACACACACTGCAGGCAGGCCCATATACATACACCCCCCCACATACATACTGCAGGCAGCCCCATATACATACACCCCCCCCACACACACACACTGCAGGCAGGCCCATATACATACACCCCCCCACATACATACTGCAGGCAGCCCCATATACATACACCCCCCCACACACACACACACTGCAGGCAGCCCCATATACATATACCCCCCCAACACACACACACACTGCAGGCAGCCCCATATACATACACCCCCCCAACACACACACACACTGCAGGCAGCCCCATATACATACACCCCCCCCACACACACACACACTGCGGGTAGCCCCATATACATACACCCCCCCAACACACACACACACTGCGGGCAGCCCCATATACATACACCCCCCCCACACACACACACTGCAGGCAGCCCCATATACATACACCCCCCCAACACACACACACACTGCAGGCAGCCCCATATACATACACCCCCCCCACACACACACACACTGCGGGCAGCCCCATATACATACACCCCCCAACACACACACACACACTGCGGGCAGCCCCATATACATACACCCCCCCAACACACACACACACTGCAGGCAGCCCCATATACATACACCCCCCCCACACACACACACTGCAGGCAGCCCCATATACATACACCCCCCCAACACACACACACACTGTGGGCAGCCCCATATACATACACCCCCCCAACACACACACACACTGTGGGCAGCCCCATATACATACACCCCCCCCCCACACACACACTGCGGGCAGCCCCCATATACATACACCCCCCCAACACACACACACACTGCAGGCAGCCCCATATACATACACCCCCCCAACACACACACACACTGTGGGCAGCCCCATATACATACACCCCCCCAACACACACACACACTGTGGGCAGCCCCATATACATACACCCCCCCCACACACACACACTGCGGGCAGCCCCCATATACATACACCCCCCCAACACACACACACACTGCAGGCAGCCCCATATACATACACCCCCCCAACACACACACACCGCAGGCAGGCCCATATACATACACCCCCCCCCACATACATACTGCAGGCAGCCCCATATACATATACCCCCCCCACACACACACACACTGCAGGCAGGCCCATATACATACACCCCCCCAACACACACACACACTGCGGGCAGCCCCATATACATACACCCCCCCCCACACACACACACTGCGGGCAGCCCCCATATACATACACCCCCCCAACACACACACACTGCAGGCAGCCCCATATACATACACCCCCCCAAAACACACACACTCACACACACACTCTCTGCGGACAGCCCCATATACATACAGCACCATCCCCAGCACACCCGCGGCTCCCCGCGGCCGCCCCCCGCCCGGCCCCGCTCGCTCCCGCCGCCTCCTTACACCTCCATCTTGTCCCCGTGCGCAGCTGCGCGCTGAGGCGGCCGCGGCGCCGCCGGCCCGGGCGGGGACGTTGACCTTCCCCACACGCGCTCCCGGCGCTGCCGCCGCCCGCGGAGCCACGGCAAGGGGCAGCGCTGGGAAGGGCGAGGGTCGGAGTTGAGCTGAAAGAGGTTTTGAGGCCCGAGAGAGAAGGAAAAATGGAGGAAACAGGAAAAAAAGAAAGAAAAACGTCAACTGCATTGGCCGGGAATCGAACCCGGGCCTCCCGCGTGGCAGGCGAGAATTCTACCACTGAACCACCAATGCCGGCGCTGAGATAACTCCCGCCGACGGCGTGCCTCTGCCTGCGGGAGGGCGCCTCTACTGACACCATTTCTGCCGCACCTCTCGTCCACCTCGGTAAAGTTGTTCAAAATCTCCATGGAGCAGTAACCTCGCAGATTGTCACGAAACTTCAAAACAGATGTGCCTGCCAGTCGCTCCAGATCACAGAGTAAATTAGCATGTAGTACAGAATTACAAGCAATAGATCCTTTATACTTTCAAAGGAAAGACAGACTGCACTTCTGCAGAACAGTAACTACCGTGGACAGAAAGTTCAGTACAAAAATTGACACTTGGGGCAAAACATGTTCTGAAAATCTATTTGGTTTCTGAAAAATAGCTACCTTTAGATATGATGACAGTGAGAGGAAAATTGTATTTCAGAGGTCCTTCCAAACCAAAATTATACCTGCGTGCAAATAGAACACTGTAAGGCTGAAATAGTTGCACACTTGCTCTCCTCCAGTCTTCTTTGAAAGCATCTGTGCATTCATCTTATCAGGCTCACAAGCATTATATGTCTTTTTCTACCATCACCCTTATTCTTTCTTTTTTTCATATATGCACTGTACATTTACTACATTATATTACAAGAGCTCTTTTCACTCTTGAGAAAACTGAACACAATTCTTTGAGTGCAAATAGCAAAAAATCCCAAAGGCTGCAGCAGGGAAAATTATGTCTGTGTCAGAAACAGAGAGACGGGAACACATTAAACCATTTATTTTGCTATTGGCCCCTCAGGCAAAAGTTTATATACAAACATGACAGCAGTAACCCCCTAAGGAGTCACACATGCATGCTTGTTAAGAGGAATCTAGGGACTTGAATTGATTGCATACTTGTGTCCATCCATAGGACATTAATTAAACCTCCCTTGGGAGGGAGGTTAATTAAAACTCCCTTGTTTGTCCTATGATACTAGCAGAAAATTCACCACCTCATTTTCCCTCCAGAATCAAGCTAAGAAGTCTACTCTCAGTCTGTGGCTTTGCTGCTTGCTGGGGTGTTCCTCACCCAGCTCTGAAAGGTGGGACCAATCTGCAGTGTTCTTCAATGCAAGGACAGTGGGAGACGCAGCACTTGGCTGTACCATCGTGACCAGATACCTAACGGGCAGGCAAAGTTTAAAAGCCTACTGCAAAGATTTTTCAACCCTTTTCAGCTGCAGGCCCCTAAGAAAGCACCCATGGATACATGGGTCCCCTTCACATAAACCAATTGTAGGACAGATGGAAATTAATTCATACTGCAGAAACACCTTTCATGGACTCCCTAGGAAAGAGAGCCAGGAGAAAGGCCTTCAAACCGCAGACTGAAAGCCACTGATGTGAATCAGTGGATAGGATGTGATGGATGCCATCCTTTTTCATGTCAGGATTAACTGACCTTGTAATTGGGCCAAAACTGGCACAGCAAATGTTCTATAACTTCTCTGCCATGCTTCAAATCCTGTCTATGAATCTGCTTAAAGACCTGCTCCCACCTAGGCCAAAGGGAAAAAAAGAATGGAAAGGATGTTAGTTTTTTCAGGAATATACTTCCAGACTCTTTTTCAGAGTTTTATTCTGGAAATCTACTAATCCTTGCCTTCCCTTCATCATTCTCTTTAGATACGGGTTCAAAATCTTAAGCATATATATTTTATTTCTCTTTGGTACCTTCTCTTTATCTCTCTGCCACAAATCCAGTTTAACATCTACATTTTTAGTGTTCCTCCAAAAGTTTCATTCTAGGCCTTTGCTGATATACTTCCTTAGAATCCATGATGACCATGTCCCATCCCAGCCGCTAGGAAGAACAAGCATAATACACATGCCTCTCTCAATGGCTTTTGAATTATTTTTTTCCAACAGAGACATATTCTTCCTAAGTATTTTCCAATGGATACACAAGCTCCGTTGGAAATTTCACAAAAACAGACCAGCCAGAAATCCACTGACATCATGCAAAGGAGAAGGGAATCTCTAAGAGAGAGCTCATTATCTGTACCTACAACTTTTCAGGAGAGGTGGGGTGATTAGCTGAGTTAACTTGGTTTTTAACTGTTGCACTTTAGATGTTAGACAGTTATGCTACACCATCCATAGGGAATGCAGACATAGGTTTTCTAAATGTGCTTAGCATGTCAACATTTTAAGCATTGGCTTGTGATTGTAACCACCAAGGCTGGTGAGAGAGGGGCCTCGGTATTAACTATTGAAAGCAGGGGGCCTAGTAACTGCTATTGAAAGCAGATCTGCATGGTATTTGTATTCTTTGTCATGAAAGATGTTTACTGTATTCAGCATTTTGCTGATCACCCTATAGTGTCTTTTTTTTCTTTTACATTCAAAATTCATTAAACAAAGTTTTTTTTTTAACAAAAAATGTCAGCACTGCTTCACACCAGTCTAGCTGACAGTGCATTTGACTAGCACTTTCACTCTATAGAGCTATTTTTTTTTCTAAACCAAAATGACAGTTAAAAAAAGAATGTTTTTAAAGACAACTCAGTGCAGCAGTTTATGTCATCTTCTTTCTTTACCAGACTCAGTTTTTACAATTAGTCCTACTATGAATAGTGCATTTCTAGCAATCAGTAAGGCACTCCTTCAGAGCTGAACTCCGCATGTATTAGTCTCTTCCAAGAAAAAGGTACGCTAAAAAAAAAGGTAAAATGTGACTTTAATTACAAAAGAAAATACAAATAATGTTCTCATCTCTGAGGACATTAAAATATATTTAATTAAAACTCTCCATGCTGCAAAATGGGCAATTTACTCACTATCTCATAGCAAATCAGCTTGGAAAAGAATATAGCTGGGAGTATTAATGTATGACCTACGTGTTGCAGAGCAGCGAGGGCCGGCTGCTCCACACGGGAAGGTGAGCCAGGAACAGAGCGCGATAATAAGGCGGCACGAGCAGGGACCTCACCACCAAGGAGCTGGGATGCAGAGTGGCACCGCTGGGTCAGGGTCAGGGCCAGAGACAGCGGTGAGGGTCAGACACAGTCCACTGCTCACCCAGCAAGCCTGTAGGAAGGAGACAGGTCCAAGGCTAGCCGAGGAAGCCCAGCCAGGGCATCTGAGTCCAGGTGAGACTTGCGGAGGTAGAAAACCAGGCGCAGACTTAGCTGCTGCACATCTGCGGTGCAGCACAGGCCCTGGCCAGCAGTAAAAACTCAGCTTCAAAGTGGTTCCCAAGGGCGAGGAGAGGCAGGCTCTCACTTAGAGCTTTCTTCAAAACAGCTTTTATCAGTGAAGGAGTTGACCTTGTACTCAGCCAGCTAAACCAGCTAAACTCTAACTTAGCCAACTAAAATCCTAGCAGCATGTGCTGCAGGCTGTGACACTGTGCCCAGAATGGAAAATAAGTGGAACACATGATACTTTTCCATCAGAACTTCCCTAGTATTTAAATGTGAGATGGGTTTGGGGGGGATAAACTTTCTATTTTACTAAGTAAATAAAAGACTGAAAGAATAAGACAGGAAATTGAAGTGGAAAAACACCAAAAACATGACAAGCAGTAGATAGTAATGATGAGAATACATTTCAGTGTGCATTAGAAGACCTATTTTGCAGCGCTGTTTCACGTTTTTTCCAAAAAAAAAAAAAAAAAGAAAAAAAAAGTTCAGCTCTCAAATGCCAAGTCTCTTTAAAAAATCCTATTTCATCTAGAAACGAGAGAAGGGAGAATTAATAAATCTCCTAGATACAAACTAGGACAGGAGTTAAAACAACATACTACAAGCAAACTAATCCTGACAAAATTTCTTAAATATACAGGGATACGGCTGACAGATGCCACATGAAAACATACATCCATTACTATGTATAATATCAGATATAGTTTAATAAAAATAAGATCATCTGGTAATACCCACAAAAAGCTTTTTGCTTGCAAAACCAGATTTGGAGTTGAGGCATAGATTATGAAAGGCAACACAGTAGAAATTCAACTAAGTTGTCTCACCTGAATGATACTCAGGTGCACATGGCTGCAGATTCACGTCCCATCCCTATTCCACAGCATCCAGCGGAACAATTGATTTCAACAGGAGTGAGTCCAAAATCCAGGACATATCATCACAAATACTTTATATGATGTCACTGTGTTACCAATCTTGGGCTAGAGCACTTGAGATCCCTCCCCTTTCCCCTTTTTTAGATTGGAGAAGTCCTGTTCAATATCTTCAGACAGAAACACACACAATCCTTACACTGGTGTGTCCCAACCTTGAACCCATACCACAAGCATCATGAAGTAAAGATGCTTTCTGTATATGATCCATTCTGTTCATAAATTCGGTGCTTACTGTTTTCCCAACACATCAGCAACCTTCTGTTAAAGCCCAGAATAAGAATAAGGATAATCCTAAGGGATGAGCGAGCCAAGAAAAGTGGTGTAAATGAGGGGGTTCAGAGTAGGACGGAATGTGATAACAAAATGATCTAGCACTGTTTCCTAGTGTGGATGTTGGATGTCCTAGTGAAAATAGGAGAAAGAGGTAAGTAGCAGAACCAAGAGAAGAACAGTAGAAAATGACAAGTCAGTTAAAGGGAAATAAAAAAAAATGGGAATAGGAAAAGTGGATTATGCTCCCTGAGCTCTCTCAAAGGTCAGGACTGCGCAGATTGAAAAATATTATACTGTAGTAGCACACTCAGTCAAACCGGAAAGCAAGCTGGCTTCTGTGGAGTGGCTGGAGTAAAGTACTCCTTATGTCTGGGGAGTTAATGGGATTCTGGTGCTGAGGAACAACTTTGGGAGCTACTCTTCATGTGGCTGTCCTGCATTTTAAATCAGTTCTTTACATCCAGGGGTTGTAAATCTGATGTTTTTAAGATACAGGCTATTTGCCAGGGCTGTAGGGCACTAGACCCAGTGAGCTCATCTTACACTCCGTGCCCACTGCAGCATGCAGCCTGCATAACTTCAGCCCCACAGCCACAGCCGGCCGCAGGAAGCCTGAGAGTGACCCTGTGCACCGGTGACAACGGGGAATCCCCAAAGCTGGACCTGCAGCATCCTTCAAAGCGGAGGGGAAATGCTCATCCACACAGGAACAGAAATGAGCAATTAACTCTCATCTATTTTATTCTTGTGTGTTTTCAGCAAAGGGACAGAACATCAGTGATCCACCCATCATACCAAGTACATATACAAATACAAATTAGAGAGGGATGTTGGAATGAGATAACTCTTTCAGCGCAAGGACATGGCAAACGGTTCCCAGAAAAGGAGCTGACCTGCCAGTAAAAGCATGCAGATGCCACCTTGGCTCTGCAGAAGCAGTGCCTTAAGCTAGACCAACAGGAGCACACTCTCAGGCAAAATGATGGCATCTCTCCCATCTGTGCACCTTGCCATAACTCTGCCTCAGATGCAACTTTTCCCTATGAGTTGCTAATTATGCCCTAGAGAAGCAGGAGCCTGGGGGAGAGGGGTAGGTAGGGTGGAAGGGAGCTGGGGGGACAGGCGCGGGGCTGGCCCTGGGGACACCCCGCCCCAGTGGGGCGGGACGAGCAGCCCGCCCTGGTCCGAGGTGCGTAAAAGCCGGGGCTGCAGAGCCGGGGAGCAGCGAGCGACCAGCCAGGGCTGCACTGTGGAGCCGGTGAGCGAGACCGGGCAGGCAGCGGGGCTGGGCAGGCAGCGGAGGTTTCTGTCCTGCAGCCCTCGGGCTGGGGCTCTTGGCCTCTGGAGGGAAGAGCAGCTCACGGGGGGCCAGGGCAGCAGGTGGGGACCCCGGCGCTGTGCTGGGGCACAGAGCTGAGCCTTGCTGTTCCACAGGTTGAACCTACTGCGGAGATCGCTACACACGCAAGCAAAACGTCGGCTGAAATGGCAACCGAGGTAAGGGTGAACTTTGTTTCTCCTACTGTACTGGTTTATAGGGTGCGCTGACAAATGCAAGCTGAACTTAGTTATAATCCCAGCAGTGCAACTTACCATATTTATTAGAGTACTTTTTTTCCACCTGATTCATTTTCCTGGGGTTTTAAATAGAGCAGGAAGCAACAATAATTTTTGCTGCAATATTTCTGATCACCTACCTCTGATTCTGGTGAAAACGTGCAATAGTTAAGATATTCTTAAGTGCTTGTTCCTTGCCCAAGCACTTACTCTCTAGCACTGGCTTTTAATTTCCCATCCCCAGTGCTATTCTTCCCTGAGGACTATCTTTGCACGGAGAATCTGCAAAATATTTCCAACTCCGATTTTCAGTTAATATTGATAAAGCTGCCTTAAAAAGATCGTAAACATCCTGTGCCTACACTCTTACCTTGCAGGCTTTCATTTGTTGTCCCCTCAGGCACAATGCTTCAACAGGAATTGGCAGAGATGTGGACACAGTATCTAGCAAAAGAGTTTCTAAAGTTATTCAACAGTGCTCTGTCTAACTGATAAAAGCCTGGCATAGACTAGCTTGTCTTGGGCAGCTTTCCGCTGTCCATGGTATCACAATGAAGGGTTTGAGAGTCCTAACGATACCTTGTTTGAAATCCTTTTTGGAAATCCTGTTCCCACCTCTTCAACTGCTTACAAAAGGTCCAAAAGTACATCTGCCTTTCTGGTCAGTGCTACTGCACTGAAAAAACATGCATGAGCATGGCCTCTGTTTTACTTTGATAAAGATTACATTGAGCATAAGATATTTTTTAGAGAATACATAAATAAACACTTTTAACTTGCCTTTAAACTTCATTATTTTCAGGGGGAAAAACACCTGGGAGGAAGATTAACTGGAAGTATGGATCCCATCTTGGAGATTCTGAACTCCTCCATTGCCATTGACCAGAGACTGTCTGAAGTTGATATCCAGGCAAGCGTGGCTTATGCCAAAGCCTTGGAGAAGGCTGGCATCCTCACTAAACCTGAGCTGGAGAAGATCCTGAGTGGCCTGGAAAAGGTATTTATGTCCTTGGCAAACTGTCCCATCTGCTCTGGCTTAGGTACAATTGCTGCACTAGCCCTGCAACCAATGGCAGCCTACCTGACAGCATGTCTGGGCATCTTCCCCGATTTGCTTTTCTAAAAGGCATTCTTAAGATATCCTCATGTCCTATTCCTTAAAGCAAGACATTTCCTGAAGCTGTTCCCTGAGAGGGAGGGATGCTGCCCTAACCGATGGGCCAGCCTGAGAGCCCCAGGTATATTCCTTCTCTATACTCTCAGAGATATCCTGCGAAGGGCACTGATGCTCAGATTCCCTCTCACTAATGGCACCAGAGCCAGGCACTAGCATGTGAACCACCTGACAAGGCAGGCATGAGACCCTGAGGCCACAGAGAGCATTTCTGAAGCCCTGGTGAAGACACTATGACCTTCCCTTCTGCCCTCTTCACACTGAACATCCCCTTGCAATTCTTTCCCTATGAATTAGGAATGTTCTTTCTGAGCTGGCGCTTGTGCTCCTTTTGTGACTGGCAGTCTGAGTTAGTTATAGTCAATGCATAGTATTGTATAGGGGTGAAGAGCAGTCAGCAGCTAAGCACTTTTCTAAATATCCATTGTTGCTGCTCACCCACCATGGACAACTGTGAGACTATACCATGTTTGTGTAGGAAACTCTGCATGGGCAATACTAAAGCGATGCCTGACGTCTCAGCTCACTTGCTCATTGCAATGCTTATGCCCCCCTATAGCCATAACGTTGCAGGATTACCACAGGTACAGAGAGCACAGGGGAATCCCACCAGTGGCACTAGAGCATAACTGCATAGAGCAGGCAGCCGGCTGCGGCCTGAAAGAACAGCAATGCCAGAGCCTGCGTGAGACTCGGGCTTAGGTTCCCGCTGCCATGGCAGAAGTTGCTATTTGTAACAGATACCTACAACCCCCATGTGCAGTAGGGAAACAGCAGTGGCTGATGGGTGTTTCTGCTGCTGTTTTCTTGGCAGATCTCTGAGGAGTGGTCTAAAGGAGTCTTTGTGGTGAACAAAAGCGATGAGGATATCCACACTGCCAACGAGCGCAGACTGAAGGTTTGGGCCCTCTAACCTTTCCTTCCTGCTACGCTGTACTTAGCTCTGCCTGATGTTAAGCGCACGCCCCTCTGTCCCATGGTAAAACAGCTCAGCACCTTGTACCCCAGGGAAGCTAGAAAGCGTCTACAAGTCCCCTTCTGTGGAAGAGACGCTCTACAAGCGTAGAACCCACCCTTGTCCTGCCCCAGAAGAGATCCCACGGCTACTTACAGGATCCCAGAGCTCAGACCTTCCAGGCAGGCTGGGTCTGCTCTCCCTGGGAGCCTCGCGCTTACTGTTCAGAGACACTGACAGCAATCCTCTTCTGGTCCTCAGGAGCTGATTGGAGATATTGCAGGAAAGCTGCACACTGGAAGAAGCAGGAACGATCAGGTAGGTATACAACCACCAGATTTCTCCACCTCTGCACCTCCTCTTCCTCAGTTTCAGGCAACCACTAATCAGAATGGGCTTTGGTCCTCTTCCCGGAGAGCAAGACATAGGGACTTCCGCTTGTCATAGTGACCAAAGACGCAGCTGATATGAGGGGAGATGTCCCCTCCCATCAGGCTCTCTGCTGAACACTTTGGTCACAAGGGATGTCACATTCCACTCTGGCTGACCTTGGCCAATCTCGTCCAGGTTGTGACCGACCTGAAGCTATTCATGAAGAACTCCATCTCTGTGCTGTCCACTCACCTGCTGCAGCTCATTAAGACGCTGGTGGAACGTGCTGCCATGTAAGCCCTTCGCCAAGGCCACAGCCTCAGCCCTTCTAGGGGCAGGAGACTTGCAGGCTTCCTCTTTGACTGGCGCAGATCGGGGCAGCAACAAGATCTCTCTCTCCTTTCACCTGCAGAGAAATTGATGTTATCCTCCCTGGCTACACTCATCTGCAGAAAGCTCAGCCCATCAGATGGAGCCAGTTCTTGCTCAGGTAACCGCCCCTCATTCTCGGCAGCAGCAAGCCTCCTCCACCCCCAGGGCCCCGCTCAGCCTCAGCCTACAAGGGCATCACCCTCCGACGGGGGTGACACACCAAAGCCAGCCTTGCAAGCTGGAACTGTCACTGCCTGTGCTCAATACACCTTGGTCCTGAGCCACAGTCAGATGTTTGGGGAGGAAAGTGTGACATTTGCTGACTTCTGATGCTTCATCTCTCCTGTCCTTTCCTAGCCATGCTGTTGCACTGACCCGTGACTCTGAGCGCCTGGGAGAGCTGAAGAAGAGGATCAGTGTCTTGCCCTTGGGAAGGTAAGGTCTACATTCTGCCCAGTCCTTAGGCCTCACCTCGATCTGCAAAATGCTTAAGGGGCGGCCTCTTGCCAGCCCTGAACCTCTGGCATTTGTATGCAACATACGGTGCAGACCTCGAGGGGGCAACCCTTGCTAGTCTCTCAAGAGACAGGTGCCATCTCAAGACTGATGTACTCTCTAGGGACAGGCTGTTCTTCTCCCTTCTCCTTCAAAACACGAACTAAAAGGTTTTCATCAAGCAAACCCACTTCTGGGAGTGAGGGACTTCTGGTTCAAAGTATAGAGTCTGCTCAACCCCTGGGCTCACAGTAGGGAGCAGTGTGATGCCACAGTGAACCATGCAAGTCTTAGGATAGGTTCTTCCCTGCTTCGTAGAGCTCAGCTTAGGTTGGACTGTGCAGGATGTCACATATGACTTCTGTTGCTTTCTTCCTTGGCAGCGGTGCTCTGGCTGGCAACCCACTGGATATTGACAGAGAGATGCTGCGCAGCGGTAAGTGTCTCCTGATGACTGAACGGCAGAGGTCTAACCCTAGTATCTCAGAGGGAGGGAGGCACGGACACCTTGTCCTGACGCTAGATGGACATGTACTGCAGCATGCCCCTTGACGCAGGGATGGAGGGTAATAAATGCAGCTCCCAGTGACTCTGCAAGGCCTTGTCTTGGAGCCAAAGCCCTTGTTTCCTACAACTCTTTGTTGCAAGGAGACAGACGATGCTTGCAAGGTGGGAGCAGAGACACAACCACTTGTGTTGCACCTCAGCAGTCTGGGGCAAGTAACAAAGGCCCCAGCTCAGCACAACATTCCAGCAGGCCTGTGTCGCTCTTACTTCTCAAGGACTTCCCTGCGTGCTAGCACAATCTGCTGCATTCAAGCTCCAGCTGCTCCAGGGCTGAGCTCCTCTGTCCATCTCTTTCCTTACAGAGCTGGACTTTGCTTCTATCAGCCTGAACAGCATGGATGCTGTCAGCGAGAGAGACTTTGTGGGTGAGCACAGCTCTATCATTTCTTCCCTTCCTCATTTCATAACGGTCCTTCCAAGACCTTCCGTCTTAGCCTGATTTAACAGGGGGACTGAAATGCCTCGCTAGGAAGAAAATATACAGTCTCTCTGCAAGCATCTAAGCTCCACTCAGAGCTCCTTGCATTGTCAGCAAACACAGGCATTTATCACCTCCTGATTTCCCTCCTTCTCTGCAGTGGAACTCCTCTTTGTTGCCACCCTGCTGATGACCCACCTGAGCAGGCTGGCTGAAGATCTCATCATCTACAGCACCAGCGAGTTTGGCTTCCTGACCCTCTCCGATGCCTTCATGTAGGTTTCTGGGTTCCCAGGCACAGAGCTTTTCCCTCTCTCTCTTCTCCTCAGTTATCCTCACCTGAAAGATAGAGATGACAGTGATGGGGCTCCCTGTTGCCTAAGGCTGACACTAGAATTAATACCCTAGGGCCTTTAAAGGTTGCCTTTACGTAAAGGTATCCTTAAAGGTCGCCATTCCTCTTCAATGACTGATTTTTACTGATTCCAGTAACTTGCTGAAATCTCCCCCAGCAATTGCTGGAGAATCGGGCTGTACCACAGTAAGCAGAGAGAACTTCCTCCTCTGCTGGGAATTCCCGCCAAAGCCTTTTCTCGAATACCCACGATTTGCAAACGCAACACCCTTCCTGTTCTTCCGGGTGGCACAACCAAACCCTCCCGCTCTCTAAGGCCACACCGTCCTCCTCAGAAACACTCTTAGTCTTGCCTGTTGATACCACCTATAGAGGTGTTTGAGGGGAAGCCTCCTTTTTTCTCTCTCTTTGGGACCCAAGTAAGGTCAGGACTGTATGAGAGCTCCACATAAGACTGAAAATGAAGGCTCAGCTCTGGGAAACACCTTTCTTTTCAGCGCTAGCAGCAGCCTGATGCCCCAGAAGAAGAACCCGAATAGCCTGGAACTGATCCGCAGCAAGACTGGACGAGTGTTTGGACGGGTAAGCCTACTAAAGAAAGAAGTAGAATGAGGGAAAGGCTCAGATTGAGGCTAGTACAGTTTCAATGGAGAATGAGATCAGATTCCTTCCCTCCTACCAGAATCTGAATGAGCAAGGAGATTCCTTAGGTCTGTCTTTCCACAGAGTCTCAGCACTTAGAGTAAATCTTAGTGGCTTCTGAGCTCAAATAGTCTTACACTAGGTTCCTGAGGATTCATTGAGGTACTCGTTAAAAGTGGATTAGAATATATTAACCACAGAAATGGCAAAATTTACACTTACCTTTATATGGCACTTTAAGATTATCATACAGGTCTTACATATACTGTGACTAGACGGTTGGGAGATTAGATGCCAGAAAAAATAGCCTGAGCCACAGGACATCTTAAGTGGTGTCTCACAAGGACCCATCACAGGCTGGTAGGGCAGTCAAACATGCACAGATGACCAGAGCACATGCTTAAGAAACAATGTACTGCCTCAAGCAAGGCTTCAAGCTGCTTTGGCCCCTTTCTGGAGACAATCTACCCTTCAAAAAGCAGTCATGGAAAACTGCACTTCTCTCATCCCCTCACCTTAGCAGGATCCTGTAGGTGAGAAATTATCACCCTTCATCTTCAAGGCTCTGTGTAAAGAAATGTGTCCTGTCTTGGCTCTGAATCTCTGCTAGGGCAACATGCATCTCTTCCTACGGCTAAGTGTTTTACCTGTTCTTCCCCACAGTGTGCCTCTATTCTCATGATTCTCAAAGGACTTCCAAGCACCTACAACAAGGATCTGCAGGTAAAACAAATATTTGCTCTTGCTCCATTTCTCTGAAATGACACAACTGTCTTCTGATCTGCAAGCCTTAGTTCTTGCCTTAGCTTTCCATGCGCAGGGCCTGCTGGGGTGCAGGACACTAAAAAGGAGGAGCAGGTTGCACTGCATGCCCCAGTTCACCCTGCAGCCCTCAGGGGAGCCCCTCAGATGTCAGTGCCTGCCCTGCTGGCCATGCTGCTCAGGCTGCTGGGCGTTTTGGCTGCTTCAGGTTGACTTACTGCAACTCTATCCATGTTATCGCACAGGAGGACAAGGAGGCTGTCTTTGATGTGGTGGATACCCTGACTGCTGTGCTCCAGATTGCCACTGGAGTCATTTCGACCCTCCAGGTAAGCCTTGACCTCTCATTGCTGAGCACACTCTGCTCCTGCTTGCATCCACAAGGATGCTGTTCCTGATGGACTGACACAGGAAAGTGAGCTCTAGCCTGGCCCTAAAATGAAAATTCCACCATCTTGCACTCATCTAGGGGCTCACTGCAGCCCCTTTGCCAGCTGCTCAGATCCACCATGCTCTGAGGTCACGTGGGGCAGAGGGCCTTGCAGAGCCAGGTCCCTCCTAGATGAAATGTCCTCACTGTTACAGCCAGTGTGTCCCCAAGCAGGAGCTGATAGTGATGCCTCTCTGTGACCCTCCTCTCTGCAGATCAACAAGGAGAATATGGAGAAAGCTTTGACCCCTGAAATGCTGTCCACTGACCTGGCTCTCTACTTGGTTCGTAAAGGAGTGAGTATCAGAGGGAGACTCTGAGCTGTGATTTCTGTAGACCCACAACAGTGCTCAGCGAGGGCCTGAGATGAGGCCTTCTGTTCTGTCCCCAGGTGAGGATCAGTCTGGGTGAACAAACACGAGAGCTGGAAACCCATTCTTTACATGTATCCCAAGTAGTGGAACTGCTGCCGGGTGGACTTGATAGTAATTTACAGGTGGAGTTCTACCTCTTAATGCCTCCCCTTTTGACACCCCAGAAAACCCGGAGTCAGACTACATTGCCTTAACTCAAAAGCAACCAAACCAACCAAGCAAAAAAAGACAGCACATCCATCTCTGCGTCTGAGTCAGCAATCCAGCTGCCTGATCATTGACTGTTGCCTTTGTTTCTTGTTGCAGTTGCCATTCAGACAAGCCCATGTTGCCTCTGGGAAGGCTATCCACCTTGCTGAGACTAAGGGCATCACCATCAATAATCTCAGCCTGGAAGACCTGAAGAGCATCAGGTCTGTATTATTTGTCTTAACTCCCTTCAAAAGGTAGGTATCAACCTGCCTCACTAAGGGCTCCCTTGTGGTGCCCTTCAGGGAACAGCTTGGGCAGGGCAGAATCCTCCATGCCTGAATATCAGGAGTTGACAAGGAGACAACACCACTACCACTCAGAGCAAGTAGGGCAGGGGCAGCAAGTAGTGGGTGTTGGGGTGGGGGGGACTGGAAGAGACTCATGCCTTAACCTGCAGCACCAGCCCTCCAGAGGAGTCCAGCTCCTTATTTCATTGCTTTGCCTGAAGCAAATCCTCTGCTCTGTCACCAGCTCCCACTGCCAGGCACTAGCAGTGCGGAACCAGGACCACACAAGGCCCTTCCCCTGGGAAGAAGGCTCAGGCTCCTCTCCCTCTCCCTCCCTGCAGGCAGTGAGCAGCTGAAGCCAGCAAACGGCACCCATCGCTCTCTACTCACTCCTCTTCTCTTTGCCTCCCCAGCCCCCTGTTTGGCAGCGACGTGTCCCAGGTCTTCAGCTTCGTCAACAGCGTGGAGCAGTACACGGCCGCGGGAGGCACTGCCAAGAGCAGCGTGACTGCCCAGATTGAGCAGCTGAGGGAGCTGCTGAAGAAGCTGAAGGAACAAGCTTAGAGTGTGGGGAGATATCCCGTGTATGCAGCTTTGTGCTTATCGCACTGATCTGGAGTTAATAAACACAGTGGTGTATTGTAGTTCACTGAAACTCCTGTCTTGCGTGTTCCTTCTCGGGGCAGGACTGAGCTGGGCCTCTTCAGCCCTCAGGAGGCTGCGGAAGGGTTCCCTGGTGCAAAATGCTTAGGGCCCTCTCCTCCCTGGCAGGGGAGCTCTTTTATGGGATGTCAAGCTCTACGGGGGCTGGTAGTCACAGAGCAGCAAGAGTGTCTGTCCACACCAACAGATCTGGAAATGTGTCTCCGGGGGGTGGATGCAGCACGGACCTGGACCCAGCAGTGCCAGAGCAGGCCGCACAGGGCAGCCTGAGGGACGTTTGTGTGCGTGCACAAAGCGAGACTCCTGGGACTGCACCTGCCACACATGCCACAGCTCCAGCTGTCACTGCCCGGGTTCTGCTTCCCACGCTGCCAGTGCGCTTGCCTTCTGGGAAGAGCGATCAAGTGGCCAGAAGAAGTCTCCTCACTGAATTTGCTTAGTCTGAGGCAGGAGGCGGCCAGCAGGTGATCCCAGACCATCACAAAACCACCCATGGCTCTGGCTTACACAAAGCACAGGGGTTGTGTGGTCTCTGGCCAAGCTCCTTCCTCTGGGTGACTCAGGCTTGCTCCACCTCCAAGCTAGCTGAGGGCAGAGCACTTGAAAAGAAGCCTGGAATGGCTGGCTGCCTCTAACAAATCATTTACCATCTTCCCTCCTCTCCTTACAAAAAATAAAATCAGAACAAAGACCAGAGAAAGCCTTACTTGACAAATGAAGGGTCATAAACCTGCTATCTTTCTTAAGGAGAAAATAACTGATTACACAATGCTTGAAACATCACCTCTCCCTTTCTGCTCTGCTTTCATTTCTGGATGAAATGCAAGTGCTACTTGATTCAAAGGCAGAAAAGAATCTGTTGTCTATAGGGAAGATGGGGCCATTAGACCATTAGCCATTAGACCAGCTTGGCCTTAGCACCATAGCACTGTGGTGCCACTTTCCATTGTTTCTTTTTTGTCACAGTGTTATGAAGCTGGTGATTTTTTCAGCATCCTCCCCTCCATGCTGAAGCAGTAACATGCTATTGACTCTGACCACCACAAGACTGTATCACAGGTAGAGAATGGCAGTAACATAGGCATTGCCTCACTGTGTTTAGGTTAGAGGCTCTATCACAAACAGTGCAAAATGTAAATGTCCTGCCAGTAGTGAAGTGCCTCACAGACATAAAGTGCCTTTGCCCTACCTCTGTCACATTTGTGCTTTAGGTATGCAGAAGCACCAGCAACAGAAACTTCCCGTTCTTCAACAATTTGTCCTATCCTCAGCCTCCCCTCATTCTAGCTCTAAACCAGATCCATTCTTTGCCTCAGTTTTGTATGTTCCACACAGCCAATCTTGAGCCCATATCACAGACACCATGAAATAAAAACATTCTGAGCATAAATCTGGTACTTACTGTTTTGCCAACATCCCAGTAATGTCAAAACCCAGAATAAGGACAATGATGCTCCTAAACAGTAAACAAGACAAGAGGAGCAGTAAAAATGTGGTACTTCAGAATAGAAAGGAACCTGGTGACAAATGGTTCAAACCTGATGTAGGCATCCTGATGCCCTGTTGGCTTCAGATCTGGAAGTCTAAAGGGAAATAGGGTCATCACGTTAGGAAAATGGTCATGAGGTGAACTCTTCAGACTATTCTCAGCATTGTCCACTGGCAGGACAAGAGGCAATGGGCCCAAATATAAACACAGGAAATTTGGTCTGAACGTAAGAAAACACTATTTCAGTGTGAGGGTAGTTGAACACTGAACAGGTTGCCCAGAGAGGTTGTGGAGTCTCCATTCTTGGAGATACTGAAAACCCAACTAGATTTGGTCCACAGCAACTTGCTCTAGCTGACCATACTTGAGCGGGGGAGGGGGGGGGACACGGACGGGACGACCAGACAGTCTCAGGGTACCTTCCAATTTGATCTATTCTGTGATTCTATGGTAAATCTTTTAGAGGTGCTGCATTAGGATAGCTAACTATGAAACCAGATAAAAGAATCTGAGCCTTGCTCTGGATTAATCTTGAAGGTAGCACCCTGGAAATTCAGCTGGGAAAGATACTTGCTCATTCACTCCTCCTGTGTCCACTCTGCTATAGAAACCAGCATGCTCTAATCATATAAAGATCCTACTGCACCTTAAACTTCATCCTCAACTCAGAAAGGGATGAGTAGTAGGACTGAGAGAAGAACATGGAAAAGACACCTGGACTAGGTCCTTCCAGTCTGAATTATCCTTCGATCCTATGAGAACAGGGCTAAGTAAGGAGAAGAAAAACCCAAATGAGAACAAAAAAAATCAGGTATGTTTCCCACACTTCCTCAAAGGCCTTGACATTGAGCAGGGAAAATACGCTATAGTTGGACAGCTCCTAAGACAAGGCAGAAAACCGGTGCCGGTGCTGCAGAATGGCACGGGGGACGGAGCAGGGCTGGCCCTGGGGACACCCCGCCCCGGTGGGGCGGGACAAGCTGCCCGCCCCAGTGTGAGGCATGCAAAAGCCGGGGTGGCGGGGTCGGGAGTAGGAAGCGACCGGGGCTGGGCAGGCAGCGGAGGTTTCTGTCCTGCAGCCCTCGGGCTGGGGCTCTCGATCTCTGGAGAGAAGAGCAGCTCACGGGGGGCCGGGGTAGCAGGCGGGGACCCCGGGGCTGTGCCGGGGGACAGAGCTGAGCCTTGCTGTTCCACAGGTTGCACGAGTTGTGGAGACTGCTACGCACGCAAGCAAAACGTCGGCTGAAATGGCAACCGAGGAGAGGGTGAGCTTTGCTTCTCCTACTGTACTGGTCTCTGGGATGCACTGACTAATGCAAGCTGAACTTAGCTGTAATCCAAATTCCTGGCAGCGCAGCCTGCCATTTCCTTTCTTCAGGTTCTTCCTTCTACCAGTGAGAGACTAATAACTGATGCAGTTCACTCCCGCCCATTTGTATTCAGGCTTAGTTTACAACAGCTTGTGTAAACGCTTCTCTGCACAAAAGCTGCAATTTCAGTTTCTGTGCCTGGTAGATGAAGCATGACTGGTCATCTCAGCAAGTCAGGCTTTCTGCCTTCAGAAATGGCTACTACAGTCCTGGCTTCCTCTGCTCCCGGTTACAAATACCCATCAGCTGTCAGAATGTACCAGCCACTTCCTTCTCTGAGCAGATTTCTGTAGCTATCAAAAGTTCTTTTGGTTTTGATTTCTCAATTATAAACCTAAAAGTTCTTTTGGTTTTGATTTCTCAATTATAAACCTATCTGTTGCAACATTTCTGTTGATCCACCTCTGATTCAGATGGAAATCCACAATACTGAAGATATTCTTAAAATTCCTGTTCCCCATTCAAGTGCTTAGTTTCTGGCAGGGGGATTTGATTTCCCATTCCCTCTGTCATTCCTCTGTGGATGCCAGGCTCCATGCTGAGGACCTGTAACACCTTTGAATTCTGATTCTCACCCTCCATTCCCCTACTTCATGCAAAATTTCTGCCAAAAATTGCAGAGCACGTCCTGAACTCTGGAAGTGCTTCACTAACTTCAAGCACTTTGTAATTGCAGAAGTATTTTAATGGAACTGGCTTGTGTTGGCTCAGAGCTCTTCTGGCAATCAAAGAAATCGCTTCCTATTTCCTCCACACAAAAAAGACTCTTGATTCCAAACGCTACAAGATACTAGCTTGCACTGTATTCCTCATTGAGCTGTTGACATTTTTCCCTTTTAAGAGGCTATCAGAGAGTAAGGGACCTGCAGATGCCTTACAAGACAAATCCACGCTGGTCCTGCACCACATGTCCATATAGTTGTTTGGAAGGATGGTGGATCTGAGCTCACTCCATGCTCTGGCTGAACTAAAGCATCTGGGAGCACTCCTGAGCCAGGCCTGACAGCTCGAGGGCTAAATGCTACAAACAGTGACCTGCTCCCATCTCTTCAACTGCTTACAAAAGGTCCAAAGGTCCAGCTGCCTTTCTAGTCAGTGCTACTGCACTGAAAAAAACATGCATGAGCATTGGCCTCTGTACTGGATAAAGAATTCACAGGGTATTCCAAAGGCTGTAGGATCTTAACTGAAGTTAATAGGCCTTTTTTACTTACCCACTCCTTTCTCTCAGGGGGATAAACTTTGGGGAGGAAGGTTTGTCGGAACCACGGATCCCATCATGGAGATTCTGAACTCCTCCATTGCCATTGACCAGAGACTGTCTGAAGTTGATATCCAGGCAAGCGTGGCTTATGCCAAAGCCTTGGAGAAGGCTGGCATCCTCACTAAACCTGAGCTGGAGAAGATCCTGAGTGGCCTGGAAAAGGTATTTATGTCCTTGGCAAACTGTCCCATCTGCTCTGGCTTAGGTACAGTTGCTGCACTAGCCCTGCAACCAATGGCAGCCTACCTGACAGCATGTCTGGGCATCTTCCCCGATTTGCTTTTCTAAAAGGCATTCTTAGATATCCTCATGTCCTATTCCTTAAAGCAAGACATTTCCTGAAGCTGTTCCCTGAGAGGGAGGGATGCTGCCCTAACCGATGGGCCAGCCTGAGAGACCCAGGTATATTCCTTCTCTATACTCTTGGCGACACCTTTTGACTGGCAGTCTGAGTTAGTTATAGTCAATGCATAGTATTGTATAGGGGTGAAGAGCAGTCAGCAGCTAAGCACTTTTCTAAAATATCCATTGTTGCTGCTCACCCACCATGGACAACTGTGAGACTATACCATGTTTGTGTAGGAAACTCTGCGTGGGCAATACTAAAGCGATGCCTGACGTCTCAGCTCACTTGCTCATTGCAATGCTTATGCCCCCCTATAGCCATAACGTTGCAGGATTACCACAGGTACAGAGAGCACAGGGGAATCCCACCAGTGGCACTAGAGCATAACTGCATAGAGCAGGCAGCCGGCTGCGGCCTGAAAGAACAGCAATGCCAGAGCCTGCGTGAGACTCGGGCTTAGGTTCCCGCTGCCATGGCAGAAGTTGCTATTTGTAACAGATACCTACAACCCCCATGTGCAGTAGGGAAACAGCAGTGGCTGATGGGTGTTTCTGCTGCTGTTTTCTTGGCAGATCTCTGAGGAGTGGTCTAAAGGAGTCTTTGTGGTGAACAAAAGCGATGAGGATATCCACACTGCCAACGAGCGCAGACTGAAGGTTTGGGCCCTCTAACCTTTCCTTCCTGCTACGCTGTACTTAGCTCTGCCTGATGTTAAGCGCACGCCCCTCTGTCCCACGGTAAAACTGCTCAGCACCTTGTACCCCAGGGAAGCTAGAAAGCGTCTACAAGTCCCCTTCTGTGGAAGAGACACTCTACAAGCGTAGAACCCACCCTTGTCCTGCCCCAGAAGAGATCCCACGGCTACTTACAGGATCCCAGTGCTCAGACCTTCCAGGCAGGCTGGGTCTGCTCTCCCTGGGAGCCTCGCGCTTACTGTTCAGAGACACTGACAGCAATCCTCTTCTGGTCCTCAGGAGCTGATTGGAGATATTGCAGGAAAGCTGCACACTGGAAGAAGCAGGAACGATCAGGTAGGTATACAACCACCAGATTTCTCCACCTCTGCACCTCCCCTTCCTCAGTTTCAGGCAACCACTAATCAGAATGGGCTTTGGTCCTCTTCCCGGAGAGCAAGACATAGGGACTTCCGCTTGTCATAGTGACCAAAGACGCAGCTGATATGAGGGGAGATGTCCCCTCCCATCAGGCTCTCTGCTGAACACTTTGGTCACAAGGGATGTCACATTCCACTCTGGCTGACCTTGGCCAATCTCGTCCAGGTTGTGACCGACCTGAAGCTATTCATGAAGAACTCCGTCTCTGTGCTGTCCACTCACCTGCTGCAGCTCATTAAGACGCTGGTGGAACGTGCTGCCATGTAAGCCCTTTGCCAAGGCCACAGCCTCAGCCCTTCTAGGGGCAGGAGACTTGCAGGCTTCCTCTTTGACTGGCGCAGATCGGGGCAGCAACAAGATCTCTCTCTCCTTTCACCTACAGAGAAATTGATGTTATCCTCCCTGGCTACACTCATCTGCAGAAAGCTCAGCCCATCAGATGGAGCCAGTTCTTGCTCAGGTAACCGCCCCTCATTCTCGGCAGCAGCAAGCCTCCTCCACCCCCAGGGCCCCGCTCAGCCTCAGCCTACAAGGGCATCACCCTCCGACGGGGGTGACACACCAAAGCCAGCCTTGCAAGCTGGAACTGTCACTGCCTGTGCTCAATACGCCTTGGTCCTGAGCCACAGTCAGATGTTTGGGGAGGAAAGTGTGACATTTGCTGACTTCTGATGCTTCATCTCTCCTGTCCTTTCCTAGCCATGCTGTTGCACTGACCCGTGACTCTGAGCGCCTGGGAGAGCTGAAGAAGAGGATCAGTGTCTTGCCCTTGGGAAGGTAAGGTCTACATTCTGCCCAGTCCTTAGGCCTCACCTCGATCTGCAAAATGCTTAAGGGGCGGCCTCTTGCCAGCCCTGAACCTCTGGCATTTGTATGCAACATATGGTGCAGACCTCGAGGGGGCAACCCTTGCTAGTCTCTCAAGAGACAGGTGCCATCTCAAGACTGATGTACTCTCTAGGGACAGGCTGTTCTTCTCCCTTCTCCTTCAAAACACGAACTAAAAGGTTTTCATCAAGCAAACCCACTTCTGGGAGTGAGGGACTTCTGGTTCAAAGTATAGAGTCTGCTCAACCCCTGGGCTCACAGTAGGGAGCAGTGTGATGCCACAGTGAACCATGCAAGTCTTAGGATAGGTTCTTCCCTGCTTCGTAGAGCTCAGCTTAGGTTGGACTGTGCAGGATGTCACATATGACTTCTGTTGCTTTCTTCCTTGGCAGCGGTGCTCTGGCTGGCAACCCACTGGATATTGACAGAGAGATGCTGCGCAGCGGTAAGTGTCTCCTGATGACTGAACGGCAGAGGTCTAACCCTAGTATCTCAGAGGGAGGGAGGCACGGACACCTTGTCCTGACGCTAGATGGACATGTACTGCAGCATGCCCCTTGACGCAGGGATGGAGGGTAATAAATGCAGCTCCCAGTGACTCTGCAAGGCCTTGTCTTGGAGCCAAAGCCCTTGTTTCCTACAACTCTTTGTTGCAAGGAGACAGACGATGCTTGCAAGGTGGGAGCAGAGACACAACCACTTGTGTTGCACCTCAGCAGTCTGGGGCAAGTAACAAAGGCCCCAGCTCAGCACAACATTCCAGCAGGCCTGTGTCGCTCTTACTTCTCAAGGACTTCCCTGCGTGCTAGCACAATCTGCTGCATTCAAGCTCCAGCTGCTCCAGGGCTGAGCTCCTCTGTCCATCTCTTTCCTTACAGAGCTGGACTTTGCTTCCATCAGCCTGAACAGCATGGATGCTGTCAGCGAGAGAGACTTTGTGGGTGAGCACAGCTCTATCATTTCTTCCCTTCCTCATTTCATAACGGTCCTGCCAAGACCTTCCCTCTTAACCTGATTTAACAGGGGGACTGAAATGCCTCGCTAGGAAGAAAATATACAGTCTCTCTGCAAGCATCTAAGCTCCACTCAGAGCTCCTTGCATTGTCAGCAAACACAGGCATTTATCACCTCCTGATTTCCCTCCTTCTCTGCAGTGGAATTTCTCTTTGTTGCCACCCTGCTGATGACCCACCTGAGCAGGCTGGCTGAAGATCTCATCATCTACAGCACCAGTGAGTTTGGCTTCCTGACCCTCTCCGATGCCTACAGGTGGGTTTCTGGGTTCCCAGGCACAGAGCTTTTCCCTCTCTCTCTTCTCCTCAGTTATCCTCACCTGAAAGATAGAGATGACAGTGATGGGGCTCCCTGTTGCCTAAGGCTGACACTAGAATTAATACCCTAGGGCCTTTAAAGGTTGCCTTTACGTAAAGGTATCCTTAAAGGTCGCCATTCCTCTTCAATGACTGATTTTTACTGATTCCAGTAACTTGCTGAAATCTTCCCCAGGAATTGCTGGCAGAATCAGGCTGTACCACAGTAAGCAGAGAGAACTTCCTCTTCTGCTGGGAATTCCTGCCAAAGCCTTTCCTTGAATACTCATGATTTGCAAACCCAACACCCTTCCTGTTCTTCCGGGTGGCACAACCAAACCCTCCACACAAGACTCTAAAAATGAAGGCTCAGCTCTGGGAAATACGAGAAACTCAGCATATTGCTGTTCTACACCCCAGACCAGTGTCTAGTTCAGAAAGACCCACATTTTGCCCGTAGTGGGCTGGGCCCATTGCATGGCCTTTCTTCGCGTGATCCCTGCAGGTGGCAGGATGCCTTGCTCACCATAAAACTCCAAATACATTTGTTTTTAGCACTGGGAGCAGCCTGATGCCTCAGAAGAAGAACCCGGATAGTCTGGAACTGATCCGTGGCAAAGCTGGACGAGTGTTTGGAAGGGTGAGTCTAGTAAAGAAAGAAGTAGAATGGGGGGACTGCCCAGAGAGGGGTTAGTAAAGCTCTAAATGGGAGAGAATGTCCTACTCTGAGGAGTTTTTCTTCAAGGCTCTGTGTAAAGAAATGTGTCCTGTCTTGGCTCTGAATCTCTGCTAGGGCAACATGCATCTCTTCCTACGGCTAAGTGTTTTACCTGTTCTTCCCCACAGTGTGCCTCTATTCTCATGATTCTCAAAGGACTTCCAAGCACCTACAACAAGGATCTGCAGGTAAAACAAATATTTGCTCTTGCTCCATTTCTCTGAAATGACACAACTGTCTTCTGATCTGCAAGCCTTAGTTCTTGCCTTAGCTTTCCATGCGCAGGGCCTGCTGGGGTGCAGGACACTAAAAAGGAGGAGCAGGTTGCACTGCACGCCCCAGTTCACCCTGCAGCCCTCAGGGGAGCCCCTCAGATGTCAGTGCCTGCCCTGCTGGCCATGCTGCTCAGGCTGCTGGGCGTTTTGGCTGCTTCAGGTTGACTTACTGCAACTCTATCCATGTTATCGCACAGGAGGACAAGGAGGCTGTCTTTGATGTGGTGGATACCCTGACTGCTGTGCTCCAGATTGCCACTGGAGTCATTTCGACCCTCCAGGTAAGCCTTGACCTCTCATTGCTGAGCACACTCTGCTCCTGCTTGCATCCACAAGGATGCTGTTCCTGATGGACTGACACAGGAAAGTGAGCTCTAGCCTGGCCCTAAAATGAAAATTCCACCATCTTGCACTCATCTAGGGGCTCACTGCAGCCCCTTTGCCAGCTGCTCAGATCCACCATGCTCTGAGGTCACGTGGGGCAGAGGGCCTTGCAGAGCCAGGTCCCTCCTAGATGAAATGTCCTCACTGTTACAGCCAGTGTGTCCCCAAGCAGGAGCTGATAGTGATGCCTCTCTGTGACCCTCCTCTCTGCAGATCAACAAGGAGAATATGGAGAAAGCTTTGACCCCTGAAATGCTGTCCACTGACCTGGCTCTCTACTTGGTTCGTAAAGGAGTGAGTATCAGAGGGAGACTCTGAGCTGTGATTTCTGTAGACCCACAACAGTGCTCAGCGAGGGCCTGAGATGAGGCCTTCTGTTCTGTCCCCAGGTGAGGATCAGTCTGGGTGAAAAAACATGAGATCTGGAAACCCATTCTTTATATATACATAGGGCAAACCCATCTCTGCCTCTGAGTTGGCACCCCAGCTGCCTGGTCATTGACTGTTGCCCCTGCTTCTTGTTGCAGTTGCCATTCAGACAAGCCCATGTTGCCTGTGGAAAAGCTGTCCACCTTGCTGAGACTAAGGGCATCACCATCAATAATCTCAGCCTGGAAGACCTGAAGAGCATCAGGTCTGTATTATTATTATTTGTCTTAACTCCCTTCAAAAGGTAGGTATCAACCTGCCTCACTAAGGGCTCCCTTGTGGTGCCCTTCAGGGAACAGCTTGGGCAGGGCAGAATCCTCCATGCCTGAATATCAGGAGCTGACAAGGAGACAACACCACTACCACTCAGAGCAAGTAGGGCAGGGGCAGCAAGTAGTGGGTGTTGGGGGGGGGACTGGAAGAGACTCATGCCTTAACCTGCAGCACCAGCCCTCCAGAGGAGTCCAGCTCCTTGTTTCATTGCTTTGCCTGAAGCAAATCCTCTGCTCTGTCACCAGCTCCCACTGCCAGGCACTAGCAGTGCGGAACCAGGACCACACAAGGCCCTTCCCCTGGGAAGAAGGCTCAGGCTCCTCTCCCTCTCCCTCCCTGCAGGCAGTGAGCAGCTGAAGCCAGCAAACGGCACCCATCGCTCTCTACTCACTCCTCTTCTCTTTGCCTCCCCAGCCCCCTGTTTGGCAGCGACGTGTCCCAGGTCTTCAGCTTCGTCAACAGCGTGGAGCAGTACACGGCCGCGGGAGGCACTGCCAAGAGCAGCGTGACTGCCCAGATTGAGCAGCTGAGGGAGCTGCTGAAGAAGCTGAAGGAACAAGCTTAGAGTGTGGGGAGATATCCCATGTATGCAGCTTTGTGCTTATCGCACTGATCTGGAGTTAATAAACACAGTGGTGTATTGTAGTTCACTGAAACTCCTGTCTTGCGTGTTCCTTCGCGGGGCAGGACGGAGCTGGGCCTCTTCAGCCCTCAGGAGGCTGCGGAAGGGTTCCCTGGTGCAAAATGCTTAGGGCCTTCTCCTTCCTGGCAGGGGAGCTCTTTTATGGGATGTCAAGCTCTACGGGGGCTGGTAGTCACAGAGCAACAAGAGTGTCTGTCCACACCAACAGATCTGGAAATGTGTCTCCGGGGGGTGGATGCAGCACGGACCTGGACCCAGCAGTGCCAGAGCAGGCCGCACAGGGCAGCCTGAGGGACGTTTGTGTGCGTGCACAAAGCGAGACTCCTGGGACTGCACCTGCCACACATGCCACAGCTCCAGCTGTCACTGCCCGGGTTCTGCTTCCCACGCTGCCAGTGCGCTTGCCTTCTGGGAAGAGCGATCAAGTGGCCAGAAGAAGTCTCCTCACTGAATTTGCTTAGTCTGAGGCAGGAGGCGGCCAGCAGGTGATCCCAGACCATCACAAAACCACCCATGGCTCTGGCTTACACAAAGCACAGGGGTTGTGTGGTCTCTGGCCAAGCTCCTTCCTCTGGGTGACTCAGGCTTGCTCCACCTCCAAGCTAGCTGAGGGCAGAGCACTTGAAAAGAAGCCTGGAATGGCTGGCTGCCTCTAACAAATCATTTACCATCTTCCCTCCTCTCCTTACAAAAAATAAAATCAGAACAAAGACCAGAGAAAGCCTTATCAGAAGAATGAGTTCTCTCTTGCTTACTGCAATGTTTCTCTGTTTTAGCACTTGTATCACTGTCCAGATAAGTTTAGCTATGGCAGGGAAATCACTTTTGTTTGAATAGGTGGGGGGGGCAGATGACACCATTACCGAACACCAACACGGTGGGGAGAAGGACTCTCCTCATCTGCAACTCATGACTGTTTTGCTCCCTGTCACAAACCTTCTGTTTATACCTTTAGCTGCTGCTCAGCGCCTCTGTAGGCCTCAGCGAATTAGATGTCCTCTTCCTCTCAGCAGCAAGGGTCCCGCATCTGGGAGGGAGCGCTACGTAGCGCCGCGCGCTGCCAGTGGAAGGAAGGCGGTCTCCGCTGATCATCACATCCTCATCTCCTAATTAAGGAGTAGTTCATAATCACTGTTACTTCCCACCCATCCCTCCTACTGATATTCTGTCACGAAGTCTTTCATATTTAGTCTTCTGCAATAAATTGAGCTCTTTAACTGAGTCAGAAACCTAAGCGGTGACGGCTGCTCATCGCATTTGTGGAGGCTGCTGGTTGTTCAGCCAGAGAAACACAGGCTGCAAGTAAACGGGCTGCAACACTAAAATCCGTCCGAGGACACTTCCTCCCTCGCCCTCGTGGGTCGCATGACACACTCCTCTGTCCCTACCCCATTCCTGACATGCCGTTTAAGTAGGAAACCGAAGTCCACACGGTTTCGCAGCGCAGAGTCGGCCCCGCCTCCCTGCCCCGGCGCGGCTCTGCCCACAGCCAAGATGGCGGCGGGAGTGGTCGCTCCTCCCGCCGGCGCGGCTCTGCCCACAGCCAAGATGGCGGCGGGAGTGGTCGCTCCTCCCGCCGGCGCGGCTCTGCCCACAGCCAAGATGGCGGCGGGAGTGGTCGCTCCTCCCGCCGGCGCGGCTCTGCCCACAGCCAACATGGCGGCGGCGGCGGGCGGCCGGCGCTGCCCGCGGAGCCGGGGAGGCGGCGCGCCGCCGGCCCTGCTGGCGCTGGCGCTGGCGCTGGCGGCGGCGGCGGGGCGGGCGGCGGCGGGCGGCATGCTCTACCCGCGGGAGACGCCGTCCCGCGAGCTGAAGGAGCTCGGCGGCCTCTGGAGCTTCCGCGCCGACTTCTCGGCGGGGAGGGCGGCCGGCTTCGCGCAGCGCTGGTACCGCCAGCCGCTGCGGCAGGTAGGGGCGGCGGCGGCGGCGGCGGCAGGGTGGGGAGATCCGCGGCGCTGCGGCGGTCCGGGCGGGCCAGAGACCCTCAGGAGCTGCGGCGGCAGCGGCGGTCCGCGACGCTCCGCGCGGGGCCGGGAGGCAGGGAGGGAGGCCGGGCCTCGGAGAGCGCCCGTGGGTTAGACGCTGCTCGGCTCAGCCCGTTACCTGAAGGCAAGGTGCGCTGCCAGTGCGTCGCTTCTCTTCTAGCTGCTGGGCCGATTTTGCCGCGTTGTGGAAGGTGACAAGAGCGCCAAGATACAAAGCTGCTAGAAAATCTCTGGAAATAGATGTGAGAGCAGACAGAGGAGAGGGATCCTAGACCTGCCCCCGCCAAAGGGAGGGCCGAGAAGCGTAAGCTCAACCTGCTTTAGACATCGGGGAATCTCCTCAAAGGAGACCCGTGTTATGGGCATCCAGTATTAGATGCTAGAAAATCCACTCCACCATTTTTTGCTTTTAGGATTTTCTGATGCCTAATAAAGGAGCTGAATTCTCCCCGCGCTGTCAGTACAGTTCAGTGCTGAGTCAGCCACGCGCGTGATGCTCATCCCGGGACACCCAGACTTTCCTAGTTCCACTGTTCACGGAAAGATTTGCTTAAGAAAGGGGAAGTGTTCCAGATGCAAACTGCTGCAGTGTTCGTTTGTGGAACATCACAAGCACTGCAGGTGCTAAAAATTAACGGCTAGATTTTGCAATAGCATGGGGTGACCAAAATGTTGTAATAAATTACAATGCTGCTGGCATATAATCCTATTAAAAAAGTAACTGAATTGACACTGTTGGAAAGCAGTGAAAAAAAAAAAAGGGGGGCAGGAAATCTATGCCGCTTTCAGGGAGTAAGGAAACCAGAGCCATCCTGTGTAAATAGATGCACGCAGCCTCCACAGACCATATGGGGGGATCTGGCCCAGAATATCCCCAGACTCTTGCCACCATTCTCCGACAACTATGACTGACAAGCAGCACCCCATGCCAGTGAACTGACACAGCAACACGAGCATTACACTCTAAGCAGCTAGAGCTGTGCAAGAGAAACTACATTTTGTGAGTAGTTTCAGACTGAACAATGACCTGGCCACGTTTTTTTCCAGTTCTCAAGTTCTGCAGCACCAAAGCTATTAACTAAAGCATTTCCTTATTGTAAACCAGGAGAGGGAAAAAAGATATTAGCAGCTTCATCTGATAGGAGAAAGCATATTCTCAGCCCAGGCCTGGTATTATATAGGACCTGTGACAGAATATGCCAGTTTGTGACCAGGTATTTCTAGGGACTTCCAGTTTGCAAAGGACACTTTGATTTGTAAGGCTGAGTCAAGTGGAAGGAGATATGTCCAGAAGTGTAGGTGGGGCAGCCAAGTCAGTAAAACTTCTGTCAAACTTAACATCTTAAAATTACCTGTTTCCTCCCTTTCTGTGCAATTCTCATCAGACTGGTCCTGTGATCGACATGCCAGTGCCTGCCAGCTTCAACGATATCACCCAAGACCCAAACTTGGAGAACTACATTGGCTGGGTTTGGTATGAGAAGGAGGTGCTGCTTCCTCGCCGTTGGCTTCAGGATGATCTCAACACCAGAGTGGTGCTCCGCTTTGGTAGTGCCCATTACTACTCCATTGTGGTAGGTTGCACAAGCAGTAGCGCAGGCATTTCCAGCATCATACCGCACCGAAGTCTATCCCATGGCCTGTTCAGCAAACATGGCTTTGCTCATGTTTTTGTATCAGGTTGCTGTTTTCTTAACTCTCAGCCATTTTCCTCCTGGCCACTGCCAGCTGCAGCTGCCTGGAAAGGAGGAATGGACCTTGTCCTGAAGTGAAGAGAATTTGGGACAAGAGCTTGACCATGTTTCCTGGGTCTCTCTTCTGTGATATTCCAGTATCAGGACTAGTAACTAAAACATTTTGTTGTTACAGGCCTGGAGGGAACAAGGTACTGACCTGCCCAAAACACTTAGTTTCTCACAGTGATGCTTGTGTGTGACCCAGGCATAGCTCCCAGTAAAGGACGGGCTGCTGGATTGAGCCCTCAGAATTAAGAGTCTTGAACATGGGTGGCTCAGTGTAACTGGGAATCAAAACTGCCCTTTGCTGTGTTCCTTTGCTTCTCCCTGCTACGCTTTCTGTGGAAACCTAACCTTTGTGCGTGGACTCACAGGCCTCTTCTCTTGCAGTGGGTCAACGGAGTCCAAGTTGCAGAGCACGAAGGAGGCCACCTCCCTTTCGAAGCAGATATAAGCAGTGTTGTCCAGGGCAGCCCAGGGATTCCCTGCCGCATCACTGTTGCGATCAACAACACTCTGACACCTCATACTCTGCCTCCGGGGTCGATTCAGTACATGAATGACATGTCAAAGTGAGTCGCTAGAATGCGGTACTGCTGATGTTATCGAAGGGATGGCAGAACAGCAATTTATTCAGCTGCTATTTCTTAAGAGCCTCTGAGTAATTTTCAAAAGCATGGGTTGTATTTATGACTATGTTCATCAGTCAAACAGGGAGGAGTTTAAGCTTCAATGTTAAGAGAAATCTACACTGAATTACAGCATGTTTTATACATGGGGAACTGAAATTAGGTGATTTACCAAGCTGAGTCAGTGGCAGATTAAGACACTTGAATTCAACAGGAACTGCAGCTATCTGCTACTCTGAAGGATCCATCAGACCTATTCAGTATGTTAGATGTTCATTAACTGGTAATCACCATAGCATCAATAGCACTGCTAAAAGATAAATCCATCCTGTTATGAAGACTGTTTTAACCAGCACATTGCTAGCATCCATGTGCTGCCTTCAGTTCTTGTGTAACGGAACATAATGTCTCCTGTCTTGCTTACTCAGGTATCCCAAGAACTATTTTGTACAGAACATCAAGTTCGATTTCTTTAACTATGCTGGAATCCATCGCCCGGTCATGCTTTACACCACTCCTTCTGTCTACATAGATGATATTACTGTGACAACTACTTCATCAGAGAGTATTGGTAGGTCCAGAACAATTACAGCAGCTACTTCAGGCTCCAAAATGGAGATGACAAGAGCAGTAGAGAAAGTTTCCTGCAGAGGACTTTTCGGTCAGATTGAATTTGTTTTGTAGCAGCATTCTCTTCAACCTTAGCTGCTGTATTGCACAGCTCAGCAGTTTTAAGAATACAGAAAGATTTTCAAAGCAGTGGGAAAAAAGTGTAAGTATTTGAAAGACACTACAGTTACGTGAAAGGATATTCAGGTGCTTCTGGAATTAGAATTTCCCACTAGGGACAGTCTTCCTGCCACTTAAAGCAGAATTATCTCAAAGTTACAGAACAATGTGGTATACAAGTCCTCCTGGAAACTTCTGGACCTGAAGACAGGCAGATCATGCTTCATACAATCAATCTGTGCCTCTCTGCTGTTGCTGTACCTCTCCTCCCTTCTTAATGCCACTTATGTGAAGACTCGGCAAGTATTTGTTTTCCCTTCATACCAGTTTCTGACCCTCTTTTGTTGTTTTTGAACTAGCCTTGGTGCAGTATCAGGTATCAGTAGTCGGCAGCGCACTCTATTCCTTGTCCCTGAGCTTACGTGATCAAGAGGGGAAAGTGGTTGCTACAGGTGATGGGCCAGCTGGAGAGTTAAAAGTCCTGGATCCAAATCTTTGGTGGCCTTACCTGATGCATGAAAACCCTGGATACCGCTATTCTTTAGAGGTAACGATGACGTTTCTCCCTCTGTGTGCATTTGCTCTCATTGCCCTAACAGGATTAAGGAACTGCCATATGGCCCATCTTCCTTCCTCTCCCTCTCCCATGGATCCTGTTCACATGACCAGAATGGCATTGCTGATCGTGCCATAATCAAATCAAGCTTCGAACTCAAAGATCAGTCAATGGGAAGAAGGAGGGGGGTCATGCATGGGGTACACGCATGCACGCATTCTAGCAGGTACTTGCCTGTCACATTTAGGGCCTGATCCGTGTCTTGCAGAAGGATTGCCTGAGACAAGAAGAGATATTGCAAAAGCTGAGAGTAAGGTCTCTCAGGAGCCTGCTGCTGATCTCTTTCTCAAACACTGCCATGCAGCGAGCTTTCTTCCAGCTCTGTGCAAGACAAGCGTTCAGCTTCAGTAGCACAAGCCTGGAGAATTGTTGTGCAAGCCGAGGTTGAACGGTGATGTTAGATGTGGAAATTAGGGCAGATCACCTGCTGTGGGTTTCCAAAGGCTCAGGTTCCTGTCACTTGTGAGAAGATGACTTTTTTGTTGTTGGCTGGTATCAAGGTGCAGGACAGAAGAGGAGGTTGCCAGTGGGGATGAAAGGGCCTGGAGGAGAGAGGTGAAGAGAGGTGGGAAGCTCTTGGGACGAACGGGTCGCAGAAGGGGCGTCCACCCCTTGTTCTTCACCCTTTGCTTTCCCATCTTGGATTTCTACTTTCTGCATCCATTCTTGCTCCTTCTCTAAGGAGCTGTGTGGGGAGGAGAAGCAGCGAGGCGGCTGAAGCAGCAGGCAGTGTGCCGAGGCAGGGCCAGGGGGTGGGGGCAGCCCTTAGGTGCCAGCCCGAGGGAGGCTGGGCACCCTCCGGGCCTGCCAAGGCCAATGCCACTGTCCGCGTGTCACCCTTGGGGGATGCAGGTGAAGCTGCAGGCACACGTGAACGGGGCATTACTGGAGGACGTCTACACGCTCCCGGTTGGCATCCGCACCGTCCACGTCACCAACACGCAGTTCCTCATCAACGGGAAGCCCTTCTACTTCCACGGGGTCAACAAGCATGAGGATGCGGATGTAAGTGCGTGGGGGGCGCTTTATGTCCCCGGCGTCAGGGGTCTCGGTGCGTAGATGGCCGCGAACGCGGCGCTTTGCAACCTCGTGTTGGGGCAATGGGGTGCCACTGCCTTCTTCCCTTCCCCAGGTCCGTGGCAAAGGACTGGACTGGCCCCTGGTCGTGAAGGACTTCAACCTGCTGCGCTGGCTGGGGGCAAATTCCTTCCGCACCAGCCACTACCCCTACGCCGAGGAGATCATGGATCTGTGCGATGCCTACGGCATCGTGGTGATCGATGAGTGCCCCGGAGTGGGGATCAAAACTGCGTAAGCACTTGCTGCCAAGGCTCTTTGCCACCTTTTGCAATTCCCGTGAGCTGCTTCAGAAGATGCTTTCTTTCCTTGTCCCCCCCAGGGCCTCCTCTCTCCCTCACTCCCATCCTGGAGCTCGCCTTGGCCTGACAGTGGAAGTACTTTGCTCTTGACTGGGCAATCAGAGGGTGCTTTGCCATGTGTTCATGGCTTCGTTTGATGAAACTCGGTTAGCGAGACCAAACCATGGCCCTGAACTGTGTAGCAGGCTTTGGAGGAACCGGGCAGACACCTTGTTTTGTGTCACCCGCAACAAGGCTTGGCTGTTCCTACGCACCCCAGATTCTTGACTTACCACAAAGGCGGGCCGAGGGGGTGGATCTCATGTGCTGCCCTACTGACTTGGTCTCAATTCCTTTTGACTTTAAGTGAGAGCTTTGGGAACAAGTCGCTGCAACATCATCTTGTTGTGATGGAGGAGCTGGTCCGCAGGGATAAGAACAGGCCCTCAGTCGTGATGTGGTCAGTGGCCAACGAGCCAGCTTCGCAGCTGCCCCCAGCAGCTTATTACTTCAAGTAAGTGCACGTGCTTGTGCGCAGAGCTGAGATGTGAATCTTTGCAGATAATGTAGTGTCTTTCTTTGGGGTAGCACAAAGCAGTAGTAAAAAGAAGGCAGACATCTTTTGGGATCCCTGAAAAAGTACCCACAGGTAAAAACAAAAAGTGCAACTGCTGCATATGCTGAACATAGTTTGAGGTTAGAACCCCACAATAGTCTCAGCTGGTTATTTCTGAACCAGTAAAGCTCTATAGAACTACCACAAGTCTGGTGTGAGCATCTTTTGGGGTTCAGGAGCAAGAAAAAGCAGACCTCATGGGAACTGCTTGTTCTAAGGAAATTGAGTGCTAAATTCTGCTAAGTCCAAGAATTACAGTGAGGTTGTTAAAAAGCCTACCTTTTAACTCTGAAGATAAGATTTTGCAGTTAGGTGCTACTTATTTGTTCCGCAGGGTGCTAGTGACACTTAAAAGCCACTGCTTGAAGTCCCTGCAGCGCTCTTTAAAATCAAGAGATTTAAGCTTTGGATAGCCAATAATCATCTCCATCAGCTGGAGGTAGCAGACTATCCTAGGTAGCTATAGATGAATTAAGAGCTAACTCTGAATTCTCATTCTCCAGAATCATCCATCCTACTTCAGTTTTCAGGTAGAAATAGAACTTGACCCTCCTGTTGTCTCTCATCTCCCTCATTTAAGGTTTCTCAGAAGCAGCAAATTTGTGATTGCCTGGCCTGTCAGTGGATAGGGCTGGGGCCTAGTGGTTTTGCAGGAACGCTTCCTAAGAGCTGTTCAGGAGCTTCCAATTCCTTTCTCATATTGTTACCTCCAAAATTTCAGCCCATTCCCCAACTTTCAAACACTGGCTCTAGCAAATAAATTAAGCTGCTTTGGTTATATTTCTGCTTTTGTCTTTTTTCAGTTTGGATAGCGATCAACTTTGTGATGGATAAAGCTCTTATTGTCATATTTTTACTCCTACGGGGATGGCTAGAATTGCAGACATTTTAAAGGCGTTGAGCACCCAGTGACCTGCAATACTTGCTTTAAAAACGTTGTCTGTTAAATCACAAGCAGCTCCAAGAGCCTGAGGACGTGGAAGGACAGGGAGCTTGAGGAAAGGGGGTAGTGTTCAGCCAAGTTTTTTTCTCCTTGCTGTTGTTGAACTCTTGTTTTACTGTTTGCAAACAGGACAGTGATAGCTCACACTAAAGCTCTTGATCCCTCCAGACCAGTAACCTTTGTGACAGATGCCAATTACGCTCTTGATCGTGGTGTAAGTTTAACTTATTTTCTAGCTTTTTTAATTCATGTATGAAACTTGTTGTCAATTGTTTTAAGTTCCTTTCTCCCACTTCCCCAAATTTACAGCAGATGTAAGAGGGAGAGGCAGAAGAAAAAAAATTATATTTCAAGTACAAAGTACCTTATCATAGAGTTGTAGCCTGGCAAAAAAACTGTAAAAGAACAGTTGCCTGTCTTGAGTGAAGTAAGCAGAATCAACCCTACTAGATTCTAGTAATATTGTGATGCTTTCCTATTTTATTGTTTGTGTCCATTAATGCTTAGGCCTTTCACTTGCTATTAAGCTAAAGATTAAACCTCTTTAAAATGCCAGACATACATAGCATTTTATGTTCCACAGAAATCTAAAGGAGGAAGCTTTGCCTTAATTCCTGTTTTAAACTGTTCTAGAGCTTCTTTGGTAGAGGTCTGTTACAATCAGTAATCTTAAAACCTCTTCTAGACTGAGTTCAGCTTCATAATTAAAGTTCTGGAGCTGTTTTATTAGCTCAACAGCAATTTTCTTGGCTGGCTGTGCTTTAAAACTGTCCAGAGCAGGAACCAAGATCTTTAACACACCTCAGAAGTTGTCTTCTGGTTAGCTGCTATGTAATCTTGTTTCTGTAACATTTTGTTATCACTGTGCAACAAAGTATTCTTTTAGCAGGTGAGTTTGTAGGTTACATGTACATGATACTACCACATGTATAAGGATACACTTTGTGTTTCTCTCAAGCTGTCCTAGAGGAGTGGCCTGTTTAGTAACTCTGGGAGGCCCCTGTTCAATTAGGAGAAAAGCTGATGGCCTTAATTTTGAAGGTATCATCTGTAGGGATATGCTCCTGGATATTACTGTGCTTCATGCTTGCATACAGACTGACATCCCATTGCCACTACCATGCAACTAGCCCAAGGAGACACAGAGGAGAAAAATAATTAAAAAAACCCACAAAGAATAGATCTTATACACTGATGTGATATTAGAACCTTTTCTGTTTTATTACAAAACATGTTAAGAGAACATTGAACAAGTTACATATAACATCACTTCGTCCTCAGTGGGCTTCATGCCCTTTTAGCACACTGTCCATGTGGTAGAAATGGCATACAGCTTGCAGAGTGCTTACTCTTGTATTGCACCACTGATGCACAAATTTAGTGCTCAAATATTTTGACTAGCAATTAACTTGGTCATCATGTTCCAATGCTCAGAAAGTACATCTAAATGTACCAGCAAGCCAGAGACATCTTGGAAACTCTAACAAACCTGAGGCTGAACTAGGTTGATCTTGTTTAATTCTTTGCTGTGACTTCTAAGTCTGTAAGAAAATGCCAAATTGGCATGCTTTTACCTTGTTCATTTTATCCTGCTGCTTTTCCTGGAATAAAACTGTGTTCTTTGAAATTAACCAAAAGGAGGATTTAGCTTTATGAATGGAGGTTGCCTACTTTGAACTCCCTGACAAAGCACTCCCACCTCGTTTTTTGTAGGCTCCTTATGTGGATGTAATCTGTGTAAACAGTTACTTATCCTGGTATCACGACTCAGGCCATCTGGAGGTTATTCCACTACAACTCATGGCACAGTTTGAGAACTGGTATAAAACCTACCAAAAACCTATTATCCAGAGTGAATATGGAGCAGACTCAATTTCTGGACTTCACAGTGTAAGTGTTAGACTACTTAAGAACAGTGCTTTTTAATCTAGTGCATCTCTAACTCATTTGTACCTCTCTTCTAATTAAGTTTTGCTGACCCTTTAATTCTGAGTTGCATTTGATACTAGTGTCCAAAAGACTCCAGGACTGATATCTTGCACCACTGAAATCAATAAGCTTTGCCACTGCCTGTAACAAAGGTAAGATTCTACCTAAGACAGGCGGTTCTGGCTTTGAGTAAGAAGCTGAAACTACCCTAAATCTTGTCCTAGCCC
This sequence comes from Rhea pennata, assembly GCF_028389875.1. Taxonomy (NCBI): domain Eukaryota; kingdom Metazoa; phylum Chordata; class Aves; order Rheiformes; family Rheidae; genus Rhea; species Rhea pennata. The sequence goes on from NC_084682.1 coordinate 6,637,740, forward strand.
TTTGGTTTTTGACACTCGCTGGTACTAGCTTCAGTCATACTGTTTAAAACATACAACACTATGTTTAAAACAATAACACTTCTGCACTTGGGTCCTAAACTGCAATGCACTTTTAAACAATTATGTTGACAACCAGGCTACAGCTACTTGTTAATTTATACTTAATGTGGTTAAACCTCTAGAAGACATTCCAAATTCTTCCGCGCTTTGGCATTTGTAGAAAATGCCTACTAGAAAGATACGACACTGGAAACAGGATATTCTTTACATGATACAATCCCAAATAGCAGACTATAACCTTATCATGAGAAAGCACCTGTACCAATCAGAGCTGGATTTCTGCCCAAAAAGTATAGCGAGCACAATGTTTGTATTTTGCATATGTTTCCCCCTGCACTTTTATTAGATGCTAATTGTCACTAAGTGACCGCTGTTAACGTAGTTGCAATGAAGAGATCAAGCGGTTGTAAAGCTTTTTTCCAGGTAACAGGTCTGCTGTAAATGGAAAGTTAACAAATGGGGCCTTTACTGAGATACACTGTCACATCCCTTCAAGCTCATCTTTTTTCCTGGCTATAGGATCCACCTCTTATGTTCACTGAGGAGTATCAGAAAGCTATGCTAAGAGAGTACCATTCAGTATTTGACAAAAAAAGGAAGGAGTATGTGATTGGAGAGCTCATCTGGAATTTTGCCGATTTCATGACTAATCAAGGTAAGCTTGTATTTATATTTCAAACAACTCTCCATCTTCCCTGTGACTTATAATGGCTTATTAGGTAAAGAATATTTATGCTGCAGGGCAGGGCAAAGGGACCCTCTGCTTACAGAGATGAAACGTAGGCAGTTTCTGTGGCAAAGTCCAATATGACCAGAGCCAAGAGGAAAGGTTCTGCCTGTACTTAATGCATCCTCTTTCTCCAGCTAGAGCTCTCAGATGTCCCTTCTGCAAAGATGCTACCCCAGAACACAAAACAACGCGTTAAGGCAGAAAGCAAGGGAAGCTTGTAATCAGACCCAGACCACTTCTCTTGGCAATCCAGAGCTTCAGTTAGCTTTTAGGAGATTATCTCACTTGCTCAGTATTTCACCTACAACTGCCCTTAACAACAGAGCATCTTAATGCATTGTTAACTTGGCATATAGCTTCAGCAATACAGGACTAGATGCAGAAGGGTAGAAAACCGTCTTAGAAAAGACACTCGATCTCGCTGGTAATGAGTAAGTGCATTCACAAAGCATGGGGCGTTACTCAATTTCTAGGTGACTGTCTGCACTGTAGATTATTACAACTCAGGAGGAGACCTCGTAAGGAACACGGTACGCACATGCCATCTACAGTGAGTTAGGGCAGTAAACAGTCAGTGTTAATTTCAGGCAGGCAAACACCATTAAAAATAACCTGTAGAGCACCAATATAGGTATTAGAAAGGTAAGTCATCATAGAGAAGCAGTCAGACTAGTAGTATTAATTTCAAATAGTAGGATGGGGAAAAAAATGTAGACAAGTTTACATATATAAGTGCAGTTCCAGTCTCTCAAAATGTTGCAGTTATCTTTTCTGATTTCCTATAAAGACTAAAATAGGCAAAAAGGGTATGGACACCACTAAAAGGATAATACAGCCAAATAGAGAGGAGTTAATAATTGACATTTTCACCATCAAATTTTACAACGTGAACTAATAGCAGAGGGAACTTCCACTGTAAAGATACTATGCTTTGGTTTATGGGTATACTTGAATTAACTGTCTTTGACTTATTGGTTGTAAATGCAATGAATTGCATTTAGATTGCTCAGTTATACCAGTTGTAACTTGCATCATTCTAGTAAGATTTGCCAAGTTCCCTGTTGTACCTGACTTTCTGCAGAAGGTGCATAGGTCTTTTCAGCCTAACCCAGTTTAGTTCATATGTTGTAACAGTTTATAGTAGGGAATAGAAAAGCATTCTGCATATACTTGCTTTATTTTATAACTTCTCTACAGGGACCACACGTGTTTTGGGGAACAAGAAAGGAATATTTACCCGCCAACGACAGCCAAAATCAGCTGCCTTTGTTCTTAGAGAGAGATACTGGAAGATTGCAAACGAATCAAGCTGTCTTCCTCCTATAGTAAAATCACACATCCACTTTCTGTAATGAAATCTAAAAGTACAATGGTTGGATTCTATGCTGAACTTGTTCATTAAATTTGTTTAATATTTACGCTTGACTCAAGTCTTGCAAGTCTAATGCAATCTGTAGTCCACCTGAAGCAGTTAACTATGAAACACAAAGCTAGTATTCCTGACTTGTTTTCTATGCCTAGCCATCTCTGTAGGCTTCCTGTTTTTCAGGTAGTAAAATGAATATTCCACATTCCAGGGAGCTGAAGCTAGATATCCTGAGATACCCATTTATGACCCCCCTCTCCCCTCCCCCACCATGATACAAATGAATGCTGATGATTTCAAAAAATCAATATTACTCTAAATGAGCATTGTAACCCTCCAATGCTAAAGAGATTTAAGTTATACTCCTGTAACTGTTAAACTACTCAGATCACAGCAAATTGTCCACAGGATCACTGAAGAGCAAGATGTACATAGCTTCTCTTCTTAAAGCTGGGTAGAACATATGTGGCTGGCTGAGAAATTCTGAGAGTCAACAGCAGTCAGGAAGCCTGTGAACCACTGCTTTGGTAAGGATATCCGATATACTCCGATATGACACGGAATTCATACTAGAGCAACAAGGTAGAATATGTCAGATAAGTAAGTACCTATATCAACTGAAACTTATTTAAAACTATTTTATCACAGTACCAGAACTACCACTATACGATGCAGTTTTACCTTCCAGCATGGAAGAGCACTTCCTTCATATTAAATTGTCACTATGGAACTACAGTAATAGCATTCTAAAGGGTAAATTTGTCTGACTTAAGTCCTTCTGATATTGACCTGAAGCACTGTAGGGTAGAAGGATTTGTAAATTAGTGTGCGCACAGCACTTTAGACAGTAGCGTACTAACTTTCCCTTGCAGGCAGTACACCAGTTTTAGAGGTTCCTAAAGGCTACGCTTCAGACTGCAACAGACTGTGTCAGTACCCACAGAAGAGCTCGGAATACGTCATCCGCAAACATCCCGTTGCAAGCTCTCAAGGTTGTCCCAACAACAGCGTCACCCTTATCAGAACCACAAAATTGGAGGCTGCCTACTGAATTTTGAAAATTAGCACAATTAACTAGTTTCATTACTCTGATTCACTGATTCTGCATAAAACAGTATCGCTATGACTATTTTTTCCCACAACTGGCTCTTCTGTTAGTATCTCAAGAAAGTGACCAAGACATCTGTCAGTGTAAAGAAACTATTTGTTACTCTGTTGCATGATGGCCAAATCCTTTCTTTCAGAGGTGATATATTAGAAGCCAAGAAAAGTTTCCATTGCCACATGCAGAATAAGGACACATACCCTTATTGCGGATTTCAGAACAATTTTTCCTTACATTTTTTCCCCTTTTCTAAGGGAAAAGAGAAAAAAATATACTACTAAGATTCCTCACAGTTACACTGTTTTAGGTTTACAGATTTCCTAGTTAACTAAAAACCGAGAATATAAATATGTACCCATATTAAAAAGTCACTCAAATGTTACCTTGTACAAGTCTGGATACCATATGTAAGTCCACTAACAATGTTTGAAAATTGTTGCAACTTCTGTCGATCTCTAGACTTCAGTCTTTAAGCTATTTCATTCCCCATTTCAACACTGACAACATGACATATCAACAGCAGACACATAAAAACACAGATAAAGATTTGACATGGTTAGCACAACATTACAAACCAGGGCTCAGGTCCCTATGATATACAGAGGACTTGCAGTTACAGAAGAGAAAGCTATACTTTCATTCAGTCCAACAAGACAGATGCAAAGTTTAATATCCACATTTATGATAAGCACGCATTTCAGAGAGTCTCATTTGCTGCTTACGTTCCTAACAGCTCAGTGCAATTGTAAGCCCAACCCGCCTATCTAACCCTTTCCCAAAATACTCCCCACCCCCTTCCCCAAATCCAGGAAAATACACAGCAGTTTTCAAATACTCCGTGATCTTGTCAGAGCGGAGCTAAAGCATACCTATAGAACAAAGGAAAGCAGGAAGTGATTAAAATGACACACAACGTTTTTTGTATGTTCCTTAAAGAACTGTAAACAGTAAAGCCTCCAGTCAATGCTGCTCGACCTTTATACCTCCATGTGCACACAACATCCAGCAATACACAACAGAACTGCAGAAATTCTATAAACCAGTAACTCTGGGGATCCAAGTGCTTTAACCCTTCTACTGCCAACACACAACTTCTTTGAAAGAGATCACAACTTAATACATTTCTAGAAACAGGAATACAGTACTGACTTTAAAAACAGTTTCTAAGGCTCAGACTGAGTCCAAAAAGGCCTCTGATTGGGTTCATTCAAGCTCTTATGTTTGGACTGCATGAATGCAGCATAAGAATGATTGCAGCAAGACATCCACAGATAATTTCTACATTTATTTTTATACCAAAAAGTTATGTGCAACAAATAAAATTCATACATATTTACATTGTTTTACCTGTTAGCAAAATTGTATCCTAAACCTCCAATAGAGAATCTCTCAACCTAGATTGATAAAAGGAACATCTGCCCAGTGACTCCACTTAAATGGATGTTTAATCTGGAGTTTAAAGCGCTAGTAATAAATAGTTGATGGAACATACTATACAGAACACACACCTAATATTTAGGCCATGCTTAATACAGTGTTATGGTAACAGAACACTTCATCTTTTCTGGACCAGTTTTGTCTAGATCATGTTTAAACACCGGCAAAACCAAAGTTACCAGATCTCTCTAACTTTAGCCCGCGTAAATTCGGAGCCACAATTGCTGCCTGAAGCACCTCGGTAATCTTTTTGAACGGTCAAGAGACTCTGTACAGCAGAAGACGAATACATACTACAGTACGCAGAAATCTCCTCATTGGAGAGAGCTGTTCTCATCTTGGATATCAACGGTGGTAGGGAATGTTTCATTGGCCTTAGAGTTGCAAATACTTTACAGTAAGAAACTTTCAGGAACATTCGTTTTCTAAATGAGACTTGAATGCTTTGTTGGCCTTAAGAGTAGTAAGTACCTTACAGTAAGAGGATTTCAGGAATGTTTACTTCCTAAACAGGTTTTGGGATTTCATTCTTTTGCCTCTTCAACCAGCCCCTCCCTGCAGAACTTTTGAGAGCAAGGGAGGAGGAAAGTGTCCCAAATTCAGAAGCACTGTTTGTATCTTTTTTCCTGACTCTTCCCCCCCACCCAATTTCTCACAAGTGTTGAAACCACAACCAGAATCTGTGTAGTGATACTGCCCCCTCGTCCCTCTTCCAAACCAGGTATTACTTCTTAGCAGTGAGCCATACTATTGTATCCTCAAAGTTTCCCCAGGAATCTTACCAAACATTACATCCTGTTTTCTAAAGGTCAAATTAGTATCAAACATACGTTTGCCATGACTTTTTTTTTTTTTTTTTTGGCTAGAGTAGGCAGGGGGCAGTTGCATGAAGCACTTGTCTGATTTCTGTCACATTCCTAGTTGTAACCTGAGCCATTTTACTGGAAGAAATATGCTGTTTCTGTCATTGGCAGCAATGAGGAAAGAGTCAAAGAACTGGAAGCGGAGAGGTCCAAATTTCTACTGCTGATATTATTTTGCCCTTTATTCACGCCAACTGCATTTCTAAAGCACAAAAGAGAAAAAGAAATTAGGGCCACTTCTAGCAAATCACTTCCAGTAAAAAGTAACTGTAAGAAAAGCACACAAGACAAAAAGTTCACAATTAAGGATCAGATTTGCAAGACTGTGCACAAAGTATAGCTGCAAATTCTTCCAGAGACCAAGCTAATTTTTCATTTGATCTCCATGTGCACACAAACAAGGACTGCAGACACAAACTCTGAAAATCTGGCCCTAAACAATTTTACTCAACAATGTGAATTAACTATGCCCACACAGACAAGCACAAGACACAGTGAAGTTAGCCAACATCTATGCTTTCAGTTGATGGGGCTTTTCTCCTTTTTTAGTGTGCATTAAACCAGAAATTGGACCAATAATCATTGATTATATTTGTCTCCATTGCTGTTTGTTCTGAGGTATTAGCACTGTGACTAACCATTTCAGGCAGCACGTATTCACCTCTTCCTTGGATGAAAAGATGCCTTAGTGTAGATCACAGGAATGCATCCAAACAAATCTATACAACACATTAAACAGCGGTATTGCCTCAAGGCTTATAAAAGGACAGAGCAAAGCCTTGAGGGACCAATTTAACACTGTCCACTCCCCTCACATCGAAATTCAAGGCATTTTACAGACAGAACTAAACATCAAGACAAGCTTTAACTATACTCTGATCAATACAAAATGAATTGTCATCTAAAACTGTTAGACAAGAGGGACAAGTAATTTAGTGTTACATGCAACAGATGTTACTCATACCACAGAACTTTATACATAAAGCAGTTTCCAACTGCATCCTGGATACAAACCAGAAAATTACCTCAGGAGTAATTTAAATACTATGTTGTGAGTTCAGTCTAAAAATCCTATCTTCTCTACTGAACACTGCATGTTTCAGTCAAGTTTATCCTCAGCAACTTAGTGTTTATAATCCACTTAGCAATACAACGTGTCTCTTAGACATTCATGTTTAAGGAAAAAACTAAAATAGTTAAACTAACTCTTTAAATAAATGGGTATGCAGTTGGAACTTGTCATATTTAGAGGCTGACAAGGGCACAAAGCAGCACAGCACCAATTACAGAAAGTAGCCAAACCTATTTGTTTTGGTGTCAGAGTCTGAAACACAAGTATTTTACTTTTCTGGATCATGTTATCAGCCTTCCGTCACATTGATTTAAGTTAACTGAAATAATATTGCTACCACTTCTCAGTCTAAAAACTAAAATAGATATCTGAACACCTTCTATTCCCAGCAATTTTGTTGCTGTTTTTTTTTCCTTTTTGTTTGTTCATTTTTCAAGCAAGGACACTTCTGCCTGCCAAGTTCAACACAAAGTATTTGGTTTAAGATTTCAAGACAGAAGGCACTTTTAACATTCACCCTTAGAATACTGAGTGCAGAAACAACATTTACAATTTTGTTCAGGTGCTTAAATCTGTAGTTTAATTTTTTTTTAATTAGTTATTAGAAAGAGCAATGATAGCACTATCACATTTCATTTTCAGGAGCACATTTACTTATTTATCTCACTAAACAGACTGCCCTTCCAAGGGACCTTGTGTGCATCTGTCCTAAAGTTCATTTCCCAATATAGCACAGGCCAAAGATCCTGACCAAGATCAATTAAGTATCTGCTTATTCAGTGCACTGCTTGGTTATTCCACTCAGTCAGTGGTTTCCACTGCAAATTGCAATCCTATACTGCAGCATTCACATAACATCAAACATCAGTAACACTGGCTGTCTGACAGCAGTTTAAAATGAAAACATAGCTCTGCATGGAAATTAAGCCATTTCAAAGAGATCTTTGACACACCAACCCCCAATCTGTATATAATATCCCAATGGTAGCTTTCTGTTGACCACATTTAGCTATTTTCATTCTGTACAGAAGTTAATGAAATTGTGGTTTAATAGGTATACTTCAAGTTTCAGCTTTAATTCCATTTTCATTAGTGGAGAGAAAAAAAAAGGAACAAATCCAACTACCATTTTTGTGAAAGCACTAGCAGCGAGTGCAGCAACGTTTTCTCTACAGAAGTCACTCTTTCCATCGTCTCAGTCACCTCTTAGCGGAACACTCTGAAACCTCCTAGGCTAACAAAACTGATTGTACAGTGAGTTCTCCAGGGATGAAACCAGTATTTCTAATTTTATTTACAGTATAAGTCCCAGTCAAATCTAAGTCCATCAGCTTAAAAAAAAAAGTAATACATATACTGTAAACATGGCAACATTAAATATGGTAATGCTATTCTAGAATATTTAATGTCATGATCACATCTCATTATACCTGAAATTGAATTTATATACAGGATATCTTGTAGCAAGTGTTACCACTTCACAAGCGGAGGGGAAGGAGGGAGAGTCTAGTTTTGCTGTGGCTAAGACTCCTTTAAAGTAAAGTTAAAGCTTGTCTTTGATTGTATTAGAGCTTTCTTTCATAACCACATTTAAATTGAATATTAGCACAAAAAATTATCTAGGGCCCCTTCCAATTTATAATTAAAAAATTCAGTTATGATTCTCAGGGAAAGTATCTGATATGAAGAATAAAAAATTACTGCAAAATAAACTTAATGGAAGTTGGGTCTTCAGACTGTCAGTCAAAAGTTCAAACAGGCGTTAGTCCTGTTTGGGTTGAAGTTGCCGTTTCCAGGCCTCGTTCAAATAAACTAGTCGTTTGTAGTTGATGATAAAGAGAATGAAGTTCAGCAAATATGTGATGACGCAGACAATGCAAAATTCCTTCAGCACGAAGTACAGAATATATGCCAAGTACAAAGACCCTACTACAGAGACTATGGAGGATGTCATGAGGATTAGAGCTGCTACTGCACTTGCTGTCATACCTGCAACAAGAGAGAGAAAGTTACTACCACTGCTCTCACTCCCCCATCTCACACACAGTAAAAAGCCAAAGAACTTGAATTCAAACTAAAGACTACTTGGCAAGCCTGTATGACATGCAAGTCTGCTCAAAATCCCATGACTTCACGATGACTGACAAATCTCTATCTGGAGGGGAGCTTCTAGGTTTCCTACGACAGTCCTTGCATAAGAGGTATGTATAATATTTAACATCTTCCATATTCCTGAATTATGGGAAAACTATAGGTTGGTCACGTTATATCTATGAATATTAATAGCTTTATAGCAGACTGTAAAGTTACAGAGAAAGAAATTTGCATCCACTTTATTAATATACTATCCACATTAGTCCTACAAAACTTGTGAATTTTATTTTTGTTTCCCCTCTTTCCTATCCTGTAATCTAATGCTATGTATATTTAAGCAAAAGTGTCTTGATGCTTACATTATTAATAGCATAACAGGAGATAATGAGATTGCTGTTATCAGTTGGGTTTAAGCCCTTTGCACAGATGAACCATTCAACTAGTGCTAGAAAGATTTAAAAAAAATCCTTGTATTTTATCTGGTCTCTTGTAAACTCTGCAATGTGTAACACACTTTCCAACACCACAGACCTGTTATACATTTTAGGCTGTAAACTGAATTAATACTTACCAAGTAACATTTGTAGTATATAAAACACGAGTCCAAAAACACTGTTTGGCTGATTTATTGCACTGTCTTTTCCAAAGATGGAACCCAACAGACCAAATCCTCGACCCCATCTGTAAAACAGGGAAACTAGTTAACTTGTATTTGGGCACCTATTGCTTTACATTAGTATTTTCAATTCATCATTTCAACAGCTTGCAACAGAGGTACACTGGATAGAACTTTCCTGTGCATCACTGATGAAAGTTATTCGACACACTGGCAACTACCAAGTTCATACTATCACAAGACACTTTTCTCCAAAAACTGGGTCTGATTCCTCAGCTTGTAGTTCAAGGCTCTTTTGTCAAATAAATATTTTTCTCCAGTGATAGCTTTTGCAGTTCTCTCCACTGCATTAAGAGCCCACCACATGCTCACTAAATACAGAGCTATGGAAAAATGGTGGCACTTTATAACTATGTTACCACCTCTCTTGCGAGCATATAGCCAGTTGCACGAGAGCAGGCACACCAGAACTTGCGTCTCTGCTTCAGCCGTTCTTCATCAGTCTAACACATTAGCAGAAAGCCAGATTTATCAAGCAGACAAGCTGGGAATGGTAACATCTTAAACTGTTGTAACAAGATTCACTGACCTCATTTGTTAGAGCTCTTGCACAACAAAATATTGAATTAACATCTTAACAAAGCAACTTGAACTTGCTAGTGGTAAGGTACAAAGCTGTACAAGTCTTACAAAACCGCTGCTATAAAGTGGATAAAACATTAAATTAACAAATATAGTCATGCTGAGAACCAATAATTCAATGTCCCAAGGTAGATTACGTCATCAGTATTTGTATAGTATCTGTAAAAGCGAAGTGAGCACTACATTTATTAGCCTCACTTGAAAATAGGAAAAGAGTTAACGCTACTTTAATATAAAGCTTACAAGACAACATCTAGACATCTGCCTGCACATCTTTTGAACACAAAGCCAAGGGCTATATATATGTAAGGCTGGGCCTACATTATAGCTGCCACATAATTATGTAAAAAAAAAGTGCAATTTCCTACTACCATAGTTGTTCCAAAAGCAGCATCTAGCATGCTACGTTTATGCCAAGAGAAGCACAATTTTAGAACAGCTTATTCTACTACAGGCAATGGTTTTACTAAACTACAACAAAGCATAGGTGTATTCTCTGTACACTGACATAATTCACCACAAATCTGAAATCAGTGAAGGGCTACAACCCCAACACGGACACTTTCTCATATGAAAAAGTTGCCACAGTAAGTACAATTTCATACCATCTCCAAAATACTTTAGAATCTCATAGGCACTTGAGCAACATTTTCAAAACGTATTCAAGCTAATCATTTCTATTCAAGCTTAGTAACTGGTTGCAATTAACTACTATGCCCAACTCCTGTGCTCTTCCTCTCAAGAAACTGATCCGAGAATTATTCACCAATTCCCAGAAAATGCATTTACTGCATAAAAAGTAAAAAGCATACTTTCCATTAGCCTGGTCTCCAATCTTGTAAGCGATGGAAGTGAAACTTGTGTGTAAACATAAAGCTTCAGCGCAGTGCACACGACACCTGCTTTACCACGGCTATCCTGCCCCACAACCCCAGCACCGTGGAAGGGACAGAAAGACACAGAGTTAGCTTCTACTTGAAACAGCAGTGTAACACTCATCTCAGAAATCCTAGGGCAGATTTGGGGCTAACGCAAATCGTGATGGACACAGCTGGTTACACAGTGTCCCTGCAGTGTAAGGCAGTTTACAGCCCTACAAGCTTATGGGATAGTTTGTGGATGAATCAGCATTATGAAGAAGCACTGCAAGTTCAGAAGAATCTTTCTCAGTTAGGATCAGACAGTTCCACCCACAGACAGTTAGTTGGATTTGAAGTTAGAACTTTTTTGTTTTAAAACCTCACTTTGATGAAACGGTTACAACATTTGATAACTACCACATTGCCCAATCACCAAATATAGTATCAAAGATCCAGATAAATACATTAAATGTACTGCTGTTTTGTACTTAACAGGCAATTCTGAATTTGCTATATCACATCCTGCTGGCTATCTACAAGTACAACTAAAATATTCTGGTTTCCAAGTAAGAATTCTTGGTAATGTTAAACTCTGTTTAAATATACACCCAGATTTTTCCTTACTGAGAAGTAAGGACAACATAACTCAAAGTGTGACTGAAAACTGTGGTTCCACATCAGCCAAGGTCAATCTAACTGCAGGATGCTGAAGTCCTACCCTTTCTCTGCCCTGGCTGAATGCTCTCACTTATTCTGATCCCGTGTTGAATCATTTCATCCAAATGAGTCAGCAAAATACTAACAATAAAAATGAGTTACTTTCTGCCAGCTGAGCATACAGTCTGAATACGCACTCTTCAAAGTGTCAGAAGATCAGTCTGCAACAGCTGGTAGCTGCATTGTCCGGGGGTGCTCTGGAACAGCAGTCCAAACCTCGCATCATTTTAAAATAGACATTTACCTCACACTTAAATTTACAGTCTGGCACAGTCCGATCAGAGGTCAACTCAGCCCATTTTGAGTTGCTTGAGATTCTTCACTGATCTGAATACCGAAGGGCTCATTCAGAAAATATGGTTTTGCAAGGACAGGAAACTAACAGCTTTTCTTCAGGGAAAGCATTTCTAACCTTTAAAAGTCTGTTATTCTGTCGTGGTTGAGAACAAACTCAAGTTTAAAACATCAGAAACTTTGGACCACAGAATCTTATCCCACTGACTGAAAGTCAAAAAATATTGCTAATGGAAAGATAACGAGTTCAAGCCCTTTATGACAGTCAGTGCCCCCAAGTGATGTGTTCATAGCTGCAAGAAGCCAATGCGGTAGAAACCATTTCCCTTCCTATAACAGTTCATTAAGTATCTTCTTCACCTTGTAGCAGATTTAAGGACATCAGGTATTAATTTTCAGTCCCTGGAGAACAGCTCTAATCCTGCATTTTATTCCACACCCTCAAAGATAGCACAGAAGCCTGTTGTTCAAGACACAAGTAATTTTTTCAGCTTTACAGGGTTTCACATGTGATGAATTCTTCCACATCAATTTGAAAAGCAAAGAATTTAAATTTTGTACATTTCTATCCAATTTCTCTACGAAAGAGACTACTCAATCCCCTAACTTTATCAAGAAGATCCCCCAAGAACACTAAAATGAACAAGCAACCAAGTACTTTTGCAAGCAATTACGGTAGGGAAGAGGACTTTGAACATCGTAAAAAACCTCCTGCTCATACTCGACTTAGGATAACTTTGAAACTCTAAAAACATGTGGCAAACAAACAGCAAAAAGACCGCAGTTCTAAGATTAGAATAAACTCCCCAAGGAATAAAAGCCTTATGAAGTACAAGGACTATAAACCAAGCAAAAGTTTTTCAGGGAACTTGCCTTCTTCATAACGAATATATTTTATAAGAACAGACTATCGTTAACTCACATTAGTGGTTTTTGGATATGAAGTATTAAGTCAAATAAACTACAATACAGAACTGATTGCATAGTAAGCTAAGAATAGATCAAAATAAACTTTTTCCTGCTACTGACTTGTGACACCCCATTCCTGAAGCAGACAAGTTTTCTATTGTGAAAATAATGCTGAAATCTTTCTGCATGATTCAGAGCAGTGTAAGACAAAATATATATATATGTAAGTGGCAAGTCTACTTTTGCCACACCCAAGTTTCCCTCCTCTAAAGGAAAGGCTACCTGAACTAACTTCAAGGAAGTTTAAAAGAAACCTGAGACATCTTACTGTATGTTTCAACTAACTCAAATTCCTACTTCCCTCAGTTCAGTATGACATAGCCTGTATTGTTTTGCTTGTTTAGAGTTATAACCTTTAAAGGTCTTTAAAAAAAATTATGCCCTCAAGAAGATCTGCCAATTTTGTGAACATTGATTCAGTTACAAAGAAAACCAAGACAAGTTGTTCAAAACTGTTCAGTCTCCTAACATCTATAACTCTGGATATTACAATGATTTTCATTCACAACATCCGTTTCTTTTATCAAAAATAAGTCTTGAAAATTATCACTTACCCTCTAAACAGTACCCCTTCGGGTTTGTGGTATTTAGTAAGGCACAGAAATGTTGCATTTTTAGGAGTTAAAGCAGTATTTGCACACACCTAACACCTCTTAACAGAGGAAGACGCTAAGAACTGATGTTGCTTGACCCCAAATGATGCATCTTCAACAAAAACATCAGATACTGTTAATCATTACCTCTTTTGCTCAATTATGAGAGCCCCTAATATTCCAGAACAGCATACTATGGAAGCAGACTTACACACTAGACATTTTACCGTAACTTAGCATAGAGACAGTACCACTGGCACAAAGGCAATGAAGAGAACTTCACACAGTACAGTAATAAGCATCTTGGTCACTTTATAAAGGAGAAATAAATAACCTCCATGCTTTACAGGCTAAAAGTTGCAAGAGTTATCAGTGTTAACTAAATGAAGAGGGAATTCCAAAACTGCTGAACACTGTAAGTCAAAAAAAAAAAAAATAGTAGTATATATTTGGCCAGGAGTAAGATTATTAACTCACCCACTTTCTGTAAGAAATATTATACTGCTATTTCCAGCCAAGAGCTCCAGTTCTTACAGTTGCCAGCAGGAGACACTTTTGAGTGCTTTTACACAGTTCATTCTCCAAAATAGTCTCCCTAATTACAATTTACAATAAAGAACTAGTTTAAGAAACTTCTGAAGTAGGGTTTCAGCTGGATCAACATATTTAGTAGCTTAGTTTGAGGCTTTCCTCCAGGAATGTACCTAGACACTGTCTGAATGCATACTTTTGACCTCCACAACATCCTGTGTTGATGAGTTCCAGAATCATGTTGCCTTAATCTCACTTGGCAACCCTTAGCTCTCCTGTCAGTAAAGAAACCAATGATTACACATTCATCTTAAAATGAGAATAACCATACTGGATCAGGTCAAGTCCTGCTAGCCTCAATACCACGTCCCTGAAGTAAGCAAGTAGCAAACGCCTTGAACAAAGTAAGTGTACGACACTTCTCCACTTTACATTCTAGTCTCCTTAGTGTCTAGTTGAAAATTCTATCAAATCTTTTAGGAGATCAGATATCAAATTGCATGCTCGGGAATGCTGTGCATTTGTGCCGTGGCAGGTTTTCCACCACATTTCTCTTCTGTAATTTATAGGTTAGTGTAATTAAGAACACCAAACAATAATCAACAAACTAATGATATTTTCAGAGAACTATCTGTAATAAACCCCAATTCTGTTTTCTGAATAGTAGTACCTTTTTAAAGCGCATCATTTCAGGATTATTTTTCATTCCTATAAGCATTATTTTGATATCAATAGCAAGTAACCTTGAGGAAACAACACACGGTTTCCTAAATGAAAAAACTATACTTGACAAGTGACATGTAGACATTTTCTTGAATGTCATCTGGCTTCTGAGATAAGTTACAGTACAGAATGAATGTTCTAATGCAGTGAGGAAAGATGGCCTATGCACACACATTGCCTTCAATGAAAAGCTGATATAAAGGTCAAAGGATCCAGAGCATGTTAATACTTAGTAATGTTAAGAACTTTCGTTGCAGCTTTTGCACAGCTTCACTAGAGGATTTTGGATTAAGCCTAGTTCACAGTTACAGGGGCACTTAGGCTACTCTACCAGTTTTAATAAAATAAGTAAAAGCCTTCAGTTAGAAGCCATCAGAAAAAGGCGATTAAAAATCCCATTTGAGAGCTTGCCAAGAGTGCTCAAAGAATTTTGATACGTGTACTTTCATTTTTAATCTATTAGCAGTATTTGCCATTAACAACTATAATTTTCTTCTGTATATCCTTCAGTCTCAGGCAGACAGTGGTTAACTACTTTATAGCAGACTTGTGGGAAGCTCTGGTTATTCAAACTACAAGTCAACACCAAAGTATTCTTTCTATAATATCTTTCAATGGGCTCAGTTTGTGAAAGCTTAATGTGAATTACAATTGACAGGCACTTTGTTAAATTTACGCAGCATCATGCAAAATAATTCTCAGCACTACTACAGATTTCAGTCAAGTCAAAAATAATGTATCTATGAAAAGAAAAAAGATACATGTTATAGTTCAGATCACTAAGGTTAAAAGTCTCGTGTAGACATAGGATTTGTGTATCTTATGAAAGATGCAGCCTCAGCCAATATTCATTAGATCAGTCTGAAATATTAAGTCATCACCTTTCCCTTAAAGAAAAAAGAAAGAAAAATCATTTGAATGATTAGCTCCTGCTGCTTTGGGAACAACTTGATTCAGAACAAAGCTGGTTTTCTGCAAGTGTGCCTATAACACCCTCCTTCACCTGTACACAAAATACCTTCAGATCCTCTCTTAGTTCACATCCTTTAGCCTCTTTGCACCCTGCCTCAATCAGGTCCATTATCTATCAGTTCTGTCTGAGTCCTATTTACATGTGTGCTGACTGTCTGGTTGACAGACCAAACGGGACTGATAACCTGAACTCATACTGTATTTTCCCTTCCTTAGCAGGAATATTACTTTGAGTCCCTCTCCCCTCCAGCACTGAATGTGTTTCCCTAGAACTTGTTTCCCTAGAACTTAAGAAAATTCTATTCCTTGTTAAGTTTTGCCATAAAATACAGAGATTATTAGAGATGAGCAACGGATACACAACACAGGCTTTTTAAAACAGAAACTAGGCTAAAAAAGCAAAGATAACATGACCTATTCTAGCCTCAGGTTGCTTGAGCTTTTTTGCCTCAATATCCTTAGCTGTAAAACTTGTGCAGTACTCAGCTACAGTTACACCAAATCACTGAAATTCATCATTGTATTTGATGTGCAGCACTCTGAAGCAGAGCACTTGGCACATGAGACAGACTGTGCCTACATTCATCTCCCTCTATACAATCAATACAATAAACTAGCAAACTTAAACACTTTCCCCAGAAAACAAAAAATGAACTTTTGTACAGAAAAACTGCAAAAGCATCCTTATAATTGCTATCCAGCAATCAGACGACCTCAAAAATGCACAACAACCAATTTTAGACCACAAGTTTCAGCTCAGTCTCAAAAGGCCACATTTCCATTAACTACTTTGACAGTTTAAGAACTCTGAATATGATTCATGTTGAATTATCACCAGTGTTTCAAATACCACTGTTCATCCACTTAATCTAAGTCCTATCTTTTGCTATGCAAAAACAAAGATGCCTGACAAAATCAGTAACTTGTCTCAGGTTGAAGAAATCGATGAAAAGCAAAGTGAAAAGCAAAGACTTGTAAAACAAGTGAATTAAAAAAAAAAAGCACATGAGCCTTATTTGCCTATGCTCATTCACAAGAAGCAACTACGTAAGTCTTTCCCCACTTTCTGTATAACGCTACCTTCTTTATTTCTCACCTTACTTCAGTCACTAACAATTGCAGTTATCAATCTCAAATATATTTGCACACTTGCTATCAGGTACAACAATAGATAAAGATTCTAGGACATCAGGAACTTACCATTAAAATGAAAGATAACTGCTATATAATGTTCTTAACCTGGAATCAAGCAAACTTGACAGACATCAAGTTTACAGGAACTGCCCCACAACAGAACTGAATGGGAACCTGCAATATAAACATCAGGTTAGGTATGAGGTCAGAGAGTTTTTGCTCCATGTTCCATTTGTTTTGATAATGGGGTTGTTCTTGTCAACTTGGTCTTTGTTATGGTCCGCACTCTAAAGCTGCACCAGAACAATAGTGTGAACAAGGTGTGCTTCCTTGGAAAAAAAAAATAAAGACAAAAACACACACACACACAGGTAAAAGTTTTTAACTTCAGTATATTATAGTATAATTGCACCCCTCCTTCTGCAGAGAAATAAGCTATACACCCATACATTCACACAACATGATATTGAAGTACTATGTCACACAACTAAGCAACTCAAACATAACATTTGTAAGTCTAAGATCACTGTTTAAAATAATTCATGAAGGTGAGCAGAGCAATGCAATATTACAGCTGTCACAGGCCACCCTTGGCAAACCCAGTACAATAGCTGTGTATCTGCACAAGCCTGTCCAAAACACAAGCAAAATTTTAGATACACGTTTTCAAGAACTATCAGCTTATTGTGGTGGTACATCCATTAAAAAACAGATAAACTTATTACATTTTTTCAGAATAGGCATTTTAGAGTGACTCAAGTAAAAGATGACAAGCAATCTAAGACCTTCCAGATTAATACAAATCTCAGCATAGGGAATCCCTAAAGTATACTATCCATCAAGTTATGCCCAAATGAACATTGATTCTTAAAACTCTACTGTTACTCTAGTTCTTCAGTAAGCCAGTTAAAAACGTTAACCTAGATCAATATTGACTATTTCCAAACTTCCCCACTTACGCAGTTGGCTGAAAGCTGCAAATATTGCTAAAGATATACAGTGACATATGCCCTTTGGTCATTATGGTAGCTTGCGATAACTACCATACACATGCTGGGACACATACTTTCCTTCAGTAAGAACTATCCAATAACCTGCTCTGTAGGAATGTTAGATTAATCAAGACAGAAAGTAGCAACATATTGGAAGACTTGAAAGTTACCTGTGGCATGCAAAAGAACAAAACAAAAAGCTCAAAGCCTCTGCATTACAACTTAAATTTCACTTTTTATTTCAAGTCATTCCACCATCAGTATTACTTGAAACTTGTCTTTTAGTTTAATTCTCTCTGCAAAAAAATATTTTAACACTCAAAGCAAAGATACCTCATGGTAACTGCTATTACAGTTTTGTTATAAAGCCATTCTTGCCACTTAATCATCCCTAAGTAAAATACAGTAATTCACTTAAAAAAACCCACAGCAACTGCCAAAAGAAAGTATTTTGTATTTCCCTATGTCTTGCTTTCTTCTTGAAAAGTGATAGTGATCATTATAGTGTTCTTAGTTGTTTTTCTTCTTAAGCCACTTGGTGAACTTTTGCCAGGATAACAGCTTGAAATATGCTGAACATTAATATTTTGAATAATAAGATGTACTAAGAATGCAGTTCTCCAGTATAATCTTCTGGATGAGTCAGGCTCTGATATAAGATTTTCCATGCTCCTCCCTCTGCACAGTGGTAATCTTTACAACATTTCTGCTCTCATCGTTGTGCTAATACTAGATTTGGCTTAAGGGCAAGACCTGGAAACTCTAAAAGCTTATTAGTGAAAAACCCTTCCCCAAAGACCAGAACTTAGTTCCAAAATAACTCAGCTCGGAGAGCAATAAACTAATTTACTCTAATCTATACATTTAGGATTAATCACATCACCACGATGCGCTTTTTGAAGCATAATCCACTGTTGGAGTCAACACTAAATGCCAAGGCATGAAAGGTTATTGCATTGTAAATTCCATCAGTAAATTCCGTCTAAATAAAGGGTCATACAATGGAATGAACGCTCTAGAAGCTAGTAAAAGCCAAAAAAATACAAGTTTGTCACATTTAACTCTGTAGAAGCTAACTGTACACAGCTAATCAAATAATTAATTTGAACCATCAGTGTAATAGTTTAATCAGAAAAGAAATATCTTAAAGTTAAATTTGCATTAAATGCAAAAATGCTAGAACAACAATTATTTGAAATTCTACTGCCCCGTGGAATTTAAATTTTAATTAAAAGTTCCTTTCAGAAACCAAATTTCAAAGAAACTTTGGACACATACCGGTAGCGACAAGGACCAGTAAGTGAGGAAGAAGGGAGGGAGAACGAGTGAAGGATAGAAAGCCGTGGCACCACAGAAAAAAAGACGAATTCCTTTCAAAGTTAAATAGCTTGCCCTGTTGCCTTAATTTAAAGGAATGTTCCTTTTTTGTCTGGATCTCGTGCAGCACTGAAAGCACATTCTTCTCCAAATATGGTTTGACTGAACAGCACTTGCATACTCCTTTTCCAGACTCCTTTTACCCACCTGCTCCAACTATCATGAGCTATCTTGACATCTGCAGTACTTCTAGCTAGCAGTTGGTAGGAGAATCATGTTTAAAGATTGATTTTACTCGACGTATTCTATATCAGAATAGATATAGAATAGAATAATTCCTATAATTCCTATAGTATAGTATTTATAGGCCTTACCATGGCATTCTCAATATTTCAACTGCAGCAATACTAATGTATACTGTAATTACCAAACATTATTCCATAAATAGAAATATCTAAAGACATAATTGGAAATACTTTGCTTTTTCAAAGCTCTTGGCAAACATGTGTTAAAACTATTACTTGAAATTCCTTGTCTCAAGAGCAGACTTTATGATAATAATAAGGTAATGAAAGCCTCATTCTATACAAGAACACATACTGATTTTCAGTCCAGAGGTTGCTCCAGACCTAAGAGCAAATACCTATGTTTTTAATATAAATAAAAACACTTCTATAGCTGTGGTGAAAGTTAGATTACTAACAATGTTTACATGGTTTATCTCAGTAATCTATGCATCATTTTAGTGTACAAGCTTAAGTTACCAATCATTTTAGTCTTCTCTTTAAATTGACACTTCTGATTTTAAAATAATTCTTTAAGAGAGACAAGAACAAGCATCTTCACAAACTAAAGATTATCTAATGAGAGACTGAAAAGCAGAGTAGAAACCCTCATTCAATCACAAGAACCTCCTCTCAAACATCTGTAAGTATACATCTCCTTGTACTGTAACACAATACCAGCTCTATCACTACAGAACTAGTTTTAAGAATTAGAGCTCCCTCGGGGTTTTATCTAAACAAATTAACTAGCTTCCATCTTCACAGATTATGGGTGTATTCTCCCATGTAATTTTAATATGATAATACAGTAATTGCCTTTATAAGAACTGTGATAGCTTATACATAAGTTAAATTGGAAAAAAAATCACAAGCATTCACTCCACTAAAGATGCTATCATAAAATTATCAAAATTCTCATTTTCACAACAGAAGGGTGCTGTTTTGAGAGCTTGCTAAACACATTTGCTGAAGAACCCAACTCCTCCCCTTCCCAGTTCCTTACCTCTGGGAGTCTTTCCATCTGTGTATATATATACACATATGTATATACATATGTATGTATATACACGTATGTATATGCATATATATACACATACACACATACATACATATAAGAAAGCACATACAGAGATCAGTTTTGATATTGCTAGACAAAAATGCATATTCTTAAATATTTCAGAGGAATATGTTCTTAGGAAGCATTTCTTAACTTAATAACACCTGCAACTATTTCCTGCAGTGAATTTTTAATTATATTTGTAATCAAACAAATTCTTCTCACTAATATCATTAAATAAGCCAGCTGCTTAACAAGACATATTAAGATTCATATTCTCACTCTCCTTAAAGGTGCACCAGAAGAGTCACCAGCCTTTAGGGGAGAAGAAAAGAAAGAAAGAAAGAAAGCCTGCTGAAACAATTTTATTGCTGATAAGAAACCTGTAAAATAATCCAAGACTTGGATCAGGCATTTACTACTGAAGCATAGCAGTCTTCCCTGAATTAAGTACTCCGTGCATATCACAAGGGCAATCATATGCACTGCTTGGAAAGGCTATATTGAAAAAGCAATTCAGATGTTCCTATTAAAAAACAAGAAAATAAGTAATCCATGATTGCATATTTATGTCAGCCTCAACCCGTAGTCACACCTACACACTTTATTCTAAAGTATATTTGCCCCTAAACTCTTATCACTCCAGTTAATCACCAAGGATTACAACACACACACGCTGCAGGTGCCTCGCCCTCCCGCCCTCAGTGATCTGGAGCAAAACAATTCCCACACCATCCCTCCGGCCGAGGAGGGCTCGGAGACCTTCCTCTTCGGCCTGCCAGCCCGGGCCCCGGCAGAGCCTCAGCCGCGGCCCCCTCCGTGCCTGAGCGACCCCCCGGCTGCAGCGCCAGCTCCCGCCGCCCCCAGGCCGCTCCACCCGGCTCCGCCGCCGCCGCCCCCTCACGGAGTCGGGCCGGCCGCCCAGCAGCCCCGCCGCCGCGCCCGCCCGCAGCGCGCCGGCCGCGCTCGGCCCCTCCATCCCGCTCGCCCCGCTGCGGCCTGAGGCGGCGGCGGGTCCCAGCCCCGCTTCACCTGGAGCTGAGGACAGAGGAGCAGCGGACCCGCTCGGTGATGTCGCACAGAGCCTGGTAGTGGAAGTCGCGGCCCTTCTCGCGCTCCACGTGGCAGGCGTAGAGGGAGAGGAGGATGCCGGCCGCGCATACCGCGGAGCGGGCCACCCGCTCCCAGCGCGGCACCGACACTCGCAGCAGGACGGGCGCCGCCATCTTACCCCCTCCCTCCGCCTCAGCCCGCGACGCGCGCCCGGCGGCGCCCAGCCGCGCACGCGCGCCCCACGCCCATTGGCTCGTCGGCCGGCCACGCCCCCTCCGCTCCCCACCCGCCGGCGCCGGACGTGGCGCTTCGCGACGACGTCACGTCAGCCCAAGGCGGGAGCGGGGGGGAGGAAGGGGGTGTGACGCCGGGGCGCCACGTCCAGGGCGGGGCGCGGCGCGCGCGCGCGCGGGGCCGCGCGGCCCCCAACGGCCCCCAACGGCCCCCAACGGCCCCCAACGGCCCCGCGCGGCCCGCAGCGGCTCCGAGCCTGACGGGGATTCTGCCTTTTCCCTCATTCCTCGCTTTTTGAGGGCCTGTGATGGCTCACAGAGTTCACCGTGAGCGTTCGGGCTGTGTGTGCCCACTTTGGAAAACCGACAGAAAAAAAAGAATATTCATTTTTTTGGTGTTTGTTCTAGCACAGGCCTGGTGGTTGCAGGGGACCTGGCACTGGATTTCCCCCAGGCTCTGTGAGGTTTTCATCTTCGAGAATATGTTTTGCATTTGAGCAGCGTGATTTCATCATGTGTTTCGCAGATCTAGGATCACATTCATATCACACCTCTAAATATAGCAGCAGACCTCGTAGTCAATAGCTCTAGTTAGCATTAGACAGATAAAACCAAAGGCAATCAGTGCTGTATCACATTTCTTCCTTATATTTCTGGTGTCTCTCAGAAGTAACATCAATACTTACAGCTTAAGAAATCTTAATAGCTGGTTATAGCTTAAGAAATCATCTAGTACCTCTGGTCTGCAAATACCAAAGTCATCTAGTGGCTGAGGACAACGCAGGCGTTGCTTATCATAAACATCTACCATAACCACTGTGTTTGCTTTATTTGGAAATGGCCACAGGCTGCTTCTTCCCCTTTCCTGTAGTGTGCCGTGGCTGCTCCTCATGAGCAGGTGGAAGAGGGAGTCAGCACAGTGTGAACCTCCTTAAGTTTTCCCAAGGAACACAGCAAAACACAATGACAGCATTCACACTGAATCGTGCCATTCATGCTTTCATTGTTCTCTAAAACAAAACTAATTCATAAAAGTATGGCAGGATGACTGACAAAAAGAAGGAACCCTTTCCTCAACAACGACAACGACGACAAGGAAATGGGTAACTATTAATAAAAAGGGGTAAGTATTAATAAAAAGGTTAATAAAACTCATAAAAAAGTTGCTTGAACTATAGCTAGCATATGAACTAAAATGTGTGCCTCCTATTAATGGGGGCAAAGGAAGAGAGAATGGGAAAAGGGTGGGAATGACTGAGACAGGAGGCACAACAGAAAAAAATAGCAACAGAGAGACTAAAGCTAAGGGAAAAGAGTGATCCCTAACTTGTGTATTTGTAGCTCAGCCTAAAACAAGACAGTCAAGTCAATGCTTTCTTTTTTTTTTAAATATAAACATATATATATATATATAGCAAATGGGGAGCCAACTGTGTTAGAGTCTAGACAGCAATAATTTCCCCCCGCCCTGGAGCTGTTCAGAGCTGGAAGCATTGCTCCCACTGGCAGCACTGGACTGAGCTCTGAGGCTTGCCCCAGGTGCAGCCACTGCCTCCCATATTGGGGCAGCCTTGCAGCCGGTGAGCTGTTCTCCAGCATCACGGGCCAACTTCAGGAGAGAAAGTGCCAAATCTGATGTAAATTACTGCCTGTCTGGAGTGTAAAACTCATAATGCTTCACAGACATTTGACAAGACCAAAAACCAGAGCCACTTAGGAGGAATTCTGTGCCAAAATGGAGGGAGGCCAAGAATAAGAGAAAGAGAAGATGTAGAGATCAGCTTCTGCAGTAATACTAACAGTCTGAAGTTACACAGATGCCTATGTTCTGAATTGTGATGTGTTACTTGTATTTATCATAATTTTTGACATAAACAAACTGCTTTTCTGATTCAAGCTGTGCTTTGGATTATTCTTGCTGTATACACTGACAGTAGCAACACTTTCTAAATAAGATGAAGTCATTCTCATCAGACAGTTACATTCCCTTGCATACAAGATGTTGAAATGACTGGACTTATGTTGAAGAGAAAGAATTTTGAAGAAATGTGAAGAAGCAATTTTTTTGCGTCTGAATAACAGCTTTATAATGGAGTGGTGAGGTTGCAGTGCAGCAATCACATTTAATGTATGAACTTTAATATGTACATTAAGGATAAAAAGAGAGGTGCTTGGTTATATCAGAAACTGAGTTGTTTGAAATTTCATTTTCTGCTAATCCTAATCTGAGGGCATATTAGCTCTCTAGGTCTAGTCCTATATATGTTAATCAATTGGACTCCTTTCATTATTTTCATGATATTAACTAAATAAACAGAGATCAGATTTCAGTGGAAAGTTGTACCTCTGATATATCTATACTTAGGTATAGGGACTATACTTAAGGGACTATATTTTAATTATATCCCTGTGATATAACTGCTGACTTTCTCATTATTAAATGATTCATTCTTTTTTAAAGCTCTGCTGAGGTTAACAACTCTTAACAGATTCCAAAAGTCGTGTTTTGTCTAAAAAAAATCCCTCTTTTTATCAAAGTAAATGCAGTACCTTTCATTTTGTTATAATGACTCTGGATTTTGTATTATGACTAAGAGGTGGAAAGCCTGACTTTTATTTATTTGTCTATTCCGTTTGTTCTTCTCATTGGGTTCCCCTCCCTAGGTTACTATCTCAAGCTCCACCAGCCTGAGACAGTGGTATGCGACACGAAGCTACCCAGGGAGCGGGAGGGAGCTGAAGTCTTGCGACTTCCCAGCTGTGTTTCTTGGTGAACATTTTCGGTGCCGTGCCTGTGGCAGACCGCAGCGAACAGGGGCAGCTAAGGCCCGGCGGGCCGAACCTTTACGCAACCGCTACCGGCCCGCCGCGCCCCCCGCCCAGCCTCCCCGCGGCCGCGGGGGGCCGGCAGCGGCGCCGCCCCAGCGCGGGCCGCGCGGCACTAGGCGCCGCCCCCTCCACGTGATCCCGCGGCGGTGACGCAGCGCGCGCGCGGCCGGGTGTCGGGTGACCTTCAGCGGCGGCGGTTGGTGACGGTTGCGGCCGTTGGCGGCGCGAGACCCGGGCTCTCCACACACCCGCCGCGATGCCGAGGGGCAGCAGGAGCCGCACGTCCCGCGTGGCGCCCCCCGCCAGGTGAGAGCGGCGGCGGCGGCGGGTGGGCCTCTCTCCCCTCCCTCCAGGGCCCGGTAGGCCGCGGGCGGAAGAGGCCTCTCCGCCATGCCGGGGATGACGCACCGGGGCGGGGAGGGTTAACGGTGCCGGAGCAGAGGCGCCTCGGCACCGCCTGGCCGCTTTGGGCCGAGTTAGCGGAGCGGGGCCGGCGCCTTGCGGGGATGGCGGCGGATTCCCGCAGGGCTCGCCGAGCGGCAGGACACCGTCGCCCAACCTCTGAGCGTTACATCTAGTTAATCCGTCATTAATGAGGCTAATGCCTCAGAATAAGGCAGGCTTAGGGTGGGGAAGAGGATTGCTCTTTAAAACAAAGAGCCCCAAAAATAAAAACTCGAACACGAAGCTGCTGTACATAGATCACTCATCGGAAGAATGAATACTTGCCACAGATGCACAGAGTGTCCAAGCTGAAAACTGCAAATATTTGTTGCCTGCAACCAGCAGGGCTCTGCGAGTTTGAGCATGGAGTGATGATTTGAGTTTCTGCTTATGTCCTTTCAGTCGGGCACCACAAATGAGAGCTGCACCCCCAGCGCCTGCTGCGCGGGCCCCTGTCCCAGCAGCAGCACCACCTTCTGCTGTGGCTTCTCCTGCACCAAAGCAGCCTGGTCTGATGGCACAGATGGCTACAACTGCTGCAGGAGTTGCTGTAGGCTCTGCTGTAGGCCATACCATAGGTCATGCACTTACAGGAGGATTCGGTGGAGGAAGTGGCTCTGAAGCTGCAAGGCCTGATATTACTTATCAGGTAAGAGAGAGCACAACTGGGCCCTAACAAGGCACAGTTAACTTGAGAGACCAGTTACATATAGGCTAAGAGAATTGCTGTATACGTAATAACCGCACAAGTTGCAGCTGAGAAAATTAGATAACTTTAGAACCTTAGTCTCCAAATTAATTACCCCAATCACCATGTATCCCCCAGAAATAGTTCAGAGGGACACAAATGATATGTGACTATGGCAATGGAGGTATTAGTGTGTGTGTGTCTGTTCTTCACTCTTAATACTCTGATTCAGACAAGGATTTCTGTATTCCAGATGTGATGATGGTAAGTCAAGATCAATACCAGAGATCATATTTTGTACTGCTCAGACATTAATATAATGCTGTTGCATCTTGTCTAGATACTATGCAAAGTTGCTTAAATTTTTGTAATTTAGGAAACATGGCTCAGTGTCTCATGTCACTGCTGGAAACCGTTTTGTATCTAAAGCTATTTGTTTTCTGTTCAGATAGTAATACAACACTGACTAAAATGCATGGAAGAAATAGAGCAAGCAGTATTAGGGTTGTGCAGCTTCACTGCCTAGAGTTTTTCAAAGTGTGCTTACAGAAATATTTGCTATTTCAGGAACCACAAGCAGCTCAGCCTGCCTATCAGCAGCAGCAGCAGTTTGCCCCATGTCAGTATGAAATGAAGCAATTCCTGGAGTGTGCGCAAAACCAGACTGACCTCAAGCTGTGTGAGGGGTTCAGTGAAGTACTGAAGCAGTGCAGGTTTGCTAATGGTAAGTGGACAGTAGTACCAGACGACTGCTAAATGAGCTGAATAGTAAAATTATCTTGGGCATGTGTTTGGTATTTAAATCTGTTCTGTCAAGAATATGGATGGATACCGACCAGATACTCACACTGAAACTCCTGCTTACTTGTTTTGGTCCAGTACACGTAGCAGGAGATGGAGGGGTGAGGAGAGAATGAGTTCCTGAAGTTTTTTGTGCTGTTACGTAGACTGAGGCTAATCGCTTAGGAGAGCGGAGGCCCTGTGTTTAGAGAAGCCTGTATCTGTAGCCTTGCTGGCCTGGGTCTGCTGGCCTGTAACAAGTGCCTGTTTGGCACAACTGCCAGGTCTGCTCTGACTTGAGGGGAGACTGGGAGATTCCCAGAGCATATGTCTGATAGACACTGCTAAAATCTTCAGTTAAATGTCCCACCAAATAGGTGGAAGGAGGGAACATCCTAGTTCACAGCTGCTTTGTAGCAAGGAAGGCTGCCTGTGATTTATGGATTCAAAATTAAGTATGATTAATTTTGATATCTTTTTATCCTACAGGTTTAGCTTAAGCCTTCAGAACATGGAAGCTGAGAACCATCTTACAAGAACTGACCTATGAATGAAAAAGCTTCAGTAATAGTCTAAAGCTGCCTGATACCTTGTTAGTTCATATATTCACACTGTTGTCCACCTCATGGCTTGATTTCTGCCATAGCTTCTACAGATGTGATACAACCCACAACAGCAGATTAAATCAGTACAAAATGGAAAAAATGAACAATAAAGCAGAATGAGCTAATTGGGGTTAACTGGTTTACTGATCATTGTGTTGAATGTAAGTGATAAGATGTCTAAATAAACTTCTCTCTCTCTCGGAGTGCTTTGCTTAATGGGCTTTGGACTGATGGTTGAGGGGGAGAAGGGATCTTAGCTTGGAGGCTGCACGGACAGGAAAGGTGCCTAAAGAGACTGAAGCGTTGGAGCTTCAGAAGTTTGGGTACTGCCCTTCAGCGCAACGGTTACCTACGCTTGTGCAGCATCTCTCCCGCTTAGTGTTGGAAGGCCACAGGCAACTTTGTTAAGAGGTGAGGTGACAAGGAAGATTGTCATGGTTTATCATGATGCTCCACATACAGCAGCAGGCTTTGGTTACTCTAGCAAATTAGCATCCTATTATGTTCTTAAATACGAGCTCTATTTCAGATTCAAGAGGTTCTGAGAAATATCTTCCCCCTAATAAAAGATTACTGTGGTCAACCATTACATTACAGATCACGTCTTCAAAATTACTGCATCATCAGAGACTGACGGTGCCTGGTACGCAGAGGCTGTGAGCTCCCTCCTGGTGGGAGGCTTGGTCTGAAGCTTATGAGAACGTGGCTAGATTGGGTCAAGGTGATCTGACCTCCTTCTCCTGGCAGCTTGTTTAGACAAGTGAGGAAGCCACGTGAAGGAAAATCACCAGCTATGGGATCAAGCTGTTACTGCATCTCAAAGTGTGAAACCTGCTCGTTCCATGAGAGGGAGCAGCCAGTTCACATCCTGCTAAAATAGCTGGAGCAGAAAAACACTCCACTGCACTCCAACTTGTCGTTGCCTGCTGCGGAGCCGCGTTGTGAGCTCTGCAGGCTTGAGTGGAAGATTACAAAAAAACAGGAAAAAGGGGATTCTTGGGGGGGGTGGTGGAAACAGGCTTGCACCGAAAAGCTTACGCTGAAGGGAGGGAAGAATGGTAGCTTCCTTCTGAACTGCTTTCCCCTTTGGCTTTCTCTCTCTTTCCTCTGCTACTAAAAGTCTTTTTTAAATACTTTGATAGTAATACCTGTCTTTCCTGCGCTGTTATGTATTCTACCTGCTCCGAGAAGTGCCAGATCTCTGATGTAAAATTCCTGGAGATGAAAAGACAAAGTTCATAGTCAAAATACAGAGGGGTTACCACAGACTTGGGGCAGGGGCAAAATGCCAGCTAACGCGAGCTGAATTAGGTTTCTGGTCACAGCCATCACAGCTCATCGGCCGTGTGGCCTGGTCACTCTTGCTGAAATCACCAACTGCAGCAGAAAAAATTAAAACAGAACGAGGAAGGAGGGGAAGTGGAAGCACCCGAGCGCTGGGGGGGTGAGAGCAGGCAGGCGAGAGGCGCGGGGCCACCTCCCGCGGCGCCCGCAGCTGAGCCGGCGGGCGAGCTGCGGCGCAGCGCAAAGCCCGAGGACTGAAGCTCCCTCGTCCCCCTCGAACCGGCTCCGGCGACAGCTAACGCAGAAAGGGTTAAAGAGCTCCCGCGCCCAGCGAGGAAGTCCCACAAAACCTCGACCCACGGCTCTTCCGCTCCGGCCCGCTCACGAGTCGCTGCGGCAAACGTCTCCTCTTAGCCGCCCCCCGTAAGAGCAGCAACCCGCGAGCACCGGCCGCTCGGCCGGGCGCTGCGCGCGGGGACGCGCCGCGGGCCTCCCGCCGCCCGCGCCTGAGCGCACGCTGAAATCAAGCGGCGGCAAAACATGCCCGAGGCCTCGGTGCCGCTGCCGAGTTATTTTTGGCCGCGGCCGGGCAGCGGCTCTGCCGCCAGCTGCGGCGCTGCCCGCGCAGCCGCCCTCCCTCGGCCGCCGCCTCTCCTCGCCGATCCCTTCTCCGGCGAAACCGCCGCGGCCGCGGGAAGCCGGGACCCCTCGGCGGCAACCTAAGGTCGGTGGCGCCCGGCAGCGCCTTCCCGCAGGGAAGAGGCCGCCGAGGCCGGGTGCGCGTTGGCGAGCCTGCCGCGCGCTGCGGCTTTTGGCAGAGCTTTATCACGCGAACGCGTGCTTTTAGTGCTTTAACATTTTTTTTTTTTAATGCCTATTTTTGCTTAGCAGCCCGGGCTGGGGTGGGGGGAGCAGTTTCCGCGGGAGCAGCGGCTCCTCCCCGGCGAGACGCGGCCGGGCTTTTCCCACGGCGCGGAAGCGGAGCGGGCTGCTCCCCTCGCCCCTCGGCGCTTCGTGCCCAGGATACTCCCCGGCGCAAACGCCGTCACCTAAAGATCCCCCCGCGGGGTCGGCGGTGAGGACGCGGCGGCGGCGTTGCAGCCCCGGCCGCGCTACCGAACGGGACTTTTTGCATTTTATTTATTTATTTGCTGTGCGCTGCCATGGGCCCGCCGAGGAGTGCGGCTGGGAGGGGGGGGGGGGAAACGGGGCTGCCTCGCCGCTGTTAGTGCTTGCAACCAGCTCCCCGCGTCGCATCAGCGCATTTCAAACGCCTGCGCCTGCCCACGGGGAGATTTTTTTTTCCTGCTCCTGGGGAAAAAAAAAAAAAAAAAAAAAAAAAAAGCACAAATCTAGGTCTTGCCCTCACCGAGCGCCGCAGGTGCCCCCACCCCCCGTTTCCAGTCTTTCCCCATGGCAAAGGCAACCTCCAGGACTCCGCATTTGAGCTGCAAATAATTTAAGGGGATTTTTGTTGTTGTTTTTTCTGGCTAGAAACGCTCTTTTCTCTAGTCCCCGATCCTGCCTGTCATTTTCAGCGCCAGCCTTGGCTTGCTTTGGCGTTCAGTGCGCATGAACAGCTCGCTCACAGCATTTCCTGCAGCTAAGCCTTATAAATTAAGCCAGCTGTAACCGGCGGCTATTTAGAAACGCTCGAGCCGTGCTGGATATTCCTCCCGCTGCCGTGAGCGGCGGTGGCGGCGCTGAACCGCAGCCGCCGTCCTCCGCACCGGGCCGGGACAGGACGCTCCGATAACACGATTTAACCGCGCTCGAGACGTGCGGCCCCCACCGGCACGCGCCCCGGCCGCTCTCCCGGAAAGAAAAGCAGGATAAAACCTGCGGTATCGGGGCTCTCCTACGCTGCCGCCCCAAAGCCCCGCCGGCCGAGTTTGTAAAAGCCGCTGTTCGTGCTGGATAGCCTCGGACTGCGCCTTGGGGCCGCTGGGCTCCGAGTGGGAGTTCAGCCCTTAAACGGAAGCTGCAGTAAAAATTAGGGCCTGATGCTATATTATTTCATATTCATATATATTCATATATGCCGGGAACCAGCTTTTGCTGCTGCCCCTGCCCGGGGGGGCTCGGAAACCCTCCGCACCCCCCGTCCTTGGCCCCGGCCGGGCCGGCAGCCCCCAGGCGCCCGCTGCCGTCCGCACTGAAATACCCCCGCGTGGCTTTGACATGTTAAAAATATTGTTAATAATATACTAACAGCCGAGAGGCAGCACGGCCGTTCGCGGCCCCGGGAGCCTCGGGTCCCCCTGGCCGCGGCCCCCCAGCGCCGTCTCCCCCCTCCGCGCCCGGAGCCCCCCTCTCCCCTCTGCTCCCCTTGCAGCTCCCCGCGGCCGGCGAACGGGGCCCTCCGCGCCGCCGGGCGACAGCCTGCCATGACCAAGGAAGAAGAGCTGCCGGACTGGAATTCGTCCAAGGAGTTTTACGAGAAATATGAGCCGAAGGAAGTTCTGGGCAGGTAAAGCGCGGCCGCAGCGCAGCGCGCTTTCTCGCGCTCCGATCGGAGGAGCGCCCGACGCGCGTCGGGTGCGGACAGGGCCCCGAGCAGCCAGCGCCTGGAGATGGCATTTAGGAGAGCGCGGCGGGGCGAGACGCACGGGCTCAGCCGGGGCGCGAGGTCCGGCGCCCGAGTGCCCCCGCGCTGCTCCTGCTGACGAGCAGCTCGCAGAAACGCGAGGGGAGGACACGAGACCGGCGAGCAGTGGCAAAGGCCAAGACCTCACGACACGTCCGCGCCGTCCCCGCGATAACCGGGTGCTAAAAAGCAATTAAAACGCGTGCAACCCGCGAACGGGATCCACCCCCGTCTTTTCCACGTTGGTCCCGCAGGGGGGTGAGCAGCGTCGTCCGCCGGTGCATCCACAAGACCACGCGGCAGGAGTACGCCGTGAAGATCATCGACATCACGGCCGGCAACATATCCCCTAAGGAGGCGCAGGAGCTGCGCGAAGCCACCTCCAAAGAGATCGACATCCTCCGGAAGGTCTCGGGCCACCCCAACGTCAGTAAGTCGGGCCGCTGGGGCGCCGCGGCAGCGGCTCTCCCTCCCCGCCGGCTCCTCCGGCCGCCCCCGGGCAGAAATCCCTGCGGGAAGAGAGTCGTTCCTCTGCCCGCCGCTGCCGGGCGGCTGATAAAAGCCGCTTTCCCGCGGAGCGGAAATCCAGACGCCAGCCCCAAAACCAGAGGACGGAGCAGCCCCGACGGCAGCCCCCTCCTTAGGGCCTGAAACTCCGGGATCTTTGAGCCGGCGGCCTCGGGGGCTGAACCGCGCCGCCGCGGTGCCGCCGCGTCTCTCCTGCCGAGGGAGGAACTGCGGGAACCGGCCCCGGCTCCGAGCCGGGAAGCGGAGCGGCCCTCGCTGCAGCTCCGGGCGCCCCCGGGGACCGCGCTCGTCTCCTCCCGATCTCCCAACCGAACGACTGCTGCTGGAGCTCGGCTCCTAAATTCGGGACGGGGAAGGAGCGCGGGCTAAGCGCCCGCCGGGCTCGGGGCGGCGGGAGGGAGCGTGCCGTGCCGCGCCGCGCCGACCGCCGCGCTCTCTTGCAGTCCAGCTGAAGGACAGCTACGAGTCCAGCACCTTCTTCTTCCTGGTGTTCGACCTGTAAGTCCGGCACGGG
Organism: Rhea pennata; assembly: GCF_028389875.1. NCBI lineage: Eukaryota > Metazoa > Chordata > Aves > Rheiformes > Rheidae > Rhea > Rhea pennata. Next base: position 6,669,713 of record NC_084682.1, read on the forward strand.
GCGGGGGCAGGTCTCCCGCGGGGCGACTCGGCCGCCACCTCCGCTTTCCCCTCCCGCGCGCAGGATGAAGAGGGGGGAGCTCTTCGACTACCTCACCGAGAAGGTCACCCTGAGCGAGAAGGAGACCAGGTAAGGTGGGACGGCAGGAGCAAGGGCCGCGGCGGGCGCGGGAGGACGCCGGGGGCCGCGCGCTGGGAGGAGACGCGCTCTCCCCGTCCCCAGGAAGATCATGCGCGCGCTGCTGGAGGTGATCGAGTACCTGCACTCCATCGACGTCGTCCACCGCGACCTCAAGCCGGAGAACATCCTGCTGGACGACAACATGAACATCAAGCTGACGGACTTTGGCTTCTCCTGCGAGCTCTGCGGTGACGAGAAGCTCAAAGGTGGGAGGACGGCGGCTGTTGACTCGAGGCCGAGTCATCTCCCCGGGTCGGTCTCGTGGCCACGAGGTCTCCGGTGGTGGTGGACACCGGTATCTCCAGCCTGGGGCCATCCCTGCTTGTGCTGGAGCCCTGTGCAGCCCCACGGCGAGACCCCAGCACCCCTCCGAGCCCTGGGGTGGGGGGAAAGCACCCTGTTTCCCCTGCTCCTCCTCTCCTGCTGGTGGCCCTCGTTATAACCCCCTGAGAAAATTCAGTAACGAGAGGCAACAGGTTGCAGTTGCCGCCCACCCGTGCCAGCACCGCAAACGGCCCCTCCGGCACCTGGACGGGGCAGCGGGAGCCTCCCGCGGCTCGTTAACGCCCGGCCCCGCTCCCGCAGAGATCTGCGGCACGCCGGGCTACCTGGCTCCCGAAATACTGCAGTGCTCCATGGACGACGAGCACCCGGGCTACGGGAAGGAGGTCGACATGTAAGCGAGACGCGTCCGCGTACCGGCCCCCCGCCCGCCCCACGGACGACGGGAGCTGCTCAGCCGCTCGCCGGCTCAGCGAGCGGAGCTGCACGGACGCCCGAGGCGCCCGCGGGCGTTTCAGCCGTTTCTCCAGCACTGTTTGTAGTTTCAGCAGCGCCCTTAAGCCCAGCCTCCGAGACGGGACACCTCAGCCAGGTCCCACCATCTCACATCCGTCCACAGCTTCTCCCTCCCCTGGAAAAACAGACCTCCCCCTGAAAGAAACCTAAAGGCAAATACCTCCAGCTCGCAGCTTCGCCCAGGAGAGCAGCTCCACACCACCCAAATCCCCCATCCCTCCCCCCAAAACAGGCAGCACCCCTGCAGCCCATCTCCCATCAGGCCGACAGGCCCCAGGAGCAAGCTCACCCTCCCCCATTAGCGGCTGAGCAGGGCGGTTCGGTCCCGGTTTTGCATCGCGGGGTGGGGGGGGACCCGGCTGCCCATCCCGTTGTGCCGTGGGGCTGGGGGGTCCCGCTGGTGCCGCAGGTGGAGCACGGGGGTGATCATGTACACGCTGCTGGCCGGCTCGCCGCCCTTCTGGCACCGCAAGCAGATGCTGATGCTGCGCATGATCATGAACGGGGACTACCAGTTCGGCTCCCCGGAGTGGGACGACCGCTCCGACACCGTGAAGGACCTGGTAGGTGCTTCCTGGTGGAGTGGGGCTGGAAAAGCCCCAGGGTGGGGATAGCAAGCACCTGGAGGAGATGTTGCCACTGATCCTCCAGGCGTCCGTCAGGAGCTCGGGGTGATGATGAAGCCGCCGGGGCAGCGCGTGGGGGAGACGCGGGTGTGCTGGTCATGCCGGTGCTCTCCTGCAGATCTCGCGGTTCCTGGTGGTGGACCCGCAGCAGCGGTACACGGCCAGCGAGGCGCTGGCCCACCCCTTCTTCCAGCAGTACGACGTGGAGGAGGTCCGGCACTTCAGCCCCTTCCGGAAATTCAAGGTGAGGTTGGTGCCGGCCGGGGGGTCCCGGCACCTGCAGGAGCCCAACGGTGGGGCTGACTTTGCCGTGTTTTGGGGTTTTTGATGCAACTGGACTTTGGTGGGACTGTCCTTTACCAGCTTTAAGTGCCCTTCTTCAAGCAGTGTCTCACTTAACTTTCTGCCACATCTGAAAGGTTTTTTCACAGCAAAGTTTCACAAATGAAATTTAACTGCAAGATAGGAGGATTAAATAAGAAAAGGGGAAAAAAACCCTTCCTCCTCTCCAAAAAAGGCTTTAAAAAGATCACTTCCAAGGGGAAAGCAATTAGCCTGACTGCACACAAAACGCATCAAGTATCCGTAAAGCAGTGGTATCCTTTGCTGCCCCTATCGCCTGCCATCACGGGCATCACCCACCAGCTCAGACGTTTAAGCTGACACAGTGACGAAGCTAAGGGTGAACTTGGAGAAAGCATCGCTCGCGCGGGACTAAATACCCGTGCTAGGAGCTAGGCCTCTTCCATGGTCACAGCCGCAGCTCAGGACGCGCTGGGACAAATCCCATTAAACCGAGGGTCTTGCCGGATTCCCGCTGCCGTGCTGACTCCTCTCCCTTGCAGGTCATCGGCCTGACCGTCCTGGCGTCCGTCCGCATCTACTACCAGTACCGGCTCGTGAAGTCGGTCACGCGGGAGCTGGTGGTGCGAGACCCTTACGCCCTGAAACCCCTCCGCAAGCTGATCGACGCCTGCGCCTTCAGGACCTACAAGCACTGGGTGAAGAAGGGGGAGGCGCAGAACCGAGCCGCCCTCTTCGAGAACACCTGCAAGGCCATCCTGCTGGCCCTGGCCGCAGAGGAGGAGCTCTTCTGATTGCCGTGGAAAGCTGCGCCTGTACCGCGTGAAGCACGCGTGCGGGTGTGCTCAGAGATCAGGCGAGTAAAACCTTTGGAAACCAACCAGCAATTTCTTCCGCTTTGTCTTAGAGAAAAATATCACCGGCCTCAAGTCGCTGCTGTTTGTTGGAGCTGCGTTCGCGTGTGTCACGGCTCCGATTTGTCCGCGGGGTGTATCGCTTCTTAAGTTCTCTCCAAAATTACTTAAAGGGTCCGATTTGGAGGCGCAGCTGCTAGCAAAGCCGTAACAAGCTGTAGCTGTAACTGCTTTCCAAGAAGGCAGGGATCTTGCAGCAAGGGCTCGGCTCCAGGCGCCCGGCTCCGGAGCTGGCCTCTTTCTTGCTCCGAGGGAGTCCCTGAAGGGCCAGAGAAGAGCAGCACCGGGAGCTGCTGTGCTCACCCATCAACGGGCCCAGGGCTCCTGCTCCTGGCAGATTTGGTAACGGAAGGACAGAATTGAGCAGCTTCACAGCAGCGAGGAGCGGCCATCGCAGCGAGCCGGGAGAGCTCGCTTTCCAAACCGAGCCGTTCCCTGCGACGACAGACGTAGTTCTCTTGCTAGGACCCGCCACAACGCGGCCTCGAGCCAATAAGCTGCTGGTAGCAAACCTCAGGTTCACCAGGAAGGGGTTCACCAGTGAGGAGCACGTGGCAGGGAGCCTGGGCGCCTGGCCGCGAGCAGCCTAAGACTTGAACGTCTTCGCCTCTTTTTCGACTGCCAGCTAGTGCGTCTGCCGGGCTGCGGTTCTTGAACTGCTCCTTTATTCCAAGTGCCAGGGGACATCCCATCTCCAAGCCCATTAAACGTGTGGGGCTGAGCAGCAAGCAGTTAATACGTAGCAGAGCTTTCATTGACCAGCGGCAAATAGTCATCATAGTTACATTGACCCATGCACCTCAGGCAGTTTTAAGATAAACTATAACCAGTTCCCAGGTGGTCTGCAGACCTTATATGGTCACAGCGTCTGAGAGATTTGGTTTATTGATTTGTGTCATCCTTGCACTTGGAAATGAGCACAGGGTGTTAGTGTTTTAGGGTGAATAAAGACAGCCCAGGATGCTAAGGGCTTGATACGAAGCCTCGCGCTGGTGGTAATGGTGGTTTGGGCTGGTACCCTTGCTCCGGCCCCACGTTTCAGCCTGCTCCTTGAGCAGCTTCCTAGAGCTGGTTTATGCTCCCTCTGGCTAGTGCTACCGGGGCAGACAGAGGCGATGAGGAACAAGCACGGGGAGAGAGTGAGGCAAAGCCAGAAGGCATGGGTAGGCAGAGCAGCTCCTGGTTTAATGCTGTGCACTGGTGGTCTCACACTCATGTACCCCTCTACCTGGTAAAACGGATACCGAAAGGAGAAATGTAATATCTAAAACATCAAGAGGACATTAAAGACAACACTCCCAGTCTGTCATTCCCAATTCCTACTCAGTGCCCAAATACCCCAGTGCAGAAACACTTTTAGCTGAAAGTATTTATTTTCAAATTTCAAAAATGGCTAATTTAATGAAAGTTTGACTGCTGGAATTACTGTTCATCTCCACAGGAGAAAATGGCTCCAGGTCTTTCTAAATGATCTACTCAGAGCTCAGTTTTGGTCCCACTTTTCTTAGCTTTGTGATTCTGTATGTCAGCAGCACAGCGGAAACTGAGGTTATCGGAGGCCGAATCTGGTGTGTTCCCCATTCTAGAATGGAAAAGGATATCCAAAGTTATGGATTGCTTGTAGTTAACATTTAAATCATTTTATGTGACCCTGTGTAACAGACTATGAACACTATGTGCCATGAATAACTTCTAGCAGAGTACTAAATACTCAATGGAAAACGCGTACAATTTAAGAAGCATTTAAGAATATATTTTTAGCAGTATTTATGTTTTCCTAAATGCTTCCCCAAAAAACTGAATAGAAACCAACAAGTGTATTCTAAAATAAAACACCTTCTTATATAACCAAAGAACAACAAATCACTGTGAAACAGCCCTGGGCACTACACAAACCTACCTTGTAGTAACACGAGCTTTATGGTTCGCAGATCCATCTGCAGTGTCAATCCAAGATGCACCCCTCAAGACATGCATTTTCTGAGCACGCTGCCTTGATGAAAGCCCAGGGGTTAGGTATTCTGATGCAGTCCACTCCCAAGTGTTTCCCAGCAGATCGTAGAGCCCTGAGAGAGAAATATTTTCCTATTAGGATGAGAGCACATACACAAAGGCTGCAAAAGCACTTTGCTGTATGGAATTTATATGCAACACTAAAAGCATCACTGGAAAAGTGTGTTAATGACAAGAGCATAGAGCGTCTATTTACAACGGGGCCTTTCACAAATCTCTCGGCTTTAGTGAGTCTCATCACTTCCCATCTGCATAATGTGAGAATGGCATCTGCTTCCCTCAAAACAGTGCACTCGAGTTTTCCAGATAAATGACACGCTACTTGTGATAACTCACAAACAACAAAATAATTTACTGCTATTAAAAGCCTAGAATAATTTGGTTCATTGAAGTACATCTGGTGTACTTCAGCCCACTTCAGTAACAACCATCAATGCTTTTGCAAAGCTCACTGTTATTCTCTCAAGATGTTGATGTAATCTCATTTCATATTTTAAACTCTGCTTAACCTATGGGATTTTATTACTGCTGAATGGACGTTAGCAAGCAGATGCCAGTCTAAAAACCAAAAAAAAGGGATGTCTGTTCCACACCATAGTTGTTTTGAGGAGAAAACGCTGTCACTGGTGAAACACCATGATAACCATCTTCAGCTGTATCAACCCTCGGAAAACTGCCCTGTGGGAAGAAAGATCATTCTAAGTAAAGACCCACCACAGAAAAGATAGTAAGTCTTGATTTTTAGAGAACTGCCTTGTACTTAAATAGTAGAAATAGCTAACTCTCTATTGCAAATTAGCTCTACATAACCTTGTGTCCAAGATAGCACATTAACCTTTAAAGTTATCCCAAGGAAAAGACAATCCACTTCCTAACCATCAGAAGAGCTCTATACAGATAGGTTGGTTTTTAGGATCTTACCTGCCACAGGTTGGTACGGTTTGGCTGAAACTTATTTCCCCAGGGATATAGTCTTTCTGTCAAAGAGGGAAAGAGACAATCAATTATTCCCTATAAATCAGTCCAACTTCTGGATTTGCCTATTTTTAAATAGGATTCTATTGCTGTCCTTTTCTGCTCAGCTTGGGTCACTAAGAAGAGTTATATGAATGATACCTACTAGTCTGATCACTACAAACATCACCAGTGGGGCACAGCCGATTATGGGAGCCAGATACAACTTTCCATTTACAAACCATCACTCATGCCAGGAAATCCCACGGTACATAGTGCACCCCAACCGCTCTCAGGGGTTGCTGTATGCCATTACCAGCATGCGACTGCATGGTGGGTCACTCCTTGCCCCAACCTGTGAAATGGTATTTTTATCTGGATGAAGTGGTTCACTTAGGAAGATTGATTGAGAACATAGAGAAGCCACTATTTAATTGTCTCTCAGGCCAAAGGAGGCCATTCACTCCCCTAAATTAACCTCTGAAAACATCTCCATGTGGAGATTTGGATAGCTCGGAGTCCAGTAAAACTAGTGTTACTTGATGAACTGGTTTGGCTTAAGGAAAAGGTCAAAAGTTGTCTTACATACGTTCCAGGCCTCCCCTAGCAGCAAATTCCCACTCTTCCTCGGTGGGAAGCCTCTTCCCTTTCCACTTGCAAAATGCCTGTGCATCATTCCAGCTCACGTGCAACACCGGGTAATCCAGCCTGTCTTTTATACTGGAGCCAGGACCTGAGGGCTGGGAAGAATTGCATCGAACAGATTTTAATTGATTTTATGAACTTTTTAAAATGAACTTTTCCATTAAAAAGGAAATAAAGGACAGTTCATAGCGAGGTGGGGAACTAGCAGCAGTGGAACTCAAAATGTAATCCCCTTCTGCCCCCCGATTTTTATTTGATGAGGTTCAGCATGCATTAAACTTATGTGACCCCAGCACTGTTTGACTCTGCCCTCAGCATGCAAAGGACTCTCCATGATTAATTTTGTGGTGGGAAACTTTTCTGCAATCCATTTAATTTAACACCAAAATAGTAAGACTCTTGATCCAAGAGTGCTTTTGCCAATGGATTTCTACTAAAGCTGCTGGAAGTTTGAAACCTATAGTAAGGGTTAGCGGTAACGTTTCGTGACGTTCAGGACAACTTTTGAGTAAAAGAGAACAGTGAAACAAAAAAATATTCAGTTCATAAACTACTGTTTATCTATAGCCAAATCTCCCATGTCCAGGCTGATCCTAGACTACGCATCTCAACGCAAAACTGTAACTAGCCATCTCTGAAGGGTTGCAATGAAAAGCTCTACCTACCTGTCGCCAAAAAGCTTTATCTATAGGCAGCCACCAAGGCGCAGACTGAGAAAAGAAATGACGCCAGATTAATGTTAGACTGATGACCTCCATCCAAAGCCATGCACACCTAAGTCATCCTATAGCAGCACGTATAAACAAGAGCACTAGTTAGTCTGGAAATGGGTGAATTCTGTAGTTTGACCTGGTGTAGAGTACAGTCATGGCTCCTCTGTTTGTAAAAGTAAAAACAAATTAAAAAGCCCTCGGTGTTTATTTTTTCTGTTTTAAGATTTGATTAATAGAATACTTTGAAACACCATTTGCTTTCTCCCAGCTTATTGGAACATCTAATAAGTCAAATCTGACAAAGTTTGAAGACGATGTAAACAAAAGGGGCCCTTAAATCAAGCTAGGCTTAGTCCTGCTGTTTTCAAAAGCAAAACAACCCAAGTACAAGCAAAAAACAGTGAGAAAGGCCAGAGTGTTAAGTGAGAGTTAGCTGTTACTAAGCAGAAAAACAACACGTATTGCAATCTGCAAGCTTTTTCCCTCATGTTTTTTTTTTATTTAAAACAAAAGCATCAGACAGGAATGCCATCAGGAATACTGTCTCCATCACCCCACTGAAAATTATCCCCTTGGGGTGTAGCCCATCTATTATAACCTTTCACGTTCCAGGTTGGATTTACCTCCAGTTTTTGGGTGACTTTTTTTTTCAGCTCTTCAGATACGAAATCCTCAAAGACAAAGCTCCAGCCAAACGCTTCTGCTTCTGTTTTGTATTTCTTTTCTCTAACAAACTCCCTGGCATAAATATAACATGCTCAGGTGTCTGGGTAAGAGTTCTTCAAGAACACTACCACCAAATACAGCAGTCTACACATGCAACAAGTTTAGAGCAAAGCAAACACCTAAGAACTGCAGCCACCACTGATCTGTCGAAAGTCCCAGTTCCTCCCCAGTACAATCAAGCTGATAGAGTCTTAAGAGATTAAACTGGTCTCATTTGGATCTGTTCACAGATCTGCTAACCAGTTTTTATATTACTTTTATGGGCAAAATTATCACATAACTTGATCTTTTACAAAATTGCACAGACCAGAGAGCTCTTAAAGCCGTTAAAACCTACCGCTGCTATTACAGCTAAGCGTGCCCCCAGAATGCTGCAGCATCCCGTGCTGTTACAGAGTCTCGCCCTGCCTCTGTCCCGTTTACTTCCTCCTAGTCTCAGGATGAGTTTTTGCTATATGTTACTTGCCAGGCTACCGGCATGTGGAAATGATGCTTTTAACTGTCAAGGGCTCAGGTGGGCAGCTAAGGGCATTTCCCACATTACGGTTACTAGTGCTTTATACGAGAACTTAAAAAAAAAAAAAAATCTGAGGAGTGGGCTATTTAAAATGGAAACTAGGATCTGTAGTAATCTGTAACAGCACAGCCCTACTAGTATATACATATTGGCAAACTACTCTGGTAAGATACTTCAGCCTGCACCTGCAAAGGTCATTTATTATAGACAGACCTGTATTTTTATTATATTATAGACAGACCTATATTTTTATTATATTATAGACAGACCTATATTTTTGTTCAAAAGTTCGCTTTCCGATTCTGGGAACCAGCTCAGTAATACATATTTACAACATCTACATCCTTCCAGCAACTGCCTGAGCTATTGCAACCCTGCAAACCGAGCGAATCCAAACTTTCAGTCTTACCTGAAATCCCTGTTCGTGATGGGGTATTTGTCGATAGCAAATGACTGCACAGTCACCTCCCTGACAGGCCCTTCTTCATTTTTATTCTCCAGGGAACTGGATCCCATTTGAAACTTCCCGCCAGGTAGCTGCACCATGTTCTCATCCTTTCCAAAAGCTAGAAGTGAAGTAACTCAGTATGAGAACATTCATTGTTAAATAGAAAAGCACAGGACAGCCTACTTTCTTCCCCAAACAGTCATTTTATGCACCGGAAAAGGAGTGCAATAAAGCAGTTAAAACAATAGATAACTATATAAATGCTAAGAATCGTCACTAAAACAGCCTTTATTATAAGGTAGTGTTTTCTGTTTCTCTCTTGGAAAAGTAAAGCTCTGGGCAGACTAAATCAGCAAAGCAACTCCTTTAAATAAATGGTTTGCTACAACTAAGAGAAGATCCTGAGGGAGAGGCAGAGCTGATTTTAAAGCTCTGCTGCAACAAGATGCAAGAACCAAGGCAAAAAGCATCAGCAGGAAAAGCAGTACAAGCTCATGAACTCACCTCGCAGAGCACAGCTGCTGCCCAGCACGCAGCAGCAAAACGCAAGAGCTAGCCGCATTTTCCGGGGAGCAAAGCCAGGCAACGTCAGGGAGAGGCGCCTTGCGAGAAGCAAAAATGAATTAAGGAGGAACTGAGGGGCTTTGACCCAGAAGAGCTCTAGCCCCAGGGAAGTGTTTCCGGGCTCTCCGCTCGGGCAGGGCTGCAAAGCGCTGCCCTGGGCCAGGCCCGCCTTCCTGCGCTGCGCACAGGCAGGCCCCGCGTGCTCGTCACCACGCATCTACAGCTAGGGAAGGAGGCGAAATTAAATCCATACGCAACACTTTCACCAGGGAGAACGATCGACTCCAGTCTACTCTAGCAAGCTCTGCATTGACTTAAGGGTACCTGTCTCGGGAACTGTTTTCCCTTTGTTTCCTTTTTTCACTTGCTAATAAAAAATCCCCCCATGCGACTACAGCAGCTCAGCCCACCTGCCCCAGCTGCGCTGCTTGGCTTGCTTGGCGCTAAAGAACTTCCACATCCAACCTTGACGAAACGCTCCCAACTCAGTGAAGAAAGGCGCATGCTCCCGTTCCCCCCCTCAAACCCCAGTCCTCCCTACTCCGCAGGCTGCTTGTCTGAGTGCCATTTTGAGCCTGGTTTTAGTTCTTTTTCTACAATACTAAGAAACTCACTTGGAAGTTACAAGATCACTTGGGTCGTGCATATACACAGACAAGCCTGCTTTTCAACTGCATCCCCAAAATAACCCTAAAACACTGAAGAGTCAAAATGTAGGTGTATTAATGCAAATATAGGCCACACATTGAAGCTCAACTACCTCTTCTGGTAGGTTTGAGTACAAAAAAATTCCTCCGGTGTGTTATTTGCAAAGAGAATAGCTTTTTAAATATGCATACCTGAACTGTTTTAGAGCACCTGAACTAACTCAGCTTTGTAAGAAGCAATTACAGGACTATGAAATAATTAGTTTAATTCAGTATGAGAAAATTTCCAGATCTGAATCCTACCTACTCTGGAAGCACGCTGTTGTCCAAGGACATTAAACTAGCACTATTTTCACCACCCCATCAGACCAGGAACTCTATCAAGAGTTCTGGATATATAATGAAATCCAGAAAGCACAACTGAGCGTGAGAAAATGCAATCAAGCCCTGGAGCCCACCACTGTTCATTAAGGTGATGAACAGAATGCTGAAGACCAGGTGTAAGGAATGCAAGGTATTAAAACAACTGACACAAGTAAAGCACAGAACAGAACAGTTTATTAGGTAAAAAGGTCAGCAACTTCAGTTGTACACTTCAGTGAAATTAAAAATAAATAACTGATTTTTGAATCAAGTATTTGAATAGTTACTAATATTTTGAGTGGCCGTGTCTACCAAAAGGGTGTTTCCTAGTTACAGTAACTTCCATTGCTGTGAAAAATTCACTGTAATTAAGAGAAGACTGCTTTCAAGTGGACTTCTTCAAAGTTATTCCACGGGGCAATACTATTCATGACGATCACTGATGCCAGCAGATCCGATTCAGCCTTTAAGAGACGACATTCCAGCTCGCATAATTTCATCAACCAAGAGAATATTGCTAGCAATCACCGTGCTAGAAATATTAAATAAAGACTGTTAGAATAGCCATTTTAATACATTTCATCTGAAAAAAAAAGTCAGCTTCCTCTCAGTGTAATTTGATCCCAAATTACTGCAACAACTTTGATCCAACTCCCATTACTATTTAAAGGGAAATCGTAACATTTACCATGAATGAAGCAGTTGCTTCTTAACATTGTAATTATCCCAAATCCCAGCTGCTGCAGCTATCATTGGTTCACCTGTGGAAGAGATAAAACAATCTTTAATTAATCAATAACTGGTTTATTTCACTCAAACTATGACCTTCTGCTAATATCTGATGTTACTTGCTATAAACATGAAGTGTTACTGTGTGCTTGATCTTCACACAGACCTTAAGCGGAACGTATATATATAACATATGTGTGTCTGTATACATATACATACATACAAACACACACATATATATACACACACACACACTACAGTACACAAAGACTGACTGCAACACCACCACATTCTGCTCAAGTATTTTGCTTCATTTTTCATGCATAATAAAGCTATGCCTGATTTCAGTAACTGCAATTTTATGTTTCATTCAAAGAAACAAGAGTTACTTGTTGAACAGCCTCCAAATAAGTACATATAGCTGAGCCAGACAGGTTTGCCTTCTTCAAACAACACTTGTGTCACTCAGAGGCACTATTTTGCTATTTTGGAATTACTGCCAAGCTGCTTTTACTAAAGCATCCTGTATTTTAGAAAGGTTCCTACCGGTGTTCAGATCAACTCCAGTAAGTTGCCCTGATTCTGCATGTTCTGTCTGAACCTTCACTAGTGTTTCTTGGGGATCATAACCAGAGTTCTGAGCAAGAACCTTTGAGAGGAAAAAAAGACATTACTTCGTATAGTTAATCTGAAGTGGACTCCTGCAGAGAAAGCTGTGTTTTAGAATGCTTTAAAGCCTCTTTATTCAGGAGTTCTTTATACCTTTGGAATGATGAGAAGAGCATCAGCAAAAGCCTGAACTCCGAGCTGGGCTCTTCCTTTGACATTAGGTTTATGCTTAACAAGAGCATTAGCTACTGCCACTTCTAATGCTCCTGCTCCTGGAACCACACACCCTGCAAGAGAAAATATACTCTTGAGAAACTACACTACTTCTACAGAAGTTTGATCTCTTCTGTCATCCCCCAGAAGATGGCATGTAACTGACCAGCTACTTATGAAAACTACAGCAGCAAGCACTTATAATATACCACTATTAAAAAACAATAACTAACACTTTGCATTGAAATATATTTAGTTTGCTGTACAACTGCATCAAGCTACCAGTTAAGCCAATAAAAATTCAGCCATTCCAAGAGGATTTTCAAACCTTAACATGGATAAACAGAGACGTACCATCCTCGATAGCATTTTTAACAGCACGTAGACCATCTCTTACTGCATCCTTGATTTGTGTGAGTGTATGCTTATTCGGTCCCCTGATCAACAGGGTAACAGAGCGAGGATTGTCACACTTCTCAATAAAGGTGTATTTCTCTTCACCCTACAAATAGTTATACTTAGTGTCATACATTTGCTTACTCAACTTATGCATGCTAAAAAAAAAATTCAGATTCAGTTCTTAAGTAATAGGCTTGCAAGAAATGATGAGTACTAGATACATTTATTTCTTTATCCACACAAAAGTCATGCACATTAAGCGCCTAAGTGCAGCTAACAGAACTGTATTTCCATCTTCTCAATTTTACAGATTTTAAAAGCATCATACTAGTGGACACTAGGATCCAAAACGCCACTAACCTTATTACTACTGCAGTTATTTATCTTAAAACACATCACAGAACTCCTTGCAGAGACATAGCAAGACAAAATAAAAACAGCATCACAGAAGATCTGCAAAGGCATATTTAACTGGGCTCCAGTTGAAAGCTCCTAGTCATACTTACCAATGTATACTCATAGACAAGCCCTGCGTGACCCAGGCACTCAGGAGTGAGATCCTCCACAGAGTTCATAGCAGTACCACCACATGCAAGGGTCAGTCTGAAAATTATTTATACAGGTTAACATTTATTTTAAATTAAGCAAAATCTCAAGTCACTGAAGTAGCCCATTTTGAATAACTGTTTCAGCACACGAAGTATGATACTTGTTAGGCTTGGATCAGGTTGTTTCAATTTACTAAAGAGCTCTTCACAAAAAAAAAAAAAAAAAAAAAAAAAAAAAAAAACAGACTGTAGAATTAGATCTCTTCTACATGTGCCTGGATTTCAAGTTTATTGATAGCTCTTACTTCACTTAGTGTGCTGAATATGTGTTTCCATAATTTATGCTAAATTACCTGCTATTACTCTAGTAAGAACTGATAGACTGAAGTAGACTCTCAGATTAGTGCAAGTCCTTAAAGGTGGATTCAAGCCAGACCTGATTCACTGTGGGAGTTTCGAATAGCAAGTTACTTACTCCTCCTTCCCAGGAACTGACCTTTCCATGTTTCTCCTTTTAGCTCTGCGTAAGGCGACTATTCCTTCTTTTGCAAGGGCATCCAAGGAAAATGGGTCAATTCCCTAGAAACAAGGCAAGTGACTGTCAGGACGAAGAAAATGCTAAGAACTTTCCCTCTCTGAAACTAATGGGTAAACTCTCCCTCAATGCTCCAAAAACAACAAAACCCAAACCCAACCTCCCCGTCAAACTTCTACAGAAACTTTCATATACACACACATATAAATATATACACACACACACACACGAAAGTGTGTGTGTATCATAGAATCGTAGAATAGTAAGGTTGGAAGGGGCCTCTGGAGATCATCTAGTCCTACCCTCAGCATAGCCCATACGGGGACTGAACCTGTGACCTCGGCATTAGCAGCACCATGCTCTAACCAACCGAGCTAAACCTGCCCCTCAATATATTTTTGTTTATTTTATATACATAAAACACACCCCCACACTTTTTCCCCCAAAAGTATATCAGCTACATGAGCCCAAATTCAATTATTCTTATCTGAAGAACAGCACAAAAATGTTTCAAACATGTAGCTTGCTGAGAAGGCCAATATCTCAAATTCATTTTCTAGTTAGTTATTACACTTATTCATCTCACCTTCTGGTTGATCACAATAAATCCTTTATCTGAATCACCACAGACTCTTTTTTTCAAGTCTATGATTTTGTTCACTCTGTCTTCAATGAACTTTCTTTCTGCTTTTACAAGCTTCTCTCTTTCTTCTGCACTTTTATAGAAGAATCCAGAGCTCACCTCTCTGAAGCAGGGGGTGGAGAGAATAAAAACAGTAGAACAATAACTACTTGTCCTCTATGCTGTAGAAATAAACTGAAAAGCAGATTAAGGACTGTCTAAGGAATTCTTCCAGCAAGATTCTAACATGTTACACATAACAACCTGCCACCTCACCCCATTCACTGATTTTTTTCAATGCAAAAATAAGCAACACATTTGTAACAGAGAACTCTAAAGCACGTTCTTATATTCACTCTACAGCAGAAAATAATGCCTGAGGAAAGGGCTTACAGCCATCTTTCAGTGAGACAACAAAAGGAACCTGTGCAGCTATGCCTCTCAAACTGACATTTACAGTCATATCAGTTTTGAGTTTTCAGCTTCCTTTTTCCAGTAAAGGACTGCACAGAGAGTATCAGTTGTTCCATTCCACCTTCTACACTACCTGCCATGCTGTCCTTCAATACTTACTTAAAGTACATCTTAAAAAAAAAAGTTTTAAAAGACAGAAGTATTTCCTGCTCCTGGCCAGTCTTCTATATACTTACGTTTTCTCATATTCTAGAGAAACATTGCAGGTAAGAACATAAGCATCTTCCACTCTTTTCTTCATGTCAGGATGACGAGCACCATGATCCAAAACCAGCCCTCTAATCAGCCTGAGAAAGTAAAAAACATTTTGTATGTCAACATACAGAAAATACGCATTTCATGAAAGTACAGACTAGTTGCACCATCAATTGTCTGCTGTTAGCCAAACAAGAATTGCCTGGATAGAGTATGTAGATCATGTATCCCACTTCCACAGGCATGCCCACTTTCATCCAAAAGCATACCAACCAGAGTGTGAAAAGGGAGTATGTTCTTGCACAGTGTCTGACTGCATTAGCTACTGTGGAAAGCTAATGCAGAATTCGTCCATGCCATTGAGGTACACTTAAGAATCTACAGAATTTTCAACTAAATTAACTACGATCTGATTTTCACTTACCAAATGCAAATATTTTTAACTTGTAATGAAGAAATGTAATACATAATCATGCCACAAAAGCATTACTACTGAACAAGTAATATACAGCATTGTTATAAAGCAAATAAGCAGTGTCATTCACTGCTATGTAAGAAGTCTCCTGTCAGGGAATCAAGTTTAGTGACTGAGGAAACTTCTGCCCTCTAGGATCAGCCCTGAGTATCATTTTTTTGCCTTTCTTTCACCCATTTTCTAACAATTTTAGATGATGGCAGCTTTATCAAGACACCCAATCTCTCCTCAAAAACAAAACAAAAAAACCCAAGGTATTCAAATTTCAGGAAACCATTAAATTGAAGCTCAAAGATTATTTGTTTCATTCTTACGTTGTATCAGTTTCAGATTTGTGCTTCATCTCCATGATCTCTACCATGTAGAGATCAATGGGCTCATCTGGTTTTCTGATTGCCAAAATAGAATCTACTACAGCCTGGAATAAAACAAACACACACACACACACATTAGTCTTCCACAATGCAAGGTAACATCTTTCCATCCACCTTTCCCCCCAAGGAATGGCGTGAACAGTTTAAAACCTGGACCTCTTCACACAAAAACAGACAGAAAACGCATGTAAAACTTGCCTCCGTTAAGACATCAGCAAGCTCAGTATGAACTTTAGTACGGAGGGATGTTCTGGCAACATCTGTAAGGGTCTCCCTGTCCATTTCCTTGGTTACTTTGACTTGCTCCAAAACTTCAAGTGCTTTTTCCTTTGCAATCTCAAATCCTTCTGTTACTATTCTGGGATGCAAGCCCTAATGCAAGAAAAGCAGATAAATCATTAGTCAGTAGAACATGAAATGGTATTTTTCACAAGTGAAACCTGCAGTTTTAGCATTGCATCCAATGTTGAAATGAAGGGAATCTACATACAGAGACAAGAGAATGTACTGTTCTTCTGAATACATACAAAAGGAATGGCAATCCTTCCAATGCAGAGGAAAAGCACAGATTATTCTAGCACAGAATTAAAACCAAGGGAACTACGAAGTACACTTGGGTGTTCACTGTGCAACAAGAATGCCTATTCTGCAGTTTATACTGTCCAATAGATCTATTATCAAAGACAATCTCTTTATTAACATGCAAGCAAAAAACCTGTTTAAACTCAAACAGAATAGTCAGAAATACCAGCACGCATCAGATTTAATCTTATTAAAAGTGGTAATATTCACAATGAGTAGTTTTGAACAAGTCTGAGGCCTTCAACTTTAGCTTTTCTTCATTTTACAAGTCTGCAATGTACTCTTTTTATAAGCAGA
Organism: Rhea pennata; assembly: GCF_028389875.1. Lineage (NCBI taxonomy): Eukaryota > Metazoa > Chordata > Aves > Rheiformes > Rheidae > Rhea > Rhea pennata. The sequence continues at coordinate 6,686,176 of NC_084682.1, forward strand.
AACTTACACCCACTCTCATGTTTAATTTATGAATATTAGCATTAAAGAAAGCAAAAGTTGAATAGTCTCAGATAAAGCTCTTCATTCATTATTATCTATGAAGGAATTATCGTATACATACCTCAGAAATATAGAGATCTGCTTGTTTTAGGAGTTCTCCAATGATCAAGACATTTGAAGTGGTACCATCTCCAGTGATGTCATCTTGTGCTGTTGCTACTTTTGCTATCAAGGAGGCTGTTGGGTGTTGTATTTGCTAAACAAAAGCAAGAAGCTGATCAATAAATCTTGCTATGGCAAATAACTAATCTGAAATCAGCTAGAATAAAATATTTAAGGACTAGTTGAATTTTTGTGATTTGTGTCAATTCAGCAGGATTCAACAAGTTAAAAACGAAACAGAACTGCTTTCAAAAGTAAGTCTCTTGTATTAATGCATGTATCTTTTCCCCCTAGATTGTGCATCTGAACAGAACAATGCTGACTGCTTATATCCAAGCTAGCCCTGCACTCATTATGAACAGTACTTTGCTTGACAGAATCCTTTTTTCCATTAGGAATCTAGTACACCACTGCAACTATACTGCTTCTGATATTTAGACTAGTATGTTTAGAGCTAATTTAGGGATCTCTGCATGCAGTGCTGCACTTATTTACTAAAATGTCTGGTTTATCAATCCTTGGATTTTATTCTTTCTTCTGAAACCGAAGAATATTCAGCTAGTTTGTTTCTTGCAGGTTCCTCTACTAGAATACCATGCAGTAGTACACTAGTGTTTGAGCTGTAAGCACAGCAGAAATATTATTCCTGTTCTGTCTCGTGAACACCACAGAAATGCAGGCCGGGCTCAGCAGAAGGGGGGGGCTCCGTCCCCTGCCACAGACACCCCAAGGGAAGAGGAGCAGAGGAGCAGATTTCAGCCTCCCAAACACTCCCGCCGGCTCCCCGAGGCTCCCCTGCCCCCCACACGCCGCAGACAAGAACCAGCTCACCATTTCCTGCAGCAGCACGTTGCCATCTTTGGTCAGCTTGATGTCTCCAGCCCCGGATACCAGCCTGCGGGGGGACGCAAGGCGGGTGAGCAGGCCCCGCGCCCGGCCCCGCGTGCCCGGCCCAGGCCCCGCAGCGCTCCCTCTCCATTCACTCAGCCCCACCCGCCGCGCGGCCTCCGCCTTTGTTCCGCGCCGCGTGGCGGCGGCGGGAGCCTCGCGGGAGCCGCGCCCTCCCCGCACGCGCCCCCCCCCCCCCCCCGGGCCGTAACGGCCGCGCCGCGCGGTCCACGGGGGTGTGTGTGTGTGTGAGGGGGGGGGGGGAGGTGGAGAGGACAACGCGGGCGGACACCCCCTCCCCGGGCGGGCTCGCTCACATCTTCATGGTGCCCTTGGGGCCCAGGTTGGTCCGCAGCACGTCCTGGAGCCCGCGCGCCGCGCTGATGTTCACCGCGAGCGCGGCCTGGGCCCGCGCCACCTCGGCCTTGGGGTTGAGGGCCTTCACCGCCATCGCTGCCGCTGCGCTGCGCCGGCCGCGGGGAGGAGCGGGGAGGAGCGGGGAGGAGCGGCGGCACCGGCGCACGCGCACCCGCGGCGGCGCCGCCCCGCCCGCCCCTTCTAGAACACTCCGGCGCGCGCCCATTGGCCCAGGGCGCGCCCGCCGCGGCCCCATTGGCTCCGGCGCCTGTCGCTCTCCCCGCTCAGTTCCCGCCCCGGCGGAGCCGTTGGAAACGGCTCGTTCGTATGCAAATGAGCGCGGGGGCGCGCGCGCCGCCGTCGGGGCCAGCGAGGGGCGGGCTCCCCGCGCGGGTGGCCGTTAGCCGCGGCGCCGCGCCGCTCTCCCGTCACGGCAGTTCGTGAGCAGTTAGCAATGAGTATGAAAATGAGGCCTTTGGTCGGGCGTAATCGTGCGGTCGTTACTCCTGCCCTCTCACGTGACATCGGCATCAGCCCGGTTCGCAGAACCGTAAGAATCAATAATTAAGCCCGTCGATTTAACATTAGATCAATAGAATTAATAGTTAAACGGGCTGGATTAATAATCAAAGCTGTTCTTGGTAAGAATCCAGAGCGCTGAGGTTAATCAAAACTCTTCCTTGATACAGACATCCCGCTTGGGTTGCGGAGGTCGGCGAGTGTGCCCCGCGGCTCTGCGGCGTGGCCGCCGTGGCCTGCCCAGCCTCAAAGCCGCAGCGCGAGGACTGGCCTTGCGTGGCTCTGAGCGCCTGGCAAGTTGTTCTTCCTAAGCGTGAGAGAATGTCTCTCCCAGGGCAATACTGAGATTTCTTGTGAGGCCTGTGGAAGAAAAAAAATACTGTTAAAGTTGGTTGCAGCCTTGAGAGTTGACTCTTGAGGGGGTGCTGGAAGCGTCTGGCCTGCGCGGCTGGTCAGGGCAACAGTCCTTGTGGCTGTGCAACGCAGGCTTCCTGCTGGTTTTTGGGCTCCCAACTGGAGGATGCTAGATAGTTTTCCTTGAGAGGAAAGCATTTTTGTGAGGACACCCCCTCCCAGCCCAATATAATCATGGCCTGCGGCCTGTGTTTCGTAGCACGAGTTTTGCTACGAAAAACTGGGGACCTGACCGAAGCTGTCAGGGACTGAAGTGTCAAGGCAGACTCGCCAACCTCGCTGATTTTGGCAGGGGCTCGGGCACCTGCTGCCCTCCTGTTTTGGGTGATGATCTCTCAGGTTTCTGGGCAAAGTGCCACCCTGTGCAGAAGTACTCCCATGTGTGTCGTGTCAGTCTCACTTGGCAGGTCTGGAGGGGACAGCTGCTAACTAATTTGCTTGGGTTTCTGATTTTTAAATGTTAAGACAGAGTTGATGGTTGAGCAAGTCTGGAGCCCTTTTGTTTAGCTGAGCAGGGTATATTTCTTGTAAAATATTTTTATGTTGATTCTGTGGTATAAAGAACCAGGCTGTGCTTCCCCCCACCCTTTTCTGTTGCTGTAATCATTAAAAATAAACATTAAACATTGCAAAATGCAGGAAATCACACTTTGTATCTCATAGTGGGGATCGGGAACTCTCGTGTTAATGTTTATTGTTCATTTTGGTAGGGATGCCACAGGCCTGCTGAAAAAAAAAACAAGCCCTGAAAGGCTGCAGTGACAATATTTAAGGTTTCAGTGCCTATCTGTAATGTAAACTATAATACCTAAATCCCCAATCGCCCCCAGATTCTTCCACCCTTGAGTCACACCCAAATATTTTGCCATTCTTGCTTCTCTTGTTTTGTAATTTGTTGGTCTCACTCCTTTCTCTGGGCTATTCTCAGTAGAGGGCAGCCTCATCAAGCTCATATACGAAGCAGCAGACACACTGCATTTTCAAATAAATTCTAGTCCTTCATATAGGTTATCTCCACTTCCTATATGAATGGAGTTTCTTAAATCATGTATGAGAGTTAGGTGATGTACTTGCATTGATAGTCACACAGTGGGACTTATGCTTTGCACTACTGAACATCCTCTTAAAATTTCCATGCACACTTCTCTATGCTTCTTTCTTGGCTCATATGTTTGAGGATTGCTATATTTTTATTTTGCAGCACTTTGTAGATATCAGTACGAGCTTTTCTTTATTTTTTAATCTTTTAATTTTAATTTTTGGAACTGTTCTGCTTATCCGTTTTTAACGCATAGTAAAAGTACAAGGGAGATGCTTACTTGGCCTCAATTGTCCATTGAAATCCATGATGCTATGAGAAATTACACCAGATTAGAATCTGTAACATAATACTTTACTGAATGGAAACTAACATGTTTGTTAAACTAAGCCAAATATAGAAGATACCCTTCATGAAATACTTAACAACAAATCTCTTAGTTAAATCAGGCAGTGCTTATTTTGGCAAAAAAAGAAAAAAAAAAACACTGCAGTTCTCAGTAGAAGCAGTCTTCTTTCATCATTATCAAGATCTATTTTGATTAAACCTTATTCACGGAAATGATTTCTCTTCAAAACATACTGTCCTGACATGATAAAACTAACAACAGAATCAGACAGAAGAGTGAACCATGTCGCCAGTTCTGCAGCAAGGGGGCTTGGTATGAGATTTTCCTAATACAAGAAGTTACTAATAGATGCTTATATTGACCAATGGTTATGCAAGTATTCAGAACATTTTGGAAAAAAAAAAAAAAGACATGGGAGGAGATGTACGTAAGGCTTTTGATTTTAATTAATGCACATAATTTTAAGGAGTAATACTGCTGGAATTGCAAAAGAAATCATGCATAAAATGTGCATTCAGTGGTGCAGAACAAGCTTTCAAGATGAATAGGAGTCATAAGACTCCTATCACAAGCGAATAAAAGAAGCTAAATCAGCAATCTGGCTTTTTTGACTTTGAACCAAATAACCAACTTTATAGCTCTGTGTTGGCTGCCTCCAGCTTACTAACTAATGCTCACAGTGAGTGTCTATGGAGGGAAGCTCTTCTGTGGGATGCCATAACACTAGCGCAGACATGTTTTGCAATTATCTGTTGCTTTTGACAACATTTCATTTGGGGAAACAAAACAGAACCTTCTCAAAAAAAGAGGTATTATTTTTGCTTTCAAAGCCTTTGATGACTTTTGATCTGAGATTTATTCAATGTAATATTACAAACTCTGATATACTCTGATAAATAGCAGTTAGGCCAAAATACAATATTGCATATTTAATGCACCCAAACTTTTTCCTGATCCACAAAAACAAACAAACAAAGAAAACCCAGTTTCCCTGCCTTGCCTCCGATTCCATGCAAACAGAAACTCCAGACTGTTGCTTGTCGGAGCACCTCTGCGGTTCTCATCCCTCACCCTGCTGTGCCATGCTCTGGGCGAAAGGCTCTGGTACAGACCCATCCATAGTTTTCCATGCCTGTAGCACAGATGGTCTCAGTGGGGAGCAAACTCCCCATCGCCTTGTGCACAGTGTCTCCCGTGCCAAGCCATGCCTACCCAAGCAGGGAGCGCCCCAAGCCGGGCTGAATGCTCCTCCCCTGACGCAGGCAAGGTTACACCTCTCCGTCCTACGCCTGTCAGCGAACAGCTGGACTTCTCTGGTTACATGTGTGCAACGATTTAAAAAAAAAAAAAAAAAAAAAAAAGATCCGGGTTGGCTTACTCAGCAAGTTATAAAGAGTCATTTACAAAATGCGTCTTTCTTCCAGATCAGCCCGTGCCTTTGTATTTATGTGACTGAAGGTCTCAGCTGATCCCTTCTTTTCTTGTACCGCCAAGAGGTTTGCAGCAGCAGCAACAGCCACAGGCAGTACAATACTGTAAGTCACTGGGAATGTTTTTTCTTTTTTCTCTCAGTTCGGAAGGGGTTGGCTTTCAGCATATTCAGATCCATAATGCTTACCATATTTTTCTAGCAGAGAAAGTGAAGAGTATGTTCTGCTGGGGCTATGACTGCACTGCCATACAAGATGTAGCAGCAGTGAGGCGCCTATTTTATAACAGGAGCATGAATGAATGATGCAATCATGCAGGGGGAAAGCATCATCATTTTGTCAGGATATGCAAAGGGGATTGGAGGGTTGGGTATGTCAACGTCCATGAGGTTTCCTCTACCCCTTTTTCAACTACTTTTTCAAAGACGTTTAAAGAAATTTACAGCTAAGCACTGCTGTCAGATATCTGTGTATAGTTGCAAACAGTCCATCTATTGGTTTGCATACAGGTTGATATTACTACCTTTAAAAAAATGAACAGAAAACCAGGAAGTTTGAAGCAGGCTCCCTGAGCTAATTTAAGGACTGAACCTTTCTATTCATATATCTAAAACCACAGAAGCTCCCAATTTTGGGTGGATGGATCAAGTTTTTAAATAGTACTGGCAGGAATATAAATAATCAATAACAGGAGTTTACTTAAATTTAACTAATTTGCTTAAATACATCGTCTTTCCTCTAAAGTGATGCTATTCTCACCCACCCCAGTGCAAACTAGGATTAACTTCACTGATAGCAGTGAAATGACTCAAGGCAAATGAATTCACAGTTGGGCTTTTGTGTAGCCCACAAATTTCAGTGAAGTGCTCAATCTCACATTGTTAAATGGGAAAGTGAATCACAGTCAGAAACATCAGAGACTGTTTGCAAAGTGTAGGGTGAGTGATCAATTTAAAGAGTTATTTTAGGTAATATTTCATTAAGATTCACTTAATCTTCATTTTTTTCACAGCAATACATTTCAATATAATACAAAGTAGCAGGTGGCAGTACTTCTGAAAGCTGAAATATGGTAACAAGTGTAATCACAATGATGATTTTGAGATCTCATCAGGTTCTCATCAAATATACATCAGCCACAGGACACCTGAGATTCTGAGTATCATTTAGTTTTGCCTTTTGCATGACATGTCAAAAATATTGCAGATGTTTCAGTTTTTCACAGGGCAAATGCCCTTCTTTGAAAGGTCAGCAAACAGAAAAGATTTCAGTTGTTTTCTTTAAACATGTGCCCTTACATAATTGCTGGGCTTGCTTCTGTGACTCCACCCTCTCTGTTACGAAACAGATCTCTTGTGGAAACGCCAGATTTTCTTCTAAATGGCCTGCTGGTCTGACATTGGCTTAATGAAATACTTCATCGTCTGGAAGCAGGGAGATCTTCTGGGAATTCCACTTTGTCCTTGTAATTTCCTTTTTTCTCCAAGTATCTTAAGTTTCACCCTGTCTCTCCTCTGTCACTCTCTTCTTATAAGTCTTCTCTGGTCTCTTTGCCTTTGCTTTTCCTCTTTCACATTTCTTTTCGGCATTTCCCCTCATTATTTTATTAATTTCTCAGACACGTTGTAATGTTTGCTGCTTGCATGCTTTTCCTGCACGGAAATAATATGAAGCCTTCCTTCCTACCTCAAATCCAATGGAGAAAGATCAGAGATTTTCTACCCAAGTTTTCCAGATGGAAACAGAACTCATGATTATTGTTTGTGGGAATTCCAGTTACCATCTCACACAAATGTTGATGCATCTAAGCAAGTGGATGCTCTGTGTTTCAAAGTAATTCATCTTTGCCAACCATAGCAGACTATACCCCTCCGGAATCAAAAACTGCTACTCCCTTGCCATATCCTTTACAGATTTGCCCATAGAAGAGTTTTACCCAGCTTCAGTTCTTTTTGCTCATGTTTCCAGGTGACATGTACTTGTGAGCAAGCTACTGAATCTGCCCTTATACCCCACTATCACCTAAGAGAAAGCTATCAGAAATTAGTTAATTATATCAGTGTAACACCCAAGAGAGATTTGAGCATGCTTCCTTCTCTGACCTTCTTCTTTGTGTGTGTGTGTGTGTGTACATGTATGTGTGTACATGTACATGTGTACTTTACTATTTCTCAAAAGATAGAACATGTCCCAGACATGAAGTTTCCCGGTGGACGCTGTGCCAGGATGGCCTAGTGAGAATTTGGAAAACAAGGGGAGGAGCAGAACCTTGCCTTTTCTTGCTCACTTTTTCTTCCATTCCTGTTGGCCATTACTCAACACTGGCCTTATGCGCTCATCCAGATTCAGGGCTGGGAAAAATTTCACAAGTCACTGAATTGGCTAGTTACCATTTGGAAGGGCATTTGCCAGTCTCTAGAGCTGATGGTGACCCCTGGGGCTATGAGGACAAGGGCAGAATCTGATTTTACTCCAAGTGAAACCATTGAGCTTTAATCCCTAAAATTTACTTTTCCTACCAGGAAAACCCACGCAATAGCTGAAGCTTTCTTCATAGGTTCATTTCTTCGCTTCAGTGTGAGCTTCCCTACCTTACAGTTCCCTACCTTCAGTTCTCAAACACATCTAATCATATATCAGCCAAAAATGAGTCCATGTTTTCTAGAACTTAGTTCCTAGCCATAGCAGAAAGTGGGAAGATATTGGCAGGGACAAAGGGAGATGAGGGACTACTGATCTGTTTTTCATTTCAAAACACAATTCTTCCATTGCAACCTGTCATTTTTAGACACTATATCACATCATAGCCTGAAACTCTTCCATGCAATAATTCCTTCAAAACAAAGAGGAGACAAGGTTAATGCCAACCATGGCTTCACACCTGATTTTTGCTCTAATTTGTATATATGTTCTTCAAAATCAGATTGGCAGTAATAGTCTCATTGTTTTAGGGAATATCCAGAAGGGAAGGGAATAAGGAAACTGTGGATCCTGGGGAGAAGGAAAAGTTGATGTCTTGTCCTCCCTTCTTCCAAAGTGGGTTTCTAGCTATAACATTTTTCTCAAAGAGAATAAACTAAGACATGTATCCAGAAATATATTTCAGGTTGTCACTAAGAAATCACATAAGAGTGCTATGTCACCACATAGTGACATTGCATGATAATGTGGTAATGTTGCAGTGTAGCCTCAGGTTAGCATGAAGCAATGTGACATCTTTACATATTGGGGAATCAGTGCTGGAACATAATGATGCAAATGTCATGTCATAGTGATGCAGCAAGTTTGTCCAGCAGAGCAAATCTTTAAAATTGGCACTAGACCCATGACTCAATTTTTCATGGACTTTATAATTTCCAGTAGGCTAGAAAAAATTAACAGCATGCTATTTAAAAAATGTTAGTGAATGTTTTTTTTTTTAATTCCACTGCACAAATATATCTAGCAAATGGCTTTCAAGGCCTGCCCTGAAGTCATAGTCCCCTGCTTAGAAAATCAAAACCTTCCAGAGAAAATACGAACACATTGTTAAGGAATCAATGTCAAGTCAAGGCTAATGTAAAGTAAACTTGGAATTCAGTCACGTGTCCGCATGCTGCCAAGCCTTAGCTCGAAATCAGTCTCTGACTGTTAAAGGGAAGTTCTCAGTCCATGGCTGCTTAAGAGAGGTGTTTCTTTTATATATTATGCTGATGGTGTATGACTATATTTTTTTTTATGTACAGTCACCTGACAAATTATGGTTCAGTCCTTCTTTCTTCCTTTCCCAGATGGGTTTGTAAAAGCACTTTTTACAAACTCCTTTTTTACAAAAATTTTACAAAAGTTTTGTAAATTTTGTACAAAAATTACAAAAATTTTACAAAAAAGATTTTTTTACTAAAATCTCCTCTTACTCTGTACCCACTCACCTTTGCTTTCTGGCACACTAAGGAGGCTGACCTCAGGCTCTTTCCTGCCTCTTTACCCCCGAACTGAATGTTCAGGAGAGAAGTGTAAGCAGGGTAGTATCTGCTCTCTCATCCTCACTCACGCCTGTGACACATGTGATAAGCGCTGTAGCCTTTTGCGAAAGGCTTGAGCTTACTTAGGTTACTATGGCCGTGTGTCCACACTACAAAAACCAAGAATAGAGAGAACATCCCTCTCAGATAGTACTGTTTCACAGCTTCCTTTGAATAATTTTGCCTTTAAAATATGTTACATGCCTTTACTCTCTCTGTTTCTTGGTATTTCATATTTAGTAATGATTTAGTACTGACTTGTTAAATGCAGACTAACATTTTAAAATATGGTTCTCAGATATTCACCCCAGGTTTCATTCTTTAGGCACAGTGATTTCTCCATTTATGCAGACTTTTACCTTTCAATGAAGGACTGGAGTATTCTCTCATCTTCTGTATACATGAACATTTACAAGATGAGTATGTGTGTTCTGTATGTTTTTTCAGCAACTATGATCATTTTTGTCATAAAAATCTTTGTATCCTAATACTCACCATTTGGTGTCAAAAGCACTTCATTTAGTATGTGTGTAGGGTATCTTCCATGGATGTGGTGTTTTAAGAAACTCAAGGCCATAACTCCAAGGGGTCTAACTCAGGCAAAGTACACTAGCCATGATAATGGTTCACATGCATGGGTGTAGAAAAGATTGTCAGATCTCTGTTGAGAACTTTAAGAACAAGAGGTGAAAACAACTAATTAAGAAAGTGTTGAGACTACAGCTAGACTGGGTTTAAGTGCTGGTATGAAAACATTGTCCTGGACAGTTTACCACTGCTTTTTCTAATGAGAAATGCATTTATTTCTGCTTCTGAACAGAAGAACCCAGTTACCCCGATCAGTTTAAGCTGTCTGCAGTTTGCTGAGTTTGATCCCAAGTTTCTGTTCAGTTCTTAGTTAAGCAGAATTGCTGTCATGTTTTGTGCAACTAAGGACTGAATAGTACAAAAATGAAACCTTCAAGATTTAAGTCAAAAATAATGGTGTAGACTTGAGCAGCAGCTTTCAGTCCAAATACCTTAAAGCACTTGGACAACCACTTGTACTTGCCACATTGCAGGTAAAAGACCATAAAACTAGGATACGCAGTATTAGCAACAGGAACAAAAGTAAAGATTCACGTTCCTTGCTTTGACCATTAACTATTAAGTTGTGGTCTCTTGGTGAACAGAGAGAGTCCACCTCATGAAATAGTACTGGTGCTGACTGTGTGTGAATCTGGTATGTCTCCAGTGCATTAGTTTGGTACCAACTAGCCCCATGTGCTCTTCCATAGCAAGTTGTATTGAAGTTGTAACCTGTAGTTGTAAGAGTGAAGTCCACACTGAAATCTCTTATGAAAGGGTGAATCAAAAGATGAGTAGTGTAGAGAATAAGAAAATACCTGAATAAAACTCTGTTCCTGATCTGCAGAAGAGGTACTCAACATACTCAAGTGGGCAGATAAAAAAGGGAAGAAAACAAACTTTTTTTTATGGAAAAAGTTGTGCCAAGATGTTGTGGTATCTTAAGGGGTTAGGTTCCCTAAGCCCAAGACTTCACTGAGGTTTATAGAAGACTAATTCCAAATGTTAATGTCCTGATCCTGATCTATAACTGATCTACAGTTATAGATCATTCATGATTTAGGGACAGTCACTGACAGGTTTAAAACAACTATGTCTATTATGATCAAGAAAATCTTTATGTGAAGGCCAGGGTTGGGTTTCTTTTACTACCTCCTGGAACAACTAATTTTACACATGAGACTTGTTCTAATGAGAAATCAAGATCCATTCAAGCCATGAGGGCAAGATTAGACAGAAAATTACAAGTCCTCACCATAGCTGGCAGTCTGATAGTTGGTTCAGCAAATGCCAAGCAATACAACCTTGAACCCCATGTGAACATCAATGGGCTGAGCCTGCAGAGAACAAATCAGCAGCTGAACAAAGCTCCACTGCCCACCTGTAACGTAAATTGGACATCAGTAGGCAGCAACAGCAGAGAGCAAATCAGCAAGTGAGCCAGACCTCCACCACTGCTAACTCTCATTGATAAAAGCTGGCTAGCAGGCTGTGCTCGACCCTACTTGCAAGGATCAGATCAGTCACTCCAATGGCTCAAGACAGAGTGCAATACTGTGACTCACAGAAAGACTTTATCTTACCCTCTTACAGCAAAAAGGTTCCTAAAAGGATGGCGTCTCTCTTGGAGATGAAAGAAATCTTCCGCAATGCTGATGCAGTATGTTTTGACGTGGACAGTACAGTCATCAGGGAAGAAGGCATTGATGAGCTTGCAAAGTTCTGTGGAGTTGGAGATGCTGTTGCAGAGATGTATGTATATTTTTTTGCTACTTACTTCATATGAACAGTAATAAAAATAATCACGGATAAGGTTAATCTGTGACAATAGATTTACAACAGGGATTAATTCAACTCAGTGTTTCAGGAGATTATTATAGTTTAAAAAGGATTTTAGGAATAATATGCAGCATTAATGAATAATGAAGTAACTTACTTTTTTGGAATTGTGGAGCCAGTCAACAAAATTATACTGAAGTAAATACTGTAAATTTCTTTGAAAGGCTAAGATCAGGTCTTGTCTTGAAATTTGGCAGAGCACTAGCAAAACCTGATCTCTTATTATGAGAAGGAGGGGAGGGGACAAATCTGGTGACAATTCTTTGAGGCTGATTTTATCTCCATTGAAACTAGTAGCAAAAAATCCAGTAACTTGAGAGAACATCATCTAGCCTGCAGTTTAGGATTTTTGGTCCCGCTTTGACAGATATACTCACAGAGGGAATGAAGCAGTTTTCTTTTGTCTTGCTGGTTCCTAAAATGCAGCAACTGTCTTAAGAAATATCAGCAGTCTTCCACTGAGTCCAAAAAAACTGTCAGACTGTAGGCATACAAGTACTAACTGGTCTCCAGGCTCAGTAATAGCTTTTCTTTGTTAGATTATATAAATCCACATTTTTAGTCTTTTGTTTCCCATTCTCTTTATTTCTTCCCATAATACTGGTCAACTAACTTGAGAATGTAATAACAGATCATTGTCCCTTTTTGCACGCACTAGTGCTGGACCTGAACCAAGTTACTAAATCTGAATCTTTGCCTGTAGTTTGAGGGGAATTTGCAATTTGGAACTGAAGTGGATAACTCCAATCTCTCTCAACTTGTAACCCTCCTACAACTAGTTGCTAACAACCTTCTCAGAGCACCAATCTCCTGTACAGCATAGACACACTTAAACCTAGAACCTATAGGCTCCTAACTTGTTCCTTGGTATTCCTTCTCAACTAACAATTCTTGAGAGAAGCCACAGCTTCTTAAATGTCACTGATTTGCTTTGTTTGGATCACAATTTAGGACCCGCAGAGCTATGGGTGGCACTGTGACATTCAAGGCAGCTTTAACAGCACGACTAGGTCTCATACGTCCTTCTTACGAGCAAGTGCAAAAATTGATATCTGACCATCCACCTCAGCTAACACCAGGAATAAGGTAAGAGGAATTTCAAATGAACTAATGAAAAAGCTTTCCAAAACTGCATGGCATAAATAAACAAAGCTCTTTGACGTTAGTGTGGCTGTAAAAACCGTGGAGGTGGTTTAGAATCTCTTCCTACTTGATTTTCATGTTGCATACAAAGATCAAGTCAGGAGCTTACAATGGTCTGAGTCCATGTCAAGTAGATAAGCATTCATGTCAAAGAAAATAATGTTATGTGTTAACAGACATTTTTGGCTGGCAAGCTCACATTCCAGTCACAGATTGAATGGGTATGGAAAATAATCTGTTCAATCACACCCAGGCTAATACAGCTAGGAGGTTTAACATCTAGTGCTTTGGCTTGGTCTGTGCTGCAATTACAATACCTATTTTTTCCACTTTTGTGGGCATTCGTACCTCTGGACTCTGCTCAGGGATCAAGAGCTACTCATGTGGTACTGAAGTCACTAGCAGAGTATTAAAAAATCATTAAGGGTAAACATCCCCCACCCCCCACATATTTTATAAACATATATATGTGTATTCTTTCATCTTTGGGTTTAGAATAAACATCAACTATTTAAACTGAAAATATTTTTTCCCATTCAAATTGCTTCAATTGAAAATTGTTCCTTTATGAAATCTAGCCACAGTTTTAAGTCTGAAATATTTTTAGTTCATACAGTAGTTCTTCATTCTTGACAATTTATTTTCTTGTAATTTCCTATATTTTTGCTTATATTTGCTTACATTTTCTCCTTGAAACAAAGCGCATGCTCAGCTTTTTCTGTGGAAAGCATAGCTAGATATAGCTACAAAGGGGTCATTGTTTCCTTGTTTAGAATCACATGATTTTCCTTTTCATTCCTTCCCTTTCTTCCTCCTTCTCTGTGTAGCCTGCTTTAAGCCTCTACTTTTCTTTTTTAGTATTTAGTGTTTCTGCTTTTATTGCTACTACTTAGCTTTGCTGCATGTTGATCTTTCTGACTGTAGAGCCAAATCCTGTAAAACTTTTGACTGCCTTTAGGTCTCATTGACATTAACTGGGTCTGAAAACTTTTTGCTTCTGCTTCCATGATTCCTTTTCTGCAGTTACTGACATCTTCTAAAGCTATTACTGCTGTCGAGTGTCTTCAGGGATCTATCTCTGAGTTAGAAATTGTCTGCACTTTGCACACATTTCAGCCCACTTCTGTATTTTGGTGCTGTGGTTGTGTCTCCCCTGCATTCCTTACATTTTCTGTATTATAGATACTTTTTCTTGCTTGTTTTATACTTCAGAAAGAATTCTGAACTGGATCTGCTGTCATTTTGTTCATTTCGTGAGCAAAATGAAAAAACACACAAATATTTCTAGGGAGCCCTTGTTTCTGAGCAACTAAATACCTATTTGCCTCTGGATATAAAATGGTTTTGTTAAGCTCTTTTCAAGCAAACTGTATGCACAAAGACACAAAGGAAGGAAGGAGAAGCTTTAGGTGGCAGAGGATGGAGCCGGAAAGCAGCAGACATCCCAGTTACACCGCAGTAATGCAAAATATGGGCAGCCTTGCTTAAGATGTGTTTTGGCCTCCTTGTTATCCCTTCAGCACACCTTGATCCTGCTAGGCTCTCACGCCTGGTGATTCTTTCTTCCCAGGGAGCTGGTGAACAGGCTTCATCAGCGAGGGGTCCAGGTCTTCTTGGTCTCCGGGGGGTTTCAGAGCATCGTGGAGCACGTGGCCTTGCAGCTGAACATTCCAACAGCAAACGTCTTCGCCAACAGGCTGAAGTTTTACTTTAATGGTAAGATTCACCTACTGGTTCTTTTCTGTGCTGATTAATGCCACTTTTTGAATTCAAACTGAAGTAGAATATTGGACTACAGTGGCCTTTAAGTCAGACAGGATCTGGGGTGGGCCATCAGTCCAGGCTACATCACTTTGATACCAGTCCAGCTAGTTCTTGGCAGGGAAGTTGCATGTCCCCCAAAATACGAGTTCAGATCACCTTCCAGACATACAAAATACAGCTGTGGTTACTTTTTAATTGCAAGCTGTGCCAAAAGTTGTAAGCATTACAGCTGTTGACAGCAGAGATTAATTTTCTTTTGCTCTATCAAGTTTAAATAGTTTATTTTGCAAATTTGCTTTTATAGGCAAACATTGATTTCAATGACTAAGGACTGTACGAGGACCAAACGGTCTTAACTTTTGTACAGCAGCTCTGGACCTCATGCTAGTGCAAACAAGCACAACTGTGTTTAGGGAAGATGTTTCTTTCTTAATGTTTCATACATTTTTATGCATTAGTTTGGATGCTGCTTCAGGTTTAGACAAGAATGACTGGGAATGGATTTATCATGCTACACATACTTTTACATTAGCACTTCAGCTTTTTCAAAATAGCTCCACTTATGACTTAGGTAAAATCCTAGTTTTTCTTACCTTCTAATTAGTTCACTAGCACGCGCTGATTGTGGGGCTTACCTGACTGCATGTAATTAGCTGTCTTCTGAAGAAAAGACCATAGGCATCTATCTTCATTTCCAAAGATTTTGTTGATATCATTCCCAATACATGGACTTTGCTATAAACCCTCTGAAGTAATTACACATGCTGTCTATGTCTAACTTGTCCTTCTGCTGTGTTCTAGGAGAATATGCAGGATTTGATGAGACACAACCAACAGCTGAATCAGGAGGGAAAGGAAAAGTTATTACTCATTTGAAGGAACAGTTCCAATTTAAAAATGTAGTTATGATTGGTGATGGAGCTACAGACATGGAAGCCTGTCCACCTGCTGTAAGTATTAAAGAACTGGAATTCCCTCTGAGCAAATGCTTTGGAAGAAAAAAAGCTGTTTGAGTACTCCTTAGGATTACAAGGAAGAACTTTAGCACTTTCAGCAACCTAGAGATCTGTGTGGGTAATTTTCTCTAGAAAGGCTGTGTCATACAATTTTTGATTTTTCTCGGTCCAGACAATCTCAGAAAGCGTCTCACCCACTCTAGCCAGCTGACAGGGACCAGTAGCATCATCTAAAGATAAAATGAGAATACAGGCCATTTGTCCTCCTCTTATGCATTCATTCTGGTATAGCCACATAAATATGCTCTTGCTCTCTCTGTGTGCATTCAGAGGCCAGCTAGATAGCTTGGCATTCTCTAGATACCAGATTCTCATATATTTGCAAACGGTCCAGCAACCAGCCTCACATCAAGCTGGTATCATTGCCTGTCTGCCTTTCCTATCTATTTCCCTGCTTTAAGTGCTTGCTTCTGCGCAGAGGTCTTAATACTACCAAGATCCCAGTTCTGAACGATGATAAATGGTGTTTATAGCATGAAGACCCTGCATAGATTTGGTACACACCTACCTGATGTCAGCATAACAAGAAGGTTCATCTCACTGTAGAGCAATGACATCTTTCAAGATGGCAGCCCAGACAGGGTGAAATAATTGAAAATAATAGAAAGCTTTCAAAAGTGGTTATTTTACAGAAGAAGAGATTTTAATTCCACCTCATCGAGTGCCTTTCTCTATAGAAAAATACTGCAGTGCCCCTGCTTCACCAATGTTTGGGGACAGATATCCTGTTGTATGGAAATGCACAGGAAGTCCCTTAACATTAAATATGTGCACCAGAAATACAGCTTAATATTTGCTTAATGCTTTCTACCTGAAGGGAAAAAAAAAAAAAAAAAAAAAAGCAGTGGAAGTTTAAACACTGCACTTTCATTGCAGTTGGTTTTCTAAAAGCCAGAAATGATGATTGATCCTGGTTAATGATTGAAGACACGGTTAATGATTGCTTCTGGTATCTATCAAATGAGGTAAACAGAGTTAAGATAAACAGTATAGGAATAATTGTGAGATGTTGCAGGGATGTTCAGATGTTAACTCATTCTTGAATATTAAGCATTTATGTTGCATCACAGTTGCATCAGATTTTCAGTGAAGTCTGAACAATCTTAATATGCAAGGTACTGAGGCGCAACTTTGCTACTGAAACAAAACTCCAATAGCCGAAGTGGTGCAAAACTGAGCATTAATGAAGTTCTTGGTAATAAATGTGAAAAATAAACATGCATAGTAAAATAGATATTTTTGGTAGGGGAAAAATGCCATAATTTTGAAGTTCAATCTTAAAAACAAACTTAATTGCAGAAAAGTTCCATCCCTTATTTGGGACTGCAGTAATATATGTGCCCATTCTTTCCTTTTTGCTAGGACTGCTTCATTGGATTTGGAGGGAATGTAATCAGGAAGCAAGTAAAGGAGAAAGCTAAATGGTACATTACTCACTTTGACGAACTGCTAAAGGAACTGGAAGAACGATAAATTATACAGTAAAATAATATATTTAACAACTATAAATACAATGCAATTAAACATATATTTGTTTGCAAAGTTGTGTTCTGGATTTTTAAAATGATTTTGGGTGATGATCATTTTTCTCTTTCTGACCTGGAGCTCATGATGCAAATGCTCCCATGCTACTCAAATATTTTGTAATGAAAGTGCTAGTTTTTTTAAAGTATCTTTTCAAGGTGGAAGAGGTCAGTTGATTATTCACTCACTAGTGAACACCGGAGGTAGGAATTCATCAATAAGTTATTAACCAGGTACCAATCCATTAATGTATTATTAATAGATACCTATTGCTTCAAAAATCTTTGAAACTAATACCTATATTTATTTTGGGCAGTAAAAGAAGAATAGAAGGCCCACAAGGGAGAAGTTTGTGTTACCAATAAAAAATAAATAAATAGCAATAAAAAAGTCTTAAGAAGTAGAAAAATATGGTAAGTACTTTCCATGCCAAAGAATCTCAGAACTAGTTTAAACTAGTTAAATAGATAGGTAAGAAGTATACTTTTCCTTATCACTTAGCATCTCTGCTTTCATTAAAGTAGGGCTACAGGAGAACCTGAGATGTGATCTGTTACTCAACATCACTGGTACACAGTCTGTAGTCTCAAAGACATGAGGTGCATGCAAACCTGAGATACATGCAACATTCATCAGTATCCAAGGAGCCTATTTTAAAGCTAGTGATGTGCTATTTCCAATATCTCATTAAAATATTTACAAGTAAAGTCCAAAACTATGGTTTTGTGAAACAGTCACACTGTTTACTTAAGTGTTTTATTTATTTAACAATCTCTGCCCTGTCAACCTGTAACTCGATAGAAGCTGATTCATCTAACTTTACAAATGGTCTACTGATTAAGAAAACATTAGGAAATAATAGTGTAGTCTCTTTCTTTGCCTCAAGTGTGGGTCAATTACCCTTAAACTGTTTGTGCCAGAAATATGTCTAACCTGTTCTAAACAAGTATTTCTCTGAGCTCGAACTGACAAATCCTAGTTTCTTAATGCTTTCTCTTTTGTGGCTGCACTGTCTGATGCAAGAGAGACCTTACACAGCACTCACTTGGTAAACGCTGCCTCTTTGGCAGCAAGTCACTGAAAACGCTTCTGAGCGTGTCTTTTTAACCAGCTTTGCTGAAGCAACACGATACTTCCATCAAGACTTTTATTGCTCAGATATGCTTATAAAGAATGTCACCTGAGATAATGTAAAAAGTTTTATTAACATCAAAGTTCATATCATCTCTTCCACTTCTTCTTATGTACATAACTTGTTACCATCATAGGAGAAAGATACATTTATATGACATGATTTGTCCTGAAAAAAAAAAAAAAAACACACCCGACTATCCTGGCACTTATCTTCTGGGCGATTATGAACAGTTCCAGTATTTCTCTGGAAACTGAAGATTAGGTTGAGTGCCTTAATTCTCAGGTTCTCCTCTTCTATCCTATAACACCTTTGACAGATAGGAAGAGAAACAAGCTATATGCCTATCTTCCAGAACGTCACAGTCTCCAGAATCACTGCTGGTTTACACAACTTACACTACTTTCCTTAATTTAATAAAATTAAATCAAGGTGAAATGAAAGAACTCCTGTCCTACTGTTTGAGCATCATCATCAATTAAAACAAATAGTGCTTCTGTCCATTCTGCTACATCATCAGAGAAGATACAGGTAAAACAGAAGCATTAACAGACAGTGATGAATGGCAGTTTGCAAGGATGCCATCTGATGCTTTTGGCAAAAACAGAAACAATAGTAATTTCTTGAAGTTACATAAGCATAAAAGTACTTAAATTCTAAGTAAGTAGAATGGTTAAAAGAAAATGAATTCAGACAAACTTTTGATGGCTTCTTAAAGAAATGCAGACATATAAACAGCATCTATATACAGAGGTTAAAAAACTTCATGAAAGCCATGAGGGACAGTATTTGGCAGACTGTTCACCAGGACTCTTCAGTGCTAAACATGATCTCTTTTAAATTCTTCCTGAGAAGAATCTCAGCCAGCTCCAAGGCAGCTCATGTACAATAAAGCTTTTGTTTAAGCAAGAGTGTATAAGTAGAACAAGTGTAAACCCTTTCTATTCTCATTCAGTGTGTTCCTCTGCTCTCCTCCAAGATGAAACTCTACAGTTACAGAGCAAGTGTTTCTGTATGGTGCAATTTTCTATTGAATTAAAAGACAAGAAAAAAATCAACATCTAGCTAATCGACTATAGCTATGGGCTATAGCTATCCTACAAAAACTGAGACATGCTTCACTTTAAGTGTACGTAATTTCACTAATGCAACAATGAAAAGCCTACGCATGAGGCTTTGTGCCACACAGACGTTAACATTCATCACAGTATCTTCCCTCCGTGTGACTGCTATGGAAACATGGCATCATGCCAATGATTTCACAAGCGCTCTGTATGTCTGACTGGTTTGAATAAAATAACATCCCTTTCCATTGGGCAAATATCAAGCCCTACCTTTGCTCTGGAGGTACCAAAATGAGTATTTAGCTTAGTGAGTTGCTGAACAATTTAGTTTTTACAGTGAAGACAGTAAAAAATAAGAGGGAATAAAGCACGAGAGGGAAGTCCCAATGTTAAAGCCAACCTAGAAATTTATGTGAACGTATCACAACTGAGCAAAGCCTGGAGAGTAGCACATATAATCAGGCAGGTAATCACCTGGTCTTCCAGTGGGTCTCCTGCTTAGAGCACAAGAAAGCATACTGTTTCACATAAAGTTTTTTTTTATTGTAATGTAATCAATTCAGTGCAGAACTACTGCTTTAAGTTATATATTCAATCTGCATGAGGGAACTTATTAAAAGAACACCCTGCTGTCTTTATAGGAAAACTATGGGACAACTGAAACCTGAGTTTTAATTATTTCTTCATTTGTAGTGTTACAAAATGTAACAGGAATTAATGTATTACCAGATATCCTTCCAGGCATCATTCCCTGCTTTCCAATCGCTAGAAAGTGACTTAAGTTCTGGACTTTATGATTTCTACCCTAAGAAATGATGATGGATTGATAACCAATGGAAGAAGGGAAACTTAGTCATGATATTAAAAGGGGAAATCAACACAGAGTTCACAGCAAGGAAAAATAAACTTCAAAAAGGGCTCAGGCAAAGGGAAGTAAAAAAGGATTGCCATTATTTATTTATCTACCATGACATGGCTTGCGATTTTACACAGTTATTTGTAAGTAAAATAACAGGAACCAGTGTCTCTTTGATGATGGCCAGGGAACAACTTGGAAGCACTGAATGATCAGAGGCATATTC
This sequence comes from Rhea pennata, assembly GCF_028389875.1. Lineage (NCBI taxonomy): Eukaryota > Metazoa > Chordata > Aves > Rheiformes > Rheidae > Rhea > Rhea pennata. The sequence goes on from NC_084682.1 coordinate 6,706,469, forward strand.
ATAATGCATTGCAATAACTACTGGGAGTACACAATTCAGATCTTAGGTGGTATGTTAAGACTGAACAGACTTGTGCTATGGTGATGCTACCCAGAGAACATCCAGTTACACCTTAGATTTTTTATTCATGCAAAACTTCATAGACCTTAAGAATTCTGCCTGACTGGATTTAATTCCTAGTGCTCATGGCTGAAGATAACAAACACAGACTGAATCAAAACCCACAAAATCTTTCAATTCCAGAAATGTCTTTTGCCTTGCACTTCCAACTGAGATTGCTGGCAACAAAAGATAAGTTACCAGGAGAATTCTCTAGGAACAAGACACATGGAGGGATAACAAGGAAAGGAGGCCTGGAAGCTAATACTGTCATCTGCTCTTTCCATTGCAGCTAAACAGTAGTCCAAAAGGTCTGGAAAAAGAAAGCCCTAAATGATAGCACTGTTCATGTGGCTTATTTAAAGAAGGAACAGCTTAAATGATATAATTAGCCCATTACATAAGCTGAGCTAAGAACTTTAAGCTAATATAATACAGAACTTTACTCAGTAAAATGCCATTATCAGTAACAACAAAAACAGATAGGAGCAAAATACAAAAACAGACAAGAACCAGATCAAATGCTGACTTTGTTCAAGATAAAATTCAAATGAAGTTAAGAGTGCACTGTACTTTACATGGGAGGAAAAGGAGAAGAAATCAGATCTGAAAAATTAAGCATAATTTTTGGAGAAAAATCATAAGAAATGCATTTTATCACTATAGCACTTAGGACCTCTAGAGTACTTAGCAAAATTAAATGTTAAGGAGACACTGTAAACTCATTTTGGGGAAGCAGAGCAGAATATTGGGAGACACTTTTCTTGACATAGCAAGTGACATTGGCTAACTAAACTGAAATATTTTATGCAATTATTCAAATTTTTTGTAATAAGCACTGTGCAAGATGATATAAAACACAGACGGTGCAATACACATATGGCGCCAGTAATATGTGAAAATTAAAAGGATTTTATTAACTGATACGTTATTTCTGAAAACTCATCGAAATGTACAAACTGGACATTCAGTAATTGATTTGTACATTCTGTATGTTACACTGACTCTTGCAGCCACTTTGAAGAATATTACTTTCACTTACAAGATGTTCACATCATTGTAGACATTAACAGTGTTGATATATTCTAGTCTAAAAGTGAAATCAAAACAGAACTGGACATAATGGTACACTGCTTTATGCCAATCCTATTGACTCAACATGCGCCGGTTTCACACATCAATTCATAAGTACTTACTGTATAGTTAGTGAAACACCTGACCAAGCATATGTCTGAAGGCATGATTGCTTATTAAATAAAACCCCTTTTCCTAGACTTCTATGCTCTTTTTAGTGATACATGTGTTTAACTGAACTCAAATGCCTGTAGAATGTTCAGACAATTTGTTGTCAATCACTTTGAACACCATGAGTCATACTTCCAAAAAGTCTGTAAATAATTTCACAAAATTAATTCCAGATGTAGATATCTAGACAAATGTCCAGGCTTCAGAGTCCTTGCAAAACGGAATGCACTATTCTCTGTCCATAAACTATCCCCTGACCGGCAGTATTATCCTCAATTAATAACTGCCTACTTTTAAGTTCAGAGCTACTTACCAATTTCAGTCCCACTAAAACAGCTAGGTGTTATTTCAGAATTACAGAGACATCGTAGCTGCCTGGGGCATTAGAGCTCCTATTTTCAGAACTCCCCTTTCTGCTTGTTTAATCTGCAGTCAATGTAATGTTGCATGAAGGCCATAGCAACTGTTATGTTTCCTTCCTTCGCTGTTATTGAACAGTGGGCATTTACAATCACAAGACACTAAGTACTGTATATTTAACCTGAGAAGCCTGTCTCACAAAGGAACTTGCGTATGTCTTTGAATGTGTTTATAGTTAAACAACCTTTAAATTGCAGTCCTACATTTCTTTTCTAAGAGTACAAGGTCATTAGATTCTGAAGAAAAGAGGTCTCTTTTATAAGCTCAGTACAGTACTTTTATATTTCTGACTATGATATACAATGTATACCATAAATTAATTTAAGACAAATACTTGTCACTTTAATCTATGCAGGCACAAGTAAATCAATGATGTTACTGAAGTGGAGAAATCTTCAATGGTATCATGATTCTGGACTCCATTTCCTGAATTAGGGGCACTGAAAAAAATTGAGATAGGGTTTAATTTCATTAATAAAGATCATAAGTAGTTCTATACACTCAGACTAAACAGGTATTATTGTCTTCAGATCACTCTCCTAGCTACAGCATGCCAAACCTTCAGTAACCATCGACAATCCCTTAACTGTATACTGAACAGTGATCTTTTTAATATAATCTGCTTTGATGCTTTGAACAAAAACAGCTTTTGAAGACAAATATTTCTATTACTTCTCACCATAGTTAAAGCTATCTTACAATTATTCTGGTACATTTCCTTTGCAATCTACCCTATTTAACCAAAATCTGAAACTTTTAGCATACTTTTGTGACAGTTCTGTTACAAGAGTCATCTTTGATCTCAAAGATCTTCTGGCTCCTAGCTCCAAAGTCTGATTTGCCTTTTCAAAGGTAAGTATTTAACAAAGTTTCAGTATTTTATGAAATATTAGAGGTAAAAAAAAATAATATGAAAATAATATAAATTTCAATATGTACTGCCTATATTTTTGGATACAAACTTAAATATTTCACAGATCTGTTTCCTTACAGGACAAGCGTTTTTATAAACATTTACTATTAATGTAGCACTTTCTTTTAGCTACGAGGTAAGCTCTCTAACATTGTACAGTCAATTGCAAAGTTCGCTTTACAGTGAAATGTCTCTCCTTTCCCTTACAGTAGCAAAACTGACACACAGACAAACACCATATACAAAACTTTTTTATCATTGTGTGCAATGTACTGAGGAACAAAAACAATGGCATGCATAAAAGTCTGCCTCTATCATTCCAGTTAAGTTAACGTTACCTGTGTAATAGACTAGTTCATCCCAGCCAGGTTTATGCCAGGCAGCGTTCCTTATGTCTTCTCTGGTTTGGAGATCTTTGTAAGCTAGTGAGGGAAAATGACAAGCACAAAGTTTGTAAATAACTCTTTTTCCTTTGATGCATGAAGAGTATCCTTAAAAGCATTGTAATACACAATACACAATTGGGAGACGAAAACATTGGAAAGGAAAAAAGTCAGTTGTTCTTCTCCATAAAAAGGAAAACTCCAAAACCAACACCAATGGAAGGAACTGAGAAAGAGAGAAAAACATACTTTGCAGACGCTACACTATGTAAGTACTGCATGGCTGGAACATTTTGGGGGGTGGGCAAAGAGCCATCAAACAGTGCTCTATGAAGCACTATCTGGATTTCTGAGGAAATTAGCAAAAACCATTAAGAGTCACAATATCAATAAACTAATGCATCTACTGATTATAAGGTTTTTTAAGTATGACAGTGGATACAAAGGGCAGTATGAGGAAGCCTAAACATGGGGGCAGGAGGTGCATTAGAAACAGGTAAGACAAATAATGCCACAGAATATAGTTCTATATAGGAGGCGTCAGATTCTTAGTGCTGGAACCTAATATTCTGAGTTCTTGAGATCTGGAGATAATGTATGTTTTCCCTAAATAAATACTGGGCAATGAGCTCCTTCAAGCTGAAAATATCCTAATGTGTGGAAAGCAGCTGCATGTTGGTGGAGCCTAACATGAACAGAAAATCAAACCAGCATAATGTACTAATGTCAATAAATACTTGACTTTCTTCTTGTAAGCGTGGTATGTGCGATGCTTGAAACTAATCTGTAAGAAGCTGATTTCAACATGAATGTGGCCAGAAAAAAGAGATGGCAGGACATAAGTTGTCAGGCTTATGTTTTTGAAAGCAAACAATAAGTAGTCTCTAATAAGAAAGGGCTGTGAGAAACAATTGATGGAAATAGTATAAGACAAGAAATGCTCATTTTTGTTTGCTTCAATTTAGAAAATAAAGTTGCCTACACAAAAATAAAGAAAATCAACATTGTTGATGCCAAAAAACAATTAAGACGTTTCTTTGCCTTTTGTAAGAATCTTGTTTCCCAGGCAAAACCAACAGTCTCTTAGGGGTTGACTCAGCAAGAAAAAAGCAGGGAATGCAAACAAATTTACCCCAAAGGTGATGAACCATATACAGCTGTCCAATCTGTGAGAAAAATCCTCCAACTGCTTCATTATTATCCTGCCGAAAACGAATTGCACGAGCCCTACAAAAGATCAAAGCAACTCTTAAAAAAACAGCAGATTTCTCAGAAGGAAATAGGTGATGACTGATAGGAAAGCAGAGTTTAAAAGAAGCATGAATGTTAAACAGCACTTGCAGTACACTTCAGCAACTAAAAATGTGAAAAACCCACAACACATTGATTTGTTATCTGTTATTGCACTGAGCAATTAAAATGTATCTATACATCTTGTTAGAATGGGTTAATTGGAGGCCTACTGTTTCATTAGCCTGTATGTTAATAATTTGTTTCTTCAACATTAGAGCCAGTATATTGATAATTGCTGGAACAGTGTAAAGTGGCAGAATGTTTTTATAAGAGGTTCTTCCAAAACTGATCTTTGAGTTTCAGCATATCATCCTCACCACATTCATTTACCACAGATTTCATGGTAGTGGAATGCAGCGTTTTTATTCACATGCACCTTTGTTACGCAGCTGTACTATGCAAAACTCCATGATTTGTTGTATAACTATCTCTTAACTATGAATCTGTTGCACCTTCTAAAATAGAACTACTAGCACTGTAGATATAAAAATCCAATTTACTGGCAAATTACTACAATTAAATAAATTATATTGATGACAATTACATGTCTAAAAATCCAAGTCCTCACACTTGTGAAAATAATTAAAAATATTCCAAATGATTTAAGTATCAATCATCAGGCCTACAAGGATTTACAGAATGTAAACTGAAAGAAACTTACACTGGTTTTAAACAAGACACAATCAGAAGCATATACTGAAGAGAAGACCATCTTAAATGCTTTTAACCTATATATTAAAATACAAATGTGATGCTCAATACTTTCCAAGAAAGTTTGACATTTAAAGATGAAAAGACCTAAGATTTAAGCCATTTAAACTAAAAGTCAGCCAGCTTCCAGCAGTGAGGAAGCGGTGAAAGATCAATATAGTCTTAAGGAATTAACTGTCTCTCTCTGATGAGCAGTGCTTTCTAGTGAAAGCAAAGATTACCAAGGTTTCTGCTACATCACATCAAACTTAAAAGGGTTATGTAAAAGAAAGCCAGACCACAGAGCACACAGCATTGTCTGTACACAGATTCCTCTTTCCTTGCTCAAGGAAGATATTGAAGGCCAATTATTTTACAAGTTATGTAAGAACAGCAGCAGGCCATTAATCAGGTGACTGAAACGCTTTGGTACCATTCTGTCACTTCCACCTTATAGATTTTTAAATATACATCTCTCAAATAAGAGAGCACAAGCGATAAAACAACACTTACCAGTAATTTCCCCACTCAATCATTGTTCCAGGCTACAAAAACAAAACAGACATAAAATTGTAGTTGAAAGAAAGTTAAAATATTTGGACAGTTTTCACAACGTTTACTTATGGAAAACACCATTTATTAACAAAATCACTTCCTTCAAAAGATAAGTTAATTACTGTGTTTATTTACTATAGTACTTCTTAGTCATTCTGCCTGAAGTTTATCTCAGATCAAAACACAAGGTATTCAGCCCTTCACAGGTGATATTCAGTATCTTGTTGGAGCCTGCCTTCATATTTCATTGCCACACATCGAGAGCATCAGCAACTCTGCCATCAAATTTGGTAAGAACCAGATTTTTAAGATGAGATCTGTTTTCCATCTACATTGTACAAACATGCTTTGAATATTTTACAACAGTGTATTGCCTGTAAAATAAAAATAAAAATGAAAATTGAAACTTACTCTAAGTTGATAGGATCTTAGTTCATAAATGTTGGGCCCCTCCCTGGGAACAGGTTCATTCCAGAAACTAAACTCCAACAATAATTGATTCCTCCGAGAGAGAAGCATGTTACCTCTTTCTTTGCGAAACTCTGTGAATTCCTTAAAAATAATGTGATTAATGTCAAACTTTATATTAGGTATCAACAATAAACAATACTATACCATACAGCAGTTCAGATTTTTCAGTGCTATTTCAGGGCTTTGGACATCCAATTCCTTTAAATTTTAAAGGCATCCAGATTTCCCTAGCATCCTTGAAAATTTCAACTGGCACCCTTACATTGCAGATGAGAATCTGCAAGTATTTCATAAAATATTCATATATTAAACCTCAGCCTTTCTGAATGGGAATAATCCCTTTTCCAAACAGGCAGAGTATCTACAGTTGCACAGCAAGTGATGAGATACAGCAAAAAGAGGTGTCCAAAAGTCCAATTTTTTGCTCTGACTACTCTACGTTCTCTTCTAAGTAAATCAGCTACTTCTAGCAAAAGCTTCAAAAAAATCTCTGCATTTTACCTTATTTTGCCGGAGTTTACTCATGACCTCATTGAGAGCTGGATAGCCTCCCTCATACCTCCACAGATGAACTAAAACAGAAAAAGGAAGCTTCTTTAAAAATGCTGAAATGTATGGAATATCACAGTATAAAAGGCTCTTCATAATACAGAATCATACAAAAACAGAAGTTTGGTAACAGGTTCAAAAATGAATTTTCATTAAAGAAAGCACTTCACCTTTGTACATTATAATTAATGGAATCATTTGCTTTTTGACAAAGGTTCTCTCAGAAAATTTTGCAATTTATTCTAACAGGAAGATTTCTGAAAGTAACTTTTGTTGCCATGCTAGTAAGATATGTCGACTTCACATGATTGTACTTGAAACTGAGATGCAATTTAAGAGGGTGACTTAATTCCAAAGATGTGTTTTATACCAATTTCACGTGAGAGCAACAGACTGGTAGAATTTTTAGTTCAGTAAACTACTCAAGTAAAAAGAGTGTAACATAATTTCTGAGAGACATGAAAAAAATAACGCAAATGTTATTTTTACCTAAACATGAAATTAAAGAAGGCAAACCAGAAGATACATAAGCATACTACAATTTTTTTATTTGCTAGGATTTTCCCCACCAAGCAATTTCAAAATAGGCACCTCCTTTTGATAGGCTTTTCAAAGCATTCTCGATAACAAGATTTATTTACAAGCTCTTAATAAAGCAAAGCAACAATATTTCATCTTCAAATCTCCTTCTTTCCTTTCCTTGAAGACTCTCAAAAGCTATTTCCTCTCATATAAAGAAGTTAATGCTGTCTTGTGCTTTTTCCAAGAGAGCAAACTGGAGACTAATGCAAGGCACTTCATTATCAGAACAGATTCATCCAGTGTGCCTGCAGCTGCTGTCTAATCCCCAAGACAAATTTGATATATTCAGCTACTATTAACCCAGCCTAGGCACAAATACTGAACAAGTCAAACCCCCTTAATGTGTATTATTACACTGCTAGAACTGTTGCTACAACATTATCAAGGCAGGCTATCAATGCAGTTACAGATACAGTCTGTGTTAATAAATTATGAAAACAATGAAAGAGGCTTGGCTAAGATATTTTAATTTCAATTGCCTTCATTCCCCAATTTCCCTCCAACTTTTAAGAACTGTTTCTCAATGTTCCATTTCTCTGCTGTTATTTCCTCACATTTTTTTCAGCATCAATATTGCAACATACTATGAATGCAGCAGACATTAATGTGTACATGAGTATATTCTTCAATAGTGAAGTAACAACCTTGATGTCAGCCAAGCTCTAACAACAGAGCTTCTTCTACAGAACAAATATCAGTACTTCACTCAATATTTGTGGCTTCGCTATCCTACAGCTTCTCACAGCCTTAGAATTTTTTCAGGTTTTCTATCTACACTAGACACTTTGTAGTTACCTCTGTAGCAGCTATTCGATAATTTCTAGTTCAACGTATTTTCACTGTATGTGATTAGGCAGTATCCTTTTATGAACGCGAACAGAAATACTTGACTTTCCACCAGTAATGGCTTTAATTATTCCAAGGTTACAGTGCAATCACTTTTTCAGATGGTAGGCATGATTTGCATTTCATTATCATAGAGCAATTATAGCGTGAAAGTCTGAGTAAAGTTTTTATAGTGGCTGATATGAGTTAAAATGTCTTTGTAAGCCTTTGCCTTTGACCTAAATATTCAGGAACACAATCTGTGCCTATAAAATATTATAGGAATAAATTTTACATGTGTTTCCAAAAACTGTTAATCTATCACAAGCAAGACATGAAAGTGTATTAACAGTAGGACAGATTTTAGGAATTAATACTTTCGCTGTCAAACCGAACAAGACAAAAAGCAAACACTATAAATGTTAAAATATTACCGGTAACTGGTGCACGCACATCCTCACTGTATACATTGCTAAAGGTTTACTAGCAACAGAGATGATTTAAAGAGAAGAAACCTGCCAAGCACACGTTTCACTTGCATGGTTTTACATTCTGTTGTACTTCTATCTCCTACCAGCCTGATCTTGCTCTCCGTACCACGTGTTCCAAGTCCCCACCAGTGCACATGGGTAGTGTTTTTCTTCATGAATCTTTGGCAGCACCTCTTGACTTGAAAACAAGGAATACAGACACTATGTTGCATTTCCTTCAGGGAGGCTACAGTTGATATGTATAACAAATCACCACAGGTTCATCATTATGGTATGAAAATTCACAAGTTCTACTTTCAGAAGAGAAGCTGAAATACACAAATCTGCTATACAAGGGAAAAGATAGCTTTAACACTATGTAAAATTAATGCAAGTGCGACCATTTCTTAGATTGTATGACAAATACACAGCCTGGCACAGTTCTTTTGATGCAATAAATTACATGATGTCACCTAAAAGGTATCTGATGCATAAGAAAAATAAATATTGGATGTGTCACTTAGAGGAAGTGTAACCTATCTACACTGCTTTACAAAAATGTTTTCTGTATCAAGACAGGTAAAATACACAAAAGTAGAAAAAGACAGTACTTTGTACCAGTTCCAATGCTATTAATTCTGTTGTGCCAAATGAAAAAAAAAAAGTATTTTGATGGACATGAATATGATAAAATGATGACTGTACTTTGTAGTATACAGCCTTGCTGCTTTTTACCAGTTCAAAACGCAGACCTAGTTTGAAGCAGCCCGTTAAAAGAATACAGTGAAACTGTCCTAAAAATATCACAAACACAAAATTTCTGTATGACTATTTTTAAATCTTTTCTAGCATTTTTTCGAACTTTAAAGGTGACCTACATTAACATTAGGAAATTAAGGTTTACCAGTTGCTGATTTAGTTAAGACAGCTTTCACTGCACTGTACTTTGATAAATAAGCCTGTTCCTCTGGTTGAACTTTGCCTTTTAATATTTTTCCCTTGATTATTACTACTCTTAATCATTTTGGCTCATAGGCAAAGAGTCTTTGTATCATATTAAATAATAAGTAGGCTGGTCCTGTGCTTGGGAATCAAAAGATACGAATTTTCCTCTTGGTTCTGCCACTAACTTTCTAGATGACCTTGAGCAAATCTCATTACCAATTTGTACCTCAACATTTCGCTACGCAGTGAAATAATACAATAGAATGACTCTCCAAGGATGTTTCCAGTCACCATGAGGTCATTTTTGCAAAGCATAATGAGATCCTAGAAAAGCAGCCTTAACAATAATGCTAAATTATTACTACAGTAATCCTAAAATATAATTTGCTGTAAATTATAAAAAAAACACAGATACCTGATCATTCACAGACATGAACATCACTGTTATACCTTTTAAAAATAACTGGTTCCTACTACTTCAGAAGGGGATCCTTACCTCCATTGATTCAGGAATTACTTTCATAATAGTCTTTGTTACATTATTTCTTTATTAATACATGACAGCCAATTCTTATCCTGCTTTCATGCAAAATAATGAGTTTACCTCCTCATGTTTAATTTAGTGAGAGGAATGAGAGAAGTTTAGAGATGCTTCAATCTCTTTTACTCCTTGAGCTCCACTCTTATATTTTCTCCTTCTCTGGAATACTTTGGTTTGGAACAAATAAATCAAATCCCACGTATTTCACCTGACTGCTGTCAGCAGTCTCTTTCTCTATTATTGTCTTTTCCCTTGAAAATAAGAGCCTCTGCTCTCAGCATTTCAGTAGTTCACAAGACACTGTTGAAAAGTCCTTCCCTGTTTTGTGTAATTGGACGTGTTTATACTAAGCCTTTACACAGAAAGCCAACTGAATACTAATTGCACTTCTCTGTGTATGCATTTTTTAAACATGAAAGTTAAAAATAACTTGATTTTGAAAATAACTCTAGAGAATTTTCTAAATTTATACTAGTAAGGAATATAATATTGGTTATCCATCCCCATTTCAAAGTTGAGCATATTAAGGCAAAGAGATGTTAGACTACCTGCTTATGGCTGAGCCAGTAACAGTGTTGAGAACATAAATGAGGAGGTGTGAACTTCTTCCCCACCCTCCAGCCAAACTGGTGTTCTAGTCAACACACCACACTTAAAAATTGGTTGCAGTAGGATATCATTATGCTAGGAATATTAAACTGACAAGATAAACAGCAGTGCTTTCTCACTGACAGTGATTAGGTACAAATGAAGCCCACTGCATTTCCAAAATTAAGCATTCAGTTCTTTAAAACGGCAGCTGTTTGGCTCTAAAGGAGTAATTGCATTGCTAAATTAGGACTGATATTTCAGTAATCTGGTCTTTAAGTTAGTAAACTTAAAATGTTACTATTCATACATTTTCATAGAATTTTAAAAAACTGTAACTTTTTTGGAAACCCCATATAACACCGTTCCCTTTGAAGGGTATCACCCCAATGCAAAGATCCTATCCAGTGATTTGCATACCTCTTTAAGAGTAGATCTCAGTAACATAACTTTGTAGAAAGAAGATCTGGGTGAGCTGAGTAAAAGTCAAATCCAGGGTTGTTAAAATCTCTTCCAAATTCTACTTTTATTTACTACTGGCATACAGTCTTACTTACAAATGACCTACCCCTTTCCTGTATGCAGACAACCTCCCCCTCCCCGCAACAAATCAGTTGGAGTGGGGCATGCTAGCACATCAGCATCTACTCACAAGGAGCAGCAACTGACAGACAACTAAGGGACGGGAGAAAGGTGTTCAGCAAACTCCACCTACAAAAAGCATCACCTCAAGTTGCAGCTTGGGAAAATGGCACATCCAAGAGGGAAGAGAGAGGGTAAACCAAATAAAATATCTATATAGCTTTGCCATCTCTCTTCAAGAACAAAACTATTTACCATCGTAGTCTGTAAATAAAGGCAGAATTTTTCCACCTCCCCTCTGAACAATTATGCTATCCGTCAATTTTTGGAACAGCTTGTGATCAAATCAACATGTCTAAAACGTGAAAAAGTAATATGCACACTTACCAAAGCTTGTTGTAGGCATCTAGACATTCTGGTTTTACATTGTGAACTGAAACAACGACATAAGATGAGAAATGCAATAACAGAATAAAGAAATGAAAATGTTAAATATAAAAAGATCACTCACTCTGTAGTTTATATAGACTGCTGGTCTCCTTTTTGGCTAGAAGGTTGGAGTGAGCATCTTTCCTTGGATCAACTTTGCGAACAAACAGCGATTTTAACCAACTGTCTTCACGAGGTCTGTTAGCTGATGATACCAGCCCCCTACACATTAACAAGTACATTACACTGTCACTGAAGGTGTCTTGAAAAGGTCCGCAATGCAGGAAAGATGGGCAAGATCAAGTTTAATACAAACAGAGTCATAACATATAGTTACATATAGGGCTGCTGCTAAACCTTTCTATTGATCCACTTCCTAGCAAGGTAAAGGCAGTTCTTTTCCCACTGAGATTTACCCTTTAGAAACCTTTTCAGTAAAGTTAACCATACACTATGCGCTTTCATTCTTTGTGAGCTTGCCAGGGAATGGATGGATGGCTGCTTTTTGCTGCCTATTTATTTTCTTTTTAATCAAGTGTTTCTGCTCAAGGAAGCTGGATCTGTCTTGATGTAAACAGATGAGTGAAAAAGAGCAAAAAGTGTGCATAACGAAAGATTTGTACAGTGCAAATAGGAAAGTACCATATGTTTCTATGTTTACTTAAATATAGTTCTGGAAAGGAAAAGTTAAATAAGGCATCTTTCAAGAGAAAAAAATATAACCAAAGCCTAATTTGGGAAAAATTATGAATGTCAGGAAACAAACAGCCTGCTAATATTTTAATTCCAATTTGTGGCAATTGTACTGTGTAGAGATACAGATCCATTTTCTTTGTACAATATTCAGTTTCCCCTACTGTGAAACAGGATTTCACTTACTTTTTTTCTTTTTTAATCTATTCTTTATGCAGTTTCTGCAAGTATACTTTCAAAGTAATACCACTTCCCTCTAAACCACAGAGCAGCCCAAACATTACAATTGATAACTGTGGTCTCTAACCATGTTAGAGGAATTATTCTTCCTTTTTTCAATTGGAGGAAATCCCTGGAATTACTAGAAGTTGTCTAGACCAACAAGAAGGCTGGTATATTAAATTAATTCTCTATAATGCTTGACAGGGGACCCCAAACTCAAATGTTCCTTCTCTTTCGTTAAAAAAACATTGCCTTCTATTTGCCTCTTTTTTGGTTTAGGGATTCTGCTGAACCTCTGAAATTCTAAAAATATGGCATCAGAGTTTGAGGTTTAAACCTATGCCTCAGAAGTCAACTCTTCACCCTTACCTTCTGCTTAGGAGATCCAGAACACAGGTATTAATCTCCAGCTATAAAGCTGTCCTTCATATTATCAAAAGGTTGAGACAACCATTCAAGGTGGGGGGTGCGAGGAAAATAGAAAATCTCTCAGCTTCCTTTTAGAAAAATACCTTTATGAACATGCCTATCTACATTATATAAAAATAGTTCACTTTAACCATGTGTTGTAACAGGCAGTCTTTCAGTCCTGATGTCTGGAAATAATATAATAAACTAGTTTACATTGAAAAAGCAGTATGGAAGAAAGAAAAGATACTTGATAGTAAAGAAATTAAAAGAACCAAAAAACCAAACACAGCTGAGATGACCTTCAAGGTTAAGAAATAATTGGTAAATATCCTATTGGTCAATTTATTGAAAATGAAATTTGCTTTGGCCCCAGACAAACCTACAGGCATGCTACTATGCTGAATGCTAAGAGGTCTCTCCTGAATACAAGCATTTAAAAGGGTATTCTGTGATGAGGATATTGCCAGAATGGAGGGTGTGCAGTCGCTTGGAGTAGACACATCTCTGATCTGAAGCCGGGGAAGAAGAGGGGCCAGGTGACTGTGGAGTTGGGTTGTCACAACTGCATCAGAGATCGCAGGAACACATGCTGCCCCAGCTGATGCCACGTTGGGGAGAGGATAAAGCTCACCTCATAAACTATGTACAATAAAGAACAGTAACAGTTGAAGTTCTTTAAAACAGACATACAGCATGCCTGTTCTGGGGTGCTAGGGTCTTATTTTTAATCACTTTATCCTTTGAGAAGTCCTACACTAATGCTAAATTCACTTTTTTCAACTGCCTGTTGTAAGCATCATCCACAAATTTGTGCATCTTTATGCAAACAAAACAGCACATTCCATCATCCAAAAGACTTACTTTTAACTAACTTCTTGCCATTAGGCCCCAGAATACTATAAGACATGTTCCAAGCAGACCAGATACTGGATGCAAACTACGTGAATGTCGCTAACGTAAATACAAACATATGCACAGAATGAAGGTAGACAAGCTATATGGAATTAACTGCTTATTAAATGCAACTAATTAATAATTGCATTTTGCAATTTTTTTATTTTCTTGGGAACAATGCTTATTGGAAGAGCCTTCACAAAATCTTCTAAAATACTGCTAGACTTTGCTAGGAGGTTCTTACCCTACAAATGTTCAACTATGAGCTTAGCTTTTATTATGTACATGAGTTGTTTTCAGAATCAGGCCCTGTAGTTGCACCTAATCAAATGGTTGAAACAGCATGTTTTTGAAAATGGAGCAGAGAAACAGCAAATGATTGGAGAAAGAAGTCCACATTTCAAAAAAGTTATTGTCAGCTCCTCTGTGTCATTTCAAAATGTAGAGGAAAAAGTCAATATTTAATTACTAGAAAAAAAAATGTAAAGTTAAAAGCATTTTAAATAGTTGTTCCATTATTATGTTCTGTTGGCGTTTTCAGCTATTGAAAGATTAATATCATGACTTTGAAAACCTAAGCTTATCCTTTTTCTGCTTTTAATTCCTGTGGACTACTGACAGACTGATCCATTCCTTTTAAGCTTCACCCCTAGAACCTAGCACAATGCCACAAAGATCCGTTTGTAAATACAAAACAGGAACACTTAATAGTTTGCTTATGTTAGACTAAAAATGCTGGTGAAAACATTTCTATCCCACTTAACTTCTGCTTTAGCACAAAATATAACTTGGGTGGAGAGGGAGGTATCAGGTCAAATACTTAGATTTTGTACTATCCTATGCCTGCCTGGAAGAAAAAAAACTTGTCTATAAACTGACAGTTTTTTATTTGTTGTCTAGATAATTGTCAAAGTTTATTTCAAAGAAAAATACCTGTACACATAAAATCTCCTAATGTTTACTCTAAACAACTCCTTCCCTTCCCACCCCAACAGCTGCTTCCAGAGCTCATCCCTTTAGCCTTGCACAGGGGCTGCTGCCCATTCTGAGGCTTGAGACAGCAGCTTCCCTTGTTTTAAAAAGAGGGAGAAAAAATGGGTATAGCTCCATCCCAGCTTGGGCACTCCTGTGCTTCCAACACGCGAAGAACATAATGCACATCTGCTTCCCCTACACCCAAGGGCCACGTGTATACATTTGTGCCCAGACACTTGGGAATTCTGGATGTGTATGTTTATGCCCTTGCCACCCTAGAGGCATGCATGTGTCTGACTTCTCATACGCTGTACGCATGGGTGTGTGAACATCTGCTCGCATGCCCTGACACCTAGGGGACGTACGCACGGGCGCACACACACGCACCAACACCTGAAGGTATGAAGTATGCACATATAGATATGCAGCCTGACGTGCAAGCAGCTGCATGCAAGTGCTTGCACCCCAACACCAGAGACGCATACGTGGGTGTGCACATGTGCACGGCTGCACCCCCCGACCCAAGAAACACACCTCACAGCTTTACACACAAGGGTAAGAGCGCTGTGACTTGACAGCTGTGCACCCTGAAACCACAGGGGTGTTGGTGTGTGCGGCCACTCACCCGCCTCCGAGGGATACGTAAGTGAGGAACAGACGCGTCCCCCACCGCTCCATGGGGCAGGGGCGCAGGGCTGCGGTGCAACCTGCCGCTGTGGGTTCACACCCCGACCTCCGCGGGCGCTGCGGGGTGCAGGGCCACGCAGCCCAGCCCCAGCGGACAGGTGCTGCAGGGTCGCACGGGCAGGGCGCACACGCTGACAGCAGGGGAAGGCCCGGGGGGCAGGACGGCGGCACGTCCCGACGGCAGCGGGCATGCGGCTGTGCCCGCGCCCGGACCACGCGGGCGATGTGCGGGCGGGGCGGCCTGCGCCCCGGTGGGGGGGGGAAGGGGGCGGCCTGCACCCCGCGGCGGCGGCGGCGCGGCCTTGCCGAGGGGCCGGGGACCGACCTTGCGGCCCGTGACCTTGAGGGAGAGGCGGCGCGGGCAGCGCTGTCCCCGCCGCCGCGCCAGCGCTGCCCGCCCGCCCGCGGGGCGCCATTTCCAGTCAGGCCCGGGGGGGGGGGGGGGGGAAGGGGGGGCGCGGGGAGCAGGGGGAGCGCCGCGCGGCGGGCCGAGCGCACACGCGGGCGGCTGCCGCCTCCCGCCGCCCCCGGCCCGGGGCTCACCTGAGCGCCAGGCCGCCGCCGGGCGGGAGGCGCGGCCCGGCGCCGGCTCCCGCCAGGCTCCGCCGCAGCAGCACTCGCGCCGCCATCTTGCTCCGGCCGCCTCCCTCCGCCGCCTGGCTTGGGGGGGGGGGGGGTGGGGGGGAGGCGCTGCGCGGCCGCCCGCCGCCGGGGGGCGCTGCGCCGCCGCGAGCAGCGGGTGTCTCCGGCCCCGCCCCCCGGCGCGGGCGCACCGCTGCGCATGCGCGGCGCCGCGGCCCGCCCGGGCCCCGCGCCGAGGCGAGACGTCGCCGCGCTGCGCGGTCCCGCTCCCCCGCAGCAGGCCGGGCCGCCGCCGGGCCGCCTCCCTCCGCTGCTCCCCACGGTTCTAACCCCCCGGCACAACACGCGTAAGGCACCCCTCCCGCCTTCGGGAAGGCTGGAGCATTCTTCAGCACTACTCGGGCTGGAAGAGAGCAACGCTCCCGGGTGCCCAAAGCAGCCGGCGTTTTCCCTTGCCCACCCGGCACGCAAGGGCACTGCCACCTCTGAAATCCTTCAGCTATAGTATCCAACCCCGTTGAAATTACCGGTTTAAACTCACTCCCGAACTTGCAGAAAGTTTTCACAAGCTAAAAAGATACACTAAGGGTGATGTCCCGTGCAAACCACTTACCAAGAAAGATTCCAGATGATGTTTTCTGAATCACATGCAAAAACTAGTTTCTTACTCCTCAAATTTTCACCCACATACAGTTGAACTGTTCCCTCTTAACCTGTTCCTGCCAGAGTAGTACTTAGCTTAGCTAAACGAGGTGGTGTGCTAATAATCGCTAATAATCAAATCATCAAATAACACAAACTTTCTTAAACTAAGCACTTTTGAAAGACATTACTAAAGGAACAATTAACACAGCAAGTAAGTTTATGAACAAGCCTTAAGTTTCTACATAGCGCATCTAAATGAGGTTTATAAAATTTCATTATGCAAATCCCACTGTCAGTCATTATCAGCACACACTGCAAGATGAATGGACACATGCAGTGTTCACATCAGTAAAATACAAAAATCTGTGGTGCATCTTTCAAGACCTTTTTAAGACTGACATTTAAAAATTTACTGCATGTGTATTTAATCACATTTTGATTTGAAGGCATGTTAAGATCACAATTAGAGGTAGCTAAAAGTTATTAATCAAGAAGAAAACTCCTGTATTTTGTGTTCCTTAGTTAACAGGACACTCACTTGTAAGTACTGTTCAGATTCCTTTACTGACTGCCTGGATGCAATTTAAATTTGTATTTTCTGCTGCCCAGGGCAGTGCTCTAGCCTAGAACTGATTTCTCTCAATCTTTATTAGGGATGAAATTCCACATGGTGGATTCACTTGAACAGCAGGAGTCCAGATTTTCTTCCATTTCAATGAGGGCCTTAATCAGCCAGCTAAAGTTACAAAACAAACAATTTACATAAACTTAAACCATTTCAAAGGCAGTTCGATAAGAGTTACCTGAAGTCATACACTTAAGATGTCTCAAAGCTGAAGACCAAGTTCACATTATTAAGTAGATAAGTTTCCATCAAGGTCTTACACCTCAGCTTATTGATCTCACTGAGAAATATGGTAGATATTAGTTGAGGACTGTGAGAAAAATAGTCTACCATCCAAAAAGGTAATATTTTGGTTCAGAAACACTGAAGCTTCCTTATCTCATTCTTCCTAGTCCAAATTATCTGAGTTCAATCTGACTTTGCCAGCAGTTTGGGGACAGCCGAAATTGCCATTTTGGGCATGTGAAGGAAACCAAAATAATTTACAGTACGCTAGGACAGTGATAAAGAACTTATAGCTTACACGTAGAGTGGTTCAGTTTCAAAAAAACTGAAATACTTCAAGTCATCAGCAGAAGAATTCTGTTCAGAAATTCTTTGTTCAGCTTATCTTGAGCAAAGAGCAATGACATAGGCAAGCACACACCTCTTCACACAGGATTCCTCAAAGCTTTGATATACCCACTCTCTTCCATTCAGGAGGGTGGTATTCCATCCCTGCAAATGCTGTGTTTTGATGCAAATTCCCTTTAGATCTAAATACAAAACCAAAGTTAGCTACAAAAGGCTACTGTAACAGTAGCATACTCTCAGTTTATGTCTGGGAAGACAGGACACATGATCCCCAGAGCTGTAGGAGGATAAAGTAGTATCTAATCATGAATTTCTATGGCCTTCCTGTTTTACATTACAGCATTCAGCAAATCAGTACCAGTCTATCTCCCCATGTGTTGCTTTAACTAGTTCTTCTGATGAGACTAAGTATAAGCATATTTACTTTCATTTTTTTAGCTTTATATTCTCATCACCTTCTACTTCTTGCTGGCAGTTCAAAGTTCCATCTCCCCCCAAACTGAATACTTTGGGCAAGTTACTCAGCTGCAAAGCAAGCATTTTTTTCTGAAATAAGAACATTTATCCAGCAGTTTGAGAGCTAATAGCCCTAAAGAAAGTTCTTAATTTTCCAGCCCTCACTGGGGCAGCTTAGCAAATTCGATATAGATTTCTTCCTGCAAAGGGAACTATGCCAAGCTACCCAAAGTTTATAACAGCAGTAAAGTGAGAATATTTAAAGGCAAGTGATTGTGTTTTTCTTAAAAATACAGCCATATGGTTTAAATGACTAGGAGGAAGTAAGGACACACATAGGTAGCTGGCTTTAAATTTTTTACACTTCCTTTCAAAAGTTTTAATAGCATTGTTTTAAGTATAAGCCTATGGACAAAAAAAAAAGATTGTCTGCCGTAGAGAACAATCAAATTCAGACCCTCCCCTTCCCCACAACTTAAACATTATATAGTTATATTCTTCTAAGTGAACAGCTGGCTTCTGAGACTATTAAGAGCTCCGGCAAAACTACATGCAAGAAGTAGTAGTGTTAACAACTGACACTTTCTCCATGTTTTCATTTAGAAACTTGAGGTGCTCAATCTATAACGTCCAGTTTTGGAAGCAACTATGTTTACTATTTATTGTGACTCCAAAGATCATTGAAACATTTTACATATGACAACAGGGCCCCAGACACCACTCACAGATCAGCTGAAAAGCCCCCCACATAAATGTTTTCTTTCTATTTGTCTGTTGAACGAACTTTAAGTTCCTGTAGTTTTTCACTTAAATAGGTAGTATCTGCCTCTGTCAGATTTTCTGAATCTGACAGATTTTCAAGGAACCTGGTTCCTGCACAGGGCTTTCCCGTTATTGGATCTATGACATTTCCAACCTTGAAAACAATTTCAGCCAGTTCGTGTTTTACATGCTTGCTCCTCCGCTCAGGCAAAGCTTTTAGAAGAACAATGTCTCCAACAACACACTGCTGCAATGGATCATGGGCAAAATACGTTTTTCGCTTGTTAAAGAACTGTGGAAGGAAGAGTAAACCTTGGCATTAGGTTTCAAAATAAAGCAATGATAAATATATTTTTAATACAAAATGAACTAGCTTTCTCTAATGAGAACTACAGTTTCGTATAATTATTTGCCTTTAGTTTTCTGATGAGCTCAAGTTTGGATTGTGAAGCGCAACCATGCACAGTGTTGTCTTTTCAAAGAAAGCACAGTATTACCACCCTCTCCTGGCTTGTATTTATGGCCAATAAGAGTTTGTGGAAAAGGAGGTGAGAAAGCAAAACTACAAAAAGCTGCCGGCAGTGAGCATGGGGATACAGGAAAAGATAAGCTCTTCACTTAACACAGACACTCTTTTCTAGCATCACCACTTTCCATTGGCTTTCTCAGCTTACAGTTCTTGTTTTGCCATTTTAGCCTTCTCTCTCTCTCCCCTTAGGATGCTCCACTTCCACACTGCTTCAGCTTGACTCTTCCAAGCTGAATAATCCAACTTTCCTGAACAGTTTATACTTCAGGAACAAGTATCAATTCTTACCCATTCTAACATTCTTAAAACTTATCAGTCCTAGGTAGTGTTGCAAAGCTTGTCATTTTTTTTCAATTTTTCTTGCTCAATTCATTTTTTAATGTAATGATACAGTATTTATTCTTATTGATACCACAGGATTCAGAATCTCTTCTTTAAGGAGAAAATCAACAGGTTCTTTGACTGGATAAAGCATTGGACTGGGATTCACGAGACCTATTATGCCAGGACTCAAAACCTTACTCTACCCCTAGCCTTCTGGTCTCCAAGGAGAAGTTATTTCACCCACCTGTGCTATACCCACCTCATCTAAAATTGGGAAAACATTAATTTTAACCTCTCTGCTTTAGATGCATTGACAAGAAGTTATAAGTGCAAGGCTCTTCTAGCACACTACAATATAGATTAAAATACTAAGTATGCTCATAATTATGCATACTGGAAAACAGCTAAAAAATATACTGGGAAAGTGTCTAGGTAATGTCAAATTTCGAAGATAAGCCATACTCCAAATTAATATTAAAAAAATTATCAATCTAAACATGAAACAAAGCCTTCTTTCCCAACCCAGATCAGAGTTCATTAAAAAGCACTCCAAAGAAACATTTAGCAGATTTTCTGTATTGGAAGTGACTGATAATACACTTTTCATCTTTTACAGTCACCCCCACAGCCAAATCATTATACAAGTCCCTCAGTGAGTTACATTATAAAGAGCTATTTAAAATTCCAAGAGTCAAATTAAACCTTCTCCCACATAGAATACAAAAATTATTTTTTAAAACATACTGTTAATCAGCTTTTACCTTTAATAAGTAAGGATCTAGCACAAGCCTTGTCACTCTCACTTTGGCAGTCTTCTGCATTTTGGTTCCTATTACTTTCCCCACTATCCATTTTGCATGGACAGCTCCACGTGGTACAGACATTGTTTAGATATGATCATCCAGTGCCTGGTAACAAGCAAGCAGATATGTTATTTTCACACACACACAAATCAGTATCAAAGTTACAATTTTCATTTCAAACTAAGAATTTAATCATATTTTTTGGGGGGGGGGGAATAAAAAGGCTGGATACAAACAGTTCAAACTTTCAAATACTGCACTACTTCAGTCTTGCAGTAATGGTATTATGAGAAGGGATATGAATATACTGCTATTACGAGGAAAAGTTACTTCAGCATGGCAATGACAATGGAAATAATAGTTTAAGATCTTTTTCCATATGGTCCACAAGATTTGTTTAAACCACAATGACTTTGTCACATACAAAAGACAAACATTTAGCTGCTGAAGTTTGTACAAATTGAACTCACACTCCAACAGTTGGTGTTATACATCAGCTCCTAGTGCAACTAGAGTTAACCAGACTGCAAAATGAAAGGGATTCGTAAAGCAGTCTATACTGACTTTGAAAAGTCACTTGCTTGTGTGCATACCACAACTACTAGTTTAGACACTGAAACCTAAATTAATGAAATATTCAATTTCTCTGATCTAACATTTATGCAACCACTTTTGAGTTAGCTCCTCCTATACAAAGAATTACAATAGTACTCTACTAATTTTGCCTAAAAAGGCAGTTTCCTCTATCAGCCTTGCAAGATTCGCAGTCAAAAGGAGGGATCTGGAAGCGCCCTCGCACTAGGGCTAATGGACAGCGGAGGGGCGAAGCGGCGGCCGCGAAGCGCCGGGGTCCAGCACCTTCAGGAAAGGGAAACCAAACAGGTCCGGGGCCTCCGCAGCCCTCTCCTCCCCCCGGCCCCGGCCCCGGCCCCGGCCCCGGCCCCGGCCCCGGCCCCGGCCCCGGCCCCGGCCCCGGCCCCGGCCCCGGCCCCGGCCCCGGCCCCTCTCACCGCCGCCGCGGCGCCTCACGGGCCTTAGCGAGCCGGAGGCGGAAGGGGCGGAGCCTCGGGCGGAAGGGCCGCGCGGCGGAGGGGCGGTGTCATGGCGGGGAAGGGGGCGGTGTCATGGCGGGAGGGTTTAAAGGCGCAGGCAGCCGCCTACGGTCGGGGCTGCTGCTGCGTCCCCTGCCCGCGTGGGGGGGGCGCGGGGGAGGCGTGGGGGCGCCTTGCCACCCGCGTCTCGTCCCCCCGTGGGCGGGCGGCGGCGCTTCTCCCCACAGCGGGCTGAGGGGCCCTGACTGGGCCCGCAGCTGGGGCCCGGGGCACACTGGGCCCCTTCCCTCAGGCCTCGCCCGAGCCTGCGGGGCGGCCGTGGCGCGCGTGGTGCGGTGCCTTCCCCCCCTTCCCCGTGCCGGTAACGGGTGCGAGCGCCGTGGGGCCCTCTCGCGGGGCAGCCCGCGGGGGGGGAGCCGCTTTTGCGCCTCGAATGAGGAAGGGGGTAAAGCTGTGGGGAAAGGTGACTTTTTTGTGGGTGGCTGTGTGTTTTCACAGGAATTCGTGCTCTTCTGCCCACAGTTAGATCAAGGATGTGTAAATGGGCTAAATCTGGGGGGATTTCATGTGAACCTACTGAAATTATAGCGTGTCAGAAATGGGAGGAGAACAGGCCTGTTGTCCTTGCTTACCCACCCTCTGGTAGAAATTCGGTTTAAATCTGTGTCTAAAATCAGCACCTAGGGAAATCTCTGGGTTGAATAATGGCAATAAGGGCCTTGGCTCGGCCATTGCACTCAAGCTAATGTGCTGCTAGCAGCTCCTGGAGGGTGCTGTTGCACTTTGCGCCTGTGACTTCAGCCTGGGGCTAGCTTTACATCTTTTTAACTTGTTTTCACTCACCTTTTTTTTTCACTTGCAAATATTTTGGTGCTGCCCGTTTTTCAGGCTCGTTTTCTTTAGGCGTTACTGTCCCATTGTCTGTCACCACAGGAAGAAGGCAGGTAGGAATTGTGTTTATTTAATAGGACAACACTGCAATTTTGCTATTTGAGGTGACTGGGTACGATGAGAACAAACTATTTGTATTGCTGGACACACTGTTGAAACAGTTTATCAAATACTGCCAAAGAGATTGTTTGAGAGTTCATTATCAGTTCTTAGAAATATGCAAGTCAGGGGTCGTGGTCTTGTTCCTGAAACCTGCGCTTCTTTTAGCGTCTTGCTGCTTGAATTGCAGTGGAGAGAAGTTGGGAGGAGTCTTGCCGGCACAGGCAGGAAACGGTTAAGAGTCCTTCGTATCACCTGGGGAAGCAATTCTTTGATTTTTCAGAGGGCGCTAACATGCTGTGGTTCATAGGAAACAAAGGAAAGGGGATCAACTATAAAAGTTGTTCTTGAATTTTATTTTCAGTGGCAGAACTTGTGAGGGGTGAACGTTGATGTCTGCTGAGAAATATGGAATTTTGGATCAAAAGAGATTTTATTTTCCTATGCTGGTTCAGAAAAGGATCTGGGAAGTAAGTCTGATTCCAACTGGTGACTTTAGGTAACTTCTTCTTAGTTTGAGAGGTAAGAAAAAATATTTATATCGCTGACCCATTTTAAAACAATGAATTAATTGCTTCAGTTGTTATTTAGGCAGGGCAGGGAACACAGGCAGAAGTATGAGTCAATGACTGTAAACAAGCTTACTTTTCTCCTTTATTGTCTGTATTAAGTTTAGTTGCATTAACTTCTGAGTTTAAGTATAGAAACTCAGGAGATAAAAGAAACATGACAAGGAAGGGGATCTTAGGAGTAGGAGTTACATTAAATATTTCAGTGATGAAAGGACTTTCAAATTGTAGCAGTGTCTCTGCTAATGTACTTTGTACTTGATGCATCATGTATCTGCTGTTGGTGCCACTTAAAGTGCTTCCTAAACCTTGTTTCATTAAACCACGCTGCACCCACAGGATTTATACGTTTCGGCTCAGGTAAGGACTCTTCTGGTGGGTGGACTGCCCCTGTGCGTGTACTGAACATTAACCTGGAAAGATAGACTGCTTTGGGGGCTATTAGAGAAGGGACTTTCAATTTCCACCACTTTCTAGCCTGTCCACTGCTAGGACTAAGGTTCACCTTAAAAAGTGATGCTGGCTTTGTGCATGTGTGTCAGAGTTAGAGCAGAGGTGCTTTTTTTCACTTGAGTTCGGCTCACTGAAGTGTGACTGGATGGTAGTGCCTCATGCACAATTGTTACTGAAAGTAAGTGTCCTATAGAGGAAAACATTTATATCCTATGCAGAACTCTGCGAACCATCAATTTACCTTGGAAATACTAAACTGAAAACAAATCATACTCTCGCTCTTGGGAAGGCTAATTACAGCTTGCTAGTCAAGGTATTTCTCAGTGTCTCAGCATCTGTGATGTACTGAAATCTGGAGGACTTATGGAGCTAGTGGGGGGTGCTGTTTTCATTTTCTTTCAGATTATACTTTCAAGTTAACAGTAGAAGTAAGTGATATCTAGTATGTGTTGTTTCCCAATTCGATAAGCTGTATGGTGCAGTGGTGTAGTACTGCTGCCCATCTAGTGCTGTTATGTAGATAAGCATCAGTCTTGGCAAGAAATGCCTTGCCAGTTCTTCTTGCTGTTGCCCGATGTTCCTGGGTTCCCTTGTACCCCCACATTTTGCTCTGATGCTGGTTTCCCCTTGTCAGGAAGGGCGCAGATTGTAATCCAGTAGGAGCTGGAGAATGTTAGTTCTTTCATCTAATGCGGACACACAGAGAGGCAGTCTTAGTACTGTACAGTTCCTGCAGGTTACATTCCTCATTTCTGCATTCTGATTACCCCATTGAGTAAAGCTCTTATCTGTCTCTTAGTTTTCATTAGGTGCTGAGGAAGCTGTGGACATTCACAGCTTCTAAACTATCAAGTCCCAGATTCTGGCTGCACAGGAATCTCTTTTCACCCCACCCTGTTTTGGATTAACATGTTATTTAGTAAGGTTATGATAACGTGCTGTGAGCTATTCCATTTTGCTGCCTCTGGATCTTGAGCTTATAGCCCTCTGGCAACTGCATAAATAAATCACGAACTCAATCACAGAACCTGTATCTTGAAACAAGTTGCATATGATTCACAGTTCAAAGCTGTTGTTATTAGCAAGAGATCTTGATAGTGTATCACTTTGCATTTAAATCAAAGATTGCAAACCTGAATTGCCTTATTCTGCAAGAATGTTCTTATTTGAAAAGTTATTTTTCTAAATATTTATGTGCTTTTGCTTATGTTATCAGTAGCTGGCATTCATTTAAACTCAGTGAGAATCTTTTTTATTTCTCTCCTAGTATTGCTGATTAAAATGGAGTATACCTTTCTTGGGAAAATATAATATTTGAAAATGTGTTTTTACTGTGAGACAGAATGTACTTTTCCATGGAATGGAAATTCTGGAAAGGAAAAAAAAAGTGCTATTGGCAATCTTGAACAAATTATATTGTCATTTCAACTGTGTTATACAGAGGGGGAAAAACTTCAAAGTAAAAATGAAGGGCTTTAGAGTTTTTTGTACCCATTTTCTCAAAATGACATTCTCTTGAAATAGTTCAGTTTTATCTGTTCAGCATTTTCCAAAACTCTTTGAGAGCATTCTATACTGTCCCTAACTCTAAGTTCTTGTATAATTGAATTGGCTAGTTCAAATTACATATTAAGAATAAACTCTGAACCTTTTTCCTTTTTGTCTTCAGCTTTTTTTTTTTTTTTTTTTTCCTCTGAGGAGAACTAATAGAAAGGTTTGTATCCAGTATTTCATAGTGGTTCATACTTTTAATACCTTAACTGCTGTATCCAATGGCACACTCTCTTTCAGTAACACTGCAGATATTGAGGAAAACTGGACAGGAAAGGCCTTTGGAATGTAATAGGTGAAAAATAATTTTACCATCAGCTTTGCAGCTTGCAGATCAGAGACTAAAAATTTATTGGAATAATTATGCTGCTGTTTTGGATACCTTCACGTGATACTCTGACACTCAAGGTTATTGCAATTACATTACACCATGCTACTATGGTGACTTGGATGCTTTCAAAATATTCATTTTCCTTTAATTTAAAATACCTTACGCAAATATGTGAATATTTAAATATATAAAAATGAGTATAGCATATACCGATAGAAAGGACCTGAGCTCTACTAAGCCATATGCCCTGAAATAGTCTCTAAATTATAGAGAAAAGGCACTCTGACGAGATCTGTGTTTTGCACTTCCCTAAAAATGTTTCCCAAAGACAAGGGGGTACTCTGGCAGTGAAGGTACTTGGTAGTGCTCTGGATATGTCTCCCTGAATCAAATTTTGCTAGGGTCTCAGAAGGGTCCTGGTGCAGGAGCAGGTACCCTCACATCATTCCTGATAGAGGTTTGTCTAACTCGTTCAGAAAGATGGAAACTGCATCCTCAGCTTTTTCCAGCATCGTAGTATCTTATTGATAGGATTTTTTCTCAATATGTAACCTTGCTGCAGTTTAAGCCTGTTATTTCTTGACCTGACTGTTGTGGTCATAGAGAGTGGACATTATCTTCATGTCTCATCATGCTTGTTCCTTCTCTATACTAACCAGTTCTTTCATTTTACCTCACAGACTGGGGTTTTTTAGCCCTTGAATCTCTCCTTTGGACTCACTCCAGTTAGCCCATTATCTTTCTGGAAGTGTGTTGCCCCAAACTGGACACAAGACTTCAGCAGAAGCTTTACCAGGGACTACTGGAGGGAGCGGACATCTGGCTGGTCTCAGTGCTGTCAGAAAGATGACTTTTCTCCTGAGCTTCTCCGTCTCACTGTGAATTGTCTCAAATATTTGTTCTGATACCCATGTGATTTGGTAACTAACTCATATGTTCTCTGCCTCAACTTCCCTACAAGTCAAAAATTCATACACATTTTTTCTCTTAGGTATTTGGGGTTTTTAGATGAGGGGGCAAATGCAAAGTAAGTGGAAAATACTCAGTATGCTTATGTGCCATTTTAAGACTCAGTGGAAGAAAGACAAGATATTTTATAAAATCTTGAAAGATTTGGACAAGTGGAACTTTTCAATTTAAACTGGAACTTTTATTTTGGGGTTTCTTAAGAAGAGATTGGAAGTCTGCCATGTTATAGTAGCTTTATTTTGTAGGAAACCAAGAATGCCTTAGTCTCCTTGTAGCCTTTATAGCTCACTGATATTAACTAGGCTGTGCAAATCTGAACTATTAATTTTATGAAAGAAAAACAAGAAAATTTTACAGCTTTATTTCCTATGCTCAAAAGTAAACATCTGAGAAGTGCGTAGTGCAAATTCACAGTACATCATTTAGCCCTAGCTTGCAGTGTTTGATTTGACTGGTATCCTCAAAACCCTCTGGCAATGGAACAAATGTGTTTTCATGCATTTTATTTTTGAAGGCATGCGGTCAATTGCATTTTAAAATATAAACTTTTTGAAGGAATATTTGGTAGGCCTATGAAGAACTTAATTTCACATTACAAGAAGTCCACTGGAAAAATCAGCTTTTTAAAATAGCTTTCATCATTGTGAGCTAGTATGCTCAAGACAGCAGCATAAACTTTGCTTAATTTCACTAGCATTTGTATTATTGTAGGGAGTTAAGATCCTATGATGTGGATAAATGCAACAGATTAGTTGCTCAGGGCGTCATAACTGATGGAAAAGGGTTGACGTAAGGATGATACCATATTTTTTTGCTATATAATGCAGCTGTCTGCCATATGTTTTACAAACGGTGCTTCCACTGATGCATTTGTTGCAGAGAGACTGCAGGAGGAATTTTGCTTGGATATGGGAAGGGGATGAGGAATGCCATGTTTATGTTGCCGTGACTCAAAATCCAAGTGTTACCTATGTGAAACTGTGCCTATTTATCTGTTACAGAGTTTCAGAGCAAGACACTGCTGAATTGCATGGATGTTGATTGTATGGATCACAAGGGCTGGATTGGAGGATCCCTAGATGTCCTCAGGCGTAGTGAGAGGCAGACCCCTGGATCTTGCAATATAAGGTCTGAATGAAACTCATTCTAGTACTGTGGAATTCCAGTGCTTATACAGATATGAGACAAAAAACAAGAATTATTTTTTGGAACAACTGTTTTTAAAGAGTAGATCCCCATGCTAAACTATATATATATATAAAAAAAATTTTAGATCCTTTTTTGTTTATGGTCAGAGCATCTTTTTGGATGCTCTAACATGTATAAAGACAGCTCATAGTGAAGGATGACTTTATACAAGTTTGGACTTATCCTACCTTAGAACTTAGCCAAGAAAATGTTGTTATATTTCCAGCCCTAAATGTAAGACGTGTTCAATTTCAGGTGTGGCTATCATAAGCTAAAAAATATGTCTATCCGAGGCCTGAAGAAGAAACAACCGAAGACTTTTAAAGTCAAAATCGTAACAGTGGATGCTGAAATGGAGTTCAGTTGTGAGGTAAGAGTCCTCAGCAGAATGCTAGAAAGAGATGGAGACTGCCCTTTGTATTAGCAAGATATAAGAGATATTCCAAAGATATTTCAAAATTCTGTAAAAAGCCACAGGTGGAGTTGAGGTGCTAGACAGTAGTTGTGAATAAAGGAATGGAATCACTAAAGGCTGAAGAGAGTAGTGGGTTAGGGGAGCAATTCCTTGCTCTGCTCGCTAACTTCCATATTTAGCTACAAAGTCTGTGAAAAATATCACTTCAGTTTGGTAGTACTAGCCTAAGTTATGTGAAGGCAGTACACTATTAGTGCCCCCCCCCCCAAAAAAAAAAAAGCCTGCATCTATCTTGGAATGGGTAAAAGTTTAAATTCTGTTTGCCTTAAAATCGATCCATTATTTTTATAAAAATGTGTCACACTATCACAGCACGTGATGCAGGGCTTCTTGTTTGTAAGTGTGCCTATTTCCACGTCGGTTTTTTAAGTGGCACGATTCTTAAGACACCCTCAATGAGGAAAATCTTATCAGAATTCATTGAAATATGTTGCTTGTAAAGTAATTTACCAAATGATACTTCCATGATTTCCATGGGAAATTTCTTCAAATATGAGTTTACCATTTGTAAACTCCAGTTTATTTCTTCAGCTAGAATGACTCTGGTTTTCTCTGAGCTGAGGAGAAAAATGATCCATGTGAATGGAGAAGCTAGCTCCTCTTCTATTAGTTATGGCTATCTAGTAAATTAGGTAGAGAAATCATGTCTGCAGAAAAATGTGGAAGAATACAAACATACCAACTGATCAATTGCTAAATGATTTGGGCTGTTCAGGAGACAGAGCTGTGTGGCTGATGAATTCCTGATCATTCAACAGAAGCAAAAAGATGTATTATTTTGAGAAAAGGAGCTGGAAAACTGAGGTCCAGTGAGACTGACAGCTTTAATGAGAGATGACTATCTCGTGAGGGGTTTAGTATTTCATTAAGTCCTGCAGCGACAGAATGTTAGTCATAGGCAGTGCATTTCTGTTCCTTATTGATCTAGAATACCTGAAGGCAGAGTCATGAAAATAACGGATTTGGAAATACGTTTTTGATATATTCCTTCCTGTGTTATCCCTCACTTCTCAAATATTGCTGTTTTCCTGAGATGATTTCCTACTTCCCATCCAAATACTGCCTAGAAATTCATTTTTTTGCTATTAAGTTTCTCAGTGGCTGCCCATGCGATTAGACAAAATCATGTTTTAACACGTAGCCAAATAGAAGAAACAGATGTGCAACCTCTTCTATGAAAAATGAGACATAGTGTGTGTGTGTGTGTGTGAAATTCAGGACCTTTAATCAAAATCTGTTCTCTATGGAGCTGAGCTAGTAAATTACTCTCATTCTGTATCTACCCCATCAGATTAGATCACTATTTTTTTTTCTGGATACAAAAAAATCCTGACTGTACTGTACACTAAATTTTGCTTCTAGAAGACAGACTCCTGTTCATTTAAATCAAAGTAGCATAAAGGCTTGGCTTAACACCAGTAAAATAACTGAGGTATGCAAAAGATGGATTTGCTTTATGATCGTTTGACACTTTTACTGTGCCCTGGCACTCCTTTAATTTCCCCAGGCCTCCTCTCCAGTCTTTCCAATTTGTATAGGCTGTTGAATAAGACTTTACAAATATTAATAAAGCCTTGCCACATACTTAGGAGATTATGATCCTGATTCCCTGTGCTTGTGAAAGTGCTTGATGCTGTGGTAAATGACTACAGCTGCTTTGTGAATGTGAGTGTGGAGGAGAGGAAGAAGAGACAGAACACCATAATTACTGCTCCTTTGCTGTAGACAATGGTGGGTATATTTCACTGAAAAGCTAAAGGTGAGATAAAGTAGTTCGCAGAGAAAGGCAAATGGTAGCCTGCTTTCCTTGCCTAAAATGTAGCAAATTCAAGACAAAATCCATTTTTGCTTACTTTCTTCTAGATGAAGTGGAAAGGAAAGGACTTGTTTGATCTGGTGTGCCGAGCACTTGGTTTAAGAGAGACTTGGTTCTTTGGATTGCAGTACACAATAAAAGGAATGTGCACCTGGTTAAAGATGGACAAAAAGGTATAGAAAATGAAGCGTGTGTGGGGAACACAACCTGGCAATTTCTACTTCTAAAAGAGTTGCTTTTTTTGGCTCAGGAGCTAAAGGAAGGTGTGTTAAATGACAACCCATAATTCTAGATGGTATCTCTTTTAAGGCTAAAGAATTTCATTGTTATACTGTCTGACTCTTTGTATAACATTTGGCCTGGAGTGTCACACTGATCACTGTTATATGGGCTAATTGTTTTTACATTAAAGCTAAACATTTGCCCTTCCTACTAATATTTGAAGAGGCTGCTTTAAGTGGATTATCAGCTGCTTTCTGATTTTTCTCTAGAATATTATTTGGAGACATTTCTGTATTTTTCTTGCTGATTTTATTTTTATTTAAATAGGTTTTAGATCAAGAAATCCCCAAAGAAGATCCCATTAGCTTTCACTTTTTGGCTAAATTCTACCCAGAGAAGGTAGAAGAGGAACTGTTACAGGAGATTACCCAGCATTTATTCTTCCTTCAGGTCAGGAACAGCTTTTTTTAACCACGAGTTCCTTATGTGTTCATCCTACTCCTTTTGTATTGCCTTTGATCTTGTTGACAGATGTTAGTCTCAGAATGACTCTGTCCACTTTAGCCATGTGAGATGTCCCTGTAAATATCTCATTTTCTAAAATACAAACATCTCTCCTGAATACTGTGGTTTTATGTGATATTAAATTGAATGTTGTTTTTGTTCTCTTGATTGCTTTACTTGCTGTGTTTGTGCTAGGAATAGCAGTCAAATTGGTGGGACCTGTAGCTTCATGTTTGCTCCTAACAGTCTATATTAAAAAAATATATCCATGCAAAGTTAGCACTGCTTGAAGAACCTTCTCTTCTGAAGCTAGTGGAAGAAGAAAAAAGTAGCAAAAATGAGTATTTTTGGAGATTTTTTTAAATTTTTTTAATTTTTTAATGCATTTTATGCCCTGGGCCTGACATTGATCAAAAGAACAGATCTGTTAAGCCAATTCATTCTGGGTTCCTCTTCAAATCTGAAACATTTTTAAGTAAAAAAAAAAAAACAAAAAAAAAAAAAAAAAAAAACTCCCCAAAACCCCCCAAATTTTGCTCTGCTTCATTAATTTAACATTTGAAACTGGGAATGGAATCCTCTTCTCCCTGTATCTGTAATTTGTTATATCTAGGCACTTAAAATATGTTTTCAAAGCTTGTTGGGATGGCATGGTACAGCTTTTACAAATTCTACAGTGATTTAGCACATAATTATGAAAGACAGGAGCACTGATTATTAGGTTACTTGAGTACAGGTGGATATGCAGAGGGACATTAATTTGCCAAGGTTCCCATTTTTTACTCAGGTTTGGAGTATGAGTCACGGAGATGAGTCAGCAAGGCTGGTCATAATCCATTTTGAATTTTGGGACAAGACTTTATATAGGTTTGGAACTACTCTCCCACTTTAAATCAAACAGTACTTCTTGTTGTGTTGTATTTCTGTGCGCTAACAGTTCTTCTCCATAGCCACGCTCGTTACCGATCCTGTGAGACAACACAGTGCAGTATTTGTGGGAGCTAGTTTCATGCTCGGAGGACAAGAAATTTCAGATTGATTTAATTTATTCTTTCCTTTATTTCTACTGTTGCCCAGACATGAAGGCTTTTTCCTCATATAATTAGAACACTGTGATCTACTTCTATCTTTTTGTATTTGTCACCAGCATTGTATTTTCTGAGGTCTATGAAAATTTCTGTCTTATGTTAGATTTTAGGTCATCAGTGTACCACTTCAGGGTTAACATAATGTGATGTAGGTGAGTTTGTTTGTTTTTAACGCCAAACTTCCTGGGTCATCAGTCTGGCCTCAGGCAGGTTCACTTACCCCAACTGTATTTTTTCTGCTAAACTTTACATATTTGCTCTTATTAGCTGTTTGTCTGATAACTGGACTAGCAGCAAATGTCTGTAATTTTTCTGAAGCAATTTAAATGAGACTGCATTTCTCAAGGTTTCTGCCCTAATTGATCCAGTGCTGAGATGTGTAAAAGTGAAGCTATCATTGCATCAGCCTGAAGAGTTTTCCTGAGCCTTGGACAGCTGTTACCTGCTCTGGCCTCAGCTAAGTTGGACGAAGAGAGGTCTTGAGAGTGTCACTGTTCTCTTAGACCTGCTGGTAAAATCTCTTGTGTAACCATTCCCTAACCCAGTTCTGTCAAAATGTACAGGATTAAAAAAGACCTGTTATTAGATGGATGAGCTATGTGCAGGAGTGACTACTCAAGCAATTATGGTGGCAGTTGTGAAGGTGGAGAAGACGGAAGGAACAGTGATAAGCAGCTGGGGACAATAGTTTTTCCCATATCAGCTGCAGCTGGAACAGGACCTGTGACTGCAGCCTAGCCCTGAAAACTCTGAAGCTCCTAAAAATAGTCCATGTGGTTACTGGGAGATCTTGCTGTGTATGACTGTAGAAGGCACGATCACTAGGAGACAAGGACTCAACCTGTCCTTCAGGAATCTGCATTTTGGATTGTAGGGATAAAAGATCATGTAGTTTGGTGTCTGTCCTGAAACATAGGTGTGTTCATCTAGTAAGTTCCAAAGGGGGTTGCAGATGGTCCCTTGTTGGTCAGCTGCCTGTTCCAACATCCATGCTAATCCAGCTTCTTTCTTGAGTTGCTGCAGAATCCTCTGCAAGTTGCAGCTTTCTGAGGGGTTACTTCTTTCTGGTAGTTTTCAGCAGTACATGTCTGTGCAAGCATACTGGATATATGGAGGAAAATTGGTCTGCATCTGTAAATGAGCACAATGAATACACTCATTCCCTGAGGAGGATGTTAGTGAAGTAATGAGAAAATGCTGTTGTTCCAAGGGTTAATATATGAGCTAGAACTTCATCCAGAACCCTTAACCACTTGGCAATTTGTTTCTTAAGCTAATTTTGGAAAGGAATGAGAGGGGCAGAACTCTTCCTCATCTTTCTTTTAATCCTGTTTTTTTGCCTTTGCTTTTCTTTTCTCCTTGAACCTGCCTTGACTGGCAGATACACAATTAGCAAATTCTTCTCATTCCACAGTTGAAAAACAAGACAGAAACAAATTTGAACTTGCCAAGTTTCCTGACTATAAGGACTTAAGATCACACCTGGATACTAATAGGAAAAACATGTACAGACATCTGGATGCTTACAGTTTTCAGTTCTACTGACTATTCAGACCTTTACATATTAATGTGGCATACCAGCTTTTTGCCAAACATGAATAAACTTAAGACTAAAGCTAATTTTTTTTTTCTGTTTAAAGATTAAATAATTTTCTCTTTTATAAAGGAGCATAAGAAAACATCCTTATAAGATTTTATTTAAAAACTCAGGCACATATATATGGGATTTATCTTAAGTTTTTCCTCAATTCTGAAAGATATCATTTGTACCATGGAATATGAAAGCTGCAGCT
Source organism: Rhea pennata (assembly GCF_028389875.1). Classification (NCBI taxonomy): domain Eukaryota; kingdom Metazoa; phylum Chordata; class Aves; order Rheiformes; family Rheidae; genus Rhea; species Rhea pennata. Next base: position 6,740,231 of record NC_084682.1, read on the forward strand.
TTCCAATTTGGAAGAAAAATCTTTTCATTTTTTCCATTTTACAGCTTAGTTTTCCCTACACTACAACTCAAGTTCATATACTGTGCTCACCAGAGGCTAAATTTAAAAGAAAAACTCTTTCGGTTCATTTCAGTTCACAGTGCCTACAGTTCCAACTTGTATTTGTAGATAGTTCAGCATTATCTCAAGTAATTTCTTTCTTCCATTTTGAAAATGTTTAAGACTGCATTATGCAAATCTTTCTTATCTTGTGCTTGTTAATAGGCTAAATTCATTATATTTGAGGCAAGTTGTGAATATGATTTAGTGGGGTTTTTCTTCTTTCCTCTTAGTTTTTTGAGGTAGAAAACCCAGCAGGTATAAAGTCAAGCAACCTCTTATACTATTACACCTCTAATCACGGTAGCACCAGAGATTATTAAAGTTAAATGGTAAAGAGTCTTTTAACTTCTTTTATTCTCTGCTTTTGTTTTTAAGCCTCTACATTTTTTGTTGTACTTGGACCACAATATTTGAATAGATTCAGTGCTCTATTAGGCAGTTTCCCTTTGTGGGCTCTCCTTCATTCTCCAATACTGCAACACTGGCTTGTGAACATTGCAGGTCTGTTCTCATTGAGGGTTTACTTTCTGGACAGCTTGTAAACATCCTAATGTTTTCATCATAATGTCTCTATCCTTGGAGATATTCAAAACTCAGCTGGACAGGGCCCTGAGCAACCTGATCGGGTTGGACCTGCTTTGACTGGATGATCTCCAGTGGTTCCTTCCAGAAATTCAGTATTTTACATGTTGTAAAGGTAACTGTTTTTCAACAAAACTGCATTTTTTTTTTGTTGTATAGGCTTTTAGTACCCTTCTAAGTAGTAGGTCAGATCACTGTTTTGTGTAGCCTGTTTAGCACCATTGAATACAAGAGATTATGGTGATTTGCAGTAGCTAAGGAGCTCACCTGCCTTTTTTTAATGTTGAAGGCAAAATTGCTATAGTTTCATTCTGGGGTATGAGTTGGTAATAAGAGGGAGCATGAGAAAGGGTGTTTCACTATATTTGTTTGAAGGTAGTATGAAAAAAAAACCCTAATGATAAGACTAAAAGTTTTTCCTGATTTATGGAAAAGACATGTTTTTATTCTAAGCTGGAAATAATTTGGTTGAGAATGTAACAACTGATTGTTGTCTTTTCACTGAGTTGTCTTACTGAAATTAAAATATTTCTTTAGCTTTCGTGCTTATTTCCAGAACTATAATTTACAATCAGAATTTAGTATAACAGGTCTGTTTACATCCTTTAGCAGCATACAGAAGCCAGAAAATGCAGGTAAGTTTGTTTTGCCAAACTGGAATAAAGATTCTTTCACTGAGAGCTAGAATGAAGCCTCTGCTCTCTGCAAGGAGCATTTACAAGAAAGTACTTGCAGTAGTTTTTAGATAACATCTGATAATATTTTGCACTTATAAATCACCTTTATTCAAGGTGCAGTGCAAACATTAGGAAAACCTAGCTATCATAAATTAGACATGAAGGGCTATTTCAAAGCAAGGAGAAAAGAAAAACAGTGAAATGAAGTGCAGACAATAAAATTCATCTTCTGTAGCACATTCTTTTTCAGGATTCCGTATTTAAGAGTAGGGAGATAGCTGACTGGCATTTTTATGAACCTAAATTAAGATATTTTAGCTTTCAAAATTTTGGCTTTTCATTCAATATAACCTTAAGTAAAGATTTTCTGTGTATAAATGCTGCTTTATTGTTGCTGTTATTAACTCCTGATGACGATTGCCAAGTCATTAGTTTGGGCATGTCCAGTTTCATTTCAAGCCTGACATAAGTCCTGACTTTGAGCTCCTTCTGTAACTTGCTCCCATTTATTTCTTGATTTTTAGGTTAAGAAACAGATACTGGATGAGGAAATTTATTGTTCTCCAGAGGCAACAGTTTTACTGGCTTCTTATGCTGTTCAGGCCAAGGTTTGTGAATAATGGTACTCTTTACTTTTTTTAAATACATTTGCATTGTGTTAAGTAAAATGTGCAAAAGTGCTAAACTTTGTTAAAGAAATAGGTCATCTAGGAAGGTATAGGTACAGGCGTTAATAAGCATTGCATGCCATTATGAGCCACTGCAAGGATTCTGAGAAGAAGCTTGCTTGCTGTTTTACACAGTTCTGGAGACCTCTTTGGACCTAACCTTTTCATGAGGTTTCTCCTGGTTAATTTTCCTGTTCTGAAAAATGTCCTTGCGTACAGCAGGTGCTGATACCTTGAGCTCACACTTAGCTGCCTAACTCATGGTAGGACATAATGATTTAGGTATCTGTCAGGATAAAGTGAACTGATTGTCACCTGGAGCCAAACTCATACAACAGCTGAAGGCAAACACAAGCTCTTGGCAGGGATGGCCATCTGCAGCAGGCCTGCTGCAATAGAGGTAGATGAGCTTACATCCCTGAACTTAGCCCATAGCTCAGAGGGTGTGAAATGTCAGGAACTGGCATGAAACAAAAGCTATGCAGCCAGGAAGTTCTTCAGCATTCTACATCTAGTAAGCTGAAGTATCTTTTCTTTTCTTGGGACAGTATGGTGACTACGATCCGAATTTTCATGAGCCAGGCTTTCTAGCCCATGATGAACTTTTACCCAAAAGGGTAAGTCTTTGTTATGTATAAAAACAAATCTTTGAATCAACTCTTTAATGCATCACAGATACTGCTGTGGGATTAACCAGAGCATTAGAAACTTTGTGTTTGCCCTGAACTTGGCAAAATGCTGTGAACTGCATTGCTATATTTACATTCACTGAGAGAGGCAGCACATGTATTTGTATGTTCAAGGCAAAACAAACTTCTTCCCTTCTCTGTAGGTCCTCAGGCAGTATCAGTTGACGGCAGAGATGTGGGAAGAAAAGATTACTGCTTGGTATGCTGAGCACAGGGGTATTGCCAGGTATTGATATGATCTCATTCTTTGAAAATCCCATATATTTCAATAACCATTTTTTTTTGCTGTCTTCAGTAAAATTTGGCTTTTGTAAGTGAGGAAAGAGACACTGGGCTCCAAGTCATGCTTCTAATAGGTTCCTTTATTTCTAAGTTGGGGGGGCACACTCCTCATTCTGGGTACAAAGTGTCGTCTTGTGTAGGGCACCAAGTGCTTGTAAGTTGGACTTGCTTTGAAGTGGGCAGAGAAGCTGAGGGCTTGTGCTGAAGTTCATGACCTAGCCTATCTAGAATAGGGAGTCCTGTCCTGGCAGATTCTTGGTATGCCAGCAGAAAAGTTCCTGAGCACTAGGCTGACATTGTTAGTGCTAAGAGATTAGTCTTTTAAGGGAATCAGTTAAGTACCTGGAGTTGCTGGTGTCTGCCCTGAACTTTCTAGAACTGTATCAGGCTTTTCTAACCCTAGAACAAAGGAGGAATCTGATTATTTTATACCTTATGAAAGTCATGGCTCAGCAAGGTGTCAGTGCACTTAGCAAGGAACCAAAACAGTAGACATGGCATAGCAGTTCCAGGACTATGAATTTAGTGCCTTCCCATGCGGACATTCAGCTACTTCTAACACATTCAGCATGCCTGGAAATTCAACTAAAGAAGTAGGAGTTGTTGGCACCCAGAGGCAGCCTTTCCCAATCCTTCAGTTTGTCTTTGGCTGTTGTAGATGCTTCTTAGCTCTATGTTTTCTGAATATTTTCCTCAAGACCTGCTGGTGTCTTGCTTTGGAGGGAGAGCAACAGTGAGTGGAGAGGTTCTCACCTTTTGGAATCTGCCCAAACCACTGTTTAGAACTTGTTCAAGATTTATTTCTCAATGAACTCTACTTCCTAAAGAAAGTCTTCTATGATGTGAAGAAAAGGGGAGAGGAGGTTTCCAAGAGATGGTAATGATGGGGTGGCAAACCTAACCCACAAGGATAAGATTGGACTGGAATTTTAATGAAGATTGCACTATACATGATTCATGAGATCAAAATAGGCAAAGATTTACTGTTTTTTTTTTCTGTAGAGGTGCTGTTTCTATCACCCTGCTTACGTTGTTGAGAGCAAGGCAGCAAAATTAAAGAAAGTGCCAAGAACTATATTGTCTGTTCTTTTCTAAGTGGGGAATGTAGAATCGGCTAGGAGGGGAAAGGTTGGATAAAAATTTCCGAGTGTAATCACATTATTATTCTCTAGGGATGAGGCTGAGATGAACTACCTGAAAATTGCCCAAGATTTGGAAATGTATGGTGTCAATTACTTTCCCATTGCTGTAAGTGTTTTCTTTTAGCAATTTGCAACTGCTGTTGAGTATGATAGTGTCATTTTAAATTCCTCTAGGGAGCTTAGAGCTGGGACTCCTGGGTTCTGCTTTTCTCTGCCACTAGCAGGCTGTGTAACGATCACCCTGACACAGTTTACTTGCCTGCTAAATGAGTTAGTGAATAAAACAGTAATCTAAAATCTGTCAAAGCTCTTGGGTGGCTCTGGGTATGTAATAGCAGGAAGGGAGAGAAACAGTTTGAGCTGTTTCAATCAACCTAGAGGACTAGATCTGTTAGCTGGCAGTGACCACGTTGGTACTTCTGTAGAACAGATTATGAATGTTCTAAAAATACAAATACATATCAATATCTTAAAATAACTGGTTCTTTTCAGTGGTTCAGTGTCACTGTGAATACTCTTTACTGACACCTGCTGTGTGCTTTTTTGTTTAGCAAAATAAAAACCATACAGATCTCTTACTTGGAGTTGATGCCAAAGGTATTCATATCTACAGCATTAATAACAGGTTCTCTCCGAATAAGTCATTTGAGTGGAGCGCTATCAGAAACATTTCCTATAGTGAGAAAGAGGTATGATAGATCTAATATATTTTTTTATATGCAAAGGGTGTGGACCTGGGATTCTTGGAACAGGCTGATAGCTGTCTCTGTTTAAACAGTTTGGGGGGGAAAAAAACCTAGGGAGGTTTGTTACCAAACTAAAACTGGCAGACCTGCCTTTCAGATGTGCTGTATAACCTCAGTTTACGTAGGAGCCAAAGGCTGCTCTGAATTTTCCATACTTGTGCCATCTACTGTTCTGATTTCTTCCCTGCTGCTTGACCTCTACTAAGAGATCAATGCACTTGTTTTGCAGAAGATCTATGTTGCAAACACCACTATGGCTGGCTTCAGTCATCTCAGCAGGGATTAGATGGTCCGTAAGAACTTCAGTTTCATTTGCAGAAGCTATATTTGTAGATGATGTTTGAAGTACACTGGCAAGAGATATGCAGAGGGACATCTCTGGTTTTATGTCTGAATTCTACAAGTTTTATCAGTGCATGATTTCAGTCTTCAGCACAGCCCCACTATTACATAAATTTCACTCTGATTTCAGAGCCCATCTTCTACTCGTAAAAAGTAGAGCAGGGAGTTGGTGAAGTTGTGAGCCCTTTCAGATGAAAGGGATGTGGCTACATGGAAGGCTATAATCAGAAAAACAAAACCAGAAAAATGTTGGTACTGGAATACCTGGAAACTAGCAACCAAAGGACAGCACAGCCTGTTCCTTTCTTTCTGTGGGTCTTAAACAAATAATAAACCCAGCCAACCAAAGCCCCCTTGAGAGTTAGATTTACTGTCCAGAGTTAAATGTACATATATTGAATCAGGCAGGGCAATCTACAGGAGCGTTCTACCTTCAAATGGTTTTCTTTCCTTACATAACATTAAGCTTCCCTGCTGGTCAGTGAATAAACTGCTTTAATTCACAATTGGGAAGTTGGACAGCCCTGTATTAAAACTCTGCTGTTTTCAAAGACATTCACAGCCCTGCTTCTTGCCAGACAAACACATTCAACTGATTGTTGCCTACTGGGTGAAATGAGCTACAGTATGTTATGATGTTGATGCCTCAGATGGCCTGAAATTATATATTGCATTGCAAATGAATTATAAGAATAGAGTGCTAACCTGTGAGTCTTAAAGAAAGCTATTTTTTATTATGCAGCTGAACTGAGCTCAGCATAAGAAGTGAAACACTGAGCATTGACCTGGCAGTATGCAAGCCCTTCATGTCCTCTAAAAACATCTTGGGAGATAGGACTGAAAATTTGAGAAAATGGGAACTCCATGAGGCTATCTGATAGGAAGAGACACGAATGCTTTGGGCCTTTATGATGCATTTTATTTGCACCTGACATTATTTGAATTCAGAGAGGTATTTAACATCTCCCTGACTTTAAGAATATGACATCTTCTGGGGATTAATAATGTATTCTGCTTTCCTAAAAACCAGTGACTGTTCCAGTGTTCTCAGTAGTTTCCAGTGTACAGGTGGTAATATGAAAACCACCACCCAAACTGCTACCAGGTGTGGGTCTGTGGGAAGCATTGTCTTCTGACTTGGCCTACTACAAAAGCAGATGAGGAATGTCTGTAATAGAGAACAGCCCTGGTTCTGATTCTCTTGGGCAAAACACTTCTGCCTCGCTCTATCCATATATCTAATATAGGTTTGTAATTTCCTGGAGAGATGCAGAGAAGGACTAAAATTTGCATTAGTATTAATACTTTAATCTTTATTTTTCCTACTTTTTCCTGTGCTTCATTTCTTTTTTTTTCCTCTTGTCTGTACAGTTAACTATTAAACCTCTTGACAAAAAAGCAGAAGTCTTCAAATTCTTTTCCTCACAACTCAAAGTAAACAAATTGGTAAGTGTGCTGCTTTCCTCCTTTAAAACAGAGCCTTTTAATACTGAGTGATATGTGAGTAAGGACTCTTGTTTGCCTGTGAAGCCTGTGTAGAGGCTGGGAACCCTGAGTTTCAACGTGTTTCCCTGTTCTGTCTGGGAAATCAGGGAGCACTTGTTTGTCCTACCCTGTTTGGGTAGATGATGAGTGGAAAGTGAGAGGTGAAAGAAGGCTGAAGTTGCAAAGAGATCTGAATTTTCTTTGCGGTCTGAAAGGTTGGGAGGTGGCATCATATGGAAAGGTGCGAAGTCACTGCGGCATCTGCCTGTCTGACTGTGGGTTCCTAACTAGGTACCACTTCCTGTTTTCCAAGAGAAGCAACAGGAAGGGATGTAATCGACTGAAGTGTATCATCACTAACTGCTTCCTAACCCCACCGCTGGGGTTGGGTCATTTTTCAGTGTGCTTGTAGAGGGACCATTGGAGGTGACTGTTCTCATAACTACCTCCTGTGTATTTCTAGCCTAAATCAATTGCCTTTCCTTTTCCAGGAAATTAGAACCAGAGAAGGGTGAAGGACAAAGAATCCCTCTTCCTATTAGGAACTTTTCTAAACCATTACATACCTGGCTATGAGCCTGCCCTGAGTGTTGCTCTTTTCAGAAGGCAAAGAACTGCCAGCACTTGTGCTGAAGTCAGTGTCAGCTTTTGTCCTGTGAGACCTCCATGGGGCTCATAGCCCTCTGACTGGAGTACAAGTGTATCTCAGTCGTGTTTGGTTTGTTTTTCCCATGCAGATTTTGCAGCTGTGCATTGGAAACCATGACCTGTTTATGAGGAGAAGAAAAGTGGACTCAATAGAGATCCAGCAAATGAAAGCACAGGCCAGAGAAGAAAAAGCTAGAAAAAAGGTAGACCTCTGCTCCTCTGCTGCTGAAAATACTGTTTATTATTCCAGCTGGTGCTCTTGCTGTCCATGCATTCATCAATACGTGTATGGGAGGTGAGAAAGTGCAGCAGGAGCATGTGTGGGAACAACTTGTGTGTGTTTGTAGCATCCGAGAAAATAAGTGAAGTTTGTGATCGCTTCTTCAGTTCCACTTCAGTTCAGTTCCACAAAGATCTGGGGTACATGGCAGACCAATCCAGGTCTTTTCCCCAACAGTCTGAAATAACTAGTGTTACTAGTTAGTGGAGTTCAGTGCTGTTGAGAGCAGGTTGCTTCAGCATTGTCTCTGGTGGACTTCAGTCTACCAGTCAGAGAGCAGTCAGTTCCTCATTACTTGTTTGCTGTGAGTCCACTTGGCTGCCTCAGGATTCTGCTGCAAACTCACAAACTTTGTATTGCTCATTCTCTTTCCAGATGGAGAATCAAAGGTTGGCCAGGGAAAAGCAGCTCCGAGAAGAAGCTGAGCGAGCCAAAGAGGAGCTGGAAAGGCGTCTTTTCCAGCTGGAAGATGAAGCCAGGCAAGCCAATGAGGCCCTGGTGAGTAGCATACTAGTCTGAATGTTCCTGTGTTTGAAGGGCTGTCTTGGTTTAGAAGGTTTTTTTTCTTATGGCTCCCATAAGACAGCAGAAGCTGTGGTTTAGGTGAGGCAGGAGAGTTTTTACCAAGTGGGAGGGGGACATGTTGGAATACCTGGGAGAAGTCTGGTCTGCCTAGCCTCCATTTGCTGTGAACTGTTCTGTTTTCCCTGTATTTGGTTCACAGTGCTTTCCTCAGGCAAAGAGGAAGGAATGCATGCAGCATTAGGAGCTGAAGTTGGGAGAAAGGGCATGGTGCATATGGCCCTGACAGCTGAAGGGGGCAACTTTTGTCAGCATTTGGTTAATGTCTTTATTCAACACTGAACCAAATGTCTCTCCTTGCTTTATAGAGGTAAGAGGCAGGAAGGAAGATAGGCAATTCAGGAGCAGAGGGGAAAGGACAGATCCTATAATTATGTTTACTTTGATTTTTATTTTAAAGATTAACATTTTTATCCCTTGATCTCCTGGGGAAAGATGTCATCATCTTGACTGCAGGAGTGATTTTATAAATGCTAGACAGAACATCTAAGAAGAACTGTTTGCTCTTAGCTCCGATCCCAGGAAGCAGCAGAGTTGCTGGCTGAGAAAGCTCAGATTGCAGAAGAAGAGGCCAAATTGCTTGCCCAGAATGCTGCAGAGGCTGAGCAAGAGCGACAGAGGCTGGAGATCACAGCTCTGAAAACCAAGGAAGAGAAACGCCTGATGGAACAAAAGATGAGGGAGGCAGAGCTGATAGCAGTGAAGCTGGTGAAGGAATCTGACCGGAGGTTGGATTTGCTTGGGTGGGATTATCTGGGCCCTACTGAGATGCCTGAGTGGAGAAGGTGCTGCTCTTTGCAGAGCTCAGCCCAGGAGGGAAGGATTTTTCCCAAGCAATGCTTTGGAGTGGCTACATTTTCTTGTGTATTGTTTGTTGCACCTTGTACTGGTGGTTGTGATTCAGATCAATAAGAGTTTACAGAAGATCTGACAGTTTCAGAGATTTTTGTCATTAATGATCCACAAATACTGTGCTGAAGCATTTTCTATTTAGCATTATCAAAAGAGCACTGACTACCTAGCTAGCTAAGTTTAACAGTCTCTGTACACTGGGAATTGAGACTTTCATTAGTGCCAAGGTGTGTTTTCTTACAGACTTTTAAAATCATTGAGAAGCATAAACCACGTATGCTCCTATGGAATATAAGATATGTATAGACATATCTGTATGTGGGAGTTTGCATGTTCTGTAACTGTTGCCTAAAGATGCTGAGCAGACCAGTGTCAACACAGGATGTTTAACCTTGCTATTGAGAGCCTTTTGTTTGTTTTAGGATACTGCCAAAAAACTTGCCAAAGTAAAGAGCAGATATATTGTGCCTCTCCCCTTCTCAGGGAGGATCTCTGATAGCCTGGGGAATCTATATCAGCGGGATATATCCAAGCCCATGGAAATTAGGTGTAGGAAAAAAACATTAATTCAGCCAGTTCATGCAGGATTGTCCTTGAGAATGTGTTGTGCTGTGTCCAGTTTTTTTCCCCCATGTGATCATCCTACCACAAATGTTATTGGGGAGGAGAATCAGAGTAATGGACTTTGTTTTCCAGAAACTAGTGGGGTACATAGCTCAAATCCATGTGTTGCTTTATGCTCAAAATCCACCATCCATATCAGGATATTTGTCTTACAGAGCCAAGGAAGCAGAGCATCTGAAGCAAGACCTGCATGAAGCCAGAGAGGCTGAACGGAAAGCAAAGCAGAAACTCTTAGACATAACCAGGCTTAATTATCCTGTAAGTTTCTGTTCTGGTGGGCATCACTTCATCTCAAGGAATAACTGTCTGTTGTGTTTTTTTTTTTTTTTGTTTTTTTTTTTTTTTTTTTTGATCTGTAGCCCCAGTCAGACTAGGTAGTGGCATTCCTCAATCTGTGAAACAAATACACCTATTGAGACCAAATGGTGCTTGAGCATGGTGTAACCAGTTTGGAAATTGTATATGTTCATGTCAGTGCATCAGAACCATAAAGAGAATGGTTTAAATAAACAACAAAACAACAAAGCAAAAACAAACAAAAAACCCCAAACCCACACAGACTGGGACTAGTATCAGGATTTAGGGGGCAGGGATTGTTTTCCCAGCATTTGTGGCTTGTACTGACTCCATGTGACTGTTCCAGTGGGGCAATGTTTTGTGGGGGGGGGGGGTTGTATTGAACCAGCTGTGTTAGCCTGGCATGTGAAGAGCCCATGAGTCTGCTCAGGCAAAAGAGAAAGCTGTCTCCAGCAAGAAGGGGATGTCAAGGCTGCTGCTTCAACTACCTCTTCTACTCTACTTCTGCTAGGAATAGATGTCCATTCTCTGCAATAGATAAGGAACGTTGCAGCCAGGATATTTCTCTACTTTTGGATCTATGAGTCGTGGACTTCAGCTGTTCATCTGGGGGCACTCAGAGGGGGAGGGCTGCAGTAGCCTCTGTGCAGCTCAGAATCCATGGGGACCTTATGAAATGGCTCAGCATTGCCGTTCTTGCAGAAGCTGGGGAAGTAACCAAAAAACCAAGCAATCAAATCATTGTCAGTGCTTGTGTTGCTTCTTTCAGCACATGGTCAAGTACCCACAATACTCACCAACTGACAGCCGAGATACCAACTTTGAAAAAGGGTCCATAAAGCTGGATTTGAAAGACATCGACCTCAAGAGACTGTCCTTTGAGATAGAAAGAGAGAGGTATCAGTATGCTCATGGTATAAATAAATGGGAATATGTTAATATTGGGAAGTACAGAAAATCTCTGGGATTTGCAGTTTACCCTTCTAACAATTCAGGATGGCCTCCTACTTGTACATGTGGCTGGAGGCCTTCTACTGAGCTGATGCAGTTTGTGTAAGACTAGCTCTTTGCACCCTCTATAATGCTCTCTAAGACAAAAAGTGTCTGGACTTGTTGTGGCTTGATGCCACAAGAATGCATTTTCTCTGTGCAAAGTGCTATGCTTGAGTAATAGCATATGAGAGCATAGAAGCTTCCCTCTGGTGTTGAGGGACAGTATTGCTTTGCTGGTCTAGAAGGCAATTCTTGGTAAAGACTTGGAAAGTGTGTGAATACTGAGGGATGGGGCAGCAAATCCTTTTTTCTAGCGGGCCAGGGGAAGTCAGGTCAACAGGTGTCAGATTTGATTTTTTTTTTTTTTCCCCTCCTGTCAAAACGGCAAAATGAAGCAAAGAATTATCTCTCTCCTCCTTCCCTGCATACCTGTTCTTGAGCTCTGTCATGTTAACAAGCTTTTTTTTTTTTTTTTTGTCTCCAATGTGTGGACTGCAGGTTAGACTACATAGAAAAAAGCAAAAAATTTGAAGATCGCTTGAAAGAACTGAAGTCTGAAATTCATGCTTTGAAATTAGAAGAAAAACAGTCTGGGCTTTACTGTCATTGGAATGAAGTACTGGGATCCTTGGATCGCTCCTTAGGAAATGTGTGTACCCTAAACACAGGTTTTAGATATAGAAGCAAAATCAGAAAATGCAAGTTGATTGTATAAAATAAAGTGTCAGATTCTATTTGCAGCATGAACCATAAATGTTCTGAATATGTATGCTGAACGTAATTGCTATATTTCAGTTTAATGCAGATTCTTCAGTACTTTTGATAGTAGAATATTACAAGAGGCAATGAAAGCTTGCATGAAAATCTGGGAAGCTTTTCCAGGGTGGGATATGAGTATCACAAGCAAAATAATCATATTTTGCAGATCATGAAGTCATAGTAAGGGTTCAAGGTCTCAGAACAAACTAAGTATTTGTAACTTAATATACTTAAATGTAGCTTCTCCTAGTTTACTTTGCGTTATTATGCATGTGTTTTGGGGTTGCTATTTATCTGTTGCAACAATCTTGTTCTCTTCAGGAGTGAAGAACTAAAACAGATTTTGTTTGTAAGCTTCTTGTTGTTCTTTATAAACATTCCAGCCTGTGCAAGAATAGGATTGACTTTGGTTTTCAAGACTGCTCCACATCTAGCTAAAATGGCTATGAATTGTTTTAGAAACAGAAGGGAAGCTTGGAAAAAAGATGAAGAAAAACTTCATTCTTTGGCTATGCATCTAATATTCTTTTTGACTTAATGTTGATGTAGTGAGAGTATTTAAGTTTCCATGTGTTCTGTTCTCTTAAAGACCCCGTCATGGATGAAAACCTTTGAAAGTAGAGATTCATTGGATGTAAATCTTCAAAGACCTTTCCCTGCTTACTCGTTAAATACTACAAGCAGCTGGCCTTGTACCAACAAAATTCAACACACAGTGCCAGTGGAAAAGTCATCTTTTCAATCAAATTCCTTGATTGCTAACAGTGTGGGCACAGGAACCAGAAAACAGATTGTAAAGGTAATGAGATTCATAAGTAAATTTCCAAATGTTGACTAAAAGTTCGGAGTTCAAAGAAGTGAAGAATGGCTGGCCTTAGGGAAGTGTTTTGTCCAGCTCTATCACAGCCTCTCAAATGCCAAACAAGCATAGCTGTTAGACAAGTTTGGAGACGATGCACTGGATCACCATCCAGGGCTGTTTAGAACTTAAGGCCACCTGTTTTTTTGTTTCTTTTTTTTCACTTATGATCTAAGTTGCAATGCAAAGCTGTAAGCCTCACAATATTAAACAGGTGCCCATGTGTAGTAGAAAGATTTGTGTTAAATTATTTGTATCAACTAGGCTTGGAAAGGAGAATGTACTGTCGATATCAAGAGCTTAAAACAAACTGTGCCTAACTTCTCATTTTAAGGTAACAAGTGCATAGATTTCCTAGATTTTGTACAGTTCAATTCTAAAGTAATGTGTGATTCCTGTCAGTGAATCCTACAGAGCTAGTAAACTGGGGCTTTTTTTTTTTTTAAAAAATCTACTTTTAAACTTCACTAGTTACAGTGGAGAATCAAGTATGTATTTGAGAAGGATTGCAAGGATATGCAGCTCTTGAACAGTTAGAAGGAAATTAACTTTTTCTAGGCAGTGGTGATTGTGCAAGGTATTAAGTATAAAGGAAGCTTGATGTACTTTTTGCTATTCTATACGAACAGAATGGAGCTATCCTCCTTATCTGTATCACAAGGGTTTTCAGGAGCAGTTAGAGGCTCTAGGATGTAACTTTCAAGACTGGAACCTTCAGGGCTCAGAACTATAAGGGACTGAGCTCAGTGCAGCAGCAGGTGAAAAAACAGCTCTTCCTAGTGCAGGTAACAGAAGCAACTGTTTTAAGACCAACGTTATCCAGATAGCAGAGGTAAGACAATTTTTTTTTTCAAGAAGGAGAAAAAAAATCCTCAAGCTATTGCAGGGTGTCTGGCAAAAGACCCAGAATCAGAGGTAGAGGAAGAACTGGACAAAAGGGACTCCTTTTAGGTAGGAGTTAGGATGGAACTGATTTTTTCCTATTTGATTTGCACATAGGTTCAGCAGCATGACTCGGATGTGATCTACATTTGAAGCCTCTTGTTTCCTTACCAGACTGGTAGAACCTGGTGACAATCTGTTTGGCTGCTGCAAGGTGCACCTGTATGAGGACACTTGCACAACGTTGTGTGCTGGCAGGCAATGGCATAAAATGGTGTGTGGTTCTGTAGTTAGTGTGTTGCTATTCAGCTTTGAAACTGGCAGCGTGAGCTGGAAGCCCTACAACTGCCAGGGTAAAATAGCTAGTCTTTGGGTATAGCTGCAAAGAAACCACCCTGGAAGAGCATTGTGTTTACTTTTTATGCACTTTTGGAGAAATACTTTGTACTTAACTAAACCCTCCTCTCCCCCAGTATCTTTTCATGCTGACTATCAGTACAGTACAGTACTTGTGTAGAAAGGAGGCTAGGCAGCTAGTGTCTGGGGGAGATATTTGGGATGAGGAAAAGAAAATTCATATATGAGCCTGGTGCTTATCCACACAATAGATGAATTCAGTTTTCAGCCCTTTCCGTGGGGCATGACTCACAGAGCTGTTGAACGTTTTAGTGTTTATCTGCCAAATATTTTCCTTTTCCTCCCAAAACGTTTTTCTAATCACCTAATTGATTTGCATTTCCCTGCGAGAAATCTCAGCTTGTAATTCCAGGCATAGAGGTGGACATCTTCAAATACGTCTCATATTCCTGGGGGAATCCTTTGTTTGGAATGCACAGCTTCTGTTTCTTTCTACAGTTTCTGTCAGTATCAAACACTCTGTTGCTTGCTGCTCCAGTGAACTTTGCATACATTAACTTGTTTCCCAGTTCTGCGCAACACAGCTCCCAAATTAGACAAAGACAAAAGATGCTATTAGTGTCTGCTAAAGTTTGACTTGTTTCTGAGAGGTGCATGCAAGAAAATGTCTGCCTCTTTAGTGAAACCTACCTGCGTGTTCTGGTTTTGTGTTAATTGTCTTTCACCAATAAATAGTCAGTCTGAGGACTTCTGGGGAAGTAGATGATACATGGCTGTAGCTACAGTAGTAGCACAGTTGAGCGTGTGAGTTGTGATGTAAAAATGGATGTTAATATTCTTAAGCATCTAGTCCTAAAAGCGAAGATTAACGAAGATTAAAAAAATACATTTAATAAAAAGCTTCAATTTCTACATGCTAGTAGCTGCTTTGAGCTGAATAGCGTGTCAATACTGAAACAACATTAACAAGGCAAGTTTTGAACAAATGTGCGAATCTCCTGGGTACACATCTGCAACACTCTGAGAACACATTGTGGGAGAGCATCTGTAGCCAGCTCAGTCCTTGGACTTTTAACTGTCATGATAGTTAGGTGGCAAGATGCACATTACAGCTATTTGCTATACTGTCTTGTTTTGTTATCCCAGCCTTGAGAGTACTTGCTACCTCTGGTAGGCAGAAGGAGGGGAGTGTTAATTCTGTTCATGGCTCTTTTTCTGCTATATGACAGATTTGCAGAAAATTGACTATTCCATGCATGATTTCTGATCTGTCTGGGAAAGGCCTTTTGTGTGAGATGGAGACAAAGAGGGAAGAGGCTCAGTGCTGGGCTGGTTGCATTGACCAGAGCTTGACAGTGGTGAGGTAAGAAATGGTCCTAGAGGGGAAAAAAGCACACAGTAGCTCTGAAACTGGCATCCTCAGATTTTGAGGGAGGGAGGACAGATGTGCTGGGTTCTCCCTGTGTTCTCTTCCTGTTCCTTCTTTGTTGGTCTTGCCATAAATAACCAAGCTTGTGCCCTTATTCTGCTGCATGTGCTGGGGCTTCCCCTCACTGTCACATCTGAGCTGAGTCATGAGCAGTGTAGAGAAGAGAATTGCTCCACATTCATATTCAATTGATTCATTTCCTTGGCCTCAATTGGGAAAATCTTGTATGTCACAATGAAAACCAGAAGAGGCCCTCTTCTGTAGGGACATGCTGCTGTGAGCTTCACCATGAAGCCTGTCTGCACAAGCTGCCTTTGCCTTGCTGGTTCAGAGGGGTTCTTGCTCTGCATTGCTCTCCTGCAGCAGAGGACAATGCTCCTATTATATCCCTGATAGGTGGTGTTTGAAAGGTAACATGAAGGTGGGAGGCATTGGGATCTGCTGGAGAAATGCTTGTGGAACCTCAGGTGCACTGGGCTGTTGCTGGGAGGGAGCCTGCAGAGAAGTGCACCCAGGAATTAGGTTGCTTAATTCTAAAATAAATATTTGTAGCAATTATTTTCTGTAAGTCATTTCTTCTGATACGCTTGTTCTTTCAGTACTTGCACAATTAACTACTTTTCTCCTTAGCACAGCTGCACTGCCTGTTTTAAGAATGTGATGCTTTACCTGAAGTAAATGTGAGAAGCATGAGCCCTGAATTCCCCCCAAAGCAAGAAAGAGAACACATTATTCCAATCAATAACTGCAAGATATGTCATCCTAAAGAGCATGGTATTTATGTGAGGGTGCTCTCAGCCTCTTTGAATGTTTGAGGCCCAAGTACACTGGCTGTGGCGAAGGCCTGTGGGCTTGCAGGCAGCAGTCAGCAGATGGTGCTGCAATGCAGCTTTGCTCTGCAAGTCTGGCTGTGCTCCACAGCAGCTCGGAAAGGCTTAGCTGGGAAACCTGGGGTTACTCTTTGAGAATCTCTACTGATTTATGTGCTCTCACACTAGCCTCAGCTTGCTGATATTCTCTTCCTGGAGTTTAACCTGACACAATTTTTGATGGGGATTCAACATGTGTAAACTCCATAGTCTGAGAAGTGATTATTACACAAACAGCTTAGTCCCATGGGTATGAGCTTGCTCTCTG
Organism: Rhea pennata; assembly: GCF_028389875.1. Lineage (NCBI taxonomy): Eukaryota > Metazoa > Chordata > Aves > Rheiformes > Rheidae > Rhea > Rhea pennata. The sequence goes on from NC_084682.1 coordinate 6,756,645, forward strand.
TGTTACAGAGGGAGCCTGTAATAGTCCTGACACATCATTGTCATCACCAGACTGAAAATAGCCCTCGGAGTGGATTTCATCAATGGCTGCCAGAAGCAATAAGACCCTACAGGTCTGGTGCTATTTGATATTTTCATTAATGCCATTTGAATCAAGCACAGGCCTGTTAAATTTGCAGAGGATGATGGGACGGTAGGGTGTAGTCTAAAGAGAAGATAAGGGAGGCCTGAAAACAGTCTGCAACTACGTAAACTGCTACTACGAAGCAGAAAGGCCAAATTCCTCCTGTGTGTCCATACGGGATAAGTTCTGATGTTCTAGTATCAGGCTGTAGCAAAAATCGGAAGACAAAACATTGCAGCAGCGAGGAAGTACTGGTAGATGGTCTGGAAAGGGAGGAAGTCTGCCATGGGGTGACACAGTGAGTGCTGATCTTTGGGGGGGGGGAAGTTGAACTCTTCCCCTGCCCCAGTTTCTATGTTTCTCTGAAAAAACACTTGCTCTAACTCAGAGAGGCTCTCCCTCCCCTCCTAAACGCCTTAGAGGGCAACTGCATTTTCTTGCTCAGCCAGCTACTCCTGATCTGAGTTGTAGGAGTGAGCAAAGGGAGTTTAATTTGTTAGGCTTTGCCCGCCAGACCCAGCGTCACAGAACCAGAGCTGTATCCAGCTCCTGGCTCATAGGCTAAAGCATTGCTATGCACCCAGTGCTGCCTCTCTGCCTGCCCTTGTCCCAGGGTCTGATCCTCTAAGACTACCACGCAGAGGCATCTCAGCATCCTCAGAGCAGCATCTCCACTCTAGGGCCCTGCCTGCTGGAGATGAGCTGGTCCTTGTTCACGTGGCCTGCATCTAGGATTAACCCTGACCGCGGAGATGGGTGCTGCGGTGCGGGTGATTGACTCCTGAGTCATCTGCTCCCTTGACCTTTTCCTCCCTGTACTGCTGTTTCTGAGGAGCCCAGTCACCAGCGGTGTGATGAGTTCACATCCTTCCTTTGCTGCTCGTGGCTGTAGAATTGCTCTCGAGCAAGCTGCCTCCTCCTCTTCCTTGCAAGTGTGCTGCTGTGCTGGCATCTCATTTCAGTGGCCAACATCTTATTGCTACCTTGCTTCTCTCTTGCCCTGTGCACTCTGAGCCAGGAGGGTCCAGTGTTGTCTCTTGTGGCCGGGCTTTTTATTCTCTGTCACTGGCAGTAGCCACCAACTTCTGCAAGAACATCCCTGGCACTCCTGTACAAACTTAAGGAGGCAAAGGGGCATGAGGCATGCTAGCCCTGCGTGCACCCCTAAGTCGCCCTTACCGTGTGAGCTCCCAGCCTGCCCCTCTTAGTGATGGGGACTGTGGTGGAGACAGCACTGGTGTGGAGACAACTGGAATATGTTACTGGTGCAAAAATCACAGATAAGATGGCAGCGGGAACCCAGACAGCCCAAAATCTAGGCTCTTAGACCAGTGTTGTATTGCGGTGGCCCAGCTTCTCACATAGGTGCTTGGTGATCTCAGGACACAAAACTCATGAAAGTGGGACCTTGCAGACTGGGGTCTGCTGTGCACATACTTCCCCAGGGGCCCGGGGTTGGAGCGCACAGGATGGGATAATACTACCCTAGAAAAAAAACGCATTTTTGCCTTTGTGGGCAGCAATTTCAGGAGTGTCTCTGATTCTAAACTCACAAAAAGAGAGCTGGAGCCCACCTCGAATCTGGAGAAATAGCTCTGTTAGGCAGAGGGTCTTGCCCTGTTAAAACAGTAGGATCATACCCTGGCAGGAGGCTTCCAGGAAGGAGCTGTCTTTTAAGGTTTACAATGTTGCCTGTGGTTGCTATTGCTCTAGGCTTGGCCACAAGAGCAAAACTCAGATGTGATAGCTTCTTATCTGCCAGGCCGTAAACCTCTGTGCCTGGAGACTCACGGAAGTAAAAATCAGCTGGAAAGCATAAGAGCTTATCCAAAGACAGAGGCTTCGTGACTGAGCTGAGCAGGGGGATGCTGTGGCTGCTGGGGTTCATGGGCTGGGGCAGATAGACACGCGAGCCCCAGAAGGACTGTTAAATAATCTTGCCTAAAGTGTGATTCAGTCCTGCACCCTGTGGTGGAAAGGAGCAAGAGGAAAGGACAGAAACTGGCCCCAGAAATAGTATTGTACCAGTAAATTCAGAAGGGAGATTCTAGAAAAAAAGAGGAAGTTAATAGAAAAAGCCTGAAAATTTCAAACAATCTTATAAAATTCTTTTGACTTAGCAGAGAGGCTGCCCAGGAGGTTCTGAGGGGGTTGCAGGAGGTGAGCAGAACCAGGTATGCAGTGGAAAACGAAAAGAGAGGAATAAAACCATCCAGTGGACCTAGAGGAGATCTGATGCAATCATGTGTTGCTGCAAAGGTGACCCTGCTCCCAGGAAGCTAGCCGCGAGGATGGTGAGCCCACAAAACAAAATGCCTGTCTTATGGCAGCAGGAGCTGCAAATGGTCATGAGTATTTAGGGGGCAGAAGTGACTGGACTGCAGGAGGCCCTACCTTAGCCCTGTACCCCTGGAGCAGGGAAAAGAGGAGCTGTTAGATATGGGAGTGTGCGCAGAGGATATTCTGGAGGAAATCTGTAAGAAAAAGAGGTCTTATTCAGTCATTCTAAGCCAAACAGTTAAACTGAGTGGGCCAGAAGGATTTCAGAGTGAAACAGTTAATTGCTCACCAAAACCCCACAACCACTGAAACCACCTCCAGTCCTGGAGGGGAACAAGTGAATCAAGCAATTGCCCTGGGAACAGTAGAGCAGGCAGCTGCCTTCTGCCCGGGTCAAATGCGTTTGTACAGCATTGTGGAATATTTCATTCCAAAAGAGCATTAGTGACACGTTTTAAAACAGGACTCTAAAATGTCTCTGTGAACAGGCTGTTTTCAAGACAAACCAGCCCAAATTCAGAAGGAAATCACATCTTTAAGCTGGCAGGCTTCTTAGGCTTGCTGGTTGGACAGTAGGACTAAAGTCCATCTTAACAGCAGTTGTTTTCTATCTGCCCTACTTGGTCTGGAAGCCTGAATAAGAAACCTACTGCTTTCTTGTGGAAATCCTATTTCCCACCTATTTGTATTCACAACCAGTTTTTAGCTATATATCCTTATACCAGCAGTGACCATTAGCTGAAATAGCTCTTTCCCACTCTTAGTTTTCATCTCCATGTTGTATACACATTGATAAGTCACGGCCCCTCTCATTTTCCTAATCCCCACAAAGCCGGGCTCTTTGCTGCTGCCTCCTCTCGCATTGTATGACGCTGGGGTCTCATCACAACCCTGTGATTTGTAGCACAGGTCTTCCTCTGCCCCAGACATTTCTAGCTGATGGACTCCCACAGTACAATGACTCTTCTTGTTATCTGTTGTCCCCAGTGGTACTATCTGCACTACTGGGTCAAATCTCTTCTTCAGTCCTCCATTACTCCAGTCCTCAAGGTCATTATAACCTGTGTGTGATATTCCAGGCTCTTCTAGATTGATGATAGCATCTCATTTTGCATCATCAGCGAATTTCCTTTGCATTCTCTTACTTTTTGTGCCAAGATCGTTAATGTAAATGTTAAGCCAAATCATTTTTTGAGGCAGAAACTCAAAGAACTGTGCTGGTAGACTCCCCTCAGTCTCACACTTCCCCTTTCAGCTGAAGCAATTACCATGCCTCTTTCAGGCAGCTCTTCACCCACTTTACATTTCATATGCCAGTCACATTTTCTCCAGCTTAGCTAATAATTTACAGTGTGGCACCATTTCAAGTGTCTTACTGAAGCCCATACAAGTGAGATCTACTCCATTTCCTTGGTTGCAAATATCTGTGAACTTATAAAAGGAAGCTATTAGGTTATTGCTGGCCTGCATCAGGACCAATATTGCATGATGTACTGTGGGTGTTCTGTACTTTGTGTGATGCCCTGAGGGTCTGGAGAGGGGGGTTTAGTGGGGGGCAAATGACTGTAAAACACAAGATCATTTAAATTAATCAGAATTGGAGAAGACTAGAGTTTAACTAAGTTAGATGACTGTGCAACATGCTAGCAGATGACATTCACTGTTGGCAAATGCACTCAGGAGTCATTTGAAATACTAATTTATATTTCTAGGATCAAATGAATTACAGCTACTAGGGAAGGAAGGTGGCCTGGGGTAATGTTTTAAATCGAGTTTAAGCCAGATTTTAAAGTTATCTGAGCTCCTGGGTATTTGGCCCATGTGACTTGGAAGTCGCTGTTTCATTCCTCTTCAGTGACATTCAAGTCTCCTAAATGCCATTTGCTTTGGAAAATGAGACTTAGCATCTCCTGATCTTTGACACTGCAAATCCAAGGATTAAGCAGAATATTGGCGGACATGAAGGATGGGACAGAAACTAGTTCTCCAAATGCCATAATGTTTTCATAGAAACCAGCCGGATGATATCCTCCAGGTGCCACATTCACCTCTGATCATTTTGACTCAGAGAAGGATAGAGGTGACACAGAAGACTTTGAGCTAGGTGATAAAAGTATTTAGCGACTTAGAGATGAAAGATGGAAAAGAGTGGGGCAAATCAGATGAAGAGAGCTTAAAAATAAACATTCAGCATTGATTATTTACCCTTGCTTGCAGGAGAAGAACAAAGGAACATCCATGTGATTTAAAGACAGAATCCATCCATTTAAAGGGAGAAACCATTTACTAGAGAGAAATATTTTGACACAAGACATAATTAGCATGTGAAACTTTGGCAGAAGGTCTCACCAAAGGCAAAAAGTGGAGGAGAAGAAAGACACAAGCAATTGCATGGCTATGAGATAACTCCAGTTAAGTAAGTTTAGATATTTTTTAAAATTATTTTTAGCCTGTCTTTATGGAAATAGGGCTTATGCAATCTGCTGTCTGGTGCAGGAAGTAATGATTGTGTCTACAAACTCTCAGTTGAAATCACTGCAAGCAAGCAACGTTTTTTTAAGGTTCTAATGAAGTGTTCACATGGACAGGCACAGATTTTGGCAGAGGCAGTAGCTGAAGCCTGCCAGCTCTGCCAAACTATGCAAAAGAGCTGCAAGTCAGTACACTTGGGAGACTAGAGTCTGTGCACCCTCATAAAGCCAAAGCAAGCCCTCATGAGAATTAGCCCCCAGGGATTTCTTCCAACTGAGGGCTGGGTGGAGACAGGGCTGCAGGTGCAAGTTATGAGGCTTGGGAGAGAAATGGCAGGATCTGGATGTGTGATGTAGGTGCTGACTGGGGGGGCTGGGACATAGCAAAGTGGGGTTCACAGTGTAATGAGAGGATGCCCACAGGCAGAGTGGAGAATACTGGCAAATGAACTTCTAAAATTTTTTTTTTTTTTTTTTTTTTTTTTTTTTTTTTGCTGTGCCTTGTGCTCTGAACCCTATTGTAGCTGGAGGGATACAGTCATACTGGCTGTGGGAAGCAGGGTTCTTCTCATGCAATTTTTTAAAAATTTATTTATTCTATTTTTTTAAGTGATGTATCTCCTTGTCTTAAGGAGTAGGGGATGCTTGTGGCTGGGGACTTGGAGTTGATGTGGAGAATCTGGGGGACAAAGTCTCAGTGGAAGATTCAGCAGCTATGAAGATGGTATAGGGACTGTTGGGGGAAGCCAAGGTTGCAGCGCTGTTTGAGAGCGATGTTTCTCAGGAGTGGTCTCCAAGCCCCTCAGACATGGAGCTGAAGGTAACCTGCTCTGTGTGTTCCCATGGTTTGGTAACTGTGCTGGCTGGATGGGTGGTGTCAGACACATCTGTCTGCAGGGTGAATTCACTCTTCTTTTGTTGGACCTCACCTGATGCTTTTCCATAGATGGGGGGGTATTGCCTGCAAAGGGTGATTGCCCATGAATGCCTGCACATACGGGCATACTGCAGTCTCCTGCATGGGGAAGAGGTTATTTTTTATTCCTTCTGCAATCTTACCTTCTCTTTAATTGTAAAAGTCACTCAAGTGGAGGGAAAACAGCTCTATCATTGGCTCAGGATCACAGGAAGATTCCTGCCTTTGGCTATGTGTCTTTTTGTGAGACGTGGCTCAGGATCCGTTCAGGGTGTTAGGACGATCAGGGATCAGTATTAAAAAGATATCAGTGAGGCTTGGTGCAGGAATTCATCCAGAATGTTGAATTGTCCCATTAAACAATGTACGCGAGGATCAGCAATAGTTCATGGTAGGGCCAGACTGTTTGGTCAGCTTTTCCCTCACAACCTCCAGCCACAGGACCCCTTTGCATATTTTTTATCAATGACGAGTGTCACTTCCCAGGGGGTTGTTGCACAATGCCCTGTGTCTTTCATTTCTTTCTGCTTGTGGTTTCCTCTTCCTCTATTTCTGTGCTTCCTTCTGTCTCGTACTGGCATATGGCAAAGGAAGAGGGGCAGTTGTGATCCCTTTAGCATGGCAAAATGCAGGGCCCGTGTGTCTGTCAATAACTCCCAAATAATATGCTAACAGTATCCCTCTACCCTGACCCTCAGTAAGAATCACAGGCTGCTTCCTGCTCATTCACTTCCTGCTCAGCAGGAATTTGCCCTCAGGGTAAAATCCTGGCAGTTGGGGAGAATTTCCTAAAGTTGGCTGCTGCCTTAGGTGATTATGTCTCTGCTTTCCTTAGTGAGCTTGGGGATCAGAAGCAATACTGTCCTCTTCATGATGACCAAGGGCATCCTTCATCTTCTCTTTCAGTCTGAATGAGCCCTGTGACACTGTCTGTCCTCCCGATCTAGACTTGGGGCATCCTTGTTGCTCTTCTCCAGTTTATCACCTCTTTTTGAGATGTGAAGCCCAAAGAGGCAAGTTCTTTACCAGCTGCAGCCAGAACGAGAGGGACCTTTCCTGTGGCAGCATTGTACTTGCAACTGAGGTCTGCTCTGACTGCGTGTCATTCCTGCTCTTGTTGGCTGCCTTCATGGTGCAGCACTTGGCATGGCAGATTGGCAGGGACATGCTTTGCCTTGTCCCCTTCTGCTTTGTCAGCTGCATGCTGTCGGTAATGACAGTCCCTCTGCTCTTTTAACCATGTTCACAGACCCTGGAGGTAATGTTTTTAGACCACAATTCATTTGTTTGCATGGGAGAATCATGCAGAGCAGTACCGAAAGCCTTGGATAATGCAAGCCTATTACCATGTTTGCTCATCTCTGGCTTTCTGGTGTATCTCCCACCCAATGTGAGTTGTGTTAATCACCAATGATTCAGAGATGGCCACGAGCTGTTTCAGAAGGGTGCTAGGGCAATCTTTGGGGCCTGCTTGTTTCACCACACCTGCCTTGTCTACCTTTTCCTTCCCCCTTTTTAATTCCCTGTTCTCACCCGTGCTGCTTACAGGAGTACTGAAAGCTTCACTGGGAAGTGCTTCTCATAAAAAGGCAATTCCCCCCCCATACACCTTTTGAATAACTCCTGTGTTTCTCTACTAGATTAGAAAATCGTCTGCTTACTGAGGTCTTCTACTGCAGGCAAATTAAAATCCTAAGTCATTTCTTCACTCTCCCTTTATTTCAGTTCCTTATATTTAATTCCTTAAACACACTTGAACACAAACTATCTACTTTTACTGAGCTGCAATTTGTTGCAATTCATTGAAATATCCTCCTCCATTCTAGTTAGAATGGAAAGTATTTCATCAGCATCCCGTAAACTGTCCCATCCGGCTCTGCTGTAAATGGAGAACTGAAAGCTCAGCCAACTGCTTCTGCAACAAAGAGGAAATATTTTTGCATTTCCATCAAAAAATAATCCTTGCAACTGTGAGAGTTTCTGTGATTCCTACCAAATGACAAGTTTTCCTCTGGTTACAGCTAAAGCCAGTGCTCATTGCCCATCACATTTTTTGCTGTGACAATTGCTTATCTTGCATCCTTTGGTTTCTAGTATCTGTGGGGGCATGGGATATTTCTTACCACTGTCCTGGCGTTTGCTGTTTTATGTTGCTGCTCTCCTGGCCATCCTTCGCTGGGCAGTTAGTTATCAGGCCTCCTATTTACCTGGAAAATTGTGGAGCCTCATGCAGGCTTTCTACATAAACAACAGGGTGATTTTACTTTTTCAAGGCAGGAAACACTGCCTCTGATTCTCTGTGCATAGAGTAATGCTAGTCATAGTGACTTCTCCATAAATTGCTTTGGGGTTGGATAGATGAAAATTGTGTCTCCGCTGGCATGCACTGAGGGACATTAAAAGTCCATCATGTTTCTGCCCGATGGACAATGAGGCAGGAGCAGAGCTGAGCCCACGGATGAGGAAGTGGCATGAGCAGGATCGCAGTTCTTGGACAGCTACATCCGAGTGGTGGTTTCGCTGTGTCAGATATTCGCTTTCTTCCAAAAAAAGGAACAGCTTCAGTTTGAGGAATTCCCAATCCTCTTTTCTTTCTGCTTGGGCAGGCGAAGGATCCCCCTGCCAGCCATGGAGCCAGCATCACCCACCGCCACTGGTCAGCCCCCGCTGTGTGTCCTGTGTCTCGGTTCTCTTGCCTGAACTCAGCTCGACTCTTGCTCACGACTGCTCTCCCCGGAGGTATCCCTCGTTGGCATTTGGGTAGCTCAGCATCTTGCAGTGAACCCCAAGAATAATTGCTTGCGGCCTTAATTGTGACAGCCTATTGCGTACTGGTGTGCTCCCTCATGCTTCTCTGCTGGACTAAACCAGTTGAACTGGGAGCTTCAAGTTTCCCAGACTTGTGATCCTCCTTGCTGCTGCAGATCTCACTTCTGAAGCTGAGCTGAGTATTGTAGCTCTGGCCTTGTTGGTTCCTAAGGGAACAAAAGCATCAGGTGCCTTAGACAGTCTTATCTGTACATACCAGAAGGAGATTTGCTTTTTTTCCTCAAGTGTCATCCTAAGGTTTACTCATGTTCAGGCTGCATCACTTACAACCTCCAGCCTTGCCTGCTGCTGCCACTCCCATTTTATCCTTGTGGTGACTAAATTTTTCCCCAATGCAACTGACTCTGTCCTCTTGCTTTTTGGGTGATCAGCCCATTTGCATGTGGCTGGTGGCTCCATTCCTGCCCTGAGCATTTGGAGCCTTCTCGTGTCAGACCCGTAGCAGAGCCAGGAGTCCATTTGAGGAGACTGGGTCCTATTGCTGGGCAGACAAAAGCAACTCTGGTGAGGGAGATGTCAGAACGAGGTGTTCGGAGGGCAGAGGTCCCTGCTGGAGGTGATGGTGGTGCAGCATTGGAGGTGGCATAAGTGCTGAATCCCACCCAACCCAACACCTGGAACAGGTCTTGGTGGGAGAGACTGGGTTTGCAAGCAGAGATTTGTAAAAACACATGAGATTTTTGCTGGCTTACGTCCTAAACCTGAGCTTTGTATGCAGAGAATGGCACTGACAAAAGAAAAAAAAATAAAACACCCTCAGGCAGGTCTTCAGTCTTCTGAGGAATCGAGCCCTTTCCTTCTGCTTTTCTCTATTCAGAGACGTTTGACTGGTAAGAGTATATGATGGCTTGAACAGAAATAGTTAAATCAAAGAGAGTAGAAGGGAGTTGGAGGGGTCACCTCTCTCCGTACCATCGTACCATCGTACCATCGCTCTGAGGCCACATCAGTGCTGGCTAGCTCCTCTTGAAGGTCTCCAATGAGATGTTCACACCTATTGTCACCTCTCCCCTTTTGTTCTTGTGAAAAGAAACAATCACGATCATTTGTCACAGCCCTACATCTCATATCAAATAAGTGTTATCTCTGAGGGACGCGTCCTTTAGATGTGGACCTTTTGGCAGAGGAAAAGCTCTCCAGCGAAAAGGACTTTGCAGGCAATATGAGGTTTATCCCCGCATATGAAATGGGGGAGTGCAAGTAGGGAGCATCGCCCCTGCCCTGCCGTGGGGATGAGGATGGGCACAGCTATTACTCAGCAGCTGAGTAAGCCAAACCTTTCCCTTGAATCATGCGTGGCGGGCGTTAGTCATGACCGAGGGATGGTCAGAGGGCAGGCGCTGGGAGGCAGGGAGGTTGTGTGGTGCCCCAGAGCTTGGCCCCAGAGCTTTTGTGGTACCCATGGGGCAATGGCAGGGCAAGTGCAGAAAAAAAAAAAAAAAAAGAGGGAGGAAGTTGCAAGTTTTTCATCTCTTTCTTACCAATGGGGCCTTTGGGAATTACTCTCGGGGAGAGCAGATGCAGCCCCTTTTCAGTCACGCTATAATCGCCTTGATGTTTCATCGGCAAGGCTGCAAAGAGCTGATCTCAGCAGGCTCCAGCAAACCTTGTCCTCCATGCAGCTCCTACTCTTAGGGCTCTGTTCTCTTCTCTTCCATCAATGTATTTTCTTCCAGTTCCAGTCTCTGAACAGAATTAGCCCCCAGAAGCAGTTATGCCCACTTGGGGAGAAGTGGGCAAGCCAGAACAGCTGTAGAGTAGTTGTCAGGAGGCTGCAGACCAAAACAAAATGAAAGTCTGGAGGTAAAGAGGTGGAAATCCTCTGTTCAGGCCCAGGAAGAGGAGGGTGGCAGGACAGGCTGCAGCCTGAACCCACCAGGACAACAGAGGAGTCCAGTGTTTCCAGGGCATTCAGTCCTTGACTTCTCTACAAGGTTTCCAGCATGAAAATATGCCAAGGACAAATGTGAGACCCCCAGGGAATCTACCAGGTCTTCCCAACCTGGTCCCTCCTTTACCTTTCCTTTCCTAGATGAACAACAGAGTATCACCGTTGTGGAGATGAATGCATATGCAATACATATTTTATAGATAATTCAGTACCACAACTCTAACAGACACACTGTAGCGAGGCAAGTCCCTGCGCAGGAGGTTGGTGGAGGCACTTCGTGGTCGCCCGCTTTGGATTTCCACCACGGAAAGCGGGCGGGAAGCTCTCCAAGCCGCGCCGGGTCTCGGCCGGCCGCGGAGGCCGGTGGCTTTCGTTGCAGCAGTGGCGCGGGCAGGGCGAAGGGCTGGTGTGCGGGCCTGGGGCTCTGGCTGGTGCCTCCGGGCAGGAAAACGGAATCCGAAAGTGGCAGAGCTGGGGCCGGCGCTTCCCCTTTTGCGGCTTCCTCGCATCTTGCAGCTCAGCAAAACGGGGCTCATCCCGACACAGCTTCCCCGGTACGATGTGCTCATTTTCTTTCTTTGAAACCTTGGGCCCGCCCAGCGGCTCCACTATAAGAGGGGGCAGCGGCCTGGCTCCGAGCACGAGCACGGGGCGGAGGAGAGCAGCCCGGCGGCACCAGTCCCCCTCTTGCAAGTCCCGAGCCCCAGCAGCACCATGAAGGTCTTGGTGGCCGCCCTGGCTGCTCTCCTGCTCGCCGCCCTCTGCTCCCCGGCCGAGGCCCATCTTGGTGAGTCGGCAGCTGCTCCCCGCTCGCGGCCGGGGCTGGGGCCGGGGCGGGCGATGCCCTGCCGGGGGTGCCGGGGCCGGGCGCACGGGAGAGCCCCTTCGCTGACGGCGGGGATGCCGGTGGCGCGGGGAGGGCCGGGAGCGGGCGACGGCCACGGCGCGGACGTCGGGCTGGGGTCGGGCGTGCGCGGGGTGTGCGCGGGGAGGGACGCGGGCTGGGACCGCGCGCCGCCGAGGGGCGGGCACCCCGGCCCGCGGCCAGCAAGGTGTCGGGGCTGGCCGGGGCGCTCAGCCCCTCCCGCCTCCCTCCCAGACGGCGTCCCCACGTCCTGCTGCTTCAGCTACCAGCTCCGACCCATCCCGCGGGGCCTCATCGCCTCCGCCTACGTCTCCAACAGCAACTGCACTCAGCCGGGAGTGATGTGAGTACCGGGGGGCCGCCGCCGCCCCGGGACCCTCCGCGGGCGCTCGGCCGGGAGCGGGGCCGGGAGCCGCGGTGGGGCCGGGGCACGGGGCCGGGGCGCCCGCGTCCCGCCGGCAAAGCCCGCTCACGGCCCTTTGCTCCCCGCAGCTTCGTCACCAAGAAGCAGCGGGAGATCTGCGCCGACCCCCAGGCCGCCTGGGTCCGGGCGCACCTCAAACACTTCCAGGCGAAGCAGAACTGACCCGGCCGCGACGGCGTCCCGGGGCGGCCGGCGGCCCCCGCCGCGGCGCCCGGCCGGCCCCCGCGCTCGCACCGCCCCGCACCGCCCCGCACCGCTAAAACTGTGTCTTTCTGGCATGGAGCCTTTTATTCTATTTAAGTTATTTGTGGTTAACTTAAGTTAAATATTTTTGCAAAAAAGAAAAAAGAGAAAATGCAAAAAGAGTTTTCCTAATTTAAGTAATTTAAAAGGTGGGAAGCTGCCTGTGGGTGAGGGTTCGGGCAGTCGGCCCTGCTGCCCCAATAAAACGTTTGGGTTACAAAGCGCCGTGAGTGTCTGTGTGAAACCGCCGCCGGAGCGCCGGCCCGGGGACGGGGCGGGGGGGACCCGGGCGCCCCGGGCTCGCCGCCTTCCTCCCCGCGGCTCCCGGGCCCAGCGCCGGAGGGGTGCGGGCAGCCTGGGGCGGCCCCGTGGGGCAGCTCCGTCTCTCGGGGCGCCGGGGCCGGCCCCACTGTGATGCGCGCCGGCGTCGCGCGCCGCGGGGCCGCCGGAGCGCCGGCGGCTGTGGCCAGCCGCGGGAGGCGAGCCGTGCCCGGCGCCAACGCCGCCGTCCCGCGGGGCCGCCCCGGGGCTGCCCGCACCCCTCCGGCGCTGCTCCGGGTCTGCCGAGATGAAGCGTCCGGCCCCGGAGGAGGAAGGTGAGCGCGGAGCACCCCGACGGGGGATTTCGGAGGGAGCGGGGGAGCTGGGTCCGGCTTTGCAGACGCAGCGCGCCGGGAGCATCGCCCGCCCTCGCGGCGGCCTCGCGGCCCCGGCGCGGTGCTGACAGCGCCGCCGTCCCCGCCGGCAGCGTGCGGGCTGTGCCAGCGGGCCGACCGCGACCCCGAGGTCTTTGGGCAGACGTGCCGGCAGGACGGGCTGTGCGTCCACGAAAACTGCCTGGTGAGTGCGCGGGGCTCGGCGCCCGGCCCGCGCCCGCAGCCCTCCCCGGGGACACACGGCCTCTTTCCCTCCCGCAGTACCAGGCCAGCGGGCTGAGCCAGAGAGGAGCCGACGGCGAGGGCTTCTACGGCTTCCTCTTCCCCGACATCCGCCGGGAGCTGAAGCGGGCGGCCCGGAAGGTGAGGCCGGGCGCCCGCAGCCCCGGGGCCTTCCCCCAGCTCGGCGCCTCCTGCTCTGCAGCAGCCCGCGGGCACCCGGGGGTGCTCCGGCCGGGGGCGGCTGGCTGCAGCCGGACCCTCGCGTGGCCAGAGAGACCCGTTTCTGCACGAAGCGGGCATCCGGAGGGAAAAACGATCGGACCGGTTCCCTTTGCCGTTACGGTTTTCACGCCCGAGGTTTTATGCTCAGCATCCCCGGGGTGGCAAAGACGCTCGGCGGAGGCGGCAGCCGGGCTGCCCGCGGCGCTGACGCCGGCCGCCACCGTGCCGTCCCCAGACCTGCTGCATCTGCCGGCGGCGGGGGGCCTCCGTCGCCTGCCGGGGCCGGAGATGCCCCCGAAACTTCCACTTCCCCTGCGGCGGCGAGCGGGGCTGCGTCTCCCAGTTTTTCGGGGAGTTCAAGTGAGTGCGGAGGGCGCCGCAGCGGAGGAGGAGGAGGAGGAGGAAGGCTGGCGCGGGGCAGGGAGCTGAGCGGCCGCCTCCGCCCCGTCCCGCAGGTCCTTCTGCTGGCAGCACCGGCCGGTGCAGCGGGCGCGGGCGCCGCAGCCGGGCCAGACCCGCTGCCTCGTCTGCCAGGAGGCGGTGGCGGGGCGGCCCCGCTTCGGCGCCCTGGTGTGCCCCGCGTGCCGCAGCGCCTGGTTTCACCGCGCCTGCATCCAGGTACGCGCCGCCCGCCGGCGCCCCGCGCCCCCGCCGGGCCGGGGGCTCCCGCGGGCCCGGGGCTCCCGCGCGGCCGCCTCTCGCCCCGCAGGGCCAGGCGCTGCGCTCCGCCTTGCACCACTTCCGCTGCCCGCTCTGCCGCGACGTGGAGACCTTCCAGGCGGAGATGTTTCGCCTCGGCATCAAAATCCCCGACAGGTGGGCGCGCGGCTCCGCGCGGGGAGAGGCCCCGGCCGGGCTGCCGGAGCCGCTGGCTCACTCCCCCGCGCCGGGCCTGCCAGGGACGCCGCCTGGGAAGAGGAGGGCGCCTTCGACGACCACTACCGGCGGCACAGCTCCTGCGACGCCGCGCGCTGCCTCTGCCCCGCGGGCCGGGAGCGGGCGGACGAGGAGGGGTGAGGCCGGCGGCGCCAGCGGTGGGCGCGTGCCCCGGCGGGGCCGGGAGCGGAGGGCTCCGGGCTGCGCCCCGGCCCCGGGCTCTCACGGCTCCCGCGCTCCCGCAGGCCCTGGCGCTTGCTGCTCTGCGACTCGTGCGGCTCCCGGGGCACCCACGGGCGCTGCGGCGGGCTGCCCGAGGCCGCCGGCACCTGGGAGTGCGGCGACTGCGCCGGCCTGGGCACCGGTGAGGGGCACGGGGCGGGGGGACGGGCGGACAGACGGACACCCTGGGGCTGCGATGGGGGCGGCCGCGCTCACCTCCGCACCCCCGCAGCCCCCCGCTAGCCCCCGGCCCCGTGGCACCCTCTCCGCCGGGACGACGGCACCGGGACGCTCGGAGGCCGCCCCGCCGCCCCCGCGGAGCCCCCCCGGCCTGCGGCAGGCACCTAATAAACGGCGAAAAAAAACACACGTGGGTTTGTGCTGGTGGCTGGGCTGCTGGGGAGGGCTGCTGGGGCCCACGGGGGCTGCGGCACGGGAGCCGCGGGGAGGAAGGCGGCGAGCCCGGGGCGCCCGGGTCCCCCCCGCCCCGTCCCCGGGCCGGCGCTCCGGCGGCGGTTTCACACAGACACTCACGGCGCTTTGTAACCCAAACGCTTTATTGGGGCAGCAGGGCCGACTGCCCGAACCCTCACCCACAGGCAGCTTCCCACCTTTTAAATTACTTAAATTAGGAAAACTCTTTTTGCATTTTCTCTTTTTTCTTTTTTGCAAAAATATTTAACTTAAGTTAACCACAAATAACTTAAATAGAATAAAAGGCTCCATGCCAGAAAGACACAGTGCAAGCGGTGCGGGGCGGTGCGGTGCGGTGCGAGCGCGGGGGCCGGCCGGGCGCCGCGGCGGGGACCGCCGGCCGCCCCGGGACGCCGTCGCGGCCGGGTCAGTTCTGCTTCGCCTGGAAGTGTTTGAGGTGCGCCCGGACCCAGGCGGCCTGGGGGTCGGCGCAGATCTCCCGCTGCTTCTTGGTGACGAAGCTGCGGGGAGCAAAGGGCCGTGAGCGGGCTTTGCCGGCGGGACGCGGGCGCCCCGGCCCCGTGCCCCGGCCCCACCGCGGCTCCCGGCCCCGCTCCCGGCCGCGCGCCCGCGGAGGGTCCCGGGGCGGCGGCGGCCCCCCGGTACTCACATCACTCCCGGCTGAGTGCAGTTGCTGTTGGAGACGTAGGCGGAGGCGATGAGGCCCCGCGGGATGGGTCGGAGCTGGTAGCTGAAGCAGCAGGACGTGGGGACGCCGTCTGGGAGGGAGGCGGGAGGGGCTGAGCGCCCCGGCCAGCCCCGACACCTTGCCGGCCGCGGGCCGGGGCGCCCACCCCTCGGCGGCGCGCGGTCCCAGCCCGCGTCCCACCCCGCGCACACCCCGCGCACGCCCGACCCCAGCCCGACGTCCGCGCCGTGGCCGTCGCCCGCTCCCGGCCCTCCCCGCGCCACCGGCATCCCCGCCGTCAGCGAAGGGGCTCTCCCATGCGCCCGGCCCCGGCACCCCCGGCAGGGCATCGCCCGCCCCGGCCCCAGCCCCGGCCGCGAGCGGGGAGCAGCTGCCGACTCACCAAGATGGGCCTCGGCCGGGGAGCAGAGGGCGGCGAGCAGGAGAGCAGCCAGGGCGGCCACCAAGACCTTCATGGTGCTGCTGGGGCTCGGGACTTGCAAGAGGGGGACTGGTGCCGCCGGGCTGCTCTCCTCCGCCCCGTGCTCGTGCTCGGAGCCAGGCCGCTGCCCCCTCTTATAGTGGAGCCGCTGGGCGGGCCCAAGGTTTCAAAGAAAGAAAATGAGCACATCGTACCGGGGAAGCTGTGTCGGGATGAGCCCCGTTTTGCTGAGCTGGAAGATGCGAGGAAGCCGCAAAAGGGGAAGCGCCGGCCCCAGCTCTGCCACTTTCGGATTCCGTTTTCCTGCCCGGAGGCACCAGCCAGAGCCCCAGGCCCGCACACCAGCCCTTCGCCCTGCCCGCGCCACTGCTGCAACGAAAGCCACCGGCCTCCGCGGCCGGCCGAGACCCGGCGCGGCTTGGAGAGCTTCCCGCCCACTTTCCGTGGTGGAAATCCAAAGCGGGCGACCACGAAGTGCCTCCACCAACCTCCTGCGCAGGGACTTGCCTCGCTACAGCGCCGTGCAGCATCGCTGTGTTGCTGCAGACCTGCTCTGCCACGGCCGAGCCGAGCGCAGCGGAGCCGGCTCTGCACCATGGCTCCCAGGCCCTGCCGTTACTGCTGGCAGTAAAAACATTACCACTCTTAAAATCCAGAACTTTTCCATCGTTTTTGCAGCCTGGGAGCAAAACAGCCCCTAAAGGTGGGTTAAGAAACAGAGCCAGTGGGGGAAGGTTTTCTTGGCCAGGAGGCTACCAGACTTGAAAGGCAACCAGCCAACAAGTATCATCAGGCCAGTGGAGTCCTCTATTAATGCCATCCCCCAGGACTGCTGCTCAGTCCTGACCAGGCTCCTTGGGAGCCTGCTCAATGTGGCTCTTTTTCACCACACCACAGGCACAGACATCAAAGAGCCTGCTGTGAAACCACAGAATTTACCACTTCTTGTCAAAGCAGCCCAGGAAACCTGCCCGCCCCTGCTTTGACAGCCTCAGGCAAGCCGGGGGATGCTCCTTGAGGTTTTGGAAAAGGTCACCATGGTGTGAAGGCCACGCTCAGCCAACGCTGCTGAAATGTGGTGGCTGGAGACCACAAAGGACGTGGAAACTTGAGGATGGTGGTTAGGCACTGCATGACTGCTTTTTGGAGGGAGAGGCCAGATTCCCACAGGGTTGATCTGTGATGACCAACTAGGATTTTCCCCAGCACTCTCAAGGCTAGGAGAGGAAGAAAGGTGGAAAGGACAGCCTGGGTGGTAATGCTGGGGCTGAGCTCCCTCCGCATCCCAAAGGCAGGTGCATGTGGGCACTCCATTGCCGGTGGGAACCCTTTGGGTTGCATCGTTTCTGAGGACAAGGTGTGAATTTTGGCTTTCTGCTCCTCTCCTGCACTTGTTCCTGGGTTTTGGCTCATCCAAGGGCAGCACTATCTTGGTTTCCAGATGTCATGAACAGGCTCCCAAATGGGATGGCTTTTGAAACAGTCTTGTGATGCGTGTCCTGCTTCCTGAGAGGGTATGAGTCACTTGAAACTACTGGTGCGGGCTGACCCAGCTTGCAGGAGCCTGGGGCTGGAGCTTCAACAAGCAGCAGTGGAGACGGGGAGCTCTGAAATGAACCTGAAAGAGCCAGCAGCCGGAGCTGTGTTGTGGGAAACTTTTTCCGTACTCAGTGTTCAATATGCAACATTTGTGAGATGGGATCTGGATTCGGGTTGCGAGTTTGCACAGAGATTAATCTCATTTTCCAGAGCCTCTCTGTGTATTTATTTCCAGAGCACTGCAGACCTTTGGGTACAGGATGTGGGGAGAGTTTGGTGGCTCTGGAAAAAACCTTCACGCCCTGGGGGTGTAGCGGTGCTGCTGGCATTAACATTATTGCTCCCTGCTGTCGCTGGGGCCAGCCCTGCACGGCACAAAGAGCTTCCCCACTCCGCAGGGACACCGATGGGTTGCTGAGGTTCAACACCGCCATGAGCAACCTTTGGAAAGCATCAACGGAGGCACTGCTTGGGACGGCGCTTCCCACCAGAGCCTGGTGCTGCCGCCGGAGCTGGCTCAGCTGCAACGGAGGGAGGGAGGAAAGCCAAGGCATGCATCTTCAAATACTTCCCTATTTCAGGGAAATCATTGAAATGAGTGACATCATGATCCAGTTTCCTTCACTTTTAGCAACAAACTGCTATTTTGGCTGTCCTGGCCCAAAGTAGGCTCTGATGTAAGCTGCAGAGGAAGCAAGAAAGTTCCCGGTTACCTCTGCCTGGAGTGGTCCCACTTGGGCACGTGCCACCCTTCCTCCGTGCACCCGACTGGAGCCATCGCTCCCACCGGGCTCAGAGTGAGCCAGGGCCGTGCGAGCCCCACACCGAAGGACGGCACTAAACCCACAGCGAGAGCTCACTGCGGGGCTCTGCCTCGAAACACCTCCCTCGGCTCGCCGGGGCCGTTCTCTGCCCCCAGGGAGCAGAGCGCAGCCATCACCCCAGGGCTCCCTGGGGACCAGGCTGTTCCTGCAGGACCCCCGAGCCCCTCCTGGCTGCCTTACCCTGCTCCTTGCCTGCAGCGTTGCAAAGCATCAGGCAGAGCCACATCCCTAAACCTCTGTCCCCAGCAGCCAGCATTTAACACCCTGCTCCTCTCCAGGACACCCAGCTGCAATGCATCTCCCCCTTCCAGCTGTGCTTCTCCCTTGGCAGCTCCAGCAGAGAGGTTAAGAAATTAAAAAGCAAAACCTCAAAAAAAAAAAAAAAAGGTATAAATAAGAAAAAAAACCAACCCCTGCACTAACTGCCTGCACCCGGCTGTCCCATCTCAATCAACACCCAAGGGCTGGCAGCTGTGTGGGGCCTCCTTAAACCCCTCACTCCAGGCAGGGAAAACCTGGGGACAGCTCTAAGCCTCAGCCTGATGCCCTGAGTTTGCAGAGCATTTCAGGTCTGTCTTTCTCTCCTCTGGCAGCACTACTCTCCTGAGGTCTCCTGGACTATTTCTAGGTCCCCATAGCAAGGCAAAGCCCTGGCATGAGCCCCCCTTTCCCAGGAGGGATGTGCATCTCCTTGCTTCAGTGCCATGGACACACAGGTCAGAGCAGTGTGGTTTATTAAATCAGTAGAGGACAATACAGTAGCTTTGAGTGGTGGGATGTGATGTGGCCGTAGGGGGTGAGGGGAGCAGGTGGGGCTTGCTCCATAGGTTAACAAGACAAGACTAAACATTGGAAAACACAGATAATCAAAGGCTATAAATAAATAGCACATATGCCGGCTGCTGCTTAAAGTCTGGGTGATGTCTGATTTCTTCTCTGTAGGAGGTACTTCTGGAACCATTCCACTTTGGGGTCCACGCAGACTTTCTTCCCCTTCGGCAGCTCGACGCTGGCAAGAGAGGGAGTTTGTCATTAGTTTGCAGGTCCTCTGCAGTGGCCCTGCTGGTGGGATGCGAGGCCATGCAGCCCCGGAGGCACCTCGGAGGCCTCCAGCTTGAGTCTTGCACCAGCAGCACCCCCCTCTGACA
Source organism: Rhea pennata (assembly GCF_028389875.1). Classification (NCBI taxonomy): domain Eukaryota; kingdom Metazoa; phylum Chordata; class Aves; order Rheiformes; family Rheidae; genus Rhea; species Rhea pennata. The sequence goes on from NC_084682.1 coordinate 6,775,940, forward strand.
GCTCCTAAAATAGCTGGCTTTTAGCACCCTCTAGCCCTCCTTCGGTGATCTTTATCTGCTTCTTTCTCAGTTGACAACTTAAAACATCAAATTTGTTGGAATATTTGGCATAAATCGTCAAGGAGGGTGTCCTGTGTCAGTAGCGGGGCTGCCGCACGCAGCACTGCCCCTTTGGGGTGGCTCATCCCAAGGGCTCAGCTGTACCGGGACACTTAGCAGGGCTACCGCGGGCAGGCAGTGCCAAGCGAGGAGGAGCGCGGTGGCGGGGAGGAAGGCCGCGGCTACCAGGGGATACTCACATCACGGCTTTGCGGGTGCAGCTGGGTGACGTCTGTCTGTAGCTTTTGATGAAGCCTGCAGGGATTGTGCCTTGGAAGAACATCTCCGGGAAGCAGCACGTGGTGTAGGGGCTGCGGACTGAGAGGGAGCAATGGGGGTTGGTGCTGTCCCGCACGAGTCACGACCTGAGTCGGTTCTCTACCCATCCTCCTTGCCCAGAGCAGCTACAGCCGAGGGCAACGAAAAGCCAGGGTCTGGCTCTACTGAAACCACGCCAAAGTCTGCTTCCCCTCCGTGTAATGGGAACACGGCAGCCCAGGCAGCTTTGGACACCCTTCAGCAACCGAAACCTGCAGCCAGAAGCAGGCGTTCAGGCAGTTCCCCCTTCCCTCACATCCCTGTCCCCAGGCTGGAGGAGTCTTAGATGGGACGGGGGCAGCCCGCAAGGTATGAGAAAAGGCTTTGAGTCAGTACTTACAGGACTTGCCCTGGGTTTCCGTCAACAGTGCAGCAAGAAGCAGAGAAACTAGGGCTAGGGAGAAGACCTTCATGTCCAGGCTAGGTCTCGGCTGGCTTCAGCAGCAAGCAGCTTCTTGCTGGCTTGAGGTCGCTCAGACCTACCTGCTGCTTCTTGCTGTGCCTCTGCGTTATATAGCCCTCAGTGAGGATTTCCATGACTGCTCTGGACTCTCCCCAGTGGAAGAACCACTTGAAGTTATAAATGCCAACTGATAAATGGAAACTTTTTGTGGTCAGCACCTCTCCAGCCCCTCCATGCTCCGACCTGCAGCTAGAAGGATGCTGGAAAGTCTGGTAGCAACGCCACAGCCCTGCACCACAGCGATGCTCGGGGGCCCGCAGTCTATTTTGGGTTCAGCTGTTGCCACTGACAAACCACACAGGATGATGCTGGCGTCCTCGCTCGCGCTCGCGAAAGCCCCACGCGAGTCTATTTGCAAAAAACCCACCTGCCAACCACCCCTCCGTGATGCCCATCCTGCTCGCCCCGGCCCGGCCCCCGGGCCCCCGTGTCGAGCGCCCCCGCGGCGCCCGTGCCCGGCTCCCGCCTCTCCTCCCCGGGCCGCGTCCCCGAGGGGCCTGGCGAGGCGTCGCTCCGGCGGGAGGTGACGGGGGGTGGGTGGGGAGGACGTGACTGAATTTTGGCCGGGGGTCTCCGTCCGGGTGGCGGGGACGGACGCGGAAACGCGGCAGGCCTCGTCTTTGCAGGCCGGGCGCCGACCCGGGGCCGGCGCCCCCTCCGCAGCCCCCAGGGACGGGCTCCGCTCCCCCCTTCGCCTCCCCCCCCGTGCTCCTCGTCGGCGCTCGGCCGAGGGAAGGCGGCGGCGGCGGCTCCCGCGACTCACAGACTTGCCCAGCCGGAGGGTTGCGCGCGTGACGCGGTCTTTAATCCCGCTCGTCGCGTCGTACAGGCAGCGAGCGCGCGGACGCGGCTCCTTAGCCCCCGCGCCCGAGCGGGGGGCGCCGGCGGGGCGGGCCGCCCCGGGGAGCGGGGTGGGGGTCCCGCCTCGGCCCCCCGGCGCGGGGGGAAGCGAGGGAGGCGGCGCGGCGAGGGCCCCTCTGCTTCGGGGCCGGCGCGCTGCCTCCCCTCTAGCTGGGGATGGAGAAGGAGCTGGCCTTGAAGGTCTCCTGGTACTTCTTCACCCAGGGCCTGCCGGCTTGGGCGCAGATCTCCTTGCCGTTTTTCACCTTGAATCTGGCGGAGGGCAGACGGGAGCGGGCTCAGCGGGCGGCCGCAGCGGAGCGGGGCGCGGCGCCGGCCCGCGGGCCGCGGCCGGCCGGGCGCTAGCCCCGGCGAGGGGAGGCGGGCGCTCACATGACGGCCCGGTGCGGGCACTCGGGGCTCGTGGCGTAGCAGCCCACCACGTTGTCCTTCTTGATCCTCCTCATCTGGAAGTTGAAGCAGCACTTGTCCGGAATGGCCGGGGCTCCTAGGGGACGGCGGGGGCTCGGCTCGGCTCGGCTCGGCTCGGCTCGGCCCGGCAGCACCCGGCCGGACGCCCCGCACGAAGCGGCGCCGGCCCCACGGCCCTCCCCGCGCCTCCCCCCCGGGGCTCGCCGCCCGCCGTGCTCACTCTGGGCCAGGCTCCGGCAGCACAGCGCAGCGAGGAGGAGGAGGAGGAGGAGGAGGAGGCGGAGGAGGGCGCCGCTGCCGCCGGCTCCGGCTGCCTTCGCCATGCCGAGGTGCAGCTGGGCGACGGAGCCGCTGGGAATCCTCGGCCGGGGCTGCCCGGCTGCTTTTATCGGGGAGCGTCGGGCGGCAACCGCGTGGGAAAGGGGAGGACCTGGTCCCTGGCCACGTCCCAAAGCACAGAGCACGGGGGATATCGGTTCCCTCCCAGAAAAGCTCCAGGATGGAAAAATCCCGGCTCCCAGCTGGTGCTCTCGGCCTCCTGAGGGGCTCGGGCTCTTCCTGGCTGCTGGCTCCAGCGTTACAGCTGGTGGCCGGGTCGCACTCGAGGTCTCAAAAAGCCCTGGAGAAACCGCTGCTCTCTAGGGGGAAAAGGTGGAAAAGCGGTTTTTATCAGGACAAAAATTTCCACTGGAAACACCACTTTGCATTGTTTTTTGCACATATTTGGGACTTCTGGACGCTGGGAGAGCCCGGGGGCCAGCGCCTCTGTTCCCCCCCAATAGGCCCCCCAGGCTGGGACAGGCAGCAGGTTCGCAGCTGGGCTGGGCTGAGCAAAGCAGAGGCCAGTTTGGGGCTTTTCCAGCGGATTCTGTCTGTCTGCAGTTGGCCAAAGAGCCCCCTGTTCCCTGTTCCCAAACGCCTCCTGGGGCGCCCGGCGCAGCTGCCGGGAACCGGCGCAGAGCTGGGACCCGGGTCTGCGCAGCAGCGGTTCCCCGCCAGCCCGGCTGGCCGGGCAGATCGTGCTCCGGGGAGCGGGTGGGAGCCCCATCCGGTGGCGGCCTCTTCTCTCCTTCCTCCGTTATTGCAACTGCCTCCCCGAGCCCGGCCGCGGCGCTGCGCGGGGGCTTCAGTCCCGGCGAGCGGGTTTCAGTGACCCCTTCATCTTGGTTTGTGCTTCCAGCTATGTTCCGGGAAACGTTTTGCACCAGTGGGGCCGCTTCGTCGCCTACCAGCCGAACGGCCGAATCGGGGAGCCCCCCCCCGACCTCGGACGGAGGAGGACGAGGGGCTGGCGGAGGCCCCCGGGCCACCTCTGCGGCGGGGTCGTGCGAGTGCTCGCGTGTGCCTCCCTTTCCTCTTCTCCAAAGGCGTTTCCCAGAAAACAGCCTGGCCTTCTGGCTGCAAAGAGCTCCGCTGCGGGGATGCGAGCGCGGGGAAGGGACGGCGCAGGCGGCAGCACCGAGGCTGCCGGGGAAAGGCCCTTCCCGGGGCGAGCGGGGCGGCTGCTCCTCCGCCGCGCGGGCTCCGCTGGGCGCCGGGCTGCCTGAGCCGTGAAAGCAGCCTCGGGGAGGGGGGGTGATCCTGAAAAGGGTTCGGTGGGGCTTGCTGAAACCCGCCCCAGCAAAAACAAGCTGGGGAAAATATAGCCCCCCCCAGTCCTCCCTCTGCTGCGGCCATGAGCGGCTCCTCGCCCTGCGCCCCGGGCCCTGCGGGGATTGCACGTGCCCTGTATACATATGTATTTCCCCCCGCCGAGGCCCTGCTTTGCCCCGAGGTTCGCCCACCCCTGCTTCTTCCTCTGGCCAGCGTGACAAGTTTGCATTCCCCCGATGTGGTCTGAAAAAAATCGTGCAGCAGGGTGCATTGAACCCTTAAAACTGAAACAATTTCAGGCCGGGGGAAATTTAGTCCCCAAATGACAGCTATTTTCCTCGCAGTGAGAAATAGTCGCGCAATCTAAAGAATGAGGGGTTTCGGCACTGGGAAAGAGCCCGCTTCCAGGTTCCCATGAAAAATGCCTGGATGTGTCGAGCTGGGGAAATCCAGGGATGATGTTACCAGCACCTGCTGCGTCCATCCCTCCTGCGGCCCCTGCAGCCGGGGGGCTGCAGCCCCCGGCGCCCACCGCGGCTTGCCAGGAAAACCCTCCTGGTCCCGCCGGCGGCCCGGGGAAGCGGCCACGCTCCGGGTCTGGCCCTGGCGCTTGCTGGTGGCAGGAGCGGCGCTGGCAGCCTGGACGCCCCTGGGGCTCGCTCGGAGCGGCGCCGGTGGAGACGGGAGGCAGCTCGTCTCGGTCTCAAGTCATCGAACTGTGGGGAAACCACCGCTTCCGTGGGGAGTTTGTGTCAGTGGTTAATGACACTTGATTTTCTTTTTTAAAAAGGAGACACAGCCTCTGCTCTCAGAGCAGCACGTTGACCTGGCTGCTGGATCGCCGCTCGTTACGCTTTTCTCCCCTGCATTAAACGCACGTATTCCAGCGCATCCGTTTTCCGGGGATGCCAACCACTCGAGCTCTGGCTGTCTCTTCCCCAGCGCGTTTCCCCCAGCGCCCGTGAGGCGTTCAGGGTCCCCGTCTCCCTGCTCCGCGTTTGCACAGCTCCGACAGCTCCGAGCGAGCGCAGCAGCAGCCGCTGCCACCGCGGTGTTTCCGTCGGCGGGGCCGTGCCGGCTGCCGGGGGCTTCCTTCCTGCGGCGCCCGGCGCCACGCTCGGGCCCCAGAGAACTTTGCAAACTTTGCAAACTTTGCAAACTTTGTCTTTTTTTAAGCATAACGCGGACGGGCTCCTCGGGGGCCCGGAGCGGTGCGGGGGTGCAGGATGAGGGGCTGATCCCTGCGGAGCCCCCCGCAGCAACGCCCCGCTCCTCGGCCACCTCTGCATGGGGCGGCTGCTTTGCCGGTGGGTCCGGCGGACGGTTTGCGCCCGCTTTATGGAGGCTGCGGCTCCCTCCTCGTTCCTCTGCCGCCTCCGGGGCAGCACGGCCCCTACGGCCGGTGCCTCCAAAATAGGAGGTGCAATCGAATGAGCTTTGCCAGGTCAGCTCTGTTTTCCCCAAAGTCATAAGGATTCGCTTTTAATTCTTTGTATCTTGGCTAGGCCTGTGATCAGCTTTGCCGGCGCCTTGCCTCAGCTGATAACTGCTTAATAGCTGGGCTATTTCCTCTAAGTGCTGGCACGATCCTCGCCCTTTCCTGGCCTCCTGGGATTTTCCCTGCTATTTGAGGATATGAGCTAGATTCGACCGGAGGAGGCTGCCGCGAGCCAGGACCACCCTCGCCCGTCCCCAGGAGCAGGCTGATCTGGGTCGTCCAGCGCCGCGGCCCCCGCCTCCGCGGAGACCGGCCGCGAGCCGCCCTTCCCCGAGCGCGGCGCGGACTTCTGCCCAGGGCTGGAAATTGCCCCCACCCCCAGGAATGTGTGATCTCGCCCCCAAATCTGCTTGCTCAAAGCTGCACCCAGTGGGGGAGGAAAGCTCTTCCCACTCTGCATTCGCAGCTCGCCCGAGGTTTCCGTCCGCCGGCACGTGCGCGTGGGGTGAGAGCAGGCCTTCCCCGTCTCCCGCTTCCGAACGTCGCTGGAAACTGAAAACATACAGAAATAACAGGGAACAGATGGCTTAATCTGTGTCCAGGGGAACCCCACCGACAGCGTCGCGGCCAAGTCCCAATTTAACAAACGCTAATCACAAGCGAGTGATGTCGAACGTATCGCTGAGACGGGCTCGGGACAGCCGGGAGCGCCGGCAGCGCGACCCTGCTTTCCCCGGCGCTCCCCATCTCGGGGTGTCCTCGGCTGCACTCCGCTGCGCCCGGGGAGTCCCCGGCACGCCGGGCCGTGACTCATTTCCCATGGCCTTTGAGCCCCCGCCAGGATGCGGGGGGCTGAGTGGGCAGAGCAGCCCCGGCTGGCAGGGTGACTTTGCACCAAACTCCTCTGCTCGCGATTAAGATCAGCGCTGGGCTTTTTAGAGCCGAGCGCTTTTCTCCGCCGCTCCCCAGCCGTGCGGCTGCCTTTGCAAGCCACAAGATTCAAGCTTGCAAAGCTTAAAGCCCCAGCATCGCCCACCTCCCGGCCTCTGCACCCCGACTCCTGAGCCTGCGGTCGCACAGGCTTCATGCTTTCCCTGCAACTGCAAAAAGCAAGAAGCAGCCTTTATCAGCGAAAACTAGGTAAAAACAGGGAGGGAGAACAAGGTGGTGCGGTTCCCTCCGTGGAAGACCGGGCTGCTGCTCTCAGCCGCGCGGTGGGATGCTCCTCGCAGCCGGGACTGCCGGGCCGTCAGCCACGCAGCTCGTCTCCTCCGCCTGAGCCTTTTAATTCAATTTGTGATCCAGAGATCTGTTGACATATGTTTTCCTGTTCCCAACTGGTGTCTCAGCTGGAGACATCTGTGAGTCCTGACCTTCGAGGCCGAGCTGCGACTTAAGCCCTTCCTGCTCCCTTTTGCAGTCTCTAGCAGTCTCCGCTGACGTGAGTTTTGGCAGCGCTCGAAGGGGCTGAGCGAGCCCCTGCCCCTGCCGGAGCTGCTCCTCCTGGCTCTAGTGAGTTCTCATGATTTTATCAGGGCTTGATAAGATAAGATAAAATAAAATAAAAAAAAAGCCTTTCCCCACCTCCACAGCTCTTAGGAAAGAGCAAACAGGGACGGGGGTTTGGCAGAAGCCGCGGATGCCAGCCCCGAAGCATGTAGGCTCCTCAGGGTTGTGTCTCGAACTCAGACCTCAAACTCGACCCTTCTTCGGGGAAAAAAAAAATCACAGCCCGGCTCTGCGGGCCGAGGGGACCGACCCGCCGAAGCACGAGCCCCCGGGGAGGCGTGCACCGGCGGCGAAGAGGTGGGTTTTTCTGAGCTGGGCTTGCTCACCGCGGCGCTGCGGGAGCCGCGTGCCGGCATCTCAGAGCAGCAGCCCTCGGCGCGGCAGAGCTGAGCGCCGGGCCCCCCGAAATACCAGCTGGACTGAAAATAAAGGATTTGGGCTGGTTTATGGGGAGCTGTTGGGCATTTGAAGGGAGGGGACGCAAGACTGTGGTGGTTTTCCCCTGTCCTGGCCGGGTGGGACATGGAGGGTGGTCGCAGGGGAGATCCAAAGCCCTGATGTTTTTCCTCCATTTGGCACAAGATGTCAGTGCCGCCCAAGGAACGGCCGCCCGCGCCACCCCGGTGCCGTGCCTCCTTCTCCTGCCCGTCCCTGGGGCCTCCCTCCCTCCCGTCTCCCCTCCCGGAGGGTGCCGGGGTCTGCGAGGCCCCACGGGTGTCCCTCAGGACTGGTGTGGAGCCCAGCAGGCAGGGCCAAGGGGGGCTTTTCCGGACGGAGGAGCCAACGGAGACTGCAGCAGAGCTGCCTCTTGGGAAGCCAGAGCTGATCACGCCAAGGCAGAAAACTTGGCTGCCCTTGGAGGATGTGTGGAAGCTGATATCTGCTCAGAGCCTGTCAACGTGCCACGCACGGTGCTTGGGGCCTATGGAGAGGGCAGGGCAGGGCCCAAGGGGGCTCTGGGGACTCCCGTGTGTGGCCGCATTTGGTGCGGGCTCCTCTGGACCATGCAGATGAGCCCTGCCTGGAGGCAGAGTGCGGGAGCCACCCTTTGGGAACAGGGCTGCCCCAATGTGATCAGTGACCTGTTCTTCTGGAGCCCATCGCTGGACACAACAGCCCCCATGGGAGTCGTGCAGACAGGAGTGCAGGACCACTGACTATGCTCAGGAGGATGGAGAGGGACTGAAGAGCATCTCCTGAACATGTTATCTGCTCCGCAGCACCTCCTGCTACCAGCCACCCCTGGAGGAGCCTCCACCAGCTCTGCCCATCGCCTTTTGCCGGTTCCTTGGCAAGTCTGCTAACCACCTTCTCCTTAACACTGGTGATTCTCTACACCTTCTGGGAGGACACACAAGATAGGTCCAAGTCAGCGATGCCCCATTATCTACACTGCAAGATGGTCTCCTGAAGCTCCTGAGGGTCTACATGTGGCTCACACATGCTTGGTAGGAGCAGAGGCAACAGGCTTGGTGAGGGCTTCAAGTCATGGCACCACCAGGACGCTACGTTTCCCAGCTCCTCTATACCCACCTCTCACTTCCTGTGGCACCTTCATTGCGATGTTGTCCTTCACACCACTTGCCGTCAGGGCTGCCTGAGGGAGTTTGTCGAGTACCAGTGCTCCGCTCCCAGCGTACCTAATTAGCTTTGCTTTCCACCGAGGGAATGCAAAGCAGCCAGGATTGCTAATGGCAGGCATCTCCGATGTTCAATATTCCTGGATGGCAATCAACATAAAAGAGAGGGAGAGCATCTCTCTGAGGATTTGGTGACCTTCAACTGTGTTCTTCAGCGCAGGGAGGATCAGACATGAAATGTTGGGCTCTGTGTGTCGGGGGGGGCAGAGATTAGATACTGAGCACAGGAGAAAAAAGAAAAAGAAAAGGGACAAAGAAGAAAAATATGCAATGAATCAAAAAAAATAAACTCCTCTAAAGTCACATGTGGAAAAGAAAAAAAACCCCTCAAAACAGTGTTGACAAGTCTGGAGGCTTCTGGGACCTTGGATGACCAGAAAAATAACACATCAAAGACCTCACGTATGCTTGAAGACAGATAAAAACTCTGAGCCAAAATGTTCTATGAATATTTAACTACCATCAATATTTAATTAGCAGATAGAGAGAGATTAAGAGCAAAGATATCCATACTCCGTGTGCACTCCATCGCTACCCTGCGCCTACCCCGTCATGTCACTGCCGGGCTCGCGGGGGCTCGTTCCCGCGGCGGGGGCACGGCGCTGCCGCCTGGGTTTTGTGCCTCAGTCTCTTGTTTGTGTTTGCTGGAGGGCGGAAAATGTCCCGGCACAACGGGAATTCCCCCCTTTCCCGGCTCCTGCCTTCACCTGGTGACTGCTGACAGCCCACGAGGCCAGGAGAGGCGAGGCTGAGGTTTGAAAAAGGATGAACGAAGCACGTGGAAGGAGATGCAGGCAAAGGGGCCAGAGCGGGGCTGGACCACGGCTGAGGACGCCGGGTGCGAGAGCGGGTGCCCAGGGCCTGGAAGGAGGGCGCAGCCGGGCTTTGCTCTCACGAGGAGACAAGCCCTCGCTTCCCTTGGCTTTGGGGAGAGCCGCGGGGAAGAGCCAGGACTTTCTTTAAGTGAATCCCTCCATTAAAAAAAAAACCCCAACCCTCTAACTCACAAAACATCACTCTGCAACGGGCCGTGATGCTCTGCAGCACGCGCCTGTCTGTTAAGCTGCTCTAATTTAATAATAACCACTGTTCAATCAGAGATCTGCGATAAGGGCGTTTGGTTTGAGTCCCTGGGTTTCGTGGAGGAATTCAAAGCAGTGGAGGGGGGAAGCAGGAGATTCTGCTCTGATGCCGGGGAAGATACCTCTCCGTGGTGCCCCGGGGAGGACACGGCGCTTCGGAGCCTTCCTCCAGCAGCTGCTTCCCTCCTCCCCAAAGCTTCGGCTCTTTGAAGGCTCCTGAACATGATTAAAAGAGAAGCTTCAAAAAAGAAAGGAGATAAACTGCACTAAAAATCAAGGGAAGGAGTAAAGGGTGGAAGGAAGCGGGGGGGAAAGAGCTTGAAAAAATAGGACCTTTTAATCTGCCTTGCAGCCGGGAACAGCCCCATGACCAATTTCCATGGGAATCAAAGAGACAGCGAGGCCCTTTAATCAGCTTTTTTGATGGAGGTTTTGGGAGCACAGAGGAGGCGGCTGGCCAGGGATGACGGGCTGGGCACACGAGAGGACGGTGGGGAGGCAACGCGGGTCCTGGAGGAGCTCGTGGAGGAGCTCCACGGGCCAGCAGGCGCGGGCCAACTCACGGCTGAGCGCTGCGCGTGAGGCTCGTGTCCCCTGTCCCTCCAGCTCGCCCGTCCTTCCTTGCCCCAGCATCCCTCTCTTTTGGCTGAAATCCCGCTAGGGGACCCTCACAGGCCGCGGGCGACTCGCTAGGATCGGGGCTCGGCGCTCGGGGCGATGCAGGGAGCGGAGGGACCTCTGGGGCCGAGCGCTGAAGCTGAGCGCGGAGCGAAGGCGCCGGCGAGCCCCGGCCTGGGAGCCGTCCAGGGCGCCCGTCAAGCGACTCGTTGAGCGATGAAGGATTTACGGAGCCAGCAATCTGCTCGTGGGTATTTTGCCGGGCAGCAGGGGGGAGGGAGGCTGCATGCCTGGAATAAACGGCTCCCCGTGCGCGGCGCGGGGGGATCTGATGGGGGTGTCAGTCATCTCAGCTTGCCGGTGCCAATCCGCTAAAGAGGAGCCCGCGCAAGTGCCGTTCGCCGGCAGCGGGGGAGCCAGACGGGGGGGGGGGGCAGAACGACCCGCTGCGCTCCTGGCGGCGGGAGGAAACGAGCTGGGTTTATCCGAAAAGCACAGAGCGAAGACACACGGGGATCCCGCTCGCGGCCTCCGCTGCGCCCCGCTCCCCAGGCTCGGCAAAGATGGCATCAGACCGCCATGGGTCTGAGGCTTTCTCATTGCAACGAGCCGATATTTTTGCCCGGCGATGTCCCCCCCACCCCCCTATCCCGAAGGCAGGACGCACGGACAGGGACAGCCCTGCGAAGGGGGATCTCAGCAGCCGCGATCCTGAGCGGGCCGCCAAGCAAACCGCCCCGTCGCACCAGAGCCGGGGCGGGGGGGGGGGGGTGGAAATAAACCTGGTTATTTCGGTGCCAGGGGTCCTGGGGTCCCGCCACGGCTCAGCGCGGGGCCAGCGGCCCCGCTCTGCCCTGCTCCGCGGTATTTCTCTCCCGGGGAGCTGCCTTAGCTGGAGGGGGACTGGAGAGGGCAGTAAAAGCCAAGCCGAGCCCCAGCCGGAGCGGCAGCCGCCATCTCCTCCGCACGCCTGCAGCCCGCAAAGTCCCCGCAGCTCGGCGGGGCCTCGCCGGCCGCAAGCAGACGAAGCCCGGGAGAGGCCGGGACGGTGCTCACCGGGACGGTGCCTGCCGAGACGGTGCTCGCAGGACGGTGCCCACCAAGATGCTGCCCGCCAGGATGGTGCCCACCAAGATGCTGCCTGCTGGGACGGTGCCCTCCAGGACGGTGCCCACCGGGATGCTGCCCGCCGGGATGCTGCCCTCCAGGACAGTGCCTGCAGGGACGCTGCCCGCCGGGACGGTGCCCGCCGGGACGGTGCCCTCCAGGACGGTGCCCGCTGGGACGGTGCCCGCAGGGACGCTGCCCAGGGTCTCGGCCCAGCTCGGGGCTCTCCCCGGGGTCAGCGGCGGCGGAGCGGCAGGCTGGGAGCCGCGCGCAGGCACCTGGGCAGCGGGTCGTGTCTGGAGCGGGGAAACGACCGGACCGAGCCCGGCAGTGCCAACCCCTCCCCATCCCTCCAACGCCCCCAGCTCCTCCGGGCTCTCCGTCCCTCCCCAGCAGGGATTCGGGAGCCGGGGCGGTGCCCAGAGCCAGGGCTGCGTGAGGAGCGGCGGCTGGAAGAACCAGCAGGACGTCGCCGACCGCCACCTTCAACGGGCGTTTCGGAGCGGACGGGCAGGCACCCCGGAGCCGAGCGGAGCGGGAGCGGGGCCACGCCGAGCCCCGGCCCCGGCCGGCGGCGGGGTCAGGCAGCAGCCTGTAAAATCCCCCCCTCGCGCCGCGAGCAGCCCGTTGGCGGGGGAATCGGCGGCCGGGCCCCGCCGGCGCCGCGGCGGGGGCGAGCGGAGGCCGGCCAGGCCTCGGCGGCCGCGGCGGCCTCCGTATCTGGGCCATTCGCCACTCGAGACTTTTAGCGCCCCGAGCAACGGCATGTACTGCTGATGAGTTCTTTCTGCTCCAGTAATTACAGTGAGGAATTTGTCAGAACGAGCTTTCTAAAACCTTCTTGTCTTGTTCTGATTTTACCTGGAGTGTAAAAAGTCATTAGTATGGTAAAACGGAGGCTGTGCTAAGCCAGCAAGCCATCCAGATAACACGGGTTACATCCACTCCACGCTCAGTATGCAAAAAACCAAACCAAAACAAAACCCCCAAACAACAACAACAAAAAAACCCGTCTGGCTTTATTTTTTACCAAGATGGGAGTTTTCCACAGTTGAAATTATCCAGCAGAAGGTGGCAGGGCTTGTGGTGTTTAGAGCACGAAACCCCTCGGCTCCGCTAACCCGCCCTTCCCGAGGCAACGCTTCCCGCGGGATCCCACCGCGGGAAAAACCTGGGAGGGTTCCTCCAAAAGCCGGCCGGATCAGCATCTCCCCGGCGAAGCCTGCTCCAGGGTTATTAGCTCCAGGGACGAGCACAGCAGTGGAAACCGCCGGCGGATAACGCTCCTCGGAAATTACCCCCTGCCACGGCAGTTGCTTTGGTGCAGGGCGGGAAAAAAATAGCTGTCGATCCTCTCCCGGGGGCTGCAGCGGCGGGATAGCTGCGCTCCCGGCTCATCCAAGCTCCCCGGGGCTCCCCGTGTCCGAGCGCGCTCCGGTTTAAGGGCTATTAGCCAGGAAGCCTCGAGGGGGAGGGCGAATTGGAGTGTTTTTTAAAAAAGGAAATACTTCCACCTGGAGGGAAAAAGTCACATTGGGCTCCAATAAAAGCGTTTTGGTTTGGATTTAATCAAATGCTAACTTTTTAGAGGGCCGGAAAGGAAACCCTTTGGTGGGGGTAATTTGGGATTCAGAGTATTTCCAGCATTTTCTCGGGCTCAGTGAAACATCCCTGAAGGCCACTTCAAAGAGAAAAAGTGATTTCAAGGCAGAACGTTGCTTTCTGGCGATGCAATATCCAAGCATTAAATTTCTTCCGTTTTTTTTTTCCGTTTTTGTAATGAACATCTTAGCAAAATTAGATCAAACGCGTGTATGTTTTTGGCAACACCGGTCCGTCCTTTTGGGCCGGCAAACTTGGGGAGGGGGGGGTTAACCTGCGGTGGTCTTCGCCGGAGGCGGGGACACGAGCCAGGCGGCGCGGTGCGGGCGTGGGGGGCCGCCTGGCATTTCTGTGCCCGCACGGGCGTCTGGCCGGCCGCGTCCCCCGGCGAGGCGGCCCCGGCGGCCCCAGTGCCCCCTGCACCCCGATCCCAGCCTGAGAAGCCCCAGCGCCTGAGATTCCTCCTTTTCCCCTGCTTTTTCGCGCCTGTCCCGAGCGGCATCCCGCCGCCCCACTCCGCTCCCGTTTCCCAGCCGCGTGGGGAACGGGTGGTTTCAGGTCGGCTGCGGCAAGCAGGACACCGATTCAAGGTCGGCCGCCAGCGGGGTTGGCCAAAAAGAGGAAAACTAACCCCATTCCGAGGAGCCAAAGCATCCGACCGCGCGTTCCCCAAGGGGGATTCTCTTTCGGAGCTTGCTCAGCTCCAACGGCGAGAGCTCGGCTCGGAGCGCGTGGCGGGAGCGGAGCCCCCGGCGCCGCGCGCCCGTCTGCGGGGTGCCCTCGAATCGGCGTCGCGCACCCCGGCTCGGCACGTCGGTGCTCAGCCCCGTGCCGGCGGGCTTCCGCCGGGGTCTGCGCCGGCTGCGAGCCGGCGGTCATCAAACACAGGTTTTTACTAGCAGGGAAGGGAGCCGCTGCGAGTCTTGCTGGGGTGAGGCACGTGCAAGCTCTCTGGAGGGGCTCGGGGCACCTCAGGCTGGGCGCGGAGCAGTGGGGAAGCGGGGGTTTTCCACCACTCTCTGGCTATTTTGGAAAAGGGAGAAAAGGAATCTGCTCTGGGGTGGGTGGAAACTACTGCCCCTTCCCCCCGCCAGCTCCTCAGATCAGCAGCAGGTTGAAAAGCAGAGGGAAGGGGGGTCAGCGGCTGGCCTGGAAACCCCTCCCCGGCACAGAGCTGCAGGATAACCTCATCCCCCACCCCGCTCCGTGGGTGCACCTGAGCCCCGGCCCTAGCTGGAGCCCACGTACGCATATACCTGTATATAAATATATATTCATATTTGTTCCTTCCACGCTCTGCTTCTCCCTGCAGGGGTGGTGAGAAGGGCCCTCGCCGAGCGAGGGCCAGAGCTGGATTCACCAGGGCATTTCCTGACATGGGACAGGAGGGGAGGAAAAAAAAAAGGCTTGTAAATGTATTTAATCTGTGTTATGAAAATCTATGACGCCCTCAGGCCACTGGAGCTGCCTGGAAGCTGAACGGCAGCGCCAGACTGGGACCTGCTAATGCACTTGATGGGTTTTTTTTCCCCCTTTTAATGCTCTCTCCGCCTCCCCCTCGCCATGGACATCCCTGGAGCAGCCCCCTAATGCGACCAGGCTCCGGCGCTGCCGGGAAAGGGTTCGCCGCTTCGGCCCGTGCCCCGCGGGGAGCGGCGCTCGCCTGCGCTTGTACCAGGGTCCGTGCCGGTTTCCCCAGCCGCGGGAGTCAAAATCCAACCGGGAGTGGTGGTGGTGGTGGTGGGGGGGGAGCAAAGCTCCCTTCCAGGAGCACCGGGTCTTTATAAAAAGCCCCTTGAAGCCGCTTTTGTCGCTGGTCGGCTTGTTGCCCCGGCCAGGCGCGAGCCGTGCAGCGGCGGCGAGGCAGCACAGCTGGCGTGCCCAGATGTTCCCCTTTTCGCCACGGTCCGAGGCCGCCGCCGGGGCGGTTTAACATCCCGGCCAGTCGCTTCCGACCCGGGCGAACACGGGGCCGCAGCGGAGGCTTCAGGCTTAAGTGAAAAATTGTCTGCTTTTTAGTGGGATTAAAAATAGCTCGCTAACTCCCTGGCCGGCGCTGGCCCGCGGGGCTCGCGGCTGAGCCGATAACGCCGGCGCCGGGGAAGGAGGCGACGGAGACGGAGCGGGCACGTCTCGCCGCCCCGGCCGAAAACGGGGCTCCCCGGGCACCAAAGAGGTGGAAAACTGAAATGGAGGTGCAAAAAGTAGCGTTAGCGTGATGATTAATCAAAGATAATTAATTAAGGGGAGAGGGCGGCTTGTTTGGAGGCTGGCGGGGCGCTCGCAGCCCTGCCGGACCCGCTTTCCGCGGGAGGCGGCTTCCTGCCCCGGAGGCCGGTGCCGAGTGCCGGTGCCTGCTCGGGAGCCGAGCGCTTCCCCCGAGCCCGTGCAGCACGTCTCGCCAGCTGCTGGATGGCGAGCGTAAATCTTTCAAGGCTGCAAATGCCTTTTTTTTTATTATTTTATTTTTTTTCCCTCTCTTCTGCGTGAGGAAAATGGATTTATTTTGCCACCCTCTTCAATGTCACTGGTACGGAGAGCCCAGCGCAGGCGCAGGCTGCGCGCCGCAGACCCCCTCGCCCTGCACGGCCTTTCCCTGCCTCGGTTTCCTTGCTGATTCCCTCTTTTTGGTGAGTTTTCCATTTCGCTCCCCGCTGTGGGCCGGGCTGCAGCACCCGCTGCCCCCCCCCGGCACCCGCGAAGGCTCCTTCGTGGCCGGGCAGGAGGAGGAGGAGGGTGGCGGCAGCGAGGACGTGGCGTTAGCGTGACGTTAGCGTGACATTCATCCGTCTGTCTCCGGCACACGCGAAACGCGAGGGTTTGGGGGGCGTTGCGGGAGCCCCCAGTCCCAGGGGGGAATTTGCCTTTAATTTGCTTTTAAAGCCCTGAGCTCCTGGAGCCTGGGGATCGGGAGAGCGTCTCGGGGCTTGGATCTTCCCGCTGCTCCCATCGGAACTTCCCCGTGCGGCTTTTCCCGCATGATCATGCTGTACGTCCACAGCTATTTTTTAAGCGGCCTGGAAAATACTGGGGTCCCCCCCGGCCTCCCGCAGCAGGTATCGGAGAAGCAAGACCAGGCTGGGCCACGCTTGCAGGGTCGACGCGAGGGCTGAGCCGCCAGCGCCTTTTAGCCAAACACTGAAATCATCTTTGGCCAGATACCGTCAAGGTCAGAAATATTTCGTTCAGGAAAGTGCTGAGCTCTAGAAAACGTTGCCAGGAGCCTCGAACGCCGTGAAGTCGTCAGCGCAACCCTTCGCTCCCTGCCCTGCCCCGCAGAGCCTGGCGCGCCACGATCTTTCCTAGTGGAAAAACTTCGGTCTTTCCTGGTTATTTCCCATCCCCTCCCTCCACGTCTGGGCGTTACGGGGGGTGGTGTCGTTTCGGACGGCTCCTGCGCTTGGAGCGGGAGGCTCTCGCGACCCGCGCGCTGTCGCTGTCCCGGCTCCGGCGCTGGCTCGTGTCCCCCGACCCTTCGCGTGGGTTTTAACGCCTGTTTTTGCAGCAAGGGAGCCCGAGTCGCCTTCGGCGAACGCTTTGCTGCAGCTCCTTCCCCGCACCGAGGCCCTGGAGCAAAACAAGCCGCTTTTTTTTGCTGCTTCCCGACACGCTTTGGGCAAGACGCAAATCCTGCTGCCTCCTGCATTGCCCCTTCCCGCTCCGGGGCTCAGCGCCGGGACGGTTCCCGTTCACGGCTGAGACCCCGCGGCCGAGCCTCCTCCGGGCTTGGAGAAGCCGAACGGCACCGAGGGAGCGGCAGCCGGGCCAAGAACCGCAGCAGCCCCCTCCGGCCCAGGGCCGCCTCACCGGCGGCGCCGGAGGGGTTAATCCGCTTTGCGCAAAAAAAAAAAAAACCCAGACGTTTCCCCGAACGCCGCTCGCTCCATGTTACTGAAGGAGCTCCTGAAAAATGCATGCCCCTAAATTGTTTTCCAGGGGGTTATTTCCCCCAGGGGAGGCCAGGCACAGGCTGGAGAAGGGCCGGAGCAGCTGGAATGCCGGGCGGGAGCTGCTAATGGCACGAAGCAGCGGCCTTCGCCCGGCCCCAGCTCCAGACGGGACGGCGCGGGGCTCCCCGGGGACGAGCTGCCCCAGCCATTAGCGGGATCCCATCAGGCCGGAGCGGAGCCGGCGCTGAGCCGCGGGCGTTAGCGGCCGCTTCGGCGTCACCCTGCCCGCGCGGGGCTGGCGGGGGCTCTCGGTGCTGGGGTCGCCCCGCTGCGCCCGCCCGCCCGCCCCGCCGCCGGCCCCGAGGACTCGCGGGCTGCTCGGGAGCGCGGGGGGCTGGAGCAAACGCGGGACGCGGCTCCGCGGCGCTCCGCTCTGGCTCGGCCCCGCCGCGGGGAACCGAGCGTTCGCGCGAGCGGGGGCCGCAGGCTGCTCGACGGCGGGATCCCACCTCCGCTTTTGGACAGCCCCGAGAGCCGAGTCTCCCCGGGGCGCGCGCCGCTGGCCGGGCCAGCCCCCGTCTTCGCCCTCCTCTTCCACCGGTGTCGGCAGCAGCAGCTACGTCTTGTTTGCAGGGCGAGTGACTCAGTGTAAAATCCGGACAGCGTCTTCTCAGGCGTTTTTTCCTGCCCTTAAATCACCGACGAACGAGCCGGAGAGCCTGCAGAGGGTCCCGGCTTGCTGCCGCCGTGGCCGGCCGGCCCGGGGGCTGCCGGGGCCGCGGGGCGCTGCGGGCGCCAGGGCCTGGCCCGGGAGTGTTTTATCCCCCGTAAAACCAGCGTTTAGCCCGGGCAGGGGGGCTGCCGGAGCCGGGGGCTGCCGCGGCGGCAGCAGGCAGGGAGACGGGCTGGATGGACAGACAGAGGATATGTAGGGGTATGTAAATATGCATGTGTGTATATACACACGTACATGTGCATATATATATATATATATGGTATTTGCACGCTGGCTGGGTGCTGCCGGTGTCGGAGCCGGGATCCTGCATCCGACAGACCTTCCCCCCGTTCGGCGCAGCCCGACGTTCCCGTCGGCCGGACCTGGGGCGCGGGACCTCGCTGCCTTACCCGGGCTGGGGCGGAGGCGGCCTCGGGGGGGGAAATGCGGGGTGATTTGGGCCAGATTCCCGCTGCGAGGGGACACCGGCGCTCGCCGTGTCCACCCCAAAAGGAGCTGCCCGAGCCCGCGCGGCCCCTTGTCTGATCAGGCACCGGGGCAGGCCTAAAAGCCTCCGGAGAATTAAACTGCCCGAGCCGAGCCGAGCCGAGCCGAGCCGGGGAGGACTGGGAAACCAAAGCAAATGGCCTTTCCTCCTCCTCCTAAGCGCTTTTTCGCTGTCCGTCTTTCCTTCCTGGCCAGAGAGGCCGGGGAAGGGGGAGGGAGCCGGGGAGCGCCCACGAAACGCCCTTTCCCACCTACCTTTTCCCTCGCCCCCAACCCACAGCTTGGATTTCGCCTCCTCCTGGCTGGAGGGAATGAAAATATTCCCCCGAATCTATGCGGCGTTTTTGTGTTTAAAAAAAGAAAACAGAAAGGAAAGAAAAAAACCTGCTCTCGCTAGCCTTCCTGGCTGCCAAGATAACCACCCCCCGCTAAACAGCGGCTGTAATTAGGTTCCTTGAATCCCCGGCGGTGGAGAAATGTGGCATTCATGAATTTTCTGCGAGGATGCTGGACTGATCCGTTTAAACACGTTATTGAATCGTGCAATGATTGCTCTCCCGGGCGCCGCGCACGAACAGCCCCGGCCGGCCGCCTCCGCGCCACCCTTCCTGCCCCGACGAGGGCAATGCCGAGCTCGGAGCCGGCTTTTATAATTTTCTTTTTTTTTTTTTTTTCCTTTTTTTCTTTTTTTGCTTGGGATTGGAACAAAGGATGAGAATGTCGAAATTTCCCCCCAGGGTAAAAAAATTTGGAAGGGGGGGTGGGAATCACTGCTGTAGGCTGAGACGTTTCCTTTCAAGCCCTTCGCTCCTCTAATAGATCCGTAGGGTTTGATGCTCGTGAGGCCGTTTCATTTCACCCATTCCCCTGCGCCGAGCCCCAACAACTTCAATAACGTTGGCTTGTTATATCAGATAAAATATTTAAGGCACATAATATAGCCTAAAATTAATATTTTAACAGGATGTAGAAGTCGAGGCAAAGCTGAATCCAAACAGTAAAACTGAAATGAAACATTATTTTTTTTTTCCTCTCACAACAACGAAATGGTTTGGCGCGACGGCTTTGATTCGCCCTTCCGTTACTTTTACACGC
Organism: Rhea pennata; assembly: GCF_028389875.1. Lineage (NCBI taxonomy): Eukaryota > Metazoa > Chordata > Aves > Rheiformes > Rheidae > Rhea > Rhea pennata. The sequence goes on from NC_084682.1 coordinate 6,794,888, forward strand.
TATTAAAATATTCATTTTAATATTATAAATATTACATTTAATAACTGCTGTGCTGCTAAGATGTTTGGGGCGCTGGAAAGTCAAAACAATTAGGCGATTCGCCTGCCGGCCGCGACCGCGCACCCCTCTGCGAGCCAGCGCGCACTGAGCTGGGCAATTAGCTAGAATAAGGGTCTTTTTTGCTTTAGAAATAATAACTTCAAATTAATTTATGGTGAGTGCCGGATTTCTATATTTATGGTGCTATCAGAACGACACAAAGCAAATTGGATGATCTAAAGGTATTTTGGGAGCTGCTTTGAAAAGGAGGGAACTGATAAATGGTTTTAATCCTGCTCCGGGGTGATCAGTCCGGCACCAACGCTGAGCTGGAGAGCTGGGCCGGGGGTCAGCGCTCCGGCCGCTAACAGGCGGCCAGTGGCGCAGGGACCCTCTTTTCGGCGGAAATCTTTCCGATTTCCTCCTCTGCCGGCGGGATGCGACTCCTGACAAGTTGCAACCTTTGCAATAAATCACCTGTAGCAGCACGGATGCTGCAGCCGACGCTCGGATGAGGCGGCTCGTTCCGACCTTGCCGGCGTCGTCTTTGGCTAAACCCCCCCCGTGATTTGTCCGCGGTGCCTCCCCGGGCCGGCGGCACGAGCGGCAACCCCTCCGGCGGCGCCCGCCCCGTGCCTTCGGCCCTCGCACGGGAGCGCGGTCGCCCGCTCCTTCCTGCCCCGGCCCCTCCGCCTGCCAAAGCTGGAGCCATAAATAAAATCCAGCCGGGGTAAAAATACTTATTTCTGTAACGGTTGAAAAATATCCTAGTGGCAGTGCCAAGAAACTGCCAGGAACGCTGGGGAAACGCGGGAGGGATTGCACCCAAACACGCCGCTGCGAAAGCTCTCGCCCGTCGGGAAGGAAACGCTCCGGCGCCGGGGCAGGACGCGGCGGGAAGGGAAGCGCAGCCCCGCCGCGGGAGCCCGCGGGAGCCCTCGGGAGCGCCGCGACGGCGGCCGGGGGCGCGCGCCCCTCTCCCCTCCCCTCCCCTCCCCGAGGCAATCAGCAGAGTGGTTAATAAATCAGGAGGTTTTTGCGTCAAGCAGCGCCGCACGCGGCCGTCGCCCGGCGCGCGCGTCTCCGCCGCGGCCGCGGCCTTTTCCGCCTCCGGGGAGCGATGGGTCCCCTTTGCCCAGGACGCCGGGACTGGGGCTTTGGGGGCCCCCGGGGCGGCAGCACCCGGGAGGGCTTTGCCCGTCCCCGTCTCTGGTTCTGGGCATCTCCCTTACCCCCACCCCGAGCATCGCTTGCGAAGCACCGCCCGGCTGCGCCGTGTCCCGTGACGCCCAAAGGCGCTGGGGCGCGTGGGGGGCTCGGCACGGGGTGCCCCCCCCCCAGGCGCTGCAACGAGCCGGCCGTTCTCAGAGGCGTCGTCGGCTCCCGTCTCTGCTCAAGGTCAATAACATTAATTGCCATGAATTATTTTGGCATTAATGGAGATGTCATATGCACTTCCACTATAAACGAGGCTTCCAGGATGAACGCGCTGGGCGGCATTTCCCAGTGCGGGGAGACGGGAAACTGCGCCGCAGCGGAGCGGGAAGGGCGAGGGGCCGGAGGGGCCGTGCGGGGTCCCGGGGGAGGGCAGGGAAACCCACGCGTGGCGCGGGCACGCAGCCGGGAGACGCACGCACCGCGCGGTGGGCTCGCTGGCGGGGCGCGCAGCGCAGAGCCGCGCAGAGCCGCGCATTGCCGCGCAGCGCCGCGCAGAGCCGTGGCCCGGCCTGCGCTTTGCGGCTCCGGCCCTTCCCGCAGCGCCGGCCTAACCCTGCGCCCCCCCCGCCCCCCCGCGCCCCGGGCGCTCCCGCACCCCTCCGCGCCGGGCGCGGGCAGCGCAGCCGTCCCGGGGCGCAGCTTCAAAAGCGCTGGTGCTGCCCCCCCCCCCGAGCCCATCCCGGCAGCCACGGCGGGATGGGGATGGGGATGGGGATGGGGATGGGGATGGGGCCCCCCCGCCCCCTCCCCGCCCGCCCGGAGCAGCCCGTATTCCCGTTACCTTCCGGCGTTAGCAGCGGCGGGGCCGGGCATTGCCCCGGGCTCCTCAGCAATGAGAGCGCCGGGGGTGGGGGGGAGCGGGGGGCACAGCGGGCCTTGCAGCCTCCCACCTCCCCCCCGCACGCCGGGGCCCTGGGGGGGGGGCGGGGGTCGGCTGGGAGCCTGCGCGGCGGGGGGAGGCTGGGGAAGGGGGCTGCGTTGCGTTGCACTGCGTTTAATTGCCTCGCGTTGCACCGGCGGGGAGCGCGGCTCGGCTCCGCTCCCTCCTCCTCCTCGCCCAAGGAGGAGAAGGAGGGAGGAGGAGGAGGAGGAGGAGGAGGAAGGCACCTCCCCCTCCCGCCCTCCCCGCGCTGGCACCCACCGGAGCCCGATGCGGCTCCGGCCGGGCGAGCGGCCACGGGAGCGCCCAGCGGCGGGGCCCCCCCGCGACGGGCAGGGCCGACGGGCTGCAGGCGGGGGGGCGGGGGGGGGGAAGAAGGGGGCAAAGCCCCCCCTAAACTTGCCGCTTTCCCCAGGGTTTTTGCACCCCCTCCCGCCTTTATTTTCCTTTGCAAGCGGGAGGAGGGGGCACCTCTCTCCTTACCCTGGGGGGGGGGGGGTCGTAGCGGCGGCGACGGCGGGGAGCCCCCCCGCCCCTCTGCACGCTGACGGCCGCCGTCGCCCGCTTGGAGCCCTCGCGGGGGACCGGGGGGGAGCGGCTCCCCCCGGCTGGGGCGCTCCGCCCGCCCCGCGCCCCCAAACTTTGCCTTCGGATGCAGGGACTCTTCCGCTCGCCTCCGCCGCGGTTTTCTTCCCGCTGATTAATTGCATCTGCCTGGGATTAATTACTCACCCTCCTGCTTTGGGTTTTTTCTTCCCTGTTGTTCGTTTGTTTTACCTTTTTTTTTTTTTTTTTTTTTTTTTTAATTGAGAGGAGTGCTTTCATTCTTATGTTTTTGGAAAAGCCGCTTGGAGCTTTTTTTGCTTTTTTGTGCATAGGGGTGCTGGCGACCTGCTAGCCCTGCAGCATCATCCTTGATCAGCACATCCTTTTTTTTTGGGAGGGGGGGGTGAGGAGGAAGTTACACGTGCTTTTCTAACCCCCGGATCCTGGAGGAGGAAGAGGAGGAGGAGGGGGAACCCAGCCCCCCCTTCCCCCCGCCGCCGCCTCGGTGCACCCCAGATGCTGTAGTTTGCCTGCAGGCACTGGGGGGGTTGCGGCAGGCTTGGGGTGCGGGCTGCGGAGGGGTGGGGGGGCTGGAAATGGGGTACCGTGCTCGCTGAGCTGGGGGAGGCCGAGAGCTGAGCCCCCCAACCTGAGCCGGTCCCCCCCTCCCCCCCAAGAAATTCTGCCAGTGGCTGCTGCTCCCGGCTTGCACGTGGTTGGATTTAGGGGATTTTTGTGATTTTTTTTTTTTTTGGTGCTCAGTTTGGATTTTTTCTCCCCACCGGGGGTGGCCCCAGGCCTTGCCCCCCCTCCCCCCCGCCCGTTGCGGCCCCCTCGGCGCCCCGCACCGCAATGGCCTCGCTGGGGAGGATGCACCCGGGACCGGCCGCGCTGCTCTGCTGCCTCTGCTCGCTGCTCGTCGCCGGTAAGACACTGCCGGGGGGGGGGATGTCTGCGTGTCTGGGGGGGCTCTGCACCCCGCGGCCCCGGCCCCTGCAGCCCCCCGGCCCCTGTCACCCCCCTCCACCTCGCTGCCCCCCTCCAGCAAAACGGGTGAAGATTAGAGTTTATTCCAGGCTTAATAAAATGACAGATTGTGCTTCTGAGCGCTCCTGATGGGCTGTTTCCGCGGGCAGGGAGGGGGGAAGGAGGGAGCAAGATGGGGAAGGGCCTGGGGCTGGGGGGCTCGGATCCGGAGAGCCCTCCCCTCCGCACCCCAAACTGCCCATGTCTCTTGCTTCCTTAATACAGAGATGGATTTAGTGTAAGGATCAAAGTCTTTATCTGCTATTATCCGCTGGCTTATCCCGCAGACCCGGGGGCGCTTTCGGAGCGGGGCTGGGGCGGGGGCGAGCTGGCGCCGGGGCTTCGTTTCGGGGTGCGCGGGGAGGGCTGCGGCCCGCCCGATCCCCGCGCTTGGCCCCCCCCCGCCTGCCGGGCCCTTCACGGAGGGGGCTTCTCGCTCGCAGAGCTGCCTGCTGCCCCCCAGCTCCCGCCGTGGCCTGAGGAAGAGGAGGAGGTGGGGGGGCCCCGCTCTCCTGCGCTCACTTTCCCTGAGTTGCATTTCAAATCGCTGCCTCTACCCGTGCGATGCGGCAGGGCCGGCGGCGACACCCGCCTCGGCCCCCTGCCAGCCCACCCATCCGCCGCCGGAGCGGTGCTGGGCCCGGATCCGCCTGGATCCGGGAGCCCGCCGGAGCCACGCGCCAGCTGAGCGGGGTCCCGGGGGTGGGGGGATCCTCCGAACCGCAGCGAGGAGCGGGCAAAGCCGGGGCTGAGCCGGGCCGACCAACACCGCAACTTTATTTAGGGTCTTGCGGTGTGGCGGATGCTCCCCCCGCCTCCCCTCCCCGTTATCCTCCAGACAAGTTGCTCGTCGGCTCCGTCGTCGCGGCGGGGTTGCGCTCGGCTCCGCGGGAACAACAGGTAACGGGATTCCCGGGAAACAGGGTCGCGCTCGCGCTCTCTTGCGTTCGCCTTCGCGAGACTCGGGCAGGTGGGTCGCGCTGCCCCGTCGCGGCGGAGCTCCCGAAGGCGTCTGTCGGCTCCGCCGGCGGGCAGGCAGGGGGAGACGGGAAATCTCGTTATGCAAACGATTAATCAGAAATTGCTCGCCCGCGCTGGCAGGCTGCGGGCGGAGGGGACAGAGGCGTCCCCCGCTCCCCGCGCCCTCCCGGGGCTCCCGACGGGGCCCCACTCCCGTGGTGGGATGCGGCGGCCCCCTCCCTCCTCCTTGGGGGGCTGCGGCCCACCACGGTTTGGGGGTCCCTGCGGCGGCTAGGAAAAAGGGGGAGCCGAGGGCTCATCGCGGGGTTTTGGGGACGCGGCCGGAGCAGAGGGTTTTGCTGGTGCGGCGAGGGACAAGGCGCCTGCCCCAGCCGAGGGACCAGCATTGCCACGCCGGAGGGGCCGCGGGGGCGTTTGCTGGGAGTTTCGGGCTCTTTGGGGGATGCAGAGCTGCCCTCGCCAGCCGCTTTGGCCTTTCCTGGGCAAACGAAGGTCTCGGGCGAGCTGGAGAAGGAGGCTGAAAGCTCCTGATGCACCCGGCCTTCCTTACAAATCACTTGGGCTGGCCGCTGAGGTCGGCTCGTGGCTAATCAGCGCTTTTCTCTCCCGGTTGGGTGGTTTTCTTTTCTTTTCTTCCCCCCCCGCCTTTTCTCTCTCCTTTTTTTAATAGCAATCCTTAGTAACAACTTCGCGCCCTTTGTGTTTTCCTGCCAGCTCCGGGAGCCCCGGGAGCTGCTTGGCTGCCTTCCCCGCATCAGCTGCTTTCAGAAAGGGGCTTTTTTGGCATCTCCGGCTGGAAAAGGAGCCCGGCGTGGCGCTGGCCCCGGGGGCTGCACAAGGCCCTTCCGGAGTGACGTCGCGCGGGAACGGGCCCCGGCGTCCGGGGCCGCGGCTTGGCGGCGGTTGGTGGCCGCGGCTGGGCTGCTGGGAGCAGGGCAGTTTGCCCCTGCGCTGCGGGTTGCATCCGTCTGTGCTGCCTGTTGAGCCTCTTCCTAGCCGCCGTGCCTCGGTTTCCCCTCTGCTTGAGGCAGCACCTTTGGGCAGGGGGGTGCAGGACGAGGCCCGGGCCCTGGCGGCCCGCGTGCAGCTCCGTCCCGCTGCAATGCCAGCGGCTGTGCCGCGTCTCCGTTCCGGCTCGGAGCATCTCCGGGCTGGGAGGGCCGCGGCGGTTGTCCGTGGGCACCGGTTGCCCTTGCGCCGGCCGGCCCGGCATGCAGCAATGCTCTGGGATTCGGGGCTGTGATTGCGGCTTATTCGGAGGCAAATCTGCAGGGGATGGTGGGGGAATCGCTATTCCTGCCGGGCGAGCACAGCGGAGCTCGGGATTTTTTTTTTCCAGGCCAGCAGGTGGAGATGTGCTATAAACTTGGTGGCCGAAACCCCGCGGGTGAAAATGCACCGGGCGTTTACTCATTTAGCAGCAGCCGTCCCAGGCACCGCTCGCTCCAGCCTGGAGCGCCGAGGGCAGAGCATCCCCTGGCCCGTCCCGGAGGAGGCAGGAGCGGGTTGCTGCATCGGGTGGGATCCGGCCTCCTCCTTGCCCCAGGCTGGGACCTCGTGGCTGTGTGTGGTCCGTGGTGCCGTGCGGGTCCGGGAGGCCTCGGGTGTCCCCAGGGGCCGTGCTGGGATGGCAGGGCAGCGGGTCCCCCCATGCAGCACCCACTGCTGCTGCCTACAGCTGCATGTCCTGGTCCCCCCACAAATCCAAGGAGCAGCGAATGGGAAGGGGGTCACGCAAGGGCACCCTGGAGCTAAAAGCCAGAGGTCTCTGGCTTTCGGCTCCAGGGTGCCCTTGCCTGACCCCAGCTCTTTTCTGCATCCCCCCTAGCTGGATAGGAGAGAGAGAGAGAGGAAAAAAGATGAGAGACGTTATTGGCAGCACAGTAGAAATTCTCCAAGCAATAATTTTTGTCCGGGGAGCCTTGAATTTCTAATGTGAGTTTAAATCCGAGGTTGAATCGTTGCCTGCCTTCGTGTTCGTTTTTGCAGCCTAGCAACAAGTTGGTCCTTTTAAAGACAAAGTGAACATTAGAGTCGCGGGTGTGTTTAAAGATGCTTTAGGTGCCTTGATGCGCTCCGCAGGAGCTGCGTTCTCGCACATGCGTGTCTGTGCATGCGCATGGTTGTGTGCACGCCTGTGCGTGCACGGGGCTGGGCACACCTGCGGGTGTGTGCCGGAGTCCTTTCTCCGGGGACCAAGTGACCATTTTGCAGCCACGTGCATGCCTGCACCGCTTTCCCCCTCGGGCTCTGCACTTGGTTTTTGGCAGCGAGGGCTTTTTGCTAGGCTGTCTTTGGCATTTGACATCGCCTCCGTGCAGGTTTGCAGCACTCCCCTCTGAATCTTGCTCTGCCAAAACTAGCCGCAGCCCCACGCCGCTCCGTCACCCTGCGCGATGAAGCCCTCAGTGGAAATGGGGCAGGGACAGTGGGTGCCCTGCTGGCTACCAGCGCCGTGTGTTGGCTGTGATAAGACCATGCCTCTTCCAGGGGCATCTGTTGACCCTGCAGCTGATGAATCAGGAGATGAAGCCCCTCTGGCCCAGTTCATCCCACCTGATGCCAAACTCACCAGCCGTCCTGGTCCTGCGGGATTTGGCATCCGTTCGTGTCCCCAGCAGGAGCTGGGTGCGGGCCATTGCCTCCTTGCAGCCTCCCTACGTGCTGCTCGCTGGGAGTGACCTTTCCAGCTCCAGCTGCCTGGGGGCACCCTTGGGTGCCCTGGGGGAAGCTGGCCCATGCTTTTTCCCCAGTGGTGCCATCTCCTGGCAGCTGAGCTGGCCTAGGAGCAGCCACATGGCAGGAGGGGTTTGGACCCGGCCTCAAACCAGCCACCCTGGCAAGCCCGTGGGAAGGCAGGGAGACAGGAGGAAGGGTCCCATGGGGAAACCACAGCAATTGCCCCCAGCGCGCTGGATGATTTTGGAAACTTGGCCGTTTCTTACTACTACTATTTTTATTCATCCCATTGTGACCAAATTCTGAGTTCCCTCCTCGCTCCGGCTCACTACAGGAGGCTGTTAAAAAAGAGGAGGAAAGGGAAAAACAAAAGAAGCCCAATCCCTGCACAACATTGACATTGCACGGGAGCATCTCTGCACCCTTGGGGGACCTGGTTTCTCCCTTGGTGTCCACCTCCTTCCAATCCCCCTTGGAACAGGGCACCCAGCATCACAAGCAGGGTTAAATGGAGGGACTGGATGGATGTGGCCTATTCCTGGCAAATCCGAGGAGACAAATGGTGAGGGAAAGATTGTTTTCATGCCATAACCTGATTTTCAGCTCCTGTAATTGCATCACCAAAATAGCATGAAATTGGAGGGTGGAGGAATCTGCTAACGGCTGGTGCGTTCCCCTCCTGCACGCGCGGCGCTCGCTGCTGCCGCCGTACCACCGTCCCATCCGTCTGCAAAAGGTCGCTCTTGCTAATCTAATCGGAGGCCGTTATTATTAAATACATGGCTCTGCTAACGAGTGACCACCTAGAGAGCGGGGCAGACGGGCTGGAGACCGAGGCGCCAGCGGTGACTTCCCAAGCGGTGGTGGGGCCTCTCGGCCGATTCCGGCCAACGGGCGGTGGGTCGGAGACCCGCGCTGCCGGTGGGGTGCAGCCCGGCCCGGGGGGTTTCCCAACCATCGCGTCTTCCCCCAAACCATCCCCGTTTGGAGACGCGGAGGCTGCTTTCTCCACGACCGCTGCCTCGGGTTTTGTCAAGCTGTTGCTCGACTTGTTGCTGCCGGTAGCTGGGCTCGCCCGGCGCGGCGCGACGTGCCACGTTTCCGCTCGTGACCCCGGTGCCTGTTTCACCCGCCCCTGTTGGGATAAAAAGCCCGTAGCTAGCTGGTGTGTTCTCCCTGGGAAGATGCTGTAATCGAGGCAATTCTCGATTTTCTTCCTAGACGAAGTTACCGTCCGCTGCCCGGGAGCGGTTCCCGCTGCTTGGGCAGTGTTTGCCATCTCTGGATTTTCAGTAGCTCCTCTAGAAAGGCAACGCGGCTCCGGCCGAGGCTCTGGCGGTCGGGGAAAGGCCCCGGCTTGCTGGTTCTTGCCCCTGGCCCATCTGCGAGCTGGGAGAGGGGAGGACGAGGACGTTTCTCACCCTCAGGATGCCAAAAATGGGACTGGCTTGCGTGGGGAGCTGCCCAGACCCTGCAGGTCTTCAGCTTCCTCTCTGCTGCTAGGTCTAGCAGAGCCAGCAGTCCCTCGCAGGCCTAGCAAAAGTCAAGAAATAATTCCTTAAAAAAAAAGAAAAGCTACTTTTTTTCCATCTTAAAAATTAATAAGATTGAAAATGCAATACCCTCTGCTGACAGCTATGCTGTGACTGTTGGATACACTCCTCTCCGGGTGCCAGCTAAATTAAAAAAGGAAAGGGAACATATCCAAGTCATGCATGTTTCATGCCGTGGCAGCTTTAGCAGGCAGCGAACTGCTGAGCTGGTAAAGTCACCGGCTAAGCGCACGTCCCCGGGGCTGGCACGGGGGCTTCGGGCGGCCGGCGCCGGGAGGTGAAATCCCGCAGGTTTGTCCTGCCCGGCGTCTCCCCGAGAGGCTGGACGTGATTGCGGCACAGCAGCTTCGGTGGCGCGGAGAGGCGGCCGAGGCCGGGGGGAGCCGGCGCCTCGGAGCGCCGCGGGAAGGGCGGAGGGTCTCGGCGCTGCCGGGATCTGCACGGGCGCTGCGAGGCTGCTTGCAGGGAGCTCGCCCAGCCCGCGCCGTGCCGTGCCGTGCCATGCTGCGCGTTCCCCAAGCCGGGCAGAGGCACGTGGCTGGGGGCTCGTCACCCCCGAAAGCCCGTGGACGTTCGCGGTCGGGCACTTTCTCTTCCCCCTCCCTTCAATTCATTTCGTCTTCCTTTTTTTTTTCCTTCCTCCTCCTAAAAGGCCCTTTGCTCCTCGTCCCCCCGACCTGTCCCTTGGCATGATTTGTGGAAATTGCTCTGAAGCAGCTGCCGAGGAAAAGCCATGCCTGCTCCGGGAATTTACGGCGGGCTGCGCCTGTGCACGGCACCTCCCGTTTAGGCCTTATTTATTTATTCCTTTAGGTTTCTTTCTTTCTTCCCCCATTTTAATAATTTCCCGGGGGAAACGCAGGCTGCGGCGCTGCAGGCCTGACGTGCCTGGCCTGGTGCGGGGACGCCGGGCTTTGCAGCGGGGCCGGGCTGCACCCATGGGTGCTGCCCTCGGGCCCGAGGGCTCTTGCGCCGGGATGCTCTAGCAGAGGCTGGTTTGGGGCAGAGACGCCTCTTCGTTGGCTGCTGGGAGGGGATTTTTGACCGTGCTCAGCCCTAAAGTGAGGCTTTTGCTGGTGCCAAAGGGGAAACAGCGATGCCTGTAGCGGGCCCCGAAGCCGGACGCGGTGCAGGCGCACAACCCTGTATCAGACACCGGAGAATCCACACAGTGCCAGCGCTGCATCGCACGGGAAGCGCTAATCCGCTTTTCCTGGCCAACACCAACTCGATTCGCGCCCTGGGATGGTTCGGGAAGCCCCAGCCGGGTCTCCCGTCCAGGGGATCGCTCCAGCCCTTTCCACCGCGGGGTTTTCCGGGGTGGGGGGTGGCGCAGAGCCGGCGTTTCCCTGCCGCCCCTCCGGGACCCGGGGCAGGGCCCGGAGCGTCCCATAGCTCCCCGCGGGTGCAGCCGGCGTGTCTCACCGCCGCGAGCCGGCGGAAGGTAATTTTACATTTGTAACAATTATTCACTTAATTGAGCCCCAATTAGCTCGGCCTGGCGAGGGAAGCGCTCGCCGCAGCAGCAGCGTCGAGCTCGTTGTCTTTTATGTTGCAGAAAACAAGTTTCCAAGCGTGTGGCTCATGCCTCGGTTTTGTCCCTCGGCCCGGCCGGGTGCCTGAATTCTGGGTGGCTGGAAAAGAAATCCCACCCGGGGCTTAAACCGGTGCCAGAGCCGCCGCTGGGGAGCTCTGGCGAAGAGCGCTGCTCCCTCCCCGCCTTTCCCCCTGGCTGCCTCCGGCGGGACCCGGACCGGGACCGGGAAGGGTTTGAACCTCTTGCGGAGACCCCAGAGACTCCCTGCTCCCTCCCTTTGCATCCCTCCCCTCGCTCGTCTGATTTTCCAGCGCTTTTCCAGTTGATCTCTGGGATGGCAGCTGGGATAAGTGGGGATATATGCTGCAGGAGCCCCCCGCTGCATCCTGCAGGATAAGCCGGGATAAAGATCCCCCCCGGAGCGCGGCTGAAGCGATCCCTGAGGCAAACAGCTGGGGATGTGGATCAACTAGAGCTCGGCGCTGCTGGATAACGGGGCAAGGGGAAGGAGAGGAGGCGCCGGCGGCGCGTTTTGGCCTCCGAGGGAGGGGTGGCTCGGTTGGGGGGTGGCCGGAGGGGACCACGAGAAGAGGGGAAGGCGGCCGGGAGCGTGGTGGGATGGTGGTGCCCTCCTCCGGGGCTGGGAAACAGCCACGGGAAAGCCCTGCGAAGGAGAAGAGGGGCTGCTCCGGCCTTAGGGATGCGTCCGGTCTCCTGGTGCTGTCGAGGAGAATCGAGGTGGAACAGAATAGTGAAATCTGGTGTTAGAAGGCTCCTGCCCTGTCCCCGCGTGCCCCGGGCCCGGCAGCGCCGGCGGACGCAAGAGGCTCAGCCCCAGCTGGCTGAGTGGCTGCGGCCGGCGCGGGGGCACATCTGGCTTGGCAGATGTGGCCGGCCCGGGGGGCCCTCGCAGCCCGTGGTGCGTCTCTGCCTCCTCCTCCGCTGCCCTCCCGCCCTGCGGCTTGCGCCGAGGGAGCTGAGAGGGTTAGCAAGGATGGGGAGAGGTGGAAATCCCACCCCGGCCCGCGGCTCGGGTGGTCCTCACCTGCGGCCGGTACGGGGAGCTCCCGGGGGGCCGGAGCAGGGCCGAGCATGGAGACCTGCTTTTCGGTGCCGGAGCCGAGCTGTGGAGGGCGGACGGGCCATATGGTCCTCCCTGCCCCGGCCTAATAAACCCCGGGAATGCGGGTCAGGCGCCTGCAAATCCTGTTCGCCTCCACGAGCTGATGCAGGCCAGGACTTAACCCCGTCTCTGCCCCCAGCCCCAGCCAGATGTGGGGGGGGGACAAGAGCCATGCCCCCTGCCCGGGTGGCCTGGAAATCAGAGCAGGGGCTGGCGGCGGGGCGGCAGGGTCCCGCGAGAGCGTCCATGCACCCCTCCGTCCGTCCCCTACCCTTCCTCTGCCTCTAGCTCTCCCCTTGCTGCTCGGCTGCTCTGCCCAGCTGCTCTTCTCCATCCTTCCACCCATCCGTACACCATGCGCGCTTCTGTCCGTGCATCCATCCATCCATGCATCCATCCATGTACCTGTGTATCCATCCTCTGCCCCGTCTGCTGGTTCATCTATCCTTATCCACCCTGTCTTTCTTTCGTGCTGTCTATCCATCCATCCATGCATGCATCCATCTATCTCCTTCCTCCAGCTTTTCCTCCCTCCGTCCCTCTGCCCGCCAGCTGGCCGTGGCGGTCTCTCCGTGGCCATGGCAGTCTCTCCGTGGCCGTGGCGGTCTCTCCGTGGCCGTGGCGGTCTCTTCATGGCCATGGCGGTCTCTCCGTGCTCCCCAAAGGGAATGTCCTTGTGGGGCCCCATGGTAGTGAGGGGACTGCAGGTCTCTGCCCCAAACCGTGCGCCCAAGCCCTGGCACATCCCTCCCTCCGCGGCGGGGTGGCTCCGGGAGCCGCTGCCGGGCCGCGACGCCGGCAGCGCCTCCGTCCACCTGGGGCCGGCCGGGCTGCAGGCTGCTCGGTCGGACCCTCTCCGGGCAGGAGTGGTTTACGGCCGAGGAGCGGAGGCGCCTGTCCCGCTCCCCCCTCCAGGCGACAGATTAGACCATCGTTTAAATGCGTTTTGTCTGTGGAAGGAAACAGCCTCTTTGGGTGCCGGCAGCCCAGCTCGCGCTGAGCTGATCTGCACCGCACTCGGCTCGGCCCTGCCGCCTCCTCTCTCCGAGCCGGCGGCGCCGCTCCGTCCGTGCTAGTTGCGGCTCGGTGGCGGAGCCGCATCCCGCGCGCGGGGTCCGCGGGTCCGGCGCCCGGCTCGGCGCCTGCCCCGGGCTGCGGCGAGGCCGGGCGGCCGCGGAGCCGCGTGGGCGACGTGCGGCCCCCGGCGCGGGGCGGCGGGGGTTGGGGGGGGTTAAAATGTGCTCGGCCGGCTCGAAGGCAGAGGCGAGTGGGAACGGGGGGAAGGAGCGAACCGAGCGGTTCGTTGGGGTTTGTGAATGTTTTTGCCACTCGCTTTTCAGTGAATAAATGCGTGTCTAGGAAAAAAAATCCTCCCCCCCCCCCCCCTTCTTGGTACTGCCAATGGCAGGAGCAGCCGCGGTTGCGTAAACCCGGCCGGGCACGCAGGAGGGACATCAACCTTCACGCCTGGCGGCAGAAAGCCACCTCCGCGAGCCGGAGGGGAGGAAAAACCTTCTCCCGAGGACGCTCGCTCTTGAAATCTCCGGTCGGTGGTTTTGGGCACCTTGCCGGGCGAGAGACCCTCCGGCACGGTCCTCGGCAGGTTTCTGCCCCAGACCTCCCCGCTGCCGTCCTCTCCTCGCTCTGGTTCCGGCCCCGTCTCCCCAGGAGCGTCCGCCCCGTGTGCCCGCTTCGTGCCGCGGGGTGAGCCGTGCCTCTTCCTCGCCCGCTCCTGAGTCAGCTGGCGGCCTCCAAAGAAAAACGCTCCGCTGGGAGCCTCCGGGAATGCACCATAAAGCATTTCTATGTACTTGCTACCTATGTCCGCGAGGGGGTCACACCAGGTTGCTCAGGGCTTTTTCCACCCATCTCCATCTCCATCTCCATCTCCATGGATGGAGATCCCGCAGCCTCCTGGGACAACCTGCCCCGGTGCCCGACTGTCCTCGTGGGGAGGCAGCTCCTCCCAATCTCCAGGCGGAGCCTCTCTGGATCCAGCTTGTGCCTGCGGCTCCTCATCCACGTGCCGCGGGGAAGCGCCCAGCTCCGTCTCCGTGATTGCTCCTGGTGCCCAGACGCTGCCCAGGTTTGCTCCGCTGGCGGATGCTGTAGGTTTAGGTGACGAGGACTCCTCCGGTGCCGATGTTTTGTGGTTTTCTGGTGGATATTTCCACCCTGGCTTGGTTTCTGCCCAGGGTCCGAGTCCTCCTTGGGGTCTCCACCTCCTAGTGCCCTTCCTGCAAACTGTTCTGGGCCAAAAGCGGATGTATTTGGCAGTCCTTAGGTTGTGTTTTCAGATGCTCTCTCTCGAGGAAACTGCTCCTCACGCCAGCAGGGCGCTGTGCTGTGAGTGCTGCCATCTCCTTCCTTCATCCCACCGGCTTCATGCAGCCAAAACAAAACCCCTCTGTGTGAGTGCTGCGGAGAACAGCAACAGGCTTCCCACTCGGTGCAGGGGTTGCTGCAACCCAGAGCATCACGGCTGTGCGGGCTGCAGAGCCGGCGCAGGAAGGGGCTGCACCCATAGGTGCCTTTCAATGCCCAGAGCCTCTCCCATAGCTCCTGGCTTTCTGGGAAAAATGAGAAGGGAAATGGGATGGGGTGATCATCCAGCGGATTTGCCTGGCCTGGAGGACATCTGGCAGGTGGCAGCTGCCGGAGGACGTGCCCACGGCGCGGGTGGCAGCCAGCTCTGCGGCCGTGCCGGGTGCCGGCAGCGCTGTGCCGTGGGTGCCTGGCCCCGGGGGATTCGCCTGCCTGGCTCTCCAACAAGTTTTATCCCGGGCAGCGTAACTGTAGTAGCTGTTCGTGCTCATATCGGCTGCTAATCCTTTTATGAGCCTTTCTAAGCCGCTTAGGTGCGCCGTGTCCGGCAGCGGTACGTTCCCCGGTGGATCAGGGGGTCCCGCGTCCCATCATCCTTCCCCGGCGCTGTGACCGGGGGCCCTTCCGGACGGCAGCGGGGCGGCGAGGTACGAATTCCCCCGCCTCGGGAAGCCCCCAAGCCCTGGCGGCTCCGAGGGCAGGAGTCCCTGGCTGGCTGTTCGCGCTTGCCCATGTCCCCGGGTGGGAACCGGGGCGGCGGAGGGGCTGGCGGTCTCGGACGCGGTCCTGGCTCTGCTCCTCGGCGCTGCGACTTCCCGCTCTCTGCCCCCCGCGGGGACACCGTGTCTCTGCGCGGGGGACGCGGCCCGTGCCCCAGCCCGTGCCCCGGCCCACTGGGACGGCTGCCCTGTTCTTGCCGTGGCGGAAGGGCGTTTCTCCGTGGGGCAGGGCTGCAGGGGGACTCAGGCATCCGGGGCCCCACTAGGGAAAGCGGGAGGGCAGGAATATTTTAGGTTCACCAGGACCTCCAGGGCTCCAAGGGGATGGACCCCACCGTAGGGACGTTGGAATCGTTTTCCCGCTCCCTTGGCCCTGCTCTCCAGCTGCACCCCTGCCGTGCAGCACCGCTGTGGGGCACGCCGGGCTCTGTGAACACCCAGCACCCAGGTCTGTGCGTTGGAGAGTCCGGCTCCCCCCAGTCCGGCTTGGCGCTGTGCCTGTGCGGCTGCGGGCTGTGCCCGTGCAGGGGCCGGGCTGGTGGCTGGGGTCTCTCCGTCGGCTCTTGGAGCTGGACCACCTCATGCTGCAAAGGGTGGAGGGCGCGAGACGGTGGCTTTGGAGCAGGTCCCAGGCTCGGGGATGCTCGTCCTCTCCGGTCCTCGCAGCGAAGCCCCCCGACCTTCCCCAGGCGCCTCCGGCACCCTCCTCCCTGCCCTCCGTCTGGCCCTGCTGAAGCTTCCAGACAGGCACCTGGGAGGGGGGAGAGCCGGTCCCCGGGGCTGAGCCGTCACATCAGCGTCTTCCTCCGCCGCTTGACATGTGTAATTTGGGATGCTGCAGTTGCTGTTGGGAAGCAGCCGCTGAAGCCACTTGGGACCGGTCTGCAATCAGTGTTGGGAAACGAAGGCGCAGGGGCTCCTTGTCACGCCGGTGCTCAGAGATAGAAGCGGAGGGAGGCGGGGGGGAGGGACCCAGGAGTCCTGGGAATTGCTTGCAGTCATATCAGCTGCAAAGACCTTGAGACGTCTTACAGGTGCCTGGAATATCAGTTTGATGTTTAGACTGGGGCCCAGTTCAGCCGGGTATTTGCTGCTCTAACCTGCTTCCAGCCGAAACAGCCGTGGGCCCGGGGGGATGCAGGCGTGAGCAGCTCAGCTGCTTTACTTGAGGTTGCTCAGGAGGATTCGTGTCAGCAGTGAGATCAGTGTGTCCCAGTTCCCTGCCGGGTGTCCCCAGCTCGGGGCGAGCCTGCCTCCTGCCCTCCTTGGCCTCCGCCAGCCTTCAGCTGCTTCGCTTGGGTTTCTTGCAGCACGGTGAGTGGCCACAGGCATCCAGCCCAGGTGAGGAATAGCTTCCTGCTATTTTGCTTGCTGCATTTTCTCCCCTCACCCTGAAATAGGAGCAAACCCCAAAGATGCAATAGTAAACCCAAAGAGAGGCTGTGCCGTCGCTCTGGGTGCCCTGTTCCTCGGCGCGGCAGTGGTGTTCAGGCTCTTGCCCCTCCAAGGGGTGGCTTCTGTCTTTGCAGTTTGCAAGGAATCAGCCTGTTTTACTTTGCAGAAAAACAGCTGGTTCCTGCTGTAGCACAACGACATTTGTTGTAGCAGCTCGCAGCATGCGTCTTCCGGAGCCCGTCCTTTGCTCCGGTCGTACAGCACCTAGCGCTTAGCATCAGACTAGCGTTTCCCAGCTGCCAGCACAACATGTGCAACCGTTCAGCCCTGCATTAACTGCATTACAGAGCATCTGCTTTAGCAGAAGTGTTTTCACAGGTCTTTATTTCTACTTCCCTTAAATGGCTGCAGTCAAGTCTTGCTTGGTCCTGCTGCATTTGCAACCAGAGCGCGGGGGCATTGGGACTGGAGTAGGAGGCGATGGAGAGGGAGAGCCAGGGAAAGGGGACCAGCCCTGCGGTGGAGAGAGATATTGGGGTTGTGTGAATACAGGGCTTGGAGGGACAAGGGTTCAGGGCAGCATCTGCCCCCAGGAGCTTGTAGCCAGCAAACTGGCTGTGGGGGACCTGGCCTCACTGGCTTGGTGGGCTTTCATTAATAAGGGTTAATGATCAGAATGAGGGACAAAAGGGAGGCTTGGATTTCCTAAGGGCTTCCAGATCCCAATGCTGCTGGCATTTGCTCAAGACAGTGTGCATCCTGTGGCTGGGGACATCCCTGTGCTGAAATGACCACAGCATTTGGCCGAACCAGCAGAACTCTGGGACCAGACCTCACCTCCGGGCTTGGAGCTGGCAGAGATTGCCCTAGCAAAACGCCTTTGCCAGATGCAGTGGAGAATCTGCTGGTGCAAGCAAGAGGACATGAGTGTGGAGGAGGGGATGAAAGGGGTGCAAAGAGCGTGCAAAAAAGTGAAAAAAGAGATGGCTCCTGTAAGATTGACCCATTTTTACCCCTTGGTGGGGAGAGGGAAGGGCTGTCCCTGCTTCATGCGTGGGAAACTGAGGCAGAGAGCTTGGGGGAGGAAGCTGGGACCTAACCAAGCATTGCTGGTTCTTGCTGGAGTTTTTATTTGCACCTATGGGATAATGCTTTGGCGTTTTACAGGTTTCCTTCCTACAGCAAATTTAGTGGCTTTAGCTCTACTCATCTCCCTGGGGTTGCTCAGTATCCTCCTCATCAGTTTTACGCAGGGCTGCGTCCATGCCCGGAAAACCTGGGCTGGAGGAGATGGCGGGGGGCGGCGGGGGCGGCAGGAGCGGGCTGGACGGGGCTGGGAGCGCGGGGTGGCACGGCGCCCCGGGCCAGCGGCCGGACACCCGCGGGGACCCGGCTGCTCTCAGCCCGTCGATCCGCCTTGGTTTTGGCATTGGAAACTTCGTTGCTGCTTGCTTGCCCTCGTTAGCAAGGCTCGTGAAGCGGGGTCACAAGTCTCATGAGAGGAGGATCCAAGCTGTCAGTGGCCGAAGCGGTGCTAATTCTTGCTGTTTAACTTCGGGGCCCAGTGAATAGCGGGGAGACCGGACATCTGTGTTAAAAACCCTTTTTCCCTTCGAAGGGGACCTGCCCCCTGGGAGATCGCTGAGCGCTCGAGGCAGCTCTGCTCCCTTCCTGTAGCTAATGGAAGCAGGAAAAGGTGAGTTTTAAATGCTTACAGACTGGATTTTTTGGGGCTGTCGGCTCCCTCGCCATGCCTGCTTGCAGGCGAAACAAATGACTCGATGTCCAGCCCGGTGGGATCTGCCCATGCTAATTGCTGGTAACGAGGTGCTGATGAACGGCTCCAGCCTGCCGGAGGGATCTGGTCCCCTGGGCCACCCCGGAGCATCCTGCTTCGGCCACATTCATTTGCGGCACTGAATTTGGGCAGCTGTTTTTGTATCTTTATTTCCTTGGTGAGGGCGAAGTAGATTTGGGCTCCGGGAGGACTGGAGGCAGAGAAACCAAACCCAGTGTTTTATACTTGAGAAAAACAAGCCTGAAGGGCTTCTGTTCCTGTGGGTTATTTCTTTCTTCCTTTCCTCAGGCTTTCCGACTTAAAGAGAGGTCACGTTTGAAGTGCTCAACTCTCAGCACATGTGTGATATGTGGCGATGGGGGTGCCTTCACCTCAGCTGGAAGGTGCTGGGCTTGGTGGGCCAGACTGGGACACGTGGCTCACGGCCCAGCAGCTCAGCCGGCCCCGGGTGTCAGCACTCCATCAGCGCGTCCCACCACATATGTGCTGTTTTGGGCAAGATCCAGCCAAAACATCTCCCTGCAAGATGGAAAAGGGTCGGCTGAAGCAGTGATTTAGCTGTATTGGCTCTATTTTGAACGGTCTCTCTTGACTCTAGTGCCAAGCCTTGGTCTTTGCAAACCTGTTACCCAACGTGCAATCTCAGGGAGGGTTTTTGCAGGAGACAAACCCAGCCAGACTCCCTGGAGGGCCTTTGCCATCCTTGCAAGCTGGCTGTGTGCTCATACCACCGCATGGCCTTTTTGGAGGGCGGTGCTCGGGCTGGACCCGCTTCCCTATTCTCTGCTTGTCCAGCAGAAGCAGCAAGCAACTAGGAGTAGTCAGTATGCTCAGATGGAGAAGGAGCTGCAGGGAGAGGTTAAAACACCCCGAATCTGCTATGGGGCAGGCTGGGATCAGTCTGGGAGGTAGCTGTAAGGGTATGTCCAGAGCTGAGGAGGTGTCCCGGGGATGCCCCGTGCTAACCTGTGCTCTCCATCCCTTCTGCAGCCCAGACCAAGGGAGCAGCACCCAGCCCAGAGCCCGTCGAGCCCCCCGGTGCCGCAACGCTGCCGGTGAGCTACCGTCTGTCCAACACCCGCCTGGCCTTCTTCCTGAAGGAGGTGGGAGCCAGCCCGGCTGGCAACGCCAGCGCCCTACTGCAGCGTGCCGAGCCCTTCGTCGTCTTCCAGACCAAGGAGCTGCCTGTGCTCAATGTCACCCTGGGGCCCTTCAGCACAGGGCTGGTGCTACCCAAGGAGCAGCTCCAACCCTCCAGCACTCTGGAGATCCCTGACCGCCTCACGGTCAACTGGAAAGTGCGCGCCTTCATCATCCAGCCCCGGGTAGTGGCCAGCCAACCCGTGGTTCAAGTGCTCTTCTACATTGCTGGCCGGGACTGGGATGACTTCGATGTCACCGACCGCCTGCCCTGCGTGCAGCTTCACGCCTTCCGTGATGCTCGTGAGATCAAGAGCTCCTGCCGCCTCCGGGGCAGCCTGGCAACGTGTTTGGTGCAGGCTGAGCTGCCCCATGCGTGGTTTGGCCCTTCAGCCATGCCACTGGGCAGGAGGAAGAGCCCAGAGAGCCTGGATGTGCCGGGTGAGAGCCAGCAAGTGGAGCTTTATTACACCCTGCACGTGCCCACTGGTGCTGGCGAGTGCCTCGGTGAGACATCACCGCGCCGTGGGGCCGGGGCAGCCAGGACTGAGGGCCCCACACAGCACCCCTTGCTGCGTATTGGCAGCATCAGCCTGCTGCAGCCACCCACCACCCAGCTGATGCAGGAGCACCGGCTGGATGGCAACATCTTCATTCGCTTGCCTGACAAGCCCCTCAAGCCGGGGGAAGTGCTGAGCATCTTCCTATACCTGATGGCCAACTCCACGGTGGAGCACTTTACACTCAGGTAAGGCCTAGCCCTGCTGGTGTGGAGCTGGCAGCTGGGAGATGCTATGTCCTCTTGTCCTGCTGCCAAAGCAGCCACATTTTGGGGTGATGGTTGCTTTGGCCCAATGCAAAGTCTTGTTCCTGTTGTTAGTATCTCACCGGGATGTGAAGAAGGGAGAGAGAGGACAAGGACGGCGTATTGTGCCTCAGAGCTTAGGCTATCAGGGCTATTTGTTGCCCATCATACATGTAAAACCAAAGCTGCCATCACCTCGTCCTGACCGTCGCTCTCCACAGGGTGAAGGCCAAGAAAGGCGTCAACCTGCTCACCACCAAGTCGAGGAGCCTCCAGTGGCTGGTGACCTCGGAGCTGCTGACAGGCGGCAAGCACTCCACTGCCACCGTTGATGTGGCCCGCGTGGATGGCACTGGGCCGAGGTAAGGCCTGCTGAGGACGTTTGTCCCTGTGCTGTTGATCCTGAGCCCTCATGGAGCCACAAGCACCACAGGAGAGAGTGGCTGGGAGGACACATGCTTTTGCTTTGGTGCTGGGATTTGAGATCCCCAGGCAGTCTGGTGGCCTCCTTCACCCTGGTCTTGGGAGGGGATGCTGTTTTCAGCGACGTTGGGGTCAAAAGTTTTCATTCGGGCTAATGTGGATGTTTTTAAGCTGGAAATCAGCTTCTGGCCTCTGCTTAGGCAGGAATGCTTGGATATGCCATGACCAGGGCTTGTTGCCTGGAGGCCAGCAGTGCAGGGACAGAAATGTCTGCGTCCAGGTACCCTAAGCCCAGCTGTGGTTACTGCGGGCCACAGCTCGTGGTTTCTCACCACCACGGTTGGCCAGCTCACAGTCCGCCCCAGTGCACACATGAGCATGCTCTGGGAGCTCAGACAGGGTCAAGCCCTCCTACAAGACCCCAGGATATCTCCAAAAAAGGTTCTCCAGGCTGCATTGCTTGCTGGGAAGCCCCGACCTGTTGGCCTGGAGGACCTCAGCCCGTGGAGATGAGGCAGAGCGTTTCCCCTTATTGGGAAGGTGACAAGGGCCCGCGAGGGGTGGGGTGAAGCATCATACTCCAACCCCTCTCCAGGCTGCAAGGAGCTGCCTCTCCCCCTCCATCCGTTCCTCTCAGGCAGTGAGCGGGAGCTGCAAGCGCGGCTTCCAGGGGACCTGCTCTGTTCGGCTTCCTCGCCCCGGGCGCACGCCCTGGGAACACCTGATAAGCTGCCGTTGGTGGAGATTTTATTTTCCTTTTAATTGAGAGCCGAGCACAGGGGTTCCTGGGGAAAGGGGGTGGCCAGGTGCTGGGGAGAGATTGTGCAGCCTCAAATGCAGACTGATGGCCGAGCCGGGAGCAGGGCAAGGCCAGGGGTCGGTCCCACACCAGCGTGGGACAGGGGCATAATTTTGTATGTACTTTTTATCTTGGTCGGCACCTCCAGATGGGTAGAAGGCGTGCAGTGAGAGGGGTTTCTGGGCCAGAGCTGGGCAGGATTTGCGGTTGGGCAGCTGGACGGTGCATGGCAGCATTGTCGGGTACCATCTGCTCCATGCGCCCAGCTGGGACATGAGCAACATGCTGGGTAAGGCAGTGGTGATGTCCTTGCAGATGCACCTGGTCTGCGAGCTGGTGTTGCATGGCCATGCCAGATGTCTGTGGGCACATCCTGTGGATTTGGGGGTGAATCATAAGGCCACAGATCACCCAGTCCAAGATGGAAGTATATTGATTTTAAAAAATGTTTAATGCTATGAGAGGCAGCAGCTCTTCCTTGACTATCCCGGCCTCTCTTGGCATTCCCTCTGGGGAGGAACAGGAACAGTCCCTAGGCAAGGTCCACTCTGGGCCCTACGGTCAGAAAAACTGAAATTCATGTTGAGTTAAGGCAGTTAGGCTGCTGTGAGAAGGACAAGCATCCCACGAGGAGTGCAGACCAAGGTGCCACCTGTAAGACGTGCAGAGCTGGCTCTCCTGCTCTGCTCACACCAGGCTGAAGCGCAGTCTTGGCACTTTGAGAAAGGCTTAGGTTGGTTGAGGATGGTCCATAGGATGGAAATGAGGATAATCTAAGGGAAAGAAGACCCACAAAGACAGGTTAAAAACTCGGAGATTGATTAGCCTGTGGAAGTGAAGGATGAGGATAGTCTTCAAGCACAGGACAGCATAGGAGAGGGGAACCTCTGCTCCATGCATCCATGGGGAAGGAAACAGTGAGCAAAGAGGACGTCACTGGGTCAAATCATGAACAGGAAGGACTGTGATGTGCTGGAAAAATTGTTCCAAGGTTGTGACATCTCCATCACCAGACGTTTTTAGGGACTTGGGAGATAAATGTCTGCAGGAGCTGGGTTAAAGCGAGTTGATTCTGTCTGCTGAGACACGGAGCTGCCAAAGCTGCTCCCACGTGCGGCAGGGTGAGCCAGCGTCCCCGTTGCCCGAGGGAGAGCAGCTCTCTGCACGTAATGGAAGAAGCTTTACAGCTGTCATATATTCCTGCAGCGAGGCGAGGCGAGGGGAGGCGAGGGCTGGCCCGGGGAGCGGGAGGAGGCACCTGCCTTTTTCCTTTCTCCCTTCCCTCCCCCCTCTCCGCGTCTGCTGCAGATTAAAATCAGCCTTGAAAGGTTAGAGACGGCAGATGAATTTAAAGTGATTACAATCACCTTTTAGACAAACAGCTCAATCAAATATTAACGTAATGCAAAGTATGAATGACTCAAACCCGTGTTGCCCTCCGGGCCTCGCAGCACGAGGAGTTCGCCCTGGCGTGGTCCTTTGGGCTTGGCACTGCCGGCTGCACTGGGAGATGATGCTCCCCTCATATTCTCGCAGCCTCTGGCCGTTCTCAGCCCAAGGCTGGCATGCTGGAGGCTGTTTTGGGGTCCGTAGCAGGGCTGCTGTGACTTCCCTGCGCTCCCCCAGAGTCCATTCAGGCCAGTAGCATCCTACGGCGAGGAGTCCTGGGGCTGAGCTGCCTCCGGTGTGAAGCAGCAGCTCTGCTTCGCCTGCAAACCTGGCTCTTCCCAGCTGCTTTTTGTGCTGTGGTGTTGGAAGAGCAACCCAACCCCCTTCTCCAGTCCGAGTGGGCTTGGCGGTTTCCCTCGTACCCCTTTAGCTGTTTCCTTTGCAGGACAGCCACGGGGAGCTCAGGCCTTGCCACGTGGCAGCAATCCTGTGCACCCATCATCCTTGCCTGTGCTTCCCCATCCCTCGCCTCCAGCAGACCTTTCTGTCCGCTGCCTGGTCCCCCTTTCCACTCAGGGCAGCAGTGATCCAATGCCATGTCCTGGAGTAGGCACTGAATTGTTGCTTTCCTTTTTTATTCTCCCTTTCACTCATTACATATTTATAAGGGATAAACTGAGTGTATCCAGCACCCCCAGATCGATGGGACCTTCTGGATCACTGCTAAATGATGAGACAAGAGCAGGCTCCAGTTTCTCCTTCCTGGCCCTGGCAGTGTTCGTCTTTTCCTTGCCTCCCTCGTTCCTCCCGCACCAGGGAGCCTTTCGCTGGCTCTGCCCAGGGCTGCACATCCTTTGTACCCCCCTGAGGAGGTCCAGTTGCAGGGGAGGGCACTAGGACTGTCTGTCTCGGTGGGCAGAGCCCTGAATGCCCCTAGGAATTTGCAATTCGCACAAAGGTATGGGGCGGGGGGGGGGGGCAGGATTGCTTTGGGGAGAGGAGCATCACCGGCCGCCAGCGAGGGGTTAACCCCGCTGCTGCTCGCAGCCGCAGCGTGGCTCCGGCCCTCGGAGGGGGGAGCGGAGGGGGGAGCGTTTGCTAGCGTGTGCATCAGCTGTCCTGCAGCTGTCGGCTTCAGGGATCTGGATTTGCTGAAGGTTGGGTGTAAGGGCATGTCCTGGACAGGCTGGGAAATGCACAGCTTGCAGAGCGTTTCCTTGTGAGAAACACGTCTGGAGTTGGCTGACGGGCTCTGGCGTTACCAGGAGTGCCTGTAGGGAGCCTTCTGCCCCCCCCCCCCCATTGTTCCTTAAGGAAAACTGCCACTGTGCTGGTGCTGCGGCAAGGAGACCGCATCAAAGTGATGCTCTGTGCTTCCCCTCGATGGTGTCTCCATCGCCTCCAGTCCTGCCCCCCCAGACGAACATGTGGTTCACGGTTTGGCTGCGGGTTTGCTCGTGTGGTCTGTTTTTCTCTGTGCGTTGCCAGTAACGTGCTGGTGCCCCTGCAGCCGGGGAGCTGCCGCCGTGGCTGGAAGGGGGCCGCAAGCTGCAGCGGGGATGGACGGGCTGTGCATGGGCAAGCGGCTGCGCGCAGCAGTGTCTCGCCAGCAGCGCTGGGGAGCTCGCTGGGGCAGCTTGTGCTCCGCTGTGGGGATCTGGCATTGGGAAGCCGAGCTACAGGCAGGGTCTCGGATTTCAGCTGCCAGGCTCTGCACGCTCTGCGCTCCCTCCGTCTGGGAAGGGTTGACTTGCAGGAGGCAACCAAGGAAGCAGCGCTGCGGGAGCGCCTCTGCGGTGGTAAATCCAGCCTCGCTGCCGGGAAGACGCTGACCGGGAGACAAGGGCAGCCCCCAGCTTGCCCCCGCAGCCAGGCTGCTCGTCCCCCGGGGCTGGCTGCCGTGCGGCCGCGGTACAATTAACAGCGTTGGTCAGGTCCAGCACAAGGTGCTAATATATCACTGAGCAGCCTTTGGAAAGAGCATGCTTTAGCTGGCCAAATTTTTCTTCTGTTGAGGAGAGGCACGACAAAAATAGGGACTTTCTTTTCCACTTCTGGTTTCCATCGAAGTGGTCCCTGGCAGAGGGCAGAGGTAAAGGTTAGATTTTGTGTCTTTGGGATCAATAATCAGTGGTGAATTTGCTCTTCCTCTGTCCTGGGTTTGGGTTTTGGGACTGTGCCGTTTCTGGGGTGCAAAGGACGTGCTTACATTGCAGTGGCGGTGGCAGCACGGGCCCCGGTTCCTCTTGCTGGCTGAGACGGGCACTCCGATCCGGAGCAGCTTGGACCTGCTGGAGATGCTCTGCTCCGCATCGCTAGACGGGACTGTCCGTGTGTCCTGCAGGCTGGCTCTGATCCCGGGGCACCTGCGGGACCTGCCCCGGCAGGCGCTCAGCTGAGAGCGTCCCCCTCCTGTCCCCCTTGCCCAGGGATGGGGACTCCTCTGCTGAGATAATGCAGCTGGATTTCGAGATGGAGAACTTCACCAGCCAGTCAGTGACACGCCGCATCATGTGGCACATTGATTACCGGGGCCGCAACCCACCGCCCGACCTGGAGAAGGTGGTGACAGAGCTGACAGTCATCCAGAGGGACATCCGGGCCATTGTGCCTCTGGCCATGGTGAGTGGATTGAGGGGTCCTTGTATGCTCCCCTCCTGCCAGATGCATCACCCAAGGGTCACGTGCTCTCCAGTATGCCACACACCCCTTCCAAGCTCTTCCCCATTCCCTCCGTGGAAAGGACTGCCAACTTTGCTTTTTTTTCAATAGCGTTCATGGAGGCCAACCCCTCCTGCCTTGGCAATAGGTCTCTATGTCTATATATCCCCACTGACCCATGGGTCCCTTCTCTACCTGCAGGGCCTGGGTAGGAGATGAGCTGCCCAGGAGCTGTCTCCTGGGGGAGGTAGACTGCCCGTTAGACTGATGTTCTGCTTTGCACCTCATCCCCAGGACACAGAAATCATCAACACAGCCATCTTGACAGGCCGGACAGTGGCCATTCCTGTGAAGGTCATTGCGATTGAGCTGAGTGGCATCATTGTGGATGTCTCAGCCATGGTTGAGTGCAAATCTGACAATGAAGACATCATCAAGGTGGGTGTATGAAGGGAGCTGGGGCTGGGCTCTCCTTGGTGTTAGCAAGGGGCTGAGTTTTTCCCAGTGCCATCAGTGTAAATAGCAATGCTGGGACTGGTGGCCAAACTGAGTGTTGGTGCTGGGATGAGGGGACCTGCCTTGCTTTGGGTACACAGGGAGGCTCTGCACCCTGGGGATGGGTACGGCCCTGGGCAACCTGCCATGGGAGAAGGCAGGAGGGTGCTTGTCTCTACACACATTGCCCTGTGCACCCCACAAGCCCACCTTGTCCCAGACATAGTCCCATCTAACATGGGAGTGCTACTATGGGGATCCCCCCTCACTCTGGAATAACTCCTCCCGTGCCCCGGGAGCAGCTCCAGCTGAGTGCTGGCATCTCCTGCAGCTTCAGTCCAGTTTTGCCTTTCCCTGGCCTCTGTGAGGAGGAAGAAAAGACACTCAGGCACTGCCCCCAGAGAGGCTGTGGGATGCTCCAGCGCTGAGCATGCTGCCACTAGGCAATGGCAATAACTGTGGGTTATCAAGGCACTTATTACTGATAAGGCAAAATATTGTCATCTTGCAGGGTAAACAGCATGTTCTCATTAGCTGCTTTGCTTGTGCCTCTGAGTGTCATTTATTTCACGTTAGGACTGGACTCTAGGCTCAGCTCCGGCTGGCCAACGTTCCTGGCACTGCAGCTCTCCCCAGGTGCCTGGGGAGCAGGCGCTGGATGCAGGGCCCCGATGCTGCTGGCAAGGGGCAGGGCTGGCTGCATGGGGCCAGGGCTGGAGTTGACTGGAGGAGGGGTCTGGGGCCAGCGAGAGGAGCAGGAGGGCTGTGTGGGAGCACTGGATGAATGCAAGGGTGTAGCTGTCTCCATAGGGAGCATCTGCCCAGTCATCATCTCAGGTGAGGAGCATTGTTCCTGCCATCCATCCATCTGTTCATATATATTTTTCTCACTGTTTGTATCCATATATCCATCCATCCATATTATTCTGTCACTATATCCATCCGTCCATCCCCATCCATTCTTCCCTGATTTCCTCTATACCCATTCCAGCCTTCCCATATGCATCCAGGCAGTCAGCCATCTCCTCGTCTCCATATCCATCCATCTCATTTGTTTCCCTCCCCTCCTTTCCCCTTGAAGGAGCTGTGCCAGCTACAGAAGCAGGGGACTCACGCTGGAAGTTGCGGCTCCTCTTGTGTCCTTCAGCCCCCTTCTCCCCTTCCTCATCTGCGTCTGCCATGGGTGCTCTCTGAGCTGCAGTGGGGGGCTGGCAGCTCTGCGGTGGGCAGAGCCCGGCTGGCTGTGGCCCCACTGCACGCACGTTTGTGCTCGGGGGCTCGCTCTCCTGCGTGCCCAGAGAGCCCTATGTCGGCCTGCAGGGAGCTGGGGGGCCCATGAGCACCGGGCGCACGGGGGAGGACAGCTGGTGTCACAAACTGTTTATCCAAGTTGTGACTATCGCTCCAATCCGTACGATTTACAGTGCCGAGGTCTAATTTATGGAGATCGGTCCTCTGCAGCATGATTAAACACTGGAGCAATAATACACTTCAGGATGGACTCCAAGACACTTAAACTGTTTAATGTGCTGCCTTTCTGCTCATAAATCTATTTACACACTGTCCCCAGACCTGGGGGGAACAGACACAAGAGCACAAACGGGGATGAATAATACATGGAGGAGCCCTCCAGCCCCACGACTCCCTCGCCTCCTGCTTTCCATTTGGAGCCCCTTGCAATTTCTTGCTGAGTTATTTTGTGTTTGTGCTGGAGATTCGTTTCCGAGGGAGCTTTCAGTCACCTGCTGAGATTGGGGAGTATGATTACAGTGTCAGGGCTGTAAACCTGTTACATAAATCAAAGCTTACATAGTGGGATCTGGTATCTGTTACTGTAAATAATTTAACATTAGGGAGAGCTGGGGAGCGGGAAATGGCTGCTTCTCCCCACCCCATCTGTGGCTCGGTAAGCATGCAGTGGTTGCTCCTCTGTATGACATGAAGAGGAAGCAACCTGGACCTGCTTGGCAAAGGGCAGCACGGGTGCAAGTGCCGTGGATGAAGGATGGAGGGAGAGTTCAGATGTGAATTGTAACCCTCATCCCTTCCACGGTGGCAAATGGTGACTCGTCCCAGAGAGGAGGACCTGCTCTTTCAAGGTATCATAGAAATAATACCCCTTCCCTGCCTGCACCACGGCCTCAGGGACTGTGTATGCACCCAGGGGACCTGCAGAGAGAGGAGGGCCACCTCTGCCTCCAGCAATACTCAGTGGGGAGATGCTCAATCCCACCTGCTATTTGAGCCTTGCTTAGGAGCCCATCATCACCCTCATGTATCTGTTTGAAGACCTGCTACAACCACATCAGCTTGGTGGCCTGGCTGCAGCTTTGGGATCCCTGATCATCCCCTGCCCACCACAGGGAACTACTGGTGAGCAAACATGGGATCCCATCAGCTGTGGTGGACCCTGAAGGCCTTGGAGAGGATGCATCATCTCAGTATTGCCTTTCAGTCTGTAGACCATGCTGACAGAGCTTGGCCCAGCTTCTGGCCACAGGAATGGAGCTGTTGGTGCCTTGGCTCAGTGCCCAGGGAGACCTCAGCCTCTTGCTTACCGATGTCTTGCTGTGAATCCGGGAAGTATCTCTGAACAAGCACTCACTTCATTTAAAAGCTAATCTGCAGTCACTCCATCATCAGGACAAGCCTGGTGTGCTGGTATTTTTTGTTGTCGTATTTTTTCCCCCAGCCAGTTGAAAAGCAAGCGGCCCCCAGAACAAGGCTGCTGGGGGGATTTATTAGCTAAGGTAATGCAAGCAGCAGCCCATCATATTTATTGTGATAAATGGCACAATATCCAGAGTACTCCTTTGCCGGGGGATTCACCCAAGAGCTCATCTTTATTCAAAGGCTGCCCTGCCAGAGCTGAGATTGTTTTTCAGACATGCTGAGCTGGTATCCATCTGATATGGAGGCAATGAACAAACCCTCCTGCACTGCACTTTCCTCCTGCCATCTGGTGAGTGGAGACTTTTCAAAGAGCTCCAGTCTGTGGGCTCAGTGTCCTTCACTGCTTGTGTGGTCCTGACAGTTCTGTCACCATGGGGAAAGCTGGCAGGTGCTGTTGGCCCCAAGGGACCACAAGTGCACCACAGAAGGGCCCGACAACCCTGAGCTCTTGTAGAAATCAGGCTCTGCTCAAAAGCTCTAAAATACAAAGTTCCTGCAGATGAATGAGTGTATGTCCCCAAGGATGAAGCGGAGGGAGACGATACTATCATCACCTTTGTCGTCAGCTAGCATACGGCATGGACTCAACCCCTTATCAGCCATCAGAGAATCCATATGGGAGAGCAGCTCGTTGGAATCAAGAAATATCGCTGTTGAGATGCTCAATACAACCGAGAGCGTGCGACTGTGCTGCCGAGGAAACATTTTTTTTCCTAGCTACAAACAATTCAGACACAATTCTTAGTGCAGAGGTGAGAGGAGGTCAGAGTTAGGCCTGGGGCTGCTCCAGATGGGAGGTTTAAGCCCCCCCGAACTGATTCTCCTTCCAAACCCTGCTGGGAAGGAAGAGATGCTGTTGGCTCTGGTGTCCTAAGATGAAACACAGGTGACGCTTTAGTCGCTTCCTCTTATCTCCTTAATTGGCTTGGATCGGTTAGTAATAAATGGCCCTCACAGGACATATTTGTTTTATAGCAAATTTAACTAACAGCATTTGCATAAAAAGGAATTTAAAAAAAGAGGGAGAAATAGAGAAAATGAACAGTGGAACTCAGCCAGACTCTTCTGAAAGTTCTTCCTGGTATTAGCATGAGTGGTGGGGATGGGACCACGGCCTCCCTCTGTGACACCTGGGCACATGGCTGGTCTATGCTTGTTGCCCGCAGTTGCTGAGTGGTGATGGAGGAACTTTTGGGGCTGATGTCCAAGATGAGCAATTCGCAAGCCCTGTGGTGCAGGCCGAGTCGAAAAGGCACCCGTGAGTGCTTCTAACTTGAGCTTTGTAACAGTACAGTTAAGTGCAGGAGCCGAAGTAGCTAAAGCACCACGTGAAGGTGCCTGGAGGGGCTGAAAGTGGGCCAGGGCTTGCAGAGCAGCAAGATCAGAGGAAAATATCTGTTGTAGACCTTGTTTATGATGGTCCACTCCTCTGAGCAATGATACTGAGGAGGAGAAGGCATCCCCTCTCCTGGGCAGGCCTTTAACTGGGTACATGCCTGGTTCAGTCTTACTCCCCTAGAATGTCTCAGCCCTCTTAATAGCTCCTTTCTAGTATCTGTGTGATTTCTACAGGCATTTTGCAACCCCCCTCTTCTCTCTGTCCCTCTCTCCTAGGTCTCCAGCAGCTGTGACTATGTCTTTGTCAGCGGCAAGGAGTCACTGGGCTCCATGAGCGCCCGGGTCACCTTCACCTACGAGCACCTCTCTGCCCCGCTGGAGATGACAGTGTGGGTGCCCAAACTGCCACTGCACATTGAGCTCTCGGATGCCCGGCTGAGCCAAGTGAAGGGCTGGAGGGTGCCCATTCTGCCAGACAGGAGGTGGGTGCTGTGGGGGTGCACATGCATGAGGTTGCATCAGTGCCACAGTGCAAGGGAGGTGTTGACAAGCTGGAAGAAGTCCATGAGAGGACCATGGAGATAGTGAGGGTACTTGGGTGTGGGATGCACAGAGAGGCTGAGCCAGCTGATCTGTTTAGCCTGGAAAAGATGAAGTGAGGAGGCAGTTAATTACCCTGTTCACTACTTAATGAGGGGGAGTTTAAATATGATGGAGTTAGACTTGCCTCAGAGTGAAACAGCGGAGATTATGGGCACAGGTTGCAACAAGGGAAACTACTGTTTGGATGTAAGGAGAAAAAAATCACAGTGAGGGTGGTCAAACCCTGGAACTGATAGGGAACCTCCATTCTTGGCAGTGGGTCAAAACTCATCCGGATGAGGCTAACTCACTTTAAAACTAGCCCTGCTTTGAGGTCTAGAGACCAGGTGGTCCTCCGAACTTAAATTATTCTGTGGCTCTCTGCTGGTTAGTGGGCATAGCTCCAGGCTACCCACTTTGCCATGTGCCAGTAAAGCCCTCAGAGACCTCATGGGCAACAGATGTCTTTTTGGCCAGGAGCAACCAGTTTATTTCCCTACTTTGGGAGACCCTGCATTTCTCTGCAGTGTCTTACCCCTCTCTGCTTGGTCACCCCTGTCCTCCACCTGGGGGCTGAAGAGTCATGGAGGGGGCTGGCGGTGCTCCCCACCTGCTCCCATGTCCCGCAGGTCGGTGCGGGACAGTGACCATGAGGAAGATGAAGAGGAGAGGAAGCAGAGCCGAGGCTGTGCCCTGCAGTACCAGCACGCCACACTGCAGGTCTTCACCCAGTTCCACACCACGTCAGTGGAGGGCATGGGCCAGGTTGTCACCATGCTGGGACCAGACTGGCTGGTGGAAGTCACCGACCTGGTCAGTGATTTCATGCGTGTGGATGACCCGCGGGTGGCCCGCATGGTGGACAGCTTCACGCTGGCTGGGAGAGAGCCAGGCACCACACTCTTCAAGGTACACCTAGGCCACCTTCTGGGTGGCTGTGCACATCTCACTGGCGTGGGGGAGGAGAGGACCAGGAGAGAGAGAGGTCCAGGCAGTGACGGGCACCTTTTTCCCCTTTAGGTTGTGTCCCCACTCATGGAGGCGGTGCTGGGCGAGACACTCATAACAGTGGCAGATGAGAAGGTCAGCATCACAGACCTGAAGGCCCAAGTGGTCTCCAGCCTCTCCCTCTCCCTCCACCCCAGCCCTGGCAATAGCCACACCATCATTGCCAAGACAGCTGCGCAACAGACCCTCAGCTTCTTCAAGCAGGTGAGGCAAGGGGTGGCAGGGCTGGCCCAAGGGCTGAGGGGTCACACTGTGTGTGCTGGTGCTTGGGGCAGCCCATCATGGCACTCGGCGTGGGGTGGGGATTCCATTCGCAAACCACTTTCCCAAATCCTGCCCACAGCTTCAGAAGGGGAGCCTTGGAGCTCCCCTTGATCCCTGAGCCTTTGCTCCACACTGAGCCCCTGGCAGTGATGGTGGCAGGAAGCAGAGCTCAGGAACTGCCATTTAATTTAGCAGAGAAGCAACTGAGTGTCCGGACCGTTTGATGCCAGGAGAGAGGGACCCAGAAACCTGCCTGTGCCCTGTCCCAAATCCTTGGCAGTCTCTTTCTAAGAGAAGGCATTAAGAGGCATGATCCTGCCTGAGGGATTATGCAGATAATGGGAGGGAAAAAGGGATGAAAAGGAAAAACCAGGTCAAAGTTGGAAGGAGGAAGACGAATTGATAAGTGGATGGAGGGAAAGAAAAGGAGAGGGATAAAGGATGAATAGCATGGATGGAAGGATGAAAAGGAGGGAGGGATGGATGGATGCAGGTGGGCTTGCATCCTGCTGGGCAACTGTTGGCTGTATTGGTCCCGCAGGAAGCACTCCTCAGCCTATGGATTTCCTACAGTGATGGCACCACAGCACCCCTCTCCCTCTATGACCCCAAGGATTACAACCTGGTGGTGACCAGCCTGGATGAGAAAGTGGTCTCAGTAACCCAGGACCGGGCCTTCCCCTTGGTGGTGGCAGAGAACGAGGGGTCGGGGGAGCTGCTCCGGGCTGAGCTGGTCATCTGTGAGAGCTGCCAGAAGACCAAACGCAAGAGTGTGCTCTTCACAACTTTGGCCAGTGTGCGGGTCCACTTCGGCTCTGAGGAGGACCCTACCTATGACTACGACCATGTGCCGAGCAAGCCAGGACTGGCGGGGCGGGAGGACACAGCAGCAAGTACCACCCTGCGGGCAGAGGTGGAGAGAAAAGCGGAGCCAAGTGAGGACAATAGGATGTCTAGCGCATCTCACCCCACCGAGGACTTCCCCACCATCCCCACTGGCTTTGTTCAGGTGACCAGGGGGCTGACAGACCTTGAAATAGGCATGTATGCCCTCCTAGGTGTCTTCTGTCTGGCCATCTTGGTCTTCCTCATCAACTGCATTGTCTTTGTGCTGAAATACCGGCACAAACGCATTCCACCGGAAGGTCAGACCAACATGGACCATTCCCACCACTGGGTTTTCTTGGGCAATGGGCAGCCCTTGCGGGCTCACAATGACCTCTCCCCCCAGCCCGAGAGTCCTGGGAATCCCCTGGAAAATGTCCAGACATGCTGCCATGGGGACCACCACAGCAGTGGGAGCTCACAGACCAGTGTGCAGAGCCAGGTCCATGGCCGCGGGGACGGTTCCTCGGGGGGCTCCACACGGGACCAGAGCGAGGACCCACTCAACTCGCCCACCTCCAAACGGAAGCGGGTGAAGTTCACCACTTTTGCCACGCTGCCCTCCGACGAGCTGGCTTACAATTCCATCCCCATTGCCGATGAGGAGGACTTGGAGTGGGTCTGCCAGGACATGGGGCTCCAAGACCCCGAAGAGCTTCACAACTACATCCGCAGAATCAAAGAGATCGCTTAACGCAGAGGCAGAGGGGACGGGGGGAGGGAGGGTGCCACCATGCCACGCCACGCCATGCCACACCACGCCGCACCGGCTGCTTCCTGGAAGGGCCGGCGACCCAAATTTGGCTCTCGTGTGTGTTCTCTCTTTTGCACATGTCACATCCTCTTCACCTCGTTTGAATGCACCCCCCCGGCTCTTTTTTCTTTACTTGCCCTTTACAGTTTTATTTTTCCCAAGGAGAAGCACTGAGTTTACGCACAGATAACGAAGCCCATCAGCCCGCGGGCAGCAGAGGGAGCGCAGGGGCCAAGCTAGGGGTGGAAAACGGCTGCGGCTGAAACCTCCGCGCGTGTCCCGCGGCGAGCGGCTCCAGGCCCGGGCCAGAAGGACGCTGCCGCGGGCCTCGCAGCGGGATGTGGAAGAAGGGAGGTGCCACGGCCCCACCGGGAGCCGCCGCGGGAGAGGAGCAGGGTTGCTCGGGGCTTGGCGGAGCTGGTCCTTGCACCAGCGGAGCGGGAGATGCGGTCCGGGGGGGGGGGGGGCGGGGCTTCTCCGTTGGGGCGTGGCCTCCACGTAGGGCGGTGGCCTCTAAGGGGTGTGGCTTCCCACGGGGGCGTGGCCTAGCCCGCTGGGGGCGTGGCCTGTGCCCCCCCCCCCGTGCAGCCGGCCGGGCCGGGCCGGGCCGGGCCGGGCCCGGAGCGGCGCCGCGCACCCGTTGGGTGGCTCCCAAAGGCGAACCGCGACTGTCTTTGCTTTATTTTGTTGCACAATTTAGGAATTCAATGTACGTTCAGGGATTTGCCGCCCTCCTTGGCTCGGCTGCGGGGGCGGGCGGGCTGGGCATGGAGCCCGGCCGCCCCCCCGGCTGCGTGCTGGTCCCTCCCCGGGCAGCCGGGCCAGCCCTGCCGTGGGGTTCCCTGCCTGGAGAGAGCGAGGGCCCAGCTGCCTGCCCCGCGGCTGCTGGGGGGCTCTCAGGGTGCCTGGCCGCACCGGGAGGGAAGGCGGCGAGCGGCGGCGCTGGGGCATCCCGTCGCCCCGGGGAGCCGAGCCTTAGTCCCGACCAGGACCAGGCCTGTCCCAGTTCTCCCAGCGCCGGCCCAGTGGGGCTGCCTGGCGCGAGATGCAGCCGCCGCGGTGCCTTCTGCCTGCCGTAAACCACTGCCTCCCGCTCGCCTCGCTCCTGCGGCAGCTCCCCAGCGTCCGTCTCCCGCCCGCCCGTGAGCCCGGGGCTGCCAGGCTGGTCCCGCGGCCGGCGCCGAGCCCGGCCCTGCTCGGAGCATCCTCACCCAGGCGTCGCCCTGCGGGTCCCGCCGCGCCTGGCCCCGCGACACCCAGGGCGGGGGGAGGCAGAGGCTGGCAGCGGCTTATTTCTGGATTGGAAGTTACCCACCACTGTGTCTAATTTTCTTTTTCTTTCTTAAATAAAAGACTAGAAAAGAAAAAAAAAAAAAAGAAAAGAAAACGAAAAGCCAAACCAAAAGGCACTGCAGCACTGTGATGGGCTGTATCTGTTTGTCCCCACGCCCGGGCTTCGGATATGCACCCGTCCGGGGCGCAGCCGCTGCCCTGAGCCCCAGGGGCACCGCTGCGGCTGACCCGGCGTAAGTGCACGCAGTGGCCTCGCCACCGCCGCCGGCTGAGCCCCCTTTTGGGACCCCCCCCCCCCCCGGGAGCCTTTTCCTCTTCGGAAATCTGGGGCCGTGCAGGGGTCGGTGCCACGGAAGAGACGATGGTGCGGCCACCTCTCGCGCTGATCCCCGTGCCTCGGTTTCCCTTGCTGGAAAGCAGCAGCCTGTGGCAGCATGCGGTGGTGTGAAAGGCTCTTTAAAGGGTTTATCGTTTTCAGGCTATGAAAGTTTCTCCCCCAGCGGCCTTAAAACTTACCAGTTAGCTCTATGCTGATTTTATATATACGTGTATATATATATACATATATATATATGGGAGAATTGAGATATGCTCAAAGACCAGTTACATTTTACTGTGCCCTGTTATCTAAAGGACCCAGGTACGACTGAACAAGCCACTGATCTAATAATAATTCTAAGCAGTAAAATTAATACAGCCAAATTCCCTGCTTGGAACTTCTAAACCTCATCGTTAAATTAACATATATGAATATTTGTTAAAAAAAAAAAGGAAGAAGAAGAAGAAAAGGAGGGGGAAAGGTAAGAAGCGTGTATAATAAAATTTTATAATTGTAATAAGACATGCCAGCGCCCGACTCCTGGTACCTGAATGCGTCCCCAGGGCTGCGGAGAGGTGCGGGGACAGACCCGGCTCGCGGTGGGGCCAAAGACCGGCTGGGAGGTGCGGGCTGGTGCCTCGATGGGGCAGTGCAATGCGGCCCAGCCCCTCCTGGCCCCGTGGCTGAGTCTCTGCGGGATTGTGCCCCCCCTCTTTTTCTTTTCTCGTGTGATTTTTCTGGGGCCGGATCCCCGAGCCGTCCCCTCCCCGAGCAGCGCTGGCTGCTCTCCCGCTGCCTTCTCCAGGGGCTGCAGCCATGGCCCAGGATCTGACACCGAGCATCAGCGGCAGTTTTCCAGCCCATCAGTTCCCATTTCAGCTGATAGATAAAGTTCAGGACTCCAAGAGCCCTTGGGAAACCAGCGCCGATGCGTCAGGGAATTTGAGCTGCTCGCAAGCGCTGGCGCCCGGCGTCTCTCCTGCCGGGCACGAGCGGCCGTCGTCAGCTGGGCTCCGGCAGCGCCGCTCGAGCTGCACGGCGCGGCGCCGCTTGCAGTGCTGGTGGGGACGGGCGATGGGCTGGCGGGGGGCCAGATGCTGGCAACGGCTCGGAGAAGTGCCTGGGAGAGAGGCTGGCTCGAGAGAGGGGCTTCGCTTTTTAAAGATGAGCGCGTCAGCTTCTCTGCATCTATATCACTATCCTTTTAGCTCTATATAAATATGTATGTGTATATGCATGCATATACACACACTTATCTCTCTATATATATCTATATAGGAGAGCACGTGTGCATGTGTGTGTATATATATATATATATATGTGTGTGTGTGCGCGCGTGTGTGTATATATATATATATATATATATATGCACATATGAGTGCACGCTTTAAGGATTGATGCAAAGGGGCTTGCACAGACACACACATGTTTGTGTGTGTGCATATGCATGCACCTGCATATACACTTACAAACACGCACACAGGTGTTTTCCCCTGAGCAGCACCATTTACAGGAATCCTTAAAATGCACCCCGAGCATCAGGAACGCAAGGTGAAGCAGCTCGCTGGAAGTTTATCTGGGCTCCTAACTCCTCCTAAGTTTCTCAGGGAGGAATCAGTCAAAATTCTGGGGAATGAAACCCAGGAAAATGAGGCGGGTTTTGCATGGACGTGGTAAAGTCCTGAGGACTGGCATCTTCCCTCTCGTACTCCTTCGGCTCTGGTTAAAAAAAAAAGAAAAAAAGAAAAAGAAAAAAAAAAGAAAAAAAAAAGGTCCTGCAATGGCCAAAAGTCACTTAAGGAAAAGAAAAAGGGGGAAAAATAATTAAAAGGAAACCTCTATATCAGCTCCCTTCTCCCTGTGCCCTCTGTTTATTCTATGCTGCCTCTTTCCTGTTTAGCGTTTTACTATCTGCTCCCAGCAGGCAGGGACAAATTTGCATTTTAATGTGGTGTTGTAAGGCTACACAAAACACCTGTGACTAGGCAGTGCCCAGGGATGCACGCTCCCTTCTCCCTATTTATCAGCTCAGGCATTTGCCTTTTAAAGAGATGCTTAGTTCACACCCCTCCAATCCTACCACCATCCCATTAGCTTAATATTTTGCTTAAAAAAACTGATACACTAATAAAAAAAAACAAATTTCATAAAGTATCCAACCTCCCTCATATGAAATAGTGAGAATGGGGAGGGAGGAAAAGAAATAGAAATACACCTCCGCCAGCCTCTCTAAAGAGCCCCCCCCCCTCCAGTTCTCCTCTCCTCCCTGCTGGATGCATATCCCGGTGGTGCCAGGCCTGACGCCAGGGTGAGGGGCTCTGCACCAGACTGGGTGTGTTAGGCAATGCCCCCATGCATGGCCAGTGAAGGATGCTCTCCCAGAATGCTCCCATGCTGAATTTGACCCCCAGGAATGCATTCGGTACCAGCAGCCCTTGCTGTCCCCAGTGTCCCAGCCAGCAGCCTCTTCCTCCTCCAGGCTCTCCTCCAGCCCAGCTCGGACCGGGCGTTTGGCGGAGGTGTGGGAAGGGGACACCCCGATGCCGTGCACGGTGCTGTCCCCCGTCCTGCTCGGGACAGGATAAGGCTGGCTGGGTCCCACAGCTCCCCACTGCAGGAGAGGTTTGTCTGCTGGAAAAGGGAGTTTGCTCTGCTTGTCCGGGGAAGTTTATTTAAAGCAGGATCTGTGCATTGACGCCTCTCTTCACTGCAGGATTTGCACTGCAGCCGGGATAATTACGCTGGTAATTGCACTATTATTTCTGGGGTCCATCACCTGTGTTTTTGCCTGGCTCAGCAAGGAGGGATGAAGCTCAGCCTGGGGCCAGGCGAGCTGCAGGCAACTGCTCTGAACCTCGCAGGGGCCTGTGTTATCTTGATAAAGGAGGAGGAGGAGATCTCAATGGCTACCAAGGCCCAGTCATGTTGTCTGGGGACTATCCAGTGAACCGAAGCTTGGTGCTGCTTCACATAGGGCCAGCAGCAGTGAGAAACTTGGAATCCTCTTAGCAAAGTTTTAGATCCATGAAAACCAAGGACTCAAGGCAAGATGCCCAGGGATGAGGGATTCCTAGGTCTAGAGCCTTGCTATGAGTTTTCCAGCATGTTGTAGGAATTTCCCAGGGCTTTCTAGGGACTGCAAGATCTGGAGCCCTTCTGAGAGATTTCTAGGGCTTTCAGGGACTCCTCAGTCTGGAACCTTGCTAGGAAATTTGCTGCTTTCCAGGAATCCCCTGATGCTTTCTAGGAACTCCACAATCCAGAACCTTTCTGGGCTCTCCTTGTATTTTCTAGGAATTTTCTTCCTTTTCAGGAGCCCATTGCCAAGCTGCAGGAGTGATGTTCTGCTGCCTCTAGAAGGAGGCTGGTCTGCGAGTAGAGAGATGTCCAGCTCTGGAGAAACCTCCCCAGCGCATCCTCCAGCTTCCCATCTCCTTCCCCTGCCCCACACGGCAGCTGCAGTGGACGCAGTGCCCAAGGGTGGCAGAGAGAAGAGGACTGAGCTGGCCGGGCAGCTCTGGGTACTCCAGCCCTGCTAGCCCGTGGCACCCAAATTCTGCTGCAAAGAGTCCCTCCGTGCCCATGCCGAGCACAGACAGCCACCCTCAGCCAAAGCATCTCATTCAGAAAATCGCCTGACCTGCATTTGCAGATGTCAAGAAATGGAGAATCCATCACTCCTCGGGTCCGTCTGTTCCCATGGCAAATTGCCCTGCCAGCTAATAAATTGCACCTAATTTCTCATTTGAATTGCTCTGGCTTCAGGTTGCAGGCAGTGGCTCTTGCTGTATCTCTCTTTGGGAGGCGAAAGAGGCCCCGGCCCCCACTTCTGCTTCGTCGGAGAAGGCAAGAGCAGCAAACCCTTTCCGTCCCCCATCGGCAGTGATTGTTTCCAGCCTGCAAGTCATCTCCGAGCGTCCTTTCTGCCTTTCTTTGCTGGTTTTCCAGCATCTTGAAAACACCGCCATGGGCACACGCAGCCGGTGGCCTCCAGCACCGTGTGTTTTGGACTCACCTCTCCTCTCCGCCTTCGCCCTCCGGGTGCCCTGCACTGCCGTGGTGCTCTGCGATCCGTCTTTGCTGCCTCTCAAGGTCAGCTCCTTCATCCCCCCTTCTTTTCTTATGGTCTCTCTTTTCTTTCCACGGGACCCAACCTCCTCGTGCACTTGCATTTGTACGTGCACTTAATACACACCTTTTATGCTCTGTCTCTACCATCTGCTCCTGGGCTTTATTGCAAACGGGACCCTGGAAGGAACCAGCGGAGCTGCTTTACGTGGTGACAAGCAGCCCTATCGCTGAAACTCGCCTTCAGAGCTTTAGCAGTCCAAAATTCTCCATCTCTGACCTTCCTCCTTTCAGCTCCCCCAGCACAAACTGGCTTTTGAACCAGACTGGGTGGGTAGGTCTGGAGACGTGCAGTGTCCCAGGGCTGAGCCCTTGACCTGCTCAGCACCTGCAGCAGCCCAGCACCCTCAGAACAAGGACAGCTTTGATGAATTTCACTTCAAACATCTTGCAGTTTTTCGTGAAAATTAAACACCAATTTGCCTGATTTTGCATTTCTGTTTTCTAGACTTCTCCCCACCCCTCCCCCCCAAACAACACTTCCTTCCTCCCTGTACTATTTCATCCATGGTTTCCCCAGTAGGTAAAGACGGAGGATTGGGATGTGTCCTCAGCCTTTTTGGAAGTCCGTGACGTTCCTCAAGGCTGGGCATGGGCGCAAGGTGACCGCAGCAGAAACTTGGAGACACGGCGGCATGGGGCCATCTCGCCATTCCCACTGTGGCCCCCAAGACCCTTCCTGGGAAAGCACCTCTGGAGCAGGAAACCTCTGCCAGCGAAGCGGTGCCTGCCGGAGGAGGCAGCTCGCCCGTCCCCGCGCTCCCGTCGCCGCCCCGGCCATGCGCCTGGCAGCTGTTTCTGCTCCTCCAAACCCTGAGGTGGGATTTGGGCTTTCAGTAAACTGCCTTGGTAACCATCTTAAAGATATTATCAAGATGTCATTAGGAGAGGCAGATCCATTTGAAACGCTGTTGCATTTTAAATAAGCTTCATTGCTTCCCGTAATGTAAAACATTCCTTTTCATTTCACTGAATCAGCACTGGGTGGAATAATTTCCCTGCCGTTAACTCCTGCAGCGCTTGCCCTACCTGCCAGCGTGCTCACGCTTGGTAGGACCAAGCGCGGCCGGGGTGGCAGAGGAGCTCATCTTCTCTGGGAGTTCTGCTCCGGCCAACTCTGCAGCACTGCTGGAGGCGAAGCATCGACTATTCTGTGTGATATCTGCCACCAAGGGGAAGAGCCCTGGGAAATCCCTGCTGGGACAGGCTCCTTGCGGTGCAACGCATCCAAAACCAGTCACCTTCAGAAGAGACCTGCATCCAGCTTGGATGGACCGGGTTGTAGGCATCCTGCTCCTGGAGGAAACACACGCTGTGTGTTTGATGCCACATACAGACCACGCAATGGCTCATTCGTTATCACTTAGGAAATACAGGCACCGAGTACTGATGGAATAGTCGTGGACTGAAACCCAGGGATATAAATCAGGACCAAGGTGCATTTTTTTTCCCGCAGATTGACTCAAAACACTCATTTAGCCCAATTCCCTACACTTGATGGCCAGAGAATTTAACCTGCTGTCCCCTGCAACGTGGTTTTCAATCATAATGGACCCCTGTCAAAGGCAATCTCCATCCTTTCAAGCACAGCAGTGGATAAATCACGCTGACCGAACCAATCAGTCAGACTGCGGGATGTACCTCACTTGGCAGAGCCACGTGGGGCCCACCAAGATTTCAGAGCTGGCCTTTGGGGGATGGTGAACTTTGAGAGAACAGCAAAAAATTTGGCAGCGCTAAAGTCCCAGCCTGCCAGGTGGCAAGAACGACTATGGAGGCTGGCGGGGAGCCAGCGGCCATCAGGGCAAATGGTTTGGTCTGGGCTAGAGGAACGTCTCTCCCCCTTCAAATGTCCCCGAGGCTCTTTGCAAGCAGCTGCAGATGCTGCCTCCCACCGCTGCTAGTCAAGGTCCTTGGCCACTACTCGGAGGGCGCGGGCGGTTAGCCTCTGGCAGGACCATGGCCCTTTCACTGGTGGCAAACCCTTGAAAGCACAGATAAGTTCTGGTGACTGGCCTTATGCCTTTGGACATTACTGCTACCACGTTACAATCCTGTAGAAATGGCACAGGATTCAGAGCCCCAGCTGTCAAAGCCCACAGGAAATGGCTTCATCCATCTCTCCGTGCCTCAGTTTACCTTGTCCCTAATATATCTTTCTCCTACCAAGGTGCTGGGTGACTGTACCTTAGTACTAGGCTCAGGACTCTGATCTCAGGTGCAGCCTTCAGTGCTAATTCATTAATCAAGTACTTAAAATGTCAACTTGAGCATCCATGACCTCTAAATGTGACACAGTTCAGCGCTCAGACCACCACGTCTGTGCACGTGGTTTCCTTCTGCCTCAGCAGTGGGCTTTTCTGCAGGGGACCCCTCCAGCCCATCCTCCTACCACTCACTGTCTGTGCTCTTCCTGCCTCCTGTCCACCCTACCTCAGCCCAGGAAGAAGGGCTATTGAGTTTGGTACCCTCTCATGGGCCTAAAGGGTCTAATTTTCTCTAGTTCTGTCCCTTACAAGATGCCTTCTAGGATGGTTGGAACTACATCTCACCTTACCTTGAAGGGAATCCTTCGCGGTCACAAACCCGCGCACAGCTTCAGCTCCGGCACTGCTGGGTTTGTTTACCGGGGAGCTGACGTCTCTGCATGCCAGGACGCTATCGCTGCCCTCGGCCTCGCAGGGGCTCGTGCCTTTCGGCTCCCCATCTCCCTGGAAAGCCACGGGTACCCTGCGGGGCTGGGCAGAATATCCGGGGGCAGCGCGGCTCGCAGTAACGACCGCAAATCCGATTACCCAGGGGTTAAGCACCGCGCTGATGAAAACGGGGGGGGGTTCAGACTGCTGAGCCAGCAAAGGCTCCGCACCGATCAATGCCCTGTAAATAATCATCGGGCTCGTTCTCGGGAGCCTGTTTCTTCCTGTTTCGGTAGCTAAATACATTCAGCCTGGCAGGACCCCGCTGAGCGGATTAATACACATTGCCTCAGTTTATGCCTCCGTGGGGGTGTGTGCACATACCGGTACTGCCTCTCGCATAAACAGTTAAACAAAATCAGGACTAATTGCTGCTCGCATTGTGCTTGTAGCCAATATCGAATGATCCTGGGACTGCTTAGTAAACGAGGCGTATTCTCAGCATTGTAGTAGATGGAAAAACCCGTCATTTCTAGATCGGTGTAATCCAATCATTGGTTTATGGACTGAGAGCTCTCCGGGGAATGTCAGAGATTCAGTAGTCGTCACCAAGTGCTGGCTTCTGCACTGGATCGACACAAAGGATGGACAAAATCACCCCGGCAGCTCTATCGATTACACGGAGGCACCTGGAGCGCGGAGTGTGGGGTGATGCTGGGTGCAGCTGCTGTGATGCCAGGGCTGGCCTGCACCCGCTGCCAGCCCCTCACCCCCTGCAAAACCCACGAGAGCGGCTGATCCACACAAAGCCCCTCAGAATGGCCCAGACCAGGTCCAAGTGATGGACCATGGGCTGGGCGGTGTGGAGCTAGGTTGGTGAGCACTGCAGCAGCGCCTCTGCACCAGACCAAGCGCTGTGGGCAAGAGGAGCTGAGTGAAAGCCAGGTCACGCTGGGAGCGCCTGGCAGCAGGAAGAAAGCAGATGGCGATGGTGATGTCTGGTTTAACCATGCTGAGGGTCGTGAGGGCAAAGCTGGGTGTGGATTCTCTAGGGGCTCATAAGGGTTGTGATCCAGCTGCTGCCTTCCGCATGGAAAGAACCTGTATCTTCCCTACATGCCCACCCATTTCCCTTCAAATTGCTAGTGCTTCCTCCCAGAAAGACCTCAGCCACCGTGTTCAATCAGACCAAAGCTGACCAGTAGATTCAAAAACTACTAAAAACCGAGGCAGCTTGATTGGGAGACAGTATACTCCCCTAAACTACATCTCTCCTCCCCAGATGATTACAAGAACCTGTAAAGTGCAGGTTGCTCCACTGGATTAGGCTTGGAAAATATTGCCAAATAAATAAGCAGGGAAAAAATGCCGAACTCCAAACGCAGGCAGAAGTGACAGTGGGAAAAGAGTATCCTAACAGTCATCTTGTTCACAGCTGCTCAAAAAGTCCTTCTGCAGCTTTGGAAGGATTCCTTGCTGCTCACAATCAATCACTGGATGCAGTTCATCTTGGTGACATTCAAATCCAAAAGGGTAAATGCTTCCAAGCAGATAGAGTGATGCAGAAAACAGATTCAGAGGTGGAGATGACCTCCTCGTGGAGCGTTCCCATCTCATCCCACCGTAGCTGCAGAGGAGAGCCGGGCTGGGGCTGCTCCTGACTCTGCTCCCCGTGTCCCGCTGGATGCTGCCAACCCATCTATTTGCTGCCTAAATAAGCACTAATACCCAAGAGCTCCGATGAGGCTTTTCATTAGAGCTCCCAGACGACCGCTTAATTTCAGCTTAATAGGACACATACTGTATCATCAGATAAATAGGTAGGACTGGCTGGTAGGAGAAACGTGTGCTGCTGGGAGCCAGGCTGGAGGGAGATGCTCCTTGGTTCTTTAGGGGACAACAGGCTTTTGGGGGTCCCTGCAGTTTGCACCCTGTGCAAAGCCTGTGCAAGCTCCTTGGCTTCATTCCTGCGTCACTTGATCACTTGTGTCCGAAAAAACATTCCAGGAGACAAAGGACAGAAAAAA
Source organism: Rhea pennata (assembly GCF_028389875.1). Lineage (NCBI taxonomy): Eukaryota > Metazoa > Chordata > Aves > Rheiformes > Rheidae > Rhea > Rhea pennata. The sequence continues at coordinate 6,838,326 of NC_084682.1, forward strand.
ACACTTTCAAACATAAAAATATTTCCCTTTGACGTGTTTTCTTGGCTTGCAATAAGGTGCTTCAATCTTTTGATCCAAAGTTTCTTCCCCTTCAACGTGTCCTTTGATTGCATTTATTTACTTTTTGCCTTAAAAAGCTGGAAATCAACCCAAGAGCTTTTGATTTTGATTGGAACAAAGCAGAAACACAGATGATGTCTCTGGGCAATTATTATTTTTTTTTTCTGAATTGCTCTGGAACTATGAAGGAGAAAAGCCCCAAATAAATCTGTTGTTGGCACAGCTGAGGAGGAGACATTTTGAGTATGGAGGTCTCCAGGTCGTTTTTGGCCTCAGCTCAGCTATACCACCAGCTACCAATGCCAAACAGCACCCTAGGGAAGCGGAGAGCCTGGCTGCAGGTTGGTGTGCAGGTGCTCAGGATTTTTGGCATGGGAGCAACTCTATCATTGCCTCGCTGGCTCATCAAGAGATAACATTGGCATTGATTTATTTTTTTTCTCCCCGATCAGCTCCCCTCGTCAGCAACATGATGGCTGGAGCTCCACAGAGGGCAGCGTGCCTGCCCCACCGCCTGCCCCAGGGAACAAGCTGGCTCCTAACAGGAGAAGAAACGTGTCTCATAGTGTCACATCCATTTGGGGGGCCACCACTGGCAAGCAGCTAATTTGCAGATGCAGCCAGGCACCTGCCCTCTGAAAAAAACAGACCTTCGGGGCTCTTTTTAAGTTGCAGGCTTATTTTTGCTGAGTTGTTTCCTTAGGATATCGTGCTGGGTTTTTGGCTTGGACTTGCACTTGCCAAAAGCGCAAGCAGATGGGTTTGTTTCTCTTCCATGCTAGTCTGGCCTTCAGGACTAAAAAGAAGGATTTCCCAGCCCTCCTTCTGTCAGGCTGATGAGCCAAGACCTGGCTGATCTGAAGTGCTCATGCATTTTTCCATTGGCCTCACACCCATGCTCAGGATCCCTCGGGAGGCCAGGTCTGACCTGCTCGTGCTGGGTCCCCTCTGCAGACCAGCACGTGCCAATTGGACTCTGTCCCACATCACATCATCACAAGAGGCCACCCAGGACCTCACCTTGCTCAGTTCTGCTGGCACCAGGATAACCAGGCAACACTCTTTCAACTATCGGAGTGAGCTGGTCCTGGATCAGGACATCGTGAAGGGGATCACAGTGGATTCGAAATCTGAAAGCTGGATACAGACTGGTGGGCTGGCAGCGCCAGGCTTGGAGGCCATGGGGGATTTAACCGCCCTTGCTCCCCGCGAGCGGGCAGTGCCACTCTTGGATGTGGATTGAGCAGGGCTCCTGGGAGCGATCGCTAAAAGGAAAAGGGGGATTTCATTCCCTTTCCGTCAGCGGGGGGTAGGTGACTGAACGCGCTCTGGAGCTCGGCCAGAGACGCGGGAGGGCTCGACTGCAGCACTCGCAGCCCTTCCCTTTCCAAAGGGACCAAGGGGCCCTGCCTCCCCCGGGGCCGTCCCTCCCTCTCTGCCACCAAGGCCGGACGCGGGTGGCCAAGGCCCACCCGGAGCACGGAAGCTCCTGGGCAAGGTCTTGCCAAGAGGCGCCGACACCGCAGCCCCAGCGCCGCCCTCCCCCAAATCAGCCCCTGCAGAGAGGCAAAGCGGGCGCAAGCCGAGGAAGGAACGGGGCAGCTCCCAGCGCAGCGGAGATGAGCCAACAGCTTTATTCTCGGGGGCTCGGGGTGCCGCTGCCATTGCTCGGGGCTGCCGCACGCCCCCTCCGGCGGAGTCCTCACGGCCGCCGGTAGGGATTTTGGGAGCGGCGGGCTAGCCTGGAGCGGCTCGGCCTTCGCTCCGGCCCCGTCCCGCCCGACGGGCTGCGGGTCCGGGGAGCTGCGGAGCTGGAGGACGCCGCCGGCTCAGCCTGGCTGCTGGTGCTGGGGGCGGCCGGCTCCGGCTGCGCGCTGGAGGCTGCGAGGGGAGGCAGGAAGGTCAGCAGCACGGCCCCGGGGCTGCAGAGCCCCGAGCGGTGCCCCCGGCCCTGCCGCAGGCAGAGACCCTGCTGCAGCGCTGCGCTGAGCACCCGCTGCCAGGCCTGGCCCCAGCCCCAGCCCCAGCCCGCGGGGCCCTGGCCGCGGTGCCTCTTACCGGGGCCCAGGCCGGCACACTCGTCGCACTCCCAGCTCACGGCGGCGTTTCCCAGGCCCGAGCAGCCCCGATGGGCCCCTTGGGCGGCGCAGGATGAGCACAGCAGCAGCTCCCAGCGCCTGGCCAAGCAAACGGGTTGGTGGCGGTGGTGGCCGGGGCTGCTGGCCGTGATGCCAGCGAGGCCCCCACGGGCCGAGGGAGCGCAGCAAGGCAGTGCCCGGCACAGCTCTTGTGCCAAGCACCGGCTCCCAGAGCCCTTGGGGAGACCAAGAGCCCATGCAGAGCTCTAGCAGCACCCACCACTGCTTGCAGGACCCCTCGGGCTGCAGCACTGCTGCGGGTACCCCCTTTGCCCAGGCAGCCCCACGGCCCCCCGTGCCAAAGGGCTGTCCCCTTCCCTCTGCCCCCTTCCCACCCGGGTGTCCCTCCACCTCCCCGCTCAACCTGCCGACACCAACGGGACAGCAGCCGTGCTGCCCCCCGCTGCAGATCTGCCGCGTGGCTGACGTACCCGCTCGGCTCTGCCTGCTCCCTGCCCCGTGGGTGAAGGCACCGGGCCGCATCACAGCGCCTGTGCCGCTGGTACAGGTCGCGGTAGCGGCCGCCTTCCTCCCACAGTGGTCCTCTGCCGCAGAAGGAAGGGAAAGTCAGGAGCCTGCCCTGGCCTGGCACAGGCCACCACGGCCTCGGGCCCCTGGGGTGACACAGTGCCGGCACCCTTCTGCCTTGGGAGCGGGGAGCATGGGCAGCGGGGAGCCAACCTGAAGGGGATGGAGATGCCCATTTTAAACATCTCTGGAAGAAACCTCCTGCGGTTCTTGCAGAGCGGGCACTGGAAGCAGGAGACTCCGGCGTGCACGGCCTGTCCCTGCAGGAGACAAACAGGCAGCGTCAGCGGGGCACTGTGGCTGGCCCCGCCGTGCCCCTGGCGCCAGGGAAGCGCCCCCGACCTGGATGCAGCCCCGGTGGAACCAGGCCCCTTTGCAGGCCGGGCACACCATGGTGCGGTACGAGAGCTGCTCGTCCACGGGCTCCTGGCAGATGATGCACGTCGTCTCTGGAGTGGGACGTGCTGGCACTGCCTGCTCCGGACGGTGCTCCCAGCAGAACGACCTGGCGGGAGCAGGATAGAGAGGGGCGAGGTCGGGAAGTGCGGAGACCGCGCACTCTGCCGCGGAGGGGGCGAAGAGGGGGCGAAGGAGCCCCCCGCGGCCCGATGCAGAATGCCAGGACGCTCGCTCGGCTGCTCGGCCGGTGCTGGCACGGGGCGTCGTGGCAGGGACCCCCGGCGCCGGGCCGGCTGCCCTTACCTGTAGGGCCTGAAGAATTGGGTGACGCAGCCGTGCTCGGAGGCGCAGGGCAGGTGGAAGGTGCGGCTGCAGCCCTTCCGCTGGCAGCTGATGGCAGCGCCCCGCTCGCCGCACACGAAGCAGCCCTGCGGGGAGCACGGCAGAGCCGTCAGGCACGTGCCTGCGCCTCCCCGGCCAGCCCCGCTCCTCCAGCAAAGGCCCAGGGCCCTGCGCCTTGCTGCCTCCCAGCCCGCACAGCCGCCTCCCGCGCCAGGTCGCTCCCGGCAGCGCTGCCAGAGCTGCTCGGAGGCACTGGTGGCTCTTGCCCGTGCCCCAGGCCAAGCTGCCCCGAGCCTCCGCACACACAAACCTCCCCATCCCCGGCACGTCCTCACCTTCTGCGCCGCACTCTTTATTTTCCATTTGATGTCCACGGGGAGGAATCCGCAGATGCCCTCCTCCCTGCTCCCGCGCTGGTGCAGCCAGCTGGCAGAGAACTGCAGGACACAGCAGAGCCGGAGCTCGGGAGGTGGCCGAGGCCCGGAGCGGCGCTGGGGCCGAGCTGGGGGACCCCCGGGCACACTCACCAGGCAGTTCTCGTGGACACAGAGCCCTCTTTTCTCATGCTTCGGCCCGCAGACGTCCGCGCTGACATCTGCGCGGCGGCACAGCATGCAGGCTGCAGGGGAGAGAGCAAATGCCACGAGCACTGAGCAGCCCGCCAAGGCCTGGGGACACATCCCTGAGCAGCTGCCCCCAGGCCCTGCCCTGGCCCAGCCTCGCCAGGGGGGACGGTCAGGGCCGGAGCTGCGGCAACGGCGCGATGGGGTTTGCAGAGGATGGGGGCACGGCCGGGACAGGGGCCCGGTCGGGCGCCCGTGCCCAGCCTGGGCAGCCCAGGCTCAGGAGAGCACGGGCTCCGCAGCGGGGCACTCGGGCAGCTCCTGCCTGCCCCTGCCACCGCTCACGGACCGCTCCAACACCACCCGCGCCGGGCAGCGGGCTGCCAGGAGCCGCGGGCAGGGGCCCGGCGCCCTCACCCTTCTCCTGCGAGTCGGGGGCCTTCCTCTTCATGGCGGACACGGGCCAGTGGACAGAGCGCTTTGGAGAGTGCCGGGCACCGCAGCCCCGGGTTTTCCCTTCCACGCGCTCCTCTGCTGACCCTGCGGGAGAAGCGGGACCACAGCGAGTCTCCAGCGCGGCACCCCGAGCCGCCGGGCAGGGGCACCCCCTGGTCCCCGGGCAGCCCCGCGCCAGCCCCTGCCTCCCCTGCCCGCACCTCCGCAGGTAGCTCGGAGGTGCTGCCTCCCGACTCAGCTCCTGCCCCAGCCGCCCGCCCTTTTCAGCCCACCGGCGGCGGCGGGTCACAGGGCCCCGCTGTGATGCGGGGGCAGCGCCGGGGCTAAATGCGGGCCCAGCGTCGCGGGGGCGGTGGGTGCCGAGGTCTCGGCCGGCCGGGCAGGGGGGCCGGCGGCTCCTGCAGCCTGCGCCTCCAGCGCCCCTGGGGCTGCTGCGGGCCCGGGGCAGCCGCGCGAGAGCCGCGGTACGGGCAAGGCTGGAGGGCACCTCCGGAGAGCATCTAGCCCAGGGCCCCCCGGCTCAAGCGTGGTCACCGCGAGGAGGCTGCTCCAGACGTTCTCTCCCGTCTCCAGGGCTTTGGACTCATCCTTCACAGTAAAGATTGGGGCAGCGAAGGCATTCAGTCACTCTCCCTTTTCTGTGCCATCCTTCACCAGGGCCCCTGCCCCATTCAACAGCCGACCCACACTTCCTTTGTCTTCTTCATTTTTTTTAAATTTCATTTTTATTTTTTACTGACGTATCTAAACAAGCCCTTCCTATTTTCCTTGATAATCCTTGTCAGAGCGAACTCCAAGATGAGCTTGGCCTCCCTAGGCCCATCCCTGCATATTGAGACCACATCCCTGCCTTCCTCCCAGGTTATCTGTGCCTGCTTCAACCTCCCATACACTTCCTTCCTCCGTTAAAGTTTTGCCAGGAGCTCCTTGTTCGTTAATATGTGTCTTCTGCTCCCTCAACGTGGTATCTTACTCACTAGGATGGACTTTCTATAGCTTGGAAAAATGATCATTTAATATCAATGAGCTATTTTGTGCCACTCCTCCTTCTAATGCCCTATCCCATAGGATCCCTGGGGGATCCCTTCCAAGGGATCCCTGAAAAGGCCAAAGTTTGCTCTCCTGAAGTCCAGGGTTGCAATCCTGCTTTTTGTCCTGTTCCTTCCACCCAGGATCCTTAACTTCACCATCTCATGACCCTAAATGAGGGTCAGCTGGAATGAAGACCCGGAACACCCTTTGATGAAGAATGACTGACAGAGCTTGTTAGCAGCAGCTGTACCTTGCTAGAGCTTCCCAGGAGAAGGTCTCCTGTAGCTATCCTTACGTGGCTCTCCTTAGCTGATAGCAGCAAGCACCCTCTAGTTCCTCAGAGGGTTCCCCAAAACTCTCCACAGCCTCCAACATGGTTCACAGAAGATCTAAGCAGAACCCAGAAAATTCTGCACAAACTGCTGCATCCATTGGCTGCCTCTGTTAGCAGCCTTAACCTGGTCCCTAATCTCAGGAGCTGCCTGAACAGGAGCCCACCAGCCCAATTTTTGGCCCAGAGGCAAAAATTGTCCTAGGAGAAATGTTGGTGCAGCCCTGCATTTGTTTTGCCTTGTCCTTTGCAGCCCCACTCTTCTCTACTCACTTTGTACCTTGCTCTTTCAAGACAGATGGAGGCTGGAGTTGTCACCCCAACTCTCCTGCCAAGGCTAGATAATGCTCGATATAGTAATATAATATAGATAGCAGAGCATTTTACTTTGGTATTTGTGAGTAAATATTATGAGCACTGCAACTCATCTCAGTTTCAGTTAGGCTAAGTAGAAGTTATGGGATTATAAAGTATTAGAGATATAAGAGAGAGAGAGAGAGAGAGAAGTCAGGGCTTTCCAAGGGGTAGAAGGTGAGAAGACACGACTTCCAGGCCATGTTTCCACAAAGACTTATTTAGACTGAAAGAAGCTGACCTGACCACGCGTGACTGCATTGACTTACCTAGATGAAGAGACCGTACTTTGTGAATATACGGAGGGGACAAGCACCCTCCTTGCATTTCTCTGCCCTCCTTATGGCAGTTCCCACACGCTCTTGAAAAGCAGTTGTTGACTTAAAGTAAGCGCAGCAAGATCTCTGCCCTAAACGATCATTTCCCTATTAGTGTATCCTTAAAATCACATTTACTGTTGATTTCAGGTATCTGTTTTACATCTGGTTTTATTTACTTTCTATACTCACCACAGCCAGAAATTTTTTATATCACTGCAGCACACATTTGCCATGTCATCTCTGCATTGTATTATTTTTTATTTTGGCCTTGTGGCCTTGAACACAGATTGAAGTGATAAGTAGAGATAAGTAGAGATCTTTTTATCTGTTAGTGGGGAAGCTTAGTCTGTCTGGGGCAGCTTCCTTGAGCTCTTATGTCTTCCCAGCTAATGGCTGTGGTCAAAAAGATGCAGGTATCTTAGAAGTTGTGTTTTAAAACCCCACAGAAGTGGATTCCTGTTGCAAGGGTTCCAGAAAAGCCTTCCTCATGCTTTCAGGACAGCTGTATTTCTAATTCTGAAGACTTGACTGCCTTTCTGGGAATTTATGAAGTTGCTGGAACCCTACAGCTAAACACTGCAGCCTAGAGCACATGGCACCAGGATGCTTTACCATCCTTCCCTAAGGCTGTGCAAGTAGCCATCCTCCGGGAACATTTTGTTTCACAGCTCGTTGATGTGGAGATAGAAATCTCAGCCTGATTACAGATGAAATTTCCTTTTTCCTTCTCCAAAAACTCAGTATATCAAAAAAGGCATTTTTCCCAATCTTGAGGCTCAGTTATGGCAGAAGACACAAATCCAAGGAGACTTTGCAGCTACTGAAAAAGCTGAAAGAGGAAATACCACCTTCAGGCTACAAATCTTTGACCTGTCCAACTCCCACTTCAGACCATGTCAGCAAAAAGAGGAGAAATCTTTGAACTGGAAATGAAAATGAAATGAAAGAAGCATTTAGCTTCAGGTCAGCCAAAACTTTTTGCTTTGACAATTCCTAAACATTTGGATTTTGGCCTTTTGTTACTTCTGGCTGGGAGAACCTGGGTTTTTCGGGGTTCCCAGTGAAATGTCATGTAGCACCAAAGGTGAGTTTTCATTTGAGAACGAAAACCTTGCTAAAAAAGTTTGGCAACATTTTAAAGAATACACATTTCTGTAACCAGGGTCCCTCTGAGGGCCCTGGGCTCACTATGGGGACCATCTGCACTTGGGCTTCACTTCTAGAGGAGAGATGTGATGGCTAGTGCTGGCGTCTCTGCTGCATTTCCCATCAGCTGCTCCACAACTCTTTGTGTCCACGATATGCCATCATTGCTATTCAGTGTTGGAAAAATCAAGCCCATCCCTTTCTTTCCCTTGGATCCACCCTGGGGTCTTCTGTCTCACAGGACCTGCTGTGCCTCAGCAAGGCCTCTGGGTCTCAGCCTGATCTGCTGCTCCCCACTCCATTAAATCTGGGTTAATTCCAGACAAAGGGAACAGAGACCCTCTTCCTCCTCCCTAGATCATACTACACAAATCACAGCCAGACCTCCACAGGGGTTAGACATATGCGATGTGATGAGTGATGGATCCAGCAGAGCTCCAGCCATTTCTCTTTATTTTTCTTCTCCTTCCCCCCCTTCCCCCTTTACCACCATTCCTAGCACCATGTGATCTATTGCAAGATAACGGCTTCAATTGCTCCAAATTGCTTATTGAGGACTCCGTGGTAAATCAATGATTTTAAATGGGATCACAGAACAGCAATCCTAACAACAGCAGAATAAAAAAAAATGGTGTTCACCAGCAGAAAGGGAAGGAAAAGTGTCTGGGCTGATTTCATTCATTCTCTGCTGCCAGCGGGAAGCTGGTAGAAGGTCTGGGGCAGTGACGGGCACTGGAGGACCTGTGAGCGTGGGTTAAACAAAAGTGGTCTATAATTCCAGGCTGGAGTTTGCAGCAATGTCCTGGCTGCCTGGGTGTTGGTGGTACCAGCCCTCGTGGTGGCTCGCTTGGCAGGGAAACTGAGGCATGGATAATGGCAGGTGCCTGATCCAGCTCCGTGGGCCTCTAGGCTCTGCCTCTTACACTCTGTGATGGCAAACTGGACTAACGCCCTAGTGCTGCACACGTCCTTACGCACAGACGCACGTGGTGGTACCTGGCTCAGTGTGTATTTGTAGCCAAGATGCAGACAAAGTCAAGTTCAAAGAGAAGCTGCTGCTCATCTCCTCTGAATTTAGTTTCTGGGTGAAAATGTCCCCATTTGTTCAGAACAAACAGCTTGTCGGTAGCTACCGAAGAACATGAGTTATCATGTCCTTAAATAGCCATTTTCTTGCTTTTAAGAGTTTAGGTTCTCAGAGTGTGTTAGTGGAGCACAGAACTGCTGTCACTTAGCAACCTCCCAAGTTTTGAGAATGTGAAAGGAGGTGGGGGGGGTATTTTTTTTTCAGGTGCTGGAATTTCCAGTTGTCTTGGTCTTGAAATTTCTGTGTGCATATCCACGAAGAGAGACAAAACGAAGACGTGGGCAAACAAAAGCACCATTAAAAAGTCTGCAAACGGATGAATGAACACTTCAAGTTGTTCTCTCCCCTCTGAATAACGCATTTCATTTCCTGCATTAACTACACCTGCATCTGCATGTTTAAGGCAAGAAGTGGCCCTGCCTCCGTGCAGGCCAAGTAGCCAGCAGGAGACATGCTGGCTGGAGGGATGGATGGAAGGACAGATGGGCTTTTTGGTGATTTTGCCACCCCCATCCTTTCTCTTCCCATCCAGCTCTGTGGGTACTGGGCGATGGCCCGGTGCAGCATAGGACTGAAAGGAGGCTTAAGAGATCACAGGAGAAGTTTCTGTTGCTCTCCATAGTCATTTCTCATCTTTGCCACCCAAATTTGGAGCTTTCTCCCTCCATGCAAGGTTGCTGCAAAGAGACTGGAGGAGGGAGACTTAAGATCAACACATCAAAGCCCGGGAACAGGCTTTGGAAAAGGCTGTGTTGGTTCTGGAGTGGCTGGGGCTGGGGGAGTAAATTAGCTCCAATTCACTGCAGAGTAGGATTAAAAAGCGAATCACAAACTGCACTGAGATCCCAGAGCACTCATTTGGGCTCATCAAGAGTCTCATGTGGGCATGGAGCAACATCAGGATGGGTTTCACTCGAGGAAGAGAGAAGCTGGAGGGATTTTAAGATGTTTGCTCTGGGATGAGCTAATTCACACCAGGGCTTCAGGCAGTCCAGGTCAAAAGCGAATGGAGATGAACCTCCCTGTGTTCCTCTAGAGATAAGGCCGTGTCCGCTGTCACCAAGCCAAAGCACACATATGGAGGAACAGCAGCTAAGCAGATGCAACGCTGGTGAAACTGCCCCCCTGAGACATGCGGGTAAGGGGTAGACAGTAGGAACTGGAGAGCTCCAGCAAGGATGTTCACAACCATGGGTCAATCAGCGCTACCCTCCCAGCTCCCTTCAGCTTCCTGCCTGCTGAGTCAGTCCTGCTCTGGTACATCCAAGCAGGAGATGAATCAGTCCCACGCTAAATGAAGTGTCTGAAATACGGACCTCATTCTGCTTTAATAGGCTGCTTATTATATTGAACAAAATGCTAACCGACCTTTCCAAATACAGATGGAATGGGCCTGGCTATTGAATACGATCAGTATCTATTATGTATTGCTAAAGGATGTTCCTAATAATTAATTGTTAGTTATTTAGGAGGCGAGATCTTGCCCATTACACACAATGTGCAATTAGCCATATTTAAAAAGCTCTCTGCAGGGCTAGATTTAGCAAACTCATCCCACCCTGAACGGCAGCTGACTGCACGCTTAACTTTAAGCAGGTCCCGTCGTCTCACTGACTCCAGATTAAGCATATGCTTAAGTGTGTTGCTTATTCTGCATTTGATTTATTGACAGAGTTAGTTAAAAATGTGGCATAGCTCTGCTTGCAGTTTAGGTTTTGGAGATCTGTCCAAGAATAATTTTTATGATCAGACACTTAGGCAAAATATAACTCAGTTACAAAGTGACACTATAAAGCCATCAGTGCTGTGGTTTTCATATGGTGGCTGCATGTGGAAATCTCAGCATGGGCCTTCTCGTGCAAAATCACAACCTGACTCTGCAGGTTTCCTCAACTCCCCTTCTGGGTGCCTGAAGCCAGACCTTAAAAATGGGATTTGAGGGGGCAAAGGACGTTAGTGCTGACCAGAAACCGTCCTTGCGATGCGCTTTGCACACACAAAATTCAGTGCTCTGCCCAAAGAGCTGGGCTGGGAACTTCTAAGGACCACCAAATGCCACGTTTCCTACCAACGCTGGAGGCTCTGCTTGTGTTTCTGGCCTGATTGAAACGAGTGTTTTGCCCATGGTGGTGAGCAGGACTGGTCCCAGCCTGGGTCCCTCTGAATAACACTGCTAAAACCCACCTTGGGCAACTCCTTGAGCTGCTGCTGACAGCCTGGCCAAACTTAGCAAAGTCTCTTCTTCTCACTTTCTTGCTCTCTCCGTCTGTAAATACTCAGAGATAGCAGCCATAAAAGTACCTTAGAGAGAAGGCAGCAGTAAAATTACATCAAGCCTAGCGGCTTAAACTGATTGAAGGACGTACTTGCCAAGCTGATGGAGCTAAAGCAGTAGCAAAGATACAGGAGCAGCTGACAGAGGTGACGGCGAGCCAGGAGACACAGCAAGGGCAAGAACCATGCAACGGGCACGAGGAAAACCCCAAATCAGCGGCGCCGATCCCATCGGGACAGAGAAGGAAAGGGAGAAAGCAGCAAGCGCTGCAAGGTCGCGGGCTGCTTTCGGGAGCCGAAGGCATGACTCAGATATTAGCGGTATCTTTAAAATAGTTAAAAAAAAAAATAACGTATTTTTTTTCTTCTGTATGTCTGTCCGCCTACCTAACACACGGCACGGCTTTCCGGGGAAAGGGGCAGCCGTCTCGCCCCATTACTGTCCAACCCCACTGCAGACGGAGCAGCAGAAACCAGGGAGCGGAGGAGCGCGGCCCGCACGCACGCTTCAATTCAAAGGCTGAGATGAGCCTGGGTGCATTTACCCTGACCCGCCCCGGCACCTCTAATTATTATTAATGGCTGTGATCGTTATCTGTGGGACTCTCCCCGTGCGCGGGGGCCAGCGCTGGCCGCACGGAGCGCTGCCCCGTGCCCGGTGCTGGGGGCCGGCGCTGACACCGATAATCCATCACGGCTGCTGCTGCTCTTCGCTTGCCGGGAGCAGGGAAGATAAAATGCAAGGCGGTGAGGGGGCCTGCTTTGCTCCAAAATGGGATTTTTTTCCAGAGGAGACAAATACATGTGCCAAAAGGACCCTGAAGCCCTTTACGTCGCGCTTTGGCTGTGCTTCCAGAGTGGCTGGAGAGAAGGTGAAGGGGCAGGGGGTCTTTTGACCCAAACATACAGAGTTAAAGGCCAAAATCTTGAGCAATGTGTGTCTTAAGGGCTCTAAACTGTCTCAGCTTCCCTGGCCACAGAAATCAGGATGTCAAAGGGATTAAACATCTACTTTCGCCCGTGAGAGATTGCAAGCAGGAGAGAGAGGGACGAAGGATCACATCAAAGTCTGAATACCTGCTCCTCCTGCGCAGAGCTGCCGCAATCCTCTGCCTTTTCCAGATCCTCCTTCCCTCCACGGACGGAGCTGGATGGTGCTTGAGCTGCCTTATGCCTGGCTCCGACACACGGGCTCGGGCACAGGGTCGGTATAAAAAGCGCTTGAGCACCTTTGCATCTGCCGGGCTCTCCCGCCTGCAGCCCTGGCCTCCCGGCTCCGAGGGTCCCCTCGGGAAAGCGCAGAGCCTGAATACGCTGGCGTTGCTCAGTGCACGGCGGGAAGGCTGCAAATGTCGCCGGGGAGGCAGGGAAAGGCGGACCGGCGAGCTGCTGGGACCTCGCCTGGGAGCGCCGCGCTCCTCTCCCAGCGGCCGGCAGGCGCCAGGGCTGGGGTTTGCACAGCGGATTCGTGCAGCTGTGCACAGCTAGATCTGCTGTAACGTGGAAACGAAACTTCTGGGTTTTTTTTTCCACCGCCCTCCGGGCTAGTTTGCAGCCGGATCCGCTCCCTGACCGCTGGCTCGCACCTTCCCTGGCACAAGGGAACGGGGGGCAAGGAGGGAGCAGGGGCAGGCAGCGGGGAGGGCAGAACCGCCGCCGCCGGCAGCGGGGCGTTAGATCAGCACGAGCCGGTCCCTGCGTGTCCTATGGGGTTGCCTTCCGCAGCAGTCACTGCTGTTTGCCCGGGTGCAGGGAGAGCCGGCAGGACCGCCACGCCGGGCGAGCGCCGGCCTCGCCAAGGTGATTTTTGCTCTGCGGAAACGCACGGCAGAAGAACGTGGCCTGTGAAGTTGGCTGGCTGCAGAGGAGTTTTACCGCGGGCATGGTGCTGGCAAGATGCTATTGCAGTACCCAGAAGGGCTCTGATGATCGGGGAGGAAATAAAGGCAGGTGTCGTGAGCGCAGCCTGAACGGCTCTCGAACATTTGAGCTCATTTCTAAGATACCTTCTGGGTTCATAATGAAGCGCAAGGTTATGCTGGACTCCAGTAACAACATAGCCATGGTAATATGCTAATAAATGCTGATTTAAATTTGACGAAAGCCAGGAAGAATTATACCCAAATGTATTAATTAATCTGATTAGGAGGTGTTTGAAAAATTAAAATGCAAAGTAGAAGATGTAAGTAGCAAAGACATTTAAGGAAGGAGAGTCTTTGAAGCCCTTCCCAGGGAGATGTGTCTGGATTCTTACACCAGTCTACTTCCACCAGGTCGCATCAAGGCTGAGCAGGGAAATAGCTGATTTGATGTTAGCACTCAAGAGCAGCTTCTTGCTCCTCCTTTCTGCTCGGAGTAGCCAGGGACTAACTTCACAGTGTTCATCCTGAAAGGAGCCTTGCAAAGAGAAGACATGAGTTAATCAGGCCTGCCTGGTCCCAGTCCAGTCTGCAGTGATGGATGGAGACGGGAGCGATGTGAATTCGGAGCTGTGAATTAGAGCGAGCCCCTGAGCCTGGATCCCTCGTGGTCCTGGGGAGTAGCAGGACCCTCCTGCTTTAAGCATATTTCTTCCTCCACTGGATAGGGCAATATTTCTGCAGAAGATTTTACCGGAGGTGGTTTCCTCTGCAGAGCAGTTTGGGTTGAACAACCAATGTTTTCCACCTTCCCTTCCAAAAAACAGCATCACACCAAAACTCCTGCCCCACCCCGGGCACGTGGAGACCTGGCACGCAGCATCGCAGCCAGAGCCCGCTGCAGCCGAGACCTGCGACCGTGACTAACGCGGTCGGAGTGAGAGGGCTGGAGCCCCTGGGAGGACAGCGAGGGGCCCTGGCCGGCAGGATGAGGCTTTCCTCGCCCCCCCCCCCACCACGGCCAGCCCCCGTGCCAAGGCGGGAGGCGCGGCGGCTCCGCCGCGGGCGGCACCGCACCGCCGAGCGTTTCGCTGGGCTCCCCGCGCGGCGAGCTGCTAATCGCTGCGTGCTGAGCACAAAGCTGCAAAGCAAACTTCAGCTCGGCACTTCAATTTGTCAAGGTGTGATCCGACTGCCTGCCTGGGAATTTGTGGCCAAACTCCTCTCCCCAAGTGATTCAGCACTGGAAAACTTGGGTTTACTGTAAATACACTGACAGCTTTTGAAATCACTTACTGCGCTGTCCAAACGCATCTCCTCCAGGGAGTAACAAGATGCCTCTCCCTGAGAAGTGCATTGGTGCTGGCTCTCAGTGCAGGGAGGAACGTTTTCCCCAGGAGAGGAATTGTTTTTCACGGTGGATCTCAAATCAGTGAGCTGATGGCCAGGCCTGCCTGATCTCCTTCTTGCTCTCTTTTCATTATTGATGTTATTTTACCACTAAATGTTCCAGTCCAATGTTTCCTCCACCCCCTCCCCTCAAATTCTCTGTATCATGCCGTGTGCATCAAACTCATTTTTCAGCCGCTGAATTGGGGCTGATTCTTATTTTCTGATGTGGGAACCTTTTGTGCTGACATTTGCAACCTGAGATGTAGACTGTCACCACTTATTTTCTAAATGAAACATGATACTTGCCCCTAATCACCTGCTTCTGGCAGCTGGAGGTTCAAGAGAGCATTGCCTAGGGGCTTTAGCCCCTTTGCACATTGTGAGGGATAGACATGCTGCCTGTTCACCCCTGGGGTCCCCACTGGTTCAGCACCCATGCCTTGAGCCCTGTGATTAGATAAAAACTCCTTTGAAACAACATCTGGAGGTTTCTTACAGATCTCAGCTAAGAAATGATGCTTGAAACTGCCTGCAACAAAAGACCCATGTGGGCAATCTTGCCAGATTTCAAGCTGCTGTTCTGTCTTGTTGATCTGGATGTTGCTCTCCTCTTGTTTTTGAGAGCTTTCAATTAGAAATCAGGGTGTCAAATGGGCAATTGCAGGTACCATAACCAGGCATGGCCCCTGCCTGGCTTTTTGAGCTCCAGCTATGAAAACACAGTGCCACGGACAGTGAGTCAGTAGAACAAGCCTCAGGGAGCAGAGATCCCTCTGCAGCAAGACTAGCATTTTGGCACCTTGAGGTGGCCTGCAGGTGACTGCTCAAGCAGCCTTGCTTGGACAATTTCTGACCAATTTCCCTGGTGTTTGCAATTAGCAGCCCTCACCAGGTGATGGTAGATCATGCCAATGCTTCATAAAAGGTTTCCCTCTCCCGTGATGGCAAAGGTTTCTCCTATCCTACTTTTCCTCCTCAAAGGAGACGTGCTCTGAAGCATCTCTCTGCTGACCGCCCTCCCGTGCGCCGGCACAGGCAGGCACAGAATGGAGATGGGGAGCAGGGAAAGGATTTCCCCCAGCTGCTTTCAACTGCTCCTCGCTCAGGCACGCAGGCGCCCGCTCCCCATGTGGGCACACATCGATGGGAGCAACCCTGTTTAGCACCAGCATAACTGCTCCTCATGGCAGCTGAGCCAGTGTCGTGGCTGTGATCCTTCCCACCTTCCCCAGCAAAGCCCGGCGCTGAGCCTTGGCTGATAACATAAAGAGCCTCCCAACATCGACTACCCTCTTTGCAGTGATAAATGCTCTGCAATATCCTGGGCTGTCACAGCTCTAGACTAAAGTGTGGAGAAAAAGACCCTGAAGCCACATCCCTTGATCTGTCAAGGCAGGATTTCAGCTAATGGGCTATAATCATTATTCAGCAGTTTGTCCTCTTAAATCTGTCTCTGCTCTCTTGCCTCCCTCCTTCCCGCTCCCAATGGCGGAGCAGAATGGAAAGATGTTTGCCCCAGGATGGCTCACACCTATCCCCGGTGGGAGCAAGACATGCTGGTAACAGCACCAGCTGCTTTTGGCATATACTAAAAGCTCCCAGTTCAAACACAAGCACTTTAACTTGCCGTTCCCCTGTTATCTTGAGGAGGAGGCTAGATGTGATTTAGGGGAGTCTGGGAGATCAAGGCATATCTTGGCTGGCCTAGTCTTCTCTTCACCCCTTGTGCAGCACTGACCACCCTCCTCTTGGTGGGCAAAGGAGGGCTAAAGCCCAGACCGAGGCTATGAGGGGATCAGGGTGAGAGCTGAGAACTGAAACAACTTTCCATGATGGACATGACCGCTGGGCATCCTTTCCCCAGCCCTACGTGGGGACCATCAGAGCTGGCTGGAGGCTTTAGGTCTGCAGGTCCCTTGTATTGACTCTAGAGCTCAAATCCTGCCTGTATTTGGACAAGCAGAAGGGATGATTTGTCCTGTTCTCCACTCCCTAGAGAAGGCGTTTGCCTGAAAAGAGGCTATTCTTGCTCTTTGCATGTGAAACATGGAACAACACACATTCCTCAAATTCCCTTCTTTGCCCCAAAGCCACAACCTGGCCTGCAGGACCACTATCGTCCCCAGTAGCAGGAGCACTGGGGCTTGGGAGATCAAGGTGTGCAGAAGAGCAGAACAAAACAACATCGGTTCAGTAGAGTGCTCTGCAGAATTACCCCACTTCATCCAAGTCACGTCTTGGAAAAGTTCAAAAAGAAATGGAAAAATCTCCCCAAACCATATAGGCCAGTTTCTAAGGGAAAGATTTTGATTCCAAGTGACTGCTCCTTTGGAAATTTCCTCCCACTGTAGGAGGAAAATGAACAAAAATGCTTTTCTAAAGAAAAAAAAAACCACACAGAAACAAAGCTCAGATCAGACCCAAAACACGTAATGGAAGCAGACACAGTCCCCCCGCCACAGCTGAACTGACCAATTGTTTCAGGTCAGTGCAAAGCAATGCAAGATCTTGAGCATGGCCAGTGCTGGACGTGCCGGGCCATCGAGCCGACGCACAGCAGCTCGTTGCCTGGTCAAGCCGAGGAGAGAGCTGAATCTGGAGGTGGTGGATTCAATAATCTATCAGCCATCCCAGCACAGTCTCTGCAGCAAGACTTTAATAGACTTATCTTTACCATAATAACGTATTTTATTTTTCCAGTGCACATTCATTATTCACACACTTATTTCCCCAAGGATTATGTATGTTGCTAGAGCTCTGTTCTCTTGCCTTATTTTCACTATGTCGGCTCTGGTATCTACTGATTTTTACAGCATTGTCATCTGCAAATAGGCTTCTATTTAATCGCCAAAACTAATAATACGGCTCAGTGGAGATGTCAGAGGCAGGATGCTAGTTTGCTTCCTAAGTCCATCAGTTGAAAAAGATCAGCTGTTGGCACACGAGCATCCTGCATGAAATGAGTTGGGGGGGTCTCAGAGCAGCGGGGTGGGGGGTGCCAGCAACTTTGCTCCCAGGCGCGGACTTTTAGCAGGCCTCCCCAAACCCACCACCCAGACGGTTACTAGACACCGGCTGGGCCTCAGTTTCCCAATTCTACACAGGCAGAATCCCTCGATTTATAGGCATGTTGTACGTGATTTGTGAATGTTTTTGAACTGCTCAGGTACTCCAGAGAAAAGCTCAGCAAAACAACCCAGGAGGAAAATCAGCAGTTTTGCCATCAAAGCTGACTTCGAGCAGGGGAGCAGGAAATCAGAGCTGGGATGACTCATGGCACGAGGGCAACTATTATTGAGCAGCAGCTCATTAACTGGGGACTTTCATGTGAGCGAGGTGAGCGCTGGCGTAGTGGGATGAATAACAACTGCTCTGCAGCACCCAGATGGGCTTGCAAGGCTGATTTTTGCACAGCAAGGCTGCATTACTGTGACTTTGGCAGCATTATTTCTGGCATTTCCTGATTTCCAAGTTCTTGGTGTGTTAAAGTGAATAGCGTTCCCTTAGTGGGGGTTCACCATGAATCAACTATTCACACCCAGTGAGCCCAGTGCACACCAGCACTCGTTGAAACACCCTAGTACTTGTACACACAAAGCTATTGCTCCGTGTACGGAGCCTTCCCCCGTGCACGGACACAGGTACGTGCGCTCAGAGGCATCAAGCCGTTGTGCTACCCAACAGTCTATTTTTGAGCTGGATTTTGGCTCTTTTTGGAATTCTGGTATTTTGTGAAGGACGGTGATTTAACCATACTGCTTTACTTCACTGGCAGAGGGGGGTTAATTTACACTGAAGGGCGTGAGGGTTCACGTTTGCACACGAACCTTTCCACGTCACAACGATGCAACACAAACACTACATCCGCAAGCTGCGAAATAGCCCGAAAGCAAAGAGAGATGCTTCTACTTTTTTCCCCAAAAATGTTTTCTAGGGCTGAGATTAGTCACGTGCTGGATTCAGGGCTGGATCTCTAGGCAGCCGAACGGAGCTCTGCCCCTTTATCGCGTTCCCGTCCCCTTTTCTGTTCTCCAAACTTCGGCCTTGCAATCCAGACAGTGATGATGGGCTGAGAAAAGCGAAGCCTCCAAGCATGCAGGGAGAAAGTTTTCCTCATAGCTGATGTAGTTTTTTCCCCCATTTCCAGGCTCACTCAGTCCTGGGGTCTCAGTTGCATCCAGGGGGTCCTGTCCTGTCTGCTCTCGGTCTTCATCATGAACCAAAGTCACAGTCCTCGCATGCCACCTGGCTCCTCTTCTCTAACGATTGCTCCTAAATCGTGCTTCACCCTGACCCTTCATCTCCCGGATGCCTTGCTCCGCACCTGCAAGCCGTCCCTTTCAGCCAGTGCTTCTCCCCAGCGTGCTTCGTGCTCAGCAGCAGTAAGTGATGCTCGCACGTAATCTCTCACCCATGTGTTATTCTCCCCACGTCCCCGCGCTCGCTCCCCATCTTCAACAAGTCATAAATAAGGCATAAGGCCCACTAAAAAGGGAGAGAAAACATTCAATCTTCTATTCTCGTTTGCTGCAAAGTCAGCATGGATCTAGCTGCTTCAAATTCCTCCTCTGGTCTCGGCCAGCTGCTCCTGCCAACCCCGGATGGCGGTAGCAGGGCCAGAAAGGATGGGGGCTCCACAGAGCCTGGAAGGGTCCATGCACAGGTGGCCTGGCCACTCGTCTCAGCCACTGCTCCCGTAGGGTTAATGCTATAAAACAGTTTATCCTCTTACTCCTCCAAAAAACATGGTCTCCTTGCAGCTGTTCGGGGGGCTCCACAGCACCTGCTGGACAGCACTGAAATGCCCCATTAGGCAGCTGAAGAGCCCTCTAAATGCAGGTGCTGCCTGGGCTCAGCACATTGCAGAGCTTATTTAGGAGGAAAAAAAAAAACCCAGGTTTTTCTAGTTAAGACCCATTTCACCCCTAGTGAGAAATCCCAACACAGAGGGCATCTCCCACCTAGCACGTGCTTGCAGCTGAGCAAAGCTTCAGGCCGCAGCGGGGTCTGGCCAGGAGGCTCTCACGTGGCTCGGGGACCCGTCACGTTTCCTGCCAAGGCCAGGGCTCCTGCGGGAAGGTTTGTTCAGCAGCGCTGGGAGACTCGGAGCCGTGTGCCAGTATCCTCGGGAGAGAGCAGTCTTTAGATG
Organism: Rhea pennata; assembly: GCF_028389875.1. Lineage (NCBI taxonomy): Eukaryota > Metazoa > Chordata > Aves > Rheiformes > Rheidae > Rhea > Rhea pennata. Next base: position 6,857,756 of record NC_084682.1, read on the forward strand.
CTGTTCTCTTCCGGAGAGCTACCGTAGCGGGCTGCATCACTAGTGTCCCTTGGCGGCTCCCGACTTAATTTGTTGAACTCCTCAGAAACAAAAAAGTGCATTTTGTTTCCTTTAAGCCTCGCTTCCTGAGGAAAAGAGGTTTATGCAACCACACTCTGCATGCCGCAGACAGTCATCATTTCTTCCCTCATTTTTATAGCTTATCAGCCAATTTCAACTAAATTTGACAGTAATAATAGGAATCTGAAAAGAATTATGTTCCTACAGGCTTGGTAAAACTTTGCAGCCTGGCAGAGGAGTGAGAGATGTAATTAGTGGCCCCGCTGAGGAAAAGGCTGCGTGCGAATGTTATCCTTACCGGGTATCAGAGAATCTGCAGGAGATTAAGCCTGGGACTCAGTGGGGAAAGCCCGAGTCAGCATCATGCCTGATTGAACTCCCGAGAATCCACCTGCAAGGAAACACCAGCTGGGAAGCAGGTACTCTGGGGTCTAACAAGGCAGGTTCGTAAAAGGTAGCTTTTCTTTTGCCTGCCTGGGACATTCAAACCATTGCTCTCCTGTGTGGATTCTCTGGTGCCTCTTACAGGGTTGTGCCAAGCTGGCAGCCTGGCTGCAGCGCAGCTGCGCCGCCAGCCAGCCGCGGGAGAGGAGCCCGGGGGAAAGCCAGCTTCGCTGGAGCTGCTGCTCGGGCCACGGCCTGCTGTTATTCTCCTGCTTTTTAATTTTCACCTCTGAAAACAACCCTCCAACAGGTGGTGGTCTCAAAGCTACCTCTGAGGCTTGTTGCTTTGCAAAGCACCAGCAGGAGCATCAACCCCAGCTCATGCACATCTGCACAGACCAAAGGTTTCCAACTAATGAAACGACCTAAGCGAGCCTTGGTTTTGCAGTACAACCACCCTGCAGGGCAGGTCTCAGCCCTCGCACGGTGCTGGCGGCCCCGCAGGCACTGGGGCAGCTCGGCTCCTGCCCCCGCGGGGCTCTGGCTGCAGAGGGGGTGACACCTCCCCAGCACAGATGCTGCTGTGGCCACGCTTAGGGACCCAACATGCTTTTCCTGCTGTTTTCATTTAGTTCTGACTAGGGATATTGATGCATTTTACATATATTTAATCTTAAAATATCACTTCTTACACTCAAAATCAAACTGAGCATTGCTATTACAGCCAAGTACTTCGCTTCAACCTGCGATGTAAATACCAATCTGAATTCTTAGGAGATTTAACAGAAGGGCTTAATTCAAACCTAAACTTTAATCTGCCCGACAGGTTTTCTTTTCTCTTATAAAAAAATTGCGTGTCTTAAGCAGAGAGTGTGAGCGCTCTTGTTCCTGAGCAAGTTTAAAGAGCTTTTCTTCCCCCCACCAAGCAAAAGCAAGGCAGCAGGACACTTCCCCGGGCCGCGGTAGGCGGATCTCCGCTGCGGGCTGCCGGCGCGCCGCGGGGTCCGGGCACCTCTCTGCAGCCAGGCTCTGCAGGGCAGAGACGACCCCGCAGCAACCGACACGGCAAGTTTTTGGCAGCCCGGGGAAGGGGGAAGCCATGCCCTCGCTTCAGCTCTCCTGCCCAGCGTTTTCCGTGGAAACGCATCTGTGTAGCGTTGCCGGCAGGCGGGCGGCGGGTTTTCTGCCGTTCGCTCCGAAGCGGCGCGCTCGCCTCGCACGCTCCTCCCTGGGGGTTCCTCGGCCGCCGCTTGCCCCCGAGCAGTGGCAGCTCTCCGCGGGCAGCGCCGAGTCCGCCGAGAGCGTTCAAAGGCAGGGGCAGGCAAACCAGAGCGCTCAGGCCCGCAGGGGCCAGAGCCAGGCAGAGGCCTGGGAGCTGCGCTTAGCAGTGGGGGAAGCTCGCCAGCAGTGGATTTGGCACTCAATTATAAGGAAAAAAAAAAAAAAAGCAGTAAAAAAAATTCTGCCTATCTCCCAAATCGCTCCTGTAATAGCCATATCAGCTCAAGAGAAAGGTTTTGTTTGCCTCCAAGATTAAAGGTTTGCCTTTCCTCTCCCTTCATGCTCCTTATTTCAATATCTGTAAATGAAACTTTTGCCCTGACACATTTTGTCTCATTCAATTTCTTTTGCATCAATATGAAATAATCTGCCAAAGTTGATGGCTAGTCCCCGGGCAGCTTCGATTGACCCCAGAAGCACATTTTTGTGATGAGGAAAGTTTGCCACCGCCAAGCCTACAAGGAGCATCGCAGCACGGCGATGGAGCAAAGACCCCAGAGCTGTTGCCAAAGCAAAGATGACGCTGGTTAATCCTGCGATGAAGGCTCTGATACCCCGGCTGGGTGCTTTTTCTTTTCCTCCAATAATCATTTTCTTTAGCAAAAGACCAGAGAGGGGACAAATCCAAATGTGAATGGGACAAATTCAACAGTTTTGGCCCCAAGTCCCTTCTGTGCCCAGCTCCACCCTCCCCAGTGCTCTCCAAAGAAGGGGCACCATGGTAGAGCCGGGGGGTCAGGCATGGCCGAAGCCTCCAGATCCTCGGGGCCTCCACTTGTGCTTTACCTTTTCACACAAACAGAATAAAACACCCAACAGAAAACAGTCACAAGGAGAAGAATAAATAAATCAAAGTCCTGATGCTGGAAGGCAGGCAGAGCATGCAGAAGCTGGCACAGCAGAGAAAGGGGTGGGAATGAAATAATTAAAGGCAGAAAGAGTCAATGTTACAGGAATTATTTAAAAGGCAGAAGAAAACCATAAAAAAGGAGGGGGGGGCAATCAACCCTCTCTGGGGGGGACATTGGAGAGAAAGTAGGCCATTTGCTAAACAATAAAAGGGATGAAGCAGATGACGACTCTAAAATGGCTGAAATGCTGAACTGCTTTTAAAAAATCTGCCTTTATCAAGAGAAACGTGGAAAAGTGGTTTGGACAATTAGGAAGTAACAAAGGCCCCATAAAAATAGCTCCGGGGGAAAAGAAACATTCAGGAAGCGGGAGCGTCTGGGAAGCCGCTGATGGAGAGCACATTAAGGGATTAACTTATCCAGGGGCCAACTCGCCACCGGGGACGGAGCACAGAAGTGACACAGGAGCAGGGAGACGCACACGCCTGCGGGGTCTGACTCTGCCCTGGCGCTCAGCCCCGGCCCTGCTCGCCTCCCGGGCGCTCTGCCATTCTTTTGAAGGTGCAGAGATTTCAGGTTTGGTCTCCAGCCCAGGAAGAAGCAATAACACGGCACAGGAACGAGGGGGAAGAGGAGAGGCCATCGGATGCACACGAGCAGCACCTTGCCTTCTGCCTTTTAATGGAAAGCCTGAATTAAAGACAGCAAGACAAATCCTCTCTGGATCTCAGGATGTGATATCGCTTCCCGGGCTGAGGGGTGGGGTGAGATGGAGGAAGGATGGAATTAAATTTCAAAAGAGAAAGTTAAAATTGAACGTCTGAATGGAAACATTGCTCAGAGTAATTCCTTGCTCAGCTGGGAAACAGCCCCAGAGGGTGACTGCAGATAATGTCCGATGGCACCAGCTCCATGCACCAGTAATGCCAAAGCAAGGGCTGTGCCAGTGCCGGACACCTAAACCTCAGGAGCTTAACAGGAGCCAGACACTCTCCAAGGGTGGCTTGGGCAGGAATTGGGTGCTCTGGAGAGGAGCAGCTGCTGTGGCGGGGGGGGGGGGGGGGGGGAAGAGAGAGAGGAAAGAAAAAGGGCAGCAGAGAGGAATCGCTCTGCAGCATAGATTTTCCCAATGGTTTTGCTTTGCCTTATGGCCACCTGGGCTGTTTCCTTGCAGGGGAAAGCAGCAGCAAGCAGGAGGAGATGGTTTGCAGCCCCAAGGGACCTGGAAAACACATAAGAGCTCAGGGCTCAGAACCCCATCTTGTGCCTCAGTTTCCCCACAGAGGATGCAGAGAAGAGAGGCCGGTGCCCTCCCTCTCACCTTTGCCTGTGGTCTGCATGCTCCAGCGAAACAACTGCCTTAACAGGTCAGTCCAAAGGCCTGTCCTTCCCCAAATCCCATCTCTGACAGCCAGCATCCCCAGGTGAGGGGAGCTGGGGCCAGCCCAGCCCAAGCGCTGCAGCCAAAGCTCCTGCTCAAGAGGAGGGGAGCACATGGCAGCCCCCGACAAAGGGGAAAAGCAAGGTTGGGGGAAGGCTCAGCCTGATGCAGGTCCAAGGTGCCAGCACCCCAGCATTTCAGAAGCACATTTAGCACCGAGATTTGAGCAAAAGGAAACAACCATATGAACCCTGGCAGCAGGACAAGCCCACTCATATTTTTACTGCATTTTTTCTTAAATCACCATCTCCCTGAATCATGCAGTTTGCAGTGAGACCAAAGCATTGCCAACATCCCAGAAAAAGCTTGCCCCCACCCCCTGCAGCCCCAGAAGGCTGACAAAAATAGGCCTCTGTTACCAGAAGAGATGCTGTGGCTGCTTCTTCTGCCCCAGATAGTGAGCACACAGGCTTAGCAGCTTGGAAGCACTATGTTCCCAAGAACATAGCCCCCCAAAGAAGGATTTGTAATGCCAAATCAACCTACCTCCACTCAAAAGCCCAAACCCAGCTACTAGCCCTGGGACCCCTTTTATAGGGAGCTACAGGCCAGCCCAGCAGTGCCCTGATCTGGCCACAGCCCATCACCTGGGAGACAGTTAAATACATCCAGGTGAGGCTCAACCTGGCCTTGCACTTAAAGGACCAGTTTTCCTTGGAATAACCCTTGCCCTATGTGAATATAGTGATTTAAACTGAGTTTGTTCTTGAGACTGAGCAGGTTTTATGTTCTGCCATGTCCTGGCTTTGCACTGGTGAGAGGAGAAATCTGGCTTCATTTCAGAGCTGGAAATTGAAGTCTTACTCACGGCTGGTTGGAGACCTTTTGCTAGCAGAGCTGATGGTCTCTGACTTCAGCCTTTGATATCCCTCCAGAAGGGAAGAAGCAGGAAAAAAAAAAGTGACAAAGAGGACAATAAACGAGGGAAAGGACTTCTCCAGGGCTTTCTGAGCAATGGGCAGTAAGGCAGAAGGGGGAAGGTTGGGCACCACGAGTGCTGGCTTTCTCCTGTGCCTCTCCGAATGCTGCTGGTTTTGAAGCCGCAGGGTCCCTGTCACCCCCTCCACCCTCGAGACGAGAGAGAAATATCCCTGACTCCAGAGCAGCAGCTCCAGTTACTGCCTGCCCACTATTCCCCAGCAGGGGCCAGTGAGCTGGGGGAGATCCCTGGGATCGCTAATGAATCTTTTCATGACCCAGCCTGGGGTTTAAGGGAAAAAAAAAGGGACCATGGCTCCCAAGCTCACCCTGAGTGCTCACCTTTCCTCTTCCACCGCAGTGGCAAAAATTTATCTTCCCTCCACCATCAGGTGCTCTGGAGCAGTGGCATGGGGGGATAAGATTTGTTGATCCCAAGCCCTTCTCCCAGATTAGCTAGTCCAACACTGAGACCAACCAGGAGGAAAAGGTGGGACAGCAGTTCCTGCTGGCGATGCCACTGCAGGCACTGACTTGCTGCTGGGAGAAAAGCAAACACAAGCCCTAAGATTGCTCAGATGGGAAACAGGCAGAGAAGGGCTCTGATTTAAACTGCAGGAACCCTGGTTCGAACCCCCTCCACTCCTGAATCAGCCCCCCAGCTCTCCTGACAAGGGCCCAGGCTGCTGGGTTGGAGGACAGGTCTTCTGCTATTGCACTGGCCAGAAAGTCCATCAGGGAGACAAGTTGAGTCTCATTCCCGCAAAGAGTTAGGAGCCACATTTTTTTTTTTTTTTTTGCCCCCCAAAAATGTTGATCTTTTACATGTTCTGTCGCTAAGGCATTCAGCAGTCTGTATGGAGTAAGGATCACCACAAAAGCCAACCATGAGGATGCAGAATTAGGACCATGAGAAGATATAAACACTAGCCCAGGAAAGACAGACCGCAGTATATCAGCCCTAATAATGCAAAAACTTTGAGGAGAAAACTCTCTGGTCTGGCTGGGAGAAACAGATGAAGGACTTGGACAGACATCTTCAGTCCATCTCTCACACTGCTGCAGAACATATTGCCAGGGAAGAAGTAGGCATCCAGGCTTGCCATAAGCTCTGGCATGGGGCTGTCCATCCATCGGCTGTCTGAGACAGGCAAGTCCATAGACATAGATGCAGTTTCATGCAGAGAGAAAGAGAGGGGCCCTGTCTCTCCCAGAAGGACCGCTGGGATGACAGCTCTCTTTAGACCTTGATCCCAGCACAAATCTCTAGGCTACTCAGGACTATATGAAGCAAAGGGGATCCAGAGCTGTCATCCTGTGGTAGGATTCCTTGGCAGCAGATGCAACCCTTGGTGAGGACGAGGAAAGCTGCTGGCCACAAGCCACAGAAGCACAGATTGGTGTCTAGTAACAAATGCCATTGCTCCATGAGGAAAAAAATGATACATTCAAGTAGAACAGGGGAAATTGGCAAAAAAGTAAAAACTGAGGCACTTAGCACAGTAAAGCGCTGGCACTGTGAGTAACTTGCCAGAAGAGGTAGTATTATGGTTGGCCTGGCAGAGCATTCAGGTGTTTAGTGGAGCAACCTCTCTCAGCATAAGACACAGTGATGCTGAGCTGAAGTGAAGGGCTGATGTTCAGAGGAGTCAAAGGTACTTTTTACTTAAATCTGGGCAGTCAAATGTAAAGGCAGGATGGCTACTGGGCACGTGATTACTGGTAGCAGCTTAAATGTGATGCTTTTAGGGGAAAACTAAATGGACTACATAATAAAGAACCAAAATTCAGCTTTCCCAACCTTCCTAGTCAATTTTTAACAGAAATAAATGCCATGAACTCTGCCTGTTCTCCACACACCAGGATGGATGGTAGGTCTTCACTGTTTAAGCCACACCACCCATGTAGACAAAATAGTGGCTCAACCAATTCTTGGCTTGGGTTTTATTCCAGGAAAGTGGAGCATCACCTCGTTCAGGGAAGCACTCTCAGGAACTCATTTCTTAGAAGTGCTTTGGAAGATGCAACCAGGCATGAGAGACCAAGCAAACTGGCCTCTGTCGACAGCAGCCATCCAACAGCCAGAATAGGCTTTCAGCTAAGGAAAGCTTCCTAAACACACAGCTCTGATGTCAGCACTGTCAGAAGAGATGTTGTCAATGGTCTTTGCATGTATTATTACCTTGTAACACTGTACAGAGGTTGGTGGACCACGTGAAAAAAACATCACTTTCCAGAAGAAATAACATCGGAGATGGGAAAAAAGCAGCAGATTATACTGATATGTATCCACTGATTTTATCTGACCTGGGCAAAAATGAGGTTCTTCTAAGAAAACACGGCTCTGTAAGAGGTTTGGGCAGTAAAGTCACACCCTCTGCAATACTACGATATACCCTAGTTTCTAAGGAGTTTGTGTGAGAACTCAGATAAAGTAATGTTGATCCATCTCCTCCCTCAGAGCATCTTTTTGCTCACATTGGTTAACTTGGTTCATTCACCATTATGCACTAATTGCTGTCACAAGCCTTTTTTCCTCAAACCACCACCAACGAGAAACACAACAGTGCAGACCTACAAGCATGTTTTTAGAACAGTTCAATCTCCAGGGCTGTAAAGAAAACACAGAGAAGTTGTTCTGATAGCTCCAATCCAAGGAGAGGAGAAAGGGGGAGCAGGAAATGTGATGGTAATCAATAGCAAAAGGGTCACTGTTGGATGGCAAGGATCCCTTGGGAGCAAGCTGCCCCATGGCTGTGGCTGGGATGGGTGCTGGCCTCAGGCTCAGAGAGGAGAGAGCAGCTGAGATCTTTGCTAGTAGCCACGGCCAACAGGCTATGGCCAATTCAAAGGGCATTGGGAGCTAGGACATAGCAGAGTCTGGGTCCAGACAGAGTCTGTACCATTAGGACAAGATATAAGATCATCTGGAGGGTCTAGTGGCCAGATCCACTCCTGAAACATGAAGTGACCTCAACAGTTTGGGCTCTTCACAACTGTGAACAAAGCTACATCTAACGTCTTTGGGAGAATACAGCCAGCCTCAGCCTGAGTCTCTCTGGGCTGCAATAATTAGTGATGCAGGTAATTACATCTTTCATTTGCCCACACAGAGCATTAGCCTAATGATGTATCTCAGAAATGACGGCACCTCCTTGGAGCACCAGTTCACATGAAGGCAGGTCCCAGCCCCACCTTGAAACGTCAGCGAGGGGCCACTGCCACCCCCAGACGAGGCAGGCTGCTGTAGAGGTGACCAACCGCGGTTGACCACTTTGCCTAATTTAGTCTCCTCTCTACTGTCTGCATAGCTCTCATGAGCTCAGTTGTTCCTCACTGCGACCTCACTGTTAAGACCACAGAAGCCATCTTGGGGCAAAATGACAACCGAGCTGATTTGTTAGCAGCAATGTGATGTCTTTAGGTAGGATGAGGTTTAAATGGAGATTACGCTTTTTTTTTTTTAAGTCAGAAGAATAGGGATGCAAGTAGGAGGCAAGTAAAGATCTTCATTCACACCTTTTCCACCGAAAGCCTTCCCAGGCACCAATAAAAGATGCATTTGAGGCTGTAAATAGGTGAAAAGAAGGATATTTGTTTCACTCCATTTTTTTTCTGGAGTTTAAGTTTTTTCCTGAAAATGAGAAACGGCACTTGTCTGTCATTCAGTGGTTTGGGGCAGTTTGCAATAGCCAGGTCTCAGCTCAGAGCTAAGGCTTTTGGTGAGGGACAAGCTCGTGGTCTCTAAGCTGCAGAGCTGCAGGCAATGCTGAGAGAGGCCATGGGAAAGGACAGAGATGAAGAAGGTGCTGAGACACCACACTGGTGGGTACGTGCTGTTTCTGCTGTTCCCAGTCTAGAGCCTACGGGCTTTTCCTGCCATGAAAAGGTGTCAGATCAGACCCCTGCCACCACTGCTTTCTTATGTCTGATGGAACTTGACCAGCAACATCAGATATCCTGCACTTTGTTTATTTAAACAGAGGCCAAAGAGACTAATAAAAGGAGCGTGCTGCTTCCCCTTTCCTGTCAAGGAGAGATCAGATCTAAGAATCAGCCCTTGTACTTTCCCTTCGTTGAACCATTGCGAATGAGGACTTGCAAACTGCTTTTTAATTTGCTTTGATGTAGCAGTGCAAGGCTGGAACCACAGGTTGTGGGACTCATTCCTGTGGGAATCACTCTTGTGTTTTTTCCAAGTGAGCTCCATTTGCTTGTGCATGAAAAGGCAATGCTTGAGCAGTCTGCTTTTGCCTTGGAAGAAGGTGCTCTCTTAAAGAAAAAAAAAAGAGAGAAAAAAGAAAGGACTCAGATAGCTTCTAAATTTGGTAGAATGTCCCAGGAGCCCTCAAAAATCAATGAGAATAAAATAGCAGGAGTGGTGTTCACAGACTGCACTGGGAAGGACTGAAGAGGGTCTTTCATACCTGACTGGAGAGTTAACACATTTGGATTTTTTACCTCATACTGATAGGGACTGAAAAGGAATCATGAAGAAGCTGATTATTCACGAAGGGGAAAATTCTGTCCTTTCAGTCAATACTGGAAATTTGAGTCCATTCGAGAGCATGGAGTAATAACACGATGTATAACAGCAACCCGAAAAAACAAAACCGTAGCAACATTTCCTCCCTACATATTCGATGGCAAATTTCCTTCCAGTTCCATGAAAACAGAGCACATGCATTGCAGCAGGGAACAGAATCATGGCCTTAACCCAATGTGTAGAGAAGATTTCCAAGAGTTAAAAAACAAAGAGGAGCAAATGGAGACGTCAGCCCTGCTCCCAGCACCATCTATCACAAGGCATGTGGCAGAAGATGCCTCCCAGAACGCCCTGGCTTGGCAGATGCTGACTGGCTTCTGACATCGCTCTTCCACCCATCTCTCCCTCACCATATGGCTCTCCTACTCTGGGTCCCAGGAGGCCCTTTCCAACAGCTGCTCTGCTAATGACGCCTTATTAATAGCAAGACTCTGGAAGGGCACCAATGATGTCCCTCTTGAAGGTGAATCTTTTAGGAGTGGATTTGCCTTAGAATCTTCACCTTTACACAGCCCAAACGACCTCTACTGCCAGCAGCGATGGTTGGGACTGCATCACTCAACATGTGCTGAACGGCTGGCATTTAGTGGCCAATGAATACATCATTTTCCAGCTTTCCTAGGCCTCATATATCTTAGTTGCAAATATCCCAGTGAAACTGCAGCTAGGCTGAAGAAGGCTAGCCACGAACCAGGAGAAATATTTTGGTGTCATCTCCTTCCACACCACCAGCCAGCATTCTTGCATTGTCCCCTGCTGGGCGAGAGCTTGGGATGAAAATTGCTGGGACTGTTCACTTTGCTAAGCCATCAGCTCAGGTCTCAGACTTTACAAAACACTTCTACATCTCTACAACATCTTCTTTAGCTCACAGAGATATACAGAGCTGATATGGGGAATCATATTCCTGTCCAAGCAACATGTTGTGTGGGCGATGGGTCAAAGTGAAAGAAGTGATGGGCAATACTTGACTGTGCCCAGGACAGAGCAGGGAGAAGTTGTCATGGAGTGGTCAAAAGGACTGTTCACAGAGCTTTAGTGCTCAGCTGATTTCAGAAGATCCCAAATGAACCATGCCTGGCAAGCCCCAAGCAACATGGGGTAATCATAGCCCCCCACACTCAGAGAAGAAGGTGTGGGAAGCCATGCTATAATGAACATTATTAATTAAATCCTGGGGCAGCTGGGGATAGGTGCAAGCAGACTGCAAAGTGATGAAAAAGCCCACGGTCTTCTCAAGAGATGTTGTGTGCAGTACCTACTGCACTGGCAGTTTTGCAAGCTCTGGATTTGGGAGATACTTCAGCATTTTTGGAGGACTGTTGGAAGAATAAGGCCAGTGGTGCAGGGGATGAAGAAAGGGAAGGTGAACCAACATCAAAGATTCAGTTAACCCTTATACAAGCAAAATCTAGCAGCTGGGCAGAGGTGGGACAGCACCATTGGGCAGGGTCCCACCAGTCTGGACCTGGATGCAGAAAATGACAATAATATTCTTTGAGAGCCCTGGCAATCAGAGCACCCTGGATGGAGCATTTCTGTTCCTGGTGGCTTCCCCAGGTGCTAGTGGTCTGCCTGTGGCACCTTTGCCACCTGCCTACCCTGTTCTCGCTCACCCGCCGTGGCCCTCGCTGGCCACGCCAACTGCTTCCCACACAGCCTCACTGCAGACAGACAGCACAGAGGAGAGAACGGTGCGTAGGTGTTGGGGGGAGGGAAAAGTGTCTCTATGAGAAACACTAGCATATGGTGACTCTGTTCCTGGAGGCACCAAAAGCCACAGCCATTAATCTCTATAAATAATTTTAGCCGTGAAGCCTTCAACGGCTGCTCCCCCCAACTCTGCACAAATAAAAAAGGAAAGAAAAAAAAAAGCTTTGTAAAACAGCATTCACGAAACAGCGGAACAGCCCTCCCTCGTCTCAAAGAGACCAGAGGACTGGAGAGCAATTAAGTGAAGCAGCTAATTGCTAATGAGCAATAGTGTTTCTCTGATGGGGCCACGGGGGCTCTCTCTGCAGAAGGAGTGCTGCCAGCAAGCCAGCTAGCTTACAAACTGGGATCTCAACCTGGTCCTCATTCCCTGTGGATGCGGTTGGGCACCACAAGTGTGCCATTCCTTGGGGAGATGCCTGCAGGGGCATCTTGCCCTTGCAGGCAAAAGGAGGGTGGAGATGGTTGTTCATCTGGTAGGGTCAGGAGAATGAGTTATAGAAAGTCTGAAAATACTCAGTCTGGGGGCAGTCACTGCACAGCAAAACTGAACACCCTGATTCACACAGCCCTGGGGCTGTGTGGGAGCAGGCCTGGCACAACGGGGGCCAGGAGACCTCCAGGCTCTGCCCCAAGCAACATCTGAGCAGACAGTGAGGGTCCCCCGTCCAGATGTGGTAGGGACAGTCCCCAGGAGACCCGGTCATGTCAGGCATGACAGATGCACTCTGGCCTTTCAGAGCTGTGTTGCAGGCTTGGACCCTTCAGCACCCCAACGAGAGAGGGCAAGAGGGAGCACCCATAAATAAACGCCAGCTGAGCGACCCATGCCCTTATGCACGGAGCTGTTAAATATCACACGCGGGGAGGGAAAGAGAGAGAGGGAATACATCACCCGCATCACTTCTCCAGTCAATTACTGCCTCTGCCTTTGCCCGGCTCTGTCATTCCTCTTGTCAAGACTGTGACTGCGAGAGAGGAGAAGCGTTTGAGTTAATCACGACTCTTCTCCATGCACAGATCAAGGCAACAGTGTGTGCTAACATCACTTGTCTGCGGCGCATCCCAACCCCTGCCTTGATGCGGAAGAAAGACGACGGGTTGTGGCCCTGCTCCATGACTTGAAGACACCTCCTGACGGCAGCAAGAAGGGCCAAGCTGGCTCCTGACATGGGCAGGGAGTTGCTGGCAGCTGCACAGTCCTGACCCCAGCAGCCAATTTGCACATATGTAAGCCAATAAATACCTGTCAAAATCGACAGTGCAGAGCTAATTCACCTTAGTACAAAACCTGGCCCAGCATCTCCAGGATAACTGGGAAACAGCAGCTGTAGCACCAGACCTCAGTGCCAGGCATCCCTTAAACACCCTGGACCTGGATCCCCAGATGACCCCTCTCTCACCCACCCCAGCGCAGGGACAGCGTTGCTCCGGGAGCAGCTCTCCCCTCGAAGGGTTAACACAGGAGCCACCTAGGGTGATGCAGTAACAAATTTCACTTTGCTCCTATTTGTAGTTAAAAAAAGCACTAATTCATTCTAAATCTGCCCAAAAGAGCCTTAAGTGGTAATACGCCGATAAGACGACTTTATTTGGCTTAGCATTTAGGAAGTTTTATGTGTGTAAATGGGTGAGGATATCGCAAAGGCTCATTTTCTCTCTCTCTCCTTTAAAGCAGGGAGCTGTCTGGCTTCCCTTCTGCTCTGCCGCCGCCAGCATTTATACAATATCCCACCGTTTTCTCCAGACCCTGGCACTACTGCTTCCTCTTTGGCGGGGATTTATTGCTCAATTCAGGACAGGCACCTGGCGTGGGTGCCAGACAGGCTCATATCTCAGGTCGAAATGAGAAAGGGTTTTCCTTCCCTCCCCTCAGGAAAGGTGCTGCCCAGATGTGATAAAAGGTGAAGGGCCAGGCTGAGTGTGAATTTGGGGTCTGGAAGAGTGCTGCTTGGTGACATTTGGGAAATAATAAGCTGCTCTGAGCCTACATGTGTCTTTGTGTGCACGTGTTCCTGGGGATGAACAGGGTGGACCAACTTCTGGTGGGATGCGGGTGGTGAAGGGGTGCTGATGTTGGTAAGCGTGCCCCACACAGGGTGTTCAACCACAAGGTGCACAACCATCAGCCCGCAAACCCATGCCACGCAGGTTCCCGTAGGCCAGCCCCACAGCCCTGGGAAGAGGTGCCCCTTTGGCAGCCCCATCCCCATCCTCATCCCTCGGCCTCCAGCTGTGGGTGCACTCATCGTCTGGTTCTCCACGGCATCGGCATCGCTAGCCTTTGGCCTTTAATTAGTCCTAATCACCTTGATGGGGCTGGGGATCTGATTTCATCCGGCTTGAGTCACCAGAAAGCCATCTGACAGCATCACCTTTACCAACCTGGCCACACTCTCCTGCTTCTTCCAGGCAAACTTTCCACTCCAGAGCCAAATCTCATGCAAAACTACCCATTAGGCACAGAGGTTTCTCCTCCTGCTCCCTTCGTTTACTTACTGGGTCACGGTCTAACTTCCCAGCAGTTAATAAGACTCATGAAGTGTTCTTGTCAAAGGTTAGCATCACTGTGAAGAGACTGATCATTAGGCATAGGAAGCCAGCTAAAAGAGAATAAACACCGCCGAGCGGTACTTGGGCCTTGTGAGATTTGGCACATTTCAAAAAGGTCACTTATCAAATAAATGAGAGGAGATGAGAAATTTCAGCAAAGTGTCCCCGCTTCTTGGAAACGTCTGATTGAGCAAAAGGCTCAATGGGTTCTGAAATGGGCTCTGTTATCTTTTGTCTGTCAGTGTCTGGAGTTAATTTTTGCTCTCTGAATACGAACGTGCCGGCAGAATTGAGAGCATACGCCTTCAGGCTAGGTCTTTGCCAACATACAGACGTTATTGTGCAGCTTTAACACTTATTTCTATGGAGTTCATTCAGCAGGTAACAACAGTAATGATTTGTAGTTAACTGGAGTCAGTTAAATGGGTGCAAACAGCTGTTTGAATGCTTGTATCAATGCGAGAGTCATTTATTCCAGTATTAAACAGGATTAACTGGCGAATGTCCGACAGAGGTGACAATTAGGAGAGTTCAGTTTCGGCAAAGTTTCACTAGAAATGCACAGCAACGTTTCTGGGAGAAGCTGAAATGTTTCATTTTGATGCTTTCAGAATAAGATATTTCACTTCAGGACACTCAGACTGTTCCCTTTGGATCATTTTTAAGTGAATTGTTTTGACTTCTTCTTAATGGAAGATTTTTTAAAATAAAAATTGTCTGTCTTTAAAGAAAAAAATAAAAGGATAAATGCACCCAAAAATGATGTTTACTGGGGGTAAAAAAAAAAAAAAAAAAAAAAAAAAAACTTTCCCACTGATATGCAGTGACATTTTTCATGTTCTTCCCTTCACATACTCCCCAGACATCCCACACCTTGGAAAATTGCTATTTTGGGTTGGCATCAGCCAAATAGATCAGCTGAGCACGCCTTTATTCCTACAGCAACCCGAAAGGATGACAGACGTACGTGAGGAGAATGAAGCTGGAGCGAGATGCCGCCGGGACATCACGCAGTACGAAACGGCGTGGGACTGAAGCATCCCAAGCAGGGGCACCTCTGCCTGCAGGTGACCTGGCCCTGACGTGGCTTGTGGCTGCCGATCCGGCCACTCCGGCGGCATGGAGCAGCTTGCTTTATAGGGAATTACTTCTAAAACACGTAGTCATCCCATTCAACCCTGAAAAAATTGAGTAAAGCTCCCAGTGGACGCTAGCATGTTAGCTATCGCTTGGGGAACGAACGTACTTCTTGGCTGCCATCAGGGATTTCCTTAAACTGCTTTATTGGGATTGCAAGCACGATCCCACGGGCATACTTGCAGCTTCAAGGCTCTGTCAGTCTTGGGATGAGCTGACCACAGCCTCAGAGTAAGCTGGGGGCTTAATAAACACACAAAATGCAAAACAGAGCCGAGCTGAGACACGGCAAGTGGAGTTTGATGCCTGCCCCGAACAAGCTCTGACAGCCCAGGAGGAATCTGGATGACTACAGTTTGGTTTGAGCATTATTCCTATTCCATTTAGCTAAATAAATACAAGTCGGGTTTAAACTAATTTAATCATGTGCATGTGGCCAACTTGCACAGGCTACAGCAAATCATAATTTTTATTGAACTGGTGCAACTGTCTGCTACAGGATGAATTTTCAGAGGGCCTTCTACCTCTTTCAAAAGGGCCAGTGACTAATGACCTCATGCGGGGAAACGACAGCAAGGACCAGAAAAGAAGGGCAGCAGTGCAGCCAGTTTTCCAGGAGCTGCCTAAATCCACAAGTGTCTTGGGCTGGCATTAGTGTCTTTTCAATAGACTTTTTGGATTTGTCTGCCTTTGGGATTTTTCTAAAAATGTTCAAAAAACCCCCCCAGATAATCATTTAAATAGCAATAATGTGTCACTATTAGATACATAACTAAACAGATCAACATATAGGCATGACTGAATATTTGTATTTGCGGAAACTCCCTTGCTCCCCTGCTCAGGGCCATCCCAACGCAGACGTTTGGCAGCGAAACCTTCACCCTGAGTGGCTCGGGTCCGGTGAAGACGCAAGCGGCCAGTCCGTGGTCCGGCTGCACAAGCAGACAAGCCACGAAGCCACGGCACGGCCGCTGGCGCTCGCGGTAATAATCCAGCGCTAACCTGATTACGCGCCACGCTGTTACTCCTGTTTGTTTACTGCGGGAAACTTGTCTTTACAGCTCCTGCTGGGGATTAATTAATGGTTATGGCTTCTGTGACCCTGTGATTAACTCATTTTCATATAAAAGCTTTAAGACCAAACGATGTAGCTTCCCCCTGCCACACACTCCCACCTGCTATGGCCTCAGGCAGTAAGAACTTGGTTTTCTTTCCCATTTTCTGCTTTTCCCTACTTTTTGCACATCCAATATGGACGCAGAATAAGAAAGGTTTTAAGAACTGGAGTTGAGAGCAAAGCCCAGCTCACCTTTGGCTGGGCACAGAGATCTTCACAAGGATCTCCATGCCGAAAGCTGGCCAGATTTTTAAGGTTTTCTATCAAAGGATCCTACTGCCTTAAGGAAAAGGGTTGGTGTTGCCATAAGACTGCTGCAACCTGGAGCAAGACTGCAGATCTGCAAGACACCTTCGCAGTCTTCTGATGACAGGGAGCGCTAATGCCCTCCTGTCTGGGTCACCTGCAAGCCAGATCACCTAGAAGACAAGGATCAAACCTTCCTCCTCCATCACAAGGCAGGACCTTCGCCGCTGGGTGTAGAGAGATGGGGAGATAGAGGGGTAGTGTGTGCATGGGTTCATCTCCCCTTGCATTAACTTTCTCCTGGACATCTTCCCTGAAATGAGGAAATGCCCGTTCTTCATATTCCTCTCATGTAGCTCTCTCGCAAAGACCCAAATCCCCTCCATGTGCCCCTCTTTCCCTCCCTGGGCACACTGGGGACCCTGGGGTGATTACCTTGGTGCTCTCCCCACGCAGACCCCTGTATCTATTGTCCAAGCTGATGAAGAGTGCAAACCCCATCCACGACAGGGCTGGAGCCTGGGTTGTGCAAAGGCGAGAGGATGGGTGGATGTAGACAGCGCTGCTGACACTGCCACCCCACTCACCACCTTTTTCAGGGGAAAAGCAGCATAGACAGAAGTAGAAGTTGCATGGGGACTTGCTCTTGCTAAGAAGCCTGGGCTGTAGCCATGGGGACTGTGCATGAACCCTCCCTTGGGGAGCATTTTGAGATAGCATGTCCTGCTGAGAAACCACCCTTCATCAAAATCAGAACAGAAAAATTGCTTTGGTGTCAGGACATAGTTCATCGCTGTGCTCCGAGGAGCAGGGTAACTCCTTCTTGTCTGTCTGGCAGGACAAATAAACACAGCTGAGATCACACAGGTGTGCTTGTGCCAGAGCCCTCAGCAACACAGAAAAGGCTCCCTTCTGGGATACAGTGTGAACCCTCACTGCCAAGGGATCCACTGGAGGACCTACAGAAAGCCTGCTGCCTGCTGTGCCCACAGCCCTGGTGCCCATCCCAGAGGCCAGGGGCTGCCGTGGTCCTCATGCCTGCCAGAGGGCACGGAGCTCCCACTGGGTGCCTTCACTTCCCAAGCACCGAGGACACCCAAGACAGAGGGCAATGCTGGGAGAGCGGAGACCCATCACGGGGCGACTCACTTCACCCATCTCCCAGCCGAACCTGGACTGAGGCTCCCTCCCCTCCACGTCTGCAAGATTGGTTTTCAAAATCTATTCAGAAGCTGAAATTTGTGGCCTCTGCCTAATCCAAGCTCCTGCGGGAGCAGCTGCCTTGCCTCTTGCTGCTCCCTCCTCTCCCGTAAAACCATTTCAATCTGAGATTACTGAGTTAAAACACTCAGCTGACAGAAATAATAAGCACTGTGCAGGCAGCCAGGAGCCAGGGCTTCCCTCTTCCCACACCCTTAATCTATTTTTCAGAGAGAGTCTTCAAGCAATTTAAGCTTCCTCTTCAAAGCCAAGGAGCTTTAAACTTGGACACCAGAGTTGTCCCTGTTCAGCTCCTGTCCCTCTGGCTCCCAGCTCTGCTCCGCTCCTGCTCACCGGCTCAGGAGAGCCAGGGCAGAAGGGAGAGACAGTGCAGGGGGGAAGAGCCGTGATTTCATTTCTGAACCAGGTGGGACAACTGGAGAGAAAGAAGTAGGGGTCACACTGCGAGAGAAGCAGATAGTGGCAATGCATACATGGAAAATGTGACTATGAGGATTACGGGGCTAAATCCTGGCATCCTGCGTCAAGAATGGTTGCAGGACACTGAAAAGCAGCAGACCAAGGAAAAGGCTCCTTGCACCGCGGTAAACAGTCCTGAGAGCTCCCCAAGCCCCACTGTCTCGTCTCATGTTGCAGAGCAGTAAAATCAGATTAAGCCATAGGTAGACTTATCTCCTTCCTCTGATGGAAGGGAGGAGAACTGGAAATGTGGTTTCGATCCACACAGCCCACCATATGTGAGCCCAGCACATGAGGAGATAGAATAAAGAAACATGAGAGATGAGATTAAAGAAAGCAGAAATGAGAATAAAGTTTAACTAAGCATTTATTTCCTAATTTCTCTTAAGTGTCAAATGGCTCAAATTGCTAGAGGGTTTCTTGGGTTTTATTTTGTTTTTTAACATTTTTCCTCCTGCTTTTGCTCTCCCTCTTTATTGGTTCTAATTGTGTCATTAGTAATTAATGACTTTG
Organism: Rhea pennata; assembly: GCF_028389875.1. Lineage (NCBI taxonomy): Eukaryota > Metazoa > Chordata > Aves > Rheiformes > Rheidae > Rhea > Rhea pennata. Next base: position 6,876,196 of record NC_084682.1, read on the forward strand.
GAGGGAGACATTTTAATTAAAAGAAGAAAAAGAGGAAAGCTCTATCGATACACACACATCATTCCACCTCTTGACATGGCCAGGACTTTACTGAAGCAGTTTTTCTCTTTGGCAGCCACAACAGCAAGGGAAGGGGCCAGGGTCCAGCCTGGAGACATCTCCACTGTGCTGGCATACCATGGTCTGGAGAGCTTGTTTCCCCCTTCCTCCCCTTCTGTGGCAGGGAACTCTTCTGCACTTTGGTCAAAGTAAGGGGGAGGGTAAATTTTGGGAGGGTAAATTTTAGCTCCAGGAAAGAGATGTGTGCAGGTTCACACATAGAAGTCAGGTTGGATGGTGCAAGACCTGGTCTAGGCATAGCTTTTCCCCATGGAGACCACAGAAAAGACTGCAGGTTCACTGGGTCCCCTCCAAACATCTGGAGAATTTTCTGGGTGCCCACCCCTTCTTCTGTTCCACTGAGAAGCCACTATTTGGACCACAGCAATGCCATGATGTCCCCACTGCTGGTGGTGGACCCTTTTCCCAGCAGCAGCACAGAAACGTGGTTATCCTGGAGCCTCCCAAAGCACTGCTTGTGGATGCATCTTCGGTGGGGTTGGCCTCTTGCATCTTAGCCCCTGCTCAATAGCAGGGATAAATCTCTGCCTCTGCTCCTCACTGACATGAGCTGTCCAGCTCCCAGGAAGGAGGTGCATGAAAAAGCACGTCCTATCTCATCTGGCAAATGGGTAATTATTCCTGCTGCCGATGCTTGCTGCTCCGTCCAAGTCGATGCAGTGCTCCATTTGTCATTGTTTGCGAGAGCAGCGAGGGAGGCCACGGCGCTGAATGCGAATTGATCGCTTGGATGCTGGCCGGGCTGGGCAGGCAGCCTGGGCTCCTGGTAATTGCAAATGATTCCTTTAGCTTTGGTAAGTGGGAGAGGCGTGTGCCAGGGTCATGAGCACCCTGACTCTGCATTGAGCAGCTCCGGAGCCCCTGGGAGAAGCCAGATGGAGCTTTGCCTGCATCTTAGCACCCTACAAGATCAGGCCATTCCTTAGGGAAAAATGCCCCAGAGATCACAGGAACTGAATCACCCTCCAGGATCTCCCCACACCTTCTCAAATCATCGACAGGCTTTGGTCTTATGGAGAAAGCTGAGGAGAAGTTTCTGGTCTCAAAGCACAACCAGGGCCCCAGCTCCTCTGGAGCAGCACCTTGCAGAGCTCATGTTCTAGGTAAACCAATTTTCTACCGGATCAAGAAAGCACATCCTACCCTAGCCTTCCTTCCACCTCTCTTTCCTTTCTGCCCATTTTTTATTTTTGAAACTCTCTGGGAACCTCACATTAACTGCAGCTTGAAGAAAGTAATCAAGCTATTTCTAGGCAGAGAACTAATTTAATGCATGGATGACTTTAGCTCAAAAGAAGAAATAAGGACAATCAGGCATCCTAAGGGAGCAGAATAATAGGGTAATTTGCACAAGATGAGGAGAAAGGGGGAAAAAAGGGCCACTAGTTCTTTTGCATAATCTTCTTTATAAATCTTCCTCTTTCCCCTTTTTGCCTGAATTTCCCAGGCTCTTAGCACTCAGGTGTGCTGTGTCACGAATGATGACAGAGTTTTGCGCTTTTGTAAGGCTGAGAGCTGAATTTAGCAAAATGCAATTTCTGTGACAGTTCTCACCTGGGTGGGAGGTGGCTGAGAACCAGTGCAGTTTTGTAGCTATCCCGGGGTGCAAAGCATGTGCAGCAACGCTCCAGCCCACCCTGGAGACAAGGCAGGGGGAAGGAGGTGGGACTGGAAGGGAAGGGAGGACTCAGCTCAGTCAAAATGTTTCTCTCCGATGGTGAGACTCTCTAATATTTGGAACTGTCTTACTAGTGGAACAAAAGAAATGTCAAGATGAAAATCATTTGGAAGCAAAAATTTGAAGCTTTCCCTTCCAAACATGTGGGAACAACGATGTTTTCATGTTACCAGATGTGATATATTCCACCCTTCCCTTCACCCTCCCAAGCAAAACTTGACTGAAGGCAATACTTTCCCCTAGGAAGTTTCCATTTTGAGAAAACAGCCTTCCCTGTCAGTAAAATCGTTCCCACTGAGGATTTTCAAGGAGTATGTGAATCTACGGGGAGGGTCAAGTGTGGTGAACAATGAAGCCAGTGTGGCAGGAGTGTGTGGGGAAATGAGCCCCTGTTACTGGGCTAGACAGTGCCCTAGGAAGGCATGGACCCATCCAATCCTGCTGGAGCTGGAGACCCTGGTACATCAGGAGACACCCTGGAGACATCCACCACAGTTGACCCATGTTGCATGGTGAAACATAGAATCACAGAATCATAGAATCGGTAAGGCTGGAAGGGACCTCTGGAGATCATCTAGTGCAACATCCCTGCTCGAGCAGGGTCACCTAGAGCATGTTAGACAGGGTTGCATCCAGGTGGGCTTTGAATATCTCCAGAGAAGCAGACAAAGGGCTCAACTGGGATTTGAACCCTGACCTCTCATACCCTAAGTAAGAATCATTAATTGCTACAGGAAACTTTTTCACCTCTAGCTTGGATATGGCAAATTTTACTATGAAAGGAGATGATTTTTCCCCCCTATTCTTGCTTTTCTGCTGGATCAGTTCCCTTCTTGGAGCAGGTTCCTGGTCTGCCACATCTTTCAGCAGCCCTATGCATACGGCACATCTGTGCCTTGAGATTACTGGCTGATGCAGAGTCCTTCCTGGCTTTCTCTTGGTAACCTTCACCTGAAAGTGAATGGGACTCATCCCCTTTGCCAACAACTGTGATCTCAGGATGGCATGAAAATCATTACCAGATTTCTCTTGGGCAATGCAAGCCTCGCCAGTGGACCGTGCAGAGCAATTATCAGAGTGTTTGGGGATTTCCTGCGCTGGTGGCAGGACAGACCTCCTCTTGATAGCTGTTTGAAGTGCCAAAGAGCCCTCTTGACCCCAGGTAGCATGTTGGGGTGGCAGAGCTCAGGGTACAGGAGTTTCAGGTCGGCTCTTGTTGCTTGTAGCCAGTGCAGGATCCACTGTAAGGAGGAAAGAGCCCATCCTCCTCCTTATCCAAGGAGCTCCAAGGAGCCAGGCCCAGGTTTCCACTATTGACCAGTCAACTTGCACCTCTGCCATGCCATCTGCATGGGGCCTGCACTGCTCCATCTGCATTGCATTGACTGAAAAAAAAGTAGGTCAGAACCCCATTTCTTGGTTGTTCTGCACTGGGTAAAATGACTGGAGCCGGCAGCTTAATGGATAGATCTCATTTGTAAAATCACCCAGCACAGAAATGTGTACCTGCAGGGCAGAAGCTTGGTCACACAGAGAAGAAAGGAGTTTCGATCCCTTCACCACCAACGAATGAAAGAAAAGAGCATAGTTCTTTCCTCCTTTCTCCTGTTTTCCTGTCCTTTGTGTCCAAGGCAATGTGCTGCACAGGGAAAGCTCTCTGACTGTATTTCTAGACATGCTTTCTCCTCTCTAACTGTGCCATAAGGAAGCAGGAGACAGCTCAAGCTCGCTCAGGGATGGAATTGAGTCTTCCAAGCTTTACTCTGCTGGGCTGGTGGCTAGAGTTACAGCCAACCTGAGGATACTCTGTCTAGGGGCAGCTGCAGCTATTTGGATTGGGGGGCTCTGCATGTGTGTGATGACAGTTTATTTATTAATTAATTTATTGCTCCTTTACCAAATGAAATTGAGTGGAGACAGAAAGTGCATATGGGTGAAGCATTTTTTCTGTCTGTGAGCTCAGCCCATGCTGGGGCAGCAGGCGTTTCAAGGCTGCAGGGGATGAATGCAAGAGCTGGCGTTGGCGTTGGTGTCGGTGCCGCAGCATGGTGTGAGTTGCCATCACTCATCTTCAGCTCCACCCAGGGACTCTGAGAGAGCCTGCATGATGCTGTTCCCAGGCTGAACTTCCCCAGATGAGATGCACAGGAAATTCATGGGGCTACTGATGTGGTGGTCTGTTGCAACCCCATCGTTCTCCAGATTCCTCTTCATAGCATGGGCAAAGACGTAAGATAGGGAATCTTCCCTCTCTCAAGTGAGGAACCACAACTACAGGTGGAGACAATCCTGACCTGACCTCTCCAAGCTGATCAAAGAGCTTGGTGGGAGGCCACATTGCTGGACAGGACCTCAGGGGCCTGGAGAAGAGAGCATCCAAACACAAGGCTTGTAACAAGCCCTGCTAACACAGGCTGGGGAAATGCCCCTATGGACAGAAAGTGAGAACACAGCAAAATAAATGTAGCATCTTATTAGTAAAGGACATCTGAGCCTCTAATTAAAATTTGCCTAATGACCTGGCTTCTTCGTCATTTTCACTATCAGAGACATTAATTTAAAGTGACAGGTACTTAGGCAAAGACAAAATTAATTTCTCCTTTAACAAAAATTAAAGGGGCAGAGTATCTGCCTGGCAGTACCCTCAACCAAGTGTCCAACTGATGGAGGAGGTTGATGCTGGCATTGCAGAAGGTGCAGCCCCCTTGGGTTAGTGCTTACAAAAGACCCTTGCAGGAACTTGAGGAGGAATGGGCCTGAGGACCACCTAGATGCAGCCCTTGGGGGCACCAAGAGGGATGGAAGCACCTCACCTTGTATTTCTGTGGAGGGAAGAGTCCTTAAAAAAGGCTCCAAAGGGGCCCAGATGATGGGATAGTAATTAAATGGAGACCGAGCAGAGGGCCCAGCCCCACCTTGATTGGTTTGCTGATGTTTGGGTAAGTGTTGTCCTAGTGTTGCCTGTGAAATGACTCTTCCAGCAAAACACACACAGATAGCAGTGTTTTTTCTTAGTGGGTATTTTCTTAGGGGAAGAAATAATGACCTGCAATCTTTCCCCCAAACTCCTCACATCTGCTCTGCTCCTATTCTCTATCTTTCCACTCCAAACAGGACATTTTAGGTTTTTCAGCTACAGCTCTCTTGCCCAATGTCTCAAAAAACCCCGAGCCAGCTACTCTTCTCTCCTCCTTGCCGCCAATTTCATTTGCAAACAGAACCTCATTTTACACAACCGAACCTGGCTCAGCGAACTCCATTTCCACTCCCTTGTGTTGCCTAGCCTGACCCACATTGACAGAAGAAATCCAGAAAGTAACCTAACTGGCTCCCAGTGGTCCCAGAGGCCATTCCTCCGTGCTCCCCACAGACACTGACCCATGCACGTATCCCTGCGCACAGCTATGGAGCCCTCTCCACAGCCCCAGGCACTGCAAGCCCTCTGGCTCTGCCCACACTCTTCCAGCTGTGGATCCATCTGTCATAGCATGACTGAACTGCTAAGATCTCTGAAGAGCTCCCATCTCTACCTTGTGGCCGTGCCCACAGGCTGGTGATGTTCCCTCGTTCCCGGCCCACCTCCTGCCTCGAGTAGCTGCAAAGCCAAGGCCAGTGCAGCCTTGGAAATCATACATTGCAATATTCCTCTCCATCCCTCTCTCTCTGCTAAATCAGAGGCTCCGGTGGATTTAGTGTTCAGTGTTTGTAGTCTGTACCTCATCGTTCATGCCACATTGATTTTCAATTCCAGCCCTGTAGATTATTTAATTGGGCAGATATCCCCTCAATTTTCTCCTCCAGCAATATTATTGATGGCTGAAGTCTATCCATTTCTTTGCACAAGGCTTCAAAAGGAACCTGTTAACAATTATAACAACAGTGAAACAGTTTGCTTTTGATTGTACTTCACAGGCCCAAATCTCAAACAATCCATTAAACTCATCTTGGAGGTATTAATTGTCTCAGGTTCAGTCCAGAAATAGCTTGTACTGCCCTTCTTGCTGAAATCATTACTCTTCCCCCTCTACTGCCCTCAGCCAACTGCTTTTTGAGTTGTGAGCCAGACTGGAGGACTGTGCCCCCATGCAAATCTCCCGGCAGGAGCTCACAGCACAGGGCTGTTGTGGTCAGCAGTGGGCCCAGACTGCCGCTCACATAAATCGAAATAGCCCCGCTGCACCCAACTCGTTGGATGGGCCACAGGGGCAGGCGTCACACAGCATTGCTGAGGGCAGTGGGACAGATCCGTGGCTCAATCAACACCGTCCTGTTCAAGTCCATGTAAATCTGCGCAGGATCATTGAAATCAATAGGCCAAACACACAGAATAAATCACTGCTGCAGCTCTGAAATCACTGAGCCATGGCCAGAGATGGTGAAGAGAAACACTGAAATGTCCCAAATTAAATGAGCAGGGATCTGTGAGGGTGTTTGTCTACTGTCATTCTTTCTGGCTTCTTTCCCTGGTCAAGCTCTAGCCAAATTGCTGCATTGGGAATAATATTTACTGGGCATCCTGAAGTTATAGCAGTGGAGGGGGATGTGTGAGATGCAGGCTTGAAGCCTGTTGATGGTGCTGCTCATTCAGCCAGGCAGGACAGACCACAACCCTCCCCGGATCGCTGAGGGATGAAGATAGGTTCAGGCTCACGGAGAAGGGGGCCATCAGGAGGAGATTTCTGCTGCTAGAGTAACTCTGCTGCTCTCCAGCTTTCTGAAGAAGGAGCCCAAGGAATAAGTTTTTTTCTCTTTAGCCAGAGGCTGTTCTGGCCTGCGGGGTATGAAAGTGGGGAATCAGTCCCCCAGCCTTGTTGCAAGGGGTTTTATTTGGAGCATATTTTGTTTTGTGTGAGAGTAAAAGATACATCCCTGGGATAAGTCGGTCTCAACTTCTTCTGTGCCCAGGATGGTCATGCTTCAGCAGGAGCACTGTCTCTCACCACTCAGGTCCCAGAGCTGAGGTTCTCTCCTGGCTCCAGGAGCACTAAGGCCCATCCCGAGAGGCCTAGCTCTCCTCCAACATTGCAAGAGGAGCTCTGCTGCTTGGGTCCAGAGCTTCTGTGCAGAGCTGGGATTTGAACCCAGAATGTTTGAGGTTCCTGACTACTGAAGAGAGATCATTTTAAAAAAGAATTTTATTTTTCCTAAAAGTAAATTGCAAATGATCATTTTGATCACTTCTCTGATGCTTGGTGTCTTCGAGAAGAAACATTTTATTTTGAGATTTATCTTTTTCCTTAATTTTTGATGGATGCAGTTTCACCCTTTATACTATCTGAAAATGGATATTTTACTATAGTATAAAAGTTCAAATTACATGAATTAATTGTATTTAAATATTACACTGAATATTTGATTTGTGAAGAGGAATAGTAGGTGTTGGACGTGAATGTTTAGGCTGTGCCCGTGTGAAATTAGTCCATGTTTCCAAGCTGAACTCTCAGGTCAGAGCTTCTTGCACTTGACTTTTCCCTTCCCTTCAGCTATCAGGTTGGGATCTCCTGCCCAGCCAGTTCTCAAACTTCAGCTCAAGTTAGGACAAGACTTTTTTTCCCAAGGAAGACAAAGCCCTGGAGACATCAGTATCTGTGACGGAGATCCCAGCAAATGTGATCAGTAGATGTTAGTCCTCAACGGCTCCCTTTTCTTTCATTCTTTGCTACCTCCTCCATGCCTTCCTGCAGATGCCTGGAGAGCAGCAGGTTTGTGGCTCCCTCAGGCTCCTAATCCTTCCTTGCACTGTAATTTCACCCAAGCTAAAATCTCAAACCTGACCAGCTCACACCAGCTATCTCACCAGTTCTGTGATACTGTTTTCTTCCCAACATGATGTCCCCAAGGCCACAGGCAGTGGGACAGGGGATGCAGCTCTCCAGGGCTGCCATGAGGCAGAGGAGCACATGTCTTGGCAAGCAACACACCACAGAGAACATTCCTGTTTCTACAACTAATTATTTTCCGGCTGTTGGCCGTGCAACATCTCGTTAATCACCCAGAGGTCACAGCAGTGATTCTTTTCATATGAAAGCTGCACCAGTAATTTCATGTTTTAAATCAACTCTGGGAGCCCACTGCAAGTGAGTCTTTACTGAGGAACAGAGTGTAATACATATAATTAAGCATGACGTGGACAGTCAGACAAGAGAATGAGGAGGCACTAAGGAGAGACAGATGGTCAATTTGGACACTCGGAGGAATTCCCTTCTCCTTGAGGGTTTTGGAGAAGGAGGGAGGAGATTTGTTGGCACAGCACAGAGAAGGACGCCGTTGTTACCTGCACGCTGCGGGGACTAAGCAAAGTGACACTTGCCAGCCTCAGCAGGGTGTCCTGACTCAAACACATCCGCACACGCTGTGTCAGACTATCGAGAGTGGGAGGGAAGGGAGAGCTGGAACACCAAAGGGACACGGGTACCAAAGAGCCCCCAGCATCTTGCCATGTGCATGTACCGGCTCCATCCATTGCACTGTGCTACCTCTGAAGGCGTCTGACCGTCTGCACAAGAACGGGTGCTGGTGCTGGTTAATAAATCATTGTGGCCTCACATTGCCAGCCACCTCCTGCCAAGACCTGCTGTAAGAGGTGAGAGCAGGGGTGGTGGGTGAGTGAAGGTATTAGCTGAAGAGGTGGAGAAAGGGGGGAGCCGAGGACTGCAACAACCTCGAGGTGACTCAAGACGGAGGTGTTTTTACAGAGAACACAGCATGAGAAGCTTGTTTGCCATCTGCTCCCGATTGCCCCGCATCCAACGAACCAGTGCGCTGCTCTTTCCTCTATGCTAAAAATATCCACTTAAAAAAAAAAGAAGAGACACAGAAAAAGAAAAGATAGGAAAATGAGAGGAGTATAAACAAAGAATCCATGGAGACAAGAGGCCTAATCGAGCTCTTCCCACCACATCAGCCCCCTTCTCCTCCTTCCCCTCACTTGCTCTGTGTCTCTCTAACATTCCAGGGCACAAATATGCTATTAATGGTTTCCTATAACCCTGGAAGCAGACACACACATGTCCAAACGCACACGCATGCACACAGACTGTCTGCACTGTTCTTTAACGGCTCTTTGAAAAGGGAGCTGTCCCTCTGGCTTCCTGGCAGTGAAGCTGCTGGGAGGGAGGCCTGCTCCGAGGGGACCGAATCAATCCATGGCAGGAGGTGTGAGAGGGGATGCAAATCCAGGAGGGTTTTTTTCATAAATGGGAAGGAGGAAGAGCCCTGGGGAGGGTGGGTTAAGCGCTGGAACTGGGAGCACGTTGTGCCCAAGTTGCATTATCAAGCAGGACCTCCTCTCCTCCCAGGCCACTCGGGAGCAGAAATGTGGGTGCCCTACAAAGGGAGCTGCTTCCCTGCAGCAGCAGATGGCCTGAAGTGCAACCAAAGGCCTCTGCAAACCAATTCGGGACCATAACAAGAGCCAGTGGGTAGTGCAATAGGCTCTGGGCAGGACACACAAACTCTTCCCTCTTCTGCCACAAATTGGGGCAACATGCTGTTGGCTGGCTGAGTTCCTGCTTCCCTTCCCATCTTATGCTCATGCTCTCCAAGGTAACAACCACCTTCTACAGGGCTGGTAGACAGCACAGAGCACCCACAGGCCCCCGCTGCAGCACCTCAGCTCTGTGTGCTACCACGTCACTCCAAGAGCCCAGCAGCCATGTGGGGAGGCTGAGAAAATCCTGCTGGAATGAGGTGCACAGTGGCTCTAAGCTATGGAAATTCTCCTTCGTCCCTGGGCAGAGAGAAGTGATAGAGGCAGAAGAAAATGAAGGAGGGAAAAAAAAAAAACAAAGAAAAACGCTCTTTCAGGGGAAATTAAGTTGGACTTCAAATTTACAGGGTCTTCACTTTGTTCTGATGATAATGAATAAATCTCTTCCTGGCAGTTATATTGCTGCAGAAGTAAGTACTGGTTAAAAGCACTTTTGGAAACTATGACTTTCATTTTAAAGCTGCCACAATTTATATTTAATTTATTCATTAATTCATTTATTTATGCTACTCAGGTACAACCCTCCCATCTCTCTCCTTTCCCAGGATTCACTGAACTGTCATTCCGACCCAAGACAAGTTTCCACGAGGACATGGAGGCAGGTGCAGGACACATTTGCTTGTGAATGTCTTGGCTCAGCATCACACATTCCCCTCCAGGAAATCTAGCTTAGAACCACTTTACCAAACTTCCCCTGCTTCCCAGGCCCGAGGACATGTGCCGAGGTAAAAGGCCTATGGTGGAGTCAGCAGGGACCACCTCTGACAGCCACAGGGCAGATGTTGCATCTGATAGCCCTCCTAAAAGCACTTTGCTACACGTGATCTAGAAAATGGATTTTTCCCCTGCATGACAAGAGGAAATCCCCAGTGACCCTACTAACCCGTTTGATCTCTCTCTTGCTAAGGATCTCCCTGTTGACATGGAGCAAGCCCATGCTAGTGGCATGCATCTGCAGCCACTGAGCACACGAGGCTGGAAGAGCTGGATAGGAGTTTCCAGTAACTCTAAAAGCAGGCAACCAGGACCTTACCGCATTCAAGAATGAACTAATCCATGAAGTTTGGCCAGTGTCCATGCTGGAAGACACCCATTCTTGAGGGCTATATTCCCCTCCTGACCCTTCCCAGCCCTATTCCTTAATAGCCTTGAAAGGATGAAGTACTGAACAGCAGCCAAGAGCTGGAGGTGAATGGCCCATTACCTTGATTAACCAGAGAGACAGAAAACGCTGTGGCTTGCAACAATTTTACCTCCTATAGGTGCCCCTCGCCCCCCAGCTTGCATGATTGAATACAAACCCCATCGCCCTTCCCCACACATGCAACCCTTGTTTTTCACAGCCCCTCTCACTGTCAGATTGCAAATGTTTCAGTTCTCCTTGCATCCAAGCTTCCTTCATAAGAGCCTCTGAAATGTCATTGCTCTGCAGTGTGTGTGTATAGAGGGTTTAGCAGGTCATGCTGGTCAAGTCAGGCCTTCAGGAACCAAAGTGGACGCCTGTGTTACCAATACAGCTCATCATCTTCCCTGTCTACTCTTTAGGGAAACTGCTGGTCCAACACAAAGGCAGCCTTCCCTCTGTTGTTTCTTGCCAAGAGGCTAAATCCATCTTTGTTTTCATCCTTCCCTGTGAGGGAGAGCAAAACAGCTGTTTTTTAATTTCTTTCCTCTCCCCTCAGGATACCACGGGCTTAGAATAACTCCCCAAATCTAATAAAAATTTCTTAATTTTCCAACTTTGCCTGGATCTCTTCTACATTCAAATCAAGGAATGGTTGGTGAGTTTTACCCAGCAGCTCGTGGTCAGCATGAGCAGCAGGTTGCAGGGACACAGCTGCATGGCAACACGCAGGCACATTATAGGAGTGCTGTGCGTACTTCATCTAGCTCATTTGGGTATGCAGACTATGGGGACTGCATATTAGGTATGCAGTGCATGCTCCAAACCCGAGCGTGTTGCAAGGTTTGCTCCTGCTTCCAAGACATGGGCAAGCCCCACTGCCCACTGCTGCTGCGATACCTGGTGCTGGCTGGGCTAAGAGCACCTAAATATGCTGCTGTGCACAGCCGTTACACCTGTGTCATGGGTGCAGCCCTCTCAGCAAGCGGCAGCAAGGTCCCATCCCAGCGATGGATGGGGACACGGCATCCTGCTAGCACTGCATGTACATGTACACATGGCCCATGGCATCTCTGCAGGCACAGGCAGAGCTCTGTAAAACGGCATTAGGCTGGCAGCAGAACCCAGAGCCTTGGGGAGGTTTTAATCCAGTCCACGTGCTGCAAGCTGGGAGCAAGATCACTCATCTTGCCGCTCCTGCTGATTCCAGCACGCATAAAAGCTCCGTAATTCCTCCTTTGTCTGAGAGTAACTTGACTAGCTCACTCCTTCAGAGCAGATTATACCTACATGCCAGGAGGGACCTCGCTGAGCCTGGGGCCGGGGAGCGGCAGGGGACTCTGCCTGCCCACAGCGACAGCAGAGGGGAAGAACACTCTGGTTTGACATAAAGGCCTGCCAGCCCCTTTCCCCGCTGTGATGCTGATGCTACAGGTCAGCAAATCCCACCCTTACAGGCCAGGCCAGCGGCGTTTCTGCAGGAGGCACTTGCTCAGGTCTGCAGCCGGCGAGGCTCCACCTTTGGAGGGCATGTTAACTGCTCTGGTTTCAGCAGGCCCGGTCCCATTTCCACCTGCCTCTGGCATGACTTTGTGACCTGTCTCCTCCTCGCTCCTCAGCAGGCGTCTCCAGATAGACGCCGGCTCCATCAGAGGCCGCGGAGCTGCTGTGCTCACGCCTGCAGTAGGAATCCAAATGGCTCCCGTAATTTATATGGCAGTTTTCATTACTTCCCTTCTCCAAAGACTTGTTCAATAAATTACCAGTTTATGAATTCCAAAGTGCTCTGTGCAGCACTGAACAAAAGGGAAGGGAAAAAAAATACAGTCCAGACCAGATCTAATGGCAGAGCTTTTCATCCTGGAAAGAAAGCAGTTACTAAAATGATATCCCTTTTCCCCCAAGTGGATCACATGGCTTTTATGAGCTGGAGGATAACAACACCCTCAGTGTTACTGTTATACCTAGAAATACCAGTAAGATCAGGGTATAGGAGCCCCCCTGTTCCCACAGTGCTGCCTGGTCAGAGCACAAGGACACCGCCTCCCTTGGAGAGCTGACCGCCCCAAGAGGCAAGTGCCACGAAGAGGAAGTCTTAAGAAAAGGTTAAGCACAGCCATAAAGCTGTGGGGTTTTGTACCCTCCAGGAGGCTGGATTTGCTTTAGCAACACTCCTCTTGTCCATAGGAGACCGGGACCCTGTTCTCCTGTGAGGGAGGGAGAGCGTCCCCTGCAATCAGCACCCACATAATGCACCTGTGCCTCTGCCCACCTGTCCATAGCTGTCCTTCTTCTGGATGAAGCCTACACTAATTCTCGTAAATCACACTGCGCGCGAACTGGGAATGGTGGTGGAGGAAGAGAAGAGAAGAAGAAATGGGGATTGATATAGTCACTAGACCATTATGAAGAGCTTGGGAGGAACAGCAATGGGGTGGGCAAAAGCAGCTGTCTAGGAGAGCAATGGTGGCAGGGTGGAGGTAGCTTTCTGGAGAGGCTGGGATGTGACTGTGGCCAGAGCTGCAGTCTGCCCTTTTGTATCCCCAGCTCATCCATAGCTTTGCCTCCAGCCCTGATTCCCCTCTCAGGCTCAAAAGCAGCCCTGGGCAATGCACAGCTGGGCTCAGGCACAGAAGTAGAGGCTAGCAGGAGGCCACATGGAGGGACTTTGTTGATGCTGCCACCCATGAGCACTACTCTCCTGCAAAGCAACAGCAAGGAGCAGGGGGGAAAGGCAGGTGAGCAGTCTAGCTGAGAACGGCCCCGCAACACTGCCGTTGGAGCCCTTCCACTCAGCAGGATGGCAAATGGTGTGTGTGGGGGGGTGGAAAATCAATAACCACCACCCATCGTGTCTCCATCTGCCGTGATTTATGGCCCTGCTGAAAGAGCTTGTTGTCGACAATTATTGGGCAGTCAGATCCTATTTGCCATGATTTCCTTGCCCTTCCCTTCCACTCGGTGTCCCCAGCAGGCCCTGTCCTTCAACATGCCTGCAGGCAGGGCTGTGAGCAGCTTCCGGATGCCCAAGGGCTGTCTCCCTACTATGCTCAGGGCCATGATGGGACTGTGATTGCTTCTCAAGCCCAAATCTGACCCTCCAACACACAGGCCAGAGATGGGTACAGTCCACAGGTGGGGAGCAGGGATGTGGGCATCTTGGCAGCAGCAAGGGAGAAAAGAGCAGTCAGTTGGACTGTAAGTAAAGCCAACCAGAAAATTATATTTTGCACTGAGCTGTTGAAAAGTCAGCTTTATCTCTCAAGAAACCATAAGCTGAGCATGGGAAGATTTCCTTTCTAGCCTTCTTGAAAAACTTTTCAGCTTAATTTTGCTCTTTTGGCCATTTCTTTCATAGGTCATACTGACCCAAAAGGTCAAATTGATCCAGTCAACCAAACCTTGTGAGAGCAAGAGCTTGTTGGATGAGTTCCCCGAGATATGTGTTTCAGTTTCATTATATCAGCATTTCTCCAGTGGAAAAAAGTTGTGTCAGAAAATAATCAAGTGCCCTAAGAGTCAGCAGTCTGATGCCTTGATCTGCAAAGTCCAACTTGGCCACCTTCTGCCACCCTGAGCTGAACCACAGGCACCTCTGTTGGATTAAAGAGCCCCCTCACCCACCTGAGATGTGTTTCCTGGCCTCTTGCCCATGTTCTTGTTCTCTAATGCTAGAGCTGAGATAGCTGGCCCTGAGAATTGAACAATTTGTGTTGTCTTTCCAAGGAGATGCTTGTGTTTGGCTAAGGAGCTCCTGTGCTTCGCAGGCAGGGCACAGATGAAGGGCATGGGGTGAAGGGAATTGTCCAAGTCCTGGCTCAGCTCAGTGTGGACAGAAAAGGATGGATAACCTGGATTGTTTGGGCTTAAGTAAGTACAGAATAGTCTGAAGTCTGTGATAACTATTAAGAGCTGCTTTGCTCTGGTGGGGTTGGACTACAGAAGCTGGAGCCTATGGAAAGCTTTATTGCTCCCAGTGACAACCCTACTTCACCAGAAATACAGAGGGGAGAGAGAACAGCTGACAAACGCTTGGAGGTCAGGGCAAATCATAAAGATTCCTTTAACTGTCATTTTGCACGGCCACAGTGGAGCTGAGGCGCTCAGATGGAATAATGGTTGCAGTGCAACACAACTGGTGCACGTCTTCTCCTTCAAAGACCCCTTGCAGAAAAATGCTCTGGAGGGAATGCACGTAGCGGATAGGTAAACAACACAAAGAGGTGTGACGAGGAAAGTACTGGTTTCACCAAACAGAGCAGGGTAATTCTCCTTGTAAGAAATGCTAGGAACACGGGGACCAAGCCATGACATCTTCATGGAGCAAACCTCCTCTACTGGAGAGGAAGCAGTAATAATTTCTGGGTGACCTCAGCAATTTCTAGGCTGATTTGAAAGGAGAGCTCCTGACAGACAGCCACCAAAAGTTCTCCACAGTCTTCCCAAAGCAGCCTTGTAGCATCCCCTCCTGCCGGGAGGGAGGCCATTTCATAGCTGCTGAGGGCTGCTGGACATCATCTGCTCTGCCTCAGCCATGCCAGAGGGAGCTGCTGAGAACTGAAGTGAGAACAGCTGCCAGCTCTCAGGCTGAAGGCACTGGGCAGCTGACAGAGAGCCTCCTGCCCCCCTTCCCCTCCATGCCTGCCTGGCTCATCCAAGTACACCTTTCTGAGGCCAAAGAGGTCTTCACACCAGCTGTTCAACCCCTATAGCACAGTCAAGTTGACCCTAGGGACTCACTCCACCAGCTGGAGATCCAAAAGCCACATGTCAAGCTAAATATCTAAATATTTAATATCTAATATATGCTAAAGTTGGGGGTGGATTCTCCAAGTTGGCACATATGATCCTGGAAGGATATCCAATAACTCTTTCACCAGGGATGTAAGAATGGATGTTTCAAAGAGAACCTGCCCCCTGTAGCAGCCAACAGCTGATGCTCCAGGAAATGTTTTCAAACAAGTTAGGCATATGGTCCAAGACACTTTCCCATGACTAAAAGCTACGGGATTTTCTGAGCAGGATATTGTCTCTTTGTGTATAACAGCCCTCAATGAATATTTCTTCCATTATTTTTTCTAATCACAGAGAATCTGTGTGACCATTTTACACAGCGCCCTGCAGCAAGGAGCTCCTATAGCTTGCTACAACCTGTGAGAAGAATCATTTCTGCCTGTTTGGAACCTGCCAACTTCCAGCTTTGTTTGATGCCTCCTAGTAATAACAGAGATTGGTTCTGATTCACATTCTTCAGGATTTTATGGAATTCTTCCATATTCCTCCTCCTCTCCAGCTTTATGCCAGACCGAAGAGTCCTAGTCTATTTAATCATTTCCCCCTGTGGAAACCATCTTGCAGCTCTGGTCATTCTGCTTGCCCTTCTTTGTACCCCAGTGGCTAAGGCTGTTTGATTGGCCTGTAAGGAGGATCTTTTGGGACAGAGCTCAGGACAAACAGATCTACAGCATGGTCCCACAGCCCATCTATTAGCCAGGAGTGATTTGCAGGTCTTCTTCTCCTATCTGTATTCCTGCTGCAACAGAGATAATTGCTATCTCCTTCCTCACTTCCACAGCATCCAGACATCAATCATTCCTCTGTATAAGGCTCCAAAAATGCAAGAGATGGATATACTCCATGCAGACATGGCAATCCCCTGTTCCGGGAGTCTGGAGAACAAATGCTGCTTGCAGCAGTGCAGCAAGCCTGGATGTGAGAGCTGGCGAGTTTATCTTGAACCAGTCAGTCAATGTTTAATTTTAGTTTTAAAAAAAGGATATTATGGAAGTCTGATTGCAGAAAACAGCCTTGAATTGAATATTTTAACCTAAATCAATTTGTGATTAAGTGAACGAACAAACGAAAATAAGTCTGCAACCGAGGATCTTGATTCCAAGAGCAAACACTGAAAAACAAATGGAATTGGTTAGTGAAGTCAGCTTGATATGGGTCATGAACATGAATATTCAGGATGTCTGGAATTACATCAAGCAGAAAGGTGGAAGAACTGCAAGAAATCCCACGCAAAAAGAACAGATAAATAAAAATAAAAGCTTTCAAAGGAGCACTTCCAAGGCAATGGGGTGAGTAGTCACTATAAAAAAGGTGGTAGGAAGAAGCAGAGACCCCACACAGACTGGAAGAGATGAGTCCTGTAATATTGAGGTCATAGAGGCCACAAAGTTTTCAGCAAAGTGGAAATTGCACAAAGTCAAGCTGAGTTACACTTTACAAAAAGGTACTGAAACAAATAGCTAGTTATATAGCCCCAGAACCTTTCTGGCTTAAAGAGAGAAATAACTAAGGTTGCTATGTGCGGAGAATGGGGAATGATTAAAGGATAACTCAGGGCACATCCTAGCATTATTTGGCCTCCGTTTTCTACAAGTATGAGTTTGCCCATGGAGCCAGAGGAAGGAAGGTCTAGAACTTGAAATTAAGTCCAGAGGTAGAAGAGACGTATAAAGAGGTGGGGTAGGGAAGTGAGAGAGAGAGGAGTGAGCAATTCCCTGGAGTGCTGAAGAACAAGCAAAGAGAAAGCATTTCTGCTAGCAATTCATTTTATTGCTTCTAGACATTATTGGTTTGGAGTATAGCATTTGTGGGGGCTGTATTTAAACACAAGATACAAGCCCATTAAGCTGGTAGAGGATGAGATTCACAGCAGATTCAGACGACAAGATTAATTGTAGGCAAGAGTATGTAGGGTATAATGTTACAAGGGCTTACCAACGGGAGATCACATCAGATGAAGTAGATTACTACATCCTTTTGTCTGTAGGATGAACTGTTTTATCCATCTGGACAGAATTAAAGCACCTGAAGATGAAGACTACAGGAATACACAGAAGAAATGTTAAGTGAGCTAGGACAGAGAAAAGACAGGGAGAGAGTAACAGCAGAAAAGATCAGCCACAAACTGGCCTCCAGAAGGGATCTGAGAGCCAAGGCAGTTCAAAATTTCCCCAAAATTGGCTTTCCTAGAAACAGATAAAACGTCATTCAAAACCTTAATTACCCAACAAGTGGAGTAAATAAACAGAGCACTACTGATAAGACACCTGTATTTCACATGTGGCAGTAACCTGGGACATCTGCAACTGATATTTACATGGGCAGTAAACAAGGAAAGACTGTAACTATAAAAGGAACAGAGTGAACGTTTAGGTTCCAAACTAAGTTTTGCTTTAAGAAAGTAATATCCAAACATTTAGGGAAGACATTTCATGGACTTGACATCAGATAACGCTTCTCAAAGGTTTCAGAGCAGCTGCAGATGGGAGCCTCTTCATGACCACGGCACTACCAGAGGTCATTGCCTCCATGTAGAAAGCCTTCTTTTATCTGATCATTACAATAAAATTCTCTCAATCTGTCTAAGCCATACAGTGAGACCAAATCTGCTCAATGCTGTTAATACAGCACTTGTCACCTGAGGAAAACTCAGCTGAGATTGGTTACAAAGCAGGAAGATGGGATATTGCACTGCAATACCTCAGTACCCTAAAACTGGAATGAAATTCTAGTATAACAGTACAAGGTATAAGGCCAGATACTGGATTAATAATATTCTTCTCTGCATTTTTGCCAGTCCCTCAGACAGAGGGCCTGCTTGATCAAAGGAGGATTATGATACAGCTGTGCCATATGGCTGTGAATGAGACCACTGCAATCTGGATACACAGAGAAGAGCAGCAAGTCCAGCAAGGAGCACGAGGATTAATGCCACTGTATGGAGGAGACATAACCTGGGATCCGGCCACCTACGTTTAGGAAAGAGGGAGACCACAACAAAGGGAGCCTTCATTAGAAAAACAAAATCCAAGAGGAACTATCACTGTCAGCTATAAATAAATCACGGTCTAAACACACAGAAGGGAGAAAAGCTGTTTAAGCCAGAAGACAATGTTGGCATGAGAACAAATGGGCAGAAGTTGGCTGTGAATAACTGTAGAAGGAAGCATCTAACTGTTCCAGCAACCCAGCTTTGTGGTATTTCTTGCAAAGACTCTTCCTGGAAGAGCCAGCTCGTGTCCATACACTGCTGTTGAGGGCAGGGAGGGTGCAAGATGAGCAGCCATTCTGGGTTAGGGCAGCAGATGCTCTTCTCTGCAGAGCAGAGGGGCAGCGCGGCAGCAGGTCCACAGCGCTGCTGAGTGTGCCGGGTGTCATCCACAGTGCCCTCGTTCTCTCTCTGGCACACGTGCCCCAGGCTCCCAGCCCCGCTCCAGCAGGCAGGCTGCTGTGCACAATGGTCCTTCCATTCTCTCTCTGATGTTCCTAACAGGATTAGAAGAGTAAACCCAGCATTTTCTGGACTAGGCAGAGCTGAGACTGTGCTCTTTAACAAGGCTGATACTCCTGGCAGAGGGCATGACCACCAGGTCTTTTCTCTCCTGCTCTAATCCTTGCAAACCAGTCTCACAATTTATATTTCCTTGTGCCTGCTCCAATTGGATTCTCAAAGAGCCATGTTGCTAATAGCCTTTCAATAAAATGCATTTCACGGTGTGAAAAAGTTCTCTTTGGAGTGGGCAAGAAGTGGCCTAGCACCTCGAAATCCTGAGTGACTTTGGGTGCTCCTCTAAGCACAGGGTTACCCAGCGGTAAAGACTACCAAGGAGCAGTTCTGTGCCTCTCACATGGTAATCTACAGATAGGGTGCTGCCTCCAAGATTTCTGGCTGGCTGGCAGGAAGACAAGTGAAGGCAGGGAGTTCTTTCTCCCCATGTTAAATCTTCCTAGGAAAGCTGCTTGGCAAAGGCCAGTGTTCGCTGTGCGTCGATCAGAGCAGGGGGGACACTGCGTGCCAGGCAGGCCAGGTCTTACGAATAAGATGCAGAAGGACACCAAGGAATGGAGGGGAAGCCTGAATCATCTTTTTAAAGAGTCTCAATAATGTTCAGTTAAGCACTGAAGCTTTCAGAGCTTTCAGGTTTCTTAAGTCCCTCTATTACAGGTCTAAAGGTCCACCAAGGTCATTTGGTTGCTTTTTGCTTGTCCTCATGCATTCATGCTTATCATTGCACCCTCCCCGTGCCCATGGAAGAACAAGCTTCTATCCCATTTACACACGCAGCCACCATGACGTACCCATGTCTGTGCGCACACGGGCATGGACACCCACAGGAAGCTTTTGTGCAGGTGTGTGTCTTTCACAACAGCTGCTGCTCTGCTAAAAGCAACATCTGCTTGGCTTCAGTCTCCCCTCTGTGCTCCTGTTCTGGCAGACGTAGCTATGGAAACGCAGCGGACGAAGGGAGGTGGGAGACAGGTTGCTTGGCAACGTGAACACCGGGCTGGACCGCGCCGCTGACCCCAGGTCCAGCAACTTGAGAGGGTGACCAGTGCTCATGGCAGTGCTCCACCGTTCAGGGTCAGAAGAGGATCACAGGAGCGTGAACCTACCCCAGTGGGAGGTAATGGGGTGACTGGCTTCCACAGGTGCCCCAGTGGCAACACACTGGAGGTGTCTCTCCAAGGATGCTTCACTTGTCCGAGAGCGGCTGGATCGCTCTGCTCCCATCCCTGGGCCTGAGAGCAACTCCTCCTGCGGAGGATGCACTTCGCGTGGAGGCCATTGCACCAATGCGCAGTTAGATAATTGTTTAATCGTCTCCTAAAGAGACTCAGGGACGTGACCCTGCTGATGCCTCGGGCTCTGTTCATACACTGAGTGGCTAGAAACAGAAAGGCCTCACAGAGTAAAAAGCCCATTACATTTACCCCGTCATCTCCTATGTGCCCCACTGTTCCTCGGGGCAAGCGGGGAGAAATGAACCAAAGCCAAAGCCATGTGCCCTGTGGAGCCAGAAGGGCAGATGAAGTGTGGCTTATCTCATCCAGAAGTAAGGGGGAAATACCAGAAGAGAGGAAGACCCAAAGACTTTGACCTGGAAGAGCTGTTTGGAATGGGATGAAGTGGGACGTGGAAACAGGAATTCTGTATGTGGGACCCAGAGCACCTCAGCACCCAGAAATTCACTTGTGCAAATTGGCTTTTTTTCCTTGGCTTTTTTCCTCGTATGTTTTGGCGGTATGTGATGTGGACTGAGACGTTATAAGAAATCTGCAGATGCTATAGGAGCTACCACAACCTTCCCCTGCCTCCACCTGCCTGCCATGGTCTCACCAGTGCAACCTCCACAACCCCCTCTCCCCATCCCTGGTCCACAGAAAAGTTTTCCGCAAGAAAATGTGGGGCCCGGCTGAAGTGAGCAGTGAACAACCCAGTAACAGCTGATAGTGCAGGTGACTGTCAGATGTGTATCCTTCAGCACACAGTCTCATCTCAAACAGATGAAATGCGAAAAGGAAAATCATTAAAGTAAGAGAAGTCAGCGCTTGCAAAAGCCATCTGAAGAACAAGACGATCCAAGATTGCCAAGAGAACAGATAAAAGCAGTTATTACAGCCCACCAATATGTGCATGTGATAGAAATGAAGATATGGTCAGTAGATAGTCAGACACACACACACACACACAACCACCTGCAGACTCCAGCAAAGGCTTAGTGACAGGTGTGGATTACATCCTACAAAATTAGATTAGGAATATCACACAAAGTAGGACAGAGAAATAATTTTGCACGAATATGCACAGAAGAATGGGGTGTACAGAGCATGCAGCTGGAGAACTTAGCAACACTGACTCTGAGGCCTTTTTGGCTCTGGTACAAGGCAAGAAAAATACAAATAAAAAAGCATGTGATAAAGTATGCATAAGTCTTACTAGGGTCAGCAGAAACACAGAGAAAAACAGAGCTGACAAAGTGGGCCCAAGTGAAACTACATTTCAGAAATAGAATATGGAAGAAAAAGAGGTGCTGCCATCACAAGCAGCAGGGTACAAAAGACAGGGTTACATGCCAGTGAGATCAGGGAATGGTAGGTTTTGATATGGCTATAAACATGCTAGCCCAACCAAAACACTGCGTCGGCAAGTTTTAGAACCACTCAAGTAGACAGAAATCCTGATGACAGGGAATCCATAAAAGACATGTCTCAGAGTGGAAGAAAATAGAGATTTCCTAATGTTTTTGGAAACAGAGGATGTCTAAAGAAATCATCCAAACAAAAAGCAAGTCAGCTGAAACCGTCTCATTTTTTGGCCCAGCAACGTATGTGCCAAGTAGCAGCAAAGCCCAACTTGAGGGGAGAACTGCAGCATGCGGGGACTGAGTGGCTGGGGGAAGCTGGTTCAGACTTCAGATGTTGCCCTACAGTCCAATGTGTCCCATGGCACCTTGTGCTGCTAGGACTAGAACTAGGCACTTGCTTTTCACGGCCAAAGAGCCCAGGAGTCACTGGGTCTGGAGTATCTCCTCCTAGTGCCACAAAGCTGGCTCCTTGGGGTTAGCAGGGGGCTGCTGCAGACACAAGCTGATGTTGCAACCCATAGACCATTGAATATTTCCAAACCCACTGGGAAGAGGAGGAATTATTGGCCTGGTGACCAGCAAGCTTGTTTCTCTTGCAGCTCTGTGTCCCAGCTCTGGCTTTTCCCCAATGCTCCTTCTTTTCCGCAGGGAGAAAAAGGGCACATCCCACACTCTCCTCTTCCACCAACACCTCAGAGCACCCTGCGGCTGCCTGCTGTTGCTCAGTGGCAAGCCTCACTCTCGATGCACGCACAGATGCAGAATCAGAGATTGCTGTCCCCAGGGAAGCACTCCTGACAAACGTACAGCTTCTTCTCTGCCAAGTACGCTGCAGATGATTTTACAAGCTGCAAGATGGAAGCGGAACATAGGCCTGGTGAAGAAACTCTTGGAGCCTAGTCCTCCAAAGCAATTTTAAGAGGGGACAAAGCAAAACAGGTGCTGAAGATGCTCTAAATCTGCAGTGAATTACAGAGACCTCTTCAGAGAAAGCAATTAGGATGAATTGCACAACCCAAGTCACAAGCTCTTCTGGCTATGAGAAATTTTGGAACGGGGTAAAAAAGAGTTGACTCCAGAGACAGGATTGAATGGAGGAAAGAAAGAGCGAGGCCAAAGAAAATGCAACTGAAAATGCTGAGAATTATAGGAAACTCTAGCAGGGGCTTTCAGTGCAGTGTTATACGGCAGAGAGGTTACTGCCCCTAAAAATGAGCACATAAATAGACAGGATTGAGATAGCTGCATAAATGTGAAGCACTAGAGGCAGAACTGTGAAGGACCTCTGCTCATCTGGAATCCATCCAGAAGGGCCAGCCCACAGCAGACAGATGAACTGCTCAGACACCGAGGAAACCGTAACCTGTGAACAGCTGATTATTACCGTCCTTTTTTTTCCACAGATGACTTCAACATGAGTGCACAACAGCCAGCACTGCGATGAGCCACACTGTTCCCAAGGTGCAATGGTACTGATGAACCTATCCCAGCAAGGGGACAATACAGAAGACACATAGCACAGAGCAGCTGTATTACTTACAGGCCACTGGACTCACTTAAATAGACTAACTAATAGCTGGGCAGTGACTAAACAAGGCTGCTAAAGACACCAGTTGTGCAAATTCAGTGAGACTCCACAAGCCCCCGGTGGGGCCCTGCTGGTTACAAGCCACAAGCAAAACCAGGTGATTGCACGGGAAAAGACAGGGATGCTGCAAGGACAGAAATGCCAGCATTGCCCCTTTTCACAGGAGACATCCCTTTACCGATACCTGGGCAGCTACAGGTGTTCAAGTGAACTAGCAGAACGGGCTGCACTGGATGTAACACGGGCAAGGAAAGGAGCCTTCAAGTCAACATCAGATCCCGAGAATCATTTGTTCACACAGTCTGCAAACAGCAAGCCTGAACACCTCAAAATGCAACCAATTATTTAGCTTCAGGACCCTGCTTCATTGCAGCTTATCCAAAGACCCAGGTGAAGCCTCTGCTTGCCTTTGCAGAGCGCGTCACGTGTGTGTACAGAGAGATAGCACAGACCCCTGCTCTCCTCAAGCACAGGAACAGGCTCCGGGATCTGGCTCCTGGATGCTGAGAACGGCATCTTAATCTCAACAGTCTTGTTAACAAAAGCCCACGTGAATTTGCTTTCTCCTGGTTTCTCTTCCATATAGCAGTCCATAAAAACATAACAGAAATATGGGACACGGCAGGGTCAGCAGGGGTGACCAGTAATGTGTCTGGAGAGCAAGCGTGTCTCAGGGAAGAAGCATGACAACAGCCAGCAGAATGCTGCTCTCCAAAGAAAATCACTCATTTCCAAACCCCTCCCTGCATACTTGGGCTTTCAAAAGTCACTCAGATGTTTCAAGATGGGAGTTTTCCCCTGCTAAAACCATTTAGGTTTTGGAGTATTGATTTCTGATTTTTTTTCCTTTAGAAAACCTGAACGCTTAGTGAAACGCTTTTTTGGAAAAAGATTGCTAAAGAGTTGATCGGTGACATTCTCCTTGCAACACACAAAGATGGGGAAATACTTCTTGCAATGCTTCTCTTTGGAAAAATAAAATAAAATAAAAGGAAACAGCATCAATAGCAGCTCACAGTGTTGCTTTTTTCCCTTTCTGAAAAGCCATTTCATGAATTGCTGGTGGGATGAGGATATATAGGCATGGTATGATGAGTCCTTAAAGACAGATGAAAGGGCAGCCATCCCCCCACATGAAAGTAGTTCAAATAAGCAGCTCTGGATGCTCAGCTAAGAAAGGTTAGATAACTTCCCCCATGGCTTGTGGACCCCATCTCAGCTGTCTGAAAGCAGTTTTTTGGAGATTGTCTTTGCGTGAGCAATTGCCCAGCACAGAAGGCCTTGACCTAATTTAATCACCTCAGGCAAGTGGTAGTGCAGGAATACTGTGCTCCGCATCTTCGGGGAACCCAGTCCAAAGGGCCACCAGCGGGTTTCTGGGGAAAAGCTGCATATGTTTTATTTATTTGCATTGCAAAAAGAGTTTTTTTGTGGAGGTAAGCAGCTAATTGAGTTCAGGTTCTCCAACTAATGAAGAAATGAGCTGAATAATTAATTATTTGCAAGTAAATTATTTATGGTCAGTTGTGATTCCAGTGTAGAAGCAGGGGACTCGGAGGGTTATTTATTTATTTTCATCTTAAAAAAGAATAATGCATGTAATTCTGTGCTGCCTAGCCCCTCTGAATTACAGCTACGATGAGAAACAGGCGACTCCAGAGAAATCAGCCCATTTGATTCCAGGACTGCTTCCCAGGGGCATGGGAACGGCTGCCTTTGGATCCAAATTTCTGGGGCCGTGTAAGGCCGTCCTCTGGGCTAGCCTTTCTCCGGAAGCCACGCAGACATTAAAGCTCCCTGTCCCACGTACACACATTGCACAACAGACAATTTGCTCTGTCCCTGTTGTTCTCATCTCTTGCTTTTCACACGTTGCTCCCAGGCCTGACCTTGCAGCTTGTTGGAACAATTCACTTGACCTGCTACCACACTGGAAAATGAGCCAATAACCACAATAACAACGATGATCATTATACATAATGCTTGTTGCAGTCAACAGACAGGCCTGCTGTGGAAAACTCCCTGTAGTCACGGAGAGGCTCAGATCCAGGGCACCGAAATGCCTGTTGCCCTCCCACTGAGGCCATCACCTGCTGGTGTCTCCCTGAGGCAGGAGCATGAAGACAGCCAGTTCTCAGGATTGTAATCCTCAGCCAGCTTTCTAATGAGTGCCAGCACTGTGGAGACTTTATTTTCTTTTCTTTCCTGGAAAAACTGACATGTTACAAGTTCCCAAGGCCTCTGCCGCACTGGGGAACTGACTGAGAGCACCTCAATGAGCCCTGCCTTTTCCCTAGCCCTTATGAGGCAGAAGAGCATGAGAACCTCACCAGTGTGACTTGGTGAGTCAGTCTTCTCAGCTGTCAAATTAAGTAGGTAGTGTAGAAGAGGATATTCGAGAACTCAGTAGATGTTTGGAAAAGGGGACAGCAGGCTCATTTCAGACCCAAGCCACCTGATGTGGCGGGTCTTTCCCAGTTGTGGTCTAATTCTGATAATTCAGAGAAGAAAGCTGTTCTCCTTTTTCCTGCTTCTTCCAGAATAATTCTTTAAACCAGTTGTTATTTGGGAAAGGAGGCACATGCAGGCATCTGGCTGGATAATTAAAATCTCTATTTCCATTACAATCATCTTAGTGTCAACCTTGGGTTTCTGCCTTGGTCTCTTCACAATCTGTGAAGGACACAGTCAAGGAGAAGTCAAGATCTGCAGCCCCCAACACACCCGGCTGTGTTATACCTCGATCACTCATTCTCACAAGAGAACTTTCTCTAAGGACAGGATCTGAATCATCTGTTTGGAAAGCATGTGTAACCTCACTAAAAGCCTTCAAGCAACAGCAAATCCAGCCCTTCCCCAGGAACGGTATCTGAGGATTCAGCCACCTATTCCTCCATGGGAATGCCCTTTCCCACCCCATTCTGTGCACCACTTGCAGTGCACTGGCAGAGATCTTATCTTTGGTTAAGATATCAAACGACACTGGACCAAGAAGAGATCCATGGGAGATCCTTATAGAAACAGAAACATTCATTAATTCCCCATTAATAGCTGCATTTTGAAAGCCATCCCAGCAAACAAGGACCCTTTAGTGCTCCAGAACACATTTAAAGGAAACAAATAGCCAAAGCCAAAGGTCTTGAAGAAATCCTAATACATCCTGGCCATGAGGATGCCTCAGTATCAGAAGTAAGAAAGACTCCACTCCTGTTTGATCTGCCCTTCACCAAACCACGCTAACTTGCACCAAAGGTATTTCCAGCTTCTGCTCCTATGCAAATAGCATTCCTAATTAACTGTCATATAACTTTGCCTCAGAGTGACCTAATTTCTTTCTGAAGTAGCGTGATGATACTTCAGCCCCTGGAAATTTCCCACTCTTCAAAGACCTGGGAGAAAGAAGCAGCAATTTGGTAAACTGCTTGGCTGGTTCTTTTAGGACTCTAAACTCCCAGTTGACAAGTGTTAGATACTCTCCAGGCTGCTGCACAGCCTTTGTTACAAATGGCAGGTTTTATATTCCAGCCACAACATAGTCTCTAGTAAATACATCCTCCTGCCTCATTTCTTCTGTATTTGGAATATCTATGGAGCGTTTCTACCTTTTCCACTCTGCTATTTAAAATTTTACCATCTGTCTCTAGCAACAGAGAGCCATTTTTGACACAGAAATAAATTCCCCAGTATATTTAAGTGCTTTCTTATTGTTTATGACCCTTGTGGTCATTCACAGCCCATTAGTTTCTTTGACTTCCACCAACAACTACCTGCGTTTTTAGGCAACATGTCCTTTTTTAGCATTCACTAGCATTTGTTTGTCTTCTTCCTCCTCCCCACACCTGTGCACTATTAAAGATTCAATAAAAAGCCCAGTTTCACAACTCTTCAAGTATATCACATTGGTTAGTGCTTTGTCCTGTCATACTGGCAGATCTCACAAGCTAGGCAGGGGCTGTAATCAAATTATGCTCATTCTTACTTCAGGCAACCATTTTTTTTTTCCAGTCAGCAATTAATGTTTCTCTGTCTGTCAGGAAGAGGTTTATTAGTGAGATCTGCTGTGGTGGGTGCAGGCCCTACGCATTATGAAATCATCCATTATTTCAATTCAGTTCCAAGTTGTTTTGTTCTTGATGACATGAAGTGTTCCCGAAGTCACTCCTCTTTCTCCCTCAACTCCTGAATCATCTTCCTAAAGCTTGCAAACAGATGGTTCAGCAATATATCCTGTTCTCCAGCAAAATCTGATAGCATTTAAAGAGCTTCTTATGCATTTCCCAACTTTTTAGACCCTCAGTCTGCAGACCTTTGGGCTTCTGTACATCTGTGCACCTCCCAGGTCTCACCCTTCACCACATTTCACTCCTGTTCTGCTGCCACAGGTAAGCTGAGGTCATTCCTTTGAATGCGCTAATAAACACAGGAGACATTCAGTCAACTTCCACTGCTAGTCCTTCTCACAACCAAACAAAAACAACTATGTTGGTCCTCATATTTAAGCATATTAAAGTCCTCCTCCTGTGCTCCATTTCTATTTGAATTCAGACCTTGAGAAGGGCATGTGCATTTGTGTATTGGTGGTCCTGGTTAATATAAAATCCTCCTACAGTTAACTCAGAAGATTAATACTTCTTCTACAAGATGGAGGCCACCAGAATAGCATGCTCCAATCACCTCTATGTAGAGAAGAGGAAGGATGGAGCTAGGATGCATAGCAGGAAAGATTTATAAGCTGCAGGACAAAGACAGACAACTATACCTCTACTCTCCATCACTACTCTGAGGAGGCAAATGACCACAGCAATTGTTCAAGCCCAATGTATATCCCACGTTCCTCTCCCAGCATCAAGGCAAAAGCCCTCTCGCAGAAAAGTCAGGCTATTATTTTTCCCTATTGTGTCAATAGTCTTTTGCAGAGAGCAGGCCAGAGAGGACCACTGTAAATCATACTTGATGGAAAATTCCAGGAGTGGAGAGGCTGATTTAGGATTTGCCACTTACAAGCAAGCCAGAGGCGAAGTTCATAGTTCTGTGGAGTTGTCTTTCAGGATTTGTGCTAGTGGCTCTGGCTGATGTGAACATTGCAGTGACTGCAGCCCCTCCACATCCCTGGGATCAGGCAAACAAAACCCATTTGGCCCTCACTTTCTCTGATGAGATTGCCACAGATCCAGCAAGTTCCCATGTGTGCACAGACTCTTGGAAACTTGATTCATTGTATCAGCTGGGCTAGGAGATGCTGAAATGGGAGCAGGGGTTGGCATCAGCCGTGATGTGACTGGTAGGTTTGCATCAACTCTGTGAATGGCTGTCAGTAATGCAGTTTATGCATGATGTCTTCACATCTCCCGTAACATATCAATTACTTTCCAGAGCGGGAGACTGACATAGCCTCTCCTCTTGATAAAAGTCCTTATCTGGGTCACCCTAGGTTCTTCCTAATCTATTCTCTCTGGGGGCATTCAGTGATATCCACTAACCATGCAGTAGATAAGAGCACAGACGACCCCCCCCCAAAGACTATGTACTGAAGACAGAGAAGAGCTCAGGTTTTGCAATGCTGCTTGCCATGCATCTGCATCAAGACAGATTTATAACTGAGAAGGAATCCAAGCTCCTAACCCAGCCCAACATAAACCTACAGCAGACAGGGCAGGCAAATCTAGTCTAAAAGGACTATGATGGAGGGCTTCCTTGCAAAGAAGCAAATTAGAAGCACCTAATGGTTAATGCTCTCATTTCTTGTTAGAAAGGCTGTGAGATCTATGAAGCGGCCACACAGCCAGAGGTCATCTCAGGCACGGATCTGAAAAGGGCAAGAAGAAAGAGGAACATCAGAAAGAGTAGCAGGAGAGTTCTGGGGATAGAGCAAAACCAGAGAAAAAGGAGATAGTGATGAGAGAACGAATGTAGCAGAGGAGCACAGACAGGAGGGGAAGTGGAAGCCTAAGTAGCAGTGTACTGTAACGGATCCAGGCTCACATCGTGTCAGTGCTCCAGCAGCAAGGGCTGGCACTGAATTAACGTTGCCAGGATCCCCAGGAAGGGGCTGTCAGCACCAGCCGCTGAACCGTTACTGTGATGAAATCATCTGGGGGGGGGGGGGGGGGGAATGCTGCTGGGAATCAAAACATGCAAAGCCTGCTTGCTCTTTCCAGCCTTCCCAGTGGGGGAAGAAAATACCCTAGTCCTGATTCCTCATCTCTCACAGCAAGGCAGCACAAGGGACAGTATGCTCCTGGACTGGCCCCTCTGCATGGGGAATAGAGGCGCAACATGGGCTTGGGCGCCCATGACACCCAATGTGAAGCTGGTGCCAAAGCAAGAGCTGAACACCCCTCCGCCTCAGGGGCCCTGTCTGAGAAGACACCAGTACTGGGAGGACCTCAGGGTGAGAAGTCTAACAAAGGTACCAGCTGAACAACTCTTCTTTCCCAGCCTCCACAGGGGAAGGCAACAGGACTCACTCGTAACCGAGAAGAGCCCAGGGAAGGTGCAAGACTAACTACTACGTTCACTTCTGAACTGTGCAGTGCCTTTGTTGGATGACTCCAGGCAAATCCTTTTTCATGTAGTGCACCACTTACAAGCTGAGATACCTATCTCCCTTTCCTCCATACAGCAGTGTTTGTTTAATACATTGGACAGATACCTTAAATATCTTTTCTAGTAGGAGACAGTTAGGCTTGTTAATTCTCAGATGCAACAGGCACAGCTTAGCTACCAGACTACCTGAGTATCTCATAATTTCCTATCTGTCCTCACAATCCCACAAAATGCTTTCAGATAAGGAAGGCAGGCCCAAAGACTTTCCGCAAGTCTCAAGAAACCTGGGACTGAGCACAGATATGCATTTAGTTTCTCCAGTTTCAAGCAAAGGGCTTTAAACATTCAACAGCCCTTCTCATTTGGCTCCCATCAGCTGTTGGTAGCCTGCCCTTTGAAGCACTCCAGTAGTCCTTGCCAATGGAAGAGGTCTGCAAATTCCTTCCAAAACAGCAAGGAAGGAGGCTCTCATCATCTATGGCATGACCTCACAGAGATGTGTAAGCCACCAGTGACCCCTCCAGGCCACCTGGGTATTGCAGTGCTTTCACAATCAACCAGCTAGTCCATTCTCTTACTGCCCCCAGTGAAATGCTTAACCAAGAGAATGAAGAAAGTCAGCAGTTCGGTGGGTTTTTTCCCCTCTGTTCTTTAAGTGATTGAAGTGCACTAACAGGCCAGCTGAGAAAGAGACACTTGAAAACAACTTGAGTCTAGTTAAAGCTGGTTATCCATCTTGATTTGCATAATGGTTATGCAAATGGCAGTTTGCATAATGTTCCTATGATCTACAATCACGTTAGGCTTTTATTGCATGAAAAGACCACAGAGAAGAAATTGAACAGCTGTCTGCTCTTCCGATGGCCACTCGGACACCACTGGGAACACACGCCTGAGACGGAGGTATTTCCATATCTTGCCTACAGTTCTTGATCTCCTGCAGAGGCTAAGTCTGACTTTGCGATTGCCCTTGGGCAACTTCTGCCTTCGCACTCCAGAAGGAGACACTGGACTCCAGCTCACTTTTCCTTGGCAGTAGTTTCTCAACTGAAAGCACAGGTGAATTTGTGGCTGTCTAGTTCAGTATGCCATGGACTATAGCCACAAACTCTCTCTCTCCCTTTTATGAGTCCTCTGCTGAAAGTCATGCTTTGTGAGGCAAAACCAGCTAAATTTTGGGACAGGAAACCTCCAGCTCCACCAGCAGGTCTCACTCAGTGCTGCCCCTCTCTGATTCATTACAGCACATTTGAATCAGGTGCCACAAGCAATCAAACCCAGCCCTGCAGCACTGCAGGGAGAGCCACCCAGAAGCACCCTCCACCCCAGCACCTGAAATCAGCAGACACACCACCAAACTTGCAAGGCCCAGCTGGCTCTGAGGGCTCCTCACCCCCAAGTCCACCAACCACCACCTGTGGGCCCACCGCCAGCCCACAACAGGGCCCTGGCACACCGCACCCAGCTCCAGGCTCCACAGGGACCCACAGCTATTGGGACGAGACCACTCCGGCAGGCGCGGGCGCAGCACCCTGCCGCTCCCCGTGGGGCACAGGCCCCACGGCAGCGCTCGCAGCCCTCCCAAGAGCAGGAGCAGCGCGGCAGCAGATATCCCTGCAGCAGCCGCTCCGCAGAAACGCGATGAAACAAAACTACTCCCACCCCTGGCCTAAAGCGGAGAAGGAAAGTGCCGAGAAAAGGCCTTTCTGAAACAATTTAGCAGGTGAAAACAAGCAGCCACCCCAACAGCCAGCCCCCAACGCCTGCCCCAGCGCCAGCCGGGCTCTTACAGCGGCTGCGCCTGCCCACAATCCTTTGCGAGGTGGGCGGGGCCGGGTCTGGGTGATTGACAGCTCGCACGGGCGCCGCCATGGCTGCGTCCATCTTGGGGCCTTCCCGCAGCCTCCCCTTGGCGGGGTGGAGGCGGAGCGGGCGGCGGAGCGCGCCCGAGGGATGTTCGCCGCCTAGTTAAACCCTCGCCTGCTGTAAAAGCAGTCGCAGGAGGTGGAAAAGGCCTTCGGGCGGGGAACCATCCATCCCCTGGGAAAACACTCCCGGCCGCCGCCGGTGCTGCCACCCCTCCGGGCAGCATTCGTCCTGTGGAAAGGAAGTCTTTGCTGAAGAAAGAGAATGAATAATCTCACGCACACACACAAAACAAGCTAGCCGAGCACTAAATAAAAACAGAGAAGAAAGGAATAATGAGTCAACTCTCATGGTTTATGTGAGCGGCAAAGCCGGGGAGGAGGGATAACCGGCAGGCAACCCACCCCCGGTGCGGTTGGGTTATCCCCCTGCAAGTGGGTTCTCCAGTTGCAGCTGTCTGCCGCACACCAGTGCGCGAGGTTCATATCATCCTGTGTGCCGCTGTCACGAGAGCCGACGAGACCCACCAAAACAGAGCCCCCACGTCTGCCCGCCAGCACCACCACCTGCGCGCTGCTCACCAGCCCCTACATCCCTGACTTAGGCCTTACGTACCCTGTACGTGCTAACAGGCTACATTGCTATCACGTCCTGTCCCTTCTCAAAACGTGCAGTTTTACAAAATAATAATAATAATAATAATAATTTTGGTGCGTCCATGGGAAGAAAAGTTTAAAATTCATGAGAAGTTTGAAAATGTTGAGATATTTCATGTGACTACTGTTTAGAAATCTGAAAATGAAGTAAAATCCTTTCCCTATTGGAGTTAAGAGGAATGGTTTTATTTGCAGAAAAATACAAGGGTTGGGTTTTTTTTGCTTTACCAAGCACAAACAAACCCATCAGCAAATAAACAGGAAACACCAACACTTTTCTTGCAGTGTGGACCTAGGAACTTCTCCTCACTTGATGCTTTGCTTCTGCCAGCAAGACCAGAAAGGGTCCGTTCTTCCTCTGGGCCCACCATGCGGTCACTGCGCTGACACAATTTTGAGCATAGTGGCCTCTCCCAACCTGGTCCCGGCCTACTGCTTTGCTAAAACAGCAGCTCTCTTTTACCACCATTATGAGTAGTGCCGCATACAAACTTATTCTGAACCTGTTACTCAAATGCACCCAAATCTTTCAGAACTCATCAGATTTTCTGAATGACAAAGAAGCTGTTTGTAGGGTGGGGGAAGAAGACTCCCTTGGAGTCTAAGCATTTTATTGCAAAACAAAATACTTCCAAATGACCTGTAGATTTTGAAACGTTCTTCCATTCTATTCTAATAGAAGAAAAACCCCACACAGTCAAGACTGAGACAAAACTTAAAATGTTGCATCAAGCAAAAGGTTTTATTTCACTGTGCAGCTGTTTGTGTAGATTCACACCCACGTAAATGCTTCTCTGCCATTTTTGAAAACGAGCACCCAGCCCTAATGACATGCTCTAGGCACAGCCCTCTGGCCCTGCTGCTCTCCAGCTGCACCTTTCCCACCACGATGGACGCCCAGTGTCCTCGCTCCAGTGAGAGAGCTAGGAGGTTTGTATCTCCTCATACATCAAGGTTACTACAACTATAATAAATGTAACAGGATGGTAGCAAGCATTCTGGAACCAAACCAAAAAAAAAAAAAAAAAAAAAAAAAAAAAAAGCACTTCTGTGATCAATCCAAAACTTCTGGGATGAAAACTAAGGTGCAACATGAATTGGCTCTGCTTTGCTTCAGAGTGAGCGAGAGCTTCCTGCAAATGCTGAAAGCCGAGTACATTTAGTAATAAAGGACGGGCTTCTCGAGAGAAGTTATGCAACTGAGGAAGAGGGGAGGCTAATGGGCTCTCGTGGTCTCTCCCTGCCTTAGACATTCCTGCGGGAGATATATATAGATACAAACAACACTGATCAAAAAGAGGAGAGGAGAGAAAAAGCTCCCTAGCTCAGGATTATATTTGGGTTCAAATCCCAACTCTAGTGAGAACTTAGTTGTTCAAATAAAGTGGAGCAGCTTCAAAGGAGACTGTGGGAATCCACCTGTGGCTGCAGGCTGCAAGACCCTTCCCCAGACTCTCCCGAGCCCCCTGCTTACTCTGCCTCCTTCCTCCGGAGACAGCAGCAAGCTCGGCTTCACAGCCAGACGGCATCCAGCACTGAACCTGCATCTCCTGCTTCCTGGCAAGTAGCCAAACTGACAGCAGGAAGGAGAGAGATGGAGAGGGAATACTGCTACCACTGTGAGGATTAATATGCACTTCCCCTTGTGGCTACTACCCAGCAGAAACTAATAATCTAACTGTTCAACCCCCATTTACAAGGCAGCTGAAGCTGTGTTTTTCAGCAAGTACACGATTCAGAATCCAAAACAACATAAAAGTAAAAATGGCTTGGTTCTAGACTGCAGCTCCCTCCCTGAAACGGCTCCTTGTCAGCAGTTTACATACCGGTGCGATATGGGTGTCAAATGCTGAGTGACACAAAAGCTGGAAAACATGATAAGGAGATGCTGCCACGTTTAATAACACGAAACAGAGCCAAATGGCTGGTGCGGGCACCTCTTAACGCTTTGTTTCCTTCTGCAGCGTGGCTGATCACCAGCATACCTGTGTGCAAATGCTGTTCTCATTCCTAATTATTTTTGGCTGCGCCTTTCCCAAGGATGAAGGTTTCAGTGCATTCCCAGGCAGTTGGACCTCAGCAGCAGCTCATCATCTTTCAGGGAGTGATGATGGTTTTGGACATGTGAGGATCCCTTTAGGTCAAGGACAGACTTCTCGGAAAGGAGCGAGAACGAGGACCCCTTCCCACACCTAGAGCAAGCCCAGGCTCTCCGGCATGTCTCTGATATCCAAGCATCCCCTTTCAGCCTGTTCTCCCTGCTCCCCCAACACTCTGGGTGTCAGGGGGACAAAAGACAACACTGCAACCCTTTTCCACCCCAATTGCTCCCAGCTTGGCCAGCTCCCCTTTGAGCACTGAGCTCAGCTCTTCTCTCCTCGTATTAGCAGCATCTTCTGCCCACCCACCCTGACAAAAGCCTAGCCTTACTTAAAAGCTGTGCAAACAGGACTGCTGAGCTCCCCAACTTTCATTGACAGCAAAAGCTTTATTTATTTATGTTCTACACAGCACCAAGAAGCCACTGGGATACAGTAGGTTTATTTTTCCTAGGGAAAAGACAGACCATGTATAAATTCCTCAGCAAGGATAGCAAACTAAATAAAAAAAAGAGAAATATGATGTCAGAGACAGGAGCTTTCTCTCTTGCTTTCTATCTCTCTCTCTTGTTTTGTTTCCTTTTCTTAATGGTGTCTTCAGCATTGACCTGTTTAATGTTTCTGATGCTGTTCTGGTGGAATTTGTAGACAGTACAAAAGGGTAACCATTGATGGCTATCAGAGGTTAGGTTCAGCCAGTGGAAAACTGAGGTTCTTGGGAAGATATTTTATTCATACAGCTCAGCCTGACACGTGTGAGGCTGCTGAGAGGCAGATGGACCCTGCCGTGGGCTTTTGCTGGGAACACGCTGGAAGGACATGTTTTCTTCTACATGACTGGAAGGTGCATCTTGCTTGGTTGATCATAGCACGGTGCCCCTTGGCAAGAGGTCATGCTGGAGAGCCGGAAAAGTAGCCAGAGAGCTGTTGCTGAAACATCATGCAACGAAACTGTTTCAGAAGCTAGCTAGATCCCCCTGTGAGACTGCCACCAGGGTGGCATGGAGACCATAGAGGTCTCCATCCACCTCTTGGAAGGATGTCCTGAGTCAAGGATCTAGCTGCATGCTACTGAAAGCAACAAGGTCATACAATCATCTCTTTCATTAAGGTATCAGCCTCCATCTTAAAACTGCATAGGTTGCTTTCTTCCTCATTTCTTCATACAAAATGTTCCTTACTCCTCCCAATTTTGAGCTTAAATGTATTACTGCCTAGTTTTTATTGAGCTGTTCTTCTACAAAGATGGTGATGTTTTTTTAAACTAAAGAAAACTTCTCCTTCCTTGATGTATTCTTAATGTCCTTTTTAACAGACCAAGAAAGTCATTCTTTGCGTCTTCTCTCATCAAAAAGGTGCTCTGCTCCCTTAAGCATCATCATAGTCCTTCCCTACCCCTTTTCTGTTTGAATTCTCCTTCAGCAGGAGACTAGAAGAGTAGAGAGTATTGAAGATAAGATCCCACCAGTGATTCAATCAGAAGCACTCATCCTCCCTTCTCTACCCTGATGGTGCTTCTCTGCACTGTCACTGATGCATTCCTAATTCTTCTGTTGAGGTCAGGAACCAAATTACTAAATTGTCCTCAGGACCAATCATCTTTAAGCCAGACACCATTGCATTCAGCGCAGGAAGCTGTCAGCTCCTCTTTAGCAAGTTCTTTATGCACTGTACCACTCTTCCATTAATCCCTGTCCTCATTAATAATTTCCCACAAGGCGCTGTATCAGACACCTTACTGAAGCATAGACAGAAGAGATCTACTGCATTTCCTATGTCCAGCACCTAACATGAGATGAGTCTGACATCTCCTGTGCTGCATTTCATGTCATTTTCTATTTAGCTCTGTGTTTTTAATGACTCTTTCCCTCCAAATCTGTTCTAAAGCCTTGTATACTCTGAGGGCTAGACTAAGTGCCTGAAGTTGCTCAGATCGTTTATGTTTCCCTTTCTTAAACAGAGAGTGAAATCTGTATAAGAGCTTGGGTCAGTAAGCATAATATCTAGAACCATAAATTCTCTGCTGCTCCCGTTATATGGAGCCGTTATATGGTTCACAGGGAAGGTTAGGAGTGTCCAAATGGGGGACTGTCCATGGCAAGAAGAGTCTTGGATGGGGCTGTATTTGGGTCAGACCAATCCATTGGACTTAGCATCCCGGTTGTGACAGTGGCCAAGAGCAGATGCCTGGAGAATGATTACAAGGACAGGGCAGGCATCAGTAATACTTCTCTTGCTTTCAGGGAAACAAAACCTTAAATCAGAAGTTATCTCTTCACTCTGGGGCTTATCAGCTGGTAAGCTTACCAGAAGGGCTCACCATGATATCCCTCATCACCTTTTGAATCCACTTAACATTATACAGTACAGTGTACAGATCACATCTGTGCTGGGAGGGTGAATCTGGTGGAAGTTACAAGATGTCTGGATATAATAGGTAGCTTAGCTAAGAAAGGAATGTTTTTCCCCTGGACACAGAATCTAATCTAGTTTTACTTGATTTGGCAGCAACCTTTTGAGCTAATCTTTAGTTCAGGATAACAAACTCACTGACAAGAGTCAGAAATGCTCCGAGTAAATTTCCTGGAAAACAGAGGAGGGCTGTGGTGCAAATGTTGGAAGGATCTTTTGCAAGGTGCTTTTGATGATTATGAGCAGGAGCTGTTTTCTAATACCAACTGTAGACCTGAGTATAACTTTCGATAAAGACTGAAGTAGGTGCAGTACCAAATTTGCAGAGACTATTGTTGATTGAGGAATGTGCAATATAAACACAATCTTGTCCTCAGAAATCCTGCATGAACCTGCAAGCCCAAGTCAGCTAATGTTTTGTGGCAGCATCCTCCTGGACTTCATGGAAATGGCTACAAAAAGCTGAGGCTGTTCAGGGTCAAAGAAATTCTTTCAGTCCTTTCCTTGCCCCTCATCTTTGCTTCCTCTTTCCTTCTGAAAGTTAGTGAAATATTCTTCCCTTGAACTGCCTTGTTTGCAGCATAGTGAGATGAGCTCCTCAGTGTTTTGAGAAGTTCTCTGATGGCCAATACTGATGGAGCTTGGAAAAGAAAAGGCTTCCCAAAGATGTGGCACTTGGCAGGTCTTGATATTGGACACTGCCTCTCAGCTGTCTGATCCCTCCCAGGGGGTCTGGCTGAGACCAGAGTAGACAGGGGACCTCAGAGGCTGGGGCAGAAGTGGACTCTGGGCCAAGCAATTCAGGGGCTGCCAGTAGTGGGGAAGGGCACACATGGACAGAGAGGGAGAAGAAACGAGGAGGTTGTGCTGACAAATCTGCTCAAACAGTGGAGCTTCAAAGCACATGACAGAAAAACCTTAATCTTTGAAGGAGAGGGGTGGGATTGTTTTGGAAGAGGACACCAAACATGGGCAAGACCAAACTTACCTTCTCCAACCTCCTGCCTTGCTCCACGTTGTATTTTCCCGGCTCCATGCCCTCAGGAGGTGGGAGCACCTGGATGCCTTATCACATGGGTGGGCATCTCACAGGCACCCTGGGCAGGTTTGTAGGGAGGAGACAGGAATACTCCTCTTTCCTTGAAAAGGGTAAATTTCCTCTCCCCCAGGATTTTTTAGTATCTTGAAATATCATTCAATGTTTCTCCAGAAACCTCCTCTCTCCCACAGGGGAAAAACAAAATATACTACAAAACGCACTAGTCTGTTGGGAACTCTCTTGATAGGTGAGTTTTAACCAACACTTGTTTAAATTTCATCTGTCATTTCTGTCTCATCTCCATCAGTTTAATAGCCTACCCCAAGAAGGGATGAACCGTCTGTCTTCGAGCTGAGCCTGCCTGGCTCCCGCAGCCTGTGGGAATTGCTCCAGCAGCGCCGGCTGGGCTCCTGCCTCCCCCCGTGCTGCCCACCCTTGGAGGCAAAAGGCCACAGTTCACACTCAAGTGCCACAACCCAGATTGAAGGTGGCAGCGCTGTCACCCCCATGCCATCACCTTTCCCTTCCCGGCCCTGGCAGCAGCCTGGCCATGGCAGCAAGCCCAAATACCAATGCCTGGGACGTGGGGAGAGCTTAGAGGAGGTGGCAGCTGAGAGGAGCGATGGCGATTGGCTTTGACGACGCTTGGGGAGCCGTGTAAGACAAGGAAGGCCAGAGGGCAGGGGAACGGGGGACGGGACGGCGCTGGCACGCGAGGGCAGACCCAGGGGGAGGAGACCTACAGCTGTGCGATGAAATCAGGGCCTTGCCTAGTGAATCCCTAGCAGAAGGCCATGGGGATTTCAGGAGAAGATAGCAGCATCCTCCCTGCTAATATCCTCCTCTTCCTGGCCTCATGGCCAAGTTATCCACCCTGGTGCATTTGTTCTTCCTCTTTACTTTTCTTTCTGCTATGTCTGGGTGGCAAATAAAAAAATTAAATTCACTTAGTCAAAATGCTCCCCAAAATGAACATTTTCTATCTCTTTCCAATTTTGGTAATAGCTTTCTTTACCCCCCCCCCATAGGAGATTTTCCCCTACCCTGTTTTGTTTTACTGTATTTTAAATGGGAATCCCTTTTAATTAAACAAAAGGGAAAAAGAAACCCTTCAGTCTCATTCAATTCAAACCAAAATGGTCTTTTTCTCTTTCAAAGAGACTCAAGGTACAGTTTAGGCGTGGACTCATTTCATCGAGCGATGAGAACATCTGAAGTAACAGAAACAGCTTCACGACAGATTTTCTTATTTCCTCTTGACTACTATTTCACAAAGTTTGAAATCTCCAATTCACAAAAAAAAAAAAAAATCCTTGAAAGAGCAGGCTTTTGCCCAAAAATGTGCAAAAGAAAACATATCATTGAAAACCTTCCAGCCTTGCACATAAAACGTCTCTTCCACTCCCTCAATCTGTGTTACTCCTGCTGAGTGTCTAAAAACAATGCAAACTGGTTTTGAAATGTGCAATAATAATAATAATAATGCGCTACACACAAACAGCAAAGTTTGCTCAAAAGAGCAGATTTCTGCTCCAAAGGAGCAGATTTCCTTCCTCCTCTGCTAATGGCACCCGTGCACCGCGGCAGGCGCGGGCAGCACGGTACGGCGGCGCGGTGCCAGGGTGCAGCGGTGCACGGGGCCAGGCCGGTACGTGGCCGCGCGGGTGCCCCGCGTGTGCGGACCCCAGGTGCGCGTTTGTGCCCTACACAGAGATGCTGGCTTCCAGGAAAAGGGGAGATGATGTCTCGGACCACGCTGCGGAGGGAGGCAGCAGAAAGCGGCTGCCGGGGCAGCGCGGCGGCCGGCATGCCGGTGCAGGTCCTGCTCCCAAAACGGCTCCGGTCAGAGCGAGTTGCTCCACGTCCCTGGCACGTCGCCAGCCCGACCAGCTGCCTGCGCACGGCTGGAATTAGATATGCCAACTTCAGCCCTCACTAGAAGGCCTTTTCCGTTCCTGATTTCTCCAATATAATGGAGCGAAAGTCCTGACATGTCAGAATGGTCTTTTATTATGATTCATTTATGCCATTAATGTAATATTCTCCTCTTAGATTGCTTTGTTATGTATTAATATTTTAAGAAACTTGGCATTTCTTTTAGTTCTTCATTGTCTAAAATGAATTCCAAAATCTACTTGACAGGATTTTGATAAATGACAATATTTTTAGCTGTGATACGAGAGACGTGTTTTTAAAATATCTTATCGCATGCATTTATCTTATTTTTATTAATCTCTGTCTTCCTAGTTATCATTTTGTTTTTATTGTAGGCTCATTAGTGCTTGCTGTAAGTCTGATGTACACATAAGGCATTCATTTATTTCTTGTTCTCAGCATAACCACAAATGGCAAAATAAAACATGAATATAGGAAACTCAAATGATCAGTGGATGTTCTGGTTTTTAATAAAAAAACACCTCCAATGAATTGTGTTGCTGAGACCGGTGGGGCATTATTATGTCCAGACTATTTTAGAGATTTGAAAAAAGATATTAAGGATTCAGAAAAGAGTTACGGGAATGAACCTGGAGAAAATGCTACGAAGCGACACCAAAGAGCCTTGACCT
Source organism: Rhea pennata (assembly GCF_028389875.1). Lineage (NCBI taxonomy): Eukaryota > Metazoa > Chordata > Aves > Rheiformes > Rheidae > Rhea > Rhea pennata. The sequence goes on from NC_084682.1 coordinate 6,916,259, forward strand.
ATTTGATTTATCAAAGCCATCAAGAGCTGTGTAAGTCAAAGTGCCAAAGAACCTCCACAGGGAGAAGATATTAAAGTGCTTTTTAAACCTCACAGAAATGAGGCTTAACAAAACCCACCACCTAGAAATATCACCTGGATACTGCAAATCAGAAATAGGCAACACATGTTTTTAATTGAGTGGCTCAGCCTTGACAAGGTGTGCAGGACCCCTTCGAGCCCTGCATCTCCCCATAGTACTCTCCCACCGGGACCAGGAGCCCCGGGCAAGGGTGGGTAGCTGCGGCCAGCTGCGGCTAGGGAGAGTTTATTCATTCCCAGTTGAGCAACACGGAGTCTATCCACCGCTGTGCTTGGCTGGAAGCGCACGGATGAGTTATCCCCAGCTTTATATAACGCGATACTACTGCGAAGGTGCATTAGTCCAACACAAATTGCTGGGCTTGGGGAAAACCTCCAGTTGGTGTTGCATGAGTCAACGCCTTCATTTAATGGTTTTGGTTGCCCTGAAAAGTGGATGAACCCTATTCTGCACCCTATTCTGGAGGAGTTTATTGTGCGAATAGAAGGGGTTTCCATCTGGCTCTGTCACAAGCCACACAAGCCCCTGCCAAAGAGCGGGGTGGTGATGAGGAGCGGACGGGCCGGGACATCCTGCCAGGGAAAAGCCCCGCGTGCGAGGCCACCCCATCTCATCACCACGAGCAGCGGCGACGACCCCGCTCGGCTGATGAACAGGAGTCCTTTTCCTCTAGAAGCATGATGGATGATCCCAATTATATTCTTCCAGCACTGATTTAATGTAACGTTTTATTAATAGCAACAATCAGAGGAAAGCAAACAGCTTATTCCGAACACGCCATTCGCTTCCCCACATTCAGCTACTCTCCGAGGGCCTGATGCCAAGGCGCACGGGTGTAGGGACGAAGGGGGAAAACAACCACGGAGCAGGGAAACGGCTCACTAGAACGCTCCTGACAAAATTAGCACAGCCGTGACAATACTGTCTTCGCCCTCACTCTTTGTGGTTGATTTGGAGGAAGCTGCAAATCGCTGGTTCGCTTCCTGGGACGTTAAAAGCCCGGCCGGCGCTCCTCGCTGCGACGGGCGAACGGAATCCGTGGGTCTGCGCTGCTCTGTTGTTAATACTCTTTCTTTACGAAAGGAGCACGAGGAGGAACGCAGCAAGTCCATCAGAACCGGAGCCGCTGCACGGAAAGCCTGGGGCCGGCTCCTGCCTCCGGGCCCCCGATCGGGGTGCCACCGGGCTGACCCGGCTCATCCCCGCGCTTGGCACCTTCCTGGGACCGAGCCCTTTCTGAGCTTGTGGGAAAACCGAACCAAACCACGAATTTCGCTCACTCAGGACTCCCAACCCAGGGATCCTTTTCTTGCATGTCCGCGAAGCGGGCCCTGCTCTGCATTGCATTCCCTCTGCTGAGAAAAGCTGGGGGAAGCTGGATTTTCGGAGGAGCCGGGTGCCGGTGGCGCTGGCGGTTATTGCTCCCAGGTGACCAGGAGGCACCTGGCGCTGCTGGCGGGGAAGGTGGATATGGGCGAAATGGAGGCAAGCCCGAGCGCCCTGGCCCCACCCGGGCAGGGGACAGTGCCCTCACCCGTACGTACCCTCATCCCAGCCATAGCCGGTTGCTGCTAACGCCTCTCCCTGTGCCACACTTGAAAGAAAACATAACGCAAATAGCGGCCAAGCCACCTTCAGGTCAGACATGCCCATGCCAAAGCCCATCCTCTGGGTTCTTTCATCCCTCAAATCCTCCTTTTTTAGCAGCTCTCCATCATCTCCCTGTCTACTCTCAAATTTTGAAGCCTTGTTTACTTATTTATTTATTTGATTGCTTGTTTTAATAGTAATACAACCCCCTCTAGGCCAGTGGTGATAAACTCAACGGACATGAGCTTTATTTAGTTTATAATTCCAATTTTTGCTCCTGGCTCAAACACAGAATTTAAAGTTCTTTTCAATCACGAGTGCTCTACATGGTGGCTAAATGATTTCTTTTCTCCCCAGAGAACCGTTAATCAGGCACATGATCTAACATCTCTCTCCCTCCCTCTCAAACTGTTCTAGTGAATTCTTAAAAGAAAGGGGTGGAAAAAAAACGAAAAGGGAGAGGAAGATTAAATGGAGCAGGTGTCACATTTATCTTATTTCCAGCGCAAACACAATCAACAAGTGCCAGGCTAAAACCAGACCCTAAACAAAACCTGCAAAATGTTCTCTAAATAAATGATTCTTCGCTCTCCTCTGTTTGTTTTTAATTTGCAGGCAGCCTCCGAACGCTTCTGCCAGGCAAGAGCGGCTTCGGGAACGAGCTCAGCCGAGCCGAGTCCCCGGGGGAGGTTCCTGCCGGCTGCGTCCCCCCGTCCCTCTGCTTCCCCCTCCAGCCCCGAACCACCTGGCACCATTCCCACCGCTCCCCGGCAATCCGGGAAGCTCTCCGGCTGTAAGAGCCAGCGCGAGGGCTACGCGTACGTCCCAATTAGCCGCCTGCTGCGGGGAAACGCGGCTCTCGCAGCTCGCGGGCCGGGAACTGAGCGCGCACGGCTCCGAGCAGAGAGGCGGCCCCAGGAGGTTTTCTGAGCACAAGGAGCTCTCACAGCACCAGTGTGAACTCCTCGGCACTAATCAGACACTCCAGATGTACCAAAAAAAAAAAAAAAAAAAAGTTGTTTTTCAATTGAAAATTAGAGATTTCAACAAAGCAAGCCTTTGTCAAAAATGTTCAACTTTCTATGGAAGGGCCAAAGAAAAAATTCAGACCACACTAACAGGAGAAGAAAACCATAAAAACTCGTCTCCGAGTCAAAATATTTGACTCAGTGCTACAAACTGAAAAGGAAATTATTAGTGAAGCTTTTGTTCAGCTTGGCATCATCTTGAACTACTGCAGTGCCCCACAGAAGCTGCTGTTTGCACCTAGTGACCACGTTTCTACTGGGTGCTGCATTTACAGGCCAGACCACCTCTATTATATATAACCTACTGGCATGATATATATATATATATATATATATATATATGTATATATACACACACACACAGGTCCTGTAGGAGCCGGGGCTCTGCGGTAGGGAAAGTGCCATGCGGCCCAGGCGCTGCAGCGGCATCCCCAGCCGGTGCGCACCTGTGTTTTAATCCTGAGTCCGGTCTGAGGGTGCTGTAAAGAGGTGGCAGACCCTGGAAAGCCAAAGCCACGCGGAAGTCTGTCCATTTTGTCTCCGGTTTCTCCGAGCAATTATGAGGGCAGCGTGTGAGCCCATGCAGCAGGGGCGAAGCACGGTCCCTTCCGTGCACGTGCCATGTGGGTCACGTCATGCAGAGGGCATGATGCCTCTCCCCCTCTCTTCCATTTATTTTTAATATCTCAACTGTATGCAATGCAGAGGGGCAGGGAGTTCCTCCTGGATCCCCAAATCCCATTTCCACAGGCAAACGATTCATAACCACGAGCTGCTCTGAAAACCGTGTAGGTGCTTCAGCTGGAGACACCCCTACCCAGCCGGGCTAGAGCTCCGCGGCTCGCTCGCAGCAGGGAGAGGACGGGAAGCCCCAGGGTTGCCCTCGCGCGCCCTCCCAGTGCCTCCCAGTGCCCTGGAGCGGCTGGCCAGGAGCAGGGTGAGCTACAGCGGCACTAAGATGATTTCGCTTCAGCTGCAGGATGCGAAGCAGATTTCCAGGAAACCTCTCAGGAGAACGCAGCACCCCCAAACAGTACCTAACTTAAAAGCAACACGTTCCGTAGCGCAGGCAGATGCAGGGAGCGCGGCGTCAGGGAAGGCGTGTATCTGCTGATCCGCGGAATCACCCACGACCAGCACCAGGACGAAGGATTCAGGAGGCTGCCTTGGCAGTAACGCTGTGTTAGAGCTCCTTTTTCAGCTGGGAAAGAAAAAGGTTATTCCCACAGCTCCTCAACGGGCAGCTGATCAAGCCCTTTGTGGATCCAGGGTCTGATGGGCAACGTCAAAGGAACCTCAATGCTTAGGAGATGGCCTGTGCACGGGAAGACAGGCTGCGGATCCAGTCTCTGTCCAAGCTGAGGAGAAGAGTCCTTTTATTTTTCAAATCTTTAACAATATGAGGCTTAAATCCCGGGTCAGATGATTGCTAAGGGACCACATTCATTACTATCCCCTGGCAGCTCCGTGCCACTCTGACGGGGCAAAACAGCCGTAAATCTATCCGAAAGGATTGCTTTTGGCCATTTCATTTCGCATCAGATGCAGCAGAGCAGGAAATTGGACCCAGAGTTTTCCTTCTTCCTCACAATACACCAAAACAAGAGAAATTTGGCCCCAAATGAAAAAGTGAGGGGAACATGGCAGTTTTGATATAAAGGCAAGGCTGCCTGTTCTGTTTGATACAGCCACCCTATAACATAGTTACAGTAATTATAATCAGGCAGAGTGTGGCCTGGCAGCAGTCCCTGCTGTCCCTTCTCTGCTGGGCAGCTGCAATCGACTGCTCGCGCCAAGACTCCTTCTCCAAGACTCCTCCTCGCACCGGCCGCTTCCCCAGGAGTTCGGGGGAGCGCAGAGCTCCCCGAAGCTGAACGCAGCCATGGCGACCAGGCTGAATTTCACCTTCCCCCAGCCGTGTTGTAAGGCTGAAGCTGAAATGCAGGGTTTCCATTTATAACCGAAACGTACTGTGCGAATCGATGCAAACAGGCAGCCTGTTTGCAACCACGACGCAAGGCTTTTGTTCTGCCCCAAGACTGGGAATTTCTGCTAAGCTTTTTTTTAAACATCGCGAACAGCTGGATGTTGCAGGAGATGGAAAACGCAGCCTGGGGCCGCCAGCCCGGGGCCGCGCGTGCCCGGTGCCGCCGTCGCAGTCGTGCCGGGGCAGCTCGCGCTGCTCCCCGGGCTCAACGGCAGCAGCTTGTTCTACTCAGTGCCCGAGGTCCCTGGTTCAATACCCGCCGTGTCTCCAAGACGGCAGCTGTCACGTGTCACTGGTTTTTACACAGGCAGAGCAAGGGCTCTCAAAGGGTTTGTGCACTTTGGGTCACAAAAAGCTGGTGGAATTCAACCCGGGCATCTCCCCTCGCTTGCACGCAGCCTCCCTCGTCCTTTGACCCACGGGACCGCAGTATTTTGCAGTAGGGACAATACAGTAGCCGGCTGGGGATGCTGTCGCGGGTGCTGGCCCCCCAGGTGTTGTGCTTAAGGGTTCGATGGCAGCCAGAGCAGCTGCTGCCGTGTGTTATTCATGCACCTTGTCTGGCGATGGAGAGTAGTTTTGGGCCAAGAGCGGAGGAAAAGGAAAAAGCTGTCATTTCTGAGGCACAGCATGCCCTGCTTGTGGCTTTATCAGGCTCTGGGAAGCAGTCAGCGGGGTTCTGGCTGCCCTTCCCTGGGCTACAGGGTGGTAACAGCACGGATTTTCATGCCTCTCCCCACCGTGCCATAAGCTGCCCTGTACCACATGCTCCAGGTCTAAAGTCATGGCTCCCAAGTGAGCCAGAGCATGTAAATCCTTTACGCCGCATACGCAAAACACTGAGTGTGAGAGTTTCCCAGACCAGCAGGATTTATCCTTTTCCCTGGTCCTGCCCACTGCCAGCCCATTTCCATCCCTGTTGCTCTCCTGTACATTCTCGCCCCAGCTCCTAACAAGCCCTGCTGACAAACCTCTCCCTTGAGCATCATTCCCTGCCAGATATTTCAGTTCCAGCCAAACTTGCCTTTCTTTGCCAATCTTTGGCAAAGAAGAGTCCTTTTATTTTCAAATCTTTAACAATATGAGGCTTAAATCCTGGGTCAGATGATTGCTAACTGCTTTGGCAGTTCCAGCCAAACTTTGCCAATCTATGGCAAAGTCCCACTTGTCCCTCCAGCCAGCAGGGTCCGGGGGATGCGCTACTTGCAAACTCCTTGTTTTGTGCTTAAAAGCACATGGCCATGGGCCTGTGGGCAGGAAAAGATCCCACAAGATCCCCCGGGATCTTGCTCTGCCATGACTGATAGTAACTCAGAACATGCAACTCAACTCATGGATGCATCATGCAAGGGGACCAGGAAGGGAAAGAAGCCACTGATGCTCTAAGTGCCTTATTGATTCAGCTGATGCTGGCAGAGCCACACAGCCCATAAACTGTATGATTACATTTACAGTTATGTTCTTACTAAGCGAAAAGCAAGGTGGAGATTACCCATGTAAAGGAGGAGGAGGAGGAGGGGAACACAGCAGCAGGACCCTAAATCCTGGGGAGCTAATGAAGTCAAGGGTGACGAGGAAGAAATCCTGCTTCACCTGTGGTGGTGAGCTCCACCACCACTGCCAGCTCCAGGATGCTGCCTGGGTTTGAGCCCCCTGGACACCTCCTTTGCCCGCTCCATCTGCGCTCCAAGCCGGACAGGGCTTCCCAGCTAGCAGGGCACGCGGATGGCAAAGGCTCCGTTCTGCCGCAGCCTCCAGCCCTCGTTAAACCTCTGCAGCAGAGCCCACACTTCCAAAGTCAAAATGTTCCGTGCAGGGGGAGGTTGAGGGCTTAACAGGAGAGGAGGCAGGAGGAACTAAAGTGCTTTTATAGCAAAAGATGTTAATTGCTTGATGAACTCTTGTTGTACAGCGTTGCTGGAACGCAGCCACATCCCGGAGGAAAGATGTTTGTCCCCGCACAGAAGCCCGCGCTGCAGAGGAGAAGTGAGCTGCAGAGAAGCGCCAGGAGCCCCCTCGGCTGCGTTTGGAAACTCTCCGATGCCATCGGCATTCAGGCAGCCCCTTCACGCAAGAGCCGAGCGCCCCGGGGCTGCTCGCTGCGGCAAACCCGGACCCTTTCTCAGCAGCCGCTGTGCCAAAGCCCCTCGGGGGCACAAAATAACCCCGGGGAGGGTAACACAAGCAGGCTGTTAGGATGTGGGCAAGGTGATGTCCTGTTAGATCCAGAGGAGAAAAGAAAGCTTAATGGAAATCGGTAGCAGGAGGTAAACAGTCCTCGCGCCTTGGCAGCAGGTTGCCTGATGGAGAACCAAGCCGCTCCGGCTGGCGACAGGCTCGGACCCTCCTAAAGCCGATTCCACCTCTGCGGGTCTCACCAGCCCCGTGAACGGACACGGAAACACCACGGCTCGAGCCGGCAGGAAGGTCGGCACGGAGAGGAGCACACGAGAGCGTTCCCAGCGCCGCAGCCCCCGGCAGCTCTGCCCAGCCAGCTCCTTCCCCCCCGCAGTGATTACCAGGCCCCGGAGTTCGCAGGGGAGCGCGGTGCGGCGGCCGCCTGCGCGGGGATGAACAACACTTCTGCGATCGCGGATAGCTCACGACAGAATTAGAGACAGCCGCATGTGGAAACTGTGAAGGGTGTGAATGCACCAGAACAAAGGAATTGTGTAGAAAATAAAGGTAGTTACAGTTGCTTCAAAACATTTTCTCAGCAAGGGCTCAGGGTTTTTAATCAACATTCTTTCTTTTTTTTTAATTGCAAGTTCTCTGTTCTGCCAAACATTTGCAGAAGGAAAAACAGACTAAAGAAAAGAGAGAAAAACAGTTTTAGCTGCCAATCTGTTGCTTGCAGAGCCATGAAAAGCACCCTGAGAGAGAGATGGACATGTATTATAAAAAAGGGAAAGGATTTAGTGCATCCTCTATGCTGAAAAACCTTTTAAGGCCCCTTCCCTCCTGAGCCCTCCCATGTCCCTAGCAAGCTTTGAGTCATTAAAAAAGAAGGTTCCAGCTTGTACCAAACTCATCCTAAACTCCCTGCATGCTCCTAAAAGCTTGGGTCACCCCTTCTCTCTCCAAGAATTTATTCCGGCTTATGGAGGCCACAGTCCCTGACTCCCCGCCGGCTCTGGCAGAGGCTGCTTTCATTACAAGCAGCTAATGGGGCTCTGCCCTCTGGGATGCTCTGGTAACGCTATCCCCAGCTCAGAGCTGTTCTTCTCAAAAATTAGTTTTCTTCTGAAATGCTTCCTCCTTGCTCCATGCCAGGAGTCTAGAAGCGGTACAACTGCCTCCAAAGTCACAAGATTTCACAACCATTGCAAAAGGAGATGTTCATTCCTCCCCGCAAGCTGGTAAAATCTGCATTCCTTTCCACTTGCTCTCTGGCTGTGGAAGAACTACATGACTAGAAACACATATTTCTCCTCCCGTTCAGGCAGGGACTCTCAGGGAGCCCTGCGATGCCCAGAGCTGGCTGTTCAGGCCAACCAGTAAGTACGAAGAGACTTGCCATAAAGCTGCCAGAGGTGACAATATGGGGTTGTCCTCAGTGGAGGACAGCTGAGAAGTCTAAGCACACCCTTGCCTCAGTTTTACTAGGCCAGAAGACCACACATGAGCCTAAGCACAGGGAATTCTCCTCCCTAAGGCCACACGGGCAGAAGAGCTAAGATAATGATACAGACAGATAGATAGACGGATAGATAGATAGACAGAGATGTATGTACACATACATACACATACGTGCACTTGCCAGGCTAGCTGAGGCTCAGAGCAAGGAGAAAGCTGCCAGCCTTCCACTGCCTCACCATGCAGGGAAAGAGAGTTAGAGGGGCAATGAGGAGGGAAACAGAGAAAAACATCCTCTAAAGCTTGTTTTTAAGACATCCTTTCCACCCAGGGGCTTGTTTTAACAGCCCATGCTGCACACTAGATACGTCCCCTTTTATTTACAATGATTATTATGGGCTGCTGCGGGATCCCCCGGGTCCCAGAGAGGCAGTGCTGGCTGCTATTAAGGCATTTTGTCTTTCTCTAAAATCACATAAAGACCTTCCCTGTGCTTCTCCCGCTGCGCAATAAAAAGCAAAAGACAATCCACGGCTGAGCTGGCTGCTCTGTAGCTGGATCAGCAAAGCGCCTTGTTAGGCACAATAAAGTGTTCTCCTTAAGCCCAGGATGTTCACGAAGGCCAGGACAACCGGGTCAAGCCAAAAGGAATCACACTTTGGGGGAGGACTAGGTAGTGGTGACCACTGACGCCCGTGAGCGGAGAGCCACGGGGCAGACATGGGCACAGACATGGGGCTTCAAGTTATTTCCCTCCTTCCCGATCCAAGCGAGGCCACAAGGCGATGAGATCGGCTCGCCCGGGATGCGTCCCCGTCGCTGAGCGGAAAGCTGCCACGCGAGGACGCAGGGTGGAGGCTGGCACTGCCAGCGCGGGTGGCAGCTGCGGCTCACCCAGCCCCTCTGCGCGGAGCCTGCCAGGCTCCAGCTCCAGCCTCGGCTCTGCTTCCCCCAGGCAGGAACAGCACAGTTGAGCGCGAAGCCGGGCCAGACAACAGGCATTTTGGAAAATTAATCACTCCAATTGAAATGTGATTGATTGAGGATTGAAAACCACAATCCAGCAAACCCTGGAAAATGCAATAGTCTAAAACCCTATTAATTTTTCATGTTCTATTTTTTTTCTCTTTTCCCCTTGTGGAGGTGGCTTCATGCCAGGATGTCTATGTGTAAACAAGTCAGCTCTCTCTCAGCTGACTTGGTGCACCAGGTCCAGCGAGGTTTCAGAGAAAGCCTTGCTGCAGTGCCCCCTCCTCCCCAGAGCATGGACTACCTTTCCTTGCCTGCTACCCATGAATTGAGCTCAAGAAATGCATTAAGAAGGAGAAAATAGAAGAGAACATCCTCGTGGCACTAAGCTCACTAGATACCAAACCGGGAAGTGGCAGCCCTGCTCCTCCCTGTCTGCAAATATGATAGCAACGGTAATGCCAACAAGCCCATGCATCCCCTCCGGCCACACAGTAGCTGTGGAGCCCCTTGACATTCAGAGCCGGGCAATGGAGAGGAGCAATTTGCTCAGACATCAGTTTTGGTGGTGGCACCTCCCTGACATTGAGGATCGTCCTCTAATGTAATCAGTAGATCAGTGCCCTGAAACTAAGAGCAAAACTTAGCGCTCAGCAAGTCATCTGTAATCCTGAATGCAGCACTACAACCATTTGGTGCAGCAGTGAAACCAGGATGTTGCACACTGCACACAGAGAGTGCCAAAAGAATTGATGGAAAATGTGCCTTGGTTTAGCTACTCTTTGAGCCCAAAGCTCAATCCAAAGCTACCTGTCAAGTATTTTGCCATTTGAGCAGCTATGTAATTAGCAATGGATGCAAGCATAAATTGCAGCTGGCTGCCTGGTGCTATTAGTGCAAAAATATTTCTGTTTTTAACAGATCTATTTTGATTTCTGGCTCCAAAGTGAAAATATCTCTATTTGTTAAACATTTGTTATTGGTCTAGGTTTGTGGAGTTTTCTCTTTTTTTGACATAGTGTCAACATTTCTCAAGTGGGAAATAAAAACAACATAGTTTAGTTAAAAAGAAGAGCAATTTTCTGCCAGCAGCATCAGTGGAAAGGTTTCATACAGGCCCCTGATGAAGAAATCTGAACACATGCCATCAGACCCAAGCTCTGACCTCTTCCAGTGGTCACTGCTGGACTGGTTTCATGGGAAAATGAGGCCTGTAAAATCACACCTTCTCTGCATCGGTTTGTTGCCTTTCCACTATCAGTCCTCTGGCATAGCTGGGCATATTTTAAGCACAGACAGGATGAGATCTTGGAGATACTGGGTTCTGACAAACTTCTTGAAAATTAGAGTCCAGATCTGGATACTTTTCATTCTCCAACTGAAGAAAAGGTGCTGAGCTCTTATTAGACACAAAAGAGTCTCAGATCGATGACAGCCCCTGAAGTGTCCCAGCTGGAGGGCAAACCAGCAGGAGGAGTTTGCACCTTCCCTGGCCTAGAAGTCCATTAGCAGAGCTCAAAATCTAATTTGAGCAGGAACAACAATTCTATCATGATTTGTATGAAGTGCCCTGTTTTGGAAGTGCACTGGTGTGACCAGTATGATGGGTGTTTCCCACTACAGCTTGGAAAATGTGTCCAATGTCAGGCCAGCCCGGAAAACTCAATAAAATGAGGAAAAAGCAAGGGATCTACCTTCAACCTGGGGCCAGAATGCAGCTTGCGACTGGGTTTTCATTGCATTTTTTTTTTTCTGTGGGACTGTGGGGCTTGATTTCCTGGATTTCCACAGCTGAGCGCTGTGTCTCTGCTAACTCATTCTGTTCCCCGTATCTTGGACAAAAGACAAATCAAACCTGGCTGTGGCATTAAGGCCCTTGCGCATCCATCACAGAGCTGGGTTCTTCCAGCCTTTATTAGAACCGTTTATTTATGTCCTGCTCTGCCCCGAGAGCCTTTCTGAAGTGTCTTTGCTGTCTCCGGCAGCTCCTGTTAAATCTGGAAGACAAAGCATTAGCTCTCTTCGTGAGGGATTTTTATTTTTAATAAAACTTGCTTGCGCTGTTCCCCGAGGGACTTGTTGAAGTTGCTAAAGTCAAAGATAAAATGTTCTAGTTGCTGTTTCCTGGAGAGCGAGGCTGTGTTTTCCCGTGAAACTCTCTTAATGAACATCTGTAAAGGACAGAGACAAGACCAAGCCTCCACGTGTGGTCCAAGTACCTTGGATACACAGATGGATACATCCAAGTCCATTCTTTCCAGCTCTTTTTCTGATGATTTCTAATAGGCTGAAACAAAACTCAAGTTGCTCAAGGGAGCAACTTGAACATGGGAGAAAAAACAGAGATGGTTTTGCCTTCATGCTTTGTGGATGTCTTGCAGCTCCCTGCTTGATCTCAGAGCCTTCATGGGGCCCCTTGAGGAGATTCAGTCCCACAGGACTCTGATGGTGCAGAGGCTACATCATCCCTATGCCAGGCAAGAGACAAGCTCCCTGAATCAGGACCAACCACATCATGAAACATCACTGTGAGCAAAGACAAGCCCATGCTCAGCGGCAGCTTAGCTCTTGGTTACTCATCAAGGCTAATTAGCTTATATCCCATGCTGGGCTAACAAGGCCGTGCTCTTGCTAGTCTTGGAGCTAGCAGTTGCTCAGGGGGTCTCTACCCTGCATCATGCCACGCTGGAGAGACACACACTTAAAGAATGCCATTGCATGGCATGCCCTTGCATGACACTTTTGACAGGGAGAAAACGAATTTTATCCCCATCAAATCCTTGGCAGAAAATGTTGACTTGATGCCAACAAGAAAGAAAACCTAATAAATGAAAGGAAGCATCAATTTCTTTTGGACGGTTTGAACTGTCAATGTTTTCTGGGTTGAAAGTTGACTTTTTATTATTTTTCAAACTCTCTTCCTCTGCTGGGACCAAGCAACAATCCAGTTAGACATCTCTCCACCAGTAACCGTGAGTCCGCACCATGAGTAGCAGGGTTAATATTGCTTTCAAATGAAAATCACATATCCCCAGTGCCCAAGGCAATCAGTAGGTTGCTTGGTTGGGCTGCCTCTCTCGAGACACATGCAGTCTCCCCTTTCAGCAGCAGGTTGCCATATGTTGCTACCATCTCCCCTCCATCAGGCTCGGGGCACTGGCACCTGTGGAAGGAGCCTGGTCCCCAGAGGCGGGCGCATGCCCCCACGGTTCATCCCCAGGGCCGCTGCAGCCTGTCGGACTGCGAGTATTTCAGCAACCAGCTGAAAAGCGCTTTCACCCTCCCCAAGCCACCCATTACCAGGAAGGAGGACTTAAAATGAAAAATCACATTTTCTATGGAAAACAGTATTTTACACACAGATATAAACTAAAGCTCAAACCCAATTTTCTATTCAAGGAAAAGTTTTGATAGGAAGGTTTATTTGATCTATTTCAAACTTCATATGACCCCCAAATCCTAAATTACAACCCCACTGAGACTCCCCGCGCAGCTTTGTACACGTCCCTCCTGATCCTAGGAGTCAGTGCAAAAGCTGGGTGGAGAAATGGCTTTCTTGGCACCCAGATCTCTTTTCTGATTATTATTCTGGTCATTCACCCACTTTCTCTCTCAGTCTTGAGGAAGGAGCAGTGATTTTGCGAGTTGGAATTTGGATGTTTTCCCAGCCTTTTTTTTTCTTCCCCTCCTGTTAATTAAAACTAATAAATCTGCTCAACAGAGTTTGCAGAGCGGGGGGACAAGGTACAGTTATCTTGACACAGCAAGGCCATCTTGCTCGTTCCTCCACACCTCTTCCTTATTTAATTTATTCATGTATTTATTCAGTGCTTGAGCCCATTCCAGAAATATGCTGCTGCTCTGAATTTCTCGTCAACGCTACACGCCTCGCTTGTTCTCCTCACTTTCACAGGGAAGCAGTCCCACGGGGCTAGTAATAATCAACAATTATCATGGTATGCTTCCCCAGACATACTCATAGGTAATTCAGAGCAACCTGGAAGCAAAGGGAGCCCAGGCTAGCCAAGACCTACACGGTCTCCTCCTCCTCCTCTCGTGCCGTATCCTCCAGAGTGCAGAAGACGATCAGGTCTTAGGTTTTGGGGCACAGGCAGCTTAGCACGGTGCTCAGAGGAAGAAATGTGGTCTGAACTCATTCTCGCCTCAAGGATTCACCAGGAAGGGTGGAGAAAAGAGGTCAGCTGCCCACGTGTAGGTGTCTAACGCCACCAGAGACATTACGCAGACCACCCGGTCTCCCCGACCGCCCCGAGAGAGAACCTGGCTTGCACCAGCCAGCCCTGTGAAGACAGCCCGGATACCCCAGGGCACCACGAACAGCTCTAGATACCCATGTCCAGGCACCTGAATTACTGCCCCACATCTTTCTCCAGCACGAAAAATGCTTCCACCAAGAGGACCCAAGCAGCGCCCGTTTCAGATGCCGGATCTGAGGCGGGATTTTGCCGGCGGTGCTGCCCGCCCTTGGCTTCGCGCCCGACACGCCGAGGCCTCCTTCCCTCCCAGAGGCGTCGCAGCTGGCCGTCGGCGGGAAGCGGGCCGCCGGGCCTCCCCCCTGCCCCGCCGCGGTGCCGCGAGGCGGGCCGCCGGGCCGGGCCCTGCCCGCTGACTTCCGCCGGCAGCAGTTCGTGCAAAACGGCTTCGCTCCGGAGCGCCGCGGGGCCGGCGGCCCCGCGGCTACGGCCGCCAGCCGGCCCTCCCGCGCTGCGGCCAGCCCGCGCGAGGAAACCAGGACGGGCGGCAGAGCGAGCGCCTGCAGGCCCCTCCGACCGGCGCCGCGCGCTCGGGAAACGGCGACGCCGCGGCGGCCTCGCAGCGCGCTCGCGTCCCGCCTGCCCGCCCGACGCCGACGCCTGGGCAGGACGCCGCGCGAGGGTACGCGCTGCCGCCGGGACGGGGCCGAGCCCGCCCGCCCGCGCGCGAGCAGAGCCCAACGGCGCGGCCCACGCTCTGGGCCCTCTCGTCGCCCCTCTCCCGCGCGGCAGGATTCGCGTGGCTGTGGCTCCCACCGCTTTGGCTCGCTCCGGGCTGTTCAGGCAATATCTTAACGCTCTTTCGGCCCATTTCACCCCCGGAGCTCAAAGCACCGCAGAAGTCCTCCAGTCCTGCTTTGCAGAGGTGGCAACTCAGGCAGAGGGCAAGTGACTTGCTCCGAGTCGCCCACCAGTGACCAGTGGTAGATGTAAGAACTGTCCCCAAGACCCTGAGTCCTAGTTTTACACTCCCAATGAGGTAGCACTGGAAATTTTTTTATGAAACATTTTTTTTCTTCCTATTTCAAATGGCTTTTCTGCAAAAACTCAAGGAAAGAAACGGAAACTTTGACTTTTGAAAGAAAAAGGTATTATTTTCTTTGCAATAAACCCCTTGCCTCAGTTTTTCAATGAAAATTTCCAATATATTAAAAATGCTGAAGTGTTTATTTTAGAAAGTTAGTCGCCGATTTTTGGAAACAATCCCTTTGTAGAGGAAGCTGTTTACACAGACAACCACAATCCTTCTCTCACTTGATGCAGCATCTGTTGTAGGAGAGAGCTGAAATGGCAAACAAGCTCCCTCTCAATCCATCACCCAGACACAAGGAAAGAAGAAGCACTTAAGTTAAAGGACAATATTTCCGTAAGAGCGGCTGGGCCACAAATCAATTCACACTGGAAATCCGGAGACCATTTTAACCAGTGCAGTGGATTCCTGGAATGATCCTACGGTGGATTATTCTTTTTAAGATGGAGCTGGAACAGATGAGTAAATTCATGAAGAATCACACTTGGTGGAGCTGTCTTTGACGTAAATGAATCAGAAAGGTCTGATTTTATGTTTCTGTTTCATGCCAGAGATCTCTGGGCAGTTAGAGCTCTACTTAATGATCCATGGAAAGTAACTTAAAGAACATTTGCTATTGAATTTCCTTAGTCTTTCCCATCCTATTTGCATTTAAAACTAGCTTTCAGACGCTGTGCGTGGGACAAGACACATTTCTATTCAATATCCGTCCAATTTTCCCTTTTGCAGATTCAGGCTGGCTGCGCTGATTGCTATTGATACAGATGGAGCTGCTTGAGAATTCAGTGTTTTCTTGTACGCTGGCCTGGGGAATCTTAGAGGGAAACAGTTGTCACAGTACTGAATGCGCTGGTAGAGCCAAAACATGGTAGGGCAATTGATCACCAAGAAAACAAATTATGAGAAATGGAGCGGGGGGGCAGGTGGATGGGTTCGAATCATTCCCCTTTCTTAAATGAGGGCAAAAAAAGAATTTCCGGGCAAACCATGAGCAGCTATTCCAAAAAGAGCCGAGCTGAGGAAGCAAGAAACATTGTGCTTTGACTATTTCAAAGCATTTTTCAACCTGTATGGCCTTCTTATTAAGATGCTCCTATTTTGTAGAAGAAATTGATTTAAATTTTAGAACAGCAGGAAAAGTCACTTTGAATTTAAAAAGAAGGAAAAAAAACATTTGAAAATGTCAGATGAAGAGGGAAAGCTATCGACAGGCAACGCCGAGAAGGCTGAAGCCTCTTTCACTTAGGCTTTACTAAACAGAACAACTGTGAGTTGGCGTCTGGCACAATTAATGCTACGGAGTAAGAAATCAGGCTAAGAAAGGACAGAAGAGTTTGGAGAGCCCTGAGCGAAGGCAGACGTGTTTGCGTCGCTGCAAACAACGCAAGCGCCGTCCTGGGTGCTCGGAGAAGCTCCGGCGGTGACTGCAGAGCCAGCGAGGTGGTATTTGAGAACGTGACGCTGCAGAAATGCAAAAAAGGGCAGATCTAACACCTGCCTTCTAAAAAGGGAAGGGAGGCGAATTAGTATGCCTCGAATTTTCTGAAACACGCTGAAAGAAAACAAAGTCTATGCCAGCACCTGGAAGAACACGGGAAAATGAGTAACAGCCAAAACAAATTTGCAAAGAATAAATTGGGTCAAACCAATCTAATTTCCTTCCACAAAAGGCTGGCAGGGCTGGGGCCTGGGGGACACGCAGGGGATGTCATCTATCTTCACTTTGGTAAGGCTTCTCAAACTGTCTCCTATGACATTCTCATCAGCGCGCTGGGGAACGGCTCTATATTGCAACGTGGCTCTACCTGGAGAGGGACTATCCACGGTTCCCCGTCAGGAAGGGGGGATGCATCTAACCGGGGTCTCTCTTGATTCTGGTACTATTCGATATTTCACTTAACCTCCTGGATGATGGAGGAGGGGAGACGTTTATTAGATCTGCAGAGGGCTCACCCCACAACAGGCTACCGGCACTTTGGCAGACACAAAACCAATTTCAGACCAGACTGGGGACCCAGCGATGGGAAATTGGAGAATTGGCCTGAGATATCATAAAGCTGATGAAATTCAGGGAGAAGCAGCACAAGTCTCGACACCGAGGCCTGGCCTAATCGCTCACACAAACACCAGATGGGTGAGGATGAGCTGGGCAGCAGCTCGGCATAAAAAGATCCAGGGTTATATTTGATCAGCAGGGGAACAGACTATGGCAATAAAAGGCAAACGGCTGCCTGCAGCGCTGCCTTAGAGATGGCTTGGGAAGAGTTTTCTCTGGGATCTTCTGTCTGGATTTTCTGATCAGTCGTTTGGGTTCAGGAAAGCCAGCCTTTGCTGCTGCTCATTTCGGTTTGACTACATGGATATCTCCGCCAGGAAGTTTCTGATCAGCTCTATTCACCCTGCGGAGCAAGATTTGCATGCTGCGCCCAACACGCTCCCCCCCCCAGCTCTTTTGACTTCCACGCAGAGCCAGGGATTAGTATCCTCTCAACACCATTTTCAGAAAATCGGTAAATTGTGCTTGCGTATTACTGGAGGACAGAGTCCCAGACCGGCTGGGGGGGACGTGGTGCGCCGGGGCTCCTCTGCCGGGCCGCGGGAGGAAGGAAAACGCAGCCTCTCCGGACCTACGTGGTGGCTTTATCCATTAGCAACTCTGCTGTAAACATACACAGAGCGTAGTAACTGTGCACGCACAAGAAGGCTGCTGCTAATAGATCGGGCTGCTTGTTGTTACTGTACTAGGAACGTCCTGCTAATTTTTTGTTTCGCCAAATTTTCCACTTGAAATACGAGAGCGGAAACGCAGCCGTGAGCTGCATGAATAAGAGCGGTGGAGCTGCCGCTCTTCCTCCAGCTCCGTGGCACCGCTGGGGACACCCAGGGGACCCAGGGGCCCCACGGCCCGTCCCCACCAAGAAGGATGCGCGTTTGGGTGCTGGGGCAGAGGCTGCTGCTGCTGGCTGGCCGCCGAGCAGCTTTTGCAGGGCGCTCTGGGTCAGTGGTGCCCTGAGGTCTCTGTGCTGTTAAAAATGAAAAACCAAGTAAAAAAAACACTAGTCAAAATCAACATACAATCCAAGCCCTAAAAATAAGGAACGATGCCCCCAGTCCCGGGAGAGAGCAGCTTCTTCTGAGAGAGAAAGTAAGTTGATAACCAAGCAAGCATTGCCATTTTTAGTGGCGTGGTGGATGAGTGCCAAGGTTAAAACAGCAAATGCGGTCCGTTCCGCTCAAAATCCAAACTCTCTGCTTCCCAAGCGCACCCTCGCCCAGCTGTGTTTCACGCAAAGCCCTCGTCCTCCGAGCAGTGGGGAGGACCGGGGCAGCAGAGCCGCGCTAAGCCGCGCTGCCGCTCGGCAGCAGCCGGCAAGGAGACTTAAAGGCTATTGCGGAGAAATCCTCTAAATCCGTCCGTGCAGGGTAGGGACAAGAAAAGCAAATGGGTATCTGGGAAGCGTTTTGACGCTGCGAAGGCGTACGGATCGGAAGGGCTGCTGCGGCTTTCCTGGACAACTTTAATCACGTTGTTGCCCCAACCCCTGAATCCTGCTGCCCCCCAAGCAGGCAGAGGCCCCAGCCGGCCCTGCTGCAGCCCGTGCACTGCTGGGGGGCAGAGGGGGGAGTTTGGGGGCCAGCGGGGCGCCTGCGTGGGCTGCTCCCCGAAAGGAGGCAGCCGGGGAGCTGGGCGAGCACGCGCCAGCCTGTGGCTGCTGACGGAGGAGGAGCGAGCGAGCGGCAGAGCCTGCAAGTGTTTAAACATGCAAACACAGAAACTCTCTTAACAATCAGCACGGATGGAAATATTGATGGTTGCATTAAAAGTAAATATATTTTTAATTAAATCATTTTCCCCTTCGCCATTCAAGGGGCAGGAAAGCACTCATAAAATTAACTGCTGCTTGGATTTTTCTCTCCCTTGAATTTTCTCTCTCTCCTCCGACACATGCACAATTTCCCCCTTTCCCTTCCCACCATCCCTACCCAAGGCACCACGGTCTTTTGGCTCTTTAACCCCTTCCTGGCATGCTGGCAGATGTCAAGGTTAGAGCAGAGCCGCTCATTTTCGCCTCCTCTGTCTCTCTTTCTTTCCCTCAGTCCCCAGCTCAGGCACTGCTCTGAAGGGCTCATTAATCAAAAGGCAATTAATTCCCCATCACAGGGGCAAATAACAGATACAGACGTTCAATATCCTCCTTCTTCCACACTCGAGTGTTTCTCTGATTCCTGCAAACTAAAATAAAAAGAAGCCAAAGCAAGAAAACACCAAATGATTAAATGCTTCATTAACATCCCGCAAGGCGGGTGGGAGGGGAGAGAGGCCCCGGCTTATTTATCTCTGCCACCAAGGAGACAAATAGTTTGGAGGGGCCGAAACGATCGCCGAAAAGAAGCGGGGTGCAAACCTACGGCGAGCACGGCACGCAGGGAGCCGGCACGGCCGCCAGGCGGGATGGGGGCAGGCCACTTCGCCCTCGCGCCTGCCAGCTCCTTCTCTGCAAAATGAGACTTTCCCCCCCCCAAAAAATAGGAAAAAAACCCTCTCTCCTGCTTTCCCCCTTCGCCTCAGGCTGGGAAGCCTTTGCCTCCCTCCGTCTCCCCTGCGCCGCTCCCAGCACAGGGCCCTGATCTCTGGCAGGACCATTACACAGCACGGCAGCAACCCGCTACCCTTAAAATACAACCGATGAGCAGATTCCTGGTGCGGAAAGGAAGCTATTGCTCATTTTAATTTTGCTGCTGAGAAGTCAAGCAATCCCGGTGAGTTTTGATATATAAAGCTGTTGATCCACTCAACCTTCGTGTCCCGTTCAATTAGCTGGTGATCACTGCCCATAGAAAAATGAAGAGTAAACTATGATACTAGTTCTTTAATCACTGAACTTATAAAAAACACCGGGCACATGATTCAAATGCTCGGTTGGTATCATCAATCATGGTTTGTAGCGAAAAATAATTTTATATTATTAAAGCAATTACCATGTAATCATTTATGTTAGCAAAAATTCATTAATCTTTATTCATTATTCAATCAGACCACATTTTAGCCTACTCCAATTTCAAAGTGGTGCAAAAAAAAAAAAAAAAAAAAGCGAAGTAAGTGACAAGAGAAAAACTTTTTATAATGCTAAACTATAAGGCCTGGCCTTAGAAATGAGCTTGAAATACAATAAATGTAAAGGCATTTGTCTGCAGGAGGCACGGGGAGAACACCTTCATTCCCATCGCGTTTATTTGCTACTTTTCTCAACCGAGGGCTGTTTTTCCCAAGGGCTCAGCACTCGCAACCTGGAGCAGATCTTTTCCCCCCTCCTATTCAGCCACCTGAGCAGGGCGCCAGATTGCGCGCTTGGGAAGCCGCCGCTCCCCGGGCGAGCCTGGCGGGCAGATCGGCAGAAATCTCAGCCGCGTTTAAGGCGCGCAGGGTAACGCTGCCCCGTGCGCAACCCGCCGCAGAGGCCGCCCCGCTGGCGGCTTGCAGCCTCTGGGTCCAGGCTTTGACAGCCAGCACGAAGCCGCCCCCCTGGAAAAGCAAAGCCGTGTGGAAAGCTGAGCTCTGCCAATCTGGGTCAGGCTCTTATCTGCCAGCAAGCGAAAAGAAATTGGCTTTTTTTTTTTTCTTTCTTTCTTTTTTTATCTTCTGAGATGAGTGAAACAGCAGTGCTCATTATTATAGCTATTTTACTTTAATAGTTGAAGAGGTTAGCAAAGATCTTTTGATTTTATTTCCATGAATTTATCTTGATAGTTTTTCCTACACGGGGGAAAAGAAGTAAAAAAGCCAAGCAAGCTTCTCCCAGGGGACGGCGCTTGCAGGCTCCTCGGCACGCCATTTACCACCTGGGCGGCTACACCCTCGCTAGGGTTTGTGAACAGGTTTTTCTCGAGAAACACAAATTTGCCTTCAGAGCCTCTCCGCAACGCGGGACGGCAATGTTAAACGTTATTTTGCAGCTAAGGGAGCATAAGCCGCTTCCCCAAGGTAGCTGAAGGAGCGCGCGACGGATCCAGGAATAGGAGCTGGCTCTCCTGCTTCCCCCTCCTTCCCCGGCACGCTCTGAAGTCAGGTTTCCCACAAAACCCAGGGCAATGACACCCCTCGTCCGCGCCAGGGCGTCCGCTCGGGGCCCTGCCCGCCGGGTTTGGCACCGGCCGTCCCGGCACGGCCGCCGCCCGGGGCTCAGCGCCCGCCCTCCGGCATCCGGGTCGCTCTCCGTGCCCGGCGGGCGCCGTCGAAGAGCGACCCACAGCCCTACAAGTTCCCCTTTAAAATCTTTGTGCCGTAATTCTGGGCTCAGCTCCTGCCTTTTCTGCGTCACTGTGAATTATCCCAAACTGCCGGGGAGATTCAACCTCCCTCTGCCCAGCTGCAGCCCGCGGGGCTTGCACAGCGCTTCGTGCAACACAGTCAAGCATCTGTCGTGTTTGCCTCCAGCAGGCAATTAATAAATTTATTAATTGCCCCTTTTCCTGGCTTTGGGGCTGGCATGCAGCCAGCGACCTCTCAGCCGCCTTGGCAGCCTGCGGATGCTTCCATACATTTCCAGAGCTGTCGGCCAGACCTCTCCGAGTGTTACCCCTTTCCCCATAGGGGGTCTCCACCTTCTTTTCCTCTTTTTCCCCAAGGCTGTCAAATTGCAGAGCTCTTTCCTTGGCACGTTACTCAGTTTGCATCACTGTGATAAGAAACTGGAGGAGGAGGAGGAGGAGGGTTACCCGGTCCCAGCATTTCCATCTTCCCTGCTCTTTTGGCCCCCCTGCAGCGACAAGGGAAGTCACCCAGCTCTCCCCAGCGCGCGCTAGCAGAGCGCCGCAAGGTCCACAGGAATCACCAGTTCAGCGCACGGAGCGTTTTGGCTCCCATCACCCCAAAAGTCACGATGTGGATTTACGTGGCAGGAGAAGCAGCTTCACTGGATGCAAGAGGCAATGCAGCCTCGACGTAGATGAGAAGAAAAAGAGCATCGCTCTCCTTCGGAGCCGGCAGCAGGTTGCCATGGGGAAGGCGTGGGGGGGTCTGCAAAGGGAGCAGCGCCGATGACCCTTGGCTAGCGTTCGCCCAGGGCCAGCGGCTGCATTCACAGCCTCCCCGGGCGCTGGGAATCCGCAGCCTCGCTCCCTCGCCCGCCTGGAGCGAGGCGCTGCGCAGCCCTGTTGCGCCTCTCGCTTCCAAACCTGCCTATCATCAGGCCTGCGGCTCTAAGCTTCTTCCCAGAGCCAGAAGAAACCTCTAATTCGCTATCCCCAAGAGCCTGGCATGGCACAAAAGTCACCGAGTCCCTGCGGAAATGCCCCTTTGCACTAGCAGTGCCGGGAGCACCAGGAATTTGCCTGGAAGCGAGCCTGCCACACGGCTCCCAAGCGCGGACCTGCAGCAGAGCCGGGGCCGCCGCACGCGCGAGCCTGCGCTAGCGCACGGGCACCTGCCACTGCGGCAACGGGCCGATAAAGCGCAGGCCCAGCAGATCCTCTCTCTTCCTCAGTTTTGGCAACGATTCTCCAGATGATTTCAGGGGCTTTAACTACCTGTTCCTTTGGTTTCTGGGAAAACTATGAGGGATGAAGGCTGAAGCCCTGCCTCTGCCCAGCGCCTGGAGACCCTGAGACGGGCCGCACGGAGCAGCTTACGGCCGGCCCGCTTGCGGACGCGTGCAGCGAACCACACAAAGCTGCAGGCACTGGGAACCGAACACAGACAAACCCGTAACGTCCGGAAAGCACAGAAATTCAACCCAGCCGGGGGTACAAGGCTTTAACGTGCAGTGAAACCACCTAATGCACTAGCAGTTTCCTGCATGTCCCTGTGCAAAGAAGCCTCCTGCCTGGTGCAGGGGCCGGGAGTGCAGACCCCTCTGTGCCGACCGCTGGGGGAACGTCTCAGCCAAAGCTGCTCCTGGCATTTGCAGATTATTCAAAAAACCTCTGTCTCCAGCAAAGCACCTGGAGCCGGACTCCCCTGCCCGTTCCTCCCTTGCAGTTCCTTCCACAGGCCGCCCCCCCTGCACATGGGGACGTCCCTACGACACGTGGCCAGGACATCTCAGAGGGAACAGGGCCGTCTGGGGCTGCCGGGCATGGCTTTTGCTCAGCATGGGGCTGAGTTGGGCTTCGAAGCGGAGGCGGGAGGTCTGACCGCAGTCACATCTCCCATCCATTTTGCAGGCTTGGTTTAGTGCATCTGTGGTATGCTCTGGAAGCAGCTTAAAGAGATTTTGATAGCATTGCTGGGAGAAAATGAACTTGTTAATGCTGCTATTTGCTGCAAAAAGGATTCACGCCCAGAACACTTTCTCGCAGCAATGATCATTTTTAGCTGGGAGAATGAATTAGCCTTCCACTGAAAAGCTATTTACATGGGGAAGAGGTCAGCCAGGAGCAGCAAGGCGATTATTTGGGGGTGAGGCCCTGGCCTAGCCTTCAGGAGATGCAGGTTTAATTCTCGCTTTTAATTCTCGATTTCCAGCGACCTTCCGCACCCTTGAAATCTCTTTGCCTCGGTGTCCCGAGCTCGAGCAAGTAGGGGCAGCACCCAGCACAGGAGGCCCCAGGGGCATCGCAAGGGTTTTAAACACACCCACAGATAACCTGCTGCTCCCATCTTGCTAATAAAAAGGCCGGGTTTATTCTGGCAGGACCGGTTCATTTAACGAAGAATAAACTGAACAAACCGGAGGCTCTGCCTGTAGGGGCCTAATTGCGTTTTGGCCTCGCTGATGCGATCAAGGCGGCGATGCTGCTTGCTCCACTCATCCGTCCGCGGCACGCGCGGGCCTGGACCCCCGCGCGGGGCTGTCTGCCCGGGCCCTCGAGCAGGGGCACTGGAGCGGTTCTGGTGCTGCCCGCTGCAGCGGAGCTCAACCAGCAGCTGCCCGAAGAGCCAACGCGCACGGGGCAGCCGGGGGCTCGCGCCTCCGTGCCGTGCCCAGGCCGAGGGGACCCGCAAGAGGCAGGGCCTGGAGGCTCCCGCAGCGGGGTAACCCCGCGGCCCCGACCCCGAGCCCCTCCTGCCATCGGAGGGGACGTGCTGCTGCGTCGCAGCATCCCCCCAAACCCGTGCTAGCACACAGTGGAAGAAATCCCAACCCGGAGGACGGGCTCGCCCCGGCAAGGAGGCCTCTGCAAGGCGGGAGGTGCAGGAGCCCGGGACAGACGTCGTCCTCTCTGCAGTCCAGCCCGGACCAGCGCCCCGAGCCGCGGCCAAGACCGGCTCCTCCAGGCTGCTCGGGATGAAACCGAGCTCTGCACTGCCTCTCCTGCCACACCAGGGAGCCCTCGTTGGGCTGTAAGCAAACTTTTCTCAACCACACCATTTATTTCCTTCTTCAGCTTCCTGTGTTACTAATTATCTGAAAGAGATTGATAAACCCGCCAGTCGCCGCTCTGGTTACAGGTCACTTACCGTGGTAATAAGAAGTGCAGAAATCAATAGCCATAAATAGCGGTTGGGAATCAAATTCCCTGAACAGTACTTTAAGTGAGGAGAAGGTTTAATTACGCAGTCATCTGGCTCCCGTTGCCCTGGAGGAGCAGGACGGAGGTGACGGGAGCCCCAAGATTTCAGCCCTTCCTTTCTTTTCCAGCCAGGCTGGAGAAGTCCATGGGGAAGGAGGGACACTGGGGCCTTTGAGGCTCTTCCAAAAGCAGCACAGCTTCACACCACATTTAGCTGCAGGCAGGATTTTAGCACTGCCTGTGTAATCCAGAGTGAAAGCTGTGTGTGATTTAAAAGCAGGCTGCTGCCAGCCAAGTAGGAACAGGTGGAAGGCATTAAAAAAAAAAAAAAAAAAAAAAAAAGTTAAGATTCCTTTTTTTAAAAAAGCAAACAAGGGCTCAGACTTGGGACTGACTCAACCATACGTGCTCTCAGGGCTCGGGGATGGCCCGCAAGGCACAAGGAGGAGGCTGTTTGCTCTCGCAGGGATCTGGGATCTCAAGGCCAGCGAATGAGCAGTTCCTCTCCTCAGCCGCCTCGCTGTAGCTCCACGGTCAGCATCAGGCTTTGCCTTGAGGTTTCCACCAGTCATGGAAACACCTGCCAGATAGGTTAAACTGGGAAATTGGGAGCATTATTTTTTATTGTTAAACTACTGGAACAAGCCACGGAGGGGAGCAAGGGCTTTGCCATGAACGGGTAACCGGTGGCCTTTTGGGCAGAGGTTCAGGGGCAAGGGAACCCATCCAGCCCGCTCCCCACCACTGCTCCAGAACAGCCAGACTCCAGCTGCAGTGGGGAAAAGTTGCGCCCAAGGGAAAATTACTGGCAAAAAAGCCAAGGAAGACCGGCAGCGTTCACGTTGTAGAGCGACCACTTTTGCCTCCAACATCCGCTCAAACAGCCGGGCCCGTGCTGGGCTCCAGGCAGCCCTGCTCGGCGCCCACGGGAACCGGCATCGCCCGCTCGGTGCACGGGGCTGGTGGCTGCAGCAGGGGCAAAACGACACTCGAACCCCTTAGCGCCCGGTAGCTCTCCCTCTGCCCTGCACCGGCGTGATCGCTCCCCAGCGGGATTCGGGAGGTACTTGCTCCAGCAAAACGCACAGAAACACAGCGAGCGAAGTGGGGAAATGCGCCCGCGTGAGTCCCTTGCTTGCGTGCAAGGATGCCGGGGCTGGCTGCTCCTCCGCTCTGGCCCGCTGCTTCGGGCTGCCCCCTCGCCCTGGGGACAAGGACACGGGACAGAGGACCCAGCTCAGAGACGGAGGGCTAAAACGCTCTTCCCTCCAGGAGGAGATCCCTCTAGCTATCAGAGTATAAATATGGTATAAGATAAATATTGTCACGGCACATTACCCTGGTCCTTCCTCACCAGCACTCATCGCAGACAAAGTTATGCATCTATTTATACGTGTAGATATATCTAATTAGCCTATATAAACTGTATATTTAACTCTCTATTGTGTATATTTAATTTAAATGCAGCTAATTGCCTTCAGTAAATATATATGGGGATTAACCATATTGAAATTATATTTATTGGTAATCTCCTCAAAAATAAACACACAAAATAAAATAAACACATAAAATAAAAGCAGACAGCATCACGATTTTTATGTTTGGTCCTTGCAACTGTACCCAAGGTTAGAGTTTTGCTGGAAAAGCGGATCAAGGTTTCCTCGCACCGCTGCACCCCTCCTCTCCCCAAAGACACCCCGGGGAGACGGCGGCTCGCCCCGGCCAGGCCAGCCCTCGGCGGCCTGCGGCGGGAGCGAGGTTTTGGCCGGCGCCGCTCTGCCCGCGGCGGCTCGCTAAGGCGGCCGACAGCTGGCCGGGCAGATTGGCGATGGGCTCCGGTGCCTTCCACCCCGCGGTCACCGGTTCGAACGCGGCCCCCGCCGGCCCTGCTGGAGAGTCATTACCGCCGAGCAGATGTTCGACAGCGAGTGCGAAACGGGCTGGGGGGGCCCGGCCAGCGCCGCGGGCGGACCCCCGCTAGCCCCATCAGCCGGAGGCCACGGACGGCCGCCCCACACCACGTGCCCCCCGCCCAGGGCTCAGCCCCACGCCGAACCCGTTCGGGGACAAGGTTTTCTTCCAGCAGCAGTAAAATTCGCTCTCTAGGAAAGGGTATTTCAGCTCTCCAACCTCATCCTCCACCCCGGAAAGACGTGCTGTTTGGTGCCTCTGTTATTTGCCCGAATATTTGGGGCTCACGGTCCTACTCCAGCCCACGGGCGCGAGAGGGATTTGCATTCGGCACAGGGAAACCCGTTCGGAGCAATGCTGCCTGCGGGGACCGAGATGGTTTTTAGCCTCCATTACAAGACGTTTTACACAAAAGGGTAGAGAAGCTTCTGCCAGGATCGGTTAAAGCAAAACGGTGCCATGTAGCAGATTTCATAGAGGGTTTAGTGTGCATAAGACATGTGGGCCCCAAATTAGTCGCTGACAATTCAGGATATGAAGAGTCCCCACGCTGGTCCCTTGGATCGTCCCCTGGTGTTTCTGGTGTTAACAGGAAAACCCTGAAAATGCTAAAACCTGCTATTTCACAGTTTTGCAACATATCAGTCTCGGCAGCCCTCCCTGGGGCTGTGCTGCTAATTATTTTGTTGTGATAATTTTTGTCCTGCTCCTTCACACTGGCAATGAGCGTGCTGGGGTAGAGGGGCCCTGCGGAGACTGCAGCCTGGATCCAGAAGGGGCCGTGGGCCTTGACCCCTGCCATAAATCCTCAATCTTTTTTTTTTTTTTTTCCAGCAAGATGCTGATTTTTATCCACCTGCTTCAGATCATTAATTTATTTAATCCCACGCATCGGCAGTTCGCAGGCCTCTGGCGTTGCGGGGAGGGTGAGGTAGGGGAGATGCTGCTCCCAGACCAGACCAAAGGGCCTTGCAGAGCCCCTCTCTGCCCCCTGCAATGGCAAAGTCACCCCCCCCGTCGCTCTCTGCCCTTGCTGTCCCCCTTTCTGCCCTCTCTTCCCCTCTCGAAACAGGAATTGAGGAAAACAGGCCTGCATCCAGCCATGTTTTCTTTCTTTTCTTCCCTTTTCACCACTTTTCCCTGCTAGGTGCCTCTCTTCTCTCTGCAAAGCCCTCAGGAAAAGGATGTGTTGACTATTTTGAGCCCATATGTTAAATTAATGTTCTGGCTAGTGGCCTGGACCCTGGGTTAATTAACTGGAGCAAAAGGCAGAGGAAAGATCAGCGCTTCACCAAACGCGCGCGCGTGCACGCACATGCTCCTGCGTAGAGCAGCCCCGTCTGGCAGCAGGACAGATGGCTCCTGGGCCTCTCCTCTGGACTCGGAGACCTGTCTTTGGGAATGAAACACAAGCAAGATGCCAGGGATGATTCAAAAAGGTCACCCCGGTCCAGACAGCTGGAGGTGGTGCTCCTGCCGGGAGAGGCCTCAGGTTGGATTCGGCACTCACTAGGAAAGCATCCCTCCTGGATCTCCCTGGTCGACCCACTGTGCACCTGCATTCACTTTCCTTGGACACTAGCAGCAGCCGATTCGGGGCTATTTTCCCCTGGACAAGCACCTCTCTTCAAGGGGCAGGTGTCTCACCCATGCAGCACCTGGCTTCCAGCCGCGGGACTGAGCCGGTGCTCTAACTACCGGGTGATGCTGCCCTCCTCATCCTCACCATCCCATCCTTCCACCCTCCCTGGACCAGCACCACTGCCACTTGCATACAGAAGAAGCTCATGTGTTACTGTGTGGCCCCATGCAGTGGTAAAGAGCCTCCTTCAAGCCTCCGAAGCGAGCTGCAATAAAACTGATCCATCATTCATGGAAGCCTCCTCTCCCTTTGGACCAGAGAAACTTGTTTGGCAACAAAGAGAGAGAGAAAAAAGAAACCCTTGGATCTCTTAATTTGACAGGGCTGGGAGCTAGCAGATGAGTATCTTAAATAACTAATGGTGACTCAGAGGAGCATTAAACAAAGATAACATTGTCACTTCTTCTGTGTTCCTCTTTTGTTTCTCACTCTTCAGCTTTCCTGCCGATTTATTATCTCTTCAGTTTTCCTTCTGATGATCTTGTTACTATGACAGGATGTATATTATCTTTGGCAGCCTCCTCCAAATGTATGACCTGTTGTATCAACGCACGGCAGGAATAAACAACACGAATGCACATAGGGGAATAAAAGCACCTTGCAAAAGGATGCAACTGCAGGAGGAGGGCTCCGTTTGTCAGCTCATGGGTTTCAGTGGGTTAGGTGTGTGGGCTCCCTGCGCTTGGCGTATGCGAGGTAAGTATCAGGTCTCGGTGGGAGGGTTTCTCTCTTCCACTAGCCAGTCTCCAGTGTGGAGAGTTTTCTAAACCGCAGTCCAGCCTCTGAGCCTCCCATTTCATAAATTTACTGTGCATTGCTAAATGCTTCCTAAAGGTCTGTCCCAGGGGCAGTTGTGTTGTAGGGGGCAAGGGTGATTCAAGTGCTGTGTCGCACGACATCTGCCGTTAAAGGCAGCCCTAAGCAACAGGGAGACTAAATGGCAATATCAGCAAGAGCCACTGGCAGCAACGGAAGTGCTCGCGTTCAGAGCATCACTGGCATCATTGGCTACAGTGCTGTGTTGATTGCAAGGTCACCATTTCATGCTGTTGTTTTGGTATTCCAGGGCCTCTCAGCCACAGCTGGAAGTCTGCAGCCACTACCCTCCAAACACTGCACAAAGCCAGAACTCAGTGAGGTGGTCCCAGTCTTTTCTTACAATAAAACACATGCAACAGTGGAGATCACCCATTTCACGAACGGATTATCTCCTTCCAATCCAAAGCTCATTGCTCCCAAGGACCAGAGATATTCAGTTCCAAATTCTGGGCTGATGTGTTAGCAAAGCGGAGGCAAGTGGTAAGGCTTGGCTCTGCAGAAACTTGTTCAAAACTGGGAAGGGTCTGGATAGAAGACTCTGATCTGGTCTATTGTTTTGTGTAAGTCAGAAGAAAGCCTTGGTGAAGTAGGAAATCTAATTTGGAATTAACTTGGGATCAAATACAACCCCCTTGGTGATTCTAAAAGGCCAGGTCAGTCTAGGGGAAAAATGCTTGATGAACAGAGCCACCTCAGACTACTTTGAAGAGAAGTGCCACATGAAACTTTGATATTACTAAGTATTTAATAGATCTAATTTACAAAGCAGTGTTGCTTCCAGATCCCAGAGTGCTAAAAATCCTGCAACCTATTTCTTTACTACAAGAATCACTTCAATTCATTCATGGGTTTTAACGCAGCAAGCTGTTTAACAGCTGCAAGAAATGTTTTAGGACAGGAAGCTTGAGCCCTGCAGGAGCGTACCAGGCTCTGCAATACCTTCAGCAACCTGGAGGGTTATGTCGCCCTGATACGACACAAGGCACCAGATTATTTTCAGTCAGCCTGCTGGCAGCCTTACTACAACACGTGAAGAAGTCATACAGATCCCTGTTCACTCAAGAGCTATCATGAAGCAATCTCTGCTCCAGACAACTAAAAATCCCAAAGGTTGTCAATAGAGGCAGGGGCACAGAAGGAAGAACCCGCTTGCTTTGATACCACACAATAAATCAGTAGTGGAGGTGGGATTAAAAACAGATACTGTCCACGTTGTTTGGTCCGAGGCTGGCCTGCCTGCTAGAAGAGGGGAACCACTTGCAGCCTATAGTCAGGCTCCATCCCTCCCAAGTAATTCATGCAGGCTTTCGACAGCCTCTGGGAAACTCCTGCTGGGCTGGGAAGCGAATGGCTGGTGGTATGAATACTTCTGGGAAGTGGCTTCTCATTTCCCCCATTTGGAAAGGCCAAATAGCCAGCTGCGAGCAAATATGCTTCTATCATGTCACTAAAACACAGGGGTCCTTTCGGTGATGTCTGCATGTCTGGCCACGTGACAGAGGGAGCTGGGCATGTGCTGACAGCTGTTATCACATCCTTCGGTGTGAGCAGGGATATATCCATTGTGTGACCAAAATGCAAGTGTCCTCCGATTTCTGATGAGACTCGTGCTCTCCAAGTGACATGTACTGTCCATGTTTAACCAGATGATGGTAGTATTTCCAAGTCAGGTGGTAGGAAGTCATGCTGTATGGTCCTCAGATCCCCCTTTCCTGGTCCAAAGGTTGTGTACAACATCTCAGCAGTGATGAAGCCACACTGCATTTGCACTGGTGCTTCACAAGATCAGAATTTGGTCCTTTGTGATCTGAGGCCCAGAATTTTGCCCCAGATGGCAATATGATGTCACAGTGGCACCATGCAATCCCTCCTCATATTCCCCAAAGTCAGGCTGGACTGCAGCCAACCCCTTGCAGAGGGGTTCTGAGACTTTAGCTGTCACGCAAGACAAAACAGAAAAGCACCCGGGATTTTGGTGAGTCTTCCAAGAAAATCAGAATCTTTATAGATGTTTGACTAGCTTTACCACTGAAGGTGGGTCCAGGGAGCTCAACAGTGAATGCAGAAAATTCTCCATGCAACTAGATGGCCTCATGTGTGAGTTGCTCTATCTCCAAGTAGTGAGCAGGACTTATTCAAATCAGCTCTCATTGACCCATCTCAACTTCCCTGAAGACAGATTTCTTGTTGAGTTTTTCAAACTGCTGCTTGATCAGAATCACTCTCACTGCAGCCTTTCTTATTTCATTTTGGGTTTAGAAGATCTTGGGTTTGAGTCCATTTATATTGACCATTGGAAACAACTTTACAGACATTGATGACATTATCTCCACATGATCTGCTTCAAAGCCTACCTAGCAGCAAGGAAACCTTCTACTCCTCCCCTGTTGAAAACAGCTGTTGAATAAATCAAGCCAGAACTCCTCCTATGGCTTCCAACAATTGTGCAAGCCTCCCACCTTGTTTTCCATGCAGAAATTTGTTTAAATTTTAAAATTTACCTCACTGAACCTAACTGGAAATAATTTGCCTTTTACCCTGGCAAATCTCTTATTTATGAAAGCTGCAAGCATCCACAAAGAGTTTACACATGTACCTTGATCAGTCAAAGACAATCCCTTTCAGAAGCTTTCTCAGACCAGTGTCTGAATGTACTACATGATAGAGCCAGTTAAAAGAAGGGAATAAGCATGTTTCACAACAATTAATGAAGAAAGAAAAAGACTTCTCCTTTCATATCCAATGCTTATGAAGAATTTCAAAAAAAATTCTATGCATGCTGGAACACAAATAAGAAGATAAAAGAAAAAAAAACTGCTCTGCCCAGTTGGATTTCATTTGACCAAAGAACAACCTATTTTCTCATGATTAATTCTCCCTACTCCCTCTGTTATCCTAAGCTGGAGAAAGCGAAAATATGAAAGAAGTGGAAATAAAAAAAAATCACTGCTTTTTTTACTTCACCAGATGTACTCAGTTTGCATCTTTTGAAAGTGGAAGTAAACCCATATTCAGTGCAGGAATGGGATAGCAACAGTGAGGAAATGGTAAGGAATTCAGGAGACTTTCCCTGTGACTTTCTATTTCTCTGTTTTTAAGTTGGAAGTACATCCCAAGGCAATTTCATCTGTATTTCTTACTCAAAAGAAGGTGCAAGAGCAGGTATGAGGCATCTCTGCCCCTGAAGCCACTGCCAGGGGTTGCCACCTGCATTGAACAGATTGTTGATCTGCTCCAGGATGGTGAAAAAATCTTTGGGAGCAAGTTTTGATCCTTTGTAGGAGGCAAGGCTAAAAGTTTGCCAAACTAGGCTGGCTGGAATGGTCCCTGCCTCTGTGATTAAGGGGATTCATAAATATTCAACATTTCTTGGCAGCTGGGAGTGCTTCAGTTGTTCTGAGTATCTCAAGGGGGATGGGAAAGGCAGAATGAGCCTTAGTATTTCTGACACCCCGCAGAGACAATGAACCAGGGAAGGAGAGTGCTCATCTTCTTGCAGAGAAGCATTTCACATAGGGTGATTTTAATAATTCAGCCTTCAACTGGTCTGTTTAAATGTTTGATGCCTGCAAGTTGTGCTTTAAGATCAGGCCTTCAATGAACCTAAGGAGCTGGACGTTGGTTGGGTGCTATCTACCTTCATTGCTGGTGGTTTAAACGTGTTATCAAAGTACAGCCCAAGCTCAAATAAGGGCACAGATTTCTTCCACACAACTGAAATACTGGAGCTCTCATGTCATGGAAAAGTTTCAAACATCTTATTTTGGTTTGTATTTGGAAGAGAAAAAAAGAAAGAATAAAGTAGTAATGATGAGTAAAAATGTCAAATTCCATTCAGCTCATATTAGAGGTACTAACCAATGCCCTAGCAAAATGGATGGGAATAGGGCAATGACCATCAGCACAGAATGGACCACTGGGGCCCTGCTCCAATCTCCCCTCGCCACAAACCATACTGTAGTTAGGATGCTGGCCAGTCTGAGCAGCACTGTAGTAGCAGAAGGCCCATGGGCATCCGTAAGCAGGTCCTACAAGTGCAATGATCCCACTGAGAGATTGTCATCTTGTGTATTATTCCTGAGCACATCTAAGGTAACAGTCCAGCTGCTGCTGTATTCTGCTGGGAGAAGACCTAGTCCCTTTGGCAACCTCATCGCTCTGTTTACTGTAACTGGGCATTCAGACTTTGGACAAAGGTGCTTTTTCCAGATTTCTGGTCAGGCAACAAGATACAAGACCTCCTGCTTTCACACAGGAGTAGGATGTGGAGTTAGGATGCTCAGTCTGCTTTGACCATTCTGGTGTTGGCCATTCTTACAGAGAGAAGATTGTGCCAAAGGTATTCTGAGTGAGGCCAGGTTGGGAGATTGTAGCAGTCTGGGAACTGCACCACTGCCAGTTCTCCCAGCTATGGGCACGCTGCCACACTCAGAACCTCTCCATCCCACAACTAGAGTTTCCCATCAGCTATGTTTGCGAGAGACCCTTCACTTCCATATCAGATCCTGATCCCGTAAGCCCTTATTCTAAATTATCCATGAAATGTGTGGGCATGAGTAATGCATGAGATGAATTATCCATAAACTGGGTTGGTCGCCTTCTCTCTCTGTCAACTCTGTAGGTTTCTGCCAGGTATCAAAGCGTAAGGGAGGAAATGTAGGCCTCATAGCTTTTTTCCCCAAAGAGTCTGCATTTTACATAGCCTATGAACACAATCTGGGATGGAGCTTAAATATTCAGTGGGTCATGAAGGAAGAACAAAAGGGGCTGATCTAGAGTGCAGAGGATCAACCTTTCCCTGAAGATTCAGTTTCAAATCCTAACCCATTCAGTGGTTTTTCATTCCTATGAAGAGAAATAGCTCAAGAATGATGAGACAACTTGCCATTCTCTGACAACACACTCCCACACCCAGGCTGGTGGCAAGTGTAGTCATCTGTAAGTGGATCTTGAGATTCAAGTCTCTTGTATATGACAAACAGAGCAAAGTCTTAGCTTAATTTTAGGTGGATGTCTACTTCTGCCTTTGACCTGAATGTCCATGCTGGAGCTATGTTACTGTTCTTGAGGTAAATTTTGTCAAAATCGCTCTGCATTGGGAAGGGAGGGTAGGAGATCATTCTTAAAAACAAAGTTTCTCTGTGCAAAAAGCTGTTTTTTGTTTTTGTTTCTTTTTAGATAATTCCTGCCCAGCTCCATCACCTTACTGTCCTGAAGCCAATCCCTAGGCAAGGCCACCACAATGTCGGCACCAGCTCCCCAGCGAGCACGGCAAGCGCTGCCCCACTGTGCAGCCAGAAACCTCTCCCCCTTCCCTGAGCGCACCCTCTCCCACACGACCAGGGCCATCAAATACGTCTTCCTCGACGGCTGTCAGAACGTCGCTTCATCCCGCACCACAGCCAGTGGGGGCAGCCATGAAGTCTACAAGGAGTCCATCTCCTGCCACTCCAAGGCAAAACGCATCCCCAGGGCAGCTGCGGACTGCTGGCTCCCCCTCCCCAAACACCTCCCCATCTTCCATACCCTCCCCGCACACCCAGAGAAGCCAGCCAAGAGTTTGGGGCACTCTCTCACCTCCAAGAAGAGGCTGCCAGTGTTTCAGCAGCTGTGCAGGGAGGCTGTGCCAGCCATTGCTCTTGGAGATGTGTATACTAAAACCTCCAGCCAAGAGCTGAAGGACCTGTCTGATGCCAAGGCACTGAGGGAGGGAAGAGAAAGGCTGGAGGCTGAGGCAAGCAGTGACGTACTCCCCCTGCGACATGGCACAAACTGACTCTGAGATAGCTTGTGAATAAACCATGGGATCTGTGATGTCCGTACGTTATAAGGAGGTCATTGGAGATGTGGGCCCAGCTCAGATTCATTGAAAGCTGAGGGCTAGTAAAATGGGAGGAAGGAAAGGTGTGATATGGCTAACTGGGATACACCTTCTAGGCAGAAACACCTTTCTCTTCTGGATGCCTTATACAGTAAGACACATTTTATGCCTTATACAGTAGAACACAAACAGAGGGAAGATTGCACAAGGGTGGCCATCCAACCCCATTTCATTCAATCATCTCAGCATGCTAGAGGTAAAAAAAACTTTCCTTCTCCACATCCGGAAATGCAGCAACATCTCTTACACTGACGCCCCGAGCCCCTTCACTGAGCATTCTCTCCAGCTGTTGCTCTGTAGAAAAATATACGAATATAGAAAAAAACATTGAATATATATAGGCTGTGACAGAGCAAGTCTCAAACACTACATGAGAAAACAAAAATCATGAAAGGGAGAAGAGAACAAACAAGAGATCTCATGTAAGAATGCACAGGAGGGAATTTGGGAGATTTTCAATGCTTAAGTCTAGGGACAGGAAAATGGTGACGATTTACCCCACAGAGAAAAAGAAGTAATAAAGATAACTACATTCAGTCTTTTGGGCATGTATATCACTCTTGCATATGCACATGATACAAAGTATTTACATCTGGAACATCACAGCTCCAGACCTACAGGCACTTTCTGAGTGGGAATGTCAAACCAACCTCATCAGAAAAGAGGAAGAAACAGTGGAGATCACAATGGCCCGAAGAGCAGTAGGATGCTACTTAAAGGACTTCAGAGGAAACAGGACAATTTGAAAACAGGAGGAAAACTAGATGGGGAAGAATCCTGAGATCTCCACAGCCTTGGAAACAGACAGTGTTTGGGGACTTTGAAGGAAGAAATGACGAACCTCCCCTAACCTAGAAATAGAGAACGAAAGGCCATGTTACCTGCCAATGGCAAAAGGACTCAAGTAATATCTTGATGGGTCTAAGTTAAAAGTAATTGAGCCCAAGTCCTTTACCCTGGGCTAGTGACAGTGGCAGAAACCCACTGGAATTCATTACAGATGCCAACACCAAACAGGAAGGCGTTCAAAGAAGGGAAGTTTGAGTGACTGTCAGGTATTCTTGCAGTTAGCCAAGGATGTCAAGAGGATCCAGTTCAACAAGCCCACCAAATGCTGATGCTGTGAAGGAGGTTTAAGGGTGTTGCTAATCTCAGAAGAGTACTTTAAGAAAGGGACCAACAGAGAGAAAAGGAGAATCATATTCATGATGACATGACGAAGACATGGAAGTCTTATCTACTTCCACAGCATAAGGAATGAAGTCAGACTAGCCAAGGAAAGACTACAGAAACAAAATGGGTTAAACCAACAAAAACAGAACTTTTGGGGGGAAGAATTCTACCACGAGCTCTTAAGTCATGCTGGAGACCGGGTTTAAATCTCCCCAGTCAGAATGGGACTGAGTCATCACAGAGACCTTAACTTTTGAGGCACAGATTGCAGAGCAAATGTTGCTTATTGCAGGCACCACTTATTTCTGAGCATGATAATAAACAGACTTTGTCTCCAAATGGTTACTGATCCAGCAAAACGCAAGGCTATTTTAGCTGCAGTTTAGTGAGTGTGAGGACATTACAGAAAAGGTTGACCTAGAAAATAAACATGGATCCAGTGATCAGAAGTTGATGCCATTTAAATTAAATGGAAGGAGAAATTAAAACAGGTCAGTAGCTGAGGTTATCTGCAATGAATTAGCATACAAAATTACCAGCATGGCAGCAGAGAATTTTAATTCATGTAACAAACTGGGAGTGGAACCATATGCCTTGCGTTTACCAAACATAGCACCCACGCTTAAGGAAATGGGGCAAAAGTAATCCTGACAGTTATGGATCCTTTATTCCGACCTTGACAGCACGCTTGGATTTCTAGCCAATATGGGAGATGAGCAGAGAATGAAGTCCAATGTAACATACTTTCATGGAAAACAAGTCATGCCACGTTGTTAGTGACCACACCACCCAATAGCCACAACCCGAACTCATGGCCACGCTCCACAGAAAGGATCCCAACAACATGCCAAAAATCAGATCAGGCTTGAAATAACAGCCCAAGCTTCCGCCCTCCTTTGAACAGCCCAGGAGCAAAACTGCCTCCACAGAGTTAGTGCCCTTGGCAGACAGTCACTTGGGGTGGCTACTCCTGTGATGAAAATGAGATTCTCTGACAGACCTTGAACTGAACCACAAGGACATCAGTCTGGAGTCTGGACCTGAAACTAACTGGCATCCTTCTTTGAGGAGAAGACCAATTCTTTTAGATAAGAAAAATCTAGTACATCTAATCCATGTGGGCATCAGCATAAGCTCTGCAGTAGAGAAGATAAGTTCAACAATCAGTGCAAATGGGGTTCACCAGACTCCGGCCAAGGGACATGTCTTAGGCATTTCCATTGATGGACCTGGCACACAGAGACATACTGGATTTACAAAGACTGCTAATGTCCCAAAGCTGAGAGGAACCTATGCAGAAGACAGCTGGAACATCTTGTGGGAGAAACTAAGTGACCTTGAGAAACAGCAATGGCACATATCTCCTGTAAAAGGAGTGACTGCTCTAAGCTAGGAACTCATCCACTGGAAACAAATGAGAGGCAGAAATTGCAGAGATGAATTTGCCAATCATGGACTGATGATAAATCCCTGATGCAATGTGGCCCTGAAAAAAATAAGGCAAATATGACAGTAGAAGGGTCAGGAGAAATATCCCTGTAAGGAGACCGTTTCCATCATTGCACAAAGCCCTGAGGGGGCCTCACTTGGAGTCCTGTTACAACTCTAGTCTACCATCTCCAACAAGGCTTAACTGAAACCAGAGCAGCTGGGAGAAGGGGTGGGATGAGGATCAGAGACCTCAAGAGCTTGGCTCATTCAGCCTTGAAAAAAGCATACTGCAAAGCAAGGGGGATGTGACTGCTGTGTGACCCAATAGCTGAGAGAGGAGTGTTTTGGAGAGAAAAGTTATTTGAAGCTGGCATTAAAGAGATGAGGATAAAGAGCCCAAGGACTTGTTTCAGCCAGAATTAGAAAATCTTTTGCCATTAGAGGAGCAGAGCAGGGGGTACCCACCATCCCACAAGAGCAAAGGGTGAGAAACTGAACAAAAGAACTTGATCTGTTTAGGAAGGGGAGGACATAGCCAGTACCTATCAAGAGGAGTTTTGACTTGATGATCAGGAGATTCTGACCAGCACATGATCTCCCTGCCTCTGAAATGGCCAGTTACAAGATTCAATTTTTTTTGGTAATTCTGTCATGTTTGGATGTATATTTGGGATGTGCCTCCCTCTAGCCTGAAATTTGCTCTATATACTAGGTTTTCTCATCCTGAGAGGCAGTCCTTTTGGAGTCTTGCAAACTGGATGAACTTTCCTTCCATCAATAGCCATGTGAAAAGCAGAGACAAATCTTCCCCCCCCCCCCCCCCCCCAAAAAAAAAAAATCTAAATCAGAAACCTCTTTCTAGATCTACCAGCTGGCCAGCCCAGCCTCCTCTCCTCAGTGAAGTGTTAGCCTTGCCTACATAAACAAGTGACAGAGAGCTGCTCACCCTTTACAGCTTGATTTAGGGAATGAGTCGCTCATCTCTCTCCACCACAGCATAGAACAGCATAGAAGGACAATCCCCTCTACCCCACATTTAGGTGGTATAAATACAGCTCATGTTGCTTTAGGTGGCTTGGTACCCTTAACTATATTGTCCCTGCATTTCTAGTTCTAATCAGACTGGTCTGTAAGAAAGAAGAGACAAAGCCACTTCTCCTGTTCTCTGCTGGGCATGTGAGCCAGCTCTCCCTGCAAATCTCCTGGCCTGAAGTGCATTTGCTTCTCTGTTCTCCATGACGGAACTGAAATCCTAGCTTTCCCCATACTCAGAAAAAACTCACTTTTTATC
This sequence comes from Rhea pennata, assembly GCF_028389875.1. Lineage (NCBI taxonomy): Eukaryota > Metazoa > Chordata > Aves > Rheiformes > Rheidae > Rhea > Rhea pennata. The sequence continues at coordinate 6,954,395 of NC_084682.1, forward strand.
CTACCAAAATCCTTTTCCTTCTGCCAGGACCCAGTCCAGTGATACTTTCTTCCTCTCAGTCACTGCTTCCCAACCTCTGCCAGCTACTTCCCTCTCTTTTCATATAATTCTTTTTTCTCTGCTTTTCTCCCCCTTTACATTCTTCAACACTCACTACCTTCCCACCATCCCCCACAAACATCTTCCACCCCCAGGGTCTCTGCAGGTGCCCTATATATGTGTGTGAAGAGCAATCAGAGCCTCACCTCCAGTAATTGGAGTTGACTCTCCACAGCTGAGAGATTAATTTGATTTCTGCTGTTCTGCATGTGAGGGATGAGCCCAGGAGGTGAATTTTGCCTGAATGTAACATGCTTTGGTGTTCAGGAGATGTTACATCACACCACGGAGATCAGAAGAACCTAACAGGGGCTGATGTAGCATCACAGGCAGAGACCTGCCTCTGCCTTGGTTTCTGCACCTTGCGCTGAGCTCCTACTCTCCAAGGGGGAATGTTTGTCCAGCCCCTTGTAAATGAAAAGCACTGATTGCTCTGAAACTATTTTACTCCTCTAGTCTTTGTCACTGACAGGAGTATGACAGAATTGGTGCGCAGTGCAGGACTGCTCTTTGCAGTGCATCTTAACCATTTCATCACTGCATCACTGCAGACACATGGCCATGAACAGAGAAGGCCTCTGTGGTCACAGAACTTTGCAGAAAGCCACAAAGTTTCAAGAATAAACATAGCAAACGGGCACTTGTGCAAATCTCTGTTGGCTTGTATATATGTATGTGACTGTATTTTCACTTCCAAATGCCCCTGCAAAGATGGCCTCATCTGTGAACGTGCGCAGACAGACATCTGAGTGTGAATAGCAAAAGGTGTTTTATTAGCATGCCTTTGCTCATGACTGTCCACCAAGCAAGTGTCTCAGGGAAAAGCAATTCACTTTGCCCCATTCAATAGCATCCACTTGTGGCAGGCTGGCTCCTGAACAGGTCTGAGATCTGTATTGGGAGGAAAGACCTATTCCCCAGAGGTGCCATCACATTTAGGCAGGCGATGGTGTGTGCAAAAACATGTTCATCTGTGAATACCAGATCAAATCATCGTCTTGTGATTACTTATATGAAGATCTGTTTGTAGATGAATTATCAACCAGCCCAGAGCAGAGCAATGGAGCAGTCACTCCACCCAACATGTTAGCAGCCAAGCCAACAGTCCACTTGGGATAGTCATTAACAAATTAACTGATCACCCAGGTCCCTCCCTCCTCCTGGGGGCACCGTGTGCCTTGAAACTCAAAGCAGCAGATTTGCATCTGCAAAGGAGGCTTATGGGGACAACCACATCAGTTCATCAGCAGCAGTCAAGGACTGGCTGGTCAGAAATCAGTGTTGGACAGGGCCAGGACAAATCAAACTTGCAAAGTATAATCTGTAAATAAGAATAGAACAGAAGAAAGACCAAAGAAAGGAAGGGAGAGAGGCAGAGAGAGGGAGGGTAAGATGAAATGAGGAAGTGAAAAAAAATTAACAGCTTTCTTTATTCCTTTTCATTTATAGACAATATTATGCTTCTGCACAGAAGGACTAATTTAGCCCTCTGCAGAGCCCCAGTGACCCTTTCTAATAGAAACCATTTAAATCTTTAAACAATTTACATGAAAATGTAACTTTGCTGCAAATATATTTCTTCCTCCTCCTGCTTCCATCATGAGTGCAATCCTTCAAATCTCTGACAGCTTCCATTATCTCTTAATGAAGTGAGTGCATCTTTCTTAGGAGACGCACTGGCCCCGAGGTTAATCGCCGAAACAAGGTTCACAAATAAAAATCAGAGGAGGGAAAAGAAAAGGAAAAGAAAACACTTAAAACAGCTCAAAGGAGTGACTCCAACACCCAGAGCCTTGAGGTCCAGGAAGAGAGTGCTCAAATCCTTCTAGAAGGCCATCATGGACGGAGGAGTGACTCTATCCTTCCATCACATCTGCCTTTAGGAGACTCCTGAGCCGCTCTCGTGGGGCTTAGAGCATGCAGATCCCCCGCTGTACCCGATTCCTTACCTGTGCCAGGATGGCACCTTGCCCAGGCATTTCAGCACGGTGCCCAAACCACTGAAGCATGGTGGGCTCTGAGACAAGGAAGGAGCCACCAAGGCAAGGATGGAGAAAGCAAGCCCTGAGGCTGTGAGGAGAGGGACAGGAGAGAGAGGGGCTCAGATAAGGTGACCTATTTAAAATGCCAGCCTGGGCCAGGCAGGGCGGGTGGGAGCGGGGCTGCAAGCGTGTTCCCATGCACTGGGGAGAGATCGCTTGTGGCACTGACTCGGGTGTTCCAGCACAGGCACCAGAAGACCTCCAGTCCCCTGGCACAGCCTTCATCGTTGGATACACCAGACTCACATCCAAAAAGCCCACGGAGGATGGCATCAGAGTTACCTTCAAAATCAGGCTCCATTCATACAGAGAACGAGCTGAAAACAGGAGTTCAAGAACATCTCTCAAAGCATACAGGATTCCACAAACTCTCACAACATGTTGCTAAATATATCAGGAGAAATCATCTACAACATGCTCACAGGGACAGGCTGGGATGCGGTGACACACAGATACCCTGGGTGCTTGTATTTTGCAACACGTACTTCCAGCCTGAGCACCACATAAATACAGACTTTACTGTGTATACGCTCAGTGGAGAACATATGAGCCTCTGGGGCTCACGCACAGGCCATCACAGATCTTGGGATTCCTCTTTTACCAGAGAGCAGTAGAAACTAGGAAGGCAGAAGAAAAGGTGTTGCTCCGGGCTAGCCCTCCATCAGACGCTCCCTGCTCTTCTCCAGGCTGGAGGACCGCTTTGCACAAGGCTTAGTGGGGATGCCAGTGAGGTTTAAGAGAGACGACGTAATGAAAAATAAATGTAAAGGGCTGAAAATGAGGAGAAAAAGACTGAAAAACTATTGAGCTGACAGAAGCCAGTATGCAGAAAGGGAAAAAAAATCAGGGAGGTCTCAAGGGAAAGCAGATTCACAAGAAGGGGAACTACCAACTTGAACAGAAGAAAGATGAAAGGAGAAAGTAACAGCAGAGGAAAATAAATAGCTATTTCTAGAAAAACAGTAACGTTTGAAATATTCTGGGCCGGAAGGAAGAAAAAACCCCAGGAGTTAACAATTCTAGTTGTTAAAGCTGCTAAAATAAAGAAAATAAAGAAGGAAAAGGAAAGCACGAACACAAAAATGAGGAGATGAGCAAGGCAGGGAGCTTTTCTTTCAGCGGCAGCTTGCTCCTAACAGTGCGCTCCACTGGGTCAGCGTGGGACGAGGCAGCCTCAAACCATAACGCTGTATCTCTCTGAACAAAGTACCATTTCCAAGCATGGTATGTGAACTGATATTGCGGGGCCTCTGCACATGCTACATCACATTTCCTCCAGGCCAAAGGATTAACGAACCTTTGCCCATAGCTAGCAAGTATTTAAGTCCTGGCAAAGCTTACGCAACTTTGCTGCTGCCCCAAAAGAGCCAACTCTGAAAATATACAAGAAGTCCATCATCTTGAGGAAAGCCGAAGTCTGTGAAGAGACAGCACCAAACGTCTTCTTTATCCTGGGACTCTGCACTGCTCTTGGTTTCTGATTCTTCCTCTCCCACTCTCTCCTCTAACCCAACAGAGAAAAAGCCACACAGAGATGCACACGGGGCCGCGTGCTCTCAGCACGCCACGTGCCTCATTTGCCAGGTTAAAAGCAACTCTTCACTGATTAGCCTGGAGAAAGAGCATCAGAAAAACACCGCTCATCTCCAAATGAGACTGGGATGGAGGGAAGGTGTGAACATGGCCTTGGCTGTCACCAGTGAGCCGGGGGCTCGGTGACCCTGCGCCCCAGCGCTGCAACCTGTCGGGCTGAGCTGCGGATGGACACATCCGTCTTAAATCAGATCCTCCAGCTGCCAAACCTGTGGCCCTTGGGCAGGGGATGACAGATCTCCTTGCTGATAACTGCACAAGACAGCTATCAATCATGACTAAGTGGAAGCAAATCAGTCCTGATCCGTGCAGGGAAAGCCTCGTTTGTCCAGCGGATGTCAGATATAATGCTAACTCTGATTCACATCTGCTGTGACTACTGGTGTCCAACAGGTCACCCAGGGCAGGAGAAAGGTGCACGCAGAGAGGCCCAAGCACCGGTGACACTGCCGAGACCCCACCTTTAAAGGCGATACAGCATGGGGCAAGGGTGGGTGGCACCTGGGGCCTCAGGAGGGCCCGTGCTCGCGCAGAGCTGGACACCGCCGCGCGGAAGGGCTCGCGGGGCCTGCGGGCTGCGAGAGAAGAGCCGGCGGGACCCAGCGCGGCCGTGCGCGGGGAGAGGAGGTGCTCCGCGCGGGGCAGCGCGGCGGGATGCCGCCTCCTCCACCCCTCCCCGCTCACTGCCATCGCTAAGCACGTTTCCTCGCCGCCGGGAGAGGCGCGAACGGCTCCGCTCGGGTGAAGAGGGTGGTGGAAGGCCAGCAGGACGGCGGGTAACAGCGGCCTGTCAGGCCCGAGCGGCGGCAGCTCGGCAGTCCTCTCAAAACAGGGCTTTTAGCCAGTCCCTGCCTCCCGCCTTCCTCTCTCCCCGTCTCGGCACGGCGAACGGGAGCGAGTTAACCCCGTAACCTTTAATCAAGGGCTTGTGTATACGGAAAAGGATTGATGGAGCTTGTCTCCCCCATGGCCTCGCACCACGGCTCCGATTACACCATTAACTCCCCAAGCTGAGCGCCCGGGCTGCTATCGGCAGCCAAGAAATAACGCTCCTGGAAACCGCATTACAAAAAAATCACTTGGAAGCAACAGAAACGGACATTTTCACCCCGAGGCGCCTGGGAGGTCCAGGAAAACCAGGAAGCTGCCAACAGGAGGGAGAGGTGGGGGCTCCGCTTCCCCTGCGGGAGGTTGGGCAAGCTGCAGCATATCGGGGGCAGACGAAGAAAACACATCTCCCAGAGTGGACGATCTGGGGGAAATCCCGCCATCCATGACCGGGCGAGCTGGTAAACCCAGAGGTTTGCAGAAATGTGCCCCAGCCAGCTGGCCAGGAACAGACCCAAGCCCCAGGTCAGGAACGTTTCTGAGACCTCTGATGCTCTTCCTCTCTGTTTTGAGAACTGAGCAGTTTTTGAAGGGTTTTGTGTGGACAGAAAAGAGAGTTCTCCACCCCAGAACACCTGCTGGATGCAGCTAAGATGTGAGGTTCATGGGGCTACATGTGGCGACAGGGAAAGTGGGAGCAAGCATCTCATGCTGCTGGTGAAGGGCAGGACCTGACTCATTTCAACCTAAGGACAAGTCAACTACCAACATCAGCCAGAACATCTCCAGCAGGAGGAAACAAGAAGACTTTTTCTTCAACATGAAAAAAGCTCTTTAGCCAGGTCTTCACACATTGCATGGAAGACAGCTGATCAGAGTCTGACTCCAAATTAAAGCGGCCTTGCAGCTGCATCTCCTACCACTCGAGTGAGTGCTGGGATTATGGATTTTGTGGCTGTTTTGCGGTTCTTCTGTTCTTTCCGTTCTTCTTGATCTGGTGACATTTCTGGCCCAATATCTCTGCCCTCCACGGAGGGAAGCTCTTCCTCCTGCCTCCACCAGGCACCCCCCACTCGCACCCCCTGGCAGGACCTGAGCCCTGGGAAGCGGGATGCTACTGACACCCAGTGGCTCTGTGCATCTTGCAGGAGGGGACTTGTTCCTTTGCCCGTGCAGAGGCCACGTCCATGCTCTCCCCATTGCTGGGCCCTGGCCTTTCGCTGAGATCTGAAGGCCTTCGGGGACTCACCTGCAGAGGGGAGGGTTGGAGCCCCCACGGTGCCATGCATTTGCGGCTGGCACGCAGACCCCAAGCGTGGCCCCCTGCATGGCGTGGTTTGTACAGTGTGGCAAACTGGATGCAGATGTTGGAGTGGTGAGGGGAAAAGCAGGGGCAGCGTGGAGGGTTGGGGCCCCCTATTAGTACCGCGATGCCTGCCTTGTACCACATGGCCGGGGAGACCCTGCGCAGCCGCCTCACCTGCGTCCACCTCCGCAAACAGCTACGTATTTTTCTTCTACAAGCTCATATGTGCTAGATAAATGCCCTAAATTGCCATAGAAATGCTGGAGAGTGGGAGGAGGAGAGAGGTAGGGTTTAATTTCCTTCGAGAGGTTTTGGTTGCTGCTTCCCAAATCCCCTTGTCAGCTCCGGATGGTGAGCTCTGACCTCTGCAGATTGTGACTACTGCAGGGGGAAGCACTGGGATTTTGGGAAGGAGCTGCACAGGGAAGCTGCCCGGATGAACTATCCTACGATAGCTCTGCTCACAAACATTTTGACTCTAGGCAGTGAAGCAGATCAGAACTGAAAGTGGATTAAACTAAGTGAGGAAATGCCATTCGCATCGCAGACGAACGCTGTCTACACAGGGAGCTATTTTAGAGCATCAATGGGGCTTTTCAATCTGCTCTGCACATCATTTTAGCCCCAAAGTAAAGCAAGCAAACAAACAGCAAGGAAAAATAACAACAAAATTGTCTGCATTTGGCACCCTGCAGTGCTGAACTAGAGAAGATACAGCCTCTGACCTGAGGAACGGCAACAGATAAGACGGACATGGAATGCAATAAAAAAGGGCTCAGGAGCAGCATTTCATTGCTGAGAAACACAGACATTTTCTTACTGCCCTTCACACTGAAAGCTCTTGTTTGAGCTAGGGTGAGCACCCAGAGACTGCTGAAACAGAAATGCATTTTTAATTGTTTGTTTGTATCAATTGCATTGCATTTAGAAGCTGCTGCTGCTTACAGGAGCCAATCGCACTGAGCACCGGGTAGGAGAGTGGCAGCTCTTCAGGTCAGGGACTAAGTGAGCATACGCAGACTGTGAAGGGCCGTGACATACCTAAGGAAGACTATCTCAGCATTTCATAGCGTCCTGGCCATCATCCCTATGGGATCAGAGAAAGAAGGCAAGCTTCCTCCGCAAGCATATAAATCAAATGGTGGGTGGAGAAGAAGAAACGGAAGGAATAAATGAAAATCACTGTGGCCACAGCACATGGGCTGGCCCACAGATTTTATTTGTTTGTATTCCTTCAGAAAGGGTTTGTGGCTGATTAAAACAAGATAAGGGAACACCGGTTGAAGATAAGGTATCAAAACTGGGCTACAGATAGGGATGGTGGGCAAAGTCTGGATGTTCATATCTAGATCCTACCTTTATACCTTTGTTTCCTCCCCTCTCCTAGGCTAACTGGGACTGGGGGAAGCCTCCACACACCGTGATCTGGGAAAGGATTCAGCAGTGTCCAGGGAGTGCAAGTGAATGCACTAGATGAATTAATGCATCGTTTTCATCTGTAATTTCTCAGCCCAAATGAGCCTTGTTGGCATACACTCGCACGCACGCACATCCAGCTCTGGAAACAAACTGGCTGATTATCACCAATTCTATTATCATTATTATGGGCACGGACAGCAGATCAATGTCTACTCAGTAAGGCAAACCTGGGTGTCAGCCTCTGCAACGAGGCCTCCTTCCACTTCCGTACGGACCTATGCATGTGGGGTGTCTCACTGCCAGATGGACCAAATTGAGAAGCAAAGGAGGTGTTGATCTACTTCTCTTCCCCCCAGACGTGATGACTGCTGGTGTCTCAGCAGCAGAACCCGACTCTACCTGTCCCTTGGCAGAGGGGTGAATTACTTAAGTGTAGAAAAAAGATACATCTCCCACATTCACCTGTGCCTTAGCTCATGGACCATACCCCAGCGGTGAGTACGAAACTCCTCTACTACCCAGCCATCATCACATCCCATGCACACTTCTCCAGCCTGGCTCAGTAAGCACCTTGTGTCTGAGGGATTAAAACATGAAGATCCTGAACTACTCTTTCAGCTGGCCCTGTCCACCTTTTGCAGTCTCCAGCTCTGTGCATTAATAAATAGCTCTGCCCTGTCCTCCTGCTCTTCTCAGCTCAACACTTTCTCAATAGCCTTATTTCTTCAGTTTGTTTTGTTCTGTGCAAATGTGCCACAACTCTTTGCTCCTATTTCTTCTGCACAAATTGGTTTTCCCTTGTACATTGTAGTGCTGAAGAAAGAGCAGAAGAATCACAGCCCGGTCTCATCTCAGACTGGCCACTTTCGCTCTCTCCTAGTGTGCATTCAGAGGCAGCAAGCAGGGACAAAAGCGAGGACAAAATAGCAAGTGAGCAATGGCTGCTTCCCAGAGAGGCTGAGGATCTTTTCAGTGCCACCACCCCAGCCACAGCGAATGACTCACTGTTTCAGTGGTGAAACAGCTTGTGAAGCTAAGAAAGAAGATGCACTGAATAAGTGAGTGGTGTTGGAGATGTGGGGAGAAGGAGCTGCAGGCCCTTGCCCATCACTCCCAGCTGTGCACCTACCTGTTGGGTGCCAATGAGTTGCTGGTATCAAAGTGATGCAAGGCAGGAGGTGAGGAAGGTCCTGGAGACCCCCGGGGGGCAAAGGCGGAGGGAGGGCTGTCTGCAGTGTCTCTAGCTTGGCGCTATCCCTACAAGACCTATGGAGCGGAGGCAGAAAGACCTTGTGCATCAGGCCCTGTATGCGGTCTCAGACTGTAGTTATGGGAAAACTCAAGGTCAGCTTGAAATCCCCACAGAGACGTGATCGGAGTCTCTGTGCTGCTCTGAGCAGCTGTGGAGTACTTTTCTTTACTTGGGCTGACTCATCACAGCGCAGGGACAGTCTCCTCTTGGGGACACGGGGCGCCGGGAGCTCCAGGCGCGGACGTGGCCTGCGCTGGTTTGGACACCTGAAGGGCAGGAGCTGGATGGGCTCAGCGCCGCCACGCTGCCTGAAGGCACCGTGCCCAGGGAGACCGCACTGCTGTAGTCTGGCCAAGGGGTGACGAAGTCGTGAATAGCTTAAGCCAGGTCTTTATCTGCCAGGATGAGGCAGGAGCTCCTTGCCAGTTAGCGATGACACAACACATCATTCACGGCTGTTCCCAGGCGGGAGGAATCCACGAGCGCAGCTAAAACCCAGCGGCCACTTGCAGACGTGACCCTGAGGGAGCCGCGCGAGCAACGCCTCCAGCCACGGAGGTGTAACCGTGAACACACGGACACGTGTGTGCTGCTGCAGAGCGGGCAAGCGCTGTCCAGCCCACTGCCCTGGCCCGGTGCCACCGCTCCCAGATGAGACACCACCACCCTGCGTGGTCCAGAAAGCCGCAGGAGGCTACACACGAACGCCTGCCGTCTACCGACAGCACAGCGCATCCGACACTGGCGCTCCGGACGTTTCGGCTCGCGGCCTGGCCCGCATCCAGCTGCTGAGAGCTGAGATATTAGCTCCAGTCAGATGCGCTTGTAGCTGGCCTTTGGATAACATTTGAGATACTGGTTTTCAGGCGTCTGTGCAATTCATTACCCTCCAAATAAACACAATATGCGTCACACCCCAGGGCAATCTGTGCACCAGTAAATCCCAATCCTTAATCTCCAAAAAGCTGTAAAACCAGTAAGCTGTCAGTGCCTACATACTGAGCTTTGATAGCCCCGAGATCACTCTGGACATCACGCTGGCTCCACTCTGCGACATGGCCTTGGACAGGGACACGGGGCCTGTCTGTACTGGCGAAGGGTTGTAGGCTGCAGGAAGGGCAAGTGGTAACTGGCTCTGACTGCTGAGTATCACGGGTTTTTTTGGGTTCATAAAGGTGTGCTCTGGAGCCCAGAGGACAGTGCGCTGGGTACGGTATTTTCTACCTCTGAGAGCTGGGCCACGGCAATGCGCGACGCGCAGCTCAGGCTCTCGAAGGGGTGTCCTGGGACACGGTGCTTTTGGAGCCGAGGATGGCAGGGCTCAGCGCTCAGGCTCAGTTGCTTGGAGCACAGCACAGCTGCAGCACAGCTGCTGCAGCACAGCACCTTCTCCAAGTGCACTGAAAACAGGAAGGGAAGAGGTGGAACTGGCTGCAGACATCACAAGAGCTGTAAATCCAAGATACCACATGCAGTCGTGTAGTAAAGGGGAAATGAACTCTGCAGAACATTTCCTGTATTCCAGGCAAATTTTCCCCGTGGCCCGGAGCACAGCCCCGGGGAGCCTTGGGGGTGCTTCGACCCCGTGGTGGGCCTGGACCGCCCCAGGCTGCTCCCTGCCCCGCGCGTGGAGCTCCCTGCCCGGGGCCAGCAGCCGCCCATGAGCTCACGCTGCCGCTTTGTCCAACGCAGCAAGAGGATTTAATGAATGAATTAATTTTGCTCTCGACTGGGTGCGACGTGCATTCAAAAGCTAGAAAATAAATGTTTCCCTTTCCTAATTTATCGTGTCCCTTTTGATTTGTCATACACACCAACACACACATACAATCTCTCTGTCTCTCTCCCATCAAGCAGGTCCTTGATTTTCCATCACCACAGAGATAAACAACTTTCCCAGCACAAGCCAATATTGCTGTACCACGTGTGTTTCCTTCCACCCATATCCGCTCTCCCTGGCACTGTACAGCACTGGCTGCTGCCAGGGAGCCCAGAACTGACACTGCATCACTTCTGTGGGTCATTACAGCCAGAGACAGCCACCTCCCTCCTTCTGATAGCAGACTCTTTTAAAATTTCCCTCTGAAATGTATTTATGTCCATTTTCTCCTATGACAAATTTATATTTAAGCTTCTGTGTCCTACTCCCACCACAGTGCTATTCACTGTTTTATATATATATATATATAGAAGTAGTAATCCTGTTCCCACTCAACTTCTGTTTTGCTCAGCTTAATAAGCCAAAAGTCTCACTGCAAACATGCTTTTCAATCCTCTGGCCAGCCTTTCTTCTGCTGTTCCAGTTTCTGGATGGATGCCACAAAAATGGTGATCACGTTGTGAAAAACCTTTAACAGACTACTTTTAAATGAACACATCCAAGCTTGTTGTTCTTTTTTTTTTTTTTTTTTTTTTTAAAGAATGTACATGAGATGATTGTGAGATGATTGTAATTATACCCCAAACCGGGATGCAACCTTAGCAGGGTGCTGTTTTCTGTTGGAAAACCTCTAAGGATCAGCGGATCATTTTGCTCAGGTCAAATCTAAGATCTCAGCTGGACAAATCCTGGCTTCTCCACTTCCTAGTTTGTTCCCTGCACATTAGGGAATCATCATTCCCTTTCCTATTCATTGTCCTAAATCATCCAGGAGACCTTAAACATCTTCTGTCCTGGCCAGTGGGTAATATAAGCCGTGTACAGCTGGGCTGGAGACTGTGCTTCCTAGCAGGGACTCCCAGCCCTACCATGCTCTGTGAACCTAGGACCTAGCTTTACTGGGTCAGTAAAAGATCTCCTACAATTTTCCAGCGCCTTTTCTTAGCAGCCATCAAAGTCAAGCTCTAAACCTCACACATTTGCAGGTAAACCACTTCTTTGCCTCATTCAACTTCAGTCTTGCTATGCATTCAGTTCTGTGAAGCCTGGAAGTCAATTAGAGCCATTAAGAGTATTGCCACTGTTTTAAAAAAAAATCATTTAGAATTATTTCTTCCATGGCAGACTTAGAAAGCAGAGCAGCATTTGAGTGGTTAAGTGTAAAGAATCATCTGCTTGCCCAGCGATGGAGCTTCCCAGGATGGAGCACAGAGTGTAAGTGTGAGAATTAGCACTTGCAATCCCTCTCATAATGAGAGGCCATAGGCAGTCTACTGGAACAATCTCTCTCCCTAAAGTGTCCCAGACACAAAGCTGCTCTGGAAAGCAAGAAGCTCTTTAGGAAGGAATAATTGTCAGAATTTGCAAAATCCATCTTTTCCATTGGTTCTGCAAATCCATTTTAGAATTTGCAAATTTGTTCTAGGATTAGATTAATAGGTTTTGTGATTTACAAAACCTTTTCTTCTCTCTCCCCCTCCCCTTGACTTTAAGAAGCAATCAAAGAATGTAGCTCAGTCCAGGTTTTAAAAGTAATAATTTCTCAATCACAGCCTTGCTGCTGAGATGTCCTAGCAGGTTTTGGTACACAAGAGGGGGAAATTTCCCATCCAGAACATCAAGAAATGCCAGTGCTGTATCCTCCTTACAAACTAGACACTGATTCTGAGAAATATTAGACCTAATCCTGATGCCTGCTAAGAAACATCTTCCTGAAAGAAAGCGCATGCCACCTTCAGCATGCCAAGGCCAGTGAGAGAAGCTGAGGCTTTACTTTGAATTGCCTACAAACACAGTTTCAGCCATACAGGGCCAGAGCAACCATCTCCAAAGTTAACTGCCTAGGAGAAATGGAGGAACATGGTGAGCATGGTGTGCTATTATCCAGAATATCTCACAAACTCCAACAGTTTCAGCTCAGGGACTTCCTGAGCCAGTGATGGTGGGCTGGTATCCATCAGTTCTTGAGGGATTTGTCTTCTGTGTCCATGGCCAGCTGTGCCTTGAGAAAGGCCCTCTCCTCTTGGTTGTATAGGGGTCCAAGGGAGATGATTCATTTCATGCAGAAGTCTACTTTTAGTGTCTACAGCTCTGCTGGCTGAGCATCCCTTTCTGTCCTTGGATATCCAGGTGGAACCAAATGGCACATTAAGACACGAAAGCCACAGTGAACCTTAACTCACTCTGGGACATATGCCTGGTGAACCCGCTGAAGCAAATCATTTATCAAGCTCCAATAAAAGGTCCCACTGAGGAGCCCCAAAGACACTGTCGCAGCTCCACTTTGCTCAGTGTCCACATTTTTCCCAGCTTGCGCTGATGTATTCTTAATTAGCATCTTAATGTGAAGAGCATACGCAATGAAGCATGAAAAGAAAATCCCCATCATTTAAATTCATTAACAGTCATTGAAAGTCTTCAATGCAGAGGTGGAATTATCTCTGAACTCCTTCTGAGAGACCAGCTGTGCTCACTAAACTGTGGTGGATGTTGCTACACTGGTTTATTTATTTAGCTGCCTCCAGGAGGTTTGATCCCCTAGAACACTACAGATTGCCCTCGTCACATCCTCTGGGCGTCTGTGCCAGTGTGCACGTACAAGCGTAACCACAGCCATCACTATGAGTCCAGACACAGAAGCATCGTTCACATGTTGATCATGGAAACTCTGCCAGCACATCCCTCCTAAGGATGTTTACCAGTCATGTTTGCCACAGGAATTATCCTCTCTCCAGTATTTGCTCTTTTTCTTATCCTTGCAGTGGGGAATACCTCCAGCAGCTACTGTGTTTCCATACTTAACCCCAGAGTTGTCATGATTTTCAGGCAATAGATGCAGATGCTATGAGAATGCCCAGGCCAGCTGTGTCCAGGGTGCATCCGCACGCTGGGCTTGCAGGAGGGTGTGAGAGTGAGAGCAGGATGTGCCCACCCAGGTGTGTCTGTGCCCAGATGTGTCCGGGCATGCGGAGCATGGGTTCATACCTTGTGCTCCACTGCAGAGTGGGATGCGTTTGGCAATGCAGAGCAAGGGCTGGAGTGACTTCAAGAGACACAACATGCCTGCCTTGCTCTGGGAGAAAAGAGGGAAGGATTAGCTGTGCCAGCGCATTCCCAGTATGTAAGGTGAGCAGGGTCTGACTGTGCAAAATTCACTGTGTTGGTGAGGCAGAATTTCTTCATCAGCTGGAATAAGGGAGCACTTATTTTTCTACTCTACTATCTCAGTCTTCTGTCCTCTTCCAGTTTGCCATCAGCCTCTGCCATCACCCCAACAACGGGCAGTGTTTGCAATCACCTGACTCCATTCCTTGGTCCACCAGGCTTGCACAACACCTCCCACCGACAGTCCATGAGCTGGGGCACAAATACCTGATTAATGGTGGAGTAATTGAGGCCACAGGTCTCACAAGTCATCACACAAGATACTGGCTTGGGTAAAATCTTCCCACGTAGGGTCCTCCCCATAATGTGCCTGACAGAGGCAAAGAGCTGGTCGGATGTAAGGTGGGACTGGGAGATGCTAAGAAAAGCTAGTGCCAGTAAAAGTGCTGGAGACTTGTGCCACTGAACATGCTGCGGCCTTTCTTTGTATTTTGTCTGTCCTGCATGTTTTGCTGGAGACAAATTTTCAGAACCAAAAAGGCAAAGGCATCAGAAAAAGCTAGTCTAGAGCAATTACAGTGAAGGTCTCATTTACAGGAGAAATCCTCGTTGAAAGGAAAATGGGCTTATAACCTGGAGCAGACTAGTCCATTTTAGTGTGTTTGAAGCTTCTTGAATTTCTTTCATTCAGCTAAGGACAAGTTTTATAAGCTAAACACAAATTAACTGTTAAAAAAGAATAAAGCATGTTCAAAGGGGTTTGAGGTAGTTTAAATAAATTTGATCCAGGTCCTATTTGAATTCAGTTCGTGCCACTTTTGGAGTTCCTGAGGTGGAACCATTCGTGGAAGGAGAGAGTAACAAACCAGGTAAATCCAGAAAGCCCATCGAAATGTCAAACTGTCCACACGTATGTATTCTTGGAGGTCAGTCTTCATATGCAGGTTACAATCACATCATCTTTCTAGTGACAGAGTTGCAGGAGGAATGACAGGAGTGTTTGAAAAATGCAGTGGTTTGAGATTCTTTCAGCCATCTTTAATAAATGATATAAAGGACTTTCTTCCTCTGTGCCAGAAGCGTTTCACACTGGGTTTCAAAGAGATCTTTTATTTCCAGAATATGAAAATAAAACCTTTTTCACTCGAAATACTGTGTTTAAGACCACATTTGCCTCAAATTAATTTTAAAAGTACTTTTAAAAGTGGGGAAAATGAACCTAAATGAAACCAAACCAAACAGGAAGTCATTTTATTTTGAGTTGTGCAAGCTCTTTCACTTCACCTCATGGGTTTTGGTAGAGAAGGTGCATATGATCCTTTATGGCAAGAGGAAAAAGCAGACAAACTTTCTACTTCAGGCTACTCTCCCCCAAAAAATCTCATTCTACATTTTTTCAGGTTAGGCAGTAAAATGAAAAAGCAATTATTCAGGCAGTTCTCATCAACCATCCATTTACAAGTTGTTTATAAGTGATTAGTCAGTCTTAGATGTGTGTCCCAGACAGGAGCAGCATGTGTTTATTAAAACCATCAGGAGAAGGTGTTGAATGCAGTCGTAAGCCGTGGTTGAAAAGAATCAGTAATCCCTGCAGCTATTGATCAGTTCTTTAACTAGTCCATATTTATTACAATATCTCTTTATGGTGTACGAATGAGTATTTATGAATAGACCTATAATGTAAAGCTGAGTTCTTAGATGGCAAATTCAGGTCCAGATCTGAAGTACTGATAAATTTTAGCTTGATCTTGTCTGGATCCCAAGACATGGGCTGTCTCTGGGAGGTGAGGCATATTCATCTCCAGGCCCCCCCAGGACAAAGCTGCAGAGTATTTTTCATCCAGGACCGAACCCTACCGGCTTCTTAGAGATGGAGCCATCACGCTCTTTCCCATGGAGGTGACTTTGGTAAAATTACCAGACAGTCCTTAGTATAGATTTCATGGTCCTGAGCTGAGGGTGAGCAACATGTTTATGGAAAGACCAGGCCTTCAGATGCTGCTCAATAAAAATGGGAGGATTTATTCCGGCAAATAATTCAGCCCACTAATTCTATTTTCTCTCTCCTACTCTCTTGCCCTCCCTCTTTTTCTTTCTTTCCTAATAGAATAACCAAACGACAAGGACTGAATTCTGCAGTAGGAGATTTTTCAGCTCAGGCCTCCTCCCAGGATAATCTATTATCTTCACAAATTACTGCAGACAGTTCTTTATTGTTTAAAACCTTTTATCCAAATAAATGCATAAACCTTTTGGAAGGGAAAGAGGGTGGGGAGAGACGAAGAGAACCAGCAATTTAACTGCAAACCTCCTTCTCTCATTGACTGTTGTGTGCTTAAAAAGAAAAAAGAAAAATTAAAAAAGAAAAAAAGACGAGAGGAGGAAAAGAATGAGCCCAGGGGAACAGAAATTGGTGATCTGCAATGGATTCCATTAGCGTTTCCCCCTCTAAATATTACCCGTGTTTGTTCTCGACAGCTGACGAGTATCTCGCTGTGCTGAGATTGAAAACTGATAAGCCGCGCGGCATCCACCCCGCCCTGCGCGCTCCCCGCTTTGGGACAGGCCCCCAAAGGACAGGCTTCCGCGGCTGCTGGGCGACGCCACGCCGGGCACCACCGACCCGCCCGCGGGCACTGCGTGCCGTGCTACGCCAGGCCCTCCGGGGCGGGCATTTCACGAACGCAAGGGGCGAGAGCAGCCGCCTCTCCCGTCCCCGCCGGGCACGCTTCGTTAGCCTCGGCAGCGGAGGGGCGTTGGGGCCGGCGCTCGGGAAGGCAACGGGCGGGGGGCTGCGGAGCTCGTCTCGGTTTGAGGGCAGAGCAGCACAGCGCTGCGTGGCAGCTTGTCGCGTTGCCCACCCGCCGCCTTCGGCCTCCAAGGGCACGCGGAGGAGCGAGGCAGCCTCCCGCCTGGACCACCGCGCGTGCGTCTGCACGTGTGGAGGAGTGTGGCTAGGAGAGGTCTTCAGGATTTTGCTCTCCATGCATTGCCCAGGGAGAGGCCTTTGCTTGGACGTTTGCTTTTTTGTGCCCATTTCAGAGTCAGGGTGAGTGGGTGAGCTGTGTTCCCTCTCGGGGACCAAGCCAAACAGGTGAAACAGCAGCAAGATGGGAGAAGGTGGAGGTGACCTCCTGAATCTTTATCGCAGCCAGTCACCCGTCTCTGGATGCCACATGCCTGCATTCCTCCCCCAGAGCTCCCCAGGCGGAGCATGGCTTGGGTCTGGGGTACAGGGAGGCGGCAGAACTGAGCTACTTGCATTTTAGAGGAGGGAAACCGAGGCAGAGAGAGGCCTTTCTTTGGTGAGGACTGCAAGACTTGCTACACAACATTCCCACAGGATCAAGGCTCCTGCCAGTGCTCTTCCCCCTTGCAGGACCGAACTGCAAGGGACGTGGCTGGTTCCTCTTTGGGACCATCGCAGAGATGGCCATTGATGAGTATCTTTGTCCAAGGGCTGGTGGCAAACTACCACCAAGTCCATGACTTTGCTGATGGAGCCACTTGCATCACCTTTTCTTAGCACACCCAGGACCACCTGCCCAGTTTGGGCATCCTAGCTATCACTATGGCAACTCAGGGCTCCCTTGGACTAGCTGCGGACCAAACCCAATTTCTCCTCTTCTCCTTCCTCCTCCTCCTCCTCCTCCTGCTCTCCCAGACCCAGACAGAGCCTCTGCCACAGCCTCAGGCTGCTCTTCCCCACCATGGTGAGCTGGAGGAGCGGGGCCAACGCTATCCCACGCAGCATCAGGGAGGTGAGCACAGCGCTTGGGCGGGAGGAGACAACTTGCAGCCATACGCAATGAAGATGTTGCCCAGGAGAGCAACTCCTCGTCAGGCCCCTGCGCTCTTTATCAGCGAAGCCTCGTTCACTCTGACAAAGCACGGCTAATGTGCTGTTTATTACCTTTGCGGCTGCATTTGGACTGTCAGGACATGAAGAAATATCCCCAGAATTAACAGCAACATAACAGAGGGAGAAGAGCCAGGGGAGAGGTTAAGGCAAGTGCTGTTATCTAAGAAATAGGCTCATAAACCCTCTTCACTGAAAACGGCTTGTGCTTAGACGGCAGCACCCCTGCTGGCACCCAGGGAAGTACCGAGCTTCATCCTCTCTGCTGCAGCACCCAAACACGACGCAGGCTCGGTGCAAGCACCGCTACAGCGGGAGTACTGGGCTCTGCTCCCTGGCCACCTTAGCCTTAACGGATGCTAATGCTGCGGCCATCAGGATATGCCTAATCCCACGGGCCCAGAGAGAGTTAACATAGCTCCTTGAAGGCCTGAGTTGTCCTTTCACATGTACAGCACTTAATACGAATTAGCCAGGCTAATTCATCAGCACCTAGTGCCAGGAGCAGTCTCCTGGCACGGCACAGGCCCAGCTGTGCTAATGCAACGGCCCTCAGGGCACCAATAAGCAGCTCCTTGAACACACGCACTGGGCCAAAGCGTCCCAGGAGAGTATTTCAGCATTGCCACTTCCTATATTTTTAGCTTCTCCTGCAGAAATACCTGATGTGCCCCCATGTGTGTGTAGATGCACGCATGAGTGTGAACCTCATTTATTTCCGTGCTACTCAGGAGAAAGTTTAAACTCACAGTAAGTGAGATTAAAGACTGGAGTAAAACAAAACACAACTGGCTGACAAGCCCACAGCCACCAGCCAGCGGAGGCTTTATGGATAAGGAAGTGGGGATACTCACACTGTGTTCCGTGGGGTTCAGAACAGCTCGGAAACCTCCCCCCAGCATCGACTGCGTCTGCCAGATACATCACCACCGCAGCAAGGCAGCTTTCTTGCTAGTTTTCAAGGTTGGAGAAAAACACAAGTGTATTTAACTCCTGGGCTGGAGAGGAGGGAGCCCCCGGACTACAGGCTGACACGCTGAGTTGAAGGAGATGCTACCTACTCCACAAAGCAACTAAATGCAATGGAGACACTGCAGGAAAGCAGGAAGGGTCAAGCTGAAGGGACAGGATAGAGAACTGTTCAGCTCAGGAGAATGTCACTGGAAAATTTAATTTATGCAGGGTGAGGCACTGACACACCATCCTGAGAGGGGCTTGCCGGTGTAGGACCTGCAGGAGCACAGCAAGAGGGCAAGATAAGCTCGGTCAAGTATGCAACATCTAAAATAAAATAAGCCCAGCGCTGCTCACAGATCTGAAGCTATGAAGTCTCAAAGCTTTGAATTATCCTGCTTGGCCACTATACACCCACCCTACGTGGAGAAAGCTCCCCACCTCACAGTGAGTGTTCTGGGGCCACCCAGCCTCTGTTTGCTGGGATCCTCGACAGAGCCGGTGCTGCCTCTGCCTTTCACAGCCAAAAGCAAGGCCACTAAGTCTTTACAGTGTCTCCTCAGTTCACGACCTTGTGATCCTGTGAAAGGGCTATGAGCTGCACTGTGCAACCCCAGTGTTGCACAGTGGCAGGAATACAAGCTGAAGCTATAAAATGCATCAGGGCTTAGTGTATTATTGCTTCCAAAAGGATCTGTACATGAACTGTAGCAAAAGAGCCTGGAAGGAAACAGCAAGGAGTCTCTCCACATCCAACAAGCAGTGAAAAGTACTCTGCAGAGCTAAGCTGATAGAGCTGTTCCATTTGGCATCAGGAGGAATCTCTTTTTCAACATCCCCAAACCATGAGCTTGCCACCTGCACAGGTGTTTTTTGGCTCAGGCTTTTGTTTTATCTAGAAAATCAAGCAGCATCAGTGCAGACATGGATTTGCTGCATGCGAGCTCTGCCAAGCAGGCTGGCAGCGGAAGAAGCAGGCAACACATCCTCAGCAGGAGCACACACTCTTCTTCGGCCAGCCGAAGAGCACACACAGTTCATTCCAGCCCGCCCTGCATCTGCCTAGGTCTCTTGGCGATGTAGTGCGGCCCGGATCAGCAGCGAGACATCTACAACCTGCTCTTGTCCCTCCCTTCTGCAAAGGGGCTGCCACCTCCAAATTGCCTTTCACGTAAAGCACATCACTAAGAGCTGTGCAAAGCAAAGCACTCCCCCCCGCCCCAACACGGCTCCCACTGCACAGCAGCTCAGGGCCGCGCTGCGCTAATCCTCTGCAAACAGGCAGGTTTTCAATTTGCTTTTAAAGCATCTCTGAGGAAGGAGTTGTCAGATGAGAGTTCCTTAGCTGAAGTGTAGTGGAAGTCAAACATTTCACCTAGCCAGAGCATTCGCTCGAGCCCTGCAGTGAACAGAGCGGCCCTCACGCGGTGTGCACTGCCACTGTGTCCCCACCAGTTTGGAGAGGACAGCTTCTGGGTCCCCTGCAACAAGCCACAGACTAAATTGCTCACTGCCTTCCTTCTGCCAAGAACGAACTGGCTCCATGGTAGAGGAGCGCAGGAAAGCCATACCAGACCTTTCAGTGTCAATCCAGGATGGCACAAACTGGCCATGGGAAGACTGCTTGAGGCGTGTCCCACTGACGTACAAGAGAGAAGACAGTTCTCAGTACACACTTCCTCACAGCCTATCTCAGCAGACGCCCTTCTCACCTTCACTCCAGCACTGCAGATAATAATCCCAGTCATGGTCCCAGACCAATACCCATCTCAGGACTCTTCAACCAGCAGGTCATTTGCCCTTCACACCTCCATCACAGGACCTGCGATGGGGATGGAAGGAGGCAGCACAAGTAACATTTGCTGGTACCTGCAGCAGTTTGGCCATTCCCACGTTTTCATGCCCAGGCATAAGCAATTTCAATTTCATTTGTTGCTTGTTGTGTTGGAGAGATGCAACCTGCTCCCCAGGCCCCTGTGTGCCAGCCACAGTCTGGCGGAATAGAAATGACCAATTAAGAGATACATGGTTTCGTGAGGCCAGAGGGAGAAGCACATCCTGGAAAAGAGGGGAGAGGTGGTGTCACCCAGTGGAAGAATGACAACATGCAGCGGGGGCTGCTGACTGATTGGGGTCTTTGCAAGTGTGAGCCTCTATTTTTGTTCTTGTTCATTGCATGCTAGGGGGACAAGCCAGAAGAAGTGGGTTTATGCACAGAAGTTGCTTTGAGAGTCACCTCCATATCGCAGAAGCCAACAAGAACAGGCTCTGCTGGCCTCTGCGATGTCCAGCCAGGCTCTCCACAGGGCTCTCCGTGCCTCAACACCGTCTGCTCTGAGGACTGGGTTTACAATCCCCTTTCCGCTCCTGTATCTTTTGCGCAGCAGTTCTCTGAGCTGTGTTGCCCTGTGGGGCAATCCAGCCATGAGGAAGGAGGCCCCAGCACTCTGAGCTGTCTTTATACCAGAAGAGGCTCACTTGCTTGTTCTCCAAACGCCACGTAGATGCCTTCTGGAAGTTAAGGGCTGCCTCTGTCTCTACGTCCCTCTGGATAACTCATATCAGCTGTCTCCCTGCCACCCTCCCAGCTCTGTGTTCTTAAGAGTTTTATCAGGGACCCTCACAAATGCTGAAAACTGAAGCAGCATTAGCATGTTAAAAGCAATCATCAGCTGAATCCTTTGATACTTCAGAGCTCCTGATCCCTCTGTCTAATTGAAATCACCTAGATTAGGTGAAGACTTGTGAGAAAACCAGGAAGATCTCTAGAAATTCAGGGGTTACTGCGCAGGGAGGTGACTGACGTGTCCTCTCCTCTTCCCTTTAACTGCTATTGCTTTGCACGAACATTATCGCTGGGCTCCAGAGGCTGAGAAGCAGGCATAGCATCTGCTCTGCTGCTTTTGCCATGGAGGAAGTGGGATCCAGTGCGGGGCTGGGAGCTGGGGCTGACCCAGCAAAATCCATGAGTGTTGGCCTCATCCACCACAGGCAGCACCTCATTGGCAAGCGAGCCCTTTGGGTCCTTGCAGACCCTGCGATGCTCCCAGTGTGTCCCAGTGGGTTGGACCTACGTGGAAGGCTGCATCCCAGGAATGGCCCCCGGGGGTCAGTGCTGGGATGAAACCTTCTCCAAATGCCACCTCACTGAGGGCATGAGCTGAGCTGTCAGAACAATGCAATTAGCCACTTAATTCTTAATGTTAATTAACTTTTGCGTGCTCTTGCACCTTTGTCAAGGTATTGCTCTGCTCTCTGGGGTGCTCTTGGGAAAGCAATTATGTGCTAGTTACTCTGCAATTAATTACAGCTTTAAAAAGACTGTGGGAGGGCACTTCTTCCTGTTTGATCTTGTAAATGCTTCATTAAAGGCCCAACAAGGAATAGGCTATTCCTGTAGTTGTGCTCACCTGTCAACTCGGTCCTTCTCTCCTTTCAGAAGGCAGTAGAGGTAGGTATTTACACTTTGTTTCAGAAAAGAAGAAAGACTAAAACCTGTGGAGTTCATTTGGTATGAACCTCACACACCATCTCAGTTGCTTTCCCCTCACTACACAGGCTGCTAAAATTAACACTGAGAATCTCTGTTATTAATAGGGAAGGACAGCTGATACTCTTTTAATTAAACAGCTTCGGAGTAAGAAGGTGAGACTGCAAATGAAACGTAAAGTTTCGCAGACAGTGTCTGCTCACCTGGAAAATGTTGACTTGTGATCCATAACCCTGGGAACATTTCAACTGAAATGTCTGGGGTCAAGCGCTAACCATACTCAAGAGTAACTTTCAAACCAAGAAATGGAAACTTTAGGACTAGCCATTGAGTAGTGTTTAATGAAGGATGTTGGGGCTTTCATTATTTTAAATTAAGCCATCAGAGAAAAACGATCCTGTTAAAATCTTCTCAGAAGAAGTGCCATTTCTAGAGCCTGCTCTAATGAACAGACACAGCTCAACTATACAACAGCTCCTTTGTTTTCTGCATTCTCACCCAGCTTCACAGTGAACTGAGCAACACCCGTCAAAGAATGCATTAAACGAGTAACGGAAACGGCTCCGTATTCTGCAGCAAGGAGCAGAACCTCATCTCGCGTACATCGTGCTCCTCTGAACAAAACACCTCATGGAAGGTAACTGCAGTGGACAGGATGAGGGGCTACTGGCTGCAGAAAGTCCTATACAGAAGGTCTCTGTGGGCCAAGGATCCTACCACCCAAGACTCTCCACCGTGACAGCCTTCGACCCCACGCTCCTGTGCACACACCCAGCCCGTGCAGGCAGCGTCTGGGCCACACAGTGGGCTTCTGCTCTCCAGCTGGCGCTTCCGCTCTGAGGGGCTGTGCCTTTTCACCAGCATCCTCCCGGGGAGCTGGGGGGGATCGCAGCAGCTCAGAAAAGCTTCTTGCTTGGATTATTTTGGACACTGCTAGCAGCTGGAGTGTGTCGGAGGTGCTATGAAGCCTGGAAATAAAATGAGGGAGGGAAAGAGGAAAGAACAGACGAGGAGAGAAAGTAAAGAGCCCATTTACTCAGGGCTGCCTTTGCTGTTTCTGCATCTCTTAGCTTATCTACCGGATGCTGAAAAATATAGTCTTTGTTATGATAATATTGTTCTTGTCAGCACAAATGGAACGGCTGTTCTCCACCCTTCCCACCGCGGGCTGCTTCTCACATGACTGGAAGCACCAAGTCTGCAGAACAGATGGGGCCATTTCTACCCGCTCAGCCTGTGATTGCGGGGACGTTTTGTCTTTATTTTAGCTTTCTGCTTTCTTTCTCTCCCTTTGAACTGATGCTGGGAAAAATGAAAGGAAGAGTGGAAAGGAAGGAGCATACGTACCAGGGAAGCCTGGGAGGTAGCCGGGCTGCCGTGGTGCTGCCCGTCCCTACGGGCAGCGCTGGCTGAGCTCCCTCCCAGGCGGAGGTGGAAGGAGAGCTTTGCCCTACGGAGAGCCAAGAGCGGGCGGGAGGGGAGGATGCTTGCCCCATGCGACATCTGACAGCGTAAGAGGTCTCTTTGGGCTGTCAATAATACAGAGGTAACATAGGCCGTTGAGGGTTGAAATCCTCCCCGCGTACACAGAAATGCTGTCCTATCAACCCTGCAAACACAATAAACCTCGTGCAACGCCCCGCTGAGCAATAGGGCACCCCCCTGAAAACCGACGGGTCTGTTCGGCTCTGCCAGGCACTCTCCAGCCCTGTGGCTGCGAGACATTCCTGTCCAGCTCCCCCAAAGCCCCACAGTGAGCACAGTGTGGCAGAGCGCCAGGGAAGATAAACGGGTCTCATCGGGACTTAACTCCAGGAGAGAATCAGAGATGGTCTGTAAGCATGCAGGCTTTTACCACGAGAAGGACAGGGGTTAATACAGGGCTCAGGGAGTCTCTGGGAAAGACGATTTGAGGCACAGTCTGCTTTCAACATTCATTAGCAGCCTCGTTAATCTACCCACCTTCTCCCCTCTGCCATAACTGCATAGGGTCATTTGGAGCCTGCCTGCAAGAGACAGATCTAGTGCTGGCTCCAACAGTTCAATCCAATTGCAAGTAGATGCCACAAGCTAGGCCGGCAACCTGGTAACATAGGGGCACCCAGCCCCATGGAGAGGGCCATGCCCACCTCCTCTGTCCATCCCCTCCTCCTGGTGCTCCTTCCCCATCAGGGCTGCCTGCACCAGGGAAGCCTGCACGCCTGCTGCACATGGGGCGAGGATAAATGGGAGTCGTCAGTCACCAGGGCTGTCAATCTGTCAAGTCACATCAGGTTTGCCATAAAAGACGTTTAAAAAGAAAATTGACATTTTGTTTTATGGCGCCGCAATGTAATGAAAAGGGAACACAGGCTGGAGGACCCATGCTTCTTGCCTGGCTGCTCAGTGGAGCTGCACAGGATGTGTTCTGCTCCCAGCACTGAGCAATGTCTCTTCTTTTGGAGACTGGCGTCCACTAGGATGTCTGCTGTCTCCACGGATGAAGGTCATCCTTCGACACGAAGGTTATCCCCAGTATGGACTGAGAAGCTGCTCAAAGCTTTGCAGCAGCACAGGCAGAGCTGAGATCACTGCTCTGCTGACAAACGGCACCTTGAGTCCATCCCACTAACTGAAACCTGTGTCTTACCCTAGGACAAGTCACAGCACATCCTACAGTAACTCATTTGGAGAGCAGTAAAGTTGGCGGAGGTGGCTTTCCTCCTGCCTGGTGTCTCACAGCTTGGCAGTGGCTAGCGAGGCAGAGATGCTGACTGAGCCTTTTCTCTTACTTCGGGCAAGCCAATGTCTAGCTCCCAAGTGGGTGCTCTGGTGTCTAATAAAGGTTGAGCATGCCTTGCAGCCTTTCATCCTTTACCTCCTTTACCCAGCCATCTTACACCATTTTTACGGTGGGGGACTCCTGAGGTTGCATGTTCTCATAAATAATAATAAGCCATAAAATATGGGATTTATGGAGTACCTTTCACTTGGACACTGTCATGTACTTTATAACTATTAATGAATGGAGCTGTGTGGTGCCCAGCGAAATACATCAGTCTCTGCACGTTGCAGAGGAAAGTGAGGCATGGAGGAAGGCACCAATCCCACGGAAGTAGCTCAGCCGGCCGCGAGCAGGGTTGCAAAGGGACCTCCCAGTCTGCCCTAGTTCCTGCTTCCTATATCAAGCTGTAAGCCCAGCTGACATCAGTGATGTGGAGGATGATATGTCTATGGACTAGATTTTCATCTGCTCTTTTCTGTTTTGCCACCCACTGTCGCAAGGCCTCCCCAAGAAGTCCCCATCCCTGGAACATGCTGCTGCACCAACACAGGCATTTATTCCAAAAGATCCTTCCACAACTCATTTCAAGCTGTAGCTTTTGTTCCTGGTCTTCAGCTTTTAATTTTTCTCTTCCTTGGCTATTAATTAATTCTACAAAGCACTTTGGGATACATTTATTACGAACGACACAGTAGCAAATAATCTCTCCAGTTTTATTACTGTGTGACTACAGCAGATCGCCTGCTGATTGATGGCTACTTATCTGAGCAGGAGACTGACCAGCAGCCAGTGTGAATTAACCCCTCATGTCTAAGGACATAGGTCACGTCAAGGAGTCATGCCAGCTTAATGGAAATCTGGGCACCATCCAAGAGGACTAGAACGGCATGTTCTCGGCAATTTGCTTCTTTTCAGGACCTGATGTATCCTGGGAATGGGGCTAAAAGATCTGGTGCAAAGAGGATCCGTGGGCACGTAGTGAGCTGTCTCACATAACCCTTTGGGTGCTGGGTTTCATGCCTCTGGCACTGGGTACGGCACATACACCATCTGGAAATAAAATAGCTGAAAATGCTATTGAACCACGCAGATTTCTCCTGGCTCAGTGCAGAGGATATTGTCAGTCGGGGTGAAGGCAGTGTTTGCACAATGAAATATGGAAGTCAGCATGGGTGGGAACCAAGCTGGACATGAGGTGTGCAGGTCTAGAAGAACAAAGGTGATGGTGGACAAATTTAACTGGGATTTTGTTAGCTCTATCTGGGAATAAATTAGCAGAACTATCTGGAAAAGGGACACGTACTTCTGTGGTTAAGAGTTTCTTCCCGGTTATAGTGTCCTGATGTTTTACAGCAGGGGCTGCCTCTTAGGGTGCTCTGCTGTAGGGACTTGCAAAGGTTGCAAGGTGCTGGGGGACTTGCAAAGGCTGCAGGTTCTGCTCCCCTCTAGCTGAAGAAAGACTTAACTACTGATTGCTGGATGCTCTGAGCTCCTCTATCTCCTCACATTTAATGCCCTTTCCAGCTGGTGGCACCCTTCATAAATGCCCACCACGCAGCGGCACCGAGACTGGCAGTGAAACACCCTGCGGCGAATGCTGGCCGTGCAGGACTTCAGGCCGGGCTCCCAGCCGCGTAGTTCTGCCAGGACTGAAACCATCTTTGGTGAGCTCAGAAGCAGAATTGTTGGCAACTGACAAACTTCACTATTGCAAAGTGGATTTAAGGTAGCTCAAGGCTAGACAATAACTGAGAGGGGTTTATAGGCTTTAGGTTTTAACTCAGCCATCTAAAACGGCAACCAAGCACCTCAGTCCTCCAGCAGGTTTGATTCATTGTCTCCTGTACCTCAGTTCTCCATCTACCTAATTTAATAAATGGAAGGATAATACTTTTCAGAGGTATAAAGAGGGCAGATTCACAAAAGAAGCTGAGGGATTCGGATGCAAATTTTGCAAACCCAGTAATCATCTCACAGGGATGAAGACACCACATTCTTACCTTGATCATGAGAGATCAAGACAAGAAGCAATGAAGGCCCCAAGATTCAAATAAAAAGTTCCTTCAGCACAGAAAAAAATGAAGCTAAATGATCATCATCTTGATAGTAAATCTAATTAGGGCTGTTGCTGATGGTTTCCTTTGATTTCCTGAAGCACTTTTTCAGGCAAAAGGACAGATGTCAAGACCAACCTCTTAAATATCATTACCAAAGTAAGCATGTATATTGGGGAGCAAAAACTGTTTATGTTCTTGCTATTTAATGGCATAAAACAATGCACTTTACAGCAACTATTAGCTGCCTAATGGCATCTCATCATTCCTCATATCAGTTAAGTGACAGATGGAGCTGACGGCATAATTAAGGCACTAAGAGTCTCATAAATTACAAAACTACCACTGAAGCACCAACCACACCGAAGGAACCATTGCAGATATGATGTATGATGAGTGTGAGTGAGGAGTCTTCATTATGTGACTGAAACAAAGCTATTATGGGCTTTGAGAGAGCTGTGAAGAAACCTTAAAGTAGTCACACTGCATCACTAATGAGACCTGTTCTGTTGCCATTTGGCCAAGTTCCTGCTAACAACCAAGGGAGGGTGGCACTGCCCTTATTTCATTGAGAAACACAGCATCTGCAGTGGCTTAAATGGTTGCAAATGCAAATTTTCTGTGCTGGAGGTAAGGGTATTTTAGCAGGAAAAATTTGCACTATTGGAGTAGTAGCTGCAAATGGGACTCAGCTAAAGTGGCAACACTGAGTCTCTTCTCCACAATCTTCCCATCAAACTGAGGTAGCAGCTCTATGTCTTTCACTCAGCTTTACTAAACTGCGTAATTAGAATGGCATACTGCAGATTTTGCACATGTAGCTTTTGTATTTCTTGATTCACAATAAACAAACCCTTTATATTGCTGGTTGGACAGATCTTGTGGCAGTGGAGCAGTTTTTTGGCAGTGGTGAAATTTCTAGCCCATTACAAACCTAAATGAAGTTGTTCTCTTTTCACTTCATTCTGATTTTCTACCATATGTAAAAGGAAAATGAAATACCGAGCAAAATCATCATCGATAATTCTGACAGCAATTTTTTGCTCTTTCTGAGACGTGAGAAAATTTGAAATAACAACTTTTCATTCCACTTCAGGAAAAAATCAAATTTTGCATTATTGGAACTCAGTATTTTGAGGAGCAAAACTGTAGCAGGAAAATAAGATGTGGCTCTTCTGTCTTTCTTCCTCCCTTTGCCTCTGCCTGTGACCCCGAGTGTTGAAGCGATGGCAATAAGGAGCAAGGAATCCACGGGATTCTCACCGTTGTATTTCCTATAAACCCCAAACACACCACATTGGAAAGCAAAACCTCAGATCACGACCGCTCAGCCGTCTTTCAGGCTGATTTCCATCACGCCTCTTGCTCGCTCTCGGACAGGAGCCCACGACCGTGCCAGGCTGGGGGACGGCGGGCTGCGGACCAGGCTGCCATCGCTCACAGCCGCCTCTTTCAGGCTGCCTGCAGACTCAGGCACCTACAGCCCGTTCACACTGTACCGCTCGCCTTCACAACCACAACTGTTACTCCTTATTCCCAACTTAAAGCTCAAACAACGGTGCATCGGACTTTGAATGTCCACTGAGATAATCCTTTGGATACTGCAGGCCCAAGGATACGTGAACATCTCCCTCCACTATACAGAAAACAGACATCATTCTTCTCCAGCTCCTCAAACAGTTCTACCCATCAAACTGTTGGTTTTGGGGGAAGAAAGCCTTGTAATTGATAAATTATAGGCTTTTATTTTTCAGCCCAACACTGACCTGCAATGATACAGTGGATCCTTTTATCAGAACATTATCCCTTTGACTCTTAAATGAATTTAATTTTCAAGACTGAGGGTAGGGGAAGAGAACTGTCCATGAAGATATTATTTCATCGGAAAAAAAATCACACAGAGAAATCTGTAGCTCCAACAAATAGAAGCACATTAAGGCAGACAGTGAATGATGTGAATTTACCAGGGAATTATACGGAGAGTGTAGGGGAAGTGGCAGAATTTACATTTGGTGCCTGTGTTTATTGCTTACAGCTGAGCATTATAAATAATAAATTGGGTTCTTACTGCCTGTGCTATAAAGTTGTATTTTTCCCCTTCCTCCCCCTCTTCAGATCTCACGGATTTTGTGACATGTACAAAGTACCCTGGAGTAGGAGCCGAAGGAAGTGATTTGCTAGAGAGCGGGAGAAATGAGGGGTTGGGGAAAGGAGGAAAGAAAGGACTCACAGAACAGTGGAGAGAGGAAGAAAAAACACATTTTTCAACACGGAACTTCCTGATAGATGCCCTATCGAGACGTGCTCCTCAGGGACTTTGGTTTCAGGAAATGGCTCTGAGAACCAGGTCCTCTGAAAGCTTCCTCCATCAGACCTTCCAAACAGCTGGATCTTTTCAGCCCTGTGGCCTCGGAGGCTGGTCCACTGGCTAATGGCCCCATGAGACCTTCCTGTTCCCCAGTCCCCCTTGAGCCCAGCTTTGAGCTGGTGGAAAATGAGTGCAGGGAACCCTCTTGCGATCCCCTGCCTGGGGCTGGGGGCGAGACCGGCAGCGTTTTTTGACATCCAAAACCACCTTATAAATGAGCCCAGTGATTTAGAGCTCAAGACAGGGACGCGGAGGCTGAGGCGCAGCAGGACAGAGCAGCATGAGAAGCCTACTCAGTCAGCACACATGGTTGCACTTGCACTTGTGCAAGAATTCCAAGAAGGAATTCCCGGATCCACACTTCTCCAGGGAAGAATACATTTGCCATCGGTCATTGGAAACTCCCCAACCGCAGCGCACAACAAGGTCCTCCAGCTGACTTCTCCAGCCAAACCGTTTGCCTTCGGAGACGGCGAGCGGCGGCGGGCGATGCCCTGCCTGGCCTGGGCACCCGCCAGCACGGCCCCCCCGTGCAGTGCCCCAGCAGGGAGCTACGCAGCAGCCACGCCGCAGGGAGCGGGCGCAAGGCTGCTGCGGGGACCTGGGACCCGCAGGCAACTCTGCTCCACGCAGGCCGCGATGCAGAGGCGGCGTCTGCAGCCTCGTCCTTCGTCAGCCTCCTTCCTCCCTTCTGCTTCGTCTTTCCAAGGGGCAAAGCACATTTGGGAGCCACAATGTGTCCACTGAGCTTGGGCTCAGCGTGCTGAGGAAGGACCAACGGAAAGGATTTCAGTTTTAAAAAAAATGGTGTTCTGCTCTCGTGAATGCGAAGGTCTAACAGTACCGGGGAGACAGCCAGGTGCAATGAGAAACGCTCGCTTCCCGCACGTCCAGGGAGAGCAAGCTGACGGGCAGCTCGGCCCCTCGGCCTGCCCGCCCTCGCCCCCGCGGGGCTCTGCCGCTTCTTCCCCTCTCTCAGAGCAGGCCGGAGCTCAACCTTGCACACCTGTGTTACGCTCAGGGTGACCACGGCCCTGCTCGTCTGTCACCCCTGCTCAGCCGTGCCGCCTTCTTCTGCCCCTTCTTCCTCTTCCAGCCTGTTACCGACCCCTCCTCTCGCTGCTTCGTCTCTCTGCCTTGCCGACCTTGCCCCCTTCCGCGGCTCTGCCCCAGCCCCGAGCCTGCCCTTTGGTCTCTCCGGCTCACCGGCGCGGCCTCTGCTCCCGCCAGCTCTGCCCATCGCGGCGCGCTGCAGCAGCGAGGCCACCGCAGAGCTCCCGCAGCAGCCGACAGCAAGGTATTTTCTTTCTTCCCTGAAGCAAGAAGGAGAAAGGAAATTCAATACCTATTTATTTCCACTTATTGTTTGCTCCTCTAGCAGAGGTGCATTTAGAAGGTTTAATCACTAGGCAGATCACTTTGCTTCCTCACGGAGCATCCTTCCTGCTGCGAAACCCATCACGTGTTGTGTTCAATTGCTAGCACAGTCTTCACAGAGTGAGTTTAGAAAACGTTTTCCTGACCACTCTTCGTCTTGGGTATTTAAAGCTCCTTTTCTTTGTGATTCTCTGGCTGTCCTCCCTCACAACTCTGTTTTTGTGTGTGTGTGTGTCGATCCTGCATGGTCCAGTCTAAAGCTCAGTGAAATCAGCTGATGGATCTTTTAGTTGGCAAAGTTTTGGGCTCAAACTCTAGAGAAGCCAGGACCTGAGACCAGAGCAAGCTGCGACAAGTGTGGGCAGGTTGAGACCTTGCTCAGCACAGCAGATTGCTGGCTACTCTCTCCTCACTACACTAGTCTTTTTCTGGTTCAGAAGAAAGGAAAAAAAAAAGAAAGAAAAAAAATAAGACCCTAAGAATGAAAACCCATCTACCTCGATGCGTAAGTACTATCCCCACAGAAAGAAATTACCCCCAAACTAGCAAAGACAACTCTTTCAAGAGTTACTGCACAGGTGATTCATGCAAGTCCAGTAATGCCTGGCACATCAGAAAAGCATCCTAGAAAGCACGTTTCCCAAGCACAGTACATCTTGTGATTCCTGGAAGTATCAAATTCACTGCATGCCTAGTAATTACCGAGTATATACATTTCTCTGGGGGAGATCCCAGGGAGAACAGCACAACCCTGTGTCGCAGAGTAACATTTTCCTTCCACATCTGCTTGGGGCACTTACTAACCCAATTCAGACCCAGAGCATCTGTCTGACCCTTCCACATTGCAGTGGCTGGACTTGATACATGATCTGGGAGTGGGTATGTGCCGGTAATGATCTATTTGGACACTGTGTACCCAATTACAGGCACTGTATATTGGCGACACTCCTAAGGTCTTGGAGATTGTTTAATTAATTACACTGTAGCATTTCATCTACATTCATTTCAGCAGCTCTGGCCAGGAAAATAGCTTTCTCTTTTTCACTGAAAAGGGGACAAAGCTGTCCTGTGTGAGAGGCCTTTTGTTAGAAGGATTCCTTTTAATTTATCTTCTTTTTGCTTCCAACAGCATTGAGAGGATGCAATCAGGTTCATTTCAGGTAAGAAATAGGAGAAGCTGTGGAGGACAAAGCTGTCCAAAAACCAGGTATGAGAACAAGCTGGTAAAACTCAGGAGCATGGTTTGTCCCACAGCTAAAGGTCTGCAGAACATAGCAAGCAGAGAGACTGCAAATATGGGCCAAGAATTTATAAAAAGCCCAGAACCTGGAAGCCATTCAAATCCTTTTTTTTTTTAACCTTCTCTTGCCTTTCCTTTTCCTCCTCCCAGTCTTCAGTTCATATTGTACCATGGAAAAAGCTACAACCATACTGAGGATGGAAAGCAAATGCTTTGTCTGGGTTTCAGGTTTGCATTCAAGAGCCTGTGATTAAGTCCTTCATCCCCATTAGAACTTACGGAGGTTGGGCTGAAAAACATCAGACTAAGACAATTCATAAACCTGTGTCAGGTTTATCCGCATGCTAGTTCAGTCCAGTTGAAAAAGCGAAGGTGTAAAGCAGTATCTGCCCTCTCCCCACCAAAAAAGAAGTCTGAGACATTTTACTTTGACATTTTTCACGAGGATCACTCTGATTTTTCAGCACACAGGGCTCTTTCTTTTTTTGAACATACTTCATTATATACAAGCATCCTCGAAAGGGTAAAACACTCCCACTTTTCATTTGGTGTTGAACAAAGCATTTCCCTTAGCCCCAAATGAAACCATTGCTGATTTCTCCATTCACTAAAAACTCTAAACAACAAAAGAAAACTACCCACTCTGGCTTGGTCTGAAATGAATTCATTTCCCAGCTTGTTTGGGAACCGCAGGTGTTAGAGCCAGATTGCAATGCAGGTAGCAAATGAGTTCATCAGACTTTACTTAGCAAAAATTCCACTCTGGACTAAATGAATTTGGTCCTGACTCCTTCAATAGTCAGCCAAGAGCAGGCAAAATCCTGACAGCAACAGCTCTATGCAGTGAGCCTTGCCTGCGGGCTGCAAGAGTTGGACTGGGAATTTCTCTTGCACCAGTGATCCCCTACGGTCTGAGTTATTCCCCTTCCAGGATTTAGGAGAGGGTGACTGAACCCTGTACATAGGAATGACAAGCTGCCCCCAGGAAGGGGTGTGTGCACCACACTTCAGATCAGCTCCTCATCTCATTAACAAGAAACACAACCAGCACCTTGTAATTGGTGCGTGTCCTAAACTGCTCTGCTCCTCTTTATTAGCATCTTGGGCTTTCTGCAAGCAAAAAGGAGGAATAAACAAAAGGTAGAGCTCACAGATACGCCTCACTGGCCTCGCTAAGTCAACATGACCTCCGCTTGTCTGTCTAATGAGGCAACTACATAATTACAGCTGTCTTACAGAGAAGCTAGTAAGTCCCAAGTATGCGAGATGTCACTAACTGGGTGGAACATGCAAGAGGAGGACTGGGGAGAGAACTGGGGAGAAGAACATGTGGCCTCCATCACAGGATCAGAGATGTTACGGTTGCTCAGGGAACTGCAGGGGGAAGCAGGAGGGGA
Source organism: Rhea pennata (assembly GCF_028389875.1). Taxonomy (NCBI): domain Eukaryota; kingdom Metazoa; phylum Chordata; class Aves; order Rheiformes; family Rheidae; genus Rhea; species Rhea pennata. Next base: position 6,987,421 of record NC_084682.1, read on the forward strand.
GGAGGAGGAGATGGTGGGTTCGATGACAGCCACTTCTGCCTCAGAAATTGGTCTGGACTATGAGATCCACTGGGACGTGGACTTTCCTTTTTGTCGTTTATGGTTAGATCCATCACTTCTAAGAGGAGCCATCTAAAACGCAGGTGTCTAAGCTCCCTTTGCAAATAAAGGAGGGACTCTTCCTTGCAATGGACATTTCTACAAGATGGGGGGGTGACATAACTCTGGAGAAGGTGCTTCTGCCTCTCCACAGCCTGTAGAGGAAGCCTGAGGACTTCCTCAGATTTGAAGTCCAGATAGCTTAAGAGATGGCCCATCTAGCTAGGCATTTTGAGCTAGAAAGCAGCCTCATACAGGAAAACATCTTTTAAGAACAGCCCTTTGCATTGCACAGCCCCTGCTCTCCACTTCCCTCACACAGGATTTTGTGGCATTGGGATAAACACACTGAAATCCTGCTGCAGGAAAACACTAAATAACTGGAACACAGACATTATGGAAGCAATGAGAAGGTTTCGTTACATCATGGGACATCTCTAAACCAGAAGGACCTCTGACTTTCATGGGGTCACCTCCCTCCTGTGGCAGCCAGACCCAAACCCTGGAGCTCACGTTCTGCCTTCCTAGGCGGGAGCTGTCATCCCATCACGGATGAGTAGGGAAATGTGTGTGTAGACAGCACGATGGTGCCGGCAACCCTGCGACCTCTGTGTACTGCCAGCAGTATCTGCTGTTTACGTCTTTGCCTTTCCTAATGAAAGAACTCCCAGATTTGCACGATGCAATTTATTTGCCTGTTTTACAAATACACACCTCTTCCCTCCTCCCTCATTCTCTCCTTCCCTGAGATAATATTGACACCAATATCCATAAAAGAGAATATTAAAATAACCTCTTCCATTACATCCTAATTTAACCACTTCCCTGTGTTGCACGACACACCTGGCTGTCGTTGTCTGTTTGTAATGTGCTCCTTCATTCCTTCCTTGAGAGTCCCTCTATTCCATCAAATTCCTTCTCCTTGCACACTAAGCTGCAGATTACTTTTTCATAAGATGCAATTTCACCCAGATCTCATTACTTACTCTCTTAATGTATTTTCTGTATTTGTTTCATCTATAATTTCTCCTGTGCTCTGTTCTGCTGATAAAATAGTCAGTTGAGGTGCTTTGGAAAGCAACTTGCTGGAGTGCATTAACTACAATTCTTCTTATTTATGATTCGATATGCATTCTCGGTGCCTTCAGCCTGCCAGACAGAATTAGAGCCAGTGTGTGTATGGTGCAGAAAGGACCCTCGAACGTAGCCCTCTTGATTTATTAACATCTATTTGATAGTGCCATTTGAGCTAGTCAGGAAAGAGGGGCAAGAGGAGGGTGGGGAAGGAAATTCACTCAGATGCCATGTTTTCAAGCCAACCTCAAGACTCCAAAATTTCATGAGGATGCTGTAGCACTTCAAGGGAGGAAGAGTTCAGTGTGGACCTGCTCTCCTGCTATGGTCTCCCTGTCTCTCCACATTGCACAGCAATGCCAATTGCAACGTGCTGTTGGACATGGGGTCCACCTGGGAGCCTCTTGCCCGAAGAAGACGTGAAGGGCAGGCTGCATCCAAACCACAGATCTTGTCCAACGTTGTCTCAGCAAACCCAAATGGAAATTGTTCCATTATGTCTAAACCACAGCAGTTGTAGACTGGACATCTTCCACTTTCCGGTGTTCTAGAAAAAAACTGAAAGCACCTTTTTGGTGGAGAGATGACAAAGATCAGGAAAAAAGCTCTTCACTGAGAAAAAAAAAATCACCAAAATTTTTAAATGAACCATCCTCATTGTTTAGGAACTGCAGTCAAGCACTGGGCTGTGCTGGACACACTTAGAGCTATGGACCATATCTTCCATCCCACCTTCACACAGAAACAAGCTTTCCTCAGGCAGCCCCACTGAGACGAGCTTAAGAAGACAACAGAGGAAAAGGGTAGAAGAACCGAAATGTCTGTGACATCAGGGAGACAGAAAAGATTACGACGTCATTTTGAAGTTGAAGATAGTTCTAGTGGCAGGACAAGGGATCATAAACATCCTTAACAAATCTGTGCTGCAAGCATAGGACCGCCCTTTCTTCTGGACTGCATTTTAGGGAGAGGGAGGCCTTGATGCTCAGCAAAGGGCCCTGCCCTGGGAGAATACTGCTGGTCCTCAACACATGGGCTCTGCTGCCTGAGGCAGCCCTGGCTGTTGCCCCCTTCAAGCAGGAGACTGGGTTTGGTGACGCTCCAGCTCCCTTTCAGACTATTTTTCTATGGCTATTTCCCACTTCTGCTTCATCTGTGGTATAGGAACCTTTTTGCTGAGGACCAACAGGCCTTTCATGAATCTTTTGGTTTAACATATCCCTGCTCTATCCGGAGATAATATGGGAAAACCTGATGCCAGTAGGCTGGCTGAAACCGAAGTGTGAGCTTCTCCTGTCCCCAGGACCACAAGTTGGCCATCACTGCAGTAATGGGTTCAGTGAGGCATTTCCTTTCTAGGCAGCCAGACTGACATCTTTCCGTGTGATTTTGAAGGTGTTTTGCTCCCCCCCAAAATGGGTACAAAGCCCACATCAAGCAACACAACAGCTACAACCAAGAGCACTCTTTGCTCAGGGTGCATTGGCTCATCACCTTGATCATCACCAGGTAAATCCCTCAAATATATTTCAGTTGCACTTGGATTATTTAGTCTTTGTTGGGTTTATGTGAGAATTGCTGTCAAGCTTCTATACTCAGAGAAAATTTAAACCCAGTGCTGGTTTGCTCTCTTCCCTTATTTTCAGTGATGGACCCATGCCTGTAGCAGACAGCAGCACTGCTAGTGACAGCCAAACATGTTGCAGTGTCTCTGTATTGAGATATCTAACTGACAGGGGAGTGTAACAGAACAGCCTGTTCTCAAAAAAGAGGTATTTGCCATAAGAGGCTTAAAGTGCGAGTTTGGGGTCTGGCCTGAACTCAAACCAAAAAGGGAAAAAAAGAAAACCCTGTAATTACAGGCAATTTTTTTACTCCCTAGAAGATTAACAGGTCAGGAGAAGAATTTAAGTCTCCTTCTTTCCTGAATTCCAATTTAATAGCAAATAATCCTGCCCCTGAATGCAAAGAAAATATATTACCCTAGGGAATTCTGGTGAAGTTCAAAGGAGGTCAGACTACAAAAAGGTCAAAAATTAAACAGACAGCATTTTGTGACAGTGTACAGAAAATAAAAAAGTGATCTGCCTTCCTTTCCCATACCCACACTCCCCCGTACCACCAAATACCACATATATACCCCCTCTTGATTATTCCGTGACTAAAATAAGAGTCTGGAGTCGATAACACTCTTCACTCTTCAGTGATGTTCAGGCACGTGCACCATTTTTAATGTGTCTGGAGGGAAGATTTTATTAAAGAGGCAGTGCATTAAAAATATGCAAATGCTCCCAGTAACTACACAGGCCCATGAGGAAGCCAGATGAAATGTCATCCCTCCTTTCTCCTCCCCTCCCCATTTTTATGCACTAAGATGGTTTACGGCTACTCCTGTTTTATACTGTAACTGGGAGCATGGCAGATACCTAATCTGTTTGGAAATAATTGCAGCAATAATGATTATTTTATTGGGTATAACTATGTTCTAAAAAAAAGGAGACGCTGCAGCAATGATATGCCAAGAAAGGGAAAAGGAGAAAAGACGTTCTGTGTGTATGTATGTGTGTGGTTTTATGCTCACATATTAGCACGTGTGCTGGCAGGTGCAGGGTGAGGCACGTGGGATGCAGGTGGATATGAGAGAGCACATGAGATGGGCGTTTTGCTGAGCATGTAACGGACTTACACGGAGCATGTGCCTAAACGTATGTAAGTGCAAACGCGGCTGGCTACACCTCTGTGCTCCTGTGCGAGGTATTTAGGTGTGTACAAATATACTTACCATGAGCATAATTGGATTAGCTCCTATGTCTAACAAAGACTCTTCAAAACTAGGTAGATTTGCAAGTAAGAACAGTCACGACAAGAGCTGCGGGACATAACAAAACACATCTCCAACGCCCATTAGCATCCAGTTGTGCTGTTCAAAGGTATAGTTTGCTACGCTGGTATGCCAGGGAAAGAGCTCAGTGACAAAGGGATCTCAGGTGGCACAGTCAGACGCAGCAGATGGGATCTAGCCCACTTCTGTGGATGTCTGGTTTTTTAAAAAAATATTTTCTAAGTTTCCTGGGAATCAGGAACAACTCTCCCCTTCAGTTCAGTCTTCTATAGCTGAAGAAAACATCTCAACAGAATCATGAATCTCTGATTTCCTCCCTTTCCCACTTCCCTTGAAACTCATTTGGGCTATTTTGCAGGCCAAGAGCAGTTCTTGGAGGACAACGGGGCTTGGATAGCTGCAAGCGGTGCTCCTAATTGGTGTTTGTTTCTGGCACTTCACCCCATCCTATTCACACATGGACTCATCTCTAAAGAAGCATGTTCTCTGCAGTAGCGACTTTGTGTTTATAGCACATCCTATGCACAAGGATCCAAGCTGTCTGTGACCTCCAGACAGGACCATAACTCTAATATTAATTGCTCATCCTGAATTTCTACAAATTTCTCCTTTCCAGAGTGCAGCAGGAGTGGCTGGGGGGAGGAGGAAACACCATTAATTTTCTATTTCTCTAGATCTCCTCTTTGAAGATTCGCCTTAAGGCAGCTAAAAGTCATAGTGAGATGGACTCTGTGGTCTTAATCCCAGAGAAAATGCATCTTTCAACTTCTTTTTATATTTTCTCAACCTTCCCAAATCCCTGCCTAATACTAAGCTTCAGAGAGCTTTCTCTTTCACATGTTTTCTCCGATCTCCCCATTCCTCCCTGATCCCCTCTCCCTTCAGCTCCAGCCGTTTAGGCTGTCACAGCAGAGCTGGACTTTCAGAGGAAGCAAAGCTCAGACGTCAGAAGAAACATCAGTGCGGCCATGCAGTCCTTCTCTAGCTGCAAGGACTCAGTGGGTCCTGCATGAAGAAAGGACAGGTTCCTACACGCTGCAGCATGTTCATATCCAGCCCGGTTTGATGGCGCTGGCTCCAGATCAAGAGGAACTATAACACACATCTTTGGTGGATGCTCTCTGCAGACCCCTTTGCCAGGGGTCATGCAGAGAAGCTGCAGCAGGACTCAAATTCAGGCCACCTTGCATCTTAGCTCCTGAGGCCTCATGGAAGGCAGTCAGTTCTTCTCCTTCCTCCCCCTGGTTGGAGTGTATTTTCTTAGGGGTATAATCAGAGACGCATCTTAATTTGCGGGCCATTTTGAGAGATCCAGCACTCATATCCAGGAGCAGAGCTCAGGCAGAACTCACATTAGGCCAAGTAGGAATTGAAACTGAGATGCCTTCTGAAATCTCCTGTGTGAAAATCAGGTATTTCAAAATGCAGTCTCCTTCCTCTACCCATTAGTGGGAGTTCTTGCCATGAGTCTTTATATCAGGGGGAGCAACAGTATGCAAGAAGTCTGAGCAAATTCTGGACAGATGCAAGAGAGGTGCAGGCTCCCACAGGGATGGTGGAAGCAGCAGGTGATACCACCAAGGACCAGGAATTTTGTTCAGCGACCCTGAGCCCTGCAGTACTCGCATCGGCAGCTGGTCTGCTCTGGGGATCCTGAGCTTCATGTCCAGCGTGACTCTTGGAAGTGAGTCCCCTTCCAGAAAAATCTTTGATTTTTAACTGCACTCATCGAGCAGTTGGTCACGAAAGTGTCCTAAGCACCAAGTTCTGCCTCTCCCTGAAGTTTAATGGGTAGTTGCAATATGTGCAACCCAAATCACTTCTACAGCATCTATTTATCTCTCACAGGCTGTAGTTGTTAAATCTCCATAAATATGTTTTCTGTCATCAACTGATGCTTAATTATTATACAATAACTATCTTAATAAACTGGAATGGAGCCCTTATTTGAGGCACTTCATTTAACAGATGAGACACCATCTTTCCTCCCATAAATCTTGTAGAAGATCAAAATGTCAGAGAGTCTTGAAGTTGTCACAGGAGGTGAAGCTAATGTTTGTTTACAGGCAAGGTGAACACCTCTACAAAGTCTCCTCAGACCAGCATAGAAACACTTGTTTGAGTTTATGACAGTGTTTGGAGCCCATCAGGCCAGAACAATTTGACAATTACAATTTTCACATGGTTTAGATGTAAATTGTATAATAATCAACATGGTGCAAAGAAAATTCGGGGAGCAGAAATGGTCAGATGATTCAATCTTAATAGTCCTTTCCAAAGAGGAAAATCCCTTTCTGTCCCTAAATCCAGAGAACAGTTTGACACAGGGTGTATAAACAAGATGTGACATTTTCTGGGAGCACTAAAAACATGAGAACGCTCGTCTGGGCTACTCCAATACACATTAACCGGAGCTTGTTGCCTGATGTCATCTCCTTTCATCTCAATTAACTTCCTTTCCTTTTTCTTCCTCTCAACACTCAATTAAAAGTGTGACCAGAAGTTAATTACTCTAATTCAATTTAGCTGCAACTCCTGTGGGGAAATAGAGAAGAGAGTGCAGGTAAGAGGCTGGAGAAAGAAGCAAAAGCAGAAATGTCGTTGTGGGGGCTCCTGAAGAAAAAGCAGATCTTGTGAGCCTTAATTGTGCTTGCAAAAAGACACCCAGCACAGCTTGCTCGTGCCTGGCTGACGGGAAGTGGCAGTGCGCCGAGCCCGGGACGCGGGTGTCTGCTAGCAGGGGGAAGTGCGATTCCCAAACAGTCCTCCCATGGGAGGAGCAGTAAGAGCTACCCAAGAACAGCAGGTAAAGAGGAGGACAATGGCAACGGATGGACGGATGGACAGACAGGTATAGACAGACGGGTATATACAGAGGCTGGCAGAGGGCTGTGCATAGGGCTGGATGGATAAAGGAACAGACAAATCAGGAGTAAGGGATGAAGCAGCAAGTCTGACTTCCCTGGAGAGCTGTCCAAATGGATTTTGCTAATTAACTTCCTTCTCACAACACCTTGGCAGGGTTGCAGACTAATTAGAAACCCCTCTCCTGTACTGGGAAGCTGTCCTGGCTTGGCCACTCACGGCCGCAGCCCTCGGATTGGGGACATATGGCAGCTGAATGTGCCAGACAAAGCAGCATGGCATGTCGGAGAATGGCGGCAGCTGGGAATGAGCAGCCCGGCTCAGCTGCAGCCCCCCTCGAGTCTGCTTCCCTCGCTGCCTGCAAACAAAAGGGCCTTGAGTGCAAATCAGAGGCACTTCTCGGCAGCATAGCTGGGCCAACTTCAGTCAGACGTGGGAATCAAGACACCAGGCTTCCAGGTCTGTACAGGTCCCTCCCTACTCCTCTTAGTCTTGAAAACCAACACAAAAATGTGTCGTAAGCAAACTTAGCTACTTCTCCAGTCAGCCCTGGCCACAATCATTAGTAAATAGATGGAATAATATTCCCATCTAACACTGACCTGCAGAACTCCTCGAAAATCACAGTTTTTCCTGCTGAGAAGTGCCCATTTCCTCCTATTCTCTCCAATAGCCTTAATCTATCACAGGGATTTTAACTTGCACCCCCCGGTCACCATGTCGCCTTGACAGCTTTCTGTCAGGGTCTTTATCAAAAAAGGCTTCTGAAATTCAAAAAGAGGAGTGTGTGCATATATACTCTCTCATTCCCTTTTATCCACTGGTCTCTTAACTCATCCAAAAGATTTAAGCAGGTTGGAGAAACATGATTTTCTACAGCAGAAACCATGCTGACTGTCCCTTGTCCTATAGAAAAGCCTAAATATAGACTCTGAAAGCCCCTGCAGCTGGTTATGGGAACACAGCCAACCTACTTTGAAGTTGTCTGAGACCTGTGCAGTTCCCAGATGAAGGGCTGGCTGGCTCTGTCAAAGAAAGAGGTAAATCTTTCAAAGATGTTTGGAGATAGCAAGAAAGATGTCAGTGGCCCATAGATTTTCCTTTTCCTCCTCCTTTTCTTGGATTCTCTTCAGCCTCTTTAGCTCCCTGTCTCCATCAGCTAATGCTGCCAAGGAGTTAGGCAGTTCTGGACTACACCCACTCGGGAAAGAGACATGGGAAGGGCCAGATGTCAGATGGCAAAGAAAGATACAGTGACAATAAAACGTGACTGTCCTCAGCCAGGTGCTGCCAGGCCTTGGGACACAGCCCATGAACATGAAGCTACACTGTGGCTTGGAGGTCCCAAGACCAGGGTTTGGTCTCGTTGAGCCAACTTTCAAGCCATGGAGAGAGCAAAGTGCTGATCCACTGCTGACCACCTCAGATCAGGAGAGAGCAGCAGCCACGTTCTTTGGACTAATCGATGGCCGTGCATCACCCGCTTGCCTTGTGGCTCACTGCCCCCCCACCCCCAACTCCTCGGGGAATCTGGATATTTTGCCAATTTAGTTGTCTGCAGACTGACTGTGATCACTCCACATGATCGCTCAGAGTCTACTGCTGTACAGGTGTCCTGCTTGAACAGAGCAGGGGGCAGGCATGCAGGCTCTTTTCTTGCTGCTGGCTTCCTGTTCTAGCTTGCCTGTGCTTTGCCTTCCGTCCTGACAAAGGCAGGGTATCAGGATCTGCCGCCAGAGAATAGCTAAGAATGGTAGTTATTATTGGGTCCTCCGACCAGTCAGTGACACATTTGCCAGAACAGCACACCTGGATTAAACTTCCTTCTCTACACAGAGCTCAGATGTCTCTAGGATTTGCAATCCATTTTCTTAATGCAACTGCTTGACAGTTAAATCCATGCCTGTGCCTATTAGGGAAATGCATGTGTTATGAGCACCATGAATTCAGGCAGCTCCGTTAAATCTACTTGATATATTCACTTCAACTCTAACCCTCTCCCCTCGACAAAAAAAGTTACCTATTGGCCAGCCACTAGAGCTGTCAGCTTGTGAAGGATAACGCCATTATGGGACTAACGGAGAGCAAAACATCAGGGAAAGCAGGCTCACTTCACACTGCCTGCATTAGGCACGGGGCAGCTCTGGGAAAACAGCACTTCTGCATCAAGTGCGGGGAAGCTTAGGAGACATCAGGCTCCACACACCGATCTGGAAGCACTTTGGAGACATTCGCTAATGGAGATTATTGCCCTGAGGGGAAATGAGAAGGCAAGAAATGCAACAGCTTACATCTGCAGCTGATTTTAAGGCACTGGAGAGAGCCCTAAATTGGCTCTGCCTGAGCCAGACCCAAAGTAGAATAGCTGTGTGGGCAGAGCTGATGAGTGTGACAAGTGTGCCCAGAGCACTGAGCAAGGGACCCTCAGCCCACGGCCAAAGCCAGCATCGCTGAGCTATGGGCCCATCCTAGGGAATTTCAGGACTTGTAGTTCAGTCTCTGGGTCCTGGCTCCTCGCTTGATCTTGGGTTGCAGGTAGACCTTGTAAGGACTCCAACATGCGGCTGGTGCAGGCCAGCTCCAGCTTTGAATTGTTCTCCAGAGAATTCTCCAGATAAACTTCTCGCTCCTGTTGTTGGCTCTAAGGAAATGAACTTCAGCTATTTGCCATTTATTGTTGAAGAGCAAGATGCAACAGTGCAAATAATCCTTCCTGGAGCATCCACGCATGTCCAGACAAGTAGGTGGAAGAGAAAGACAGAATTTTAAATAGAAGGGAATTTCCCTGACCAGAGAGCATCCAGATGATTCCTTCACGACCATGGACTTCTAGGACTCATTTACAAGCTTTCTAGGTCCCTGCTGCCATCTGTTCCAGGGCCTAAATCAATGTTCTCAGATTTTCACCAAACAGTATCATGGTTAAGAGATGGCTGAAATCCCTTGGAGGCTGGCTGGAATGGGCCCACATGTAGCAACTTCTGCACAAGTCATACAACCGTGTCTTGAACAAGTGGGCTGCCCATCCCACTGCAAGCTCTCACCAGGACTGGGATTTCTGTTGTTTCCTTCTTTCTTTCTTTTCTTTTAACCTTCCTTTGAGCTCTTGCTTGCTTCCTCAGCACCTAGTGTAATTGCCTGCAGTCTCTGAGGATCCTGGTGAGGATTTATGTAACACGGCAGGCAGCAATTTGAAAGGCTGCTTTTGGATATAAGAACTTAATGCTATGCCAGCCTTGGGGAAAATGAGCTGGAATCCTTGGGAGGGTTTCTCCATGTTTGTTGCACGCTGGTTAAGCGAACGGCTCTGGGGCAGCGCAGGTGCCTCGGAGCTCCCACCCGGAGCTCCCACCCTCTGCCTGCACAGAGAGAAGGGGAGGAAGGAAGAGGTGTCTTTAGGCGAGTGGCTCGCTCCTTCCATGTCTCGTTATGTTGCAGCTTTATCCAGAGGGGGATTTGGAGGCAGCCAGCAAATACTCAGAACTCCTAAGTAGTTCTGAGAGGGGAGCAGAGACAGCGGGAGTGTGGTTATTTCTCCACCAGACCGCACGGCTTTGCTGAGGTTTCTTTCTCTGCATTTCTGCTCGTACCGGGGCCGAAGAGCCTCCCGGGGTACCTCCACTTTCGGGACTGCCCTGTGAGACGGCAATCAGGACTTTTGTGCTCTTAATTATTTAGGGGAGGGATCTGGCTTGCGATGGCAGGGGGGTGCTGTCGGGAGGAAAGGCAGAGTAGCAATGTTTTTGGGAGGCTCCTGCACGGGAAGGCTCTGTAGCAACACCCGAGTGCTCTGTTTTGAGGCGAAGCGTCACCCGGTTCTGCAGCAGAGGCTGCGCCTCGCGGGCGACAAAAGCACAGCTCCGCTCCCCAGCGGAAACCGTCCCCGGCTCCCCAGCCAGCCAGCCCGACCTGCCGCCACCTCCTTCTCCATCCCTGCCCACGTGGAAGTCTCCAGCAGAGACCTCTTCCGGGGCTTTCCTGAGGGAAAACTGTGCTTTCAGGAAGGCTGAAATTTTTCATCTTAGCTTTCTCTAAGTTAGTGTTTATAGGGTTTTTTTTTCTTTCAAAATCCCATTTAACTTTATTTATTTTCCAACCAGGCTTCTGAAGGAAATAATGCTAGAGTGAATCTGTCCATCTGTCAGTTTGTCTGCCCTCCTCCCCTCGAAACTTTTGAACTCATTTCAAGTACATTTGACAGAGAGTTAAGGGCCTTAAAACTCAGAGGTGCCAACAAGCAAAGAGAGGATACAGAGCTGAGCAGAGGAGAGATGCTCTGCTTGTACCATCTCTGATCCAGCCATTAGAGGACCCGCATGGGATAAAGATGCAAGAAACTAGACACGTCATTCAAGGGAACAATTTCTTTGTTTAAAAATTGATGTATTTTAAAGGCTTTTTTTTAGAAGATAAGAAAGTGAATAACCTTAGAAAAGTTGTACAACCTGGTAACTAAATAAAACCTTGCACTTCCAGACGAACATCCAGCTTCAGGTCGGCTGGGGAAGTCCTCCCCACGCACGTCCTGCTGGGGCCCGCAGGGTCCGGCTGCAGCTGGAGCCGCTGTGCCCTGAGCGAGAGAGCTAGACGACGTGGCGTCACGAAACCGTGCCGGCCAGCCTCACTAACTCCACGCTCTCCTCGCATTAACACGATGGCTAGTTCAAGACCTGCTCATCTCGCCCGCTCTGCCTGGTCCTGCAAGGGGGCTGAGCTGCCGGCTGGCCGCGCATGGCCTGGCCCTGCTGCGCTGCTTCCCCAGTCCTTCACGCTTACTGAGCCAGGAGTGAGCGCTGCCAGCAGCATATAACCCTCCCAGTCCTCGCCCTGCTCCCTCTCCTCCCCACAGTTACGCTCTTGCTATTGCTGTAGCCCGGGGTCTCGCATTTCTTCTCTTGAGCCACAACGTACCATTTAAACTTCCCCTCGCAGCACCGGCAGCCAGAGCTTGCCCAGGAAACGCTAGTGCTAATGCATAGTTTGCAACATCAAGTAAGCACGTTGCCACTTTCCTTTCTCATCCTTCTTGTATCTATACGGAAACAAACAACAACAACCAAAAAAACCCAAGTAAATTAACATTACAGCTGAGATTTTACATGCACAAAAGTCAGGAATTTCAAAGTTACGATTCCCCCTCCAGCTGTAATTCTGGCACACTGCACATATATATTAAGACATTAAAGTTAGCCCCATAAACAGTAATACAAAACACTACACGCACGCATGGGGGCCAAGCTACGATGGCCAGGGGAGCCATAATTCTAGCTAGCCTGACTTCTGCGCGTGCATTTCTCCCTCAAAAAAGGAATAAGTCAGCTCTCATTTACTTGTAATTCAAAGTTCAGGATGCTGAAAGGGAAGAGAAAAGAGAGATTGTTCTGCCTGCTGCTTCTTCCTTTTTTTTATTGCACAGGCTGTTGTCTAGTTGCTTGCGATCAATGCTCTGCCTCTGCCTGACTTCGATATATCAGGAGAGATCTCAGATTTCTGTTCTCATCGTCTCCTGCTCTCTGAAGCACCCCAGCAAGGCATACGCACGCAATAGATAAGGGATAGCCTTTGATTGAATTTGCTTAATTTATATGAGTGATGGGACACAGGAGGAATATTAAAATACAAATTAGCAGCTTCATATTTCATATGCATTGAAATTTCTCCAGCAGCTAATGAGCTGCTGGAAACTTATCTGCCAAAGGTCTCTCCCTAGCCGTATCTATTCACTTTTACCCCCCTGAGAACCTCAAGAACCTCAAGGAAATGTGAGGAAAGTTGATAACTGAGAGCTACAGCTTAAGTTCTTAACGGGACAACAACTCAGATCAGTATGTTTAAACAGCTCTTCCTGGAGCTGCCATTGTGAAAGGGTTGTATCTGGAAGGCACAGAAGGATTTTTGGAGCTTGTAACTACCTTCATGCCTTGTAGAGCATGATGAAGAGGAGCTTCCTAGCGTGAGGTGCTGGCAGGGAAACAGGCAAACTCGTTCCATCATGCAGCGGCTCTGCTCCCCTCATTCAGGAGCTGGGCCACAGAAACAGGCTCATTTCACGAACTGGGAGAGACACTGGCCACTGCGGGGCACAACAGCAAAACCTCCCTTGGCACCAGCAAGGGTCCCAGGCACGCTCCTGCTGCTTGCTCTAACTAAAGGGACAGAGGTTCCCACTTGCAAATCCAGGCAGAGGTTCTGCCTGGATGACTCCACCAGGGCATCTTATTGCCTGTCTATGTTGCAGTCTGCAATTACACAGCATCTGCAGTATTTGGGCTGTCTTTCAGCATACAGTTGCCAACATAAATGTGACCCATCCCTTCTTGTTCTCATAGGTCTAGTCTGGAAGAGGCAAGTTTAAGATTTGCTCTAAGGGCCTAATCTCACGCTTGCAGATGGTGTCTCTCTCAATTCAGCAGGGCCACACTCATATCCCACACATGCAAGTGGCGATAAAGTGCCATTGCCCATAGGAGTATTCTCTGGAAGTTCTAAGTAATCTGGTAACCTCCCTCTTGCTGGATGAGATCCTGAGTTTGTGTGGAATACTTCATTCCACCATAGCTGGTTAGATCATGGGACAGGAAAGCCAAAGGCTTCTGTAATAGAGTGGTCATCCTTGTAGGCTGTACATGAAGGGGTGGAGAAGGGGCACAGCAAAAGGACCAGTCATGGTGCACTGCAGGAGGGATGGGAAGAGTCTTCCCATGGAGCAAGGGTACAGATGCACAGGTACAAACAGGAGAGCTCTGAAGAAGCTCCTGCAATGCTAAATTGCTCCTGCAATGGAGATCATTAGCTGAATTTGCACAAGAGATCTACAAATAGACCTGACTTTGAAATAGTCAGTAAGAAATGCCTACAGGTAAATTAAATCAACAAGTAAAACCAACCTGGAGGTCGAACTGACATTGTATGTTTAAACTAAGTTAAGAAGAGCCTTGTTGCTTCTAAATCTGGAGTTTTGTCTCTGGTAACAGCTACGTCAAATAGAAGTGAAGAAATATTCTACTACTGGGATTTTCAGGAGAGAAGCGGCATTTTGAAGTTAGGCCAATAAGTACTTGAATTCTTTACATCAGGCCACAGTAGCCGTCCCTCCTGGAGAGGCTCCTGAGATGATTATCTTCACTGAGCTAAAGGCATCAGTAACAGGAAAACCTGATTTGCTTCAGAAGAGATTAGATATGGTTCAGGCCTTGCTGGCAGTGAAGAGGCACAAGGTAGAGAATATTCCCCAGAGGCTCCAGGCAATAGACGCCTGAGTGACGGACTCGGAGGGGACACCACCTTGCTGTGATTTATTGCTGTCTCTTACAGGCTTAATGACAGTAAATGGTTGGCAATACAACCTGGGCAAACTGAGGATAAACACAGAATAAGGAGGCTACCAGGAGCTCCAAACATTGACAAGCAGTGGGGAAGCTGGAGAGACAAGTTGTACTTCTGCATTCGAAAGGCCTGTTGCACGTGGCAATGTGGTAATTCAGAGTCAGCTCACAGAGAGGTGTTGCACACTGTACTAGATCATTTCCAGAGTGAGGAGGGGGAGAGGCTATGGTCAAAGTGAATCTGAAATATCCCATGGCCTTTCTGAAGAGAGCAGCTGCTCCACTGATGTAGAGTGAATCTGAAATACATCATGGGTTTCCTGCAGAAAAGGACCGTGCCCCTCATGCAGCTGATTACCCTGTCCCCGTCAAGATGTCAGCAGAATGGCTTTCACTCCTTCTTGCCTGCAGAGATGATGTATTTCGAAGAGCAGGTAATAGCCCTGGCTTTCTGGCTCCTCAACATGTTAGGCCCTAACAGTAAACTAGGAGTAGGACAAATTACACCAACATGTTTATGGGTTTTCATGGGTGAATAGGGCTGTTATGGACGTCCTGTTCACACACGTGCTAGTAAAGCTGACTCAAACATGCAGAGAAGCACAGAGGTCATATCGATGAAGAGAGAAGATATGTAGACAGAAGCGATCCTGGCTTACCCTGTTCTCTCCACCGGCCAGGGGAAATCCCTTCCAGCACACTAATGGCTCAAACCCTTCCTTCGACAAAAAGAACTAAGGAACAGTTTTGCAAGAGCATTCTGCTTTCCTCTGTTTCCCACTGGAGAGCTGAAAAGCTAAGAAACAGCGGAAAAAAAGATCTCCCTCTCCTCCCAAGTAGGCACTTACTGAACTCCCACTGCCATAAAGTTCATTTTGGATGTTTATCGAAAGCCTATGTTCACCAAAACTTTTTATATTGTTTTGGAGCAGAAGGATCTGGCTGGATCAAAGCCTGCCTGGCACAACTGGGGAATGAATAATGAATGTCTTTCACCCCTCTTCCAGTGCTACAAAACAGCCAAATAACCAGGAACCCTCTCTCCCCTTACAATCAGTCTGATCCTCTGACTTTTGCTCCCATTAGAAAGTAAAATGACCCAGGGAATGACCGAATTATGCTGGCAAAAATAAGACAGTCACTTTGAAAATCAATAATACCCCAAGGTGTTATTGTGAGTTAACAGCTCTCTTAGGCCTGAAGTGCAGAGCTGGTATTAATTTTGCTCTCACTGCCTTTCCCGCCAACATCCCCCGCTGCTGCTGCTACTTGAGAAAATCTTTGACATGGAATTCTACTTAAAGCAGTGCAAAGGATGGATTTTTCAGTTCGATGACCAAACCAAAAATAATTGAGAGAGATGAGAAAAAGAGAAGAAATGTGCTAAAGGCCACCCAAAATGCCTTATGTAAGCCAAAAAACAAAGTATTATCCTTTAGTTTGGGATGATTTAAGAGTTACTGACTCCCACTTCTTTACTTTTATTTGTTTATTGAAAGCAGCACTAGAGGAAAAGTGTTACTTCAGAATGAAACTTCTCATTTGCAAAGTACTAAAACAAACTGTTCTGCTCTCTGCTTAACTTTCCCTTCCCCTTCTCCTCAGCCAGCACTGTTGCACTTACCGACAGAACCCTGTCTGTCTGTCCATCTGTCCATCCCAAAGCCATAAAAATGCACTTTCTGGCAAATTTAAAAATAAAAATAGAAAGTGACAAACCTCCATTGCATGTATGGTTTCAAGAGAGGAAACATCTGAGACTGGAGAGCCTCCAAAGATTCCAAGGTCTCCTCAAGATCTGTGTCTTTATTTCTCAGAAGTTATGGAAATGTGTGTCCCTCAGAGGGTTTGTGCAGGAATGAGCTGCCTTGAATACCTCTTGGCTTCCAGACTGCTCAGGATGAGCTCAAAAAGCAGTGTATACAGCTGGGGCCTCCTGCACCACCAGGTAATGCAGGAGGTGGTGTTCAGCTCTGAGAACCTGCTACTCCCAGCTCCTGGGAATGGTCAGTTAGCTGATGAGAAAAGCACTGGTGTTTCTTTTCATGAGCACTGACTATGAACAGCCAGGGCAGAACTGCCTAGCGGCTCCAGTGTGGAGATTTTTCATGTGTGACACAAAAACAAGCTTCCGACCAGCTGTTATCAATAAAGCTCCTGCTGCATTTTTACAAGAGTCAGAGCATTAGATCAGCCGCCCTGTCCAGCTTCTGGCTTGGGGTAATTAGCTGCAGCCTAAATCCTGCTTCCGTGCCTTGCATATCAATATATACTGCTCCCGTCTTGTCCTAAAGAGGAGAGCGGGTGGGCTGAGCACGTGGACCAAGTTGTTCCACATCACTCCAGGCCTAGCTACATAGGCATTCAGCTACGTGTCAGGGCAAACCAGTGGGAAAACGGCCAAGATAAAAGATGGGCTGAAAATGCAGAGGAGGATATTTTTTGTTACTATTTACTGCCTTGTTTTAGTTCTATCCACACGAAATGGCTTTTCTTCTGTAGAGCCTTGGTGCTTCTAATAAAGGCCAATGCAGCCAGGATCTGAAAGAAGTGCATTTCTCAGCCTGGGGTCTGAAGTGCTGTGTGATGAAAAACGTATATGCTGTAACACAGAGTGCTAAAGAAGGAGCAACCATCCCTCAAGCCTACTTGGATGGTCTGTACGTGTTTCCGCTCATACTTAAAACCTGGAATCTGAGGAATTTGCCACCCAAACACTGGACACCATAGGTAAGGTCCCTTGCTAACTACTTCACATCATTGCTGAAGAAAGGTCTTTGTTTCTGGTAACTTTGAAATCCCTTTGTTGAACCATGCTAGTGGAGAAGCAGGATATTTATTATTACAAGATCCACCTGTTAGTTCTTTCCTCATACAATACTCAGTGATGAGTGATAGAGATACACATTATTCCAAAATTTTTGCACCAGCTGCACTGCTGCAAGGATCTACATATACTACAGGGTCCAAAGGGCTCCTAGGCTGCACGAAGGTCATGGAAAATTTACACATTAGTTTCATTTCCATCACTGCCTTGAAAAAGAAATTATCCAAAAGGGCCTTTTTCTCTTCCTCTTGAGACTAAGGCAACAATTGGAAAACATCTCCTGCCTTGGACTCCTATTAGTTTAATTAGATGATTTTCTACATGATTTATCCTGAACACTGCAATTGCGCAATCAAATCACAGATCAGTTGACAACTTCATTTAAAAAATTAGCATTTAGCAGCTTTGCCGGCTCTAAAAGCCTTGTGGACATCTGTCAGTAATGACCCCTTCTGAGAATGACAAACAGACCCAGCCTGTGCCCCCACCTCCCATCCTGCCTGCAAGCTGGCATGTCAGAAGAATCTCCCAAGAACAAAAAGTCCCAAGCCACAGGGCATTCCCGGTTAGCATCTGCCTGCACTGCCTGCTGGTCTGGCCTTCCTTCTCATCCGTCAGTCTGTGAAGGCCAGTGAGCGTTACAAGCCTGTCAAAAAGCGAACAGATCCCAATGCTCAGAGGCACTTGAGGTTTCAGATGCACTTGAATCAGGCCCCATGCTTTTGATAAATTACCTGGGAGCTGATGCTCACTACGAAGTTGCCTCACATGCTATTCAGCATTAGCAAAGGCTGGAGACCCTGCAGTCCCCTTTTGAGCTCTGCTCATCTTCACGCAAGTGGGTGGCAACAGAGGAATGACTGCTGCTTCTGACTTTTGCTGAAATCTGAAAAGCCTAAACCCAGCATAGATGCTGTCGGTGGTGATTTGCTAATTCACAGGCCTTCTGCAGGAAGCTGTTGTACCTGCATGGGCTGGGTTGGAATCGACTCAGCATGGCAAGTGTTAAGTTTTCTTGTGCTCAGCAGACTGTCAAGAATCATTACCAGTAAAGGGAAGGGCACTGATGGAAGCAGTGAAGCCACAACCATGTTCCTCAGCTTTCTGGAGTAACTGCTTGGGCAGATCCAGCAGGATGCTGGGGGGAGACGAGCAGTTCAGCAATCATTTCCAGCAGGTTGAGGGACTAAAAGGTATCATATGCCTAGTGAGTAGTGAATGCACAAACTGTGCCTTTACCTTTCAGAAACAGAAGCCAAAAGACAGCTTCCCCTCCCTGCCTTCCCACATTTGTTAGTGCAAAGAACCTGCACTGCCCTGTTCCCTGGGGCAGAGGGCCGTCACAGGTGGACAACCGATCCTTAAGCTGACTCAAAGCCAAGTAACTTCCTTTGCATTCTCTGTGTTCAAGGCCAGGCTGAATCAATGACAGCTCTCCAGAGAAAGTCAAGCTTTGCAAAGGGAGATTGTCCAAGGAGGCTGACATCATGATGACAACGAAGCACCATGTGCTCCCAGAGATCTCTGGAAATCCTGTTAACGCTGACTGAATTCAGACCTTGTTAAGAAGCTCAGGAATCAGCCCCTGTTCCAGATCTTCAGCAGCCTGAGCACTGATTATAATGAGCTCCACTAATTAGATTGTTTTAATTCAAAGGCCAGCAGGCTAAAAGAGATGTGAGTCATGGGAACCTTTGTGAGGCATCTGCCGGGACTTCCAGCCAGTGTAATTTCTCCAAACTGCCCACTGACTAACTCTTCAGCAAGTGTCTCCTTTCCCACCTCTCTCCCTAAAATGAGACTTTGGCCAGGAAAAGATAGGAATATCTCCAATTTTCCTGACAGACCTACATTCCCTCCCTTCTCCAGCAGGCTCCTTCGATGCAAGAAATGACAGCTGCTTCCCCTCAAATGAACCTCCTTCTCTTGTTCCCTCTTCATATGTTTGCTTCAATTGTTATTCAGTTGCAGGTCTGAAGAGAACAACTCAGAAAAGGAGCTAATTAGAGGAAAACCGAAAGAAGCAGATTAATAGAGGAGCAGCTCGGAAAGGCAGTGGTAGATGGTAAAGGAGGGAGGGGGAATGAGTCTTAAAAGGAGCAGCAAATATACGGAGATGTCCATGAGGCAGCATGTGGAAATAGGGAGGAAGAAGAGGAGAGCAGGGTGCATGGCTGCTGGTGGATCCCAGCTGCCATGTGGCTATGAGCCACCAGCAATAATGGCCCCACAGTCTCCATGTTGCCAGTGGGAAATGGGAAATGTAACATCATATGATGCTACATGTTACATACATACAGGAGAGAACAGATTTAAAAATAATGGCAAAGAAAAAAGTAAAATGGAAAGGAAAAAAGCCCCATTGGAGTCACTTCCTGCTAATGCCCCAGGTATCTGGATTTCTGCAATGGGGCCTTGGACAATGTGGGAAATCTAGAGAGTAGCATCAGTGTTTGAAAAGGGGGTCATGTTGAGCAAGGCCCTGGAAGGCGGGTTAATGATGTGTAGCTACCAATAAAGACCCACAGTCAGCAGAGGAAAAGAAGGGATGCATATGAGCTAACAGCTTGTGAGCCACCTCTTGCCCCGGCAGTAAAGCAAGACCTGCCTCCCTGTCCCCTGGCTGTGCCAGTCTTTCCAGCCAGGTGCACTGGGAACTCCAGGACAAGCATTTACCCTCTTTGTGCCTCAGTTTCTCCTTTTGTGAAAAGCAAAGTCCATTTCTGCTTGAGTTCAGGCACCTTGAGATCTGCAGACAAAAGGGACTCCAGCAGAACAAATCCATTTGCAGTACTGAAATTGGGGACCTTGGGGAATAGACAGTTGGAAGAGGGACAAGAAGTCCGAAATCCTTTAGGCAAGTTTTTGGCTACATCGTAGTCAGCACAGTCCATGGGAACTACAGTGAACTACTGAATCCAGCTGTAGCTTGGCTCTGCCTCTGGTACATCTAGAAATTCATCATCTCCCTGCCTAGATGGCTGGAAAGAGGCAGGTACCAGCCTGTCATACCAGCTCCTTCCTTTTAGTGGCAATATCTTCTTCTGTCTCCTATGCTCCTCTTCATTACCAAAATCCCCTGAAGACACCATTGATGATGGAGAGCCATTGGAGAGGCAATTAGAAAGAAGTTAGAGTGAATTACATATGCAGGGTTTATTTTCTGTTTTCTGCTATAGCTGCTGCCAATTATTGTGCAATTAGGCTGCCTTCATTAGCAAATGAGATTAAAATTAACATCGTTAATTACTCGTTCTGTTAAACAGGGGAAAGCAGGCATTTAAGGGGAAGACACAGAGAAGGTTGTTCTTGGAGCAGATGCAGTAACACTTTCCTTTTGCAGCACTGTTTCTTTTTCTTCAAGGCTTGCATAGAGTTATTTAATTTCAGTTAATATGGTGAGGAAAAGGAGTGTTTAAATGCAAGCCACTAATGTAAGGTTTTGAGAGAACACGTTACACATTCCTCAAGAAAAATCGTCACCACATGTTGCAAAACACATCTCAATGGTTAGCCAGTGGGTTATTCTCCCAAGGGACTGGAGGAAAAGCTGTCTCCTCAGTTACTTGTGCACTAGACTGACTGTCAAATGAAATTTCCAAAGAGGTCTACAAATCAACAAGCCAGGAACACAGCTCACATGGCCAGTGATGGTGCCATAAAGCCAAAATACAGCTATTGCTGTTTATGGCAATGTCTTCTGAGCACAGAACTCTCTGTAGACAGTCAGGAGGGCCGCTTTCTTGAGCCTGTGAACTAAAGAGGAAGGTCAAGGGAAGGGCAGTAGTACTCTAAACTGATGAGGATGTCTTTGCAAGCCAACTCAAGTATTGCGCGTTGCAAAACTCAATGTGGAATCTGCACAAAGTGATTACATTAACCTACAGTGTGACACTTTGAGAATCCTAGAAGCACAGGGTTGGAAGGAATCTCAAGGAGTCATCTAGTCTGGCCTGCTGTCTCCATGCAGAACTGATACTTCTGTATCTTGTTATCCATTGTCTGTCCAGGTCATGCTTAAAGGCTTGCACCAATGCAGGCTCTGCGTCTTCTGAGACATCACGTCTAACATTTTGTATCTTTACTCTTGGAAGATTTTTCCAAGTGTCTGATTGGAATTGCCTATTATTAGCTGCACTGCTCCCCATGGACACGGAGAACAGATTATTCCCATTCTATTCACACTGATCTTTTCCATATTTAAAGACTATTCCAGTCTTGGCTTTCTCTTCTTTGGACTAAATAATTCTAATTTACGCAGCCATTCTTTCCAGATCGTGTCTTCTAGACTTCAGACAGTCCCCTTGCTCCAGACTGTCTTCTTTTGCTTTGCAACTTTCTGGATAAGCAGTGCCTAAACTGCACTCAGTCCTCTGAGATATCTGTACAGTTGGGCGGAGCAGAAACACTATCTCTTGTATCTTACTGATGATACTTAGGTTTAGCCCCTCCTGTTTGTCAGTTTTCACAGCACCCTGACATCTCTGACTTTCATCACATAGTGATCAAAAATGAGCCCCAGTCCTTCCTGCAGGATTGCTGCCTAGTCAACTCTATACTTCTGTATCCTGCATGTGAACAGTTCATTATTCTTGCCTAGATGTAGAAGCCAGTACTTACCTCTACTAAATTGGATCCTATTTCTTCCAGACCATTTCTCCAATTTGTCAAGATCATTTTGAGAGAAATAGAAAGATTGCTAAAGTCCCTTGGAAAACGTAGAGTGTAGTAAGAGCCCTGAATTTCAGCTTGAACTTTGCCTGGTTGAATGTTTCCCTTGGATCTATGTCTGTCTCTCATTGCTCTGCAACACCTAAAAGCAAAATGTAGCCCCTATGCATGACATTTTCACAACTGAGACCCAGGCTGCCTCTTCAAAGCATGCAGATGCACCAACAATTTACTGAGCATCAGCGAAATGTACTGCTACAGCTGCAGAACAAGTGTTCACACTGCTACCTCTGCATGCAAACCTCAGTCAACACTGAAGTCCTTACAAAACATCTCTCTCCAGCTTGGCCAAAGTGCCAAAACCTATAAGTACTGCAAGCAAAAGCAAACACTCCGACTGGACCAAAGACTCAGATAGTAGCTGCTCAATTAGAATCCTAAACTCACAGCCAGGATTTGCTGAATGAGTTACATGCAAGTCTGACTGCTAATTTTGTTTGCTGGTATTTCTCCTAATGGAGTCACTTTTCTGTGTGCATCATGTAGCAGCAGTACAGCTGCAGCTGTGGGCCTCTATAGAAACAAATGAGACCAGGGAGTGGGAGTCTCTTGTACTAGATCTGCTTTGGAGTACACAAGTCTTTGCATTATGAACAGGAATATCAGATCCCAAGGTGAATGAAAGTTGAGGTCACTTATTGCCTCTCTCCTTTCTCGTACCTTTCTCTGCTCTAAAGATACCTCTTTGTCACATCATCTGGTTCTTTAACATAAATTTAAAAAGGATCAGCCTGCCTGGAACAGACTCAGATAACTCCAAACTCTGAATAAGCAAATCATGCTTAGAAGTCTATTTGTTGTGTGTCGCCCTCTTGGCTGATCTAATAGAAGACATTTCCTCTCTCTAAAAGTCTTCTCACTTGCACATAAGAGGATTCACTGGCTGCAAGCAGCATCAATAGTGGTATAGAGAGAGTTCCCAGCTGCTGTCCACACAGCCTGAGCATATATGTGCTGCTGCCTCTTCCATGGAAGCATCCATGCATCACACTTTTTCTATTTCTGACATCTCTGTGAAGCTGGGAGGAGAAGTTTTCCCATCTTCCACACTGGAAAACTTGGGCAGAAAGAGATTTAACCATCCACCCAATTCAGTTAGGAGCAGGAGGCTACCCGGGGAACTAATGTTACTTCTTAGTTTGGGGAGATTTTCATTCTGGATGATCTGTGAAATATTTGTCTTGAATTTCATTTGGCCTTCACACAGAACATTGTCTTATTCAAAAGCTGTATTTAAGAATGGCAATGAACATTATTAGGTGTGTGCCGACAGCTTCATGGACATCTTCAATAAGAAAAGCAATTGGATTTTGAGCAACACAATACATGTGCATAGCAACAAGCCAGCTGGCTCTAAAGACCATTTTCTCATGCAGATCTCATCAAAAAATGAAATGAGAAAATAAGTAGACAGAACTAGGTGGGGAATTCTTCTGCCCCTGTGTTCCAAGGGGAGTATATTCAAATTAATAGGCCTTTTTTCCTGCTAATGTCTCAGTGAAGATGTGGGAGACATGGGCCACAGCATAAGCTCGTGTAAATCAGCATGTACCTGGAGATACTGCAAGAACAACATCAGGTTACACTCAGCTGAGAGTGCAGCCCATCCTATCAAGGAGCCTCTCATCCTGTAACAGTTGGATAAGCCAAACTTGGCACTAGTGCTTGGTGCAAGCTTACATCTTTGGAGTCCTTGCTCATACATGGTTCTCCGCTGCGAGGTGTGTGTAAGGACAGGGAAGTTATCCAGCCTCCAGTTCAAAAGCCACCAAGAGTTGTATTGCTACTGCTAAAATTCTTGCCACGGCCAAATCATCCAGCACTGAGACTTTCACATTCCTCTCTCTGGTTCAGCAGCTGCTTGAAGAAAAGCAGAACTGAAACTGGCAGAGGAGCAAAAAAGCCAGAGATAAGTGAGGGAAAAAAGTGGTGTGATGGGATCAGCAGGTTGGAAGGGACTGAGAGAACGTGCAAGAGAGTGTTGCAGCATGCACAGGGAAAAAAAGATG
The DNA here is from genome assembly GCF_028389875.1 of Rhea pennata. Taxonomy (NCBI): domain Eukaryota; kingdom Metazoa; phylum Chordata; class Aves; order Rheiformes; family Rheidae; genus Rhea; species Rhea pennata. The sequence continues at coordinate 7,011,193 of NC_084682.1, forward strand.
GATGTATGGGTATGCAAGAGAAACAGAGAGATAAAAAGTGATACAAAATTTTCATGTCAGACTCCTCCACGAGGACAGATTTATCTCCTTCTTTCTCTAGAAAATTCATCAGGCATTTGTGCCTCCCTTTTTCCCTGACAACACTCTAGCTTTATCCAAGAACGAAACAGTAATTCATGCCCATGAGTTCTCCTCTCCCGACCACAGCAAAACAATACAGCATCATTCCACCCCTGCTCTGCTCTTTATCTCATAATTTTGTATGGGGTTGAAGGGATCACCAGAGATGGGTGATGGAAGCATCCCAGGAGCCTGGAGATATCCCCTGAGGAATCTACAGGGCAATTAGCAGAAGCTCTCCAGTCACACCACAGCCTGGTGTGAGATCCAACCCATGGATGGACAGCAGGAATGCTACCCTAAAGGGAACAACAAGAGGGAAGAGGGTTCCAGGAGCAGCATATGCTTTTAGATAACCTGGATAATTCAGCTGTAACTCAAACTGAAAGAAATTAAAGTGTCCTGTACTAACACTGTTGAATTTGCCAATGAACTGGCTATGGTGAGAGGTAAGAAGAGTCCAAAGGATCGCTGACATCTTAAAGCAAATCATAAAGAAAATACAGAACTAAAGATAACCAAATCAAAGCCAAATACATGCCTATGAGCAGGTAAGAAGATTCTGAACACTCTGTTTAGCAGCTCATAGCCAGAGGTTTCAATGAAACAGACAGGTTAAATTCCTACAGGCATTAATTAAAAGCAAGCTAGTGAGAGCAGAAATTAAGGCTCAAGCACTGAAATAACTTATTTTTCCTCTTCAGAGAATGTCTAGCTCCAAACAACTGCTGAGAGAAAAAAAAAAGTATGTGAATGTGAGGTGTGACATGCAGACGAGAGATGTGGAAACTCATGATGAAAGGATAAGAACAACAAGCTAGCTGAAAAATATCGTATTGAGATGAATACGGTGCTGATGAAACAGTAATGAAGGAAGATGAGAAGCAACTGATCTAATAGAAAACTGTGGGCAGCCTACAGAAATCTGAATGTGGAAAATGCAGTGAAATCCCAAAGATTTCACTGGCCAAGCTAGGAGATTCCCATGGAAAAAGAGAGCTCTGTAAAACACCTCCTGGTATTCAGTTCCCCTGGTGACTCACATGAGAAGAGAAGCAAGAACACCCCAAGCACAGTGTGATTACAGCTGAAACCGAAGAACAGGAACATGCCGAGACTGGTCAAGCAGCTCTGGAGTGTATAGAGCTTGGGAGAAAGGAGGAAACATCTGTTCATGAAGTTTTCACCTGTTTATAAAATCAGCTGTAGGTGCTTAACTAGCCAAGAGGGGATGTGTGGAGCAGATGTCATCAGAAGGATGACATCTCTAGGCCATGCTATCCTATGACTGCACAACCAGAGAGACCTGAGAGGATGAACAATCTTGTGATTAAAACATGAGCTTGGGGATCAGCATATCCTGAGCCATTTCCTAGTTGTCACAAATGCAGGTAAAAGGAAGGACTTGGGGTAAGTCCCATACTCTTCATCCTGCTTATCACTAAATATTCTGTGCCTTAGTTGGTCAATGCACAGGCCCAGGAGGTCTCTCGATTCCACACCAAAGCAAGTAGTGTTTACTATGCCTGAAAGATCTGGGTCTGCCAAATGTATTGTTCCGACTACTGCAATGTCACAGGAGGGCAGGGATTTTGTCTCTGCTTCCCTATAACTCTGGTGTGGGTAAGTGCTTTTCTGACAGAAGACCCAGCCAGTGGAGAAGTGTGTAGATTCACGCTCAGCTGCAATTCTCTCCCCTCTAGAAGACACATCTCGCTGAAGCCAGACCAATTCCACTTACCACAAGGCGGCTCAGCTGACATCTGGTGGCAATCCCTTGATGATATGTCTCCAGAAAAAGAATCACACAGCTGTTCTTCTCAGCTCTCAAAGTTACTGCTTCACTTTTTCTTTCTCTCGCTCTCTCTTTTTTTTTTTTTTTTTTTTTTTTTTTGCTGTATTTACACCATTTCCCCCCCTCAAAAAAGTTGACAGAACACTGAATGCTTCATGGCAGGAAGAACAGTGTGGCAAAAGACTCACGAAACACTTAAGTGTCTCCAAAACACTCGCATTTTGCAGCTACAGTGCTGAACTTGTGACAGCATTATAATGCAGCTGCAATGTGCTACAGATTAAACACCAACTTGGAGGTTCATATGAGTGAAATGTCAGCTCTAGGGTTGATTTCATTCACCTGACATTCCTGTTAATAACAATGCCTAATTAGAAAGGCTTTTAAGCATCCGTTACATTAATTTAATGTGAAAATCTCATGGAGCTTTATTGAAATTTTTTTCCCCTGTAAAATTAACCCTGCAGGCTTGTTACACATGTTTTCATTAGGGACTGCGAGCAGTGGGAATATTTGATGAATTAGAGTCAGCCCCTTAGTCTCTGAGTTTAACTTTGCTTTGTATTCTGAGCCCTTTTACGCTGATAAAACCCTGATTTGATTTTTTTCCCCCCTATTAGTTTTAATACGTGATACAGACTCCTCACATTGTGGCTGAGGGCTCGAAACCCAAATTCACTGCTGCCAATTTCCACGTGATGCAGAACAAAAGCCCGTAGTTCAGAGCCTTTTATACCAGCTGGCGTTTAATTCTGGTCTGCAACCTCTTCTGCTCCATGGAGCACTTGCTGGTCACATGGCTTTTTTTCTGCATTTCCAGCTGCCAAGCCTTCTTTAAAGGAGCTGAAAAGCCAGGATAGGATTACTCCAATATTATTTTCCTTTATAAGTGAGACAGATACCATCTTAGCCAAGACCGAGACTTCCAGCGCTAAGGGCACAAAGTGCTCCAGCAGGAGCTAAAATATCAGCCTCCGTTGCAGGAAAGGGAAGAACAGAAGCTATTACAGACCATCCGCTCCACAGCTTGGTGGAGAAACGGACTAGCAGTCCTAATGGGCTCCACATTACACCAACTGCTGATGCTCTTGCCCCAGTCTCAAACTGACTGTAATTACACACGGCTTGGCCAAGTGCCTGTGGGACAAGTCTAATGCAAGACCACTTTGAAAGCTTTTCTATACCTTGAGAGCCTAGACCTTTGAAGAGCATCCTGGGTTATTTCTAGCACTGATATTCATTAAAATGTGTTACTATGTTAAAGTTTGGAGCTCCATTGAACCTCCCAGTTTGCTAGAACTCAGAACACACTAGAATGATTTTAATGAGGGATCCGCTTGGAGATTTGAAGGAGAAAAGTTGGAGGAACAGGAAAAAATACTTGATTGGCATAAATCTATGGAGTTGTTCGACATCCAGTGGAAATCTGACATGAAACAAACTCCCCTGTCATACATACCATGTTACTGAAATTGAATCTAAAGGGCAAGAGATCCACACTGTCATGGTGATGGAAGAGAACGTACTCATCACCCTGTTCACCAGCTGACCATGGCAGCATCGTCTCCTTTGTTTTATCTTATGCTGCTACAGCTTTCCTAGATCTACAATTCCCAGCTGATTTCACCTCTCCCTAGAGTAAATTACTCTGTTGCCTAATGCAACAGATGTAAGAATATTTTCATGATAACCACTGAGATTTCTCCTCTTAAGCCTTTCCCTTGAGTTACTGAACACTAATATTATCCATCCTTGATATTTATTCTGTTTCAATATGCACAGACTTTTATCATGTCCGTCCTAGTTGTCACTTTGCCAAGCTGCACATAATTAGATTTTTTAATCTTTTCTCATTAATCAGCCCCTTTGAACTCCCCCTACCCCCAATAATTTTTGTTGCTCTTCCTTGAACTTCCTCAGTTTGTCAATATCTATCTCATAATGAGGTGTGCAGAACTGAATGCAATATTATAGCTGTCTTGCAGAGAAAGGAAGTATGACCTGCTGCCTCTATGCATACAGTGCCATCAGTCTTTCTCTGTAGCTGCAGCACATCTAATCTATTGCCCCCAGATCCCTTCTGGCTCTAGAGTCCTGCAAGGCTCTAATGAAGATGACAGAGATCTTTTTTGCTAGCTCAGGCCCTGCTACCTCACTCCTACCACTCATCACACAGATCAAGTTATTAACTCAGAACCCAGCTGGCAGAAGAAGAGATATACAAAGACAGAAAATGAAAGGCACACAGACATTTTACATGCAAGTTCTTCTGGCTTAGCTCCCCTGTATGCTACTGTGTTGGCACTGCCGAAGAAACCACCCCAGTTTGCTTCCTCCTGTAAATTTCTATGTAGAGACCTGTCTTGCCTGATCTCCTGGACTTCCCAAAGCTATCTCCTTTGGTAAACAGGTTCTCCAGCTCCTCTTTCTCTCTCTTTCTCAAATTGTGCTCAACTAAATAGCTTCTGGTCCCTTCCCAGCTGTTCTCTAATTCTTGCCTAGATTAACCTCCTCCTTCCTATCATGGGCCACAAATAACACACTGTTCCACACAGGCACAGGCTTGGACCAAAAAACATCAAGGCTGATTTGAAACCTCTGTTCAGACTGAGGTAGTGACTCACAGTAGAATAAGGTCTGGTTGTGATTTCCTATTAGAAGGCTGTTGGCATCTGCTGAGAAAATTTTGAATTCTCCCTCTTGAATTGGCCTGGGATTCCCCTCTTCCTAAGAGCAGACAGAGGCTGTAAAGAGATTAGGACTAGTAGCAAAATTCTGCTGACAGAATAGCTTTGGAGTCGAAAGCCGGATAAAGAGAACGGAAACTGGGACTGGACTGGGTTTCCATATCATTTACATCCTTCTGATGACAGTATTTCATCTCTACCGTGGTTGCTCTGTGTTAAGATATCCTTGAGGCTGAATCTCACCACCTGAGCTGACAATGCTTTATCTCAGCAGCTCAGCCAAGCGGGAGGACTTGGAGTAGATGACAAAGGCAGAGATGTGCCTGCTAATTACATGCATGCTGCTCTTCCATAGGATGGCAGGGCCTGAAAAGTGACAGGCTAAAAGAAACCAAAGCTTAAAAATACCCGACTCTCAAATTACCTGGCAAATTTTTAATTATTTCAAAACGAGAGGGAGCCTGTTTCTGAGGATTTCACCAAAGTCAGGGGAAAAGGGGAGTGTGGGGGGCATCTCAGAACAGCAGCCTTTCCAAGAGGTGCAAAACCTGACAGCAAGAGATGTGGAGAGATGAGTAACCCTTCATGAGAGTAGGAATAATCTAGAGACTGAGCTGCTAGTATAGGACTTAAAGCTCAGAGTTTGACTCACGGCTCAGCCACAGGCTCCATATGCAGCTCTGAGCAAGTTTCCTGTGTGCTCCAGTCCCCCGTCTGCAAACTAGGCATGATGATTCTGTCTTATTTCCCAGACATGGTGAGAGGATAAATCCACCTGAGATGGGAGGGAATAGCTAAACAGAATCTCTCATTGACCAACAACAGAAAGTGGCAGGACAGCCTTCCTCCCAGGGCTCCAAAAACCTTCTCAAGTCCTGTATGGCTGTGTCTATGGGAGAGCAAAAGTAATTCACAGCCTGCCTTTGAAGGGCCTGGAGGCCTGCAAGGCAAAGGGACATCCTGACTGAGGATCTGCACTGTGAGAAACTCTATGATCGGAGAGCAGTGAGAGCTTGTATAAGGATTTTTGCACTTGCTGCACCAGGGTACTAATAGTGCGGCTTCTCGCATCTGTCAGCTAGCACACCAGCAGCTGCAGCCCATGTTTTCATAGGCTTGTCTTCTCCCAGCAGGCAGCAAGGGGATTTACATAATAACCCACCCATTTTAACTTTGCTTCATTGACTCCTGACAAGATACAATATTTTTGATTAAACAGCTTCCTAGGAAGGAACTGCTGCCTTAAACCACTCGCACTTTCTCTGACCCCATGTGATCTCATTAGCGGTCCCCTCAGACACCATCTGATGGCATCTTAAATTCTTGCCTTCCCTCTTCTTCCAAATGAGCTCTTCAGGGTAGGGACAGAGCCCTCCTTAGCACCACGCAGTGCCCAGCTCTGCCAAGACCTAACCCTGACTGGGGCATTTTGTCACTGCCACAACATCAGCTCTTCTGCCTCTCCAACCCCATTAGTCCTGGGGTCTGTTTTCTCTCCAGCTGCTTCTCTCACTCAATCCTTCTTCTCTTCCTTTCTTCCCCTATCAATCTTTGATCTGCCTTCTCAATTTCTCTTTATCTCGTACCATCTGTCTCTTTTCTTTCTGCCTTCTTTTTTAACTTTCTCTACTGGCCAGTCCAACAGAGACAGATAAATCTCTCAAGCCAAGGTGACCACGTCCTCCATATATATTTGTGCGACAGTCAGATGCTACAGTGACAAAGATCAAATCACCAGCTAGCTCAACAAACAGATTCAATAAAAGCAGAGAGTCATATTGATAGGAACAAGGCAAATGGATAGTTTTGATTTTAGTAGATTATTGACTGCTCAATAGAGGCAAAAAAAGGCTTCCAAGAAGCATGGCTTAGAGAGCAACTTTTCCTGATGCAATGCGGCCAAACAAGAGCAGTGAAATATGAGACAGGGAGCACTACGTGGCATATCTGACAGTCCCATCATCTGCATGAGGAATGGTCCTTCCTGTCAGATGAACTGCTCGCAGCACATCTGAAAAAAATGAGATCTGCTTTCAGCTAAGCCTGAAGTGAGCTGTGCTGCAGAGAATCAGGGACTCCCGCAGAGTTATGGAACAGCACAGGATAGGCACATGCAGGCACCCAAGACCCCCTCCCATCTCTCAGAAGAGTCCCATCATAGCAGATATGGCTGGTCCAAGCCAACACAGACCATACTTAATGAAATGCTGGGTGGTGTTTCTCTTTGATCTGACTCTACATATAGTGTGTGTCTGACACTTGCACAACGCTTGCTAATCACCAAGGTCTCCAAATGCCTCATAGTAGGCAGTGAATTTATCCTTGCTGCTCTACTGCCTGTTTAATGTTTGAAACTGAGAAACTATGGGGTGTGCACACGGGTCCCAGAAGAATCTGGGTCAATGCAGGAAATCATTTTTGGTTATGGTTCTTTACTGTCCAAACAACATAGTGCAGACAACTCCACATTTCCCTGTGAGCACATTTTACACACAGATTATGTACTTATAATCCTTCTGTAAGAGATGGAGAAATTCAGATGCAAAGCCCAAACAGCAAAGGGGGCTGGGTTACCTACAAACAATTCCACTGCGGAGGCTCACGCACACAGTGAAAGCTGGGGAGGTGAGGTCTGCATAAAATATTATCAGCTATGAGGTGACAAGGTAGCAACAAAACCCACTGCAGAGATCTCTCTTACTGCGTTGCCTCCCAAGATGTTCACGGGAAAGCTGGTGCTTCTTTGCCACTCTGACACCAGCCAGTGAAAAGGGCATTAATGTACTGAGTAGCCAGTGTCCAGCAGGCTTTCAGATCCTACTGAGAGAAGGGAGTGGCTGGAGGAAAGCAGTTGATTCATCTTCACTTGGGTAGACATGCCTGGGTCAGCAGGGGAGTGAATGGGACAGAGGTGCCCACTCCCATCTTACAAGGCAGCTGGCCTGCAGATGTATGTGAGCATTTGGCCATGCTTCATCCCACCAAGTGCCACTGCACAGGCTGTGCTCATCCCTTGGAGACAACATCACCGGAAGAACAGCCACCAAGCAAATGTAGCGCCCTGGGCTTTCCAACCATGCAAACGAGACCAGTATGACATTTCTGGCAAAGTCCCTGAATAGCCCCACGTGTACCTGTGGGGCCTCTTGAAAACAGCCAGGAAATCAAGGGAGACAGCTGCAAATTTGCATCTGGTCTCAAATCTGATCCTGGTGTTTCACCTTAGGGGAGGACTCACAAACAGCAGTCTGGTAGGAGGATGCAGGTTGACCTCCAAATGCAGCAGCTCACTCAGCTCTGAACAGGAGCAACCAGAACAGAAGAAAGATGAGCAAACAACTTCAACCGAGGTGCAGCAAGAAACAGAAGCATTTAGGGAATTAAATAACCAAAAATGACAAGGGGCTGCTAAAGCATCTCAGTGAGAGCCTGAAACACTCCAGATGAGGTCAGAAGTGATGCAGAGCCACCTACTGCATTCAAAAAATCTAACTGAAGAACAAGCAGGCTAAAAAGCTGGGGAGAGGGCATGAACACAGGCGGTGAGGGATATTTCAGCGCCCTCTGATTGATTTTAGCCAATTAGCACCTGTCCAAAGAAGGAGGGAACCCAAAGTGCTAAATAACAAGAACATGAGCTTAAGTGAGAAAGTGTACAAGCAGGAACAGAAAAAGCCACTTTCAGCACCATCTATGTCAATGTTCAGAAGGAGAAAAACACCACAAAATTACTTCCTCTGCACTATGGGAAGAGAAGGAAACCTTATAGTACAAACACATTAATGGGCTATGCAGGGATCTGAAGGATTGTTGAGATATTAGAGCAGGCTGCATGAAAAAAAAGCAAGGGAACAAACAGAATTTTGAGGGAGATTTCATCAAAATCGATTAAGTGAGAAACTTAAAGGGGCAGCATTCCACAGGGATGGAGCCAGTGATCGGCCCAAACAAGTCCTGACAGAGAAAAGCACTCAAAATCCACCCTGCAAGGTAAGCGTTTGGCTGCCGTGTTTTCTCCAGGCACAGCCCAGAAGAGGCAAAGTGTCTCCTATGCTAATTCTCTGCACAAATCCATGAAGCTTCCCTGATCTTCCTCCACATCCCTCCTTAAAAATCACTGCTACTGCAATGCCTGCAAAACACCAAGAGCGTGTAAGCAGCTTCCGCAGCACCACTGAAGCTTATCACAGCAATCAGACATCAGGTATCACCATTGCCACGCGCGACGCCACGTGCTCTTTGTGTTGACTTGTCTGTCATCTCAGATGGCAAACTCTTTGGGATGGAAACTCTCTTTTTGTTAGAAGTGTGGTGCAGGAGGAGGGTTCAAATCCCCAAGTGAGGCTAATACAGAGCACAACGGGGAAGTGCAACACAGGAGCTCTCCGTGGACACGGGAGGAATGTTATCACAAACTGAATGCAAATAAAATTGTTGCTGGGATGAAAGGAGGTCCAGAGGGAAACAGAGAGCATACAAGGCCATTACAAAGCATCAGGCAGGGATTGTCACTCAAATTCTACGTGTTTCTCTTCTACCCAGATGTTTCTGATTTTTTCCTGGAGGAAAACAAACAAAACACTTGTCCTTATTTTTAGCTTTCCTCCTTTTCACAAAACAAATGAAAACTCAAATCAGGAGACAGAAAAAGCATCTAAAATGGCCAAAGCCACATTTTTTAAAAGCATTATTTTAGAAAGCTTTTTTTTCACTACAAACAATTCCTGAATCTTCCCTTAACTATCTTTAGTGGACTAGCTCTAGAAAGAAACAGGAAAAAGATGAGGGAGCTGCACTCTGCTCCATCTATCTCCACGGGTCCACGGCGCACACAGGCTCAGGCCACGGCTGAAGATCTGCATGAGATTATGAGCCAGAGCTAGAGGAAAATTGGCCTTTTCTTATTCATTTATTTTCACTATAAAAATGCTCTGAAAAGTGTAAAATAGAATGTGAGTGAGTCAGCTCCCACTGTCGCCTGCCCCCACGTCAGTTTGCAGAACCAGTATCCCTCACGTGAATGAAAGGAGACGTCTGCACGGACCCTGGTTCTGCACGCGCTCAGCTCACCACGACCTCACAGAAGAGCGACGTCCCTGCAGAGGTGCTGTCAGGACCAGGGTTGTCTTTTGGCAGCCCTGTCTCTCAGGACTGACTGTGAAAGGAAGCACTATTTTTACAGGTGCTATTTTTGGTTGTATTTTCTGTCAAGAATTCATGAAATAGGTGATAAAAGGTTTGTGAATGATTAATAGATGTTTTAATGAATGACTAATCAATGCACAGAGATCACTATAAAGCCCAAGCAGTCAATAGGTTGTTTCTAACATTCCATGATACCTTTTCCTGACATGCTGATAATCACCTGTTAAATTATGCCATTCATGTCTGTAATGCCTATTAATCATTTATTATCTTTTATAAGCCATTTGCAAATAAGAGCATAATACGAACTGTGACTTCTTACTCCTTCCCCCATCCCCAGGCATCACACTTGTTGGGAGTTGGGGGAAGTATCAGTCAGGAAGAGACATGATTTTAGCCAAAAGCTGAGTCTTAGCAACACTGCTGGACGACGGGTAATTCGCCACCTCCTCCAGAACTTGAGTTGAAATCGGGGATGTCAAGGCCAGCTGATAGGTTTGTGGTTCACATGATGTGAACAAAGTGGTGTTCGTAAAAGATGAAAAAGTCATGCACAAAAGAACTTCAGGAAGAAAATCCTCATAGAGAGAGGGGGAGGAATTAACTTCAAGACTTAAAGCAAGGAAAGGAAAATAATTTGTATCTATAAGGACAGAATTGAAGCAAATGGACCACAGGCAGGCAAAAATAACAAAATCATTCCAAATAATCACAGTAAAATCAAAAGATGCTCTGATACAAAGCAAGGAAGAGAAAGAGAATTGCTAGCACAACAGTCACATATTACTCCCATTAGATAGGACTGATTTTTATAAAAACATATATACATTCTCAAGACTGTACCAGATCAGCTGGAGCCACAAAAACCTGCCTCTGCTTCACCACTACATCTCCAAAGCCGACAGCTGGAGGCTTCCTACTGTACCCTCTTTTCAATTACCTACAACCTTACCAGATTTTAACCACTTAGAGTGCAAAGCTCTACCAGATGTGTTACAACAGGATTCATCCTAACCAGTTTGACCACCAAGCCCAGGACCACACTGTGGAAACCCCCCTCTTATCCCCATAGAAGGAGTCCAAGGTGACAAGTTCAGGTGGAGACATCTCCACGAGAGGGACCTACAATGAAGAAACAGCATTCCAGCCCAGAAGCAGGGACTGGAGCACAAGCTTTGCCCTTGGAGGAAGTGAACTTGGTCATTCTCGTAAAACAGTGCCCCAGAGTGATTGAACGATGCATCATTAAAGCATTAAACAGCCATTAAATAGTTTCCTCAATTTTGCCTATGTTCCCCGCATATATAAACATGTCTTTAAGCCAGTAGTGGTCTCTAATGCTTACCATCTCACAAATGGGGCTTGGAGAACACTGAGCCAGTGGCTGCAGGCTGAAGTAGGCAGTTCATCCAAATAGCCCAGCCAACAGGGCTTTAAAGCAGTATCTGATAAAACACCCAGTCTGGCCTCCTTTTGCCAGTCTGCCTGTGGAAAGCTATTGGGTTTTGGCTGGTCCTTGCTGTATTTTCATTCAGGACCTGGTACAGCTCAGCCCCACCATGCTGTGACTTCTCAGTGCAACCAGAACTGGAAGGGTTAAAGAAGCCTCAGGAAAGGCAGCAACAGAGTAAAATCAGTTATCGGTAGGAAAAAGTATGAACTCTGGTTTCAGGTGGCTTCCCATGTGCAGATTCTCCAGGGTCTAATAACCTGGTTCAACTACAAAGATTGCCTTTTCTTCAACAGAGCACTGATTTAGGTCTTTCTCTTTTGCCTATTTTCACCAAACACATAGGAATTTCATCTCTGAGTTCTTCAGCCCTTTTCAAATTTGTTTGACAGCAGTAGGTTCTAAAAATGTGTATACACGGGGTGTGCCAAGCAGACACACAGGCACACAAAGTTCATTTAAAAGCCTCTTGTTCTTTGGCCAAAACCTACTTCTTGTCTCCAGCTTTGGGGACTGTTTTACTCTCCCTGACCAATATTCTCAAAACAGTGCAAAAGGCCACCAAATCCTCTTAAGCCTTGCTGGTCAGTAGCAAAGGTCTTCTAAGGAGATGTCTTATGTGTCGCTCTTCCCTGAGCCAGGAGATCCCTGTGGTTTGAAATGCTCTGATTAAGTTGCATTGGTTTCATTCCTCATTTCATGCCCTGCCCTCGTCGATCCCCCCAGGTTGGCTTTGGGGCTCTGCCATGTTACCGACCGGAGGCATGTGTCTGCAGCAGCAAGGAACGGGATGAGGAAAAGGAATCCGAGAGACTCTAAATTTAAAAAAGTAAAAATAACAAAATACAATCCCCTTGATCAGCATGCCTGTCATTTTAGCAGCATTAAATACATTAAAATGGGATCTGCACACCAGCTTAATTAAATGAACCAATTGAAAGTTGCTGCCAAGTATTAGTTTAAGGTAGAAAATACACTTATTTTGGAGCTTATGCAAATTGAATTTGTAGGGCCTTGTGGGAAATGCTAAGCATTTTTTTTTTTTTTGAAAGACTCAGAGTTTGGAAATTTATTGCAGTGATCTGAATTTTGTTTCATTACGAGTGTCAAGCACAATCCCAGTTAGAGGAAATTTCTTGGCTGCTTCCCACATTACGATGTCTCTTTTAAACGGATCTTTTCTTCAAAAGTACCATTGAAACATTTCAGACCATCAATGCCCAGGGGCTGATGACTCATGTTTGCCCACTGAAGAGACATTCTGGGGCCTGAAAAAAAAGAACAATTATGGTATTAAACCCAAGATGATCGTTAGTGTCCAGCATCATTATTTGATCTTAGCTCTTGTGTGTTGCGTGGCCACCTGCAATGTGATTACTGTAATGGAGCACCTGGAACACGTACTAAAACTCCTAATTTATTCCAGGCCTTTCTTATTGATGTAACATTGCAATCAAGAAGGAGTTGAACAACAGAACAACTGATCTGAAACTATTTTCATAAATCAAACTGCAAATTTCGGCTCACTATCTCACTGAGTGATGTGTCACCTCACCGCCAGTTGTCTGGAGGCACAGCAGTAACAACAGTTGCCTTGTTTGCGTTTAAAAGGTGAGAAAAAAGTGATTTTGGCAGACCAATGGAGCTTAGATTTCAAGCAAGCCTTTGGAAGAAATATTTTAGCTGAACAAAGACTTTTGCTCTGACAAAATTAAACTATCTTGTCTCAGTGTTTTCTTACTGAAACATTTTCTCTGACCCAGAATGAAATTGGTTACTATTTTTCAGCAACATATTTTAAGATCTGAGTATGTTTTTTTTAATGGGAAATTTAACGAGCCTTTAAAGACAGAAGTTGTTCCAAACTGATGAGTGGAAATGTTTCACTTAAAAAATATCAGATGCTTTGATTTTTCTCTATTTCATTTCCACCCTGCTCTGAAAAGAATAATTTGGGGTATTTGGTATGGACTGCAAAAAGTCCTCAGGTCATAAATAATAAGGCTGATGGCACTTTTCTCAACTGCCAGTATTTTGGTAAAATTTAAACACTGAGAGGGCAGTAGGTCAAAATCAAGAAAAAACATCTTTCTGGGGCTTTTTCCCCCTCATCTTCTTCATGATGCAAGAGGTGGAAATTTTCACTTTAAGAAAGTTTCGAATGAAAAATTCACTCAGCTCTTAGCTACCCTGCCTGAGAGAGAAGCAAGTGCTACGATCTCCAGTTTAGACATAGTGACCAAGATCCACAGAAATTAGGAAAAGCTCCGCTCCGCAGAGCGATGTCCCGCCCCAGAGGGAGCACAAAGCTTAGGGGTGGTTTTCGGGGCCGATTTAGGCAGATCCGTGCTGCCTGCAGGCTCCTGAGGGTGCGGGGAAGGGGAAGGCATCTAGGAGGCAGCCTTCCCCAAGCAGGCACAAGCACCCTGTCAGGCAGACAAAATCACAGCCGACGACTACTTGCGAGGAACAATTCACGTGCTCCATTCGTGTTCGCCCGGCTCCTCTAGCAGCCTCTCCAACCTCTGCTCGGCTTTGCCTGATTCAAATCAGACACCTAGAGGTTAGAGAGTTCTGGTACTCCTAATTAATCACCTCCTGAGCTGACTCATTTCTGCTGCTCCAGAAATCACTTAACGAGCACGGCTCACTTAGCTGATTTGCAGCCCTGGGCCGGTACAGCAGTTGTCCAAACATCACGCAGTCAAGTCATGCAGCGTTTAAAGGCTGCAGACTTTGCAGTCCAACAGCTTAGTTACTCCTGGCTGCCCACTGGCAAGGATCGTGTGCTCGGACCGCCACCGGGGAGCTCATGTGGTCCCTGCTGCCCAGGGTCACAAGGCGGGTGTAGGCTGAGGTCTCCACTGGGTCCAGATTCATTTCAGTGGGATATCTAGGAGGTCCAAACAGAGCTGCAAACCCACTCAGGCCGGCCAGCATTCGTGAACAGCTTGCGGCGAATGCTGGCTTTAGGGTGCGTCACTCCACGGTCTTTCCACTAAGAGTTTAGATATCACATTAGCACAGAGCCAGCTCAGAGATCTCTGCTGCCTCAAAGCAAACTGCAGATGTAGGAACCAAGGAGAAACTTTGCCTATGCTGGTTGTTCAAAATGCCTCATTTGATTCTAACAGTAAAATACATCAGGAAGATCCCAAATGACAGCCCAACTGCCACAAAGTGCAATGAGACACAGCCGGCATCAGGACTTGGGTGCCAGTCCAAGACACTGAGGTGCTGCAGGAAATAGCATTGCAAGAAATTTGAACTCTGAGATGGAAAAATTGAGCTGCTTTTCAGCTGTCTTCTGTGGAATGACACTAAATTTCTTGGGGCTTCCTGGGATCGACATCCTTTTGGTTTAATTCTAGGTTCTGTGAACACTGCTTTCCAGATAAAGAGATGATGCAGAGAATTACTTTATTCTGTTATGACTTAGCCCTGAAGCTCCAAGATGCTGCTACTTAAAGTCTTCAGTTCCATCCCAAAATTGGTTTTCCTGCATTTTCTTAAACCAGCACTAACCCTCCTGAAGTCAGAGCCTCATGCCCTGTATCTCCTGCCATCACCACTGCCTTAAATCAACCCGGGATTCTGAGTTAGTAGGTTCATGATGCTAAGTCCACCAAAAGCTTGCGCTGGACCTTCAACCATCAACCTTCAACCATCAACCTTCAGCCTCTGCCTCCTGCTCTCTCCCACTCCCTCCCTCTGGCTGTTGGTTTCAGTTCCCCTCCTGTTCAGGTAATTTCTTCTCTCTCCAACATTCATCCTTGCACTTCCCCTCTCCTAGAAATACTTCCCTTCATTCAAATCACACAAAAATCACCTGCTTGTCATTCGTTTGACATGGAGCTTATAATTAGGTGAAGTTCCCCATTCCCTCAGTGCAGATCTCCCAGGCTGTCTCATTTGCATTCTAATGAAGGAGCTGGCCCCAGCTTGCATCACCCTCCCCCAGCTGCCTACTAAAAAAATACGCGCAGCAAAGAAAACTCATCTCAAAGAGATGATGTGAAAGCTGGCAGTGCACCCAGCCGCCGTGCTTGTGGGAGCCAGGGGAAGGTTGACATCTGCCAAGCCTGGCTGCTGTTGGAGTGGTCACTTACTGGCTTTGCAGGCCGCTTGTGCAGAGCTGGCTCTGCCAGGGACACGCTGTCCACCACGAGGTACACGCTGTCCAAACGGTTCCTGCTGCTCACCAGAGCTCAGTGGTCAGGGTCCGTTAAATGGCTCTCTGTCTCTCCTGTTTTTGTCTTACGCACTGTCAGGCGCATAGGCACACTGTCTATTCACGCTGGAGAACAGCGTTTATACAGAAAGATACAGAATTTCTGTCTATGACACCTCTCTATCCCTGCCTCTTCAACAATCCATCTCTCCTCCTCAGCTGCACGGGAGTTATCAGGCTAAACACGGGTTTCTACAGGGTAAATGTTTACCCTGTTCCGGTCACCTTGGGAGTCACAGAAGTGCTTGTCACAGCTAACGCAGACGGCACAGTGATCGCTCCCCTCTGATGTGGATGTCTGCAGCCGGGCACAGGAGTCGGACCCTGGAAGTGCCCTTTGCTCTCTCGGGGAGAGAAAGGGTGAATGCCCAGATCAGAGGGAGATGCTGACACTGCAAGTGTCTGAAGCTGTACGTGATGTATCCCACCTTCTGTCCTCACCTACTCCCATCTCTGGCTCTCTGCCTGCCAGCGTTTGCTGTCAAAAAGCAACTGGACAGTCTTAGAAGAAAAATCCATTGCGAGCTACTAAGGGCCAGGGCAGCAGGTACACCTCAGCACATCCTGCCAATCACTAGTCTGGCAGGGCATCCTGGGGCAGACTGCTCCCATCTACACTCTCCCCAGCATCCACTGCTGGCCACTGACAGAGAGAAGGTGTGGTTTTTTGGACTCAGTAGATCCCATCTCATGTTCAGTCTACACATTCCCCAACACATCCAATGATCTGTGCCTGCATTCTCAGAAATACACCCACCTCTCTCCATACCTCATCCCTTTTCCTTTTTTCTTCCTTTTTTTATGTAAAGCAGAAGCCATCCAAGAGTCTCAGAAATGCCCTGTATCACACATGCATGCTGCGTTCAGAAACCTCAAGGGCAGGGTTCAGACACACCCACGGTGTAAAGCCCATGAGGCTTTACTCAGTGCAGCCTTCAAAACCCTGTGTTGTTCTGGGAGGAGCTCAGGATTGCTCCATGAAATACAGGGGATTCTCCCAGGCACCAGGACCAGTTCAGTGGCAATGCAGAGTCTCTTCCAGAACAGCTGGACAGGTTTGTAAATAAAGTAAGAAACCCCTTGCACCATGAGACAGGAAAGGCATGTGGAACTTGCTCAGCACTGGCTTTAGGAAGTAACCAACCCAGAGAGTCGCACATGGACATCCTCCCTACCTGGATTAAATAACAAAACTCAAGGACTGGCCCAGTTCCAGCCAGGTCAGAGGGAGTCCTAAAAGTCAAATGAGCTTGGTCTTACATTACTAAGACCACAAACAAGGAAAGGATGGGCAGTATGAAGAACTAGGGAGTGAAAAAGAGCGGACAAAAGAATCCCAGAGGAAGACACCATGAAATCTCTCCTTTGTGTACTGCCTCCTTGCTCTTCACCTCTCCTGGGTTTCTATCAATCCCTTCCTTACTATGGGATAGGCTTTCTCCTCTTTTCCCTGCCCAAACCCCTTTAGAAACAATCCTCACTGTGCTGAGAGGTGGGCTATCTTCACTCCAACGTCTGCTGACAGGTCAAGGGGAAGGCCAACTTCAAGCTGGGTATAAAACCAGAAGTTCCTCCCTTGATCCCACCTCTGCTGTCTGGGTGTAGTCCTCCAACCAAGAGCTCAGTATATTGCTTTAACCACTTACTGCTGATAATAGTTTCTCTGTCTGCCACAGGTGAGTGAACACCAACTGCTCATTCTAGGCCTAAAGAAAACGTGCAAGGAAACCACAAGATTATGTACTGACCTTTCAGACAATATACATGCCAGTAAATACCAGCCAGCCTCTCGAATATTAAACAAGCCACAGCCAGTCCTGCATTCCTATTACCCCGAAGTCCTTCAGACTTCATGTCAAGTCCAGCACTGCATCTGCAATGACCCGCAATATCCCACACTCCTCTTCCACACTGTACTTCAGGGGGTTTTCCAGCCCTAATGTAGTGGACTCTCTGAACTGATTCCTGCCACCAGCTGCCATCAATTGCCACCATGGTATGAACAGTGCAGAATAGACACTGTGTCCCGTAGCAGCGTTAAACTCCTTCGAGACCCCTTCTACATTGTCCAAAGTGACTGAACATTAGGCAGTTGTCTAAGACCTGCAGTTAGGCCAAAAACTCCATTCTTCACCCTGGAAAATGCTTCAGTTGCTGTTCAAAAACTTCATTGCATTTTCCCCTAATTACTTTGGAGAAATAAGTTCATATGGATCTACAGAGACTTCAGAATATCACACAGTGGGCCACAAGCAGAATACATTTCCCCAGCCCTCATGTGTCAAGAAGTTTAGAAAGTCTTCTCATACCCGAGTCATTAAAACAGGGTGAATCCTAATTAGAGAGTGACAGTCCACTCGAGGTCCTTTGTCGGTCTCTTGCAGACCTGCACGTTATACTATGCGTCATGTTACACTATGTGTCATTTCTAGCCAGGCCGGCTCCCTCTGCACTGGGTTTGCTGTATCCACCTAACGGCTTGACATCCACAAATGAAACAAGCCCATTCAGAGCTGACCTGGCATTGTTTTGGTGTAGCTGGTAAAAAAAAAAATCAAATTAAGCTTTTTCTTCCCCAGTTGTGCACACTGATTTCTACATATCACAGAATAAAGCAAGTTGAAAAAAAGAAATAACTCCAGTATAACCAATCTCCTCTACTTCTAAGAGTAGGAGGCCCCAGACTGAGGAGGAAGGCCTTTTGTAGGACAGCAGAGATGGGGATCAAAACACGATCTTTCCCAGGAGGTCCCTGTCTGTTGTCCAGCCATTCATTCCAGTGCATTCCTATCGGTGCAGTGCTCACAGGGTGGACAAAAGAAATCTGTCTGAGGCTTGGGGCTTAGGGTGCAAAGACCTATAAAAACCCAGAGAGACAGATTGCAGCCCACAGATCGCAGTCTAAGCACGCAGACATACAGAAGAAGGGAGGAGGGAAACACAACAACATCTGAGGATGAAAGGTGACAATTCAAAAATACCTACGTGCCACAAGACACCAATTCCATTGCCAAAGGGACCAAAGGCAGCTAGCCGAAGGCTATGAAGACTACCTGCCTATGTGGTGGGTGGGCACAAATCTCCTGAGCAGACTCTAGTACATGAGGACTGAAGCGATGGCTTGGCCCTGGGGAGATGGTTTCTTCATCTGCCCATTTGACCTCTTTGCAGCTCTGCAGACACTCGCTGCTGTTCCCTTTAACTTGATGCAGATCATGTTTTATTGATGAATGTGAGCACCTCCTCCTTGCCTGCGCTGATGAGCCATCTCATCGGCATGCCAGGCAGCCCTCAGCTCGTGCGCAAGCTCAAACGCAGCCTCCCTCACATGGTTGGTCCTGACCCTTCCTCCGTGGAGCCGAATGACAATTATACGGCGGTAGGGGGGCCCCCTTGAAAGCAAGCTGACTCCTAAGAAGGGGGCATGTGCGCCCCACTGCCTCCCTCTCTACCTGCTCTGCCCACCAGCACACGGCTCCCATGCCACTCACGGCAAGGAAGCCGGATCAGCTCTGCCAACCTGTGTTAAAGGCTGTGGAAATGGCCCCGGATCTGGTACATGCAGGGAAAAGAAAGGCAAACAGCAACTCTCAGTGCCCAAGCGCAGCTCTCAGCCAGAGATCTCCACTCACCAATTAGATTTTCTCCACCAATTTGTACTGAGAAAGACGGAGAGGAAATGCCAGATGCTGCTGGGCACGCAGAGCAGATTCAATGTGTGTGTTTAAAGCACTAATAACTCCCTTCCTGCTGAAAGAGGGAAAAGACTTTCTCTTAATCCCTCCTTGCATCACTAATCAGAGAAAGGAGCAGATGGTGCCAGAAATACAGTAATATGCCCATTAAAATAACCTCAGTTGCTGATGAGTTAGCACCAGACCCCATGCAGCAAACACCTTTATGAGAGCCCTGTTCCAGCAGAAAACAGTGGCTCATGCAATGAGACAGAGGAGGTAAGAGCTTACTAGGAACATCCTAGCTAAATTGCACTAGTAAGGACAAAGCTCTCCCCCACAAACTCTTTGCTAGCACATGTGCTCAGCAAAATTTGCCCTCCAGAGGCATCTAAACAAGGTGCACATTCCCGAGGGCAGCTGTACTCTGGTGACACTTTGTGCCCAGGTGGACTCCATGGCTCTCACCTTAGTAGCAGAGCTTCTCCACCACTGGTACTGGGCTCCCCAGAGTCATTAATTTCATGGTGGGTTGTCCTATTACACCTGTCCAGCAATGATAGTCTTCTAAATGGCACTGTGTCTTCTGAGTAATTTCTTGTAAGATTTCTACAGGATTCATGAAAAAATGGAAGTGTCAGCAGTCACCATATTGTTGAACTTTTAACCTTATATGGCTGAACTATTTGTTCCTGGCCAAAAGGAATGGTGTTTAAATCACACTACCCTTCTCGGCTGTGATGGACAACAGGACCAACAACTAGTAGAGGAGAAAACACCTCTACATTTATAGTGCAAGTGCTCCAAAGTGCTCCAAAACAAGTATTCAAAAGGCCATATCGTACAGTCCAGGCAACAGTCTGCATTCTTCTTCCTTCTTCTCTGACCTCATAAATCTTCCCAGCAAGATTTCCATCCAAATAGATGTGCTCCCACAAACATTTATGCCTAGTCACATTTATGCAAGTAGCGTTTCTCAACAGAAAAGCACTGCATCCAAAATGCTGCATCAACTCTAGCTCTATTCTTTGCTCCGTGCCTTCTGAAGGGTGAACATTTCTTTATCATTAATTAACTCTTTATATGACTTGACATTTTTTTCATTATCTCACTGAATGTCACTGTCCAATTAGCTCATCCCCAAGGAACGGGACCTAATTAACCAAGATAAGTAAACTGAACTTTAGCAACCTTTCTCCCCTGTAAATAAATTTCTAGTAGGTAATTACTCAGCAATAGTTACCTTGTTAAAGGTAGAATAAAGATTCCTTCTCCTCTCCTTGACTTTATTTTAAACAAATTTCTAACTTAACTATTTCTATTTTATTTGTTACAAAGTCTCAGAAATCTTTAGGGTCAAAACATGGTTCCTTCTAACATCAGCTGCAGGGAAGTGTTTACAAATAATGATGCCTCTCCTTTCCATAGCTAATGGGCAGCATTTGCTCCTGGGGCTATAGGATTTAATGAAATCTTTCCACCGGCTAACGAAAAGGAACGTTAGCCCAAACTTGTGCCCAAAGCCCCACTTACCCACTGGATAGACCTGGATCTCACATCCAAGATCAACCGAATTCGGCTGCAAGAGGTATTAATTGCACAGAAAGCAGGAGGTTTCCTTCCAGCTCACTGTCTGCCCCCAGGAGCCTAATGTGTTCGGGCATGTTAGAAATCTGATAATAACACTCCTCTCTCTGATTATTTCTTTCCCAATTGTGTTTTTTTAGCCTTTTTCAGGAGCAAAGGACCCCTTTTCCCCTTGCTGAACAGCAGAAGAGCAGGACAAGAGCAGGAGTAGTTGACATCCCTTCTCTACACCGTGCTTTTTAGGGAATATAACTCTAAGCCACTGTGGCATGATCACCAATGCAACCACAAATAACAGAGGAAAAATGAATAACTGCCCCGTGTTGATCCAGTGCACAGGCCCTCATTTGCAAACAGGTTATTTTGATTTTTTTTTTCCACCAGTAGCATGCTAGGGGCCGTATTTCACATGCAACCTGATTTGAAACACAGACATAAAGAGTCATGAGGTGAAAGGGAAGCGTTAATCTCGCTTGCTCCCTCAACATCACAGTAAACTTCACTCCTTGATTGCTTTTGCTCTCAGCTAGAGGTCAGCATTTTCAGGGAGAAACTGTCCCAAAAAAAGACATTGTACTGGTCTGGGAGCACTAAGGCACTGTAGCCCAAACCTGCAGCCTGCCTGGGAATGCAGGGGGTTTTCTAGGCTATGGGAGACATCTCATAGGCCCTGGAGCAAGCTTTCCACAAACGGAGGCTGGAAATCCCATATTTCTCATTATTATGTTTGGTTTTACAGGGAACCGTACCTCTAAGGGGCTTTGCTGTGTGCCATTTGGCCGGCTGCTGCAATATGCAGAGGCTCACAGGAGGGACTGTGGATCAGGCAGAATTTGGAGGCCAGGTGTCTTCTGGCTCCTGGCTCGGAGTGAGTGCTGAACATCACAGCCGCCTGCCCGTGGGGTGGCAGGAGGCAGCCTGGAGCAGCCACAGAGCAGTCCACAAACACCCCAACCTTCCTCATCCCACACCATGCCCAGCTCCCCGTTACTGGGATTCAGAATACACTGGCGAAGACCATTTAAGATCTTGTTTAAAAACTACCTTTCTACATTTGTGGATCTTATGAAGGCCAAAGACACAAGATCAGTCTCGGCAGGCAGTCTGAGTCAAGCAGAAACAAAGAGGAAGAACTGCCAAAGCCCCTTTTGGGAGTCATCTTACCGCCTGGGGACACCGTTCCCTGAATGTCAGACTCCATTTAAGCCACAGGCACTTGGGAGATGATGGAGTTTAGCCCTTTCAAGTAGGCTAGGGTCGAACCACAAAAGTTCCTCCAAAAACGATGCATGAAGGATTTGCATGTGGCAGGCTTAGGGCTCAAGCGCCCAGACGAGCCGTCTGGAGCGAGCACTGCAGGCAGCAGGATCTGGCCGCCCAGACCGCTCACTCTGCAGATTGCTGGTCGTTGGCAGCATGCAAGTACATAGATCTCTAAGCACGACTCACACAAGACAGAAAGAAAAGACCATTTGCACTGTGGCTGCCATCTATCAATAACTAATTACAACTGAACAAGGCTGGATGTGAACCCTTCATTTGAGCATGGTAGCAAAGGGAAGCAATAAAATTTCCCCTAGCAATTCCATGTATTACTATTATTTTTTGCTATATTTTTTTCTCCTGGTGGGAAGCAGAATGTCATCTGTGATGATGCAAAAGCACGTGCATGATGGATGCCAGCATCACTGGGATGGCAGGTCAATGTGATCACCTCTCTACATATGTTATTTCCTTGTTCTTCGGTTTAATGGGGCGTTCCACTTTATTATTGTATTTTTTTAATTTTATAAGACATGTTTCATTAAATCTGAATTATGGCAATTCAGGGAAAGAAATTAGCCCATTAAAATTACAATGAAAACATCTTATAAAAAAGGGCTGTCAACTGCCATTTCTGCTCTGCTAGATGAGGAAATAAGGAAGAGAGAGAAACATGTCTGAGTGGAGACAGCACCTGCAAAATCAGGATCTGTGTGCCAGGTGCTCTTGGAAAAGGAGTCTGTGCCGGGAGGAGCTAATGGGCTCGTGGGAGCTGACTGAGTTTTCCATCAAAAGGCTTATTTGGGGCCTTTTGAAAAAGCTAACAGAAAACAGGATCATGGCTCTAAAACCATGTTTGGTATCACTTCCTTCTGACCAGCTGGGCAGCAGAAACGAGTGGGCCGTTTCCCCTTGGATTTCCTTCCTGCAAAGCCCCAGTGAGGCCAGGACCTTGAAGAGCAGGCGATGTGCATCGAACTAGAGCAACCCTGGGATTTTTTGGAAAGGAGAAAGATTTGTGCTGGAGAACAAGCACACACCTGGCTGACAGGACCTGGAAGCAAGGGGTATCCTAGAAGCTGCATTTGGGAAGGTTTTGCCCTTTTCTTTGACACACGTTGTGCTTCCTGTTGGCACAAGCAGCTTGTACCACGAGGTCCAGGCTCAGGGGCTCCCATGTACGTCGCTGTGCTCCTTCCGCAGCAATGACATTCTCAGAGGAGGAAAGAGATTTCGTTAGAAATAAAAATGGAAAGAAAAAATAAAGCCCTTAAGCTCACTCAGTTATGATTATATGGGGTAGAAAGCTTAGATCTATTCTCCAGTCCAGTTGCTGCATGATTCCTGCTGCTGTCCTAAACTCTTTCCACCCTTTGAGAAAAACAGCGCAGCACCTCTCTGTGTTTTTCAGCAACGTAGCAAAGGTATTATTTGGAGTTAGAGGGAAAAAAAGTCTTCGCCTGCATGGGAATAAAGGTCAGTTCTGCTGAAATGAAATAGATTTGGAGACTGCATGTCAATTAGATACATACAAAAGAAACTAATAAAGTTAATCCACTAAACTGGAAAACTGTGATAAAACAGCCCTGTAGGATACATCGAAAAGAAGGTGGGGAGGGGCTGGTAAACAAAAAGGGAACGGAGAAATGGAATAAAAGAAGCCACAGAAGAAGAAACAGCGAGTAAAAGAGGAGACGGGAGATAAATGTGATAATCATTGCTGAAACGGTAAAAGCAAATGAAATGAGATCAGGATGAAAGGCAGAACCCCAATAATCCAAAATGTGTGGTTGTGCTGTGTCAAATGTAGGAAGGGAGCAGGTTTCCTCTTCACAGCCAAGATAACTGTCTTAAGAGCCCAGGAGAGCGCACCTACATTTGCAGAAGGGTAGAGGGGTAGGTGCAAGAGGATGGGGGGGGGTCACTGGGAACGTCTGGATGGGGAGAGAACGGCCTGACCTAGACTGTGGGTATCTGTGCACCCGTACAGGGACAGAGCAACCACCACAACAGCAGCCATCTGATAAGGATACACCTGGCGAGTCTGCGGTCCATGTTTTAGCAATTCAGGGTTGCTAGATGGGCTGGCTGGGATAGGAAGGAGTGGATTCAGTAGTGCAGGCTATCCTTTCCAGCACAGTGCTGTACAGAAGCTGGTACCAGCCTCCGGTCTCATGGGCTTTCTCTGCCCAAACAACGACTTGTACCAGCCCCAAATCCACGGACTGACCCCTGTAACCCATTCAACGGGGATCACTGCAGGGGGTGCACAAGGATGGCTGCTCTCCTACCATTCCAGAAGGGATTGCTGAGGATGCCAGAAAATCCAGTTCCAATCCAAATGCTTCCATGGAAAGATGAAAATCTGGCTCATTTTTCCACTGATGCCTCTAGCCTGGCCAAAGCTTGTTTGAAAATCTGCCCTCTCTATCACCTTGTCTTCCAATTCTTTGACTTTTTCTTTAAATAAAGATGACACACTTATACTCTAAGAGCACTTAGTCCTTGAAACTCTCCGTTTCACAGTGGTAACTGCCTTTGTCCATTTGATCACTGATATGCAATAAAATTCTGCAGCAGTTTACGTGCATTGGGGAAATATGCTTGTAAAACTCCCATTACAATTTATTGGATGCTTTTTGCTTGCTTCTATGGTTGAGGAAGAGTGGAAATTGTTCTGTTTAATATATACACAGTGGACACTGGGTATGACAAGAGAGTTCAGTCACGTCTGGAAAGCTGTGCCTTGTACACAGCTCATGCAAGCAGACCTTCTTCTACCAGCTGAAATGGCCTTAGCCGAGGAACAGCATGATCTGAATTGCCAACCAGAATAAACTGACCTTCCTCCACCGAAGTGTGAGATCTGACCCGAGGGCAAGTTAGATAGATCTTAAACCAATATGGTCATGGATCCAGCATGGACAGGATCTCAGGGAATGACTGAAGGATGTGAGACAAGACTTCAGTTGTCAAAGAAAAGCTGTTGTTCCATGACAAAACCCCGTATCAGGCTCTCAGATTACATATCGCGCTTCTGATTGAAACCATGAAGCCAGCTCCAGCTAGGAAGTGATCTGAGATGAGTCCCCTTAAGTCACTATTAGGTCCTTCTGCCTATTTTATTTTCCCATTGAGCTGTCTGGCCCTGCAAAAACTTTCCATCATTTCCTTTAGAAGAGTCTAGTCCATGATTTGAAGAGGTGAACTGTTCACCCATGTTTTCTCCACCCTTTACAAGCTGAGTCCAGCCCAGATCCTGTCCTTGATTTGGGAATACTGTTGAAAATAGGCCAGAACGTGCTAGCTGAGGGTATAGTTCACTCAGTGTATAGATACCCCTCCTGTCTTTCCACTTTTATTTTATTATTGCAATTGTTACTTTGCTGCAGGGCATTTCCTGGGTTTAATGAACATCAGGCGGGCCTTCTGCCTGATGGTTCATTAGTGCCTTCCAAAAGAGAGAGCACTACACTGAAGTCATTATTGATTTGTTACATGCACCACTGAAGGATTTCCATATGGAGAGGTAGGTAGTTGAGGTGACCCTGAAAATGTGGAGTCTCACATCAAGCTGTGAACGGGAGGCGTATAAAATTTGAGTCAAGGTCTTTGGTACTCTTAGCCTGGTGTCTCTGATCCAGCTTTAAGGTCAGAGTGGAGGCTGTGTGTGGCCAACGCTGTACTGAGATTTCAGGACCTGGCACAGAGGCCACCACTTTGATTCAACTGCATTTGTCACAGAGTTCTTTTACCCCCAGCACAGCCAAGGCTCTTCCAACCACGGTCAACAGAAAGACTCCAGGGTATACCATACCTGACACAAAAACTGAGGGGCTTAAGGATTTTTAGTGAGATCTTAAATGTGGATTTGCTGTGGAGGAAAGACAAGGAGACTCTAACACTTCATTGCAAGAGGCAAACATCTCTGAGTGGCTCGTTAGGAGAAAAGAAGGTCAATTAAAGCTGGAATCAAAGAACTGCAATACTAATGTTATAAATATATGGGCAAAGTGGTCTGCTAGCCTCACATTCACATTCTCATGCACGAGGTTTCTGCTCTCCCTCACCTCCTCCGAAAAGAGAGATAGGTATGGACTGCTTAATAAGGCTACAGAAAAACAGAGAACCATCACCAAATAATACATTTCTTCTCAACTTTTTTCCATATTTTTCTTTTTTTCCTGCAGTGAATTTTCCCCTTTTTCCCTTTTCCTGTTTATTGTCTTAAATAGAAATTTTCTGCTTTCTCTCCTTTAGAAAGGGAAACAGCTCCTCTCAGTTCTCCCCCTCTCCTTTTTATTTATCTTAAAACAAGGGAACACACAGGTTCCCAGCTCCTTTGGAGATGGAAATATTAATTTCAAGTTTTTTCAGCAATTATGATCATCTGATTTTTGTCATACACATCACCTAGGACAACACATGTCTGAGGAGGCACATACATGATGTGTATCAATATATGTTTATTGCAATGGCTTCTTCATCCTTCATTGCTTTGCTCTTTTCTCTGAAAGAATTTTATCCAGCCTCACCCACCAATACAAGCACTGTGTCATTACCCAGGTTCAGATCAGAACAGCACAGAGGCATAAAAAGAATCGGCTCCAAAGAAGCCAAAAGGGAGCCTTTAGGTACCAACGCCTGAGGTGCCTTGCACCTGACCGAGAGCATCCTGCTTTGGCACAGTGAAGGAGCAACGCTGGGAAAGCAAGCGTGGCGCTGGGGCCGGCAGCCAGGGAGGAACACGCCAGCGAAGCCGCCTGAACGGCAGTGCTTCAGCGGCTGCGCAGAGCCACGCTCCTGGTAAGGCACGGGAAAGACGGCGGAGGATGTCGTTTCTATTTTCTTCTCGTGAGGCGTATTGCAAAAATCTGAACGCCACCGCTCTGCCCCGCATTGCACCTCACACACACAAACACACAGGCACCCATAGGGAACCGGGACTGCTGGCATCCGCAAATAGTATCATGGTGTATTAGCAGGTCGAGCACGTGCATCCTGCACGCAGCCCCCCAGCACCCCTCGGCCTAAGCCATCAGCAGTGGCGGGAGCCTCCTTACCCCTTCCTCGTACCCTGCTTGTACTAGCAAACCATGGTCAGATCCAGCTGCGCTGGGAAGATACCCAGAAAGGTCCGGGGTGCACAGAAGGGAAATGCACAACCACATCGCATTCCCCAGAGGCCGTACATCACCCAGGCCGGGGCTGCGGGAGGCTCCTGACACCCCTCTGCCATGAAACCTGCCCCTGTAATGAACGTTCTGGCGAGGCAGCACCTCACAGCAGATTAGACAGCACCAAATTTAGCCTAAAACTAATATATCTGTATATATACATTTATTTATAAAAAAACCCAAATGCAAAAGTATGACCCATCATTTACTAACTCAGGCCATGTTAATAAAGATAATACATAATTATTGCTGAAATAGTTCAATGCAAAGGTTCCTCAGCTCTAAACATATCACATTTCTCCTTCCTCTGTTTGATGTCCTAATTACAAGTATCACCGTCCGTCTAAGTTACCATTAGATTAAGTCTCTGCCTGCATTTAAAGTAGCTGTTAGCACTGCTTAATAGTGAGAGATGACTAATTAGCCATCATGTTGGTGATGAATGAAACTGAGATGCTAGGCAGTGCATGAAAATTACCTATGATTATTGCCAAAATCTAGATTGAAGAAACCCCCCCCCCGTGCATGCGCACACACGCACACACACACACACACGTGCACACACGCACACACACACACACCACCCTCTCTGAACACTAAGGCTGATCTGAAGCCCACCAGCAGCACCAAATACTGGTGGAGACATGGCTTAATACTCCAACAGGTAGAGGAGTGGCCCAAGTCTGTTCCTGGATCAGACACATGCTGGTTCGAGCTCCTCCGTCTTCTTCACACGGGGTGGGCTGTGCGTGGCACCCTGGGTGTGAAAGGAGCTCTCCGACACGTGGCAGCTGGTTCCTTCCCCATCATCACCTCAGAACAATCCTGTCACATCTCACAAGTTAGATGTGGTTTATCGGACTCTCTACGCTGCACCGACAACACGGCGGGTGCTGTTCTTCCCCCCCGGCCCCGGCGAAGTCCTTCCCCCCCGCGCCGTTAGGGAACGCATGTCTTCAGAGGTGATACTTTTCAGTGGGAACAGAAAAAACACGGCTCCGACTGCATCATCTCATTAAACGTTCAGTGCTGTGGGGGGCTAAGGATATCAGCAAAGCAAGACTTTGTAGAGAAGTAATATCTTTTATTAACCTACTGCGAAAGCTAACAAGCTTTCAGGCACAGGAGGCAGATACGGAGAAGGCGGGCGCCTCGGAGAAGCCAGGCTGATTCTCTTCACAGCCGGATTAAACGCTCTGATGAAATTTGTAAGCACTCTTTGCAAGGGTGGCAGAAGGGCACTTTTAAGGCTGTTGTGGGTAAGATTTCAGACTCACTACCTCCTAACCTGTTATTGCTAAGGCTATAATCATCTCTTCAGTCCTCAGCTGTCAGCATTTGGCTGTCAAAGCACCTCTGTGTTCAACCCTAGAGGTGGTTGCGTTTCAGCTGGGGTGGGATTCCTCCCTGCATGATCTGGAAGGCTTTTTACAGTGAGCTGTTCACAGACGCAAACAGTACTGAGTACAACGTCTGACTGCAGACATCTCTGACGCAGGTGGGAGGCCAGGACTGGAACCACTCCACGCAAAATCCAAGCAAAGGCTTCCTCTCTGGGCAGAACCAGAAGACAACAAAATCTTCTCAGGAAATTTCTAACCTGAGTCCTAGCTTGGAAGTTTGTCTAGGCGAATGTAGGATGTGTGGTAAGAACCAGAGCCTGAAGTTTGACCTGCTCTTGCAGTTCACAAAGAGAAATTACCAAAATACACTATGGGATCAAGTTGGTATGGCAGGAGTCTTAATCCTCTCTGACACATTGGCTCAACCTGACCAACCTGTGGAAAATGGTATTTCCTAAACAAAATTTTGGACATTTGGCTTTTTTTCCCCCCCCCAAGTCACATTTTGGAAACAAAATGTGAACTTCTGCTAAGGGTCATCCTCCCTGTTGATGCTTTTTGACATCCTCATACAGCAAATGCAAGGCTCAGAAAGGAATGAGAGAGGTCAGTGTTTTTATTAGAGAGTTCCTGGAAATATTTTCCACCGGAGAAAGGGCTTTGTGTTCAGAAATCCAAAGGTGAATGAACTGGATATCCTACATAGTGCAACTATGATATAATAGGGCCTGATACATTAGAGACCGTCCCAGTGCTCCTTCGCATCCATGCATCACGTGGCCCCTGGTTCAAGTATCACACACTAGTGCAGAGGACAGTGGTGTGCTTGTGTCCTTCTGCACTGAAGCTGCTAAGACAGCGGAAGCGCAGCATGCTGCTCTCTCTTGAACGCTGCCTCACTACCAGGTCCGATGCAGATACTTACTGGCAGGGAAGCTGCTAGAGATGACAGGAATGACACGGGAAAAAGCCATTGAGGGTCTGGGCATGGAATTCACATCAACACAAGAATTGCCTGCACTTTCCCTAGAGAGCCCAGCCGGGCTGATACGAGCCCGTGCCAGGGCAAGATTTCAGGAACGCATCAGCATTGCAGGGATGCCTATGTTTCTGCTAAGGCAACTAATTTGTTGTGACCACCTAGTGCTGATTTAAAGAGGATGCAGTGGGGTCTCTTGTGCTCCAAGTCTTTAGAGCTAGATGGGGTGTGTTTTGCTGTTGAGTGCACATGGAAAAGAAAAATGCTCGTGATAACAGAATCATTTGGGGTTGCTATAGTCCATGCTAGATGCCAGTGCACATAGGCAGCTCCTAATGGTCCCCCCATTTGAAAATTCGTAAGTCTCCAAAATTATCCTACAGGCAAACATAAACCTTAAAAAAGCCCTTGCTCCTAACAGTCCTTTAATGCATTGCTTGGCAGCCAGCTTGTCCCCAGGTCAGGGGGAAGCATCTGGGTTTGCAGGGAGGGTGTAGGAGGAAACTAGCTTGCCCATGAAAATAACTGCCGGTTGCACCTTTTATTCCACACATTTAGCCACTGAGACGAAACAAAACTGTGTAGAAAAACTAATTTCATACATCGTACAATACCATTATTACCATAATCTAGTATAAAAGGATGAACTTCACAGCACTGGTAAAGACATTATGAGAGAGTCATTTAAGATCCCAGCTCAACAGCTGAATATACACCCAGGCTCCAGCTATTATTAACCTGCCTGCATTTTTGCAAACAAGGGCTTGCAAAATTATTGTCTTCCTCCTGCTATGATCTAAAAACTTAGGCTTCGGGTTGCCTTAGGAATAATGAAGCAGCTGAATGCATTGTTCATTTTCCTCCATACTGGATTTTAAATATCTCTTTCTTTCCAGCCCACCTATAGCCTGAAACTGCGTCTTCTTCAGTATCACAGCAAAGTGCATGCAGCGGGATAACAGAGAAGCTCTTGTCCATTCCAGCCTCTCCCACCAGTTGCCTTGCTGATCTGGGGAAAATCACTTCACCGTGTCTGCTCAGCGGCGCAGCACCGCAGGGCACGGACGGCCTCTCGCTCTGCCTTTGTACAGCATTTAGCGCAGCGAGTAAAACAGTGTCAAAGAGCACTCGCAGCTCAGGCCCTCGCAGTAGTTAGTAACAGCCCACAGCCCCCGGCCCAGGCTCAGCACGTCATCTGTCAGCTCAGCAGCAAGGGTTCAGTTCTCTGCCCAGGGAGTCCTTCTCCCAGAACAAAACGCAGAACTGCAAAACATGGAGCAAGTCGCGGCAGCCAGAAGCAGATCTGTAACCACACACCACTTTATCCAAGGGCTCACATTCCTCCTCATTGCTTCTAATGAAATAAGAAGTTTCTAGCAAAAGCCTTTATACAGGAACATTTTTCAGTGCCCGATCACCTCCTTCCCTTGCCTTCCTCCAGCCATCCTTCCAGCAAGGGTGAGCTCGTGAGCGACGTGCGATGCGGTAACGTATTAACACAGTCGTTCGCGTGCGGAGCCTCAGGAGGCTCCCGAGGGGGAAGCGGGCATGCACACCCACCAGACTAACTCCGAGACTAAAAGTAGTTTCAAACCAGCTTGACTTGGGCCTATTTACAGACACTGGTCATTCCTGTAGAATGTATTTAAAGACATGATTGCCCAGTGGATTTAAACTTCTTGCCCACAGTCCAAAATCTTCCAGGAGCAGCATAAACTCCTCTAAAAATACCACATCTGACAGTTGCTGTACAGCATAAATGAACTTGCTTTTCTCAAGCGCTTTTTACGCACCCTGTAGAAGTTACACAGCCTTCTGGGAGACTGTGCAGCACAGAGCAAAAGCCACTGGGTCTAAGCCACCTGACTCCATTGAATATGGTCCCTAGTTACTCTTCTGCTGAAGATGATCTCTGAAGAACCAATCATGCAAAAATCGACTTTATGTTTGAAGGACAAATGCAAAGTCTCTTACTGTCCTTTTATAACACACACTCCATCACACCTGACACAATCACTTCTGTCAAATACTGTAGTTTAAATAGCTCTGTTGGTAAGTGATAAATATAAGAGCATACATTTGGATAACCTTATACCCTGGAGAGAGGAGGGGACCCGGGATTTATTGTTACAATGTTTAATATCAGTTCATTTTGTCCAAAGAGAAATACTGGAGATGTTCATAAAGGTGAACCCTGTAGATCAATAAGACATTCTTGGTAAATCTGATTTTCAGAGGAGAGAGATTTTAGTTGTATTGTTAGGAAGGAGAGAGGGGGGAAGCTGATTTAGAAAAAGAAGGAGATGAAAGCACATGGCACAGAAAGCAATGCTTTCACCTCAAGATGGAAAGTCTGTTGGTCTAGAGTATCTTCCCACAGGCAGGTTTAAGGTTGTCAAACACCTATGGTGTTTGGATGCATCAACAGGCAGCAAAAAGCAACAGAAGCAGAGGGATCTTTCCAGAACATAACTCTGAGGTTGCCTGAATTCCTGTAACGGCAGTATTGAGTTTCATCGCTCCAGGTTTCGAGAGTCTGACCTCAGCTTTTGAGAGTCTGATCTCAGCTATAGCTCAGGCCAGGGTGTTTTAACACTGGCACACGGCCCAGATCCTGGTTTCCAAATGTCTCTTGTTGGCTGCATTAATACAAGAGAGGCCTCTGGACTTAAGCACTGCACTGCAGGCAAGCTCCAGGGAACGTGCAAGGCTCTTAGCGAAGTATTTGCATATTGGTTTCTCCCCTTGGGAGGACGGCAGCTTGCTGTCAGGAGGACCCAGGAAGGATTTGGTGCCAGGCACTGGTAGGAAGCAGCTCACAAGCTGAACCTCCCCATCCAGATATTACCTTGCAGGACAGGATGTCCTTAGCTGTTAAGTTCAAAGGGTAAAAACATGAATGTAAACCCAGATTTCAGCATGTGATGACCTAGAGAGCAGAGGTCTTTGTCAAATCTATCCTGGAAACCAGTGGGATAGTTTATAATTGTATTTCTACGCCTTATTTATGTTGGACTTTGCTGCCTGCTTCTTTGAACCTCCCTGATTTTGAAGATCTGTTTTTTTGTTTCTGTAACAAGCCCTATACTGTGATTTATTCTGTATCACAGAAACCAGAGACACCTCTCCGAGAGATAGACAACTCATGCAAAGAATGACTCAGACATACATCTCATCCTGCAGAGAAGAACAATGCTCACACCAGCTCGGCAGAACATGCTCAAATCCGTAACAAGGCTGCTAGAAAGCACGAGGAAGGTTGGACGAGCTGTAGAAACAAAAGCCAAACCCCCTGATCAAAGAATCAAATTAGAGACAAAAAAAGGGAAAAGAGAACTGGCTGACAGTCAACCAGACACCCTGCAGGACTCAGAGAACACAACTCAATCTCTCTTCACTTCAGTTCCCCATCTGTAAGATGACTATTGGCTTCCCTATCTGTTCAGTCAATGGGAGGTCTGGGTCAGAGACACTCGTTACATGTCTGCACAATTTCTTGCTGGGTGGGTCCCTTATTGCTATCAAGGTAAAAAAAAAAAAGATCACAAGCATCAGAACAGTTAAATCAAATTTCCAAATGATTATATGTCTCATTGTTAATTACCTTTGAGTTCTTACTAAAACTTTTTCCACTGGAGAGACATTCTGGACCTCCTTCTCCTATGGGACACACAGATGAAGTTGGAGCTGGGGCCTTTTCTCATTGCAAGCCTTACAGAGTCTCCTTCCTCTACCTCACTCTCATCTCTATGAAACCTGTACGGGCATTATCTGTTTTAACACCATTACCCCTTCATCAAATGGCTGAAATTGGCTGAGATGTGCAGAAGTTGGTGGCTGGCAGGACATGCAGCTGCACAGCCCATTTTGAGGGGAAAAAGACTCAAAACCAAGCTGGCTGGAACAAAGCAAAACCAACTCTCTAACCTGAACCCATAGATCAGTTTACATCCTCTCAACAGTCCTATCTCCTTTCCATATACTTTAAGTCTCAAGGGGAATGCTATCACCAAGCAAATGAGAAGATAATCACGTTTCTGATTTTTGTTCAGTGCCCATCTTCTTACTCATCTTAATGCACTGAGGACCCAGTTGCTGGATGCTGAAACTGAAATATTTAAATGGCATCTGAAACACACACTTAAGAGGGAGAGGCATTATCACTTAGAGGCACTCACCAAAATGTGGTACGATCTCTTCATCACTGAGGCATCTTTAAATTCAGATTGGAACAGCATAGGAGTGAACCACAACTTACTGGACTCCGTGTGGAAGTCAGTCATTGAGTTTTTCTGACCTTGAGAGATGGAAGAGCCCAAACCAGTACAACATACAGCTTCCTTCTGACCTGCTAACCTCTAGGGCTGGTTCTTATTGGTGTACACTCTCTGTTGTACTGGTATCAACCCAGGGAGGTGAACCACCCTTGGAAGCCACCAGAGAAATACACAACAGAAAAGTAATGCAGACCTGAGGCTGGGGTTTCAACCCAAAACTACATCATTTATAGCAGCACATCCAGCCTGACCACAGACAGGGTTTTCTAGATGACAGAAGAAAATTCCTCATAATCCCACAATAATAAAGAGTTCATCTGCAGCTGAATCCTCCCCTGGCTCTCCAGCCTTCCTAACCTGCCTCTTCAGAAGAGCAGCCTGTTTCCAGAGACACAGAAGCGATGCCACCCTCTCATGATGCCAGGCTCTGTCTCTGACACAGAGATGTTTGGGCTGACGCAGCCGCTGTGCAGGCAACGGAGCCTGGCACTCGACGTGTTAATGCAGATCCCTGCTGGAGACCATTCATCGATGTTGATAGCAGTCCACAAGATTCTTAACCTCTGTCAAATACTGTCATGCTGAATAGATGGTTTGCCCTTGTGTTTGCAGCTTTCACTGCTTTGCCACGTAATATCTTTAGGGGCCAGAGGCCACACCACAGCTTCTATCAATCCAGCTGCGTGCCGTGCCTTATTGCATTAGTCCTTTACATCTCTGTCAGGCTCTGGTAGGCACTCAGGGATGTTTACTGATACCCACGGCACAGTCAATTTCAGAGTGATCTTGGTATCTATGACCCCTCTCTTTACAAATCACATTGGTTGAAGGCTATAATTATGGGATATAATTAGATGTGGAGTTTCATTTAATGGAGGCGGCAACATGTCAAGTGCCCCAAGAGTCCACCAAGCTGCAGGCTATGATTCTTCCTCACTCCCCTCTGCTGCTGCTCCTATTTTGGAGCACATAAAATGCCTATTGCACTGAGGATGACCCAGATGATTCTGATGATCTTGCTTGAGATGCTGCATCTCCAGATACAAAGTAAAGCTCTGCCCACGGACTTAGTCTATCGCTACACCTATCAAATCTTACAGGACCACAACAGACCTTACCAGCCAATCAACTTTATATGCTGGCTTTCAACAACTTCCATAGTAGGATCCCTCCCTTTTCCAAGCATTCACATTCAGTGCATGCACTCCCACTGCCTTCCCAGATCACTAATTCACGCAGCAATGAATATGGCAGTAGAGAGGCTCCTGTATATGAAAGCATGGACCAGTCTTAATTGCATTCATTGTTTTGAGAGGGGTTTGTTCTGCTTCTCAATAATCATCCAGTAGCAAACAGACTGTGCAAAAGATTCAGGGTACCTATGAACTTAGCTCTCAAATGCTTTCAGGAAGATGGAGTGCAGTCTTCACCCTTGATCAACTCAAACCTTTTATAGCCTGGTAGATTACACAGCCAGCCTTTCTTGGGTCATCAGTGCTACACAGAGAAGTCATTATCATGGAACAGAAGCAAAATTCAAAGCAGAAAAAAGATGAAAAGGATCAGTGTTGTGGTAAAGATAAGGACAAACCAACCGAGTCACCATATATCGCTTCCACATTGTACCATCTGAGTGTCTAGCCCTGCATCAGCAGGACTTAATGAAAGGCCTTGGCAGCCTTTTGGCTCTAGTCAATCTTTGGCCTATGATTACTCACTGCTCCTGAGGTGTGAGCCTTAACTGCCACTGAGGCGAGAGCAGCAATGGACCACCTGGGAAACAGCAGTGAGCCACTTTTGATAGCACAACTGATATCTACCGAGACAAATTATTTGAATCTATTCTCCAGGCTGTAGAGCTCCCTGGGTCCTGGGAATCCAGCTCCTCATTGGGCATGAAAGCAACACAGCCTCAGCAGTTGGCACCCACCCAGGAACAAGTGCACAGCTTAAAACACTGCAGCTAACTCGGATGAGAAATGGCAGAAGCAGTCAAGCTATGGAAAAGGCTAGTAGGGTCTTCATTCTGAGAAGATTAGAGGACATGCAGAGCCCAGAAAGTTTCTCATGAAGAAGTGAAGAGTATATTCCTAATTCAACTGGAGTCATTGCAGTTTCAGCTCCTTTTCAGGCATTTGAAGTGGTGAGAGTACAGCAGGACTCCGGTGGCTTTGGCAAGGCTTCAGGGCAGCCAAGCATGACATAGCTCCCAAGTGCAGCAATGAAGGACCTGCTAATACTGATACCTAGTGGGAAGGCTCTAGGGTTTCTTTGGAGAAATTAAAAAGACAGTACTGGCTATACATTGAAATATTATTTGTTTACTTTTGTGTCTCCAAATAAAACCCATGAGGAATCCAATGAATCCTAGGAATCCAATACCTAAATGCTGTTTCATAAGGAGATGGAGCAACCTGAAAAGGGGATGAATAAGCTGAAAAGAACCAACCCCAGCAAAGCTGTTTCTCGAGAGAATTGGCTGGCCCTGATGAAATCATTCCAGGAAACACTGGACTCCAGTCAAAGTGGAATTTTGGAAGCAGCTTCCCAGCCATCTTGAGTGAGAGTTTAGCTCCCTTTCCTTCACCCTGACAGAGCAGGAACTGGAGAAAATGATGAGGATTTTATAGCTCTCCGCGGTAAGCAGTTAATAACTCTCTCAGGCTATAGATCTGGGCTCCACTGCAGGGCTGGAATAATTCACAATAAAATATGACTTTTCATTTATCACTCTGACACTTAATGAATACTTCCTGGGGAAGCCCAGGAAAGAGGAATAGGGAGGTGGTATTCCATGCTTGTGGTCACCTAAGTGCTCTCAGGTGAACATGGCACATGGTGAAGGATGGTGAGCGACCAGCAAGTAAATGCAGGACTGAGACCTATTAGAGGAATGGATGGAGACACTGAAAGTGGTGAGAGCTCAGCTTAACTTAGATTTTTCATCCATAACCATCATAAGAGGCACCTTCCTGGCTCTGGCAAACTCCCTTCTCCCTTGTGCACAAATGGCAACGCAAATGGTGTGTGGCCCCTTCTCCTCTCTCATGTTGCTGTCACCCCACTGCCACCACAGAAGGAGCAGAGGCAGTTCCTGCAGTCTGCACGCCAACGGCCCTGTGGGCCAGCACGCTTCGGTGGCCACCTTTGCATGGGTATGTTAACGCCTCACAGACATCTATCGTTGTACATCTGTAGAAAGGCAGGAAAATGTTGTCTGTGTTCTCTGGGGAAAGAAACAAACCTGAAGGCAGAGATTTGCCCCAAGGGAACCAAACGCAGCTTGCCTGAGGCATCCCTCAGAAATTCCTCCGGCAGACAGGCCAGCCTTGCTGGGCACGCATCTCTGCTTCCTCTGCAGGCACACGCAATTCCCACCGATACACAACCTGAGACTGGGACAGGAATTAGATCCTAGTGCCTCAAAATCCCACCTGGCTCCAAAAAGAAGACAGAGTTCACCCTCAGGCAATGCAAAGTAAGCCAGCAAGTGACACTGGCAGGAGCTGCCATCTACAGGTGCCACCAGCTCCCCCAGAAACCACCGTGGCCTCTGAGGTGACCTGTGCTGCCCCTTGCCCACAGGCCCTGGGGCTGCCTGCAGGCTTTGCTCCCAGGGAGGTGCTTGCCAGCGTCTGTGTCCAGCTGTAGTCTTTCTTTGAATTCCCTTTGCCTTGAGCTGTCAGTGGAAACGGCGCAGACACCAGCCTTTGTAAATCAGATCGCCAGGCATGGCTTACTACGACAAATAAAGCAAAGGAAGCCTGTGGGAGCTGATCTGCCTGTGGCTCTTCCATGTAGTTACACGGCAGATGATCTGTCCACTGCATCACATCCTCTTGAGGGTTTTTCCTTCTACACTGATGCAATTCCTCTCTCAATTCCTTGCATCTACACACTTTCTCAGCTGACCGATAGAAGAAACTCTAGTCCTCTCGCACCCTGAAGAGGCCTGTGGCAGCTGCTGCTGCATTCACACAAATCCTGGTGGACCACAGAGCTGCGGAGGCCCCTGGTTCCCCTCTCCCCGCTCCCGGCTGCTCCTCTCAGAGCGACGGAGTCCTGCTTTAGCTGAAGAGCTCATCCCTGCGGGGGGAGGTGAGGATATTGCTGTATTGCTGTAAACGTTCTGGAAGTGTTTTAGCAACAGAGGTAAACAACAAACATTATCCTGTGCACAATATCGACTCAGTTAATTGGCAAGTGAGGTGCTGGACTGGCCTCCTGCTTGGCTTAAATTGTATATGCACCAAACACTGTCTCTGCTCATCATGCTGTCAGTGGGAAAGGCTCCATACAGGGTAATCACACACTGCTGCAAACTCAGTGCTCAGTAAAGCTGCAAATCAAAAGAAAATAGCAGACAAACAAAGAGAGGAGACAGAAGGAGGGGCGGAAGAGACCAGACTGGAGAACACAGGCAAACTGGCAGTCTGCAACTCAGCTGCACCTTCTGGGAGCGCAAGAATTCACAAGAAGCTTCTCTGGGTTGATCAGAGGTTATGGTGGCTACAGAGAGACCCAGCAGGAATGAAGAGGAAAGAGGGGGCTGTGCAGCTGCATGAGTGAGTCTTGCACCTTCCAGCCATGGTGCTACCAGGAGAGGAGAGAGCCATCACCAGGCAGTAGCGTAACGGAGACAGAGGGTGCCCTGCCACTGCCTTCTCGTTCAACCTTGGGAAAGTCAATTATACTTCCTTTGACACAATTCCCACACGGCAAACAAGCACTGTGGTCCATCTGGTGTCCCTCCCTGCTGCTTACTGTTTAAGGGTCAGGACGCACGTGTGTGCCCAGGGTATTTAAAGGCTATTTAAGGCTATTTAAACTTTTTCTGGGCAATTATGCGCCTAACTCACTTGGGTCTTGGCCTATTTCAATGTAGCCTCAGGCATCCAAATGCTTCTCCAAATCCAGCCTTAGACTCTTTGAGGCAGCAGATTGTCTCTTACTATAACTGTCTATACGAATATGTGTCTGTGTACACACGCACATGCACACTGCTGTTTCGCAGTTCCGTAGACAAAGTAACCAAAGGGCTGCAGGAGTCTAAAAATAAAAGCCAGCTCTCAGGTGGTTTCGGGCCTGTGGTCATCTCACAGGTTTCTACCACGAGTGGGAACATCTTGGTTACTAAACCGTGGGTCTGATTCTCTTCCCACTTTGCACCCAGGCCATGCAAAACCTTGCCTGCTCCTCCCTGCCAGCCAGCCAGGAGCTGGGCAGAAAAACACTGATGGCCCTGATGGCTGTTCAATGCCTACAACGGTTACAGAGTTTGCTCCCCCAGCCGACACTTCCCAGGAACTAATGAGTCACACATGGAAGTACAAGCAGACCGAGGGAAAGCAAATC
Organism: Rhea pennata; assembly: GCF_028389875.1. Classification (NCBI taxonomy): domain Eukaryota; kingdom Metazoa; phylum Chordata; class Aves; order Rheiformes; family Rheidae; genus Rhea; species Rhea pennata. Next base: position 7,050,276 of record NC_084682.1, read on the forward strand.
AACTTGTAGCTTCTTCAGCCATGAACTGAGAAAAACAAAACAAAACCCACACACAGCCCACATGCATTAGCAGTAGAGAAGGTGGCTGTCAGAGGGGGGTTAATGAACCAACTGCTCAATTCTCTTGGAGACAGGCATTTAATTTGTAACCGTCAGGAAATCCCACACATTTGGGGAATCACATTCTTGGTGAAGATGGTGTCACATCAGAGAAGCATAGGGGCAATCCGGCCTCTGGGGACAAGAGCGGTTCTCCGCAATATCAGCTCCATTAGAGCCCTGTGTGTGCCAGGAGGTGTAGAGAGTTCAGGGCAGTGAGAATTTACACTCCCAGGCTCTCACAGCTGTTTTGGCTAGGGTTCAGGCATGTTTGCTAGGGAGGCACTTGGAAGAGGGTGTTAGCCTTTCTGTTAAGCTTATGTTCAGAAAGGATGACAAAGATGGGAAAAAAGCGTGTGGATGAGAGCAATCCATAATGTTGAAGCGAGGCCACACGGCCGCCAGGCATATTTAACGTACACATTAGTTCTCCACTTGAAAACAGCATACTTAATTTGTTAGTACAGGACTTACTCTCTGCTTTTGCATATACCTCCTAACCCCAGTTCCCAAGTTCATCTGGAAAGCAGACGTTTCCTTTAGCAGGGCTTAAAACTCAGCTCTGTCAGCACTTTAACTACAAGTTTGGAGGAGTTGTTTTAACTCCCCATAAAGCATTCGCTCTCAGCTGGAACACAGCATACAAGAGGGGGAGATACATCTCCATAAGTCCCATTAGCACTTAATGTTCATTATCTCCTGGGCCCTGTAGTTGGAAAATACCTCCTGAGTTCAGTGCAGGAGCCAGCATCCTTACCAGATTTACTCTGCAGTCATTTGGCTGGAGATTTTAGTTAAGGTTTAACTAGACTGGCAGATACTGTTTTTCCGGGTGGCTTCTGTTCCAGCTCTAGGTTTCTCTAAAGCAACCAAGATGCATTGGCAGAGTATGCTGGGTGTTAATTACCAGCTACAAGCACACCCTCAGATGCAATAAGATTTTTCATTCACAATCTGGAATTGAATATTGCTGCAAACAAAGCACCAGGTTGTGTGAAAAGGGTTTTTTTCTTTATATCTGCCATCAAATTGGACGAGAGTTTGGGAGCCAGGTGGAGAGAGCAGAGAAAAGGCTATTTAATGTGGGGACAGCACAGAGGAATAGATTTAGTAGGAGAACACCATGAGTCAGACTAAACACTTGATGTGTGTGATCATCTGCTGCAGAATGAGTGCATACTGGTACACTACAAGAACCAGCCCAGGAAAGCAGAGGATGTTACAAATCCACGCTGATTCACGACAGATATTCCAAGATTCTGGCTCCCAACAGCATCAACTTCCCCCAGCATTTCCCAGCTGTTGCTTACAGACTCTTATTTTGCTTTTCTTCATGTTTTTCAGCTTGATAAAGAAATGAGAACATGAACTACAGCATTCATTCCTTAAGAGTTGCTGCCTGTGGGCCAGGCGAATTTGGGTGGTCACTAACTTAGACGAACTCCTGCATGAACAAAGAGGGGATCCATCCATAGAGGAGCAATCTGAGAGCTCATACTGTTTAGCAGCGAAGAGAGAGCTGTTTCAATTCAAAGCTGAGAGAAGAAGGCAAAAAACAACTGCAGCACTTTATCTACCAAACATTTCTGTGTCTCACATTAAATTGGATTTTTTCAGAGTCTGCATCTCCCTCCCTAGGAGTCAAGGTTGGAAACATCCTTCTGAGAAATGCTGACAGAGGGAAAAAAACCCCACAGATATTTCAGTATCACTGGTGGGTTTCAGGGCTGCAGTAGAATGTTCTCTCCTTCCCCTCCTAACCTCATATCTAAAGCTCTTAATGTCTAAAGCCTGGAACCTTGTGAAACCTATGGCACATAATGAATAGGGAGCATCATAAGAAGTGAAACTCTTATTAAAGATCCACATGTCCACATCCTGGAGACGTGCAGAGATAAATCTCTGGGAGCCTGGCAGCACATTGTGCAGACTTTTCTTGAGAGCTCTGGATGGATGGCGGACTTCTCCTCCATTTGCCAGTGAGATCATAGCTTGAGGGCAGGGAACACACTTCTCTCTGTCTTGCTTTTGGGAGATCTCTTCCCAAGTGCAGCAGGGGAAGGGGACAGAGAGGGAGAACTAGCAATTCACATTGATTCATATGAAGCCTCCCAAGATTTCTGTCCCAGCTGGAGGGCACACAGCTTCTGGGGTCTTGTTTAGCAATCAGAACTAAGTTTGAGATCTTGGCATTTAGAGCAGGATACTAAGCTGAATAGGAGCTTCAGAAGCAAATGTGATATGCATGCCTTGCAATAGCATCTTAGAAATAAGCAGGCAGAAGTGAAGACATTTCCACTGTGCTAGGAGCCATACAAAAGACACAAGCTCTGAAGAGCTTGCAAACAAAATGGATGAGACAGGGCATGGGGAAAGAGGATAGGAAGCTACAGTAATTAGAAGGGTCATTTTGGTACTGCAGAGCATATAACAAATCTCTGAATAAACCCACTCCAGCCATGCACACAGGGTTACTCACAAGCCCAAACAGGACTGAACAGTATCCATTAGCAGGAAAAAGAAACCTTTAAGGGGAAACCTAGCCATTGCTTCGAACTCATTAGATAACCCTCTTCAAGACACAGGTCTTAGAAGATGCTGAATACCATTTCTGGAGATGAAATAAACTCAGTCCCTGCCCTCAGCATCAGATTCTGTGCTGGATTTTTCTTCCTGCAGCTCCAAGTCTCCTGGACCTTGCTGGAGATGCTGCCTATTTTTAACCTGCCTTGGCACTTATGTTATCATTCATGTCAGAATGAGGCCAGGCATTAAATATATCTTTCCACCAAAACTTCCCAGATTTCTTTAATTTAGTCATTCCAGTGTGATGCCTACCACACTTTGGGGAGTACTCAAGAACAGATGTCTCAGACCTGCAGTGAGATGAAACTCCTGCCTCCAAAAGTAATGAGAAGTAGCATGAGAGCACGCGTACACAGCATGCGTTACTGAGAGGGAAGCTCCTGGTCCTGAAAAGGATATTTTTTTGTGATCCCCAAGTCCCACCCTAGAACCACATTTCAGGTGCCTTGACACTCATATATCACTAACTCATCAGCAGTCCCACCCAATACAACATCTTTTCACATTAAAACCTCTCTAGATTTCAAGGCTAAGAGGTGCTGAGAACTTCCAAGGAAATTCTAGGGGTCTTTTATAATAATTATCAGTCTGACAGACTAATTGCCTTATAATTCAAACACAATTACAATATATACTAGAAGCAATTACATGAGATGACTGGGGTGACTCTCATTTCCTCTACAATTTCTTCTGAGCCTTTTTTTCCGGTATCAATTCCACTGATAAAAAAGTCTTGGAAATTATTAACACACAAGACCACATTTTATTAAAGCTTATTTTAGGAGCTGTGTGTTAAATCCACATGTGGATACAAAGACTCACAAGGAATCGCTCCTCCTCTTTAAGGTCTCAATACAAAAGCCTTCCTGCATCGCCTTCTGGGATTCATGCCAGCCAGGAGCCTGAGAAATGGTGTAGTAATAAAAATGTAACACGATGTATCGTAAATTATACACAGGAAGGGACTGATGAGAGAGGTGGTGAGTGTATGCATCTTTCCTGTCTTGCAATCAGCTCAAACACTGCCTAAGGTCTCTTGCCTACAAGAACCTAGGAGGAAATTTCTCAGTCTGCTTTGCATCTGTGAGGCTTCTCTGTAAAGACATCGGCTGACTCTCTGCCACACCGGAGAAGCAACACTTCTTCACCTGCTGAGGTTAAGAATCCCCCGCAGGGTGAAGCACGCTAAGCACCACTCAGACCCGAGGCCCTGAGCTGCATGACAGACCACTGCTGAGCTCTGCTCACATGGTCGCCTGGATGGCGACCTGCAACAGCTCAGAGGGGACACACGTCTCATCCCGTCAGCCCTGTTGCAGGGGAGATGCTCTGCAGACAGGCGGGATGGATGTCTCGATCTGCTGGACACAGAGCCAGCCTTCTACGACTGCCCTTCACACCAAGCGTTACTTTGGGAGCGGTGTGTGTGGGACACGCACACGATCCCCTGCCTATTCACACGAGAATTGCTCAATAGCAAGATAAACCTGTTTCACTCAGAAAAAAGCCAATCAATCAGCAATGTCTAGCAAAAAAAGGATTTTTCTTCAAATTATTATTTACAAAATACGCCAAGTCCTCATAGCTTAATTTCATTCTTCTACTTACTCTGTAGGAAGGCACCAGCTTTTCTCAGGAAAGATGAGACTCCAGAATAGTCAACAGTCCTGTAATGAGGACATTCGCTTACTCCCTAACAGGTAGGAGAAAAGCTAAGGACTCATTTGAGACCCTTGCCTCTCCTCCACGCCATGACGTCTATTCCCCAGACCTCCCCAGGCTCTCTCTCTCATTTTTAAGAAAGTCATTAAAATATCACAGGTGCAGACATAAGGAGCTCAGGAATTTTTAAAATCTCAGCTGTTCTGTGGGATGGGAAAGACAATTTCCCTCCTAGGCACAAACCCTGCCTTCCAGACAGTCCCGCAGCCCAGCTTTGTGTGCCGACCACCTGCTCATTCCAGGGGTAACTGAGGCAGACCTGCCCATGCATGAGTCTAGGGCCTCCTGCATTGTACATCTTCCCCAAATTCATATTCTCAAGCTCCTTGGCACTCCCCCACTCTGGGAATACTTGGAAGCTGTTTACTGCACGTACATATGCCTTTGGGGTACAGCTGGCAGATACCAACCCAAACGAATGCAACAGGAAGGAGTCTAAAGATGCTGGTACCTGGGGATTTGCAATGGGACATCAGCAGCTCATTGCATCTTGACTGCTGAGGCTGGAAAGATGCACGTTTTCTTGACCTGAGGACATGGGAACACATCATAATTTCCCGAAGGTCTGTCTAGTGCTGAGGGGATGTTAGGTCTTGTCACACAGCTGTGACAGAGAGATATGAAGGGCCTGTAGTCACACCCGTGCAAGTGGAAAGCACAAACAGACTGCATTTGTTGGAGAAAGAGTGAGTATGCTGAAAGACAGATGCTGGGGATACTACCTCTGCCCCCTGAAAACGCAGAAAAAGGTATTTTCATTTCAGAAATGACGAATCATTTTCCTGCACCCTTTCTTAAATGGAATTAAGCAATTCATTTTGAGGCAGCCATTTTCAGATTCGCTGAACTGCCTAAGAAAAGTTGCAGGGAGAAATATGTTACTTCAATTTTCAAGGCTGATTCAAATAAAATGTTTTTGGTTTGAATCCTTAACAAAGCAATTTTTCAAAAGAAAATCCTCAAAAGCCTTGCTTTTCTTGGCTCCAGAGAGTCTTTTCCCTGTTTGTCTGACCCCTGAAGTACCCATTTGTCTCCTAACCCTACTGCAAATACAAAAGCAAAGCCAGAGATCAACCTATGAGGGAACCCTGCCTCATTGGCCTCCACTGCAAGTCGTCTGCACAACGAGGAGCACCAGTTGAACTCTTGGCCCAGGTGGAGCTGCTCCATATAATACCACTGATCGCAGAAAGATCTCTTTCATGGAATCATCCCTTCTATTTCATCTCATTTGCTGCATTTCCAGAGCCAACCATCAGCCTAATGCTTGAAGTCCTACACTGCTAGGGAAGGGTGGCACAGAGCCCTCACAGTGGAGTGAGTTAACTGATCCAACCCACAACCTTTAAGATACTGGGATTTAATTTATTCATTCTTTTTACAAACAACCTCAGTTTATTCACTTGAGTAACACAAAAAGATGAAGCAGTAACATGAACTGCTTGAGGGACTGGTCAAATCCTGACTCATTACATTGTCCTTCTTTAGCTTTTATGCACTACGGCTCTGCTCATTCGTGTCCATCTCTAAATGGTTGTACTGAATCTCGATTAAAAAGCAGCAGCTCTAAATGGAGTGTTAGAAGAAAAGCTGACTCCCTGCAGCAGACAGGGACTGCAGACTGTCTTGCATCTGCCTGTGCAATCAGTCTGCTCTGCCGTGTAGACAGAAAGCCCTGCACTGACCACAGCGCACAGCAAGAGCCTCTCCAGACACGAAAGAGCCAGCGAAGAGGCTGTACCAGCAGGAGCAAGTGGAGGGAGTCAAGGATGAGCCATCAGCCAGAAGTCAAAGGAGGCAGGGATGGGAGGCAGACCAGATCTGCTCCCTGAGCTGGGCGTCTCCTCCTGACCAGCAGGTTGGGGTGCAGGGGGAGGTGCGCTCCCCTCCCTCTTCCAGGATGAGAGCCCAGGACAGGGAGAAATGAGGCTAGTCCAAACCCAGTCCACCAGCATTATGGCCCTATGAGGTTCAGACCTTTCCCAGTTCTGCTGAGACAGTCCAGCCCTTCCCAGCTCAGGCCATGCTGGGGCCTTCAGAGAGCTGGGGAGGCCAGTTCTTCGCAGCTGCAGAGATGAGAGCTCTGAGTGAAATGCTGGCCATATGCAAGGGCAAACGGCCTCCTTTCCTCTACAGATCTTCCTTGTGATGGCAGAGGAATTATTTCCCTTGGCTGCCTGTTTCAGAAACTGAAGAACAGTTGGGGGAACTGATGTTTGTGTCAGAGCTACAAATTCTTAAGCAAAGCCAGCGATTTCTCTAGCCTGGGAGGGAAACTGTTTTCCTGGTTTCCCCACCTCAGACCCAAGATCTTAAAGGCAGCTTCAGCAGATTCATGTCTTCAGCGCTTGCCCCAGTGAGAACCCAACTGCTTCGTTTCTGATCTCCTTTGAATTCAAAATGATCAAATCTCAAGGGCCTAGACAGAAACTCATCCTCACCTGTGCCAACAGCTTCCACATGCCTGTCCTCAGCGGTGGCCAAGGAATTGGGCTTATGCCCTGAGACAGATCTATTCACTGTAGTTATATCAGGGAATGGAGAACAGACCCAAGACTTCCAGCCTCCCCAGTCCCCACTTTGAAATGCACATCCCAGGAACAAGAGAAGCTGAGAAAGGCTCGTCCTCTGCACCTTCATTTCCCTCCTTGATAAAGGAAGGGGAATGGTAATTCTCCTGCCTTGCATGGATGTTACAGGAAAGCTTTCCTGCCTCATGTTAGTGGCATTGCTTTTAGTCCCTACTTTTCTGTCCCCACTGTGGGGAGGGAGTTCTGCTCTGCAAAAGTCAGTGCAGAGTGGTATTCAGGCTGCGTAACTTTCCCACTCAGGAAAAGGGTGGTTATTTGCTCTGGCTCCTTTTAATTTACTAGCTTGACCAAAGTAGATGAATTTAGGAGCTCTGTATCATCCTCTGAAGAAATCGCCCTCTTATAGCCTGGCAGGTCAAACACCTGCAGCAAATGGTAGAAACTACCCTTCCCTCTAAGCACCACTCATCTGTAGACCTGTTTCACATGGAAGAGGAGGCTGTGTAGAACTGCAGAGCTATTTTGCAGACCCACACTGCATGGCAGATTGGACAGATTTCATCAGCATCCATTTGGGAGCACAAGAGGATGAATTCTTCCAAGAAAAAAGAGCTATGGAAGCAGACATATCACCCAGGCGAGGTTTTGGCCGCTGCCCAGCTACGCCAGTGTTACAGGTCAGCAGAGGAGCCCTGCCTGTTCCCGGGGCCAGCGCCACCCTCGCATCCCTCCCGGTCCTTCCTCCCGCGGCAGGGAGGAACCTGCTAGCTGGTGCTGAAATGCAGCAGTCTCCGAGGCAGACCACTGCCGCTGCTCAACAAGGCACAGCCACACACATCCGAGCTCAGGACAGACGTGAGGAAAGAAACCATCTCCTGCTGCAGGGGCACTAAAAATCCTTTCCAAATGTTACAGACAAAAAGAAACCTTTTTTTTTTCTTTTCTTTCTTTTTTCTTTTTTTTTTTTTTTTTTTTTTTTTGCAGTCTCTCTTCCCCTCCCCTTCTTCCCTGACAGTACAAGACTGTACAAGACGGAGAAAAGCCAATCGCAATTAAACACTTCATTCTTCAATGACCAGCTCAGTTTGTAAACAACAGGGACAACAAATTGCAGCTCTCAGCAAAACCAGCCCAGCTTTCTTTGCAAAATACCGCAGGTCTGCAGCGAGAAATTGCTCCTCTCATCATCCTTCTGAGCTCTCCCAGGGGCGCCCCATTGCCCCTCCGACCCCTCTTCGTCCCAGATTTAGAGCTTATCAGAGGTAATATGAAGAGGTATACGCAGGCACGGAGACATCCTGGCCTGGAAGCTGTTCCTCTGGAAAAGCATTGCAAACCTGTTCCTTTAGATAAATAAATAGCGCGTCCCCTGTGAGACATCATCTGCAAAGCACTATCGTACGATGCCTCCACTGTCATAATTCCCTGTGTCCTTATTGCCCGACAGCCTCCATAAAGAGCCGGCAGGTTTATGTGCCACTTAAAACCAACCTATTACTAGCAGCAAACTTCCTTCAACAAGCTCCTGTGTGCTTTGACTCAAAAGCAGGAGAATCACATCTCAGCATGACTAGCTAGCGCTGTCCACACACCTCAGCTGTACCCCCAGGGACAGAGGGGTTCTTGGTCCCAGAATGGAACTGGCCTGATTCTCCACCACTGTCTCTTGGGGCAGCCATGCTAAGTACAATCACACCAGAAGGAGATCAAGCCCAGCATGCAAAATTTATATACTGCAAGACATGAATGATGCTTCCCTATAGGCTATGCATGAAGGGAAGCAGGTTTTCTATAGATATAAACAGACATTGATATCAATGTGGCAGATGGGTGTTGTATCACTCAAAGATTGGATTCAGTGGGCTCGTTCAGAGGTTGCTGTGCTGGAGGGGCACAAAACCTGCTGGTGTTATTTGCAACCCTTTAGCTAGAGGCTCCAGTCTTCATTTGGGATGGAACCAGAGGAGCTGTATTGATTTGCATGCTGCTTTACACTAGCGGCAGATTGGCCCGGCGGACTCAACAAATACAAGCAGTTCCTGCAATATGCAGTGATCTCCGAACAGGAAGGGGAGAAGGTACCTGAAGTCTCCTGAACCCTTCCAGCTGCCCCATACACAGCTCTCTGATCAAACAATGATTTTTATTTTAAAATATTAAGATGTGGGTGTTTTTTTCCTGTCAAAGAGATCAAAACACAAAATACAGGGGCAAGCCCATTACCCTAAACTGTCCCATCTGCTTCACGATCAGATTTTATGCGACAAAGGCTAGAGTATTGGTTTTATTTCCAAAGAGCATATGGTTTGATTTTTAAAAGCTCAGCCACTCACCACCTGGGCCAGCCTTCCAGAAAAGTTTGGCGCACAGCATCTCCTCCGGTGACATATAGGACTGATTTCTAAAAGAGCCCATCACCCAGGCTGGGCATTTGAAGTCCCTGGAAAACCTGCCCTTGCTTAGGAGAGCTGAATAGCAGAGAAGCAAGTTGACAAATGCAGGAATGTAATCCATCTGTCCAAACAGTGAGGAAGACTTTAAACAAACAAATAAAAAAAGCAGAAATAAAATAAAACAAAATAGGAAAAAAGAAAGGCAGAGAAAGGTTGAATAAATTTCCCCTTTGGTTTTAGACTAGTAACACCATAAATGCTACTGAATAAATCACCCATAGACCAGGGAACTGAAATAATACAGAGGAAAACCTGACTTCCCATTTATCTCACTCGCTCTGACATATAATAAATGCCTCTCATTCAACTAAAATGAATTAGCATAGTCAACACAGCAGGCTTACATATCGATGCCCACAGATTGCTCTGCTCTTTGCTCTCTGGATGAAGCTCCCTTTCCAGCCACCTCCTGCCCTATGCCACCTTCTCCCAGGAAAATCAAAACAGCTCTGGCTAGACCAAGGGATTCTTGCTGCCACCAGTCCCCAGGGCACTGGGGTCTCTGTGCTGCTGTTTGGAGCACTTATAAGCCCCATGGGTAGGAGCTATAAAGTGCAGCAGGAATACACAAGCTCTGATAGATGTTAATCACTGTTTCCTCTTCCCAGCCTTTCCCAGGGAGCTGGCAGAGGAGCAGCAGAACAGGAAACAGCACTTCAGGGTCCCAGCACAGGGTTTTATCACCCGGACAGTGATGTCCCACTGGTACCCTGCTTTGCAAGTCCAGAAGACAGTGCCAGGTATGAGCCATTCCCTTGGTACCACAACACACAGGTACGGGAGAGCACAGTCAGCGAGGGCAAATGTGTATTCGTGTAGCAGAGCCGCCAACATGCAGCTCACGGGGAGTCCTTCAGACAAGACCACCGGTCCCCGCGTGGCCACGGCCATCCTGGAAAGGGAGCCCAGCCCACTGCAGACGGCACGTGGCAGGGTTAGGCTGCGGGCAGCTGGAGGCTGAAGTCGCAGAAGTAATATGATTTTAAAGCAAACTGGAAACAACCTCTATTGATGCTCTGAAGGTTTGAAAACATCACTGGTAGATTAAATCCATTTCATGGGGAAATATCATGCCAGGTCTGAGTGATTGCCCAGAGGTAAGCTGCAGTGACGTGGAAATGGGTGATAAATATTAAGAGACTGAGATGAGAGACGTATAATAGAAAGTCTGACAAAACCTTAATTAGAGCCTTGTATATACACTGAGAAAATATATTTACACAATAGCAGCACTGGGGGTTTGAGGCTTTCTACAATGTGCTTAGGTTAAAATAAACATTTATTTTAAGCACAGGCAAGTCATTCAACTAGTTAGTTTAAAGTCAAGATAGGTGAATAGCTTACAGTAAATAATCTACTACATGTATTTATTCAAGCTTCGTTTTAGCCTGGATTTCCTAAGGAAAAGAAAAGCCTGTTATTGCTCTGTGTTAGTCATTTCCTCCTAATACCTCTCAAATCTCTTGGCCAATTTCTCCGAGATTCAACTCAGGAATAAATGGCTCAGAAATGTTACGGCCCTCCAAGTGCAGTGGAAACGGGTGGCTCATGATCCCCACTTGTGGAATAGCTGCTAGAAAATCCAGACCAGACGCCTTCGGGTTTCTTAAGCTCATCTTTGCCTGCTTATAACCCTCCCAACTCCTAACTCAAATAACTGCTCCCTCATATAGCACAGCGCTAATACTAGACGCATTTTGGTCAAGATGTTGTTTTCACAATAATTTCTCATGGCTTCTTTTCTCTCTTCTCTTTGAATATTTAAGTCTGAGAACTCCTCAGGGCAATGTTATGACTCTGCCCAAATACTCTCCCCCTGTCCTTTGCTATTAATTACCCGTATCACCAGAGCTCCTCGTCACGGCCTCCGGCGAGAAAAGGCAGGGAGCTCGCTGTGTACCCAGGCCCTGCCCTGAATCGCAGGTTCAGCTTTGGCTCTCTGAAAGCTGACGGTAGCTTCAAACAATTCATGTAAGTGGTTCAACAACTCCTCACCCACCTCTGCTTCTTAAACAACGCACAGAGCAACTTCACATCCCCTTGGTGGATGTTGGCTCACCCTCGGACAGCTCCCGGCTGCTGCTGGTCACACAAATTGCCCAGATTATTTATTGCCCTGGATGAATCCTGCTCCCCGGCAGGCTGAGCGAGCGCTGGGTGTGTCGGTGCCTCCTCCTGCGATGGTCCTCACAGACGGCAGGGGCTGGGAAGGACTTGCGAGACATCTCATCCATTCCCCTTGCTCCAAGGCAGGAGTCTAACACCTCACGCACTTCTGTCAGAGTTGTCTAATCTGTTCTTAAATACCTCCAGTGACAGAGCTGCCACATCGCCCTTCGGTGACCTCTTCCCATCGGTCATACTGTCACCTGCTGCCAGAGCCCTGTAAGACTAACGGCACTTTTCCTGGGGAATGAGTCAATCCATGTTGGGGTTTTCAATTCTCCAGTGTGTCAGGAAAGGTCACATTCAAGCCTGTCCGTGAACGCTGTTCCCTCTGCGACTTCCTCCAGGCTGGAGCTCTCACAGCCCAACCCTGCCTACCATGACGCATCATCAGCCAAGCCCCAGAAACCCCCTCAGTTTCTCCCTCAACCTTTAGGGATTTTGTGGCAGCCCAAAGAGACCATTAGGATCCTCTTCGCACCACCAGAGCAGTGAAAGCAGGGAATTACCTTCTCTCCTCCTACAGAAAGCCTCTCACCCAGCCCTTCAGTGCAACAGGTTTTGCAAGAGATTCATTCATTATTAATAGGCCCATTTTTTCACCGAAGTCAGCTGTCTGCAACCTGAAGAGCTCAAGATATTGGGTTCCCAGTGACAGAGCTAGCTTTCCTCACCAGCACATAGCCTGGGACAACGGTTAGAGCGCTCAGCCACACACCAGCGTTCAGGAGGACAGCGTACGCCCAGGCGCCTCTGAAGCACAGAGTGCCAGGAGATTGATTGCATTTTCGCCTTTGCCTACAGCTTCTTGGTTGCCAACCAGCAGAATGGATGTCCTGCTTTGCATAATGCTTGTACTGCGAATATTATTAGCCTCATATATCACTGGGGAATGCATAAAGCTCCCATTCGCAGGGAGCACCAGGGGCAGCCCTATTCAATCTACTTCTATAAACAGAAACAAGGACCATTTAATAAGCAAGAGGCAGCTGGTGTCTTTAGAGGTTACGCTTTTGGTTGATTTCTTTCCCCTTTACAAAAGATAAATATGCCCAGGAAATTCTCTGCTATGGATTTTCATCTTGTCGACCTCTCATAAGCTACGCAGAGTCAAGCACTGGTCAGCAGTTGGATGGGAGATCTTAAGGAAAAACGAAATCCATAGTATGGGAGGAGAGAAATACTTGTGACTTGGCTTTTCAGAGACTAATGTTCTTCTCTTTGAGCCAGCACTGAACCTCTGTTCCAGGCAGGGCTAAGACAACAATCACAGCTGCAGAAGGAGTCTTTCCTACAGGATGTGAAATCAGAGTAGGCTGGCATCTTCTCAGGAACCAAAGGGAGTCAGGCACCAGAATTACCTAAGAGTCAAGTGTCCTTCGAGGCCCTTTAAGAAAATACCAACCTCGACTATAAAATCTCGCATCTGTCTCTTTCCAAAAACAGGTGTTAGCCAAGGGGTAGCTGCCTAATGCCCCAGGGAAAAGACACTGTAGCCTGCCTCTCCCCCTAAATTTATGCAGCAATTACATTTGGATCCAGTATGTTTGCTCCCCCTGCTGAATTGCCCTGCATGCTCAGGGTATGTTTTTCAACAGTTCGCCACGTACTGTTCCTGCACTGGCTGAATTTCCCCGGTGAGTAAAATGATTTCTATGTTCAGTAGCCTGTAAAGCACTTGGAAATCTTTCAGATGAAAGGCCCTCATCCAAAAGTGTATAATAAGATTTCATTATTGTATCATTTATTCTCATTATCGCTAATAGCAGTGGTTGTATAAAATGTTCTTCCTGTGATCAGAACCAACTCTCTAGCAAACACCCCAGCCCACAGACGCTAAGGACAAAGAAGGCATGAGGGAACAGGCGTCTGGAGTTCGCTCAGCTATCCGCAGCTCCCCATACATCCTTGCTGGCTCTTTGAAGATTTTAATTGAAAGCCTGTGGAATGATGTTACGTCAGGACCTGGAACTGATCCAGAGGTATAAAGGACAACAGGCAAACTGTGAGCCTTCCTTCATTGCGGAAATAAGGCTTTTTTGAACCTAAATACACAAGGAGTTCACAAAGGAAACAGGAGATGGGGCAGCCGGGAGGTCTAGGGGGACATGGCATATTCTGCAAGGACAAGGGGGCTGTTTGGATGAGGACGGCTCTGTTTTCAGTGGACAGACTGCCCTTGCGCTTTGCTGTGAGCACACAGGCTCGCTAACCTCTGGGGTGCAAGGTGGGCTGTGGGGCGAAAGGAGTTTAAATGAGAAATTAAGGGACTGGGGAAAGAGGAGTCTTAGCCTAGCACGAGAACAACAGACCAGAGAGAAAATTGGGGAACACAGTATGGAGAGAGAATGAAAAAAGAAAAGAGGAGAGCTTGAAGTAGGGAGGAGAGAAAAAAGCTTTGCTAACTCAGGACAACCAAGGAAGTAGTGCTCAGAGCTGTAGAACTAATTCTCCGACAAAAATATATGAACTAAGTGTAGGATTTATAAGCAAGAGAGATACAAGGAACAGCTGGCTGACTGGTGTTTGAATGGTAATGGCAAGTGTTTACAACATTGGCAAAGCAATTTGACAGGCAAGAAAAGCCTAGTCATCATTTAGGGCAAGAAATAAAAGAGGTGACAGTTGTAAGATCTCTCACCACCTAGAGGGACTGAGAATGAGGGACTTCTGCATCGTCCCTGCTCTTTGCCTGTGCACGCCAGATGCCGTAACTTCAGTGATTTGTATTTCCATTCAGACACTTGGAGCCTTACACACGTCGAACAGTGCAGTGACAAAGAAGAGACCTCGTTCAGACAGAGCCTGGGGAGAACAGACGGCAACTTGGATCTGTGTCATGCTAGGGTGATCTAGGCCAGGAAAAAACAATTAGAACTGGATTTGGTGCTGGAGACCCAGCACCCTTCAGTTAGTGGCAATGTCTGGAGATAGTTCAGTATAAAGAGAGAATCCAGCCTCTAGATTTAAGGGAGAAGAGATGGTTGAGATTTGAATGCAGATCCAAGGTCACGAGTTTGAAATATACAGATAAGAGAGTGGTTCAGCCCTGCATTTAGTGAGAAAAGGAAAGCTAATATCCAGCTTCACAACTTGCTTAAAATTCCTTGCATTTGAAAATTAAGCAAAGCAAAGAGCATGAGTTGTGTTTTCTCCGCAGATCATTCGTAGTTCCAAACGAAAGAGAAAACCATCAAATTCCTTTAGGCTTGGGTAATGCAGGAAATTATTGTTAATTCCCCCTCAGAGAAGGGAGAATTTGGTCACAGAAAACATTTTTCAATGTCTAGCTCCAGTCCCAGTAGCCAAACCAAAGGCAAGATCTATATGGTAATCCTGCTGTTAGACCAGATGAGATCCAGTTTTTAGGGATGCAAAGAAAGAGGATGATGCTCTACTCAGCTCTGAGCTGACAGGTGTCCTCTTTCCAGGGTGACAGATCCAAGCACTCCAACAGAGATTTAAAAAGATACTCTCAAGATGTTGTCAGAGCCATTCATCAGAACGGCTGTGATTAACTCACATTACTGAATAGGAACTGCTTTCTCCCTTTGATCATGGCTGGTCCTCAACTCATGGATGAATTAAATATTTACTATTTGATGTGACAGCTCAGGACAGCTGCTATGTCCAAATGGTTCTGGAAGGCATGTGCATACCTCAGAGCAGACAGGAGACACAGGAACACAGCAATGGTGACAGCTAGCCTCCTTGGCTGGTTTCCAGAGAAGAACTTGAGCCACGGGCTCTGAGGTTGGAGGAAGCTTAACCTTGTAGCCAAAAGCATGCATTTAAGCAGAAGAGGGGGATTTTACCCCAAGAATTTGTACTTTTCCAGAATGCACAGTACTATTGCCTGGGCTGGAACCACTTGCAAGACTGAGTTACTATTTCTTCCGTTGTGTTTATCTCCATAACATCTCCATTAGACATAGTATCTCCATGAGAGCTCAGGGCCATTAGAAACAATCCAGAGGCTGCAAGCTAGCAGCTAGCCAAACAACTAGCACTGTGAGTAATTTCTTACTCACAGATGAAGACATGCTGCACTGCACAAGCAACAGAATACGCTCTGCTTTGTACATGCCAGGGATGGCCTTGCTTAGACACTGCACGCAACTCCTCACCTCTTCCATATGTCTGTTGCTGAACCTTAGGCAATGGACCTTGGGGTGTTGAATATGGAAAAGTCCAAGAAAAGGACTAGCACAAGTGGAGCTGGGGAGGACTAGGTATCTGATGATCTCCTGGAATCCCTTCTGTACCTGCCATTTGACAGCTCCGTGATTCTGAATACAGTTTTCTGGCTCACCCTCAAAAATCGAACAAATGACAGTGACTTTGGTTACAAAACAGCAGCAGTTTAATTGCAACAAGGGTCCCTGCTAATTTAGCAGAAACCCTTTTAGCTCAGATAACTGCTCTGCTAATGAAATCAGGGCCATAACCACTGCTGGCTCCCCATGGTAAAACCTGTCCTTTCCAGGGTGTGAATCTCACCATAGCTTCAGACAGGAGTTTTAATGGGCTTTAGCAGCCTTCGAAAGAAAGTGCTTGAAGGACAATATAAATCAGCTCTCTTACTGTGCTGTCATAATATCCCCCTTCCCCTTAATATTCTTCTTGCATCACCTTCCAGTTCTGCCACCTTCCCTCTTTCAATGCTTAGGCTAAACTTGAAAGAACAGATCTATCCCAAGGAGAGCAATAAAGATCTCCAAAGTTTCCATAACTCAGATCCAGAATTTGGGAGAGCAGGAAGCCTGAACAAACTCATCTTAATAACTCATCCGAACGCAATGGGGCAACTGGTATGACAGCTCCCCAAAGACTGTATTTAGGGAAACCAGATTCCTCTCCTCCTCTCTGCTACAAAGGTGGTATATTCTGTGGATTATTTTCAATTGGCTTTGACAAAGGTTGCAGTCTTCTATGACTGGGGAAATCTCCAACCAGCCCAAGGTCAGCATAGACAGCTGAGTAACAGTGCTCTGCAGAAGTCATCCCCAGGACAAGTCCTTGGAAGGATCCAGCTAGACTGTTCCTAGACCTTATATAGAGCAAGGCATATGAAACTCTGGGGATAACCAGTGTAGTCCATACCGGACTGCAGGAAAGACAAGGATAAGGCAGCTAAGCCACCTTCACATCCCAGCTTTTCATCCAGTGCCAACAACAGAGCTAAACTGGATCCCAAGTGTTGACTCACACTTCCAAACACTTTCTAATGATTGCAAAGAAAAAATGCTTAAGGGCTTGGCTGTATATACACTTTCGCTTGTCTTTAATAAAAGCTGCATTTATAATGCATGATTAATTGCTTTGCACAAGTATCCCTTTTATGGGAACCTGTGAAATGTAAGTGATTTTTAATACCACCTCGCAAACATCACTCCTTCTTCCCACTCCCATTATCATTAATCCATGTTGTAGAAAGATCTAACATTTGTCACTGGTTTATTATGAAGTGCAACGCTGCAAGTTATTTATGAGATTGCTGTTTATTGAAATACTTGCAGGTAGCTTTAGCGCTTCAGCTCTAGGGTGGGATTCAGCAACATTTTACCCACTGACTAGCAAAACCCTCTGCTGTTTAACTACTACAATCCTGCTCTCTGGCTGTGCTCGCCCAGCAAGTCTCCCAGGGTTCTGTTTTAGGGCAGCCTTTCAGTCTTGTGACTTACAAGGGCCTGGACAAATAAACTCAGTTTCCTCTTGTTCTCATAATGTGGAAGAAGATGTTTGGGAAGGTCTCAGCAGCAGCAGCTGACAAAAAAGGCAAGGAACGGAGATGTTACGGAATTCTGATTGCTGAAAGACACCAGTCTCGTGGTCTCACAAAGAAAGACAGTAAGAACTGGCCAGATAAAAGATCCAGCTAGTCTACTACTTAATGCCCAGTACCAGGTATCCAGGAAAGAATATTAGAACAGAGCAAACAGGTAGCAATCTTTCCCCAGCACAGTTCTTTGCTCCCTATGATTTACAGCACAGGAACTATCCAATCCAGAGGTTTGCATCTGTCTTTAGCTACTCTTGAGGGATTTTTCTTCCTTGACTTTGCCCTATCCCTCTCTCAATCCACATAAACTTTCTGCACCCACAAGGTCTGGATAGCAAGGAGCTCCACAGCTTAAAGTACATGTTACACAAGAGGTTTGGTTTGAATTTGCCACTGCTTCTTTTCATTTGATGCCTCCTCACGCACCTAGAGCTGCCTCTGTACCATCAGTACAACAGGGCAACCTCTGTCTCTGCTGCACTTTCAGCCTGAAAGGGAAGAGCTGGTTTGGTGGATACACCGAACAGACAGGGCACAGAGCACAACAGCTTGCTTATCAAGAGTTCAGGGCTGCTACCTGCTGCTGCTCACACACACACAAGAGCAGCACCTGTTGGCCCCAGCGTTCCCGCCACCCTAGAAATGGCCATCTTCAAATCCACACTCTGTACTGCCTTATGCCTACTTGCCAGCAAGCCCTAAAAACCAGCTGAGACAAGTCACTCTTGCCCAGCGGGGATCTCTGTCCATTTGTTTCTATTGCAACGCAGGAGACGAGGATGACAGGAGGCCGCGAGCGGTCTGTACAGAACAGCTCACAGCAGAAAGTCAGCGTCACTGCGGCAGAGGCCCTGGCAGTTGTGTTGCACTTGTCTCTTTGGCTGGGGGCAGTACAAAAAGAGTAAAGCAAACTCAAGGCACAAACCTGGAGTAAACTTGCACTAGGCAGTTTAACCACAGAGCAGAAAGTGTGCCTGGAATTTAACAAGGCATGAATGCAGTGCAGGTGCTCAGGGGTTCACCTGGTTAAAGAAGTCGATTCCTATGTTTTCAGACATTGTTTTTTAAAACTTCAGGGTAGCTTGACTTGCCACAAGTGAATCTGTTCAAGTGACCATGATCTAAAACTCTGTCACCCTTCTAAGCTATAAACCAACTAATCTAGCCGCACAGCACTCTGAAAAATCCACTTAAGCCAGACCCTTACCCAACATGAAAACTTCAGAGCATCTTCCTGTTCTCCCTTCCCAGTAATTCCCATCTCAGGGCACCACAAGAGATTAGAAAGAGCAGGAAAAAAGTTAGAGCTGGGCAGCCAAATTTACCAGTTACCTTCGGCGCCGCTTCCAGTACCTGAGGGAAAGGTGCAAGGCACAGAGCACTCACCCTGCCCCAGCACATCCCAGCAGCACAGGGCACTTCAGGAAACTCTGTGAATTTAAAGGAACCTAGGGAACAGTGAAATTAAGAGCAAGAGTGGCCATTGCTTCCAACCAGCAGCCTAAACTGCGCACTGCTATAGCTGCATAGCAAGTCGCTGCTTCAGCCAGAACTGCCCGTCCTAGGAGATCAGTCTCCGTTTTTTCCTTTGTACTGTGAATTGTTCCAATAAGAGAAAAGAGGGAACAGCAGGGGTCAGCGCACAGCATTACAGCTGCCTCTGAAGGAACAGCGGTGAATCCTCTCTACTTAAAAATGCAGAAAATGAAAACTATAGAAGTGCTACACTAGGGTTTAGACATGCAAGCCACGGAAACTCAAGCGATCAGCTACCCTGCATCATCCAAGCCACACTAATCATCTACAGAAACACTCCTAACATAGCAAACACAGAACAATTCATGTTATTCCACAATGAATGGAATAAATTCATCAAAGTTCAGACGCCCAACAAAGTGGACTACGCACAGAGACCCCGTGCCAGGAGGGCCCAGCACTCAAATGACAGCTGTTAACTTAGGGCACATAGGCAGATCGCGAGTTCAAGTCTCCAATCACACAGCTAACTGTGGTCAGCCAGAGGAAGTTCAGCAGAAAATTTCATGGAAAGCAGAATATTGCCTTTACTGGGCTTCATGGGGAGAGTTCTTCTTTTATGTTTGCTTTTTATCAACTGCAGCTACCAAAGCTGTCAGTTTTCAGCAACTGAAATGTCCTGCTGGAAACTGTTTACAACACTTAGTACTTTGTGCTGAGACCTCTTTCTGCAATGAAAGTCTGTATTTTATTGAAAACAGCAGACATTTTGCACGCACAGTTTTATTCCACTCTAACACGCGGCGCACCCTGGCGCTAGCCGCATACAGCGGTGCTCTAGCGGTATGTAGTTGGCTGCAGCCAGACCATTTGAAGAGCGTGAATTAGAGGGCCACAAATTCTGTTCAAAAGGTTGAGTGGCCATCAGCAGGGAGACCTGAATGTGGTTCCTCTTACTCTATGCATTTTTATTTGTATCCTGCTGTGTCTGTGAGTGCTTCTGTTGTGTTAGCAATAGTCAAATTTCTCTACAATATGCTTTCTGGCAGAAAATGGCATTCCATCAAAACAAGCTAACCTGATTTTGACAAAATGTCTATGTTTTTCAAAAAAAAAAAAAAAAAAAGTCTGCTGACTGGAAGCATTTTGTAGAAATCAAAACTCTTGAAATTTTGAAATTTGGTTTTGAATTACTTTTATTACAGATAACCTGGGTGAGGAGGGAAACACTCCTGCTGCAATTTTGAGTCCAAAGCACAGTCACCTGTAATTCTTGAACACTAAATGCTCTTAAATACGGTGGTGGAACATTTTGATATGGCTCAGTGACTGTTTCAAAGAGAAAGGGAGACAGATACTCCTCTCAGTCTTTTAACTAGTTCTTAGCAGACCTGATCCTACCTGATCCAGCTGACTCCTAGGCCCCCTTTGGAGGACCAAATGACATAAAACCTTCACTCACCAGCATTTTATTCTGTGCTACCCACTAGGCCAGAGCCTGCTGAAACAGAGTCAGAGTAATTTCAAAGTCATCAGAGCATCTTTTGAGGCAAGAATCAAGAAGAAAGATATAATTCAGACTCAGTGATTGCATAGTCTCCAGCTGGGGTTCAGCAGAGCAAATTTTCCACAACTAAAGCAGAGACCAGTCTCTCGGTTCTGCTTCCGCTGTTTGTTCTTGGGCCTTTTTTTGCCTTCCCCTCAGTGCCTTCCTCCCACAGTGTTTTCCTCTTGGCAAACCACCGCTCACCACCCTAAGAGCTAAGCATTGCCACTGGTCCCTGATATGGCTGAAGTCCAGAGTCAAAGCACAAGCTCAGAGTGCTCCTTCCCTGCTTCTCCCGAGAGCCAAAGCAGAGCGGCACAGCAGGTCGCCGGGCAGGCTGCCAGCATTTAAAGTTTCTGAGAGATTCTTTCCCCAGACAAGGACAAACTGGTCAGGAGATGGTCAGACTGGGGTGATGGGGTAAGCAGCTTTGAGAAGAACACACAGGATAATAAACCCATCTCAATGCCTAGGGAGGAACACAATCTGACCTTATCTATATGCAAATTGTGGCACCTTCTTCCTCCCTTATAGCAGGCCGGGCTATAATGCAGCTGGGAACAGCAGCGTATTTGCATTCCATCAGACACTGTCAGGAACTTCCCCCTATCTTGTTCAGCGACTTTGGCTGTATTTAAATGTGAGTAAGTTCAGGATGGCTCCCTGCAGGAGACCTCAAGTACCTCAGAAGTCATCTGCCATACTATTAGAGGTGAAACAAAGAAGGAACTTAGCAAGATCTGCCTATGCCAACTACTGAGTTCTCCAGGGTTTTGCAGGAACATTGGCTTGGGGGATATAACTGTCCAAAATGGACCAGTATGTCCATGTAGACATCCAATACATACCAATCCACAGTAAAATCCTCACCTGCTATAAGTTCGCATAGCTCCTTTCTCCATCATCTCTTTCCTAACTCCGTTGAAGCTATTCCAACTCCTACTGGTGACCAGTTACCCTGTCCAAATGCTGAGGGGCCTGCTCTGATCTCTACCAGTTCATAGTCACATGAAGTTTGGATGAACTTCAAAAACCGAGGCATTCTGCTCCTCCAGAGTCATGCTCTGACATCAGTCTCAGACACTGGCTCATAGCTTTCACAGGCAGAAAGTAAAGAGGAAAAGTAGGTGGATTATTAGTAGTGGATTTTTAGGGAAAAAAATGACAACATGGTTTTATGCAAATAGCTTAAACTTTGGGTAAGGTCAAGAGAGAAAATGGGGAAACAAATCCTTTTAGAAACCTTTCTGCTTCTCTTCTGTTTTCCTCTTTATATTTTCAGTGTGGTTTTAGTGGCTCTTTAAAGATGTACTACAAAGCTTTTAATAAAAGCCAGAATGAAAGGCAGAATCCTCTTTAAGATCCTAAATCAGTCTTGCAATACATGTCTAGACTCACACGTTACTAATACATTAACTTTTTAGAAGTGAGATATTGTTACACACAGTAATCGCTTCAGCTTCTGCTAAATTCCCTGTCAGGCAGACTGTGTGTTTCTGTTTAGATGGGAAGCAGCAACATTAACCATGACCCCTTCCAGAGAACATTTACTAGGCGAGCAGATCACTCAAAGTACTTTTCATTTCTGTCTCTCATTCATTTAGCAGCCCTTTCCACCACTCTACGAGCACTGGAGCACTGAGGATACAACTGCTTTGCATCATGCACCCACTGTGCTTACTGTACAAAATACACAGGAGTGTGGTCCCAGCGCTGGGAGCAATGTGCTGTTTTTGGCATGGAGCCCACCAAACCTAGGGTTATAGTTTATACAGCAATAGCTGTTCCACCTTCACTAAGTAGTAGCTGTTCTTCTGGTCACAAGTACCCAGTTTCTCTTGCCCAGGAACTCAGTTTTTGGTGCTGTTGGCTTTCAAAACTGTGAGCCAAACACAGGCTTTTATTCAGCCATAGTAAGAGTATCTTTTTCTAATTTGCAGCTTTGGGACAAACACTAGTTTCTGGTTTGCTTCTAGGCCAAAATGCAGAATCTGCAAACTGTCTGTTGACCAAAGGTGATGAACAGTGTCTAAATGAAGGGTATATGCTTTTTTCTTCAAATGAGCCAACATGTCTTAGTCAGAAGCAGTCGCTAGCTTGCATCTATTTTCAGTGGAGATGCTAACACTCTGACTCTTTAACTGGAGAATGCCGAAGGCAAAACAACAGGTCACTGAAAAACCACCTGGTTTGTCTAGAGCTGCAGAAAGAAACTGGTTTTGAACTCAGATCTCCTGAGATTCAGCTCCATGCCCTGCTTCCCCATTTCTTGTGTAACCACAGGTGAATCACTTCATCTCACCAAACTTCAGCTACCCAGCTGGGAAGCAGGGGGGGGGGGGATCAGAAGTGCTTTGTTCATGCAGCCTACCGTTTGACTTCTCTGTGCAGACTGCAAGCCCTGTGGGGCACAGACTTTCTCTCTTCTCAAGTATGTGGAATAGCCATTTTTTGAATAACCATCAAATGAATCTGTGAGCCCCAAACACTTAGGAGAGGCATCTGGAAACAGAACAATGCAAGCATGTTGCTCTTCCGTGTTGTTTGCAGCTTTTGGATGCAAATTCAGCTTCTAAGCTACACAATGCTGCAACGGCCCCAGCAGTCACAAAGTTTGGGAGCTCCAGGCAGGCTGAAGCTAAATTTAGATCCTCTCTTCCATGCTTCACCTAGGGTTTTCACAAATTGATTTTATTTCTCCAGCACAGTGAGGGCTGCTCAGAGGGATCCCTTGTTTCTGTGGTTAGTTATTACCCTGCTGCAGGTACAAGGGGCCTGTTTGCACCAGGAACGCCAGACAAGCTGTTGTAAGCAAAACAGTGAGTGCTCAGTCCCTACATCAAAGCATCAAGGCTAGAAATTCATCTGTGTGACAGTGTGTATGAGGAACTGTATGGAGCAGTCATTGCTGCTGCATTTGTGACAACATCCATGACAGGCCAAGGGGGAAGAGCCTGAGGGAACAGAATTCTTGGTCCAGAAACTGAAGAGCTCCCCAGATGCTCTCAGCTGTTTTGTGCCAAACCCAGCTATCTCTCTTCCCCAAGGTCACAAACATACAATCCCATCCACTCCTCGACATTTGCCTGCAGCATCACTTTCTACAGGACTCAAAATTATCAAACCAAAGGCTTGTTCCTTGCTAGACAAAGCAAAGCTCAATGAAACCAAAACATCTTTGCTCTAGGGCACTTGATGCTTTCTATAACCACATCACTCCCCTAAGGATGATATGATTTAAGTTTGAATATCTGCTTTGCATTAAGATTGACAGCAGTAGGTTAGCCATATTCCTGGGATATTAGCGGCAGGGCTTTTCCCTGGTGATTTCTCATTGTTCCTAACAAGACCAAAGGCTCCAGTTTCAGCAAGCAGAAAACTAAGTTTGACTACTACAATAATTAAGTGGTAAAAAAGGGAAGAAGATAACCCTGCACTACTGGTAAGCAGCCAGAAACCAATTAGATACATTGCCTTTCAGGTTCGCCATTCACATCACTTTGCCCAGGTTTCAACCTAAGCTGTGAAACAACATTTCAGAGACAATTAAAATATCATAAGCAATCATGTGTGAATACTCCTGAATGCAGCTACTAAATAAGAAACAATGACAGATAAGCAAAGGAGGAAAACATAGTTTAATCCAACCTTTAATGGGTCTTTATTACCTAAATAATTTCTCCAATTTAAACTAGCCACTTGTTAAAGACAG
Organism: Rhea pennata; assembly: GCF_028389875.1. NCBI lineage: Eukaryota > Metazoa > Chordata > Aves > Rheiformes > Rheidae > Rhea > Rhea pennata. The sequence continues at coordinate 7,074,349 of NC_084682.1, forward strand.
GAACTACATCACAGCTTTTACCATGTTGAATCCAAGGCTAATGGAGATGGTGTTTAACAGGTTTTGGGGCAGTGAATTTAAGACAGTCTTACAGACTGAACACACCTGATCACTAACTAGACCATCCTACATCAAGGAAATGAGTTGGATGAGAGACCTCTAGTGGATGCTGGAACAGGGGTGGTAAGCCAAGAAGTCATTATAAAAAATGTGCTTAGTATCAGAGTGCAGAGCAGTTGACAAACCTTCACCTGGCCCAACAGTTGCAGCGGAGTTGACAAAAGCATTTTAAAAAGCATACCCTGAGGGCAGGAAAAGTGGCTGTCTCTGAGACAAGATCAAGGAGTCTAAAGTCTAGCAGGTTGTTGGGGAGTGGTTCAAGGTGCTCAGTCCAAGAAGGCAGAATGGCACAGGAACCAGTGGGTGGAAGGGAGACATATTCACTGTGAGAAACATTAACTGAGACCATCAGGAGACATCAGTACTAGCTGGTTTTGCTGTTTTCTGCAGTATTTATATCAAGGGTGGAAACTCTTGTGAGAGAGGCAGCAATAAGGCTGCAACTATCAGGGGAGATTTTACACTGTGTTGTCAGAGGCTTGACCAGATCAGCACTTCCCCAGCTTTTCTGATGCCTCCCCCGCCAACATCAAGCTTCCAGCTGGAAGAGCTCTAAGCCCACATTAAATGGTACCAATCACACATCTCTTACCACAGTCCAGCAGCTGCCAAAATAAACATGGTAGTCTTCTCTGGTCTCTATAAGACCAAGGTTCTCCTTAGTGATGGAGCTGGTGAGCCTCAATTTAGCTGCACACAAGCCCTAGCTAGAGAAGCACTGCAATGGCTTCTACAGGTCAGCAGCCCTGGATCCTGCTCCTTCTCTGCGGCCATGAGCATCAGCCTGGAACAGGACCCATGCAGTGCTTACCTTTATATTAGAGGGGGTAAGGGCTGAATAGTGAAGGGTTTAATCTTACACCCAAAACCTTATAGTGACAGAAGAATAATTTATACAAACCTACCTTTCACCATCCTGTAATATTCTTTGTCTTTCCACACAACTAATTCTGTTCTCTCGGGGATAAGTCAATATCTTGCTCAGCTATTTTTTTCTCCTCCTCAGCTGCCAGGGTGGAGTCCTGCATTTGCGGTCAGTTTGCCTGACAGTCTGAAACTCACTCAATTACTGAATTCTGAGGTCTTGGACTTAGGCCGTCTGCTTCTTCAGAGGGAACCCCGTCGTTCCTTCCTCAGGGCCTCTGACCTGACACACATTTCTTTTTACTGAAGCTCATTTCATTAACCGAGCGGTACCTAACTCTCGCTTTATTGCCTCCGTCTTTACTTCTTTGGCTGTAAGGTTTTCTAATGCAAAGGGTTTTATCAAAGCAGATAGTCTGCAGCTGATTTTAGTGCTGCAACAAAACGGTCTACTAATTGCCAATCCATCTGGAATTAAGCTTTTGGTCTCAGACCTGCCCAACAGCGTCTCTGCGCAAGGCAAAGTCAGTTCTTCTGTGTCATTGTCTTGACACTGGCCTGAGGTCTGAGATGGGAGAGGTGGGGGCAGTCCTGCTGTCTGTTGATAGAAGAAAGGTAGAAGGGAGACACATCACATTTCCATGAGTAACCATCCACTATGCCAGGCCAAACATTGCCATTGTTTTCATTAAAGGATTAATCTGCGTTTGGAAAGAAAAAATTAAAGCAGGTTGCATTTACTGCACAGATGCAGGGGGGAATTACATCCATTACATCTTTGGTAGTGGATTACTTTTCCTCAAATTCCAATGGTGCACCACTAATTCTGGTATCTGAACACAAATGAGATTCCCTGGGATGACAAACAGTCCCAGACAGGCTGCTTCTGCTACATGGCTCATGCCAGAAACTGATGGATTGCTTTCCAATCAGGTTTTCCTTCCAGAAGAAAAATGATTAAAAAATAATATTCTGTGCTGGTTTTGTTTCATTTTTTTTTAAAAAAGAAAAGGGTGTTTTGTATTAGGGAAAAAAGTCTGGAAGGGCTCTATTTTCTTTTTATTCCATTGCAGTGTGTTGAAGTATACGTGACACCTGGTTGTACACCCAGGCATCTAATCAAACACTGGTGCTGGTTAAGGCACTACGGCTGATCTAGTTGCCATCAGTCCTTTAGTATGGCAGGTGCATAGAGCCACTTAAAGGACACACTAGCATGACAGAGTCATTTGGGAGATTTATATACGCAGCTGGTTGTCCTCCAATACAGGACCATGCTTCCTTTATCCTGTCAAGCAAATGAGCTGTACACCCAGTTAGCAAAATCTCTGTCCACCTCACCTACTTCAGGCAGCTCAAGTACAGAGGCATGGAGGAACAGGACTTAACTGCTCTGAATTCAGCATTAAGCATTGTAGGGCTGGAAGCAGGTGGGGGATAGGAGAGGATATGCCAGCATACATTTCCCCTTCCTTTCCCTTATCTGGTCAATAAAGATCCCATGTGCTACCTACGAGGATGTTCCAAACCATAAGCTGTTCTCTTCCACGTGTCCTACACCACTCCAGACAATCTCAGGAGGTCCCAATGCCCTCAATTAGGGACTGAGACTTCATGGTTTGTTTGAGCTCTCCAAACTATGAAACCCCTTCCAGCTAACTGACCACCATTACAAAGGTTGTTCAGACTCTGCTTTTTTTCCCAGTGATAAAATGATGTTGTCAGTGCATCTACTTTAAGACAGCAATGTTTTTTGTAGGTACATTTCACAAGATCCAAGAGACACTCCCCCTACTTACAGTGGAAGGTGGAGATGTTTGCATATGTCCTTTGGTTATGAAGGACTTCATCATTGTGTTTGCTTTATCCTTGCTGAAGAACAGAGAGGTCCAAGCCTTTCTTGGACAAAACCTTAAATACCAGTGTATGATAACAGCTACAAGAAGTTTCACCCCAAGGCCAGTACTACATGTGATTCTGTGACTCTTAACCTTAAATGTGCATATTAGCAAGCTCCTCCTAAACTTTGTAAAAGGCTAGTAAAATGAAAGGACATTTGAAACTGCTCTACAGCAAGAAACAAAAGTTTGCTGGTATATGACTTGCAATGCATTCTAATAATCACATAGTTAGAGCTACAATCCACTTGGCCTGCCAGAGAGAAGAAGTGAAAGCGTTTGAGAGAATTCTCTCCCAGAGGAGCCTCACAGCAACAGTAAGGTGACACCACAACACAGCTCCCCAAATCAGCAGAGGAATCTAGGGAGACAAGAGAATAACTCTTTTTGTGTTCACTAACAACCAGGGAACCACCAAGCACGAGCAAGGGACAAACATTCACAGAGGAGATCAAGATGTCTCTTAGGAAAATGTAATGAAACTCAGAGCTGCATACGAGCTTCTAAGAGCTAAATGTCAGGCTTACTACTAGTTGTTTTTCTTGGTCATCTTCCTTCTTACTGTATTCCCAGTATTTAAAGGAGGAATGTAACCCTTTGCTTTACTGAAAATGGATGTTTTGTCCTTTTTCCAGTGACAACAGCAAGCATAAGGCAATGCAAAGCTCAGCCAAACCTTCTGGGCAGCCTCAACCCAAGGCCAGTTTGGGATGATTGAGAGTCAGAAGATGTTTTCCATGAAGGTAGTCATGTCAGTTCAGGTAGTACAGAAAAGTGACACATACTCATATTTTTGAAGTAAGAAAACCAACAGCAGTCTCTACCAGCAAAGCACACAGACATCTGCAGTGCTGTGTGAAATGGAAAAGCTGAACATGAACACATACATCATTTGGACATTGAAGGGACAGGCACTTCAGCCTGTCTCATCAGAAGGTTCTTGAAAGCTAAAAACAGCTTTGCAAATGATATATGGTTTATAACTGATAGGTGGCATGCTTCTATTGTACAGAGTCCCATGGTGCCAAAGGACCATAACCACTTGTCATCATCTTTCTCAGGGTGTTAGATGTCTTCTAGATACCCCAGATGTGAGCTCAAGACACAGAACAGCCGGAAGATAAGGACTGATACCACTTTGAACTGGATTCAAATTGCATGGGATGCCAGCCTGAAAAGGAGAGGAAGAGAAAGCTGTGCAGCAGACGAACTTTGAGTAGCCTGTGTTGCTAAGCAGACACATTACAGCATCCTTTAGCTGGAATTTCCTAAGTGATGAAGGGCTCCATGCCCAGGAACATCATTTCACTGCAGCTCAGCCCAAAAGGGATGAAGATTCCAATAACCAATGTTGGGTTATCATCTGCCAGACTGAAGCAGAATCTCCTAGCCAATCAGACAAAACAGAGCAAGCCTTCAGATTGCTCTAAACCCAACTGTGAACTTGCATTTGTTACAGCCCTTCTCTAGATGGCTTCAGAGCAGGATTAAGCAATATTACATTGCTTTAAGTACTGCAAGTCATGAGTACAATCCTTGGCATCTTGATTATCATACCTGAAGAAAAGGCAGAGACAACAGTAGGAGAGTGCATTTGAAAAAGGCAGCATTGGCCAGATGGTGGGGTGGTTTTATGTGACATTTCTGCTGGCACAGTGAACTATGAATCTGTAATGCTTCTTCCACCTACTTAGTGGCTCTATGTGGCTGGTTATTAACGCTGCTGCCAGATCTCTCCTACAGTGGAAGCTTTGTGAAGGGCTGACAGCTTTTAGGATTGCTACTTGAGACTTCCAGAAGGAAGAAGAAAGGTAGAATCATGCAAAGTTACTTCTCCGTGTTTTATACACCAGCTTCAGCTCTCTGCTGTCAGAAGCATGAAATTATAGATTGATGGACAACATTCCCTACCATTCTCTGTGGTACCTTATAGGGCAATTCATATAGGTGACACATCAGACCCATGACCAAAGCCTGCCTCATTTGCTCCTCAGCCCAGAGCCAATATACTCTTGGATTGAAAACTGAAGCACTGGGGAGCAATGCTTCTGTGTGAAACAGCTCTACTTCAATTCCACTAGGAAAGAAGAAGTTAACCATGAGGAAACTTAGCTAGGCTCATCTCTTTCCTGATCTCAGGGGTACAGCGGGGCTCTGAGCTCCCTCAGCTGAATCATTAGGACGTGCTGTTTGTCTGCTATTGTACATAGCAGTCTTAGTTAGGGGCTGGACCCCTCATGTGCTCAGACCTGGGCAAATGCAACAAACAGGCGGTCTCTTGCCTCAGAGAGGCTTGAACCATCCCAGCTATTGGTTGCCAAACTCAGACTTTGGCTTTGCCAGCCAAAGGGCATGAAGATTTCACCCCTACTTATTTCCTCACTTTCCCATAAGCCACGTAACTTCTAACTTGCATAAACACAGAGAAGCTAACAAACCTACGGGCTGTAGGTAGCTGTAAAGCACTCTGGAATTTGGTAGATGCTGGGGACGTGGGGGTGTTCACCTGTAAGTATCTTTTAGAATATAGTTTTAACGAGGGCAGCCTATCTCAGCATTCTCAGACCCCAGTATTTTTGTGTTATTGGTTCCTATTTCATCTATTATTTACAGGAAAAAATCTATCTGTGAAAAAAAAAGCCCTCTCTTCTGAACTCATTCCATGTCTGACTCAGCAATTTCGCTTTTATGCTGGCTACACTTTTTGCTTCTCTTCTCTTTATTGCTAATTTCTTTAATTTTCCACTTAAAATCCTTTATTTGCATGATAGCTCTGTCCAGCCTTAAGCAGATTTTTCTTGTCTTTGAATCTTATCTCTCTTTTTTTAATTAAAAACAGCCTTGAATTAGGTCATTGAAACATTCCTTTCCCATTTTCCTCTCCCCTCAGAGAGCTCCTCCCATTGTAATCCTTCTGTAATTTCAGTATATTGCCATTGTAAGAACAAGCCTTCAGCTCCACACTGATGCAATACCTAGAGTTTCCGTTCTAGACAAGAAGGTTTTGGGACATAAGTCTTCATCTGGATGGAAAAATTGATCCAGACCCATCCTGAGTGTCAACTGCTGACTGACTTCCAATCAGGACTGAAATCTCAGATAATAGCAACACTCTCCTTTTTAAGTCTTGCTCCAAGGGTTATAGATACGTGCCAGCTAGACTGAAGTTCCAGCAAGATGGGCATGGAGAAATAACAAAAGGGCTCCCACTGCTCCTCCCACGCTCTTCCACCTCCAGCCTGGTGCCCAAGCTGTGAGACAATTGTTTCATCTACCTTGCTGAACAATACTTTCAGTTTTGCATGGAGACCTTCTAGTTTTCTTACACTTATCATTCCCAGAAGAACTCCGTTTCTCTAGATCCCATCCCAGAGGCAACTGTAGTGCATTTCAGCAAATCCCTTCAACTTGCAAGACCAGATCTTCATGCTTTTAAGGCACTCACTTCTGCAGGATCAGACAGGATTAGGCCCCTGTGAGACAGGTCTCATGGCCCAAAAGAATGCCTACACTTTGCAGAGGGATAATTTTAACAAAAGGTATCAGCCTTTCCATTTTCACTGCGGATTCTGCCTTGGCATAAGCTCTAAGATGACTGAGAGGAAAGGAAAGGAATCATTGTCAGGATGGCTTGCTTGGCGTTTGACAAGACCCTAATGAGGCCCAGTTTCACACCTAGTCTGACATGGCCTAGAGGGTTGCTGCAGAGACCGTTTGCTGAAGGGAGATTGCAAATGCTTCGTGAAAACATGTGTAACCTGAAATGCCAGTAGCTACAAATCAAACTGGCACAAATCTGGGTAATGCTACCAATTTCAAGTGAGTTGCTCACTGTTCATGTTAGAATGAGTCAGCTCAGAATATGACTTAAAAAAATGTCCAGGTATTTGCAGAAAAACACAGAAAGAATCTAGGTTGCTGACCATTTTATTTGCCTAATTCTGGATTACAGTGATGTTCATTTATTTTTCCCACTCTCAAAATAGCCAGTGTTTAAAAATAACACCAGAACTTTTCATTTTCATTTAATACTTAGTAGGATTATGTCCACACTGAGGTCACAGAAATGACTGCAGTGTGATGGTGAGGGAGACCTATGTCTGCTTTTAATTGTCTGCCATGTGTACCTATACCATCCCAGCTCCAGCAGCAGAGAAAGCTACACAGACTAAAACTGGTCTTGTTTTTCCAAATGGTTCTGTAATCCTGCTGCCACCACAGTGAGACCATCACCACCAGAACAGAAGACCATAAGAACACGGTCTTCTTTGGGCAGCTGCGTCTGCCCAAACATCAGTGTAGCTATCTCTGACAGCAGCCTAGAATAGGTATGTAGGAAAAATATATGAATTATGAATTAATAGCAAACATACAATCCTTCCTCAGTCTCTCAGACTTTTTTTTCTCCCTTGTGGCTCAGGGACATTCAAAATTGGACACTACTTCTACGTATTTAGTACCACTCAAGTGGACTTCTCTTCCATTGATCAGTGCAGAGTCTCCTTGAAACTGTATAAATTGTCCTGCAGCAAGGAGTTCCTCGGTTAAACTACACTTCATGCAAACAATATGGGTCCTTTTTGTTTTTTCTCATCCTGCCACTTACAATGGGATGCTCCTGGTGCTTTCTAGCCCTTGTGCTGGAAGAGGTAGTGCACAGTCAAACCCTTCTCATCCTCTCCAGGTCTCTCATCAGTTTATAGACCTTTCTCATACACCCCTTCAATCAATACTGAGGAGTCAGTGCCACTTAGTCACTCCTTGCAGAGAGGCTATTCCAGACTTTTGATCACTTCCGTCACTTTCCTCTGAACCTCTCCCAGTTTTGCTAAATCCTTTTTGAAATGAGAAGACCAGAACTGAACAATGCAGGTGGGCTGTCAAAATTAACTCGCTCAGCAGTAGTTCCCATATCCCTGCTGAATACTGTGATCATTTCTAGGGCAGTGCTATAGCTCCTGATGTTTCTTTGCTGAGAGAAGAAGGAATGAAAGTGGAGGACAATGCTATTCAGGAAAGGGGGATGAACAGGGTCTTTCTAAGCAAAGGCTGAAAAATCAGAACAAAAATTACCATTGGGTACCCCAGGCACATAATGTCTCACTATAGGCCTGGGCACATCCTCAGTCTCCATTATTTGGAGGCAGGAGGAAAAGAGGAAGACCTGAAGAGGATTAGCTATGTTCCACAGAATAACTAGTGTGACCTGCTCCAATTAGTGGCCTGTTCTAGGAACATGGCCACAGCTAAGAAGACACGATGCCAACTGAATCCTGTCATCGCTCTCCTTTCACAACAGATGCCAAGTTTGGACTCCTCAGCACAGCTGTCCATCACTGAGCTCTCCCCCAGGTACAGGCAAGCATAAAATCCTGGCTAGCAGAAAATATAACATAATCATTTACAGAGGTCCACAAGCAGCAAGAAGCAGACAGACAAAACCAGACCTCCCCCTTGTCTCCATTCCACAGGAGGCAATGGCCCACATCCCAACAGGAGGCAACGCAGTACAGCACAGAGCGGACGCTTCATCGCCCATCGCCTGTGTAGCCCACTGCCTTCAGCTCCCTGCTCTCGCTGTGCCGCCTCTGCAGCGCTTTGTCGGGAGCTGGTGCTTGGCCAAATACGAGAGACTCTCAGAAGAGAATCAGCCGCACAGCGTTATCAGCTGACATCCATATTCTTATCTAGCCTCTTTGGAAAGCTCCTAAACTCAGGGCAACCTCCACCTTTTAATTTCTAAAAAGCTGATGCTAAGTAATTGTTTAATATCTCTGCAGCATTTGCTCCCCTTTATCTTGGAATCCCTGCTGTAATTCATTGACAGAGTCCTCTTTTCTCTATTCTACCGTGTATGTACTTGAAAATGCTTTCACTGCAGGCAGAGATACTTGCGACTAATTGATGCTTATTATTCCTTTTAAGCCTGTAATTGCTTTTTCTTGTCTAAATTTACTTCTTTCTCCCCCTCACCCCAATTCCTAAAATTGCTCTGGTTTTCTCTTCTAATCAGCCCAAATCCTGGTGTTTGAAAGATTATTTGAACATGTGCCAGAGGTTTTACTGCTGCTTTGACATGCCAGTTTTCCACATCCATTGAGTTTACTTCAACTTCTTGAATATTTACAGGCTAATCAGGTGGCTTACAACAGGTAATCTCCCAGCTGTCTTAATGAGGACAGATTTTAGGTGTCAGTTCCCATGTAGATTTTTGATTAGAAAGCTTCAAAGGGTCGTTAGGTTTTCTCACTTGATCTCTTACACAGCAAAGGATTTCTGAGTCAATTCTCTCCATAGTTAAGGAGACAAATGGAACAAAATGCAATTTTGTTTGTAATTGAAGGAGCACCAGTTCTTTCTGACGTTCTCAGTCATTTCATCCATAGACCTCTACTGGACTGACTCACAGGAGTTTCCAGCCCATCGCTCCCTGGAGGATCATCCTCCCCCTCACTGATACCTTCTCAGAGATCTCTCTGAATGCTCACCACAGAGGTAATTCAGATTCACCCTCACCTGAGACACGACCGCAGCCTCATTTGGGCACTGAATCCCCACAGGAAAGAAATCCAGTCAGACAGTGAACAAGTTGGAGACTTTGCCATTTCAGACATTGTGTTGCTCTTGGCAACTGAGCCAAGGCGCCATGTGAAATAAATGTAAAATCCTGCCAGTTGGAATTCACCTCAGCTGAAGAAGGGTTGTCATATCTGCTTTGCTCAGCACAGAGCAGTGAGGACTCACACCCAGGATACATTGCCCTGAGGCCACAAGGGAAGACATGGCTTCTAGCTGCATAGCCGAAAAACGTGAGAGGTCTTCTCATTTCTAAGCTGCATCCTGTCCACTGGCGTCTACAAAGGCCGAGTGGCCTTGGGAAGCATCAGTTATAATGCCAGCTCTGACCACTTGTGCCATTTTTAGCAAGCAGCTGTGCCTGTTTTCTCCTCCCCCTCTGTTCAGCTGTGATTTCTCCAGCTGTGTTTATGCTATCTTGCTTCTATGAAGTTTTACAAAGCCTATGGAGGTCTACAGCTTTGTTCCTTAGCCAAGTTTTCACTCCGTATCTACCTGATATTTACGGCTGACCTCAGCAGCTGCTTTGAGACACAAGAGCCATTCTTCCCAACCTGTTCAACTTTCTGTAGACAGCACAAGAGCTCTCCAGATTGTCTTGACTGTATGTAAAGCAGAGCTTCACCAGCAATGAGTCTCTGTTCCTCTTCTGGGCTTGTCTCCAGCAACTGAAAGTAAGAGGAGGGGATGCAGAAGGGCCCAAAGGAGCTGTGCAGTTGATTAGTACAGGAAATCTCACAGGGCTTACAGGAGTGAGGGAGCCAGCAGTAAACACCTTCCATCACAAAGTGAGGACAGGGCTAAACTCAGACCCTGTCAGCAGCACTCTCAACTGGAGCAAAAGATTAGGTTTGCTATCAGAATGGCTTACAGGAACACTGTCAATACTCCCATCCTGGAAACACCTTCCGTCATCTAGCCTCTGCCTACACTGCTGCCTAAGAGCCAGCAGAGCACAGCCCGCTCAGGCGTCCACTGTAGAGAAGCAGGGTAAGCATGGGTGTACCTGGCCCCATCGAGTACCTGATGTGCAGCTGAATCTTTGCCATTTCAGACACTCAACCATGAGCATGGACACCACATAAATACCTCCCGCATTACAAAGTACCAAACCAGAACAGAGAGGAACAAGAACAATTACTGTCAGACAGGAACATTTGCTGCTGGGAGTTTGCTGCCTTTCACTTTAAACAAGTTTTTCTTTTGCAGCTCTAGTGACCTGAGGAAACAGGAATATGAACATTTACAAAGGAAACAAATAAATAACGCATTCCAATTACAGCTTTAATAAGGCACAATGTGCTAGAAGTCCATGTGGATGCAATAGCAATTTCTAATTAAAAACATGCAATTAATTATTAACTTAAAGAAAGTTTTAGTATTACTCCAGTGTATTCAAATCTGATTGTGTTCTCAAAGTGAATGCAAGAATTCAAGATAATGATTGTTAATGCTTTAGTGTTTTTTGTTTTTTGCTTTTTTTTTGATTCTAATCTTATCAAGGGAGTAGGCAATCTTTCAGCCACCAAAACTGCACAGTTAATAGGAGGTCATTAGGGCCTGTTCTAATGGCTACATCACCCTCATTTGCTAAAATGACCTTCTGCATACCAACTTCACCCTTCTTTAAAAGATTACGTCTGGCCTCTGTGTTCTGAGCGACGCCTTATTTAGTCCCTCTTAACCACCTCTGTAGACTGCAATCTACAGATTGAAGTCCCTGCTAACGGAGGGACTTCAGTCCAAGGCAGCCATTGACAAGATCAGAAGAAAGAGTCCAAGCGTGGCTCAGGGACACAAGCTCTTCCATATATGAAAGTGCAACCAGTGAGATTACATAGTTGAGCCTAACAATGCAGCCTCAGACCAGGAGTCCTTTGTGAAAGGGAATTTGTCAGGAAATCTATGGCCATTTTCACCACTGAAATGAACTGGGCCCAAGTCCAGTGTGAGTCATGCCAGCTGAGAACTTGCTATCTAACAGCTGCCTTTTCCTAGAAAGGAAAAACGACAACAAATTTAAACAATCTGAAATCCAGCAAGATACAGCCCTGCAGACACCAGAGGTAAAGAAGAGGATTGGTCATACAATCGGCAAATAAATCTGTGATTTAGACACTTCCATGAAGCCCTACCACCAGACAGTAATTAGAATATTTGTCCTTGGAGCATGATTGCGACAGCAGACAGTTAAGTGAATTCTTACAACATCCATAAAATGTGTGCAAAAATTAAAAAATAGTGGACTGCTAGAATAGAAAGCACCCTTAGGAGAGACCGGAGGCAGCAAAAATTTGGAGGCAGACATTAAGAGCTTTACATTATTTTGCAGGGGGGCAGATTTAGCCCTCACAGAAGAGTAATTTCAAACCAACAGGCAGCATAGCCTGATGAATCAAAGACTGAGCTTGAGCCTAGGAATCCAAAGCTGAATTTTCAACTTTCTTGAGTAATCCAGTTTCTCTCTACACTTTCGCTTCAAGCTCATGGAAACAATAGTCTCCATCACTATGCACAAAATACAGCACCTGGCAGCTTGGTTCTACCATAACACAGAGGATATTAATAGTGGAGCTGCATTTCTGAATTTAGCTCTTTATTTTAGACGAAAACGAAAATGAGTTGAATTGGGAATCTAGACAACAATGGCCAAAATCTGCCTGGGTAGAACACAGGAAAATGAAATGGCCTGGAGAGATCTCCTGATAGCTGAATGGCTTTTCTGCATGTAAAAGGACAGCTTTAGGAAATCAGGAAAAATCTAAATAAAAAGGAAGACTAGGAATAAAGAAGCTGTAGAAACAGCTGAAAGATTTTCTCCTCTCCTCCCCTAACCAGTCTGCAAGAGACAACCCCACAGACCACTCGACAGCAATGCACAAAATGACCACTGCAGTTGCTTGACTTGGCAAAGTTAGTTGGTATCTCTGTACCTGGGAACTTCGGAGGAGCCTGTCAGCACTAGGCACGGTGAGAAAAGCAAAGAAAAGAGAGGAGATAGGTAACCAACTTGTCTTTTATTGATTATAGCTCAGTTCCTCCTGCATTTTCAGGAGGCCAAGCAGTCACACAATCTGGACACTTCCTGCAAATGCCTGATGCTAAGCATGTCTGAATTTATGATTCCTATAACATTTGGCATTTTCCAGCCTCCCTCCCTTCCTTCCTTCCACAACAGAGGGATAAAGAATTATTTGTTTTTAAATATTTGGGTTTGAGTCTCTGGGCCATGTTTAGCAGTGATTTATGTGGGAGTGTAAATGACACACTGACTGTTAATCAGTAGGTGTTTTAATGGGTTTAGCCACCCTAGGAGGCAAGAGAAGGAAAATAGAAAGCAAATAGCAAGAAGACATTAGGCAAAATAATGCAGTCTATGAAAAAGCCCTTCCCTGACACCTTTCCTGCCCTGGAGGACCATGAGCAGTAGATTTGTAGCACAACTAGACAGATATCTGGAAGTATTCCCAAAGGAACATTAGATCAGGACATTTTTTTCTCTATCTGTTCAATAAGAAGCTTGTAGAAGCCAGAACATTTCACCCCTTTCAACTCTTTCTTCCCCAGCCCATGTCCAACGCATCTTCACACAACCAGAGGTTTCTCTGAGTGCTGCAGCTATTCAGACATACCTTGTTTTCGACTTGTTCTCTTCAGATAACTAAGAACAGGCTTTCTGGAAGCCCACATGTTATGTCATTTAGAAGCTTTGAGGTGTTTCCTTGCTAGAAGATCGTGGAAGAAAAGGACAAGACTCTGTTCTGCTCCAAAAAGAGAGCAAAGATGTGCCACATACCAGAGGATTTCTTCTCTCAGGATTGTCACCCATGAACCCCTTCCAGGCCCTGAAAGCAGGATGATGCCAAATCTCCAAAGAGGCAAAGAAGGCACTACCTACTGTCCTCTGCTCCCCTGCCCAATACCTGACTCGGCTTCTGGGATGTCTGAGACCTGCATACAAAATCCTCCTCTTTCCTAAAAGCATTGCTGAGTGCAACAAATGTAGTCTTGCTTGCTTTCTGAGCCTTTGCCATGATAACCATCCTCTTATGAGTTTGGCTATCTGCAATCCAAGACTTAGTTGGGATGCAGTCCGACCACATAAGCCTAGCCATTTTCTCTTAAGTCTGAATCTAGAGTCATGCAAGATGAGAAAAGTAAAACAGCAGATAGAAATGAGATTGTGGTGATGGGGACACGTAGCTCAAAAATTCAAGAGGAAAAGCTTTGACAAAAAAAAGGCAAAAAATCCTAGGGGAAAAAATGGGAAAGCAGAAGACAGCAACTCAGCAACATTAAGGATCTTTCCAGGGATCAACAGAGCCCAACCTCTCCCTGCCTGATTGACAACTGGGAGGCCCCAGGAGGACTGTGGTTTGAAATTCTTATTCCTCCTCTATCTCCAGTGAGGACCTGCAATATACAATGCATTGTGCTGTCTTTCTTACAAATTTACCTGCTTTTCAACTGTACTGTATGCATAGGTTGTAGATTGTGGGTATGATGTGTTTTGTGCTTCTTTGGAGTTATGGATTAGGAAAATAAGTTTGAATCCTGCTTACAAAAATGGCTCTTCTATGCATATCTTCTTAGGAACTTTCATCTGAGTCACTCTCTGCAGGGTATGAAAACTAAAATAAACACACTCCAAGAATTATGAGAAATTTGTCCTTTTGGGTATTTAAGAGTGTGTACAGACTTCCTAATTTCCATGAGACAAGCCAATAATCAGCGGAGCAGCACAGAACCCAGTAGCATCTAAAATGCATTTCCCCTCCCTCCCCCATGCCTTGTCCTTTACATTATGACCTATTTTCTTGCTTTTTTTCTTTTCTGATTCCAAGTCAAAGCATTTCGATACCCTGCTCTTTGTGAACATCGTGCGGCAGAAGATCTACAAGGATGGCAAATCGCGTTTCATTCTGTCTAATCTATGCAGGCAGCTGGACCGCTTTCATCCATAATTGGATGCCTCTGGGATAGTGTCACAGTCACAGCTTACCAGTGGGTGGGTCCCACTAATGCGGCACTCCAGCACAACCACTAGGCACACACAATGTGTGACAGAGGAGATGACCTAGACCTCTGTGTAAATACTTCTAAAAATAGGAAGAGATCAACCTGCAGGTGCTGAATTTAGCACTATGGAAAGGCAAAAAAATCACTTTTCTTTGAAGCCAGCAAGCAATATTCAGACTCTGCCAAAGAAGATGCAGAGCAACTAAAGGAGAGCAAAGCTAGATTTACACTAGAAGATGGCTGGTATCAGAGTTTGAGCTTCAGTAATGTGTTTTTACCGCATGGCTACATTGACTTAAAAACAACGCTGAAATAGCACATGGGTATTTTGCACGTTCGTTTTAAACCTGCATAAAAGCACTTTCACCTCTGCTGCTTGGTAACTTGCCATTCTAACTTGGTGGATTAGACAAATCCAGATGTTTCAGCATTGTAAAAAAGGAATGCATAAAGCAAACCACACACTGGCTTAAACAAATACTTTTCTTTCTTTGCTGTCTCAGATCTACTTGTTTTTGTTCACTTTTGCTGCTTTATGAAGACACTTTACTTATTCCAAAAACAAGGTTCCTCCTCTCCATCTTCTTTTGCCATATGTAACAGCTACTCAAAAAACATGAGAAAAAAAAGCAGCTTTGTTCAACACCAAACAAGCAAGTGTTTGCAATTGCCAGTTCCCTTTGTGCAAACCAAGGTCTGTGTGGGATTTCAGAGGGAAGGGGGTTTGCGAGGTAGGCAGGCGCTCAAAACAGCACTAACGTGTTCTGACACCCTCGCTTCTGTCTTCCATATGACAGTCTTGTTTTATGCAGAGATTTAAACTGGACAGGCCTTCCCCCACAGGAGGGAAAACGAATGTGCCTGGCTCCCAGGCTTTTCAAAGAGCACTGGCCTGTGCGTTCCTGCACATAGGCAGCTTTGCCAAGACCAGGTCGTTCAGGATCTATCAGCTGGATCGAAACAGGATGGGCTAGGTGGAGAGCGGCCCACGCATGCTGCAAGGAACAAACACAAGCTAGAGAGGTGAGCTCTGCTTGGGTTCCCCGTTTGACAGACAAACTGAGGAGGAGGGGATGGGAAGAAGGTAAGAAAAGGCAGATTTCCACATTGTCTTTGCACCTCTGATACTTATTCACCCTGCTTTTTTACCCCTGAATAGGACTAAAAGGCTTCGAAGGAGCCAGAATGAGATCACAACCCATGTGCATTAGAGCAAGGGGAACAGATAACTCCAGGGGTAACTATATTATAACAACCTATACCACAAGCAGCAGTAGAGTATCTTATTGCAACTGTATAGCTACATGAAATAAAAGCTTTTCCTCATACTGATGGGCTTCACCATGCAAGCAATGCCCCTTTTTTGTGTACAGTGCTCTTAAGGTTTAAAACTTTGTTATTTGTATGTACCATTATAATCCCCTTCTCTAACTCTGCATTACTGGCAGGGATTTGAATGCTGAACACTCAGCTCAGACTTCTAACCGTCACGAAGAGATCTTGCTAGGTATTAACAAAGAGCCAGAGCTGCTGTAACCCAGACCTGTTTGTGAGGAGCCCAGTCTGGTGCCCAGGAAGGGAGATGGAGAGCTGGGGCCATACGTGGTCCAAGGGGCAGGTAGTCCCGTGTAGCTGGTGCCAATCCTTCCCAGGGTACAGTGGCGTCACAGCTCCTGGGGAATAGGGCAAGCCCAGCTCTTCAAAAAATCCCGATTGCTTACTTCTGAAGAAGAGGAATTTTTCCCAAGAAAAGGAGTCCCATGAAGGAAGATGTTATTCTTTACAGAAATATCAAAGAATTTAGCAAAGGCAGACAAAATTTAGCAGTAAAGAGAGGGGAAAAAAGCATCCTGTGAAATTCTTAAAATGTAGCAATCGATGTGAAAAGATGGGATTTCTTCAACAAGGCTATTTTTAGAACAGAAGCTGTGAGGCCCCTAAACACCAGAGTTTGCTCCCTCTCCCTATTCATCCAACAGTGGAGCAGGAAGCACTAGAAAGCTCTTTCCAGCCAAGGCGGGAAAAGACAGAGCAGTTCACTCAATATAGAGATGAAAACAGCGAAAAAAGAAGGAAGGGAATAGAGATCTGGTCCTTGCTCAGCAGGCCATGGCCCCTTGCAGAGCCCGGAGTATTAATATTTTTTCAAGAAGCAGATCCTGAGCTGTGTACTAAAATCAAATAAGGAAGGTGCAGACTTTCAGAGGAGCCAGACTTCAGCCCTGCTCCAGCCCCTTCCAGCTGCTGGGCAATTCCCCGGGTGAAAGCGTGACCAGCTCCCTTTGCACGAGGCAGCCTTAAAGCCTGCAGAGAACCTGGGCTACAGTGCTGGGCCTTTGGGCAGGACTGCCACCAACTGCAGGTCATGCAAGGAACTCCTGGAGGGACTGCTGGCCACCACTCCTCTGCTGATTTGCTTTTGTTTAGCAGGGAAAAAAAAAAAACAGGCACTGAGGAAAGGTTTTCAAAGGCCAAATGCTTGGATCCCAAGCTCATTCCCTGGATGACAAAACTTTTATTTCCATTTATTGAAGAGCGCAGCTAGAGGCCCAGCTGCAGAATGTGACTGGGGAAGACGTGCAAACAGGCAGAGCTGTGCCCATTACACACTTCTGCAGAGAAATGACAGACAGCAGCCGTGCAGTCGTAGGGGAAGAGGGAAGGGGCTTTTCTCGAGCGTCTGTCACTCTGTGGACTCAGCATCAGGTCACTTTGGGCAAGTTCCATCTTTGAGATGGCCAATGAACTGCATGTTCCTGCTGGCTCCCACCGCAGAGATAATCAGCGGGCAGAGGGGATGAGAGAAGAAGGGGCTGCAGGTTTCCTGCCCCACTTCAGTACTGGCTTGTTCAGCGTTGGGGTGCGCTGGGTTATAATGATGCAGTAGCAGATGGTCAGCCACGTCCACTCAGCCAGCGGCCACCTCAGCATTTGGTTCCTAGTGTTTACAGACCCTCAGGTTTCAGGGGTCCAAGGAGGAGAAAGGTATTAGCAGTGGATGTGCAGTGAAGTCACCTGGCCTTCATTCACCTCCTCCCATCCCAAAGAAAGAAATTAGCAGCCATGACACAATCACTGTTAAAACACGTGTTGCAGCAGGAATTGGTAGGCATTTTGGTAGGGACAGAGAGTGAATCGCCTGGTACTTCTCTTTCCCTTCATCATTCAAGCCCTCATCTGAAGAAAAGGGTGGCTTGGTAATAAGGAGTGAAGTTAGTCAAATAATCTAAGTTTGAAATATTTCTATCTTCAGTAAATTCCACAAAAGACATCAGCCTCCATTTCCTCTCTGCTTTCTGCACAGAGGAGAATGGCTATGCCATGCACTGAGCAGATACATTCTCCTCCCTACTTAAACCTGTGCCTTAGTCTCACCAAAAGCTCTTTGTTACCTTCAGTGGGTCTCCAAGATATTAATGTGTCATCTGTGCAGGTAAGTACAATAAACAAATAGTCATGAAAGCCAGAAGATGGGCATCTCTCCTATCAAACTCAGATCTTGACAAGGACTTTGTACCATGAACTGGAAACCACACAAGAAACCTGAAGGCAGGAGCATGGCTGGAGCTCTTCAACCGCAGTGCGGAGTCCTTGCCTCATTCCTGAACCTGAAGCAGGGAAGGAAGGACAAATGCAAAAAAGCATCTTTGTGCATTCTTATCCATCCTGATTTGATTTGGAAATCAGTCAAAGCCATCAAGGGACAAACAGCAGCCCTGAGCCTACCTGTGAAATTCAGATAGGTCCCTGCCAGAGTTAAGAAAACAATACATTGCTTCTTTCTATTTTTTTTTTCCATTAATGAAAGCAAGTTTTCTCACAAGCCCAAAGTTCCCTTTACAAACAGACGAAATGCTGGGCTCTCCAAGCCTTCTGAGGCTTGTGTATGCAATTAGGCTCACACTGTTGACAAAGCTGTTGGAATAGGAGTTTCCCAAAGATGCTGCATATGCTGTCTTTGATCTTGCATTTATGATCTATATTCAAATTATCTATAGGCTTTGTTGGAAAGAAAGAACTCAATCAGCATGCCACTGATCGTTTCTTGTTACCCCGATACTGTGATATGAGTGGATCTGACTTTGTAATCTCAGCACTGTTAATACTGATTAAAACCAAATTATTACATATTTATATCAACCCTGGCAGCAGAGTCTCCTTTGTCCTTCAGCATTAGTAAGTGAAGCTCTGAAGCAGCTGATGCCCAGAAAAGCAAATGACGTCCCTGGAGAATGAAAAGCAAAGAAGCTCCTTTAGAACGGAGGTGAGATGAGGGCAGAATCACTCCTGAAGCCAGTGATGGTTCAGAGTGGGCAGTGTCTGAACTTCTGCAGAGCTTATCTCTGCTCGTTGCTCATTCCTCTCCCAAGGCGCATTACCCTTTGGATTCGGTCATCAGTACAACACACTGTTAGAAGAGCAGCGGATTACAGTAATTAAAAAGCCCACCGCACCCTTTGCTGGAATAGGTAACAAGGCACGGAGATGCTGTCACACACAATTCAATCTAGAGCGAAGTGACTGCTGTCTACACAACTAACACAAGATGAAAGGTGCTTTGTACAGGCTAGGGATTATCTCCTACTACTCAAATCCAGCAAAATTTGTTCAAATCCCCTCTCTTCTTAGTGTATCCTGGGCTATTTACATTATGTTTAGGAAAATAAAATGTTCTTGGAAAAAAACAAATAAAACCCAAACGCTACTATTATTACAAGACTTGTGTTAAAAAACACAAATAAAGGATTTATAGTAATATCAGTATGCCCTAGCCTTGATCACAGCCCTGTTGTGCTAGGTGCTGTACAAACCCAACAGTAAGAGATAATCCTTGCCTCAACGGAGAAGTCATTTTTTAGATCTTCAAATCCCCTCTTCCATGAGGCACAACGCAGCTTGACTGGAAGATCTAAGATTTAAAGTCCTTCGGAGGGTCTAGCCAACAGGAGAAGAGCAAGGGCCCAAATAACTCCTATG
Organism: Rhea pennata; assembly: GCF_028389875.1. Taxonomy (NCBI): domain Eukaryota; kingdom Metazoa; phylum Chordata; class Aves; order Rheiformes; family Rheidae; genus Rhea; species Rhea pennata. The sequence continues at coordinate 7,093,803 of NC_084682.1, forward strand.
AGGTAATATATTACTGTGGAAATACTGTTAATTTTTTTGCTGAATTGGCTTAAGATATTTCAGGTTTACAAAGAAAAATAAATTTCAAAGAGTAAAACTGTTGGTAAGTGATTTAATTATTATATTTCCAACAAGAAAGAGAAAGTATTCGGCAAAACATCTAATTGAATAGATTCCCTCAGGAAAATGAGCAGTTTTTGCAGTGTTTTTTTTTTTTTTTTTTTTCCCATAGGATAAAGATTCTGGATGAAAAATACAAGCTCTGTTTCTAATTAGACAAGAGAGGGACAGGACATATTATGATCTTTCTGAAATCCAAGGTTACTTGAGAAGTGACTATCTCCTTTCCTCAATTCTTCACCAATGACATAGGAAGAGACAAAACTAACTGAAAGGTAAGAACTGTGCTTCCAAGAGATTTACCCTTTCTTCCATTGAAATTTTGATTTTAAAAGATTTCACTTATTTCAAGATCAGGAGCAGTTCTAGTAATTTTTCCTCTCTATTTTGTTAAGTAGGTAATTCTTCAGACCAGTGACTCTTATAGTCTCTGTACAGACTTTGGCACAACAGAATCTCGATTTCCTATAGCAACTTAATGTTCCAGAAGCAATTAGAGAAAGTCTCATTTCTTTAAATTACAATTTAGGATTGTATGATGCTAGTGTCTGAACACTACCAATAACAAACTCTACATATTGTTCTCCCCCCACCCCTCAAGAAAACCACCAGGGAAGCTTTGTCCATCCCAACGTCAAGGACTCTCTTACTAAAATATTGAACTAAAAACAGTAAGAACCAACATGATACAGCCAACACAACCCAAACAGCCTTAACTCTGCCCAAGAGCACTGCTAGCCCTCTGCTTTCTGCAGCTGTGGAGAGACAACTGAAACACAAAACACAAATATCTGCTGTTCCACGCTTATCTGCGACACACAGATGAGACACAAGCTGCACTCCCACATGGAAATGGAGGGTCCTGTGCTCCAGGTGGGACAATCACCAGTCTTCAGGAGGCTTTTTATTTAACCAAGTCCCTCTTAAGCAACTGTTGCAATAGGCTGGAGAGGAGCCAAGCAGCAAGATAGACCGATCAAGAGCAAAGCATTGACTGCTCTGAAGTAAATGGGCGACGAAGGGATTAGTGCAGTACGGGGGCAGAGAGAAGGTCATCTAGGCACCATTAGATGGTGCTTTTGCTCATTTCCAGTAGTGGTGGCAGGTTTCCAAGCGGGCAGCACTCAGAAGCAATAGAAAGTGCAGTTCAAAAACAAGGAAAAGGGCAGGGAAAATTTAGTAGGAATGAAGAGGTCTGATGAGGTGCAGCATTATTAACTCCTGTTGTGCCCACCCCAGACAGAACGGTCTCTTTGACATACGATCACTGGGCACCTCACTTGGTTGATTTGACAAATGGCTCTCTCCAATTCTTAGAGGGGAAGAAAAATAATAAAAAAACTCTACCCTTGGGTCATGCTACCCATCCAACTTATAGAAATCATTTATCATTTATCTGATAGCTTAAGCATATCTGCATAATAAGTTACACGCAACCAGAGAAGCTCTCCGTATTTCACAAACCTTTAGCAATGCACTTTTTAATAGAAAACATCAATCCCAAGTAGCCTGAAGGAACGATCCCTCTTTAATCATCCACCACGCTGAGGACTAATTTTAGACAAAGGCTCAATGCTCCAAGTCACCTATACCATGTAAAAAGGCAGATGATTCCTAAATTCACAGGGAAAGGTTCAATTGCCTTTTCAAAGCTGGATTGCAGATCCAGCTTTAATTACTACAGGAAATTACATCTACAGCAATACTCAGCAAGGCTTTACAATAAATGCTATCTGATCTATTCCTGCTCAGCCTTGAACTCTTTGTGGAATATTTGTAAATGTAATGGGTACTTCACTTTCACCATTGCTCCTGAATAATTCATACAGTGGAAGATCCTTGCATGGTTCCACGAATCAAGAGACTTGGGTTATTTTCTGCTGCATAGCTAATGGATTAAAACAGTTTTTTTCAGCTACGAAATCAGGTAATTTATCAACACAGAAAGAAGCATGGTTCATACATCACTAGTTCACCTTAGAAGCACATCTGAGAGTATGGATAGCAGAATTTAACACCCAACAATTTCTGTATTATCCTATATTGTCCAAAAAGCCAAAGAAATTGCAAAACGTAATGTTGAAGAACTGCCTTGGATCAGTCAAAATATTTAATTTCTTTTTTTTCAGGCATTTCATTCAGACTCAACCCTTTTTTTTCCGCATGAAACACAACATTTTGAAACATCATTTTTGTGAAGAGAAAAAGAAATAAATCAAAACTCCTTTCCATTCAGGAAATGTCATAATGGTTAGCTCTAGTACTTTCAAGATACTTCTCTTCAGCTCCCTTTCAAGCAGAATTGTCAAAATCAATGAGATTTCTTGAGTAGATTTTTTTTGTTTCATCAAAAGACATTTTTCAAGAGAAAACTGTTGTGATTAAAAAAAAAATCAAATTCAAAATCCAACAAATCCGAACACCTCTGATCCAACTGTCTCTGACAAAAGGAGATGTCTCAAAAAGCATTTCTTTGGGTGAGCCCCAGAACACTGGTTTGACACATCCAGGTTGAGCCTCTAAGTCCCTCTTAGGGAACCACATAAGAGAAATCAGCACAACCCGAACCCCAGAGGGCTGGAGATACCTTCAAAAATGTTCAGAGCCAAGCAGGGGCTTTCTCAGCCCACCACTCTTACACAAAGCACAGCATTTTAATTTGGGAAACTGCAGATTGCACCTTTAAAATATGGGGACAACAACAACTGCTCATTTGTCAGTCTCCCTCTCTGGAGGGGTGCACTGACCCCGCCGATCTACACCAATGCAAGATTTCTTACTGCAGCTTCTTCCATGCATGCCGGTGCAACTTGCATTTAAATCTTTGAGCCCCAGTCTGCTTTCATGCCAGCAGTTTTACCTTTCACCAGGCTCTCCAGTACTAATTCTCAGTTCCCATCTGATCACTTCAATTAGGAATGAGATGTGACCAGACAAGAAAACAGCTGTGTTGTCTCAGCCAAATGAAGTCCATTCATAAGACGAAAACTCAGAGATGTCACATATTGCTGGTGTTTTTAAAAACTGTGTTTCCAAAGCCTTGTTGCGGGGTACTACTTCCATTTTCTCAATATTAGCAACAAATCTGTTCAATTCACATATTAAAAATGACTCCATATGCCCCTCTGCCTAATGAAAATGCACCAACTCACTTGGGGAGACCAAACCATTTTCTCTTTGGCTTAGGCATCATCACCAGCCACGAAAAGATTTCCCAGGCCAAATGCTGCCTGGGTTGGACACCTCCACAACCCCTCTGTCCGTAAAAGGACTGCACAGCTGTAGCTCAGGGTTTAGATACATCAGTCAGAATACGTAGAGAGCCCTACAGCAGGAGGAAAGGTAAGAATTTGTTGATTCACACGGCAGAGAAGACTGCTGTGCTCTCCCAGAGCAGAGTTGAATCTGTATAGACAACTGGTAAAAATAGTGAAAACTGCCTCTATTCTTCCTCCTCCAGCAAAGCAAACGTGACTCAGATGTTGCTGTTTGCCTTCAGAGGAAGAAAGGGTCATTTCTGCACAGTCACCCTGCTGACCTTCATCCCGCCGCGGTGCGATCTGGGTTTGGGTTTTTAAAGCCATGCATGAGCATGTGTGCTTAACCACTGCTTCTCAGAGCAAGGAGGGAGACCTGAAACGCCTGCTGCATCACTGAAAGGGGCTTTTCGAGCCAAAAGGTGCTACAGAGAACAAATTTTCAATGCTGAGCAGAAGGATCACAGATGCCTGAGACATAGCAAAAGAGCTGTCTGTTCCCAAATTCACAGGGTCAGTTTTGCCCTTTAACCAAATTCCAAGCCCTGATCTTTGCTGAAAGAAATGCCTTTTTTTTGTCTTGAACAGATTCTCATAGTTTGGGGGCAGAGAGGGTCAGTGTAGTGTAGTGTCAAACCTCATACCTTTATGTCACAGACACCACATTTCTCTCACTAAGCCCTGCAACAAACCCGCTACCAATTGATGCTGGTCTTTAACCCACAGTAGCCAGCCTTGAGCTCAACAAGCTTTTGTGCTAGCAGCCATCTCCCCACCAGAGGAAAATCTCCTTGCAAATCTCAAGTCTATGGAGAACATGCCAAATTTTGCCAGTGATAAACAGGATAACGCTGCCCAGCAGAAGCAAGACGGTTACTAAGACAGACTGGCATACCAAATGGAGCACTCTGCTCCAGTTTAATTAAAAAGGTATTTGGGAAAATGATAAGTACATCACACAGCTTAATACAATCTGGTGTAAACATAGAGCTTTGCATGCTTTAAGGAGCAAATAAGACACAACAAGAATCACCATCAGCTTTGGGGCAGACACTTAACAAAGAAAACCCACAGGTCATTGCCAGCCTGCAGGCAAGAAAGACAGAGAAGAAATGCCACCTCAGACACAGCGGCGTTTTGAAGCTCAAGCTCAGTTTGCCTCCTCCTAGGTGGAGCTGTTCAACACACTGGTAAGGAACGGTTTTTCTGATCAAGCGCAGTCCCACTCTGCTCTTTGTGGGCAGCTCAGTTCAGCACACAACAGGACTATGTTTTCCTTATGCTGTCTTGAAATTCTGGGACCTAAAAGGACCAAACACTGGGAAGAGGCTGTGTGAAACAAACAGGCAAGTTGTAGGGCTTCCCTCCTCTGCCAGGCTCTCTGGATGTCTCCAGTTCCCTGCTTCACCTACCAGGAAGGGATGTTCACAAAGACAGACATGTCTGCCCTGCCTTAGAGGGGCCAAGGGACTTTTCTGTGGCTCCTGCCACAAGAAAGGAATAAATTTTCCCATCTAATCTGGCTTCAATCAGTAAGGATCCAAATGACATGGGGCTGCACTGTGCTGATTGCTCCCTTTGCCAAAGAGCTGTTTGGCAGCTGAAGGGAAGATATTTTTGCTTCCTTTCATTCCTCTCCTTCTGTCCCCTCACTCCATTTCACCTTTCCTGCTCTCTTCCCTCCAGGTGGCAACCTCAAAGCAGGGAGAATAATCATCAGAACAGGTTTGAAGAAGAGGTTCCCCAAGGGATCTGCCTCATTTCCTCAATACCAAGCCATCTAAACAGGCCTGAGCATCAGTTCACAGTCTGGGTTTACACTTCAAACAAAAGGCCATGCTGGGCTATTCCAGTTCAGGCCCCAGAATAAGCACATTTCTGCCTACAAATATGGAAGAAAAGATCCTTCAGCTGCTACAGCCTATCCCACATCAAGCTTCTGCACCAAACTGCTGCTGCTAGAGCTACACTCCCAAACCGCAGGGACAACAGCCTGTTTTTAACAGAGACAACAGTACAGAGATCCCAGATCAGTGGGCAGGAAGGGAAACTGAGGCACGTCCATGGACATTACCAGGCTAGAATCACCAAGCAAACCAGAAGAAACCACAAAGTCCAACATTCTGTATTTGTCTGAGCAGCATTTTTACAAAAGCCACCCTGCTTGGCCAGGAAGAAATTAAAATAGTGGTGGTAAAAGTAATCACTACATTCTGCAGAGCAGAATGTGCCATGTGTGGCTGTGACAACACAGCACAAACCTTCACACAACTGGCAGGCAGAGGAGAAGGACAAATCTTCCTTCTGACTCCAAGGGAAGAGAAGAATTTGAGGTGGAACCAGAGGATACCAGAGTTGTTGGCTGGCTCTCCTTTGAGGGCACATGCATGCACCTCTGCCTCCTATTTTGACCATCAGCTACACCTTCAGCTCAGTAATTGGTTGTCGTGAGTAAGACGGGGGAAAATTCCTTGCATTCTCTGACTTAAACACTACAAAACAGTCTCCGCGTATAATGATGGGAATTGGCTTTTGGCTTCAACTGCACTGCTGCTAAAGACCTAGAGCAGCCTAATGCAGACTGTAAGACTGCCCCTGCAAATACCTGTACCATAAGATTGCTGCTAATGAAAATACCTCAAAACCAGAGATAAGACTCAATCTAGGCACTGGGGTTCCCACCTGTAGGTAGGCCCAGCTATATGTCCACATCTGCTTCAACATGAACAAGAAGATAAATTCTCTAAATAGAAATGCCAAGAATTCACTTTGGGAGCATACAATCCCTTGTTTCTGATAATTATCCAAAAAGCAGAGATGCAAACAAAAATATGGTAAATGTGTCATTTCCTTATTGCAACATAAAGTAAAAATTGTAAGTGTCTCACTCAAATCAAAATAAAAGCATTTGTTTTGACATTTCCAGTTGAAAATGATGTTGAAAGAGACATGTTTCCATTCAATGTTTTGATTTTGACAAAATTGTTTTCCAAAAAAAAAAAGTTTTCCTACATTTTTTCTGCCAGCTCCTAAAGGGATTAGTCAAAGCTTCCCAAAGCTCAGAGTCATTAGCAAGCTGTCACATAACTGACAGTTCTATCAAACCTGGCACACATGCCAGTGCTGGATCTCATGTCAAACTCTTAAGAGTCCTCTGGGATTTGCTCTTTTTTCTGATATAGTAAGAGAAAGGAAGTTAGCCTGGTTCATCCTCCATAACCAAAACCATAAGTTTCTCTGCTCTCTGCTGCAAGAGCATTTTACGGAGGATCCTGTGCCATCATTCTCACTGTACAAAAAGCACACTCACACCCAGACCTCTAAGCTTTCAAAATGAGGAGACAGCAGTAGCACCCAAGACCTCAACAAAATAGCTGAAGAAAACATAGTCAAATACTGTGCTTAGAAAGAGCTCACTCTCGGTGATCTAGCATACACAGCACCGAAAGGGCTTCTGCCTGCTAATGTCATATCCTGAAGACCCCATGCAAAAGCTGCAAAGCGCAAAACATACTGGTCTTGGCTAACATAGAGTTGGAGGTGACCAATCTAGAAGCTGACCTTGCATTTCCTGCAGAGCCTAGTTATTTTCAGATTTGATGCTTAGATTCCAAACCTCTCTCGCTGTTCTCTCTTTGAACATTGAGACAACGACTCTTTCTGAGAATAGATTGTTCCTGCTCCAGTAAGTAAACCCAAGGCCTCCAAAACATGGCCTCACACTCAGTTTTCTGGTTGTAGTTGAAATAAATATGTTCCAACAACACTGGTGTAAATCTAAGTCTAAGACTAAGACCATGTACAGAGCTGTTGGTGTAAGCAGATGTCCCCATTTATACATGTAGTTTTATGGTATGGCTTGTTTGCTTTTTTTCAGAGCAGAAACCCTACCTGGGCTTTGTCCAGATTTATCCCTACCCCATGGCATTTTAAGGCAGCGATACGGCACATTTCCGTATGCTGTGGAACGTCTGCTTATATCCAGCAACAAAACGCACTTTCTTCCTGGCTTTTCTTTTCCTCCCCTGAAACACTTTAGGACCCTTCCAAAAGACAGTACTCTCACAGAGATTCCCATGAGCTGCAAAAGGGAGAGTCTTCCAACGGGTATGAAATGGCACAGCTCCCGTGACACATGCAGCTCCACTGCAACACATAGTTGTAGTGCTCAAGAGCAAGAGTCCAGCCGCATCCCGTGCAGAGATCTCTTGTTACCACAAGCACCCTCCCAAAGAGGTGATGGTTGCAATACCCATGGCCAATGTGGTGATCATTAGCTTCCAAGGTATTTAAGTCAAGTGTGCAGGATGCTTTATATCAGCCAGGAGAGATACTCTAATCAACAGACACAGTTTAAAGCATTTTGAATAGGGAAGCACGTACATACGAATGTGAGCCTGAGCACAGATGTATAAATGTAGATGCATTGCAGGTGATCAAAGGTAGTACATCCAAGGCAGGATTAAAAGACATTTAATACAGTTTTTCCCAATAAGCCTGAGAGATGAAAGAACTGCCACAAGGCCTTGCTGGAGGCTTAGAAATTGCTCTGTGAAATCAGCTGCAATTGGTAATTAAATGGAAACCTTGGGGGTGTTCTGAAGACTTTTCATTGCCTGGCACAGGGAATTCATCTTCAAACTAAGCAGACTTTTACCTTTCATAGAGAGGTGAAGGTAAAACCTTGCTGCCATTCCTATGGGTCCTGCCTCAGAGCAGCTGGCTTGATTAGCTAGTAGAGATGGCTCCTCAGACCTCTCTGTAAGAGGGGCAAACCTCTTGCAATATGGTAGCTCAGAACTCCAAGTGTGCAGAGGAAGATTAGGGAGGGAAACCTGACCACAGCAGCAAGCACTGTCTTGAGGCCAGAGCATCCAGCCAGACCTCAGGAGACTTCGGATCAGCTCCCTGCTCTGCTACTACTTTCCTTAGCATGGCTGAGGCACAGCTCTCCACATGGCTCAAGCTTCCCTTATCTTTTCAGTGAAAAAGTACTAGTCTTTTTTTCTATCTACTTGCAATAATAAGTTATTTACTGTTTGCTTGCAGAGCTCCTAAGGTAACAAGGGTCACAAACAAAGCAAATCTACTACCTTGGATTGTAATTCTGCAGTGTTTAAAATGTCTGCTTGATACAAAGTGCTCTGTTTCTTGCTATAACCTTTCATTGCTAGATGTCATGACACTCTGTGGCAATGTGCTCTTTCAGACAAAGCTGAATCTGCTAAAAGTAGCGCCAGATACCCCATCTCCATCAGAACAACAAGTGGCAGGCAAGGGCAGCCCAACTCTCAGACAGCTCATCAGCTGCTGAAGTACAAAGAAAGATAAAAATCATTGGAAAAGAATTAAAAGGGAGCTCAATATCAGGAAAAAAAAGCACTAAATCTCCACTGAATACCAGGGAGGTAGCTAGAAATAGCTGCCACCAGGAGAAATAGGCAGCCAATATAAATAGTGATGACTCATGGTGTAATGGGGATCCACTTCAGGGGAACAAATTCCTATCAGCTGCTCAGACAAAGCCTCCTACAACAGATGCCTAAATACTTAAGTACTAAATACCTGAACACTAGGTAGGTCTAAACACCTCTAGGGATCTGGAAATCCAGAGGTTGGGAAAATACTGTTGAGGAACAAAGCCCTTTGTGCCAGCCCTCTCTCCACTAACCATCCACTGCTGGCTATAGGGCTTTGGGTTTTGGCCCTGGACAGAAGGACGTTTTTTCAGAAAGATGTGAGAAAAAATCTCCATGCATTAGCAGGGCTCAGCTGCTGCTGAAACCTCTCCTCCAAATGTCCCTCCTTAAGAGCTTCCACACTCACCAGGGAATTCACATTCTTTTAGGTGAATGTGACCCACGCATGCACACAGGATTTGGGCAACAATTAAGAGTCCTTTAATCTTCCTGAAGACTACGTAAGCCCTGAATAAAGAATAGATACATGCTTTCCTAAACGTGAACCAGAGCTCCAGGCTTTCTACCATCTCTGGAAAGCCAGTTCCCAAGCTTGCAGAAGATGCCTGTTTTACACCTGCTAGCCACGGCACGTACCCACTACAAGATTTTTGCCAGCTGTATTTGGCCCTGCAAGCTCATACAGACTGAAGTTCTGCAGCATGCACTGAACAGCCACCAGTGCTCAAGTGCCCACCAGTGTCTAAGTGCCAACCCTTCTCAGAGAGAGGACACAGCTGCTCACACGCTGTGATTCTTCCTGCTGCCTGCCTATGGTCAGAGCCCATGGGCAAAACCGAACTCATCAGAGAAGAAGGAAGCAAGAGGGAAAGAGGGAGTCGTTCATCATGAGCAGCAGCCCACTGATAGCTGGAAGGCATCCACTGGATGGCAGGTAGAAATGTTGACTATCTAGTCCTTGCACGTGCTTTTACTTCCCTTTACTTTGAGGGTGCTGCTAGCTAGCCCTGAAGGAGACGCCAGCTCTTTGCATCTCGCACATATATCGAAATTGCTTCCTGTCTTGTGCTGATGTTGTAGTCAATTCCAAAGGCAAAGCAGGCCTGAGAAATAAAGAAATATGAAGCAGCACAGGCAGGCCAGGCAGCTGGGATATTAGAGAGTCATGGCAGTCTCTCCAGAACAGGGATGTTTTTCTTTCAGCTGCTTTAATATTTCTGCCTCTCAATATAATTCTTTAATAATCACCCTATTAACAATGTTCCATTTGCCACACAACTCAGGATATTAATCCTATTAGTTGGTACTAATCCTCTGCAAAACAAAATAGAAATATCCACTCTCATTTTCTCAGGGTGCTGAAAAAAAAAGAGAGAGAAAGAAAGAAAGAAGAAGAGAGAGGTAGGAAAAAGAGAAGACAAAGATGCTTTCAGAGGTTTGCTGTTTTGTAAGTTAATTGAATGGAACTGGATCTCCTGTGGTTTCCACGTAGGATTCCATTATCATGTAATGGGGTGTCACATACGGCCTGTTGATAACAGACAGTCTGTCAGATTAAGCATTAACTATCATATTTGGAAACCATGCATTTTTTAACCCATTGGGACATCAAAACACAATATCCCATTTCTCTTTCTTCTTCCCAACACCTTCCTCATTTACTACTAATTAAAGAGCTGGGAGGAGACTGGTCTGTGCTGCAGAGCTCAAGATAAACTTTGCTGAGTAGGGAAAAAGAAATGAAGTGAGTATCCCAGAGAACAGAGGTCTTTCCTATCAGCTTTCATTTTTCTTCCTACCTGCTCTTGTGCTATATTTTTTTCTTATTTTTGAGAAGAATTGCTAGCAGTTTCCATTTTCCCACGCTCCACAAGGTGAGACTGTCACCTAGTGGAACCCATTCGGAAATGCTGAGAGACTGAGAATGAAAAAAAACAACCTTTTTCTCAGCCTACTTTTGACTCCAGTTTCACATTAGCTTATTTTTCCCCCTTCATCAGACAAACAAGCGGCTCAGTAGACACAACAATGCTGATTTGAGACAGTGACACACTGGAATGAGGAGTTGACACAGCTCCATTTTTCGAAAGAATTGTGCTCAATTTTTAAGCTGTTTGTGGTAATTGGGGGTAACCATCATTAGTCACTTTATTTGTGTCAGCCTGTAACGACTGAACCACAAACATGGCTCCTGATAAAGCTTTCACGGTTATTCCAGGTCTTTGAGGCTATTCACTCTCCTCATATGTCTGAGTATCTAATGGAAGCAAGAGCAAACTCCCCTCCAGGTACAATATCTGTCTTCATTAGCTTCACCTCCTCTTCCCCCATGCACTCAGCTGAAGCTGGAGACTCCCTGTGCAATGTGCTCACGTGCTCGTGCACCCTCTGGGACAGAGTGGCCCTGCCAGCTCCCCTCTCCAGATGGGGAAACTGAGGCACAGAAAACTTAAATGACTCAGATAGTTACAAAAAGGTATGTTAGATTTAGACTCCGAAACTCTGCTCTTCCAAGCTTTTTCCCTAGTCATTGGCTTATTTTTTGATGCCCCCCTCCAAAGTTCACTGGTGAGCCTGAGTCAAGCAACAGCTTGCTTTGTGCTGCTTCCTTCCCTCCTCCCATCTTCTTTGCTGTTCCCACTCCCTAACCAACCTTATTCCCCACCCCAGGCCTCCAGAATAGCTCATGCAGACCTCCATCAAGGCCCAGCTACTCACTGCCAGTCTCCAAGTTTTTGTGAGCCCTAGGCAACAGACCATCCTACCTCCATCACTGTCTGATGACTTAGGAGAGCAGCACTTTCATAAAGGTGCCCTGGTAGGTTTGCTCTGTAACATGCTGAGTTATTTCACCACCAGCTTCAATTCACAAAGCAATAGCCTCCCAACTCAGAGAGCCTCATATCCAAAAGCCACAAAATAGGCACCACAGATTAAGCAAGGACAGATAAAACAGAAGAGAGGAAGGGCTACAGGTCATGGCATGATGTGGAAAGATCAAGGAGGTATAAGAGAAAGAAAGCTGGAGAATGGAGCAAATTACCAGATTTTTTATTGAACAAAGTGCAGCTGGAGGCTGGGAACATCTCACGTTCTGGAGCCACCTCAATTTTCGGGCTGCAGTTTATGTTATGGGGGAGTCCTCACTCTAGTTACACTTTGCCTACCCCCCAGCCTGCTAACCTGAGCATGCACGACCCATCATTATGAATGAAGCTGTCCCAACATCCAGCACCAGACACTTCCTAATTAGCACATCTAATTCTCCTTCTTGCAACCTCTCTGTTAGGGACTCTGGCTCAATAGACTCCCCATGTCTAAGATGCAGTGGCTTATTAGGCACCTGTCAGCACTCAACATATGAGGCTGCTGGAAGGAGCTGACTCGTGCCCCATGCAGCTGGTGATGTTTCAAATGGTACTCCATCCTCAGAAAACTTTTCAACCAACCACCTCTTAGAAAAACACAAAGTGCAGCATGTTGTAATTGCTACAAGCTGCACGAATGAACAAATCAACATTTGTTTGTGCAACAACTCTCCAGAGCAGCCTCAGCAGCTCTGCATGTGTCTTGTGGGTTGTGGATCTGCTCTCAGCTGGGAAGGAATCACAGGCACGTGGAATGGAGACACCCAGTAGGCTGTCCAAAGTGTGCGTATGTTGGGGGTGGCAGAAGGAAACAGAGGTTTCTCCTTGCAACAGTATCCTGCTGCCTCAAGGAGCCTATCGGATAGCAGCCAAGAATCAGATGCATTAGAGAGAAAAGGGGGCTCCATTACACTGATGCAAGCTTGAAAGGACTGTTACAGCATCTGTGAAACTTCTCTGGATTTACATCAGCATAAAATTGGGTAGCTTCATCACTCACTCAGACTGACTGATAGCAACCATGGAGGCATGCTGATGGGAACTGGGAGAAGGAAGAATCAGGTCCAGGGGAGCACATAAAGGTCAGCCACCAGCTATCTCATTGCCTGGCAGCAATTCATAGCCTGGTTCTGAAATCAATAGAGGCTGAGAGCACTCAGTAGACAGACTAAGCCAGGCCTGTAATTTACTGTAATTCTGAACTGCTAAATGACTTTCTCTAGGTTTTTGGAGAGGAACAGTTAGTCACAGTGGTGAGGTATCCCCTTTGCGGGCTCTGCTTTCCATCTTTTCCCTTCCTACACATGACTCCAACTTCCCCTCTAGCACCGGACAGCAAAGAGTGCTTTTACAGCTTCCTACCGTGGCCACTGCTACCTCAGTGCCTTCATTCTTGGGAAAGATGTTTGCAGACCTGCCAAAGGGAGCACACTGCAAATAAGAGCTACTTAGGAGAAGCCTAAGAAAGGCTTGACGGGACAGTGACATTCCCTTCTGTGGTCTGCATTTGGGATCTATTGCCCAGACTACTGAAATAGGCTACAGGCCCTCCCTTCCGCAAAAGAAGACGTACGGTGCTCCTGAGGGCAGAAGACTTATCAGCCAACCACCAGTACTGCATTGTGACTGTGATCACTCTAAAGACGTCACTTTGTATAACTGGTAACAGAGTCCACTTGGGCTGCCTTTCAGAAAGGGAATCTTCCCCTCTGGTTTTTACTGCTAGAAAACAGTAGCTAGCTATCTCACTGCTAGGAACAGCCTGGGAAAGAGATTTTGACCTCCTGCATCTTGACTGGGTCAAGGGAACACTGACTCCAGGTGATGGATGGTCGACTGTAATTCCTGCCTACTCATTTAATCAGCATGAACAGACAGAAGCAGGAGCATGCTCAAAAGAACTAAGAAGCAGGCAGGGGTGTAAAGCCCAAAGGTTTTACAGAGTGGGGAGGTCTGAAGGGGAGCGAGTCACTGGGGGTACAGTTCTGATATGAGGGGCCGCAGAGGAAGGAACCTGGGGCTTATCTTTCGATGAGAGTTGAAAATCTGCTAGCTGTGCTGCTTCAGAGGCTGAAGCCATGCTGCAATGAAAGAGCAGCCCCTAGAGTGGCATAAACTACAGCACGCACTGCATCCTGCCTGCCTGCCCACGGGCAGCCTGCCTGCCTTAAACACACAGGGCCACTCAGGCACGGAGGAGGAAGGAGGGCTCCCAAGTGCGTGAACCAGTCACACCCACAGCTACCTTTGCAGTCTCACAAGATGAAAGCCAAATTAGTCTGCTCTCAAGAGAGCCTCCCATCCATCACTAGCCAACACAGGCAGAGAGTTTAAGGCCAGAATAAACTGCACTGGTCTAAACCATCTCCTATGTTGTTTTTTTTTTAAAAAAAAAAAAAAAAAAAAAAAAAAAAAGGTGGCCAGTAAAAATTCCCCATTTCTTGACCCCAATAAAATACGTTCCAAATAGAGTAGCACCCAACTGTACCCCACAGCTCAGCAGCAGTCCTGTTTCAGCAGTCCTGTTCTAGACATTATAGCGTTTTCAAGTCAAAATCTTGTAGCATGGTGCAAGGTCCCTGGAGCTGGCACCAATCTCAGGCCCCCAACCAGAGGGCCAACTAGTCAGACAAGGTATATCAGTCCACAGCAGTGCTGTGTAGTCATCGGCTGGAAACAGGAGAGGTAAAAATGGCACCACGGCATCTTTAGGACCCCGCACACCCAGCAATAAGGCAGCTCCAGGCTGCTGAAGTGGGGAAGCAGCAATGCCGAACGCATCCACGTTGGGCTGTCAATGAGCAGCCTACTCCGCAGGAAGAGGGATGCACTGCGAGTCTACCCCTGAATGCCTATTTCTGATGTAGCAGGAGTACCCTCTAGTGGGTGAAAGCTTGGAAAAAAGCCTTAAAATCATCACACACACACATAAATGCAGGAAAATACACTGAGAGTGTGCATAAGAAAGCTAGAGGGCAAGCATGAAAACAGAGAGAAAACAAAACACTGTGAGGAAATAAAGGCGTAAATTCTAGTGATCAATGACAATATTACTTTTAACTTTTCCAACAAAGCCATCCAAAAACCATTTTGACCAAGAATGGTCAAAACCATTATTTCAAATGGATCCGCGCAAGGAGAAGGCTGAACTGGAAATCAGACAGAAGTCTGCTCACATTCGTGAAGCTAGGCTGAGACGGTGTTTAAACACTCAAAGGTCACGGCAAAGCCTATGGCTGCTTGTCTTAATCCTCCTTACTGCTTGAAAGCTTCTGGGTATGGAAGTAAGTAGTCTCTGTACTCATGGCAGAAGCCCAACACATCTCCTCAGGACATCAGAGCTGGTGAAGCTGTTTTGCTTTGGCTCATGGATGAAAGATTTTGCTGTTAGGGGAGGGGAAAAATTGGGCAAGGACTGATGTGTTGAGCATAAAGCATGCAGAGGATGCTGTAAACTGTATACAGACGGGATCAATACGCTCTCCCCAGTGACCTGCTCTAATATCACACTGACACTGCAGTGACAGGTGCAGTATTAGAACCTCAATAGAGTGGAATTATGTAGTACCTTTGGGACCATTCCCGTGCAAAAGCCTATCTAACCTGAATGTTATATATAGATCCCTTCATCCACTATTGAAATGCACCTACCTCTAGGGAGATGTTTGTGGTGTCTAAGCCTCCAACCCTTCTGATTTGGGCAAAGATAAATACATCTGGGGAGTCTGAGTTCTTTTGTTTTCAGATTAAAGATCTAAGCACTCTTTCCTGTGAAACAGCAAGTGTAAAGGAGTGAGAGGATTTAAAGAAGTGTTGTCCATTTTTACACTAGGGATTGGAAGGAAACTTAAAAAAAAAAAAAAAAAAAAAAAAAAAAAAAAAGGCCAGATTCAAGGTGATCTTTTATAGAGAGATGTAGCCCAATAAAGCATCTCACAGAAATCCACGCTGGTAGCCATGCAGTCATAGCAAAGCAGGAGTTGGACTGGGGATTGGGACTGCTCTGCAGATCAGTTTAGAAATGACTGGAGAGACAACAGGCAGAGGACAGCAGTGGGTTAAGCACATGGGAGATGGCACAGTGCTTCCTGTGTAATGTACAACCCAGAAATCCCCTACTTTCTTCCCCAGAGCCAGTTACTCCCAAGATATTTGGCCAGGGCCTCAGAGTCCTGGTTCTCCATTCAAAGCATCAAGCTCCTTTTTGATCTCTGCCTTTACTTCAAAGATTACATCAAAAGGTGATGCCCTCGGCAGCAGAACCCACCACAATCTACCTGTGTCAGACCCAGCACCCAGCTGGCTGGGTCATGCCACAAGGATTTCCCAGCCAAGCACTGACCCAGTAAGGCTCAACATGAAAACCACAGCAGAATAAAATGATGCCAGTCACAGGCACTGACTTTACCCCGGATCCCGCTTATTTCACCAGGAAGCCATCTAAAGAAGACATTTACACATCATGCAGCATCAACAAGCCTGGCCCAAGGAGACTGGGCTGCAGAACTGGACCAGAGCCCAGTCCTCTCCCAGAGGTTTTCCTCTGCCATAGGCAGAGAGAGAGAGGGAGGGTATGGCTCCTTGGAGGATAACTTTGCCTTCCAGAGCAGAAGGCTGCAAATTCCCCATTTCCCACACTGCACACACATAGTGACAGATGACAGGATGCGTGTATGAGTCTCCATCATCATAAAAAGGATGGCATGGATGATTTCTTGGATGGAAAGGGAAAGAAAAAAAAAACAGAGAGGAGACAGATTTGAAATGAACTAGGAACAAGAGTAACAGATTTTTCAGATATGGAACACACCACTGCGGAACCAGGGACATGCCTAGAGAAATTAAAGTTTAAAGGAAAAGCAAACCAAAAAAAAAAAAAAAAAGGGCGAAAAAAGGATTCTATTAAGATTAATGCTTTTTGGCTTTCCATCTCCCTCCAGCATGGCTCTTCCATTTCCATAAACCCATTATCCTCACTGCTGTTTCACTTAATTGGAAAATGTCTATTGCAACCTAGCATGTGCCAAGACAAACCTTGGATGTATACATAACAGGCACTTAAAAGCTTTCAAATATTTCAAGTTTGCTCAACACAATTATGTTAACAGAAACCCTGTGGGACTTTCTTTTAAAACAAAAAATACCAAAAAACAAAACCCACAATAGTCATAAAGCATGTGTTCACAGGGCTAGAAGCACCATTACATTTATCCTGATTAGCATTCACTAAGCTTTTATGTGCACACAGTTATTGCCAGGGTAGGGAAGAGGGGAGAGTAGAAAATGACAGTAAATTCTTTGGCTGGTGAAGGTCAGGGAATTGAAACAAGGATACCAGTTCCACTGAAGCTGCAAGGGATGTGCTCTGCACACAGTGACAACACACACAACAGGGAGCTTGTGCCCCAAGTCCCTTTAGAGCAGCTAGTCCTTGTTGATGAGCAAGCTACCAGGACACACCTTCACTCCCACTCCAGCCCGGGGTTAATTCCAACAGCTCCCACTCTCTCACCATCTTCCATGGCCTCCAATACCTGGTCAGGTCCATCAGGTCAGAAACAAGGGCCTGTTTGGTCCAGGGTGCCAGTAGGCAGGACGGGTTATACCCTGGCAGTCTTCTCTGTCCACATAGGATTGTGCTATTAATCACACCCCTGCCTTCCTGGGAAAGGATGGGCTCACCACTTTGCCTTCACTCTCAGAGGAAACCCCGGAGCTGTGTTTGGGGAGAGCAGAAGGGAACATGAGAGCATTAGGGATGGTGGGAAGAGTTGGAAGGCTCGTCAGGACCTTACTCGGAGGAATCAGACTTCCACATAGTTCATGTCAACTCTATAGTGCTGAGCATCAGATGGGCTCTTCTGCCCTTACCTCTCTTTTTCTGCTCCTCTTTTTCTCCCCCAAGACCTTTCAGAGTTGCCAGAAACAGTGCTCTGAAGTGACCAAAGCATCAAGATCAAGACTTACCCTATATAGATTCAGATGTGCACTCTGAGACCTAGTTTGCTGCTGGCCACATCAGCTCACCAGCCAGACTAGGACCTGGCTTTTCTCACTAGTTGGCTACAGGACAGCAGAAGTTGTGGGACATGGAGCAAGAATCAGAAGAAAGTGATCTATCCTGTGTTGGCTCTAATGGATTTCAGCTGTAAGGATCTCAGCAAAAATTTCTGAAGTAGACTTGTGTTCATGCATGCATGCAATGACAGAGTTTGGAGAGAACAAAGAAAGAACAGTATAAATCATTCACTGTAAAGACACTAACAAGACAAGAATATTTAGCTGTCTTACACCAGAAACTGGAAAAACTGGCCATTACCTTGTAAAAGACCTTGTAATTTTCTCATACAAAGCCCTTTACACAGTCAAAGCAACTTACTTCTGAGGGCTACTGTGCAGGCACATGAATGAACATGAGCTCATTAAGGTATTAAACCATTTGTTTAAAAAAAAAGACATATGGAAAATTCTTATAATGACTGCAATTACCACATGTAAAAAGTTTCTGTAGATGTATATATATATTTTTATTAATGTTTAAACATGCTACAGGACAACACCTCTGACTCATTGTGAAAGGGGCATGAGGGAGAACAGAGTCCTTTAGAAGATAATTGCTACTTCTTCCATTTTCCAGTGCATCCCAATTATTCTTCTCTTGATACTATTATCTTGGTAGTGAATAACCTCTTCTTATTCTTGTTTTGTACAATACCATTTTCTTAAACCTTTGTTGTATTACGCCACTACTGTACATCATTATTAAGTCAAAATGACAAAGATCTCAGTGAGGTTCAAAAAGCTATGGTGGGGATGGAGCCCACTATTCTCAGCCCTGGCCCTGAGAAGCTGTGTCAGGGCACTATTTTTTTCAGTATTGGCTTTTCTCTCCTTCCCAGTATGTCTAAGACACTGCTCAGAGACATCATTCTCCTGCTGACCAACCCACTGTGTAACGATGCCACACCACCAAGATTTCCCCTTGCCTATCTGTGCATCTGGCTCAGCCTAACAATGCCTGTAAAAAGAGTGCCAGGAACAGTTCCCATTTGCAATAAATGCAGGATATTCTGTAAATAATAATATCACTGAGTACATCAAGAGGCCCGCCAGTGCTGTTCCTGACCCTGTGCCTTCATCCTGCCTTTTCTGCAAAGAGTAAAGAAAGTGAACATGTACCACAGTGCCTTCATTTCCAAACTTCTCCTTCCTCCTCTGCACCAGCAAACACCTCTCCTTAGACCTGCCTGCCTTTCCAGGGGAATCCTGAGGACATGCACTCTACGGGGGAGTCTGAAATGCGGAGTCAACCACTGTCTGGCAGCAGTAGCTAAACTGTCTCTTGCAGAATGGCGCGGCCAATGTGAGGCCAGGCTATGTCCTCTCAGCTAGACACTTACTGAGCTGGATAGTTGTTTCTCCTCTTCCAGTACTGTTCAACAGGCACTGGTCCGTCATACAGAAAGTACCCATGTTGCTTACTGGGCCTTGCAATGTATGGGAAAACCACAGGCTCTTGAAGTCTTTTTGCAAGAAGAGTCATCAAGCCCAATGAAAGAAAAAGCAGAGACAGCAATGGATCCACTGGTGGATGGCTGCTGCTGGTCTGCAAAGAAGTCTGGGCATCTAAGGAAGTATCTAGGCTTTGAGGATATTCCCGCTGCGTCGGTATGCAGAATGACAATATACTTGAGGCTGTTGCACTGCTATTGAGTGAGAAAGCTCAGGTGTGGAGGTAGCTATCCACACTTGGCAAGCCTGAGCTGAACTGAAAACTGTTGTGCTGTAAGCAAACAAAAAATGAGGGGGCTGTCCAAGGCAGCTGCTGGATTTCAAAGACAGCACATCACCAACAGTCCAGGTTTGCAGTACATCTGCCAGCTGGAGTTGAAAAAATCTGTCTCAGTGCTGAAGTCTAAGGGGAAAGGAGATACAGTCCTAAAGGGGGTTGTGGAGCATTAGCAAAATCTGAGCACTAGAGGAAGAGGACCATGAGGAAGGTAAAATGAGAATTCTCGCCAGCCAGGCAAGACAGCCAGCTTTCAATGGTTCTAATAAACCAAAAAATTACAGCACAGTGGGGAAGAAATTTAGAGCATATTTTCCTGCCAAGTACAATTTGATTCCAATGGTCCCACATCAGTTCTGTCTCTATTGCCTCCTCCATAAAGACATTAAATCTAATGCTGATGGTGCTTTTTCAACTAATGATATCATGCTATTGTTCATGTTTCCGGCTGCTTTAGATAAAAGCATTACTGAAAGTCCTGCTAGTTCACCTGTGGAAGGGACAAAGCTGCTGAAAGTGGCTCAATTCTGTGCTGAGCAGGAACAGAAGAGGCAGTGGAAACACCAAGACAACCAAGAGCTGTAACCTAAGAAACAGGGACACATGCTAAGTTGTCTCAGTAACTACCAAAAGGTCAGGCAGGGAGATTCAGAGAAGAATAAATCTGCAGAAGACAAACAGAAACATCCTCCCAGTATTTGCAAACTCTTCGTTTCCTTTCCCCTCCCACCACAATTCTGCTTAACCTGAAAGACACATTTTCTTGCACAGAGGGAAATTGCTCAGTACAGATGTCCAGACACTGCAATTCAGTTTTTCAAGACAGAGACTAGAGCTGATGCTTCCCTGCAGGGAAGCACGCATAATTTTATTTTTTAAATTGCAAAGTCAAAGTTTTACAATACGCTCATGCTGAGAGTACTGAGCAACAAGTAGGAAGAGCCAGAGATTTTGGGACACAACCAAAGAAAGCAGCAACTTATCTGACATCTGATTTGGTAGCATAAATGCTCTGTAGGGCTTTGGACCATATAAACAACTAATTTCCTCCTTTAGACCAGCTCTAACCCTTAGTCTAGGACTACATCTTCTGTGTTGCTAGTTTTAAATTCATTGGCCCATCTAACCAGCTTTTAAACCTCTGCTACTCCATACACAAACATAAGTCTTTTTATGTTTCTTGAGGGGAGATCATGTGCATGTACCTAAAACAACTGGCGAGTTTTACAGTCTCATAAAATAGTAGAGGAAACTGCCAGCTGATCTGTCTTGCCATTGTGCAGTGAACTTACAACATGCCTATGGCATGTGGATGTTCAAATTCACCTGTGTGCCTCAGCTTTCTTCCACTGCCTGCTCTAAAGGTGCTGCCCATTACTCCAACAGAACAGCAACAATCTGGTATCTATTGCTCAAGGGTTGTCTTCCCTCCCCTCCTCTGGGTCCAAACATGATTTCCCAAGATGATTTCCCCCTTCCCCATCAAAAGAAGAAAAAAGCTTCCTTGCTTTTTCCTCTAATGGAGGCTGCACTTGATGAAGCAGCACCGTTATTAAGGGAATGGACTGTTAACAGCATTTTGGCATTTCTTAGTGATGTTGATAGTGAAATGGAATGGGGGAAGTAATCAAAATGCACCTACCAGATGGGCTATTTCAGACACATTTTTCTCCCTTAGCACCTGTGAAGGGCATTGGCTTGCAGCAGGGACACTTCTTGTAATGAAGTTAAACCCACAGAGCATGGCGGGACAATTTGTATCTGCTCACAGACAGCAAGAGGGAGGGAAAAGCACTGTCTTCACAGCAGTTTTCTGGCACTAGAGGGATCCTGCCTTGGCCAGCCCCAGGGGAGAGGGCTGAGAGCCCCATTTCTCTACCTGTCAGCAGAGCTTGATTCAGTCTCCACAAGCTTTTCGAGTCTTTCTTCATGAGAAGGCAACAATAAAGGGGGACAGGGAATAGACAGGGAAGCTTGAGGTAGCTGCCACTGCAGAAAGCAAGACACGAAGAGTTATATGGTATCTTAGGCTGAGAAGCCAAAACCTGTAGGCAGCCCTAACATCATGCAGTTAATCGCTGTGTTAGCTGAAGTCTCATCATCTTCTCAAACTCCACAGTGCCAAAATACATCCTTAGGTCAGAACAGGGAACAACTGTCCTTCACTTCTGAGATGATCGACAATACTGCTCTCACCTCAGAAGCCCGAGTCAGGATCAGCCAAGGACAGGAACTTAGCACACAGATCCACTGTAGCCACCAGCATGGCACAGCAATACCAGGCTTCTCTGGTGGGACAGCAACTTTCCAGAACCCCTCTGGGAGCTGACTTCTTCTGATAAGACTGCAGTGAACTAAGGAGAAACTCAAAGTGCCAACAACAGGCCAAGTGAACCCTTCTCCTGGTCTCTAGGAAGCCCAGACAGTCTGCTCAGGCAAAGAGATGACTCCAACCATCTGTAGGGGACTGAGCGCTCTACGGAGGAGCAGCTTAATGAAAGCATACTCCAAATGGTTAGAGAGGACTTCAAAACAGCACTGGATGCCTCTGAATATGGAGAGATTTTGCAAAAAAAATGTTTGCAAAAGGATGAAAAGGGAAGTCCTGGGTTTAAGACACCAAGCTAGGGGCTTAGAGAGTAAAGTGTATTTTGCCACTGAATCAGCACATCTTTGGGTAAACCAGGCTCAGCCAGGGGCCACCAGATAAACTAGACTTAAAATCAGCAGCACCTACAGCAGTGTCAGGCATCAGAATAGTGTATCTGTCTTCTGCAGATATGTTGTGGGCAGCTTTACTACACCTGTAAAAACTGAGGTAAGAACTATAAAAAGCACTGAATTTCTCCTAGCCAGCCTGAAAGCTTTTGCACCACAAGTTTCATATCCTGGGAGATCAAATTCCAGCTTTCAGTTACTGCTGAACTGAGTGTATCTTCAGACCTGAAAAGAGAACGGCTATAACTTCAACTCATATCGCTGAGAGCAGAGCATAATAAGATGGTAATCCTACTATTAGCATATGAGCTTTATTTACCCAGCTGTTACCTGCAGATATGACAAGTAACTAAAGGGAGCAGGGTGGAACAGGCAGTGCTCAGCGATGTCAACACGTGAAGATGTTTCATTATCTTCAAAGCTGACACAATGAGGATGAAGGTTTAACATTTGTCTTCCAAACTGTGCTCTTTCCTGCAAAGGGAGTCTCCTCCCTCAACAAGCTGTTTGAAAAGCATCCCACAGACAATGGCTACTATAAAGTAAAAAAACAACATCCAGTTATCGACATACTATTTGTATGAAATAAGCTGCAGGAAATTGCAGTAACACCTTCCCTAGGCATTTGGCTTTGCAGGACAGCAAAAGAAACCATGTTTTCTTTCAGAGGAGAAGGACCCGACACCACAGTGCTGTCAACAGTACAACAGATCTCCAAAGGACTGTTTATTGCTTGGCTTGTTTTGCATGTATACAGTGATAAAGTAGTAGGAGTTCCTCAAGCAGGAAGCAGTGCTATCAGCTTTAGCTTTTTTTAAAGGGAATTTGAGGTGAGACTGAGGAATATGTTGGTGCTTTCTTTATTTATTTGTTCCCTTTCTGGTCCTGTTTGTTTTCTAGTCAAGAACTCCACGCTTCTTCAGTGTGCATTCAATATTAAATTGCCTCTTAATGTACTAACAGCCAGACTTCTCTTAGAGAATAAGCCCCAGTAGACAGAATTCATAGCATTTGTCAAGGAGAAAAGCATTAAGTGAATAGGGACACCAGCCAACCTTTCTTGGTATTTTTTTGTTCCAGGTACTGGTGGATGAAAAATTACTAGATTCCTGGATTATTATGCCTACATAAACACCTTTTTAATGATGGAGAAATACCTCAAGCTCTCATCTCTGCCACATCCATCACAAGTAGGACTCTTCCAAGGTCACCGAGTCAGTGACAGGGCAGGGAATCAGATTTGATCTTCCAGATTTTAGCCTTATAAATCTCACAGCTACCAGACTTGTTCTGTCAGGAATATCCCAGGCTCGATACCTAAGCGTTGATTTGGAAAGTCTGAAATACCATGTTGATGTTCAGAAAACGCAGAGCAAAACAGCTGTTGAGATGCAATTGCAAAGGCTTCTGTGGAGCTTTGAGTCCTGAAATAAGTTATACGCACATTCTCCAAGGAACGCCTCACCAAGGGGCTTGGTGCAGGCACTGACTGCAGGATTTCACTGTTGATAGCATCTCCGTTGCTGAGTGTCACACAGACATTTCTTGTCATGAAAGTATTGAAGAACCTTCCTATGGTTTCTGATGGGGAAGGGAAACATTTTCCAACCCTATAAGGACTCTGGGTTCGCCCAGGATAAAGGGGATATTCTCCTTCCAGTATTTAGAGAGAGCAGCTGGAAAAGTCTGCCTTTAAACTAAGTTTTTAGACACAGATGAGCAATATCCAGAGGGAGGGATAATGTGCAGGTTTAGAAATATGACATAGCTTTTGCAATCACTCTTCATGGCCTTGACTCCTTAAAATATCATGTGCTCCAGTAGCATCTCACACACCATTCAATTGCTCTCACATAGCTCCCTGCCGCCCACTTCCTGACTTATGGAGGGGCTCAGCTATATTTCTAATGAGCACCACATTAGCTGGTGGAGTGAACATGATCCATATTAATATTGATTATTGTTCCAGAGGTCAAGATGCTCGGGCTGAGAGCAGGAAAGGTTGATCCTCCCCTAAAAACAACGCTGAAGAAAAAATATTTGGCTAGCTAGATCCACAAATCTAAAAAGCAAAAATATAATGTAATAATATAAAGTAATATACTATTATAATATAAAAATCTAAATAAGCAAAGGTGCAGAGGATGTGGTGGTGGCCTTTTATAACGCTCCCATCCATCCATGGGGCAAGTGAGAAAGGTGATCTGGAAGGCGTGAAGCCCTGTTTCATGATGCAGGAGCAGTCCGCAGAGGAAGGAAGCCTGGTGTTATGAAGGCAAAATTCCAGTTTAAACCAAGCATCTGATATCTTGGCTGCTTCTCTGAATAAGCTCCCTCTTATTTATTTCAGGATTGCTACCCTCTCTCACAGAAGAAAGATTTGAGAAGGTTCAGTTTGGAAATCTTGAAACTGCCTGCAGAGAAAAATGGCAATGAGAAAGTACAGACATGTTTCCCCTCCTACACATCACGAGGCTGCCCCTCAGGCAGGGCTCATGCTAGGTAATAAACTCCCCCTCCCAAATCAAAAGGCACAGTGGCAAGAGCCTTCCCATCCCTCTCCTCAGAGTCAGGAAAGCCTTAATCCTGTTAAAAAAGCCTTCAAGGCAGCCTGGCTTCCTGCTCAGCTTTCCAAGCAACAAGGCAAATCCCAAGTGCTTTTAACTCCATTGCACTGTAAATGCGCGAGTACTAAACAATCCTCAGAAGCACATTTCTGAGTGAGCCTTAGGGACCTTGGGCGGAGTAAATAAAGTGTCAGAACGCCTTTCTAGAGGTTTCATAGCTTCTAATTTCCTCATCCAAGAGTCACAAGTATAGCAGCAGTCACTTAAGTCCCTCTGCAATTCACACATCCTAGCCCAGCTCTTGCTGTTCTGTATTTAGAGGAACACTCAAAGCCACCTCCTCAATTCTCTGCAGAGTAAACAAAGTTCAAGACAGTCTGACAAGAAAATTAGAGGCTGTAAAGTCTTGAGAAACAGTCCTAAGGTAAACTGCTTTGCCCAATGCAGGGTGCATTAATTTATAGCCCCTTGTAAGTCATTTCTCCTTGCCTAGAGTTTTTGCTTGGTCCAGCCAGCTACTATCAAGAATACTCCTTGAGAGGAAAATGATACACATGGTGGAGCCGAAGCAGCGGGATCCCTGTGGGAGTAAGAAGAAGCCCTTGTCCATTCTTCACTTCAATAGAAGCCATCCAGTAAGATACTTAGCTGAAGAAATTGAAGTGGATACTGCTACCTTGCCAGGTAGATGCTCAAAGAGAACATTCAAGTGTCTGTCAGTTGGATTTCTCCAGTCCTGAGAGAAGGAGAGCAAAGACAGCTCAGGATAGCTGCTGAAATGAAGGTCTGGGGAGATGTTTAAGTGGTAGGACATGCCTATGGCAGGAGGACCATTCTTCTGGGAGAAACTCCAGTTGAGGTCAGGAGCAATACAAAGACCTACAAGTTCCAAAATGGAGGAAGAACATTAGGACAGAGGCCTAGTCTTATTATACAGGAGGAGCATGATGGAAGAGGACAACAAGGCTCTAGGAAAGGATGAGGGAACATCGTAGAACAGGAGGGCAGACAAAATGAATGCATGAAGGAAGTCATACAGCTAGAGAAGGGATAGTGCTGCACTCAGATAGGGAACTTAGGCCTATCACACTAATACAGATGTTTTCATAATAAATAGAGGAAGTGCTAGGATGAAAACATGGATGAAGATATTAGAGAGGTGACCAGAACATGAGGGAAGATCCATCAGATCTGATCACTAAAGGTGGTATGTTCAGGAGCGAGAACAAGAGGCAAAAGTGGGAGCATATCACCCTAGAACAGAAGAGTTTTTGCCTGGAAATAACTGAGGAGGTAGATGAGTTTGGTGTCTCAATCCTTCCAAGACCAGCTAAAGGATGTAACTGTGAAAGACAAAAATGTGATCTCCAGAGGAAAGAGGTGAAGTATTTTCAAGAGAGAAAGGGCAGCAGAGAATTTGATCTCTCATAGTCGAATTCAAAGTCACATTGGTACACACAGAGAACCACCACTAGGATGTTCAATACAACAGGAGGTTTAATGAATGGAGGCTGAGATTTGCAATACATCCATGTAGCTGCATGCAGAGTCCCTGGCTCCTCTGCCCTCTTCCTAACAAGGCTGCCCAGAAGCTAGGAAGCTGCACTGGCACAGAACAAGGCCTGGCTTAACACATCCTCTTAGCAAATGGCCAAGAGGCTGAACTTACTGTAACCTTAGCAAGAGACATCTGCCTTTCATCATGCTTTAAGGTTGAGCTTCTGGGCTCTTTCCTTGATGCAGTGGCAAGGCACAAAGAATTCCAGCCCAAATGCTGAGCTTTTAAAGAAAATAAAAAACTTTCTCTGCTGTATACACCATTACCCAACAATACAGAGTAGCTATGTAAAGTATCTCTACGTTCCTTGAGTAAGAGAGCCGATTTTAAAAGCCAGCATCTCTATCCATAGTGCTATGTATCAAGTGCCAGCTGAATTGACACTTATGCAAGTCAAAGCAAATGTTTTTAAGATGTGACAGCAGAGCCATTACCAGCTTCATATATTTCATTCTGCTTTTGCGCACACAACCAAGCATATTATTGGCTTTTTATTTCCCTCCTTGTTTGCTTCAGGATTCTGATTAAAGTAAGGAAATACTTCAAGAACTGTCAGCTGTGCTTAAACCATTAGGTACATCTATGAGAAATATTTATTGTTTTAGGAAATAGGAGAAAAGGGAAACAGGAGCACTGGTGATGCATCTCTTCCACTTAGAAAACAGCACAAATGCTTTTCAGATTCTTGCTAACCAAATCTCTGATTCATGAGAGGCTGAAGCTGGCTCTGTACCAAAAGCTGTAATGGCCAGATGATGCAAAGCCCTGATCTGGTTTAAAGCACCTGGATCTGTAAAGCATTGTTCAAAAAATGTTACTCATGGTAGCAGAATTTATGCTTGATTAATGTCTCATCATGCCAAAATCTCACAGGCTTTTGCAACAGTCCTTACTCGCACTCTCCTACCTCCTGATATTTTGGAGGGTCACTATATGTGACTACATGGGCCCCTTAGCATTTAAGAGTGATGCACTGAATCTCCCTCTTGTGGCATGAGGCAGTGGTATTTTATTGCTACCACTGCATTTACCCAATATGAATGGGAGGAAAACAAGCAAGGCCCAAGAGCCACAGCCATCAGCGGTTCACAGCACAAAAGGGAACAGATTTGGGTGCAGGTGCTTGACCTCCTGAGTCTCCAGGAAAAAAAAGACCAGGCAGCAATCCTGCACCAGGAATATACAGTAACGAGATGTACCATGGCACTGCAGTACAGACCATCCCACACATGTACCATTAAGATCTTGCGTAAAGCTATGCTGAGGTGAGGCTCTAAAAAGGTCTTACCAGAGGGCCAGGGACTCTCAGCAGCCACCTAGCATTGCCAAAGCAATTTGCCCAATCTCCAGTAGCACAGTCACAGGGAGTCACAACTGACCCTGGAAGCAAGAGGCAGAACCAGCTTCCCAAGAAGTTGCACTATGCAACGGTATCCTGTACAAGACAGTCTGACACCTAGCAGCACACCAGAAACTAGTACCAGCACACTAACGGCTCATGTCAGCATAGACTCTGCAGTACCACCTTGCTGATTTGACTCTAATTGCTTTATTTGTACTCAGATTCAGAGTAACTTCATGAAATTACAGCCTGAAAGCTGTCCTCTATCCAACAGAGCTAAGTAGAAGGGGGGGAACATACATATTCTTTCTTGAATAGATCAGAAATGAAGCAGAAAAGTGAGGCACATTGTCTTTAGATTTGCTTGGGATAACAAGCCACTCTCTGGTAACCACGGCACTTCTTCAGCCATGCTGGAATGAGAACCTGCACAGTTTCACTGCATCTTAAAGTCTGATCCAATCTAAAAGCTCAAATAGCATCAATTAACATAACCAGCTCAAAGGGAGAGAAAACATAACCTTCACAAAGAGAATGTGTTGTGCTCCTTTTTTCATTCTGTAGGGAAACACTGGGCACAAAAGGAGCTGGTCTGCAATGGAGCTAGTAGACATCAGCACGCAAAGTTTCTGCTGTTCAAGCTTCCACAGAGATGCCAGGAACCACAGTTGAGGTTACAGCATACAGCGCCCTTTCTGCGTCTCCAGGGCAGGTACAGAGCTGAATGGATAACGGACAGAGGGAAAGCAAGAGGTGATTTATTTAAGAGGCTTCTAAATCAGTTAACTGAGACCAATGACCTTCTGACTGTGACTTAATCGGCACAAAACATTTTCTTGCTTTGTCACCAGGGAAGAGTAAAATATTCTCGGAAGAGCTTCATCTTTTATCTTAAAAACTATTTCCATCCAAAAGATTAGGACACAATCTTAATCACACATATAGCATAACCTTTGGAGCACAAGTAGATTCCCTGCTCTTAAGAAACACTATTTGGGAACACAGTCATTCTTGTCTTGACTTATATCTGCTTATTCACAAAAGAAAGCTCTTTGTATGTGTGTTGCATCATTTTTATTCATGAAGATAAATCCATTGTGTATTATTCTAATGATCTCTTAAGTCTGCAATTTGTTCCATTTTACGGCAATAAAAGCTAGAGATGCAATAAGCCATGTATTTAAGACTGGTAAGTTAATGGGAATGGCATTAACTACTATTTCAGATTTTTAGTTATAACTCCCTCCCCATCCTAGGTAATCACCTTGATACTTAACAGTTGCATCAGCAATTTTATTTATGTGCTTTTAGCACAGGCCACTGCTAAAGGACAAGTGTACTGGAGCATGTTATAGACTCCAGAGTAAATTTTATCTCCTACTCTGTTTCTAAAAGGAAAGAGATTCTTACCACCTCTCTCCCACCCTTAAGAATATGCATACATCAGCAAGGTTTGCTTTAGAGGCATTTTTTAGCTACCCATTTTCAAAAGATAGAAGCTCACTTTAGGCCCCCCCCAGTCAGAACCCATGTGAACAAAATAGACCACATTTTCCTCCCTTTAAGGAACTTGAATTTCCTGTTCAGGATGGGGTGAGAGGGAACTCTGCAACCCCATTATAGTCAAGTCTAACTCATGATGGAAATTCTTTTGAAAAGACAGATAGAGCCGGAAAAAAAAGGTTTAACCAAAATACCACTGTGATCCTTTGCTTATTTCTGACCAGGGTGATACAGGCCTGTGAACACTGAAACAGGCCCTGCTCACTTGCCCTGCTTCCTGTTCCTCGCATTAAACAGTATCTGGCTCTGTGGGACCCTGCATGGCCATCCTTCCCCTCATGTCAGGCCTTCCAGAGGAGTTTGGAAGCACTGTGATTTCCAAGGAGATACTATGCCCACAAACAGTTGGCTGATATCAGCATTTCCCAGCACTCCTACCCCTGCTAATCTGCCTTCTCACCCTAAGACTTTGCTTATATACCAAATCATTCCACATTCAGCAGTGTTCAACTAGCATCTTCATTATTGAATTTTCTGTGCATCACCACAGCTGCTGGGGAGAATGGACATAGTCTGATATCAGCATTTTAAATGACTAGGAATCGATGTTGGGGTTTTATCTGCTATTCCATTGTGCTCTTTGGCCTGTACACACACAACAGGAGAAGAGAAAAGGTCTAGCATAGAGCTTATCAGCATATGGCAGGCATTTTAAGTCATCTAGCAAAGAGAAAACATGTTGTGCGTGTAAGAGAAGGAAATTCCTAATTGGAAACACAATTGTCTCGTAAGAAAGGCTCCAAAAATCAAAAGCCACTCCAATTTATATGGTGTTTTATCAAGCCATATAGCCCCCAAGAGCTTTGTAAGATGAGACTAACAGCTTATAAAACTAGACCTCTACACTAGAGGCTAGGGGAGGGGAGGGAGAAAGGAATAAAAGGCCTTAAGGATGTGAATTGTAAAAGAACTGTGAGCCTGTCAATCTTCACTAATCCAGGCATGAGGAAGCTCTCAGGGGAACTGCAGCAGCTACAAGTGTGGAGGTGTTCACTGGGAATTCAAGGCTGCATTCAGCCACCCAGACTGGGTAACTGGGGTAGGCTCTGATGTGGACCCCTCTAAGCCCTAAGACACTTCACTGTCTGGATTAGAGCCATGTAGCGTGGGGGACACACTCTCAGGACACAACATTTTTGTTGGGGGCAGCCTTGGCTGCAGTGACCATAAGATGGTCTCAACCTTCACATCTCCAACCAGTCCATCATCCCCAGGAATATGTTTTTTGAGTACTATCACTCCATCCTTGCTATCCATCCAAGTGGTAATACACACAAGTCAAGGAAAGCAAAACCAGACTACGTACAAGTCACACTTCACTGCACAGCTCTGCAAAAAGTACTGAAAACCCCTCAGAGGAAAGAACTGCTGTACAACTCGTTTCAAGTCTATTCTGAGTTGAGCATCGGAGTTGTCAATACCTTGTTTCTGACAGTTCTACAGTGGTTATAAAAGTACATAAATTAAACATGGACAATCTGAGATATGAACAAGTTGAGGAAAAAAATGTTTCCTTCCTTTTGCAACAACGAGAGCAAGTGATTTAATAAGGTTGCAGTTTTCTGCTTAGTGCTATTCTACAAGCAAGTCTGCAATTGCAGATCCGTGGCTTGCGGTAAGGGTTCAGGAAAGATACTCCCTGCCTCACTATGAGGGTGGAAGGCTGCATAGGGTCTCATTTTTAAATCCCAGGTGCATATCTGTCAGTAAACTAACAGATTAAGTAAGGCTGCCACTAGCAAGATCGTTTTGATGAAGTCTCTGGAACAAAGAATCTGTTCTACTCCTTTTTTAGACTTTTAAGTGGCACAGGAAAATCATCGTGCTTCCAAGGTTACTGAGCACACTCATCCACAGGAAGAGCCACGTAATTTAGAAGCCATGTGTCATGGCCTTGAGTATACCCACAGATTTTGCAACCTTCTCCCCTCTTCACTTTTAGGACTCCCTCACAGCGCAAGACTGACCTTCAAACCCTGCCGAAGACTATGGCCAGCCTACAGAGAGAGATCATGCCCTACAGGCTTCTGCAGCACCCTCCTGCTCTCTAGACCTCAGACCTGCCTCATTGCTATAGACTAGCCGGGTGATCTCTGGGCTGTGGCTGACCCTGGTTACTGTCGCTGGATCTGTTCTGTTTTTCTTGGTCAGGTACTGTAGGATTGTATCCCTTGTCAGTGAGGGGCCCTCAGCCTGTTCATTGACCCCCTGAGATCCTTGCTCACCCTCCCTTGCTGTTCCCTGACACCTGAAATTATGCCTAGTGTGAGTAATCCCAGTGCTACAGAAGAACAGGGGCAGCCAGACAGACATGTATCTGGCCTAAATAAGAGACCAGCTTCCACTGAAAATACAACTCTGGTATGACTAATGCACCAGAAAGCTCATGTCTCAAGTAATCCCCTGCTCAAGACTTTATCAATAATGCAAAATTGGATTGTGGAACACAAAACGCCAGAAACTTAATAAAAGAACTAGCTTAAGCACCACGTTAACATCATTGAAATCGATGAGTAACAAAGGACAGCTTCAAACAAATTATACCTCAGAGCCAGATAAGACCTTCTGTCTCCAGGAGGCTGCATGAAAGACAAGGAGCTAGGAGCAGCTATTCTCACAACCAGACAAAGTGAAGAGGAACTGAGCAGAAAACAACCAGGCTAAGAATTAAACACCCTTTCCAGACTCTTCAGAACTGACGGGTCAAATCAGGGATGACCTTTGCCACAGGCTGGTCTACCTACAGCCATTTTAGACAAGCTAGTACATGGCAAAAATTCATCCAAATGTGGGGAAGTCAGTCAAGGGGCCCAAATCTAGACATCTTACACCCTGCTCAGCTCCCCTCACATCCACAGATATCTGTGCTAAAGTTCTTCTGCCAAAATGCCCTGTGACTGTCCCAGAACAGGCACATGCTCAGTTAAATCCTGAAGGTAACAGCAGAGCCAGCAAGGAGGAACCGGACAAAACTGTAGACGGAGCAGAAAGAAGAGAAGAAAGTTAGGAGACAGGTTCCGAAGGAAAGCTGAGACTTTTAGATGAATACGCACCATTACTTCGTTCAGACTGTGCAAGTAGTGAACTGCAGCATGCACACCACATCCCAAGACCTCCCAATCAACATCCAGGTGTCTCAGGCTTATGCATGGAGCACAAATCACTAGATTTCTTTTTAGATTAATGTTGTGCAGCATTTCTGTTACTGTATCTGTGAAAGAATCCTTCAGCGCAAACCAGCTCCGTGGCCAGCTGAAGATCAGGGCTGGTGTTTGAGCTGCATGCCCTTCACAGAATCCACCATGCATCATCCCTCCCACCTATGAAGCCTGTTTTGAGAATGTTCAGCTATTCTGCAGTGACCTCAAAAGACAATGCAGATATCAGCACTTGACATCACATCAGTCCCATAGGCCCTGCATTTAACACCTACAACTCACATGTAGTGGGCTCCAATGCTGCAGGCATCTGCAGAGCACCACAGGAGCCTGCCAGAAAGAATTAGCCTCATCCCTCACCCCCTGATGCTAGTACGAGCTAATAGCATAGCACAGACAAGCCTGGCAGTTCAAGAACACCGTATATGTTGCAATTCAGGGTGAGAGCATCTATTCTGCAGCCAGGCTTCCATCCAGCTCTGAGTACCAGCTGCAGGGAGCTAGCTGGAATTAGAGTAATGCAATTTCAATAACCTCACAAAGGTAAATGTGTTCAGTTGCCTCAAGGCCTCTGAAATCATTAATTATTAACTTAATGTCTGTCTTCCCTGAGGTATCCATTATCCTGTGTATTAACGGCCCTTCCAATAAGGCAGGGGGTAAACAGCTTGCAGATTACCTGATAGTATTAATGAAAGTTTGCAAATTGATTTGGTTGAATTAGAAAGCACTTGGCAGTTAACTGATTTCAGAATTTGGGAAAACAGCGGCATACAATGAAAGATGTTTTCTCTCTCTCAGTTTTATTTGCTCAGAAAAGAAGAAGAGCCAGGCAGCGAGTAGCTGGCTGCTCTTTTGGATGTTTCTTTCCTGTCTTACATCCAAAGTGTAATTAAGGAAAGCCTCAGGCAGAAAAGACAGTTGAAGCAAGAGGTAACATTAACCCTGCACACGTTCCAAATACTCCTCCACAAAATCAGCCCTCTTTATTTTTTCCAAGCTTCTATGTTTTCACTGCTAAGCTATGGAACAGGCCAACAGGGCCAGATTCACAAGAGGATTTCAGTGGGCAAACTCCCGTCAGTCCAACACTGAGGTCCTGAGTTGCCTGCCTAACCCTTTAAATACGGTCATATCCACAAACACAGAGCACAGATAGAGGGAAGGGCGACAGGCTGAGTATGCAGGCAATTAGTTTGCATCATCTTCTTGCATAAGCTGCTGCTCACCTTATTTTCTGACTCTCAGAAAGCTGCTTTTAGAACCCTCTGAAACACTGTCTCATTTAACTGAAGGAGTATTTGTTGATTAGCGTTACTTGCAGCAGGATGTACATGTCAGCGTGGGAGTTCAGTCCCTGAGGGTATGACAAGAAAATTCATATTGCAATACAAAGACTCTGGAGACACTTCTCAGAAATAACACTTGGTTCCACTGGCTGCCACTTTCACCCTGGTCAAAGTTTCATGGTCAATGTGCAATCAAGGCAACCCTATCTATAGGCTGTACAAGACAACACTGAACGGTATTAAAAGCTAGCATATCCCTTCAAAAAATAAGGCAAGCCTGAGCAGATTCCCTTTACTATTTCTAAAGTATATGTTTTAAATAGCCACATGAACAACACACAATAGTGCTGTTTTCAATCTGCCATGTACTTTGCTTGGCCTCCTGTGCCCAAAGTCTGTATTTCCTGATTCATCTGAATATCAGAAAGTGATTTAAAGGGAAACCAAGTAACATTACTCTCTTGATAGATTTTGGACACGCAGCACTTTTCTGTGCAGTCAGGCAGCATCCATTCTTTAAGCAGAGAAAAAAGATACTGCTCTTTTGCATAAATTTATAGAAGAAATTCCGATTTTGATCCTATATCCTAACACAGATTCACACTCAGCTTTCAAATTGAGAACCTTGTTTGTACTGGAGTTTTGTGCCTGTTATTTTATCATAATTTAAAATCAGACTAGTCAGACACCAAATTATTTCCTGCTGAGAAATGTGCAGTAGCTCCCTTTATTCCTATATCCTCTTTACTGCTGGCATCTTGTACTTATAAGTGTGTAGATGGAGAACTTAACATCCATGTTTTCTCCCTTTAAAGTCTTTCCTTTGATCTAGTCATCCAGCCAGGAGATTGCTTTGATCCTTGCAGTTTTGCTCATTTCAAATACGCAATTATGCTTATCTAGTCCTGGAGGATCTGAATGTTTCAAGCTGTCCCTCATACGCTGCCAGTTTACCAACACACTGCAGCTCTAATCAAAAACAGCTTGTTCTTGCCCAGAGCGCTACAAGCTACAGACCGATCACTCGCCATCCTGAAATCCCAGAGAGAGCCTGCTTCTCTTTGCTTGGCCATGTCATACGACAACAGGTCTCTTTACAGGATGCAGGATGGAGAATGTACCAACCTACTGCCTGTGATAAGAGGGCATCTTGTCATGTTGAAAACAGAGGTCATTGAGCAAGTGGAAAAGTCTAGAAAGAAACGATCACAGTGAGGAGCAAGGCCACAGACTCCCAAATAGCTGCACGGGTAGGAAGTCTGCTAGGCAGCCTGGGAATACTGCCTTTCCCTCCCTCTTCCCACTAGGTTTCACCCATTCAAATCTCACTGCTGTATAGAACTAGTGTTTGACCCCGGGAATCAAGCTCTCTGAAAAGAGAACTGTATTCACCCCACACCAACCACAAAGACAGCGGGCTTGGACGCTTCGATTCCAGGCCTGTTTGCTCCTTGTTTATCGCTAACAATGTCAGCACGCCACCTGAATGTTTTCCAAAGCTGGCTGAGCTCAGGAGCAGGGGAGGAGGGAGGCAGGCAGAAGAGAAGAAAGGGCACAACGCTATTATTTCAGGATGGGAGCTGAACTAATAGGAGAGTTCATTCTAAGTTTCAGAAGATTGAAACAAATCGTGATACATCATCCCAATGTTTCATTGCTCAGTATTTTAATACCACACCATTGCTTAGCACCTGAACTGATTTGACAGAAGATGTGACCACAGCCATGTTTTGCTCTCTGTTACTAACCTGTCATTTGCTACCCACCGTTCTCATACTCAGAAAGAAATCAGAATATTTTCTAAAATGTTAAAGAGTGATAGCAGAAAATAAAAAGGGGAGAAGAGAAGACAAACAAGCTGAAAAGAGTCAGCAAGTGGCCACTGCTAAGGTACAGCGCTTAAACTACTCTCCTCTTACATAAGCTCACACAAACCTTCTGGAGGTGCAGACTTCTGCCTTCAAAAGATAAAAGCAGGTTCCCTTCCATCCCCATAATAAAGACTACAATTTCTGTTCTTGAAGACTGAAGGTCAAAGTGGCAGTTTCTGTATGAAAGCTTCTCCTACCAACAGCACAAGAAAGAAAAATCACCTACTGTGGCTTAACACCCTCCTGGCGCGACCAGCAGCTTTTCAAGTGGCAGATTACACATGGAAGTTAGGGAGCTGAGGCGCTAAATCACCCTCCTCTACCCAACAGCCCCGTCAGCTGCAAGGCAAAGCACATTTTTCATGCTTTGCATCAAACAAGACTGACAACACCAGTGTAGTCCCAACAACACTTTGTATTTGATAAGTCAGCTCAGAGATTAAAGAGGACTTTATTTTCCCAGTCTGCCCTAATGAGAACTACTTCCGAGGAGCTTTCAGTAGTTCAGACAAGTACGTGACCGAGGCTCACTGTCTGCCCTCACAGTGAATCCTGGTGCCACAAAGGGGTGCAGAAAATGGACCTGCAGCTGTGAAAAGACAACTGTTACCTGACGCTGTGTGCACAGTCCTGTTACACCATTCTGGGGAAAAGACCTTCTAGGAAAGGCCATGAGTTTTATCAGTGGAAAATGCAACTAAGCCCCACCTGATGGAGCCGCATTGCAGATCACCTGTGCTGGCAGAGTTTGTTTCTTACAGAACTTTAGCGACCAACAAAACCTGAAGTTTCACACAAGGTTTCACACAGAAGTATCCCTGCAGAGCTGTGTGTTGGAGACTGATTTGCCCCTTTAAAGTTGCAGCTTCAGAAGCAGCTGAACCAGAACCATCAAATCAGTAGCTTCCAAACTGGATTAGATAGCAGAGCTAGGTAATACAGGGTTTACACTAGAGAGCAGAGTTTTCCTGGAGCTTTTTAAAAAAGGCAGTATATGCAAGACAAGACAGTCTGATCTAAAACACTTCAGAGAATCTTTGTCCCAGAGCTTGAGAGAAAGGTAGAGTTACACATTAAAATTGCATTAACAGTTTCTTTGGTGAACTGCAGGGCAGGAAGTGGAGTAGCAGTGAATTTTGTTGGTATTTTTTTTTTAATTACATCCCCACATTTTCCTCAGTCCTTTATCAGGAAAACACAGCTCCATTAAAAAGGGAGAAAAAAGAAGTTGAAGGACAGTACTGCTCAACAGAGAGGAAATGGCATTACCAAAAGGCCTAATATGTTAATTGCTGTTTCTAGCATTCTAGTAAACCTTACGTGTCTTTGTGGTATCTACATAAAAGCATAAACCTCTAGTTCTGTCTGAAATAACTCTTTCTATGCAGTTTTTTATATATGTAGTACATGAAATTTGGACACTTTTACTTCCAGTTGACACTATTTCAAGGTGATTTCTTGTTAGTGCTTGGAGAACTTTGATCCAGTTTTAGCTAAAAATCAAGTTATATTCCACACATTGGTTTTACACTTAACAGGTAGTCTGAAATTAATCCATAGATATACTATTTTACAGCCTTCGCACTGTATTTCCTATTTTAATGCTAGATCTTTTGATGGAAGGTAGCAATCATTTAAACATTAAGAACAGTCATCTTGGGGACACAGTTGTCAGATTTAAAGATCTGAAGTTATATAGGCAGCTATAAAAGGATAGGAAGTGAATAGATCAATATTATGAGCCCAGTAATTCTTTGAAGTATTAAAATGAAATGGTAGAACTGTTTGCAAGAATAACTTGAAGACTTAAGTTACGCAGCCACTCCAGGGGCAGGTAAGAAAGCAACTAGCATCCTCTGCACTGCTGCCCTGAAAGAGTTCAGGACATGATTGTCACAAAGGTGTTTTAATCTGAATCAAGGGTAGGCTAAAGTAGGACTTGCAGTCTGATCCCATTCTGAAGGCTGGAAAAGAGAAATTCTTGACAACTTTAACACACAGAAGAGCAGTAACAGTCACTTAATTTGTAGGAGGGTTGTTGAGGGGAGCATTTATACAGAACAGACCTCTAACATTAGACAACCCCTTTAGAAGGACCTGTCAGCACTGTCCAGATCACTATTTACATACAGAAAGTGAGCAAACATTCACTGAATTAACCTTCCATTTCCATTAAATAGGAGGTTAAGCATGTTTATGAGCAAAGCCTTAAGCATGGAGCAGTAACATACTGCTTTGTGACATTCGTCCTAAGAGAATCTGGCACCTTTTGGAAGCATTTGCTCAATGACTTTTTGGTGCTCATTTCGCATGCAGAGGAGGAAGCACTGTCCCTTCACATTAGCTAGAACACAGGTTCCCTGTAAGCATGCGGTTATTTGAAAGCAAGCCAAAGAAACAGCAACCCAGTCAGAGTCTGAAGATCTACTCGGAGCTTCCATTAATTTAGTAAGAGCTACATAGCTCTCACAGAATTGTAGCAAGTTAGAAGTCACAGAAAGGCTTAACTAAAAAAGCTAAACATAGGGTGGTACAAAGTTACCTATCTTAATCCACTGTGCATTTCAACCACATAAATATGAGTGTTATTTGTTGTGCAGGAGAGGTGATCCCAACCCATGTCACTATTGATGCCACTTGACTATAAGCATGCTGTACAGGTAAGTTTAACTCTTAATCTAAGATGACTTTCTGCATTTCACAGAGACTTCAAAACTCAGCCTGTAAACGTAAGCATTTCAGACAGCTCCAAAAAGTATTTTGGTTTAGTGACTGTTTCTAGGAAAAAGATATTTAAGGTTGTAGCATGGAAGATTGGAACCTTTAAAATTTTTGTGGTTTTTTGAACACAACAAAGCAATTCTCCAACTATGTAAGTCCAAATAAACAACCCAGATTTCTTTTCCAGTCCCATCTGGGGGATAAATCTAATTAGAAATCTCCTTTTATCTGCCTCTAAGAGGTAACCTTTTATAAGGACAAAAAGCTAGTAAAATTATAAAACTCATAATGCAAACAATTGATTCTGATTCATTTGCCTAGTCTTATTATTTCCCAACGCTTTTCAAATAAGCCTTTGTTGACAGATCTTAACAGGGTTTTGGCTATTAAGAAGAATCTGAACAAAGTTCTAGTCCGAAGTCCTCCTAAAGGAGAAGGAAATTTCCCATTCTGCTTCATCTAAATAGGACAATACATTAGGGAGAGCACACTTGGAGAAGGCAATTCTGAGCAACACACTTCTAGAGAAACAGTCATCCTGATTATCTCACTGAAGTATAAAGACAGGATCACTCATCTCATGTTCAGACAAAATGTGTTTCAATGCTCAGGAACTTCGGGGACATCTGAGACTCAAAGCAGAAGCCCCTGATTTCAAAGCTTTTGTCAATGTCTTGGTCAGCTTCTCAAGAGTGCTACTAGCCCAGGCCAAGTTTAACCTGGCATTAGCAATTCAGAGCATTTCAAAACAAGGACATCATACTTAAAATGAGTGGAAATTTTCTTTTCCTACAATTACTAACAGCAAAAAGGTAGAACCCTTAACTAGCAAAATAAAGACAAGGTGTGAAAGATTCCCAATGCAGAGAGGTAAACTAACTTGTTTCAGATTTCAGCCAGGAGGTGTCAATGCCAGGGTAACATTAGTGCCTGTACTTTGTATGTAGTGAATACAGCAACTATACCTGGCTTACAGTAATAACTCTCCTCACACATTGCATAATGAGGTCTCAATCACAGCCCCAGAAGTTGTTTAACCCTCAAAAGTGACTTATTCCAGGCTATCAGCCAACTGAATACTTAAGTAGAATATATGTAGCTATGATCTTTATAGGGAATGGTTTAGGGCAGAGAGGTTAAAAAGAATAGAGTGCAGGTCTAAAAAAGATTTATTTCTAAAAGACACTTCACTAGATCCATTCAATTTAATTAAAAACTAAGGTTAGGAGAATGCCTTTTAGAAACTATTGTCTCATAGCAATTTAATACATAGGTTTTGAAAAACACACAGAAGGTAGTTAGGAAATGCTTCAGTCTAGCTAGTTAAGGTGCTATCTCCTCAGTATGGATTAGAGCTAAACACCTTAAGAACAGCAGTCAGTCTCCTTACAAGACAGACTCTATACTCCTTCCTTTTAGACTCCACCAGCCAAGTACCCAGAGCTTGAGGGTACTATCATATCCTAGACCTAGTGACTAGTCTAAAAATCCCCATAAAACTAAGGGGAAAAAGACACTGATCTAGGTAAGCCCATTAGACCTAGTCTAACAAGACTTCCACGATCAGACATCTTTCAATGTTATTCATCATCACATCTCCTATCATAAGAGGACAGTCTTCAGAGAAACATAAGAAAAATTTAAACACCTAGCTCTGGGTCTAAACAAAGCCCACATGCCTCCCTCCCCAGGCAAAGAACCAGCAGCACAGCTGCTTGGGATTTTTACACCAGCATGAGGCTGACTAATTGGATTTCATCTGCAGCAGGTGGGAGTTTCTAATACTGTCAGCATCTGCTCAGTAACTCTGACCTTGTGTAGAAAGGTAAATGATAACTGAAAGGTAACTAACTGCAAGCAGCCTGGCTTCTTCCAAAATACCAACAACAGAAGATAAGTAAGTCAAAAAAAGCCTTTTTTTAATGTTGTTTTAAATGCACTTACTTCAATGTGCAGTATTTCCACTGATACATGTTTATTTCAGCTAGATTCCAGGCCGGGAGTGATGAAGGGGCAAAACTGAGAGCTAAGAAAGAGAAGGACGAGAAAAGAGAGGGACAGGCCATACCTGAACATTACCGAGGGACCTCAGCAGGCCAGATGAAGGGGTCAACTGGAACCTCATGAATTCAGCAAAGACTAATGCAAAGCCCTGTACCTGGAACAGCTTAGCCCCAGGTACTAGTGCAGGCTGCAGCCTGGCTGGCCAGACAGCAGCTCTGCAGAGAAGGAAATGGGGTTCTGGTGGTAACAAAGCGAACACGAGGCAGCATGTGTCCTCGTGGCAAAGGTCAACCACGTACTGGGTTGTCTTAGCAGAAGGACAGCCAGAAGGCTAAGGGAAGTGATTTTCCTCTCCACTTAGTACTCCTAAGGCCAAATCTGGAGAATTGTGTCCAGTTTCAGCCATTCTAGTAGAGTAGAAGGCCACCAAGAAGGTCAGGCAGGACAGAAGAGTCACAAACCTGATGGTCCAGGGCACATGAGCAATACAAGCTAGAAATAAAGCCCTACAGACTTTTTGGCTGAGAAGATCACACTGTCCCAAAACTTTGTGGACTGCACCCACAAGCTGGTGGGAACCAATTGTTGAAGGGTATCTGTCATTTCAGATAAAGCCCAAGATCCCTCCTCTGTTTCATGGTGATGACAAGCAATGATTAGCCCAATTAGACTGCTGCATGGCTGTATTTGGGAGCTCAGATTGGACAACACTGATTTACAACTTCTGCCTGGGATTTCGTATTTCTCTTTCCCAGCTTCACCCACTGAATGGCACAGTTAAATCAATACTTCCTCAAACCTGAAAATATCTGTGTTTCACTTCAGTTCTTCTATGAACCTGTAAGAATATGAAGTTTTGGGGGAGAGAATTACAACACATTCATCAGACTTTTGGTTTCTTTCCTATCCAAAGACATTGCTGTATTCTCTCAGCCATACTGAACTGTAATTGTTTGGCTGCAGATGCACAACAGCCAAACTGAAGCTCCTCAGTTCATTTCAAGTCACTTGCAGAACTTTTATGATAGAAAAAGTGGTCATATTTCATTGAAAGCAAAGCAATAAGATATCTCAGACAGGAATAAAACACCCATCCCCTGAAGTGCTCTGGGAATACACAGAAATGAATAGCCCCAGATGCAAGTTTGCAGATGGGTCAGAGATTTGCATTTGCTTTGGCTTTGTTTTTATCCTGCTCCTGTGCCCCAGGGCTCTGCAAGTGAGTATGAGGCGTTGTAATAACCATCGACTCTTCAAAGTGGGGAATTAGCAATCGTTACAGAGTGCTGTGTTCGGGCAGGAACCCAAAAGCCCTGTTTCCAGTGCTGGAATCTAGGTGGAGGGTCTTTGGAGAAGCAGCAGCAAATGTCCATCCCTAGTGAGCTATTCTCTGTATAAACAGCTGTATAAACAGCTCTGCAAAGGAAGTCACAATCTGGCTCAGGAGATTTTTATGTCTCCAGTCTCTAATGAGGTCCACTTCAAATTATTTTTTAATATCCCAGCTTTCTATTAAAAGTCGGCTCCAGTGTGGAACTGGCTCTAAGAATTGCAGTCTCTAAGTCATAAATGCTTTCAAAAGAAACAGCAGGAGGATCAATACATAGGATGGATTAAGGTTTAGGCTGCAGCTTTTTGGAGCCATACAAGTCACTAATTACCCATACAGCCCTTAGCACAGTAGTGTGTAATGTTACATATTACTTTGAATTGGAAGATTCAGAGAAATAGCTCAGTTTGTCACGGAAGTAAGTTCCCTGCAACATTAAGCAGCAGAATTTTCCCCCCAAGCAGAGGTTTGTCCATGCCTTTTTAGCAGGTGACATCCTGAGGTTGTTCAAGCCCAGAGACAACAACTCCTACACTTCCTGAACAGCAGAGGCCAAGAGGCGAGGTCTCCCAAAGTCATCTCGTGCCTGAACTTGCACCTGCCTTCTGAAACTTCCTGGCCTTGGCTGTAGCTAAAAAGCTAATACTTTGAACTGGTGAAGGCACCTCACAACCTACTTGGGCAGGGCAGAATGGAGCTATTGCCATTACAGCTAGCCAAGAGTCACAGAGAGGTTTAAAAAGATAGACTTGTAGCTCAGGCATGCCTCAGTCCCATGTTGCAGGGAGGAAGGCATACCAGACATTCAATCTGTTTAGTAGTTTCTTTCATTGAGCTGTCTCTGCTTTGAATGTTCAACAGCACAGATTTGACAGATGTAGCTTGAAGGAATATAGGCAAGTGTGCAGCAGCCTTGGGATTACTTTGTATTAAAGCAGAGAACACAGATTATCTGAGACACAAAAAGAAGTTAAAGCTACCTTGGCCCTGTCTGGTCTCTACTGATATCTAACTGTCACTTAGTATAATAAAGAAACAGAGAAATTGGAATCTGAAATCTGCAAGATTCATAGCAGTTGAGATGATAAATAATGCTTTGCATGCACATACTTTTAACACAACCAACCACAGAGCTGACAGGGACAATGAAGAGTAGGCACTGATTAAATTGTACCATTTTCTTTCTGGTCACAAGTGTTACCATGCAGGAGAGCTAGTCAGAAATCTTTCAATGAAAAGCTGTTTGCATTTTAAAACAGTCCTTTTGTCAAAAGCCTTGAAAGGTTTCCAATAGCAAAAAAAGACAAAAAGTTTAAACCATTAGCTTTTCTTGAAAACGTTCATTTTTTTAAAAATTAATTTTAGATATCTCAAAGAATGGCATCAAAATGATCTCTGGGTATCACCAGCAGTGATTTCCCAACAA
This sequence comes from Rhea pennata, assembly GCF_028389875.1. Taxonomy (NCBI): domain Eukaryota; kingdom Metazoa; phylum Chordata; class Aves; order Rheiformes; family Rheidae; genus Rhea; species Rhea pennata. The sequence goes on from NC_084682.1 coordinate 7,136,803, forward strand.
GGTCATTTAACAAGACTTTAAGCCATGGTTTCAATCTCATTCTCAAGGATTCAAAATTAAAATTTTAAATTAAAATTTGGAAAAAATCATCTCTAAGTGTGCAGAAATTACAAATGAATTTGGGAAATGCTTTGAAACAAACCAAACAAAAGTAATTGCCAAGCTTTTATTTTGGCTTTCTTTTGTTTCCCAAAAGTAGGTGTCATCTTTCAACTAGCACCAACATATACTGTAAGAGATTTGTGTTCACTATACTTGCATGTGTAATGATGCTGGTATAATTTGTAGCAGATGTACATTTGGGGAGAAATTATTTTCTTCAGAATCTATTTGTGTGGGAGGATGAAGTATGGTTATAATGAAGGTGCTGTGGGAGCTGAATGACTCTGCATCTCAAGCACAGGTGCATTTGGGTGTAACTTAAACATAGTTTGCAATCTCTCTAAATGGAGCATTTATAGCCAATTACACTTGTCATTCACCTTGCAAATATGTCTGTCTAATTTAACAGCATATGCAGTAAGCAGAAAAACAAAGGATATTATATTAGCTGACAGCAGAATACAGATACAGAGATCAGTATCTATATCTATGGCACATGTGGCAGATTTCTGGGCTAAAATATAATAAATTCAAATAGTGCCCTCCAATGCCTTACATTCCCTACATCAGAAACCTTCTGTCAAATATAATTTTCTCCAAGAAAAAATGAATCTAGCTGAGACTTTCCAAAACCTGTCCAAGTGATTTGGATACTGGCTTCTCACTAATATTAACACCAAATGGGCATCTAAACACCTTTGGAAATTCCTGACATATTTTTGTTGCTTTTAAGTGAATCTTTGGGCAACTTGTACTAGAAATGACAAGTTTCTCATTTGTTTCTCTGTACTCATTCATAATGTCCATTCCCCAAATGTCAAGATTTTCCCTCAGAAAGACAGCTGGGATGTGATAAGGAGGAGCGACAGACTTTTGTTGCGTTTTGATTAAAGGACAGAGTTCATGTTCCAAAACTGTCCCCTCCACAGAGGGCTGTACATAGCAATTTCAGAGTAATGCCATGTTCTTCATCATCTTATTGTCACGGCCCTAGGCTGGCATGTCACTGCAATGGGAACAGGGCTGCTGAGGAGTTTTGTAGCTGCATGTGCTGTGTGCGCTGAATCACACACACCATTCTGGACAGTGCTATCATGGAGGGAAAGGAGGAGTGGGCAACCATATGTACACCTGATAACATGTCCTACAGAAAGCAAGAGCTGCTCTTTTGCGATCTAGTATTTTTTGTTACATCACAGATCATATTTAATCTCACTTCCAGTTTCAGGAAATGCCTTTCCAATCCATAAGAAAAAAGGGGAAAAAAAAAAAAAAAGAAATCCAAACTGATCTGCAAGCTTATAACAAATTATATTCTCCCCCACTCCACCAAAGGGGCAGAAAGAAGATTCTAAGTGATTTTATTCCAACTACACACAACTTCAAGTGAAATTAAGTGATGAGCAGGCACAGAGGTACTTGATTAGTAGGTGGGATATTTCATTCATGTGAAGCTGACTATAAAAAGAAATCAAGAGTCATTCAGGTGGAAACTTTTCATAGTTTAGAGCCAGAAACCCTTACCAGCCACCTCTCAAACCAAAAGCATTGCAAATTCTTTCAGACTTAATTGCCATATACCACAGTATAGTAACTTTTCCTTTCAAAGCCCTAGCAAAGTAAGTCTTGCTGAGAAATATTTATGCACATAAATAATACTGAGATTCCTTATACGGCTTCTTGATCTGTTATTTAACTGACATCATTTCCCTTTTTTTTCAAATGTATTTTGTGTATATATGCCTGTTTTCTATAATCTTCTCCATTTCTCTTATCTTTTTTATTTTAATAAACCGCATGTCCAACTTCAGTATCTTCTTTAGCAGCTATACAAGGAGATATATTTGTTCACTGCAGTTATTAAAATTCTAAACATCTTCCTCCCTTTATTTGATTTTAGTGAGATTCTGGACATTTTCTCAATACCAAGAAGATTGGATTCATTGGAATGTAACTTTGAAAGAAGTCTTGCATCAAGACTTTAATTTCAGTCCAAAAACCCATCAATTTAAGGTATCCCCAGAAGATCTGAAGAAGGTGAGTTTTCTTTATGAAATATTTTCAACATCAGTTTAAGATGAAGCATCTAAAATTGTCTGTTTCTTCTTAACACCAGGGAAAATATACACAACCTGAGACCATTATTTTGCTTTCGTGTATTTTTAGCACAAACAGAACTGACGGCCGCTTTGCTTAAGAATGAACAGGCCCAGGCCTTTAAATCTGGCATGATCTTCCCTGTACTAATGGAATAAACTACTACTAAGTTGTACTCTCCTAGAGGCCTGTCTAGTAGTCTGTCATTATGACTCACATACAAAGACAGCGTTATGTTCATAAGAGGCTGAACTCACTATTAACAATTCCAGTAGTAACAATTCCAATATTAACTATCAAGAGAGACTAGTAAGTGCTTTTTCACTGATCCTTAGAGAAACTGCAGCGATTTGTTTCCTCGTTTTCTCTGTGTTTTCTGTCACCTAAATGTCCTGCAGTTTTGTGGAGACGCACACCGGATATATTGCTCTATTCACAGTTACTTGAAGGTACATCTTGGCAAAAGTGGGAGTTGGAGGACTTTACTCAAATAAGACTGTAAAATCTCAAATGATTTTAATTGCTTCCCTTGCAAACCTATTTTTCCACTCAGAAGAACAATAAACGCTCATTGCAACTTCAGGGGAAGAAACTGCACACGTTGAAAACTTAAGACTAGTGATCATATCCAAAGGTCTTCTGTCCTCTGCCAGTCGAAACTTCCTATCACTTACCTGTCCAAACTGCTTTCTCAACCCCCTCCAGACAGAAAAAAGCCAGAGGACAATTTGTTTCACCCTAACTCCAGCCTCTGCAGGCTCCTCTGTTGATTACACACAGAGCCTAGTTTAGACCACATTGCTGGCTTTTAGACAATAAAAATTAGGGAAGCGAATCCTACTGGTGAGAGATTGCTCAGCAGCTGCCTTACTTAAATCAGATGGTACACAGTAGTGAGGGTCTCAGTGTCAGCCCTTGAGTCCATCTTTCCATTTCTTTTACTAGGCTCAAACACACAGTGAATGAGAGATCTCACCAAAGGGGATGCCACGAATGCAGTGCAGTGCGCTGTGTTCCCTGCCAGCTCTCTCTGAATAGTGTACCCACTCCATCTCTTCGTGGGTTTTTTTTTTTTTCTCCTACAAGAGGCCACTGCTGTGCAAACTGGCACCAGTCACTGTTGGTTCTCTAAATCACTTCCCAATGGTACTTTTCTTTTTCTTTTTTTTTTTTTTTTTTTGCAAAGTAACTTGATCTATTAAGACTTTTAAAATTGCATTAAACTTGCACACATACCTGCAATCCTCCACTCTAGGTACTGAATGCATACATAATTTTGTTTTGGGTGTCAAAACAAAAGCACAGTGCAGCCTGGGCATCTTCTAACAGCTGTTGTGAAGTCCATACTGAATCCTCTGAATCCTTTCACAATTCCCTTCCTGGGACTCAAAGCTCCACTTCGATTTGGTTGTAGGAGCCTGTTTCTTTCTTTTGTTTTGGGGTTTCCACCACTTTTGGACAGTGAGGGACAGGAAGGCATGTTTCTGTACCAAGACCTCTGATTGAATACATTGTCCAGGAGCAAGGTACTGCAACATTCCCTGAAGACATACCCTAAGTGAGGACAAAGGGAAGACTGACTGCTTCACAGCCAGATCCTATTGATCAGAAATGCGTATCTTGTGAACTTCATCTGGCTTTGTGACTTGAATTGTCTAAGGAGAACAGAGTCACTTCAGTCATCCACAACTGAAAATAGCATGGTTGCCATAGCTGGCATCTGGTATGCTGAGAAAATGAGGGAGACTGCCTGCAGTCAGCCTTGCAACTAGTTGGAGGGCAGCAAAAGGACTGGCATATGTACCTAGTAAAGCAAATCCTGCACCCTATGGGTCATACTCAGCCCCAGACATACTGCACTGCAGCAAAGCAAGTCAGGCCACAACCACCTGTGCAATGTTTTTTTTGTTGTTATTTTGTTTTTTTTTTTTTTTTTTTTTTTTTTTTTTTGCAGTAAGGCAGGAATCCACGCTGACCTCCTTGGTAGTTTTTTGGTACAAGATAGCACTTTCACCACAGCACAAGGAGAAACACGGACATCGGCCACAACTAGAGCATCGGCAGCCCAACCGCAGGCACGCGCCCGCCTGTGTTGGGACGCAGGGCTGTCTTCAGGGCGGTTCCGCAGCACCTCACGAAGTGCACAGACACAGCACAACGCACTTGCAGCACTGCTTGGGGGAGGCCAGGTGATACGGCAGCACCTCAGGCACCTCGCAAACATGGCACTGCACCCTTGGAGAGCTTGTTTTGGGAGGCTGAGCGATACTGCAGAACTTCAGGCCCCACGCAAGGGCCGTGTGGTGCTCTTGGAAGGCTGATTTTGGGCAGCGGTGACAGGGAGGTGCCTCAGGCCCTGCACAAAGCTGGCACGGCACTCCTGGGGGGCTGATTTCAGGAGGCCAAGGGCAGGGCAGCGCCTCAGACCCCGTGCAGAGACGGTGCGGCGTCCTCGGCTGGGAGGCCGGGGTTGGGGCAGTACCTCAGCGCTGCCACGAAGACGGCGTAGCGCCCTCGAAGGGCTGATTTTGGCGGGCGGGCACAGAGCAGCACCTCCGGGCGGGCAGAGACGCGGCGCCATCTTTGGGGGTCGGGGGTAGAGCAGCACCTCAGGCCCCGCGCGCACGCACACAACATGGCGCCCACGGAGGGCGGCCGTCGGGCGGCCGGGGGACGGAGCAGCGCCGCGGGGCTGGGGCGGCCGCGGCGCAGCGCCCTCGGCGGCCGGGCCGGGCCGGGGCAGCACCTCACGCCGCCGCCCTCGCCCGCTCCGCGAGCGCGTGGCGGGAGCGGGAGCGGGAGCGGGAGCGGGGAGGCGGCGCTCTGCGGGGGCGGGGCCTGGCTCCCGGCGGGGGGCGGGGCCGCTCCGCCCGGGGGGCGTGGTTAGCGCCGTGGAGGCGGGGCTTGCCGCCGGCAGCCGCGCGCTATGCACGCGCACGCCTTGGCGCCGCGTCCGGGCTGGCGGAAGAGGAGGGGCGCGGAGTAGGGCGCATGCGTCTTACTCTACGGAAGCCCGGAGGGACGAGCTTAAAGGGGCCGCGGTGGCGGCGGCTTTCGCCTAAAGAGGAAGGGGGGGGGGGGGTCGTCGGTCTGAGGGAGGGTGAAATGGCGGCGCCGTGAAGAGCTGGGTGAGGCTTTCACCTCTGGGGTCGTCCAGGGACGCGGGGTAGGCCGCGGGAGATCTGGGCCCGTGGCAGAGGAGGGGGATGGGGCCTTGAGGCAAGCGCGGGGGGGAGAAGGGGCTGTGGGGCAGGTCTGGGGGGCATTGGAGGCTGAAGAGGGGGGAAAGGGGCTGTGGGGCAGGTCTAGGGGGGATTGGAGGCCGGGGGGAGGGGGCTGGGGGGCAGGTCTGGGGGGGATTGGAGGCGGGGGGGAGGGGGCTGGGGGGCAGGTTTAGGCAGGTTCAGGCCCATGGAGGAGCAGTTGTGGGGCAGGCTCAGGCGTAGTGGGGCCTTGGGAGAGTCAGGGCCCAAGGGAGGAATCGGTGGGGGGGGGGGGCAGGGCCCATGTTGAGTTCTCCCCACTGCCGTGTCCCAGAGCCGGGCGTGAGGCATGGGCCCCCTTTGGCCCGCAGGCTACTGGGTGGTGGCTCATTCTCTCCTGCTTCCCTTGCAGCCCAGTCCGGAGCAGGCTGGATGCCCACAGGCACCAGGACACTTGCACGGGCTGCCTGGGCGCTCAGCAGGAGCACAGCTCTCTGCCTCCACCGCGTGCGGGCCTCATCGCTAGGACCCCCCTTTTGCTGCCTTGGCCTCCCCCGAGCCAGCCCCTGCTTCTGGTACCAGCTGTTGGTGAGGACCGCGTCTCTCTGGTGCGGGGGTGGTGGTGCTGGAGGTCTCTGTTTGCCCCCGCCTTTGCGCGCTTGGCCTCGCCGGGCTTGCACAGCTGCAGAGGACATGTCAGAGCAGAGGTACTGCGTGGACTACGCTAAGCGTGGCACAGCAGGCTGCAAGAAGTGCAAGGAGAAGATTGTGAAGGGGATGGTGCGTATTGGGAAGATTGTTCCCAATCCTTTCACGGAGTCTGGTGGGGACATGAAGGAGTGGTACCATGTGAAGTGCATGTTTGAGAAGCTAGAGAAGGCCCGGGCTACCACCAAGAAAATTGAAGACATCACAGATTTGGAAGGGTGGGAAGAGCTGCAAGATGATGAGAAAGAATTAATCAACAAGCATATCTCAGGTGAGACACAAGGAGGGACCTGGGCTGCTTTTTTCTGGGCCACAGGGTATGACACTGACAGCCATGTATTTCTCTTGAAATCCTCACTGAAGTATTAATATGAATTGATAAAAAGGTGGGGAGTGATCAAATCTCTGTCTCAGCCCTATAGTAAAGAGAAACAGTCACTTAATTCATTTCTTGCAACTGATTATGGAGGAGGTCTAGGTGATTTAAGCCATATGTAGACTTGTAAGGTTCAGATGAATCCTACTAAGAAGCATTAGCTGTTTTCTGTTTCATCTTTTTTCATGAACTTTAGCAAATTATGTAACCTTTTAACTTTTGCTATTTGAAAAATGTTCCTTCATTTTTTTTCCCCAATCTCCAGTTGTTTTAAGACTTGCTTGTTGCAAAATACATTATGTTATATGTTGAATATGTTGTTGATTGTCTCTTACTGCTGTTTTGAACTCCTGCTGTTTTACAGAAGCTAATTCCAAGGCTGCAAGTACGCCGAAGAAAAAAGCAACAGTCCAGGCTAAGATCTCTGCAACTGGACAAATAACCAGTCCCAAGAAAGATCTGTTAGGTACTGTCAATCCATCACCAAAGAAGTTCTCTGGCTTCACAGGTAGGGGTTATTAAACAGATTCTGGGAAATCCTTAACTTCTTTTCTGATTTTAGCATCAGAGATGTTTTAATTTGACTCAGATAATAGGTTTTTTAATTTATAAAGGGTGGTTTTTTTTTAACTGAAGTATTTTTAAATACATTTATATATATATGTTCATAGAAGGACGAATGGTTATTCCTTGGTACCTTGTCCTAAGAAGCAGCAGGCCAGTCAGGAGACATGTAGCTCTGGACCAGCCAGAGCACATGTTGGCCCACACACAGACAAAAAGACGAGACTATGGATGGGTACTGGAGAGTGTTATGGGCAGAGGTGATGGTGGGGAGCTGCACAGAAGAGCTACTGTTATGAGGGATATTAAGTTATAGAAAACTAGCCCTATCTCCATTGCTGATGGACCCAGTTGCTTTATGATTGCTTATTTTGTGCACCTTGCTGGTTCTCTGAAAGATACCATGCGTCCTTTTCTGCTAAAAGGCTGCAAGAAATCAGGTGGCACCTCTGGGATCAGAAAAATACTTAATGACACTTATTAAAATAAGCATTCTCTACCAAAACCATAGAGATTTCATTCTTAATGCAGTTAACACACACAATTTTACTATACTATGTAAGACCCTGAGAACCTTCATTGACTATTAAGTTAGCCATCTTTTGAGCAGGAGTTTGGGCTAGAGACCTTTGGAGATCCCTTCCAATCTATTTTTTTCTGTGACTTGTGAAACAGTATAGTATGCTGGGCATGGTTCTGCTTTGCCTTGGTAGTTAAAAATGTTAACTAAGAAAATTACAGCTATTAGTTTGTCCATAGAAAACAACCTATGATTACTTTGAGATGCTCAGAATTATATTGCAAAGGCCAGAGAATGAAGCATCATTTGTTCAACTGACTTATCTCCCAATATAAGATTTTTTTGATGCCTGTTGAGTTACTTTCAAGAGACTAAGCAACTCGGGGGGCGGGGGGGGAGACACAAAAACAAGCAAACAAACTCCCTCCCCCCCCCCAAAAAAAAAAAAAAAGAGATCAGGTACAGGAGTTTTCAAAGATCTTTCCGAACAAAGTTAGTCAGAAACAGTGCAGACCTCTGAGACCAGTCCTGGCAGATGTCTGCACCTTTTAGAGATGGTTAAGACAAGCTGTGTCTTGGTAGTGGGAGCAGCTGTCTTTGGGGCTTTGTTGGACAGATATGAACAAAGGCTTAAGCGAGTTCCTCTCCGGATTTTTCCCCGTTTTAGCAATGATATTAGGAAAACATGTGAAGGGAAAAGGCCTTTAGAGTAGAAATAACAGAAGCATCTGCCAGCAGAATTCCTTTTCACCAAGGTTTAACCATATTCATCTGTTAGAATTAAGATCTAGAAAATTCTGGTGTATTGTGAAGAGCAAAACTAATGAAAAACGTTAGATTTTCTTTTTTCAGTAATTAAGTCACAGATTTTTGTGTAGCACGTATCATTATTCAGTTCTGAAGTTTTGCCAGCATGCTGGGATTGTTGTTTCCAGCTTGCCAAATGGAGGTGTTCTCATTTTCAAAGTCTGCACCATTTCATCCGTGTTAAAAAGCTAGTTGGTATGTCTTTCATGCAGCTAAGCCAAAGAATTTGGAAGATGTCTCTGCAAACTCTTCCCACAAGTCTAGCCTGTCTGCAAAAAAATGTGATCCAAAGCACAAAGACTGCTTGCTGCGAGAGTTCAGGAAACTCTGTGCCATGGTTGCTGACAAGCCTAGTTATAATGTGAAAACACAGATCATCCAGGACTTCCTGCAGAAGGGAACTGGAGGAGGTATGATTCTTGCCTGATACTTTTCCGCATGTGAAAGCCCTCACAAAATCAGTATCAAAGTATTATTTCAAAAGCAAGAGTGAATTAAAATCTGACTGCAGTGTAGTCCAAGTTGCATGCTATGATTTGTGAACTGATGGAGACTTTACAAAGTGAACTGCTATTTAAATAACCAATTCAGATAAAAATGTCTCATGCTGGGACCGTGGAGAATGTAGGTGCTGCCAAACTGAGTGCCAAGATCAGATTTGGAGGGCAGCTGTGGATGTTTCCCCAGAGAAATGTCCTTTCATGTAAAATAGAACAGCATGGTGGAATGTGGAAGCCCCAGCTGTGTGTCTTTTTTTTTCATCAAATCATGCTTATGAGCACAAACATCCAGAGCCTGTAGATGAAAATAAATTGTGACAGTTTCTAATGATGTGTGCTTTTTTTCCAGATGGTTTTCGTGGTGACGTATACCTGACCATTAAACTGCTGTTACCAGGTGTCATTAAAATTGTTTACAACTTGAATGACAAGCAGATTGTAAAGCTATTTAGTAGGATTTTTAACTGCAGCCAAGAGGAAATGGTCCGGGACCTGGAACAGGTGAGTGGGGGCAGCAGTTCTCTCAATTTTTGATATTCAATCTCTTGGTATGGAAATTCTACATTTTTTTTCCCCGTTTGAAGGATTGTTAGGTTGGTTGTTATAATGGGAGCTGGTGAATCTTGCTTTTCTCTTTGGCGGTTCTCTTGGAGCTTTTGCCATCTGGAATCTTTAGAAAACGATGTCTGAATGGAAAGCAAGATGTGAATCACCTGCAAAACTTTAGAAAACGAGACTAAAATGTCAAAATGCATAGATCAGACATGAGGATTTTGGAAAGTTCAGTTGCACCTGCTTTTTCACACTGCTGTCTAGTGTATTCCTATTTAACTGATTTATATTACCTTTTGTAGCATCATTTATGAAAAATTATAATTCATTTAACAGATCTGTTCCTGTGAGCTTAAGTTGGCTCAAGCAGTTAAGCTAGACTCGTGATTGCAAGTGCTCACATGTGTGTATTTAATTCCTGTGCCTATGAGTTGATAATTGACTGTGCACATTTCTGATCCATTGCAAGATGGAGAAAATGGGTTAATTAGCTAACGGAGCTAATTGCATCACTTTTGTCTTGGTGCATACCACCGTCTCGTGACATCACTAGACTGTTTGCAGTTCCTGGAGTTGACAAGAACTGGATTTATCTTGAGGAAATACCACAGCAGTGAAAGTAAACTCAGTGAGATGATACTGGTACTCTTATATAGCTTTTCACAAATGGAACACCTGAAAAGATGTACCCTGTGTCATGGCAGCTTTTTCCTAATGTTTGGCAGTGATGCCTTGATGGAATCACTCCTCTCCTACTTACTGGACTCCTCTGCTCTCTCCTACTAACTGGAAACATGCTGAATCTCCAGTGGTATGTGTCTTGCTCATTCTCAGCCATAGCTCTGACCTGCGCCCTCGTTTTGTCTTTTGGAGACAGGGAGATGTTTCCGAGACCATACGCCTCTTCTTTGAACAGAGCAAGTCCTGTCCTCCAGCTGCCAAAAGTCTCCTGACCATCCAAGAGGTAGATGAGTTCCTAATCCAGCTATCAAAGCTTACAAAGGAGGATGACCAGCAAAGTGTGCTGCAAGATATCACTCGCAGGTAAGTGATCAGCATTTAGAGGTGCTCTCTAAAACTAGGAGTGATTTTCTAAATATCATAAGCTGGAATAGATGAAAAGCGGTAATACAAGCCAAGAGACTGACCTTTACACCAGTACACAGCTATCAATGGCTCTGTGAAGACTCTTTGACTTCTGAACAGTATAGAGAACCTGTATGGCTCTTGTTCATGCCACAGAGAATTTCATTCTTTTCTATTAAGACAGTAATTAGTACTAAACAAAACTGCTGTAGCAGTACTTAGCTGTTAGTTAGATTGGTGTTCCTAGATATATTGGGAAAAGCCTTTGTGCCATTTAGACATCTCCAAGATTCTTGGTCTGGCTCAGTTTGTGTTGATCTGAGGCCAAGGATGTTACTATAATCTACTCTTGGTGGATTAATAACTGAATTTTGCAAAGTATCTTAATACAAGAGCAGAACTGATACTGTCATTCAAAGATGCTAAAAGCCTTTTTGATATTCTCTTGTGCTTCTGAGATGTCACAAGTGAAAAATCTTCAAATTTGAATTTAACCTTTACCAAATGGGAGGACCTATTATTATTACAGAGGCCTGGATCAGTTTACTTTTTCAACTGGGAAGTAGTCCAGGTAAGTGTCTTGTCTCTGAATCCTCTCTCACACCTCAGGTGTACAGGCAACGACCTGAAATGCATCATCAGGCTTATCAAGCATGACTTGAAAATGAATGCTGGTGCAAAGCATGTGTAAGTCCCACCTTTTATTATGAGATAATACGAGAAGCGGGCACTAGCCTATTAATCCATGTGCAGCAAAGCTGAGATTGATGTATGTTTTTCCTTGCTGTCCTCAATTTGTTTAAAGGCTGGATGCTTTGGATCCAAATGCCTATGAGGCATTCAAAGCCTCACGCAATCTTCAGGATGTGGTAGAGCGAGTCCTGAAGAACCAACAGGAGGCTGAGAAGATGCCAGGTCTGAAGCGAACCCTCAGTGTGCAGGCCTCTCTGATGACTCCCGTTCAGCCCATGCTGGTAATGTTACCACTGCAGGGAAGCCAACCTACACTGGGGGGAGAGACGGAATTCTCATATCCACTGCCAGAGAGCCTGACCTTTATGAATCAGTAGGCAGATAAGTGATAATGTCCAGTATGAGCCAGTAGACTGTGCCATTTTATAAAATATTTTCTACCAAGAGACAAGTATTTGGTGTACTGTGTACTTGCTGCTTTAATGACACTGCACAAGCTAAAATGTCAACTTGCTTTCAGTCTAGAAGTGACTTTCTTATATTTTTCTGCATGCTGTTATCACAGAAGTGTTCATTTCTGTGAAAATGGTTTAAGAGATTTGCTGGATTAGTGATTCAAATAAGGTGGTCTTCTATTTGAACAAATCAGAGTTAATATTTACTTCTGGTCTAAGTGCACTCCTAGAAAAGGCACAGTACTTACACAGTACTCTTCCTTTGGAAGAGATAAATAGTGAAAAGCTTGAATTATTTGGGCAGGTTAAGATGATTCTAAGTAAATGACTGAACTAAGAAAAGGAAAACTTGGATGGATATCAGAGATCCTTCACAGATCTAAAAAGGAATTGGCTGTTCATTCACAAAATTGAATAGAAGCTTTATTTTTAAATAAATGAATCTTTTATGGAACTTTTCTCTCTACTTTTCTAAGGCTGAAGCCTGCAAGTCAATTGAGTATGCTATGAAGAAATGCCCAAATGGGATGTATGCAGAGATCAAATATGATGGGGAGCGGGTGCAGGTACATAAAAATGGAGATCATTTCAGCTACTTCAGCCGAAGCCTCAAACCTGTCCTCCCTCACAAAGTAAGCACATATAAAATGTCTCTTCTGCTGCCAGCTGTTACCTTCCTCCTCTGTAAACATGAGTGAATTTCACATCAGTTTCTATAGGCAGCAGGATACCTTCTGTTTTAGGCTTTTTGCCTGACTTGTCCAGATACTCAAGTGAATCTGGAAAAGCAACATTTAATGGAACTGTAATCAGTCAGTTTTGACTGCCTTAAAGGGCTTGAGACTACAGTTAACTTACTTGCTTTTCAGTCTTCTTTATGCACTGCATTTGGGTTGGCGTCACGCCAGTTAGGTGACTTGGTTATATTTGTTCAGGTCTCATTTTTCCTTTTATAGCCAATGCTAACCATCTGTGCCATACTGGAAAATAAAGCCAGTGCAGATATGCCTAAATGTGGCTTGGAAACACTCCTGGAGAAAACATGAGCATTGGAGTGAGTCTGTCTCTTCAGCCAGTGGGCATTTTGTATTTGTTGCTGTCCTTTTTTTTCCTCCAAGGTAGCCCATTTTAAGGACTTCATCCCCCAGGCCTTCCCTGGTGGGCACAGTATGATCTTGGATTCCGAAGTTCTTCTGATTGATAACAAAACTGGCAAACCGCTTCCTTTTGGGACTCTTGGTGTGCACAAGGTAAAAAAAAAAAAAAAAAAAAATCCTTTGTAGCTCTTGAACACTCTTAAATGCTTTAGCGTGTTACAACAGGCTAATAAAAGATGTCTGGTCCCTCAGAAGATTGATATAAATGAAAAAGCACTGTTCTAATACAATTACTTTGATATTAACCAATCATCAGCAGGTTACTGGGAAAAATTGAGCTCAAAATAAATATTAAAAAGCCCTTGGAAAATCTTGCAATTCTGTCATTGTTTATAGTTGCTTGTAACACTGGCAAACAAAAAGACAAGAATGATACAGATATGAATTTAGTCCATATGAGTGTTATGTAATGACTATGTCTAGATTAAATAGTGGTGAGAATGAGGACAATAAATTGAAAATTAAATTGTAAGTGCTTTAACTTAAAGGAGCCATTAATCTGAAGTCTCTGGAATGCTTATTGGTTTCTCATTGCAGCAGTAGTGATAGATTTTAGGTTGCCTGAAGTCGTTAATATTTGTAGTGTTATTACCCTGCCACTAGGAAATTAACATGTTTTATTTTCTTAGTTTGTGCTTTGACACACTCTAAATTTTATTTCTGAGAACACTTAAGCTTTGTAGAAGGCATAAGGAGTGTAAGCTTCTTATCACTAACAGATTATGGGGATAAAAATACATCCTTTTGTTTCCATTATTTTTCTATACCTCCAGGTTGCTGCTTGTTACTACTGCAGATTTCTTTTAATTGATACTAATTGTTTTACAGAAAGCTGCTTTCCAAGATGCCAATGTTTGCTTGTTTGTGTTTGACTGCATCTATTTCAACGATGTCAGCCTGATGGACAGGTATGTGTGTCTCATTAGTGTGAGAACGGTCTGACAGGTTTTCCAGCGGAACTTGCTGGAATACACTACCACTGCGGAGGGAGCAGTTCATGTTGACAGTTATTACTTGCCATTTACCTCTGTAAAATTAAGATGTCATAGGAGGATCCTTGTTCTGATAAAGCCATAAATGAAGACATCACTATGGAGTCCCACTTTGCTCTGCAGTTTCAAAACAGCAGGAGCAACTGCATTCAATTGAATTCAGCATGGTCCAGTATAAAGCTCATCCTGTGTTCTCTGACACAAAATACACGCTGAATGTAAAATTTCTGTTTTATAACTTATTTTCTGGAGGACTGATAAAGAATTGATTATCCTTTCTGGAACTCTGATTTATCTGTAAGATAAAGTTATTTAAAGAGCTTTTCTTTGGTGTTATGCACATGACTGGTACATCATGTTGGAATTGGTTGTGTGTCCTTAATTATCTGTACTCTGCTCTAGGCCCCTGTGTGAACGTCGTAAGTTTCTCCATGATAATATGGTTGAAATTCCTAACCGAATCCTCTTCTCGGAGATGAAGCACGTCACAGTGAGTTCAGCGTTAAATAAAATAGCATACATGGTAATACTCTGGGTTATTAGAGAAAACTGAAGTAAGATTGAAGAAAGCTAGACTGCTTCCAGTACCCAAACTGGCAACTTTCAGTGATACACAGTCCTCCTTTTTTTTTTTTTTTTTTTTTTTTTTTTTTTTTTAGTGTAGATATATCCTGATCAATAAAGATGCCTTTTAGACAGTAGCATGCTCAATTTCTGCTTTGATTTGTTATGCACAAACCCTACGTCCTTCCCCCTCCCCCCCATTACTAGTATTTTTTGGAGCACCTCGATTTTGTTGGATAATGTTTGGATATTTGGGGCAGAGAAATTGTCTAGGAATGAAGAAAACATAGGTCTCAAGTCCGTTGGATAGGGAAGTAAGCAGGTAGTCTTGATTGACGCTGCGGTTAAGAAAATCTTCCTGGTGCATCTGGGATATACTTAGGGCATGAAACCGGTGTGGCTATCTCAGAGATGAGTTGTTTTTTTTTTTGTTTTTTTTTTTTTTTTTTATTTATTTATTTGTAGGGGTTTTTTAAGTAACCAGCCGTTCCTTTGTTCTGCCTTACTGCTCCAAATGGAAAGCCCCAAGAGCACAGCCCCTTTTATAGGCTTAAGCTTACCACAATCCTTTTCCTTTCCAGAAAGCTTCAGATCTGGCAGATATGATCACCCGAGTTATCCGTGAGGGACTGGAAGGACTGGTGTTGAAAGATACAAAGGCAGGTTCCCATTCATTCTGCTGTATGCTGGGCAAAAGAAAGTAACAACAGACTGCTCTGTATTTAATACTGAACTATGTAATCTATTCTGAGTTTGAATTCAGCTCTTAACTGCTTTAAGAGCTTTTGAGCAATGTCTGGAAGGGAGGGATATGCAATTGTTTTCTTTGAAAACAATTGCTTAGTGCCTTCATTGCTTCCACGAAGTGCTCTGAAGCCTGTGGATGAAACGCAGAAGGCTGAGCATCCTTGAGGTATCTCTGTACTCTTGTAGATGCTGACATCCAAACCAAGTTACTCCTTATATCTGAGCACTGCTGTGCTCATATACTGCAAAGCTCAACAAAACCAAGGACTATTCGGGAAAAGGCAGTCCACCAAATGATCTCCTTTCTGACGAGGTTTTTGCTTGCTTTTGCACAGGGTAATTATGAGCCAGGAAAACGGCATTGGTTGAAAGTGAAAAAGGACTACCTAAATGAGGGTGCAATGGCTGATACAGCAGACCTGGTGGTACTGGGAGCTTTTTATGGACAGGGCAGTAAAGGTGAGTGTCTGGAGTTACAGAGATCTATCAGTTCTTCAGAAAAAATCTCAAGCTTTTTTCTGTTCCAGAGCTCCTGTAGCATTTGCTTTCCTACCAGAATGAGACTGGCTCTCACAGTGACTGTCTGCTACATGCTAGGCTGCTGCAAGCTGCCTGAGTTTACTGTGGGTCAATTTGCACAGTGAAGCATTAGGTCTTGGGTTGGTCTCTTCTACAGTGTAGAGGCTAATTGTTCAGCTTTTGTATGGGAGATGATGCTGTGAAGCCATTACAAACCTGAGGTCCTTTGACTTCCAAAGATGGATAAAGGTTTTAGCTCATTACTGTGTTTTTGTGAGAAGCTGTGGCTTGTCCTGTAGAAGATGCCAACCATTCTGCTATCCTCTCTTCCAGGTGGGATGATGTCCATCTTCCTCATGGGTTGCTATGATCCCAAGAGTGAGAAGTGGTGCACTGTGACCAAGTGTGCCGGTGGCCATGATGATGCCACCTTGGCTCGCCTGCAAACAGAGCTGGATATGGTGAAGATCAGCAAGGTGCGATGGGCTGTAGCATGAGGCTGGTCAAAGGAGTGCTTAGCAAAGGGCTTGGTAAACAGATAAACTGCTGTGAAGAACCTTCTTTCATTAGACATGTCCTCTGTGACAGAACTGAGCTGTAGGTGCAACTAGTTCCTAAAGATGAGGCACTGCCTGAGATTTGTTTCCACACTGAGTGGGAAGCCAGGCATTATTCAATTCCTGCTTAGACGAAGTTTCATAGGGAAAACAGCAAATGCCAGTGTTTTGGCATGTTACAGTTGGTGAAGGCAGTCACTAGATGGGGCTGTGGGTGAGAAATCCTAAAGTCAGACTATTGCTTTGTAGCTAGATAACCTGAAATCTTGGATTTAAGACTTTTTCATGAATGGCTTATTTAGATGTGGAAATTCATTTTTCAGGACCTGACCTGTAAAAAAAAGGAGTTTAAATGTAATATTTACTTGCTATTCTTGAAGCCATTTGTAGAAAGATTACGGACTCTTAAAATGTGTAATTTTATATGAATGAATTACAATTGGAGTTACATGGTTATTGTTTCAACATACGGAATGACAGTAATTGAGCTGTGTTACTAAAAATTTTTGCCAGACTAGACAGGAGAAGTTGCTGCAGATCAGTGCACCTTGCGCAGTAGGTTAAAGCAAGTTCTATCAATACAAAGCAGATCAAGTACACACATGTTAATCTGCTACTGGAATAATTTTGCAGCAATCTCTTCCCTAGGAATAGGATCATATATGGTCGTAAGTGTTATAACTTGTTTTTTTGCTCTTAATTATTAGGATCCTAGTAAAATTCCAAGCTGGCTAAAAATTAACAAAATCTACTACCCTGACTTCATTGTCCCAGACCCAAAGGTAAGTGTTTTCGCAAAATGACTGAACTTTCCAGCTCTGATAATAGCAATCTACTACCCTTTTCATAAGAGTACAAATTGTCTGTGCTACAAGACTAGTCTTCATGTTTGGAACAGGATATCACAGATCTCTACCTCTGAATCTTGAATGTGCATTTTGAGGCTAAGAGCTTCCTTTAAAAAGAAAAAAATCGTACCTGCAGCACTTCTGGGAAATGTTTTTGTGCATTAAATCTCTTCCAAAAGTTAACTTGTTTTAAATTTGAGACATGAGAAAAATCTGACTTAAACAGCTAAAATACAACTGTAAACAAAAGGCTGCTATCTTTGTTTTATTAAGTTTAGCAGTATATTTTGTGCCTTCTGTATCTGTGAGTAAAAATGTTATTTAGAAATTGGCAATATGTAGTAGCTTGGGATCTCTGATGTGCTGAAAATAGAGGAGTGTTTCTAAATAAGGCCATCAGAAGAGCAGTTTGTGTATACCGAACTCTTTCGGCGTTGGGGCATTTGTCATAGAAGGGACACAGATGTGTTAAGTTTGTTCTCGAGAG
The DNA here is from genome assembly GCF_028389875.1 of Rhea pennata. Lineage (NCBI taxonomy): Eukaryota > Metazoa > Chordata > Aves > Rheiformes > Rheidae > Rhea > Rhea pennata. Next base: position 7,154,337 of record NC_084682.1, read on the forward strand.
AACACAGAAATATGGCATATGATTTCTTTCAATACCATGTTTAGAAAGCCCCAGTGTGGGAGATCACAGGGGCTGAATTCTCCAAAGCAGAAGCCCACACTGCAGATGGGATCTCTATTCGCTTCCCTCGCTGCACCCGCATTCGAGATGACAAAGACTGGAAGACAGCCACCAATCTTCCACAGCTTAAGGTGATTTAATGTTGTATACTTATGTCTGCAACATGCTTGAGAGTAAGTTGTGACAATGGTTAATCTTTAAAAATTAAAGATTTTTATAGCAGGTACATAGTGAAGACACCTGCTGACTAGTATCTAGGATGGCACGTTACATTTTCACTTATTGCAGGCTCAGGCTGCATGCTGGGCTATTGTGATGAGAATCTTATTCTTTACTGGGGCTCCTTGAGTCTTTTGAGCTGTTGTGCGCTTTCAGGAAAGTCTCTGCTGGTAGCTAGTTGTATCAGCACTTGTAACAGCCTTACGGCGAGGAATTTCCTTCCTGAAAGAGGTGACCTTTTATTCTCTAAATGTTTATGGTCATTATGTCTCCCATTAATTGCTGGGATTGGGGGAGGCATCTGGGAAGTGACTAAGGGCAGTCTGGCCCAAGTCCATGACACCAGGGCCAGGTGGCATTCTGCCAGGATCCCTGGGGCTGCACCTACCCCACACAGCTTCTCCGCCTCCTTGACTGATAGAAACCAGTTGGCTTGTTGCCATCCCCAGCAGTAAGTCAGCTGTTGATGAGCTCTGTTCTCAGTCTAGTTACTGTTATTTAGGCTGTCTGCATGCTGCCTCCAGGGATACTGACAGCAGATATAAGGGCTTGTTACGCCATCGAAGCAAGGAGTGATTCAGCCCACCTACTGTCCAGCAGTTATTCTGGCTCCCTACGCAGGTAGGGGAGAGAAAGGTAAATGCCCTCTTCAGACAGACTGTTCTAGGAGCAAGCAATGGATATTGTCCATTTTTTTTTGTATAGGGAGCCAGGCTGTGAAGAGTTAGTCTGATTTGTTCTGTAGTAGGTGGTGTAAATACAGCTTTGGTACCTCCCCATGTAGGTTCCCTTAATATCAAATAGCTGGGTGGAATACTGAGAGATTGAATGTGGGTGACCAAAAAAAAAAAAAAAAAACAACTACAAAAGGTGCAGGAATTAAAAAAAAAAGTGTGTGAGCAAACACTTCAGAAAGAAAACAAAAGCAGTACATGCATTACAGCTCGTGTCTAGTATCAGAGGTTTCACTGTGGCTAAAAGGCAATGCTTTGTTTCTGGTGGTGTAGGAGCTGTACCAACTCTCCAAAGAAAAGGCTGAGTTCAGTGTTGTTGCTGGAGAAGAGGAGGAGTCCACAGCTGGCAGCAGTGGAGAGAATGAGGGAAACTCCAGGTCTTCCACACCACACAAGACTATAAAAACTCCCCCAAGCAAGTCACCTGCAAAAGCTAAGAGGCCAGAAGGTAAGATGGTGCTTTCCAGGGAGGGGAAACTCAGGGTAGATTCTGTGGTTTTGGGACAGGCTGGCTTTGGATCTTTGCCTTTTGTCAGATGCTTGAAGATCCCATGAAGCTTATAGATGTACATCAAGGTTAGTACATGGGCAAAGCTCTGTAGAGACTTAGTTTGGACTGTGTTATTCACAGCACAGACTGAATAGCCACAGTTCTGAGGCATGCTGGAATCAAAAAAAGATGGTAATGGGATTGATGATGCTGTTCAGGTCAGTGTTTAGGCAACTCCTTTAGATAATAAGGACTCCCTGAGATTATGCTGCCTAGGATAGATAACTGTGACTCTGCTAGGCATAGTTAGTACCAGAATTACTTTGGCATAACTCTCAGATTCTAATTGTTCTTTTCCATCTTAATAGATCAGTCTCATTAACAGAATTTGTAAGACTGGTCTGGACAGCAAACTTGCCGCTCCTATTCCTGCACATTTAATGCCCTTCAGTTAAAATTAAATACTGGTTCATGGCCAAAAATGCCTATCATCTGGATGAAATTCATGTATGTATTAGAGATCCTGAAGAAGATTTCCAAGTAGTAAATTGCAGTGCTGTGGATGAGTTTGCCTCACCAGCACTTTGTCACTAGGGAATAATTTGTGGCAGATCTCTAACCAGTATTGGAAAGGCAAGTGTATTGACAGCAAGGAGAAAAAATTTGAACGAGAACACACCCTTCTGGAGATCAGGGCAGGAAGATGCCCAGGGACATTCGTGGTAGAAAATGTTCATCTTACAAGCTAATTTCTAATTCACTGATTACCCAGAAAATATGAGGGGGTTGGGGGAGCCTTTCCCCCTTTTACACTCCCTTCCCTCTTCTCCCCAGACTGGACTACACAACCAGTATTTCAGCAAAGAGATCAATGAGAAAACTGTCTCTTTTCAGGCAACAAAGCAGTCATTGCATCCCCTCTGAAATTAGAAGAGAAACGAGGAGAGAAGCGAAAAGCATCTGAGATGGATGACAATGGAAAGAAGGTACCGCTGGGCAGCAGTCACTTTGGGGTTAGGGGAAGCTGAGGCTGTTTCAGTTGTCTGTTCACTTTTGCCTTCCATGTGGAAAGCTTTGTAGTCTTTTCATAGCTGCATCCTAAATTAAAATGAAATGCAAAGGTAGAAATAGCAGCAACAAGCCCTGTTACAGAAGAAGCAGATGTTGCAGACTTCTTCCCTAGCTGCAGATTTGACATAACTAGGTTTGTTGTGCTGAAGGCCAGTGCTGCTTCTATTCACTCACCGATTATGTCCTGCACTACAAGGTAATGTACTGTGATTGCCATGTGGCTACTCTTGCTCAGTGCTGCATACAGAAGGAACAGGAGCTGCAAAAGGACAGAACTGTTCTTTCTAGCTCAGTGTGTAGCAAACTGAGGAGTGGATGAAGAATCACTGAGCTGTAATTTTCTGAGAAGTCCAGAGCGGCTATTCTGATGTAAACAGCAAGAGCATGTTTACCTGACCACATCAGCATCATCACTGAAGGCAGCCCTTGCAGGGCTGCTAATGGGGTAATAATTCCCCTTAGCTAAGGAGGCACTGTCCACCTGTAGCACCTGGCTTTCACAGGAATTCTGCAGGAGTTGCTCTTGTATACGATTTAATGAAGGTCCAAACAGCAATTTACAGATATTGGACAAGGAATTAAAATGATATCCTTGGGAACTGTGAAGGGGCTTGTTCATGCCTCAAAGAACTCACTTCTTAGTGTAATTTCCAAACCAATCCAGTCTTTTCCTGACCTTTGTTTCATCCTCTTCCACAATATGCAGACACTGCTGGACATATTCACTGGTGTGAAGTTGTACCTGCCACCCACTGTGAAGGACTTCAGCAAAATCCGGCGGTACTTCATAGCATATGATGGGGATCTTGTGCAAGAGTTCGACACAGCCTCAGCAACACACGTTATAGGGGACACTGATGAGAATCCTGGTGCTACACGCGTCTCCCCCAACTGGATCTGGGAATGTATCCGGAAACGGAGACTGGTAGCTCCATGCTAACAGCATGGGGCAACTGGCTGATCTCAAGACTGCAATACTTCAGGAACTCTCTGAAGGGAACAGCAGAGAACTAGGTAGGTAGGGAAGAAATGGTGGGAGATTCCTCTGTGGGAATGCAGATAGATAGAAATAAAATGCCCAAGTACCTCAGAGGTAGTAGTCATAGCAGCCATATGGAATTCATTAACAACTCTCTGAAGGCTGTCACTGCTGAATCCATGTTTCTGCCCATAATGTAGACCAATGCACTTATCTAGGTGCTGGTTTTAATCTCCTGGGTTTTTAAAGTTTGGCTATTTTTGTAAATAAAGAAATAAAACTGAAGCAGCTTCTCCTTTACTGTCAGGACTTATTTTCCAAAGGTTATTCTCTGTCAGGACAGGAAACAGATCCTCAAATATTTGAAACTATGTTAACTGTAGTGCTAGGATAATCTTATTGTACTGTATAGTTCTCACAAAGGCATATATGTTGTGTCCTTCATCTCGTTTCTTTTTTTCTCTTTGTCTGTCCTTGACATTCAGCACAGATCTGCATCCAGTAACGGTTTACAACCTCTGCATAGGTTTCATGTTAAAACCAGGGCACCAAATAAGCTTCTCTTGCAGCAACTACTGGAGCATGAGCCAAGCATCTGCTTGGAGTGTTTGTTTTCTGGAATAAGTTGCACTTAAGTTTTGCTATTCATGTTTCAAGGAGTAAAAGCTGAGGAAGGAACTCCAGTGTCTGAATCTTTTAGGATGCTTGGGACATCTGCTGATCTGATGAAGCTATTTAAATAGCTATTCAAGTACTTGAATATTAATAAAATAAGGAGAGTAAGACAAATTAAACCTGTATCTCTAACACCTAACTATTTTGCATATGAAGATGTGCATTTGCTAATTAACTGGCTTAGACTCAGAGTGCATGTGTGCATTACAAAAGTAAAAGTGAGTTAACCAATTTACTGTGTTTCCTTAGTTTCCAGAGGAGTGAGTGTGTTGCTGCCTTTGTCAGTTCTTCATTTGTAATCTTCACAAAGACTGTACTGTTAAAATATCAGGGTTGTCGGTTATCTTTTTTTCTTCAACCTCTTTTTTACTTCTGTTCCACCTATAAGGATATTTAAGCACCTGGAAGCCTGAGCCTTTTCTGGTTAAATTTCAAAAGTATCTGTAAGACCTCAGCTTTCTCCTGGCCTGTTAGCAACAGAGTCAGAAAACAAGATTAACTAAATCACATTTCAACTTTATTATAAAATTATAAACCAAATTCTGTACCAAAACTAGTAAGTTTAACCATAGTACCAAGATGATTTAATAGAGAGTAACATCCCATTTCAAGTAAAATATTAACTTTTAAAATATTTAAACTATGTACAGTGTACATAAAGCATAAATATTTCCATTTACTTTATTAGTTCAGATCAGTATATGCCTTTGGATTATAAATCAGTTTCCTCCAGATTTTTTTTAATTTTACTTTAAAAATAGTCATATCCATAGTAGAGAATCCATTTTTGCAAGGGAAACAGTGTAGTCAGCAAAGATCCTCCCTGGGAAAGCATATTTCAGACTAGCGATGGCTACGTTCATCTCATTCTTAAGATTTCAGACACTGATCTGCAGCTTGTTTATCTGCTGTAGAAAATAAGCCTACCCTCTACAAGTAAAAGAAGATCTGTCCACAGGGGAATAATCTCCTCCATGGAAAGCCCCCCCCCAGGCCTGAGTTTATTGGAAAGTATGATGCCATGCATTTTCACAGTGAATTTACTAATGAGGCTGTTCCAAGCATAATCCTGTACCTCTTGACAGATTTCTGTGAAGATCTTTAAGACAGTAATTGCTTACATGCAAAATTATTTTTAAGATGATGCATCAAATTATATCAGTATTCTGCTCATGCTGGAAGCTGTTAAACCTTTAGCTGGAACTTAGAACAACCTGAATTGCAAAAAAGAGGTACAACTTAGAATTTTTAGTTTTATAAACCTCATCAGCTGTCCCTTATTTATGGGGTTCAGAAACACCTCAGTACTGCAGAGATTCTCCTAACTACTGAGTGACAGATATGTTCATCTCAAGTGCTTTTTTTTTTATTCCCACTTGCAGAGTAGAGATCATCTACTTCATGCCAGTTGGAGTTGCACGTTAAAGACCACAAAAGCTTAATTTGCTGTTAACTTACATTACCACTTACTGCAAAAGTAGATGGTTTTAGTGATCATTTCTGTAATTACACTTCCATTACTAAAAATAGACACTATTTATGCTGTTCCTCCCTGGACACCACATGCAGAGATTCAGTTTGAACACTAAGTGCTCACCACCCATAAGGGGGAAAGCTAGTCAAGACAAAACCTGCAGCACAAGTTACTCAATTTCACCAAGAACTTAAGTTTTCAGCCACCATGGGATTGTATACTCAAGGCATCAAGATTCTGAAGCTTAATAGTGTTTTACAAGCCAAATGAACTGCATAGGTGTAGGCCATTGAGGGAAAACATCAGTTACAATATGCCTCTTGCAAGGCTTGCAAATTAAACTGCTGTTCAGGAAGCAGCTTATGAGTTTGTGATTGTCATGTACCAGACCAAAGAATCTCTTATCCACCCTCAGGCACAAAATAAATTGCTTTTGATAAGCAGTCTTAATGTAACAGGACTGCAAAATTGAGCAAAGAGGATAAGAGGGAAGCTGATTAGTAAACAGAAGCCTCTGCAATGATGATCATTATCTTCCTTGAATCAGTAATCTGAGCAAGAAGTAAAAGTTTGGCCTCTGCTTTCTTTCAAGTCTCTAGCTTTGACTCTCCTCTCTAAAAAAATTATCTGTACTTAAATATGGTTGTAGCAACAGAATTCTTACTCTATGGCTGCACATTTTCCTCACTAAACCCTCTAAAAGACTCAAGCCCTCGATTCTCAGCTCCTAATCACCTGAAGTCAGTAAATTTTTAAATAATTACTGGTACGTACTTCGAAGTTAAATGAAGCAACAACAGTAAACTAGGAATCTCATTCTTGCTGGCATGTAAACAAACAAAAAGCTGCTGCAGAACGTAAGGCTCTATGTTTTGCAGAATCTCTTACTCCCTTTACAGTTTTTTCAGTAGTACAAAGCCTGCCTTCAAACAAAATGATACATTTTTCCAAAATCCCACTAGACTTGAATTACTCATTCTGAATATGGAAAACAGAGGCAGTCTGCCTGTCCTGCAAGCCCAAGTAGTTAAATTACAGAAAGAAAAATCAAACCCAAAACAAGCCCAACAAAAGTTTATTCTTTGATAATAAAGTTATCAGTGGGTATATAGCCTAAACATAACATGAAGAAAGCAGAATCAGAATTCAGTAGCAGCAAAACAAAAAGAAAATATCACTTACTGAGACCCCAGTCCACTTGTTTATTATCCAGAGGAAATAAGAAGCCTCAGAATCTTATCTCTGTACTGGAAAGCCAAGCATTTTTCTGTCCCCAACACTAGTGGATCAAATTATTCTAGAACATATGTTGTTAATTATTTCTGCCTCTGCTGCTGCCAATAAGCTCCAGGGAGTCCAGGCACTGTGGTGTAAAGCACTATAGTGGGAAGGGCATAGCCAAGCATGGCTGGAATAAGAGCAATTCTCCAAGCTTCATCCTTTCCTCACCTTGCCTATAAACTTTCAGCTCCCTATGAGGTCTATATGCTCTGACCTAACTATCTGTAGCAATTTTGACCGTTTCTCTAACAGCAGATGAGGTTTTAAGGCATCACCAGTCTTCCTTATAGACACTTAGGACTTAAAGACATGGACAGCTCGTATCACATACTGCCTGCATATGGGACACTCACTCATCCGCTTTCCGCACTTGGTGCAAGTGACCATGTGGCCACATTCTAGCAGGACACAGTCAATTGGTGAGTCCATGCAGATTTTGCAGAGGTTCTCCTCCGTGCCAGGGAGCCCAGCACCACCTGAGTAAACAGAAGACCACGGTTTGTATGAGACAGATTTAAAGAAAGGCTACCATGGTGTTAGAATAGCTATTAGATCATTATGCAGTCTGTGATTTAAAAAAAATCCCCCTGAGCCTACACTAATGCAGGTGTATCTACTGCATCAACTGGCAAGGAGTAGAAAGCCTCCTTAACCATAAGACTAAAAAGGCAACATTAAGAATATCACTTACCAGTTTGATCGTCAGTGTCAGAAACTGCAACATAAGAGGAGAAAGTTGCATTATTTGGTGAGAATAAGAGAGAAAAAAAAAACATTTACTCAAGCTGCATTAATAAGCAGGAGATGAAAGTCTTGAAGGGAGATGACTAAACTAAAACAGAGATTCAAGCAGATTCTCTGATCAAGATAGTTCATTTGACTACTAAGGGACTTTCTCTTTTACTGAGTGTGTGTATATATATATCTCTAATATTTCACAAAGGTAAGCAACTAAAGTGATTTTATATGACAGTGTTGAATTTTACTCAGTGTAAGAGTAGTTCTAGGAAGCCATGCAGTAGCCCCTTGTGCCATTTTCTTTGCTTTTACATAATCACACCTGAGATACAGAGGGAGTAACTGTTTAAGAAAAAAGATAACTGTTGTCAAAAGCACAAAATACAATGAAAGAAGAATATAAGACTAGAAACTGTCTTCAACTTTTTAACATTTGTAGACAACAAACCTCGGAGAGAGATGTTTAAGAAAACAGCACTCTTAGATGACAATAAGAAATCTATCTTTGAAACCAGAAAATGTTAAAATGCCCTAGGGCATTTTTCTGCATTCTTTGCCAGTTACCATGAGTCAAGCAATGAGAGCTCACTAATGTGCTTACAGTCATCTAGCTGTAGCCTCACATCAGCTGCTCTGTGGCTGAGGCACTAGCCAGTGAGATCTGCCAGAGCTATGCAGAATCCCAAGATGAAGGGCACATGGTTATTCTTACTTGTTGCTACCACATAAAAGTCACTGTCCAGAGTTAACACAATGCTCTCATGTTAAACAAGTACAAATAGTGATGAATATAGTTCAGCAAACTCCACTGTAACAGTGCATGGATATGCATCAGAACTTGAAACACTCTAGCTGTTTTCTCACTTGCAAGAAACAAATGTGGAGACCTTCTATTCCCTTCTGCCACCGTCAGTAGAGAAGGAAAGCCTGCAGACTAGATATGTGCTTGCTAAATTTCTTACCTAGATGTTGAAGGTCTTTCTCTTTATAAAGGCGAGTCACCCGCTCCAGCAGCTCCCACTTCTCACAGCAGCCTTTGTAGTTGACAAAGTTGCGAGCAAGAATTTCCTTCAGCTGTCGCACAGTGAGCGCATCGATATCTCCAATGCTCGTCAGATCAGAAAGAGAAGCCCTCCTCCCCTGCACCAGGTTATCTTCTGAGTCAATGGACTAAAAGGGAACAAAGATGGAATGATTCTTGCCCTCAATACCTAGCACTACAATTTAAATCAGCTTTCAACATGTGCACTAACAGGATTCATGTCTGGATGTACATATAACTTGGATTACTGTGTGAAACCTTCAGTTCACCTGAAACAATTCCCATGATGGAAATAAACTATTCCTGTTATTATAAGGTCCAAGAGACACTAGCTCTTTCTGTATGTGGAGGATGAGATAATGCTAAAGAGAGGGGCTGGCTGGGTCTGCAGGTAGATACAGTCTGAATTACAGTCTACCCATCCATCTCTCTGCAGTAATGATTCTGCAATGGCAAGTACAGCCTAGAAAACCTGGCATTCCTTGTCATCTGTCTAACTCTAGGACACACAAACCTGTGTCTCCTCCTCTGCTGATGCTTCTGCTGCATTCTCAACTCCTGTCATATCGACTTGGCTTGGAGGTACATACCCATCTGCCTAAAAGAGGAAATAAAGCTTTCACCAACAGTATCATCTCTGTGTCCAGACAGAAATTAGCTTGATAATTCAGCATAACTGCAAATACTGCCTGTTAGAATGACCAACTGCAGCACAAGATAAAAGCAAAGTGTTGGTGGGAGATGCTTCCTGTGTGGTGCTCACAAAACCAAATAACAAGGTAAACCCTATTTGAAACTGAAACACCCTATCTGACCCTTCAAGGCCTCAGTTTATTTAAACCCTGCAGAGTACTTGCACAGTAATCTCCTATGTAATATTCTTGTGAGGCTTACAAGGTCTAGACCAAGAGGAAACCAAATCTATATTGACTTAAGATGGAACTGCTGTAGAAAAAGAAGGGGCAGATGCTCTGAGCACTGAACAGAGCAAAAGAAACTGCAAGCATAATCCTAGCCAAATCTCCGTCTGCAGCTATCATCCCCCCGTATGGTTTCCCTACTGATAAAAGGGGGTAATGTTACCATATTGCTTAAAGGATTAGTGTCTTGTTAATACTTGCCAAGCGAAAGAATAACAATAATGACAAAAGAGCCTGAACTGTAGCAGGATGTCACAGGAGTCAAGAAAAGGAGCTGAAAGACATCATGGGGAAGTAAGGGAGGATGGCAGAGCTGAACACAGGTAAAAATTGGGACGGCAACATCCAGAAGTCTGTCAGAGAATATAAAAGTCATCCTAATCACATGTAGAAAAACGTCATCGTCATCCCCAGCACCACCCCCCTTCAAAAAATGTTCTTTTTGTACTAGATATACCAGTCAAGGAAGGAAAAGGTACACTTTCAGAGCTCTGGCCCGCAGAGAACTAAACATACCCATTAACTTAGTAATAGGACTGACAGTAGATGTTGAACATTGTGTAAACTTCCCGTACCAAATAGGAGAAAGGCAAACAAAGCAAAGTCAATAAAAAATAATTAAACTCAAATGCCCCTGACAGAGTTCGTCCAAACAGCACAGAGTTCAGCATATACTGAAGACTAACAACAAATTTGGGGTTTGACATCAATTGGTCTAGGTAGAGAAGACACCAAAAAGCTTGCTCATCTCCCAGTCCTCTTTCCCAGCAGTCTCAAATCCAAGATCACCTTAAAGCATGCTTGCTGTCTTGCATATGAATTAAAGAAAGATAACAACTGTTTGATCTAATACCTACATAAAATTGTCAGAAAGCTATTAACATCGATAGACAAGACAAATCTGTGCACCGACACGGGAATTAAGTGCCAAATGAACCATTAGTCAGAGAAATGTCTAGTGGCAGTGATAAGTGTGAAGCAGACCACTGAAAAAAAAGTCACATTCCAGAGGACCTCAGAACAGTGCTGTTTTTCTCAAAGTAAGCATCCAGTATTTTCAGCACTGCCCAAACTAAATTCTACTAGTGCAGAAACTGCAAATGGAACAGTGTGTGGCAACAGTGCAGTGTAAAATAACTCACCTTACCTCCCTAATTGTTCTATAAGAAAGCGCAAGGTCCTCACTTCAAAATTTAAATAAACTGGAAAGAGTACATGTAAAATGTAGGTCAGGTTTTATTTATCAGCTATTCTACACAAAAACCCTCCATGATTTTTAAGCAGGCATCTTTAATGCGAACATTTCTGGCATACTTCCTAATTGTAAAATCTCCCGGAGTATCTTAGGAGTTCATCCAACAGCAGGGATGAACGAGCGTAAAAGACGCTTCCAGCTAGAGATTGTACCTGTGGACGTTCCTGAGCTAGCGAACTTGAGACGGGATCTGCAGACACTGGAGATGCATCATGTGAGGTAGAAGATGCTAGGCTGGTTGGTGGGAGAATCACAAAGTTTTCCTGTCCAGAGGCACTGCTATTTAAAGAAGGTGTTTGTATCTGATCTTCCTGGGTAATTACAGGCTGCTGGCCAAGAATCAGAAATACCAGGTCCTCCTTTTCACGACACAACTCTGTGGAAATGTCACGGAGTGCCAGATAGTCTCGTAGATCCTTCACCTTCATCTTTATCAACTCCTCCCGCTGAAAAGCTGTGGCTCGGAAACGCTGGCATAGATGGCAGAGAAGGGGACCACTTTCAGGCTGGCTCGAGCAAGATGTGCAAAAATTCTTTTTACAGTCCAAGCAGACATGCTGGTAAAGAAGAGAACAGAATCAAACAGAATGCCATGCCTTGAGACTCAGGTGTGCAATGACTGTAGTGCTCCATTAACATCTGAAAGCCAAAGCAGGTCACAGCTCATGTTAAAGCATAATCAAAACCTTCTAATTTACCAAAAAACATCAAGTACGTTATGCATGCTCCTAGACGAGGAGATGGCTCAATCCCATGAACAGATTGCTAGATTCCTCACAGTTCTTAGAAAAGCACTACTTACACTCTAGTTACCCAGAATGAAAACTTAAATTCTTAAACAATCCCCATCAAATGACATGAGCTTTATCGAGTTTATTCTGGACTTGTTCATCCAGTTCAAGTCCAAAATGAAATCTGGAGATATCTATGAGGCAGCAGACTGTAAAGTAAATCACTTTACAGCTGCGCATTGCTTTGTAAAGCAATGTAAAGCTGTTCTGTGCATTAAGAAAGCTCTAACATTAGGAGGAACTTCTAGCAACTCCCCATATTTTTTTTCTTCTAATTTGCTGCAATCACTAAATGAAGCTCAATTTTTCACTGTAAGAGAGAAAGGAAACAACATGGACTACAATGTCAGACAGACTTCAAAGAATTCTAATTGTATTTATGCAGCAAAAATAGCCAGCTTATTTTAAAAATAATATGCACGCTGTGTGCCAATTAGGTGCTAGACAAAGTGTTGGAAGTTTTGGAAATATAATGCCCCAGATGTTTAAAAAGTTTTCAGATTAAGTTCAGTTGTTTAAGATCTATATTTTTATGCTGTTCTGAGATCAACATTCAGGGCTTGATTTTCAGAAGTTCCAAGCACTCACAGTTCACGTTGACTTCTGTAGAAACTTGACTGTTCAACACTTTGGAAAGTCAAATTCTGCATTTTCCAATAGGAATAGCAGCAGAACAGCCACATTACGGACCCTTAAAAAAAATTCCTGAGGGAGAAAAGAACTAGGTTATTTCAATGCTGGTTACAAATGCTGATTAACAGGGAAGACAATTTCTCTATGAAACAGGGAGATGCACAGGCAGCCACCTACAGACTTTCTTCCCTTTTTTATCCAGACAGCACACATTATTTTTACTCTGACACAGGCACCTGACTCAGCAGGTGCAAATCTTTCTTTTGAGACTACTATTCTGAAAGATCTTGTGCATGTATGTTTGCTTGTCCCAGTAAGAACTGGAGCAAAACCAAAAAGGCATTTCAGAAATATCAGTTAGTAACAGTACTCTTACATCACTAGAGTTCTGGACCAGAATTTTTACCGTTAATACTCTTTATTTCTACATCTGCTTGGACTAGAGAAATAACTTTCTCCATTCCATTTGAGAGTTACCATAAATTTGCCCTTAACATCCTGAACCTTTAGAGCTATGCGAGGAGAAAAACACATAAAGACTTGGAGAAGCAACAACTATAAACAGAAGAAAAAAACTGTTTCATGAATTGCTTCTGGAGATTAAGGAACATTTTTAACTTTACAATTCAAAGAAAACAGAGGTTTGTCACGTTCTGAAACATGTAAATATGCTATTTGCTTATAGGAGCATTTCTGACCATTCTATAGCCTAGCAGCTCCCGTGCCCCATGCATCTCTTGCGGTTATAACTTGCAGACTTTTGCTGCAGACCCTGTCACAGTCTCATTCTAGGATTAGTGGAAAGAGTCCTACACTGAAGCATTTTAGAATGAGAAAATCTCCATAACAAAATGGCTGCTCTGGTCATGCAAACTTAAAACCTCACCTCAAAATTGCTGTTTATTTGTGGGCTTGCCAAGTAAAAGCAACATTCATCAATCACAAACTACAACAGGAAGGATAATCTCCAACTGCCCAGTTTTGAGAAAATTTCCTCAATTTCGTCATTATAAAAAACATTAGTATTTGACTGACCTATTTTTCACCCTAAGATTTCTGGAGCAATTCAGTTAGCTCCAAAAACTTTCAGGGCAGAGCCACATGCACATGTGCGTGCGTAGAGCAAGGGAGTAAGTGCTCCACAGAGGCACTCCTACCCAAACCACATCACAAGTACATTGAGGAGGTCACATCAGATTAATAGAAAATGACAACACTTCCCCCTCTCCATCACCCATTCCCTTGACAGCAAAGCAATCAGAAGAAGGGGGGAAAAATACATAGCTTTACTCTGGAGGAAAAAAATTCCGCATGCTCTGAAAACTGCCAAACTGGCTCTAAAGGGAACGTGCTGCACGGCCAAGAGCCTTCTTCCCAGAGAACGCCAGCTTGGAGTGCTTACATGTTTAGATAGTGCACAGGTGAGCACAGCATGAAATACATTATTTAACATACTTTTTGCAAGCAATTAACAGCAATAACACAAGTCTACCTTAGTTATCAAATGATACACTTGAGAAGCCAAACTAAAACGAAGCACGTCTCTTGCTTATCAGTTCACCACTAGGAGTTATCTTCAGAGGAGAAAAAAAAAAAATCCCCTGCCTGTACCTGAGCATCGAGTATTTAAACATGCAAAGCTGTTTGCTGCATCTGAATATTAAGCAGCCTTCAAAACTTTCGCTATATTAGTTGAACTCTGACTGAAAGGGCCACGACTGAAGAAAACATTCTCTCCAGAACAATACATTTTAAACATTATTGTAAGTTAAAACCTGTTATTAAAAGGTCAGGCCACTTTTAAATGATGCTCGCTATTTCTATTTGGTAGCGCAATCAGAGGGTAGTCAAACAAAAGTGCAATACTTAACTCAGAAGTCTGTCCTGACCGTAAGCTGTCCCTGGTTGTTTGCTCTGACAGCTAGTCTCCCAGAGATACCAGGACTGGGCTTTGATACACTTGGCTCTTCTCTGTGTGCAGAATAAAATGAAGAAATGCCAACATTCAAGCCTTCACTACAGCTACTGCTGTTGGCTTGTCATCGTCTTCTTCTTCTTCTTTTTTTTTTTTTTTTTTATCTTATACTCTAGCTTGCCAGGAGTATGCAAAGATAAGCATCTTCCTGAAAATGTCAGCCAATTTTAGGCACTGAAATCAGAAAATGGGGGAGGAAGGAATAACAATCTGACATGTCCCAACATTGTCTGGCATAGCTTTCTAACAGCAGAGAGGGAAATGAAGAATGCCTTCTTTAAGTTAAAAGATTTTACAGAACCTGTTTGCTACAAAAAACAAAGATCAAAAAAGTTAAGAGGAAGAAAACAAAAACACTCAGATTATTTTTGCTACCACTAATTTTACATACTTTAAAGATGCTCCAACAGTTATTTAAAAGCACCTTATACCTCTGTGCTCCATTCAAATGTCCCCTGCCCTAGTCCTTTCAGTAAGTGCCATGTTGCATGAAAATTAAAATATAGCTACGATAAAAGGTCAAGTGCCTAAGAAACCACCATTCTGCTTTATTTTCTTCTTTTTAAAATCAATCTAAGTTATTCATATGGTCTCCAATGTGGAAGGAATTCATTTTTACCTATTAAGTTTATATAAGTATTCTGGTATAAATTTTAACTGGACTCTACAGTTCAGAGGAATGGCCTTTCCTGGAATAAAATGCAGAGTTTTTCCTTTCGTTGCTGCAAAGTGAGATTTCATATGCCTCTCAGTCTACTTCAGTGGAATTAAAGAATTAAAACGTCTTGCAACCTATCAGTGTTTTGTGAGTTATATATACAACTCTTGATCTCAAATTCTGTTCTGGAGACCAAGGACTGATGGACAAGCTCTAGCAGACCTTGCTGCAGCTATTTAAACATTACCACCTGTAACCATCCAGCCCCAGAAGTAATGGCCAAGTAGATGTGGTGGCAGAAGGGAACATGAGCCTGTGGTTTAGGAACCCCCCTTCCCAGTACAATAGATTAATCTCAACCTCATTTTCATTGATAGTCTGCACTGAATGGAAGCAGCTGAAACACAAGCACACATTGTATTCTGGTGTCCCAGTTACAGAGACAGTCAACTCCAGCAGGGAAACAGAGAAGTCTGCTGGTGGCAGAAATATCTTAAACAGCTACCTCAGATCCACTACAATGTGCATATCAGAGCCTTACCTAGCATGCATAGATCCATGTGTTTTTCACACATCTGTAAAGATCCTGATGAGTGGCATACAAGGCACTGCTCTGATGAAAGCTGCCATTAGAATGTGTATTTTAGAAGATACCAGGACCAATGGGACCACAATTCTAGTGCTGGTACTCTATAACCCGTATGCAGCGGTGGCCTCCTTTCCTCTCTGAATGTTTTTCACTTCAAAATTTAACACTGGTTGCAGAATTGATTTTTTTCAAAGTGTTTGCAAAGACACATTACATTAAGAGAATATTATGCAGTCACATGCAGTGACGTGTACCATTCACAGCTGACCAAAATCTGCCTAATGCCAGAAAAAGTCTAACCATACTTACATACCCAAACCACTAAGGGGAGATAAAACCCAAAAAACAATTACCCAAGTTTAAGTTTGCCGTGATTCCTGAAGCAATAACATTTCTCAGTGCAGAAGTCAAACATCTCTGTTGCTTCTGTGAGTAGAAAGTAACAGTTGTACCAAGACTTACTCCTTGTCAGATAATATATGCCAACATGCATGAATAAAAAGGAGAGACAAAATAAAAATAAACCAATTTATGAATTTTCCTATCTAATCTAAAAGTGCTATGGCCAAAACTCACCAGAATTTTTGAGAAGTTTCCACTTTTACAGCAAGTTTTATAACTTTTTCAAAACAGAATCATAAAAATAATAGAACTTTTTAAGACTAGTTTCTCCAGATCAAATATCTCTGTTCTTCATTCATTAGCTTCACTTTAGTAACATGCTATATGGATCATTCATTAGCTTCACTTTAGTAACATGCTATATGGATCAGACACGTATTAAGTAGCAGAGTTTGGACTCTAACCAGTTTTGTTCACTAAAACACTTTTTGGAAAGCATTATGGGAACCTCCATGTTTAAATAATTTCCCAGGCAGGGTTTGCTGTCTAATTAAAAACCTCATGGCAACAATCATTTTGGCAACTATATGCTCAATAATGAAGTTACAAGCAAGATAAAATGGGTTTAGTCTTTTTTGTTTGGGGTTATATTTTCTTTTATTGGCATAGAGATTCATCAATTCAACCCCCTCATTTGATAACCTTACGTGGCTTTTTAGCCTGCACAGCAGTAGCTTGGATATAAAAATATATGCACATCTTTCCCTGAAAACACAAACAGAATTACTGTCGCTACTTTTTTTTTTTTTTTTTTTTTTTTTTTTTAGGGACATTAGCCTTTTTAAAATAACAAATTTAAATTAATGTTCAAGTTAATGTTCCTTTAAGTGATTACAAGCAGCTTGGCATTCTTCTTTCAGGGGCTGGGAGAGCCAAGTCCACTGAAGGTTAACTACCATGTTTCCAGTTATCTTAAATTATGTCTGCTAATTGCAAAAGAATGACTAAACATATAGACACAAAGGCAAGCTGTCTTTTCCCCTATGATACATCCTCAAATCTGAGGCCTAAAACGGCCACGTGCTTCTCTTCAAATCGGCTTTCTGTAATTACGTGGGAGCCAGGCAGCACACGGCAGTCGAACTGAACGCTCCTCCAAGTCGGGAGCCGCAGGACAGAGAGCTCCAACCCACCTTCCTGGCCGAATTGTCGAAGCGCACCCCGCACGCCTTGCAGCTCTGCTCCGACGCCGTGGGAGACGGGTAGGAGCTGTATCCGGGGTTGGAATAGGCTTGGGCTCGGGCTCCCTGCTGCGGCTGGGGCTGCATCTCCTCGGGTGAGCCATCCAGACAAAACCAGTTACAACAGCTTGCCCACATAGTAACTGAGAGAAAGAAAGAGGAAAAGATAGGTTACAAATGACACAGAAATCAACCTGCCAGCTACAGTGAGAACAAGGCGTAAAATGAATATTTAAATTTCCCCACCACCGATTCCTTTTTGAAAGCAAGTGCTAAGTTTTGATCTTTCCCCTAACTTACAAGTATATACAAAAACCATGCACCTGGGACAACACAGTAAGCCTTTGCTGAGAAAGGAGTTCTTACAAATAAGAGAGTACAGCAAAAGGTAAGATTAAATTTATATTCCAGTCAGCCATATGAGACTACTACCAAGTTAGCTGTAATGGACTGTCACTATTCCATATAAGTCGTAATACACAGTTTTTTTTGTGGCTCAGGAAAGATAACAAGCTCAAATTACGTCTCACATATCTTATTTAAGATCAACAGCAAGATCACAGATGGGTATTCTTCAATTTTATTCCAAATCCCTCTATAAATTTAAAGCTGCAGGTCTATAAACACAAACAAGACGAGGACAGTGGTGCCACTCATGATTTAATATGCCAGTTCTCAACTGAATTTGCAGCAGTAGAAGACCAAACCACCACACAGCAAGTAAGCGTTACTAACTTGGGAATAATCTAATATCAACTTCCACAAACGTCTTTGGGTAAACAACTGCATATGATAAAAAGAAATTCCTGTTTTATTTTTTTGCAAAACAAATAAGAGGATATATATGCTTACCTAAAATCCTAATGACCCAGCATGAAACGTGCAGTTTTGCAATCTTCTAAGACCACCCATGCAAAAATTTGCCAGAATAACACAGTGCTATAAACTTGCGCCTGGGAGTTCACAAAGAAATCTGAATTCATCTAGGCATTCAGTTTCTAGAGCATACACCATGTGTCATCACTTACTGGTAAAAAGAACACAAATTGCCTTCTCTGCATTTCTGCCTTCACATTGCCATTCCTGGTCTACGTTTCTTTTACGTCTTAAAAGTCAGCTCCACCACTGACAGCGTTCAGCAACTACTCAATTTTCTGAACTTCTGGAATTAAAATACCTTGCTTAGCTATGCAGACGCTTCATTTCTTTCCCTTCAGTAGGTGTTGCCACTGCAAAATCTAGATTCCCAAGGGAAGGGACTGGTATGAGCCCTAAGGTTAGTTGGTGTAATATACTAACATACTGTTTTGGGTTTTTTTTTTTTTTTAAGCAAAAAAAAAAAAAAAAAAAAGCAAAGCTGTGTTCAGTTGGATTGATTAACAAACTGGGAAGCTTTTGCAGTTTGGTGCTGTTCCAGCGTTTGTAGCTTTAGTGGCATCTTTAATCCTTTCAAAGTCTAGCTGAATTTGGCTGGTGAAAGCTCCTGCTGTCACTGCAGTGCACATATGCTTTTCAGAAGCCACAATGGCAAGCTTACCAACGAGCTCTACCCTGCAGGCTCAGCAGATTTTAATGTTTAAGTGAAAATTGACAGATTCACGACAGAGAAACAATTTGTAGCGTAACTCATGTTCACCCTGCGATACTGCAAATGGCCTTCAGAGCAGCGACGACACGACTAGTAACGGGGAGCCAACAGGCCCGTTCCCCCATCGCTGCCTGCGGGCAGCTGCTACGCTCTGGCGTTTTGCACAAAGAGAAAAAGGAGCCCCGGCCGGGAGCCGGAAGGACGGGCTGACCAAAGGCACAGGCAGGGCAGAAGACAGCACAACACGATTATTATGGGTAGCTTGTGATATCAAAATTATCAAGTGGCAATACCATCAAACACCACAAATCCCAGTGCTGAAGCTGTCCCAGTGCGTTCTCCATCCCTACTGCCCACGCACCAGGTGCTGACACAAACCTTGTAGGTGCCTTGACCATCGTTCTCCCACATCAGTCGGAGCTATTCTCAGACATAACAAGCAAGCTACCGCGCGTCTCCCCAGTGGTTTTAGACAGCAAAGTACCTTGGCAGGAACGCACACACTCTGCGTGGAAAACACTCAGGATAGTCACCACGCAACAAAGCCCTTCAGGCCACTAAGAACTTTGATTTGTGTTACATCTCTGTGTACAAAAGCGAGTCTGGGAGGATTATAAGCTTAAACATAGTTATTATTTATAATCATAAGCAAGAACCAATAAAACCAGTACAAGCTCTTACCTACTCACAGGGATCTGAAGCCTGAAAGTATTAATGAAATAGCTGCAGCATCTTAGTCTAACGTTTCGTTTCACATGCCACAGTACTCACCCTGTGAGAGCAGAGGTAATTACCATTGATAAACACAGAGAGAGCAGTGTTCCACGTCACCGAAATAACACATCATTCGCTTGTATTCGCTCTGTACTGCGATCAAAGCACGTACTGTAGGTATCACACAAACAATTGCACTTTTTCTTTCTGCACATGAATTCTCCAGCAATTAACCCCCTCAGAAGTTAACACATCTATTGCAGAAAATAACTGCATTTCATTTTAAGTGACGCTGTTTGGAGCTTTAATTTGTTCCTAGGAACTGCAAGTGTAAACACCACGAGACCTCTGCAGACTGAGGCGAGCATTCACAGCCTCCGCAGGAGGGGAAAGCGGCGTCCCCACCAAGAGCTCTTCCTGTTTCAAGGACTCCTGTTATCGTGGGTGGCCTTCAGTTTGCAGAATATACAAATGCTACAGCCTGCTCCAAAACTTTGTTTTCCTAAAAAGACAGCCTGCTAATTCTCTTTGAAACATTGCAGCATGGGAAATACTGGGAAGAAAAACCCGAGGGCGCACACAAACCAGGAGAAAGTAAGATGGAACTCAGCATTCCTCTTAAATTCTCTTCTTGCGTTACTGCTAGAAGAATACAAGGTTGACAAAAAGCTCAGACGCTGTTTCAGAAGCACATTAAACCTGCTCATCTAAAACTATAGAAGGGAAACTTCCATAAACAAACAATAACTAGGGCTGTCCTCTGAGCTGTACAGGTTTTCCAAAAATACCTTCGATCTTTAAGAGAAAGGAGCACACAGAAACACGACAGCGATGCACGACGTGGGTACGTCACCTCAGCCTGCATTAATATATACCAGGGTTTAATTAGTTTAAGGCCCTCTGCATTCAAAGTTACAGCAGTTTAAGTCAGAGCTTGTCCGTATGCAAGATTTACATTGACAAAGATGTTTCACTGAAAAAAACTGCCTTGTGCTGAAGTACGGTAGCCATACAGAAGTGAACTGCTTTTACTTCCCCACCAGCCAGCGGCCGGGGAGGCTGGCAGGTTCCTCCCGAGCAGTGTCCTGGCCGTGAGCAGCCATCCCACGCTCCTGTTGTGTCACCCTCGGCCCTTCCGCAAACTGGGACTCTCCTCGAGGTGTGCCGTGAGATGCCTGCAATGTCTGCGGTGCACAGCCCAAGGCCACCACGCGGAATTTCAGGGTGAAATTTCAAATGGCAGTTTCCTAGATCTCTATAATGTTTGCTGCAGCCCAACTCTTCCCTGATTGGTTTTATTATCCATTCAGAGAGATGTGGTTAGCACCATCCAGAAATTGGTAATTTCAGTATTTCAGTGTTTTGGATGGCAAGATTATCGCTACCTACGTGGCGGAGTTTGAGTAGCACAACCAAGAAGTACTGCCCTACATAAAGTCTGCCAGACCTTGGAGATAAATGGCTCTTTTGCACGTAGGGAGTTCCCCAGTTACATCCTGGTGATAGATCAGTGCTCTGCCTCAGAACTTACCAGTGGAAAGAGTTGCTTCTCTGTTGTGCTCTAGGGCTTGGTGAACCCTAACAGTTACCTGACCAATATTAACATGTTGATCTGGAAAACTTAATGATGCCATAATTTTCAGAAATTCTCAAACATCATCTTGAATAAGAGATGTTGATTTGCTGGCATGACTAACGTTACAGGCATTATGGATTATCAGCATTCTTCATTATTCTTGGACACTGCACTCATACCACCCAGTGGGGAGTAACCAAGTAGCTGCAGGATGACAACAGAGCATGTTTTGGGGAAACTGAAACCTATATGGCAGACACTCAACAGATGACTTCTGGCAGCCAAACAACACTTGCCCTAAATCACGACTACATACTGCGTTCGAAGCATCTGCAACAGCCAAGGGAGAGGGAACGTTACCAAGCGTGGAGATGCAAGAAGATCAAAGACATCATATTCTGGACCTGCAAACACATCCACCCACATGGCGGTCATCACACTAGCCTTGATATTAGAGGGTTTGGGAGGAGTGAGATAGTTTTACGTTTCTTTAAGGAAAGGTCAGAAGACATCCAACAAATACTGGAGGAGGCACTGAGTTGCTTGTTATGGTCTGTGGACACAGCAGTGCTAGCACACATACTCGGTAGGGTTGTGGTTTTTTTCAGTATGGGGCTGTGAATGTTGTAACTCTTTTCACTGATTTTTAAACAGACGAGTGAATTTCACTTCACCAGCTCTTCATTAATATGCTCTGTACATTACCATTGTTTTGTACAAACTTGCAAGTATGATTTCATTCTGGAAGAAATATCAGCGATGTCAAAGTTTTTTTCCCCATACACTGTTGGAGAGAATATTCATAATGCAAGCCTGGATTTTTATGCTTTCTGTCTTCATTTAAAAATGTTTCTGAACTTGGGCTCTTGCTACAGATGAAACATTTTAATGCCATGACCAGAGACCACTGTCTATATTTACAGGATTTACAACACATGCTTTGTTTATTTCTGTCAAAGGATAAGCTTTGGCCGTATAGTATATCTTTGGGTTACATTTGAAAAAAATAATTATTTTCCTAAAAGTGCAAACAATAAGGAACCAAAACAAGGGAAAAACATTTCTCAGAATCTTTGAGCTTTTGGCAATGTAATAAAGCTGTCAGTGACTGCGCCTGGCCTCCCTTTCTGATGACTGCTGGGGAATCTGGGGGAATGCAGTGCAAAAGCTCCAAGGAAAAACTTGAATTCAAGGGGATCAAAAGCAGCTGAGCTCCCATGGGCAGCTGATTCTGCTCCCACATGAAAAAAAGCCAAAGCAACAAGTATTTCTACTCCTACTGAGAGTTCTTCAGACACTGAAAAACCATGGCTGCTGACCTTTGAGGCTACTGCAGATGAAGAAGCGTGCCAAAAAGGGAGGGAGATACAAGACAAATAGCAGCTTTCCTAGGGCTTGCTTTCCAACAATAATGTTTGTTCATTATCTCCATGAGCTGCCCCAGCAGCCCCTATATTAGAGGGCTCTGCTCACCACGTGAGCTTCTTTTCTGTCAGCTCCCAGAACCACTGAGCTCCTCATCGTTTCACAAGTCACTGAGAAGCCATCCTTCACGACTACATTCTCCCCATCTTTCAGAAACATCCTATGATCCAGAATTGCCTTTCTCCTGTTTCTCAGAGGTTTCCGTAAGATTAACGTCTCTCCTTCTTCTCTCCCTACCTTCCCTTCATTCTTTGCTGCATACAAACTGCTGAGCTGCAGAACGTAGCAGCGTGTGCTTCAAGTATATATACAACAATATCCGCATATAGCAATAATCATCTCCAACCTGTTCCCCACTGCTTGGCCTCCACAACAGCAAAGTCACATTCATAAGACCTTCTCACAAGAACTCAACAAGACAGAGACTAATGTTTTTCAATAGAGCAGTACTTTCTACCATTTTAGTAGCTAGAGTACTGAAATCTGCTCAAGAAGCCAGGATATAGGCAGTATGGTTTTAAAATATTCCCACCTGGCTACAGCACTTTTTGTATGCGTTATTCATAGTACTCTATGCTGCCCCTGCAAAAATCATCAGATCTCATTTTCATGAATGCTGTTTTGTAATGCCTTAAGTATTTAAGCAGTTAACCATCCTGGTGCCTCATTAATACCATTATATTGTTGTCTATTGTTACAATTTGCTATTTTTAGTAAATCTGCACTGATAAGAAATGTCTTGCTAAAATTAATTCCACTAAGAATCCAGACTTACAAACTGAATTCATTGCTTAGTCAAAATTTAGTATTTACTTGATAACAGAGCCATAGAATGATTTGCTCAAATGATATTTATGCATTAAGTATTATTTTATGAGTCTATGTCACAGGCACACAACCCTGAATTATGCTAAATGGAGTGAGAGGAATTGTATGTTGAGACAGGTGAAAAAGTCAGCAAGCAAGCCAAAACCTGAAGGCACAAGGGAAAAGAGGCAGGTTTTCAGTCTGAGCATCCCATTTGCAGAGGTGGTATCTTAACTAATACGAAGCAGAAGAAAATGAAAAGCGAGGACAAGCTGTGGCTAGCTGTTGTAAGGCATGTAGATCTCATTCACCATATACAGCTGCTAGTTTGAACACATTAGATTTTTACCCCGGGGGAAAAAAAAAAAAAAAAAAAAAGTATTTATCAGCAAAGGTCACTAGTTCACATGTGCCCAAGGCAACATCACACCCATTTTACAAAAATATATAAATAAATATCAGGTCTATGGTACAGCTAGAGACATGAGGGTTCAAGGGAAAGAGAGAAGACAGTTTTGTTTTAAGGGTGAGGAGACTTTTTCTTCTATTTTGTTCTATGCCTTCAAAATACCTAAACATTTTGCATCTCTGATCATCTAAGTATGCAATGGCAATAATTTTCATGAGCACAAACACACAATTTCTCACCAGTCTGAGCAGCAACTTTGATGAAATTCTAAGTTTCCAGGAGAGAAACTGGCCAGCTACAAAGGCAGAAGATGGCACATTCGGGTCAATCTGTACCGAGTCACAACTAGATGTCAAGGGTAGTTTCTGTAGAGTCTTGGTCAGGCTTCTGTGCATGAAAGAGCTGGAGGCTGCTAGGCACAGCTGGGCTAGCAGCTGGTGGCCGAGTAACACTTCTGTATCCTCACATCCACCGGCTGCTTCTGCTGCGAAGGGCAGACGGACGCTGGCACCCCATGCCCATGCGCTGTCTAGACCTTCACCGTCAGATGTGGACAGCTCACGGCTGGTAGTTCAGCTTGTGCTTTCCGGGAGCCCATCTTCAGGTCCTATTTAATACAGCATTACGCAGCTGCCTCTGTGTTTCACCACCTCAGCGACTCCTCCAAAAGCCTCTACGAGCAGGCTCTAGGCATCTTGGACAGCAGACAACGCTGCGCATCGCAAAGCATCCAGCCAGGACCCGGAGAAGGGAGCGTGGCACACGACTGCATTGGAGAGCGTGCGTGCTCGCTAGGTGCGCGGCTCCTCGCAGCATGCAAGCCCAAAGGAAGAGAATTTGGCCGCGCACCAGCATTTTAATCAAGGAAGTGACATCCATTTACCACAGGGCAGAAAGTAAACAGCACGGTCAGTTGGGGCAGGGTGCAAAACAGCGCAGGAAAAAGCTGGAGTGAGGCCAGAACAGTTCGGAACAGAGACAACCACACACAGCTTAACTGAAATGCAACACGTTATCATGTTAAATTATTGCCGATTCCAAGAGAAGCCAAAATGCCACAGTAATTCCTCTAGTTATATTTTACCGTCATGCAAACAAAGACCCTTCTATACTGCTATAACTGTTTTACAATGGAATAAACCAACTGCACGGTAAGCCCTAAGAAAGACTGCTTTAAGAGAGGAAAATTAAGTATCAATCAAATAACTGAAAAGAATGCAAGGAGTACTCTAAGATCAATTTACAGCTTTCTCGGTGTTTATCAGCATGCTAAGTTACAAGCAATCTTCAGGCTGGCTACTTTCTGGAGCCAATGCTAGCGGTCAGTTTGTTAGAAGGTGTAACAGTAGCTCCTCAGTGAAAGCACCTATGCTTAGTGAATCAATCCCCCTAGCACTGGACAAGCATAAGGGATCCAAGCTTCAAGCACCTCTTTGAAACTCGAGGTCTGGAATTTTCATTTTAAAATTGAGAAAATGTTTTTATAAATCTGTTCGATTTATGCAGCATTGCACAGGAAGTTAATTCCCAGGTCAGAAGCAAACTCTCCCTTGACTCCCTTGCGCCTGAATTCAAACTCAATGCTCACCCACTTTTTTCCAACTATTTAGCTCTGGGAAACAATTTGCTTTTACTCATTTCAATGGGAAGAGCCTGGAAATCCTGTTTTGTTTTAAAAAGGAACTGGGCACCTGGAGTGTATACTATTTCAGTATAAATTGTTTATTTTGACCCAAAATTGCACTTTATCTATTGAGAAATATTTAGATTAAAAGTTCTTCTTGCTATTAATTGCAGTAAAGTCTCTAGACATTTGCCAAGATGAAAATTTTACAAAAGTTTGCTTTTTCCTTTGCAATGCAAGGATGTTCTTTCAGTAAGTTAACATACATGAAAAACCCTAGTGATTAATGAAATCATGTTACTAGATTTAGACAACTACTTATCTTACCCCGTCTATCTTAATTCCTTAGTCCCATACCTCTCCGTTCCTCTCTCCTGCTATGCTGAAAAACAAAAAAATCTAGAGCACTATCTCACCCTAGTATGTCATATTCATCACCAAGACAAAATTGAGACAGCTGTAATATATAGCATAAACTAAGTTAGTAAGAAGAAAGAAAACTCTGCAGAAGTAGGATACCAAAATACTTAATTTTGTTACTATTCCCACCTTCCTAGCATCCTTGGTGGGTATTACGCATGTCTCTCCTCTTTGTCCCCCATACAAAACCAACAGTAGAAGTGGAAGCTCTCTCAAAAATTTAGCGAACAACAGTCCAGAAATCCTAGATTATTACATACCATTTCAACCACTGCTTTTCATTATGGGAAAAAGGCTGATGCTGGCTTGCGCTCTGAAATATTTTTGCTGTTCATTCACATCATTGCAGTCATACTTGGATTTAGTTTCAAGCCAGCTCATTTTGTCAAGCAATGGGTAGCTGCTAAAATTACAATAGCAGTATATAGCTGTAAATCAATAAAAGAAAACCTGAAAATTTAAACAACTGCATCACTTTCCTAATCTAGCTCCATTCAAGGGAGGTCCATTCCGTACTCTCCATACTTCTACTCAAGCCCACCTAACTCACTCTACTGCAGCAGTCATGTGGCAATAACTGGGTGAGGCTAGTTGGATCTGTGCCCACCTGAAACCCAGAACTGGTCTCCAAAGGCATAGCTTGATTTTCTCAGGGAGCCCTCCTCCTCACACCACAAATACCTTCCTCCTTTCTGCAAATTCTATGTTACCCATAATAGAAACTTATTCAAAGTAAGTTTCTGCTGCTCTGCAGAGGACTGCTATGAACTTCTGCATTCAGCTATAAACGAGCAAAAGGAGTTCCAGTTTTACCCAGTATTATATCAGAGGAACAGCTTTGAGCCACCCCAGCTTTCAAAAAGTAAAATGCTGGTCACTTGGATGGCGTTATTTGTACCCCATCCTAAACGGGGGAATGCAGGGAGCTGGAGAAGGCAGAGGAACAAGATAGCTTCACTTGAAGCAAGCATTTCAGGTTGTATTTTCATCATATCACCACAGCTCCCATTTCAAATAAAAAGAGATCAAGCTATTTCTGTTGAAATCCTTGGCCAAAGAGACCTATGATGACAGCTACACATCTTGTTCCATTAATGATGGGAGGTTTCTCTCCAACTGAATAAATCACATTTATCAACAGTTAATCCTTGGATTGAAATAAATTTATGTAGGCATTTGAACTGAAAAACAGAAGCATTACTCAACTCATATATCCTCTAGCTTATGAAAATCTTATTCTGAATCTATGGATGCAGAGTCAGAATACAGTAAGTTAAGATGCTTCTCACTACAAATTATGTAGTGCTTTCTCACATACAAATTACAAAGTGATGTGCGTAGAAATTCCTTATTCCATATGGCATACTAAGCATATGTACAAGGATTTGGAGAGACGAGGTATTCTCTGAAGCAGCTGTTTCCAACATAGGGACAGTTATAAACACAACAGTAAGTCTTACAGCGTTATTCATCCAATACCTGAGCTTGTACTAGAGGTTGCACTAGATCAGCATTCAAAAATCACATGAAATTCCTTTGAAATTGGAATTGCAATTGAAACCAATATTCTAAAGACTTTGTGCTATCATTGTTTCCTGGACACTTGGAGTCAAGAGTGTTTGCTGATAAGATAGAAAGCGTAGAATTTCTAACTATGCCAGTGGAAACACTCTAAATTACTTTTCATGCCAAGTTTGGGAATTACATTTTAAACATTAAACTTCTTAATCTGTTTTTGGAAATCAAAAAAAGAGAGAGACTCAAAATTTTTCAAAAACATCTCACACTTGAAGGATATACTCTTTTCTTATTTCATGAACCAGAAGTAGAAAAATAAGTTAAAACACAAGGAATTCATATATGCAGAAAAATGCATGTCCAAATCCATGATACCGCAATAAAATTGCATATGACAGAAAAACGTGTAGACTGGCAGGCAAACTCCAATCTGTTTCTCTGCAGACTAAAAAGATATTTATTTTATTTGGCTAGGTTAAAAAAGATTTGAATGTAGATAATTTAGGCACATTATAACATGTATGAACAGTACAAACTCATTCCTTATCTATGTTTATTCCAAAATAACCTGAATTCAAATCCAAACTAGATGCTGAAATAGAAAAAATGCAATTGCAAATTATCTACATCAGTAGGCATGTACTCACTCTCATCACATCTAAAGCAGTCCAAAAATTCTTCTCTCAGGTTGCAGAAATACTCCCAAGTTTGTCAGCAGTTATAGAAATGTGTGTCCAGAATATTGGGCACTGAAAAGAGGCAAGCCTGGACACTAATTTTATTACTGAGGCAGCAAAGAATAATAGAATTGAAAAGTCAGTTCATTTACAGCTTAGTCATCTCACCTGTGGACGAGAAAAAAACACTCCACCCTCATTTGTGATAAGCTCTTATAGGTGAAAGTAAGAGACTGACTTTGGAGGTATACTCTTAAAGCTTTTCCATAAATACTAGATACCATTTTAGGGCCAAACAATATCAATTTAGCACTGAAGCATTTGAAATTCAAGTTTGCTTACATGCAGTTCTGCAACAAAGGCTTCAGAACTGAAGGAAAGTTCAAGCCTTATCCAGAACTTGCCATGAACTACTTTCTAACTTTCATAAGACGGATGTTGTGAAAAAGTCCATTTCCCAAACTGTCTACAGTAAAATACATTTGTTTCTAGAGCTGAAAGAGTCTCAGTTGGTGACTTTACCACTGCCCTTTTCAGTTGCCATACCCCTCTTCTTCCTCCAGCCTCAGTCTCCACAGAGCATTAAGGACCAGTAACCCACAAATGCTGCGGCTTGGAGCCTTGGCTTTATTCAAACTGGAAAGTCAAGAAACCCAGTAAGCACACAGTCCAGTATTTTTATTTACTAAGTTGAAAAACAACATCCCCAGAAGATACCTACCTAATCAATGGAAACCACTCTCTTACAAGGAAATATTTCTGCAACTAAAGCCGGGACAAAAAAAAGCAGGCTCATTTTCCTTGTTGTATAGCCTCTATACATATAGCATGGCAGAAAATGGAAATGTTGTATCAAGTATCTATGCAACGCGCCAAAAGAGGCACAATCCAGTGCATGGTTCTTGGTCCCAGTTCTCCTGAAATCACTGGAATATATGTTGTATACTGATGAAAGCAAAAAGTCAGGACTGTCAAATGTGAAACGATTGTTGGATCTGACCTGCTTAAGCTCAGTTCCAAAAGACTGAGAGGACACCAGGTAAAGCAAGCTTCAAATGGCCTCTAAAGACATGCCTCTCATGGATTCCATACCTACACCGTGGAAAGGAAATTTCTCAGCTATGGCCCAAGACAACGAGCAGACTAGGTTTGCATTTCAGTTCACAGCTTTTGGCAAGCCCAACCATTCAAACATCATGAGTCGGTGCTCCAGAAATCATTGAGTTTTATAAACCAGTATTTTTTTTTTGCCTTTTTTTTTTCTTTCAGTCTATGCAGGGATCATTAAATTTTCATTTTGCTTCTCTAACTGTGAGGAACACTTCCCCCACCCCCCAAGTTTGTTTGCTTTGTAAAAAAAAAAAATCTCATGTTATACTGTAAGGTCTGGTGTCGGGGCATTAAGAAAAAACATACCAATTATCGTGGAAGTTGGGAACAGATATTGTGCTGCCTTGTACTTTCACACAGCCCTTGAACAACAGGGAATACTTTTTTTAATTAAACCTCAAAATATCTTCATTTCTGTGCGCAGCTTCCAAACAAATAAGTTATCTGTTGTTCCAGCACAAAAAGCAGACATCACTTCTGCTGCTATGTTCCCTGTTACATTATAGTTTTGGCCAATAGCCTCTTAACATCAACATGAACTTTCTTCCATTTTGAATTCTCCTTTTCTCCGTTCAGAAGTTCAGCAGAAACGACCCCATTTTTGATTAGCACACAAAATCTTCATATCAATTATTCAGTTTTTTAAAAAGAAAGATTGAAGTTCAACAAATTCTATAGGACAATGACTCTCAGATAGTAATGGGATATATAATAAGGAACAATTCTGGGTAAGGATTTCAGCATTGTTTCAGTTTCTAGTTCTATTACTGATGGAACATTTTGTCTTTTAATAAAATTGTCATTGACAAATTTGTTATTGACAAAAAAGACATTCTTGGTACTTGAAAAAAAAAATAACACCTTAAGGAGGCAGCATGCTATCAAGTAATTGCTCTTTGGAAAAAAATCTAGGATTTCAGATTTCAAATACTTGTCAATGTTGTAAAATTCTCCTTTTATGTAAAAGGTCAGAAGGCTTGCTAAAAATTTTATGCTATTTCCTGCATAATTAGGGACTAAAGCTGATCAGTCAAGTATACAGTAGGTAGTAATAGTTTATATCCTTTTCTTCACATCTGGTTTTATTATGGAAGCTTTTAAGAACTATGGATTTGCATTACAAATTTACATTCAAATTTGCATCCATTATTCCAGGCTGGACAATAAAAGCCTTAAGCTTTTCTTATTAGGAATCACATCCCTAAGTAAAAACTAACTTTAGACTTCCATAATAGTATCTTACCAAGTTACTTCAGTTTTGACAGGACACCACTTAGAAAACACTGACGAATAGACAGGGCTCATTCCAAGCGCTATCAGCTTACTTGACTTGGACAAAGTGAAGCCTTTCATGAATTAAGCTCGGGTTCAGCCTACACTCCGGTGGATGAAAAGGTTTCATTATGTGCAGTGGAAGAACACGTTGTTTGAAAATGTGATACAAATACTGGCGTTTAGCATAATTTCAGTTCAACTTTTACTAAAAGGGTAAAACTGTATTAAATATGTTATTTAACCACCTCTAAAATACACTCTGAAAATCTTTAAATAGGTTTGCACCCACTGAAGAGCACATAGATGGTATCAGTACCATCTAGGGCTATCAGATCAAGCTGCCCGCAGATTTAAGATGTCTCTCAAAACAGGTGCTGGCAGCTAAAAAGAAATTTTTGCCAGTACTTTGTTTCTAAATGCATTATTTTTCTATATACAAGTAGTCATGTACTAGTGCTTTGAATTCCAACATTTTCTGCGTACATTTTGCGAGCACCTCAATTCTTTTGAAACTTCAGCAGCAAGCCAAAAAGTGTATTTTCAGGAACTTCTTCACTCAATGACAGTCACCTTATTTCCACTGCAGTCTGTGATGTCTCATCAAGTCAGCAGAGCAAGAGACAAGGAGCAAGAGATATAAATAACAACAGAAAAGAAAAGCAAGAACAAGAAGTTAGTCAAGAGCAGGGCATTGATTTGATTTTGTTTTCATCAAATGCCTGCCTCAACTCCTTCTCCCTTCCCTCCAGCAGGAGAGAAACCCCTGTGATAAACAGGCTCTTTGACAAGATCTCACTGGTCTCACCAGAGCGCTGTGCACAAGAAGATACGCAGCAGTGACCCGGACTAGAAGCTGGCTAACCGTACGAGGTATAGCGAGCACCTGCAGAAGATCTGGCGAGGAGTCAGTGACCGCCAGAGTAGGTGACAGCGGGCCCAGAGCATGAGGCTGCCCACTGACCCAGGTCCCGTTAGAACCAGGCACGCATGCTCTGCCTACAGCGTCTAGCCTCTTCCCAGGCAGTAGTCTCTCACGGTTAGCATGGCTATGATAAGGAAAAGGAGCTCTAGTAGCTTTTAGGGGCCCTTAGGAATCACGAGGTAGGGGGAGTCCTGCCTGCGTGTCCGACCTGTGCCTGCAGCAGCCTCCTGCCAGCACCCCCTCCCGCGCCTCCCGGGTCTCCCCGGTCAGCTCGGAGCGCAAGTCCTTTATTAAATCTGTCCTGTTTAATTCCCCACAAACTTTGAGTGTCTCCCTCCACCGGTATCCGACCCTCTCTTGCTTATCTTGTGGTCACACGAGGAAGTAAGCGATCACATGCAATAACTGATAAGCCGCTCTATTCAAGAAACGTATAGTAGGTTTTAGGCAAGCAACAGCTTCCGACGTGAAGAAACTTGCCTTCTGAACGCCAAGCACATAAATCACTCAATATATAAACACCAGCTTCAACTTCTGGTTTTTGGATTGTACAGTCAAAAGGGACCTTGAAATCTACACTTTATTTGGATTCCGAAAAATAAACTGTTTCCAAACTATTTTGTAATGCTTGTGCAATGGCCTCAAGACAGACAGTAATTTAGACAGCTGTGTGACTAGTCACAGAAGCTGCATTTTTAGAAATATCCCTTCTCTGGAACAATTGAAACTTTCTCCAGCACGAAGTCCACACACAGAGAGCAGTGTTTCCCAGCAAACATCTAACAGTTTCATTATTGTTTAACTACCAAAAAACAGCTCCAACAATCTATCAAGCTTGACATTTCATCCGTCTCTGCCGCTAACCGAGAATACTAGGCATATATAGGAAGCGATTCAAGGATTCAATAAGAAAAATTATTTTGTTAACCCAAACAGAGAAACTGTTTCTCTTCCTTTAACGATTAATTTACTCTTTTGAAAACCTGTTCAGGAAACCAAGGCCTGTTTCTCCTCTAAGTTACAAAACCCAAGTATCGATCAAAAAAGAAATCTGCTTTGTTAGGTGAATAAAAGCTTCATTTTAAGAAAAGTATAAACCGCATTCTGAGGTAATCCTATATAGGAGGGATTCATCACAGCGACACTAGCAGCACTATCGGTTGCAGCTCGAGCCCAGCTGCGACCGCTGCATCGCAGCAGGCGACACAGTGGCGCATTCACCTGCTGCCGCCGGCCCTGCCGCCCCAGGAGCGCCGCTGCTCAGCCGGTTTCCAAAGGGCTGCGGCTTGGCAAAGCTCCGAAGCAGCATCAACAGGATCATGGAAAAAAAAAAAAGATGAATGCCTGACACAACTGTGCCGATTCTGTCCTCAAACATGCTGCCACCTAAATCTGCTCACAAGAAATTACTCGTCCGAGTGATCCTAGCAACTCCCAGACGTAGCTGGGAGAATGAAACGTAGAAGCCATCTCCTGATGCCAGCAGTGACTGCCTTCGAGCAGGACACCGACATCAACGAGAAGTGGTATCACATTAGTTTGAGCCTCAGGTGCAGTAGTATGGTATTTTCTCATTTGGGGAGTAAGCTAAACCAATATAAACTCACTCCCACAGAAAGTGGCTTTGATTAACCTATGCTACTCTTGACATTGCAATTTGAAATTATCCCAGTGTAACTTTTAATAATACACATAACGCCCAAAAGAGCAATCTTTCTGCAACAGTAGTTACAACATAACAAGTTATTCCCGAAAGAGATCATTTTAAATTTGCCCATTTAGAAATACCTCTTCACCTAAGTCTAAAGGAAAAAAAATAAAGCAGACACTATTTAGAAATATTATTTTGAGCATATCCCACAACCTGTTGAATATAAAAGCAGAAGGAGCAGAAAAAAATTGTCATTAATATTTTAGTCTACACTGAAATATATCATGGAAATTCCTATTTGAAAATTATCTGACACAGAAGCCAGAGGGTAGTTCTGTTACAGAAAGAAGTGTAATTGATATATTGGAGTAAAGTGAAAACCTCAAGAGCAATTAATTTGAAGAATTCATGAAGAATAAACAGTTGTCTTCCGAGACACAATTCTTTTTAAAGACTTGAAAGTCCCTAATGTGAAAATAAATTCAGACAGCCAAGCAGGGTTTTCAGAAGTTAGAATGATGAGTCGTCTCTCTGTTCTGAAGAAACAGACTGAGAAAGTAAGGAGAAACTGATAAAAAAAATGAGTTACTGATCTGACAGGGTCATATCCTGTTTCTTAAAGAAAACAGCACTTCCACAACCTTGCAGAGTTCTTTAAAGCCTGAGTAACTGAGGAGGGAAGGACGTACCGCCGGACAGTCAGAAGAACGCTCTGAACACACAGCCAGTTCTATTTCCGAGGTCAGTTCAGCACGTGATGCAATTCTCCCACCCTTTGGTTTTCCCCATCTGTGAAATGGAGATTATGCTTATTCATCCCTGCAAAGTGCTCTGCGCTCTCTGAATGCCAGCTGGTATAGGTTCAAAGTACTAATTTCTGGCTTCTCGTAATGATTCTCAGTGGGAAGCAGAGGAAAATAAGCATGACACAGGGAAGGTACTTTCAGAAGACTCCTGATGGGAATATCTTGGGGGACCAGGAGGCTGGCTAGGGCTTCACAGTGGCAGAAGGCCATTGAGAGAGGGCTGGAGGAGCACTGGCCCCACAGAAATACAATTAGGAACCGAATGCAAAGTGCAGACACATCAGTAGCCATCGAGCTGCAGCAGCACAAAACATGCCATAGCATTGACTGTAATGCTTCCCTGAGAAGTTAGATTGATACTGAAGCTCTCAGCCCAAGCCAGACTGCTAGCAGTATTCAAGATAAGGAACTTACAGCCATGCTAAGCTTGTAGTCAGAGCCTAGATTACAGAGAAGTACTAAGGTCCCTCATGTTTTTACTACTGCATACCAATAGCTACTCTGTCCTTGACCCACAGTAGTTCATATACAGTTGTGTCCAAAAAAGGCGACATGCTCACACCAAATTATTTGCATCTCACATTATCCTTCTTCCAGTAAAGTGTTTTATGAATCCCTATCTTCCCTTTCATTCTTGAGTACTACAGACTTGGTTCATCGGCACATGTCTTTTCTCTTCTACATCTAACTTCTCATCTGTTGATCAGGTTCAATAATCTTCAGGACTAATCAAAGGCTTTAGGAAAGAGACACACTGAGAGTATTCTGTATACATTAGAAAATGCACTGCTCCTGTAAGAGATGGAAAGGTAGCCTAAACAAACATAAGCTTTCCTACATGTATTACCGTGAAAGCAACACTCGCTAGATAAGGACAGCATTTACCAGACTAGACACGAGACCCAAAGTTGCAGTACTGGGTCAAATGCACAGTCTTCCTCCCGCCACATCCTGCCTCCAGCACAGCTCCTGTGAGTCAGAGGTAGGTAGGGTGATACAAGAACACCGCAACATACCACTGTGTGAAAATCTGCTTACACTCCTCCACCAAGAAAAAGTTGGTTCAAAGTCTAAAGCACAAGTTTTAGTATCCCTCTATATATAGCACTGTACATTCAACTCAAATCAATCTCTACCATGATTGGAGAGTTTAACAATGTCAGTAATTTATTATAAACAACAAACCATGGTACAAAGTTGCATAACTAAAGTGAAAGTTACATATTTACATATTCTCACCTCCCCCCTTAAAAAAAAAAAAAAAAAAAGACATACTAAAGTCAACCACAATAAAGAGAAAACTGAAGGCCTGGAGTAAGAAAGGCTTCGGTCATAAACACAGGCTCAACTAGCAGACCACCATATATATATATATTTATATATTATTATTTTGCACACTTATTAGATAGTATTGCATTCTATTCTAATTTTATTTGGAATCATAACAGCCTAATTACAAGTACTTTCCAGTCAGGAAGACTAGCCCTCACTGCAAGCCAGCCTACTTTTACTATCCTACTACTAAACATAATATTTAAAAACAGCTTTAGAAGTATTTAATTTCAACAAAAACTTGAGCAATTAAACATTTATCCACAAACACCAATGTCAAGGCAATCAGCTTTTAATTAAGTCCTATTGCTACCAACTGAGGGGACATGCAAACCACAATGTCCTACAGCTGGCCTGAGTGTACGCTAGGATCCACATAAGCAGAGAGAATTACCCTTAATGGAAAACAGGACAATAGCCTAAGTTTAACTATTTTGTTTCATTAAACCCAACTGTTCTATCTATTATGTTTACAGAAGCAAGGATCTCTAAGAATGAATACCATTCTTCCTCCCCACCACTATTAATGCAAAAACATGTTAAAGAAGTAACAGTATTGATGGGGGAGAGGGGTGCGGGGAAGGAAGCAATTGCCCAGAATTCATAAGAAACAACATTTAAAAGTGATCACTTTGATTTTTACTTCTTAGTTCTGAAAAAATAAGGTAGTAAAGGAAATGGTGACATGAGGTAAACACTATTTTTTCTGTTTGTTTCATGGTATCAGGCACGTGCCTTAATCATTTTGGAGCTCATATTTAAATAAAATCCATTTAAAATAAATAAATAAAACCCATTGCATTTTAACCATGCAAAAATGCCAACTAAAGTGACATTGTACCTTTCATTCGCTATCCTAATGAAATGGAAAACAAAAAGAAAGCATTTTTTAAACCCACTGGCTCTTTACTGATATTGCGATCAGGTTAGAAAGAACAGAAAACTGCCAGGAGTTCCCACACTGCTGCAAAGCAGATCTCCAAAGAGAATGCCCAAGACTTACTGCAATTCCCAGAGACGATATGGTCTGTGCCAGAGAGGAGGAAGTAACACACACAGCTCGAACAAACACAACAAACAAAACGTTTATAAATGTCTCTACAAATTAAACATTACCTCGAACATTTCTTAAGTTAAGGACCATAAAACTAAACCATTCCTATCTAAGCTTTAATATTTTACTTATCTCTGCGGTATCTCAGTAAGCTTGGCCAGCCCCACCGTACTTGAAAACACAGGAACTATCAAGTGCAGCAGCCCATCTATCACACACTCATAGTGTTGAACACGTTCATCCTCAGGTATTTTGCCAAATAAGCATCTGATCTGTATAGGCTCAGATCAGACTCAGTGCATGTTCTCGATGCACAGAACTTACCTTTATCAACCTGCAATCAAGTACTGAAATACTGGTAAGAAGCTGATTAGACGATATGCCAACAGTTTCTCTACAGGAAACACCTTGACCAGTTTACAGGAACAAACTGTTCTCAAGAACATTTGGAGTACTTTTATTTTCTCAACTGCAACGTGACTCCTTTTGCCTTCTGTGGCACTATCATAGCTTTCACTTTGTTACGTGTCCCTGATTTTGACGCAGAAGCAGAGCAAAGTTACTCATCAAGAAAACAACTTAGGTCCTTCCCACCAAGGAATTGGCACCCGAGGAACACCGCCATCACCCCGACGAAGCAGTCCCTTGGATGTGATAAAAGGCAAATAAGAAACTCCAAATTTAAGCAAAGAACTAAACCAAAGGTTGGCACGTATCCAGAATTTCTCAGTTTTCATAGCATTCCAAGCAGAATAACCTACTAACCCTCAGAGTCCCTTTGGGAGCACAGCTCGGAAGAAAAAGGAGCTTCCAACGAGCGCTCTCTGAACGAGAGAGAAGAGGCTGCACCTGCGTCCCCCGGCCAGGCCCTGCCCCACCTCACGGAGGGCCCCCACAACCCCAGGAGGGGCGCTTCGCCCCACCTCCCCGAACCCAGGCCCCCGCAGCCTTCCCCAGGGCTGGGCAGCCCCGCGGCCTCACACCACGGCCCCCGCGCCTGACAACACCCCCACGCCTCGGCACCCCCCACACCTGACCCCTGCTGAGCTGCCTGAGGGCCCCCACGTCAGGCTGCGCCCCCTCACCACTGCCCCACACGCCCAAACCTCGGCAGCCCCCCCCAACTCTGTCCTCCCTGAACACAGGCAGCCCCTACAGCCTCCTACCCCCCAAGCCCTGGCTGCCCCCCCACAGCCCCATGTCCCCCCACAGCCTCCTACCACCCAAGCCCTGGCTGCCCCCCACAGCCCCATGTCCCCCCAAGCCCTGCCTGCCCCCCATGGCCCCATATCCCCCCACAGCCTCCTACCCCCCAAGCCCTGGCTGCCCCCCACCAGCCCCATGTCCCCCCACAGCCTCCTACCACCCAAGCCCTGGCTGCCCCCCACAGCCCCATGTCCCCCCAAGCCCTGCCTGCCCCCCATGGCCCCATATCCCCCCACAGCCTCCTACCCCCCAAGCCCTGGCTGCCCCCCACCAGCCCCATGTCCCCCCACAGCCTCCTACCTCCCAAGCCCTGGCTGCCCCCCACAGCCCCGTATCCCCCCAAGCCCTGCCTGCCCCCTATGGCCCCATATCCCCCCACGGCCTCCTACCCCCCAAGCCCTGGCTGCCCCCCACCAGCCCCATGTCCCCCCACAGCCTCCTACCACCCAAGCCCTGGCTGCCCCCCACCAGCCCCATGTCCCCCCACAGCCTCCTACCCCCCAAGCCCTGGCTGCCCCCCACCAGCCCCATGTCCCCCCACAGCCTCCTACCTCCCAAGCCCTGGCTGCCCCCCACAGCCCCATATCCCCCCCAAGCCCTGCCTGCCCCCCATGGCCCCATATCCCCCCACGGCCTCCTACCCCCCAAGCCCTGGCTGCTCCCCACCAGCCCCATGTCCCCCCACAGCCTCCTACCTCCCAAGCCCTGGCTGCCTCCCACGGCCCCAGGTGCCCCCCTCAAGCCTCGGCTGCCCCCCGGCGCCCTCACCTGTCCCCACGGCAGCCCCGTCCCGGCGCAGGGAGGCGGCGGCGTCGCCAGGCCGCGGCCGCGGGGCCGCCCCAGCGCTGCGCTCCGCGCCGCGGCGGCGGCGCTATGGCAACTGCCCGCCCCGCCGGCGGCCGGCCACCGAGCGGCCGCCCAGAGCGGCCGCCACCATAGAGCGCCGAGCTAGAGAGCGCCGCGGCGGCGCGGCCCACCCCCACCCCCTCCTGGCGGCGCGGCGGTTTCGCGTGCGCCCTCCAGCGGCCGAAAGAGGGAGGGCAGCGCCGCCCGCGGGGGCGCGGCGGTTCCCGGAGGCCGCGAGTTCGAATCCCCCTCCCGGCAGCGCGAGCGGCCAGCCCCGACACTGACCGTGTCCCCGTGTCCTGCTGCCTCCACCAGGGCAGAACTGCATAGCCATGGGTGGCTGATAAATACACAGGTACATACGGATATATATATGCACACACACATGTATTTATAAATACATATGTATTTATAATACATATATACACAGAGATATAAATATACTGTGTATATATATATGTATTATATGTATGTATTTTATACATTGCATCCATGCAAACTGTTCCTCAGCACTGAGGGGCATTTCCCCTGCTAGGGGTCACCTGGTCTCCCCCATAGCTTCCCTGGGACTGGTTTTATTATCCCGCTCAAGGCCTTTTTTGGGGCTGTTTCAGGAACAGACGGTAGCGGGGGAGAGGGGATCTCCTCTCGCGTTCTGGCACAGCGCAGCCTGCTTTGCAGGGAGGAGGTTGCACAGCGGGGGCTGCAGAACAGGAGCTGGCGCCTGTCTGTGCGTGGAAGAGAAAGGCTCCTTTGGGGTATTTCAGGCAGATGCTCTTTTCAGCTTAAATTTATTATGCAAACTCAGGGCAAACTGTCTTGAGCTAAGAAGTCAAGTTTTTCCCGATCTGGTAACAGACTGCCGGCGCCCGAACCGCTGCGCCGCGTCTCCGCGCCCGGCCCCTGCGGCACGCCGTCCCTGCCGCCGCGCAGCCGGAGGCGCAGGACGGCGCCCTCGCCTCGCCGCCGGGCCCCGGCTCACGCCACCCCCGCCACGACACTCCCTAACGGGGAAGAAAACTCCAGCAGTTGCAATTAGCTAATTACCAGGTCGAAGACGCTGTGCCCGAACGCTGCAGGCCTGCCGGCCGGGGGAGCACAGGCCATGGGGGCCCCCCCCAGGCCATGTGGGCCGCGCCGCCCCCCCCCGGGCCCACGCGGGCCGATTGGGGCCACGCCGCCCCCCGCCCCGGGCCCACGCGGGCCGACGGGGGCCACGCCGCCCCCCGCCCGGGCCCACGCGGGCCGACGGGGGCCACGCCGCCCCCCGCCCCGGGCCCACGCGGGCCGACAGGGGCCACGCCGCCCCCCCCCTCCGGGCCCACACGGGCCGATTGGGGCCATGCCGCCCCCCCCCCCCGGGCCCACGCGGGCCGACAAGGGCCACGCCGACCCCCCCCCCCCGGGCCCACGCGGGCCGACAAGGGCCACGCCGCCCCCCGCCCCGGGCCCACGCGGGCCGACGGGGGCCACGCCGCCCCCCCCCCCCCGGGCCCACACGGGCCGACGGGGGCCACGCCGCCCCCCCCCCCCCCGGGCCCACGCGGGCCGACAAGGGCCACGCCGCCCCCCCCCCCCGGGCCCACACGGGCCGACGGGGGCCACGCCGCCCCCCCCCCCCCCGGGCCCACACGGGCCGATTGGGGCCATGCCGCCCCCCCCCCCGGGCCCACGCGGGCCGACAAGGGCCACGCCGCCCCCCCCCCCCCGGGCCCACGCGGGCCGATTGGGGCCACGCCACCCCCCCCCCCCCGGGCCCACACGGGCCGACGGGGGCCACGCCGCCCCCCCCCCCCCCGGGCCCACGCGGGCCGATTGGGGCCACGCCACCCCCCCCCCCCCGGGCCCACACGGGCCGACGGGGGCCACGCCGCCCCCCCCCGGGCCCACACGGGCCGACGGGGGCCACGCCGCCCCCCCCCCCCCGGGCCCACGCTGCTCCTCAGGGCAAGCCGACGGCGCAGGCAGGCACTGCTCGCTCAGGGTTCAGCGCAGCCCGCTCCTCTTTACACGCTCCTGCTAGTTGCGGGAAAGAGTGAGAAAAGCCCTTCGGTTCAAGAAACGTCTAAAAAGTTTATATTGGGCTTTTCTCCTACTCCGCACTCCCCCTGAAAACTGTTTTCCCCATAGAAGAGGAACCTCAGACAACACGAGAAACCTGCAGCACACAAGTGCTGAAACATTTGTGCATCAGCTCTTTACTCAGCTTTTTCAAGAGCCAGAACAAGTCACGTTTTCTGCTCACAGCGACCAGCCACAGCTCCAGCACAGCTCTCCACCAGCAGGGAAACCATCCTCCTCCTCATCCCCTGCAGACAGGCTGCAGTTCCCTGGGGCTAAACCAGGCTCCTGCCCTCACTGTGCTCCAGCAGCATCCTGGCCCAAGCCTGCGACTCCCAGAAATGCAAATAGATTACTTTAAAATATGTTTATTTTTACTGTTTAATATACTGTTTAGTGATACAGCTCATGGTGTTTTGGCATTTCCCCCTCCAGCAGAGCCTGCTGGGAGCACGGCCTTTCCCCCAGCCTCACGCGTAGGGGATGAACGTGCAATGGCCACGTTAGGTGGGACCTACAAGCCTGGTAAACGACAGCACTGAAAGCAGAGAGCGCTTTGCAAGCGGCACAGCTCTGACGGAGACGTGAAGAGACCTTCTGTGCTGCCTCCTGGAAACCCGAGGTACGAGCCCCAGCCTCCACAGCATACAGCAGCCTCAGAGGCGCGAGCCCCAACTGGGCTCCGTTGCCAAGTTTTCTTGCATCTTGTACAGCACAAGGGTCTAGACATGCCTTCGCCGCCTCTCCTCCCCCTCCAGGCACAGGCAGGAGCTCCCAGCCCTGTAACAGGGTTGGCTGCTCGTGGCTCCAGCCCGTCACCCAGCCACTGAGCTCAAAGGTGCAGCTTCTGGATCAAGAAGAGGGGCCACACTCCATCCCAGCCTCACATCTCAAGGAGGTTGCCAAGAGCAGGGAGGGAAAAGGAAAGAGCAGAGAAGCCACTGGCACAGGGAAGGGTCATTTTAAACACTGGCACACGAGGCTGAATAGGTCCTTAAGCATCAGACAAGCCACCTGGTATCAATGAGCACTTATCCACCTCAGCTGACTTGGCCCACCATAGCCTTTTCCAGGAGTTAACAGCAACGCTTTCTGCAGCACAGCAGCACCACAGAAACATTGACACCAGCCTACAAGGCCCCCATCATTACTTCAGGCAAAAAGGTTAGATCAAACATCTGATTACGCCCTTCTCATCAGCAGCTTGTCCCACCCGTGTCCTCCTAGGGAATGAACAGGCCAAGACAACACTGCTCTTTAAAATTTTAATTAAGGTAACAGTAGAAATCATTAATTGAACTACAGCTCTTGACAACCACAACAGCATATAATTTTTTTCTCCCTTATCCAAGACCACTATGGGATGCCCAAGACCAGGGCTCTGCAACCAGACAGCAGCAAGTTATTAAGGGAACAAACAAACTCACCACAAGGAGTCTCAGGTTTGCACAGTAAAATGCCAGCTGGTCCCACACCAACATTTTAGGGCCATCTCTGATGATTTTTGAAGCAAACCTGCAGCAGCAGGCCTGTTTGCAACACTGCCCACCAAGCCCAGGCACCATGGGCTGTATGCACTGGGGCAAGGACATCTGGGAACCCCATGCTCATTTTCTCCTCAGCACAGAAGAATAAGAGCTTCTTTCTCTTGGTCCATCCAGGGCTGCAGAACTTTTGCCTCACCTCAGCCAGACCACAGAGTCAGTTTGTGAAACCTTCAGTGTGTTCACATGCTTTTTTTGAGGCTTAGACCTTGACATTTGCTTTTCCACCTGCATCAGAGCCCCTGCGTGGGTGTCACTGGGCTCAGCTCTTGTGCATCACTGTTTCCGATATCCAGCTCCACCTGGATCCCTGTTGGCTGCAAAGGGAATCCACAAGGATGTTAACCTCATGCAGCTGGAAGTCTAAGGGCAAGTCTGGGCATTGCTCTATTGCCTGCCCCAGAAAAAAGAAAAATCTCCAATTATATTCCCATTAAGAATTTCTTCCTGCCCTGTGCCCTAATTTTAACTAGGCCTGCTGAACACACAGAGCTACAAAGAGAGAACGCAATTTAGCGGAGAAAGAACGACTTGCTCCAAAATGTCCCCAGATACACAATTAACACATCCAGGACGTGTTTCACTGCCCGGCACACAGCCGCATCCCTTTGGATCAGGATGCAGCATGGGCTATCAGCCAGGATACTGGTTTATGCAGCACTGCTCCAGTACATACGCAGAATTCAAGTCAAAGTCACCTATGCAGGTGCTGGAGCCAGCGCTACAAGATCTTTGTTATCCATATGCAGTCAGGAGAGATTAAGACAAGCAAGAGGAACATGGTGACCTAGATTGCAAGTGGTGCCACCCATTTAACATGCCTAAAAATACAAGCCCAGGCTGCTAGGAACAGATGCTCTTCTCTTGCGCAGGATACTAGGTTGCATTTCCTCCTCTCCCATTGCAACAGGTCACCCAGTGAGGCCTCATCCTGCCTTGTCTTCCATCCTGCCTCAGGTCTGAACCTAGGTCCAAGTCATCTTTCCCATGACTTCTTCCCCGTTGCCAGAGGGGCTGGTCTCACCTGCCGAGACGATTTTACCAGGGAGGCAATGCGCTGCGTGTTGGCCTTCTCCCAGGTTGCCTCTTTGCTCTCCAGCAGCACCCGGGTGCTGGGCACAAAGCTCCAGGAGCGGCCAAGTGCTGGCTTCAGGGGGCCAGTGCTGCTGTTCCTTGTCACCTGGTTGGTCACCTGCAGCACAAATACCATTATCAGCACCCAGGAAAAAACGGTGCCGCTCACAGTAACAAAATGCAGGAGATCACTAGGAGATAATAACCACAATCTGCTACTTCTGCAAACCTTTTTTCTCTCCTTCCTGCCTCTGCCCTCCCCCAGCACAATCATGCTACCGTTGTAAACACAACTCACAACTGCACCACACGCGTATGTTCCTAGCCGACTGCTTAACACAAGCAGTGCAAGAGAAGCTTCCCCTTCTCTGAGCCTAGGGACAGGGTCCACAGCCCACGGAAGCACAGGGGAATTAAACTGCACTCACCCCGAAGAGAAAAAGCCCTGGGCTGTGTCTCTATGAACAGCAGTGTGAAAATGGAGAACTGCTCTAGCTTCAAAGGATCTCAGCACAGGCACTCAGGTTAATGCTGAGCTCACTCAAGCTGCAGTGATTTCCAGTGCTGAGGCCCCCTGCAAAGTTTAATTCTGAACCTCCAAGCATCCTACCAGACACTCTTCCCTATTGCTCTACTGCAAGTCAGAACAGCAAAGGGCAAGGCTGGACTGATGCCTTCCAGCGCCAGGTTCAGCACATTCATTTTCCCTTGTGGCTCTTCAAGTTCAAACACATCAACTGTGGTCACAGCAACCTGTCCGGGAGCATCAGAGCAAATGCAATCGCTCATTCAAGAGCTAGAGAACGGAGATGGCTCCTTCCAGTCCCCAGCCCCTTCCACATGATGCAGTGCCGCCCTGCAACTAGCTCCAAAGCAGCTAAGTAAGCGGCTATCTAGGCAGCCCCTTAAGTGATATATGAACCTAGAGCTGGTGCTAATCAAAAATAAATACAAGCAGGCTTTTGGTCTGCTTGTGCCTAACTCTACCATGCTCAATCTAGCAAATGACTTGCTGGCTGCAGACAGCAATACAAGGCAGCTAAGCAGCCCTGTTCTGGCTCCGCAGTTGCCGGAACAGGACATCTGTGGCTGCAGAGCACCAGAGCTACATCGGCAATCAGGCCCAGGAGCAGAGCTCTGCAAGATCTCAGCTGCAAACAGGATCCCTTGGGTGTTTTGAAACCACTGCAGGACTCCTTACCATGGCACACACCAACACCCAAGGGGCAAGGCACAGCACCACTCACCACAACCGCCAGGCTGAACTCCCTGGCCAGCATCTTCAGCTCCCTGGCCAGCTGCATCATGAGGGCCAAGCCTGGAGAAAGATAGGGCATTTTTGTGCTTGGTAGGATCAAGTGAGACAGAGGGAGCAGCCCCTTAAGTTCCCAGGTCCACTTGGAGGCAAGTGACACTTAGATTTCATGAGCACTAGATTTAGTGACAGTCCATGAGATGCCTTCCACCCCCTTCTGCCAACAGTGCCCAGAAGCCCCAATGCATCTTGTCCACCCATGTGCCCTGGGGAGCCATGCCTACAAGTCAGCATCTCCAGGGCCCCTCGGCCAGCAGACCGGGCATAGACAGACCAATCTGAGTTGTGCTGCTCTCCTCTCACATCTTAGAATCCCCCAGGAAAAAGCAGGGCAAAAAAAGCCTGACAAAAGCACCAGGAGCTCTGGCCAGGTTTGGCTTTGCAGGTCAGACACCCCTCTCTAGCCACACCTCTGTGGGCTACAGCCCACAGCCATGAGGTTTCCTGAGATCGCACTGCCTGCTCCCAAGGTGCGCGAGACCCTCCAGGTGTCTGATAGGTCTCTTGGTGCCTCAGCCAGCAGAAAGCTCCTCAATTCCAATTTACAATCCTTTTTGGCAGAAAGAGCCTGGGGAGCTGTGCATCTTTGCTGCTGGCACATTTTACATCTA
Organism: Rhea pennata; assembly: GCF_028389875.1. NCBI lineage: Eukaryota > Metazoa > Chordata > Aves > Rheiformes > Rheidae > Rhea > Rhea pennata. The sequence continues at coordinate 7,199,069 of NC_084682.1, forward strand.
GGACACCGCAAGCAGAGGTTTTACTCAGCAAGCAAATGCAGTTCAGTGCCTCCTTGGTCCTCTGCTGGGTTTCAGACCACTGTGCTGAGCCTGCAACACAAGAGCTACCTTGAATTTTCACAGTAACGCTGGAGACGGACTCCCTTTTCAGCTAGTTGCAAAGGAAAAGTCAGGGCAATCGCCCCCACATAAAGCCTGCCCCTTACTCCAAGCACCAACTCATGCAGGACAAAGATGCTCTTCAGTGAGAGTGGGAGGTCTGTAACCTCACTGCACGTCCACGGAGTCAGCAGCAGCACTTCACTCTTATCCTCCAGCCCCTTCCACAGCACGCTCACCCTCTGACTGCTTGCCTCCCAGCAGCGGGTAAATCACAGCCGAAACAGAGTCGATCAGCAAGACCTTGAGAGGCCCCGTGGAGCTCGTGACCTGAAGGAAAAAGGCACCACGTGCCTTGCAGAGTGCTACTAGGCAAATCTGGCAGCTTTGGAGGTCCTGAAGCTGCATGGAGGCTCAGTGTTGGACCTGGTGTAAATCACTGCACACACAGCTCTGGGGCCTGCTGCTCTCCTTGCAGCTCCAGGCAGCCAAGGGGAAAGGAGAGAGAAAGAGACTGAGGGTCTTGGTCCTACCTGCTGGGAAAGGCTGTCCCGGAGCTCCTGCAAGGCTCCCAGCATTTCATAGATGTCAAACGCTCGGGCCACCTGAACCCGCTGCAGAGCCTCCAGCTGCAGCAAAAAGCAGCAGTCTCATCAACAGCCTCCTCTCCTCCAGGAACCGTGCCACAGCACACATCCTGGCCCCACGGCCACCCCCCAGCAGATCTGCAAGCCATACTCCTCCTGCCCCCAGGACACTAATAGCTCTTTGCATTTATACCATGCTGCAGGGCCAAGGACACTTTTCTTCTGTCCCCATTTCATCAATGGGAGGCCTGAAACAGTGAGGTCAAGGAGCCGGAGCCTGGGCAACTGCACCGAACGCTCCTCAGGGAGAAACAAAGCGTGGCGCCTAACCCTGCACCAGAAGAGCCCAGGAGGATACGGGCAGAGCCGACAGAGGAACCGGGGTTTGGCAAGAGCCAAGCAAGGCCAGCATTAGCAGTTAAGGACCAGCCTGACCTGCTCCGCAGTGAACTTGCCTGTTCTTCCTCATCCTCTGCCCGAGCTTGGAGCATCTGGTAGAGGCGGGAAGCTGTGAATCCCCCCGTGGAGTCAAGAAACAGGACGTGCTGCTTGAGGCCAAGAGACACACTGGCTGCAACGCTGAGACATACCTAGGAGAGGCAAGGCTTATGCATGGTCCTACACCACCAGCTTCCCACAGGAGCTCAGGAGCTCCCAGGGTCCTCCTGGCCCCAGCTAGAGGCCTTCCTGGTGATCCCACAGCAACCAGGACCAGCAGAAGCCTGGTTCAAGCCTCCTGCCAGGGCTGCCCTGTGCTCTGGGGAAGGCTGAAGGACAACAGAGGAGACAAGGCCAGTGCCTGCCCATGGACTGTTTTCCTCAGTGCTTTCCTCTTATCTGCACCTGATGTAGGATGAAAAGGTCAATGATTGTGAGTGCTGAAATCACTCTGATAGCCCCACAGCCAAGGCAACCACCTGCAGCTGCAGGGTCCTTTGCCACTGGGACTACCAAGCTGGAAAGAATAAAAACCTCCTGCATTCAAGAAGTTACACCAGCCTCAGATCCCAGGAGTCTCAGTTTGGCTCAGGTCCCTCTGCTTTCTGTGCCTGAAGGCCTCTATGACAGGAGACTAGCACAGGGAAAGGATGGGAACAGATGGGTTTTGCCAAAAGCTTGACTCCAGCTTTTTTCCCCCCTTTCCACATGTTCTCATTAGAAACCATCCAATTAAACAAAAAGTAGGATGAGAGGTCTAGGCTGCGTCTGTAAATACAGATTGCAGTATGGGTCCGGGAAGTCCCCTTTTTCATGTGCTTTGGCACCATTTTTGTCATACCTGTCCACTGCCCTCCTCCATCCTGCTCACCTGTGTCTTCCCACTGCCAGGCGCTCCCATGAGCTCCGTCACTTCCCCTGTGTACAGCCCAGAGTCCAGCAGCTTGTCCAAGCTAACAGTTGAACAGACAGGTGGGATTACCGACACATCTTCAGTCAGAAAGGCAAGGACTTCGTAAAGCAACAATATCCAGATATCTGTCCCTAGAGAGGTCCCTTTCCAACTGCAGACAAGTGCCTCAGACTTTGCTCCTTCCCCTCTGTCCCTGCTCTCTGCACATTTTGGAGAACAGCAGATGATCTGCAGTGTGATGGGCAAGAGGACAGCACTGAAACGGAGAAGAGCTGTGATCTGGGAGCTCTCAAGGTGTGACTACACAGGGTTTCTCTGCACAGTCACTGCAACCACCCCATGAGGGGACTGGGAAAAGGGAGAAATAAGGCACAGGAGATATGGAGAGTAACTCATTTCCATGTTCAGAACAATGACAGCAATGCCATTCCCTCAAAGGGCATAGACTGGCTGGGCTTGCAGCCACAATTTGAGCAGGCCAAAAAGAAAAATGCATCTACTCTCACCCTAGTACCACAAAAAGGGTTTCAAGGTTGAGACCATGGGCAGGAGAGCTGCAGCAGTTCTAACAGGGAATATCATCAGCAGTGCACCAGGTCCACTCCACCCTTGTCCCATCTCACCCCACACACTGCTTGAGGCACCATCATACTGAAAGCCAAAGCCCAGACTGGGCTGTCTTCCCACAGAGAGCTTCCCACAGCCAGACCTGCTCGTGACCTGGGTGATGTACCCACCTGGCAATCCCAGTGGACAAGATAGCTGTAGAGCTCTTGAGCTCCTCATAGAGATCTGCTCCATTGGCAGGGAAGGCTGAGAACTGGGCCAGGAGCACACGTCTCACAGCAACCAGGGCCTGGCAGGCAGAGAGTTGTCTGAAAAAGTAGGCTGAGGAATTCCTGGGCTAGGCTGGCACAGGGACAGCAAAGAAAAAGTCTCCCTTGCCCTGGGCAACTGTGTCCAGCATGCTAAGGCACGTGCATCACCCAGTAACATAAGATGCTGACAGCACAGCTCCCACTCACAGCTTGAACTCTTAAGCACAGTCCTAAGATACTGAGCACTCAGCACAAGCCTGGCTGCCACAGAGCCAAGCACAGGGAAACCCGCGATACAGAGCAGAACCAGATGCTACAGAGCATCCCACAGGCTGAACTGCACCACCAATGTCTGCTTCAGAAGGTCCCGCGGACAAGCCTGTCCAGGCATGGAGCTGAACAGCTCCTAAGTTAACATAACAGGACTCTGGCATTTCCCATTACCTTGTAAGACAGGGAACACTTCTGTGCAACATCTTCCAGGTCAGACGACACAAAGTCCACCACTGCAAATAACATGAGGGATAAGAATTTAGAAGCCAAACCTTGATAGACCACAAACACTAAAGAACCAACCATCTCCTTTAGGAAACACCCTAGGACCACAGAATAAATTCTGCCTTTAAGTACTAACAGCTAAAACATTCCTGTGCCTCTCTGCTGGCACTCCAGGCGGGCAAGCAGGATGCCCCATGAAGTGGAATACTGATTTTCCTCTGAGAAGGTGCTGGCATCACCTGAGACCCATTAACTTGATTGCAAAATTAATTTAATTGGGGACAGGTTAGTTTAAAACAAAACAAAACAAAACACTTTGCTCAAGAGCTGCCCAGGGCCATTTGATGGCTAGGGTTGGAGAGCGCAGCTCTGCCAGCTAGCAGAGCTGGTCCCGAGGGGTAACAGCCAACCCAGTGCCAGCTCAGGACACGCAGAGAAGGGCAAGAGCTGCTGAAAATAGCGAAGAACTACTGGCCCTGCTTCTGCCCCAGAAGCCACTTTGAGATTTATTATTATTATTATTATTATTTAAAGGCGTATGTTATATATTGAAAACAGCAGAAGGCAGTTCTCAGGGGGAAAAGGAGCATCACGACACCCGGGGCTTTCGCACCCACGGGATCCTTTGGCCAGAGGCTCCGTTTCGCGCGGATAGAGCGTTTGCTTCTCTCGGCCTCGGGCCCGGTTCACCGGAGCCCGCCCGGAGCCCCGCGCCGCGCGGCGGGGAGGGAAACCAAACGCCCGGGAAAAGCCCCGGAGACCTTCCCGGAGCCGCGGAGCGCGGCCCCGCCGCCGCCCGCCCTCACCCGTCCGCACGCCGCGGGCCCGGAGCAGCAGCGCCAGCTCGGCCGAGAGGCCGGGGCAGAGCGCGGCGCGCAGCAGCGCCATGGCCCCGGCCGCGGCTCCCTTCCTGCTTCCTGCGGAGCCGCTCGCGGAGCGCGGAAGCCGCCGGCGGGGGCGGCGCGGCGCGCAGCAGCCCCGCGCAGCATCGGCAGCCCCGCGCAGCGCCGGCTGCCTTCAAAGCGGCCTGGCTTGGGCAGCCCGGGGCAGCCCGGGGCAGGCGGGGGCCGCTCCCGGGAGCAGGGCTCCGAGGCGTCCCCGAGGAGCAGCCGCGCGGCAGGGAGGGAGGGAGGGAGGCTCGGGCGTGCGGGGGCTCCTGCGGCGAAGAGCCTGTGCTCTGGCTCTGCGCGGCTGTGCTGAGCTCGCGTTAGGCCTGTGCGGGTAACTCCGGGAAGGAGCAAACGCGGCTGGGCTCCAAGGGGCTGCACTGAGCCAAAGCAGGATCCCCGGAGCGCGGCGTGGAGCACAGCTGCTCCTGCGGCCCTGTCCCTCCCCTGGAGATGCTGAAGGTCATTCTGGAGGTTTGGGGAGGGCAACTTCAACAGCGAGTGTGCTGGCTTGTCTTCTGCAAGGTCTCTTTCCGGAAGGTAGCTTGAAGCCCCGAGACTCGGTGGGATCCGGGATTCGGCCGTGGCAGGAGCCGCCTGCAGCCGCTTGTGCGCACGTGGGTCTCGCAGGGTTGCTCTGGCTGCTGCCCGGGCAGGAGCAGCTCCTCCAAGCAGTGACTCGCCCTAAGGGGTGACCAGCGGGCTGCTGCTCTCCCTGTCCCCTAAAGGATGGATTTTCCCAGAAAAAAAAAAAAGAGCTTTTTGCTTTTCCAGGCAAGGCCTCCAGAGGGCCCTCGGCGTTTGTGCCTGCGGGTTGGTGCCGCGCAACCGCTGTTATCCCCTTCCCAAACCAGGCAACACAGGGAGCTGCAGACTGTGGCCACCACAGCGGCTCTGTCTCGAGCATTAGTAGCATCAGACAGTTTTATTTTTGTGATTTAGTGTGTTTAAAGAACCTGCAATATTGCTGCTGATGAAAATGAAGCCTTTATCTGGAATAACTTAACATACCCTGCATAACTTGCTGTATGCCAGAGGAGTTACTGGAACGAAGAAAGCTGACCCTTCTCCAACACCTAAAGCAAATCAGGGAGGTGTTTCCGCTGTGTAAGTCAAAAGTGAGCCCTGGAAAAGCTGTGGTGCCGAGTCCATGCGTGGTGGAAGTGGTTTCTTCTGCCCTCTGCAGACGTGGTGTCTCTGCAGGCCATGTGGACCCATTGCTGTGCTGCTCGCTGCCTCGAGCACGTGAAGGCCTGAAATTGCCCTGCAAGGGGACGTGATGCAGAGACCACCAAACCGCACTGCAGCCCCCTCCCATACAGATAACGGGAACGGGGCAGTGCTGACTGGTAGAGGTTGAAGGAGCTAAGACACGAGCTGATGTAGCTCTAGGAGAGCTAGACAAAGTGGTCTTGTGCCATTTTTTTTCTGCATAAGACCCATAAGCATAATCTATTTTTTTTTCTCAGCAGGGCCTTGGCGTGGAAGCTAGGTCACCTGGTGTAGCTCAGCTCTGCCACCTTGGAGCAACGGCGCAGTTACAGTGTGCCCCTGCTCCCCTCCGTCGGTGATTTTCCCACCTCTGCTGCCAATTGTGCCTGTTCGTTTTGTAGCCAGGACACCGGCGGTCACGATCAGGCAGCAAAGCAGAATTCCCAGTGCTCCGCGGCCTGAAAAACCTGCGGGTCCGATAGGCTCAGCCCTGTTCGGGAGGGGTTCAGCAGTTCTCTCTCCTGCCCGGTGTCGCTCGAGCTGAGACCTGAGGCTCTCGCCACAGCAGTGGGCCGATACGCTCCGGTCCAGACCCTTGAGCTAGACCGTGTCCAGTGGGCTGCGAGACGGGGAGGAGGAGGAAGAGGCGGCAGCACCGGCTACGAACCGACTTTCTTTCCGAGCGCCTTCTGGAAGGTGCTGGGCGCTGCCGCAGCTGCCGGCGCGGGGCCATTTGCTCCAGCAGCTCAGCTGTCTCCTGCTTCCTTAAATAGGAAGGGAAAAGGGTCTGAGCACTGGGCTGGGGGTCAACTATCCCGGCTGGGGGCTCTTTTGGCGTGCTCCCCCCCCTTTCCCACGCCTGTGCCGCTCTGCAATGCGGGAGCGCTGAGGTTTGGCGCGGCGGCGGGGATCGGTTCCCCCGGCAGGTGACCCCCCCCCCAACCCCGGCACGAAAGCAGCCTGGCACACAGCCCTCCCCGGGAGAGGTGGGGACAGGCTGCGGTGACAGGCGACGCTGACGGGCCCCAGGAGCCGCCGGGTCCTGCCCAAACTTGGAGCGGGAGGCGAGGGAGGCGGCAGACGAGGGGAGCGCTTTCCCAGCTGTCCGGACCCTCCGTGGCGCCGGCTGACTTCGTAAACTTTCTTTTCTTTTTTCTCTTTTATTAATTGACCCCTGAGGATCTGCAACCCTGGGAAAAGGTTTTGAGAAGCCACAGCCTTGAGGAGCAGTTTGGGCCTTGGATTTTTGGAACGCTTCAGCCCGGTAAACTGCTTTATTGAAGAGGGTATTAATTATATGTTGGGATCAGAGCACAGCCTGGCTTGGTGGCCCGACTCACCCAAGGGACCCTGTCATACAGGCAGCTGTAAACAGAAGTGGCACGAGCTGATATTCTCCTTAATACTCCCAGGCAGGCTAAAATTTGCATTTTTTTTTCTTTTTTCCCCTCTGTCCTCCAGATGGAGGATCCCGTCCAGCTGAAAGAGGAAGGCAACAAATATTTTCAGGCCAGCGATTACGAGAAAGCCCTCCAAAGCTACACCGAGGCCATAAAGCTCAGCAAGGACAAGGCGCTGCAGGCGGTGCTGTACAGGAACAGGGCAGCGTGCTTCCTGAAAAAGGTGAGGACGGGGCTCCCGGCCCGCCGGGGCGCCGCTGGCCCGGGGGGGGCGCGGGGCGGGGGCCGCGGCGCCTCGTGCAGGCGCAGCCCGGAGGTTTCCAGGCAGTGGTGGCACCGTGCAAAGGTGCTTTTTCAGATAGCTTTGCTCCTGCCGAGACGCTGACGCTGTGCGGGACGCGTCTCTAGCAGGGGGGAATAGGTCGCAGCGTGCGTCGGTAGTGTGGATATACGCTGCTTGCGGACTGCCCTGCTAACAAATTGCCCTTCCTCCCCGATTCGGCAGGAGGAATACGTCAAGGCAGCCTCGGACGCGTCTCGAGGTAAGCAGGAGGCTGCGTGCAGAAACGAGCTGCGTTGCTGGCCGTGCTTGCTCCAGCCTGCTGGAGCTTGCCCTCGAGGCCAGAAGGGAGGCTGGTAGAGAAGATGCAAAGATCGTGTGCTTACGCTGGCTGCGGTGCACTCTCTTTGTACAGCTAGGCGTTAGCACGTGATCCAGCTGCTGATCTGCTAGCTTACAATGCTAACATTGACCTGAACACACGGTGTTCGCACAGAACTGAATAAAGGGCTCGTTCCTTCTTAATTTAAACGTTGCTGTTCTCCTCAGATCCCCAACAAGACCGGTGCAGGATGGTGGGGAGGGGAGAAAGCAGCATGCCGCTTGCATGCACCCACAGCAAAACAAAAATAGTCCCAGTGAAAGCTGGTGTTAGATCTTGCTGAGCTCATTTTGGCAGATCTATGAGTGACCTTTGAGGGGGAAAGAGGGAAAAGTGAGTGAGGTGCACATGGAGGGCTTGGAGGCCTGTAAACCCAGTATCATTCTCTCTTAGTGTCACGGTAGAGAGATGCAGTGATTTGGATGCTGCTAATGACCTCTCTAAGCTGCTGCTTTGGTACCTTTTCTCTCTGCATTTGTGCATTTCTTCTCATTAGAGCTGGTAGCTCTTAAAGCTGATACTGGCCACTGCAAGCGAGAGGCCTCCAGCGTCGCGGGCCGGGGGCTGCTGTGGCTCCGGGGACGCAGGCGCCGTGCAGCGGCTCTGCGCAGGGTGCCCGCCCCGGGCCAGCGGCTCCAGCCTGGTCTGGGCGATCAGACGTGCCCAAAGGCAGGCGTCCAAACTGACGGCTGTGCCTCGAGGAACAGTGGTGGTTGTGAAGCATATAACTGCTCACCCGGGGAGCTCTCGAGAAGCAAACTCTGATGGCTGGTGTTTTGGATCACTTCCCCAGCTATTGATATCAATGCTTCGGATATCAAAGCCTTGTTCCGGCGCAGCCAGGCTCTGGAAAAGTTGGGGAAGCTGGACCAGGCGTTCAAAGATGCTCAGAAATGTGCTACCCTCGAACCCCGCAACAAGAACTTCCAGGAGGCCCTGAGACGACTGGGAGCTGACATCCAGGAGAAGGTAAATGCTATGGAAACAGTCCCAGATTTGCAGATGTGGGACATCTGAGGGTAATCCTTGCCCTGGGATACACCATTACTGGTCATATTGAAAACTTATAACAGTGGAAGGAGATAAATAGGCCCTGTTAACTGGAAGTCTCGTGCCTGAAGCGTGTAAATCTGAGGATTGTATTCAATGGTTCGGTTACGTGTGGCAGCCAGGTCCTGAGTCTCGGAGGTGGGTAATGCTGCTTTCTGAGGAGTGAAGCCCGTCCTGCTAGGCAGCTTAGCTTGCCTGCGATTTTGAGGTCTGTGGCTTCCTTGGAGTGACGTGGGAAGGTTCCCCCGGGGTGCCCTGCCTCCCTGATTTCCGTGCGCTCTCCTGTGTTGGTACAGCTGCGCATTCAGTTCTCCACGGACATGCGGGTGCAGAAGATGTTTGAAATTCTGCTGGATGAGAACAGCGAGAAAGAGAAGCGTGAAAAGGTGAGACAAAACGGCTGTTTAGTGCATGCTGCGGCGTAGCAGGCTGCGTTCCCTTCCCCGCCGCCTCCAGAGGGAGGGTGAGGTACGGAGCAAGGAGGGGAGCTGAACTCGCAGAGACATCTTGCAGAGATGCCCAAAGAGGCCTCACCCTTGTGCCAAGGGAAGCTGATTGACCTCCCAAAATACAGAAGTTGGGTTCAAACCGAGTTTCCTTTTGGAGCTGGACTGCTCAGGCCCATCTCTGCCACCGTCCCCACCTTCTCCTCCAAGCAGCGACCCGTTTTTCTCAAGAGGAGCAAAGTCAGTCCCTGGATGTCTCCAGAGAAACTGCTGGCCAGGCTCAGAGCTTGTCCTCTGTAGCTGTGAGGTGATGGCCACCTCGCAGCTCCCACCAGCGTATCCCCACGTCTCGCTGCCAGGGCCAATTCTTACTTATAGCTAGCGGTGATAAAGGGTGGAGGGGAAACAAAAGAGAGCAGATATTTTGCAAAAAGTTTGTAACCTGCTGTCCAGTTTCTAAAGTGTTCCTGAAGCTGTTTCAGGAGAGGATCACGCTTCATAACGTTGTCCTGAACTTTTGTAGCTCCTCATGTGACCAACACTTGCTAGAGCTGCACGGATGCATTTTGGAGGCTGCCTGCAGGGCCGTGACACTGACTCCTGGTTGCTCTTTCCTCTAGGCTGCAAACAACCTCATAGTCCTTGGGCGGGAGGAAGCAGGCGCAGAGAGGATATTCCAGAACAACGGGGTCAACCTGCTGCTGCAGCTGATAGAAACCAAAAATCCTGAGCTGATCCTGGCAGCTGTGCGGACGCTTTCCGGCATGTGCACCAGACATAAAGCTCGAGTAAGCAACAGGGCCCTTTTCAGACTTTCACTGTTGTTTCCATGCAACTAGGGGAACAGAAAATCACAATAATTCACAATGTGTTTGTGTGTAGTGGAGATTTCTTCTTCCTTCTGATTCTTGCAGGAAAAATCGAAATTCTGAAATTCTGGCAGGGGGAAAATACAAATGAGCAAGTGGGAAACTACAAAACACAGAGTGCCAGGACTGTGCTCTTGATCTCCAGGGTCAGACCTGTACATGTTCCCTACGGTGAAACAAGGCTTATGATGAGTCCTTACCAAATGAGTAGTGGTCAGCAAGGCTGGATCAAACCCGAGTCCCTCATCACAGATTATAAAGAAGCAGCAAGTCATATAGTCTCTGCAGGCTTCTGAAAAGTTATCCAAGGCTCCTTAGGTGAAGAAAAGCAGGGAGGATCTAGTAGAAGACAGCAAAGATTGCTGGATAAGGTCCCAAGTCACAGTGCTCCCTGAACTAGATTTTATATTACTCCAGACCGAGACAGTTTATGTAGTGTAAAGTGGCTCACAGAAAGCCCTGTCTCTGTCATATGGCTGGAATCAGGAGATAGACACTTGCAAATGAATGTATATATTGGTGTGACTGTGCAAAGAAGAAATGGGGACCCAGGACACAATAAAAGATAAATAAGATAAAAATCCAGTGTGGTAGGGACCCATTTTATCTTCTTCTGAAGCACTGGATGTTGCCGCGTGCCAAATGCTGTGCTGCGAAGCCCTGTAGGTCAGTACGTTTCTGGACATACCTCCTCAAGTCACTGATGCGTTACTGTGCACAGGGATACACCGGGTTTGCTGCCAGCAGGATGGAGTTCTTGCTCTAAACAGGCTCTTTGTTGTTAACAGCCCTTGTGCAAAGACCGCTTCCAAATCTGACCGTACTCATCTCGGCTACCTGGCTGAAATAGCACATTATAACTCTCCACTCTGGGTTTTAGGAGCTGTCTTGCTAGAAAGGAAAATAAGGTGGATAAGCAAAACTCCCTGTATAGGTTTGGGGTTCACACAAGAAAGTTCCTTCTTTGTGCAAGCCAGGCTTGACTTTTCTAAAGCGTACAGAAAGGATCAGCTCATACCTCTTCCTGACAACTGCTCTGCTCTCTCCTTTCTGGGGCCAGGCCACTGCGATTCTCCATTACCTGGGCATTGACAGCATTTGTATGTGGATGTCAGTAGACAATGAAGAAATCTCCCTGGCTGTCTGCAACCTCCTGCAGAGCATCATTGACTGCTTGCTGGGTGAAGGGAAAGAGGAACGTCACAGCAAGGAGGAGGCCCTAGTGTTAGGTAATGGTGCATGGCTGAGCGGTCGCTTGGACAAGGAGAGAGGAGGGCAGGGCTCTGCACCCAGCATGTCCCTCCTATTTCCCCTTCTTTGAGGAATTTGCTATAGTTTCTAGCCACGATGGTGCAGCACTCTGTGAAGCTGCAGCCCTGGAGGTGCTGTGTAGGCCGTGACGAAGGAACGGACTTGCTCAGGAGTGTGCTGAAAACCAGCTAATGGGCTTGCAAGTGGAGATGCCAACTCCTTCCTCAGCCACTCTACCTTTCAGCTGTCCAGAACCACAACGTGCACACAGTTCTCATCCTCGCTGTTGATTTAAATACATATATTCCAGTCATGCCGTGCCTTTGAATGGTTTTCACTGCATTCGCTGGCTGTCAGGGGAGACTTCTAACTGGCTGCTACTGCCTTGATTCTGTAGATACCAAAAAAGATTTGAGGATGATCACAATGCGTTTGCTGGGTATGTTGGTCAGTAAGAAAGTATCGGGGCAAGGACGAGACCGAGCTCTCAACCTCCTCAACAAGAATATACCAAGGACGGATCTGAAGGACCACGACAACAGTAGGACCACCTTTGTCATCGACAATGGTGAGTCCTCCTCCATCCTTACACTGGTTTGAGAGACATGGAGCTGTGTAATCTGACTTGAATACCTGTAAAACTGTTCTTCTGTTTTTTATTGGTGGATGCAAGCTGGAGTAGAAAGACATAATAGCTGGAAGCAGTTCTAAAATTGAGAGAACAAAACCTGTGTATGAGGACAAGAACTTTTGTCTAATGGATTAGCTTCAAAGAACTCCAGTTTATTCTGATGTATTTGCTAATGTTTGGAGGATTTGGCTTGGATGGGTGGTTCAGTTTGGGTAGGATAGATGAAACCTGCAGAGCCAGTTTCTTAAACTGGTCATTTCAAAACTGGAGGGAGACAAGGGATTTGTGAAGTGTGTGTTTTATATTAATTCTAATGCATGCGTTACCATTTTGATAAAAGTTATTAAACAAGACTTGCAATGAAAGAAGAGTTAAGACATTCAAATTGCTTGGAAGCCACTGACTTCTCATTCAGTGCCTTCCAGTCTGGGAGGCCAGTAGGTTTAATGCTTCGTTACAATAATGTCTGATTCAGCAGGGGACAATTTCCTGCTGCACAAATTTCCTTATTTTGTTCTGAGAGCAGAATAAGCACTTGATGCTGCAAACCTGTAACCTCAGGGAAGCAGAACCTCCTGCCCAGTAAATATCAAGAGTCTCTTTATCTAAGGCTTATGTGATTTAGCAGTAAAGCAATTGAAAACTGCCCAAGTTGGATATTTCATTGTAAAAAAACAAAAATAGCTTGAATTTTGTACAGACCCTCTCCCCTCTAAAGTCCTATTACCTGATTATGTTTCCAGGCTTGAAAAAGATACTGAAAGTGGTGGGCCAGATTCCTGAGATGCCTGACTGCCTGCCATTAACAGAGAACACCCAGCTGACTGCGTCTGTCCTCCTAAATAAGCTCTATGATGACCTGCGCTGTGATCCGGAGCGTGACAATTACCGAGTGATCTGTGAAGAGTACATCAAGTGAGTCGGGGCTGGTTTAATGTGACTGAGCAAGCCCAGAGGCAGATCAGTAGGAGGTTTTAAAGAGATAAGGCACTTTCAGTCCATTTAGATGCCTAATCGAGGCCTTGGGAGATGATGTGATTTGCCTGTGCTCCTAGGGAATCCTTCAGCTGGGAATAGAAAGCATGTCCAAATCTTCCCATTGTACTCCAGCTGCTGGTTTGCAACCTCTGCATGAATTTGGGTACAGCTGTGTCCCAAATACATATCTATTGCACCAGTGGAGCTCAGTTCAGCAGAGAAACAAGGGATCTGTTATCCTCTTGAGACAAAACTACCCTCGGAATCCCTGCTTCCACTGCCTGAGCTCCACAGAGGGCATCCTTCTGGCAAACTGAACATCCCTCTGAACCTCATTCTACCTTTCACCCATGCTCCAGCTCTCCTGTGGGGAGTGGCAGCAATGGATCCAGTTTGAAAATTGCCTCCAATATGATGGAGGATATCCCCTGCCCTGCACAGGGGAATGACAACAGCAAGCAACCCACTGTGAATCACATGCTGACTCCCTCTATCCCATGTAGGAGCAAAATTGACCCTCAGAACATGGATAAGACGCTCCATGCCATCCAGATAGTGTCCGGAGTACTGCAAGGGCCCTTTGACTTGGGCAACAAGCTGCTAGGCATGAAGGGAGTCATGGAGATGATGGTTGCCCTGTGTGGGTCTGAGAGAGAGATTGACCAGCTGGTGGCTGTAGAAGCCCTCATCCATGCCTCCACCAAACTGAGTCGGGCCACCTTCATCATATCCAATGGGGTGGCACTTCTGAAGGAGATCTACAAGAAGACCAAGAATGAGAAGATCAAAATTCGAGCCTTGGTGGTAAGGATGTCAGCACTCTGCCTTTTTACTGCCTGCCGGTGCTCACCATCTTAGCCCTGGGCTTGGGAGAGGGAGGAGGTCTTGGGAGCATGTCAGGGTCTCTCACCTTCAGTTTGGGAATGGTTTATGGTGCTTCTGCCTCCAAGAAGAGGGCAGACCAAGAAAATAGGGATTATTGGTAACTTTGAATTCAAAACAGGGTAATCTTCCGTTAAAGACATCTAATAGCACAAAGCTCAGATTTTGTGTTACAGGATGAAAAATTTGCCATGTATTATGATGTTTTTCTTTAAGGTTAGACCTGACTTCAAGCTTTAGATGAGGGATTTGGCTAGTTTTGAGCAGCCATGCTATGGGACTAGTGAGCTTTTCTAACTAGGGTATTCTCTTCCTCCTCAGGGTCTCTGCAAGTTGGGCTCAGCTGGAGGCACTGATTATGGGCTACGGCAGTTTGCTGAAGGGTCCACTGAAAAGCTAGCCAAGCAGTGTCGAAAGTGAGTCATTTCACCTTTTCCCCCTCCCTTTTATTGTTTGATTCTTTGCAAAATACAAAATGCTCTTTCCCCTGCCCACACGTTGCCCTCATTGGCTATCATTGCCTGACAGCCGGTAATGCCCACAAAGCAGTTGTGCTGGGTACCAGGACTACTTCTATGGCTCAATTAGCCCTATGTTCCTCCTGCCTCATTGCTACTCAAGATGCAGATGAGCCTTATCCCTCACTCACTTCCCAAGAAGGACACCAGAGATGGCCTTCCTTCTTTATCAAAATGGCACAGGATGAATTTACCCAGTGGACTTACCAAGGAGGTGGCATGAAGTTAGGATATGACTGAGTGGGTGACGGTAATTAGCACCAGACAGCAGGGCATCAGCTGTTTCTTGTGATGGGGAAGGTAAAACAGTGCTGAATGGCTGTTGTGGTCCTCTTTCCCCTTTAGATCCATCAAAAGGGCCATAGAAACATGTCGAGTCTCAGGAGAAATACCTATGGTCTGTAGGAGCTGTAGCAGAACCTGAAAGCAGGTTCAGGCCTGAAACAGCCTTGGCACCTCTTTGTTTTTCCTCCCCCTCTTCCCAGACAAAATCACTTCTGGCTCTTGAGACAGCCTGCAGACATTTCTTGTCTCTGCTCTAGGTGGCTGTGCAACACCAGCATTGATACCCGCACCAGGAAGTGGGCTGTGGAAGGGCTGGCGTATCTAACCCTTGATGCAGATGTGAAAGATGACTTTGTTGAAGATGAGCCAGCCCTGCAAGCTATGTTTGAATTAGCCAAGGTTGTACCCTTTTACTCTATTCTCTCATTCTTCTGGTAGCATCAAGTTCTCTCAGCTCTGCATCCCAACACCACATTTACCCAGGCAGGAGGAGTTGTGAGCCCAACCCCTCATCTCTGGGTTAGAAAGATTTCAGTTTTGTCTGTGCCACTAAGACACCTCAAATTTGTTCTTATTCTGGTATTTTCCTCGGGCTGAGGAAGGTTGATCTTACTTTTACTTTCAGCCACTTTGAGATGTTCTTCCGTGAAAACCTAAAGCATCAAGATATTGACAGCATCTGATGAAACCACACCCTCTATGGCCATAAAAACTTCTGTTTTTTCAAGCCCCTGCTATAAAAAGCAAAGCAGGGAACAGGCCTGCAGGGCTTCAGCTTAGGACTGCCACCATGGTCTGCACAACAAGGGGACCACTTCCCTTGCCATGTCCTCTTCATTCTCTCATGCCTCTGACTTTATTTTCCTGTGCAGACAAGTGACAAGACTATCCTGTATTCTGTGGCTTCTGCACTGGTGAATTGTACCAACAGCTATGATACCAAGGAATTGGTCCCAGAGCTGGTACAACTGGCAAAATTCTCAAAGCAACATGTGCCTGAGGAGCATCCAAAGGTAGGTTGTGTACAGCCAGGGAGCTGGGAAGAGATGCTCAAATCTGAGGACTTTTTGGTGCATCCCCCTGTCACAGACTTCACATCTCGTGGCTCCCAGCCTACTAGGCTGAAATTGCTTTACTATCCAACCAGGCTTGACTGTGGTCAGTAAGACAGTAGCTGCTAAAGGGCTAATCCTTTCCTAATGTTCCCCTCAGGATAAGAAGGATTTTGTTGTGAAGCGGGTGAAGCGATTGCTGAAAGCTGGAGTAGTCTCTGCTTTGGCCTGCATGGTGAAGGCAGACAGTGCTATACTGACAGACCAGAGCAAGGAGCTCATAGCCAGGTACCTTCACTGCTGTCATGGGCTGGGAGTGTTGCCAACCTTCATGCCCCTGAGATGGGTGCCTGGCCTGAGATGGGTGCCTGGCCTGGGCTGGTCGCTAGAGTGGTGCGTTCTGCCCATGATGGTGGAATAAAGGCAGGTGAAAAAAAATTTTTTTTAAAGAGAGATTTTCCTGAGTAACTTCATGAAAATCTGCATGCTGACCTTGTAGGTGGCTTGCAAGGCGGTCTGGCTAGGATGCATTATAAATTTCATGTCCTCTAAACACAATCTTATGGCCCTGAAAACTTTTCACTCTGCCATTTGATGCTTCGTGCTAGAGTGCCCTGGGCACCGGGTTAAACATCTGGAGTTTACCTGCTAGGTCGGGCTTCCCCTCATGGCCTTACCCTCCTCCTGTTAAGGACACGGGTCATTGCCTTCCAGCATGACTGTTTCAGTAAGTGATACTCTGCTTTTACAGAGTGTTCCTCGCCTTGTGTGAAGACCCCAGGGACCGTGGGACTGTTGTTGCTCAAGGTGGTGGAAAGGTGATTACTCTTATTTTTGTAGCCCATTCTGATGTGCAGTTAATGTCTGTGAGCCTGCAGTGTGGCTACAGTGAGGGAAAGTGGCAGAAAAACAAGAGCTATCTTAGTAGCCCCTGTGTCAGGACTGATACCTTGGTCCTATCTTTGTAAGCCAAAGAAGCAATCTTGAAACAACTGTCTGAGCTACGAGCTCTGGTGTGGTGTTTATCTGAGAACAAAAGCAAGGCATCTTTGTGGACTACAGTCCAGATGTGTTTCTCCTCCAACCTACATGAAGCTTTAGGATATTTGTTACTCAGGATATCAAGTCCATTCTGCAAATCTCAGAGGCATTTCCTGCTTTGCTGTGGTCACTAGGCCCTGATACCTCTGGCTGTGGAAGGCACAGATGTAGGCAAGATAAAGGCTTCTCATGCTCTGGCAAAAATTGCTGCCATCTCCAATCCAGACATTGCGTTCCCAGGGGAGAGGGTAAGTCAAAACAATCTTCTTGGCAATTCCTTTAGCAAACAGGAATCACTAGGACCTGGCAGCTGTAAAAGCAGTGGTGTCATTTCTGTTTTTAGGTGTACGAGGTGGTGAGGCCCCTTGTGAGCCTGCTGAACACAGAGAGGGATGGCCTCCAGAATTACGAGGCTCTCTTAGGTCTCACTAACTTTTCAGGAAGAAGTGATAAACTTAGGTGAGTTCAACTATTTTTTGACTTTCACTCCTGATGAAGCATCTAGGAAAGGAAGAAGTGCTCTAGAAAAGCTGAGAATGAATATACCAAGTCTGTTTCTGGGCTCTCAGTGTAGAGTTGTCAAAAGCCCTGATGCAAATTGATCTGTTATGGACCTTTGGGGGGCTTTTTCTCCCCCGAAGACATCTGTTTTACACACACCAATTCCCTTAACCTCTTTTCAGAGTGTATAGGTAGGGTTAGTTTTTAAAACAGTTTTAGATTTTTACAAATTATATATGCTTAATGCTAATTTTACAGAATTGGTCATTTTTCACCTGTATTTCTCCTCTCTTGCTTTGTCCTGACTGGGCATTTCTCTGCCTCCTGTGCCAGCACTAACATTCATGTGGTTGCCCAGCCTGAAAACAGACCAGCAAAATAACTGTGTTTTGTTTTTCTTGGGTTACTTTCCCATCAAGTCAGTTCATTGACCTAAAAGTCCATAGGACAGCACAAAGCTAGTGCTAGTGAAGAGGAGGGCAGGGCCATTGCTGTCAGACTTCATTCATCTTAATTTGATCTTGGAATTACATGTTTAGTCCTCCATGCATTGGGATGGATGGAGAACCAGGGGTAATGTTCTTGCCAGCCCTTTCAAGCTAGATAGAATTTTTGCACCCTTGGTTCATGCAATCCCCCAAAATATCCATCCACATTGGATTCATTGTGCGTTCACCATACTGATTCTGTTCTCTCCCTTGGCATTTTCATTTTGTTTGGAAGAATAGCTATGACGGAGCATATGTGTTTACTCTGGCAGATCAAATCTCGTACATCATGAGCTTCTTTGATAGGTGGCTTCATTAGTTTCCTTTTCAGCTGTGCTGAAGCTGGATTCAACCATTTTCTCCTAGGACTGTGAAGGCTGGTCAGTTTGAACTACCTTTGACAGAGCTTGTAAATGTCTTGAAACTAAAAGATTTATAAAATAGCCTGGAAAAGTAATAAATTTTCCTCTAGTAGAAGGAAACTCAACATGAACTCAATCTGTATTAGACAAAGGATTAACTACATGCTATGAGTTTCAGTGCCATAGGCACAGACTTGTTTTAAGGCCTCCCTTGTCTCCCCTATGTCTTCAGTTAGTATTTTAAGTTGGTTATTGCATGTCATGTAACTATATTCTGATTCTTCTTCAACACAGGATGAAGATAGTCAAAGAGAGAGCCTTGCCAGACATTGAAAACTACATGTTTGAGAATCATGACCAACTTAGACAAGCAGCCACGCAGTGTATGTGCAACCTCGTGGTCAACAAAGAGGTAACTCACTGTGTGTTTTGGACTTGACTGCGTGCAACAGCTCGTGAGCCACTACGGGGAGGATTTCATAAATGTATTCTCTCTTTTTTTTCAGGTTCAAGAGCGGTTTGTGGCTGATGGAAATGACCGGCTGAAGTTGATGGTATTACTATGTGGTGAAGATGATGAGAAAGTCCAGATTGCAGCAGCAGGAGCTCTAGCCATGCTTACAGCTTCACAAAAGAAACTCTGCTCTAAGATGACTGAAGTGGTAAGGACATAAGCCTGATTATCAGCAGGGTAGAAATACCCTTGAAGGGGCCTGCCTCAGTCATGAAATGCCTCTCAAAAGAAAGATCTAGTCCACCAGTTTACTAGTGAAGAACTTATACTTGTCAAGCAAGACCTGTGTGTGTATGTTCCTACTCCATCCCTGCACACAGTACAGCAGTTTTCTTATACCAGCCTCTAAGACTTCAGATCAGAGCTGTAACATTTCTATATAGCTGCTTCTAAAGCTGAAGTCAGGCTACTAACTGTCAAATAAGAATAGTTAGGAATGCAAGATATTCTATAGACCCTTAAATCTTCTGATATTTCATAAACTTGAATTCAAATCTTGCTTCACGCAGAAGTGAAAAGAACTTGATAGATACCTATTGAGTTTTACAGATCCCAAAAACATCTCAACATCATAATCCTGGGAGCCCAGCACAGACCCTGTAATAGCTTAATATCTCTGAAGATTTGTGCTTGAGAACTCATGAACTCTGTTGCATTGTACATGTCAAATTTGGACATTGGTGTTTGTTAGAATAGAAATGATCAACCAAGTAGGAGGAGAGGCTAGGGGAGTCAGTGAGGGGAGGAGATGTTCTGCTCCTGGTTTTCTTGGCTCTGCCAATACTCTGATTAGATTCTTTGCACAGAAATTATTCACCAGCCTAAACATGAAGCTGTTCTGTTTTCTGTGGTGCAAGGGCCAAGAAAACTTCTGACTTTTTAAGCAAACAGAAATTGGGCTCTAAAGTTTGGAGTCAGGTTTCCTTAAAGAATCAAAGAACCATTCTTGACACAAGAGTGTGACGAGGTGAGTCCGCGTGCTTCCTTTTGCTGGGAAATGCCTTGCCAAATGCAAATTCCATGTCGAGTTGCTTTCAGATTGATACTAATGCTCTAACCCCTTGCAGACAACCCAGTGGCTTGAAATCCTGCAGAGGCTCTGCTTGCATGATAACATGGAAGTGCAACACCGTGGACTGGTCATAGCTTTCAATTTAATGGGTGCTGGCAAAGAACTGGCAAAGAAGCTGGTGGAGACAGAGCTCTTAGAGATCCTGACTTTTATTGGGAAGCAAGAAGATGACCCCAAGAAGCAGCACATCATCAATGTAGCACGTGATTGCCTTACAAGGTGCATGGATTACGGGCTGATCAAACCTCTCTCTCAGGCATAAGGAAATGAAAAGCACCCAAAAAAGCTGTGTGTGTGTTGGGGGAAGGCTGCTGAGAAATCACCTGCTCTCAGGTGAACTGTTCCGTAACTACCGCAACTCCTGGTACTTCCGTGATTCCTAGGATGGACAGCAGGAGAGGATTTCATTGCTTCCCATGCTGTAGTGAGAAAATAGGTTTGAGGGTGTTTGTGTGCTTTTTTTTTCTTTTCTTTTTATGGGATTTTTTTAATTGGCTTTAATTGGAGTGCCAGTGTGTGAGGATGGTGGGTGGATTCTTAATAAATTCACTACTTTGTTCTGTGTGGAATCTCTGCTGTTCTGCTTTCCTTAAAGCTAATGAAGGATTTTGGAGATTTCTTCCTTGCAATCTTACATCGTATCTAGGGAGAAAATAGTTCATAGAGGCTAGGCTTGCAAAATACCTAATGCTGCTCAGGTGAATATGCAAAGTCATCACAAGTAGGCTGTATGAGGAAGCAGCACTAATAGGACAAGCTGAAGTTCATGCTAGCGGACGCACTGCGTGGCTTAACAAGGAATATTGAAAATACCTAATTTATGAAAGAAGCAGAATGAGAAGCAAATCCATGAGTTTTTCACATTGGCATTTACTGTGTAAATGTTTACATCCAAGCATAGATTCTTTATACATGCTACATACAATACAGAATCATGGGCCCTTTTTTTTAATCCCGGGGCAGGGGAGGAATCAGCATATAGTAATTATAATTTTACACAACAATGATCTAAAAATCAAGTGCATTAAAACAGTTTTAACGGGGATCACCAGAATGTCAGTGATTCCCCACATGCAGATCAGTATCCATCCACTCTAGCTATTACATTGCAAGGAAAACAATATAAAGACTAAGTGTCCATGTTGGGTTGTTTTCACTTGGCCTACAATTTTGGATGCTCAGTTTTAAGAATTTTGGCTCTTTCAAAAGTATATGCACCTAACTCTTTACAGGTACTTTTACCTAGCCAGTATGTCTGAAACTAAGACGAAAATGCCATTGCTTTCTAAAGTCATTTATGCAAAGTTTCCCTTGTCCACTAATTCTCTTCTTTGCAGTTGAGGGTTTTCTAATTTGTACTGACTACCTCTGGAGTTCAGAGTGGCAAGCTATTTTTGTAAAAGCCATTTATTTGTATTTCTTAGCTGAAACTTGGACAGCAGCTTTTCTCCCCCCCCCCTTTTTCTTTTCTGAGTATCTTGAAGGGAAGCTATTTTTTAAAAAGATGACTTCCAACATTGGATGCCTAAGCTATTTGGGTGGCTTACTATGGGTATGGGAATGAGCTGTTAAAAGCCAGAAAGAATTCTAATTTCCTGTCCTGGCATACTGGTTTTCACTTACCAATGTGACTCCTGTGCAGTCAAAGGCTGAGACTAGGGCTTTGCAACTCCTTGAAAGTAGCCTCCAGTGAGTGATGCAATTCTACTGTCATTTGAAGTATCTCTTTTCTACGCCTTTTTGTAACTTTGGTTTAAAACAGATTGGAGGGGCTT
This sequence comes from Rhea pennata, assembly GCF_028389875.1. Classification (NCBI taxonomy): domain Eukaryota; kingdom Metazoa; phylum Chordata; class Aves; order Rheiformes; family Rheidae; genus Rhea; species Rhea pennata. The sequence goes on from NC_084682.1 coordinate 7,220,298, forward strand.
CCCAAGGTAAGCTAAGTTTGCATTTGTGGGCTATTGCAAAGGCCTGCAAAGAAAAGCCTTACACTTTACGCGGAGCCGAAAGACTTCAGAAAGTATAACCATTGTCCTCTCCAAGGGCCTTCTTGGGATCCTAGATGGTTTTTTAAACCCAGTGATCAAATAGCAAATGTAGCTGTAAATTAGCTCTGGACGCTACGCAGACTAGTATGTTTTTGAAAATTGCTTCCTGGGAGGGCATAGGAACAGGAATAATACCAAAAACAATGCTTCTCTCTAAGCCAGAGAAACGACGGATGCTGTCAAGCACAGTGCCATTTTCTAGCCCTCCCTCCATTTTTCTTAAGAACATATTTGACTTGGATTTTCTTATTTCTGATTTTAGTATTTGACTGTATGCTCTTACTTCTTCATCTCTGTAGCACAGAATAGCAATATCATTCTCAGCATAACCCATTTGAAGATATCTGTGACAATGTTTTACCACATATTTTGCTATTTCATATCTGTCTAGCTTGCTTTCTTTTTTAACACAACCTTGCACAGCATGAGCACAAGTGGCTTTACATAATAACCCTTCTAAACGTTGTCTGGGAATATCTAAGATAGAATTCTCCACAATATCTTCCATGGTTGCTTTTACATAGCAGTAGATACTGTTAGCATTACGGACCACTTTGGTTAGTGACTCTACAGGATCATGCCAGTGTAGTGGTGGAAGACCGGTTGAGAAGCAGTGACTTGTCTGTAAGTAGTCCAAGAAAATCCAGAGAATGCCAGGCTGAGAGAGATGTTGTGATGAAGTTAGATCCTGGGCTTTTTTGTACCAGTCACCATCTCCACCTTGGAAATTTTGAGCTTCATCAACTACTATGTGCTTCACCTTATCAAAACTTTTTGTCAAAAATGTTACTCTTGTAACAGCACGGCAAATGTTTTTCTGTCTACAAAAGAAATACAAGTAACTTAAAAATTTATTCAATCTCTATCAAAATACTAGTTATACTTGATCAGAACAAAGTAAATGTCAATGATATTTAACTCATATTTATTAGTAGATGCTCAGGATAGCAAGACAAGGATTTGAGCCTTACTAAAAATGCATTCCAACCACACAACTCAAATACTGCAATGGTGGTAGAAACCTAGCACACCAAATATCCTAATCAATACTCTGCTATTTAAAAATGCTGGTCAAATAAAAGATTATGACAATGAATAGTTGGAGGAAGTACTTACTTCACAAAATCTCTCAGAGGCTGGTTCTCACATATGTAAAGAACCTCTTCTTGTTCACAGAGAAACATATTTCTTATTTTCTCTATGATTTTCAGGGCCACTACAGTTTTTCCTGTGCCTGGTAGGCCATAAACATACAGCTTCTTAGTTTTATGAAGATTTTCTGACAGTAGCTGGTATTGTTTGATGGTCAAGAGGTTGAAAAACTCAGAACCAAGACGGTCACTTAAAAAGGACTGGAAATTCAGCAAAGCTACTGTAAGAGCACGCAGCAAGGCATTCAAATTGTAACTGTTGATTACACCATAATTTGGGGGATACATTTCTTGAATATCCAGATCCCATTCTTTTTCATAGTTAATTTCTGGAAGCAAAGTCAATAGCTTCGGTATTACACACAGCTTGTGGGTATAGCCCCCGGTGTTGACTAATTTCTGCTTCAGCCTCCAGGCTGTGCGTCTTGAGTAGGCAAACACAGTATGAGAAGGTTCACAGACTGTATAGAGGGTAGGTGGCCTACCCTTGGCTATTAGGAGAACATCACAGATTACGAACTGGTTGTCTGGCAAGCCGATTTCAACAGCCCAGCTTCTGGAAAATATGAGAACTCCCTCAGAAAGGTCCTTCAATTGTTCTTCTAGTAAGTTAGCCAACCCAGGATACTCTTGGAGGAGATCTTCTCTGAGTTTTTCTGGTGTGTATGTTATGCTGTTGGATTTCACTAACAATAGAGAGCAGAGAAATGGTTAGTTTAAGACATGCTAATCCATGCTAATTCACAATTCTCTGTGAATTAATCTTGATGAAAGATTACAAACACACACTCTAGCTGGTTGCACCTTTGCTGCTTCTTCAAAGTTTACCTTACTGACTCCATGTGTTTCTAGCTTCTTTTGCAAAGACTACTTCCACAGCAGACTCAGTCCTCATCTCCTACCCAGCTCTCAGTCCTTCTGCTAAAATTGCCAGCACAGAACCAGCTTATGCCAACTATGTTAAGGAGACCTGCCTAATGGATAGAGAAACAAAGATTAATGACTCAGTAAAAGAACTCCTGGACTGCTGGCAGATCTTGCAGTGCCAGAGAAATGCTGGACTATAACTGGTAGCAGATTCTCCAGTCTGTTCCCAGCCTTAGAGTTAAGTGACTGTTCCTATCCCCTGCCCTTTTACATTTTTCGGGCTGATTTCAAGTGACCTTCTCTCTTTTCTCCCATTTTGTGCTAGATTGTTAATATTTACTGAAAGCAAAAAGACATAAGCATGGCTGTGCTCAGTTCCCAGAGAGGTTCAGCTACCTGGGCTCTGCTATGTACAACTATCAAAATTCGGCACGGGATCAGTTCTCAGGGAAGGGGTCACCAGGCATCTGAATGTAATATTGCTGGCAGATTTCTAACCATCTCTTTCACCTGTTTGAAGAATGTCTTCAAGCTAATCTTTGACCTTGACCGCACCCTTAAAAATCATGTTGTAAACCTATCAGATAGCAAAAGCAGTATGCAGACCTACCTGGAAACAGTTGTTTATGAAGCTCATCAATACTCTCAAGGCCCTGATGTGAATAAACCGGTTTGGCAAGCGGCGGCCCTTCTGTCAGACTGAGCTCTAGCTTAAAGGTGTCAGAAAACTGTGAAAGATCTAGGGAAAAAAAAAAAAAGATATGGCACGATATGGCTGTCCCTTAGTGCAAGGGCTACAAGCTATTCTCATGCTGATTTTAAAGCTTTCACTCTCCTTTAAAATAAAAAATCTGATGCATAAACAGACCTTTTGGAGCGCATGTGGACAGCAGCTTGTTAGCCGCAGAGGCCATGGACCATGGACTTGGTTTTCTTATAGTTTTCTTGGTTTTCTTATAGATCATGTTAGACAGAGCTGCTGTTGTGACCTCTAACTGTTAGTGATACTCTTTTCAGTGCCCAAGAATTATCCAGCAAACAGTCTCTCTATCCACAGCCCTCAACCCTCCTAGACTGGCAGCAGCAGTGGAAACTCTCCAAAAAATAGGAGGGATGGTATAGAAAAGACCATTATTTGCATTGGTGTACAAATTCCTCCCGTCCTTCAAGATTCAGCCAGAAAGAAAAAAATGAACTATGGCAACTACATAGAAAACATATGCACACTGTGGTCTAACCTCAGTAGCAGCCCTTGTCAACACACAGAGAGCTCACACTGCAGAAGTATGAAGTAACATATATCAGGCTTCCAGTAAGCACAACCTGCTGCAGCCTAAAAGAAGCATTAAAGGAGATAAGTAGCAGAAAGACAGGTATTTAGCAAGGAAATAAAGCAGTCAAAATAGTTGGTTTGGTCAGGACCAAAGAGAAAATCAGAGAGGAATACTTAAGGCAAGCAACGCTGCCAGGCAAGGAGCAAGGAAACAAAAGGGAATATCCAAACTGGAAAGGGATTGTTCCAGATCTTTTGGACCTGGATCAGCAGAGGTCATCCATGCAGCCCAGTCAGACGCTTTCAGTCTCTTGATACTGTCACTGTCCACAAGCCATGAACATGGATCTTCTGAAAATACGGGACAAGTAAATGGTTCAATCTTCACAGCACAGACGTATCCACAGTGCTCTCCAAGCTCATTGTATACTTTGAGGATTTTGTGTTTATACATTATGTTGTGTTCAAATTTATTATCACAGAAATGGAAGAGGGTTAACTTGTATTGAACAGAAATGATTGCTTGGCTTAAATTTTTAAGGTCTTCATCACTGCTGCTGAATCCTTGTACTCTCCTATCATCATCCACACCAATCCATAAATACCCTCCATTAGCATTTGCAAATCCAGATATATACTGAGGTAGACTCTCTTTAACACGAGTCAAGAACTTCTCAGTTGAATAGTGTTTAAATTCCACATCTTCTGACTCGGTGAAATTCAAGGTCTCTCCATACTGCAGTTGGTCCCTATTAAATAACTCAGCAACAGTATTGTTTATGGTATATTTAATTCCTTCAACATCCGGTATCTTCCTTTTTTTAGCAACTGGTCCTGAGCTCAGCCTTCTCCTGGCTTTAGCTTGCTTTTCTTCAAGGAATCCAAAAGCCTCAGTAGGGGTCATATGGGACAGAGAAGCACCACATTTTATATACAATCCAGAAGTCAGGCTACAGATACGTGGCTTTGCAGTGCTAGAGTTTAAGGAAGATTTTTCACTGCTCCAGGTTTTAATAAAAATCAAAAGGTAATTATCTTGCTGTTCAAAGTCAAGGTATTTTACCAAGTCTGGTGACAGAAGAAGTGACCGAAAAGTCTCTTCTATATCCAGTCCGATTCCATCTCTCTCAAAGCTATAGTTTTCATTTTCAATTTCTGCTTTTACCACGCCTCCTCCAGAGTTTAGCAAGGCACACACCGCACTGGCAAGTGTGTGTTTTTGATCATGTCTTAACTTTTTTGATATCTTTCTCCTTGATTTTTCACCAAAACATATTTTTCCTACTTTCACAACTATTTCAGGATACTTTGTTGCTAAATCAACAGAGGGCTGCTGCTGTTGGTTCTTTTCAAGAGCCATTCTGGGCCTGAAACAATTGTAAAAAAAATGCTTAACATTTATTTTGAGACCTCAATCTTACAAAGACTTCCAAAAACATTTACTAAACAGTGGCCATCCTTCAAATAATAAATACACCAGATCATAGGGATGAGAGATGAAGCATAAATTACAGTCATTTGTTCTAGCCCCAAATATTCCTGAAGTGCTTTTTGGGAAACCTTGAAGATCCTCCATTGCCATAGACCATGAAGGCATCTATACACTTAAGAAACCATCTGCAACAGACACGTTTTGCGGTGCATCTACCTGGTATCTCAGAGAGGACTGTTCTTGCCATTAATAGAATAACACTTGACTGCTGTAATGACTCAAATCAGTTGTGCTAAGACTCACCTGAATCTCAAGACTCATCAGCACAGGAAACTTACTGATTAATAATTAATAAACAATAACAGCTATCCCGGCTACCTGCAACTCTGTTTGGCCACCCTTGCAAGTTAGGTGGCTGAATCTTGGCTAGTTGCTAATTTCGCACTGCAGACAAACACCTTAAAATGGTTGGAACCTCTATCTGCATTACATTAGAGCCAACTGCTTAAGCTGAAATCCTGCCCCCCGCCCTCGGCAGCAATGCACTTTGGTTGCACAAAAGCATCTAGGAATAAATGAGAATGAACCTAGAAGAGATCTCCCCTGTAACAGGAGTGCAATTACTTCCCAGTGGCAGAGATACGCCTTTCTTATGACCAAGCAATAAGCCAGGGAGCTGTATGGCACTAGCACCAAAACACACATCCCCTCCAGATACGATACAGGAGAGGAGTTGCATGCCTTTTCTGCGTTTCTTCTGTTAGCTACGCTGAAAAATGTAGCTCTGCCCCGAGTAGCTTGGAGCTGAGATACCCCCACAGTAGCAAGGCTAATTTTCCTACCAGCCGAAGGAATTTTCCCAGCCGTTCTCTACTTTGCTGCAACAGGACAACCTGTCCAGCTGATGCAATCTCAGACTCCCACTGACATGACAGAGGAAAAGACCTGCCCCATCTCATTTTCTCAGTTCTGGGCTAAAACATCAGTATTTGAAATATCAGTTTTAGATCGGTAAGTAAGTCCTGAAGTGATGCACAGCAATCGTGGGGATTCAAAGCACCTATGGTGGGCCACCTGCATTCCTCCTCCTGACCCCTCCATCCCTTAAAATCTGAAAGAAACAAAACTTACTCCATTTCCCTGGTTTCCATTCTTCTCCTCTGCACTAGTTCATGACTAGTTTCTGCAAGTGAAGCAGCCCTTCGCAACAGTCACTTCCTTCCCCTTCTGGCTGCCAAAGCCTACCAGAGCCAGGGAGTGAGAAAACAAAAGCCCTAGAAGAAATCCCCCAAGTAATCTGTTCCTGGGTGGCACTGTTTGTTCAGCGCAGAAAGCTTCGACTTCATTAACCCTCTGGCAGCCCCAAAGTCAGGGAAACAGTCCCAGAAGCTGGAAAAGAAGACCACAAGCTAGAAAGCCCCATGTAGAAGATAGGCTCTGCTTATCTTTATTTGCAGTATCGGATTCAGTATTTTTACTTTCTCATCCTGGCACCGGAACCGGGCCATAGCGAGGGTGGGAAATGGGAAGCTGTGGGTTTGTCTGAAAAGCCTTAGGGCAGCAGCGCATGAGTGGCACCCTGGTATCCGTTCAACGGAGTCGTGTGTTTGTTTCTTTGTTTTCAAGGGGAGATGAGAGGATATTAAGTGTGGCAGAAAAGAGCAAGGAAATAGAAACATCCTCTGTGTGCAGGTATACAGCTTCATGCACAAAATACAAACGCTTTTAGCTGTTGCTTCCACCCTGAGTAAAAGGGAGAACTGGGCCCGTGGGCGGCTGATGTTGGACACAGCGACTTCTCACCCCCCGCTGCCCCTGCGCAGCCAGGCGGTGCCGCAGCACGGGCCGTCGCGCACCGGCACAGGGCGCTGCGTTCGGGAGCTGTGCGCCGGCCGCGCCGGAGGAGGCCCTGGGAGAGCCGGGAACATCGCGACTGGGAGCACAACCTCACCTGGGTGCTTATTTGAGAGTATTCCTGCCCGTACTCCTGGCAGGGCTCAGGCACTGAGGGAGACGGCGAAATGGAGCAGCCGCCCGGGTCACACCGCGCCCCACTGACCGCCCCCCCCCCCTCCCCCCTCACCGCTCCCGCCTCAGGGCCGCGCCAGCCCGCTCACGGCGGGAAACGCTCCCGCCCGGCCGCGCGCCACCCGCGCGCGCGCCTTCCTATTGGCTCTTTCCCAGTGCTCGTGCCGCAGGCCGCCGGCAGGGTCACGCGCCGCTATTGGCCCTCGCCCGCCGAGGGGGCGGGGCAAGGCGAGAAGCTCCGCCCCTGCGCGGCCCGGGCGCGGGTGAGCGGGGGCGTGTGCGGGGGGGTGGAGGGAGACATGAGGGGGGCCGGGGGGGGGGGATCTGATCTGAGGGGTGCTGGGGGTGCAGGGGGACGGTGGGGGGGCTGGGAGGAAGGAGTAACTCGGGGGGGTGCAGGCGGTTGGAGGTGGGGGCGGGAACATAGAGCATGAGGGGCGGGGGGGGGGGCGATGGTGCAGGCGGTCTGAGGCGGTCTGAGGCGGAGGGGGGCCCAGGGCGTTGTGGGGGGCCCGGGATCTGGAGGAGGTCGGGGGGGGCCCGGGCGGTGGGGCGGGGACTGAGGGGGGTGCAGGGATGGGGGTTCGGGGTGTGGGGGCTTCGGGGAGATGGAAGGACTGCAGAGGTGGTGGGTGCAGGCAGAGGATTGGGGGGGGATATAGCGGGCACTCGGGGGAGGATCTGGGGGTGCAGGGTCGGAGATGGGAAGTTGGGTGTAAATGAGCGGCTTGAGGGAAGCGTCACGCTGAAACAGGCCCCAGGGAGAACCAGTGACCTCCGCAGTGTTTTAAGTAGGGCAGGTTTTTTTCCCCCCTCCTGTTTTGCCTGGTTCTGGTGCTCCCTGACATAGCAGCTCGCGGCCTGTCTTCCCGAGCTCCAGTTTGGTTCTAACAAACATGTCACCTCCCTCCCCTCCCTTGCTCTCCTGCTGAACGTGTTTCATTCCCTTATAATCTGTAGCATTAGGAGGTGAGGAGAAGAAAATGTGCTCCAAATTCATAGGGGAGCCTGGAGCATAAAGCAACTTCCTGGATCTGCTGCACACTTTTGTGAGGAGCAGTAAAAGGGACCTGTGAATACAGGTGTGTCAGGAGGGAAAAAAGTGCTTTCTCTGGCTTAGTTACATTGTTTGGGAAGGAGAAATGGTGAGTTTTCACCTGTGTTGCTCTGCTGGCATGGCTCTGTCATGTGCACAGCTGAACACATAAGCTCTCAGTGGTAAATCCATCTTTATTGATAATGCCAAGTACCACCTCCACAGTGCTGCCATGCAACGGAGAGCAGTACAGGAAGACAGAAATAGAAATTAGGAGTTTTTACATCTTGTAATTGCCACTCCTGTCTCATCTAGCAGGGGTCATTTTTTTTTTTTTCAGAGAAGTCTGCCCTGTAGAAAGCCATTTGATCCTGAAAAGAATCAATTCAGAACCAATCATGCTTTTTTTTTTTCTTCCTTGAGAATAATTTTCTAGTTCCTGACTTGAGAGCGATGTCCTTATCGAATGGAAATGAGATTTGCCCAAAGCAATGATGAGTGAAGTATTATCTGAACTGGTATTGCTGAGACTTTGTGTCTTTGCTCTGACCAGGGCATGATCACGTAATCTTCTCTCTGAGCTTATTTAGGCTAATTTCAACTAGGACTTGGATGAAAAGAAACTTTTGTCATTTCTTGAATGTGTCTGGTGCATCTCTTAAAAGTAGTGAAAAATATGACTTTTTTAGCAGCAGAAAGAAGTTGATTTGAAAAGTGAGTTGCACAAATACTTCTTTGGATTTCTGTATCTTGCTGCAACACTGGTTTTAGTACTGAGCTTGCTGTTGCAGGGGTTGCTTACTTTCTCTCCCATGTGTGGGACTTGTTTTAGCAAACTCCAGATGTTGTGCCACTGTATCTTCCATTTGTAAATATAATGCAGACTCTGTAAAATGGAGGTTATCATGCAGAGACCTCCTTACCCTTGGTTCAGCTGTATTATCATCTAGTGATGGCGAGCACTGAGACAGGAGTATTTTTAGAAGTGAGCTGTGCCCTTGGGCCTGGCTCTGGTGCTCTGCTCTCTCTCAGGCTACATGTCAGATATGAGCTGGGAGGGCCTGGCAGCTGGGTGATGTGGCTGCTGGTAGGGCAGAGGACGCTGAAATTCAGATATTGGAAAAAATGAAGTAAACAAGCATTCCCTGAAACTCTTCACAGGAGATGGTATTTGTTACATATTACATGCTGGGGTTTTCTGGGAGAAAATTAATGGGAACACTTCCTGTTGCACTTAGGAGGACAGAGGTAGCAAGGCAGCAGTCCCACAGAGGCTGAAGTTGTTTCACAATGACTTGTTCGTTGTATGTAAAGTGTTTTATCTTTAAGCTGTGTTATAGATTCAAATTTGTGGTTGTGCATTAATAGTACAATATATAGCTATGTTTCCATAACTTTTAAAACCTAAATACTGTGAAACAAAATAGATTCTCCAGCTCGAGGAAGAGATTTGTATCTTAGAAGGCATAGGAACAATTTCCCTAAAGACAATTTGCAGATAGTGTAATGAGTTAAAATGAATTTTGATTCCTTTGTCTTTAGTATGAGTCAGTGTTATACTTTCAAATGGCCCCTTGTGAAGGCATGTGACTCCGTAACCTGAAAAGGTATTTAGAAGCAAAAGTGCCCAGACAGCGTGGGGTGATGCAGAGGGAATGCAAGTAGGGAGGAGCTGGACTAATAGAAACATATGGGCCTGTGTAGGGGTAAGGTGCAGCCCTTTCACTGGCCAGAAAGGCTGGGCTAATAAGCAGGTGCAGGAAAAGATATGAAGGGATTCTCTAAGCATGTTTTCATTTTCTTCCAGGTCTTGATGATGGCTTTACATTCATTTCTCACTTGCCTGGAGAGGGAAGATTCCATGGGGAATGGGTATATTATGTGTGGGGAGTTGTTTTTATCAAACCTAGGAGAATAGATATGGTGGTTATCTCTTAGCAAGAGAGGCTATGCAGTTCCTGTTAAGGAAGTAGGGAAAGCAACTCAGTTGTTAATGCACTCATGTTTTGAACAGTGACTGAGATGTGAATGTGGTTTATCTTCATTAAGCATTTTTTAAAATACTTGAAAAGTCAAATTATGACAGTGATGTATTAGGTTAACTCCAGTGCTGTCAACGAAGTAATTAATTGTATTAAGCAACAGAACAAAGTGTTCTGAGCATATACATCATACGTGAGCATGTAGCATCCACAGTTAGTATGTAAATCTGAAGACTGGTGTAATAAAGTTGGTATAGTAACAAATATCCTTTCCTTGTATGTCTTGATACCATCATGGCTTAACAGTACTATTACAGTGTACAAAGTAGATAAAGGGGATGTTTGTGTAATATGAATTAGTTTCATAGTGTTGTTTAGTGCAGCTAATTTAATGTAACAGATAGGTATTTGGCTACTCAGGACAGGCCAGTTAGCAAAAGCAGTCAAATCCAAACTGCTTGCAGCCACCCGCAGGAACACTAATAAAATCTGCCAGGTAACTGCTGAGTCTGTCACCATTGTGGACTTAATGCCTGTTAGTCAAATAAGCTTTAAAGAGCAATTTAACATTCAAAAGAATAATTACAGCTGTCCTAAACTGTGAAGCTTAGATGTGGGTGATTCAGAGCAGGTCCCAGAGCTGCTGTGGAGTCAGCCAAATCTCAGTTTGGCAAGAATTCAGCATTGTACAGCATGGTGCAGGAGGGAGGTGGAGTGGAAGGCAGCCAGAGCCTAATAGGAGGACATCCAGTGGCCGCTCTGGGGAAGGGAATAGTTATTAACCATGAGTGAACAAGGTGCATCGGCCCTGGAGCAGCACAAGTGCAATGAACTGGGCTGTGCTGTCCACTAGTTATTAGTGTATCTTGGATTAGAGGGGAGGAGGCTGAAGATCCTGCCGAAGAGATCTACCATGCTAGCAGGCAAGTCTGCATCAGTCACTCTTCTGTCCTGTGTCTCTGAGGTCAATCATTATGTGCTTGCCCAGCTTCTCACTGAGCAACGAAGAGATAATTTGTTAAGTACAGGAAGGACCAAAGGAAAACAAACCTATCCTAAATTTGAATAGTCAGTCAAATCCTGCAGCTCCTATAAATGAGCAGTTGCACTGGAGTCAGTGGGACAGTCAGTGCTGTCTGTATAACCATACTGGTTATTTTAACACCATGTAGCAACAATGGAGCATCTTGGATACTGACTTTTCATTAGAGATGAGAATCTCAGTGTATGAAACAAAACTGATGTAGCAAGTGGTATGATGTAGCAGGTGGTATGAGTTAACATCAAAGCCCAAAGCAAGCTGAATTGAAAGTGATTTAAAATCTCAGAAAATCATGCATTGAATGTAATTTCTTTTCCAGTAGGATGTGTGAGGTTTCTAAAAGAAGAGGTTATCAATCCCAGAATTACTGGAGGGAAGAAAGATTTGATAGTTTTTGTTCTTATCCCATAACTGCAGAGGTAGAAGGGGCTGGCAATGGTATAGAAATAAGAAAAGCATGTGTTAGAAAAGTTTGTTTGTTTTCCAGAGCACCTTTGGGAAGATGCAAATTACTGTATTTTTCCAGCCTATTCAATATGCCTGTTATCTTGCTCACACATAAGGGAGGATTTTATTGATTTCTGCCTTCTGAAGCAGGGCTAAAACGGTAAAATGAGATCATCGGTTTATGAATTAAATGTTAGAGCATCTCTCTTAATCTGGAAAGACTGTATATTCTGTGCAGCAAACTTTGCTTCGTACTCTATAGGCAATGCCACGATTATGTCTGGAGCAGCTAACTGCTGCTCCCTAGCGCTGAGTCAAGAAAATCAACCTTCCATCAAGAAAAATCGTGTCTTATCAGTCAGAGCGGTCTGAAGCAAGGAGCACCTGTAACATCATGCACATTTCCTTCTTTTCCCTGTTCAGTGAAAGGGCATGCTTCGTTGTGATAGGAATGTGCTACATGATCAGTTTTGATTGGGACTGGAATAACAACAATGTAATACTAAATTCAAACACAGGCATTTAAAATTCCCAGCCTGCAAAATACTATTCTTATATCCATGATCATCATCTGTAAAAATAAAAGTGGCTTTAGTCTAGTCTCTATTGTGCAGATAAAACCTCAGAGGAGCACTTGGTTTTCCGAAAGTTAGAAAAAAAAAACAGATGCAGTTGGGTTCTAAAACAAGAAAGAATTTTGCTTTATAAAAGCAGATGACAATACATTTGTGGACACATTTAACAAAAATATATTCTCATGAACTGGCACAATTGCTGCTTTAATCTGGTTTTTGTCTTCCTCCCTTCTGGTCTTGTATCTTTGTTTGTACACATCACCTCTTGTTTAGAGAGTCAAAGTCTTAGTTTAGAACTGTTGATGAGAATTAGGGGTGTAATACTGTCATTAACTCAGAGGCGAGTAGCCTGAAAATGCATGGAGACTCTTAAGAATGCTATGATCAGAAAAGGAAGTCTTTAAGAAGCACTAGTGCCAGAGCCTGCTGCAGGTAGTACTAGTCTGTGAAGCTGCTATGAGTGAAATAGCTTGCTTGGACAGTTTTTTGTAGCTCTCCAATTTGTTGGGCATGCCCTCAAGCAAGACTTTTGTCAGTGGTGCTCTTTGGCCCTCACATCTTCATTCTTACTACCCAAATCATTGTTTCTTCCCATTCAGTTTGCCTTTGAAGGCATTTCTACGCTCACTGACAGATCATGACTGTCTAACGCCTCTGGAGCTTTGTCATGGGATGCTTTGAATGGCTAAAAAAAAGAGGTGGAGCCTTATCAAAATTTACCAAGGCAGCAAAACTCTAATGTGCTGCAAGGTTCAAAGGAGCTTTAGAGATCACTTACAAGTTGTAATGGTCGATAGCCTTCTCTAGACATCAGAAAAGGCAAATTCAGGCTCACTGCTACCCAGTGGTCCTGCCACTTAGTCTCAGAGATGCATCTCTGTGAAAGCACGGAGCAGGCCTTTCAGCTCTCAGGGGAATACAGTTTGACAAGGTGCTGCAGCTCTGTGGCATAGCCCGTGATAGGGCATCGTTGGTGAGTCTTCACATAATTATACACACAGCGGTAGCAAAATACATAGCCAGATGTGGACAGGACAGTGGCATTGGCTCGAATTTTGCGGCACAGTGGGCACATGGTCTTCAGTTTAGGTAACAGAGCTGAGTCCACCCCATGGTCAAGGTGTACTGGTGGTGGAGGAGTAGGGAGCGCTGTCAGAGATTTGATTGTCTCTTGGTTTTCCGAGGAGTACCACCAGTCCAGGAACTGAAGGAAGAATACACCTACAGACAGCCCGGTAGACAGGGAGAAAGCAATGCCACCCAATGCTTTCTTCACTGCTGTCTGGACTTGTGACTTAATGCTGTAGCAGGGAGAGAAGGTATGAAGAAATTATCAGTACTGAACATTTGTCCCTCCACAAACCAAAGCAAAAAAGATTTGGGGTAAGTTACTGCTCTGTACAGCTTCTTACTACTAAATAATTTTGTTAACCTGTCCCATGTTTGTAATGAGGCATCTGCTAGGCTGTTTCTCTCAGATTCTTTGTGAGTTAAGAAGAGCATAGGATCTTTGGGAAAATTTCAAGTCCTGTTTTTCTCAGAGATCTAAATCAGAAGAGTTTGGTTTGAAGGGACCTGGATCACAGAACATTTCACTCATGGACAGGGCATTAAATGTGGCCATGACTAACGCTGCTAAGGAAAATTGGGTGGCTCGGTTTTAGTCCTTTTCCCAAAATGGGTACCGTCTCCTTCCCTTGATAAAGTGCAACTAAAGATGAAATGGGATGGAGGACGGAGCACCAAAAAAGCATTCTGATTTTATTACCACAAACTCCTGTGAAGCTAATCCCTATTCTTTTGTTCCTTATTTACACTTACTATCATGATGCTCCCTTTTGAAGCAGGGTTTTGCCACATGGAAACTTTCTCCAGAAATTCTTCAAGATAACAAGACAGTTTCACCTTGTGGTGTTATCTCTACATTGACCCACCCACAGAACACTCAACAAGTAGCTGCTAAGCCATGTTCTGATGTACCTGTGTGGCTGACTCGGAGTGGCTACTGCAAATTTCTTCTCCAAGGCCTGGATATCATCTGCAGTCAGTCTCACCAGGCGAACGCCAGCCAGCCGCAGCATGGGTGAATGATGCTGAGCTTTCCCGAAGATATAGCACAGTTGTTGGATAAGAAACCAGCCCTCCCAGGCCATGTTTACAAATGGATAGGCAGCTAGAAAGGCTCTGTAAAAGCGCTTCCAGGATGATGAGGGAGGGTGGATGGAGTAATCATCCTCTTCTCTTAGACTGGACACCAGTTTCTCTAGCTTTCCTTTCAGGTAAGGGACAAGAACAAGCAAAAGGAGAGACTGCCAGTGCTGCTTCTTTGGCAGGCCAGCACTGGCCAGCAACTGTTGTTCGCAGTCTCCCATTGCTACCCTCTTTAAGCCATAGAAGTTTTCAGAAAAAGAGGCACTGCACCTGGCCAGATATTGCTGCTGGAGCAGTAAATCCAGGAGGATGTAGACCTCATCAAACCAACGCCAGAGAAAGCCATATCGGGCAGGATTAGACTCAGCAAGCACCTATTGAAAGAGACATAAAGTGGCTAAGGAGCTGGTGGTGAAGACGTGCTAAATTACAGGAACTATAAACTATTCCTGCAGTTTAGAAAGTGAATTGAATGGGTCAAAACTGCTTCTTACTGTGAGCAAATGTGAATCCTGGTGATGAAAGGCCTAGCTGAGAACCTCTCTAGGTGTGTAGCAGTGAGCAGTCTGCTCTGTGTAGCAGTTTCCCCTCAAAGCATTCACTGTCAAATATTTACTGTCTACACTACCTGTCCTTGCTAAATGCACGCCTCCCTGAGAACACATGAATACAGCGGAGCTCTCTGAGTCAAAGTGACACAAGCCAACTCCAGTTTCCATCTTGATTCTGGCTTGGTTGACCCAAGGTCAGAGGGAGCCTGGATCAGTCTGCACCCCCTGCGCTGACACAGACTGCTTGTCCTGCTCTTGTTACCATCTTGAACAGCCCACAGAACTCTCCCGAGTTTTCTTTAGGCAACTTCCCCACGACACAACGCTGTTGAGAAACGAGGTTAACACTTGCCGGGCAATTTGAAGACAGCTTCCAGAGCGCAGTTTTTGAAGAGCACACAAGAAGCGAGGGCCGTAACACCGACGGGAGTTGCTTTCCGGAGACGGGCGCCCGTAGGCCCAGGGGCAGGACGCCGGGCGGCTCCTCGCATTGCCTCCCACGCCACGACCGTGCTGCGACAGGTCGGCTTGCACCCGGGAGCAGCCCGTCGCCCGGTACTGCCCCTGCCGCCGCCAAGGCCTCCGGTCCGCTGCGTGAAGCGCGCGCCGCCCGCCACCTCGCGGAAAACGGCCCCGCGGGCGGCGAGGCGCCGGGCCCTTACCTTGGCCAGGTGCTGCAGGGCCGGCTTCACGGCGGCCATGAGGCTGTCCTGCGCCACCGCCTCGAAGATGGAGGGCCTGTCGCCGCCGGCCGGGGCGGCCGTGAGGTGAGCGCCGAGCTCCGCCATGGCGCCGCCGCCCGCCGGCAGGGGGAGCTGGCGGCGCCCGCGCCCTCACCCCCGCGGCGCGGCGGCGGCGGCGGCCTCGGGCCCCGCCCCCGGAAGCGGGGCGCGGTGGCGGCGCTCTGTCTCCGTCTCTATGGTGGCAGGGCGGCGGCCGCTCTAGGCGGGGTGAGGGTGGGTTCTCGCTCCTCGCGAGTCCTCCCCGGCTGCTCCGCTCCGCTTCCGCTTCCGCCGCGGCCGCCCCCGCAGCCGGTGTGTCCGCCGCCGCCCGCCGCCGTGAGTGGGGCGGGGGCGCCCGGGCCTGCTGGGGCGCTGGGAGGCGGTGGAGGCCCTGGAGGGGAACGGGGAGGCGGTGGGGGGCACTGGGAGGGGAAACTGAGAGGCACTGGAAAAGGATGGAGGCACTGGGAGGCGGTGGGGGGAACTGGGAGGGGGAACTGAGAGGGGTTGGAGGCACTGGGAGGGGAAACTGGGAGGTGGTGGAGGCGCTGGAAAAGGGCACTGGGATGGAATGGGAGCTCTGCTTGAGAGCCCTAGGGTGGAGACTGCTGGGACGCTGACAGGGAGCACTGGGAGGACTGGGAAGCGATGGGAGGGGACCCTGGGGCAAGTAGGATGGGGGATGGGTACTGGAGGTGGGGACTGGATGGTGGCAAGTCAGTACTTGGGGGGGACTTGGCAGGAGTGGAGATGAGATCTAGGGACATGGGAGGAGGCACTGGACAGGGCAGGAGTGCTGCAGCTGGGAGGACTGGGAGGAATGGGCAGGGGTGGGGGACAAGTCCTGGGGGGACTGGGCAAGGATGGGCTCAGAGGGTGATTGCTGAGAGTACTGGAAGGGGGGAGTAGGTACAAGTGGGGTAGCAGAGCAAGTGCTGGGGCAATTAGGTGGTTGGCAGGGGTGGCGAGTGAGGGGTGAAGTATAGATGTCCTGGGCAAGGATGGAGTGCTGGGCAAGTGGAGGGACTGGGTAGCGATGGGGGTTGGTTGTACTGGGGAGGGGAGATGAGATGGGAGTTGGGGAGTGAATTACTGGAATAATGACAGATCTGGACAGGGATGAAGGTTTAGTAGCAAGAGTAGAGCTCCTTGGAAGGAGTCCTGGAAGAATGGGCAGACATGGGGTGGTGAATGTGCTGCTGGAGTTGGGAACACTGGGAAACGGGGCTGGGGGCTGAGGTGGGATGCACCTGTACCTGAGGGGGGAACTGGGAGAGGTATGGGATGGGGGATGCTGCTGAGGAGAGGAGGCTGGTGAGCAGAGGGCTTGAGGGGACAAGGATCGTTGAAGGAGGGTGGCTGTTACCACTAGCGGGTGCTGGGGTGGGGAGCAGGTGGACCTAGTGCTGATGGAGGAACTGCTGCATGCTGATGGTGGGAAGGATTTGACATCAAGTAGGGATAGAGTGGAGGGCCTGGTGGCAAAGCCAGTCCTGGAGTTGGGGAGATAGGGTCTGAGGAGTAAGGAGAAGATCAGAGGCACAAAAATTTGGGAATGGGATGAGGAGCGCCAGAGACCTGGGGGTGGTGGTGCCCTTGCCCTCCAAGAGGGGACGGGTTGCCTACTGCTGGCATGTGCCCTCAGGGCTGAGGGCTTCTAAAGCCGAGGCAAGTTTTCCCTTTTACCATCTGTGTTCAGCTGCTCCATTTGTTTCCTGGTGCCCAGGCCGCCCCAAGCGATACTGGGCTATCATGCGCGTGCTCTAGAGGTTTTGCAGAGCAAGGCACGTGTAGATAAGAAATGAGCACCGGCTCCTGTATAAGTCTGGTTAAAATGGGGATCGTGTTAGAGCTTTACGGGTTGAACACAAGACTCTTCTGATGCTAGTGTGCTTAGGTTAACACTGAGTTGAGACTTTAAACCTGCCAAGTCCCTCTTCACCTCTGTGTGAAATCAGTGGCTGATTTTTATCAGGCCAGGCTGTCATTCGAAATCTGCACAGGGCAAAGCTCCTGCTGCTTAGCTGCTGGATTCAGTTTTCTCTGTCGTTTTAGACTGAAGCTGCTTATGTTTCTGGTTATGATGGTTCCTTAGTCGTCATCTTGAGTCATATTTTTGGTTTGATCTACATTTAAATGTCAAGCTAATGCTTAAAGCATTAACCATTGCCAGAGCTTCTGGAGGAATTCCTCTGCTTCGTCTCTTGCTTTTTGGGGGAGGAAGTGTGGGGGGGTGGAATAGGACCCTTTTGCTATTGGTTTGAACGCCTTTTATGTGTTTTCAATTTAGCAGATGTTGGTTAGACACAGAACAGGAAGGTAAGGGCAATCTATCTTAGATTTTCTCTAAAAACATAAGGATGTCTGTGAGATGATTTTAAGTTGTCTCTGCTCTCCTCATATTTAATTTGTGTATAAGAAGCTGGCATTTTCTTGAGTTATTTAAAACATTGCTATTTGTAAATCTGCTCCTCTTTGTTTTTGGCCTTCATCTGGGACTTGCTGTAAACTGTGAGGAGTTTGCTTAGTAGATTATACTCAGTACTGCTACCAAGCTGTCTCTTAACAACGTGTGAAGCAAGCTGTGGCATGCAAAAACCAAAAATCCATGTACCTGCAGAAAAAGTTTTCTCCATTGTTGCACTTGGAATATAGTAGTTTTGTTTCCTATTGAAATAAATCAAATCTTGTTTTACATTTGTCAGAACAGAGGTTGTGAAGACGTGTACTGTGGTTAGCCTTGTTTGAAGTCTGAGGTCTTTTTATGATTATTATCCATGTTTCCAAGTATGTGATCTGAAGTTAGAAAGACAGCGAAATATCCTGCTTTTAAGTATAAATATAACCTATGAAATTCAGCAAGGGTTCTTCTGTAGCTTTGTACAACTGGATGACGTCTGTTTTTTGTGCCCCCCGCCCTGGATTTTCTCTGCAATCTGCTGTTGGTCGTTGTTAGTATCAGTCAAGCTCAGCTAGAAGGTATTACCCAGGTAGATAAAGACTCATATAGTGCAACCAGACCAAAGCACAGTGAGACTGTGTTGAATGCCTTTTGCATGGCATCATGCCAAATATGCTGGTAGATGAAAACATTTAAGTCTTCTTTTGAGCTGGGCTCAAATCTGAAGGACTGTGTCAGCAATAACATTGCTGCTGAAACAAGGTTGTTTTTTAATTATATCACGAGACTTGCGATAGCTGCCTCAGCTAGGGGGTCTGTGACTTTGTGGGAAAGATTCCTGTGTTATGTTGTGGCTCATGTGGTCTTCCCAATCCAGCCTCCGTTAGAGGAGGGGAAGCCTCTCTTGCAGGTGAAGTGCCCTTCCAGAGCTGCCTCCAGGCATCGTTTGCTCTCCAGCTTGGCAGGAGCAGAAAAGGGGTGAAATCAAGCCAGTTTGAATAATACTGCCTCACTGGGATGAGGAGGGGTAACCAGCAGGCCCAGGACAGACAGGAGCAAAGCAACAGGTTCTGATTCTCATTTGCTTTCTTGGCGGCTGGACAGGATCACAACCGCTCTGCGTTGCCGCCCTGTAAAGCACGTTAAAGATGATGGAAACTGCCATTATCCCTCGGCCGCTGCTCATGTGAAGTTAACTCCTGAGGTACTAAAATGATTAAAGTGGCCAGAAAAAAAATGATAGTGATGTTGAGGTTGGTTAAAGAATGAGGAAGAAAAGTGTTAAGAAACAAGCAACACTAGTTCCAGTGCTGGGCAGCATCTTGGAGTTCAGAGTTAAGCTTGTCCTTCCGTTGTTGAGCCAAAAAGGCCCAAGAAGGTTGGAGGCAAACAGGCAGTGGTGCTGAGGGGGAAAAATGACTCACTTCTTTGCTGGTAACATTTAAAAGTAATAACAATATCTAGAAGAGAAGGGGAATCAGGCAAAAAATAGGTAAAGAAATAAAAAGGTAGGAAGAACCATGTTTTGGATAGTTTTGGAGATAAAGATTTATAGCCGCAATGTAGATCATATAATCAAAAACAGTAAAATTGCCTACCCCTATGCTTGTTTTTCAGCCAGTACTTGCAATTGTTTGAGTCATGTTTGTCACAGAGCTGGCAACTGCAAACGTGAAATTATGTCTCTCTGCTATGTTTGGACAATCTCTGTAATCTTAAGTATTAATAATTTGGTTTTGTGGTGCAAGATAAGTGCTGATGAGACCTTTCTTAGAGCTCCATTAAGCACTTTGCTGGATCAACAGCATTTTTCAGTTTTGTCCACAAAAATGCAGTGCACCACAGAAATAATAAGCTTGTGTGTGTGTTGGAGGTGGGGTGTAAGATCTTGGCAAAGAAAGATTTCAGTTTCAAGGTTGAGAGAACTGAAAAATATTAGCTTTTCTTTTCAAAAAATGTTTTGCATTTCCCAGGGTTTAGGAAGAACAAAAGAGGAGGAAAAAAAATCAAAGGGCCTCTGGGTGGGTATTGCAAGTAGAGTTAATTATTCTTTCCATCAGGATGCAACATAAAAATGTATCGTTAGGGGGAGTTGACAGTTTCCTTTGTCTGAAACATGGACTTCTCACTTCCAGTCGAGATAGTAAATGTGCACTGCTTTTTTGGAAAATGAAATTGTTTACCCAGGGGAAAGACAACTGCAGAACGTGTCAAGAGCTCCTCGTTATAAGCAGTTAAAAATGGTCTTTCTCCTTCCACGATTAAAAGTTAGAAAGCTGGGGTGGGCACCACTGCTTTTCTAGTCTATCCGCAATAGGTGGTTTTATTTTCACTGGTGCTGTTCATTTGAACTATTTAAATCCGTCGGTTTCCCAATAGCAACATCTGCAACAGAATGAAGGTTGTGAAACTTGTATTTGTGATGTAAAGCATTTTCTTCTTTCCTTATGTTACATGCTCTCACTAAGTGTTTTTCCTCTGAGTTTTGGGCTTGCAAGCTAGATGATGTTAGCGCTGAATGTTGTTTGACTCTCTGTTCTCTCTTTCAGGTGTTTTAAGGAATTGGAACCATGACTGACTCCAAATACTTCACGACCAATAAAAAAGGTTAATGTTAAATGAGTGGATTGGGGGTGGTCGGTGGCTATTTTTACACAGCTTTTTTTTTTTTTTTAACTTCCTGCAGAAGAATTTGTAATTTTCTGTTAGCTCTGTCCCTATTTCTTCTCTTAATCATCCAGGGAGAAACTTCAAAAGTAGGTCATGTGGTGACAGAAGACAAAACTGATGTATTGTACAGCTTTGTAATGCACAAATGATCCAAATTGCTCCGTTTTAAAGGTTCAGAGAACAAAACATTGAGATTTGAATGCAGATCTGGTCAGAAACAAAGGATTAATTATGTGGCGACAAGTTCAAGACTGATGACAGTGTTGCAGTTGGGCATCACAGGGTTAGGTTGATTGAGAGAGATTAGTATTTGTTTTAAGTGTACGTATATCTGCATCAGGTGGTAGCAAAGGTAATGGATTTCCTCTTGCTGCTTCCTCCAAAGCTGCAGTGAAATTCCTTTGTTTTCTCTATACTCCCTTTGATGTTTTGTTTGGCTTTACTGTAACTGTGGTGGTTGTTTCAGCTCAGGAAAAAACACAGCAACTGCTCAAAGTCAAAGCTCTTCTGAAATAGCTTGAGTTTATAAAATAGGATTGAAAGGGATCTTTAGGACTATTTTAACCCATTCGTATATTCCAGGCCAGGACTTGTTCTACTGAAAATGCCCAGGCAGATCTTTTTTTTTAACCTATTCTTATCCCCTCCTCCCCCCACCCCGTTTATCTCAACTCATATTGACTGTGATTTAAACATAGCTCATTCTTCCTCCAACAGATATGGAAAATGGTTCACATTAACTTTTGCCTCTCCTTTACAGAATTGCTGAATGCCTCTGAGGAATGCACACCAGTGGGGGGGAAAAATACAGTGCTGATCTATTTGTTTCACTGAGCTTCAGAATGAAGCTCATAAATTAAGCGCACACAGTTCACATCTTTCTAAGGACCTCTTCTCTCTGTAAGTTCAGTCCTAAAGCAGCAGCCAGATTTTTCTGGGATGGCTACAAGAGGCCAACCGGCACTGACTGAGCTTTGGTACGAATGCTGCAGCTGCTGCTACTGGCTCAGCTAGGTTTCAGGGCGTGATCATGGTGTGAACAATGCTTGCATCTCTTTCTCGGGCAGGTGGTCACCGCACTGTGCTCTTGAGACAGTAACTTCTGTTCTTTTCTAAGTACTTGCTAGTCTTTTTTAGCCAGGCTGTTCAGTAATTAGTATTGCTGCTCTGAAGGTGTGACATTGGTGTGTGGGAATCAAAGGTTGGGGGTTAGAATGTACTTTATAGGAGATATTTTGGTCTTTGTAATGTGTCCTGCTCAGTCTGTGGCTTCTTGTGGGAATACTGCTTGCCATCGTTCCTGGGGAAGTTGGCTGCCTGCTAGGAATGTTATCCTTCTCACACCCCTTGTTCTGTCTGGAACAGGCTTGATAAGCTGTCTTCTATGCTTTTTGTTTTATATTGCAAATGTGCTTTGCCACTCTTGTGATCCAGCCTGAGCTGACTTTCCATGCAATAGTAACTAGAAGAATTATAACCAGAGAAAAGACTGCTTCCATTACCGCAGAGTGACCTCAGCATCCAGGCGAGCTGTGTTACTTACTGCTTTTGTTAGTAGCACTTCTGTCTTTCTAACCTGGAAGAAAGTTATTCTACGGGACTGAATTCATGCTTCCCTGTTTTTGCTGTTATATCTCATGGCATCTGTGTTACACTGCAGTCTGGCATTTGGCTGTTTCCTCATTTTACTTGCAGGAAGCCAAACAATGAGCAAAAGTAGAAAAGTCTAGGAAAACTCCTAGCTGAGTTAGTTTTTCTTATAGGCACTGATCTGGCATCTCTTAAGCTTTTCTTCCTGGTTACGTACTGCTGAGAAGCAGACACTACAGAGATATAGTTTAATGTTTGAGAGGTGGGAGAGCTACAGCATGTAGACTGGTTCTTGTAAAATCTTCTTTATTTTCCTTTTTTTATTTATCAAGCTATAGTCCACATCATTCTCGGTGTTGCAGCTTTGCTTCTTGAACCATGTTCTCCATAGAGTATCACAGCTTCTACATGTTAGTGTGCTGATTTTATGGAAGCAACAGACTGAAAAAGGGGGGAAAAAATCCCAAATCCCTCCCGCCCCTGGGAGTTTATCAGTACTTCTTTTCAAATGGTCAGGCAGGTTAACTCTGCAGACTGCGTTTTCTAGTTTTGCAAGGGAAATAATTGTCATCACATAGCCAGTATAGGATGCTTCAGTAACCGTAGGCAGAAGAGTTTGGGGATGTGTATAGAAGGTGGGGGGAAAGTTTGAATGTATTTCATTTCATTTCAACCTTTTTGTAGCTAGATAATTTTTTCCTCATTTCTGATTGTACTCGCATCTGTGTTTGTATGTAAGCCAAAGAATGTCTTTACCTATTGAAGAAGAGTTAGTCTTCCTTCTCCTTTCCCTTTCCCTCCCCACCTCCCAGCCCATCCCATAGTCCTACAAATCTTCTTCAGGAATTTGGGTCACTTCCAAGCTATCCCTAAAGCCAGACCTTTTTCTGAGAGTCTCAATCTGTTTTTTGTTCTTGCAGGAGAAATTTTTGAACTGAAGGCAGAACTCAATAATGAAAAGAAAGAGAAGAGGAAAGAAGCTGTAAAAAAGGTTATTGCAGCCATGACTGTGGGGAAGGATGTCAGGTAAAAGCTGCTTTTCTTTCACCTGTAGTAGGTTCAGTTCTCCCTGGACTCCTAAGTGAGGTGTGAGAGGCATACATTGCTCTGGAAGGCTCCCCAGCAGGGAGAAAGGAGACACTACATAGCAGGATCTAAGTTCTTCATCTTAGTGAGCTGGGTAGTGAGGCTGGCTGTGTCCTGGCCTATGCTGTGCTTGATTCACAGGTTTTTTGAGAGCCTTTCTGTTACAGAAAGCAAAAGAAAGCAAGTTTCTCAGTGCCAGTATAGCTGTGAGCCTGTTAGTGCTTTTTATTTAAAAATCCTTCCAGAATTCAGCCATTTTTAGATGTCATTATAGACAATGTTTTCTGATCTGCTTGCTAGCTGAGGTTTTTAGTTTTGTGAAGGTAGTTCCAAGCATTTCTTTTAAATTATTTTATACCATTGCAGGTAAGGGAACATTTAAAAAAGACTCCGTTTAAAAACTAGGCCTTTGAGATTGCATCACAGTTGCTAAACCACAGGGGAATTTACCTTCTGCAAAGCTGTTCCAGTATTTTTCACTGACTTTGAGGCAACCAGAGAGACTTGCTTAAGCAAACACTTTCTTCCTTCCAGCTTCTTCTGTTACTGGATTCTGCCATAAAGTCACAATAATCCTGGATTCATGGCAGTACAGTCTGTTGCCAGAAAAATTCATACAAGGTTGCAGATTTAGCATCATGACTTGATGAAGAATGAAGGAACAGATAAACTGGAGGGAGGAAAAATAATGTGCAACTTTCTCCTTTTTTCTGCACTGCCATTTAAATTGCTGCTTAACATTTCAGTGAAACTCAGTTTACTATCAGTATTAAATCTCCTAATTGCTTTAGAATTTACGAGGCTGAATTTTGGCAGGTTCATTGTAAATCAGTTGTCCTGCATCACCAGAATATTTTTTTAAGCATCTTTGTTTTGTGGGTGGTTAATTTCCAAGGCTGGCATGGTAGGGTTTTTTGTTTGCTGAACTCCACAATTCCAACAGTTTTAGGAAATTGCAGTGTTTCAGGCACTGGCCTATATTAAAGCCCTAGAAGAGATTAAATGATTAAACTATTATAAAATCCATTGCAAATTGTTTTGGGAGGAGAATTAACTCTTATTAGTCAGTGGAATAGTTTCAGTGGAATTCCAGACTTCCTGGCTTCCTTGATATTCCTACTACCCCTTTACTCACAATGTAATCTCACTGCTTTGTCTCTGTTCTTGCTCTACTCTATTTTATCCAGCTCACTCTTTCCAGATGTTGTGAACTGCATGCAGACTGATAACTTGGAGCTGAAGAAGCTGGTGTACCTGTATCTGATGAACTATGCCAAAAGTCAGCCGGATATGGCCATTATGGCAGTCAACAGCTTTGTGAAGGTAACTTGCTCCTAAGGCTCATCAGAAAATGGTCTGGTGCTGTGGCTGTCACTGCGTCTCCTTTGTCCATTAGCTCTTTCTGAGCTGCTGGTAGTCTCTGCTTTTGTACATAAGGCTCTGAGTTTGAGGGTACTTGTAGAGGAGCTGGCTGAATCCAACAGGCATAGGTCTCACTTCTCACTTGCTGCCACTAGTTATGGCAGAGGAGGTGACCCCCTGTAAGTGATTCTGAGGGAGTCTGCTCGAGGAAAAGCTGCTTCTGTTTTACTAACCATCATTGAAGACCAGCTTCTGTTCATGGACATGAGAACGTATATTCTTCATCTTTCAGCCTTTGTAGTATCTGTGTCACATGGATATCCACTTCTCCTTTGAATGCCTCAGCAGAACTCTGTGTGGAATATTTTTATCTCTTGCTGGTGAAACTGAAAGACAGTTCAGAGGAGAGTAACAGCCCGATCACCATATTGCCTTTGTGTTGTCAAATTGCCTCTCTTTATCTGGGGAATATTATTTCAGTCCCTCATTATGTAAGTTAAAAGCCAATGCTTAGAAAAAGTTTGAGACTCCTCCTAGACTATGAGAAATTCCTAGAAACTGGGAAATCTGATCATATTTTCAGCTTCTAGTGTGGTGTCTGAAGCTGAAAGAGGTGAGAGGTACTTAGGCTGACAGTGGTCTGCTCTCCTGGATAAAGAAGATGCCCCTACCTCCATCTACAGGCTCTTGGGAAGAGTATTCTTGTATACCATATCCTCAAAGTGTAATTCTGTTAGAATGGACCTAGAAACAGACCTGATGTTTTCCAGCTCCATGCTTTTCCCTGCAAGAAAATGTCTAATGTCCCTTCTGCCAAGATGAGGGACAAATGTTATTAAAGAGGAAATGTTGGCACTAGTCTGCGCTAGCTCAGCATTTCACATGCAATTCACAGCTCAAGGTGTTGAATGCATTGGTAAGATATGTCCCTTCGCTCATATGCTTTAAAATTGATGCTTTCAGGTGTTTTACAGTTATAGGAAAAATAAAAAGCTAAGTGTGCCTTATGCTTTTGTGGGTCATTCTGCCTCCATCCTTTTATAAATTGAATTTGGAGGAGTTTTGCAGAGATGTAGATGGATTGGATTTGATAGGCTAAGGGTTTAGCTGTAAAAGCTGCTTAATTTTTTTAATTAATTGTATGAAAACTAGATATAGCCGAAGGATAAAAAGTGTTTATATTCACTGCTGCTTGCTTTTTTCGTGAGAAAAGCACCTCTAGACTGAAGTGCTTTTAGCTGGAGATTTGTATGTTGCAGATGTAAGGGATGCTTGTGTCTGGATCTGGTGGCCTGTGTGAAATCAGCATTGATGACTGTTGAATTGCGTTTAGTTGCTGACTTTTCCCATTGTATTCTAACACTTCCTTTAAACCAGAAAGGCTATAAATTGGCATTTCATTCTGTCTGAAAGCTGCCTGTGGCTAGCCTTTGCATGGTGAGAGACATCTGTAGTGTAGATGTACTTCTAGCAGGTTTGGCTGCTAGATTGTGTTGAAAGAAACTTTGCCTGTTGTCAACCAAGGGGCACTGAGATCACAATTTTGCTATTTTGTAAGCTATTATAGCCTGAAAGCATTTTGAGGTGGTATAGAATGTTTCTGTGAACTAGTAAATTCCACCTTTTATCCCTGATCAGAAATAAATGCCCTTTTTTAGTGTGTAATCAGAGAAGGCCTTTTGTTTGGCCTAGGAACAGAGAAATGGCTATAGGGAAGATCTTGTTATTTAGAGGTACATGTTTGTTTATTGCATGTTCTTCTCCCCCCTTGCAGGACTGTGAAGATCCAAACCCTCTGATCCGTGCTCTGGCAGTCCGTACGATGGGCTGCATCAGGGTGGATAAGATCACAGAGTATTTGTGTGAGCCTCTTCGCAAGTGTCTGAAAGATGAAGATCCTTACGTACGAAAGACTGCAGCTGTCTGTGTGGCAAAGCTGCATGACATCAATGCCCAGATGGTGGAAGACCAAGGATTCCTGGATTCTCTGCGTGACCTGATTGCAGACTCCAATCCCATGGTAATGTATATGTCCTTCCAACACATTGCATATGTTTGTAATGCACAAGTAATCAGAAACGTGAAGTTTTTTTTCATTGCGACTGCTGAACCACAATGAATGTATTGGTTAGAGAACAGTTTGCTGAAGAGAAGCTGCTTCTGTTCTTCAATTTGTTGGAGCTTTTAAATGCAGTCTTGAGTGTTGCAGCAACAGTTTCACTTCTTGGTCAGATGAGTCAAAAGCAGGGTGAGGAATGCTCTTCTTGACTACTGCCTTGGTAACAGCTCTGGCTCTTCTTGGAATGAGTGGATTGATGACTCCAGTCAGCAATCCAGATAAATCCACTGCTGTATAATAACTGTAGAAAATCAATGCTTATGTTTTTAATAAAGTTAAATGGATTGTCAGAGCAGAGGTGGAGATCAAGAGCGTTCCTAGACTTTCACAAGGGTAAATTACCTACTAAATCAGTACGTCATCAAGGGTGATGAAAGGACTATTTCCACACCAGGCTTCTTCCACTATTAATTTGTAATTAAAGGATGGTGGACAATAGATTGAAGTGCTACACAGCATAATCTTTTTAGTCAGTATTTTTCCTGGGATCCACCAGAATCTGGTGAGCATACAAATATCATTGTCATTGTAGCAAGGAATAATATTTCTGCAACCAAGTTTAACTTGGCATGTAAGATGTGATTGCTCCTTTGTATTTCTTTTAGAGTACAGATCTGATTGGCTCTGCTTAAAGACATCATTTAAAATTATTAGGATAGATCCAATAGCTCTTTGTACGGTGTGTAAGTCAAGCTAGCTATAAAAAACAAATTACTGACCTATTTTAACTGTCTTTGGACAGCTTTGATAAATCAAGTGCAGGTGCTGAGATGCTGTCCCTGTTAGTGGGAGAGTGAAGGCTCCTGATTGCTTTCCTTGTGGCTTTTTAGAGACAGCGAAACTGAAGGTGTCTGGCTTTCACAGGAACATGTCTGAGAAGTGGTGCCAACCGGAAGATATAGGCACCTCTTGCCTCTGGTATCAGACTCTTCTGCAAGCTGTTCTCTTTGCATGCCTCCCTGAATTTATTTTTCCAGGCTTCTGCATGAATATTGATGACTACTTGGAGATGTTCTCTATCTAGGCAATTTTGAGGCATAAGGAGAACACTTGCTTTTTAAAATTTGATAATGAGTGTGCCTTACAGCCTCTGAAAGTACTTGATTGGGCTGCTTTAGTTTCAGTTAAACACTGTCCCTTGACCTTTCCTGGCTTACAGGCAGCGGTGGAATGTACAGTGGGCAGTAATATAATCTATGCTTCTTCTAGGCTTGGTTACAACTTTTTAATTTTCTTCTGCTGATTACAGCCATGTGGATGTAAGTTGAGGAGCTCTGGCTGAAGAAAGGCAGTATTTGAGGAGAAATTAATAAGGTTTTGTCTGCTCTTTCTGCTCGTTGATCTGAGAACTAGCTTTTGGTAAATGAACCATCAGCTGTTCTGTGAGCAATGGTATCTATTTCAAAAGCACATTAACTTAAGTGCTAACATAAATGGATGGGAGAGAAGGGAAGAAATACAGAAGGGCAGTGGATGCCCTGTTTGATAAACCAACAAAGCTAGCCTAGAGATTTCTCGTAAAACATCAGTACAACTAATGAGCTCCCTAGTGGTAACGAGGATGGACTGGGACAGCAAAGCTTCTGTGGCTGCTGTAATCAGTTGCAGCTATACAGCTGCTGAATCTCAACAGGATCACAGTACCTGCCTCATGTAATACTTACCTGCTCTACCGGCAGCTGAGGATTCACAGCAGAGAGAATGCAATTTGGAGGAGCGATAGTGATAAAAAGGAGAGGCTTGTGGCTTATTTTCAGATCTGCAGGCTTTGGGAGAACCATGCAGTGGATGTTCCATATACTGATTTTCCAGATTTTGCTCTAAATAGGGCATTATATTCTTGTTTTTCAAGGGCAGATGGGGAGAGTTTTTATCGGTTTTGGGGCTCTAACAGCTGCTGAATTTATACAGAATTTAATCTGGTTGCAGTTCTGCGGTAGATATGGACATTCCCTCTGGTAAGATTATTGCTTCAGTCTTCTTTGAAATTTATGGCTTTGTGGCACAATCATTGCCTCAAAAGTGCAGTTGTTGTCCACTCTGGCTGGAGATTGTAAGACTCATCTTCTTAGTCAAACTGTCCAGCTCACTACTGCTTTCTCCATGGGAAATTCAAGTGGGTGTTGCTGATAACCAGGAGTTATGTTTGCCAAATAACTCATGTTTTTGTGCAAACTAGTATTTAGTAAGCTATTTCTCCATGATCAGGTGGAATGCAGTCCTGCTTGGAAGCTTTTATTAAGCAAATGTACGTATCAGTGATTAAAACAAAAGAAGAATAACAAAAAGAATGGTACAGATGCATCTGCCCCTACTGCATATTCCTCTGTAAATGGTGCATCAATTTTTTTCAAACTTATCAAAACTCATTTATGTTTTTATTATTATAAATCTTGTTTTGGTGACTTGTGGAAATAGGCAACATCAGACACTTAATGAAGCAAAATGTTTTTTAGATAGGAAATCCTCATTTAGTCTATCATCTGGGAAATGAGAATTTTAGGCAGGAGCTAGAAAACTACTGAAAAATAGCCTTCTAGAAGAGTTTTATTATGATTTTGGAATTGGCTACTTCTGGTATGTGAGCAAGCACTAACCATTCAAGCTGGATGCTGTGTGGAATAACAACTCCCATCTGTGGCTTGCTGATTGCCTTGTAATTGTTCAGAGATCAAGGTGCCTGCTTCTGCCAGCCCAAATCACCCTTGTTGTAAAGGTGTCTAGCGGTAAGTTGGAGGTAATGTTGACAGAAACATAATTAATTTTATTTTTTAAAACTAATACCTATGTGATTCTATGATAATATGGTATTGGAGATTTAAAGCATTGCTGTGGAGTTCTATTAAGGTGCTGTAAGTGCAGAAACCAAGGTGTTTCCCCTTATCTGGGCTTTTGGTTGTTAGGGTCTTATCACAAATTCAGCTACAGCGATCCAGTGATCTTTTGCATTTGCACAGGATTGCATCCTGTGTAGGCTTGCATCCTTCCAGATGGGCTTGCACTGGTTGCACTTGAAGGACCAAAACCTGAGTCTGCTAGTTCACTTGGTTGTTACGCAATATGACTGTGGTAGCTTTGCAGACTTTCCCCATGTGAGTTAACTAAAACTTCTAATTGCTTGTAATGGAGAATGAGTCATATATATGACTAGTTATCAGACGGGTTAGTGGCTTACTGTGTGTTAGCTGAATGCCTGAGATACCTTACCTTGCAGAGGCAGTGGGCCAACAACGCACACACAGGCATGGTTTTTCTTAATGAGTAGTTACACTGTGGAAGCCTGATTGTAGATGAGGCCTTTAATCTCATTTTACAGATGGTCTCAAAGAGCTTGTGGCCGCCCTTTGTCACTTGGGATCTGCTGAAGAGGGTGGGGTTTTTTTCCCCATAGGAAACCCTCATTTCTTCCCAAGCCTATCTTAAGACAGACTCTTCTCCTTTGTTGCTCTGCATTTCCATGTGCAAAACTCTGCAGAGCCAGGTTTGGATGAATATAAAGCTCAGGCCTGGCTGCTTCAGACTTTTAGTATGCCTTAGACTTACCCTAAGGGGCTCTTTTTGCTGGTAACTTCAGGGTAGTGCTACTTGGGAAGCATGTCCTCCTCCTGATCCTCATGTTGTTCAAACAAAATACAATTTCAGTGTGATACCCTAGGGTTTTTCCATACTGCTGGTTCACAGGGTGGCAGATTGCTGTAGAACCCCTTTCACGCACAGCATTTATGGTGGGCAATAGGGAAGTGAGAAGGGCAGGTTTGTAACACAACTGTTGATTGCCAGAGGCTCTTTGAAGTTTTGGTCTTGTCCTCAGTCCCTAATGACTGATCTCCTCATTACTGGAATATTGCAGACTTCGATGAACAGCAAGACCACGAGATGGCAGCAGTTTAAAGCAGAACCCAATCTGTTTAGTTAGACACCTTGTTTTGTAGCTAGTTCTCTTCTGGCTTTTATCACTGCACTTGGTTTTCCTCAGGAATGTAAATATTAGTGGAAAAACACGAATGGAAATCCATCTTAAGCTGTGCTGGTCTTTTAATACTTGAATGACACAACCTTTCTCTCTTTGATCGTGATTTTTCACTCCTTGACCCCTTAGAGTAATTCTTAATCCATAGAATAATTATGTGGTCAATCTACCTGTGTTCTCCACATGGCTTCAGGTCAGTTGATGTTGAAAGACCAAGAGGATAAACTTGAGGAAGAGTGGTTTTCCTCAAGTTGCTAAAACAAGGCAGCTCTGAACACCAACAGCAGCCTGCAAGATCTTTCCATTTGTTTTCATCTATTCTTAAGTGAGTAACAAAGTGTGCCTTGTGGGGCACAGGCATGGCTTGCGGTGAGATAGGATGGACTGGATGATTGAAACCCCTGGCAGCAATTGCTGCATGGATGCCTATCTGACAGGGACGCTTAAATTGTAAGTTTTCTGGGATAAGGGCTCTTCTGTTCTGCCCACCCTTCTCTCATCCCTAACCAAATAGTGTCCTGGTTTGACTAGGTCACCCATGTATCAAAAGCAATTGGCTTGTGAGAGGGGTTCAGTGTGATCATCCCAAATGGATGCTGTTCAGTCTCCCACTTTTTTTGCCCTTTTCCCCCCACGCAGACCTTTGTATTCTCCCAGATGTAGATTGATAACAAAAATAAATGTGTTGAAAAATAGAGATTCTGCATCCTGAAGATGTTTTTCTCCAAGACCACTTCTATCAGGAAGAATTGCATTATTTCTTTTTCTTCACAGCACTAAGGAAACATGGTTCAAGAATAAAATTAGCTATAACTTGTCATCCATTTCTGCTGAAAGGCTTATATTTTTTCCAGTGACTTCTCAACTGAGAGGTTCTGCAGCAGACTGGGCCCATGTGAACTTCCCATGGAAATGCCTGTGATAACTATGTGCAGTCTGGGTATGTTCGTAAAACGGTGATGAGACCAGTGTGGGGAGGCATGGCTGTGTTTAGCTTTAAATCTGGCTAGCTCAGATAACAACAGCCGTGAGTATGATAACACAGATAACAAAGGCAGGTTAGCAAGCAGATCGTGCGCTTGGCCTCCTTGGCAAACTCATACCGCCTTTGCTGTTCTGTGCCGCTACTTTGTCACTGTGGCGTCCGGTGTTGCCTGGATCAAAGCCTTCACAGAGGTGGCTGTTTGCTGTTACGTTTTCATGGGCTGTGTAGATGTACAATATGCATGGTGTCCAGGTAATGTCACATTTAACCCCATCTGCACATCCCTGTTTATTGGAAGGAATGTCATTGTGAATCAATACAGAGTGAAGTGGAATCCCATAAGCTGATTAGCAGACACACCAAATGCATGGAATATGTACTTAGATTCTTTCATTGTGTCTGTGTTTTCGTGGTATTTTTTGTTTCTTCAATGTTTAATAGCTTGCACTAAGAACAAAGTCTGAGCTCTGACATCTGGAGGTGGCTAAGTCCATGCGGATTTAATTAGAATCCCCTCCAGCAGTGCAGAGGTTCCATAGCTCATGGACTAGGCTACAAACCTGCTGGTATCTATATCACCATGCTTTCTTATTCTCTCTCCTACTGTGACTACAAGCCAGTTATTCCTTTTGCCAGTCAGAACTTCAGGGTGTATGTTTGGGCTTGTTTGATGACCTTATATAGAGAGGTCCTCATTTTGTTCCTTTCCTACTAGCTGGCAAGCTGTATGTTTGTCTGAGACCATATCCTAAAATATGAGTCTGTTTAGAAACAGCAATGGCTCTTATCTTCTGGGCTGCCCTCTGCTGTGTAATTCACAGGAATTTTATCCTTCTTTGTTTGTGTAATAAAGCTGAGAAATGAAACCTTTGCTGAGAAACTGTTGGTGGTCTTCCAAGTCTGAATGAGACTTCCTGGAAAGCCTTGTCTGGGATATGGGACTTCTGCAGCACACCACAGGGTGGAACATTACCTTCAGAGCTGCAGGAAAGCACTTGTATCTTGTGGGGAAACCTGAACCTGTCCAGCTGTGATTTTTTTTTTTCCTCTCTCTGCAGCTAAGGTCTTATCTAGCACAAGGAGTGAACCATCTCCCCCAGAGAAGTTCATGCTCCCTGCTCATGAAGGTTGTAAGGACTTTAAAATTCATACCCAAGTGTGGAGCTAAATATTACTGGGAGTCGTGGGCTGTGCCAGTGCAGTATGTCATCAGTCTGTGATGGGGCTGCCTCCAGGCTACCCTGGATGTCTTACTAGTTGTGAAATGTTGCTCTTCTCCAGCCTAGGCATTGCAGAATAACGGCTGTCTTGAAGTGCCCCAAGCTAGTCCATCCTGGTATGAGTAAGACTCTGGTGTTCCTGTAAAAATCTGCTTGTGCTGCTGGCAGAGCTGATAATTTCTTTCGGCAGATACCTAATGTTGTTTGTGGGCTTCAGAAGGTGTAGTCTTTGTTTACCCAGTATTGCAAGGAAGGAGAGTTTTACTGAGTGACTGATGAAGCATAATGGCCTCACTTGGAGACTCTTTGTAGGGCACTCGTGCTATTACGTGAGGCTGCCCAGAAGGGAGAACAATGCTGTTTGCAGGGTAAGCAGATACCTAGAGGTAGCAAGATGGAAATGAAAGGCAGGGCAGGGACAGCTGTCCAGAACAGTGGTTATGTTAATGTATGTGTTGGGATGCTTAGGCAGCACAGGAGAACATCGGTGGAGTTTAGAAGCCAGCTTGTGTGGCTGTAGTGCAGCGGCGAGATTGCTAAGACTTAAACTGGTGGAGGAGGGATAGCTGCCGTCTGTAGCAGATTGCACAGCTGCCAGTTAGCCGCGCGCCGACTCCGTGTGCTCTGCCTGTAGGAGCCCCGTTCAGGCTTCAGGCTGAGCCCCTCTAGGTGCTTCTCCAGACAAAGGCTCCTGCGTGTCCGGCTTACCAAGCGCCGGTTGTTTTCCAGGTTGTGGTCCTGAACAGATCTGAGGGGAATTTTAAGCCTGTGCAGGGACCCAATTGTTCTGGAAGGCCCATGGATGAGAGGTGTTGGTCCTGAGCAGTTTGTATAGAAGTTGTGCTTTTCCGTATTTAATGCTAGCAGTCTGGCAGAGAGATGCAACACATTTGTACAGTAATACATGAATTCTTGTGGTGCTGCGTCTGTCCTCGCAGACCCCCCATTTATAAAGCTTAATTGACAAATTGATCCATCAGCGGCCTGTCGCTTTCCAATTACTGCTACCGGTATGCATCTAATTTGAAAAGTGTTGGTCTTGCTGAATAGATCATTCCAGGATCTCTAATATCAATCAAGGTGCTGTGGGATTTTGTTGACATGTGTCTACATGTTACATTTTAAATCAGAACAGACACTTCTAGCTATTGACAAGCACCATTTGTCACAAAATGCTGTGGATATGATGTCTTGCTGCTTTCCCCCTCCCCTCCCCTTAGGGCTACATAAGATTCTTGATTGTGTTTAGCTGCTGCCTTGCTTTTAAATAGCCTGGCTGAATGAGAGAGAGTCCCTGTTTGCCACTGGATGGTGCCAGTGGGAACCTCCGCAAGAAAAACTGCAAAGGGAAATGGAAAGCTGGGAGAGAAACCTTCCTAATACGTGATAGGTGCTTGATGCTGAGGAAGAAAGGTTGTAGCCAGGCTGGGATGAAATGAGCTCAGGTCACAGCACGTCCTGGTAGGAGACACATGGTGTTGCAGACCCTCAGTAGCTTCGTGCAGAGCTTGGTCTCTTACACTGGGGGCTCAGTCACAGCAAAGAGAAAGCCTTTGCATTTGAGCCATGCCTGCATACCTTCTTACAGTCCTACCAGAAGAAGATAATCTGTCGGAGCAAGTAAGGCTTCCTGTCTTATATTGGACATGATTTGGAGAACAGGACCCGTATTTTGGTCTACTGCAAAGTAGCGTTTTTCAGCAGCATCTAGTAGGAGCACAGGAGTGCCAGAATCAGTTTGGGCAAGCAGGCCGTGGGATGCATAACATTTTGCCATTGTCTCCTCCGAATAAATCATTCTGCTTTTGCCAAAAGCAAACAGGAGGTCTTTTTTCAGGACCCAGTCACATACTGATCACTTATCCAGCACTTTGGTTCCAGAGTTCTAGGCACTGAAGTACTGAAAGTAGTGGGAGATGAATAACTTATGGAGAGCCCTGGAAATCTATCAGAATAAAGGATAAATTGCTGAGATGTTACTTCCCCAGACTGTGCTTGGACCAGGGATGAGTTAGCCTCCCAAAGTTTTAATTTAAAGCTATACACACATTGCATGCATAAGCAGTATCAGAGAATTTTACAGGCTCTCTGACTTGGCTGCTTCTCCCATTTTAGTAGTTTATAGACTGTTCCTAGGAGAGCAAAGTGACAGGAGTGTTTGTAGAGACAAGAGGTATTTAATATGGATAGAAGAACCTGTGACGTTTGTATGGAGTAAGGTTCTTATACTCAGGTGAGCAAGCTTACCTTTTTGGGTACTTGTTAGGGACCTTTCAAGCACAAGCCTTCATAGGGCCACTCACGTGCACAGCCACAGACAAATACGCGTCCGTGCAGATGCCCGTAATACCCCGTTTGGATGGCTGTGCTTGATGAAATGAACATACCGTGCACGCTCAGCACGCTGGTCGAGAGTGTCAGCACCTCTTGCTGTTCTCGGCACATGGTGCCTGGCTCCCTTGAGGAGAGCAGCCTCCACTGTGTGGTGATGGCTGCCTTTCCTCAGCTCCTCTTAATTTTTCCTCTTTTTCTCCATTTCCCCTTCATCTTAGTGGGATGACGAGTGGAAGGTTTCTGTTTTGAGCAGCAGAACATTGTATTTCGTTAGCTGCGTTACACACTTGGTTTAGTTTCCAATTAGCCTGGGATGCTAGAAAAATCAGATTACTTTGACCATTTGGCGTTCTAGATCTGCCTAGCTCCCCTCCTGCCCCCCTAGCTTTTCCGTGTGGGTTGATAGACAGACACTCAGGTTTTTACCTACCCCCTTTCCTCCTTGTTGATGTATTTTTATGCCATTTGCTCTGAGCTAAAGGTTTGAGCTGCCAGAAGGAATAACTGGCAAATCAGCATTCCTACCTCTGCAACTTTCCGTGGGATTCGATCTGCTCTCTGGCTGCAGAGGATTTGTCTGTAGATGGATTTAAAAATGTTGACTTTTTTTGGGGGGGGTTTGTGGTTTTTTGGTTGTTTTGTTAAATTTGTAATACAGTTTACTATATTTTTTTTTAAGAGATTGTGAGGTTTAATTACCCAGATCCTAGTGACACTTCTGAGAATCTTGAGTTTTGGGGGAAGTTCCAGTCAAAGCGGGTTTATTGTCATTCAGCTCAACTGGGCTCCAAAGCAATGGTGCTGTGACTGCATTTGAGTAATGCTGAAACGTACCCAGAGTGAACTGATTTAAATCAGCAAGCCAGGGAGCTCTGGTGATTATTATTATTTGTTAATCTTCAATCTGTTCTACGTTTGTACTTTCCAGTTATTTTTTTAGGCTGACTCTCACTGGTTGGCATGTATTGACTTGCGGTTAAGAATACTATCTTTAAGCTAAGTGAGGCGTTTTACCATGCATAGTTCCCTATATACACATCTTTATTAAGTGATTATGTAATACACAGTATATTCCTTAATTACTTCTTTTTAATTTTTTTTTAAGAGAATGGTGATTTACTCATCGTTTACTTCATTAATCTTTGTCTCAGATTTGTGTCATGATGCATTTGGATATAAATGTGGAATTACTTTGCAAAATTAAGGTTGTCTTTTAAAGCTGATTCTGTTCATTAATTCTTTTCACTCACAGATAGAGGCTAGTGGGTTGACCTGTTTCTCATTATTTTTGAGAACTTGCTGGAGGTTAGTTCCTTGTCCTTTTTTGTCTCCTCTTCCAATCTGTGAATTAAGTCATCCAGCTTTCAGTTGGTTTCTCATCAAACTGAACTTGTTATATATTTTGAAAAGCAGAAAGTACATTCAGTCTGCAAAAGAAACTCTTAGATGTAGGATTTCTTTTTTTTTTTTTTTTTTTTTTTTTTTTTTCTCAGCCAAGGTATGGCCCTAACTGTTAAACTTCTAGTTCCCTGATCTGGCTTTTTAATTTTGTCCTATACCAGATGCTTTAGCTTTACTTCTAACATATTCCGCCAACAAATACATCGTCATTGCTGTGTACTGTCATGGTAAAGAGAAACTGCTGTGTAACTTGTTTTATCACTTTGTGCCTTTTACTTGCTGTTTAATGCAGCTAGACTTCATTAAGGAAGAAATACCAGCTGAGTTGAGGACTTGAGATTTATTCTTGAAGACAGAGATTTTCTTTGTCCAAGTATTGCTGAAGCCAATGGATGTTAGTAACACGTTGCTACTTCTTATGGCATTATTTCTTTCTAAATATTGCTAATGGTATGTATGGGACTGCCACAGTATACCAATTGGTTTACCCTGTGATCTGATACTTGTGTTGGGGTTAACTGGGTTCTGAACAGATTTTTTTAAACCGATAACCCTTAGGATCCTGAAATGTGGACAGCCCTTCAGTCTTTGTTTGCATGTCACCTGAGCTATCATTTAATGAGAGCTGTCAGCAAAACAGGAATATTTGTGTACTGGAGTGAAACTATGCAGTGGCCGCTTCATGTTATTCTATCTTCCTGTCTTGTAAGGAAGCCAGTGGCAGCGCCAATGAGGAGAGGTGAGCATGCATACTTGAACCAGTGTTTATGTTGGACTGATTCCTGAAATCTGTTTGCATTTCAACTGTGCTGCTGCGGCATGTAAAAAGCCTTGAAGATGCTAATTATTTTTGTTGGCATACCATAATATATCAATGTGTTCAATGTGAATCGCCAGCAAGTACTTTTTTTAAAATCGATGTCGCTTAAACTTTGTTGAAGATAAGTCGCCATCCCCTTTTGCTTCATTTATCATCTTATCTCTGAGTTAACAGAAGCACTGTTCCTCTAAGGTAGGAAGTGAGGACCGGCTGCATTTATAGACTTCGAGTCTACCGATCCCAGTCAGTGTGGCAGAAGTGAGCTGCCGTCTCCTATAGGACCACCCCTTCCAGCCCTTTTTCTGAAATGCTCAAGGACACCGTAGCCCATATGCTGACCAATCTGTCTGCATCTTGCCATCTCATCCTCTTTTCTTATGAATGTTTTTAATGAGTATCTACCATACACTTGATTTAGTGGGTTGTGCTTTGGTGTCTCCTGCTCAGCTTTGCCTTGGATGATTGTGCCTGTGTTGCCTTGCTGGTTCCTGAAAAGAGCCTGCAAAAGTAAGACTCACTCAAAGTCAGGTTTCTGGGTTGGAGCTGCTGCGTATTGCGGTAACAACACAGCTGTGCGTCCTCCTCTTGTGGCAAATACAAAAAGTAATAGATTTGACTTAAACTGCAAGGAAAGATTTAAGCGCGACTGCTTTAACTCATACTTGCCCCCGGGCTTGGAGTACCCACATGGCCTACTTACTACAACTAGGGTAGTGCCTGGCAGCTTGAGTTCATTTGCCAGAATTCTTCCCTATTTTTTCTTAGTGCAGTTATCAGGTCACTCTCTGTGATGCTTTGACTCTCACTTTTTTTCTTATTGCTTCAAAATGTTTTCCCCCAGACTTCTTTTCAATAAGTACCTTTTCATAATGGCTTCAGACTTCCAAGTTGCTTTTATGGCTTGTCTTTGCTTCCGAGTTTCCCAAGTTTAATGAAATTAAAACTGTCTTTTACTTCAATTTTATGCTGAGTGTCACATTAACCATTCTGGAATTAGGCAAATTAAGTAATGGAAAGAGTAAGCAGCAATGTTAATAAGTTACTCATTAAAGCAGTACAGGAAGACAGCAGTTCTGATTGCTAATGATTTCAGTGACAGAAGGCTCATTCAGCTAATGAAATTCATAAAATCTTGGATCAAAATCCTATCTCTGACCTCTAGGTGTGAAATGCAAAACAATCAACATTGCTCTGCTTGAACAGTGACTTTGGAATATATTGGCTTAATGACAAGTAGTGATGGGAACAATGCAGAAAATTTCTTGATCGCACTGTTCTTGTTTACAGTGTACTGCACTGAAAACCTCTTTAGTCATCCAAAGAATCAGAAGATTTTAGATAAGGTATTTCTATGCATTAATCTCACAGGAAATAATGTCAGAAATCTTCATTTTAATAAGTTTGCACTGGTAGTTTGAGTGGACATATGATGTAAGTCATAAAATATATCATGAAAATGACTTTATTGAGTATATCAGTTTTGTATGTCAGACTTGAGCTTAACTTCCTGCTTTACTTAGTGTGTGTTTAAACTAGTGAAGGATTTTTGTGTCTACATTCTGCAAATCTTCTATTTATGTCTATGTATTCTGCAACATCTCTATTTTAAAAATCTTCACATGTCATCTGTTAAAATAGCTTTTGAATTTGAGCATGGAAGTAGGAATTAGAAATTTGTGTTGCACTCCCACTTCTCAGACTTGTCGGGTTGGACTCTTGACCTCCTCTCATCTTCCTGTCATCCATACTTAGATAAGGGAAGACCTTATATAGTCTTAAATACAGCAAGAATATTTTCTGTGACGAGCTGTGTTGCAGTGCTTGCTTTGAAAGGACTCTCCAAAGTACCTAGCAGACAAATGGATACTATGGAGACAACTTGTAATTGAGATACGGCTTGTTAAGGATTTATCAAGAGAAGCTGTTTTAGGGAGCTATATTTGCTTTCAATCTGGGTGACCTGGCAGGATCTCCATGGAGCTAAAGGCCTGGTGTCTGACATCCTTTGGTGCAAAGGAGACAGTTCTCGTGTCTTCGGTTGCATTGAGCCATGTGACGTGGGGTTGCCAAGGGGAATTGGGCAAGAGGCATCCATTCCTGAATAAATAGGGTAACTGGTGGTTTTGAGACCTTGACTATATCAGTCAGTTGAACATTTTGTGGAAGCTGGGGGGAGATGAGGCTTACTTGAAGCTAATCAGAGTGGAAGTCTGAAGCCTGCAGGAAGGTAGGATATTCTGCTTGTTCCATGGGGGCATGCTCTGATGTCCTCTCCAGGTTCCTCATAGGCAATGGCTCTGGGAAGTACTGCCTCTTCTAAGGTACTGGGCCCAGACTCCAGCGCAGTCCAGAGGAGCATTTTGTCTTTGACAAAAATACTTTCAGGTTGGGATTTCTCTAGAGAAATGCTCTTCACACCCATGCTGGCTTTTGAATGTTTCCTAGGTTGTCAGCAGGCATCTCCAGCTGTGCTGCTATTCTTGCCCTTCTTCCCTGAGAGACTCTTCTTATTTCAGCAAAGAGTAACTAGCAAAATTACAGTCAAGCATTGGGCTGTCCAGGTTGTTTGTGCAGTTGTTCTGGGCCTTGAAGGCCCTGATGACTGCCGTGGTTGCTGCTGCATAGCTGATAGTGAGCCAGGATCTCCATTTTTCCCTTCTGTAACCAGTGCTAAGCCCAGGTTAATGCCCACCATGCCACCAATGATGTGCTAATGAAGAATGCATCTGCTTGTCTTTTCTTCTCCCAGGTGGTAGCAAATGCTGTTGCTGCCTTATCTGAGATCAGTGAATCACATCCTAACAGCAACCTGCTGGATTTGAACCCTCAGAACATTAACAAGCTACTGACAGCCTTAAATGAGTGCACAGAGTGGGGCCAGATCTTCATCCTGGACTGTCTGTCCAACTACAATCCCAAAGATGATCGTGAAGCTCAGAGGTATGTTTGTT
Source organism: Rhea pennata (assembly GCF_028389875.1). NCBI lineage: Eukaryota > Metazoa > Chordata > Aves > Rheiformes > Rheidae > Rhea > Rhea pennata. The sequence continues at coordinate 7,260,584 of NC_084682.1, forward strand.
CCTGCTGGTGGGTATGTTTTCTTACCTTTTCCCTTTTAAAAGGATAGGTTGTATGGGAGCTGGCACTGCTAAGAAGAATCAGCCCAAGACCAAACCTATAACAACAGCTGACCCATCTAAAAGCCCTGTTTGGAGGATTTTGTGTTTTAAAGCAGAATTTTCAAATCTGGCTTTGCTATGTTGAGAGGCAATAAACCCTTATAGGTGTGGGGGTTCTTCACAGAAGCATTTTCCTTAATGCTTTAGGTAGGAGACTATAATATTTTTTCCAACTAAAAGTTAATCTGTGATATCATAGAACAGAGAATAAAGAAGGATTTTTTTTAAATCACTCTAAAATCTCACTTTTACTTATACCTTGAGCTGCAATGATTAAAGCTGCATACAGAGAGCTTATTATGTTTAAGTAACAAGGTGTTAATTTCTGCACTTTGGGTCTCCTCCTGATCTGTGTCCAAAATCACAGAGAGTCAGATTATGTCCCTAAGGGGACAAGGAACCAGCAAGGAAAATTGCTTGGAGCTGGGGAATTCTCAAGCTTGCTATATTTCTTTTAAATAAAGGGGGAGAAGGACATGAACCTACATGAAAGATTCTGGACAGGCCTCTCTTTTCAAAGGATTTCCTCAGTGAGTCTTTTTCTGAGACAGAACAGATAAAAACAACCAAAAAAAGGAACCAGATTAAGGGATGGGAGAAGAAGAGAGAGAAAGTCTGCTAGTAGTCTTGCTGAATTTTTTTTTTTTTATTTCTCCCCCCACCATGACTTGTACCCTAAGATCTTGTGCCAGAAGGCAGCTATTAATGAGTGCTAGAAGCCTACAGAGATCCCCCAGAGTGCCAGGCCTGTATTATCCTAGCTTTGTCAGAATAGGACTGCTGGTTTGAACAACTCTGAACATGTCCCAGTTCCTCATATTTCATTCCTCTGAAGAGTGCTGTATAAGACAGGAGGGGCAGTAACTGCTCTTACTCGTTTGTATTGAGTTTGGCTCCTAGAGCCCTCATCGTACTTACCTTCCTTCAGAGAGGAGAATGAAAACATCTAGTTTTATGTAGTGTTACAGTAAGGCTGGTGTCACTACCCCTGTGCATGGGTAAACTGAGGCATAGGAAGATGAAGCCAGGTGACCTTGAGTGGTGGCAGCTGGGGGCTGTCCCACCTGGACTAATTTTCAGATTCAGATGCTCTTCATTTAGCCATGCTGCTTCCCCTCCATGGTGGCTGAAAGCAAATCTTCTGGAGAAAGAAACTTTAGGGAGGAGGCACAGATGGGAATAAGACTGTTCTGGGTTAGCAATATGCAAGAGGGGGTGGGAAAAAACTTGACAGATGCTATAAGAAAGACCATATGAACCCAAACTTCCTTTCTGCCTGAGGTGGGTTGTCTAGGATGTGCCTGGTTATAGCATCCACCGAGGCAATGGTAAAGCTGAGACTTGGTGGATATATTTAGGTCACTCTTTCCCTATCCCTTCAAGGTAACAGAAACCTTTTCTTCCAGAAGCAAATGGTTGAAATGGCAGCAACCTCGAAACAAGCTAGAAGCATCTATTGCCCCCAAATGATTATATGGGAGATAAAGTGTTTTTCTGGTAGTGGTTATGTTAAAACTGTGTTTGTAAGTGACAGATGAGATCACAGAAGTAGGAGAGAATACCGTGAGGGAAAGGCAGAAAAAGCTAATAACTGAATGTCTGTTGGGACTGTAATGCTGAGAGCAGGGAGAGTTTCTGAGCTAAGTGTGACAGGAGGGAAAGTTGAAGCTGTGTGAGAAATCATTTTTGTTTACTTCCTGCTGTGTTCAGGAAAGCAGATTTTTTTCTGTTCTTTATAAATAAAACTAAATCAAAGAAGTGCCTGAATTGCCTGAAGAAGCTGTCTTCAGCTCCTTCTCTCAATATGAACTGCATACAACTTCTTAAATACAGATAAGATCTGAAATATTTGATATTCTGAAATAAACGTGAAGCCTCTCATGCTTCTCTATCTCTAGTATTTGTGAACGGGTAACACCTCGACTGTCTCATGCCAACTCAGCGGTGGTGCTGTCAGCAGTGAAAGTCTTGATGAAGTTCCTGGAGCTTTTACCCAAGGACTCTGACTATTACAACATGCTGCTAAAGAAACTTGCCCCTCCACTGGTTACTCTGCTGTCTGGTGAGCCTGAAGTTCAGTATGTTGCTCTGAGGAACATCAACTTGATTGTGCAGAAAAGGTAAAGCCTCAAAGGTCTGTTGTTCCTGGCTATGCAATGGCATCCATTTATCTCATACTTTCAGATGTTTCCACATGCACAGAACTGCATTTAATCCAGGTTCATAACACCCTAAGGGATGAATTAAGCAGTCTCGTGACACTGGTAGCCTGGATTAATTTTGTTTTTACATACAATTGCCTTTTCATACAATATTTCTTTAACTGCTTCTTTCTCTTCTCTGCCTTTTTTTAAGATTAGTAAGAAATGTGTTCCCACCACACCATAAATCGTATTGCAGGGTGGATGTAACTGTACAGTTCATGGTAATTTGTAGAAACATGAAGATGTCCCTTATGCTGTTATCTCTTTAATGTAGAAGAACTAGGATGATGACGTACTGGTGTATGGAGGGCTAGGTTGTGCTTTTTCTTCTCCAGTTTATTCCTATTTGCATGCTAAAATATTGTTTCTTCTTATTGGAGAGGGGTGATTACACTTTGAGCAGAGTTACTGCACATTAGCACAGGTGTCTACCAAGTGATGGAAGAAAATTGGTTTGTGGATGGGTTTTGCGCTGAGGTAAGGATGTTATTGTTTCACTGAAAACATGTCTGCAGTATTCTAGTGAGTGTTTCAGCAGCCCAAATAGAGGAGGTAGAGATGTAGGTAGTGTTAGAGAGACTTGAGATACACATTTTGTATTTAGAGAAAAAATCTTTTCTCCAGCCTTCTGACTTTCAAACTGTTGTTCTCATTGGTTTGCATATCCTGAACATGAAATCACATCATTCTGTTTCCCAGCAAAACTTTTGGGTAGTTTTCTAAACTAAAGATACTTCTAATTAGGATAGCAGACCATTCTTTTTGCTAGTCTTGGGTGAAGCAATATTCTGTATGTATTCTGCAGGCCTGAAATTCTGAAGCAGGAAATAAAGGTGTTCTTCGTGAAGTATAATGACCCCATCTATGTCAAATTGGAGAAATTGGACATCATGATCCGCCTGGCTTCTCAAGCAAACATTGCCCAGGTCAGTTAATAAAACTCTTAAGAGTACTGCATATGTTCTGATAATGGCAAACTCTCTCTGCTGGTCCTTAAAAGAGGATGTGTGCAATTACCTCTAGTCTTCTCCTGGCTACTAAGCAGCACTCTTCGTGGTATCATGCTCTTTGTAGTTACAAAGTGGGAAGTGCTGAAGTTAGCATTTTAAATGTCAATAGTATGCTAACTTTAAATGCTAATAGTATGATACGTCTTTCATTGTGACTGTTAGGTAGATCTTGTTTTACAGATTATAATTCTGGGAGGAGAGCTGATGTCTCCTGTCACATGAGTCACTGCTAGGGCTGAGGTTAGAACGAGAGGCTTGTTTCAAGTGTGAGACGTGTACCTGTAACAGGCATTGAGGAAGGTCAAACATTACTGAGGTTGTGAATTTCAAGTGTGTTAAACTCTTAAATCCTCACACAGGCACTCTTCAGACCTAAAATAACCTTGATTTTCCTTAACTTGCTTCCAAAGTGGAAACTGCGCAAAGCTAAGGGTAAATTGAATTGAGACTGCTTTAAATCCAAAGGGAGTCTATAATGTAGCTTAATCTAGATTCCTTTAAGAGGGTAAGTGTTCCTGAATGGCACCCTGACCACAAGGCCTAAAACTAGTGCAGAATGATTAATGCCTCTGATTAATGCTATTACTGTCCTATCCTAATTGTCATAGAGCAGCTTCATCTAATGTGACGCTTTTAAGCCATTCTCTTCAGGGCAAGTGCATAACTTTATTTAAACATAACACAGCAATACATCCCTCTTTTGTTCTGAAGACATGGAATATGCTTTTTAAAAAATTAGTTGCCAAGAGAATATATTCAGAATTATCTATTTACTCTTGGCAGGCTCCACACCATTTTTAATGTCCTGTGTTTAGATAATGCAGGTTGTTTGGGTGAAAGGCAGTAGTGTCTGGAGGACTGAGTTCAGGGCTGGGATTTTTAGGTAATGAATCTCTGCCTGGTTCTGAAGAGGCATTCCTAAAACAGACCAATCTTCCTTAGAAAAAACCCTAAAATTGAGACCCACTGAGACCAGGCTTCTATGCTGTCTTTCACTGTGTAACTTGTGACCCTTTCTGTCCATGTCTTTTCCAGCCTAGGGCGGCCAACAAGTTGTATCCAAGGTGCTGAGACTCGGGTGGTATTTGAAAAGCGTAAGCTACTCAGCTAGGGTGCTCTGGGTACTGTGCACATGTATCATGCAAGGAAATAATAAAACTTCAAAACACAGATGTCCTGTCTACTCCTTGTGGATTTATTTGTTTGCAGCCTGGCCCTTCAAGGCCTCTTTATCTCACCATTGTTCTGAGCAATTGACACCGACTGCAGATGTTTCAAACAACTGTCTCTCCTTTTGCTGCTCCCTCCTTCTTTGCAATCCGTCCATGACATCTCAGCGAAACCCCTGATGTCATAGTGTGACGTGAGAAGGTGAAACAAATGAGACTTTGAGGCAATATAAATTACTTGGGATCTTCTTCTAAAACCACTTTTTCTAAGCCAAGTGATTTATTTAAGATGAAATAGCTTTTTAGTTAGTGGTCTTTAAAATCCCAACAGCTCGTCGTTTAAGCCCTTGTTCAACTCTCTTTATAAAAAAAAAAAAAAAACTCAGGCAAAAAGACGAAGATTTTTTTCCTTTTAAGAATAAACTTTATGCTATTAATCTCTGTATAGGTATTACAAGGTGTCCTCAAATCTCCTCCTCCTCTTTTTGGATCACGTAGGGACCTGCTGGCAACAGTCTTCCTAATGCACCCCAGGACACTATTGGCCTTCCTGGCCACAAAGGCACATTGCTGGCTCATGTGCTCATCTCAACATAGAAGAGGAGAGGCCAGAAAGTTGTTGCTTAGAGTTTTGCTTACAGTGAATGCAGAACTATAGGTACAATAAATTGTACATAATGTGTTTGTACGTGCCGGAAGGGGTAGTAATGTTTGTTTGATGGGGCTGGTTTCACCTCCAGCTGTTGGTCTGGGGAACTTGAGAATCCTCTACCTCTAGCCAACTTCTGGCTTCAACCAGGCTGAAAAAAATCCTACTACCTAATCCAAACCCTTTCTTCTCCAGGCAGCAGTGGTTTTCAGAGACAGAGACTGTAGAGTTTGACTGTACTAACTTCGTTTATGGATAACTGTGGAAGAACACATCCTGCTTATGTTCTGCTGTCCAAATAGCATGGCTAGCTAAACTGGGATGTTCTACTCTATCATTTCTGTGACCACAGAACTCATGTTGGTAAATTTTTCTCTGCAGGTCCTGGCAGAACTCAAGGAATATGCTACTGAGGTGGATGTTGACTTTGTGCGCAAGGCTGTCCGAGCAATTGGGCGCTGTGCCATCAAGGTTGAGGCAAGTACCCAAAACTTGAGCAGTTTTCTATGCTTCTCGGGCTCCAGAGACAATGTTGGCCTCCTCCTTCTCATCCCTGCATGGTACACAAGGTTTCCCTGTTCTTGTGTTAGACATCAAGTGCCGTGGATACGTTAGGATTGGGCCAAAGGCCCAGCTGAACAGTAGGACTCATAAGCTCCAGTTGAGTACATCATAGGTGCTTCTTTCAGATCTCAGCTTGCAGACAGAGCAAGGTAGCAAAAGCATCTTTGATGAGATTTTTACTGGACTGGCTTCCGTGGAACAATGACTGTTTGTCCTTGAGGGCCTTCTTTAGTAGCTGTAGACCTTTTGAAGGGGGAAGGAAAGAAAGATTGTGCAGAGGAACTCAGTATTATGAAATGTTTTGTGCCTCCAGCATCAGCTGAGTAGAACACCTGTATAGAATTGCAGAGGTTTTTGGTGCTTTAGAACAACTTGTGCAGTCAGAGTGATTGTATCTCTGCTTGTCTAGTTTTAAGGGGGTCTGTATGACTTGTGGCTTTGTTTAGAGTGTGTTCTCTTTAGCCAAGCTACTTAGGCAGATAAGATTCCAAGAACCTTTGTAGCTATCCAAAACAACAGTTTGGAATGTCCTCTGTCAGTTGAAGAGCCACCAAAATACTTGTAAGAGAATATTTAAATGGTATCCCTGTTAATTTCCCATAAATTAGTCTGATGTGCCTGACAGGAGCTCATTAAACTTTTGAAGAGAGAAGGTATGTATGCTGTGGTCATGGTACTTGTCAATAAACTGATAAATGAGTGTGAAATGCCATGTAAGTGGTCTAATTTCAGTTGAGCTCATTTAGCTCTTGCTAAAGTGTACTCCCGTGAGCTTTAACTGACAGCAGATTTAAATAAAACTTAATCATGCCTGGCTGAGTATAGTGTCAGTGCACAAGTTGCCCTTGTTTCAGCTAAACCAGTGTATGCATGCCTAAGGAGGACACCAATTTCTGTCTTCTTGAAAGAATCAGTTTCCTTTTCCCATACAGCCTGCTGATCTGGTCCCTCCTTTGACTTATTGCTGCAAAGGGCTTTCTTTTAAATGAGGCCGACCGAGGGAGTGATCACTGCCTCTATTTCCTGCCTGCAATCCCCCCAAAAAACTCAGGATAACGAAACAAGAAAAAGTACTCCCTCTGTTAGACGACAAGCTGTCTCGCTAGAGCTGCAGGAGTAACAGCAGAAAAGGCTCTTAAGCGTGAAAAAGGGCTACTGAGAAGTTAAGAAACTGGTAGCAGCACCTTTTATGGGAGTGCTGATGTGTTGGGAAGAGGAAGTGTGTTGGTCCCGTGTGATTTCAGATGAAAGATGATTCCTGATCCTGCAGTATCAAGATGTTTTGGAAAATCTCACCTTTTCTCACACTCACTCCCAGCACTTTCCTCCTCACTCTGATGCCATGACAGAGTTGCATTCAGTCTGCGAAACACTAACAATAATGTCACAATACCTTAACTTTTTTTTTTTTTCAAACAGCACTCCTTTGAAGACATTGCTGCTAAATATGGCTCTTGTCAAAGAGCAAACAGATCTAATCTTTAAAAGAGGGCAAGTAGAGAACAACTCACTATACTGTCATTATTTCTAGGTTAATCCCTGTCCCCAGTGCATCTGTGTTTACTAGAGGCTGTTTGCACTGTGAGTTATGACTAATGGAAGAATTTCAGCATTCTTGCAGCCCTTAATGTCCAATTTCCCAAGGCTTAGAAATCTGCATTTTGACACTGGGCGCAACTAGCAGGAGCTTTTGATGAATGACCATTCGCAGGGAACCTACTTTTTAATCTAATTGTCTCTCTTAGAAGAGCAAGCTAGTAAAATTTGTATCTGCTTGGACTTGAGCTTTAGCGCAAGTGTGACATTACCTGCACTGCATAACAAAGCATAGGGCAAACAACAGAGTAGTGCTAGTTTTGGAAGTGTAAGCAATGCACTTGTTGAACAGCAAGGTTGATGGATTTTGCCCAGGCTTAAGTCTAGTCATACTAGTTTGGGGGATGTCAGAAGAGCATCATTTCATACAGACAGGCTTGTTAAGGTAGAGTTAGCTTGGGGATATCTATGCTGAGGTGATCTGGCCAAACCTGACAGTATGAGGTTAAAGTATCTGTGAGTTGTAGGTTGGTTTGCTTTGCTGACAGCATTAGGTGAAGATGACATCTGATGCTTTGATTGTAAGGAAAAGTTTTGCTCATATTCCCTTTAGGCTTCTGAGGAAGAATACATGAAGAGGACACAGTAAGTAATGATTCCTGTAAAGCAAAGAAGAAGCGACAGGGACTATAGTAGAGGGGGATTTGTCTAAGTTCCAGGGGATTCTGCTAGCAGCCTAGCTCTCAGAAATCTTTGAGGGTTATGACTGAGAGTGTGAGGTGTGATTACTTCAGTGATCTTGCAGACTTTCCTTTGGTTAGTAGAGAACAACAAAGCAGGTTTGACATTGGTTGGTTGCCCTTCCTCACTCCAATTTGAGAGCTCCTCTGACTGGAGTACTCTTTCATATCAGCTTGCAAAGCACTGCAGTTCCCAGGGATATCCACCTACAAATAGTGATGCATTTACATGGGATGAGATGAGCTGAGATGTGCTTTGTTCCACAGACTTGAGGACTGCTTTACTGTGCATGTGGCAGCTTGCTTTCCAAGGGACTTTTGAGCTAAAAATCAATACTGCGTGTTTCAAAGCAAATGTTGTGCTCTTCCTGGAAAATCAGGTTTCAAAGACTCTAAAGAGGAGAAAATGTGAACTTTAATTTTCTTTTCCTTGAGTTTCTCAGCTCTTGAAGCTTTGCTAGTTGTATTTGGCACCACTGTACTGCTTGAGTTGCAAGCAGTGGATGATACTATAGATTTCTGTAGAGTTGAGTTAGTTTAAGAAGGATTTAGCTTAACACCTGGCTTTTAGTCCCATTTTGCAAAGACAGAGCAAATGCAGGTTTAAAAGGGGTCTTCTCTTTTGCCTGATTCCCATGCTAGCATTTCCATCATTTGGTGTGCTTGTAGGCTGCATTGATGGGGTACCACTGCTATGGTCACATGGACAAAAAGTCACAAAGAGGTTTTTAGTGTCTGATTGTCCCAAATTCAGATCTAGAAGTCTTGAGGTTTGTCCTTGAGATTTTACCCATTCTCAAAAAAAAAAAAAAAAAAAAAAAAGATTTCTGTGATTATTTAAATGCCATTTCATTCCTCCTCCTCTATTCAGCCTTCAAGTTCTCCAGAAATGAAGGAGATTATTAGCTCACTTGAGTTGAAAAATCCACCTACGTTGCTATTGTTTGTATCCTACAAGGTTTGTCTTGATACTGAATGCTTTATGAATGTTCTGGTGGTGATTGCCTAGGCAGTGTCATGAGCAGTCTGCTTCTCACATTAATCACCAGCTGTGTAATGAAGCTTCATATGTATTCTGTTAATAGCCAAATCACTATCCTTATTCCAAGCTCTCCAGTGTTGGAGTTTGCTCTTCTGATGTCCTGCCTCACTGTGTTGTTTGGGAATTGACCTCCCTGAATTGTCTGCCTTTAATTCCAGTTCTGGTTCGTAGAGTGTTCCAGTGCCTAGTTGTTGTTATCTTACAGTGCCTGTGGCTGGGAATTTTGAGTTATTTAATGTGAAAGCTGCATTAGCAACAGCCAGATTTTTATTTATAGCTGTATCTTCACACATTGGTAGTGACCTCACCCCAAAGATACTAAATCTGCTGCTGTTCTTGCAACATGATTGGTAGCATGCCTTCCTTCCACCTTCCTCTTACTTCCCCAGACACCTTGCAGCAGTCCTTGTCAAAATGCTCCTACCTTTGGTTGCCATGGCTTGGGTGAGTCCAAGAGAGCTCATTCAGTGACCTATTTTAACTACTAGCCAGCAAGAAGGTAGTATTAGTAGTAATGTGGGCAGTGTCCTTAATGTCTTTTGTGTAATGATCCAAACACCTACTGGCACAATCATTTCACTTATTGTAGGAGCTGGAGTCAACGGGTATCTCTGTTTTGTAGCATCATAAATTCCCTAGTACACAAGCACTGGTCACCGTACGGGGTATTCTGGACGCATCTACCAAGTTGGTAGCTGTTGTGCTTTTATTTCCCCCATCTAGTGCCTCCTTGATAAGCATCCCTGATGCCTCAGTGTGTGTGCTGTGGGCTGGTAGGGGGGTTTTCTTAAACTTATTTTAATTGTGGTGTTCTGCTCTTCTTCTCTCTAGCAATCTGCAGAGCGCTGTGTGAGCACACTGCTAGATCTCATCCAGACCAAGGTCAACTATGTGGTCCAGGAGGCCATTGTAGTCATCAGGGACATCTTTCGCAAGTACCCCAACAAGTACGTGAAAGTCCTACAAGGCTTTTGGAAGCCCTAGTCGGCTAGCGTGAGAATAGAGCAATGCAAAACTCGCTCAGTATAGCGTTCCGGGGCACTGAAGTGAAGGTGACCATCTTTTTGAAAAGCAGTGACCTTTTTGATCCTAGTACTATAGGAGTCAGATATCAGCTCTGGACAGGATGTATGCATGACACAGATTTAGTTTGAATTGAAAATCTCTCCCTCCACTTTGATGCTGAGTATAAGCCTTCATCAAAAACTACGGAGTTCCTATAGGAAATGTCAGAAAGGAAATTTGGTCAAGTTCACAGCATCACCCTTCTGGTTTTACATGTCTCCTCTAGAAGGCTTATACACAATTTCCTGAAAGGATGTTCATGACTTTCACAGTCTGAGATCCTGGCTAGATAGTTCTGAACAAAATGCTGCTGGCTTTCTTAATATTGAGTGTTCTGTCTGGCTTCAGCAGTACTCAACTTCTTTTAAGCGCTTTTTGCAACAACGATTTGTCTCTTTAGCTACCAAATAACACAGCAGTGTCTCTCAGCAGAAGCTTCATGAACATCTAAAAAGTAGTGTTGGACATCTGCAGGCGCCTCTGGCAATTTCTGCTGCCCATTGCAAGATAATTGACTGCTTGTAATAGGGATGCTCATGCGTGGGGATGAGGAGAAACTAAATAATTAGTGTGGGATGTCTGTTTTATAGCAAAGCCTTGGGGAAAGATAATATCCAGTTTAGACCTACCAGTCTGGAAGAGATGCTAGTGAAACTGCAAAATCTGATACAGTCTCATTGGGAGCTGTATTGAATGATTGGATCAAATGTTTCTTTCACCAAAAAGAAAGAAAGGCAACTTTACATCTTGAATTCCTCATCGGGTGCTCTTAGTGATTAAAGAAAACGTCAGAGCTCTTGAGCTTGTGAAATCTTAGCATCCAGCATGGAAAAGGAAAATGCATAAGAATTATCTTGTGTAGTTGAGGGAAGTACTGCTTGCTGCATGTTGCATAGAAATACGAGACATTATAATTCAGTGCAGGATTCTCTGCAGAATGATGTAGGCTAAGATGGAGTAACACAAGTTGAATTCACCCCAGTAATCTGTCTGTGCTCTGATAAATCAGGTATGAAAGCATCATTGCTACTTTGTGCGAGAACCTAGATTCCCTGGATGAACCGGATGCCAGAGCTGCCATGATCTGGATAGTGGGTGAATATGCAGAAAGAATTGATAATGCTGATGAGCTGTTAGAGAGCTTTTTGGAGGGCTTCCATGATGAAAGTACCCAGGTAAAATTGTGTTTTCCATTTTATCTGTATGTGTGGCATGCATTGTATGTATGGAAATGACTGTAAATATTACTAAAGTAAAACTTACGGGAATCTATAGACATTCTCTGTGGTCTGCCTGTGTCTCCCAAACTTTTCTTTCTGGAGGATTAGACCGAGCAGGAGGGACTCCATGTTTTCTGTACTTTGCAGGGAAAATTACCATGATGGGGACTAGAACATACAGAAGAGTAGTGCTGAGATGCATAAAAACTTTATGTAAATCTCAGCATGGTGATTAGGGACATGTTTGCAAAATTATTTGCAACAGGCAAGAGGGAGTTTCTCTGTGCTGGATTTTACTGGTAACAAAAAGTGTAATGCTGTTACAAATCATGGACTCCATATAAGTAAAGGATGATTAGACATGAGACACATCCTTGTAATCTCTACTGTGTTCCTTTTTCTTAGGTGCAGCTCACACTGCTGACTGCTATAGTGAAGCTGTTCTTAAAAAAGCCTTCTGAGACGCAGGAGCTGGTTCAGCAGGTCCTCAGCCTGGCCACACAGGTAAGCCGAGACACCCAATGAACTAGAGCACTCTAGATGCTGTGCTAGGCACCTGCAAACTTGTGTGTCCCATCTGCCAAGCCAGTCAACTGTGTGCAGTTGATGGGATTCAGGCCTGTTCTTTCTCCCAGAGAGGATGGATTTGTCTCTAAGAGCTGCTCTGTACCTGTTACCATGCCATCTGGCATCTGCACTCTCCTCCTTTGCTCTTGCCTCTTCCTAATTCCCCCCCTATTCCTCCTCAAATTAAGTATTAGAAACAGAATAAGAGTTCTGTAGAAACAGAAATGCTTTCTCCTTTACGGTGGCTTGCAATTAAAACAACTGGGGCTATGACCAGATAAGGGCCTGGCAAAGACTTTGTTCTGTGAATAGCAGAGCTTAAGCAGTCCTCCGAAAACAAAAGAGCTAAGGTTTGGGTTTTTTTCCCCTTAAACTTAGTTGCTGCCAACCAACGTGGCAGCTGGGTTGGAGGCTTTAAGAGTGAGTTTGGATCCCAGACTCATTATGAGGTGCTGAGTTAGGAGTATTGTGAGCTTAGATCCCTGCAGGTATGGACTGGGCTTTAACTGACAGACAAAAATTCTGCAGTTCTGGAGGATGGAAACAGAGATGTTCCTTTGGCAGAAGTGGAATCCTAAGCAGATTCTCCTGCGCTCCGTAGCTCTAATGACCGGGACAACTGTCATAGTGTAATGTCATAGCCCAAAAGAGCAGCTCTTCTCCAGACCTGCTGTATTAAGTGATGAAAATAAACTCTTCCAACTGCTTTGGATGGGCTGCAATTGAGTCCAGATTTTCTGCTCCAAAAGAATCTTCAGCTGGCCTTTTAGGTCTCTTTTGCAGCAAGACATCAAGGACATGGACTTACTAACATTCTGTTTCTCACAGTTGGGGGTATCACATGGTGCATGGGCAAGAAATCTGTAGCCTGCTGTTCTTGCTTCAAAACCTGCATAGCTGTAAAGACAAGTATGCTATTACATAGACTCTCAGCTCTTCTTTGGAGAGAGATGGGCCAGGGCATAGCGTATCTTTCATCTAAGCCAGCAGAAGAAAGGTACTAAGCATTAAAACCCACTCTGCTGAGTCATGAAACACTCAATGGCATCCTAGGAATATAGTAGGCATCTGTTTTTTTCTCCTTGTCACAAAGTCTAGCTTGATTCAGTCTAGCTTCTTGTATTTTATATGAGAATTGTTGTAGGATAGGTAGCTGTAAAACACTAAAAAGCCTTCCATTCCAAGGTCCGATTTCGAGGTAGAGATACTGTTTTTCACTTGAGTGGGAGAGTAATTACACACACGTTTCTTTCCCCCACTTAGGTATTGTTACACTTTGCGTGTCTCTTAGGATAAGTCTGCACAACAGAATGCAGGCGTGGTTGTAGCAGGAGTCAGCCTAATCCAGCCGACATTGGTAAAAATAGCAATGAAGCAGCTGGAGATGGGAGGGACGCAGATGTGTAGTAGTGATCAGGGTTCCTAGCAGGTTTGTAACCTGGTGGATGGCACAGAGCTACTATATCTTTGTTGCTGTTGTCTGTCTTGCATGGGAAATTAAACTAGCATGGGTTTACTGGCATATGCTACAGGTATATGTGCAGGTCCTGGAGAGTGAAGGATTAGGAAAACTGTGGGAGAGTAAAGATCTGGGACACTTGTGTTCCAGTAGGTGGACCAAAGTTTCAAATCAATATATCTGGCTGTGGGAGAAACAGTCAGTCTTGAATCTGTATATGACTGAAAGTAGGTAGGAGCACCTGGTCTTTTGCCTCTGCCCTTGCGGAGGCCCTTTCTGTTCTGGAACTGCCTGCTACAGACAGGATAAGGAGGTCTGTGTAGGAATTATTAAGGGCAAAGGGTCAAAGAGCCCACGACTTCACCATCAAAATGAAAAACAGCACTGCAGAGAAATCACTTGACCCAGACGTTGTATCTAGGTCTCTCCAAGCAAAATTAATTTAGCATGCTCAGTCTCATTACAAATAGATGTTCTGCTGTGTGCCTGAGAATATCTTGAGACAGAGGGCAGAGCAGCAGGTTACAGTGGATCGGCAGCAGTGTGAATGAGATCACAGAACAACAGAAAAAAATGCTAATGACGAAGGCGGATGAGGTGTAGACTGTGTTGCCAAAATTTTACATAAAAAAAAAAAGAAAAAAGAAGAATCATTTACCCTGTTATTCTGCTGACATGGAGATTAAAAAAAATCCCACTCCCTTCTTCTATGGACAACCTAAACATGTTGCAGCACAACATAAAACTACACCAGCTCCCTGTCCCTAGAACATTAGCTGCAGGTTATCACCACTTCGTTGCTCTGAGCAGAGCTGTTTGAAAAGAAGAGAGAAATAATTAGGGCTTCATGCAGAGTCAGAATTATCTGCAGTAAAACAAAGATGTTATTGGCAGCTGGAGAACTGATGAGGGGTCCTAGCAATGTATCGTTAGCATCTTTCCATACTTCATTAAATAATTAAAAGGCAGGATAAATAAGATCACTTTTGGCGTGAAGAATACAGCTTATTAAGGTATCTCCTAGCTCTGCAGGATCTTTTTGTCCTACAAGTGCCCTTAGGTAAGTCATGTGTTTCCAGGAATCTTGAATCATTCTTCTCTAATACGCAGTATTGCATGTCCACTCTTAGTATGTGGCTGGGTCATTTTGATTCAGCCTTTTTTTCTCCTGTCTGTGTCTCCTCTAAGTTCTTCTGATTCTTATTGTTTGTTAAGTGGCAGGAGAATGTGGAAAGAAGTTTTGTGAGATGGGACAATTGTGGGGTGTATCAATCCTGGGCTTTTCCTCTCTGACCATCTGGGTTAAATTTTGGGCTAGTAAGCCAGCACTTAATCTTTCATTCTTATTTTTAATTTTGACATGTTCATCACAACGAGCAGTTTGTAACTTAATTGTGAAATTGGTGACTGTGTTGTTACTGGATATTCTTTAAATCAACCAGAATCACTGCTAGGAAATTTAGAGTGACTACTGTGGTTAGTCCCATTTAAACCCACAGCTGCTGCGATGCTTTTTCCCAGGATTCTGACAACCCAGACCTGCGGGATCGTGGCTATATCTACTGGCGCCTTCTTTCCACGGATCCAGTGACTGCCAAAGAAGTGGTCTTATCAGAAAAGCCACTCATTTCTGAAGAGACCGATCTGATTGAGCCAACTTTGCTAGATGAGTTGATCTGCCATATTGGGTCTCTAGCTTCTGTGTACCACAAACCGCCCAATGCTTTTGTGGAGGGGAGCCATGGGATCCACCGCAAACATTTGCCAATTCACCATGGAAGGTAAGCAGAGGCAACTATTATAATAATGGGGAAGATCAGTTATTTATTCCTAGCAAACAGTGCAAAAGATGCAAGTACCTTTTCAGCACTTCCATATATTATTTATTTATTTATTTACTGATTGAATAGAGGCTTACAGATCATTTAAGGAGTTATTTCATTATAGGATTTAATCTTGGGTATGTAGTTTCTGAGTTTGTGCATCAGAATACAGAGGAAGCATGATAAAGTTCTCATGCAGGGAGAAGTCTTGATGTCCTTTGAGAAAGCACTGTTTATAAGGCTTCTGACATTAGAGTTGGAATAGCAAAGCAGAAGCTTTGGATAACTGGTGCAAGGCTAATCCGGGAGTAAGAAAACAGTGGGAAAATCAAGCATCTTGCACAATCTAAGAAGTGTATGCTTCTGTAAGAGCTTTTACTTGAGCAAAAATGTAGCTTAGTCATGTAGAATAACACCTGCTTTGTGTAGCTGGTAAATACCAGGATCCTTTGTAGTGGGAATGTGATACGGGAAGGACTAGCATAACTTTCTTGTTACTTGATACCTGTAAAGGTAAAGCAAGGAAAGTGTATGATCTGCTAGGTGCTGTCACTGAAATCTTTTTCGACTTAAAATAAGATTCTGACCTGTGAAAATAATGCTTTGGCTTATTATCTGGAGCTTTGACACTTTTCTGTGATCACAGTCCTGGGAGTGGGTTAGATCTGCAAGAGCAAGCATTACAGTAGCCTTGAATTCTGGCTGTGTTGCTGCTCAGCCTGTTCCCATGGCTTGTCATTCAGGTAAGCATGCTATTTGGCAACTATATTAATTACAAACGTAAGCGTGCTTTACAGCAGGAGGCACAGTATCCAAGCTTACCTTTTAATATATTCCCAAAGTGACATTTGCAGTGCTATTTTATGCTACTGCACTGATAAATCAACGTGTGATGTTGCTCCTTTTCTATCTTCTGACACCACTCCTCCGCTATTCTTAGCAACTAAAGCTATTTCTGTAGTATTACTGACTTTGAGAAGCTGAATTGTTTTCTCGCTGTGTATGAAATCCAGTCTGGCTGCATTGACCCAGGACCTGCAATCATAAGTCTACTAGTGAGACAAGAAAAAGCAGTGGCTACTGTGCTCAGCTACCTCTCCTACCCAAAGATTTGTCTCCATAGCAAAATGAGCTTACAAGGGAGATATAGCTTGGGTCTCCACTCTGATCAGCCTTTCTGTATATTGCTATTTCAGGTCATTACAGAAGCTAACATTTTAGGCAAGTAACTTACTCAATTTAAGGAATTCAACTGTTGCAAGGAATGTTACTTTTTATTAGTTTCTTGGGTATACTGCTTATGTGGTTTGAAACTGGTAGCTACTGACAGGAGAGTCAACTCACCTCTTTTTTTTTTTTTTTTTTTTTTGACTGTAGCAGTTTTTAATATTGCTCTGGTGTTTCTTGCTCTGTAATTATCCATTACCTCAATCTAAAACCATCAGGACTTTACCAGCAAGAATTAGCTTTGTCCATTGTAAGGTCATCTTATAAAGTGGCCTTGTTATTGTGGTTTTCTGCTTTGTTGTTACAGGACAGATTAGTCAAGCTGATGTCAAGGCCTCCTTTGCACCATGTCACAGCATGCCGAATTTTCACTCTAAGCAATGTATTTATAGTGAGAAGCTCCTCAGGGACAGGCTTGTGGGGAACCTGAATTCATGCATACAGTATGTTCTTGCTGAATATTAAAACTGATTTGCCTCTTACTAGTCCTGAAAGTTTCATGAAAATCTGCTAGCTTGGAGCAAGTTAGAAAGCGGTGATCTAGTGGAAGATAACCTCCTTGCCTAACTGTTTGGAGTCATCTTCATTACTTCTGCCCTGTGGCAATGACCATTCTGGTAGCTAGCCCACTCTCTAGAGACTGACTTTTTTTTTCTTTTTTTCCTTCAAATTTCACAGTAAGATAGCACAGAGTCAAATGTGAAGGTATCCCCAATGAATGTATCTTAAAATGGTCAAGATGGCCTTACCATGAGTAGATGGATAGAAATAGCTAGTTCAAGTGGTGCTTTCTGAATATAAACCTAAAAGGAATTAGTTATGGTTGGCAGAATACGCTGCATGACATTGTATTAGGAAGCGCGTTGTCGTATGAAGCAGTGTGGGAGAGTTTGTTTCAGCTCTTGGCTGATGGGCAGACCTATTGAACAGCTCACAGGCAGTGAGAGGCTCCAGCCTCCTCCATGAGTCTCGGGGCACAGAGTTGCAGATGAATCCTGAAGGTGGGGAAGCAACTTCCTGATCGTTGGGCAGCGTTGCCTCGCGTGATGGCCCATACCACCTCCGTTCCGCTGGGAGATCTGGGCAGATGTTTACAGAGCTCCTGGGAGCGGAGGACCTGGGAGGAGAAAGTCTGCTTAGAGGAGGGCAGGAGTACCAATTCGCACCCAGATGGCAGCAGGTACTTTTTGGTTCTGGTTCAGGCTGTTCATCCCTTGTGACATGCAACTTTTGGGAACCACTGGAGGTCGGACACATAGGGCCAAATCTCCGGTCCTCATGGAGGTCCAGGAGTAAAAGACTGTGAGAAAACTGCTGCCTACTGCCCAGTACTACAAAGGAGAAAGCTTTATCAAGTGGTTTTTTGCTCTCTTTCTATATATAACCCTCTTTCTTTATTCCTTTCTGTCTTTCAAATAAAATACAAAGTAATATATACAGATCTCTTTAAAAAGACCCATCCTGCACAGGAAATGGAAGGCTTGACACTTTGTTGTTTTGTTTTATTTGGATTTTTGTGTGTTTCTTGTTTGTTTTTAATAATACAGACTGTTTAGTTTTGTCCTTTTGTAATTTCTTGTTGGGCTTTGGGGCAGCTGCAGTTAAACAAGATCTTGAAGCATTGCTTTATCTCCATCAGGAAAAGGATGAGTAGGTGTTAAAGAGGTGTAGTATTAAAAGGATTATACACTGGGAACTAAGTGTGTGCACTACAGGCTTGTAATGTGCCTCTGCTCATACGTGCTGTTCTTTAAAGCCCATTCTCAGGGAATGGGAATTCGCAGGGAAACCACTTACTCTTCAAAAATGCTTTAGTTAGCTGTTCGCCGTAGTCAGAATTATCTCCCTGCTGAAGGCAGAAGCAGAAAGGACAACTAATATTGGTACTATTGGAGGTCTAAATCTTTTAATGCAAACAAACTTTCAACCCTCACTGTTGCTGCCTGGTAACTAATTCATTCTTCAGTTCTTATGCTACATCTTTTTCTCTTGACACTGAAGTTAGGAGCAGCTTATACTGTGTTACTAAAGTTTTTCCCTCAGTAACTCCTCAAATGAGGAGCTGGAGTCCTTATGAAAGAGTCTCAGTGTTCAGCACCTTGTCAGGACACTAATTCCAATGGCATCTGCATGTTAGCTGCATCTGCAGAAATAAGAGCTGGAAATAACTTTCTCAGTTATTGCAGGCAACAGAACACAAAATGGATTTGAAGTTGTCTAAGATACTAGCATCTATGGTTTTAAAGAATAAATGTTGTAATAATAAATTCTCCAGTAGCTTCAGTGAGTTTTACATTTTCTTTTCACCTCCTTGTTGTGAAATTAAGTGGCAAATGAATATAAAGGAGCCAGACTGCTTATGAGAAACTCTGGAAGCAGTATAATGAGTTTTTCTAGACTAGTAGTTAGAATGCCTGCTAATACATAAAAGAAGAAATTATTACTAGTAGAAAGGAGATGCCAATTTAAGATTGATGTTTTTAATCAGAAAAGAGTTACAGAGCTTGCCCAGATCTGTCATGGGGAGGTTGAGCTTGTATTGTTAGATCAAGGGTTCAAGAGTTTTATTAGTGGTAGGCTTCGGAGGAGCAAAACTGGGTTTGGTGTGTGTGTGTTTTTTCTTTTTTTTTTTTTTTTTGGTAGGTTATTTGTTTGCTTCATATTTACATACAGTTGTCTAGACTCAGTAGGTTCAAAAATCATTTGCACAGACTTCTGAGTTAGGAAAGACTTATTTTCAGTGCTATTGTCTATGTAGTATTTATCGCTCGTGGTTTAGGAGGAGCAGGGCAGGGTTTCACACCTGAAAATACCCTTTTCTGAATTGTAAACAATATCTGATTCATAGAAGGTCTCTGTGCTCAAAGCATGTGTTGAAGGAACCATGTTCCATAACATTCTGCCTCGTATGTAATAGTGGTTAGATCAGCTGCCAGGACAAACCTGTAACAGGCTTCTGCTCACGGGCCAGCTCTTGCTGTGTTTCTCCATGCTGGAAATCTGAAGCTGGAGATCAAAGGTGACTAATGGTTCATTTCTCTGATTTTTATTTTTCCCACCTGCAGCACTGATGCAGGAGACAGCCCTGTGGGCACAACTGCCACTACAAACCTGGAGCAGCCGCAGGTCATTCCATCGCAGGGCGACCTTCTTGGTGACCTTCTGAACTTGGACCTGGGACCCCCAGTGAATGTTCCCCAGGTGTCCTCCATGCAGATGGGTGCTGTGGACCTCCTGGGAGGAGGTCTGGACAGCTTGGTAAGCTATGTGCTCTTTAGCTTTGGCTGATGTGAAATAATTGCAGGTGTGCTCGTCTCTGCAAAGCCTTGATCACTTATTCTTGTAATGTTTGAATCCCTGAGCTTCCAGTGCTGAGTCCTAAAACTCGAAGAAGATTGAACCAGTGCTATTATGCGAATTTTCAGCAGGTTTTTCCTGCAATAAAACGATTATTGATGTATGCCGTAGAATCCCTGCGGCCAGTGCATACATCTTTCGTACTGCTTCTGTCTGGAGAAGAAAACCAGAAAGTTGTTACAAAGATTTCGAATGTCCCAGTGCTTTGTAATTATTCTGACTCCTTTTTCGAAAGGGCATTTGTTCCATCCAGTTCCTAACCCTATTAAATTTCATTGCAAGAACTCTCAGTGCTGCAAGCCACAGCCCTGCATCATCCCACTTGTGTATTCTCCAGAGTGTGTCATGGTGTAGTATCCATGACATCTCATTTGCAGTTAGGCCAAGAGGGAAGCGCTCTGCCGCTCTGCACGTTGTCCTCCCCTCGCCACAGCAGCTCACGAGGTGGGAGGTAGCATTCCCTTACTGAAAGGGTCAGGCCAAGAGTGTGAATAAACACGCGTTGCTTCTGCTCTGGGGTGGGAGCGGGGCGTAAGCTGTAATGAGAGAATCACTTAGCAAGGGAGTGACAGCTACAGTGCAGAGGAGCTCAGTGCTGTGTTCTTACGTCGGCAGCAGCCGGGCAACAAGAAACGGTGAATGTAATCGTTAGCCTGAGACCTGTTCCCGTATGGTGGAGTACAGTGCACGGATCCCTGAGCTGGCAGCCTGCTGACTTGCCAGCAGGGGTAAGAAGCAGTCTAGCTGCATTTGCACCATGTAATCTGACTAAGACCACCCTAAGGGAACAGGTACAAAAAACCACACCTAGGTGGTTTGCAGATCCACAATGGATTTATCCGTCTTTGTTTTGAGGTTTGGTTTGTAATGTGCGGGCTCAGGGTATCTGCATGCCTGGTTTAGGTGCATCTTCAGTTCTGAATCAAGCTCTGAATAATCGAAGCAGAGGTGGCTGGGTAAATCCTGGTGCAACAAATCCTTATCTGCCAAAGAATTTTTTAAGCTACCATAATCTTATTAAAGCAGACATTAAGCATACTTCCAGCTCCAGTGTTTCATGAGCTAATGAACTGGAAACAATCTACCTCTTAATGGCATTGGTATTCATTGAGGTCAGATGTGCTTGAGTGTCTGTGCCATCTAAACAGCACTTCTGGAGCCTGCTGTTTACACTAAGGGAATAGGGGATTAGGGAAATGGTCTCAGCTGGAATTGCTGGGATGCAGGCAGTGAGCACAGAGCAGTGACCTTTGCAGCCTTTGTCCTGCGTTACAAGAGTTGCTGCTAACAAATTGTAGGTTCTTGTGTTCAGGCATCACAGCAAACAGTGCTATCTATGGCAGCTCAGCGTGGCTGGGAGTTAAATTTCTGTCTATACTGTCCTCACTGGCCATCCGTTGTAACCCTTTACAATATATCATGAGCAGTGGGAGGTAAATAAATAAGCAAAGCAGAAGGATTAAAGCTTGGTTTTGGGAAAAAAAGATTAATGATTGGCATCAGTGGACTTAATTTAATGACCCCCTTTGGCAGCAGAGCTGTTTAGTTTACATGATACTAGGCTTTTACTTCATATTTTTTCTCAAGCCTTAAGTAAATTCATGGGGCTCTGTGGTGTTATCTAACGAAGTGATTGTGTCTGGGCAGGGGAGTAGCTGTGCCCCGCGCTGTGTGGACCAGCACCCTCTCAGCTGAGCTGTTAGATGAGGCTGTTTTCCCCCAGAATGCTTTCTATTGGAAGGCTGTTGCATCAAATGCCCTTTCTTCCCCTTACCTCTCACATGTGTAAATGAATCTTGTCCTGATAAATGTGTGTCTTTCCCTGGCTTTTTGTCTCTTCGTCAGCCTGGTTTGTTTGTGAGATCTGTGCCTTTGTTTATGGTTGTGGGCATGTGTTTAAAAAGTACCAAACTGATTTACCCCAACCTGGTATTAGCTTAATTGCTAGGCAGTGTCTCTCTGCACTGCATGGCTTGTCAAGGGGATTAATCCTGGGACAGTATTAAGCAAAGTTTGTGCAGTGCCAAAAAAAAAAAAAAAAAAAAAGTGGGTTCAAAACGCAGTACACACGTACCTGCACTGTATATGTTGTAGGTGGGTGAGATGAGTTAAAAACGTGGCCCGAGGCTTCCAGGGTGCCTCCTTGAAAAAGGACTGAGCTCTTGATCCTTCACCAGGAGTCAAAAATGGTAGTCACTTAGGCTGCTCATGCAGTCGGTTTTGGGGCTTGGAATCCTAAACAAATCATCTTCCCCTATCTTGTCTGAACTCTGGCTATCCGTGTATCAGTATGCATTCTGGCTGTTGGTGTATCAGTCTCTTCCTCCTTCTACTCCAGATAGCTCATCCACACATTTCTCTGTATATTATGTTGCTGCTTCTCTCTCTCTCTCTCTCTCTCTGAAGTTTCCCTCTCCATTACTCTAAAGTTTTTCTCATTCATTTTCTTTCCCTATTTTGCTGAGAAGGTTGAGTGAAGCACCCATACCACTGCATGAAGCTCAGGGCAATGTGAGCAGTCTCTCTGTTCTTCCCAAAGCAGAAGGCATTTACTTCACTTTGGCCCAGACCCTGTGAGAAAGTAACTGTGTTTGATTGTGGATGCTGACGCAGCCTCTTTTGTCCGCTGCTTGGGTTGCTTCCTTTTCCCGTTCCCCCCCCCCCATCTTAGGAGTCTAGGCAAGAGTACTGGAACCACGCTTTTTTAGGGTCTAATCTAAGGAAAACGTGAGTTTACTCGTTTCCAACAGGTTCTGTCTAGTGTAATTTTTAAGACTCCTGATGATGGAATTTCTGCCACCTCTGCTGTCAAGCTCTATCTACTTTCCGCTTATCACTAGCGGCCCTTCTGGATCTCAGGGGACCTAGGGAGAGGCAGGGGAACACAAGCTATTCGAATGCAGTGTGTACTCTGCCTCATTCCTCTGGCATCGATCTTACAGCTTTACCTGGGACAAAGTCCAGTGACCTGTCGCTGTAGAACAGTCTCAGATTCTGCTTCCATTTTGCAAGCAATTGTATGATATATAAATAAGCTTCTCTGTGTTATAGTGAAAGAAAGTGGTTTGTGGGATGTGTTTGGAGTTGATGCATGAAACCAGTGGCGGTGATGGTGAGATTGCATCAGTAGTGTGAGCATCTCAAAGGCAGCTGAAGGTCTGGAGTAGGTTGCTGGCAGATTGTCAGCCACTTTGTCACATTCACTCAGTGTCATTTGTTGATCCCCTTGGATACTTGGGGTGGTTTTTGTACTTCTGATAATGCCTCCTCTTCTTTGGAGAGCATGTCTGTCTTTGGAGGGATGTTCTTGCAATGGAAGTCTTAATGAGACTAACCCAGGAAGATCAATTCAAGCATTAATTTCTAAAACAAATATCGTTCTGCACTTCCATTTTTTTTTTAAACCGTGGGATTTTTCTTCCAGGCATTTGAATGGTGACTGCATTGTATAAAACTAGATAAACAGCAAATTAATACTGTTCACTAGAATTCTTTCCTCAGCATTACTAGATATTTATCCTCATAACCAGTGAGACTCCAGCTGCTTGATAGGTTAATTTTCCTCAGTGAATATCTTGTATTTTATCTCAATAGTAAGTCCTGTAATCGGCGTTAAATGTAATGTGCGTATTGTGCAGGCACAGATGCTGTGCATGAGTTAACAATTAAAAAAACCCATACCAGGCCTCTAGTACAAGAACGGAATATGCTTTGCTTATAATCAGAGCGGCCTTGCTGTACGACTTATGGAAAGCTGCTCTGTGGTTAACAGAGCCAGGACTGGGTCTGCTCCAGGTTAAGCTCCTGTCTGTAACCCTGGACAGTTCTTGTTCTTCTCTGCTTTACTCTCTTCTCTGTAAAACGGTGACTGAGTCCACTGCTTTAAAGCTGACTCTGTGCTTCCAAAGTGTTAGGCAGTGATAGCAGTCACTAATGTGGCAGAAGCAGAATTTGCCTAGAGAGCGGTTTCCAGGGTGCGGAGTTCTGGGTGCCAAGGGCCGGGGTTTGATGCCCTCTCCCCTTCAAGCCAGCTTCGAGCGGCTAAACTTCATGCAGATTATATGCAGCCTTCCAGCTCCTGGGTTACTGTCGACACAGCTCTCTGTAGGACAGCAGTTGTCTATCTGTGCTGTAATGAGCCGGGGTAATTTTGTCTTTAAACCTTTTTGTGGGTTCAGTTGCTGTGAAAATCCAGCAGGCGTGAGCTCCGAATGCTGCCCAGCGTAACCAGTGGCTCACGGTGAGCCGATGTGCATCCCAGGGACTGGACGCTGTGGCAGGGAGCCAAAAAGGCTGGCTTTAAACCCTGAAGCAGAGCAGTAAATTTGTAGCAATGGACAGTCTCGGATTGTCTGCTATGTAAGTATTTTATTTAATACTTCAGCCACTCATCTACAAGAATATTATTGATTCAAGGCTGGCAGCTGCTCAGTCTGATCTATGTCCTGAATTGTAAAGCTGTTTAATAAACACTGGATATACAAACTCTTCTGTAATACCTGGACAACAGTTTGTGGCTGTTCTGGGTGGTGCTGGATGTCATCTGATAGCGAGGATCACTGGATAGCTAGGGTTTGACCCCAGAGGTTTCTTCAGCATCACTCAGGGCTGTGT
The DNA here is from genome assembly GCF_028389875.1 of Rhea pennata. Lineage (NCBI taxonomy): Eukaryota > Metazoa > Chordata > Aves > Rheiformes > Rheidae > Rhea > Rhea pennata. The sequence continues at coordinate 7,284,929 of NC_084682.1, forward strand.
CCCACCGCTCCACATGCTCTGAAGCAGGGAGGTGGAGCTGGAAACTGAATGCTGGCTAGTCTTCTCCTGTCCGGGCACCCACAGACTTGTTAGCTTGGGAAGAAACACACGCTCTGCCAGTCCCAAGCGCCTGCCTTGGAGCTGATCGGAAACACTGGTGTGCAGAGGTTGCTGGCGGTACCCATCCCTCTCTGGCTCGGTGCTTTTAAGTGGGGAGTTTGATGTCTGGCCTCAGTGGATAACACTCTGACCAGTTGCAGTTAATTAGGGCCTCACCAATGATTTTTTTTTCAAAAGCTTTCTACTAAGTTAGTTGCGTAGGTTTATGAATGGTTGATTGTTTGAGCGGCTCTAGCTTTGTCTGTACTACGGCACTGTCAGAATAAGAAGCCTGATCTAATTTGGAAGCACAGAAAGGACCCCCAGCCTGCCCTCGGTGCTGAATACCTCTTCCAGCTCTCCAAATGACTGGCTGTGTGTGATCTTAGGGAAGTTAATTCACCTTTCCCTGGAACCGTAGCATAAATGGCTAGGCTCTGCATCAAGCCACGTGTCCATTTATATAGCAGACCCACCGTGTCCCCGGTGTGCTGTTCTGGCCTCCGGCGATGAGCTGCGAGCCTTGTTTCATCTCGGCCGTTCTGGTTTGATGAGCTACAAAGGACGTCTGCAGGGATTGCTGACAAAGGGCACGCGGCTGTTCCTGGAGCAGCGCTAATGGCGAGAAGGAGCTCTTCTGGTGGGTCGCTCATTCATATCTGATTTAAGGCTGTTCAGGTTGTTACTGTAAGCATAATAAGACTCAATAGAGCTTTGCAGAGTTGCTTTTTGACACTTCGGAAAATCAAAACAGGGTTTCATTAGAAACGTTTCAACGTGGCAAAGCATTAGCAGTAAGTGCTACTCAAACTGGTGGTCAGGGCTCGGCTGCGTAACCTGTCCTCCACCGTCTTCAACACAGCTTCGTTGGGGCAATAGCCCTTCTGTTCTGCAAGCCTGCCTCAGCTGCTCAAAAACAGACACACAAAAAGAGCAGTAAGCAAGGTACTGAAAATGCCTGGCTGCGAGCCACGGCCGAGTCTGCAACAAGACATCTGCAGCCCCCCAGGAGGTCAGAGAGTGCAATTCATGCAGTAGAGCGCATGTCTGTAACAGCAATAGCCCAGATCAAGCGGCCTGCTAGTAACTGTTTTCTCAGCTCAGTCAGCCACATCACCTGATATTTGTTCAGAAAATGTCCTGTGTTCCTTGCAGTTATGTTACTGAGAATGTGTGTTTTCCTCTAGCTCCTTGATGCTTAACTTTTAGTTGAGGGGGGAGGCAGCGATTGCTCCCCTTAGCCTGTGAATTCTGGCTCTCAGTGTGGCTATGCATTTCACAGATCCCTGGTTGTTGCAGGTGCAAAATAATCCAGTCGCTGAACGATGGTCGTTGCAGCTTCTGTCCCTGGCTCCACCCTCCCCTGTTATTTTTCGGAGCTCCAAAAAATACCTCACGTCATGTTGCAGAAGTGATTGTAGAAGCCTGTAACCCCTCAGGATCACATGAACACTTCAGCAGAGTCACTTCATTACCAGCCACTGTTAAGATGCAAATAAACCCTCCTAATGAAGTGCAGCAATGCTGGAGTTGCTGTGTAAGTCAGCATAACTGCTTACACGGAGCTGAAATTAGAGGGCAAACACTCTTTAACTGCAGAGCAGCTGCAACGCCATCCGAGCCGGCTAACGCAAAGTGAAGATGCCGATGCAGCTCGAAGAGGTGCTCGTGCTGCTTCTGTTCACAGAGTAGAGCCTCGCCTCTTCTGCAAGTCCGGGCAGCTGCTAGACTGCTGTTTGGACAAGATGGGTTTGTAGGTGCAATGGAATTAAAAGAAATTCCCATTTGAAGAACTTTGTGCAGCTGGTGTCTGAGACTGTTCGCCCTCTACTCCGCACCAGCAGCACTTCATCACGGAGAGAGGCTCTGTGCTCTCCAGCAAGAGGCAGCCTGCCAACCGCAGGGGCAGGAGCAGGGCTTCGCCGTGCTGCAAGTTCCCTGCGACGAAGCCCCCAGGGACCCTCAACCATCCTGAGGCCCAGGGGTGTTCTTCACTCCCTCCACCTTAATAGTGAGGATTTCAGCCTAGATGGAGCTTGCAGCTCTGTCCTCTGCTCTCACAGTGGTCTGCTAGGGGGGCCAATCCCTGCCGCGTTACCCTTCCCGAAGGAGTTGCCGCTCGCCTATCGGAATGAGTGGAAACAGTTAAGTAGAGCTGCCAGCCCTTGGGAATTGGTTCAGCAGCACTTCACGCTTCACTAATATCTGCTTCTTTCCTTCTGCGTTCTGCCTGTCACTACAGATGGGAGAGGACACTCAGTGGGCAACTGGTTCCTGTTCCCTCTGTCTTCCTCCTCCCCTGTTACTCATACACATGTTACTGTCTCTTTTTTTTTTTTTTTTTTTTGAATTCAGCGTAAAGCAGGAGTTGGGAGGATTGGGTAAAGTAGACCTTACAGGAGAAGTATAGGTGCTATGGGAAGGTGACAGCCAGGAAAAGTGGAGAACACTTGTGTGCTGCAACATTGAATAGTGCACCCTAGGCCTGATTTGAAACTTATCTGACTAATTCTTTGTTAAATTTTTACTTTCCCTTTCATTTCCTTGGTACATTTGGTATATCAGTTGGTATATTGTCACTCCTCTCCTCCTCTTCCTGGCTCTGCCCACAGAGGTTTCGTGAAGCTGCCCGCTCCTTGGAGCCTGCTGCGCTGTGCTGCAGCGCACACCAGCAGCGCTTGGTCCCAGGCGGAGGAGCCAGGGGACAGAAGGGGTCTCCTGCGCACAGCCCCCTCCTGCTGAGTCGAGCTGGGCTTCAGGATGAGTAGGTCAGCTTTCTTGCATTGGAAAAACAGCTCCTTTTTGCTACAAAGCAGAGATGATTAGATGCAATCTAGAAACATAAGGAGGATCATGATAAATTCTCCAGAACAGTGAGGATTTTTTTCTCTGCCTTGCAGGGGGTGAGAGGTGGAGACTTGAACTCTGAAGACAAACAGCAAATCCAAATCCTACTTTTCTTCCCTAAGGCTTGGCAGCTTGGGAGAATGGAAGACTTGCAAATAGCTTGAGGAACTCCAGTATGTCACTTATTCCCTCCCTTGCAGTGAACACATGCAGATACCAGTGTATTGGTTTCTTCGAGGTTGGAGTCCTAGCCTGCAGCTTCTTGTGATGAGTGTAGTAGGAAATGGTAGAATAGTTAACATCTGGCTTGATTATGCAGAATTATTCAGTCATTTCCATAATACGCTTTGTAAAAATGCTTTCTGCTTGATAAACTAGTCTTTCTCCTACTTTAGACAATGATGTACTGGAAATCTTCCATGCATACAGTAATATCTGGAAATGAATTGGATTCTCTACTTTCTTTATACTAATAGGCAGTAAAGTATAAAGGAAAAAGTATGAAGTTCATCTCCTACAAGACTATGGATAGGGATGAGATGTAATAGTTGCATTTATTACTCCTCAGTGAGACAGTAACAATGCATAAAAGATCTGATATATTAATTTAAAATATGACTTGGCTTGAGAGCAGCATGTAGAACAAAACTCTGCTGTGCCAGGCTCTTTCAGTGGGGGAAAATTGACAGTGTAATAAGTCCCATTTTTACAAACTCAATATTAATTGAATTTGCAACTTTTGGCTGGCTTTCTTTGGTCTGTCGCTGTTCCTTCCATTACATCAGATGGCTCCTGTGAGTTATAGGGGACAGAGATGCTAGAATATAAAAGGGGGATCCAGAACAACAAAGGAATTTGTCAGATTTTATGGGGTTGTCTCGACGGTTAGTTATCTTCTAGTAAGTCACTGCCTTGCAAATTCGCACTTCTCAACTTACTGTATCCTTTTCACCTGTGCTTAGAGAAAGAGAGGTGTGAAGGTTGGTGGTATCTCTTGACCAGTGTAAAATGCCTTTGCCATGAGATCTCCCAGGAAATAGTTTTGAAGGGCCCAGAACCAAGCTGAATTTCCAGGTGTTTTGTGTGGAGGAATAGGACTGGGGCCTCTCTGGCTCTGTGCACATGTGTTTCTGGCAACTTCTGCTTTATGCCATGCAGCAGCGCATTTTTTAAATATTTATATTACATCGGCCCATATTTGAATAATTTACCTAGAATCAGTTTTAAATGCTCTTCTAAAGCTCTTCTGGCCTGCCAGTCCATTAGGTAGGCTGTCGCCTACCCCTCCCCTGCACAGCCTTCGTCCTGTGTGCATGTTGCCGGGGTGTGATCTGTGCTCTGCATGGGACAAGAAACTGTGCACCAGGCAAAAAATACCATGGTCTTGTGAACAAAAGCGTAGGACACAAATAAACCTAGAGACGTATCTGTAGTGATTAACTCCTGCAGATCTCTGCTTGTTTCCTTGTGGCTATCAGTCATTTATCAGGCGCTTTATTCACAGGCGCGATGTGCTACTTGCAAACAGCACTCGCAGGCTGCTTTGGAGCCTGTCCTTAGCACTGAGTTCTCTCGAGCATATAGGACAAGTGGATGTTTAAAAAAGCGAGCTTTACCACTGAGAAAACGGTCTAGAGGTTTTGTAAAGGGAGTTCACGGCCGGACGGCTAATAGTTGGGCCGCAGGATGGTCTGGAGGAAGGGCTCTGGAGAGGACATGCTGTTTATGGAGCATGGTGATGAAGGCTGCATGGGCGATACGCAGTTGGCTATTTCAGTTGCCTCAAACGGTGGCTGTGTAGCTCGGCAAACATCATTATTGAAATGTCCTGCTGCACTGTAAGGTCTCCTTGCTATTACCGAGTGACCTGTTAGATCTCAGAGCTGGTTTTGCGCCCTGTACGGGAGGGACAGCCATCTTCAGAGGAAAAACAAAGCTCATCTCTCTGAGCTGTTGTAATAGCAACCTGGAAGCACGTATTCCTTTCTCTTTCTTCATGGTTATTGAAAAGAGCCGCGTGTCAGAGGAACATAGCCAAGCTGCGTTGTATTTTTTTTTTTTCTGTAGTTCGTAGCTGTTCTCTAGAAAACTAAAGCTTTCAAGAAGTGAGCTTCCTGTCAGTTTTATTTTCATTCCTTTTCGGTTACCCCACTGGATTTTGTAGAGCTGCTCAGGACTGCTGACTGCCAGTATTGTGGGTTGAAGAAAAAACACTGATGCATGAAACATGAAAAATTGTGTAGAGTTTATCATACAGATGACAGGCTCAAGGCAGGATGAGTTTTTGGTCTTATTAACCTGCAAAAATGCTCCTTTCTCCAATAGGTGTGTGGAGCAGTTCTCCAAATAGTTTTGTTCACAAAGCAACAAAAAAGCCCCTCTGTTCCTGGTACTTTCCCATCGTAGTATTTCTGTCTGTCCTGTATGTGGCAAGCGAGTGAGACATGTTTGCAGCAGTGCAGTGAGGTGAGCTCTACTCTGGCCATCTGACACTTAGCTTAAATGATCTCGGTCTTTCTCTCCTCTCTCTCCTTCTCTCTTTCAGCTTGGCAGTGACCTTGGCGGGGGCATTGGAGGAAGTCCGGCAGTAAGTGCCATTCCATTTTTTTCCCCAATTGAAAAAGCTGCTCAAAGCTCAAGATTTTTAAATACAAGCTTACCCGTTATGTGTTTAAAGATGCTTAAATCTCTGAAAGTGTTTGAACACGGGCAACTGCAGCTGAAACATGCAGATCCCAACCTATGTTGCTTTGGATGAAATTGCCACTTGGGCACTCCTGAGAGATGCAAGGGCTAGAGCTGTTGACTTTGCTTGGCTCTGCTTTCTCCAAGCTCTTCGCTAGGAAAGGTGTGAGCACAGGTATTCAAGTTGACAGTATTCCAGTCCTTGCTTAACTGCTTTGGCAGCTAAAAGGCCAACAATGCATGCCTCTCTGCGCATAAAACCTGTTCTGCTACTACAGTAATCCAGTGTCACAACAGGCTTGTCTGAATTGAATGGCTCAGTGCTTATTTCCTCTCAAAATCCGTGCAAAACTCTCCCTGGAAGTCAGGATCCAGTAGAGACACCCTGAGCTTTCATACTATGCATGATCAGCACTAAAATCTGCCCACCGCCAGCCTCCTTTTCTGTGCTTATGTTCTGTGGCATCTCTAGGACCTAGAACGCTTGCCCAGGAAATGGAATACTTCCAAAGCACCCATGACTTCAATTGCATATGACCTTCTTCCAGAAAAGTGCAGGAAGAGGATGCACGATGACTTGGAGACACAGCAGGCAGAGGGGAGTGTGCCTCCAACACATGCTGAGGACAATCTCATGTAGAAGGCTCAGTCCTTACTCCTAGGGCTGTTTAGCCAGCACTTAAGCGGAGAAGAATGCTCAGTTCTGGAAGGAGGGCCTCCAGGGACCCTGTTGTTATGGCTGTTCCTCTTTCCCTCTGAACCTTGCACTGCTTTCAAACTTCAGCTTGAGGGTGCAGTAGAACCTGTGTTCCAGTTTCATGTAGCCCCCAGGTAGCACACCAAGAAGTGGGAGATACTTGCTCTGCAGAGGCAGGTCCTGGTCTGCCCAGGCAAGTGTTAAAACTACCTACCGGTTCTGTAAAACCACCAGTCCCCCTTGTTCAAAGGATTGGTTAAAGCACCACATATCAGGTAGGTTCCTAAATGCAGAATAGTAGTGAGATTCAGACCCAGACTTATCATCAGTGTTTCCTATTGCCTGCCTTAGTCGTTCTGCCTGTTTCTGGGCTGCTGACTGTGGTGAATCCTATTCTCAAATATGTAATTCTTCCTGCTCATAGTGAAGAGAACTTGGGTGCTTGAGTGTGACCGTCCTGCCTGGAGCTGGGCATGTAATGGTTAATACGACAGTGTTTGGTATCATTTCAGTTCTAGGGGAAGGGACTGCCCTTCTTGCAGAAAGATTGTCCTCTGGTAGGCAAATAGGACTAGTTTTGCTTCATCTAATGAACCTTTTTGACCCTAGTGCTAAGAGTATAGAGCTCTGGCCTTGGATCAGAATCCACAGTGCAGTCATGACTCCCACATTATTTCTGGATGTGCCAAGTCTTGCTGATTCCCGAAGACTGTTATACTTGGGAGAATATTTGAAGCATCTTGTCTTTTACCTGGGTTATGCATGATTGATCCCTAAAGCACATTATCTTTGTGGGAAGGAAAGATGGAGAAGCAGGACTTCTCCATAACAGGAATAGATAACTGAAACTGTAATGATAATATGAAGGCTATTGCATGGTTGAGGTGACAGCAGAGTGTAGGGATTAGTTGCTAAGAGCTTTGGAATTCAAATGCATTATTTAGCACTATTGATAATTCAGCGGGGAAGCTGCAAAGGGCTATAAAATATTCAGGATATTGCCCGAGTTCATGATTTATTTAATAAGTGGTATTTTTCATATGTTACGTTAATCAGTGCTTGTTTTTTCTCACTCCTCCAGGTGGGGCAGACCTACATTCCCTCTTCTGTGCCAGCCACCTTTGCCCCTTCACCCACCCCAGCGGTGGTGAGCAGTGGACTCAATGATCTCTTTGAACTCTCATCTGGTATAGGCATGGCCCCAGGAGGATACGTGGCTCCAAAGTCTGTACGTAAGAAAAAGAACAATCTGTCAGTACACTGCAGTACTTCAGGCAACAGGGAGTGGGAAATTGCTTGCCTGTCATCTTTATTGTTGCTCTCGGGGGCTATAGGGGTATCTTAGTTCAATTCCATCCCATCAGAGGTGTGCTCTGGGTTTCTTTCAGGCAGAGTAATGGTTTAGTGGAGACAGGGTTAGTTGCAGACTTCTGTTTTTCAGCAGTTCCCTTGTTTTGCCTGTAACTGTTATTCTACAGAATGGCTTATAAAAGCTGTGAGAATGTCAACTTTGTGGAAGCAGCTTTCCTGGAGACCTAGCTTTTAGCAAGGTTCCCCAGGAATCTGAGGGCACAACGTCATTTGCTACAACTTTCATAGACTCCTTCACTGCCATGTTACATTCCTCTGAATAAAGATAAAATTGTGAGATTGGGATTAAGCATCTTGCAGTGTAACGTGGGTAAATGCTCTATTAGTGACGGAGGTGACAGATGCACTGACTGAAGCATGCTTAGTCTTGAGGGCTCATTAGATACAAAACATAGTTTTGTTAACAGGCTTTAGAGCAGCTGTTTGGGGGGAGGTGGGGGCCAGGTTTAGCCTTTCGTACCTGAAAGGGAATAAATTAAAATCTGCTCTCTTATTAAGTAGTCAATTAGTGAATAAACTACAATTATCCTGTGAAATCTAGGATCTCAAGGTACTGCAAAGCATACATCAAGCTTTTAATACTTAGCTATTTACAAGTAATATACCAAATAAAACCAACTACAAAAGAACTCAATAATTTTGAGATGAGAAGTACTTACTTTTGAACCTCTCAAATCTGAATCTTGATTTTTCCACAAAGTTGTTTTGGGAATCCAGAATCCAAACAACTAATAGTGTCAGCCCTGTGATCTATTTGGTTCAAATTTTTAGCATTGTCCTGCCTTTAATAGTCCAACAAGTCCTTGGAGAAGCCTGTCCATCAGCAGACTTGGTAAGTCTCACATTGATGTGATGGACACAAGCTCTGACTGTTTTTTGTGCACACTAATGTTTAGTATATTTGAGTTCTTATGTGACTGCTGTAAACAAATATGGATTAGGAGCAGACAGCTTATTCCTTGTTGGTGAGCTTGATCCTTTCAACACCCCATGTTGTATGTTCCCTGTAGTGTTTCTTTTGCGTTTGTGGGCTTAATGTGACAATGTAGCTGTATTTTCAAAGTTGGGACTTTTTCTTTTATTTGGAAAACTATGCCTGTTTGTTATTTTCAGGCTAGATTTCTTACGCTGAATGAGATCTCTTCTGTTTCAGGTTTGGTTGCCTGCAGTGAAGGCTAAAGGATTGGAGATCTCAGGCACATTCAGTCACAGGCAGGGACACATCTACATGGAGATGAACTTTACCAATAAGGCTTTGCAGCACATGACTGATTTTGCCATTCAGTTTAACAAGAACAGGTGAGAAAACCACATAGTTAGTTTGCTGTGATAAAAAGATCACATATTTCCATGGAAGGAGTCTGTGTCTATGCTGCTAGATATAGCACGTTATGAGAAGTTGGTCTACCGGTGGCACAGGACCCCAGAGCAAACATCCTTGCCTTTATCATATCATCCTGCATATTGGTCTCACTCTGGATAGACTGCTGTTTACTGGTCAGGAGAAAATAAAAGATCACTTGAGACTTGGCTGGGGAAGGAGAGCAAACAAGGTAGCTATGGGAAGGAGTTACTGGTGCAAACTAGGCAGGCCTTTATGTAGGTGTGTAAGTCATGAAAACAGCTGCTAGACACAGTCTGCACTCTCATCAGACCACAGTTTTGTGAAACAGCTGAAAATACAAATTGATAAATTCATATTGTTTTTCAGTTGTTTGCTCAAACTGCAGCTTTCTTGCTCCAGTGAGGAATCAGGCAGCAGGTGGTCCCCTCTTTCTCCTAGCTTGAAGCGGCATCTGCCCCATTTAATCTCTGCAAAGTTTTACAGCAGCCTCATAAGTTGTTAGACAGGTTAGTGTTTTTATAGCTAGCAAGTGCCCTGAGGAAAGCATAAACAGGCAAGCGTCCGAGCTGCAGAAATATCAATCCCTTGTGCCTATTCCTCCTGCCTTAGTTGCTGTGCTGCCCCTCAAACTATCTGGAAGCGCTGATCTTGTTAATAAAGCCATTTGTCAGTGAAGAATTTTCAAAGTAAGAACCTGTGGCACATGTTCTCTCTACAATTGGCAGCAGGACAATTTTGTCAGAAGGAACAGCCCCTTGAATGTCTAGAGCATAGAGATTGTTCTTAGAAACCTCAGCCAAAAGACATACCATGGCAGTGCAACCCAAGTGTCATTACATGAATACCCTTCTTGGACACAGAGCAGAGAGTCTGGTTTGCTATAGATTATCTGGAGCAACTGCATCAAGGACCAGACTGGTTCTTGTCATGGCTGAAAGGTTCCCCTTATTTCTTAAAAGATCCCTTCATAGATCTTTTATGTTAACTTAGATCTCTATGCCGGAGATCCACTGGAACTGTATTTTTAACATCACTGTTAGCTTTGAAAATTTGGGATTTCTTGGGACAAATAGTATTTACTTATGAAGACATTATGCTAAGTAAGTCTTAGTAAATGTTCTCCCTGGACTGCTAAATTTTCTGGAGAGTTTTGCAGAGCTGCTGTAGCCAATTTTTTCATGCAAATTGGCCCCCAAAAAAGGCATTTTGCTCTTGATTTTCTCCATACATCAAGCTCTATTCTAGCCACACCTACATGGTGCATCCTAAGTATGTAAGACATTTGAATACTGTATAGTAAAACAGCAGTTTCTCCTTTTCCAGCTTATCAGCACATATTCCACATATAGTCTACTACTGTTTACTATTCAAATTCTGTCCTCCAGACACCACGTTCCACTGTGGCTTGTGCACTGGAGGGAGCTGCAGAGGGCTAGTTCTTCGGGCTTAAATATATAAGTTTGTGATTAGGCAGTTTCTGTTGCATTTGCTCATCTCCTGTTGCTAATAATCAGATTCACTGCAGTCTTGGGATAAAGCATTTTGGGGAGAAGGGAGGAAGAAAACCTCTAGAGCTATAGTGTAATGTAACTGCCACTTAGTAACAAAATGCAACTTCCTTTGGGCCTAAGGGAAAATAATAGGGCTTTTTGTGTCCCCCAAGGAGAGACGGCTGCAGAAGGGAAATCCCATGGCTTAGCTGAAAGCTAAGGAAAACCAAGAGAGGGCCATCTGGTTAGAAAAACAGTGGCATGCCCGATACACAGGTGTCTAATTTTGTACAGAGGCAGCATCAATTTTTTGGTGCATGAAATAAAAATGCAGGCCTGTACATCTTTGGTATGTTCCTATAAATGCTCTGTTCCTCTAAGTTAACATAAATTCTGCTAAAGGGAAATGTGATCATAGGTAGATACCCAAACTGTCATGCATCTGTACTTCAGACTGCTTTTGAATATAAACCAGTACACAGCACGCAAGTGTCATGTTCAGCGTTAGCTGCCTTTCCTCTTCTCTGCACTAAGTAGAGGTGCCTGTGGAATTTAATCCAGCCTCTTGCCTGTACTGGAGAGGCATGTAAACATTCGCATTGCCACGATGGTATGTGTCCTCTGCTGGAGGAGTCTCAAACTAAACAACATGACCAGGGTCAAGTCCAGATGTTGGCATCCAGAACCAGACTATGTTGATTTGTTTACTCCATAGTGCTGCTGTTACAAACTGCATATTCTTTCTTGATTGTGTATGTGTTTTGTATCAGCTTCAATTCCTTCTTCTGTAACTCCCAACACTATAACACCTTGCGGTATACTCGGTGTTCTGCAGTTCTGTAAGAGATTGCCCAGAGGCCTGAGTCTTTTTCCCCGTTTTTCTGAGTCCGTGTGCTGTTCCCTTGCTGGGCAGGCTGCTGCTCAGTAAGTAGACCAATGCCATGCAGGACTTAATGGAAGAGTTCCCAGATGCTGGTCCCCTGGGCACAACGTGCACATTGTCAGATAGACTGACCTGATTCAGTTTCCTATGCCCTGTCCTACTTTGAGTACTTGCTGTGGTGCATATTGTCAGCTGTGTCCATCTCCGTGCAGTAACAACAGGGACAGCTCAGGAGTAATAATAGGAAGCTGAACCAGCTTATGCTTGGCAGAAGGAGGTGTTGGGACAGCATCTCTGGCATCTTCCCAAAGAGTCAGGCCAGGGCTTTCTGGCAATGCAGTGCTGCTGTCATCACCTCTGTTTTTCTCTTGCCCAGCTTTGGGGTCATTCCGAGTACCCCATTGGCCATTCACACACCTCTGATGCCAAACCAAAGTATTGATGTCTCCCTGCCTCTCAACACCTTGGGACCAGTCATGAAAATGGAGCCTCTGAACAACCTACAGGTAATAAGAATTGTGTTGTTCCACGCAGGGGGTGAGACCAGCAAACGCTCAGCCCAGTATGTTTAGCCCAATACAACATGGTAAGACAGTACCAAAAAGCTGTGTCTATAGGGTAACTATGTGGAACCAGAATATTGTATGGTGGTGGGTCTTGAGTCTGGCCAAAACCTCTTCCTATTCCTTTTTCTAGTGTCTCCCAGGAAGACTGAAGCAAGGACTTGAATTTTGTGAGATGCTTTTTTCAAACACCTCAAACTCACTGCTTGTCTTCCTGTGTCTGTGCGGATAAGACCTCTCTGCTCTAGCAATGTGCTTCTTTAAACAGGACATGAAGTTTGGTTGGGCTTATGAACTGGAGCCCATCTGACCAGAGAAAGCACATGCTTGTGGTGAAGCAGACAGTGAGATATGTCAGCAGGAACTGAGGGAATTAAAGGAATTGCAGGAAAGGTGGCAACTACCGAGTGATTAATATTTCTCTAGTGCTCTTAATTTTGGGGGTGCTTTACCAAAGATATTGGCATTTCTCTGCCCCAGATAGCTTAATCTAAGGCAAACAAGACATGTTCCAGGAAAAGCAAGGGAGAAATGATGGACGCAGTGAATATTTCATTAATGAAGCTGCGCTATGCGTGTTGGGGACAGTAGAGCAATCTGCACTCCCTAGAAGAGACTTTTTATCAGATTGGGCTGTCTTCAGCATTACAGATCCTTGGAAATGTTTTCCCCAGTTTGGACTCAAGACTATCTACATCAGAACCTGCATGCATCAAGGGTGCTGGTTTTGCTCAGGCTCTTCTAACTGAAGTAATCGTCAGGCAGACATGCTTCCCACCTGGGGAGGCTCTTCCCTTTTGCTGTCCTGTGCAGTCACTCTCTGGAGTTCAGCTCAGTAAGTGACTCCTGTCTCTGCTCTACGTAGCTGGGTCCTCAATGACGATTTTCCCAATATCCCGAAGGTCCAGTTAACTTGTACTGTTGCATGTCTTGCTCACCTCATGTCTAGGGGACATGGAAATTAGGTTGGTTTCTTGTAGCGTAGCAGTCCACAGAAGGGAGTATATCTCCTTTTGAAGCAGCTCGTACTCTTTTTAGCTTAAAAGAATGACATGAAAGTTACTATTTATTCTGCCTGAGCAACTATATTTTTTTTTCACTTTTCTTGACTTCCCCATTCTGGGGCTTATGACTTATTGATGAGTCTTTGGGCAAACAACTCAAAATAGCTTCTCTGGTGCTCAGACGAGCAGTCCTACACTCCAGCTCTGAGCTCAGTCGTGTGATCGGGGGAGCATGTGGACAGTGAATGAATAACATGTGCTGTCTTTCACAGAGAGCTTTTGGGGCTTGTGGGAAAAGCTGAATTCCCTCTGCATCCAGGTCACAAGCATATGGTTATATCACTGCATTTGGGTTAGCTGTTGTAAACTCTACCACCTTTTCTGAAGGAAATTTGGAAGTGTAGGAGCTCTGAGTCCTGATCTGCTTCCATAACACTGGAGACTCCCTCAATGAGACATTCTCAAGTTGCTGCTTCCTTTGATCAGGAAGGAAATGAAGTATTTGGGTTATTAAATCTCTGAAGGAATCAGAACACAGTTTGTTTCTTGGAGCATCTTCTGCTCGAACAAAGCAAAGAGAAAACATGTGAGGAAACCTCCAGCTACCTTACATTGAGATAGCAGAGCATTCATTAGTGCCAGACTTGCTTGCTAATTTGCTAGCTATCTCATTGCCATAGAAGTTGGCTGCCCTTTTACAATTGGAGAAGCTGCCATATGGAGCAATAGTATATTTCTCCGCAAAGAGTTGAATCATGATAGCAGATGCCAAGTTAAAAAGAGCACTCCCCTTACTTTCCTGACAGCAGTGGGTTTGATGGAGATCTGTCATTGCCCTGACAGCAAGGCTCTGGTTTTATGTTTTGTGAATTCATGTAGAAATTATCTGTCTTGAAACATTCAGGAATCATGTTGGTGACCTACTTAGGGAACAATTTATAGCATAATATAGGAGTAGAGAATACAAACGTCCCTGTATTCATTGAAGAACCAAAACACACAATTCCAGGATGAGTTTGCTTAATGCAATTTTTCTGAGCTTGGAAACATTGAAGTAAAATTCAGGATTGGTTTGAACTAGAGGACCTTATGTTCATCTCCTACTCTGTTTTTTTTTTTTTTTTTTTGTTTGTTTGTTTGTTTGTTTTAGTAACAGAAAAATAAGTCCTGAGGTAACCAAACTGATAGCTTTCAACTTTTTGTCATGTTAATCAGAAACTTCAAAGGCCACTAGTACATTCCTTAGGCAACTCTTTCAGAAGTACTGAATTCAAGTCTTGTTCAGGTTATATTTTGATTACTGTTTCTAATCTTTCACTGAATACAGCTGGATAAATCTTAACATTTGTAATCACAGAAAGAAACTAAAACATTTAACAAGTTAACAAAAAGCCATTTTTACAAAAAGGGGAGGAGGACTGAAATACTTTCCGAGGCTTACTTAAATGGAAGGTAATCATAGTGGCCAAATGAACAGACTTCTCTGTTTGCCAGACTCTCTTGTCTTGCTGCATGTGATAACAACTAGTAGGCTTCTCCTTCCCATCCTAAAGTAGTGAAGAAAGTGTTTTTGACTTGTTGAAATCAAAGCTCAGTCAGGTTCAACACCCAGTCAAAGGTAAAGCCAAAGTCAGAATAGGTCCAGCACTGTAGACTAAAGAGACTCCAGTCCCTACTCTCTGGTTCATCTCTTTTTACTTCTCCAAAATTAAAAAAAGCTGCTGTCAGGATGCCCTCAAAGCATATCTGTTGCTAAAGAAAATCTGCAGTGGTTGTTGGTGCACTGCTAATTTCTGCTGAGGATGGCGGCTGGGGAACATGTCAGCCTTTCAGCAGCTACCTGACACTTGTGGGTGTTGCAGTCCACCTGCCCAGAGCTGGTTCTGCGGAGCATGACAATTACAAGCACTTACAGGCTGTTGCACAAAGACATGTGAGAGTCTATGTTGACATCAAAAGTGTTTGGTTGCCAGTCAGGCAGATAGCTCCGGTGGTTGCACAGATTTATTTGGGTCCTGTTGTTGCCTTGTCAAAGTTGAAGCTGTGAAACCTATGTGATGACTTAAAGCCCATCAGGGCTGTCGTTTGAGGGAGAGATGAGGTAAACACTTAAATCACAGCTTGGAGTCTGCAACCAGTTCCTAGCTCCACTGTGGAAAGCTGTTGGCTTCCTGATTAAGGACAGGTCTGGCACATGGTGGAGTACATTTGATAAAATGTGCATTTTGAACTAGTACAGCCAGACACACATGAGAGCAGAGCTCTTCCTCAGTGACTTGCTGTTCCCTGACCATTGACGTAAATGGCGTGCCAGGAGGTGACAGCTGCCGCCGAGGGCGCAGCACCCAGCCTTGCTTGGCATGCGTGCAGTGCCACTGCCTGAGCTCGAGATTTGTGCCTGTAGGTAGAGCACCCGGCTAGCAGCGGCTGTCAAACGCCTGTAGGATCCCAAGAGCCCAACCTGTCAAACAAAATGAAGTAAAGTAGATAGCACTCCCTGGAGGCATCTGACAGCCAGAGCAGCAGACAGGCACAGAATAAACCACGACCTTGTCCTGGCAGAGGTAAAATAGACTTTGCAAAGGAGAGTTCTTGCCTTAGCAGCTTGGCTGTTACCAGACGTTAAAGCCAAACCAAACTCTAAGTAAATCCTTAATTTAGGGTAGGTGCTAATGCAATTCCAAGTGGGTATGTTGTGTATTCAGTGCTGATGGAAAGCATCTGTGTGTGCTTTCAGATCCAACTTAGAAAGTTAGTTCATATACTCGAATCTGGGATTTAAAACATCAGAAACCTACACTAGAAGAAATTGTTTAACATTATTATCATGACATACCTCTTCCCCAGAATACCACATGTTGGCCATCAGAGGGTTTCACAGCAGGAAAAGCGTCAAAATGGTTCTCATGCTGCAAGAGAGTAAATGTATTCCAGGGTTATTTCTCTGGACACCGATTCCTTTAGTGAGAGGAACACAAACAGGACGTAAGTGACCTTGTGCAAATTTCCAGTGGGTTCAGACATTCTCTGCAGTGAAGCATCACATGAAAATCTGGCATCTTTGAATTTTATCCTTCAGAAGCTTTGTAGTCTGCTAGACTGAATTCACATTTTTTTCATTCGTTCATTTCATTCATTTTTTTCTTCGTTCAAATAAGATTGCAGATGGAAAGCCATTTTGATATAAAATGTTTGTCTCAACTCTCAAATGTTTGAGGCTAAAGGTTTTGTTAAAGATTTAATAGTCCATGTGCAGGTTGGCGGGTTAAAGCTGCAAAGCCATAGGACTAGAGGATTTATTTGAGTGCAAGTGGAGGGTTCTTTCAAGCTTATCTAACCTGGAGACTTCTCAGCTACTGATATCATTTTAAATATCATTGGTTGTCTGAGACCCATGTTCTCACTTAAGGAGCACTGGATTTTTTTTGGAAAGTAGCTACTCAGTTTCTTTCAAGTTCTAGTCCAGACCTGCTTTCTGCCTCAGGTTGCTTTTATAGCCTGTCAGGTGGCACTGGGTGCTCCTGATGTGGCAGTGAAAAGGTTGAGACGCTTGGAAAGGTGTTATGAGCTGGCAAGGCCTCCAGATCTGCTCTTGGTGTGACTTCTGCTGTCCAGCTAGCTGCAGGCCGCTTTACCTGGACCAGGTCTTGGAGAATGGAGCACCAACAGCTGTGTGCCTGGCTGTTTTGAGGGGGGGAGGATGTGGTGTTGCATGATGGAAGCTGCTCAGAAAAACTTACCAGTCTTGTCCCAGCGCTATAGGTATCTGAAGGAGGGGGACATGGGACTGTGGCTCTTCCCCTCCCTGTTTGCAAAGTTATTTGTAACAACTGACTTCTGCGTCATTGCAGATACTTGCATGGTGATGCATGATGTCATTACTGAAGCCAGTGATGAAATTTGGTAGGAAGGCTGGAGGGTGGCTTGCTGCGCTTTATTGGAAAGAAGCGGCACATTGGAGCACATTAATTGCATAGTTCCCTAGAGCACATCAAAGCAGCTTACTCGGGATGTTTCTGCAGAGTTGAGAAGCAGGTCAGCAGATACCTTTTTATAGCATTTTTATAACTGCAGGGACAGGGTTGGCATATTAATTTGATGTGCGCCTCTGGAGCCGTGACTGGAGAAAGGCGCTTCTCTCCAGCCCTTCTCCTATAAGTAGCTGCTGTTGTATGGCAACAACAATTAGCTACAAAAGCTAACTAATCTCTGTTGTTCTAAGGCAAGGCAATTAATCATTAAATCAGAGCTGGAAAAGATCTTAGATCTTGCAGTGTAGTCCCTGCTATGCTTTGTTGTTTTGCTACAGTACACCTTACTGAGAGCATTGTAAAGGCTGATTTTAAATACTCCAAGCACTGGAGCTTCTCTCTTCCTCCAGAGAATTTTATGCTGCTTAATAATTTTCACTGTCAAGTTTTCTTAGAGGTTTAGCCTAAATTTTCCTTCTTTCAGTCTGTCTCTATGACTGTTGCATCCAAGTGTAGCATCTGGATTGATTATGCTGCTTGCCTTTCCAGAACTCTCCCCTCCGAGATTCAGAGGTGCATTTTTGGCTGCTCACCCAGACTCCGTTTAATCGCATTTTGCAGATGTGAGTCACTTAAGTCCATCCAGCAACCTGCTATTGCCCCTCTGGTTTAGGTGTCTCTAGCAGCAGTAAGATGTTAAAGAGCTGGCTGTAATATTCCATTCTAGCTCTCAACACTCAAACTCACAAATATGACGCCAACAGTCAGAGCATGTGACAGCTCCCCGTTACAGAGGGCTATGTGGATTTCTCGATTTATTTATTTTTTCTTTTTTTCTTTTTTTTTGGGGGGGGGGAGGGGTGCACCATAATTCACATGTTTCTAGCAGACTTTAAACTAATCCCTTCTTAAAAGCTGACTTGCACTGTGGGAATTAAATATAAGCTGTTACTTTTGATGATGGCTGAGAGTAGAAACCCCACAGACTCTTACATACACACTTTTGTTACTCTTTGCACTTCTGAGACCTTCCCAGTTGATGGAGGTGCTCTTCGTTTGGGAACCTTGTCTCCTAGCACTTATGCTCTGGCTCGCGTGTATGTCTAACCAGCTGACTTCTGTGTGAATCCTCTGGTTTATTCGCCTTCCGTGTCTATTCACAGCTGTTTCTTACAGACACCTGGGGGTTTCTTTCTAAACCTGCTGCTGTTGGACAGTAGATTGTCTCAGCAAAACACTAATGCATGTAATTATTAATGTGAATGGAGTTTGTCGTGGCATGAGTCTTTGCAGCAGCAAATTTATTTCTTTGGCTCAGCTTTCAGGTTGGTCTGGTTTGTGTTTCAGCTGGGTGACAAATCAGAGAATTTGTCTGGGATTTTTTTCAAAGGAAGCAGGAGCTCAAACAGCCACTGAAATTCAGGGCTTCCCTCACAATCTCATTTCTAGGTCCCTCTTACAGGCCAAGTTTCCTCCATTGCAGGGAATGGCGGGTGTCTGCTGAACTATACTCCAGTGACAGGTTATTGCTGTGCTGGATGATGTGAGGAGAGCGTGAGCGGCATAGAAAAAAGCCCACAGCTACGTTTTCTGTGCTATATTATGACAGTGCACTTTCTCAGACCTCTGGTTTGCTCCTGCTGTACCATCAGCTCTCAACCCGGGGAAAACTGAATTGAGGTTGCTTCCTGCATTAGCAGAGATTAGTCAGTAGTGTGGCAAGCATGGGTGAGAAAGGGCAATCCGGTGCATCTCCCCAGCTGACAGAGTTTAATGACACTGAGGATTAAGTCTTTTGTCCAGTGATTTTTTTTTAACCTGCCCTGATTGCTCTAGAGCAGAACTTCCTCCTTTCAGCCAAGCACAGAATAAACACGCACAGTATGTTCTCTATACCACTTGCATGAGGGTGAAGGCAGTAGACTGGAGAGAGACTACAGGAGTGTGCAGACAGTGCAGCAGAAGTGGACCAGCTTCCGGCTTTATAGAGGCTGAAATAGAGTTAAACAAGGAATCTGCAGTTCAAAAATGACGGAGATTCTGGAGTAAAACAAGAGACTGTGTGGGGGTTTGGAGTTTGGGAATTACAAGGGTGACGTGACGGAGATCGAGGTGAAGAAGCTCACGTGCAACAGGAGGATAGACATGATAGCGGCTGCATGCAGCCAGAATAGATGAGTACGTAGAGGAGGTGGAGGAGATAAGGGGAGGGCAAGGCTGAACAAAAGTAGAAAGAGGCAAGGATGCTGGCTGTGATCCTACTGATGCAGCATGGTGAAGTGCTCGCAGGAAATGACTGAGCAGCTTTTAGTGAAAATAGAGCGAGTGCAGTGTACTGAGCCTGAGCTTTGTGTGAGAGCTGCCCTGCAGCTCAGCAGCGTATCTCCAGCTAGTCCCCTCTTCAGAGTTTGCCTTTGCTTGGAGAGAGCACTCCGGCATGCACAGGTGGGAAATAACTGTGCAAGGCCTTGGGATCCCTTTGTACTTACAGCCAGCACAGCAGCTTTAACCCGCCCTGTTTCTTCTGTAACAGGTGGCTGTGAAAAACAACATTGATGTCTTTTACTTCAGCTGCCTAATTCCTCTCAACGTGCTTTTCGTAGAGGATGGCAAAATGGGTGAGTGTTGCTTAGGTCTGTGGTCAGCCTCGCCAAGCCAAGCCGTAGTGCCCGGCTGGGTATCATGTCTGTACCATGTCCCATGGCTGAGATTCACATGTGCTTGGCCATTATCTTCATGCCAATGTATCTCAGCAACCTCAAGGGTTAGCAGTGGTTTGATAGCCACTGATGGTCTGTTGTCCTGCAGTATCCGTAGAGCTTTGTTTCCAGAGCCGAAGTCCTCTGCTCTCACCCTCTCTGCTAGGCAAAGGGTGACTCTTTTTCCTTCAAGATTGATTTTTGGTTTTATTGAAGGGATGGCTTGCTTAAATAGATCTAGGATTTTCCCCTATAATATTTGCATTGCAACTCTTGTGTTCCTGTTCTCCTGTATTAAATTGTTCTTTGAACTGGCTGAGAAGTTGTTTGGAAAAGCAGCATTTTTCCTTTCACCATAAAATGATCTTGTGTGCGTGTGTGTGGGGGTCTCCTTCCTTCTTGTCAAATCCCACTTGTTCTTGGTTTGGGTAAAGACCCTCTTTGCTTTGAGGGTTCTGAAAACCATCAAAGCTTTGCTGCTTTTACAGTAAGACTATGAAGTTATTGTAGGAGCAAATCCTGGATCTGACCATGGCAGGGCAAAACATGACCAAAAGGTTGGGTTTTTTTGTTTGTTTGTTTTTGTATCTACTTTGTATCATTCTGTGGTGACTTAATTAATGCTACAATCCTGCGAGGAGCCAGGAGTGCTGATTGTCTTTTCTTGTTTGTAGAGCGCCAAGTCTTCCTTGCAACATGGAAAGATATTCCAAATGAAAACGAGCTTCAGTTCCAGATTAAAGACTGCCACTTGAATGCCGGTGAGTAGCTTCATTCTACCGTGCTGAGAGCCTTGAGCAGCACCTTTGATAAATGGTCACTAGACATCACCTTATTAATAGCATTGCGTCTAGATAACGGATAGATGAGTATTGCGTTTGTGAACAGAATGGCTTGTAAGCTCGGGTCCTGGGGCTTGTTTTAAATCAAAAGCTTTAGCTGAGTCCATAAAAGCATGTCTAGAATCCCAGGTCTTAGGATTTTACCTCTCTGCTTCTTCCTTTCATTCTGCATCTTGTATTCATGTTTTCTCTTTTATGCTTCATCTGTAAAGCTGTTCTTAAGTAGAGCTGAATACTGTATTTGGTCTGTTCATCAATCCTGGCCTGCTACTGTGGGCCATCATGCTGCTAGTGTATGTTGTTAATGCACCTTGCTATTACCAGTGTAAAGAGCACTTGTGAACAGGAGTAGAAGTCAGGAGATGTGTTCCAGCCCTGCCTTTAACCTGCTGCCTAGCTCTGGGCCAGTCACTTTGCCTTTTAGCATCTACTTTCTCCTTTCTGATTTGAAAGAGTAATCTTATGTACCACTGTAAAAATGTTTTGACATCTGTGGAGGACAAGCCATGTGAGAGGAGAGAGTTGGTCTGCTGTTATTAGCTGATATATTGATGTGTTTTGATCATACTCTATCCCATTCGGTTATGTGTTTAGTCATCCAGTTGCCTCCGTTTGTGAGCATCCTACTTGTGCTTATGACCTTATTACTGCTGAAGGGTGAGGGAGTGTAAAAAGTGGAACGTGGCCAGCAGAGCAGCTTTGTTCTGATTCGAGAGGTCTGGGCAGGAGCCAAGAGATTCTACCAAAAGCTGCTGTGTTTTAGAGGAAAAAATGTGTCTCTATTGATTACAAACCATGTAACCTTTTTATTCTCTCATGTCTGCTATTACACAATGAACACCCTCTTGCTTCAACTGTAGACAGAAACCATGGGTCTCTTTGTGCTCATAATTATTACTATTTTGGAATATAAAAGATGTAACATGCAAGAGAGGGGAAGAAATAGCAGCTGTCAGACCTTATGACTTGATCTCACTGTGGGGTTTCAAATGAGAACAACCTCTGCGCCTCCCCCGGCTGCCCCTCTGCTCCAGTCTGAGCTTGGCATCGGTCTCTCCACCCACGCTGCAGTGCCGTCATTGATCGTGCCGTCTGCCACAGTCGTGCCCTAACCGCACTGTCCGGAGCTCTTTGCATCTCCTGTTAGAAATGTTGATAACTCATCTCCAGTGCTGGTGTGCTGTGATCCTGGTTAGTGGAGGACATAGCTGGGAGGGAGAGAGGGAGTCTGTGTAGCTGCAGAGATGAGCACCTGCGGCATGGTGGCCCGGGAGTCCTGCAGACCAGCTGGTTGGTCAGCGCACCCATCGCGCTTGAGGAGGAGCGACAGGTAGTGCCCCTTGCTGGGGGAGCAGGGTGTTTCGCCAGCCAGAGGCCAGATTTTTTGGCCAAGCCTGTTTGGATTGATGCTGCTCAGTAACACATAGCTTGCAAGGAGAGTGCAGTAACACAGCACAATTTCTCTGCAGTGCTATCTGCAGCCATTGCCAGGACTCAGCTGGGAAGAAGCTTCTTTCTGTGTTTTAGCAAGAGCTATGAAAACAGTGTCTCTCTGGAGTGTGATCAGTCACTTGGGAGGCTCCAAAGTATGCAGGATCTACCAGCCTCTTTGGCTTATGTTTGGGAGAAAGTGGGTCATATCTGATAAACAGATTTCAAACACTTCTATCAGATGTATCTGTGCTGACACCTCCTTCTTCTTGCAACTTTATAGGCAAATTTTTTTCCTTGACCACCTGGGCTTTGGCAAAAAGCAGGCCAATAGCTTGTAGGAGGAAAAACTAGGGAAATCTTGTGTGGTTGTCTCTGCCTTTTGGGTTTTAGCTGCCACTTCAATCCTGATTCAGTAGTTCTGCTGCTCACCTTGCTTTAGTCTAAGAGTGATCCCCTCTAGTAGTGGCCTTCCTAACAGTGTGAAGCTTCTCTGTACAAGGATCAGCTGGGCCTGAAACCTAGTGGAGGGCTAGATTTACATGCTCTGGATGGAAACGTGGTAAGTGGCTCTATGTATGTGTGCACCAGGGCAGAGGCAGAATAAAGTGGGTGAGCTTGGAAGAAGGTTTAATCCGTCTTGCTGCTAGTTTATACCAGAGCAGGGGTGCGTATTGGGTCAGTTGCTGCAACAGGGCAGTAATCTTGCAAGATTCACAATCTTGATCACTTTAAATCCAGTGAAAACAGCTTTATTTTAAGGTACCTCCTGGTTTTGGAGTATAGCAACTTTGTGTTGTATGTGAAATCTTTAGGCACTTGATCTTTATGGAGGATAGACTGGTTCACCTTCAAAATATTTTTTTTTTTTGGAGACACCTAAGCAGACTAAAGCTCTTAACCTGTGCTGTTGATGGGTTTGTTGATCATTGATGAAGTGCTGCCACTAGATAGCTTTCATCCCATTGGCATAAAATAAGGTAAGCACCTGCTGCCTTGGCAAAGCTGTTCAGCCCCAAATCTGCAGATTTTAACAGCTCCTAACTAAAACTCAAAAGTGCTGGGTTTTCTGCAGCCCCTTGACAGAGATGAAAAGCATCGAAGAGTTGCTGGCTTCCCAGAAGTGCACAGGCCACCACCTGAATCAATGTCCCTCCTGTTGCAGCCGCCTGGGTAACTAATTCATGCCTAGCGTGAGCCCACCCACTTGGTGGCGAGTTGCCGCTCAGGCGCGGGGACTCACTGCGCCATTCATGCTTCAGTCTAGCTGATTCCAGCCCAACAACACGGATTTAGCTGCGAGCTAAAAATAGCTCTGCTCCCCAGCTGATGTGCCCTAATCACAGCACAACCAGCCGCTCGAATCGAGCAGCGCGGCAGCAGCAGGCGCCGGGCGGATGGAGCGGAGCGTGCTGAGCCGCGCGCAGGCTGCCGCGGGGCAGTGGGCTGATTAGAAGTCCCCTGCACCCCTGCGTGCCCGGCTCCTCTTCTCCTTGCTGCAGACGGCCTTCGCTTTCCCGAGTGCTCGGGTCCGTCCTGCGTCCACACCTCGTGAGAAGGGCTGAATTTAGGTGCAGACACTGGGGTCCTGCCATCCAGCTAATCAGGGAATGCTGATTTTAAGTAACCTTTTTTAGAACAAAACTAGAGCAAGCTTGGAAACGGGTTTAGAGAGCTGGCTTTTATCAGTCAAGAAGGTAGCTCGTGATTTCTTGTACACGCAAGGCTGTCTGACAGTGTGCGAGTTGTCTTAGAGCTGCGTAAACCACAGGTTTCCCCAGATTATTTCTTCTGTTCTTTTCACCAAAAGGAGGTAGACACGCACGTGCCGCCAGCGGAGATGCTTCGCTGTTAGCCTGTGCTCAAAGGCCTTTGAAGAGGTTCACCGTGCGCCTGCAGGGCTAACCGGATAGGGCTCGGGACTGTGACTCGACTGTGACGGTTTGCGATGGGGACGGCAGGAAAAGCTGCTGTCCCCACAGTTCACCCCTCTGCGGGCGCAGAAGAACCATGAGAACCACTGCAGGTAACGGCCCCGAGCGCTGTGAGCAGGGGTTGCAGATAAGGCACCGCGCGGGTGAGGAGCAGACGGACTGCTGACACCTTAAATGCCCGGAGCCTGCCACCCTGACCCCTGACTCGAGCATCTTCATTTCAAAAATAAGCAAGTCCTGGGCCCTTGAAGGTGTTCCCACCGTTCCCAGCGACTCGGTGAGGGATGCGTGCTTATCCCCAGAGTAAGGATTTGGGGCTCTGGTTGCCGGAGTGAGGAGTTGTCTTGAGGCCACTCTTTAGGGCCGGGGCGTATGGCCATGGAGGAGTGAGTCTGTCTGGAGCCATCTTGCGGGGCAAGGTGCGCTGGTGGTGCAGTGCCCCTTTTGCGTTCATTAGAGCTCCGCTTCACATATCTACCTCTTTAATAAGTCATTATAATACTGCTGTGGAAAAAGCTATATTCAGAAATATAGCTTGTAATAAAAACAGCAGGTTCACCCTGCGTTCTCATTTCTTATGAAGCTAATGTTAACTTGAATCAGAGCTGGGCGAGCCCAAAGAGCCTGCTGTAGCAGGGTTTGGGAAGGGCCGTAGAATCGTAAGGTCTTTAACACTCTTCTTTGTGTACCAGATGAATGATTGCTAAGGAGTCTTGCTTATGCTCCAGTGTTTGTGTCATCCATGCATGAAAATATTCATAGACCTATATAGCTCGAATAGCAGAGTGGTTTTTTTGACAAGCTGTACCAACCGAGGTTTCCCTCTCAGCTAAACATGCACTAAAATTTGCTCTGCCTTGTTGACTCTGTTTTTTTCCAACATGCTAAGTTTGATTACATTTTAAAAGACCATTAGATTAAGCTAAAATATGCAAATCAGATTAACTTTTATTTTATTTTATTTTATTTTATTCTGCTTACCCAAGCCCACTGAGTGAAAGAGCAGCTACAACAGTGGCACAAGCTGACTTGCACATGCAGATGAATGCTATTAATCAGGGTGTAATTTAGCTGCTGTGCTGTTCAGCAGTTCTGGTAACTTTGTTTTTGCTGATTTATTACTGGCCTCCAAACTATGATGTGAAGTGACAACTTCGTTGTTTTGAATTGAATGTGGCTTTATTGGTACGTGCTGGTCATTTTGATTCCCCCCTCCCCCCCCCCGCCAATGTAATTTGCTAATGCCAGAACTAAGAAAGAGAAATTGGATTTTCTTGCTGAAACAAATTGGGAAACAGTCATATGCAAGTTTCCCTGGTACGTTTTTTGCATCTCTGCAAATCTATTAGCTTCCTCTTGATCATTAAGTAAATTAAAACCCCCGTGCTTGTAACACATCTTGGAAATGACCAACATCCCTCCCTGCTGGATCCAAGTTTGCCGATTTGTTTGGTATTTGAATGCAATTCTTGGCTGGATGCTCAGAACCATTTGAGAGTTACTAGAAAGGGAGCAGAGATATTTTCGGCTATCGCAACACATGGTGACGTTTTTCTTCCTCCTTTCCAGTGCTCGTAGGTTCGGGGGAGAGAGAGGTGCCTTCGGCGCTAATCCTACGAGCTGTGCATGTCCTTTGCGAAAAACTGCCCGTGTGGCACACTGGATATCTTGGACGTTGGAGATGTGAATGTCTCACATCTGATGTGTAGAAGACTTAATCACATGCTTAAAAAGGATTACTTTGTGCAGGGAAGGCGGCTTTGTCCGGCTGTTTGCTCGTCCTTCCACGTGTGCTGTTTCGTTGTTGGACTCGGGTAGGGAAGAAACTGCAAAAAAAAAACCCAAAAGATGGACTGATGTTGGAGACTTCCCTGCTGTTTATGATGGGAAATATTTCTGTGTCCTTACGTTGTGCTTAGGCTTCTTTTAACGTGAGAATAAGCATTGAGGAAAAAGAAGCAGCCCTGCTGCAAGGTGCTTTGCGAGGCTGGCCGTCGGCCGCGCCGCCTTGCAGAAGGGGCTCGTGCGCTCCTGGCTCACCCGCCGTCGGGGGTGCCGCTTCCGCGCGCCCCCTTCGGAGCCAGGCCGAGCTCTCGGCTCCCTGCAAATATATGTATTTTTAAAGGCTGCGCTGTCGCGTGGCATTAGCAGCCCTGCCTTCAGCGAGGTGCAGCCTGGCACCGTTGCTTGGCAACTCTGCCCGATGATCTCCGAAATGCCGCTCGCGCGGGAGGGATCGGCGCCGCTGCCTGCGGGAGAGGAGTCGGGAACGGCCCCCAGCTCTCGCCGCCGGCGGGCATCCATCCCGAACCCGCGCTCCGAGCAGGGGGCGAGCCGCTGGCCCCCTTGCCGCCTGGCTCCCGAGCCGGCACCTGCGCTCCCGGGGAATGCCTCTGCTCCGGCGGCGTCTCCAAACGGAGTGGGGGGAACGACTCCCGGCAGGGCAAAGGTGCGGAGCCCTTGCCAGGGACTCCGCTCCTCGGCCGTATCCAAAGAGGCTCAGAGCAGCAAGGTTTAACCGCAGCCCCTTGAAACCGGGCAGATGGAAGGTCCCATCTAATGCTGTGGCTCGTGTCCCTTGCCAGCAAGGACGTGCTCTCCGAGGTGGCACTGTGCTGAACGCGGTGCTTCCGCAAAGCCCTGGAGGCTGCTGGTGCTGGCGGGGCTGCTGGGGTGCCACAAGAAAGCGGGTGCTGGGTCTGTCCCGCTCCCTAGCAGGGGGGTCCCTCCAGCAAGGGGCCCTCCCGGGCCGCTGTGCCCCGCGAGCAGATGAGCGCTCTGTGTTACACATTTTCCCAATTTGCATGAGTTTGTTGTATAGAGGAGAAGTAGGGGTGGGAGGAGGAGACGGAGGGAATGAGGGTTTTTAAGCAAAGGATCTCATTAGTTACTTATATCTGCCAGTTTCCATAGAAACTGAGGAAGAAAGGAAACCTAAATCTGACTGTCTGGGTAGCTGGATGTTTGAACCCTCCACAACCCGCAAACAGCTACTCTGAAGCTTGAGGAGCAAAAGGATCAGTGCAGCTGCCGGCCGAGGGGTCCAGGCTGTCCCTGGAGGTGGCACGCAGTCAAGGGTGTCGCCTGGCACTGGTTATCACGTCTGCTCTGGGGAGAGGAAGCCGGTCCAGGCCTCGGCGTCGCCACGGGGATTTGTGGGATCCTTCTGTCCTGCTTTTTTTTGTTCCCCGGTGTGTGAACAGACACAGCAAAGCCCCTTCTCTCATCCCGCTGTGCACCAGCACGGACATGTGTCCGTTCAAGTCCATCACTGATGCTGTCAGATGTCGGTATTTGTAAGTGCAGGTATGAATTAGAGCTGCATAGACGCTTCAGGTGCTGCTTCTGCCGCTGCAGACTGTGCTGCTGTCCTGCTCCTTGCACTCCTTGAAATGGATCTCATGTTCCCGGTCTCTTGGCTTTCTGTTCAAATTGTTTTAAGGCTGCTTCTCTCCCCTGCTTTCTGTCGAGAGTGCCCAAGCTGCTGATAAGGGACCCGTGAATGATAGGATGTCCCCTCGCAGGGGACGGCGCTGGGCCCCGGAGAGAGGCAGGAGGGCAGAGGGCTCCCACCTGCGCTGGCTGCTTGGGGGACTTCTGCTGAGAAGATGGACCGTGGCCCTTCTGAAACGGCCTGCTGCTCTGCTCAGTGTTAGCTAGCACATACAGTCGGGTCTCGTGGTCAGAGCAAAAGCACTTGGAGATCGAAAATTAAATTTCCTCTCCTGCTGGGCATCAAGAATGCCCAGGCTTCGACGGCAGAGTTTGGCAGGTGTGGGAATGGTTGTGTCTCGTCCCTGGGCCTCCCACTCAAGATATGCAAGGTGACCTGGCATCACAAGGCCTAGGCTTGCCCTTCTCTAAGCTGGGCTGAGAAACCCCTCAGCTTCCAGAGGCCTTTGGTACCGGATGCTGGGTTTGATCACTGTTCTGTTTCTTTGCACGGTTCCTTAGCAAGAGCATGCATCGTGGTTACATCCACATATTTGTGCAGGCAAAATCACATGTTCTGCAAGCGCTGAGGTCTTATAGTGTGTTAAAACTATACTACAGCCCTTTACTGTCTGGAGACAGAGCGCTGTGGGTTTTTCCCCCTTTGGGTGGTTGTCGTAGAAAAAGGACTTTTATTACCCGGGATTTTATTACCCTGCAGGACGTTGGCTAGCTGGAAGCACCTATGTATGAGAGTGAGGGAGGCGGGAGGGGGCTCTTCTGCTGGGATGGACCTGAGAACCATGCATCCAAATGAGCCTTGGGCGAAGATCTCTGTTCTTCCCTGCCTCTGTCTTCTGATTTTGGCTCTCTCTGGATTACCCTGCCTGGATGTTCTGGGGGATTTAGAGTACAGCAAAGTCCTGTTACTCTCTGAACTGCAGGATCTTGTCTTGATAAAGTCAGTAAAACCTCCGTGATCTGGAGCAGTGAGCAGTAAGTGAAAACCCTGCAAGAAGGGTGAATATTTATTGGGGGATCACAGGCTGAAAGGAAAGAGCCTGTGAAAGGAAATTGGAATTTTTCTCCTCATATCATGTCTGCTTCTGTCCTCAGAGAAACTCTGAGACAGAAGTCTGCTTCCTTGTGTGCTTATATCCCAGGAATGCTCCTCTGGGCTCTACTTTCTTGAGAAATGGTGAATCTGGATTAACAGATGTGCATTTTTTCTTTCTCCCTTCTCTCTGAAGACACTGTCTCCAGCAAACTACAGAACAACAATGTCTACACCATTGCCAAGAGGAACGTGGAAGGCCAGGACATGCTCTACCAGTCCCTGAAACTCACCAATGGCATCTGGATCTTGGCTGAGCTTCGCATTCAGCCAGGGAACCCGAACTACACGGTGAGACCTGCTGGATGGCAGAGGGCATGTTGGGCGGGCTCGGGACCTTCCAATGGACCTTGCACGTAAAGCAGTTGCTCCCTGCTTTGCCTAATGCGCTCTTCTGGTGCAGATCCTGGTAGCTTGACTGGGGGCAGGAATTCCCACTGAGCTGGAAAAAGTAAGAAACAACAGAGTAGCGTTGCAGTTGCTGCCGAGCTGGGATAACCCCCGCTCAGCAACAAGCACTTATTTGCCAAGGTTTCCAGAGATAAAGCCAAGAGACATTAGCAGGAAAGCATTGCCAGGATGCCCTTCCTCCTCTAGTAAACGAGACTAAATTTATGCCCTGCCATGCTCCTGCAGTGGAGACCGTCTGTCTGGACATCAGAGGCTCTTTGGCCTTGTACCAGTAACAGTCTCTAAGCGGTGGGAAGGTGCCGTCTGTCCCACATCATGCACCCTTATAACTATTCCCTTTGACTCTCTCCCTTTCTGAGGACCTCTGTGCCTGACTTCCTGTCTTAAAACAATTCCTCTCCTCTTGGAGGCTCCTCCAGGAGTTTCAAGGGATGTCTGGGGTCTGAGGACCCCTATGGTGAAAGCAAGCAAAGGAAAATGCTTTAAAATGTTGTTTGTGCAAGGAGTAATGTCACCTCAGTCATTCGGGCCCAGTC
Source organism: Rhea pennata (assembly GCF_028389875.1). Taxonomy (NCBI): domain Eukaryota; kingdom Metazoa; phylum Chordata; class Aves; order Rheiformes; family Rheidae; genus Rhea; species Rhea pennata. The sequence continues at coordinate 7,314,283 of NC_084682.1, forward strand.
CTCACTTCAGGGAGGGGTGAAAGCCAAGTTTGCATCTATCAGGACCAAATAGCAGATTTTCAGAAGCAAATGAGCTCCCGACCTCCTGCTGTGATTTACAGCCCAAGGACAGGCAGGTCCCTCATCACAGGGTCTGGGCGGTGGCCCCTTTCTTCATGCCCACGGAGGTGGCTGCACTGGTTAAGGAATTTGGGAACTCCACAACGGGAGCTTGCTTTTGTGTCCTACCTCTGCTTCGAGCAGGCTCCGAAAAGGCAGAGCCAGCTCAGTTCAATGTTGGTAATGGGGAGAGCGTGCCAGTACCCAGAAGAAATCCTCTGGGCAGCTTTGTCAGCAGCCCCTTCCGTGAGGCATCCAGCCTGCGCTGCAGGTCGGAGATTTCCAGGCGTCTTCCTGGCGGCGCTAGGAAGTCTCTCCCTTGCGTTGGCAGTGCTGGGCCCAGCACTGCAATTCGGGAACCTGCTCGAGCGCAAGTTAAGCGCTGCCAGACTGCAGTGAACGGGCCCCACGCAGCCAGCCGGCTTCCCGTCTCTGGGAGGTGAATATCCACCGCTTCTCCCTGGTGCCTCGCGCGTGCTAACCTCCATTCCCCCTCTCTCCACAGCTGTCTCTGAAGTGCCGAGCTCCCGAAGTGTCCCAGTACATCTACCAGGCCTACGATGCCATCTTGAAGAACTGACGGGAGCTCCGTCTGTGCCTCACCCTGCGGAAGGAGGAGGGAGCAAGGGGTCCCGGATCCTCCTTGGCCCCGGGCGCAGGGAAAAGCACGCTAACTGGAAGCAGCCGTATTCATGTGTAGGATTTCAGTCAAACGCACTGATTAAACAAGGTAGCAATTAGTATCCACGTGCTAACGATGATAGGGAACAAACCCCTTTGATATTTTTAGCGTCCATGGAAGCTTTGTAACCACTGCTTCGACTGTCCCCCGTCCCCCTCGCCCCTCACTCGTTGTCCGTTCTTGTGGGCTTCTCCATTTTGTGCCAATGTTCAGTGTTTTCTAAATGGCTTTAGGCGTAGTTAAGATTTTGTAAAATACTGCTCGTTGGAAAAAACAAGCAAAAACCACACGTCTGCTCATTAAAACAAGGCAAAAGTGTCGAAAACATATACTGCACTTTATTTTATATTTTTATACATTTTGAGTTTTTTTATTGTAATTGGCTTAAAGGGAAAGCAAAACTAGGGAAGTGGTGGGAGCCCTCCAGGGAAACTGGGCTCTAGCAGGGTGAACGCGGCCTCTAAGAACTAGGAACAGAGCCATCAGTTTGGTCCGTGGAGGCGGACGAAGTCCTAAAGAGACGGTTTTCTATTACACTTGTGCTGGCAGACTCAACTCTGTTTTTGATGGTGTGTTTTCACTCTAACCATCTCTCTGGCTCATTAGCTGCTGATTTGAGAAGCAAGGCTTCTCATGCAGGGAGGAGGAGCTGTGGACCTAGACTGCTAACAGGACAGTGGAGGATGAGACGAGGAGGGAAACGAGCCCGCCCTTAGTGAAAGGCTCCTGCCAGCACGTGAGGTACGGCCCCCGCGTGCGCGCGCACCCACCCCGAGCCCCTCTGCCCGCTCCGTCCCCGCGCCGGTTGTGGCCGACCTGCCTTTTCGGCTGCGCCAACTCCTGCTCCCCGGCACTGCGGCACTGCGTGAGCCCCGGGAGTCCCTGAGTCTCACGGCAGTAAGTCTGAACATGGTGATGCTGCTTCGCCGGCAGGACCGGAGGCATCAGCAGGGGTCTGGCCCGACCACGAGGGCTCAGCCGCTGCTGGCAGTGCGCCCACAGCTGCTGCGGGGCGCCGGACTGGCTCTCCCTGGTCCCGTCGTGTGCACCAGAAGAAGCCAGGCTGGGTGGCGTGATGGAGGCAGCCCGGGCTTGGTGGTGTTTGTGCCCTGCTTCCTTGTGTGCTTCAGTTCTGGGGTGAGCTGAGAGTCGAGCAGATCTTGGAAGCATTTCTTCCCTTTCCGGCTCCCAGAGCTGGGTCTTGGCTCTCTATGCCCAAAGGCGCACACAAAGATGCAGGTTCCTGCCCTGAGCCCCTGCCCTGAGCCATGCAGTGCCCTGGCCCCCCGTTCCCTGCCCGTCCGTAGGGCCAGGACTGCTTCCTCTTCCCGTGGCTGTGGTGTTGCAGCCACTAAGCACTGCAGCAACAGCAAAGCCTCGTGCATGCCCCTGCTCCGGCCATCGCTTGTGCTGCTTAAACCAAGCCACTAACCAGAACAGCTTTGCTCCCCGCAGCATGCTTAGTTTGATGCTATCTCCTCCCAGCGAGCAAAGCTCTCCATCATAGCATCCATGTTGTCTTTTTAGATGCCGTATCCAAGGTCAATAATTTTTTGTCTGTTTGGGGCAGGAGAGTTGATGGTTCCTCAGGGCTCTGGCACTGGCACAGCCAGGGGAGACCCTGTGGGTGCAGAGAGCCCAGGTGAGGATTGGGGTGGGAGAACTCAGGACAAGGACACCTCTGCAAGACTCTAAGGTTGCAGATAAGCAGCCAATGCTGGGAAAAGGCCAAAATGCATTTACCCAGCCCTTGCCCTCCATAAAGAAGGGAAGAGATTCCAGCAGAGCTGGGAGCTGCAGGACCCCCAAGGAGTTGAGGACCTGCTGTAAGCGCCTCTGCATGGGGGAAAATGCAGGGCAGAGCCGGAGGAGCTCCTGAGCTCTGCCTGCGTGGGCTGGGAGAAGCTTTGCTCCAAGCCTTGCTAGGAGCACCATAAAAATCACTGTTGGAGCTATTAAGAAGGTGCCAGTTCACACTGGGGGCCGTGGGGGAAGGATAGGGATGGTGCAAGGCTGGGAGGAGGCAGCAGAGGATTGGAAATGAACACTTAGGTCCCACTCTGCTTACCAGTCGGTGTAGTTCAGCCCGGGGGGGATGCAGAGCACCCCCTTCCCTTGTCAGACTTCTTCCTGGCCTTGGTGGACGGGTGTCTCCAGGGAGCTGCCAGGCAGAGCCTGGGCTCATTCGGTGGTTTGCGGTGTAGTTGTGTTGCTCTTCAGGCTTTACCTGGCGTCCATGTCAATAAACGCATTTCCACGAAGCTGCGGCTGTGGTGTGGCTCTGTCGGGGCTGGGGAGAGGAACTGCTTTCTCTGCTCCCAGCCCGCTGGAGGGAGCACGGACCAAGGGCTGGGGCTGGTAAGAAGGGGACAAGATTTACTCCTCAGGAGCCATTTATCTCTTTCTATTCGCCATCCGCTGCTCTCCCAGAAGAGAGGCCCTCGGTCCCTGCCTGCTCCGCTCTTGCTCATCTCGGGCATCGGAAAGGTCCTGGGCACCAGCGCGTCACCACGGAAAGTCTCTGGGAGAGCAGGAGGAGGAGGGAGGTACTGATTCAGTCCAGTCTGGTCCCCAGGTGGGGGGATGTGACCTGCTTTCCCTGAGAGGAAACGATGTGTGAGGGGTTTGGATTGCTCTGCCCCAGCGTTCTCCATCCTGACGTGCTGGGAGCTTCCACAGGGCTTCGCTGCTACTGGCCCTTCCTGGCAGGGCAGGCTGGGTCACGAAACCTTGGTCCTGGGCCATGGGGCCATCAGCCAGCCCCAACCTGTAGCCATCCGTGGCCAGCAATGGGACAACACAAAAAAAGGGATGAGGCAGAGTGCCCCCTTCCTTCACCCCGGCTGGCTCTGGACTGGCGATTAGGGGATGCCCCTGTTTCTCCAGGGCCTGGGGGCGGCAGGTTCATGCCCTGCAAGGGGGTGTTTTTGCATTAGAAACCAACATTCATGGTCAGTGACCATGGTGAGGGGCTCGTGCAGGGTCATCAGCAATGCAGCGTCTCGTCCTCCCCTGCTGCAGCCTGCTGTGCGTTGATGTCCTCAGGTCTCTCCACTGTCACACCAAATATGGAAGCTGGAAAGTATCTGTGTGTTTTGCTGTTGGCTTTGAGAGGGGGAAAACCCCAGCCAGCAGCAGCACCTTGCAGGCTGGAGCTAAAACAACCTCTCATTGCTCTCGCCAGGCACTGCGCGTGCACGCCCGGTGGCCCGGCACAGCCGTGGGCTGCGTGGGTCTCTGCACGGGTCTCTGCTCCGCTCCCCTCGTGCCTCCCTCTGCCCGGCAGCCCTTGCTGTGTGCCTGGGGCCAGCATTTGAAACCTCTTTAGCCCAGCAGAAAAAATGCTGCGCGATGCTCTGGGCTCTGCGTTGCTGCCACCGTCCACCTTGTGTCCTATGGAGGAGGCAAAAGGTTTATCCCTCCTTGTTCCGTCGGGGTTTTTCCTGCTGTTCTGGATTTGCAGGCACGCTTGCGCCGTGTGAACGGGGCCAGGCTGCCCCGGGCTGTGCTGCACCTCGCGAACTGGCTTTGCTCCGTTAGCGCCAAGCCTCGGGCGCTGCGGGCTCGGGGGAGGCGGGTGACCTTGCAGGCTGGGACGGGCCGTCACCGCGGCCTTCCCCAGTCCCTGCTCCTGCCGTGCCCGTGCCTGCGCCGCGGCGCTGGCACCTTCCCGGGCTTTCGCTTCCCCTGAAGTGCTGCGAGGGCTCTGCAAAATCTCTGCAGCTCCCGCTGGCCTCGTGCATGCCCCGGACGGACGCTCGTCCCTGCGGCAGCAGGAAGGACCGTCGCTCCCAAGCCGGGACCGTTGCGCCCTCGGCGGAGCTGCCTCCGGGTGCAGCTTGGGGCGACTCCGTGGCGGACCCAGGTGCTCCTTTCTTTCCTCGCTGTCGCCCAGCCTGCTCGGCAGATGGGTGAACGCGCGGTGCGGTCGGCGAGGAGCCTCCCCTCCTGCGAGTGCTGGGTCCTAGGCAGAGCCGCGACGCAGCAGGTCCCTTCGGGTCCTTCGCTCCCCAGGATGGAGAAGCGGAGCAAGGGGAGAGGCAGGGACCTGCCCGGGGCGGGAGGCTGTGGCCGAGGCAGGGGCCGACCACGGCTTTCCCCCGCCGCTGCCTGCGTGCTGGGACGCAGGAGCTTTTCCACAGCCTATTTTACGTTTGCAGCTATCTCGGCCCGCTGCGGCTGGGATCATCCTTCCAGGCTCCAGGGATGTGCCGCGGTCCAACCCTGCTCCCTTCCCCCCCATCAGATGTTAAATTTCACAAACAAAACTGCAAGTAAAGAGCATCTCGAAGGAAACTGCTAAAAATAGCTGGAGCCAGGGCTGGAGCCTGAATTTGTGCAGACAAGCTCACATGCAGCCAGCGTCCCTGCCCTTTCCTGGAAACATTGCAGGTTGCTTTATGGAAATGCTGGGAAACGGCGCTCAGGGTTTATGTAAGACCAGCAGCATCTGGGACTGGTCCTAACCTGCCGTGAGCTCGGGGCACCTAAATACTTCCCTGGCAGCGTGCGTCAGGCAGCTCCGCAGGGATGTAAGCCCCAAATCTCGGAAAGTCTGGATGTAATGTGGGACGAAGGAAAAGGGGCTGCAGAGCCCTTCTCCTGCCACAGAGCTCAGCCCCAGATGGGGCACAGAGCGGTGCGGAGGCTGCTCTGCGCTTCGTGGCCCCGAGTTTGCCATCCCCTTTCCCTGGGGAAGGAAGAGACTGGCATGGAAGTTTCCTCAGCCTGGGCTCCAGGCATCTCCTGCTGGGAGCTGGTGGCCGGGAGCCTGACACCGCTCTCCGTCCCTGGGGGGCCGGGGGGGATGTGCAGCCCCTAGGGCTTGGCCAAGATGATTTTTCCTGACCAAGGGGGATGTCAAGGCTGGGGGAGCCTGGCCAGACCGGGGCTGGCATTCGGGCTCGGCCACCTCCAGCACCTGGCGGGACAAGAGGGAGCGCGGGAGAGCGTGAACGCGGCTGCTGGAGACGCACCGCTCGCCCCAGTGCTTCCCCGGCATCGCAGCAAGCTGGAGCGGGATTCGGCAGCCTGCTGGGAGGAGCAGGGAGGCACGGGGAAGCCTTCGGCAGCCTCTGGTGGGACCCCAAACCACGCTCCCCAGAGATGTGCGACGAGCTGCTTCCTCAGCGTCCGACGTGCAGGGAAGCGCTCGGTGCCGAGAGCCCCCAAAACACAGGCGCTGCAGCACGCGTGCCCCTCCCGTGGGGTGGCCCCTCTCCACGGGGACCTGGGAGCATCCCCCCATGGCGACTCCTGTGACGGCAGGCGCAGGGAAGCACCCCCTGGGGGGAGCAGAGTCCGGAGGTCCCCAAGGGCTGCGCGCAGGGAGGGTAAGCGATGCGCCCAGAGCCGGGGAGCAGCTCTGGGCAGGGGAGGGACGGGCTCTCCGGGGGAGGGTCGGGCCCCCCAGGGCTCCGGCGCGCGGGGGTGCGGAAAGAAAGGGTGACGGTGCTGCCCCCAGCACGTTGCAGGGGGGGCATGGGAGGGCCTTTTCCCATCAGCACCTCCCCGGAGACCCAGGCGAAGCTGGTGGCCCTCCTGCCTGCCTGTCACTCCGCCCGGGCAGCGCCGGCATCCCTCTCCCCAGACGGTGCCTGCACCCCTCCCCGGGCACTGCCTCCCCCCCGCCCGGGCACTGCAGCCCTCCCCCCGTCCCCCCGGGCCCGGCCCGCGCCCCGCGCCCCGGGCCGCCTGGCCGGCACCCCCGAGCGTTGCTCCCTCGCAGCCGGCAGCGCCTGGCCCCGCCGCCGTCTCCCTGCGCGCCTCCCCCGGCGATCGCGCCCGCTCCGGGCCGGGCCTGCCCCGGCCGAGCCGCCGGAGCGCGCCGGGCTTTGCGACCCAGCGGCGCGGCGCGGCGCCCCCCCCCCCCTCACCGCCGCCCCCCCCTGCCGCCGCCGCCGCCGGCACCTCCGGCAGCCCCGCGCCGGGCCGGGCCGCGGCTCTGCAGCGGGGCCGCCCGCCCCGCCGGGCCGCGCTCGCCGCATGGCACCGCCGGGCGCCGGCGGCGCGGGCAGCGGCCGCAAGGTAGGGGAGCGCCGGGGCCGGGGCCGGGGCCGGGGCCGGGGCCGGGGCCGGGGCGGGCGGCGGAGCGCGGAGCGGAGGCGAAGTTGCGGCGGGCGGCGGGGATAAAGTTGGGGCCGGCGCCCGCGGCTGCCCGGCTCGCTGCGCCGCGGAGCCCCGCGGAGCCCCGCGGAGCCCCGCGGAGCGCGGCGCCCCCCGGCGCGGGGCTGCTCCGGGCGCCCGAGCGCGGCGGCGGCGGCGGCGGCGAGAGCAGCGCCCGGGAGCCGCGGGCAGCAGCCGGGAGCCGCCGCTCCGCCGCGGGGCTGCTCGCCGAGCCGCCCCCAGACCCCCCCTCCCCCGCCCCCCGGGCCTGCCGCCCCGGCCGGGCTTCGCGGCGCGGCGGCCTCGCTCGGGCCCCTCTCGGCTTTTCTGGGGGGGGGGGACGCGGGTCCGGGTGCGGGTGGTGCGGCCAAGGTCACGCCGGGAGCCCGCGGGGACACGGCGGCGGGAGCATCCTGCCCGGCGAGCCCCGGCCCCGCCGCGAGCGGAGAGCTCGGCCTAGCAGCCGGCGCGCCCCGCAACCCCCCGGCCCGCAGCCCCCCACCCCGCGCCCGCTGCGGCGACCTCGCTCCCTGCCCCGCTCCCTGCCTCGGTTTCCCGCGGCGGCGAGGACGGGGGTGGCCGTTCCCCCATGCCCCGATGCCCGGGAGGCCCATGGGGCCGAGCCAGCAGCGCGCGAGTCCGGCTGCCCTCTGCTTTCTGCCACGGGCCGGCACCCACGGGGCCACGTGCAGCCCCCGGCCGGGCTGGGACCGGGGCTTCGAGCGCTGCCACGCAGGGCGACCCACGCGGGGCCGCCGGGTCTCTTCCACTGCGGGAGCGAGACCCCGGCACGGCTCGCGTCGCCCCCCCGGTTCCCCGCGCGCGGCCTCCGGAGCGCTGCCGCGCCGAGGCACCACGGCGCAGCGACGCCAGCAATGCAGCGTCCCCGTTTCGCTCCGGTCCCCCCTCGGCTTCGAGCACCGTGACGGCCCATGCGCGGCGCGCCCCACGGCCGCGGCCCCGTGGAACCACGCAGGGCGTGGGGTGATGCACCCGCCACTCGCCGGCAGCTTGGGGAACGGGGTCCCCTGCACTTCGGGGCTGTTTTTCCGAGAAAATGGAAGCGGCCGTCCCAAAAGCATCCACTCTGCGGTGGGATAGAGCAAAAGCTGGAGCAAAAGCTCCTAGCGATGGGAGCGAGTAGAAGCGGGATCGGTCCCATGGGCCTTGCTCTTTCCCTAGAGCCTGCTCCCCAGGGCTCCCGCATGGCATCACCGGCCGTCTGCTTGCAGCTGGGGAAACTGAGGCACGGGAGAAGCGCAGGAGGAGGTGGCCGGCCCCGGGGGCACGGGAGCGTGTGCCTGGCTGCGGTGGGAGGACGTGCCCTGTCAGCCACCGCAGAAATTAGCCTCCATCAAATTAATTGCCAGACCGCTCAAACCCTGGAATTAAACATTAACACTGTCACTCGCAGGCGCGGAGAAATTCCCCCCCGCCAGCAAAAGCCAATTCTGCCTGTCCAAACAGAGGGGAAGATGGATTCCCCAGCGCGGGATGGCGCCGGAGCCGCTCCCGGCCCCATCCGCTGCTCCCACACGCGCCGGCAGCTGGCACCGGCACCGGCCCCGGGACGGACCGGCCGGGCACCGGCTCCCGCTCCTCGCTGGGGCGTGAGGCCTCGGAGCGAGCAGCCCTGGCACCGACGCATCCCTGGGCTGCGCCGGGCCGGGCCGGGCCAGGCCGCCGGCGCGCTGCAAGCCCGGAGCTGCGGGACGGTCCTGCTCGCAGGGGGTTTCCTTGCGCCCGCTGCTGTCGCTCAGGGGCTTGCGACGAAGGGCCCGTCTGCCCCGGCAGCGCTGAGGTCGCCTTAGCCGGAGGCTCCGTCCTGTCCCGGGATGGGGAGAGGCACCGAAGGGGCACCGGGACGCGGGGGGCTGCCCGTGCTGAGGGCCGAGCGGGAGGAAAGGCGGGAGGTGGACAGGAGCGGGCTGCTCCGTGGCGTTCAGCAGCATTTTCGGGAACGGGTGAGGACCTTCCCATCAGACCTGGGGCAACGTTTGCTCAAATCCTGGCTCTCCTTGGCTCTGAAAGGTGGAGGCCTTGGAGGGACCCCCGGACCTCGCGGTGCCAAGGCCCATCGTGGCGATGGGGTAGGGGGTGGGGAAAGCTCCTGGCTCCCAGCACACTGACCCAACTCTCTTCCCTGCTTGGAAGAACATTGCCCGGAGCCTTCACTACCACGAGGGCGTCCAGCGGAGGGTCTGACCCGCTTCTCCTTGTCCCTGCAGTGAAGAGCTGGCTCGAAGGGGAGATGTGTCCTGAATGGGGCTGACCCCCCCGCCGCGGGAATATGCAGCCTCGGCGCCGTGGGGGCAGCAGCAGGGCAGCGGACGGCGGGCGCGAGCAGCTGGCCACCCCGCGCGGCGCCGGCCGGCATGGTGACAACATTCAAGATTGCCGTGCTGGGAGCCCAAGGGGTGGGGAAGAGCGCCATCGTCCGCCAGTTCCTCTACAACGAGTTCAGCGAGGTCTGCGTGCCCACCACGGCCCGCCGCGTCTACCTGCCCGCCGTGGTCATGAATGGCCACGTCCACGACCTGCAGATCATGGACTTCCCGCCCATCACGGCGTTCCCGGTGAACACCCTGCAGGTAGGTGAGCCGGGCAGTGCTGAGTCGGACCGGCTGAGCTGCCACCTTGTTCCTAAAGGAGAAATTCAATCCCGGTCCTCCCAGGTCAGTGCCCCTCGCGGCTGTTGCCCACGGGAGCCCACCACCATGGTGGTGGTGAGCCAGGCAGGAGCTCGTGTCCTGGGCAGGGACATTCTTCCCTCCCAGCCTCGCTTGGGTTTTGTCCCAGGAGAGCCGAGTCCACCAGCATGTCCTGAACCTCACCAGGGGCAAGCTGGCCTTGGCTTCGCAGCGGGGGAAACCGAGGCACGAGCAGGCACGCTCGGCTAACTCCTCGCAGCCTCGGCGCGGGCGGGAAAGGGGATTTTTGTTGGTGCCGCAGCTCCGTCCCGGGGACACAGGTAAAGCCCAGCAGCCGCGGGCGAGGCAGTGGCGTTGCCAACCCAAGTCTCCATCCGCCGAGACGCTCCCGGCTTGCAGAAGGCGAGTGGAGGGGCCAGGTTGTGCCGGGACCATGCAGGACAGGGCTGCGTTTCCCCAAAGCCGTCGGGGAGGAGGCCAAGCGAGTGCCCCCAGGAAGAGCGGGAGGTTTAAAAATTAACGGGCGTGTGTGCCGGGAGCGAGAGAGCCCCAAATAGCAGAGGGTAATTTAGTGCCACGGCGGACGCGGCGCACGTCCTCAGCGACTGCCGTGCAGGAGAGGGCAGGCGGCGGGAACAGGCGGAGGTTTCCAGGGAAGAGGGGATGGTCTGAGAGTTATCCTGGAGGGGGAGAGGATGGGGTGGGAAGGGAGGGAGGGAAGCAGGCCTGGAGAACCCGGGTGGGGTCTCCTCGGGGGTCGCCTTCCTCCGCCTCGCCAACGGCGCCACCCAACCTGGTCAAAAGGCCCCAGCGCGTGGGGACCCATCGCCGTGATCTGCGTCTTGCCCGTATGGTTTTTGGGAGACCGGCGGTGGCAGCGATTAGGGGAGAGGGCCGGGGGGGACGGCACGAGCACCCGGCCAGGGAGGTCGGATGGCCCGGGATGGCGTCGGAGCGAGCTGGGTCCCGGCGTCGCCTCCCGCCATAATAGCTGCGATAGGTTAATCTCGCGGGTCGTTGAAGGCGGTAACGCGAGCCGCTGCCCCTGGGTTCATCCGCGTCTCTCCGGCAGCCGGGCGCGAAGCGCCGTCTCGTGCCTTCCGCGCACGGCGGCGGGCGGGAGAGGGGCGCGCCGGCTCGGATCGCCGCGCCGCGCCGCGCTCCGGCCGCCCCGTCTGCAGAGCGCCCGAGCAAGGGCAAAGGACATTCCCTGCCCTTCTCGGTCTTCTCCTTGCGCCTGCCAAATTCGTGGCCTGCCAGGGCCGGGCTCTGCTCACCCATTGCCTCCAAGCCCAGGGGACATTGCTGATTAATAGACCTAATTAGCAGCTTCCTACACTGAGGCTTTCCCCTGCACAGACACTGCCTGGGGCACGGGGCCGTGCCCAGCCAGTCCGCCCAGCTCTATTTAATGCGCCTTCAGGCCGGCACATTTGTCAGGCTTTAATCCTTGCTCAGGAGAGGAATTGGGACTGACAAATCCCTTTATCTATCTCCTGGATTAATTGAGGGGAAAACGATCTCGGGTGCCGCAGCATCTCCGAGGGAGCTGGCCCCAGAGCGGCGCGGGGCATCCCGGGGCGGCGCGCGGGCCCGAGCGAGGCTTGACCCCTCTCTGCACCTTGCAGGAGTGGGCGGACGCGTGTTGCAGGGGGCTCCGGAGTGTCCATGCCTACATCCTGGTCTATGACATCTGTTGCTTTGACAGCTTCGAGTACATCAAAACGATCCGACAGCAGATCCTGGAAACGAGGTACGTGCCGCGCGGTCCCGAGCACGTGGTGGCCGCTCCGCTGCTGGCAGCTCAGCCATCCTCAGTGCCCATCTGCTCTCGCCCAGCACCAGGTATTATTAGGTCCTGCAGAGAAGGAGAAAGCTCTTTGCAGAGCAGGGAGCCCAATCATTAATGCAAAACCCAAGGGGAGAGCAGAGCATGTGTCACCAGGAAGGTAGCACAAGTGGGCAGTAGCTGTCTGGAGAGCAGCTTTGGCCAGAGCGGAGCATGGGTGGAGGCCATGAGGAAGGGTGAAAGGACGGGGCATTTGCCTGGCCCATACCTCTCTGTTGAAAGCAGCTGAGGTGCCACCAGGACCCTGTTTGGTGTGAGCTGGGGTTCACGAACAGGCCCAGGAAGCAGCAGGATGGCCAGAACTATCTCTGCTCTGTGCCCAGTCCCCTTCTCTCCTTCTCCATTGCTCTTCTATTTGTAGGGTCATTGGCACGTCCGAGACCCCAATCATCATCGTGGGCAACAAGCGGGACCTGCAGAGGGGCCGGGTGATCCCTCGCTGGAATGTCTCCAACCTGGTGAAGAAGACGTGGAAGTGTGGCTATATTGAGTGCTCGGCCAAATACAACTGGCACATCCTCCTGCTCTTCAGTGAGCTCCTGAAGAGCGTGGGCTGCGCCCGCTGCAAGCACGTCCACACCACCATCCGCTTCCAAGGGGCCTTGCGAAGGAACCGATGCACCATCATGTGAGACCTCCCGGCCCCCCCGGCCCTGCTCCAGCGCCCCTGGGCTTTGCTGCCCATCCCACGCCAGCCTCCATGGAGCTGAGGGGCAGCAGGAGTGGAGGACCCCTGGGGTGAAATGCTGGGACAGTACACCTGGTACTGCATGGAGAACGGCGATGCTGCAAGTAGCAAGGGTGAGGATGGACCTTGGCTAACTCTGCGGACCCTAAGGCCTCCCCCTGCCTCCTAGTGCTTGAGGCCTGTGCAGATGTGGGTCGTATCTTTGCCATGCCTGAAGTGCCATGCTTGGCACTGGTGGGGTGGAGGAGACAGCTCGGATGGTGCCCATAGGGTGGCTCCAGGTTGCCCCATGGACTGGCCTTGGGCTGCCCTGGCTGCTTCTCAGGAGATGCTCATGGAGAGGGACAGCCCTGAAGTTGTCCTGTAGACCTCAAATTCCTACACTGATGTTCACCACCGTGTCCCTGCTCCTCACCAGCCTGAGCCGGTCACCTCCGCTCGCTCCCTGCTCCACGGCGGCACGGTCGTTTGGTTCCCCCGCTCGAGAAAACGCTGGGTTTCCCCACACCGGCCCCTCTTCTCCGGCCTGGGCTTCCTCCAACTCGCGCTTCATCTTTCTGCCCCCGGCTCGGCCGCGTCGCTGCCCGTCCCCCCGCCGCCGGGCTGCTGGCCGCGCAGCTCCCCGGCCCGCTCGCCGCTGCGCCGGGCGGCCGCGGCGCGGGGCCGCTGCGACCCTCCCCGCCGCTTCGGCTTTAGCCCGCGTCCCAGGAGAAACACCCCGGGGGCCAGGGCAGGCAGGGAGCCAGCGGCCCCGCTCGCCTCCGCCGGAGCCGGCTGCAGTGGTACACGGGCTCGGGCTCGTTTCTGTCCCCTGGGCTCCTTTTCCAGCAGGAATTTCTAGATGAAATTTCGAGCGCCGAGTGCCCCGGGAACGCCGCCGGCGGCCCGGCCTCGCGCCTGCGCCGCTGCAGCGGCTTTCCCGGGAAGAGCGGCCCCTTCTCTACCTCTTGCCGCGGGCTGAGCGCGCCGGTGGGCGGCCGCTCCGCTCCGCTCCGAGGGGTCCCGGCGGGAGAGGAGCCGCCGGCGCGGAGGGGAGCGGGGCCGCCGGAAGCATCTCTGCCCCCGCCGGGTGGAGGTGCCTCTGCCGCGCCGGCACGTGCTCCGGCCCAGCCGAACGCGCCGCACCGCTGCAGCGGAGCGAACGTACGCGGAGGAACCGGCAGCGGCTTTTCCTTCCCTTTCAGCTCCCGGTGCTCGCGGCAGCGCCGGCTCCGGCAGCAGCAGCGTCGAACAGCAGCCGCCCGAAAGCTCCCAGCCCTGGAGCCGTGCTGCCGGCGGGGGGTGTGCGGTGGCTCCCCGCGCGCCGAAACACCCAAAACCCGAAGGGAGAGGAGAGTGGAGGGAGGGGGAGGCCCGGGTCCTTCTCGGGTCGGGGTCCCGCGGGGTCCGACCTCCCGTGCTTCGCTGCCGCCCGGCCCGGCGCCGCCCCACGGTCCTGCCCTCTCGCGAGCTCTGTCCCCCCCCAAGTGTCTGGTAAGGAAACTCCCCGGTAAGTGCTGAGAATAAAGCGTTTATGAAGTGCTCCGACGTAGACATGTCGACGACTAAGCCAATACATCGTTTGTTACAACCCGGTAGCCTGCAGTTTATAGCACAATTAGTTACAGGTTTTTATAGCATCTATTTAGTATTTTGAAAGAAAAAAAAAAAGGTTATAAATACAATTGTTATATTCTACTGTACTTTATAGACGGAGAAAGTTATATCAGTAACACGCTCGCCACGTGGGTGGCGCTTCCCAGCGCCCAGGGGATCCGGGGCTGCGCGGAGGTCGTCCCCCGGGGGGGCAGTGCCGGGGGGCTGCGGGGCAGGGCGTGCGGGGGGGGGGGCTGCGGGGCGGCCCCCCTTCTCCGAGGGGCACCCGCAGTGCCAAGTGGTACCGCTCCCCGCGCGCGGCCGTGGCCGGGCTTTGCCGGCGCCCGGCTCACCTCTGCCCTTGGGTCTCGCGGCGGAGGCTCCCGCCCGCCCTGCTCTTCGAGAGCCCGGTTAAGCTCAGGTCTGTCCCGCCTTGCTCCGTAGCCGGCTCGCTGTCTGCGTCGCTTGTGTCGCGAACTGCAGGATTTCCTCTTCCAGGGCGATCACCCAAGGGTGCTTCGCTCTGCCAGCTTGGGAAGCCTCCTGGGCCGCCACGGGAATTGGGGCCCGGGGAGAGGCCAGGCGGCCGTGGCGAGGCCATGGCGCTGTGCTCCCGTACTCCCGCGCTCCCGCGCCCCTGTGCTCCCGTGCTCCCGTGCTCCGTGCAAGTGGAGCGGGTCCGCGCGCGCCTGCCCGGGCCTCAGCCACCACCGTGTCCTCGGCACAGCAGCGGGCAGGCAGCGCCTGCTTCGCGCCGGCCTCCTCCTTCTCCTCCTCCTCCCTCCGTAAAGCGCCTCCTTCGCTCTGCTTGCAGCCCCGAGGCTGATCCCCCGCCCCCCCAAACCAGGCGGGGGTGCTTAAGAAAGGGGCTGGTTACGAGCCCAATGACAAAAAAAAAAATAAATAATAAATAAAACCCGCTGCAAAGGACGGGGCGCAGCGCCGAAGAGCCCGGGCGAGAGTCTCCGCGGGGAGCAGCACCCTCGGGGCGCCCATCCGCGGGCAGCGCCGCCCTCACACCCAGGCCTCCTCCTCCTCCTCCTCCCCCTCCCCCTCCTCCTCCTCCTCCTCCTCGGGGAGCCGGCGGGCGCGGGCGGGCGGCGGGGGCTTGGCCGTGGGGCGGCCAGCGGGCGGCGGGTGCCGCGGCGGGGCCGGGGCCGGGGCGCGGGGCTGCCGGCGGCCCCCGGCCGGGCGCCCCAGCGGCGTGGGGATGCGCGAGGGGCGCTGGCCGGGCCGGTGGTCCCGCCGCGGCCGCACCTTGGGGCGCAGCTTCAGCTTGTAGATGGAGGGCACGCGGTCGGGCTTGCGCAGGCACCGCCGGGGCTTCGCCGGCGGCGGCCGGGGGGCGGCGGGGGGCCCCGCGCCCTCGCCGGCCGGACCCCCGCACCGCCCGGGCGCCGTGCCCGGGGCCCCCGGCCCCTCCGGGGCTGCCGCGGCCCCCCCACCCGGGAGCGCGGCCAGCCCCGGAGCAGCTCCGGGGAGGGGTTTGGCAATCCAGGAGCTCAGCTCCACGGGGCGCAGGGGCCGCCGGCCCCGGGACAGCTCCCGCACGACGCCGGCGTAGCCCCGCGGCCCCGCGGCCGCCCCGGCGGGGCTCGGTGCCCGGGCGCTGCCCGCCGGGCGCAGGTTTTCCCGGTTTCCCTCTGGACAGTGGTTTTCCTCCGCGGCCGCCCCCAGCACCCCGGTGTCGCCCAGGCCCTGGGCTCCCAGGCCGCGGCAGAGCGCCGGGCCGCGCGCCGGCTCCGCCGAGCAGCCCCGGGGCGCGCGGCTCCCGCCGGCGGGGCCGTCGGTGCCCCCCGGCCCGGGGTCCGGCCGGGCGCCCCGCGGACCGGCCGCGCTGCAGCCGCTCGGGGGGGTCTGGGGGCGGCGGGCCGGCCTGGGGCGGGTAGTGCCGCCGGCGGGTTTGAGGGGCGACGGCGAGCGCCCCGCGCCCCGGCTCCCTTCCCGGGGGCTCTTCCAGCCGGGCGCGGGGCTGGGGGCGTCCTGCCGCAGGGGGGAGGGCGGCGGCGCGGGGCCGGCGGGGGGCTGGAGCCCCCCGTGCCGCGGCCGCGCCGCCGGGGCTGCGCCTCGGCCTCCCGGGCGGCCGCTCGCCGGCGGCGGCGCCGCGGCCCCGGGCCCCGGGGGGCTTTTCCCCCCACGGCGCCGCCGCCGCCCGCTCGGCTCCTCGGGGCCGTCCCGCCTGCCGGGCGCCGGCCGGCCCGGAGCGGGGCCCCGGCGCGTCTCCCGGCGAGGGCTCAGCGCCGGGGGCGAGCGGGGCTGGCGGCCCGGGGGCGCGTAGGTGCCCCAGGCGACGGGGGGCAGCGGGCTCTGCGAGCGGCTGACCACCAGGGCGGGCTGGGGCTGGCCGTGGGGCTGGGGCTGGGGCTGGCCGGGGCCGGCCGCCGGCGGGCAGAGCCGGACCTCGTGCTGCACTTGCCGCTGGGCGCCGCCGGGTTTTGAGGCCTGTTTGTGAGCTGCGGAGAAGTGGGAGTCGGGGGGGGCTCGGGGGGGCGGCGGGGAGCGCGGCTGCCCCGCGCCGCCCCCCGCTCCTTCCCTCGCTGCGGGAGGATGCTCCAGCTTCCCTGCGGGCCGAGCACCAGCGGGGCTTTGGCCACGCGAAAGCAGCCTGGTCACCTGCTTCCCGAAGTCTGCTGTGACCTCTAGCGGCCACCAAAGCCACCCAGCAAAGGCACCCAGCAAAGGCACCCAGCAAAGGCACCCGGCAAAGGCACCCAGCAAAGGCACCCAGCAAAGGCACCCGGCAAAGGCACCCAGCAAAGCCACCCAGCAAAGGCACCCAGCAAAGGCACCCAGTAAAGGCACCCAACAAAGCCACCCGGTCTCCCCAGAGAAGCTCGGAGGCGATCGCACTACCCCGAAACGCGGGCCGGCGCTGGGGCAGCGGGCACTCACACAGCGAGGTGCAGCGGCACGGGTCGTGCTTGTCCAGGTAGTGCTCCAGCGTGTCCCAGCCGCCGCCGACCCGCACCATGACGTGGCTGCGCAGGATCTGCCAGGAGCCATGGGCCCGTGAGCAACGCTTTGCCGGAGCCAGCGGCGTCCGGCAAGCGCGGGGCGCCGCGGACTCACCCGGACAAAGATGAGGGTGCTGGAGTCTCCCACGCGGTATTTCCCCTCCGACATCTTGAGCATGGCGAACTGCACGGGGCAGGTGCAGCGGCTCACCAGGCACTGGACCTGCGGGCGCAGGGGCACGTCCTCGCCGCGGTGCCATGGCCCCCCGCCGCTGCCACCCGGCTCCCCAGCGCCCCGCCGGCTGCCCTACCATCTGATCCAGGTTCTGGAGGTCCCAGGGTCTCCGCGGGGGCCGGGGCGGCGGCGCCTCCTGCGGCGGCAGGTCCAGCTCCTGGCACAGCTCCTCCTCGATCTCCTCCTCCATCTGGATGAGGGTTGGGGCGCTCATGCCGAAGCGGGACGCCCGGCGCGCCAGCTCCAGCAGGCACAGCACAAAATTCTTCTCGTTCTTCCTCAGCACCAGGTCGTCCGTCTCGAACATCAGGACCTCTGGGCAGGGGGCGTGGGGAAGGGCCGGGTGGGCGAGGGCATGGGCACGGAGGGGACAGAGGGGGGCCCCCGTGGAGCTGCGCCGGCTCAGGCCAAACCAGCTCGGGGAGGTGGTCCCCGGAGCAGGAGCCGTGGTGCTCCTTGCCACGCTGGCCACAGGTCCAAAAGGGGTCGGTAAGTTAGTGGAGCGAGCAATCCGCTGAGGCCATACACGTGCAGAGATGCTGTTTCACGGCATCCCCAAACCACGAAATACCAGCAGGTGGGTGCCCGGGGCACAGACCACGCCACACCCGTCCTGCGGCGAAGCCCCTGGGCCCCCGGGACACCTGCTACCGTTGGCAGCGACGGGGCGAGCAGGACCTTGCGGGGTGCAGGACGCCTGCCCTGCTGGCCTTTCAGGACAAGCTTGTGCGGCGCGTGGCAGCAGCATGCCACCGCCCATGCCCCTTCCAGTTCCATTGCCACAGCACATTTTTGCACCCAGGCAGGAGCAGCTGCTGCAGCAGGGCTGGCTCCAGCCCCGCAGCCAGCGGGGGCGGCCGAGCTGCTGGGTGCATGTGGAGGAAAAAACCCCATTTGGGGGATACAAAGAAAGCGGGGCGATGCCCAGAGCTGGGAATTGCAAACCCGACGTGGTGCATCACACTGCAGCGCTTACCTTTAATACCCATCTCCTTCCTGCACCACTGGATGAAGTTGGAGACGTTGTCCCTGGCCTGGAAGGTGCCCGGCTGGGCCGCGTGGTTGTAGGTGACCCCGGCGGTGGGCAGGCGGAGGCTGCGGGCCAGGTCGGGGCAGGCGCGGGCGAACTCGCCGGCCACATGGGTGACATTGTTGGCATGGGAGCAGAGCACGGCGCCCGTCTCCAGCACCTCCACGAAGGTGCCCACCTCGATGTCCAGGGCGTAGAGCTCCTTGAGCCACTCGGCCAAGTCCTCCTTCATGGCGTAGAGGTACTGCTCGCTTGACTTGTAGGGGCGGATGCTCCGCACCGTGGCCCCCGGGATCCCCGACATTTTGCCGTAGGACCCCAGGCTGGGAGGGGACAGAGAGGAGAGGGTGCTGGAGACCTCTGTGCTGCCTGTTCCCCGGCCCAGCCCGCGGGGACGGCGCCTTACCCGGTGCCGCCGGTGCTGGCTCTCACGTGCCCGTCCCGCGCCGAGGCTGCCCAGTGCTCCCCGCGTGCTGGCGGGTGCCACCACCACCGAGCCCCGAATCCCCGCGCGGGCTGCAGACCTCGCTAGGAGCAGCGGGGCACCCCGGCCGTACCGCATGCGCACGAGGGAGGGGGGGACGCGGCACCCCCCCCCCCCCCGAGCCCGGCACCCCCTCCCGTCCCCGGGCCCCCGGCCCGCGGTGCCAGGGCCGCAGCCCCCAACCTGGTGACAGCCACGAGCGCTCCCCGGCCCCCGCCGCAGCCCGCCGGCAGGTCGGGCAGCCCCGGCGGCGCCGGCGCCCCTGCCCGGGGGTCCGAGCCGGGCGCCGCGGCCGGGACGGGGAATCGCCCCGCTGGGCAGCGGCCGTTTTGTTTCCTACCCGGGTGCTGCTTGGTGACAAGGGACCGGCTGCAAACCCTCCCCGTTAACCCTTGGGCGCCTGCTCCTCCGCTGCCGGCGGGCAGCCCCGCGGCGGCTCCCTGCGCCCCCGAGCTCCCCGCTGCAGGGGCTGGGTAAACTGAGGCACCGAGGCGAGGCGACGGCTCCCAGGTGAGCCGGGGGGCTCGGGGGAGCCCTGTGAGCGATGCACCCCCCCCGCGGCTCCGCACCAGGGACTCGGCAGCCCGGAGACGGCCGCACTGCTGCAGCCGGTTCACAGCCCCGAAGAGGCGAGGGCGAGCGGGGCCGACGGCGGGGTCGTGCCGGGAGCCGTCCCCGCTCCACCTCCGCCCTCTCCGGACACCGCAGGAGGAGACGCTCCCGCTCGCGGAGCCGGCCCGGCTGCGGGGGCGCGGGCCCGCCGCGGTGTCCTTCTGGGGGAGGAAACACAAGAATCCCGGCTATTCCCGCAGGCTGGCGAACGTCGCGCCCGGGAGGAGGGAAGGACCCTCGGGAAAGGGGCTGCCGGGCCGGGCCGCCGGCGGGGCCCCCGCAGAGCCGCGGCGAGGGCAAACTCGGCAGCGCACGAACCTCCCCGGGCAGCAAATGCAGAGCAGCCTGGGGGGGCTGGCGGGGGGGGCAGCTCAGCACAGGGCCTGGAGAAAGCCCTGCTCGTGGGGGACGAGCGGGAACCGAGGCGTCAGCCTTCCTGCCCCAAGGGCTTTATAGACAGCAATATAGCACGCGGCTATTTTCCAGCACGATTTACCCCTTTCGTTTGAGCCGGAAAACAGCCTTTTCTCCATGGAAGCTTCAGATAAAACAGCAAGACCCGTTCCCATCCCCGATGCGCACGCGCGCATCTTAAATACACCCCCTCCAAGAGACTTTTTTTTGAAAAAAATCTTTTTTAAAAAAAAAAAAAAAAAAAAAAAAAGAGCCACAAAAACAAACAGAAATCCCGACACTGAATATCCAGAGGGCTTTTTTTTTTTTCTTTTTTTTTTTTCTTTTTTTTTTGACGTTCAGGGCTCCAAGCCTTTGGGATTCACTGCAGTCCACGGTGCATCATTACTGCTCATTTCCAAATAAAACCAGGACGAGGCCCCGTCTCTTTGGCAACGTTGAAAATCCCCTGAGATTTTAAGCCCGGAGCGGACGCGCTCGCCATGCCCGCGCAGGGAGGGGTCGCTCACAGATAACGCGGGATAAAAAAACCCCGAGCAGACGCGCCGGCTGCCCGTGCTGCCCGGGGAGAGGCTCCAGCCGGCGTCTTCTCGCAGCCCTACGAGACAGCGGAGAACCCGCCAGCCGCCCCCCGCCCACGGGAGCACCGCGCTCCGGCGCCCTCGAGCCCCGGCCGCGGCTCGCCGCCCCGCCGAAACCCCGCGCCCGCCCCCGGCGCTGCCCGGCTCGGCACGGAGCCCGCTTGGCCCTGTCCAACCAGCCTGGGCTGAAGGATGCATCCTCCAGGCTGTGACCCACCAGGCCGCGGCTCTCCAGGGAAGCAGCTCCCCCAGGGCCCCAGCGGTCCGTGGGGAGACCCGACCTGTCCACCCGAGGGCAGGGTGGCCTGGGGACCTGGTGGACACCGTCAGTCCCTGCCGAGCCGCTTGGAAACGGGAATTCAAGTAGAGTCTATGAACGCGGTACGTGGGCGCGGAGGAGCTCAGAAGAGGACCTGCCCGCCATTGGCGTCCCAGCAGCCCATCCACGGCAGCTCTGCGGCCCACTTGCCAGTGGCCACCACCTGCAGCTTTGCCTGGTCAAACTGCCAGTACTGGTCATCCCGGAAGAAGTAGATGAAGCCGTTGCGGTGCCTGAGGGCGCCCGTCGTGCCGGGGGGCAGCCCGTCCCAGTCCCGCAGGCTCCGGGGGTAGTAGGGCTCCACACGCAGGGTCTCCTCGCTCACCACGAAGTACTTGGGCCCTTTGAAGAGCACCAGGTGCCGGAGCTGCTGGAAGTAGAGGGCCGTGTCGGGGTGCCGCGGGAGGCCACCGGCGCTGCACTTCTGGGGGAAACCCAGCTCCAAGGTGGAGCCTTTGTAGCGCCAACATCGGCCACCTCGGAAGAGACAGAGAGAGGGGATAGGGTCGCTCCCAAAGAGGTCTCACTGGACCACCGGCAGGAGATAAGGTCCCTCCACTGCCCCGCACAACCCCATCATTCATCTGCAGGATGAATGGATGAGGACCAACCTCACTGCCTGAGAGATGTGTCTGGGCCATCTAGCACGGTGGCGACAGGGTCTATCCTTCTGGTGACCCAACTGTAACCACCGGGGAGAGCATCGGACCGGACGGAAACCACCGTGGACCAAAAGCTGCTTGTGTAGTTGTCTGCAGGCCGTGTAAGACAGCAGCCCTCAAGGGTTTAACTTGGCCATGCCATGCTGCTGCTCCCACCATGCCAGGAGCAATGGAGAGGACGGGGTTTGTCCATGGGAGATGCTCTGGCTGTCTCACGACCAACCTTGCGCCCCCGCTTCGAGCTGGTCTCTGCTGTGACGCCTCCAGAGCATCGCTCAGCAGGGACCACCGTGGGGCTTTCACGGTCACGCCGCAGCTGGCAGACCATGTTCCCAGCTCCTTGGCACAGCCACATGCCAGCAGGCAATGGGGAAACTGAGTCACGGCCGTCCAGGGGCTCCAAGTCGCAGGAAGGGACATGCTGCCCCCCAGCCCAGGCTGCTTCATTGCAAACCTCCCCCTGCTCCTGCTCTGCCAGCAGCACGGTGGGACCCACAACCCCCCCCCCCCACTCCCCCACGGACCTCGAAGGGTTTGCTGCATCTCGGATCACGCTCGAGCAAAGGTGAGCGCTGCTCGCCTAAGTGCACCCGGAGGGCAGCGCTGCATCTCAGTACCTTTGAAGAAGTAAAACTTGCCGGTGAGCTCGGAGCAGGCAGCGGCGTCGATGCCGGAGGGGAGGCCGGGCCAGCGGGCGTGCAGGGGCCGCGGGTCGCTGGCGTTACCGCTCACCGACACCAGCCAGTAGTGGCTGCCCTTGAAGATGTACAGGTTGTGATCCACATCTGTGCGAAGCAGGGGAAGAGACGTGAGGCACCTCCTCGGCCACCCGCAAGCGGGCGGTGCCCAGCACCGGCTGGAGGTGCCCGGTCCCCCCGCGGCTGCCCACCCACCCGCCCCTTCCCTCCCCCTGCCTCAACGCCATCCTCCCGCCCCGCCGGCGTTTCGCACGCTCGGCATTTTTCCACCAACGTGACAGTGCTGCTTCTACCTTCCCAGCCTCCCCCTCCAGGTCGCCCTGATTCGTTTCCTCCCCTCCGGCCTGGAGAGGACGAACGATGATCGCAGCCCCCTCTCAGAGCTTGTCTTTCATGTCGGAGCTTGTGCGCTGACTAAGCCTTGCCCCAGTCCAATTTGCAGGCTGTTTTCCGCGCTCCCGGGACACAAAGCTATTGCTGTGTCCTCAAGATGCACTTAGCTTCGTCAGCAGCAACGAGCACCGGCGATGCCACCAGCCCTGGGAGCACGAGCAGGGCTGCGGACCAGCCAGACCTGCCTTTTCCGCCTCTGGATCTTATCAGCGACAAGACACAGAGCAGAAAGAGGCCGCTGTAGTGGTGGGGGCAGCAGCGTGCCTTTTGGGGGGGCTGTGCTGGCAAGCACCTACCGGCGGTTATGGCATCGAAGAAGGAGTGGCAGTAATAGGCACTGAGGCTCCTCTGCCGCCATTCCTCACCAAAAAGGTCGGCGCTCCAGTCCTGGAAGTGAGCAAACACCTTTCCGGGGAGCTGGACGGCTGAGCCCTTGGAAGGTTTCCCTGGGACAGAGCAAGGAGCAGTGAGTCACAGAGCAGCGGCTGTGGGGCTTTCCCCGAAGCACTGGTTGAACACACGGCTGGCGACTCGTCAGAGGGCACCAAACACCCTCCTGACCCACAGTCTGGTTTCTATCCCCTTCCTCAAGGTAGTGGGCAAAGACCCCTTGATAGCCAGCAGACCCCAGGCACCGACGTTCTCCAGCTTGCGAACAGGCTTTCTCCACCCTGGGACCTGGCACCTGGGACCCATCACACTCCCTACTGCGTCCCCCTTGCCAACCACAGGGGACACGGCTCGCATGCTCCCCGTCCCTGCAGCTGGAGTCATCCCCCCCCACGCAGCTTGCACAGAGCCTTCACCCCTCGCATGGACCTGTTGCCATCCGTGCCTTTGGCGCTCTGCTCTGCTTTCTAGGGACGAGCCCTGGGGAGAGGCACCGCGGGAGGCTCAGGGGAGCCACGCTCACCGTATAAGTTCTGGACAGCCAAAATGTCATCCCAGCTGAGGACAAAATCCTTGCTGAGCTTCTTGTAGTACGGAGACATCAGGGCGCTCTTGACGGGGGAATGCTCCAGCCCCAGCGTGTGGCCGACCTCGTGCGCGACCACGACGAAGAGGTTGCGCCCTTTGCCGCTGTGCAGGGACCAGCGTTCATCGTTATCAAAGTGGGCCTCTCCGCGGCGGGGGAAGAAGGCATGGGCCAAGGCACCTCCTGGGGACGCGAGGGCCGGTTAGGGACTGCGCAGGGGCTGCGGGCAGGGCTGAACCTAAGGCACAAGCCAAGGGGACGGGGGCGCCCGCGCAGCTCTGGTTTGCTCGAATACGCTCCGAGAGGGAGCCTCAGTGCCCGAAGGGTGGATGCTCCCTCCCTGCTGCCGCCACGGGGGCTTGTGGTTTAGCCCACCGCAATGGCTCCCCCAGGGCAAGGGCTCCAGAACAGAGAAGGACAGCAAGTGCCTGCCACGGCAGAGCAGAAAGGCTTGTCTGGAAGGGATCGGCTCAGGTTTTGAAGACGTGACCAGGGTGGGGAGGGCTCCTTGAAGGCCACCAGCATAATCCAGAAATGAGCATCTCAAACACCTCACCAGGAGCCCCTGCGTTCGGGGCTGCTGAACCAGGAGCCAGTGTCCCCAAACGAATAAGCCAACGTCTTACTGCAGACTGGCTCTGGAGGCAGCACCGAGACGCGCTGCAGAGCTCTGCACGACCTGGCACTGGCGGTCTGCTCCAGGCAAGGAAAGATCCTCACTGCTAAGCAGACACAAGAGCCCTCAAAGTCCTCTCCTTGCTTTCAAAGGACAAATGTCTCTCAGTGAGGGACACAGTACGAGCAATTACCTGGCAAACCGCTGCCTAGCGAGAAGGATGCTCTCTTTGCAATGCCACATCAGCTCCACCTCTGCCTCTGCTAACGCTGGCTGCCAACTGGGAGGCGTCCTCAGTAAGAGGGTCTGTCGGGGCAGAGCCGTGCCTCCACCGCCCCCAGCTCGGCACCACCCCAGCCCTCCTCCCTGCCTACAAAGAGACCACGTTGTAAAAGAGAAGCTTACGAGGGGGAGCGACCAGCACCTGGTCCATCGAAGGCGTTGCTGAGTCCATCGTTGTGGTCCCCGTGGAAGAAGGTCAGGCGGATGTCGGCCGGGCCATCCCGCGCTTCCCAAAACACCAGCGAGGACACGTTGCTCCAGAGCTCGAAGGCGGCTTTCACGGCCAGGCGCACCTCGTGCTGCGGCAGGTACGAGGGCCAGTTCACCACCCGATAGGTTAGGTGCCGCTTGTGCCACTTGCCGCCTGCGAGAGGGAGCAGAGCTCAGTCCGAGGCAGGGCGCTGCTTTGCTCCTCCATCCCAAGACCGCTTGGATGGAGGAAAGCGTGCTCGCAAGCCTCTGCTTCCAGGTGTGTAAGTGCT
Source organism: Rhea pennata (assembly GCF_028389875.1). Classification (NCBI taxonomy): domain Eukaryota; kingdom Metazoa; phylum Chordata; class Aves; order Rheiformes; family Rheidae; genus Rhea; species Rhea pennata. The sequence continues at coordinate 7,338,670 of NC_084682.1, forward strand.
GGGAAAAGCGACTTTCCAAGCCAGAACGGAGAGAGAAACCCAGGCACCGCGGCAGCAGCCTCAGCCCCCGCGCTGGCAGCAGGCTCGGACCTGTTCGATCTCTGAAGATGCCACCATCAGATCCTGCCCCAGAGACGGCTGAGCTGCACCTGCAACCTCCCTGCGAGAGGGGTCAAACGCTCTCGGGGCAGGGCAGAAGCTGCCACACGCCGTTTGAACTTCCCTTGCCTCGTCGTGCTGCCCGGGACCAAACTCAACAGGGGTCTCGGGCCTGCCGAGCTCCTGCCTGAAACCAGCTGCAGCCCCAGGTGAAGATGCCGACCAGCGCCGCGCCCGGCACGCGCCTCTCCTTGGTCAACTCTCGTACCTCCGCACCACCCGCAACCGGCCCCGTGTCGGCACACCCGCTGCTGCGGGGACCCCGAAATCCGGAGGGGCACAAGAGGCCAGGGGTCTGCGTGCAGGGCTGGACTTCCAGCAGCACCCAAAACTCCCCGGGCAGGAGGGCGACGGTCCCCTCCGTCTGCTGAGACCCCTCCTGAATCCAGCCTTGATTTTTCTAGGGGATCCTATTTTATTTTATTTTTTTCTGCACGTGCAATTGAAACAGAGCAGATACCGAGCTCAGGCAAGGAAGCCGAGGCCAGCTCTCCAGCAGCTGGAGCTGCATTTTCTCACATTTTAAAGGCACCTTGGTAATTTCTGCCTGCAGATGTTCCTGCCAGCAAGCCCAGCCACCGGGGATAAAGCGTCCACTGGAAGAGCAGCAGCTCACCCGCCCCGAGGACCTTGCTGGCCGCGGCTTCCTTTCGGAGGGAGACCCAGCCGCGATGCCACGGGGGCAGACGGCGGCAACGCCGGAGCGAGCGAGGCCTCGAGATCACCCGCCGGCCCCCCGCCACGAGCACGCGATGGTCCCCGCGGCCGCCACAGCCCCTCTCCCCCTCCCGAGCCCCTCGGCAGCTGCGGGGGCCCAGGGCTACATCTGCCTGGGGGCGGCGAGGACCGGGAGAGGAGCCACGGGCGCCGCGCTGGGAATACGTGGGCGCCGGAGCCGGCGCCGAGGCGCGGGAGCCTGGGGCCGTAGACCTCCAGCGACTCCGCACCTGCCTTTCGCCTGCGCCAAATTTGCAGGGAAACGAGGGGAACCGGCCCGGCAGCACGCTCCCGCCCGCCGCTGCGTGTCCGAGCCGGGTGGTTTGGCAGAGCCCTGGCCACGGTCCGCGCGGGGCCGGGCAGCTTCCACCCGCTCCGCTTCCTGCCCGCGGGCAGGTTGGGCAGCTCGGCAACCCTCCAGATGGGGTTTCACAGCGCTTTAAGCAGACGCCGATGGTGCCCCCCGCCTCCCACAGGCGACCGAGGAATTCGGCAGCTACGGAAACATCCAGGTCGGTGAGAAATTCCTCGTGCCCCCCAAAGCACTCCCAGCAGCAAAGGTCGGCCCCAAGCCGCGGGGCGGGCTAGGGGCAGAGCGATGCCCTCCCCGGCTCGGCCGCGCAGCCTCCGCTCCCGCCCCGCTGTGCCCCAAGCGCGCCCGCTCGCGCTGCCGGGCGCGAGCCTCTCCGAGCCCGGCCGGGCGCCTTGCCGGCACCGCGGTGGGTGGGGGGTAATGGGGCGCTTTGCTGCCTGCTTGCAGCAGGATGCGCGGCACGAAGCCCCCGGCGCTCCCGGCCGGTGCCGCCGGCGTGCGGGACGCTCCGTCCGCCGCCCTCCCCTGCCCTCCGCCCGGTGCCCACGGGCTCGAGGGGGCTACGGGGTGGCCCCGGGGGACCCGCTGCCCTGCAGAAGCGAGACGGCGTTCCCTGCCTCAGTTTCCCCATGGGCGTAAGAGGGAGAGACGAGGGCCTGCAGGTCCGGGAGGCGCTTGGCTCCCGTCGTCGCTCACCCCCTGCAGCCACCCCTGGCCCCAGGGACCACGACCCCCTGCCCGGGACCCCGCCTGCAGGAAAGACACCACGTCAGCTCTTTGGGGGAAGAAAGCCAGAGGCTCCCTAAAAGGGAGCGGGACATGATGCCCCTTCGATCGCTGCGGAGCCCAGGCAAGTTTGGGACCGGCCCTGCCCCGGCAGCGGCGGGAACCCCCCAGGCCCTCCCGAACGGCGGCATCCCCAGGAACCGAGCCCGCCGCCCGGCGCCCAGGCCCGCGGAGGGCCCCGGCGGCAGCGCTCACCGTGCGGGGCGTAACGCTTCCGGCGCCCGCGGCTCCGCGCGTCCTCCGTGCCGCACCGGGGCCGGCCCATCTGGTGCACCGTGGCGGCGTCCAGCACGCCGCTGCGCGGCAGGTGGCTCACCCGCTGGAAATCCCTGCGGAGGAAAGGCAGGCGTCAGCTCCCCCCGCCCCGCGCCGCCCCGTGCACGGGGCGCGGGATGCTCTGACCTCGGCAAAGCCCCCCGGCTGCCCCCTGGCAGGAGCACGCCGCAGCGAGGGGCTCCTGCTGGGGCGCGCGGCCGGGCTAGCTGCGCCGCGGCTGGGCTAGCTGCACTGTGGCCGGGCTAGCTGCGCCGCGGCCGGGCTAGCTGCGCCGCGGCCGGGCTAGCTGCGCCGCGGCTGGGCTAGCTGCGCTGCGGCCGGGCTAGCTGCGCCGCGGCCGGGCTAGCTGTGCCGCGGCCGGGCTAGCTGCGCTGCGGCCGGGCTAGCTGCGCCGCGGCTGGGCTAGCTGCGCCGCGGCCGGGCTAGCTGCACTGTGGCCGGGCTAGCTGCACTGTGGCCGGGCTAGCTGCGCCGCGGCCGGGCTAGCTGCGCCACGGCCGGGCTAGCTGCACTGTGGCCGGGCTAGCTGCACTGTGGCCGGGCTAGCTGCGCCGCGGCTGGGCTAGCTGTGCCGCGGCCGGGCTAGCTGCGCCGCGGCTGGGCTAGCTGCGCTGCGGCCGGGCTAGCTGCGCCGCGGCCGGGCTAGCTGCGCCGTGGCCGGGCTAGCTGCGCCGCGGCCGGGCTAGCTGCGCCGCGGCTGGGCTAGCTGCGCCGCGGCCGGGCTAGCTGCACTGTGGCCGGGCTAGCTGCACTGTGGCCGGGCTAGCTGCGCTGCGGCCGGGCTAGCTGTGCCGCGGCCGCCGCTCGGGGCAAGCGGCTCGTACCTCAGCGCCGCTCTGAACTCCGCGGGGCTGCGCCTGCCGGGACCCGGCTCTCCGAAATAGCCGTACTTCTCCAGGAACAGCTGCAGGAAGAGCAGTGAGAGAGGCACGGCTCAGAGCCGCCCGTCTGCTCCATTCCTTAAAGTCGCTTTTAACGGCTTTGGGGGGTTTCGGCGACGACACGATGGCCACATAGGAGGTAACGCTGCTATCGACGGATAAGAACCTGCTACATCGTCGTCTGCAGCCAGAGCTTACCAGACCCACGCAAGCGGCTCCGATCAGCGGCTCGGCGCAGGGATTAAATTCCCGGCTCGAGGGCCAGGGGTTTTCCTCTTGCAGGAGGTCGGACTGCCTCGGAAAGGCGCTCCGCTCCCGAGCCGATCCGCGCTGCCAGACCCGTCCGCCCTCGTCGCCCGTCCAGACGCACCGGGGTTGCTGCTCTGAACCCGCTCCCGCAGCGCCCGAATCGCTTCCCCCTTCCCAGCGGGCCCCCGGCTTCCCGAGGCGTTTAACAGCGACATTCCCGGGAATGCCCCGCAGCCGCCTCCCCCCCGAACGCCCCGCGTGCTCTCAGCAGCCCCCCGGCTCCCTCCAACGCCCGAGCCGTCGCCCCTGCTGCAGGCGCGCGAGCGAAGGCGGGCACCGCGCCGCGGGGCCGGCGTCGGGCCGGGCGCCCGCCCCGTCCGAATCGGGGAGCCCCCAGGCGCGGGGCCGCCGCAGGCTCGGCCGCCCGGACCGCGGCGCGCTCCTTCCCGCGCTGCCAGGCCTGCGGCTGGCTCTGCTTTCCCGGCCTGCTCCCCGCAAACACCGGCTCGCAGCGAAGGCGAGGCAGGGCTCTGCCGCGCTCCGGCCGACGACTCGCTCCCCGACGGAGCTCGAGGACAGGCGCCGGCGCCGAGCAAAGCAGCTCCGCTCCCCCGGACGCTCCCTCTTCCGTATCGGCACTCCGGGCTTTGATTCCTCGAGTAAATATGCCCAGATGAGGAAAAAACAGACAGATTAGCGACCTCAGTAAGGAAGTGCTGCAAAGAACGGCCTCTAATCAGCAAAATCGCCGTCTCTCGCGGCGACAGGCGGTACCGGGCTCGGCCCGAGCCCCGCCGCTTCGGGAGAGGCGACGGTGCCGGCCCTCCTCCTCCTCCTCCTCCTCCTCCGCCGCCGCCGCCGCCGCTGTGTTTTTACAACGTTCCCCTCGAGAACTGGAAAGTCACAAGCTACATATATGGGTACGCAGTGATAGTCCCAAACGATTACATCAGTGCAGACAAATGCAAGCCCTAAAGCACCCAGCCGGAGAGCCCTGCGGCTCACGGGCAGAGCACAGTTCAAACGTTTTCGGCCACAACCTTCCTCCTCCCTCCGCCTCTAAAGCGTAACAGTTGATCTCTTCATCTGCGACCTAACACAACCTCATTCTTAAAACAAGCAAATGAAGGTGGTTTTCCCCCAAATGATCTCACTAATGCTTGAAAATCCGTCTGGATGAAACAGGGTGCACAGTAAAAACGCAATCACAGTCCCAGCAGCTGCTCTTAACTGGCACCAGCGCGTACACAGGGCACTGGAATTGCCACTAGGATCGAGATTTCCTTCAGCTTTGAAAGTCAGGCCAAAGCTGGCGGTTTCCAAGCAGTACGTTCAGCCTGTTACGCCGCGGCCTCGGCCTCCGGCTGCAAAAGCAGCGGGAGAATTTTCACGCCGTTCCCGGGAACTGCTGCGTCTAGCGTCCGGCTCCGGGGACCCGGGCCGCGCGCAGGCTCGAGACACCCTACTGCTCGCTCCGGTTGATATTAGCGCTGGAAACCGAGCGACAGGGAAAGGGATGCAGCGATTTTCCACGGTGCAACTGCTGTAACTCACACAAACCTGTCCGAAACACCAGCTCTTGCGCAGAGCCAGAGGCGGCAATTAAAGGCTTGGCAGTGCGAGGGGAAACTGCCCCTGCCGCAGCGGGGGAAACGCTGCTTCCCATGCACGGGGAAAGGAGGAACAGCCGGAAACAAAGAGCCGAGCAGCGCTGACGGGAAACGGGCCCGGCTCGCCCTCGGCACCGGGGGGGGGGCAGAGCAGAAGCCAGCGGCTCCGGCTGCCGGCGAGCAGCTCCCCGGGGAAGAGCCGCCGGGGCCGGAGAAGCACTCCCGTCTCGCGGCTCTCGCGGGGAGCTCCGCGGAACAGCGCAGCCGGGCGCTCAAGCCGAGGAAACACCTTGCGCCCCGAGCAGGGGCATCCCGGGTGGAAGGCAGCCAAGGAGCAGACGCATGGAGACCTCCCTCCCCCCTGGGAGCCGCGTCCTGCCTGCCCTCCCCTGCAGCCACGCGGATTTCTGGCAGATTTCCACCGTCCCAGCCCCAGGAGCACCCGGAGAAGCTCTGCCCGCCCGCGGGACCCCCCCCCCGCGCCCCTCCGTCGCCCCCGCGGCCGAGCTCTGAGGCCGGACGCCGGCTGCGCGCTCCCGTCCCGGAGGCACCGGCGGGCCGGCCGGCAGGGCAGCGGCCGGGGGCACCGGCGGGGCGGCACCGAGGGGTGCAGACGTGCCCGAGCCCTGCTCTAGTTCACTGCACATCCTAAATGCAAGCTCCTCAGCTACCCCGCAGCTCCCGGGCCTGCAAAATCCTGCAAACCCGAGGCCCCAGAGCAGCCCCGTCTGGGCGAAGGGCGCTGGGTTCCCACCTCGCCGTGCCATTTTGCGGAAGCGTCTTGTTACCAGCAGCTCTTCAAACCGCCCCCGGCTTCTCGCCGAGCCGCAGGGAGAGGCTCCGGCGAGCGAGCGCGCGCTGGCACGACGGCACAGGAGCGCTGCGCCGCGGCCGGGCGCGGGCCGGCCGACGGCGCGCCGGACCCTGCCCACCGCGTTGCTGCCTTCTACCGCGCCGGCTTAGCAAGACGCTCAGACGTTTAAAAACGCTCATTTCTTCCCGCTCCCCTGGCCGCAGCCCTGCCCGCGCTTGCAGCCCCTCAGGCAGAATCGCTGCGTCTCGCTGGCTCACGCGCGCGCGCGCCGGAGCGGGGGGAGGCTGCGCCCGGCGTCTTTTCGGCTCCTTGATTCGTTCGTCAGGCCTGATCTTCTCGAGCTGCCTGGCAGGGGCAGCCACGCAGCAGGCCTAGCTACGAGCGCTCCTTGCTTTCCTCGAGCTAGCTAGCTAGCTCAGTGCCTGCCCATCCTGCAGGGAGGGTCGCTGCAGGACAGCGACAATAAACATTGCATCACCTAGACAAAGGAGACTGGACGGACACCCGGACACACGGATGGACGGGGCTTGGCTCGGCGTCACCAGCAGGGCAGTGCCTGCCTCCGGGGCCATCAGATCCTTTGGTTGCGTTTGCACTGAATAAAGGCAACGACCGCGCTCCTGCATGGCACTCTTCCGTCCCCGACTTCCTCGCCCTCCTCCTCCTCCTCCTCTTCCTGGCTGCATCGCGCCCCGGGCGCACCTCTCCCACCGGTCAGTGCGGAGGCGGGAGAAGAGCAGCTGTAAATACCAGCCGCGCTCCGGGCCCTGCCCCGCGCAGCCCCCGGGGGCCGGCGGCGCCGCGGGCGGCTGCTTCTCCCCCCGGGCGCCCACGTCCGCCGCTCTGCGGGGCTCAGAGGCGATCGCAGCGGCCCCAGGCACGAGCGACGCCCTGGGCCAAGCGCAGGGCTTTGCGCCGGGGCAGGCGCGCTGCCCGGGCTCCCGCCTCCGGCGAGGTAACGGTGGAGAAGGGCGAAGCCCGCGTCTCGTTTGGAGCCCCCCGAGGCACAGCCGGCCGCGGGAGCACGGCGCCTGGGCGGAGGGCACCGGCACACCGCGCGCGCCCGAGAGCTGCGGGCTGCTGCAGCGCTGCTGACGGGCTCCGACGCCGGCCGCACGGCCTCGACCGGGCACAGCGGCCCCCAGCACCCCAAACTACTACCCGCTCCGTAAAATAGCTCATCCGGGTAGCAGAGCATCTCTTAGAAGGCAGAAATAGAGCTCAGAGTCGGTATTAAATGGGGCCCTTGGTTCCCCGGGGTGGAAAGAGCACGTGTGAGATCATACGCCACCGTGATGGCGAGGTGCAAGGAGGAATGGCAGGATACAAAAAAAAAAAAAAAAAAAAAAAGAGGAATGAGGAGGTCTCCGTCACTTATCCTCACTCTCCCTCTTCACACCCTGCTTTTCTCAAACTTCTCACCAATTCTCCCCCTTGGCACGAGCGACCCGCAGCTTCTCATGCAGATCGCTACAGGGACTCAGTTTGTCCTTCCTCCTCGGCACCGAAAGCACGTGGACACACACTTCCCTAGGAACATCCTGCGCCATGAATCTGGAACAAGTCGCCCGGCAGCAGAGGGATGCAGGCAGCACCGCACACCCCGCTGCTTCCCTGGCACGGGCCGGCAACCCCCAGGTAAGAGCAGGAGCCAGTCTGCTACGTGCTATCAAGCATCTGCCCTTCTCCTGTCTGGAGTCTGCAGATAATAGGTTGATTTAACACAAAAATGTTTTAAATTAGAGTTCCAAACTTTACTTACTTACCTTTTTTTTTTTTTTAGCTTTGATCATTACAAACACAGTGAAAACAAGGGCGTAAGCCAGGAAAATAACACAGCTAGACATTTTCTCAGACTTTCACATCTAAGTTCACACAACCCATTGTTGCTAAGTTTGGTTCTTTTAAAAGCAGTAAAAGAAGAAAAGCTTCAAAAGCAGACTGGCAGCGGTCTTCCCAAAGCCGCAAGTAACTAAAACTATTTGACGTTATACGAGAGTTTCAGCTTCCACTTTAAAGCAAAGCTAGCTGTTCGGTTTATTTAGATAAGCTTTCTCATCCCAGTCTCTAAGCACTTCCAGAGTATTTATCTTCCTAAAGTCCCTGGAAAGGGCAGCACTTGGCACTGGGGGAACGGAGGCAGCGAGAGGCGAAAGGAGCTTGTGCAGTGCCCTCACCTGGGGTCGGCCAAGATCTGCCAAGATCCCAGGACCTGCTTCGAGGGGAAAGTCCTCAGAAGTCGCAAGCGAGGAATCAAAACCCAGCACCTTTTAAAGCTCTCTCCCCTCATCAGCTGGCTTTTCTTTAAAGCTAACTTTAAATTATTGATTTTCTGAGCATTAAGCACTTTGCAGATCATTTTTATTTCTCTCCAGATGATGTGAGAGGCCTGGCTGAGGTCTACGCACACTGGGACAAGCGCATGTATAAACCACCTCTTCCGAGGAGCGAAACAGCCTCTCCCAGCATAAGCAGCTTACACGTTAAAACAAGCCTCCCAGCATTTACGTACACTTTTCCTCTTAAAGCATGCGAAAAATCCCAGTTAATCCACAAGAGCTTGCTAGGGTTTTAAAATCAAGCATCTGTGCAAATGTATACTGGATCAGTGCCTAAACAAGAAAAAGCTCAAATCCCTAGTGACAACCTTTGTTCAGCAGCCAAATCTCGTACCTCGTTCTCCCCAAGCAAACAGGAACGGATGGCAGCACGGAGAGACAATATACGGACTAAGAGGAGAAACACAAACGGAAACCGCGGACACGGCCCCAGCGGAGGGCGGGGGGGGAACGACCGGGTTTTGTGCCATCCAAATCGCCAGCAGACGGAAAGACTCTTAATGCCCAAATTCTGTCGTTTCGTCAGCGATACAGAAGGGTTTGTGAACCCATTACGTTGCCCGTGGGCACACGCACCCCCCCCTACCCCCACACAGCACGCGTGCACCCACCTCCGGCACGCGTGCACGCACTTAGAGCGTGCATGGGCGCACGCCTACGGCACACGCACACCTGCAGCGCTGCACCGACGGCACGCACGCACATGCACCGACGGCACGACGGAGCACGCTGCTGCCATGCACACGCACACGCACCCCCCTGCCCCATGCATATCGCTCCCTGTTGAGAGGCTCGGAAATCCATGGGCATCGATGCCTGTCGATACCGAGAGTCGTCGATGCCTCCCGAGAGCAAAACGGGTCTGTAGATGCCAGGCACCGGCGGCGCACCGACGGCGCGCACACGCGCGCACACGCATGCCCACGCGCGCAGCCCCGCAGCGCCCGGCCCCGCGGCCCCCGCGCCGGGCCCGGCCCGGCCCGGCCCGGCCCGGCCCTACCTCCGCCTCCCGCCGGTGCCAGGCGGCCGCTCCGGGCTGCGCCGCCGCCAGCAGCGCCAGCGCCAGCGCGGCCCGCAGCGCCCCGCGCCCCCGCGCCCCCATGCCGGGCTCCGCTCGCTCCCGGCTCCGCGCCGCTCCAGCCCCGACCCTGGTCCTGCTCCGGGCCCCGGCCCCGGCCCCGGCCCCGGCCCCGGCCCGCCTCTCCCCGCCCGGGGGCGGCCCCGGCCCGCCCCGGCCGCCCGCGCCAGCCCCGCGCTGGGCTCCGCCCGGCGGCGCCCGCCGCTCTCGCAGGCGCTCACGCACGCACCCACGCGTGCACACACCCACGCACGCACCCACGCGTGGACATACCCACACGCCCCCACGCGTGCACACACACACACGCACCTCGCTCACACTGCACTTGCCCTCCCACTGCTCACCCAACACACACGCTGCTCCCGCTGCACTTGCACGCTGCGCACACTGCTCGCACACGCTGCACACACAGCCCCGACACGTACACGCTGTCCTGGGAGATCACCCCAGGTGTGCACTCTGCATCCCCCTTTCCCAGCAAGGTGATGCCCCTTCCCTTCACATCCCGGGCCTGGCTTGCTCTCTGCTTCGTGCACATGCACACACGCGCACACACACAGAGTTTGAATGTTAGGGGAAGGCGCATGGAGCTCATGGCAGTCCAGCAGCTGCCCCATTGGGGACAACTTTGCCACGGGCTCTCGGGGCCACAGCAGCCCTGTCTCCCCCCTCCCGCCCCCGAGAGCTGCCCCGTGACCCCCAGCACCGCTCCCCCCGCACCCTCCCACCACCACCGAGGACGGATCCTGCTCCGCGGCATCCGCCTCCTTCGCGCCCAGGGCACGGGCAGCTCGCGCCGTGCTTGCCCCGGGCAGCAGCCCTGGGGCACGTGTCCCCTGCGGCGCTGGGGTGGGGTGCTGGGCGCTGCCCGGCCTGCCCTGTGATCCGGTGTTCACCTGCGCGCCGGGCGACACGCGGGAGCAGCCACAAGGGCCGGGCACGGAGGGTCCCCGCGGCCCCGCGCACGGCCGCGGCCAGCGCTGGCCACTCCTGCAGCAGCGCGGGGGGGTCGAGGAAGCGACGTTGCCACGCTGCAGGGCTCCGGCAAAACCAGCCCCGCGTGTCGGAGCAGACTCTCTCTCGAGCTTTGCGAAGTAGCATCCTGCTCAGGGTTTTTGTTTGCGCTGCTTTTGCTTAAATTTGCCTCGCTGGCAGCGGACCGGCGAGCAGTCAGAGGCGAGGCTGGCCCGCTGCTCGCGCAGGCCGTGTCAGCCCCGCGGCCTCCCCTGCGACCCGCACGCAGCCGGTCGTCCTGCGGGATCCTCTGCTGGATCCTGGCACTCTCCAGTGACAAGTTAACAGCTCTGTTTACTCTTTGCAGATTTTTTTTTTTTTTGACTGTTTTGTTTTCATTTGATTGAAGCAAAAGGATGTTTTGATTCTGCTTCAGTTCAGAAAAAATAGGATGTGACTTTTATGTGCGTCTCTCTTTACGCCAGCCTCAACCACACTCCTATTTTAAAGCTCACAGGCCTCTTCTTCTTTCTAAGGGTGCCAAAATCTGAAGCAACAGGAGCCTCTGCCCAGGGCAGCCCGGAGAGCTCCGCAGGGATCCCGCGCCGCCCTGCCTTCCCGCTGCACGGCGGTTCGCGTTTCGGGACGGCAAGGGACGAGAGAGAGCGAAGCACGGCGAACCGGGCTCGCCGCTCGCCGCGCGGAGGGGCTTGCAGTGAAACAGAGACGCTGCAAACGAAGAAGGTCGGTGCTGGGCCCGTAAGTTCGGGCCGACGGGCTGCCGGGAGGGCCGGAAGGCCAGCTGGCCCGCGGCGAGGCGCCGAGCGGGGACGGCACGGGGGGGACGCTTGGCCCTGCTACAGAGATCCAAGCGCCGGGCGAGCCTCGACGCAGGTCAGGGCATCGCTTCCTTTCAAAACAAGAGCGGCTCTGTCCGCAAACGCATCCGTGTTTGGTCCGTATCTAGGAAGCAACTGATCCATCTGCTGTTCCACTTAAGACTACAGATGATGAGAAAGTGGCTGGCTCGGACCCAAGAGCAGCAGGAAACGCCATCCCCAGCTTATTGTAACGTGGGGACGTGTCCGGGAGGGCACCTGCGCCCCCCGACCCGGGCAGCTTTCCGCCCCGGCCTCTCCTGCTGCGGCTGGGGTGGTCATTGGGGTTTTGGCGTTCAGACTGAGAAGAATTCAGTCAAGCTCAATGTCAAATCACACTTCTCAGAAGACGTTTGGCTCTGAGTATGAAAGTGTTTATCCAGCTGCTTTAATCAGAATATTATCAGGAGCAGAAAGACTGTCCTGCCGAAAGGTAAAGAGGTTTCAAACTCAGCTTTGGACAAAATCTCAGAAGTAGGATATAAGGAGCTTGAATCCTAACGATCTCTACCCTAAACCCCAAACTTTAGAAGTTTAAACCAGTGCAAACACCTGTCAAGGAGTTTCCACCAGTAAAGGTCTCGGAAGAGCAGGATAAGTAGATTCATACAAGCTCCACTTGCTTAGGTATTCCTGGATTCTTGAGTGTCTAGACAAAATCCCATCTCCGTAAAATATAATCCGAAATGTCTCAATAGAATCAGCTACATTGACTTCAAAATCCTTTCCTGAGAGGCCACCATAGCTTGAACTTGGAGATCCAGACACTGTGTAAAGGATAACTTAATAATTATTAATAATTAACCTGAAAGCATCACGGAGAACTAAATGATGTTGCCACAGACAGTCTGGAATGACTAAAGCTTGTTCATCTATATGGAGGATTATACAGCAGCTCGGCCTCGCCGAGCTGACACATGAACTGCCAGTGAATCACTGTCTGCTTCCGACAGAGGTGAGCTCCGCAACAGTTTATAAACCAACGTTATGAAACACATCTTTACTGACGTGAAAATTCTCCGAACAGCTTTAGTGTTTACCACAACCCATAAGCAAATAGCAACAACATTACTGCTCTGCAGCAGTTTCCACCCTGGATGGACTTGATGCACAAGAACCACCAGCTGAAACCTTCACCGCTTTGCGCTAAGAACACGTTTGAGTTGTTCCATTTCATCCACTCAAGATGCCTCCTCTGGAGAACAGTCATTCTTGAAATGTTTGCTGCTCAACAGTTGCAACAGCTGGAGAGCAGTAGGGTGGGTCACTAGATACCGAATGTGAGGCAACACTGAAAATGCTAATTCTGCCGTTGAAAGGTGGTGTGGTGTGTCGTCGGATCGGGGATCACTTCAGTTTAGAATAGACGGGCCCGGGCAGTCCCAGAATCAGCTTTCCTTATTGCCCTTTGATGTGCTGCATCTCAGCTTTGACTTACCAGAGTCACTTTCAAAAGCCAGAAGAACATTGTGTCCCCTGGTTGTATCTCTCACCAGGGTGAAGTTTCTCTGTTTAGACACAGCTTTCTTGGGTATTTCATCTGTGCACAACAAGCTCTCACAAGTCAAAGGACTTCCAGTATCCTTAATTAGATTAAAAGTCTGCCTAGTCCAGTATCCCGTCTTCCACAGCACCAGAAACAGACACTCTGCAGAGGTTTTAAATAAAAGAAGGACCCCCAAAGCCATGCACACCTTCCTTGGCTTTACCTTTTGCGTGCAGAGTTCCTCTGAGACCAGGAGAACAGTGCTACAAATACGGCAGCACAAATTGTGCTTCATTTGCTGAGAGCAATTCCACTGATTATCTGCTCGGAGGACTGTTAACCCACACATAGCTACTCTGAGCATCAGGGGTTCACTTGAGTACCAACTCACTTCGTCATATTAAAAAAAAAAAAAAAAAAAAAAAAAAAAAAGGAGTTTGAACATAGGCTCTTCCGAGCCCCTTCGCAGCTTCGGGTGCATTTTGACCGCGCTGTGCCACCCCGAAGGCTTTGCAGCAACGCAGAGCAACCTTTCCATCGGCATCCGCAGGCACCATCTGCCGGGGACGAGGTAACACAACAAGCTCTTTGCTACCCTGGAAAGTGGCACTGCGATTTCTAGATTAGGCAAAAGCAGCACTGGCTGACTCCTGGCCCCGAAAGCCCGATGGCTCTGCTGGCTTCGGTCAGAACTTCCTCCCGGTCACCTCTGCTCGCCGCAGGCCTGTGGCATTTGAGCAACTTATTAAGTTGCATTATTTCTTAGGGCGAGGTGGGTTTGGCTGTAACGGGAACAGCACTGAAATTGTTTGGCTGTCTCTTAAATTGTTTAGCTGTTTGTGTTGCATTTCAGCTCTGTAACGATCAGACGCCTCTCCTACACTGGCATCCGTTACGCTTTTCTCTATAAAGTCATTGTTGGGCTTGGCAAGTGCTAGATATATTTTTATAAATAAACCAGCAGCATTCCATACAGCACTGATTTCCAAAACTAGAAACTTGCTGCTTAAAAAATGTATTAGAGGATAGCTCAAGAAAAGAGATCAAGGAAGCAGAGAACAGCCGTTGCCAGCTCAGAGAGCCCAAAGCTATTTGTTCTGCTGGGACGGCCTCTCTTGGCTTCCCAGCTCCCGACAGGTCTGTGGCTCTGTCTCTCCTTTTCTGCCGTTTCATTAGGGTAGAGTCCTACCAATTTCTTGCAGAGCACCCACTGGAGAGAAATTTCACATAGGCTTCACAAGATACGCCTTGGGTCTTCAGTTCAGCTTTGTATTTTCAGTTCAGCTGTTGGCCTACTAAAAGAAAAAAGTTACTTGTCCATGGATATCTGTGCCTCAGTTTCCTTGCAGGTAAAAAGAGGCAACAACCTGTAAAACCAGTTTGAAGACTTCTGACGAGAAGCACCAATCAGTAGTAAAGAATTTTATTTGCATGGAATTACAAATAAGGCCCTAGAAACATGATCAGCTAGTCCCAGTGGTAGCTGTACAACCTGCTCAATTCATCTGACTGTAAATGGAGCAGAATTTCTAGCATAACTTTAAGACCCTGTAATTGAAAAGAGCAGTCTGCTTAACTGGAAGGCAAGAAGTTAACAGCAAGTGTTACCATCGCAGGAAGAGCTAATACTCACTCAATCTTTAAATATGATACTGATCTTTTTTCTTTTAAATTTTTTAAACTTTTCTTTTAGTTTTGTTAAACCTCACTCTACTGAACTTCAGGCAGTTTGCTGAGGAAAACCTGCCTTGCTAAAGGACCTAGCAGAAACAGCAGATGGCCATGACATAATTAAACCACCACTTACTGTTTACATCTTTTACAAAACCTATCTTCCCAAGCCACCATATTTAACTCTCTAACCCGAAAGGAACCAAAAAGGCCAGATGTGCCATCACGTTAGTATCACCCTTTTCATGGATGACTTCTAAGTTTTCTATGAGACAGAACAGCTGGCGAGGGAAAAAAAATAAGTCTTCACTATCTTTAAAAAATAAACAAGCATGTAAGACCAGTTGTGTTTCGTCCTCAGTGCAAAAATCAACCATAAACAGAACAAATATTTGATGTCATTGCTGGGCTGGAAAAGCAGTGAAGCTGGTGACAGGTCCAGCAGTTTTGTGGTTTACTTGCATACTGATCTAATTAGTAAATTGGTGAGGGTGGTGGATGTTCAAGGGCTCAAGTGTTCTTAGCCAGGGGGAGCAAACAGGCTTGGAAGCGGCACAGGCCTTAAAAGGAGCCAGAAGTGTTGCTCCCAGTACAGAATGAAAGTTCAAGTACCAGTACCAACTTACAAAAAACAGATACTGAATTTGTTATTTGTCTACAATTTGCCTTTTTACAGCCCCACCCACACATTAACTTTTTATAACATCACTAACATGCGTATACCCTTTGGATGCAACAAGCTGGCACACTCCACTGTATTGTTGAGAGGAACAAGCGGTTCAAATTCGTGACAAATGTCTTTTCTGGCAGAGAACTGACAGAACTCCTGCTCTCCGGAAACCTTAAAAGGCAGAGCATAATTGTTAAATTTACAGTCAGATACAGGCTGATTTGAACTTACTGTTAACATGACCATGACCCTAAGCTAGGGATCTGGCTTACAATCATTAACAAAAGCTATTTTTGTTCATTGTGGGCTTTGAACAACATGGCTGAGAGGCCATGGATATTGAGTAGTTGTCTGCCCAGTCACCAAGACTACAACTGCAGACCCTGAAAGCTTGCAGTTTTATTATTTTGCCCACTGTAGTCCTGGACCACCAGCTGTTCTCTCTCTGACGAAACAAACAACACTTACGATAGAAACGTAGCACTGGACACAAGCTGACTGTGGCTGTGCATCTCTCTCTCAGCCTCCCACCAACCCACTTCTCCCATGCGTGGCGTGACCTGCTCTGGAAAGGAATGATAATTAACCTCCCTTGCTTCTTCAAGCCTTTGCTTCAGAGTTGAATGCCAAATGCTCACAGTGTGTCTGCCTAGATCTTGCATCTTATCTCAAAGATAAAACTGCTGCCCTTACCACTTCTTTTTGCTATCACCCACATTTCAAAAGCAGTAACTAAAAAGTACAGTGATATGTTGTCCTTCTTGAAGCCACTCCACTTTGTTTTCCAATTTATCACTGTCTGGACAACACGAGCTCCTTAGCAGCATGGGAACACACTGCCATCTCCCTGCTCCTTATGAAGGCTGCAGTGCACATCGAAAAACATGTGGCAAAAAATGCAAGCAATGCAGGACTTCAATCTGACAGGAAAATTAAAAACTAGCAGGGGAATAAGACCTACTGCAAACCTGGCAGGTCTTATAGCTAGCAGGCTCTCCAACAACTTAACTGCAGATTTTTCCAAACAGCATACAGAGCTGGGGACAAAGCAGCGGTGCACTTTTAAGCAAGACCCTATTTATTACTTAAGTCATACTACAGGAAGACAAGGAATACTGAAATAAGTATGTGTGACTGAAGTAACTGGGAAACAGTAGATTTCACAAATAAAACAATCAGCATTTATTGTTGTATTACAAAACACTTCATATTTTGGCAATATTTTACAGTTTATCCTTTTCCTTCTTGGGGCCTGTTGAAGAGGTAGTGGGGAAAAAAGAAGAGAAGATAATGTTGAAATCAAAGATTAATTTTCAATGTCTTTCTTAAAAAAAATCCTCCCAAAGTGCCCCAGTCCCTCCCCCCCAAAATAAAAACCTAATTTCACTCAATTCCACTATCCAAAGAGGCCATGGGTGAAGCGGCAGGCAAAACTCTGGCAATTTCACTATCGAACGCATCAAGAAGACAAACAAAACATTCACAGTGGTCTTCAGTATGGTCTGTTGCGTTGATCATTTCTGAAATCATTTCTGAAAGGGAATGAAAGAGTTGTAAGGAATCCTTGAAGCAAACTATGTAACAGTCCTTTCAGTCAAACATCTCAACCCCTACTTATGTGTATTCTTCTCTTACTTAAATAGCTTTATCCAACAACGCTCACAAAACACACTCACCTGGCAAAATGATTCATCTTCTCCAGAAATTCCTATCTGTAATTCATGCTTTCATAGCACAGTTGTTTGCACATATGAACTACACTGTTATCCCACAGTCTGCATCACTCTCACAATCTATTCTACACAACCACACAAGTGAAAAGAAACTGCTTACCTTCCTCCCATTTTACCACCATAGCCACCTCCCCGATCACCGCCTCTGCCACCACGCCCTCGATATCCTCTTTCTCCTCCATAGCCACCTCTCCCACGAAAATCTAGAGAGGAAAATATAAAATCAATGCGTTATCTGGGCTTGTCAAAAAGCTGCAGATGTCTTTAACACTTTTTTTTAATTTATTTATTTTAAATACAAGTACCTCCTGATGGACGTGAATCTTCTGGTCTGGGCTCACCACACTGGTTGCAAGAATTTCTGCGGGCAAAGTTCATATTACCGCAGGACCTAGAAAAGACAAGAGGATTGACCAGATTTAGTTGCTAAGAAACTCAAAGAGCATACCTGAAACACCACTGCCCAATTAAAATGACACTTACGGGTTAGGACAAACCCAATCACCATTTTTGGGTTCCCCACTTCTACCCTGGAAGCCCCCACCTCTTCCATATCCACCTCGTGAACCTGTAGACAGAATTATAATCAGAATAAAGGAGGGGAAGTATCTATGACCTATACATGAGAAACATTTATTAAGGATTGTCACTGGCTTCAAAACCCATGTGACAGAGAGACTTTCCAGGTGGAAGAGAGAGTAAGCAATTAAGGTAATCAAATCCCTACTAGGCAAAGTCTTTGAAACACAGGGACTCTGGAAAAAGCTTCTAGTGACAAGGACAAACAATTGTACTGCTGCAAAATTCATCATTCAAGAATTACTTTTTAAATGCTGGATGCACTGTTAGCTACAAGATAGCTGGAAGACGTGGACAAACAACAAGAGAAGTTTCAGCCACCACCAAATCCCAGCGGGATTCTGTGTCCCAAAGTTAATGCATCCGGACAGCTGAAAAGTGCATGGGCATAAAAGCAGATTTACAATTTAGGCACATGGCAAAAATATGAAGCAAGAATAGCACATGGTGGCTAGAGAAGTTTGTACCATCAAATATTTTCTACAAATTTTTTCAGCAGTAAAAGGGAACTTGATCAGCTTGAATTGCCAATGGACAAATACAAATTCACTACGCACATTAATACAATTCTGTACAGGTTTAATAATGTATAATATCAATCACATATGGCTTGAACTAGTCACACCAAACACAAAAAAAACAAAACAACAACAACAAAAAAAACTTTAAAAACACCCTGTCTGGATTAATGCCAGGATACATGTGACACAACACAAATGCAGAGGCAACACGGTTTCTGCATTCTGCATCAAAAAAATCAGGAACTTTCACACCAAGTAAAGTTCTTGAAGAATCTTTTTAATCATCCACCAAACTTGCCTAATTTGAGAACTAAAATTTGTTGACAGTCACTGTACAAAGCATGCTTCTTGTAAATTCCTGTAAAACAGTAATTTCAATCTAGTGGACTACTGATAAAGCTCCACCATGCAGAGTCAAGGAGTTTAATTTCTATTTAATTAAGGGACCCAGACACCCAACTGCTGCTCTAAGTCAGCAGGAGTTGCATAATTTACCTGACTTAATACTATCTGGAAACATCAGAGTATCTCAAGACTTTGCTGTAAAAGGCAAACATTCACTGGAATTCACATCTGTATCTGTGGAAATTTGTACGGCCTCAAAGTTACTGTTTTACTATCTCTTTAAAAGCAATGATGACATTCAAACTGGAAGGTCTGGATCATAAGGAAAGCATAAAGTCCATGTTGTGTGAAAGAGGAGGTTACAGATTTCAGTTTTACTTAAGTTGATTCTAACATTATTATTCCCTTTCATGCCAGAATCCCAAAAGTCCACACAATTTTACAAATCACTGCTACAAGATCTTTTTTTCTTTTTTTACAAACCAGTAATAGAAAAAAATATAAATATTTAACTATGCAAAAAGGAGGATTCTACAGATTTTAGTCCCACCTCGACGTCCACCACCTCCACCTCCTCTCATGAATTCAGGCCTTCTAGTTGCAAAAGAAACTTTGATCACATTGCCATTGAATTCCTTTCCTGTGGAAAGACAGAAAATGAGAGAGAGATGACTATCATTCCCAACAACATAGCAGCAAGTTCAAAAAAACAAGTGACTTGCACACACCAATTCAACAAGAATTCTGGAGTAAATCTCTTTATTTTTGAAAGCACTGGCCCAAAAGTGAGATAGCAACCACTAAGGTACTTAATAGCTTTTCCATAAATCAAAACATGCCTTTCTTTTTTTTTTTTTTTTTTTAATTCAAACACAATCTGTAAGAAAGTACATGAATAAAATTTTTTTTTGCCATGCTCATGAACAGGTAGTTTGGATGTGTCCCAATTCTGCTTCTCCCTCCCCTAAGTTAAGCAATAAGGCTTTTGTTCAAGTCAACAGTCAGTACAAAACAAAATATTCCCAAATAAGGGAAAGACATGAACTTTTTAGATATAAAGTCTCAATGCTTCAGCAATGCAACATTTGTCATAGCACAAACAGGCTGCATTGGTATCTAATACAGCCGTATTTGCTTTACTCTCTTAAATCAAAATCAATTTGTAAAATATAAGCCATCAAATAGTGTGCAATGTGAATTTTTTTTTGTTCATTATTATTTCACCTCAAAAGTAGAGTATGAACTTTTGTTGCTACCCAAGATTTCTCTGGACACACAAGATCACTGGAGTTGGCACTTATTTTTTGAAGTTTATTATTACAATAGAGTATCACTGTGTCCTCTACATCAATCCTGAAGGATTTATTTCTGGAATCCGCTCTTTCTCCACTAAACTATAAATAAATAATTAAAAATTGTTCTTCACTGGGTATATACAAAGCATTTGGCATAAGATGGCCTTAACCCTTGCTGAAATCTAAAGATGCTAGCACAACACTAATAATACCAACATTAATGTTGTAAGAAATCATTCCAGCTGCTAACACTGACTATAGTTTTACTGGACTGAAAAAGAAGTTACTCTATCTTGAATGAGATGAACACTAACTCCCACATGTCATGCAAGACAACTGAGGCACAGTAGCAAATCCTGTCTCATTATATATACATTTGTGTTCTTAATGACTGACTGACCCACCAAATGAAAGAAAGTGAGCACATAAGCACGAAACAGAGGTCTTCCTAAGGAAAAAAAAAAAAAAAGGAAAGAAAAAAAAAAGGAATGCAGAAAGGAGCATGCAGCACCAACAAGATTACTGAGCTGCTTCCTCCACCGCATGTTAGATCCGTGAATAGAGGAAAAAAAAAACAGGTAACCTCACCGTCAAACCAGTCAATGGCTGCTTTAGCAGAAGGAGGATCATCAAAAGATACTGTTGCTTCTCCCTTTGGTTTGCCAGTATCCTTATCAGTATAAAGATTTATCATAGGTTTGCCAGTCTTTTTGTTGGTCTGAAAAGAAAGGTTATTTCCTCAATAAATATTCTCAGCACAGGACAAATATCAGGAAAGCCGATTCATGGCACAAAATTGTAACACTTAAGTATCATTATAAAGAAGATCCTCTTTAAGTTAGACTGCAGAAATAGATGCTTTTAATTGAAGGATACTGCCTGGCTGCCCTCCATGAAATAACGGTGGGCCCATTTTGCACAAAAATTGAGGTCAAGTGCAGGAAGTCCTAATTTAGATTTGCAGAAACAGAATAAACAGCCATAGGAACACAGAGGCTTACTTACTGAAGTATCAAGATGGTAAAACAGGTGGGAAGATAATGTTAAGGGTTATAAAGACTAAAGAATTGGAAGAGACATGAAGCAATCTAAATGTCACTAGTAAGTTGGCACCGCCAGCAGCTTCTTTCAAATGAGCTGTCATCTGGGAATCCAGACAAAAATATTTTCTACAACTTCTGGGAGCCACAGTGAGTATCTGCCTCGAATGATACTAGTACACTTCCAATATACTAGCTCCATAAGTTCTCTTCCTTCGTAACAATGATTTCGCATTTTGCATACCTTTATAATACCTATTTGTTTGAAGTAGTCTGCCACTTGATCTGTTGAAACATCCTCTCCAAGTCCTTGCACAAAGATGGTGTTGTTATCAGAGTTGTCAGACTCTGTATCTATTAAAAAATAAACTACATTTAGCACACATCTTTGTGGTAACAACAAAAACAGTACTTTAAGCTCAGGTCGCTGCTGGCCAGTAGCAGACTCTTAAATCTCTAAGGAATCTTGTTTGAAATGAAAGACAAGCAGGGAGCATAATCCTGAAGTTAACATCATTAACTTCAGCAACGCATGCATAGCACTTTCAGATGCTGCAGTGTATCAGAGCTGGAACACATTCAACAGCTCACCAGCAGTCTGCTATACATTCAATTTACCCTTGTAAATAGGATACCTAAACCCATAAGAAATATACATTTTAAATAATGCAAGTTTAGCAGAAATATGATGCAAGTGAAAGCAGCTGCTTGGCTCGAGTTGAGCTGAAGTTCACCAGACAAATTCTTATCTGCTATATGAAAAAATGTCCAAGAATTCACATACACTTTAATAATAATTTAAAATTTCTTTTTAAGGAAGATGAGTTTTAACTGATTTTTTTTTGAGCCATGGAAATTGCAGCCACATCCATATTTCTAGACTTACATTTTAAAAGCAACGAGATAAAAGCTATGATCCCCCCACAGCCACTGCCTGTTTTCTTACCAGCATCTGATTTCGGTCCATAATCCCTTTGGCCTATGAAATGGGTTAAAAAAAAAAAAAAAAAAAAAAAGACTATTTTTAGCAAAAATATTCTCAAGTGATTTTTAAGACAAGAAAGCATTTAAACTATGTAATGCATCTAAGATCTAAGACAATAACCACAGATTTAGAGAATATTTAAATTAAAATGTTCAATAGAAGACGTCTGTAGGACATTAACGCGTTCTTATGTTCTTTAAACTTGCAGTATGTGGCAGTTGCCACACTGATGTTATGCTGGTGTTATCTTGCAAATGCTGGTTGTCAGATCACCAAGCAGTTTACCAGAATTTTTTTTTCTCTAGTACCTTTCTAAGTAGTATTTGTAACAACAACAAAAAAATCCGGTGAATGCCACTGTCTCCACAAATTCTTTCATGCAATTTGACAAAGTAGAAATCCAGTTTATGGTTAAAAGTTTGGCTATTAAAACTCACGAACACACCAGCCTCACCAAAATGTTATAATGCTTCTAACTAGATAGTAACAAGATATTGGTGGCTTTTAGATTTATAAAGAATTTCCACTGAAACATTTTTGGATACTCGGCACTTACCACCATAATTTTTGAAGCCACCACGGTCACCACCACTGCAGAGGAAAAATTGAAGAAATGATTTCTTCCTTAAGTCTCTATGTGCTGAGCCCAAGGCTCAATCTACAGTTAACTGATCACAAGTTGAGTGTTACTGTCTAGCAGCTAAAGCACCACCTCTATGTTCTCCTCACTAATTATTCGTGTTCAAAGATTAAATTACAAGAAAGTGAGTAACCTCACAGGGTGCTGCACTGGAGAAGGGGAGTCCTAAAGAGTCATTTAAGCTAACATATATACATGTCTTTTTTTCCAACACTTCCTCCCATCCCATAAGCCAAAATGACTGCTATTATGAATTAAGCCTTAAAACAGAAACATTATTTTCATGAAGGTTAATAGGCTTTAATTGTAGATCGAATTGCTACTTTGGAGTTATTACTACTATAGTACTTTCCTAGAAATAAAAAGAGCTAAAGTTAATTAATCTCTGTTGTTATGCATTTAAATATCGGGGACAAATTAGCAATATCAGCCATTCTCTGACAAAGGGTCTGTGGGGACCTACTGTTGTATTAGCACTTGATATTACAGAGAAGGTGTGTGTATGTGAGCTTCAAAAGCAGAGGCCGTGAAGTTTTAATTCATTCATTCTGAAACCTGTGGCACAAAATGTAGACCAAGTTAAGAGATTACACATACCAATTTTCAAAGATTAGGAGGTGACCTTAAACAGGATGTTTTGCCTCCAATTCCTATGCGCATGAAAATAAACTCTATTATATGTAAATGTTTGTACTAGTAGGATTTTTCACAACAGTGTTTTCAATTGCATCCATGTTATGAATACAATATAATCAATATTCAAAGCTTTCAGGAAAAATACAATTGCTGGATTTTTTAGAAAGTCAATATTCATGTCTTAGACTGTCTTGTACTGCCTTGTATAACTGCCTGTTGCCCTTACCCGCACGGAGAATACAACCACCACCTGAAAATCAGGCAAGTGCACCCCTCCCAGATCATGACAGCTTTCACTTGAGCTGGCTCAGAAAAATCCAGTGTAGGTTAAAATCCTCAACTAGAAGGCTATCTCTAAACTTCAGAAACTCTGAACTGGAACTAATGCAACAGTATGAGTAGCCACTGCAGCAATGTGCTTTACAATTAGGAGTCACTGCAGGTTTTAATCCAGTCTATCTGCCAGCATATCAGAATTCAAACATGGGACACATGCACCCCAGCAAAAAGGCAATAAAAAAAAAATTAGGGAGTAATTTCTTTAGAACACTGTATATCTGTTTCCTGTTACAGCAAATGCAGTCATGAGCAGAAGGTACAACTCATTCAACTTTGGTGAGATTAAAAAAACATCCAAAATGAGGAACAAAAGAGAAATAAGATTTCAACAGATATTATCAAAACTGGCTTTAGAGAGTCATTATCCCTGCATGGTCGTTGATAGTCTTTCATGACAAATGTAATACTCCTTATATATACTGTCACAGATCACCACCTTTACTGGGCCTCCTCTTGAAGTATTTTTTGCTGTAGATTTAAAATTGCTATTCCATAGAAAACATCTGAATATTAAATGACTGTGTTGTTTACTCATAAGCAATTACCTCCTGCTCATTAAAGGGGTAAAACTAATGAATTTTACATGCTACATTAGAGATGATCTTTATTCAAGGCTGGTTGTTTTCAAAGACTGTTGATAAAATCCCAACAGTGATCGTAAAAAATAAATTTTACTGTAAGTATCTTTCTGCCACCTCCAATTCACTTCAGTTAAAGAAAACTTCATTATAACACAACGATTACCAGTACAAAGCCTGCTTCTCTGGAATATTAACTCAGAAATAACAGATACTACAACAGTGAATACATCAATCATGCAAACATTATCCAAGTTTTCAAACCCTGGATTACGGTCTCAGTTCATCAAGACAGCATTGCCCAGCACATGTACATTTTCTAATTTGAAAGTATACAGCAGCAGAGACTTACATTAAAATAAAATAAAATAAAATAAACCCCTCCCCCCCAAACCCATGACAACCTAAAACATACAGAAAATAGTTTATGATCAACACAACTAGGATGAAGAATGTATAGGAAGTGTGAATTTTGATAGGATGATGGTAGGGTATAATGTATACACAATGATTCTGAGACTGATAGAGTTGTATATATATATATAATCTACACGAAGTCATAGGCCAATGCCTGATTTCTCAATTTGTGCGCTTTGGATGGCATGTGCTAGTGCAATCAACACTTTCTAATTTGGCTTTTGCCCAAAGATTTTTCAGGATGTGACCTTCTGCTTAGCCTCACAATACAAACCTAATTAAAGCCTGCATCAATTCTATGATAGACAAACATCTTCCCCCATTTTTAGGTCCCCTTTCACAGGCAATTTATAAAGTTAGTGTTATACCCCTAACAATGTTGGGCAAAGCTACCCAAGATCTCCAGAAGCTTAAACAGTGAGGTAGTAGTAAATAAGAAAAGAGCGTAAGTTCACCTCTTCGGTGTGTATGGAAGGTCTATAAAAACTGTAGCGCTCAAAGCAGAAGCCGGTGGTTATTTGTACTTACCCTCATCGAGCTTATTAGTTTTATCTCTTAGCACTTTTCTACAAGTGTAGTTTTAGACTTTTAACAAAGCAAGAGAAATGTGTAGCTATGTTGCACGAAGCAAAATCAAAAGACAGAAACTGGTTTCAAGCAGCTGTTTCCACAGTCTCTGATTTACCCCACACTAAGACCCTAAATGTAAGCCTCAATCACAGCAACTGAATTACCTCCCACAATACTGTGACAAAGCATGCGAAATACAGAATTGCAGTGTTTCACAGGCTATTGTTCTTTCAGTCTTGCACACAGACCAAATAGAAGGGTGACCAGATGGAGTTCTGAGCTGTAACATCCTTCAGAACAATCATGAAGAGATAGCTAAAATTCAGCAATGCTACCACCAAAGATAATAAAATAGAAGTGACTAAACTGCAAGCAGACAGAAGTGTATGTGACAGGATTCTTAGTGATAAAACCTAACTGCCACGAAAGAAATTTCATTAGATGTTCTTTTTTTCCTGTACTTTGTCAAATATTTAACTCTATTTACTCCCCAGTAGGTGATGCTTCATCTGAACATTGGTTACTTCAGCTGGAATAACTTTCTAAAATAAAGGCACAGTTACTTCGAGAGCTCAATACTACAGACACAAGAAGCATATATTTATATGCTTTATATGCTTATTTATATAAAAATATATGTGTGTGTGTGTGTGTGTCTTTTTTTAAGCAGATACTAGCAGAATAACACTAAGAATGCAGGAACCAAATTCTAGCCTCCAGCATGCATCTACGTCTCATCAAGTGGTAGGAGTTACATATAAGAATGTATTTTTATGAACAAGACAGGAGTGTTTAGTGCACAACTAAAATCACTGCCAGATAGCTTTTTTTGCTGCCTATTAATTTTATTGCCTCTGTTCATGTTTTTAAGTTCTAAACAAGGTTAAACTCAAGCATATACATTACTAGTTAAATATTAATTGTGAACACTAATCACATGGCTATAAAAAACATTTTCACTACGCTATAGTTTCTTGATACCACAATAGGTTAATTCTTACTTTGAACAACTAATGTAGTAATTAAGATTTTTCTGCTTAAGTCTGTACAAGAATAACTTACAGTGAGTAAAGTTAGGATTTCAATGACAAATCCTAACCCAATGGCAAATCCTTTTTTAAACTGCATCTATATAGTTCTACCAAAAGAGAATGGATGAGCAATTCAATGGCAGAACTTCTCCTATTTAGTCCACACATTCTAATAGAAGGGCAATGGCATTGGTATGACTACTCCACTGGTGAATGGCTTTCCTGAGATGAAAGAAAACAACCCTGCTTTGTATTCCTACTGCACTTCTCACTTAGATGATTAACCAAAAAAATTTAGTACCACCACCACAATGAGTAGTTAATTCCTTATTTTTATCAATAAGGAATCCAACAAAAATGTGATTTATTCTACACAGAAGCTTGCAAGAAGAACCAAGACTAAAACTCTGAACTCTCAAAACCCAAGTGTGCCTTTTCTGTTATGGGTTTATAGCAAAAAAATGATTTTGGTTCTTGGACAAAATTTGGATTTGTGAGACTAAAGTTTCAAAGGGAAATGGTGAAAAAATATTCTACTGTTGTTTAAAGTCACAAAAGATAATAGTTCAAGACCTTTAAAAAAACCTGAAGAATAATTTTGGAAACCTGAAGTTATTAAGACTGAAAAGTGATCATTTGACACATAAGAAAATTATTATTTTCTATCTTATCAGCTAAAGTATCTAAACAGTAGTTTATCAAAAGATATTCTCCTCCCTCAGAGCTGCATGACTTTGCACATGCACAGAAGAAAAATGAGTGTTGCGTGCATTCACTACAGTACATATTCAAGTCATTCTAGTTTTCAAAATAATAATTCACACCTCAACATTACCAACTATGTTTTAAAATATTTTAACAAATAGTCAGAGAAATGAAAACTCAACACTTTAAAATGCTAATTTGGTTTTGCCCTAAAGATTCCAGTATAGTCTACTGCACCTCCAGAGCACTACTGGACGACTTGCATGCAGATTTTTACATAGGCCACCACAACTAGCAACAATCTTGGTAGAAAACAGAGCCTGCAGCCCAAGTCACTGCACCACTAGTACAGGACAGCAACAAGCCAGCACTGACACTTGGAAAGCATGCATTGCCCAGCGCTACAGAACAGATTAGGCGATTCAGCTCTAAGAACATCAGTGACTGGGTAACTTTCTTACTGCTGGACAACAAGCTACAACAAATTCTCCCTACTTTTAAATGTCAATCAAAATATTTTTGTTAAAAGCTAACACAGAAGATATTCATGAACTACGATCTCAAATTAACTATTTTTTTGGTAATGTTAAGGAACAAGAAATGGAGCGCTCCAAGAACAAGCACTATATATTTGAGAAGTCTGTGCTTACATGATTTAGGGGATGAGCTTTTGAGTTGTCAGAACTCACCTACAGATTACTTCCTAATCACCATAAAAACTGAAGCTGACGTTGTTACAGTAGTACAAATAACTGCCCAGACAAGCTTTTTAGAGTGATATTTTCTGATGGCAATGGAAGTTTCACAATTTAATGTTAATATTAAAATGTGATTGAAGTAAAAAAAAAATGAAAACGATAACTAGTTATTAGAAGTAGACCTGACATTCCAAACAAGCTGCTTTTAGGAAAACAAACAAACAAACAAAAGATACCCAAAGAAAACATCCCCTGAAACCCCACATTTTCACAGTACTAAACATGATTTCTTACCTTACTGAAGTTACTTTCCCTTGATCATACAGTTTGTTATTTAACTTAACCTTCTATGCCTGTCTAGTAAGCATATGACTTTGGGAAAATACACGATTCAGAAACAGAATCCTCAATCATAATTATGCAGGAAGACTGAAGAAACATTTATGATATTGCAGTTTCAGAAAAAAATTCACTGTAAAAAGCACTAAAAACTATCGCTTGACAGAAGCAGGCAAACTTCATAATAAATGTCTCTAACGCCTTCCCTCTTTGATGTATTCACTCCCATTTATCTATGCACCTTCACTCTTTTCCTTTTGGATTTCAGGGGCACAAAGTACTATCATCTGGATGAACGTGCTAAAATTTTTTTCTTACATCTTGGAAAGACAGGGCAAGAGGCTTTATTTTCACAGACATTTATCTTACTTTATTCTGCAAAGACAGAAGTCTGTTTCAGAGTGATAAAGTCTACCAGCAGTATGTTTTTTGAAGCTCACATTCATTCCTCTTACTAGAAATGGCTCAGCTATAAACTTTTTTTTTTAATTCAGATTTCATCATAGCAATATGGAAAGCCCTTGCTGACACAGAAAAGATATAATTAAAAAGTTCAGTTTTAACTGAAAAAGAATTTGGCAATTGCTTAGCTACTTAAGTTTATATTATATAAAATCCAACTCACTGTAAAGGATCACAGCAAAACACTATAAATAGTCTTTTGGTAATTGTGCTATCATGTCTAATTAGGACAAAAAGGGTCCACCTATGTCATCAAAACAGCAAGCTATGAGTACAGTTTGAAACCACCTTTGGAACAGGCAAATTTTAAATATGGTTTAAAAACAGAAATATTTTCTTTATTATTTCAAACATACTGATCAAATTGTAGACTGTGCCAAAGTAATATTAAAAAGAGCCTACGAAAAGTATATTCCATTAAAAATATCTATTTATAGAAATACAGTATTTGTACTTCAAAAGTAGCAAAGTCTTAATATACTATTGGTTTATTTTATTTAAACTTGATCAGCCGAAACAAACAGCATTTTGTGCTTCCAGCTCTTCATCAGGAATTCTAGCAGTAACCTACAACACTGCAGTGTATTAAAGGATGAGTAATGCTGACACTTTTTGAAGTGGTGAAGCGCTCACTGGTAGCTTCAGTGTTCTTTCTTTGCATTAACGAGCACTCTACATACCCCTAATTTTTACGCAGAGGTACATAAAACATAGCCAATTGTGATCGCTTATTTTTATAAGAAATAATAATGTAATCTGGCCTATTTAAACAGAATTTAAAGCAAAGGTCCCAATCTCTCAAATCTACACATATGCAGAAAATCATCTGCAGGCAAAAAATTAAACGTGTGTATAAATCTCCACAGAACAGGACCTAACATAGCGGTAGAATGGTAAAACCTACAAAAAACAAAGGGGTTTAGACTGACAGCTAAACCTATAATAAAAACTGCATTTTAAAGGAATTTTGAACTACAGAAAAACAGTAAAGTAATGTTAATACAACAAATCAAAAGTTTAACTTTATGATAAAAAATGAATTCTTCAGGAAGCAGAAAGATAATTAGCCAACCTTGGCATAATTACTGTCATCAAACTCAAAATACTTCCTTGCCAAAAGGTTAGCTACCTTAGCTATGCATTTTATTAAGTTTTCTTAACCCCTGGTTGGGGTTTTTTGTCATTAGAAACAAATTTTTTACAGGTTTTACAGCATTTTATTTCAAGGGATGGACTCTCTAACATTTTTTGTATTACAACTCACGTAAGTAAAATGCAGCTATGTGTCATAACAATTAAGTGCTTTGGCCTCAATCTATCTGAATGTAAAAGCTTTTCCTAGGTAAAATCCATTTCTATGCTGTGCAGAAGTTTAATTTTAGAAAACAACTACCTTTCATTTTCTGAACTCTAAATCTAAACCATATTAGGAAAAGGCATATAATACAAACAAATTAAAAATAGCTAAATAATATGATACAAGGGAAAAAGTTGCAGGCACTAGAATGAGATCACTTACCTATATCCAGACATATGACCTCTTCCATCCATGTCATATCCCCCTCTACCTCCTCCCTGTGACCCGCCATATCCTCTATTATCTTCTCCATACCTACTCTTTTCACGACGATCATCTGGAGGGGAAAAAAAAAAGAAAGATATAAAATCTGATGTTGCTTAAGTTTGCCATTTAAATCTGGAAGCCATCAATTCCTAAGCAGCTCTCTTACATTATCTATTCCAGAACGTAATGAGGAAATGTTTGGCATTGCTCCAGTTATCTCCCTTGGTTTCCACGACCACGATGTAGCTCAGAATGCAAGTATTTTCAGTTTAATTACACTGCATTTTCCAAATATTAAATCCATATTGTCCAAAATACACTTTTCGTTCTACTCCCATACTGCCTTCTAAGTTTGTATTGACAAAAGAGATCACTGAAGATAGGAGGATACAGAGCATGCACTCTGACACTTCTATAAAGTCAGTGAAGAAAAGGGATAGATCTTAGTAATTTCCCATTTCCTTCTCCTTCTACCTGAGGATTCACCTATATCATAAAGCTGGAATGTGAAGTGTGAAAGTTCTTCACAGTTGAGCAAGACATGTCACCTTCATGCAGAAATAAAGTCCAAATTAGCTTAGAAGAAAACTCCATCCAGAAATTGCATAACTCCAGCGACATGGATTCTGTAAAGCTGCCTCCCACAAATGCAGCTACAACAGTTCTGGAGCTCTGACTGCTTTTCAATTCTGTGTAATGTTTTGAAAATATCAACAAACAAAACATTCCCCAAAAATATAAACATGGAAAAAGAGCTTTATCTATTCATCAAATAGTCTATCCAGAGGAGGAAACATGACTTTTTCGTGGTATAGAATATCATCTGTTTATGCTCAATTTTACTAGCCAATACTGAATTCGTCCTGTGAGCTTTACCTTGGCTGTTGTGGCTATAGCCTCCCTTCTGAGACTGGTAGGATTGCTGAGAATGGCCGTATGAGCTTTGGTGCTGGTTATAGCCTGACTTTTGGTCATATGAGCTCTGGTGGCCATAGCTTGACTGCTGGTCATACGAGCCCTGGTGGCCATAGCCTGACTGCTGGTCATACGAGCTTGACTGCTGGTCGTAAGAGTCTTGGTTTTGTCCATAGCTTGACTGCTGGTCATAAGAGCTTTGGTGCTGACCATAGTTTGACTTTTGTTCATAAGAGGAGCCTCTTCCACTTAAAATAAACAGAATTTGTATTAATAGCTAAATGTTCACAGAAAAGAGAGCAAAGTAATGGTTGAAAACATACGACATTTGTAAAATTTCCTAGTCACAGTTATCTCCTAAACTTTCCTGGCCTATCTATACGAAAATACTATATTATTTCTGCTAGGATATATCCCGCTCCTGATAAAAGCAAGGCAGCAAACTGTTTGTTACCATCTCTTCCAAAACATCTTGAATTTCAATTGCACATGTAACTTAACAGTAGCACTCCTCTTTGCACAACCCAGTACAATGATTGCTTTCTCCCCTCTCCCTAGTAGTGTGACAATGACTGCTGCTTAGCCTGTAGCCTGCTGAACTCCAAATCCTTTTCTACAGGACTGAAAGGAAGACATCTGCTGCTCATGTGGTATCGTACAGTTGATCATTCCAACCTCCAAAAAAACCCTTTGCATTCACTGAATTGCAAGCTATTTTTTTGAAACATTTTACCAATTTGCGAAGATTGTTTTTAACTCTAATGATATCTGCTACATACTTGCAGTTCTTTCCACTTTGGTGCCATCTGTATATACTATCCTACCAACTTTCATCAAAAACATTGACAAATACCAAATCAGGGATACCCTAACTCAATGCGTCTCTATGTTCTGAGAGGGAGTCATCAGTTACTCTTCTCTGACTACAGTTACCCAATCAGTTTTATGCCAGTCACGAAGAAATCTCATCTAGACCACACTTCCCACGGCTATTTACTAATTCAGCATGCAAAGTGGAAACAAAACTATTTTGAAAATCTATGAGACCTGCTGTTCCTCCAAGCTCCAGTTGGCCTACCCAGTCACAAAAGGAAATCAGATAGATTTGAGGAACAAATTGCATCCAGGAAACACTGGCCGTTAGTCATCCCCTTATTTTCTGCACAGGTGCTCAGCTGCAGTTTAGCTGTATTATTTTTTTCAGGAATTGAAATTAATCATTGACCTCTGACACCTTTTCTTCTCCTTGTCCTCCCTTCCCTCATCCCCTTTTCAGAAGATCAGGCACTCCATTTGCCATTCTCCAACCTTTGGCTATCTTACTTGTTCCCCAAAAAGTCTCAAAAAAACAATTCTAAGGAAAGCTTTAGCCAGCTCTTCAAAGCACTCTAGAATGAAGTCCATCGGTCCCACTAATCCGAAAATAACCTGGTCATTTAAATACCATCTAACCTGCTCTCTTCCCAATTCTAACTTAGATGTTATCTTCAACATAACCAATCCTACTGACAAACAGATTGCTAAGCTTTTTTGTTTGCATCTTCCCTTCAAAACAGTCTGCTCCAACATGGCCTTTTCAAAATCACTGATGACAGGAACCATCACTCAGAGCATCCACTGTTTGCTATTTTTTCTTCCTCGTGTCAGGATGTGAAATTTACTATTCTGTTGCCACCCCCCTCGAAGTTGCTACCATTTTCAACTTACTTGTCACAACCATGTTTAGGACACTTTCCCTACAATTTCTTCAAAAAAAACTTGTTGGAAAATCTAGCCCTACTGCACTGTTTTCCACTGCCTGTCTAGGTAGTTAAAATACTACATTACTGCCCAGTCTTGTACTTTGTACAATCCTAATAAATGATCAAAAAAAACAAAGTAAAACAAAACAAAGCTTAACCATGAATCTGCCTTGTTTAGGGATGCAAAATAGACAGTCAGAATGCTAGTTCCTGCTGTTGACAGGTTAGAATATTACTTGTTTATATTAATATGTTTTGCAATAATAGCAGTACAGCCAGAAATCAAGGAAAATTTTGCTGAAGTTCTTGCTCTGTTTTAAAGCTGAGAAAACTTTAGCAGAATATCTGGACCTTGGACGCAAGAATGAGGTAAGTACCTGACAGTTTATTTTAAACAGGTCACATGATCCTCATAAAGGAAGTAATGTAAGAAGTAACCTTGGAGGGCATACATGTAAAAGCTCATAAATAAGATAATAAATGTATTCTAGCATCAAGTACCCTTACAAGGCATTAAGAGAAGTCTGGCTGTATTTTCCAAGATACTTTCAAAGCTGTATCATGAATCTACCTGAAAATGATTTAAGTACCACATCACACAACAGAAGTAAGATACATTTAAGATGGTGTAAAGTAGCTAACCAATGCCTGTAGTATATTTATGTACGTTTAAGTTACTGATGCAGAGATAAAAGCATAGGGTTTTAAGAATCCTATTTAGTTGAGGAAAAAAAGGTAATTTTCCTCGACTGATATTTCTGAATTCTTTCTCTGTCGACCAAGAAAATGAATTGTAAGTCATAGAAAAAGTCTGTAAATATCCGAACAGCTAAGAATCTCCTTAATGAAGTTAATAAACAATATTACAAGTTTACATACCTTATCACTTTTATTGTCAAAGATCACAATCTTTCCTATTGTAATTTCAGGCAACTGCTTAAAAGAATATTATCTAATTAAAGAACGGATATCTACTTAACCTGTCTTTTTCTTAATCAAAATGTTACAGAGCAAGTTCTTTCTTCATTGTAGTCATTATCCAAAGACTTTCTAAAGGTTCTTGTCCAACACGGTCTTGAGTTCAAAACAGCTGTACTCATCCTTCTCACATAAAGAAATATTCTCCCCACCCCGTTCTTTCAGGCATTAAAGAGTTCTCAGAATGGGAACACTGGGTGGTTGGGGACTTTTTTTTAAAAGCAAATATACCATGAAGCTTATTACAGCTGTAGTTAAGAATATACAACTGCTAGACAGTATTTTAAATAGCTGTCATTAACTCAGCTTACTTACCCTCTAGATGATCCTTTCTGTTGCCCCTGACTGCCATAAGACTGCTGGTTGTATGAACTCTGATTTTGATTTTCATAATTGGATTCGTCATCATATCCCTCAGAATCTTGGCCATAACCTAGAAAGTGAACAAGAAAAATTTTTAGTAAATATTCACTTTTTAACTACTGCCAATAAATGTAACAAGCTAGCCAAACCTGTTTGATTTTGTCCATAGTTCCCATGATAGCTTCCATAATTCTGTCCATAAGAGGAATTGTCTCCACTTTGTCCATAACCAGAATATCCCTGTAATTTAAAGAATATATTAAAATAAGGATAAGTTCCACTGCAGATAATGACAGTTCTCCTTCTCTAGACCTGGAATGACACCACTGCAAACTCTAAACACAGCTGAAAATGGACTTCTTCCCAGCACAGACATAGTCACTCAGGAACAAGTTTTCACTCAGGAGCAGCTGCTTCAAGAGACACAATGTTTTTTTCAACTTACCTGTGATTGTCCATAACTTTGACTGCCCTGACTGCCATATGAAGAATAGCTGTAAGAGAAATATGCACTTAGTAAACTTTTACAGTGTACTCCATGTGAGTTAGAAAAAAAAAGGTACTTTACTGTTATTTTGTTTCTTTTCATTCCAACATAGCTGTTTAATCTGAGTATGACATTTGTAGACATATTAGAAATACATCAGCAAATTAATGGTTACTGTAGTTGACTGACAAAAGGCATCAGAGAAAGGGTTAAATTCAGCTCTGTTTCAAGTGTATATTTAAAATGCATGAAAGTTGGGGCTTACTGTAAGCTGCCAGAATTCATCAACATCAAAGAAAACCCTACCATCTGAATCCAAGGCATTTTAAGTTTTTCAGTACATTCTTACGAAAGTTCATTTTATTTTAATCAATTACGGTTAAAACAGTACTTGTTGGACTACTCAACTGTAATATCATCATCAAAAACTGCACCGGCTTTGGATTATACTTACTTGCTATTCCGCTACTTTAGTAGCTCATAAACTTACAGAAGAACTATGTACTGAATTGTTATATGCATATAGCCTTACCACTTTCATTAACATGCTATTATCCATAATTTTCAGACTTCCACAGAAACAATCTAGTTAAAGCTACAGTTTTATTCTGTTGAAAGCAAAAAGTCCTCCAAACTTGCAGCTATTTCATAATTTATAATTTCTGAATTATGAATGGTTATCAGTTTTTTTCTTTTTTAAAAAAATCCCTCTAATCTATGGAAAAAAGAAAATTTTACACCTATTTCACCATCAACTTGACAGTTGTCTAACCTCTGACTAAAAACTCAATCAACAACTTAAGACAGTCATATGGAACATATGTCTCTGTATTCATAACATTTTCCACAAATAATTTTTCAAAAGTTCTTACTATAAAAAATGGCATTATGATTCCAACCTGCTCGCTTGCTTGCTTGCCTTCAGAAATATTAATTCTTTTCTCTCTTATAAAACTTACTAAGGGCTCAGGACAGCAAGTTTTCTGCAACAGTAACTCCAAAAATGTATCACCACCATTTCAGGCCCAAAAACATCATGCTAGGAATCCCAAATTGCCTTCTACTTTGTACATTTAGTTCCCAGTGACAACAAAAATATCACACATACCTCTGCTGTCCTCCAGACTGATTGTAACTTCCAGAATCTAGAAAAAGAAGCAAGTCAATTAAAATTTTATTCCTTCGTTTACTGTAAGTGAAAAAAATTGGAGGTGGGGGAGTTGAATACATTGTATAATGGATTTACTTTCCCTATAGAACCAGCCAACTTCCTCTTTGTTAACGGACAAGAAAATACTAAGAATAGAAAAACAGGAGCTCAGAAGCACAAGTCAGGAGACAAATTTTATTTTATTTTTTTTAATAGTATCTGAACTCAACTTTCATGGTGTCTCTTCAAATATCAGGGCCTGCACAATCCCCCTCTAACAGCTACTGAATACAGTACCATCATCAATGAGCATAACACAGCAGCTTAATTAATCAAGCAAAGCTAAGTAGGTCAATACTAACTGAACCCCTTTTCAGGATGCCACAAGAGAGCTCTGCCTAGCAAAAGGGCACAGACACAGATAGAATTTGGTGATATAAAATTAAGGATGGAAGAACGATGACATTTCCCACATTCTGTCATCTTGTAAAACCACAAACACTACCAGTAGTTCAAATCATGCAGTGATGTTTTGAAAAGTCATTTGATATTATGACTGTTATTCCCAATTAATGTAGATATCACTTATCACAGAAGTTGATTCTTGAAAGAAAAGTACATTGGAAAAAAAATAGCAACTCAAGGAAAGAAGAAAACACTGAAATTAAGTTTGACTTGTATTTAACATGGCACATCTAATTTGTAAAAGGTACTGGCATTAGGAAAAACGTACCTTTGGATATTCCCATCTCCTGGTCAAAAATCAAATACTCTTCTTTCTCTACCAGCTTCACTAGTTCTGCCATTCAGGATAACCACCTTGTAATTTTTCCCTTCTTTTCAAACCCCTTCAAGCATTTGTACAGATATTGTAGCATAACGACCTAAAAATCCTGCCAAGAACAACTCTTTGTTTTCCTACCTATTAGCAATCTTTTCCCCACTCTCTGCACAAATCTAACCTCTACTCCTAGAACTGATTAAAAAGCTGAAACTCATAGTGCATGACAAATGTCATAAACTGTGAAGACTATACAACAGTTCCAATCAAAGCAGTTATCACATTTCTCAAAGCCTGTTCATTATGCAGCCTTCATTCTGCTTTTAACTCCAATCCTAGTACTTACACACATATTTAAACATTTGCGTATGTACTGACAAGATCAGGATCTCACCTACACTATTCATACATGAAGCAGTGTTTTTAACTTTTCTGAAGTATCTTTTCAAGGCAATTAAAAGCATCAAGTTTCACATTCCGTAAGACAAACATTTACCAAAACAACCTAAGGTCAGATGAAAGGTTTGATTAGAGTCACATGTCCTACAAAAAGGTTTCCCTCAGATGTGAAACGCTCCTTTTGCACTGCTACACAAATATATCATTGCAGTACTACAACACATAATGAAAAAAGGGAAGAAGAAACACTTTAGAAGAGCAACTCAAATGTGTATTGATTTTAGCAAGGTAAAGGTCAACTTTTTAACATTGTTTCAATTTGAATGATTATAAAGATTACTATTAAATAACAAACATTTAAAAATTATTGTTTTACTCTGAAATTTATATCCCATTAATGTAGTTAATTAAAGAATACTAATAGTATTTCAGAAAGAATTTTTGAATAAGGATGTAATTAGCTTTAATTTAAAGCACTACAGTTGATTCTTTAGCTTCCCATTTATGAACTGTCAAACCACAACATTTTTGAAAAAGTTTGAAGGCAACCAGATAAGGAGCATGTATAATATAAATCATAGTTATTTCCTCTATTTATATGTTTTTCTACATGCTGAGTATCCTTCTGTGGACTACTCTAGTCTACCAACTTCTGACAGGACTTATTTTGGTGGGCTCAAAATGGACAAGAGTCTGCATGTGCTTCTGGAATAACTGACAGCTTATTCCAGAAATTCCTGGATATGCAGTCATTTTTTTCCTGAACCTGAAAAAGCTCTTGGAAAAAAATTCCTGCAAAAGCAAGCAAATGGGGCATTGCAGACTAGTCATTTTGCACAGCTCTGGAACTAAGTTTTCTTAAAGACAGAAGAATCTGTCATGTATGCTTCAAAACTGAAGTTCTTATATAAGCCAGCAGTATTTCTTCTGTTATTCTTAACAGAAAAAAGAATCTCATGGTAGAGCATCATCATACAGAAAAAACAAGAGGACACATTCCCAGGTGCTTGACTGACAAATACTTGAGGTCTGGAAAAAAAGTGTTTCTAGTTTACTGCCAAAATTTACTCATTTGGTAGGAGAGGTCCAGTTATTAACAGTCCTTTTCGAAATGTTTTCTTTTCACTGTGAAGAACTGTTCCTTGCTTTAAAATAGTCCTTTAACATACCTTTTTTATTATTTATATATTCTCCGTCATTTACATACCATGAGCCGAGAGAACACTAGAATAGCTCAATCATAACAAACCACGGCTCACTTCACAAAGCACCTACAGCCCGCTGCCATTTTGGGCCACTCTGTCTATCCCTGGCTTCGCACGGGCACCGCTGCTCCGGGGACTGAAACACTCCCACCTCGAAGAGGTGATAAGAAGCGTCACGACGTGCTCGTGGAAGCCCCAAGGAAGGCCGAGCTGCATAAAGCCAGCAAACATGCTGCCTCCATACTCAGCTAAAAGCCCCTGCTGAGGAAAGGACCCTGGCCAGCGCGTTTTTAACTGCAGCGCAGGGGGCGAAGCCGCCCACCTCGCTGCGCTGGCGGGCTCCGGGGGCTGCTCTGCCAAAAGACGGCCAAGTAGCTGCCGCATCAGGGGCGGGGAGGCCAGCGCAGGTCCCCACGCTGCGGGGAGCCGGGGCGCGGCCCAGGCTCGGGGCGCAGTGGGAGGGGAGGGGTTCAGACCACGGGTTTTTCTTGGGGGGGGGGGGGGCGCGGCCCACGCTGGGGCGGGGGGGGGGGGCGCGGCCCACGCAGCACCTGAGTGGGGGAGGCGGCTGAAGGACCCCGCCCTCTTACGACATCAGGGGGCGTGGCCGGCCTGCCCCCGCCCCCTTCCGGCGAGAAGGGCGTGGCCGCGGCTGCCCGGCGGAGAAGGGCGTGGCCCCGCGAGGAGGGGGCGTGGCCGCGGCGCGCCGTCGGAGGGGGCGTGGCTCCCCTCCCCCCTCCCCGCCGGCGGGGCAGCGCGAGACCAGGCGGCGATGCGGGGGAGGGGAAGGGGGGGCCGCGCCCCCCCCCCGTCCCCCTAACATGGCCGCGGCCGGGTCCTTTTCCACCTGCGCCACACGGCGCCGGCCTGCGCGCGCGCACCCGCCTCCCGCCCGCGCTCCGCGGCGGCGGGAGGCAGAGCCGCCGCCGCCTCAGGCCGC
This sequence comes from Rhea pennata, assembly GCF_028389875.1. Classification (NCBI taxonomy): domain Eukaryota; kingdom Metazoa; phylum Chordata; class Aves; order Rheiformes; family Rheidae; genus Rhea; species Rhea pennata. The sequence continues at coordinate 7,376,988 of NC_084682.1, forward strand.
GGGGGCCGGGAGCACCTACCCGAAGCCATGGCGGCGGCCTCCGCTGCCGGGCACCGGGCTGAAGGGGGAGGACCTAGCGCCGCGCCGGCCGCGCGCACACTGAGGCACCCGCAGCTCGCGCGGACTGCGGGGCCGGGCAGCCAATCCGCGAGCGCGGCGCCTACCACTCGCCCGCCGGCGGCGGGGGGGAGCCGCTAAGGAACCGTACCAACTCGCCGCGGCCGGAGGGGGGTGGGGTGGGGGGCGGCGCCGGCGGGACTGTGCTAAGACGCGCAGCCAGGAGGGGGCGCCGCGCGGATGGGGCTGTGCCACTGCGGTGGGTGGCGGGGGGGGGGGGGCGCGGCGGCGGCGGGGTGCTCGGCGCTGTACGTGAAGGGTGCGGGCTCTGCCGGGCTCCTCCGGGCCCTGCCGCGGCTCCGGGCGGAAGGAGCCTCGCACCGAGCCAGGCCACGGAGCAGGAGGCAGGGCTGGCTGCTCGACACCCCGGGATGTGAAGCACCGAGCTGCCCCCCAAGCAGCAGCACCTCGAGCCAGGGGCTTAGTCCCGTCGTGCGTTGTAACACTGCGGGAAGCACAAGGAGCCTGAGGTCACCCAGCTGCCAGAGTAGAGCAGTGCTGCATTTCGGGATGGGGGAGAGGCCGTGCGCTGTGAGGGGGACACTTTACCGTTGCTCGCCACCTCCCCTCGCCTGCGCACGGCCCTCTCGTCTTCTGAGCACGTCGTGGGGTACGTGTGTTTGCTCGCACTCTGCTTTCGGGGTCCCTTAACAGCTTACAGAGCACTCTCTCTCGCTGAGACGCATGGCTTAGCACATACGTTTTCCAGGCCTGAAGGGAGGCTGAGAATCACTATGTGTAAATTAGAAGACTAAGTGAGTTCAACTGAATAAATACACAGAGCATACTTGGAAACCATTTTGCTGTGCAGAAAGGGAACAGGGACAGGCTGGTTAACTGGATCAAATTAAAACAGACTTTATTGACTTGAAGTGACACGAGGTCTGCTAAAATACAGAGCAAACATGGAGCCTCTGCTAGCCATCACGCCTCGAGGAAGGAGGGACGGTCACAGCCCGTGCTTTGGTGCCCAGTCTGGAAATACCCATCTGGGCTGAGTGTTCGAGAACGACGGGTCTGGAGCATCAGGGGATATGTGCTTAGGGGCTGCAGCTGGGACACTGGCTGTTGTTTTCTTATAAAATGAGACTCGCTTTGGAGTAGCTGACACATGAAAACAGTGGGGAAGATTGCCTGGGTTTTGAAATTGCATCAACTAGCAGCTGAAAGCTGCTGTGCTTTCTCTGAAGCTCAGCTATAGACAGCTTCTGTCTGGGAAAATATCAGAGGCAAGCTGTTCTGCAGGACTGTTTTTTCACCTTTTTTTTTTCTATGATGTGTGCTTTGGGACAGAACTGGATCTGAAATCCCCAAAATACAGATGTTTTGCTTTATAAACCCAGCACCTGATTCTCTGTTGCTCTATCCTGTGTGCTGCTAATCACAGTTTGCTTGTGCAAAATTGTCCTATTTAGACAAAGTTTTGCTGAGGCTTCTGCTGCAAGTGGTATCAGCCTTGTTCCAACTCTTCTGACTGTCCAAAACCCATTACAACTGCAGCAGGTCTCTTCCACTCATAAATCCTGGGAGCTGAATCGGGGTGTCTGTTTTATGCTGGGGCTTCTCTGATGCTAAGAGACAGAGGAAACCAAAATTAGGCTCTGATTTTATAGCTACCGTCAATGTCTTTCAAATCTTTTAGTTATCAGCTGCATCACCATGTGCAGTATTTGGGCTTGAGTCATTTCAGAATTGCTGATGGGATTTCCAAAGACAATCTGTCAGCCTGTCAGACTTCACAGTGCCTGGGAAAATCATCACTGTGCTTCACATTACATGCAGCCCAGAAAGGAGATGAGATGTTGATTAAGAATGAATTAAAGAAAACATCCCAAATCTATGTCTTTATCTCCTGTTCTAGATTAGCTGTTATTCTGCATGTAATGTAATGTCACTATTGCTGTCGCCTCGCCCCCCTCAACCTGCTCTTCCAGGGCTGAGTATGTCAGCATTTAAAAGATCATGGCTATAATTTGATTTAGCTTTGGGATAGTAATGTTCCTCACTGATGAAACAGCAACAGATAAAGGGCTTCTAGACCTCTGCAGATGGAGCAAAGGGCACAAGGGTATCTGGGCCGCTTTGCTGATGCACGTTCCTCACAGACAATTCAATCTAACTTTCAGCCATGGATTTGGAGCAGGAATGAGACTTCAGACCAACCTTTTGGTATATTTGAAGGCTGGTAATAGGATTTTATAAGATAAAAAGAAAAGCTAAAGAAAACCCATCTTTGCCAGAGTGATACTTCAAAAAGCCAAATATTGACTTGGAGAAGAACCCTTTCTGAGATAAGGGATGATGATCTTTGCAACCACACAGAACACATTAAAATTGAGAAATTGTTTCAAAAATGAAATTTAGTCAGAAAAACAAAGCAACTTTGATTATTTAATTTGAGCGTCTTGTAAGTCACATTTGTTGTTTCAGATCTGCTGGCTTCTTGCAAAGGTTGGAGAAGATGCTTAGAAAGTTACCCTAAAATACAGTTGCAGGGTTTCTGTTCAGTGATAGTCTATGCATTCACCAGCACTGAAAGAGGAGCAGAGGAAATAGTATTTTGTGATTTTTGCTTTTCTTCCCTTTTCTTTTTTTTCTTCCCTCTCTACAGTGATTGAAGAGCATTCTCCAATTTCAGCTGTACAGATTGAGCAGATCTGCAAACAAGTTGGGCTGTTTCTTTCCCCCAGGGTGCAACAGCAGGAGGCAAATCTCACTGCCACAGACTAAAATAAGTTTCTGCAAAACAAGCAGTGACTAGAATGACTAATTAAAAAGGGGTTGAGCTTTCTACCTGTCTTCATCTCACCCAAACAGTGTCATCTTCAGCGTTGTCCTTAGCCTTAGTGTGTCTGTGACCACCTGGGAGCTTTGCACAAAGGTCTCCGCTGCTCCCTGTGGGATGTGTTTAGGGGATTAGGGTAGATTTCAAACAATGGCAGCAGCAGGACAAAGGAGATGGGAAGATCTTTGACTCGACTCGGGACCTCCCAGTACCTTTGGACTCCTCAGAGGATGAAGGGCTTATTTAGAAATGGAAACCTGCCTAGCTGAGACAAAGAGACAAGCTTACGTGTGTTTGTGCACTAGTAGCTCTGCGGTGCCCCTGGCTGCCGGGAACACGCTCAGGGAGGGGAACACGCGTGCTCTAAAGGGGCTCCACAACCCCTTTGCTACCAGGCCGCCCCCTGCAAAGCTGCTCTAGGACCCTCCCACGCTGGGGCCCTGTGCCCAGAGAGGCCTCGCCCGCTTTGAACCCTTCCTCAGCGCCGCCTAACCTAATGGAGCCGAGCCTGGGAACCGCGCTGCTGCTCGTGGCGTGGCCGCGCTGGTCTGTCTTCAGACCGAGCTACCGGGCGACCCATGAGGCCGTTTAACACCGGCTAAGGGGGGAATAGGGCCATCACCCGTCGCCTTGGTAACCGGGGGCGCCGCAGCGCTTCCCGTTGCCGCGGCAACGCGGCCAGGCCTTCCGGTGCCCGCCGGAAACGGGGCGGCGCCGCGCCTCCCGTTGCCGTGGCAACGCGGCCCGGCCTTCCGGCGCGGCGGGCGGCAGCATGGCGGCGGTGGGGGTGCGCCCGCCGGCCGCCGCCGCCCTCACGCTGCTGCTCTCGCTCGCTGCGTCGGCACCGGGGCTGCTGTGGGGGCCGCCCGCCGCCCGCTCCGCCGCCTCGCTGCGCCCCGCCGCCCTGCGCGCGGGGGAAGGTGAGCGGGCGGCCGCCCCGCTGCCGCCTTACCCCGCCCTGCGCCTTCCTGCGGGGCTGCCGCTGCCGAGGGCCTGTCCCGGCCTCTTCCTCCTGCTCCCCGGGCCTGGCTTGTGCTGAGCCCCTGCTCCTCCTTGTCTTCCTCCTGCTCCCCGGGCCTGGCCCGTGCTGAGCCCCTGCTCCCCCTTGTCTTCCTCCCTGTGCTGGGCTGCTGCTCCCCATCAGCCGCCTACCCCGGCCCGGCCCCTGCACCCCTTGGCCTCCTCTGCACACCAAGCCCCTTGCTCCCACCTTGATCCCTGCCTCCTAGCACTGCCCTGTGCCCTTCACCAGTCCTATTGCTCCCACCTCTGTCCCTATTTTTGGCCCTTGGCTCCAAGCAATGTGGGGGTATGATACTAGCATTTGCTTTTTTTTAGTCCCCATGATATTCTTATGGTGGTTTTATCTCATCCTTAATTGCCGTGTCTTTTGTTCACCATCATGCAGTGATTTCTTTTAATAACCTAGCACTGTGCACTGATAGGTGAATTTAGCCACCTTCTCTCATGTCTGCAGGGCAGCCCATTAGATTATATTGGGTGATGCTCTGTCCTGTATTTTTTCTGCTGTAGGACTGAGGTTGAGGGGAGGAACATGGAGAACTTCTGGGTTCAGTCCTCACAGAGTGCTCAGGAGAACTACTGACTTGAGGGCTCTTCTGAGGTCTGGTAACCTCCAGATGTTTTCTGAGAGGAACATCATGTTTTTCATGGCAGATTAAGAAGCTGTTATCTCTTGATTGCAGTACTTATTGCAAGGAGAGCAAGGTCATAGTTACTGTAACTGTCATTTTTGACATCTCTTGCCTTGTCTTGTAATAAAACTAAAATCTACGATAGTTACTCTTGGCCTTTGCCAGGCACATTCCCAGGAAGCAGAAGAGTCAGTCATATGTTGTAATACTGAAGTTACCACCTATTTTGACTGTATTTGGTTCTTTAAACCTGATTTTAAAGGCCTGAAGTTCTCTCTTTTCTATGCTGGGATAAAACTGAAAAAAAAAAAAAACCGGATTTATTCCATAGGCTTACCCTCCTTCCACTCAAGCTTGTAATTGTAATGGGTTAAAACATTCATTGCTCTCTCTGCATTTCTAATATGCTGGTCTAATCAGTTCACAGATTAGTTACCTACATCTTTATCTATGAAGACCTGATATCTTTGACCTGCGGTGCCATTATCATCTGGTATTTTGCTGGCAGCTTTGAGAAGAACATGGGCACTGTGAAGCACTGCTTCTTCACCATTGCATTCGCTGTCCTGACAGCTCTCTCATACCTCTTACTCGAGACTGTTGTCTCGAGGATGGGAGAGGTGGAAGATGCCAAAGGGTTCATGCCAGTCGCTTTTGCTACACTCGGCGTGTCCACCACCCGCTCACGGATAAAGAGGGCCCTGATTTTGGGGGTTAGGATCCCGGTGGTGCTGGTGCCATGGTTTATGCTCTGCATGGCCTGGTTTATCCCTCACTCTTCTTTCCTGAGTAACCTGTGTGGGCTGTTGGCTGGGGAAGCCTGTATCCTTTCTGAGTGGGAAGACCTGAACAAGAGTGTGGAGGGGGGAACATAGTGCATTTCTTGTTGACAAGATGCACTGGCTTCATGGTGTTCCCCAGGTGAATTCATGGCTCTTACCCTGCACTAAACTCTCCCTGGCTTTGCTGGTTATCACCACACTGAATTCTGCTTTTGTTTTTTCACACTGCGCTTTCACTATGGTCATTGTGGCTTTAGCATGTGCAGCGAAAATGCAGCTGAGAAGGGTTGTGATCTGTGAGATGGCACTGGGCAGTACTGGAAGAATTCTTCAGGAAACTGGTTTGTGGCCCCAAAGGAATTGCATGTTTGACTCTGTTAGCAATGAGTGCGTTTTGTCTGCAGCTCTCCTTAACATAGTGCTGGCTTCAGATGGTCTTGGATACTGTTTCTGCTTGGATATTCCAGAATCAGTGGTCTCTAAACTGGATCGGATGTTCCCTTTCAGTCTGCTAAGGAGAATACCAGGGCTGAAATATATTCCAGGGTCCTTAGCGGAGAGAAGAGCCTCTGAAAGCAGCAAGTAAGTACAGGAGTTCTAGTAGAAACTCTTATGACCTAGGGAAATTTTGTGACATAAGTAGTGACATTAAGAAGCCTTTAAAAGCTCTGTTTTGATTGTCACAGTCATATCCTGGGCAGTACGAGGCAGGAAGCATGGGACATACTCACCTGGTGGCATTGCAGTAGCAACATTACAGTGGCCTGACAGGTATCACACATAAGCTGAATTCATGGAGCAAGGAAGATAACTTGATTTGAGTTAAATGTGAATTCTTTTGCTGAATGCTGAACTGAGGTGAAGGACTCTCATTTGCTGCAGGGACAATGTGTATATGTGCAGCTCAGCTGATGCGATAGCTGAGTTGCGTATTTCTGCCTTGACATTAGGGCTTCTGGGGTTTGTTCCTAGTTGTGTTGCTCTATGGGGTATGATCTTTATCTTTCTTTCCTCCACCTTGCCTCCCAGGAATGCTGTGAAGTGACTCACATCCAAATCTGTGCAGGAACAAAGCAATAAAGCATATTAAAAATGTCACTTACAAAATTTATTGTAGACCTTCCAATGCATGTTTTTTGTGATGTGGCAAGATTGCTTTAGCGGGAGGAAACCTTGGGGCCTGTGGCTGGCATTCAGAAATGGCTTTAAGTTTCAATATACCACAAGCCATGAGAATTCACTTGTCTTTTAAAAAGCTCTAAAACATAGGTCATGTTTCCCCCCTCCCCCCCCCCGCTATTCTAAGATGCTATTTCAGTTTCACAGAGGAAGGATGGATTTTTGTTACGTGTTAATTTCTCTGTGGTGATTAAGCAGTCAGCTCACAGTAAGGTATCTGCCAAGGAGGGAGCATTCCCAAATATTTGCATCTGCCCTCACCTGAGGGGAAAACCTAAACAGCAAAGCCTTACTGGTAGCCTTATCTGCAGCCTTATAGATCCATTAGGGTGATCAAACCTGTGTAGGAACTGCTTGCAGAGGAGGCCAGGCAAGTCCAGGAGCATTTTTACTCCTTCCTTTCTGTACTAGTACTGCTTTGGCGGGGGACGACGACACTGTCTTACTACACGCTGTGCCTGTGTTTTAATCAGTGTAATGCTGCTGCTAATAACTTCTGTTCACAGTGTCTCAGCTGTGTGTCTAAACCTGCTTTCTTCAGGGGAGAGGACATAAATAGACTGTTCTGGCTGGAATGTATTTACATAAACATTTGACTATCAAGCAGGGCGTGGGAAGGTGTTTCTAGGATGTTTCCAATTCAGTGGCTGAATATACATGTCTCCGTGTTCTAGACCTAAGTCCTACACTTATTTCTGGGGCTTAATTTTATTATTTTGATTCTTGTTTATTTCCAGCTAAGAGCTCTTTATTTATGCATTTGTTATTTTAAATTTCACACATCTTCAGACACTAAGTTGCTGCCAGACAGGATGCATTTCTAGGAGATTAAGGCTTTTGTATCATATTTTGTGCCCATGAATGCTAAAACAAACAAACAAAAATCCCCAGAACTCCAGCCTAAGCCAGTCCCTTACTCTTGCTGGGAATTTGGCTGTTGGGGTCTTCATGATCATTGTCTTGACTTCCTGCACTCATCTTGATGTTGTGCGTGGGAGGAACAGTACTCCTAAAGTCCCAAAGGCTTTGGCTCTTAGGCAGATTGCCTCTTGATGTATTTCAGCAGGGTGAGTCATTCCTTCTGTTGGCAAAGGCTGTTTCTAGGCCTTGCTTCTGAATGATTCATTTTATTTGTGGCTCACTCTTCTCTTTCCGTTTTTGCTCCATACTCTGGGCTTCTATTTGCACCAAATACCTTTGAATTCTTGATAAATAGCACTTGGTAGGTGTGGCTTTTCTCAGTTAATGACTTAAAGGATGTGTAGTTCAGGGGAAGGCAGAAAGGATGGGTATGGAAATCTTAAAGCACACTGCAGTTTGGCTTGCATGTTCCTTCCATGAAGAGAGGTAGGGCCAGGAACTGCAGCCATTCTGTAAGCATGGAATTGGTATGGAGTGAGAGTGGGAATATCTGTCCTGGGAGACTGGTAAACTTATTTTTACCACAGCGTTGTTCATAATAAGAGCTTTGCTTGTGTCTCATAGTTTGCTTTGACCTTTCTGAGTACAGTCAGGAGGAGATCTATCCCCAGGACACTTCCAGCATTAATTAGGCAATGTCAGTTCTGAACACAATGTAACCTTTTGTTTTCTTCTTGCCCAGGGTTAACCCTGTGCCAGGCTCCTACCCCACACAAAGCTACTACTGCTCTTCGCCTCCAGCTCTTCCTGCTTTCCAGATGCAGCACCCCAGTGTGCAGAGCCAGGGATTTCAGCCGAGTTCTGCTCTGGGATATGGCCATGTTATGACACGTGAGGGATCTCAGGACAGCTGTGTTCCAGGATACAGCCTCACTTCTTCCCCCTACCAAATCAGAGGTGCCTTTGGAGACTGCTGCATCCAAACCCATGCTGGAGCCTCGCCTGGACAGTGTTGCCAGCCAGCTGAGTCCTCTTCCCACCAGCATCTGTGCGTGTCTGATTCACAGATACCTGTGGGCATGGAGCACCGGGCTGGGGTTCAGCAGGCATCAGGGTATCCAACAGCCACAGCAGCTCCAGTGCCAGCTGAACTCTTGAAAATCCAGGTATACTGATGCTCCAGAAAGCAGCAGGACTCATACCATGGTGGGACCATTGTGTGTGATGCTTATGCATCAACGCATTGCTGACATCTTTGCTGTGCCTGGGGTGACTGGCTAAATTGGCTGATAGGCCTGATGCAGGCCATTCACCCCTCTCCCTAGCACAGGCTACTTTATTTATAGTTCCTTTATAATTTTGATACTTTTTAGTATTGCTGGGGGACTATATCACCTCTTGGCACTTCTCTCTGTCTTGGAGTCTCTTCTTATTCCTGCCTTTAGTAACTGTCTTTTTCCATTCACCCACTACAGTGTATCTGTTCCCTGGCTTGAAGTACAGGTGGAAGCTAATAGTCAAAACACTGAACTAATTTGGGGCTGAACCAGGCCATAGGGATTAGGACATGTCCTATCTACACTTACACTCTTAGCCTTTTATCTCACTGGCAGATGTGATTTAACTAGGACCCAAGAGAGGCTAAAATCATGGTAGCCTTGAATTATAACTTAATATGTGGAGTGGGACATCTCTCCTACTAGTGACTTCTTCCACTAAGAGTATGCCTTGAAGGGAGCTTATGAAGCCAAGGCTGGGGGAGGGGGATAAAGAACACAATTTTCTGCTCCCCAAAACCTATTTTTAAGTGCTGACAGTCTGTTCTTATGTTTTGTTCTTAGCTACAGTCTGTGCATGCACAGAGATGTTGCCTTCGTTATCTCTAATAGCGCACAAGGAACCTCAGATACATGCAAAGTAACAGAAGACCCTTTAATAAGGGATTTAGGGCATTCAGGGAGCATATTTCAGATAATCTAAGGAGACAGAAGGGACCTTAAGTGCAGGTTAGAAGAATTAACTGGAATGTAGCTATTCCAGTAGGGGTGGTGCAGTGAACACTACTGCACTTTGCGTATCTCACCCACCAACTTTAGGACAATCTCCATCTGTTTTCTTTAGTGCTGGTGAAAACAAAAGCAAGTGGGAGATGGGAGTTTCCAGAGAGGGACTGAGAACAGCATGCAGCATGTGGGGCCTGTGGTAGTAATAGAAGAGTTTGGTTGAGTTGCTGGGACTTGCAGGGCGAGAGCTTTACTTCCAGCTGTGTCGCTGTCTCACTGTGCCATGCCCAGGAGGAATCTGCCATCTCTCTTTCTGTAAGCAGGTGGAATCTGAACTATTGCCATTGTTTTACTGCTTAGATGTTTGTTTTGCCCCCCTCCAAATGCTTTGTGAACCACAAAGTGCCATTAGTGGTTTTGGAAGAGTTCTTGCAGGGCCTAACCTGTTACCCCCAAGGACTGCAATAGCGTTTGCACTGTTCCATGCTCTCTTTGGGGCTAGGGGAAGAGTTAAGGTTGGGAGACAGTGTAAGCATTGGTGGTTGCATGCTCCAAATTATGTACGTGCTTCTTTGGTGCCTGAAGAAGCCACGTGTACAGCCAGCTGTACAGCTGCTTCTCCAGCAGCTCTTCTGGGACGGCTGCTACAGTAACATGGCTTTGCAGAGGCTTTCTTTGGGGGAAGCCCAAAGTGAGGGCTGAGGACTTGAACCTCAGGTTTGTGTTAGGAAGAAGCTCTGCTTGCAAAGACAGAGGATGCTGGGCAGGGGCTTTCTGAAGGAAGATGCTGCAATCTGGAAACCAGCTCGTGGGACTTCCAAAATCGGTAGCCAGCTTTATCTCACCCTGATTGCTTCACCTCTGTGTGTGTGGGATCACAGATGGACTTGGCGCCATGGCTCTGACTTTGATTAGCTGCTGACAGCGATTGCCGTGTTGTGTGTTTAGTACGGAGCAAGAACAGGATGAGAGGCTTGCCTGGAACTTTAAAGGATGTTTTTAATACGAGGAAGGAAATGCTAATGATAATCATTGAAATGTTGATTAGTGCCTTTATTTTCGTCCTTGTGAGATTTTTTTTCTGTAAATCTATGATTTTTACTACTGCTGTTTCCAGAGGTGTGTGGAAAATATAGCAGGGTGATGAGGATGAGTAGCAGTCGCAACTGTTGTGTACCTTCAAACCATAAGCTTGAAATACAATCTGGAAGACAAACGACTTAGTCTCCTGGTTTGCTTGTGGGTGGGGAACTGGGACGTGTGGGCCGGGTCCAGCGGGGCTCCAGGCTGCGGCAGCTGCGCACATCTGCTCAGTGCTCGCTGTGCGTGTCTGGCTGGCGGCGGAGGACACGTACTGGGGAAAAGCGGTACTGCGTATTGAAAAACACTTGTGTGCTGGAAACTGGTTATTTTTCCTTTCCAGCTCTTACCAGGTGATGTGTTAAGAGATTTGCTCTCTTTGCAGAGCCATGCAGGAATGGCGCGTTTTCCGTTTAGTTGTTTTATGGGAGGTGTTGAGCGGTTGAAGGGGAATGTGGTGGTGGATTGGCTTGTGAGAGTCACTGTCATTCATGGGCAGTCACGTGAAATGCATCTTTGCTGTGTTCGGTGGCCTTCAGGCAGGCGATTACAACAACAGAAATGGCATCTAGCAAAGTTAATACCCGGCCTTTCCCAAGGGCAGCTGTTTAATCCAGCACTATATAAAATGTCATATAAATGAGTCAGGGGACCCTCAGCTCCTCCAGCAGTGGATTCCTACCAAATCTCACTTCCCTGGGACTGAGGGTAAATCCAAAACTCCTGCTCACGGAGAGTAGGAAAGGAGGGAAGGGGCTGGGACAGGACTGGTGCAAATATGCCTGAGAACTGAAGGGAGGAATGAAATACATAAAGAGGGAGGTAAAAATAATCAGCAGCCTTTGCCTACTGAGCAAGGTTGCAGGTGTTAGTGATAGCAAGTTGCAATACCAGGTCACTTCCTTGGAGGGGAGCTGGAGAATTAAAAGTTATTCTTTAAATAAGAAAAAAAAATACCAGTAAAACGCCAGTTCAGCCTGGGATGGATTCCCTCGCGGGAACGTGCTGTCTCGTAAAGGCTTGTCCTTCCACGCGCTCCCCGTGAAACCGCCGCGGCCGTGGAGGCGAGGGGCGCACCGCCGCGGAGGTGGGCGCGGGGAGCTCCCCAGGTGACTCCCGAGGGGGGAGACCCGGCACGCAGGGCCCGGGGGGCTCCCTGTGTCCTGCCTGGCGACCCCCCAGCACCGCCTTGACCTCTGACCCCCAGCCCCTGACCCCCTAGCACCCTCTCGTGACCCCGATCCTTGACTCTGCCAGCCCTTGACCCCCCCAGCACCCCCACGTTGACTTCTGACCCCCAACGCCTGACCCCCAGCACCCCCACGTTGACCTCTGACCCCCAGCAGCCCTGACCTCCCCAGCCCCCCACTTTGGCCCCTAACTGCTGACCCCCAGCACCCCACGCCTGGACCGCGTGACCGCCAGCACGGCCCCCGGCACCCCTACGGCCCCCGCAAACCGCGGCCCCTCCACGCTGCTCCTGTCCCTTTAAGAGCCCCTCCCCCGGCTGGGCGCGGCGTGGGCCGTACCAACGGCGCCGCGCCGAGAGGGGGGGAGGAACGCGCGGCGGCGCGCGGCTCCTCCCCCCCGGCGCGTATCCTCGCGTGGTGCGAGCCGCCCTACGTGCCGGCCGCGCCGGGGCTGCGGGGCGCCGCCGGGAGCCGCGGGAAGTGGCGGAGGGGCCGGGCCGGGCCGCCTGGGGCCGCCGAGGGGTGAGGGCCGGGGCCGGGGCCGGGGCCGGGCGGCGCTTCGAGGCGGGGGGAGAGCGCGGGCCCGGGGCGCCCGGGCCCCCTCGTTCCGGGGGGGGGCGGTGCGGGGTCCCGGACGCCCGGGCCCCTCGGCGCCGGGCTGCGGCGGTGGCGAGCGCGGCGACTCGCGGGCCGGCTCGTGGCCTCGCAGGCAGCTCGCCCGCCCCGGGCTGTCGCGCGTCCAGGGAGCTTCCCCGTAGGGCGCTTCGCTGCGGGCGGTTGTTGCCGGTGCGAAGCTGAAGTCGGTGCGGCGAGCCGGGCGGGTGTGGGGTCCGGCCCGCCGCAGGCAGGGCGGGCGGCCGGTCGCTTCCCTTCTTCCGGAGCTCCCGAGCGCTGGGAGCCTGAGCCGCCGGCTCGGCTCTGGAGAGGAAAGCCGTACTTCGGGGGATTGCGTCCGTCAGCGGGAAACGGTGGGAAAATCCCACGTTTGGGAGTCGTAAAGCTGGAGGGAGTGAAGACGCCTGGACAGCGTTGGGAGTTAGTCATCGGAATGGAATTGATTCTTGGGAATTCATCTTAACCTGTGGGAGTAAGGGCCGCCCGTGCCGCCTGCGGCGCGCTGCGGTCTGGCAGCACCTGGCGCAGCCCTGCCGCGGATTAGCTGCTGGAGCGTTAGAGGAAGTAATAACGCTTGGTGGGCTGCGTGTGGGGAGCAGGGGTCGTTTGGTTTTGCTGCCCAGTCTGAATAAGACGCACTGGACCTGGGTTGTATTTGTGGTTTAAAACAAAACGCCGCAAACACATACCTGGTTGAGAAGCTCAAAGAAACATCCTGTTTCTAAACTGGGATCGAAACAAGGCGTGTGCTGACCAGGCCCCTCTCCTCCCGCAGTGCTTTAGGCTTTGTGCGGAACTGCCTGGCGCAGCGTGATTTTTGTTAGTCGGCAGAGCTGGGTTCAGTGATGGGCCCAAACATACGCGGCCCTCCTGCCAGAACGGGGGGAACGGGTTTTGTTGTGCTATTTCTGCTGTTCTTTGACAAATTCTGATGAGCTCTTGTGCCACAGACAAAGCAGGCTCTTGGGCAAACATGCTGCGGATGAGGAAAATGCTGTTTTACTGGGCTTCTGAAGAACCTAATGTTGTCCAAACAGGCCTCTTGATTTTGCTTCAGGTGCGTTGTTTGCTGGATTGATTGCTCTTAACACAGAACAGTGCAGCCCATAAAGAGCGTCTAGATTTGAAGCTGTTTGGAGAACTTTGTGTGTTGCACGTGAACTGAACGGTACACGCGAATTGTATTTGCAGCCCCCTTTTTCCATAACGAGGGGGAAAGACTGGGAGGAAACCCAGTACTACATCAAAAAGCCCAAAACAGCTGAGCACTTTCTTTTAAGCTTTCACAGTAAAAGCTTTGGAGCTGAAGAGTGGGCGGGAAAGAGGAGCTAGTGTCACACTGCTGACTTAACCCTGTGTTAATTAGTCCTGCTCTATTTGTGACAGAGCAAAATGGCTCTGTTGTCACTTCTCAGGTGCCTCCCATTCAATCAATAGTCTCTGGGGTGGTGCCTTCTGGATAGACAGGGTTGAGCAACTTCATGGTTTCTGCAACTATTTTCCCCCCTCCCCTTCAAAGACCAAGGAACTCCACAGGGATGTAACACCAAAATGCCGTTTATGGTCTTGTGCGACCCTTCCTGTTGTGCGTTTCCTCAGGTGCAGATAGGGGTGAGGACAAAAACCTGACCTGCCCTTTGGGTGGTGGCGGAGCCAGTAAGGAGGAGGTTTTCCCTGCCACCCTTCAACTCGAGTTTGGTGGCCCTTCTACACTTGCTTCGGGAGCTGCTGGTGCGTGGCAGCCTGTTTCTTGGAGCCTCTAAACACACAGTGAGGTTTGAGGAGGGCGGGTGGTGTCTGGCAGGAAGAGCTGATGGGCCCTGGTGGTGCAAGTTGCCTTACTCGGGACCCCCCGCAGCAAAAGCGGCACGTTGAACCACATCCCAACTCAAAGCTATTTGATGCTTACTCTCTCCTTTGGCTGTTGTGAGGCAGCAAAGATAATGTGTTTGCTCAGTCTTGAAGGGGCTAGACAAAAGGCCACCCTGCTCAGGTCTGCACTCCTACAATTTTTTTCTCCATCCCCTCTCTCATGAAAGAAAACCATCCAACAGTTACCTCTGCTGATGCTGAACTTTGTTCTCTTTCCTGGTGTAGGCTCTCTTGTATCTTGTATTTAAAAATACAATTCACAAAACTTGCATAAGTTGCTTTCACAATGCGGTCATTTGATCTGAGCAGTAAGATTACTTTTATACACGCTATTGTGAAGAGTGAGTCACGAGCCCTGCTATGACAGGTGCACCTCTGTGAAGAATGTTGTTATAGGGATTGAAATTTCATATAACAGAGCAAAATAATTATAGGCTGTTCATAATCTGCTGCTGTTCCTCTCCAGGTAAACATTACAGTCAATCGTGTGCTGCTGATCAGTCACAGAATCTGCAATGAGTAGAAGAAAAGCGCTTATAATGCAGGCGGCTTCTCTAAGGTTGCAAGTCCAAAAGGTAGCTGAACTTGAACTCTAGTAGCAGATTATTATAATGTTCTTGATTAGTTTTCTTGATTAGTTTTCAACCACTTTTGTGCCTCCAGTGGTCTTTCAAAACTGTGGCCCCTTGCAGTGAAATCAAGTAGAATCATTGACTAATTGTCCTTTTCATTCTCGCTCTGTGGTCTGGAAGACTGTGAGGTTTGGAGTTATAGGTAGGGTGAATTTTCTTCTTGGAGAATCTGGGTCTGGCTGTGCATGTGCAAGTCGTCTGTGAAGGTTTAGTAACCAGCCTAGGGAACTGGTAGATCTGTTTTTGCCGCATTGGCAAGCGCATTGGATCTTACTGTGTGGTTGCTTGTGAAATGCATCTATTGACTTGCTTTCACGGGTTGTTACTAGCATCTCTTGGTTCTGCTAACTCCAAGCCTGCTCCGAGCAGCCGGCTGATAAAACGCCTGTGAGGATTGTGCAAGCCCTGGTTGTGCAACACAGCTGCACACGTGTGACTACTTGAGGTAAGAGAAGCAACTTAATCTTATAATGGGAAAGAAGAATGGTGTCAAGTATCTTCTGCTTATGTTGACCACATTAGAGTGAGAACGTGGAGCTGGAGAACTGCAGTTTTTGCACCTCACGATTTCCCTTTCACCCTTTGGGTTATCATTCCTTCCATTTGGGGAAGATTTCCCTGGGGGTGGTTTGAGGCTGCCTCCTTGCTTGCCCTGTGGCTTTGTCTCCTTCATGGGATTGTCTGGTGACTCTTCCACTGCTGCAGGAGCCACAGCACTGAACTTGCCTCTGACTCTGCTCGTTCTCCACCTAACTTGTGTGTGTTGTCGTGGGGGCATCGTATCCTACATCGAGTATGGAGACATCTGCTTCAAGGTGCAGAGTTGATGTTGTAGGCTCCGTCTGTACTGCCTGCTTGGTACGTAGTTTTGTTTGTGATTGAGGGGGCTGGACTTGTTTCATAGGCTTTTGAAAAAGTAAAATAAAGTTCAGATTGCCTTGCTTTTTGCGGATGGGAGTGTTCATAGGGTGACTGTGCATACTTTTAATAGAGTAGCCTGGTGCAAAGATTTTGCGGCATAACTCTCCAAGCAGTTGGATCGACTCAGTAGTGCCCGTGGTAGCTGGCAAAAGGGCAATCAAAGTCAAGGTTTCAGGAATTCAAAATGTTAGCAGTGTTGTGTCCCCATTCCCCTTTCAAACTGTGCCTGTAGTGTGACGCTTTGAATTTGTCCCTCCTGGGAAGGGAGGTGGGTGAACAGTATTAATTAGCAAAGGAGTTCAATTTACCTGCTGTTTTCAGAGTTTGTTTATGCTGTAAACCTGAACACTTGTTTTTCTGTTCTAGCTCGTACTAATCTGCACGGAAGAGGTGTTTAAGTGTTTAAGATGGTGAGATGCCTCATATCCTTGTTTAGAGGTTGAGAGAAGGGCCTTTTTTCTGGTGAAGGGTCACTTGTGGAATTAAGTAGTTCTGGCTTGCTTTCTCTTAAGACAGCTTGGCAAGTTTGAATCAATTTGTGTTGGATAATGTCTTAAATGCTTTTGTTCGGTGTAATGACCTCACTGCATAGCCCTACCTTGGCACAACCATAGAGTAGAGTTGCCTCCTGCCTCAACAAAACCATTCTTCTTGTTCCTTCCTTGCTTTTATAACCATTTTACTGTCCTTGAATGATGCCTGTGGGCCAGAAAAAAATCCAGATGTGACAGTGAAAGCTCAAATATGCAGTGTTCCTAGCGCTAGACTGACTGATGGACGTTCCACTTCTTTCTTGTGCCTAAAATAGAAATTTCGCTGATGCCTGAGCTTGTTTTGTCAAGGCCTGATCATAAGAGACCTTGTATGGAGAGAGTAATTTGTTGTGTTTCATCAAAGAAACAGCTTTGAGTTGTGTGGCTGTTTCTTAACCCTTTTCAAGATGTTCTTGCAGCCAAGTCCTGTGTTTAGATTAGGGTTTCTGAGCTGCTGGAAATACCAAGAGGCCCATGGAGGAGAAGCACTTTCCCAGTTGGGTGAGAAAATGAGGCTTTGCTGTTTGGCACCCTTCTTTGTTGGGCTGATAGTGATTAATAGGAAATTGTGAGACTTGCTGGGCTTGTTAAAATACTTGAGTAGAAAGCAGTGCAGAAGTGCTAGGAACAGTGAACTTTCATGCATAGAGAAAACCAAACCCTGTTGTCTGAAGCAGTGGTGGAAGTTGCCCTGGACCACCAATTACATCATTGCAATGATGAAAACAGACATTTGGCTGCAGTGTAGAATGGCAGTCTCATTTCACAGTGAGTACCAACTAAAGTATTCAAACTGAGGCTGACAGGGTGAGGAAGATACCCTGCCGTGCCTTTGCTCCTCAGTACCACTGTGCAGGAGCTGGCGAAGGTGAGAGATTTGCCCACAGATAAGCCCACTTGAAACAGTGTAGGGCAGCCAATGCCACAGAGTGCCTGTGTAGACCAACCCAAGCAGAGTGGCTTGTTTGACCAAAGTCCCCAGAGGGGAAATGTGATCTCAGGACACCAGAGGTACACAGAAATAGCTAATCCAAAGGTTGTCAAAGGGCGATGTTGAATCACCTGGATCTGAACTGCAGCGTTAGTGATCTGCTTTTGCTCTGGAGAGGACCGCTTTTCTTGCTGGGTCTCCTTTTATTAAAAAGTGGTAAAAAAGAACCACATTGAGACTTACTGGAGCCGGTAACTAGTACAGGCTGATGTAAATGAAATTTTGTTTTCTAATTGGTTGTATTCACATAGAACAGGTATGGTAGAAGATAAAGCTTACCCCTAAAGGTCTCTTGGCCTAATACTGCATGCTGGCAGGAAGAAAAATCTTCACTCCAGTCTCTGAGAAAAGGGGCTCAGAAGAGACGAGGGAAGATACAGCAGTCTGAACACAAATATCATCTCCATCACAAGCCTGCTCTGTTTCTTTTGCTGATGACTCTTTTCCTTCTTGGTTAGCTCATATCTGGGGGCTCCTCTTTCTGATGTGCTTTAGAAACTCCCCTATCTTATAACTCCAGTGGGCGAAAGAAGAAACCCTTTCTGTATCTCAAGATTGTGTTCCTGTTTGTAAGCAAGTTTCTCCCGCTCTTGCTGCTATACGGGGTGGCAGGGACCCTCTGCAACTTCTTTTCAGTGCTGCCATGTGCTTTTGAAAAGCTTTTTCCATGAAAGATTTGCAGATATAGTGGGAATATGGATCTCTTGCAAGACGGTGGCTGATGCTTGCTGTTATTTTTCTTCCTCCAAAGAGTTTTAACTGTTTTTAGGTTGACTTCTATTTACAGCCTTACCATTCTGCTCTTGTTTCTCAAGCTCAGCGTGAAGGTCAGCAAGGTACAAATGGAAGGAGTTTCAACTTGTATTTGCATTAGCTTTGGCTGCTTTTTTCCATGCAGTGTCTTCCTCTCTGTCCTGAAGCTGTCTTTTGTGGCTGTGCAATGATACCAGTGCAAGGAATGGATCTCTGATTTGAAACTTTTTTTTTTCCTTCCCTGGAAGCTTCTTCAGAAGCTTGCTTGATCTGCCATGCTGTGGTCCCATAGACCATTCGGTCAGCACAAGAGAGAGGAGGTGTTCCCCAGCGAAGGACAGGCGTGTGTGATGAGGAAGGAGTATCTGGTGATACATGGCTACATACATCTAGGGAGTTCGTGTTGGTCCTTCTCAATCAGAAGAGTGGCCCTTGCAGAGCTTCCAGGGCTGGTAATCGTGACAGCTGTGTTTCTGGCTTTTTTTGGGGGTGCGATATATGTGCTGAGTCAGTGACACAAGGGCTGTCACGTGGCCGCGGAGAGCATGAGAGCAGCGTTCTGCCGAGTCATCTCTCTCAGCAGTGTTTGTTCCCTTCCCTCCCCTCTCTGGCACGACTGCACAGGGCTTTTACTGGAAGCCTGACATGGAGAAAGCCAGTCTGAAAGAGCTGGCAGCTTTCTGAGGGTATTTTGCTTGTAGATGTTGTGGTGACTTGCGTGGGCTCCTATTTACAAGAAAGCAGAAAGCAGTCATTCGGTAAGTGTCCTCGCTGGACGCGAGTGGGCTGACTCGCAGGGAAGGCGCTGGTGCTCCAGGACTCGTGCTGGCGGCGTGACCGTGCCGCTGAGAGATGCGCGCAGCAAGCTCGTTCCTGGAGGCATGGTTTGGCTTTAAACCAGCCACCTGGTGTCCCCGCTGGCAATTAGCTGAGACCGTTTGGACCTTGCTGCAGGCTAAGGAGGGCTTGGCTGGCTGGGCTGGGCTGCGCTCTGTCTCAATGATACTTGCCTCCGGGAGTGCTTGCGGTGAGCATTAGGTGAATGGCGACTAGTGTCGTTGCGTGTGCTTGTGTAACTCACTTCCCCATTTGACTAGGTTGTCACAGATTTTAATGTGTACGTATTGCAAAACAGAGCTTCTGCTTGCAGCTCCTGCGTTTATTTAATCTCTGAGTGTCCTAAGGGCACTGCTGCCACTCAGTTCCAGTTCTGAAAACTCTAAATAGTTCAGGTGATTGCATAAATCAAAGCTGAGAGGCCAGCACATCGGGAGTGCAGCGATTCGGCTGCGCAGGGAAGGCCGAGGCGCAGCAGGGCTCGTGCGTGTCGCTGCCGGGGTGTGCGGGGGTTCGGAGGAGCTGTCTCTGCCTCGCTGAGCTGAATGTGTGGGCTCCGTGGCAGTACGTGCTCTGATCAGCTGGCCAGTGTGATCGATCCCTGTGCCCGGGCAGGAACCGAGAGCCAGGCCGTCTCTGAAATACGTGGAGACGGTTAGCAGGGCGGGATGGCAGCACGAGGCTGTGCTTGGTCAGCGGTCTTCCTTCTCTCTCCTCTCTCACGTGAGCAGGGCTCGCATCAGCGGGCTGCGGCGTGTTTATAACGGGACGGGTCAGGGGAGAGTCAGGCCAGAGCTTGGTTGCTGTCTTCTGGAGCAAGAGTCACAGGCTCCAATCCTGGTGTGTAATCGGGGAAGCCAAATTGTCTGGAGATGCTTGGAATAAGTCTCAAGCACTATATAAATAAAAGGCTGCTTTAAGTTCATGAAGAGCCAAATTTCTGCGCAAATCATACAGCTAGCTTCAGAGCTGAGCTTTCTTGGCCACTGGAGGATACTGCAGACCATCTGTGACTTACAGAAACATCCTTAAATCTGACAGAAAGGGAGACCTCTGGGCCACAAGCTATGAACTCGGTGCTGTGCCTGCTGGTTGGAGCTGAAGGGGCTTTTTGGGTCTTCTGCTGCATTATCTACTATTGCCGCTGTGAGCTCTGTGTGAGAGAGGAACAGACCTCTTTAGGTTGCTGACCGCTTGTTTTCAGGCTACCTCACATTCAATCTTGTTTTGTTGTAATATTATTTTTATTTATATTTTAATTCTTTATTAACCCTATAATGTGATAGTGCCTTCAGTCCATGTGGAAATCTTGAGGGATTGAGGATGCCTGGCACTGACAAATATTGAAGTTGTTTGATTCAGAGCTGTGCATTAGAGCTAAAAATACTTTTTTTTAATATAAAAAAGAAATACATTTGTCTCGCAGCATAAAGATGTGCAGAGAGCTTCCCTGATGATTAGAATAATTGTGAGCTATTGTATATCAAGTAAAGTCCCAGCCTCAGAAGCTGCATTTAAAGGCTCAGAGGTGATGCTAAAATACAGCATTGCCTGATTGCAATCTTCATAGTGGTGTGACTTTTCTGTGCGACATAGGTGCCTCACATCTGACCTGAGACCGGCCGCCTACGTTTTCAGAAGATACTGTGTGTGTGTGTGTGTGTGTGTAAACAAGGATTGGGAACTGGAACCATGCTTAAAAAAAAGGAAAATGCAATGCTTATCTTGTCTTGATTGAAAGTACAACAAACACTGGGGATAAAGTAACTATTTGTGTTAGGGATTTTTCACTTTTGCCTCATAAATTTTCATTTTTCCTTTTTTTTTTTAAAAACAAATTCTGATGCTATAAGGGTCTTTCCAGAGACTGCAGGATTTCATAGATAAGTTCTAAATAAGAATCAGGTTACCCTTCTCTGGCAGTAGGAAAAAGGCATGCAATTGAAAATGAGTTTCTGTGGATGTCTGGAAAGTAATTGTTACAGCCAACTAGGAAAGGCCGAGATAAACTGAGGAATAATCTTACTTATGCTAGCTGAAATGAGTTAGAGAATTATAACAACCTTTTAAAAATGAACTGTGAAACCTAATTCCACATCCTTGGCATTTCTTTTGCTACATCTAAGCAAATCCTTTCTAAGAGGGGGGACAAGGTGAAGGGAGAGAAAAAACAAAATCCTGTAACTAGATTATAGGACTCTGATAACTGAATTGTAATGTCCAGGACCAGATGGTGGCAATCCGAAATGAAGCAGTTTTGTGACTTTGGTCCTATCACTGTAGGATGACTCTGTCTCCTTCCAGGGTTAGAGGGTGGTGTGTGACCTTTATGCTGTGTAGATTTTTGAATGAAGAGTGGCGACTTTTATCCCTCCTGCCAAAGCAGTGCTCTTTGGTCTGAGTGCTGGACGCATAAGCCTCTAGAAATGGTGCTCTTCCCTCTGGGCTGGGTGTGCAGGCAGGTGGTCCAGCTGTTGCTACAGCTGTGGAGTTCTCCTTTGAAGCACTGGAGGGTTGCAGTGCGGTGAAGGCTAGGAGATAGAGCAGCTTCCTCCCCCGTGTCTGTCCACACTGCATTCCTGAAACTCAGCCTCCCGAGGATGCGGCCTGCCAAGGTACCGCTCTGTTCCTCAACTGCTTCAGAGAGCAAACCACCTCTGGGAGGTCTGAAAAAGCAAAACCCCTCACACTTGCTGTCTGTCTCCTCTGCTGTGGGAGGCCAGAAGCTCTGCTGCTTTGGGCATGGTAGTGAATTGCTGCTGGAAATGTTGTCCTGGCCTTGGTGATTAGCCCATGAACTTGTTCTCCTGCCCTGTGCAAGGGAAGTTGGCTAATATCCATATCTGAGCTATCTGGAGCTGGGAGGTGAGTTGCTGCGGGGCCAGGCGTGAGCAGCCTGCATGTTCCATCTCACGGCTGGCGGCCGCTTGTGGAGATATGTCCAGCTTGAAACTCTCCTTCAAGTGTGGCTTGTTGCAAGGAAGTGCTATTGTGCTTTGTGCAAGGAAGCTTTTCTAGGCTCCAGCTGCTGCAAGTGTCAAATTTGGTGCTCAGAAGAAGGAGGTGGTGGGAAGGGGGTTGAATTAGGTGCAGTTTCTGTCCAAAACTAGCTCAGGCTGGTTACCATCAGCCTTATTCATTCAGGGCTTCTTCTGAGCACAGAAAAGATACCATCAGGGAGAGCTGATTTTTAAAAAAAGACTGGTTCTATTACTTGAACCTAGCCTTGAGGAAAAGCTTACTGGTGTGTTTGTCATTGCTCAGTTTGAGTGAAACTGGTGTCCTAGTGTATTTCGGGCAAAGGAGGCGGCTTGGGCTGGAATTGAAGAAATGCCCCTTACAGTGTTGGAGATGTTTATCTAGACAACCTGCTGCCTCTCTTTGGGCCCTGCTTTCTCCACCTCCTCTTGCAGGAAAAAATCAGGGCTATACTGTGTATTATGCGGTACCTGAGGTTCCCCAGGGGAAGCTTTGGTCAGCAGCACTCGGGGTTCATTACCATGAGTGTAGCTCAAATGATGAGCAAGACTGCCAGAACCAAAACTGTGTGCGAGAAGATGGGGTGTCTGGTAGTCTCTGGCTGAGGTCTGCCTACAGATGAGATGAGGTGGCATCAAGAAGGGAGAAGAGTGTCGTCTTGATTTAGTTGCTGACCGACTCCTCAGTGATTTACTGAAACCGAAGGTGGAGGAGGAGGAGGACTCTGCTGCAGGCTGTGCATTGTTGGCATTGTGGAGGCTTTACCGAAAAGTTTAGTCTACAGTTGTGTTGCAGTAACACCCAGCTCTTGCTTGGCTCTGAGATCCAACAACAGAAAGCCTGTCTGCCAGGGAGAGCAGGGTGACCTGACTGTTGTATGGGAAGATGGGTATCTTGCTGTTCGGTAGCAGCAAGGCACTAGAAGCAAGGCACCTTGCCTTTAGTCACATCAGTAATGCTGTTATTCCGAACCTCAGCTGAGTATCATCTCTGGGAACTGAAGTGGCAAACGAGGAGCTCTGTGGTGATGGTTTCGTGCCTTGAGTAGCACAGTTGCTTGCCAACTTCTGTGCTGAATGTAACTTTATGTGGGGCTGAGATCTGTCTGGACTGCAGAAATACTCAAGAGCCCACCTGCAGTCATTTGCAGGTGGCTCTGGATTTCTCCCTGTGTTCGACAGAAAGGCTACCTTATACCTGATGTTTGTGGCCCAGTGGTACAGTACTTAATGTTTTCAGGAGTAGGTCTTTTCCTTGGTAGGAGCTACAGTGGAAAGGTAAGGAGAGATACTCCTCTCTGGGTGAGAGAGGAATAAAACCATAGCTGCTGCATTAATTCTTTTGGGAGAAAATGATGAGCTGTAGTGAAGACTTAGACTTAAGCTGCACAGACAGCCATGAGCTGGGAACTATTGAATATTACCTGATCTTAGATGCCACCTGGGCAAGATGCCCCATGGCAACTGCTGCCCTGGGTTGTGATGTTGCAAGGTAGGAGTCCTTTGGCATGTCTGGTATCTCAGGCCGCCTGGGATCGGCTTGTCAGTATTCGGCTGCTTGCCTGGCAGCGGGGAGCTCCGCTCTCGCAAGCAGTGCCGGGTAAAGAAGAGTCTGTTCTTTGGCTCTCTCTGAACCCTGAGCCAGAAGGAGGTTGGAGAGATGCTTCTGGAGGGCAGCCGCAGGAATTAACATTCCTGCCTTGTCTGGATACTTAAAATCACAGGCTCAAAGGCAGGGACTTTACTGATGTTTTTCCTCTCTGTTTGCCCTCTCCTTCGGAGAGCTGACTCTTCCTCTCCAGCCCATGTGGGCTTGAAGACCTTACTTGAGTTTCCCTCATTATCACTCAAGTCTCCCTCATTAGCGTTCCCATCTGCTTCGTAAGCATCACCTTCCCTTTTCTTCCAAATTCCTGAATGCATTAACATAACCTTAAACTTCAGGCAGTTTTTCCTCACCGCAGGCATACCGTAAAGCTTGCTGCTTTTCTTTGAGCCCCCTGTTGGAAAGCTGTCCAGAAGCCTTTTAGTTGCAGGCACCATTGTGCTGAACAGGTTAACTCTCCTCTTGCTGCTCTGCCACATGATGCGTCCTTTCGCTAGAATAGCACTTCTGCAGCTCTGAGTCACTTTTCTGTGTGTGAGTTCAAATGTCCATGGTCTCCTGCGTTGGCAGGATGCCAGAGTACAACGGAAGAGTCACTTTGCCCTTATGAATCAAGTTTTGAGTTAATTATCTGTTTGCTTGGGCAGAGCATGTCCTTGCACATCGCAAAGATAATCTTCCAATCTGCGCTGTGGTCAGAAGAGTTCAGAGCTTTGGCAAATGGAGAGGGAGGGAGCAATGGGTGGCTCCCAAGGGGAAGGGCAGGGGTCATGGGGCTACCCTACGACTTAGAGGGCTGGGTATGAGTCTTTGCTTTACCACAGACTGAGTATGAGTATGGCCATGGGCAAATCATTTAAACTCCACCTTGGTTTCCCCCTGGTGAACTGCAGCTAGAATGTTGTCTTGCCTTGTGGGTCTGCTGTGAAGGTATGTCTGCAACAAATAGCATCACTGGGTGGGTCTGTGCAGGGAACTTGTTTGGCTGTGAGACTGCTTAGTCCTTCCAGGCTGGAGTGCTCGAATAAAAATGAGAAAAAACCTGGAAGCGCTTTCCAAGTGATGGTTGCCATTTTGAAGTCTGTTTTTCAGGAGTTTATCTTAATGTCTTTTACAATGTGGAAGAAATGGAGAATGGGAGGCAATAGTGGGCCAATTTTAATAAAAGTTAACGATGCGCATATGCCAGCAAGAGGTATTCAGGATGGATGAAACTTAAATGTTTTGGAACTTAAACTAGGAAAGGGTGGGGCAGGGGGCAGGAGAGGGCAATAGTAAATTGGATATATTTAGTTTGTTGTTGTGACAGCCTAATGTGGGGCTATTCACAGAGGTACCATGCCACAGTGTGGGGGGTGCACAGTCCTGCTCTGCAGCTTATGACCACAGCGGTAAGTCTGGGGCATGGTATCACCTCGTAGACAGGAGAAGGAAAGCCACCGATCTGTGTGAAGGAGTGACTGGAAGAATGGTCTCTTCCCTCTTCAGTGCCCTGAGGGCTTCATGATGTGTTGAGACCTAAGGCTCCCTGTGGGTCCAACTGAGTTTTGCTGGAGGCATGGGTAGGAGCTAGACTGAGCTCCATGGTTGGAAGGTGGGGCTGTTCAGATGGCGTGAGCTAGGCAGAGCAGAAATCACTTCTGATGGATTGGCATGGATGCAGTGGGAAGAAAGAAGCTTGGTGGGACAGCACGATGCCTCAGGGTGTTGGAGCGATGGTTTTGGGACAACAGGGGCATGGAAGGATTTCCCAGTATGTGTTGGAAAGTCCTCCTTGAAAATGCTCGGAGCTGTTGGGCTCACTTGTGTTCCTAGGACTAAACTTAGAGTGTAGAAGGATGATCTGAAGGGCTCTTAGTGCTTTTTTCTCATTCTGTGACTTTTTATGACAGCTGGTGTTCACTTACTTTTCTTTTTTTCCAGGTTCTCTGATCGTCATGGGTGATGCTGACATGCAGTCAACTGTTTCTACTCCAGAGAGCGTTGCCCAGCAAGACTCTTTCTTCAGCATGACTGACATGTTTCTCATCTCACTCATCACTGGGCTTCTTACTTACTGGTTCTTCTTCCGCAAGAAAAAGGAAGAAGTCCCTGATCTCCCCAAAATCCAACCAGTGTAAGTAGCAGCTCTGAAGCAACGTAGAGTAAGGGTGACTTTCAGTCTTATCTGAGCACAAAGTTACTCTTGCTCTCCCTGTCCCATTCAGGCTTCCCAGAACACTTCTACCAGCTTGGTCCTCCCTGGGGCTGGAATAACAGGCTTCTAGGGGGAGGAGAGGTGGTTTCCATGTCTAAGTATTTAGGTGGTACTTCTAGCACTGACCTTTCACTCTGGGTCTGTGCACTTGCCTCTTGTTACTAGTTCTCTTGCCTTACCATCCAAGAAATTACTTTTATCCCTCACAAGAGATGGATGACTTTTGCAGATACTGTTGTGGATTTAAAGATCTCCTCCTTTCTGAGGACTCTTCACTGCTGGTGGGTCCTTGGAGGCTCCAGGAAGGTACTCAGGCACGCACGAAGGAACTGTGCAAGCCCTGGGATGTGGCTTTGCTGGATACTGTGTCAAGGAGGTTCACTGTGTGGGATCTTGTGGCAGGATAATCGAGGGTAATCATTAACAGCTATAGTTAGATGGCTGCATCCTGTGACGTGACTCTTCTAGTGCCATCGAGCCTTGATACCACGGAGTTTGGTGGTACTAGTGCTATGCTTGCTTAGTGGGTGAAGGGAATTGGTCCCAAAGTGCACTTCTCTCCCTTCATATTTCTTTTGAACTGCTTCTTTACTTTGCAATGCAGAAATTCCTGCAGAAGAGCTGGGCTGCAGTTCTACCTTACCCCACACCTTGGCCCAAATTATTAATTTACCTTCTCCGAACAAGGCAAGAAAAGTCTCTAAAAGCCCCTAGCTGTACTTCAAAATGCTTAGGGACAGCTTTGGCTTTGTCTACATTTGCTAATAAAAGTCATATTTAATAAACCTAGAGAAAGGTAGATTTGCTCTTAGGCAGATTTCCCATCTAGGAAATCTTATCCACACTTAGCTATAAGAGGAGAAATAGGAGCTGAAAGGCAGTTCCTCAGCATAGACTGCTTAGCAACTCCTGTGAAATGTGCTTGACTTTAATGCTGAGTCTCTGTAGCAGCAGGAGGTTGGATTTGGTGATAGGAGAGGTCCTTGTTTCCACTGTCTTCTGCAAAGTGATTAGGGCCAGGAATGAGCAGTGCTGGCAGAGATTTAGGCATGCTCAGTTCCTTATCTCAGTCATGTACCAAATTTCACATCAGTTTTCTGCTGTGCTTTTCAGGAGCATTCCTTGTGTTTCCTCCTGTAGCAATATGCCTTGCATTGATAAGAGCAGTAATCTAAGGTTTGAAACCCCTTTAAGCAGAGACCTTAGGAGGTGATTTTGCACACTGTCTCTCCTGCCATTATGCTAGGATCTGTTCTCTGTGCAGATGAAACTTCCCTCAGATAGAGGACCAACGTGATGCCTGACCTACAAGTACTTCAGAATTAACCCAGCTGTTCGTGCTTGCAGTATTAGGCCTTTACAGTAGGTAACTGCATCTAAGGTGAATATTTTATATTTGTAACACAAGTGCAAATTCACTTGAGGTCCCCGCTGTCCTGAGGGGATTGGTTATTTGGCTCTGCAATGTAGAGGTGAAATGGGAGAAATGATGGCTGGATCCTCACAGTGTGTTCAAGATTTTACATACTGTTGCACCTGCAAGGCATCCTGCATGAAGTGGCTTTCTCCAGGTGGCATTTCTTAGTGGATACTGCTCTGCCAAGAAGTACTTCTGCTCAGCCCTTCACTTCAAAGTGCTTACTCAAGAGTGCAAGGGTTACAGCCCGGTGTGGAAAGCAACTGTGGCAGGAAATGTTCATAGACCGGTCAGATGAGGATACCTGGTCGCGTGCCAGGTAATTTCAGCATGGGATCAATGCTGCTGTTACCCTGTGTGTAAAAGCAAATTAAATCAAACACAGCAAGTGGTTATGGGTCTATTATCTCTTCTCAGACTTCCTTATCTACCTTAGTGGGTTAGACTGCTTTCCATTATCAGGGCTCATCCTCTAGTATTGTGTCGTTTAGGTCGTATTTGAGAAGGACCAGGTTTGGTCTCATCTTTTCCGTGTTGGTCAGATCGTAAGTGTCTCTGACAACTGGGCAGAGCCCTCTGCTCAAAGGCAAGACTGAGACTCCAGATCTGTTGTGAAATTCCTGGATAAAGGGAAGAGTAGCACACAGCTCAGTGCAAACAGCCTGTCATGAAGCAGGCTGTGTGCACTGATATCACAGGAGGACAGAAAGTACATTTTCTGGCTGGGAGCTGTTTAAAAGGAAGAAACATCTCCGACTGTGGTATCCTGTGGCAGAATTCCTTTCTGCAGACAGGTTCGTGTGAAGCTGAGAGTAGCCTGTCTGTCCATTCTTCTCTGCTTTATCTTGGGGATTTGAGTTGTTGAATCAATCAAATACTCTCCATCTTATACCTGCCTCTCATTCTGTACTGTGAGGAGGGGTGGAGTTGGCTAGAAAAATAGGACTGTCAATCTTAAGATAGATGCCAACCTGGAGCAGGTCGTCTCAGAGAGCTCCCATGCTCACAGTTCTTGTGACTGCCTTCACCCATCACATACAGCTCTTCTGGAGACTGTTGTGACCTTACAGCGAAGTCATGCTGCAGAGGAGCTTTGCTAACCATCCCAGGTGCTCGTTACTGCCTTGTCTTGCTGCAGGATCTCAGCATGTGGGCTTCTACCTAAGAATGCAGCTGGTGCTTTTGATTTTGAGTTATCTCGTGGACTTTGGGAGCCCTGGTTGCCCCGTGTGGGGTCCACGTCCTCCATCTACATCGGAGATGGATGTCAGGGAGTGCTGACTGCAGCCAAACTGCTGCTTTCAAGCTGCTGTGGAAGGACAGCACCTTGCGACGCTGATAACCGGGTGGGAAAATCAAGGTTGCTCCAGGTTCTGTGTGTGACATACCGTGTTTTGAAGACATGACAGCTGTTCTTTGTGCACTACAAGTGAAGAGGGAAAAGAGGCCTTGATGGGTGTTTTTCCCATGCAGTAAACCCGACCCTTCCATTGCCTGCTGCAGCACTGCTGAGGTCGTCATAGTAAGCTTGTGTGAGGGCAGCGTGAACCTGTAAGCCACGGCTGTGGCTGACAGCATATTTGTCATCAAGGATGGAGACAGCAAGCTCCTGTTGCTTTTGCAGTGTTGTTTTTTGAGACCTTGGAACTAGGTGGGAAATAAGGGGGGGGGGAAATAAGGCGGTTCAGCATCTGGATTTTCTTCCCTTTTTGAATCTAGGGTGGAGTTTCCTTGCTGGTAAACAAGAAGGTGCTGTGAATGAGCAAGATGCAGGATCGCACTATCAGCAACTGCCCTTGGATGGCTTGAGAGCCAGACATTTCCTGGAGAGACGGGGGGTAGGTCTGTCTGCAGGGCAAGGAAGCTGGCTTAGAAAATGTAGGACTCCAGACCTGTGCAAGCAGAGAGCCTTCTGCAGGGATTGTCTCTGGCTGAAGTAGAGAGCCTTGATCTTAAGCGATGTCACTTTTCTCTGAAGCTCTGCCTTTACTCACCAAGCTGTCCTGAACTACTTTGATGGCTTCTGGGTGATGGCTTCTGTTATTTCACTTGAGCCCTGAATTTCAACTTCAACCTTGAAAGATCAGGGGATAAAAGTTATGAAAAAACAATTTGGATGCATTATGGTGGTTGCTTCCTTTAATGGGTTTGCTTACGAGTGGAGGAATGCAAACAAGGTCTCTGAACCGAACACCGAGACCGAGTACCAGTACCTCCGTGCTGCACTGGGAGTCACTGGGAGCTGCTGCTGAGCAGTACCTCGAGTAGCCAGGCAGCCAAGTCAGCTAAGTCAGCTCAGCAGTGTCTCCAAAGAAAATGCTGCTGCTGCAGCTGCTATTGATTACAGATGATGATGCACAGTTGAAGACCGTATTCTGGATGGCATCTGGGTTGGATTCATTCTGCATGGCTCCCATAGGAACAGTCATGTTTTACCCCAGTGATGTGTTTGTTGGTTTAGCTACAGCTCAGACACTTGGTGATCACTTGTCCTTGCAGTGAAATGGAGCTGTTTTCCTGCCTGAAGCCTTGAGAGTGGGAGCAGAATTCAGCATATATAAAGGCCTCATGCGTTCCAGGTGTCGTGTACCTTTGTCAGCATAATATATCTATATGTGGGACCAGCCGGAATACTGCTCTCTGAAGATCACTTGCGTTTTGACCGTTTTCAGACTTAATTGAAACCACCAGAGCATTCTCCGGCGGCCTGCTCTGCAGATGTCATTAGAGAGAATGGCTCTTGATCTCCACGCAGCCGTGGCTGGGACGATTGTGCTTTTTTCTTGGTGACATTACTGGGGAATGCACTAATTATTTTTATTCTTCAACTGTGCCTCCTCTGTGTGTTTCTCAATCACAGATTTCTTTCTCTTCTCGTGTCCCCCGCTCTGGAGTTGCACAGACTGCTCCTCTCGGGAGACCCGGGCGAGACACTGATTGGTACATTTGGTGTCAACCCCTCCCTTCTCCCCCCAGCCTGCCTCTGTTTTTAGCATTGTTTGGGGCAGAAATTGGCTTATCTCTATTCTGCAGCTATAGAGAAATTCATTCCCTGGTGCATATAGGGCTTCCTGTCGCAGGAATCGCTCCAACTTCTTAGCCTGATTAGCTCTCTTTGCTGCTTGCGTGTGTGCTAGAGAGAGCGAGACCATCTCTAATTTAATTTAATAGAATCCTGAAGAGAACAAACTCCTTTAAGCTGCCTCTGTAATGGCACTGCCATAGTTACCCACAATGTTGCTCACGCAGTGTCTGGAATCATTTCATTCAGCTACAGGATTGACTTTCTTTATTAGAGAGGAAAAAAAAAAAAGAAGAATATATATAAAAGCAGCTGTGATATAAACAGTTTCCAAGGTAACAAGGCTGGAGGAGGGTTTTGTGTCCCGTCTCCCCTTTTCCACGCGGATGGGAGAGGGAAGCGTGCTGCGGGGAATCCTGGGAGGTTTCGTTCTTGACTCCCAGTTCCTTTCTGCCACTGCTGCCAGATGTTGCAGTTTCTCAGGACTGCGCGGATCCGCTCAGTAACTTCCAAAGCCTTGCGACGAGGATCCAAGCAGACTGGACCGCTCCTGCTATGACCTGTGCCAGGACCTTTGTGCAGGCTCCCTTCTCCTTAACAAAGGGCTGACGTTTGGCTTTGATGCCCAAGAGGAGCCGAATGGAAAGGCCTATGTGCGTGTTTCTCCAGAGCTAAGTTAGATCCTTCCCCCCGGCGCACACCTCCCCTTGCAGACAGGCACGGCTGCCCCGGGACTCTTTGTTTGTGCTTCCCTACCTCGACCATGGGGTGTGCGTACTCGGCGCCACGAGAAGAGGCGGCCGTGGCGAGGTAAGTTAATCTGCCTGAGTGGCAAACGGTATCGCACTCACTCAGAGGGCTGTTCCCACCGGCCCGAGCTCTGCGGAGCGGGGTGCGCGGCTCCCCGCGGGGCAGGAGCAGAAGGAAGGGGGAGAGGCTCTGCTTGAGGCAGGCCACTCCGAAAGGGATCTTGGTGCTGGTGCTCGGGCCAGAGCAGCTTCTGTGCAACATCCAGACTGTGTTCGTTCTTCTGGATATACATGTGCTTTTGGGAGGAAAGCCGTAGGCTGGGGAGCGTTTCTGAAGGAAAGGTGCTCACTGAGCTGGAGACTTTGATACCTTTGCTGGGCTGCCAGTATTCCCTCTCCTGAAATCAAAGTAAAAGAGAGCCCTGGGAGTCCTTTGCGCTGTGGGCTGTCACCAAGGGTGGGCAGTCTGTGCAAGCTAAAGGCTAAGTCCAGCAGTGGCATTAATCCCCTTCGCTCCGTCATTGCGTTCTCTATTACAAATGTTACCCTGAGCTACCTAAGCTGTGAGAGCTGTCTTTGTTGAAAGCGTGCTTACTGTTCCAAATTTTCCTAGTTGAGCAGTGAACCAAGTGTCATTCCTGTCTTCAGCATCTCTGTGCTTACAGCTTAAACTTGCAAGAAGCCATCCTGATGAAGTAGTTTCAGGGAGTTGTGTAGTCTTTTTTTTTTTTTTTTTTTTCCAAAAGTCATGCTCATTATTTTTTCTATGTGAGCCGTAGACTGTTCTTTACCACAACATTTTAATGCTAAGTTGCTTCCTTTGGAAATGTAGAGTAACTCCATGTACATGATTTCCCTTTTTAAAATGAGCTTGTTGAAAGTATCCAACAAACTGATCTTTTTTCCCTCCGTTTAAATAATTGTTTTCAGCAATTGACCCAACAGCTATTTTAATTAGATTTAATTTGTGGAGGGCAGTCAAACAGGTTCACCAGGGAGCCAAAAGTGAGAGCTTGGTCTTATGGGCCAGCTGTGGTGCACACTGGGGGTTGGTGCTCCAGGGCCCATGTCCTGGTGGTAGAATGGGCAGGGGCCCATTTTAGGGCTGTTCCCTAAAAGCTGCTCATGATGTTCCTGATACGGGGTAGTTCACAACACAGGGAGGCTGCTAACTGCTTATGAGGGCAAAGAGGGGCACGACGTAGCTCTTTCCCGAGAGCACAGCCTCCTTGGGTAGCCTTTTTTGGTAGCTCTTTCATGTGTGCTCTGAGGATCCTAGATGTGTGCTCAGAGCTGTTGGGCCTCGTTATGGAGCTCCTTGTTATGTCTGGGTTGAAAGGGATGCTTGAAGGGATGCTTTATTGAATGCCTCTTGCCCTCCTACTCTATGTTTGTGGGCTCTGCAAATATCTCAGCACATCCTCAGAGATCCCTCCCTCCGGGCTGCAGGGTTTAGGAAACTGTTAGCGATCTCTGCACATTCTTGCATGGGCCAGAGCCAAAACTATTTGTTTTTTGCCTGGAGGCTTCTCTCTTCCCACAGGAGACCCAGCTTTGCATTCTTCCACTGTGAAAGAGAAATGGGAACGGGTCCCATGTTCCTCTCCTCTCTGCTACTGAAGCTCCAGTGGGGAAGAGAGCAAGTGAGCTCCTGGCACTCGTCCCCCTGCCTTGAAAAGACCTCAGCATCTAATCTGGCTGTAGCTAGAGCCATCTCTGCCTGTGGGGCTTGCTGAGGGTCCTGTGCTGTCCCTGGTCACTTCCAGGGCTAGATTACTTTTGTGGCATGATGCTAAAAACCCATGAGTGTGGTTAGGGTAATTAATGTCTTAATACTATTGGCTTCCTACCTAATGGAGTAGCTGAAATAGTGTGAATCTCTGCCTGGATGGTTTCTACACTGATGTGGTTTATCCCTCTTTTAAACTAGAGAAAGCCACCTCCACACCATAATGCAAATGCACTTTGTGCCAGAGAAGCACACTGGAGACAGAAATCCCAGTGTGGGAACAAGGCCTACAAGACCTCAGAGGGCAGCAGTATTCCTGCCAGAGACTCTGCGGCTCTGATCTACCACAGAGTCTCCATGTGTTTGTTCTGTGGTGTGCTCTGGTCTGGGACTTTTGTCTGGCAAAATCTGGGATGGTCAGTTTTGAGATCAGAGCAGCTGAATTTTTTTTATTATTATTATTATTTTTATTTTTTTATTAAGCCCTGTCTGCCTTCAAGCTTGGAAGAGCAGCCCGAGGGAGGCATGGCTTGTCTCAGGAGCTCAAGACTGATGTCCTGCCTTTCTCCTGCAGCAGGATTTAAGTTACCATGCGGAGGGAAAGCAGGGAGTTCTCTGTTTCCATCTCTCACACCATGCCTTGGCCACTGAGGTTTATCTGGAAATCAAGTCTTGCGTTGTAGCTCTGAGAGTCTCATAACCTGCACAACTGTGTAATCTGTTGGAGCAGCTGATGTTTAGGGCTGAGTTTCAGGGCTTTGCCTACAGGAAGATTTACTGAAGGAGGTAAGACTGGGAGTAGGCTTCTCCTTTCTCCTTTCTACTCCGAAAGGCCCTGCTACATGACAGCTGTGTTCAGAAGAAGCCCTGCAGCTGAGTGGTGGACACCCCTGGGGTCTTCCGTGCCACTGAAGAGCGTACTGTTGCGGCAACATGCCTGTCCTGGGGGCTCAGCTCCTCCCTGCAGCCCTCAGCAAGCTGGTTATTTCAGAATTACAGTGGGAAGGTGCACTGCGACCTCTTGCTGCGAGGCTAATGGTGGTGAGGTCTGTTGGTACGACTATATCTTCAAACTCTTCCTTGTCAAGAGCAGAGGTTTACTATTGCAGGGTGGTTTTGTTTTCTAGGCCTGTGAGAGCCTGTTAGAACAGAGTAAATAAGAGCCTTTGATGGGTTTTCTCACCACTTTGGGTAGCTTTCCTGAGATACGATATGTTTTTGGGGAGCCACTTTTTATCCCCACTTGCATATTCCTGACCTCTAAGAATGAACATAGTCATCTAAAAGGAGATTCCTTCTGTCTTTCAGAACATCTTCAGTGAGAGACAGCAGCTTCATTGAGAAGATGAAGAAGACGGTAAGCTTCTCACTCTGAATATGTGGGGTGAGTGGGAAGGTGATGGATCTCTTGTCCTTCCTTGTTTCCTCTGGTGACCGTATAGTTGTCAGCAGGAGGAAACTGCGTGGAGATAGAGGTTAGCCTGCTGCAAAGAGCATGTGAAGGAAGGCTGCATGGGGAGCGTAGGGGCGGCTCTCGTCAGTCTATGCCTGGGAGCTGTTCTTAGCGAAAATGTGAATGACAGTGGGGGGGGAAGAGGGGAAATGGTGAAAAAAATAATATGAATATATGTGTAATATGAGGTCAAAGTCAGGAGCGAAATGGCAGAGACTTTAAAGATACTGGCTGAAAGCTCTTATCTGTGTTTGGTTCCCAAATGCTTTGGAATGGGAATTGTGTTGTACACAGAATTTGCAGCTTTTGACTCTGTGCTGAACTGGACACACGAGAAAGCAGAGGAAGAGGCAAGGGCTGGGTATATTTTCCATTTTGCTTTGAAATAGCTGGCTTACTGCAGAGTGGAGGCTCCTGAGCTAGAAACTTCCCAAAGCCTTGGCAAGTCTGTCTTCTCATCCACAAAATTCGCTATTTCCAGGAGACACTCTGCAATGTGTTTTTGGTAACAGCTCAGCCTTGAGTTTTCTGCTGCAAACCCAGTGTGAAGTTCCATACAAATATAAGCTCCTAGTTGCCTTTTAAGTTGCAGTCCAGGCCTCCTGATCACAGGCATTTCCTTTATCTTTGACAAGATGTGCTGCTTCCAGGTATTCTACTAAATGAGTGATCACCATTTAACAGGGATTTCTTCTTTACTCCAGGGGCGAAACATTGTGGTTTTCTATGGTTCCCAGACGGGTACAGCAGAGGAATTTGCCAATCGCCTCTCCAAAGATGCTCATCGTTATGGCCTCCGGGGCATGGCAGCTGATCCAGAGGAGTATGACTTGGTAAATCAACTGTGAATGCAGTTTTGGGATAAGTAATATCCTTTTAGTGTTCCTTTTTAATAAAAAGAAGAAGAAGAAGAGAGAGTCTGGCCAAGAGACAGTTGCCCTTCTGGTAGTGGCACTCTGGAGGAAAGGAAATTGGATCAGGCTGAGACCTGCAGAGATGGGCTTGGTCCTTGACAGGTTATGGATTTGGGGTGAACCTTGTAACACAACTGAAAGAAGGAAGGTAGTCTTGAGTGTTTAGGAATCACAACTCATCTATTGGCAGCATGCTGCTTGCTCCATATTCCTTCTCTAGTTAGCACTGGTTCCAGACTACTGCAGTCACCTTACATAAAGGCACTGACAACCTCTGTCATGTTGTTTTCTGTAGTGAACACTGATCCTGGTCTGTATGGAAAATCCTGTCGCTTTTCTCTTAGGGTAGAAGTATTAACTTGCAGTCTGGTGAGGGTGGTTAGCTTTGACTCACCTGAAATGGCAGGGGAAATTGGCCTTTCCCACTGCCTTTTATAATCTGCTGTTTGATGTTAAGTGGTGCTGTTCCACACAGCAGTGGTAGCTGCATTGTAGGAACAGACTTACTCAATAACCATGTTCTGGGATCCCTGAGGGTTTATTTTTTGCTTTGATTCCAGTCGGACCTGAGTCGCCTGTCTGAGATTGACAAGTCCTTAGCAGTGTTCTGCATGGCCACTTATGGTGAGGGTGATCCTACAGACAATGCCCAAGACTTCTACGACTGGCTGCAGGAGACTGATGCTGACTTGTCAGGTCTCCGATTTTCAGTAAGTTGCTCGATTCCAGTTTATGCTGCATTTGGGCAGGAAAGACAAAGTCTTCCGCTGTGATTAAGTGCAAGTTGGGTAGAGGCACAACATGGTGTTTCTGCTTTGTATGTCTGTGTTGGATGCAGTCCCTATTGTCATCCTGTCCAAGCTGCATGGACATTTGCAAGCATATATCTGGGGGCTTTAAATACAGCTGTTAGAGTGTTCTCTCCACTCCCTAAGTCACAAAGATTTGCTGGTGATGT
This sequence comes from Rhea pennata, assembly GCF_028389875.1. Classification (NCBI taxonomy): domain Eukaryota; kingdom Metazoa; phylum Chordata; class Aves; order Rheiformes; family Rheidae; genus Rhea; species Rhea pennata. The sequence goes on from NC_084682.1 coordinate 7,412,817, forward strand.
TTTGTCACAGACAGCTGAGCAGGCATTGGTCTGTAAATGAGTTAGGGGCGGCAGCTGCTGTTCACAAGCTAATTTAGCAGGCCTCAGACAGATCTTCCATAAATTAAATCCCTTGTAGTGTGTAGTTCTTTTCCTGTGCGGAGTTGAATAATTGGCTGAGATACAACTGCCTCACCTAAATCCTGGCAAATTCCTTAGGCAGCATCACAATTGCAAATGAGGAGAAAATGCGCTGCTAGAGATGCTAAGTTGCTCTGTATAATGCAGTCACCAAACATCTGTAGAGTGGTTTGTGGGAGAGAAGGGTCAACAACTGATCTCCAGGCAGTCCTGGAGCTTATTGGTCCCTAGGGGAGAGAGTGCAGGCAGTTCTTGTATATGCATCTTGTTGATATGCCTGAGTCTTGCCTTGTGGGAGATAGAAGTGCCTACTGACTAGACACTGTCTTGGGACTCCTGTACAAGGTCAGTAGTAAATACTTGCCAAGAAACTCCCCAAATCACTGATGCAGAGCTGAGGAATTTAAATTCCATCTCTTGCATGCTCTTCCTTCAGCACCTTTGCTGGATACTACTGGCTAGAGGGTGATGGCTGGATGGGAAAAATCCAGTCCTTGCTTGTCAACACTGGTCAACATTCTTTTTCAGGTCTTTGGGCTGGGGAACAAGACTTATGAGCACTTCAATGCCATGGGGAAGTATGTGGACAAGAGATTGGAGGAGCTAGGAGCCCAGCGCATCTTTGAACTTGGGCTGGGAGATGATGATGGCAAGTGAGTAGCATGAAGGGGTAGTCTGAGCTTGGCGGGGAGTTGGCTATGCTACTTGAATTAAGGCAGATCTAAACTCCCCAGGGTGCTGACATGTCTCTGAGCATGTGTCTGCTTGCTCTTGCTCCTGCAGAGACAAATCATATCCCTGTGCATTTAGAGCATCATAGCGGATCCTGAATCTGGTGAAATCCCAGTTAGCTTTAAATAACTGTAGTTGTGTGCTCAGCAAGGCTTCACAGCCTGCCTTTGCCTTGCTGTAGCTCCATTGCTAACTCATTCCACATGGGTAAGCTTAACTATCCCTGTGGAGGAGACAAATTCCATCTGTTCATGAATGGTTTGTTTTGTGGCAGTTTTCCAAGTCTGACACTAATTTTCTGGATATCTCTATGTTCCCCTTGAACATGCCATTGGCATCAGCTTAACCTTGGAAATTACATCAGTCTGTGGCTTTGCCTCTAAGGGCTGCAAGATCTGATTAGAGGGATGAGGTTGTATGGGAGGCTCGGAGCCCAAGAAAATAAGCTTTACCAGGCTGAACCTGCCTTTTAGAGAGGTGGTAGCAGACAATGCCAGGAGTGGACAAGAGGGAGCTGAGCTGGGTAAAGACCAAGCCTTAATAACAAAGTCTTACTTGGCAGACCTGGTGGAGTGAGGGGTGGCTGCTGTGGCAGCAGTTCCCTGCTGCCCACTTAGTGCTCTGAAGGTGCTCTCTTGATGATCCATGAACATATGGAAGTACCAAAACTATCTGAGTCCAAGGGCAAATACCACAGTAAAGGAAGAAGTCCCTAGGGATCTCATGTTGTTCTTCTGGGAATGCCCCTTTTCTTCTTGGGTTGGGTAGGGTTATTGAATCTCTCTTTTTGTCCTGAATAGCCTGGAAGAAGACTTCATCACCTGGCGAGAGCAGTTCTGGCCAGCAGTGTGCGAGCACTTTGGGGTGGAGGCTACAGGAGAAGAGTCCAGGTAGGTATGAGAGCAGATTCTCCTGAGGCCAGAGATCAGATCAGCCACCTTTGACTAGCAGCTGTCCATCAGCCCTTCACTGCTGTCCGCTTTCCTGTGTGCTGCTTCCCTTTCCAGACTTGAGAGGTAGCACATGAAGTAGATCAGTGAGCTGGGCTGTTTTGACTGAGCCGGTCCTAGTATGAGTTTGAATCTAGCTCTGGGTTTATGTTCCAAGTGGGTGATGTGTTAGGTTTAGTTTCTGTGTGGATGATTCTGTTGGGTACAGTGCTTCTAGCAAAGCTGATGGTTCCTCACAGTTTGGATTTTGTGAGAGCTCTGGGCTCTCTAATTTAGCTTGTTCACTAATACTTTGAGGGGGATGAGGGGTATTTTGGCTGAGGGTAGTGGCATTTGCTTGAACTGTAGCAAATCCAGCAAAGCAAGTGATGATCCCTGTTGGGGATCCCTACTTGTGAAATCCATTTTGACTTTTTTCTTTCTTCTCTCCCCCTACTTCCTCCAGCATCCGCCAGTATGAGCTGGTGGTGCACACAGATGTGAACATGAACAAAGTCTACACTGGTGAGATGGGCCGTCTCAAGAGCTATGAGAACCAGAAGCCGTAAGTACCAAACCATCCTGGGCAGAGTGTATATGAGCCAGGCCTTAGCTGATGGAGTCCTTGGTGCTTCTAATGACATGTATTGTGCAGCCAGCTTTGTTTGTGTAAAGCAGCCATCTGGCAGATGTCTGCCCAAGAGAAGGGGTTCAGATCCCCTCAAGGCCTCTTAGGGGTTCCCTAGTTAATGAATTATTAGTGTTGAGAAGGCAGCTGTCCTCACATGTATAGTTTTGCAGGGATGTGTCTTGCAGACTTATTTTAATCCCTTCACATCAATACTGGTGGGAGAGGGAATGACTGTTTCTCCCTTTCAGTGCCTCAGTGGCCTTATTCTGTCTCCTTGTTTGGCTGGTAAGTTTTTAGGTTGCAGAGTTTGTGTCTTAAGGTCAATCATAGCCTTTCTCCCTCAGGGGTGACCAATGTGATAATTGCTTGCAGTATGGCAGTGGGGATATTGATTATGTAAATAAGCAGCAACTTGAAATACCTATCTGAGATGTGATGCTCCCTCTAATTGACTGTTACATCTCTTGTTCTTAATGGGACAGAAGCTGTTGAATGCTGGACTGTGCTTAGAAGCAAAATGATCTGTTTTTCTGCTAATGTGGATTGCAGGAGGCTCAGGATTCAGATCCTGCTCTGGTGGGCTTTGAAATATGAGTGGGAAGACACTGTGCCCAAATTGTGTGGTGCCAAAGGGAATATGCCTGGATAAAAGCAGTGCTCTATGAGCCTGCGAGAGAGTAACCCAGAGGGTCCTTGTCTTTCCAGGCCATTCGATGCCAAGAATCCTTTCCTGGCCCCAGTTACGGTGAACCGCAAGCTGAACGAGGGTGGAGAGCGACACCTCATGCACCTTGAGTTGGATATATCCGATTCCAAAATCAGGTAGTTTCCTACAGAAGACTGGCCCTTTTTTCCAATGGGAGCAGGCTGTGCCAGAAAAGAGCAGTGAGGCACTGGCCTCACTGAAGGGGACCTAATTATCATAGTTCCCTGTCACTGCAGCTCTAGGCTTCTGTACTGCTTATCAGGGCTTTCTCTCAGTTCTTGGGCTGCTCATGGCAATGCCAGCTGGCTGCCCTGGGCCTATCTGTCATAGCTGAGCAGTCTCAACAGCAGGAATCGTCTAGGAGCTGTCTGAAGAACAAGGGGGGCAGATGTACTATGAGAGAGGGGAGAATTGGTAATGACTTGTGTTTGGATTTGCGTGGCCTAGCTGTACAGGCGTGGGGGAATAGAGAATGATGTTGTTAGAAAACCTCTTGCTGGTGTAAATTCTTTTGTGTGCTTGTGAGAAAGCCATAAGCCCAGGTAGGTTGATACAGGTAATTACTGAAGAGATTTGGGGCAGTTTTGCCCCTTGTTAGCTGGGGAGCTGGCCTGTTCATGCTGGATGTCTGGCCTCACTGAAGTGTCTGGCAAAACTGACTTTACCTCTGAGCTCCCCTGTAAATGACCTGGTTATTGAAACCATTATTCTACAGCAATCCTTTACCACTATGGCTGCCTGCTTTTTAGGGTACCTGGTCTTGCAGGTGTTGTGTAGCGGCTCAGATCTCAACCATTGTCCTACTGTCCATTGTGCAGCCCACTTGTCTTCTAGCTGAACAGCTTGGGCTTGGTGTAGGTGAGAAGTGATGCTAGTGTTTCATTCCTCTGTTCTTATGCCAGGTATGAGTCTGGGGACCATGTGGCTGTGTACCCAGCCAATGACTCCTCGCTGGTGAATCAGATTGGTGAGATCCTACATGCAGATCTGGATACAATCATGTCCCTAAATAATTTGGATGGTGAGTAGGATGGATCACCTGTGAGCATCAGCAGTTCTCCTTCAGCCCTGGCATCTGTCCTTCTCACCAGAGAAAGCAGCCAGGTCACCTTCAGGTCCCACAGGGTGTCTCCAGGCAAAGACTTCCCAGCACCACTCTGAATTCAGTACCACTTTAGCAGCACTGGCACAGAGCCTGCTTGCTGAGAGCCAGCTGAAATGGGTCAGTTGTGAAACTTGCTTGGTGTGTGTATTCAACAACAAATTATGTAACAACACACTCCTAATTACAGAGCACCAGCCCACAAGCAGTCCCCTCTGCCACAGCAACCTCGAGCTCAGTAGGGGCCTTCCTGTTATTCAGTGCGTTGACTAGGCACTGGCTTGTTCAACCCGATATTCCCAGTATAACTGGCCTCTGGCAGAAGGGAGATTCCCTGCCTTCTAGATCATATTCCCAAAGTATTTCTGTGCAGCATGACTTTCTCTGGAAGCCAGGGACAAAAAAAATACCGCAGTGCAGCAAGGTGACAACCTTGGAGAAGGACATCAGGCAACACGTGTAAAACAGAAAGGAAAGAGCTATTGGGAGACCCTCCTGGAGAGGGAGCTGCCCTATGCTGATGCTCCTTCCATGTAGGATTACTGAGTGTTCAGGGCTCTGGCCAACAGGCTGATTCATCTCTAGGGCTACTCTGTCCTCTCCGAAGCCTGTTCTCCTGCTCTCTCTCACAGACTCTCCTGCATATCGTTGTTGGCATGAAATCTCTAACAAAACAGTATGCAATTGCTGATTTTCTCTCTCTTTCTTCCCCCCTCGTCTCCAGAGGAATCCAATAAGAAACATCCCTTCCCTTGTCCCACGTCCTACCGTACAGCCCTTACGTACTACCTGGACATCACAAATCCACCTCGCACCAATGTCTTGTATGAGCTGGCCCAGTATGCCACGGACACCAGCGAGCAGGAGCAGCTCCGCAAAATGGCATCATCTGCTGCCGAGGGGAAGGTGGGAGCTGCAGTTTTCCTGGCAAAGTTGCTGGGTTGAACTGGGTGATGGGTCCAGGTGCTGTGGGATTCCCAAAGGGAATCCAATATTGTCAAGCTCCATGCTCAGAGAGCTGAAAAGAGTGTTTGCCAGCCTTGCAGGGAAGTCATCACATGTGCACCTCCTTGCCCGCAGGCCCTCTACCTCAGCTGGGTGGTGGAGGCCCGGAGGAATATCCTGGCCATCCTGCAGGACATGCCCTCACTGCAGCCTCCCATCGACCACTTGTGTGAGCTTCTGCCTCGCCTGCAGGCACGCTATTACTCCATCGCCTCCTCCTCCAAGGTGAGCGCACTGTGGTCTGGCTCCAGTGGAGCACCTCTGCCAGGCCCATGGAAAGGCCCTGCCTTGAGGGGGAGACTGGGGCTAATGAGAAACCATTGTGTCTTCAGCTCCACAGTGTCACAGGGTCCCCTCTCAGCTGAGGATAGGACATGGGGAATTTCCCCTGGGAACGTTTTCTGTGAGAGAGGCAGTCCTGCTTACTCCTATGTATAAAGATGGGGCTATCCCAACTTCTGTAGAGTCTGCAGAGGGAAATGGTGCGTCACACATCACAGCTGGCTGTGCCCCGATACCATCAATCTCTCTGCAGCCCAGCTCTTCTCTGCCATATGTTTTGCTTTCAGGACTTGGAAGCAAGGTGATGTTTTACTGGTTGGTCAGGATTTGTCTGTTACTTTGTGGCCTGAAACTCTGGTCATACTTAGGGAAGCTAAGTGGTGCTGAGATAGGTCAGGGATAAGACAGGAGCCCTATGTTGGACATGCTTGGAGGTTTGATCTGCCAGGGGAAGATTAGCTGTGCTAGTGTTAACATTAGGTTAAACTTCTTCTCCCCATCACTGAACACAAGGGACTGAGCTGTGGGGGCTGCCAAGTACCTCAGCTGGGTTTTGCTCTGTCCCTCATGCTAATACCACCTCCTGGTAGGTTCACCCCAATGCCATCCACATCTGTGCTGTGACGGTGGAGTATGAGACCAAGACAGGACGCCTGAACAAAGGGGTGGCCACCAACTGGCTCAAGAGCAAGGTGCCTGACGAGAATAGGAGCAAGTCCCTGGTGCCCATGTATGTGAGGAAGTCGCAGTTTCGCCTGCCCTTCAAACCCAGCACGCCTGTCATCATGATCGGGCCGGGGACTGGCATAGCCCCCTTTATCGGCTTCATACAGGAGCGGGCCTGGCTGAAGCAGCAAGGTGAGTGCCCGGAAACTTCTCTGGGGACCAGAGCTGCTGCAGGACAGATGTTCTTGCGTGCTAGTTGGTGACTCTGTTCATGGGCAGGTGCAGTTTGTGCTGGTTACACCACTAATGGGTTAAGGGAAATAGGTCTAGCGAAGCAGACAGCATGGAGCTGGGTGAGCAACAGTTGAATGCTTCTGCCCAGTGTGGGGGTACTTTGTCTTCCCCCGCTGGCCTGTTTGGGTAGGCAGATAGGCACACACCTTTTCTCTGACCTCTGTCGTCACCTCACCAAACTTCGCTTTGTAAACACAAGCAGAGGCTTAGCTCTGCCTCCCCAGATTGAGCAGGAAAAGAGGAGGTGGAGAGGGCAGGACAGGAGCTGTGGGAGGCCAGCTAACAGGTGTTGTGTGACTGCAGGCAAAGATGTGGGTGAGACGGTGCTTTACTATGGCTGCCGCCATGAGCATGAAGACTACCTGTACCGCGAGGAGCTTGCTCGCTTCCATCAGGATGGATTCCTCACCCAGCTCAATGTTGCGTTCTCCAGAGACCAGGCTGAGAAGGTATCGCTCAGGTCCCCCATTCTGTTCCTTATGCTGCTAAGCATCGCTCCCAGTCGTGGCAGGGAGGAATAAAAGGCCTGGAAAGCTGGAGACTCCCAGCCTGGGGCCTCGCTGTTAGGGAAGGCCTACAGCAGTCCTGGGAGCACCCAGCTCCTCCTCTGTCTTGTGGGGCCATGTGGGGAAGGCAAGCTGTGAGTGTGGTATGGCTTACCCTCTCTTGCCCCAGTCTGTGCTGTACTCGATGACGCTGAGAGCTCTGCCTCCTCTCACCTCACCCACCTTGTTTCCTGCCAGGTTTATGTTCAGCACTTACTGAGGAAGAACAAGGAGAACGTCTGGAAGCTGGTTAATGAGGCAAATGCTCATATCTATGTCTGTGGGTAAGTCCAGCAGCAGGGAAGGGACTTGGAAATCACTCCTGTTCTCTAAAGAAAATGTGTGACTCAGTTTACCCACTTGCTTTACCTTATGCTTTACAAGTCCAGAGAGCGTTATGCTGTTTGTGGGCCAGGGTGTGGAGAGCAGCCAGGTGGATGGGGCTGGGCCAAATGAACCATCCGTATGTGGATGTTCAGAGACTACTAGAGTTTTGTCACTCCCTTGCCACAGCTTGGCTGCTCTGTGGTAAACACCCCCAGGCATGTCCTGGCTGAGTGAGGTGAAGCAGCCCCCTGCTCATCTCTGCCTCTGCTGGCTGTCTTAAGGCTGTTCTTGAACAGCCCCTGGCATCCAATACCACCTCTGCGCCCTGGCAGAGACGAGCCCAGCCCAGCCCAGCCCAGCCCAGCTGTGCTATGGTGGAACGACAGGAGTGGGAGGGCAGAGACTCCAATGTAAAGTAGCACTTCTGAGTAATTTGGGTGGATTGAGAAACACTCAGGCGGGTGGAAAACAGCTAGGAGGAGGCGACCGCTTGAATGGGAGCACCCGAGGCATCCCAAGCCGCTTTCTCTGCAGCAGAACCTGCAGAGGCATGGGCTGGCCTGGCACATAGGCCTGGACACCCAGATCTCCATGGGCTCCTCTGGTGCCATCAGCCCAGATCTTGTCATGCCCAGCTCAGGACTTATAAGGGCAGATCATTCAGCCCTGAGATCCGCTTGGGCCACCCTGTGTGGTGTGAGCTCCACGGCCGCCTCCTTGCTGGATCCTCGCTTCCTTTGGGGCCCACTTGCAGCTTCAGGGGAGAGATGGCAGCTCTGTCCAGCAGTAGCCCCAGGGCAGTGATTTGGGCTGCTGCCAGGGTTAGGACTTTGCCAGGTCAGGGGCAAGAGGCTGGGTACTGCTCTGTCTTTGCTCACAGTCCTCTCTGTTTCTAGTGATGCTCGCAACATGGCCCGGGATGTGCAGAACACCTTCTACGAGATTGTGGCTGAGTTTGGAAACATGAGTCAGCCCCAGGCCGTGGACTATGTAAAGAAACTGATGACCAAGGGCCGGTACTCTTTGGATGTCTGGAGCTAAGAGCAGGGCTGGCAGGGCCAGGGAGAGAACAGATCCTTGGGTGTGGGTCCATAGGAAGTGAAAGGTGCCTGCCAGCCCACCCTGCCTGTGGGTGACTGCATCATCCCCACCCCACAGCTGCCCCAGTGTCACCCTCAACCCCTCTGCTCTGGTGCTGACAGCTATAGCAGTCCCCCAGGGCATGCTGGGGATGGAGCATCTGGCATCTGTCCCCCATGTGTGTGTATCCCTGGGAGGCAGAAGGGGTTGAGAGGGACATGAGCTGGCTAAGGCTACTGTCTGGGAGCTGTGGTAGCCCTTGGCACCCAAGGGAGCATCTCTTGGCCCCTGCCTTTTCTTTGGGGTCAGTGGCACAGCTGATGGTGGGCACAGAAGGGGGCAGGAGGAACAGACAGCACTGGAGGAGCTCTGGACTCCTTTTGTGAACATGTGGCTTTGCTTCATCGCCTGGCACCTCAGGGAGGGGACAGGAGAGGCTGGTTTTGGGGCCAGAGACAAGACAAGCCTCCCTGTGCAGTACAGGCTGGATACGGCAGAGGGGGTGCAGGAGCCCAGCAGCCCTTTGCGCACCAGCTTAGTGGCAAGGGCATGGTGCAGGGCAGTGAGCCGTCCTCACCTTCCTCTCAGTCTGAGCGTCCAGCCGTCTCTGGGGCAAGGGAGGTAGGGCTGCCAGCCAGCTCCCTCCAGCTCTCTGCTCCTGGCTCTCCCTGCTGGGAGGAGCAGTGTCCCCTGCTCTGGTCTTGCTCGAGGAGAGTCCTGATCCATCCTATGCTGGAAGGATGTTAACTGTGCACAAAATTGCCCCATACAATGGCTAAATAGATGCTGGTCCCAGCAATTGCTGCTCCCAGGAAAAGGCAGAGTGAGTTCCCAGTCTGGCCTTAAGCAAAGGTCAGCCAGGACCCTTCAGGCACCCCTTCATCCTCCCCCCTTGCCGCGGCCCTCCATGGCTCTAGTGTGCAGAGGGGAGGAGATGGCTCCTGTCCCTGCCAGAAGAGAGCTGGTGTGGGGGCTCAGAGGCTTCAGCAGCCTTGCTTGTTCCCTGCAGGTCCTGCAGCTGGCAGCTCCCCTGTGCCCAGCCCCTCCATCATGCTGTGTACGGTCATTTTTTAAATACTGTTTTTATTTTAACACCTTTGTGATTTAATCATGGAAAAACTTTCAGGCTATCCAATGATGTAAATTATTTAAATATACTTTGCCCTTGGAATAAAAACACTGTTTCTGTAGTTTGCTTCCTGTCCTTCCGCTGCTTGGCTGGAGGGGGGAAGGGGAAAGCAGTCTCTGCCAGCAGCCCTCCTTGCACGTGGGAAGCCTCCACAACCTGCCCTAGCCCGGGGGGGGGGAGGAACCAGGCTGCAGGTGTGGAGTTAGCCTGACCTGGAGCTGGTTGTGTCCAACAACCCTGGGATGCTGAGCCCTGCCAGGGAGGTGAGGATAGCAGCCCTGTACTGGGCATACAGGTAGGCAGTATAGGCACAAGCTTGTGGCAGATCAGAGAGCTCTGAAGTGCTGTTTTGTTCCCAGTTTCTCAGGAGTTTCCCTGAAGTCTAAGGCTTCTTCCTCTGTTTCTGGAGGGACTGAAGTCCTGCTCTGCCCCTACACAGCTTCTTCTGCATGTAAAGCTGTGGCCACAGCCAACGCCCCTGGGCTTTGCAGGCCAGGGGCTGGAGCACAGGAGGAAGCTTGGCAGCTCCTGGCATGGCTTCATTCAACCCTCCCAGGTTGAGGAGCACTTCACCTCTGGCATTGGTTGACTCTCTCCACTCATTATTTTGGATCCAGGGACATAGGCATGATGCCAGGCAGGCCATAACTGCAGATCAGGGCTGTGCAGCGTGTTGTGAGACCTCAGCAAAGCAAGGAAGCACCTTCCCTTTATTTTTCCATGTGCATCCTCCAGAGATGCAACACCAGGGTGCTGTTTGCACAGTTCCAGAGTGAAGCCTGGTTTGGACTCATGCTCTTCCCACCCACCCGCCAAAAGGTGCAGATGGAGCAGCACACCTCTTGGGACAGTCATGTGGCCAAAGCACTTGCCAAGAAGCTCCTCCACCTCTGCCCCCTCTGCCCTGTGACGTGGAAGGGGGAGGAACTGTAGTACAAGGCTCCTAGTCTCAGCCTGGAAGCCTGCATGCATGGCCTCCAGCTGCCCTAGAAAGCAAGGGTGGTTTTGCTGGAGCAGCCAGGGAAGCAATTGCTCATAGCTGATGAGACAAGCACAGGCCTTGTCTACCTCTGCCATCACCCAGGGGCTGCCCTGGCTGCAGGGCTGGGGAAAGAAGAGGGACAGCATTTACCCTGGGAGGTGAGTGAAGGAGGTAACTAACAGCCCTGGATACAGCCTTGCACCAAGGGCATTAGTGCAAGCCAAGCACCTTGGACCCTGCCTGCAGCAGAGTGCTAGCAGAGCTGGGCTTGACTTCAGGGAACCATTCCCAGAAATGGCTTCAGGGTAAAGAGAAGGGGAGCAGCCGTCCCAGGCACCCTGTTTGTCCTGGAGGAGGAAGGCAGACAGGACGGGAGCTGCCAGGTGTTCCTGCTTCCAGGTTAGTGGCTCAGGCACACAGCTCCAGCACCATGGTGAACACAGTGTCTGTTCGCTAGCAGGCCCTGAGCTCCATCCCATGCCCAGGCAGGCCTGCTTCAAAGGAATGGGGCAAGACACACCAGTCTGGACGGCATCAAGGCAAGAAGAGGAGTGGGAGATGCAGATAGTGGGGCGAAACCAGCTTGGTCCCCACACTGCCTCCCTTCACTTCTGCTTCGTGTCTTTGTTCTGGTTCTGAAACTTCTGGTGGACGACGCGGAGGGTGGTGAAGAAGTTTCCCAGGAAGAGCATGAAGAACGGGAGGCCACACATGAGGACCTGCAGGAGCCACATTGCTGCAAGTCAACAGAAGGGACCTACAGACCTTCCCCTCCCTGGGGGGCCCCAGGCTGGCAAGGTATGGGGCAGCTACATTTGAGCCTCCCTTACCTGCCACTCCTTGCAGTCTGGGTGCTGCATCAGATGGAACAGGGTGATGGCATTGTAGAGCTGCCAAAACTGCAGGAGACAGAAGAGCTGCAGAGCCTCAGCTAACCCAATGCTCATCCAGCTGTTTTATCCAGGTACAAACCCCACACAGCTCTCCCATGAGGCCAGCATGCCCCAGCACACAGTGAAACCCCATCCAGGGGTCAGAGGACTCACCCCAAAGGACCGTGGTGAGGACATGTCCCCAGTTCTTGCTACTTTCTGGAGCCTAACACCCTGCAGAAAGCCTCAGACCCACCTACTGCTTTTGTCCATTAGCCTAAATGATCTGATTAGGAGTTAAACCTTAAGCAGCAGCTCAAGAGCCAAAGCTCAGAGGGGTTTTGGAAATGATCTTGCAGTCAGTCCCTTTGCTATGTTTCACACATCACTTCAGCTACTGCAGCAGCAGCAGAGCTATCCTACTGGGGCACCCAGGTCCTCCCCCATCTCCCTAAGCAATTTTTGTGGAGGGGGTGCTCTAGAGGAGAAGACTCATTCAAAGATTGTCCTTTTCAGAGCATTTTCCCTTCCTCCGGCAACTCTATCACAAGGCTGCAGCAGCCAGCAGAGACCTGCTTGACGTCCAGGCAGCCAGGCGCAGCTCAGACCCCACCCAGAGCTCTGGTGTTCCTTACAGGGACCTGCAAGGATCAGTACACACTTACCTGCCCAAAGAAGAGGAAGGGAAGCAGGAACGTGAGGCCTCTCCACATCCAGGATTGGAAACCCTCTGCAAAGGATGAAGGTTTGAATGGAGACCTGAAACCATGCTATAGCCTAGGGACGAGCCAGAGCCAAGCTCCTAAGGTAACAGGCTGGGAGGTTTAGTGGCCACTCTATGCCTGGCTGAGGCTCACGCAGTCTCTCCGTGGGCATTTGTGCTTGCAGGGAGTGTGGGGTAGACTCCGGCTGATGTTCCCAGCTCTGTAGTCTAGCAAAGGCCCCTCTAGAGAAAGATGCTCTAGTGAAGCTACCCTCCTCTGGAGTTGGACTCACTATGTGCCTGACAGGCTGCAGAGGCTGGTGTCTTCTGCAGGCTCAGCCCCAGCACTGTGTTGCTGGGGCCAGGAGGGGTGACAGCCCACAAAAAAGCATCTGGGGCATCAGAGGGAGGTTTCCCATCTGTAAAGCAGTTTCCTGGGGGAAGCTCAAATACCAGGAGCCACATCTCTCACTGGTACTCTGTGTCCTGAGGTAGCCACCCTTGCCTTTAACAGATGCCACAGCTCCTGTTTAACTTAACGCCATGTCTGGTGCTGGGAGGGAGGCTCTCAACAGCCATAGGAGCAGAGGCCAAGGCAGGTCCAGTTGGACTGGGACAACCATTAAGGGAAGATCCCAGCTTACCCACAGTGAGATCCATGTTGTGCCTCTCGCCCAGTGCTCGGAGCCGATACAAGCACCCGCTCTGATAGTAGTACTGGAGGAACTGCACAAAACCTGCAGGGAGAAAGCAGCTGAGCTCAGGAAGTGCTAAAATGCAGGCCCACAGCTCTCAGCCCCAACCATCAGCCCAGCTCTGGGGTCACTCTGTGCACAAAGATGGTCCTAGCCCCATGGAGGTGTAGGGCAGGAAAAAGGCCATGGGAAAACCCAGACAAGCAGAGAGCTGTGAGCAATTACAGCCAGTTCTTCACGTGACTCCAGAGCCAGGCAAGCTTGCCATTGGAGGCTGCCTGCGGACAGGTCCCAACCCACTGTCCCAGCACTTACTCTGATACATGGAGAAGGAGAGGAACTGGTTTCTAAACATCTGGTACATGAGCCCATCTGGCCTGAGGAGAGATGATGATGGTTGAGAAATGTGAGGCTGAGTCAAGAGGTACAGCCAGCCTTGCCTGCCCCACAGCTGGGGTAGTAGCATTGCTGGCTCACCCCAGCTCCCACCAAAACAGGGGGACTCCCTGAAGCCAGGCCCCACACTGCAACCTGTCTGATTCACTGTGGTTATGGAACACCTCATTGGAAGATATGTGCAGCAAGTCAGAGGGATGGTGTCCAGTCTCAGGCATGGTTTGGGAAGCCAAAAAACGAGGGGCTGCGAGCACAGCAGTCAGGAAAACATTGCAGTAGTCCTTGGACAAGAACTGCAACACAAGGGACTGTGTTCCCTGACCAGCTGGGTGCTGCCTATCTTAAAAAGGTGCTGATGGCTGTTTTGGTTTGGGGTACTTGGAATGCATGAAGTAGACTGTTACACCACAAGGTCCAGCGAGCACAAATATGGCTATGGATTATGGCACCTACAGCAAGTCCTCTTCATCTGAGCTGGCTGCAGCCTGTACAGGCTGGGGTCTCTACAACCAAGAGCTATCTCCATATCACAAAGGAGGTGAGAAAAGCAGGGCCTGCCGGGAACATCTAGGCAGGAGATAAGGGCACACAGACTTACCAAGTCAGCATGACACCTGAGAGGAAAGTGGAGACGTAGTGATGGAAAACCCACCAGCCTTTGATTCTAGAAGGCAGACAAAAGGCAAGGAGGTCATGAATCAAGGTCCAAACACACATCAAGCAAGCGGAGCTAGGCAAGCTGTCAGTGCTCTCCAACTCCCAGGGCAGAGCAAGGAGCAGGGGTGGTTACAAAGTAGCTGTGCATGGGGCAGGCCTCCAGTCCAGGTGGTACCCAGGGGCCGGGGCAGTTTTGACTGCTGCTTCACCTCCTAGCCACCTGCAGGTTCATCCAGCCCTCCTACCCCAGCAGCTACCTTGTAAGGGCCAGGGCAAACCATATAGCTGATTACCAGGGTTTGCAACACACCCTGAGTAGGAGGTTCTTGCAGCCACTCCCTTGGTAAGCATAGGTCTATGCAATGGGTTTGTACTCCCCCAGCCTTGTAGAGAAGAACTAACTCACTGCATGCACCCCTCCCAGCCGCCCTCCCTGGGCACCTGAAGGACTCACTTGGATCCATTGTTGATCAAGATGCTCTCCCGGATGGTGAGGGTGCAGTAGTACCACACCAGGAGGAAGTTAAACACAGCGTCTGTCACCCTGGCACGGAGCAAAGTGAGGGTGAAAAGGAGGCAGTAGCACCATGGCCCACAGGGTTGCTGGGTGCAGGCACCAAGTCAGCAATTGCTAGAGGCACTTAACCACCCAGTAGGGTGCCCTGAACAGACTTGGGCACAGAGGGGTGCTTCTCACACCATCTACCACCATCATTTAGGTCGCACTAGCCACAAAGGCTACTGCATCTCCAGGAGCAGTGGCTGAGCTGATGAGACCCGATTAGCCATTTACTTTGTCAGGATTTCCAGTTCAGCTATGGCTTTTAAAGCTGTAGTGTTGTTATGGGCCATTCAGAACTAGAAATGAGAACATGAAGGCCCTGGGAGGAGATCTCTGCCTGGCACTTTGGGAGAGCATCCAAGCCAGACTCACCTGGAGTTGAAGAGGAACCGACAGGAGGAGGACACGATGAGCAGGATAATGGTGAGGTAGAGTTTGAACTTCTCATACTCGTCTTTATACGCAAACCTGCAGGGAAGGAGAAGGACAGGCTGGGAGCAAGGCTGGAGGTCTGCATCCTTCCATCCCAACAGGCTGGACAAAGGTCTGCAAAGTGGCTCTAAGACATGTTCAGGAAAACCCTCATCCCTTGGGCACTTCTGAGAGGAGAGCAAACTACTCTGCTTTCATGCAGGTGAGACACATTCAAGTAACCCTACAGTCATGCCAACTTGGTGGGTGGCCAAAAGGACAGAGAGGACATCTTCATGGGGAGGCCAGGACTTTGTTGGAAGGTCCTATTTAGCTTGTTAGAGCTAACGGTCCCAGCTGGGTTCCAGGAATCTAAGAGGGAATTGAAAACTGGGTTGATTCTGGGAAATAAAGAACTAGACAGCCCTGGAAAGGGATCTGCGCAAGGTACATCAAGCAGCCACACATCTGTGCATGCTGTAATCACGAGCTGCAGTTCAGCTTGGGAAGAGTTACTGTTTCCTGGTGACAGGGAGATCCCAAACCACCTCAAAGCACATGACAGCAGTGACGAGAGGGCCATACTTAGCCTGCTTGCTGAGTAGTGTGACGTTCACGTTCCCAAGCACCAGACTCAAGTACAACCTGGAGAGAGAGCAGAGGCATTAGGACAGACATCTCCCAAGAGCTGGCTGGGTGCCTGGCAGTCGTGCTGTGAAGGCATGACAGAGCTGTCACACATTTCCCCACTGCTTGTGTGCTGGTGACGGCCAGCCCAGCACTCTTGATGCTCTGCAGTGACACCAGGGGAATGAGCACCCAGCTGTTTTCCAGTTGGAGCTGCCAGGCAGCGTGACTGGCACAAACACCCTGGCATTTCGTCCCAAGGGCATGCAGGAAGGGCACAGTCCCCGTCTCCGGCAGGCATGGGAGTGTTCACCGGGGCTCCCTCAGAGCACAGCCACAGTTCAAGGGTGGGTAAAGGCTGTGAGCGCCAGGAATGAGTGCAGGCAGGCACCAAAGGCAGGGGACAAGGGCAGCTCTGCAGAGCATCAGCCTGGCTCCTACCCAGGCACCCTCCCAGAGGGCCTGTGCTGAGCGGTGACACCAGCTGAGAGCAGGAGCACAAGCAGGTTTGTGCCTTGCAGCATTACAGCTACAGGCACATGGATGGAAGGAAGTGGTGTTTCAGCAGCGACCTTCTCTCAGGGACTTTGTCCTTCACCTCACCAAAGCTTTCACCCTTGTGAAACTAAAGCTTTCTCCCATGGTGAGGGGAAGGATCTGGCCCTGTGGAACACTCCTGAGGCCTGCAGCTATCTTCCAGCTGTTTATTTTCCCAGGAGCTACTCTGACAGGGGGGAGGCCATGGCAGCACCTTGGCATCACAAGGCCCTGGCAGTCTTGACTCCCTCTGGCAGGGACCATCACCACCCAGACACGAGGAACCTCTTACCCATTCTTCTTTGGTAGATAGGCCTCCATCTCAAAGAAGACATTCTGCCTCTCTTTTATCAGGCTCTGAGTCTCTTGGATGGACTCCTCCTCTTCAGGACTCACATGGGCCTTGCACCTAGGGAGGAATCATAGGCATTGGTGTCAGGACAGCTGCTGTGACAAAAGCATCACATGCTCACACTTGGTATGTGACTATGTCTCAGACAAGGGCACCCTAGGATGAGGAAAGATGAGCTGAGGACAAGTCTACAACTCCATCTCCAGAACTAGCTCCTATTTGTCAGTCTGGGGTGTTGCTTCAAGGAGAGGAAACAGTAATGAAAGTGAGAGGGAACTGCCGTATCTTCTAACCCTTGAACAGCAGTGGAGAGCGCTTTGGGTAGGAAGGGATTAGATTCAAGCACTCTGTAAAGGCCTTACAAGCTTTGACCAGGATGCAAGGCACAAATCAGGGCAAAGGAAAGGAAAGCCCAAGGAAGATCTGCCTGCATCAAGTCCAGACCTGCTATCAGTGAGGCTGCAGTAACATGTATAGTGGAGCAAGTGCTGTTAGAAGAGCTCTGTCCTTGCTGCTCCCCTCTCCTGATTCACCCCTGCCATGGCTTTAGGGGCTGTCACAGGGCACCAGCTTACTTTTTTAGGGACAGAGACAGCTCCTTCAGCCTCTTCTTCTGCCGTGCAATGGCGCTGGAGATCCCATCCTGGAGCTTGGTCAGCTCCTCAAGTTTCTGCTTGTACAGCTTG
Organism: Rhea pennata; assembly: GCF_028389875.1. NCBI lineage: Eukaryota > Metazoa > Chordata > Aves > Rheiformes > Rheidae > Rhea > Rhea pennata. Next base: position 7,429,845 of record NC_084682.1, read on the forward strand.
TGGTTATCCTGGGAATGAGAAATCGGCACCTGTTACTGCTGTCTTCAGCTTCACATGAGGCTGAGCTAGGTGCCCAGCAGTTGCCATCCTTGAGTCTTCTGCAGGGCACCTGGCACCCTCCCATCTCACACAGCCAGCACTCCTGGAAGGCCCGAGAGACACAAGGTTTTGTCCGTCTACTCCAGCCCTTGTCCTCTTTGGCACCTTAGTGTTACAGGCCTGCTAAGACCAGCTTGTGCTACATCAGCACTGAGTGCTCTGTTGCTGCTCAGAAACATCCTTGGTAGAAAACTGAATATGATATAGGAAAATGATGCATCTCTTAGAAATCTCCTGTAATTCAACTGTACAAGAGGTTGGGTAATAGAAAGGGTGGTTAGAAACCGTAGTCAGAAGGCCAGGCTCAACTGGGCATGCATTTGGGCACCTTGGAACTGTCCTTGCCTCAGTGAGGGCAGAAGCCGCAGTTGAGGAAGCCCGTCTCCAGTTCCTAGCAAGTTATCTACCAGTGCAGACACACTGGCATGCTCACATGCAGCTGAGGAGCAGCAAGTCTTGTGTCTGACCATACCACCATGTGCCTGCAGGCCTGCGCACTCAGCCAGCCTCAAGGTCCAGGCTGCAAAAGCCCAGCTGACAGCACAGGCTTGCCCTGAAGGGTGCTCCCACAGTTGTGAAATCACCAGCTGCAGCAAAAGGGAAGTGAAAGATTCAGAAGTGCTCCTGCAGCCACGAGGTGAGCTGGAGCTTAGGTTATAACCAAAGAGAAGTTGACCTGGAGAGAAGAGGCTTTAACTGCTGCTGCCAGGCACAATATAGGAAATGTCTCTTCCTTTCTCTGCTCAGAGGGCATAGCTGTCCAGGCCTTATGCTGTCTTCATTGACTCAGCGCCTCTGAGGATCCATCCGGAGCACCCAGCTAGGTGCTGGGTGGGATGGTGGAAGGAGCTAGTCAATAGGAAACACTAAAGGAACTTACAGCAGGGTTAAGGTCAACTGCCCAGCTCCATGTGCCACAGTAACCCAACTGCACCTGTGTAACCCTAGATGCCATTCTTCCTCTATATTTAGAAAGGAAAGGGGAGACCACACTGTGTCAACACTCCTTCTTGTGAAAGTCAGCTGAAAACAACCTCGCTTTAACCACAGGCGGCCTGAATATCACCTCTTCTAGAGAATTAAATTCTGCTGCTCACAACCACCCTTGGACTAGACCTTGAGGTTTGCACAGTTTTCGTCTCTCCAGTTCTTATCAAGCACTTTATCAGCAGATCTCAAAGCCATTCCTAAAGGAGAAAGGTGAAACCGAGGTGCAGAGCAGAGAAAAAACTTGTTCTCCCTCCCATGGCAGGCAGCACAGCAGCAACAGAGTGGGAATAGATCCCACATACGCCCAGCTTCCCCAGCAGTGATTGATGTCCCCTGTTCATGGCAGGCTGTCCCCTGCTTGACAATCAAGCTTCCTTGCTCCCATCTGAAGTCACCTGCTTCTCTTGCTCTCGGCCCTGGAGCTAACTAAGGGCAAGCAGTGTTTGGTACAGTTGCTCTCTCCACGGCTCCATTAGAGGCTCCGCACCCGGTCTAGTGTGCAGTCCGCACCGGGAGCCAAACTGGGACCAGGCTGCCCTTTCTGAAGGCACGCAGGGCTCAGAGCGGGCAGTCTGGTACATCCACGCAACCCCTATGGAGCAACAGCAGGTTTCTCAAAGCCTCCCTTGCCCCGAGTCAGGGCACAGCTGCAGCGCGTGTGGGCAACAACATCCGCTTCGCCCCCTCCTGCCAGGGAGGGAGGGAGGGGGGAGAAGCGGAAACTGCTGCAGGGAAACCGATTGCCCTGACGACCTGCAACGAGGTACCGAGGGAGGGGACCGTCGCTAACCTCTCCCCTCGGGTGACCCGCGTCCGAGCTGAGCCCTGCCCACTCGTCCTCCAGGCAGCCAGCGCGCCGGGATTACACAAGGCAGGCGGCAACGTCCCCGATAACGCGGCGGGCTCTGCTCACCCTCCAGCACGCCGCGAGAGCCGCAGCGGCCCGAACCCGTCCCCTGCAGCCGGCGCCCCCGGCGCAGGGCAGCACCGGGCAGTTTCCCGCCCGGAGGCGGCGGCAGGAGGGCGCCCAGCCGGGCGGGCCGGCCAGGAGGCTGCCGCTGCGGACAGGCCACGCTGCTGCGCTGCGACCTCGATTCCCGGGCGGCTCCGCTCCGCTGGATCCGGGTCCAGAGGTGCGACAAGGCGGCAGGGAGCGTGCGGTCCCCGCCGCGGCGCAGCCTCCCGCCGAGGCGCGGGGGGCCGAGGCGGCGGCTGCGGCCGCGCCGGGAAGCGCCGTCCCTGCCGCGCTCCGCGGGCCCCGCGCGGCTGCCGGGCGGCCCGGAACCCCCTCGGGAGGCGCCGCTGGGCAGCGCCGCGATGCGCTCGGGGGTCGCGACCGCGGGACGGCGCAGGGCAGCGGCTCCGCGCCGGGCTGCTGTCGTGACAGAGGGCCGGATCGCGACAGAGGGTGAGCTCTGCCCCCAGCACGGCGCTCGGGGCCCGCTCGGAGCCGCCTGCCCCGTCCCGGCCCCAGCGCAGCCCCGGCGGGGCCGGAGCCGGGGCGCAGCCCGCAGCCCGCGGCCGGGCTCTGCCGGCGGGAGCCGGTGCCGGCGGCGCGGCGGTACCTGGATGCGCTGGTAGCCGTCCTGCAGCTCCTGCCACTCGCGCAGGCAGTCGGCGGCCGAGGCGCCGCAGGCCATGGCGGCGGCGGGGCGCGGGGGGAAGGGGGCGGCGAGCGGCCGCGTGCCCCGGCAGGGCGCTGCGCTGCGCTGCGCGGCGCCGCCGCCGCCTCCCGCCCCGCTTCCGGGCACGCCCCGCCGCCAACCGCCGCGTCACGCGGGGGGCGGGGCGGGGGGCGGGGCCGGCCTCGGGGGCGGGGCTCCGCCTGGCCCCGCCCCCCCCCCCGCGCGCCTCGCCGCCGCCGCCGCGGTTCGCGCCCCGCTTCCTGGCGGGCGCGCGCGCACGTGGCCGCGAGCCCCGCTGGAACCCGCCTGCTTTGGGGCGCTTTGGGGCGCTTTGGGGCGCTTTGGGGCGCTCTCCTCCTGCCTCTCCCGCAGGGAATTCGCCGGTTGGAATTCCCAACGTAGGAGGCGCCACCGCGGGAACGCCGCCCGCCCGCCCGCCCCGCTCGTGGGGCTGCACGGCCACGTCGGAAGCGCCCCCGCCCTCCTTGCGGCTGTGCGCCGGGAGCGCACCGCAGTGTCCCGAGAGCCCGCGGCGCGGAGCGGGATCCCAGCCCCGGGCTGGGCGCGCGGCGCGTGCGGGGGCGCCCTGCCGCCGAGGCCCTGCTGGGGGCCCGATCCAGGCCGTGCGGGAGCTGCACGAGTGGAGAGTCGTGTTAGGTGACAGCGGTGGTGTTTTGCATCCCGAATAGCACCTCTGGAACGGGGAAGGACAGAAGTAATACACGTCTTCCCAGATCCCACTGCAGTAGGTGCACGGCAGATAAAGGCTCTGCTGAAGTTTGCAGGATGGGTTCCCTCTCCCAGAGCTTGCACTTTTCAGCAGTCTGGGATGGCTAATGTTCAAAATTCATTAACAAAAAGGTAAGGACTGACTAATTCTGTCCCCAACTGGGCATATTTGACTTTCAAATTTCAGGAGAAGATCTAAAATGAAGGACAGTTAAATTCTTAGCAGAGTGCAATGAGACCCCTTAAGAATTTGCTGTAATGTTTTATTTTGAGGTGTCAATACACAGAATTTACAGTGCTAAAAGGCAGGACAGTATTGAATTTAGATTGTGTGTAGCAGAATAGATGCTTCCAAATTCTCTGCCGTGCAAAAAAGTTAGGTTACTGTATTAGAAGGAGGTAAATGGAAGGCATGTACGAGGTCTCGATAGATGGGCTGGCCCAGCACAACCGAATCCACAAGTCTGCAAGAGGCTGTTTCTGGGTCCTGGTGTCTGTTAGTACCTGAGAAGATACGTTCAGAATGGAGGAACTTCTGAAATTAAGAAATTCTGTCTTTATCTCTCCAGGCTGGAAGTGAGTGTAGTCCAACTCTCAAATAACATTGCTCACGATGGATCAATAAACTTTTTCTCAGAGATAGTCCTAACGATTTCTCCATAGCTGGGGTAATGAGCATGGCTGATAATGTGATTATAATAACCACCTTAGCTTATAAAAGAGACAAGTAGTACATTAAGGGGCCACATCCTTCTGGCCGTGCTTTCCCCAAACTACCACCTTCAGCAGCACAAGTAAGTTTCCCTAATGTCTCCACAACTTGACCCAAGTGATACATGCTAAAGATGAAAACTATTCCATAACGTTAGGATGTTTTTCAAACACAGTTCAAGTCATCTTCTACCTACAGATCAGATGTTGGCATGAACAGGAAAACATCTTTCCCTGCTGGATGTTCTCTTTGCAGCCTGTCAATAATTTGGTTCAGAGATATTTGTGATTGTTGTCCCAAAGATTTGGGTCTCCCAGTCTGAAAGCTGTTTCACAAAGCCCCGGTTTGGTCTCATGTTTGTTTTGCATTTCTGAACATATTTCCAAGCTTCCTGCAAACAAAAAGGAAGAAAAGAAGTGTTAGGAATTTGAACTGCAAACAAACCTCATGTATTTATACTAAGCAGCTATGCTTGTGAGTTACACAGCTTTGTATTTATTTCCTTGGTATTACATGTTGGATAGCAGGAATCTGTAGATAAGGACATGGGCTACCAAAGTAGGGACAGCCTGGATCCAGATAAGAACTTCAGAGGAGCCTTTCGTCCTTATAACCTGCTCTCCTGGATATGAGAACAGCTCAGGGCTCTCTCTTTACCTGCTACATATCTTGCATTATTTTACAGAGAAGGAGTGATGCAGTCCTGGATTTCCTTCACAGGCTATATTAAAATGCTATTTCTTCCATGAATGATAAATGAAGTATTGAAGTATCAGCTGTCTACAGCTAAGCAAAAAAAGTTATCGTGTTTCTGGATTGGTGTGACCTGATGTGGCAGAGTAGCTGGGAAGCCGTCCAGTTATCCCACTGTGTTAACTACAGCCATCTGCATTATTTATTAGCTTCATGTAATCAGCTAGAACTCTGCTACACATGGCATGTCCACTGGCAGCACTCCACTTTGCTCCAGCTATATCCTTGGGTTTCCGAGTAGCGCCCATCTCCTGACTTACAAAACCAAGTTCCCCCAGCAATCAGAGGATTGCTTAAGTGTAATGAGACCAAAGGTTAAAAGATTGTGCTCCGTTAGTTTGTTTTTCTAATCTCAGTGATTCTACAGGCTCTGCTGCTGATCATCCAGTATTTACTGTTCTGAGCCCTGGTATGGATTTCTGTAGTTCCTCTCAACTCAATAGATGTACTCACACATCAATTATTAATTGAATAAGGGGCTGTACACCCCAAATGTGCCTTTCTTTTGCAATATCCATGTCTTTGGGAGTCCTGGAGCCATACTAAAAACTTTCAGAGATCTTTGCCTACATTGGGTGAATGGGTGAAGGATCACACAGGCGTCTGTTGCACTGCTTCAGTCTGCAACAAACAAATTTGTCTACCAGGATAATCCCCCAGGAAAGCTTTGCCAACTCAGCACTGTAAACAATACCCAGGCCAGCGACAAGATGCTGCTATGGTGTTGTCGCCCTTCTTTCTCTCTCTCTCTTTTTTTAAATTGGATTTGGCAAGATGTCAGGACCAACCTGTTGCTCTCAACTGAGAGAAGTTGCAAGGATCAGCTTTTGACTTTTGCACTGCAGCTGAAAGCACCTCCAATAATTCAGCATGCAGGGGCAAACAGCAAGGGAATGGCTATCAGTCTGCAGGTGCATTCACACCCAACATTAGCAGCAGAGGCCAGATACTATCTAGTGCCCTGGTGGCACACTCAATCTGAAATTACCCTTTGGCACACACTGATGGTAAGAAAATTCCTCTTATGTTGCAAATGTTTGCACAAAATCAATTAAATGATTAGGTACATGCCCAACTTTATTGAAAGCTTTCAAGCTCCTGCAGAAGAAAACACTTTCCAAATAAGGACAAGATTTTTAAGAAATCTTCTTTCAATTCCCGTTGATCAGACAATACTAACCTGGTCTGTGCTAAGCAAACACCACAAGACATTGCCTTTAACAGCACAGTGCCTGTATGATGTAGGCCCTGAATGTGAAAAAGGGCTTGTATCCGGCAAAGGCAGCCAGTCTAGTACACAGCTGGGTAATTCTCAAGCTTCATTACTTTTCTTACGTAATTCAGAGCTACAGGATGGAAGGTACTGGCCCTTTAACCTGTAGATCCCTCCTGGTCTAGTATTATCCCATTGCAGATTTCCCTACAGTAGTATCAGTGGGAGGGGATTGCTTCTGGGGAAATAAACTAGGTTTTCTGAAGAAGTCAGTGCTGATGAGCCCAGTGGTTAAGTCAGAGCTCTGTAAGCACTGGAGTCTGAACCTCCCTGTAACCCCATGGTAATAAGAGATGGGATCAACTCAAGTAGCTTCCAAACAGTCTCTTTCTCAGATCCAGGAGAGCAGAATCCCTAAAATCTGTAACCACTGTATTATTTTTGTGGCCCTGCTAAGCAAGGAAATACAAGAATATCATAGACGCTAGAGTAAGAAGTCACAAATCCAAAAATCATACCCAAGCCTATTTTTAATGGTATGAGTAAGACACAGTCTGATCTAATAGAAACTATTACATTATCAAGTAGACAGTTCGTATGAAAGCAGAGATAATTTATTCCTCATGAGGAAGACTTCAGGAACAGAAATAAACTACAGATCCAGCTGGCATCTTTGGGAAGTATGAAAGTGATGTACCTTCAGGGAAAATTGTGAGGAATGCATAAGATAGGCCATGATTACTGTGCTGCTCCGGCTTATCCCCAGGCTAGAGAACACCAGCACTGCTCCATAATTCAACTGAGCATCTGAATAAAGAAATGCCAAATTAGTGATACAAGAAATCAAACTTCCAATTGTAAAGTAAATTCAGCAAAAGCTGACAGATTACTAGCCTGAGAGACGGGAGCCCTCATGAACCCTGACAGGAACAGATAGGCACTGCCAGTTCAGGGTTCTGTAAGCATTTGTCTTTGAAGAGCAGAATCAAATGTTAATGACCAGCCAACGCTTCAAGATGGATCAGCTTCACCTTTATGTCAAGTAACTATGATGAAAGTGGCCTATGATGACGGATCAGCTGTTGTCAGCATCAAATCAGCTACCCACACTCTTCCCAGACAGGTTTGAAGATAACAAAATTTCTGATGAATGCACCAGAAATGTCTTATTAGTATTCTCTGCTCAAGCTGAAAGAATCAGCTCTCAAGCTGGAAGAAACTTAGGACTCCATGTACCTTATCCCTCTGTGGGGATCACCAGCAGAAAACATACACATGCCGGGCTTGGGGGGTGTTTTTATTGTTGTGGATATTTGCAAGTGAAAATTACTAAAATTAACAAACTAATTTTCTACAGATCACCACTTGGTTTTAAGAGAATGTTGTCACTCACTCCTGACCACATCACCTCCGCCACCTATGCCTGATAAGTTCTGTATTTTATTAATAATCTTTTGAACTTTTCCCCTCCCTCTCCAGAGCAGACAGCATGATATAGAATACTAACAATTGCACTCTAGAACTTGTAGGGGAAAGCCTCTTCTTTTACTGCTGTCCAGAGGTTGGTTTTCTTTCAAATGCTAAAATAGAATTTTCTGAGTTTCTTAGAATTTTCTGAATTTCTCTATGACAAAATACCAGTTCTGTTCTAAGTTCTGTGGGTGGAAATTGCCTCACTCTGACAAATACCTGACATGAGCTCACCTCCCCTCCTCTGAGGATATGTGGGGAGCTTTAGTCTAGTGTTCATCCAGAATTGTTCCACTTTAAATAATCTACTATAGACTCTCAAGAAAACAGCATACATTTTCACAAGGACTACAGCTAATAAACTCTCAGTCTGTTTTGGAAATCTCCACATACTGATGTGAGAAAGAGACTTTCTTCTGAAATACTACTGGGAATAGAACCAGGGAAAATTGAAAGACAAGTAAGTGGGCATCTACATGTGGGTTTCAGTGCATGCTAGTCATAAAATTCGATTTAGGACTGAAAAATACATCCTCAAATATTATTTCCTTGTTTGTATCCAGTTGTCATTTCTTATTTTATACTTGGATTATAATGTCTTTGGGGATAGGGTGGGTTTTTTGGCTCTGGATCTATACAACACTCAGCACAGTCGGGCCTTTGTCTGTGGCAGGTGCTATTTCCTAAGTGTGAATAATGATATGGTTGCACACAATCGCAGGATGGGCTTGCAGCAACTGTCTGATGTGCTGCTGCAGGCATGCAGCTGGAAGATATGTTTTTCCTTGCCCTCTCTGATGTAATGAGCTGAAGGCAGGTTTGTCAGCATATGCATGCTGTCCCACCTGAAAGTCTCCCTAGCCGCCACACTGTGTCTGCACTGCAAACCACAAGGATTAGCAGCTTCTTGTGGTAAGTTCTCCAATGTGTGTCACATTGCTATTCAAATGAAGCTCTGGTGGTTGGAGATTTGGGCTGGTAAGAATCAAAGGGTTATATTTAGAAACAAAGGAAAAGGAGGGAATCCTATAAAGCCCTGGTAGATATCCCACAGCAAAGCCTTCACATATCTATTGAAAAGCTCACTACTATCACAGAGTGAGGTATTGCTTAAAATGAGTATCAGATGGCTTTTAAAATCTCCCCTCCCTTCATCGGGATGGTTATTAAAGCAGCTCTTGTATCCATTAGGGTGTAGGCTTGCCTGGGAGTATGCTGATCTTGAAAGATTGTGACCCTGCTGTCTGAGCTTCCTGTTTGAGCGAATTGTGGTCGCTCCCATTTAATATCTGAGAGTAAACAATATCTCAGGAATTTCAGATCAGGAACAACTCACCTATGAAATGACAAATGGTGGAAAAGGAAGAGAAAAGATCTGCATTGTGAGAGTCTGGAACAGATATATGGAGGAGCTTGTCTTCTGCAAACCTAAAGAAAGAGAACACAGCATTACATGGACCAGTGAAGCAGCTTCGCAAAAATATTTGATAAATTTTGTTTTTGCTGTTATATGTGTCAGTTTTTCATCATCATCAGTAACACTATGATAAGGTATTTGTTGTGGTAAGACAGCAAGGTGCTGATAATATAGAATCAAACAGTTTGGTTATTGATTTTCCATTCCACAAGGTATCAGCACTGATGTCTTAACTTCACCCTAGAGCTTGCTTTATCTGAGCGCTAAATGAAATCAGATGAAGTGAAAGCAAGATAACATTTCAAAACATGCATTTTGTCAGTTCTGTGAACAGTTTCCTGATTCACTTCATACAGTTTTCCATGACAGCATCATCCTCCTTCCAAAAACTCAAGAGAACTCAATGCAGAGAGCTAAGAGAGCAAAATATTGATGAGGAATCTGAGACATGAAAGCATGTCATGTAAAGGGTATGGGAAGATTACCCAAAAGTCAAGAGACTTTTGATGCTTTCCTCTGGAGCCAAAGACATGAGAAATGTCTTCTAGTACATGTCCTGAGGTAGATAGCTGGATTTATTGCTTCTTCTGATTTGGTCACCACTTTGAGAAATGCCGTGGCCTGCTGACTGAGCTGTATGGTAATGGACAGATGTAGGAAAGGAAGGAAGAACAATGTGAAACATCAGTGATTTAGCTTTTACATGGTTTGTGAGATTTTGTCCTAAAACGTAGTCAAGGACATAGTTTCTTTCTGAAGGATGGTACTATGTGATGGACTCACTCTGCCAAGGGCCTCCCAGTCCTTCTCTCACCCAGTCATGGTAGACAGCTGTAGAAATGCATTGCTGCTATGCAAACTCTGGAGATCAGGAAAATGAGCATGAAATAGCATGTGAATCTCATTGACTGAAAATGCAGAGGATGCCTGGAAAGCTTACACAGTCCTCTGTGAATGGCCTCTGATGCTGTGCCACCTCACTTTTTCCACATGCAGAGACATTGATGAGAATACACTTGGACTGCTTAACTTACAACGCTGCATGCTGCTCGGAGATGTTGACTTGCGCTTTTATCTTCAAATGCTTCAGAATTTGTTGGTCACAGGCCTGCTTGAAATTGCCCATATATAACTTTGCAGGCAGTATCTCTACAGGGTATGGCTGCAAGTTGTCTAGTTCCTGTAGGAGAGAAGCCATAGGCTCGGTTTAGAAAGCTTATTTGTTCTTATTAGCTTCGTAAGTTCTTAAACTGAAGTCATGTGAAGAAACGAACACGAGCTTAGTCAGCAGCCTATGACACATTGTAGTATAATGATTCATTTCATCATCTGAACGTTCTGAAATACTGTTGTCTTTGCTAGATTTGTAGAGAACAATTAACAGAATTGCTGCCATTGTGGCATTACTTAAAATAACTGCTAAGCAGGAGGCAGAATATATTTTTTATAATGCATGGAAGGACTGCGGTGTAACGGAGTCGTCGTTTTCTGGTTACTATCTGCAAGGCTCAGTGAAATCATCTGCCGCCTGACAGAGCTGCAGGTGTGAGATGGTGCAACATAACAAATCCACAGCTACTTCTGATTTGTGCAGCATGAGGGCTGAGAATAAAAGTATATAAGTGTGCCAAGAGAAGTAAAAAACACTCAGTAGCTGACTGTGCCTCTATAGCCATAGCAGAAACTGAGCTAAGGCTACAGCAGAACAAAATAGCATTTCAATAGGTTAAGGCAAAGAACAGCAGCCTAAACTGAGTGGCAAGGAAATATTCTGTATCCAACTGAATCTAGTGGGGAAGTTTAGTAGTTTGCTATCCCTCACAAAGAAGCACAAAGTGAATTGATTTTCTTCTGCATTGGAACATCCCAGAGGACAGCACCACGTCATGGGCTTTTTCATTTGAACCAGATGTGAAGTAATATGACTAACGAATATGAAAGACATGCTGCAATGACATGTCCTCTGCCTTATAGTGCCCTTTAAATGTGCTCCTTTTTGTATACTGTCCTAGATGTGAAATGAGGGTAATTGCTTTTAATAAGCTCAATACATCAATGTTTGTTGACAAAACCAAATTATTAGGATGCCAAAGTTTCAGTGGATGGCAGTTTTCTTTCTGAGACTGTTGAAACAATGTACCAACAAGTATGCTTTGTGATCCTTCCAGATAAAAAGCTTTATAGACACGGGATGCATTGTTTAAGAGAAATTGTACTTCTGTCTGAAAACATTTACTTCTGTAATATCTCAGATAACTATATGTAAAAGAGTTTAAAGAGGAACCTGCTTTTTTATCATTCCATACTGTTTGTTTAGTTATCAGTACTCTCCAACAGGCCAGTCTAGATGTTATCGGAGAAAGCTTCCCAGTTTGTTTTCATGAGCTTTTTTTCCATGCAATAAAAGAGGAAAAAACAAAAAATGTAGCTGTAAAAGCATTAGTGGTATGACTTAGGGCAGGCAGAGTAACTCAAATTACATTTAATTCCTTTGTTTGAAATTACTCTGGTATCAGGTTCACAACATCATTTAACTTGAATTCATTAGTCATCATCAGTTGAATATAAATGTTAATGTTTTCTACTTGGAAATTAAAGTCTGATCTCACCTGAGGCATCCAGAATAACTTCTGAGTCCTCAGAAAATGATAGCAAGCTGAAAAACGCTTGTATCCTCCCCTCAGGATGAGCACAGGGTGGCGGGTGAACTGTTCTAAGTCTCTGCCATATCGGACAGCAGTTCCTTCCTCAGCATCTAATGAGATCAAAAAGCTATTTGCCACGACATCTTTAGAGTGTCTCCATCAGCATCTGGGGTTAAATCTGGGCCACTGACACTGACAGAAAACTTCTTTTGATTTCACTGGGCTTAGAATTTCATCTAATGGTCTGTAGAAAGCCTCATTAAAAGCTAGACTTATTCTTTAATCACTGCTGCAAAATAAGGCATGCTGTTGTTCAGCTCTTTTATTCCTCTCCTGGTTTCTTTCATAGGTCCAGATATTTTTTTTTCTTCCTCATTATTCTTTGGGAAATGCTTGTAGTAGGTTCCAATAATAGGGCAGTATTATTAGTTTCAAACTAATCATCTTATTTTTATGGAGGCTCTTTACCACTTTAGTGTGCTTTAAGCAAAAGGGAGAGAAGGAGGTGTCTTGGACAAAATTTTCACAACTTTTTAAACATTACAGTCAGTGATGCAAATTATGTGAGAGGTGATTGCTCCCCCTCCTTTTCCCATGAGATCCATCCAGGGCGCCTCTAACTATATCTACTTTAGAAACATATTAGCACAATGGAAACCTGCTTCTGATTCTTCATACCTTGCCTTGACAATGTCTCATTGTTGAGCATTTATGAACACACTTTATTTGTTCACCTTACACTCTCAGATTTTTCCCTCAGAAATCAGGGTGTGGCCTAGATGTAAATCTTTGCTAAAACTATAGTAGTTTTTATAAAGGTAAGGGTTTATAAGCCAGGGTCAAAACAAACAAACAGAAAGAAGTGGTTCTTCATATGGCAGAATCCCTTGCCAAAGAACATTTGAAAGCTAAACATCTACATATTTCAAGGAAGACTGGACAAATACATGGATAAGAGTTTCCAGCTCTTCACACTTCTCAGTGAACTCCATCAAATCTCCATTCCTGTTAAAGCTAAGTCTTCTTTTTAAATATGATAAAATGACATGTTTTTAATAACCCTTAGAAGAAAGTACTCACTCAATGAACATAAGGAACTTGACTCGGCATTTTCGATCTCTAAAGAAGCACTGACCCCTAAAAAGCAATAGTTAGACAAGGCAAATTTCAATGAAATGTGAAAAAAGAATCTTCTCACATATAGTGAACAACTTTGCAGGGATCAGTCCAAAGATGGGAAACTGGGCCTGCCAGGAAGCCTTGAAATAAAATCTGGATTTATGGAGCCTAAGAACATACGCAGTACAGTCAGTAAGAAAATAGAAGTATATCACAGGTGTTCCTTTTTTCCCAAACAAAACAAAGCATAATCAGGATCTCTTCCAAATAACCTCATAAAAGTAAATGAGGAATGTGAAGAGTATCTATCCTGCAATGAGGTCTTGACTGACATGATTCACAAGCAGCAGCAGAGTCTGCCTTTCAAGCCAGCTGACGTACCTTTTTCACTCTCCTCTTTTTCATAATCACAGAGATCCAAAGAGCTGGTCTCGCAGTCATACACAACACAGTATCTAACACACTCCAGCTCCTCTGAATCCGGTACAAGATATTCCCCTGTAGGACTCTAGCAAAATCATGTAAGAATTCTATCAGGAGAACAAGTCCCCATTTTTCTTGTGGCATCAACCCTACAAACATCTCACAAGTTACTACTCTGTGACTACGGAATGGGTTTGGGCCTGCATTTGTACTTTATTCTGAAAGACCTAGTTATGTAAACCACTCTGGATTGCTTCATCAGCTTCAGTGGTAAAGATGTTGCACTGTTCATTGTGAGACAACACTACAATATGTTAGGTCTTGTGCAATATTTTTCCTGATATTCAGCTTACATGTCCCAATCCTTTCGATTGCTGAAGATACCTTTTCTTCCTTGTGTTAAAACACCCCCCCCAGTGGTAGAAATGGAACATTTGACACAGGCAGGGGAGAGACTAGAATAAGTCCCTTTCATTTTAAGCCAGTTTTGGTTTACTGCTAAAGTTCAGGGATGGCTTAAACAAACAGTAACCTTGCCTCACCTGTTCAATCTTGCGTGCAGTAATAATATGGCTCTCATCGTACTCACGCTGAGTACGGGCATCTGAAAAAATAACCAAGAGAGAACAACCGGCTTATTTGGGATGTTTAAGATGAAGTCCTGTTCCTAGTTCAGTCAATGGGAATTCAGGCACCAATGCCAAGGAGAGATGAACAGATTCTATTTCTTAGAAACCGGGACTTTATGAAATGGAACTAATGAACCACAACTCTGAGGTGATTCAAAATATGTCTAACACCAAGTGATACCACCATTTTAGGGCCACAACACAACAGCTGCACTACAGCGTTCACAGTGCAAGTTTTGTGCTCCGTTCTGCTGTGCCCTGCTCTGCCTCCCCATATCCCCGTCTCTGTGACTACCCCAGAGATCAGACTGTCCGGGGAGAGATGCATTAGAGAGACCTTGGCCTTGACTCCAGAACCAGCTGATTCCCTGATCAAAACATTTAATATCACAGTGCCTGGCATTCTTTTTTTTATATATATATATATATATATATATAGGCATTATGAAAGATGCAAATGCTTATCACTAGTCATTACAAAATGGGCGAGAAGTCATGTCCCTCTCTAAAACAGTCACCCCTAGGAGTGACAACGGAGAACAGTTATCCCTACAGCAGTTTAGAGAAGGAATGCCAAATTCCGTTTGAACGACAGCTAGAATTTCAGCAGGCAGTAAAGCTCCTCATTTGCGCGTAGTCAACGCTCCCGCTGCTGGGATGACCGCCACGAGAGGCTGGTGGCTGCAAACAGGCAGCGCCATTGCTTTGTGCTGCGCAGAGGGGACTGGAGAGTGAGCGGGGCCTGCCTGCGGCACCGGAACGGGCCTGCGGCACCGGAACGGGCCGGCAGAAGGGCCCGGAGAGCCCAGGCCGGCTCTCACCCGGGCCCAGTCGGACGCGCCCCGCAGCCCCCAGTCCTGCCGTTCCCGCCGCCTCACCCAGCAAGCAGAGGTAGTGGGGCTCGGCGAGCCGGGAGAGCACGGCGTACTGGTTGAGGAGGTTGTAGAGCTCGGTGGGCTCGCAGAGCTCCAGCCCCGCCATGCGCCCTTGGCTCGGCGGCCCCGGGGCAAGTCGCCCCCCGCAAGGCCTGGAGCCTCTCGCCGGCGCCGGGCCGCTAACACGCGGCCGCGGGTTCCCCTTCGGGCGGGCGCTGCGTGGGGCCGCGGCCTGCGCCCGCCGCCCGTCGCCATGGCAACGCGGGGCGCCGGCGCGCCGCCCGGTTGCTAGGTTGCCGCTCGTCTCGCGAGAACACGTGCGCGAATAGGGCGGGGGGGCGGGCGGAGCGCGCGCTCAGGTCTCGCGAGAGGTGGGAGGAAGGGCTCGCGCAGGCGCTGTTCCGCCGAGGTCGTTGGAGTCATCGGAGCCGCCGCGCCATGTTCTCCCGCCTCTCTCGTCCCGCTGCAGCCGCGGCCGCCGCCCTCGGCCGGGGCCTCGCCACCACCGCCCAGGTAGGCGGCGGGCCCGGCCGCCCCTCCGCTCGGGGCTGGCTCCCCGCCGTGCAGGGTCGGGGCGGCGGCCGGAGGCCCTCGCCGTGGCGTGACCGTGGGCGCCGCGGCCGCTGGGCCCCGCCGCTCCGGGTGGCGCGGTGCGGGGCAGAGCTGTTGGGTCGCCCCGGCCGAGGGCGCCGGGGTGACCTCGCGTCTCTGCCTCATGCCGAGCCGGGCCGTCGGGCACCTCCGAGCGGCGGCTCGGCGCTGCCGAGCCCGCGCCCTCCTCCAGGGCGGGCGTAACCCCACGCGTTAGCCCTCGGGGAAGGGGTGGCTGCTCGGGGAGGGATACCTGAGTTATGTCCCGCTTCACGCCTCTCCTGAGAAGAGGCAGCGCTTTCAAACGGCATTGAGAATTAGGGCTGGAGGGTTTCGGGTTTAACGGTAATCCTAAGTGTGCTGAAATCCGTTGTATGTGAGTACTTATAATACAGGAAAAAGTATGCTACTCTAGGCCTCTTTATCATCTAAAGTAAATACTTTGCCAATGGCAGTTGACAGAGTTGTCATAGCTGTAAAGATAAGCTTTGCAAGGAAGGTTCAGGTAGTTACATTGATTGGGGTTATATTTATTAGTAATGAGATTTTGAGCTCCTAGCGTCAGCTCAGTCATAAATACTGTGGATTGGTTATTAAACCCACTAGCTATTCCTGGTGGGGCACAGCAATGACCAGCAGTAGACTTTACTCTCCCTTGGAGAGTATTTCTGCTAAATTACACTTATTGCAGCAGCAAAAGAGCTGAACTAAGGTTAAGCTGATCTAGCTCTGGGTAATTTATTTTATTTCCTTTCATAGCAGGATAGTTAAGCTGTTCATGCAGGGACTTGGAACAAATATGACTTTATCTAGTAAGACAAGGTGATTAAAAAGGTCCTTATCAGTGGTAATTGTATTACCACATCCCAGTAGCCTCTGATTCTTCATTGCTTTGGCACAGCATTGCGTTTTAAGGCTATTCTAGTCTTTTACTGTAACTTTCATCTGGCAAGGCTTTCTCTCCATGTGTAAAAGTTTTCAAGAAATATAACTTTCTTCTAGAGAGTACGTTAGAGTAAAATTGTCTCACCAGTGGAACACTACAGAGTTAGTTTTTACGTGCCTCTCAGCCACACTTGATCAAAGCTCGAAATTATAGTCACTTAATGTTCTCAAGGCCTCAATCTTGAGGTAGCTGTGAGTGCTATTTTGAATCTTTCAGGTGCGTACATTTTCTTCATGTGTGCGCAATGTTTATTTTTTTCTAGCCCATAAGTTATCCAAAAGGGACAGTTGTCCAAATGGGAAGGCATACTTTTTGATACTGCAACTAAAACTGGAAAAAGTGCAAAATACATGTTGCCCTAAATCAGACCTCGTTCCACAGGGTGGCAGGTATTAGCCTCAAGCAGCAATTCCTACTTGAAGGAAGGTGATCCTTTTGAGTGCTTTGTCTTGCTTTGCTTCCCTTTTGAGGCTCAGATGATTTATTAAAAAAAAAAAAAAAAAAAACAAAACACAACCCCCTTGCACCATTTCTCTCTAACATATCTTACCAATAAATTCCAAAGATCTTTCGGATGCAGTCATGGGGAGGATAGTTTCATACTACTTAAGTGGCAATCTAGTTTGCGTACTGCTTGATAAAGAAATTGAGTAATAGAACTAAAAGTAAAGAAAGCATGTTGAAATCCCCAAGGTCACTTGAGTAGTAACTACGAAAACATGTCTTCAGTATGTTTGTCTTATTTTTCCCTCAGAACAATGCTAAGGTAGCAGTGCTTGGGGCCTCTGGAGGGATTGGCCAGCCTCTTTCTCTTCTCCTGAAGAACAGCCCGCTGGTGAGCAGGCTCAGCCTCTATGATATTGCTCACACTCCAGGTGTTGCAGCTGACCTCAGCCATATTGAGACAAGAGCACATGTTAAAGGTATTGCAAGCTGCTGTACATGATTTGTGTTCAGTGAAGTGATTCTGTTTTCAGATATGACCCTTAGATGCCCCTTGCTGTGTTTCCTGTGAAGGGGAATGCTTACATGATCCTGAAACATAGTGTCAATTTAAGTAGCTTTTTCTTAAGCAGTGCATGACTAACTAAGGCTTAGTTGATTTGATCAACAAGTATGGAGATGTAGTTGCACCATTGAAGAGAAATTCATAACCTAAATTTAAAATTTTGACTATGACTACAAATAGACTTGGCACTCTTGGAGGTGTGTGCGTGGGAGGGGAGAACTTGCCAACATGAATTGTACACACTTCTCTGGGTTGGTTAACAAGTTCTGATGAAATCGAAGAAAACTTAATCCTCTGATCTTCATTTGATTTGAAGATTTCTTAAAGGAGAAATTTTATTTGAATGTGTCTGCCTGTCTTTTATATATATATATATATGTAAATATATATAATTTTATAATTTTAAATTTTATAAGTGTTAAATAGTGTCAAACAAAGGTCTCTAAGAAAGCAAGTATATATGACAGGAGATATCAAGTATTTTCAAAAAAGATAAATGTGAGGTTTCCAACACTCGGATTCTGCAAATTTTGAAACAAATAACAACAAAATATAAGTTAGGGTCCATTTCTGATCTTATTGCTTTGCTTTTGAGTGTAAGTCTCAATTGAAGCCTAAAATAAAAAAGGAATTGGATGCCATAAGTGTAATTTTAATTTTCAGCTGTTAGATTTATTTAATAACTGGTAAAATCATAATACCTAAATGTCTTCCATTCCAGGCTTCCTGGGACCTGAGCAGTTGCCAGAATGTTTGAAGGGTTGTGATGTTGTAGTGATTCCTGCAGGAGTCCCTAGAAAACCAGGTATGTTCTCCTCGTTAAAAGCTCCAGGGCTTCAATGAAGCAGCACTGTTTAAATAGGGCTCTGTCTGGTGCTTTATGGACAGACACGTTCTTGATGTTGACTTGGATATGAGTGGTTTGCTAGTGACTTAGACCTTCTGTGGTATCAGGGATCACAGTTAACTTCTGTCTTAAATGATCACTTGTAAAATGGAGATCAATTTGATTTCTGGAGTTTCTCTGTAAGAGCGAGATGCAAAGATATTTCAGAGAAGCTGTGAGTAATCTTGAACTTCCCTGGTATTTCTTGCATAAAACAATACTATGTTCAAAAATTAATCTTTTGTTTCATTTTTCAACAGAACAAAAATAAGCCATTTGTTTCACATTAGTTGTATGATACCCATTCTGAGGATCTTTGAATGCTTTTAAGCCTTCCTACCATCTCTGATCTGTTCCATTTCTACTGTTTTTCATTGTCCGTTGGGAACGTAAAGAAGGCTTAGATTTCATTCCCAGCTGTTCCTAATCCCCAGTTTTTCATGGATAAGTGGTTGCTGCAACGGAAATAAGAGATTGCACTTACATAGCTAATAATACTTTGCACAAGACAATTAGTGTTCAGACTGTAGTGGTAGAGGTGACTTCAGAGTAGGTGGGGGAGTCAACCTAGGAGCATTTATGCTGCTGAGAATGTCACTGATACTGATATGTGTCAGTATGGTGATGCTGTACTTAATTTGCCTAGATGAAATAGGTTCTGACGATTAACATTTGAGGTAGTTGCTTCTGAAAGGGCAGAAATCTTTTCTTAGCTAGAAGAGCTACCTCATTACTGCAGCTGGAGAGTTTTCTGGATATAGCAAACCAGAAGGCAAAGTTGTTGTATCCCTGTCTATAGTAGAGTATGCTTTTTGGTTGAGTTGCTTGAGAATGGACTATGGATAGCTTACTAAAATATTGAACTGAATATGTTTTAGGTATGACTCGTGATGACCTGTTCAACACCAATGCTAGCATTGTTGCTAATTTGACGTCTGCCTGTGCAAAGCACTGTCCAGAGGCCATGATCTGCATTATTTCTAACCCGGTAAGCATGTTCTGGAGACCTTGAATATATAGAGAAGAAAACTCAGGCTGGCAGTATTCGAGTAACCTGCGCGTTCCTGTCATGACATTCAGTAGTATTTTACTGATTATGATCTTCAAGATTTATAGAGTATTTGCAGAAAAAAACCCTAAAACTCTGATTCTCATGACCAGTTTGTCTTGGGCCGTATTGAAGTTAGATTAAACCTGGGTACAAAAATGCTTAATATCATCAACATCTAGGTGACTGTTTATAATACATACTGGTTTATTAGCTGGAATAGAAGCATTAGCTCATGGGGGGGGTCTTTATAATGTGAAGGAACAAGTTACTGTCTTGATGGTTATTTAAAATGGAAGACTTATTTCAACCTGGCTCTAAATTGTTCTTCAATTTAGAGATTGAAATAACCGGTTACAGAAGACTTTAGACTCGAAGCTTGCTTTGGGTTGTTTACTAGCTTGTACAGTTAATGCATTGGCTGCATTTTTGCACATTTTTTAATATATTGCTTACTTACTCTTGCTTATAGGTAAATTCAACCATCCCAATAACTTCAGAAATCTTCAAAAAGCATAGTGTGTATAATCCCAACAGAATATTTGGTGTTACAACCCTGGACATTGTCAGAGCAAACACTTTTGTGGCTGAGCTAAAGGTAGGTAGTTCATAATAATGGATGCTGCAGGAGGGATGCCTATCTATTCTTCTGCCTGTCTATTTTTGATCTATCCAAAATGCCTTTTTAAATCACCAGACAGAGCTGAAATAGCTCAAATTTCTTTAGAGCTAGAGGTGAAGGCAACACTTCCCATTTTCCCTTCTTTAGATGAACCTGGGGGTAGGGTTTCTATCTTGCAAATGAAGTTCAAGACATTTTGACCTTTTCATAGCTGTCCTCTGTGAGCAAGCTACATATTTGCCTTAATTCTGTTGGCATTTTCAACTCTGCTGGTGCAACCAGAGAAGGCTGAACTGTAGTGTGTCACTGCAAGCAAAGTGTTTGCTGTCTCTTCTAAGATATTCTGTGCAGTACTAGGAGGTGTAATAGCTTGACTGCTCTTAATAGCAGTATAATTGTGTAAAGTCATCAGAGTAACATGGAGTCAAACTGTAGATTTAGCTTTGTCCCTGAAGTGTAACTGCTTGTGAAATTTTTGCCCTATGTAGCATCGAATTATAGATGTGTCCAAATACCTAGGGCAAAGAATGAAGTATAGTGGCTTTTTCTTATCTGTATATTTCTGAAGCTGAAATTTCATGTTTTCTCCAGGGTTTAGATCCAGCTCGAGTAAGTGTTCCAGTTATTGGTGGCCATGCGGGGAAGACTATCATCCCTCTGATCTCTCAGGTAGGTCATAGTAACTACAGTGTGTGATATTACACTATATGGTATTCCTCATCAATACATAACAGTTGATGTGAAGTGCTTTGGTCATGGCACTTCCTAAGGTCATGGTAGCTTCCTAAGGTACAGCAGAGACGATCCCTGCTTTTGTTTGTATGTTTTTCCTCTGAGATGAGATGCAGGCTTTTGAATGCTTATGAGCTAAATCTGAACTCTTCTGGGTGGTTTAAATAGCTCATTTTTCTCCCCTAAGGAGTTCTGGGATGGGAATTGATGAGTAGTGTGGGTGCTAAAATATGCTGGCATTGCATATGTGTGTGTAGGGGTGTGTTTGGTTTTTTTGATGGTGATTGAGTGATATGAGTGCCTTGCTTCAGTGGGAAAGTGCAACTGTCTTTGCCTTGGAGGACTGTAAACACTGCTTCCACACCCAGAATTGAAATGAAGAGGCAAAGCTCAGGTTGTATGGGGAGGCCTGCTTCAGTAATGACTGGTAGTCAGATATACATTCCCTTCAGCCTAATCTAGAAGACTTTGGAAGTTCTAGAGTAGGCTGTAGCTTTGTAAGGAGATGGCTAGAGCATGTACTACACAAAGGGATGCTAATGAGCAGTCCCCTGAGAAAGGGGAAAAGCTTTGCTCTAGGCAGGAATAAAGTATTCTTCCCAGGACATGCTCTTAGGGAATAAGAGCAAGGGCTTTGGTGCAGCTCAGTCCTGAGAGGGTGCTTGCATTAGCATAGCCAATGGGGACAACAACAGCTGCTCTTAACATACTTGCATAGCTGTATGTGAAGGTTCAGTAACTTTCTAAATACTGCTTGCAGACTGGATCCTTCATAAGGCTCTTGACTTCCATAATGCCACAGCGACCCAAATATTTCGTAGATGGCTTTTGGAAATTCCTAAGGCCTGTTACATGCTTGGAGGATAACTGTCTAGTGCAAAGTACAAGGTAGCAAGTAACCATGGTAAGCCTCGGCTTTTTGTCAAGCTGTGGATTGTTCTTGAGCATACTAGGCATGATTAGGTTACTGTTATAATTCATACTGTAACCAGAAGCTTTGGTGAACTTCTATAGCTGGTCACACAATCTGTAAGCTGGGGTAACTGTTTTTCTGGGAAAAAACTGCTTGTAACAACAGTAGCTGTACAAAAAGCACCATGTGGGTGGCGTTATGCTGAATCTGGAAGGATCCTGGTATCTGATAATAATATTTTCTTCCATTTTAGTGCACACCAAAAGTGGACTTTCCTCAGGATCAGCTGGAAAAGCTTACAGGAAGAATTCAGGAAGCTGGCACTGAAGTTGTCAAAGCTAAAGCAGGAGCAGGTTGGTTTTTTGGCTATGGCTTTTAAATAATTTCTTGTTGACCAACTAAATGGAGGTACTACCCTTCAATTTATTCTCATGTACAGCTGTGATGCAGAATTATGAACTGCTGGTTACAAATCTAGCTGCTTTAATTGTCTTTGCAAACATGAGGCAGGCATGAGGAATGATAAGGGGAGGATTTCGGGTACGACGAATGCTGTCTTTGTCCTTCTATATACAGTATGTATGCATACCCCTGAGGTGGGGGAAGGTTGAAGAGGTAAAAGAAAAATTGCTGGTAGTAAACATTGCTTCACAGTGATTTATCAAAGTGGCTGTGAGTTTGAAGTAAATGGCACTGCAGCACTGTAAATACAGCAGTGTAGAAGCCTTCTGATACTAAAGAAATAGATTGAAAGATGATCTGTTCTAAAAGTGATTCAACTTTTACAGGATCTGCCACCTTGTCTATGGCCTATGCTGGTGCTCGATTTGTGTTCTCTCTGGTGGATGCAATGAATGGAAAGGAGGGGGTTATTGAATGTTCCTTTGTTCGATCAGAAGAGACAGAGAGCCCTTACTTCTCTACGCCTCTGCTACTTGGAGTACGTATTTTAAATGATGGGGTTTAGAAACAGCAGTTACTGATTTAGTCTTGTGTTTTTTAACTCTGCACTTCTATTTAGCATTAGACAAAGTTGAAGTTGCTAAGATTCACTAAAATTGATAGTTGGGCATACATTGAAGAGTTCTCGAATATTTTGGTGTTGTGCTTAGATAGGCACAAACCTGCTGTTTTACTAGAATGCTGCTGCTTTTATCTACTCTTAGACTGCAGCTCACTGAGTAACAAGAGTTTCAAACTTAAGAGGTCACACTGACAGCAAGTTGGTGCCTATTTATGAAGGGCTTTCAGATAATCAAAAACAGCAAGGTGGTCACCTCAACTCGACCTACTACAAGCAAATCCCTCACAAATGGAGATGTGTGGAAATTATAGCATGGATTAATAGATTGCTTTCTGGAACTCCACTGGCCTCTGAAAGAAGTGTTCCTTTGTCATCCTCCCCTGTGGGTGGGGCAAAACCCAAAGAATCTGCAACCCTGGCAAGTCAGCTGGGATGGTATCGTTTGTTGTCTTAGGTGTTAACTGACGAAGCAGAGGGATGTTGAGGGAAGGGTTTTGGATGTGGGCATGAGTTCTGGAAAACTTAGGAGTGCAGCTCTGAAGCAGTCAAATGAAAGGCTTACGCAGTAGGAGAGAATTCCCATGCAGTACTATGGTACTGAGGACAGGATAAGGCACAAAGGGGAGCGGATGGTATCTGTCTTCTCTTGAAAGTAAGTGGCTAGTTGCAGGTTTCATACCAGAGTGAACAGTGAAAGAGAAGCTTACGAAGGCTGTAAAAATTGCTACAGGTAGCAAGATGCTTCAGAGCCTTTCAGAGAAGCATAAAGTGGGCATGCTGTACAGGCAGTAGAGATCCTAGGCTGGGTCTCCATTTTAGATGGATAATAAGTGATCAGATCTGTTAAGTTCTCTAGGTAATCAAGTGAATGGTTAATTCTTAAATCATTTTTTCCCTCAGAAAAATGGAATTGAGAAGAACCTAGGTATTGGCAAGATCTCCCCCTTTGAAGAGAAGATGATTGCTGAGGCCATGTCTGAGCTGAAGGCTTCTATTAAGAAGGGAGAGGAATTTGCAAAGAACTTCAAGTGAAGAACTGATGATAGAGAGGAATTGCAACTTCCTTAATTTATTAAGGCATCATGTCACTTTACGACTTCTGATTCAAAGCTCATGCTTTGATTGAAGTCTGTCTGTATTAGTTAAAAGATTGTCGCCAATGCAGATGCTAATCATCAATAAAACAGCCTCATTTTTTCAGCGTTATCAGCCACAGTTGTCCTAATATGCTTGTCTTTGGAGGTGGAAGCTGCAGGTGTCTGAAAGGTTATCGGTTCCAATAGTAATGAAATACCAGGCTTTTGAAATGAGTGACCCGGTTATTAGATCTTGTAAATAAGAATTATCCTAGGGCATTCCTTTGCATAAGAGAATATAATAGTATGGACTGAAAGCAATGGACACTTCAGAACTAAAAGTCTGAAGTTATGTTTAGTGTTTAAAACTTTTTTTTCCTCAAATCATGAGATCTTAAAATATATGCCTGCTCTCTGAACAGAGATGATAGAGCAAGAGGGGCTTCTCTCGCGTAAGAAATTCAGTCAAGTCAATCCTTGTGCTGATTTCAGGCCTCCTTATTTTCACTGGTTTGTGAAAGTTGCAAAATCTACCTTTTAAGTAAAGGTTAGCGTTTCTTACCTCTTTAAGCAACTTCTATCCAAAAAACTTAACTCGTGAGTGAAAGTAAGCAACACCAAAACTGCACTGCAATTGTAACTGCTGTTGTGCATCCAGCCTGTAATTTTGAAATGGGTAGTATCCACATGACCTGGGTGCTCAGTTATTCTGCAGTTCCTCTGAGCATGGAGCTGTGCTGCTTTTTGTGTTTGCTTGAGTTACTTGTTCAGCACAGCAGCCAAGAAACCAGATGTAATCAAATAAGATCAAGGCAGGGTGAAAAGCCTTGTGAGAGGAAAAGCTTCCAGTCAAATGATCCAAGAAGTGTGTTTCTTTTTCTTTCTTTCTTTCTTTCTTTTTTTTTTTTTTTCTTTTTCCAGGGGGTGGCATTGCCCCTGTTTGTTAGGTTGTTTTGCCTTAATCTCTTATGTAATTTGACTTGAAAGAATCAGTAAAAGAGCACAGCAGTTGAAATGTCAGTCCTGCTGTAAGGAAGTAATAAAATGATAAGAGTGACTTCTTTCTAGCTATGAACAAAAGCCTTGATTTAGCATCTAGATAGACTTTGGTTACGATCATCCTCTTGTGAATATAAAAATAAATGTCTGCAAGAAAATGGTGATGACAAGCTCAGCTGCTGACTTCTTTCAAGGTAAGCTTTAATGAAGGAAGCTATTAATTCACTCTTCTTCCATGCTCTGTGGGCTGCTTACCCTATTGCTTTGAATTGCTCTAATCCACGTAGGTTGAATTCTAAGCTGAATTCCAATACAGACTGTATTTTGATTAGATGAGGGAAGTGCCAAAGCCCAGCATCTCTGGTTGAATTAAGAGGAGCGTTAGTCTGAGCAAGAGCACCTTGTGTAGAAGCTTCTCTTAAGGAAGAGACCCAGAGGTAATGGATACTGGTGGTGTCTTACTTTTTTTATTAGTATCCTTTTTATGAGTTTTTGAAGGTGTTTACAGTTCAAATACAGCTTGTTGATCTAGTTTATTGTTCTGAACTCTTCTGATAACACAATTGTCATGCCGTTTAATAGGCACGGAATAAAATGCTTGGCGCTCTCTGCCCTCTAGAGTGTGTAGGGAAGAGAAGCCAGCAAGCAGTTCAATGCATCAAAGCTTTGTTTCATTATAGAAATAGTAATGAAATGGAAGTGTCAGCACATTACTCAGTAGGCTTGGGCCAAAGTAGTTGTTAGGTGGTATTAATAATCATGGGAAAATGGATCACAGTTTGGAGGGGGGGAGGGAGGGAAGGAGTATATGGCAACTGAAGGATTTCTGAAGAGGGAATGGCCACCCAGACCTAGTAAATGCAGTATGAACAGCTGTGTTCAAAACAAGGATAAGTGGAAAGCATGTGGCAGACTCCTATCAGCAACCTGCTTTATTGTGTAGAGATCCTTTCAGGCCTGTCAACAGTTTTGTATCCAGAAGTAGGCAACGTGGGTTATTTAAAACCAGGATGATTGTTCATCAGCTGGAGCCAGTGGTCTGCAGTGAGGGCTGCTCCCTCAGCATGTGTCCCCCGGTACCCAGCTGGCCTAAGTAAGGGGAGCTCCTGACACAGCCTTAAAACAAACCCTGGGCTACTGGAAAAACCTTAGCTTGTAACCAGGAGGGAAATAATACCCACTTGTTCTAGTCTTGCTATTTTAAACAGAGCAGATTTCTGAGGGGGGTTGTTCTGTATGGGTTTTCTTGTTGTTTTGGGGGGGTTTTTTGTATTTGAGGTTCACAACATAGCTTCGGTCATTCCATCTTTTTCTTGTGTCAGCAGTCCAAATCCAGCAGAATGTGGGGATTTGCAGGAACAAGCAGAAAGCTGCTTTGCTTATTACAGTAGGGACTCGGGGACAGTACGAGTATGTGGAGCTGAGGCGGAAGGAAGAAGATTACTTCCCAGGACCTGCTGACTGGCAGATTCTTCAGGGTCTCCTTCAAATCCCCTTTATGATAAGATAATTTTTTCTGTTTGTGTCCAAATCCCATGCCTCTTGCTTGGAACAGGGTTGCAGCTGTTCCCTCTGGCTGGAAGTCAGCTCTCCTTTTGCTGAAATGAGACACTCTTCTTGAGGCTTTCTGCAGCAGAGAGAGAGGCCAGGAGGAGGATGGTGGCTGAAGGTGAGAAATTAACTTACGTAGAATGTCCTCTGCTTGGCCAGACGCGCTGTCCAGCTGGCCCAGGATCGCAATGAGGACTGAAGGCTTTAGGTAAGTGCAGGATCATCCCACCCCTTCTCTCCCCTCTGCACTCCGGTCTCTTCCCTCGCTTGCTCTCGTCGTCACTGGGAAGTATGAGGTTCGTGTCCCCGAGCAGCCCCTGAGCAAGCGAGTCTGGCACGGGGAATTTGCACTTAGCTGTTGCTCCCTTGAGAGAGATTCCCTAGCGGAAGAAGGGAATCTGGCAGCAGCGCGCCTCAGTGATAGCAGAAATGGGAATTAATCGAGTGTGCCTAATCAGCTGACGCTTTGCCCTGGAAGTCATTTCCTAGCGCTACATCTCTAACGAGACACACGACCTTCATCCTGCGTCCCGTTGCGTACTGCGGCGTAGCCTCCTGGCTGAGCCACGGCGCTGGCGCCGGCCGCCACCGCTTCCCACCGCCCGCGGAGGCGAGTGACGGGGCTGCCGTGGCCGGGCCCGGGGGGAGGCCACGAGCCGCTCCGCTCTCCTGCTTCCGCCCCGCTTCCCTCTGGTCTGCTCCGTCTCCCGATCTTCGGGATGTCAGGATCTGGTGTAACGCTCCCGTTGCCGGAGACCGGACCGACTCCGACATGAGCCGAGGCATCCTCCCAGCAAAGGGCGTGCTGCCGCGCGGAGGCCGACGGCCGGGGAGATGGGGTTCGTCTTACCCGCTGCCTCCCTTCCCGAAGGGCACGTGTCGGCTCCTGTTCTCCCGCCTCTCGCGGCGCCTGGCTCCCAGAGGAAACCGGGAGCGTCCACGTGCAGTGCGCCTGGCTTTGCTGGAAGAACTTAGGCTTTTTGTAGGAAGAAGGAGCTTTTATCCACGTATACAACGGAGGAAGGGGGAGCTGTTTTCAGGGAAAACATTTAAACTATGCCCCCCCCACACACACACACACACCTTGGGAGGGGGGGAAAGGAGGAGAGAAACTTCCCGGGCTTCTCAGAGCCAGGAGGAGAAGCATACCCCTAGTTTGTCGCGGGGTTCAGTCGCTCCAGCCATGTAGATTTAGGGAGCCGTGTACCCATTTTTACTAAGCAGATTTTTGTCTAGATGGTCTTTAACCATCTGACGCTTTCCGCTGCACCATCTTTTATGTAAATGAAGATGCCTCCTCCTTTCCAGGCAGCTCGGCTCAGCTCTGCAGCGCAGATGTTAAGATTCAGAGGAGATGCATATTAAGAGTAATAAATAGAGATATTCCAGATGGCCAGATGTCAGGTCACTTGATCCCACCTGCCACTTCCATGCAGCTGGGGCAATGTGATGAAGTACGAGAGAAGATAAAAAGAGAAGAAAAGCAACTGGCAAACCTTCTGGCTAGGCTATTTCACGGTGATCAGCTGTGGTCCCAGGGTGGCTTCGAACTGAATGACTGCAGGGGCTGAGTGCAGCCTGGCAGCATGGTGTCCCTGCTCCGTTCTTACTTCTGGGAAAACTCTCTTCCCTTCCTGGAGCACTGTGTTCATCTCTCTAATCGCCCTGTGCTTTGGGGGCTGTCAGCGCCCGCCCCTACGTGGAGCCAGCCAGACCTGTGCCTGCGGTCGCCGCCGGAGCCCTAGACCGCGGGGGCACGTGCGGCGGGAGGGGCAGCTCTCTGGGAGTAACTGCTCGTGCAGTGTCCCAGTCTGCAAGGAGACTTAACCCTGCAGCACAACCCAGCGCAGGTCTGTGGTCTGCTGCTATCGAGCCAGAGCCCCGTTTCCTCCCGCCGGGCTCAGGGCTGCGGGAGCCGGGAGATGGCAGCAGCAGCTTGCCTTTGGGCAGGGCTGTCCCCAGGCAGCCGGGGACGACCGCTGCCATTTCCGTGATATTTAGGAGAAGGGGAAACAATAACGGGGTGACATTTGGGTGCAGCCTCTGCCTCGCCATGGCTGGCTGGCTTCCCTTCCCTTCCCACGTGCCGGCACGCGACCGGCCTCTCCGGCGGCTGGAGGGAGCTCGCGGAGGCGGCGCGGCGCCGTGGCCAGGAGTGCCAGCGCTCAGCCCTGCTCCCCCCGATTTACTGCTGCTCGCAAACCCCAGCGGCTTTGTGCCACCGATCCCCTTTCGGGTGCTTGGTGCTTTATGCACTGGGCCTGGCGGGTGCCTCGCAGCACCTGCTCCCTCTTGGTTTCCCCCGGCCAGACCTGGCGCCCAAGCCCGTCCACCGTTGCAGCACCTCTCGTGGGCCCGCGGTGGCCCCGGGGCTTGGGCTGAGCTCTCTGCTCTGGGCAGAGCATCTCCAGCCCGTGGCGGCTGCGGGGAAGGAGCCCCGAAGGGAAGGGGCACAGGCCCTCGGAGGGGGCCAGGCGCAGCCGGGGGGATGCGCGGCAGCGGCAGTGCAGCCCCTGGGTCGGCTTCCTGCTGCTCGGGAAACGGAGCCCGCTAAGGGGAAAGGGCCGGGAACCATCTCAGCTGCCGTTTCTGCTTTGCAGAGGCCTCTTGGCTCCCCCTCCCTCCCTCCCTCCCCGCTCTCTCCTGCTTGGCCGCCGGCACCGTTAAATCACCACCTTTGCATTCGCTCATCTTGATTTACTAAAATGCCTGGGAGCTCTCGCTTCCCTCCTGGGTGCCTCGGAGCAGATTTGGAGCGCGGCGCCGAGGCGGGAGGGTTTGTTTGCATTTACAGGGAAACCTGTTAATAAAGGACACCGAGGGGACTGCTCTTTTCCTGGCTGCCGGAGCAGATGGCTGGATAACGCAATGTGATTAATATGCAGGGACTCCTGCAGGGGCTGAGATTTTATTGCCTGCCAGGAGAGGTTAGCGCACGGGGGCCGAGCCTTGCTGTGGCTTGGCCCTTCCCGGGCATCTGCCAGCTGAGGATCTCGGGGCACACGGGAGCCCTCGGCAGCCCTGGGACCTGTCAGCCTTAGCCGCGGGCAAGGCGGTGTGAGCCGAGCACGGGAAAAAGCGTGTACGAGGGCTCCAGTAAAGGTCCCCGCTCGGACCGCTCTGCACCGCTCCGAGGAGCGACCAAACATGA
Source organism: Rhea pennata (assembly GCF_028389875.1). Taxonomy (NCBI): domain Eukaryota; kingdom Metazoa; phylum Chordata; class Aves; order Rheiformes; family Rheidae; genus Rhea; species Rhea pennata. Next base: position 7,459,092 of record NC_084682.1, read on the forward strand.
GCATGGAAGAAAATCCACCGAGGGCTGCAGCTCCTGCAGCCCCCTCCTGCCGCGCCCCTGCCCCTGCGCCGCTTCCCTTCGCTCCGCCGCCTCCGCTGCCTTTTCCCGTCTCGTTAGGACCCTCGCTGGCTAACGCGAGGCTGCCGAGTGCCACCAAAGTCAGAGCCGGGCTTTGATCAACAGCATATTGCTTTTGCCTTGCTAACCGCACGCTGCGCGTGCCGCGGCACTGCCGGCTTCCAGCGCCCTTTCTTGCGTGTCACGAGGAAGCTCGCGGAGATTTTGAACCTCAGTGTGAATCTTTGCAATTAGGCCTGTTCTGACGCCTGCCTTGTTTGATCTCCTTTAATTATTTATTGCATTATTTTTCCTTCCCGAGCCCTCTGTGTCTTTCAAGTGATTATTTTCTTCCGCTCCCGCTCAGCTGCGGCTCTCTCGCTCTGTCTGTTTTGTTGCAATTAATGTTCCTTCTGCCCGGCTGTTTTGTCTCTCTCCACCTTTTGTTCTCGGTGCGATCCTTCCCCTTCGCCTTCGCCTCCCGCCGCGCTCGCAGCCCGGCTCCCCCCCCCCCGCGCACGCTGCCCGGCACGTTTTCTTGCTATTTTCCTCCTTTTCCTCACTCGCTGGCCATCGCCTTTCCCCATCGCCCCCGGGGCTGTTGCCGGCATCCGGCGGCTGCGCCGGCCCCGCGGCCGCCCCCGAGACGGGATTTGGCTCCCGCCGCCCCCGTTTTGCAGCCGGGCGCGGGGAGGGGGGCAGCGGCCCCGGGCACGCCGCGGGCAGCATCCTTTCCGGGACGGCGTCCGTCCCCGGCTGCGCCGCCGGCTGGGGCCGCGTCCGGGGCCGGGCTGCCCGGCGGGGGGATGCCGGCGCCGGAGGCGGCGCCCCGGATTTCGGGCGGCTTCAACCCCCTCTCGCAGGCGAGTTCGGCCCGCGCGGACCGAGCCGGTTCGGCTGCCGGGCGGCGCGGGCCGCCGTCCCGCGGGGGAGGCCGCCGCAGGCCGGGCTGCGGGAGCCGGGGCGGGGGGGGAGCCTATTGTTGCAGCCTATTGTTCCGGCCTATTGTTCCAGTCTATTGTTCTGCTGCGGCTGGTGGAGAAGCCCCACGTGGCCTGGAGCGACACTCCGGCCGGCTCCCCGGCTCCCGCCTCCAGGAGCCGCCTTGGGCTTCTGCCCCCGGGGCCGCTCGTCCCCCCGGAGCTGCCCCCTCCGGCGCCGCGGGAATCGGGTTGGGGGCGGCTGCCCCGCGCAGGGCGCCCGCCGCGGGGACGCAGCCTCCCTCGCCCTCTCCGAGGATAACCAAGCAGCTACGGGTACTGGTTGCAGCCGCCCCGGCACTGCCCAGCCGCGGCCCCCCCGCGGGCTCACCGGGGCCGTTTTGCCCCGATATCTGTCTTTCCACCCAGTTTCCCCCCTTCCGTTTCCCTCGGCGAGGGGGAGGCTCGTGCAGGCGGCTGCGGTGTTAGAGCCCCCCACGGGGGTCCTGCGTACGGGACGCTGGCAACTCTCCACGCGCTGGATTTTGGATGCTCCCGAGGGCCCGTGTGAGGTGTCTCATGGAGGGGGCCGCGGACTCAGCGGACTTCTTCTCAAGGCACTTGCTGAAACGCCCCGAATCACCCCTCAGCTCCCAAAGGAAAGTCTGCTGGAAGGCAGCGTGGGAGCTGCACACGCATGCGTGCACATGCACGCATGTATGTACATGTGTGTGCATGCGTGTGCATGTGCGTGGACATCTGCAGCAGCCGCCACCTGCCCCGTGCAACTCGCATCCTCCTTCAGCCCCTCCGTGGGGACAGGCAGCAAATTTTAACGTGGCCTTGCAGCACCAGCAAATTTAACTCCAGAAGAGGCCAATGAATAATAAAACACCCGCCGCTGGGGTGCTGGTTTTGCAGAGCGGCCTTTAGAAAACAAACCCGAGCGGGCATTTCACCCTGGCGGAAACTGCCCGGCGGGGACACGTCCCCGAGCCGCTCGGCCCCGCCGGGAGCAGCCCCGGCAGCTCGGCTCCCCCCAGCCCCGCCGCCTCGAGGGGCTGCTGAGCCCCGGCGGGAGCCCCAACCTCCTCCTCTTTAATTTTGTTTTTAGCATGCGCTCCCGGCGAGGCCGAGGGCAGGGTCCAGGCGGGATGCAGGTGAGCAGACCCGAGGCGGGGTGGCTCCACGGCTGGGGGTGCGCGGTAGGATGCGGCCGGCCGAGGCAGGGCCCCGGAGCAGGCGGCCCCAAGCAGCACGAGTTTGCCGGGTCTCAGCGTGCTGGCATTGGTCCCACCGCCGTGCCGGGCGCCGGCACTTCGGTGAGGAGCTCTGGGCCCCAGCAAAAAGTGGGGCTGCCTTCACCTGCCCCCGCCTCATAAATCCACTTTCCTCCCTGATTTCTGCAGGCACTTGGGGATTTCTCTTTGCATATATTGGCTTATTTTGGTACTTTCATTTTTTTTTTTATGCGTAATTTTGCCCTGGGGGCGTGTTGGTGCTGTGGTGCCTCAGTTTCCCCGAGTCCCAGCAGGGATGCCCCGGCCGAGGAGGGGGGCCAGCTGTGCCAGGGGCTGGGGGGGCGGCAGAGGAGGGGCCGAGGGTCCGGCAGGATGGGCGCCCGGGTGGGGGGGCAATGTGCAGTGCTGGGAATGGGGGGCGTATGGGGGGCAGAGGGATGTGGGGGGGGGCTCTAGGGGGGTGTAGGGTGTTGATGCGGGATGGGGCGCAGAGGGGTGTAGGATGAGTCTGGGGGGTCTCTTTGGGGGGGTGAGGACGTGGGATAGCTGGGGGTTGCTATGAGGGGCAGGGGGAGTGGGGGGGCTGGCGGGCGGGGGGGGCGCGGGGCGCGGGTGGGGGCGCGGGAGGGGCGCGGCGGCGGCGCCCTCCGCCCGGCAGGCGGCGCTGGCGGCGCGGCGGCGGCGCGCTGGCGCGGCCGGGGCGGCTCGGTGGCGCGGAGCTGTCCAGCACTTCAGCAGGGGCCGCGCCGGGAGGGGCCGCGAGCCGGGGCCGGGCCGCGCCGGGCCGAGCCGGGCCGAGCCGGGCCGGGCGGCGGCGGGAGCGGGGCCGCCCCGAGCCGCGGCGGCGGGGCCGAGGCCGAGGCCGAGGCGGCAGCAGGAGCTGCGGCGCCAGGTGAGGCGCGGCCGGGCCCGGGCCTGGCTCAGGGGCCGCACCGGGCCGGGGGTGGGGGTGGGGGGGGACACGGAGGGTGTCCGGGCCCCGGGGGGGTCGGTCGGGCCGCGGCGGGTGTCCCGGGCCCGGGGTGTCCTTGCCCCCGGGTGTCCCGTCCCCGGGGTGTCCCCGTCGCCGGGAGCGGTGCCCCGAGGCCCAGGGGTGCCCCAGGCCCGGGGAGGGCGGGGGGAGGCGACCGGAGGGGGACGGAGACGGGCAGAGGCGTCGCTGCTGGGAGAAGAGGGCTGCGAGGCGGCAGCGAGGGACCTGCCAGCGCCGGCTGGTGCCCGGCTCCCGCTGCAGGCGGTTGGGATGGGAAGGGCTGAACGGCAGCGAGACGCCGAACCGGAGGCTGCGCGCGCCGAAGCGGCGTGGGGTGCAGGTGAGAGCCGGGGAGACGCCTCTGCGGGGGAGAGCTTGCTCGGGGAGCCCCTCGCTGCTGTAGCCCCCCACCGCCCCCGGGAAGGAAACCGCGTGGCTCTGGCGGGTGAGGCTCCGAAGCGCTGCCGCGGGGCCGGAGAGGGGCCGCGGGGCCGGAGGGGGCGCGCAGCCCTTCCTCGGCGCTTCCCGAGCAGCTTGCACAGCTGTTTTCAGGTTCGGGAGATTGGTCCCTGGGTGCTTCCGTGCAGCGTGCCGGGCTTGGGGAGCCGGTGGCGAGGGGTCGGGCAAAGGATGGGGATGGGGGATGGCAGATTTTGGACACTCAGGGTCTTTGCTCACTCAGAGCAGAGAGGCATCTGCCTTGGGAATTTCGGTCTGGCTCTGGCTTGCAGGTTGCTTTGCTTGTCTATGCTCTTGCTGATGCAGAGGATTTGTTTTGGGGCTGTGCAGGGGGTGACTAGTGTTTAAGGCTCTCCGGACCTAGAATTTAATGGTGGTGAATGCAGAAGACTTTTGGCAGTGGGTCTCAGTTGCTCGCCCACTGGCTAATCCCCTTGCGCCGGTCCCTGGCCCCACATGGGCTGCGGGCTCCTTGCGGGCAGGAGGTACAAGAGAGGAGCCGGAGAGCGGCGTGTGCCGCTCTCTGGGGAGCGAGCGGCAGACAGCGGAGGGTGTTGGTAAGACCGTGTACGTTGTACGAACCCGCAGCACCCCTTGCTCCTGCTCGCCTCTGCCCTTCCTTTCCGCCGAGGATCCCTAGCTCAAAGCAAAGCTGGTGTGCTGCCGCTCTCACGCGGCTCGCGTGCGTTTGTCTGTCCTCCTCAAAAGCCCAGACCTGCAGCCCTGTGTGAACTTCCAGCCCCCCGTGTCCCCGTCTTTCCTCTCCTCGCGGCGGCACCGGTGCCAAGTGCCTCCCTGCTCCTCATGGCAGCTCGGCCACGCGCGATGCTTCCTGGGGGAGCTCCGGAGCGGGCTGCAGGCACCGGCGGGCAGGATGCCATCTCTGCCCCAGGGCCGGGAGCAGCTTCGCCTCCCCTGCCGGCGAGGGCAGACCTTGGTGGCTGCCCTGCTGCTCCAGAAAGCCGTCCTGGGAGGGCTGCGCCTCGCCCACTCGTGGGAACCTGGTCCTTCACATGGTGGCCCGGTTTCCCTCGGCGGTGGCAGCTCTGCGAGCAGAATGGGTTGGCTCAAGGCAGCGTTTATTTACTACAGTGCAGGGAGATGGCAGGGAGAGGCGGGAGCTTTTGAAGGCAGAATTTTGTTGGCTTGGAGGGGAGCACTGAGCTCTCGCTGGCTGTTTGGGAGGTGCTGAGCAGGGGCTTTTGCCAACGGACAGGCTGCTTTTCCCCCAGGGCGCTGAGCTGCCGGCAGCCGTGGGCAGTGGGTGCCCAGCTCGGCTTTGCGTCCCGTGGGCATCCCCCTGCCTGCCTGTGCTTCCCACGTCGCTCAGTGCCAGCCTCCCCCAGCCCCATCCTGCCCTTCCTCACCGGATCCCTGCCCTGAACCGTGAGCGGGAGGTTGGCTTTGTCCCCGGCACCGAGGGGATGGTGCTTTCCCTTCTGAGCGAAGCGCTGCCTGACCCCAGCACGACTGCTTTGGGATGATTTGTTTTGCCTTCTGGGAGTCCCACATGTTTGGTGGGACATTGGGCACCTCTAAACTTGCTTTCGACTGTCTCCTGTGTTCATGCGACAGCGCGAGGAGGGATGCAGTAACTCCCTGCTAGGAACTGAGGCATAATATGAGTTTTTCCCATTCCTGGATCTCCTCCCTGTAGGGAATATCGATCCCCAGCTGCCCCTTTCCATGTTAGCTCTGACCAAGCCCTGCACATCCTTGGCTGGCCGGTGCATCCCCATCGCCTTCCCGTGTGCAAGGGCCAGCTCCGCTGCCTGCGGGTGCACGGCAGGGCATGTGGGTCCTGGGAGGCGCTGACCCAGAGGGGCGAAGCCCGGTCTTCACTCGCTATTTCTCTGGGCAGGAGCTGCTGTTGGGCTCTGGATAGGAGTGGGCTTGGTGGTGGAAGGCTCTGCTTGGCCTCAGAGCAGGTGGGAAGAACGTTTCTGGATGGAAACCTTCCCAGCGGTGTTAGCCCAGCGCAGGGCACTGCTGCCCTCCCTGCCCTTAACGCAAGCCTTGGCACCGTGCATCAGCACACGGCGGGGCCAGGGACTGTCCGGATGATCCGTGGGGCAACTGAGGGATGGAGCTGGGGCTGACTTGGGGCATCTCCGGGCCTGGAAAGCCTTGAGCAGGCAAAGCTCTGGCCATCGTTGGTAGGAAGGGGCTGGACAGGGAGCCCTGGGCTCTGCCCTGTGCAGAAAGCCTGATGCTGGGGGGCCTCAGTGGAGACCCTCTGGGTGAGGATGCAGATGGGCCTGTTCAGCAGCAAATGGGCCTGGCTGGAGGCATCGCACGTTGGTGCAACCAGCCCGAGGAGCCAGAGATGAGCTCAGCCAGGGCACCCCGAACCAAGGAGCACCCTGCGGGCTCCTGCGTGGCCGACACCGGCTGAGCCGGAGGGGCCGGCGTGAGCTACCTGGCGTCGCGCAAAGCCCTTCCGCTTCCTTCCCATCCCTGAGCTTGCGTTTTCGGCCGCCCCCTTGCTCTCCCGTCTCGACAGGTGGCCGTAACTTATATAATCCGCTCAGCCCAGGAATAGCTCCTCCCGTTACGCAAGCGCCGGCGCCGGGAGGCGCGGGGGGAGGCTCCGCGGCCGGCTCCTCGCTCCCCGTGCCGGGACGTGGCCCCCGGAGAGGGGAGCGCTAAGCCGTGCGGGTTGTTACGGGGAATTATGTCGCCACCGGCAGAGCCCGGAAGGTCACCCTGCACGAGCAGGGACGCGGTGACGGATCCCCAGCTCCTTCCTGCGCTCCTGAATTTTTTATTATCTCCCTCCCACCCCGATGCTGCTGGGGGTTGTTAGAGGAACTTCCCCACTCCGGCAGCACCCTGCTGCAATTGAGTCCGTACGGACTCCGCAGCGCCTTCCCCCGGCTCGGCTGGGATCAGCCTGGGCCAGCCGCTCCCCGGGGGCCGCGTGCCCTTGCCCGGCTCCCCGCTGGCAGCCTCTGGCGCCAGCTGCCCGGCTCCGGTGGGGAAGGGGCACCCTCACCCGCGGGAGCCCCTGGGGCTCGGCCTGAGCCCGGCGGCGCGCGGGGAAGGGGAGAAGCGGCGGTGCTGATCGCGACTGCTGGGGGGTTTTTGCTCTTGGATGATGGGGCTGCTCCTGCTCCTGTGAAGTCGATATTCCTGGCTGGAACAGCAAAATGTCAACGGAAGGGGAAGACAACCCACCTGGCATTTCCCCCTTTCCAGGCAGGGCTGGTTTCTTGGCTTGAGGCAAGACGCGTTGGAGACTTTTGCTGCTACAGTCCTTACCCAGACGTGGGGTCCCTCACTCCGGCTCCCTTTCCAGCCAGAGCTGGGACGGGGCCCTCGAGCGGCCTCGAGGCTGCAGGCGATGCTCTCCCGGGAGCTCTAGGCACTCTGGGTTTGGGATGGCGTCTCTGCCGTTTTCCCCCTGGCACCAAGTCCCAAAATCCAGGCCTGGCCCGGAGGAGTGACTCCTGCCCCGCTCGCTCCGAGGCAGCTGGGACAGGAGGACTTGGAGGAGCCCTAGACCAGCCTGGCCGGTTGCAGGTCCGCAAGGGATGCTGTCACGGGGCGGCCGGGTCCCAGGGACCCACGCGACGAGGCCCTGCGGCACGTGTTGCAGGGAGGGCCACGCGCGCAGCGCGCCTCGGTGGGCTCCCCTCACCCCTGGGCCGGGTCGGAGGCGGCCCCGGACACCGGGGTCCCCTCCTGGATGCCAGAGCGGGATGGGGGAGCACCCGGCCGGAGGAAACCGTCCTCGTCCCTCTTGGACCCCCACCCTGTGCTCAGCCATCCATAAATCATGGAGCTGGGAAGGAGCCCAGTTGCTTAGCAACTGTTTAGCTTCTGTACCAGCCTCCTCATCTATTAAAATATATATATATATATATATTTATATATAAAATATATATAAAGTGCATACATCTAGGCAGCAAGCAGCAGCATGTCCCTCATGGCAAGCGCCGGCCCTGGGCTGGGGGGAGCCTTGCCACCCACCGCCTCCTTCACTGCAACAAGAGGCACCCAAATAATTTGGAGCAAGCCTGTGGGGCTTTCCCCCCTCCTACTTGACCCCCATTTCCTCTCTTGGCGCTCGCCCGGCTCTGTTTGCTTAAATATGTATTCTTTAATTGCCTGAAATTTGAGCGCTTTCAGATACGTTGGTGCAGCGGTTGGAGCCGGGGCTGAGCAAACCCGCAGCGCCGGGGGAGGCACGTCGGGGCCCCCCGGGCCACGCTTTGCCCGGGGCGCGGGCGGCAGACGAGGGCCCTGGGTGCTCGCGAGGCCCTTGCCGTGGGGGCTGGGGGCAGGCCGGAGCAGAGGGGCAGCCAGCAGGGTTAGCGGGCGCCAGGGGAGCGGGGCCTGGTGGGCGCTCCGGGGCCGGGCAGTGGGGCCCGGTGGGCGCTCTGGGGCCGGGCAGTGGGGCCTGGTGGGCGCTCCGGGGCCGGGGAGCAGGGCCCGGTGGGTGCTCCGGGGCCGGGCAGCGGGCAGCCGGGGAGCAGGGCCTGGTGGGTGCTCCGGGGCCGGGGAGCAGGGCCCGGTGGGCGCTCTGGGGCCGGGCAGTGGGGCCCGGTGGGCGCTCCGGGGCCGGGGAGCAGGGCCCGGTGGGCACTCTGGGGCCGGGCAGTGGGGCCCGGTGGGCGCTCTGGGGCCGGGCAGTGGGGCCCGGTGGGCGCTCCGGGGCCGGGGAGCAGGGCCCGGTGGGCGCTCTGGGGCCGGGCAGTGGGGCCCGGTGGGCGCTCCGGGGCCGGGGAGCAGGGCCCGGTGGGCGCTCTGGGGCTGGGCAGTGGGGCCCGGTGGGCGCTCCGGGGCTGGGCAGTGGGGCCCGGTGGGCACACCGGGGCCAGGCTGCGGGCGGCCGGCGCGGCTCCCTGCCGGCGCCGCGAGACCTCCCTGCTGCTCCTTTCGCAGGGCCGAGCAAAGGCGGCGCGTCCGCTTCCTGCAGGCGCAAACCCGCGTGGCAGCTCTAACGAGCCCCAAACTGGCTATTCTTTTAAAGCCAGTTTTGTCTTTTTTTTCCCCCTCCTCTTTCCTTGAAGGTCTGACTCATGGTTTTTGGCACTCGGGGGCCGGTGAAACGCAACTCCTGAGAAGGTCGGTCCAATTAAAAAACGGCAACCTGAGACTTCTCGCCCTTATCCTTCTGGCTCGGTATTCCATGTTACTTTTTTTTTCTGGCTTTTTGTGCACCGCATCCTGCTCCCGGGTTGCCTCGCCGTTGCCCTCTCCCAGCCATGTGCAAATAGCCGGCAATTAGGAGCCCGTTACGAGGCTGCAAACCCTTTTGGGGAAGGATTATCGTTTCCATCATGCTTCGGTTCGCGCTGGCCTGCGCCAGCAAGTCCCTGAAGGGCAGGGGACAGGCCAGAGCTGCCGGCGTCCGTCCCTCGAGCCGGCCGAGCCGCTGCCCGCTCCTGGGACTGCAAGCAGAGCTCCGGCACGCTCGTGACGCGAGTGGGGCCGGACGTCACCTTCGCTCCGCGAGCCGTGGGCTGGCTCGGAGCTGGTGAGCGGTCGGAGAGGTGCCGGGAGCAGCTGCGGGCACCGGGGGGGTTTCTGCTGGCCCCGGAGCTCTTTGGAAAAGCAGGATGCGGGTGGGCTTGGGTGGGTTTTTTTGCAATTTCTGCTTGTTTGGCACAAGTTGCCAACAACAGATGAAGGCTTCATCCCCCCCCCGCCCTTCCCCTCCCTTCCTGGGCTGCTTTTCTCCTGTAAACAAGGTGGGAAAAATGGTTCTCTTTAGACGAAGATGAGAAAATTCCTGGCCGTGGCCACAGCTTGCCGCCCTCCCCGGGGAGCCGGAGGCGCTCGCAGCGGCGCGCGCAAGGCTGTCAGTCTCTGCAAGGTTCAGCGCTGAACTCCTCCAGCATAACGGTGGATGCAAGTCCTTGCAGAGCCGGGGAAACTGAGGCACGGCAGGTTTTGTAGGAGCGCTCATCCAGCGCTGACCCGGCCGTGGCCACGTGTTGCACCCCAAAACGCCGGGAAGCGGCTCTCGGCGATGGTCCCCAGCCGCTTTGGGCAGGGGTCCGCCGGCGAGGGCCGTGCCGTGCCCACCGGAGCCGGGCACCGCCGTGCCTGGCGCAGCTGGATGCGGCGAGAATTAATTAAGCGCCGGCCGGAGGTGGCTTTAATTAGAGGCGAAGCGGGGGGGGGAGGGGTGCGGATCACGGCCGGGCGGGCAGCGCTGCGGTGTTTCCCCGCAGAGAGGGGCGCGCGGGCTTTGGGCAGCGCCTTGCACCTTCGGGCGCCCGGCGTCGGTGTCCCCCGGCCGCAGGGCGCATCCGCGGAGGGGTGCGCGGGGACGCGGCGGTCCCGGAAATCGGCTCCATCTGCATTACGGCCCTGGGCGGCAGCGACGCGAGCCGGCTGCTCCGCGGCCCGGCCCAGCGCCGCCGGAGGGTGCCGAGGGCTGTCGGTGGCAGCAGGTGGTGCCCGGTGCGCAGGAGCGAGTGGCCGTGGGGTGTCCCCCTCCGTGGGGTGCCCCTCTCCGGGGGGCTGATACCTTCGCAGCTTCCTTGAGCTCAGAGTCCCAGGGGTTTCCAGGATGCTGAGCGCGTCTCCGGAAGGATTTGGCCAGGGTCGGTCGGAGGAAGTTTGTTTTGCTCCCAGGCTGAAAATAGCAAAACAAGAAAAAGGCAAAAGCAGTTCCGTGGAATTGTACTTTTTGCTCCTTTTCCCTGTTTCCTCCGTTTCCCTTGGGCCGGGCCGGCCGGCGTCCCCGCGCAGGGTGCGATGCGGCCCCGCTGCGGAGGGCGGCACGGGCACCGCGCCCCGGGGAGCGGGATGGGCCGCGGGCGTCTCGGAGAGCCCAGCGCAGAAAGCGCCCGCGAGGTGAAAAGCCGCTTCGATCTTCCGCTGCCCCAGCCCAGCTGGGGGGAAGAGCGGGATCCCGAAACATGTGGGCAAATGGCTCCGCAAAAAGTGCCGGCACCGATCCGCGCCGGCGTTTCCTGCCCGACCCCAAAAGCTGAGGGCTTGGAGGGGGCCCGCGCTGCAGAAGCGTTTCAGGCCCTGGGTGAAAGCGCAATTATTTTCGTAGAGGTCCCTTGAAAGCGCCCGTTTTCTTGCTGTCCCCTTTGGGGGCACCCACATCCGATAGGATGGGCCCAACACCTGGGGCTGGCCGGGCCTTTTGCACCCGGCCCGTGCTGCGGGGCGCCCCCGGGGGTCTCCTTTCCTTGGGACGGGTTCCAGACCCGAACCGTCGCTGGGGCCGCGGCTCCTCCTGGCCCAGCTCCTCGCCACCGCTGCCGCCGGGGGCCGGGCTCGCTCCGCGCTCGGGCCGGGGCGTCTGCTCCGGCTGCCGTGCTGCTCTGTGGGTTTGCAGCAGCCAAGGGGGTGTTTGCGGGTCGTTTTCCTCTTCCTTCGTTTCCCTGCCTGCGCTCGTGCCCTCGCTGGAGCAGGGTTGCAGTTATCAGCTGTTACTGGGAATATTGCTCACGTCTGAGTGCTTCCCGCCCCCCTGGCCCCACCGGAGGCTCCAGCTGAAGCCCTTGGTCCTTCTTGCCTTTCCGCCCTCTCCCCCGGAGCATCTCCCGCCGGGACTCCAGGGTCCCCTGGTGCCGCCGGGTGCTGACGAAGGCGCTGGAGACCCTCAGGAGGTGAACGCCGGGGCTCCGTTTGGGAGCGCTGCGGGAGAGCGGGCCGGCGTCGCCCCGGCGAGCCCGAGCGCCGCGTCCGCCGCTGATCGAACCGCCCTCCGGGGTCTCCGAGGGCTGGCTTCACCTCCCGGCGTTGGGCACGGAGCAAGGGATACACAGGCGGTGGCCTGACGCCTCTGGCTCGTGCGCGTGCCCACGCGCCTGCAGAGTGGAGACTGCTTGGAGCAACTCCCCGGGCTCAAAGCAGGGCTGAAAAGGGCAGGTTGGGCCATTTTCTGACCCCTCCGGTGTTTCCAAACATGTGGCAGCAGGCAGGAGGGACGAGGCCCCGTGGCAGGGCCAGGCACTTGCGTCCCCAGGGTTTTGGACACCAAAATGGTTTGAAATTCCCTAAAAATTAGAAGTTTTTCCAGTTGTTCTATTGGAGGTCGGGGCCACGATGCTCCGCGTCGCGCCAGTGAGGGTGCTTCACCCCATTTTGGGGTGGAGGCCTGGGCAGAGAGATGCACGGCTTCAACGCAGCCGCTCTTCGGGGGAGGCAGCAGCTCGGTGAGAGCAGGCTGGGGCCGCTGAAACGTCCCCGGAGACGAGGGGCTCCGGCGGCCCGGTCCGTTTTGGAGCACGGAAACCCTTTCCCTGCCCGTCCCGGTGCCTACCGGCGCCTGCCTTGGGGCAGCCCCATCGTGTCCTTCCTGCCGAGCCGGGGCAGCGTCCTGGTGGGGTCTGCGTGTCTCCAGCCGGTCCCTGGGGACCGGTCACTCGCCCTGCCGCTGCCTCCGAGCGCCCAGGACACGGCTCGTGGCAGCGCAGAGGGTCCCGCTCCTTAGCCACGGCCACCCGCTGCTCAGTGTCACTGCGGAAATGCAGCCTGCCGGCTCCACTCGGCACGATAAATAAAAAAAAAAAAAAGGAAAAGAAAAAAAAGGCAGGCGAGCTTTGTAATTAAGCAATCAGCCGCCGTCCTCGGCAGGCAGAGCTGTCGGGAGATGAATGAGCGCGTGGGGCGGCCGGTGGCAGCGGGAAACCCGGGGATGTCCCCGTGTGCCCGCGGGCCGCGGCAGCTCTCCCGGCCGGGACGGGCTGGGGTGCACGTGGGTGGGAGATGCTTCCTCACCCGCGTCGGGCTCCTCCGTCGCGCCGTGCTCTTCTAGATCCCCGTCTCTCTCTGCCGCTGCCCTGAGGCTTTTTTTTCTCCCGAAATAGTGGCACGGGGCCCTCTAACCCTCTCGCGGGCGATCCGCGCTCCCACCCCGGCATCCTGCCCGACGGGTCCCCGTCCCCTCTGCAGCCCTGGCCTGGCCGCAGAGCTGCGCCGCGGGCAGCCACCCCTGCACGCCCGTGCGTGTGCATGCCCGTATAAATACGTATTAGCCAGGAGGTGACATTTCCATAGAAATCCTGCTGTAACTGTGCTGATTTCCGTGTGTTTCAGACATGAGAATCGATTGGCTTTAATAATGCAGGAAGATCTCCGGCTGGCTCGAGCTGCTGTTGCAGCCCGGAGCGCGGTGTGAGAGGTTCCCGCGGCAGCTGCCGGGGTCCGCGCTGTCCCGAGCGGGGCGCGGGGCACCGGGACGTGGGGCTCGGCGCCCGTCGGCAGCGTCTCCCTCCCGCAGTGGCGGAAACAGGGTGCTTGAGGGCCCCTCCGCACCGGGCTGGAGCGAGGAGGGGAAGGAGGATTCGGTCCGCGGGAGGCGATAGCGGCTAGGTAAGGAAAGCGGCAGGGGGGACGGAGAGATGCTCGTCCTTGGCCGGCGGCTGGCGGATAAATCAGGGCGCCCCTCTGGGGAGCGCGTTTCGGCTCGCTTTGCCCTCGCTCTTCCCCGAGCACCGTCCAGCCGCTGCCGGAGCCGAGGCAGCAGTGAAACGGCTCTTGTGCCGGCAGGGTCCGGCCCTGCTCGCGAGCCCTGGGGGGAGCACGTGGGCGTAGAGGTGATTCCCACCCCGGGCAGCCTGGGAGCTTTGCCCCGAGTCCCAGGCCCAGCTGAGAGCAGACCGGAGCCGGTCGGGGCCAGAGCCCGCAGCACGACGCGTCCGTGAGCCCCCCGAAACGGCCCGCTGCCAGCTCGTGGCCACCGTCGGGCAGCAGAGCCGGCCCAGCCTGGCCCGTCCCCGCCAAACTCCCCGCGACGTCGCGGAGGGCGGCTCTGGCTCTCCGGAGGGGCCTCGCCGAACTCGCCTCCGAACGCTGCTGAGGAGCCGGGCGACCCATCCGCCCCGCGTCCGCCCCGGGGTCCCCCCCTACCCCGGGCAGGCGGTGGGCACCAGTGGCTCTGGGCATGGCCTCTCGTGGGGCCCTCGCTGGAGTGGCCCCGCAGACCTGGCCGGCAGGCACCACCCAGGCTCCGAAAAGCGGTTCCCCTGCCAGCCTCGCCGGCAGGGGCCCTCGGCTGGCCGCCCCGGGCGATGAGCTGCCTGCTAAAAACGTACCCGCGAGCCCGCAGCCGGCGCGGCGAGCGGGCGCGCGGGGCTGGTGCGCTGCCTTTGATCCTTCTCCTTGGTGCAGGGCTCTGCAGGAGAAGAAGCGCTCGTGAGGATCCGAGGCAAAAGCGCAGCCGGTCCCTCTGCAGGCTGGATGCTGCCGGTAATTAAGGCAGCAGCTCTCCAGCGGCAGCATCATGTGCCTGGGAAAGGTCGTATGTTTTATGCAGGCTGCTTTGAGCACGGTTAGGTGGGGAAACTGAGGAAGAGGCATGCCTCGGCCAAGGTGACCCCGCGGCCCCGGCAGAGCCCGGCAAACCCGGGGCTCGCATCCGTGCCTGGAGCCGGCACGGGCGCCGAGGCGGCTTGTGTCTGCGGGGAGCTCACAGCTTTCTAAAGAGGCCGGCGAGCCTGGATCCAAGCGCCCGATCTCCGCATCTCCGCTCGCCCACGCCCAGCGGCACCGCGGGGCTGGCGGGGTGCAGCCGAGGCCGTCGGCCGGCAGCTCACGCGGACGCGCTCGGTCTCCGCCTGAGCAGGCTCGGAGGGCTCGGAAACCCGCCGGGAGCCTCGAGCCGCTGGGCGCCGGGGACGCCACAGCCTGCGGGGAGCCTCGGGGCGAGCGCGCCGTGTCCTCGCTGAGTCGGGGCGCCCGGGAGCCGGACGCAGTCGCGTCTGCCCTCCCCGGAGCTCGGGCGGCGTTAGCCAAAGCCTCAGCGTTTCATTACCGCTCGGGAACAGCTATCCTCTTCCGGGGGGTTATTTTTGGAGCCAAGCGAGAAAGAATCGAACGTGAAGAAAGGAGAAGCGAAGGTGAAGGAGCAGGGGCGAAGGAGGAAGAGGCGCCCCGCTCCGCCGGGCGTTCGGCGTCCCCGGGCGCGGGAGTCTCCTGCAGCCCGAGCCCCTCGCTGCTTGCGAACGGGGCCGGAGGCTCTGCCGCGGCCTCGGGCCGAGGCCGAACGCGGAGCCCCGAGGGCACGTGGGGACAGGGAACGTGGCTCGGGGCTGCCGTCCTCCGGAATAAAGGTCTCTGGAGGAGGACAGGGACGCACGGGAGGCGTCGCTGCCGGCTCAGCCGCCGCTGTGCGCTGCCTGCTAAGCGGGGTGGCGGCAGGCCGGGCCGGCCCCCTCGTCGCCGCGGGGCGAAGCGGGCAGCCGGGCTAGGGCCTGACGCTGGGCTCCGTTTCTCTCCTCCCAGGCGCTGCTGGGCGCGAGGCCGCCCGCGCCGCCATGGCGCTCTACAACAACGGGGCCAACATGCCTTCGCCCCAGGAGGCCTCCAACGGCTTCTCGCAGCCCGGCGCCTCGGGCACGTGGCACAAGGGCGAGGAGGAGGTGCGGCTGGCGGAGCCCAGCCTCGTGAAGAAGGCTCACCGGGAAATCCTGGACCACGAGCGCAAGAGGCGGGTGGAGCTCAAGTGCATGGAGCTGCAGGAGATGATGGAAGAGCAAGGGTGAGTGATGGCCTCGGGCCGGACTGCAGCCGTGGCTCCTTTCCTGTCTGAAGTACATGGAAGTGGGAAATATCCCCACCTGGAGCTAAATCTGCTTTGTCGGTGTTTGGATATGCTCGGCCAGTGTCTCCGACAATGTTGGGGTGGGTTGGTGGGTCAGACCGGTGATGCTAAATCACTGCTGGAAATCCAAACTCAGGAGTGCCTGGGTTTTGGAGACTCCCTGTAGGCACCTCTGCTGGGAAATCGCAGCTCCCAGCTCTCCGTGGCGATCGATAGCTGGGAGCGTTGAGACGAGCGAGTCGCCCGGGGCGGTGGAAGAAGTCAGTGTCAGAGGAAGGGTTAGCCCTCAGCGCTGCCTGACTCGTGTCCTGCTCATCTCTGCAGCACCTTTGCAGGGTCTATCCGAGCAGCAAGACACCGCCGGCAGCGGCGCTGGTGGCAGAGGCAGAGGCGGCGATGCTGGCAGAGGAGCAGGGAGGAAGGTGGTCGGGCTCACCCCGTGTGTTGGGGAACTGAAGCCGTGGCTGGTTCGGGTGGGACTGGAGGACCTGTCTGCGGCCCAGGGGTAGCATCCGGCCGGCACGTCCCCTGGGAAGGCTGCAGGGCTTTAAACCCTGCTGATGGGGGGGGGGTGCTGGTGTGGAGCGTGCCGTGCCGTGAAGGGGGCCCCGTGCAGCGGGAGGAGACGTGCCGGGGGAGCCGGGGCCGCGTTCCTGCCCGGCACTGTGGCTTGAGCCCTCTCCTCATCCTGGAGCCTGGGCAGGTGTCCGCAGGGGCTGCTCTTCCCCATCCCTGGCCACTGCCGCCCGCGTCTGCGGGATCTGGGAGCCCCCGGCCACCATGGGACCCTCCGCAGGTGTCACGGCGGGGCCGCGACGGGGGCAAGCAGGGGGAAAAGGCATCAAAATGGTTTTTTTCGGTGACATCTGAGAAATGAGCCGTCAGGATTTCTGCTCTCTGTGTTTCATTTGGGAGTTCGCTGCGCTTTGGGTTTTCACCATGCTTAAAAAAAAAAAAAATAGAAGAGCTGCCGTCCAGCCCCAGGCGAGGCCGTTTCAGTGCGTCAGTCTGGTCTTGCCTCGCTCCTCTCCCCGAGGTTTTGGGAGCCGGCTGGGGTGAAAAGATCCCCTCTGCCCCCAGACCTCCTCCTGTGTGCCCGGCCGGGCGCCGCTGTCTGCCCGGCTGATGGGAGAGCCCGATGCTCCTGACAGCTCACTAAAACCTGATTGATAGACCAAATTCTTCAGCACGCGGGCAGACAGGGACTTAGATCAGCTGGGGAGAAGGAAAATGGATTGAGAGACGACTTCGCCAAGGCTTTCATTAAGAGCATGAGCGTGACCTAGAATTAAATTGTCTCACACAGACCAGAATAATGATTGTGCCTAATTCATCGTTATAGAAATAAATAAGGCTGACCTGGCACCTTGGGGAGCCCAGATCCTCCTTTCAGGTTCCCGTGCCCTACTAGGATTCTTACTATTAATATTATTATTACTGCAGTGGGTAATAGTGATATTGCAATCTGTGTTGTTGGTATTGCTATAATTGTCTTTGCTATTATTAATACTATTAATAATGATGATGACGGTGATACACCTAACTGATAATATAATTACAGTATTAATCTTGGTCAGCTTGTTTAATCTCCCTGCCTGCTCTTCCCTGGTGCACGGGGGCTCTCCCGGGGCTTTGCACGGAAAGTGCTTTGCACCCAAGAGGTTTCAGCCTGTCCTGGCGGCCACGTCCCAGCCGTGTCCCCTGCGCCCCATGGAGATTTATCTCCGAGGGCCAGGGCCCCTGGGATTAAACGGCCTCGCAGCAGAGGAGGTTGTGTGGGGATTTAAGCGCTCGGTGGCCTCCTTGAACGCTGACACTCTGTGTCCGGCTGTGCTTCCAGGCTGCCTGCGTGGTTTTTTAGTGGCTGATGGTTGCATTTCTTTTCTGGAAAAGAGATGTCAACATTTCTTGTTTCTTTCCCAAACCTGCGAAATATGTTAAATGCAAAAAAACCCGCTAACGATGTTAAAAGCAGAGGTGAGGTGGGCAGGCGGGAAGGCACTGGAGGGCGCCGGGGCAGGATGGGGTGTTTTCCAGCTCCGTGAGCCTCCTGTCACCAGATTGCTGGATCCCAGTGGGACCCAAGGGTGCCTGGAGAGATTTTTCCCCATGGTGGCTTTGCTGCCCTGCAGAGCTGCTAAGTGTCCCCTCTGTGGCCCGCTTCAGGCCTGTGGGACCGTTTTGTCACCCATTCCGCAGGCGTTTTCCCAGCCCCAGCTGGGAAGAGAAGCCAGCCAGGGAGAACGGCAAGGCCCTCGCCTTGGCCACAGGGTCTGAATATCTCCATGGCAGGACACGCCTGGGAGTAAAACCCTTAATCTAGGATTACTCCCAAAGCACCAGAGGACACGGCTTGGGGCCCCAGCTCAGGAACAAGCGGGTGCCCACGCAGCCGGGGTGGCCCGGTTGGCGCCGAGTCCCGGGCAGCTCCTCCGCTTCCCAGCGCTGGATCCCTCCACACCGCCGGCTGCCAGCGCCGCGTTGCTGCCGCGGGGCTGCGCAGAGCTACAAAACCTCCTGCGTTACGGCCAGGTTTGGCTGCGAGCCCTCGCCGCTGCGTGTGCCGGGTGCCCCGGCCAGCCGGTGGGGAGCCGCGGAGCGGCGGCGAAGGAGCTGGCTGAGCCGGCGGGGAGGATGGCGATACACTGCAGAGCAACATCTATTTGCCGTGTCGGAGGAAGAAAAGCCCGGGAAATGCAGCGCCTTGCTGGGCCGGGCAGCGGGCTGCAGGCTGGCGTCCCCGCCGGCACCTTCTCCCTCCTTCCCAGCCGCCCTTCGCCAAGCCGCGGCCGCGACGCCCCATCTGTTGCTTCCTGCTCGGCTCCGCGGCCCCGCGCCGAGAGCGCCGGCCGCGTTAATAATCCACTGCAGCAAATATTTGTCTTCCCGGGCGGACAACTCCCTGCTCGCTGAGCGCGGCGGTCGGCTTGCGGGGTGCCCGGCTGCGGGGACTCGTCCTCCCAGCGCGGCCGCCCGGCTAGGACGCCGCCGCGCAGGGCGCGGGGCTGCTGGCCCCGTTTGGGGCTGAGCCGAGGGGGAGAGCGCGGATGGGCCGCGGCCCCGGCGCCGCTCAGCCGCCCTCCACCTGCTCGCCGGCTGCAGTATTAATGAGGCTGCTTTGGTGCAAATCGCCTCATTAATATTAATCCCTCCCAGTCACCGTCAGCGGCGCGTGCTGCGAGCGAGCGGCACCTCTTCAAAGAGAGTTTGGGGAGATTAAAGCTGCGGGGGGACGCGGGAGGCAGAACTCATAGTATCGGGTCTCTGCAGGCCTGTCTGCAGCTGGTTCTGGCTCGGCAAACACGATTGCGTCCGGTCCCCTCCGTGGGCCTGAAATGCTGCAGATTTTCCCCGTATTGGGGAGAGAAAAAAGGCACCGGGGCGGCTGAGAAGCGCTGTGCATGGGAGGAGGCGGTGGTGCCGCGGGTGCCTCTCTGCGCCCGGGGCCGGTGCGGGCGGTGACGTGGGGCTCCTCAGCCCGCGGGAATTGCGGGGTTTCATCCTGCCGCGGCTCCCGGCAGCCCGCTGGGTTCATTAGAGGGAAAGCTGATGGGATCTGACTGGAGACCCCGGCTGCAGCTGCTCGAGCGGCCCCGGCTAGGCGGTGCATCCGAGGACAGCGCGCCGGCTGGGAACGGCCATGACGAAGGACGCGGGCGCTTTCCTCCCGCTGACGCTGGCAGCCTCCTCCGCTGTCAGCTCCCGCCCGGCGGCATCTCCGGCCCCGCATCGCCCTTTCCCTGGGGCCGGTACCCGCCGCAACGCGGAGGCGGGCAGCCGTCGCGCCCTGACTGCCCAGCGCCGTGCCGCTGTTGAAGCGCGATTACTAGGGATGATTTATTCCCTGATTTCTGGCAGCGCCGCGGGTGCTCGGACTGGTCCCGTGCAGGTGCTGCGGCCCCAGGCGGGTTATGCACCTCCTGCTCCTCATCCTGCCCTGACCCCAGGGACCGTGCTGCGAGCTCGGTGCCGTTTCCCAGGGGAACAGCACCCACTGGACCTGGTCGGAGGGGAGGACGTTTGGATGCTAAAGGGATCTCTCCCAGATTCTCCAGGGAGCGAGAGTGCTCCTCCGGAGAGCAGCATTCCCTTGGGGCATTTGCTGCTCAGGAGCTCTGATTTTGATTGGTTTTTCTGCCGTTAGCATACCACGTGGACCGGCTCAGACACACCGTCCCGCTTGGCCACTGTCCTGTCTCTGTTGGTAGCCAACAGTGGATTCCCAGGATGGGGTATAAGGATGGGGCAAGTGTGTTGTGAATCTCTTTGCTTTCCTAATCTCGGGGGGAAAAAAAAGCGCCTGTACAAATAGATTAAATAACCAATGAACCACTGTGATCAGAGCAGGGGTTGCATCTAGCCACAAGAATTATTCCTGGGTGCCTGACAAGAATTTCTTTCCAGCTCATTTGTTTCCAGAACTTTATTGTGCAGGAAAACATATGGAAGGGAAGGAAAAGAAGATAACTGTGGCATTAAATCACAGAGCAGCTTTGGTCGGGAGGGGGACGGCAGGGGCTCTCGGCCCGAACCCACTGCAAGCAGGGCCACAGCGTGGAAGAGGCTCCTGGCTCCGGGCGGGAGGGCAGCAGGATCCCAGGAAGGGCCGGGAGCGTGGGGACCTGTGCCAGCCCCCTGCACTCTGGGGGAAATCGCAGCCCCGCAGCCCCCCGGCAGCCGTCCTGCCCCACGGCACCTGCGCTCCAGCCATGGCAACCCTGACTGTGTCCTCGCCCCGCAGGTACTCCGAAGAGGAGATCCGGCAGAAAGTGGGGACCTTCCGGCAAATGCTGATGGAGAAGGAAGGCGTGCTCACCCGGGAGGACCAGCACGGGCGCCAAATGTAAGTGAGACTGGGTACGGCTTGTGGGCCCCGGCAGCAGCTGGGCTGGCCTCCTGCAGCTGCGGGGATGACCTCCGCTGGGATCCGCGTGGAGGAGGGATACATCAAACCTGGCCTCCAAACTTGCCCTGGATGCTGAGGGCTTGGAGAGATCCCCGCTCCTCTAGGAAATCTCACCTCCAGATTCCCTCTAACGTCGAGGGATCTAAGGCAGGATCCTGTCTCTAGCGAGGTTATCCAGCACTGGTCCTCCGGAAGCCTCAGGGTGCTGCGGGGCAAGGCCAGTGTTGCAACTCCCATGCCACAGATGTTGACAGCGGAGCACAGACAGTCTTGATGCCGGGCTCGTCCTGCTGGACACTAGCAGAGACCTTGCAGGTCTTTTGAGATGCAGGTTTGGTACACCAGGCCAAGGCAGGATTGGGACGCCGTGGGCAGATCCGTCTTCTCCCACACCGTGTGATTTGGCTTGGTCCAGTCACTTGGCAGCTGTCACAAATCTGGCCTGGATCCCGTGTCTCCCACTGCCTTAAACACAAACTGCACCAAGGGCAGAAGAGCAAAGGGGCACACCAGCTTTATTTTGGGGGATCCAAGGGGGTTTGGGCTGTCTCACCTCTGCCCATTCCCTGCCGGTTGGGTCACCTCTCCTGCCCTCCTTGGGGCTGCAATTGTAGCTCCTGCCTCTCTCCAGGCAAGGGACATGTATGATCGTAATGACGAGTTGTGCCGTAAGGGCGCAGGCAGGATCAGCAGGGCCAGAGCCTTTGCGGTTTTTCCCCCGGGCAGACCCGGAGCCATCCCCTTGGTGCCTGGTTATCAGGCTGGTGTAAATCCCGCATAGCTCCACTGAGGAAGCTGCTCCAAGTAGTTTCTACTCTGCGACTCTGTCTTCTAAGAGCTGCTCGCTCTGCCCCTTCCCCGGGGGCTGCTTCTGCCTCAGGGTCTCGAAGCTCAGGTTGGTCGTGCAAAATGGCACAGCTCTCGCTGGAGACCTGCCGCCCACTGCTCCCGGGCAGTGGCTTACACTCCTGCCCGCCCAGCGCAGGAGCATCCCCGTCCTCACGAGGGTCCGCCCTGGATTGATCGTGATTTATCTGTGAAAAGCTTAATGGCCCAGGAGCGTGGCTGGCCTGGCGTGCTCCATCTATCAGCCTGGAAACCAGGTCACTTGGGACAGGAATAGCTCCTGCAGGTTCACTGAATATTAATGCTTCATTAGGGTCAGGAAATCAGGGCAAGGGGGGAGGCAGGGAACCCGTGGCAGCGGGGAGAGCCTTTCTCCCGCAGCTCCACCACACCAGCACTGCTGCCAGGGAGCCGGGAGAGCCTGGGCTCCTGGTCCTCCGTGGCCAGCTGGTTGTACAAGGAGAGCACAGTCCCTTGCAAAGCAGCTCCCAAACCCTTCCAGCCTCCAGCATCACCATCTCCTAACACCCCAGGTGAGAGAGGCAGCACCGGGGAGTGAGGAGAGACCTGGAATGACAGAGTGAAGCGAGGGCTGTTCCTCCCTCGGGGCAGTGAAAGGGAAGAGAGCAGCCCTGGGCTTGCAGGCAGAAAGCCTGGCTGGCTGCCCATGGCCATACCAACCTGCCCAGCGCCGCCCTGATGTCCCAGAGCCAAGCTGGTGGGTTAACCAGCACCCGTCGCCCGCTGGGACGTGAGTCATCCCCAGAGCATCCTCCTAGGTAGGCTGGGGAGCAATTTGTGCTGGAGTGGTGCTGTGGCCATCGGCAGGAACCCGGGCTGGCTCTCCTGTTGGAGCTGGCGCTGTGATAAGCAGATAGGGAAACAGGAGGGAGGAGAGGGTTACCTGAACAGCCGCTGCTGTGTTCTTTCCCCACTTGCAGGCTTGCTTTTGCACTGTGATGGATAATCGTTGAAGATTAGTCTATGGGCTATAAATAATAGTGCTGATCTGGAAGGACCACTCCCAAAGCACAGGATTGCTCAGAGGAGGGTGCCAAGACCGATCCCAGGAGTGGCACTGCCCCTGTGCAAGCTACAGCTGAGTAGTTGGCAACCCTGCAGCCTGGAAAAGATGATAGAGGGCAGAAAGAGAGATGTGCAATATCCCGAGTGGCCTGCGGAGGGTGGCTCAGCACTGAGGGTCCCTCCCAGCACAAAGCCGAGGTGCTCAGGCCGAGCTAGTTGGAGCCCGGTCCAAAGAAGTGGTTCTTCTTGCAACATGCAAACATGCAAAGGCCTTTCCAAAGGATGTCCTGGGTGTAAAAACTTTGCAGTGGTTCCAGAAGAGGCTGGACTGAGGAGATGCACTAGAGTTATTGAATAAACACACACTCCTGTCCTTGAAATGGTGTGGAGGCTGGGAGACCACTCAGCAGAAATATTGCGTGTGCTGATCCTGGTATGATGCTTCTCTGGATGTCTACTTTTATAGATCAGGTGTTGGGCTGGATGGACTATTTTTCTGAACCTGGGCAACTGTTCTTCTTTCAAAGCTCACATGAAAAATCAGCATCATCCACAAAATCCCCAAGGAAAACTGAGGCATAGAGCTGAGACGTGACCACCTGAGCCCCTCACTGGCTCTCTGCACAATTCCAGCTCTCATCTCCATCTATGCATATGTAGCCTAGAGGTACAGCCCAGCTCCCGAAGGAGTAACTGCTTGATGCACAGGCTGGTGGGACTGAAAAAAAACCTGATAGCATGTGTCAAGAGGGGAGATATATCTGGAGCAGCACAACCTGGTCTTGAACCACTGAGCACAGCTAATGGAAGAAAAGCTGCCAGCAGGCTCCATCTCGAAGCACGTGGTTGGTGATCCACTTGTGGTGCTGAATTTCATCAGCTACTTACGGAGCAGAGCAAAAATCCAGCAAATAATGACTTCTCTTTGCTCCTCTTGCTTCCTCCTTTCTTCCTTCTTTCCATGTTTTTATTATTATTTGAAAGGCGTATGCTGCCCTCAGGACATGGCCAAGCCAAAAGGCGTTTGGAAAGGACCCAAAAGGTAGTTTCTCCAAAGCAGGCTGGGGGAATGGCAACCTGAGACCCACGCTGCCTCACCCCTCTGCCAACCAGCGTGGCCTGCTCAGTTGAGCAATCATTTGCAGCGAGGAGAAGGATGTCTCGCTTATATTTTCAGTCCAAAATACTTTTAATTGGGTTAAACTCCCCAGGGCCTGTCTGCGGCCAGTGAAGCCAACACATGCCATTCTCAGATTTGTCGTGTCTAGGTAGAAGTGCCTCTTCTTTAGCTGGAGGCCTTGGCAGGGCTGGCAAGCGGCTTGGTGCCAAGGGACTGTGGGGCCCTGATGGCTGCAGGGGATGCACTTCTCCATTAGCTTTGCCTGCCAAAGGCTTCTAAGATTGGAAAGTCTGGAGGGACCCATGATTGGGATGTTAGCTAGAGAGTCCAGCTTCCAAGGCTAGATCTGCCCTTGGTAGAAGAAAACCCTTGGGCTTGTTTGATGTAGGGCATCCCAGATATGACACCATCTGCTGCAGTTTCAGCTGAGGCACCTGGAGTCTCCTTCTTGAAGGCCATGTCCTCCCCCATCTTTCCTGGATAAGATGTCCTACAACAGAGCAATTTTCCCCCAGCAGAGATGGGGTTGCCAATATGGATGTGATGGAGAACTAGGATGTGCCTACCACTCCACCGTTTCTGTTAGCTCTGCTCTGACTGAGCTGTTATTTCTGAGCCTTTGGGCTTATGTGCTATTATTATCAAGAACTTTGGGCTTTGCTTCTTCCCCTGCAGCGTCCATGGTGACCCCAGTGCCCTTGGCGCTCCCAGGGGCTTGCTTGGTTCAGCTTGCAGGCAACAGTGGGTGGTCACCTGGGAACAGCACTAAGCTGCTCCTTCAAGGAGAGATGCTGCTCCATGCTGGAGAAGACAACCTGTGCCTAAACATGGACCAGGCAGAGCAGGGAGGAGGAGAAGAAAAACTGTCCTCACTGATGGGAGAGGATACTGAGGCACAGGGATTATAGGCTTGGTTTTCAGATTCCTCAGTATCTCCCACTCTTTTTGAGGGGTAGCCTGGGGCTTGTCCTGGCACCCCTGCCCAGGCAGTTGGATGCTGAATGACTTGTGGTTGGTCACCCAGGGACTTCAGCCCAAAATGGGGCTTTGAGTCCCCGTTGCTGGTACCGTGAAGCTTCCAAGGCCCTGGACAGCTTCTCTTCTGTGCAATTAACTTCTGATATCCCACATGGAGGGTGCAACTAGTGTGATCACAGGGTATGCCAGATGTATATGCTAGAAGGGCAGATTCCACCCAGATGTCTTCCACTGCCAAACACAGCCTGAATGCTGGGAGCATGGGAAAAATGGAAAATAAACAGCCTGTATCATCTCCTGTGGATCCTCCAATGCGTCCGGCTCCAGCTCAGCTCCAGGGACCTGTGCAAGGGGCTGAGCTGGAGGCCAGGGGAAGCTTGCTCTGTCCTGAGCTC
This sequence comes from Rhea pennata, assembly GCF_028389875.1. NCBI lineage: Eukaryota > Metazoa > Chordata > Aves > Rheiformes > Rheidae > Rhea > Rhea pennata. The sequence continues at coordinate 7,483,531 of NC_084682.1, forward strand.
CCGGAGCTGGTGTTGGAGACAGCCCTCTGGTTGTCATCTCCAAGCAGGCCATTGCTAGGAAACGCTTCGTCAGGGCTCTTTGACGTGTTTCTGTCTGCTCCACCCCCTTCCTCTCAGCTGTTATCACCAAGTCTCAACACCCTCAGCCACCTTTTTGGCCTAGAAGCTCTTCTTCTGCTCAGGGCCCAAATCACTAGCAAAGCACCCCCACCCATCTGTAGACGGATGCGTTTGCCTTTGCCTTGTGCATGGAGGGGCTCTGGCTGGGTTTTTGGAAAAAAGGGGAGCTGGGGGCTGTGGGGGAAGGTGGAGGAGCCCAGAGGATGTGAGGAGAGTGCTGGGTGCCACTGCCGTGTGCTGAGCCTGGTGGCAGGGCTGGGAGGTCACCGAGTCCCCGGGCACGGGTGTCCCTCCAGCTGCTCCTGTGCCGACCGTGCGCTGCTAGAGGCTCAGCAAACAAGAGGCCGAGAGGCAGGTTGGTGCATCCCACCCCGCAGCGGCTGCTGTCGTCAATAGCAACCTGCCCGCCGTTTCCACGGCAGCGGGAGAATTAACGCTGACGAACACGGGAGGCAGGGGAGACCCCAGGGGTTTCGGGCCTGACGCCCAGCCCCTGGCTGTCTCGGCTGGACTGGGCAGCGGAGCCTGGCGGGACGCCCACTGCCCCCCGTGCATCCTCGGGCGGCCCGGGCTGAGCCGGCGGCACGTTCCCGCGCCTGGCGCAAAGCCTGGATAATCTGGGGCGGCTCCGGCCGACAGCCAGATAATCGCCCCGGATCCCCCGATCCTCCTGCCGTCTTCTCTCCCTCTAATCCAGCCCCTGCTGCCTGCCTGGGCTGACCCCACCGGGGAGACCCCAGCACCCTCCACTAAGCCCTGGGACGGGAAACAGAGAGCCCTGAAATAATCCTGCTTCTCCTCCTTTGCCAGAGTGATAGAAAACCACCACGCGGTGGACGGGGAGGAGTACGCCGCCGAGTACGCCGAGTACGACGACAGCTGCCTGCTGCAGTGCGACTGCTCGGCCGGGTGCTACCGCGACGACAGCAGCCACCGAGAGTACAGGTGCGCCCGCGGGCGGGACTGCCCGGAAGTGCCGCCGCTGCCTGCGCCCCGGCCAGCCCGCCGAGCAGCGGGGCGGCCGGCCCCATCCCCACCGTGTCCGCTTTTCCCCCGCAGGCTGAAAAGACGGTCAAGCAGCTCCACCTCTCCGCCGCCCAAGAAGAAAAAGAAAAAGAAATCGGGTCACCGCCGGAGCCGGTGAGTCGCCGGCTGTCCCAGGAGGGCAGGACGGAGCAGCTGGCTCTGCCCGCTGCTCCTTCCTTAGCCTCTGCTGAGGCTCAATTCCCCCCTAAACGGAAAGAGTTAGTGACTCCGGGTCACGAACTCGGCCCGTGCTCGGCTCTGCGGTTGGGGCCACGGGCTGCAGGGGCTGGTGCCGGGGGCAAGGCGCAGGCCTGCCCGCTGGCTGCACCTCAGCCTGCCTGGCTGCCTCTGCCCGGCGCTGCGGGGCCCCAAAGCTCACCCAGCCCGAGCACACCCTGCGCACCTGCATTGCCCCGGCCAACGTACACGTATACACCGTATACCGGCCCCAAGCGCAGTATGTGCACCCTCCCGGGGGAGGCAAGGCAGCCGAACGCATCCCCCCAGCGCGACACACCTATGCAGGCAGGAGCCGCAACGCTCACCCCCAGCCCAGCCCTCCGGAAGGAGCTCCCGCGGGCCGCTGAGCCCCGCTTCGGCACTGCCGTTTGGCTTGCCTTGGGGGAACCAGGCACGCAGCCGCTGTCAGCTGCTTTGCGGAGATGTGACTTAATGAGGCAATTAGCATAGGGGCTAGCTGATGTGGGTAATTGCAGCATTAAGAGATGCACCATCACCCTTTAGCCTGCTCAGCTGGAAGTGCTGCTAGGGGGCTTAGGGAGGAAAGACCTGGCTGGTGTAGGGCACAGCACTGGGCAGGATCTGGCCCCTTGGAGAAGTCTGGCTCTGTCTTCCTGCCTGTCCCCTCCCCAGCTGGTGCCTGGGGCCTGCTCCTCCCCTGCGCAGCCCACAGTGGGGCTAAGAGCTGCTCTTCTTAACGTGCCTTTCTTTGCCTTCCCCGTGGCAGCAAAAAGAGGAAACCTGGCTCGGAGCGCAGGTGAGTGCCCTGGCTGTGGTGGGAAGCGGGGGGGGGGGCTCAGCAGTGTGTCCATCACCCTTGCATGACACTACGGTCCACAGCCTCCCCTCCTGCCGTGCTGTAGGGCTGAGCTGAGCCTGTCACCCTGCTGAGCCATGCTGGTGCTTGTGACCCCAAGCCCTGCCCTGGTATGGTGAGGGTGGTGGAACGGCGTGCGTGGTGGTGGGAGTGCTTGGGAGTGCTGGACTGGAGACACATTAGTACACATGGGGAACCTGTGCAGGCTGGCGTTTGCCACTTGCTGTCCATCTGGGAAACGGTATCAGGAATTGACTTGTCCAGCTGCATTTCCTGCTGGAGACTGCAGAGCCCACAAGGTGGCAATGGGACACAGCAGGATGCAAGTGATCTGAGATGAAAGTTAATCAAAGTCCATGCTCCGAAAGCTTCTTTCTACCCCTACTGCAGATCCCCTAAGGAAATAGTTCCTGTGTAATGTCCGTGTGTCTAAGTCCCATTAGCTGTGCCAGGGAAGCAGGGTGGTGGTGCATTGCAGGGATGGGCTCCTGTGGGCCATGGGGATGGGCCTCAGGGTCCCTGCTGCACCCTAGCCAGGATCAAAGAGCCCCTCACTCTCAGCTCAAGGGCTCTTGTTTTTTTTTAAAAAAAAATTCCAGCTGTGACAGCTCTTCGCCAATCCGCAAGGAGAAGAAAAAGAAGGCTGGAAAGAAACACAGACGCGACAGGTAAGAAGGGCAACATGTCAGTCTGCATTTCCTCTCCTTCGTCTCCTCCCTCTTTGGGTGACAGAGAGGGATGGGCATCGAGCAGGGCTGGTTAGAGGTGAGCTTGGCAAAGACCAGTGCATGGAGATTGGGATCAAGCCCTCCTGCTTTGTCCCACTCCCAGTGAGAATCCAACTGCGGGGCTGCCTGGGGCCCTGTGGGTGCGTGGCAGCACCCTGGCATCCATGAACCCCTATTACTGTGTCCCCTGCACCTCAACAGTGCAAGCTGCCTAGTGTCCCCAGTTTCCACCAAGTCCAGGCCTGAGAGCAGTGGAGCTGTTACACATGGCCAGCCTGGGGTGGCCCTGAGTGCAGGACACCTTGGGAAGGGACCTTGGGTGATGCGGACCTGCTCCTGCAGCCACAACAGGGTGTGCTATCGTAAATCTAGAGGGAGGCACTTTGACAGGCAGGAGGAGGTAAGAGGGTGCTAGAAAGCTGCCTGCCGAGGATGTGCCAGAGACCTGGCATGTCCCCATGGTGTGGGGATGGCATTACTCAGGGCAGTGGGGCTGTCCGAGCAGCAGCTGCCCTGCTCCCAGCTCCCTTGCTGGTGTGCTTGCCCATTCATCAGCCCATCCTGGTCGTTCATTGCCTCCTCCTCTCCCTCCTGCCTGCCCTTGTCCCAGTTCACCTCCATCCTCCGGGGGCTGCCCAGCCTTTCCTGCTTATTAGCTAGCTCAGTACAACTCCTTCATCTCTGTCTCCTCTTCATCCTCCAGGTCTGAGTCTGGATCCCGGAAGAAGAGAAGACACAGGTGAGAGCGAAGGCTGCAGGAAGCCATCCTGCCAGAACCTGCTCTAGGTCTCCTTGTTGGGAGAGCCCCCAGCCATCATTCTTCCTGGTGTCCCTGCCACTTCCACCCTGCAGGGACAGGTCCTCCCTGCCACTGAGGGTTGGGGCAGGGGGAGCAGCACCCTGAGGAGTTATGGATCCTGTAAGTGAGTGCCCCATCAAAGCCATGGGACTGAGGAGGAGAGCATGATGATTTCTAGGCAGGTGCCACGTTCTATCTGCAGTGGGAGACACAAGCCTTGTGATGACCAGCCCTGTTGGTGATACAAGCAGGGGTTGACACACGTTTTCCAGCACCCAAGAGACGTTGCCTACCTTGGGACTGTGGGGCTGGCTGTGGGACAGGAATATGCCTTGAGGTCAGGACATCCCCCTCAACTCTAAGACTAGGCACCACTGGTTGTCTGTCTACCTTGGAGGTAGCAAGGGCCTACCACACTGAGGCCTCACCAGCCTCTCGAGTAGCCAGCCATATTCTGGGTCCAATCATGCCTGGGGTCTGCAAGCTCACCCATCACAGCCCATTGTGCTCCCTGCTGCAGGACATTTTGGGGGCTGTAGGACTGCAGCACTCGGGTCTGAGCTGGTGAAGGACTGTTTTCTCTGTCAAACAATGAGACACAGCCATGGACCAGTTAGCTAGCACCCATCTATCTCTTGAGGGCTGCCCAAAGGACCACCTTCTGCTGCCACCAGTCTGCAAGCAAGTCCTCATCTGCTGGGGGCAAACATACAGCTCTGGAGGTATCTGCCTGCCTGCTGCTAGGCAGGCAGGGCTAGCATATTCCCTGTGTGGACTCCACTGAGACATGCCTGGCCTCCAAGCTTTCTCCAGCCCAGCTTGCAGGGCCTTGAGGAGTCCCACTTTTAGGACCAATGAGCCCCTGATCTGCCTGGGGAGGAAAGGATGGATCTCAGAAGGCTTTGCCATGGTAAACCCTGGCCATGCCTTGTTCTGCAGATGCCCTCTGCTGGCATTGCTATTTAGGGAGGCAGGAGGAAAACATGGGCAAAGGGGCCATCCGTGGGCAGAGCAGCTCAGGAGGTGGGGGAAGGTCAGCAGAGAGGTGACAACTGCCCTAAAACCGGCTGATCCAGAGCAGAAATGGCCTCCTCCTCCTCTTTAGCACTAGCCTGTCCCATCTGGCTGGCATCATTGGGTGACTTGGTTGAGGCTTGCACACAGTGGAGATCGGAGTCATCCTTGTCTGCAAGGTCTCACAACAGGGATGGCCCCAAGCAAATCTCACTCCCTCAAATCTTGGGATTTACAATATTTGGAGTCATGACAGGCCTGTTGGGAGCTCCATGAAGGTTTGCTCCTCAGTTGGCCCCCGGCTCTGGGTCACACCATCTCCAAGCGGAGCTGAGCCTGCAGCTGGGCTCCAGCACCCACTGTTAGGCTGCAACGTGAGGGTATGGTCAGCAAGGACAGAGAAGGCTAGGCACCGAAGGCTAAACCCTGAGCTGGCCCCAAGGTTGAGCTCTAGGTGCCTGGCAAGGGGCAGGGAGTAGCATCACCCTGCACAGGTGTCAGCAGTGGAGAGATGCCTGCTGAGGATGTGGGGCTTGCTCATGCTCCTGTGTCTGCATTTTCAGCTTTCTGCTGTTTCCATAGGTCCAGAAGCCCCAAGAACAAAAGGAAAGAGAAAAACAAAGATCGCAAGAGGTGAGCTGCCAGCAGCCAGCACCTGCTATAGCTGGCCCTGTGGAGGCAGCAGGTCCTGGTGGGATGGGGCTACGCCCCATCAGGATGCTGTGCCAGAAGGAGGTGTGGGGCTACCCCTGTTGAAGTGGGTGGGGTCCAGCCCATCACCAGGCTAGGAGGGGTCTATGCTGGCCAGCCGAGCTAACCTGGGTGGCTGGAGCCTCCGAAATGAGTGGCTGCTGGGGACAGTGCAAGGGGAGGCACCAGTGCAGAGGGTCCTGGCACCAGGGGTGTCCCACGGCCAGCAGCACCATGCTGCCCTTATTTCCCGGTCACCACCCAGTGATTCAGCCAGCCCTTCTTCCTTGTCCCCATCCTCTCTGCAGGTCCCACAGCGAGTCCTCAGCTTGGCGGTCGCATAGACGCAGTAGCTGCAGCTCTCACAGTGCTTCGCTCTCCTCCGATTACAGCAACTCCAAATCCCCCAGCAGGTAGGAGGACCCCTGCCTTGACCTCCACCAGCAGAAACAGCTCTAAATCTCTTTTGGGGTGATGGAGAGGTGATAAGGAGGGCAGGGAGCATTCAGATGCCAGTGTTGAGACATCTGGGGACTGAAATGGGGAGAGCAGTACAGGTGAGGCTCTGGGAGGTGCATGACAAACCTGTCTGTCCCATGCTGGGACATAAGCCACAGCAGGACCTCATGGTCTTGCTGCGCTGGGGCCTTTTCCCGCCTCTCTTTAAATCATCAGCTCCTGGAGTCCCATGAATACATGGGAATCCTTTTTTGCATTTCTAAAGCAGATCAGAAAAAAAGATGACTTGGCCTGTTGGTTGCAGAGTTGTGTTTGGAAATGTGGTGCCTGGTCAGGGTTTCAAACTGTATAACAAAGTTTCAAAGGGTGAAACCCAAAACGTGTTTTTTTCAACCCACTTCCCACTTTGGGGAGGCCTGACCTGCAGTTCCAGTCATAACCAGTGACTGGCAGCCCTGTGGGATCAAGGCGAAGGGTGATGCCATGCCAGGGGTGGGAGGCAACCCGGTCCCTGGTGGCTGCCTATGGGCACACGTGTCTCCAAGGCCATGGCTTTGCACCACTTCTCGTGCCCCACTGGGCTGGCCCATGGTCACCCGCTCCCCTTGGTGTCCACACAGGCTGAGCCCCAAGCACCGTGAGGACGGCCCCAAGGGCAGCAGTGCCCGCTCCAGCCACAGCCCGTCCTCTTCGCCCCGCCGCTCTGCCACGCCGCGCCAGAACGGGCACAAGGGCAGCGCCCAGAACGGCCGCCGCAGCCGCAGCCCGTCGCTCGAGAAGCCGCAGAATGTACGTACGCTTTTCTTGGATCACGGTTCACTTCCCTGACTGCTTCCCTCCCCTCCTGCCTCACCAGGATCCCCCCAGCTCTCCTCTCCCACCTCATCTCCTCTCCCTCCTCCGGTCACTTTGCTCTGAGCTCATGATGCCCAGCTGGCTGGGCCAGGTGGCTCGCTGGGGTCTTGGCGCTGGCCCTGTCGGGCAAAGCCCCACCCCACCACGATCCAGCTGCCCTTTCCTGGTCCCCACCGGCTTTGTAGGTGTGAGCTGGCACCCAGGCAGGGGGATGCCAGCCATGGCCCTTGCCAGAGTTTCTCTGGGTGCTCAGTCCCCTGCTGGCAAGCGGCACTCAGTAGCTCACAAGCCGGCATTGCCTACCAGGGCCACCTCTGTGCTCAGCACCTCTGCTTTGAGCTCAGTCAGCCATGAAATGGGTAAAGCTGGAAAAATTATTTCCCTGCCACTGCCAAGGAAAAGGTATTGACACAGGGCTCTCGACTGTGGAGCCCAGTCTGCACCTGAATCTGGGGACAGCATCTAGGCCAGGACAGGCTTTGGAGCTGGTTTGGTGCTGGGCGCTCAGTTTTTAGGAATTCAAGGTCTCCGTGGAGGCTTGTCCTTGGGTTGCCTGTCCTTGGCTGTGCCTCGCTCCCCGCGGAAGCCCCTGCTGCTTCAGGGGTTTATTCCCGTAATGAAAGCGCTCATGTTAAGGCATAGCCAGTGTGGCAAAGGAGCCGGCCCCAGCTTCGCTACTGCCGGGGTGGAGACGAGCCCAGTTCAGCTCCCAGGGCACGACGGGTGATGGAGGCAGGGCCGAGCCAAGGCACCCGGCGGCACCCAGGTGCCCCAGAGCTGTCCTGGGACACCTCCTGCCCTGGAGCCCGCCGCGGGCTGCCGTCGGCCCTCCCACTGTCTCAGCATCGCCCGGGGCGCCGAGTACCCCCTGGTGCTCCCCAGCCCCGCACCGGCCCGTGCCAGAGAGCATCGCCCAGGCCCCCGAGCTCCTTCTGCTCCCGGGCACTAGTGGTACTTTTCTCCAACAACTTTCTTTCTCTCTCTCTTTCTCTCTCTCTCTTTTTGTTTTTTTCTTTTTTTAATCCCATCTGTGTTTTTCTTTAGCCTCCCATTTGAAAAAAACCCCAAACGGTAATATACAATTCCATTTCTTGCTCAGCAGAAGCAGGGAAGAGGGGGAGGGAAGGGAAATGAAACGTGCTTTTTCTTTTTTCCTCCTTGTTTAGTTTCCTTTATTATGACTTTTTTTTTTCCTTCGTGATGTACAGAAATGCAAACGATATTTCATTTTTTTTCCTGTCGTCGTTGTGTTGTTCTAGAATTTTTTGCTTTTGTGTGTGTTAATGTGGAGAAGAAAAAAAAAAAAGAAAAAAAGCAGATGTGTTTTCTTAATATTTACAACCGTTGAACATTGTATTTCCATTTCTATATTTTGACCAAGGGATTTAAAAGGGAAGGTAACCATGCCGATCTAAAGCAAAAAGCCATCTGGCTCTACAAAACTGAGAAGCAAATTGCCATTTGCCTCCTTACATTTAGTCCCCAGTTGCCACTCTCTCCAGGCAGGGCTCATGGCCAGTGCCAAGTGCCCTTTGCAGACATGGGTGAAAGCGGGGCAGAGCCCCGTTGCCTTCCCCCCATGCTGGGGGGAGATGCCTCAAAGAATCACTTTTGCCTTGAAGACTCAACTTCCCTTTTAAATGCACAGTCCTCGTCTCCATGCGTCCCCCCGCCGGCTGGCTCCCCTCCATTCTCGCGCTCTCTCGTTCTTCCTCCTCTCTCCTCCTCCTCTCTCTTGCGCTTTCTCTCTCCCACACGCACTCTCTCCAGCACTTCTTTCTCTCTGTTATTTTTTCTTTGGGCCGCTCCGAGCCGATCCCAGTGCCAAAACGACCCAATGAACCTTGACATGGTCTGCCTCCATCTGTTGCTTTACTTGCATGTGGTTTGGGACTTTGTAATGTTGCGTAGCGCCTTTTTGAGACAGAAACGCGGTGCTGCTATGTAGAGGCCGGGTGATGCACGCAAGTGAGAGCGAGCAAACCCGCCACGTCTGGCTGCCTGCCAGAGACTTTCGATTAAAGAAAAAAAAAAAAAGAGAAAAGAGACGAAAAACATTGAAAATCTAAGTGAAGCAAGCTTTATTAGCAAAGGGGTCTAAATCACATTACTAAAGAGTCATTGTCTTTTTCCCATTCTGCACTCCAAATGTGGAGATTATTGTTTTCTTTTTTTATTATTGCATTCCTGTCACTGACAATTCAGAAGGTAGGTATTTCGTCCACCTCTGCACGTTCACTTCTGCAGATGAGCCTGTTGAAAAGCACCGTAGCTTGATTTAATGTTATTTTCTCTTTCTTACTTTCTCCTTTCTCTCAGTCTCTCTATTTCTCTGTCTCTCTTTCATTTTGTCTCTTTTTGGTGGCTCTATATAATTTTTTATTTTGTATTTTTTCCCTCAATTAGCTACAAAGCCATGCTCTTTTATGTTTTTTTTTTGTCCATGTAATATTTTTTTCTTTCTTTCCTCCCTTTTCTCTCCCTTGTTTACTTGTTCTGTTGGTAGAATGCATTTCTGTGTGTTTTAGCCCTCCGATTTTTGTGTTCGTTTCCATAAGCGGTACAATTATGTCTAGTCGATTTGATTTCCTCTGTGGCTTTTTAGGGGCTGGATAACAAAGTGAGCAAAGCTAACAGCAAATAAAGACAAAGGGCAGGGACAAAACCCCAGCGTGTGAAAAGGAGCGGCAGCGTGAGCAGGGATGGCGGCGGGGGTGGCGCTGGGGTAGCGGAAGGGCAGGAGCAGAAAACGCTGAATGTGGAAACGCTGCGTTTTTTAGAGGAAATCTCTCTCTATCTCTACCTCTCTCTCTCGTTTGTTTTTTTCTTTTTTTTTGGTTGCTTTTATTTTTCCCTTCCAGAGCTGGTGCCGCCTTGGGGCTCGCTCCTGGCCGCGCCTCGTGGCTGCAGCCACTCCGGCGGCTGCGCCCCAGAGCGAGGCATTTCCAGGGTTGTTTTGCCATCTGTAGGGTTAGCGATCGCTAAGCGAGCTGGCAGCTTCCCCCACCCCCAAGCAACTGGAAAACCAACAGCTTGTTAAAGAAATTGTTTAAAATAAACAAGGAAACCCCAGTGCCCTCTGTCAGCTCTGGAGGGTGCTGGGAGCGATGGCAGGTGTTGCCTGCGGCGGTGGCATGCCACAGCCCTGGTCCGGCCTGGCTGCTCGTGCTCGTGGTGTGGGGACGTGTCCCTCTCTGTGGTGTCCCACGGCCCTGGCCCTGCCTGGCCACTCGTGGCATGGGGACGGGTCCCCCTCAGCAGCGTCTTCCCCCCCCCCCGTGGCTGCCATCACCCCTCCCCGTGCTCTGACCTCCTCCCTCTTCTTGGGCGGAGAAACTGGGCTTTAGGAGCCAGAGAGGAGGCCAGAGGGAGAGCAGTGGGAGCCTCTTCCCATCCACTTACCTCCGCGTGTCCCAGGCGAGGGGGTGGCAGGGAAACGGGCTCATCAGCATTGTAGTGACTCATAGGCTCAGCCCCGGCGCTGCCGCCATCCCCCTCGGCGCGGCGGCTGCCCTCTCTGTGGCGCTGGGTGCTCGCGTGTCCACAAGGGTGCCGAGGATGGTGGAGAGAACCCCCTGAAGCCGCCCCGCAGCGTGGGCCTGGAGCCGGTGGCGTCTATCCCTCGGGCGCCAGCACCAGGCCGACCAGCCGCGGCCGCCATCTTGCCTTGGATCCTCACAAAATGGCGGTGCTGGGGCGAGCTGGCCTTAGTGTGGGGCCCGGGGCGGGTTTCCCTCAGGGTTTCTCACCGACGAGATATTTCCTAGGATATAGGAAGGGGGGAAATAAAATAAGGAAGATTTGGGAAGATAAGGGAGATTTTTCACTCCCAGAGCAAAAGCTTTTAGGCAGGTTGCTGCTGTTGGCTGTGGCTGGCGCCGCCGGCGCTCGGGCCGTCCGTCCACCCCCAAAGCGAGGGCCGAGCCCCGGGGCGCCGCCGGGCGGCCCCGAGGGCAACACGCGGACGGGGCCTAGGCGAGGCGAGCTGTTTTGTTTTATTTCTCTTCTCCTCCTCGCTCTCGTCTCTCGCTGTCTCTCGCTTTCTCTCTCGCTCTCTTTCTTTCTCTCTTGCATTTTTGTGAATCTAATGATGCACTTATATTGCCCCGCTTTTCCCTTCTCTTCATACCTTACCTACTAAAGGAGGAAATGCCACTTTTTTGGTAAGTGGATGTTAACCAAGAGGGACTTAAAAAAAAAAAAAAAAAAAAGCATATAACGGAAAAAAGGAAGCAGAAAGCAAAGTCTGTGTTGAGTGCTGATGAGAACTTAGCAGTTCCCTGCAGAGTCACAGCTAAAAAATCAATGAGTATCCCAGGACGAGTTCAGAGACATTTGTTTATCTCAGTAACGATGACATTCGTGGAGTTTTGGTTTGGTTTTTATTTGAGTGGTTTTTTTTATGTTTTCTTCTTTCTTTTGGTTTCTTTCAACCTTTTCTCCCCATCCCCTGTGGCTCCCTGCCTTGCCCTCCATCGTTGCTCTGTGCCGTCTTCCTCATTTTCTGGATTTGTTTTAAGCCAAAATCTGTACTATATGTAAAAACTATGCATATTTAAACATGTATATATATACATATATATATACATATATATATGTATATATATGTGCATGCATCTGTGTGGGCAGAGCTCCCAGCCCCTTCCCATCCACCTGGTCCCATTACCTCCAGTCCCTTTTGGTTTGATCCTGCAGTTCAGTCTAATTTTCTCTCTCCCCCATCTCTCCCTTCTCCCCCACCTCCTTCCCTCTTCTCATCTTTTCTTTTATTCTTGTTTTCCTCAGTTCTTTTGGGTTTTACATCCCTTTTCCTTTCACCTTTCTTGTTTGGGCTGGGAGGGTGCCAGGGGTTTGCTTTATCTCCGTTCCAGATGTTTGGGGGGTTGTTTCTTTCCTTCCCTCCCCGATGATTTTGGGTTTCTTGGCTATTTTATTTTCCCCTCCCCTCTCTCTGTTTTTTGCGTTTTGCATGCGGAGATTTGCATGACCCACGTTGTTGAGGGTGAGAGGCTGAGGTGAGAGGAAGGTGCAGAGTAGCGTCTGTGTAGCCTGCCTTATGCGATGTGCGTTGACATTGTGACTTGGGCCCCTGGCCCGGTGCACCCCGTTAAAGAACACTCTCTCCTTCTTTCTTCTCTTCTTTCCTCCCCTCTGCCTTTTCCCCTCTCTCTGTCTGTCTTTCCCCCCTGCCAGAGGCCAGCCTCAGCGTCCCCTTCTCCCCGGGCCCATGGCAGGAGCGACCCGCTGTCGCCCCGCGCCCGGGGCGGCAGACACAGCGCGAGGAGCCCCCGCTCGCCCTCGCCAGAGAAGGCAGCCCGATGTGGGGCCGAGAAGCATGGCCACCGGCACCGCTCCCGCACCGCCTCGCCACCCCGGCACCGGGGCCAGAGCAAGGCCAGGGCCGCGGCCCCACGGGAGACATCACCACCAGCACTCAGCCCCCCAGGCTACAGCAGCGACTCGGAGGGCTCAGCGTGCTCACACCCCTACCACCCGCCACCTGGTGCTGAGAAGAACCATGGCGCTCACACCAAGAAGTAAGAGGGGGCTTGCAGGCAAGGGGGTGCAATTCAGCCCTTGGTGGTGATGGGGCTAAGCTGAGGAACAAAGACACTTGGGATAAGCTCAGCTCATCTGAAAATCACAGCCCCATAGGACCACTTCTGATGCTTATTCTGGGGTACTCAGGGACTTTGCTGTGTTTCTCGGCTCCTTTGGGAACACAGCAAAAGCCCTGGAGGGAAAGGAGCTTTGGAAGGGGCTATGGCTGTCAGGACAGCACAGGGAATGTCTTTGCTCTGCCCATTGCAGGGTGAAGGAGAGACACCACCGGGGCAGGCCAAACAGTAGCTCAGAGTCATCGGCCAAGCACTCCCGGCACACATCTGAGCGAAAGAAGAGCCTGTCCCACAGCACGGGACACAGGAGCAGCTCCTGGAGCTCCAGCGGCTCCGTGTCCAAGTCCCGGTCCCGCTCCCGGGAGAAGCGAGCAGCACGGAGCAGGACCCGGTCTCCATCGCAGAAAAAAACCGCGAGCAGGTCAGCCCCCAGGGGTGATGGGAGACATCCTGTGGGGTTATCCAATACTGGTGCCTCCCTGGAGAGCACTGGTTGTGCTGTGTGGCCTGAGTCCTTGGGACACAAGTCCCAGCACACTATACAAGTCCTTCCCTAGGAGAGTCCAGAATTAAGAGAGGGCCAAAAATTCTTTCTAGACTGTGGTAGTCTTTCCCTTGAAGCATCCCTGCTGTGGAAAAGAAAGGCCCAAGGGGGCTGGTACCCTGGTACCATAGTTGCAGACCCAGTACCATTCCTAATGCTGATTTTGGGTGTCAGTCTTACTCCATGCGGATGGTCACCATGCATGGTGTCCACCCAGCATTCATGTCCCCAGGCTTCAAGCCTGCTGTCTGCTCACCTGACCCCTGTGTAGCTCTCCAGCCAAACATGGCTAATATGCATTACAATTTTTGGTTTAGAGAGAAGGACAACGAGCCCCGAACACGCCACAGTGACCCTGATCCTGCCCGGGCCAGACGTCGCTCCAGAAGCTATTCTCCCATCAGGAAGAGGAGACGTGACTCTCCCAGTTTCATGGAGCCCAGGAGGATTACAAGGTAGATCTTAGCACATGCCAAATTCCCCACTCCTACTGCTAGCACGGCCTCAGAGCTGAGCTCTGCTGCCAGGGAGCCCAAGGCATTGCACTGGGTGGATGGATGGGTGGGTAGATGAATGGATGAGCATCTCTGAGGACATACAGAGCCAAAGCATGAATGGATAGGTGTGTCAGTCTAGGTGGACAGATGGCTAACCAGACAGACTGTCTTCAATATTACAGACTTCTGATGTCTTCACATTTAGAAATAGAAAATATGAATTTGTTTGAAATTGTGTATGTATATTCCAGCAAAAGGTACTATCACAAGTGTGTTTCTCTCCTGCCCTCCAAATGCAGTTTTCTCCTCCTTGAGATATTATTGATTCAGGTTCCTGGTCTCTAAGATGGGCAATATTTAGTGCCAGACAAAACACTATATGCATATATAGCATCTCATTAGCATTCAGTGCTGGTGAGATTACTGGTGTGGAGCTGAGGGCTACCTCTTTTCTGACCTATTTGTCATGAGCTCTTATCGGCTGGGAGATCTAGAACTGTAATGTGAACGTGACTGGATTTTTAGAAATCAGCTCAGTATGGAAGTATTATTTTTGCCTTGACTGGACTGATGTTTTAAGGAGACAAGATAGGAGAAATAACTGCTTGTATATTGTTTTAAAGCTCTCTGCAGGCTTCCACTAATAGATTGCCTGTAAAATATCTGGACCAGGAAAGTACCTCACAGCACAAAGGTTTCTCAGCCCCCTGTACTGCACGGTGATTTTGCTGCTTTAGAGTGATGCAGCCCTTCCCCTCCCAGACCAAAATCCCTGTGGGGCAAGCGTATGTCAAAATATGCATGTATGCTTTCATTCACAAACCACGTAGATACGCAGCACACACAGTCTCAGTCATACATGTAACGATGGGTCCATAATACCCATCCCTAACCATGCACACATGCAAGTGCACACATGCACCTATCTATGCACACACGCACCTCCACAGCCATACGTGCGCATGTGTGCTCACCTTGCTGTGCACATCCCCTCCGCACACACAGCTACGTGAGGATCAGGATGCTGCAAGAGCTACGCACAGCTGGACACACAACACCAAAGCAGCATGGCACTGCTGCCAGGGCTGTGCTCATGGCGCCCCAAGCCACAGTGGCGGTGGGCAGCCTGCTCTTCTCCTGGCCCTCTCTCTGCTGTCACCTGCACAGCTCGGCCATGGTGTAGCACTCTTATTCCTGCCCTGAGCTAGTTTTTCCCAGGCTGCCGTGAAAGGTCATGTTGGGGTCTCTCCACATCCTCACTGCCTGTCTTGGCCACCCTGCCACCCCCCATCATACACACACACACACACCCCATGTCCCAGCTGTGGTGCTAGTAATGAGTCTAGGTTCTCCATGGGTGTTAGAAGCTGTCACCAGTTGCTGTGTCTTTGGGTCTGGTTGGCCAAGGTGTACAGCAGCAGGTCTGGTGGGTTAGTCCAGGAGGCTTGAGATAAGGAGTGAGGTGACACGCCATGCAGCCAGGCTGCTGGAGATAGGGCTGCTGCACTGTGGTCTGTCTCGTCCTCCTCTGTGATAGCTCTGCAGACCTCAGTGGAAGAAGGGCAGGGCTTGCCCTGGCCCCAGCCTCTAGCCACCCTGAGGAAAGTGAGAGGAAGGGGCCACACAGCCCTGTTTGAGGGGACAGCCCTCATCCTTTTGGGGATCATCCTCTGCTCCCGAGACAGATGGTCTCACCTTTACTAAGGAAGCTCAGGGTGGAGCAATCTGGGACTGCTGCCATTTCATCCGTTCTCCAAGGCTTGGTAGTTTCCATAAAGCCTCGGCTCCCGAGCCTGAGAGTTATAAGGAGAAGCATCATCATTTTCTTTTTTTTCAGTCACAGAAAGGAAAAAGCATTTCTAGCCTAGGGTATCAGGCCCAGAAAAGGCAGAGGATGGTCCAGAGAAAGGGCAGCAGGGGGAAACAATCACAGTGCTTCTAGTCTGCAGCTGGGCAAACCCTGCAGCCTGATGAGGAGCCCCTGGACACCTTTCCTTTCCCTCCCACCCTGTCCTCAGTGCCCACCTGCCCTCCTTGCTGGCCCTGGGTGGGCTAGCACTGCGCGGTCCTGCCTCCTCCGTCAATGATGCCAACATCTCCTTCTCCATTTCATCCCAAGGTTCTTCTCGGAGAGCATCGTCGCAGGCCTGGTTAGCAGGGTAACCTCCCCCCACTCCTCCTTCTCTTCCTCATGGACCCCACTGTGTCTCCTCGAATTTGCCATACGCGGCCTTCGGTGCTAAGCCGTGTCTGTGCCATGTGTGTGTCTGTCAGTCCCACTAACACCACTCATCCTGGCACAACCTGTGCCAAGCAGGGCCAGGAGAAGGGGTGAGGGGCTGCTTCACGCCTGGCTGGCAATCCGCTGCCACCTTTTGCCCCCTGCTGCTACCTCTGGGGCTGGGAGGTATCCTGACTAGGGCAGGTTTCTGGAGCTGGCATCCTCAAGACATTGCTGCATCCCGGGGGATGCGGGCACTCCTGTGGGTGCCACTCTTGCTGAGTCATGGGGGAGAGGGGCTCAGCAGGGCTGCCAGGGAATTGAGGAGAAAGGGAGAAATGCAGAGAGAGACCACCCCATAAGGTGCCTGGAGCCGAAAGGGCCAAGGAGAGGGTGCGGTGTTCCCTGGGACCCAGGAGTCTGAAGGGAGATGCGGAGGCAGCACCTACATCCCAGGCAGAGGCATGGAGGCCTTGGGCAACAGGCGGAGGCCACGGGGCTATGGCAAGGATGCCACATGCAGCAGCGGGGTAGTGGGGCTGCCAGGAGCCCCCTACATCCGTGCAGCAGTTCCTGGGACCCTGGGCAGAGGCTGAGGGGGGCTGTGAGAGGGTCACCAGAGCTCCTGCCCTCTAAGTCTCCCACCTTGCCCCTTTTCACTGGCCTTGCCACGTCCCTCCTCTTCCTCAGGAGCTGGTGGGGAGGGTCTGACCCCAGAGCAGGCTCAGCTCCCCGCAGCAGCCCAGCTCTCCTGGCAGCCGCCGCATCCTGCCTACCACTAATCCCTAACTTCTCTTTTTCAGCAGCTTTAGATCTTTGGTGTCTGGGAAACACAAAAGCCACATTAACCCGCTCACTTTCTGTCCTCGTCGCTGCCTAATCCAGGACTAACACCCCGGGGTGGCGGCGGGGACAGCCGGGGCTCGGGGAGGCCGCTGGGGCTGGGTGGGCACAGGCAGAGGGTGACGCTGCAGCCGGCTCGCCCGCAGACCCGCCAGTCACCCTGCGGCCAGTCCAAGCCCTGCTGCTCTGGGATCACGCTCCCCGTTCCCGATGCCGCTTCCAGGGCCTGACTCAGTTTCCCTTTTCTGTTTGCAGCGCTCGGAAGCGGCCTATTCCCTACTACCGCCCCAGCCCCTCATCCTCCAGCTCCCTGAGCAGCTACTCGTACAGCCGGAGCCGGAGCCGCAGCTACGATAGCTACAGCACCAGCTGCAGCCGCAGCCGGACTCGCAGCCCTTTGAGCCGCTCACGGAGCCCCAGCCGCAGCCCCAGCTACAACAGCCGCAGCAGCTCCGAGAGTGCAGGCTTCTGAGCCGCAGGGCTTGGCCTCGTGGACGCAGCCCCCAGCCCTCCTTGCAAGCCCCCCAAGCCCCAGCCCTTGCAGGGCAGCCAACACCAGCCTCATCGTGCCCACCCCGCTGCTGCGCGCCACGTCTTCCCCATCGCCCCAAGCAGGGACAGAGCTGGCTTGCCCCAGGGGTCCCCCTCTGGCCCGTCCCAGGAGAGTCCCTGAGCCAGGACCACTGGGAAGGCCAAAAAAAACCTGGGAGCTGCTACAAGGTGGACTTGATGGCTGAGGAAAGCAGGAGTCTTATGGAAAAGTTGACTAGGTCCATGCACATCCCTGTGTGGCCTGTGGTGACTACATCGCCCAGCCCCTCCATCTGGGACAGGGTGGACTCCAAACCTCTAGGCTATTTTGGGGTTGGGGAAGGGAAGGGGGAATATCTCTTGATTTCTGCAAATGCTGGGGTGGGGAGCGACAGGGTGGGCAAGCACAGAGTGTGGGAACAAATTGCTTAGCAAAGACCTTGGACTAAGCTGACGTGGGTCGGCTGGGGAGCCTGCTGGAGTGAGTTGCTCACTGGCCCTGTGTGCCCTGGGTCCTGTCATATTTTGCTTGCTCCAGCCAGCGAGAGGCTCTCATGCTTTCTTTTATTTATTTAATCTTTTTTTAGCACAAGTGTATCCTTGGAGGGGTTGGGGAGGGGAAAAGGACGAGGAAGGGGTTTCTGGAGCCAATGTTTAATCAAAGGGAGCGATGCAATCTAGAAGAGAATCTGGCCTTTCCACTGGCATTGGCAAAGAAGAGGAATCACTGCTTCCACATGGCATTGCTGACTTACCTGGGCTCCTGGGGGCTTCCCATGCTTGTATCCTTGAGGACAGAGGCAACGTGAACTATTTTGGGGGCCTTTGCAAGGCCCAGGCAAGCCCAAGCACAGTGAGAGCCACCGACGAACAAAGATCGTGGCTGCTGCCAGCACACCCTGCTCCAGCACCAAGGCATCGGCCAGTCTCCAAAGCTGGATGAGAGGAAGAGCCCGGCGTTGCCTTCAGCCTCATCAGTTGGTTCCCAGGCGAGGAGGTCTGTCAGGCAATTCATGCTGCTCTTCTCAGCTCGGGACCTGGCCCTGCCAGTCAGGCATGGCCAGCCAAAGTGCTGGCCCGGGGCTCTTGGGCCCCTCCATCTTGCCCTGGGATGTCAACCAAAAGCTTTTCAGCAGCCTTTCCCATCCGCTGGGGTGGATGAGGCTTGGTGTGGCGGTGGTCTGTGGCATCATGTTGGTGGGGATGGCGAGGGGACTGTGCTGGTGCCATCCAGTGTGTCTGCAGCAGGACAGAGCCTTCGAGCAGAGGACTGCGGAGAGTATCTTCCATCTTGGGGGCTGTCTTTCCCATAGATCTCATTTCGTGCTGCACCCCCTTACAGAACAAAATCCCTGGGACCATCTAGCCTGCTGTGGCTGCAGGTCCCTGAGGTCTCCCCTTTCTCAGGCTGGCAGATGCTGCGCAGAGGGGAGCTGTATGCCAGCTCTCAGAGGCCAGGCTGGGAGAGAGACCAGCTGGAAAGCAAGAGTTTGGGGCCATGAAATGTTAGCAGGTGGCTTTCCCCAGGGGAAAAGCCACACAGAAGCCTGCAGCCAGGTTGAGAGGCTGGAGGGGAGAAGGTGCAAGTCTGGAGGTGGATGCAAGACCCAGGCCACAGGACTCGGGAGAGCAGGATGTCCTTGCGTAGGTACCTCTCTGTCAAGGGACAGGCTGCTTTTCCCTTTTCACCATCCTGACAACTCTTCTCTTGCAGAAGATTTGGCAACATATCCATGTCTGCCCCCACATCTCAGTATTTGCTGATGGGGAAGAAAACAAGGAGGAAAAAATGCCCCCGGCTTTGCCGATAGTCCTCCAGCAGTAGTAGCTGCAAGCCCCCATGCTGGGGCAGTGCCTGGGCTGCCTGTCTGTCAGCTGCCTGGCTGCCCTGGCTGCACCAGGGCATAGCTGGAAAAAAATCAGTCCCCAAAGCCTCAGCACTTTGTTCTTATCCCTAGGCCCTTGGTTTCCAGCCCCTTCTCCTTGGCTTTTATGTGGGCACATAGTAGCGCCAGGAGCCCTTTGAAAATGGACAGTTCAAGGGAAGAAGCCACGTGAGATGGTGTGTGAGCCTGGAGCCGAGTTGCCCCTACAGTGTGTCTCGCAATGGGCCCCGCTCCCTTCCCTGCAAAACTAGGAAGCCCTGGAGGACTGTGCGGTTGTCCTCATGCACTTTCCTTTCTCAGACACTTCTTTCTTTAAAACACTCTGGTTCATGCATGGAGCCACCCTAGGGAGAACTGTTGCATGAAGACACCTTCTCAGAGTATCCCCTGGAGCAGAGTAACCTCCCCGGGGCCTGTTTTCCCAAGCGACTGTTTAGTGTCATGGCCTCTTCCCTGCTCGGGGACTGTCTCAGCAGGCCCCTGGGCTGCAGCCACACATAGGGTCACTGGAGCGGTGCGAGGTGGTGCCGAAAGATGAGGGTTTGAGATGCTGTCCAGGTGCAGAGGAACAAATCTAGTCCAGCAGGCCTCCAGCTTCAGCAGCACAAGCCCACTTCTTGCCCCATGTTGGGTTCACAGCCTCTCCTATCTCTTTATCTAAGTTTATGACTGACTGCCTGGCCCAGATCTGATCTTGATGCCACTTCTGTCTTACAGCCAGGGCTTCCGATCCACCTTTCAGCTGCATGGTTCATTTCTTGGTGATGTTACCATGTTCACAGTCCAGCCCCCTCCCCAGGAAGCACAGCCTCAGCTGAAGGTTTTAACTCCCTTTCTAGAAGATGTTGCTACTGGTCCTCCTTCACTGGTGTGTGTGGGGTAGCTGTGATTTGGAGTGTGAAACATGAGCCAGGCAGAGGAGTGCAGAGCAGGCAGGATATGTCCCAGCCACTCTAGCCACGCTTGGCTCTTGGTCCCGTTACCTCCCATCTTTCAACTAGCCCATGCAGTTGCTGAAGCTCCTTGAGCAGCAGCAGAGCACAGCCTGGCTGTCAGCTTAAGTATGAGAAGAGAGGGAGGAAGGTCCTGTGAGTATGGGACTTTGCTGAGAAGAAGCAGAGCAGGGTAGCCCTGGGTTTTCGGAGCTTTCCTTCTGATGATTTTCCAAAAAGCTCTTCCCAGCTGCCCAGGAGCTGAGGACAGCTCCTAAGCCCTCCTGCATGACAGCACCCTGGGGCTGTTTGCATTTAATCTGCATGGGCCACACATTTTCCGCCTCACTGGAGAAAGATGATACAGATGAGCCCCCTTTGGTGGAGAGAGCAGCTGCCTGGATTAACCCGTTGCCCCCAGATTGAAAGCTGGGCTTTGTCAACCCCTCTTGACATTAGTTTCCAGCCAGCCTGGCTGGCTCGGGGGGATTGGCAGGACCGAGTCATCCTTTTTGAATCCTGCTCAGCCGGTAATGCAAAGGCCTCGTTAGTCCATGGCCACTGCATAATGAATTGAAGGTCTCAGGAGGGCAGAAATATGAGTTAAGCCAGGATTGCATCTGGGGCCAGACCTTGCTGCGCGGGGCTGCGGTGGTCACGGTTTGTCCAGCCAGCAGAGCCCCTCATGCTCCCCTTTCCAAACCTGCCACTGAGGAAACAGAGCCAAACTGAGAAACGGAGAAAGGAATCAGGCTGGGAGGATGGAGAGGGCCCTGTGTTGGCGGTGAACGTATTCTGGGAGGCTTGGGGACTGAGTAAGGTGGGATGAGAGGATGAGGGTCTGGGCACAGCTCCTTCTGTGACAAGATAAGAGCTTCAGGTCATCTTCCAAGCCCAGCACAGGCTGCTTTGAGAAATCTGTTCCCTCTAGGCAGGGAGTCATTGATGTTTGCACTGAGGCCAGGATGATTCACCAGGCCTTGGAGAAGTGTCTCTAGGGTTTGGGTCATCTCCTGATCCAGCAGATGGGCTGATTCCAGCCCATCTCTCTGTGCAGCCAGTCCTGCTGCACTTGCTCAGCGAGCAGATCCCCCTTCCCCACAGAGATGGCTGCTGTCTGCAGCAAAATTTGCTCCCTGGCAAATGTTCCTTTGCACAAGGATGTGAAGAAGCCTCCAGGAGATATCCTGGAGGTGCTGCAGAGCAGGCAGGGGCTGGAAGAGGTGGGGCCTCATTGCCATTCCAGGCTGGTGTGCCTGATCTAGAAAGGAGTTGAACCAATTGCCCAGGAAAGAAAAGCAGTTAGAGATGGATTTAACAGGTAAGGAGCAGAAATGATGGTGTTTCTCAATTGCTTGGCTTGCTCCAGTGCATTAGACTGAAAGTCCCGGGTAGGGCGGTTGCCCCGGCAGCGTGCTGGGACACACGGACTGGCTGGGCGCGGGCAGCAGGGGCACTATGGCATAACTCCACAGTCCCCCCGCGCAGGGCTCCCTGGCTGGGACGGAGCGTTCCCAGGGCGCCAGCGGCTGCGGCAGCTGCGCTTCTCTGTGGTCCACATTGCTCCAGCTCTCCGTGGGCCTGCCCTGCCCACCTTCCCAAGATGTCCTGTTGGAAAACCAGAACGGGGGCTGCAGCAAGTTTGGGCGATGCAGAGACAAAGGTGAACTGTAGGGCTGAAGTCTCTCCAAAGCCCCGGGCTAGCACAGCACGGTCAGGACTTTCCTTGGTTCCCACACAGTGTCCCGCTGGCACTGTGGCTCATCTCCTCCTTGCACCCATGCAGCTCCCCAGTCTGGCCAGCATCTCCTGGATGGCTCATAGGGTGTTTTGCCCTGCTTTGCACCCACTTGGCTGCTGTGCTGGAGCAGGAGTGGCCTCATCCATGGGCTCCTGCTCACCCTCATCTTGCACCGGCCTCAGACCAGCTGGAGGAGCCTCAAAATCCTGATCTAGACAAAATCTGAGTTTGAACCACTAGGGCAAGTTTATTTTGTGGCATTTTTGCACCACCCTGGGGAGGCCGTTGCTAGCCCCCACCAAGGCGCCTGGATTGGCCACACCATGCCATCCGGTGGGCCAGGCGCCCCAAAATGCTGCAGTTTTGGCCTCTTCTCCCTCTGCATCCCCCTGAGCAGAGGCAGCTGCCCGGGGAGTTCTGCCACCTGCGCACCCCCGGCCCAGCGCCTTCGCTCGGGCCGTCCCCGAGCCCCGCGGCCACCGCGAGTCCTGCTCTGTGACAGCGACTCGGCTGCAGCGCCGGTGCCGACAAAGACAGCACATCAGGGAAAATTTCCAGTCTTCCTCTTTTACAGTCTCTGTCTCCTGCCCGCGGAGGGAGCTAACTGGAACAAATACTCTGTAGGAATACTTCAGTATTTTCCTCGCGTGCGCGCTCTCTCTTTTTTTCTGGATTGTGAGTACAGCTGTAGATTCAGTGAGCTGGTTCAATTATAATAAAATATACAGTATATATTGTAAATGACTCTGCCGGGCACGGAGCAGGTTCTTCTTGGTGGGGCCGCGGCGCGGGGCTGGCACGGTGTTAACCCCGCTCTCTCCGTCCAGCCCTTTCCAGGCTCCGTGGGGCTGTCCGCCTCCCTGCGGACCCCGCCAGCTCTCCTCCTCCTCCTCGGCCTCTGCCGCCAGCCGCCCACCGCGCTCCCTGCCCGCATCCCTCCTCACCTTGCTCCCATCCCGCAGCCCCTCCAGCACCCGTCGCCTCCCCCCATCCCCGCAGGGCTCCCTCCCTCAGCATCCAGCCCTACCCGATTCAGCTGGTTTTATCCCTCCCCCCCCCCCCATAACCCATGGTTTCCATGGCAATGCTCCGGCTCTCCCAGCGGCTCCCCTGCCCCAAACAAAAGGGTTTGCCAGCTGCCACTGCATGCCGGCACCCCTCCGTGGTGGTGGGTGGGAGACCCCCCCCCCCCAGACCCCTGCGCCCCTGACCAGGGCATCCTGCCTTTCCCGCATCCTGCAAGGGGGAGAAGCCCTGGGGTTGTGTGTCCCTGTGCCGAGTGCGTCAGGTCTCAGCCCCCCCCCCCCCCCCCCCGTGACAGCCAGGACCGGGCGCTGCGGCGGAGTCGCCTCCCCGCTGCCCTGGCCTCAGCCCTGCCTGGGCAGGTTGTGCCGGCTCCCGGTGTGGGGGGGCCGCCGCGAACTGACTCATTGGCAGAATGTGGGTCAAAATACGGGACAGAGGGGCCAAATTTCAGCACTGGGCCTTAAAAGCAAAGCTGTGAGCCTTCGGGGGGGGGAGGGGGGCTAGGAAACACTGTCAGCCCCATAGGCTGCCATCACCCCCCATCACCCCTGCTGGCCCCATAGGCTGCCATCACCCCCATCAGCCCTACTGGCCCCATAGGCTGCCATCACCCCCCATCACCCCCCCATCAGTCCTACTGGCCCCATAGGCTGCCATCACCCCTCATCAGCCCTACTGGCCCCATAGGCTGCCATCACCCCCCCATCAGTCCTACTGGCCCCATAGGCTGCCATCACCCCCCCATCAGCCCTACTGGCCCCATAGGCTGCCATCACCCCCATCAGCCCTACTGGCCCCACAGGCTGCCACTACTCCCCCTCACACCCCATCAGCCCTAGTGGCCCCATAGGCTCCCCTCACCCCCCATCACCTCCCGTCAGCCCCCCATCTCCCCCCACCAGCCCCATCAAGCGCCCGTGGGGCAGCCCCTGGCCGCCCCGGCCGTCGCGCTCTCCCGCGAAAGCGCCGGCAGGGCCGCGGCGGCTCCAGAAGCTTCTGTGGGCGGCGGGCGGGTGACGCAGCAGCGCGGGGCCGAGCGCCGCCGCCGCCGCTCGTCTGACTCAGCCGCGGGCGCCCGGGCACGCCGCCGGCCCGGCAACGCCGCCCCCCTCCCGCGGCCCCGCGCGTTTTGCGGGAATGGAGGGAAGGCCGGGAGGGCTCGGAGCGCCGCCGCGGGCGGCCCGGTGGCCGCTGGGAGGCCGGCGGGTGCTGGGGCCGCCCGCGGCCGCGCGCCGCCGCCCCGGCCGGGAGAGTTGGCAGGCTCGGCCGCTCCTCGGCTCTTCCCGGCCCCTGCTGCAATTTCCTTTAATAGCCAGCTGAGACGCCTGGCTAAAAATAACCGTCCGCCCTCTTCATAAGGCCCCGGCGCCGCCCCGGCAGCAGCCGCAGCCCCGGCAGCCCTCAGCGCCGCGCAACATGGCCGAGCGCCGCGTGCCCTTCACCTTCCTGCGCAGCCCCAGCTGGGACCCCTTCCGGGACTGGTACCACGGCAGCCGCCTCTTCGACCAGTCCTTCGGGATGCCCCACATCCCCGAGGACTGGTACAAGTGGCCGAGCGGCAGCGCCTGGCCGGGCTACTACCGGCTGCTGCCCGGGGAGAGCCCGCTGGTGCCGGCGCTGGGCTCGGCCTACGGCCGGGCGCTCACCCGCCAGCTCAGCAGCGGCGTCTCCGAGATCCGCCAGACCGCCGACAGCTGGAAGGTCACCCTGGACGTCAACCACTTCGCGCCCGAAGAGCTGGTGGTCAAGACCAAGGATAACGTCGTGGAGATAACCGGTGAGCGCGCGAGGGGCAGCGGGGAGCGCGGCGCGGCCCCGGGCGGGCGGCACGGGCTTGCGGGGGGTGGGGACCGCCGCCGGCTCCCCCTGCCCGGCGGGATGCTCCCGGCAAATCCCCGGCCGGCTCCGGCGCGCGCCCAGGCGGTGAGGCTCGGCCGGGGCCGCCCGGACGGAGCGCAGCGCCCGCGGCACGGGGCCAGCCGTGTGCCGCCGGCGCCTGGCGCTCCGGGGGGCGGGGGGGCTGGCGGCCGCGGCCGGCCTCGTGCATCTCCCCCCCTCCCTCCCCACCAATTCCAGCAACTGGGCTGGGTGCAATTCCCAGCCATCGGGATCTGGGAGCCCCGCTGGAGGCCCTGGGGCTGGCTACGATGCTGCGCTGGGCTGCAAACCCCGCAGCTGCGTTTGGTCCCCGCTGCCGGCAGCAGCTCCTTGCGTCGTCTGGAGCAATTTGCTGGCCCTGAATTTGGGAATGCTTCCAGAGGGGCCCAGTGCTGTGCCCTGATTCCTGCTGGAGATGCAGGAAGGGGAGGAAATCCTGCAATCCCGTCACCCAGCGCTGCTCCAGCCTGATATCCAGGCAGGGAAACCCTGTGCCGGTCCCCTTGTCCCCGTCCTGGGCCATCGGCCTGGCTCTGTAGGGATCAGAGATGAACCCCCCCACCCCATGCCATCCAGCCCCCCAAATGCCACCTCGTTTGAGCTGTGCTGCAGCTGGGGGTCTCACCCCACGGCACGGGTGCCTTCCCGAGGGCTGGCATGGGGAAGGTGGGCCCTGAGCTCGGAGGCCTTTCCAGCCCTGGTGCCCAGCCATCAGGCTTCAACCTTTTCTGGCTTTTCTTTTTCTTCCAGGGAAACACGAGGAGAAGCAGGATGAACATGGCTTCATCTCCAGATGCTTCACCCGAAAATACACGTAAGTGCCAGAGCGAGATGGGATCCTGGTGCCCTCTCCCCCCGCCTCCACCCGCCACTTTGGGGACCTCTCCTGTCCACCGAGTCCTGCCCTATCCCCTCCAGAGCCTCTTCCTGGGCAAGCTGGGGGTGTCGTTAGCCCAAACAGGGAGGATGGTAGCCAAACATTTGGGGCTGTGAGGGGTGCTGGGGCCAAGACCTCGTGGTGCTGACCCTGCTCTCCCGCCCACAGCCTCCCGCCCGGCGTCGAAGCCACGGCCGTGCGCTCCTCGCTCTCGCCGGACGGCATGCTCACCGTGGAAGCGCCCCTGCCCAAGCCGGCCATCCAGTCCGCCGAAATCACCATCCCCGTCACCATCGAGAGCCAAGGCAAGAAAGCAGAGGAACCGGCCAAGAAGTAGCTGGCCCCGAGGAGCAGGGAGAGAAAGTGCTGCCTGCTGCCGCTGCCCTGCACACAGTAGCTGCTCACGCCGCCCCCCGCTTTGATCCTCCTTTTTATTCTTTATTTTGTACTCACCCCGTCACTGAGTGTCTCAAATAAATGGGAAGAAAAAAGTAGAATCAACTGGAATAAGTAGCTGTGAAATAAAGCCACCCCGTTCCCTGGGCAGCAGGCCTGGCGCCTGGAGCCAGGCCGGGATCTGCGCTGCGGTGGCACTGGGCTGGGACACAGGCCGTGGGCACCCACAGGCACCCTCCGGCAGGGCTGGCTGAGCCAGTGGTGCTGGCTGTGATAGGGCACATGTGGGTGCTGCCCAGGTCCCGCATCGCTTTCAGATGGGGCACGGAACTGCCTGCGCTTGTACCGTCCCCATCCTCTGATATCCCTCGTCTCCAATATACCAGGTCTCCAGGATCCCTGGTCTCAACATTCCTGGTCTCCAATGTTCTGGGTCTCTAACATCCCAGATCTCAATATTCCCAAGTCTCTGATATCCTGGGTCTCCAATATCCTGGGTCTTTGACATCCCAGGCCTCCAATAGCCCAAGTCTCAACATCCTTGGTCTCCAATAACTCAAGTCTCCAATATCCCAGGTCCCCAATATCCCAAGCCTTAACATCCCAGGTCTCCAATATTCTGGGTCTCTTGACACCCCAGACCTCAATATCCCACATCTCCAGTATCTCTAGTCTCTAACATCCTAGATCCCCAATATTCTAAGTCTCCAATATCCCAAATCTCAACGATCTTTGTCCCAACATCCCGGATCTCCAATATTCTGGGTCTCCAATATCCCAGATCTTAACATCCCACATCTCCAACATCCTAGGTCTCATCATCCTAGGCCTTCAATATCCCTGGTCTCAGCATCCCAGGTCTCCAATATCCCAAGTCTCAACATCTCTGGTCCCAACATCCCAGTGGCCGTGGGGGGAATCCCAGATCTGGGGAGGTCCCAGCCCCTAACACCCACTCTGCTGCGTCCCCTCCTTCCACCATTCCCCGCGGGCACCGAACATCCCCAGGCACCGAAAGCCAAGCAAGCTCCCTGCAGGAGGGAGTCGCAGGGAAGCCGATGGGCAAAG
Organism: Rhea pennata; assembly: GCF_028389875.1. Classification (NCBI taxonomy): domain Eukaryota; kingdom Metazoa; phylum Chordata; class Aves; order Rheiformes; family Rheidae; genus Rhea; species Rhea pennata. Next base: position 7,510,337 of record NC_084682.1, read on the forward strand.
CCGAGCCAGCAGGACGGAGCGCGGCCCCGACAGGGCTCTGCCGCCGAGAGGGCTCCGGGCCACCTCCCGGGCGGACGAGGGCCGCTGCCGCTGTGTTCCCGCTCCGACAAATCCCTGCTAAGCTCCCCTCTGAGTCATGCCGGAGGCAGGAAGCCTTTCCGGGCGCTGCTGACCCGTCAGGAATCCCGCGGCCGCCAGGCCCCTTCCCGAGCGCTTGGCAGCCCCTTCGCCCGGGCTGCGCAGCCCCTCTCCTCCGGCGCGCCCGTGCTTGGCGCAGAGAGTTCGGCAGGCCTCAGGCTGCCGGGGCCGGCGCGGCGGCTGCGGGAGCGGGCGGGCGCGCGGACGAGCTCCTGCGCTCTGCACCCCGGAGCGGGAGACACGTGGGCCCCCCCCCCCCGCCGCGGCTCCGTCATTTTGGGGATGGGTGGCCACGGCAACCGGAGCGATGCAGACGGTTGCCATAGCGAGCAGCAGCCCTCTGGCACCCTGCCCACTGTGGAGGCACCGGCCTGGCCCCCCCTTGTCACCGCCGCTGAGGCCCGCGGGCCCTGCCGCAGGTGCAATGAGCTTGGCAGGCCTCAGGCGGGGGCCGCGGAGCGCCGGAGCGGGAAGGTTTCCAGGCGTCGGGGGGAGCAGGGCCCCAGGAATTTGCCCCACGGCTCCAGGGAGAGGGCTCATTGGGGCACCCCGCCCTGCCCGGCCCTGCACGCCCCTCCGCGTGGCTCCGCACCCCCTCGGGGACCCCGCTGCTTCCCGCGCCCCGTGGCACCGTCCCCCCGCATTGCACGCACACAGAAGCGCGGCTGCCTGGGCACGCTCGCGCTTGCACACGCACGCACGGGCTCTGCCGGGCGGCACGGCCCACGCACGCGCACAGCGGGGCAGGCAAAACCGCCCCAGGGGACACCCGCGTAGGGAACCCGGGGCCTCCCCCGGCGGCGCAGGGCTGATCAGGGCGTCGGGGGCTAACTTGCTGGCAAGGCCCCCGCCGGCCCCAATCTCCCCGGAGAGGGATGCGGGAGGGATGGGAGACACACGCGTGCCGCGAGCGCCGGGGCGCGGGAAGGCGCCCTGCCCGGGCTGCCGGGGACGGGGCCGTGCGGCTCCCGGCAGCGCCTCGGGGAGGGAGGAGACCCCCGCGGCGGCGCCGCCGCTGCCCCCCGGCCAGCTCCCTCGCGCCCCGGCCGCCCTGCAAAGGCGCTCTCGGGGTTCGCCCGCTCCTTCGGGCTGCGGTGGGCAGGCCGGAGCATCCCGCGGGAGCGAGCATCCCACGGGAGCGTCTGCCTCCGCTGCGGGCACGCAAAGCCGCGGGAGGCAGGCCGGGAAGCGCTGCCCGTGCTCTCGCTTCCCGAAAAGCCTTCGCGGCCTTAGCAACACGCAGGCCGTTGGCGCGTGCCGCCGCCGGCTCCCCGGGGTCTCCGCGCGGGCGGGCGCCGACGCGGGAGCCCCCCGCCCGCGGCGCCCACTGCAGAGCATCCTCCCGCGGGCGCCCCCGCGCCCCCGCCGCTGCAGCCCTCGGCGCGCCCCGTGAAACCCCCGGTCGGCAGCCGAGGAGCCCCAGTTTGGCTGCCTTCACCCCTCCGCGAGCCCCAGGCCCCCCCTCGCCGGGGGTTAGCCCCCCATGGGGGCCCGCTGCCCTGCTTTCCCCGTGCCGGGGAGGGCAGGGAGGCAGCGCTGGGATGCGCCCGGGCGCGTGAGTCAAGGCGCATTGCAGGTTTACAGTTTCAAAGGGAGGGGATTATTTTTACAGCGTGAGTCACCGCGCACAACTGCGAGTGGAAAAACCCGCGGGGAGGGAGGCCACGGCCGCGGGCTCCCCGCTTCGCACGGGAAACCCTCCCCATCGCTCCCCAAGCCGGGAGAGCTCCGGCGCGGCCCACGCCGCGCTCTGCCTTTGCCCTTTCCCGGGCTCCGAAGGTTAAACGCGGGCCAGGAGTGCGGCGAGGGACGACTAGTCAACCATTAACCCGCCGCGGCGGCCACCCCCAGCACGCACTCAAAACCGGAGCCGACAGGGACGCGCCAGGTTTAACGGTCGAGGCAGCGCGCGGAGCAGCCGGGTCTCGGCCGCGCGCCGCTCTCGCTGGAAGGAGCCGCGGCCGCGAGAACAAGGCTGTGGCTTAGCGGCCGCGCCAGCCGCCCGGCCCGCGATAAGCGAGCCGCGGCCGAAGATAAAGGCGGCTCTGCTGCCCGGAGCGCGCGCCCGCGCTTCGGCGACGGCGGCAGCCCCTTCGCCGGCCCCGGCGGCTCCGGGAGCCCACCGGGCCTCTGCCCTCCTCCCAGCAGAGCCCCGGATAAACTCGACACGTGCAATACAATTAAGCAGCACTGACATCAGATCTGTAAGTTTATTTGCTCAATGTACGACGGCTACATAATGACTCACATTCATGATATTCCATCACTGAGGAAAACCGCTAAGAATGGTCCGTGTGTGAAATAATTCCTTACAGAAACACGGAGTTGGAAAAATAATCACTGATTAGACCTTAAAAATAGTTCACTGCATAACATGACAAAAAGCACAAACAAAGGCTCATTCAAAGAACACAGTCATTGTTCTCCTACACTGTAATAGTTATAATTTCACCATGACGAACACCAGACATTAAGATTAAGCTAACACTGGTGTTTTCTTTTGCTTTTTTCCTTTTTAAAAACAAAATCATATATAATTGCATGTCACTATAGCAACATCCATAACAGATCAGTTTGTTACGATCACTATTTGGTAGAGCAAACTTTACCCCCAAAAGAAAAATAAATTAAAAAACTTTAAAAAATTTTTGAAGACTATTTTTGTCATAGGAATACATAACATCTACAGTATAAGTTAATAAATTTCAAGCTACTGTATAGAAATACGACACTAGCATGCACAATATTGTATCAATAGAGTAATGGAGCAGTAATCATTTCACTGGAGAGACAGTATCATAGGCAAGTGCATTTCTTAAAAAATGAAAGAAACCATTCAAGCTGCTTAAAAATCAAGTCCCCCACCCCACTCCATTTTTAGCCCTCTTGTGCGATCTTTCCTGCTTAATTTCTCTAAAGCAGCCAGAGCAAAAGCTGAAAATAAACATGGGTTTTGTAATTCCAGTAAATCACTTCCAAATTATACAGCTGGGACAACACTGCTCACTGGACATGAAGGTAAATCAAATAAAGTTAAGAAGCCTAAATAAATCTTCCAGTCCATGGCGTTTACGGCAGGTTTCTGTCAGCTCCCTAAGCTGCGAGCGGCTCGCCGGGCCGGCGAGCCCGCGGAGGCGGCGGCCGGCTGGAGTCACCCCGGCAAGCGGCAGGGTGTTGCACGCAGTACACGCGGCTGCCGCGAGCGAGGCTCCCGCGCCTCTGCTAGCATCATCGGGGCAACCTCACTACCACCATCAGCTACGTGCTCATCGCTGCTCGCTCCCTTAAAAGGGGAGGGGGGTAAAAGCTTCGTTTGACTGCTGCTGAGGGGCCAGAGCTGGAGCCAAGTCCAGTCGTGCCAGACTCCTCGGGCAACCGAGCAACAGAACTGACTGTACTGCGTGTGCAACACCACGATGCTCTGCTTACGGACTGACTCTCAAGAGGGACGATGAAAGCCTGTTTTAAAAATGCATGAGTGCAGTTTTCCCTACCGCGTAGCTTTAGTTAAAAAGCTACGTGGTACAGCACTCCGCAAGCCAAGGAGAACAGCAGTGAACTTCCAACAGTCATGTAAAAAAATTTACTCAAAATGGGGTAAATATTACCTGCTAAGCAATTCAGGTGCCCCATCTCCCACCCCCAGTCAAATAGCACAGACTTGGAAAAGATTTTGTTAAGAGAACTAAGTTCCTGGGCTCCCGATGTTTGATAGAAATGTCTATGATTGTAGCTCTTCCCTTGTGGATTTCTCTACCAAATTAGTTTCTAAGCTCCTGAAGTTCACTCATTACACCACAAGCTTCCTCAGGAGAAAGAGAACACACCCAGCTTCCCTGGTGACAAACAAGGGAGCTTAGGTGCCAGAGATCTGCTGACAAACCTCATGGTACAGTGGGAGAAAGTCAGGCAGAGTGAAATGGCAGTGCAATCCCTGAGGAAGCAGCTGTGGCACCTTAAATCAGGATGGTCTTTGAAATACCAAACACAGTACATGACATACAGACCTGAATTCTCTTTTATTTAGTGGCATTTTAGTTTAAACACTTCCCCCTTTTCTAATTAAGTTCTTAAACCTTTTGCTGTGGACTAAAATAGTTTAAACAGCCGCTAGCCAAGCACCTGTTAAGCTGTTGACCAAAAAACTAGAGCAGCTTTGATGTTCCTCGGGTGGGCAGTCTTCTTGCCTTGGGCGACACAGAATAGCTAAGCCAGTCCACAGGCGAGGACTGATTAGGAAGGCAAGCCAAAAGAACTAGCAAAAGAAAACAGACAGTCAAAGGCTTGATGTCATATGGCTGTAATGTAGAAATACTGTAAACTGCATTTTAGTGTTAATACTGTAAGCTACCCTAATAAATATCTTAACAAAAAGGTTAAGTGGCCTAAATCCTGGGGCTTTACAAGTCCCAAATCCTTTTATTTTTTTTTTTTTTAATATTCCTTTTCAGTTTGGGGATTTTAAGCCATGCCCTGACAGGCAGAGCACTCCAGAGAGACACCCTGCTACCTGGTAACAAACACACGGCACTTGAACTGAAGAAACAAACGCACGTAAGCCTTACTGGAACCACAGAACTTCCTTTTTGTGTTGCTTTTCTTAAAAACGAGGGCCATTCCATTCAAGTTATTTCATCTTAAAACCCTTTTATTTCTAGCAATAAAGTTAAATTAAAGACAGCTCCACTTGTATTAATAATCTACAGAACAGTCCATATGCCAGTGAGGCTGCTATTCCATACCAGCACAGCCAGCCTGACTTCCACTAGTGGTGTTTTGGCAAAAATGTCAAAGAGGCAATCAAAGACAGGTTGTGGGGGGCCTCCCTGGGAAGGTGTCCCCTTCCTTTCCCTCCCCCACCCCTGACCCCCCCCACTCGTGGGAAAAAAAATAAAGACTGCAGTAGTTAGCATCAGCGTGCGGCTGCCAGTCCATCTGGGGGTCTAATTGTTGCCTTCTCCACCGTCGTCGTCTTGCTGATCGCTTGTCCAGAGCGTTAGGTTGTCGCGAAGGAGCTGCATGATCAGCGTTGAGTCCTTGTAGGAGTCCTCGTTGAGGGTGTCCAGCTCAGCAATCGCATCGTCGAACGCCGTCTTGGCCAGGTGGCAGGCCTGCTCCGGAGCGTTCTGGATCTCGTAGTAGAAAACTGAGTAGTTAAGTGCCAGGCCGAGCCTGATGGGATGGGTCGGCTGCATGTGCTCCTTGCTGATCTCATGAGCTTCGCTATAGGCTTTCTCAGAAGACTCCACCACAGTCGCCCTCTTCTCACCAGTGGCCACTTCGGCCAGGTAGCGGTAATAGTCCCCTTTCATCTTCAGGTAAAAGACTTTGCTCTCGTACTGCGTCTCACTGCAGTTCTTGATCAGGTAGTTGTCTAGCAGGCTCAGCACATCCTGGCACACAGCTTCCAACTCCTTCTCTATTTTCTCACGGTAGGCCCGTACCATTTCTATCTTCTTCTCGTTACCATCAGCAGATGTCTTCTGCTCAATGCTGCTAATTACTCGCCAAGAAGAGCGCCGTGCCCCCACTACATTTTTATAGGCTACAGACAAAAGATTCCTCTCTTCATTGGAGAGAGGCTCATTCAATTCGGTCACCTGTATTGAGAGAGGAAGAAAGAAGAGAAAGATTTGGGTTAAGCTGTAGTCACTTGCCATTCTCGTCATTACTTAGTATTCAGGTGCTGCCACATGTCTCTAGAGAGCTGCAGAAGAGCACAGCCGGCTAATGAAATCCCAATTTCTCATCAGACACTCAATCTCATTCTAGAGGGAGCCGGCTGGGAAATCATGCTGTGGTCCAGTCCCCTTGCAAAAGGGCGTAAGCTCAGTTTTATTCAAGGTATTCTCCAACTCTTAGAAGATGAGAATTTTCCAGACCAGAAAAATCTTTTAGGAACAAGATGCATTTCACCTGCAGAAGTAGTGTCAGACTTCAAGAAGCAGAAAGGAGGGACAGTCACAACAAGAGGATGTAGATGTTCTAGAGTTACACGCTAGCTGAATGGATTAACAACATGGAAAATTCAGCTACAGAGTCTTCACCTTTTCCCATAAGCATAGTACATACTTTTGAGATAATACATTAGATGTTAAAATTATAGCTGCTTATAAGGAATTTAAAAGCTCACATGTTAAGAGTACGTTCTTCCCACACAGAATTTTCTTCATTGAAGATGAGTGTTAATGCACAGTATCACTTCTACCTGCCTCACACAACATGGCAATTTAGTTATTATAGCACACAGCAACAGAACGATTAAGGAGACGACAGAGCACGGAGCCATTTCACAAGCAGGCTGCCAAATGCTCTCTTGGCCGACTCAATTACTGGGAAGCATCACGCTTGATACTGTGGTTTCATTCCAGTTCCCACAAATCCATTGCTGGCTGTAGCCATCCGGGCCAGTATCTCCGACACTGGCGAGGCAGCCAGCCAACCGCTACACCAGCCACCCCGCCCTACAGGCGGCAGACAGCCCAGCAAAGGGCTCACGTCCTGTTGACTCCACGCTGCGCACTGCACACACATCTCCACACCTTTGCAGCAGCTCTTTCCACAGCCTCCTGGTGTAGTACAACTGCACAAGACACTGCAGCAGCCAGCTTGCTCCATACAATTGCTCAGCTCTGTTACTTGTATCTGCACCAGCTGACTAAAGAGGGCTTCAACCATCCCTGAGCAAATGCTACTTTGAGCCTGGGTATCATTAACAGCCCACAGGGGAGCTGTGTTCCCCCTCCCTGAAGAGTGTACCCCCACTGCCCAGGCACACACATCATCCAGGCTGGTGCTTTCACTGGGTACTCCACACCTGAGACAGGCTAACAGAGTAGATTTGGCAGGATCCTACAGTTCTCCAACATGTAGTCACTTTCATGAGGATCCGGAAACAGTTCAGACCAGAAAGGCTTCTGCAAATACTGAGTCATTTTCACAAGTATTTGCAAGGACAAGGTTTGCTTTGGGCCTTGACACCACATTCACAATGGTTTCCAGGAAGCCAAGGGCTCATGCTGGAAGGTTTAAGATGGTTCAACCCTGAATCTCATCTGGGTGGTATAGAATGATGCATACTAGCTTGTATCGTATTGGAGTGTTTGTTCCAGTAACATCTATTTACGCCATCACGTCCCCCTTGCAGCTGCTCAGCACCTATTACTACAGCCTGGCTAATGAGCTGTCCAAAAACCAAGCTTCAGCAAAGCATTAATTTCAAGAAGCTTGCAGAGTACCCTAGTGCTCTGATCTGGACCCCCTGTACTTCTCTTCAAGGTAGAGGCAGTAAAAAAAGCTTCCACTGACCTTTTGCACTCTTGCAGCAGATTGCAAGGTGCTCTCCTACCTTAGCACATGAGACAGAGTGCCCCGTGAGAGCTGCACAAGTCTAAACCCTGGCAGGGTAACCAGCAAAATAGACTATTTCCATACAGAAGATGATCTCGGTACACAAGCTGGGCACAGTTGTCTTCTGTATCAAGGGTAAAAGATAGTTGAGGGACCAGAGAAATAAGTGTTATATTAAAAAGGGTAGAGTCTTCTGGGACTATCAGCAGTCACCAACGATATAGGACAAGGTGCAGGGGACAGGGTGCCAAAACAGTTCCAACTTTCATGCTCCAAGGTAAGTAGGGCATGCAACACCCAGGCCATCTGACAGCTCTCGATGCCAAGAGACTAATCCGTGTCCCACCCTCCCCAGGCTAGCAGCGGCTGTTTAGCCGCACAGCCCTTGGTTTCGTGTGATATGCTACTTCTTACAGAGGGGCACGTGGCAGCAGCTCAGCCTTGCACAGTCAGTGACATGCTAAGCTACTCTCCAATTTAACCTGAAATAATAGATGGCATGAGCTGAAGGTTCTGCAGTAGTTCACAGCCACCCTGAGCATCAGAGAAATGCCTAGGACAGGCCACCTTGCCTTTAATTTCAGGGATGCAAACCTCCTTCACTCCCCTCAATACTGGGCAGAAATTTCTATCCAACCTGCAAATCATGTATTGCTCTCAGTACAGTACTGTAGCAAGTCATTTATATTCTGCTTTCAGACTGTCTTATACTGTAAGTTTGGAGGACTCTAGTTGTCCACTTTCACAGGACTTAACTTTGATATTATTCCATTCATTCTTCCCTTCAGTTGAAGGGCATCTGCACAACCAGATTAAAGATACTTGTGGCTTAAAGCCATCTTTTGAAAGATACTGGAGCACAGTAAGGTGTCCCCCTGCCCTGGAGGTTATTTGTCCATCCTTGGAGATATTCAAAACCTAGCTGCACAAGACCCTGACTAACCTGATCTAGGTAGCTCAGCTTCAGAGACCTCCAGAAGTCCTTTCCAGCCTGAAGTATTCCCTACCTACTGGCAGAATCCACATGGACAGTTATGCTACAACAGCAGCAAGGGAGTCACTGCTTCCAACAGTTTTCTGTCTTGACACTAATTATGAAGGTTCATAACCTAATGAGGTCTTACTTTTAGCAAGATGCTCCCTCAGTATCACAGACCAGATAGGTACACTTTAAAGCTATCCCACAACCAAGTTTGCAGGTATTTATCAAGACAAAGCCTACCTTAGAAGTAGAATTACTTCTTCTCATCAGAGGAGTCTTGCAGGAGGATAAATTTATTAAAACTATAGGGAGTTCAGTAGGATTAGCTTGCCATAAATATTTAAAATTGGAATTTATTAAAGTTTATGGAAGAAAATTGTCTGTCAAAATTCTTTCAACAAACTTGCTGACAGATGGAACATACACCTGTGGAGAAGCAAGAATTTCTTACAGGGAGCTCACTGGGAACTTATCAAAGCACAAAGGAGAGCTAGTTAATCCCAGAACTTCTTTCTAGCAGTGCCCAGTTTCTCAGTAAAATAGAGCACAGCAATGATACACCTTTGAATTTCTCTTCCACGTATTACAGCTGGAGACAGAGACAGTGTCTCTCAACACTAGGAGTAGGGAGGGAAGAGCCTACAACCCCACACTATTTCAGTTTACAATTAAACCAAGAAAGAAAGAAAGGCCATCCAGCACCAGCCTTCCCAGCAGGAAGCTAAAAGAAAACATAAGATGAGCAGGAACTAGATAGTAAGAGTATGTTTAGCTGCCCTAATTAGAGGATCACCATAAGGGAAAAAAAGTATCCCAGGATTAATCTACCTTTGAGGAATGCCACTGTCACAGCCTCTTGGTCTGCTCAGAGCTTGCCTGCCACATCCCCATGCTACAGCTACGATGTTAGTACCTGCTCATCTGCCCACTTCACTGCGTACAGCCTACAGAAGGGCAGGCATGCTAGTGGCAGTCAGGGGAAGCAAGTCTGATGTCTTAGCCTGAGCTGCCCCAAAACACTTAGCGCTCTGACGTGGGGTTTCACGACACAGCCATGCTCCTTTTGCTAGTAGCACTGTATGGGTCAATATCTCCAGCTGAAGACCACCCCAGAGAGTGCTGCAGCAATTTGTCAGGTAAATAAGGGCCTGTTCCTTCACTGTAATCCTGCTGGTCAGCCAAATGCTGTTCTTCCCCCAAGCAGCAGGATACCACGACAAAAAGAGTTTCAGTCATGTCAGAGGCTAAACAGCAGGCTCCAATATACTTAATTTATAGCACTGCATGAACTGAATGCCTCTGATGCGACATCAGTAAGGCAATATCCTGCATCAAGCCTGGATCAGATTGCAGAGGTCACATTTCAAGCACTTTCAGAGAATTTTTGCTATTGTTTCCTGCATCAGCATTAATATTGTCAGAATCCTCACGTCAACACAAATCCTGGAGCTGGTGTCTAACCTTTCCTAATAACAACACCCCCCCACACACACAGGACAGACCAATCCTACAAGCAATAAGCCACCTGATACCTTTTCCAAACCAAGTCTTAAAATAAAAGCCTGCTACATGGTCATCAATCAGGGTGGCCCACTTAAAAGACAAGAGGAAAAACGTCAGTGCTCAGTTGTGACAAGCCCCACTGGAAGGCCAAGGTGCAGGCATCACTTCAGACGGACAAACTTCCAGGTCTGTAACAGAACGGCAATGTGCAGAGTCAGAGCCATTGACACAAGTCAGCCCAGAGCAATATGCTGCTCCACCAGAATTAACCTTCCATTTAAGACTAACAGCCGGATCTTAGCACAGCACTGTCATGTTCATTTTGTTCTTCATTTTTGCGCTCCACAATAAGATCAACCCGTTTGCTGAAACGCCTTCACACAGTTGAAGGAAACCCAAGTCTCACTGAGTAAAGGTAGGTTCTCATCCAGAAAGGGCTTAGGAAAGGTAGAAGAGTAAATACCATTGCCTAGCCAAGCTTCTTGTGCCATAGAGATACTGCTGTTAATCTAACAGACAACAACTCCATTACATGCAGTTAGAGACTTGAAATATCAAACAAATCACAATCTGATGTTCAAAGAGCTTGGCAGGAACACAAAGCCATTAGGTTCTGACTGGAGGTCTACCCACTGTACGGGAAGCTCAGTCATCTCAGAGTTCTACTTCCCTGGTTGACAGGCCTCACTCTAAAAAGCAGAACTTGCACTACAGATCTCAGTAATCTTCAGGTCTCATTTCACCCTTTTCCCCCTGCAAATCAACAAGGTGCATGAAGGTACGCCGAGGTGGGAAGAGGGGGCAGGAGATATGTGCAGTGAAAATGGAGTCAAGCCTTGTATGGAGCATTAAAAGGTAAGTGCAAAGTGCTGGTTCACACTCTCCTGCAGCTGGAAACTTCATAAACACAAATCTTCTAGTCATTCTGGAGAAAAGGCCTTTTTCACCTTCCTTTCTACTTACTCCCACAAAACAAGTCCAGTCTGCAAGACTAGCCACAAGACTAGCTCTTTATTTATGCGGAACAGCAGTAGATACCTGCTGCGGTGCCTCTAATTTCCACGTAAGTCTGCAGACACAGGTCTCACTTGCAAGAGCTTCATTCATGCTCTCTTGCAACATGTAATATGCATGTCAGGAGCCACCCTCTTTGCACACTGAAGGCAGCCCTGTGCTTGAGGGCTCAGTAAGAGCAAGTACAGAGGGGGAAGACAGAGGGCTTGGAGTGGCTCAGTTTATGCTGATGGGCTGGTGCTTGGAGGCAGGCTCTACTGGCAAGTACAAGGACACTGCCAAGTTCCAGTTTCACCAGTTCTCACAGTCTTTGAAGGTGCAGCATCTGAACCACCAAGACTCAAGTGCTGTAAAGCAACAGAAGTAGTTCAACAGTTCCCATTACATAAAAGCTCCTGGAGGTTCAGTTGAGAGTGCAGAGACTTGTATACCTTCAAAGCCCTCTGATTCGTAAACAAAAAACGGCAACAGAAAACAACACTCCCCCCCACACACACTTATTTGAGAGACAGTAAAACCACGGAGAAAGTTCTCCCAATTTCTATATTACAATGACTCAGCACATGCTGGCAAGCTCCCAGCATGCTCAAATATCGCCCTACAGCCAGGGGAAGGTTCAGCCTCACACTGGAAAGTCAGGGAGCAGTCAAAACTTCTGCCTGCACTTGATGTCAAGGTCCATGCTCTCTAAAAGCCCAAGGATTGGTCCTCCATCTTCTTTCCAGAAATATCCTTTGGGATCTATGGGAAAGCTCACTTTAGCCACTGACAGGCTTGTTTGCTTTATGAGGCTTATTCCAGGACTCTTTACCCAGTACTTACCTTGCATCAGTGCATGCCTGGAGTGAACATTTTCATTTAAGTGAACACTGACTCTTCAGCTACAGAGTAGCTGCAACAGAGATCCATCACAAGATTTAGTTCTACCTGTTTGTAACAAAGTGCACCATCCACCCATTTATGGCTTTGATGCCTTATCTGAAAGCATACAGCAGAGCAGCTAAACACACCCAGAGATTCTTCTCCTGGGAATGCCATCAACGTTTAACAGTTTAATCCAATTTATAAACCTCAATATTTTTGCTTTTTTGATTACCCAGGAGAAGAAATTTTGAATTCCTAAAGATGCTATTTAGATATCTAAAGAGCTAAACTTTCCTGAAGAGAAATACAACTATGAGAACTTTCAACTGTCCGTATGTCCATAGCTTTCACAGAGCAGTCACCTATTACTGCGATGCTGTAATCCTGCATGACGCTAATTTACAATCTGATATTACATATAATTAATGAGATCAGCATACATCCATCAGCTACTCATTTGCTTCACAGGCCACTCATTTTCCTAGGACAAGTTTTGAACATAGCTAGAGGTCATCTATCAGGAGAGGCAAAAATCATTTCTCCCTCAGCATTTGAGTCTTCACTGTTCTATCTGTGCTTTCTGTTCCACATAGTTACATGTGTCATCTTTCAACAGAAACCCTAGCAATTGCCTTGCTTTCCTTCACATGCAATCTGCTAGTCACACTGAGGTCGGGCCTTTTCTTTTTCATTTTTTAAAAGGCACATGTGCTTTTAGAACAACGCACAGGTCCTGCTACTGAAAGTCTGCCTTAGTCTGAAGCCACCAGCAATGTGGGCAACCAGCCAAAACACAAGGAGCCAGTCCAGGTTCAAGCAGCTGATAAGGGTTCAGCACTAGCCATCTCTTACCCCTTTGCAAGCATCAGATCACATTCAGCAGCTAGCAGCCTATGCAGAAAGGCAAGATATGAATGCTATCACTTGGAAGTGACAGGTCAGAGAAGCCAATTCTACGTTTCCACATTACACCCTTATTTTTCCATTCCCATCTTGTTCTACATGTAGTTTCTGAAGAAATGGCTTTCTTCAAGTCTATTGAATTGTCACCATTACCTGGTGGCTTGATTATAGTCACGACTAAACGCCACACTACTTCAGTCAGTCAGTCAAGAACAACCTCTCCTTCTACGCTCAAGAACGAGCTGTCTTATGAAACTATCACAGCATTAGGAAAGATGCTTTTCAAAAGGGTTGTCCTACATTGACACAAAGTAGGTGTATCAAACTAGATCTAAATTAGAAAAACCTTCTCAGACTTCATTGGCTCCGGTCTTTTTCACCTTTTTTCTCCTCTTTTCCCTAGTATTATATTTATAAAACGAAAGCGGTACCGTAACTATTTCTCTCTTCACCAACCTCCTCCCCCTGCACTGCTCCCCGTGCTCATGTTTTATCCAAGCACGGCCAGGGGAATTTTAGGCTACAGATCAGGCCCTTTTCTCATCTCAGATGCAGCCAGAAGAGCACAGGAAGACTGTGGCCAGAAGTTAGTTCCCCACTGTCTCGTTTGTCTGTTTCAGTATGAATAATATTATTCTCGTTCCTATTTTTAAGTTCATAGAGCCTACTTTCATCACAAGACAATAGTCAGTAGCTGGAAAAAGCTGAGGGCACGTGTAGTAATAGATGGTTCTGCCATTAAGTTCCAAATTGCTCAGAGCAAATCAAGGACTAGTGTCTGGAAAGGAAGGCTATTACTTGCAGCAAAACTGCATCTTAGAGGCTATTTAGACACTCCAGACACTGATCAGGATTTGTGTGTGCTCCTACACCTGACAGCAAGCTTTCATCAGATCCTGCAGCCTTTATTATTTAAGGCAACTTTGAACCATCTGAGAAGTATTCAAAAAGACATTAAAACCAAGAGCTCATTTATTTCATTGGCCTCGGTAGCTTATTAACTGCTTAAGCCAATGTGAACTTCATCATATTACATACAAGTTTGATGAGTTTTTGAAGCCTGGAGATTTACTTCAGTTTCAGTCTTGCTCTGATGGATTGAAGTTGAGACTGCTCTTCTCTAACTTGAGAGTCATTCCTGCCTCAAGTGTCTTGACACATTCTGCATGTGGAAGGTCATAAGAGGCCTGAGGAGAGAAACCTAGTGACAAAAGCACAGTCCTGAGCTGCTCCTTTTCTGCATGTACCATTCCTTATCTGCAGAGCTGCAGTCTCAGCATTTGGTCTAACTGTTCAAGTAACAGAAGACCTGGACCTCACAGATCTGCCTACCAGCTTCTTCTGTAGCTTTTGAGATAAGGCAAGCATAAGGAAGCATCCATCTGCCTTTCAGAAGTAGTTTCAAGATATGTTATTAGATCTTGCAATCTGACATGGCTACTGACTTGAAAGAGGGCAACCCAGATATCACAAATAGCTGAAAGGAGTAACCAAAGTTTCCTAGCATTGACATATGCATACATTTCAAGCATATCTGTGTAAAGCTGTAAACTATTTCTGAATTAGCATTCCGCAGTCTGTAGCAGTGAGTTGCTTCTATAGCTAGTATCTGTTTGAGTCATTAAGAAATTTAAGTCTTAAGTTCTTCTCATGGTCTGAATTCCTTATTAACATAATGATTCTTGTTAGCCTTAACAAAAAGGCAGCCTATTAAACAAGACGAAAACTGGTTCGTAGGACAAACTGTTTCACTGTCTTGCTGCTACTAGCTGCCTTGCACACAAAAAAAAACTCTTGGGAAAAATAAGCAATCGTTGTTGGTCTAGTGTCTTCGTGCCACCAGATGGAGAAAGCAGCAAATAAAGCTACATCAGTCCTAGCATTTAAAAGGTCTGTCACTCAGGGTTCATCACACTGTCTCCAGTAGATGGGATACCAGCACCTTTGCTTGCTAACTACAAAGGAACAGAAGGGATGTGAAGTTATCTTTCCCCAAGATACAGTAGGCTGGCAAGGAACATCTGCCCACTTTTGCATTTCTGCAAGTACCTTCACAGCAGACCGAGATCACCACCTACACCTTAAGATTATTCAGTCTGTTCCCTGCTAACAAGCCTTTGCTACAAGCTTTCTGCAAAGCATGTGGAATATATCACAGCATTTTGTTGCCATGAGCATTCAGATTGGTCTTGGAGCACAACTGAAGTTTTTAGAGCTCAGAATAGGTCCTTTTCAAGTGAAAATCCCAATTAAAGTGGCTTCTAGAGGCTTTTCTGAGCTGCATGAAGAAAATTCAAGGTGTTAGTTTAAAAGCTCTTCAACAATGACTGTTGCTCTTTCATGCACAGCACTTCAACACAGGTTTAGAGTTTTCATTTATTTTCTATTCAAGCATTATTCTTCAGAAATGTCATCCACTTACAGGCTTTTAAACTGAATCCATACAGAGAACCACCACTGGCCACTTAGAGAATCCTAAGATTTGATCTGCACATGGAAAGACTGTTTCTCCAATTTGAGGTAAAACAATAAAAACCAAGTAAGACAGACTTCTGCTACTCCAGTCATGTAAGCAAAGACCAGAGAAGTAAATGAACAAAGTTTCATGGGAAACCAAGTTTCATTTAGTGCTACTGGGAGTATTAGCTGCTTAAAGATGTACCTCACAGCTTCCAAGAGCACTAATCTGGCAGAGATATTAGTGTTTCCCTACTCATCTCCAACCCCACTGCTAAGCAAGTAAGTACCCTGCTACCAGGTCATTAAATCCTTCCTGGAGCTTCAAGCAACCAGGCCAATGTGAGAAGTTAAGCCTTAATCAGGGCTTCAGAAAAAGAGGACAGTGGGATGTTGTGCCCATGAGCATTATTCACATGTACCAAGTAGAGAGAAAATAGCAGATGTGCCCCAAGCAGGATGCCCCAGGTAAGGTTGAGAGGAACTTCTGGCTGCTGGAAATTATGGTCTCTACACCTCTTGCCCTGCTCTCCTGGGCTGACACTGCCTGCCCCAGCACTGTCAGGCTGCGTGCATCCAGATGTTCCACTTGAGTCTGGTCCCAGGTCTGCTGGAATGGTGCAAAAGAGGCAAGTCTTGTCTTCTCACATCACCTGTTCCTCCTAGGAAAAGCCATCGTGCTGCTGCAGTCAGCAAGTGACTGCTACAGCAGAATGAAATGGGAGAAGTTGCCACCATGCAAACAACTCCTTGCAGCTACTGATTAAGCTTTTAACTGTTTCACTCCATTACCTCAAACACTTTGGGAAAGTGTGCTCAATGCACATCAAGAAAAAGCTCTGGAAGTGTAAAAAACAAGATTTTTTGCTCTAGGTCTCCTGGTCTGCAGAACTGACGGTTCCTTTCGGAGTTTGAGATGTGTTACAGCAGATCAAAAGGCTTTCCAGAATGTCCAAGCAGCCAGGTGGACTCCAGTATGCCAGCTCCACAATAGGTTTAGTTTCCACATCAATGACCAAGGTGATTATCCCTCCAGATGTACTTTTTATCCTTCCACTGCTTCAGGAAGTTCAGGCCTGACATTACACACCTCTAGCATAGACAGTTTTCTTCAGTTTAAGTGAACTTGTAGAACAGAAATGTACGTTTTACACTAGCAACATTCTAGAGCACTGCAGCCAATTTTACATTATTATGGCTATGAGAAGAGTCAGTTTACCATTCTAGATCTGAGCACAGGTTTAACTAGCCTTGTCTGGTTCCAGTCATCTCTTCCCAGCCCTCATTTTGTTTTGGTCCAAGAAACCACACTACTACTGCAGATTTGATCTCAGCTAATTCCTAGGAACAGACCCCTTCAGGCACTGACATCTTGACACCACCAAATACAAGCAGCCAAATTCCCAACTTAGACATAATGAAAAATTCATCACATGTAACAAAGCCCAACAGTATGAAAAGGCAAAGCTCCAAAGACTCCCTTAGCTTGGTATAAATCAAAGGCTGCTCATCTTCCCCAAATTCTCATTCACTGCTGAATACTAAGCAACAGTCTTTCACAAGCACAGATCTCTTCAGGAGTTTTCATGGCTATCTGTTAGCATAGAGCACAGCAACTGCTTTTCCAACTACTATTAATAAACTTTGTGCTGCAGAGAACCACAACTGTCCAAACAGCAACATGTCCATCAGCAACTGAGTTAACTCTGAAGCTGAGACTTCTTGCTGGTATTTTTCTATAGCCTTCCTGAAGGCACCTTAAAGCCAAATCAGAAGCATAGTGACACACCAACTAGCTTTGTCTGATACATACGCAAAGGTATGCATCAAACAAGCAAGTTAACCCGCTGACTAAGATCAGACGCAAGCTGGAAACAACAAAGGAGCGTTTTGTGCTTTTGAGTTCTTGCAGACTTTGCACATTCAAGTGCAAGAGTCTCAAACACCCATAGACTGACTCAGTTTTAACCAACATCTCCTTTATGCAAGCAAAACATTAAGTATTCTAATTCCTAATCTGTGAATCCTCTTGAGGGAATCTCATGCCATCAGTGACAAGTTCTCTGGTTACTCTCTTACTGCTATTAACTAATACTCTGCCTTTGGTCACCAAATTAGCTTTTGGACCAGTATCAGGTTTCTTCAATATCTAACTGGGCATGTGCTGGGTCATTCCCAAGATGTGACTAAGCCTGTTTAACACAGAACAAACTACCACCTCCTCTCCCTACTGACTTTTTATCTTCCTTTATACTCTGCAGCTGCTTCATATCACCTGCTCAATAGATTTTTTGTTATAGCCACACTGTCATTGCTACATTTTCAGCTATGTGATCTCACCATGTTTTCAGCCCCAGAGCACTCCTGTGCCTACGTGCAAAGCAGGTTCCAGCTTACTTAGGACAAGGCCAGCATACATTAACTGCACGTCTAGGTAGCATGGGTGTGCAGAACAAGTGTTTCATTATCTGGTTAATAAAACACCAAAAAAAAAAAAAAAAAAAACCCTGAGATTCAGGGAAAGTTTGTACTAAAATGGGTTGACAGAGGCTTTTGTTTCACCAAGTATATGAAAGCGTTACTTCCAAGAGCCTGTCTTGTCAGTATTCCCTGCATCCCTAGAGTTGCTGCCTCACATTTCTTTTCCCTTCTGTTTCCAGAATAAACCATGTGAGTGTTTCCAGACTCCACCGAACAATTCTCAATACGGCAGAAAATGTGACTGAATGATACTGCAACCACAGTGAGATTCCTGTGGATATATCAAGTCCTGCACTCCATCAACCCCAACCAGTAACAGAACAACAGCTTCCCAAGATCTAGCCTGCCAAAGTCAGCAGCATGTATTATACAAGAATGGAGAGATGGAACAGCTTAACCTTGCTGTCACTGCACACTCAGACAAGCTGGACAAAGCCAAGTTGCTCCTGAACTCCTCCCCGAGGCAGGCTTCCCAATCCAGCAATGCTGTGACATCACTGGTTCCGTGCTGGAATAGTAGCAATGCACAGCACTGTAGAGCAATCCAGAGTCTTGACATCTGGATTCAAGAGACAGGAGTCAGGCTTTTTACTTAAAGCAATGCAGAGACTAGAGTGAAAGTCCTTTCATCATCATTTTCCTTGGTTTTAAGATGAAAGGAGGGACTCTGTTCATTAGATTAAGCAGCCAGAGGGAGAACAAGAGCAAGTTGAGTGTAACTGCATCAGCTATAACTGTCCAAGACTACATATTGAGTTTTATGTAACCTCAGCAGCCAGCTGAGGTGTATATATACATACACATGTGTGTGTGTTTATATGTATATATACACATATACACACACACACACACATATATATATCTTCCCCTTCTCCTACTTGCTCAAGGCCAAGCGCAGATTTATGAAGTCACCCACATGCCACTCAAGAGCTCAACTCTCCATTTTGAAGGAGGTAGGGAAAGGTAGCAGGAGAAAGAGGCAAGAACAGGTACCAGGAGGGAACTGTCCCGGACTTCAGTAATGTCAGTGCATAGCCAGAAGCCTACACAGCAGACCAGAGCCGAGAATTCTTGCAATCTCACTTACACAACTTGAGTGGTCCTTCACCACCAATCTGTAAACGCATGCTGTTTTCAAACAGCGCAGTACGAAGTGTGAGCTGGTTTTTGGATTATAAAGAAAGTCATTTTGTCTCTACAAGGGAATGAGAGTTCCCACATTCAAAAAGATGCGAAGCTTTTCAGAGGCAGGAGGACAAACAAAGTCTAGCAAGCAACAACAATGGCAGAACATTTTATCTGACTACTGCCAGCATGAAATTGGCCTGTGGCTATTTATCTGAACAATATCTTGAAGCTAAGATGAAGGCTTCAAAGGTTGGATGACTAGAACACCCATCATCATCATTGTATCTTCACCAGTATGGCAACAAATTCAAGATACTTCCAGTTCCTTTTAGCAGGTACTAAATGGATTTCCAAGCTATCACTTTCTAGCAAAATGACTAGTGCTTGCAGAAACTGATCAAGTAAATATCTGCTGCTGTTTTAATGGATTTTTTGCTTTCCCGACATAAGGTTTTAATTTGTCTACAGTCACATGAACCTAATAGGAGGGAGGGAGACTTCAGCCAAGGACAAGTTACATTACTTATCTTTCCAATAAACAACAGAAGTTGGTTAAGTGTTGCAATCTTCTAGAAGGGAATAAAGAAGGTCTAGATAGCAAAGCAAAGAGGGTCTAAGCTGGCTCCAGACCAGTTAGCACAAAAATACTCAGAATAACACTAGCTTCAGAAGAAAGGGGGAAGGGGAAGCAGTAAAACAACAAAAAAAAAAAAACCCACCACCACACAAAAAAAGAAAAAAAAAAGAAAAAAGAAAGCTTATCTTTGAGTTGGAGAGCACTGAAGCATAGAAGAATGCCTAGAAGCATCAAGGGTGCATTAGCTATCTGGAGATGAACAGAGCCCTAAATCACAGCTCTGCTACAGTAAAATGGAATAGGTTTGTATCCAATCAAGAACCAGAGAAGTGCTTGGGAAGTCAAGCAAATTCTGTTTTACCATGCTTTGTGCTGCAGTTATTCCACTAAGTGATGATGTTTCACTATCAGTCCCAGGTCAAGGGGTGGAAGCAGTCAGAAAAGTAGAAATTACCTTCATATCTGCAGGGTCCTGTATGTCCCAGATACTGACCTTATTATGGAAGGGCTCCCTCCAGTCCCAACTGGAGCCATTTTTCAAAGAACTCTTCCTCTGCACCTATCACTTGAAAAATCTGGTGTCTGATTAATGAACACTGAGTAGCTAGCTCTGGTCTGAATTAGTCTGGCACTTTTCTGCTCTTCTTCATCAGACTGGTACTGAGTTCCCACCATACTACACATCTCCACCAAGGAAGAGACAGCACCCGTAAGTCAAGCAGTGCTCAACTTCCAAGAACACATGTGAGAAGCTCAGACAAAGACACCTTCCCAAAAGTATTTAGTTACGCAAGCACTGGCAACTGGAAAAATTAAAGCTTCTTTTTCCTCTAAATATGTACCCTTTCCATCAACTTTCTATGCATTCATTTGCACGTGGTTTACTCTGGATGAGGTTGCTTAAAATGGAAAGCTGAAGAGTATAGTTGTAGAGTGTGTGTGTGTGTGTGTGTGTGTGTGTGTGTGTTATACCTTGCTATGTGGGGTACAGCCAGACATGTCACTGTTCGTGGAGGTTTCTCCAGATACGAAGTCAAGGCTATCACAGATTCTCAACCACAGTAGTCAGCACAGCCCCTACTCTACAAACTGAGTCCCAAGACATCTTTCTTCCTTTATCCTCAAGAGTCACAGCAAGTAGGAGATCCATTCCTAAACCTAAACTGAAACTTCAAGTGTGTATCACCTAATCAAAAAGGTAAACGTGACAGGCACAACTCACCTTTTGTGATGTTTCTTGATGTGAAGATCTGAATTCTTATTGCTTCATCCTACCCAAATCCATGCAATTCTACAAACTCAGACAGGCTAGCTGGCATGTGCTCACCCACATTCTCTCAGAGCATTTACCAGATCTGAGGGAGCACCAATTCTTCAGAGATTTAAGAGGGTCGTATTTCATGGAATCACAGAATGGCTGAGGTTGGAAGACATCTCTGAAGATCATCTAGTCCAACCCTCCTCCTCCAGGAAGGTCACCTTGAACACTTTGCCCAGGACTGTGTTCAGATGGCTTTTGAATATCTCAAAGGATGGAGACTCCACAACCTGTTCCAGGGCTCAGTCACCCTGATAATAAAGAAGTTTTTCCTTATGTTCAGATGAAGCTTCCTGTGTTTCAGTTTGTGCCCACTGCCTTTTGCTGGGCACCACTGAAAAGAGTCTGGCCCCATCCTCTTGACACCCTCCCTTCAGATATTTGCACACATTGGTAGGATCCCCCCTCAGTCTTCTCCAGGCTGAGGAGCCCCAGCTCTCTCAGCCTTTCCTCATGAGACACGCCCCAGTCCCCAAATCATCTCAGCAGCCCTCCACTACACTCACGCCAGTATCTCCATGTCTCTTTCATATTGTGGAGTCCATAACTGGACACTATTCCAGATGTGGTCTCATCAAGGCTGAGTAGACAGGGAGGATTACCTCCCTCGACCTGCTAGCAATGCTCTTCCTAATGCAACTCAAGGTATCAACAGCCTTCTTGGCCACCAGGACATATTGCTGGCTCATGGTTAACTTGTTGTCCACCTGGACTCCCACGCCCTTCTCTGCAGAGCCGCCTTCTAGCAGGTCAGCCTGTACTGGTACATGGGGTTATTTCCAAGGCTAAGTCACTGCTAACTGGTACAAACATACCAGAAGCTCTTTGATCAAAAGAAGACATGCTGACAAGGCTCCCACCATGTGCATTTCATACAGAGTCCTTTCACCAGCACTGCTTAAATCCAAACCCTGAATGGCATGAACCACCCCAACACAGCTTTTCAGAGATATCTTCAGCCTCTTTGAGCACAGTAGCTTGCTAGTACAGCTAGAGTCCTCTGCTTAGATGCCAGCCTGTGAACACGGCCATCTTTCTTTGCCTCCAACTGTACTTCTTTGAAGCATGTGATGCCCTGGTATGGAGTGGTCTAGTGAAATATAATCAGCTGTGAAAATCCTTGTGTCTGTATTTAAGAGGCTGGGTATCACCCAACAGCCTGGAAACAGAACACTGGTCAAGTTAGAGATTCTCTGCAGGCTGCAGGAAACCATCAGGTCACTTACTCCATCTCCCCAGTTCAAAGCTCTGTGATGCTGAGTCTCTTTGTTAGAACTGGTCAGAAGCATGGCCAGCATAACTTTCTGAAGTGGGAACAAGGTGCCTGACAGCTAGACCAACCTAGACACAGCTGTGAAAACAGCTTTAAAGTGAGATAAGTTAATACCAGACAGTACTGAAGAGATGGAGAGATGGTACAAAGAAAAAAAAAGAAAAAGAAGTGGGATCCTCATATTAAGGGAAAGTTTCCTGCTACCAGCAATAGAGAGCAAGGAAGAAGCAATTTCCCCAGCTCTCCTGATCACAATCCAAATCCCAAAGAAGATCTATGAGTAGTCCTAGATATCACCTTATCATCGGAAGCAGAGTAGGCAATAGGATACACTATTATCTGCTAGGATACCCTATTATCTCTACAGCCCTTATTTCTCTTGCAAACATCATCCAGTAGGTTAATAAGAACTGGCAACACAATGCCGAATAACACTGTCCAGTTCAGAGGAGACAAGCCAAGAATGCAGTGTATATGTTCCAGTGGTCCATAATAAGAGTTTTTGATTCAGAAAATATTTTTGGAGCCTGTTTCTGTGGTTGCCCTTAAACTGCTGTTCCTGTAATTTTTAGTAAGCCTGAGTTCACATCAGAGTGCCTTAAGAATCTGTTCCAGACAGTAACTTTGAGATGAGCTGGTGAACAAGACTTGGAGAGACAGGGCTGTCCATGTACATTATTTACTGTGTGGTGTTACAGCAAGATGAGTCTCCCATGAGCCAGCCATCTTTAACTATGAGCAAAACCAGCTCAAGCAAATTCAACTCCCCCAAGCAAAGCAAAACCAAACAAAGCAAGACACACAAAAAAAAAACCCAAGCTCCAACCCAAAAACTAGAAAAAACAAGCAAAGAACAACAACAAAAAATCCTACCACTACCATTTTTCCTCACTTTCAGGGTCAGCCATCACCTAAAACTTCTATTGGCTAAGGGTAAAATGTCTAAGGGCTCTTGAAGAGCAATATGCAAGAGCTTTGTTGTTTCCACAGTCATCGGGAGTCTTAAGAGGAGGATTCAAGAGCTGTATTGTCCACTACAACCTCAAGCTCATTTTCATTTAGTTTAAGAAGAGCTATTTCTAATTAAATCCATACCTATGTGCTACACCGGACCAACTGAGGGAAATCCATCATGGTCTTACAAGTCAGTTGCTTCTCTAAAGCCTGTACGTAAAGACTTAAGAGCATAAAGGGAAGTCTAAAAGCTTGAGCTGTTAAAGACTAACCAGTTAATACAGCAAATGCATTTAATGCCCCATTATATTTATGGGCAGGACATCTTGGTACCTACCTGTCCACAGCTTAAGGGCAGCTGAGTAACTCAGGCTACAGCTAGAATGTCCTGAAGTTGACTTTAACAGAGGCAACAGCAAGACAGCCCACGCTGTGAACCGTTACAGAGTCAGAAGGGCAGCAGTTTGTGACAACAGTCATCCTGTCCTGACCCCATGGACCTCTGCAAAGGAAGTCCTGTTCACTACTCATGAATCATGCTCTCCCCCAGCTGAGACAGACCCACGTTCTCACCACACACACACACAGATCAGCAACTGAGCAGTGCAAGAAGCAACTCAGATGGGCAGTGGCACTATCCACAGATCTTCAGATAATTTGTGCAGTTTAAGCCAAGGCCTACACATCAGTTCTTCACCTTCAATAATAGAGTAAAGCTGTTTCCCTATAATCCTGAGTTCATCTCAGAGCCCAAAATGGGGTGCCCTGCCCCTTCCTCAGCTACCCTTCCACATGCACAAGGCTTTGAACGCCCTTGTCTCTTGGTGCTGCAAGCATCTGAAGTCAGGAACAGCAAGGTTACAACTAGGACACACCTTTCTCTCAGCAAAATATACTGGACCTCAATTCTGCAGCACAACCTGGTAATGCCCCAGAAACAGCTAGAAAGGCATATTCGATGTTTCAAGGAGAGTTATGTCTTGGCTCAGGTTGTTGACAGCATTCAAGCAGGCCCGAAAGACCCTCCTGGAACTCTCTAGGTCCATTTTTCTGCCTGCAGTGAAGGGGTCTCTGCCTGTGCCCAAAGCTCAGGGCTCGAGTCATAGAAAGCCACTGTAGCTTTGGCCATCACACACGTAGTGAAGCATAGTGGGGAAGATGAGCACCTGCCTGGGAAGCTTTCCTGGGCCCAGAGCCCCAAGCAAGCTTCCTAGCTGCCATCTGATGAGGCTGCTGGGGGCCATGCAGTAGCCTTCACCTACCAGGAGGTCACCTTGGGCCCAGCACCAAACAGGCCTCGGCACACACCACCCTCACTCAGGTCTGAATACACCTTTGCTACAGAAGGGCTGGAGACAACTGCTTATCTGCATGTAAGTGTGGGTATGGTGGCATAACTGCTAGTCGCACAGTGCCGTGCTGCGATGCTCCAGGAGACACCATAAGGCTGAAGGGCATTCAAAGCACTTGTACAAGGGGTAACAGCAAAAACAGCAACACAAACATTAGATGCCAACAGATTTTCACCACCTTGGTGCTAGAAATTATTTCTCTAAGGCCTTCCCTAGCTGGGAAGTGCTAGTACAACAACTTATAATCCTTGCTTTACACCCTTAGCTTTTCTACCATCACTGACGGCCAGCACAGCACTCTTCCAAGAGAAGCCTTTCCCTCTCACTTTCTTGTCTCTATTCTACGCTGAGAAGCTGAAAGCAGCTGATTACTCTCTTCCCCGTTACTCTTCAAATATCAGGGGAATTTGTATTTGCATTGCTTCTACCCTTTTCAGGGACAAGTCTACCTGCATTACAGTGGACACAGTATTTGAAGGATGACACCTTGCCAGTCTGAACAGGCTGGCGAGCAGATCTGGCAGAAGCCTGCACAATCCACGTTAGGGAAAGCCTGCAGTTCTTCACACGTGGTCTCCTCCTCCACACAAAATGGTCATTCACTGCATCAAAAATATGTTGCTTCTAAAGCTCAGGCACCAGCAGTCTGATCTTTAGCATCTGTCTAATCTTTGCCCCTCCACTTCCACCACTGTAGCTGTTAATCCTCACACACGGCACTGGCACCACCTTGTATTCTGAGATTGGCTTCCCATAGTTAAGTAGCCAGATGTTCCTCACAAAATGAGCCTTTAGGTGGGCCCAAGGAATCTGCCATATGGTCCCATTACTACAGAGTAGGTGGGTGCAATTTAATAATCCTTGCTAGGCAACTTATTCCCTGCAAATGTCATTCCAATATCTTTCTTGTTCATCCACACACTCCTACCCTGAAGTCCCCAAAAGCTAAAGAGATACAGGTTCTGTT
This sequence comes from Rhea pennata, assembly GCF_028389875.1. Classification (NCBI taxonomy): domain Eukaryota; kingdom Metazoa; phylum Chordata; class Aves; order Rheiformes; family Rheidae; genus Rhea; species Rhea pennata. The sequence goes on from NC_084682.1 coordinate 7,535,598, forward strand.
ACAGAGCAAGTAAGATGACAGCTCCCTGCTTCACAGCCTGAGGGAAGCCTGCTGGACAGCACCCAGAAAAATGCTTTAACGGAGCTTCAACTGCGAGAGGCACCTTCAGAGATCCTGATTTTTGCAGGTCATTGCTACTGAGTGCAAACAGGTCCAAACCAGAGCCTTTCAGGAGCAAGCTCCAGCTGAGCAAGCAGCACCTGCTTTCTGCAGAAAAGGCGGAGCAGCCCTGAGACAGGGCTGCAAGGCATAAGACTATGCTCAAGGGAGGAAACAGCTCCCCAGGCAGCACACAGCGCAGGAGTTTGGCATGATTCCACCTCCAAAAGGCCTCCATCATTTCTCCACAGCTAATGGATATTGATCTAGAGTCCTGGCATGAGCAGCTGGGTCAGACAGAAAACTTTTTAGTGGAGCTGAAGCCAAACAGGCAGCTCACTTCAGCCAGAGACATTAAGGGCAGCACAGAACCACTGCGGGCGGTGAGATAGCAAGAAAAGCCCTGGCACTGCTTGGGCATCAGGCAGGCTGCAGTGGCAAACCCAGTGCCTGCCTACACATGCAGCAAACAGCTAGTGGGCACGGCGACCACTCGGGAGACCAGTGCGAGGGTTTCCAGGCCACACCATAGCTCCTGTTCTCCGAGTGACTCGAGACCTTATATGGCTCGTTTTATCCCCATGCGGACAAGGCCAAGGTGACAAGACACCAAACGGACGTGAGCAAGGTCGTGCAGAGGCACGCTAGCGGGGCCAAAAGGACAGGCCCAGGCCCACCTGCAGAGAAACCAGCCCTTCACAGGCACAGTTTCACCTTTTGCTCTCTCTAGCAAACACAGGGGACTGTATGCTGTGTTTTACTGAGACATTTCAGTAACTGTCAAATTCAATGACTGAAGTAATAAGCCCACTTCTGCGGCAGCAGTTACCCTGCCTGCATATACCAATTAAGGACACTAGTGGCTAATGCAGCAAGGAACAAACTATCACTTACATATATTTTCACTTAAAAGAAACTACTTTGAATGCATCACTGTAATTAGAAGCATTCAGTGAGTCAGTAGATGTTAAATTAGAAAACCCATAGCACACTGTTCCCATTTTAAACCATTACAGGCAGACATTTAGTAAAAAGCTCCTAAGTGCATAGAGGTGAGGCTTGCTGAATGATGTGACTAAACATTGTGTCACAACCCATTAGGTTACCATTAAAACGTAAAAGACCAAACTGCAGAAGAATTAGGCTCTTTTGTGCATTTGCTACTAGTCTAGAGGTTTTTTGGGGGGAAAGGGAGGAAGCGGGAGAAAGAATCCAGCGTTTCTCAACATTGCATCCAGAAAAGAGAATGGAGCAGGCAAATCGCTAACCTCAGGTGATGGAGGGTGAAACCACGATGTCTGTGCTTCCTGCAAACTGCTATCTGGTCAAAGGAGCTACAGCAACACTTCTGCATTACCTTAGTTAGATGCAGTCTGCGTGCTCTCTGCTACCACCCGGGTGCATTGCAGCTTCCATCAGCGCCCATGACATCACCGGCGTTGCTACGGAAATGAGCGCGAGGTCACAAGCCTCCCGCACCGCCGGCGCTGGGGGCTGGGCGCCACCGAGCACGGCAGCAGGAATAACCGGGGGTGACATGCCCAGTACCGTGCGACTGAGCCGGAGTTTAAGCAGCATTCTGCAGAAATTAAGAACAAAGCTCTGCCTTTTGTTTGCTGTAGGGAGAGGCGTTAGCACTCCCGCTGTGAATCATTTTCTTATGGCTAAACTACATGAAAACTGATAAGCAGCATTATTAGCCCGGGTTACTGTTTCACCAGCAGCAGTAAGGACTAAAAGAAAAAAAAATATATATATATATACACACACACACACACATATATAGACAGATAGATATATAGATATCTAAAAATAAAATAATCTCTTAACTACTTTGCTTTAAATGCAGATCCACCATAAGCAGGCTAGTGAAATTCACACAACAAAAATATTGCAACGAGATGATGTGTTAAGTCCTCAGGCAAATCACAGTTGGCTTTGTAATAATGGCTATATTCTCCATATGAAATAAGATGTGGCAACTGCACACATTGCAAGCTTTACTTTAAAATGAATAGATGCTGTTCTGTTATCAGAAAATAGTAGAAAATCCATAGCGCAGCAGAGGAATAGCCCTGTTGTTTTAATATGATATTATCTTGTTCTGATTATCCATATTTCATTCCTTGATAAGACATCTCCTCCCTCCCCATTCTCAGGCTGTGATAGTTTTGTCTGCTTGATAAATGCAAGGTTATTGACAAAATGGTGCAATATAGGCAAACAGAGCTGCATCCAAGACAGACTGCGACATTCCTAGATCAGCATTCACTTTTCATCAGCAAGGGAGGACACCCCAGCTCCTCTTAAAGGTTCAGACCTGACTAAGACGACAAACATAAAGAACAGTTTTCCCCTTTAAAGCACCCCCTCCCTCCCTCCACCCAGTCTAGCCTCTCTGCAATATGACAAATGCAGAATCTTCTGGAATGACTTGATCCTGCCTCCCACGATTGCTTTGTTTGCAAGATCAGATCAGAGATACGTTTTTTTTTACTTCTTATATTGTCAAAGTGTCAGTATTGAAGAGGAGCGTTCAGTGTCACAAATCAGATCAGCCTGCTATATGCAGAGTCTTTATTTTAAGAGCATGAAATGAATACAACATGACTCAATTCATAAATCTCAGAACAAGTGCAGTAAAAATAAGCGCTCTGGCAGCTAAAGGCTCCGATCTTTGGGGTCACAAGCACACAAGACTTGCAGACCCACCGCAGACAGCGCAAGGGAAGGGATGCCCGGGAGCAACGGTGTGGCATTTCAGCAGTGGCTGTGGGGAGTGGTGGGCATGCAAATCCTTCTGCAGGGTTTCCTGTGGGCTCACCCCAAGGGGCTGAAAGCCCCTAAGCAGGTTTGATGCGACCTGAGAGAGCGACCTGAGAGAGCGCAGCAGAGCAGCAAAGAGCCCCACACCCCAAGGGCGGCTCCTCTGCCCTCTGAGCTGGGACAAGGACAAGGGACCAAAGCATGGCAGAGGATGCGTGTAGGGGGACTTATGGCAGGGGAGAGGGCAAGGGACAGGGGCATGGCAGAAGACGCATGGGGCAGTGTGTGGGGGGCCTCAGAGCAAAGGAGAAGACAGTGGCAGGGCAGAGGGGCCCTAGATTGGAAGAGTGGACAAAAGACAGGAACGCAGCAAAGGATACAGAAGGACCATAGGGCGAATGAGAGAACAAGGTATATAGGGCACGGCAAAGGCTACATGAGAGCATAGGGCACAGCAGAGGAAAAGGGATGGGACATGACAAAGGTGCATGGGGGCTATGGGGTGAGGGAGAAGATCACAGATAGGGCAGCGCAAAGGATGCAGGGGGACTGCAGGGCAAAAGAGAGGAAAAGGGATGAGGCACAGCAAAAGATGGGCAGGATCAGGGGCCCTAGTGCAGAGGAAAGGACAAGGAACAGGGCAGGGCAAAAGATGCAGGGGGGGCATGGGGCAAAGGTAAAGATGAGGGATGAGGAAGGGCAGAGGATGCAGGCAGGCTGTGGGGCAAAGATGAGCATCAGGGGGGCAGAGGACGTAAAGAGGGGTGGCCATGAGGCAAAGGAGAGCATCAGGGATGGGGCAGGGCAGAGGATGCCAGGGGGCCATGGGGCAAAGGAGATGATCAGGGATGGAGCAGGGCAGAGGATGGGGGGGGGGGGTAAGGGGCAAAGGAGAAGATCGGGGATAGGGCAGGGCAGAAGATGCCAGGGGGCTGGGGGGCAAAGGAGATCATCAGGGATGGGGCAGGGCAGAGGATGCCGGGGGGGAGGGGGGAGGGCATGGTGCAGAGGATCAGCGATGGGGCAGAGCAGAGGGTGCAGGGGGCCATGGGGCAAAGGAGAAGATCAGGGATGGGGCAAGGCAGAGGGTGCGGGGGTGGGCGTAGGAGAGGCCCCGGGCCGGGGCCGCGGCGAGGCCCGCAGCGGGGCGCCCCGCACCCGCGCTGCCTGCGGCACGGCGCGCCCAGCCCAGCCCAGCCCAGCCCCGGGGGAAGGGGGCTCCCCGCGCGGCCTCAGACGGCGGGGTGCCCGCGGCGGGCGCGGGGAGGGCCGGGGGCGAGGCGGGCGGGCGCCGCGCACCCCCCGCCCTCCCCCAGGTCGCGGGCCGGGCGGCGAGGCCCGGCGGCGGCGGCGGGGGACTCACGTTCTTCATGGCGGCCGCCATGTCGTCGTATCGCTCGGCTTGCTCGGCCAGCCGGGCCTTCTGCACCAGCTGCTCGCGGTCCACCATCTTCGCGGGGCCGGGGGAGGGCGCGGAGGCTGCGGGCGGCGGTTCGGGCGGCGGCTCCTGGCGCTGCGGCGGCGGCGGCTGCACCCGGCTGCTGTGCGCGCGCCGCGGGCCACCACAACCCCCCTGCGGCCCCGCCCCGCCCCGCGCGCGCGTCACCCGCGCGCCGCCCCGCGCCCGCCCCGCGCCGCCCGCCAACCGCCGCCCCGGCGCCCCCACCGCGGGCCGCGCGCGCGCCCGGGGCACGCCGGGAGCTGTAGTCCGCCGCCCCGCCGCCTCAACGCCTCCCCGCGCCGCCGCCAGACTCCATTTCCCGGCGCGCCGCGCGCCCGCATCGACCCTCCCCGACAAGATCGCCCCCCCCAACAAGATGGTTCCCCCGCGACAAGATGCCCCCCCCGACAAGATGGCTCCCCCCTCAAGATGGCCCCCCCGACAAGATGGCTGCCCCCCACAAGATGGCTCCCCCCCACAAGATGGCCCCCCCTTTCCCTGGCATCAGGGTGGCCGCCCTGGCCGCCGGCGGGCTCCCCGCCCCTGCGGTGGGGGAAGCACGGCGTCGACCAGCTCCCCAGTGCTGATTCACCAGGCAGTGCGCCCCGCTGGGGGCGGCGGCGGGAGAGAGCCCGAGCTTCCCCTCACGCAGGGCGGGTGGCCGCCGTGGTGCAGGCCCCGCACGCCGGGGCCACCCTCGTGCTGGCGGCCGCCTCAAGGGGATGGGGAGCATCTTGCAGGGAGCTGAGATCACGCATCCCCCTTGCCTCGGCCTCTCTGCCTGCAGCGGCTCTGGGGAGCACCAGGCACCCCAAAACGACGGAGCCCCAGGGGCGTGGGCCATCCTCAAGGTTCAGGGCTGGCTGCCAGCCTAACCTGCAGGACGTCGCTTAACAGCTTTGGGGCTTCCCTGGTCCTGTTATGTTCCGCGAGAGACATGGTGTTTGGGGTGCCAGGTTATCCTCTCATTTCCATGAGGGATTTTGACAGTGTCAGCCTGAGTTCAGAAATCATTTGTTTCTAGCCTGTTCAGCTGTAGAGCCAAGTTTTAAAACATAAAACCAGAGCTTTCAAAAGCCTAAAATCTTAAGAGCAAGCCAAAGAAGCTTGGGTTTTAATCTCACGCCTTTCAAGCCAGCCTCAGGATTTTTGCTGCCTGACTCATGATTTCTGAGGCTGGGAGCGTGCAGTACTGTCCAGTGCCATGTTTAAAAAGGCGCTGGGAGTCTAGATTAGCCTCTGAAAATTCCTGCTTGGAGGAGCACCACGTTGTCGAACAGTGAAGAATTCTTCCAGTTTGGAGGCTGGGTCGGTAGCCCCAGGAGGTGCTGCTGTGTGTATTAGCTGTCGTGAGGGTGCTGAGTCACACTGTTGTGATATAGTCCAGGACAAACAGCCAACGCTTGGCTTTTACTGCTTTTCCTTTAACAGGCCACAGGGCAGGGGTCCTTCCGAACAGACTGCCGAGGAGCACAGCCTTACTTAGGAGTGACACTGTATAATTTATGAGTGGCCAGCTCACAAGTATGTTAAACTAACTCATCAATTACGAATGAAATAAAAATGCATGTTCACTCACTGCCTAGAAGAGCTTCTACTGCACGTTATGAATTCCATTAGAAACCATAAGAGATCCTTTTTTTTTTTCCTAAAAGGCCTATAGATAAAGCAGTATTTAGAGGACTTTCCATCATCATAGAAAAGGAAACAGGCCTAATGAAAGGTGACGTGCTGATCAAGATAGAAGTGCTTTATCCCTGATCAGATAGAGGCCAGGCAGTGGTAACGTGCATTTCCCCCAATGATAAGTCCCATCTTTCCTCAAACATGGTGAGTGGGCCCCGAGTGCCTGCTCTGCCCATCCCTCAGCCTTCCTGATGCCTTCCTGATGCCACTCCACTCCTGTTGGCACGTGAGTGGTTTGGGAGACGTGACTACAATTTAGGTTGAAGCAGCAATGGTGGTTGGGCCTGCTGACTCTTGCCATCCTTGGCCATCTTGCTGATCCCCTTATTCTGCAGTTTTCTTTTGAAACTTCACAGGAAACAAACTCAGTTTGGAAGTGATGATTGTACTTCATCACAGCAGGCAACACAGTTTGGGGATAAGATCTCCATCTTTGTTGTGGTTTTAGCATTCTTACATTGCTTTACAGGTAACAAATAATGGTAATGAATGGACCTGTGTTACTTAAACAACATACTTACGTGTTTATAGTTTCTGAGACTGGAAGATATCAGGTCTTCTCATAAATAGTTCCTCAAAAATAGAAATATGGCCAGATCATATCTATTCTCTGTATAAAATGAAACATTGTCTAACACGTTCCTTCTTTTCCAGCCTCCTTCCTTTGTGCATCTTCTTGCTCAACAACTGACCAATTGATGTTGTAAGACTGAGGCAAGGTCACATGGATTTCTAACAAAGCGAATATTAAACCTTCAACTTCAAATTGGTTTTTCCCCATAAGCTGTGTAAGGCATGAGCACATTTAAAAGATCCAGTTCTAGACATTTGTAACAAGACCTGCGGAGAGGAATCTTGCCAGGGCTGCAGAGATATGTCATGGTATGCCTTTTCCCCTTTCACTGAACTTCCCAAAGGTATTTCCTCTTGCTGACCTTCTCAGCACGTAGCTCAGTATTTTCGCAAGCTGGTTCCTTTTGCCCATATGGGTAGTCTGACACCTGGCCTCCCCTGTGGATGGCACACAGCTCTTCCCAGTCTCAGCTTGGCCAGTTGGGGACCGGACATGACCCTTTTAAAGAGAAAGTGGAAGTTTTCCTGTTGTGCAAGCCTGCTAAAACCCAAGCGCAGATCAGGTCTCCTGAGTCGATTGCTGTAAACATGCCTCTAAAAGCACTGAAGTGCTCCCGTGTCCCGGACTCAGCTCCTTCCTGGCCGCCCTGGGTATGTGGCCTCAGTCCCCGCTGCACACGTGGTTCTTGGACTGAAAACACCCATTGTCCCCCGCTTCTGTTTACCATGACAGCTATCCTAAGGATAGTGCCCTGTAGACAACAGCAGTTTATTCCTCTTTTATGATAATGGTGCATTCATTCTTCTAACGAGGTTCGCCATCTCTGGAGAGCTCAGTAACAGTTTGTTGTTTTCAGTATGTTCCTGATGATGCCAGCTTTGGGGATAAAATTTGAGCAAAGATGTGCAGAACGCAAGAGAACTTTAAAATACTTTGTGGGTCCCAGAATTAACACTAGTGTTTCAGCTATGTCTACTCTTTCTTATCAAGTTTGGAGGTATTTAGAAATTCGTAAGGTGTCTGATCCCCCTTTGCATGTGGTGCTGTACAAAGCTTATAACAGAAAAACTTTGCCCAAAGAGCCATGCTCTAACCTAAGAAAAAAATGCATCTCCACAAGATGGATTTCCAGGTAAAAGAGAAAGCTGGCAGCGAGAGACCCACTGATGAGGGCACATGTCCTCTACCTTACCAGCCAAACAAGACTATCTGCCACAATAAAGGTAGATCTGTGTGTGTGGACCAGACGGGAGTTGTGTACTGTTCCTGGATAACGAGGTTTTAAGGCTATTTTGAATGACGCTTCCATCTTTGTGTTGAATACATTGTTCCTCCTACTTGCAAAAAATAACACTTGGGTACAACTACTGGATTCTCACAGATAATATTTAACACAAGTCTAGACATGAAGAAGAGCTTGTATGCCTTGAAGCTTGTCTATTTTTTCCAAATATATCAACCTAATAAAAAATAATGCCTCTCCATACAACCTTACGACACTTATCTAGTAATTTACATAAATATGGCAGATTCTCAGCTAGTCCAAATTGTTGCAGCTCTGCCTATTTATGGTGACTGAATAAATACTGATTTATACCTGTCAAAGCACCATAGCAATAAATAAATACCACAATGCGGACAATTTCCTTCTCCATCACAGGTCAGGATGTAATATTCATAATGCTGTAAATTCTTCAGAATAGAAATCTTGCTGTAATTTTTATCTGCCATGGATCTAGGCACCTTTGGGGGCTCTGATACATAAATCAGTTCTCATCACACCACTTAATTACTCTATTTGACAGACTGGGAAAGTGGTTTGATGGAGGCTGCATGGTGGATGGCTTCTGGAGAGGAGGCCACGCAGCTGCAGGGTGCAGGTTTTTGCTGCTGGGTAATCTGGATGTTCATTAATAAATGTCTTTCTCTCAGTTCTGCCTGTTGCATATCTGCACCTCGGCGAGAGCCCAGAAGGTTGCTGGTTTGGGAAGTTAAAAAGACCCGAAGAATGTGGGTCTGTTCTGCACGTGTCCCTGAAAAACCTAATAACGCTTATTCCACCTACTGTATTAAAATAACTCTGGAGCACTCAAATGTGCCACTTCATTAACTCCTGTGGCCGGGAAGACAAGTCCTTCTCTTCGCCTTTTCTTGCCTTCCCTGTTGGGTGTTGTAAATGCCTTGTGACAGTGCAAGGGAAGATGGTAAATTCTCTTTGACTTGGAGGCTCGTTTCATTTGGCTGCTGACTGCTCTGAAAATTTGTTCAGAAATCCTCGCTCCCCGCTGGCTGCGGGGAGGTGGGCCAGACGTTCTCGTTCTCCTTTCCTCCGCGAGTGAGCCGGGGAGCTGCACATCACCACCGCCGCACGCCCATTCCCGCGCGGTGGGCTGCGCTGCGCCGTCACGTTGGGGATGCCGAGAGATCGCCATCTTCGCTTCGCGAAGAAGCAGACTGAAGAGCTGCCTCCTCCTCCTGGCTAAGGCTGTGGCCATTCCCATCCCGGCATGAGCAGTTGTCTCTTGGTGGAGTCACTTCTCAGACATGGAGAGAGGGGTTTGGGGTGCCTCGGTGCTTTCCAAAGGGACCTTCTCCTGAGCTCCGGCAAGCCCAGCTGCCCCAGGCAGGGATGGACTGCCCCAGTGTCCAGGCAGTGTGCGGAGCAGATGCCGGTAGGATCCTCTCCAGGGCTGGCATCTCTGGTTGGCACGGGAACCCACTGACTGGCAGTGCAGCCCCTGAGTATGGGAAGAGTAGCCGGGTGCGGAAGGAAGGTCGGAAACAAAAGCAGGATCCTCTGCAGTTAGCAGTGCTTGCAAAGCGTCCTTGTGGAGCCGCTCCGGAGGTGGCTCCCGGCTCCGCTCGTCCCTGCTGCAGGGAAGCCCTGGCCGCTCGGCTCTCCGCGTTGTGAGGGGCAGGTCTCCACGCTGAAGCGCACGGGCTCATCGCCTTCCCCTGCCTGTGCTGTCCTGGTGGCTCCACAGGGAGAGGGCAACCGGTGAACTCCAGCCACCCAGTGACACCACCAAAGCCCCCTTTCCCTGTCCCTGCTTCCCCTCTCCAACTCTCCCGCCGCCTCGCCCCTGCTCCCGCGGGTGGGTGATGCAGCCGGGAGCAGGAACGAGGGGGCTCGGAGATGCTCCCGCCCGCGGTGCAGCACCCTCCGTGCCGCAGTGCTGCAACACCTCCATGGGGAACGCTCCCTTTTTGTGTAAAGCTTTTTGGGATGCAGCGCGGCTGCGACCTCGCAGTCCCTTCAGGCCCGGCCCAGCACAGCCCGGAGGGTGTTTCACACCTACACGGGTAAGTGCCTTTGCAAGGCCGGGTGGTCTCCGCCGTGGGCTCGTGCACACCGGCGGGTGCCGGGTGCTGCCGCACTCCCCACTGCGGGCAGGAGCAGGTGCATGCAAAGGCCCGGTTGTGCACCGAGGTTGGGGGCCTGGCAGCCCCGAGGAAGGGGCCGGGGGTTCCCCGCGCCCGACGTCGGAGCGAGCTCGGAGCAGAGCCGGTGCTCCCCGAACTGCCCCAGGGCCAGGCAGCGGCCAGGGGCCGAGAGTGAGCGTCCCAGGCAGCCACCGCTTGGGCCCCGCAGCGCTGCGGCACTTTGTGCACGGCCCCGGCCTTTCACCCGAGGGGTTCAAAACGCTTCCTGAGCTCAAATTAACGCTGCTGCAGCGCGGGCTGTCGTTAGCCCTGCTCGCCCGAATGCTTCCCTGGGGCTCTGAGCAAGAGTCCCGGGGGAATTTCCCAAGCAAATCTCCCCCGGGGTGGGGGGAGGGGGTTGCAAAGCAGGGCTCCCCAGCACATGTGTGGGTGCAAAGCTCCCTCCCACCCTGGGGTCCAGCTCCCTCCTCCCTGCTGGAGATGGGGACGGGAATGAGGATGGGGATGGGGATGGAGATGGGGACTGGGCTGGAGATGGGGGTGGAGATGGAGATGCAGATGCAGATGGGGATGGGAACGGGAATGGAGATGGGGTTGGGGACAGGGATGGGGATGGGGATGGGGATGGGGACAGGGACGGAGATGGAGTTGGGGTTGGGGACAGGGATGGGGATGGGGATGGGGATGGGGACAGGGACGGAGATGGAGTTGGGGATGGGAACAGGGCCCTGCTGGCTGACACGTGGCGGGGGATGAGGGCATGGGAGCTGGGGCCAGCAGCCCATGCTGCCTCACCCCCTCCTCACCCCGATGCCAGCACGAGCCCCCAGCACCAAAAGCATCGGAAAATCCCCCCAGGGCTTTTTATCGGAGCAACGGGGACGCCAGCGGGACGCAGCGCGTGTGCCCAGAGCAGGGCCCACCCAGGGGAGCCTCCTCAGCCTCGCGAGCGGCTTGCCGGCTCCGAGCCCGAACGCGGCGCCGGGCTCTGCGGGGCCACGGCCCCGGGGCCCCGCGGGCCCGGCTGCGCTCCGGGCACGCCGCTCCCCACGGGGCGTTAATAATTAAGCCAGCAAGTCGGGCTCGGGTGGCAGCTCTTATTTAAGGAGCTGATATAAATACCACCCAGACAGCGCTCACGGAGAGCCTAAAAAAAGCCCCGGCCACCTCCGTCGTCCCTGCAGGGAGCAGGTGCCGGGCGCGCCGGGGAAGGGCCCCTCGTTTCCGGACCCCCGCCATGGGGTGGCAGGACCGTGCCTCGGTTTCCCTTCGCCCGGGCATCGCCCCCGCCGGCATCGCCCGCTCCCTGGCTCCCGTCGGAGGCGGCGTGCTGCAGTCTGGCCGCGCGGCTCCGCAGCGTGAGTCAGCAGCGCCGGCCCCGCTCCCCGCCGGCCCCCCGGCGCGGCCCGGCCGCCCGGCCCCTTTCCAGCCTCTCTCGGGCTTGAGGAGAAAGGATTTATTGTTGTTGTTATTATTATTATTTTCTTTTGGTCTTTTTTTCATGGGGAATAGGGCTTCAAAGAGACTCCAGGGTCACGTGGGAAAGTCCGGGGGATTTTTAAAGCAATCGGGCGATTTTTGCTGCCCCGCTTTCGGGGAGGTTGCAGGCTGCCCGCCAAGTGCGGGAGCGCTGGCGTGTGTCGTCCCCCCCCCCCCCCGCTGCGGCCGCGGGGATGCGGGACCGCCGGCGGCCCTAGCAAAGGGGCCGCCGGGGGACGAGGGCGGCGCGGGCGGGCTGCAGCGCCTCCCGGTTCGGCACCTCCCCGCCCCGAGCCGCTGCCGCAGCCGGCGGCGCAGGCAAGGACGGAGCCGCGGCCCCGGAGGGCGGGAGACGCTGCTGCGCGCGAGCCCGACCCAGCTGCTCTGCGAGCAGATGCTGCCCAGGTTTAAGGCAAAGGGACGGGGCGATGCGGAGCAGCGCAGCGTGCCCGGGATCCCCCCACCCCGCCTGCCCGGGGCCCGGGGGGCCGCGCGGGCGCTCGGCGGCATCGCCGCGGCAAGCGCGCTGCCTGCGTCCTTGCCCCCTCATCGCTTTCATGCCTATCTCGAAACGAATGCGATTGCAGCGCAGGCTGCAAAGCGGCCGCGATCTGGATTTTGCCAGTGCTCGGCAGCCCACGTGGGAAGGCTCCTGCCAAGGGAATAAGAAAAAAAAAAAAAGGAAAGAGAAAAGAGAGAGAAGGAGATGATAGATGGGCAGATTTGCAAACGTGGCTATTTACCATCTCGGAGGGAGTCCTTGGGCACAAGGAGAGGCGCAAAGCCTCCCGCGCCCGCGGGCCACGGCCACGCAGCCCCGCCAGGCTGGGCCCCCTGAGCGCCGCGGCCCCCCCCGTGCCGCTCTCCCTCTGCCAGCGGACTAATTGCACCAGTGACTTTGCAGTTCCCAAAATAGCTGCCGGCTCCGGCGGGGTGACGTCACCGCGAGACGCGGCAGCGGGCCGGCAGGAGCGGGGAAGGAGGACGCGGCGCTGGCGGGGGGCCCGGCCGGGGAGCGGCGCGGGCGACGCCTGCACCCCGCCAGCCCTGTGCCGGGCGACCTTGGGCCGGGCGCGCGGGGACCCGCTGCCGCCGGAGCTGCGAGCCCCCGGCGCGGCTGCCCCTGCACCACGGGCTGCCCCGGCGGCGCAGCCCGTGCCGGGGACGAGGCCGCCCCTCGGTGCCCCTCTCTGCAAAAGCCAGAGCCCCGCGAGCCCCAAAGCAGCCCCGCGCTGCCGAGGGGAGGCTCCGCTCGCCCCCTCCTAGGACCGCTCGGCTGGGACTTGGATGCCAGCTCCGTGCGGCGGAGGGCCCGCGAGGGGTCCCGGGGAAACGGAGGCAGGCGGGCAGCATCCCGGCGGAGCGGCGTGCTGGCAGAACGGAGCGGCAGACCCACGCGTGTGCTCGGGGCACCACGAGCGGCACAGGGCAGCGGCCCAAGGTCACCCAGGTGGTGCTGGGTGCCGGGCAGCGTCGGGAGGGCAGGGATGCTCCGCAGGCCGGGGCCGCCTCCGGCGGTGACTCACCCGCGCCGTCCCGGTGCCCGGCTCCTCCGGTTACAGGCGCATGCAGCATTGCCTTACAGGGACACGGCGGCGGCGGGGCTGGCACGGCACCCCTGCGAGCGGGCACCCACCCCCGCTCCCCATGCAGCCCCCTCCGCACCTCGGAGCAAGCCCTCCCCCCGGCAGCATCTCCGCAGCCTGGAGCCTCTTGCCCGGGCCGTGCCCAGAGCCTGGTGAGGCCCCGGAGCTGCCTCGTGCCCAAAGCAGGCGCCCGGATACGATCCACAAGCTCCCGCCAGCGCCGGCTCCACACTACCGGGCAGCAAAACTGCCCCGCGCCCGTGTCAGGCTGCTGCCCAAAGCGGGCTCTGCTGTCCCCCCCGGGGCCCCAGCGCCGCCCGTCCCCGCTCTCCGCCTGGGCGCATTTAGCCACCAGCAACGACTCCCGGTGCGCCAGCGGCACCAGCCCCTGCCCGGGGACCCAAACGCGGCCCCGGCTCGAGCGCCCTGCCCGGCCGCCCCGCACAGCTTATAGCTCGGCCCCGCCGGGGCTGGCGGTGCCGTGGGGCGGGAGCCGGCCCCCGCGGGAGAGCCCGGCGGCTCCGGGGCGCCCTGCCGACGCGCCTCCCCACGCCCCCCTTCCCGGCGAGGAGGACTCCCCAGCCGCTCGCTGACGCCCGGCTCGAGGACCGAGATGTCGCCCTGGAACGCGGTGAAATAATTAAAAACTCCTCCATTTCCCCTTGCTCGTTTGTGCTCCTTCAGCCGGGATTAATGGGTCTCCTCTCCCCAGTACAGACTCATTCCTTATTCCTAATAGGCCATAAATCCAAGCCCCAAAATAACCCCGGCTTTTGCCCAGGCCTTGTGAAATATTTATTCTCTCTCCCCAGCCCCCTCCCCGCACCAGCTCCTCTCCAGCGATGGAGAAGGGAACTAATCGATGGCATCGATCAGAGCAGCATCGCAGCTGCTCCAGGCAGGAGAAACAGCTGATGTCGGCAAGAAGAAAGGAGCCTTGCGGGCGCGCGCGGCTCCGGACGCCCGGCGGCCCCCCGCGGCACTCCTGGCCCCGGCCGAGCTCCTGCCGCGGGCCGCTCGCTCGCAGCCGCCACGTCCCCCCGGCCTGCGCCCCGCTGCAGAGCCAGCGCCGGTTCCCACCCCGCCATCAGCCCCCGGGGCGGCGATTCCCGGCTCCTGGGGCTCCAGCGCCCGGCTCCGCAGAGGCAAGGGGTGTTCGGGGAACGCCGGTGCGGCCAGCGTCCCCGCCGGCCGCCGTGCGAGAAAGCCCGCGCTGACTGCAGAAGAAAAGCCTGGCAGACATGGGAGGAGGCCACAGCAGCTTTCCTGCCGGGGAACCCTTTCCTTGCCGGCTCGCAGCCCACCAGACGGGGAAGCCGTGGAAGCGCAGCAAGGGCAGGACGCCGCCAGCCTGCCCCCAAGACTCCAAACACCAGCCGGGGCTTTGCCAGGTCAAGGCACCGCTCCCCCAGGAAGGGGGAGCAAAGGCAGCCAGCCCTTCTCCTGCCTGCCCTCCCGGCTGCCCCCAGAGGCAGCAGCCTCCGGAGCAGGGCCTGGCCATGCCGGCGGGGCGCAGAGCTGGGGGGGCTCCGAACCGCTCCCCAGCTGGCGCCGGCTGCCGAGGGCCCCAGGTGCTTCTGGAGACCTCCGCTCTGTCTCCCTGCCGCTCTCAGCGAGACCCAGGCGTCACCCAGCTGTCCTGAACGCGGGAGGCGAGATGGCAGGCGACAGAGGGGAGAGAGATGGGAGGAGAGAGGAGGGAGTAGGCCGATCAGCCAAGCATGCAAGAGCCTGGGAGAAGGGTAAAAATCAGATCTGTTATTCACCCATGCAACCCCCAGAGCGTGACAGCAAGGAAAGCAGGGTTAGAGCAAGGCCTCCAGAGCCTACGTCTAATTGCGTTGTGAGGGACTGTCTGCAAGATGCTTCTGTGCCTCAGTTTCCCCATGGGAGGAAATCTGGACTGAGAGCAAGGTGCCTGGCTGCCTGCGGTGGGAAGCGGTAGGGAGCTGGTGGACGTCAGCCTGCTGCTCGCTCCCGCTGCATGGTGTCAGGAGCCCCCCAGGGGGATCTGGAGCATCCTCGAAGCGACACAGCCCCCCACTTGGACATTTCCCTGATGTTAGCAGAGGTCCGTGTCATATCACAGCACATCGCTGCTCAAACCACCACGACGGGACACAGCCGGAGCCCTTCGGAGCAGACCGGCGATCTGGTTGCAGAAAAGCCTCCCCGAATCAGGCTGCGGGCTCACGGCGGGTCTTTGCAGCAGCCCTGCAGTCACGGCCGCTCCCTGCAGAAGGCTGCAGGCACGCGGCACGCGGCAGCAGGGTCTGCAGCCCCGGAAGCTCCCGGGATGGTTGTTCTTCCCATCTGCTGCTCTGTCATTAGCGAGCAGCACCAAATTTACTGCTGTCAGCACTGCAGAGCCAATACAGCTGCAGCACAGCAATACACCGGCTTCAGCAGCTCCCCTGCAGCCTCCAGGGCTGCCAGACCGAGCCGGGAACCAAGCAGGAGCCAGACCCAAACCCACCGCCTCGGGCTCGGTGGACACCAGCGTGTCAGTACCACTGGAAATAGGGTGTGCGAAGGTCCAAGCTCTGCTCCCAGCTGGGTGTAAACCAAGGGCTGCTCCACGGACAGCGAGGGATTTGCACCGACTTCGCACAGCCATAACCGAGCCCTTTTCTCCTGGCTTCGGGCACCACCTGTTCCTCACCCATTTGCCTTTGCTGCCTCTTCGAGGCGTTTATAGAGAGCCAAGTGCGCCAGTTCTCAGCCCACTTTAAATGGGCTTTTATTTATTCACAAAACAACCCCCCAAATGTATAAGAAAAGTGGAAAAATTGGAATATGCACAAGCTATTATTAACAAAAGAATTGTACAAATACAGGACCAAGCGTGGATGAGTGAGCAGCCGGGACCCGCTCCGTGTCATTAAGCGACTCCCTCCGCTCCCTCACACCCATTAAACAAAAATGAAAAGATCGTTTCACCAGTTTCCCTGCAGAAGGCACAAACGCTTCACTGCAAACGTCGAGGATCGTGCTGCAGCGGGGGCAGGCCAGGTTCTTCCACGTGATCTGAGAACGGAAACGGGGCTTTACTGACAAAGACGCCAAGGAGCAACCGGGCGCCAGCGCCACCGTGCCGGGCGCAAGGGAAGAGCCCGGCGCGAACACTGCGGGGCTCCGTGCCCTGCCACAGCTCCAGATCCTCCACCGTGGGGGCCACAGCTCCTCCGGCCTCAGCCGGGATCACTGCAGGGCCCGGCGGAGGCGCCCACTGGATTTGGTTGCCCAGTCCCTCTCCCTCTGCTCCCATCACTCAGCTCACGCAGTTCGGCTCCCGTGGCACGTCGGTATTTTGGAAACGTGAGGCCTGATCCCACGTCCGCCGGAGCCTGCGGCAACCGGGAGAACACCCCGAAGCCCCCACCTGCCCCTACGGCTTCACGCAGAAGCGCTGGGGAACAGAAATCGCAGGCGAGATCCCTGCAAGCTGAGCTGGGCTTGCAGAAGAGACAGGAGACGAAACGAAACGGGCACGAGGAGCAACCGCCGGGCAGGCGAGAAACGGGACGGCAGCGCGCTGTAACATCCAAACCCTGCACTTCTGCCACGTGGAAGTTTGGGGCTACTTTGTATTATTCCTCAGCCAAAGTGGGAAGAAAATACCTCTTATTTTGATTACTGGGGGGTTTGCAAAGCAAACTGAAAAATGCCAGCAACTCACTTCAGAGCCGCTGGAATATTCTGGGTTTTATTTCAGCCCTGCTTTGCATTTTCCAAGTAAAATCTCCAAGCAATTTCACAGCACAAAATCCATTTTTCGCTCCTCATATTTTAAATGAAATGGGTGAAAGCGACCAAATTTCACACCAAAAACTGTTTTTTTTTTTTCCAAAGCCAGCTTGGTGGTAAAGTTTCAGCCAATATTTTATGAGCAGTCCTGGGGAAAGCCAGGCCTTCGCCCAGCCCTTCCCATCTGCCACGCTCCGAACAGCCACGCTGTCACCAGTGGGGAAACCGAGGCAGCGAGCGAGGTGCCCCAGGTCTCCCAGCTGATCGGCAGCCCAAGAGCCTGGGCCTGTTCCTGCTGCCGTGGGTGGCTCCTACTGGGGTGCGAATGGAGCTAGTGCAGCCTGGCTCCCACCAGTGCCTGCCAGTGCAGATTCTCTGATGTCTCATACAGCACTGAGCTCACTGGGTTTTCCCTCAGTAGCGGCGTCCCCCTCCCCCAGCTGCCTATTTTAAAGACATTAATGGGAATGCATCAGCTTGGAGACCTCTACCCTTCTGTCCGATTTGGGTGAAGTCAGCCGACAGATTCATGAGACAGAGAGACACGCTCACACGCGCAGACAGCGTGCTTGCCTAAGCCTCATTCCCTGGGAAACCGGCCTGGAAACACACCTAATGTCTCGTTTGAATGTGCTTGGCATTCGCTCCCGCCCATTTGATTTATATTCTCACTTTTCTCCAGCTAGATTAAAAAGCCCTTTTGAGTCCACTGACTTCTCACCAGCAGGTGCTCCTGCACTCTGTGTCACCTCTCCATCTTCCTCCAGAGACACTGCAGCACCTGGGGCTCAGTTCCTCTCTGCTAGGTCCTACCACCAGCTCTCAAGGCAAGTCCCCACTCTGCTTCTGGGTGCCCTTCCACACTTTCCAACCCTCCACCGCCTGACCCCTACCTTGCCTGTCCCAGGACTCAGTCTCCCAGGCTTGCCAGTGCCCAACTTGAGCAGTGGGGGAGAAAACCTAGGTACATGGGCGCTCCCAAAGGGGAGGATAGGAGGACCTCTGAGATGGGTGCTGCCCTTTTGGGAGCCAGAGGAGCCCTGCCCATGGACATGCAGCTCATCCTGGAGCCCGGCTGCAGATCAGTGCCCCCATGCGCTGGGCAGGGCCCCACTGTACCTGCATGAGGTCCCTGTGGGCAGGCTGGGGCAGTCATAGAAGGCTGCAGAGAGCGCCGGCATCTTCTGAGTGGTCACAGTTGTGGACGTCCCAGCGGATGTGGGAGCAGCGCAGCAGCGAGGCCTCGTTGCCTTTGCACTTGAGGTTGTCAAGGAAGATGTAGCCAACACCCTGGCCATAGCGCGCCTCCCCCCAGGCCGCCACGGCATGGCCACAGCCCAGCTGCCGACACACCACCTTGGCATCCCTCAGGTCCCAGGCGTCATCGCACACCGTCCCCCACTGGGACAGGTAGAACATCTCCACGCGCCCCTCACACCGGTGGCTGCCATTCACCAGGCGCAAGAACCCTGCAGAGGGGAAACGGTGCTGGGCAGTGAGACAGCACTGGGGCAGCCTTGGCCAGGGTCCTCCATGACCCCAGTGCTGGATCCACCTCTGCTCTCCAGGATGGCTTGCACCCACAAGATCTCAGCCTTGCTGCCCTGGGACAGGGAAGAGCAGTGCTGCTGCTCCTTCAGTCCTTCATTAATACTAACAGCCAGCTGGATTAATTTCCTGCTGCCGGTGGAGAAAGGAGCTCCATCCAGGCAGGCCACAGCAGGGACAAGGAAAGCAGGTCTCCCTTGCCTCTTCTAGGCAGCACCTCCAAAGCAGGGCAGATGACTGCTGCTCCTCACAGCTCTGGCACCACCTCCTCACAGACAAGGAAGCAGAGTGCACAGGAGATGCCCACAGATTATGCCAAAGCTAGGACTGACCTCAAAAGCATTATGGTGGTGAAAAACATGGCACAGCAGTTGGAGCTGGGAAGTGGATGTTCAGATTCAAGGCCCAGACAACTTCTGTTGCTGGCTCAGCCCCACTGGTAAACCATGCCATCTCCCCACCACTGAGCTATCTGCCTGGTCAGCCTCTTGGGGACACTGAGACAACTGGGAGACTGTAGCAGCAAGTAGTTGACAGTGCTTTGAGATCCACAGCTTAACAGTGCTAGGAGAGCCATGAGCACAGTTTTTCTCCCTCACACAACTGGGCTGCTTCAGATTAGTGTTTCAGTCACTATCAAAGTCGCTGGCCTCCACCCAAACCACTTCCATTTCCACTCTCTGCCAATGCATAGCTCCAGACCTCTCCCAGGGGCAGTCTGGCACTCCTGTTCACACAAGATACCTACCGTCCTTGGGATGAGTTGGGACTAACGTGGCGGTTGTAAAAGTAGCTTCTTGGAAGTCATCTCCTGAGTCATCAGCACCTGGCACAGTAGGGAAGGGGTGAGAAAAACAACTAAGGAGACATCTACAATCTTCAGCATCAGGTTAGAGCCCCAGCACAAGCAATGTGGGGCGAGCAGAGGACAGGCACAGGCCAGCTGGAGGCAGGAAGTCACAGTCAGTGTGTTTATAGCCTCAGCAGGGAGAAGCACCCTGCTTTGGCACAAGTGTCACCCATGCTTCAGCCATCACCTCCAAAACATCTAAACAGTGTTGTGCTCTGCTCGTAAGGAGGAACCCTAGACCAGCCTTTGGGGTCAATGAGGCTCTCCCCTTGGGGTTCACATCCCACCATGCTATTTTAGAGGAATCGGTGAGCAGGCGTCTGTTTCCCATGGTCAGCCTTTGTGGGGCTGGAATCCATTCTAGACCTGTTATCTTGGGGGATCTCAAAGCTACTGAGATGGACTTTAATGGAGCTCCCCATGGAGGACCCTGACATGGCCCCAGGCAATGTGATCCACCACCACCTCCCCAAGGAAGCTGCTTGGCCAGCCGGCCTCGCTGCAGGCCGTACTGCTCCACAAGGGCAACGTTAGCAAGAGCAAACCACCTTGGTCACAGCAGGCTCCTCAGGGAACACGGGTGCCCCCGGAGAGCTGCGCTGGCTCCGGATCTGGGGGGCGGGGGGAGGGGGATGCTCGTGCCCACCCACCCCTCACCTCGGCAGATCACGCCGGCGTCCTCGTGGTGGCCGCAGTTGTGCTGTCCCCAGCCGAGGTGGAAGCAGTCGGCCAGGCGGGCCTCGGTGCCGGCGCAGCCCACGTTGTCCAGCAGCACGGGCCCGCTGCCGTAGCCGAAGTAGCCGAGGCCGGTGGCGTGGAGGGCCGCGCCGCAGCCCAGCTGCCTGCACACCACCCGGGCGTCGGGGAAGTCCCAGTCGTCGTCGCAGACGGTGCCCCAGGCGCCGCGGTGCCGCACCTCCACCCGCCCGCGGCAGCTCCCGTTCCCGTTCGCCAGCCGCACGCCGCCACCTGCGGGTGGGTCCCGGCACGGCACAGCAACGCCGCGCCGCCGGGGCCGGGCACGGCCGGGCACCGGGCACCGCCGCGCACCGGGCACCGCCGCGCACCGCCGGGCACTGCCGGGCACCGCTGGGCACCGGGCACCAGGCACCGGGCACTACCGGGCATCGGGCTCTGCCGGGCACCGC
Source organism: Rhea pennata (assembly GCF_028389875.1). Taxonomy (NCBI): domain Eukaryota; kingdom Metazoa; phylum Chordata; class Aves; order Rheiformes; family Rheidae; genus Rhea; species Rhea pennata. The sequence goes on from NC_084682.1 coordinate 7,555,906, forward strand.
CGTGCACCGGGCACTGCCAGGCACCACCGGGGCCGGGCATCGCCGGGCATTGGGCACTGCCGGGCACCGCCGGGCACTACCGGGCATTGGGCACCGCCGTGCACTGCCGGGCGCCGTGCACTGCCGGGCACCACCGGGGCCGGGCATCGCCGGGCATTGGGCACTGCCGGGCACCGGGCACCGCCGGGCACCGCCGGGCACCGGGCACCACTGGGCACCGGACACCAGGCATCGGGCACTACCGGGCATCGGGCACCGCCGTGCACTGCTGGGCACCAGGCATCAGGCACCAAGCACCGCCGGGCACCGAGCACCGCCAGGCACTGAGCACCAGGCACCGAGCACCAACGGGCACCAGGCACGGAGCCTCGCCAGGCACCGCAGCCTCAAAGCCATCCGACATCCACCCTGCTGTCACCCAGGGGCTTGGGGTGACCCCTGGGAGATCTCTTGGGTACAGGGGATGGATACTCCCGGGGAGCCTCTGGAGTAACCCCTGGAGCAGGCATGGAGCGAGCCCTGGGGATGTGGGGTAACTCCCTGGGGGCATGGGGGCATCTCTCCCCGGGAGATCCCTTGGTGGGGGGTGATACCCTGGGAATGTGGGAGATGCCCTGGCAGCATGGGGTAACCCGTGGAGGCACGGAGTGACCCCTGAGGATGCGGAGTAACCCTCAGAGGGTGCAGGGTGACTCTGGGAGATCCCCTGGGGAGGAGTGGTGGTGCCTGGGAGCATAAGGTAACCGATGGGGAGGCATGGGGTCAGCCCTGGGGATGCGAGGTAACTCCCTGGGGGCATGGGGTGACCCCTGGGAGTGTGGGGTAAACCTCCTGGGGAGTAGGGTGACCCTGAGAGTATGGGGTGAGCCATGGGGGTGTGGAGATCCCCTGGGGACATGAGGTGAACACTAAGAGCACGGGGTAACCCTGTGCTCTGGGAGCATGGGAGAGCCTCTGGGTGCTGGAGAATGACCTCTTGGAGGCATGGGGTGAGCTCTGGGGGTGTGGGGCATGCTCCCACTGCAGCCTAGGGCTCAGCAGCAGCCCTTACAGCTGCCCTCGTTTTGGGACACACTGAGGACGGAGGAAACAGTGTGCTCCGGCGCCCGCCCACCCCTTGGGAACAGTACCATGTGGCCTCTGCTGCCGTGCCAGCCCCTAAATGATGCAGGGTGCCACGGCGTGGGGGAAGGTGGGCAGGTTGCATCCTGAGCAGCACCGAGTCTGCACCCTGGGCTGTAAGGGGTCTAGTAAAGAGAGCTGCTGAGGTTCTGGGCCGAGTGCAGAGGGGCCGTGCCAGCATGGCCCGGGAGGGGGTCCGTGCCAGGCCCCACGCAGACTGGCAGCAGCTGCACACTTACTGTCCTGCTCTATGGTAAGGAGAGCCGTTGTGGTCACCTCGGTCGCCTGGGAGGGCTGGTCTCCACCGTCCGTGGCTGCTGAGCCAAGCACAGGGACACACGCACGCATTGGGGTGCAGCACCCACAGCTATCGCATGCCCTGCACCCACCCGATGTGGGATGCCTCACCCTCAACAGCACTGGGGGCATCTAGGCACCGTGGTGGCTCCAGAGAAAACTCCCATGGGGAGCAGGAGGCCATCTTTTGCCAGGCATTTCCCTGGGACCTTGCCATGGGAAAATATCAGTGAAGAGCACCCCAAAGCCTTGTATCTGGACCCCAGGAGTGGCCATGCCACAGTTACTAGAGGTGTCCAGGACTTGGCTCAGAGCCCCCTGGGCAGGAAGCCCCGTCTGTGTGGACAACAAAATGCCCCAGGCTGGCTCTCCTGGTTACAACCCTAGAACAAGGCTGGTGGCTGCAGAACTACTGCTCGGCCCGGGCCAGTGCCAGCCTACCTGTGGCTGTGGCAGTGAGCATCTCTTCGTACTCCAGGGCCACCGAGGTGGTGAAGGATGTGACGGTGGACATGTCCAGCCCTGCAGTGACACAGAGAGGCAGAGGTTACATGTACAGGGAGAAGCTGAAGAGCAGTGAACTCTCTACCTCTGACTCCAGGATGCAGATCAGGGTGGTTGAGGTAATCCAGGGTAAGGAGCCAGCAGGTTAGACCTCGTTCATCCCGGTATCTCCAGTGCCACCAGTGCAGTTTTGCCTTAGTGCTGAGCTGGTAAGAGAAGGGCTGGAGATGGTATTTCTCAGGCTCAAACCACGCTCGTAGCAGGGTTCCCACCAGGGCCAAGGAGACCCTCGCTTTTTCAAAGCTTAATATGCAAAAGATTTATCACCCCCACCCAGACAGGGTCAACAACAGCACGGCAGAGCAGCAGAAGACAGCAAGGCAGATGGCAAGCTCTCCAAAAAACCTACACCTGGTTATTCCTGGGTCACATGGAGCAAGGGCAGTGCCAAGGGGCTGGAGGGCAGCTGCCCCATGAGCTCTCTGCCTGGGTGAGCTGCCAGGCCAGCGCTCCCCACTCCCGCCGCAGACAGCACAAAGGATATTTGGGGAAGAAAGGAGCAGCCTGAGAAAATTGCCCATTTCTCCCCGCATCAGCCGCTTTGTTAGCTAATAGTGGGAAAGCGAAAGTGACGGCACTTAGTGCTCCAGTCATTAGCCATGATAATGAGGGAATTCAAGGGGATTATTAACATTATAAATGGTAATCAGTGGATAATGACAGAAATACATAATTTAGAGAGGGGAAGAGAAAGGCAGGCTGGGCCTGGCGGAGCGCCCATCTGCTGACAGCCAATCACTCACTTCCGGACCAAGGGAGCTTGTTTTCCACCAAACAGAGCAGGGAAATCACAGGCAGGCAGAGTCATTTCCCTTGCAAATTGCTGCTCAGACACGTCCCAGCCTCTCCTGCTCTCAGCGCTGTGTTTTATCCTTCTCCTGCATGCCAGCTTGACAGCAGATAAGGAAAAAGGATGCTTCAGCAGCCAAGAGCGTAGTCAAGGACCTACGTTCAGTTCCCTGCACAACCTTGGGCACATCAGTGTCTGTGGCTTGATTTCTCCTTGGAGGCCGAGAGGTCCCCACTTCCTCCCACCCCAGCAGTAGGGTAGTCCTAACGGCAATGCTCTGCTCCATTACCTGTACAAATGACTCCAGCATCCTCGTGGTGGCCGCAGTTGTGGATCCCCCAGCCAAGGCTGTAGCAGGCAGAGAGGAAGGGCTCGCTGCCGTCACAGTTGACGTTGTCTAGGAGGATGTGCCCCGTGCCGTAGCCAAAATAGGCATTGCTCTTGTAATCCAGGGCTTGGCCACAGCCCACCTGCTTGCACACCACGCTGGCGTCACTCAGGCCCCAGTCGTCATCACATACGGTGCCCCAGTTCCCACGGTAGAAGATCTCCACCCGGCCCTGGCAGGTGTCAGTCCCGCTCACCAGGCGGATGCTGCCATCACCTAGAGCACAACAGCAGGCAGTGAGAAGTGTTTTGCTTTCACCCTGAGGGCAGATTCCATGGCGTAATGATCCAGGGGAGTTTGGATCTGGCTGTGCCTGTGATGGCAAAGAAGCTGGCCTAGAGCTTGGAGGCTGGCTGGAAGAGGCACGGTTTTCAGGCAGTATTATTGATGGGAACCGTGATAACCCTCTGTGACAGGATTTGACCATGGCAGGCACAAAATGGAGTCCCCAGAGGTCCTCCCCTCTTAGCCAGAGGGCTTGGGCTGGTTCATGGAGGTTTGGAGGGGAAGCAGATATCGGGCTGGTGGATGGGAGAGTGACAGACACGTTCTACCAGCCTCTCCCAGAAGGACCTCAGGCAGGCAGAGCCCTGTGCGAAGGGGAGCAATGGCAGAGCAGCTTACTTTCCCCATGCTGCACTGAGGCTGTGACGGTCCTGCTGGTTGGTCCTTCGCTTGCTTGCGTGGGTGAGAGCTCTGAAAAGGGAACCGAAGAGATGGCATCAGTTTCTGCCTGTAGAAATCCTTTCGGGGGTGAGCTGGAAGCGGTGCCCCTGCTGTAACCGCAGGCAGCCACACGCTTCTGCTCCGCTGCTCCTCCCGCACCGGCGCAAGCAGCGCTGCGCACGCACCGGCACGCGCGCTGCCCAGCGCACGAACCCCGCCAGCCTGACGAAAGCAGAAGGGCTTGCACCAAATGAAACCACCCCCAAGGGTAAAGAAAGAGGGACCTGCAGTTGCATAGCAAAGGCAAGGCCCTTGGGGCCAGGCTCTCCACTGCAGGCTGGTGAGAAGCTGCACCTCCACGTGCCCAGAGGCCTGGCACAGCCACTGGGGCCAAATGATAACGCCAGGGCAGCGGGGAGTCAAGGCTCTCCCCCGTCAAGGCACTGGATTCAAAGCCACGGCATTAAGACAGAAAAGAACAGTAATCTTTTAATTTTCCTGATGGTTTCATGTGTATTTCTTTTGATAACAATGTTGTTTTAAGCAACTGTAATTCCCATCCTATGTCAGCCCGTTTTACTGCCTGTGCTGGTAAAACTTTCTGCGGGCTGGGGTGGTAAACTGGGTAGGAGAATGGAGCCAAAGCATACAAGAACTGGCCACAGGCACACAAAATGGCTGAGGGAAATACCGCTGGGAACGCTGTGCGAACCGCTCTGCTCGCAGAAACGCTGACAGCGCGTGAGCCGCGCCTGACTTCGTGCTTTTCTCTGTAACCACGACAGCTAGCAAGCTCGCTCTTTGAAAGCAAAGCCGACGTAATGGCAGCGATCCAGGAGCCAGGACATCACAAACCGCCACAGAACGTCCCAGACCTCAGGCGAGCGCGGTGGGAACTCGCAGTGCCGAGCAATGGCTGGCCGGCCGTGCCTTTGGCCTGCCTCGGACAAATCACACAGCCTTTCCGCCTCGCTCGGCCTGCTGTAATTTGGGAACAAAGATAATCCCCTTCCTGCCCGTGGGGAGCTTTCCTGGGAGCCCAGGATGGCTCAAGGCCTCTCCACCAACTGAATTTTGCCGCCCTGTGAGGGCCGAAGCCGCCGCGCTTCTCCCGCAGGACCGTAGCTGATGCCGAGACGCTCTGTGCCGTGCTGGCTGTCGGCTCAGCTTGGGAACGCTGCAGGAGGGCTGCGGTGCGGCGGAGAGGTGCGCGCTGGGCTCCGGGGGGTGGTGGCACTGTCAGCTGGACGCACTGCCCCACCTCAGCCGTGTTCGGGCCTGCGCCTCCTGGGAACCGCTGTCCAGCGGGCGCCCCTGCGCCCACGCTGCGCAGGGCGAGGCAGCGCCGCCCCTCGAAGATCAGCCTTGCCCAACGCTTAGGTGAAAGTCCTGCGTCTCCCCTGAGAGCCCCCTCAAACCATACCCTCTTAATGACTGCATACTTCACAGCGTGGGTCTCCCTTTACCAAAAAATGCCTAAAAGCTCAAGCCGCTCCTCTCCTCCCAGACCCACCTTCCCCTGCTCCCTTCTTCAGTCCTTTCGTGTTTCCTCTCTAGCTGCATCTTCAGTCAGGGTTCCTCCCTCGCCAGCCCAATCCATAACCTCCTTTCTCCAGTCACTGCTAAATCAATCCATCAGTTAATCCAGCAGCCTCCCTTTCCAACCCTCCCCCTTCTGCAGGAAATATAAATTAATTGAGCATCTGCAGCTGTGGCCAAGCTCTGGGTCTGCACATCCTCACATTTGCCAGTGTTTGATGCTAAAACACAGCAGACAATTTTTTATGCGCTGTATGATGCACAAGCTATATCGCAGTGGTAAAGAGCAAACGTGTATGGTATATAGGGGTTGACATGGAGGTGTTCCACTTTCACAAGTCAAGTTCAAACACTTCCCACTTCTTTTCTCACCTTTAGGAACATTTCCTACTGAAAAGCTCAGCAATTCAAATAAGGGCAGTCAGGAGGTGAAAAAGCACTTGGGCAGTGGCTGACTCAGAGCCAGCAGCGTGGGTGGGTACGTGCTCTATCCCCATGGATCACTCTGGAGAGGTTGAGAAGTCCCTGACCTGGCCATGATGAGGAATACAAAACAGGCTAGTCACCTAGGGAGCACCGAAGTGATGAGCTGGGAGATGACTTGGATTAAAAATGGGGTAGGGAGGAGTCAGAAGACATTTGGCTGACCCAGCTTCAGAGGAAAAAGCTCTGAGATTTGACTGCTGGGCTCCCCCAGAGGGTGTATAAACGCTCAGGTTTGTCACACTGTTAGCACCCCCATCCCCTCCTTGCCCCCGTGGAACCAAGCCTTGTTACCATTGCATATGACAGCCACATCTTCGTAGTGGTAGCAGTTGTGGATGCCCCAGCCATGGCTCCAGCACTCGCTCAGAGCTGCCTCCTGGCCCTTGCAATCCACGTTGTCCAGGAAGATGGGTCCACTCCCTTGGCCAAAGGTCATGGTGGCTGGGAGGGCCATGGCATGGCCACAGCTCAGCTGGCGACACACCACGTTGGCATCCACGATATCCCAGTCATCATCACACACCGTCCCCCAGGAGCCATTGTAGAAGATCTCCACTCGCCCCTGGCACCGGCTCGGCCCGTTGGCAAGTCGTATTTCTGAAAGGATGGTCACACAGAGATTGCTCAGCAAGCAATGCGGTAGCCTTGTGGCTAGGAGATGGCAAGCACAGAAGACCGTTCAGCAGATGTCACAGAGAGGGCTTGAAGCTTTTCTGAATCAAGTCATAGGTTTCTGCTAATTAAACTAAACAACTGACTCCATTAGCTATAGCACAAGTCAGCTGTTAACTTGCTGGTGAGGTACAGGTTTCTGTCGAAAACAGCGGATGCGAGTATTTGGTACATCTTTGCCTAAGTATTTGCACCAGACAAAATATCACCCCACCACCTTGACTACTAATGGCCTGGGAAACTACCCAACAGGAGAAGAGGAAAGCTATCATGTGACATCATGTGATGACACGTGACTTCAGTGACAAGTGATAAGATGCAATTAGCAAATTGTTATTAGTCTCAATAAACGTATCCAGAGTCGTTCCCAAGTGGGAACTGGTGGCATGGAAATGATTTCTCAGACTGCTGGCAAGAGGGAACATGCATGTAAGTGACCCTGACTTGCAGCGCCAAGGGAATTATTCACTTGGGTATGATGAATGACACCGTGACAGGCAGATAGCAGGAGGTGGCAAAATCTTCCTCTCATGATAGTAAGCAGAATAGGGATATTAAAGAATCTTTATTTCCTTTCTGTGAAGAAGTTCAGCTTTTTGTTGCAGTTTTTTGTTCAAAACCAATATGCTTTCTTTTTGAAATTCCCTAACCCCCATTTTTAACAAAAATGCATATTTTTCAACTACAAAACTTGCCAGAGAAAAGCAGCTCTAAGAAGAGATTCTCACCTGGGAATGGCAACAGAGCAGGCTCAGAGATGTTGCCTGAAACAGAGGAAGAAAAGGATTAGATCTCTCCAGTGTCCTTGCAGCAGGCAGAGGAAGGAGGTAACTCCAAGAATGACGGCAGCAGTGATTCGGGAGGGCATTGCTGAAGGCCAGCAGAGCCAGCACGCCCCTACGGACCAGCCGTGTGTGCTCTCCAGAAATCAGCGGCTCTAACCCTAGGAGTATTTCCACTCTCCTAAGTAACCTGCTTTCTTTCTATTCAAGCTACAAGGCTCTCTAAGGGCAGGATTTGTCTTGCAGGCTCTTGGTAATGGTCAGGTGTTGCTGAGTAAGGGATGACCTTTCATGAAGAGCCCCTTCTTAGCACACTGCTACATTTTACAAATCACACCGAAGTCCAGGTGACTGTCCAAGCTTCAGGGATAAATTATGTTGTTCTGTATTGGTCAGTGTTACACTAGCAGAACATCCCTTGTATCTGGGCATCCCAACAGTAAAGACCAGGGAAGGAGGATACTGCTGGGAACTGCTGGGCAGTTACAGGTGTAAAACCAAGGTGCATCCCTATGGCTGCTAGATCTGTCTTAACTCATGAAATTAGCCCTGTTGCAGAGCCAACACACGACTCAGTTCCTCAAAATATAGCATAGAAGCAAGTATTGCACACTGCTGTGTTGCATGTCTGCTAGAAGGGGGACATCTCCATTCAGTTTGCTTCTGAGGCCGCTCAGATCCTGCCTTTGAGCTCTCCGGTCTTAAACAATTCATTGGAGCTGATTCTGGAAGCCCTGAGCACTTGAAATTTCAGCTTTCTTGTGTCTTCCCTTTTCCACAAAGATCTGAGTTTTGTAAGGAAAAAAAGAAAAACACTACATCAGAACATCATTTCATCTGCTTCGCAGATGAGGAAACTGAGGCAACAGCATATGGTGTGAATTATTTTTGGTCTGCAGTGGGACCTTCCCATAGGAAAGAAGAATGCAGGCGTCTTCGTTCTTGCCCATGTGTTATAACCACTAGATTACATGTCCCCCCCACGACTATCCTAAATCTTAGTTCACCAGTGCTTGTGCAGCTCCCTGAAATCCTTAGATGAAACGTGAAAGAGAGGTGCCAAGGGTTGCTATTAACAGCTTAATGAAACCAAGCTGCTCTCCCGGCTCACACTGGAGAATTGCTAGCTTATTGCTAGCTTTCAGACAGAAGGAGCCTTTTCTCTCTCTTTTTTCTCCTTCCATTGTTTCACTGCCAGCAGCTTGTATTGTGAAAATGGTGACTGACAGCAGCAGGCCCAAGTGGATTGCACATGGGGCTGCGTCTCCAGAGACTTCATTTCTATTCCTGGCTTTGTTGCAGACTTGTTATGAAGCGTTGGACAGCATACTTCCTTGTCCTCCTTCCCTGCTCTCAGTTTCCCCATCTGAAAAATTGGGGGATGAGATGGGAATGAGGAGAAATGATTCTGCCTGTCATGAGAAACCTGTGGGTGATCTACTGATGGAAAATGCTGCACTGGGCATTTCTATATGACTTCTTTTTCACAATGCAGTCAGTAATATTTGCAAACTGTGTATGTATATGCATGTGCCAACATATCCATGGAGCCACCTCTTGGATGGAAGAAGGCAGCCCTTAAACACAGGAGAATTGCAGGCAATCACTGCTGCACCACAGCATGCAGGTTAACGCTTCTGCTCCTGGGGTCATCCTGTGTGATAAGCAAACCACGGGGAGATCTGTTTCCAGCTCACACGAAGAGCTGCAGCTTACCAACACCAACAGATCTGGCTGCACTAGACTGATGTGGAGTGAGACAGGTGTGGGCCCATGTCCTCTCCCCAATCATCCCTGCTGTGCTGCTTTGGGATATGCTGGTCCCTGGTGTCTATCAATGTGGTCAACTGCTTGAGGGGGAAGGCAACAGAGAACCAAGCCCCGAACTAGTACCCAGCAACCAGGATCCTCTCACACAGTGCAGGCGGACTTTGGTCTCTTAAATAAAGAAATGTGCTAGTTACAGGTTACACATACGCTCTCAAAACATCATTTTTCTTGTGCAGTGTCTTACACCCTTGTCACAGCAGTGTGAATACCTGAGGAACCCACTAGCTACAGTTTTCTCAAGGAATCAGGGAAAGAAGACTGAAGACCCTTGGGACCCTTCTCCCTCCTCCACAGCAGGGATGGCCTGGATGTCTCCTGGGAAATGAGAACAACAACATTAAAAACTTGACCTGACCAGAGAGAGAGTGAAGAGGAGCAAGCAGAGCAGACTCAGCCAAGAATCATCTGCTGGTAATTGATCCCTTCTGGTAACTGGAGCCCAGGATACACTGCCAAGGTTTTAACAAGAGGCTGTCTCAGAAATATTCTGCCGCAGCCTGCAACGAGCTCTGCGGAGCAGAAAGAGCAAGTGCTGGAGAGAGCAGGGACTCTTCATTTGTTCTCCCAATTAAACAAAACTGCTTTCGTGTAACTGGTGGAGCAGGCAGCACCCCAGGGCACATGTAATTTGTAACATCCATTGGCTACTGCTGCTTGTCCCTCCTTCTGCAACTCTAGCAGAGCCAGGGCAGGGCTGATGTAATCAGGGGGTGCTGGAAAGTCAGGATGAGAGTTTCTTGTTCCCAGCTGGCTCAGGAAGGACAGCACCAGACTTGCAACATGCAGCACACCATCATGCAACATGTAGTGCTTTCCTTCAAGTCCTTCTCTCCTGGAGTCCTGGAATATAATGGAAGTCTCACTTTCATTCAAAAATTTCTAACCCTCGTGGCGGAAAAAAAAAATGATTGCTCTCTACTCACAGATAGGAGGGGAAATGAAATGCACCAACATTTATTCTATTTCTTTCAATCTCCTGTTTTTCAGCCAACCTTGGCATGTTGGGAGGGTTCTTGTGCTTGATGTGGGCCAGGCTGTGTCCAGCCCCAAGATGGGTGATGGGAGGGAAGGCTTTGGGGAAACAGATGGATTTCCTGGTGATTTCTGCTTTGTGCTCAACCATAAGCATCTCTACAGGCAGGTGAAACAAAAAGAATGGAGCTGCCGTAGGATTTTGGCTGTGTAATTCTCAGTCTTCTCCCGTTAGTGAACAAGCAGCAACTAGAAGCAGCCAAACATTGGCAGAATATAATCAACACCCAGTTCAGCAGGATTTTAAGTAAGGACTCCAGGAAGCACCCTCCCCAGCAGCCATGCACCCCAGGGGTGTGGAAGGAGCTTTCCTCTGGCAGGGAACGGAGATGCCAGGAATAAGCAGAGTAACAGCTCCATCCAGTGGCCTGCTGCTCCCAGCTCCCCCTCCTCTCCTGCAGCTAAAGGATTATTTGGACATAAAAACCCTCTTGGCCTCAGTTCTGAAAGAAGTGGGGTCCCCTCTGCTCCCTCCTCACTGGGGAGCTCCCAGCACAAGGGGCAGAGGATGGGATGAGGCTGGAGGAGCCTCTTCTCCGGGTGTTTCAAGGCATGGTCAGGAAGACAGCGGCAATGCTAGGATCTCCTCATCAAGGTGTCTTGGGGGAAGCTATCACCCCCCTCCTGCTGCTGCACAGACCCTACATGTTAAGTTCAACCTGGCATGAGCAAGCTGTGGATTCCCTTTCCACCCCCACCATAAGCAAATTAATGGCTAGACACAAACTGGGACCCCAGTTTTGGTCTCTGACTAGCCCAGGAGTGTGGCTCGGGTGTCACAACCCTGCCTCTCCTCTCTACAGTCCTGGGCAATGGGACCTGGCACATGGAGCGTCAGCACCTCAGCCCGGGCCCCTCCTCACCTTGCCGACAGCCTTGCTTTGAGGCTCCCACTTGCTCACCTGCCCCACCAGTTTGCAACCAGCAGGCCTAATCCCCTGCACTGGTAATTCGTCTGGCAGGCTCTTCTCAGTAAGCACTGGGCTTGCAGGAACGAAAGCACAAATCCAACCTCACATCCAGAAAGCCTCTGGCTAGAAACTTTTGACTCCAAAGCCCTTCCCTTTGCAATACATGTTCCAAACAAATTAAATCCCCTCACATTAATTATAGCAACCGGGGCCAATCAATATACCCTTGCTTGGCTCTCTGGCCTCTTTTCTCACACCTGGCTTGAACCAGCCCTGTCCTGCTTGTTCCAGTTCTGTCTTTCTTCCCTGGAGCAACAACATAAAGGTCAGGTCCTGTCACTCAGGAGGCGGATATCACAGCCATGAAAAGCAATATAACATGAACCTGAAGGGGAGGGTGAACCCATGAACTCACAGTCCCTTTTGCCTTGTTAGGATGTGGCCTGGCAGAGCGTTAAGTCAGCTACAAAAAAAGGGCTGTCAAGGAAGACCTAGAGGCCCCATGAGAAATGACAGTAAAACAACTGTGTCACTGTAATTATCACTTAGCAACAAGAAGCATGGTCTAGGATTGAGATGCCATCCATTCCCACAGCTTGCCATCCTGCATGGATCAACCGCAGAAGCCGAGCAGCGCCCGCTATGGTCAAGCGCTGCTGACCTTTCCAGCCACTAGCAGGGTGGGGAATCGCCCAGCTGCTGCAGCGTACAACCTGCTACACGAGCGAGAACTGAGCTCCACGCCGGGCTGTGTGACCAGCGATCGACACCTGCCAAAACATCTGCTTTGGCCATACCCAACTCGGAAGCAGCGTATCTAAGTGGGGAAGGGTCCTCTTAAACTGTCCCAGCACGAATCACTGCAGCTCTGAGAGAGACCCCCCCCCCGCCCTTTGCTCCCATGAGCCAGAGGTGGGAACAGGTGAAACCAAGAAAACACACGGAGAGACCAGCTCACTGAGGGAGAGGACAGGGAAGGACGTGGCAGTGTGAGCTGCTCCCATGCTGAGAACCTGCTCCCACCTCGGAGAGACATAATTCAGCTGCAACCACAGCTGCACCAAAAATGTGGAAATGGAAGGGTTTTTAGGAGGAGTGTCTGACTCTGATTGCTTTGGTTTTTAAGATCTACTCCACTCCAGTCCCTAAAAAGCAGTGGATGAAAAGGGCGTTATTAAATATTCAATATTCATGCCCCTTTGGTCAAAGTCAAAGCTTTGAAATACTCATTTAGGAGCATCCTCCAGCAAAGTCAAGAGAGACCAGAAGAAATATTCCGGGTATTTCTACATTAATGAGGAAACATTAAAATGGTATTTTTGCAGAATAGATGAAGCCTCCTAAGTTTCTCTGATCATCCATCTTCACAAAGGGAAAAAAAAAAGAAAAAAGAAAAGAAAAAAAACCAACTAGCTCAAAGTAAACAGGTCCCTTTCAGGGTACATTTATAAATAAACCCACCAAAGCGGAGGACAAATTGTCCTTCATTATCGACTTAGCTGAGCCCATTCACAAAAAGAAACATGACAGTCCAAGAGTGCCTGGTTCCTGCCTACCAGAGGTTTAGAGTTACAAAGTCCTATAGCAAATGCTCCCATAGGGAGGAGGTGACCGGGCTTATCCTCACTGCGCGGAGCGGGGGCAGTCAGACGCTCTGGCAGCTGAGCCTAAGCAGTCTGCAAGGAGCAGCCTTGGAAGCTGAGACGAACCTGCTCTAATTCTGCAGGGGAACAGGCTCCTGCAGGGAGTCCCTGCATCTCGGCTCGGGGAGCAGGCACTACCACCAGAAGAGGAGCTCCAGGGATGGGAAGCACCAGCTGAGGGGATGTGAACTTTTAAAACTCATTTAATCCAATTGCAGTGTCTGACTACACCTTAATTGCCTAGCTCCGAGCTTGCTTCGTCTTGTCTTAGCTTTGTTGAGGAAGAAAGGTTTTACCAACTGCATCACTATAATTATACTGATAAAGTCAAACCAGCATAATTACACTAACACAGCTCTCATGTGGACCCTCTCAGTCTAGAATAGGAATAGCTTTTCCCAGTTTAACTTAAATGCTTTGCAGTCAGCATAAACAAGATTGAAAATCACCAATGCTCTCGTCTGAGAGTGCCCACCAGGAGCAATTTAGGGTACCAAGCCTAGCCCATTCCCTCAGGAGACAAGTATTCATAATGCCCATTGCCTCTGCGTAAATGGGTTTCAGCAGCTCCTGTCCCTTGGCTGTCAGTGCCTTCTTGTGAACTGGGAGTGCAAGTGGCCCAGCGGGACTGCCTGCTCTGAGGCCCACATCCACACCATTTCCATCACCAGTAGCTGCCTGCACCAGTTACCAGCCAGGCCTGGATGCTGTACTTGCCATCACGCATTATTCACAGCAGAAGATAAGAGCTGAACTTGCTCCCTCTTCTTGCCCACACTTGATCCCACTGGGGACATTATGGCATTCGTGCCTATGCCTCTACATCAAGAAAATGTTATTCAGAAGACCAATGACAAGACCAAAAGGAAGATCTCCCGCGCCTAAAATTCACATCCCCTCCTGCTAGACGAAGAGATAGCTCACCAGCCGGGCCGAGGAGGAGGAACAGCACGGCTGGCATCAGGGGCATGCGCAGCACCCAAAGGCCTGGCTGCCACGCTCTGCGCCTGGCCACTGGACAGGGACCAATTCTCATTTCTGCTCTTCAGTCGTCCCACAGATGGTCGTCAAGCTCTCTCAGAGAAGCGGATAAGAAGTTGCCCCTGAAATAGGCAGACACCAGCATTAGCAGTCACAGCAGCAAGGTGGGGGACAAGCGCTTTGCCCTGCTGAGGGACTTGCAGGTCTTGCAGGCAGGTGTCTCCCCTGCACTCTGTGCCATGTATGACATACGTGTGAGACAGGGCCACCATGGACAAACTGAGACACACATTAAATGATTCAATATCCTGTAAGAACTGGGAAAGGACTTCCTCCCCACACTGCCCTGAAAGGTATTTCCCAAGCCACTGAATGGCCTTACTGCCCCAGGAAGTCACACCATGCAAACTCTGTTTGGAAAGTGATGGTGCTCCACCTCATGTCCAGTTAGGCTTCCAGCCCCTGTTGCCCCTCCTGCAAGGCTGCTCCAGCTTTCATTGCTCTGTTGATGAGACATTCACCTAATTCCCAGCCTGACCTGATCTGTGGCCAACCTTGTGCTTTGCCTTAAGCAGCTCGTCTCTCTCTGGTGTTCACCTTCCAGTACATTTCTAGGGACAATGCCTATCTCTTCTCCACTCTTGTGTTTTGCTTTGGTGAAGAGGTGATCTCTTCCCTTTAAGAAACTGCCTCCCCATCTCACAAATTCTCAGACACCTTCTCAGCACTCTTTTCCAAGCTGCATGCAAGTCCCTGTGAGACCTGCCCAGTTAGTGCATGCTCATATACTGCACTTGAGTTACCCATCCAGTGCATCCTAAGAATACATCCATCTCTCTTCAAGGCTCTTATCACTGAGTATCTTACAGTCACCTGTGATGGATTAATACACTCAAGTGCTCTCTCCTGCACAGCTCCAGTCACTAGACACAGATGATCTCTGAGACCTTGTAAAAAGCAAGAGTCCAGGCTCCCAGTCCATTCCTGTGCTAACCACAAGACACAATACCTCCCTCCCTCGGCTAGCAAGTTTATGGGAACCTTGCTGCTTTAGCTATGAGACCCCATTATTTCCCCTCTTTCCCCTTTGGGAAGAAGGTGGTAAAGGCATTGCTGTGGGAACACAGATCAGATATGACAATGTCATTCATCTGGTGCGGGGAAGGGATGAGATACAAACCCCCTTGGGACAAGCTCAAAAGGAAACAGGAGAATGTCAGGGAGAAAATGAGGAAGAGATTAAAAATAATAAGATGCAATTTCCCCTTCATTTACTGCTCTCTTCATAAATTACTGTCGAAGTGGTGAATTTCTAGCTCTGTTTAATTTACACTCTCAAGGGAACCTGGAGAGAGATCTGGTTAGGGGCTAAATTCTGCTCTGTGTTACACCTTTGTAAGCTCAGAGTAACTTCGCTGCAGTCCAGCTAATACCAGAGTAACCGGGAAAGCATCGGAAAGCATCATGATCTGCTAGAGAAGTCATATCATATGGATGCTATCACATGGTGTAAAGTCAGGCTGTAATCTTCAGATAATTGGAGGTCTGATGTTAGACCCTTCAGTCCACGTGAAGCACAAGATTTCCTGAAGTGA
The DNA here is from genome assembly GCF_028389875.1 of Rhea pennata. NCBI lineage: Eukaryota > Metazoa > Chordata > Aves > Rheiformes > Rheidae > Rhea > Rhea pennata. The sequence continues at coordinate 7,571,204 of NC_084682.1, forward strand.
GGAGCACTTACTGCTTGAGGCATTTACTGATGGTCAGAAACTTTAAAAATCAGGCCTATGTTCCCCTCTGTCTGGACACTGAGGACCAAAGTCTGTCTTTAGAGAGTTGGGCCCCAGGTTGGCTGCACCAGGAGACGCTGTGCACCTCTTCCCTTTCCAACTGGTCGCTGCCCCACGGCTCATCTGCAGGCCCAGGCTTCCTTCAGACCGCTGGTTCCATCTCTTTCAGGGCCTGGCTGGCCCATGGAAGGAGTTACAGTCACTTTCCTGCCTGATTCACTTCGTTTTCGGAGCCTCTCTCTATGTCGCTGAAAGCCGAGGGCCTAGGGGCCAGCTCCCCCACCAGCAGATTCCTGCTGCTCGTTGTGAATGTCCATGCAGTTGTTCAAATTCAGGACTCTAGTGGACAAGCATGCAGCGGAGGTGGGCTCTGTTCCTGGAGCTAAGGTAAGAGTGTTGACCCTGAAGCAGGCCCTAGGCATTTTAGATTCAGCTTCTGAACCTTCTTGGTAAGTCAGAAAGATTTACCAAGGTCTTTCAAGCCCACAGGTTGGGTGGCATGGGACAGTACCAAGGAATTTCCAATGAGCACCCAAACTTCCAAAGTAAACCTTGGATTTTTTTGCCCGCACCAGCTAAAGATCACCATAACACAACCCTAGAGATAGCTAGGCAAGCCCTCAGCACACTGGTGCAGGAGGAGCTGTCACAGAGGGGTATGACCCTGTTCAGCATTCCCTCTCTCTTCCCGCTCTTGTGCAAATCCTGCTAAGCAAGCCCTCGGAGGAGACCTGCCAGCAGACAAATGGCTCAGTTATGAGGGATGAAAATCAATCTAGTTGCTAATGTTGTGTTTTTCAATACTCCATTCATCCATAACGCAGCGAAGCTCCATTCTGAATAATATCGCCTTTTGTCCCGCCAGGCCCTCCCCACTCCCTCGCAGAGGGTGGCTGATGGCAGACAAGGCTGTCAGGGGCCAGCTTGCACCTCTGCCTCCCCAAGGGAGGCACGCTGCCGCATTTCCACCAAACCCACACAGCCTTCTCCCCCCCAGCCCCAGGACCTTCCCTCCCTCCTTGAGTGCAGCTGGGCCGAGGCGTGGGGCCGGCAGTGGGAACTTGCCCGCACCTCCCTGTTTCCGGCATGAGTTATTATCACAGGCAACTTTTGTGAAGGAGCCAGAGCACGTTCCTGTGCCCCTGGCAGGGGCAGCAGCCAGCATTAACCATTAACACGCCAACCACAAGGAGAGTCACCCTGCGGATACAGCACGGCTGTCTTTCTCACCCTGCACTCCTACATTTTTCCACCTGCAGCCTCCATCTTCACCCTAGCTGTTTCCCTACACCTTGGGTTACACTGCAGATTGAACCGATCTTCCTTAAATCCAATGGGGTCATGGCTATTTAAGAATTTATGTATATTCAAAACCGACTTTAAGCCATTATGAGCCATTGTGGCACTGCACAAAAAAACTGCAGCATCAGTTTTGAAAGATTTCTGAGTGCAGAAGGCTTCTGAAAGTGCCTTCAAGTTAATGTCTTTTAAACTGCCAGGCATCTGGAATGTTTGAAAAAAATCAGCCACACATCCTATATAACAAGTAACATATACCATGAACAGCCCGAATATTTCCTAAGCACTAAGCAAAGCATCTGAAGCAATACATACACAAAAGGAACATGGGTCTAAAAGGGCACCGACAGTCCTATCTCTGTTTTTACCCAAAATAGTCTGTATCACAGCAAACAAATTATGACAAAAGAGCTCTTTTCACTCATTGAAAAATCCTTCCTTCTGACTGAACATGAAACCTACTTGGTCCAGAACTGAGCCAGCGTTTCACACTCCCAGAACTGGACCAATCCTTTCTGCTTTCTAGCTGTGATTTCTTTCTGCTTTTCAACGATTCAACCTCCTTAGAAATTAAAATCTTTCAATCTCCATCACCCCGTTGGCTCATTATGTATTTGTAATTACCACACTGACCAAAAAAAGTGTCATAAATCCACATACCTGCTTGTTATTTTCTTTCCAGTATAAAGATGGATATATTAAATCCCCCAAATACTCTCTTTTGAAGTAAAGAAAAGAGCTGGCTAGTCAGTTAAAAATAAAGAAAAAAATAATTGATGAAATGAATATTTCCTCTTTTCCCACAAAAGGTGATGGGGAAAGGCAGGAATTTTTCCCTTAGGCACAGGAGAAGATGAGATTTTGTTTAGTAAATCAAAAAAAAAAATAAGGAGGAAGAGAAGAAGAATCTCATCCATCAACCGAACAGCTCCAGCCTGTCATCTCTTTTCACCTTTGGGGACTGGATGTTGCTGCTGTCAGAGGTAAGCTGGCTTAAAGCTCTGCTGTAGGAAGGCAGCCCTATGTTCACTGTGTGCTATCCCAGGGCAGATTATCTCAAAATAAAATGACAAAGAAAGGGGGGGAGAGAAGAAGAAGAGGAAGAAGAAGAAAGAGAGAGAGAGGAAAAGAGAGAAAGAGAAAGGAGGAGAAGGAACACCTTTAAAGAGACATAGTGGGGTGGGGAATGGTTCAGGTTTCCGGAAGGCAGACAAGGATACATGCTTAAATTGGGCTCTGGCTCAGTGCTGCTGAAGGAAAGCAGAGCCTAGTTTACATCTCTGGGGAAGGGAGACAGGGTTTCCTGAAGCTATTTGAGAGGACTGGGGCTTTTTAGCTCCCTCTACCTTTCCTGCCTCCTTCCACTGTCTTCTGCCATGACTAAATGCCCACTTTGGGGAAGTCAGCTATAGCATTTTGCTGTAAGTATTTTGTCAATCCCTTCGCCAGCAGCCACAGTCCGGCAGAAGGGGAGACTCTAGAAGCCTGTTGTCCTTCCCAGGGGACTCAGAGGCTACTTGCTCAGGGGCTCCATTCCTCATGCAAAATCCTCATTGCCTAAATTGGACCCATTTCCACAGGTGGTTGAGGCAGGATAAGGGCACCAAATCCACTGTCCTCTCTTGGTGTTCCTGGACAGACACGACAGGGAGTTCCCTTCTGAGGTCCTTTTTGCAGGCCTTTTCCTGCAGTAGGCATCAAAGGTGACCTCTCTATTTGGCTGAAGACATTAGAGAGGCCTGCCATATGCCTTCAAGGGATTCAAGCCTATTCTCCCCAGCCAGCAGTGAAGGACACCCAGACACCAGGTTTGGGGCATCCCCATCAGGCCCCTCAACGGGTCAGCCTACAATCACTGGCCAAGACACTGGTGGCAGCTGCGCTCTCTTTTCTGAGAAGGAAGTCCAGGAAATATTTTCCAAACTCTCCAAAATCAAAAGATCAGAAGATTTGGGTTGTTGTTCCCCCGTCTCCAATTCATGAGAAACCTTTCTCATCTACCTCCCTCACCTCCTGTTCTGCATGTACATGTTGTCTCCTTGAGCTCCCAGCTAGGACCAAATTCACAGTTCTGCCAACCTGCAAGTCTCGCAGGCTGGAGGTGATCTCCTAGAGCCCCATCTTCTGGGGTCACATGGTTATATGGGCATCTTGCTCTCTTCTTTTAAAAGGAGCATGTGTTTAACCGTCACCATTGCAAGTAAATGCCTGAGAGTGTAAGATAGGTCTCAGCAGCCCTGAAAGCAACTGAAAAAGAATCCCCAAAATACTGGGTTTCCTCATCTTGTGAATTCTTAGGCTCGTCCAACAAGCTGAGGAGTCTGGTGCGCTTTTGGATTTGAACAAGTTGAACCTATGATCAGGAGGATTTTTACCCGTGCTTTCAGTGGAGGCAGCAGTTGCTTCCCTGTTCTTCCTACTGGATTGCTTATTCCCTTTAATGTGGTGCTTTGTGTTTTAACTTGATACAAAGCAGACTGCAGGTACAACTGTCACTGGTTACCCATCTGCTATTACTTTCTTCTATGGGTTCAATAATTAGCAATTAGGCATTTACTTTTTATTTCCCAGTAGCAGTGAAGTTATAATTAATCTGCTCACAAATGCAAGAGTTTCAAAGGTGCCTTTTAAACTTTGAAAAACTCTCAGCCATCCTGGCTATCTAGCCAGGAATGTGGCTTACGAATAATCACCTTCAAAACTGAAGCAAGATCCAAATCCAGACTTTGAACACCACAGATGAAGCCTCCCTAAATGCAAAAACACAAGCATAAAGCCAGCATTCTAAAGAAGTTCTCCGCTCTGTTCATGGACATATTTCTCTGGCCATTTGGGTAGAATCTAAAACAGCTTTTTTTTCAATGTCTGCATTGCTACTGTAACGTGTTTTGATTGGTTTGGCAGTAGCAAGCTATGCGCTTGTGCTGATTCGAGGAACAGAAAACATAGCCAGCTTATGCAAGGAAACAGCCATAACATAAGAAAGGCTAATTATAACATTCCACGAAAGAGAATTTCTGCTCTCTTATTTGCTAGGAAAAGAAGCTCCTTTTAACCTTCATGATGGTCCTGCTGTCTCTGGTGATACTCACCATGCTCACGGTAAGCCCAGCCCCTGGATGGGTCAGGCTGATCAAAGCCATTCTCACATCAACATCCGATGTGACATCTGCATCTACTACAGCTACCTGCATCGACGTGGATAGTACCTAGAGCAGCTGCTGCCAAATCTCTGTTTTACAGCAGGCAGCTGGATCGGGGGGGAAGCTGGGGAAAATAAGCAGCCCACAAATCTGCAGAAAATGCAGAGCCTCCAGGGTAAAAAGAAAAAAAAAAGCTTCCCTTTTCAACTATCTAGAAAGTACAGAGAGAGAAACTAATTTGTATGTAATACACCATTGCTAGGAAATACGTTGGTGATTTACAAGAAGGGCCTGGTGCAACATAAAGAAGTCATAAGCTGAAAAATAGGCATCTTTTTGCTGACAGGAGGAATTGTCGGAGGCTGCTCTGTTTCTCAGGACACTAGTTGCTGTTGTGAGCCATTAACTGGATTATAATGAACTACAGGTTTCCCCTGTTGTTTGTTGAGCTAAAGCACCAGGCGTTTATGAGTTTCTTTCTAGCTGTCGTCTGCATTTTGGAGAGAACAGCTCAGCACAAAGGATGCTTTGCCTGCAGCAGGATCGGGAAGGGAAGGAAAAGCTGTGGCTTGTAGACAGCGCGGAGCAGTGCTGTGCTTGTGGGAACCAAACGCTGTTCCCAGGTACCACCTCACTGTTGGTTTACATGGGCAACGCACCAGCTCTGGGAGCTGTGTCTTCAGGGGGCAGGCTGCAATGCCATTCCAGGGGCAAGGAGTATTTGCAGGAGTGGATGAGATTCAGGCTAATCCCTCAAACAAAACACAAATCTTGATAGCCGTCAGCAATCTCATTAGACACTTCAAAACTTGACAGGGACAGAGAAGAGGAAATACTCACAGCTCTCCACAAAGCTCAGTTCATACATGCAAACCAAGAACCAGCCTAAACCATTAAGATTGAGGAGGGATGGCCTCCTAGAGAAATTAAATACCAGGTTCTTCTATTTATACTGTCCTTGCAGCAGCTTGTGGGTACTTGGGCAATGCTCAGCCAACAGCAAATACAGTGGAAAGGCAGCAGGACTGGTCCCCATGCCATACCCAAACTGTGATTCAGCAGCACTATTCAGCTCCATGGATGGTCTGCTGTCGCAGGGAATAAGGGCTGACACGTTCTTGGATGTATGCTTTTTTGGATTGGTTTTCCAGTCCCATTCTAACCCTCTGCAGGTTTTTTTTTTTTTTTTTTTTTTTTTTTTTTTTTTTTGGGCGTATATTCTTCCTGTGAAACATTATGCCTGATTCTCTTCTCACCCTGTGAGTGTGAGCCAGGCAAATCTCTCACACGGAGTGGGAGACTCATCCTCACTCCATCCCACAATCTCCTTTCCTTACAGTGGATTACTCTGCTCTTTCTGCTGCTCCTGAACTCCAAGTACCTGGTGCGACCGCCTGCAATGAGGGATTCCAGAGAAAAGAAGCAGCAGTGCTGATTCTAAAAAGTACATTCCCTAGTGACAGCTCAGGACCATGATTTCCCTCCTTCCTCATGACCCAGAGTGCTCCCATGAGATCACAGGACCAGGAACCTGTCCTCCTCATGCACATGAATCTGTGTTGGGATCCCAGCAATCTGAAAGGCCTGTGAGAAGGCTGAATCAGGCCACCACCAGCTGTGCTTAGTTTTCCGTAGAGAAAATCAGCCCTTCAGTCCTCCCTCAACTCCACAGGGCCAAACTCAATATAAGAACTGGATTTTCAGTGGTATTTGCACATATCTGAAGGGGGCTTTGACCAGGGCTTACCATGATGATTTCAGCTAATACTGGTCAGTAGAAAGGTACTTTTGGAGTTGGAGCTGATTCAGGATAGCTCTTGCATCCAAAACAAAATGGGCTTCCATAGCCTTAGGAGAAAGGGAAAGACCTAATCATAGTATGAGACCATATATGTTTCACCTCCTGTCCAGGTGCATAAATTCTGCCTTGGTGCAGCTGGACACATGGCCCAGAGCATCTTACTGGTTAGCTTTTGTCTCATTTGATAATTATTTTCTATTTTTAACACATACTCTGACAGCTCTACACACCATTAAAAGCAAAGGGAAGGAAAAGGCAGTGGAAACAGCAGCTGCAGCCTCCAGAAAGGAATGGCATTTGCACACGGCTGCAGCAAGATGGAGTTCAGCAAAAGGTACCCATCCCCTTCCTAAACAAAATCACCTTTGTTTGTTCCAGTAATCTGTTTCCTGACAGAAATGTGCTGCAGAAACCACCGCAGCCAGGTGAGAAAGAGCAGCTCAAGGACACCACATTAAAGGAGGCTCTCAGAAGGGCCAGCTGATCTGTGCTGCCCAGCTGGGATCCGGAGCGGCAGCACAGCAGCTGCAGTCCTTAGGGGGAAGGAGGAGATGGGACCCTTGAGTAGCTGCCTCCCTTCTGATCACCCAACCAGCAGACAGTCTCTGCTAAGGCACTGGATATGGGCTGTTGCATGGGAAGCACAGAAGAACCTCTTCCTAAAAGCACCTTAAGGCACACAAAGAGACACTGCACAGTCAACGCCCCTAGGGAATTTCAGCTGTTTACTGAATGTGTCTAAGCTAGGCAGCTATTTATCTGTGGGACCTGAGTACCCAAAGACCACTGACGACAGCAGAGAGGGTGAAAGTTTCAGGTTCTTTTCCTTGCACAACATGAGCAGGGCTGAATCTTAAGATGGTGCCCTGGAACAGCCTGGAGACAAAACTACTGCCCTGCTGCTAGTTAAAACCTGTGTTTGCACTGCACAACTGCAAATCATTACTGCTAGGGTATGCCTGTAATTCCTTCACTTTTCTGCATCCCCTTTCATGACATTACTTCTCCTTGGGGCAAAATTTCAAGCAGGCTCCAGGCAACAGGATCCCATGGGACAACAAACACATATGACATGTCCGTTGGGACTAGCACACAGTGCACGTTTCCGTTTAGGTCTGCGGCGATGGTGAATGCAGACAGCCTGCTTTTGCTGAAACATTACTTATTTTAAACAGGACTGCTTACGTCACAGGATTAGAGATTTTTAGTAAAAACCATATAACCCAAACCTCTCTGAGGTTTATGATGTAGGAAGTGCTGACCCATATGGGAATATACAGTCTAAGGTAGGCAGTGGTGGACGCTGCTGCTTTCCACATGTGAGAATCTGTATGGGGCAGAGATGCCATGTCTGAGCCACCTTGCTCATACATGTTCATACAAAGATGGCTCTGATCTTCCACAAAGATCTAGAAAAGCAACCATTTGTTCCAGAGAGACCTTGAAGATTCTAAGTTTACACACTCTCCAAACAAAACTTGATATTAATAATAAAAAAAAAGGTTGCATAATCTTCCCCCAAATAACTGAGTTTTACCAGCATCTCATTATAATCCCTGGCCCTTCCTTCTGTCTCCTGGGGATGAACCCGGTTTTAATGAGCCATTTTCAGGAAGCAGAGTGGGTTTTTGCTTTTTCAGCTGCCACATAGTTCAGTATACACTAGGTGGCACACATTTTCAGGAAGAAACACTTGATGCAGCTCCAGCAGGATTTAGTTTGGGAAGAGACCAAAGCCTAGCTGTTCCCAGCCCACGGGTCAAAGACTAACACAACAGACTGGGTAATTAAAGCAATTGGCAAACAAGCCTAATCCAAAGTCGGGAATGTACGCTGCTAGTCAGCCACAAAGCAACAAACAAACAAGAAAACAAAAACAAAAACAACAGAGGTAGGGAAAGCCACTAAGAAAGAGAGAAGGGAAAATGCTTTCTGTAATTAGCACTCTGGAGCTAATGTCAAGGTCAGACCGGCTAGAGCAGGAAAGATGAGCACACGACTGCAGAATCCCCGAGGACTCAACACTGGCAGTTCCTTGGCTGCATTCCTCTAGCTCTATAAAGGTAGATACAAATTTCCCCAGAGAATAAATGAAAAACACGAGGCACAGAAAGGTTAACAGATGTTGATTCTCCTCCTACCGTCCCACTGGCATAGTATGTAACCTCAGGCAGGTCTCTGACACTGCAGCTGCCAAATTCTGTCTCCACTGGGAAGTCTCTGTTTTGAAAAGTGCCTTGCTGAACTTCTAAGGCTCTCCTACAGATCTGCATCAGCCTCTGACTTCAGCGGGAGCTCTGAATGTTTGGATCTTCGACAATATCCCAAGTTCAGTACCCTGAGCAGTAGCCACTACTAAAACATTTCACTTAAGCAGCTCGAACATCAAGTAAATCAAGCATCGGCAAGGAGAGAACACCAGATCCTTAGACTGCAGGCTGGCACCATGCCACATCCCTGGCACTGAAGGGCACCCTGGGCATCTCCCGTCACAGCGAGGGACAGAGGACATGCCCTCTTCCGCAGCTAAAGCGATTGCTGTTTCCAATGCGTCAGAAAGCAAGGTCACACAGTAAAAGAGGAATTTCCATAACAGATCAAATCTGTGGTTTGTCTAATCAGTCCCTGACAGGAACCAGCACCAGCTGCTACAGAGAGAAATAAAAAGAAATGTCACCTATTACACTCTGCCTGCAGATGAATTTCTTCCTAATTCCTGTCACTTTGGGTTTGTCTGCTCAGGGAAATTAATCTGAAATCAAGTAGGCTGTGAATTTAGAGTGTCACAGCAATCCGAGAATAGCTTGGTCAGACGGTTTTCTAAGTGGTTGGGTTACTTCCCAAAGCACAAGGCTAACCCTAGCAATTTAACTGAGCCTGAAGCATGAAGTTTTACATACATTAGTGTAGAACTTTGAGTCAAAAACCTGTGAGATGGAGCGATCATAGCGAAATTAATTCAACAAACTTGCAGCCTTGCTGCAAGAAAAGAAATAGAGACAAGAAAATTATTTAGATAGTTACCCCAGGGTCTAGATTGCTCAGACAGAAGATGATCCCGTGTTGGAAGACTTACTGTTTTACATACTGATTTGGGGAACATGCAGACAAGGTCATTTGAGTGCATGTGCAAAGGAAGTAAGGCAGCTAGATGAAAAAAATGCATAAAGAACTGTGTTAAACTCTGGATTGTTAGGGTACAAACTATATTGAACATTTCTGGAGCAGTGAGGACTATGAAGTCTGCATCCACGTGAACAGTGTCCTCGGTGTCCAGTTCTCTTTGTGGACTCTGTGGGGGACGTTTCAAGCTTAAGGAACACACAGCTTCTTTGCAGACACTCTCATACAAAATAGTTGAGGGAATTTGCTCAGTGAGATCTGAAATTCACAAACAGTTTATCAGACCCAGAATTCATACTGTATATGATACCCGGGCTCTGCTTCCAGAGTACTTGAACTGCCATGGTATAAAAGTGTGGCTTGTACAAGTGAAGAAATGCTGTGAGAAAAGGACGACTGAGATCCAGCAAAGAGCTTGTGTTGCCAAGGCGCTCAATAGCTCAGCAGCTTTGTGCGCATTACAGAGCTTCCTGGCTATTCTGCTGCAGGATGTTCTAGTAGATCAGCTAACGAATCTCTACCTTCTCCCAATAGCTCAGCCAGCGCACTTGTAGCTTGTTCCTACAGCTCACCCAACATCTCTCTAGTTTATTCTAATCACATACAGACCATGTCCCTTTGCCAATAACCACACCCAATGCCCTGTTCTGCTCTTTAACCTGCCAATGCCCTGCAGACCTCATCCGTAACATCTGCCAGACCCTGGGGGTCCAAAGCGCTCATCCAGCTCCGTACATTTTAGCTGACACCCCTCAGTCCTTATCTGCAGCATATCTTAATATTCTAGTCATGCCTTACTATCTCAGATGTGTAGCTCTGCCAGTGGCCCACAGGCTTAATACAATATATTCTTACCCTTCTTAATTCTCTCCTGAAAACTTTTTCCTATTTAGGATCAGAGGATATTTAATGCCTGTGCACCTCTGCAACCATACAAATAAGAGTCTGTTCACTGCATGGTTTTATAAAGCATACCTATCCTTTTTCAGGCCCATGTGTTCCTGGATATAAAGGAAAGAAAACTTAATACTGCTCTTCTGGTTCCTTATTATAGCTGCAGGGAGACATGAATTCTAAGCATCTATGCCGTAAATGTGGAACTTATTGCTTAAATAGACACATTACAAGCCCACTATCAATCACATTTGGCAATTATTAGTACTTTGTGAGTATTTTGAATTCAAGTATGTGACAGTCTCATCTATCCTGGAACAGATAAATCTATGCACATTTGCATACAAGGCTAAATTGCAGGGAGCTACAGCTCAGGAGAATTTTTATTTAAGTAGCAATTTTAACATGCTCAGCACTATGCATGTAAGATCTGTAACCAGAAAACTGACCCAACATTAGTGCTGGAAAGATGCATTCCAGGTATCTAACCTAGGAAATAAAATTTTACAATACTGTTCCATGTCCATCGTGTAGAGCAGCTCTATACAGCACTTTTCCTATAATTACTGATTCCAGACAGAATTTATTCTATAAGCTTTTTTTTTCCAAGCATGAGTGTGTTCATAATGGAGACAGCATTTCTACTACATAACAGTGGCAGTACTGGTACAGGCCAACAGGGAAATAGGATTCCTACAGGGTAATAGCAGCAGTACTGGTACAGGCCAACAGGGAATCTTTTCAAGACATTATTGAATTAAAAGTGTGTAATTATGAGAAATACTATTCTGTCAGATGGTGGTCACAAATCTTAATTAGCCCATGCTCCAGAAAGACTGATGGTAAAATTGAACTGGAGGAAATGAACAAAATTTATTCAAATTGAGAAAATGAGTGGATGGCAGATGATATTGAATTATGTACCTGAAAAACACAACAGGGAGACATTTGGTACATCAAGATACACTATATCCCAGCACAGATGAATCAGTACTGCCAGCTGTAAAGTCCAGAAAAGTTTAAAGTCCAGAAAGGTTTGATAAGGATTGGCAAATGCTTCCCGATTCTGAAATATCTTGCTGATCCTACCTGTAATGCTACATCTAGAAATAATCTACCTATCAGCAAGGGGTTCCAGAACTAATAATTAATGTGTTCTCTAAATAAATGCATATGTCTTACAAGAGGTTTGATCAAGATTAAACAGGCAGCTCTCTGATAGAGCAAAATAGTACTCTATTGTTAGAGATCTGCTGTGCAAATGTATTATATTTAATGATTCTCATTCTGTGCTTAAACAACCGTCATTAATCTCCAGGGAGTTATTTCTGATTTACATGAATGTAAATGAAACAAAAAAATAACCTCTCCTCAAGGACATTGTTGAGCAGCTGATCAATCTCTCAGCTGAATTTGGTTTTAGGTAGTTACAACCTCCCTAAGAATCATGAGCCATCTTCAAAGTGAATTAGTGCCTAGAAAGCAGTGCCTAAAGTCTACACCTAGAAGCACTAAGCAGCGTTCCTAGCTGTAACTCTATAGAGACATAGATATCATATGTATTCATGTTTATATACATACCTACAGTGTATCTGTGTGTTCTACTCAACTGTGATCATGAAGTTAACAAGACTAGGAACACAGGACTAGGAACACAAGTGTACCTGCCATTTCTCTAAAAAGAACAAATTCTTTATTCTAGCATCCAAGTTATCCTAGGATCTGAGGCAGAAGGAGACCCCAATCCAACATGTTCCATGGAAACTATGACCACTGCAAGACATTCATCTCTGGCAATGAGCAACAACGCACACTACACCGTTATTCTGATGCAATTTGCTTCGCACAAAGCAAAATAGCAGATAAGCGATACAAGAAACATAGAAAAAAGCAGCTGCCAGGCTACTCAACTTCAGATTTATATTCTCCTCAAGATCTGAAGTTTGAAGTTTTGACAGCCTCCCAAACTTCTCCAGTTGTTTTGCAATTCTGCAGGTGTGCACTCAACACTTGGCAAATCTACAAAGCATTTCAAATCTTTCCCAGCCCTGTACACCTTTCCCATCACTGAGATCAAAATTTGACCCTTGCTAAATCCAAAGGGGAGGGAGAACAGAGAAAGCAAAGCTTTAGAAGAGAGCTAAAGCTACATATCAATTGCTAAGCAACAGCTCCAGTATCTTTCTTGTTATATATGACAAAAAGATTTCAACAAAAGGCATCAAAATAAAAATCTTCAAAGTCACAAAAGTAAGGAAGAGTGAGGTCATTTTATCTCCTGCTCTTTCTCACTAATCCTGGATTTTCTCTGCAAAAGTACTTGATTTAGATTGTCCCAGAATTTTCAGCACAGAGAACTGACAACTTCCCTTTGCTTCTCTCCATGTTTTCAGATCTTTTAAAGACTCAAATCTCATTCTCTCTTTGTTGCTCACCTTTACAGCAATATACAAAAAGGTCCTTTAATCCAGCAGGTGATTCTCTTTTTCTGTTGCTTTTATAATCCTCCCTTTATCACCTGCAGGCACAAATGCAATGATTAGTGCTCCCTGGATGCTGGTTATGAAGCTCTGCTTCTTGTTCAGTCCTATTAGGCCCATTTCATATTAGAAGTGTTACAGAATTAAGCAATGCAGAAAATTTAACAGACATTCAGGATAAAGCTGTATATATAAATCTTCTTAAGGACCCTAAATTATTGATAACCAAAGTACAATTTCTATTTTATGAGACTTTCTGTTCTCTCCCACACAAAAGCATCAGATCTCCGATGTTTGTCTTTAATCATAGAGATAACTAGTAAGGCAGGTTGTTTCTATCATTATGCTTGAATAATAAAATCCACACCATTTAACTGAATAAAACAGCTTTTCTCCAGACCATCTCTGGAAATACAGTACAAGGACTGACTACATTTTTCTCTCTTTGTCAGTAAGAGGTGTAAACAAGGAAAGAGAAGAAGCACAAAGAGAACCTGAACGGAGCTGATGGACAGATACGTGTGGTTCTTTCAGGTGGGAAGAGACGCAGAAGTGGAGGTTCTTGGGCTAAGGAAGATGAAACAATGCAGAAGAGCAGAGTTGTCCTACTTGAACAGACGAACAGAAGGAGAAAGGAATAAAGATTTCTGGATCAGTGATACAAGAGCCCTTTGTACTGTATGCGCTGCATAAAGAGGCCTTCAGCTAGGAAAGAGTAGCCTGCTACAGAGGTGCTGCAACCAGAGCACGCCTTGCGCAAGGGGTTTTGCTCCCAGCTCCTAATAAAAGGAGAGAAGTACGTGGGTCAAGCACAACAGCCACTCTCGGCTTCTCAAACACTGCTCTGCGGCGTAACGCAGGCTCCGGCGCGATTATAAAGCTCCTCTCAGCCACGTTAAGGACTGTTAAGAAAGAACAAAAGTGGTCACAAAGCCCGAAAAGGCAAATAAGCTTCAGTCCACGTACGCCGCTGCACGGCAAGGTTGTCCAATCCTGCAGCGCGGGGTTCTCAGAGCGGCAGCGCACACGCGGTGCGCGCGATTTAGCGCACACACCGAGCCGCCGGCCGCCTGCTCCGGCGCAGCCGGGCCCGCGCGGGCGGCCACCCCCGGCCCGCTCGCCGCCCCCGGCCCGCTGCAGCCTCCAGCCCCAGCGGCCTCGCAGCAGCGACCGCCCGGTCCCGGCTCCGGCACACGGGCTGCTGCGCACGGACAGGCGTGCGCGCGCGCCGGCGCCCTTCCCGCTCCCTCACCCGCGCCCGCACACGCTTGCACACGCGCTCTTGCGCAGTCGCTCACATCCTGTCACTTATTCCCACACCACCGCGGACACGCTCGTCCCCTCCCTGCACAGCTACCCGCCCGCTCACCACCACACACACGCCCTCACAGCCCCTCCGGACACGCGCCTGCCCCGTGACACGCGCGCTCCCGTCGCAGCCGCGCACACCCGCACGCTCCCTTGTCACACACACACACACACGCTCTCACACCCCCTCCTGACACACGTACTGTCTCACACATACACACACACGCACGCACACACACACACACGCTCTCACACCCCCCCGACACGCGCGCTCCCGTCGCAGCCGCGCACCCGCGCGCTCCCTGTCACACACACACGCTCTCACACCCCCTCCTGACACACGCACTCTGTCTCACACACACACACACACGCTCTCACACCCCCCCGACACGCGCGCTCCCGTCGCAGCCGCGCGCACCCGCGCGCTCCCTCTCGCGCACGCGCACTCGCGCCCCCTCCCCCCGCACTACATCCCCCAGGCGGCCCCGCGCCGCGCATGCGCGCTGCTGCCGCGCCGCCGCCGGCCGGGAAGTGGCTGCCCCGCCAGCAACGGCCGCCGCCGGGAGTCACGGTGAGGGGCTCGGCCGGCCGGCGGGGAGAGGGGAGCGGCGGGGGCGAGCCGCAGCGCGGCCGGGAGCGGCAGGCCCTCGGCGCGGCTGTGGGTGCCGGCGCCCGGGCGGAGGGGCAGCCCGGCGGCCCCGGCGCGGCCGCGTCCCCCCGCGGGACGGGCGGGCGGGCAGCGGCGGCCCCGCGGGGCGCGTCGCTCCCCGGCGAGGCGCTTCCCGCCCCGGGCGCCTTCGAGGGGCGTTGAAGATCCGTTGTGCCCTCTGCGCGGCCTCGCCGCAGTCCGGGCGGCGGGGGCGAGCTTGGCTCGGGCTCGTGTCCTCGCCTGCCCTGGGAGCTCTCCGGGACTGCGGGCGGGCGCGTGGGGACGGGCGCGCCGCGCGTGGGGACGGGCGCGCCGCGCGTGGGGACGGGCGGCGCGCCGGGGGCCCTGGCAGGGCTGTCCTCGCCGAGCTGCAGCGGAAGGGCTCTCGCCTCAGACCTCGGCCTCCTGCCGTCGGGGCCTCGCTGCGCCGCGAGTGCTTTTACACCGCGGCTTAACCGTGCAGTTGCTCCGCGACTTGGTTTCCTAGATGTGCGCAAGGTCTGAAACAGTCTCCCCTTGTCTGTGGGTGACAAGTGACCCGGCCTTTTCGCTGGAGAGCTGAGTCTCAGCACCAGCCTCGGACGGTGAGCATCTCGGATGGGTTATAAGCATAAATAGCAGAAGCTATGGTAATGAGATGTCTCTGGTGCTGCAAAACTACTCTGCAGCTGTGGTTCTGCAAGCTGTTCGGTGCCGCTAGGTGGGCGAAGTCCTCCCGCCGGTCCTGCTTGCGTCTCCTGCAGAGCTGCCTCAACTCACCAACCCAACAGAAAGCCATCTGCGTTTTCCCCTGGTTGTGTTTTCTGCCCGGTTAGTGATTTGATTAATTCTGTAGAGGGGCCTGAGGAGCAGCAGAGCTCGTACAAAATAAAATGTCAGGGACAGGTAGTTGGGAATGGGGTCTCCGTCTTTTGGAAGCCCTGAGCTTCCAGGGCAGCTCCTTTCCTGTAACAAGGAATCACCCGATAGTGCTCTGAAAGTCTGCTGCCTTAACTTTTCTGTGCTTAATGAATTGTGCTGTAGTTATGTGGCCTAGAGAACAAGGACATAGTTCTCCTTTTACGAGACTCTGAATTCCTCCTTTGCCTCCAGCCCACGATCTCTCGTGTTTGTGTGGGTGTTTGCTACTGCCTGGACAACTCCTGCTTTACCTCCAAAGCTGAGGGCAGGTTTTGTAAAAGGATCTTGGAAATAGCAAAGTATCTGCAGGTAATTGTATGTGCTCTCTGGTATTCAGAGGAAGAGATGGTGTATTTAAACAAGGAAATGGTAAGACTTTGCTGATGTAAATCTGTTTGTGCCATGTCATGTTTTATTTAAATCTTCTATGGTCATCTTTAACTACTAATGGGTGTGCTATATGGCAAAGTGGCAGGACTGGCTGTGAAATGAATGAATCACCAGCTCCCATTGGCAGGGACTTGACTTTTGACTTCTCATACAGTGTCTTGGGATCCTGCTGCATGATCCGGCAGGGAGCTTGTCCTCTAAACGGCATGAGTATTGGCGTCTTGAGAGAACTGGCTTCCTGAGACTGGGTAGGAGGTTTTCTTTCTACCTGCAAAAAGCAAATGGGGGAGGGGGGAGCTTTCTTGTTACTAATTGAAGTTTTGAGGAAAATGGAGAAGCCTTCCTGATTTTGCCAGGTTTGCATTCCCATGAGTAATCTCCCCACAAGTAAATAATCTGCTGTTTCAGTGCCCTGGAAGGACCCTGGAGCAAGTGAGTGGGATGCTGGGTTTGGTTTGATGCCAGGCAATTGTTCTTATATTCAGGCATACCTACCCTGTTCCCTTTGCCTCAGCATTCCTATTCATTCGTGCCTAAAATAAGCTCTCTGCCTAGTTGATAGGCAAATGCTTTGTTCTGCTTCAGTTGCACTCTTTATTTCTTCCTCCAAAGAGAATTTTCTTGAAGCTTGTTTTGAATGGAGGGAATCCCGGTTTTGTGTGGACAGGTTTTATTTCTTCCATTCTTTTGGCTGTCATCCTAGCCACCTTGCGCTATAATTACCAGCAAAGGTTACGAGAAAACAGGACTGTGTTGTGGTCTGGCTGGTACGCATTGGCATTGCTGGAGTTCTTGCTGTGACATCCCCTCTACCACTTTGCTGCATTCTTCCCCATCTCCTGGGTCACTGCTCTCTGTTGTGCTACTTGGCACTGGGTGTATGTGTATCCGAAGATGTGCTTACAATAGCCAAAGCAACAGAAATCAGATTGTTATAGATAAATTGTTGATAAATTAGAAAAAAATAAATGATGGCCCCAAGATGGCCAAGCTGGGCAGGAGTCTGGCCTCTCCTAATGCTCACTTGATTAATCTGTTCCCGTTTCTCCCTGTAGACACCACTGTGGCCTGGTGAGGCATCACCTGCTGCTGATCTTCCTGAGTTCCTGCTCAGGACTGAGTGTCTTTTTGCAATATGTTCCCTAGTTTCCGAGGGGCTTGAAACAGCACTTATAGCGTTTTTTGCCGGCAGTCAGACTACAGATGGGTGGGGAGCAAAGTCTCTGAGCAGCGGTGGCCTGAGCTGGGCAATCTTTCTCTGTGGGTGGAGTCAGGCTGAGTCCCGTTTGGCCCAGAGCACCCAGGAGCGATGAGGTGTTTGGGATTTGTGAGTTGAAGGCCCATTTTCCCTGCCAGTATATTCCCTCAGATATCCAGCAGGAGCTTCAACCCCTTGCAGAGAGCCTCCAGAGAACCTGTTGCACAAGCGTGTTTGCAGCTCCTATTGCACTGGGTGCAGAAGGGCGGATTAGATGTCACAGGGTGCCGCAGGGAGGCTAGCTGAATACTGTTCCAGTGACGCACCCCCTCTGCAAAGGGTCCCTGGCTTATTACAGTGCCCCCACTGCCTTCTTCTAATTTTGCATGCACTTTTAGTCCATGTATAATATTTCCCAGCAGTTATCTATAAGGGCTTGTTTGTAACCCTCCCAGTGCCATCTCTCACATGCTGTTAGTGGCACTTATAAATCTCTCCTGGGCACTCTCTTGTCTGAACAATTTGCTGAAAGGTCTCTGTGCTCTGAAGGCCCCCATTCTGCTGATTATTATTATTTTCTTTTTTTGAAAAGTTGCAGGGCCTGCAACTTCAGCCCAGCTCAAGGACTCCCAAAGCCTTGTCTTTTCCATTTGAGGTACAAACTAGCTCATCACTTAACTTTCTAT
The DNA here is from genome assembly GCF_028389875.1 of Rhea pennata. Lineage (NCBI taxonomy): Eukaryota > Metazoa > Chordata > Aves > Rheiformes > Rheidae > Rhea > Rhea pennata. The sequence goes on from NC_084682.1 coordinate 7,589,135, forward strand.
CAACGCTGGCAATTTCAGGTCAGAAACCTAAAAAGGGATGTAGGATTTTTGGAAACCATCTCTGACTTCTAAGCTCTTGCTTTTAAAGGAAGAATCTGTTTTATGTGAAGTAGAGCAGCTCTGAGAATTAAATGTGGCTTTTAAATGCTTTAATTCCCCTCGTTCATACCTGCCCTTCCCCTGGCTTTCTCACAAGGTTTTGCTGGAGCTTGAGGAGCAGGAGGGGAATCTGCTGGGAAACGCAAGTGAAATACACCAAATTCTTTAACTTATCCAAGTCTCCACTTAAAGCCTTGTGGGCAGATGTTGCAAAAGGTCTGTTAGGGCACAGAGAACAAACCAAACAAATCCAAGTTCAGGATCTGAATCCAAGTTAAAAATCACCTTGTAAGTGGAGGACACTTGGCTAGACTGTTCTAAGTTTCCACTTCAAGTAGCTGGGTTTGTGCTTTCATTTGGGACATGGTGGTTCGTTAAGATTTCTAATTGGAGCCAGAAGACTGACTGCTGAATAAACGTAGCTTTTTGGAGTAAGTTTGACTTTTGGGTCAAAGTGCAATTTTATGCCTTTTCCCTCCCTTCTTTGCCTTAACTCATGCACTCCTGTAATTTTGGCTTACCGAAGTTCTCTCCTGCAATGGATGGTGTGCACCCCTTGCTTCCCAATCCTTGCAAACAGCTGCCAGCTAGAGCACTGTTCAATGATAAGAACTGACAGGAGGCTGAAACGCACCCCTTGTACCTCCTTTGGACCAGCAGTCCCAGTGCAGGAAATAGCTGTCCTTACTGACAGGAAGCGTGCTCGTGTGCAGCCAGTTGGGTACCTTTGCTTGCATGTGGGAGCAGGTTGATGCACGTGGTCCAGAATTCAAAGCATCGCTGCCTTCCGAGGAAGTGAATAATAGACCTTTGTTACCTCTCTGGTCTCAGCCAGTGTCGTGGTGAGTGCAAGGTGGTATGTGAACGAGATGGTGTTCAGTGCTTTTCTACTGTGATCTCTTCTTTTTTTTCCATTTTTTGCCACTGTATTTTAAAAACGAAGAAAAACAAACTGGTGGCTCCCTCCAAAAAGGCTCTTACTGCTTGTCTGCTCTGCTGATGACTGTAGGATCTGCAAATCAGTGTTTGGTGACAAAGACTTTGGGGAAAACAAGGTGTCAGTTCTCTAATTGAGGTTCAGAGCATCTAATGAGAGTGTACAGCCCCATAGTGGGTAGGACAAATTCATACTTCAAGCACAGTGTGGGAATGCTGATGATCTCTGAGAAGTAATAGTACTGGTGTGAAACCTGCCCTGAAAGAACCAGTAGAGGCAGGTGTCAAATTTGATATCAGATGTTTGTGTAAAGTAATTTACTGTTTTGAGCAGTAAAATAATCATCATTGGTGTATTAGGTGGAGAGTGAATTACAACAAAAAAGATTTTTTTTTGTGACTAGAGCCTTCTGCTAGAGCAGTTTGTCACCAACAGCAGTCAAGATGAAGGTGTTCTGTAAAAATTTAATAGAGCAGCTCATAACTAATTTTCAATGAATTCTCGGAGAAAACGTTAGTTTCGTCTTATAAATGCAGACACGTGGGTGTGTCTCTGCTCCCTTTTTTCTCTCCCCCTCCCCCCTTTCTAAGCTAGCAAACCACGCAAGAATGATGGTTGGGACGCTCCAAGAGCTTAGGATCTTCCCCCATCCAGCAGGAATGTCATTCTCCGTGCAGATGGCATCCTTCAATAGGTACCACCCACTGCTTATCTGCATCTTGGCGACCTGAACCTTTCTATTTTATGGGAAAGAGCCTCATAGCTCCCTGTTGAATGGTAGTAGTAAAGTGAGCAATCAGCAACATGAGACCTTAGGAGGAAGAAAGTGATTTTATTTTAAAATGAAATTGGTTTCATTTGTTCACACTCATGCTGTCATACCCACCTGCACAAAAGCACCAATATGGGTCTCTCCAAGTGTCTGTCCAGCACTCAGGCACCAAGATGCACATGTCCAAATGGTCTGGACAGGATTTCTTGTAATGACACAGCAGACAAGGGATGCCAAATATTAAGTCCTCCTGATGTCTCTTGAACTCTTAGCTTGGCAGTTGTGCTGGCTTGAGTCTGCCTTTTTATATCCTTTGGGAAGTAACAGTAATTGTGATCTTTTGTCTTTGCATCCTGTCACTCTTCTGTGAGTCATCAGGATTTACTTGCTAACCTTTGTCTCTTTATCTGGGTGTCTTAAGGCTCCTATTCCCTCTTCTTCTCAAGATCATCTCTTAATGGCTTGTGTCTTTGTTCAACTGACACTGTCCCTTGTTTCAGGATGTCCCTTGTTTTCCAACCTGAGAAGCTGCAGGTAGGTATGATAGGATCTTGATGACCCACTGAATTTAAGTACCATAAATGAGGTTTCATATGCCCTTTGATACTTCTTGTGCCTCCATACTTGCACATTTCCATTCATTTTTCGTTCAGATCAATCTTAACATTTTTTTTTATAGTGTGATTTGTAGACTCTTGGGTTGGGCAGAAAGGATTACCTTCTGGCTTTATGTGTATGTATAATGCACAGAGGGAGTCAAAGGACTGATTCTGGATCAAAACTGAATGATCAGAAGCCTGAGCAGAACTGGCTTCGTAGCCTTTAGGTTCAGATCACAGCAAGAAGAGTTTATGAACAACTTGCACACACAAACAACTTGATTAAACAAGTGCTCAGAGAGCCTCTACTCACAAGCTGGCAACTTGCTTTGGGGTGGTTTGAGAGCTAAACGCTGCCAGGACCAGTTCTGAACGTGGGGAGGAATGCAGGATAACTGCCTGTGATGGCACATCCCTGCCTGGTGAGCCTCTGAGCTCTGGTCAGGGCTTACAGATATGCCAAATGTGAATTATCCTCTGCAGCTTTGGGGTAGTTCTGCACAGGTCTGCAGCAGCTCCAGTAGTATCTGATTCTACAGGCTGTAGGAAGCAGTTTCTCCAAAATGCTTACAGTCTAAGCTAGTAAGAAAAGTTACCAGCTTTGGTAAGGAAATATGGACTGTGGGGGTGGTATGTGATCCGTCTTTGACTGGAGAGGATTTTGAGGCTGATCTAGTTCTCTGTAATCTCCTGAATGCATCAGTGAGCATCTTCTGTGAAAGGCTGAGCTTGTTTCTTTCTCTTAAATGGTTTGTGATGTGGATTCAGGGTGGCATGGGTTTGGGGTGTCATTCTCAGCTCAGTGTGCTCTCTTTGTTTCTTTGTGCAGGTCCCTCAGAAGAAGATGATATAAAGCCAGCCAGTGCAGCTGCTGCTTCCAATTGCTTTGTACCCTAGACCTCAGAGTGGAAAATGGCAGCAGCCCAGGGGGCAGGAAGCAGTTCGGCTGGGCCATCTGGGCTCCCCAGCTCTGCCCCAGGGCACAGCAACTCCCCAGCTGTGGCAGTGTGGGAATGGCAGGATGAATTCGGGAGGTGGAGGCCCTACCGAGGGAACGTGTGCAGCTACATTGAACAGGTTTTCCAGGCCTCTCAGCAGAAGGGCCGACGCTTTGGGCCAGGGCCTGTCAACAGCATCCCCTTAGGACATGCTGATGCTGTCTTGGCCCCCTACGTCATTGACATCCCAAGCTTGACGCAGTTCCGACAAGATACAGGTAAGGAAGCCTCCCAGCCCATATTGGATTTTGTTGAGACTGCATGTGTGCTTAGAGTCAAGTGGAGCCTGGTTCTGGCAGGAGAGCCCTGCAAAGCAGTGCTGTCTGCTGCTGCTGTAAGGCCGTTCTTTGGAGGGTCTCTGATGGGTGGTGTGTCTACTCCTCTCCTGGTACTGTCTGCCACCCAGCTTACCAGCACACGTGCAAGTTGTTATTGGCCAATGTGAATATGCAGGGCTGTGCGGCTGGGCTCAAGCAGGCCCAGCTCCTTCCCAGGGCAATGATTTCAGGCAGCAGGTGACCTCTTAAGGAGCCTTATCATGGGAACTCTGGAGCTCAGAGCTTGTGAGCCAGAGCCCACAGAGCTGGAAGCTGTCTTCCTGCCCCCATCTGCATTCATTCAAGACCACTCACACAAAAAGGCCTTTTTACAATTCAGACTCTCCCAGTTGATTCCTTTGTTCCCTCTGTGACTGGAGTGCCAGCTGCTTTACCTTGGCATGCCGCCCTGCACAAGCTGCTTTGCAAAAGCCTGCAGCCCCCGCACAGTGCTGAAGTGCTGCAGCAGAATATCCCCCTGCTTCTCCTGTTATGTGAGGCTTGCTTGCTTTCTCCCAGGCAAGAAGAGGATGGGCTGGTCTTAGCAGCAGGACTGAGACCTAATTTTCATTCTCATCTTGTCCCCTTTGGAGTCACTGAAGCTAGCAGCTCAGAATTTGTTGAGATGGCTCTTACCCTCTTTTGCTCCAGATGTGCTGAGCAGCTGTAGCATAGAAAAGGAATGGGGGTGGAATGTGTGCTCTTCGTCACCAGAAAATTCAGGAAGATCCCAAATTACACACCCTAAATGAATGTCTGCTTTGGAAAATTCTCCATGAATCAATTCTCCTCTACCAACACCCTTCTTGTTATCCCAGGCTGCTGTCAGATGGGAGATGCAGGAGATGGGGCAGTGTACTGGTTTCTTGCCACTTGAAGCAATAAGTGAGCAGTATCTTGAATCAACTGATCACACAATTTTTAAAGGAAGGAGAAGCAGCTGGAGCAAAATAAATGGTTGTTACAGCTGCATCTGTGTTCATATCCTAACATTATAGCACTCACCAGTGGCCTTGAGATTAGTTCTGCCCAAGAGTTTCCTGGGCAGAAGGAAACCAGAGCTGACACTAGTAACCGTTTCTTGCTTTCTTAGTGCCGAATTTGTGAAGGAACCTTGGGGTTCTTGCCTTTTCAGCCAGTCTCCAAACACGTAGGCAACAGTCCATCTCTCTAGAGTACCGTCCGTTTTCAGAAAATGGCCTGTTGATGATTGCTGGGTTGGCACGTGATCAGAAAGGCTTTTGCCATCAGTTTGTTGTGGTTCTGATCTCAACCTGCAGCAGTGGATTATCTGTGGGAGCCTGTGAGCAATATGTCCCAGGGTAAATAGGACATCCTTTTTCAGCAGTGGAGTGGTGTCTCTGTAGATGTCTTGCGTCTCTTTAGTCCCTGGGAAAGATCTCAAAACAGCTGGAAATACTGTCCATTGCAGAAGAGTTAGAATTTAGTCATCTCTTGGGGGCTAGCCCTGGAAGCACCAGCATTTTCAAAACCGTGTTGGCTGACATAGCCTCATCATTCCTCAGATGATATCTGTGGTGGAATCTTTAATAACAAAATGTCTAATTCCACTTCGTAGCACTCCCACAGTGTTTCACACTTCATCAGAGTGGTCAGACCTGTGAGTTTTCTTCCGTGAGTAACTGTGCCCAAATTGTCTTTCAGTGTGAGCCTTGAAAGTGCTCTCATATCCCCTTGTTATGGCCTAGATCTAAGCAAAGCTCTTTTCCTCTGCAGGGCTCCCTACCTTAAACATGAACCTTTCTGAACAAGCAGCCAGCTGACCTTTGTCATGCTGGAGAAAAGAATCTCTGCAGGAAACACCCTCATGAAAAATCTTTAAACAGAGCAAAAAATAGGCTGTTGTATTCTGCTCATTAGCTGTTACAGACAAATAGGCTCTTCAAAGGAAGCCAGGGAGAATAACAGGAAGCCAGTGTTAGCTGGATGAGCATCCCCACCAACAGGAATGACAGCTGTGGAGGGGGGGTCTTGAGTGCAGGATTAGCCACAAGCTTCAGCTGCTAGTCTAGGCAGATTAGCTGGAAGTGAATGTAAGTGAGCAGCAGAAGTTGTCCCCTCACTACAGCTGTTTGCCCACCCTGGAGAGAAATGCCAGTTTGCCTGCCAGCTTGGGGGAAGGGGGATATTTTCCAAGAAGCACTTGCTCTCAGTCTTGTTGTTGACTCCTTAAAGCTCTTCTCCTTGCTGCTGTTTTGGGATCATAAAGATACAGGTTGCTTACCAACTCCTGAAGTCCTTTCTGTGCTGCTTCTGTTCTGCTAGTGCAGCAGGGACAGCTTTGCTTATCCCATCTTATGTGTGTGTCCTGCTGGGCTTTCTGACACCTTGCTTAACATGGGGAAGTCTCTTCTCTGCTGGGAGCAGGTACCCTTACTTGTCTCTAAATATAGTGCATTTCTCACCATCTCAGCTCCAGTACAATCCTATCACTAATCCTCCCTCCCCTGGAGAGTTCTTCTCTGCTGTAGCCTGCCTGTTAAAACTGTAGATTTGCACATGCCTTTATTTAAAGCTTGGCAGGACTTGTTTGCTGAGTACGAACAGTTATTGCTTGAATTTGCTCTTGGCTGTGTGCTCTCATTTCCCATATAAGAAGCTGCTTCTTGGCTGGGGAAGAGCAGCTTGGAGCTGTTGACACCTTTGACCCTGATTTCTGCAAGATGAAGGTCTTGTTCTGGAGCAATCTCTAGACTTTGTGGTTGAGCTATTAGAGTTCAACTCAGTTGAATCTTGTACAGAGGAAGCTACTGTATTGCACTGTTGGGTGGTAGCTTCTTAGTTGGTTTGATTAGATGTTTCCTGTTGGATAGCGTCAATGAAGAGCTGCAATAAGCAGGGAATGCTTAGTGCTGCTCGTTAGCTGAAGCACTAGATTGGGATCGTCCCTGGCTGCTTGTTCTCTGCATGTACGTGGACAAGTTGTTTCAGTTCTCAGTGCCTTCAGTTCCCTAGCAGGAAAGCAAGTCCTGGTATTCCTTACTCTGGCACATTCTGCCTTTGAGAAATTGTCAGTCTTTATTTCAGCTCTGAAACTCGGATCTTTTTTTTCCTGTTTTAGTTCCTGGAATTACACATTAGGATATCTCTGTTCCACAGCGCAGGGTCCCATTATGGTCACACTACCAAAGCACTGTGCGGAAAACATAAGCATCGTTTACAAAGAAGCCTGGGAGTGTAATAGGAGGAAAAGATAAGACTTCCATGCAGTCTAGTACAGTTTTTAGCAGGGATATATGAGGCATTTAAGTGCCCTTATGATTTAAGTCAAGTCCTAGCAGTTTTCACAGCCTCCCAAAAGTAAGAGATAGAAATGATAGCAGTGTGAAGTAGAGATGCTTGAACCAGCATCAAACCAGCCAGAGCTTGAACACAGCTAGCAATCAGGTTTTGGTGGTGTGGAGTTCAGAGTGCGCTGTTCCTCATTCCTTGGGGTGTGATTGTTGGTTGTTAAGCTTACTTGGATTGCCTGCTTCCCACAGAAACATGAGCAAAATTCTGGGGCAATTCTCTGCAGACCAGAGATGCCAAAACTTGTAAATGGGCCCTTTTTCACCTTGGCTCCTGAAACTTGGGGTCATAACTATCATGACACCTGTAGAGGCTTTTCTTTCTTTCTCTTGTTGCTGTTCTTGTCCAACTTCTCCTTTATCATAACAACTTCTTCACTTCATTCCTGTTTGCCACCCTTCTGCCTTTATGCCCAGATGTGCTAGCCCTGCAGCATTTCCTGCCCCTCTTTCTCAAGGCTGAGGGCTGTTGAGCATTTTCTGAGCAGGAGCAGTTTTGACCCTACTGCAGGAAGCCATTTTTGCAGAGGTTAGACTTCTGTTCTGTTAGGTAGCTTGCTTCCTTCTCATTAGACTTTTCCTTTAAAAAAGGAAAAAAAGCAACCCAGAGTGAAGTCACCTTGGAGAGCGAGGCTTTCAGCAGATTTTGAGCTCTGGCTGTTGCTGCAGAGCAGCCTTGGAAAAGCAGTGTGTCTGTTTTCATTCTTCTTCCTTTGTGTGAACAGCTGTTCTCTGCAGTTTCCAAACTACTTTGCTGGCTTTTCCTTTCTAGTCTGGCTACGTCACCCAGCAGGCAGGAGCCTCAAGAAGTTGGCTCTGTTGGTCCTCTGTCAGGAGAAGTTCTTGTCCTGCTCTTGTAGGACTTTACCTACTCCCCTAGAAGGGAAGTTGTCCGGTCCCTTGTGTAGTCAGAGAGTAGTTGTTTAGCCCCTAAGTGCTTCTGCAAAGCACTTCCCAATGGTGTCATGTCTCTATAGTTACTCTGTTGTCAAGGCTTTTTACCAGATCTGTGCCTCAGCCTGATATTTTAACAGCAGAGAGGCATATGTTATCACTGTGTCTTTACGCTTGGGTGTGTCTGTCTCTCTAGCCTCTCTCTTTCCCTCCCTTCCCACCCTTCCTTCCAGCAGCTTTTGAACCTGTTGTCAGCCCTCAATCGGATTTGGCACAGGGACAGAGATCTTGGAGTTATTGCATATCTCTTAAGTTTCTCGAGCAAGCACAGCCATCTTGGAGAGAGAAATTCTGTTAGCCTCCCTGCTGAGGGAGAGGTGAGGGGGATCATCCCCATTTAGACACTAGCAAATCTGTGCACTAATGGGTCACTGAAACCACATCCCTCTTTTTATTTATTTATTTTTTTTATTTCCCTCTGCTCACAAAATGGTGCATGTGTGTGTTTCCCCCATCCAGGGACAATGCGAGCTGTCCGCAGGCACCTCTTCCCTCAGGACTCTGCTGCCGGGCAGGGCATCGTGTGGGAGTGGCAGAATGATGAAGGTGGGTGGTCCCCCTATGAGATGAACGTCTGTGTATTCCTGGAGCAAGCCCATGCCACAAACCATCAGCGGGTAGATCTTGGACCCTTAGGCTACAACTATGAAGTTGACTTTGTGGCTCAAGTCCAGACCAACAAGACCACGAAGTTCCGCCGAAGCGTTCAGAGGCGCTTGGATGTTCCTTATCCAGTGACAGCCACCTCGGGGGCTGTTCACTCAGGAATGGTTTGTTCTTGTCAACAGTGCTGGTTTAACAGTGGGACTGGTCCTATCACCACACGCTACCGGCACTCAATGATAAACTTTCCCAACTCCTCCACTGCACATCAAGTTTCCAGTAGGACGACGTCGATAAGTTCTTCTGGCGTTGGCTTTGTGCCCTATAACAAACCAACTTTGTCTGGAGCAAAGTCAGCACCAAGACTCAATGCACAGAGCACGTGGGCTTTGTCTCAAGCTGGAAGTGCTGGGGGCCCCAGCGCAGGACTGTCTGCATCTAATGGAGTCAGGTACAGAACCTCATTCACCTTAGAATACGGTGTGAGTGTCTGAGAGACCTGGTGTGCTCTGATCTTCGTTGTCTAGGAGCCTTTCAGGCCCAGAGGACTTTACAGTGGCCTTTTCCCTAAATGGAAAAGGAGGTGTTTGTGCCTTTGTGTCCTGTACGGTGGATAAGAAGGCTCAAAAGCTTGTCTTCTCTGCTTTCTCTTCCTTTTCTCCTGCTTGAAATATAGCCCCTATCTGCTCTGCAAGTCTCCGTGAACCACTGGAGAAAGTAGTTAAGTTGTACTTCAGGTTTGAGGAAGCTAAAGGTGATTTCTGTTTACATTTAAAAACAGCTTAGGGGTGGGGGCTGGATGAATGAGAATAGGACTTGTGAATACCCATATTTTATTCAAAGTATGCAGCAAAGGAGCAGAAAACTGCTCTGTGTTCAAAGCTCTTCACCTTCAAGGAGGGACTGCAGAACTCCACATGTGACTGAGGCCCTGTGAGTTCTCTGACAAAATTAGAAGGTCCATGTTTGACCTTTCTAAGGTAAACGAGCAGAAACAAAACAAAACTAGATTTGCTCAAGGATTTTTAAATCTATCGTGAAGATGTTCAGAAAACTGTAGTACTGAGTCAGTATTTTACTTTCCCTTTGCTCTGCTCTCCCTTTCTTTGAAGACTTCCTTAAGCCATATTGATCTCCATCTTACCTGAAATCAATGGGATAACATTAGCAGTATTAGAGTGGTTCCAGGCTATTCATCAGACTAAAAGCTGATGCAGAGCAGAGATACCGCTAGATAATCGTGGAAGAGGTTCCATGTGTAAGTCACTAAGTGACTTTAAAATCTAGCTAAAGCCTTACGTGTTGAATGTTTTTGGACATTTGCTTTCTCTTTGCCTTTCTTTAGATGGCTGAGTATTCAGGGTAGGTTCAGGCAGCTTGGCAGGAGTTGGTTATTTCAAAGGAGGGCCTGCCAGTAAGTTGTGTTGGGAGTTTAGTTTTCCTTGGGGTCTCCAAGGTGCAACCCCTCAAATACTCCAGCTCACCACAAATACTGTGGATCAGCCTGTGCTACCTGCTGATCTGTTTTCACTGTAGTTGTTCTCTAGGACTGAAACATATTTATCTGGCAGCACAGAATGATTTTATCCTTTGTCTTGGAGTGATCGGAGCTGAAGGAGGGCTGTGTTTGCACATTGCCAGTGTCAGAGGAATTGTTTCATTTCTTTTCAGGTCTTTCAAGTGTTGCAAGCTAAATGAAAAGCAGTGTCTCATGGGCTCACAGCTCAGCTCCCCAGCCTCTCCCCCACCCATGGGCTGTTTGACCAAGATATATTCATTATTGCCTATGGCCTGGAATGATTCAGAGGCGGCATGCTCCAGCTGGGGAGCGTGGTGCTGCTGGAGAGAGGCACTTCCCTTGCAAAGTGAGGGATTTCCCTCTGCATTCTTGTAGGATGGCCTTTATGAGGCTTTGGTAACCCAAACTAAGCAAGATATCCACCAATGGATTTTTCAGGGGCTTAACTCTCCCTTGGCACACAAGCCTTCTCTAACAACACACACGAAGGTGTTTGTAGCCTGTGTATTTTTGAGGGTTAGATGATGATAAATAAATTAATCCCAGATACATTTGGATTGAACTGAAGACTAAATAAGTGCTTCTCCCTCTATAAATGGCTATAAATGTATAGAGCAGCATAAACATTTCCTAAATAAACCAGAGACTGGAAGATTGTGTGAGATCTGAGAAACAAGAGGCAGACTGGCCAGAGCTGGTGTAATTGTCCAAGCTAACTCAAGTGCAAACAATAAAGATGTGGACAGGAAATCCAAAGGCACAGAGGCTGAAGGTTTGAGGTTTCTTTTGAAGCTCACTTGTATCTTCAACAAGACTGTGAATCTAGAGATACTTTTCTGTGTAATATGAGGATTTTTGCTCTTCAGTCTTATTTGCATAAGATGACTTTCTGCATCTTGTTCCTCTGTCCTGTATCCTCTTTCTGGTACCGTCTTTTCACTCAGTGATGTTTTTTGTGGCATCTTGAGCATCTGCAGCATTTCTGTGTTCCAGTCATCTTGTTTCGTCTTCAAATGGGCTGAAAAACAGAGCTCTTTATCTGCACATGCCCCAAGTAAGGCTCTTAGTGTGATCTGAAGAAAGTGCCAAATTTTCCTTCTCACAGGAACTGCTGGTCAGTGTGCTGTGCCATAAGGCTGCCTGGAGCCAGCTTTCCTCTCCAGTTCATGAGGGCTATGTCTTAGTCTACAGTGGATCTATGTTAATATGATTTATGAAGTGCCTTTTGGGGTGGGAAAAGATAAAAACAAAGAGCAAAATGCTGCAGCGGCTGCCCTATAAGCCTCTGCCTGTAACCGATAAGGGGTTGTGTGTTGTGCGCTACTGATGAGGAAAGAGCTGTCATGAAAGGTGGGAGGAAGGGAGAGCAACATTCAAAAATAAGTGGCACAGTTACTTCTCACAACCTGGGGTGCCCATGGTCTGAATGGTGCTCACTAGAGAAGAACAGCCACAAGATCTGTAGGTGTAATATCTTATTAGCTCAACCAGAGTGGCCGAGAAGATTTTCTTGGCACCCATCACTGCAGTGCCCTGTCAGATGCTGGGTTGTCCTGTGAGCTCTTGGGGCAAAGGGCAGCTCTTGGCAGGCCTGGTCAGCTTCTGCATAGAAAGACTCTGGCAGGTGAGTGCTGGCAGATCTCATGGTGGGTCAATGTGACAACCCTCAGCTGTTGACCCCAGTTCCTGTGGTTGGATATATCCATCCTCCGAGCAGTGCTGGCAAAAGGGAGCCTTTGCTTCCCCCTCAGCTGCTGTGGTTCAGCCATATCACCAAGTGCTACTGAAGGTGGCTTTTGTGGCAGGTACATCTGTTCCCCTCCACAGCTGCCAGCCTGGGGACAGCAGCAAAGAGCAGAGCCCTCTGATCATGCCCTCCTGGAGCACTGGGACCACTGCATTGCTGCGAGCCATGTTGGCAGTGGACAAGTAATGTGGTGGCCGTTTGCGGTCTGACTGCTGTAATCTTTTTTGCAGCTCAGCTGTTTGTGGTTTGGATTAGGTGGTGAGTGGCATCTTTGCAGTAATCCCTGGATAAGTCAGCCCTTCTAGGGAACATGGAGGGATTGTACAACTAAATCTTTCCTAGGGTCAGCAGAACGTGCAACACAGGGAAGGTGCTGAGGCCCTTGGAGGGGAGTGGGAGTTCTGCCAGGCTTACGTGAGAGTCGACACCCTCTGTGCAAAGTCTGCACTCCCCAAGTTGTGATCGGAGTGCCTTAGAGGAGCTCTTCTGGCTGTTGGCCATCTGTCACTGTTACGATGCGAGGGTTGAGCAGGGTGTATTGCTGGTAGTTGCTGTGGTGAGTGTGAAATGATCCCTTGATAGGACCCAGGACTGGTCTGGACAGGGAGAGCACTGCTGATTTTCTTCGTTGAGTGCACACCTGGCAACTGAGGTTGTCTGAGAGGCAATCATGCAGGCAGGATGTTACTATCTGCTGTGTTTATCTATTTAACTCCTTTTCCATTCTTTAACGCTGACAGTTTTCTGTGGATATATCTGTGGAAACCTCTGTTACCATGTACTCCCACGTGGGAGTGGATTCCAGGTGCAGGCTGTGGTCCTGCACCGATCCCAGAGGGTGAGCCAAGATAAGGGAGGCAGGCAGCAGCTGGGGAACTAACTCAAGCTGATTCTGGAGAAGAGAATCCTTTGGAGTTATTTTTCCTAAGAGTTCCCCGCCTGACAGGCAGACAGATCCACGCCGGGGGGATAGCGGCAGTCTCTGGCTTCCAGTGGAGTGCAGTATGTGAAAGGGAGTTTTTCCAACATCAGCTGACAACTCAAGATGGCTTTTCCTCTTTCTTCCTGTGAGCATTCCTGGGTTACTCTGTCCACTAGGTTTCCCGTCATTCCCCTCGCTCCGCTTTGCTTCGCGGAGCAGTTAGCTCCCCTCGCAGCTCTGAGTCTTCTCCTTCCTCGCTCAGTGAGTAGTGAGACTTCAGTGGCTGAGAAGATGAGGAAGTAATTATCCTGCAAAGGGCTTACGTCCAGCAGGCAGCTTAGCTGTGACGTGCAGTCCTGTGCCGCTGCGGGGCCCTGGTTGTTGGTGTGTACTTGGAGGTCCAGGCCTTGCAACGGCAGCTCTGCCGTGATATCGCAGCAAAGCCATCCGGGGCCGCGCAATAACTGCGCAGCAAATGTGAGGCTGTTCTGTGACCTCCCGGGTGCACAGGATGGGCCTGGAAGTGGCCATCTCCCTACCGGCCCCTGCAGCTGGTGCTTACCGGCCAGCTAATGGGTTTCCTGTTTTGAAAGGGAGGAAGGAGAAAAGACGGATAAATCATACAGTTTGGAAAGACGCCTGGCTGCGAGCGGCTTCCTCGGCAGGGAGAGGCCGTGAGGCTCGGCGGGGAGCTGCACGAGGCCCTGCTCAGCCGTGTTTAAGCAGGGACTGCGCAGCCCTTCCCTCTCCTCAGCTGTGACTGCAGCTCAAGGGCACCACGGTGGCGCGAATGGTTAATCGAGAGAGGAGCTGTGCTGGGAGCAGCAGAGCTATGCGTGTGCTGCAGGGAGGCGAGCAGCAGGCTCCTGTGGTTTCTCTGGTCACTAATAAGGGTTGTGTTGCGCTGCCCCTGCAGCATTTAGCTCCAAAGCACACGTGGTGGTGGATTACTTGCTCTTACTGCTTCTCTTCAAAAAGCTTTCGGGGGTGTCCTAGCTCTGAGCTTTCTCCCTCTTTGAAGTCGAGTTGTAGTTGGCGGAGGGGCTCAAAAGCCGTTACGGAGGGACTTAAGACAGCACAGTTGTATATGCTTTTTTTGAAGGGGGGGAAATGATGTTAAAAATGGCAGCACTGAAGAAAACATTTCTCCTGCAGGGCTGAGAAGAAAGTGTATTTCATCCTGGAAAGCTGCCTAACTCCCTGTGCGGTTGTGACAGTTATTTTTAATATGTAGGCAGTAATAGCCCTCAGTAGGGGCTGTTAGTAGCACAGACTTGTCTAGGGTTTTGTGGCATTGGCAGCAATGCAATATATTTCCTGCTTGCTGTGGGGATGGAGGGCAGGCTCCAGGTGTGGGAGGGTGGAGTTCAAACACTTCAAATTGCATGTTTAATTTCCCCGTTCTCTCAAGAGGGTCGAAGTTGCTTGGAAAGCCCAGATAAGAGCGTTGTGCAGTTCAGTACAGGGAGCAAACCAAGGCTTAAATAGACGTTAATATTCTTGCTTCTGCCACTAACTTACTAAATTAATGTGGGCAAGCTATTTCGCTTCTTGGTGCCTTTGGTTTCCTCCCGTGTATTAAACAGAGTTAATGAGTCTGGCCTCCTTCACAGACTGCATAGAAATCCGCAGATGGAGCGTGCCACAGCAGGGGTTGTGTCCTTATTGCCGGCACTGTTAAGTGGATTTGTAAAATAAAAATCAGCACCTTCCTGTGTGGAGTTCCCCGGGCTCCCATCCGCCTCCTGGTGCGATGCGAAACGCCCCGTGTGGGAAAGCGTCTGTTCCCAAGGACGAGAGCTGCGTCGCTCCCTGGTAATTAGAGAGAGAAGGGCGCTGCCGGGACTTGGTGAGGAGTGCCCTGCCTGGAATAAGAATGAGCAAAGCTACAGGAAGCTGCCTTTTGGGGGATAGGTTAATTTGCACCCGAGCCACCAAATCCCTGTTGTCCCTCCGTTGGCCCCACTGAGCCTTGTGTAACCCTTAGGTGCCTTAGGTCCAGGGCATGCTTGCAAGTAAGGCTTGCAGCTCGTGGGGGAGTTTCTTGAAAAGAGTGTATGAGGTCTTGGGGCTGAAAGGAACTTGTGGTGTTCCCAAGGAATAGGTCTGGTACTAGGACCCCAAATTTCCCAATGGGAATGACACACTCAGCACTTTGTAGGATCAGATGGCGAGATCTAGGCACCAGCACCTGGATGGGATGGTTTGCCTTCTCTCTCCTTTTTCTCTTTCACACCTCTCAGCATTTTTTGCCCATAGCCGCAACAGCAAGCTCCTCAGATCACTGCAGAGAGAGTCTGTACAGTCCCTGGCTCATCATGATGCTGATCCTCACCAAGCCCATGGAAGCTACTGTGACATGTCTTTCAACCCTTCGCTTGTAACTAACCTGCCGTGGCTCTGTGTGGCCCAGCAGGACAGTTCTGCTATGCGCTCCATGCACATGTCACGGTGCCTGAGCCAGAGCAGGTGACTCTGCCCCTCTTGACACTGAGAGTGAAACCAAAGGATCCACGTGGCTGTTTGCAGTGCCCCAAGAGGTCCCTTTTAGAGGGATTTAGTCTAGTTTTGGGGATCCCCTTTAGAAGAAAGGGAGGGGAAAATATGCTGTATTTGAGGTTTTGAGAGACTGCATGGACCAGAAAGTCTGTTTTCACAGCTGTGCCTACAGGGCTGGGGCCGAGCTCATTTGTTTTGTAATGAGGATGTGCAAGTTCAAAAGCAGGTCAGATGTAGCTGTGTTAATGCTGATTGATAGATCAGTGTGTAAGGCTGCCAAGGAAGCCTAATACAGTCTCCAAAAAATTGACGGGTGGAAAGGGGCAGGATTATCGTCTCACTCAGCTTTCCCTGGGCGGGTGGTTAGATCTTGGGGTTGCCGTAATGCTTGGTGCCCTCATGAGGCAGGGCGGGATATAGCCTTCAGCTGGGAAGAGAAGTGCCAGCTGCTTGCCCAGAGGACTACAAATACACTGATACAGGAACACGCAACTTGCTGGCCTGTGCGCAGGGAGAGAGGAAAGGAGTCCCCTGCTGTCTTCCTCCAGTAGGTCTGTGTCTACAGCAGGCATTAGAGACCAGGACTGAGTTCCTGGTCTGCCACATGCTCCCTGCATGGTCTTGGAGACATCGCTGTCTTCCTCCACATTCATCCTCCCGTGGTAGTGGCTGCATCAGTAGTTGTGAGGAGCTTGTAAGGGCTGTATTGGGCAGAGTGTGCAAGTTGTCACGTATATCCCTTAGGATACATGTGCTCATGCAGCTTAGGTGATGTTCAGCTTGCATCTGGCCACCTGGTTGTAAAAACAGCAGCAGGTGCCTTATCCTCTGGTCTTGTAGTTTGCTATCTCACTAATATTACAATATCTTGAAATTCTGGAGAAGCAAATGCTTTTGTCATGCTGAAATATCAGTCTTGGGCATCTGCCCATTGTAGCAGATTGACACACTTTGTCTATAGCCACTGGTGATAGCAGATGTTACCAGGATTTTGTTGCTGAATCTTTGAGGAAAGTGTCTTTCTTTGTGTCCCTTTATTCTCAACCTGATTTTTCCCTATTGCACTCTCTCAGCTCCTGTGTGACAGGGAGAGTAGGAACTGCAGTGAACAGCAGGGCTGAACTGGACTGGGGAGGAATCAGCACCATGCAAACATGCAGGGATTTCATGCATTGACTTCCAGGTGTTACAAGCACAGCCTGCATATTTGGCTAAGAATTAAAGACACTGATTAGATAGAAAGCTTGTTTGTGAGGAGTGAAGCTAAAATCCCCTTCAGCAAAGGAGAATGATGGGCAGCAAAGGCAACAGGAGCAAGCGCTGCAGTGAATTCCTCTCATCTCTTTGCACTGCAGTGCTAGCTCTTGTATTGCTCTTCTCCAGACTTCCCCTCACCTGAGTCCTCACTGTCCTGCTGGATCCAGTTTTCTCATAACTGAGCCTCACTTGAGTAAATCAACAGCATCTCAGCCCACCTTGGCTCCAGGACTAACCCTTCTCTCTTCTGCGAAGCCAGTGCTGATATGACAACACTTGAGTGGCTTGAGTCCTCCTGCCTCCTGTTGGGAACCATGAGTCAGGCTGAGGGACTAAATACAGGCTGTTTGTGCTGCTGGTTAGCCTGTTCAGAGTCAAGGCACAGCTTGTCCTTCCCTGTGATAGCAATATCCTTCCTCATCACCACCCCCACCTTCCACCAAAAAACCCTCGATCTGAAGAGTAAGTTCTGCATAGCATTTCTGTATCTTTTTTGGCGTGGCAATACTTCCTCCTACATACTGTGGCTTCAGATCTACCCGGCAGTGTTGTGGCAAAGGTACTGCAAAGCAACATGAATTTCCCTTGATTTCATCAGCCTTGTGTTTGGGATTTCTACGGATGTAAAAGAATGTGCGTGGCAGCCTTGAGAATTCATTCACACGGTATCATGCAGATAAGTTAGCACTTCCTACAGTGTTGTTAGCTGAGATGCTGTTAGCTGAGTGTGTGTGTGTGTGTTTGTAGCTCATGCCAAATGTGAAATAAAAAGTATTTGGTTCTGCCATCATCAAATCAGTTGGCTTAAAGCCTCCCAGCAGTCAAAGCTGACATGCTTTGCATTTACCATACACCAGGAGTGCGTCTGATCAGTGACTATTTTCTGGCTGATGGATGGTAATCTATCTGCAGTGCATTTGCAGCTTCCAAAACTTGATTGCTTGCAAATGTATCAATTGCTTATTCATTTCCATCTGTAAATCTCAAGGGCTCTTCTCATTTTGTAAAAGCACTCGCTGCTGAATGGCTTGGTCTTGAACCTTGCAATGAAGGAAAGAGTAGTGAAGTATTTCTCAGCCTGTCTTCGCAAAGCATTGTTACTTGTGATCCTCTTTCCAGAGCAGCTGTGGGTTTGCCTTCTTCAGCCTCTGGTGTAGTGTGCCCAGAGCTCCAACCCTTTTCTGCATCTTTACATTTAAAGGAAATGTCTGAATGATAGTTCTCATTGGTGAAGTTTTGCTACTGCTTTGCAGGTGGGAGGACAGTGCTCTTACCAGTTCAAATATGGCTGTATCAGTTGTATGAGGACCTCAGGAGCAGTACTGTCTGCCTTGCTAGCAAAGGTGGAACACGTGAAACATTCACAAAAGAGAAGGTGAAAGACTGTTCCAGGCTATGAGGATGCAGCAGGCAATTGTAAAGAGAAGAGATGATCGGCTCTACTTGGAAGGTCAAGAAGGAAATCCAAGCCAGGAAGATTTTAGATGCAGGACAAACACTGAGTAGCAGGACTGAAATATTGCCAGAAACTAATTAGGCAAATTGTGGTGCTCCTTGTGTTAGACATTTTCAAGAACAGATTAGACAAAGAGTTGCTGGTGACAGTTTGTGTCCATTTGTCTCTGTCTCAACGCAGGGAGGTGGACTAAGTGATGTCTGGAGCTTCATTTCTACAGTTCTGTCACCCACGTCTTTTATTCTCCAAAAATACGAGTTGGAAGAACTCCCTGTTGCCCATTTACTTTCCTCACAGAGCTGAAGGTTCAGCTTTGTGTTCTGCCATTTTCTTTTTTTTTTACTTTCCACAGGAAGGGGGAAATGAAAGTACCCATGGTAGCTGAAGCTCTTTTTGGTGTGATGAAGCATGAGTTTTTCACCATCAATCACATGCAGGGATCACAGCCTGGGGGCAGAGGAGTGGAGGGGATTCCCAGCCCCCCTACTCCCTTCTGTGCTGTTGTCTTATGGGAGAAGATGGGGGGAAATACAGGATGGAGTATTTTGGTGGGCGAGAGCAGAATGCTTCACGTCACTGATTTTTGGGAGTAGGTTTCCAACTTCCTTTCTGCCTGCTGTTCCTTGAATTCCCTCCTTGTCTGCAGCTGAAGAGGATGCAGTCCTGCTATTAGCCATCATCCAAAGAGGACCATAGGTAGGAGCAGACTGAAGCAAAGAGAAGGATAGTAATAGGTATTTGTTTCCTCCTTCTCTAAGAAAGTACTGTGACGAAGAGGCTAAATTAGGAAAGAAGGATGTTGTGAAGAAGAGTCACACAATCTAATTCAAAGCTGTCTGAGGAGAGAATTTCCACTGTATTCAGTGAGTCTTGAATTGGACTGTAGTGAGAGCAATCCATTGCATCATTTGGAAACATTGCAAAATTAGGTACAGCAGAGGGGAAAACACAGTCTTTGAAACAGGCATAAGGGAGACCTCTGCAATCTGGAGAACTTTTTAAGGGTCTGGAAGAGCTCTTGTCTGGGTTGTCAACGCAGTGCCAAGCCCTGGGTTTTGCCCAGGGATATCTTCAGGGAGCTCAATGCTTGTGTGCGAAGCTCTGACAAACTGTGGCAGGTAGGAGAAGAGGGAGGTGGGGGTGCTTTCTGGTTGTGAGGGTGGAGGACAGGGGTGTGTTGCTCCTCAGTCTCTTCAGCTCTGCTCATTGTTAAGGAAAAGCGGACAAAGATTCTGGCAAGGCTGAAGAGCGAGACCTCTGTCAGTGATATTATTCTGGATACAGTGGCTGCTTTTGCATCGTATCTAGGGAGAACTAGGTTCCCTGTGGATAATGAATGTTATTTGGGGCACTAAACTATCTTAATTTGCTGTGTAAATTCCCAGGAAGTTGGCCAGATTTGATGTAATTTTGGATGTCTTTGGGAGTCCTTTGAGTCCTGCTGTCTGACTGTACTATGTGATTATTTTAGCTGGTGTGCCTGAGCCTGCATTGCGACAGGTGTATGCATCACACAAGACACAGTCTGCGGAGGGCTTCTCCATACCAGCGTGTTAGATTTTAAATGCTTCTGCTCTGCTCCTGTGGATCCGGCTTTCTTTTGCCTTTAGTGACTTCCATGCTACTGCTTACACTTTTCCTTCCTAATTCCTGCTGTCAGCCAAACATGTCCCCTGTCTGCCCACGTATCCTCAACTAACTTGAGGTGGGGTTACCAGCCCTGGGAAACACTCCCAAAGGAAGTAAGTTGGGAGCCTGAAAGGAAATGTTTGGTGTCCAAATCCTCTTGATTTCTGAGGGAAGGTGGGTGCCAAACTCTGAAGATTCTTTTGATATTTCATCTCCCGTTCCCATATCTTGCAGTAATCTAGTGAATGCATAGTGAGAGTCGAGACTTGGTTGGGCTGCAGTTGCATGTGCTCAGGGCTGCAGCTAGGTGCGTGCCAGCAATTTGCATGGCTTTTTGGTGCCTTGATTTCTCCATCTGAAGGGGGCGGGGTGGGGCAGGGGCAAATGCTTTCCTCTTTTAACCTGTACAGCTGCAACATCTTGTAGAACGTGGGTGTGTGTTCTCTGGTGAGCCGCTTTTCCTTCACTGTTGCTAACAGCATGTTTAGACCAAGTCATTTGGAAGGTTTAAGATCTGTTTGCTGCATCCAAGCCGTCCCTGGCTGCGTATTTGTGCTGTGGATCTGCTGGCGTAGCAATCTGTACGTAGCATGAGTCAATGCTCTGGGGAGGCTCTGTGTCAGAGCAGCCAGAGCAAGGGGGTGATGACAGGGTCTGTTGGCAGGCCTAGACAAGGGAAGGTGATGAGTCGGGTCCTGGCTCCTTCCAAGGAATCCATTCAGGAGCAGTAGGAGACAGGACTGGAGCCAGGCTACCTTCGGTGCCGTAAGTCTGAGGTCCACCCAGGAGACAAGGCTGGAGACGGGTACACCTACAACACAGCTTAGGCAAGAACTGGGCTCCTTAAATATAGCGGCTGGATCAGTGGGCAAAAGGTCCCAGATCCTGGATGAGGCCGCTCTGGGAAACGAAAGCCTGTTATGATGCTCAGGGCCCTGACACTGTGGATTGAACATGATGTGAATTGTTTCTCTTTTGTCTGGTGATTGATCTGTGCTATTGAACTTGTCTCTCTCTCTCTCTCTCTCTCTCTCTCTCTCTCTCTCTCTCTCTCTGTCTCTCTCTCTCTCTCTCTTTTTTTTTCCCTCCAGCACCCTAAGCCTGCCAGTCAAGATGCCCAAACCCAGCAGAGTGAACCAGGCCTTGGCAGGTAATGATTCCTTTCTGCTTTATCTGCTTTGTCCTTAGGGTTATGCAGTTAAGTGTTTTCATTCTCTATGGTGTGTACTTTCCTTTTTTTTAGTTTTCAGAAAGAATTTAAAACCTCTCTGAGGATAGAAGGGTGTTAGGCCCAAAGACTGTTCATAAAGGCAGAGAGAGGGCATATTTGAGAGAGAATGGGAAGGTCAGACCTTAGCAACGTTTTTTTCTGCTGTGCTAGTCGCAAGGCTTTGTGTTCCTGACCCACTTTGAGCGAGGGTTTGATGCTGGTCAGTACCTGAGGTTGAAGGCCAATGCCCTTCTAATGCAAGCTCTAACAGGACATGATCCAGTGTGTAGTCAGTCTCTCTTAATAGAAGACATAAGCGGATGGAGCTTGCTGAACGGGTCTCTCGAGCACATTTCTGAACCTGTGGTCTGTGGTTTAGAGGTGGGTCACAAGACAACAGAAGTTGGCACGGAAAATGAATGGGGTTATTTTGGGTTTGGGTTTCTTCTCCTGTACATGTGTGTGAGCAAGTAGCACAGGGGAGCACATGGATCAGGCTAAATGGTAGCTGTTCTCTCACTACTTTTGTTTTGTCAAGGAGAAAGGCTGCACTGCAAGGTGGTATGTGGAATTTTTTAATGTAACTTTATTCTGCAGGCTGAGGTGGTCCTTTAGACTGAAAAACAGTTGTGGCACATTGTGCTTAGGAAAAGGAAGAGCCCGAAGTTGAACCAGATGTTCTTTCCTGTAGCAACAGAAATGAAGGTTTCTTGTTATCATCAAAACCTGTAAATGATCCTAAACATGCTTGGGGAGACAGTCTAGGAAAGATGAAAGTGCCAGTTTTCAACCTTCGTTTTCAGAGCAGACTTGCCTGTTAAACATGAAGTAGCATTGCCTTGAAAATGACAACTTGTACTTGCAGCTTTCAGTGAAAGCGTTTCTAGTTTGTGTGCCAAAACCTGTCAGGTGTTTGATCTATTTCGATTCAGCTAGCTCCAAACCCAGGGGACTCTGGTACCTTAGGAGCCACATGTTCTGCTGGTAGCAGGTGTCTTCTCTGTACCAGGACTGACTGTGCACTTGAAATCATATCATGATGCTATACCCCAGAGGCAGATGCGTGAAAAAGACCTGCCATACGGTATTTTCCATGGTTTTCTATACCAGCTTTGAACACAACCAAATATCTATTAATCATCTCCTTTCTCCGTCTTTGTGCATGGTCTATTAGGTTGTTAGCGCCTTGAAAACTGTGGACTTTGCTTCTGAGCTTATACATGCATGTTCTTACTCTCTTGAAAAAACGTTTACTACCCTATTCCAGGAAAGACTATTGTGTTTTTTCTCCTGAGTGTAGAGTTTTATCCTTCCTGAGAATGATCTACCTGTGTTGATGATTCAGTTGTCCAGTGTTAGTACCATCTTGAAAATCGTGCCTTGTGTGCCTCTAAAGCAAACTGGGTGCTACATAAAAACTAATACTGGATGTCCTCTAATAGATCCAGATGATCTAATCTCCTGGTTAGCAAATCAGTCTAAAAGACTTTGTGGAAATGAGATGTTATGTCACGCTCAGACCTGATACAGGTGGATGACCTGCTTGCTTAAAAAGCTGTGAATTTGGTCCCCTGGCTAATAGCAGTGACTGTATGATTAATTAGTTAATCACATAGAGGTAAATACAGTCAAGAACTGAAGAGTCCTGCTTGATCTAACCTATGTGAATGTTGTTAATTGTGACTATGTGCAAGTCACTGGAAAAGCTGAATATGCCTGGTCTGTTTTTCCCTCATGTGCTACATTTGGATGTAAAAGGCTACTGGAACCCTCTATAGAATTTAATAATTTAACATCATTTCATAAAGTAACGTGCAAAGGTTATATTTGCAATCATTTTCTCCTGTTGTTGGAGGCTGGGGGTGCAGCAGAGAGAAATAATTATTTATTTTAATAATAATCTGTAGCTCTCTGTGAGGCAGCTAGTGAGAAGCATGCTGAGCTGCAGTGGAGTTCAGAGCTGTTTATGCTAGGATGAGTGTGGTCAGTGCAAGCACCCCTCAGGGCTGACATCTCCTTCAGCTCCGAATCTTCCTAGGAGATGGCTCTAATCAGTGCTGTGCTACTTTCTGCCAACTGTGGCAAACCTGAGGTGCAAGGGAGGAGAAAAGTCTAAATGTGTGTCTGTCTGTTAAAATAAAGTAGAAGCAGAGGAAGGATCTGGACGAGCTGATTAGCAAGTGAGAGGAAACTAAATGGCTAGGAACGTTTCTGGTAAAAAGCAAGCAGTGGAGTAACTGGTAACAAGGCCAAATTTTACTGGAACTTTAATTGGCTGGGACTTTAGGGACATCTCCTCCCCCTCTTGCTCTGCTCTGTTTCTAGGACCTCTTCTGGGACGTGTTATTTTGTTCATATTTAAAATCCTGCAGATGGTCTTTGATTTACTTACTCTTCAGATCATTCCACAACACATAGCCTAGGCCCCTTCTGTTTCTCAGTCCCCATGGCAAGACCATTTTCTTCAGAGTATTAATGATGAGAGGGGAAAGACTGGGGACCCAAAGGCCTCTGCAACGACCATGTGGGAAAGGGGTGTTTATGTGGTCTCAAACGTGAAATGCGGTTTTATAGGGTCTGGCTCACAACATACGTTGCTCTCGTGGCCTGTCTTGGGGTGTGTGGCCCTTTTGGGATGGTTAAAATGCATGTGTATCTGTCTCTGGCTAGCTAAAAGCTGGATGTCTAAATTGCTGGCCATGTATGCTACCTCCCCAGTCAGTAAAGAGAAATTAGTCTCCTCAAGCAGTAAAGCACTGTCAACCCGCAGCCCACGGGTGGTTCTGATGATCATCAGAAATGCTTTCTCAGCCATAGTTACAAAGATGAGCTAGGTGAGCCCCAGCCTCGCTGCTGAACTGGAATTCTACAGAATTCTGCCTCACTTTGTTGAAAAAAAAAAAAAAAGGAAAGTTGTATCCAAAAGTGTCACAGCCTTTGGTCTCCATCCTGAGGTGCCTCTCAGCAGCTTTGATTACAGTTTGAAGTAGGAAAAATGAAATCCCTGAATCTTGTGGATTTTCTCTGGAAAGGCTACAGATACCTCTGGAAACAAGGAACTTCTGATGAGTAAACAAGTGATCCTGCTGCTCTGAATGAGGAGATGGGTTTCATTTGTGTGGTGAGGGTCTGGGGATCCCTGAGTGAGAAATTCGTAGCATTGTCAACTCCATGTGTTTTCAAAACACAGCTTGGAATCACAAAAATCGTGAAGCTGACTTTAAAACCCTGGCTTATGCA
The DNA here is from genome assembly GCF_028389875.1 of Rhea pennata. NCBI lineage: Eukaryota > Metazoa > Chordata > Aves > Rheiformes > Rheidae > Rhea > Rhea pennata. The sequence goes on from NC_084682.1 coordinate 7,613,204, forward strand.
ACAAAAAGTTCTTTTTCCTTACTCTTTGCTGTATTAACATTTCAAGGTGCATCATGCATGGGGAAACTTGTCTTCTAAGTTTTTTTTTTTTTTTCATTCAACATTTGATTAGTATGGTGAAATGCTAGCGTAGAGGTCTGAGCAGACTGTTGAACCATAGTGTTGGTGTTTAAGGATCAGCTGGACTAACATCTGTAGGGAGTAATGTAGTTTATCTGGTGTGCCTGGGGGCTGGGCAGTGGACTAGGTGGTCATATGAAGTACCTTCTAATATTGTCTTTAAGATGAGGGTTGGAAATCAGAGCTTTTGTTTTTTAATGAAGCCAAGTGTTCTTTGTTCATGTGATTCCTGGATCTAGGACATTTTGAAACACACCAAACTTAATGATTTTGCTGATGGATATAATTGTACAAATTAGCAGTGCTCCACTCTGACTCCAAGATCTCATGACCTTTTCCTCAAGTTCTGTCATTTCCCCTCTACCTGCTTAAGTCCAAGACTGGAACCAAATGCATAAGCAATCTGCGCAAATATACCAAAAGTCTGTGCAAATACAGATTAGCAGCCAGAACCAGTGACCAGAGGGACATGTAAGACTGGATGCATGAGTAAGTGGTTGACTGACGCTCATTATATTATGCAAGCGTGTTTTCCCTATGCTGAACTCTGGCACGTTACAGGATATTGCAAAAGTGCCTTATTTACATAGCAGACCGAGAAAAGCTGCTGGATGTTGTCATGGCTGCAGTGAAAATAATTTTAGCCCCAAGGAGTTGGTGATGTTGTACTTCTCGCCAGATAGACACCTTGAGCAAGAGAGAAGAGGCAGTTTTCTTTGTGTGTGTGTGTATTGCACACATTCATTGAAATGTATCTGATGCCAAAGCACATTTTGCAAGGCTTTCTGTCTTTGTTCAGTCCTTGCAGGGAAGAAACCCAGTGGTCAATGGAAAATTCAGTAATATTTTTCAAACTCCTAGAGGTTGGCTAGTGAGCAGCAGTAACTCTCTTAATAATGCAAGGGCATTCAAGCAGTCTTGGTTTGTGCAGAGTTTTATCTTGTTGCATCTGGGGCCTCATGTCTTCAAGTGAGAATTATCCAAGTCCCGGGCCAAATTCAGTCCGTTCATTTGTGTGTCTCCCCAAAGGCAGCAGAGGGTAGAAGTGGAAAATAACCTTTACCTGGCCAATGTAAGATTGTCACTGGGAGAACACCTGGTGTCAGATAATCCTCCTAGTCCCACACATGGCCTGTGATTTTATGCTCCTCTGCAAGCATAGATGTGTTTGCAGCTCATGAAATAGATAAAATTTCCAGAATAAACGTTTATTTTCTTTGTGATGACCCATGATACAAGCCAGTAATTTTGGAGTCGTTGTTCAAGGCATCAGTAGGGCTATGTTAAAGAACTAAGCTGGGGTTCTGTGACTCATGTTTTCACTTAATCTAATTTTGAAGGAAATAATTTTGAAGGAAATATTTTTGTTCTCTGACTTTAGGAATCTCTGAATTCAGTTCATCTTCTGCTTCTGTTTATATATATATATGCACACACATTGCTTAGAAGCAGAGGTTTTGGAGACGATTTTACCACTTCATTTTCTGCACCCCAGCTGAAGAACTGCATTTTGTAACCTTTGTTGGGTTAGATTCTAATAGCCTGAGATATTCTGTCTTTGCCACAAGGAGATCCAGCATCCTTCCTGTTTCTCAAGAACACTTTTTTAGGGCTCTTGAATCAACTGCTGTTCTGGTAATACCTCTCTTTGTCCTTTAACAAGCTGAAAGTGTAAAGTAACTGCCTGTTGTGCATGCAGGTGATAGCTTTGGTGCTGTAGCTGAGCTTCAGATGTTCTGCTTCATTCCCTTAGAAGGCAAGTAGATTTTGTTATGGGAACATTTAAGCTATTGCTTAAGGGTTTGTGGAAGTATTGAAGGACTTTTGGCTTGAATTGGAACAGAGAGCACAAAATAGTCTTGTGGTCTGTAGTTCAAGACTTAAAAAGGAAGTTATTTTGATTGGGAAATTTCTGGATCTGATTTTCAGTTAGAGGCATGCTAATTTATACCAACTTCAGAGGTCTGCTTGGCTCTAGCTGCTGAGAACCTATTGCTGTGCCATTAGTAGGCTGAGGGTTGCTAACTTAATGTTTTCATGCCTTACAGATCCTCTTCTTTCCCTGTAGCTCTTGGGGACAAAGGAGAGGGGCTACACATTGGATCTAGATTGACAAAGGTGGTACCTGATGGGGATGATCTGAGCCTTCCTGATTTGGTGTTACCTATTCACGTTTGGAAGTTCATGGTACCCCATGCAGAAACTCTTCCGTGGTCAGGAGCATGAGCTTCTGGGGCTACACATGGCAGGAGCTACAGAGGAGAAAGTTTCTTCATGCTGAACTGCAAATTTGAGAATCAATGGGGAAGGGTGGGAATAGCCTAGACAGCTGCGTCTGGGCTGGTGCTCATACATTGCAACTATTTTCTGTGCCTATTTAACTCATTTGCTGAAGTAATCTTTCTACCATCACTCTTTTTTTCATCTTTTTAACACAACTACATTTTGATCATGTTTCTGTGATGCATGCCCATTGCCTTGGTGTCAGTCAGAATAATTGTTTACAGTGCTGGAAGGGGCTAGCTTGGCCTTTTGCTTTCTGGTGTTATTTTCCAAAGAGGAAGTGCATGTTTAGTTGTTAAATGATCCATTGGGCAGCCTGATCTGCTGGCAGAACCAGCTCTGCCAAAGGTTCTTGGGTAGCCTTCTGTGCCCCTTTCCTCATCTTGTGAAATCCCTTCTCCCAGGCTTAGCATCTGTCTATAAGTCTTTTCATGTTCTTAGATGAGAAGACTTTACTAAAGCTTCTGACTGTGGATAAAGAAAGAACTCAAAACAGCTACTGGAATGTTTATTGTACTTCAGCCTTTGGGAAATAGATGCAATACACAATCAGGACGGTACAGGAATGGTTCTGACTGTGGGGCATTTCACACAGACTTTGCAGAAGGGATGTTCGGTTACGACATGTGGGTTCTTCACTAGCTGTATATTTCAGGCAGAAAATAGTCTTACCACTTGCACACAAAGCTGATCGATGTTTTCCTATGATAACCTGATCTTCAGTCATTTTTGCTTTGCAGGTGCAAGGTACCTTGTTTTATCCTGAAAGAGCATGTTTGCTTTTACATCTTCCTTTCCCAACTCAACTGAATATAGACTTGAACAATAAAATCTGTACAAATTTCAGCTTTGCTTATGAACTTCTGTGCAGGGTGCTGGCAAAATTTTCCTTAGTGTGGTTTTACATGGGTTACTGTAAGAGGTAGCCTTTGAGGAAATGCTGGCTTTCAGGTTGTCTGCTGTGAGTCTGTATTCATGAGCATTTCTTTTTTTTAGTGCTGGTGGTAGCCTTGGCAGGCAAGAATTTGCTTCTTGGGAAATCCAGGACAGGTGTTTTCTTGAATAAAGCAGTATTATTACCTTAGAAATGTTATGACTTGTAACTGGCCTGGTTTTCATGGGCAAACATTGTATTAGATCGGCATGATCAGTCCTGTAGCTCTCTGTGTGCCAATTTTACCTTCAGGGAATTACTGTCCTTTTTAATGATTCATTAGTTTTAACAAAGTGCATCCAATGAATGCAGCTGCTCTTGTTGGCTGGGATGGGGGAGGGTGAGAAGTCACAGACTTAAATTGCAACTGGGGGCACTAGGAAAAACTTAAGTGCCAAGGAAGAGATCATGCAGGGAGAGAAGGGAGCTGCCATCGCAGATCAAACAGGCCTCATTTGGCAGGGGTTGAAATGGAGCAGCTCCAATTCACTATCAGCCCAGCACCGTGCAGAATTTAAAGATAGAAAAGCCAAATTCAGCATTAGCATGGGGATTAATTCAGCGTGATGCCTTTGAAACACTTAGCTTTATGGGGGAGTAGCTGAGCAGGGCCATGAGAGGTTGCAGTCAGTGTACCCGATCTTTCAGGCCCTGAGGGTCTGTGCTGCTTGCAGGGCTCCTGGGAGCTGAAAGAATTTGCACCATAACAGACCTAAAATGCAAAACCAAGGCAAAGGGAAGGGTCCTGTTCAAACACCAGCTCAGAGTATTGTGGGTGAGACTTGTGCCCATATTTCCCTGTGCTTTAATTTGCTGTCAGAGCTCCTCCCTCTAAAGGCTACTGGATCCCGTCTTTGTACTGACTCCAACCTGACTGCTTCTCAGATGTTTTGAATCAAGGGCTGGGTTTTGTTTTATTTTATCTTTCTATTTTTTCTTTGAAAGATTTTTTTTTTTTAATGAATGTGTTTCCCCGTTGTTTCCTTCCTGCATGTTGATCTCGTATCCGCTGTAGGCATGACGGCTATTCTGATGTCAGCCGCTGGACTCCCCGTGCACCTCACCTGTGTGCCGCAAGCTGCCAGCACCCATAAAGCCACTAAAAAACACAGCTCAGTTAAGGAGGGGAGGAAAATGTCCAAGAAAGGTAGTTTCTGCTCAAACTCTGATATTTGCTTCCATCTCCTTCTTTTTATCTCTCTGCACTTATTCTGCCTCCTTCCTTTCCTCTTGTCTTTCCCTCTACCCTCTTGGCTCTTCTGATTTGACTGATGATGTTCATCCCATCAGGACGAGAAGCAGGGCACTTCTTCTCTGGTCTGCATGGTCTCTGACAGGCTGTAAAATAAGATGATGAAATAGACCCTACCCTGTGGAAGTTCTGCTTGTTTTCATCAGTCGTTAAGGCTGGAGCAACCCAGCAGTTCTCTGTGCATGTGAGAGGCCTCTGCAGTCTCCCCCATGATCCCTCTATACACTCTTGGGAAGTCCTGGAGATCCATGTGCCATGACCTTCTCTGACTCATTTGTGGAGCAAGACTGGGAGCTGGAGAACCCTGATGGAGAGCATTTATCCATGTGTTCATTCAAGAGAAGGACTGCTCATGAGCCATGCTTGTCATGATTGAGCCATGGGATGAGAAGGATCTTTCAGACGAGCAGATCCCTGAGTTATTTAGGGCTTTTAAGGTCAAATTATGTTGCATTTATTTTCTCTGCTCTGCCTAGGGTGGAAGGTGGTGAATTCGAGCCCTCTCTGGTAAACATGCTGCAGCAGGAGGGCTGAGAAAGGCCACGCTACCCCAGCTCTCCTACCAAGCTGAGCCATCTCCAGACTAAGGTCTTTGTTCCTCCTCTTGTGTTGCTGGTATTCTGCACCCTCAGCCTTGTGGAGCCTGAGGGCTTCCAATTTACAGCACTCAGCAGAGCCTGGGTCCCATTAGGGTGTGCTGACCATGCCTTGGGGCCCTGCTAGGGCTAGTGAATCCAGCATGGTGTCGCTGTATGTATTGCTTGTCAGCCCACGCACAAGTGTGCTGGGACAGTTAACTTCCACCACCAAACCTAAGATGCTTCTTCAGTTAAGAGGGGAGTTACTAGCTCCAGATTTCTACCTGAGGGAGGCATTTAGCATGGAGATAATTGTATTTAAGAGAAAGAGGGAAGAGGCGTCTGCTGTCTCAAGGAGTGTGTTGGTGCCAGTATCTCTGTCCCCGGAATCTGTGCATGCAGTGAGGAGCAGTGTGGGTCAAGGCGTGACAGGGAAGTGAGGTCGGAACCTGTTTGAAGGAGACAAGAAGGAGGATTGAAGGAAAATAGTAAATGTGGAGGGAAGTATCTTGCAGAATGTTTTATGGAAGGAATTGGGGGGGGAGGAGATGATGATGGCAAGAACAGGAGAGAGCAGACAAATGTGGAGTAGGATGTGTGATAGAGGAGGAGGAGAAAAGCAGGGGGTGGCAGGAGAAGCAGGAAAGAACAGGTGGAGCAAAAGAAAATGTGAAGTAGAGGAGAAAAACCAAGTGGAGGTGGGTGGCAGAGGGTGGCTGAATGAGGAACTCGCTACGCAGAGCCAGCTGGCAAGGTGGCAGCTGAAACCTGTTCCTGGTATTTAACTTTCTTGGTGCAGGCAGTATCGATACAGCCCTCTGCAGCAACAGTTTCTGCTTCAGGGTGTTCCTGGCTGCGTAAGAGGGATGAGGCTGCACAGCAGAAATGCCCTGTAAACTCAACAGTGCAGAAATAGAGCTGCTGAGTGTCCAGGACCTCCTACAGAGACACTTAAACACGTCTCTTGCTGTTAGTGCAGCTCCGACAGCTCGCAGCGGAGGTGGATATCAGTGGTGTCCTGCTAGGGAATAGAGCCTGGCCATGAACTTGCAAGGGATGGGAACAGCGTGGCCCCATAGGTGCTGCTCATGGTGAGACTGAGCTATGGGAAGGCTGAGAGCAGAGCCTGAGAAACCAAAAGCAGGATCTGCAATGGGTGTCAGTCACCTACTGCCAGTTTATTTAATAAACATAGTCTCATTTACTGCAAGGTGTGACCATAATCATAGAGTCATGGTCCCCTGAAGTCCCTCCTGCCCTGCAGTGTGGTTGTCTGTCAGATGCTTTGTGGTAGTGTCCATCTCACTACAGCACTGAGAGCAGAAGGGTTCTGTGCTGCTCAAAGCCTCCAGCATCATCCGGGGTTGGAGGATAAGCCATTACGGTGTAAGCGTTTGGGTGGTTTACAAGAATGTGATGTTATTAGGAGGATACATCTTTGGATTGTCGAATGGGATGGGGAGAGCAGCCTGCACAGAGCATGAGATGAGTGAACGGAGATGGCTGGTGGGTGAAAAGGATGGGGCAGGAGGTGGGTGTGTGAGTGATACCTGATCAGGTATCTGCTGAGCGGGTGGGTTTGGAGGGAGCAGAGGGGTCTTTGTACTCATGCCAGACATTACATATCCAGTCTACCAGCCCAGGACCCCATATGCTATGCAAGATGCATGTTCGTTGGTGCTTGGGGCCGCCCCTGGGAGGGAGCACACGCTTATTGCCAGCGTGGGCTGTTAGCTGCACGCCAGCCAAAGGCAGGGTTTTACTCAGGCAGGGGCTGAGCAAACCTTCCTGCAGCCCCGTGCCCAGCCTTGGGGGAGCTGGCCCAGCCCCAGCCCCAGCCCCAGCCCCGCGCCGGGGCTTGCTGGGCCACCCCGGAGAGCTGGGCCCTGCGTGTCTGCCAGCTCCCTGCCGCGGCTCACCAATGCCATCTGCTGGGGCGAGAAAGCTTCAGGCCTGAGGAGCGCAGAGGGGACACTGGGAGGAGGGATGAGTGTCTGTGCAGGGACCAAACAGCTGCTTCTCCCACCTGGCAGTGCAGGATTTGCCGCAGCCATCCCAGTCAGGATGCTGTAGTGGAGATGCATTGCCTGCTCTGCTGGCTCCAGCGCTGACCCGTGAGAAGGGAGAGCCTTTCTTTGTTCTAAATTTGTTAAAATCCACCCACTTACTTTAGAAAATGAGATTGCCAGTCCTGCAGAGCACTGAGTGTACAAGTCCCTAGAGGCAGAGGGTGCTTAGTACCTCCTAGAAACAAGCTCTGCCTGTACCACACCCCTCCTGGCTTAGAAACACTGTTCTGCAGTGAAAGTAATGAGCCTGGCTTCTGATCAAACTGTTCTTTTTTCCCTTTACAGACCCTGTAGCTGTAAGGGGCAGAGATGGGCCTATTTCATGCTCTACATTTGTGTCACATGCCCTTCTCTTTCCTCTGTCTCACCCCTCCAGATTTTTCCATCAAGCACTCCAGCAAAAGTTGTGCATCCAGGTGCAAGAGCATCGGTATGCTGCTGCAGTAGGTTGTGGTGGGTGCAGCATGCCCCTGCCAGGCCGCTTCTTGCACCATATATTTCAAGTACACGGAATATTTTAAGGATGAACCTGTGTCTGCGTGTCAGTCCGGCTGCATGCTGGTTGAGGCAGGGTTCATGAAACTGCAGCCAGTTTTGTGACTAGCTGGGTTATGTTAAACAAAGATGCTAATTTGTCAGGACTCGTTACGGTTGTCGCTGTTCTGGCAGTGATGTGCCTGGTGCAGATGAATCCTGGGCTGTAGGTGCTGCAGTTCTCCGTCTCGGGGAACGCGCGGTCTCTAGGCAGGCGGCGTGCCGCCGGTGCTGGCGCGTGGCCCGGCAGCGGCTCTGCCCTCGTGATCGATGAGCACTGCATTCCCGCTGCTCGGCAGGGCTCTGCGCTTCCTCAGGCTGCTGCAGTCGCTGCTGTAAGCCAACGCTTGGGCCGTGCTGTGCAGTCAGTGCACGCTGAGACTGCGTTGGGTTTTCTGAAGGCGGGTGGGTCGTCCAGCTCTCTAATAGTGCTGCAAAAACAGTGGAGACTGCAGCAACGGAGCTTCTCAGCCTTCCCAGGGGACTTCAGAAGGGAGAATGTGCCTTCTAGGGGCTGGAGGCCTCTTGTTAGCTTTTGGCTGATGGGATCAGCATGCGCTGGTGTGGAGGTTTCTCTGCAGGCCCTCTCAGGGGAGGACGCTCGCGTGCAGAGTACAGCAGTCACAAAGGCAGAGGAAACGAGCACACGTGTCCTTTCCTGCCAGGCACGACCAGATCTGACCAGGCAGGCAGAGTAATCCCAGCTGATTCTTTCAGATTGCTCCCCTGTGTCCCGTCCATCTGCAGCAGGTGCTGCTTTAGTTGCCAGCAGACCATGCCAGTGCCTGCAGGAAGGGTGGCACTGGGGAGTCCATCGGAAAACAGGGAAGCTCGCTGTTCCGGTGTGGGACCGCTTCTGTAAAGCAGACGGGCTGTGGTAACAGGGAAGCTCTGCACCACAAGCAGGGCAACCTGATCGTTAGGCTTTCCTACTGAACCGCTAAATATGAAGAAACTTGTTTCTAATGCTAGGCCTCCCCTCACCCTCCTGCTCTTTGGGCAGCCCGCTTGGGAATTGAGACCAGTAGGTCCAGCCCTGGCAAGTCCGGAAAACGGAGGGCACAGATGATGAGAGTTAAGTGGCTGTCCATGACATTAACTGGAAACAACTTGTGTCTGGCCTATGTAGGGTATCAAAAGAAGAGTCTGCTGTCAACCATATGGATCACTTTGGGTTGTAGAAGGAGGTATGTTGCTGCTGCAAGCATTTGGTTGCTGAGCAAGGATTCAAAACACATCTGTTAAATGTTACCCATGGAAAGCCCTTGCTTCAGCAAGCAGTTTATTATCTACAGGCAGGAAGGCGAAGCATTAAGAAAAATCATTATACCTCTCTTCGTAAATGAAAGAATGGTAAACATTCCTTCACATCCCAGATAAATCAATAGCACAACGTTAGGCCAGCTGGTGATAAACAACATCAGTCAAGTCTACCATAGCATTTTCAATACGTTATTGAATCCTGATAACTATAGGGACTGAACAGGCTTTGATGATCCCAAGGGATCAATAAAACAAAGGAAATTTGGAAGCAAATATGTCTATAGAGCAAATGGTCCAATAAGGAAGAGATTCATGTGCTGAACAGTGGTGGCTCATGCTCTGCTAGGTGCTGTGACTGCATAGGCCTGGTTCTGCGTCCCCTGTGTGTCACTGGGAGTTGACTGCCAGGTATGCTGGTCTGCCTGGGGAAGAGCCTCTCTGAGGCAAGGCTGTGTGGGCTCAGCCACCTGTGCTGAAACCAAGTCGTCAGTGTCAAAAGGCTTTCTTGAGACTGGACATTCAAGCACTTACAGCTGGGAACAGATTTCCTAAAAGCATTTGGGCTTCCTAGCTCTTTCTCTAGACAACCTTGGTGGAACTAGATGCATCAGAACATTATCACAGCAAGGTGATAGGAACACTGCATTTCCTATGCCCAAATCAGGGATGCTACCATGCAAACCCATCAGGTGTGAGTTTCCTGGGGTAGACTGAGGGTTGCGTTCTCCCCTCTTCTGCCCATCTGGTTGCCTCCAGCTCCATGCTAATCCTGGTTGGTGAGATGGTGTTACACCATCTGCTTTGTCCAGAATCCCTGTTGTACCCTGCAAACTGCAAGAACATTGTCCTCACTTTTACTGAGCTCTGACCCTGGGATTTTTGCTGCCTCTTTTTGATCTCAGTTGAATGAGCATGGCCAGTTCTTGGGCAAGACATCTCTTTGTTTCTCTGGGCTGCTACAGAGGAAGGAAAGACTACAGTGAGAGTTCTGCACAGCAGAGGCTGCAGGAAAGGAAAGCCCTCCACTGTCTTGATCAAGGTGAATTTCTTTAAAGCTGGTCAAATTTGTTGTGCAGATTGGAACAGGTGATCTGGGGTGTTCTGCCAACTAGTGGGCTGGTGTCTGTGTGCTGGTGTAACACAGCCTGTCTGCTGGCTTTTCTTCAGCCACTTCATCCATGCATCTCTCTGACATAGCCTTCTCCAGCCCTTTGGCAGAGGCTCCTGGAAAAAAACAATCAGAAGGAGAGGACTTGCCAGTCAGTCTGGCAGGCAGCATGGGATCCTCAGGAATGGTAACATCATGGTCACTATGATCAGGTTTTCATGGAAGCAAGTGGAGGTATGGTGGATATCATTTCACCCTGCTCACATGGTGTTCTTCAGCAGGGTGCTCAAAACCTGCAAAGCAGAGGGAGCTGAAGCCCCCATCTTCCCTGTGATAGTGAAGGGCTCTTCCCATTACAGACTAGAGCTTGATTCCAGCTGCCACATGTGAAAGTGCTACCCCTGTATTTCCCAGTTATTAGCCTGGAGCAGGGTCATCTCAGAGCACTACTCAGCTGGGAGGGCTGCAGCCACAGTAAGCACCAAGCTATGCTCTGATGATGAGCTGAGATGGTTCAGACTGATCACATCCCCCTGTGACTCATTCCGGGCTACCACCTCTGCACGCATTGCCTGTGAGCAAGGTCCCAGCAGAGAGCATTTCTGGATCCATTTCTCTTCTTTGGAAAAGGCAAGGCAAGGAAGAGGTTTTCCTTGTGAGGTTTGGTTATGAGGCCTTGAAGCAGCTCCTTGCATTGCTGAGCGCTCTTAACCTGAGAGCTGGAAGGCTGGGACTTGCCCAGCCACTTGGCTCGTTTTCCCCACCCTTGTGGCAGCTCATGTAAACATGATTCCCAGGGGATTTTGGCATGCCATGAGGTAGAAAACACTTGTTTCTGGGTTTGGCTTATTATTAATGCTTATTTTATCCTGTTATCTCCTTCCTGGCTAAGAGACTCTGGAGGGCTAGATGGGTGATCCTCAGAGGACTTCTCTGCCTGAAGTATCAGGCATACCTTCTCCTGCCCAGTGCTGGAGCCCAGCACCAGCCTGTTTCTGCAGGGACTGCAGCAAGGAGCCTGGGGGGAGGCTTTCTTTTCATCTTCTGGCTTCTTGCTCTGTGCACTCAGTCATACCTTGTTCCTTCTCCCATTGCCAGAAGCCTAGTGTTTCAGGACGGCCAGGAGTCCCCTTCTGAAAACATTTCTTCGTAATGACTGTATCTTAATTTAGGAGAGCTTGACTCTCAGTTCATCTGTCTTCCTTAGCTAAATGGTTTTTCCACCCACTGTAGCTTTCTGCCTCCCTTACTTGTATTGCTCCAAAGCTAACTTGTTCCCAGTGAAAAGATATATAACTGATTGCATCTCACCAACTGCTTCTGTCATGAGGGCTTGTTCTGTCCTCCAGGGTGCCCCCAGAGTGCTAGCTGTGTGCGGAGGTGGCTGTTTGGGGAACAGGAATCTCCTACTTGATTCAGGATATAAGGAAAGGACCTGAGCCATCCTGGTCTTTGCCTCTTTAATGACAGGGCATCACTGTGACACGTGAGCTGTCCTCCCCTTCTGCTTCACCATGTTTGCCTCTACCATGAAAAGTGACTATCCAGAAAATGGCACCCATCCCTTCCTCACGGTGACAATAACTGCTTTTTTTGGGTGACAGAACAGCTCAAAGAGGTAGTGCTGGCTCTGGTGTGGCTGTCTCTTTGTCCAAGCATGGCTTATTCAACTGCAGAGACAACTCTCATGAACCCTCCATCTTCCCTGAAGTTGACAGAGCTGAAGATGTGTGGTGTGCAAGTACACCCACAGGTCTGACACTCAACTCTTGCACATGGCGATGCCTCATGAGGTACACTGGTGCTCTACTTCTGCCTGGGATTGTGGCTGTTAAAAGCATATTTCTGTATTAAATCCCAATCAGTCCATGCCCGACAGTAGTTTAGAAACTTCTCCAAGAGCAGAGTTCTTTATGAGAAGGTGTCTGGAAGTCAAGGATGCCCTGGAGTGTTGGGCATCGATGCTCCTGAGGTGTCCAGCCTTTGTTAGTACTTTCCTTGCTCCCAGAGCAGCATCAGCAGCCAGGATAAGAGAAGAGAACACACAAGAGCTACACCTTAACCAACCTATCACTGCACGGCTTTTCTCCCTCATCTCTCCCAGAAGTAGATTTGGGGCAGAGCAGGAAAGACAAGGAATTCCCCTAGCCAAGTGACAGATCTCTTTTTTGCGTCCTGCCAGATGGAGTCATAATGCTGCTTGTGCAAATGTTTCCTTTTATAGGCTGGTGGAAGAACCTGGCAGCCTCCGTGATGGGCCTGATGACTGGTAAGGAGCTCATCATCTCTTGCATAGGACTAGGCGCCCTGCAGAAGTGTTGGAAGTGCTTGCTGACTGTCTGTAGGGTGACAGGACCAGCCACAGGTTTGTGCAGGCAAGGCCTTGCTGCGTAGCTCTGCTTGCAGCAGAAAGACTGGCTGGAAGTTGAAGCTATATCTGATGGCCTCACCAGGAACGTGCTCAGGATACTGTGTTTTTGCTGCTTGATCCTTTATGCTGGCTCTCATAGTGCTTCAGAGGGGACAGAGCATCTGCGAGATCCGCTCTTGCATGCAGATAGCATGCAAAACTCCATCCCTGGCTTCTTGCAAAGTGGAGGCCTGCATTTGAGAGGGCAGGGCTTGTGTGATGGGGTGGGGGCCAGGCCTACCTGGCTGGCAGGCTGCACTGGTGTCTGTGCTTGGGGAGAGGGGAGCAGGGATTACATTTAGAGAAAGATGAGGGTGTCTGTGTCCTGTACTGCAGATAGGATGCTTGTTATGACACTGGTTTATTTTTTATGCCTTGTGACTTGTTCTGTGTCTTGCTGAATTTGAGTATGTGAAAAGCTCACAAGAAAGGCTGCTGTTTCTTGTTAGGGATGCAAGACTAATTCTACGGTGCTAAAAATAAGGCCTGAAGTTTAGTGTATTGCTGGATTTCTGCTTGTCAGCTGCCAACAGCAGTGTTTGGCTATGTCTCACCTCGATGTGGAAAGGTCCAATGTCAACTAGGGCAATGTGGGAATGCTTTTTTCCCTTTAACAGCACAGAGATCATAATCATCTCTTTCCCACTGAGACTGCAACATCCTTGAGTTTTGTCATAGCTGATTTCTGGTGTGTGCAAAGAAAATAAAGCCAGAACCTGGTTGTCATCCTTTGGGGTATGTGGGGAAAACTGGAGCTCAGCAACTACGAGCAGACCTCCGGAGTGCTGCACAGCAGCAAAGATCTGCTGTTCTGTAGCAGCTCCTGCCCTCTTGAGAGAGAACCTGCAAGTGAGCAGAGGTTCAGGCTGGTGAGTTCTCCAGTCTGTGTCTCTCACAGTGTTAGTGCTAGCCATCTGGTAGCAAAGCATTTGCAGGGCTTATGTGGATCAATTGGAGCAGCTGCTTCAGCAGAGACCTTTTCTTCCTCTCTAACCCTACCTTTCTTGTTGGCGTCCTGGCCAGCTACTTGCTCTTCTCCCCTTCTCCTTGGCATCACCCTTGCAGCCTGTCATATTTCATGGTGTGTCTGATTTTTTTATTTTTTTTTTTTGTCTCTTTTTCTCACCTCTCTCCTTGTGCAGCAACACCAACTGAGCCAGAAGCAGTGGTGAGGAAGTACCTGGAAGAGCTGAAGGGTGCTCCTGCTGATGAGGTAAGAGGGGAGGAAGAGGCACGCATGTTGGACTACTCACTTTATCTTGCTGCTTGTTGGATGAAAGGCTACCCTAGCTTCCTTCCTGCCTGCCTGGGTGCCCATGGATGGTGGTCCAGCCTCCTCACCTTAGGAGGAGTGCAAGAGTGAGAGTGTGCAATAAAGGAGCAGAGGCAGTCCTAATTTTAGACTCAGGATCTCAAAGCCAGTGTGGTCTTGGCCTAGGTAATTGTTACACAAGGCTCACTTGAAATGTCACCCTCCTTGCAACTGGAGCAAGCTGGGATCCAGCTGATTCAGTTGTTTTATAGGATAATTAGCTCAGAGGTAAGTGTTTACATCCCCTTTCCAGTGAATTGACTTTGGCATGCAATCCTGTGCTGAGCAACTAAAAGATGCTGAGTGAACTGTGCCCTGAAAGTGCCCGTTGCTTTTCAGTGAAGAGAGGAAAACTGTGGGTAAGGGTTCAGATGGAGACCTGCAGGTACCCATGAGTAGGGAAATGTCTCTGGCTGTTTGCCTGTCTTTTACTTGCAGAGGATTGTGGCAAAGGAAGCACTGTGTGGATCAAATAGCCTTGTGATTCTACCAATGCCTTCTGATTCCTCTTGGAACAGGCTGCAGGGTCTTGGGTGGAACAGGGAATTTGACTGTTGTCTCTTCCCAGAGCTCAAATTCACAGACTCTAGGCCGTGAACTGCACTGAAGCTGCTCTGTAGAAGAACAGAACATAAACATGCTCAGTTCCCTACTTGTTCCTTTTAACTGGCAGTTCTTGTTCTGAGCTGTCCAGGAGGTAGTGGAGTGAGATGGAACCAGCTGGATGAGGAAATCTATCTTGACCCTTAAACCTCAAAGAGGAGGTTTAAATTTAAAGGCAAATCTTCCTAAAATGTCTTCCTGATCATTTCCTTAGTGGGTCAGTCACTATGATTGGCTTGGTGCCCACAGTACATGGTGGTTTTGTCCTTGCTGTCTTGGACTCTAGGACTGTATGATCTGTATGGAGAAGCTGGCCTCCGCCTCGGGTTATAGCGACGCATGCGAGTGCAGCACAATCAAGCCGGAGATGGTTGGTCGCCTGACAAACTGCCAGCACTCTTTCCACATGCTCTGCGTGCTGGCCATGTACTCCAATGGAAACAAGGTACCAAGCCAGCCCATCTCCAGTGGGGTCCTGTGCCCTGTATCCAGGTGAGTGTGGAGGTCTGATGCCTGTTTCTGTTTCCCCTACAGGATGGGAGCTTGCAGTGCCCCTCTTGTAAAACTATCTACGGAGAAAAAACTGGTACTCAGCCCAAAGGGAAGATGGAATTCTCCACTTTTCCCCAGTCCCTTCCTGGCCACAAGGACTGTGGGACAATCCAAATTGTGTATCACATCAGCAGAGGCATTCAGGTGGGTACAAGGCATCTTGCAGGAATGGCTGCTGTTAGACAGTGCTGAGGCTGGCGGGGAGAAGCTGTATGAGCCTCCCAGAGCAGTACCGGGAACCCAGTACAGTACCTGTTGGGACAGCCCATCTTTGTGCAGCCTGTTTAAGGTGCCTGGAGCTGTTAGCTACACAGGGTGGTCTTCAGTGTATCAGTGACTTTAGTCTCCTCCATGAAGGATGTTTGCCTACTTTATAGACCCTGGGGCCAATCTGCCTCTCACTAGCCTTTTACTTTTACCTACTGTAAAAATTGTCTACCTAAAGCAGGGAGGAGACTCCGCCAGTGCTTACAGGGTGGGAGAGATTCCAGCGTCTTATTTCACAACTCACATCTGAGCTTTGGGAGGTTGCAGTGAGCTGGAAGGCTAGAGGCAGGTGGTCTTTCTTTTAGGGCATCCTTAGACTATGTAGAGAAGCCGTGGCTTGAGGCTGCCTCTGAAGAGCTGACTTTACACGTATCCCAGCCTGAGGCATCTCATGGAAGATCTGTGGTATTAGCATGTCCCATAGGAACAAGTCAAATACCTCATACTCTTAATCAGCAATACATTGCTCCTTTTGGATGGAAGAGCTGGTTTGAGATGGTCCTATCCTAAACCCTGCTGCTGATCCTAACTCTTACTACTGAAGAATTGTGCAATCCATACAAAGGTGGAAGTGTCCATGCAGAATATGTCCTTTATCTGTTGCAGGGCCCTGAGCACCCCAACCCTGGGATGCCTTACACAGCAAGAGGCTTTCCTCGCTATTGTTATCTGCCAGACAATGAGAAAGGCAGAAAGGTAAGGCTGCACCTTGATTACATGACCCCTCCACATTAGTCTCTTGGCTCTGTATTAGTGGCTTTAAACAGTAGGGCTGTTTCTAGGAGAGCTGCTCCTGTGATGCTAACCAGCTGTTCTAGCTGGTTGTCCATGCTGTTGTTCCTTAGGTGTCTTCATAACCCCTCTGGCCTTAAAGGTTTTGCTTTGTGTTTACAGCTCTGACTAGGAAGATTAGTTCTCTTTCACCCCTTGGCTAAACAAAAGCCCACCTCTTTTTTTTTCTTTTTTTTTTGAGAAAACACTCCTGGCCTGTTTTGAGCTATGCTGTTATAAGAGTTTGCTCATAGAACCACTGAGCTTGAAAAAAATCTGTCTGCTGACTTTTCCATCACCATTTCCTGTGGGTGAATGTTTGTTTCAACTTGCGCCAGTATTTTTCAAGTCCTAGAGGACTGGCATGTAGAGGGAGTTAATTGTCCTTCGCATTAGAGACACTGCATAGATAACTAGGAGATGGAGTTGCCTCTGTTGCTGGTATCTTCAGTTTCTTGTTGCTACAGCAAGGATGTAGGTTGTTAAGCTTCTGGCAAGCAGCTGCGTCCATGTCTCACCTGAATGTTTCCCTTGGAAAGGACAATGGAGGTGTTCCCACAGCCTGGCAGGAAGGGGCTGCTCATCTGATTGTTTAGTGACTCAAGTCTCCTAGCTGCTGGAAAACAGCTTTGATATTTTCTTTTCCCCCCTTCTTCCACCTCTAGGTCCTGGAGCTCCTAAAGGTGGCCTGGAAGAGACGCTTGATTTTCACAGTGGGCACCTCTAGCACCACTGGTGAGAGCAACACAGTGGTGTGGAATGAGATCCACCACAAGACAGAGATGGACACAAACCTGAGTGGCCACGGCTACCCTGACCCCAACTACCTGGACAATGTGCTGGCAGAGCTGGCTGCGCAGGGCGTCACTGAGGACTGCTTGAGACAATGAGTTGCATTGTGGGGCTGGCTGGGCCATGCACACCTCCAGGGCCGTCTGGTTTGGAGGCCTGTCTAGTGCACTTACTCCTGTTGCCTTAAGTTCCCGCGTCTGACCACTTGTCACACTGAGCAATAACACTGTAACGCGGGAGCTGTGCGTGCTCTGAGCAGTCTCTTTTTCTGGAGGGAAGGCTACTTTTGTAGAAAGTGGGCTCGTGTCCCCAAGTAGGGCTTATGGCCACAGCCAGGACTGGATAGGAGAATTGCTGTGAGGTGACAGATCCCCTTGCAAAGGTAGGACCCTCACCCTGGTAATACTTTGGGGACAGGAGCAGGGAGAAGGGAACATCTCACTCCCACTAGATCACTCAAGGAAACTGAGGGCCTCCTTGCTGCAGCATGTCACAGCTCTGTCTCTGGGGTGGTTCTTACAGTAAAGCATCCTGCCCCTGTAGCTGATGCCTGTATCTCTGCTTGGTCATAATAAACACTGCATTGCCATGGAGAGTCTCTGCTTTGCCTTCAAACTGCCTGATGGCTTGTGGTGTCTCCTCTCCTGTGGCCCTCTTTGAGGGAGCAGCCTGCTCTGTGGAGCTGGGGACACTCGATCCAGCCAGGACAAAGGAGGAAAAGCTCAGCTCTGCTAGAGGAACATGAATCTCTGCAGGGGCAGGACACCAGGCACCCATCCCTGGGGTCTTGGGTTGAAGGCCGTCAGTGTTTTCATCTGCTTCCCTCAGGGGCTCTCCTAGGGCTGTGCTGTGATTCAAAAGCAAAGGTGTTTGCTCTGTTTCCTCATTGTGGCTGCACACCTTAGCCAGTTACTCCTTTCTCTACCTGTAGCTGTGCATCTCTACCAGGCATGGTGATTTGGGCAGGGCCCCCCTTCACCCGTTCTGACTCCACAGAGGTTTGGGGGTTGCAGCCATGGTGCCTGCAGAGGTGACCCAGCAAGAAGGAACTGGCAGGACCTGGCCCTATCTATCTAGGACACCACAACCCCTGCTCTTGCTGTGAACCATGGTTCCTATCACCACTCCTATCACCCTAAAGTCCTCGTGGCAAGGCATGCTCCTAAAGTATATCTTCTTTTTCTCATGTGTTAAGTGCAGCAACAGCCCAGCAGTTTGGGGGTTGTTCCTTAGTGCTTTGTGTCCAGCTGTTCTGTGTTTGCCTGCAGTGAAATGGCTGGCAGAAGGAGGGGCTCTGTCTGCTTTGTGCTGCTGCCATCAGACAGCCGGGGATGGCAGAGGGAGCGCTGGTGCCACCAAGTGGTGACAGGGCCGTTTGCTCCCCTGGTCTGTGCTACGGCGCTTGGCTGGGAGCAGATCTGTCCCTCTGGCCGCAGCGATGCAAGTCTGCTAGCAAAGATGGTCTCCAGGCAGGAGCACGCTCCTGCGCGGCCACGTCTGCTCGTTCAACGCGCCGAGGCCCCGGGAAAGGGGCATTGCTCCAGTCCCCTTGACCTTGGGCTCATCACCACCTTGGTGCCCAAGGCTTTGTAAGAGCAACTGCTGGTTGCTCCTCTCCAAGGCTACATCCCCCCAGCTTGCAAGTCCCTAGAGCTCTGCCTCCGTTAAATCTGCCGTTAGTTCCCTTCGGCACAACAGAGCCCCCGGTGCCTTCTGCCGCTTCACCGCTGGCCTAGCGGCTCTGAGACGCAGCCTTGGTTCCTGGTATCTGCCGGCCAAGAGTCCACATAGGACTAATATGTCCTATGTCACCAAAGCAAGGGGCAAATTCTGCTTTCTGTCACCAGTAAAATAAAAATGAAAGATTTTTTCAGAGCTACTATGAGCTTGGGGAGTTTTCCCTGGTGTCTACCTTGTACTTGTGTATTCTTCTTGGTTAACTCTCTGCTCACCGGACAGCAGCCTAAGCTCCGGCCGGGCTTTAGAGAGGAAACACTCAAATACCCAGCCACGTCTGGAAGTGCTGCAAAAATGGGAGCTTCCGGGGAACAGCAGGTACACGTCTGTGATTTGCTGAGCTCTAGTAAATGGTTCCGTCTGCTCTTCTCCCACTCTGGTTGCAAAATGGAGTGGTTTCTAGCTTAAGCCTCAGCTTTCAATCCGCAAATCACGTTTCCCCAGCAAGTGAAACACTAGATTGAAGAGCAAATTGGGTAGGGTTCACGTGGTCTTGTGCTAAGCAGGAATTTCCTGCTGAGCACGGCTGAGGGCACACGAGCCCTCGCTTTGGCAGATGCTCTTCTGTGCATGAATCAGAGGGAGCCACCCTGTGCCTGGGCCGCTCCAGGGCTGGGGAGCTGCAGGGTGAGCCAGGCGGGCTTGACTGCTGACCCCGAGTCCTCGCCTTCTCCCCTACGAGGCCACAAGAGGTCTCCAATAAAAGCCTGTGCTCTGCACAAGCTGGAGGTGAGCCCTGAGGCAGCTCAACCGGCCCGGGAAGGGGGTGCAGGCTGCAAGGCTGAGCTGTGCGGTTAAGCAGTCCTGGGTGCTCCACCACTGCTGGGCAGGAGTGTTGGTCACCTCCCTTTGCCCTGGGGCTGGAGGAGCTGCTGGCTGAGGGCAGACTGGTGGAGGGCCAGTGCACCACGAAGGCATGACTGCAATGCCGTGGTGCTGGTCAGAGCTGGGAGGGAACAGAGCTGAATGAGTGCTTATAATGCTGCCAAACAGGTCCGAAAGCCTTGCTCGCCTGTCGTCCTCCAGCCTCGCTCCTTCCCAGAGCCCTCTCTGGCCACCACATGGCCAAGGGCTGAGCAGGGCTGGTACCAGCTGCTCCAGGTGCTGCCCTGAGCCACTGCTGCTCCAGCACCCGCCGCAGCAGAGCAGAAGCCGGGGGGGTCGGGCCAGGCAGGGCCAGGTCTCGGGTGGCAGGTGCTGTCCGTGCATGCAAGGCACTGGAGGAGCCCGTGGCGTTTGCTCTGGGACAGGCCGGTGCTGCAGCCCCATCAGTGAAATCTCCCCAAGAGGCAGCAAGTCCCAGCTCCCTTGGTACCCGGCCAGCCTTGCTGCGCCATCAGGCGCGTCGTTGCACTGGGACTTTCCAGGAGCAGTGTCAGGGCAAGGGCCGGGCTGCCCGTGCCCCGCCATCCTCCGGCTCCCCGCAGCCCCTGGCACTGCTCTGGCTGTGCTCACCAGCCTCCTTCCTTCCCCGGCCGTTGGGCGCTGCCTCCCCCTGCTCCTGCTGCGGCTGGAGCACCCACCCTTTTCTCTACCCAGTAATGCTGCAGGCGGAGGGGGGGGGGGATTTCGGTTTTCGGGTGCAGGCACCTGGGCACCAGCTGGCTCGTCATGCCCACCCCACGGCCGGCCCTTGGGGACCGTTGCCTGCAGGGCAGCCCCAGGCTGCTTCCCCTTGGCGCTCAGCCCACCCCGAGGAGAAACCCGGGCAGCCGCAGGCAAGGCTTAGCCCAGCGGGTGAACTCCGGCCGGCCGGCTGCCCCCGCGCGCAGCCGGGAGGGCGCAGAAGGGCCGGTGCCCACGGAGCGCCTTTCCCCCCGCGCAGTGCCGCGGGCTCGCTTGCAGCGAGGTGGGTGAGTGTCAGCCGAGCCCGCGGGAGCAGCAGCACGGCGGGCGCCAGGGCGACCCGCAGCCCCCGGCCGAGGCGCCTCGGTGGCGCAACCGGCGCGGGGGCGCGGAGGTGCGCTCGGCCCCGGGGGCCTGGCCGGGCCGGCGGGGCGGGCGGAGGAATGCGGGGCTGGGAGGGCTCCGGGGGCGGCTGGCCGGCACCGGCGGCCCCTCGGCAGTGGGACGCGGCGAGCGGAGCCGGACGGCGCGTCCTGCTCGCGGCGCCGGCCATGGAGCTGCTGCGGGTGCTGCTGGCGCTGGCCGGGACGGGCGCAGCCGCCGGCCTGGGTGAAGCAGCCGGGGGCGGCGGGGCGGGACGGGGCCGCGTTTCTCCCTGGGGTCCCCGCAGGCTCCCCGCCGGGGAGGGGGTGGGCGCAGGGGGCAGCGGGGCGCCGGGCAGCGGCCGCTCACCGGCGCCGCCGCTCCAGCCCTGCTGCCCTACGTGCCCCGGGTGCCCCGGCAGCCGCTGGCGGGGAAGGTGACGGCCACCACCTTCGCGCTGGACAAGCCCTTCTGCGTCTTCGACGGCTACACGAACGCCACCGACGGCGTCTGGCTCGCCGTCGTTTTCGCCAACGGTGAGTGACGCCGCCGTCGCGTCCATCCCGTGCGTCCCGGCGCCGCTTCCTCCACCGGCCTCTCCCTCCGCGCCCGCAGCCTCGGCCGCCTTCAGAAACCCGGCGTCCACGTGCGACATCCCGCCCTACCGGCGGCTCCGGGCCGCGCTGGGCTACATGACGCTGGAGACGCCGGCGGCCGCCTACGCCTGCGGGTCGCGGAGCGCCGCCGTGCTGCGGGTGGGCGGCGAGGCGGCCTGCGGCGCCGCGCGCGGCCCGGCCTCCTGCAACGGGCCCCTGCCCTCCCCGGGGCCGTACAGGTGGGTCGGCGGCGCGGCCCCGCGCCGGGCGCCCCCGCGGGCCCGGCCCCACGGCGCGGCCCCTTCCGCTCCCCAGGGTGAAGTTCGTGGCGCTGGGGCCGCGCGGCCCCACGGCGGAGACGCTCTGGTCGGAGCCCATCGCCCTGCGGCAAGGTGACGCGCCGGCCCCCCTCCCCGCCCAGCCGCCGCGGCCCACGGCGCCGGCCGCCCCTCGGCACCGCCTCACCCGGCCCCTCCGCAGCCCGCAGCCCCGGCACCCTGGAGCGCGGCGTCGCGGGCCGAGGAGCCAGCGCCGCCCTCGTCATGGCCTCCGTCCTCGCCGGCCTGGGCGCCGCGCTGGCCGCGGGGCTCTTCACCGCCGTCCGGTACGGGGGGCTCGGGGCGGAGAGGTGCAGCCGCGGGCGGGCGTTTATACTTTAAAAAAAGGGGGAAAAAAAGCAGAAAAAAGCCCCTTTTCCCGACGGGGGGCACGCGGCCCCACCTGACCCCGCTGCTCGTGCCTCCCGCAGCGCCCGCGCGCGCCGGCCCGAGCGCCCGCTGCAGCGCCGGCTCCCGGCCGCCGCCGGCTCCTTCGCCCGCCGCTCCTACCGGACCCACCACATCCCGCCGGCCGCCCCGCGGCCCCCCGGCGCCTGCCCAGCCCGGGCCCCGCGCTGAGCCCGCCGGGCCGCCCCGCGTGCCGCGGGCCCTCGCGCCCCCTTCGCGCCGAGTAAACTCCCGTTTTACGCCTTCCGCCTGCCTCCCCCGCGCCCTCCCTCGCCCCGGCGGCCTCCCCGCGCGCGGGCCGTTCCCGGTCCCGCGGGCGAGCCGGCCGGGCCTCGGCGCGCCGCCCCGGGGCGCGCTCAGGCGTAGCCAGCGCTCCCCGCGGGGGAAACCAGCTCGACCTGTTTGCGGCGGGGAGGCCGCGGGGCGGGCAGGAATGTGGGCGGCCGCCGGCCCGCGGGCGGCTCCCGCCGGGACGGGCTGCGCGGCCCCTCGCCGTGCTGCCTGCACACGGGCCCCGGCCGCCGGCGCGATGCTCCCGCTGCTCCTGCTCCTGGCGACGGCGCCCGGCGCGCTCGGGCTGGGTGAGTCGGGCGCCGGGGTGGTGGCGGCCGTGCAGCGTGCGTCCCCCCGAGAGTGGGGGGGCTCTCGTGCACAGACACGGGGACCCTTCCCGGGTTGGGATCCCTCATGCACGGACACAGAGACCCTTCCCGGGGCGGGATCCCTCGTGCACGGACACAGAGACCCTTCCCGGGGCGGGATCCCTCGTGCATGGACACGGGGACCCCTCTCAGGTCAGGGTCCCTCGTGCACGGACACAGGGAGCAATTCCAGGTCAGGCTCCCGCATGCATGGACACACGGACCCGTCGCAGGTCGGGGTCTCCTGTGCGCAGACTCACGGACCCATCCCAGCGCATGGTGGTTACCGGAGGGTGCAGTCCGTCTGGTGACACCCCTGTCCGGGTTGTCACCCCCGGTCCGGACGACAGCTTTCTACCTTATCTGGGTTCGCTGGAGGACAGGCGCAGCGTGGGGGGTCTCATAGGGGTGTTGCTCCATGGGTGGTGCCATGGTGGGGGCTTTGCCACTTATTTTCATGGATCTTGGTGTCTCCGAGTTGGAAACTGGTGGTGGCGGGGCCAGGCAGCCGGCGTCCCTCGGAGCGGCTCCTGGCTGGCCCCGGCGCTGCGCGGCCGCCCCGCCGTGCCCGCTTGCTCCGCGGGCGGCGTTCCTGGTGCTCCTGGCAGCGCCGGGGGCCGGCGGCTGATTTCTCGTCTCAGCCAACATCGGGTACGTGCCCACCCTCGCCAACCGGACCCTGGAGGGCCGGATAACCGCCTCCACCTTCATCCTGGAGCAGCCCCGCTGCGTCTTTGGCGATGCTCAGCCCAGCACCCGGAAGATCTGGCTGGTGGTGGCCCTGGATGCGGGTAGGCGGGACGCGGGGGGCAGGCGCGGGGGCCGGGGGCGCGCGGAGCCGCACGGATCCCTCCTCACCTGCCGTCCCGCAGCCGCGGGGCAGTTCAACGCCAGCGCGGCGGCGCCGGGGACCCCGCAGCTGGCTTTCCAGAGCTTCCCCAACAACACGGCGTACGCCACGCTCGGCACCTTCCTCGCCAACTACCCGTGCCCCCCTCGCCCCGGGGACATCACGGTGCTGCGCGTCGGCAGCGAAACCGCCTGCCGCCACGACCCGACGAGGCCCAGCTGCAACGGCCCCCTCCCGGGGCCCGGGCCCTACCGGTGAGCCCGGCTGGCCGCCCGGCGCGCGGGCTGCCCGGGGCAAGCGGTGCCGGTGCCACCGCCGGCTCCGCTCACCGCTCCCGCCGGCGCGGCCCAGCCTCTCCTCCTCCTCCCCAGGGTGAAGTTCGTCACCTGGGACGAGTCCGGACCCCAAGCTGAGACCTACTGGTCCGAGCCCATCACCCTGAAAACAGGTACCCGCCGCACGGCTGGGGCAGGTCGCGCCGCCCCGGTACCCTTTCGCGGCGGGGGTGGCGCACGGCGTTCCTGCTAGCGGTGGGGAAACCGAGGCAGGACGCGCGGCTGCAGGCACCTCGGGGCGGCACCGGCACGGGAGCCTGCTGCAGCTCCGGCCCGGCACGCAGCCGCCCCCATGCGCCCGGCAGAGCCACGGCACGATTGCACGGTGCGATTGCACGTGCGCGCGGCGTGCTCCCCTGGCTGCAGCTCTCCGCCCGGCCCGGCCCCCGGGGCCGTTCGTTTGCCCCCGGGGGCTCTTCCTTCCCTCCGGTCTCCCCTCCAGCTCAGCAAGCTGACAACCTCCCCGCGACGGCCGGCGGACGCAGCACCGGCATGATTGTCCTCACCTGTGTCCTCTCCATCCTCTTCGCCATCCTGCTGGCTTGCCTGGTGGCCCTGCTGGCCTCCTGGTGGTGAGTGCCACCCCCGGCGCGTCCCGGTGCCCGCGGTGCCGCCGCCGAGGCGTCCCCGGGTGCGTGGGGCAGGGCTCGGCGCAGCCCGCGGGGACGCTGCCGGCACCCGCTTCCCGGCCCTCATCCGCCCGGCCCTTCCCAGCTCCGACTCGTGGGGCAGCAGCAGCGTC
Source organism: Rhea pennata (assembly GCF_028389875.1). Classification (NCBI taxonomy): domain Eukaryota; kingdom Metazoa; phylum Chordata; class Aves; order Rheiformes; family Rheidae; genus Rhea; species Rhea pennata. Next base: position 7,637,607 of record NC_084682.1, read on the forward strand.
TTCAGCAAGCCGGATGCGGTGACGGTGAGGCGCTACAACACCCACCACGTCTACGACCAGCCGGCCGCCCGGCTCTGAGCCCCCGCTGCCGCCGCCAGCCGCCCGCCCCAGCACCGGCTCTGCCCTGGGAGGAGTCGCCCCCCGGCGCCCCCCGCTTCGCCGCTGCGATTCCCGCGGCCGGGGCCCCCCCGCGCACCCGCCCGGGGGTGCTGCCGTGGCCCTGCAAGGCTGATCTTTCCGCCCGCCCGTGACGCTGGGGACCGGAGGGGATGCGCCGTGCCGCGCCGTGCCGTGCCGCGCCGGGGGCTGCGTCCCCGAGGAAGGGTCCCCGGCGCGGCGTGGGACCGGCGGCCGGGGCGGGGAGAGGGGCCGAGGCGGCGCGTCCTCGCCGGCGCAGGGTGCGGGCGGGCACCGGGCGGGAGCCGGCGAGCCGCGGCGCAGGGCGTTCCCGCGTGCTTTGCGAAGCCCGAGGCACGCGGGCCGCCCGCCAGCGCCGCGCTTCGCTCCCGCCCAAACCCCCCCCAGCCCGCCTGCTGCGGCCTCCCCCCGGTCGCCCCGCCGGCGCGCTTTCCCTGCACCGCTGCCGCGTCCCTCGGGGAAGAAGCCAGCAAAGGCGCAGGAAGCGGAGCGGCGCCCGCTCTCCCTGGCGCTGCTTCCCAACCGCAAGACCTTGTGGCCCAGAAGCGAAATAAAAAGCTGTTGCTTTACTGATGAACGCTAAAAAGGTTCGAGAAAAGGTGCTTTTCTCACGTCCCTCATGCCCCGACGTCACTTGGAGGAATGCGTGGGGTGGGCTCCCCGCTTCCCGGCCCTCTCGCCGTCCTCGCTGCCGTCCCTGCTCCCGCGGGTGGGCTCGGCTGCCCGGTTCCCGCGGGCGGTCCGTCCCCATAGCGGCGTTTGGGCGCCTGGTCCCCGTGGGTGCTTTGGGGCACCCAGTTCCCCCCGGGTGTTTTGGGGTGCCCGGCCCCCCTGGCAGGGCGGGTGCAGCGGCCCCTCTACCCCCACCGCCTATCACGGCAGTTCCCCGGAGGCAGGCTGTGGGCCTGCCCACCCGCATTTCAGCCTGAAATAAGCCGCAAAAACACCACCCCGGCGTTTTCTTCAGCAGCCGGAAAGGGGAATACAATCTCCGAAGGCGTCGCGCAGCCTCTTCAGGCACTTCGCGGCCAGGGCGCCTTTGGCAGCTAATTCCCCCGCTGCCGTGCCGGCCCCGGCGGTTCGGCCCCGGAGCCGCCGCAGCGCAGGGCCCTGCGCCAGGGAGAGAGCTGGACGGCGCTGGAAAACGATGCCAAAAAAAAAAAAATGGGGAAATGTGGCTGTGATGCCCAGGGTGGCGGGGGAGCTGGCAGGGGCTGTCGAGGGGCTCGCCCCGAGGGCCATTCCTGCGCTGGCCCTGCCTCGCCCGCGCTGCGGAGAGGAACGTCCCCGAGACCATCCGGGCCGCAGCGGGCGGCTCTTCTCTCCTCCAGCAAATCCGCGTTCCCGCAAACTCCCCCCGAAGCGAGACGCGCGTTTCGCCGACAAAGCGGCTTAGAGCGGCCTGGCGGGGTTCAGCCGCGAAGGCCGCGCGGAGCCGCCGCGCAGGGCGTCCGCTCGCCGCGGGCGGCAGCAAATGCCAAGGCCCCGGGACGGAGCGGGGCGGGACGGCGGCGGCGGCAGGGCCGCGCAGCCCCGCGCCGCGCACGGCGTCCGGCTCGGGTTTCAGGGCACCGCTCTGGCCGGGATTCTCCACGGACGGCGGCGTCCCGGGACGAGGCCAGCCGAGGCGTCCCGGCCCAGCCCGCGGCGCTCCTGCCCCTCTCGGCTCCCAAATGCACCCGCGGGAAGCGGGAGGAAACATAAACGCCCTAAATACGGAGCGGGGCCGGGGAGCCGCGGCGGCGGCGAGCCCCCTGCGGCGCGCCGCTTCCCGGCCGCTCCTCCCGCCGGGAGGGGTTTCCCATCACCTTTTCCTTGCATTTCTTTCCCCAAGCCCCCTCGGAGCACCCCCGGCGGGGGCGTTTCTGGTCGAGGAGCAGCAGCTGGGAGCGGGTGCTCTGCCCCGGGGCCGGTTTGGGAGAGCCGGGGGCCCGGAGAGAGGAGCAGCATCGCCCCGAGCCGGGACGGGCCGGAGGCAGCCTGCCTGGGGTTCCCGCGGGAGCGGGCCGGGATTCCCGCGGGAGCGGGATTCACCCGCCCCCGCCTTCGCCCCCCGGCCCTGGCTCCGGACTGGCAGCGGTTTCCCAGCGCCTCCGCCAGCCCCGTGGCGGAGGCAGAGCCGGGATTTCGGGATGTGCGTGCCAGCACCCGACGTGGGGTCCCCAGGGGGACCGCGGCGGCGCAGGGTGTCCCTGCCCCCTGCGAGACCCACGGCAGTGCGGGGCGACCCGTGAGACCCACGGCGGCGCGGGGTGTCCCTGCCCCCTGCGAGACCCACGGCGGCGCGGGGCGACCTGTGAGACCCACGGCGGCGTGGGGTGTCCCTGACCCTCGTGAGACCCACGGCGGCGCGGGGCGACCTGTGAGACCCACGGCGGCGTGGGGTGTCCCTGACCCTCGTGAGACCCACGGCGGTGCAGGGCGACCCATGAGGCCCACGGCGGCGCGGGGTGTCCCTGCCCCCTGCGAGACCCACGGCAGTGCGGGGCGACCCGTGAGACCCACGGCAGCGTGGGGGTTCCCCCAAGGCCGCGCCCCACGCGAAGCCCCGCCCCCTGCCGGAGTGACTCCGGATCGACCCCGCCCCCTCCCCACCCTGCCCAACCGCCGCCGGGAATGGCCCTGAGGCTCCGCCCCTCGGCCCTCCCCCGCGCGCGCATTGGCGGCCCGCGGCGCCGGCCCGCACATGGGCGCTGGGCGCGGGGCGCGGCGCTGCCAGGGCTGCGGGTTCGGGGCTGCCGCTCGCCGCTCGCCATGGCCCGGCGGAGCTCGCTCTCCATCCGCATCGTGGAGGGCAGGAACCTGCCCGCCAAGGACATGTGAGTCGCCCGCGGGGGTGGCCGAGGCTTCGGGGCTGCCCCCCGAGAGGGCTCCGGGTTCCCCCCCCTGCAATTTTTTGGTGCCTTGGGGTGCCCCTCTGCTAGTGTCAGGTGCCTCGAGTGCTCTCTTGCAATGCCTGATGCCTTGGGGTGCTCTCCTGCCATGCCTGGTGCTTTGGGGTGCCCCCCAGGCAAGCCTTGGGTCCCCCCTTGCTGGTGTCAGGTGCCTTGGGTGCCCCCTTGCAATGTGTGGTCTCTTAGGGTGCTGTCCCTGCTGTGGCTGGTGCTTTGGGGCACCCTAGTGCTGCCTTGGGTTGCCCCCTTCCAGTGTTAGGTGCCTTGTGGTGCCCCCTGGCAATGCCTGGTGCTTTGGGGTGCCTCCTGGCAGTGCCTGTGCTTTAGAGCTCCCCCAGGAGCCCCTGGTGCCCCCATGCTGCCATGGGGCAGGGCTGCCCCCCACCCACCCTGTGCACCCTCTGCCTGCAGCTAGCTTGGAGCTGTGTCCTCGGTGGGGCCCGGAGCCCCCCGGGTGCCAGGGCACGGACACGCAGTGGGGCCCTGGGCACAGCCGTCCCGCGGCCTCTGAGAGCAGCCGCGGCAGCCCTGGCGCTTCCCGTCCCTCCCGTCGCTTCTCCTTTCCGAGCCCTGGCTCGAAACCAGCCGCCGGGCGCGTGCTTCGGTGCTGTGAGCGCTGCGCCCGCTGCTCTTCCCGTGGGACGGAGGCCCGGCGTCGGGACGGAGCGCACGGGGGCCCGGCCGCGGAGCCGGCGGGACGCTCCGGAGGGTGCGTCGAGGAGCTGCTCCGAAGCCCCGCTGGGAAATCACTGGAAAATTTTGCTGGAAAATCAGCAAAAAGCCTCACAGCTGTTGTGGTGGACGGAAAGAGGATAAACAAGAAAAAAAATCATGCCCCCCCCCCCCCGCCGTGTGTCAGACCTGATTTAAATCCTTTGGAGCAACTCCCTGCTGGGAACCTGAGCTGGTGACAGGAGGTGGGATTTCGGGAAGGCTGCGGATGCAAGACCACGCTTTAACTGGAGGTTTCCAAATCTGCGGGCAAGGCAGCCGGGGAAGGGGCAGGGAGCCCCGGCCGGGGCTGGGGAAAGGGAAACCGGAGACCCGCCTGCTTCCTTCACCCGCCGCTGCCTGACCTTGGCCGCGTCTCCTCCCGGCTCGCGGACAGGGATTTGCGACGCCCCTTCGCTCGGCCGTGCCCGGCGTTGGGGGGGTTTCGCCCCCGCGCAGCGTTGCCCGGGGGGCCGGGTCCAGCCCAGCCGCCCTGACCTGCCTCCGGGGTCTTTCGTTCCCTGCTGGTTTCCCCGTCCCCGGGGCTCGTTCGCAGGTCTGGGACCACGAGACCCGGCACCTTCGTGGGTGATCCCTGGCCTTGGGGACCGGCGAGCAAACCCGAGCTGTCAAACGCCCGGCCAGTGGTTTCTCCTTTGCCCTTTTCCTGAGCAAATCCTGCCTCTGGCTGTGCTGGGTTTGCACCCACGGGATTCTCGTCTGCAAGCAGAGACCTCCCCCGTGGCGGTCCCCGGTGCCAGGAGCGGGTTTCGGCTGCGGCCAGGAGCTCTCTGCAGCAGCCTTGTGCCGAGGCGCCCGCTTTTCCCCTCCCGCTGCAGTAACGGCACCTGTTTCCGCGGGGTTTAGCCCCGGGGCTGTGAGTTTGGGACGGGCTGTCTGGGGGCCGGCGCCCGCCCGGGGCTGCTGCACCCCGCTGCAGCGCCGGCACGCTGGCTTCAGCCAAAACGCACCCGTCGCTCTGCCCGCGCGCTTCCTCCCTTCCTCCCCCCGGCGCAGAAAAGCCGGAGTTTGTTTTTGTTCCTCAAGCGCTTTGGCACCGGGTCCCAGCCCTGCCACGAAACCATAAAGCTGGCTGTAAACAGGCAGGAGCTGGCTCCGTCTGCTGTCCTCTTCCACGTCACCGCGAGTACCGGCGAGCGAGCCAAAACCTGCAGGAAATGGAAGAAACCCAGGCAGAAACCCAAAGCGACCTGCTGGGGCTGCTCCCGCTCCCCCTCCTGTCCCCGTCCCCAGGGAGGCTTGAAAAATCCAACCCCCCCCCCCCCCGGATCCTTGTAGCAGGAAAGCAAGGAAAGCTGCGTTTATTTTTTTTCTTTCTTTCTTTTCCCTTTTTCAGCCTTACTCCCCCCCTTCCCACCCGTTTGCCCCCCGTTACGATGCACCAGCCCTGCCTGGGGGGCGCAGGCAGAGCACAGCCTGTTTTTATGGGGGGGGGCAGCAGGGTGCCCGGCGCCTGCCAACCACCTTGCCGGGCGCTTCGGGGGCTGCGACGCCGCAGAGACGTGAGGACCCGGTGCCGGCTGCCGGGCGCCGCTTCCCAGCTTGCGTTTGAACAGGGGATTCGCGTTACCCCTGCGCGAGCCGCGGGCTCAGCGCTGCGGCCCGTGGAGGCGCAGGCGGGTGTTTCCCTTGCTCGCTGCCCACCGGCTCGTTTGCACAAAGCGTCTCCGGAGACGTCAGCAGTAGCTTCTGCTTAACGGTGTTTAATCCGCTGCTCTCGTTTAAAAGCTGGCCGGAGCGCGGGCGTAGACGGAGCCTGGCTGGCAGGAGCGCCGCCGGCCCCCTTGGCAAGCTCCAGCGCGACGCGGGATTTGTCTGGAAAGCTGCGCCGGGAAGGGATGGGAGGCAAAACGGCCCCGAAAACGTGCCCCCCCCCCCCCCCTCCTTGGGGATGGGGCCGGGGGGGGAGGAAGGGCCCTGCTCCTGCTGCGCTCAAAGAGCTCGAGAGCTGCCAGGTTTGGGGTGGTTTTGTTGGCGGTGTTGTTTTGGGGTTGTTTTTTTCGTTGTTCTTCCCCGCGATCCGCTGCGCAGCGGTCTGAAGCCGGCTCCGTGAGGGCAGGCAGGCGTCCGTCCAGGCGTCCGTCCGGGCGCCCGTCCGCCCGGGCTCGCTCCAGGCGCGACCTGTCCCGACCTTCCTGTTTTCGGGAAGGGAAGTTCCTCCGTGCTCGGGTCTCCCTCGCCCCCGCCGCCTGCCCCGGTTCCTTCCCGTACCTGGAACCCCTCAGCCGCCTCCGGGCGCCCGCGTTAATGAGTAACCCGTCGCTGGAGCCCGCTTCCCGGCGCCCGCATCCTCCTGGCAGCGGCTCGGCTCCCGCCTTCCCTCCCCGCTCACCTGATTTCCCGGGAGCTCGGGCCGGGCCCTAAAACGGAGATTTTCTTGGCGGCGGCTCGCGGGAGGGTGCGCGGCCGGGAGAAGCGGCGCAGCTGGGCGTCCCGGGCGCGGGGTCCCTGGGGGCTGCGAGCGCAGCGCCCATTTGGGGGAAAAGGGAGGGAATTTGGCCTGTTCCTCGCCTTCCTGGCGGGAGGAGAGAAGCCGCGCTCCGGCTGCCGGCAGGGCGCCGCGGCCGGGCGCCGGCGCTGCCTGGGGACAGCGGTGCGTTCGCCGCTCTCCGGGGGCGATTCTCTGGTGTCTGATAAGGGTTGTGCTTCGCCTCCTAGTCCTCTTCGGGTTAGCGCCTGCCTTCAGCTCCCCGTTTCTCGCGATCCCGCGTGGGCTCGTGGCCGACGGGACTGCTCGGGTGCGCGGGTCTCCCGCCGGCTGCGCCGCCCGCCGGTGCCGGGCCGTCCCGGGTCGGCGGCGCTGACGGTGCCGGGCCGTTGCGTTTCAGCACGGGCAGCAGCGACCCGTACTGCATCGTGAAGATCGACAACGAGGCCATCGTCAGGTGAGCGGCCGTGGCACCCCGCGGGACGGCTCCGCTCGGTTTCGGGCTAAAAACGCCCGCCCCGGCCCCCAGACTTCCCCTTTTCCCGCTCCGAGTCCCCGCGCGGTTCAAGCCCCCGCTCGGGGGGCGGGCGGTCCGCGGCGCGGGAGCCCCGTCCCCCCGCCGCCGGAGCCGGCCGCCCCGCAGGACTGCCACGGTGTGGAAGACGCTGTCGCCGTTCTGGGGCGAGGAGTACGAAGTGCACCTGCAGCCCGGCTTTCACAGCGTCTCCTTCTACGTCATGGACGAGGACGCGCTCAGGTACGGGCAGAGCGCCGGGGGGCCCGGGGGCCGGGCCGGGCCCTCCAAGCTTTACCGCAGCCCGCAGGACTGAGCGGGAATGGGTGACTGCAGGGGAAAGCCTGTCCACGGGCAGGCTGCTCAGCCCCATACGAGGCACTAGAGAATCCCCCCGCTTGGCCGGGACGGGCCGGAGCGGCGCGCGGGCCCCGGGGTGCGAGCGAGCGCAGCGGCTCGGGAAGGGGGTGGCGGCTCCGGGACACCGGGCGCGGGGGCCGTCCCGTGTCCGGCTGCCGCCTCCGAAGCGCTCCGCGGCGCCGGCGCTCGCGGCCGGCCCCTCCGGACCGCCGGGGCTTCCCTGGGTTTGTTTTCCAGCCGCGACGACGTTATCGGGAAAGTCTGCATCACCCGGGACACGCTGGCAGAGCTCCCCAAAGGTAGGAGGGAGCCGGGTGCCGCCGGGCGGGTCGCCCCGAAAGCAGAGATGGGCGATCGCTTCTCCCCCCCCCCCAGCACCCCCCTTGCAGCGAGTCTGGGGGCGCTGGGAGGAAACCTGCTAACGACGGGGAGGAGAAGACCCGCGGCGCCGGCACGCGCGGGCCTGACGGCGCCCCGCGCTCCCCGCAGGCTTCAGCGGCTGGCTGAGCCTCAGCGAGGTGGACCCCGACGAGGAGGTGCAGGGCGAGATCCACCTGCGCGTCGAGGTCCTGCGGAGCGAGGCCGGCCGGCGCCTCTGCTGCCAGGTGCTCGAGGCCAGGTGAGCGCAGGCGCCGCTGCGCGCCGGGGCGGCCGGTCCAGCGCGCCGTTTGCGGTTGGCCGGCAAAACGCGCCCAGGGGAGCTGCCGCCTGGGGTCCGAGGAGACCCCGAGGTGCCCCCCCCCTGCTTCTCTGCTCTCCTCCGCAGGGATTTGGCCCGGAAAGACCGGAACGGCGCCTCCGACCCCTTCGTCAGGGTGCGCTACAACGGGAAGACGCAGGAGAGCGCCGTGAGTGCGGGGCTCCCTCCGGCGGGGATGCTTTTCCTTGGGATTTTGGGCATCGTAAAGACGAGGGGTTGGCACAGCTAAATTTCTAACCGGGCTTCGCATTAGTAGTCTGAACGGTCTCGAGGGCCGCGGTGGTTGCTTCCGAAAGTCGGGAGACCGACTTGAGAAACAAGCCTGCTGGGTTTTTTTTTTTTTTTTTTGTTGTTGTTGTTGTTGTTGTTTTGGGGTTTTTTTGCCTAAAAATATGCCTACTGTGTCTTGAAGCCCCGGAGTGCGAAATTCGGGTCGGTCTGCCTTTCTTCCTGAAGATGTCTTTGAGAGTGTTTTATGTCTCAAACCGTCTTAACAGATTAAAGTGCCTTTAACAGGAAGCGTTTTCTGGTGAAGAAATTCTTAGGAGCAGAGGGCCACGGTGACCGCCAAACGCGCTGTCCCGGGAGCCGGCCGCCCAGCAAGCCACGGGCCCGGCTGGGTTTAATCTTGCGCCGGAGCCGGGAGCCCCGGGGCCGCGTCAGGCCGCTCCGCGGCGCCGGCCGGGGGAGGCTGACGCCGTTACCTTCTGCCGCTGCTGCAGGTGGTGAAGAAATCGTGCTACCCGCGCTGGAACGAGACCTTCGAGTTCGAGGTGCCCGAGGCCGCCGGGGAGCAGCTGTGCGTGGAGGTGTGGGACTGGGACCTGGTGAGCCGCAACGACTTCCTGGGCAAGGTGAGGGCCGGCGCGGGGCCGAGGAGGCGCAGAGGACGGGGGCGGGCGTCCCGCCTTGCCGGCCGCCGGCCCGACCCGTGCTCCCGCACGCCCTGCCCAGGTGGTGCTCAGCGTGCCGGGGCTGCAGGCGGTCCGGTGGGAGGAGGGCTGGTTCCGGCTGCAGCCGGACAAATCCAAGCCGAGGGAAGCGGAGTGAGTCTCAGCGGCCGTGCCGAGGGCTGGCGGGCGGTGGGACGCGCCGGGGACGCGAGGTTGCGCTGGCGCCGGGGCCTGGGCAGTGCCGGGAAGGGGATATTGCTGCCAAGCGCCCTTCATCGGAAGGGCGGTTACTGGGAAGTGGCCTGTTCATGGCCAGGTTATTCCCTTCCCTTGGGAAGGGCACTTTCCTCCAAAGGGTAATGCCTGGAAAACGCTCTTTCCTTGGAAGGACAATTCCTAGGAAAGCCCTCTTCTTGAGGGACAATTCCTGGCAAAACCCTTTGCCCAGAGGCTGGGAGCGGGAAGGGTGAGGGTGAGGCAGCTCAGCCTGCCCTCCAAGGACGTGCAGGCCTGGGGGCTGGCACGTCGGGCTGCCTCCTGCTCCGGGAAGTGCCTCTCCATCCTGCACTCGTCCCATCGCAGAGGCACCCTGGGATCCCTGCAGCTGCAGGTGCGGCTGCGGGACGAGACGGTGCTGCCCTCCAGCTGCTACCAGCCCTTGGTCCAGCTGCTGTGCCAAGAGGTGAAGTCGGGGCCCCAGGTGAGCGTTGCCCCGGCCGAGCATGCACCGTGCATCCTGGGCACGTCGGCTCCTCGACGCGCGGTTGTTCACCGAAGCAGGGGTATCTGCTTCCCTAGTGCCGTCATATCTTCACCCCTGTCCCCACCAGGACGGCAAAGTGCACCTGATCACCCTCCTCGACGAGACCACCACGGCCGAGTGCCGGCAGGAGGTGGCCATCAACCTAGTTAGGCTCTTCCTGGGCCAGGGGCTGGTCAAGGAGTTCCTGGACCTGCTCTTCGAGCTGGAGCTGGCGAAGCCGTGTAAGGCTGGGAGCCGGGGCTGGCACGGGATTGCTGCGGGGCGGGTGACATCTGTCCGTTGCCATCCCCAGCATGGGACCGTCCATCTCACGTTTTGCAGGTGAGCCCAACACTCTCTTCCGGAGTAATTCGCTGGCCTCCAAGTCGATGGAGTCCTTCCTCAAGGTGCCGTGTGCCACCCTGGCATGGGAATGTGCTCTGCCCTTCCCGCTGTCCTGCCGGGCTTCGCTTTGCCCACAGCGGGATCCTGACGGGAACACTGGGCCAAACCCTGGCATTTGCAGGTCATCCCAGCTCTTTGGTGTCCCTGCGGGTCAGTGCCCCTGGGAGGGGGGCTGGCTCTGGGCAGGAGGGATCCTCACAGGGATCGCATCCCTGGCTTGCAGGGATGCGTGTTGCTGGGTGCCAGGAGGTGCGTGGAGGCACTAGGTGGTGGGGAAAGGTGTCAAAGAAACCCCAGGCGGCTCTTAGCAGGCGGATTTGGGTTGTCCGTAGCAGGTGCTGCCGGCAGAGCGGCCGCAGCGTGTCCCCAGCACCATCCCCTGTGCTGTCCCTCGCCAGGTGGCCGGGATGCAATACCTGCACGCCGTCCTCGGGCCCACCATCAACCGTGTGTTCGAGGAGAAGAAGTACGTGGAGCTGGACCCCAGCAAGGTGGAGATCAAAGACGTCGGGTAAGGGGCAGTGCAGCGGTGGGACGCGGACGGAAGGGGAAACGGTGGCCCGCAGCACCCGTGGGTGCCCCTGCCCGCGGCGGGGGCTGATGGCGGGCTGTGCCGCCAGGTGCTCGGGGCTGCACCGCGTGCAGACGGAGAGCGAGGTGATCGAGCAGAGCTGCCAGCACCTCCAGTCCTACCTGGGCGAGCTCCTGGCCGCCGTCGCCACGTCGGCCCGGGCCTGCCCCGCCGTCGTTCGCGCCGCTTTCCGCCAGCTCTTCTGGCGCGCCGGGGAGCGCTTCCCCGAGCCACAGCACCAGGTGGGCATGCGGGGAAAGCCCCTGGGCAGTGACGGATGATCCACGGCCCCGCTCTCCCTCGGAGCGGCGGCTTCCTGGGCTGGGAGCCTCGGCTCGGGCTGCGGCGCCCCAGGGTCCCCTCCGTGGCAGGGAGGTGGGCGCACCCCCCTGGGGTCGGTGCGCGGGGGAAGCAGGGGCACGCAGCGCCGATCTGCAGCTCCCGCGAGGCCCTGTGGCAGTGGCTCAGAATGGCAAAATTTTCTGGCTTCAAATTATTTGCAAATTGGAAGTTCCCTTGGAGATCCCCAGGGGATGGAGGACTGGAGGCATCGCCCCAAATCTTGGATCCTAACTCCTGGGGAAGATGAGTCTCTTCTTTGCAAGAAGAAGCTCTTCTGGCCCTTATCACCACAACTTCACTCCCACCCTGGCTGCAGTTGCATCTCACACAAGTACGGGATTCCCTTTCGTGCCATGGAGCCAGCTGCCACAGCCTCCCCAAGGCACCGGGGAGGAGCCCAGGGAATAAATCAACACGGGCCGTGCCTGGGGGATGTCACCACACGTCATGTGTGTCTTGTGCCCTGATGCATGTCCCATGCCCCTGCAGAACGTGAAGTTCATTGCCATCACCAGCTTCCTCTGCCTCCGATTCTTCTCGCCAGCCATCATGACCCCCAAACTCTTCCACCTCCGGGAGAAACACGCTGACTCCCGCACCAGCCGCACGCTGCTTCTCCTGGCCAAGGTGGGATGGGGATGCTGAAAGGGTTCCTGGCACCTGCTGTGGGTCACCTGGGCCGATCTGGGGAGGAGGGAAGGTGGGGCCCTGGTGCTTCTGTCCTCCTGGCCAGGGTGCTGTGTGGACCTCCCAGAGTTTTTCAGGTGCCTAGCCACCTTCTTGCAGGGCCAGCTGGTGAGGAAGGGCCAGGAGACCTGGGCTCCCTCACAGCGCCCGTGGCCCTGACCCCGCTGTCCTTCATGGCTTCAGGCCGTCCAGATCGTGGGGAACATGGAGGTGGCAGCAGGGCGGGCCAAGGAGGCCTGGCTGGCCCCGCTGCAGCCCACACTGCAGCGCGGTGTCGCCCAGATGAAGGACTTCATCACTGAGCTGGTGGGCATCGAGGAGAAGGAAGGTGAGGAGGAGAGGCCGAGGGGATGGGCGCAGCCCCATGGTGCCTTCCTTGACAGGCGCGGGGCTGTTCCCCACAGAGTTGGACCTGCAGAACACCCTCACCCTGCAAACACTGGTCATCAAGGAGGGCCCGCTCTTCATCCACAAAACCAAGGGCAAGGGACCGCTGCTCTCCTCCTCCTCCAAGAAGCTGCACTTCTCCCTCACTAGTGAGGCCCTCAGTTTTGCCAAGACCCCCAGCTCCAAGGTAAGGGGGAGAGGGGATGTGTCGCAGTGGGGCTGGCGTTGCATGGGGAAAGGTGCTGGCAGAGCCATGGGCCCTGTCTTTGGGATGTGTGCCACCTCAGGGGGCCGGGCACAGGGCTCTGTATTGCATGGTGGGTCAAGGCTGATGACAGAGACGTGGCAGTGCCCCGTAGCTCCCTCTCCTTGGTGGCTCTCGGGTGTCTCTAGGGGCTGCAGGAAGGGTGCTAAGCCCCACTTTCTCCTCCGTCCCCCATGGCAGAAGAGCGGCTCCATCGCGCTGTCTAACATCCGGGCGGCCGAGAAGGTGGAGGAGAAGAGCTTCGGCAGCTCCCACGTGATGCAGGTCGTCTACGTGGACGAGGCAGGGCAGCAGGAGACGGCGTACCTGCAGTGCAAGGTGGGTGCGGGGGACCGGAGCTGCTGCGTGCCCCGTGCCCCCCTCGCTGCCCTGCCCCGTGTCATCCCACCCCGCAGTGTGTCAACGAGCTGAACCAGTGGCTCTCAGCCCTGCGCAAGGCCTGTGCCAACAACCCCAACATGCTCTGCTCCTACCACCCCGGTGTCTTCAGGGGGGACAAGTGGAGCTGCTGTCACCAGAAGGACAAGACGGGTACGGTGTGGTGGTGTGGGGGGGCCGTGGCCTGGCTCCCCACTGGGAAGCGGTGGGTCCCCAGCGGCGGCGGGTTTGTCCCCTAGGGCTGGGCTGCGACGCCACCCGCCACGGCGTCACCCTGCGGGAGTGGAGCGACCCGCTGGACCCCGACATGGAGGCGCAGCTCCTCTTCCGCCACCTCTGCGGCCTGCGCGAGCCCATGCGGTGCGGCGGGGCCCGGGCCGGGGCGGGCCGGGGGGCACGGCGGCGGCCGCCTGGGCCTCACGGCTGCGTCCCTCTCGCTTCAGGGAGAAGTGCCGGGAGCTGCTGGAGGCCGAGGCCGCCCCCGGCGGGCCCCCGAGCCGCCGCTCGCCGCCCGCCGCGGGGGCGCCGCTGCCCGAGGGGCTGGGCCGGCTGCTGGCGGCGCTGCGGGACCTGGAGGGCTGCCACGGCCGGGCCGGCGCGGGCCGCGCGCCCGCCGCGGGGCCGCGCCCGGAGCTGCCGACGTGACGGGCCGCGGGGCCGGCGGCAATAAAGGCTCCTCGCACCCCGCGCCCGCTCCTCCTTCCCGGGCGCGGCGGGGCGGGGCGGGGGGCACGGCGGGACATGGGGGGCGCCACTGCTGACATCACTGCTGACGTCGCCGCTGACGTCGCCGCGGCCGTCGCCGTGACCCGCGCGTGGCGCCACAGGGCAGCGCCGCCGCCGGCAGCATGGCCCGGCGCGACGTCACTGACGGCGCCGCTGCTGACGTCACCGGAAGCCGCCACCGCGGGTTCTGCGCGGAGCCCTCCGGGCCGCGGCGGGGCGCTGGAGGCGCCGCCCACCGGCAGGCGGGGCGGCCGGAAGGGGGGGGAAGCAGGCGGCGGGCGGAAGTGACGTGGTGGGCGCCGTGGTAACGGCGGGGCGAGCGGCGGCGGGATGAACGCGCCTCCGGCCTTCGAGTCCTTCCTGCTCTTCGAGGGCGAGAAGAAGTGAGCGGCGGCGGCGGCCGGGGGGGAGGTTCGGGACGCGGGGGGGGGGACGGGACAGCGGCGGCTCCGCGAAGAGAAGCCCGGGAGGGGGAGGCCGGGGGCGGGGGGCGCGGGCGCCCTGTGCGGCGGTGACGGGTGCGTGTGGCTGGCAGGATCACCATCAACAAGGACACGAAGGTGCCCAACGCCTGTCTCTTCACCATCAACAAGGAGGACCACACGCTGGGCAACATCATCAAGTCGTGAGTGGGGCAGGGCGCTGCCGCAGCCGAGGCGAGGTTGCGGGGTTTTTTTTTTTTTTTTTTAGAGGGTGGTCGCGAAAAAGCCGTTGGGCCCTCACTGCTGCGGCCCTTCCAGGCAGTTGCTGAAAGACCCACAGGTGTTATTTGCGGGCTACAAAGTGCCGCACCCGCTGGAACATAAAATCATCATCCGCGTTCAGACCACGCCTGACTACAGCCCCCAGGAAGCTTTCACCAATGCCATCACAGATCTGATCAGCGAACTCTCCCTTCTGGAGGAGCGGTTCAGGGTAAGCTTGGTTATGTAGTTGTATTTTATTTAATTGTAGAAAGTGCATGTACTTGACAGTTAACCAGAAGGACTAGTGTGTTAGAACTGCTGCAAGCTTGTGGAAATGAATTTGTCTAAAAGTCAGTGAACTGAGACCTTTGATAACCACACAGCTCCTGTCAAGGGATGGTGGAAGTCTGGCTGCTCTTATGGGGGGGGGGAAATGCGCTGGCAACCCTAGAGGAGTTAAATGTGTGCTTTGTCTGCCTTTGGTGTCCAGAGTTGGATTTCTCATAGCTATACCAGTGTGGAAAGCTATTTTCTAGTTCAAGCTTCTTTCCCTTACCCTGCCTGCCAAAACTCTTTTTATGAGACAGTTTTGTTTTAAAATGCTGGTTAAATCTGCTCTACTGTACAATCTCCAATATTCAGCTCCAGATTTCTCAGACAATCTAGTTGAAAAGTATGTATGTATGTATGGCAGACAAAATGGTTTGAATAACTTACTTAGTATATGTATGTGTAATATGCTTTGATATGCTCATAAAAGGTAACAGCATTAGAAATTCTTTCATAAGTATGTTTTGATTTTACTTTAAATATTATTTAGTATGTGGTCTAGAGATTTCTTTTGTGCCTTCAGCACTGTTGTTTCATAGTTGTTCTTCTGGTTTACAGGTATCATCAGTCTTCTATATTTAAAATAACTTTGGACTTCCATCTTGGTGATACTTCTTGTCTTAGTGTCTGTATTTTCTTGTTTTACAGGTTGCCATCAAAGACAAACAAGAAGGAATCGAATAAAATTATCATGTTTAGAATGGTCTGTATTTCTGATATAGAGTGATACGGCTATTTTAGTTGAATGCTTTATTTAAACCTTCATTTGTAGCGAAGATTTCCTACTTGTCCCACTTGTTTTCTAATTTTTGACAGCAACTACACTAGTTTGGGGGATTTTTGGACTAGTTTTGCAGTCTGCCAAGAGGATAAAAGTCCTGTTTGATGGATAATTCATTAAAATAATTTTTACTTTCCTAATGGGAACCGTAAGGCAAATACTTGTGCTAGGCTGTTGACAGGTGTGTGTGTTAGCCCAGTGACTGTACTTCCAGCATGAGAAATTGCTGAGTAGTGAGGTAGATGAACTCTCCTAGCACTGCCCCATTCCTACTATTTTTTTTCCCCCTCCAAAAAGTCTAAGCACTGCCAACTGAACTGGTATTTTGTTTTATTAAGTGTCATTTCTATAAAACAAATGCACAAATTGTGAAAACTTACAGTAAAAGAAACTGGATGTTTACAATGACTTGATGAGTTATAACAAACTCTTCCCCCCCCCTTTTTTTTTGTTTTCTTGCACAATAATAGCTGGTCTAGAAAATCTCATGGTTACATGGGTAACAGTCACTAATACTGCACTATGTCAAAGCACGGGAATGAAACGTTCTGTTACAAGTAACTATGACTTCTTCTTCCAAATGGCTGTTATGTTCACACTAGTTAAAGCAACAAGATAAGTGAAGGTTGGGTCTGTTATCACATTGTTTACTAGCACTTCAGTCAGCTGTTCCCCATTTACTCGAAGCTCTGGCCACTTGAGAATCTAGGAAGAGAACAGAGTTTGTGTAGAAAAGGAATGTAACTTGGAGGATACTAACTTTGCAAATCTTGGTTTGACCACTGGGTTGCTGTGGAATCTGCTTCCAGAGCAGTGCTCTATCCCTACCAACCTGGGATCCCCTTTCTCATGGTAAGACATGCACCTTTTTTTGATTGTCTTACATTGACCTAGTTCTCTCATGTCTTTTTCAAAAGGACTAGGATTTAATGTAGAAGGATTTCATCAGAAAGGCAAAATTCAAAGCAGCTAGCCCTCACTCCTGGAAGAACTGACTTGATTTGGGCTTACAGTCATAGTGAAAGTTTATGTATGTTACTGTTCTTTGAACATCTTTTATCATGCAGGAGGATACTACACACCTAAGATAGGACTGTCTCCAGAGGCCAGGAAAGGACTAACCAAAAAAGTGGCAAAAGCATAGCAAAGCAGCCAGCAGGCTTTTGTATGTGCAGGTCTGCCTGCAAACAGCTGCTATGATTATCTTCCCCTCAGCAAGTCAGTGAATCAGTATCTATCTGCACACTGGTTAACTAGGTGCAGAAATTAAATCTCTTGTCAGGATGTCAGTTTAAGCATAAGTTTTGTTATAAAAGGCCCTTCCTGCTGGGAAGACTTGTCAGGCTGCAGAGTGCAAGAGTAAATAGACTTGTTCTACAGCTCCTTGATCCTTTCAGAATTGTGTTTCTCTGAGTTTTGAAAGATGGCCTCGGTCACGCTCTGAAAAGATTGCTTTTAAAGGAACAAGTCAAAGGTGAACGTTAGAGAAAACAATAGGCCAGCTTTGGTATAATTGTGCTTAAGAAACTCAGGCCAGGTGGCACCAGTCTGAGCAGCTGCACAGGGAAGGACAAGAAGCCAGTTCCAAGGGGAAAATGAGACCTACCTGCGTGGGAGGGATTCTCTTGTCTGAGCGTTTTCCTTTTGCAGTACTCCATGCTGTGGTGTAGTTTGAGAGACTGTACATCCACACACTTCCCTTCTCATCACCACAGAACACATATTCTTTTGCTGTAAGAGCAAAAGAAGCAGCTGGAAAACTACTGTGAAGCTGAGAGTGCATTTCTCTATAAAGTACAGCTCAAGACAGTGCTGTAAGATCCTAGGAGAGGATGTCACATTTCAACAACATTCTAGCACAAAAAGCCTAAGTTACTTAGCCTTGGATTAAAATTCTATTTTGCTTAAATATTCTAGTCTAGTAAAGAAAAGCTAGTTATAAATGTTTTGGGGAGATCTCTCTGACTTTTAAACTTTCCAAGGCTGAAATAAATGAGTTGGCTTTGGAAAGTGGATATCAGATGAGGTTTGTTTATTCTTTGTTCATTTTAAAAACCAGATGCCTTCTGTGTGGAAGGCTTACCACTTGTTTTAGATGCAGTAAGTAGTAATATGGTTTCAGGAAAGCTTTATCACCAATGGAGTGCCTCAAAGACCCTACAGGGAAGACGATGTTGGCACTATACAGGCAGTCTAACACTGTAAGCTAGAACTGTTCCCCCTTCTATGGGAAATGGTATGCCTGCATTTATATAGCCCGAACCCAAACCCTGCTAATACAGCTGCAGAGCTCCCAAATAGGAGCTGGTGCCTGTCTGCCGCTACGCTCTGTTGGAGCGTGCAGTGCTGAGGTGAGAGCTCCTGCTGCTCGCAGGGAGGCTGATCAGAGGCTGTCCCTCAGCTTGTGCAGGAGCAGTGCTGCCTACCTGGGCAGGTGCTGAGCGTGAGGTAAGACATGTCTGTTGTGGACCACTCGAGCTCAGCTAGAATAACTGCAGATACCGTTCGCTGACAGGCTTTCCCCTTTCCATCAAATGATCGACTCCAGCTCCATAAGTATATGCAACCTAGTTTAGAGCTCTTGGAAACTATGGATAAAAGACAAGAGATGCAGTGTCAGCTGCTGATAATGCCCCAAAACAAAGGCTAGCACTGAGGTCAGGTGTTCTGTCCTGACTGTGAACCATTACAACCTCCTGTGCCTTGTTTCAGGATAATGTGAGGCTGCAGAGAGGATTATTCATCCCATGTTTATGTTCCTGGACTGCTGGACAAGTGTAAGCTTTTCAGTGGCAGAAAGACCTTCTCCTACCCAGTGCTTTGAGCATCTTTCCAGGCTGGGGAACCCTACTTTCCTGTAAAACACTGCTGCCTCCAGCCTTAAAGGCAAAAAGGACTCATCCGCTCCAGTTCGGCAGTGCCAGGCTGAGTGTGCTCACTGGGACGGGTCCATCTTCCCTGCTTGAAGACAGGTTTGTGCCTCTCGTCCCTGTCTTGCAGGAAGCTAGGTGACTGTGAAAGACAACTGGGTTCTCTGTAGCCCCCAACAGCCTGCAGGAGTGGTAACTGAACCCCACGCAGCAGCCCCTCTGCTCAGCACACTGGCTTCAGACTTCCTTATTCTCGGGCGCCCAGCTCTTTTTGTGGATTTGAGTAATGTGCTTATACTCACCTATGACATCGTCATTCAAAAATGCCAAACCATCAACCCTGTGAGAAGTTGTCATATCCCCCTCATCATCAGGAAATTGGAATATGGCTTCAAAAGGCCTGCAGAGGAGAGGAAGGGTGAAATACTGCACAAGGCCTGAACAGGCACCAAGATCTTAGTGGCATAGCCTAAAGATAACTGAACTGAAAGGACACTTGGACACACAACCCAGGAAATGAAGCTCTGTCATTACTGAGCCTCTTGCTAAAATGAGCAGAAGAATGCCCAGTTGAGACTGCTTATGCTTTCCACTAGCTGGGTTAGTTAATACAGCAAGACCTCCGCTTGTGTAAGCGATTGCTGTTTTAACTTTCGGTAGGCATCAGGATTACTATCTGTCAGCATGGCAGGACTTCACTTGCTCCTTTCTTATAGTATTTTTCTGGTGCCTAGAATGTGCTATTCTAGCATAGCTGTGGCAACTCATGTTGTCCTGTATACTGCCAGTTTCCTGCGTAATGTCACATACCAGAACTAGGGTATGTGCTACTATAAGAGGAACTTGGTCCAAAAATGAATGCTCCCTTCAAGACACATTTAAGATGACAGCCCCCTTAGTTTTAGGCTATTATACCCATTTATATTATACCCATTTCAGCCTTCCTTCAAAGAAGTCTGTAACACTGAAGCATCAGTGGAGCTTAATAAAAGCAGGGCTTCAAATTTTGAGCACACCTTTAGCATTACGCTAGTATTATTACGCCACTACAGAGGGGAAAAGCATGTTCTAAGTTTGGTAGGACATGCTGATTTCCTTGAGCAGCCCTTGAACAGAAAGGAAGTCGCTGTTAGGATTAGCTGCTTGTTCCTGCTTGTTACGGAATGTGAATGTACATCCCCAGCTTTTGGTTCTCACCTGCTTTTCTGCTCCTTATCCAGTTTTATATTCCAGGTAAAGCAGCCTTCTTCACAGCCAGCCAGCAGGTACTGATCCGGGCAGGTGGGGACCAAGGCAATCCGTAAGGGAATAGAGAGGGCTTCCAGCACCAGCAGCTGGCTAACAACAGAAAACAAACAGTTAAGCGGTGCTGCAAAGTGACAGTTACAGGCTCCTGCACTGGCCACATCTAGTTTTTGAACCTTTACCTTGCTTTGAAATTGTAGTCACAGTCTGGAATCCCAATATCCCAGAGTGCAATTCGCTTGTCATAGGATGCAGCTGTGGGGCACAGAAGAGAAGCAGGTAGTGGCACCACTGCCCATCTGGCTCTTTTTGGGCCAGTTGGAAATTCTACCTGTGTCACAGGCGGTAATATGCTAAGCCTGTGGCACCAGAGAGTGCATTAAAACACAGCAGCAGTCACAGAGGCTCCTGTCTTAACAACACTTCACAGATGTTGTCAAACATGCACATTCACTTATTTGCATTTTTTTATGTGTACACGTTTAGAGAAGTGGACAAAAGGAAAAAGTCTGTTTCCTGGTGTCCATTATTAAACTGTGGTTTCACAAGGTCATTAATTAGTGCCAATTCGAGCTCATTTTTCTGATCGTTCATTTGTCCTAGTGGAACTCTAAATTGCTGGTTTCAACTCCTACTTCTCAGGCATATGCCACTCTATTCTACATATCCATGGCTTACTGTGTTCACATCTACAGCAACTCCCATTGGGAATTCAAGCTCAAATCTGAAGAGTGAAATATTTTTAATGTCTTTTTGTTCCCAAGCTGATATACTGACAGTAAAAACAACCTCAGAGCAACCTGGATTCTAATCATATAGAATCCCTCACATTCAAGAGTAAACAAGTTACTAGCCAGTCTCCAAAGAGGCACATAATGGCTGTCAATTTATTAAATTTATCTGGGCAAATAAATGAACCTTGCTGTGCAACCTAGAGGGCACCATCAAGATTGTAAACCTTTGTCAACTGAAGTGTTATAAATGGATGTGCTATCGACCTCCTCATCACTTTAGGCTACTTCCTACATTCCTGAGCATACTCTTGAAAAGCATTCACTATGATGTCTGTGTTTAAAGAAACAAACAAAAAATAAATAAATAAAACATTCTTAATGGTTCGCATAACAATGCAGTTACTCCAGGGTGTGGGTAATTCCAGGCAAAAGAAACAATATGTCCAGCAGGGTGAAGGTGTGGGCAGAATGACTCCAAAACAGCTTACTTTACAGGCATGACAATGCAGCTGCAATTTGTAATACAATGGTTCATTTCCCACCAGTCCTTAAACCTCAGTCTCTGTGGACCCTGCTGTGGTAAAGCTCTCTTCTACCTCAGGACCTAATAAAAACTTCTGACAAGGCACAAGACTTTATCAAAAACAACTAAGCACACAGTTTTGCTCACTGGAAAAAAAATGAAACCCAACAGCCCGTTATACGCTGCATTGCTCCAGTTGCCGAGCTTGACAAGAGCCCTGCCAGCTGACCACTCACTACCTGGCCCCAGCCGGCCGCTCTGACTATCATTCTTCTTACTTATCCCTGCGGAACTGATCTGCTGCTCGCGTGACAGCCACCCTGAGAGGTGGCATGCCAGGAAGCTACTGAGCAAGAAACAGGAGCTGCCACACCTCAGCTAAAGTGCCAGACTTTGTGGCTGAAACAATCTGTACCTTCTGTAGATTAATGCAGTAGGAGATGTACATGACTCACTCCGTAATGTCTGTCCATGCTCTTTGTACGTGTGGTCCCTCTGAGTGTCCACGTACCAATACCTGCTTGCACACTGATGACAATTTCCCCCTATTAAGGAAGCCCAGCCTTTTCTGTGTTACTCACTAAAACTAAAGAGATTTTGAACTAGAGACTTACTGAAGAGGTGAGTTTTGTGAGATGGACTGAAGCAGATAGTAGCAATGGGCTTTTTATGAGCCTTTATCTCTCCGTAGCAGAAGTCAGCCGCCACATGAATCAGTTTGACAATCCCTCTCCTCCCAGCAGCTGCCAAGATATTATGAGTTTTCTTCCGACTGTCGCTGATTACCATTGTGAGAGTTGTCCATGCAACACTGAAAAACTCCTAGCATAGGAAAGAAACTAAGAATAGCATGAAAGAGAACAGTCAGCAGGATGGCTGCTAAGTCAGAGATAGGACAACCATCAGGAGAATTATTCAAGTGAAATGACATGACTATTCAAGCCAGAGCATTGAATCTCAAAACAATCCTCAAAAGAACACAGACTATCAAAACAGACTGCTGTCAGACATTCTTAGCAGCCTAGATACATGTACATACACCTGTGTGAGGAAAACAGAGGTGGACTAATCTTTTAAACTAACGAAAAGCAGGCTAAAAGGATCACCAAGAAATGTTTACCATCTATCTTCATCCTCTTCAGACCTGTCCACACTAATGCTTGAAATCCTCTTTGAGAACAGTTTATAATATATTATGATGTTTACATATACGCATTTATTATAATGTATTGTGGTATTTCCACTTAATGTTTACTGCTCCCATTTCCAACCTACCTCTGTGGCTACCTTATACTTTTTCAGCACCATCCCAGTCTCACAATCAATCAGACAAACAGACTCCCCTCCACAGGTTGCCACAGTTCTAGAGGAGCTCACAATGGGATCTGAAAGACGAAAAGAAGTGAGAAATTCCATGTTAATGGGTAACACCTGAAGACTGCAGTTTACCGCTGCCTGGTGCTTTTTCAGCCTTCTGTTTTCAAAGTCAAAGTAGTATGTTTGAAAGTCTCTTCCTGACAACAAAGACTACAGCTTAAAGGAGGAGCAGGGGTCTAGCACATGGAGCCTGTTGAGATTCCAGAGCCAGGGGCTTTGGGGAATCCTGCAAACTGCTTTAGTAGCTCACCTTTCCTGGATCCACAGTCTAGCAATGGCTCGAAGACACAGGACCAGAGCTGCGTTTTAAAATCCTCACGGCTGTTGCCTTTGCTGTGACACTGAAGAAAATGCAATGGCTCTGCACTGACATCCTCCTACAATAAACCATCCACATTTAGAAAATTCATTCCCCTGACAGTGGTTTGTGTGAAAGACATGCCTAAGATTGCCTCAACAGACCCCTCTATTGAGCACAGCAATCTGAGTTAAACTGAAGTGTTTTTCAGCCCTCTGTGCTACATACAGAGAACAGGAGAGACTGAGGTGCCACCAATGCTCAAGACTCCTAAACCAGCAAGAAACTGTTTAGAGAAGATGTGTCCAGAAGACCCCAGCAGTGAACCCCATATCCCACTGCAGAGGTATGTGAAAACCCTCTAGATTCCCACTGAGCTAAGCTGAGGGGGAAACACCTTCCCCCATCCAGCTGTTTGACCTGAAAGCAAGTCATGCCAGTCCCGTTTCTAAGAACAGGCTTTCAGTGCACCACCTCAGAGCGCTGGTCCATCCATCCCCTGCAGAGTTCACTGTCTCCAGGGGGGTCCTTCCCTCATGCCTCTGAGAAAGATTTAAAACAAAACAAAACAAAAAACAAAACTAAAACCATAACTCACAATAAACCTGGCCAGTCATGAGCTCCAAGATGTGCAGAGCTCTGCTGAAATCTGAACGTGGCTCCTTCCGTTAGACCAAGAGGCCAAAAGCCTTTCCCAGAGGGCTGATGGACATACCTTGCCCTTGAAGTTCTTTACTGGGGTCAAGCTAACAACCCCATTGTCTTGCTCTTGGCTTTTTTGTTCAGCTGTCAGCTGGCTGGATCTTCTATTGCTTTGCCCCTTGGGAAACTGCTCTCCATTCCTATGTGTCCCTTCAGCTCCCTGGTCAGGAGTTGCCTCTTTGGCTTGCTGGTTTGATGCTCTCGGTTTATCAGGAGCTGGGTCATCCTGCAAGTGACTGGACTTTCTGGGACTAAGCGCAACCTCCTCCTTGGTGTTTGCCTGAGACTTGGACCTCTTGTTTCCAGAGCCTGGTGTTGAATGATTTCTTTTTCTCTTGCTGGGGGTCAGTGTGACCTACAAGATATGCTGTCAGTTTCTGCAGAAGTCAGATACATTCTATATTCAAATAAAAGTACCCTCCCACAGTTACCGACTGAATTCCCAAAATCACAAGCAAGTCAAAACTGCAGAGATCCTAAAGACAGAAGGTAATGAAAATCACATAGGCAACCTGATTTTGAATTTAATTCCCTTGCCTGAGGTATTTGTGATTTATACACGATATAGAAAAGCAAATCTGTCCCCCAGACCAATGGGGCTCAAAATGCAGCCATTTCAAAGAGGCCCAAACCCATCATGTTCTAGCCATGTCAGCCCAGCTTTCTCATTAAAAATATCCTTCCCCAAAAGAGCGGTCCTATGGGTAGGACTATACCCACTAAATCTTTTGGGTCTCCTAAGAGAATGGAAGCTCTCTCCTCTTGGATAACAACCAAACTTTCTCATTGCCAAGAAGGTTTCAATATAACCATAATAAATGAGCCACAGCTGTTGAATATAGTCCGGGGCCCAGGACTGCCCACAAGGTTACCAAAGAAAGTAAACTGACAAGTGCTACTGAATATGTACAAAATAAAAAGGAAGTTGTTAATTTAAGGGGAAAAAATCACTTACTTGACCAATGTCCTCTGCAACTTCCCTGGGGCTTTCTGTACTTTCTTCCTCATTCTCATCCATCTCTTCCTCTGGTACGGGATCTGTATTTTCTTCAAGACCCAGTGAGGATGCCAGAAACTCTTCTGCAATCATTTTCACCTTAGAAGTAAATACATGCATATGTACAAAAAGACAAAAAACAACAGCAGCCAAGCTCTGGTGCATAATGACAAGGCACACTTCACTGGATTTCTAGTATCTGCTCCCACTATTCTATGTGAATTTGCCAGCTGATGGAAGAGCCCTCAGCTGACAGACCAAAATGTACTGACAGAGCCAAGCAGAGAAGTTCCTTGTGCTGTCCCTATACAATATGCCTCAATCAAAGGATCACGATTCAGAAGCTGGAGTTCAGACATATTCAGACTGCAGCCCCTCAGCTGCAATTGAATAGCCAGAAGTACTTATCACCGTGTGCAGAAAGGGACAGAGGTGAAGAGTAAGACTGTGCCCTGGGAAAGTACGTGCAAGTCAACAATGACAAAGGAGCTCAGTGAAATCACTGATCATATGGAAATACAGCAAAGGTTGGAGCATCAGTGCCATGGCCCCTCTGATCAACCACGCAGAACACCTGGATGCTGCAGATGGCTCAGGACAGACCAGCACACGAGGTTCTGCCCAACTTAACACTGCAAATGAGTGATTACAGTGACTCCTGTAGATGACCACTCTGCCGTGCATCAGATAGTAAAGTACCAGCCTGCTGGACTGGACAGTTCATCTCCACATATCACATCACTGGTGGTTTGTGTTGCTGACTAGGTCTATGTTATGTGAGCCAAGAACTTCACTCTATCATGGAGACTAAAGGCTGCCATTAGTTACTTGTCATTTGCAAACAATTAAGTGCTAAGGATATTATAGTCATGTTAATAACTCTAAGTATCATCATCGCTTATAAATTAAAAAGCAGTGTTCAGTAACAGTCATTGAATCTTGGTGTGCATTTATTCCTAGTGCTTCTGTAACTGCTCTACAAACTAGCAGGCAAAATCACAAAAAATGATACCACACCTTTGTAAGAGTCCCTGAATGCAAATCCATAGAGCATTTTTAATCAATCTGCTCAAAATCAGGCTGCAGAGTCCTTGCTTCAACAACAGGAGGGTGAGTGAAGCGTGACCTACCCGCCAGCGGGTGAATTCGCTGAGTGAGCTGGGTCCATATACTACATTCGTTTGTACTGACTTCAGGAATTTTTTCTTGATAGACTTCACATGCTCAACTGTATACTTCTCAGGAAGTTGGTCACGGAAGAATTTTTCCCAGTGAGCAGTAACCTAGGCAGAAGAACTGGGTTTACTCAACAAAATATGGCCAAAACCACAGAAGAAAAACACAAGAGTACCTGTAAAAGCATTTAAGAAGCTGCCAACCCTGAGGCTTCATTATCTACATAATGGCATTGCTTCCATTTATTTGGTCACTCTTCAAACCACCAGTTCAGCTAACAAGACATCCAGTCCCTCTGAACAAAGCTTAAGTTAGTGCGGCTAAGCAAACACTGTCAACACAAATCCAGAGCAATGCCTGAATTCATGCCTCCAAAGCCACAGCAAGAGGTCTTAAGAAGTCTTGCGCTGTGTGATACTGAAAGGGAATACCAGACAAGTACCTAATTTGTAACAGGCATGGGACAATGGGGATGTTTGGGTTTTCTTTTAGTTCAAGTGTGTACATGAGCAGGACAAGTGCACACCCTCTCACCATCCAGAAATAAAGACACTGCGATTCCAAAAGCCATTTAAACTAGGGGTACAGTGATGCAGACACTCACCTATCAGTGCAGTTTCCCATATGAGGGTTTCTGGTGGGTAATATCACATCCACAAGTTTTTAGGCCCAATATGCATTCAACACCTTACAGACACAGCAATAAGAACTGGGGAGCCAAATACATAGCAATAACACTAGGAAAAGTATCTGGGGCACAGGCACCCGCACAAAATGAACAGTACAGGGGAACATACTGTGTCTCATAACTGATAATTCCAGCGGCTACCCATGCCCAGTTGGCTGCAGGATGACAGGCTGAGCAGCCCTCACCAAGACCTTTGCGGTACAAGGTATTACACAGCTGATACTTAGCACAAAAAGCCATCTCAGTCGTCAGTGTCTGATCTCTCCACCACTGCTACTTGGAAGGAATTAACAAGATCAGCTAACTAGAACATAAAGAGTAAGAGCAATAGTCTACAAAATACTCTGTTCATAATGGAACAATATTTATGCTCAAGACCACGACACATGTGCAGGGAGAATCTGTCAGGAGACAAACTAAGATGTAGGCAAAGAGTGAAAGTAGTGCTTCAAACACGCATGACCAAAGAAGAAAGACCGAATCTTTGTTTCTGGTATATGTTGGAGAAAGCAAGGTTATCCCAATCCTGGTTCTGTGCTCCCCGTCTCTGGGGCCTGACTAGTAACATCAACTAGATGGAGATGTGTATGCAGCTGTTCTGTCAGCACCTGCATTCTCTCATTTATGAATGCCTATAGGAATGTCCCAGAAAACTGGAGGCCCAGATTCACATCTTGCTAGCCCCTCTCCTGTGTAGGGCACAAATCCTTTCTCCTACACAAGAATCTTCCAGCTGTCGGTTCCTGCCAGCTTTGCAGCCCTGGTATACAAACAGTAGCCAGCACCCAGAATCAAGCCTCACACTGACTGAAACTGAAGACAGCAGCTGGCCACACGGAACAGGAGAAACAAATGCAATTGGTGAGCAGAGAAAGTAGTAACAAGGCTCATACTGTGGGCTGTGCTCAGATCATATCAGCGTTATCATAACTGTTTGATGCCTATCTGCAACTCTGTCATTCAGCTGAACACAGCACTGTATGTCATTATTTGTCAGGCATTCACATATGAAGAGTAAACCACAAATCTTACCTTGCTGGTGAGCTTACGACTATTCACATGCCTCACATGATTAGCCAGTTTGGTTATATCCTTGCCATTGAGTAGCCGGAGATTTTGCAAAAGAAACATCACTTTATAGTCATCATTGGGCTAGAAAGAGACGATATTAGGGTTATGAAAATTGCACACATGGTACTTGCTTTAACTACGGATATATGTTCTTTATTGAAATGTAACCAAAAAGGACTAGAACGTATTTATTCAGGAAAGGACATTTCATAAAATCCTCTCAGGACTTCCAACTCAATATCATCTGTTACTTGTAAATTAACATTTTCCTAGAAGTTGGGATCTTTACCTCTGCAGACACAAACCCTACCTCACACTTATGCAGTACTAACATCCAACACAAGGTGGCGGCGGTGTAACTAGGCTGATCTGCTCCTGCCTGAGTGCAACGTGGGGTATTCCATTCACATCTTCTTGCTTTGAGCATCTAACACAGAGGAAGGCCTGCCCTGTGTAAAGTGAATACCAGCAGGGTTTTTCAGCCGGTAACTTTTAAGGCAGACCAGTTCCCCAACCCAGTTCACCAGGTAGCCACACAGATCGAACAGCATCTGGGACAACATGGCTTATGCCAGCTAAAGCACATATAAAATTACAGTTTCACACGCCTACACTGAGAGCCTCAAGTCCCATACAGTCAGCACACAAGTCAGAGAACCTAAATTAGAATAATCTCCAAGTTTAACCTAAATTAGAAAAATCTCCAAGTTTAACCTTTCAGCAGAAGACTAAATCTGCTTTTCCAGGGCTGGGACTGGAAGAAGCACCAGATGGAAAAAAAATTTTAACATATGAAGAGGAGGACATTTCTACATAGTCTTGACTACATATTACACCACTAAAGTTTTATACAAGTACAAAGGTAAGGTAAGGCGCTTGAGAAGCTGCCCAAGATGGGACTCTGGCCAGGAGAATCGGGAGATTCAGGACACAGGGATTTTAATCTGTGAGCAGTCTGTGGCAAGTCATCAATTTGTGCCACAATTTCCCAATCTGCAAAAGGGAACTAAAAAGACTAACTACTTTCTGAGATGTCCTAACACTTGCTGATTAAGTGTGATGTATAAGAATGAAGCATAACTGTTATTTATTTCTCGCTCCATTTAACACTTAGTATGTAGGGATGGGGAGTAACTCACTGTCAAATACACATTGTTCTCATAGGTTAGCTCCTCAAGCAGAGGGAACTGTTTCAGAGCAGTTACATCTTCCAGCTGGTTGTTGTTGCAGTTTAGGACACGCAGATCAGGCAAAGTTAGACTGTTGGGAAATTTATCCAATAAGTTATCAGAGAGATCGAGTTTCTGCAGATGCCTCAGACGGGAAAACAACCGTGGGTCTAAGTCTCCAGTCTTCAACTGCAGCTTGGATAGGCTGAAAATAATAGAGAACACAAACTGTCTGCAGTTTGTTGGAAAAACAAGTGCTGAATTTCCCTGGATATAAGGTCTCATCTTTGTGGCACTTCTCAATGTAGCACAACTCACTGGGTAAATCTGACCAAAGCCCACCTTTGTTTTGGGAGAGTTTGTTTTTTGTCTGTATCATTCTGGACCTCAAATACACATACTTAGAGAAGCTGTGTCTGAGATAATAAACACAGCCAGAGATTACAGTCTACTGAATTATTTGATGTACAACTAATCTGAAACTGTGATAAATTTCCTATGGATAACAAAGTTGGTTGTAAGCAGTGAATCACTAGAAAAGTTCTTGGTCCTAAAAAAACCTATTACATCTCCAGGAATTTTGATACATTTTTCCTTTGCAATGTAAATTCAACAGAATAAGCTGTAGCAATATGAGACAACACTTTTTCCACTAGACCATCCATCTATCCTGTCCACAGAATCCAGTAGATGCATCATTTGCCTCATTTATGTAAATTACAGTGTTACAACTGGTGCAAGCAAAGGCTACACTGTTTCTGAAAAGGCCAGTCCTATTCTCCCCTTTACTTCACGCTGGCACTTGCATTTACACAGCTTTGTGGAAAGTTTGATCATTTTGCTGATCTGGCTCAAAATTTCTTTATTTCTGCATTAGGAGTACGTTCAGGCTAAAGGTAAACCAGCTTCCCAAAACATTCAGCCGTTTCCTAAGAACTTTTTTTTTTTTTTTTTTTTTAAGTGATTGATGATTACATTTATTTTACCGCAAATTTGGCTGCAAAATCTTCCACTGGTAAGTATGGGAATATATCTAAAGTTCACAATGCTGCCACCAAAACAGGCACATTGTCGTGTAAGAGGAAGATGTAAAATACTTTATGAGGGGGAAAAATATACCCTCTTGAGAGAAACTGAAAAGCACACACTGTAAGAATGGAGGTTATTTAGATCTGTCTGGAAGGGGCTCCAAGAGGCCCTTCGGGGTCCAGTTCGGCTCCAGAGGGAACATCCAGTCCTGAGAGCTAACATCTCTTGAGGATGCAAGCCTGAATTTCTTTAATAAACAGAATCTCTATCCACTATGATCAGCAAAAGAAGACCTTCTAAATGCAAATGAAACGTGAATAAATGAGATAAATTTAAGACGCAAGACCGCTTCTCATTCACTTATCATTTCAGAAGCCTAACTAGTTGCTCAAAGCACATAAGAAAGAAAGGTTGACTGCAATTCAGCTGGCTGCAAGGCTGACTGTGACCACTGTGCCATTTTGGTTTCACGCATGAACCATTTGGAAATGAGATAGGGACAAGGTCTGTGAGAAACTCAACACAATGTTCCACAAATGGACCTTTTAGAAATATTACCCTTCAAAATCACAGTATCAAGCTCAATGGGAAAAGCTGTACTCTAGAACACCTCAACATCACTTTGTCACACAGATTATTGCAACATACATTCCTCAGATAAACTTTTTAGTTTATCTCTAAAAAGAAGTATTTTATCATAAGACACAAAGAAAAAAATAACAACTTAAAAGTATGAAAAACTCTTGCATCAGCAACAAAATCAGCAAAGGCACCAGCTGGAATTCAGCTAGTTTAGTCACTCAGGTTGACAAGTTCCGAAATAACAAAATTCCGCTGTATTAAACACGTGGAAAGATATTTATTTTCAATTACCATAATTAAGCATCTGAGCAACAAAACTGTTTTTAAAGGTTTCTGTACGTGTCATAGTTTATTTTTGCTCTCTGCAATGCTTGAATAGTCATAATCTAGGTATTGGATTTAGAGCAGATGGAAAGTGATGGAAGGATAAAGGAGGGAAAATAATGCGAAAGCCATTAATAATATCCTCTAAAATCCATGCCAGAAGTGATTTTCCTATTCACATTAAGCAACTGCCATCAAAAACAAAGGTGAAGGGGGCAAGTAAAGTACCTCTTAGGACAAGGAAATCAAAATCTAGTGCTAAGCAATTTTACAGAAAAAATGTGGCATATACAGAATACATATGGTGAAGAAAGGTAGTAACTGCTGCCAGCTGAACTAATGTTCACCAGTCCTGCACTAAGAATGCCATCTCCTATTCCAGTGTTTTGTAATGGTCTCTCTTTATTTCAGTAAAAGTACTTAAGCAAACAAAGACAAAAAGGATCGCCCATGTTGAATTCAGCTGGAATTTTCCATGGGCCTGTTTGCACTTACTTCAGCGTCTCGATCTTTCGCAGCCTAGTAGATCTTGGAACTGCTCTTTCCAAAAGAAGCTCTGTAGTAATTTTTGACATTTTTAATCTCCACCTCTCTTCTGAATTCACAAGTCTGCCAGTTGTAGGAGCTCTTCTTGTAACCCGCCTGGTGAAATGAACAGGAATGAGAGGAAATCCTTTGGAACTGATTCCAAAAGAGGGGAAAAGAAGTTATCAGCTTAGCTACTGCTTTTGCTGCTGTGTTTGAAGTAGCCCCTTTTCATATGGTTGAAACGATGCCATCAGGGATCATTATTAAACCAGGCACAGGCTCCCAATAAGCTGCCCAAACTGTCTCCAAAACACTGATGATAAGTCTGCTGCCTACTACAGTACAAGGCTTACTGCCAATAATAGTGTCCTCAGGGTGAAGGCACTCGGGATTAGGGACAGTCTTCCAGGTATCAGCTTGTACTTCTCCTGAACAAGAGGGTTCTGGTCCAAGAAGTCCCACAGGCAGATAAACAGGAACTATATGATTAAATGCACCTACACAGATTTCTTCCTCTGAAAGTAATGTCACGCATCCTTGACTGGCCTGACCTGATGGACAGACTCTTGGTTAACAGTCCTTAAATTCTCTAAAATGTTGCAAAACTGGATTACCTGCCATAAATGTAAGCACCACTACTTGGTAACGTAATTTCCACTCCAAAAAAAAAAATCAACAGCAACATTCTGTACATTTGGGGGAATTAACAGGAGATATTTTCAGGCATCACTGTGGACAGGGCAGTGCACGTGCGCACAGAGATTCACGGCGACAGTTATAATAAAGCTGACAGAGCCAGCGCAGCTGCATAAACTACTGGATCACGTCTTACCACTCTTCCCAACGCGGAGCGAGAAAAGAGGGGAAGAAAAGAGGGAAGAGGTGCAAGGCCAGGCTCACAGCTAGCTTTCTGGGCTGGTCTCATCGCCGCCCAGCGACCGCTGCCCCGAGCCACCAAGGCCGGGCGAGCTCCCAGGCAGCCCTCAGCCGGGCGCTTCACCCCGCAGCGTGCCCTCGGCGTCCGGGCCAGCGCGTTTGGGGAGCTCCGGGCCGCTGCTCTGCCAACTCGTGCAGATGAGGACGGTCTTTGGTTTAAGGCACATCCCGCGTTTTTAGGTCTGAGTAGAAGATGCAGAGTCTGGGAAACCGCTTGGAACCGCGATGCGATCTAAGGAAAACTCGGCAGCAACGACGGCGGCTGTGCTGCCACCCTCTTTCCTGTCACCCTGGACGCGCCAGGCTCGGGCGCGAGGCCCGCGGGGCCCCTCACGGGGGCCGCGACCGCCCGGGCGCCGGTCCGGGCACCGGCCGCAGTCGCGCAGCCACCGCGAGGGGCGGCTCGGCGGCAGCCTCGCCCGGGCCCGGCGCGACCGCGGCGCCCTGACGCCTCCGGGCCGCCCGCTTCCGCCCCCGCCCCAGCCCGGGGACCGCTGCGAGGGCCAGATCGCCCCCTCCTCCCCACCCGCGGCGGGGCCGGGGCCGGGACCGCGGCCGCCCCCGCGGTGAGGCGCCCGGTCGGGGTGGAGGGAGGAGAGGGGAGGAGCGCGCGGGACTACGACTCCCAGGAGCCCCCGCGCCGCCCCCGGGCCCTGCACCGCGGCTCGCAGCCGCGCGGCCTGCCGGGAAAGCGAGTCCGCAGCTCAGCCCACCCCCGCCGGCCGCGCGGCCTGCACGCCGCCCGCTTGCCCCGCCGCCACCGCCGCGGCGGCCTCCCCCGCGCCCGCCGCCCCCCTCACCTGGAAGCGGGCCGGGCCGCGGCAGGGCGCCGTGAGGAGGGGGGGGAGGAGGGAGGAGGAGGGGCGGGAGGGGAGGGGAGAGAGGAGAAGCAGCGTCCTCAGCGGAGCCGGCGGCGATGGAGGCGGCGGGCGGCGGCGAAGGCCCGGGCTGCGGCTGCAAGGGGATCCGCTCCTGCCTGCTCTGCGAGGGGCCCGCGCAGGCCGCTCCGCCCCCGCAGGTACCGGGGAGGGGGCGGCGGGGCGGGGCCGGCGCGGGGCGGGGCGGAGCCGGCGCGGGGCCGGGCGCGGCCGCCATGTTGCCCTGAGGGGCGGCCGGGCCCGAGCCCCGGCACCGCTGCCGAGCGCCGCCCGGGAGCACCGGGGGCAGGGGCGAAGCGGCGCCCGGGGCGCGAGGCCGGGCCCGGCGCCCCCCGCGCCGCTTCACCCCCGCAAGGGCGGTTTTGAGGAGAATCCCGGATTGCGGGAGCGGGCCCGCCCGGAAAAACCATCACCCTCGACCTCCGTGCGTTAAGAGTGGTTCTCTAGAGCCTTTCCCCCCCCCCCTTTTAAATCAACTTTCCTCATTCAACGTTTAGTGATAGGAGGAGCCTTATCACTCCGCTGGGCCTGAGAAACGGCAACCATTAATCTTAACATTTGGCACCAAGGATCAGCTGCCCTTCCTCGTCTTTGCAGCATACAGATATTACTAGGAAAGAGGGAAGAGTCGTTCCCGCAAGGAAGCTGTAATATTGCTCATGTCTGGAAGCTTTGTGCGTACAGTTAACACGCTGCCACATCAAGGTTGCAGGGCTAAAAAAAACTGTAGAAATACCTTATTGTTAGAAGTTCTCTCTCGCCCCCCCCCCTTTTTTTTTATCTCCTCTGTTATTTCCACAGGGAGAAAATAATTTCACTTACTGTCCAGCAACAGGCCTAGCTGTTGGAAACGAGCACTCAGAGTTTGCTGGCTGGGCATTTCCATTTCCAGGGGTGTTTTTGACGGAGGAGTTCATAAGTGAAGACGAAGAATCCGAGATAGTTGAACTGATGGATCAAGATGACTGGAAACCATCACAGTCCGGCCGAAAGAAACAGGTTTGACTTTAGAAGCTCATCCGTCCCCTGGAAAAGGAGAGCTGTCTGCACAGTTGAAACCCCATGCAGTTATATGTTTAATAAAACGCTTTCTTTTGGAAACCTTTCCTGAAATCAACTGCAAGAATTGTAATTACAATCAACTTCTTGCATAAGTGTCTTTATGATAATTACAATGAAGAGCACCTATGGGTGCATGTGCGGGCATTACAAATTATACAATATCAGAGTGAGACAAGTGTTTTTCTTGCTTGATAGATGAGAAGCCTAATCCAAAGAGATTAATGCAATTTAGACTGAGTCATTTGGTAAACTGATGACCACGTCATTGGAAGAGAATAGAGCAGAACTCTTTAAAAGTAGTCTTGACCATCATCCCTGTAGAGGTCACAACCTCTCCAGAAAGACTTACCCCAGATTTTTGCTTAACATTCGCTTTTCCCCTTTTCTTTCCCGACAGGACTATGGACCCAAAGTGAACTTTAAGAAGCAGAGGCTGAAAGCTGGTAGCTTTATTGGTTTGCCAAGTTTTAGTAAAAAGATTGTGACACAAATGAAGGACTACTCTGTGCTAAATGGTTTCTTACCTGTTGAACAATGTAATCTGGATTACATGCCAGAAAGAGGTTCTGCTATCGACCCACATTTTGATGACTGGTGGCTTTGGGGAGAGCGCCTAGTTAGCTTAAACTTGCTCTCAAAAACCGTGCTGTCCATGTCTTGCGATTCAGAGGAGAGCATCCCATTACTTCCCTCTTTCAGTAAAGAAAAGAAATCAAGTCCCTCCGGATATCTTGCACAAACGTCAGCATGCAAAAATTCAGACAAACAGAGAATTAGCTGCACTTCATCCCCAAGGCTTGTTCCAAGTAAAGAAGTGACTGTTGCCATTCAGTTACCCAGAAGGTCCCTGGTGGTATTGTATGGTGACGCACGTTACAAGTGGAAACACGCGATTTACCGCAAGCATATAGAGCATCGCCGAATCTGTGTCACGTTCAGGGAGCTGTCTGCAGAGTTCAGCGTGGGAGGAAGGCACGAGGAACTGGGTAAAGAACTGCTAGGAATAGCGCTTTCATTTCAAGGAAGACCAGTATGATCAACAGAGGAAGCTGGAAGTGCACTCTGTTATAATATTTGAGAAATAAAGTACAGAATTTTTACAACTTGGTTTATTTCCGAAGTATGTGTGAAAACCCGGTGTGTACAGACATAAGGTCAATCAAATAGAAATCTAACAAATAAGAAGGTGAAAGGAAAAGTTGTTTGTTTCTTTGAAGACTCTCCTGGGCAATGGTAGCTCTTAGGCAAAAGTCAAAAAATAGCTGTGGTATTCATTAACTATATTGTAACCAAATGCAAAAAGCAAATAGTCAATTTTAAAATACTTCAGTGAAAACAAGACACAAACTTAGGATCATTAAGCTGATCTGAGTAAAACACCCCTTGGCACTGATTCAACCGAAGTCCTGGAGCAGATTTTAACCTTTGTTGACCTATACTCCGTTCTATCATAACTGCTTTTAGAGCACCGTGCCTGAGGGACACAGCTATCTTCTCACCCACTTCAGATGATTCAGATAGATCCTTTAGAGATCAGTCCTCCAAGGGAGGAGGGTAAGCAAGCATCTCTCCAGAGATAATACAACACACAGACCTAGTTAAAGTAATTATCCTTTGCTGAAGATTCATGCTGTAACAGTGAGGATTAATCATAAATACAGTGTGTGACCTATATCTTCTGGGACCAAAGAGCAGTATTTGCAGAGGGCCAATGCAGACGCTTCTGCAGAGACAGCTTGGACAGGTCATTTGTCGTCTCTGAACCCTGCTGCCAACTCTCAGTAGCAAGAGTCTAATTTTAAGAATAAACTGGGAGACAGACTGCAGCTCTAGGGGCTATCATTTTTTTCTTGGCACCTCTAACTATCAGGTTTGTGTCATACCTTGTACCTAAGATTCAAGGAGTTGACTGTAGCAGAAGCCGCTCAGAACAAACTTCTGTGCTCTTGACAAATGAAGGTGTGCCATGGAAGGGATGTGATCCTTTAATAAACACAGTTGTGTAATCAAAACCATTCAGTGCAGTCTCACCTACAGTAATAAAACAACAGTTAACAACGCTGTCTGGTTTTGGTCAGTAAGAGAAGAGGGTACATTACATGGGATTTCAGCATCCCTGTATAGCCATATCCTGTCTTAGGAGTACTTCTTGGCACAATGAGCAAGTCTTAATGTACTAGTAGCGCACTCATATAGTAGACACTGCTCTCTGCATCAGGCATTGCAGCGGAGGGAGCTCTTCAGCCCAGTGAAATTAACAGTAGCTAGAAAAGCCTTGAATCAGGATATTTTTAA
The DNA here is from genome assembly GCF_028389875.1 of Rhea pennata. Classification (NCBI taxonomy): domain Eukaryota; kingdom Metazoa; phylum Chordata; class Aves; order Rheiformes; family Rheidae; genus Rhea; species Rhea pennata. The sequence goes on from NC_084682.1 coordinate 7,673,050, forward strand.
TCATTTTACGTATTCAGATACAACTACAGTCCTCCATGTTTACAATGAACCAGTTTCAGTTCACCCCAATATTTAACCAGAAGCGGAAAACAGCTACATAATAGTTCCAAGAGGGATCAGCAAGGGCCGCTCCCACCAGCAGACCTAAAACACAAACCTCCACCCAGCCATCTACACGCTCTGGCAACAGGTAAAACATGTCCCCTCTGATCGAAGACAGCCAAGCTAAACAGAGCCAGCTGAAACTTGCTTACAGCTAGTAGGCTCACAAGCTTTATGAGAGAGATGTTTCCCATAGGATACAACCTCTTTAGTTCACTCCCAAAAGCAGGGCCAAGTAACCTATGCTCTTAAAATAAGGGTTCCCAACCTTTTCTGGTAGGCCTTGTGGGATCTTCACCATACTGCTGGTCCCCTACGGACTAAGACAGCAGGTAAGAGCGCTCTATCCCAAGGTCAGTACTGGGTGTCCCAATCGCTTCCACCAGATCTGGGCACCTTCGGCTGAGCAGGACAGGGCCGGTAGCCAGACAGAGCTCAATACAAAGCCATGTTAAGCAAGGAAAGAGAGTGGACTTTAATAGACATAGCCTCTTCTTCCAGTACTTAGTCTCTTCAATAATCAGCTCTTAGCTTAGCCAACTGCAGCAATAAAGTATTTTCTCTAATGTTTGGCCCTTATTTGCAATACCCTCTTTTACATTTACATTGTGTTCTCCGTCTGTTCAAATACGTTCTGTGTGCCTACCCATTTCATTCTTTCTGCAAAGGAAGGCTTCCTTATGAATCAGAGCGCCACAATAACAAGATAAACAATATTAGCTCATATTGTGCTCCGCCTTTATTAGCTGAATTCTTCTGCCTTGTTCAAACTACAGAGGAAGGTGCTGTTCTTGCCAGAAAATTTCAGCTCTTCCTAGTTGATATCTTAATTGTTTTTAAATGAAAATTATACTGAGCTGAAAGCCAAGGGCTTTATCTTAAAAAGGAAAAAAAAAAAAAAGTGCCCCAAACTTAATCTAGTCACTATTCAGTCATTACTATGTCTAGCTTCTGACAATTTTCATCCATTAAACAGCACCTTGGGCATCTTCTTAGAGAGTTCAAAACAGCATAACACACCCAGCTGCCCTGTATTGCTTTAAAAACTTTATGTACATTCTCTCCTAAAAAAGCTAGAATTGCAGCATTATAGAACATTCACAATTAGTTTGGGTTATCAAGTATCATAGAAAACTAGGGAAAGTATAAATAGATTTTAATCTCAACTAATTAGCTGTTAAAAATAATTTTGGCTACGATGCTAGTATCATTAATGTAAGACAAACTTCAATGGTTTTCACGCTGTAGTATTTTCTACTGCAGCTGTTTACCATCTTAACCAAGATTAGCACTTGTAAAACATGCTTTTAGTAAGGGCCTGGTTCTTGAAACAAGTGCATCAAACTGGTATATTTTAAAAGGAGAAGGGTAATATCTGACAGAGCTACAAAAGAAAACAAAAAAAACAGAACAAAAAAAACCAAAACAAAACAAAACAAAAAACACACAAGTTAACCAACAGAGGATGCTGGAGGGCTTGAGAAATGAAAAACTTTGCATGTTTATCCAGTTTCACTCATACAACTAGACAACAATTGATACAGGTGTCATTGTGCATAAAATACTGTTCATGCATAGATAAAACAAAAATAGGCAAAGTTTAAGACACAGAGACTTTTTTTCCTGCTACCACTTAACTGAATCAACATCCCGCTCATTATCGGTCATTAACAACTCCAGGAAGAAGGCAAGTGCCGAACTGTACGTACAGGTAAATATTCAAGTTTTTCAAATTCAATCAGTAAATAGTTACTGGAACTGTTTTCTTAGACAGCCTGTGAGAAGAGAATCAGAAAGCGAACATGCTGGCATAGCTGTGCTGGGATCCAAATTCGAGCTTGTGGCTCATTGGCAGGGGTTTATTGAAGAAGCTGTCTTAAAAGTAGAAAAAATAAGAATTAGAAGACAAAACTATAAAAGCAGGGGCTCTTGAGGGGTGTCTGTGTTTTAAAGGAAGGGAAAGAACAGAAAGGACGTCGTGAAATCTCCAAAAGGAGCCGTGAGTGCGAGCAACGTGATGCTGGCTCACCCCGCTCACCGCAGCCGTCTGCCCATGCGGCGGGCTGCAAACAGCAACCCTCCGCCCGGCGCCCCACAGTCAAGAAACGGAAGGGTTTTAGGGTTTTAGCTCTGCGGCTGCACCTCATCCACCAGCTTTCTATAAACGCTTCCACATATCTGAGCACTTACGGCACGGCGCGCTCCACCCGGGGCCCTTGCACAATATTGCTTTCATCTGTCACCTGGCTCAGGCCCAGCTTGTTGCATCTAACATCTCTTTCATCCCCTCCCGCATAAAGCTCTCCCGTAAGAGCCATATATCCAACGACACAACAGGGGCAGGCGAGGAGAGAGAGGCCTGCCCCAGAGCTAGGTTAAAAATAGGTAGCTTGCAAAATGAGAGCTGCCACTACCCGCAGCCGGAGAGCGAACCCGATACTGCTCCCAGGTGCTGTGAGCTTCTCACGCTCGCTGTCAGGCCCGGCCTCGACTCCTGCAAACCGGGAAAGGAGAGAGGAGTCACCTCCTGCTTTAGGAGGTGCCTGGGAACAAGCAGCAGCAGGGCCGGGGCGCGATGCTGGAGAGCTTCATCCCCTCGCTAGGGAGGGCAGGCAGCAGCCGGCCGAGGAACCCTTCCAGGGCTGGAGTCGGCAGCGGGATGCTGTCTGCCAGGGAAAAACTGCTCAGAAGCACTGGAGAAAAGGAGGACTCGAGGCTCTGGAGCAAGGCGGTGGCTGTTGGCCCAGCAAGCCCCGGTGGAGCCCGGGCCCTGGGTGAGCCTCGCTGAATAAGCAGAGGAATGGCCTGAACGAGGTGAGAACCGGCCCGGAGACTCCCAGCCCAAGGGAGCTGAAAATTAGGGCAAGAGCCACCCCCCAGTGCAGTACCCCAGGGCCCAAGATGGTTCCAAACACCAGTAAAACCATGGGGGAGACCCTGGCCAAACCGCAGCCGGAGCCCGGGACCCTCAGGAGAAGCATCCCCACGCAGGCAAGGGAGGAACCGGCGCGCCGGCGAACGGAGCCGCGCGAAGGCCAAACCCACGACAGCAGCGACGCTACGGCGCAGGGCACCCGCGGCCAGGCACCCGCGGGCAAACACGGCCGCAGCGCGACGCGCTGCCAGGTCCGCTGGGGCACGGTGCGGACAGAAAAGCATCTCCGTGCTTCACCGACGGGAATCCTGCCGACGGCCACGGGGGCAGCAGCAGAAGCAAGGAGGATTTCCTGGCACCGCAGCACAGAAACAACTTGTCTGGACAAGTACAGCGTCCTCCTTGATGGATTAATTCCCAATTCTGTTGCTCACAGATACCACAGACAATCTTTCTGCAACACAAGTCTGGACCCAAACAGCAGCAAAGATGTAAGAGAGATCGAGGAAGAGAGGCAGAAGCAGGAGAAGGCATCGCTGTTCTTGGGAAAAACGAGTAAGAGGAGCTACACTGAGAAGGCGACGGATAGACTAGAAAGATCCACGACGCCAGAGCCAAAGAGCAAAATTCTCCCGTGGGCTTTCGGGAGAAAGGAGAACTCAGTGCCCAGAGAGACAGCAGAAAGAACTGTGAACAAAAGCAAGGGGAAAAGGCATGATTATGCTGTTTTAAGTGTATTCACCCTCGGGAAACTATCTCAAACTACCCCAGGCTCCCCGCTGCAATAAGGCGATCCCTCTCCAGTCACAGCTCTGCTGCCTTGAGACCATCTTGAATCCAATCCTAGCAAAGCCGTACCAAGTTATTCTAGAAAAAGCGAAGCACAGCCTCTGCTGCATTTCTCCGTTTGCTGAAGTTTTATATTTGCAGTGAATTAAGTGAACAATTTGGCTGTTTCAAAGTGAGCTGCATTGTGTTCACAGCACTGCGTGCGCTCTGTGAAACTTGACTTCTTTTTTTAATTACAAAAACAGCTCAATACTTTCTCCACAACTGATTTCAAACCTCCTGGGCTCCACAGCAAGCACAGTAGTACAGATAAGAGATTCATCCTGTCTGGTCAGGCCCTAGTCTCACAACAGAAAGCGTGTTGGTAAAGGAGCATACATACGTAATAGCTGGCAAAAAACTCAACTCTGATTTTATTATATAAACCTTTAATTTTTATTGTGGTAAAAAAAGAGACAGGAGGGAGAAAGGGCAGACTCCTGAGGACACCAAATGAATTTTATGAATTTATGACCACCCACTTCCTGGAGGACACTCATTTTTTGCATATGAGCACAAGCAGTACAGACTAAGCATTTAGCACACATTTTCTTTGCTGCAGATCAGCCAATATGGTACACACCAACTGGGGTAAGAACAACAGATGAAAGCCACAGACATAGCGCTAAGCAACTTGTTCAGCAATGATCAAATTCAAATGTAAACAAGAGAGATTAGAGTTTGGTTCCCAAGGCTCTCCTCCGAGAGAAATATAGGGATAATGTCTCCTGTTGCCCTGGGATTTACGTGTACCCTCCCCTCCAGGAAGCTGACATGTAGTATACTGACATCAGATTTCTTGAATCCCAGTGGAATAAAGGACCAGGGTAAAATAGAACATTACAAACATCCTGAATGATTTCAGAAACCTGTGGCCTGAGAGACTGTAAAAACTGTGATGGTCAAGTGCAGAGCAGGGCCAAGAAAACGTGCTTATGCTTCTTTTAGTGCTGTGTGTCAAAAAGCCTTACTTTTCCTTAAAAGAGCTCATGGTTGCAAAATACTTTTCCCTCCATAAAGTTACCATAAATCATAAAGTTATTTTTTATAGAAGTTTTCACTGAAGAGGATGCTAGTAGAATTTACAGACTTTTCTTGCTAAGCAATACAGACATGCAAGGGTTGTTTTTGCTGCTGCTGAAAAAAAGCCAGCTTAAATGAAATGTGATAGCTCTTTAACGACATACAGCTCTCCCACTGGAGCCAGCTCCATCAGACTTATAACAACTCCAGGTTCCACCAGAGAAGTTGTTTGCTTTGGTGGCAGAGAAGGAAACGTTAATTTTCTGTGGGCTAATGCTACAACTGACAACCAAAAGTGATGAAATACAGAGAGTTGGGGCTTGCCCTCTCCAGCAAACCAGGCTAGCAAGAGACATTGCAACCATACATAAATGAAGGCGACATAGCAACAGATTTCCACAGTATGCTATACACTATTGCTCCCTACCTCCTTGAAACTTGCTTTTCTAGTCCTTCAAAGTTCTATGTCTCATTAAATTCCTTGCCACTGTTCTGTTTTAAGAATGTCCTTGTTAAAATTAACACACCTGTAAGCCTTCCCTGGGCACTCTTGCCTTGTATTGGAAAGATCACACGATCTTGGCATTTGTTCGATCTAAGTTGACAAATGCTGTTGAAGTAAGTACGACAGAACTTCCCAGCCTCCAGTAATCTGAAATTCTACCCTCCCAGCTGTAAAAATATAGTAAGGAATAGCAAGAAAAGAAAATAAAAGCTAAGGCTGATTTCTTTCTGGTTTCCTATTTCTAGAGCACCCGTTTTGGAGCAAAGGTGGTGAACAGTCAGTTTCTATTGTGCTTTCTTGAATATCCTCAAGTCGACTGCAGATACCATCATTAACCAGCTCAGCTCTAGAAAGAAGCTGCCAGTTAAGTGCTGCTGCACTGACAGCCAGGGAGGTCTGACACACAAGACAGGTCCTACACACACACTGGCTTTTTAGACAGCTGATGCAGTTTTACACTTGGCAAGAGAATGTTGCATTTGTAAAAAATATAGATATTTGGCTACTTGTACCAACATTAATGTAGATAAAGTTTTGGCCTTAACTCCATGGCAGTGTCTATTTAAATATACAAGTGTGTAGGACCAGAAACAGGCCAGAAACCACAGCATCTGAAACAGCACTAGAACCCACAGCTACATATGGCAGGCAATTAGCATTTAGATATTTAAGCCTCAAAACAATCCATCATTGGTGTGTCTCGCCAACTATCAAAACAGGTGTTTTGCTCTTAGCCTCAGCTCAGTGGATTTGCTGGAAGCAGCCCTCTCCCTCTTTGTCACACTACCTGCATGCCTCGGTCATGCCCGTCTAACTGCACTTTCAGTTTGTGAAGCTCTTCAATCTCCCGGTTGTGGCGCTCCGTTTTGTGCCGCACCAAAGACCGGTAGAAGTGAATGGTGAAGACGACGAAGATCAGACCCACTGGGACCATAATGATGGTGGAGACCAGGGCTGCCTGCCAACCTGCATGGCCACTGGGCTTCTGGATGGTAGTGGTGTCATTTTTCAGCATGGAGTCCACAGGCAGAAATTTTATCCAGCAGAGAAGCACAACTTCCGCCAGGAAAAGGAGGATTCCCAACACTGTGGAGAAGCCCCATGCCAACTCTATGTAGGGATGCATGCGTTCATGTGGGGATTCACTAATGGAGTTCAGGTTGTGGATGTTGCTCACCGCTTCCACATTAGGCAGAATGCAGGTGCTGATGAGCAGGGCAAAGAGATGAACTGCCACTAGCACTGTTGTGCAGGCACTGAAAGCAATCAGCAGCATCTGGGGGTACTTGTACTGCATTTCCAACTGCACCTCCACCATGGCAACCTAGAGAGAAAGGAACACAAAGCAAACAATAACAAAAAGCTGTCAACAGCTGCTAGTCCTCCTATTTTCCTCTTTCCAAGGCTCTCATCCAGGAAAGCATCTTTACTCAGGAAAAGCACCTAAGGTTAAGTACACACTTAAATGCTTTCAGAATGGCAGCCCAAATCAATCATTCTCATTTCCCATGAAGAAGACATACATACAGTCTGCAGGTTGGCCTTGCTCAAGGCTTGTGAGCATATTTCTGCACTGTAGTTTTCTGAAATAACAGCTCTCTCCTTGCAACCACGAACCATACGTATTCCATCAAACCAAACACACAACAGAAGGAACACATTAGGCAGCCAGCGTAGCTTGGCGGCAGCTGACAGCCCGCAAGCCCTCTTGCTCATCACACCTTCCTCTTCCGCTCACCATTAGAGATTGCAATGCAGGAAGTTTCAACTTGAGAGTAAAGAAACTCAACTTGAGCCTAAGGAAAAGCAAAAGCAGCAGCCTTTCTGGCCAGCTACCAGAAAGGTTACACTACCTCCCATGGGAGGCATGCAAGCGTCTTTATAGCTTAAGTTATTCCACAGTTAAAATAGCTGCCTTCTATTCTTGGAACATCTTAAGTCCTTTTTATTACAAATATGCTCAGATACAAGTTATTTATATCCCAAAATTTCTCCCTCGAGATCTAATACCTTACTGATTTATTCAACACAAGTGGACAGTTACTGGTGTATGGGTGTGTTAAACAACTCCACTAAAAAGCTTTTGTTTCCAGAAAATAGACTCGGATCAAGTAAGTTACTAAAGCTATTCATTTTGTACGCAGTGTGGAATTTTTTAATCAAGTAAAACTTAATAAACAGAGTAAGTGCAAGAGAGCAAGGAACTCTACCAGAGCAAGAACAAGAATCCAGGTACAGATTTGTAACTGGTTTAGTGTAAGAAATTGGAAAATTATTTAACCTATCTATGAAATAAAATAGTTAACCCCAAAACTTCCTGGGTTAGTTTGTAAAGTGTCACCCCTCAAAGGACTGCAAAAAACTTCTGCTAAGAGAAGCTACAAATACCGTTGACAAGAACATCAGCCATTCCCCTCTACTACCTCTCTAGCAGCTTGCTTGAATCTGCAGCTGCCCTTCACCATTTGGGCAGACAGTAAAATAAAGCCTGTCAATAGGCCAAACCTCTGGCAATCCCAGGCAACTTGCTGTTCTTATGCTGCATGTGATAAGAAAAGCAGAAGCTGATGTTTGCATACCTGCCTCAGGCCAGCTCCTCTCAAGACTATCATGAGAAGGCAAAGTCAGAACAAAGAGCTTGATTCTGGGAAGCAGAGATGGATTTTGCAGAACAGACACATCATTTCTTTATCCAGCCCTCACATAAAACTAGTGCTGCACAGTCATTTCAGTCTCTGTATAATAATCTGCATCATTCAGTCTGGCATTGCTTGTGGATAATAATATTTAGGCAGTGGATAATACAGGATAAGCTCATGTTCTCACTGCTGGTGGCTCTGAAGATGTTTAGAAGGGGACAGAATCAGTGCTTGTATTGGCATGGCTACTGTCTTATCTACACTTACTTTGCTACCATCAGTAGTCCGGATGAAGGTGTGTCACAGTCAAGCCTGGACACATCTATTAGCAATCAACATTTAATATTTGGTGGCAAATAGATTTTATACCTACATCAGCTCTTTAAGATATTAGAGACACCAAAAGTGGACAGTGCTTGGACATTCTTTGCTTTTGCTCAGGTTACAAAGGCTTTGTAGGATTCTTGTTTGCACTTCAGAGGAGTCCTTATCACACAGTGGAGAAATAAATGAAGGATTAGCTTCATTATCTATTGCAAGCAAGGCCCATTTAATTGAAACATACATCACACTGCCTTGCCTATGTTCTCTTTGCAGTTCCCCATGCATTGATTCAAGGAGATGAGACTTACTCACTGCTGTCCTGTTCTGTACAATATGCTTGTACAGTGCTGTGACTGTCAGCCACACCATATCAGACAGGAAAAGCTACAGGTGAACTGTTTGCTACTGGGTGCTGTAACACCCAGAGACCTAGCATTCAGCAAGCTGAATAGGAATTGTACCTGCATGTTCAATTTATAGCTTTATATTAAAGCTGAAAGCCTGGCTGATGTCAACATATCAATTCCTACTTGTTAGCCTTCGCATGAGCAGCAGTTTTCAGCTAATTGGATGTTTCTTCCCACACTAACCTATTCCCTAGGGCTAGCTTCAGCTGTGCAACGTGATGAATTTTTAACACTGACTGATGGCTCAGTAAGAGGTATTTCAGGGAAAAACATCAACAATCCAGATCCAGGGCAGCAAGGCAGAAAAACAGTTCATTTAACCAAAACAGGTACTGGAAAGGTGAGCGATCTCTTACCACTTTACACCATGATGTATCATGTCATTCCCTGACCGGGATAAGAGAAAGAGGACAAGCTGACATAACCCATTTAAAAATCATTAAATACGCTGCTTAGCCTGTAACACTACTAATACGTCATGTTTGATACAATTATACTCTTCTGTGATAACAGACCCTTTTATTTTAACCTGCTCCCAGAAGCCAAGATAAGGGGCTTGACTTTGCAAGGCATTAAGGCACTCTGCTGAGTAGCCAAGTATTTCAGCACAGACTTAATTTTAACCTGGAGAATTGTACTATTGAACTCAACATTCACAGGTTTGCTAATGGACCATGTGCTCAGAACAGTTTAGAATTAAACTGCAATTAAATTACATATAATTATGTTTTTTTTTTCAGATCAGAATAGTGCCCAGATTGTCTACAACAAAGATGATGCTCATCTTGAGAAATTTAGATTAGGACTGATAATATCATTCAAGAAGATGACAAATGGCTTAACATAAAACATGACATTCACACAGATGGTTTAGCAGTCTGTAATAAATATCAGTCCAGTAGATCTGTTGGATTTTTTTTTTTAATATCAAACATACCTCTCCTGTGACATTTGGACAAATGCTGAGAAGGCTGGCAAACAGCAACAGCTCTTGTCCCCATCAGGAAAATGATCAAGGAGGTTTATGAAGCTCTAAAATAAATGTAGTACTTCTGAAAAATACTAAACTAAGAGTATTAGGAACTTATCTCCTTCATCTGCAGCCTTCCCAGGGCAAATCCAATAGCCTCAGCAACCTACCCACCTCCAAATAGACCTGGAACCAGAATGCAGCCACATCACTCTAATCTGCCCATCTCCCTGCCAGAAATACCAAAGATAGCATCAAGTAATGAGGAAGGTTTGTATTATTCTACAGCCTGTCCAGAAGGAGTTGGATCAAAGCCACTGCCTGTTAATTAAACAGCCATCAGCTAGTAATAATTTTCAGCCAATATGGAACTGGCTTGAATCAAACACACTGGCAGGGAGGTAAATAAAGCACTAGCCAAGCCATGTATAATGTTTGTTGACATAGTTAAATGCACATAAGACTCAGGGCAACTATTTAACTCTAAATAACTGTGCTGCTTTCATCAATAGCCAAACAGATGCTCTTATTAGACCAAAGTAAACATCTGCTTACTAAATACCTGTCTATCAAATTACCAGTGAAGAAAGAAACAGGTAGCAATGGAGAAATAGATCACCTTTAACCAGAAGGTCCAATATGATCAGCTGAGGAAAAGTTTAATAATAAACAGAATGCAAGCACTGCAATATTTTTATTTCTGAGTACTACCAATTCCAGATATACTTAATATGTTAAGTTGGTGATCCGAAATTAACACTGCCTGCACCTATTTGGTTATTTGATGTGATTTTTAAACAGTTTAAAAAGGAAGTCAGCAGCAGTCCCTAGTACCAGCTCTGGTGTCCACTACAATCAGACTGAAAAACCGAGTGGTAAAGGAATCCTTTAACAATTGATCAAATAACGTGAAGTAAAGCAGACAACTGTAGCAGACAGCTATATGTGTCATAAATAGAAGTTACATAGTTTAGTCTGTACTTCTGCTGAAAAGTATTCAGCACTTTCTGTTCTGCGAGTTGAAAACAAATGCTTTGTTTTCAGATACGTGTTTGAGCCCTGCAACGCAGGTAGGCTCCAAGTTTTTGTGGTGCGCGAGGGATGCCAGCCGACAACACACCCAGGCACAGACGCCTGCTTGCCAAATCAGGCTGCCTAGGTATAGCAAAGTTCACAACACTATAAAATCCTCCCTATATTCATTTACTAACCATGCTAAAAGAGGACAAATACAAATAATTAGCACAGAACTCAAGTAACCTAGAGGCACAGTCAAGAAGTGAACTGCTTTTTAGAATAAGAAAGTTTGCCAGTCTGGAGAAAAAAAAAAAAACAAAAAAACACACTTCAGGAGACTACTCATCCTTTTTAAAACGAGAATGTACCTTCTGCCTGTTTCAGCACGTAAAACTTGGTTACAAACCAACATATGTTGAATGGACTGTTTTACAAGCATCCCATGGATGCAGTCAGCAAGGAAAGAGAAATTGCAAAGGAACCAAACACCCTTGCAGACTATCCTCACTTTACTCCCTGCTCACATTTTTGCAACTTCTGTCCCAAAAAACATGCTTGTCATCCAAAACTAGAATTCACTCTCATAACGTTATAGACAACTCTTTTTCGGGGAAGTGGGGGGAGAACAAGGGCAAAAGAGAGCTGAAATAAAACAATAAAAAAGCTATCTGAAAAGTTTCCAAGATCTCTCTCTCTCCCGAGCTTCAGGATATAACCCCTTTGCATCATCTCCTGCTCTCACACCCTGCCCTCTGCAAGTATGCCCTCGGTAGCCAGGCTTGGAAAAAAAACATGTCTGCTCATTTCCTGAGCAGAAAACCTCCCTGAAACAATTTCAAGTCTCACTTTCAATATGCCAGAACCAGAGGGAAGACCAGAAAAAGTTCATCCTGTCACATCACGTCAGTGTTTTGCTAATGCCACTGCTCAAATGGGTTTGAACACTTGACTGCTGATGGTCCATGCTGTTCATTTGCTTGCTGCCTGACATGGTTCTGATCCATGCAAATAGCTTCCAGATAACACCCAAGTGCTGCACCCAAGAAAAGCAACTACTAGGAATTACTTCCAAGAGGCAGCACTGACAAAAATATATTAGGTTTGTCTCCTCTCGAGACTACACAATCATCTCAATACCAGCCCTGGTGTCTGAGCGTGCAGAGCCTCTGGCACAGGCACTCGAAACACTCCCCAAGATATAACACGATCTCTCGGTTCATGCTATGGAAACTTCTCTCTGGCAGACTATGACCCAGCCTCTGCCTTATTTTAAGGCGTTGTAACCTGAAAAAAATGCATACATAAATTAAGATAATATTTATAACTACAGCAACCACAGGGTGCAGAGGAGCTGCACAAGCAAGCGCAACCTTATGTATGTGCTGAGCCAGTGACATCTGGCCTCAGGGCCAAGGGAGAGCTTGGGTCCCATTTGTTCAGCAGTACTGATGCAACACTTAGGACCACTGGCTGGTAAAGGACCAGTATTTTACATGGCTGATTTGGGAGCCATACATTCTGTATGGCTCTCTGAGAGAGAGACAACATAAAACTTTTCAACAGCAGCCATACAGAAACCCACAAGCAAATGCCTCCTACCTCTTCAGGAAATAAGAGTACATCCTCCTTCACAGGAAGGAAACAACACTGATTAACAGATGATTTTACAGAACTCAAACTTTCACAAAGTTTTTTCTGTGAAATAAACCTACCATGGCAAATCCAGAGAGCAGAGCAGAGGTTCTGCTGGAAGCTTTGAGTTTGGCTCGGCTCAGGTACAATTTTCTCCATGAAAGGGCCTGAACGGAGTGGTGATTTGATGTGACCAATTCCAGATAGCTGCGTCGGACCCAGTCCCGATAATCCATGCCTTTTGTGCCAGGTTCAGAGCAACAAGCAGGAGTGGAAGGATCCACCGGAACATTTAATTCAGAACTCATGATGAAAGAAATGCTAAGGAAATAAAAACAGTCATATTCAAAAGGAGGTAGCAGAAAGAATAAGTATCAACTACTGATATAAAAGACTGGAGGACTAGTCTAGTGAATGGGCAGGATAGGAAAAAAAGCTATTTTAAAAAAGGTTACGCTTAGTCAGTAGATAAAAGATGGACCAAATCGTATCAACTTGAGACACACAAAGCAGACAAAGGACCATCTGTAATTGCTAAAAATGACCATGAGAACTAGAAAAGATTCTACAAGTAAGGCTGGGAACTGTTCCAATATGAATTCAGGAAGACAATCTGACTTTTCATTTCAAAGCTGGCATCAGCTTAAGTCTCAACTTTCCCCTTTAATGCCCTAAAATACCTACCCTTCTTGCCCATGATTACTTCTTTTTGTGTAAAGATTTTGTAAATATTTTGCAATTTGTTTACATATTTTTTAAACTGACAATTTAATTCCACATTGCATCATGAGCCAGATTCGATGCATCTTACAGAGCACCAAACTAACTCTAGCAAACGTATTTAGTTTTTCCCCACGCACACTTGAAAAACAGGGTTTTCAATTAAACCAGCACTCATCATAGCAGAGTTCTGATGGGCATAGTTCTACCCCAAGACTGTAAACAGTCACACAGCTGAATGCTGTGTAGGGTTAACAAACAAATTTGCTGAGCTCCTGCAGTGAAAAGTTAAAATTCTTAAACCACTCACACCCACACTGCATTTATCAGCCACATCTGACCACTAACTGCATTCCATTGCTTCCGTCAGTGCCTCTTAGCACAGGGAAAGAAAAATGCAATTCCAAGGGGAAAAGCAGGCTTCCTTCCAGGGAATTTGAGTGTCCTCAGATGCGAGAGACTGCACTGAAAGATGTGAGAAAGCAGCAAGATGCTATCAGGTCATTAATGCCATAGCTGTCAGCACAGACAAGTTCTAGATCCAAACCAAGCCCCTCCTTACACCACAGCTTAGTCACGCAGTTGCCCAAAGGACTCCTGTTGTCTCAGTGTCACTCTCAGATACAGAACAGTATTTGGATTATATTTTGCATAAGAATTTGTCAAGTCTGGCAAACATCTGAAACTGGCAATCTAATTCCCCGTCTGCTGAAAAACAGAAACAGTGATTTTTCCGATTAGTCCTCACACCCACAAGTCTACCACTGACCTCCCTGGCAGTGACAGGTAGCAACGTCAGAGCTGCATCACATGGGACATCCAGCTCCTAGAAGGAGTAGACATATGCAGAGAATCATGCATGAGGTAGTACTAATTAGGCTCAGCACTACGCTTCGAGGGCGCCTTGCTGTTACTTTGACACGAGCTTGAGCCCTGACTGCATCCCCCCTGCACCAGCCAGTTCTCCATATACACAGGCCATATGGCGACTGAGATAACAACTAATAAACCAATGTTTGCTGCAAGACTTAAGGAAGTGGCAGAGATAAAAGGGCATCAACTGCCCACAACTCCAAACGTCATTTTTAAAGAGGAACAGGGCTATTCCAGGCACAGTAACCCAGATTAGACTGCAGCAGCAAATAAAGGAAAGCATCACAGGTTGTAAGAATCTGTCCCTCCCAAGCACTGCTGTCCCATGAGCTTTCAGATTTTGACACCCTCAGACATAAGGATGAGAGCGAGAGCGTAAGACCACTCTTCTAGGCAGTTTTTGATAAAGTGATCATTACAGCCCCTGCAGCACTTGGGTGCTATCTGGAAGCTATTTCCATAGGTCAAAACCATGTCAGGCAGCAAGCAAATAAACAGCATGGACCATCAGCAGTCAAGTGTTCAAGCCCATCCGAGCTGTGATGTTAGCAAAACATGCTGTGACAGGATGAACTTTTTCTGATCTTCCTTCTGATTCTGGCATACTGAAAGGGAGACTTGAAATCTGTTTCAGGGAGGTTTTCTGCTCAGGAAATGGGCTTTTTTTCTCCCTGAGTCTGGCTACTGAGGGCATACTTGCAGAGGGCAGGGTGTGAAAGGCCCAGTCTGGCTCCTGAATTGCTGAGGAACTAAGAGTTTTCAAACTACTTGAGGGGAAAAAAAAAGATCTGTAAGTGTAAAAGACAAAGGTTGTTTATAAAAACACCCCAAGAATCACAACAATGCAAAACAGAACACAGTAACAGAGAGAAACCTCCCTGTTTGCTCTGTATTTCCAGAAAAGGCAAGAATTGCCTATTTTTCAGAGGGGGGAAAAGGCCTGCTGCAGGACATGGAGCAGAGAGACTCTGTGAGCAGCGAGACTATGAAGCTCTGTTTCCTGTGATAACATCCTGTGTGGATTCTCTGATGCCTAGGTGGGGTGAACTTATTAACTTTCTCCTCCATTAGAACACTGAGGGCCTCTATTCTGCCATTTATTTTCACAAGATGCGTAGGAACTTAGCATTTTTAAAACATCAGCCCCTCCGACTAACTCCACTGAAAAGGGTTCAGAAGGTCTAGAGGGAGAACGAGAGCATCCAATCACATCTGCTTGTTTCCTTTGGAAAATAAGCCAGAAATACCACAGGGATGAACTTTCACCCTGGAGCAGCTCAAGAGATGTTCCCAAAGAAGTAAACAGAACTCAGAATAAAATCTGTAAACACAAGCTCAGCTCAAACAAGCAATAGTGTGCAACACACTCACCTTGCTGACTACAGACATGGAGGGACTGGGTGAAGGGCTCTGAGGGCTGAAATACAAGACCAAAGAAAGATTTTTATATGCAGTTACCTTAAGAAGCTTTACTCCAGAAGTGCTCTCGAGCCAGGTAATCTGTGTTGCAGAGAGCTATTCTGGAAATTTCACGCTCCTGACTTGCAGTTTTAGGGTTCAGGACACTGGCTCTTAGACAAATACGAACTTTCCTACAGGGCTTTACAGCACAGCATCAGCACAGGGCTGTTCAGCTCTGGCCTGAGGATCAGGACTTCCCCAGGAGACCTCTCCCTCAGCCTAACAGTCAGCTCTGGCTGTTCCTCCCCGCTGTGTCTTTACTCACCTCTGTCGCACCACCAGCGCATTTGACCCCACTTCATTTCATGCCACGGAAGATGGAAAGCTCTCTGTGAGCGCTACCTAGTATTGATTTTATTATCCCGCCCAGCAGCAAGCCCAAGAGGGAAAGGCTTTGCCACACTTTAGCTCTCAGCTGGCTCTGTACAGATGCAAGCGCACGTGCAGGGATTTCCTCACGGCAGGCAATGAAGCAAGCAGCCAGGCTGAGATACGTGTATCACCCTCCCACCTCCAGCATCTCCGGACACCTCAGCCTGCAGAACGCAGTCTCGGCAGTGCTACCAGCTCCTCTGCGCAGCTTCAGCACTCCAGACCCTTCCCCTCGTACCTGGTTTCTCTCCTGTGCCTTGGCTGCCAGCCTGAGTTCGCTGAGCATATTTGCACCATCATCCTTCTCTCCTGAATAATAGCACTCAAGACCCCATGCACCATGGCTGAGCCTAAGCCCTTGACCCACCGCACTGCCTGCCTCCGCGCACGCTGTGCTCAGACCCTTTTGCTATAGGCAACAAGAAGATCCTCATGTGGTGCTGAGCTGGAACCCCAGTTAGGGGAGGCTCCTTCTGGCACTGCGGGCACGGGGCAAACACGGCCCTAACAAGCAGCTAGCAGCAGGCCAGACTCCTGCCTGATGGAGCACCTTTCCCTGCATCTGCTTCCCTCGTTTCCCTTTCCCCAAAGCCAAGATTTCACATCCCTTAAACACGTTTTTCTTCCTCCTCCTCCATCACACAGGTAAGATGCGGACCTCTTCCACTCCTCTCTAACAGACCCCAGGCAGGGACCTCATTCCCAAATCTCCAGGGGATCCCCCCAGCTGCAGCCCTCGTGCCCTTTTCCCCTCCGCTCCAGCGCACAGCGGAGCTCCGCGGGGGCCACACGGACCCCGTCCCCTCCTCAGCCGGGACCCTCCTGCCAGCCCTCCCTCCCCTCTTTGCTCCTGCCACGGGCTCCCTCGGGAGAAGCTCTTCCCGCGTCCCCTTCTGACCGGGGAACACCCTCCAACAGCACCGCTGGGACCTCACGTCCCCAGGCAGCACGGGACCCCCACAGCTGAGATCCCCCCTCCAGCAGGGCATCTCCAGCAGGGGCTCCCCGTGCAGGACGGGACCCCCTCGCCCCCCACCCGTCGCTCGCAGGGCACCTCCTGAGCAGAGGGTCTCGGCGCCTCCTTCCCAGCTGCTCCCTACACCCCTCAGGCAGGATGGGACCCCCCACACACACAGGAGGGTCTTTCCTCCAACAGCACCTTGAAAGAAACGACCCCCCCGCCCCCATGCAGCCCCCAAGCAGCCGCCGCTCCCCCCCCCCCGGCACCCTCCGCAGGGGACGATCCCGCGACGGCATCCAAGGCCCGTCCACAGCCCCCCGGCAGGGTGGGACCCACCCCCGCCTCGGCCCCAGCCCCTCGGGCAGGACGAGCCCCCTCGCCTCGCCCCGTCGGGGGGGGATGCGGCCCCCTGCCCGCTCACCGCCGCGGCCTCGCCACGCCGCCCCCTCCGCCGGCCCCGCTCGGCGCCGCCGCCGCCTCCGCCGCTGCCACGGCAACGCCGGGCACCCGCCACGTGACCCGCAGGAAATGCGGCGGCGGCCCCGCCCGCGCCACGTGACCGCCCGCTCATTGGGCGGCGGCGGCCGAGGGGCGGGGCTGCGAGGCCACGCCACGCCCCCTCCCCCCCTCCCGCCGCTGTGCAGCGCCGAGCACCGCGGGGCTCGCCCGGCGCGGGAGCGGCGCGGCGGCGGCCGCCGCCCTCGGGGCGCCCCCTGCCAGCGCGCACTACGGGAGAAAGTCCGGCCCGCCGCTCCAAAGGCTCACGGTCTGACTGAAAAAAATAAAATAAAATAAATAAAAAGGAAAACGACCACTCTGATAAAAGCGTTACCCCGGTCTGGACCGTGCACCTCTAAATCTTTCCACAGAAAAAGTGTTAGTTCAGCGGGATCGAAATGTGCTTTTATTCAATTATGAATTATATACACACCGCCGAGTCACCACTTACATAAGTCCAAAAGGCAGCGCCGACTTGTGCCTCCGCCGAGCTGCAACAACCTCTGGCTGAAGTACAAAAAAGACTTGCAAACGAGGGCTATCAACGCCAGACGGCCATCGCCCTGCATTCCTCCTTGATTGGCTCAGCAGGAAATCCTGAATAAACCCATCAAAGAGCAAGGACGGCAATAGACTTATGGGAAAGAGGAAGGAGTTCCTTCCCTGAACTCGAGATAAAATGCTGCAGGGCAGTGCAATGTGTCAGCTTTATCGCAAAGCAAGCTCATCCTCCTGAATTTGTTTCTGTTTGGGGAAGAAAAAAAGATAAACAGAGGAAAACAATCCCTAAAAGCTTATCTCATTAAAGAGACAAATGCACTTGTTATCCTAAGTGCGCCTTTCACCTTTAAGATTGCAAATACCTCTGCTGGGTTGCAGCACTAAGCTGTCGCTGTGGTCCCTTGGGGGCTCACATGCACGTGGAAATGGAGCAGCAGCAAACCTAGCCCCCCCGAAGGTTAGTCTCCTCCATTAGAGGAAGGAGAGGGACTGCTTTAGGAAAGAATCCAGAGCAAGGATCGAACTTAAGCAGGTCACGTTTCTTGGCTATTTAAATCCTTTGTTTTATTACTCCCTTTTCGGTGCTGTATTTGGAACAGAACAGTTGTAGAATTGTTCCTACTTCTACTACAGATAGGAGCACTTCCCTTTCTGTACTCCACAGATGATGTTTCCCCGTTTTGAAGTCACAGAGTATTTGCATTTATTCTTAACAAGTAAACACCCCTTCAGCCACTCACTAGGAAGTGTCTTTGTGTTCTGGAAGACGTAGTACTGATGCTGAAACAACCACAATATAGCACAGTATTTTTCAGAATTCATAGCAACACATACCAAATACAGCTCCTACTGCTACTTCCAGCCACCCCAGCAAGGAAGACTGTCAGGCAGATACCACCTTCAGCAACATGTTCTCTTTGCTTTTTATGGATTTCACAAAAAAGCTTAGCATTCCTTGAAAATGTGCGCATGAATAATTCAGCATGGGTAATGATGGAGTCCTAAGGAGACAGGACAAGGCAGCACAACCAGAATTCCTTCAGTTCACCAAGACTGATTCAAGTCCATCTTCTCCACAACAGAGAGACGATACAGCACATCTGCCCTACTTCATGCAAAATAACACTTATTTATTCAGCTCAAAAGCCTGACAAGCTCAGAGGCAGAACAATCTTGGTTTATTTGCGAGATGCCTGCTTCCTTTCTATCAGCAAAGACCAAAAAACAATATTTTTAATCTCTCAACCCACCTCATAGATATATCAACATGGTTTACCTACCCTAAGGGAGATTCAAGTGAAGCAGTTCTCATAACTCATCTCTCTCCAAAGGGAAAATGTCAGCCACTGCAGAACATTCATTCTGCATCTTCAGTCTACTCTCAGATTGGAAGTGCTAGAGAATGAAACACTATCAAAACTTATTCTGAAGTACCTGCTTCTACAGAGGTTAAGTGCAAAACAGTTCTATGCAGATCTATGCCCCTAGAGAAAAAAATTGACCTTACAGCTCAGAAAAGCTATTCAGTGCAAAGTCTTTGGGAATGTATGGGGAAAATGAACACAAACATCACTTGCACTTGATCACATCTGCTTCCCCTCTGCCACGATAATGCCACAGAGAAGCCACTCATAAGCCCAGCTCAAACAAGATGCCCAATTTCTGGCAGAACTGCTCAACAAAGGCTTAGTCTAAAAAGAGATTCTTCCATTTTTCTTGTTTTTACTTTAGGTAATTTGGCATTAACAAAGGCTTGAAAAGAAGTGGCACCACATTCTGGATGCTGAGGTCCTGGGATGAGTGTGTCTAAAAGATGACAGGCACTTCTAATTCAAAGATACACTGAAGACAACAACCTAAATTACACACAAAACCACAATTGCATATGTTTTTCATTTACGCACCAACAAGCGTGTGCGTGGGGCTGAGCAGGGAACCCACAGTTCAAAGCAGAAAGCTCAAGCAGAGGTAAAGCTAGGTATCATTACATGAAGTTGCACAGAAGCAAAATCATGCCATTCTGAGCCTTTCTACCACAGGATTTGGAGGCCTGATAGACACAACCTTTTGGAAAACCTTAATACCATTCTAATCCCAAAGCCAAAAGTATGCAAAATGCAGCTTCTAACAGATTTTCACAGATGCCACATTACTCAGTCTTTTTATCCTTTTCTCCAGCACTGCAAACAAATCTTCATTTTACCAATACCCTATTCAAATAAAAGCAGACAGAACAATCCAATACACCCCCTTTATTCATTTAAAAAACCACGGAAGAAAAGTAATAGGGAAAGTTTTAGCAATAAAAAAAGGGATCCTGCTTAAAAACGTACAGAACTTGTCTAGCAACATAAACTGATTTCTTTGGGTTAGAGATGACCCCATACAAAACCCCAAATTCAGAACACTCACAGTGCAGGGAAGTCTGGCTACAGACCACTTTTCTACTTTAGGCTAAACACTTCCCTTAGATTCAGGTATCCCATTGCCACCAACTTTGACATAAGTAGAATATGTAGCCCTCACAGTAGTATTTTCCCTTAAATGATAACAGGTATGTTTTAGATTTCAGACAGAAATACACTTTGGGCCATGTTAGAAAGAACTCTAGGGTCACAGAGACTTCTGGCTGACTCTTTAGAGCAAACTTAGAGCAGACTGCACAGCAGTTACAAAAGCAGTTAAGAAAGAAATCTCTTATTTGGCATTTCTCTATCAATAGCTCTTGGACTGGTGGCGTGAAGGTCATCCACCATTAAGCAGATACAACATAGGTCAATGGGTTCTGCTTGGCTGAGATGGAAAGGCTTTCATGCTCCTGAATATAAAGCAATGAACAGTGTTTCCAGCTGTCCCTGAAAGGCCTCATCCTCTTCCCATTACAAAACTTGGCTCTTCAGCATCATCTTCCTTCTCTTCCTCCTCCTTGCTGTCCTCTTCATCATCCTCGCTGCTTGCTCGCTCTTGAGATTGATCAGATTCTAAAAACACAAACAGTATGAAGCGGTAACATACTCCCACGTGTCTTCCTTGTTAAGCAGCGCACAACAGAATAGTCTCAGGTGCTAGGCAAAGGTATTCTAGGTCATACTAATTAGTATGAATTGGTAACATATTCCCTCGTGTTTTCTTTGTTAAGTATCTCACAACAAAATCGTCCCACATACTAAGGAAATACATATTAGGTCCTAATAATTTTAACAAGTGATGCCAAATTCTGAGCATTGAATTCTTCCTCAGAGAAATACTCCCTTTACTTCATTATTCAAACTATACTATCCTCTGCCTAGTTCACCATTAAACTACTCCACCTCCTTACTGAATATTATCTCAGATGCAGGTCATCAACCACTAAAGCAGCAGATTATCTTCTTCCCAATCTCATCTCTTCATGAACTTCCAAACATCACAAAGTATCATCACAGAATGCAGGCACTGGGAAGTCACGTGCCAGGCTCAGGGTATTTCAATGCCTATCCAAGCTTACAGAAATTCCATAAGCTGCCAAGATCTTTTACACGTTGTTTGGTCTATTGCAAGTACATGAACTCTAAGACACGTGTCACGTTAAGTTCACAGAAAACTCATAATGTCTTACCTGCTAAAAGACCAGAAGAGAAAACACCTACTGGTAACCAAATACTGGATAACGGAAATTAGTCATCACACAAAGTGGGACCTGGACCTAACAGCCATTCTACTGTTCCCAGTAGCTCTTATATCGTTATTAATAATCTTCCAGAGCTAGTTATGGTCAGCTCAGGTTCTGAACATTTATACTTAGCATTTAGGATTCGTTGTCTGATGCCACCATGCGGTGAAGTTCTGTACTGTCATTTTATATTAGGGGGATCTTTAGAATAATGCAACTTAACAGCTGACATTAAGAATAAAGCATGGCACTAAAATAATGTTTTTACTATAACAAAGGTGAAAGATGGCATATCAGACTGAGGATTTATTTATTCATGTAAAAAAGAAAATAAATACTTGACTACTACATCCAACAAACACACTTTAATTACTTTTTAAAAACTGTCAGATTGCAACCTGAGGTCCACAAAACAAGGAAAAAAAACAAACAAACAATAAAAAAGCCTATTTTCAGTAGACTAAAAATGGCTATCAGTGGCCTGTACCTCCATAGTTTTGGGGTTTGTTTGTTTTTACATAGAGGACCAGCAAGTCTGAAAACCTAAGAACTGTTTTAAAGACAGAGAGAGGAGTTTGGATTCTGGCTTCCAAAAGATGCCTTGTTTGTGCGGAATAAACATTTGAGCTCAACAACCTGTATAAGGCAGTTCCTTACCAAAGTGCCAGTCCAAACCCCTTTCCCTCAGCCACTCTTTAAAGGGATGTTTTTTCCTTTTTTTGTTAAGATTCAGACTTAAATTCTCCTCCCAGTCACAATTTATAAACTTGTAGGTTTTAGAAAAAGCTACAATCACTTCCTGTCACAAGTACAATTAATCCAAGGATTAATTTAGCCTCCCACGTTTATATGGGAAGCTGGCAATGGTTCAATTCAAATATATCTAACAGCTCATTGTTCTAACAGAATTATCAGGAACTGTTGTAACTTTGAGACTAAGAATTACTGCAGAGTTACTGTGTTAATCCACAAAAGGAGAACTATTTTTGAGTAAGCTAAAGTGCACACATTCAAAGGAAGCAACCAGCATTCAAAAGTTTGAATAAAATACTGATGTTACTGAATGTTAATTTTTAAGACGATGAGAGAGAGAGAGAGAGAGAGAGAGAGAGAGAATCAGATTTTTCATGTTTGTTTTTATGTAAAATAGTAGAGTTGTGGGGAACAGATGGCACCAGGGCGGCTCAATTTCTTGCACACAAAATCCTAATTCAGTTTCTTGCTGTCCAAGATGTGCATTTTGTGTGTGTGTGTTTTTTTTTCTTTTCTTTTTTTTAAAAAAAATCTCACTGTGGTTGTTTTCCCATATGCATTCAAAATACACATAGAAAAGAACATGCTGTAACAACACTGGTTTTTCAAGATATTCTAAATTTTCAGTTTGTCAGAATATCCAGTCAACAAACTCAGATTATGATGTTAGCTGTCCAAAATTTCCCCAATAAAGGGAAAATATTCATAAACAGGCAAGTTATGTTTAAGATTAAATCTCAAGTTTTCCAAGTTATTTGCAAGATTAAATTTCAACCTAAAGGACATTCAGAATGAACTTTTGAAATATTAGCCGAAGTATCAAAGTTAAAGTCCAGGCTTCCTATCCAGGAATGGTTGGGGTTGGTATGAAGGGTGGAACAAACCTTTCTAGGCTTAAATTAGGGAGCAGAACTAAGTCTTGACAAAATAAGATTAATTTCACTGACCTTTTTCTTGCTTCTTTTGTTCAAGTTTATTTTTCTTAGCTTGCAGTTTCTTCTCTTTTAACTTCTGACTATCAAGAGAAAAAAAGTCTCTCAACATTTTAATGCTTCTACACATTCTAATCACGTAGTGATAAAGGACATATTGGAGGCATTTTGGAAAAAAACAGAAAAAACAGACTTGAGAAGAGAAGTTCAAATTAAATTTGGTCTCAACTAAAAATTCAGTGCGGACAAATTTAGACACAAGATCAACAGAAACTTTTATATGTAGTTTTTTGTCCAATGGAAACTTTTTTTAAAGTCTATTCCTTGACATGTCTGCAATGAAAACTACGTAACACACAACAATCTCCAGGAACAAAAATGAAACTAACTCTATGTTTTAACTACTCGACCTAACAAATAAGAAAAAGGAAATAGTGCCAAGAATCTGGACTGCTGAAATTGAACACAGAAGAAAAAATTAAGTCATCACCAGTAACATATACTCTAACTGAAAAAATAATGCATTATGCATTGATTTTTCTTAGTCAACATGATGGGTGCATTGGGTAACATCAGGGATGAGGGGTGATTTCAGTTCCTATGACCAGTTCTGTTTGCCTGGCGAAGGTAACAAGGCACGCCAACTGCAGGCACAGGGCAGAACCACCTGCAGTTTGTGCCCCCGCTCAATACCTTGAGTGAATTCTCTAGAAACAGAGAGCCAGCTACCATACCTGTTACCTGGGCCTGAAGAGAATGGGTGGTGAGGGAGGTCAGAGAGGCTCCTACTGGCTGCCGCCATTTGGTACCATTAGACTACTCTACAGAAGAGGGTGGGGAAACGAGGAGTTAAATTGTTCAGGCAAAATTTGCTGCTTGAATAGCTGTTCTCCACCTCAGCAAGGGAAAAGGCAGCAGGCCAGATCTGACTTGCTGGCCATCTGTTGGACCACATTAAATGAAAGCAAAATGGTAACAGTGTTTTTGTTGTGTAGGTTTGTGCTAACATACCACTGAGTCACTTTGTACAGGCCTTTAAGAATAAACTTTAAGCCACAAGATGTGAAACCCTGACTTTCAAAGAGGCAAGAAGGAAGCTGCCCATGGTTAGCACCTCTGAAAGACCCAAGCCATAATACCTTGCTGTTTCTAGAAGTTATGATTGTCACAGAGTATGAAATTTCAATTCCTCCATTACAATTCTCAGACCATTTCTTGAGAGCATCAATCTCTGTAACTACTGTTTCACTTTGGCTAAAACATGAGAGTGAAGCATTTTATATTTCTTAATGTTTCCATGCAATTTAGTAGATCTGACCTGGCAGACGTATCACTGAGATAGGCAGAAGTAGCTGCTGCTGCTAACAATATTGCCTTTCGAGTATTCACAGACAAACTATGAACTGGACTAGTCATATCGATGTACAGACAACAGTATCCTGCGAGGCCCATCACACACTGCTAGCACAAACCTGTACTTGCAACCGTGATGCAGCAACTATTTTTGCACTTAAAACTTCTTGATGTCAGATATTACAGACATTTCTTGAAGCCAGATGTACATACAAACATATGTAACAGATACACAATAAAGTATGTTGCAGCCTACACCAGCGTCAGTAAGAAATGCTTCCATAGTCAAAGTTTTCCTGCTAGCAATGGCACTGAAAATAAATCACCCCAACAAAACCTGTCAAGCTTATAGCTGCCTTTAGGAACTACATAATGATATAAACAAAATTAATTTCCACAGCCAGACTTCTCAGGTGATAGATGTGGACGCAGAATGATAGTATTT
This sequence comes from Rhea pennata, assembly GCF_028389875.1. Lineage (NCBI taxonomy): Eukaryota > Metazoa > Chordata > Aves > Rheiformes > Rheidae > Rhea > Rhea pennata. Next base: position 7,697,893 of record NC_084682.1, read on the forward strand.
ATCCAAAGTACATAGCTACAGATCAGGTGCACATCAGGAGGGCTCTATGTCAAGCCTCCTGGGAACAACCTGCCCTTACCGCTTCCTTCTGCGTTTTGCTGTTTGCTCTTCCGCAATCATCTTATTCCTCTCCAGTTTCTTCTGGAATTCCTCATCTAGTTTTTGCTGTAATTGATCACATGTTACACTTTGGTCACAACCTAAATTAAAGTACTTCTTTCCAAAGTATTTTCTTTTAGGGAGAAGTATTCTAGCAAAATACAGAAGGGAGCTTTGCCAGATTTTGTCCAGCTTCTTTTTTTAACACTTAACCCATGCTCCAAGGGATGACTTCTATACAGATAGCATTTTTTATCTGTAGTCTGGACCAAACGTTAAAGATTTATGAGTGAGGAATCCTCACAAAAAAAAAAAAAAAAAAAAAAAAAGGAGGAACTTTAGGCTTCTAAGAATACTCCAGTAAAAACAATAGAATAATTTGAGTATAAAGCAATAAAATAATTTGAGAGACATAAACATTAACACAGGAATCAAAGGACTCATCTTGCAAAGACGGAGTATAAGAGCACAAGTCTTTGAAAAAGATGCTATTCTACTACTGGATTAAACTTAGAGAGATTTGGACTCTGTGTACACGCACTTCCTTTGATTCTGTCTATGCAAAGTAAGTAATACTAGGGATTTAATTTCATTATCAGAGACATTTCTACTAGTTTTTAAAGCATTTCTAATCCAGCATGAGAAATAGAACATTCTTTTTCTGTCTTACTGGGCCTTAGATAGGGCCACCACTGAACAGAGAAGATAGAGTGTGCCTGATAGAAAGCACCAAACATATCACGTATTCCTACACCGTCTTCCTCTGATAAGAGGTGGTTTGTAACTGAATTCTATGCACATGATTTTAAAAGAAAAAAAAAGAAAGAAAAAGTAATGAATACCAAGTGGCCAGAATAAAAACAATTGTAAGAAGAGGCCTGCTGACCTTCTCAGCCATGGCATCCATGAAATCTTGCCTCTGGTACTCTCGCCGACGAAGATGCCGGTACACGTGAAACTCCCCACTGCCAGCTCCAGCACTGGAACCTACAATAAAAAAGGGTTAGTCTGCTAGAAAATAATACATACTAGATGTTCACAGACGACTATAGCTAGGTGCTGAGGAGCAGGACATACTAAAGGCCATTGCAGGATGAAAATCTACTGGAAATAAATAACAGCATATAGAGCATGTAACCAGTTTTTATAAGCTCAAACCACTTGCAATCAAAAGCCGAAGTGAGGTGCAAAACCACACACTTACGGTTCACTACAGCTTTTACTGGTCAATGCAAGTATCAAAACATCAGCTACCTCCTTAAGGATAACTCAGACTTTGCAGAACATCCAGACAGTAAAAGAACTACAAAAATCAAACTCATATCCCATTTTCTTCTAGATAGAGGCCAACTAAAATATCCTACTGAGGCTGTTTCTCACCTATTTTCACATCTCATATAAAAGTGAAGGTCAACAGAAAGGTGAGAAAACCTGTCACCTTACATTTTCGCATGCAAGATGAATACCGCTGACAGTTTTTTGTTTTGTTTTCTTTTGTTTTTTAAAGAGCAGATCCCTACAGCTCTGTCTTCCTGGCATTAATCTGCATGTTAGCCACATAGAAATTTTTCATTCAACATTATACTCCATTCCCTCCTTGTCTCCTGAGCCATTTCTCAATGCAAGTCACATGTGTGTGTGCAAATATATGCTTAAAAAAAGACATCTAATACTTAAAACACAGAAGCTGGGACTGCAACAGGGGTGCTCTTAACTATCAATACAGTCCGAACACCTCAAGTGTTACCGGATAAACAACCCAGTCCTGCTCCAGCACATGCCAAAGCTATTTGGAAATGCCACAAGGGAACTACAATACGCAGAACAGTTTATTCAAAACTGTATATAACCTTTAGTCCAAGATAAATTATTCTGAAAGAAGAACAAATCTTCTAAAAAGAATCATTAATAAAGACAAAGATCACAAATAAAGAACTTACACATGCAGATACAATTTATACCACAAATAGTAAAATTAATCCAGCAACCTTGTCCCCACAGATAAAACTTAAGTGTTGCCAGAATACTTAGACTTGATTCCCTGCACAGATGCTAGCTCCTTACTGACCATATACAAACAAAAAAAAAGTTTGTTTCTCACTAAGATTCAGACACAAAGCAATCAAAGGAGGGACTTCACAATTATAAGTCTTCAGAGCACTCACTGAACTATGGAAAGGAGAGATTTACTTGTGTTGTCATCAAAAAATACAGCAGCAGCTTATTTCCTTGTATACAGTCAGGCACACAGTCCACATGGCGGATTGCCTTAGGCACTGTTCACTTTGCATTCTGACAACAGAAGTAAACCTCAAGAACAAAGAAAACTTGAAAAAAATCAATTCTAAAGGCACATTTTGTACTCTTTCTCCAGCAGAATGAGCAACAATAGAGAACTGTCTCTACCTCTTCGATTAAATACTTTTCTAAGCTTAATGTAGCTGATCCTGCAGTTATCTGAAGAACAGTATCTTTACCCATCACATCTCTAACAAACTCCGGGGGAGGTCGTGGGGCCCATTCATTCAGTTTTTCAGGAATTGGTACAGTCTTTTCCTGCAAGAACAAACCAAGCAGCCATTAGTATCTTCTAGGAGCAAAGCGTGCAGTTTTAACACGTTGTAGAAAGGTGGTATACGTATGACAACAGACTCTTCCCCCAGCTGACAGATCTCAGAAGGAGCAGAGCTGTAGTAGTTTCTTCATGTGCAGGGACTGGGAACATGCAGAAAAACACGCCCCCGTTCCTTCAAATTCAGCCTGCAAGTCAACAAACCCTAGGAGGATTACAAGGGTCCACACTTCTTTTCAGTATGGAAATCAGGGCAGGTAAGTTAGCACCTCCGTGTACCTGTGGAAGTTGGCTACATCCCCACTGAAAGCACGCTGGGAAGATAGGAAGGGCACTCGTGCACCCTCCGTCTCAGCTGTAAGGAGGGCAGGGGACGGAAGGGAAGGCAGGAACACGCGGCGCAAAGTCAGAGGAAGAACACAGAGCGCGAGGAAGACTCGGCACACAAGCGGGAGGCTGAGACTCATCCAGCGGATACCTCCACCACCTCCTCCTCCTTCTCCTCCTCAGGAGGAGGATCACAGCAGCCCGGCAGAGGGATCGGAGTCAGGCCCTGGCCGTCCCCGGACCCGCTCCTCACGCGCTCCCGCGCAGGGGCAGGCCGACCCCCGAGGGCGCGCCGGGGCCCTCCCGGCTCGGCCCCAAGGAGGGTCGCTCCCCCTGCAGCACGGCGGGGGAGCGTTTGGGTGTGTGGAGAGGACTCAGTGCTGCTGCGTGCGGGGGGGCCCGGCCTCTCCCCTCCCCACATCCCTGCGGGGGTCCCCTCCCCCCCGGGGGGGGTCTCTCCGCTCCCCTCCCCGCACCCCCAAACCGGGGGGGTCTCTGCCCTCCCCTCCCCGCACCCCCAAACCGGGGGGCTCTCTCCCCTCCCCTCCTCGCACCCCCAAACCGGGGGGGTCTCTCCCCTCCCCGCACCCCCAAGCCGCGGGTCTCTCCTCTCCCCTCCCCTCCCCTCCCCGCACCCCCAAGCCGGGGGGGGGGTTCTCTCCTCTCCCCTCCCCGCACCCCCAAGCCGACGGGTCTCCCCTCCCCGCACCCCCAAGCCGGGGGTCTCTCCTCTCCCCTCCCCACACCCCCAAGCCGGGGTGTCTCTCCCCTCCCCTCCCCTCCCCGCACCCCCAAACCGGGGGTGTTTCTCCCCTCCCCTCCCCTCCCCTCCCCGCACCCCCAAACCGGGGGTGTTTCTCCCCTCCCCTCCCCGCACCCCCAAGCCGGGGTGTCTCTCCCCTCCCCTCCCCTCCCCGCACCCCCAAACCGGGGGTGTTTCTCCCCTCCCCTCCCCTCCCCGCACCCCCAAGCCGGGGGTCTCTCCCCTCCCCTCCCCGCACCCCCAAACCGGGGGTGTCTCTCCCCTCCCCTCCCCGCACCCCCAAGCCGGGGGGGGGTCTCTCCTCTCCCCTCACGGGCGCCGCCGCCCCCGCCGGGGCCGGGCAGCGCTTTGGGGCGGGGTGGGGCGGGGGGAGCGGCCTCACCGGGTTCCTCATGAGCCGCTCGAGGCGGAGGCGCTGCTCCTCCGCGGCGCTGCGCGGGATGACGAGCGGCTGCGGCTCCTTGCGGGGCCGCGGCGGCCGCGGGCCCGAGGGCGCCGCCATGCTCCGGCCCCCGCCCGCCGCGCGGCTGATGGCGTCAGCGGCGCGCGACGGGGCGGCGCCGCCCTGCGGCCGCGGGGCCGCCGCGGCGGCGACATGGCGGCGGCGACATGGCGGCGGCGGCGCCTCGCCGCGCGGGGCCGCTTCCCGGCGGCGGGGCCGGCGCGCTCGAGGCCGCGCTCCCGCTTCCGAGTAGCTCGCTGGAGCGCGTTTACCGCCGCCTTTGCGCTCCCCCTTCTTCAGCGCGGCCCCCGCGGGACGCGCCGCAGCCTCGGCGGGGCGCGGGGCGCGGGCGCGGCTCCTCCGCGGGGTCGTGCTCGCCCGCCCTGCGTGTGCGAAGCGCCCCGCGGCCTCTCGGCCGTCCGCGAAGACGGCCCGAGCGGCGCGGCGGGTTCAGGCCTCGCGCCGCGGACCAAGGGCTTTCCAGCCTCTTCCGAGGTTGCTATGGAGACAGCGCCGGGTTTTGCCTCCCGTTTGTCTTAGCAAGCTGATCTGTAAAAGAGTGGTGTGAATTTAGGGTTGGCCGCGTTCCCAGCCAGCCGGGCTGCCCTGGAAGGCGTCCCTGCAGTCGCAGCCCTGGCCAGAGCCGTGCAAACGGCTCCCCCCCCAGCCCGCCGCCCCCCAGCTCCTGCCCTGCGGCCTCCCCGGCCCCGGGTCCGGCTCTTCTGCCTCCCCCAAAGAAGTCAAAAAGCTCCGTCTGCACCCGGCCTCCCGCTGGGGACCGGGAGACACCGGCCCCGCTCGCAGAGGCCAGGGCAGGCACGCGCCCCCGTCGCCTCTCTGTCAGACTTGGGGCAAATTCCCTGAGTTTCCGCTTCCCTCTGGTCTGCTGAGTCCTAAGCACAACGCAGGCAAAGCTAGCGCAGCAGCCCGTCAGTGTCCCCCCGTTTCTTCCTTCCCAATGCTGTGCCCCCCCCCCCCCCCCCCGGGCGAACCACAGCCTCCAAAAGCAGGGACCCAACTCGCGGGGTGAGTGATGAGCTGTCGGGTCTCAGTGCTGTCATGCCAGCCCCACTGGGAGAAGGCAGAGCAGCAGCGGTGCCGGCAGACACAGCCCTGACCCGAGGAGCCGTGGGAAGCAGCTGGCTGCCTTGATTAACTAGCCCAGAGCGTGGGTCGGGCCGGTGACAACGTGCAGCCCTAGGAAACAACAGGCAGTTGCCCGTCATCCCATGGAGCCCACACAAGCAGCGTGGGCAAACAGGCCTGGGAGCAGCCAGCTCCCAAACCGCATGGCCAGGGAATGACTGCAGGCCCTTGGTGTATTATGCACGTGTTTCTTTTGAGATGTATTTGGGGGAAACAGGATTATTATTTGGGTCATATCAAAATGGGAAGTATTTCATCTTGTCACCAAAGATGAAATCAGAGCACTGGGCTGGGATCTGGACAGAATTACCGGGAGTTTTGCATTAGAGCAGGGAAGTGTGTTCATAGTTCCGTGCAAACCAAACAACAAAATTCAGCTCCCTGATCTGTGTCAAAGCAGCATCTTTGTGTGTCAAAGCAAAGGCATTATGAGGTGTTTTATTAAGAGATTCTTCTGGAAGCGTGTTAAGCCTTCGGTTAACCTGCTCAGGAAAGTGCTGTGTGCCAATCAGGCAGGAGCAGACATGGACAGCTCCAACGTCCACCCGGCTGAAATGTGGGCAGCTGCAATGCTGCAATCCTTTTGCATCCTTTATCCTCTCCGAAACATGTGCGAGCACGCAGCTTAGCTTCAGCGGCCTTGCGGCTCAGTCCTGCTCCGTCCCGTCGCAGAGGCAGGGCTGGCAGTGTGCACCAGCCCTCTCGCATGCTACAGCTGCGTTTTTGTTGTCTCGCTGCTAGATCTCTGGGTTTGATGCACAGGGCTGTGGTGCCCTGTCCCTGCCCTCCTGGGAATGCTATGAAAGCAAAATAAAACATGTTTTTTTCCAGCAATAGCACCTTTCTGCACAGCCTTCACCACCTGCCTAGCGGGCTCGGAGAAGCTCATCTGCTCTTCTGGACGGCTGTTACCTCGCCAGCTGCCCAGGTCCCGACGGATGAGCTCGCCAGAACTAGTTAACATGCTCTGGAGACTCTTGTGGGGGAATTTTTTTCCTGAATGAATCATGATGCAATCGTGGCCTGACTGCAGAGTTGAGTCGCTCTCGCCACCCCCCAAAAGCCATGTGTTAGCAGTGTCTGGGAGCCGTGTCTGTCACGCTGCTTAGTTGTGACAGCGCAGTCTGGGACAACGAACCAGCCCTCCCAGGGGATCCTGAGCAGAAGACAGCATGTGGGAAAAAGGCAGACACGGCCGTGTGCGCGGCACTGCTTCCCGGGAGAGACCGCAGCAGAAGAGGAGGGAGAGAGGCTAAGGGAAACGCAGCTCCAGCAGAGGCCTTTGGCAAGGGAGGAATATTTTCACTCCCCAGGGCTGCTAACTCATTATCATCTGCACTGGTGTCTGCTTCTGGGTTGACCTAACCAGTGACAAACCAAAGGAAATAACAGACGGGGCAGAGGGGAGATGCATCCATCCGCTGCCACAGCACGGGACGAGCGCCCGAGGCACTGCCGGGAAGAGAGCTGGCGGTGGGACCGCCGCGGCCAGCCCGGCAGGAGCCCGCTGGTCGGAGGGAAGAGGAACGACGGTCCTCGTGGTTACAGGTGCCACGATGCAGGCTGACAGGCTGCTCTTCCCAGCGAGGCAGCCGGGGTCCGGCAGCGGTGCTGCTTCCCCTGCCCTGCGTACATCCTCCACCGCCCTCCGCTCAACGGGGACAAAAGACTCCTCTCCTCCGTCCCCTGGACTAGCTCCATCGGGGAAAGGTGGTCTGAGCCCTGCTGCCTCAGGAGGAAGAAGTCTACACGTGTGACATGACAGCACCCGTGCTCTCTCTTTTCTTTTTTTTCATACAGCAAATCCAGGAAAGCCCCAAGCTCTTGTTAATGTGCTGTTCTTTTTGTGAGTGGTTTTATTTCAAAACTGAAACTCAAGTTCTCCAATTTTTAGCAAGTCACTTTTTAAAATAAAATTAATTTATTCTACAGAACAGTAAACTCTTCCAGACTCTTCCTTATTTACAAATTAACATTTTTGCTTGCAGATCATTGCTCCCCCATCCTTTTCCTATCCTGTGATGCAGAAGACTAAAAACCAGCCAAGACGCAAAGGTCTCTAAGGCAGTGCTCCCATCCACAACACCTGGTCTGTTGGGACCTTGGCGGAGACCAAGAGTGATGATGTCTATGCCACATCCAGTGCTCCTCCCATGTGCATGTGAAGGAAGCAAGCCCACATTAAACCCAAGGACCAAGAGCATCTGGCCTCTTCCTGCAGTGCTCTGTAGCATCCTGAGAGCTGCGCAGGCTCCTCTGGACGCCTCCAAGCTGGTAGCTGTGCTGAGCAAGGGCACATACCGCAGCCAGCTGCAACGGCTGCATATTGGGGTGATGGGGGCATTTGCAGCAGGAATGAGACTTCCCAGCCCTCCTCCTGGCTGCCACCCTCACGTCCAGCCTGCCACAATAGCAGCTCTTACACAGCAGGAGAGACTAGGAGCCTCCAAGACATGTTCCCTGCCCCCATGAAGGGGGAGAGACAAGTTAGGCTCAGGCAGGGCAGCTGGCACAAGCTTTGCTAGCTCGAGGAAGAAGGCACCTAAAAAAAAAGAGAAAGCCCAACCCAACCCAAAACTGCCCAATGGAACAACTCTCCAGGCAAATTCAAGTGGTCTTGAGCCAGATTCTGGCTCTGCTCGTACCATCCCTGCCCTCAGGATACCTTCTGGCTGGGCACAGCTATGCAACAGGGCATCTGTCTCGTGGTGGTGGTGGGCTCTGCTGTCCATGGAGACCCACCAGCCAGCTCCAAGCCCCCCATGGTGCGGAAGAGGCAAACTGGGAGGGATGTGCCTCTGCTGTGGCCATCTGCAAGCGAAGCTGCCCTTTAGGAGGGTCTCTCACCCCATGTGAAGCAAATAATCCTCATGAACATCCTGGCCCATAAACCTGCTCCTAAGGGCTCGAGAGACCCAGAGGGAAGGCAGTGATAGCTGTCCACCGGCTGGGTTTACCCCTCCCGGCTGAGCCTCTGCCGGGGAGGGAAATCCCAGCTGTCCACAGTCGCCCTGACCTGACCCCTCCGTTTCATTTAGCTGCCAAGCCTCCAGGAAGCAGCCCCGTTCCTCTTGCTCTTCCTGGGTATTTCAATTTCTATAAGAAAAAAAATCTTCAAAAGCATCCACTGAAGATCCGTAGTGTTTTCCTTTCTTGGGAGCCCAGCGGGGCACCTGCCCATTACCTCCGGAAACGAGGCCACTGATGCAGCGTGGGCTCACTGTCACATTTGTCAAGGTGTGCCATCAAGCGATGGACATTATTGCCTAGCCATGGCAGCAAAAAGGCAAGCGGCTGAGCTGACACCCTTGCAGAGAGCTTAGGTTTGAAAAACTGCAGGAGAGGAGGACGAGAAGGGTTATTCAGGGACTCTCTGTAGCTCCAGTGAGGAAGAAAAGGCTGAAGGAACGGAAATAGCAGGAGAGCAGGAAAAGCCTTCCTCCAACGGGGGACATTCACAGGTCTCCTGGCGGAGAGCTGACGCACTTAGTCGGGGCCTCGGGAAGCTGGCCTGGATCAGCCCCTTACGGCTCCCGCAGCAGTGGCGGAGGGCGAGCGCGGGGGCTGGCGGACCCGTGCGCGCGCCTGGCTGCACCTCTCGTTTCTTGGAGCATCCTGAAACGCCAGAGCCCTGCGGCTGCTCACTTGCAGGACTCGGGGGACATCGGCCACGTCGAGGACATTGGCCTCGCTCTGGCCCCAAGCCGAGGTGCTTGGCTGGAGCAAGGAGCACCTCAAGGCTTTGCACTGCCGGCCCAGCACGAGCGGCCCCCGGGAGCCCTGCTCGGCCCCGGCCGCCTCCCGGCCGCCACCGCAGGCTCCGCAGCCTCCCGAACGGTGTGGATGTTTCCAGCCTCCCAGCCCCGAGCGCGGGCACAGCGCCTGCCGCGGACGTCGCTCCGCAGAGCGGCGGGAGCGGCTCGCGGCCGGGTTGCTGGCGGCGAGTCCGGCTCGGCAGCTCGGGGCACCCGGGGGGGCGGTGCGCGCCCCGCCAGCCAGCCCCGGGCGCGGGGTCAGTAGAAGGAGTATTGGTTCTCCACGGCCCGGGTCCGGCTCCGGGCGCCGTCGGCGTCGTGGTAGTCCTCGGCGCTGGCGGCGGGGGGCTCCGGCCGGCGCTCGGCGCTGTCGCTGCGGCTCCGAGCACCTTCCAGGCGGTGGTAGGGCGGGGGGCCGGCGGCGGCCACCCCCTCGGCGGGCGGCGGGGCCGGGGGTCCGGCGGAGGACGTGCCGCAGAAGTAGTGCGGGGGCGGCAGGTCGGGCCGGCAGCCCGGCTGCTGCGAGGCCGGGGCTGGCGGGGGGCCGGCGTCTGCGGGGGAGAGACGGCGAGCTCGACCCCTCGGACGCTGCTGGGGAGCTTGGCACAAGCTCTCCGTCGCCCGCCTCCCCCCCAGCCTCTCCTTCCCCAATCCTCCCCCACCTTGTTCAGTCTCCCCCCGACCCTCTCCCCGGGCAGGGGGCTCTGGGCACCCGCGCAAGCCAGGCAGACCCCCGCTTTCCCCCGGCCCGTCGGGAATGGGACAGCGTCGCCGCCCGGCGCTTGCTCAACGCTTTGGGGTCCCAGGCGGGAGTTTATACAGCAGCAAAATCCTCTTTCCTCGTCCTCGGAGAGGGCTGCCTCCCCGCGGGAGCGCGTCTCCGGAGCGAAGCAAAGCAGCGCTTGCTTTTCCCCGCGGAGACCGGCGCGGGGGCAACCTTGCCGGCAAGGGCGCAGCAGAAGGGAGGGCGCTGGTGGGGAAATCCCGGAGAATGGGCTGCTTTTGGCTCCACGCAGGATCCCAGCCCAAGCCCCGCGCCTGCAAGCCCCACGGGCAGCGCTCCCCGCGGGCCCGCCCCCCGGCTCCTACCCGGCAGCGGGCTCTGGGCCACCACGTAGCTGCGGAGCGTGATGTCGGCCGCGCCGCCCGACTCCAGCGGGATGGGGTGCGTGTGGAAGTGGCGCAGCATGTCGAAGATGGTCTGGAACCAGAGGTGCTGCACGTGGCACTGCCCGCTCTCGTTCAGCGACAGCCGCAGGTGCTGCAGGGGACGAGGCGGGAGGGTGAGCTGCCGCCGCGGGTCCCAGCCGCGGTTCATCCCGGCCACAGCGGCAACGTGCCGCCTCCTTCCAGCCAGGGAAGGTTTGGTTGCCTCCGAACACAGGATTAGCTTTTTTCCTGCCTCGTGTCCCATTCCTGCAAAACCCTAGTCGCTACTACCCGGAGGGAGACGTTTGTCACTCCTGGGGCCGAGCATCGAGCACCGCTGGGGAGCGCGCAGAGCACAGCGGGTGCCCCGGGGGCAGCTTGCACTCTGCGTCTCGGCAGGACACTCCAGCTTCTGGCTGCCTGCAAATTCAAGGCATCTGGCGGGCAACGCGCAGAGCGTGCACAGACCCGCTACAAAACCACACCGCAGCCTGGAACAAATGCAGGGGACGGGGCAGGGGGTGACATTCAGGCTGTACGGAGGCTCGCTTGCGGTGTTCACCGCTACGCCGGCTCGGCAGGCGCTGATCCCGCTGAGAGAGGGCTCAGGCAGTCCTGCCGCGGCAAGGGGCAGTGGCGAGGCCGAGCTGCGGCGCAGCCCGCGGCAGCGGTGACTCGGACCACGGCAGCGTGCCTGCCTGCTCGCGGAGCTGCAGCGGCCGACGGGCACGGCAGACCCAGCGTGTCACCGTGCTCCCCTGTGCCTCTCCACCAGCATCTCCCTGGCTCGAGCCTACAAGGTCCCTATGTGCCCTGGGAACGTGTCCCATCCTGCAGGGATACGAGATGCAGGGTCTCTCCTGGAAACTCGGTGCACGAACGTCTCCAGTCCCCCTCCTCACCCTCCCGGCTGACTGCAGCATCCCAGTGTTTCTCGCTCATGCTCTCCGTCCAGCTTCCAGATTTCAGCTCCGTATCGCGCCTTGCAGCTCTGGACAATTGCACCCTCCAAGCAAACGCCCTCCCCTTTGCCAGGCAGGCAGCTCTGCCGCTGCGTGGGAAGCGGAGCCGAAAGCCGGACCCAGGCAAGTCAGGGGCAACCAGGGCTCCATCGTGCAAGCCGTGCAGGAGCGATGCCGAGCCCAAACGAGCCCGGGGCAGCAGGGCTTGGCTGGGCACCGAGCCCACGAACTGGTCAGCGAGAAGTCAGCAGCACCCACCTTGGCTTTCCCCTGGAAGTTGAAGGTCAGCACGTACTCCCCCGGCCGCGTTTCGCTCTGCCGGATGACGAACAAGCCGTGGCTCCTGGTGCCCCCCAGCAGCACCAGCTGAGCTGCCTTGATCCGCGACAGAGTCCCGTGAAACCAGGGGAAGTCGGAGAGGTTGATCTCCACTTCTGTCTCGCTATCCTCCCCTGGCCGCGAGGACAAAAGGATTTTAAGGCGAGAGAAAGCAAGACCAGGACTACCTTGACCCAGGGCAGGCACCACCTCGATGCAGAGCCTGGCCCAGGGACAGCAGAGGAGATAGCTGCAGCCTGCCCTGCTCCCAACCCTTCGTCCTCCCCTCCTCACCCTCCTGAACGCCCGTTTGGCTCAGGAGCAGTTTCACACGGACACAGTGACAGGGCCACGTGCAGCAGCCCGGCCCCCGCCCAGGTACCTGCCGGGTGCCCGCCGGCGGTGCCGGGAGACTCCAGGGTCTGCAGGAAGCTCTCCAGCGGGACATGGGCCAGCAGCTCCCCCACCGAGTCCCTGGCCCGGCCGTGGGGCGCAGCGATGACGGTGGCCGTGGTGGCGGCAGAGGCAGCGTTGTGAGTGCTGGGCATGGCACATCTGTCGGGCGGCCTGTGCACATCTGGAAGGGAATCCGCAGAGGGACGTGCTCACGTCACGTCACGGGCTGCCTGCACTGGGTTTCCTTCTGGGGGAAGCTGGGTGGCTGGGGCGGGCGAGACCTCGGCGTGGCTGTGCCTTGGTTGGCCATGGGGACAAGGGTGGGCAGACGGAGCTCGACAGCTCGCCGGCGTACACAGACCCAAGCGCTTGGAGCTCCAAGCTCCATTTTCTACGCGAACCTGTGCAGATGTCTTCAGGAGCGGTGGGCCACCACCCCAGGGCAAGTGGCAGGTGCAGCCGCGGGCCGGGCTGGGAGCCCCCCCGGCTGGCTGCCAGGCCGGGGACGAGGAAGATGACGGGCAGAGGAAGACCCATCCCCAGGGCGCGCGGTACTTGACAGCGGGAGGGAGCCTGAACCGTGGCGCCGAGAGGATCCGGCTCCCCAAACCGGAGCTGAGGGGCAGAGACACCCTCCCTCCCACAGGGACGTTTCCGGGCACCTTTGCTTTTCGGGGCACCCTTACCGTCAGCCAGAAACTCGCAGCTGCAGGAGGCCGCCCGGCCCGGCAGGCAGGCTGCCTGCGCGCAGGCGGCGAGCTCGATGTCGTCCCCGCTGTCCCTGGGAGGAGAGCACAGAGCCGAGGGTCGCGCGCCGCCGCCGCCGGCCGAGGGGGCCCCTCCGCTCGCGGCCGCTTGTTTCGACCGCCCGTCGCCATCGCGGTGAAATTCAGCTCCAGGGGCTCATCCGAGCCCGCAGATCGCGGCTCGGCTGCTGATCGCTTCCTCCCGGCGGAGCAAAAGCCCCCGCGGCACGGCACGCGCGGCGGAGCCGAGCGGCGGCCTGCAAAGCTGAGGCAGCTGCCGCCGTGCCCTGAGGGCGGCTCGGAAAATTCCCATCCCAACGACAGGGCCGAGGAGCCCACGGCGGGAGCGCTAAACGCTCCCCCTCGGTGCAACGAGCGCCGAGGCCGGCGCCCGCCCCGCTGCCCGCGCGGGGAGGCACGCTTGCCTCGCGCCCCGTTTTTAGGCGGGCCGCCGCGGCAGGCTCGGTCCCTCTCGCTTAACGGCGGGCGCGTGTTTGCAGGCAGCCGAGGAAGCGGGCTGCGTTAGCAGCAATGGCTCGCGAGGGAGCTGCTGAATAATTTAGTGACCAGTAAGTGAATCAGCCATTGGGAGTCATTCAACTGCAACCGTTGGGGAGGGAAAAAAAAAAAAAAAAGGGAGGAAGAAAACCAAAACAGACTGAGCTCTGCACAAAATCCGTTGGCAGGGCACTTAGAGGCTTCAGCTCGGAGTCCTTGGCAAAGGGCTCAAGCGCTGCACGCGGGAGCCGAATGAAAACGCGCTGTTGGCACCGCGTGCGTGTGCCGGTGTATTAAGCAGCTCGTTATTATTTGCTTTAGAGTTCATTATTATTTGCTTTACAGTCATGTCCGGAGGCTAAAGCGGGATTGTGTTGGGCGCTGAGCAAACACACGCGGATGAGAGGCTGCGAGAAGCAGAGCGAGGGGCGATACCGGGCTCTGGCTGAAGACACCTGGGCGCCTTCGCCGCCGGCCCGGGGAGCGCGGCCAAGGCACCCTGCCCCTTCGGCCGCGCCGGCCCCAAAGCAGGCGCTCGCAGGAAAAGGGGTTTTCTGTGTTTGCTTGATTTTTTCAGCTTGCACACCTCACTTTCTGTCCCGTACGCAGAGGGATCCCTCGCCCTGCAGCCCCCCGGGCAGACCCGAGCACGGGGAGAGGGCAGCGACGGGTGCCGTCGCCCTCGGCCAGGATCGCGCCCCGCGGAGCCGGCGGGGCTGCAGGGGGGGAAATGCAATCTGTGCTCGGCACCCTCGTGCCGCGGGAGGTCCGGGCGCGGCGAGCGCCGGCCCTGCCAAGCGGCTCCCTCCCGCCGGCCTTACCCGGGGTCGATGCAGTCTTGGATGTCCGCCACCCAGGAGTGCTTCTGGAGGGAGTCGATGGTCTCCAGGATATACTCCGCGCCGTTCTCCACCTGGAGGCAAGGCGGGATAGCGCCGTTGGCCAGGTAGGAAAATAAACGCACGCTCCCATGCCGGCGAGCAGACTCCGAGGGGGACGCAGCACAGGGAGGCATCGCCCGGCACGGGACTGAAGTTGGGGCCGGAGGAGAAACTCTCCTATTTTGCCAGCATCCGCAGCCGAACCTGGGCGGAAAGGCCTGGCGGGGAGCCCGCAGCCCAGGCGCCCCGCGCCGCGGCCCAGCCCTGCCCGCGCGGCCGGGGGTCCCGAGAACCTCCCCGAGAGCCGGCGCTGCCCGGGCAGCAGCTCGGGAGCCTGCTGCCTCTCTCAGGGCACCGAAATCCCCCCAGACCCCTGAATCCAGGAGTCAAAACCCTCTCCTCTAGGTGCTTTTATTTATTTATTTTTTTTTTTTTTTTTTGCCTGCTGGTCCAGGAGGCTTCTGATTTCCCAGCATTTCTCTGCAACAGGGTGGGAGAGAAACCCACTCAAACAGGAAAAAAAAAATAAACAAAGGAGAAGGCAAAGGAGCCGGGAGCCGCCCGTAACCGCAAGGCCGAAGGAGCCGAGCCTTGCTGGGGACAGGGAGCAGCCAGAAGCACAGGTTTCCACAACCTGGCAGTAGGGCACGGACACGGAAACCGGGGCAGAGGGACTCCGAAATCGCCCCGTGCAAAGTTCAGTGCCGGCTTTCCCCGCTCCGTCCCTCCCAAGCGCGTTATACAATCCATTACCTAACCGGCCAGGCAGCCCCGACTCCGGAAGGGTATCGCGTTGCCAGCTGAGACAACCTTCTAGCAAATTTAATTAATCATGTACAACTGAATCATTGCCCTGAAAATAAACAGGGCGCGCAGGGAGCCGAGCCCAGGGCCGCGGCGGCGCGAGCCTGCCCCAGGCGGGGTGGCAGGATCCCTCCGCCCGCCGTATCTAACGGGGCGAAGCGGCGTCTCGGGCTCTCCGAGCAGGAAGCACGGCGCTGGCTTGGGAGAGCGGGCTGCCCGCTCGCCCGGCCAGCAAAGGAGGAATGCAAAAGACCAGGGTCCCGGGGAAAAAGGGCCGGTGCAGAAAGTCAGACACAACTAACACGGGACGGGAAGAATGACACGAAAGCCTTTGGTGTGCGTGTTTGCAAGGGGAAGGGCAAAGGACTGGCGGGTCAGCAGGAACGGGGGAGCAGGTGACGCACAGGCAGCCCGTGTGTTTAATGCCTTTTTTTTGCCCTGTGCCTCGCTAAAAGGATCAATCGCAATCAATTAACCCTGCGCCGGGGGTAAGCGCTGCGGCCAAAGCGAGGAGGCGCAGGTTAGAGGGCACCTCCTAAATCAGGCTTTTTCACATGCTGCGGCTCGATGCATTCGCCCCCGGGGTATTTAAGGGAACGGCCGAAGCGATCCCGGCGACGCTTCCGGCACGGTCGGACGCGCCTCGATAGGGAAACCCAGCGCGGAGGAAACTCTCGCAGGGGGATCAAAAGACCCGATCGCCCGGAGCGGAGGAGCCGCGTTCCAGGAGCGGAGATCGACGGCGAGCTCGCGGCATCGGGGACTCTGCCTCGCACGTGCTCCTTTTCATTAATGATTAGCACAAAAGCGAAGAGAGGACGACTAATAAAGCCGCGGACGGCGAATAATAAATTCGCCAGGGTGCCAGCGGGTCGGAGGACGAGGCGAGAATTCAAACGAACCCGTCGGCTCCCACGCGGAGGCGGGAGAGGAGGCGCTGGGGCGTCCAAGGGGCCCGGCCAAAGACAGCTCCCGCGCCGGCAGAGCGCCTTCAGCTAATTAATCTCATTAGGCAGAAAGGGCTTTCTCAGGGGGTCGCGAGCTGCAGCGCGAGAGATTTTTGCTCTCGGCTTTCTCTGGTCTGCTCGGCGCGGCGCCCGGCGCAAAGCCCTGCCTTTACCTTCAGCACGAAGGTGTTGTCCTTGTCGGGCATCTCCAAGGGCATGGTCGTCCGGACCTCGATGATCGCCGACAGCGGGACGCTCACCTTTGGTTTGGAAGCCTGGAAAAAATGAACACGAACTGATAAGGAAAATAAAATAAAATAAAATATAAAAGCGTGCGACCGCATCGAACTCTTCCTCTCTTGGCCAAGACGCGCCTGGCGGGAGAACACCGCTGCCCGGCCGGGGCAGCCTCACCTGTGCGGGGAGTTTGATTTGTATTAAACTGAAGGAGAGCGAGCGTCCCGCGGGGGCCGGCGGCTCGAGCCCCGGCCCCCCCAGCGCAGCCCGGGCGCCTGCCCGCGAGCTGCCGGGGCTGCAGGTTGCCAAAGGTTCAGTTCCCGTTTTGGGGAAAACCCAAGACGACTAGCAGGGGCATGATTATAACAAAAGAGGAGACTATTTTCACAAAAGTTATCCTAAAGTCATTTTGCAATTGATTTTTTTTTCCCAAGATGCAAATCAAAATGCATAAAAACCCAACCCTACGAGCAACCCGTTAAACGCTCCAAGAGCAGCTACTGCTCCTTTCTAAGCCGAGCTCCTCGGCCCCGGCTCGGAGCCCCGCTCCCACGCACAGCCCGCGCGCCCGGGGAACAGCGCGGCGCAGCGGAAAGGCTCGGAGCCGGCGAACGGAAACGAGCTCTTCCCCTCGTCTGATGACACCCGCCACGGTCTCGCCCTGATGGATTTTGCGTGTGTCCTGCCGCGGCCGGGGGTCGTTTCCTTCCAGCTCGGTTTCACGCGCGTCCCCAGGGAGAGGCAGGTTCCTCGGCTGAGGAGGACGCCGGAGCCAGCTACCAGGGACGTACGTCACGCGTGCCGGCTCAGAGCCTCTCTGTGCGAGAGGTGCGCTCGAGTTAAACCCAAAATTTATAGTCCAAGAGCGAGAAGAGAAGATCAAGTGGGGAAAAGAGGGCATGGACTAAAAGCGCCGAGGTTCATTTTCGTCTCGTTACAGCAGAAAGCACTTTAAAACAAGAACTATTAAAACATGAACTATCCCGCTGCCCTGCGTGCAATGTATGACACCATCTCTCTACGAAACGCCCGCCGAGACCGACGGAGAAACCTGCCCGGCCCTGAGGCCGCCCTGCGGAGGGGCTCGCACCAGCCCGCCTTCGCTGCCGGAGGCGGGAATACGAGTGGGAAAATCCTGGAGAGAAGTAAACGAGTTTTTTTTTCTTCCCAAGTATTTAAATAACCTGAGATTTCATTACCAACACATACAGCTAGTAAAACCCCAGGGAACCGCTTAATATTTGCACAGCGCTCTGCAAAGCTGAGACCGCGGCGTGGGCACGGGTCCGGGTCGCGCGGGGCGCCACGAGCATCCCCGCGTTCACCCCACGGGGCGAGACGCTCTCGCCGCGGGAACGGGAGCTTCGGGAGACTGAAGGCGAATCCCCCGACACATAACCCACGCTGCTCGGGCGAAGCATCGCGCCGCTCGGCCCTCGCCCCGGGAGGCAAGGGGACAGCATTCCCCGGCGTCCTCGGGAAAGCGGGTGGCTGCGAGGCGTCGGAGCGATGGGAGGAGCGCGCAGGAAACGCCGGGTTTGCTGCTTTCACCGAGACGCCAGCAGCAGGAAGGATGCAGGCACGGGAAAGCGGTACCGTGGATGATGACAACCATACAATGGTGACGACAATAATAATAATAATAATAACAGCAATAACGGGTGCTCCTCCGCGGAGGAGGGTAAGCAGCCGAGGCTGCCTGGGGGGCGAGCTGCAAAACCAGCACGTGGCCGCGGCGCTCAGCCGAGCATCGCCGGCATGGCACAGCGCGGCACGGCACGGCCCTGGCGCCTTTGGGCTCCGCTACCGGAGTCCTGCCGGCGGGGCGCCTTGCGGCTGCCCAGTTCTCCAAAAGGGTTACTTCGAAACGAAAAAAATAAGCTTTCGGAAAGCGGACTGGTGACCTGCAGAGATTGAAAACACGAAGGACGTTTCAAAGCCGGGCGGGAGCGGCGGCCTCGGCCCTCGCGGGTGCCGTGCCGGGGCCAAGCCCGGCGGCGCGCGGGAGCGCTCGGGGGAACGAAGAGCCCGCAGGCGAGCAGACGGCAGCCGCTGGGGCTTTTCCCGACGGAGCCGCTCCGAAGGCGCCGTCCCCACCGTCCGCAGAGCAGAGCTGGAGTTCATCCCAGCTCAGCAGCAGAAACGAGCAAACGAAGAAAACTAAAGAAACTGCGAGGCCACGGAGCGTGACGGCTACGGATGCAGGAGCCGCGTCCCCGCCGAGCCCGAGACTTACCTTCGGGGGGACGTAAAACTCCAGCAGGAACCTCTCCCCTTCCACCTTCACTGCCTTCCTGAGCAGCAGGCGGCACTTCTGCCACTGCGAGCTCCCCACACAGTTCGTGTCGTCGGCCACCATGTAGCGGAGGGTCCCCTCTCTCTGGATGTCCACCAGCTCCACCTTGGAGGACTGCGCCTTGGAAAGCCGCAGCTTGTGGGTCCATTTCTCCCGGGGGTCGCCGTGCTCCTTGCTCCCCGCCGGCCACGGCTCCCTCTCGGCCCTCCTGCCGCCCTGCGTGGCCTCGGTGCCCGGCTCCGGAGAGGACTTCCGATGCCACATCTCCTTGACGCCGTCCACCACGCACAAGCTCATGTTCCTCAGTGAGAAGCCCTTCTTGAACTTGGGCTTGGAGGTGGCGTGGACGGACACGTCCTCCGAGCTGCGGGACTGGCCGTAGGAGGACACCTTGCGCGCCTGCGCCTGCTGCGACGGGCTCAGGTACCTGTGGGCACCCAAGGGGTGGTCCATGCTGTCCAGCGACTCCGTGGAGGTCTCCTCCTTCCGCTGGGTGACGTCTCGCCCGTAGGGCACGTGGCAGTTCTGCAGCCCCACGAAGGGCACGATGTTGTACTTGGTGGGCGAGTCGGACATGAACACCCGGCTGACCTCCAGGCTGAAGATGTCCAAGAAGTTGGCCGCAAAGTGGTGGGAGAACGAGGCCTCGGCGCCGGGGGTGTCGTAGTGGGGGTTTTCCTTCAGGAACTGGCAGAACTTCTGGGCGAAGTCGACGGCGGCCGCCTGGGCGTGCAGCTCGCAGAACTCGCGCCAGTCGGGGAGCGGCGAGGAGGGCTCCTGGCAGAGGGCATCGCCGTTCATGACTGCCCCATTCCACCTGCCGGCGGGCTGCGGAGGCAAACCGGAGACGGGGTTAGCGCCGGCGGCCACCCTGCCCGCCCGCCCGCCCGCCCGCCGCGTGGCTCCCGCTCCCCGCCGCGGCTTCGGCTTTTCCTGCAAATGGGAAACACGGTTACGTGCTACGGTTTTCTTCCCGCGCTGCCTAAACCCTCTGGGCCGGGGGGTCCCCTCGGACGAGCCGGGGTGGGGGGCAGCGCTCGCTCCAAAATACCAGCCCCGACCGCAGGCAGCAGCCTGGGGGGCACCTCCCGGCGCAGGGTTCCCCTTTGGGCGCCCGCCCCGGCGCCGCGGGGGAGGCTCCGGCAGCGCTTCTGCTTTTGCCGGGAGCATCCTCCTCCGGGGATGCGGCGGGGGGGGAAGGGGCCCCCGCTGCGGCGCCCGCGGCAGGCGGCCAGAGGGAAGTGGGATTTCGCGGGGCTAGATCGGGAGCTGCCTTGCCCCCGCGCCCGAGGCCGCCGCGGGCTCCTTCCGCCCCCTCCGACGCCGCGCCTGCGGAAGGAGGGGTGAAACCTGCCTTCCTCGCTGGGAGGACTAGCAAAAACACCCCCCTGCCCCCCTCCCCAGGCCCTCGCGGTGGGCGAAGACGAGGACAGGCAGCGCCGCGGGACGAACCCTCCTCCACCAGCCTCGCAGCGGCTCCTTCCCCACGGCCGGGCTGGTTCCCCCATTTATCTCGCCGAAACCCCTGTGCTCCCCCAGACGCAGGCACAGGGGCACCAGAGGCTGCAGCAGCCCCAAAGCGGGTTCCTCCCCGCGGCGTCCTCCCTTCGGACCCGCGGAGAAGCGAGTTACTCGCTGGCCCGGCTCAGCCTCAGAGCCCGCTGGCGGGAGGCAGCGTGGCCCCGCACGGAGGCGGCTCCCGTCTCCCCTCGCTCCTGCACCTCCACCGGCACGTCCGGCCCCGGAGGCTGCGCGCCCCGCGGAGAGCCGGAGCAAGGAAACGCGGCGGGAAGGTGTTTTTGTGTAGTTCCACTTCTTCCGCTGGACAACTCGGCCCTGGCAGCAGCCGTAAGTTGTTCGTTTTATGATTACGACCATGCAAAGCATTATTGATTCCTCGTAAAGCCA
The DNA here is from genome assembly GCF_028389875.1 of Rhea pennata. NCBI lineage: Eukaryota > Metazoa > Chordata > Aves > Rheiformes > Rheidae > Rhea > Rhea pennata. The sequence goes on from NC_084682.1 coordinate 7,718,139, forward strand.
CGAAGGACTCCCAGCCTGGAGGAGCCAAGGGGGATTCGCCTGCGGGACTCACACTGCTCACCTTCTGCCTCGGTGGCGTGGCAGCATTTTTTATTAATTTATTTGTTTTTATGGTCCCCGCTTGCGTGCAGACCCTGCAGCCCCCTTAGGACCAGAAGGGAGGTGGGTTTGAGGGAAAGGGACGGTTTCCCTTCGTCCCTGCTCAGCGCTCCTCTCCAAAACCCAGGTGTGGGTCATGCCATTTCTCAATCTGTATTTTAGGGTTTTTTGGCTGTTGGTGTTTCCCTTTGGAAGGGCTGCCTTAGAAGTGATGCAGCTCTTACTTGTTTGGCTAGCAAAGAGCAGTGGGCAGACCAACAGCGACTCAAGGAGATGCTCCAACTCTGCTGGATCTCTGCTTCGGCGCCTCTTCTCGTGGCCCAGCTCCGGGCAGACGCACGCGAGCATCTCCAGCTTCCTTCCTCACCCTGCAGTTTCCAAACCTCTGCCCTGTTCTGAGCGACCAGGCACCTCCTGGGTCTCCTCTCTTCAGCCAGAGACTTGACTTGCGCCATGGTTTTAGCTCTTCTTTGCAGCATTAAGGCAGGAGGCAGCAGCGAGGGGAGGCACCAACCCGGCGTGGTGACAGCTTTGTCACAGGCAGGGATGGTGATGGGGCAGCCAGGCTAACTGGACACATGGACAGTTCCCCTGATCTTGATGTTTTCTGCTCACAGAGAAGCTCCTTTGCTTGGGAAAGTTGACTATTGCTACTGATAAGTCATTGCAGCAGCTTGCACGACCAGTAATTAACCACCAGTCGGGGACCTGCACAACACCTGGGATGGGGCAGACATCGCGGACAGCATGAACCTTCTCCTCCACCTCCAGCCCCCAAACAGCCCGGTCTCCAAATCCATAGAGCATCAGGAGCAACCTAGGGAGAAAACCAACACCTTGGAAGTGGCTTGGGCTCCAACAGAGCAACCAAAATTACCTAACTGGATGGGCCCAATTTCTCCTTTTTCTTCGAGGCAATAAAAGCACTTGAGGATAAAGAGAAACCTCGAGTTGTTTGCGAGAGCCAGACCTGGGGGCACATAGGTTCTTCCCATCTTCAAGATCAGCCACTGCCAAATTTGGCTGGAAACGGGCCACGGGTTCAAAAGCCGCGTTTACGGGAGGGGTCCCCAGCGCAGCGGGACGGCGGCGGCCGGCCGCGAGGGCAGCGCTGCGGGGCCCTGCGCTGCCTTCGCCAGCACGGGGCTGCGTTTCCCTTCCTCCTCCTCGCCCGCGAGCCCTCTCCTGCAGCAGCTCGCTCACGCCGGCGCGGCACCGCGCAGCCCCTCTGCCCACGGGCCGAGCGCTGGCAGAGGTCCTGCCAGCTTCGCATGGGGACGTCGGAGGGGGGCCCCGAACCGCTCTCAAAACGACTTCTTGCGCCGTGGACGGCTGCTGCCAGCAGAGTGGTGGAGGTCGGGGTGGAAACAGGCAGCAGATCTAGGCTGCTTTTCCCCCCAAAACAAGGGGGATTTGCTTCCAGCCCGGCTTGCCGGAGGGCGCAGCACGCTCCCAGGCTCCTCGCGAAGGAGGCTGGACCCCTTCGCAGGTGCTGCCTGCCAGCTCAGCCGCCGGCGCAGGAGCTCTGCCCCGTGTTACGTGGAAGTGGAGACAGAACAAGCTCAAAAACCGCTTCCAGGCTTAAATAAAAATAATTAAAAAAAAAAGTGATTAAAAAGAAGAGGAGGGCTCTTCCCAGAGGAAGCTGTGTGGCCACATAAAGTGGAAATTGAGATACCAGACCGGTGTGGACTTCTGCTGCTGAGCTCCTAAGCCACGTGCAAGTTAGTGCCCAGCCATCTCTCGGAGCAGAGCAGGGCCCTACTGCTGCTGGCACTTGGGAAAGCAATTCTGGATTTTAGAAAAGGAAAAAAAAAATGTCTGGGGCTCAGCCAAGTGGAAACCCTGGGTGCAAGAGGAGGTGGGAGGCAGCTGCTGGCAGCGCGGCTGCGACGAGCTCTGCTGATAAGCTGCGATGATGGATCCTGCGCACCGGGGACGCGTGGCAGCGCGGGCGAGGAGCAGCGAGACCTGAAAGTCGAAGTAAGCTCCTGACCTCACGACGAAATGAAATTCAAACCGTCAGCAGAAGCGCAAGAGAGCGCAGGGAGGGGATTTCTCCGGTCAAGCAGGCGCCAGGAGCACATACCGCGGGGCTGATCCAAGCCCAGCGGCGCCCCGGCGCTTGGAGCGCGCGGCGGGCGCGAGGACGCCCGGGCGGCTGCCGCCCCCCGAGGAGCGGCTGAGCTCAGGCGCCTCCCGCGTGCCCGGCGAGGGGAGATCCCCGAGTCGCGAGCCGGCCCGCGAGCAACGCGACACCCCGGCAGCCGCCGGCACTCGGCCGCCCCGCCGCCCGTGCGAAGCATGGGCTGAATTTGGGAAGGGAAAGCTGCAGGGGAAAAACGCCATCTGCACGTGCTCGCTACGAGTTCCTCCAGACACACTTCCCGTCCCCACCGCAGGGCTGGGACGGGAGAAGTTTACTGCTCTAAAAACGCTTTAGAGATCTTAAAAATCAGACAGAAGTGGAAACAGTCTTTCCTCCCCTCCTTTACCATCCATCCCCCTGAAATACTAATTGAACAGCAGCTTGGCCTCAAATTCACTGGTCAAACCACCTGCCTTGAACAAGTCTCCCATCAGATGCGTGCTCGGACTCGCTGCCCAGATGGGCCCTCTCGTCATCCGGAGCCTGGAAAACATCTGTCCGGAGCGAAAAGGCTTCTTGGGCGCGTATCCGCTGCCCGAGCGGCGATTCCTCCAGCCGCGGCGCTGGCAGGAGCGGCTTTCGGAGCAAACGCCTCCAAACCACCACCAACATCCCCCAACAAGAGAAGAACCAGCTATTCCTGGGGGGGGGGGGGGGGGGGGAAAGAGGTTTTGGTAAAGGAGGCAAGAGACCTTCTTTTCCCTCTGCCAGCTGCCTCCACTCAGTGCTTCCAGCGTTTCTGCCCGCGGTCCGGCGGGTCCTGGCGCACACGCGTTATACATTAACCACGGGGAAGAAAAGAGAGACCTTGCTGCCGTCCAGCTGTGCCCACGGGGTGGGAAAAACGCTGATCCCGCCCGCGTGCCCGAAAGCCGGAACGCGGCGGGCACAGGGAAAAGCCCCACGATGTAAAACCGGCTGCAGCGGCACCGGGGGACCCCGGCCTGGGTGACCAGGGATGAAGGCTATGGTGGGCTTCAGAGCCTCGGCCACAGCCAGGGACTTTCCTCTTCATTTGGGGAAAGGCAGGGAAGAAAAAAAAAAAAAAAAAAACCCACCACACACCGCTCAGTTCCAAGACTGCTTTTCAGTTATGGAAATTCAACTTGGGAAGTTCAATTCTACCCAGCACAGTACCCAAGACTTCGACAGTCGCTGCTAATTGCTTAAGTGGCGTATTAAGGAAAACACCTTGTAAAAATTCCAGCAGGCTTCAAAAAACCCTCCTCAAACAGACGACGCCAAGAACTCCCGGTTACCACTGCAGTGCCTGGCCAAGGATTTGGCCTCAAGAGCCGCGTTCGCGTTTGCTGTTGCGGGGAGCTCCCCGGTGCGCGGAGCTCCGGGCGCCGCGGCAGCCCCCGCCGGCGAGCGCCTACAGCAGCGGGTCCGCGGCTGGGACGGCTGCAGCCCGCGAGCCCCGCGCCCGGAGCGGAACAGCACCTCGGTCCCCAGCACCTGCCTTTGCTTCTTAATCCACAGCCAGAGCTGGTGAGTCTCCTGAAAAAAATCAGGCAGCAAAAGGGAGACCTGCGGGCACAAGGGCTTGTCGCTAGACTCGCCTTTTAACTTCCTACTTCTGCAGCCCGTGCTTGGGAGCCGCCGCGGAAGAGGCCGGAGCCCTCTGGAAACACGAGCCCGCTGCAAGGCCAGGCTGGCCCAGGACCCCGCACCAGCGGCACGGGGTGCTCCCAGGGCAAGCCGGTGCTCCGAGTGTTTGTTTTCCCCTTAGCAAAAATAAGGTCTGGGATGCAGGCTTCTCCCCATTAGCAATACCCCCTCATCCCCCCTTCTGCCCATGGAGGCAGCTGGGATTCCAATCTGTCGTTCCTGGGAGCGAACACCATGCCCCAGCGCCGCCAGGCCCTCCGAGCCAGCCCTGCCGCGCTGCGCTCCGGGCTTGTACCGGAAAGCAAAGCCCCGAGCCAGGCACAAGGTCTCCGAGGCTGCCACAGCACCAAGCCCAGCCCTTCTCCCATGGGCTCCCTGTCCCAGGGTGGGAGCTGTGGGCACGCACAGCATGTGCAGGGAAGGGGAACGATGCAGTGCTCAGTCCCACGGTGGCCAGTGCCGCCCAGCTCCTGCCACCCCAACGGGTCCTCCAGTCAGGCATTGCTGGCACTTTTCTTTGGGAAGCAGGACTTGCCATGCTGTCCCACTGAGCCCTCTGAGAACACACCCCAGTGAACATGCCCCCTCAACCACTAGGATGTGCCTGCATCCCCCAGGAGCTTCCCCACGAGCACGTCGCAACGACGGCAAAAGGGGCACAGACCAAAGCTGCACCCCGGGGAGCATGCAGGGGCACAGGTAGAACAGAGCAGAAGCTAAGCTCCTGCCTGAACTCAACTCGCATCAGGGCCTTGAAAGTCCAGCCCAATGTCAGGCTGGGGCTCCTGTGACCATCCAGCCCACGGAGCAATGAAAGAAGCCTCCTGCATGCAAGCAGGACCAAGAGCAACAGTGTAAACAGGAGGAAAGTGCCAGCTGCAATGGTCTTTGGGACTGAGAAGACCAGCAAAGCTGGCATCATCTCCCAAGACACCCCAGACAGAGCCCAGTTCAGCAACCACAGCAGATATGCAGCCATCACCAGTTTTCTCAGCCTGACCAAGAAGAGGAAGAAGAGGAGGAGAAAGAGGAGACGAGACCTTAGCCAGCAATATCCTCATCTAAAGGGGAAGAGGCAGCAATTTGCATCCAAGAAGGAGGGACTACTGAGGCAAGAAGAGGTTGAACAAGATGACCTCTTTGAAAGCCCTTGCCCTCTTCGGGAACCCAGGAGATCGGGGGACAGACCTGAAGATCAACAGGAGCAGCCAAAAGATGCAACTCTGGAATCAAGCAACCACTGCACCCTTAACAGCAATTTTTACCCAAAAAGCCATACCCAACCATGCCAAGACATAAGGAGCAGGACAGGGGAAGCTCCATCCTCTTTTGGCCCCATCAAACATTTCCACTCAGTGACGCAGGGAGAATTTGCCGCCTTGCTTTGGGTGAGAGACGGCACAGGCTGGCAGGCACAAACACACGGATTTCAAACACGCATCAACAGTCTGGAACATCTCAGCCAGAATTATGCAACTTTTTTTTTTTTTTTTTCCTCCTTTGGAAAGAAGTTATTCAACTGTCACCCTGGGGTGCGATGCAGCGTTACAGCAATGGAGCAGCACTGTGAAGCAACACCGAGGAATGTAAGAGAGGGGAAGGGTTGACAACACTCGGGATTTCGTCTGAGCACATTTCCTGGCAACGTACAACCACCTGTCTTTGCAAATGCGGTAACCAGCAGTGCCGAGGCAGGAGGCCTGACCTTTGCAGAGGAACCTCGGTGACCAACAAGCACGAGCCCCCTTTAGAAGCACAGCTCCAAATGCACAGAGTCAATCCCGTTCCCTCTCTGAAAGAAAAACATTACCCACTCCACCCTGTCCTCCCCACCTTCCCCCCTAAAAAGGAGAAGAGGAAACCGCTCCAAGAAGTGGTGACAGCAAAGTGAAGAGGCTGCCTCGCATGGGTTCTGGGCAGGGTGCTGAGTGGACAGAGCTGTTTTACCTCCTCTCCTGTTCCACTTCAGAAGGTCCGCGAGGAGCCAGCAGCGAGGTTCTTCTAGGTCAAGTGCATAATTCAAAGGGTGAATTTCTACACAGGAACGAGGGGCCAGAACAACTCAGAGGGGCCTGGAATGCAAGTTTTTAACAGTCAAGCCCCGGCATGAGTGCACTCATCCCCAAACCATCATCCCAAAACACATTTCATCCCCGTGACACTGCTCCGCTGCACTTGAGCCCGGCCAGCTACTTCAGCAGAAACGGGAGATAAATGGCAGGGCCGCAGAGAAAGTCCCCGAGCTGCCCGTCGGCCTCCCCTCGGCGGGAATCGACGGGCAACTTCACCAGAGCTGCAGCCGGGGGAGGCCGAGGAGACGCGGCCGCCCCGGGGGTCTCCCGGAGCGCTGCAGGGGTCGGAGCCGCCGGCTCCCCGAAGAGACCCGGCGCTGCTCAGCCCTTCCCGGGACCCGGCTGGCAGCAGGGAAAGGCGCTCGCCGAGAGGTAAGCGCAAACCGGGCGAAAGCAGCCTGCAAAGCTCACGCAGGAACCGAGCGCACAACAAAACCCCTCCGGCGAAGGGAGCTGCCCGCCCCCGCGGGGGGCCGCCGCCTGCTCCGGCCCCGTCCCTCGGGGGCAGCGCCCAGCCCGGCCGGGCCCCGGCGAGGAGCCGCCGCGCACGCCCCGAGCCAGCGGCGCCCTCCCCGCCCGGCACCTGCCCCGGGGCCGCGGGCGCCGCTGCCCGCCCCGCCGGCCGCCCCCGCAGCCCGGTGGTGGTGGTGGGAGGGTTGTATGGGGGGTGCGGGGGGGGGGGGGGGTCCCGTCCCCTCGGGGCCGGCGGCGGCGGGGCCGGCTCCACCCACCCGCCGCTTCCCGCAGGAAACACCCCCCCCCCCCCCCCCCGCCGCCGCCGCCGGCTCCGCGCTGCTCCGCGCCGGCGGGCGCCACCCGCCCCAAGCCGCGGAGCGGAGCCGGGGGGGGTGGGGGGGGCGCCTCTCCGGCAAAGGCCCCCCCCGGGCAAGCGCAGACCTCCCCCCTCGCCGCCGCAAAAGGCGAGAACGAAAACACCCCGAAAACGGGAGCCTCCCCGCCACCCCCCCCCCCCCCCCGCCGCAAGGCGATGCGGTAGCGGAGGATGCGCTTACCGGCGCGGTGCCCCCGCGGCGCCCGGCTCGGCGCGGCTCGGCTCGGCGCTCCCCGCTCCGGCTCCGGCTCCGGCGCTGCCCGGCCGCCCCCCGCGCTCCGCCGGCAACACCGCCCCCCGCTCCGCCCCCCGCCCGCCGCTTTAAAGGGCCCCGCCCGGCCCCGGCGCTCCGCGGCCCCGGCACCCGCTGTCGGGGAGGGCGCCGGGGATGGTCGCCGCCACCCGCCCCCCCCCCCGGGCACGCGTTTTCCTCTGCTTAGCGGCCGTTTCTCGGGGGGGGGGGGGGGGGGACGGACCCCGGGGCTGCTCCCACGTCTCCCCCGGGGGCCAAATCCAGCCCTCGCCCGTGGCACGTGGGGCTGCGAGATGCGGGCAGCTGGCACCGCGCCGGCCGGACTCATCTCCAGGTCAAGGTGTCCAGGCCGGGCCTGGCATCCCCCCTTAGCAGATGTATTTATAGAGCCCTTCTCTGAGCACCTGCCTTTGCCAAGGGGGGTCAGGACGGATTTATAATCTACGGCTCGCAGAAGGGGAGCCGAAGCACAGAGAGGTTTAAGTGATTTAGCCCGGGTCACGGAGGAACCGGACCCCGCGTAGCAGCATCCTCCTCCAGGCCTTTGCCGAGCTGTCCTTGGGGCCCGCTCAGCTCGTGGGCCTCCCTGCCCGCGGCGGCCACCGGGGCGGATAAGGATGACTCACCAAAAAAAGGATTTGCAGGAGGAGCAAATCCCTTTTTACTTCTGCAAAGCACCTGTAGGATTAAGGCAATGACTGTTATATAAAGGGCGTCGAGGGTGGTGGCTCGCAGTAAGCGGTGCAGGGACTCTCAGGTGGAGCGGGGCGGTCGAACAGAAGTGATGAAAAGTAAAATGCAATGACTTCAGCGCGAGTTTTGCGCCCGGGAAAAGTTCAGGACCCTCCCTGGAGGTGGGAGGGCGTAGTTCCGAACTACGCTTCGTTGCTGTCCTCTTACCCAGCGCTGCTGCTAGGTTTTGGGAGAGGCCAGTTTTGGGGAGGGCACCGAGACTGGGTGAGGGAGGTTGCTGTGATGCATTTCTTTTCCTTTCCTATAACCCCATGATGCAGAAGAGCAGGCCCACTCATTCCAGCTCAGCACGTGCTCGTGTGCGTTGCAGCTATTAGCCAGCTGGCAAGCGGGGAAGCTGAGGCTCGGCGAAGATACATGGGTCTCCCCAGCCTTGGGGTGGTTGGCAGGAGAAAGCAGCAATTTCTGGTGTCTTCTTTTAGCCCACGGCCCCTGCAGGCCTCACTGCATGTGCCCGCGCACCGGGGACACAGCAGCTCTGTGCCACAGCGCGCCATGGCAGCTTGCAGCTCGGGGCGCTCCGTATGAACCAGAGAGGTTTGGTCAGTGCATTTGAGGATGTTATCTGAGTCGTCCTGGTCACCGTTCTTCGCTTCCTCCTCTGCCTTCATTCCGCCTTCCTTCGCTCAGCCATTAGTTATTTTGAGAATAACAACTGTAACGTGCATCTAGGAAGAGGGCGTGCGTTAGGTGTGCATCTGGGGAGAAGATGTGCGTGCCGCGTCAGAGTGCTGCAGCCCCGCTCTGCGATGCGAGGAGCCTCTTGCCCAGCTGCAGCAGCAGCAGAAGCAAAATATTGCTTGTCTGGAGTTGGCACCTTTCGCCTGGGCTCTGCCGCGGGCCCTGTGGGCCCTGGCCAGGCTCCCTCTCGGGCTGCTCTTGTGCCTCCGCCGCAGGAGAGCGGCTGGGCATGCGCTGGTGCCGGCTGGGAGACTCTCCTCGCACTGCTGTGCTTGGGCAGCCTTGGGCAAACCACCGTCACGGGCAAGGCCCTGTGTTGGACAGCACGCAGGAAGCCTCCGTAGGCACAAGTCGGCTTCGCCTGGCAGGCATCATCTTTTTAAACCTCCTTTTTGTGTGTTTTTGGCAGCTGGAAACAAAGGGCAAAGGGAATTTGTAAAAGCCAGTGTCCAGGAGACACAACTGGGCCGTGGAGTCTTGACTTCTCTTCCTGGTTTCATCATCCCTGTTTATACGATTTGGGGTGAATGTCCACTCTTTGGACATCCTGCTTTCCCAGGGCAGTTTTGAGGGTTAATGAGTGCTTGCCAAGAGACTGGAGCCCGCTGCGGACACATGCAGCCTGTTTTGGACTGTTTGCGTTTGCACATGTCCTTGTAGCCACCGATGCGTCTCTTTACTCCTGCCCCCTTTTCCCCAGGCCCTCCTTCAGAAAGCCTCTCTCCCATTCATATACATTTTTAAAGAAAATATACAATCAATAGTCTCTTAGGCTGAAATTTCATTAACGGTTTCATTGCACTTGGTATCGATTGCCCCGGGAGTGCTGGGAGCTGCGTGGCAGGGGAGCAGCAGCTCCGACCGACACGCAGACGATGCTCCAGCCCCATCCTCGCCGCGCTGCAGGACGCCAAGGCAGGATGCCCTGGCAAAGCCCGGGAGCCTCCATGGCCCGTACTGCCATGCAGAGCCAGGAGCCAGGAAAGAGAAGGGAAACCGAGGCTTTTTTAAAGCCGATGTTCACGTGAGCATTAAACCTCAGGGGTCCTCTCGTGGCATCCTGCACGACGCCGTGGGCTCCCTGCCGTATCGCTGCCTGCCTTTCCAGGCTGGCTCACCCAGGAGCTGTAAAGAAGCTGTAGAAATCACTGGGGAAGACTCCTTGCGCTTCAGCTGGCAGGGGAAGTCCTCGGTCACCTTCTCACCATCCCCACGCAGTGCTGTATGGGAATTACTCACTTCAAATCCTGCTCTTTGCCCCTCTTAGATTCCCATTACCATACGGACTTCAGAAAACCCTCCTTCCTAGCTTTTATTGAACGTCGCTCCAGAGCAAGCGTGCATTTCTTTATGCCTAAACCACACGCCCTTGAAAGGGGAGAGCAGCTCCGCAGCGCGTGCTCCGCGCAGGGTGTCCGCCCTCGGCACGGTCCCCTGGCACGCGACAGCGCCCGCGCCGCCCCCCGGCTCCTCCGGCCGCCCCGGAGGCGCTCGCTCGCCGACGACGGCTGAAAACAGAAACCTCCGTAGGACTGCTTCCAATTTTATTAAAATGTTTGTATTTAAAAAAAAATTACAACAACAAAAAACATTTTGACAGCCTTCTAAAACCATCTGGTCTACATTACGCTTTCGGCAGCGCGAGGAGGGAAGGGGGAACCCGTTTGCTGCTGGCTCTACATACAGCCTGCCGCTTCGGCCGGCACCGATGCTAACGTCGTCTCAGGTGCGATGGTCACTGCTTATTTTCTGCCGGTTTCCTCCCGTGAACAGGAACAAATGCTTGGAAAGAGCCGGCTTGCAACGGAGAGGCTCTTCTCCCTTCCCTCCGAGGGAATGATTTAAAACTGGTGGTGAATAAACTTAATATCTGCGCGCTCCTGCCAATTCTAATTACGACGGGGCTCCCGCGGCGCTATTAGCTGCCTTAAAAATCTCTACGAGGAGTAAAGAGAGCAGCTCTTGGAGAGAGCCGCCGCTCTGAGCGCCGCGTGCCCACGAAACCCTTGGCCCAAAGGCAGGTACCGGCGCGGTGAGGGACGCCGCACCCTTCGCTGTCCGCCCGTCCCCCGGCACTGGGGGGAAACCAGAGAAACATGAAGCACCGTCGCAGCTGCAGATTGCCCAGGAGTGGTCTCTAATGAGATGTAGGCGAAGGATTTGCTGGGGGGGGGGAGATGCTGCAGGGATGGAAGAGGAAAAGGAGAGAAACGGGGAGAAATCGGTGTTTATTTTTTTCATCTTTTTTTGTGCAGCAGAAACTGCTTTAAAACGTCCTTTGGCATGTTAAAGAATGCAAACACCCACTGACAGCTTGTCTCTACAGCTATAGAGCCTTCGTCTGAGGATCGCTTTGATGTGAAGACCTTGACGTGTAAATTCCCGTCTCCTCCTCAGCCCCCGTATCAGGACTTACCTGCCAGAGGGAGAAAAGCCCTCCCCTTCCAGCAAAAAAGGTCCTGGCTAACGTTTTCTCTGCACCCAGAACTTCTCTTTCTCTTGATTCCCAGGGTGTCTCCTCACCCTGGTGGAGTGGGGCTCTCCCAAGATGACTTTCTTGCCCTTGTGGAGGAGCAAACCTTGCTGTGGACTTGCCGAGCAGGAGCAGGTTGGTCAAACCCAGCCACGCTGCCTGCAGTGGCCGAGCGCCTGTTGGCACAGTTGGAGCATTTGCAGATGGAGAGCAAATGGCCAAATGGTGTCTTCTCCCTCAGAGGCTAAGGTTGGGTCTCCAAGATGTGGCCAGCAGCTTAATGGTCCTTGCCTTGCCATCAGCAATGGACCAGCTCTGACCTGTGAGAAGCTGGTGAGAAATGATGAGGAGTCAACAAGAATGCAATCCTTGGAGCAGCTTGTGGCATCAAAACTTCATCTGGCGTCCTTCTTATCCTCATGCAGCCAGTCCCCTGCCGTGTCCCAGATCTGCTGTGTCAAACACCTGTTCGGGATTGCATCCTGTGACCTTACAGCGTCTCGCCCAGCCAGAAGGAGAGCTGGAGGGAATATTTGGGATGGATGAGCAGGGAAAGAGCCCAGCCTCCCGAGCACACTGCTTTGCATGTCAGGTGGAGAGGGGCACCCAGCTCTTCTGCTGTGTTTCTAGAGGCGCTGGGAGTGAGGTGAGACATGGGCAGAGATGCCCAGCTCAGCGTCAGCAGGCATGACCAAGGGCTTCAAGAGCGATCCCAAAGTGTTTGCCTGAGTAATCTTGATACCTCCAGGCAGGGGGGAAGCCTCTTCTGCTGCATCCTGCTGGCTTATCCATCCTGAGCTCAGCAGGCTCCTTCGACCACCCCGACCCTGCTGGGGTGCAGGCAGTACCCATGATGCGCCCAGGACCTGGGGCCTGGAGGAACCAGCAGGTAACGAGGACACTGAAGCAGCCAAGAGTGAGAAGCACGTGCAGAAGCCAGTGCTTGTCCTTCTGAGGCAAGGTGTGTGGCAACTCGCTGAGCATCTCTCGGGCGCGCGGTCTGGGAAGAGAGCGCTGCATTCACGAATTCAGAGGACTTGTCCCTCGCAGCGAGCAGCGAGGTCCGCGGAGGAGAAGCAGGAACACGCTGCCGACGCTCTCTCTGCTCTTCTTCCTGCTGATGCAAATGAAGAGCGATGCTCTTTCGGTGCTAGCCCCGCCAGCGCGCGGGCCGGCGAGGCAGCAGGTGGGGAGCCCGCGGAGCGTGCCAGGATTTGCATGCCGCCTGCAAAGGCATCCGTCGGGGCGAGCGCCCTGCCGCGGGGGCTGTGGGCGAGCAGGGCCGAACCTACGTGGCTCCGCACCTGGGCCTGCAGGGCTGAAGCTACGGCAAAAAAAAAAAAAAACCCGGTGCCGCTCCGAGCAGGCCTTCCCGGGTGCCGCTTACCCAGGTGTGAAGGTTTCGCCTTTTGCTCAAGGCCGGAGAACGCCCTGGCACCAACCTCCGCTCGAGCCCAGGCGCACCGCGGCGGGTCGGCTCGCCCCGCCGGCGCCTCCGCCGCGCTTGGAGGCGGCTCCGCCGGGAGCATCTCTGAGCGCCTGCACGCACGTGTGTTAAAAAAAAAAAAAAAAGAAAAGAATTAAATATTAAAGGAAAAAAACATTTTTGCCTGGACTCACAGCGCCTCTTAAAAATGTTGGCAGCGCCGAAATCCCAACTCTCCCTTAGCTCTGAAAGCTTCCTTGGCCTTTCCACCACCCCGCGGGGAGCCGGGAAGAGGCGTGTGGCCGCAGCGAGCCTGGTGGGCGAAGCGCCTCCGAAGGGCTCTGCAGGGCCAGCCCGGCCCCCAGCGGCAGCAGCTGCTGGACTCAGCCGACCCCTCCGCGTCCTGCAGGACCCCCCCCCCCCCAACCAGCTTTCAGGTGCCCCCCCCCAAAAAGCTCGCAGGGAAGGCGGAGATGCTCCCTGCGCTGGCAGAAGGGGTTTCCATAGCGACCGACTCCGGCGCGGCGCGGATGCTCGGTGCAGCCGCCGCGGTCCCCGGCGACGGGCGAGCAGGACCGCGCCGGCGGGCCGGGCGCGCTGCAGAGGCGGCAACACGTGCGCGCCGGCCCTCGCCACGTGCCCAGCGCGGCCGTCGACGGCTTTGCCGCAGCACTTTCCAAGCGGGGCGCGCGGTCCGTTGTGCTCCACACCGTCACCGCGTCTCATGGACCTTCATCTGCTCCGTGCGGCACCCGAGCACGCTTCTCCCTGTATTTTCTTCCCCTCTGGGGTGTTTTTTTCTTTTCTTTTCTTTTTTCTTTTTTTTTCCTTTCCCCAAGCAAATGTGTAACTTCAGCCCAGCTCAGGCTGCTTGCGAAGCTGCAGTAGCATGTGCATGGGCTCCTGCTCGCCGAAGTTGTCCCCCTGCCACGTGCCCTGGGCGCCTCGCGTGGCTCACGCAGCCTTTCCCTCCGTGTCTCCGCCACCGCGGGGCTCCAGTGGGCCGCTGCGGGAACCTGGCACCGCCGTGGGACCCTGGCACGATTGCAGGAACCTGGCACCACTGTGGGAACCTGGTGCCACCATGGGACCCTGGCACTGCTGTGGGAACCTGGCACTGCCATGGGAACCTGGTACCACCATAGGAACCTGGCACTGCTGTGGGAACCTGGCACTGCCATGGGAACCTGGTGCCACCATAGGAACCTGGCACCGCCGCGGGAACCTGGCACTGCCATGGGAACCTGGTGCCACCATAGGAACCTGGCACTGCTGTGGGAACCTGGCACTGCTATGGGAACCTGGTGACACCGCGGGACCCTGGCATCACATGGCCTCCCCGAGGCCGAGTGGGACAGTGCTCCTATGGGTAAGTGCCGAGCACCCAGCCCGCCGCGACGCAAAGGCAGCGGGCGGGTGGCAGGGAGCAGCGAGGCGCCCAGCCCGGTCAAAGCAGATGGCCAAACTGCGCTTGGCTGAGCAACACCTTCTACTTCATTAACCTCATCAGAGCTCAGCCCGGGCTGCGCCCCGGCGGGGGCCACGGCTGGGGCAGGCTGCCGGCGCCTGGCCGCGCTTGCACGTTAGGACATAACTGCAGATGCACTCGGTGGGCAAAGGGCAGCGCCGGCCCGCCGAGGAACCATGCTGCATCCCTGGGCTTGTAGTCATAAGGATTCGAGATCGAATTCCTAACTCCTGCCCCTCTGCAAGGATGCATCACGCGCTCTTGGCCCGTGCCCGGCGGAGCCCCTGTGCTCCCGGCGCGCGCTCTGCCCCGGGCGCCCGATGCTCGGCCCTGTCCCTGCACCCGCCCAGGTGGGTGCCAAGGGCTGTGGTTTTCAGCTCCGGTTTGCAAAGCAGCCTGTCCTTCCCCGGGGGCCTGCACAGCAGGACGCACGGCGCCTGCAGAAACGTCACCCGCTGCCAGCCCTGCTGAGCGTCTCTTCGAAAGCAGAACCGCGCTCGCTGGGCTGGAGCCGGCGGCCCGATGGAGCGGCCCTCTCGGTCCGGTGCCCTGGGCCCCGGGCTGCCCGGGGACGCTGCTGCACAGGGCGAGCGCGGGGCTTGGAGGGAGCCCCCAGCGCCCCGCGGAGCGGGACGGCTTCCCCTCGTGCCCTCGCTGCCCCCGCACTCTCGCTGCCCCCGCACCCGCCCTGGCTATTTTCAGCCGCTTACCCAAGCGGCCGCGTGCGAGCCCTCCCCGCGGGGGTCGGTGGCGGTTATTCTGGGCGAGAGGCAGCGTCAGAGGAGGTTGCTGCTGGGGCCACGGTGCTGGCTCCGACCCGAGCCGGGGGCGGGGTGGGGGGCAGCGCCACTTTGCTGCTCCAGCGTTGCGGAGTTTCCACCTCATTTTGCATTACGGTGTCAAGTTCAGAGCGGCAGCATCTGTGCGGCAGGGAAAAAGCACCGTGCAACGGGGGAAAAGCATCGTGTGACGGGCAAAAAGCAGCACGTAATGGGGGAAAAGCATCGCGTGACGGGGAAAAAGCAGCACGCGAAAAGCATCGCGTGATGGGGAAAAAAGCATCGTGTCATGGGGAAAAAGCAGCACGCAATGGGGGAAAAGCATCACGTGATGGGGAAAAAAGCAGCACGTAATGGGGGAAAAGCATCGCGTGACGGGGAGAAAAGCATCGTGTGATGGGGGAAAAGCACCGTGCGATGGGGAAAAAGCACCGTGCGATGGGGAAAAAGCACCGAGAGCGGCTCGCTGTGGGCACCTGCAGCCAGTGCGCCCAGCCCGTGGGCCGCGGCAGCCTGCGTGCCCCGCCGGGCCCCCCGGCCGCGGGCTGCCCTCCGCCGGGGAGCCCGTCCACCCGGCCAGGCGCAGTCGTCTGCAGAGCCGAAGCCGACCAAGCCGTTCTCGGCTGCCGGGGTGGCGGGGGCGAGACTGGCTCAGGCAACCCACGTCCTCGGAGCTTCTCGTCCTGGCGCCGGCACGGCCCCGCCGGTGAGCGGCTTAGCGGCAGCCGGCAGGTAACCTTCGGCCCGTGCGCGAAAGCTCCTTAGGAGGGTATTAGCCCTTCCCAGGACTCTGCCGGGGACTTTGGAAGAGCAGGTTGGAAAAACAGGAATTTTTTCCCCAGCCCGGTGAGCCTCGGCGGCGGCGGCCTCCCCGCCGAGAGGGGCGAGGGGCCGGGCGCGCGGCTCCGCTGGCAACGCCGGGGATTTGCGCCGGGGCCGCGCAGCGGGTGCGCGCGAGCCACCCCCGGGACCTTCGCTCGGGCCGAGCCCTCGCCGGCAGCCCAGCCGGCTCCGAGGCCTCGCAGGTCGAGCAGCCGGAGAAAGCCCTGGGTTTCCTTTAATTATTTTCCTGCCTACGCGTCAATACTAATTAAGATTGTTTCCCGTAATTGAACCTAAAGCAGCGAGGGCGAGCAGAGCGCAGCCGAACCCTTCCCTTCCGAGTCACGTCCTGGTCAGATGAGCTTTCAAACCAAATTAGCAAAAACATCCATGCACAAACATGCAAACATGCACCCATGCGCACCCCCATGCACCCACGCACCCATGCACCCCCATGCACACCCCCATGCACGCTCGTGCACACATGCACACCCCCATGCACACGCGCACACACGTGCACACATGCACACTCCCATGCACCCCCATGCACTCACACACCCATTCACACCCCCATGCACCCACACATGCTCGTGCACACATGCATACACATGCACACACACACACACACTTGCGAGTTGGCCCGGCAGCAGTCCCCAGCCCTGCAAGGCAGCAGGTGCTGGAGCTCCTGCCATGGATGTCCAAAATTAGCTGCGCACTCTGCCCTTGCGTTCGAGCAGGACATTTCGTAGTTGTTTAGTATCAAAAGGTAAAAAAAAGGAGGAGAGAGAAAAAAAAGAAAAGGAAAAAAAAAGCACAAAAGCAGTTCAGTCAATGCAAGTCTAACTTTATTTGATAACTTGTCCTGCGTAACTCTATATCTATTTTAAGTCATTTTTGATGAGTACAAGTAGCTATGGAAGTTCTGCAATTCTAAGACATCACATCTAACTCCTAAAAAAGCAAAATTACCTTTCCCTACGAAGCCTGAATGCGAATCCCACCCTTCCCAGGATCATGGCTCTGCGCTCCCGATTTCACACACCAAAACATCATTTCCAAAGCGCCCAGCGTTCATTAGCTTACGGAGAAGCGGGAGAAGCTGCCCTCAACTCCCCGGCCGGGGAGCCAGAGCGCGGGTGCCGGGCGCCCCGCGCCGTCCCGTGCCGTGGATGCTCGGTGCCGCGGACGCCGCTCTTCCGGCCAGGCTCCGGTTACGGCGCCGAGCCGAACAGGTGCCGTTTGGCGCCCGCGCGCTTATCCCTCGCTCTGACTTCGGAGCATCTTGCAGCACCCGCCTCTCCCGCGACCCTTTTCACCCCGAATCAATCCCGATCCCTTCCCGCCCACCAGCAACGGATCCGTCCAAGCCGCGCGGCTTCCCGAAGGCCGAGGCGGCGCCGGGGGAACGCGGCTCCGGCGTCACTGCCACATGGCGCCGGCGTCGCCGTCCTCGTGGAACCGGTGCACGTGGTCGGCGTACCTGGGGGGAGCCGCCGGCGGGTCAGCCGAACCGCGCCCCTCACCGCGGCCCCCCGGCGCCGGGCCGGGCCCCCGCGCCCCCCGCCGCCCCCGTACGCACTTTTTGGCGCAGTACGCGGCGCAGTCCCGTCCCACGCTCTCGCTCCAGGCCGTTCTGTAGAGCACCTGCGGGACCGGAGAGGCCGTCAGCGCCGCGGCCGGAGCCCCCGCCGGCGCCGGCTTTCCGCAGCCCTTTTGCGTCTCCGCGGAGCAGGAACCTCCCGGCCATGTAATATTTATGATTTCTCTTTTCTTTTTAGGTTAGCGCTTTAATGTTTAATGACGACAACTTTTTATTTTCTTTGCTCCTCTCCTCACCGAAACAGCGAGAGGTCGATCTAACTTTGAGAAGAGCGGGATGGAAATATTGTTCCGATTCGTCTTTCATCTCGTTTCACTGTTTAATTATTGATGCTCTTTTTTTCTTATCCCCCCCCCGTTTTTTTGTTCCCCTTGCAGTGATAGATAACCCCCCCGAAACCGCGCGGGGAGGAGGGAGGCCGCAGGAGCGGCGCGGGAAGGCACTCACCAGGAAGACGAGGCAGTGCAGGAGCAGCGTGTAGAAGAAGGCGACGGTGCGAGCCGCCTTGCTGGACAGGACGAGCCGCCCCTGCAGCCAGAGCACGCGGCGGGGGAGAAAACAAAACCAAACCCGTTTTAACGCCGGTCAGCAGGAACGGCGCTGCGGGCACCCAGGCCCCCCGCGCGCGGCCGTCCCCGTCGCGAGAGCCGCGAGGGCCTGCGGGCATCGCCCCGCCGCGGCCCCCTGAAATTTCTATCCCTGCCCTAAGAACTAGGGATTCGTTACGGACCTAAGTAAATCCCCCGAAACGCCACGCGGGGCATTTCCGAAGCGCGCTCCGGCCGGGCCGGCTCTGCGCCCGAACGCCCCGGCCCCGGCGGCCCCGGTGGCCCGATGCTCTTCACCGTCCCCGAGGAGCGACTCGCCCGGGGCCGGGTTTTTCCAAACGCCTTTCGTTCATTCTCCGTGGTGCGGGCCCGCCACCCGATCCATATTCATGCTGCCATTTGCTTGGGATTTATGCAAATGGCGACTTTGCCTTCCTTACAGTGTATTTCTGCCTTCTGCTGCGGCCCGCGGTAGCCCCCGCCCCCTCTTTTCTCCGCCGCTGATTTTTTTTGGAAGGGGGGGGAATAGCAGAACGGGGCAGGGAGGAGGCTTTCTGCCGCTGGCCTCGGTGGTGGAGCGAGGCCACGGCGCAGAGGCCCAGCTGCCGCGGCGGCGTCCACGGCGGCGCCGGATTCCGGCCGAATTAGCAGACGGGAAGGGAGCGGTCGCTGCTCCCCGGCCCCCCTTGGAGAGGGGCGCGAGCCCGGCGGAGCCCGCGCCGCTGCTCACCATGCTCAGCGTGGCTTTGTCCCAGGGGCTGAGGCTCAGGTACTTCCTCTGGCGCTCCTGCGAGGAAGGAAGCGAGCGGAGGCGGTGAGCGAGGCGCGCCGGGCCGGGGGGCCGCGCGCCGGGGCGGGGGGCCGCGCGCCCGGCCCTTTCCCTACCTTTCGGCTGAAGGAGGAGAAGGGGTCGAGGCGCTCTTCGTACTGGGAGGAGTAGCGCAGCTCCGTGTCGTCCCGGCTGCCGCCCTGCGGGCGCACGGGGGGCCGGGTGAGCCGGGGCGGGCGCCCGCGCTCCTCCCGACGGACGGGATCGCCTTGGCCACGGGCAGGGCCGAGGGCGCTGGGGACCCGGCTGGGAGGAGGGAGGCGGCGGCCGAGCGGGGGGACGCGGCGTTGGGACGCGCTGCTGTTACCAGCCGCGGAAACGGGGGGCACTCCGTGAAGGAAGTGCAACATTTAGACGGCTCCGAACCAGCGCAACTCGCGCGCTCCTGCCCGGCTGCGCTCCGGCAGCGCCGCGCACAGCTCCGGCCCAGCCACGATCCCGGGCTGAGGCGAGATCCCGATTTGGGGGCTAGGAATTCCTTACGCCCCGGCCTTACCGAACGACCTCTGATGATTATTTTTAACTCGTTACATGCCCGACTGGGTTCCCAGTTACGTAACCCCCCCGCCCCGTGCTGACGCGTCGAAGGCTTTCGCCCCCTCGATCACGGGAATGCCTCGGGGGGATACGCGCCCAGACGGGACCTGCCACGGGAGAAGCAGGCAGAAACGCCAGAGGGGCCGACCCCGTTCCACCACGGGGATATAAATAAAAACGCCACATAAGGTCCTGGATGCCTGCAGGAGTCCCCCACCCCAACGAGCTATCAACACATCAGCCAGTGAAGCGGACCGAGCCCCCGCGGCGTGGAAAGGCGAGCGCTCTGGGGAGAACTGCGGTACCGTCGCCACCGTCGTTTTCAGTTATTAGAAAAGCCTGGGGATGCGATAGCCCAGCTCAAACCAAAGAAACGGCTGCAATCGGCCGTCTGAACTTGCTTGGTGGCCAAAGCTGGGGCTCTCCTGCCACCCATGCTCAGGGCATCTCCGGGGATGAAGCCTCGTGGGAAGCAGTGCATGCAGAGGCGGTCCTGGGCAGCGGTGCCCACACCGCAAACCCGGCGTCCTCGCGGTACCTGGCTGGCCCTGCCCTGGCTCAGGGCTCCTTTCTGTTCCCAGGACCGGCCTTGGTGGCCCAGGAGCAAGGGAAGCAGAGGAGCTCTCTCTGCTGGTCACGAGAAACTCAGGCTACGAATGTGCCAGATGGGTTTGTGGGTCAGGCGAGCGGGGGGGGGGAAAGGCGAATTTCGCAGCTAATCATGGGCAATTGGACACGGTGCGCGGGAAATCAGCTGCTGCTTTCAGTCGGCCCCACAGGAGATACAGTGAAAGGTGCCGAAAACTGGTGACTAATGCACTGGGAACGATGCCCGATGCCCGTCCACCACAGACACGGCTACGAGGTCTCCTAGCCCAGCTTGTGAGACGGAGAGCTTGCAAAAGTAGCACAGGTCACTTCCAACCGCCTGATACAACCCTCAAACAGTGAGAATGAGTCACTACATGAAAGACTGAATTGTTTTTCAGCCTCTAACTATAGGGCTTTGTTGCCGGAGGTCCCAGTTTAACGACGTGCTCTCCAGTCAACCTGGAGCATCTGTAGCTCACCAGCTGGAAAGCAGTCGTGGGAGCATCAAAGCATCTCCTAGGGGCTCTTTGAAATAAAGTTTCTAACATCAAGGACGTTGGACACACTTCAATACAGTTAAAAAACTGCCCCTATGGGAGAGGGGCTGGGTACCTGCTCCTCTAGAGGGAGCGCTGAGCCCCTTCCCACTCCAAACACTTCATGCCAGATGTGTGTGGGTAACTTGCAATTTCCCCACCACTCCCAAACACTCAGGGCGGTGGTCTAAGTTTGGGGGATCTCTGCCTAGAGTAGCGCGAGCCCAGCCAGCAGGACGGCCACTCACCCGGCCAGGATAGCTCTGGAGGAACTTGATCTTCTCGTAGAGCTTGATGTTGTCAGCCCGCAGGTTGTCCAGCTCGCTCTGCAGAGCGTGCACCGTGTGCTGCATCATGCGGTTCTCCTGCAGGGCAGAGCAAGGGGGATGCCATCAGGGCCTGGCAGATGTGCAGGGATGGACCTAACCTGGTATGAGGGAGATGGGGGTGTCTGCTGCAACCCAGGAGGGCTCAACCCAATGCTAACAGCCCTGCTCCACAGCTAGTTCCCCCTCCTGACTGCAGCTTCAGAGCCAGTACCTTGAGCACAGGTCTGAGGAGCATAAGAGTGGGGTGGCCAGATACCCAAGGTCCTCACCATACAAACTTGGGTGATTTGCTAACAGTCCCTGTAAAACCATGCTTGCTGACAGAGCTTGCAGAGAAGCTAATTAAATCGAGTCATGCTGCTCCAGTGGCACTGGGAGATGACCAGGCTATTTATTGATCTAAAATCCCCAGTAAAAATCCTTCACGTCACGGGTACAAAGCTGCATGGCTTAGTTGGCTGTGTGGCATCTCCCCCGAACCGACCACGCCGCTGGTTTGGTCGGGCCTGGCAGACAACGGAGATGCAGTGGCAGCGGGGGGGCCCGGTGCAGAGCTCCCAGGCCGTGGCGTTTGCACCCGGGATGAGAAACGAGGGCAGGAGAGGAAACGCTGAGATGCAACCCGGTACCGTCGCAGCAAGCTGGGGCACCTTGTTCACAACCTCACTGTCCCCTCTGGGCAACCTTGCTCCTAAATCACTCCTGCCTCCCTCCCTGCAGGGCTGGAGAAAGGCCGGGGACTGGCTGTAGCCGTCCCCCAGGGAGGCACAAAGCCCACCCACCCGCTTCCCAACACCAACGCTTCCAACACCCACAGAGGCTGTCTTGAACCGCTGATAGCTGTAGAGCTATTGGGTAACACTCTGCCACATTCTCCCTACGTGCCCTTTAGGAGGAACTGCAACAGCAGGACGAACTCAGACCGGTCCTTCAACAGGAGCAACGCTGAGGGTCCGGAGAGGAGGTTTTGGTCTAGGAACCCGCCAATACCAGAATATACTTTTCTCTCTCCTGCAGCAGTAGGAGATGGAGGTAAATGGAGTACCAGCCCTCGGAGACGAGCACGGGGCGCAGGGCTGGGCCGTGCTGACCCAGCAACGGCGTGGGAAGGTGGCACCGCTCCAGCGCTTGGCTGCCAAGCGGACGTGGCGTTCATGGACGCACATTCAGCAGAAAACAGGCTACGGAGGCCCTGGCTTTTGTGCCGGGGCATGAAACCTGCCTGGCACACTGTTGGAGGGCTCAGAGAGAGCGCGGCAGTGCTGCGCGGCCGGCCGGCCCCAGCCAACGTACCCCTTCCAGCTCCTGGTTCCTGGCCCGGAAGCGCTCCCGCTGGCTGGAGATGATGGACAAGAGTGAGTCCATCTGCCCCTCCGGGAACGATGTGCTGGGGGGCGGTGGGTGACCTGAGGAGCAAAGCTCAGCATGAGAGATGAGTGGGCAGACAGCCACCGTCCCCCAAAGAGCAACCAGGGCTTGTCTGAGGTCCCCCCAGCGTGTGGGTGGATCTCATGGCCATCACACTCGTGCCCACAGGGGTTACAACAGGGCTCTGCAGCCACCACCGCAGGGTCCTGCGCGCAGCCAGCAAGCGCTCTGGCTGACTGGCTGAGCCTCCCCGTCCGTCCTAGCAGCGGGAGGCATCTGCCGCCAAGGAGAAACGTGTCCTAGGAGGCAGTGACTCAACCCGTCTGCACAGATGGACTATTCATAGCACAGGATGGGTGGCTGCAGGTTATTTGGCTTGGTGGAACTGTTGCCATGATATTGTTTATTATGTGTTTTCAAAACCTTTCAAAACAAAACAAAAAAAAAAAAAGAGGGAAAGGAAGCGGGTTCTCCTCCAGAGGAGCCAGCCGTCATTATTGGTTTGATTCATTTTCTCCAGCAGGCTGCGGAACAGGAGCCAACGTAAAGAGAACATTTAGCTCGCTGGCTCCAGAGGTGAGTTTGGGGTGGAAAGCTTAGGAGTCAGAGCACAAGGAGCTGGGTTCAGCCTGGATGTGCGGGCTTGGCATGCATCTGCTGCATGGTCTTGGTCTGTGGGGCAGGAGAGCGTGTAGAGGAAGGCAAATCACGCTGAACATGGAAAACCAGTCAACAAACAACAGGCTGAGCAAACGACATCCACGCTCAGGAACATCTGCCTACTGCTCATCTTGTGCCGGTGGAAGAGGTGACCGGACTCCGCCACAACCACCCCAGCCTCTTACCGTAAAACAGAGCCGTTGCCTCCTTGATGGGCTCAGGAATCTTCTCCAGGCTGTGGACGGCTGCGCCCTGGGCAGCATGAGAACAGATTAAACGCTTCCCACCCGTACCACAGTGCACGAGCAAAGCAAGTCCTCCCAATGCTCCCCTTGGGTCCCCGCTACGGCCCGGACACCTGGGGCGCTGGGGGATGCTTCGCTCTCAAACAGGCCCCAGACAAGGCTCAACGGCTGGGACAGCACAGAAGCAGCTTCAGACTGTGCAAATAATCATTTCAATTACGTCCATGAGCAAGCAGAGCAAATACCAGATGTGATCCCTCCAGCGCGCAGGGGAGGCCGGTGCTTGACCCTCGAAGCCTGTCCCATCCCCGGGGAGAAGGAAGAGGAAGAGAAGGGCTGGCTGGTGCCGGGGCCTACCGCAGCGCGGGGGGCATTACCTCCGCATCCGGGCGACGCATCGCCGACAGGGCCTGGATGGTGCTGAGGTCCTGCTCCAGCTTGGCCACGAGCTCCTTCTGCTCGGCCACCGTGGAAACCGTCTCTGTGAGCTGGATCTGCAGCTCCGTGCAGCGCACTGCAAAACAGAGCCCGAAATGCAGGGGCGTCACCCACCCGCGTCCCCTTCGCCCTCCCGGGGTGCCAGTGTCCCACGCGCGCACACGCAGCCCCACGCGTGCAAAGCTGGGGGCAAGCCTATTGCCAAGCACGGGGCAAAGGCACCCCAGGCGCTGGCTGTCGCTCTTTGCATGTGTTTTGCCCACTTTGAGCTGAGACCGTTCTGAAGCGGCCGCGGTGGGAATTGCTGCTCCACGACACGTGCCTTTAACCCAGAAGTTCTGCTGAGGGAAGGCCGAGACTCTGCAAAGTCCCTGCCCGCAGCACGAAAGCAACGTTCAAATGAGCCCGTCTCCTCCGCATCTCCGTCCCCGTTTCGGGAGCTGGCAGAGGGGCTGGCTGCAGCGGGGGCCGGAGCGGGCCGGCTCCCGGCAGGGCTCGGGCGCAGCCGAGCCAGCCCCAGGGCCGCCTGACACCTTGGGGCCCCTGCTTGCCCCCATTGCCACGCACGAGCCACCTTACAGCTGCCCCCAGAGCCAACCCGCACCGCGGGCGCTTGCTGAAGGCTCCCGGAGCAACACAAACATCTCCAGCTCCCTTCATGTAACCCCCCAGCCCAGATGCAAAGCGAGGCAGAGACATTTCTGGGCAAAAAAAGAACTACGGAGGGAGGAAAAGGACCAGCACGGTAGTACACGCTCCTTGCAAGATCTGCAACTCCAACCACACCTAAAGACCGAGCATCGGCAACAAGGATTCTCATCCTACAGTGGAAATCCTGCTTCTCCTTCCTCCCTTGTTCCTAGCAAAACCTTGTCCTCCGTCTGGCAGAAAGTTCAGCTCAGATAAAGATTTAGACCTGCGGTTCTACACTGCCAGGACAGCAGGATGCGTCCCTCCGTGCCTGTATTTCCAGGTGGGTGAAAGCTCAAGTACCAGCTGCTCACGTCCCTCCCTGCTCATTCCCCATCGTAATTATCCCCCTGAATTCCAGACAGCTACAAGGTAAAAAAAAAAAAAAAGAAAAAAAAAATCCTCATTTATCAACAGCCAGTGAGCAAGAAATGCAAAAGCCGCCTGGGAAGGAGCCGGGCTGGGGGGAGAAGTCGGGGCAGACTGTTACACCCACGGGCCTTTCCACCCCCTCCGAAGGCTTCAGACAAGAAGGTGCAAAGTGCACGGGGCAGATCCCAGCGCACCGGTTCCTGCCGGGCTCGGAGGCGCCCGACGCGGGGAGCAGGAGCGGGCCCCTCCGCGCAGCGCGGGCGAGCCGCGCGGCAGACCCGGCGCTGGCGCCTGCCGGCACCGTGCCGCAGCGGCGCCGTGCTGGGAGGTTTGGATTAGGAGGCACCAGCGACAGCGGTTCAAAGAGGAGTCATGCCGAAAGCAAACCCTGCTTTCCCGCGGAGCCGGGGCTCTGTTAGAGCATGTTTTTATCTTTTTTTTTGTCTGAAATGTAATTTTTACATTATTTGTACGAGACCAAACCTGTGTGCAGGGAAAGGCGATAACACATACTTTGGACACAACACAAGGACTTTTTTTGTGTGTATGTGTCTGGAATCTATGTATCTGCATCTTAGGCCCCAAATCAAAGGCTCAGAAGAGACCCACCAGCAGCTGCAATGAACGCGCGCTCCCACTGGAGGTCAGTGTTCCTCAAGAAATGGGGAGTCACTGTGCGTGCCCAAAACACGGGTGGCCTGATGCAAAGTATTTGCATTAGTAAGGCTTGGAAAGAAGAAAACCTCTTCCCTACGGTTAATTATTTAATTGACTGTCTCTTCAAATTTAATTGGGAAGCGATTACTAGCCAAACATGGGCTGTGGGGCCCAATTCTGCACAAGTCAACTCTGACGAACTCACGAGGGACCCAAAGCTCGGCTGCGGAGTCTCCGGGGACCGCGAGCCGCCTCGGAGCGGAGCCGGGTGCCCTCCTCCAGCCGGGAAATTTCAGCAAAACTACATTTTGACACCCTATTACAGGCAAATCGGAGACCCGGAGTGGAAGCTTTCCCAGCTCCTGAGTTTGCCTTAAATTATGTTTATACACTTGAGTTAAATACACTGAGTTTTTCAGTTTGCTTAGGAGAAAAAAGGTCACCAAAGAAACAACTGTCCCCATTTTAGAAAAGACACGTCCTTCTTTTGCTTGGGTGCCAGGTCCTTGGCTCTGGCCCATCAGTCTTCCATAAACCTTCCACGAAAACAAAAAAAGACTGGAGCCACTTCTAATACAGAAAGCAACTGAAATGCATAGAGCTTCCATCTGATCTCCCCTTCCCACAGGTGTACTTTTTTAATAATAACTTTTATTTATTTTTTTAAAGGGTAGTTGCCACCTGCAATCTCATCACTTCTCTGCAAATGATCCTTAACCTCCAGCGGTAGGTAGATGTTCTCTCCTAGGAAGTCAGGTCATTTTAAACATTGAGCTTGAGCAAAAGAATATCTGCCTTTGTCTTCTCTAAGCTGCTGTGCTTGAAAAACCTCTCTCTGACCCTTCAGATGTGCAAATACATCAAAAACTGTTGAAGATGGAGAGATACTGCAGAAGATAATGGGACAAAGAAGGTGAAGCCCTAAGGAAACTACAATTTTAAATCACACTTCTTTATTCTCAAACTCCCTCCTCTCTGACTTTTGAGGCAATGGAGGAACCATCTCCAATTTGCAAGGCCCAACATTTCCATTTTTTCATGAAGAAAAGTGATGAACTGCAGCAACTGAACAACCCAACAGAGGCAAAAGTTATCAGCCCTGCCTGTGACCTACCACTTCAGGCATCAGTGCTGCTCAGCACAGGAAGGGTTGGGGTTCCTTGCCAGCCCTACCTGATACAAAGAAAAGCAGCAGCTGAGTCTGAAATACTAGTGGAAAAAAAAAATCTTTTGCTTTCCCAAGAGTCCTTGGCAAGGTGACAGAGCAGATAGGAGCCGAACTAAGAGTCTTCCATGGGGCACAAGTGAAGTTATTAGGCAGCGGTTGGCTAGGTGAACTTGTGCCTTCTTGATCAGGATTTACTTAATTCACACCCCGATGACACCAATTGTAAATTTTTGAACTTCCATCTGGCCTGACCACTCCATAACACATTGATCATTATGAAATTTTCATGGTGTCTGACAACAGGCTCCCAGGAGTATGACACAAACCACCTACACAAACACAGACGGGACATGCAAGTCCCCAGTGCAACCACTGAGCTATGGCTACCAACCATGAAACTACAGCTACCAACCACTGAACTTTGGCTACAGACTTAACACTGCAGCTCTGTAGGCACAACTGCAGGATTTCCCTGGGGAAGCCAGGGCTTCAGGAGAAGCACCTTTCACTACAGCTCAGTGATCAACCATGGGCTTCTTTCCACCACCGTACACAGTTCAGACCTGGAGAAGCAATGAGGGTCCCTCCTTGCTATTAGGAAACTCTCTCAGGAGAGAAGAGCACTGATCTGTCACATTTTAATTAAGTAGATACTGGAAAAAAATCACAGATATGAAGTAAGGATGAAAAAGCCTAAGTCCTCCTTCCCCCAGGTATCACCCTGACTATCTTCCCATCTTGATCTCCCTCTCCCAACCAGAAGATCTTGAATTCTTTCTGCTATATCACAGTTTCCCCAGGAAGAGTAGAAGGAAACTTCTGATTTCTATTTTCATGAATATCTGGCCTGATGAAAACCTAGCAACAGTGAGGAGACAGATCAGGCCCTCTGCAAGGAACCAAACACTTTGCAGAGACTGGTCATCCAGGAGGAAAAGTAATATTGATAAGGTTCTTGAAAAGGATCACACCCTGCCCAAAGCAGAACGAGTGATTGGAAGTGTCCTCTGCTCAGAGGGGGTGCTGTAAGAAAATGCCAGTCCTGTGCAGCCCATGCTCCTCCACCCCCTGCCTGAGGAGTGCAGCTATGGATGATGTGGCCAAGAGATGTGTGTCAAAAGATGTCAAGTGTCTATGTGGAAAGGGTATGTGGGTAATGACAACAGTGTCTCAAGCAGAGAGAAAACCGAATGGCCTCTAAGTAAGTTGAGAATAAAGGATTTAGGTCAATCTCACACTCGTTTTGAAGAATATAGTGAATCTCACACTCCCCCTGAAGCTGCAAGTTAAAATTCTTGTACTGAATATCAAGGGAGGAAAAAAAAATCCTGAAGCCATAGGTTCCAAGGGCGCGTTTCTGGGTAGCTCCGAACCCAGCAGATGTACGGCCTCATCGGGAGCGGTGGCGAGACAGTGAGTCCGGTACCATCACAGAGCAACAGGAACTTTGACTCCTGCAACAAGCCCCAGCAATTGGACTCCCTTGGCAAATCATCCAAAATAAACAGCATCTGTTTTCACAGATGGAGAAAATTAAGACATACTAGCAACTTAGTTTGAAGTTATAAGGCCAGACATAAATAAATGAGAGGCAATCTTTCCATAAGATGGTGGCTTGATTACTGAGGATACAGACAGATGAGTAAATCACCTTGGGGTGAGATAGGCTGTAACTTGCTACACATCCCTGGGACTGGAGTAACTGCTCATGTGTATCCTCTTAGCCTGAAGGAAATGAGAGGTAAGTGATATTGCTGAAGGGATCTGCAGGGTAGGAGCACACACATGCGTAGTTACTGCAAATTAGCTGATGCTCTGCAAGATCCCACCCTGATTTGCCTTATGGTAACTTTTTAATTTGCTTCCATTACTGTCTGGACTCCTCGGATTTACATAACTGTAAAAAAAAAAAAAAAGAAAAAAAAACAAGACAAGAAGTGATGTGGCACGCTAGCAGCTTTCTTTGAAAAACCATCCTCTCAGAAGTGAACTGAAGTGCATTGAAATTAAGTACTTCAAAGGTTTTAAGCCTACTTTATTGACTGGAAGGAAGATGATGTTACAGATAACTAAGTCTTGGAGTACCTTGACATTAAGGCTGAGAAACTTGGGCACAAAGCTGGAGACTCACTTCACACAAAACACTAGAGTTTAAGAGTGCCAGGACGAGGAACATGATCCAAAGCAAGAAGCCGGAAATAGGGGATGCGACTGGTCCTTTGATTTTGCCACCTGACCGACCCTTTCCCCATGGGCCATTCCTGTTAACGACCGCGTTGCTGTGGACAGTTACATAGATGTGCAGAGCTGAAATGATCATTCTTCCCCATACAGAAATAAATAGCAAGGCTTTTTGGCATCTCTCTTTGATGAGCATTTCAAGCCAATAAAGTCTTAGCTCCAGCTCCACCTGATGCCAGAGCTCCCAGGTTTATACATAAATTAAGGTACTATTTCAGGCTCTTTAAATACTTGGCATTTGGCTTTTAAGGAAGTCTGAAAAAGACGGCACTGTTATTGCCCAAAGTCCTGCTCCCCTTCCAAGACAATTAAGGGAGATGGCCTGATGCTGCATTTCATATCTGAAGGCGTGAGGGGGACACTGTCCATACGCTGCAGATTCAGTCCTGGAGGAACCTGTTTCGAAGCCCAGCCAAGCCACTTCCTTATGTCCATGTTATCTCAGAAGACAATGAAGAAAAATCACCAACCCACCACCTAAAAGGCTTATATTCTTCCAAGAGTCTCTCCAGAGTGAATGAGGACGTTGGTGATGAAGTCAAGAGCTCTAGAGACCCCACCAGCACTATGGAAGTCACACAAGGATTGGGCTTTTTGAACATTTTGAGGCAACCTCTCTAGAGGTTGGAAGAAAGCTCAGTCAAGTCCAAGAGGACCTGGAGGAGCCAAATTGCCCACATCATATCAGTCTGGAAATCATCCTGGCCTGCAACTTTACCCACAGGAAGCAATCAGTCTGTACCTGTTTATCATTTCTGTACCTATCACAACATTACTCTCAAAAATCAGAGGGCAAAAAAGAAGGTAAATGATGAACAGAAAGGGATGATGATGTCTATAAAAGCCACCTGCAATTCCTAGGCACAATCTACTTAGTCTTTGGTTACAGTAACCATCCCTGGAAAAGCTCCAAGGATAAACTGGACAGATTGTTCTGCAGATATAGGAGAAGTCAAAATAAACCCTTAGCGAGCTCCTTCAGGGGTGCACATGGAGTATGTGCAGTTCCAGACAACAACGAAGGCAGCAAGAGCAACCCTTCTAATTTTTACTTTAAGAATCTACAAAACTGTACAAGTGTAGAATGATTCTGCAGCAGTGTATGTGCACTGCGAATAAGAGGACAAAAATAGGGACAGCAGAGAGCAGATCACGTCTAAGATCCTGAGGACAAAGTTCTAGGTGTCGCCTGCCCCCGTGACGAAGGGTTTGGCGTACAACGGGACCTCAGTCCTAACGGACTCGTCACAACCCACGAGGATCCCTTCTGGATCTCTCGCAGCCCTTCTTCATCAATGCCCTAGAAACAGCAGTGGAGGTGGCCGTTGAGAAGAGCAAACCGAGCTGCCAGGACTCGCTGAGACGAACGCTCCCCATGCTGCACGTGGAGCAGATGCCGCGGTGCCAGACCACGCGGCACGGTAAGCACCGCGCCATCGAAGTCAGCCGAGTCGCCCAGGCCTCCACCCAGGTCGACGATCTGGCCTAACTGATCAAACCATTTAAAAAAATGCCTCTCTCTCCGCACACACGCGGAGATGGCCCCTAAGGTGCAACCCTAAAGTCCTGGGGGAATGACCATCACGTGAAAACCAGAGGGGCCTCGTGCTTCGACACGTTAGCTCGGCGCACCGGGGCGGCCGCAAAGAGCCGCGTTCGCCAAGTCCCAGCGCTTTCGCTGCCAACTGCCCGGAGGGGTGGTGCAGGCGAGATTTCTGCTCGCTCCGCTCCTTTCCCCCCTTTTTTAATGACAGCTTTGGGATCGTGAGGGCCCCCCCAGGAGAGGAAGGTTGGAGAGATTCCTCCTTCCCTTTCCTCCTGGCCCAGACGCTCCAAAATAAACAAAACCACAAGAAACACGGTACCACTTAATAAATTCATCCTGTAAGGATAGATAGAGATTCCACAGAAGAAGGGATTATTTCTAAGGCTACTGAGATAATTACATGGGTAAGCAGGAAGAGTTCAAGAGCACAGGTTGAATCTTCTTATCAGTTTTCTATAGCTTGGAGCAAAAAGAAAATAAAATGCTTTAATATAATCAAATGTTTTCTGAAGTCCTCTGTGGGCAAATGCACCATTTGTTCACTGCTTCCCTTACCACAGAAATACCTAGAAGAAAACGCTAGCATTTTGAGACAGACCGCTTCTCGCCGACCACAGGGCCGGCACGGGCACACCGCCAGCACCCGTGGCCCTGACGGGCTTTCGCCGGGCGCGCTGGTGCTGACTTGCTCCCGAAGCTGTAGCCTCCAACCACCAGGTTTTCTCCTACTCACTTAGCAAACACCTGTACTACTTCCAAAGCAATCTCCTACTACGTTAACCAACGCCTGTAATACTTCCAAAGCAAAACCTCGCTCTCGCCACAGCGGCCAGCTCCAGAAGGAGCTGTGCACCACCACCAGTGACACACAGGTCCACCCCAGCAGCTATTGGATTGGATCCAAACACCACCAGGAAATACCCTGAAGTATCTCGCTCCTAACTTCTGGGACGTGTCCTGGTGGTTTTGGTTGCCTTCCTAGTTTCCAAAAATAAGCTTTTGGAGATGTAAGCTCATCCTGATG
This sequence comes from Rhea pennata, assembly GCF_028389875.1. NCBI lineage: Eukaryota > Metazoa > Chordata > Aves > Rheiformes > Rheidae > Rhea > Rhea pennata. Next base: position 7,748,936 of record NC_084682.1, read on the forward strand.
TAACCTGCAGCCTGGTTTTACAGTGGATATACGCTTCTGAGCTACAACGAAGAACCTTCAACCTCTTTCGGACAAAGGCTGCGCCTTCACAAACATAACACATCTTTTGCATGATTGTATTTGTGGATTCAGTCCTTCAGCATCGATACCACCATACCTAAAGAAAAGTACAAGTTATAAACATACACATTAACCAACTTGAGTCATAACACTTTAAAAACGTAGGTGCATAGTATCAAGCTTAAAATGATTAGGTCACATACACATATACAAGATAATACCATTTATAGCAATCAACAGTTTGACCAGTCATTAAATAGAAGGACAAAAACAGTATGTTTTAAAACCAGAACTTTTACATCATGTAGAACAAACGGTCACAGACGTTTCGAAAGCAGAAAGCATGCATTTACAAGGAAATGAGGGCATTCAATAGCATTGTCAACACGTTTTAAGGAACGACCCGCTCCTGCTGTGCTAAAGATGGCAAAGACTCAGGACAAACACACGCACTGACTTAGGCAAAGCGCTATGTTGAACCACGGAGCCTGCGCTTTAAACCAGCTGATCACATCTCAGCAATACCTTGCAGGAGGAGCAGAAGCTGCTAAAGCGCCGCTTGACTCTCTGCTCTCCAAGACAGATAACTTGCAAGTCTGGATCCATCCTGCTCCCCAGCAAACACGCTCTAACAGGCGGCAGGCAACATGTACGCTTACAGCCCGACAGCACAAGTATGTGAGAGAGAGGCATGTGCAAGTGCAGGGAAGGAGGGGACAACGTGCAGGTCGGTGGCAGCCTCGCGGGGCTCGAGATGTCCTTCCATTCGCAGGGCAAAGAACGGGCCAGGCGCGGGCAAGGACGTGCACGCCTGTCCCGGACTAAGATCTCCCTCCCTTACCAACACCAAGCTTCAAATACCAGACTCTCTGAAATTACTCTGTATTCTTACAGGAACAACATTTTATAAGGCACTAGAAGAGGAATTAAAACTCCTTTATATAAAGCATCTGTAAAAATACGCAGTGAGCCAACCACCTGGCACAATTCTGCTTCGTTTCTGAAAGCAAAGCACTTCTGACCTCAGATAACGTCTTCAACCTATATTCTTAAAATTAGTTAATATCTATTTTAGTCCTCAGAACGATCCCTCTTCCAGTCTCACGCCCAGCACACATCTTTTCCGCCTGTGAAGCCAGGTGTCCACCTCTCGCTGCCCTCAGCGGGAACCTTCCCGCACCAATTTCACTGAAAACAGACACAGTTCTGAAATCTGACACTTCCAAAGTTGATTAAAAAAGAGAATTAACAAACAAAAAGTAGAAAAGTAATTTTTCCTCCCCTAGTCAGAACAACCCTCCCACCCCCAAACCCACCTCTTCACTCCCCTACCAATGTAAATGTTTGCTGCTTGGACTCAGCTCTCACCTCAATAAAAGACAGCCCACGCGGAGTTGTGTTTGTATAAAAGATATTTACTTCAATTATCACACCTAGGGTGCTAGTGAATAATAATAATAATAATACATCGTGTGAGTTTCATACAGTGATATTGCTTCTCCATATCATATAGGGACCGTTGTACAGTGCTGAGAACAAACATTATATGGCTAACCAAACGAGACAGGAGAGACAACGCCGTTCTGCTGACGGAGGGAGCGCTTCCCCGCTACTGCCAGCCATATAAACTCTTACTTTAATGTTTAAACAAATACCAAGAAATAAAATGTTACAAAAGATGAGTCACAGCAACACAATGTGGGCTTCTCAAAGCTACTTGTACAAAAAAAAAAAAAAAAAGACATTTTTTTTTTGGTCAGTCGGGTCTTTGTGAGGATCTTTTTTTTTTCCTTTTTAAAATCTGTGATTGTGAATATAACAAACAAGCTCTAAAAACATCTAAGACTTAGTGCGTTACAGAAAAAATATAAAATACTGCTAAAAATGTAAGACACCACAATACACTGGGGTAAAAAACTGAGCTTATTATTTAAAAAACAACGAAAAAAAAAGTTCTCAGGAAAAAGTACACCACTTTCTGTTCGAGTTCATCTTGTGCTGTGTTAGTAGTCGGGGCATTTCAAAGGTCTGCCCATTATCATGGCAAGTAGTTATTGCACAAATGCAAAGAGTTAATTTTTTTAATTAAAAAAAATGAAAAAGGGACACGAGGGAAACAATTAAAAAAAGAAAAAAAAAAAAAAAAAAGACACCCACCTCCCCCCCCCCAGCCAGCCTCCATTTGCTTTGGAAATCACATCCAAACTCATCCATTTGACATTCTCGGAGCATTTACAGCGAGCGGGATGCACGGTGCCCAGTTTTGCAAGAGGAACGGTAGAAAAACAGTTTTTGACACAGAAATGCATAGAGTATTGTGCCGGAAACAAACTTTTTGCAGAGGTTATCCCATAGTTGCCGTTTTGGGATTTTTTTTGTGTGTGTGTGTGTGTGTCGTTCAGCCCATGCCAGAAGGAAAGAACCTCGCATCGGAAATCAAGCGGGTGTTTTTAGTGGGACCCCCCCTCCCCGAAAGGCAAAGTGCAAAGTTGCTTCCGACCCACGGAGGTGGCACGCGCCCTGCCCGGCCCTGCACCCTGCGCCCGCCGCGCCGGCGCCGGCTGATTTTTCTCTTTTCATTTCTTTGCTCGCGGCCCGGCCAGGGGCTGCCCGGCCGGACGCGGTTTGGCACGGCACGGCACGGCACGGCACGGCGCCGGAGCGGCTCGTCCCCGGCGCGGGCCGCTCCGCAACGCGCCGCGCGCCGCGAGAAGCTGCCGCCGCGCAAGGCAGATTTTCTGCTTTTTGTTGTTTTTTGACCAAGGAGAAGGAAAATCGGCTTGGAAATCAGAAATCAAAACAGATGCCAACAAAGATGAACATCACAGGAAACCAGTCTCTCATTTTGAATCAACCCTCTCGAGTGAACGGCAATGTACTTCGACCCGGGGCGCTGCGTCTTCACCACTTTCTCAGTAGAGGCTCTAGGAGGCTAAGGGTATTTTCTCTCTCTGTATATTGTAAGTCTCTTCTCTCCCGACTGAGGCTTTTGCATCTCAGTCCTAAATTATCTTTTAAACTATTTAAATAATATTATTTATTAGGCATTTAGATAAAATACTTTTTTTTTCCTAAAAAAAAAAAAAAAAAAAAAAAGGAAATGATTGCTCTAGAAAACACAACAGGGGCACGGTGATATGGATACCAAGACGAGCAGATACCACCCCGCTCAACCACCAGCTCAAACTTTCTCCAACGTCCACTGACGGGATATGCATACTCCTGTTGTGTTCATATTTAAAACAAGAAAAAAAGAAACTGTCAAGAACAATTTCATCATAAATAGGAAATATTAGATTGTTCCTCCTAATTACAAAACCACCTGTATATGTTTCGCCTTATGATGCTGTAAGAGAGAGCAAGCTTCAAAGCTAACGCACAAGCGTTGGTAAGGGCTGAGGACGTCGGGGTTAGGTAAAAGCCTGTCCGAAGCCAAGGCCGGATTAAACCTGGGATGACTCCAGAGGGTCTCGCCGCCGTGCGGGGCCGCCGCGGCCCCGCGACGGGCAGCCGGGCCGGCCGGGGCGGGAGGCAGCGGCGGTCGGAGCCCGCGAGCGTCTCGCCGACGCCGGCCGAGGGCTGGCGCGCCGGGTGGGATTTTGCCGTACGGGGTCCAACGCTGCCGCGGCCCCAGCGGAGGGAGATTCCTCCCCCCGGCCCGGGACGCTGCCTTTTCCCGGCCCGGCCCGCGTGCCCGCTAGCCGAGGGAGCTGCCACCGGCACGGGCCGCCGAACCGCGGCCGGCGGCGCACGCGGCAGCCTAGATCGCTGTGCTTTCGGCCGTCCTCCGCGGAGAGATCCGAAAATAAGGCACGTAGCTTTCCGAGCACGGAAAGTCTGTTCAGCAGTAAAGTCTTTGAAAGCAGCTGAAACAAAAAACTTCCTGGGAACGCAGTCGTGTACAGGATTTTGGTGACATGCACGCTGAGCTAAAATAAAATCATTGCAAGCTCAACTAAAATCTTCTCTTCCCCCCCCCCCCCAAAAGCTCTGCTCCAAGATCTTCATCTTTCTAGAGGAGGAAACAGAAGCCCTGAAAAAGCGCAACGAAAAGCACGACGCAGATGGGACCCCGCTCCTTCCCCGCGCGCCTCCCTTCGGAAGGAGCCCGGCGAGCGCTCCCCGCACGGGCTCGCCGGCGCTCAGAGGTAACTGGGTACTTTGGAAACACTTTTAAAGCTAGTAATAATTACCCACATCCAAATAATGCATGAAAATAGTACCAAGGGTCTAATGGCAGCTAGCAGAAGCCAGCGAAGCTTGCCTGAAGGACTGATCGTAGAGAAAAATTATTATTTTTTTAGTTATTTGGAGAGAGGGTTGGACTACGGAGCAAGTCACGTGCCGAGAGTTTTATTTCTCCTCTTGCAAATGCAGGCGACAACCTTCGCAGAGGAACTTCAGTCTCACTTCTAAGAATTCTTAATTTTTCAGGCTAGTAGGGAAAGCAAGAAGGAACTGCTGCTTTTAATTTGATACTAGGCTTAATTTATCCATCAATTGTTTTAAATATCTTGCAAATGTTTGCACTGTTTACCTTCCCACTGCACTTCCAGACAGATTATATTTTACACGTGACAATACCTACGGCACCAGTTTTCTGCAAGCTGCCTCAAAGCAACGCCCACACGCCTGTGGTTGCTGTATGCTACCAATGAGGTTAGACCCTTAATTTCAAATTACTTTGCTTTTGCACATCTCAGACCCTTGGCATTATTTTTGTGTATTCTGAATGTGATCTTTTCCCTATTCGTGCTTGCTAAACCCGCGTGTTTCAAACAATCTGATCTCTCAGAAGTCTAATCCTGACTTTACAACATGGATCTTACTGAACAAGTGGGAAAACAGCATCTTATGCATTAAAATACACACTGGTTTTAAGCCTCCACTCACCTATGTCCCAGATGATATTACGCACCCGGCCGCCAGCAGCAGTCCTACTCTGCCTTTAAGGTCTAGCAGGTAAATAGGACACACATAGGGGGGCTTTTCCATACTGGAATCATGCACATATACACACTTAACTCCTAAAAATGCATACTGATTACCCGCATAGACAGAAGATGATAATACAACACCATTATTATTGTTACCAATAGAGAGGTTGTGCTGTTATGAACATTACCATAAAATTACACAGTAACTATGCAAAAAGCAGGCATGCCACCGTAACAGCAGGAAATTCCTGGGATGACTCTCCATTTTTCATGGCTCTTTGGACGAGTATTGTACTTAGGTAGCACAAATACCTCTAAAAATCAAATGAAAAGTCAAAGACGCAGATGTCACGGGGAGTTTAGACATCTACTTCTGTTGTACTGTTTCCCACACGCTATTCTGCTATGGTTAAGGATTTAGTCATTCTCTGCACTTGACTGTTTCAGCGTATAAAGAAGCAGAAATGATACTCTGAAGTCAACAATTTCAGTAATAAGAAATCTAGAGAACCATGGCAAAACTCTTGCATGCGCATGACTTCTGCTAACACCAGTGAGAGCTACGCAAACTTGGGCAACCGCAGAAACTGTCCTTTGTAGCATAGCTAGACAAGGAAAAATGCAATAATCTCATTAATTTTTGAAAAGGACAGATTTCCTTCCAACGCCCTTTTGTGCTTGGACATGTTTGTTAATAACAATGAAAAAAAAATCAACCCTGGAAACCAAATTCTTTTTTTTTTCATCCATCAAATAGCTGTAAAAATGCACACTTCCCCCAAACCACCGAAGTACTTTGGGTCGGAGGTCGAGGTCTCGGGGTTTGGGGAAAGCAGGAGCGCCGCCTCCGGGAGCTATCAGCCCTCAGCCCTCCCGGAGGACGCCAGCGAGGAGGCTCGCTAACAAAATCCAATGAACGACTTCTGTCAACTGGAAAATGACCTTACAATAAGTTATATTACACATGCCACAGTACCGCTTGACTGGGGTGAAAATCATCCCTGAGGAGAGAGGTGGCACCACGTAACATACCTACTTTTAAGGCTTTTTGAAAACTTAAGTGCACAGGCCTAATGCTTACCTTCTCCAAAAGGATAAATTTCATCTTCTGAGCACAAAAACTTTTTTATCCTTGCATATTAATAGGTTAGGGTTTAATATAGGACCTGGTCATGTAGGACAGATCAGTCCCTAGGCATAGCATAAAGAGCTTGTCTCGCTTTTAAGTTCAGTATTAAATATATTTTATATATGGCATAGTCAATACATCCCATAAAAGGGATGGGGAGGAAAGAACGAATCGGTGGAACAGTTCTGCATTTTAGAGCTCAAACACATCTGTGAAGGAGACTGGGACCACCAGGTCACTTTACTAACCCAGCGACTGAGCCAGAAAAGAAATCTGGATCTTGTGCTTTCCGAGCCAGTGATTCTTCTTGCAATTTAGAATCAACTGGTATGAGTACAACTGCTTAAACACTTTTTTTTTTAATTTGTACAGAACTTTAAAATTCTCTTTTTTAAAAAACTAAGTTGATTGTAATGCAACAAAAAGGAAGAAAATGTTGATGTTCAAACAGTGGGGCAACAGAAAGTGCAAGGGAAAGCAGCATGCCAAACTTATGACTAAACTGAATATTGCTTTACAGGTGTTTTATCTGTGTGAGTTATATTTAGGAATATGAGGATATAAGCAGCTTGTCGCATTACGGGACAAAAAGCCACTTACGTAAAAGGAAAGACTTGATTTGGTTTTCCTGAAAGTTAAATCAGGCCCCCAGCTAAAAATCAACTTTTCTTCTCCTCTGCCCTCTATTTCTGATAGTCTTCAAGAAATGCTCACAGCACAGAACTCGGTCATACAGAGTGGTTTTAAGACAGAGAATACTCTGGGATATGTACACTGAGGGAGGCAAGCAAGAAACACAATTTAAGAAACTCATTTGTTAGGAGACACAAATGAAGCAAAAATAGTGCCCTCCATCTGCATGTTAAAAATGTCACTACTTTTCTTTCTGTTTGCAACAAATTGCTCTGTTAAGTAAGATTACTGATCTCCCTGCAACCTTGCTAAAGGCACTACTCCAGATTACTGCGTCGTTTCAGTTTAAATAAAGAAACTGTTCTGGATTTAAGTGCAAAGAAGTGTCCAAACCCAACTACTTTCTCTTGTGTATTCTCATAATTTATGTATGTCAAAATGTTTTTTCGTTCCTAACCTGCCCTGTTTTTGCCAAGAGCATTTTTATTTCACCTAAGTTCTACAACTACCTGGAAGTAGTAATTTTATGATGGCAAACGACAGACCTCTGACTGCAACTGTGCTAGTAGGCACTGCAATCACTGTCAGCCTCTTCCACTACTTCATTGCATTAGTTGGTCACAATTCCCCTCAACTTTATTTTATGTAAATTAATCAGCTTTAGAATTCGAGTTATCACCAGAATGATGCACTTCTCTGGCTTCCTATTTCTACTGATAAAGGACTGAAAACAGCAACTTCTCAGTAACTGGATCACAGAATATGGCATAGAATTCCATTAACTTCCTCTCTACACCATTCCCGTAGGAAAAGGTTATATAAAAATAATGCAAAGATCTCTTAACTAATGAGAAAGGCACACAATTTTGTTTTTTCTAACTGCAAGATAGATGTTTCTTATTACAATGAAGAATTTAATATTAAAACATCCACTAATTCACAATACGGGCAGATTGCACTGATACAGGCTGCCTTGAAGAGAGGTGTTTATATGCATTTTACAGGTGAATTATATGAAATGGTCAAATTCTGTGGCATCAGCAGCAACTGCAATTAAAACATTTCTGCCAACGAGAACATGCAATTCTGTTGGCTGAAATCTGTATCCTCAAAAATGGAAGTGTAACGACAATCATATCGTATCTGCCCTCTGCCAAGGGACACTTTTCACTTGCTTTTAGCTAAACAAAGTATTATGCTTTTTCTCTTCCCTAATCAACCAGAAAGAAAAATGACAATTTTAACTGCAGTATAAAGGTATTTATGTTAAAATAGCCTAGGCCTTTCCTCCACTGCTTTAGTAAGATCCCAAGGAATTGGGATCAGAAAGAAAATAAAAATACTTTCAAAGAACGTTAAGAAAAAAAGAGTTTTGAGCAAACCTGTAAAGCCAGAGTCTACCTGTGCTTTTATCTATCAGGAAAAGAAAAGTCTTCGGCGAGTGCTCTATTTCCATGTTGTCTGCCCACAAAATGACTCCCCGAGAGCTTAGCCCGTGCCATCACGAGAGCCTAACAGCCTTTCACCTTTCCATTTTAATCAGTGACTCCAGAGGGTAAAAAGCCACAATGTCACTCTCTGGAATTTCTTCTCCTCCAACATTTTTTCCCCCTTTTTCTTTTAATCAAGGAAAAAAGTTATTCCAATACACTCTTTCCTGAAAGCGTTACTTTCAGAAGCCACACTCGATTAGAAATACAGCTAAACGCTTTCAACCTCGCGGAAGTCACGTCTTTAAACCAGGCAGGTCTTTGCCAGGTTCGAAAGCCAGTAGGTAGCTCATCTCCAAAAGGAGAATCGCAGCAGCAGGTTAAGCTAATCCGTTTTACTTTGCACTGAAAGAGAAGAGCAGCTGTGACCTTGGCTAAAGATCGGTAACAAACAGCTGGGAACGTAACTTAAACTAGACGATCTGAGAGCGTCCGCCTGCCCGTGCCCTGAACCACGGCGGTGCCTAAGGAACGCCACAGAGGCTCCCGGCCGGAGGGCCGCGGCTGCTGCAACAGCATCTGAGCTGTCTAAGCCACATGCAACGCAGATCATTAAATACGAAACAACAAAAAGAGCTAAGCCGTTAATAAAGTGCCAAAAATATAGGAAATACTGACAGCATTTTATTTGATTAATTTCATAATAGATATCAGTGACAACCCTTGGCAGGACGGAGTGACTTCTCACTTATGAATGCTGTCTTTATCCAGCAAAATTACATGATTCAAATGTAATAATGATGCTTAGAATTAACAGTTAGTGTTATGAAGAAAACATTTCCTCTAGGGCAAGCTACAGATATGCTTTTAAAAAAAAACGTTATAGCATTAAAAACTGGGCAGACACTAAAGAATGCTAAAGAGATAGTGGAAACCTGGAAAGCAACACAGAAAAAAAAATAAAGAAAAAAGATACAAGTTTCAAGGCACTTACGTATTGCTTATTAAGAAGAGAGATTGACCTTAAAGGCTGCATTTGTGTTCATCCTGTGAATACAGTTCTGCAGTTCTGTTATGCAGCCAGAGCTCTCAGTAAGCATTATGGAATGCAATCATATAGACACAGGCACAAGAATAGTTTGGGGAACATTAATTAAAAAAAATATCATAAACCAGAAGAAAATCACTATCAAGAAAGAAGAGCATAACCACTTCATTGCATCAAGCACCTGGATCGCAAATTAGCAAAAAAGGACAGTAGAAAGACAGGCAAATGCATTGCCTAGAATTAACAACAACAAAAACCCAACCCGAACCAAACAACAACAACAACAACAACAAAAAAAAAAAAAAAAAAAAAAGGAAGAAAAAAAGAACATAAGAAAATACCTGGGTCTTCTAGCTAGAAATTCTATTTCTCAGCTGAAGACACATCTTGCTATGACTTGTATTAAGGTACGCGTACTTTGACGGGACGTGCATTTATAGGTGGAACTGTGCTTTCTAAGTCAAACCGGAACACTGTATGGATGCAGGGAGGTAACACCTGGACTCACCGCGTTATTTTCCTTGCTAACCATTCTGCCAGACTAACTCTATCCCAGAGAAGAAGAAGCCGTAACTGCCTCCAGCAAGTGCTCTCATCTGCCGGGGTTTGTTATGAGAAATGGTCTCCTCAGCTCGTCACAGAAAGGGGCAGTTGCTCTCTCTGTTTCTCAATTTTAGTTTTGCATCACAAGTCCCCAATTACCCAAGGAGGTATCCTGAAACAACTAACAGTAAATATAGGAAATAAATCCCTGCCTTTCAGCCTCCTAGAGCCTTCTTTTCTTAATTGTGAAAAGGATTGGTTTTAGTGTACTGATTCTTAATTTGTGAAAACTTGCGCTAAGTGCTGCTGTTGCATGTTAAGAGACTGTAAATGAAATACATTAAGTTCTAAAACATCATGCAAGAAATGTGGTTTCACATCTTACAGTCAAAAATCCTACTGATGAATTAATACAAGCACACTGAGGTGTAATATTGGGAACATACTTTTAAAGTCGGAACTCCTCTCCCCAACCCTCCCTCCCCCAAAATCAGAAAAGTAATATTAATTAAACTTAAGAAGTAATGAATGCACCATTAAAGTGTCATCAAAAAGATGCTGACCTAAGACAAAAGTTCAATGATACACAATACGGTCAAAAAGTCTTCAATCAATAATATACAGTATGACAACTACATCTTGTAAATTATACCCAATACTGCCGGCAGTCTATCCCTCTAAAGAATATTTGCCCCCTTTCATCCCTTCCTAACAATCAGATAATAAAATACAGCACCTATAAATAAGCAAAAAAAAATTATATATATATATATTTTTATATATATATATATTCCGAAATCATCTATTGTTAGTTTTAAAGATATGGCAATAAAGGAGTCTAAATTAGCAAACTTGTAGAAGCCATAACTGATAAAACAGCTTATTGAAAAAAGGTGGCAGTAATGCACTCTATGTGTGCACAAGTACGTAAGAAAATACACAGACGTATAAAATTGCACGCACACACTCACGCACACACATCCTTCCACACACCTCTATGCTCACGCATATACATATAGACAACAGGAGGAGTTAGAGACAAATTAGAATTTGATTTGTACTTTGATCAGCCCTAACCTGTGCATAAAATAATGGGAAAAGGCTGGATTTCTGCAGGGCAGAATAGTCTAGACTGGGACTCGAGAGCGCAAATGTTTTGGTTTGGAGGTTGGGCTACGTACGCCTCGGTAGGAGCCCATCTGGTCACCGCCATGTACTCTCTTTTCCACACAAAAATAAGCTTCCCACAACTAAAACGTATTTAAAATCAGTGCTTGTGGTGGGAAGAGAGTCAGTAAATGGCCACCAACAGCAGGAAAAATTCTCTATCTGCGGCAGCTCCAGTCCCCTCTTAGTGGTGTGTGACAGCAAACGTACACATAAACTATACTTAAATTGACTCCAGGTAAGTTCGACACTTCGGGTTACAGAACATGTCCTCAAAGTAGCAGGCTGAAATGTTACTGGCCAACATTTTTTTGAGTTATCTATTTCTTAATGAAAGGAAATTGGATACAGGGCAAACCGAGTGAAACGATCAAGTACAGGCTGTTCTAAGTTGTCTCCTAAACCTCCCAGATATGAGGTCTGATCAGCGTGCTCTGTGGTTAGAGGTTAAAAAGCAGATTACAAAATACCTAGATTCAGATTTTTTTTTTGTCCTGATTTGGCCTAAAATGGAGTGTATTAAACAAATTCTGGTCTGCAAAAGACCAGAATCAGTTAAAGCTATGAAACAATGTGCACTACGTGTCAATATTCTATTTCACTTACAAGAAAACACTAAGTCAGCTACCACAAATTAAGATATTTTCCTGATGTGACTTTTTTTTTTGTTTTGTTAAAAAATATGTGGAGTAAATGTGTTTTTTTTTCTTTTTAATTCAAAGTTTCAAACAACAAGATTCTTTTCTTTTCTTGAAAATATGTAGGAATCCAAACTAGTGTGTTTAGAGTCGGTTGACTGTGCAATCTCTTAGTGGCAACTGAACAGCTACAAAAAACTTTTTTTTTTCTTTTTTTTTTTGAAAAATCTCCCCTTTTTTCCTGGTTTAAGAAGATAATAGTGTATTATCGCTCTGTAGCCATTAGATGGCAGATAAAAAGCCCCCTTTTAATATGTGGGTTTGATTTTTTTTTTTTTAACGTTTTTGTTTTTTTAAAGCCCACACCAAAGAGGAGGGCACAAGGCAAAGCTGTATGAGTTATTCCAGAAACTGTGGAAATCACTTAGGGCAATAATAAAAACACTTCAGGGTACAAAAAAGCTTGACTACACATTTCAGTTTTCTTCCTCGAAAACACAAACATAAATTGGGCTTAACGCTCCTTTTTTTTCTGTTTTCTATATGCACCTTGGCCTATGGCGTTTTTGCCCTGTGGCCCGCAGGGCGGTAAGTGCGCAACACAATAAAACCAGTAGAGGTCCAGTTTAACTTGCCCAGCTCTCTAGAGTTGGGTGAGTTTAATCTCAAAACTCCCACTCGACGGCCTCTTCTCGACTAGCGGCCTTCTCCAAGCGGTGGATTATGTTGTTCAAGTTTGCGGCTTTCTTTTTCCTCAAGGAGTTGTCTCGCGTGTTCTTGGAGCTCGCCGCCTCCGAGAAGCTGAACAAGCTCTGAATCGAGTTGGCTTTCTGTGAGCCTGTGGCCACCGTTGAGCTCGTACTTGGCACACTGGGAATTTTCTCCGAACTTTCTTTCGGCTTGTAGGAGCTCTCCCCTGTAAGGACTGAGGTGGAGGCAGCTGAGGTAGAGGCATCCCCTTCCGTAGCAGAGTTTGGCAGTGTCTCCAGACTCTCCCCTGAACGCTGAGATCCTGGTGGAGAGCTTTGCCGTGGCGCTTTGAGCCTGCCCTCGTCATCCGTATCCTCCAGGCTCTCCATTCCCAAGTGGAATGGCTCGCTTTTCTCTGAAGACCTGGCGCCCTGCAGTGCCTCTTCCCCCGCCTCGAAAGCCGACTCTGCTGGCCCTCCCTGAGACTTTGTGGTTGCATTGCTGTACTCATCCGCCTCCGGGCCGCCCGCCTTCCCTTCGGGTGGGCCTTCGGCGTCCACGCCGTCACAGCTGTCCCCCTCCGAGCTGTGCACCGCCCTGTTGCTTCTAGCCGAAGGAGAGTCGCTCGCCCCAGCCTGGCTCTGGCTTCCCGCTTGGATTTCTTCGATGAACAGCTCTCGACGGATGCGAGATCTAGGAGACACAGGAAAGGAAGGGTAAGTTGGCCACTCGGAGCCTCACCGATATACAATACAGGCTTGCACGATGGGGCACCAACGAGGAAAATTAAAAAGCACCTTTTCAGACTAAGCCCGTTTTCCTTGGGACAGAGGGGCCAAACTGGGCTGGCAGAAGCGTTCGCATACCCAGATTCAAAGGGCTGGCTCAAGGGGCATCTGAGAGAACGTAAAGCACCGTCTAGATGCCCTTAATCTCATTTTCCCCAGCCATGCACACACGCTCTTAAGCCTCTTGGGCTGGAAAGGACCCAGTCTGCAAAATCTAGCTCCACACGAGAACTCTTCCACAGTGCAGTACCGAGGAAGGTGGGTTGTTTCTGGCATTTTGAGCAGAATACCATGTTTAATAGCATGTGCAGATATTCACTATACAGCAACACTTAATTCTGAGATTGATCAATCTGAATTCAAGCTGTACTTTGCAAATTTATTGTCTGCCTGACTTCCAACGACTGTTCATTCTAATAGCCACTGCTGACATTCGGCAATATAGCAAATATATAACCTTTACCCACATAACTACTAAAATAGGTGGAAAACAAGGCGAGATCATTTTTCCTTCTTTACACTTTTAAATTTAAGTAACATGCATACTTCTATGCCAAATGTCAGCTGTCCTGGACATGGTTTAAGGGACACAGATGAAAGACTCTGCTGTCTCCCGTTCTCACTGAAACTGTGACATCAGGAACAAGAAACTTTAGAATATACTGTATCACTGAAGGTACGATTTAAAAATATAAATACATTTTTAGTAGAACCAGAGGAAAACAGTTTGCAAATACAACAGAATTCAGATTCCTGCTAAAAGGGAGCCACGGTTTGTCTAAACAAAAAACATACAAGGAAAAAATCTGGGAAAGAAACCACTAAGAAGAAACCACGATGAGAACAAAGTCTGTCATTCTGAATCCGCTCTAGGAAAGCGCAGCCTTTTGACAGCTTGTCAGTCCACGAGCTAGTCTGACTTCTGCCTTATTTTCTTATTTAAAAAAATTGATTTCAGAACATTAATAGTGACATGGCAAGCAGTGCATTGCAAGGGAATTAAGGCTCTTCACGTGTGGTTAAAATTGCCCTGTGTTCCACCTTGTGCTTCCTATTACACAAAGCGTGTAATAATTCCCAAACAACATATTGCTTATGTCATTTAACTTGTGTCTTTCCTCCTCATTCTTCCTCTGTTTAGCAGAGTTTCCATGGTCCTTACAAGCATAACTGAACAGTTCTTGAAAAAAGACTTAGGGTCTAGGTCAACTATTTCTCTCTACTGCTCTGTCCATTTATGACCACTGCACAGATCTTAATCTGCAACTAAGGTGAAGTATCAATAACCTGTAGTCAGAAAAGACATTATAGACACAGGAGCGGTTTAGCAAAAGTATCTTTGAGAATGAAGAAAACATTATTTGTTTTATCAAGAGAGAACTGTTTACTGTCTTCCAAATTACAAACGAAACACTGCCCCAACATCAATGTCTGTAAGGCATTTTCATTTTCACCTAGACTTGTTGCAAAAGCCAGCACATGAAGGAAAATATCAACCTAAAAGCAGAATGCCATCAGAATACTGTATTTGGAGCTAATGGTATTATTGACTTACTTCAAATAGAGTATTTCAGCAGTAACTGCTGATTCTGCATTTTTGAAGGATTTCAGGGGGTCTGTGATTTTCCCTGGGAGAATATTATTCATCTAACAGAAGACCATAGGTGCTAACAATAATTTTCTATTAACATTAAGAGCAGGCATACTGCAACATCGATTATCGGGCTCTATTTATGCCTGTAATCTCCCTGCATGGACATTGATCCAGAACATGCTGCTTTGGTAAGATTCCCCAAGTCAGCAGAGGAAACAGGTAAGAGCTTCATGCCCGAATAGCTTTTAAAACACTACAATTCCAGCTCATCGAGTATCTGACCAGAGCTCTACAGAAAACAGGTTTGATGCCTGTGGAAATCCCTGGACTTCGTACTGAGCATGTTGCTCCTTGAATCTAATTTGTCTCCCGATTAATGCAGTAACTAAATCCCCAGACCAAAGAAGACCTGGCGACAGTGCTTAGGGAATTCTAGGGAGTGCATCTCTCGGTGGAAGGTGCTGACCACTACATCAACACAACCTGAAGGCATTCATCAGTGCAACTCAAAATATCAGAGATCCCTGGGGGTGTATTTGTTTGAGTTCACTGTACAAGCCTTTACACAACTCCAGCAACACATCTAAACAAGCAGAACACTACAGTTCACTGAGAAATAAACCCAGACTAAAAGCAATGAAATTTAGGTTACAAGAGGACTGGATTATAATTCAAGAAAGCTGGGTTTAATTCCCAGTGCTACTACAGTGATATCTCTGTAACCTCACTAAATCTCTGTGCCAGAGTTTCTATGTCTGATGTGGGATAACAATCCCTTTCTCCTACTCTTTTGCACAGACAATGGAGCCTCAAACTCTGATGGAGCCTGTGAGTGCTTCACTAATGCAAAGAAGTATAATTTAACGTATATTCTTATGTTCCCAGAACTCTGCAATCAGTGTAGATGCAAAGTGAAAGACTGGGATGAGTTTGCAGACACTGCAAAATCCCCGATGCCTATTTATATTCTGAAGTGAATTATTTCTTCTCCAGCTGAGGATTTAAGTTTCTTTTGCTGTGGTGAATAAATGCTAATACACACTTCCCATACAGTGGATAAAAAGGTGGCTTCTAATGTAGCAACCACCTCTGGAAAGTGAGCTTTATGCTGAATCCCAAAGGAAAAGCATCACTGCAACAGAATTCCAAAGAGACAATATCCAAAGGGACAGCACAATTTTGGGGGCTGAGAAGAGGGATGAATGAAAAGGAAGTATCTTGATATGTAGAGGCTCTGTATTAAGAAAGCAGATAGCATGGTAACAAACTACTACATTCTTGAAATAAAGACCACAAGAGATTTTCTCTTGAAACTAGGCTCTTTCTAAGAAATAATCTCTCTCTGATGTTTTAAGATTGCCTATATGTAGGAAGACAAACTTTTCCAAACCTGTACCCTGTCTCATGTGAAGTTACTTTGAAGAAAAAGTCATACTGAAGAACAACTAGCTCTGAGATGGGGAACTGCTCCTGCATGAAGACTCTTCAGGTTTGAAGAGAAACAGCTGAGGGAGAATATAATAGAAATACAGTTGAGAAGATGAACAGGGGAAAGACTATTCATGTCTTATAATACATGAACTGAAGAACACTCAGTGAAATTATCAGCCAGTGGGTTCAAAACAGCAAAGGAAAGCACTTTTTGACAAAACACACAACTGAGCTGGGGATCTCCTTGTCACAGGATGTTGTAGAGGTCAAAAATATAAACAAATTCAACAAGCACTTAGAAATACTGAAGCAAGGAAAGTCCATCATGGATTTCTGAACACAACACAGATACAACATCTGGCTCAGAAAAGCCCTAAGACAAAGACATTTGGAAACTAAAAAGACATACTGACAAAAGCATCACCAAATGTATTAAAGCAACACAGAGCAGACCTTTCTTTGGCACCTGCCTTGGATCACCATCAAAGATGGTGCATGGGCTACGGGGACAATGGGTGAGACTCTGTTCCCCTAATAGTAAGTGAACCTTGCATCTCTTTAGCGATGTCCTGCTAAGGATTTAAGAGTATTTCACGCATGAAAACTATGATAATACATGCACTCCAGAAAACAGTCATATGGTTTGATTTTTCAGTGGTGGTAACCACTCAG
Organism: Rhea pennata; assembly: GCF_028389875.1. Lineage (NCBI taxonomy): Eukaryota > Metazoa > Chordata > Aves > Rheiformes > Rheidae > Rhea > Rhea pennata. The sequence continues at coordinate 7,765,696 of NC_084682.1, forward strand.
AGCCGCCTGGGGTCCAGCAAACTGGGAGCAGTTCTTGGAGATCCTGCAGACTCAGCAGCACATCTGGGAGCAGGCCCAGATCACTTAGCGCTATCAGGCCTGTGCTGCCCACTAGCTTATAGTACCTTGTTTATAAATCTTTTATTTTGTATACAACTGTCAGCAGCTAGTCTACATTAATGTATAGCTTGGTGTGGCTCAACACACTGATCAATCATGACTTGTCACGCTTTCTCACAGCGTGCCTAAACAGGGGATCTCATGGTAATAGGAAGATGACACATGCCACCAGTGCTCCTTCCTTCGGCAGTGTAAGTGAGAACAGCACATTTTGCTGTCAGGCTGAAGGGAACGTATTTTCATAGGCATTCCTCCAACTTGTGTATAAATGCCTAGAAGTGGGAATTGCAAGAGGCCTGTATTTGGAGAAATCTGAACAGTTAAAAAGACTGCTTCAGTAGCAAACTTAAATCAGTGAAAACCAGTGTAAATGTGTTGCATTGGTTATAATTTAAAAGTTTTCCACTGTTTAATGTATTATTCTGCTACTGTACGTAGTATTTCTGAGATAGCTCTTTAGACTGTGCCTCCTTTCCTTCAGTAACTTTCCTGTTAAAAGCTGAGAAGGGCTAAAGTGGAAAATACCCTTTTAATGTTAGCAGTTTTCTAAAAACAAACAAGTTTAACAATCAACCGTTATGATAATTAGGAACATTACTGGCTCCAAGTGAAGGAGCAGAATGGCTTTAAATCTGGTCTCTTAACTGTACCTGTCCAATACTTATTAGCACAAATTTATTGGAGAAAAGTCTGCTGAACTAATTAAGATACCCAATCCCAAGCACAGCCAAAAATATGTTTATGCAAATACTTCTAATTCTTACATGCCATTCCAGCATTGTTTATTTTTTATTGGTGTCTTTGTATGAAAACCTACTTCCACTGTGCAGATGTTGGGAAGTTTCCTTCTAATAAGAGAAAGAAACTAAACAGACCAAAATACTATTTTATTTCAGTATGACCTGATGGTTTAATCATGATAATGAAATAGATCTCTACGCACATCTGACTTCAGTGTTATCAGTTCTCTGTGGCTGCACAGAACTACTCAGAAATACAGCACATGGTTTCCCCTATTTTCAGGGCTTATTGGACCAAGAACTGGAAGAAAATCCTCCTGTTGTTCTTATGCCTAGAGAATGTATGATGGGAAGAGTGCAGTTCTGATGCCATCCAGTAAAGGACGCTTCCCAGCACCTCCCACCAAGTGGCCTAGGCATAGCACATTTTACACATGCACACAGGTATATAGCTATATATACATGTCTGCATACGCATGCAAGAAAGATCTGTCTTGGGAATTATAAATATTTAACATGACACTGGACTTTCACATCAATTTTCAGTCTTAGGCCCACACCAAAAGCCAGACTTTCCGCTCAAAAGCGCCACTTACACCAGTACGTGAATATTTCTGTTCCTCAGGGATGACTTAAAACCAGTCTATAGCATTACTGTTAGTTAGAGCCTCCCTGCTGGTGAAACAGCTCGTTTTGTACAACCGCGCAGCATCGGCTGGAGCGGCTACAGCCTGCTGAAGCAGAGCAGCACCCTGCCAAAGCAAATAAAATAAAAGGCTTCCCGAGCGGGGCTCCCGGGAGAGCTCGGCGGGGACGCGCACCTGTAATTGTGGAACCAGTTGATCACGGTGCTGGTTTTCAAGTTGAGCTGCGTCGCGAGTTCCTCAATGGTTTTTGGCGATGGGTATGGCTTTTGCTGGTAGGCTCGTTTCAGAGCTTCCTTCTCCTCCGGCGCCAGCACGACGCGGGGCTTCTTCAGCTGGTGCTGCGGCTGCGGGCTGGCCCCCTGGCTGTAGTCTATGCCGGCCGACGAGGACTCGCAGGACTGACTGTCGCTCACGGAGCTGTGCCGTCGCTTCATGTAGGCTGCGAGAGAAGCACAGGTACAACTGAGCACCGACAGAAAAATCGGTGAACGCGCAGTAACGGCCGCGGTGTCGGGCTGCGGGCGGCCGGTGGGCTATGCCGGGAGAGCAGAAGGGAACAGGCGCAGGCAGAGCCGAGAGGAAAGCACGCGCAGGACAGGCACGAGAGACAGAGGGGAAAGGGGAAGACGACAAATTGGCTGGAAACCCGTCAGTTTTCTGCATTTTTCAATGAATACGGGACATGAGCAAGGATCAGTTAACATGACTCGTTTCAAAGTCGCTCTCTCGTGAGGAGGGCGCTTCCACACAAGCACCTGATTAGGCCAGTTACACTTCATTTCAATTTAAATGTTTCTGATTGCTAAAGACTTACAGCCCCCCTCAGAACTGAAAACGCAGCTGCGGCGGCTGAACGGAGCCGCGGCCGCGGCCGACACACGATGGCGCTTGGAGCCCGCGCGATCCCGACGGCCACCCGAGCAACCCGGCGGGCGGCTGCTGCTTTTTCTTTGCTACAGCGCTGACAGGTTACGAAAGGAAAACAGCCCACAGCGCCTTCCTCCCCTACGCACGGCTCTTTTAAAAACACAGGCACTCTTCAGAAAGCCCTTGCTGCACTGATGCAGCTCGGCAAGGCAGACAGCAGAAGCCTGTGCGGCCGCCGCCGCCACCTCTCCTCCCCACCGGGGCCTGAATTATCCTGGCAAATCCAGCCAGGAAAGGGCCCCAGCAAATGGTCTCACTGACTTGATTGATTTCTGCTGGGCCAAGGGAGGTGGGATTTACCACACCTGGTGGTATCACGCACCAGCGTGGCTAAGGAGGGGGCTGCAAGCGGCAAATACAGATGAATCTTGTCAATAAAATATTTAATGGCCTGTTAAATACCTTCTAGATATTTAAGAGTTTAGGTATTCAAGAGCTGCAATTTGATAACCTCGCCTATTATGTTCCAGATTACACCCGGCTGACATCAATCAAGCAGGCACTAAATCTCCAGCAGCCAGGAGCTCCGATCGGAGCCAGAGAGCAATGTGGAGCACGTCACAAGGGCCAGCCACCGAAGCCTGCACAAAACAAATTTCTCTCTCCCCGCAGCTCCGCCTTTAGGCTGAGGGTGCATAAAGAATAAAAATTCAATGCAATTAAATTAACTAAAATGTTGAAAACCCTTCTCACACAAGCCAACTTCCCCTGGCAGAGTCCCTGCAGGAGTGTCTAGGTCTGCTGTCTCCAGCGGGTTTCATCATCTCCGTCGAGGGGAGAGGATGCTGTGTCATACTATCTTTGAAGTGAATTTTGAACACACTGTGTAACCTTTGGGGTTATCTGCATGGCCCTCATTTTGTTTTTCTTGAATATGACAGATTACCTGTGGATTGCCTACTGTGTAAGATCACTGATACGGAACAGAATGCAAGTTGCTCATGATCCATCACTTTGCCATGATACAGTCCTACACACGTTTGAAATAACTAGAAAAAGGGAAGTTATTCTATATTTTTTCTAATAAGTTCTATTAAAAAGCCATCTATTTAAGTTGTTCCACAAGATGCAGAATTGCAAAGTGATTACTGGTAAACACACTATTTCAAGGTGACCTTTTGGCCCTGTTTTTGCAGCATTCAAGGAACTGTTAGAGCCTTCAACCACAGAATTAATCACTGTAGCAATATAATCTTAAATTTATATGAGGTCTTTAATCTCAAAGACTCCGAGGTGTTATTTCAAACTTGCACTGACATTCCAACTCCAAGGTGTTATTTCAAACTTGTACTGACGTTCCAATACAGTACTCTCGTCTCCTTCAATAACGCAACCACCAGGCCTGAGAGATGGCATCTTATAGCTTCAGCAATGCACAGCAATTCAGAAGAGGACATGAGACAAAACAGAACATCGCATGGAAGATGGAGAAGGTGTTTAGGCTATCTTGAACTGGGATTTCTGGAATTTGCTCAGGCGGCTGACTTAATACCAAACACCCATGCATGGGGATGCCCAGAATCTCTGTTTTCTCTGTCCTCCAAAGGATGGTATTTGTGGCAGCACAGAGCTCCCATCTTTAGACTCACACAAGCAGCTCAGGTGAAGCACCAACAACAGAGCACGGAGCCCTGCCCTATGTGATAGCTTGCAAAAAATCTCATGCCTGAGACCTCCCTCGGCTTTTGTAACCTCACACTGGGTCTGCAAAAGGTTCAATGCCTTCTTTGGGTCTCTCACATGTAAGTGTAACAAACTGAATAAATGTAAATGTCTCCCTAACCTAGAAATATAGATTTCCCACTGTTATTCCACAATCAATTCTTTTTCTGGATGATAATATATTATAGGAACAAAATTCCACTGGGCAAAAGGCACAATTCTGGCACTTGTCAATGTGCTAAGCTAGTGCCTACGCTTTATGCTTTAATGGCATTTTCCAGAAACTCTGGATGACGTTCATCAAAGCATTTCCTTTTTAATTCTGATTTTAAACATGTGTTGAATGTAGACAACATAAGGAGATCATTCAGCACATTTTCAGTGATTGGTCTCCATGTCCCAGAGGACCTAAGAAAAAATCCAAATGTAATCTGGAGAAAGGTCTGGATCTGAGATCAACTTGTCAAAGCCAGCTCTATCCCCTGAGTTTTACTACTTTCCATTTCTTGTTGCTGCAGACCCAGCATCACCACATCCCTCTGGAAAGACTCCCCAGCATGTGTTTAGCTACAGATGATGCAGATGCAATTGCAGAACTAGCGGCTGCCCACCGAGGTAAAACAGAGCCCCTTTTAATATAATTTTTGTCTTATGCAGTATTGAACAAGATTATTAAAAAGTGAAATAATGGGGAAATAAAGGGAATTAAATTTTCTCCTGACAGCAGGCTTCAGTACTGTTCAGTGAGGAGTGTGATGTTACCAGCAGCACACGCAGTGGAAGGTTGTAAGAAATAGGAATGAAGACTTCGAAGGGAGGAAAGGTGGGGCAAAATGTCCTAGCCTAGTGACTAAAAACCTCCATCTTCTTTCAAAGAGGTTATTTAACATATATTGCAAATTTTCAGAACCCTTTAAAATGGACATTTATAGCATAAACTTCAGACTGGAAGAAGAGCAAAAAAATATATATATGCAGCTCACCTTTATCATAATTATCAATTTATTCCCTTAATAAAATGTGGCAGAGAAGTAATTGGTAATAATGTTTCACTGGTAACAGACACAGTTGCATTGTGCTTTAACTGACATTAGCTGAAAGGAAAGTTAAATTGTTAATGTGGCTCTAGAGCAATCTAAAAGGTTAAATCATGGAATCTTTACCTACATGAAAAGATTCTGCAGAAAATACAGGGTCGAATTCACTTTAGAGTGCTCTGCTATGAGGACTGCACTTACAGTTCAGGAGCTCAGTAGAGTCTCAAATGATTTATAGCCTTATTTCTATTCAGGTACAATCTATACAGCATATGTATTGCACAGTATTTGATAAGAATCCAGTTTAGAAAATTGTTTTGAAAGGATATTGTCAGTACTATTTTAAATTATTTTTATTTTATTTTCCTATATTATGTTGGATATTCTCTAAGACGCTATAAAAATCCAGCTAGTTGACAATTTTATTTCTGCCGTATTTCTAATATGGAAAAAAACATCATGGCTCCCTTTGGTTTACAGTTTTAAGTGAGAAACCCAAGTGGATTTTACTCTCAGTGGAAGCTCACACAAAATTTGCAATAAGATCCTGCACTGCACTGTATTGCATGCATTTACTGTAACAAGGATTTGAATTTCCTCTTGAAATTGTGTAAGACTGCTTTTCCCAGAAGCTACCTAACTACAGTTTTTAATATAATCACAAAATTCTTGATCAAATGTGTTAATGCTTTCAGGACATCAGTCAACAGCAGTGCTTTCTGCGCACACGGTTAGTACTGTCTGTGCTAATATCATTAAGGGATAGTTCTTGAGAGATGTATATATCATTAATTAGTTAACTGCTGATAATGACAGCCTACAAATCTCTCTGTTGTAGAATCACATGAACATACTAAAAACAGGGATCTGAATAACCTCTGTTTTTTAGGGATGAATTTTAAATATAGAGTAGGCTAAAATTCTCAGGATACACTCCCTAGTAAGATACCCAGTAATAACACTCGTGACCTACCTCTTTAGGCAAGCCTCCCTCAGCACCATCACCTTTCCCCAACCCTATAATGGCTACAAATTAAACTAAGCAAGTGATTCTCAAATACTTTTTTTTTTTTTTTTTTTTTTTTTACAAAGGCTGCAGTTTTTCTTCCTCCTAGTGACCGTCAGTGCTAGATAGCATGAAGTTCTCCCAGGAATTGGTGCACAGCAACTCCAGCCCGACATCTGTGACCAGCTGCAGCACTATTAACTAACAACCCAAAGCCGACTCCCAAACTCACATTTCTCATTTGGTAAGGCAAGTTATCAGCGATACACCAGGGCCTCAGTAATTAATCTATCGGAGAATCTAGCCATGATTTCCTGACAGCTGGTGAATACTCAGGGTTTGGAGTTTTTTTGTTTTGTTTTGTTTTTTGAGATGCATCTTCAGAAGCTAGTACCAAATCAGGCTATGAAAAAGCTGTCATGAAGCCCTTTTGCATAGCCTTTATAATACTGGATCAATGCTGCCTGCATGCTATTTACAGAGTATTTTAAAAGACATGGTCATTTCTGAACTATAAAAAGCACGAGTCCGCAGTCTGCTCCAACTTACCTTTTTTCTCCATTCTTTTCATATCCATCAACTTCTCCACGTTGTTGGGATCATTGAGCCACAGCTGCATGCGGACAAAGGGTTCCCGTCCCTTCAAACTCAGCTTGTGCCAGGGCTTAGGACGAGCCAGAAGGTCTGAGACAGAGCCTTGTGTTAGCCCTAGGATTGTCTCCCCAAACAAACGCTGACCTAATACGAAATTGAAAATCACATGTAATCATTCAGTTAAGAGACAAGATAAACAAAAAAAAAAAAAAAAAAAGCAGAACATGACTATAAGATCATTCACCAATTATTCTTACTTCAGAATGGCTTGAAAACCCAAAAGAAATATTCAGAGGAATAAAAACTCTCCCCCCACTAAAGGTGTAAATATTAAGCTTTAGTTTAATCCTTGGGATCTGACTGTGGCAAAGAGGGGACTCAACACCTTTTGGGATCAGGACCTTACAGTGGAAACAGTGCGCAAAAAATAAAATTAATGAGATTAAAAATAAACCAAACTTTTAGTTAAGCAGGCAACTTCAGGGAGAGCAGTGAGGCTACTTGGTTCTTATGAGGGAAGATACTGTAACAGCTTCAATGCAATTGAGTAAGACAAACATCTCAACCTGTGACTCAAAACCAACACAAACCCCCATTCAGCCATAGTTCTGTTAGTGTCCTCAAAGACACACGTAAATATTTTCTGTGTTGTTCAGTTATCACTGACATTCTAATAGTGTTTTAGCAACTGCAGATAGTAACATTTTACAACAGCAACTTTTTTTTTTTTTTTTAATAACCTCTACAGTACTTCTAGTTAAGAATACTTTATCTTAGTTGTCTTTCAAAAGGCTGTAGTCTACTATGGCAGAAACTACACATGCTTTTCAATGTATCATTTATACATGCATTAATAATTTTATATAGTTAAGATCTAACTTATTAAGGACTATGCAAAATGCCTGTGGAGTTTAAACCCAAACATGTAGCTGGTTCCCTAAAAACCTTCACTTCAATATTCCTCCTAAGCTAAACTGTTTTGATACATTACAGCTTTTGTTGCAAGACTGAGCCTGAAGTCTTCTGAGTCATAACTGGCAATTTCTGATAGAAGTGTAGCTATCATGCATTTCAAGGTAACCCAAAGATCTTTCCCTACCTACCAAGTTTAGGCCTCAGGGTCTCGTGTCTGTTCCTCAGCTTTTTGAATGCCCTCAACTAACATGCAAGGCAGAATGCCCTTCTCGGCTTCCTACATGTGCCAGCAGCATTAGCCAGTGGCACCACACAGCTCTGGGGCTGGTGCAGATGTGCAGGGGCTCGTGCTGCTCCAGCTGGGCAGAGCATGCCCACACTCAAGCTCCCTCGTGAAAACACCACAGCAAATAGCTCTTCCACAGACCTTTTTCTTGGCATCTCACTTTGTGAAACTCCTCTCTTTTTTAACTTTTTTTTTTTTTTTCCTTTTTCCTGCCTGCGTGGGTGGAGTGGAGAGAAGGGATGGTGGGATCAGTTTTAAGCTGCTGGGCTCCCCCCACGGACGAAGGGGCCTGCTGAGATTTTGTAGGAAGCAGTTGAGATTGTGAGAGGTGGAGAGGGGAAACAAAGACGGGGTAGAAAGAGAGCCCACTAGCAATCTCTAAAACTAACCCTGAGCTTGGTTCTTAGAGATGAAACACAAATCTAAATTCAGAATTTACTTAAGTTTCAAAGTAATACGTGATTTTCAACTAAATGGCTTAAATTCAGACTTTTTTTCTTCCAAACCCTCAGTATCAGAAAAATTAGGAAAAAATAATTTGTAATTCATGGCCAATTTTGGATCATCAATATTCCAAAGTTAACCTGCTCGCTGTTTCTCTTTGTAAATCTGAATATGCTATTTAAAAAGAGCAGCAAGGCCTTACCCATTTATCTTTAAAAGGGCCAACTAGTTGCAAGTATGCACACTATGACAGCTCTCTTAAACACCTCTTTTCTTTTGCCTTTGTGAACAACTTGTCATCAACATTTCCCACCACTTCGAAACCCCCGGGTGCTGAGGCTGCGAAGGGAGAAGCGTATCTCTCAGTGGCCATGAGAGCTCCCAGGGCCGCTGTGCTGTGCCCTGAGGGCCGCCGCAATCGCCCGTGTGGCTCCGTGGTAAATTGGAGCAGGGAATTGATCTAAGTCACACTAATCTATCAAAAATATGGTGGTCCCTTTTCACTCAGACCAACTCTCTGCTCTGTTTTACCACGTGAACACACGAACAGGAATACCAGCATGGATTAGCAATTCTAGGTCAGAAATAACTGGCCCAGGGCAGGTACTAGCAACGCTGCCAAAGGAAAAGAACTTCAAACTACAGCCTCAAATTTTTAAATCCAGAAGTGGAGGGGGGTAGCATCATGTTCTGTAGATACTATGGGCAAAGCTAAAGATGTTTGTGCTATTTATTCTATTCCAGGATACAGCAGGACGGGTTCAAACACCTGAAAGACTCCCAAGCTGACTGGGAATGTATTAGAAGTCATTCTCAGGAGAGAGTGGGTGTATCACACTCCATCTTCACCAGAAAGCTATTAGCTTGAATAATTTTAGGATCAGTTTTCATAAAGCTCCTTTTAATTCCTCTATTTTTTGCCTAATATCCTTTGTGCATGTTCCCACTGATGCAGCTCCTGAAGGACCAAACTTTCTGTAAATTATGCTAGCTTCCTGGCTAGTCCTGGCCCATCCTGCAAACTCCCCCCAGCACTGCAATTTTTCAATAGCTCATTGCATTTTCTTCCCTCTGTATCTAAATGATATGTCGCCCTGACATATGTAAAACTATGATATTTGTGCCTAGGAATACTAAAAGGAATGGGAGGAGAGACCCGCCAAACATGTTCTGGTTTGCCAAGTCATCTAAGATAGTTTCATGCAATCATGGTCTTTAGTGGCTGCTAATATTTGAACAACCCAGCCACAAAGACCTGGCCTAGGACAGGTTCACAAGGCCCTGTGGCCTAAGACAGAGAAACCTGAGCACCAAGTCAGTCTGGTGCACTAGCACACTGAGGGCGCAAAAGGAGACATTGAAACTGGTTCCACACCTAATGCAGAGTTTGGGGCACATTTCCTGGCTCTTCTGCTGCTTTTTAGGCTTGTCAGCCACACTGTAGGAAAACAAAAATCATGGGAAATAAAAAAGACTAAGTAAAAATGGCATCAAAGCAAATGTAAACAAAAATACTTTTCAAACCTCTCTGGAACACCAGAGCAGGTACAGCACTCAACAGCATTTTGCCCAAAAACTAGGGGCTTGAACCTGCTAACTCTTACCATGACTTGTGGCTTTATTTCTACATTGACTCCACTGAACAAGCAATTGCTGTCTGCCCATGCCAATGTGCATGAGTGGGTAATTTTGCTGGGTTCAGTGGAACACACTCTCATGAAGGAGTATGTCCAGAATCAGGTCATTTTCTTTCTTTCTTTCTTTTTAAAATTATGCTAAATGAGAACTTGCCACCTCCCTTCCCTCCACCCTCAGAATTCTTCCCATTTTTTAAAATCTAAGATAACACCATCTGTTATTTTGTGTCTAGCTGAGAAATGGTCCCTTCTATGAAAACAAGAGAGTCTTTACTTATACAGTTACAACATTCAGATGATTTGGGTAGAACCCTTCTCATACGAATATTATCAGTCTAAATGCAAGCTTATCATTTTGGTCCCCCCCTCTAGTGAATGGAGAGAAACTGGCACCTCTGGAGAGTGATTCATCCAACCATCTCAGATATCTGCTTTGAATGTCTAAACGCAGATGAGGTGAGTCCCATGCTAAGCATCAGAAGCACATATAGGTTAACACTGGAGCAGCCTTACTGCTTTCCAGCAAGAGATCTCAAAGAACTCCTATGGGTTTCCCAGTGCCTTGAGAGGGAAGTGACTGTTAAGCAGACAAGAACTAGTGACTTACTCAGAGGCATTGTGGAAGTATTAAGTGTGGATCTCCCAAACCTCCCATACTCAGGTCAGGTTATTCCCTTCGCCTACTCCAAATATTGCCAGCCATTAAGTATAGTCAACATTATACTTAACCTGGCACCCCAAAACTCATCTGCAGGCAAAAGCAGCCTTAGCTTTACAGGTGTCTAAGCAAAATAACTAAATGGCCCTGCAGACTTACCTACAGGTTCACATAAACCTCGACCGAGTCTTAATTCACCCTTCTAGCTCTACAGGCACACTACACTTTTGCCTCTGATGCCCTTCCCTTTCCAGCCACACTGGGACTCCTTTATTTCACCTATGCCTAAAATGCTGGGGCCCTGAATCTACAAGCATTTGGGAATCAGTATTTCTCAAGAGAACAACTCACTGGCTTTTGGATTTGCCGGACTGTATTTAGGGAGATGGGAGCAGTATCTGGCTGGTGAGCCAGAAGCAAAGCTTAAGAAGAGAAAGGGTGTGATGACATTTTGTTATGAAGCAGAGTACTACAATCTGAAAGCATTTTTCTATTGGGTTACGAAAAATTCTTCTGAACAGATTAATGTTCAGGCCAGAGCCTAAAACCAGGTGTCCTTGCCTACGGAAACATAACTTAAAAATCAGAGTACGAATATTTCCTCTTTTATCAACAAAGATGAGAATAAAGTAATTTACCAAGATTGTTGTCCGTTAGCACTTCTTTGACCCTTTTTGTAATGCCATAGGTATCCAACTCAGGTGACATAGCAACCAGCTCTTGAATGCTGAGGGCTGAGTGGCCAGCCAGAGGCAAAGGTGTTGTAGACTGGGATTCGGAGGCAGGTGGCTCACTAGATTCCTGTGATTTGCCATCCTTACTTGTCTCTATAGCAGGACAGGGTTGCTGTACCAATTCGGTCAGGCTCTTCACTGATTCACTGGAGCTCATAGGAGATTCAGGAGCAGGACTGCAACTGGCAGAAGTCTTTGGAGTGCTTTCTGTAATTAAAAAAAAAAAAAAAAAAAAAAAGAAAAAGAAAAAAGAAGACCTCACTTTAGCATAACTGTAATGTTTTGATTGCAGGATATTTAACTTTCCTTCTCATTTAAATTCTATCTACTTAAAGAAATGCCTAAGTACGCAAAATGCTACTTCTTATGACTTGGTTACTGAAAAGCTTCTTTTCAAAAACAGAATTATTTTGTAATTTTATCTAGAGTCATCTCTGCTTTCTCATAAAGGCAAGATGTACAAATAAAAAAAATAAAATTAGGAATAAATGAAGTGCAATACTTTGTAAGGCTGCAAGGAATTTCCTTGGTCAGGAAATCTCATTGTCTAGCTTTTCACATTTTCCTGTAAGAATGCTCTTACATTTACTGTTATAGACCAATAAGAACTCATTTAACCACTATACTGTAGTGTCAGTGAAGGATTTTCTAGAAATGATAGAACTTATCTTGAGAATATTGCTGATTTCATACTCTGTTCATCACTTGCATCACATTTTCACATATCTGCTCTTTGTCCAGAAATAACTTAATTATAAGATAACTTTTAATCTTGCTATGTTATGCCAGATAACACGTTCACAGAATCCAACATAAAGATAGCTAGGGGATCAGGAGACACCAAAATTTGTTATGTAAGCATTTTGTTTGAAAGAAAGCTTTCTGAATCTGTTAATTTTTCAGTAACAGTAACTTCCGTACAAAACGCTGTTTTCCCTTAATAAGTTCACTTTTATCTTTAAATAGAAGTTACCAACTACTTAAGGCAGAAAATCCAAACATCTAATGTAGAGTACAGTCTGAACTTTTCCTTTAAAGCAACGACATGTGAAGAACATGTTTTAGAAGAAAAATTCCCCACAAATGATAAGGAATATATTAGATTTCTCCATCCACTTTTCCCTTTCTGGAGGATCGCTTCCTCCTTGCTGTCTGTCCCTCTTTCATTACTTGACAACATTATCGTACGTATCTCGGTTTCACGCATCAGTGGATTCATCTCGAGCTCTCTGGAGGAAGCTTAGGAGTCCATCTCACAGCAAAAACTTGGTCTGTGCAACAGAACTGTGTGTGTTCCTGAGCACTGCGACACCACTGTGACACCAATTCACTCCGCAGCGCCAGGTCCTACCACGAGCAAGGCAATGGCTAACATCAAATTCCACTTTTTTTCCCATGTTTGTTCATTTTCCAGAAGATGGTCAAATAATTGCAAAATATGCAGATCATGCGGCATGGAAAGCATAGCCTAAATACTAGAGCAAAATGCTGCTTTAGCAAAAATAGGGTTCAAATGAAGCAGGCTTCACGGTAAAATGGTGTTATTCAAGTTAATAGACGCTTTTACCATACTTCATTTAAGAAAGATTCCCTGACACACTTACATAAAGTTACTCTCTCAAATCAAGCAATTGGGATTCTTTTCTCAGCGGTTTATGAAAGATGTAGAAGAGGCAGATAAAAAAAGGAAAGCCAGGTTCATATAAATCTTTAAGGCAATATGGATCCTACAAATCTTATTTCTTTTCTCTGCTTCACCCTAGGTCATCATACAACTGAATATAAAACCCAGCAAATGTTATTTTTGTATCAGGAGCAGCAAAGGAATTGTACTGTAAATTTGCCCTGATTCACCCATGCGAGGGACCAATTTGGCAGATCATCCATCTTGTTCACTGTACACTGTCAGGGATGGCATGAATTCCCTACATGATAAACAGATTTCTTTGCAGGTTTGTGTCCTTTAACCCACAGCAAGGTCAAAATTATGGCTGCCTAGCTAATAAACCGCACGGTGCTGGTTCAAGTTCCCTCTAATTTTGTCCCTTGTGCCAGCTTATACAAATCTTACTGAATAACTAGAGCAGCTGCAAATTTCCTATACAATTCTTCATCCGTGCACTGCAAACCACACGCACGCACGGAGTGCAGAAAAAATCCAACTCCCTCCCCAACCCACCCAGGACTAAACAAAAGCCTTCACAAACGCTGCCTCTTCCCTCTCCCTTCCCTGCCCAGCCTAATTATGTAAACAACAAAGGTAATCTATATTATCATCTATCACTGAAATGCTCCATGTTGCTCACATATTAGCTTATTTATTTTTTATATCGCATATCAAGAGCTTGCTTGAATTTCATTTTTAAGACCAATCTGCTGCTTATTTACTCAAAAAGGTAGGATTATCTGAATCTAATTTTGGAAGGCAGTACAGATGACAAACTGTTTTTTTTTTTCCTCCTCCAACAAAACGCAAGTGTACAGTGATTTCAAATGAGGCGTTATGCATGTATACTTCAGATCACTCAAAATATGCCCTCCATTCATTTTTAGCACTTTCCCCTTATGGAAAAACATTTTCAAGATCACTTAAATATTTGTGGGAAAAATCCATTATTTGGAAAACTCTATCCAATAATCAAATAATGCAAACATTTCCTGTTAATCTATTTAAAAAATTAAATAGACATGTAGAGTACAAGTAACTGCTGACAGAACAAAGGGGAAAATTGAATGTATTCACTATTACAGATTTAACTGTCAATCTACAGTCATTTCATATGTTTTATGAAATAATTTGTCCGTATTCATTCCTCCCAGGCTCCCCACAGGACAAAGAAACAAATTCCAGATATCTGAAAATACATATTAAGATTTCAAAAGTAGCAATTGAACATTTCCAACGAAAATAATACAGTGAAAGGATATTTCTTTAAAACATGCTCTCCTTTATTAACGTCAGTCTTCACTGAAGAACAGCACCAAGTTAAGAGTAATCCAGTTTCCTAAGGGTGCATAACTGATGCTCACCGAAGGCTTACATATGTTTGTATTTAGTGAGAAAGAGATCATTTTGTCAATATGAGTACAAAATTGCATTATGATAGGCTATGGGTATCCCATCATGCACAACTGGCCTACCTCAGGGCCACCACTTACTGACAAAGTTACTTTAATAAATTCCAGATAAACTTCACTTATTCCAAAGGGATGTTGTGTTTTATTTAAATTACTTCCCTGGGGACTTTCCTAGAAAATTTCCTTTTCAAGCTACATAGGAGAGAACAACTATTTCAACTGGAATATTTGCAAACATGGATTACTTGACTTTCCAAATGACTCTTGGCTGTGGTTTCAAAAAGATTTTCCTGTCATTTCGTTAAATATTTGCTCATAAATACCAGATTTCAAAGAGACCACTTGTAGCATAGAGTCTAGCCCATCCGGTAAGTGCTCAGTTCAGGAGCTTCCAGGGAACTCTGTGTCACCAAGTGCTTTCCAAGCCCTGTTAGCAAGCAAAAGCCCTAATGCTGCAGTAACAAAGTGCTAAAAGTAAACAGCTGGTGAGATCAAGAGCATCACCAACGTACTAGTTCACTGCAGCAGCTGAGAGGGTGATTTTATTTTTTATTTTTTAAAAAAGTCTCAGCCACAAAAAGTGAGCCATACCCCGCAATTTGTAGGAGAGGGCAGCAAGGACTCCAGCAAACCAGACTGCCCCCAAACTAACCTGGTGGAAAGATGCCATTCCCACTGTAATCTCGACAACCTATGTGCTTTTTAGGAGAGACAGGCCAGGGAGGCGAGGTGGTGGAGTTGCTCTTTATGTGAGAAAGCAACTGGAATGCAACGAGCTCTGCCTAGGGGGGGAGGAGGAGGAGGAGGCAATTGAGAGCTCATGGGTAAAGATCAAAGGACACCCACTATTGTAGGTGTCTACTACAGGCCACCTGACCAGGAAGAGAAAGTTGATGAGGCCTTCTATAGACAGCTAGAAGTAGCCTCACGATCACAGGTCCTGGTTCTCATGGGGGACTTCAACCACCCTGACATCTGCTGCAAGGACTACACAGCAAGGCACAAGCAGTCCAGGAGGCTGCTGCAGTGCACTGATGATAACTTCTTGTAACAAATGGTGGAGGAGCCTACGAGGAAGGGTGTCCTGCTGGACCAACAGACAGGGACTGGTTAGAGATGTGAAGGCTGGGGGCAGCCTTGGCTGCAGTGACCACGAGATGGTGGAGTTCAGGATCCTGCAGGAAAGAACTAAGGCAACAAGCAGGATTGCAACCCTGGACTTCAGGAGAGCGGACTTCGGGCTCTTCAGAGACCTAATTGGGGGAACCTCATGGGTTAAGGCCCTAGAAGGAAGGGGGGTCCAGGAGAGCTGGCTAGTATTCAAACATCACTTCCTCCAAGCTCAAGAGTAGTGCATCCCTCTGAGTAAGAAGTGCAGCAGAAGGGGCAGGAGACCTGCCTGGGCGAGCAAGGAGCTCTTGGTCAAATTCAGACAGAAGAAGAAAATACAGACTGTGGAAGAGGGGACAGGCTACTTGGGAGAATTATAGGAATGCAGTCAGAGTATGTAGAGATGCTGCGAGGAACGCTAAGGCTCAGCTGGAATTGAGCCTGGCAAGGGATGTCAAGGACAGTAGGAAGGGCTTCTTCAAATACATGAGCAGCAAGAGGAGGACTGGGGAAATGTGGGCCCACTCCTGAATGGGGCGGGGGCCCTGCTGACAAGGGACACAGAGAAGGCAGAATTACTGAATGCCTTCTTTGCTTCAGTCTTCACTGCTAAGGGCAGCCCCCAGGAATCCCAGAGCCTGGACGTGAGGGAGAAAGCCCAGAGAAGGGAAGACTTTCCTTTGGTTGAGGAGGAAAGGATTAGAGACCCTCTGGGCAGGCTAGACATCCACAAATCCATGGGCCCGGATGGGATGCACCCACGGGTACTGAGGGAGCTGGCGGATGTTGTCGCCAGGCTGCGCTCCATCGTCCTTGAAAAGTCCTGGAGAACTGGAGAGGTGCCTGAGGACTGGAAGAAAGCCAGTGTCACTCCGGTCTTCAAAAAGGGTAAGAAGGAGGACCCAGGCAACTATAGACCGGTCAGCCTCACCTCCATCCCTGGAAAGGGGATGGAACAACTCATTCTGGATGTCATCTCCAGACATATGGAGGAAAAGAAGGTGATCAGGAGTAGCCAGCATGGATTCACCAAGGAGAAATCCTGCTTAACCAATCTGATAGCCTTCTATGATGGAATGACTGGCTGGGTAGACGAGGGCAGAGCAGTGGACGTTGTGTACCTTGACTTCAGCAAGGCTTTTGATGCTGTCTCCCATAACATCCTCCTAGATAAGCTCAGAAAGTGTGGGTTAGACGAGTGGACAGGCACTGAAAGGCAGAGATCAGAGGGTTGTCATCAGCGGAGTGGAGTCTAGTTGGAGGCCTGTGGCTAGTGGTGTCCCCCAGGGCTCAGTACTGGGTCCCATCCTGTTCAGCTTTTTCATCAATGACCTGGATGAGGGGACAGAGTGCCTCCTCAGCAAGTTTGCTGTGAGAGCTGGGAATGTTTAGGCTGGGGAAGTAAAGACTGAGGGGGGTGGATCTTATCAATGTGGATAAGTACCTGAAGGGAGGGTGTCAAGGGGATGGGGGCAAACTCTTTTCAGGTGTCCCATGTGACAGGGCAAGAGGCAATGGGCAGAAATTGAAGCACAGGCAGTTCCGCCTGAACGTGAGGGGGAATTTCTTCCCTGTGAGAGTGACGGAGCACTGGAACGGGTTGCCCAGAGAGGTTGTGGAGTCTCCTTCTCTGGAGAACTTCAAGGCCTGACTGGATGCAACCCTGTCTAACATGCTCCAGGTGACCCTGCTGAGCAGGGAGGTTGGACTAGATGATCTCCTGAGGTCCCTTCCAACCTTACTGATTCTATGATTCTATGAACCAAGCCCCAAGCATGCCACAGAGATGCAGTTTGACAAGACAACGTTAAATGGCCAAGAAACTTGTGCAACTTTTCTACAGTGTCTCTTATTAAATCATTATAAGCTGATTGAGAGCAGCAATGAAAGATTAAAGTACACTATAAATGCATTTAAGTGATCCAAATATTCTAAAGCTGCAAATAGAACTGAGTCATAAAAGCTGAAAAGACTCCTCCATGCACCTTTTACATTATTCATTCAGAATATATGTGTTTAGGATTTTGAAGAGTTAGGCACTTCCAAACCGTTTTTAGAAAGCATACTCAAATATGCAGTGTAGAAAATAATAATCAAATGTAAATCAAATACTAGGAAGCGATGTCTGCATGAATGTGCCAACAGTCTGAAACATTTGAAAAGTGTGACTGGCCTCCATTCATATCTAAAATATAAAGGCAACTGAAATATCAACCCTGACTACTTCACAGCTGAAAAAAACACCTAGGAAGAGAGAGCTATGACCATACAGGGAGGGCCAGAACTCAAACCTTTGATGACAAATATGTCTTCAGAGACACAAACATATCTGATGCAGTTTGTGAATACCAGAGCACCATACTCGTGAGGCATCACGACTGGCAGAACATATGGTCCTTGTCCCTAAGTGAGGAAATTCTTCAGTTTAGTTTTCTTCTACTACAATCCTAGAAGGGTGAAGTATCATCCAAAATGAAGATATATAAATGAATGTAAACAAAGCCAACATTATATAAGTATCTTCCAGATATTTCTTTTTCTAATTTCTTTTTAAATGCTATTTTTCTAATGTAAAATTGCTCCTTGAACGACCACCAACAAAAAATAACACAGTCATTAGAACTTGCCCAATTTCCCTCCATTTAGTACCTGTCAGTTAAGAAAGAAAGTAAACATTGCAATTTAGAGTCTATGACTAAGGTCTGTTTGAGCATATAATGATACTGGCTGGGAACAGTATCAATTTGACCTTGCTTTAACTATATGAACACAGAAAATCGTTTGTGGTCTTGCATTCCTTATTGCAACAGATGAAGCCAAATGATGCTTTGGTCCCTTCCATCCTCTCTCTATGCCTTCCTCATAGTTTCTAGCATGACAAAGTTCTGGAAAATATGAGACGGTCTAAAAACAGAATTCTGGCTTCAGTTCACTGGTTATGGTGGTTTTCCTGAATCTAACATTAGATTTTCTTGTTCCTCCACAACAACAACATTTCCTGCCCCATGTTGAGGTTCAAATTCCCTATACCAGACCTACGTCCTGAATTACTTGAATACTGACTGTACAACATTTTGGACTATGATTATTCCACAGGTGTCCTCGAAACTACCTGAAAACATTTCCCTTAACACAGTGTCAGCCTGTTATATTGCTCTACAAGGTCTGATCATGTTCTCCCATCGTAACATGACAAAATTCCTACGGGGTTTAATGAAGCTCCTGCTGAGCAAGAACCAGCTGCCACTTGACGGAGCCAGGCTGCACTGCGCTCCTTTCTCATGCACCAGTGCGTTCCTGAGGATCACCTGCTTGGGGTTGCATCATCTCAGAAATTAGAAACACTTCACTATATCCTGCAAAACTGCAGGACACTGGTCAAGGGGGATCGTTTTTGAGATGTACAGTAACTCCTCTGACCGTAGGTAGCAATGTTTGCCGACAGTGTTTGCCCATACAAAAGCAGCAGGCAGCTCAGATCCATGGCACAGTCAGAGAGAACCTCCTGCTGAAGCTCAGGACACCACTGATGCAAAGACTTGCAGGTGACGCCTGTGACAATCCCCTGGAAAATCACAGACATCTACATTACCTGCCATCAGTCTCAGATGCTTTCCCATCAACAGAGATATCTAGACAACAGTGCAGTGTTGAGACACAGATACCATTTCACTGGTCCCAGAAGCATCACACTGCTGTCCGCCAGCATGCGGGGAGATTCCTTAAGTGGGATTTCTTGCAGTAATTTTAAGAACCTGGCAGATAAGGCATTTTTGTTCAGACCCTGTTTCAATTCCTGCACCCAAGGCAGCAAACTTACTTTTTACCCACTTGTAAATCGAAGCCACGCTCAGGGCAAAGATGTGCTACAAAAGCATTCAATTCTCAAGCAGAAAATTCAAGCTCAGTGCACCAAGCCTCTCTTCCCAGCACGCTTGCCTGTATATACAGAATACCTGCTACCTCTGTGGCTCAGGAGCTGCTGAGTGCCTAACTTGCCCAACCTTTGCGACGAACACAAGCTCAGCTAATAGGCTGCAAAAGGACTCATGGGGAATAAGGTACAAAACAGGGAGAAGTTGGGGGAAGACCATGCAAAACACAGAAGGTATTCAGGGGGCCTCTAAAAGGATTATGAAAAATATTATATTCTAAAGACAGCAGGCAGACAACAGCTGCCTTAACTTTTAGACAGAAGTGGATTGAAAAAGCAGACCCACTATAATTTTCAGAGACAAATCTCTGTAGTTTATCTGATCCACTATTTAAATTTCAATACACAATCCCTCTATCTGCAGTAATAATAACCTAAATTCCATTTAGTGTTCATTTGAGCAGTCAGGATAAAGTCATTTCTTATTATCTCCCCACTGTGTAAAAAACAGCTTGAAGGTAGGAAGTCAGCAAGCATTTTCACCAAAAAGTAATTATTGTAAGTGACATTTTTACTGCTGGCATGCCATAAGGCGAACTGCGCGTTTGGAAGGACAAGTTGCTAAAGCAAAATGACAGGGTACTCTGTGACATTCCGACAAGAACCCAAACATTAGTTAACTGGCGGTTGGTTTGATGTACCACTTTTTGTAATGTCCAAAAGCTCAGGCTTCGGGTCTCTGCCAAACTAGTCAAATTCAAAGTTACTTCTAAATGAACGGCAAGAGCGGCACCGCCGCGCTCGGCGCTCCGCTCGTTCCCTTTACAGCAAATTACTAGAGAAGATGAAAGCAGACAAACGCGGACAGGAGATTTCTCTGCAACCTCTTAAAAGAGCATTTGATACTGCAGGGCCTGCATTTACCTACTCTTACAGATGAGTTAATGGACAACAACAAACCTGGCAGGTTGCCTGAGATCAAAGTGTCTCATACTGGGACTGGATTAGTTTCCGTTTTCCCCTAATTATTAGGCTGCAGAGTCTGGCCAATTTCTAGACCGAAAAAACAGGGTAATGGCAAAAACAAGCAATGGCAACATAGGCAGGACAAGGGAGTTATTCTATTTTCTAGGTTCTGTAAATTTCAGACAGATTCTGTTCCTCATCCTTTGACTTAATTTTAAATTGAATTTTATGTCTGCCTTTACAGGATCTCCTAAAGCATCACAACTTTCCAGGTACCACTGGTGGAGCGCAAGTTGGAGCTATGTAATAAATCAGCTAAGCATTTGTGGCACGATACAGCAATAAAACCCTCTTATGACTAATTAATAGAATACATTTATGAACGCTGAACACTTTCTCACAGGTAGTGTTTTTAGTGGATTTGCTTTAAGTGAGTGGTTCTTGCCTAGTCACAATTTGCAAACTGATATGGTTTATAAATATACGAACCTCCTCAGAGTCATAAATTTGTGTGCACATATAATGATACAGAGTATGTAGGCACATGCATTCATGGTTGCAAGTGCTTGCTACAGCTGCAATTACAGATTTCCACCATGACCGTGGGGATTTTGTTTATTTCACAAATGTTAACTTTGGGGAAAACGTTATTTTGGTTTTTGCTCAGAGGGAAATCTTGTGTGTGTGTTGGGGGAGGGGGGAAACCCCTTTAGGAAAGCGCACAGATGTACGCTTATCTGCACTGAAAG
Organism: Rhea pennata; assembly: GCF_028389875.1. NCBI lineage: Eukaryota > Metazoa > Chordata > Aves > Rheiformes > Rheidae > Rhea > Rhea pennata. The sequence continues at coordinate 7,786,880 of NC_084682.1, forward strand.
GGGAGGAACCAGCTTTGGTTAACTCAAAAATTACTAGGGGAGTATTAAAAATAAAAGTCTCCATTCTGTCTATGAATATAGGAGCACATATCACTATCTGCATGATCAGGGTAAAGGTTAAAAGTACCTGAAAAAAACTGCTTCTGAGTATTGTTAAGGGATTACAGGATATTGTTGCAATTCTATGCTGCATATTCAACAGCTACATGTTAGCACCAACCTTGAATTAAAAAAAAAATAGTAATAATGTTAAGCCACGGGTCCTAGAAACCAGAAGCTAGAGAAATCAGACAAAATTCAGAGAAAAGAAAGATAAGGAGTTGGAGTTAGTCTCATGAAGAAAGATTGATGTCGGACTTTCAAAAGAACATAGGGATGTTAGGTGCCTAAACCTCATTTTAATGTGTGTGTAACCACAAAAACCTTGCAGACACTCTTGAAAATCCCACTGCAGTGCCCCAAACCACCGAAAGACTGCAGAGGCTCATAATCAAGAACTGACATCAATATTTGTTTGAGATAAACCCATCCTGGCTCCATTCTTTACTTCCCTTCCTGCCCTTCAGTGAACCACTGCTGTGCTGTCCCTAGAGTTTGGGGGACCAAAGCTGTGAATCATGTTTTACACAGCAACTCTCTCCCCAACACACACACACACACCCCCCTAGCAACAAAATATGGGGGGGAAGGGGCTAAGAATATTAGTCTGGATCTCCTTCCTCATCTCCTTCACAATTCAAGCCCACGTACCGCTGTGCCAGCACAGCCAAGGCGTGAGCAGGTGAGGGCACAATTTGTTATGTGAGAGGTTACGGAAGAACAGTCTCTTACGGCAACACCAATGTTGGACAAATTATGAGAGAAGTCCTAGTGCAGCCTTGAGAGTTCAGCGTTGCTTGCTGAATGATAACTGAAGAAAACACTGTGCTCAGGGACACCTGACCAAGCTTATAACTAGCCTGCAGTAGGTCTAGCTCCATGGCAATCTCTGACTGCTCAGGCTGGGTCATATTTAGCTAGAAACCGGGTTATTCGGACTGTCTTCTTCAGCTCACAAGCTTAGACTGGATCAGATTTTTCTTCCTGCTTCTTCCAAAGCTTTTGCCACCTGGCATAAGCCATTGCCATCACTCAGGTCCAACTCCTCCTTCTCCAGACCACTGGACAAGACATTGCTGAAGGCACCACTAAGGAAACTGCTTGCAGCCCTTTGCACACATCTTTCAGACCACAATACCTCAAGCAGCCTAGACCACACCTTGTATCAGCCGGTCCCCTACCACAATTTGATAGATGCTTTGTGCCCCACCAGTGCAAAACACTTAATAAACTGAAAAAACCTCTGTTCCGCATAAAACACGCACCGTGGTACAGCTGGATGTGCAGAGGCAAATTCAGTTTCTCTATGTAGGAGGAAAAGGCAAAAGCAACCATGTTGCAGAACGCTGAACAACAGTAGTATGGAGTAAACTCAAACCATCTAACCTCTCTCAAGTTAGGATGATTCTCACAATTCTAAGTTGATGGACAGCCATGGTGTGGATGGGCTTGTATGGGCAAGCATGGATTCCTATGAAACGTGGTTTGAACATCCCAAATGTCAAAAATATTGTGCAGAGAGATACAACTTGATTTAATCCATTGAGAAGAAAAGTTGTATTGAGATCTCCAACTTTGGAATGGAGGTATCACCAAAAACATCAGATAAAACTCTAAAATATAATGCTTTAAGGAATACTTCTGAAATAGCCTATAAGGAAGTTGGAGGTCACTATCTAGCCACAATTTTAAGTGCTGTTTTACAACCACGAAAGGGGGAAAAAGGGAGCTTGATGCTTCTTTTAGCTCGATGTAGACATAGACTCAGAAACATCAGAAAATCCCCAGAACAGATCAACAGCCCCCCCCCCCCCCGTGCATCCCCAGTCACAGTGGGCAAAAGTGGATGGCTGTGGAAGAGGTACACAACACAACAAGCATGTAGTGTTGATCTTCTCAAACACACAGCTCCTCCTGCCTTCTTGAGCCAAAAGTAGGGCCTTTTCAAAACAATATGTAAAATAATACAAAATAATGTGGGTTTTTTTTTTTTTTTTTTTTTTTTTTTTTTTTTTTTTTACTTCTCACCTTTAAACAATTAGAAAAAAGCTTTCTAAAATGAAATCAGATTTTAATTTAGGTGATTAACGGCAAAATCATGGCTGCTTTAAAATACATCACTCTCCAGTTCTAATCTTTACTTAATATTCTGATTTTTCTGTGTTTCCATAACTTAGTGAGAAGTCAATATTTAGAAATAACTGTTGGAAAAGACTTTTAATAACCTTCTTATTAAAACAGCTTGTGTGCAGAAGCCTTCTTAAGGATTTTCTGAATATTAAAACAAATATGTCACGAAGGCAATCAATCAAGATGCCACAACTCCACATATTTATATTTTTAGTATAATCAAAATAAATGAGTGCACAATACCTTCTGGAAAACAGACTTAAGTGCTTTTAGGGGGTCTGCTTCGGTTTACAGCGCCTCTGTTGACTTGCTGACCTTGTGATCAGGCGCTACGCTTTGCCGTGTTGCCATCATTACGACTTGTTTGCTGTCCTCCACCACCGTAAGCCTGAGCACGAAGGTATTTCTACGTTCCCCTTTGAGGTTTTAACCTCTTGTTTGCTTCAGATAGAGAGTATGAAGCAGAACACATGCACGCTGTGCATCTAACTCTACCATCAAATACATTTCCCCCTCTACAATGTAGATATTCATCTGCTATAGGCAAAATCCTCACGGGATGGATCAGAGGCTAATGACTGGATTCTTTCCCTCCTAGTAAAGTCCTATCTAACATCCAGGGCACAGCGGATTGTTCTTCATCTTAAAGAAAGCACTCAAAGAAGAGTGACCCTGAACATTGCTACACTCAGCGTGCTCCTATTCGGGAGCAGTACTGGCTAAAGTACTGAAACAAAATGACATTTACATTGCACGCATCAATATTATAAAAGCTATTAAGGTACATTATTTTACACATCCTCATAATCTCGCCATACTGCTTTACTTAATTTGTGATAAAATTGTTGAGAAAGGGTACTTAATGTAGGACAGTCAGTAAAAGTAATTTATCATCTTCCCGCTTCGGTGCTCACGTTATCAGCGAACTCATTTTCTGCATTCATCATGCAATCAGCCTATTATTTGCATATTAATCAGGCAGTGGACCATGAAAGAGCCGCATCCCAGCCAAATGCTGCACTATCTCAGGAGGAACACTCAGTAATTATCATACATCAGTGTTATGATGTGGTAATTGATTATAACATCTTTCTGTTGCCCCTGGGGAGTCCCACTGCTAACCCAGCTTCAGGCATTCTGTGCAGATTTTTCCCTGAAAATTAGAGAAACCATTGCTGTCCTTTTATTAGTTTTCCTTTTCCTTTTTTTTTTTTTTTTAACCTTTACAATAGGCAGCTCTCTGAGCATTTCCGAGGTACTTTTTTTTTTTCCTGTAATGAAACCTTCATTAGAAAAAAAACTCCATCTGCCTCAGATCAGAAAATTAAAACAAAAACCAGAAACAAAACAGTTGGGCTTGTTCTTGTTCATCCTCTCTCTTTCAAGGCCTGGTGGCTTTTTAGGTGCTGGTATTGCTTACATAATACCCTTCCCCATCAAACAAAATAAAATGTTGCAACTTCAATAGACAGTAATTGCAAAGTTCGTATAAAGGCAGTTAAGCTGCTTTATTTAGGTGCCAAATGAGAGGCTAATTTTGGTCCTCTCGGAAAGGACAAATGAAACATCTGCCAGTTCAAACTTGCACTATTTTTAGGATCCCAGTTGCAAAAGAGAGAAACACATAAGCAAACACAACTGGAGCCACACTGCAGGTCCCGCGCTCGTCTGGGCAAACCCCGGAGGAGGAGGACAGGACCCATCCTGGGCCTTTTCCTCAGAAACAGAACTGAAATGGGCAGACTGCTTGGGAAAAGACACCTGCGGGTGCGGAGGGAAAAGACACCTGCGGGTACGCAGTCAGAGACACGCGGGAAGGAGCTTCATCCGGGCTCTGCGGCGAGGCTGGTCCAGCCGGGGGAGAGCTGGCGGGAATAACGCGACGGGGCGAAATTCCTCTGCAAAGCGTCGTAGCCTCGTCAGAGAAGCTCCCAAGACCGACAGCAAAATGGGGATATTTTGTAGACCTCAGGTTTTGCCAATAAAATGGTGCTCAAGTCATTCCAGAGAATGGTCACTCCTTTCAGTCACATCATAGGAAATAATATAAATACAAAGATCTATCTATTTATCTATCTAGTTATCTCTCCAAGGAAATAAGTACCTTTCAAGTTACTGTTAGCAATACCTTTGGGATTTATAAATGTGGGATGTTTACGTATCAGCCTTCTTTTTTATTTCCTTTGGCTTATTAATTGGACAGACTTCTGCTTCAATTTTTATTCAAATTCGACTTCCAATCGATTTTCTTTATTTTTTAATGCAAGTGGTGTTTTTTTTATCAATTTAAAATAATCACTGGATTCTTTAATTTACAGTTTTTCTGGATGGCTGTCAGCAAATTTAAAAACCTCCAAAAGCTATCAAATTAGGTGAGACAAATTCATCAGCTTTTCCCCTGTCCTGCAGCACTCAAACACAGGGACAGGCTAGAAGGCAACTTAGAAGGTATCAATTTTCTGGTAATTTTTTTTTCCTTTTGGGGAATGATTCACTATCAACTAATACATAGCTCATAATAATCAAAGGAGCATTTGTTTGCTAGCATCTAACAGGGTGTTTATTTCTCCATTTCTCAGCTCTTTTGCAGAGAATGCAGCTGCCGTGCAGCAACAGCCCCGTTCCGTGATGGAAATCACAACCCGCACACCTTTTTGCAGCATTTCAGGAGCAAAATAACTCATCACCTGTCTCTTGCCTCCCAGGAAAGTGCTCTGCCCCTGCCTCAGGAGCGCTGCACGATCGCCCGGGCAGCCCGGCAGTGCCCGGGAGGGGAGCAGCGGCCACCCGGCACCCCACGGCCTCCGGCACGCACACGAGCCTCTTGCCCACGAGCAACCAGAAGACAACGTGAGCCTTTGCCAGCTGCCAGCACTCCTCTTCCCAGCAGGAAGACGCCCGGTCCCGTTGGAGCAGAGCCCTCCCGACCTATCTCGGAGAAGAGCCCTCCCAACCCATCTCGCAGCCGCCGGGGAAAGGGCTTCCCCACCACCTCCGCTCCTCGCTGCCGCCCGCCCCGGGGCTGCCCTCTCGCTCCAGTGCTGCTCCAGTGCTTTTTCTTCTTTGGCTTTCTAACGTCTCAGCGCATCGTTTTCCAGACAAGTCCTCGGTGGTTAGCGGCTGGCAGGAGAATGCCCAGCCTGCCTGCGCAGAGGGGCCAAGGTGGGCCCTCGCCCCGAAGAGGGCTCATGACCTCCAAAGGAGCAAGCAGAAGAAAAAGAAAACACTGGTAATTACTGAAATGAAATAATAAGTAGTGAAATGATGGAAGTGGAGCCAGAACATTTGCTACAGCATTTCTTTTGAACCTGACCGCTTCATGAACGACATCTACTTTTAGCAACTACTATGCTCACTGGCAGTTTTCCGAACAACCTGAGGAGCGTAGCAGCAATAATGGCCCCAAAAGTTTGTTTTTACATATGTTTTAAAAAAATATTCACTAATTACCTCTATTCTGATAATGAAGAGATTGCGGCGGAGGCATTAAGGTGCCTGGCTGAAGCTACAGAAGAGCCGCACGCATGTCCCCTGCTTGGGGATCCCTTTTCACTTGCACCAAAGCAGAGTGAATGCAAGACCCACGCTCCCAAATTAACCAACACAGCTGCAGCTTGACTGGGTCACTTCTCCCTGATGAGGGCTATGAACTCCTAACCATACTTCAGAGTAAATTCAACTCGCCTTCAGAATACGGTAGCAGGCTCCTCTTTGCCTTTTTAACGTGAAAAGTGTGTTGGTGCTTTGTCATTATAATTCAGCTGCAAAGAATACCTGCCTAGAAAATCATGTTTATTCCATGATTATGTATTTTATTTTAGCACTTTTATAACTGTAAAGCTATGACCAAAATGAGGATGGAATTATCTTAGGCAACTTTAATCACTGGGTGGTTCAACAAGCAGAAAAAAATACAAATAGGACAGGAGTTTCGCCTCAAATATTGACTGATGGCTGAAGAACTATGGCCACGCGAGACAGCTCATGGAGGAAAGCCGTAGGTAACAGGCAGAAACAAGCAGACGGTATCTAGCAATGCTATCCAACGTTATATTAAGAACTAACTGGAAACACTGACTTCACTCTGTGTTCCCAGGCCCCAGTAAGGTGCCTGGACAGTGAATCTCCCAGCTTTATTGATACCATAAAGGCTGCCAGGAAGGTTTTCATGGTCCAAATGTCAGGGAAATGGCACAGAGCATAATCACACACGTTACAGACAGACTACAACAGCTGCCCTTATGAGGAGCCAACCGATATCCTATGGTTTGAAATCAAGACAGCTCCGGCCAACTGCTTCAGAATTGCAATCTCAAGTGCACATAAAGAATGTGCAAGCTTAACCAAGACTCTTCACTATACTTTAGGGTTCGCATGAAGGTAACTGTTTTGTTCAGCTCCAAACAAACTTCTAAAATGTATTTGACATCTAGCGCAAAAACTCAAGAAGTGGCCATCAAATATGACCCATCTACACCAGAAACTCTTGCAGTCCTGCAGTCCTACAACTCAGCTGTTAAAAAGCCAAGTGAGCTCCCTTTTCTTCCATTTTATGGACCATGTCCACCAGAGCCGTTTCAAGTCATACACAACTTTAATAAATGACAGCACCAGCAAATTACTGCAGTATAGGCTCTTTCTTCTTTTGAATTCAAAAATAAAATAACCCAAATTTGGGAAGATCTATCAGCACGACTGACCATTTGTGTGATCTCAAGGCACCGAGATTTAGCACTCCTTGTGCTAATCTGAATTATGCTAAGGAGCACCACCTCAGACAACTATGTTTTTCCAAAACAAGTATAATGAAGGAAATAATCATGAAACATGGAGAGGGAAGGTGAGGTTAGAGCTCTCTCCATTGCCACCATATGGCTAGTGAGATCTTCCCGTAAGGATAACAGGACGATAATCCCGAATATGAATTGCACTGAATCCAAGACTGAAACACCCTCCCGCTCCCCTTATTTTTCCCAGGGTGGTAAATACCACAGCATCCTTCCCTTATTGGATAAACAGGAAGAGCTACCCCGTACACAGTTAACTACCTGCCCACCTTGCAGCTTCTGTTCTGAAAGATATTACAGAAGCATTTTAGAAATAAAAATGTAATAGATAGTCAGGTCTGTCATCATTCCACAATGTATCTGTTAAAATCTTTACTACACCAAACCATAGATTGCACAGGTTTTTTTTTGAGATTTCTTTCCCAAGAGATGATAAGAAGTAATCTCCCTATTGTTACAAATGTTTTATTTTGAAAATAAAGCTTTTATGCATATTTTAGTTGATCTAAATACAGTAGATCTTGGGTTTTTAAATCACCAGATAATATGCAATTATCTCAAGCTAGATTCTGATTTTGAAACAAGCTCTAATTAGCTCCCCATTTTATGCTGCTATAATCCTTTCTTCAACTCCCATGAGCGTTACTATTGCTAAGCAGCATGAGGTTAGGAATGATGGATGATACCCAGAAAGGAAGACAAACAAAAGGGAAATTCAAAATCCCCTGAGATCACCCGCAGCTGTATCGGCAAATGAAGATTTCCACATTAGGTCATAAGACGACCCTTACAGAAACACATACCAGAAAGGCATGTCTTTTTCCCACTGAGTATTTGCAAGTCTTTAATGTAGTACATAGAGAGTATATGTCCTTCACAAAGGATAAATACAAAAGTGAATAAAAATTCAGCTTGCCTGGAAGTAGCTTTGAAATCAACAGCACCAAAAGAGAAACTGTCCTAATGTGATATAGATGCTCCATAAAGATATAGAACCCCAAAATAAAACAAACTAACAAGAGCTATATACAGTACAAGTATTTAAAAAAACACCCAAGCATGTAAACCTTCTCCTGACACGTGGCTGCTCTCCAAGCCCAACCCAGTTCTGCCCATCAGTAATGGGCCAAATTCATCAAGAAAAAATGCTGATGCAGTTGGGTGACACTAATTCAACTTTTTTTTTCCATGTGATTTGGTCCATGCTTTTGACACACAAATCATTAAAAAGGCAGATTTACCCAAGGGCATTAGAGCATTTAGGTGGAAGGAAATACAGGAAAAAATGTTAGAAAAGGCACAGTGATATCATTTTTGATCACCTAGGGTACAGACACCATTTTTGTCTAAAACACATTCACTGGAACTTGCACAAAAATCTGTTAATCACTAAAGCCATGACTAAAGCTCACAGAAAGAGAATACAGATAAGTATCTGTATATATCTGGTTATAATTTTGGTACTGACCGTGTTTTTCAAAAACCCTTAAATAGAGCTTGAGAAAAGAAAAATGAGCTTGGCTTCTCTTTGCCATCTCAAATTATACATGTATCTGCTTATCCATTCATTCTTATATCTAAAAGGCTGAAATTCTTATATCTAAAAGCCTGATATGCCCATCTCTCCATTCGTGACGATGAAAAACTCTGGACAAAAGAACAGATTTCTCATGAATGAGGTGTTAATCAAAACCTTGTGATCTAAAAGTGAAACTATTTGGGTCAAAAATCCAGAAAATCCTGCTAGTTTGACATAATAATGCCAAACAGTAATGAAAATACTCACAGCTAATAAAAGCTGGAGACATTACTATGCATGTTGACACTCTATACACTGAAGACCTTCTTGGCAAAGCACTCAGGAGCCACTGGATGTATTAGTTTAATTTCACTTCTTTCCCTTCATGCATTCAACAAGTTCCTAGCCAATTATATTACGCAGAAAAGGCTCCAGATCCTTTCTTCGTTTTAAAGCTGTTCTGATTAATTTCTATTTTAAAATTACAAGTATGTAACCTTTTCTGCCTTGATTTTCCTGGGAAATGTTCTTGGAAGACCTGAAAATTGGAGCTGTTTTTTTTTTCCTGCCCTGGAGTGGAGGATCTTTCACAAATGCATAATTATTTTTTACCTTTTCCAAGCTGTTTGCTGTGCTTTTAATTACAGAACAGCTGTTAATAAAAGCAAATTATCAAACTGCCCTTCTTCATTCAAATAATGTGGTTTTGCTCGTTTATTCTGAGTAATGTCACAACCCTACTTATTCTTTCACATAGAGAAAGGTACCAAGAAAAGAATGTCTTGTAAAACAATTTTATTTTTAATCATCAGAAAGCAGGCAGAAAAGAGCATGAACCCATTTTCTCATTTGTAAGTTTGCTTTAAGGAAAGAAGGACAGCGATCATCAATAACACGATTTTAGTAGCTGATAGGAACGTGTCACATCACAAAATATTAGCTCAAGGGCAGGACCTAAGGAAGGAGATGGGAGTGTGGGAGTGGAACAAAATATCACAGTAGCAAAACTGAACTTCCTGAAGGAAATCACTTTTAGCTGCTGGTGACTGTCATGGGAATCCATAAGGTTGTCAGATTTTAATACTACAGGCTTGTCTTTCAATCTTTTTATAATTACAGTTAGAAATAAATATGATTATTAGCAATAACAATGCAGCCTTTTCCCAGCTCCTCTAATTTCAAATTCCTCTTAAAATGGCTTTAATTAATTACTCATATTTTCCATGCAGTCTTAGGCATTTGTAACTGTAACAGTTACTATTGCATAGCACTAATGCTACAAAAAACCCGTCAATGCATGCTTTTAATGAAGAGCAGCGTATAAAATGTCTCAGAAAATTTCCACGTTCTCTGTCTGCCTATAAGTAACAATAGCTCTATGATTATTTATAATTTTCTCCAATTTTGGTTGTAGTTTCATGGCTGTTTTTTTCCAGGGGCATTTTTACTTTTATCTTTATTTGCAACTGTTCTTGAGAAAAACATGGATTGAACATCATAATGGATTTTCTTCCAGTAAAATCTTTGAGAATGCAAAACAGTTTCCCAGCAGAATGAGGAAAAATAGTTCAGTTGGGATATTCAGAATAAACCCAACGAGCTACAGAAAAGACCAATGTTTCAGAACGGCACACGAGTGTGGGAAGAAGAGTATAATCCATCCTTCTCTTTATCCTGAACTGCTGTAATTCTCAAATACAGGGCACTGGCTATAAGTACAGAAGAGGGCACAAGTATTTTTCTAGAGGACAAAACAGCCTGAGTGGTTTACGTCAGTTAAACATATCACTGGTAAAAAGACTGTGTGGGTAGAGTTTGGTATCTAACAGCAGGAACGCAGCTGTTCTGTTCCAGTCTCCTTACCACACTGTGGCCATCTTCATAAAACCTTTAGCAATTTGCTTTTCTTCGACACTCATCTTTGCTACATCTGCCTTTTTTTTTTTTTTTTTTTTGCAAATGGAAAGGGCGAGGAGAGAGAAGGGATCCGCTTGGAATATTTACCAAAGTTTGACAAAGAAATATGTAACGTGGTCTCTCCCCCACCTTCAAGTTAACAAAGCATATTTTGTGCAAAAGAAAATGGGAAAAAATATGCCAGCAAATAAAGCAGCTGGAGCATGCAGATCACATTACAAACGAGAGGCTTGTTTTACAGCCATTGTCACATGTCAACTTGATAAGCTGAACCATGGTAAAAAACTGCAGAGCCAATGATCTCTACGATCAGACAGACTCTCTTTGCTTAATACACAGCTAAACGGGTGTACTTCCTGGATCTGCCATAGCAACAAGGAGAGGAGGAGGAATTAACTGTGTTAATCAAAAATAAGAGAAAAATTTAAGGTTTTCCGGCATGATACAACAAAACACAAGAAACCTCTTGGCGTCAAAGCAAAAGAAACTTAACCAAAGCACAGCGCGTTATTTCAGCGGAAATCATGAAAAGCGGCTGATTACCTGAGCTTGCACATCCCTGCTGGAGGGAATCCTGCAGTGATGCCACAGAGTGAAGGACTAGATAAGAGAGGAGAGGAAAATCAGGGAACGGTCAAAGGCGAAGCCAAACCACAAACCACCCAGTAGGCAGGCTCAACAAACAGCAAAAGGCCGAGCGCGCCGAGGGCACGCTGCTCGGTTAAGCCAGCGGCGCTACACGGGCACGGCCGAGGCCAGCTCTAGTCTGGCCTTTCCGTATCAACGGATGCCAGGATAAGAAGGGGCCACAACAAAAGTGGAATGGCAACGCTGCCCTCCCCCTTTAAAGCTTAATTCTTCTCGCTCGCCTCCTGAGAAAGCAATCAATATTCTCCTAGGGACGGTAATAGCCCCCTATATGACTCTAGAAAACCGCACACGAGACCTTCCAAGCGCATTAGCCAAAATTTGGGGAATTACGTATCATATTTATGCTCAATAATATTACCCTAATTAGGGACTTGATAACTGTTGCTTATCAATTACACATAAACGAGCGCTTCTTTTGTAAACATTCCCAGCGAGTCCTCTTAAGAACAGGCTGCGATGCAAGGGGGGACACTTCCACTTACAGAAATGCCTCAACTAACGTAGGGTTGAACTCTCGCTTACTGCAACTTTAAAATGAATTCCTCCTCCTCAACTCAAACAACATAGTGGAATTTTAATTACCTTGTCCTTGTTGCTGCCCTTGCGCGGGCAGGACACACTGTCCCAGCTCCCCATTCAACCAGAGCTGCATACGAATAAATGGTTCTCGGCCTTTTTGGGTCAATTTGCTCCATGGCTTTGGCCTGGAGAGCATGTCACTGACACTTCCTTGGGACAGCCCCAGTACCTGAAGTGAAGCAACCAAGAACGGCACGTTAACACCTTTGATTTGGAAGGGCATAACTTAAGTAACTTTGCTTTTCTTTACTCATATATTGCTCATGTCGATTTTATCTTGTCGAGGAGTAAAACTTTCAAGTGACATATATAGGGGCTTCGACTGAGTTGCTTTTTCCCTGCTGCGATTTTGTTCTGGTGCATATTTTTTTTCCTGCCGGAACAGCGCGGCAGTACGAACACCAAAACGACGGGGAGAGATTTGCATGCTTTTCATATTTTGTGTCAAATTTCATCAAATCTAAAGGAAAAGCACAGAGTCCAGGCACTGAGAGGTAGATAAAACAGCAGATGATTGTCATGTATTTTGTTCTCAAACAAAAATAATTGGGACTTTTGAGACTAGTCCTATATTTGGTTGTTTTTCATTTTTTTTGTATGAATTAGAATGATGTGTGCTTTCACCTGTAGCCGTGGCTGCTCCATGTAAGTAAATATTTAAGAATACAGCCAACCAAAACTAAGCTGGAATTTGAGACAGGCGGAACGTAATTACATTTCTGGAATTCAGCACGGGTACAGGAGTTAAAATTCATACTTAATGAAAGCTGCCATGGGATCTTTAATGACCCCAAGAGGTCAGGCTTTTCATTTTACATCTTATTGAAAAAATCATAGTGCAACGCTAGCTCCTATTATGTTATTATATTGATTTAATTCTTTATAAGGAGAAACACCAGATGTCCACCACTTCCCCAGCCTGGAAGGTGTTCGCTGGTGCTCTTCCATCTAACCCTGACCCTCCCGAGCTCCCACATGTTCAATGCTCAGAGCCCAGAATGCAACAACTTCAGAAAGACTCGTGTGTGGCGTATCTGTAATCACATACTGCTTAAAAAGTCCAACAGCACACTAAGATCCTGACCAACAGGCAGAAGCAATGACTGCGAGTTCTTGACTTAGGACTAAGGAGAGGGTAGGGGATTTTTTGTGTGTGTTTGCTTTAATACTCTTGTGCATATTTCTGAATTTGAAAAAAAAAAAGAAAAATGCTCTCATGTTCATAATCTTCATTTAAAACAAATTTTAAGACTCTCCAGTCATGACAATGGTATTACTCAAATATTCCCTGAATTAAATACATTAAGCATGAAGTAGTCTTGATAATATTTGCTCGAACTTTCAAAGTTTCTAAGCTCAGGGGCCCCACTCCTTACTGCAAGCAACTGAAGCCAATCTTTGTAATAAAATCTACGCAATTCATGAAACACAGGAAGACCAAGACTTTGCCTTGTCAGCTTATTTTGAAAATACTTAAAAAACGTTTTTGCTTAGTATGTTAAATTATATGTGGCATATCCCCTTCCATAGGCGTGGTTGTGTTAAACTCAGTTCCTTATCGACATAGGGAGCCCAGTGCACATTCAAAATACTGCTGTAACAAGAGAGAACCAGTGCTTTACCTTTTCCCCAAAGATCCTTTGGCAGATGCCATTCTTTGCTAGCTTCTCTTTGACCTGACGAGTTAGTTCTATCGTATCCACCTCCTGGTACATATAAATCTCATACTGCTCAGGTGTCAGTGGAGGAACCGAAGGTTTGGATGGCTTTGACAAAGACACAATAGGGGATGAGGGGAGGGGGCTATTCTGTGGTGTCTCGCTGCGACTTGCCCCAGTCATGCTCAATTCAGAACTCTGGGAGTACGGAGATTCAGCGTTTGGCCACTCTTTCCAATACTCTGAAGAAGATGGTCCTTGAAGCTGGCTACGTTCTGGCCTAGTCTGATTGCTGACCTTTTCTTTTCCAACACCGGCTTCCTCGACTTTTGTGTCTTCGGGAAGAGCTGTGTTTCTTCTCTCATGCTGAACAGTATTCCACCAATGGTCCTTCCAAACACCACCACGTCCCAACTCATTTTTAACGTGCCTCAACATACCCTGGGCAGAATCGCTTATTCCATGAAGCTCTAAACCAGATGCCTCCTGAGGCTCCTTTTTGAGCCCAGAGAGGTTCTGCAATGCAGAGATACTGGAATCAGTGACAGATGAATGTTTCTTCAGGGACATAGCCAAAGGAGAAAAGCTGGAAACTGAAGACATTGCAGGTGTAGATACTAGTTTGGGGGACAGGATAGAAATGTCAGCTTGAGATAAAGGTGGTGTTTTTAAGGCAGGTTCAAGGGCAGCCTGCTGTGCCTCCATTTCGCGTCGGGCTTGTTGCAGAATGGACCGAATAGCATCATCAGAATTGCCACTGCTAGATGCAGAAGGTGGCTGAGCCGGCTCAGCTATGAAAAACAACCAAAAGACTAAATGCAACACAGGAATATGCTTTATATTCAGCAAGTCATACTGTAAATATTCTCCTGCAAGAAAAGGGGCTGCAATACTTTTCTGAACGGGATAGAGAAGTTTTCACTAATCAGAGATTTTTGCTTTTCATTGCTTTTCAAAATATGGTAAGGTTTCCGAAGTTCTGTACTGGGAAATTTTTACAGTGGCCAAAGGGCTAGACGTTCGCATATGCACACTCAGCTACAAAAGTCTATTACTACTTGCCCATTTTCCACTGTGGTAATAATTTTCAAATAAATGCCTTTGAAAATCAAGCTCTTCCTCCCACACCTCCAAGAGCTCAATAGCTTTTTATGGTTCTGTTTACTGTTATTTAACCCTTCACTTCTCCCCATCTTCACAAGGGAATCATAACATGCATTCAGAACTAAATACAGCTACATCCACCTGGACAGACGATCAGTACCCTTTGACAATATAAATATGGCGAATCCTTTTAACTCCAAAAATACAATACATAAATTACAACAAATGAAGAACTTTAATAAAAGACTTTGTTATTTAATTTGACAAACTAAAGCTGCTCCTGCTTCCTGTTTTCTCGTTCCACGAGCCTCATCACTGAATTAAACAGCTTAAAAAAAATCACGTTGACATCTGGCTGCCTCTCTCGGCCCTATCAAGAGAAAGTCTCAGAAAGGAGCCGCGGGCCCTTCCTGAAAAGATAACACCTAACTCAACTATTTCAAGGGTGTCTTCAGTTTGTGGGGTTGTTTTCCAATAGTTAGTGGGTGAGGGAAAATTAGGACGTGGGTGAAGAATTCTCTCTGCAGGGCTGGAGGATTTTGGCAGCATGGCTTCTGTTTCGATTTATGTTCGTCTCTGCTGAGGTCTCCAGTGCTTGAAAACCAATTCCTCTGAGAGCTACTTGATGAGGAATGGGAAAAGTGAAGCCTGGATAACAGCGTGGGACCCAGAGACTATAAGAAGCAGCCTCAGAGTGAAATAAGGTTTCAAATGTTCTGTGCGTTATTCTAGTAATATTATACCTCATCTGAACCCATTTCTAAATTTGCCCCCTCTACTTTCCTTCCTGTTACACACTATAAAAACAGATGAAAAACTAAAAAAATTTGGGGGAAAAAAAAGTCAGCAGGACCATCTCTTCTGCTTTATCTACTGGTCTCATGACAGGGGTGAGGCTGAATTAATAGTTGAAAAAAAAGTCTGAGATTCTCAGATGACACATGCCACTGAACAACTTGTTTGCATTTTACTGCACAAAGACCATATTTTTCTGTAAGTAATCATTACTTCTACAAAGTCATATTATTTATTTAAATCATACATTGACTAGTCTTTTACAGTTTGCTGTGAGATTAGCTTGGTTTTCATTTCAAAGATGACTACCCAAAACTGTAAATCAGCATTTACTGTAAAGAAACAAAACAGAAGTAATGCAAAGGACTTTCTACTTCAGCGTCAGCTCCTTAGCAGCATTGGAAACTGTTTTAAAGTTGTGAGGGCTATAGAGTAGGCTGAAATGTTAGCTACCTGACAGCATAAAATAGGAAATTAAACTTATCTCAGGCCAAGCTGTTAAACATTTATGATGTTCTTCAGAAATGAAACGCTTTTTGAATTTGCCTGCCCGTTCACGGGAAAAAGAATGATTTCCTTGCATTCCACAACCAAAAATGCAGTCATGTAGAAGTCAGGCCAGAGTTTGACTCCATTATAATTTCAGGACATGATGTACACAGTGAGATTGTAATATATGACCGATAACTGCTGGCTCAGTCGTGACCTTCAGACAGCCACGAAGGAGACGAGTCTGTGCAGCTCCCTCTCCCATGCTGTTGTCCCTGGGGCCAGAATTAGCCTGGGGAAAAGGGAAAGCAGGAGCTGCTCCCTCTGCACGGAGGCACTGGTAGAAGAGGGAACTGGCAGATGCACGCTCCATGGTGGCTACCGGCAGCTGTGCAAAGAAGGCAAAGCTTTCGGCTTCGGAAAAGGTGCTCAAAAACCTCAGCTTCCATCCTGCAAGGAGCGAGGCGAGACTGAGGAGAGCACGGAGCAAAGCCTCCATCGCAAAGCAAAGTGCATCAGCCTGACTTGGGCTGCACTACAGGCAAAAACAACTCCACTGGAAGGAAAAAAAAGAAAAAGCTCCTCAAACCTACACTCAAGGTTTTAAGAATATAATTAACTGACCAGAAAGCTCATGATAATTGTTTTAATTAAATTCTGAAATAAAAAAAAATAGGAGGCAAAATGAGGCTGTACCTGTTTTCTGTACTTGCAGCTCCCTTTTGGCTTGTTCTAAAATGGATTTGATGGCTTCATCAGAGCCTGTCTCTGTGGTTCGGATCCTTGTGGTTATATTACCTGAGGAGGAAAACAAAACTAATGACACCAGGAAAACTTTTGTTTTTTTCTCTTTTTCCTTTGTTTTGTTTTAATGCAAAGACAACACACACTGATATATTGCCAGCACCGCCTGACAACAGTTTGCACAGGACGTTTACCGTCATTTGCTAATGTAAGAAAGAACTTCACGTAATAAACCAAAAATATCCTCTTTACAAAAAAAGCCTGTTTCACTAGCTACGCTGGAATGATGAAAACACTGAGATTATCAGTAGAAGAACTAGACGGTCATATATTCATTATCCATTAAAACACATATAGGTCTATTTTCTTCCTTTTCCTTTGTTTAGAGGAGGAGAGGAAACAGAAGGGTTAAGAATTGGAGGGGAAAAGAAGAAAGCTAAGATCAGGAATCCTCCTTCAAAACTGCATTAGCTTCTATGCAAACTAGGTTGAGTACATATTCAGCCCAAAACAAATTAAAAAAATAACTAGGAATAGGAAATTAAAAATAATTTTTACTTCTCTAGAGGTTAATACATTAAGAGAAACATTCATTTAAGCACTGATAACTATCTGAAGTGCTCTCCAGTTAATAGCTATTTGTTTTTTTTTTTTTTTTTTTTTTTTTTTTAACCACTAAGGGAAAAAATGGAGGGAAAATTCCTGTGATTTTGAAACCTATTGCACTTAAATGCACTGTTCATTATGTAAGTTATCATTTGTAAGTGATCTGGATGACTGACTGGAATCAAAATAACTGCAGATTTTTTGGGGATACTTCTTCGTTTTTTCTTCTTGTCTTGCTAACAGAAAAATTCTGCAACTAATCCATAAATGAAGAAAAATGTTCAAACTTCCTGTTCAATGATACTTTACTAACCTAACGTTCACTTATCGAGTGTTCAGACTGTTTCATATACCATACTGAAGCAAGTCTCACGCTAATTTAACAGTATCTTAAAGCGTATTTGTTAACATAAGCCCCATGAGGAGAAAGATGGATAATATATAGCAGAAGCAGTACGCTATTTCTGTTGGAATTACACGGTATTGTGTACTTCTCTTGCTCTAGAATCACAAAAATAGCAAAGATAGCATTTCAGGAGATTTGCTGGGAAGAGATTTTATAAAGCCACTTCTACCACTTCTCTCTTTTTATCTGCGTACATACTGAGGTTGGGAGTGGAAAAAGTATCCAAACAGGGTTAAGTTAGTACAGCGGCAGTGGAATTAGAAAAAGCAAAGTGTTCTTCTAACCCATGGTTTGTTTTATACTTACTGTCTGTTTTTCTATCAGATTCCAGGCCAGAATCAAACTGCACAGTTTTAAGGAAACACACAGCTAAAGCACACTCCACTCCCTAGATATCGACTGCAAAGAAAAACACCTGCCTGTGACGTACCTTCAGACCCATTTCTTCGTTTCGGTACTTCCTGAAATAGTCTGTTCAGGTTCTGGCCTGGATTCTCTGTTGAAAAACAAGTTTGGTAAGAACAAAACAATCAGGGGATGGTTGCTCTGACATCATGGGCTGTGCGACATGAAAAGATAGCAGCGTGTCCCTAAACGCGAGCGCTGGAGCTCGCCTCAAAGCCTCGAGTCTTTGAGCGCTGGAGGAGCTGGCTACTTTGGAAGAAGCAAGGCTGGCTGATTTGTTAATAAAGATTACAGCTACGTTCGGAAAGGAGATTAGACAGATATAAATAAATGCCTAGAGATACCAAAAATGAAGAGGTTAAAGATGGGCAGATAATCCCCTCAAGTGCAATCATCAAAAGGAAGAGCAGATTATAAATCTAACAGTGTTCGCTTTCAATTAAACAAAATCTAGGAAAATCCTGCCTGTCCTTTCCAGTATTTCTTGACTGTAAACAACTTACTTTTCGGTTTCTCTAAACGTAAATCTCAAGTCGTTGTTCAAGATGAATCACAATGAAATGCATATGTTATTTCTTAAAATCATTGTCTTAAATATGCAAAGCTGCTTTAAATTAGGATTTTTACCTAATTAGTCATCTCATGCATCACCTATGCTATTTTGTCAAAACACTCTGGAAAAATTGCACAAGTCAAAACAAAACTCTGTTCTCAGTAAACAATCCCAAATAAAAACTTTCAAGTAATTCAGAGGGCTGACACTATTAGTAGCTACTGACCCTTTTTGCACAGTATTTAGCTCTGACACACAGCTATTTTGAAGAAAGAGATTTAATATCCCTGTTGCTTGCCCTGCCTCACAAATACAAGTGGCTAAAGAAAGTATAAGCAAACAAACATACTAACCTGTATCAGTCCTGAAAATTAGACCTAGAAAACTGTACTTTCTGCACCTACATCTGATTGAGGTGAAAACAACAGCAAGGCATAAACGGCCTCATAGGCAGAAACTCGCACTGTTTTTTACATTTGTAACTAATAGAAAGAGACGGCAACCCCCTTAGCCAACAAGCGCTTACCTCTTTGTCTACCCTGGATGCTGCGAAGAGCCAAGATGTTCTGCTCGTCCGAGAGGAACTGCTTCATCTTATGAAATGGCTCCTTGCCTCTCACAGTCAGTTTATTCCATGGCTTTGGCCGGGCTAGTATCTCACTCACAGACCCTTGAGACAGTCCCAACACATAATGTCCAAATATCCGCTGTCCAATATTGTGCTTGATCAACTGCTCTTTCACCTGACGTGCAATTTCGGCCGTGTCTATCTCCTCGCCTTCAGAGATGCTCCCAGCACTTTCTGACTGGCTGGGAGACGGGGCCATGCCATTTACGTCCGGACTTTGTTGTAATGGACTTTGGGAAGATATGGAGTTTGTGCTGTAAGGACCTGTTGAAAAAATCATGCTTGTGCTTCCTGCTTCCTGCATTGCCTTGGAGTAGAAGGACTGCATTAGCTGTCGCTGGAGGAGAGAGTTTAGTGCAAATTTTCCTGTGGAGGCCAGGGGTAAGCTGGGGCTTGCCAGGGATGAGCTGAAAAAGTCTTGACTTAAACCCGTTGGTGAGAACTGGTGTGTACCATTAGTATTGGAAGCCTGCTCCCCCGCGTTGCGGAGCAACTGAGAAGGAGGGGAGGCCGGCAAGGTTGCAGGACGCTGACTCTCAGGCTGGTCTTTCCCTTTTCTCCTGGCTGACCCTACAAGGAAGGTCAAACATAATGCATTATGGGGGATTAAAGAGGGAAAAACCAAGATAAAAAATGCAAAGTTTGCCCCGCAAAGGGAAAAAAGTGCAGATTTACAAGGGCCAATGAGGTGGCGGTGGGACATTTTTGTTTTTGTTTTGTTTTGTTTTTGTTTTTGTTTTGTTTCATTTTTTAATAATTGAAATTTTAATAAGCCAAACAAGGCCCCCAAAACAAACAACATGCATTTCATGTTTGCACCTTTCTTGTATGTTGCAGCCTGGAGAATCCCCCTTACAAACATTAAAACTAGAACAATTACATGAAGTGCAGTCATACATTTAATATAAATTCAGTTACAGACAGCAAGTCTCTTTGATGTCTCTCATTCAAGACATTACTCATTGGACCTGACTGAACCCAAATGCAGCAAACATTTACATTTTGGAACAAACCAATTTGATTAAAGAAATCACCATTAGGTGGATGCACCAAGATCACTCAGTTTAAAGTCATAAACACTTCTGAATTCAGTAATCCCAGTGCCAGTGGCAACTTTTAACTTTCTTCCAGCTGCAAAAACCATAAGCATTAAAGTATCTGGAAATTCCATGACTTGCCATTTAAAAAATGTGCACACAAAATGTAAAAAGCCCACATTAGGAAACCTGAACGGCAAACACGCTTCGCTAAAAAGAAAGTATTTTGTTTTTCCAAAACTGACCTGCTGGTAGTATATCTAAGTATATCAGACAGGAAGATTATTGTGTTCTACATGCAAACATTTTGCATAACATTGTGTGTGGGGGAAGAGACTTCTGGTGCCACAGATGAATTTGTTCCCAAAACAGAAGACAGCCTCAAACACTACCACTTGGTACATCTTGTAATGCCTCGCTTCTCTAACCTTTAAAGAGTCTCTGAGGTCTCCAAGTTTTATTTTTACTATCCAGTCTACAAAACAGCCGAAATCAAACCTTATTCAATGTTCTTGTCGCCTGTTAAGTCTTTCTGCCATGCACGAGCACAGACTCTCATCTCTCATTCAACCCTCCCTCCCTCTACAAGATATCAAACAAACCATAATAGCGGAAAATCGTGTCAACCTACCACTCAGGTCACTATTAGTGATACGCAGCGTGGCGTTCTCAGACTGCAATGAGCGGTTCTTCTCCAGCAGCAGCACCTCCAGGGGCTTAGATGCATCCTAAAGAAAATCAAAGTGGGAGGTTTGTTTCCAAAAGCATTAAGAGACTCACTCAGTCACTAAAAAGGATTTCAGAAGAGGGGAAAAAAGTGCTCATCTTTGCTACGAATGTGGTTGGGGAATTCATCATACATATATCTGGAGGACTCACTGAATGTTCCTTCATGAGCTGTAGCACAAATATACTGTTTAATTTTCATTGTAAACCATTCATCAATTTTGTATTATTTTGAGATGTGTAATGGAACATTTTCTTAATCCTACTTATTTTAAAATGGTACTGGCATGCTTTCAAGTTAAAAGCTGCAGACTTCTTTTAATCTGATTAAAACAGGAGTTAAGATTATTTTATTTCTTCTACGTCAATAGACCAAAGTTAAGCATTTCCTTGATATGCTGTGTTTCAGTGTAAACAGTCTGTTGAAAAATAAAATCAGGCACAGAAACCTGCCATTTACTTTCCTCGAAACATCTAACCCATAATTATTAAAGAGTACACTGGAAATTAATCCTAGTACATTGATATTCAGTTCACATTTCAGAAGCAGAAATTTAATTCACAGCCTTCGATCTTAAGTGCGATTAACTTGCTGGAATATCAGAGATTTTTACTCCTCAGTACTCCAGAGGTTTATTTCTTTTCTTTCGTAAATGTTATATTCAAGGCTAACAAAGATTTAAAAATGCTGAAATCCTTGCCCAGTGTACAATCAGTTCAGGAAACACGCACATTTCAACACAGCTGTATGCCAATGCTAGTATCTCTATAATAAAGACTCAACTTCACAACGTTATGGTTATCCGTTCAAACGGCAGCTGAAACGTCATTCTTTGTCCTTGACCACTTACAAGAAATTAACAGACAAAAAATGTTCAGTTCAGCTTTTTACACAGGAAAATCAGGAAAGCAAAGATCCACCCATGTATCTCAGTATCTTACGGATATGTAGGAGATCACGGTTTACAGATCAATAGGAAACTGCCCACATTTACACAAATGAACTGTAGCTCAAATATTCTGTTATTTAATTGAACTGCTGAAATAATTAAGAAAACGAAAGTAAATTCAGTACCTGTGCACCAGAGCTTTCAGATGGTGCAAACTCCATGGATTTCAATATACTGTGGAAGGTAGAAAAACAATTATTTTCTATTTCTTCTTTTCATAGTAGCTCCACTAATGAGCATTAACAGTATAATTTCCTGCTCTCCAGCAACACTATCGGAGATACCTCAACAACTTTCCTTGCAGTAATGCAATCCGATAATGAATACAGAATAACTATTCAAACTTGTTATTGGATAAGAAAATTTTCTCAAGCGTCATCTAAATCATTCCATATGCAATCCCACCAGGCCAGTTTAAAGCGTAAATTTAAAGGTTAATAAGGATATAACATTTTAAGCTGTCAGAGACGATATAAATTTATCTGTGAAGCTTGAAGGGACTGAAAAAGTTGTAGCAAAGCAAAAAAACAGGGAAATCACCATTACGGTTATGATACTTTGTATAATATACATCAGCTCACATATCAAGAAAAATATGCACAAATAATCTTCCCGATCAAGACACTACAGGCTAAAAGGCAGTTTTTCATTTTAATAACCTTCTAGCTCTGTGGCAAGGGGATGACACAATGGCACAGTATTTCTTAAGAAATATGACAGATCCAAATATTTATAAATATATTAAGAGAAGAATCTGATAGTCTCATTGTCAATATTTTATTTAAAAAGTGAGTAGTCAAAGGACCTCTCTCTTCAAAGTCTTCAAGTTAGTCCAGTAAATGAGAATCTTACAGGAATTCAACCTTATTAATTTGCTTTGTCTTATAAATTTTTTTTAAATAGGCCTGCTGCAGGCAGGATGTTAAATTCCTAAGACTGAAGCAATAAATGATTTCAGCTTCTCACTGCACAATGAAGACATTCATTTGCTGAAGAAAAATACATAAACAGATATAGTGTTTATAGAGCATTTTTTCATATGTAAAGCACCAGGCACTTTGTGAGGCAGAGAAGAATAAATTTAATTATGTAACAAACGTGGAAACTGAGTCACAAAAAGCAGAAGGCCAGTGTTAACATGTATAAAATAGTTTAGGATGCTACTAGGAGTCAATCAGGAACCCAGTACTCATTAGCTGCCTCAGACCGCCTGGCGTCAAGCACCTCTATAAATCTGTCTGTGCATTAATCCAGAATTAGATGTACCATCAATTGACGCTCTGAAAATCACTCGTCTCAGTGACTCATACAAGATCACAAAGTCATAGCAAATCCAAGAGAAAAAAAAAATCATCCTGAGGCAGAACCTCATCTGTTTTGCATCTGTGCATTACCCATTGCATACAGTGTTAATTCTGACAGGCATTCTTAGAAATATAGTAATTAATAAACCCCACAAAATTCAGCCCATCAGATTCATAATATTACCACTGGACGACACTTCTCGCCAGCAGAAATCCCTGCAGAGGTAGCCTCTACATAACATGCAAGCACACGAAGTAAGACTGTCAAGACTCCTCTGCTTTACGCAGGCACAACAGTTCACCTATGTGCCGAAGTGCCTCTTTTCCGCCATTAATGGCAAAATTGTCAAGCAGAACAATTACTTACTAATGGCTTTAGTAGTTAAAGACCGTGACATTACATTGACATCACAGGCACGTTTGCCCAGGTTGCTAACCATTCCTGGAAGCAAGTGTTGCTTGGGACACCTACTGAGAGGCAGAGTTCTGTCCGCCAGGACTTGAAGGGTAGGGGAAGACAAATACAGAGAGACCCACCTAGGAAACAAACCCAGGCCCTGGGAAGTAACTTAGTTTTCACCCTCTACCCGTAGACTCTGCAGAATATGGGCTTCTGAGAGGTTAGCAAAGAGTGATGCATCTCCTTATGATGGTCAAATGAGGAGACTCATCTCAATTAACGAAATAACAACCTGTAACAGCAATTTATCACATGGCAAACTTTCCATACCAAATCACAGGCGTTTCTATTTTTATCATTTTAGTTTGAATCAGTAGTACACTTCCAAAGCAAATCTCCCAGTAACCCCCACTTACCACACTTGAGTTTGCCATGCAGAGCAGTCTTGGAGCATAGGAACTGGGTTCCCCTTTGGACGAAACTAAACCGACAGAAGCTGCGGACTCTCGGAGGAGCGTGCGTGATGAGCTCTGACAACTCACATGCTACGCTCACTACAGAACCAGACTAAAACTAGTCTGAGCTACACACTAATCCTGAACATGTTGAATGTGAATATTGGGTTTTCGGTACCAACAGTTCTTTTCTACCAAATCTGTTCAATTCCCAGGGCTCACTGTCACCTGGGACCAAACGAGATCTTGAGCGCTGCAGCAGTTACTATTCTCAGTGAGTTTGGAGCAGGCTTAACCCAAATTCAAACCTCTGCTGCAAACTTTGCAACCTTTGCCTGTTTAGAGACATTCTTTGCTACCTGAAATAGCCTTCTAGCAATTACACAGGTAATTCCCTATACTCTTAAAACCCCAAATATATTAAAAACAGGTTAATGGCATCTTGAATTGTCCTTGGAGGACTATTCAATACAAGTTTATTTTTCAAATCATGTGAGACTTAAACAACATGAAGCCAAAAATGACTCTCCAAATGAGGGAGTAAGATGTTTCCCCTTTGGATTCCAGAAGAATCTTTGCCCATGAGGTCTCAGCTCAATCCATTGCTCATTGAGATCAGTTACCAGTATTTTCGAAGAGTGATTCTGTGGCTCAAACCTGCACTTGGAAGACCTTGTTCTAAACCAAAATGTGCACTGAACAGCTCAACATTTTCTTCCTGTGATGCCAGCTGCAGTGCAGGAGGGTCAGTACCTGAGAGGCCTGAAGGGAGAATCAGAGCTCTCAGATCTCAAAGCCAGGTTTAAAGCCCATTTGGAACAAAAGCCAAACCAGACAGTAAGGAATTCTTCTGCCCCAGTGCTCAATATGGACTCAGTTAAGTTCCTCCAAGGATAAAGGTTGGCTCCTGTTCACAATTCCTCATTCTAGGATATCTCTAACATCTTTGGGATGGTAAAGGAAAATGGAGGTCTTATAATTCTTCCACTTTTGGATTCTACTAGAATCTCAAGCCCCTTTGGACAGGCTCCACTTAGCAATGTATGTCTTAACTCATACAAACCGATATGAGAAAGCTACAATTGTTAGTCAGCAACAGCCAGAGGTTGCATTTACTGTGGCTTTAGGAAACATGCATCACTGCTGGCTGTGCTGTAGCTGCTCTGGAATTAAATGAGAGTTTTGAAAATTACTCCTATTTATATAGAGTTGAGGAGCAGACAAACTAAACCACACAGATGTTCATGACTTTAAGATTTCATACGAATGACAACATATTAAGGTGAGCATGCAATTCCTCCTGTTTGATTTTGTGAAGAATATTTTAAATTACACCTATACTGTAGCTTCAAGTAACCAGTTGCTTGCAAGATGGACTATGCGCTGTCTGGTAACTAGGAAGGTGAGAGGAATTCACTTGTACTCCTTCCCTTCCTTCTCCTTTGTCAGCATGGAGCCGTTTTGGAGATTTTTCAGGCTCCAAGAGTATTCTCTGAGTCACAAACGGAGCCTTGTAAAACTGCCCCAGGAGGCCTTGACCCCCCACCAGCCAGCAGGATGGTGGAAAGACTCCAGAGCTCCGTACGAGCTGGCTGGCTGGGCCTCCAAAGCCACCCTTCTTGGAAAGCCGCACTCCCAGATGAGAAATGCTACCCACGAATCAGGAAATATAAAAGCAGGAACAAGGAACCATCTGAATTTTCAGAGATCCAGGAAAAACTTGTCAGTTCCTGCAATAAAGAGATGTCCAAGAGGACGGGCAGAATTCTGCTTTCCCAAAACACAGGGCCATATTAACACTACTGTAGCATAACTTCTCATGGACCTCCTACCTGCTTTCCATCTATCCCTCCCCTCATATACATTAGTCTTATAAAATATATATATATATATAAAAAGAAAGCAGTACTGCCAGAAATACAGAGATCCAAATGAGTTCCGTATCTAAAGTAAAAGCAATAAACCAGGCAAGATTTAAAATTCATTTGCTGTTTCAGTACATTCACGTACACACTCACAAAGTGAGTTTGAAGGCTCTGGCCTAATTCACATATGCTACTTAAATACGAGAGCACAAACTGGCTGAAATCTGAAGCTGCATTTACTTAAGTTAGGAGAGAAAACAGACATATTTAGCTGTGCCACTAAAATGGATTAGCTTTTTTTAAGACTAGTTAATATTCAGGTACAGTGATCAATTAAAAAAATGGGTAACTCATTTTATTTTATTGCAAGTTTATACCTACACCAGCAGGTAATGTAGCTGGCAACGAACCAGGGCTGCAGCCAGTGGGGCTTGAGTTAAGGGCAGCGGGAGCCGGACAGTCACTGGGCTTGCAAAACCAAACTGCCTTTGAATATTCTCCAGTGACTTGTAAATAAAAGCACATGACTCCAGGCTCATCTGAAATCCCTCATTAACGAAGGTAACATTGTTTCACTCTCCTTAAAAGCTGCACAAAAATGCCAGAATGAGGAAAGAAGAGATGCAGTTATTTAAACCTTGACACCAAACATATTTCTAGTGAAAAACTTTCTCTTCCGAACCTGACAGCTTATCTTGTTATAGTTTAAAATAAGGCTCTTTTAAGTCTCTTAAGAAAACCTTGCATCAGGAAGAGACTGTGGCATTAGTTTAAAACCACAACATATTAGCAAAAATATACTGTGAAACAAGCATTAAAATGGTAAGTGCTGCACAATGGCTGGCAGAGGTAGCGAACGGGTATTATGGCCAAAGGCCTGGTATTAAATTCATGGATCTGCATTAGAAAATCTTAACCAACAGTTTCATGTAGAGTCATCAATCTAAAATAACAGAGATTTTCCAGCTTTTTACCCTGAGTGGACCGTAATTTTAGAGCCCTTTCTTCATGGACACTGTCATTATTCGCTATTGCAATATCCTGCTGCAGCAAAAAAGGAGTGCTCTCAGATACAGCAGTTGCACTGGTTCTGGATGCAATTTCAGCCAAGATTCTTATTTCTCTGTCTTTGTGGTTTTGACTGAATTCTTTATTGTTCCAAGAACACAGATTTGTGGCTTTATTTAACAAGCATTATTAAACTAAAGTTTGTGAAAAAATTATGTAAGCATTTAACACTTACTTTAATTCTTTCTTAACCTCTTCATAATCAGCCTGTCCTTTCAGTTTTTCTTCCAGTTGCTTTAAAAGAAAGAATATGGATTTAATTATTTAGAATTTTTTTCTGATTTTTTTCAAAATCATCTTTAAATTATTCCATATATACAGCAGTGCACAAGTGAGGGTTAATGACTCATACCTAATTTACATATATTAGAAAACAAACTATAACCAATTCAACATAAACACAATTATACCTCACTCTTTCTACAGAGTGCCAAGCATTAGAGAATTCAGAAGGTCACAACTGGGCTGTTTGCAATGCCGCTATCACACATTTGATAGAGATTAGGGGGGAAAAGGCATTAAAAATGAAGGTGGTTCAAATTTTTTCCGAAACCAATAAATCGAGCAGATAAGAAGAATGCTGTGGCACACACTGTATTCTTAATATGACACTTCTCGATAACCTTATCTACATGATAAATAAATAAAAAAAACAGAAGCTCTTGTTGCCTGGAACGCCTTAGGTGCGTAAGATTTCTATAATGCCTCATGCCCAAACAAAACAGCTGGACCAAGTCATTTCACAAGCGTTACTTATTGCAATAACTCTCACGGTTGCACACCGGAGACACAGCATTGAGACCCGCTCTGCAGGTCTTTTTGCTCAGGTCCGCCTGACCTGGGGTGGTCTCAATGGCTTCTCCGTAGCGTGAAGATGCCACAAATGTCGAAACAAACCTCCTAACGCAATCCAGAATGCAATGCCACACATTCGGCGCTTACCCCAGAGCCCTTGCTCCCAACAACAGTGCTCAGCACTACAGGATAAATGCGTCAGGAGGCCTAAAACATAGTGATACATAATGGTTGCTGGTTACGTTGCTTGCAGAAGCCACATCAATTTGCAGTAATCGCTTCTTTGCTTGGTGCAGGCGCACCTGATCTAAGCAAAGAAAGAGCAAAACTCACGGGCTGGGCTTGCAACTTCTGTGGATAAGCTGCAGCTAGGTCTGCTTCACTTGAATATTTCGTGGCCAAATTGGCAAAGCATCCCCAAGGTCACAGAGCACAGAAGCAACACAAGGACGCGCTACTCTCAAAGAGAGAGCATCTACCTTGCAAAGCAGAGGAATATGAGACACAGAAAGAGAAAAATGGGCCCTTCTGCCTGGGAGAGGCTGTCTTCGGCAGAGAAATGAATTCCAGGAGATCCTACAGCTCCTCCTGAGCTGCGTGTTTGAATGCAGGGATGGGCGTGAAGTGCGAGTAAGAGCTGGGATCATCTCAACACCCCTGTTCAGAATCCCTGCCCCACCATTAGTATCTATATTGAAAGGCAGTGACAAAGTGGTCATCCGCATTATCAATATATGGGCCTTTTAAAGTTCTTTTTCCTGCTTTTTGATACCATAATCCACAATCCTGCAGTGCTGCTGTCAAGAGGCATCCTTCAATTTGCCTTCCTGGTAATACCCAGGTGAGAGCCACTTTGGCTAATTAGGCAAACCACCCTAACGAACCACCTTCACCGCCTACCGAGGAAGAGCAGAAATGGGTTTTAAATGTGGAATTTGTACTCTGTGGGACATTGATGATATGAACAGCCTCTAAAAAAGTGTTATGTCCTACCATATTAGCAATCAGTTATTTGTGTAGTTATTCTAACTGTGTTAAAAAAAGAAAAAAAAACAACTCATCTGAGCTAAAACAAATTTCTTCACCTGGCAAAACACAGCGCAAGCATTAGTGATTTCTCCTGACATCTCCTGCCTTACCAAAAGGAAGACACAGGAAGTATTGGCTTTGCTTTGCTTTTATATAGCAGGCATGGCACTACAGGTGTGTTAGCCTTGCTGAGAGATCCCATGCCGATGTAAATAGGAAAATCCTATGGAAATATCACAGCTGTTTTGATGACCTCCAATGCAGGACAAAATCTCATTATGCAAACCTAGTATGTAATTGCCTGGGTCCAAGAGCATCACTTTGGTTCTGGAAAATTGTCTGCAAGGCCAGTAGATGCCACAAGTTCAAGCAGCTTTTCGAGCTCCAGCTTGATGCTGAGCAGAACGCTGTTCACGTAACAAGGCCTCCAGATGGTAGCCCTGCCCGGGCTCACGAAGCCGCGAGAGCTGTCCTTCAAATGAAGGCAGTGAGCTCGCGAGCCCTTGAGACCGGCAGGGCGATTCTGCAGCGGGATGGACAGTCTTAAAACTTGATGCAGGTAAGGGAGGGCAGCGCAGGACTTCACACTTGCATCTGTGTGCTACCCTTGGCCGTGTTACTCTAATCAGTTCTAACAGCATTTTGCTTTTCTACAGCAAAGGTGCATTACAAGTCATCTTCCCCTCAATACTGCAACTCGTATGACAGCACAGCATTTCTGGGTCTAAGCAGAACAACTATTAAAGTAGGGACAACTATTTTTTATACTGAGAACTAGTGCAATAGAGTAAATTCAAAAAAAAAATATATGGACCTTGGTTTAATGCATTAGTTACTTATGCAAAGATATGTTAATAAAAAAGCCTTTTGTAGGGACAGACACAAAATACAGAAAAACAAATGATTCTCATTTTACAGTCAATATAAATAAATGTAATTCTATATAGGAATATGCTATGTCCAGTTCTCAGAAAAAAACACAATTTAAAAAAAGAAGCTATTGATGGAATTAAACTGCTTTAGAGTCTCAGGATACAAGATCAATTTTATGCTGTTGTAACACTCTGGCAACCTGCAATATTTTGCTTTGAACGGTATTAAAAAAAAGAAAGAAACATACATCCATCATTCCCAAGTAGCTAATACAGAGATTGTTGCCATGGAAAATCTGCACCTTAACATATACTCTTAACAAACAACCCAAACTAACATCTGAGAATGCCGTGTCTGTATATAAGCAGACCATTTAGGCCCTTGGCATCTTCCCAGGCAACGACTGTTTTAAAATATATTAGTATGGTAATTGTCTCAAAGAACGCTGTAAAACGCACAGAACACAGTATAACAAAAGTTCAAGCTGTGAGACAATCTGGAGGAACTAATCTCTTGCACTAAATATCAACCTGGTTAATTTAGACAAAACAAAGTATATTCAAATGTCCTCCAGCACCATAAAAATGCACCAAGGCAGGGGACAGAAGGAAGGGACCGGTGGTATTTCTACACACTAAATTTGGAAATAGCCCATATTAAGAAATCATCTTGCATTCACTGTACTAATGAACACAGAAACAACGATCTTGGATCATGCACGGACTGGGCCCCTTCTGAAGTTATTAAGTCAAACAAACAAACAAACATTATCCTATTAATAAATAATTAAAGTGCCTTTCCTTAGTTAAAACAGCACGAGTTGTATTAAGGGGCTTAATACATTAAAAACTCAATCACAGTAACAGTTTAGTTTAGTTCTCAGTGATAAACCAAAAAGCCTATACAAATTAAAAAGTGCCTTATTCAATTAACCAAGGTCATTTGATTTCACTGTGTCTTGGCTAACTAGCAGTAGCAGGGAAGCTCTAACTTCCAGCAATAAAGGGTTAATATAATTACAGTTAGAGAGGTCTTGTTACTAGAGGACATATTTTGATCATTAGATCAGATGAAGATAAAGAAGCAATGATTTTTCAAGTATTTCTGTATTGTTTCACTAAGTCATAGAATATTAAAGAATTCCCCCAAGATATGATCTGAGAACATTGCTTTAACTTGTGAAACTGGGATTCATTTTTTGCGGAGGCAATTACTACAGTCTTAGTTATTTTGGAAGCAATTCCTCTATAATCAAACATGAGGTTGACACATCATCACTGAGACTTGTTTTTGTGTACCACATATCTCAGACACAGGCTTTCCCAGCACTCTGGGGGAAAAAAGTATATTTAAAGTATTTTTTACAGTGCAGCAAATAAGGTGAAATGGCATTGAAATGACTAAAACTTATCAATAGCATCTCAGTATCACTGCATCAGACCCTATCAATAAGAACCTACATACAGAGCATTAGCTGGACAAGCCTATGAGAAAATGGAAGCAGATTAATGAAATGAAAATCAAAGACTTGCTCTGTCATTTCTATGATCCTATTCCCTTTGAAGTTAATGACTAAACTAATACTGACCTCAACAGGAACATGCTTTATTCCAAGAAAATCTGTCAAATGCAAGGACTCAAGATATTTTCTATCAGGTTTTATGGGGAGAGAAAAAAAAGGGGGGGAGGGAGGGGGAGAAAAACCCAAACCAAACAAACCATATCATCGGTGTGGCCAGCAAAATCTGTCCCTCCAAACAAGGCCAGCTCCTTTCTCCCTTATTAAGAGTGGTGCACACACGGTGACAGATGGACAGAGACTGATACCATCAGTATGGGAACCGAATAGATTTTCTTTGCTCTGTTGAATTTTCATGAAAATTCCGCAAGGTTGTCTTAAAACATGCAAAAGGCGTACTGAACACTTCTAATTTCATCCCTAGCAGACATTTGTCCACATAAACTATACTACAACAGAGCAAAACAAGTCTACTCTAGATGATATCAGAATCCAAGCAATTTGTGAGGGTTTTGGCTGAACATTAAATCATTCTGATAGAGAAAAGCTATCCACGCCACAGTTAGCTAAGTGGGCACTACCAGTCTCCTGCTTTCAAAAACTCTCAGACTATAAAAACCTAAGAAGCTGTGAAGCCTTTAATGGAATAGATAAATTTATCTTGTTTACCATGTAAAGCTTGTAGAGGGTAAAACAATGAAGGAGACAAGAGTTACAGGAAACGGATTCAGAACAGACGTCAGGAAGCATTTCCCAGGCTTACTGATAGATCAGAACCGTGCGGAAGAGCACACAAGGAAAGTAAAGCCAAAGGTAAAGGGGTCACTCGTGAAGCAGTCAGATGTTTCTGCTCCTGTGGTTTTAGGGATGTGCCACTGGTATGCAAATGAGCACAGGACTGGACCACTAATTATCAATGGGAATGACAGTGCAGCAAATAAAGAGCTGAAAAAAACCTTTAAAATTCTTATTAAGGCTAAAAAGCCTGCCTTCTGAGTCTTAATTTTACTTGTTTCCATGTACTCAACAATCCCCTTCTCTCTTCCAGTGGAAGGAGAACTGGAGGAGATAGCGGGTAACTTCAAAGATAGGCCCCATACAGCACAGTGAGCATCCCTGGCAAATCAGCAATACCAAACACTGGAATGAGAATTAAAAGTTTTACAGTCTAAACAGGATTTTCTGTGCCTTTTCCAGTTCAGCCCCCTTCACTACCTATCCACGGTAAATATGTTCGGGTTTTTGTTGCTGGCTTTAATTCTAATGGTGGCCACGTTCTGCAAAAACAAACTTCAAAACAATGAGAACTAGAAAAAGGTAAATTAGGTTTCAGCAAAACTGTGATCAATTAGACTAAAACATCCCAGAAACTGGAATTCAACAGCATTCTGAAGTAGTAAATAGCTTTTACGGTGCCTCTCAGAACCACAGAAAGCTTATATTAGTAAAACCCAATATTGGTATGTCAGTCATCTACTTGAAAAACTGCCGAGCGCGGAGCTGCTCCTTACTTTGAGCGTGCTGTTCTTGGCAGTCAGCTGCTGCTCCAGCTGTGAGATTTGGCTGCTGGAGTTCTCCCGCAGTTTGGTGAGGCTGCCCTGGAGTCTCTGGACGTCTTCTACGAGCTGGGCAATTTCCCGCTCCTTCGCAGCCAGTTCTACTTCCAAGCTGGACCGTGTTAGCACCTCGATGGCCTGCTCCTGATGTGAAAAAATTTAATATCAAACCACATAAATAAAGGCAACAAGCTTGAAGGAGGGGCGGGTAGGTAAGGACCAAGCACGGCACGAGAGATAGAAACCATTTCTAAATCTGGGACTCTCGAGATTTGCTATGTGGTCCTGGAAAAATTAACCTGTTTACTCCCAAGGATTACGGATTACTCTTCGGTAAAATGGGGATACGGGAGAGAATAAATTTCCCTATTTTGTAAGCGCACTGGGAAGGCGCAGTAGTGAAAGTCAAAGGGCTCTATTTAGCCCTATTCATTATTAATAGTCCAAGTGCTTTGACAACTATGAAAATCTGTGCTTACAAAATATTAATCAGACAAAATATTCTGAAGTAATGGAGCAGAATTTCTTAATCATGAACTGCAGAGACACATGCCTCTGGCTGTTCATATGTATGCCACTTATTTCAGGCAAAATTGTAAAAAATTGCCCCAAACTGCTACAATGAACTTGCTCCTTGCATGAAAATTGTTCACTGCTATGTTACTGCTAGCAACTAAAGCATCTCCTCCACGGGGAAGGGGGCACACTTAACAACCGTAAGACGCTGGCATTCTCCCCAAGGTCTCCACTTTTCAAAATTTCCTTCCTTAAATCACAATCTCTCTTCTACAGATTTCCACAGAAAAGGTTGTGAATTCAGTCCTTAAGACTAAAGCATCCTCCCTAGACTGACTTTCCAGGAGAGCACAAAATAAGAGGAGGACAGAAATGGAAAGAAGAAGGTAAATCTATTCAGAAAAGATAATATCCACTAATTGTACTATCTCTTTTGTCTGCTTTTTGCCTGAAGAGATCAATAGCTATAAGGCATCGGAGGATTCTGAACCTCTCTTCCTTAAAGAGCGTAACGAAATTTTTGCGTGGATGCAGGGAGCACCAAGTTGCCCAATAACTAACACATATTCCACCTAAACTCTAAAATGCATCTTACAGAGGTTAATGGCTCTTCCTCACAAAACACCAGTGAAGTAGGAGAGAATCCATTTACTGAGAGACACCGATAGTAAGCATTATACCAAAGATGTTATGGCGAAAGAGCTGAAAATTTAACCCACCTATGCTGTCACCCAAGCACTTTCCTTACAATTCAAGATGACATTGCAGCAGACTGAAATATAGTATACACCCTCTTTTCTGGAGAATACAGGCACAACTAAACACCTTTTCCTTATCTTCTAAACACTTAGCTTAATTCTCAGTGACTATATACCATTGTGCCTCTCAGAAAACTGCATGTACGAACAGCAGTTAACAACGCTCTCCTATTACCCTGAACTACACTTTTAACTTGAAAAAAACCCTCTAATTTGCTTGCATGAAACATCACAAGTTGTATAATCATCTGCTGCTTATGCCTATTGAGACTAGAACATAGAGTCTGAAATAAGATAGATAATGATCATTTTCATCCTGCAGTAGTTGTCATATTAAATATAAATGAAGTGCAGAAGTACTGTTAAATACAAGAAAGACCTAATGTTAAAATAATGATAAGACTAGGACACAAGATAGGAAGAGGCAGGTAATTCAGAGTTACAAGTGATATTCAAGCTTTTTATTATTACTATTTTTTCCTCTACAGCCTGTGTCCGTATCTTTTGACTTCTCTGAGAAAACACTGGGTCCTATTAAAAGCAGATGGAACAGATCTGGAGGACTTATGGTTTGTGACT
The DNA here is from genome assembly GCF_028389875.1 of Rhea pennata. Classification (NCBI taxonomy): domain Eukaryota; kingdom Metazoa; phylum Chordata; class Aves; order Rheiformes; family Rheidae; genus Rhea; species Rhea pennata. The sequence goes on from NC_084682.1 coordinate 7,821,380, forward strand.
CATTCTCTGCAAATACATTTTAAAGGCAACTGTGTGTCTCTCTGATACCAGTGTCAAGACTGTACATGGTTCACAGGAAAAAGCAACCTGAGGACCATGATTTCTTTTGTTGATTAAATTTGCTGCTTAGAAGTAGACCGCATTTTATTTAATTGCATATTTACATTTAAATACTCCTTTTTCTCCTTTGGCAAACAAAAATCAATATAATTTGTCTGCTCATCTGTGATACTTGCTAACCCAGAACCAGCTGGAGTCCTGCAAGGCCCCACTGGCCGAGAGGCAGTGCTACCCGCCTCTCCAAACGGAGATATCCACTTCATTTAGAAACCTTCAGAAGAAGGCAACAACCAAACAAACCTTTTGAAGGAAAGGCTATCTTCTCAATTCTCTGAATTTCTTCTATTAGATTTATTGCTGTATTTCACAGGATAGAAATATTCAGAGAAAAACAGAATGGTAGAGAATTTTGTCTCCAATTTCCCCGAAAACCATATGCTAAGTCCATAGCAATGGGCACTTTGGGGGAGATCAGCTCAAGCCCCTTAGCCCAAAACTTCGGGCTCCACACTGCGCTTGTGGCCACTCAAGGCACGCTTTGCTATATGGTATTGCTTTTATTTCTGCTTCGTTGAAGCTCCTAGCAATCCAAAGTAATTTCTGAGAGTTGCTGCTATCTGCCTGGTCTCTGGCAGCTGAAGAAGACCACAGACTCTCACGGTCACCAAGGCGCAGAGCGACTCTGTCCCCTTCGTGGTCTTTTGAAGCCTCTGACCACCTTCAGAAGTTTTAACAAAATTGCAACACTGAACAATACAATTCCAGTAACTCCAAGTTGAAAGCAGTATTCCAAACTGCTCTTTTTATAGCTGTGAGCATAAATTGAAAGAGCTGTACTGCAGGAATGTCAGAAACCTGTAAGAGTCAGTAAATATTTTCTCTCACCACATCAGGTGCCTTCTGGATCTGTGTAGCAAGTTGGAGAGATTTGTTGGCTGACGAGAGCTGCTCCCTTAAGGTCTCTGCCTCTCTCTGAGCCACCTCTGCCCTCTGAAGGAAATGAAAAGAGGTGAAAAGAGAAAGTACATTCAGTTTAACAACTGACAATTATTACAAGAACATTCATCAATTCATGCCTGACTGAATATAATTGATTTTCCTAAACACTCAACCTAATAAATGTTAGAAAAAAAACATAGAATGTGATGGATTTTTATTTTAAACAGTACAAGGAAGAAATAATTGAGCGATTATGACAGTAATTTAACGCTAGGAGCAAGGAATCCCCTGCTGATACTAATGCTGCGGCCCACTGAATTTCCCAGACTGAATAAATACAAGTAGAAATGGAGTCTTTTTATTCAATTTCTTTCCATTCTCATAGACCAAGCAGATTTTATTGCAAGGTTCCTCATGGGAATAATTCTCAGGGGTAAATGCTGAATTAAAAGATATTCTGACCATTCTCTCTAACACACATACAATGTTGCGGATTGTCTTTCTTCAGTAATTATTTCCCAAAACATGAATTGGTAGATTCTGTTCTTTCAGCAGGTCTATTTACTCAGCAATATTTAACCCTACACTGACAATTTTGCACAGATCAGTTATCAACTGCTGAGGATTTATGCAACAGCTGACAAGCTCATGACTTGGCTACTAGACAAAATTGCCATAAAAATATGCAATGAGAATAAGAAGGGGGAAGGCACAATTCTACAGAAAGTTTTTCCATACAGGAGCTTGGGCGGAGACAGGTGGATTGGTAACTTCAGGCAATAAATAGCAACTAAGTCTTTTCCATTACTGCATATCATTTTTTCATTAGGAAAAATGGAACAAAACCTGGTTATTTTTATAGTATATACTCCTTATGGCCTAGACGTGTTTTTTTTTCTTTTCTTTTCTTTTTTTTTTTTTTTTTTTTTTTTTTTGGAAACTGTTTATCTCACTATGTTTATCACACTGTTTATCTCCCAGAGTAATTGCTACTTTTCACGTGGGCTGCTCCATGCAGGACACACTTCACTTCTGGCAGAAAACAGCTAAAAATCATCTTCTATCTCCACTTCCAAGACATGCCGACTCTTCCAAACCCATGAGCTGCCACCCATTAAGGCCAGAACTTTTATTCACTAGCACCTACGCTTTACCCTGACGTCTTCCTTCCTTTATTGGATAATAAATTCACGCTTCCATCTTTAAGCCACCAAAACTCCCATACTTCTGCATGCCAAACTCCTCTTTTTCAGTGAATATAAAAACCTTTATGCCTTTGCATGGTCTCTGACTTAGACCCTAGTCGAGCAGACTGCCTGCATGTTTAATCAATCAGTAAACTAAAGGCAATCAAATCCTAAACACATCATCTGCACTATTTGCTCACAACATTGTATTAAGTGATTTTGCAGAGGTTCTACAGCAGTAATTAAAATGTAATTGTAAAAAGTACAGTTACAGGGCTCTAATAACGAGAACACAGGAGACAACCTATTGTGTGCACGAACAAATGGCAGCAACATTAAAAAGGCAGACCCAAAAAAGAGAAAGTGGCTGTTTTTGTGTCTGGATAACATTAGGATAAAAAAAAAAACCCTTAAGCTAACAATTTCAGACTGAGATAAATTATTTCCTCTCGTCTTATTCGATGCGTATGTGAATATATTGATCTAATAACTGCTAAGGATCTACTGCAAAGCAGGACAAGTTACTACACCGCGGTACTTGCTCTTGCATCTCGTGTTGTGTAAGTAATGGGTTTTGCAGCCTTAAGCGGTTCTGCTGATGGCTTCCATGCACAGCGGCATTGTTTGGAGAATCTATTCAGTTTGCATGCAAGGAAACCACAGAGGATATTTCTAATAGATGTTACATCTGCACATACAGTAAGCTGTCAGCTACCCTTCCTACAGTCTCCCCAGCCAATTTAGAACACCTGTTGCAATCCCGTGAATAATATTCGGTAAGGTTTCATAGGACGTGTTGTTAGAAATAAATCAGCAGAAACTTTGGATGATTCTGTTTGGAAAACACTGGTCAAATTTTCTTTTTTTCCCCAGTATGTAAGCCTTCTAAAGCCAGAATTATATACATCTTCAGTGTCTTATGCATGTCTTTTAGGCGCTATTGCAATATAAATTATAAATTACACCTCCAAAAAATGTTAAAGGAACGTTACAGGTTCAAAACTCTGCACTTAAAAGTTTTGAAAAGCTAGAGTCAGCCCTGGCTGTATGTTCAGCCACCCCCCTGCACACACTGCTTCATGACGCATGGTCCTGAATTGCATGTAACACGCTATTTCCTTTTTTCCAAGGAAGGCCCTACCCCATCCAACTCACCGGGTGAGTATTTCTCAGTGAATGAATATTATGTTTTCTCCTCCCTGTTCAGCGTGTGACCTCCACGGCTTGCGTACCGCACTTAAGCCCTTTCTTACAAGCAGGCAACCGGAGCAGCCTAACGACACCCACCGACCGCCAGAGTTTGTCTCACCCTGATGATTTCCTCTTTCCTCTTTCGGCTCACTGGTTGTTCTCAAAAATCTGCTTGATCCGGTCCCTGTCCACCCTCACTGCTACTTTCCACGCTCCATCTCCAACTCAGGCCTTGTTCTCTAGGATTTCACGCGGTCGTTGCCTCCGTTTTGCCAGGGTAGCGCAGAGGAACGGCCCCTATTCCAGTGCTCCGCGCAAAAACGGCTCCGGCTGATTGCAACAAAAAGCGAAAAACCCGGCGAGCGGCAGCCTGCAGCGTGCTTCGGACAGACGCCCACATCAAAGCGGACAAATTCAAACCAGGTTCTGTGGAGCTTGTGTGAACATTTTTTTCAGATGCTCCGCGCTGGCCAAACTTGGGGCTTTTTTGCTATTTGAAGCAACAGAAGATACAACCCTGAGAAAAAGGCAAATCCTCCCTCATGAAGTGCCAAGACCCTGCTCTTCACTATGGGCACAGCAGGCTTCTCATCAGAACGGCAACAACAACTTTTAACATGTGGGAAAGACTAGATTTTTTCCCCTAATCTTGTTCTTAGAAATAGTTGAACAAATTTTCCTGAAATAAAAAAGAGTATGCAGCCAGCGAGCCAATATGGAAAACAGCTAAAATCTAGCAAACTTACACAACTTGGAGCCACCAGGAAGTTCAGACAATCTTCACTTTGTATGATCCTACGTGTTTTACTGAAGAAACATGCATTTCACGCTGGAGTTGCCTTCGATCATTCAGTGCCAAAACATTTGCTTTCTTATTTCTGAACCTCCTATGAACTGCCTAGAAAAACGGCGATGGCCATTGACAGACACACTGTAGTGCCAGTAGAGACGACTCCAATTCTCCGTTAATGCCCAGTGACAGTACTGTACCTTGCTCAGACAATTCCTTATTTTCTATAGCGCTAAAAACCAGCACAGAGCTCCCTCCCTGCTGAAATAAATATTCCACAATACTTCAATTCTCCTTAATATCGTATGTAAATATTATACTGTTAACAGTGAACCCAATAAGTCGTGATCATAATGTTGCCATGTGCTTACCAATTTAAGAAAAAAAAAAAAAGGAACAGCCTTACACAATAGATCCAGTATAAATTATTCTCATTGTTTCCTGACAAGATAATGAATAATGTGAAGCGAGTGCTCTTCCACTTGCAGTAAAATGTTAATTTGATCAAAGACCAGCAGTGTGAATAGAAAAATGGGACGCTTACAAGCAAACAGTAAGACCTTTCCCTTAAAGTTCCATAAGCAAAACTATACTTTCTTATTACATGCTAACTACAGCGCTATACATTGCAAAAATCTTACTACAGGGTATATAAATGTATATTATCACAAGTATTTTGAAATTAATGAGCCCAATTACAGCAGTAATTACAATGATTGGTTTTAAGCACTTACAGTTCACACTCCCTTACTTGTAAGGCTACTGCACGAGCTCTGCTTTTCAGAATGTAAGCTCTATTAAAGCACACTGGTTCTGTGCGCGCTACAAATTTTCTAACTTTGGAGATACAAACACTTATTTTAAAACTTTAGCCCACCTCACCTTCCACAAAACAAAAGTAAGGCATCAGAAAATCTGTGGCATGAAAGACGGTCCATGGCTCTGGCATTTATTCTTTCCAGCAATGGAGAATTACATAAAAAAGGGAGACGGGGAAAAAAAAAAAAAAAAAAAAAAAGGAAAGAAAATCCAACAAACAAAAGAGGTTGGGTTGTCTTCATTCTTGTCTTCAGGCTATTGTGCTTTCCTTTCCATATTGAAAGACTGCCAGCTAAATGTATTCCCATCTGAAAGCCTGGCATTTACAGGAAACTCCCATGTTTGTATGAAAATATTAACCGTGTTTTCCCTTTATACAGCACTTTTCCACACAAGGATCTCAATGTACTTTATAAAAGTAAACATTATTATTCCTATTTTACAGATAATGAAATTAAATCACAGGATTAAGTGAATGACCTCATCTGCTATAAACTGCCATAACTTGACTGCAGTCAGTAGAGCACATGCATTAGCACAGAGCTAGCTCATTGCAAAGGGTGTTAGAAATAAAGCCCAGATATTCCAATAGGATACCTGTTAACCTTGGTGCAGAGGAAGGAATCATATCCAAATGAATACCCTTCTTCACAGAAACCTAAAAACAAGGACTGCCTTGTCACTTGTTTTGTTACCCTTGGAGTTTTTGAGGAAAACCAGCTTACCCGCTGCTCTTCCACTGCCGATATCCCATTGCACTCGTGTCGCAAATGCAAGAGGAGAGTTTATTTCATCTGTTGCTCAAAACCCATACATATTTTAAAGCAATCTTACTTAGCAGGAACATATTTTCAAACAACTTTCCAAAGAGATTTGTTAAAGACAGGAAGGGGCTATAACCAATGCCTTAAAAACAGCATTTCAGCTAAGATGACTTAATGAGTTTTTGTTTCTACTTTTACAGCAGACACTGCTTTATTTATTATTATTACATATTATATTATTACGTATATTTATGTTATTTCAGTGGCAGTTTAGTTCAAGAATGCTTAAAATCATTAGGTCTTCCTCTACAAAACTCAAAATCTCTAACATTACATTTCTTTGGAGTATATGGTGTTGACTCAGCCTAGATTCTTTATGAAACTCTCATGTACTTTAGAAAGAACATTTCTTCTTGTTTCATTAGTAACAGAAGTTTCTATATACTGTGCCCCCATTCAGTACAATGGATCTGGATACATCAATAATGTAAAAACACAGTTGATAAACTGATCCATGTGCAACAACTTAAGACTCAGTATCACAACTTAAAAATGAGTTTGTTTTTTTAAAGCGCTCCAAAGTATTTCTGTTTTCATAAAAGATGAATGATAGTTTTCAACAGAACCCTTAGTTTTTCTCATGCACAACTGAGCAACTCAAGGTTGCCAGATAAAATGCAGAAACAGAAGGATAATTCATTTGAATAAATTTATCATCTCAACTGTTTGTGACTTACTGCCATAAACATCTATGAAAAAAGTATAAGCTTGCAAAGGTACAGAAAACAGTCAACTCTAAGTATTTATATAAAATATATATTCACACACACACACTAACTGCTGTACATGCTGCAAAGTACACTGGAGCTTCATTAACATCACTGATTGGAAATGATAATATTCTGGGAATCAAACAATAAAAAATTCAAAAATTCTGTATCCCAAACTACGATAAATCATTTATTTTGACAAGTAAGGGTAGTTTAGTTTTAATTATTTATTATTATACTTCGTAGCATATCAGAAAATATGCAGTGATTTATTGTGCAAAATAAAATCTTAATAAAACAAGTCCCTTCCCCAAACTAACAAATAATTAAATCTTCATGGAAACGGGAGGGTAAACTCTTAGGTATTTTTGCTAGTGAGCGTGCAGATCATTAAAGTGAAAATAAGTAATTCCTATTGCATTTGGTTATATTTTAACTTCAATCCTTTACTGCGACCAAGCCATACAAGTAACACAACCTTGGGGATTAAGAGGGAGAAAGAGAGTGAATACGTACTCGACTGCTGCCGCCGACACTGCCTTTACCTTGTGGCTGACACGGGAGCGTTTCACTGCTAAAGCAAGCCAGGGCTATAGGAGTAAAACCGCCCAGCTGCCCACCCCTGGTGAAGCCACATGTTACGGAGTTGTTTAATGGCTCCTCTGGCGGGAGATGTTTGGAGGCCAGCCATCTTCATGTCCTACTCTCCTCTCTGTTCGTACCTCTCAAGTCTTCAAAATTTAAAGTCTGAAGTCTTTAAGGTCTTAAGTCTTCACAATTGTGTCTCATTTTTTGTTCTCCCTACCTTTGAGCATCACTCCAGCTCCAGTGTCCCCAGTGCAGGGCTCCCACCGCCACCTCGACCCCTCCGTTCATGCTAGTCATTTACTGCTCTTTGGTCAAGGGGAAAATTCCCATTATACCTTGAGTTAACGATACAATGAAGAGAAATCCTAACTTTGCCATCACTGCTCCTTTTTCTCTCTGAGCAGAAAATCACAGCACTCCCTGGTATTTAAAGTTAATTACTTCTAAGAGTTAATAATTGCTTCCGGGGACGACAGCGCACTGGCATCATGCAACAAGCCCAGAGTGCTCCTGCATGAAATTTTTAAGGAGCCGAACAAGGAAAACACAGAGGGACAAGAGAGGTGACAGAGTGGGGAGCTGAAAGGATGATCCACAGAGCTGTCACGCTTTGCCTGGCTGGACACGACGGGGGGAAATCATGGCATCGCTCAACCTCCCAGGCTCCCCTACCTAGAAAACCAGATGAACGTCGAGAATACGTCCACCCTCTTGTCACCTCACTGACCTCAAATCAGAGAAGGAAATGGCATTTCCCATCTCTAAGACTTAGAAGTGTGTCAGCAAGTAAAGCAAGGAAAGTTCAGAAATGTGAACTCCGGGTTTAAGAAGGGCAAGAAGGAAGAATGAGATTTTCAAGAAATATCAGCTGTTTAAAAATTTCAAGCAAATATATTTTCTGTCTTCAGCAGAAGCATGTTTTTGCTGTTTCCCATGAATTCCTCCTCTGAAATACAGTCCAGTTTAGGCCAGTGGTAATTTCGGAAGAGCAAAACATCACATCAAAATCGGTAAGTTAGTTTATTTATCCTCAAAGGAGGAATCATGTTGAGCATTACTTTTCAAAGGTGGCCTTAATAACGGAAAAAGTACTTACTGAAACGGTAAAAGGAAATGTTAGTCTAACTACTAAATACACAATTATGTTAAGTACTTGTTTCTGCATCAGTAACAGCTAAGTCTGATGCAAACGTACTTTTTGGCTTATGCAATGGATTTAATTTCTTCCAGTTTCTTTCAGGCATATAGTGAGGCAAACTGCAAGAAATGTTGCTACAAAAATTACTTTGTTATCATTTGTAAAGTGTTTTACAAAGGTAAAGCATTAAACGAGGCAAGGGCTCTGGGCATGGCTCAGCAATGCAGCCGAGCTAACCCAGCGGCTTTGCTGCTGCTGGGAAGAGGCAGTCCAGTTCTTCCGTCACTGAATTTTCCTTTTCCTCCTTTTTCCAAAAAAACAGGAAAAAATGCACAAAAAAATTACCCAGACCCCTGCCACCCCAAACTTAGGCCTTTCAGCAGAACGAAGGAGTTGATCTGCTGCAGGGAAAGGTCCCATGATTGCCAAAGCTGGCACGAACAGGGGCAGGCCCGCAGCGGCCAGGAGCGGGAGCAAGATACGGGAGAAATGGGGAAGAGGAGGCAGCGACACCTCTTCTGGTGGCCGTGAGCCGTCAGAGCAGCTCAGAGGAACTGCACGCTGATGGTTACGTACGGATCCAGGAGCTGCTGAATTACAACCAAAATAAGGATTACGCACATAAGCAGCTTTCAACCTTGACTCATTCAAAAAATCCCAGCAATGTCGAAAAGCACATTGCAGGTTTGCTCCAGTAAGATGGAGATTATCTTCTAAAAATACCTTTGCCGTTTCTGTACAGATAGATATATTCCATTTTAGTATGCCAATGAGGAAGCAAGAAATATCTGTTCTTTAATTACAAAGTCATTTCTTTAATTATCACTGCCTAAAATAAACACACTAGGTAAATCTAGTCATTGCTAAAACTTAAAAAAATAGACCACTTTAGTAAAAATTACAAAGTAATTTTACCAGAGCATCTTTAACACCCACATAACTTTTAACAAGACTACAGATTTTCATATACATATTAACACACTTATAAATACCTAATGCTCTATCTACTAAAGAATTTCTTTTCGATAGAACCAAAAATTCCACTGTGTAAAACCCATTTTCTTTTACTGACTACATAGTAAACACAAGAACTTACAAATCTGCCTTTAGCTTCATCAATATTTTTCCAATATATAAAGAGCTAATATAAATGACAATATACTTGCAGTGATTATCCAACCACAGAGAACAAGACACTACACAGGCCATGGCTTGGAATAACAAGAGTGAAGGACTGCTGAATTGATCTAGATAGGGATCTCTTCGAAAGGGACAACACTACTCTCCATCCTCACCTATGACTGCCCGTCCCTTCGTTGGGTGGCTGCAACCAGCATGCAGGAAGGGTAGGATGGGCATCTGCAACCCTTAAAATTCCTGATTTCTGATCTTACCTGATAGATGGATTCATGTAGCTGATTAAAAAAAAAAAGTCCCGATAAAGTTTCCCTCTATGAAACAACCCCCAGTTAACATCATTTGGCAATTCTGGATGTCCTCTGCAACCCCTCACCCCCGACATCTCAAACAGTTATTCGATATATAGAATAGACCAAAAGAGCTGTTTGTTTGGATGGGTTTTTTAAAACTTTCACTTTTAAAGCTTCACATGATGTCTTCCCTTCTCACGAATGTGTGCTCTGCTAAGGAACGCAGGAGAGGAGTTTCAGGGACAAGTTACCAAATTAGTATCCACAGGAGCAAATTACAATTTCTTTGTTCTCCTGTGCGACACAGCCCAATACAGCCCTCGCTAAAAAATAATGCATCATTAAAACACATCAGAAAATCACCGGCTTGAGGCAAGTCAGAGCAGCAACTTCTGACAGGTGAGACAGCCCCAAAGGTGAGGCCCAGCACCAGGTCAGGGACCAGCTCTTCTCACCTTCTGCTAATCCACTAGCTATAGCACTAGGTGAGACCTCCCCGGTCCTGCCTGGCTGCCCTACTATTGCTGCTATTTTTTCACCAGCAAAGAAAGGGTGAGGAAAGGAAAGAGAAGCAGCAGCACAAGACAGAAACGTGGCTGCCTTGGATGTCCCAGGAGCTGCCAGCTTCTTGGATCCCCCAGTGCTCACCCTGCCTCATGCCAGTGTGGTTCCAGTTTCCTCACCCCAGGAACCACCTCATCACACCTACTGCCCCTGGCTCTCGATGGCATGAGGGTATGCAGGAGATGGAAGGGGCAGGCATGGTCTCAGTCTGTCGGAGGGAGCTCAGGCAAGGAGAAAAGACTACCTCAGCAAGAGCCCAGCTCCAAGAAAGCCTGGGAACAATTGTGTGAGGACACCTTAGTTATAGAAAGCTGGTACGCCAGCATTTCCAAAAACATTGTTGTAAAAAGCATCTTGAATTCGCCACGCACTAACTCAGTCGTAGCAAGCTGATAAACATTACTATGCCTGAGAGTTACTCTTAACCTCTTACATAAAGCCTGCAATGTAATGTTCAGCTGCTGACATTAGGTTTGCATGAGTGGACCTGGTTAAAATGGCATACGTCAAAATTCCTTGTTTTTGAGTAATCCACTTCAGACCCTCCAAAAAGGCAAAAATATGTACATAAATCCCTGAGATGCAATTTTGGGATAGCATTTACTTGTGTGTCCTGATAGGGGCCAACATAGTGTACTTAGAAAAATAAAAAGAAGAAAAATTGTAATGGGAAACTTAAATTATTAGAAAGTAAATACATAGCAAGTACTACTCTACTGTGCATTAAGTCCTTAAGGAGTATCCCTGGAGATCTGTACTTTTCACTGATTTGCATATTTTCTTACTCCACACAATAAAAATTGCTAAGTGCATATAAACAAACTGATGAAATCCCAAAGATGAGGAAAAAAAAAATCATACTTAGAATTTTATGAGAAACTCACATAAAATCCTACCTGATTTGCTCTTTCGAGGTCTGTCATGATCATCTCAATTTCATCAGCCCTGGGAGAACAAGAGAGCACAAGCACCGTTACTACATGTTGAACGACACCTGCAATACAAGTCCAATGCAATGTATAACTGTAACATTCGTACAAACAACACCGATTTTCAATACTATTTTAAAAGGACACAGTGAAGACTGACTGACTTTTGACTGCTGAAATTCTCTTGGGTTTTGGCTGAGGTGACTGGTTTGTAAGCCTCCAACTCCTTTGCTTGTTCCCTTTCTGCAATGCAGTAGCGTATCAATAACTCAGAATATTTAACAGATCTTTGAAGATCTTAATGCCAGACCTTCTGCAGAAGGACTGTGTCATCTTTCCTAGATGTAAAGTGCTTCACAAGTGGTAATTATGAAGAAGTCAAAGACTGTAATTCTTCAATCAACTACTTGTACATATGAACACAAAAGTAACCTATTATTCTTCTGTTTTAGTGTGTCTAGAAGTTTGGTTCTAAATTTTACTAAAAGAAATTATGAGGTCAAAGAAACAGAGAAATTTAAGTATAAACTATGCAGAAGAGGGTTTTTGATACATTTTTTATGGAACTCTAAATTTAGACTCAGGCCCTTAATACATTTACAAAGCTGAATAGAAAAGATAATGGGTTGAAAACTATATAAATGGTAAAGGAAAGGTAGATCCATCATATGTATGTGTTAGGCACCAACCACTAGCTGTGATCCTGCAAGAACCCCAGCATTTCTAAGGCTTTGCTCATGCAAACGGATCGGATCCTTAAGCAATCTCTTTTACCGTCATGCTGAATTACAGGCAACTGTTTCACAACTGTACTCTCATCCATGAAAGACAGCAGAAAAGGGGCCTACATACCAAAAAAGTATGTTCTGTATCAGTACAGTAAGACATATTACATCTCCCTAGACACTTGCCTGTCTTACATCTCTCTAGACCATATGGATGCAATAAACACCATCCTCATCTCCTCCGAACAGCAGCTTTAACCAGCAAGTCCTTTTGCAATCTGCCAACACCATAATGTGTGCTTTTTGTTTTTAATCTGTAGCAGATCATTATCAGTAAAAGCTGTGAAATAGTGGAATTCCCTTCTTCTGCTGATGTACAAAAGTCAGCTTTTGTTTTCCTGCAGATCCTACAGAAGATCCATTTTTCTACACACACATTTGCTGGGAAAGATGGCTAATTGAAGTACACTGGGGTACTGGCACACTCAACATTGGATTATTATACTGGATATTGACTTATTCTTCAACAGCATTTTAGGTTTTTGCATGCACACTTAGGGAAATGCAATAAAGATCATAATAAGTAAATGTGTATGTATATAAATTAATGGAAAATTATTTTTAATTACAGCCTTTAATGTTGTTGGGGCAGCATGAATTGCCTTTTGAAAAATCTTTTGGACAATAATGAAAAACAGATTAACATGTGTTTTCTTGTGCAGAAGCAGCTAATGTGCTTTCATACTGGAAAGAAACACGCAGAAGATGCTTTGAATTAATAATAAATAATACACATTAGTTACTGAATTGAACAACTGCTCTTCAGGCAAATAAGGACCTTTAAAATCTTTGCGTGGACTAATCAGAGACTAACCTGGCCAGGTTTATACGAGCCTACAATAACTTTTTAGATCTGTCTAGTCTAGTTTTGAAACAACGCCTTTTGTTTTAGGCTCCAGCCCTAAAATTCTGTTCTGTCTTTTTAAACCGCAAATGAAAATTAAAGTATTTCACATGGAAAAGATGTCCATCAAAACATGCAAAAACGACCAATGCATCTGTAACAGAGTATGACAGAAGAGAGCGTCCTAAAACACCAAAACATATTTCCCAATGTTTTACAAATATTTTTAGCCATGATAGTTTAAGGATCCTCTTTATGTAAGCTTATGTATTCAGGTTGAATTTATATGTGGATGCCTCAGGTTATATGGAGCCACTGTGTGATGTCTGGACTATGTCACACACTGCTCGCGTCAGAGCCTGCGAGCGTCCCATTCCAACACAACGGTTACAGCTTAAGCAAATTCAGTTTTCTTTAGCTTTTTGTGTGGAGCAGGGGTTTGGAGAACAGCACAATTCCTGCCTCTCATTCCCAACAGGAGAACGCTAGTGTCAAATATCAGCCCAAGGCCTAGAAACTGCACGACCTGAGAAGACTGACGGACTCAGAAGCATAAAAATCTCTGACTGGGAGAGGAGACGAAACTGCCATGCTTTCTGGAGCAGAAGGGTCATTTTTCAGTTTTTTGGTCGAGGAAAAAGCCTAGCTGTAAGCAAAAGCAATAGACTCCGTGATGCAGAAGAGAGATGGGCATTGAGGAGGCAGAAGCATAAGAGGGTCTGGAGCCACCAAAGGACCCTCCGCTACATCTGAAGATCACAGGGGCAAGTTAAGGAAGTCAAGGGTAGAGAAATGGATGACCATAGCTCATTTATGTCTACTCTGCACACATCTATACCAACTTCCAAACCTTACGAAAGTCTATTTATTACACACTCGCAAATGGGTACTGAAGCCCCAAATGAGAAGGGGCTAAGAGCAGTAAAGCAGAAGAGCACCTCGGGTCAGGCGAAAGGTATAATGCTGCTAGCAGGACAGCAAAAACAGACTGGAAGGTAGGACAGTGCCTGAAAAATGAGCTACAAGGACTTAAAACAATCCCGTATTTAAAATGGACATGAGTATTAATAGTGGTATTTGTATGCCATTTCTGCCAGGGTCAGAATTTAAAACATCTATCGTTGCACTGGTATACGCAGTCAATTACAAAAAAAGCAATGGAGGATACAGAGCACCATAAAAATGACATTTCTGCCCATCAACGTGCACAGATAATTCTGACCAAATCCAGTAGAAGTGTCAAACTGTAGCCAAAGGCAAAATCGTCCCTTTGTCCTTGCATTCAGATACAGCAGCTGATGGCTCCTGAACTCTCTTTTCACTTGTACCTTTTTTAGGGCCTAGTTTTTCCCCATCTTTTTCCACATACCTAGTAAAAGAATATGAGATCTCCAAAAAACTTCAAACAAAGCATCTCCAGCCTAGCAATCTGCGCATCCACCAAGGTTAATGCTGCACCCATAAATGTTATCTTAAAGTACAGTAATGAATTAAATTACTCTATATTCTTTCCTAGCATAACTGTCAACAGCATTCAGAGGAATCTTCAAGCAGAATTCAGCCTTTTCATTTTAAAAGCTCAACTACCACATCAGCAGCTGGCACTTGGCAGTCTAAAGTCACTTATTGTGGATCTCTAATAGCAACGTTCACTGTTTGCTCAGCAGAAGCATTTATTATAAAGGAAATCACAGCTCTCGCACCTCTCATGCCCTCGCAGAAGCACCGTGCACCGCTGCGTGCTTTACTAGGCAGGCTGCTGTCGGCAAACCTGGGAGGCAGCGGGAATGCTGGTTTGGCGCCCACAGCCAGCCCAGCCTGGGCATTTGCGAGGGATTCACCATTTGCCACGTTTGCTCATTTTCAGACCTTCCTATTTTAATATTTCTTGTTCATTTCAATGGAACTACTGCTTGACAGGCGAAATACCATTACGCTTAAAGCAGGCGGTGTCTTGTCCTACTGGTTTTCATGTACGCTCTGACGGGGAACCTTGAAGACAGCGATGGCCAAGCTGAACAAACCTGCAGTTACATCGATCCTGAACCTCTGAGCAACCCAAGTGTGGACCCACTTCGCAAACCCAACTCCATGCGAACCCAAGTCACTTATCAGAGCTGCAGATCTGGTGATTTTTGCTTTTAACTTTCTTAGTTCCTGAAACAGCACATGACTTGGCTTCCTGTGACCACCTAGCTTGCCCTGTTCCCCAAGAGTGGAAGGCAAGGGAGGTAAAAAAAAAAAAAAAAAAAAAGGGGGGGGGGGGGAGGAAAAAGAAAGTTCTGTCTTTCTTTCTATGGATACAGAGAAGCAGGGTATTTATTTAGAAGGGACAGGACCTCTTGCTAAGTTACACTGAGGATTACAGTATTTTACAGAAGGTTTCCGCATTACAATGGTCAGGATTAATGCCACCACTATTCAGGGTTTCTCAAGGGTGATACTTTCTTAAAATTAAAAGAGAGGTAATAAAGAATGGGTAAAAGCTCTTTTCAAGAATGAAAACTATCTATCTTGTGTTATTTTATTCCATAAATAGTACAAACATTAACCTGATCTAACTCCTAATCTCTGTGTTGGAGCAAAAGTAATCACGCAAGCAAGACAGTGCTTCAATCTACATTACAGGGAGTCTGGTCTAAGTTTCCGCACTTTCAAGCTAAGGAACGTGGCAATCAAGTTTGAAGTTCAAGCGCTTGGAGCTACAGAATAAGCATCAACAAGTAAAAAGGACCTGAACAGTTGAAGCAACATGATCACGAAACATGCTGCTATTGCCTCACTTGCTGTTGGGTACAAAGTGAAAAACAAAACACACTAAACACAAAACTTTTTAAAAGGTATAAAATTTTACCAGTTATGAAACAGCCCTCAATACTAACACATCATCCATTAAAAAGAGAATTTAAGGAGTTTTCAAAAAAACACTCATTCAATTGAATCGCATAGGGGAAATCAAAAACAGAAAGGCTCAATTTTCTTTTTAAGATCAAGATAACCGATTAGGTTTGAACAGCATAACAAGCACACAAATTCCCAAGCAGGTAGAACAGAAAAATAGAATTTCTTTTTCTAAATGAAGTTAAATCAGATAAAAACTGCCAAACGCATGAAGATATTTGCTTGCAAGCAAGGCGAATCTGGACTTATGATCAAAATCCAGCTGATCCAACTCCTTCATTTAGCTGCTAACTGAAAGAGGCAGAAACAATTCCTTTTTATTAACATGACAAGTGAATGGTTTGCCAAATCTTGTGGCTACAGCCCCCAAAACATTAGGACTTACTGAACCTTGAAGGAAACTGCTGTTGCATTCTTTATACATGGAAGAACTGAAAAACGCAGATGACACTTCTGAAACTGCAGTCGGTGGTGGGGCCAAGAAACTTCACTAACAGGGCAGATT
The DNA here is from genome assembly GCF_028389875.1 of Rhea pennata. Taxonomy (NCBI): domain Eukaryota; kingdom Metazoa; phylum Chordata; class Aves; order Rheiformes; family Rheidae; genus Rhea; species Rhea pennata. Next base: position 7,837,584 of record NC_084682.1, read on the forward strand.
AATATTTTGGTTTGGCAAAAAACAAACAACATTTTTCTCACACCTTTGTTTTCTTTAAAAACACCTATAAGCTTATTGGTCAGAGCAAATGGTGTATGGGGCCACCGGGACTTGTTAAAAGGTTCTAATTACTAGAACATTTATGCACTCAATTTCAAACTAAAAGCATACATTATCAAATAATGTGCGTTTCTGCTTAATTAAATAAACATACTAACATGCATCTACTCTCATCACTGGGGCAAGGCTGAGCAGAATTTGGTGGAATTTGGTAAATACCCTCTTAATGCTGGAGGCAGTATAATCCAGCACTTTTATGTTACAGAAGAAACCCAAGGATCCTAGCAAGAGTTGTCTTGAACATTTGGAAAGGGGAGAAAAGAGAAAAAAAAATCAGAGTTAAAAAAAAATGCAGAATACTGAATCTTTCAAGTTTCAATGAAGTTTCTATCAGGAAAGGTTCCCGGGCCTAGGATCACTAAACCACCTGAGAACTGCCTGCTGCTTGATGAGCATGGGAAATCTAGCATCTGAATCTTCCATTTTTTTCTTTAAATAGAAAAGGAGGAGGATGAATTTCCTACCAAAATTCAAGACTGTTTATGGACTCTGCTAGAAGGATCTCACATCTAACCCCTGCATCTCAGCTTCTCCAAGTGAAGGTGTAAATGCTGCTGTCTTGCTTAATTTCTAGGATCTACGAATGAACGTCCAAACATACTTTCTTTTAAGAATACATCAGATAGAAGGCAATATAAAAAACACCAACTCTGTTTATCTTGCATATTATGAGTATCACTACAAACATAATTAAGGCATTTTTAGAATTCATAATAATTCTAATCCAAAAAACACCCATATGAGATAAATCCACATTTATTGCTAATTCAACCTCCAAAAGTCATAGACACAAGGGTCATACAAAAAAAAGCACATTATTCCAGTATCACCAGTATAGCACGTCAAAATGCAAGAACTAATACACATTTTAGGAATAAGTTTTCAAATCTACTTTTCAAATTGCAAGAGCTATAGGTTAATGTTTTCTTTCACAGCAACCCTCTAAGGATCTTCAGATCAGATAATCCTTTTTCCAATGTCATATAAATCTAGGCCTCTTGTAAAAGAATTTCTCTGTTCAGGGATTCATAAATCCACCAACTTTAGTAATAAATTGGGTGTTTCCTTTCCTCGGAACTCAATTGAAGAAAAAAATCCGCTCTCTGTTAAGCAGTGAAACACTGAAGGCTTTACATTGAGAGATCAAATACATGTTGGTTTCAGGTGCTCCGGCGATTATGCAATACGTCACCTGGATTAATCTGCAGCACAGTTAAATAGCCAGTATACACAGTTCAGGACCCATGCTGGAGTTATCCCACACTAAATCAAATTCTTCCCCTAGCAAAAAGGAGAGAGATTCAATGCTAACGTTTCCGTATTTTTTTTAAATGTTACTAGAATTCCTCTCACCGTGAGCCTCGTACCAGTGCAGTGCACCACATACAGGTTCAACCTGAAAGAAACTCCCCGTCTTGCAACGATTCCTCGCTAAGCACTAAGTTAGGATCCTAAGTATGGGGATCAAGTAGTCTCCCCTGCTGCGGGTAGGATCTTCAAACAAACCATGTCCTAAGTGTTTGAGAGATGTCAAGTGATTTTCAAATGTTGGCAAAGGTTAAAGAAACTGCTTATAAAGCTTAAGATATTGAGTAATACTTGGATAATACGAGAATCATCTTGATCGTTAGAAGGGGGGGAAAAGAAGACCCTATAGAATTAAACCTCTTTAAAGCTACAGAAAAACTGCTGTCCTATAAAACCTCTACAGCACTTTTTTTTTCCCCCTCCCTCTCTCTTTCATGCCTTAAGCCAGGATTTTAAGGGTAAAAAAAACAGGTTTGAAATTACAAAGTTTTAAACACAACAGAAATCAACTTCATTGCACTGATGCACTAGGGAGCAGAGTTTCTAAAGATCAGCAAAGGGTTTTATTAATTATTTCTCCAGAGCGAGAGAAATTGATGTGAGTGATACTAATTGATAATGCCCAATAAAAATCTAAAGAGAAAAAAAAATTCAATATAACAGAAAATATATACTTGCAGAATCTTAAAGTTGCATTACTCATAGTTTTACAAACACATAAGCTTGTCGCACTTTGCAAATGAAAGAACAATACATATCGTAAGCAGTTGGAATGAAGAAGGCTAAATACGTATTAGTTGTATTAAAAATTTAGCTCAATCTATAAACAAGTGGTCCACCTCTTTATTCAAAGAGGATACTATTTTCTGAAGTACAGTATATTTTGCAACACAGTCAATATGAACCTTTAATTCCCAGAACTAGTAATTCCTCCATTTAAGCATCCCCTATTCAACTATAGTTGCATTTTTTTCCCCACACGAGAAGATCTCCTGTGTACTCTGTGGCCAATCATCACGCTGCATGTTATGGAGAGGGATGTCAGATACAAAAAGAAAAGCATTTGATTGTTCTCCTTGTCTCATGATCAAACATGACCTATTTCCCCACGTATTTTCACTTTACTCCACGAAGCCTCAGGACTCGCGTTAAAATCATTAATCAAAAGTGTCCAGAATTGGATTATTCTATGTTCCCTCACCATGAGAAAGTGGGCAACAATCCTCTGGGTAAGAAAAGACTTCAAGAAGGCTGCTGATAATAGCCTGGAAATTCAGTTTGCCCCCCGTGCCCACATCTCCTGCTCTGCAATCTGAAGCAGCCCAATGTAATCCCTGGCCAAAGAGGCAGCCTTCTGCAGAAGAGGACACCTTGGTCAAAGGGGCGCTGGGGATCGTGTCCATGATTATGATTATGACTGAGAGCGTACAGTAGCCGTCTGAAACTTCCAGAAACAAATGATCTTCTTCAATCTGATCTAAAAATCGCTCTCCATTAACTTCTCAGGCAAGCTGACAAGAAGTCTCCAACCTCATGTGAGAGGCTGAGGCTCATTTTCCTAAAAGTTCTCATCCTAGCAGACAAAAAAAAGAAAAAAAAAAAAAAGAAAAAAAAAAAAAGTAGTCCCAACAAATCAGTTCTGGGAATCATCTGGATCCAACTTTAGAGGCTATGGAGAAAATGAAAACTGTTCCATGTTCAATTTTTGCTCTACTACTGCCAGAACCCCACCTGCTTTAATGTCTAGAAGCACCACCGCTGAGACTGAGATACTGGTGCTAGTAACCAGATTTGCAGGATAAAGTCCTCAAGGTGAGGAACACAATCTCTGAGCTCAGAACACGCAGAATATTCATGCTCAAAACAGACTATTTAGACAAACAAACATTTCCACTTGTCGTCCTGGTCACTGCCGATCGGCTTTGTGCCATGCCCTGGCTAGCAGGAGGCACTGCTTGATCCAATATGATGGCTCTGACCGTTTTCTAACAATACAGGATGACACAGATGCCGCAAACTCTCTATTTCCTGGTGCTTCTTATTACAAATTGAAAGAGCTCGCTGCAATTCTCCTCTCCTGACTTCAACTGATTCAATAACATATCGGAATTTAAACACAGACACTCTTCCCTCTCCCTCACTTAAACACAAAGTGTATCAAAAGCATGGAATTACTCCTGACTTGGCCTTGAGCAGCCAACATGATGTCAATTTTACATGTTTTATAAAGCAACAGCATGTAGAAAGCAACTCAAATGCAGGTCATATCAAGCATGTGACCCACACAGCAATCAAAGGCTGCCTGAAACTGTCATTCAAGGTTCAATCATCTTCTTGCAGGAAAAATGAAACATCTGTGGCCCAGAGAATTAAGTTATGTATTGCATAATTCATCTGGTGTCTGCCACAGCAGCCATTTTAATGCTCTAGTGATAAACATGCTTGATTATTTTTGTTTTGTTTCCCATTGCCTCCATGGTATTTCTATTTATCTATCCATACTACAATGCATATTGTAAATAATAAATATACAAACAGTGTTACAGTCGGCTGATAAGACGTGGGAAATCAGCAGTCTTATTAATCACATTAAGACGGCACCATCATTAAACCTTATGTTCGCTGTAATTGTACTCATTTTGCTTCTTTTGGGTACATTCTATAGTTAGATTTGATGATGAAATCATTGTTCCCTGAGCCTCCAACACAAGCTTTCCAGGTCTTTTTATTAGAAAGCTGCCTTCCTTGTTCACAAAGCACATTTCTCCCCATTTCGTAGGTATTCCCTCCCCCCTTTTTTTTTTGTTCTTGATGGAAGCAGGAGGAAAGAGCATCTCATGCCAGACAAGGCAGGACTCCCCCCCCCCCCCGTCCACTTTTTCCACTAATGTGTTTGTGGTCCCCACTTTGAGAAACTCTAATCTAAACTATCCCTCGCAAGCCATTCTGAGCAAAATCCTCAATATAAACCAGCAAATTTGCACCACTAAAAAACCTGATCAACTCTGGTATCGAGCTGTACGCGATACCTGAAATCTCACACGTTGTTTAAGTGTCTTGGATAGAACATATGTACCCAACCCACAATGCTCTTTGCAGAGGTGAGCCAGTGGACAGGACAACATATTATCCCGTAAGCATGCATAGAAATAAAGCACTGTTTCCAACGGATTGTTCCTATAAAGCTGTTTAGAAAATATATACTGCAATAAAATCAGCTGTCCCACCACTGCTTTGTAACAGCCCCCCATTGCTACATCCTCCTGCAATATTTCCAGGGCATTCCCTCATCCTCTAAATGTTATCTTTCCACTTCCCAGCTCACAAAAGGAAACACCGACAACGGATGAGCAACCAGCAGGTTGACAGGCAACTGCTGCTCTCAGACTGCAGCCCTCCTCTCGAAGGAGCCCTCTCAGGCTTCCTCTCCTAGCTGCTTCCAAATCTTACAAAATTCACCAGAAATACCTGTCCGTGAGACCTCTAATGTCACTAATTTCCAAGGAAATCAATCCTCGGCTTCTAAGTCAATTTAGGAGGGGAACTGATGAACTGCAAACTGATCAACAAGCAGGCTGGCAGCAAACCAGACCACGAGCTCATGAAAACTTCATTTCCTTAGGAAGCCAGGCGAAAAACAGCGCTCGTGCAGTGCTACCACCGGCTACATGTGAAACTGCTCCTCCAGGGAAACACAGAGACCCCAATCCAGGAGAGCAGAACCCTCACCTTTGCTTCTGCTTGAAAAAAGATGTAGCAAAGTATAAAGGAAGGACTTCCTTAAAGACCACACCTTAACTGATCAATTCTCTTGCTCTACAACTTGCAAAAGCTGTTTTATAATGTTTTCTTCAAATATATAATAATAGGGGACAGTTTGGGATTTTGAAAGGTACAGCACTTACAATTTCCTTCTTCCCACTGTTGGGGTTAAAACAGATCACTTATCCAAAAGTAGTTACATTCATTACAGGCATGCTATGTATCATTCTTTTTATTGGAATGACATATTTTAAATCAGCAGGAAGAGTTGTCTATGTTTTGATTAAAGAGCCTCTAAAAATACACACAAATATTTTAACTTTACTCAGTAATGTCACTGGACTTACAACGTGTAAAACATGCATCCTGGCACACTCAAGGGCATAGTTTATTTTTTAGAGGCACTATGACAAACTTGAAAAATTACTAGGGCTTCTGAATAGTTACAAAATGAACAACCTTCTAATTTCACACGGATGCTGATAGCAGATATTTTTGTATGTTTATTTTCTTTTAAAACAAGAATAACAAAAAAATGCACCACTTTTCTATAGTAACTGTTCACAACTTCATTATAGCAACATACCAGATTAATCTTTAAGAGCTTCTTCCAGAGCAACTCAGCATCTCCTGTTCTCCTTAACTGCAAGAGGAACTGAGGACCTCAGTTATTTGGAAAATTTAGGTTGACCTCTATTAATTTCTCCCCTTGTTTATTTTGTATCTTTGCCCACCACTATAAGAAACTATAAAATGTTTTCCTTTGACTTACCTTGGTCTATATTCAGTGAAATGAATTTAAGGTAGTTTGAAAATAAAACAGGACAATAAGGCAATTTTGTGTACATGTGTCACTCCATAGGCTTGTGTCACGGGAAAATTACTGTTTACCACCACAGCAATGACCGATCATCGACATCCTACCTGATGGAGAATGGTAATTTTCCAGTGGCCTGACCAGGTATTAGGGTAAATATAACGGGTTATCGAAGAGATGCCACACTTGTACCAACACTGGGTTGAAAAGCTGCAGGTCTCTTAAGTTATCTGTCCACTCTGTCCAGGCTGACTTTGGTAACTGGCACCATGGAGTATAAGGTAACATCCTATATGGCCTTTTGAAGGATTTACTGACATAAAACAAGGTAAGTGTCTAGTAGGCCAATAATTCCAACTTAGTTTTATTTTTATCAAGCTGCTTATATGTCCCTTCAAGCACATTTACTAACAGGCACTCAGATATAGTATCATGCTTTCTGATATCATCAAATTCACCTGTAACATCTGGTCACTGTTTTATGATTAAGGACATCAAAAAGCATTCGTCTGGCAACAGCATCTGTATATGATGGCAACCAACCAGTATCATCGCCATCTTTACAATACTGCATCCAATTACCCACACGGCTTGCTCTCTCCCCAGATAGCTCCGACTCTGCTCCAAATGGGAACGTCACTTTGCCAGACTCCAATTTGCAGTTTCAGTCTATGGCTACCAACAGTGTGAATCTTTCTGATTTGAGTGAGAAAGCAGCAAAAAAACTGGCAAAAAGAAGTTAAGGAGAGAACCAGAGTCTAAAGAACAGAGAAAACTAGAACAGGAGGAGAAAAGAGAATGGAAGGAGAAAGATATATTAGCTGTCTACAAACAAAAATAAACTGTATATATATTACACACAGAAAATTACTCAAAATAATCCTGCCTGGCAAAAAAGAACAACCCTAAGTCCTACTGTAAGGCCTTGGAGGACAGCAGTGCAGTATTTCCTAATTTAATCTTCTACAATTTTATTTGCAGCAATACTTCTCAAATTCTCTATTTCCCTTTCAACAGTTGTTTAGCCTTTAAAATACTGCTAAGGTAAAATAGCTTCAGGCTTGACTAATACTGTAATCTGTGGTATGGAACTATTTGATTATTCTGTTTCAACAGTTATTATAACTGGTTTAGTATTTCCGCAGAATGGGAGTGACTATGGAAATAGTCTTCTGTCAGTAGTGATAATTCCTCAACATTTCTATTAAATCTAAGGACATGCTGATGTCAGAAACCTTTTTGGTGGATGAAAATCATCCTTCCCAAATGTAACAAGCAGCTGTAGCAGAGCAAGGAGGCAAGCCAATGTAGATTTACCCTTTAGATTTACTTAGTTTTTAACGCAATCGTTACTCTATTAACGAATGGGTCTTATAGGCACCAGATTGGCATTTTGTCAATGAGAAATAACAATTGACACAGCTCATCCTGCCTCCGTCCCCCACCTCCTTGCTTCCACTTCCAGGCTGCTGTCGCAGCTCCATCACCCTCCCCATCCAGCTGGCTGACGTGTGCAATAAAGAAGTTTCTCTGATGTTGTATCTGTAACAAGATCCCCTCGCTGTCACAAAAAAAAAGGGGGGGGGGGAGTGGGACTATATGGACAGCATGCATCAATACACTGTAAAGCTCAGGAATTTCATCCAAGGACATTTTTCTTAAATCTGTTCCCAGAAGTAATCAATAATGAAGTCTTTCGTGGGCCATTCAGCTTTTTATATGGTCATCCACGTATAGAGGTTTGGTAAACTTCACTGTGCTACTGCTACTACATAGGTAGAAGATAAAAGGAAACAGGAATTAAGTAAAAAAAATGTAGAAAAAAGATTAAATAAAGTTTGGTTAAAATAATATAGGTATTGGACAATACAGTCTCCAAAAAAAGGTAACAGAAAGCATTAGAAAAAGAGCAAAGTTCATCACTCAGAATTAGCACTCAAAGCGGTTTCTAATTACCAAGCTGGATCAAAACTCTGCATTTATGTAACATTTCTCCTTTCTGCCACCTACCTGCCTTCCTCAGCTCGGGTCTAACGGCGTGCCACCGCCTTGCTGCCAATGAGCACGACAAAAATCAACCAAACAGTCAGAAAGACAAATAACTTTTCTGTATCACAACTAAAATATGTTTTGGATCAATAACGTAAAATTAACTCCTACCCCTTTGCCAAGAGAATAGATTATTTCCTGCGAGTACAGATAGATAGAGATGTTATGTAATCAAGACTAGCTCACTCTGCTATATTTAGTGGGCACTGTCTTTCAGGGAAGAGCGTTGAAGTCCGCCCATCATCAGTCACAAACCCTGAACCAAAATGGTTTTCTGATGAGTTAAACTGGTCCAACATACTTAACACCAAGATACCGCATATTTACAACTACAATAACAACTGTGCCAGTATGAAGGCAATGAACAGGGAAAAGACTGGAAAGGCACTGTTGTGGTGTGCATAGTCATCCAGCGGTGTTAGGAGGATCAAAAGAGATTATGAAAAGAATCCTAACCAAAATTTTTGTACCAGGGAACCCACAACAGCAATTTCTAATCTTTCTAATTTGCAGATTACCTGGAGTTTTCCATCAGAGCATCAGATATTGGTACCGCACATTTGCACTTAATGACTGGTTGCCTTTCACGGTAATTTTTGTGATCTCTTAGCAATAACCCGGGGACTTCCAGGAATGCGCGGAACACGCCCGGAAAATCACGGTGATCTCGACCACCAACGCAGAGCTCAGCCCTGCTATTACTGCAGCCTGAGCTCTCACACGGTGCAAAGCTAAGAGCCCTCTGCCATTTCTGAGGTCCACGGTACCTTAATTAAAAGGATAACAAATGTATCCGCGTGTAGTCCACCAGATGTGAACAGCAGCATCATCAACGCCATCGTCTTTCCTTTCCTCCACGTTCCCCACCACACACCGTGAGAAAGTTAATTCTGGAGTCAAACACTACTTCCAACTTTTACAACGGCAGATATGGGAAAATTCAGAGTAATAAGGCATTAGAAAAGCTCATGATTAAACTAATAGTTCATTTATAGGCCATCCACACTTTTAAAAAGTGAAAGAACCAGTCCATGTTCCCAACTGGAACGTGGAAGAAAAAGATGGTTTAGTGGTGTAGCTAATGGCGCTCAGAAGAATCAAAAACTTCACGCAGACTAAAAATTCTTCGTAATCACAATGTTTTACAACGGTAAGAAAACAAGCAGGATAAATAGAAATCAGACGTCCCTACTTCAGTGTAACTCTCAAACCCTTCAATGTTCCCTCAAAGGGGTGGGAAAGCTAGAGAGGAAAGGAAGCACCATGCCTATTAAAATAATAATAATAAAAGGTAATTACAGTTGGCTCCAAATGTTAATAATGTAATTGTTGCAGGATTTGAGCACTGCAAATGATGCGCAGAGCAAATGTATTCGCAACTGCCTACAAAAAAAACCCTTAAAAGCAGACAACTCTGAAAAAAAAACGGAAACTTTTATAATACATTACTCTGACGCGCATGGCATTGAGAAATCCTCTGCATTATGTTGCTTTGGGGACTGGCAACGAGAAGATCTCATTGACTTCCCATGAAGAGGAAAGAGCAATGACGTGTAATTTGGGAACATCAGTTACCTGCATGATTGGAGCAAAATATTGTATTTTTATAATTCTTCACAGAATTAGACATATTGAGTGACTTTCTTCTGTCTGCACAAAAAGTCACAAACTTCCAATACAGTATTTTAAAGATGGTAAAGCCATATGTAAAACCAAGAAAAGATTACTGATAAATTTACTTAATTGACAGCAAACTGGAATAATTAACCTAATAAAACTGTGCTGATTATTTACTATGTACCATTTTGCGTGCAAATCTTGTTTTGCCAGCAATACTGACAAACTGGCATGTCCCCTCACTGCGGCTACAGCTGTACTCTTAAGGAACGATCCCCAGATAATTAATAAAATATCAGCACGAAAATCAACCTATTCCCCCCAAGTTAAGTCCTGTAAACAAATACCAACTTGGCGTTGATTTTGTCCAACTAAAAGCAGCTCACGCACGCATCGCTAGCTGCACGTTAGAGGGGCTGGTTTAAAAGGGCCGCTTCTGCTCTCGACCCGGGCGCGCCGCTGTCACGCGGCCCCTGCCCAGCGGACGGGTGGCCCGGCTTGGCCGCCGGGCCGAGCCCGGAGCCACGGGACCGCTCCGACATTTCCTTCTTCAGACATGTCCAAGTGGAGACTCCCATTTATCTTCCTAAGCCAAGTGCCGTGCCGGTCCCTCCTTCCTGCCTCCGGATAGGAATTTCCCAGTGCTCCTGGCTAAGGAGCACTGCCCTGACGCTCCCTGCCAGGGGCTCCAGGCACCTATTTATCAAGGAGGGAATTAACAGGAAAAAAAAAATATTTCACAGCTAGCCAGAGCTTTCTGGCCCTCGTTTCCTTCGCGAGTGAGCTGAATTGAGCTAAAAGCAGCTGTTCTGCCAGCAAAACACAACAATATATTTTCTATTAGCAAACAAAGAGAAATTATGTCGAGTAATGCTTTCCTTCGTTCTGTCCGCTTGCAACGCTCTCTGCTGATGAATATGTCTGACTTGGTGAAAATACGATTAAATAAATCAGACAATGCCAGGATGCATCAGTCTCAGTACCAGTTCCTCATTCAAGATGTGAGGTACTTGCCCCGATGAGCAGACCTCAAACTAATCCATGTGCACTCTCAATTTTTATACCTTCTAATTAAAAAAAAAGCTCTGGTCTTCTTTTTATTAACCTCCTTATTTTTATTTACATTGGTGTAATGTGAGAATTACAGATTTTACATCTATCGTCACACTCATTCAAAGCATTTCATAAAACTCGATGTCTGGGAAGGAGGGAAAGGGAAACAGAAAGGCAAAAGAAAGAAGACGGAAAAATTCCTGCCAAGTATTTTGACTTATTTGGAGCTCGGGGCTCTTCAGGCACAGAAGGATCAGGTAACGGTGAAATGAGTGCTACGACTGACACTTTCAGATAAAGGAAATCAAAAGGAACAGCTCTGAAATCCAGGCCATTTATAATTAGTTGTCTACATATGATGTTAACAGGTCTAATCTTAAGTAGTCTAAGTGTTAAATCTTCATCTGTTGTGTAGAAGTTCACATCAGACCCATCTACTTGAGAAAGGAAGGAACGTCAGCCAAAGAATACGGTGATCCCTGCCACATCCTCTTTGTAAAATAAAGACAACTTTTTTTTTTTTTTTTTTTTTTTTTAAAAAAAAAAAACAAGGATACCAGTTGAAAAGCAACACGATTAAGAAGCGGAGCTGTGCCTGCAGGTGGCAGTGCCACCTCCCCTGCACTTCTGCCCGGCACGCCGGCATCGCTCCTACGGGCTTATCCCCAGCGTGCCCGAAATCCCTCAGAAACAGGTACTAGGAAATGACAAGCCAACGACAGGACTTTTTCTCCCTTCTAACAGGGTCATCTACTCTCTATAAAATTAGCTGCACATAAACCGAAACAACCCACTCCTTTTACTATAGACTACCAGTCTCCTCATCTTCATCAGGTTAAAATTCAGAGATGAATTTTACCCCCATATAAATAAGCCTCCCAGGCATCTCCTATTGCACTCAGGCTGAGAGCCCAAGCGCACAAATTATGAGGCTGGGAGACTCTTTTATTTGGTGAAACACATCTGGCTACTGCAGTCTAAGGATGAAGCCCCTCCTGCTCATGGAAGGACTGCTGCTGCCTAGGCAAAGCTGAGTCCTATCAAGGGTCATGCATCTGCCAAAGGGGGCTTTGTTGCAACTAAATTTTATATATGAAATATCAGACAATGCATCAGCTCATGGCTAAAAGAGAAAAGCTGTTGCTATCTTCAGCAAGTTAAGAAAAACAGTTAAAAAAAACCTCAGCATTAAGGTGAACGTTATTTCTGCTGGTATCACACACAAACGTTGCTGCTGAATTAAAAGTAAGCTGCTTTAAGGCATTAAACTGGCAAATGGCTACACCAAACGACTTCTCAGTTGCCAGCATTCAGGCAGCAGGCGCTGTGCGTTGTCACGTCCAGGTGGCAAGTTGCAACACTAATGCACATTTCCCTATTGGCTCCTGCAAGCTAAAGCAACCCAGCACTGCAAAGTTATTAAAAGGGCACTGTGCATTACTGATGAATTCCTTTTTACTGTGTTCTTCAAAGACACCAACTATCATGCACCCAGCTGGGATTTATTTCAGCCTCTGTAAAAAACATAAGCCATTCTCATCATTTACTGGCACTTGATTTTAAAAGTAGAATTTATATTAATTCTGGCTTTAAGCTACAAGTTTCAGCCAACATCCTTATTTTCTTAACATAACAAGTCCAGATACAGACTCCTGAGTCAGAGCCTCAAAAAAAAAAAAAAAAAAAAAAAAAAAAAAAAAAAAAAAAAAAAAAAAAAAAGGAAAAAAAAAACCCCACCCTCAATTGATCAATCTGAAATCTCAGTTTCAAAAAGCTGGAATTAAAAGGCATAACTTACTACAGCAGTTACTTTTCCCTTATCCCATGCAATTAAAACAAAATAAAAATCTAAGTTTTCTCTTGGGTTAGGAATGGGAAAAAATTCATTCCTGCAACAAGCCAGGCAAACTTCAAACCCCCAAACAGTCAGCGTGTCACTGAAAGTGCCTAAATTGAGATACTCCAGAAGACCCCAGCCTGCTTATCCCCGCACCGAGCCAGGCAGCGTCGGCTGGAGGCATCTGCGGCCTTTGGGCTGGGAGCCTCTGCCACGTGCTCCTCCCTGGCGTCACTCCCTTCCCCCCCGACATGGGAAGGACAGTAGCAACGAACTTGAAACAGTTAAACGCACTGAATTTGTTGATCTTTTTACTTCCTATGAGTCATGCTCCTCAACTCGACCACTATGCATATAAAAATCTGCTACAACTCATTAAATAAATATTTCCATTTTGGCTAAGCAAAGGAAGAAGACTCCCACATTAGAGCGCCAAACAGGTAAAACAATGGAAAATGCTATAATGGTTAAAACTGTGCATTCCAGTGAGTTATAATGACCAACCTAGAGGGCAGTGAGCAGTATTATAGCATTAATATTATGACAGATGCAGTATGCATCCTTTGCCTTTGCTGTGGTCTCGAAGAAAAAAATAATATTTCCATTCATCACAGAATGACCTAATGGATAGCACTTCAAATGAATCGTCAGCAAATACATTTTATGTGCTTCTATTTATGTGCATTTATTTTTACAGACTACAATGCATGCATCAGAACAGCACTTCCACCTCTCTATCTAAGGACTGAAAGACTATGCGCATTAAAAAATTAAGTCTTGCATTACCCCGCATGCCCTTTTCTTTACATATGGCAAAAGTGAATCATCAGACTTGCTTTAGGTAGTGTGTTTGACAAAACAAAGAATAAGATGTAGATCTAATTACCAGCACAAAAACAGTAGCGTCCCTCCCATAACACAAAGTCTTCAACCTTCTATCAAAATACACTGCTTTTTTTAGGGAAGTAAAGTTAATAAATGCCAAGAACTACTGAATGAAATGATGGGATTTCTCTGCATTTAGCAAAAAGACTTGAAAACCTTAATCTCATGAGTCAGTAACAACAGTGGAGCAAGTGAAGATGACAATCTTGGGCCTATAATCAGTAAGACAAGCTGCTTAAGAGACCTCATTGAAGTGAACGTGTGAACGTCTCACCAAAGCAGAGATGATGATTTATGATTAAAAAGTGTAAATGTACTTCTGTGGTACCAGTTAAGAACAACTTGCATGTCTCATTCACAAGGGCTTAAGGCAAACGGTTTAACATCACTAGAGTATAAACTCTTTGCTAAGTCCTGAATGCCATTAACACCTCCGCATGCTTGGTGTCCCATCTAATTCTCTCCTGCTTACACCATTCCTATGACAATTTAAATACCTCAGACCCCTTTTCCATTATCAAAGTTAAACCTACAAACGTCCTATTTTTCTCTCGAGCCCCCCCTGTTAAAGATCTGTGACAAGGCCAGCCCTGGGTGTGACATGCTCTGCTACCAAAAACAACTGGCTAAGACAAACCCCAAAGACTATGCCAACAGGCTTTGTAGAATTCGGAGAGCAATGTTTCTCTGGAGAGTACATCAGGACGGGTTTTGTTTAATACGTGAAAGGATGATTCAGAAAAGCCAATGAAAGGTGTAGTGGCACGAGCTGCAGGCAAAGCAGAATTACTCAGGTTTATCAAGAGTACAGAAGACTGAAAGCTCCAGACACTCAAAACCAGCCAAAGTGTATAGGCAGTCTGGTGACAGAGGGAATTCAATGCAGACACACATTTGCTAATGCCCTGAAGAAGCGGGACCACTCGTCTACACTACTGAGCTCTACATTTCTCACCGGGTAAAGACCAGAATAAGATGACGGAATAAGAGCACTCACACTTAACTGAGATGATAGTCCAAGAAGAACAAAATCCTCTCAGATAAATCAGCATGATTCAAGGCATGAATGACTGAATGATATGATCTAGAAAAAAATTCTTATGACAAATTAATCTACAATTATTCAATACAAAGTTACATAACTTTTCCCCTCCTTTGGGGGCATCTAGCATAACAGCACAGGTGATTATCAGAAATCAGACACTGGACGGGACAATGTTGTTTTATCCAACTGAGAACGACTGTATTGTTGTTGAACACCGGAAGAGTAACTAGCCTTAAAAATTCCTATTATTAGAAAAAGAGGAAAAAGGCTAAGAATACATACCATAGATTAAAAAAAAAGGGGTGGTGGTGAAATTCCAAGTTTTTCTGATACTTTTCCAACATAACATTATTTGGAAGCGCTTCCCACATGCCTGTATTAATCTACAGGGAAATTAACTGCTCCATACCGGGTAATGTAGGGGTTAATTCTGACTGATGTCGAATGCCCCAAGTCTGTGCTCTGTTCATCAGAGCATTAAATCTGAAAGCTCGAGAGAGCAGTGCAGCCGTGCTGCAAGGGCTATGTTATAAAGTTCTGCATTAAAAATTCATATCGTAGGCTTGCCACAGTACTCTGCTCTGGCTGAAAGGAGAGCTGGCGGGGAAATATTAGACACCCCACCGTCTTTCTGGCAATTGGAGACATTCCTCAGCAAACAGCACCTCAGGAAGGGAATGAAAGGGCAAACAAACCGTGAAACAAATCAATGAGTTCAATTATCTCCCTCTCTCTCAGAAAGGAAACTTTTCATTTTTAAGGCTGCTTCATGAAATCTTTTAATGATGGCCCTGAACAAGGATGCTGGGCGCTCTGGCTGCAAAACCAGCGGCTTGGCGGTGCTTTCGGTTTGTTTTACGCAAGACAGAGATTCCCAAACACACAGGGCGAAGCGCAGAGCCGGGCGTAAGAGTCTTGCTGCAGAACAACTCTACTTACCCTTTACATTAGCATGATCACGTGGGATAACAGGCTGCGGAAAGTGTTCCCACTTTCCCTGAAGTGTCTCCAGCGAAGAGTGAGTTTAGATTTATTAAGATGGTTAGTTACTCTGCAGTTAAGTCATGGGGTCTTCGCCGCCGGTTGAGGCTGCATGCGTTTCAGAGGAATTTACGGCAACTCAATCGGTGGATGCCGCTGTTCAGAGCGGTGTGCGCTGTATTTTTATGAAAGGCATATATGCCCCTCGGGTTACCTGTCTGACGTAACCGTTGCACTCAGGCAAATTAATAAGCCAGACACTGTAAATGGGGAAATACACAGGAAGGGAAACAACAGTAAATAGAATTTTTTGAGGAAACCATGGAAAGTTACCTGTTTCCGAGTGCCCCCAACAATCATTGTCTAGCACCCTAATAGAAAGACTCACTTTTCTCAGCACCGAATTTTAAATCAAAGGAAGGAAAAGGAAGGAAACTTAAGCTATTGGCCAAAAGTTGCCCTGGCTATATATGCACGTCAGTCCATTCAGAATAAACTGAACCCTGAAAACCGCTGCAAGTGGAATGAAGCAACACTGTAAGAATGAAGCACAGCTCTAAGAAACACACTTTTCTTGATAACTTCTGCAAACTGAAGAATATGTAAGCCTTTCTTTTTTAGTTTTTATCCTGGGTTATACCACTTTCTATCCTGTAAAGCAAATAAAAATTGCTTTGTTCTGAAAACTCCTGCTTCTGTATTACTGCTAACATCCTGGCACCTGAAGGGAAATAGCTACAGGTGTCCAACTGAATTAGGCCTGTGCTTGTTAATATAGTGGGAAACCAGAATGACTTCAAGCCAGCAATGCCGGTTATGAGCGGTGCAACCACAGGAGATCATCCAGAATGAGGTGTAGGAGGACAGGTTTATCATCAAGCAAGTGCAGTCAAGAGGCAACTGAAGAGATTTATGCCTGGTAGCCAGGACAAAACAAATTAAATCTAGAATAGCCTACAAACACTCACAAATAAATAAAAAAAAACCTGTCCTGAGGGAGAGGGAGTGAGAAGAGAGGAAAAGATACACTAACCACTTGAAAGCTCATTAGTTTCTGGGGGAAGCAACGAGGGGAGGCTGGTAGAGTCGGTGATCACAAGTCACCCAAAATCACTTATTACAAACCAGTGAAAAATGCTATTACAGAAGATTAGTGCTTTGATCAAAATTATTTTTTGTTCAGAATTTGTTACTAACAGGCACTTAAATCTGGCAAGTGAAAGTCAAACAGCCAGGTACAGCCTGGGCATCCAGAAGTTGCAGCTAAGTGAAAAACAGGGAGAAGTCCTTCCTTCTGCCCAGGGATGTCACTTCTGCGTTTGGATCCTTGCTGCCATGCCGATTTCCCTCCGAGGCCCTGACCAACCTCTGCGGGACTCCGTTTCTCAGGGTGTTAAAACAGGGGGAAGGGCTGCCGCAGCCCCAAGCTGGTTAATTAGCCTTTGCATAGAGCTGCCTCTGGAGAAACACACTAAATAAATGTTAAGGGTTAATATTATTAGACTCGCAGGATTGCAAATGCATTTGTTTATTTAAAGCATTACATGAATGCTAATGAAGTTATTAACAGGCCTGCATGATGTCTACTGTTTTGCTTGGTTTTGGTTATTTGTACCATACTTCATTATCCTTTTTGTTCCACGATCTGAACAATATCTTTCTCTTCCAAATCCATGAATTAGTTTGCAGTCTTGGTTCCTACCTCCTTATGTCAGTTTGTTATTCAAAGACATTATTTTAAAACAGCCACATTCATTGAACCTTTTTTTTTAAAAAAAAAATCATCAAGATAATGATATTCAGTTTCATAACACCAGGTATTTTCTGTGGCACACAAAACTGCAATCCCCCATGGTGTTATTGTCTTTTAATTGGGATCAGAGGATATGTAATATTTCTCAGGTCCCCTCTAAGCGGTGTCTGCCTGATGACCAGACCTTGCTGCAGCAGATAAAGCACGCTCCACACTCCTCTGGAGTCCGCACAAAGCACAACCAGCTTGCACATTGACCCCCTCCAGCCTGCAACTGCTTCCCAGAGAAGTCTTCTTACTGGAAACGACACCATTCTCAGGCCGCTTTATGAGATAGTTCCTGCAACCACCCTGCGGCAAATCACTGCCCAAACTGTCAAATGGCTCCAGACCCAAATCCTCCTCCTTTCCTGCAAAAGGGACACTGGGCAGATACAGAGAGGCAAGCTTTGAGGGTGACTCCTGCACGCAATGCCACCACAGACACTTCTCCCCACCTATGCTTCAGCTGTAAACATCTGATGATATGGGTTAAAATAGAAAGCAATTTTGCAAAGTGGGTGGGGTAGATAGGTGGGAGAAATAAAAGTTTAAAAGCTTTAACTAAAGCTGCAGAAGCAACCTGTAAATCTACTTTGCTACAGATTTCCCATTCTGTAGTCCTTACATTGAGCAATCTGGAGCATCCAAAGCTCATGATGTCAACAGTACTAATGGATAATACAGTAAAAACAAAACAGAACTATCTTTATTTTTAAAACAACTCTGGAGAGGATAATGGCCCTATTTTTGTAGTAAGGTGGCTTACAGTTGTGATATCATAGTTAAATTTTAAGGGAGTGAAGGAATCAGACACATTTATAAATATATTTAATAAGACACTGAAAAATCTGTCTAACGGGGAAACAGCATATGGATACTTTAATGAGAATTGTGCCACTGACAGCGACTATAAACATGCTCCTATTCTTGGAAGCTCCTATTCTTGGAAAAAATAAAAACAATATGAAAACATTGGATGAATTTGAAATCTGTCTGTATTATCAGTACAGGACAGGGAGGGTAAGTCCTCCAACTCACATGGCTCATGGCAAGCACACGGCTTTCCAAAGGGAAAAAAGGATACTAGGAGAAGAAAGAGATTTTTTCCAGATTATAGAGTTTTGGGGTTTGGGACCTTTTCTTTCATTCTTATTGCAGGAAGCCATCTTTTTCTATTAAATGAGGGAGCACAACATATCCTTGGTGACTCATTTGTTTGCTTGCACCATCGCCACCTGGGAGTGGGAAAAGCAGCTAGAGAAGAGTAAATGCTAATAAAGACAGCCTGTGTCTTAAATGCGTGCTTAGGTAGACTATTGCAGGTATTGCCAGCTTAGCTTAGTACCTGATGAAGTGCTTTGCTTTATGAGTGGAAATCCTGTATACCATACAAGACAGCTCGACTTAATATAGAGCAACCATTTGTTTGTGATGATTCAACTGTGCTACAGCCACGCTAGAGGAGTTCCCATGGACATCACAGGCTCTCCTTGCTCTCAAGGCCAAGACTTTGCAAAAAAAAAGTGGTACTATACCAAAATACATCTATTGCTTTGCTACTTTGGACCCAAACGAACCAAGACTATTGTCACTTCTTGTACATGTACATGGAACGGATTGTATGAAAAACCAAGGTCAGCTGAGTAGGGCATTAACGACTTTGGTCATGCTCAGAAAGATGTACCTACAAGAGATGGGTGCTGCTTCCCTGCTCCTCCTCTTCCTCATAGAACTTGTCCCTCCGCCTCAGAGAAGCCCTTCAAGGCAGCTTACAGAACACAGTTGCCATAGATAAAGTGAGCTATCATGGGAAGGTATCTCAAAAACATTGGATTCCCCTCTTGCCAGGCTAGCAAGGAAGGCCAATTCATGCCAGCAGGCTGAGACTAGGGGAGCATGCTCCTTGTCTCTTCCACTCAGCAGACTAACGCTGCCTGCAATAGCCCAAAGATACCTGGCTCCAGCCAGAGCAAGCGAGAACAGACAGGAGCACACGGCCACTTCTGCCCCTGCGATTTTGTAAAGACTCACGAATCGAGGAGGTGGGAACAGCAGCTTCTGCCATGGGACTTCATGCCTAGCAAGGTGCCACAGCACCAGTCTTCGTCAGAATGACCAACGGCACAGCTAGCATAACACCCTTGAATACAATAACCTCGTATTTATATAAAGATTTCCATCTAATTTCTCATCTCATCTAATTTCTCTTCTCATTTCAACCCTGGTTAAAGATAACGCAACAGGCCGATGACTAGAATATGCTGGTATATCGCAAGGCTATTTTTTACTACTTTGAGCTGTTAAATAACAATAGGTTTTAGGCTATGCTAGAAAAAAAGAACGGAACGGTCTCAGCGAAGGTTAAAAAAAGAAAAAAAAAGGGAAGAAAAAAGGATCTAGGGCACTTCTGTGCTATGAAAATGTTACATTAACTGCCAGGGTTACAACTCTAACAAAAGAGTCAACACAGGCGGCTACAACACTAACTCATACCAACTCAAAACGTTCCATTTATTTAGAGTTCCCAAAAATGCGCACTTAAAAAAAAACACTTTTTTTTTTGCCCATTTGTGGTTTATGTTTCTCATGTCTGCATATTTCTAGACTCCAGTCAAGACCAGATTTGTTGGCCTGGAACACGGTATTTATTCGTCAAGACTCAGTTTCTCTATCCGTAAGTAATGGCAAACGCAAGCATTTCAAAGCAAGCTCTTAGTGCTTTGCAAAGGTGAGTAAATATTTAGTAACACTGCATTTTACTTCCCCCAGCAAACCATCCTGCAATATTTCTGGTTTGATTGTAGGCAAAAACAGAAATTTTACCAAAAAAAAAAAAAAAAAAAAAAAAAGCAGCTGGTTTGCACAAGGGCTTTCAAGCCCAGTTTCACAGGACAGCTTTAGATCAACAGCAGAAACCTAAGAACTGAATCTCCAAAATATTCACATTCCTCTCCATAGCTAGTTTTTAAAGCAAAATGTTAAACAGGGACTTAAAGCCTGTTCAGTTTTGCATAAGGCACAGTCAAAACCTTGAAGAAATATCTCAAATTCTAAAACATATCCAGAGTTTTCTGCAAGTTTCAAGATAATTCAATTTTTCTTGTTCCCTTTTTACATTATTTTTCTTTAGGGAACACAATCTTTACAATAGGATTTTCCCTGATCTCTCATCTCCCCATCATCACTGGGGTTTCACTGATGGCAGTAAGACTAGGAGGTTTAAGAAGAGAAAGGACTTTAAGAAACAGCCCACGAAGTTCTCTATCTCCTGTTTTTAGGAAAATCACTTTAAATACAGCAATAATTGCAGAGACAAGCATTAGAAGTTAATGACTCATCGAAAGAACAGGAAATAGGAAACTTTAAGACCTTAAAGGCACAGCAAAAAGGAACTATTTCATGTCCCATACAACACAACCATCCTAACTACAGTATTTCATGTTCAATCAGGGGAAGCAACATTTGAGAACATCCATCACAGTAATTATGTAATGCTGGAGGGAACAAGACTACTTTTTATTCAGTTTGACCCTGAGCACCATCAAAATGGAAAACTACAAACATTTGAAAAGTGATATATTGGTACAAGCTGATACTTAAACAGGAAAGATTTGCTACCCTCCCCAAAAAAGAAAATCAAAGTAAATAATTCGTAGGCCAAATCCAATTCTCAGCATTCGCTGGGAATTATTCCACTGAAGTCAGAGTTAACCGAGATTTGCACCAACGTCACAGAATTTCCCATAAACATTTTAACTCCAATTCCATCATGTAACTTCAGGCAGCAGCAATTCTCACGACTAAAACCTGCGTCCCCACGCTCAGCCCTGGGCACCTTTCACGCAGCCGGCCCGTCTCGATCCCGCCGCTCGGCCCCCGCCGGTGGCTCCAGGCGCCGAGCAGCCAGCAGCAAGAGCGCCCTGCACCCAAAGCAGCCCCGCACCACAGGCATCTCCTCCCGCTGCGCTTCGAGGGATGTAAGCTCTTCGCTGCCCCCCGATCTGACACCCAAGCCCGCTGCACTCGGGTGCAGGTCGCGGAGGAGAAGCTGGCCTCCACGTCTGCTTCTCGGCAGCAGCCCTCCCGCCCGCGCTGCACCAGCGCTTGCCCCCCGTCCCCTGCGGCCCCCCTCCGCCAGCCACCTCCGACTGTGCAGATTACTTGAGGATTTACTTTCAGGCAGGGTAACGCAGATGTAAATAGGCATTACCTTGTCCTCCTGCTCCTGAGCTCCTACCTATTTGTTTCATTAACATCTTTCACGTGGCCCCACTGTTATACCGGGAGCTGCTGAGGGCAGAGACAGCCTTTGCACAAGACACACGTACAACACCCGCCCCCCGCCCCGTTATCTTCAGCCTCACCGACTGTGGCGTCTATGATCATCGAAATAAAAGTAGTATTAAATATTCATATTGAAATCCTGTGAGCCAAGTTTATGGATTCAGGCTCTCAAAACAATGAAAAACTCTCAGTTTTCTTAAATCTGGGACTACAGCTCACGGGCTGCACTTCCATCAGCCGCACTCCGTCCGGTTCCAGATTTAGTTTTCATTAAAAGGTAGTGCAGGATTCAAACCCGTCAGCTGCATCGATACGGTGGGGTGATCTGCGATACTGTGCCAGTGTACAGTCTCAGCGATGCTACACCAGTACCTCCACCCTAAGCACTTCAAAAAGATTTTTTTTTCAGTCTATGTATATACACGTATCTATCGATTTCAGGCTAATCTATAAAAGGAAAAAAAAATCCTCTGTTTCACATATTATTAGAAGACAATTTTTTTTTTCTAGACGTTACTGAAAGTTTTTTTTTAGGACTACTCCTTGTTTAAATAATAAAATCTTCTCCTCTCCATTGCATTTCCTAGGCATATACTCCTTTTAGAAGATCAAAACCCATGCATCTTTAAGACAGCCACATAAGCAGTAACAGTGGAGCCCAGCTGCTTCGACTGCCAACCTGAACGTTTTTTGGTTTGGGCTGTTTACGAAGGCTTTTTACTGCAGAGCCAGGTAGAGCATCTAAAATCCTCACAAGGCTATTTAACATTTACGGGGGAAAATGTACTATTTCAGTGAAATTCGATATTTTCTTTCATCAAAGGCACAGAGCCTCAACCCACATGTTAGCAGTAATGTAACAAGCCTACTGTATGTGCTACAGCTGAGGAGCCTTTTCCAATTAGATTTCATCTCCGGGGGGAGGAAGGGGCAGGAGCAAAGAGGTGGCTCTGGAATTTATTTTAAACTGGAATCCAAAGCCGTCGGGCCGGGAGCGTTAACAGCTCTGCTGGGGAGCTCGAACACTTGCTGGGGCTCTGCGGCGAAACAGAAGTGGAGGAGCGCGGCGGCGGGGAGAACAGTTTGTCCCCAAAAGCGAAGGAAAGGCATACGGGAATGTTTCTTTTTCTACATGGGGCGGCGGGGGGTGGGGGGGAGGGGGGCGGGGTGGCTGCACTAGTGTGAGAGGAAAAAAAAAAAAGCACTCTTTAATTTTCCTGAAACTTGGGTCACAGTTTGCTTTTCAGTTCCAGCTTTGATAGGATCTCCAGATCAAACTCATTAGTGCTGCTTAAAGCCAGGCTCGCAGATAGGAACGTGTGGGACAGCAAACAGAATCGGTATTAGGCCTCCGGAGAGGATGTGCCTCTTTAATTGAAAAAGGCAGAGCAATCATTCATTTATTTAACCCAGAGATGATTATAATCTGAAAACCTTGAAATCCTCTTACACAACAACTGTTTTGGCAAGCCTCTCTGTGTTCCAACAAATATTAAACTGTGCTTGCCATTTGTCTAAGGAATCTTGTATTAATAAACATGAAGAAGAACACTTTTACCTCCCACACTCAGTGACAGAAGAAAACAAAGACCAGCTGTATTCATCAATGGATCCTTGTTCTGCACATAAAGGCTAATTACATTTTACTTCAAGCCTACACATGGAAAACTTTGCTGCTGCCATCTTGTCAAGCGCAGCTTCTGATACCCCAGCTGACAGACCGCGCCGCCGGCGCACGACGATCTTCGTTCTGCCGTTAACGCCTTCGGCGCCCGGCGCCCGCGTAGCGGCGCTACCTGCTCGCCGGCCACCCGAAGGGGGACTCGGACGTAACGCCTGCCAAAAGGGGCTCGTCTGACCGCAGATCGGGACGGCAGAACCGCAGCTCGGCTTCGGAGGCGCCTCGCGAGCCAGGGGCGAAGCCGCGGGTCCGGGCTGCGCCGCGGCACCTCGCTTGGCGCCGAGCGCTTTGAACCGGGCCAGGCTGAAAACGCTACCAAAAGATAAATAAACAAGCCGGCCCGCTGATCTGCAGCGCCAGGATCCCAACAAGCGGTCACCGGGACAAAATCCAGACTCCTTCGCCCTGATCCTGCAGCCTCCCGCCTCCGGCTTCTTTTTCTCCTCTCCATAAGCGAAAGGTTTGCAAAGTTACAAACAGCTAAGGGGCAGCTCTCCTCCAAAACTGAAAATGTGAAAAGTACTGTGAGCTTAAAAAAAGACTGACAATTATCTTTTTTCTTTTTTTTTTTTTCCCCTGAAGGCATTCCAATTCATCTGCATCAAATAAGTGTCTGTAAAACTAACAATTCTGGCCTAAGATAAAAATCACATGTTCTTAAAACATGAAATTAAAACTGGCAATACAAGTAGCTTTTTAGACTTAGATCAAAAGAGAGTTTCTTTTAAAAAAGAATCAAACTGTCTTTCACCATTTTTATTGGTGAGTTTTCTTCCTTCACCGTTTCTTCCAGCTTTTACAATTGAAACAGATGATTCAATTTCACTGTCTATATTCAGTTCCCTTTTCATGTTTTTCTAGACTTCCACATTGCAAAATTTGGGCTACAAACACCCCAGATGACTGTTGTTATGCAAGAACTACGCCTGCCATAAAAATCCAAAACAATGATAAAATATTTCTGCTGTTATTAGGTTCTACAAGTTTGCTTTCACAGTACATTAGTTTAGGAGATAAAGTACATGCCTAATGCCTGCTTCAGCATTCAGCTCTGTGCTCCCTGTATGCCAGACCCCGGCTTCACAATCCTGCCGCTACAGAACCCAGTCAGCTCGTTACTGCACACCACTAACCACTTGCAGGTAATTTCCATGCATATCAGGCAAAAATCACGTTCAAGAGCGTAAGATATTTCCATGTGGATTTTTCTGGAGGAATGACATAAATCAGAAATGCTAACAAACAATTTAAATTAAATACACCTTTTGCCCAGTGTAAGATAAACTAGAGTACTTAGGGGAAATAACGTAAAAAAAATGAAGCAAGTGCTGTGCAAATAAAATATTAAAATGGGGGCGGAGGAGGCTGACTAGGTTCAGTGCCTCTGACCACAGAGCCTGAGTTCTGCCTTCCCGCATGGCAAAACAGCAACTGAGCCACCAGCCTCAGTTACACGCACGCAAGGAAATAAAGCCAATTTGCAGTAATTCAAAGCTACGTCAGACTCATCGTTAGTACGTGTCCCTTAGAAAAGGATGAAATCAGCGGAGAAAAAACCCTACTTTTGAGGACTTTGTAGGGAACTCGAAACAAACAGGCCTCACAGAGCAAAGCCAAAATCTACGCAAGAGATTATTTTTAATGGAGTAAAAGGTGTTTCAACACCAAATGCTCATTCTTAACCACTGTGGACTGAGTTTTGCAAGCGTCAAGTTCCTGACATACTCAGTGGGGAACGGGACCCTCAGTGCAGGCAGAGCCAAACAGAAGCAAATTAAAACTTGTTACCAATTTGACAGGTCTTGAAAACGTCTATTACCCGGACTCAGCCATAAGCCATACCTGAAAGCATTTACCTACAGACAAAACCAAGACCAACTCCTTGCTCCTAGTACACCTACGTTACCATCCCTCTCTTGTCGTATGAAGGAGATTGTAAACAGTCTTCTCCTAGCATATTTTATGTACGAGAATGTTTGGTGAGGACAAGGAGTAAGGATTTTCCTTGCTGTTGACCCCATCACTTGCCTCCTGGAGAAGATGGTGCAGCAGTGGCAATGTGGGTGTTTCACCCATGACTGTACAGCAGGCAGGACACACTGATCTGAAACTGCTTTTTCCTTTCCCATCTCATTTCCAGGAGAAGAAACTACTCTTTAGACTTAATAGAGTGATTATTGCAGATGATGAAAATTCCTCCTCTTTACCAACTTTCCCTAAGTACGAAGAGTTCAAAGAAAAACAACAGAAGTCTGTCTCTCTCATTTCCAGCTCTGGTTGTTAATAAAACCATGGAATAATTGAAAACAGTAATGACAAGGACATATATTTCTGAGAGTACCATCACGTTCTATTCTGAAATAGGGAAAATCTGCAGAAAATTACATTCTATGTAACTTGGGGGGAATTTGCCAAAGTGGTGACTGCTACCCCAAAACCAGAAACCCAAACCAAAGAACCCAGCTACGCAATAAAAATCTTTTACTTAACTAAATCATCTTTATCGTATTTCTGAAATTACCCTAATTCTACATAAAATATAAGAGATGTCTAACATAGTATAGATATCATGCAGCAGCATGTGGACCAGGAAAAATGTCATGGTGGGTGGAAGAAATTATGAAAACTAATAGTCTCTCCATTGGAGACAAAATTATGCCAATGGCTTCCAACAAATCTGGACTCCTGAACCTCTTCCATCTCATCCGTGTGCAACAGACAGATGCAATATTAAAGGACGATACTTTGAGGGAAGAAATAGGAAAAAAATAGTGAAATCTTACTTTGCAGTAGTTTCTTCATCGTATTTTGTTTTCAGATCAAATAGTTCTGTTCTGGTTTTTTCCAAGGCTAAAAGGCATAAACATGAAGCATTACAGCACTGTAACAGCTATGAAAAGCAAAAAGACCACTCCATTCTTTTTACTCAGCTACAAACAAAGCTGTACATCTCCTGATGAAAAATCTTTGCCCTATCTTTCTACCTAGACAATTATGACTTACAAAAAACATATCATTTGATTTTTCACATTTATGAATTATTTTACATTGCAAAAATTCTCAGTTTCTGTTCTGCTTAACAAAGACAGATGTTACCCATTTCTTACTAAGCTGGCTAAACTGTTCATTCTACTGAAATAATTACTGCAGTAATTTAGGAACTAAAATTTCTTGGGATCTCAGAGTAAACAAAAACAAATGTGTCCAGACCTGGAACACAAGTGTGCCAAGATGAACAGAAAATTAATGGCAAGCAATTCCTAGGGAACAGGCAAGACACGCTAATAGAAACTAATATGAATTAGGTTCATACTGAACCCAGATCACTGTTATATCATAGTTCAGAAATGTGTGAAACCAGAGCAAAACACAACATGGATCACAAGCTCCATGGCCTGCTTTAATTGCAATGATGTCCTAATGACGAATGTGCTTCGTGTTTGGACTCGTCCACTGAATTTACCAACAGACTGGCTGCAGCACAAGTGTTCACTTAAGGCGCAAAGCCCAGAAGCAGCTCTGATTCCCAAAGCGCTTTCAAGCTCTGTTGGATCTCTCTGCGCTTGCACGAGCTGGTTCACACAGTCCTGATCTGTTTAATGATCTCTGTCCTCTCAGCTCCAGTCTGATCATTGGTATAGGTCAGAATAGTGATGCCAAACCTGTTTGCAAAGCTTGAACTTTGTGTTCGGCTTCTTCCAGCTTTGAGGCTGTCGACATCTGTGTCTCCTGCAATTTTCTAGAAAGAGGAAAGAAGAGGTGAGGTCAGAGCTCATAACCACGTTAAACAACTTATCTGTATTTTTCAAATTTGGAAGACAGAGCGATTAACTGTCTCAGCTATAATCAGACAACTGACAACACCACACAGACTACAAGGTGCTTCAATGGGACCCATAAATCATGCCACATTGCAATACTGTTCATACTCCGCAGTCTCACTTATTAAAATTTTAACAGCATAGCCACCTCATAACGTAAGCTGTGAACATTATACAAGAGTTGACTGCTATGTAAATGACAACTTTAGTGCAAGGTTTTCTAGAGCACAATTTGTTTTGGAAATGTCACACACATAAAGAAAATTGTCACCAAGCACTCTCTGTTGTACAAAGTTAGTACAAGAAGAATGATACATCTCCATTTCAATGTCATAATGAAGAAATTTGTTGCCGTAAGTGATAGTGAACAGATGCGACAGCTGTTTCATCATAGCTGCAATGGATTCCAAATGCAGTAATATTAGCCACTCTTTTTTTAAAAAATGCATATTTCCAATCAAATCTCACACTGATATTTGCCATATAACATGATCAGGCCTTCCAATCTGCTCATGTTGCGCGTGTCCATTGGCAATACTGTCTTGCCAACATGTCAGTTATCCACGTTTCAACTTTGTCTGGCCATACAGTCACTATGCTAAAGGCTAGACTAAAGGAGTTATAAAACTCATCTTCAGAAGGGACTTGCTCCAATGTTTCCCAGGAGACATCGCTTTTTATGACATTGCTTTTAAGATATTCTGCAGATTTTAAAATTGAGAAGTGGCTCATAAAATGACCAGCATTGGACCTGTACTATATAGGATGCATAAATTCATTCTCAGCACTGTTGACCACATTGGTAAGTATTTATAGTGACAAATATGCTTCAATTCCTTTTATACCAAATTACAGACTTTGAAAAATTCAAAACTTCTCTTTTACACAGTTTGTTATTCACATTTCATCACCTGGCATTTCATTTTATTTCTAAATTGAACACCTTACCGATGCAGTTTACATGTTCCTTATCAAAGAGGAACCACAAAAAGTGAGAAAGAAAAAAGAAAAAAAAAAAACTTTTCAGTTCACATGTAGATGTAGATTTATCCTACTCGTACCTGAATTTAAACAACCGACCCATCAACTAAAGAGCTCAAGTAAACTGACAGATTTCAACACTAAACTAAACACTATCAGCCTCAGCACTATTGCTCCATGGGAGAAACAAGTTAAGGGGAATTTAGACTGAACGAACTCCCTGTCAGGATCCTTCGTCTTACCCAGTCAAATTTGTTTGCCCACTAACCTACAGGATTCAAACATTCCTTGTTAGCTTGTAAAAGATTTAAACTGCTTCTAAGATGCTTCCAAAATCGGTAATGAAAAATAAAATTGAATTACTTCCTAACTTGACACGTAACATGCAAACTATTTTCAGGATTAAGTACTAATAGAGGAACACAGCCCCTCCTGGATATTAGCATGCAAGCATGGCTGATGCATCTTTTACCCCTGTTGTGGTGTACAGTGCTTCATCTGAAGCAGCTCTGGGTTGTTGAGATTGGACAACTGTACTGTGACCCACAGAGCGGACACAGCAGACCGAATTACACCATCAGCTAACGGCCAAAGATGAGTGTCCCAAAGGACAATACAGCTAACGGGGAACAAAAGTGAGTTTGCACCCTCCCGAAAATGACATCCTACACACTACTGCCAAGCAACAACCTGTCCCTGTTTGACTTCTGCACTTTCACAACTGTCTTTCTGTGCAAAGCGGAGTATCAAACAATTCTGTTTTCAACACACAAATCACTCGAATCACTCAATATACGAGCTATCTCTGCGCGCTGACCTGGCTGGGAAGATTAAGCAGGCAGATGTGTCTCGCTTTCTCTACAAAACCTACGGGCACACGCACACACACTCACCTCTCCTTCTCAGCGAAATCATTTTGTAACTTTTGTTCTTTCTCAAGCGCTATATTCTCAGCTTGGTTCTTCAGCGTCTGTTCATATTCTCGGATTTTCTCTTTAAGTGCTTTTATTGTAACCTCTACAGAAAAACAATAGGCAAAGAGTGAGTTTACACAGCTCCACGTGGCTCCAGAACACAAGGCTTTCTCTACCCTGTAGGCTCAGTGTGTTTCAAACTTTAGCTCTTCAACTCTGACACAAAATCAATGGATACGAGTCCCTTTGGAGACCTTTTACTCCCTAAATGTTAAATTGAACTTTAAACATTTAGGTTGAGAAGGATCAATGGAGTTTGCTGGAAAGCACAGTGAAGGTTTCTCTAACATGACTAGGGGGAAAAAAAAAGAAAATCAATTGTAAAATATAATATCACCTTATTGACTAGTCTCAAATTAGTTCGCTGCTGAGTGGAGATTAATAAAGTCCCAGTGTGGGTTTAAGTATGCATTTACACATAGAACAGTTAATTCACATAACCGTGCTCATGTAAAAAGAGGCAGTTTTACTATGGCTCATGCACAGATGCAATCTAACACTAATTGAACACATAGCTGGGACACAGCTACGTTCTGCTTCACAACTGATGAAAAATACAGCAGTTAAATGTTAACTGCAGTATTAACAGTAGATCAGATTCAACAGACATGGTGGAGGCCTTCATATTCGGTTACTGTAGCAGCTGGTATCATCGATGCTGGCCTTTACATACAAGTATTAATGATCGTAACTTTCTGTGCACATTTTCAGTCTTCCATAGGAATTCAAAGAAACCTTTTTCTCGGATAGAGAAGATTTTTGCATTTACCGTACACTGTAACGGATGGCAAAAGCAGCACAGACCTGGCGGGTTACTGTGGAGCCTCTGACGGGTGGTATCTCGTTACGTGCTTTAATCTGTCTGTACATAAAACCCCTCTAATTCTACCCGCAGGAAAGGGCAAAAATCTTCTAGGGCTTATAATAGGAAAAGCAAGACATTCTCCAGAGCATGCTTTGTAACAATAATGGAATTTGGAAAAAGCGTTAGACTGCCAGAAGACTCGCAGCTAGCAATACATTTCAATGCACTTGCACAGAGATGTAAAGTGTTTTAAAGGCACCAGCTTATTAGCAGATGCTATTAACAATACTTTAGGGAAAAATACTTTTGGATGCAAAATGTTTCTGCAGAAACACGGTAGATAGATAAGCTCTACTAGGAAAATTAAAGCCTACGGAGTTAAAAAAACAATTTCAATAAAACCAGACAGAACTAAGAATAATCCTTTAAAAGTCAATGGGACCAGAGAACTACAAAATCAGACAACAAATACTTGGGGACAAGGTCTGTTGCACAGACAGAAGCCGGGGCCACAGGGACAACAAAAAGGGGGAACAGTTGGAGCCATGGAAAAACATGATTGCCAGCAAACCCCCAAATTTTGAATGAATGAGCTGGATCTTTTGCTAGTCAGAAGTCAGATGAAGCTCATTACTGATCAACAAGTCATGCAAGGGACTTGTCAGATTAAAAAAAAAGAAAAAAAAAGAGAAATTCTTTTCTGAGATCTGGGAAGTAATACGAATTCTGCTCTTTTCCTGAATGAGCAAAGGATGCTGTATTATTTATACTGATGCAACTTTTGCTCCAGATACTTCTAGACATAAATATGCAAAACTATTCAGGTATATGAAGAAGCACTGAGTGAAACAAGCAGGTTCAGCTCAAATAATCTCATGGAAATGCATGCAGCTGCATCCTGACAATGTTTGAATGTTACATTGGAAAAGGAAACAAAAATGCAATAGGGGCATAGCTACAGGAAAAAATTCATAAAGAATTATGATTTTTTGACACAATCTGTTTATATCTTAGGCACCTAACAAGTCAATGGTGTGCTGGGCAAGCACAGTTCAATTCTCTATGCTGCTCGAAGACCTAAGTGCTCTCTTTACAGTTCAGGTCAGCTAAAGGTTGTCAGCTACTTCCATTTATACTGGTTTTGGAAGAAGTTCTTAAAAGCACTGTACAGATCACAAACACTCCTGCAAACAAACAGATTAACTGATCAAAACACTCTTAACTAACAACAGGCTTTTTTTCTGGATGTTTATAATCCCTTTTTGAAAAACAATGTATAACTATTGAACGGGAGGGAAAAACACAATGCAAAGACTGAAGTTGCAAAACTCACTGCAGAGAGAAAGTTAGTGCATATAGGATCAAATTTAAAAAGTCAATTTATGAACGGTTTTAGTAAAACTACGGGAGTTAAAGATCCTTTCCGCTTTCTGGGATGAATCCCTGTGTCACACCTGAATGTTCAGGATACACAACCTCACAAAAGCCCTGCACAGTGAACTGTGATTACCGTATACTTCTAGCATAATTCTCTCAGGTTCGGAGCATCATAGCCCTCAGGACTGCACCTTTTGCAATACAGCCTGAAGCCTCGCAGGAAGGGACCTGTCCTTTCTACAGGTCACATCCTCTGCATTAAAAGGAAATATCTAACTGCATATGCTCCTTTTGCTGAAAATGAGATGCAGCAGAGCCAGCTTAGATGCTAATACAGCCTTCCAATGTTACCCATGTGGATGCAACAGTTTGACAGCACAGAACAGTCTTGTTTATGCCAAGTGCCTAAAAATTTTACTGTTACCACCATCCAGAACCGAGCACTACACATGGAAATGACAAGTCCTGCATAGAGGGAAGCAGGTGTACAACTGAGCAAATGGTGTTTCCTGTGCAAGGAATGTTCCTCTGAAATGTAAGAAAACCCGAACTGTTTCAAAGACAACAGGATTGTTTCTCATTGAGATTTTCATGGATTTTCATGTACCCCAGTTTCATTAAAGTTTACTTAAATAATTAAACAGCCTTTGGACAGTCTGTAGAGGAAATATAAAGCATGCTAAGTGTACTCTAATTACGGATTTGTATAAGGAAAAACAGTACAGAAGGATCCATTTTGTACAAATTTTTGTGCGTACGTAAAACTGGATATTGTGTGTGTGTATGTGTAAAATCTATGTACTACACGCATGCACACACACATTCAGCTTGCTGTCAGTAGGACAATAGTTTATTATAAAATATCTACATGTAACTTCACTATGTCAGCAGTCTCACTTTCAGGTAGAGCTCAAGGCAATAACCAAATACTTGGACGAGTAACTCCACTCCCTGGCTTGATCCTACAGAAGAAGAAACTTTTAAAGAACTCTGAAGAGTCTAACCAAAATCATACATATATGCATAAATATGGAAGTGGCTATAATAGACCATTATACTTTGTTTACTGAATCCTAATCCTACCACCAAGCCTACCAGTGAGAAATAATATTGAATTAATCCCAGGTTTCAAACTTCAGTATGTATTAAGAGCGGATAAATGAATACTTTTTGCAACCTACCCTGATTTTTCACCTCAGCGAATTCCTTATTGTATTCCTCTAGAGTTTCCCTAAGTTTCTGGTTCTCTGTTTCAATATCGTGCATACGCTGAACCTTCAGCTGAAGCTGCTGTCCTAAATCCAAGGCTGGAACTGGATCTGAAAAAGAAGGAATGAAATAAAACATAAGGTAACAGCAACACCTCTACAACACAAGCAGTTCAGACCATGTGTCCTTCTCTATTAATATCCACCACAGGTCACACAAAGGTGCTGCTTCAGTTTTCTTTTCCTATATGTTTCTCAACTCGTGTCCTACATACTTCTCCCCAAATTACATCTATGTTATCCTTTAAATTGGGGAGAACCTGCTAGCACCAAGTATCTCCTCTGGGCAGCTTGCAAGTGACTCCAAGCTGCTGCATACGTTAAAGCAGATGGCAAGGAGAGGAAAGAGAGCACAGCCAGCACGAGCATGGCCTTCACGAGTTCGGGTACGGGGCACACAAACTCTGCTGTGCACCGTTACTATAAAATCAGCTCTCCGTTACCCAGAGCATGCTTGTGCCTTGCATGAGGCCTTTGAATGGCCTTGGGAGGGAACGTGGTCCCTTCACGTATAGGGCTTGGCTCCTCCTTAACCAAATGCTAAAAAGCATCTTCAAAACAACAGCGTATTTTGACAGCATCCTAAAAACAATGCTAAGGCACATGGCAGTCTCAAGTTTCGATTTTTTTCTTCAAAATAAAAACATCTGGGGGGAAAAAAGCAACCAAATCTGTACCTCTCACCAGTAGCTAGTGTCCCTTAAATATCTCTGCTCCCACAAAAGTGAATTTCTCAAGAAAATTGTAGCCTTCTGCACAGCTGAGCACTAAAAGGTTATTTGATTATGAAGAGCTGCAATATTTTTTCAAACTGGGTGAATTTAACTGATTCCATGAACCTTAGATTTCATAGCTCTTTTGCTATTTTTCTTATACT
This sequence comes from Rhea pennata, assembly GCF_028389875.1. Classification (NCBI taxonomy): domain Eukaryota; kingdom Metazoa; phylum Chordata; class Aves; order Rheiformes; family Rheidae; genus Rhea; species Rhea pennata. Next base: position 7,870,921 of record NC_084682.1, read on the forward strand.
GTTGATTTAATAAAAATTAGAAATTATGTTATATGTTTGCAGTATTAATTCCACCACGTTCCCTTCTGCTAAGGAGAGTCCTTAGAATACACCTGCCATGTATGCATGCATAATTCATCCTGGGATTTCTTCCCAGTCAGGACAGGAAAATGTTGGAGTCCAATGGACTTATAAAAGATTATTGAATACATTTCTGTTATGGGCGCCAGCATCTCTTGTGAAACGGCTGCAAAGATTTAGTCTCCTGTTGAGGAATGCTAAACACCAAACTCAGTGGATCAACAACAGTATATATTAGGGAGTTCACTTAATTTTCAACCACCACAGTCATTAATTTTTCAGACCACCCTCAGTCTCTGGAAACACATAATAAGTCTATTGTACCTCTGTTAACACATTAAGCATGAGCCTGTGTGTTTTTTCAATATGCCAGCGTTGTTTCATAGTTTATAAAAGAATAGTGCTGGGTTATGTTGAACTCGGAGACATTATAAGTAGCAGTCTGCTGCATTTTGTTACTTGGTTTCTTCAACAGCTTATGGCATTACCCTGTTCATAATACAAAATCTAGGTTGCTTGTCATCTGTTCTCTGTACATACATAGTTTATGACTACATAGCTTTTTCATTTATGCTTTTTAGGCCAAATACTTTTCGTTATTATTATCTGTATTAAAATATTTATAATAAATCAAACTTAAAATGTTATTGTGGCAGAGACAGAGGGTACAGGTAAGGAATTAAATATAAAGTTTAAGTCACAGCAGTAGCAGGAGTTAAAGTCCCTACAATATTTATGTAGGGTCCACTTAAAGTACAGGCTGTCACAACATCAACCTTCTCCCACGGAGGTCTGCCAGCCTCTATCCAGAATGACCATTCCGCCACCCTTCTGCAGCTCCGCGTTTCTCCAAAGGAGCTCACCCAGGATATTCATCTGCTGAACGTGAGGAAAGGCTGGATTGTCTTGATCTATCTGCCTTGAATTGCCATAGGAACCTCGAAGTAGATCAAACAAGGATCTAAAGCTCCAGCTATGACATCTCTAGAAATAGTGTTAAAATGCCATGATGAAAGAAATTGTATTCTACAAAACTGTGGCTGCGTTTTTTTTTTTTTTTTTTTTTTAATACATCCATTGTAAAAAGTTGGGACATCCACAAGATATATTTTCTTCCAAATACATAAGATTTTAATATTTAAATTACCAGGAATTTTAAGTCAAAAATAACATGGGCATTATAAAGTGAATAATGACTAAACTTTAGTCAAATTTGCAATCCCTGAGAAGCTTTATGTCCAAAATGAAAATGCTTGCGATCTCATAATAATTCATCAGCACATGTATATTTAATTTAGCTCTATTAAAGGTTAATGTTCAAGTAGCAAAACAGTGGCAGAACAAACAAAATGTAAAAACAGTCTCTGTGCATTGAACTTCAAACTTTACTAGAGCCTATCTGAAGGACCAGTGGCCTGCAGCCACTAAACATTGCTTAGGGACATGGAAAAAAAAAAAAAAAGAAAAAAAAACATGGCTGAAGCACCTTCTAGATTTAATTTTTATAAATAACATTAAAGAAAACTGACTGCGTGACAATAAAATGACCAAGACACTTCGGCCAGAGACACAAATGATTCATTTCTGAATGCCCAGCAATGAGCCCCAATACGCTCTTTAATCTCAAAAACTAAAAAGCCATGATTTTTGCATTTATAAACACCAATTAATCTGGGACCAATGTAAATCTTAGAGACAGACTGACTTTTTCGTACCTGAGTGGAGTGGATTTAAAAATAAGTAAAACTACTCTCTCCTTCCCAACATCCGCATGCATGGAAAAGCATACCTTTTTATATTAACCAGACTTACAAAGTGTGTTTCATGTCATTTAACAGGAGGTCACTGCATTTTTAAACAAGCAATGGACCAAAACTTTCAATTCATTACACGAACAACAGGCATACACATTTCAGAAAAATCAAATGCCAACAGCACAGGGAAAGCAGCAAAAAAGAAAAATGCCTTTTCTGTCGCCTTTAAAGGAGAAAAATCATCTTAATTAACACTAAAATGTGGAAAAATTCACTGCAAATTATTCTTGTAGTTTGAATCTTCTCTAGCTTGCAAATAATAATCCCTGCTAGGCACGGGACACGCGCAAAGTGAGGGAAGAGGCAGAGGAATCTCATCCTACAGAGGCGCCCAACAAAACCACCAGCGCCGGACTGAAGTCCGTCGAGATGTCCCGTTTGACGCTGAACTCTGAATTCGCTGCTAGCTCCTGCCGTTCTGTTCTCCTCCCCTCACGCCCTCGTTGCAACCCCAGGCTGAAGCCCTTTGCGTCGCCCTCCTGCTCGCCGCCGGGCGGACCGGGGCTGCCGAACCGGCCGCGCCGCGGCCGCGCCGCCCGCTCCCGCCCGCCCTTGCCCGGGACCTGGCGTCGCCGCGCCGCCCCCCGGCCCCGCGGGCCCCTCTCCGCGCAGCCCCGCGGCCCGGCCTGCCGCCCCGTCGCAGGGCGCACGAGGCCAGGCGGGACCGGCGCCGCGGCGCCCGCACGCGCCCCGCGCTCCTGCGGTTACATAATTAACCCAGCTGTCTCATTAAGAAAATCAACTGGAATTCAGGGCATAATTAGTCATACAGCAATTAGCATGCTGATGAGCAACTGATGAAAAGCTGCCTAGATAGCGAGTACGCTGGGACCACCCTCGTTATTTAAGAAGAGGGGGGACGCCCCCCGCCTCGGCTTGCCGCCGACTAGCATCGGCCTCGAAAGCGACCGCTCCGAACCACTTTGCCGGAGTTATTTTGGTTTGGGAAGGCAAAACCGTGAAGTCAAACAAAAAAAGAATAGGGGAAAACAAAACAAAACGCTGCTCGCCCTCCCTGATAGCTCAGGCTTGTTTAAAATGACTGTTTCAACCCGCTACGCAGTGGGCAGGGAGACGCGCTGCCCAAGCACATTTTGCCAAGCAAAGTGGAAAAAACATGTCATTGTTTAAATGTACGATTTACACAGCACCGGCCAATTATCCACAAAAATATATATATATGTATATATACTTTTTTTTTTTTTTTTTTTTAATTAAAACACTGCGGAGAGCTGCTCGGGTGGAAATCGCTCCAGCCAAGCTGCCCGCGAAACGGCGCCCGAGCAGGGCGAGCCGCGGGCGCCGCTCGCGAACGGCTGCCGAGGCGCTCGGCACCGCCTGGAGAAACAAAAATTATCGCGAGCCGACGGCGTCCCGGTGCGGCGCTACGCCGAGGACGCAGCGCGGCGGCGGCGGCCCCGGCTCGGCCGCGCCAAGCCCCAGGACTCGCTGTTTTGTTTATGCGCAAAATGTGAATAACCATCTAGCAACGCGTTCATCTGATATCTTAAAATGGAGCGCCTGGAGAGACTTTTCCAAAACAAAAGACTTTCCCTAAATCCCCTCCTCCCTCTTCTTTACGGGCCTGTAACACTGAAAACAGTAAGAAAGCAAGTTATGAAACAGTGCCAGAACTACAGGGGCAATTAATATTTTATATCGCTGGTAATGCGCTTCCTAAGGTTTGCATCTAAAAATAATCCATTGAAGGCAATGAATTTCCTTCAAAAATACTGCATTTTTGTTGCCTAAACCGCGCCATTAGTAAAGCTTTCTTCGTGCCTGCTCTCCAGAAACACCCACGCAAAACGATAAGGAAGGGGGAAAAAACCGGCCGCAACACAAGTGTGTTGTAGGGAATTACATTTTAAAAAGAAGAAAAGCCAGCGCTGCTATGGCACGCTACCGTCGTCACAAAGCTGACGAGGTTTCTGACTTCCGACCCGCGCCGCCGGGCAGCGCTTCGGCCGCGCTCCGCGGCGCACGGTCCCCGCGGGCAGCCGTGCCGGCCTCCGACGCGCTCAGCGCTTTCTCGGGAGGCTGCGTATCTGAAAATAACCTGAAACCGTGTTTTAGAAAAAAATAATAATTACACTGTCGCTTTTGAATATTCAAACACCTCACAGCATACTTAATTAATTCATTAATTATTCCCCAGAAATTTCAGGGGTAAATTGAAATAGCCTAGAGAGACTGAGACAAAGAGTTTGTGGAATAAATGATAGCTCGCCTCCTTTTCCCCCATGACTCTGCTAGCCCAGGGACACGCGACTTACAGCCGTAATTCTGCTGGAAACGAAGCTCAACATCTCTCCAGCTCCCCAGTTTATAAAAAAAGGTTCCTTCTTCGAAGAAGGAAAGTAACTTCCTCCCTTTCATTTCCTCCACATTTTCAAAGCATTCTCCTGCCTGCCCCTCCTGTGTTAGGACATTTTGCACAAGGGGCTGTACTAGCACCTGCAAGAGGGTGAGGAATTCTTTTTTTTTTCTTTAAAAAGAAAAAAAAAAAAAAAACAGAATCCCAAATTCTGCAGCCCTCTGAAATCATTCAAGTAGCCAAAGCAGCTCGGAGGCGATGCCGCTGTGCAGGGATGGGGAACCGCCAGCTTTGCCCTCCGTGCAGATCAGCTCCCCACGGCAGCACTCCCCATCGCCCGCAGGGCAGAGCGGGACGGCGCGAGGTGGGATACGGCCCGTTGAACACAACCGTATGGATCCCTCAGCCGCAGCGTGCCTCTCGATCTTGCGGGCCCCTATTTACAAACATCTTTTATTTCTTTACCAATTCTGGAATGGCTTATGCTGCTGCAAAAGATGCTCTGGCCCTGCCCTGGACTGAGAGAAGCAATTCAACTCCAGTAGCCAAAAAAAGCCAAATTAGGCAGGGTAAATTATTGCCTCCTTAACAAATTGCACTGTAGTTCCCGTTATTTTCAATGTAGTAACCAAAATAAATCTTCAGACAAGGTTTTGATGTTAAAAGAGAAGTATGCATAATGGGTGATACAATATTTTTAAAAGTTTTGGGGAACGGTTTATGCCAGCCAAAAAAAGATATAGTAAGTTAAAAGAGAAACTGCATTTTGAGAAACTCAAAGTCCTTCAATTTCATTTCCATTATTCTAGCAATTTGGTAAAGTTTGAATTTACTTTTGGCCAACCAAACTCAACGCAAAGCATCAGAGAAAACGCTCTTACTCTGAAAGTTTAATTTCTCCTACTTTGAAACTATAACTCTCCACTGTATTTGAAAGCATTTCAGCCACCACCATCCCTTCTTTCTCCTAAAAGCTTCTGAATATATGTAGCATTAAACAATCAAAAACTAGAGGTTATCCTAATTCCAGTTTTTCCTGCAAAGGAGCGAGGAAAAAGCCCAATATTCTCCATGGCATGTGCTATCAACAGCCTCCTTCACTCTGAATATCCTGCGCTGCTTGAGTCACTGGGCCCTAAAGCAGTATGTTTCAGAGGGTGCTGCAGTTGTCACCATCAGTGACATTACCTGTGCCCTCAGGGTTATCCTCTCTCCTATATGGCAAGTTATTCCTGCTGCTCCTCATTGCATCCTCTTACCCTTGCAAGCACCTCCCCTCTTCCCGCTGTGCCAGCAGCCTACCAAGTACAACAGGGCTTGACAACCACATACTTTTTTTTAAGCTTTAGGAATATTTTCCTTCTAATATTTATCCACTTTTTGCAAAGGAATTTATCCAATCATTCATTAAGCGAGATTAATTAAAAAAAGGGGGGGAGGGAACATTATCTGGCATTAAAGTCAGCCAGCTCGATCTCAAGTCAGGCTTTCAGGTAACAAAGCTGTTTTTAGCTACTCTGCCACCAGTTTCAAAACAGGAGGATGTAGTGAAGGAGTATCAAAGATCAGGACTGGCCACTCTTTGCTTACCAGCTGAAAATACCCACGCCGAACGCTGACAGTGTATGGTAGCGGCACGTGTTCACCCAGTGCAGCTGCATAACTGCATTTCCCGCTGCATGGCTACGAGGCCGAGCAGTCCACGAGCCCCGGGTGACCGTCTGCCAACAGGATACGGTCACAAGCTCAGCTAGCTCCTGCACCCACACGGGTTTATCACTTTTTACTCTTCCAAGCACTAACTAGGCTCAGCTTTCAGATTTTATCAGATTGTCAGGTATGTTTGGAGAGACATGCTGCTTCTCTGCTTAAGAGGGTGCATGAACTACTACTGGGGCAAGCGTCCTTCTGCTCCCTTTCCTCCTAGCGCTTCTCCCTGCCACGCTCGTTTCTGTTTTCCCCATCAGGTTAAGAGGCACTTGGTATGAATATTCATTTCTTCCCATTGCAAAGATAGGGACAGCAAAAATACACGCCCCTTTACTTCATGCTTCTATCTTGAATTTTATTTAACTATATTTTATTTGCAAAGGAATGCCCATTTTGAGACATATCAGTCCAGGAATTGCTTAAGATTGGCCACATTGTATGTACCTGCTGAAAACATTTCTCAGAAATTGTCCATGCTCCTCAGTCTTGACATGCTACAAACTCAGGGTATTCGCTAACCTGATCTCGCTCTGTATATAGGGTCTTCCCATGTGACCAACTATCAGCCCAATTACAAGGACTCTGAGAATTAACTTTTTAAATTTGTTTTTAGTATTCTACTTCCGGACACGCGTAACGTCTTCTCTTGGCAGGGACCCTCCTCTCATTCGCACCTTTTCACATCTTTCCTAAATTTCCACCCAAGCAGCTCTCCTCGGCAGGCACAAAAGGCTCCGCGGTTCTGCTGCAACTCAAGAACGTCGTGCAACTTTCTGGGCATTTGGATATGTAGAAGTCTATACGTATTCCTCCTATCTGGCTTAGCATTAATCTCTGTGGCTTCTGTTTAATATTTCACTTTACAAAAAAAATAAACAAGGAATATAACATATATAACTGTAAGTCATAAGCAAATGGAGCCACAGCAGTAAGCGCTCCATCTGCCCGTGTTGCCAGCATCAGCTCCTTAGCAAAGGAACGACGGTCTCGTTACGCGTGAGAAACAGATTTTCATTTCTGCCTGTAGAAATAATTCCCTGTCACTTATTCTAACTAATTACTTACGTTAAAAGAATTTTGTCATTGCTCAGCTAAATCACGACTTCAGTTGGTGCCTTGGAAAAGAAAGCCCTGTGCACGGCAGGCAAAGTGCAAGGCTAAACTGCGATTATGTGCAAACAAAAATACTACAGGCTGTAGTATCTGGAGTGGGCAAACATTTCATATTTTTCTCTTACAGCTTTAGAAAAGTACAATTATAAATACACTATTTCTGCAGAGGAACACTTCTAAGCTCTGCTCCTCCGAACACTTACCAAGCAGGGCTTCAATTTCACTCAAGGTGTTTGCAAAATTAAGACCCTTAAAGCGAGGGTGCAAACACAATACACTTAACTTTATAAAATTAGATAGAAAGAAATCCTGTACAGAAGGAAGAAAGCTTCCTCAAAATAAAGACACAGCTCTCTCTGCTTCAAAATAAACACATTCACATTATTTTTAAAGGTGAGTTGTGACAGCCTTGTTGATTAGTGCAATTCATGTAGCAGCACTCACTTTTCTCTAGATCTCTACTGCACACTGAAAATAAGGCAATTAAATGAGAAAATTAATTCCATTAATTAAAAATGTTCAGTCTCGAGCAAGACAGAATGATTTGAGCAAGAATTAAAGTTGTATAAATGTATATAAAACACATATTTTCTGTGATAGGTGCTTTCCTTTAGGAAGGATAAATTTTCCAGCACAAACCAATGATAATGTTAATTTAAAACTAATGCAAAAATGGAGAGATAAATCGGAAGGTCTACTTCATCTTTTAAGGAGAATAACATTTGATGTATACATGAACATTTACAAGTAAAACACCGCCCTTCTCACAAATTCTTTCCTGGGGAGCCTGAGTGAAAATTCTGGTCAAGTCAGGAAAGAAAATCATTAAACTTAGCTGAATCCATAAAGCACCGTAGCTGGAGTTTCTATATAGATCATTTTACAGCAAAATTAAAATAGAAGCCCTTTTTAATTATATAAAGCATGCACATTATCACTGACGAGAGGAATACACGCTTTCCTCAAGAACCATAAAATTGGCTGCTGGGAATTAGGCATCAGCTGCAATTATTATATAGTCCTATAAAGGATACTGAACGTCTGATAAAATTGCACCCTTGTTGTGCGCCAGCGATGCTTAATGCTAACTAGCTCCTCTGCGGCACTCCAGCCGCAGCTTTCCCAAAATGTCGCAGCTCCCTTCTCGCGGAGAAAGGAAAACTTTGCAGGATTTTGGAGCCAACTGCATACCTAGAGGTACGAAAACCCAAATGGACAGGCCAAAAGATAGGAACGCCCCAAAACAATGCATCTGATAAATGAACACTGAGGTCTTTTATAAAGAATAGTCCTCCTTGAAGGGCTACGAGAGGAGAGAAGCAACGAGACAAGCCCCTGACTGCACATGCCTAACGCGGCCCGACCACGGTGCGACAAATACCAGGGCCATGCATTCCTAATCACTGCTTATGTTTTCATTACTCCATTTGCTGTAAACTGGGCATATTCGTTATGCCTCCATATAGGTACGACAGCTTGGCTGGTCCTTCTTGTGAGCATCTGGACTTTGCTTTTGAACACCATCAAAAGGTCTTCGTGCGATTCTGAGGCCTGTAGATATAGCAGGAGCCTAAAACCTGCAAATATTTCTAATCCTGCAAACTCCACCACACTCACAACTTTGCCATTCCAAAATTTTAACATGGGTAGGAACATGAAACAAAGTTTTCTCTGACATGTAACACAAGGCACACACAGGGGAAGGCTGAGCAAGAGAGATTGTGGAGCGTGAACGAATGAGTGTAAATTGTACTCTTTCAAATGAAGGAAAAGAAAAGACTCCTTCTCCTGCAAACGAGCACTGACAACATTACTCCCTCAGTTCAGATGCTGGAGTGAGAGCAGGATACACGTCCTACCTCCTCCACTAGGCTTCAGCCTGCCTCTGCTACTCGGATTCGCGTGCCTGTGACGCTGAAGAAGCCCTGGCGCAAGGGCATGGGAAGAAGCCAGTGCTGGGGCCAGTTTAATACTAGTACGGACCATGAGAGATCAGCTGTCCCCACCCTAGAAAGCGCAGCAGCATTAGTATGGACGTCTACGAAAGCTCGCAGGCCACAGCAGAATAACCTGACAATCATCATTTCTGCTGCAATGCTAGTGCAGGACGAGTATGGAAAAGTCTTGTATCCCCCCAGATACACTGCGCTTAACAGAGCAGGTGCTGGCCACCGGGCACTACTCTATTATAAACATGACATTTAAAAATATCTATATACACTAGCTCTGCCTGGGCATCAGAAAAATGCTGACCTTATAGCCAGTTACGCTGTAAGTAAAGCGTTAAAAAAAAAAATTCTGAGCTGAAACACGCATGGAACGCGCTTCGTAAAACGTAAAACAAGTAAAAGCTAGTGTGCACTTTGCAACAAGGACTTAAAAGCCCTCAGAGTATTAATTTTACCTCAAATCCTCTTCTAAGATAATATTTTGAATATGTAGACAGAAAAAGATACTACAGATTTTTTATAAAAGAATAAAATCACATAGAGACATTGCCATGTGTCTACAGCTCAAACAGGGCAGCAGTTGGATTGAGCGATGTTGCAAAAAGCAACTCCTCTCCAGAAAAAAAAAAAACGTAAAAAACATAGGGAAAAAAATCAGCTCCCAAAATCTAAGAAGAAAGGACCTAGAACCTCATGATGCCAAACATAAAGGAAAGATTAAAACTCATACATAAAGGGCCTTTGTTTAAAATTGGTGATCACCCCGACATCGAACAGAAGGGAAATTTGATAGTGATCTACTTGGCAGAATCCAAATGCTTCTCCTTTTCACAACTGAATCGCAACAGAGTACCTGGGCTTTGCAAGTAACTACTGAGGCTTTTTCTTTTTTTTTTTTTTATGTGAAGGCATGAAAAATTCTCTGCCTTTTAAAACTACGGAGATGGCCTCTTCTTGATGAAACTTCAAGGTGCATCTTCTTTCTCAAAAACTTGTGAATCTTTTTATAAACAAATTACTCAGAATCATACATAAGAGTATAATAATTAAATATAAAATGATTCACACAAAAACTAAAATCTAAACTCAATGAATGGTTTTAAGAGGTATCATGAAACATGCCTCACAACTCTTCCTGTTAGAAATAATACTTGAGCATATTGGTTTCTGAATAAAAAGTTACCTATGTATCACTTAGCAGAGGCAGAAAAAATTCCCAGTAGCATTCACACCAACAGAAACCAGGAGATTTTCAGAATAAGGTAACAGCTCGCTTACCTGGAACATCAATTAATCTCTTATACACATTCAAGAAGGCTGCCTCGGCTTCTTTGCTTCTTTTACCCAATGCGTCAATCTAAAATGAGTGATGAGAAAAGAAGGCTTTAGACTTGTCCCAGTAAAAGTCTCATACTGACAGTTACAAAAATAAATGAATACATTTCATATACATACTTTGTTTTCAACACATGTACACTTCCTACAAAATCAGTATCTAAAAAGAGGAACTAAGTCTTCTGTGTGCAGCTACAGCCTTATAAGAATACTTCTGGGGTGTTTGTACCAAATGCAACGTGAAGTCCTGTTTCAGCGAAAACAGCAAGTGTCAGTATTTTTATGAGCAACGCTGTCTGTTACAAGTCTTTATTTCAATCTTTATAAAGGGCATGGTTACTGGCAAGACAGGTTTTCTGCCCCAATAACTGTTGTTTCTTGGGATTTTTTTTGTTTGTTTTTGCTTTTTTAAAAACTTCCTAAGCTCTAACACAATAAATGGGAGCAACGCGTTCTCCATGTCACCTTCAACCCTAACGGCAGCAAATATATTTCTCTATCATTTCCACCAGGCCCCTTGGAAGACCAAAAGGTGTATTCTTCCAGTACTCTGAGATACTTAATACTAAGCACTTGCCAATTTTATACTTGCAAAGAAGTTTTCTAGCAAAGCTCAGGCACAGACCCCTAAAGGCTAAACTGTCCCCTAAACACAGATCTGTATATAGCTCAGAGTGAAATACTTATTCCAATACTCCCCCCCAATATCTATTTTCCAATTGCGCTAGGTAACAGGATTTATAATTACTGCATGCTGACAAAAAGCAAGCAAACAAACCCAAGACCAGCTCCACTGAATTCCTGCTCCAAAGCAGAAAGAGACACAAGGAGGGAAGTCTGACAAAGTTCTCCAACAGCGGTCAGGAAACTAAAAGCATGGAGACCACCATCCCCGTATTTTAATAAAAAGCAAAGAATGAGCTGAAGAACTAGGGATACAAAGGCCTGATATCAATTCCTTTGCACTTTTGCAAAGCAGCTAGTATTATGAAACCCCTGAAAAGGTGTGTGCGTCAACACGGACTAAGAAAGGAAGGTCCCGTCTGAAAAACGTCCTTGAATTCTTTAGCTGCGTTATTGATTCGTAGATAAGCCAGAAACAATGGACAGCGTTTACTATCTGTAGCGCAGGGAAGTATCAGATATTTGATTAGTCGAGAGCAAGATCTGCAGAATTAGCAAGCGTGCGACGAACCCGCCCAGCGCGAGCGGGCTGCAGCCTCCCCTGGCACAGGAAACGAGGGTGCCGGGAAAGGAAGCCGCCAAGGGAGGAGGACAGATAAGCAGCAGGGTGCCGCGGGGTCACATTTGGTGCCACTTGTGTTTACTTTGTACAGAAACAACTCGGCCAAGGGAAGGATTTGGAGGGAAAAAAAAAAAAAAAAGCCGACAACATGGATGATTAAAATAATGGAGGGAGCCAGACGTAAAGTGCACAGGAGCAGAGCGCAGAAATGCCACGTGACTCTTATAGATTAGTCTTATGGCTGGTAAGTGACTTGTAGAGATCATTACGGAGAGGATTAAGGCCAGAAAACCAAAGGACGAGGACAACTGCAGAAACTGCCCAGAAGCACGAGGCACAACATACAAACGGCGACGAGGGGAGGGGTCGCGGAGGAGCAGGAGGACACCGAAAGCATCTGCACAATGTTTGGCAGCAGCCAGGAAACCTTGAGAGATACGGAGAGAGGTTGGAAGGAGACAAGTTATCTTAACGCAACGCAAGCCTGTATTTCGAGAAACAACCCAAATTCCAATTTCACTTACGCTGCCCAAAGCCTGCGTGAATGTGCGCAGCTTAGCGGAGGTGCAGCAAACGCCCCTGGCGTAACTGAAATCTGGCCTAGTTGTAAGTTATTCTTATCAGTTAAAAAAAAAAAGAGGAAAAAAAAAAGAAAAGGTATTGGGAAGACGGTAAGCAAGCAGCAGAGGGCAAGATGACTAAGGATTTAGAGAGCAGATATAAATTCAGCAGAAATCCCGGCCGCGCTCGTCCTTTCCAGTTTACCAAGAAAGGCTATAGAGAGGCACCGGAATCTCGCCGGGCAAGTGCTGTGCCGCAAAGCAAGGGATTGATGGTTGCGAACAACCCATTTATTAATTTGAATTCAAGCAACCACAGATGGACTGATGCTCATTAGGGAATGAGAACATAAGTAATGCAGTTAGACCATTTTCACACGACGACTGTTTGAAACTGGAGCGTGGAACAAACTGCCAAAGCCCGGAAAGCCCAGGACAGCGTAAATCACTGCTTCAGTCTCAGATGACATTTCTGCGCGGACGAGAATAGAGGGGGCAGCCATTAGAAAGACTTCAGCAGTTCAGATATTTCATGGGTATATAAAAACAGACTTTGAAGGCCAAAGCATGCCATATGTTAGGCTTCTGGATGTTAACGTTCCCACATACAATTTTCTCTCACTGCTGCTCAGCGTACTACAGCCAAATTTAAATTACTATTATTAAATATAATTAGCATTAAAGAACGGATTCTGTATTGTATTTTGAAAAATTCGTTTGCCTCTTCTATGAGAGCCATAGCATTTAAAGTAATTGGGCTTCCATTTCTGTGAAATAACTGAATGAATTGGTTTTCCTATCACAGTTTTTCACATTTTAAATGTAGGGCATTTGTACTTACACTCTCCCTAAATATTACAAAAGGTATGGTTTATTCACTCCTTGCCCGTTATATAGTGCCTAAAGGATAAAGCAGAATTTAAACAACATATACCAAGAAGATCAGTGGCTTTCTGATGAAGGCAGGTCATAAATCACGGTAACATTCACACATTCTTTTTTCTAAATTCAGAACCAGAATCCCAAACAGTTCCACCAAGCAGCAAGATTTTTTATGTTTAAGTAGTTTAACAAGAATCAATCAAGCTGCCTGGTTTAAAGTTCTATTTAAAATGAGCACCACAACTATTTTGTATCTTAAAGAAAAAGCACCATGACAACTTTAACTGGAGCAAAAAATAATTAAGTATGGCAGCTTCCAACTATGTTGGGAAATGAGGATGTATGGGAGGCAAAAAGGACATAAAAATAGCAAAATAAAAATTAAGTCCAGAGACAAAGGAAACAAAGCACCGAAATGACATGGAAGTAAGTTTGGAAGTTCACAGAAAATTTTTCAACTCAAAGTAAAACCTGTTCAGGAGCCAGCAAGCACCAGTTACAATCAGATCACATTAGAACAGTTAAACTACTTACAAAACTCTTGCTGAACATTTTTATTAGATGCTAAAAACTTGAGGGATCCAGAAAGAAGTCAACTTATAATTACACCAGCATAGTCTTGACATGAGCTTAGCTCCAAATCTTAATTTATCTAAAGCAGGCCCCATTATGTCTTCTCTGACTAGCAAGAAACAGCAGTGACCTCCGTGTTCCCCACCACCCCCATAAACATATGTTCACTTCTAAGTTTTGGCATACTATTTGTCTCGATAATACCGCTGGAGCTATACGGAGATAACAGAAATGAGACGTAGGAATCCTCCTGCCTCAGCCTGCTCTTCGGCTTTGAAATACCACCGGGGCTATACGGAGGCACCCCAAGCAAGACGCTAGGCTCCAGAGAGCCACCTTGTTTTTCCAGGTCAAGCACCTTCATTAGCTGTTGCAAGGGCACCAGGTTCGCCGTGAAGACTGTTGGACGCCGTCCCCGCCGAGCTAAGCCCTCTCCACGTCGCCGGCGCCGCAAGGGCAGCCGGCCGGGCGCTTCCGCTGGCCTGCCGCTCCCCTCGCGGGGACAGCAGCGGTAGGAGCGCTCGGGCCGAGCCCGACAGCCGCTACGCCTGCCTGAACTCAAGATATCGTCAATGAGATCAGTGCTTTTACCCCTGCGTTTGGGTAAACGTAATAAATCCGGCCGCTTACGTCAGGGAAGGTGTTGGATGTGGTTTTATATGACCGTTACCTCGCCCCGTTTTAGCAATGTGCAGCCAAATTCGGAAAGATCCGAGCGAAACCTATTGCTTTCGTTTGTAATCTGTCATTCTTCTTTATGCACTGCGAAAGAACTGCATTAAAGTCTGATGTCTACTGTGCCACAAATCACCTGGATTCGTGGTGGATAAATACCTGGATTCGGTATTTAAGATTTGCACAAGTGCTGTGCACACAAAACCAGTCTGCGGCATATTTTCGCATGCATTACATCCACAGACAGAAGGCTGCACTACTATATTTCAGCATTTAAAGATGAAACAGGAAGATAAAACTCTTAGCAGGGAGGCCAAATTGCCAGATGCCAGCGCATTTCGCACTGAGGCTTAAAATTCTCTGAACTTCCAGATACTGAAGTATTGACACATTTACAGAGAAAGAAAGAAGCACGTGGCCGCGACGGGATATTTCTGATAGGGACACCTAGATCATGCTGCTTTGCTATGAATCGTCTAAAACCAAAAGAAAAACACAGTATCAACTTCTTAGCGAAGGGATCACACTGTTGTCTGCATCTGTATGGCACTAAGCGTTAGTGATTTACTCGCAGTACCATTAACTGCATATCAAGCGTCTCAAACACAAGCATTCACCCAACCACCATGCTAAATATGAATTTTGTAGCCTTGACTCTTCTAACTTCTCATCATTGCTCTACAGCTGCAATTTTTATTCTCATTAGCCCCCTAACATTCTTAAAGATATGTCTTTCACTGTCCTCCACCCAAACTAGAACTAGCTTATCGAGTAAAAATATATGACGTAAAATAGATTAAAATAGAAATGATTTTGCTGTTCTGGTTTTTAACTAAATAGATGCCTTCACGAGACACACAGGTCTTCCAGAGCAAGGCTAACACACCACAGGAGAGCAACATGATCCGAGGTACAAGGAAGACGAGAAGGGTTCAGCTCCTCTACACACCTTTAGTCATACGTTTCCCAACGCAAAGTTTTTTCGTCGGTCTTCAACGTCTTTGTGCTACAGAAGTGTCATTAAGAATTGTAAGCAATGCGTTAAACAAAGGGAAGAGCATGGTAACAACTTGTTAACGCAACTTTATTTTATCCCACGATATCATCTTAAATAGGTGCAATGGAACCAAGCAGCAGTTATTAATGCCGTGCAATGGCACAACGCTTTCTTTTAAGGTATTACAATAGGGCTTGGCTGCTTTTTCATATAAAACAGTACATCAGTTGCTAAGCTGGTGCATTTTAACAGCTCTAAAACATCCTCTGTGCATGGATATTATACACGGCACGGTGCCATTTCACTTGCCTTGATTACCCTTTCTTTAACACCAACAGATAGCTATATAGAAATCTAATAAAAATATACAGTTCATCAGGCCAGTTAGAATTTTTTTCACAGCTGACAGAACAAAAAGTAAAAATACTATTTTTTCTCTTTGCTGTAATTAAAAGGTTTTTGAAGAGAAATAGGGAACAAAAAAGATTCTTGTGCAGCTGCTTAAAGCATATGGTGTGTATTTTGGCTGTGCTATAAATTCTTTAACAAAAGTGAGGACTTTACAGTAGATACAGTAGCAATCTGTTTAACAAAGCTGCTCAACATAGTGCCTAGGTAGGGTACCCACAAACAGCATGCACTCTTCACCAGCTTGGTAGTTTGGCCTCGAGTTAACGAGAGAACTTTCAGAGGGGCTCAAATTCTTCAGTTTTTCCATTTTCCCTCTTACCCTGAAACAGCTGCAACCTTGAACCCTAGGATCTTTCCTTCCTTTTGTGCCCAGATAAATCCCACTTTTCCAAACAGCCCCGGAGGAAGTTCAGGTCCCTCCCTCTCACAGGATGGCTTCTTCTTGCTTTTCCAATCCTTGATCTTCCTTGAAGCGGCCCAGCCCAAAATACACCTTGAGATGCTCAAAGCAGAACAACAGCTTTGTGCGAATAGCTCTTACTCTGCCACCCTGCCTTCAAAGCACGGCTACGGGAGGTCTGCTGATCCTCCGATAACCGCTTTACGAGCGGCATTTCCCAGTTTGTCCTTTCCCTCCGCACCTAAGGGCAGCCCCCAAGGGGAGCAGCCCTGCTCTCTCCTGCTGCCCTCGGCCAGGGGCTCCCAGGCCTCTCGCGTCAGACCCGGCGATCATCATGTTGTAGCATGATTCAGCTTGCTGACTTGGTGAAAAGTTGCACAGCTATGGAGAGAAGGAATTGATTTTCCGTCAGAGCAGCAAACAACTGACTCATCCTGTGCAACCGCTGGGCAGAGGGGAGGAGGTGGGAACTCAGGGCTGGGGCAAGGAAGCGTCCCAGCATCAGGCTACTGCTAGCCTGGGCTGCTCATGATGTGAAGCCAGAGCACACACCAAAAAAAGTCAAGCACATGGCAGAAAGAAAAAAGACGCTCTGCAGATGAATACGGCAGCTCAGTTCTTTCAAGGTAAGACAACAAGAAGCAGCTGTAATTACTGGCTGTGTGCGTTTACATTCACCAGGGGATGCTAACTACCTTTAACATCAGCTGCCAGTAGCTTCAGGGAACGTTTCTGCAAGGACAGCGCTCACTAGTGCTTGCTCCTGTTCATGCGAGGAGCTGAGACAGCACCGAAGCTCAGCACGCTTGCTTGGGCTCAAACTAGGGGGCTGCGAGGGGGGACGGGGAGACAGTGTTATACCATCTACAATCCAAAAAGGGAAGTGGACTTCCTGAAAAGCTGCTTCACGAGCTGGAAGGACTTAAGAGTTCATCGTATCTGATCCTCAAAATTTCTCAAAGAGCACAGGGCGAGCTGGAGAGCGTCCCCGCCTGCGAGACGCCCACCAGCGGGCCCGGCTGGGCTCCGCGCGCAGGTGCGCAGCGCAAGGTGCACCCCACACTCGAGGGGGGCAGGGGAGGAAGGCAAGAAGCAGCAGCTCCTGCCAGAGCCGAAGAGCAGTCTGTGCAATTTCACTTCCAGTTTCCCAGCAGAAGTAGCTACACAGTTAAAGGAGTGGGTGCTTTCACCTGCCTGTCAACCTCTCATCCTGCCTCTGTAATAAACAGTAACCTAGAAGGCACATTTGCTTTCTCTGTCTCACATATGACCAAAACTTTTGTTTATGTGTTTTAAAAAATAGGCCAGAGGAATTCTTGCAAGAATCTGCTCATTAACTGCCTTGGTGCATAATCCACCTGCGCATAAACACGGCGATGCAATCTTTTCCTAATATTTTATACTGATCTACCCTCTTACAAATCACTGCTGCTTTATTATAGCAGAACGAGGCCAGACACTGCCTTATATAGAGCCTTGCAGTAATTTTGGAATAAACAGAGGAATAATTCTGCACTTGGAGAAACAGGGAGTGGATTATGAGGACAGGCGGCAGAACGCTGCACCCTGCGCAACCCTCCCATCCCCGTCACTTCAGCACCCGTCAAGTTCTCCTTTCTAAAAGGATGTGAAGACGCTCTTTACCCTGCTAACTGAAACAGTGCTGCCTAACTGAATTTTGCATAAATAGTTTCCCACCACTGTTAGCATTTCACCCGAACGGGTGTCAGCAGTATAGCAGGCCTTAATATAGACAGCCCACCAGCTGCCAACACAAATTTCAGCACCTTGTCAATTATATAACAATAACAGGGTTTGGGCTGATCCCCCCCCCAGAGCTACCCTGGCAGAAACCACCATCTCCGTAGGGCTTGCTTGTGCACTAGGCGGGATGGAGGAGCACCTGCAGGAGCTTCAGCAGGGTAGACGGTGCCACTTCTCCCTTTGGGCTGGTAGGTATGAGGCTTGAGACCTGCTTTCTAATGGCCAGGGGCTAGCCTAGGGAGGCAGTGGTTTACCATACTTTATCTGAGCTGTGAGTTTCTACAGTTTTGTCCATTGGTCTTGAATTAAATACAGTACTGGCAGCAGGCATCCCACGCTCATCAGGGAGAGCGCATCTGCCCTCGAGAAGCTGAAGTATATTTAAATCACCTTGCTGAGCAAAGATGTTGTTTCAACTGCAATCAAGCCTGCCAAAAATAAATAAATAATTGTTTACATACTTGTGTAAACAGAGAAATGATGTGCCACAGAGCCACCTTTACCCCAAAAGCCTGCTGCATCCTTCTTCCACGCTAGGATCCCAAAGCAAAAATTGACCCAAAGCATAAAATTGTTTCTGTGGTCCTACTGTACAAAGGAAATAACCCAACACCCACGCCCTGCTGAGCAGACATTAAAGGATAACAATTATCCACTAAAAATACTACATTTACTCCACTTTGTTATACCAAGTGGTCTAATAGGACTTCCACTGAAAAGCTGCAAAGCTCTGGGCCTAAAGCGGCCAGACGAAGGCTCTGCATTTTGATGTATGCTGTTGACTTCCCCAACACAGAGCAATTTGTAATAGCTTTGTCACGCTGTTGTTTTCAAAGCTCCTGCTACATCACAAGCATTTATTTCTGACCACAAAATTACATTTATTCAACAGAAAGCAGCTCAGGGTCTTTAAGAGGTTAACTTCTGGAGTGCTTGGCTGCTCTCCAGCCTCTGTACTAGAATCAGCGCTAACGCAACAGCGCACAACAGCACCCAGGCTAGCCGTGATTAATAGAGTGCTGAATACGCTGCTTTCCACATACACACACTTTTCATTCCCTTGCTTCCATAGATCATGGACTTATCCTCAAAATATCTGACTGAAATTGAATTTGGCTTCTCTCTCAACCGTTCATTTCCTATGTTATGCAAGGTTATATCCTTTTCTGCATGAGCAGAACCAAACCAGCTGCAGCTTTTGCGAAGAAAATGTGTTTTCAATTATGAAGCTGGCCTGAATATTGAACCACAGTTCTACTGCTACTCTAATTGAGCCATCATGGAGTGAACCTACAGGAAAGAAATTGTATTAATTAGGTTTGTAAATTTAACATAAGGAAATTAAAGGGGGGGGGAGAGATGAATATCAGCCTAGGAATGCTCCTTCAAAAATGCAGAAGGAAAGCATGTTTCAAGTTGTTTAGGCACACACAATATTATATATAAAGTGCTCTTTCAAAGGCATGATTAGCAGTTGCAGCACACTGGTCAGGTTTCCAGCTTCTGTTGTCCACATATGGAAAATTATTAAATTACTCCTCTGACCAAATTAATAGTTTAAAGAGCAGTGCAGCTAAGCGGGGAGCCAGAGTGGTCTCATCAGAATGGCAGCAGTCTAAAAACAATTTGCTCTGCGAGAAGTAAATAAGAAATGGCTTTCACAGAAATAAAGTCTAGCGTGTTGTTTTGGAGTATCTGCCTTAAAGGGCTCTCCAAAGGAGGGATTACTGCATTACTGTTGGACAGTGCAGTTATGCCACATGAAAAGAATGCTAATGACCTCAGGAAATCCTTTCCCAGCCTTAAAATATCTATTTGATGACTTCACAGTGCGGATTCAGACACCAGATTTCCATACCACAACTTACGTTCTTGGGCTATGTTAATTTACAGAACTAAAAGTTTTTTGTATTTCAGATTTCATGTACAAATATCCATCCATGCACGTAAACGTGGTAACGCACAATGATCTACTGTGTTAGCACAGTTTCTCTAGATGGTCGCTTGAAGGTGCGCCTTGCAATCTTGGAAATTACATATAACCATTTTAATACTCAAATGATAAAGCTCTTCAGCCTTTACTGATTCTGCTCTGTATTTAGCCCTGGATACACTGAGCATAGTATTAAGAAGCATCCTCTGATTAACTGTACGCAAACAAAAAATGAGATTTACAATAGAAACAACAAGATTTTTACACCTCTTAAATGAATGACTTTTAACTGTCTTACTCACAATAGCCTGTTTACACCAGCCGAGCTTTAAAACTGCCAGGAAAGTTAGAAAAGCTACCCACAAAAATCAAAAGGTCAACACCATCAGCTGTGAATCAGATACAACTTTCTGTTCACTTCAAAAAATTGCATTCAAATTTCCATTAAAATCCTAAATAAGGAACAAGTACTATAATAAAATGATACTATAATGATGAATTAATAGCATCTCAAATTACACTCTGAATGTATTTTAAAATTTCTACCATGCTAAATTCCATTTCATAATGCTTTTACTTTAACTGTCACCAGAAAAAAACCCACACTTACTCAAACCTCCAAAATTTATACAAAAAAGTTATTTCCAGCAACTAATGGAAACTGGATATTTGATAAGTGGAACTGTTTTCATCTGCAATTTCTTTTGATTGAGATAAATATCCACAGAATACAAAACACCCTAGTTTGAGGTTCATTATTTGTAAGTTTGTATTATACGAGTCCAAAGTAGAAAGGAAAAACCAAAAAGGATAATTTATCAATATCCTTGACCAAACCGGGAAGGAAATTCAGCTAGCTACAGTGACCAATGGATTCATTCAAAAAACACAAAAAAACCCCCAACACCCCCCCCCCCCAAACTAGCCACCGGTTTACAAGCAACGTCCCATACAGCACACGAGGGAGGCTATCTAAATATGTGAGCTCAAGTTAACCTTTCTCCAAGTCACGCCAGGGCTCACTGAAGGTAGAGTTCAAGGATAGTTTAAGTCAACGTAAGCTGGCATAGCCGTGCTCCTCCTGCCCTTGGCTTTGCGCCTCCAACCTCTCTCCTGCCCAGCAGGAGCCTGCAGTGAGCTGGTTCAGGGAAAAAAGGGATAAACAAAACTTTCTGCACACTGTGGGATCAGACTAGCTGAAGCGTTGAGGCAAGGAAGGAGGTGGGAATGCAGTCCAAAGAAACACTGCAATATCCATGAAAGCCAGCCTTAAACAACCTGGACTGCCAGAGGACCTTATCTTCTGAGCTTCTGCCCCTCTCCAGCGCCCAGTGGGCACCGTTCTCACAGGTAGCACCGAGCCCTGCTGGAGGACAGTCATCCCACGAGGGATCTGCCCATACTCACTTCCTCTCTCAGGCAGAATTATAATTTAATACTACTTTGACATGCAAAAAGGACCAATTTAGTTCCCCATCAGGGAGAAAGAAAAGGATGCAGCAACAGCAGTAGAGGTAAGAAAGTAGGGGTAAACATGGTGGAGATTCTCCTACACAGAAGAATGTAGAAGCTGCCTCATGCAACAACATTTTTTTCTAGCTTCTATGTCAGAAACAAATGAGGAAGTGATGGTGCCCAAAGTCCAGTCATACCTATCTGTGCTACCTACAGAAGATGCAATCAGCGTTCAGCATTCCTGCAGCCTTCCCAACCTGCTTCTTGGAGAAGGACTCCAAAACCAGATGTTTTAACTTCTTCTCTTTTTACCTTCATTGTATTTATTTACTGGTTTTTTTTTTCAATATCCCTATTCCTCTTTCCTTGTCCATGTCCATGTCCCATGTGTGATCAAAAGGTCTCCCGGCACCCCTTCTCAGGATTAGATATCAAGTGACAGGCAACACTCACACTACCACAAATCAACTCCACTTTGCTCACGGGGTGGGTGTCCTGCTGCAGCTCTATCGCTTGCTCATCCATCTCAGGGCAGAACAAGAGCAGGCATCCCCAGTGGATTAGAAACGGGTGGAAAGCCTACACAGTTAACATAATTTATTCTTGACCTACCTAGAGCATTCCTCTCATGAACTTTCAGAAGGTCAGTCTTAACATAAACAGAGAGCAAATCTATATACTGAACAATAAATTGTAACTTGGCAGAACAGGCTAGTGCTCTTGGTATTTTGAAATGTCTCCAAAGAAAGGTAAAATAATTACATCTTCTACGAAATACCACATCTCGCAGTTAAATGTTCTGCATTTATGAAGTCAATGATGATTAATTCAGTTCTCTTAAGTTGCTAAAGTCTTGTCTACATTGGAGAGACTGGAATTATTGGGCTAGGAAATGCAGCAGTACAATCTTGTGGAATCTTTGTGCTTCACTAATGTAAGAGGGAATTTTACCAACAAACTTTACTCTTGTAATTTCTAAGGAAGAAGAGTGTGTGATGAACCATACCAAGATAGCAGTGAACTGGAGCACATTTCTCCAGCAGACAAGATATAAAAGGAGAATCTGCTTTCACTGTAGCAAAATTTGGATTATGACTCTTACTTGATCCTGAGACATTCCCTTCTTTAATGAAGTGCTGAACGCACACATACACTTCAATCAGTGCACTGCAAACTTGAAACTAAAGTGAAAAGTTTTTAAGAGCAATGCAATTCAGAGTAATCATCAAATGGACTCACACAAGTCATTCTTTGTCCTCACAAATTACTATCAGATATATCAAAGACAGAGCTGCCTTATTTATTACAGCAATATTTGGGAAATTGAGTAGTAAAATAAAAAATAGCATACTGCTTTTAAGATGAGAAATTATTGCCTATTTGGGATACATATTCAGCAGGATGTGCAGGTAATCAGAAATGTAACCCTCATTAAAGATAATAGTAGTTGTGCACTTAATTCCCTATGCAGACTTCTGAAAAAATGCTCCTAAATTTCTCTGCACTCTGATAGGAACTGCAGCAGTGTAAAATCAGCCCCCAACTTATTACAGATTTGGAAAGTAAAAAATGTTGCTGCTTTAATACAGCTGACTTTAAGAGTGGAGCTCTGCAATGAATAACAGTTTGAGGTTAAATCTAGATCTACTACCCCACTTATGCACTGATCTTTTTAAGGAGAAATAATTTTCTAATTTCACTTACAGCATTTTTTTTCTAACAGCACTGCAACAACTCCCATCTGCCCCAAGCACTCACGTGCTTCAGTGCTGTCCAAACTAAAATGTAAAATTCTGCAATTGGTTCAGCTGCCTTTCCAGACAGAAATTCTTCAAAATGACAACAGTTGGCTTTTAACGTTGCGATCATACTAATCATGTATTTCTCAGCAGAGATGTGAAGAGAAACAAAGGGCCAGCACCAGAGTTATTAACACTTTCTGTTGGTTTTCCAACAAACACTTGCTGACTTTAGGTTCCAACAAGCCCTTTAGAGTACGATGTTTCAGAGCCAAAAGGTTTATCTTGGAAACAATTGTAGTATCTCAGTATTTTTGCATGGGCACATCACATTGCATGCATTAAGTGTTCAAACCCACTACCAAGTCACGAGGCACTGTGTGTTTGCACGTGCCACCCGAGTCACAGTAATGGTGAGCTTACGCTCAGGTACATTGAATGCAAAGTGATTTGCCTAGTTTAGCTCACCACAAATCCACATCCAAAGTAATATGCAGAAAGGCTGAATCTTGGTAAGGCATTCTGCTCAGGGAGCTCTGTACCCACCAGGGAACACCATCAAAAGCAACCAGAGAAGCATAAGCTCTTACCTCTCCCTGGAAACTCTTCAGTAATGGAGCTACCTGTTTGCGCAGGTCCTAGAAGACAGAAACAAGATATTTCATCAGAGGATAAAAAAGGAAATGATACGTCATTGTCAAGTTTTTCCTAAAACTGTTTTCACTTCTGACATACTAGTTAAATCTTGATTGCATTTTACGGGAGCTTTAAGTTAAAAGTATACCTAGTATTCATTTTGAACAAGTCTGCGTTTCCAGTTTGACATATACCTGTATTTGTTGCAAAAACAGTATTAATTAAAAAAAACATAGCGATGTTGGGTACATACTAAATGCTTTCAATCTCACAATTCAGCTGAAACATTAGTACAATTAAAAGTAAATACCTCTATCTACCTCAGCATCAGCTACACCTCTGAACTTACGCCAAAGCCTCCTCTTGACTTGCATAAATTTTCACAAATGGAATCGAGGCCGAAGGAAGGGGACTCTGGGCCACCACTTCAACTAAGTATGTTGCCATTTTGGAAAGGGGTCATTTTCTTCTTTTTTTTTTTTCCTCAAAGGTGCTCTGACTTTATCCATTAGAGAACAGGAGAAAAGAGTACTATTAGTCAGCGTCTGTATAACCCAAGATTTCTTCTTCAGACTTATTATAACATGCTTAGTACTACAAAATTCATTAAAATGCTGCCCAAGAACCACCCTAAAAGTTTACAGCATATTTTTACTTAGCAACTAAGATTACTTAGGACAAGAGAGGCGTATCTATAATTCTCAATAGCTCCACTTCTAAACTGGTTCAGTCTAATTTACTTGCAAATTCTCAGAATGATCATTATGGACCTGCCTGACGAGTAAAGCCCTGTAACTCTGCAGTGGACACTGCATTATTCATGCATAACCATGAAGCTAGACGCCTGCTTTAGCTGCAGTAATCCATTGCCGATCCACAAGCCGCCACTTCGTAGTACATTCGCAGTTGGAAACGTATCTACAATACATCTATAATAACGCATGCAGTAACACTATGTTGCTGCATCATTTTGGAGGGCAGCACAGGGAGGGGTGGATTTCCTGTCCTCGGAGGTTTTCAAGACACACACGACTGCATTCATGGGCGTGCTGAAGTCCCATTTTGAAAGGCAGGCAGGACCAGAAGCCTCCAGACATCCCTTCAGCCAAGAGTCCTGCAATTCCCTGACAACATCACTCATAACTGGGACAGTCACGAACCACTCAAGGAGCCCCGAGATCTTTCCTCTACTTGATACAGGCCACAGTTCCTTAGCTGGAACAAACCCTGGGCCTTTCAGAAAAGTGGGTCACCTTAAAAAGTCATGAAATTCTCTTTTCCAGTGCAATAATATATTTATTTTAAGATCTCACGCAACACGTTGGACGTGGAACCTCTCACTGGTCCAAAATCTCCTCAGCCCCGGATTTAATCTGACTTGCTGAAGGAAAAGGAGACTTTCCAGACAACTGATTTTTGTCATTTAAATGACAAGTCATGGGGAGGGTCATGGGGAGAAGGAACTCTCCGCCTCCCTGAGAAGCAGCTTAGGCGGCCAAATGCAAAGGAAGCTACCAAAGACAAACCATCAGCCAAGCTTCGCTTGTTAGAAGGTTATTGCACTAACAGGTAGCTAATCCATACCAAGTTATACATAACACAGCAGCTTTACAAGCTCCATCTTCTTTTGTTCTTAGACCAAGCCAAGTCACCTAAATGTTTCCTGATATTTTTTGTTGCCTGTTTGAGAACAGAACAAAGGTAGATACTGTTCTCGTATATCAACAACGGCTATAAATTATGCCTCTACCAAAGCAAACCTAGCAGGTTTAGCAGCATTTCCCACTTCCTGACTACTCTAGGAGACCAGAGGGCTTTGCAACATTTTATAATGTACTTTCTGTGTAATCTGGCAATGATGACAGTGAAGAAAATAACAGTAACAATCAAATAACAATCAATGGCCAAATAAGTGCCTGCAAAGCAGGCCAAAATCTGACATGCCAGGTTTTATTGTGCAGTGCAATTACAAACCGAGACGCAAGAATTACAACTGGGATGCTGACATCTTTTATAAATTTATAAAAATTGGAAAAAATTACACTATTCAAGCAAAGCAACATTTCATGAAATAAAAACTGCAGTTCACAGGTTTACAGTTTCTGTCCCAGTATTGCCACTAAATTTACTGACGTGTTTGGCACCAACCGGCAAACCGATGTCGAAGCCAAAAGCAGAAATACAGGAGAGCTGATTGAAGACGAGCCCCAGGTCTCTTATTCGCGCACCTCTTAAGCACGAGAGCGGGGCATCATTCCCATGGCGTAAGCACAAGGCCTAAGCATTAGAAATCACCCCAGGTACCTCTGCAAATGACAAAGTGCCTCAATGACACAGTCAGTGAAATAACGCACTGGCGAGCAGGAGCCATGCTCCCCTCTGCGCGGGGGGTCGCGCTCTCGCCGAGAGCCTCCGATCCAGCTGCGTATTCCAACGCACACTAACTTCTCGAAAGACAGGATTAGGCGCAGGATTAGGAAATACACTGTATTTCATGGTATAAACTACGTCAGCGCTCTGCCTCCACGTACAGCTTTAATAATGAGACACATTGCTGTTCAAGTGGCAGAGAAGCAAGAAAAGGAAGAGGAATATGATGAGCATCCCAAAGCCAAAAAGCCAGTCGGTCAAGCTGTTGAAAAGAGAGAAAAGCTCTCAGGTACAAAAATGATCAGATTCCCATCATCCTTCGTTCAGCAAGCTCGGGATGCTAAACACTCCTCCCAGTAATCAAAACGTTACCAAGCAGAAGTCTTGCTATAGTGGGAAAACGTATCGTGCTTGATGTGGACAGCCGCTTTTGGTGTCAGTAAAGCTGTTCTGAAAACATCTTATCGTAGAGGTGAACACAGCTCAAAGCGACTCGGTCCCCAGGCAAGCCGTTGGTCCTACCGGCTACAGCCTGCGGCAATCCTGGGACACACCGACCATCAGAGCGCTTAGTTTAACAGGGTAAACTGCTGTGATAACTTGAAATCTTAGTAATAACTAGAGACTTGTTGCAACAGGACACCAGAGATGTAGCACCCCACGTTGAGGCTCTTTGCTTCATGGAGCAAGTGGTCTAAGAAAACCAGCTCCGAGGAGTTTACACCAGTATTTTCAAAGCAACCAAAGTACGCTATGGAGATAAGTGGGTGAACGGCACACGCTAAAACGAAAGGAATAAATAGACATAAAAGAATAACTAGTGTCACGCCATTTTTGTTTCTCTCCCTGATTTCCCCCTTGGAAGAGTTTTTGGTGCAGGCCATTTTTATAATTGCTTACTTGGCTAAAAAGCATCAAAACTTCAGAGAGTTCCGAACAAAAGGGAAGTAAAAGTAAACACACGCAGAAGTCAGGACTAGGTATGCCTCGAGACCCCAGAAACTCCTCTGGTGAGATTTATTTTTGGCAGTTGGGTGCAATCCCTCATCAGACTTTGTCTCAAAATATTAAGCTAACATCAAACAGAATTTTACCTTCCCTGCACAAAACCGCACAGAGCGAAAGGCGCTCAGCGCTGGCCCAGGGGAATCTGCAGCGCTGCTTAGCAAGGACACCGTATGATTTATTATCTGTTTAAAGGGTAGTGGCCTTTACTGCCTGGGCTGTGATCAAAACAGGAAAAGCAACCAACTCCAGCCCTCGCGTACAGCCAGCAAATCAGAGCGATCAGGCAGCGCGGCTGAAAAGGGAACATGCTATTGAACATTAGAACAAATGATAATTTATCAACCCAAACGGACTGAAATATCTGAGCACTCCTATGCGATCACATTACTAGCCTACTTTTCTGATGCCACCTGAACGTGCTCGTTCTTGCTGTGAAAGATTTATCGGGATAGAGCAGTGCTCTGCAAAAGGCTCTCTCACCGGCAGCCTCCGTATCTGGAGACTATGAATTAGGAAGCTGTATTCACTATCTGAATCAAATTCGATAGCTGAAAGCCAGTACAGCATTCTTCTCTTTACAGGGGCATAAACAACTAGTTGTATTTTGATCAAATAGCTACACTATGAAATCTGAATCCAAATACATTTTTTTAACTCTTTTTCCACTCCCATTAAAAAAAAAATCTCTCTTCACAGAGGATAAATCTACAGTAAGAACCTGGGCAGCAAATGCATCTTTCTGACAATTAAACTGCGTTATTTATCTGTCACAATCTTAATGCCGTGCGTACTGTGCAAAGGACACACCAGTGGTCACGCCACCGACGCCGTGTTTTTACTCGACGTGAGGTCCGAAGCTACCCAGCACCTTCTGCGCTCCTCTCGCACCGCTCGGTCTCCTCCGCTCCGTAACGCTCAGGCGCGAGCGCCGCGGGCAGAGCCCTGCGGCCCAGGCCTGGGAAAGCGGCGCAGCGAAGCTCAGCTTGCCCTGCGCACGCCGTCACCCGCGGAAGTACCACGCGCTCGTAAAACGCAACAAAACCCAAACCGGGGCAAGCGCTTCTTCCTAGGCCATGTCTTCCGCTCGCTGTACCATCTGCTCGAGGGCTGCGTCGGCAGGGGAACGGCACCGCGGCGGGTGGGGAAATCGAGCAGCAGCAGCAGCAAAAGCGGCAGCAGCAACATCATTAGCTCAGCTGTCACTACCTATTTTGGGGCTGGGTTATCACAAGCGCGATGCTACGGCTATCCTGCCATCTTACCCTCTTGCATCTCCTTCCCCGTTAGCCTCCACGTAAGAGGGAAATAACAGCTGGCCCTGTCCCGAAAATTGAAGCCGCTAGATATTGCAATGCTAGATACTTTCTCATGAGGACCTTGAAAACACCCCACCACCTAAAATCAGAACAAATCCCAATATGTATTTATATTGGGAAGGTATCTGCCAGCTCAGTCTGCAAGTAAAGAAGCCACAGGCCGACCTCGGAGGGCACTCTGCTTTCACAAGCTGGCAGCCAGCTGCAAACCCCTCCTTCGATAAACAGCACGCTGGTATGACGAATATTTGTTTCTTTAGAGCAGAGGAATGTTTATCCATGTATCCTCACGCGGGCAGAACTCCATGCACTTTGTCCACGCCTCTACTATCTCACTACTGCTGTTGAGTTTCTCCTTCATACAAACTGAGCTGAAAGGGGGAGAGGTAAACAGCAGCCAAGCATGAAGTATTTGGTAAGAAGCACGACACTGGCTTCAGAGATGTCTTTGCTTATTAGGTACTTCAAGGACAAGATCTGTCAACGTGAAACATGGAAAGCGACAGATTAACTATAATTATTCCTACTGTCATATCGGCTGCTTAATTAGAAAGATACAGCATTCCTCCTGCTGCAGGTAAATTTATGAATGAGTTCGGATAGACACTCACCTTCCAATACACAAGGTTTAAATACTATTTCTTTGTACCCATAATTGTGAAAGAAATACAGTACATACAGTTGCTCCATCAGAAATCCTGGGCAAACATGTTTGGAAGCTTACTAAGGGAAACACTGAAGTCTTTCCAAAGCTTAATAAGTTCCAGTAAGCTGCACTGGAAGAAACTGAAATCCCAGAAAGTTGTCCAAACAGGTATTACACAGTAGCTTAGATGACTTATTTAATTCCTAAAATGTAAGACAAATTAAATCATATGAGCAAACAATTCCATTGCTCAAGTCACACTATGATTTAACAAGATACAAAACCTTATTGCTTAAGACTGCTGAAGTATTTACTTGAAATCTGATCATTAAAGAATGAATCATGTTGTTATCAATTTGCTAAGATATTTTAGTTATTTTAATACATTAACGTGCCAATTTTTTCTCTACAAAAATCATTTTAAATTACATTTATGGATATGCTTCTGCCTAGCACAATGATAAATAAAAAATCTTGATTTACAGTAGCAAAATGTACACCACAGTACTTTCTGAAATATTTTAGCTCACAGATCCTGTGCAAATTCCATTAGCTTTAATTATTTATTAGCAGTAGATTTAGATTACTGTTCTTGACCTATTTTTCAGTGTATGGACCCACCCAGCAAGAAGTGAAAAAAAAATATTCCATTTGTGAAAGGCTGATTTCCTGAGAGCCGACTTCCAGCTTACAGTAGAAAATTAAGCAAAAAACACATCCATTGTAATTCACAGCGAGACGCCTGCACTTCAGAAAAGGTTATGGAGCAGGGCAAAACCCAGCTACAAAAACGAAATATAAAAAAGACTCCCTGAAAAGCAATGGGATTTGCGACATTTAACCGTCTCAGGTGTAACCTTGCACAACTCCCGCCCCGTGCCAGGCCCTGGCAGAGGGGAGCCTCCGCAGCTGACCCGCACAGGAAGCTTCAGACGCTCTTTGGGGAACCACCCGCGTTTCCATCAAACCCGACGGCCCACGCGGGTCTGGCAGCCCCGGGAGAAACGAGTCTGGAGCCGGCAAGGATTTTAGGGCTGGTCCGGTGGCTCATTGCCTTGGCGAGGAGGCAAACTCTGCTCTTCCCAGGCACGGGAGAAGTTGGCATCTCCTCAAGAGCATCCATCCGTAAAGGCGTCTACTTGCCACGCGCCCTTCGCTCGGGGACTGGCTTTGTACTTTCAGCAGAACTGCTCGCCTGAATAAGTCTTGCTGGAATCTTCTTAGAGTTTCTTCCAAGTTAAAATAAATAAAAAGCTAAGAAGCTAACTCTGTGCATATGTGGCAATGTATAAACACTCACTGGTTACCTTCACAACTGTTTAAAGAATCAGCTGTGCAAAAGAACTACTGCATTCATATATATATGTGTGTGTGTGTGTATATACATATAATACATACACACATACACACACGCATATGATTTTTTTAAATCTAACTTTACAAACTGATTTAGTAAACAGCATATTTTAGAATCAGGTTAAAACCCCACTGTCATTTATAAAACATTAAGTTAACGCTGCCTAAAAAAGACACTGAACAGAAACAAATCAGAACTTAAAAACTGGAGTTGCTAGGAAACAAAAAAAAAAAAATCATTCAAACACAACTGATGCAGGTAGGGCTTTTTCAGAAGGAGCTGATTCGAAGGGAATGAAAGCCTGATAACTGAAATTTCATCTTTTTTCTTTTTTTTTAAAGGCTTATTTTCAATAAACCAGGAAAATCATTCACCAATAACCTCAGAAAAATCAAGCATCATTTTTAACACACACGTCAATTTTAAAAAGCTACACACTGGCTACCGGCCCTGTGCCGACGTCTGCTCCTGCTGCCGCGCGCGCTCGCGTCTGGTTAAGCAGCGCAGCACCTGCCGACGGCTCCGGCGGCTCGGCCCGCGCTCCGGCGGCAGCCCCGTGCCCCCATCCCGTCACCAGAGCCACCCATCGCACGCAACCACCGCCGGCCTCCCGGGCCGGGTTAAAACCCGTACACAGGACTGCTTCAGTCAAACTGTTAAAAAACCTCGCTTTTTAGTTAGAATGTGATCGGCCAATTAAGCGAATGCTTCCGAAGCTCTGAAGTGAGCTCTTCCTGCCGAGAGGACGGCCACGCGCGGGCGGCAGCCGGGCATCTCGCCCGTCCCAGGGCTCGGGCCGCTACCTCTGCGTCTGCAGAAGATTATTTGTCGCCACGCTTGGTAAGCGCCTGCAGAGTCTGCTACGCGAACAAACCTTCCTAACGAAGCTGAAGGCGAACTCGCTGCTCGTGCAGCCCTGCGAGCACCTCGCCTACGCTCGTCAGGTGCTAACGAGGACCGCTCTGCTTCCCCCAAACCCACACAGCGCTTCCCTGGACTCCTCCAACTCCGGCCAGCAGAACAGAGGCTTCTCTGCAGCGTGAAAACGTGGAACTCTTAAAAAAGTAATTATGGCGAGTCTCAAAAAGTTAACGCGTCTAATGAGAAGCTAACGACGTGGGCCACGACACTGCAGAAATCGCGTCCAAGTCCTGGTCCCATTGCCAACGCCAGCTCAAACACAGACTAACGCTCCACAGGGTGGGCTGGAAAAAGACGGCTGAAAGAACGGCAAAGCCGTAATCGCGCCCGCGACCCTCCAGGCCGCCCGCACGGCCGGCGGGGCGGCGCGGGGCTCGCTGCGCCCGCCCGGGCGCTCCTCCTCGCGGCAGCACCGCGCCCTGCCTTCGCTCAGCCTCCCCCGGCGACGATTTTAGCTGCCCGCGCGCTCCTCGGGACGCCCGCGCCGCCCGCCCGGCGCCCTCCGCCGCGGCACCCCGCGTGCTGCTCGTGCTTCCCGCCAGGCCAGCGTCCTCGGCTCCCCCAAGGCGCCCGGCGCACGCGGACACGCGCGCTGCTCGCAGGCGGGCGGGCGGGCAGCGGCCGGCCGGGCGCCCACCAGGCCGACAGCACCGTTTAAATCGCGCTAAAGCGAGAATTAAAGATTCCCGTCCGAATGAGAAATCAGAAAAAAAAGTAAAGTAGAGCGCCTCGAAAACTTCGCTGTACGGGCTCAAAGGATTTACTCCGTGTAATTTAGTACACCTGGTAAAAACACCTCCGCACCAACCTAACTGTCATCCTCCTGACCCAAATCAAAAAATACAGCACGGATCTTTTCAGGTTGCTTTGGGAAGCGAAACAACTCAGAGGAAACAACCTTCCGCTGCCGCGGCGCTTCCTGGCACCGTCCGTGCTGAAACGCACCCGGGCCCAGCGCGGCGGCATCAGCGAACCGCCAAGAGGCGAGAGCAGCCTCGCGCTGCGGGCTTATCCAGTACGTTCGCTGCGCGGTAGCCGAACTCACGAAACAAAAAACCCGCGTAAAGCACTTTGGAACAGCAGTGCCTTCTCCCAACTGTAATACACAGTCTCAGCTGGGACCGGTTCCCAAATTCACATGCCGGACCGTGAGCTGCTCCAGTACAGTGTACGGAAAAAAACAGGGAAAGAAACCCAGAGGGCTGAGGATTAAAAAAAGGAGAGAGACAGGGAAGGACGGAGAAGCAAGCGCGCAGCCTCCCGTGGCTGCGCACGCTTCTTTTGCCGTCATCGAAAGCACACAAGCCTAGCAGAGAATCACAGCGAACTCAATAGCAGATTAAAATGCGACATGCTTGTGTAATAATAAATCAACTGAACCAATACAAGCTTATCTTCCACTAACTTGGAAAGGGGAGGTGACAAATTGCACTTAAGGAAAAATAGTGTTACTGTTGCTAGCCTAAGCTACGCGTCTATAGGAAACCGCTAAATTTAGAAAGCCAGCTTTTGATGAGAGCAACGGAAATTAATCCAAGGTTTCTTTTCCTTTTTTTTTTTTTGGAGCTCTAGAAAGTAACTCATCTTCCCCAAACGGTTACCGAAAGTCTCCCTGTACTCCCTTGCCTACTCCCTCCTGCTCTTCCCCCTTAAGAACACAGGACTGCTCCTCTGGGCTACGGCAATTTAGGAACTTAATGCGGTTTAACAAATTCTCTATCTCTTGGCTGGAGCTGTTTGGCTCTGACAGATGAACCGGAGAAGTCCATAAACGTCTGGAGGATTCGTGCAGGCTTTTCCTTGTATGACTATATATGGCAAGTACAGATCAAGTTATCTACAATCGTTTTAACCTCAGCTTCAAACTTTTTACTGTATTCCTATCTTTGTTGCAAACTTCCTCCATCAGCTATACAGGCTAAATGAGACAGCCACTGCCAGCCACTTCTCTAAAAAGCATTTTCCCACTCCTTACATGACTACAAAAATACATACAAAAATACCTGAATTACGATACACTGCAGTAAAAATGAACATTTGTGTACATACAGTCAGTGAACCAGAATGAGATGCTGTGAAGTTTACATTTTCGTTTATAGTATTCTACTGTTATCAAAGTCACGTCCCCCTCCAGACTTCACTTCTATTACTTCTTACTTGAAGTACTTATTTCCGCCAAATGCCATGAAAGGTCTAGCACAAACAGGTTAAAAAAAGTGAAACTTACTCTCAGAAAACAAGGGAAGTCAAAATTGACTGTGACCTCCTCCACCAGTGTTGTACACATGCACAACTCTGCAGACTTGCTCAATTCCTTAATATATCTCTATATTCCATATTTTATTGCTAAGACTGTAGAGCATTTAAATCACCAAAAGTGTTTTCTGGGGAAAGATCTGGTCCTGAGCAAGGAGAGATTATCTCTTCCTCTCTCAGAGATTCAAGATGCCATTGCTATTTTATTTTACTAATTTTTAAGTTAAAAAACCCCAACTTATTACTTTTATTTTTATTTTATTCCCTGAAGTTCATATCTCGAGTCATATGACTGCAACAGTGACGCAGACAGAGCCTCTATGGCAAAACCAATACAATTCTGCTGAGTTGTTGAATGCCAAGACGTTTATGTTGCATACTTCCAGTATCTTAATTACTTCGCTAAAAGTTCTGAAATTCTCCTATTTCTTATCCAGCTGGTTTAACTGTCTGAAAAAACGTTAGTGAGAAACAACCCTGAAAATCAGTGCTGTTCCTATATACCGTAAGGGCTCGCTTTTACAAGCCGTTTCGAGAGAAGATGCACAGACAGCCTCTTCCCGGGCAAAACATGCAGAGCAGTTAATTGCCCTAATGACCACGAGCTGCTTTGAAACCTTGCTCACTAAAAACTGCAGGCCAGATTTGCAAAGGACTGAACCGCAGACTCAGAATGTGCATACAGTTAAATTTCTTCATTTGAAATGATCTTGGGAAAGGCAGAGATAATAAAAGTTAAAGTATTCAGAGCAGGTTATACCTTACCCAGCTGCTTTTTAACGCTATGAAGCTAAAACTCATTATTTCTAATTTCAATGGAAATACTGTATTTGGAAATACAGTATCTGAATAAACTCTCTTCAAACCTGAAGTACACAGAGTTTTCCCAAGAGATTACAGTCTTAGAAGCTCCGTGACATCTCTGAACTGCCGCTTCGTTTCCTTCAGCTAAGGCAGGACAAGCGCTGAGGACTAGCCTTCGACCACAAAAAAGGCAAGTTGGGCAAGTGACATTATGGACTCTCTTTATCAGTATTCTTCTGTTTACTTTATCAGAATCAATATTGATGTAACAACTTATTTGACTTTACACTTCCACTTACTGGATCCAGTTTGTCTATACTTAGAAAAATATGTAAGAGTTAATTATAAACCTGATTTTGAATTTTCACCTTACTGAAAGCTTGCTGTAGCTTAACCCAGTCATGTTACCAAGCTGCCTGGATGGGACTTGCTTTCGCCTAGAAGACTAAGATGGATATGGGATAACCTACATAAGACTCTGGGGTGATCATGCCTTTTGTAAACCACTTGTACATTAAAAGATGGAAAAATTCAATTGAATACGCATCAAATTTAGATGAGGGGAAGGTTAATTTTAAGTACGCTCCTCGGAACTCCAGTTCCAGAACTGAGCAACTCGGATACTACTGAGCTTCTCCTTGTCACCATGCAAATTTGAGATTAGTCAAAGAAATGCTGGCGAGTGCGTGGCTGAACCAGTTCTGTACTTGCACGTAGCAATGACTGTTCAAATTCATTTTGGAAGCTCCAAGCCACTTTTTCGCTGGGGATTTTCCAGTGTCCTCCTCCAACTCCAAACGTGCTGAGACTCACATACCTTCTCCTGTGTAAAGTCCAAGCACTCCTGAAACAGTTGAATAAATAGGTGACTGACCACCACCCGCTGCAACACTTTTCTCTTTTTTTTCCCTACTTCATGTCCGTGCTTCATCCTGAAAGCTGGTGTGAAAAAGCCTGAAAAGTATGAAGTCTCAAATATCAGTGAAGCAGCTGTAGGATCAAAAGTGCCTTTGTCCGATACTTCCATGCGCGGTGTAATCTCTATGGATTGGCAAAAACTGCAGCACTACACAGTGATCAAATGGAAAATCCTGACTTAACAGCCCTTTCCAGCACTTTTTTCCAAAAGGTACTTGGTGCAAGCACGGGACTCTTGCAGCTTTTACATAGATCAAAATAACCATTACTATCTTTGATTTTTTTTCAGCGCGCGCATAGCACTAACACGTAATCACTCCTAGGCCCCCCTGCAGTCCTGGCAATGACCTCACCTCATTTAAGCATTTTGCAAAATGTAAAGGCTGGAGCATACCCCACTCTGATGTGTTTTTTCAAATATGCATATATAAAATATCTTCATCACATCACATCACATGTAAGTAGACTACTAGAACCAGTCAGCTAACTTTCTAATTAGAAAACTGTGCTATTTTATTCTAATGCTGTTCAAATGTTGAGATTTCATCACGAGGGATGTAATTGCAAGTTAGACAAGTGACTCCCATCTGGGAAAAAGAAATAAACATCTTTACACTATTATAACTGCATCCATATTCTGGAGTAGAGCAAGTCAAAATCTCACATACCCACCCACTGCTAACCGATATTTATTTCTATACCACTTTCAATCGTAAACCAGCCTCAGGCTTTCAGTATTTTCTGAGAGACAGATGACCTCCTCCATTGCACACAGCCCAGTCCCCTCTCCTTGGAGGCCGCATTAGCACAGGGCACCTTCAGAAACTTTCTACTGGACACTATTGGGGAGGGAAGGAGGAGACCACCACCCCATTGGAGGTCATCATGCAACCGAAACGACTACTGCAGCATTTGAGCAGTCCTTCAGGTCTGAGCAGGACGGAGGCAACCCAGTTGCGTGCCCAATTCGTTGAAGTAGATGATACTGCCTAACATACTATTTTTGATGCTGCTCTTGAAGTTGTTGGAATATTAAGTACAAGGAAATGTTTCAATGCCGTTATCAGGTGTTGGAAGCATAAACACCTGCTAGGTACACTGCAAGAGAAAAAAATATACTTCAGTTTCAGTCCATGAATACATTTTTTTAATAGTCCAAAA
The DNA here is from genome assembly GCF_028389875.1 of Rhea pennata. Classification (NCBI taxonomy): domain Eukaryota; kingdom Metazoa; phylum Chordata; class Aves; order Rheiformes; family Rheidae; genus Rhea; species Rhea pennata. The sequence continues at coordinate 7,907,247 of NC_084682.1, forward strand.
GGTAGGGGAAATGACTGCGTTACAAAAATGCATTGCGGAAGACCTGGAGCAACAGAAATCAAGGAGAATGAATGCATGGACTGGGTCTCTGGACTGCAACCTGCAATTCTCCAACCACGTCATCAGGTATCTAACTTTTATGGCTTTTCGTCCTTCTCTTCTGCCACGTGCCAGGCAGAAAGGACATGTTACACACCCAGTGGCCATACATCCTGGCTCACTTCCAGAGAGGTTCCTGCCAGACTCTCGGCACCAACCGTGATTTCCTAGGTGACCTTGGCTATTCATCCCCAAAGGAGCACCCTCCTTTTGATCACCAGCTCACTTTTCAAAAATGTGAATTATTAGTGTGGTCCAAATCGGCCAGGGTTTTTCCCCCCATAAACAACTTGTCCACTATTTTTACTTTTCTGCTCAATTCTTTTAACAACTCCAGCTGACACTCCAGAGCGTTATCCATTCAAAACCAGTACACCAAGGTGTGCTCCAGGTTTATAAAACAGAAATATTTGCCAGATGGGCATACAGAAATATTTAATTACTGGGTAAAATACAAAGACTTATGTTACAACAGCAAAAAGCACTCCTGAAAACCTGAAAATTATGGCTCATTTTTATGTAAGCTAGCGTATGAAAGTATAAATCACGCTACTTAGGTTAACTAAGCAAGAGAATTTCTACTTGTGCAAGTAGGGAGCCAGAATTATTAAAACCTTTTTCTGAACTAAGACAGTTAACTAATGGCTATTTTCCCCTTATCAGCTGCACAAATAACAATGGATTTTAAATCATCTGATTGACCTGTGAACTCTTCCTAAGCAGAGCATATATAATTTAAGCCAGCCAAGAAAGTTTCACAGGAGTCAAGAGGGCTCCTCACAAGGGGCACATGTGGAGAGAGCTAAAGCTTCAAACCACTATTTTTCCCCCCTACTCAAGTGTCAGCTGCGATAAGCCAAAATTAACAACCCTGCACTGTACCACTTGAAATCAAGGAGGGGGGAAAAATATCTTCTTGCTATTCAAAGTATTTTAAGTTGCATAGGAGCATGGTATCTAAATATAGACAGCAACAACAACAGACAGCATTGTCCCTTTGGGCACACTGAATATTATCGCACAATTCCCATCTTCCTGGGCTGAACCTTACATTCATTTTCTTGCTATTTTTCTTACTTACCAAAGCATGTATTAACCCCTACCTAGTTTTAGATAGACTAGTTTAACAAGAAGTAGAGCAAACAAACAAACATACATGGAAATCTGGATTTGACAAATTCATGAGAAAGATTTCCAGTAATTTATTAGCTCTGCGTTATTGTCCAACAAACAGAGAGCAGCTGCCTTGTGTTTTCAGAGTAAGCTGTGAACCTGTTCTTAAAATGTAAAGTTCATATTAAAACTGAAATCTAAATCAGTATTTTTAGATGTAAAAGTGTCTAAGTATTTCTCTCCAGGAGTCATGCATCTCATTTTCACATTTCAATCAGAAACGTAAGAAAGGCACCAATAACTACTATTTTCAAAACACTTCCTGGGAGCACAACACTGAATTTGGAAGCTGGCAGACTGATTTGAGCTTTTAAAAGTGAACACTGAATTGCAAGGCATACGGTTGGTCCTGACTTCTAAAGTATTTAAACACCTTACGAGTGTTCACGTAATGTATCTAATACACTCAGAATACTGACGTTTCATTTTTAAGCTGGTTTCTATATAAAATTTAGTTTTTAAAGGCATCTGTAAATTATCCGTAACACCCATTCTGAAAAACATAACTATCGTCCTTAGTGTGGCAGGATCCTTTTATTTTGTGAAACATATTCCTCACATTCAAGCAACTTTAAAGCCATACTGACATATGTTTTTCAAGTGGTATGTAACTATTCTAGGATTTCATTATTTAGACAAGTCCCATTCTAATGTAATGACAACATTAAGTAAACACAACTATTTCTGGTGCTATAATCCCATGGCTGTAACTACAAATGACGAAACTGTTAGTAAGCAGTAGGCCCAGATACCCCATAAATAAACCATTGTGCCCTTAGCCACAGAGTAAATATACTCAGGTGAGTTCACAGTCAGTTGTAGCAGGACCTAGATGGGGCAGAAAAATCTTAACTGCAAGGGAAAATGGAAATTGCCCTTCCCTGGAATTACTTGTTTACCTTAGGAAAAAGGAAAGACCTTGACATTAGCCCCTTTTCCCCCCCTTTTGCTAGAAACACCATGGAGTAACGCTAACATACGGGCCTGGTTTGCAAAGCTTAAACTTTGCAAACTTAAGATTTCCCTGAAACATACCTAGAAAGTGAAAAAGCTGAAAGCTCCCAACAAGTACTTCTTGACACCTGGAATTCAACTTAATGCATCCCTCCATCTCGAGCATGTTTGCTTGCCCAGACAGTGCTCCAAAATCGGGCTCAACATTTTCAAGAACAAGCTCTTAGAAGTTTTTCTGCTTGTTTGATTTTGGTCGTAATCATTTCCTTCCTGAAACCACAGATAAAAATACTTTTTCTCAACATGCTAAAGCCTCAAAACAGTTTCTGTTCAAACCCTATGTAGAAGGTGGTTAGAAAGGGAGCGTCAGGAGAGACGGGACAGAAGAGCTAAGCATATGCACAAGCAGGGGAATGAGGCCATCCTATTAAAACAAAAAAATATATATTTTTTTCTATAGTCAAACCAGTCAGTATATCTGATCATATCAACTCTGAGGAACTTGCTTGTTCTTACGCTTCTCTAGCCACTGCTCCTTTTTGAGAAATCCTATCCTTTGCAGCGCAGGATTGAGGCATCCCTCATTGAGGAACAGGCCTCCTTGCTTCCGACTAAGCCAAACCGCGAGCGCACGGCATCGCCGCGACGGGCGGCGGGAGAGGCCATCTCGCACGAGCCACTTAATCTTCTGATCGCTGCAGTGCAGCGGCGCTCCTCGTGACTCATACTTGCAACTCAGATGATCGCTTATTATGAGAACATACAAATAAGGCGCTTCAGCCACGCTCCCCTTCCACCCCCTAAATCCCATTCGGGTCACTCTGCTCTCTGATATTACTACACCGTCACAATTTTACATGTTCCTTAATTTCTTCAGCTGTTGCGCGCTAACGCTGCACCTTGTTAAGATGCAGTCAGGGTACTTTTATGCCCTTACCTACTTTACAGAAAAAGGGCAAAAAACATTTTTTAAATGCCTGTAGTGATCTTCGTCAAACAGTACAAACTATGTTCATCCTGAACACTTTATAATGATGCTACAGAGAATAAAAAAATCTTCCCCCCCCCCCAAACCTAATACACAGGGCTCTTGTCACCTTTCTTTTCAGTCTGCAACCAGTAAGTTACAGCGGTCACATTTGCAGAGAAGCATCCTCTAAATTCAATGCTAGGTTTCAAGAAAGTTTAATCTTGCAGCAATCATTGCAACAAGTACTCCAGTTCTATATGAACACATCATAAACTGTCACCAAGTCTTCATACCCAATTTGTCATTCAGCAGCAAAACAGACACTGCCTGCCTCTGCGTCTGTGACTGTGAGGCTCTGTCTAGTGGATGCTGAAATCCTGCTTTCTGGTCACGGCAAACATAAATCAAAGAAAAAAAAAAATCTGCTCTATTAAATCTATTTGCTCTGAGAGAACTGGGATTTATCATCTTCTAAAACAAGTGGTCAATAAGATTCAGAAGCGCTTAGTACAGATCTTGATGAATCAGGATGCCACCGGTGATGCTGTAATTGTATTTGAGAGGAATCCACAAGCAGAGGGGTGAACGCTGCATTTATTTCAGTGCACGGGCAGTCTGGGGATTAAATGCATCGCAAACATAGTAGGATTTTCCCTCTGCATCCCCTCGGGGAGGATCCTTAACAGATTGTCCCAAGAGATGAAAGCAGTAAGACAGCAGATAGGGCTGCTTTAACAACTAAATCTAAAATGGCTATTTCTTATACAACCGTCGCGGAAGAGACCGCTGCTAACAGTCTGTCAACCCGGCGCGAACCTTGAGCACGTCAGAAACGAGCGCTGCTGATTGAGGCGCTACTAATTTCTACCCACACAGCGCCCAGACTGCAGGCTTGTTAAGCCTCTCCGCAGGGGGAAACGAAACCACGAGCCAGGCTGCTTCTGGGCAAGGTGCAGAGGCTGGAAAACGCAATTCCTCCCCGGCTCTGCTCCGGGAGGGAAGGAACCACGTGACTGAGCGCCGCGCCGGGATGCACCGCTCCGGAGGGGCCCCAAGCCCGGACGAACTCTAGGGGCACTGACGGGAATCCGCGGAGCAGCAGCCGCATTCGCTGATGAATAAATACCATTTAATGGCTTGCGAACGGCAGGGGCAGAGCACTCTCTTTGAACCACATGATGCTTCCCAGCACAAAAAAGGTAGCTCGGTTTCTCACATAGGACAAGATTTGGTCCCGAAGGACAGAAAGGAAGCTTAAATAGCACAACCACGTAATTAATAAGGAAATGAATATAGTTATATTGCAGTGGCAACTCTGGGAATTATTAAATGAACCACAAACTGATCTCTCCTCCCTCTCCCTTTTGGAGCAGAGAAATCTGATTCTGCTGCTTTAACTATGTGAATTTTGTTGCAAAAAACACTGCAAAATCAATGTCCTTCCCTAACGCCACGGCCAGTTCTAGGACCGTGCACAAAACACTTGCAAATGATTCAAGAGTATCTCTCGTGGCGCGCAGCCAGCCAGGCAGCTTCGAAACTTGGACAGCCAATTTGCATCTGGTTTCACTTTTCGGTAACAAAACAAGAAACACAGGCACCATTATCCATGAGCCCCACCAGGAAGGCTTTCCAACGTACTTAGGAACTGATTAAATACTTACTTAGAACCGAAGTGAAGATAAATAGTGAAACCGAAACCGAGCGGCTCGACTGGCCCGGTTTGTGCCCGACTATCTTTCTGCAGAAGGAGCTCCTGGCGCTCGGGCAGTTTGTGCTGGAGGAGCAATTTCCTGCTCCCAGCGAGGCTGCTACAGAAATCTTCAACCCATTTGATTCAACTCGTGTCTAAAGCGTCTGCTTAGCCTTGGACACAGGACTAGACAAAGCTAATGGCTTTGAGCAGCTAAGATTAACGTTGTGAATTTAGGGCTAAACTGCACGGCTTTGCTGTTAGACTGCAGGTGGGAAGTCAAGGACAGTGACAGCCGTGGAGCTGAGCTGCGTGGTCAGACTTCGCCTTTTCCCAGGTGGAGTTTCACAGTACAGAAACCCCTCGTGCAAGTTCTCCAGCTCCTCATTTTGCTCTGTGTTTTGCTAACACGTGATCTATCCATTTTTGGCATTTGATACAGCTAAGGAGGGAAATGAGATTCATAAGCTATAGCCTTCACTCAGTTCCAAAATATTATCTTAGCAGCTAAAAACAGGCGTCTCTTGTTCTTGCTATTGCTCCCTTTGATAGTTCCACGTTACAACTAGCCTTGGTCGCGCCTTTGCCAATAAGGAATACAGGTTTTTAAGTCATCTTGCTAGATCGCTTATTTTTGCGCTTTCCACTCAAACCTATACAGCATACTCCTAAACGCAGACCCACATGGTCGGAGGCAGAGGGACTGAAACGAAGAGCGCTCGAACGGCAAACACTCAGCCTGCTGCTCGCAAGAGCCGGGAGGCAGCTCGACACGGCGTGCCGCACTGGAGCGGCGCAGGGCAGGAAAAAATCGCTCCAGTGTTTGCACTTCCACATGCCTCCAGCTGCACTCTCTGGAGGAGGAAGGCGCATATCCAGAATTAAAAGCACTCCTAACAGAGCATGCTACGCTTTTATTGCGATTGTTACGAGTCACTTTAGTATAAATGTGAAAAGAGTTTTAGCGTGTTTTCATTTGAGCTTAATTAATTTTCATAGAACTTTGAGCTTAATTAATTTTCATAGAAGTCTGACAATTTCCTCATTCGTTGCTGCAGTCGCAACATGGCTTTTTCCATATGTGAGGCAAATATAATAGTATCAGCTCAGAAAGTCACTTTTGGACTTGTTTTTGTATTTCACAACCAGAAAATACTTCCAATGTAAACTGTTAACTGAAGCCCTGACAAGTTTTATTATAAATATTCCTAGCTTTAAAGAGAAATTTGAATAAATTCACTTAGTGTACGTTCAAGACAGTTTAGGTCTGACAGCTTCAGATTATGCCTCATTTATATGGAGCAGCGATCAAACTTGTTAATATGTGAAAGAACTAAAGGAGCCGAGGATTGTGAATCAAACAGCATGAGCAAAGTTGTCTAGTAACATGAATAGCTCATGAGGATTTACGTAAGGACATAGTTCTCGTGGTCCCTCGTGCCACGGTTTCTAAACTAGATGACTACCCAGCGCACGGCTTGGAGCAGCCCCGGGCTCGGCGCGCGAGCCGGGGGGGCACCGGCAGCGCCCGCACCGTCACCCAGGCGGCGATTCGCTCCCCGCGCAGCCCCCGCCGCGCCAAGGCGAAGAGGAAGCGTCGAAGCTGTCCGTAACTCATCCCATATGCTAGAAGCGATAGGGCCCTTGCTGCTCAGTCAAGGTGAGCGATTTGACAAGACAGGTAAACCGGTTCGAAAGGTTTTCGTTTTTCTCTTTCGTTTCGGCTCTAGCGCTGCCAAACATCGTTTGCGACGCGAGTGCAACGGCTCAGTAATTTAGGCAGCGCTCCTGCGGAGGATCATCAAACCTCACTGCGAAGCAGAGTCTCCTTAAGAGGCGTTTAATCTCCCGATGACACAAGCTGCGCAAACACCATCACTGAAGATGATAGTCTGCAATATGTAGCACTAAGTCTGCTATTATTCCACTGCTTAAAAAGTGCTGTAACACTATTTTGTGCAAACGAGTACTACAAAGACAAGTGGATTAGGAGATGGAGCTCCATTGTGCTTCATTCCTATAACGGTATGGCTGCCTAATACCTCCAATTTATTACGTACAAACTGTTTTGTTCAGCCTGTTTTATGCTCCTGACGCTGTGTGAAAGCTCTGGAAAAAATGGTTTCTCAGGCAAGAATGTGAATCCCATACCTCAGAGCTTGGAGGGAAGGACAACCTGCAAATCAAAGAGATGTTCGCTTATTACTAGCTGTGCTTTTTCCTAAATAAATTATTCATCAACAGATGTACCCATTAGGAAGAAAGGAAATGCTGATACATTTGGCATAAACACTTCTGAAATAAAAATAACAGGTTACTGCTGTCCAACACAGACCACAAATGACATTCCAAAGTGACAATATTTAATCTTTAAGAAATATGGAGTGATTCTGAAGCAAAAGACAGAGGATTGAGAAATATCTTGGTCTCTTATTCTTAAAGCCTCTCATTCTCCATTCAACCAATCCTTAAAACATGGTATGTTCACTGCTGTTCAAGTCAAAGAAGTGCTAATTTTCAATGATACCATTCCTACTCAGGACTCTAAAATGATTATACGAATCAAAGAAAACAAACGCTGCCAAGGACGCTGCATTTCCGCTTGCAAGTTTCTACTTGCACGCGCTGCGCGGGGCGGCTGCCAGGAGCGAAGCCGAAGCCGCGGCGCGGCAGAGCAGCCCTCCGCCGCCAGTCCTCGCGCTGGAGCCGCCCCGCAACGCGCGCACGCTGCTTCCGTCCCGGCGGACCCGGCCGCGCTGGCCGTGCACGCGCTAGCCGAGCTGCGCTGCGCCTGCGCCGCGCGGTTTCGCCTGGGATTTCCTGCTCAGACCAGGGCACCAGACAGTCAGAGACCCTGGGCACAAAGCCAGAACTCTCAAACGCTGCTTGGACCAGCAGGCAGGCCAAAAGGAAGAAAAAAAGGAAAAAAAAAAAAAAAAAGAAAAAAAGAAAGAAAAAGCATGGTTGGAGAAAGCCAGGCTTATTTGAGCCCTTCACATTACTGAAAATATTTAATTTCTCATGTAATTTATGTGAATTTCAAGGAAACAAAGCAAGCATTAAAGGCAACGCACACACAACTAATCTGCTGGTATATGCCTCTGAATCCTCCATCCTGCCTCTCTCCCATTCTTCCCTCATCTGGAACTTAAAACTAGCTGCATTAGTGCAATATTGCTTAAGGGAAGAGCTAATAAATAAAGTTTAATAAAGCCACTCAGCATTGTTTTCAGACTATGGGCTTCTGCCTAGCTATGAGCTGATCCTCCTTCTACAACTGCTTATGTAATAAAACATCTAACCAAACTTTCATACAGAAAAATAATGACAAGCATGACTTCTTTTTTAGTCAAATAAAAACCGCTGGCAACAAAAAGATCAATTTTAAATTATTCCAACTGCAACATTCTCATTACGCACACTTTAAAAAACTGGTTCCAGCAAGGCTCATATAGCTCCCTCTTAAATTACAACAACAGTTACTGTAAATAGGATTTATGGTGAATTTTCCTACTTAAGCACAGTGATACAAACTGCTGGAAACTGGTTCTAGGTAACTTATTAAACACCACAGTTGGTGTATGTAAAATGGCTTTCTCAACTATCTTAACCTTTTCTGACCTTCGCCGTCCTTGTCACTGGCTATACTTAGTGCCCGTGTCCAAGTCCTGGCATTCCCAGCGCTTTATCTTTGTTAGCAATAATGCAGAGCCAGACAAATTGCAGTAATGTGCCATTTCCTGACATGAAGCCAAAAGGAAAAAAAAAAAAACAGTAAACGCCAGGATTCCCGGTGCGTTTCTTCGCCACTTTAAATGCAAGCCATTAGCAGAATAACCAGAAAAAAAAGTAGGGTAAGTAACATTTAGCTAACCAAGTCTGATTAATGTATTAACTTTTCAATTTGCGACATAGTTTACAGTGGTGCCCTATGAAACATTGCTAGAGCACTAAATATGTTAGGACAGCACTATTGATTTTTTTCCCCCATAAATTCCCATGTAACTATTTATTTTCCAACTGCAAAACATTATGCTAACCTGCACCACTCATTAGTTGATAAAAATAGAGGGGGTGGCAGGGTTAGTTCTTACCTCTCAGGGAAAAAATAAATAAATAAACCGATGTAATAAGGCATTTCATTCCAACAACTTCATTACTTTACAAAAATTATAGTACTGGTTTATAATCAAGCAGCTGACTAAGTATGAGAAACATCCACGTTCAGCTACAAATTGGTGGGCAATACGAAAGCAGTAGGATGCTGTGGTTCGGTGAGAAGTGACCTCCTGGGCTGGGAGCAGGAAGGGAGCTGGGAAGCGGCTGCCCCAGTTCACTGCGGGGGAAGTTACTTGGGAAAATTGGCAGTAAGCGTTTAATCGTGACTGTGCAAGTCACCTTAGACCAACGAACCTGCTGGTTTCAGGCTGGAGCGCGGGCGTTTTACCTGCGCGCCGGGGAGCGCGCGAGCAGGGGCCTGACCCGCGCGGCGAGGAAGAGCAGCGCCGGGGGCGACCGACCCCGGCAGCCTCGCGCACCCTTTCGCCCCGCCGTTCGCTTGGTCCTTCTGCTCTTTTAATGGAGTTTAAAGCGACTCTTAATCCTAGTATTACATGTAAATCTTAATAGAGAACATTTAAAAGTGATAATTACTAATCATTTCCCTGGATAATTAGCTTAGAAAAAGTGCATTTTTAATGTGGATTGCCAAACTCTCCACTAATCATCTCACACTACTTCCCCACAGTAACAATTACTGAAGAACAGTTTAAAGATGCATAAACAAGAGCATTTAGCAATCATTTACTTTAGACCAAGTGTCAATAAACCTCAAGAGACCGTGAACTAGGAGCGCAGTACAACGTATGCGGAAACTCGGCGTAAAGCCGCCGCCGAGGAACCGCCGGGCCCAGCCGTGGTCGCCTTAAGCTCAAGCGCACTTGCTCACCTCGACCACTCATTTCATTTTTCCAAAGCTTCCGTCTCAAACAACATCCCAGGAGAAAGCTCGGCCTGCCAGGGACACCCTGAAACGCAAGGCACTCGGCGTGCACGCGTTGCAGGCGCTGGGAAGAGCCGAGACCTCGTCCATCGACACTACTCAGCCGTTCCTACCTCGTTGCAACAGAGTGGTTTCAGCAGCGGCTTTGGTTATCTCCATCACACCTGCAAAAACAGCTCGTGTTTCCGACGGCGTTTACTTTGGTCGTGCGCAGAGCGAGGAAGCCCCTTCGCAAAGGCGTTCCCGGGCGCCCACTGCCTCCCGCGCCGGGCTGACTCAGGGTCTGCACGGCGCTGAAGGTGAAAGGATCTGAACGCCGGCTCTATGTACAGTATACACACAGCAATTTGTTACTGTGAAAAACCATCTGTTTCTCGGTATTACAATCCTCAGAGGGGAAATTATAGCTAGCGTTCAACATAAAACATCAATTTAAACCATCAACTATTCATAATTTCAATTCTTTATTGGAAACCAAGGACATAAATGTCAGGGAATAAAGCAATATTTCTTTTATTAACTGTTCCATTCATCTGGCTATTAAATAAAACCAGGGCCTTAATAAATAGCATTAGCCTTTGTACTGACAGCCACCCCAGCTAGCACCATAATTCTAACTAAAATGCATTACATTTCTAGCATCTTTTTTGTTTTAAAACAAAATCAGGACTAAAAGCATTTTAAAACATATGCATAAAGTATCTCTGAAGTGCAGGTGCTCCTGTGTAGGTAAACGTTTTAGTATTTGTCAATACTAACCAAATAAAAAAGCCTCTGTTTATATGCAAGTTTCCAGGCAATCCCGATATTATTCTACCATCATTAACATAACTAAAGAAGAGAAGGGATCCCAGTACTGATGCCACTTGCCTGCTGCCAAATGGAGTAATTCTGTTATTCCCCTGCTCCCAGTTAAGAGGTCTACTACCACAATAATAATAATAAAGGGTAGGAGGAGAGTGAGGGGGAGAAAGGAGGAATGGCATCAACGAGGAATGTGTTCTTCTTACAGTATATCATCACCCATTACTATTAGGAAAAAAGTCTGTTGACAGTTATGGAGCATTTCTGCAGCTTGGTATTTAAGAATTACAAAGACTGAAGTCCGACTGCCTGGGACAGAGAATGGAGCGAGTTGCTTGCAATTTTTCCGCCGAAACCGAGAAGCCAGACCTCTGCTCGCTGCTAGCAACGTCTCTAAGGGCGCAAATGAACTCCAGCTACTGGGGAGTTAAAAGTCAACAAGCTTTCTTTGAGGATTTAACTTTGTGCAATTAGGTAAGACTGTTTGGGGGTTCCTCCACATGTTACGGAGAAAGTATTCTGTAAGAGAAGAGGAATCCTAAGAAGTCCATAGATTCACTCTTAATGTTCACATAATTGTCCATTATTCCTCTTTAAGAATAGCTCCCCTGCTCTTAGTACTACCAGCATGGGGTACTCAAGAACACCATTATAGGGGAAAGGAAGCACAACTGTAATCAAAACAATGATTACTATCGCATTCATTTAAATGCAGAGTGAGAAATGAATACAAAAATACTCACTTGAAAGTGAAGGGTAAGAAATTAACTTTTTCCCCATGGACATCAGAAACCTAACCTCAAAACCAGGAATTACTTGTAAATTTTTTACATCCCTTTGGAGCACACATTAGTTTCTCCTTCTGCATTTAAATGAATGTGATGGTAATCATTGTTTTGATTACGGCTGTGTTTCCTTCCACCCAAAATGGTGTTCTTAAGGACCCCATGCTGCTAATTCTAAGAGCACAAGAGCTGTTCTTAAGAAGTTGTAACGGACAATTATGCAAGCATTAACAGTGAATCCATAGACTCTATAGGGCTGCTCATCTATTTAACGCAACCTTTCTTACAATTTCTCATGCAATAGCCTCCAAAAATACTCCCATATCATGCTAGCATTAAGAAAAAAAACAGCATGATTAAAATACATCTGTCACTGCGGTCAACATAAAAACATCTATCTGCTCTCAAAGTTTCTTTATGAAGATGGAACCAGTAGCATGAGGTCAAAATGAGAACATAACACGCGTACAGTTTTTGTGGTTGCTGATAAAGGTAACTTCTGAATTCCTCTCTGAGGATTGCTTCAGCACATAACCCATCCATTCCTACTCTCCATTCTTCCCATCTTAGCAGCTACGAGTGTCTTCGTTCATTTTCCCCAACCTTTACTAACCCTTACCATCTAGTCTAATCTTTTTTCTCTCTTCTCGCAAATGGCTACCACCTCCTCTTTCTGCATTCAATTTTAACTACCCTCTCCTATTTCTAATTTCACAACCTAAAGTCTGTCCTAATTTACTCTGCCTGAGAACCAGTAAGAACTAAGCCTCCCTCAAACATGGAAAGTTGCCTTCCAAATATCTATATTTTTTTGCTGCTCCCAAGTTGACAGTAGCAGGACTAAGTTCTGGAGAAGATGGATTTTTAGTACTACTCTGTTTTGATGATGATCAGACTTGCTCTATAACTTGCTTTTTCCATCAGCCTGAACATCATCTCCCCTCCAAAACAACTACTTAGCACCAGTGGCAGATGATGACTCATTCGGTCACTTCTACTACACACCCAAACCTTCAGAAATTAGAAGATTGAGGAAAAGTAACAACTATATTCAGATTCATTGATTGATGCTAACCATGTGTATCAACCATTGGGTTAAAATGAGGGATTGCAATCCAATAAATACCTGTACTTCCATCACAATAAGAAATGACAGACATGAGCTGCTTGAAACTTGAGATTCTCTTGCAGATAATTTCTGGCTGTGAAATATTTGTTACTGTTTATCAAATCTCTCATGAAGGTGCCTAACTGTGCCTTTACTGTAAGCATCATGTAACAGAATGATATTTCAGGAACTGTCAGGACTTCTAGTTAACCAAGTTTAATAAGATACTTAATTTTCTTACACCTATCTCTAGCATCTCCCAGAATGTTATCAATTCTGCCCTTGCACCCTTTGTCTTCATCCATTACTATCAACGACTTTTCAAATAAATGCATATACTTGCATAGCCCAACTAGATCTCCAATACACACAGTCAGGAGGTATTTACATCAGTGAATTCAGTAAATTCAATCACAGTGTCAGTAGAACTACTGCAGACTTGACTCTGCATATTTTAAGGACTAAAAATCAGGGCAATCAACTTCTGTCACACCTTGTTATTGCAGCTTTCAGGTTTTGTAGCAGGCGCTTGAGCATAATGCTGAACAGAACCTGCCATGGGATTCTGCTCAAAGGGGAGGCTGCATTGTGCAAAATGTACAGTGAGATGGAGCCAGGGAGAAAAGGGGCCAAAAAAGGGAAAGAATTGCCTCAATTATCCATGATTGAACACACTTGATGCAAAATTCAGATGCTTCTAGGAGACAGACTGGCTGAATGTCTCCAGTCACAACCATAAGCAGAAAACTCTATAGGAGCTTTTATAGTAGGAACCTAGTCTTAGCTCCCTAATGAGGAAAATTAGGTACAGAAGAAGGTTTTTTGAAACATGGCACCATTCAAGACAAGAGATGAACAGATCTGATCTCCAGAGGTCCTTCCAACCTCAACCATTCTGTGACTCTGTGATTCACAGAATTGGTAGATTAAGTCACAGGGGACACAAACCTAAGGGAAAACAAAGTTATTTAAGATTCAGCCAAGCTCTTCCTAACTGCTGTTAAAGACATAGGTCCAAACTCCCCTCGAAAAGGAGGAACAGGAGTGTCCAAATGGCTTAACGGCCAAGTCACAAGCTCTTCACTGATATCAAATGAGAGGAGAAGGCATGTGGGAAGTAAGATTTCGATGAGAATGCTGATAAAAGAAGAGCATAAACATTTAGAAATAAAATCAGGAATGTTCCCACACAGAATAGGAGAAAACTATCAAGAGATCTCATGGCGGAAAAGGGACGTCAACAAGAACACAAGGAAGGCTAAAACCAGGTAACGTCTTTTTTTTTTCCCCCCTTTTTTCTTTCCTTTCTTAACATCAGCTTTTAGTAAAAGGTCTGCTAGGCTTATATTAGGGGAAAATGGTGAGGGGGAGGTTTAAAATCTCCATCCAGAACAGGGTACTGAAAGGTCACCTCTTCGTAACGATTCCTAAATCCCTCACTTCCTAAATCCTAATTTCCTAAAATCCTAAAATCCCTAAACTACCCAAAGGATTTAGGTATTTTCAGACTGGCTTGGCTTCATGAACTTTATTGTTGTGTACACTAAACAAATGACACCAATAATCCACAAGATATACCTGTTATCTTAAAAAGGAGCTGGACAAAGCCAAACGTAGATCTTATTTATAAACAGGCAGAAAAAGGAGGAGAAGATGGAGGCCGGACATCTTAACAGCAGTCATGAAAAATTCTGTAATAAATAACCATCTGCTTGTAAGCACTAGAAGAAAACCGACAGACGAACAATAGCGAGATTGAGGTTGTCACACACGAGCCTTGTTAAGCAAGCTGATTTCCTTCTATGACAGGCTAAGGAGCTTAAAGGACTGAGGAAAAAGCAGTAAATGCAACAGTCTGAAGGCTTTTAACAAAGTCGCACTTGGCACACCGTTAAGCTAGCTGAGAAAATACAATCTAGATCTATTTATCTAGACCTGGCATCAAATGGGCTGGGTAGGTGCATCCATAAAGTAGCATCTAGACAGAAGTTAGCAGCAGCTTTCTATTAAGCCAGATACTGCTCAGAAAGCGGCTTCCCCAGAGTCTCTCCTCAATCAGGTCTCACTCAGGTGTCAACCTTGGTGATGGATAGAGGATGGATTTATTTAATCTTCAAAGAACAGGAAGTTGGATTAAACAGAAATATTGATAACAGATAGGATTCAAATTCAAAATGAACTTTACAAAACAAAGAAATTTGGAGAAAAAAGAAAAACAAAAACCGAAAACAAACCCCAAACCCCAAGCTTCAACAGAAATGTTTAACATCAAAGACCACGCTTGAGTGGAAACAATGAGTACTCAGCAGTTCTGCAGGGGAAAAAAAACTGGGGATGTTCGTGGATCACAAGCTGAACAGGAGTCCGCAGTGTCATGCTGCTTTAAAGGAGGAAGACATCGTACTGTGAAGAGCAAATCCGTAAGTACAGCCAATAAGACGTGAAATAATTCTTCTACTCTAGTAAGTGTTGGACAAAGTACTCCAGCTGAGGCCTTGCAAGCTTTGGGTATTGCATTTCAAAAAAGATATAGCTCAATTTGAGAAAGTCCAGAGCACTGGAAATGAGAGGTCTATGAACATCATCAGTTAGAAAAGACAACGCATGAGGACAGTTTAGTCTGTTCAGGAATCATTCCTCTAATGAGACCAGCACCTACCAGACAACGAAGCGACAACTGTGGCTCGGGATGAAGAAAGCTGAGGAACTGCAAAATGAGCCATGGGGCCTTTCAAGAGAAGCTCTGTTTAAAATAAACACGAGAACCCCTCATTTAGAAAAGAAGATGGAGAACACAGCCATTTTCAGAACGTAAAAAAAATGCTACAAAGAGGCAAATGATAATTTGTCCTCCATGTTGTGGATGTTGGGATAAGAAACGTAGAAACGAACTTAAAATTGCAGGATCACTAAGGCTAAATAACAGCACTATTTTGTAATGGAAAAGACCCAGAGACACCGGAAACAACTGTCTGTGACCCTTCAGCTACAGAGGCAACTCAGAAGAGGTTAAACAAACATCTGTCAGGTCTAGCTGATCGTGACTCAGGGCAGCCAGATGCACCAGATAACCTCTGGAGGATCTATCCAATCCAGGCGATCCTATGGGTTTTCGTCTTCAAAAATAATAAACCACTAGTTAAGTATGTGTGCTTAATCCAAAGTGCCAATTCTCTCTTTGCTCCATACAAAAGCCAAATGCTCTGTATACATTAAACATCCCTCAGCAGATCATCCTATATTAACATTAAAACACAGAGCCCTTAAAATTATGGAGGCGATATGAATTTTATATGCAGCTTGTCAATAAGCTTTCTAGAAAACTACAGTGGAAGTACAAATCTAGCTTTCCCTTTGACAAAGAAGTTGTCATGACTAAGTATCTTGCTTTCTCTTCTTGATTCCTACTGACTCACCATATTGGCATTTCCAATTTCTACCAGTAAACTCAACATTAATTCCTCATCTACTATATGAAGCTCATGTCTCCCAAATGCTTCTTAAAGTATATCCCACTGCTCAGAAGAAGGCACTCTATCCTAAAATTCATCACCATCACAGTGGGGTTGAAATTTCTCATGCCTCACTTAAAGAAAAATGACTTCTTCCTTTAATTGGAATAAAAATTGTTTTGAAAATATTAATGTTTTTGAATCTGACAAGGAAAACACCCTGAAGTTATTTTCTCTCAGCTAAGCAATAGATCACTGGAATTTAAATCTGCAGTCATGTAAACTGAAGAGACAGGGGAAGAATATGCATTTTTGGTAGGAAGCAAAATCATTAAGGAATGGGAAACTTTGCCTTTCTTATAGACTAAAGTGAGCACAGAAAGACACCCCAGAAATCACTGTCACCAATATACGCAGCCAATTGTTTAACTTCCAGCGTCAAACTCAAGATCCCCAGCAAACCGTCACGGAAGATTTGGTAACAATTTATAGCCATCTATATTTTCTAGATTATTTCATTCACGGTAAAAAGAAGGAAAAGTAGTTGTTTTTTAAAAATACAGTATCTATTTTACAGAGGCATTTGTTTACACAATAGAGGTAAAAAAAAATCAAATCTCATACTCTTTCTGCTCTGGGGTGAGTAGTGCATTTCCTCATGGAGTTTCTGAACATCCTAACAGCAAGGATCTCATTTTCCTTTGCTTCTAACCTAGACCTTTCCAGTAAGTATTCATATCTCAGGGGACCACAGTGAGGAACAACAATATTTGCACAAAGGTCTCCTTTGGTTGCTTTTGTTTTCATTAGCACAAGCTGACCTTAAGCTGCAGAGTCAGAATTTGCCTCGTGTCATGCTTTGGTACATCTGGGTGCCTTGCTATAAACTCCTCCTGTAGGTAATTTTCACCGTGCAGATGGAAAATTGAATAATTCCAGAGACAACTAAAGTGAAGCATTTAGAGAAACAACATGCTTAGTGCTAAAACGCATTTCAACATGATTTTGTTGCACAATTGAAAAGGTTTTAAAAAACTAAACAAGAAGCTGACTCACACACCTGTATAATAAACAGCAGAATCTGTAGCTTGAATTCTACATTTTGAGCCAAAGAATACGAAGCCATAAAAACAACACAGTTCCTTGCAGCAGTCTCATTACAAATCTCGGCCCGAGTTTCTTTCTTACTTTGAAAAGCTGCTTTCACAACGAAGCATTTAGGATTCCGGCCCAGAACTTGCTCCAAACTATAAAATTCTGAGCATGATTTGACATGAAAATCTGAGGACATCAAGCTTTTTGGAGACGCTCTTGCTGAAGGTGCCATTTCCTAATAGCTACTTACATATCACAGCCTCTGTTTATTCTTTTTTTTTTTCCCCCCATCCTTTCAGTATTACTGCTCTAGTTAAGCTGCCCATCATGTAGCATCTCTTCTTAAAAAGAAGAATGGCTACGTAGCTGGTATATCTATTAATTCCTTCCACCTCCCCTTCTTCTCTCCCATGCTGCTGGTTATTGTGGTGACTGACTGAGATAATACATGATGGCAATTCTAGGAACACAAAAATATTTATAAAATCTGCCCTAATTACAGTCTCCCAAAACTACCCAAGACCTCTTGTTAATTGGGGTTTCTGCATCTCCAGGACTGTGTGTAGAGCCTCCAGTGCTACTGATAACATTGCTGTGGAGAAGACTAATGTACCTGTTTTTTCCTGCTACAAAAGAGAATGTCAAGATGCTTTTAAATGACAAAATATCAACAATAGCTTGTGATTGTAAAATGAGCATGAGATGTACATATTTCAATCACTATTAAACAGAAGAAAATAAGTACTCTACAAACTAACGGACAGGTGAAGACACATGAGAAAAATTGAAGTTTTTTTCTAACATACTAGCTTTGATCCTACCAAAGAAAAAATTGTGTTACAAATACAATAAACACATGCATTTTCTGTCATGCATGAAATCAACACTGTATTTGCCACTACAACGCAACCACAATTAAACAGGAACACAGCAGATGTTTAAAAGCCAAGTGCAACTCAAACTATCCTACGCCATGTAAAATCCAATGTGCAAAACCTCTTCCAGGTAGTGAATTTGTTCCTAGGGAGAGATCAGCAAGACCACTTGTTTGGAAGATTCAAAGCAAAACTCTAAAAAGCAAAACTCTTTAAGAAGTGTGTAACACGGCATTCCTTCTTACAGGTGGCCTAGATCTAGATCTTAACTATCCCTAACATACTTAATCTACTCCTCTTCACAGGAAGTGTTGAAAACTTGCATAACTGCAAGAGATCAGAAACCCCATTGTAGGTCTGTCACATAAACCAAACTCTAATAGATCAGTAATTACTACTGACCTAACGAGTTTATCCCCCAAATCAGAAAAATGCTTCCTTTGAATCACAGACATTTTTCTGAAGCTCCTTCCAAGCAATTATAGCTATCTTAATTTAGGAATAACACGATTGAAAAAGGACGTTTCATTTGGTGTTTCAAAAGTAGAATACAGGTTCATTTTCTAAAAGGAGATTAGCTACTAATGAAATGAGTTGCAGGTGCTTTTTAAGCTTCTCTCATTAATTAATTATAAGAATGAGCGAAATCAGAACAACAGTTACTACTCCAGGGAAGCCCATATCCAGAAACAAGATCATTCTAGTATACACAGTCCAGAAAGTCCAACACCTCACATGACAACTCCAGGCAAGTCATACCGCCCCCCAAATCTCAGGCACTCAGTTTATGAAAAGAGTATTCGTTTCTCGGAAGAATGTACCTACTATTTCTGAACCACTCCAATTTCAAGATGAAAAATACTACATTAATCTTTTAATATGCATGTGTTAGCGTCTGCGAGACATTTAGGAATCTTTCATGAACAGAAGTTACCTATAAATATAAAATATACACCTGACATCTCAATGAGCCTATCAAGATAAGCTATGGAGCAAAATTCTGTGCTTAGGCTGCATGCAACCTAAGCCCATCATCCTTATTGGTACAGAGAATGCAAGTTTTCATCATCATTACAAGTGATGTGCTTTAGGTACATCAATACAGAAATCTGCTTGAGGATCTTTTCATTTTGATTATAACTGCCTTTATGTAATTATATATGAATTTATACTGGAGTATTTAAACTGCTGTTGAAAATGAGACGAACAGCAGTTAACAAAAAACAAAATCAGTATCATTGTCTATGTATGCAGGTAACCAGACCTATCTTTCTTTTTGTTGTTAATCTCCACCCTCCTTAAAAAAAAAAAAAAAAAAACTCTCATTAGATGCAGCTTGTTTTCTAAGCTATGCAATGTCACAAGATTCCCTGCATGGCATATCTCAGTATTAGATAATAGAGAAGTATTTTATAAAACAAAACTGGAAAAAAAAATCATCTCATTATATGAACTTGGAAATGAGGCCCCTTGTTAACTGAAACTAAAGAAGTGACATTTGAACACAGGTTTCTTCAATAATAATAATAAAAAAGATCTACCTATAAGCCCTCTAAAAGTAATTAAGATGTTAGTGTTTATTGCTGCATATCAGTATTTTAAGTACTTTAACAATAAGTGATATCTGGATCATGGAGAAGGACAGTTTTCCACAAATGAAACATGTTTTTAGATGAGTTGCACTATCATTGCTAGGGGAAAAAAAAAAAAAGGTAGTTGGCACAAGGACTGGGATTATACAGAAGCTAGGAGAAGTTCTACAAATTTTAACTGACAAAGCAATATGGATTTAATGAAAAGGGAATAAACTTGATAAATTGTCCTTTTATCTATAGTGAAAGCATGCCATTACTATAATTTTTAGGTGTTGCTTTATCATTTTAAGATACTTTTAAACAGCTGTTTGAAAGTACTCTTTAATAAAAATCTAACTGATAATAAAAGGATATTCTAGTCACTAAAACTGTATAAAAACTATGTTTTTGTTAGTTCTATATTAAAGAACAATGGCAGGATTAGCAGGAAACTATTATGAAATTAATCTGATTAATGCCTTATAAATAATGAAACTATACACTTAAAAGGGTCCACAAGCTGCACCATGTCAGAACTTGGAACTTACAATATGATGCAATAGAAAAAAGGAGGGCATTTTCCTTACTAATTAAATAGCAAAATCTGAATCCTCCCAAAAATCAAGTAAGGACAAACAGGGAAGGGGAAAAAAAAAAGTATGACTTGCAAAAAATAATAAAATTAACTACAATGTACTCCACCCGCTTTATAATCAGCTTCAGAAGAAACAGCAACACTTCATTCACATGCAGTGCTGCACGCCATCACAATTTCTCTATAGGCAAAATTTTCTTCCTTAATGTTTTCTTTTTTCTTTTTAATTGAATATGAAATCTTTCTCAAAAGAGCCAGCACGTCTTCCCAGGCGCTCAGAGATCCCTTCCCTGGCCGCCCTGCTTGCAGCAGCACCAGCACGTGGCCGGGAGGCAGGATGGTCCCTCCAAAGAGGACCACCTCCTCGGGCAGCAGCCCTCCCGCAGGCCCGGTCAAAGCAACGGCAGAACCACGAGATGAAAGACCAGGTTAGCTGTTTGCGGTTTGCTCTGTGCACCACGCTTAGAACCATTTAAAATCTGTTCATCCCTCACTTGCTAAGCGAAGCCTACAATCAGTAATTACAACAACCACTCAAACCCCAGACTTAAGGAGCTGGGATAAACACGACAGACCAATATCTAATCCTAACATTGGTTTCACTAATTGAGTGAGTCTTGGCAGTGATATTCTTCCAGCTTGGCTTTGGCTGTGAAAAACACAGTTTTGGCCTGCAAAAAGCTTTTCTTTAGAAAAGGAAAGAAAGACTTGTTGTAGATAGCAAAATACATATTTCCTGCTCATAGCGGGGAAAGCTGTATCACTTACTACCAAAAATATCTCTAGCAAAATAAAAAGGTATACACAATCCCTTAAAATAAGGCTGATTTTAATGTCAGTCATAATATTAATCACTGCTACCCAAACTCACTTTTTGAATAAACCACTAGCAGGGAAGAGAAAACAATTTAAAGTTCCCAGCAACAAACAGCTTTATGAACACAAGCAGGAGCAAAAGCTACATTAATAATGCAATTGAAATACCAGCTTCAGTTTTCTCTTTATTTTCATCCACTATTCAGCGACTAGTAACAACCGCAGCTCAAAGCCAAGGGCCGCAGGAAGACCTGACTATCACGCTCTTTAGTTCCAAAATAAGATGATTAAATCGAGCTGTCCTTATGTACAGATACTGTACAAAGCAGTGGGTCAATGCATTAGAGTTGATATTAATCCCATATTTCTAAATTCTCCTTGCTCAGAGGTTATCAGCGTTCTGTAAACGCCTTTGGGCTATGTCTCTTGCTGACTAATAGGGAGTTTTTAATCCTGCATGACTTTTAGAGCTATTCAACCACAGAATTTTATCTGCTAAACCTAAAAGTACCAGTACTAGTCCTCAGCTAGTATGTCAGGCTGCTTAAAACTGAGTATGGGACAAATAAATAAATCACTCAGTGGAACTTCCAAGTAAGACACACTTATTCTAACCTTTCAAGGTGGAACCGCCTCACACCTTGCAATCATTCCAACTACAAAGCAAATATAACCATGCTAGAATTCAAAATGATTTGGATGAAACGGCCTGTGAAGCACTGAATGCAATTATCGGTTAGTAAAATCCATTCAAAAGATACTGAATTTAAGAAAAAGAATACCTATTCCCATGAAGGCAAACATTATTTATCTACAGCACTCGTTAACATCTTAGATACCATCGCCTTTTATTTGTAAAACATTTCTGTATTTTATATACACTGTATTTTGTTTCTACAATATGCTGTACTATTGCTGCAAACTTTCCTTTAGAATAAGAGCCATCAAACCAGGTCAAAAAGAAGACAGTAGAGAGAACCAATGCTTTAGAAGTTATTATGTGTTTTCAATCGTGACCCTTTCAGCAGCCAGTCGGGATGAAATACTGGTGCTCTCCTTCCCGATGCGTGTGACACCGTTCGCTGCTCTCCGGACATCGCGCCACGGGGGAGAGGCGATACCCGGCAGCGGGAGCTTGAGCACCAGTGCTCGCAGCTTGCAAACAACCCCAAGCAAATGGTTCCCCTAACTACAGCTGCCTGGGCAGAGCTGCAGGATGCAAAAAATCCTCTTTGCAATATAGTTATTTACTGCATGAAAAAGAACAGAAGAGAGTGTAGAAATACTCATTATTTCCATTTATAGTTACCCAGACAAAAATCAAGAGGCTAATAACAGAGAATAATGCTACAGAATGAACTCTCCTGATAATGTCTATAATATTTTTAACAACGTATAATGATGTATTGGCCATCTGGGTATGGGCCAAATGCAAAAATGAGGGGGGGGAGTGTTTTTTTAATTATTATTTCTTATAGTAAGATATTGATATTGTGCCAATTGAGAAAAAAGGAAAATATTTAATCTTGAAGGTTTTGCAGGGTGAGAGTTTTGCATTTCATGCCCTGTTCTTTTCATTGACTGTTGTTAATAAAGAGCAAAAGAATGGTAGTTTTAAGTAGATATGGTAGTTCCATTAATGGTCGTTAATGGAAGTTATAATAAAAATACAGAATTGATTTTTTTTCTGTTGGAGTTAAGCCAAAGCATTACTCCTAAGGATGCTATCTAGGAATTCAAAATAAAGCTACAACTACAAAAAAACCCATATGTTTCAATATGTTTCAGCACACTACTAACATAACCAGTCTTCTTGTCAAAAGCACCATCTATTACAGACCATTGAACTAAAGTACTTCTTGCCCAATGATCTAGCCTTTAGCTAATGTTTAGAGAAATACAAGGAAATGTATTAATTCAGTTCTCCATATCAGATTAATAGGTGACACAATAATTAATAATAGCTGAGGTCACTATGGAAGTGAAAGAAATCTGCGAAAAGATAATCATTTTTGTTGAATGTTGAAGGGTAAAAGCTGGATCTGATCAGACAGACAGGCTCTTAGAAGTGCTCATCATAGAAATAACCAATCTATTAAAGCCATCATCCATGCACAGTATTTCAGAGTACATCCAACAACCACCAACCCTCTCCTCCAGACTGAGGAAAATACCACAGATTATCGAAGGTTACGTTTAGGTCACTTACATTAGCAACACTGAAATCAGAAAAATAGTTTTAAAGACATTATTCTGTCTCCTAGAATAAGGTAACAGTTTCTTGTCTCAATTTCCTCCAGCATGTGATGCTGATTTACAGAAGGACTGAAAATGCACATTCAAGAGAGCCCGAAGAAAAGGAAAGAACCACATGAATATAAAACTTGATATCAACAAGAGCGTAAATGCAATAATTTAAAAAGGTGTTACAAAAAATCTGCTTGCAAAGAGATGAAAAAAAAATCAAGTTCCCAAATGTACTTTCAATTGCTTTATTGATTAAAGTCCCTATTAAGGGTTTTGTAAAAGCACACATTGATTCTGATCAATCCTAAATATTGTCTTTTGTTAAGTGCAAGTATTGCACCTTGTCTTTGGTCTGTGCTAAATTGTATTAAAAACAAACTGTATAACTCTGATCTACTGTATTTATATTGTATCACTGCAATTACAGATCATCTCAGAAAATTCCCATCAAGTAATTTTCTTTACAACAGTAATTTAGTGGAGTCAAAATAACAGAAGAAGCAGCACAAAATAAAAGAATAGTGCAAAAATGGTAATTTTGCTATGGGAAGTTGGGACTTGCCATTTCAAATTAGCAGAAACTGTGAAGTGGGCATTACTGACAATGTGAATATAGTAATTGGGGTTGATTTCTTGGCACTTTGCCGAATCTGGCTGACTAGCGCCTTGCAAGTTAATTATAGCTCTCTTAACAGAGTGGGGACACTTAGCAGTGACGCAGAGATAAAACGAGCACATAGGCCTCTAGTGAAGCAACCCCGTGGCACTATGTGCGAGAGTGGGCAAAAGGACTTTGCTGCTCATCCTATTAAGGAAAATCCATCTGGAAATTCAGACTTCAAAGTGGCAATAGGATATCAAGAATAAATAACCTGCTAGGCTTTTACAAGGAAACAAAAAAAGAGTCTGTTGGACCAAAGGTTCACTATTCCATCTATTAAAAAAAAAGTCACCTATATCCAAAATTCAGTAAGATACTTATCACTAACCTTTAAGTACTAGTATATTTAATTAAATTTGGCAGAAATACGCAACTCCTTTATGAGCAATACCTAGCTACCCTCTTGGGTTGCTTCTGTAATCATTTGCTTTGATTAACTTTACTGTATTTACTCAAATTAACACATGTATTTCATACATGTTACAACAAATTAGAACAGAAGAATTAAAAAGCAGCCTGCCAACTAAAAAAACAGAGCGAGTGGAACTTCTAAATTAAAGCAGACGGAGTTATTAGCTGATGATTATATGGAGAACATTCAGAAGAAAGAACATGCCCTTTCCATTTTTATTTTGTATTGCTAGTGATTACATGATATATCTTAAATTATAATTTGAGGTAAAACTATGATTAAAAATAATTTAAATATTGCACAACAAGTTAATTGCTCTGGAATTTCTTCATCTTTGCTCCTGCTCTTTGATTCAAAGATCCCGTACGCAGGGCATCTGCTCCAGGAGTCTCACGCAAAGCCTGGGATCCAAATTCCTCAAGCAAGTAGCTCTGGGGTCTTTACTGGCGACAAGAAGGGATGGGGAAGCGTTACGGATCACGTTATACATCCAGCATTTGCTGCCAAACATTACGGCGTGCCGTGAGGCTGTCGGAAGCGTGTGGCAGTTCCTCCTTCCCGCGGGACGTCCTGGTATCGAAGGAGAGAAGCCGGACAAGGGGCACCGGCCCTCTCTCCACGGCTGCGGTCGCAAGGGGGGAGGAATCTGCCGGTCCGGAGCCTGCTGCGCTTCCAGGCCCTTAACAGGCTTCCACACGATAAGACGGAGCTAACCCAGAACAAGGCTGCTCGTGAAACCGGGGAGTCCTGTTCGGACCTGCTCGCTTCAGTCAATGAGAAAAGCAAGAACTTGAGGCAACTTTTGTTAGTTGGGGTCAAATTAGGGGAAAGGAGAGAAAAAGCAGGCGGCGAGGTTGCCTGCTTTTGGCAGCGCAGGCTCCTTGCAGGAAAAGCGACCAAACTGTGCCCGTGCTGCAAGGGCAGAAATCGTCTCAGCCTGGCGGCGCTACTTATTTTGTTAAAATTTTATCGGAAATTTTATCCTACAAGATCTGAGTCTTGACAAATGTGTTACGTGAGCACGGACAAGTAATCCCACATGAAGATGACTGATCAGTTTGGCCGTCGTTAAGTCAATAAATATCTTTGAAGCACAACAAGAAAGCAAGTCGAATCGACGTAAAAACTAATCACCAGCAAGGTGACGAGTACGAGGGCAGCGCTGGAGGAGACCGTCTCCTTTAGCAGCCCTGCAGTTTGATCTGCGTAACTCGACAGGTGCGTTGCTCCTCTGCAATTTTATACGGACTTCAAGAGAATCAACCAGAAAGCGCACAAGCCTCAGTGACCACCTCCATAAACTAGCTTCTTGGACAAATAAGGCTACCAAATTACTCAGACTACCAATCCGATGAAAATAACACTAAAACTTTAACTGTCTCTATGGAGAGAATAAAACCCACCACCAATCTTGCAAAAAAACCCAACAAACAAACTCTGAGCAGCTAAATCTCTGGTAAGAACGAACAGATGAACCCATAGGAGAGTCCTGAAGATACTACTCTGATCAGACACAGTCCCAACGGCCTATACAGGCTGCGGACAGAGACGGCGAGAGGGAGAGCTATGTCTACGTAGGACGCGCAGCCCGGCAGGAAGCACCCATTTCTGTCCCGAAAAACGGACCATTCGCATTCATTTGATACTCTGAGCGCTCCTCAATCTTTCTCACACGATACCGGAGTGAGGAGGTATTATCTTGTCTCGAGATCTATGGAAAATTGCACTTTCCTGTATGAAATCTCTGCCTTTCAAAATCTCACTCTTTTACATTGCATTCAGCCCTACGACATGATCAATACCGTACCTAGCTCCAATCTTTTTAAGGTTAAGGGTAATTACCACTAGGAGATATCTTGATGGTCAGGAAATAAAAATGAAACTTTATCCTACAGGCATTTCCAGTATATCTTCTCAATTACAGCACTATTCCTAGACAGCAACTTAAAAACTTGGGTTTGACACTTCGTGCTCCTAAGCAGCAAAAGGAGCGAAACAGCAGGCCTGTTAACCGGAGCTGGTTAATACGTGCCAGATGCCAAAGCCAAACGCACGACACTTTCGTTTATGATAATTCTAACATTACACTAAAAGCAGAGAATACATGTGAAGTAGCACAAAAGGATGTTGCTGTCAATCCTCGTATCCCTCGTCATCGACGTGTCCTGGACGCAAACTCTTCTGCCAGCTCAGCTCACTATCGATTTCCCTGCCATCTCGTTTCTCCTCGTTCGATATGCACACTGCTAAGCTGCAGCTCCCTGGTAAACATTTCTCTTTTACAGCTGAGAAGGAAGTTTTTTCTGGGAGGAATTCTTGCAGCCTCTGGCCGGGTTTCCTACATTGGCAGGTCCAAGCTAAGGGCCAGAATAAACACGTAGCGCTCAAAGTGTTAAGTAGTCCCACGAGAAGAATCTGTACTGGAAGCCCAAGCAGACTTTCCTGATACAGATTCGGTGATTTCTTCCTCCAAAAGAAGGTGCCAAAGAGCACGGCTGAAAGCATTTGACCACCATCACCAAAGGTAGGTTTGAAACAAAATACGAATCAGCAATCAGTGGGGCTAAGAATCGGCAACCAGTTATAATGCAAAAACTTCTCAGCAGTTACTACAAAGCAAACAACAGTGAATCTTTTGTAACAAACCCCCAAATTTATGCAAGTAGGAAGTTCCCTCAAAGTAATCCTTAAAGCATTTTTCATATTTAAAAAAGATTTCTACACCTAATATTTTTGGTAAAGTTACTTCACCCTGCTCCAGTTGCTCACAAATTACGCACAAATATTTATGGCTTTAAATATGAAAAACAAAATGCATCTAGAACTTGAAAGAAAGTACTAAGCTTGCAACAATCAACAAAAATATAGTTTAAAGACTACTAACTTGCCAAAAAACAAACACTACCTTTCCAAATTCTAAAAATGACCAATTCCTGGGATTTTGTTTTCAATGTGCTATTTTTGAATAGTCAATAATCTCTGACTTTTACAGCTCTCACCAACTTACTATGAACTACTTGCTAATTAACACAACAGAAAAAAAGTGCAGATGATATTTCAAAAGCAAGAAAATTTACTGACAGCAAGGATGCAGATTTCTGCCAAACTGTGCCATTTGAAAAAATGTTTTACAAATATCAGAGGAATATATATTGCTACTCCCCCCTTCATACAAACTGCATCACATCACATATAAAAATCTGTCATCTGCATATGACCTCAGAGGAATCTGTAACACTCTACAAAGAGTTACTTATACTGAAAAATGTATGCTTTGCTATCTGAATACATCACAAAAATACAACTTTAACTCAGCTCAGTCCAGTAATACAAAAAGGTAAATATTATATTAGAAATGTATACATTTTTCTCCTAAAAGTTATTTTAAAAGGAAAGTTTTAGCTACCACTTTGACCTTTCCCAGTAGGGTTTTGTACTACAGGTCAAGATTCAGTGCTACATTGCGCCTAGTTTTTTTCTTAAAAAAACCCTAAAAATTCCTAATTTTTCTGATTTTCTGCTTGTTTCACCTCCCATCTCCCTTTCTGCTCTTTAATATTAACAAATGCTTAGCAGCTTCCTATGGCACATCTACCACCACTGCACAAGCAAAAGATACACATCCCTATTAAAACAACAACTTCTTTCTGTGAGAATTCTGGGAAACTATTTAAGATATTTTTACAGAATTGATAAGTGAATAATCTTTGGATTAGAGAATACCAATTCACAAGCAATTGTTTTCTTTTCTGGGAATTTACTGGTACCAGTCAAGGAACTCCACCCAGCAGCTTTGGGAGTTGTCTTTTCTTACTTAGTCATCCTGCTTTGGAAGGCCTCCAACCAAAGATCCCAACCTGCAAGACCCTGTTTTTAAAAAGATAAATGTCATGATTTTTATCCACTAAGCCTCTTTTTTCCATCCACCCGCTGATAGAAAGGTTAATATTTCCTTTTTATCTAATAAAAGTCACTACAATTCTCAGAAACAGATCTTCCTCATAGATTTAAATACCTTTCTCTTATTGTGGCTCAAGAATGTAAAGCTTATAAGCTGAATTTATTGAAGATGAAACATCAAGGTTTTTTACTCAATCTTTTATCAAGCAAATATCATTCTGTTGTCAGCACCACTTCTGTTTGTATATCGTTGCATAAAAACATGCAACAGGCACAGCACTTCTTCCTAAATTTGAAAAAGGAAAAGAGAGGAAAAACGGAGATGAAACACAGTAGCCACAAATATAATTATTTACCTTTTAGAAACTGTGATGATTCACAGACATTTAGAAGCCAAACTTTTAGCTTTAAATATTGTCAACACAACAGAATACGCACAACTTTTACTAACAGACACTTCAATAGTAGTGTGTCCAAGGGTCTTAAATAATTGAATTAAAACCTAGGATGTTTCAAGCACAAAGTATTTATTTACTAGTTATCCCTTTATTATCTCCTATAGTCAACAAATATAGTTGTTGAATGTTCTGGATTTTAATCAATTCCAATGTAAAATTTTGATTCCTGGCACAAATTTAAAAGATCAGATTGAAAAATAGCAAATCCTGGAACACATTATGTTTTATAATGCATCTAACAAGAGATAAATCTACCCCTAAGACTGGGTTATTGGAATACTAATTGCCAATTTCCCTGCTCTGCAAGCAAGAAGTCAGTACATTGATAAAATTAAATTATTGATTTCAATAAAAATATTTTATTTCTCAACAGTACAGGTTTGGCAATAAGATTTTTTGTAACATCACTTGCACCTGATTGCGTTCCATTTTTAAAAAAAACTGCAAGGTAAAAAGCAAATACTTATGAAAGGAGCATGCAACTAATGCCAAAATTTCAATTATAGACTATCCTATTCGGCAGCTACGAGTCAGGACTTGTGAGTCATTTTCTCTTCCTTCAAATCATCATGCTTACTAAAGGAAGAAAGAAACACAGAGATGCTATTAGCACTTAAGTATTCTTAAATGCTGCAGATGATGCTGTACCCAAGCACTTAGCGTTTACTTGTACTGACAAGGAAAAAACACATCCTCTGTCACTTCCATAGAAAATGAAATAAAATAACACAAATAATACAGAAGCTATTAATAAGAATAATAAATTTCTGAGCATTAAAAGTTTTAAGTTTATATTTTCCAAGTTCCCCTCCCCAAAATGTCATATGAGGACAAATGTATAAGCATAAAGTAGTTGACCCTTTAAAAAGGATATATTTTTAAAATGCACATTTTTAGAATTTATGTCCAGAAAATGCATTTTTTTTTAGAATTTAAGTTCTGAAAACAGACAAAGATGATGCCCCTGAACTCCTTAAAATACTGATTTTTCTGAATGCATTCTGAAGCATGTAGATACCAAATGTAATAGCCTACTTTGATATACACTACATTCAAAAAAGAAACTGAATGTGTCAGAAAACTTAATATCTGATATTAATAATGAGAACAAAACACTGATACCAAAATCTACTTTTGCTTCTAAAAAGTAGTTTGACAAAAAAAATAGTTAAACACACACTTTGCCAACTAATTTATCTCCACAAAATACCTCTGGAATTTCAAAAGCTCATGTGCAAAAACCACGCTGCATCTCTTTCCTCTTTCATCAAAAAAGGAATGCAGAAATTTCTTTTTCTTTGCTCAAACATTACCCCAACCTGGGTAACAGCACAGCAATACCTACTTCTGGAGCAGCAACAGGATTTTAGAGTCAAATGCCCTGTAAAACATACAGTCAAAACAGATTTACTTTACTCAGATATAGCGCACGTAAAAATTGCTTATTAGAAGCTATTTCCTGAGACTTATCTTTACATACATTCACACATCCGAAAACATGCTAGCACTGTTGTTGAGACTCAGAATTTTTCGGAAAACCATGTCCAGTAGAGGGATACTGTACGCTCTCGCACTAAGACACCAGTATCACTTCTCTCTATAAGAGAAACTCCTTGTATTTGTGTGTACACACCTGCACACACACACATGCAGCATCTGAGCTCCTCTGCTCCAGCTCACAGTCAAAGAAATGCAAGAGAAATTTAAGCAAGCAATAAGAATTCACAAGAGACTTTCTTCAGTGAGTATCCTAGGGAGGGTTTTTTGGTCAATTAATCACTTTGGGGAGATCAACAAGACTTATCCTCCCCCAAAAAAGCAGTGAGGAACTTCAGGATAAAGTGCTAGTGGCACCTGGCAAACTTTTCACGCTGCTTTGCTGCTGACAAAGAACTAAGCCAGCTCTAACACTAACGAATTGCAACTTTAAGTCTAAAGACACTCATTTTTTGGTGAGGAATATTACTGTTCAGTAGAGCTTGTCTTTATGTGCCACCATCCAGTGGGGAAGAAGTCCTCAAAGCATTAAGCTTGCTAAGCTCCGGAGCAGAGGGAACTGCTGTTAAAATGCTAGTTAGGCAGACAGGCTTCTAAGGAAGACTGCTACAGAGGCTCATCAAACTCATTAAAACTAGCTTTAAATCCCAGGCTTGGGAATGTAATCCCTTTAAGAAACTTGCAGACCAGGCTAAGAGAGTAAGATATAGTAGTAACCAACCTGAAAAACTTATGAATCCTGTTCACCCACAGTCCGTACGTGCTAAGAATACACCGTATATTGCTGCTATTCTGAGATGTCACCACTGACGGACTGTTCCACGCCAGGGTCTCCTCACACCAAATTTAAACGCCACCATGGAATAATCTCCGAGGAAAACCATGCACAGACGTTGTGCCAGTTTGGTAAGCACGTGAAGGGGTCCTGACCCACAGCAGGGCCATCCCGTCATCTTCTACCCCAGGGCCTCCCCGTACTGCCCCACTACTACCAAGATTTCCAGTACAGTGACTAGCCAAAATGTGACTACTTGAAATTAGAAGGTTCCCTACAGGTTCAAAACAGTAAGATTGATTCTGATTAAGCTTTGTTACCAGATAGAAATCGGATCTCAGTAATTTACAGTGAGGCCAGAGTAAGTCCATCACTAATTACTGGCCATGGTTGTAATTTACTGAATTTAACTCCTTCCCTTCAGCAGAAGGGGAGCCTTCCTCTTTAGCTTCCCTTCTGCCCCTGAAAGGTAGGTAAGGAAGAAGGCAAGATTATTCAGTGTGATTTGGACTCAGTAAGTATCTCTAAGGGTATCTAATAACAAAACTCAGAATAATTTAGAAAACAGCTATGAGGTCAGGCATGATTCAAAATTGCAGAGGGACTTGTAAGAGCCACGCGTCCTTCCAACACTGGGTTGGCAGTCAGTGGCTTCGAAGTTCCCAAACGAAGGATCCTCATTTTCTACAGTTGTCTTTCAGCATCAGCAATCTTGGAAGAGGCAAACTTGAAGCTGAACAAAACACAACATTAAGTACCAACACAAGATAAAATAAGCTAGATCAATCACGGTCTCATGGTATTAATAATTTCTAATCCTCTGGGAACTTATTCTTGCCCTTTCTTCTGTAAGAAACCCATGCAGAGTGGCTCAGTTCATTTGCTCCTCTTCCACTAATGAGCAGTAAACATCCCACTTCAATAGCGCTTTGCTCCCAGAAATGATTACCTCAAGAGTTAGAACTAATTTGAAAGAAATTTATTCTGCATGATCATTTCCAACTTCCAGAGATTCAAAAAATAAAATAAAGTAATGCTATAATGCATTTATTGACAAGTCTGAACTAGCTGGTCCAAGCAGTCACCATAACGAGACCAGTAAGAATATTTTTTTTAATTAGTATAACTTCTTTATACTCCAGTCACCTACATGTTTTCCAATGCATATTTTTGAAAAAGTCATGGGGAGTCACTCCTCTTGCTCTCCAAAGCTCCCGAGCAAGGCTGAGGGTATTTTTCACATTAAAAACTGCAGGGTGGGAGGGAAAGAAATCACAGAAGAAAATTACCAGGGGGCTGCAAGATAGCAGCCGCGATGCTTTTTCTTTACCACGTCCTCGCTTCTGGATTGGACCCATCGTCTCTCTGAGGGTTCACGTTCCCAAAGCCGAGAGCGAACGGCGCGCTGGCTCTGGGAAGAGCGCGGGGATGGCTCGCGCGGCCGGCGCTTCCCCGCGCCTTTCGCTTGGGCGAGGAAGGCGACCGTAACGAGCTGCCGGCCACCCGCTGCGGGACTAGCGTCAGCCACCCAAGGTGGCGGTACGATTTCGTCTACAGAGAGCTTGTAAAGCACTTTGGGAACCTGCGGGATGAAAGGACTATATAAACGTAAGATATTATTATTATTAAATCAGTGATCTGACAAGAAGAGACAGCTTTTCAAATCTGTACAACAGCTTGAGCTGAAGAGATCAGGGAGTCCAATTTGAAAAAAAAAAATAATTTCAAACGAATTTGAGGATTAGAAGTGGCAGCTCTTTTGTGGATTCTCCATGGCAGGTAAATTTAGTAGGCTACTTTAATTTCGCATCGTTTTAACTCCTGGCAATGTCCTGTGCATTGAATCTGACAGAGAGAGAGAGTGTTTGAAGCTGTCGTGGCTACATTTTAGTCTCCCAATTTTACAATCAGTGTTTGAATCCGCTGTTACAACTCCGGATACAGAGATCAGAGACTTATCAAAGAGGCATCCATTTCAAAGACAAGCAGGAGCTTTTGCTTCATTCCTTCAATGCTTAAAATTCCTGAAAAAGCAGATGAGCGCACCGCAAAACAGGTCGGAAGGAAATCTCGCTATCGTCTGCAAACCTATTTCGGTATTAATTTTTAAACGATCTATTTTGGGCTCATGTAAAATGTGTGTGTTTAGCAGAGATAATCCTCTCAACAGGTGAACTTAATATACTCTTTTCCCTGTAACTGAAAGCACATTTTTAAACAGGCTTATTACTTTATCAAGCATTAATTAAAGAACTACTTCAACTAGTTACCTGACTTCTTTCTGACTAAAAACGTCTTCCGATTCCTAACAAGGCATCACTTCATTTCCTTTATTGGTGCCCTTGCTTTAACCGCATGGATGAACGAAGCGCACTGTAAGCAATAATACATTTGCAATAAGGCAGAGCATTTTAAAATTATATCCCATCCTGGAAGGGATTTGCTGCATGGCTGCAGCGTGCCACTAGCCACATTCAGCTCTGGGCTCTGAACAGAGTTTCAGCGTTTACACGAGCAATAGTTACTACAGACCCCGCCACCACGTCCGAGGCGTCTCCCCCCACGCCAACCTGCGGCTGGGTCCCCGCGGGAGCGGGCTGGCAGGGGGCGCGAGCCCCCCTCCTACCTAAAGAGGCAGGCTTCACTTTGTTGCCACCGCTTCCTTCTCAGCGACAAATGTTTTTGCCTGCGCACTGGTAATGTGAAAGCCACCAAGGCTTTGCCCACCCCCAAGCACCAAGCAACCCCTGCGCTGACTCCGATTGCTTTCTGCCAAAAGCGAGACTCTATTCCAGGGTTTGGATTGCTACAAAGTGCCCGAAGGATGTGCAAATCTGATCTAAATTCTCCAGCTTGGCTGGCCAAGGGAAGCTCCGGGCAGTCGCACACTGAGCACGGGAGAGCCCTTCGATACAGTCACGCAACCCGCTCTTCCGAAGTCAGGAAACGAACTTGGCGATTGCCACCCCAAGCCCAGCGCTAGCTGCTCGCTTTCACTGCGAACCCGGCGATCGTTTGCCCTGCTCAAGTTCTTCAGCTGTGCATCAGCAGGAGCTAGAGGCAAAGGGGGTAAATCAGTGACAAGTTAATTTGTCCGATGGAGCCTTTCGAGATCTGGCACGTAAAACCTGGGATGCAGCACGGTCCCCAGCGTCATGCTCAGCGAGCTACCTGGGAAGGAAGCTGCATACTGCTGACAGCAAAGGGAACGCATTAAGCCACATTTGAGACCACCACGGTCACAGCAGCAGACTTAGCAAAGTTATACTGCAGGTAGAGACATGCCCTAAAGTGCACCGAAAGTGCATGGCAGTTCAGCTCCTCGGCGCTCAAATCGCTTCTGACAAACACGGCTGAGAAGTCTTAACGCATTTAGGCATTTTTAAAGAGCAGTCCCAGCACGATCTTTCACTAAATAAAAGCATCATAGTTTCAAATGAGCTTTTAAAACCCCGGATCGTGCACAAGTCTCTCTTCTTACAGAGCAGTTCATTTATCAGCATTCACTCTACACACAGGAATGTCTTCAGCGATATCCTGCTCATTAAAAGGTTGGGTTTTTTCCCTCTCCACATTCATATAAACTACATAATCACAGGACAAGTACCTGAACATTTACCATTTCTGCTGGGCAGGATGCCGAGGAATTGGACAGAAGTTGTATAACACTTTAAAGCACAGTTATTTATCCAGTAGGGAGCAAACTCAAAGTATTTGGGAAAAACAACAGATGTTTTCACAAGATGCAATGATGACGTAACTACATTAGTCAATTCAAACTACTGGATTTTTTTTATTTTATTTCTGTTTGCAAAAGAACTGAAGCAGTCAGGTGATAGTTTCATTGCTCGCTGCAATTCAGAGAATCACAAGAAATTATACAAAACTAATTTTAATTAGAAGTGCACTGCACGTTGTCATTTTTAAGAGTTTTAATCTTGAGTTATAATCGAACTAGTTAGATCCTCCAAGCCAGGCCCGCTGCGCGCATTAAGGTAAGCATACAAGATTACCAAAGCACAAGCATTTAATTAACCTTCAATTCAGTGGACTAGCATCATAAGTCAGGGACAAACTAAGCAGCATATGTAGGAATATTTGATTTATACACACTCTTCGGTGTTGCAAGCAGCAGTACCCGCCTAAAATCTCAGCCCTATCTTAACTGCTAAATATTAGTATAGTGTTACAGCTTCCAAGAATAACTTTTCAAAAAAAAAAAAAAGTCACTATACATTCAATACATAAATAACCACCTCCGCAGTTATAAACAAGAAGAAATATAGCCATAAATAAGTATTAGTGCTTCAAAAATTGTAAAACCACAACTTTATGGTTTTTAAACACAGACAAGGTGGAAGCATGAATGGTAGCAATGTATTTCACATGAAAGCTTTCAAGTAGATGAGAAATAGAGTTAGAGGAATTGGAATCTCACTAACTATAGCTGCACTAAATTATTCCATCTGCAAGTCCATTAAAAATGTAAAGGGTTTTGTATGGCTCTTATATTTATTGGATGGGTTTATTCTTATGAGTCATACATATTTATTAACAGAGTCCAGATAATGGTTATTAATAAAACTTCTTTTATTTGCATACTGTCTTGATGCTGGCCTAAATATTTATAACATGACTATAAAAGAATCTTCAAAAAATTAACAATAGCAACAGGGATCCATCACAACTTCACTTTTTTTGTACTTCTTGATTACTTTTTCTTCTAAATGGAAAAAGCCCTAGTAAATACCCATTTCTTTTTCAAGTCTAAAATATGCTAATTCTTCCACAGCTTTAAAACACAATTTCTGTTTAGGAACTAAAATAAGATCCAAAACTAAAACAAGCTAGTTTTTATAATTAAGAATATATATATATTTCTACACGTAATTATGAACAGTAACAAAAGCTCAGTATTAAAATAAGCTCACTGAATCCCTGGAATTGTGCCTGCCAACTAAAACACCTACTATGAATTTAGTAATGGGTTATGCAAACATAAATTACAAGGCCAGACATTTTAAAAGGAAAAAAAAAGTTGATTTATTGTCACATTGGAGACATGGCAGGATAGAAGCACAATTTTATTTTTCCATATATTCATCAACACTGCAGATGTGTTAACGCAAAAAGAATTCTAAAATAAAAACTACTCTCAACTGCTCTAGTTCTCATATGTCATTTAATTTATTTAAAAATGGTTACCAGGAAGCTGCTTTTTTGTTGTTGCTGTTGTTGTAAAGTGTGCAAAACATACTTAAAATCTGTGGATGTAAAATCACTTTAACAGCATATTAAAAATACTCCTCCTCCTCAACTTCTGCCTCAACATTTCATCCAAAACTGACCGTAAGAGAGCAATCCTGCAGAAAGTTTATTACTCTTTTATTTTTTTTAATGTAAAAGCTTATATCTATAATCTGTAACCTAGTCATGTTGTTTGTGAGCATCTTCCCTTAACAAATTAATCGTTTCTGCTCTTGTTTCAAGCAGATCCAACTTTTCACTTATCCACTGTCAGAACAAGGAAAAGAATCTCCAGCAACTGGTAACTGTTATTAAAGGATTTATTCATGACAACACAGTAATTTTAATGAGAACAACATGTTCCTTTAATTATACCTGAATGACTTTGAGGTGGTCCAGTGGATGAACTGGAAGAGATTTAGAGCATATTTGTTCACAAAGTAAAAAGGAAAAGTACTAATTGAAGAGGTTTAATTATTTCTTCTTCTTGTACATATACCAAAGAAGGAAGGACAGGCATCGTGCTTGCCTGTTATTTTTGTATGTCAAATCTTAAAACACATCAACTGAATATTTAAATGCAAAGCAAATTTAGGAACTGAACTTCAGACTTGTTTTAAGAGTTCTCAGCCTTATTTTTGTGTGATCTATATATACATTCCCAGTCTTGTACTTACCTTTATAAATAGCATAATGCAGGGCGTAAGAATGGCTGTTAATCGTCAGCACAGCAGTGAGAAAAATCTCAGCTATTTCAACTAAGTGAATCCAAACATTTTCCCTTAAAAGTGACAAAGACAGTCAGTGAAGCACCCATTCAATCACGTTATTCTTCTTAATGCACATTTCTTTACACTACAGCCATTCTTCAGGAGGAAAGATGACAAATACCCTGTAAAATGGAGGGTTTTTTTCTTCACCTGCAAGCTCTGACCTTGCAAACGTACTCCGTACTCCTCTTAAACCCACACTCCCTAACCTCCCCCTACCCCATCGCTCCTTCTGGCTATGGTCCAAATGGGTCACTCCTAGAAAGTTCAAGCAACAGCAAGTACAATGCAGGGGAAAAAAAAAAAAAGTCTTAAATTGTTTCATTCTTAACAATAGCAGAAATTCATAGTTGCACTGAATGTCTAATGAGAGTAAACATCTGCTTACAAGTGTATTCCTTTGTAAACCACAGTAACGCAAAAAGGAAAAAAAAATCCACTATTCCCCTTTACTGTAATGGAAAATACAGCACTCTTGACATTACTGAAATCTAATACCTGCAACTGATGTTGCTAGAAGAAAAATGCATTCTTCACCTGTCAAGCATGTTTAAGCAGAAAAATGCTTAAACAGAACAAATATAAATTACTAAGAGCAAGTGACTTTAGAGCAATTAATTTCTTGACCAACTCTAACACCTTCAATTATATCAGAGGTAATTCCTTGAATATTTTTCAAATCTTCAATAAAATAATATATACACTTTCAGTTTTAAATAGAGATTTTTGAAGGGCACATATTGTAAAAAACTGATTTACGAATGTTTTTAGAGAAGAAAACGGAGACAGAGATGGTTACCCAAAGTAGCCTTATTTTTCTGCCTAGTAAAGTAACAATCTGTGCTCCTTACTTCTGTGGCTAAAGGGGGTTATTCTGTCAGACCTCAGAGCCTTACAAATGCTGTTGTTGAGGTACCCAGTTATACTGCAAACCTTACACATCAATAATAATAATAATAAATATTAATATATTCTGTGCAAGCTTCTCAAAATCCTGCTGCCTCAGAATGATTCTCCAAGGACCTGGCCAAGCTACCTAGCTAGAACCTTTGCTGCCCTCTTCTCCCTCCTGCAAAAAGTGAGATCATCTGCTTTTGGACAAGAAACCAGTGCTGAAGATGCAGCAAATTCAGTGAACCAGGACACTAGTTCAACGGTCCAATGAACAAACTGACCCAGTACTTACAAAGCTTTTTTTTTTTTTTTTTTTTTTTTTTAAAAAAAAACTAAACTATATGGCAGCAATCCTTTTCAAAGCTAAGTGTAACACACTGAAAATTTAGCAGCTATCCAAGACAGGCAAAAGACAACAAATAAGGGCTCATATGCTAAAAATGCTTATTTCTGGCTTGAATATGCTGTTCTCCAAAACACTGAGCTGCAGCAAGACTCACTGCTGGCATTAAGGAATGTGTGCACAGCAAACAGCAGGGGAAATGCCATCTGCCAGAGACTCCGGTTTAGCTTGCCGTGGGTGACAAAGACAATTTTTTCCTTTTAATAACATCCAGCAATTATGGTGGTGAGAAGAGTCAATGTGCAGAAAAATGGAGGTCAGTTTTACAAGAATACTAGAAAAATATAACTAAAATACAATTGTGAATTATAATTCTTTCATTGTCCCCTCACTTCCAATAAAGTGAAGAGGCAGCAGGAGATCACTATGCGGAAAATGCATGTCAGAAACACCGATGTTTTTCCCATTAACAATTAGTATATATGTGTAAGTCAAGTACGTATCAAATAATGACAACAAAATTATTAAGAACTGTTGAATAACGGACCTCCAGGATAAGGTTAAATAGGAACTAACTGATTCCAAACTAGTTTTTAAATGTCATTTAAAAACATGTAGCCATAATTTACTGCAAAAAGTTACAGAATACTAATGTACTATGTCATTTAGCTTTTGTAAAAACATACCCATGGGGTACGAATGATCATAAACATCCTCTAAACTGCAAACAGAACCTCTTCAGTTTATGGTAATCTCCAAATTTCCACCCCCCCCCCCCAAAAAAAAAAAAAAAAACAACAAAAAAACCCACCTTAAATGGAGGACATGGCAGCTAAATACTATTACGCTAAAGGAGAGAAGTATTCGTATTAGCTTCACATCCACAAGGTAAGTCATCGTTTTGATCTTTATAGAAGGAAATGGTTATGTTTTAAAACAATACAGAGAGTATTGTATGTTTTGAGCATTCTACTAAGGTTTTAAATATATAAAAAAATTAAAAACACAAAATAGACAATTTAATGGTAGAATTTTTAAAATACTGAAAGTTACATTTGAGTCATGGAAAATTAATAAAAGTGTCTCTTTTTGAGCAAACTATTTATCTGCAAATTCATTTCTTCTTACCAAAAGCTCATAAACTCTCCTTTTCAAATTCATGGTGAGAGAAAAGAAAGGCAGAGAGGAAAAAAGGGGGAGAACTTAAGCAGCACCTCTCATCCTTGTCTTCTTCCCTCAATACTGTAAGTCATGAAGTCTGGAAAGACACACAAATGTGTTTTACCTTGTTTTTCTTTCTTTAAAAAAAAAAAAAAAACCCACCTCCAGGCCATAGACCAAGACATTTGCTATTTACAAGTCGTGTTAACTATATTTAGTTATATACTACACCAGCTAACTTTTACACAACATGATTAACTTCATCCCTATTCAGGACTCAAATAAAAAATAAAAACAACCAACCAACCAACAAAACCCCAAAGCCAGGACTGCCAGGCTGGGCAGGGGAAGGGCAGGGAGCCCATCCACGTGCTGCGTGTTCTCAGGCGCGTGGGGGAAATGAAAATAAAGGAGTGGAGCAACCCAGCTCTAGATGGCAGCAAATCGATAGTCACCCCTGTGTACACAGAAGCCAGAGCATCCACTATTTCCCAACGCAGCCTGTGCATTTTCAGTAGTTTTCCAGGCACGTTGCTATTTTCACCTTGTTGCACACACCAGACCAGAGCTGACGGTGCAGCACCGTCAGGAATCCGCTACAACGCGCTACCCAACAACCAGAAGATCCTCGACTTATTTCAATAACTACTTCAACTAATCGATTTAGTATTCAGGTTTTTTACCTTGATTACCTTTTGCTGGAGAGACCAAGCAATTCAACAGAATGATCCAGAAACGCTGGAGAGTAAGGATTTAAGGTTTTTGTATTTAAAAGAAATTCAGCCTTCGCTTAATAACTGTGTTCATCTCCTTTACTAAGTTACGATTGTATCTTTAGTGGTGTTTTTGGAAAAAAAAAAAACATGAAACTAAAGAACGTATCACTCTAATATGTAATCTCACGAAGAAAAGTAGTACTTTTGCATCAGAAGAGCACGCGAGCCCAGCCGCGTTTCCGCGGGCTGCGACCGACGCGCGCCGCACCGAGCGGCACCGCGCGCTTGCGACGGCGACGTCAGCGTCACACGCCAGCTCCTGGGGTTAATTACGCTAGCGTTCGGGGTGCCACGGCAATCAGTCAGCGTTCAGGCACCCTATTCACAGGCTCATTTATTTTGCTTTCTGGCGCCTTCTAATATTCCATTTTCCAGACCATTTTGAAGCTGTTTCCTTGGAGCATGTACTTCTGCTGGCTCCGTTTAGAAAGTTCCCTTGTGTCCTTCTGTAACTGTTGATCCAATCTAGAATCAGCCGTACAAAACACAGCCGTCAGGGTATTTCAGGGCAACCTTGACTTCCTAAACGTCCCCGGTAAGAGCGCCTTTGCAACCGGGAAGCAGCAGAAGGCAGCCGTAAGGAACCCACGCTTCAGCTTCCCGTCAGCCCAGCCCAGCGACCAACGCAACGAGCCGGCCGAGAAAGCGCCTGCACCCCGGAGGGCCTTCGAGCAGCCGTGCCAGCGCTGCCGGTTTCGGGGCGCGCACGCTCCTGCGTTAGAAACCTGCTATCTTATTTTATCCCCCCAGCACAGCTGGCCCAGGCCTCTCAGGCTCAGCTATTTTCTTGCACTCATTTAACCAGCTGCGTAGCTGTTAAGCCTGACAGTAACCGCTGAACAGCGAAAAGCTTACTACAACACCTTACTAAATGTAGAAACTTATATAATAATGTATAATAATATGCTACATAAACTTTAAACTTTGAAGCAGATGCTCAGACAAACAAGTCCAGCCTCTGCAAAGGCTGAGTGCTTAAAGGAACACAGTTCAGCAACTCTCTAGTTTACGTGGCGGCTAAATCATCAACGCTAAAACTGTTTTCAATTATAATCTGAATAAAAAACAGACTAAATTGTTATTTCAAGTGTTTGTAAGATGCTTTGAACAAGTAAAAAAAAAAAAAATCTGATTTCAACTTCTTCGAATGAAGCGTAATCAAGTAAATAATGTCAGCTAATCTTCATGATCTCGTCTTACAAAGGCTCATGCAGAACTTTGCTTATCCTTATCCAGTTCTCGAAGACCCTCGAGTCTACTGCTTTCCACATCTAAAATCGGAAAGGGATCGCCTGCTCCGCTTTCAAATTGTTTCCCCCCGTTTCATGAGCATACGTGCCAATACCCAGACCTGGTCACTGCAGATGTGATGACTAAGACATACCTCAGCAAGTGAAAAATTATCTTTTATTCAAAGAACTAAAAAAAAAGGTTTTTGCATCTGTAATGCAGTATTGTCCTCACTGTCCTACACTTTGTTGTGTAAATAAAAATCAGATGTGCCTTGTCACATAATGATTTCAGCTTAGTAGCTGAGAATACAGCATCCAACAGAAACCACAAAGAAAAACTTGAAAATTGTGACTAGTCTTTCAGACATATAAAGCTTACTTTCTCTTCCAGACATCTGAAGATAGAGAGGCAGAAGGAAAGCAGTGGAAACTGATACATTAAATTGGGTTAAATACTATCATCTCCCATCCCCAGAGCACTTAACAATTAGCACTTATTTGCAAAGTCTAGGCTTACTCAGTTATTTGTTTTTTTGACATTTTTCACTACAGTTGTGAACTAGCTTAAACGTACACACTGACCGAAGCAGTAGGTAACCTTTTCAACATTTAAAACAGAAAGAGGTAAGCAAAAGTAGTTTCTCAACTAGAAATTCGTGTAGAAACCAAGGGAAGATTATCAGTATTAGAAGTATCTTTGCTTTGTGCCAAAAATTATCTGTGCAACCAGAATTATTTAGAGAGACTAAAAATGAAAAATAAAACCCTCACGGATGATCAAACACTTTTTGTTAATTCACATCAAAATCAGCATACGAGAACATCATGAACGAGATGAAGAATTTCAAAGTAAAAATACACAAAAGTATCATATCGGAGAGATGGCTGCATTAATCTAATTCCCTACAACATTCTGCGGTTACTCACAACAGGTCAGGAATTGTCACTATAAGAAAATAACGTCATGCAGGGTGGCAATTCACATGAAATATTTTGAGATGTCCTCCAAACAGCAGTTAAGTAAAATTGATGTTTCAAGTGATCTCATGACCAGCTATTAGCCTTCCTCAGTAGCTGGCTCATGATAAAACAAATTGAGACTGAAAACATCCCAAATACATCTCTAGGAAGCAGGTCTGATATGACTCTTAAAAGCTGTAAAGGGTTTAAAAGTTACTGCATTTAAAACCAATACTCAATTCTCTGCTCCCCAAATTCCCCACCTACAAGATGCTTCTTCCAAGATTTGTCTCTTAACATACCAAATTAGCAATACTATTTTTATATTAAAATACCAAGCCCCATAGTCATCCATACAACCACAAAAATATTACTGTATCTTTTCCAGCAATCTGACAATTTGCAAAGAAAGTAGAAATGACCCAAATAGATCTGTCACATCTTTTAAAATTGGTCTTCAGAAACAGAAGCATAAATATCCTCAATCTCATCAGTAGTTTTCCAGACTCTCTTTCTGCTAAACACCAGATTGCTTATAGCAGACATCAGGGAAAGTCCAAGGACATCCCCGGCAGCAACGGAGAGGAAACTTAAGGCAACTGACACTTGTCTCCTGATTTATGGGGAGGGAGCAGGGCTGAGGGAAAGAGATGCTCTCACAGACTAAACCACTCGGGCACCGACAGCGAGGCATACAAAACCAGAAACAAGAGGAATTTCAGAAAGAGAATTCTGAAACCTATCATCACATCTAGTAATTCTATTTGTTATGCCAAGAAAGATGGTCCTTCAGCTTGGAGATTTAGCTTACACTGTGTACTGGGTTACTTCTTTATCTACAGAATGGTTCTGCATGCACGTGCATTTTCTATTACAGAACTCCTTTTTCGTTATTAACAAGGGCATGTTTGAAGTTTTAGTAACGTAAACAGATCAGTTCAGGAAATGCCAGTGCTCACAATGGTGTTGCGTGTCCACCTCAAGGACATTTTCATCATGCCGGATTGGTTTTCAGACAAATTTGCAGTTTTGGGAAAATCCTGGTCAAGTAGTCCTGCCTTCTCATTTTTTCCTGTCCTCTGAAGTTGTCTAAACTTCAAGAATGATTCACACACTTCCCATTCTATTTAGGAGGGTAGAAAATAGCTGAAGACAAAAACAGAGGTGCACAATCTTTACCTTTTGTGACAAATTCATTAGACCAATGAATACTAGTAAAGTTTTCCAGTAAGTAGAGTTTGACACTGTCTCACTTATTCTGGTGGTACTACAGTTGTATTCACACCCACTTCTACCGCACCCATTACCTTAGACAGGAGAGGGTAGACCTATCAGATTTTGCATGTCTGAGCTACTTCCTCCATGTCTCTAGGAGAAACTATTGCGTATGAAGTCTGTTACTGTTGGTTACTATCACTGTTAAGATACTTTCTTCTGATTGTTTTTTATTCCATTTTAATTTTTTAATTCTGCCCCAAAAAGTAGGAGAGGAACTAGATTGTGTTGCTGCTCAGGAACAGAGCTACAGAATGCAAACCCCAGCAAAGAGAGGAAAGAGAAAGAACACCAAAAATCCATGC
Organism: Rhea pennata; assembly: GCF_028389875.1. Lineage (NCBI taxonomy): Eukaryota > Metazoa > Chordata > Aves > Rheiformes > Rheidae > Rhea > Rhea pennata. The sequence goes on from NC_084682.1 coordinate 7,951,155, forward strand.
AAGCTTATAGAGAAATGTGATTTCATAGCAGTCTCGGGACAAGACCAAGATGTAGAATCTAGTACAGGTCCCAATTTCCCTAAATGCGAGGGATATTTTGAGCCATTGTTTTGAACCTAGACCATGAATGAATACAACATCTCTACTCTATTCCAAAATACTGCATGAAAAGCTTCAGAAATGTATTTTTTAAAAATATTTTTAAAATCTTATCACCAAATGATTTAACAGTGGGGGCCATTCACTTCCTTCCCTATCTTTCTTATTCACTGGAGAGAACAAATTGCATATTGTTTTCCTACTGTATCTGCTGAAGAAACTATACAGAGTATATAATTTTCTTTTGCATATCAACTCCCACTGAGTTTAGCAAGGTCTCCTCACAGTGCACTTAAAAGTACAATATTGGGGTTTTTTCTTCCCCCAGAAACCTTCTACTCCATAAAAATAAAGTTGTCATGAAGTAAAGAAATCATCCTGAAACAAATCTGTAAATACACTATCAGCTAGGAACAGGCAGTTACATTTGCATTCTGAAGAATTCATCATTTTCCTTATAGGAGGAGAAAAACATTCAAATGAGTTTTTCAGAATGAACTTAAGTTTCTAACACACAATTTGAAAACATGTCCCCAGGCATCTATTTATTTCCCACATTTTGTACAGTTTCTTGTACCCTCTGTGTTCTTTCGCTTCTCTCCATCTCCATGGTTTGCTCTCTTCTGCCATGTGAATCAATTCCTCACCCTTTTAGAGCTACTACATTTGCTCTCCATTTTCCTTTACGCCTTTTTTAAAGCTGTTCCTGTTCTTTCTAAGGTGCAGTCCTCAAATTGTTTCTTTTTCAAACCAACAGAACTGACTTCTGTCCCAGGGAGCCTCCTCAGGCATCGGTTAAACAATCCCACTTCCGCCAGCATCTCTCCTGCTGCACCAACAGGAAGCAGAGCGGCATCTGCTACTTGAGAAGCAGCAATAAAGGTTAGAAAAGCTGCCTACTGCTACTCTCCCAGGAAGATACTTGGAAGGAAATGATACTTGTGTATCAGTTATCTGGAAGCAGCTTTGGAAACCACAGAACGTTCCTGGATGAACAGATTGCTGGCAATCATCGGGGGGGGGGGGGGGGGAGAAAGGAGGAAAAAAAAGAAAGAAGAAAAAAAGCATTGCAGGGCATTCATTACAGTTAATGAAATGAGTTCGTATTTATTTCCTATATAATTACACATACACGTGCACATATACACAAACTGCATATTCTATCATGAGTATCATGAGCATGTAAGTTTTAAACACTATCAGCTTCCTATATACAAAATTCACCTTTCTGGAGCTTGACTAACATCGCACATGCCACCTTGCACATGCCACCTGGTAGCGTGTGATGCACATCCTCTGAGGGGAGCTGTCTAAAGAGCTCAGCACTAACCTTGTTGCAGTACTAGGGAAATCAACAGGAAAACTTAATTTGATTTTTGGTGGAAAAATAAGCACTTTTGAAGTTATGCCCTTGATATATTTATTTAGGCAGTGAAATGTCAGTTCCTACGTGCAAGTAGTAAGAACATTTGGATTACTGAACAAAAACTCTTTGCACTTCTCCAGGTTTTAGATTATTATGAAATTCAGATCAACCTGTTTGAAGTCTAATGTTCATATCTCCTTCAAAATACTCAGCTCATACTTTATGAGTTAAGGAATGCAGAAGCTTTCTGAGGAGAGAAGTCAAAGATAAGCAGTTGTGGTTAAGACAGTAGACTTAGCAATAGGTACAAGAAAATCATGGAAAAAAAAACATTACAGAAAAACTTAAATGGGCCTAGTAACATATACTATTTCAAGAAATTCAAAGGACTGAAATAGCTTTTCTCCTCACCTCTGGAGTGTTTTTCTTGAACTCGCGACTTTGCTCAATAAGTTTTTTCCTAGACTGCTCACTTTCATCTTGCCGGTTAGCCAATACTGTTGCTGTGGCATCAAGTTCTCTCTGTTAAGGGAGAAGAGGAAAAAAAAAAAAAAAAAAAGCAACTATAGTTAGAGACCTATTCATCAGAAAAATAAAAATATAAAGCTTATGCATAAATCATCTTGTTGACTATATGGAGATCGCTGGATTATAAAGCAATACAAAGCACCAAGCAGAAATCACACCTGAAAGCGATTAAGTGTACAACCTTTCCGATTCCATTTTGAGACCAAAGTATCACCATTTTTCTCCAAATCGTTCACAGCTTTACTGAAACATTAATACAGGACAGCAGCCAGTGGCATGCAAGACACAGCTCCCTATAATCCCCAAATCCAAGGAAGGTTACAGAGCTCTAACGAGTTCAAGCCAGGTCTATTTTACTCGACTACTTTTTGAAGATCCTGGCTTCTTACTTTCTGAGTTATTCTGAGAAAGAAGAATCACGACCAACTCAAATGCTGGCTCACCTTACACTTCAGCCTACACTGGCTATACTTCAGTCACTCTCAGTTTTAAATTACATATTGTATATAATTTTATACTGATATTCCAATGCTCTTTTTCCATTTACATCTTTCTTATTTGTATACTAACTTATCTTTTCCTTTTATTACAATCTGTTGCTCAAGATAATTAGTAGATAACTCTCCACTTAGTTTCCTCCCTCTAGAAGTACAGATTTTTAATCATCTGATGAATGCCAGATTAGCTTCCAGCAGCTTCTGCTAGGCAGAACTACAAACTCAGCTCACCAACTGCAGCCGAGCTTTGTCTAAGCGACTTCAGAGCGTTATCCCAGCATCTTCTTTACTCAGTACTGTGCTTCCAAATGTCACCATAATAGATTGAACGGGTCATTTCTAAGTGTGTGGAGCAACACACAATCTTCAGCGCCAGTTTGCTTCCTTTCTGCAGTATTTCCATGTAACAGGGAAGCAATAAAAGCTAAATCCTCTGCTCAAGTATGTGCATCATTCCCCAAACTGAGTTGCAACCAAGGATCAATAAGAAAAGTTTGGCACTGTTTTCCCACTTATGCAACTGAAGTTAAAAGAATTGGCTTTGCATAAGAGAATTGAAAAGCGAGACCAATAACTTGCTAAAGCAAGACATAATGCAGGTCTGCTCCTGGGCTACCTTCATCCCATTGCTCTGCCTGCGCACCCCATGCCTGCACTCAAAACCCCAACTATCTCCCCAGTAAAATCTGCCTCACTGCATGTGCTTATAACAAAAATCTGTGTGCGCATGAACACATACACACACACACGATGTCTATGGGACACCACTGGAAGCCTCTGTTCTACAAGTATTTTTTAAAAAAAGCACGTACAGTACTAGCGGGTAAAAGGCATTTCAGTCCCAGAACTTCTTTCCAGATACTCTGTGAAAAAAGTCTAGTTAACAGTTAGTAACATTTTTTGTACCAGTAAAAGCTGTAACTTTCAACTGTTTCTATGCTGGGATGGACATGCATGTGGTTTACATGACACTAAGTTTGACCTCTGGAGAAAGGAGAGTGGGGGGGGAGGGAGGGGGAGAAAAAAAAAAAGATTTCTTCTGCAGTTTCCCACTCAAAAGCATCAGTGTTCCCCCCTGCTTTACTACCACAAAATTAAGAGATATGCAAAGGTTTTTCTAATAAATATAAAAACCATAGTTATCTTAATCCTCAGAAATGAGCTAAATATGACAAATGGATTCTAGGCTAGGCAGCATGCTGGAGCCAGTGACCTAAATATTGCCACTGTAATGCTCAAAAAACCCAGTATTTCTAACTTTGAGGGAAAAAAATAGGGCAATATGTCCACCAGATCTTGGTTTGGAATTCTGTAACATATGTGAAATCTATTGCAGAAAAGTGGGAAATACTTAACAGTTGGATAAACCACATTTGAAATTCATCCCAGCTAAGTTTATGCAAGAAAAAAGAGCAACAGAAACCAATGTGGTTAAGCAGTACTATAAAGAGCAATATAACGGCTAAGCAGAAGGCTTTTAAAAAATATAAACAATCTGGTACGGCCGGCAACTTGGAAAACTATATTTAAAAAGGAAGCACATATTTAAAGCAAAGCAAAGAGAAAACAAATCATGAAGTAAGAGGGAATTCAACTAGACTAAAGAATTAAATGCTTTTTGTACACTACAGAGCGCTAGCAATGAGCTTTAAAACTGGAAAAGTAGATTTTTAGAGATCTTTACTTCCAATTTTAGAGACCAGAAAGAAAGAACTGATTCAAGCAAAGATCCTATTTTGTGCTATGATGAATGGAAGAGTCAGGTGGTAAATGAAGAATATCAGTCTTGCCCTGACTGCTTCATTGGTACCCGCACTCCAGTATATTCACTACAAACTCCTTCCTGCTCCTTTCCAAACTCCTCCTGGGACATTTCTCACTACAAAACATTTTCATTTGTACAGACATAGCCAAGGAAAAATGCAAGCATGCACCTAACATGGCTGGACCCAGTGAACAGTATACTGAAGCCCAAAAGCACAAGCTCCTGTCTAGTGCTTATGAACAGGTAGATGCAATTCCAATAGCAGAACAGTAAAATATCCAGCCTTATATATAAGATCTGATATTAGCTTAAAAACTAGATATTTAGTTTATATCATGACTGACAAGCCCAAAATCAAAACCCTTTGAAAATCACTAGTTTGCTCTGTCTTACTTGATCTGAACCATTTACACGATAAATTTATTTAAACATAATAATAGATACAGGATTACAACCAACAAGCACTAATGGAAGATTTTTCATAAAACGTCTTAATCTCATGAGAGACCACAATTATTGGAAAAATTCAAACAGCCAAAGCATTATTTTTGCATGCAGGCACATATTAAAAGGGTAAGAAGCATCTACTCAGGTTTGGGATCTCCAAGTTAGGCATAACGCACAAAGGGACAGACCTCTCCCAAACCTGGCAACCATTCCTTAAGGAGCCACTACATAAAAGGAGAGAGATGTAATACTATACACAGAAGTGTTTCAGACTCCTTTAGAGAGAGTTACAAAAATAGGAGAACATGTCTCAGTATCATTCTCCACATCTTGGAATCAAAAAGGTTCAAATGAAAAGTAACGGGAACCGAGGCTCAAAGGTACGCGAGTGGTGACCTGACTCCAGGAAGGATTCAGAGCCTGTAATCTTTAGCTCCATAGATTCAAAGTGGTAACAAACCTTCTGGCCAAGAATAACCATTTCTCAATTGTCCATGCAAAAAAATGAGTCAGGACTTGGAATGCATTTTGGAATAAGAAGCAAGAACAAGCAAGACTGTTACCCTTCTCACTCCTTTCCCTTTGCCCCAAAGTCCCATCGATTCAGGGCAGACTGAACAAGCAATTTGGGAAGCTCACCTTGCTTAAGCCCTGGATGACTAAAGAATTCTCTCTCCAAAGTTTCTGCTTTAACCCATTTCAATAAATTTATTGGCAGTGGGAAGGAGGCAGTGGGAAGAGAGGAGACAAGAAAGTCTTATGCTCTTAAGCACAGGAGTCATTAAAAGGAATCCTCGAAAGCAAACGTTAAAAGGTCTCTTTCATTCTGTATTAAAAAAAAACAAATAAATAAACTGAAACTAAGAGATCGATCTGCCATCCACTGTAACCACAATCAACTCAAAGCAAACTTGTATTCCTCGAACGCAGCTGCCGTAGAGTTCCCGGCAGCAGCTTCATCACCTCCTTTGGGCGCTGCCAAGGCCACTCCTGTCCACGCAGCCCCCATCGCCCTCGCTGTGCTGGAATCCAGCACCGCATGGCCGTGCGGCGAGCCCGCCAGCAAAGCGACCCTGCTAAAACTCAGAGGCCACCTCCTTTCAGTTAAACCAGTTCCCGGCTCGGGCTCGCTTTGCTCTTACAGAAGTGCTGGTCCCACTGCAAAGTGGAGGTGGGAAAACAGCCGGTGGCAAGCAGAGACTGGCGGCGTCCCCCCTTTCGGCACCCACTTGCAATTAGGCTGATCTGAAGCTCTTAGGAACCTCTGTGGGTACACTTCATTACTGTCCTCTTTCAAGGTGCCGCTTCTTTCCCCTGTAAGATGTGCACCTTGATAACCACCTAGCCAGAAGGTTACTCGCAACCCACACTGCACCAACAGCTGCCCAGTTCAACACACTGCATCTTCCTTCCCTTCGGATAACTTCGGATAGCTGCTCACTAGCTCCTCTGCCTCCTTAGCCCAAAGGGCACCCTGCAAGCAGCCTGCTGGCAGCTCTCAAAAGAGTCCCCTGGGCCTCCACTTGGGAAAACGCTTCTAAATAAAAATGGAGGCTTCTTGGCCATTTTAAATTTTATGAAAGTCTCTGTTCCCTCACCCACATTTCCAGAAGGTGGGAAAAAAGCAAGAATATATATAAGCTGACAAAACTACAGTGCCAAGGATTTACTCACACCCCCCCCACACACACTCCTTGCTTTTCTCACCCCTCATCCTTAGATGTGCAAGTGCAACAGGACCCAAAAGAGAACTCAGTTGAGGAGCAGCAAAGCCAGAGGCCAGAACAGTACACGATGCCATGGACACTCCGGAAGGAGAGAGGGGATAAAAGAAAGGATATACAAAAAATGTGAATCTGGGAGTGTGATGGCAGGAAAGGTATACATGATACACCTTTCATACACTCAGCAATGCATCGCTATCACTAGAGTGGAAGAGAGGCGATAGGAAATCACATTCATCACTTCTTTGTCTGAAAAGGAGCAAGAGAGGCAAAGAAACACAGTCCCCAATCTCCTCCTCCTCGTGGTGGCAAAGGACACTCTGGGAGAGAAGCTGCTTGCAGCACCAGCCGCCAGCAAACAGGAGGTTATTGGCTTTGCTTCTCTGCAACTAGCCCCAACCAGTTTCCCTGTAGCCATGCTCGCACTCTACAAAGCTAGTAGAAATGGAATAAATAAATAAGCAATATCATAAAAGTATTTCTCTACATTTTGTCCCACCCCATTAAGACGTCCAACTCTCACTAACACTAATCCTCTAAGTGTCTGGCCATGCAATCACTATTTGCCTCAGGACTCCCAGCACATTCAGCTGGAAGCTTGAGTAACAGTGACGGCCGCTGCCCCGATACGGGTATTTCAGGACTACGGCAGAGGAACCAAGCAATCAACACGTTTCCACATCCTGATGCCCCCAAAGTGCCTCATAATCTGTTATTACTAGTATTCTATTTCTGCTTAGAACCAGTATTTACTTATCCCACATGGAGTTATAAATAGTTGCAGTAATGACCTACAAGCACCGTGATGTAACTATATCCCCAAATTTTGTTTTTCACCCATTTTGAAGTGCTTACTCCGTACTGCATTTACCACAAAGCTCCTCGTCTGTGGCAAGAGACGCGTACCAAAACTGTAACGCCACCTTACTGCCTGCTCGCGAGCTCTCGAGGCGGGGAGGCGATGCCTACGAAGCACAGCGTGCGCCTTCAAAGGCCCGCAGCACCGCTGCGGATGGCAACGGCGCATTTTCACCATAAACCTCATTCTACGTATTGTAAGGATACATTTACTCTGTAGACATAAATCACAGTGATATCAGAAATTTTCTACCAGTAAAATATACTAGCAACCGTTTCCACTGAAATCTCCTATCTATGTATTTAAGGTATTTCCCTTTATCATCATTTTGATCGGTTACACAGTCTACACGATAACCTGCTACCGAAAGGAGTATTCAGTAGCCTCATTTTTTGTTTTCATCCTCTGTCAGGATTGCACGTCAGATCTATCCAAACTCTCAGAGCAGCTTTTTGCAATTTTTAATTTCCTATTAAAGGAAAACGGGAAGTAAAATTTCTCTGTGCGGTGACGACACCGACATACAAGTGCTTGGCATAAACCTGCATACACGCATCCCACTTCTCTTAGGGAAGTTTTACATTTCACTAGCTGGCACCTTTGGCAGTCCGCCCTCCGGTATTTAAAACCCCCGAAGTTCTCCGTCGTTCAGAATCCTACGTAGTTATTACAGAAATACTGCAGAAACGGGAAACTGCTGTGTGATCTCAAGGTGCTTCTCGGGAGAAACCAGCACGCACGCTCGCTTGATAGAGCTCTAGATTATCACCAGGGAAAAAACCACAAAGCTGATGACTGGAAATTTGTACTTTTTGTTAACGTTCCTGCGCTTATTTTTAAAAAGCAAGCACCAATTCCTTTGTAAAAGCGCTCAAAAAGGTAAAGACAGACTGTAACAGCGGAAGAAGCTCCGTTACTGTTCACATCTGCCTCTAAAGCCCCTTATTAAGGGGAGCAGAAGGAGAGGCCACAGAGAGCACCACCTAAAGACCCGCTGGGCTCCCCTCTCATAATCAACGCAGAGACAAACGAGTAACAAAGCAAGGGACAGAACAGCTATACGTGACACTCCGCAAGGGAGGGAAAAATAAAAATAAATAATAAAAAAAAAGTCTAAGCATTAAATAAACCATGTTTCCTAACAAGTATTTTGCTATTCAGCAAACTGATGCAACTACCTTTCACACAAAGAATTAGTTAGGAAGCTTCAATAAACACATTTTATTTCCGTGTACTACAGTAATTTGACTCCAGGTAGGCTTTTAAACAAGCTTTAACTGGAAAAAATTTTGTGCTCTACGCAATACTTTTGGACAGTGAGTCAACATGTGCGGTGCCTGTGGCTTAAAGCAAATAGAGAACAAAAACAGAGGTGACAACATAGATAGCAGCAAGATGTTAAGCACCAGGCAGTATTTTTTAAAAAGTTTGTCTAAAAAAAAAAAAAAAGTTTATTGTGCCTTTCTGTGTTCACAAGAACACCCACCACTACCACAAACGTAGGGAAAGCCTATCAAGAGATCTTGCAAGAGGGGAAAGCTAGTACTGGCTTCTCAGAAGGAGCTACTATCAGCATAAAGCAGCTGCATAAATAGCTAAGCCAGCAACAAATGCACTAGTAGGAGAAAAGACTGCCAGTGCCTCAGCCAACACAACACTGTGCCTGTCCTTTCGTCTACACCTAGAACTCAAAACTTCTTTAAAAATGCAAAGAATGAGAGAGATTCTCCAGAGCTGTAAAAATCTTAATGTCAAAGGTCTATAGGATTTATTTAATGAGCTTTTCTTGCTGCTTCCAAACACAAGGAAACATTACATATTTGTCCCCAAAGGCAGTTTTCATCTTCTGGCGTTATTGATTCCCTCCTTCCACTCTCCTCAAAATTAAACGTGTTCGGGGCTGAAGAATCCCTTCATAAACTACATGTCGGGTGACCGGAAGGGGAAGGCGCTAATGACAAGCCCACGTAAGGAGACGTCTCCATTTCTAGTAGAAGTGGAACCGTGCTGGCAATACTCTTTCCAACTTCTCTCCAGAAACAAGATTCACATCGTGTTTGTTCATATTCTTATCCCTCAGGTCCCCAGTATTTCCCTCCTCCCCGTTACGTTTAGGAGCCTCTACACTAGGCTGTCAGTCATCTCTGCCTCTGTTCCCACCAGGTCTGCTTTCACCTCGTGCCACCAGTGCAGATGCTTAGCTCATCTTGAAGTTGCCACCAAGGGCCAAGCGTTTGCTTCGGCAGCATCAGGCAACGCACAAGTCAGCTGGAACGTGCTGCTGTGACTCCCAGCGCAAGCGCTGTCTCTGCATCTCCTAGTCTGCTCTTCTCGGTGGGACTCCACGCAACATTAGGAACCCACCACCTGCCATTACCTCACCTACGGGATTTCTTTTAACGCCTGGCAACTAACTCTTTCAGCAAACTGACTTCCTCCGTTACTTCACACTTTCTAGTGGGCTTTGCGTTTTGTTTCATTACAGCTTCAAGGGACATAAATTTCCTGAAAAGCAAATTCAGGATTCAGGAGGAGGAGGAAGGGCAGGAGGTGTCTTTCATTTTCGAAAGCATGACCATGCCTACAATCCAACACAGCCCACCACAACTCCCACCCCTGCAGAGGGCTGCTTATGGCCTCCTCGACTTTCCCTGCATTCATTTTCACACTCTTTCACACAAAAAGCTCAAGCTATTTGCTTCAGTAGAGGCAAGAAAAGAGTACAAGGTAATCTGAGCATCCCGGCACGGGGGCTTCCCAGGCCTCCCTGTGCCGCAGAGCGAGCTACTCCAGGCTCAGCTTCTCTGGGCCACGCACCAGGAACGAGCCCAAACTTGGGTTACAGCTACAACAGATCCCGATTCTTAGCTCCATACAGTCGATGCCTTTTTACATGATAAAATTAGTAAACTCTGGTTAATTCATTTGAAAGAAACAACAACAAGCCTCAGCTTAAGACCTGTTACTGTCAGAGCAACTACCCAGAGTGTGCGGGGGGGGGGGGGGGGGGGGTTGGGGGGTAGAAAAAGGAAATAACCAAGCCACGGTTTCTTCTGCCAAGTAAAATAAATGACAAGAATCCAAAGAAAACCTACTGCTGCTTGATAAGGCTTGGCCTAGGCAAGACACAACCGCATCTCCCTGGCCACCTATCTCGCGAGCTGACCAAGGCGCGATGCCAGCCCCTGTAATCACAGGGGTGGTTACACACCGGAGCAGACGAATCATCTCTGTTCTCAGTGCAGCAATCACCCTGCCCAGGTCCCAGCCCGTTCGCTTCCACATGGGACACTTTGCCTTTCCCATGCCCCCTGCATGCGTGCAATGAGCCGGGCTCCGAGCAGCCCCTTTTCCGTTCCCAGCTGTGGGCACGGGAACTGCTGCAAAGGCAAAGGACAGAGGAGTAAAAAGGAACAGTCTAGCCACATTCCTGATACCAGCAAATCATTAGCTTTTAGCTAGGATGCACACCACAAGACAAGTTTTTAGCAGACAATTTTTTATGAGAGCTTTGGCTCTTAAAAAAAAGAAAGAAAGAAAGAAAGAAAGAAAGAAAGAAAAGAAAAAACACCCTTAACTGGTGAGTAATTACAGACTCCTGGACGCACTACCCTTACCATTTGTTTCAAGCACCTAGTGCAGCAGCCCCTGCGCACAGGTAAAAAGGGATCACGCTGCCATTTGGTAATAAAACTCCTTCACTAACTTTGCCTAATATCTTACTCACTAGTAAGATCAGATTCGTGTGCTGCATTAAATAATTCCTTTGACCACAGATCAAAGCGAAACATAGTCTTAAAAGAGCGGTTTAAATAACAAAAAAGTTCAACCCTTTAACTAAGCTCTATTACAACACTTAAGTATTTAGTTACTCCTCTTTTCAACCTAAGGTTTGCTAATAAATGAAGCATGACCACACACTTTAAGCAGGACACATACTGTAACACAGATGGGGATTTATTACTTGCTATAAAGGTTGCCACCAATAAATCAATAGTACATACACACGCAGTCTTGTTTCAGTGTGAGTCCTGAGTTCTCAGTACTTCTTAAGAAAATATAAACCCAATCTTTTTTTTTATTCTAACTGAAAACAAACTCATTTGCTGACATTTTATTTAACTTCATCCAAATCCTCACTTCACTAAATGTCATTCAGAAAACAAAAATTCATAATTATTTTTTCTTTGATGACACAGGCAATTTATTTTGAGGAGATTTTTAACATGGCTAACTATTAAAAATAGACCAACTATCTACCCTGAAGTCCATTGCAACACTCACGCAGTAACGTTCCAGCCTCCAAACGCAGTCACCAATTTGAAAGTTATTTATTAAGCCATTTCCTAACATCAAGAAATAAAATATTTATCAACAAAAATATAAATACACATTTGAAAAAGCAACCTAAAAATATTCTTGTAACCACATTCCAACAAAGTAATTCTTTGAAGGGTGGGAGAAAATTATGATGGACTTGAGCTAACACAGCACCTACCTCCCGTCTCATGTTTTGGGCACTGCAGAAGCTGTATGCAAGAGGAATATACTGTCCTACCATATGTATTACAAATATGGTTTGGAAAGATGGAGCTAGTCTTAACTTGGATTTTTTTTTTTTTTTAATCGGTTTTAAAACCTTCACAACAGATTGGTGCACTAGGGTAAATCTACAAAATACATCTTCAAAATTTTACCACGGTAGCCCACTTCTATTGACTTAAGAAATTTTACCTGCCTCTTCTAGTACTGATCAAAAGACACATTTAAATGCCGGTATGCAGACACATAAGTACTCTTTTTCCGGCCTGCAGAAAAGTTATATGCATGATTTCATGTCATCAACTGTATAAAACCAGACTAACATCTGATACAGGACAGCAACTGCAGCATTTTGCAGACGAAGCTGGATGGAAAACTTGAATTAAAAAATTAGTAGTAACAAAAACAAGATCAGAAGAAAATTACTGGCAAATGAAATTGTTGTTTGATAAACAATTTAAGCAGGAAGAATATTTGGCAGAGTGTTTTCAGAAAAGGGTCCTTGACTCCTGACTAATATGTTTCCTCCCTTAGTCTGAGTTTGTTGACTTTCTGGGCAAGCTGTAAGGTTTATGCATTTTCCCATGATGGGAAAAATATAGTATTTTTGAAGTTGCCTGTTAATGCAATTGGTGAATTAAAAAAAAAAATACAGATTTAAAACAGGAAACAAGAAAGCAACATTTAGTTTTTAGCTACTACTAAAATCCCATTTAGACCTCTTAATATTCTTTCAGATCTAAATCCCAAATAATGAGTCAGCTTTGTATGACAACACATTTCCTTGGAAACATTAAAATGTATGTCTGGTATTTAATACTGATAGCAAGCATTACATATTTTGGACGATTAAACAAAATCCCAGATTTTGAAGCTGTTCAGAAAATGTTTATAGCTTTTAATATTTCATCTGGACCATTATGGTTCAGCATAAGTATCACACTTTACATTGAACCAAAATCAAAATGTAGAGGCGTTGGAATGCAGAGTGTCTTTTCTAGCTAGGTGTTTCCTAACAACATGTTGCAGTACTTAGTTAAGCTCATTTTCTGTGACATGAAAAGGAAAATAGCAGAATTGACTCATGAAGTAAAATTAGCTGATATATAGTCACAAGGAGGGTGACAGCATACATAGCAGCATATAACAACAGCAACAAAGAAAAGTGCCTAATGTCAATAATGATGCAAGCTAACTTAGATGCACTGTACCCTGTACAGATTGTCCTTTTTTAAAATCAGCATTTCTGGTAACATCCCTTAATAATAATATTAACCATACACAAGGAATTATTGTAAAGGTCTTCTACAAATCCTGGATAACCGCTTATATTTGCGCATTAACTAAAGCATACATAAAACATTTTTTAAATATTGAAAACTTGGCATCCTCTAGTATTTAGAAGCGGTAAAATGCATCTGTACTGGGCTGAACACCGAACTCAGGACAGGCTTTATCTGCTTATTCCATAATTGCAACTAAGGTATGCAGAGTACAGCTAAAATAAATATCTTTTTAACCGTTAAAACTTCTTAAGTGATAATTTATATAATTCTAACACTATTCACTCTGACAAATCACACTAAGAAAAGATTTGCTATGAAAACAACAGATTTAGCTGCAGTGGCACTGTCAACCTTGCTATGATACACTGTCACTGAAAAGTCCTTAATTCTGGCTATCAGACACAATTTCAATTTCTTGCACTTTAAAGCAGTAAAAACAATTCTGTGAAGACTGTGTTTACAATCCCTCACTAAAGAATGCAGCTGTCTCAATCAGTGCTGAATGTCTGTTAATTAGTTCGGTTTTACAAGCTGATGGAACAGATTACTTCATTCCCTCCCCACACACAGAAAGAAACTCTACAAATACAGTTATCTACAATACAGAATTTCTCCTTCCCAGCAATTTCAGGAGGTAGATGATGTTCTGGGGATGTAAGCGACCTCTTTACCAAGGATCCATTTCAGTTTGTATCATTTCAAGGCATTCTGTCACACAGTAATTTTCAGTCCAATAGTAATAAATCCTGTATGAAAACTTAAATAAACAGCCCTACTTCCAGACATAGTCGGGCTGCCTCCTGTCTTTGTCACTGGGGCTGATCAACCAAGACCAAAGTTCTCCCAAGTCCTTCAGGAGCAACAGCCAGGTCCTCATGAACAATCCGCTTCCTACATTATGTTTTTAATCACTACCAGATTTTTTTAAAATCAAAAATAGCATTCAAATATATGACTTAGAGAAGCAAGTGAGATGTTTTTAGTGAACATTTTTGAAGTTGCTGTCATGCTTCCCCACCCCAGGCACTTTCCATGCAAACCACAGATAGCTGGATCACCGCTGATCTCCTTCGAGATTCACTGCCCCTCAAGTATCTCCCCACCCCTTATCTACAGACTCCTGGTTTTCAGATATACAGTTGAGAGTGTTGGACACTCTGGTCCAAATGTCAGAAAGCATTTCTGTAGAGAAACCCCATGAAATACTGTAAACCCTTGGGTGCAACAATGTGAAAGTCTGAACCAAAATGCCTCTGTTGAGATGATGCAATGTGCTACATGTTGTATCAAACAACTAAATTTTCACTTAGCAACTGGTTTTCTTAGTCCCTTATTTTAGATCCTGTGGGATTATGAAAAATGAGTTCTAGCTAAAAAACATCTTCATATTTAAAAGTAAAAACATATTGCTGGTACAAATTGAATATATAGTCACTAAACTAACTACAGAAGAAGCAGGTGTACAAATACAAAGCCCCACAAGACCGTGGAATTATCAGACCACCGGTACTATTATTTTTGGCAGAATATCTGGCTGAAAAGTACACAGGATAAATTAAACAAACTGCTATTTCTTCTACACAAAGGCATCTAAAGATGTAAACTTTAACAGAGGTATCAAGGAGAGCCTAAAACCTCTAAATACTATTCAGAGTTCAGTATTTCAGTACACCCCAAAAGAAAAAAAAAAAAAAAAAAAAAAAAAGAAAGAAAGTTTAAGTTCTGTGTTGTGAACACAGTCGTTCAAAGCAGACCACTGAAAACACCTTGCAGAAAATGCTCTGGAGCCACAGAAACACCATGGTGGGCAGAGGGGTTTGAAACATAGCAGCCATCCCACTCAAAAGAGATACTAACTTGATCAAATAAGAGAATTATGGACAAAGACATTCAGCCGAAGCCCTATTATTTTTTCTGCTACTGTTTTTCAGCTAACTTTAGTTAAATCATATTTCCACAGTCCCATAAGCAAAGGTCAAATTCTGCTGTTAAGCCCACCATAAGTCTATTCTTCTTTCCCGTCTCTCCATTTCGTTCAAACTACCTAGGGAAAAGAACATTTGGAACAAGACCACTGCCCTCCACGTCCTGTATACAGACCAGAAGTAAAAGGCAGTTTTCTAGCAGTTTTATCCTGCTATGGGATTTTTTGTTGTTGTTGTTGTTCTCTATCATGTTTTGCAAGCTGCCTTATCCACCCAGCCTTCAGGATGACTGCTTGGCTTTGCTGTTTAAATAACGTACAAGTCACCTTTGTTAAACACGCTGTATCAAAACGCTGCATTCACTACTGCAGACAGGAATACTACTGCTACAACGCTCAGCCGCTTCCTCGGCTTTTACGTGCCCGGGCCGAGGCTGTTACAACCCTGGGAAGCTTCACCAAAGTTCCTTCTTGAACGGGTGCCATTCACTTGGCTGCCTGATGTTGCAACATCTGAACTGCATCTTTTCCCACATGAGGAGCGAGGCAGAGCCATCCGTATAGCAGTGTGAGAAAGCCTGCACCGCTGCCGACTCGCTGCGCTCCCGCTGCTGCCAAAGGCAGGACTTCAGGCTCCAGTACAGTCAGTCCAGGAACTCACAGTAACATTAAATTCTTATTAGAGGAAAATAATTTGGAAAGGAATTGCTAGATGCTATTTGATGTACCACTGCAAATTAAGCATTATCTGCAAGCCTCCAGAATTATTTCCTGTAATGTCTCTAGTTATACCAGTTATGTAACTATAAATCAGTCTTCATTTTTTGTGCTTCATATGCAGTAATATACTGAATTCTGCAGTTAGAGATGAAAATCTCAAAAGGACTCGCCAAGCTTTATTCTTGATCTCTATCGGTGTTCAGTGCGGGACATTAAAGAGCTTGACTCACACATGTTTGCGGTGGGATGAACTCTAAAACCATGAGGAACACTGGGGGAAAAAAAGCTGGCGATATATGTCATAGCATTTACATTTGCAGGGCACCAGCACAGAGTAAGACACATGGAAAAGCACACATCTACACACGCTTGCTTATTTCTTTGTATAAGGAAACAAATCAAAATTGAGTTTATCCTTCACACTTTGTGTTGCACATTTCTAGACAGCAACACTGCACTCTAGTAAACTGCCTGCAGAGAAGGGGAGAGGCACTTGCACAGCAAAGTCAGAAACTGGGCTCTGAAGGAAGCATACTTCCTTCTGTGCTCCTGCCCCAGCAATAACGGCGACACACAATAATCAATAACCAAACCCAAAATAAACCAGAACGCAGGCTCTCCTTGCCCACGTATTCCTGACGGTCACAGCAGTGCCATACTGCCTCGCCCTTTTCGCTTGATCAGCGCACGTAGAAGAAGCTGTTCAGAGAAACAACGCAGAAAGTCTACTCTCCTTTTTATACTTCTGCTGTTTACCCTCATCTTGGGCTTCAATCCAGCCCTTTATGGGTAAGCAACAAGACTACTTCTGTATTTTAATGCTGACTATACATACCAGGACAAGTTCAGCTTCAAAAACCGTTGCATAAAGCACCTCAAATATTCAAGTGAAAACAATGACAAAATCGTTCATAACTTTCAGCTGTATATACTCTCCCTTACCAGGTGTCTATGGTAAGCAGCAGGGTATCTACATAACGGATTCTGCCCCAGAGCAAGGCTGGACTGCTATGTTAGTGAACCTGTGGTAACACTCCATCACTTATTTACTGCATCTCTAAAGCATTTTGGATTCTAAGCTGAATATATATTTCACACAGTACCAAAACTTTTAAATATCCACAGGAAGATTTCATTTTTATAGGCAATAAACATTAAATCTAAAGGACTGGAACATAAAAAGTGTTTTAATACCACATAAATCACCTTTCCCTAGACAGAATAAATCTCTGAAGGTTTTAAGCACTGCAATATAAATTTTTATGGCAAATTATCTACAAAGAAATTATCTGCATGAGATGCACTTTCACTTCTCTTTCTCATTTACATAGTGCTGACAATCTTTTCAATCACAACGTTCAGTCCAATTTGGAAAGTCCAGAACACAATGCATAGAAATACTAGCTAAATGCTGGGCGGTTCCTCATCCTCTTCATCAACATTTTCTTGACTGCTGCTCTCTTTTATCAAATACAGAAGTTCACTTTGCAGAGGTAACAAGACTAATATATAAAAAGCAAGGTTTATATGAGTAACTACACCCTCTTTCAAAAGGATTTTTTGGCTTTTCTCGCACAGAGGCCCTACTGCTTGCCCTGACAACAAAAGGAAGCTCGCTCTTTGCTACGAGCAACTGTTCCCCCAAGCACAAAAGCAGCAAGAGTTTGAATTAGAAGATCTTGAATTGAAGGGCAGCAGCCACAGGTTGTCCCCTTGGGAGGTTCAGAGAGGACACAAAGAGAACTGCCACGAGGAAGGTGGTGCAGCGCTGATGAGCTGCAGCAGGAGATCTCCATCCTTGGAAGTTCTCAACTCTCTGCTAAGACATAGGCAGAGCAGATCTGGTCAAGTATGAATGGTTGTCCCACTTCACACAGAATGTCAAACTAGAGACTTTCTGGAGGTCCCTCCTAACCAACATTTCCACAGTGCTATGATTTTTCCTTCACGCAAAAAACCAACCATGCATACAGCATGTCCCATTCCATTCCAAAGAACTGATAACTAATTTACTGGGAGAACAACAGGAACTACATTCTCCATCTTCTACAGAGGGAGGAATGAAATGGGCTAACATTTCCAGTGTCTTGTTTTGGATACCTCCAAATGAGAAAAGTTAAAATGAGAAGACACCTAGAGCCAGATGGCTCAGACTTCCAACTAAACAGTTTATACCTGCAGAAGGCAAGAGGCTGATTATTATCCATGGTGAGACAATAAATGATTGCTTCTGAAAGCCTCTGTTTTAGCCTGCCTGCATAAATACTTCCTCATAACCAAAGCAGAAACATGCACAAGATTGCTAATTCCTAAGTCTCTGAAGCACACACATTCTCAAAGGACAGGTACCGTAGAGGTGTGGAGTATCACTCTTACCAAAAATACTTCAGTTTATTCACCATTCCATTACAGGGAAAAAAATTGCTGACATGAGTTCTCATATGAAAGGACAAAATTAGCTCTTGGATAACCTCCTGTTGCCTTGGAGTCAATTCTGAAAGGAGCTCAGTACTTCACAGAATCCTTCCCTCGAGGGAAGCAAGAGTGAATACAAAGTAAAAGTACTTAAAAGAAAAGTCCCAAGGGGGGGAAAAAAAAAACACTTAGGTGGTTTGCAGAAAGAGGTAAGAATAGAACATTACTTCCAGTGTGTATTTTACAACAAAAATATTTTCAGGACTTCTGTATTTCCAATCAAATTAAGATAACACAACAGAGGCAGAAATACAAGCTGGTTCCCAGCCGTCTTCCTATGCTTCAAAGATATTTACTTAAGTACCGCCATGTATGGATAAAATGAGATCATCAACCTACTCATAAAACGGTAATCCAAATTTTTAATGAAACCTTGGACTGTATGATTTAAAGAGCAATTGTTTGTGCACAGAGACTCTGCAGAAACATGTGCAATGCAGCAAGCTCGACGGCCAAAATGCTCCAAGAAGTTGGAGGCTTTGAGCTTCTGTTCGAGACAGGGAGGGGGGGAAAGTGCGCTGGAATACACGAAACGCTGTGACTCGCAAAAGAGCCAGTTACAGGGTCATTTCCAAGACACCGATTTTTGGCCAATGAAAAGCAAAGCCTTTGCCTTCTATCTGATGAAAGAGTGACATAAAGCTTTCTTCCGTACAATTTCACAAGCTCTTATTACTTTCTTGATTTATCTTTGAATCTAGAGGATGGAACATTATTTTCTTTTGAAATGCCACACTGTTGCTAGTCTTCCCACTTGCTCAACCCGCAAAAACTATTAACATTTTCTGTAATTAATGCTAACACTTCAGGAAAAAAAGCCATTGTATTAAGAAATGCTTTAACAAGATCAAGAAAGAAAACAAGTGCTTTTGAGACTGTGCATAATTTATTCTGCTACATGATTTTTTTTTTCTTTTTCTCCCTCAAAGAAAAACTAAGTAAGGACTACGTATCACCGCCTTCCGGTGATCCTCATCTTTAACCATCCTCGTCCTCTCCCCCATTAACACTGGGCAAATTTTACAGGAGTATTTACTTCTTCCACCACAGGCTTAAGGACTTCATGTGCAAGGGGATGGTCAGAGCTTTGCTCTTGCAAGACTTCGAATCTCCGTCCACGTTCACAGCTTTGGCCACCGCGAAAGGCGGCAGCTGCAAGGTTTCACAGGCGGCGATCCCACGCGTTGCCGCTCCAGGCCCGCGGCGGCCTCGGGACCGCTCCGCCCGGCTCACGCACGACGCACCGAAGCAAGAACCGAGACTGCCCTGTAAAACCAGGCTGCTGCGCTTCGTAGTGCTGCGAGCAGAGCGCACCGGCTTGGAAAGTTTGAGTCAAGTTGCTGCTGTTTTCCCAAACAGCCCTTAAGTCAGAGCAGCCCAGCTATGCATTTTATGGGATACTTATCTATGAATCAGCAGATCGCAAACCGAGAGGCCAGACGTTGTTCCCGCTCCAGCTTTTAGTCTTTCCATCAGGAAAGCTACTAATTCCCCCAGAAAAAAATTTACCAGTACTTTTCAGGAAAAAGCAAGGGGTTTAAAAAAAAAAAACAAAAAAAACCCCAGACACCCAGCAACCATAAAACCAGCAAACAGAGAAATTCAGACAGGAAGAAGGGGGGAAATGCAATGCCTGAGCAAAACGTGCCTGTTCTTCTGGGTGGGGGCGATCTTCACCACAACGACCTTCTGTGGAGCGCGAGCTTACAGAGAAGGCTACTGCATAACACTACCAGCCAGAAGATAAGTAAATTATGTAGAAAACCAGTCCTTAGAGAAGAAAGAAAAAAAATTAAGAAAGGTTTGTAAATGGGTCAGAAGGCGCCTGTCAGTACTTTACCCACCACAGCTTTGCTCTTCAGCCCCATGGAGTTAGGAAGCTGCTGTAAACAAGCTGCACTTGACACTCTTGACTCCATCCATCATCCCCTTTTTTTTCATGTAAACGCACATCACACTCAAAGGTAGCACACTGGTCTAGGAAACCCAACCAATTCTTAGACAAAAAAAAATCCACAGACCTTGGACATTCCTACTACAATTTGGTGGCAGAAGAGGGCAGAGTGCTCAGCTCCTTGGGAAATAAATTGTTACTGTTTACTAAAGTTATAATCACTTGAACTTCACTATTACCAAAAAAATAATGCAAATCTACATCTGCCCACAGGCACCAGCCAGTAGTTAAAAGCAGGCTCCCTAGTTTGCTCAAAGACGAGCTCCAGCCTACCGCGCCGGCTGCACTGGGACGCCGGGCTGGGTTACTGGGAGCAGCACTTGGGGCTGTTTTGTTCCCCACAATTTTGTTCAAAGGCTACTTTTAAGTATCCCATGCAAGTACCATCACTGGCATGTGCAGGCAACAGCTTGAGCGACGTGGGTACAGGAGGAGACGACTCTTTAACACTTACATCTTCTTGAGTTACTTCATCTAAAATAATGTGGCTCTTTGTGGAAAATTGTAATGCAAAGCCTAAACCACAAGGCCTTTCTGGATGGTACTAGCAAGGCCACAGCACTTGCTCTCCAGCTTGATGAGCTCCCCCAAAGCCACACACAAACCTCAGATAAACCTGTAAAACAAAATCTTTTGCTTCTGGGTACAGGGCAGTTCTAGAGTTAATTGACTTTTTCAGACTTCGCCTCTAAGGGATGCCTCAGCTAAAAAGTGGAATAAATGGAGATATACTGCACATCTATAAATTCTGCATTGTGAGAGAACGCTGCTGCTCAAAACTTCAAATGTGTTGCCTCATGGAAAAGATTTTTTCTTCTTTTATTAACCCCCCAAAAAAGATTTGCAGGGACAGCAAGATCCAGCTAGGATACCCGCTGGTCCTGGGCAACTTGTCTGGCTTAGTTAGGTGTGCTCAACTGTATGATCAAGCTATGTTATTCCGCCTGTAAAAATATGCAGTAAGTTTTTCGCAAGCTGAAGTTTCTCCTATGTGCATCTGCTAGAAGGTAATATCCTCTGATTCAGAAGAATCGTCCAAATGTTTTAGCACTTACAAGCAGATCACTTCCTGGACATCGTGTAACATCACAGACCTAACAAAAATCTCCAACCTGAGGACCCTGTTCCCTGGCACAGTTATACACTTTGACATTACAGTAGCAAAGTTACTGTTATGATTCACAGCCCACTGTTCTCTACTTTACAAATTCCTATTATCTTCTGAAGAAAAACATTTTTCTAAGATTAAAAATATACTCTGCCCTTCGGTAATCTTCCAACACCGGGCTGCAGCCGAGCGCTCAGACAGTGCTCGGACTGTTAAAATCCTAGGCCAGGCTCAACCCTAGATGGCACTGCTTATCGCTCACGGCATCCTGGGCTCAGGTTCCTCTCTTGGATACAGGCAACCATGTTGATGAATGCATTCATCATATCATAAATTATACATTTAAAGATGAACATTAAAACCACAACTATTCCACAAGAGAGCAAAAAAAAAACCTACAACGCTGCTTTGTATCTCTACAATTTTCCTGGGAAGAAAAGCTCTATAGCAGTCTCTCTTTCATGGACACCATCTCATTTATGTAAGTGCTTCTTACAGCTCCACTGCTGCCATCATCATTTTATGCAAGGGGTATAACCGCTCTTTGGTCCACCACGTCTGAAGTCTACTGACATGCTCCAGGATAACTGCACTTCGGCACTAATGCCCGTATTTTAAGGCAATGCCTTGCTCTACAAAGCCAGTGAATAAACTCCCAAACTAAATCCGTAAGTAATTTGCTGAATAATACACTACCACAAAAAATAACCAAGAATCCTATGATATTTGGGGTACCAGAAACACTCTTTCGTTCTGATGGTGTTGCAAAATTTTGGGTATGTTTTAATTACAGTAGTTCTCTACAGCTGAAGGTGCTAGATTAGTTTTTTGCATATTTTTACTCAAATACAAGGTAGGATTACATATTGAAATTACTGAAAAAGAATTAAACAAGACTGGATAATGGCTATTTTCAGTATACTCAAAGATTACCTGGCATTTTGCAGTTAACATGGTCTAAATAGCGCTTGCTTTTTTTTTTTTTTAAGTATATATTTGTAAGCTTTTCTGCAGAAGCAAAGTACTCTACAATTTGAGGACAGACTCCAGGGTTCTCATTATTTTCTACAGAAAATTCTGAAGTGGTAACAAACGAAAACTCTCCTGTCGCTGCCCTGAAAAGAACTCGACTCCAGCTGACAGCCTGGTGCTCTGCCCTCTGACTGTAACAAGTCCCATTGTATTTCTGGATACGGAACATCAGGGCAATAAACAACATCTCAGGGCACCATTTGCAAATGGATGGAATTTACTGTTCCCCTTCACATGCGAAAACGGAGAACAGGAACTTGTCACTATGCTTTATAACCTGTTATGTCACTGAGGTGTCAGAAATTATTATAATTTCATATAGATTTGATAGTTTTCAGAAAGAAACAAAAAGCAAAAAATCACACCACAATCCACAGTGGAACTTTTTTGTTTTCAGGGGATTTGAAATAACAAAACAACCCACTGTCAGCTCACGGTCTTGCCTATCAACTCTTATTTATTTATTTCTATTAGCTGTGAGCCAAAATCAGGAGAACAATACCCATAACAGTGACACAGTAAGTAGAAGCGACAGGCATCTCTCTCGGAAAAGAAGTTATGGATATTCTCTTCACACGTTCTCCCACTCATCTCTTCTCCCTGCACCTCAGCATCATTCCACATTGAGATTTTTGTTTCCAACGAAAGGAACTGGTAAGGAAAATTTAGATGCCCATTTGAGAGAGAATTCAAAATCTCTTTTTGCACAAAGCAACCAGTTCATTTAAAGATGTCACATGTCCAGACATGTTAAGGCTAAACATCAAATAGTTCAAATCAAATTTGGGAGGGAAAAAATATCAGGGCGATGACTGGTAAGACACTTAAAAATTAAAATTTAAGAATAATTGCAAAGTTCTAATAAAAGCTGCTCTGTCTTCTCTATAATAAGGTAACATAGATCTACTTAAAAGTTCTTCCAGAGTGCAAGAATGCCTCACAACTGAGTCAATATTCCTGTTCCTCAGAAAAGCTAATTAGAAGATGAATTGGCATTACTGAACTCTGGGAAGAGGTTTAACATATCCAAGCTAAAATAACAGGTTAAAGGAGGTATTTTGTTTACAGGAAGATCCCAGTACTTCCTGTTGTTTTTTATTTGTAGAAGAGTTTCAACTCACATTAAAACATAATATGGTCTCCCTTCACAATTAACATTGGAATGGCTACGGTAAAACCTGTAGTGCGAAGTAGGCCCTATTTTTTTACACTGGTTATAGGAAAGATGTCATCAGATTTATCTTTGTATGGTATTGCCCGAGTGACCTATACCTCTCCCTACAACTCAGTAGATCTCCAAACACAAATGGGAAGTATAAAAGAACGCAATGCATTTCCTGCTATTGGTATCTGAATTACTGGCACACAGTAATTTCAAGCAGCAAAATATTGGTTTTCAGCTTGAACACAAAGAGCACAGACAGAAAAGTCGTCTTCAAAACAAACAAACAAATACATGGTGATAGATACACATCGCCTTGCAGGAAATCCTGCCAGATAGCATCTGCTGTATAAAATTGGGATTTTTCACAGCAATGACATAATTTGCATAGATTGTCTTAAAGAAAAAGAATCTTTGAAGAAAAACAATGTTATTCGCCCTAGCCCAGTGTGCTGCACATTCCAGGGGCAAAAAGAAAAAAGGAAAAAAAAAAAAAAAAAGATTGCTATGACTACTGAAAAAGAGTTTTTGTATACCTAATGCTTCATATTCCAGTGCAAGAATGTATTAAGTTTATGCTACAAAAGATAAAGAGAAGTTGGGAAACCTGTTTACATTTTTGCCTTTGCACAATCTTGTGCATTAGCAGACCAGCAATAGTAACGAAAGTAACTCGTCACAAACGGCTTGAGCCTGCCAGCAACGAAAATTAATGGGAAGGCAAGGATTTTCTTTTGATGTTGGAAAGGCTCCAGTAAAAACTGGTTTGTACATGGGAACATGGTGTCAGACTAGAAGAGAATCAGCTTGTCTGACTTGTGGTTTTCTTGACAACATTTATCTTCTCTTGGCCTGATAGAGAGCAATTAGTGCTTGTCAGTTGAATCATGTGTTATTAAGATCATTCAGGCATTTTTTAATTATGATTACCTAAACAGACAGCAAAAGAAATTCTCAAGCAACTTTAACACTCCACTTCCATTTTAGATGATTCCAAGTCCTTTTTCAACATTTTAAAAGTAACCTTAACATTCCACCTGCAAAAAAAAAAAATCTTTAGTACACTTTCCATTTTTAGTACATTTTCCAAAAAAGTTCTACAGCCTAAAATCTATGCACCATCTCATTATCAAACATTGTCTGAGTGATAATGATTTTTTGCAGTCAAAAAGTAGATCAGTCTTCTATAAACCCTGCAAGTTGCTCCATATGCCATGACTTGTTTTAAAACATCTAAAACAATGCCTCGTAAGTTGATAATGATACAGCATTCCTAATAAATATTTCTTTCTTTCACCATCACAGATTTAGAATCAGGATATGAACAGTGTCAGGAATGACATCATCCTTGGGAGTTGTTTAAAACTCCTCCCCAAATAAAATGGTTCCTTATCACTGACTTAGACAATTTTTCCCACTGAAAAGAAAGCTAAAAGCAAGACAAGACTAGACACAAAATTTCTAATTATTTAAGTTCCAGATATCAGAGTAATTGGGTTTTACATACTGTGCACAAAAGAAATCAGGATAGCTTTTTAGCTTTGTATTTGAGATCAGAACACCACATTTAAAATAACGCTATTGTTTCTTCCCTTTGGCATTTCTCCCTCTGCTTTATCAGGGGATTTTTCAAGTTTCTATATTAACATTTCCTTATTTTTTGCTTGCTCTAAACCCTGGCCTGCAGAACTTGCAAACTATTCTTGCTATAGCATCTGCTCCTGTGCAAGGCCAGCCGACGGCCTGTACGGCGTCTAAGAGGGATCGGAAAAGTAAGGTCCCATTCGCTGACAACACTGGGAGCCTATGACCTTTTTATTCCTAGCGGACCTGTGAACTCCGCATTTACAGCACAGATGCTAAAGAAGCTATTTTAAAAGGCATACACTTTTCAAAACAAACAGAGTAAATATTTAGCACGCACATTGATTTTAATAAGCGTTAAAACCTTGCTCCTAAAATGAATGATACTCAAGTATCTATTACCAATTCTCAGGAGTACATCTAATGAAGGATCCTTGAAGATTTTTCTTTTGGGAAGATTCTTGATGTTTGCTTGCAGTAATAGCAGAAAAACGAGAGAGTCGTAAATTTGCCTACCATCAACACCACATTTAACGGGGGACTGTCTCAAACAAGGAACAGGGTACTTTTTAAGAAAAAGACAGAAGCTATCAGTCAGTTCCCTAGAGTGAAATAGCTGAAGTTAATGGCACAACTTCTAATAAATATCTAAAAGCTTATTAAAATGGCAACTGGGTGCATGAAGGATAAGGGGACTACTTAAAGGTAAAGCAAAAAAGAAAGACTTATGATTTTTTAAATTTAGAATTTGGTTCTTTTATGAGCTCTGGTTCCGATATATTGTGTGTCTCACTCTTCCAGTGGGGAGAATCTTACAGACTAGTTCCGGAGTACTGTGAAGAATAAAGGAAATTACTCATTTTTGGCTGAGCTCTGGGCAGAGCATTATTTGCATGTTTATGAACTATTATGGCAATATTAAGGCAGAAAATGGTACTTTTTCAGCCTTTTTTTTTTTTAAAGTACTTTTCTAGGTACTGTCGCTGATTCCTAAAAAACTAGACCAACTACTCAAGAGACATCCAAGACTCTTCTTAGGAAACAGTTCGCTCTTTGCTGGCTAAGTTATCAAAAATCAGCATTCTGCTTCTTAAATTAGGAATCCTTTTGCTGCAACAGCTGATCATTATCCAGAGCAACTCCATCATCAACATTAGATTGGATATATCCAAGGAATAATTAAATAGGTCTAAGAAGAGTCTTAGAAATTAGAAGAAAAAACAGAAGCTGTTTTATTCTGGATTCAGCATCCCATAGTAACAAAATATGCTAAGAAATCTGATGTTCCAGTTTTGCTGCTCATTCTGTGCTCATCCTTCATAGTTTTCCTTACTCATAGGAGACAACAGTATTTATACAATATTTGTCCTTTGCATGGACTTGAAATATTTATATGGATTTTCTTTTTAAACCAGATCATAGAAATAAGAATTTTTTGCAAGATACTGTTTTATGGTTTAAATAATTTAATACTATGATAAATACAGCAAGAAACACTGCATACAAAGTTACACAATTAAGAGAATATTTTAATTTGTTCTTGCTTTAAAAGAAAAACTCTCAGAATATTTGAGTCATTCAGATTCTTCCTTCTAGACACCAAAGGATGCTAAAAGTTATGAACAGCAAACCAGCAATTCAGCTACTGCAGGTAATTTCTGCATCAAAATGACTTCTAATTCTTGGCTCAGATTCTTCTGCTTTCTGTCACAGGGTTAAATGACAAAAACATGCTACCATCAATTAAATACCATGTTTGGCAGCCAAACATACTTTGAAACACAAATGATGCTCGCTCTTAGAGCTGCCATGATCTATTTTGAATGAAAGCCTCAAGCTCACTGAAATGCTGTTCAGTACTACCACTGTTTAAGCAGACTGCCTTTTAATACAGTGGTGGATTTGATTACAGGCACCCCAATCCCTCCCCCCCCCCCTTTTTTTTTTAATTACTCCCTTTGGCTATCAGTAAAATACTCAAGCAAACCAGTTCTTACTAAAACAAATGACATATTGCTCTAACTCTCCATCTGCAAGATATAAGCAATTGCACTTATGGGTTTTTTTTTTTTTTTTTTTTTTTTTTTTTTTTTTTTTTTGGCTAGGGTTTGGGCTTTGTTCTTTTTCTAAATTACAAACCCAATTCACCTTCTATTAATTTAAACAGCCATACCAACTATTTTCAATATCATGCTGAGGACAATTCTTCTCATTCATCAAATTACCTAATATTTTCTCCCACTCTTCCATATGATTTTCCAACTTGTCTTGCACAAATTTAAAAAAGGATATCAAGTACAAAAATACTCTAAATCTGATAGTCTGGAATTCTGCTACTTTCATTTTCATTAGCCACACTTTCAGTTAATTCTTTGGTGTATTTATTCATTCTTGTTTCTAATACTCCTCCTCCTCCTGCAACTAATCCACTGATGTTGATATAATCCAAAAATACCATCAGTCAAATCAGTTTGCACTGCTGTCTTAAATGCTGCTGCAAAACACTACAGCCACTTAGGTAAAATTACAAAGCTCCGGCAATGACTCGAGCACAGCCACCTTGCTGGAGAGCAAAACGCAAGCCCCATTAGCAGGTTTCTCACTAGTTTATTAGCTTTGTTCTCAGGGTCTCTGAGCACCAAAGAACTAGCAGCTCTCCCACCTTCAAGAGTATCAGCAGAGGTTAGAACTCTCTTTTGATTACTTTAAGTGTACAAAACATAATCCCCAATTTTAACAAAACTCCGCAAAATCTGTAAAACCTCACTCAGGTCAGAATACATGTAATAAAAAGCACTCTAAGAACAAAGAAGCCAACTTGGTATTAGTTGCTGATTTATTTGGAACAAAATAGCACCTTAGAGTTCAACTAAATATTTTCATTTGCAAGCAGAACAACCGCTATGAAGCTCCAAGTATTATTTCTACAATTTTCATTAGGTTCATTCTGCAACAGCGTGTTCTTAAGATGGAAACCAACCAAAAAAATAAAGTGAGTTAAGTAGAGATAACGGAAAAAGATAGAACCACATCTTTCTCTTCTTAGCTTACACACTCCAACCATAAAGTATTGCACATGAACAGTTCCCTTCCTTGAATTTTCTGTACCACAACAGTGAAGAGAATTGCATTTTAAAAATGTAATTACAAGACCACAAAGAACGACAACAAAAAAACTGACTAGAAGGCAAAACTCTTAAGCTTGGTATTGTGTGCATTCACCACGTGAAACAGAGGATTTCTGTTTGTCTCTCAAGTCAGTATAGACATTTGAACAGAACCAAACGTAAAGTAAAACTTCTCTCATGGAGCCTTAAAAACTATTGGCATATACAGTCCCCTGCATAAATACGCAAAAGTATCTGATAATTCCATACTGATAAAAAAAAATACACATACAAATGACTCAAAATTGTGAGCAGCCATTTGTTACACATTTGATAAACAGAGTGTTTTATAAAAGTACTAGATGGAATAATTAGTCATTATGTTTGATTCCAAAGCAGAATTGCATATATTAACAGGCCTCCAGAAATTTTGCTGATCTGTTTTAAAGTTTAGTTTCATAGGGAAAAAAAAAAAAAAAAAAAAAAAAAAAGTTGTAAGGGCGCAAACTTCTGAGAAAGTAATGAAATCAATTTGACTTCCCCACCACCACCTTCCCCTTTTTAGAGGACAGAAAGAAGGAGACTTTGCATATTATGTTTGCCTGCAAATTTATTTATGAAATTAGAAAAAGGTATTCCTGTTCACATTCACCTGTTATCCAGCTATAGGATCAAATGTATGAACATAAATAGAACTATCATCCTAATTTGAAATCTGCTACTTTCAAAAATCGCTTGCTTGCCCACGTAATCTATTTGCGGTGCAATTGAGAGGGGCTAGAGCTCAGAGGGGCATGCAGGCCTCACTTTGCAACCTTTTGTTAGGCATCACTTAGCAGTCTGAACTGAGTTCTCTAACGAGTTTTGAAATGTTAAACAGTCTCTTGAAGTCTAAAGGAAAACAGCAAAGCAAAGATAATCAATGTTAGTATTTCCTTCAGGGAGGAGAATCCATCCAGTTTTAAATCATCCCCAAGAAAACTCTACTGTATTTTAAACATGCACAAATACAGAAAACCCAACCAGAAATTCAAGCAGTCTACAACAAATGGATGACCTTACTCTCTAAAATGAATGACACTCTAAACATATTCACTAGCTAAAAATACAGTAACTCTTCTCAAAATACACACCAGGCATCTTCGCAGAACCCTGCCCTCCACCCTAATCCTTCCCCTCCTCCCACTTTACTGTAAAATTTAGGCAGTCTTTAGAGGTTTGGAGTCTCACTGACTGCATTAGGATAGAGAAATGTTTAAGATCTCTGTTAAAAAAAAAAAAAAAAGAGTAATTAAATTCCTGAGTCTATATTTTCTTTAGTAACAGATGCTTCAACTGAAACCTGGATGAATGCAAAAGATGACTAAAACTCCTAAAAATTAAGAGCTTAAGAGCATGAAGTTTGTCATTTTACTGTGTTTACATTAAAGACTGAATCACCAGAATTCAAAGATGACTGAGATTATGGAAGAACCCATTACTTACCATCACCTAGCACATATCAACTAACAAAACCAAGCCTCTTGCCATCAAGAGAGGACCATCCATTGGCTGGAAGCATCATTCCAGATGACTGTTAGAACATGTACCAAGATGTTAACATGTGAAGACATTTATGCCTATATTACAAAACTCAGAACTTAACTCTATCAGTTGGTTAAAGCTATCTAAACCTTTTCATAAAAGGCATCTATAACAACAACAATAAAATCTAAGCATGCAGTGAGATGAACAGTAAGAACAGGCAATGAAGGGTTAGCAAGCACATTCACTAGTATGGGAGAACTCAGGAACAGTTGGGGCAGACATGCAACAACTAGATCAGTTCTACAATCTGTTTTTGTAAACGAAACAAAAATAGCAGGGCAGAGGAAGACAGGAAAATTGTTTCAGGGACTTGCTTCAGGAACAGCAAAGTATAAGACCAAAGAAGTAGAAAGTTTGGCAGAGATACGAGGCCAGGTGGTGGAATATGCAAAGAAGTAGACACATGGGCAGTGACAGACCTCATCAGGGAAAACAATTTTCTAGCAGATAAAGGCACCACAGAGAAAACAATTCTGATTTCCACCAGTACAAATGATAGGTAAAAGTATGCTACTGTGCCCTGAAGAGAGTGGGCTCAAAATTAATACACAGTTCCCATGAAGATTACAGATTTCCAAAAGAATAATTTACTTTTATGTGAACAAGTAGCTAATATAAAAATTCAAACTGACCGCTATCACCACTGCTCATTTCCACTGGAGGAAACAATATTTTCCTTACTCAAGGAGGAAAGGAGGGGAAAAAAGGAAAGAAGACACTGAAGTTATTCTTTTCCTTTTTCCTGCATTTCTTGCTCTAAATTAGTATTAATAGAAAACAGATAAACACTAGAGTAAAGTGACTTACAATTTGACTGGATAAGCACAAAACACCTTTAAAAGGCTGCACAATGTAAGAATCTTATGAACAAATAATAAAAAAAAAAAAAAAAGCAGCTGTTGCTGCTTTCTGCAAAATAGGCGGTACTTCCAACTAGCACATTCTTTCTTCAGTTCCTTGGTATGGTTCAAATCACACAAGCACCCAGATTATTCAGTACTTCTTTCAAAAGATGTTTGCTTGTAAGAATCATTAATCTTAATAACTAGCACTATTTCTGTATTACGGAAACACAGAACGGCAAGATGCTTCAAAATAAGGCAGCAAGAATGGGGGAAAAAAAAAAAAAAAACAGGTGGAAGAGCAGGCCAGATACCTGTTGAACTTGATGCCAATCCAATTAGCCTGTTTTGGCTTAAAACCAGACGATCATTTTTCAGCAGCTGTAGCAATGCATGGCATTTGCAGCTACGTAACATTTAGAAACTGCCATATGATTGTAAAGGTGTCTGAGAAGCCTCTCTCTGCTTAACGCTAATCGATTTACAGGCATTAACGCAGTGATAGTGTCCATGTCTGTGCAGTGCAAACACATCATTATACAAGACGCAAATTTTATGGATCAAAGAAGAGGCGAGCGCTGTCCTCCTGCGCTAAGCTGGTTCTCCGCATTTTATAAATGTCTTTTTGCGGTCAAGCCGAGGGTAAAAGCTCCACCATGTGGGAGAAGCCTAGCACTAGCCCAGGTGAACGCAGCGTTCGCTGGTGGTGGATCCACGAAGCATCACCCTCGCGGGTCCCACGCAACAGCACAGCCACTAAGATACTCAAAGTGCCCGGCAGCCCGTCCGAGGGTCTCGTGGCTCAAAAGTGATAAACGCCCCGCTCCATCTGTTGGTTTAAAACACATTATAACAGCAATATAGGCTCACGTATCGTTAACACCTGTCAATTACCAAAACTAGGTAGCTCAAAACACTTCTTATGCTTTTGTTTTGTGAAAGAGTAACTTTTTCCAGGGCTATGAATAATACTTCACGCTGCATGACTGAAAACGGTGAATAATCACAAAAAAGGAACTGTTCCACGTTACAGCAAAGAGACAGACTGCCAAAACAAACATATTATGGCTGCAAAGGAAAGTAATGTGTCTGTAATTTTAAACTTCGTCCACTTTAGTAGTTCAACAAGTTTTTATCTCACCCAAACAAGCAAAGCAGTAACATACAGCAAGTAAACTGCGTGATCCAGTGTGTACGTGTGGGAGCTAGAGACAATGCAAACAAAACGATAGCCGTGAAATTTCACGGTAAATCTACCTGCAAAGCCTAATACAGCTACACTAAGCAAGCAGGGCACTAATTCGAAGCTGATTTGTCAAAAATGTTTAAATGGGAGTACTAACAAGGCTTTCATTCTCACAAGTTGTCTCTCGACTCATCAGCAAGCCATTTTAAGAAAGAGATGATGAGAAAAAGAAAGATAATGTTGATTAAGAAAAAATATCAGCAAATGCTGACAAAGTTTCAGGACTGTATTTGCACCAGGAACAACAGGGAAGCATTAAGTGTTCTTCAGCATCAGAATAAATTTAAAGAGTGCATTGTCAAGGAAAATAATTGGGGAAAAATATCTTCCTTTTGGAATCTGAAGACATTCACCACAATTTTTTTTTTTAAAAAAAACAAGAGCCTAATCAGCAGACAGGGACTGGGATTTCAGCAGTAGCTACCGATTTTGCAGGAGCTTCTAGCAGCCCTATTTGAACAGCCACTCGATCTACCTAGTTGATTAAACACATGTGGGGAGGAGAAAAGGCAGTACTGTAGGTCAAGATGTGCATTTAGCAGGCATGCATTTCGAGCATGCTACCAAACGCTACCCAGATACAGATGATTCACAGCTGACGCGAGCAGAAGGCCAAACACTTCTGCCCTCACTATTTCACTCTACACAGAGTGTCATCAGGTAGGAGTCCGACACGGTGGATATCCAAGTAATGAGACAGCAGAATAAAGAACGATAATTGTTAAACAGAGGCAACTCTCCTGTTCTGGTGATGTACCATATAGGCGAAGCACTGAACCTGCTCTCTTCAGTATTTTATTTTTTAAAAAGGTAAAACAAAGATTTCAGAGGTAGCACTCTGAATAGCAGAAAAAAAGAAGAACATCTGTCTACCCTGATGCAGAGCCTTTATCCCTGCGGACAGCATTCGTCACCTAGACCACACTGGGTGGCTGCACTTACCAGCTTCTCACTCCTTCGCTACACCCCAGGCCTTTGGCACTGCCAACACGTTGCATGTAGGGGATCTGATCCAGCTAGGGACAAGCCACTAGGAGTCTGTCAAATGTGGGCAACAGGCTGACCATTGAAAAGTCCTACTCTGCGCGTGGGGCTTGTGGAGGCACCGAAGCTACCTGGCAGATTGAGACAGGTTCACAGTGTTTGGAGAAGTCCACGAAGGTTTTCAACACAGCGAACTGGCAGGATGCCATCAGCAGCAGCTCTCCCTGGACAGCCACGTTGCCCAGCATTAACGATACTGAAGCGAGTAGCTCCAGCTACGCACGTGAACAGCTCGGGAGGTTGCATCGGCAGTCCTGAGGACAGCTGCGCATCACGACCGATAGCCTACAAGCAGCCAGTTTCTCTGTGACTGTCTCTGCTGAGACACCCAGGTACAGAATTCATCCTAATTGAGCTCTCCCTATCTTGTTCCTAGAGCTGGATCCAAGCTGCTAAGTAGGTTGACTTCCAGGTATTTACCATTCAGTTGGATCCTCAGCACCCTGCGTGGGAAGGCAGGGGGAGAGCAGGGTGGATAAAATCAGCCTCTGTCATCGCTCCTGGGAACCTACTTTTATACCCACTTAGCCAGTTGGCACTAGCCAACCATATCTCCATTAATCTGAATTTATGTTAGTTCTGTCACTCACCATTATCTGTCAGTCACTCCTAAACCAGCTCTCTGGGAAACGCCCCAATTAAGCTCTAACCTTACTAAGGAAGGATGAAGCTAAATTTTAAGAATTAGTTTTTCCTTGAATAAGGCTGAAATAGAATTGAAGTTCTGATAAAGGAAAAAAAAAGGGAGGCTGTTCAAGTAGACATTGCATATGAGTAGCTGGTTCCCACCCCCCATACACAATCTTTTACAAAACTAGGTTAAACATTTAAATACCCATAAACAAACAAGCAAAGGCACAAGCTGTAGCAAGCAAACTGATCCTGACCTATCTGCTAAAAGACATGTCTGCTTTCAATGTCCAATCACGTCAACTGATTCTAACAGGATCAATGTTAACACTGACTTGGACCGGACTCCAAAGTCAGTTTATGGAACTTCATCCACTTAGGATACAGCAATTTTGTTTTTAAGGTACAAATGATTCTTTGACTAAGGTTTTTTTTAAAAAAAATATATGTTCAATTTTAAATTTACGTTCATTTTTACGCTCCGCAACTCTGGTGAGCTCATTTTCAAGACATGAATGTCTGAGTGCATTCACTGTGGAACAGTTTTCCACAACATCCCACCTACCTGTAACGCTTTTATTTGACCAAAAAGGAACAGTCACGTACAAATTTACTCTTGTTACTTCTACAAACAGAGGTAATCAACATTTTTCTTCTCATTAAAAAAGGTGGAACGCATCCTACAACATTCAGTACTCTAAAAAAAACGATTAGATGGACCAGGTCTCTAGTGCCCAATGGAAGAGACTTCTGCTTCCTTTTTCTAGGGCCAGAATCATGGTTGGTGGTAATGGATTTGGCTGTCAGCACTGTCTGAAGGGTATTCTTAGGTAGCTCTCCTAACTTTAGAGTGAATGCTTTGGTAAAATATGATTAAAAAAAACAATAAAGGAGAGAGAGAGAACATGCACGCCATTAACTTAACATTAATAAAACTTTTTTTTTTTAAAAAAAAAAAAAAAAGCTTGTAAATCATCAACTATTCACACACACAAAAACTAGAGAATGTTTGAGTAATGAGTAAAATGCTAAGGCCTCCATGCAAATGGAAGAGAAAACATTCAGAGACACGTGAGCTATTTTATGCCCCTTCTCAGGAATTACTATTATATCAGTATCTATAGCAGAACAGAAATGAATTCCAGTGACACACTATGTATTGCGGTCACCAGCATTCCTAAAGAAGTGAAATATTCATTACAGGTTTGACACCTAAATACCGACTTGCACTGATCATGCTTAACTTGTCAAATGTCTGATGATCCCAGAACAAGGCAGTATATTTATTATCAATCTTTTCAGTGGTCTGTAAGTTTGGGGTTCAAAATACCAAGTACTAGGGTATATTTTATTTATGTATTCAATGGCTATGGAGCATAATCTCTCGTCATTGTTCAAACTGCTTAATCTGCCTCAGCATTTAAAATTAAGTCGAAAAGAACCACTAGTGCTCTTAACTTTTCTTAAATTAACACTAATTGCACTGTTAAGCACTTTAACGACCTTATGAAGGAAGCCAAGTAAATCACTGCTCAAAAGTAAGTCCATACAACCACCCCCAAAACCCCACGCGCACCGAACAGAATGGCTGATGCTGCTGAAATGCAGAATGAAGATCTCTCATATCAAATCAAAGCAGAGGCTACTTCTACCATTTGCCCAGGCAACGAACTATGTCAACATCAGCTACTGTAACAGCGATATATTGTACGCACAGAGAAATGTGGACAGCACTGAAGTTATGCTGTCACGATTCTATTTACACCCTGTCCTGCAAGCAGGCAACTGATGTCATATGTCTGTATACAACAGAAACAAATTCACAACCTAGAAATTTCTCCTGGCAAAAGATCAACAGGCTGTAATGAGTACTGAAAACAAACCATCCAGCCTTTAGCCAGACCTCACTAATGCGACTACTTGGTCTATTAAACTAGGCTAAAAAACTGCTTCAGCTGCGAGTATGTCATTAATAGCTTCAGCAATAATTTGAAGCAAAGCCAGTGCCAGCGACCACAATCTTCTGATTTTTACACTAACTTATTTTATAGTGTCTGCTTTCTACATCTTACATAACTAAAGGATATACACAGGTGTGGTGGGCAAACAGTTTGACACAAATATTTTTGTGCACTTTAAATAAGTATACCTGCACCAACGTGCAGAACATTCAAACTTGTACATAAACAGTAGCATTTTGCTCACAAATTCCTATGGTAGCAACATACAGAAGTTGAACCAAATGTGGTTCAGACTGGCTCCAGAATAATAAGCATGTACTAAGAAATATCTGATATACCATGAAGGAACAATGAAATGAAATAAAGAAATTCCAACGTTTCAAACCATCTGTACATAAAAGCCTTGCTTCTTATATTCTTAGATCAGCTATAGCAAGCCACTAGCACCAGTGCCAAGTTTGGCAGCAGAGACTGTTTGGCCTGCCACCAACGAGAATGAGCTACCATGGCTTTTAGAATAAATTTTGCAGCAAACACCAAGAGGGTTGATCAACACAGACTATCACAGCTACAACAAGCCAACTAGTTTAAAAAAAAAACAGTATTTGCCATCCCACAGTATTTGATTTTATACTTGCATGAGAGCCTCTGCACTTTAAAACCAAAAAAAAAAAAAAAAAAAAAAAAAAGGAAAGTCAATAATTAACTTCTCACCATCCCTGTCTCACAGGGAGTGGTTTATCAGAACCACTCAATTAAACATGCTTTGAGTAACAGGACAAGTGCCTGCACACGGTGTCACCAAACCATCAGCTAATTCAGGACTTCACAGCCATATTCCAGCACATTAAAATCTGGCAGCAGAGAAAGGTGGCACGAGCGAACTGCACCACAAACTGAATCCTCAGGAACATTTTCTGAGGCACAGGTACACTCTCTGAAGGTCTCCCACGTCAGTGCGAGATGAGGTTTGCCTTCCCCCTTTTGAGACACTTAACAGGCCAACAGCGCCAAGCAACCCACGCTCATTTACTGTCTTCTCCAATTCCAATCTCTACCATTCTCCAGTACCCGGCTTTTCTCCCGGGAAATTCCATTGACCCTTTGAAGTCTAGCCTAAATTTCAAAGGCAGAAATACCAAAATATCCTTGAGGATAAAGATGCTGATGTAAAGAACATTGATTACCTCCAGTAATTTTATTTTCGTATTTTAAAGGGGCCCCAAAATAACTATTCACCACCTTTTGCTCTACTTGAGATTTTGAGAACAACATGCCTACCAGAAAGTCTAATTCTCTTAGCACTAAGAATTCTGCATGAGTGGAACTCTGTAGTTAAAAGTGATAAATAACACCTCTTCAATCCTGCAATCTCTAGACAAGAACTAATATATTAATTTGATTTGCAATGTTAAACTAGGATTTCTCAATCCTCTCTTAAAATCTTGCATGTTTTGCTAACACGTAAATAGCTGATGTAAGCTGCCTGGAAGAATTCAAGGCCTAGTTAGCACATGAAATTCAACAGTCTTAGTTATCTGATTTCTCCTGCACCTGCACTGTCACGAGAGTTTGTAAGTCTGGTATGGTTCTTGCATGTAGAATTATCAAATGGAACTTAGTAATAAGATCTAATACATCAATAGCTTATCCATCACATCCTGCAGAGAGTTTCACAGGACTCTCCGCTTTAGTAGGAAGTGCAAGATCAGCCCTAAACTGAAGGTACAAACCCACAATGCCAGATTTTTTTTCAGTATTCACGCAGCACTTAGCTGTTAAATCTGCAACATTAAGCAGCA
Organism: Rhea pennata; assembly: GCF_028389875.1. Lineage (NCBI taxonomy): Eukaryota > Metazoa > Chordata > Aves > Rheiformes > Rheidae > Rhea > Rhea pennata. Next base: position 7,988,446 of record NC_084682.1, read on the forward strand.
TTTTTTCACCCTTTTGTACAGTGTGTGTGTACATATATATATATACACATATATAAACAGTGCAAACTCATAAAAAGAAATGCTGTCTACAAGCTCAAGAACTTCTCCAAGCATCCTGTTCTCAACTGTACTATTAACCTACCATGTAATGAAATGGCCCCCAACACATCTTCTGTCAATGAAGTGGGCAGAATGTAAGTTTTTTTTAACTTATATATATACTTAATAAAGAGCAAGAGTAATTTCTAAAGTCTCAAATTAAAAGTACCAGAAAACAACAGAATAATCTCCTTTCCCCAACAAAGCATCTATTTGCACTTTAAACTGGGTGCATGTTTAACTCTCTTAGGAATTCTATTATGAGAAACTTATATTTTATGAGTCTACCAAAAAGGATGGTTACCAGAAGCATAATCACAGTTAGCAATAAAGGCTGACATGGAGTATATTTCTAAGCAATTATAGCAGGTGTTTTAAAGGCATAAAGCTAAAGAGTTATAAATCCATTTAGAGTCACAGATATGAAAAAGTAAAAGGCTACCAGAAGAGTCTACCCCCGACAACAGCAGAATATAGTGCTCCTCCTGCCCTACAGACCAAATCAGCTACAAGACCAACTCCACAACGAATTTTGGTCAGTCAAAAGAATATAGTATTAAGCAGTGAGGTACCATGATCATTAAAAATGAATTCAGCCTTCAAAGGAGGATGCAGCATACAGGTACACGCTACAGAGCTCAGAAAAATTTTACCACTTAAGGACTGCTAGATCTGCATTAAACTGCTGTTTCTTTTCAATTTAAACAGGGTTGCATGTGACACCTTTTATTATGTAAAGGCGTTTTCAAGAATAGTCTCTAATATTTGAGGGGAGAGCACCTAATGCTATACAAGCACTGTGGATTTCTCAAATCATGCTCCGCATCTTTATAGGAATTTGTACATGAAACCTATCTACAACATGGATTTGGTGGTGGAAATTCAGGGGAAGTTTCCTTGCCAACATAGCACGCATCTTTGCGGAACAGTCACCGGTTATCAGAATCGCCTATGCCAAGAGACAACACGAACTATAAATATGACTACCAGCTATTCCGCACAAGCCGGGAGCCTTCTGCCAAGCCCTCCTTCATGTTCTCTCTCACACAGACAAAGGCCTCAGAGCCATGGGACATCTGCCAGGGAAACAAATGAAGTTAAAAAACCAGAAGAACATGAACATGTACTAACCTAAACTTGCATGTTCTTTCTTCCCAATTCCTCCCCCCTACAAAGGGCACGTCCCGGCTTACCGTGCTCTTTTCCTTCTCCCAACCAGCCTTAACTCTGGGACCAACGTTTTAAAGTTTCCCTGCCTTTGAAAAAGTAATGTTCTTCCCCTTAAATGTTTTGCCAGATCTGGACCGCACCCTGCCTTCTCCCAAAATCCTGGGTGCTTGTCTCCTGTTGCACATAATCAATTATAGCACTTTCAGGTTTGTGTTTTGCATGGTGGGAGCTGATCCAAAAAAAGAGATTGTGCTTGTGTGAGCTTGTGTGTTTACACAAACATACATGAATACACACACACACACACAGAGCTTTATAAAATTGCTTTGTCTCCACATCTAGGGGATTTCCCCCAAATTATTTTTTTCACTTCTAAGCATATGATACTTGATATAGAGAGGTAGTTGAAAAATTTCCACTTACCAGGTCATTCTAATCACTCAGTATATGTAGGGAAAAAACAGAGCAGACAAAATCTTTGGTATGCTATCACCCCAAGAACGGACTACCAATTGTAACCCATAACTACAGAAAAAAATGCACAAAAACACTCAGCAGATACCTTCATTTCCATTCCCTATTTCACTCTCCCTGTTCTTATTCCCGGATTCAGTGTCAGACAGCAACTCTGATGTTTGACAAAAAAGGGATACGGCAGATTGCCCACCAGCCGCATCATGTGCTGCCAAGTGAGAAATACAAGCTTGGAAACAGTCTCGAGATTCCAGCCAGGACAGCAAGGCTCGAAGCATCACACAAGTGACATAACTACGCGTGGTGGGGAGAGGCTGCAGGGGACAAGGGAAGTTATTGCACGAAACAGCTCTAGAGGGCACGCAAAGGAGCTGCTCTCGGTACCAGGCAAGACAACTTAATCATTTAGAATTACCAAGAAATAACTGCAATTTTCTTCTTCTGATTTTTCATTTTTCAGCAAGTTTAACTGTAAAATCCCCCTAATTTTGTGAAGCTGAATTTTCCAATGCATTTTTACTTCCCTCTGTACATTCTACACCTAATGAAGAAAAATTAAGTACTGTCAAGTGACACCGCAACCAGCTTGCAGAGCGTTCAACAGAACAATAATCACCCTGCATCTAGTTCTCAACTTAGGACTCTTGTAGCATCTAAAAAGTTTACATCCTATGAAACACAAGAATCATCGTGTTAATTTGTTCAGTAGCTACCACAACACAGCGTGAATACATGTAGACAAATACTCAGTTTCTCTTCCGACAGCGTTTAGAAGACAGACATCAGCATAGCTGTTAACACTTTCCTTCAGAAAATATGTTTCGCCTGCCAGCAAACAAACAACAAAAGAACGTGTCATATCTGCAAAGTGAGCGAGAGAAATTATCAGGAATTAGCTTTAGAGTGCTGTAAAAAAGTAACAATAATCAGATGCCTGAGATCGCCCACAACACACAGCCGATGTTTAAGCCCGGCGCCTGCAGTCTTCCGCTTCCTTCTGCTCCTTCTCAATACCTACATCTCCATCCACATTAAAGGGAGGTTCTCTCCGATTCTGCTATTCAACAACAACCAAAGAAATCCGACTGTTAGCAGCTGGACTTGCAGTGGGAAACCTGGTGGCAAACACGATGGCTTACAACGGGTGCGCTACAAGCGCTTGTAAGCTAGAAAGGCAAGTGAGACGCAAGCTGGGAAAGAAAGCTGAAGCATAAAGTGGAGATAGAACTACTTGTTCAGAAACCTTCCCGTGAGTCAAAGAGCACGACTGCAGACAACTTGCCTGCTAATTTTAAGTACAACCTGGTTGAAAAAGAAAATCTGGAGCAAAATCAGTTATCTTTTCATTTAACTTTATCCAGCAACTGCTGCTAGGTTTTCAAATTTCAAATTCAGGAGCACAGAAGGAAACTTTAACCTGCAAACACTACAGGGGAGTATTTTTGAGTGAGACTTGCAAAATCTTGAAAACATTTTTAGTAAGTTCCATAAATTGTACTTCCAATTAAGGCTTAAATTTGGAGACTAAACACCTCTTTATTTGAGGGCAGGGAGGCTTAAATCTTTTTTGTATTAATGCTGAGCTATATCATCTGATATTTTTGCTATGACCAACCTATAAAACCTGTCAGCCTCACTCAGTTTACATAGGGCTCTAATTATGTTTAACTAGAATCTGAATGATCTAATTACTTAACATCTTAGAGCAGAAACTACTGAGGACATCTGGTTGAGCAACTGGCGAAGGAGTTGGAGAAATAAAAAGCCTGTTCTGTGCTCTGTCCAGACCCCTTGGAAACAGCTCTCCCACCACAGCCAGACTCTTTTTTCCATCCCACCTGAAATTGCTGCCTGCTGAAAACAGCCACCAAGAACAAGTCATCCACCGGTTCAGACGGCACAGTGAGGCAAAGAAAAGTTCTCCAAGCACCACAGGTAGGGTGACAGGGCCTTGAAGTTTTTCGTTTTACTTTGTTTTCATCAGATGAAAACCCAAATTACTCTGTTTCTGGGATTCTTAAGAAATCTGGAAACCAAAGATCATCACGAGTGCTAGAATTGATGTCAGCTTGACTACACCAGCGCCAGCAGGAAGCTCTGAGAGCAACCAGCCCTTACAGATTGCAAACGTTTTTGACTATCATGTTAGCTGAAGGGAGCAGATTTTTTAAGCAAAACCAGTGAAAACTCCACTGGGGTGCTGTGAAGACATTCATATTGACAGCACTAACGTTAAACTGGAAACAACCAGAAATACAAGCTGAAGGATCTTTTTTGGACTTGAAGCACTTTGCTAAAATGGTTTCCGTAATGTCAGTCCTGGTCGGAGTCTCTCCCTCAGACTTGGCCATCTGCCAAGGCGATATCGTACTACCTGAGGACTGTTCAAAGAAAAGGGTGCCTGAAACACAGGAAACTGCTATCGTGACCCATATTGTGCAGGCATGTTCCCACTTTGATCTTTTTTTCCTTGAAACCACAACGTACTGTACCCAACAGATTAACCTGACGCGGTCAGAGAAGAAATAAAACCTAAGTTCTGGTTAAAAACCCAGTTAAGGCTGCCGTTTTCTGCCTTTACTTTTGCTTAATGAACAGATGGAAACCAGCAATAACCATCTGTGTAAAACAGCAATAACTGTAGAGCACAATAATTTCACAAAAATACGCTAACAAGGTCAGATAACTGTTTCTTTAATTGTCTATTGCCCACAACCTTTTTCAAAGACTTCAGATCAAAAATAAAACCAAACCAACTTGTGAAAGATCCTTCGGCACGTTCTACAACACCACAGTTACATTTCATACCCTGGGAAAATTCTCGTTTGGGAAATGAAATTCTGCCTTCCAAGACATTCTTTAGTTTCACATGGAAATACCCCTCACTCCTCCCGGTGACCTGTCCAGTAGTTAATATCCAGCTTCCCCATTCCATAACAAAATCGATTATCCCTAAACAAGCAATAAAAATAAACCATTCCTGCATGCGTAATAGAGCAAATGTTTGGGAATCCTTCAAGAGCAAAGCCACTCCATTAATAATCCTATATTTTTATATTCCTTGCAGCTGAAAAATCCAGTTGAAACGTTACAGCCACCTTTTCCCAGAAAACCAACTACTGTCACACCGAGGATACAGTATCGGAACACGCCCGAAGTGGGGGGTCCCTGCAAAAAGCAATGATCCTGTTACAGCTGTTTTGCTTCAGTTGCCGAGCTGGTAAAGGATGGCCTAATTCAATAGAAAGATCTGAGAGGTTTTTATTAGGTCTCCAAACTGGTGTAACTGACAGTTAAACAAACAAAGCGTCAGGCCTTAAGTCAGCATTTAGAAAGTAAATTTATAATGAAGAGCTGACAATCAAGAAGCCTTACAAAGAGGCTGCTGCCAACCGGCAGCATGTTAGAAACCAGCTATAGAATTAACATTTCTTACCATTGAAATTAACTTCACAATTGGTTGCTGAAATGCTGATAGCAAATAAATAGGGCGTAAAAACACTGTGATATATGACTGCTTTTTGCCATGACATATCTAGAAGCAAATAACATAAAGAGCAACGAATGCCCTAAAACAATAGAAGTAGGTGTTTTTTCTAAAGCAGCCGTGCCTGCTAGGTTACCAGCTGCCATTTAATCTATCTGCACAAAACCAAAGTTCACTTAAAAGACGAAAAATAAGATTAATATCTGTCATCATCTGGTATCAGGAGCTTCCACATTCGCTTATGTGGTCAAAGCCTATGATGTTAAACGTTTCCCTACCATCACCTTTCACCAGGAAAGGTCCTAAATGGTATCAGAAGTTGCAAACCCACAAGGCTTAAGCCATAACAACCTTTGGCATAGAAGGCAGCAACCAAATACAGAAAGCACCTTTTACAACAGTGGGAAAAGACCACACTGAACGACAAAGTAGAGCTGCCCCTGTCTCCCGACTAACTTTTAAGACTCTGTAGTGAATTTATCTTTAAAAGATGACACCTACAATAGCTTTGGGGCCTTAGTGTCCACTTTCTCAGATTCCGAAAACAATCTGAACTACCAAGTTCTTTTTTTTTTTTTAATCCCATCTAAAGTAGGTTTTCACAGTTCCAATTTTGGACTTCGAGTCCCATTTGCAGGACAGAAAATCCCAGATAGCGACATTAATCAAGTTTTACTTAGCATGGTATAAGACATGGCACATTAAAGAACTAGCTCTTCTCAGGATATGCCAGACTATCTCAGATGGTAACGGACTTAAATTTATTGTCTAAAATACACTGATCGCAGCAGAGTGTGTGTGAAATTGTAATCATTCATGCTGTATTGAATATAGCACCTAAAAAAAGTGAGTTCTAATTTCAAGCGTTTATGGTATGCAGCACAAGGATAGAGAGAAACAAGTATCAGAAGCTACGTAGCAGAAGAAAGCAGCTTTGCAATACAGCCTTCCGACTGCGGGGCAGACCAAGGCTCCATCTGTACATACTTAAGAAATATGATTTATTTTTCATGCTCTTGGTGAGCATGAAAAATATAGAACAGTGTTTTATACATAGAATCAAGAGCATGACTTTGTAAGACCATTTCATTTGATTCACCTCCTGATTTAAAATAGGCAGGGAAATAATCTCCGGTCTCGCAGGGGCTGAGGACTTCAGCGACACACACAGCACCCATAGCTCAGAGGATCAAGGCTTGGGCTCGAAAAGTTTAGCTTCGTTACAAGAACACACAAGGTAATTTCCTGCAGACTGATTATTCTCCCTCCTTACCAACCAGATACACAATATCTGACGGTTCTTACATTGAGGGGAAGCAAGAGAACACCGGCTCCATGAGTTTATCCCTACAAAGCAGCAAATACTGACTCATTTTTTGGACTTTGGGAGAGGAAAAGAAAAATATTTCAGAATTCAAGAGCGGTAATTTGGAGTATAAAGTGTATTTGCTTGAGAAAATGAGTAGGGTGTTGTGAACAGCAATGGAAAGATGAGCTAAAGACACAATATTAGCAAGTTGCCCTTTTCCAACATCCTAAGAATTCTGATAGCAAGACTCCACGCCAAAGAAAACGTGTAGAAACCTATAAGCAAAAGAGAACTAGAGCTCCTGAAAGAGACAGGACAGAGCTGGGAGGAAGGGGAGAGAGATCAGTGCACTTGGAACATTTTTCTTTTTTTAAAATCATCCTCCTCTCAATTTTTCTTTTTAAATATATCAAACACTTCTTGTGCTCACATAAAAGAAACTAAGATTGCAATTGTGTAAGCAACTCTGTACAGAGGTCTCTCCACAGAAAAATCAATCGCAAGACTACTGGCTCCTTGTTTTTAAATGTTTAATATTATCCCATCTCCACAATTAATATTAGAAAAGCTACTACGCTCATACCAGACATACCAAACCAAAGTTATTTGAGTGCTATCAGCATTAACACACACAAAAGTTGCAACATAAAAATAGATGGGCAGTTTGCTGACAAAATTAACATTATCATATTTCAGATCGTAGACAAAGGGTACATTTTATTTATATCTGAAAACGAAGCAAACATCTCTGATAATATACCGAATGTACTTTGCTGTGCATATGTAATAAAATGTGTAAATATCCAAGTGAAAAATAATTACAGACAAAACATTCCACGTTTTAGTTTTATTAAGCTACTCCAATGACAGTCGTATTTCACATCAACTAAACAAGAGACAGCGCAGAGTTGACTGCAAACAAGAGGTAAAAGAAAACAGTGAGTAGTCAGTGGACATGGTAGAGTATCAGCAGAGTAAGTGTCCAGAAATTTGTCTTTATTCCCAACTTCACCACTGATCCATGTTCAACTCCTTCCCACCAATTAAAGGGCTAAGACTGTGCACGTGTTAAAAATGAAGCACGTGGGCTAATGCTTCCCTGGGTCAGGGCCTCCATGTGGCACTGAGCAGGGATAAAGCTTATTTGCCTTTGGGAAGCTCGCAGAGCCCCACTCGAAGCGGTGCTGGCTACGCGCTCAGAGCAGCACCTTCCCCGGCTAATAGCTGCTCAGGAAGTGAGCGCATGCAAAATGAGCAGGCGATCAATACTTCCGATGGCACAAGTAGACATCTAAATCATAGCCTCTATCCCTGCTGACTGTCTTAGCCTAAAGGTATCAATACTCAGACTACAAAAACTGCACAGTTTGGATAAAAGACAGAAAGTGCTGTAAGGAAAAGGTTCAACCTACCACATCATGTGTGTTCTGTGAATAAAGAATTTTAGTCTCCCGATATGAATCTCACAGTTTGCAGAAAACCACTCCATGCGTACCTCTCTTTTGCCATTTGGGGGGCTTGGGCATTGCAATTTATAGTCATTACAACCCCCAGCGAGCGGCTTGGATAAAGGCCCTCCAAACTGCCCAAGATTCTCATTTAACGAAACCGTGTTCCTGAAACAGGGAACTGTTTCAAACTTACGGCTGCAGTTAGCCAAAGATTGCAGTTTTAAATGACGCAACCACAAACTACAGAACATTAAATTCAACGTTTATATCACTGCACACGTATAATGTAAAATTTAAGCAGCCTTTAATATATAATAAAATCAGAAGGGAAATTTGATAAATTGCATATCTTGCCTTCAAACACTATTCCAGAAAGCACACAGGGATGTTTTTAAAAAAGAGCGTATGACTGAGTTATACCTCTACAACTGTTTGTGGGAAACGCTTTCTCCCTGGGATATGGCACCAATCATCAACAGTACTCTTATGACATCCAGCTGCTCAGGTATTTTTCCCTCACATACATTTCTACTGCTTCTAACAACAAGCATGAAAAACATCTACAAAAGAGCAGTAGTATATCCTCTGTCGTCTCTACTGAGAAAGCAAACAAACGTACAGAAAGATGCAACAATAACTAATTCTTTTTTTTTTTTATCCACAACACAGAATTAAGTAGCAGCAATAAAGAATAGTAAGTCCTAATCTTATATCTCAAAGTGCTTTACAAAGAAGGGTCAGAAGCATTATCATGTTTTCCAGATGGAGAAATAAATGAGCAGAGGCTGAGTGACATGCTCAGAGGCCCAAAGCAGACCCATAGCAGAGCTGAGGACAGACATGCATCAACAGCTAACAAGACTGAAACTCCCAACTTATTTCAAAGTCACTATTACCTAGTAACTATCAATCAAACTGAATTGGAACCAATTAAAGGCTTTGTATGTTAGTAGCAGTCCCCACCAAGCATTATTCCCAAAGCAAGCACATAGATTTTTGATGAACTGATGCATACCAGTTTAAGCACCTTTTGGTGAGACAGATCTTTCATTTTTCTTAAAACAACAGCAACATCATGCAACTTCAACTGCCTAACGGAGGTATCAAAGAGGGCAGACGGAATCAGACTAAACACATCAAAGCTCTATTGCTTTGCACTATCTGCAGCACTACATTTTAGCTGTGTAGTTTAGTTTCCATAAAAATAAGCCAGAACATTCTCACACAAAAGAAAAAGCCTTTCTGCACCTAAGATACAACTAGTATGAATCTCCATTTAAAAAGAAAGAAGTCAAAAGCTATTAAGTCACTTTTCAATTTCTTTCTAAGAGCAGTGAGAACGTATCTACGTATCAAAATACCTGAAAAGACAATCCAGTGATTAAAAAATTATTTAACACTAACACGAACATAAGACCTGCTTGTCTTAGGACAATACTAAAAGATGTGTCAGCATGCTCTGAAGCCATACCATCACCCTGGTATCTGATGTAGGAATCTTCCCAGGATGTTCCCACAAGAACTGCTTGGTGGTAAACCCCAGGCTATCCTTTTACAATATCCGTGAGCACAGGTGAGCTGCATTTGATTGCAACACCACAACCAGACATATGCTGGGAGACCCTCCATGCTCCCCAGCTGCACTGCCAAATATTTATATATGTTCTAAAATAAGCTCTCCTCTTCTCCCAACTGCAGTGTAAGGAAGAAGTTTCATTTCCAAGTCCTAGGCTTATGCTCACTCCTTAACTCCTTCCTTTCTTCACCACTTCCCTCTAACCCATCCAGTTCTTAGACAGTGTCATTTCCCTCCAACCCCCCCCCCTTTTTAATTATTTTTACTTCCCTGCAATGTTATAGTCCTTCAGCTTGTCACAGATGAGCCACAGACTGAGGCCAACATTTCTCAGCAAGGAAAGAGCTGTCACTTAAGCATCAGATGTGATTCAGGTTCCCGGCACAGGCACATGCCCCACCAGGGCACGATAGCACACCAGCATAGGACCATCCTACCTCCCTAGCTCAACTGAGGCTTCAAAATTTTAGCAGGAATTAAAGCACAGTTTAGTCTCACCTGCATAGCTGCATGCAATCCACTTCAGGGCACTCCTGATCGTTAACCAAATGCAGGACCGCTGGATTCAATCAAATGAAGGGCAGATCTCCACTGCAAAATTAGTCCAGCCATTTACCAGTACTTTGACCTAAATTTTTCTATCACTCACATATAGAAACCTTCTGGCACTTCTAGATGCTATTAAGTCCAGTTTTCATTAAAGTATGTTTTCATAAAGTTAAAACACGAGCAACAGGATCTGCCCTGCACTGGTTTACAAACTCATCTGAAAAAGCCTCTGCGACAGCTATGGCCTGCATCATTACATGCCTTAAAAACCTCAGAGCCAGATCCACCAAGATATGTGGGAATTTAAAGCATCTAAATAGAGGAGCTTAAATATCTGTGTGAATCTGCTTCTGAGCTTTTTGAAGTAAGGGCAATCTTTATCTCTGTTTTTCCAGCACAGATCGCTCTGGATCCATAAACCTGATCAGGAAGCAGACAAGTACCCAGCCAACTCTCCTCCCTCCACCTCTTAAAATGAAAGCATAACTCAACTCTCACAGGAAACTTCCTTATTATCCCATATGCAGACTAAATTATTCCAAGGCAAGGAAACAAGTAAATTACCAGGAAGGCAAACAGCTTTATTAGAAGACATTAGTCTGAAAGACTCAAGCTTCAAAACTATGTCTGGTGTAACACATCAGCACAGAACCATCGGATTATCTCCCTGCTTTAACGTCTTCATACCAAGAAACAAATTTATTTGTGCTGAAATACTTACTCAGTAAGTCACAGACTTGACCAAGCAATAGCACAGTATGAACTGCTGGACCCTGCTACAGTTAAAACATGACTCAGGGAACAGTTGTGGATTCAGTACAAGTTCTTTACTGCCTACTACTTTCTAAGCAATGCAAGTATTAGCTGACAACAGGGAAGACCACTGTTACATCCAACAAGCTACACCCAACATTCGTACACTTTGTGTTTAGTCTTCTGTAAAAACTTAACTCTGTCAACATTCAGTTATTTATTTGGATTTCTATGTTCTTTGCAACCCAAACATTGCAATATATTGTTTTTTCTAATTATAGTTAACTACAGAAATGACTGAAGTATTTGCATTGTCAAACCACAGAAAACAAAAACTAGTGAAGAACATACATTCCACAAAATGAGTAAGATTTGTCTTATCTTTACCAATTAATAAATCCCATAAATTAATGATATTAACTGTTCCTGTAGTGAGGTCTGATTTTCTTTCATCCTTGCTGTAAATTCAACACTACATCTAAAAACCTATGCACGAACACTCTTGTACAAATCTCTTCTGTCCTAGAGTTCTTGTGTTCTGCAAACTATTCCCTTCCATCTTTCTCCCACTCAGCTTCAGGTCTTCTTCCCCACTCCTTCACCTGTGCAGGAATACTGCCACTATACTCTGCATCCATAAAGTGCTGCATTTTCAGTATTTTGCCCACGAAGTATGTGGGAAACAGCCCAGTACTAGTAAACACCAGGATGTAAAGAACACATACAAGAGAAACTTAACACACACAAAATGGGAATATCCCCCCCACTTACATAAAAAGAATCCTGAGTCAATTGGCATTGCCAGCTTAGTGCTTTTAAAAAACCACTAAACATGCATATATGTATCTGTTCTGTATCCTGTAAGTAAACTGCCTTTATTGTCAGCTTTAGTGTGATCAAACTGAAACTTGGGATTAAGCATTTTCCTACATCCACTTTTTGCATTACAAATCAGCTAGCAAATAAAGAATAATTGTTCACTGGAATTTTAGACTGCATATAATTTGTTTCTATAACAGATGTTTCATCCATTACTTATTTGGTATTGTTATATACAGCCAAGAAGTGCAATCTTTGCTCAGAAAAATCCCAACTGTTATCATAGTCTGAGTCCTCATTACTGCATTTTTCGATAGATTATCCAATTAACCACAAACTTGGTGTAAGAGCAGACTAATTGAAATACAGACCACTTCTGCCATGTTTCAGATGGACAGTATTTCATCTGAGGAAGAAGGGAAGAGGAGAAGAGAGGCAGAAGATTTTACAAATTCCTTTCCATGGAGCAGGATTCAAGGAATCCTACGAAGGCCAAATTGTCCAGCTAGAAGTACAGTCAGAGGCCTTTCTTCCAGCATGCCATGCATGCCGGTTGTCCAGGGACACCACTCTGACCTCTAGAAAAAGGAAGGCTTTGGCTTTTGGGGGGATATGATGATAGCTATTAGAGCAGACTGGAAGCAGCTCCCTGTCTTCCAGGTATTTACACCCCTGGAAGTTTTTCGTATTGCATCTTCTCGCAGAACTACCGTGCTGCTTTCACTTTGCATCTCTGATCAGCTTGGGGGGGGGGGGAGCAGAAACATATTTGCAGCAGCTACAGACTCTTTTCTTGATGTACATTTAACTACCATTATAAATAATAAGAGTTTCTGTCCTAAAAGTACACAATGCTACAAATTCTACAGTGACTTGTATGGATAAACAAAACTAACACTAAATGTGACCGCTTAATTCCATTTTTGATAAAGCATGTTCATTCCTTCACTAGAAGCAAATCAGCTCGTCTTCTGGTACAATCAGATCCAGCTAAAATGATGCCAAGAATTCCACCTGTTTTTAATTAAATAATAGGATGGCTTCAGTATTTAAATGCTACTCATTACTACTTAGTTTTTTCAGACTTTGTTACAAATTTTATGTTGTAAGATCAGTGGTTTACTTAAACAATTAGTTGCAGCATACAAAGAACTAATACTCCATCCTTATTTTAATCATATATGACACAATACTGGGATGCGATTTAAAAAGAAAGAAAGAGAGAAAAGAAAAAAAGGCACAAGCAAGTGCCTTTTAGATTTTACCTCTCTAGTTTGACAGTATCAAGTTACATAGTTCTGTTCAACAGCAGTAAATAACTGCATTTGTTTACTAGTATGTGTGCCTGTCCTAAAAAGCTATGATGATATTTTGAGATTCGTGTTTATTGTCAAAACGTTTCAACACATAGTTCATTTAGTTTTCAGAGAGCATTAACTTTTTCCATTCATCCTGCAGATTTGACTGAGAGCTGAGACTCAAGCTAGAGCTATGCATAAAACATCGTTAGTCAAAAAGGTACAGTAGGACCAACTGTGTCCTCTACAATACATACACTCACAAATATCAACCAGCATCTTAAATAGCACTGTACGCTGTACCCATGGGAACATTTGTTCTCTTGTCTACAAGCACAGGATTGTTTTTATGGAGAAGGTGATGGTGAACGAGTGACACCAAAAACTACAGCCTTGAAACAGGACCGCACAATTCCAGGTAACCTTCATCCCACATTATGTCAAGCCTAGTCAGATCGCACAACCGTCTCCAAACAAGAGATGCAGTTATACCTCTTCAGGGCAACAGCATTTCTCCAACGATTTAAATCACACGTATTGTCACCATAGTCAGTGTTTCCAAGGATCTACCCTCTCTACACACTACAACCAACTGCTGGCAAGTGATCAGATATGGGTCCTCCCGCAACTATGTGGCAAAAAGATGAAGAAAATGATGTCATGCTGCTTTCGGTATTTTTTTTGGAAATAAAACTAGAAGAAAGATAACTAGAAAAATGGGTTAAATATTCATCTGCATGCACTCTAAGTGCAGTCTCAAGTGAAGAGCCATCTTTGATACCTGTAGAAAACTGCCAATTTTGTGTCTCATATTCCATTTTTGAGCAGACCTTTTTGTTCTTTTATCCACATTTTGAAATATTTAATCCTGCTCTTAATTCTTGAAATCTTTCTTCCTATAATTATTTATTTCCTTTCACTAAGTAACTTCTTATTTAAAAGTCTTAGACCCTAAAGTGTTTATGGCTCTTTTTTTAATTAATATTGACACAATCTTGAGAAACCTGCTGCTTAATATTACAGGCTGAAGCTCATCAACAGTTAAATGTCTTCTTCTAACAGACCGTAGAAGAGGAAGTTAGAAGCAGACAGTGTACATGTCATTCTACTGCCAGAAATATGGGACTAAACAGTCTCATCCTCAGCTTCTTACAACTTTAAGCAGAAAGACAACAGCTTTGAAACCAGCTAGATGCAGAGTTACAGGAGTTCTGCTTGACAGAGCACAGGTGGAACTATGTTAAACATAAATCCTTTAGCTTTTCCCTTGGCATAGAGTAACAAAAGTGCAGACAAAAGCTTTTTTTTTTTTTTTTTTTTTGGTGTGTGCAATGCCATACTCTAAATGCATTAGGGCAAATGAACGATGGGGGGGGGTATCCTGGACAATTCTGTAAGACTGAACTTCATACTCTGTAATGACAGTTTTTATAGCATATTGCTTCATCTGCAAGTGGGAGTAAATATTGCACTACCTCTTCATGCAGATGGGTGGATTAAAAAATAAATAAAAAGCTAGTTTGAAACAAATTAACTATTCAGCATAGAGATGAAAGGTGATCTCTACCTCTTGGTCACTCCACAGCTCTCCAAAGAGAGACTGCGCACAAAGTTCCTTGTACATAGACTGCTTAGTGCATCTGCCAAAAGGTGAACAGCCTCAACCCACGAAACATAAATAGTCAGAAGTCCTCAAACCCAGGTAATGAGTATTGTTCAAACAACTCGAAGCTAGCAATACCAGAATGCTTCAAAGGAAAACCTGCAAGCTGTTGAAGTCAGACTGTCACATTTAGTCTGCCAAAATGAGATGAAGATTTGTACGGTGATACTCCACAACAGGTTTTACAGTATGCACAGAAATTAAATTATGATAAAAGTGAGCTATTTTTTCACTAAAAACAGAACAGAACAATCTATCAAAATGCCATTTGGCTGCATTCATTACATTTTAGAATTTAATTTACAAGATAGATACTTTAGTGTAATACGTTTTAATCAATAAGCATTTCTGAAGGCTTTATTTTTATGGGAAATATTTAGACTTTCTCCATGCTAAATGTAACATCGTGGAAGTGACGTTAGGAGTGTTTATTTTTCTACGCTAAAGCAAGCACAAGCAGATATTCACAGAGGCAAAAGCAAAAAAACTCACAATTAGAGATGTCAGACCTTGTTTAAATACATCTTAATTTAATCCATTTTATTTTATACAATTCTACATCTGGATCTCATTTTCCTGTATTCCTGTCGGTATTCCGGGTCACTATTAAGAATCCTTTCAAGTTAGGAAAGTTCAGCCAAGTCTACCTTAATCCAAAACCTTTAAAAGAAACAATAAAACACGCAAGGAGGGGAGGGGGGGCGGACTGAAAAGCCTTCGCCAGAAGCGCTACTTTACCCCGCAGCGGCCCGTGCACCTGAAGGCCAGGAGGGACCGGGCAGGTCCGGCGCGGCGCGGCGCGGGCGCAGCGGGCTCCGCGCTGCCGGCGGCCGCCGCAGCCGAGCGCCGGGCGCGGAGGGGCCGGCAGCGCTGCCCGGCGCCGGCACCCGCCAGGCGTTTGACATCTCCCCCCGCCCCGCTCCAGCCTTATCTGTACCCGAGCGGCTGCGTGGATCGGCGGACGCGCAGCCTCCGCTCGCCGCCCGAGCGCCAGGACTCTCTCCGGCGGCGCTGCGGGCCCCCGCGCTCCGGCCGCCGGACCCGGCGGCGCCGCCAGCGCCGGGCGGCGGGAGAGGCCGCCGGGGACGCGGGACCCCCCGCCGCCCGCGCGCTCGCCCGGGCCGCGCTCTCGCCCCGCCGCCGCCGCCGCCGCCCCCCCCGTCACGGCAGCCCCCCGCCCCGCCGGCGGCGCTGCCCCCCCCCCGCCGGCGCCGCGAGCCGAGCAGACGCCGCCGGGGCCCCCCTGGCCGGCGGCGGCGGCAGGCGCGGGGGGGCCGCGGCCCGCGGCGGCCGGGGCAGCGGCGGGGGAGCGCCCGCCTCGCCGGCACCACAGCGCCCCCAGCCCCCGCCGCGCCGCGCCTGCACGCCGCGCGCGGCCGGCTCCCTGCGCCCCCACACAAAGTCCCAGCACTCGGTAAACTTTCCGCGGCTGCCGGGAGGAACGGCGGCGGCGGCGGCGGCGGGCAGCCGCGGCGGGCGGCGCGGCGCGGAGCGGCGGCGCGGGGAAGCAGCGGCCGCCGCCCGCCCGGCCGCCGCCGCCGCCGCGGCTGCCCCGCACGGCCCGCGCCGCCGCCGCCGCCGCCGCCGCGGGGGAAGGGGAAGCGGCGGAGAGCAGCCCGGGACGGAGCGGGCGAAGCGGCGGCGGCGGCCCCGGCAGCGCCGGCTCCGGCGCCATCTTGGGCTGATCGATGAATTGAACAAAGAGGATCAATTTCCGATGGGGCCAGTGATCAATGGCGGGGGGGGGCGGAGGGAGCGGAGCGCCGCGGCCGGGCGGAGCGGGGGGTTCCCTTTAGGCGGCGCGGGCCGGCAGCGGGAGGAGGAGGGGGAGGCCGGGCCCGAGGGAAGGCGGAGAAGGGAAGGCGGGGGGGGGGTCCGGCGGCGCGGCCCGGCCGGTGCGGCGAGCGGGGGAGCCTGACCTGCAGCTGCTGTAAATCAAAGCGCTTCCAATATTGAAACATCGATCCCACATTGGCCGCCATCTTGAGACATATTGAGACAGAGTGAGCGGCTGATAGAGAGAGAGGGGCTGGAGTTCGGGAGCCGGGAGGGAGGGGGAGGGAGGGAGGGAGGGAGGGGGGCAGGGGAGGGAGGCGGGTTGGGGAGCGCCCAAATCCCGGCCTGGAGCCCGCGCCCGGCGCGGAACACGGACTCAGCCCGTGCGCTCGCCAAGGGGGGGGGGGGGGAGGAGGGGGCACGGCGCGCGCGCGCTCCCGCGGCGGGGGGCGGGGCCCCCCCCGCGGCGTGGGGCGTGGGGGGGGCCCCGCGCTGCCCCCGCGGCGCCGGTGCCGCCTGCCCGAAAGGCGGCGGCGCTGCCGGCGCAGCCCCGCGGCGGGCTCGGCGCGGGCGGCGGAGCACCGAGCCCGACGGGAGGGGGGTTACAGCCCTCGCGGGCAGCGCGAGCCGAAAATTAGGCAAACGGCGAGAGCTTGGGGGGGGGGCGGGGGGAACGACAGCGAAAAAGTGGCGTTTCGAGCCGGCCTGATTCACTGTGTCCGGGGCGGTACGAATAAGGCTTTAAAAGAGATTTATTTAAATGCGGACCGGCACTTACTCATAGGGTTAGTGCCGCTGACCGCTGCCTCGAAGGGGCCGGCTCACCCGAAGGCTGGAAAATCAGATCATGGCTTAGCGCGGCACGGCCATGGAAACGGGGATGAGAGGGATGAAACAACTTATTTGCTTCTAAACAATAATGTCGCTATAAATACAAACATTTCCCTTGTTCCCTTCCTGAAAAGCACACAACCTTGTACCAGGCTCATCTCTTAACAAAATAGGGTACGGAATCAGTCTGTAAATACATTATCAAAAAAAAAATAGAAACAGTTCTTATTTTCTTACTGGGAAAGCAGCAAAATACAGTCTGTACCTGTTCCCACTGAAATCAATAAGCTGCATTGTATTTTTTTTTTCCAAATGCTGCTACTTTCACTGTTTTGCACTTCATCTATAAAAGGGGAATATATCTTCCTCTGGGTAAGTAAGTGATTGTAGATTTTCCCTCAAATTGTATTTGATCATCAAGTGAATTTAGTGCTCACTCAAGTCAATGAGTTGACTACTTGAAAATGGCTCTGTCTGTCTTTGCAAACTTACGGCAGAGGCAGCAGCAGAGCAATTGCTACAGATTATTTCCCAATATGCTGCAGTCCTCTTTTGGAGAAGCACCATCATTTCAGCCTCCATCTCCATTTTTTGCTGAGGCTGCTGCTCACAAAGATACTAATTGCGATGGCAGTTTTTATGTTAATGGGTTCCATGTAACGATCAGCCCAACAGCCGTAGCCCTTCGGATTGTTAGTTGACTGCGCCGGGAAGAAAACTAACGGCATTTGGGTACGAAAATGCCAGGCCTCCACCTGGTGAACTAAACTGGTGGCTCTGCCAGGTGAAATCCGCCCGCGGGGGCCGGGAGGCCGCAGCCCTGGGCGCGGGAGCTGGGGGGGGGCGCCGGGGCCGCCTGCCCCCCGGGGGGCTGCCGGGCTGCCCCCGAGCGGGGCCAGAGCTGCGCGAGCCTCCGAAATGTGACTAACGACGTAGCCGGTTTGGGAGCTCTAAAATAAGGTTTTAATCCTGGGAAGCATCATTTCACATTCCAGTGATCTAATCAAAATCCTTTCCTCTAATCTCTCCACGGTCCCCCCCTTCCTAGATGAAAGAGGCTGGAGTTCCTGCCTTCGCCCTCGCTCCGCCGTCTCCCTGCTCTACCAGTCTGTTCTGTGTCCAGGCAACTGCAAAGAGACATTTCAAAGACTCCTGCCGTGCCATGTAGATGTTTCTCTTGTTAGTTTGGACTGCAGGTGTGTAAGCCTCAAGGATGAAGTATCACGGTGCTGTTTTAGGTTCGGGGCATACAGTCATAGTACAATAAATCACATGGCAATGCTCCGCTTTGAACACACACGCACCAAAAAAAGGCAAAGAAGAAAAGCATCTGACCTGAATCATTTTCTGGAAACACATCTGGTTAAAATCCAAAGTTTTAAATTGAGTAATATTTTAAAATACATTTGGTAGGTATTAAATTGCAGTGTTATATCTGGTAATATTTATGATACTAATGTGTTAAGCAGAGGTTTATATCTGTCGAGAAGTATGAATGATTGTCATATGGGGTAGCAAATGAATCCTGATATAAATAATATTTTATGATATTTTTAACATTATTGTAATCTTTTTGCAGGAGTTACATCTTGTCACATTATTACCAATTTGAAATAAAAGCTGTGTGGCTAGATAGCAAAGCTCTCAGCTAGATCATTTTGAATAAGAATAAACAGTACAGCTGATTTTAGGAAGTGCTGAGAAACCTTAACTCTGCCGGAAGACAAATGCTGAGTACCTGTGATTCCTGTTGTCTTCGGTGCAGGATCAAGTCCCTTGTTTGCCATTTTGTGTGGCAGCAAGCCCAAGGAAATCTCGCTTGACAGCTCTGTTCTCTCAAAGTGCTGTATTTCTTAAGGCTGGATTCTGCATCCTGCAGCATGCGGAGCTCTTGGGGCAAATGGTAGTTTGTTTTATGTTTCTGCTAAAAGGTACCCATGTGAGATGGAAGAAGGATCCTTGAAAATTGGGTGCACCCTGGCAAGAAGGTGGTTAGAATAAAGTTTCCATGGATTAATATGTTTTGAGAAATCAGTCTCATGTGCTTGTCTGAGAGAACCTGAAGTATTTTCTTAAGGTTAGATTTGATCTGTGTAAATGCTAACTTCTTTCGACATGTGCTAATACAATACTGGAAAAGTAAGTACAGTGTATTTGAAGTTTAAAATGATGACAATAACTAATAGTGCTTAAATAATGCTTGCTACATCCAAAATATTTTTAAATATGTTATTCAGATTTCTTTTTCATTTTCTTCCAGGTATGGTCATAAAGGCACCATTTTAGGAGTTAGAAACATATCTAATTAAAATTTGTTCCCTATTAATGTCACTATGTCATAAAATATCATTAATATGGATATTTAACCAACACGTTTGCTCTATCACTTGCACTGGGCCATCAGTGACAATTGGTGTTATTATGCTTCGCATGTGATGGTCCAGAATATTATGGAAACTGGACCTTCATTCCAAGGGCCCAAGACTTGTCAGAAAAGATTCATTGTCAAAACTGCTCCTCTAGGCAGCAGTCTGGATTCATTAAGATATTTTGGACCATGAGTCCAATTTAAATCACTGGACTTAGGTTTCCCTTTGCCTTTGCAAATCTGGCTTTTTTCTTTGGCCAGGACCCTGTAAATTGAGGTGCTGCTTCTCCCAGGAAGACCGTGACTTTGAGTCTCTTCTCCATTGATTCTACTGTTTTCTTTTTCTCCCAATTTTCACTCGAACTGACTCCAAAATTTCTATCTGAGTTCCTGTACTAGAGGTTCTCTAGCACCTTCTCCATACCCTGCCTGCTCCTTGTTCGGCCCCTTCATGTCTCATTTTCATGGCTCTCATTTGCATTTTTTTCATCTTGTTTCTGGCTGTCTGGCCCCAAACGTCTGTGTCCAGTGAAAAGGAATACATCATCCCCAAATCCCATCCCTCTCCCATGGGATAGTGCCATTCTGTTCATCCGTGAGCGGGATTTGAGAGCTTTCCTCCATTCGTCTGTGTTCCACTGTGCCCGTTGCTTACTGAGACTCCATAGGGATGGCAGAGCATAGCGATAGACAGATATCTTATGTTGCTGGGAGACTTAGCCCAAATTAAGATCAAAAGCCATAGTCATCTTTCAAATTGTAATTTTTTTTCCAATTATTGTCAGTGACTCTAATTCGGCATTGATTTAAATATATTGTGATAGACAGAGGTTTTGCAGCGTATAAATTGCTAGAGGATTTGGCTGGTGATGTGGACACAGCGACGTGTACCCGCTCAGGGAATCCTCTGAGCTGAAAACTGTTGGAAGCCGGGAGAGTCCCTGGGGGAAGTATCGCCTGTGCCTGCCCACGCATCCCAGCGTGTCCACTTGTGGTCACTGGCAGTGACAGAGCGGGCTGGACCCTTGCTCTGAACCAGAATGGTGATTCCCATGTTCACAGGTCATTTGCAAAAGTTTTAGCACAAATCATACATAAAGTGTCGTATGTGACTTAGGCATGGAATCCCAACTGTGGTGTAGTCTCAGATACAGGCTGGAAAGTGGAAAAGAAGAAAGCAATTCTCAGAGGGCAGAGAAAACAGCCACAATTAAAAGCAAAGTGAATTTGGGCTGTGTGGTTACTTGTTCTTTAACTCTGAAGGCGTTCGTAAGTATCCTGCATAACCCACAAAACATCTTCTTTGAGGATTTGTGGATTAACCCATACCAACAAAAACGTGTGACAGCATTGTAGTGGTATTCTCTGCCATGCACAGCAGGAGTTACTGAAGACCCCAGCAGAAAGACTATACCAATGTGCCCACTGAATTGAGTCAATTTTCAGGTTGAATATGTTTGCAACGTTTCTCTTAAATTCTTCTTATGGTGTATTGCTAATCATATAGTATATTCTATCCAGATGCACGGTCATGTTTTGGCCAATGCAAGTAATAACAATACCCATAGGCAATCAAAAGAATTAGAGAAGGAAAGGACCTATCAGATTATCCACTCCCTGTAGCTGGCAGTGATAACAATTTCATACTAAGTATACCTAAGTGTATGGTTCAAACTAATTTTAATTTGTAAGCATTATCCTTGCTTCATTTTCCTTTCTTCAGTGCACAAGACGGTATCAGAGTGAGCTTTTTGCTGGATAAGAAGTGTTTTGAGCCTCCTGGTGCCCTTTCCCAGCTAGGCAGGGTGCACTCCCATGAGGACTTTTCTGCCTGACCTGTGCCGCTGCTCTTTTGATCTGGGCATTTATCTTCTTTTTCCCTCAAGGGGCTAGTAAACAAGTGAGTAGGTTGTGTTCCCAGGCAAAATGCCCACCTTATTTCCCCTTGCTTGGAACCTTTTTCTTATTTTTCCCTCTAGTTTTACTGTTTTCTATTAGTTTTTTTCTCTTTTTTTATTGCATAACCCTTTTCCTGGTACTTAGCAGTTTTTATTCTTACTATGACTAACCTCACCTGCTTTGTACAGTCCCTTCTGCATTCAAGTTCTTGCTCTTCCCAGTCTCTCCCTTCCTACTTGGCCAGGGACCCTTTTGTGCTGTTCTTGCTCTTCTGCTAGCTCTTTCCACCTCTGTCCCTGCCAAGACGATTCTCCTAATTTGTACAAATTCTCAGATAAAATATTTCACATATTGGTTAGAACACAAGGCTGAAACCAGCCTTAGTTTAAATGCCTTTTTGTTTTCCAAAATTCAGTTGGGATGGTTGTATTCTGTTTACTTTGCAGATGTTCCCCATGTGGTAGGAAGGTGGTTTACAGGCGCCAGCTTTGGAGGAGAGCTTGAGCGACTTGAATTCAGTGACTATCACAGATCTCTCCTGTAGTATTAAACAATTTGCTGAATGTTGCCTCAGCTTCTCCATTTTGTAAAATACTTGTGGTCACAAGAGATAAAAATCTCCTGGTGCCTGTGAGACACTTGTATATCAGGGCTTGCGTAACAAGTAAACTGCAAGAAGCATGCAGCAGAAAACAAAAATATGCAGCTCCAAGTGTGTGCTCTCACCTGCCATTTTCTCTTTCATTTGCTTCTGGATGAGGCCTATGAAGTGTGTGAGTGTAAAACAGATCCAATACTGGAAAAGAAAATAGAAATAAAAGGTCTTCTTTTGCTTTCCAACCACAAATCCTTCAGGCAGCAACTCAGCTCCTCCGTCTCCTCTGTGAAGGGAGGAAGAGCAAGCATAACCCACTGCTCCAGCCCCATGCTGTCCCCACCTCGTGGTGGTGGCCCTGGTGGCGCGGCTGCTCTCCGCTGTGGGTGCCACATGCTGGTTCTGATGTCGGTGTCATGGGAGAGGTGTCCACACGTGGGCCTGCTGCAAGACTCACGGTGGGGAGGCTTGTGGCGGATGGCATTCAGGGATGGAGAGACGGGCACGCAGGGCAACGGACAGACATGGAGACAGGCAACGCATCCTCCTCGTGTACAGAGCAATGCAAACCCCTCCACATGGGTCAGCAGCACTGGGCTGAGGCTATCAGGCCAATCAAGAAGCTGGAGAGGAGAATAAGTGAAGTACCAGGCACAGCAAGTGCAAAAACACGGCATAGAAAAGGAGTTTTTGCTAACTTTTCATGTGTGACATTGACAGCTGTGATACAAAAATTTTCCGTGAAAAGACATCTACCTGCCCCAAAATGCTGCAGAACTCACCAGGTACTTTTGCCATTTCGGCTTTTTGTTACGGTGGAGGTCAGCAGGAGGACTGCATAATAGTTGGCTTTAGGATGTTTGGAATGATTCTCCTTGAAATAAGGTGTGTGAGATTTCATTTTGGGAAGCACATCCTTCCTTAGGAACGGAGCTGTGACTTCGATGGCACAAGGATGATCTCTCTAATCGCAACGGTGTCTGTGGTTGTTCAATATGAATGCTATAGTATAAGAAACAGGAATTCTGGGTTCTAAAAGGGAAAAAATAGACACCCTGAGAGGAAGTTATAAGCTCACTGCAGCCATATGCTAGCAAAACCGATGCAACGTCCTGCAAGAAACACTTTAGTGTGAAGAACCTCCTTGAAGGCAGCATACCAGGTTCCCATCATGATGCAGCTGCTACCTGAAAGCCATTTCAAAACTATGCATAGCAGCCCCTGGACTGCCCCAATTTTTATGCTCAGCTCAACCAGCTCTCACGAAGGCAAGCATGTGGCAGGCACACACACTATACCTGGCTCAGCACTGGTATTTATGCAGGCACACGATACGGAGGCCATGGTTAGAAGGTGAATATCCATAAAGGTAGACAGTACGCTTTAAGATGAATCGGAGTGCTCAGGATAACATATCAAACTGCTATTTGTTTAGTAACATGTAGGAAAAAAAAATCTTTTTTCTTCCTCTTACCATTGCATCGTTTCCTATTTACTGTTCGGGTGGAGATAGATTACTGAATAGTTACCAAAAAATCCGTAAAATTTTGTGTTTTCAAAGGTTTCCGTCTCCTTAGAAATAAACAGCTCTCTCCTTATTTGGTCCATGATGCTCCACATTTATATCCTGGCCCTTGTTTACATCTGCTTGGCATTGTCCTAGATTCGGGCTTTAACCTGATATGAATCCAAAGAAATTACATGGGAATTGATGGCGTCACTACAAATTTCCATGGGTGTCGGCTAGTGCAGACCGTAGCCTATTAATCTCATTGTGCTTTTTCAGTAAATAGCAAGCTGGATTCAGCCCAACAAGAGTAAAACAAATTGAAAGCATTATTAACGAGAAGAGGTAAACGAGTTTATGATGAAGAATATGAAGAATAACATTTTGGGGGGATTGCCTCCAAGTATCTGGGTTTCAGAAGTACCAAAGTATATATAAAACATTAGTTTACTGTGTGCTTAAGTGCCATGCTGAGTGTGGCTGGCTGCTGAATCAGGGCCACGTACATAAGACTGACTTTACTGAGAGGATTATATAAAAAAAATTAACTGCAAGACGGAGAAAAATGTTCAAGGGCAGCCAACCTAGAGGAAACAAATATAATTTAATTATGTGAAGTGTTTATAAATGCAGTTTATGGACACGTATGAAAGCCAGTAATTCTTTACTTTTCAGACTGTAACTGTCACACAGGAAAGAAACAATTGATTATTCATCTTTTTCAAGGCTTTTTAGAGAATACATTGCAGTTCAGATATTTATTTTGACCTTTTAGTCCTTTTTAACAGCTCATTGTTTCGTGGATTAGTTCTGATTAGCATTTTTTATGTGCGCTCCTTCATTTGTGATTGATGGAAAAACATTTTCCTGGTTTACTTGAAAGTGGAAATTTATTTCAGGCTTTGTTTAAAATTTTGGACTTAGTTTTAATATACATGGGTTACTGAATCAGACCCATAAGCTTTGCTTTTTATTTCTCTTATATCACCAATATAAATCTGAAGTGACTCAGAATGCCTGGAATTGCAGTAATGTAGCGCAACAGAACGGACTATCAGGCTTCATATATAGATCACATTAATGCATAAATCTAATTTGATATTTTACATTATTGGGCTAATATTTTACAGATGTAATGCCAAGTTGTTAAGTAAATGAAATTCATGGAGAGTCCAATTCTGAAAGGATTACTCAGGCAAAAATCCCTGAAGTCAAAGGGAGTATTGCCTGAACGCAGTCTGCAAAATTAGAACTAGAGCCATATTTCCAAAACAGACAAGCAGATTTATCTTAGAGATCTGCCCATGAGTTGAATTCTTGTAACAGTGAAAGATATATTGGGAAAATGAATAAGAAGGTAACCTGAAATGTAAGGAGAGACTGATAAGATCGCACCAACCCTGAGCAAGCACTTGTGTGGCTGGTGATGTCAACAGAAGCCCTAGCTGTTTTAATAAACTTGTTCATAGTTGTCCTATACTGTTTTTTATATACTGAAGTACATAGATCAAGTAAGAGTTTAACAAGAAAATGATTCATATTAAATTTGCACGTAAAATGCCTCTAGAAATATGTGAAATGCTTTTGTTTCTTATACGATACCAGTAAAGTATTGATCATAAAACTCTGCCCTCCTACTTCTTTATATTCAGTTTCAGCTGGTGCTTTGCATTTAAAGTCTGATTTCGTGATGCTTGGTAGATACAATTATGGGACAGTTCTAATTGGTGAAGAAAGACCAATGCTCTGCTTGCTTATTCAGAAGAAAGAAATTAGGGAAAATCAGGAAGAAGCCCAGCAGAATCAATGAAATGTTGCATCTGTGCAAAATCAGAGGCTGTTGGTCCAAACTATGTAAAAGGTTGAAGCTCCTGTGAAATACATGGTATTGCATCTGTTTATAGCAGCTCAGGATCTGGCCCACGGACTTGGATGGAGCTAACCCAGGGATGATTTCTGCCCTTTATCATGAGTTTGCTCAGTGTTTTGCGTTGTAAATTCCCCTGACTGCTGCTGCCAAACTCAGCTCCCTGATTCACAGTTTCATACTCTGAGTGTGAACTGATACTGGTGGCAATCCAAGGGTAAAAGAATGGTGAGTATAAAGCACAGAGCTGTAGCACGGATCTGCGAGGAACAGCTTGACCACAGAGGAAGTTATTTGCACAAAAAGTATTCAAACAGATATGCACGGTTTACATGTGTTTAGTAAATCTTGTCTCAAAACTAAAACCAGCTGTATAGTGTATGGAGGCCGTGATCCCCAGCTTTCTGAGCAGCGTTTCATCCATTGGGATGATGCATTTTAAGTCACTTTCTCCATCTTTAACTTGGTGGCTACAGATTGAAAAATGGGGAGTGCGAGTCTGTCACAATTTGTAGCGGTCGTCAGCATCCTCAGGTAGCTGTTAGTAGCTCCAGTTCTCCTTCCCCTTTACCAGGCTCCATCTGCAGCAGAAAGCCCCTGCGGTGGCTCAGAGGCACGTATGGATCCTTTCAAGCCAAGCTGATGCTTCCATGCCGGTGTTAGGGCAACAAGCAGGGACTAGCTGAACCCTTGAAGTACCATTCTGACACGATTTGCCCTATGCGATGACAGCAAAATCGATTGAGCTGCTCCTAGTTCATGCTGAAACGAGAGGAGAACCAGACCTGAAAGCTAAATTTGCATGTAAGATGAAGAAAGTTGTAGATGCAAGCAAGATCTTTTCTTTTTTCCCCCAAGTGTGTCTAACTATGCAACAAATTTTGTAGCTGAAATTTACATACTTCTTGATTCATGAAATTATGAGCAGCTGCTATTTTGCTACATTCTTAAATTGAAAAGGCAGCGAAGAAAAGAACAGACACATTAGGCAAACTCCATCTGCCCCTCATGTCTATCACTTTCCTTCGCTCTCTCCTTTGCCAAAGAGGATACAATGGCATAATCAGATGTCTTGGTTTGCCTGGGAGAGTCCCCAAATTCATGTAGCTGTCGTATAAGACAGGGTTTTTGTTTTTAAGATAACTTCTTAACAATTTCCCGTTTGCCCTTGAAATATACATATGTATTTCAGCGAAAACCACAGAACACCATAGATCTTCAAGAAGAGAAGATCCTTGCAAATGGCTCACTGCCTTTTGGAGGCTCCCGGAAGTCTGCAGACATTCATTCTTAGGGGTTTTGAAGATTCCATGAAAAGATCACTTAGCTCTAATACGCTTTCCTATTTTTATTTTATTGCTTGAATCTTTTCATTCTAAATGTGGAAGTGGAAAGATTTTGGGTGCGAGGGGATGAAGTATAGCATCAAGGACTAGGATAGAGGGATTTTTATCTCCAGCTTTTGCAACATATCTCTGAACAAATTCAATCTACAGGTAGTTCCATGATGCTTGGAGTATTTTAAGGTCTTTGGAGAAGGGAACGTCAATCCTATTTGTGGCATAGTTGAAAACAGCCTGGCCCTTTCTTTGTACTAAATGCCACTATACAAATAACAACACTGCATTTCATCCCAATATAAATGCTTTAATTTCCCTCTTTTGAGTTAAAAGATGGAAGCTCAGAATTTTAAACCTATTTAACACCCGGTTAAACACTTAACACACTAGTAACAGCTGAGTGCATTCCTGTTAAGTGGAGTTTTTTCCTTTTGTTGCCCCACTTAAGAAATAGTCATTGTCATTCAGTCTCATTAACATAAATAGGTTCCCTAGGAGATGTCCCATTAAAGTGGCCATCCCTATTAAGCATGTCCCAATTAAGTAGTGTTTATTGCATGGCAGGTTCCAGACCTCAAAGCAGAGTAATTTTCAGTTCCTAGAGGGGGAAAAAAAAGTCAAAGAAATTACATATTTAAAAAAGGCTTAAATTGATACAAACTGATAAGAGCCCCAAAATGAAAAATGCAGGCTGACACTTCATCCTTTTGTTTACCCTGTAATGCGGCTTTTCTGGTTTTGAGTTAAGAACGTAGCCTACACCCTAACTATGAATTTCTTGGCTTTGATTTGATTGTGTCATAACTTAATGTTTTATGACTTACAATCACATTAGTCATAGGAGTCACTCAAGTTTAGAGATGATGGAAAAGACATAGAGGATAGACAAATCCATACTCAGAAAGACTATAATCTTGCGATTGAAATAGTGGGCTGGGACCCAGGAGATGCAGGTTCAGTGTCCAGTCTGCTCCACATGTTTCTGCCTCACTGAGAGCAAAACTCTGCAACTCTATACACAGTGTTATTTAGATAACTTGAGCAGATATTTAAATATTTTTTGTATGTATGTAGATTTTAATCTATTTTACTCTTTTCTCAGTCAAGGTGGATTTAAGTAGGGAGCTTACTCAAAGTGCTAACAGACAAGCTTTGGAAAAATCTTCCTACCTTGCCTGCAGATGATGCTACTTTCAGCTGTCTGCTGCTACAGGCTGCCCCTTATCCCCCAAACAATATTAGTGTCAGCCACGTCAGCATAAAATCTGGGTCCTTAGCACAAACCTACCTTCACAGGCAGCTGAAGCTACTTGCCTCGATTTTGTCTTTAACCAGTGGCAGTGCAGGCAGGTTTTCCTGCCTTGTTATTCTGCCATGGGAGGTAACCTCCAGCGCAGAGATTGAACAGAGAACTAGGTGTAATGCCATCCCCAACAACTGAGAAAAGCTTAGCACACCTACAGTTTCAGCAAGGGCTGTTGCTCCTCAGTTTTTACCTTGCAGAACTAAGACAGTAATTCCATCTGCGGTGTATTTAGTTTACTTTGGCCCTAATCCTATAACTTTTCCCTTCTGTGAAGGAGAAATTTGCACCTGGGCAGAGTTCAATACATACATGAAACATATTTGTGTTCCAGAGCCATGAACTGAAGTCTCTCTACGGCAGGACCCATTTGGTTCTGTAGGTGCAGCCCTACAGTCTGGCCTGAGACTTCAAAAAGTTTCTGTAGCACATCTAATAATTGCATTATGGCAGATTCAGATCTCCTTAGTAAACAGAATTTTGTTTCTTACACTGTGATGCCTTGTTTGCATCACTATCTGGTGCTTCTGGGAAACAGACAGTTTGAGTCATCCCAACTTCTTTGTTTCTACTCTAAGCTCCATGAAGAATGAATGTGCATTAAATGCTTTTCCTTAATACCTTTTCCAAAAAAGTGATTATTGAGATTATCTCTGGAGTATTGACTTCATACCAAAAATTTGTGATCAGTTCAGTGGTGCACAAGTGGTTCATACATTTAAATGTGAAGCTCTGAAGAAGTTTGAGATTCCTTTCTTTTATGAGAGGTGTAATACTTCAAAATGAAGCTTTGAGTAGGTGGTAAACTTTCTTCTGGGTCACTAAGTATCAACTGGGTGCTTTGAAACATCTCCCAGAAGCCAGGTAATCTGTGGTTGAGTGATGCAGATGTTCTACTGTGGTCAAATCAGAAAGAAAGACTTCTATCCTTAAGGCGGTAGGGTAATTACACTTGGTATCCTCATATCTTACTTCCAGTAAATAGGTGCAGAACAATGTGGCTTTGTAGTGCCCATTAATAATATTAGTGCTTGGCAGCAAGAACTTCTTCTATGAGAAAGTTTTTAAAGGTATACAGTTTACTGCAACACCACATCACTACATGTCAGAGAAACGGCTAACACTATTCAGAAGTTCATCTCAAAACTGAAAGACATAGCTTAATAGAAGCCTTAGAAGTTTGTATGACTGGGATGCTAGAGAAAGCATGCACTGCTGTTTCTTAGCATCTCTTACTTGAAGATGAGAGTTTATGCTTACAGATACACTAGTCTATATTTCTGCAGAAAGTGCAAAACCAAAATCCCAGCTCCAAAGAGCCACTGTCCTTAAAGGAAGTCCAAATCTGGATCTGGACTTCTGCTTGGCATTTAAGGTCTTCTCTAGTAATCTTTTCTTTTTTAAGTGGTGATACTATTACTACACTTGCTAAAGCTGCAGGTAGATTTGTGTCAGCATCTCTAGTTTGAAACCATTTTTCTCAGGGGTTGGGAATTTGGCCAGGACTTCCAAAGCTGGTGCCCAAAGTAGCACGTGAAAACCCAAACGTGTCCCAGTGCAGAAAGCAAAGCACAGCAACGTACCTGCATAGAGACTTAAGCAGATTCTTTTGGCTCTGACACAAATCAGCTGCAGGGCACTTTGACACATCCCAATCTTTCAGAGTGTATTTTTTGAGCTCTGCTCATTATCTAAGCCTCCATTCAGATGCTCTCAGCACAGATGCCTTCCTCATCAGCTCTGCACTAAAACATACAGTAAGTGAAATTCTGCCATATGTTAATACATATGTTTCAGTTTCAATAAGCATTCAATGTAGGGCTGTTTCTTTTCTTTCTTTCTTTTTTTTTTTCTCCTCCAGAGGGTAGAAATTATGGAGTTTATAATATTATCTTCACTTTCTATTTAAATATTCTACTGAGCTTAAATAAATTAATTAAATTAAGGTTAACTGTGTACAGCATAACCTGTCACATCAGTGGAAATATATATTGATTCTTAATGGTTCAGCATTTATCTGTTTGGTCCAAACCAGCTGGGGATAGCAGAGTCAAACTGTCTGAGACTCTCTGTGATGTTGTAAAATGATGGAGAGGCAGATAGCCTAGAGAAAAGGTGTAACCACGATTTTCACTTCATCCCCACCTCAAATTTTCCCATCTGGCATATCACAACATAATAATGTGAATGATGTCATCAGACTGGGAAAAAGGATCTGAATGGGATAGTTTTCTCCTTTACTGAACTTTGTCAGTTGGCCGCAGATTGTAATTAGCAACTGTCTACAGTTTACTTCTGGCGGAAGCTCAGTCCATTTTCCATGGGCTGGAATCAAACTGTTCAGCCACGATGATGCTTTTTGTTTGTTTGTTTGCAGATAAACTCTTAGAAAGACACAGGGCACATTATGGGATTTACAGATCAGCTGCTATGCTCGAGTATACAGCTTTTACTTTTACCAGCGCAATACCTCTGAGTAACGCTTTTGACTTAAATAGAGCTACCCTAGACTTGCACCACTTTAAGAGCCAAATTAGGCCCTGTAACTCTAACACACAGGCTTGAAAGCATCCAGGCAAATATGAATAAGAGCAGCATTTGGAAGATATAACAAAGAAAAACAAGCCAAAAAAAAAAAAAAAAAAAAAAAAAAAAAACCACTTACATCAACTTTGCCTGCTGGAATCTCTGCTTTCCAACCAGAGAAACATTTAAGCAGACCCTCAGCTAGTAGGAGCTAGCACAGCTTTGTTAAAAATCAGTGGAGCTTTGCTGATTTATATCAGCTGAGAATCACTATCTGCCCCCAATGACAAAATAAGGCATTGAAACATAGTGGGAAGGCAAGAGGGTTTATCTATGGTTGCAGCATTAAAACAGCATCATAAGAGAAACTAATTCTGGCCTTTCAAAAAAAAAAAAAAAAAAAAAAAAAGAGGCTGTCTATGGGAATACAGTACTGACCTCTCTCTCTCTCTCAGTGTTGACTTCTGATCACTGTGCCAAGACTGGCATCTCCTCTTCCCTTAACAAATCAGCATGGCTTCTGCAAACTCTTCATTGACTGCCAATGCAGTGCTACCAATAATTTACTACTATTGAGAAACGTCTCTGCTTTCACTCTGCACCAGTGAGTTTGCTCCTACATGCCTGGATTTGTTCAGTTACATACTTTATGAACATTATTAAAAAGAATCAAAGGATTCTTTTGGGTTCATTTTTCATAAAATGTCTCAAGCATTTGATAAATAAATAATCTTCTGCTGAAAATGGGCATGAATTCTCTAAAGACCCAGAGGTGCAAGCAAGTATGTGCCAAGCCCAGCTCTCCTCCAGGGGGATGTATATATCCATATACCTGTAATTATAGGCCGATAATTATATAATTCACTGCATGTATATCATCATTTGTGAATAACTGGGTACGCTGGCAACATAGAAGGGTGGGACCATATCATAAGCTAATAATAATAAAAAAAAGCAATTATATTTCTTTCTGATCCCGCTCTCACCTTCCCAGTGAGATTGGGGCATTGTGCAATAAGTGAGAAATGAGGAACCTCAGAACACTTGGAAGCAAGATAAGCATCCAAATGCCTGACTGTGTCATTCAGAGCTCAGCTGAGCTGTTTCAGTCAGGAAATTATGGGCTGCCATGGGAACAAAGGTCCCTTCCCAGATTACCAAAAGGAGTCTGAAGTGGGTCAGAAATGTTGTAAGAATAGGCCTTTTATTGGCATTTATATTATTTCCCGGGTTAATACTAGTTTGAATCTAAGCACTAAGGCTACTAAGAGAAATTAAATTTCAGCTTTATGCAATGTCTCCTCACTGTATACAAAATTCACCCCCAAAAGAGTCTCAGAGCAAGACATTACTGCAGTCTTGTACAAGTCAGCTGCTTTCTTATTTCTGTCTTGTGCTCATGTATCTATCTTCTTGTATCTGTCGCATTTGGTTTTAAACTAACTTTGTAACTATTTAAATAATAGGGACTATTTTAAATCTGCGTTGATGCAAAATCCTACAGAAGGTGCTTTTTGGTGCTGACACCCCAGAAATCATAAAATGTCACACAGACCCTAGAAATACGATAAACGATGAGCAGGCATTTTTGTTTTCTAATTCATAGAGTTCATGCAAGTCTGTAATTCTTTTCCAAGAGACACAGCAGAGAATCCCCAGTTGAACCAATGTATTTGTCCACTATCTTAACATTGAAACCCTTGGGACTGCTCATACTCTTAAAAGCTTAGAGACAGTGCCTAGCATCAGGGTCTGATTGAGCCTCTAATATGTAATCCAAAACTGAACAAATCCAGGCATGCAGGAGATAATTTAACTGTGCAGAATGAAAGCATAAAAGTTTCTTAATTCTGGTAAATTATTGGTAGCGCAGCATTAGCAGTCAATGAAGTGCTTGCCGAAACTGTGATGATTTGTTAAGGGTGAGAGAGAAGCCAGTCCTGGCAAACGAATTCCAGGCCATGGCAAAGAGAAAAAGCCTGCATTGTGCTTACACACACAGTCCCTCCTTAGAGCTTTAAATGAAACATAACTTTTTTTCAGAAGTTCAGATGCTGGAAACACAGATCAGCCACATTCGCTTCTCCATTTATTACAGCATTCTGTCACTGTGTTGCTGGCTGTAAAGCAGATAAAACTGCTAGGCTGTTTTTTTCTCTGTGAAATGAATATGACTGGAGCGGGACCAAGCTCTCCATTGGGGCTGTACTGGTTGTCTCAACTCTAGGTCCTACCCAGCAGAAATCAAACCATTATCAGCAGATAGTTTATTTGTACTGGAGTCTCTTTGGCTATTACAGAGTCCTAAGTGCTCTACAGGATGCTTTTTCTACTACTTCACTGTTAGCTCCCTTGCTCTGAAACCAGGAAATCGTAAATTAAATGGGGCTCAGTTCTAACGATACTGCCTCTGATCCAGCAAAACATGGAAGCATATCGTGAATTTAAACATCCAAGTATTTCTATCAGCTTCAGGAAGATTGCTTGCCAGCTCAAAGTGCATGCTTGGTACTTTGCTCAGTCAGCAAAGCTGACGATTCAATTCCCTTTGAAACTTGAATGAAGCTTGAGGTAAAGCTTTGCGTTTGGGTGACCTGTTTTGCACTTCAGGAAGATGCTGGAAGGGAGACAGCATGCTGGGAAGCAACAAAGGTGTCAGGGTTTAGGAAATGTTGAGACTCGCTCACCTAGACCATAACAAACTTGTAGAACCGACCACAGCTGTACCTCCATATATTTCATTCATTCATTTCCGAAAAGCTCCCTCTTGCAGGGAAGCTGTCCATGGTTGGTTTATATCCACATTTTTGTGTTCATGCTTATACATCTGTGTGTTCAAAATAGAACACTTTAGCCATTTCTGAATTCTGCAAGACTGAAATAAATACATTTTCCCTGTTTTTAGAGAAAATTATTGACATGCTTTTCTCCACCACATACATAACTCATGTATCTAATAACCTTGAAACGTGATGCTTGGCATGTAAATAGTTCTCACTGAGGGATATATCCATAGCTTCTGAAGGAAAAAAAGTCTTGTGCGGATAATACTGAAGTCTGAATGACTGAAAATTGGCTACTACATGCAAGAGTATTTCAGCGACTTTAAAAAGTCTATGTGATAATTTCTACAGAGTGGTGTACTGTGACTTCATGGGATAACTTTTAAAATATCTCTTTTAATTGAGTTTTTTTTCTCTGTTTAAGATCACTAAGTACAATTTGGTCCAAATGACATAGACTAGCTTAAATTTTTTCAAAATTGCACATATATATTTTTATGGTAGTGGCTTAAGTACATGCTTAGAGGCCCCATTGAAATCAATATGATACACTATGATACACTTAACACTAATTACATACTGCTGAAATAGGGCCCAGGTATTCATGCTTCTGTAAAACTCTGGTTTATGTTCTCTTCTGTCTTCAGGGTGGTACAAAATGGTATGTCAGCTGAGAGCACTCTTAAATAATACTTACACTTTTCTAGTGCACTGTAGTCAAGGATCCTCATAGGCATTAATGAGTTTAGGTAAAAAAGAAAAAAAATAAACCCTCTGTAAAACAGGTTAAGAAGTAAAACGACAGTTTACCACCTAGAGAAAACAGCCTCAGCTGATTAAGAAGGGTTTTCAAGTGCCTCACAAAGATATCCAGTTAGATCTTCAGAGATACTAAACATCTCAGAGCTTCTGTTAAGTTTATACCATTAGTAATTCCTAGAAAATGTGTGTAGTTACCAAAAAAAAAAAAAAAAAAAAAAAAAAGAAAAGAGGTTTAATGTGCAGTTCTACTCTGAATAAGGGACAATACACATTATCTTACATTGATATTTTGGGTTTTGTTAGTATCATTACCAAGTGTAACAAAATTTGGAAGCAAAAATTAGTTGTTGCACAGTCAATGCAGCTCTGGAAAAGTGAGCTGGCATCTGCACATCTCTGTTTCAGGAGCAAAGTTATTACTGAGCTCTACTGTTGCTTTTTAGGTTTCAGCTGTCTACTAGACAGTTAACCAAATCTGACTTCATGCACTCACTTACTAAATCATGTATTCAATGAGATTTTTCAATGAGGCCAAACGGACTTTGTGTAACACTAACAATTCACTACTTTTAGCAGAATAAAAGGAGTAAGAAATGAGAACTCAGAATGAATAATTGTTTTGTACTAAGTTCTTGCTGCACTTCCCTCCTGGACTGGCAGGAGAGAATGATAGAAATCTATCTGTTCCCAAGGTGAATGCTTGAGAATCTCATCTTAATAGGGTGGGAGCACTGCTAGATGGGGAAGGTAAGAAGTTTCTTGAATTTCTGAGGGCTAGTCTGGGCTAATTCCCTCGTGCTTGTCGGGAGATATCAATTCCTGAAAAGGGAGTTTCCTTTCTCTTTCCTATGACTAGTCAGGATGGTGCCTACACACTTAACATATCTACATATGGGCTGACTTCCCCACCCGTTTGGTGCCTACTGGCCCACTCCCTTATCTAATCAAGGTTCAATCAAAGTTAATTAGGGATCCAGCTTTCTATTCCTAGATTAGGAGCAAAGCAAAAGAAGCTCCTGGGCATATCTGATCAAGAAGCTGATCTATGTTATAACTATGTAATAACTGGCACAACTAGGTAATTACAATGCAGCCCTATCTAAGGTTACATCATTATCATTATGCTTAACACTAAAACAAAGTGTTGTTATCATGATTGGTGTCAACACATTTGTGATATGCCACCCAGGATGATGAGGCTATATACGTGTCATTCAAGCCCCATTTGAACCTGAAAAAGTATTTGTTCCTGCAGATACGGCATAAAAAGAAAAAGAAATGCACAGGACTTTCATTAATTTGTGTTAAATTTACCTTTCCTTTTCAATCTTCTGCTTACTACTTCCTTGGCCAGATTTCTACTTGTCAATGAGTATACTGGTTATGGAGTCACTGAAACATAATAGAAATGTGATCTGCGTATGTATGTCTACAGTCCATTTCCATAGGGAAGTGAACTTTGAAGTTCCAAGAACAGAGTTAACTCAACTTCATTACAAAGAAAACATATTTTTTATTCTTGATTTTCTGCTTAAGTAGGTGGCTTAATGAGTTAATAGTTATTTTTAAAACTTACTTAGATGCCACAAAACATATAAGAAGTGCAATTCAGCTGAATTAAGAAAGCTAGTGAAAATACTCGTTTGCATCTTCTGATTCTCACTGGGTTTAATTATAAAATATTAGTGGAAAATGTATTGCACAGCTTTCAGTGACTAATATATATGTGCACTCTTAAATATCAACAGCTTCAGCCATTTTTGTTAATGATAGATCTGGATGTGATTCCTTAGCTAAAGACAGCTTCCTTAGCTTACCTCATATCATGGCATCTGGTATCTCTAATTGGAATCATTTTCATAATAACCATGAGCAATATACATTACCATCCAAATATGAAAGCTGACTACAATGCAGACTTGTCTACAGCTCTTTAAGTATCCAGGATCCGATCCAAAGCCCCTTAAACTCAAGGAAAAGACTCCTGTTGTTGTTAGTCTTATCTAATTTAGGCCTAAAGTGCTAAAAAAACCCTCCTGAAACCCCATACAAGACATCAGAGATTCATTTAGTATTAATAAGTTTCAACGCAACTCTGTCAAATCCCTCCAAAGGTGGTGTCCCATTCTGTTACTAAAGAAGGCCTAATTCATTCACCATTTAGAAACTTGCATTACTTGAAATCCCAGAGTTGTTCTATGGATTTTGATGGAAGTTGAAGACACTTGGAAGTCTATTACTGATGCGTGCTTAATTTTTCAAAATTCTTCTGCTTCATTAGTATTAGTTTGCTATAGAAAATCGACTAATTCATAAAGAAACATATTCAACACTTTTATGGATATAAGCTCATCTCAAATGCTTTCAGCAAAACCTTGTTCCTATGCAACACTCATAAGTCTGTAAGATACTCATAGCCAAAGTCTTCAGATGCTCATTTACTGGTAGACATTTACGTTATATTCGAAGTGTAACATGCTATGTTCATCACAATCAGCAGTTCCCAGGAAGATAAAAGTAGATCTGAATTCATCTGAATCTGGAGACAGTTTCTCCAAAAGGGCAAGAAATCCTATTGTCAAGTTGAATTGAAAATAAGAGATTAAATGGAGTTCCCTAATAATAGCATGCACAGGGCTGCTTTAAGCTGAAATTTTACATTAAAAGGTGCAAATGCTTTTAAACAGAACCATCCCAGATTGCATTTTCTCCCTCTCTCCCATATAATTGTAAACAGCTTTGATTTCAAAGGGAAAATCAGACAATTATTTTATAATGAGAGGTGTGGTCTAGTGATTTGAGCATCAGACTGGCAGCCAAAAACCACTGGAGTTTTAATCCTGACTCTGACTCTGACACTGACACCATCTATTGCCTTAGGCTAATCAGTATGAGATTGAGGTCTGCTCCTTGTGAGTGCAAAAGGTAGGGATGGCTGCACAACTCCTGCTTTGGAGCTGAGGAAGCGAGTGAGAATCCTTCCCCCTGCTGCACCCAGCTCTTGCCCTGAACTCATGGGCAGTGCCTGTAAGACCAGGAAGAATTTAAACCTATGTAATGTCATTTTAGGCAGGCTGAGGTTTAGGACAGTCATGCTTGCTAAATGCCGTCAATAAAGGCTTTAAAACCTCTTTACATGAGCATATTTGAGTAGGTCTCCACTTCGAAGAAAGTCTACTGTTTAGGTTGAGGGATGAGCAAAGCCAATCTTGCCTTCAGAACACTCCTGGCACTCCTGGGAGGTTTTCTTATTTCCTTTAAATACCTTGTAGTCACATTTTTAGTCAGTGTTTTCTTTCTTCCTGCATATGCCCTTCCGCCAGTGACCCCAGCTTTTCCTTGTCCTTTGCTGCTCGGTACAATTCCTCCTGTCTCATTGAGTTGTCTGATTTCTTATCCTTGATTAATACGAACAGAGACAAAACTCTCTTCCCCAGGGATTTTAATTGGAAGGTTGATTGCCTTTTCTTCTTTGCTTGTAGACTTCCATCACTTTAGCTTCCTTGGGGTCCGCAGACAGACTTTCAATCTCCCTCCTCACATTCGCCAACATGTTCTTGATCTTTGTGTGCTTGGGGCTTGACTCCTTCTAATATGAATATTAGGCATCTTGCCATTTCAGATGACAGATCACCTCTTTGATGTGCCTAATTATGATGGAGAGGGGGCACAGAAAGCAGCACCTCCTGAAGCCGTGATAGATTTGCTGTCCTTATAAACACTAAGCAGCAGTATGACTTTCTGCTTCCTCTCTTGTGTGTGGTACCACCCTAAACCCAAATCCTGCTCCAAACCAAAACAGTTCCCATCAAAGGGAACAGAACGAATGTCTGAAAGGAAGTTTTCACATTTTGGCCTGATTGTGAAAGAGAAAGGATGGCTAAGGCCAGGATGCCGTCATAGCAGGGAGCAGGGGGCAGAAAGCATAAGTGGTTCACTAAAAGCAAGCTATTGAGAGGACTTGGTTCCTCCACCTCATGCAGTTCTCCCCTTCTCTCTTGCTATTGTAAAGTAACACTCAGCATTCATGCTAGTGCTTTGCAGAAATCATCATATTCAACCTCGCAACAACTTTCTAAGCTAACTTTTTGTTTGGTTTTATAGATGGTGTTCAAAGGGAGGAAACACACTGCTCTAAAACTAAGACGCTTAGGAGCACACCAGGCTCTATTTGCTTCTCTTGCTCTTATGTCATTTAGATACTTTGAAAAAAGACCCAGCTTGAATTGTTTCCCTGTGGCTAAGAAACAAACTAGTGGCATAGCCGGAACAGGTCTCACTCTGGAGTTCATGACAGCCTGGCTTAAACTCAAGCCATAGCTGTTTTCTGGTCCTTTAGTAAACTCTCTTCTCAGGCTACTTTGGGGACAAGCTGTCTTGCTTGCTAGGAGAACAAAAAGAGAGACAAGTGGACCATTTAGTGCTGAAGCCAGTTTAAGGGCTGTACTCTTGAACTCGTTCCTCTGTTGCACCCGTATGCCCACAGAACTGTTGTACAGTTCTCACCTGTGCTGTAGTAACATGTTGCTGCCCTATGTTCAGGACCAGGACTCTATTGAATTGCATGCTTTATAAACACATGAAAGACCAGGGTCCCTGCCTGAAGGTACTTGAAGTCTTGTTAGCAAATCTCACAGACATTTCTTAATATGAATTTATTGCTGATCTGTCTGCCCTAGAGCTTGAAATTCTTTATTTATCTGCCAAACAGGCACAGCAGGAGTTTCAGCATTGCTTCCCTTTAATATACCCTGCTAATATGCTTCAAGCCTGACCCACGATGATCATCCCCTGGGAAGTAAGGTTAGTTTAGTCTTCCTGCCATTCAGCATTCAGCCCTTGATCTTTCTACCAAAATGGGCAATCAGTACTAGTGAAATGAACACTGATCAACACTGACAAAACCTTTCACCTCATTTCATGCAATAAGCTGAGGTTACATCTCTGCTGTTGTCCTTGAGCAGAAAGTCTTGAGTAGAAAGTTTCCTACCATCTCTCTTACCTCTTCACTTTTCAGAGCAAAGGCAGAAACCTGCTTTAAATTAAACAGCCAGAAGGTGAAGGGAAGTAATGTTCTAGTCTGCAGAGTGACAATGTAAAGGGTAGTAGTGAAGAGGATCAGTGTGCAACAGGGAGAGAGGGAGTACAGGGAACATCTATCAATATTTACTGAACAGCATTGCTTTTCCATTTTCTGTTTCTCAGCCCTTCATCTTTACAGAGCCCTGTCCTGCAATGGCTTTTTGCTTATTGCTCTACATTGCCAAACAACGCATTGCCTAGTTCCTGCCTCTGATCGTTGTTGACAGGGTTGAGGAAGATTGTGGAAGCCTTTCTCTCCATGAGTCCTCTCTATCCACCACCCCAGAGAGATTAATAGTTTCTGAAAGCATTTCCACCCTACAGTAAAGGTCACCACAGTCCTAGGGAAGATGTATAAATAGGGCTTCACCAGCGCATTGTAATGACATGGGAGGAGCCTTTTCCAGCAAAACAATTTTGCCAAAAAAGCCTTATCAAGGGAGCTTTCAGCATGACCGGAGGTAGGCAGGTGATTTCAGGAGTGATTATTTTCAATAAGGTGCAGCACAGTCTAATCACTTCCACATTTTTTTTTTGTAAATAACAATTTTTGTTTGCATCAAGGGCTCATCATTATATGGTCTGTTATCTGTGGGGCAAGCTGCTTAAGGCTATAACAGAATATATTGCTGTTATTTTCTCAAGTCAGTCAGTTGTCTTTTGGATTCAGATGGAGCTGCGAGTTAGGGTGTGATTTTTACTTCAGTTAAGTTATGCCAGCTCTGTCATGCTGATATTGCTCTTGCTCTGGACAATAAAGTTAGTCCAAATTAATTTGTTAGATACCTTTGTGGATACTACTAGTGCTTCCCACAGTTTTGTGGCCTGATATACATCTTAATCTGACCATATTTGCTTCAATATTAAAGTAGAAAAAGCTGCTAGAAGAGCTAGCAGCAGAAAAAGCTTCACTTTTTAGGTTTTCAATTTCTTCATTTAGCATTGGGTAGCTACATTGCTGTGTGTTCCCTTTCTAACTTCTGTATGTGTGATGTATACAGACACAGACACAGACACAGACACACACACACACACACACACTGTAGTTCATTATCCTAAATCACAAAATCAATCTACCTAGGTCTAATAGTCTTCTAAAGACATAATGTTAACTATTCGTATTACTGAAAACTGAGGGAAAAGGGCCTAAAGTGGACTGATGCAATTTTGTCAGATTAGTATAAACTACCAACCTAAGCTACAGGGATAGATGATCCTGACAGATGCTTGCAGTTGGAGTGCCCGCATGGGGAGAGGTCTGCTTATGTATCTGGCGGGGAGGATAAAGATAGAAGAAAGTTGATTTGCTTTATCCTATCAACCTAAGGATTTATTTTGCAGGTCATACTTTATCTATATACAATGTTTATTTAGACAATGAACCATCAGTGTCACTGATAGAATTTAATATACCAGTAGAGATGTTTTTCTTTCACAGTATTTTTTGTTGTTGCTGGAATATATGTTCCTGCCACAAAAATCTTTTTATGGAAATAATATTTTGTTATAAGTACTATCATCCTGTATTGTAATTATTATTTTGTTTTACTCTGCCCACACAGAAAACTGTTTGCATTATATTCTGTTGAAAGATACATTTTAAGTTAGCTCTGCTAGTCATGAATAATGTAAATTGACAAGAACTATTATGGAGGGAGGTAGACAAAGAAACAGAAAGTTAAGTGGTTTCCTTTCTTTTTATGGCAGAGTGACATTTACCTGTAAGTACATTTGATTTTAACACAATAGGATGAGTCTCTGCTGTGCTGGATTAGGATTGAGGCATGTGGAGGAGTTCAGATAAAGAGTGGGCACTGAGAAATGCCCTCACCAGACCTCTCCAGGGAGGGTACTTTAGCAGGAATAGCATGTCAGAATGTCTTTTTTTCAGGCCTTGTATCCAGCTGACAAAATCTTTCCTTGTTTCTGTATCTGTAATTCCAAGAGATCTCACAGCGCTTCCCACAGCTGTCTAACAATCTAATACTTAGCACTTGTCACATCACTTTCTCAAAGAGGGTCAATGTCACTTTCCCAACCTGACAGATGGGGAAACCAAGGCACAGAGAACTTTTAGGTAACTCAGGGTCACTTGGAGAACCAGAACTAGCTTTCCTGGTGTGCATACCAATGTCCCAGCTAATGCTGTCTCTCCTGTTCAAGCAGCAGCTGCAAATTCCTTCAGTTCCCCTGTTTCTCCAACTTGCCAGAACTGTGGTAGTTGTGCCTAACTCTCCTTTGATAACACTGAGTATAAACCAGGAATAACTTCAGTGGGTCACACTCTCAGTTTTGTAAACAAGAGTGTTCACATTGAAACCAGTGGGGCTCAGGCATAGGTCTGAAGTGGTATAGTTGCTCTCCTGAGCTAAAATTGCCACACTGGCTCCTTTACTTCTTCTTGTATATTTACTAATAGCTCTCATCCAACTTGTCCCTGCAATGTAACTTTCTGTGTCCACAAGGTTATTTTGGGGGAAAGGGACAAAACCTAGTTGCTCCTTGCTTCCATGAAAAGAAACACAAAACAAAAAAGAAAACAGTCATCCCTATATGAGCAAGAGATTCACTTCTTCATGGCAGTCCCAGGTCTGCAGAGGCAGAGCTAACTGCCCTC
Source organism: Rhea pennata (assembly GCF_028389875.1). Taxonomy (NCBI): domain Eukaryota; kingdom Metazoa; phylum Chordata; class Aves; order Rheiformes; family Rheidae; genus Rhea; species Rhea pennata. The sequence goes on from NC_084682.1 coordinate 8,030,350, forward strand.
TGTTTCTACAGTGCCCTGGGTGCCACAGTTTAACCTGTCCCACACTGCTTGTCGGAAGCCTTTGGAGAACATCCAGACTGCCTCCTAGAGCTTTCCCCCTCACCTGATCTCTCCTCTAAGTTTCTCCACAGGAGGAGGACAAGATCCTGCTGATTATAAATGTGACCTGTCCCACCGTGTTACTGTCGCATGCTATGGAAGATAAGCTTTTGCAATTCTCTGTTTTCTGGTGACGTAGTCTAGGGTGCATATACACACCAGAATTGTGTCTTGGGGCTTCAAATGCCTTTATCTATGTCATGCATTTGTTTTTACAGTTTGCTGTGAATCACTGATGCCTGCTGGGAACACATACCCGCTTCTGGTTATTTTTGTTACAATGTTATAATGGGCACAAGGACACTTAAAAGTGGAGCAACTGAGCATCTCTTGGTAGCCAATGATGTGCAACTCTCCTGGGCTGCCTCAGAACACTAAGATCTGCTGCTGAACTGTCTTATTGTAGTGAAAAGAAATGAATTCAGAGATTATGGCATGGTCTGTGACCTGTGCGGCAGCTCTACTCATGTGACTGACAGAAAAGTAGCTATAGCCCTGCCTTAAGTCTTGCAACATGTGATTAGACTTCAGTATGCTGCTGGTTTCATAGGTGAGGGTGGATCAGTCATTTAGGCACTCTGACCACATGTTAACAGTAGCGCAGATGCTCTCTGTGGCATATTTGTCTGTCAGAAACTAGCCTGGAAAGTTTTGTGGCTCCCTTCTGGCCAACATCTTCTGGTAGGTGTTTTCTGGCTTGTTGCTTTTCTTATCAGTGGGCAGAGGCATGGGATGCGTGCTGGGGTCTCCTTCTGCCGCAGAACTGAGCCATAGCTTGGACAAGCACCTGTACAGCATGTGAAGTGCTTCTGCTACCACAGTTTAGATATAGCTACAGATCTCAATTCCGCAGCTGTAGAAAGGGATTAATAGTATGCTGATACTTCACAGTGGTGTTGCAAGGATGAACACATGAATGTCTGTAAGGAATTCAGTACTCAGTACTATGATAAAAAGGAAAACATATACCCCAAATTAGATAACGGCTTGCTGGGGGGTAAGAGTTTCAGTTTTGAAGGTCATCATATTTGAAGGATATAAATTTCTGTTTCCAGATAGAGAAATAGGGAACAAAGTAACTAAACCTGAGAAATGCTGTGCAATCAGCTCTTTTGGTGTGAGTGCTTACTGTTCAATGATTTTGAAATGTTTGTAATAGATGGGGAACACTTAGCAAAGCATCAAGATACTCAGAGACAACAGTAGAGTGAATGTAAGAAACAAGCAATACAAGTTATAAAATACTAAAATTATCTGAAGCTCTATTGGATATGGAGATCTTAGAGTGGTCTTCTTTATCACTTCCATTACAAATAGAGAAACTGAGGCACAAGAGAGGACCTGCTTTGTCCAGGGCACACAGCCAGCACATGGTAGTACTGGGACTAGATTTCAGATCTTTTCATTCTCAATAGGAAGTGAGAAAATAGGTTCATCGTAATTTCAAAGAACATGGCTACCACAGGACTCAAAGTAGCTAACATTCTTTATCTAACTCCAATGAGTGAGCTCTGGCCTTCTTCTTGGATTCTGCTTGGTGTTTTTATTCTCCTGTGTGATTACACACAAAACAGCCACATTTACGGAAGAATCTTAGGCTCAAACTCTGGGCCTAAGTATTCTTGGGTACTGAAGGGAAACAGCAGAGAGGAGAAGCCAATGAGTCCAACTGATTGGGATAGTGGCTATGTGTCAGATGTCATCTTTTGTGGTAATAACACCTTTCCAATGGAAGCATGAGCTATTTGCCTGTCAAGATTTGTCTTTTTGTGCTTGGAGAATGCTGGCTGACCTTTGTCTTTGATGTTGCTGGGCCCTTCTCCTTGCAATAGGGCAGTTCAGGAGGCCATGACCACATCTGTTTTGGATGATTCTGTTATCAATTAATTTGTACTGCCACATCAAAGGAGAGAGATAAAGCTGTAGCATTTCCTTACCACAGATTTTTATCTTCACTCCCCAGTTCACCTCACAACACATGCACCTTCCACCTCCACAGCAAGCAGAGAGAGCGAGACAGACAGAGAAAGAAACTGAAATGACATCCTAATAGCCTCTCTTGAGTGCTGATGGCACCTGGGTCTGTGTGTACTGAGCCTTACACCCACTTCCAATCTGGCCTGGCCACAGCCAGTCAGTTGCTTACTCCCCCAACAAGTTATTTGTTTTTCTCTCTAGACAAATCAGTGATGTTAGAATGACAAATAGCAGTTATAGCTCTGCACTTAGCTGAGTATAATTTCAGCCCATCAGTACCATCTGTCTCCTTTCTTGGGCTGCAGCTCCATTAAGTCAGAGCCAGAGATCCTCAAGGACAGAGAACTGAACTCACAGCAATAGTATTTTAGGGGTCAGAATTTGTGACTCTTTGCCCTTTGCAGTTAATTCCAACAGTGAGCTAGAAAAAATGGAACTGGGACATAAAACCTAACTCAAATTAAAACTTGCTCACATGGCTATGCTGAGCCTTGGCTGTGCTTGTTCAGGAGTTCTGTTCTGAGATAGGTACTAATCAACATCCAAACATATTCAAAGATTTCTTGGGGTGACGCTGCTTGTCTAGGTTTTGAGACAGCACTGAGGTTTATTTCTAGGAAATTGTGTGTTCATTTACTGCAAATTGTAGATAAAAGAAGAAAATTCTTATGTGTAGTGGGGAACTTCATTATGAATAAACTAACCTAGTCTCTTTATGATAGTTTCACCCTGTTTTATTGAACCTCCTTGTGACAGAGTGACTCCTTTTGTCTTGTGGCACTCACTAGGCAAGAGGATGCTTAAGAGAACCTCTAGTCTCCACCCAGATTTGAGGATGAGACAGCTTCTATGCAATTCTATCTTCCCCTGTCCTATATAACATCCTCCTCTTTCCATCCACGATGATCTTTACAAGTTCCTTGTTCTCATTCTCTGTGAAGTCCAAAATCCTCCTCTTCACTTATAATTGTCTGTCATTCCCTCATTCTTTGTCTCTTGTTGTTTACCATTTGCCCTACTGAAACCCATCCATCTGTGTTGCCTCCCAGCTGGATTGCCTAAATTCCACTCAGGTACCTCTGCATAGAAAATGTAGTAGCAAAGTATTTTAAACAGTTTTTAGAGCTACTGAAGAGTGACTCAGAAGGCCACATTAAAGTACTGGACTGGGAGCCCCAAGCCAAAAGGGAATGCTAGGGACAAGGATTTATCTGCATGAATATGAAATAATTTATTCAAAATCTTTGGGCCCTTTCCTTTTAAAAGCTCAGTTCCTATTTTGCATACAGACAAATGATTAGATTTGCAATAGAGCTTGGTTTGCAGAGCACAATCTGAGTGCTATGATGTTTGAAAATCTGATCCTTCTATAACCTGGCATGCTGGCAACTGGGCTGGACCAGCACCTAAGAATGCTCATTCCCAGCCTGTTGATTTAGCCACATGTCCTCAGACTTTTCTAATTTAGTTGTCCTTCCTGCAGACCTTCCCTCTCTCCCCTTGTTTCCTATGTTTCCTGGGGACTAATTTGAGCATGTCACAAAACATGGGGAGAAATTGTTTTGGGAATCGTTTCGTATGTCCTATGAAAAAGCCCAGTCTTGTGCAGTGTGGCTGTGAATATCTTTCTCCCTCATTGACTAAAGGCCCTGTATACCTTGCAGGATCATTTGCATTCAAAAACCTGTCCTACCAAATTTGTGTAGGTAAAGTGCAGAGTACAGATGATTCCCAGAATAACTCTTCTGGCTTCATTTGGAATGACAGCAAAAATGAATCTGGACCAAGCTTTATATCTGAATGGAAGGGCATATGAGAAGCAGTGAGAATATGTCATTGTTCATAAAGAACAACATTACATGAGAGAGAGCAAGGGCGAGAGGCACTGAGAAAGAGAGAAATTTTTCCTATCTCCTAAATAAGGGCCGTTTTGAGATGTATGAGGACAGCAGGGGTCAGCGAGTGCTAGAACTGACTCTGAACTTGTGGCAGAACAATCTCCTGAAACTAAAACCAAGAATACCTTTATCTTCAGCGACCTACTGGGAGACGTTCCACAGTCAGCTTTCTCCACAAGAGCCAGGTTACAGTGTCTGTACATGACAGCAACTGAAGCAAAAGTGTTTTGTCTTTTAAAACAGACTAGCTCACATACAGCACAGTAGACTCCAGCCTGAAACCATGTAATATCAGACACTAAGCAAGAATCTGTTTCTAAAAGAGGAGCCATAAACTATTATATTATTTGCCACCTAACAGGGAAATTGTGGGTGGAGATGTTCACCTACCACATCCAACTAGAACAGGGACAAATCTGCTTACAGAAATTAGCATTCCTCGACACACTATTCTTTTTTGACAACGAAATACTTTATATATCTATGTCACTTATCACCCATGAAAACAATCTGGCAGACATTCCTTAAATCTCATCACTTCCCTGCCTTAAGTTGAGTGTAAAGATTATTGCCCTCCCTCCCCTTTGCCAGAGAGGTAGTTTCACTGAAGTTTCATTTTCCTTGCCTACGGATAGAGTCAGCACCAGAACTAGACATACAGCCCAGGAGTCCTAGTTCTTAGTCCCCTCCCATCAGCCATGTTCTTCTCAGCTTGCTTACCTGCATATCAGGAACTTTGTGGGCAACTACAGAGACAGAGAGCAGATTGCTCCCAAATGGTGTCTTTAATCACTCAATTTTTATCACTGAGAGTCAGTAGCTTCCCTCCCTGCCTCCTTGAAAAGCTTTTAAAATAAACATAGGTACATTAGAACAACAACCCTTTGAAAGGGTCCTCTTCCTCCCCCTCACCTTTCATGCTCTTCTGTCATTAAGCAGAGCGGAGCCATCCTTACGTGTGACATTTGAACAGATTGACCTCAGCTATTTACTTTAAGCTTTTCTCTCTCTCTTCCTCCCATTTAGGATCACTTTCATTCATTTTTCAAGTGTCTCCAATTTTCTTTTGCTTAATCTGTAGATCAGGGGAGACAGAATGAAGCAGTGGGACACGTGCCATTCTGATAAAACCACAACTGTGAAGCTTCCCTATTCCCCTCATAGCCACCTTTCTGCTTACTCCTTATTCACTAATTCTGCTGACAAGGGATATACAAGAAGCGGTAAGGGAAATCTCACTTTTAATTTTTTAATTTAAAGATTCTTTTTTTTCTTATCCATAGAGGCTACCTCTCTGGTTAAGCTATGCACAAAGTGTGTTCTGGGTCTAGAGTCAGTGGGTCAGATTCTGATTTGAGTTATACTATTAAAAGCACTCACCTCAGGACAGTCTTTAATCATGTGCTTGCTTTTAAACCAATGTGCTTACCTGACTGAGGATGCTTTCTTAAACCAAATCCCAACCTGGAATTACTACATTAATGTCAGTGGAATTGACAGATGACAAAGCTCAGACTCTGAACTCCAGTCACAAGGGTTTTTCTCTTTCTCCCCAGAGCAGAAAACCACCAAGCAGTTTTAGCACAATCGTCTCGACCTATTCTCCGTTCAGTAGAAACCCAGGAGCTTTGCTGGGCAGTTTAAAGCTGCAGTGGCACCAATGTATGTCTGAAATGAGGATGTGTCATGCTGGTCTGAACTAAACCTGTCTTAAAGCACGGCTGACCGCAGCATGGTACTAAATTCAGACCAGGAGTTATAGAAGATTAAGACCAAAGAGAGACAAAAAAATCTTTGACTCTGCTGAGTTCTTTTTGTTCACTCAGATATCTCTGCACTGTGGCCTTTTGAGTATGCAAGGGGCAAGGGTGTTTTGTTGTAGGGAAAGCACAAGGAAGAGAAAGGTGCACTGTTAAGGGGAGAGAACTGTGCTTATGTCTCAGATTTGCTCTGCTATACCCTTTTTTCTTTTCTTTTCTTTTTTTTCAGTAAATATTCATGTTCTGTTGAGGCTTAAAGGTTAGTGATGGTGCTAAACTGGTATTTCTACAAGGAGAGTGGAAATGGTTTTTAGAGGGAGGGCTTCAAACTTTTGGACTATGTTAGTTTCCTGGAGAAACCAAAAAAGTTTATCAAACCTCTTACTGCCTGGTTAATGTCAGTTCCTTGTGACTCTATATGCAACGCAGAAGAAATCAAGTGGACACAAGATGAACTATCCCTGCAGAGCAGACCCTCCATATACTTTCTGAAGGACAATAACAGCTGCATAACACCTCCCTCTATCCTCTAAAAATGAAACAAGGACACCCCACAATCTGTCACTCAGCAAAAAATAAAAACAGTCTTGAATTTAAATGTTTTTCGTGTTGTCTCTCCATGGTTACTGTGGCCTTTGGTAGCTGCTCCAGCATCTCTCTTACCTAGGTGAAAATGGTGCTGCTCCATTTTGCCAACACAGGACACAGAGGAGCCAGAGTTTTTTCATAATCACAAACCACAAGCAATCTGCAGATATGTTGCAGGTGATCTCACGACCTAGTAAAACAAAGTAACAGCTATAGCTCTTACATAGCATAGCATTCAGTCTGTCTAATACTGAATGCTAGGACTTCAGAGAATGTATGGAAAGTTGCAGGAACTGGAAAGCCTGACACAGTGAGACACAAAATCCTCAGATACTTTTATGTGAAACTATCTTTGTCAGAGATGGGCAAGGCCTTCACTTTTTCAGATTAATGGGTTTTTTTTTCCCCATGTTCATGTTGCTTTGAGGCTCCCTTTTCACACAAGCTTCCCAGTCTGACTATTACCATGACTTACACAGGTTATGAGAACAGTTAGTGGTCCCAACGGAGACCAGGGTCCTGCGGTGAGAAGGGCTGGACGAAAGTCTGCATATGGACAACCCTGTTATCATGACCTTTGGCAAGTTATTCTCTCTCTCAGCCACTGTTTCTCTTTCATTCTTCATTCTCCTTGCTTACTGGCAACTAGAGCAGTTGCTTCCTCAGGTTTCTGTGTGAATTTCTCCTATGGAAAATGTAGTCTGTCACCTCTTTTCAGAATACCCAAAGGAAGAACAGAGGGGAAAAAACAGAGAGGCAGTAGCAGCTGAGTGATGCTAAGTGATGTCCACGCTGCGGAACGGTCATTTTGGCACGTGGTCAGTTGGGTAACTGGAACTTCAGTTTGTGGTAGTCCTGGGAGAGCCAACTGAAGTTAAAGTTTAGGCTTTTTGTCTGCAGATAGAGTCTGAATTAGGGGAAATACTCAAAATATATGAACAGGAACTAGTCTTGCAGGGAAGATAAGCCTTGGAGTAGGGGGCTGTCTCTTCTCATGTGTATTTAGTGTCTGCTACAGTGGGTACTAATCTCATTTTGGGCCTCTAGATGCTGAGCCTCTCTTAATGTGTATACTGCCTTAATACACATAACTACTTCCTTCCATTTACTGCCTTTTTGTTACATTGTTTTGTGTAATTGACTCCCTTTTTAATCCAGAGGCCAAAGAGTGATTATTGGAGATTGCCAGCTCCAGACCTGAATTGTTTCATTCAGGAAGTTAATTAAAATCAACCCATCTCTTTAGAAAACCTTTTGAATATACTGTGGATGCTCCTTTCATCTCAGCATTACTTCTTCTTCTTCTTTTTTTAATCAGTGTTCCTTAAATCATGGAAATAACTTGGCAAAGAAGCTGAATTACAAGAAAAATCAGTTAGGAACGTAGGTAAAGGCACATAATAGGTCTTTAGAGGAGAGGAATGAATTTAATTGAGTGAAAGCTCAGAAAACCCAAAAGTAAACTCGGGGTCATCAGCATGCTTCTTTCACTTATCCCTCAGTTGCACTTCATAGATCTAGGCTTCCTTTTGCTCTGCTGTTATCACACTTTCCTTTTGCTGTGATTTATTAACTGTGGAACTGTCAAATTATGAAACTGAGGTTCTAGAAATACTTATTAATGTTTGAGAAATTCATTTCACACTTGAATACTTTTTCTAACACTTACTAATGTCCCTCATTTTGGTCATGTGGGTCTACAGGGCAAGAAAACAAGGTATCTTATTATATATTTAGCATGTGGAGATGAAGGATGAAAAAATATATTTAAAAAACCCTTCAAACGTTGCAGCAACTTTATGCATTTGCTCCTTGTGTTGCTTCATGTGGTGACTGCGTGAATATACGTGCATAAGCAGAGCAATGTCTGTATGTTCAGTGACACCATTCCAGCTTCCTTTCAGTCACTATTAAGAAAGCACTTCTAATCCCCTCTGAGAAGCTTGAACATAAAATTCCTTTCATGCCAGTTTTGTCTTCCTCAATTTGGCAAACACTGACCTCCCCCCTGTGATTCCAATGGAACTTGTAATTCAAAAGGCATTTCTGTTTATTATTACCCTGTTAGTGTACAGAATCATCAGGGATGCCAGTACTGCTAAGGCAACAAGACTACTTTATGAGCTCTCTGTTGCAATTTTGTACTGCAAAACAAAAATACTGTAGGTTATAGATAAATGGTGATTACTTTATTTACTATTTAAGCAGAATAATAAACCTAAAAGAAATCACTGAACAAATTCCTTGCCTCAAGATTCTTGAGAGCAAGGTCTCCAGATTCTTTTCCTATCTCACTGAAAATGTTCTGATGGAAGCGGATTTTTATCAAGACTGAAGAAATTTGTGTTAAAAAAAATAGAAACAAAGAATGCCAATAATGTCAAAACTTATAAATTTGCTCTTACAGTACCGGAACATTTCTACTTTGTATTTCAAAATGATACTCAGTTTTGAAATGTGTTATGTCACAACAGTATCAAATTTAACATCGGAAAATGGTATGCGCCAACTGACTTAAAATCAGTTTTTCCTTCAAAAACATAATTTTGCACAGAATACCGAGTTTTGTGCTTCCATCAGCTCTAATGATGTCAGGTTTAGTATTTAACCTAATCTGCTCAAAGAAGTCCTATTAACCTGCATGCCTAGAGAGACATCATCTGATAGGAAATGGCTGCAATACCTCTAGCTTTCCTAAAATACTGACAGTTTCAACCGTTGCTTGAGAAATACTCACTGGGGACTGCAGCTCTAAACCGGGGCTTCTGCTTTAAAATGTGATCACTTTCTTTAGCTTAGTGGTGTGACTCCTTACAATTAAAGCAGTGGTATTACTGGGATAACATTGATGGTTTCCCAAAGAAATGGGTGACCACCAGCACTTTTTCCTCAATACATCTAAGGGCAGTGCTTTTCTTCCTCTGCTGCTTTACTGCTCCTGTCTACGATATCGTATGGACCATAAATTTTTTTCTTCAGGCAAATATTTTATGCCAGCATTGGGAACACTGTTTTTTCAAGGGACAATTACTGCTTTGAAACACTAGCAGCCATTTACAGCTTTTCAGGGTAGCTTATGTTTGATAAGCTACCCTGACATAAAGTGAGTGGAGCAAAAGTACCCTTCTACAATGCGCAGGTGTCCACTGCAAGTTGAAAGTATCAGACTTACTGATTAGGGGAAAAAATGAAACCTTTTACATCCCTCTACGTCTGACAGTGCCATTTACACCACCACAAAAGGAAGAAAGCAGTGCCTTGGCAGAAGTATCATGGAAGGCACTGTGTATTTTTCTCACCTATTATAAGAGGTCTAAATTCTGGTCTCATTTAATCAAGCACAGAAGCCTATGGTGGGGCAGGCTGGAGCGTATACTTTGCCTTTTCTGCTGTTTCAGCTGAAGACAACACTAAAAGTTAATATAACAGTGCAAATCCTTGCTGAGACCCCATCCTGATTACAGCTGTGTCCCCCTTACCTTCATACTACTTAATGCAGATGGTTTCAAATCTGCCAATTTGTTATATTTATGTGCTTAAATTTAGCATGTACGAAAACACTCATGCATGAACGCAAACCTCTGTAGGGTCTGTACACATGAAAGTTCATCAGATCATTCAGATTAGCACTTACCCATTTGAAATTTTCTCTCAGAGGGTCTGTTGTTTTTTCTTCGCTACTGCTCTCCAGCTTTTGTGCCTGCAGACTTCAGTACTTGAGCTATGTGAAAGTGCTCTAGCTACATAGCTAACTACTTCTTCCTTAAAATCATGCACATTGGTTATCACTCACTTTTCAAATTGCTCTGGATTTGATAAATGTAACTTATATTTTGTATGGGGCAAGTTTTGAAAGGTTACCCCTACGCACACCTTTAAACTTCACAGGAGAGTTTTGTATTCCTGCAAATCAGTTACTTGTTTTAATGTTACTTAGCATCCATGAACCTAAAAGCATTTCATAAATATCATCCACTGATTGATTCATTAATAATGATGTAGCTTATTATTCCATTTCACAGAGACAGAAATGGAGATGCAGGTATCTGAAAGAATGGCTGTAATATTTGGAAAGGTTCAGCATGCATAATTGGCTTCTGATTTCTAGAACTCAGCTTGCTGAGCGCTCAGGTCTTCTAAAGAAATCTGTCTACAAGGGTCAGAAAGAAACTATTAAAATGCCTGACACCTATTAATCTACTCCTCTTTTAGGTGTGTAACTATGAAATGAGCTTTTTTGAAAAAAATCTCTCATATCTGTGAGATCATGTATTTGAAAATTGGTCCTGGTATGCTTGAAAAGTTGGTCCCACATCACATTTCCTTGCACAAAGAGCACTAAAATATTTATTTTTCCCCCAAAATATTTTATTTTAGGGAAATGCAACAAGAAAGAACAAAAGTAAAATTCCCATTTGAGAAAGCACAGCATGTGCAAAATCACTATGACAGGCAGCAAAAGGTCTAAGAACAAAAAAAAAGGAATACTGAGATCTGCATACAGTGAGATTCTTATAAATTAGCACAGAAAACCAAAGGTAGAGCACTGTGTGCTATGGAAACCTGGTATAAAATATTTTTAAAAAGCCTTTAACAATATTAAAATCCTGCTTGGAAACAGCTATTGTAATACAAATTTTCCTTCTCCTTGCTTAAAAATCAATTGTGCAGCTCTAGCCTTTGTTAGAAATTTTCAAAACTCTAAAAAAATGGAATCTGTTTCTACCCTGGAAAATGAACGAAAGTGCTTAATCCACTGGCGTTTGTGCACAAAGTGCATTTGTTGTGCTGCTGAATGTAACACGATCTGAACCAAGGAAGGAGATTGAACGCTTTGCAGCCCCTGATGGATTTCAGATTTATTAGACACTGGAATGTTTTTTTTCCCCCCTTGTCTATAAGAACATGGTGTGTAAGATGATAAAGGGCAGGAATAAAGAGAGCAGACGCTGTAGCCCTTAAAATTAAAAGAACCTTTTCTAAATTTTGAAAGTATCAATGTATGAAAAGACAGCCTAAATATAAGTGTTGCATTATTTAGTATACTTGCCTTTTGGAAAAAAAAACATTTTGCAACCATTGACAAAGCTACAGACATGTGACTAATACTACTTTCATTTTCCTATATGAAGAAAGCATCATCACAAAGCATAAATGGAATATTTATGCTGTAAGATAATACACACATACCTGCAAATTATGAGAGCAAGATGTAATAATTCATCTTTAGTTTCATTACTCATGCACTATGGAGCTTTCAAGATTAGGGATAGATTTGTTATGCCACTACATTCCAGTATATGTTTTCCCTTCCTTAACCCTCTCCCTCTTCTCTGGCACACACATTCTATACAGTAGGAGCAATTTTCTTAGCACCAACACATACAGACTGTATAAGCTACAGAGAACTGGCATCCTTTTCAAAGGACATATTCATGATCCATTTTATGACGTTAACTAGGCTGAAAAAATTAGCTCAGGGTGTAAGGATATAATTTCAAATACATTTGGGGGGAAAAGTTTCGTATTCAGAGAAGAGCTCCAAGGTGTAACATTAATAAAAGGCTGCTTTATTCTAATGTTACAGGATTGTTCTCTTGAGCTGCCTGGATGGGAACCTCAGTGGTCTGCTCATAGCATCAATACTTTTGTTTCAGTATCGGTAAGTTGCACTGAGAAAAGGAAAAACAGATGTCTGGAATGAATTGCTTCAATAATTAGAATTCCTAGGAAAATGTAAACAATGGAAGTATTTACTGAAAGCAAACTAATGTTTGATATATAAACAGAGGAATAAACAAGCTCTATTCTTCTATTTTTGACTCTATATGTATTCTAAGTGTCTGAAAGTGATGTATGTCTGACAGAGATGACAAGAGACCAAGGCAACATTCTGGGCTAGTATTCCACGTGCTGGGACTCCAGACTCCTGAGATGTCTGCTAGGGTCTGCTACTGAGTTATTGTGTAATCTGGGGTGAGTTATTCAAATTCTTTATGCACTGATTTCACCACTCTGTAAAATAGGTGTAATACTCCCTCCTTTACTTCAGACAGCAAAAATATCTATAAAATACTTTAGATGACATGTCGCATTCAGGCAAATTTTTCTTCTGTAAAAAATTCTCTCTCTGAGTTATATTTGTGTAGATCCTTTTGTCCTGCAAACCTCTGCCCCCAGACACACACATACACAGTCAAGTCAGCTCTGCCTGAAAGATGAGACAAGCATGCCTTTACTGTGAAATAGAAAACATCATTCTGCTCCTATAACTGCAGAAGAGAAATTACATTAACCATCAAACTTCAAGTCACTTCAAGAAGACTGCATAGGCCCATATCCTGCTTGTCTTAATCAAGTGAGATGTCCCGTTAAAAATCAGTAGGCTACTTTAGCCCATTAAGGGAAGTGAGATCTGGTCTCTTGTAGAGCACTGAGGTAAAACAGATACACTACTGCAGTTTGCATTGGACAGTTCTCAATTCGAATGTCAAGATTTATAGCATATTTTATCCGGTTTTCATTCTTCTCTGTTCAGTTTAACTTTTGACCTACCGTTACTGGCAGAAGGGGGCTTGTCCCAGAGGGCCATTAGTCCCTTCCAAAGAGGCCTTCTAAGAAGAGCCAAAAAAAGAGGGTGGGAAGAAGGTCTGTTTGTAATAGGACCCCTCCACCCTCTCTGAAACACACACTCAGGGTGACAGCCGGGATACAACAGGAGACCCTTTGGATTTTTCTGCAACAAGCCGCTAAGATCTTGCATTCCTGCTGCTTCTGTCCTTCCATATCAAGAGGTAGGGCAGAAATGAATCCTGTAAAAAGGGTCAGCACAAATTGTGTCCAAACTCTACACAGAGTTGGAGCAAGAGAAAACAGAGATTGCAGATGAATATAGCGAGCCTGTGTGGTGACCCTAGTAAAAGCCATGGTAAGCTGGGACATCGAGGTGTTCTTCAGAGGGCCGGAGTTCACAGAGCTCTCAGCCAATATGGGACATATCATCCCATAAAATGTATGAGAGAAAAACATCAGTAGTAGATACTCCCTTGCTTTTGAATAAACATATACAAGAATGGGTAGAGTTACCCAGGTCTGATGCAGTCCCTTCTCAAAGGGGGATGGCAGCAGTGCTGAAGGAGAGCCTGCCGGTATGTAACTCATGATAGTTCTCAAGGCTTGACCTTAGAATTTCTAAAAATATCAAGCAGGAGCCACGATCTTGACGCACGATTGTGCCAGTGATCCAGATTAGGGGCAGCACCGACAGTATTCCCTGGGAAGGCCCGTGTGATCCTGAGCATCAGAAATGAGAGGAAATGTCGGGTGGCGACCGCGTGGTGGGATCCGAGGCCAGGCGGTCGGGCATCGGTGACAGGAAGGCGCCGCGCTAGGCGAGGTGCTCGCCGGGTGGGAACGTCCTCACGGCAGCGAGGTTCGAGCGGGGCCTTCCCACAAACGCCAGCCGACGGAAATAACCTGGCTGCCTTCGGGATAGAGCTGGTTCGGCTTACGAAAGGAATTACGTAATGTAGCTGCCGCTGGCAACGGAGGACTAGCTTGGTGAACCAGAAGGGCCCTTCCAGTCCTATTGTTCCTGCTATTCCCAAAGTTAAATTAACACCAACCTTGCCTAGCAACATCATGTTCCCTCGCGTGGGGAGCTGGAGTTTGCCCTGGAGCTCCCCGGCTGAGAAGTCTCCTCTTAAATGCGAACTGAAAAGCTTCGCAGTGAAACAAATAACTAGAAGAGGTGCTGGATTAATAACTTAAAAAAAAAAAAAACAAAAAACTAATGGATTTAAAACTTGCTGCTTTGGGGGCAGAAGGGCCTGTGAAGATCCGCCGCGCTACAGCGTACCAACCTTGCGTTCGCCTCAGGAGCGGCTCAGAGCAGGCTGCGGCCCGGTTTAACTCCCGCTTCCACCTGCTCCCGCGGCATCCGTTATCCTCTGCCAGCCTGACGCTGGAGCAATGGGGCAGAGTTCGGAAAAGTGACTTTTCTCCACAAAACAGCCACCAGCTGAGGGACTCCTAGCTCCTTCCCCGAAGGCGGCTTTCCCACGGGCTTCGCCGGCCTGGCAGGGTAACAAGCCTCAGCGCCCCCCCAGCGTGGCAGTGATCTCTCCCGCCTGTGTCCTCCATACACAGGCACGTTTGGGTCCAGAACGTGGGGCAGGAGGGTGAAACACAGCCCCTCCTGCATGCCCCCTCGCCCAGTCGCCAGGCGGTGAGGGGGCGGGCGGCGGCGCAGTGCCGAGGCGAGGCCGGGGCTCCCCCGGGGCCCGCAGGGACGGGGGGGACCGTCCTCCTCCTCACTGCCCAAGCAGCTCGTAGCCTGCCCTTTCCCAGCGCGGCACTCATGACCTTCTCTGGTCCTGGACACGGCGCTGCGCAACACGGTGCTGTGGGGTTGTGCCAAAGGCAGAGCCAGGACGAGGCCGTGCTGCGCCCGGCGCTGCGCAGGCCTAGGGCGAACGCCAGCCCCTCGCCTTTCGCGAGCGTCCCTGGTCCTGCCGTGCCACCGTGACTGATGCCTGCTCCAGAAGGTGGACCTCCACGACAGAGAAGGTGCTTCAGCCTGTGTGACCTCCCTTCCTGGAAAGCCAGGATTGGAGAGAAGTTTTTGAAGGGATTGTAGTTCCAGAGCAAAGCTGGGACAAGTTCAGGTAATGAGGTGGGGGTGGGATGGGAGCAGATGTGCTCCTCCAGCTTCTCTCACCTCTAGATCAGCCGCATTAGCAGCTAGAGAAGGGAATTTTTGCATGAGCCATGCCGAGGACATCCTGGTCCTGAGAGGAGCTGCCCAGACACCAGAAGGTCTAGGCCTGGCCTCAGCTTTCTGTTGAGACTCCCAGCATGGTTCAGCAACGCGACAATTTGCTCAGAGGACACAGAGCAGAGCCCACCTACTCTTCCCTCTGAACAGCCGTGGGATGATAATGACTTCCAGTCGGTGGCCTGGCTTTGAACAGATGCCTAGAGGTGAAAGGATCTGTATTCCATTACCAGCCCCATGGACTAGCCAGGGTCTCCTAGGTTAAATATTTTTAGCAACAGCTTGTTTACATGTCAAACTTGTCAATGAGCTTCTGGGGCACTGCTGCCACGAAGCTGCGTCAGTGGCAGCCGGTGAGCTTTCTCTGTGCACTGAGCTAAAGCCTTCTAAAGGGCTTGTCAGATATGTTCTTCTTACCGTGTCACAAGAGCAAGACTAATTTCAAAGAAATGCTCTTTATTTCTACTTAAAACTGCTAAGGAAAATATCCAGCACTGTCTTTTTTCTTGTCATCTGTTCGACAAGTGTCTCATAAAACAAATTGAGAGGTTTAAATCTCCGAGACAAAAATCAATAAGAGGATAAGTAAAGAATAGGAGGAAGTCAGCAGGCTGAGATTTATTTCACTGGAAATGTTTTTTCAATGGATTTACTAATAAATCTAAAGTGGCTGGTGCAGCTGCCTTTGATATGCCGTATCCCCTTTACTTAGATGAAAGTTGCACATGAAAAGGAGCTTTGAATACTGATTTTTACAAGGATGTAAATCAAGGAAGTCCCACACATGAAATACACCACCAACATCTGCTTCAGGTAGAAGTTAAGGGAAGGGATTTGTTTGTGTGGCACAGTTTTTCTCTGCAGTTTTGCCCTTTTTGTCTAATACTTTGCAGTAGTTGGGATCAGCGCCTTGTGCTGAATGCTAAATACTCTGATGTAATAAAATCGACTCCGTCCAAAGAGGTTGCAGAGCTCCAAGGGCAGGAAACTCCACTGAACTATTGAATACAAGCTGACCAGCAGCAAAATTGCAAGGATGGAGTGTGTGATGATGGAACTGAGCTGTGACATCTCTTGAAAATCCACTTCAGTGAGTACTTCCCATGTGGTGATGGGAAATTGGGAAAATTTAAATTAAATGGATGATTCGATGCAGACTTACCGAGAGATAGAGTGAAGGAAACTCTTGCAACAGTCTAGAGAAAGTCAGAAGGACTTTCTGCCAGTTATTTTCAGGTTGGCTCCACAGCTGGCCGATGTTCTGGGCAGAAGGGATGTTATCCTACGTGACTGTAATGATAGCTGTTACTGAAAGCCATAGACTTCGATGGTAGCAATGAAGAAGACTGCACCCCTGTCTAGCATGCCTGTCCTCCCTACTGCACATTCCCAAAGACCCTGATCTTTTATGAAAGACTAGTAGATGAAGAAGGAGCTATAATGAACTCCTTGTTGAGTAATATTAGTGGTTTACTCCAGTTGGCACACATGATAGATAGCTGTGGTAGGGAGCTTGTTAATGGGGACTGTACGTGCATATATGCTAGGAGGGGTTCCAGAAAGGCACGGTTAACTATTCTGTTTCAAATTAAATGAATAGTTTTGGATGCTTCTACAATGTCAGATGGGAAATCAGCCAGAAACTAGCTGATATCTAATTGTTCTTTGTTTTTCAATTGGTCCTGCATTTTTGGAAAGACTTATACCTGACATGTATCAGAACATGGTTAAGCTCAGTCATCCTAGTTCACAAATGCAATGTTATAAAGGGATGCTAAAAGGGCAAATAAATCAACAAAAATGGTCCTTACATGGGTTTTCTCACATCAACATGAGAAACATTTCACAGCTAACTGTGAAAACTGGCACCTCATTACCTACTTTATTATTTCTTATGACTTATTAAGGGTTATTATCATTGTTCATTATCCCTCTTAATAGCGCATACCCTGGCTATCATATCATGTTACTACTGGATAGTGGCAGCAAATTCTTACATTTAAGTCACTTAAACAATTTGTATTTTAAAATTTCCATGGTTGTTATTCTGAAGAGTGCAACTGCGATTTTCACAAGACTTTGAAAACAGGAAGAGGAAATATGTGGAATGAAAATTTTGTTGCGACTGTGTGCTAAATCGCTGTGTCACAAAGCCTTAAGCACAGTGGGGCTGAACTGAAGTAGCATGGCTCACATGCTTACAAAGTCTGTAATTTCCTTCATTTTTGAGCACTTCGCTTTTCAGTGAAAACAATATTGCATTAACACAGTGTTTTCAATGCAGTGAACTATAAATATATTATGCAAATATACACACATGTGTACAAATATATTACTGTGGAAAGATAGAAGGCCATGTTGCCACTGTTACCCATAACACACCCTCATACACATTTAAATCCTCATAACTGAAATAGGAATATTACCTTCCCTATCTTATGGAGCTTTAAGGATATTTTATATAAATATATGGTTTTCACCTTGAATTAAGTGTCATAAAGTGATGGCTGTAATTTATACAACTTCCAACTTATATCACATGTTCAAGAGTTCAGTAGAGTTCTGCAAAACAGGAAAGTACGATCTCTATTTCATTGAGGAGGAACTGGAGAATTGTCAAAAGCCATGGTGTGAGTCAGCATTACAGCTAAAATTAGAACTCAAGGCTTAACTCTCAGCTCTGGCCAAAAAGCTTTCCAGCAGACTTTCATGACCAGGATTGGCCAGACCTTAGTTTGACTTCCAGGTCAAGAGCTGGACGCTTCATCTTTCAGCAGTAAAACAGTACATGTGAATATATACATATGAAGTTTTCAAACAGGCAGTAATATCTGCAGAGGGAGAATATTGCACATGCTATGTTCCATACCTTACCATATCATATTATCACAATGCCCTATCTGGGTATTCATTCAAAATTTACCAACCATGTCCTGACCCTGTTCAATCTCTTACAAGATCAAAGCCTAAAGAAGTTAAAAGACATACAATGACATGATTTATCCTCAGAGGAGCATGATGATTTTCTTTCTGAAATATTTGAAATTTCTTTCTCCCTTGGATTCTACACACTGTACCCCTACTCATAAGGTAGAACTACTGATTTTGTTTTTGGTATGTTTCATCTAAATGTATGTATGAGAACAGCAAATGTCATAGCACGGGGACAAGATGTTGCAAAGAAGAGAGGAATATTAACTCTTCCGCTCTTCTAGATTTCCAGCCTGCACTATAATCCTACAAAATTAAATAATATGATCAGGATTTCCCCCTTTCCTCTTGATCTGACTTTCAAGCTAGGGCTCAAAATTGCAGCACATTTCTTTTCCCAAGCAAAGCACAATCCTGGATAAAAGTCAGTTTAGTTGAGAGGAAAAAAAGTAAAACAAAAATAGATCTTTTCCATAAACAAAGCTGCTTTCCATTTTGTTAACGTAAACAGGCAGATGCATTAAGAGATCATGCCACCCAGGCCCTGGAAAAAGAAGCAGGGAAACATATTTCCCAGTATTTTTCTGAAGGTGCAAGGATGGTTGAGCCTAAAGCAGACTCAGGAAACAACAATACTTTATAGACAAAGCAGCTGTACAGGCTGTTTCACTTGAGACTAAGGAGAGCTAGCCTTGCATAGTTCAGGTCAAATGCAGCATCCACCCTTCCCCCCAAATGAAATGTCTGTTTACAGTAGGCACCTGTACTTTTTGTACGCTTTCAATAGCCCTATATGCTTGCAAAAATGTAGGTTTTAACAGCAGCTTCTATGGCTTTGCAATAGAATTTCAGGTTTCTGGGCATGGATCTGGATCTGGATGGATAATGACAAAAGAGCCTTTCAGAAATGTTAGTTCTCACCTTTGCAGACTAAGAGGCTAGGAAGGTGTTCAGGCTCTTGCTGCACTAGCTCTGCAGTGAATGAACCCTTCCCCCCAACCCCTCCAGGGACTAGAAATAAGAAGAGGAAACAAAAGAAATAAGAATTGAGTTGTGTCCTAATTATACACTGGGTTTTCTATCTACCAAGCTGAAGTTGAGCAGCTGGGAAGGAGCCTGTTCTGTTAGAGAAAGAAGTTCTTTTACTCTTCTCTATCATGTCAGTCATTCCTTAGTGGGAAACTCAGCCCTCCGTGCTGCAACACCCATGCAGTACTTAAGCCATCAAAATTAGACTTTCTGTAACTGTCTAGAGATGTCTATAGTCTAGCAGTCTATAGTCTATCGGCATCTGTAGTTAAATGATGCTTTGCCATAAATTGCACCCAGGAGATGCTACAGTCCTCTGATACAGCTGGTTTGTGATATATTTCAGTCATGCATTTAATTCATGTCTTATAGCAAACAGCTTTTCCCAAGGTAACGTCGTCACAGACTTTGAAGCATCTCTGGTTCTGTTAGTCAAATGAAGTAATCTGCTAACACTAATCTCCCAGCTAGCTACTGTAGGGTAAATTCTGCACTCATGCATGTTGCATTTGATTAAAGCTGGTGTGTATATATATATATATATATGTATGTATATGTATATATGTATATGTATATAAAACCGGTAAGAGCAAAATTCTTGGAGGAACTGATACCACATCTGATTAAGATCAGTTTAAAAGACATTGAATACACCCAGTGTTAAAATGGCTTCTTCCATTTTGACTGATATCAAAGAGGATGATTTGGCCTATAGATTTGGTGTTTGGATTCAGCCTGGAGATACCCAGTGTTTCAGGTTCCACTTCTCCAGATTGTCTGTTTGGAAAACAGTCTTAAGGATCTCAGCAGAACAGAATGATTTCTGCTTTTTCTTGCTTCCTCTTGGACCATGAATGCAGCAAAAAGGGCCTTTTGCAGAAGAGTTTGACCCTCTCTGCAGGAAGTTCATGTCTATGTGCAAAAGGAAAACAGTTTAGCAAGGATTCCATATGATTCCATATCTATCCTTTTTTTTTTTTTCTTTTTTCCCCCCAAATTTGTAAAGACACTGTAGTTCAGGTTGAGATGGAGGTATATCTGGAGAGGCATTTTCACTGATCTGATTTTGTTAATCTCTAGGAAGCCATTCCTCTATCACACTTATTAAAAAATAAGTGCATGGACAGAACTAGTTTAGATTAATTTATCCTTTATGATACTTCTCTCTCCTTTACTCTCCTCTCCCTTTTTCCTTCTGTCCCCTTGCAGATCCCATTAAGAACAAGTCAGTGACTCATAAAGATACATTTTCTCTTATTCACTACATCACAGCCCTACACGCTCCTCCACTACAGGGTACCTTGACGTTTGATCTTTGCCACCAGGAGCATCCAATTCTGTGGCCAGTTTTAAGGCCAAAGGGAACTCTACAAATCAGTTATTCTGTTTCCCCCAGGAACAAAACTGTGGCTATGTTACTGCCCTCTAAAGATGTGTAGATCAGTACTAAAGTGCTGACCTGTTCAACACTTCTAGGACCCTTTGAACCGGGAATCTTTGAAGCAGAGGCTGTAACAAACTAGTGTATAATAAGCTGCTGCCCCATGCCGGGAAAGGCAGAGGTATCAGGGACTGATGGAAGCTTTTGAAGGCACAGAATGCTATTAAAAAGTGAGAAGGACTTGGGGGGGGGAAGAGGGTGAAAACAAAATCTCTTTTCCAAGCAGCAATATGTCTATGCTTTGGCGACTTAGAATTAGGGCCACTAGACCAGGATTTGATGCTTATAAAATTTTGGGGTGACTGGCTCATGGTTTTGGCCTACATACACTTTTGCTGAAATTGCGACTTTACCAGGAGAGACAGTGCAGTTCAGGGCTTTGCTCACCTTTCTGCACCAATAAGTTGTTAGGGAGGGGAGAAGCAGTCTGCATAGCAATAATTATTATCAATTGTATTGTGCTTTTTATCTTCAAAGTGCTTTACAGACACAAACTAATTATTTCTCTGCAACACCCCTGTGAAGAAGATCGTAAGTATCATTATCTCTGCTTTACCAATGGGGAGACTGAGCCAGCGCATTTAAGTGATTAGCCTGGGGCCACAGGGGCAGTTACTGTCAGGGCTGGGAATGCAGGAGTGTCTCCGCTCCCAGTCAGCAGTAGGCAAGATATCTCTTTAGTAGGAACAAAAGGAAACCTTTCTCCAGACTTGGAACCTAAAAGAAGCTCCTCTTTTTGGCAGGGGATTATAAACTCTTTCTTTAAAATGTAATCATAATTGGAAAAAAAAAAGACTGTGCAGTAATGGCACTAGAGAGAGTTGAAAGTCAGTATGTCTGCTTTATGGATAATCCTAGAATTTGGAAAATTTGGGAAATTCCCAGAATTTTTGGAGGGGGAAGATGCTATTTCAGAACAAAAATGTAATGTATTTGAAATTTCCCATGGAAGGGAAAATAAATTATAATATTTTTTAAATATCAAAATGTTTCACTGCAGAGATTTTAAAATGAAACTGAACCTGAAAGTCTTTGCTCTGAAGTTCTGATTCAGACATGGCTCCAGGGCTTTTAAATTTCTGCATGCCTATCGGCTCTCAGTGAAGTTCTCAAAGCTTCCACTGATATGTTAGTCATCATCTCCCGACTGAGCACAGTGTTGGCTGTGGAGTGCCTCTTCAGTACTTCAGTGAAAAATTAGACTCATTTAAAACTACCTATGTGTTGGAATAGCTATTTGACTTTGCTCTGGAACAGAAAAAGAGCAGTCATGCAATGAGGTAAAATGACCAGCTGGGAAGCCAAGAACACACAAAGGCAGGAGGTCATTTGCTGGGCCAGATCTGCAATGGAAATATTTCCACTAGAGCTGATATTGCCAGGTTCCCAGCTTCCTGACCATTCTGATATCATAGAGAGGCTGTCCCAGACTGCAGATCCCAGAAGCCTGATTCTGTGTTTCTTGAATCTCAAGAATTTGTCATTTTTTGGATGCAAAGTATTTTCGGTAGTGAAATCTCATCTAGCTGTGAGGGACATCTCCAGTTTTTAGGTTGTTTCTCCTGTATGTCAGACTCCAATCTGCTGATTTCAGGAACCCATGTAAAGTTCTCCTCTTCCCTCTCCTTCCCCTTTCCCTTTAGCACTGCAACACCAGCTCAGCTCAAAGAGCTCTGTTTCTGTTAGGTATCAGCCTTGTAACTAAATGCCAAGAGCTATGCACTGCCAACATGACAATGAACATGGAACAGTCACTCACAGCCTATCATACTTACAGGGAGCCTTGATGGGTTCTGGTATTAGGTGGAAAGACAGCAACCCACCTGTCGCAGCCTAATGTTCTTTGGTGCTCCACTGTGAGGAGAAGCAGTGTTGGAAGGGATGGGGCTGGAGCAGGTTATCAGCAAGCTAATTACAGCCATGTCCTGTCCTATTCCAAGCGCAGACTAGAGCAATGGCCCTATGAGACAGTCCATCACCTCTAACCTGAGATCCTGAGTCCATCACCTGAGGATATTGCTCACCTCTCTCATCTGAAGATGAACCATGTAGTAGGGACTCTTGAGATGAAGACGCTAGCTCTCCCTTTTCATTGTGTTCTCTGTTATCTGAGTATGACCCTTAGAGCAATCATCACCCTTAGGTGACCCTTAGGGCAATCATCAACCTCAGACACTGCCCGAGGAATGGAACTGGAGAGAAGGTGAGTTTTCAGTGCAGAAGAATAGGCAAGAAAGATCTTTCTACTCTGAGCTTTGTATTTTTGTTTGGAATCAAGAGCTATGGAAGAACATAACACTTTTATTGCAAGGCTTTCTTAAAATATCTAAGTGGGGCCAGAAATTTGGAAAACATTGAATACTCAACAGCAAGTTGGGGTCTGACTTTCTACATAGCTCCAGTTCAATTTCAGCATGAGAAGTTGAGCCAGACACTCAAGTGCTCAGAAGCTACCATCTGGGTAGCTAGGCTGGATTTTCCAGAGTTCTGTAGCCCACTAGGTTGGCACTTCTGAAAATCTAGATATCAATTTTGGTGCCTAAATGCGAGCTGAGCTCTTTTGAAAATCTGCTTCTTATTGTGCCTGCTGAGCTGTTCTGCAAATTCTGGCTATCATTGCTCTGCATTCTTGTACTTCCTGGTTGTGAGCTGTGCTGGGAGCAAAACTATCAAAGCACCACAAGGAAACCACTCCTGCAATAATCAGGAAGCACGAAAAATCTCAGGAGCCAGACTTTTCAGCCTCCTATTACTATTTGGGCAGTCGTACTTCTGATACTGCTTTGTCCTTATATGGATCAGAGCTGTGCAATGGCAGGTGTTTTGCAAACCTCTAACAAAGAGACGATCCCTGCACTGAATGGTTTATAATCAAAGTATAAGACAAGGCAGAAAGTGTGTGCAACAGACAGACAGATCTGGCGTAAGGAAACCACAGGGCAAGTGTTCTGGTGAGTGTCTCCAGCACAGTTTGCAGAGCAGAAAAGAGCAGTCAAGGATAAGCCTAGCTGCTTACCTTACCTGACCCCCTAAACCTTTTGAGATTTGCCCACAACAATTAATTATTCCTCTGACTGGCCAAGATGACTCACAGCTGCTCATGCCATCCCAAAGCTCAAGATCTAAGTAAATTTATTGAAATTAGTGGTGGCTCCATTCCAGAAAGCTTGCATTTAGTTTTGACTCAAAGAGCTCTGCACCCTTCCCACCTCTATTTTTCTCCTTTTTTTCTCTTCCAGCCTTCTGAAAATGTGAAGCTATACAGCTTCAATCTAACGGTGATTAAGACTCAGGAATGAGAGTCATGAGGTCTGAGTCCTATTCCTGTCTCTACTACAGGGTGTTTTGGGGTGAGTCACTTCCCCTCTCTCTTCCTCAATGTCCTAATTTGTAAAATGGGGTTAACAATACTGATCTATCTCACTGAAAAGCTCTGAATTCATTAATATTTGTGAGTGCACCAGGAACCCACATTCTGGAGACCTTCACTTGCTTTAGTAGCTTGTACCTGGCACTGAACATTTACTTGAATAGTGCAAAGTTCAGGGTGTTAATTAATGGAGCTGTTATGAACTGTTAGGGTTTTTACTTCTTCTGAATTGACTGACACCTCCTTAATAATTAATATTGCCAGTAGGTCAGACAAGAGGGAAAGTAGATAAATGGAATTAACCCAGTTCTCGTTTCAGCAAGACAGAGTTTAAGAGCCTCTCACAGAGCCAGTGAATTTACTCCCTTTGGTGTTTACCATTACAGCACTTGCTGCAGTTTCTGATGAACATCACCCTTTGGTTTCAAGCACAGACAACATTCAGGGTTGTATCACCCCAGACCTAGCTGTCATGTCTATTTTGCAGATGCTGAAACAGAGGTGCAAGTAGGTGAAGCCACTTGCCTAATCCACTCACTAAGAACAGCTTTTTGCAGAGTCCTCCTTGCAATGATGACATTCATCCATTCCACAAAGACCAGTCACAGAATCACATAAAATCACAGAATCACAGAATAGATGAGATTGGAAGGGACCTCAGGAGATCATCTGTTCAAGCAGGGTCACCTGCACATTGCACAGGAAACTCATTGCTTTCCTTTAATATTTTAGTCTCCTATGAGAACTAGATATAGAAATGATCAATGCCAGATCTTAGTTAGATGAAAATTAACATTTCAGATATTCAGCTAATACTATCCTTATAGCCCTGATCTCATTTCCTGCTTCATAGCAGACTAACTTACTGCTTTGAGAGCCCAATTCAAACTTTTTCTATCTTGGTGGACTTCCAGCAAGGTCTATCCCAATAAAAGGTGACACTGTATCCATCTCCAGCTCCCTCAGTTAGGTTATCCTATCTTGTCTTGGGTCAGTGAGCTAGACAGCTTTCATGTTTACTTTGCCAAATTATACACAGGTCTTTCCTGCTGCTGGTGGGCAGGAAAGGATTGAGGGCTCAGAAGAGTCTCTGCCCAATCGCTCCACCTATAGGAAGGTGGTGGAAAATCCTCTGTGGCTCTCAAAAGTTTTTTTTTTTTTTTTTTTTTTTTTTTTTTTTTTTTTTTCCCTTTCTCCAGAAAGGGTTTGTGTCTATTGCACAGCTGGGCAGGTCTTTCTGTGTACTTCTCCTTTCCTTTGAATGATGCCACTCAGGAGCCATGACTGGCTGTAGCTATGGCAGCTGCACCAACCGTCAGCTTGATTGTCCTCTCTTGATGGAGAGGCTGATAGACTACCAGGGCAGGAAGGAGAAACCTGCAGAGTCATCGCCTTCTGCAGCAGCTGAAGCCACAACGGCCTGCAAGATCCAGCAGAGTGGAGTTGGGCCGGGGAGGGGGTTGACTTCCTGAAGCAGCCTCGACAAACCATGGGGAGAAAGAGAAATCGCAGAGAGGAAAAGCAGGCAGAGGAACTAGAACTGCTAGTTTGGGTCTCCCCCCAGGCAGAGGGAAACCATGCCACTTGTCTTCTGACAGTGCCTCCCTGTGACAGACTGTGGCCCTGAAACAGTAATAGCTATAACCTGAGGTTTTGAAGCAGTAGCCAAGAAGAAATAGGAGGTACTCCTGGCATAGTGCAGCACGTGTGTGGTCCTTATTGGAAAGTGTCTGAGACAAAAAGAAGAGATAAGAAAATGAAACAGAACATTTTCTTTGATTAGATCTTGTTGTTTTTACCATCTTGCTTTTAGACCTCTAAAATACTAAACATTCTCACCTGTGCTTCCTGTGTGCACTGAGGAATGGAACTACGCACTGCGCATTGCAGTAGAAGCGAGCGATCTGTTCAAGAGGCTCTGTATGCATGGCTGATTTTTTTTAGCTGGTGCAGTGAAACACATGGAGCCATACCACAGTAATGTGCATTTGGCACCGCTTTTCTCACCTGATTATACCATCCTTCCCCTCTAGTGTGAATGGCACCATTCATCTTCCTTGCCTGTATTCATGGCTCCCACACACTGGGCAAGTTTTCAGCCCATTAATACTTATCTTATGTCTATTTTCTTGAGATCAACTACCCCACTCTTTTCCTATCTTTTCTCCTTCATCATGTGTTATTTGGAAGGCAGACTTTTCAGATGAAGGATCATGTGTGTCTTCTATTTGTACATTGCATAGTACATAAGAAATAATAATAATAGCAACATTATAATCAGTCACAGCAGCACAGTTAACACACTAGTTTATGTTCCTTAAGATCCTATGTCAGCTTACTGAATTACAAGCAAACATATTTGGTACATGAACCAAAAGACTCAGAGACTTGCCAAGGCCCCCAAAACAGATCACAGGTTTACGTTTCTCTTTCCTGGCACCGCTGCTCTTTCTAAACCTCCAGCAGCAGTGTGGCATGGCCATTATTCCCCTACACTTGGAGCTAGATATGTTAGCAATCAGGAGAAATGCAAACAGACAAGGAGGAGGGCTAGAACTTGCTGTAAAGCAGGAGCTGATTTTAAACAACTATATTTTGAAGTCTGGGTATTTCATGTTTTAAAGTTTCACTTTTGAATGTCAGCATTTTGGGAATGTGGTAGGTGGATATTTAGTTAATACTTTATTCACCCATAAATAGAAGGCTCTATGTTCTCAAAGGCATTTAGATTCTCCAGTCTGTTCTTTTGTTGCAGAATTTCTACTGGTATAAATTGCTATAGCTCTGCTGACTTGAAAGAGGAAGGAGACAAGAAGGATGTCCTAGCTGGGGATAGGTTAATCCCCCTAGGGTTAGTAGACTGATGTTGTGTTCCTTATTTTTCTACAGATTTCTTGTGTGACCTTGGGCAAATTATTCTCTCTCTATATATCACAGTTCTCCAACTGTAAACTGGTGAGTGCAACAACCGCCCTGCCCCAGAGGGGTGTTTGGAGGATAAATATGTTAGAGGTTTGGAGCCACTTGAGTACAACAGAGACAAGGTCCTGACAAATCTTGAAGACAGATAGAACCTGACAATCATGCAGACTGCTATTAGCAGCTGATTCATTCTCTCTGGTTAATGCATATTTTTAGCAGTCTGTTATTGACTAGACAGGCACACGAGTCTGTCAATTAACAATTTTATAATGAACTAAATCTCTGCACCGGTGGCCTTTGCAGGATGATCTCAGAATTCCCCAACTCTGTGGCACAGCACCTGCAGTACTAATGAAGGGCAAGGATTCTCCTACAAGTCAAGTGTGGTACCATGTGCTATGTGAAGCAAAGTGCCCGAGTGCAGTTGGCATTTCCACCATGGAGTCCTGAGCAGCTTTGGTGTGCAGTACAGTAACAAATAAGAAATCTTAGGTGGCCATGGATTTATTACAGTGTTTTCATAATACCTTGTCAAGGCACCATTTCAATACAACGCATGGCCAGACATTCTAGTGATTGGTGCTTAGAGCCCTCTTACACGCTGCCCTGCAATACGATCAGGGAACACTGCTTAATTGTATTTCTTTTACAAAGTGATGAAATGTAAAACTCTGCTCCCAGCATGCTGGCTGGCACAGGAGTCTCAGCAAATATGTGATTCTCGCACTGCAGCTGGACTCTAATAATATGAAAGGTGCTAATGCAATGCAATTGGAACCTTTAATTATCCTAGTGACTAATAGGAAATCTCTCAAAGGGTCTAGGAGCAAGAGCCTCATTCTTCACTGAGAGTTCCCTGAACTGTGCTTAGAAAAGGGGACAGACAAATGGCAAGTCTAAGAGGAGACCTGACTCCCAAAGCTATAGTGTCTGGGAGAAGGTTTCTCTTTCCTCTGGCAAATACCTTGTCAGACATAGCAGGCAGAGAGAAGGAGAATAATGCTGGGCCCATTATTGACTTATACTAGTTGGTACTTAAACTTATTCTGCATCCTGCAGGTAACTGGATAAACCTGCTGATGAAACAAAAAGATTTGGATTGGCTTTGAATGTGTTTGTGTTCAAGGAAGAGAAAGAGTGACAGACAGCTGTCTCCCACTTGTTAATTGAATGGAGACTGTCAGATCTTAATGTACCTTGGGGATTATTTCTGTCTGATACAGAGTTTCAGACACCATTTCTTAATCTTTTTTCTTTTTTTAATCAAAACTCTTCCTTGCTATCTCCTTCAAGATGAAAACCATGTAGGCCACATTGCCTGGATTTTATAGAACAATGCACAATGCAAGTAGGGTTTGGGTAGTTGTTCGTATTACTTAATGTCATTCATTCAGCCTTGTGTCACCATCAACTATATTGATTTCTCGTCACTAATCATGGCAGTCAGAGGTAGAGAGGCAACAAGAGCTAATGTGACTTACATAATATTACCTTGAAGGCCAGAGATAGAAGAGACTCAAGAGAAAAGCTTTGGCTATGTCTTTATTCAGTCTTTCTCTCAGGCCTAGACAAAACTGGTGCTTGACAATGTTAGATAATAGAATATCAGATAAATGGATTTTAAGATCAGAAGAAATGATTTTTCTTCTTGAAGAAATGAAGAAATCAATTTCATGATCCAAGCTAAGGAAAGCTTGGATCCAGTGCTTTAATCCAGTGATTTCTGTCCCAAATACCGTAGGAATTAGGAAGCAGCTGAGCTGCTGCAGTAGCAGTAAGGGTTCCGGAGGTGTAGCAGGGTCAAGGGGACTCACAGAGAGTAAGAGAAACAAAGCAAGTCTCCCATTTCATGTCATATTCCTATAGCAGGGGACCCATTGCCTACAGCAATGCAGAGTGTGTGTGTGTGTGCGCGCGCGCACGTGTGTGCGCGCACATATGAACTACTGCCCTCTACCAGGTAGAATTACACTAGTTTCACAACTGTGTCCTGCACAGCTGCAACCCTGGATTTCTAGGATGAAACTGTTGATATGTTGGCCCTAAGCTAAACCAAACCAAACAAACAAATTCCCTGTAAAGCAGAAATCATACAATACCCGACAGTTGTAATCATGAGTCCCCCAAATGCAGAAGAAGCTATGTCAGTGCCTTTGAAGCATGTAAGCTTATTTGTTGCTGCCACCATGCAAGCCCAGGCAGTCCCAAGTCTGTTACTTCTTTCTGTTCCTGCTTTTCTGGTTAAATGCACCTGGGAATATGTAATTGTTTATGTCATAAAACATTCATCATAAACAAACGAGATGGGCAAGCCAGCTGAGCTAACACTGGGGAAATGAGTTGAAAAACCCTATGATTGGTATAGCTGGTAGTGCATTTCTTGTGAGCGGGATGAAAGATGTACGTTTTGAATGAAAGTATAAAGATGGGACAGGCGCTATGTGTACCTGGAGAGCGAAGACATTCCGTGTGTAACTGTGGCTTGGCAAAAGCATGGGCATTGTTGTTAGAAACACACAGAACATCACTGGTGGAGAAGAGGAGTGCTGTGATAAGAAATTTAAAGGCCTATTTTAAATCTCTTAAAGTGCTCTCTGATTTACATCAGTGCAAACAAGGGTAGAGACATGGCCTAAGTCAAAGCTGTAGGCATTGTTCAAACGTCTCAATTGCTTTGTTTTTATGTTGTTTCCTATGTAGATAAAAGATAAAGAAAGCATATATTCTTTGTTAAATAATGCTCAGTGCTAAGGGACTTTCCAGCCTTTAAAGTCTAGGGCTGAAGAAGTTAGCTTACATGTGCAATTGCAGCTGATCCAAAAGCACAGAAAATAAACAATGCATGTACCTCCATCCCTTGAACTCTGTGAGCTAGTTTTATGGTTATTGTTCCCTTCAGTGTTGCCTTATCTCCTGCCATGTTTACAGGATTCACCTTGTCTGCTACCCTGAGCCTCCCTGCCAATCACAGAGCATCTGAAAGTGCAAAGAGAGAATTGGTTAGCGTGCAACACTTGGAGTGGAGCACAACACATTGATTGCGCTGGATGAAGTGGTGAGGGGACAATTTTAACTGTCAGTGTGACTGTGGTCATAAGAACGGGTTTGTTGTTAATGGTATACTGAGGAAGGAGGTCATTAAAGAGGAGTATGTATATGGGAGAATCAGTGAGGTATGTGATAACTGTAAGCTGCCAGGTTTTTTTTGCAGCCATGATTAGATTTAGACTATTTCTTTCTTATTGTTCCATTAGCAAGCAACAGAGCAAGGTGGATGTGTAAGAAGGAAAACAGACCTCAGATCTAAAGTAACCCATCATCTCTGTAAAGTTAGACCTTTCCAGAGCAGATAAGAGAGTTCAGCCACTACTTTGCTTTTATTTTATTTTGTGACTAGATCAGAGACAGCTATTGTTACAGATGTTTAATTTTTTGCATATATGAACTGTGGTAGAGTTGCCCACCAGTGGCATCCTCTTCCAGACTGTTGTCCAATCTTAGTCTTACAATTCTGCCATACCTATCTAGATAGGTCCTAGATAGATAGATAGACATGCAGAGCTGTAAACACATTTCTCAGCAATGAAGTGACCTGGATAGGAAACAAACCAGTAGCAATATTAGATGAACTTACGTTGCCCAGGAGGCAAGTCAGTTTTCTTCTTTGGCTGGTTTTCAATTTTGGACTGAATAGCATGAAGTTAGCATCATTGCTTTCTCTTACAGCTGTGTAACAGTGAGAGAGGCCACCAAATGGCTGGAAGAGAAGCAGCACATTGAGCCTATTTCTAGGAAATAGAAAGCTCCTCAGTTCAAATGATATTTGGTAACTCTAAAATAACTCTAAGAAGCTAGAGCTGAGAATTGTTCGCTAAGATAGGAGCATATTACTCTAACCTGTAAACCTGAAAGTGAAAAAAAAAAAAAAAAAACTTGCAATTGTTGGCCTGCATAAGTCTCTCCATGCTACTGTCTATGATTAATTTTATACTTCTAACAAAAAACATTATAAAGGTAATCTGAAGTACTGCAGTATTGTAGTTGTACACCATAGCATTTTTGTTCCTTTTGGATTGTAAACTCTTGTGTTGTTTGGTAGATTCCTTAAACACCCAGCTGTTGTATATAGGCTATTGGCTGAAAATCTCCACTTTCACGGGAAAAATTCCCTTCCATGGCAGCCTAAATACTTCAAACCATGGCATTCAGGCCATGAATATACCAGAAACTGTAATTTAAACTAAAAATTATGATTCTTTTCTCACTCTCATGATTTTTGGTGAGCCTGACTCAAGATTTGCAGTACCATGTGAGGCAGATGCAATCACTACAGGACAGGTCCAAACAACCCCTTAAAAAGTCATTTACTAGTTCTCCTTTCCTCTATACTCCCTTTTGTTTGGTGCATTTAATTAATTAATTTTACATGTTCATTTTGCCTGTCATTTTTTAAAAATACTTGTGGATTCAGGGCGGCAATAAAAAATCCTCTTATTTTAAAATTGAAAGATGAAAACCAGCATAATGAACTTGCCACTTCCTTAGAGTTCTGGTAACTTGGGTGTGAGCTGATGGTACAGAATGATTCATGGGATAAAATTATAGACTTATGCAGGTGTGTACAAGAGCTTGGGTGGGGTGTAGGCAAGCAGGGAATTTTATATGGCAATAAACATGGGCATGTGGTATAAAGAAGTTGTACTGCCTTAAAAATCTTTTTAAAATTTTTAATTTGATAAGGACAAATTGAACAACTTTTAGGGTCTAAGAGAAGGACACCACTTTGCTCTTGTCCACCAGGGTCCAACAGAGATAGAGCTATATAACTACGAATGGTAGAACCCTTGTACAATTCTTAGTGTGATTCAAAAGTAATGAGCAGCTTTTGCCTAGATTGTCCTCATTCCTGAAGTCTGCTTTTATTGGAATTGGACAACATGGCAATAGTTAAGTTCAAGGAAGCTCTGTGCTTCCTTCTGAATAGAGTCTTTTCAGGGTTTTCTCCTTGCAAAGGCCTTAATGCTATGTTCTGGCTCACAGAGGCTCGTCAGCTTTTTCAAGTTCCCAGATGGAAGATGTAGGCCCTATCTAGCTGATTGGTGAACTAAATGCAAAAGCTCTGCCCCTCCATGCGTTAAGCTACAATCTCACACCTGGTCATAGTACCAGATACAGTGAAGGTCAGAAGGCCAAAGGTTGAGAAATCTGGCTTGCAAAGCAAACAGAAATGTTGCTGTTTGCAGACAGAAATGCTGACTGTACATAGAGCCACAGGAACTTCCAAACCACAAGAATTGCGTCTCACTGCTTCCCTCTTCATCTTCTGCTCCTCTACCGCCAACCTTTTCTCTTTCTTGCCACTGTTGGCCTGAGATTCTTCTTGCCTGAAGCCCTGCTGTCTGAGACAGCCTACACACATCTGCCTCAACACTTCTGTTGACTTCAGAGCTCACCAGAAGAAAGAGGGGGGAAAAAAGAGAGACTAACTTCTAAGGTGGTATTAAGTCTTAGAGCTCTGCTGAAATCAAGGGAGTTAGGCAAATGTGAATTTTTGAAAGGTCGGGGATAGATATTTCACCTTTTTTCTCACTGAATTTGTCCCTCCCTCTGTGGTTTGTTATCATTCAACCCTCCAAGACATTGTTTAGCTCTAGGAAAGGCCATTGGAACTGGAATTAGATCTGATTTTGTTTGCACAGGAGTGTGTGGCTAAGGCTGGGCCTTTGAAAGGGTGTTTTATACATTCTGGAGGTTTTAGAAGATCATTATAACTATTGCTTGAGTGTGCCAGGCTCACTTTCCCCTTATAATATATCTCCACAGCTCCTGCTTGCCTGAGGAAAGGACCCAGTAAGATATTTCTTGACAAAGATAACTGTCCCTTGCTCTAAGGCAGTTGTAACAAAGTGTGCTTTATGGGATAGACTGGGGTTTTGGTCGATAGGGAAAATTATTTCCCCAAATGCCAGCATTCCCCAGATCTTGACTAGAGCTGCGTGTTGGCCTTGGGAGTTCATGGGCTCCTTAGCAAAGGGTGGAGATGACAATAAATTGCTGAATTTTGTACAAGCCAGGTACAGTTCTTGGGCTTTTGATAAAAGTCAGCATAGTTGGTAGGGTATGTTCAGCAGCAGCAGCAGCTAAACAGCTATTGCTGATACCTTCTCCAGGCAGGGAGATGGGGTGCTGAAGGACTCAAGAGATGAAACACTGAGAAGTAGAGGTCTCTTGTCATCTCATTGCTACCAGCTGAGCATAAATCAAGTCTATTCAAGTGAGCAGTAAAGCCCACCCCAGACCATCCAGAAAACAAAATCAGAATGCAGCACGTTCTGTGGGTAAATAACTAGCAGTTCCTGAGGAAATGGGTCCCAGATTTCCCTATGAATTGGGGCCTTAAGTTCTGACATAGCGAGCTATTCATGGAGGAAATTCTAATCGAGTCAGGTTGGGCTTTTTCCACAAATTGTTTACCCTCTGTCTGGGTCTCTGCTGGAGTCCTAAAGGCACCTGTGTTGCACCCAGGTGCTGTGGTGTTTAGGCAGATTTAGGTGAGTACTCTTTGAATGTAGAAGTCAAATACTAAGGATAAGAAACATGTCCATGGTCCATAAGAGGGACAGATCATATGGTCACCATCTGGGACTCGGGGATGGCTCTGTGCACAGAAATAGCAATTGCCGTGCCTTGCATGTTTCCACAACAGCAACCAAAGATGGTGACATGGAGGAAATTAATGCCAACTGCCTACTCATTTCCTGATTCTTTGTTATACATGCTACAGTGTTTTTAAAAAGAGAGAGCGCAACCTAAGGAGTCTGGAGCCTGGTCTCTGACAGGTATGGGTGGAACTGAATGCAGTTATGCTGACTAGAGGTTAAAAGGAAGAAACAGGTCCTGCACTCTATGCTGAAATTCTCTTGTGAAACCTTTCCTGGAAATATCAAAGAATATTAAAGTCCTTTGGGAGCAGGGACTGTCTCATCCTGTGTGTGAACAGTGTCCGACACAGTGGGGCTTGCTCTTGGCAGAGACCTGCAGGAGCTACAGCAATAAGTGTAATAACATCTGACTACACCTTCAAGACATGGTGTAGGGAAGTACATTGTGTTAACTCAACTGAGTGCCTGTCTAGCCTGTGATTTAGAGGTGCCCCTCCCGCAGCGTTCAAAGGAGGAAATGAAATCTTCTCCAGGGAAGAAGTATTCTGACCTTTCAGTGGCAGGGACTGCGTGTATCGGCTGAAAAGGAGGAGCAGGAATTGGGACACTTAGAATCAGTTCCTCAGTTTGGCTACCTGGCCTTTGGGAAGTCACTTAATTACTCTGTGCTACAATTGCTCAAATGCCATAATTCTTCTTTTCTTTCTCATAGTGGGGTGGGGATGGATGGAAGGGAAACAAATTCTTCCTATATTTATGATTACAGAATGCTTTGAAGAACTCCGGTTAAAGGGCAAAGGGGCAGTAATAGATTATATTCACCTCTGCTAGCTGGTCCCCACAAGCATTTACTTAGAGATTAATGCTTGCTCATTGCCTTCGGTGGTAACTCTTTAAGGAAACAGTTGCTTAAGGTAGTGTTTTCCAAAGCATCCAAGTGAGTCTTCCAAATCCCTTTTGAAGTGAAGGAATCTCAGAAATTACATTTCAAAAATACTCCTGAGTCCCCAGTACATTTGGCAGAAAAAATCTGCACCAGTTTTTCCCACATGAAAAATATGAAATTACAGATCCATCAACTGACCCAAGGAATTTAACACACATATTAGCAAAATCTAGAAAACATATACCCCGTAACTGGAATGTCATTAAGCAGAAAAGATTTCTCTTTACTGCAAAGATCATATCGAAACCCTCAGCAGACTTGTCTGATTCACTAGCCATGAAATCTTGGTGTTATTCTTTGATCTTTCTTCAGATACTACTTCGTGTAGCATAAGACAGACTCCCTTGGCTTGCCTCCAGCAGGGAGAGATGAAGAGGGATTCTGTGCTTCTCAAGGCTAATTAGCCATTTGCAGGATCTCAGAAAGGTGTAATCCACAGTTTTTCATCACTACACCCATTCCTGTAACAGCTTGGATCCTGGTCTTTACTTTGACATTGTGAATTGTAAGGCTGTCAATCAGATTTCTGATCTCCAAAATAAAGTAAGCTTCCAGTAAGACCCAGTTCTACTAAACGACCAGTACTACTGGGCTAGATAAGGAGTATCTGAGGAGGTTAGTAGATATTGAGGTATTAGCTAGCATGGCTATTCAAAGGGTTAACTTTTTTTCCCCTCTCTTAATTACATAGTTACTCCAAAAGCTGCACATGGCTGTCTCAGGAATGGAAGAGGGAAGGGCAGAGAAACTGTCTGTGGGAAGATTTGCATTCCATACCCTGAACATCCACCGTAAGTTTTTCTTGCCTCTCTCTGAGTTATTTTGCTTTCTTGCTGTATATCTAACTCTCAAGGAAAAGACCTTGCTGAGTCAGCTTGAATCCTTTTCTGTTGAGTCACCCCCTAATTCCAGATTAAAAGACCAGTAATTGCCCGTATATGAAGATTTAGACAATTGTTGCCTTATACGCTCAGCATGAGCTACTGTGGAATTTCTCCTGTTATATGTGAAAAGATAAACTTAAGTGAGATTGTAGTTAGACACCAAACTGTTGGACTAGGAGTTCTGCCCTCCTGACATGGAACCAGGGCTCTAGATGTCCGGGTCCTCCAATACAAGATAAACCCTGCTGCGTGCTGCATGCTGAACCAAAGGCTGGTTGGGAAAGCTACCATCTGATATCAGATCCCAGCTGTAGTTAAGAACAGAAATGCATCTAACATGAGGCAAAGGACAACCTGGCCCTCTCTGCATCTCACATCTCTCTCCAATGGATATTTAACCCATTTGCTGGTTTCTGTTCCGAGTGCTCCAGCTACTTCGGTGCTATGTTGTAGCTCTGCACAAATCTGCCCCCAACCCACATCTGCATCTCTCAGTAGCTCTATTGATTAGTTTAACAGTGCTTCCCCTTCCTAGGGCTCTGCCCTTCCTTCCTCATGGTCTCAGGTCTTCTGCTATGATCACTTTCTCCAGCTGAAGTCGCTCCCAGCCACTGTCGTTTTGCTTTACTTTTGTTAGTTAAAAGTTACTATTCTCAAGGGACATTGATGCAGAACATGAACCTCTTTATATAACCACTTGAATGTGTCTTGCTGCTGCTTTGTAGGTGGCAGTACTGTCTGCCTCAGTGCAATGTGAAGCAGGAGGAAGCATGTGCTAAAGACTATGAGCAAAGAAGAATTCCAGTTTGAACTTTTGCCTTAACTTTTGCCTGCCTCAGTTTGCCAATTGTATCAAGATGTGTGGCACTTCCCTTCATGCCTGTGGTGCTGCAGAAACAAGTAGAGAAGGCGAGGTGATCTACTAGGAGGCAGCAAGGGCCAGCCGCTCCACAAGGAGCAGGGAGCCAAAGGGGTAGCACAGCCATCAGGGCAACATCAGGGTAGCACAGCCACCTCGCCAGGCAGGGTCTCTTCTCACAGTCCCTGAGCAAGGCAAACATGGCAGGCCTGGTGTGGAGTAGTCAACTTCAGCCAAGAGTCCAGATTATCAGGCAAGTTTGTGGTGACAAGGCAGGTCCAGGGACAAGCTGGGAAGTCAATCTGCAGGTCAGTATCTGGATTAGGTCTGGTGAGGGCAACCAGGGTCAGACACAGCCCAATGATCACCAGGCAGGTCCATAGCGATAAGGTAGATCCAAAATCAAGCCAGAAAAGTTAGCCTGTAGGTCAAGGTTGAGACCAACAGGCACAGCTGTGGCTGAGCTAGAGAGAGCCGAGGACTAATAGCTCAGGTGTGAACTGAAATGGGGCTCTGGATCCATCCACAGAGGGTGTGGGTGGAGGCCCCAGATGAGGCTGGTTAGGGCCATTAAGGCCTTTTAGTGCTCTAAGGGACCTAACAGATACTATTTCTGACTCTGCTGTTGATTTTCTAGTGCTCTGGAACGAATTTTCTCTCCTGTGTTTCTCTGTCTCCCCTGAGTTTCAGCTGGAAGGAATACCAGTACTGTCGTCCTCTCTGAAGCTTCACAGCTCTGCACTGCAATAGAAAAGTGCAATAAAGGTGCCATTATTATTCAGTGTGCTTTAATTGCAAGACCTGCACCTATCACAGGGATGGGAATTGCATTAGCTCCTCCATGCACAAGTCTTATTGTTCACGTGAGTAGATTCTCATATTTTCCTTTAACAACTTTCTGAGTATTTCCAGCAGAATTCCTGTGAGATTAAACATCTTATAAAATGTATTTGTCTTACACATGATCTGACTTGCTCCTGAACCATCAGCAACTATCCCAGCAACTGCTGGGGTATGTGACTGTATTTTATAATTATTGTTACTATTTTTCCTTTTTCTGTCTTGGATCTAATAAGCTGTATGTCCTATCACTAATTATGCTAAAGAGGTCCTGAGGTTGATTTGGAGGCTCTGTTTTAATGCCAGTCTCCCAGTTCACATCTTAAGTATTGGCATGTTTGTTGCAGATGTCTGTAGGAGAAGTCACTTTTTCTGTGCTTGTATAGGGAGTGAGAGCAGAAGACAGGGTTGAGGGGGCATGCTGCAAAGTAACACAAAAATGAGAAAAAGCAGATATCTTTGCTAAATCTGCAGCCTTCTCACTTGGGGACTGACATCTCCATGCAGTAGGAGGTTTGTCTATAGCTTCTTATGGGTACCTAACATTTGGTTTCATACATTCTTTCCCCAAACACAAAATGAATCGACCCATGAAAGAATAGTTCATTCCTGAGGGCTGGCACCCTGTTTGGTATGTTGATAACTTTCCAGAGCTGATGTGTATATTAGTCACCCTTGCTGGTTCATTGCTGATCTGAAAGACAGAGGTTAAATAATTGCAGAAGCAAGGTTGAAGTCATCATGGTGCCTGACTGAAGCTGGTACTTGGGAAGTGTTGAGAGAGATGTTTTTGCTTTGCTTTTGCTCAGGAAAGGGGTCACACCAAGCAGCAGTTCTCAACCTTTTCTCAGACATGCAGTCCAATGCAAAATGCCTGTGTGACTCAGTCACCCCTCCTTTCCAAACCACACACCAATGAGCATCATGAAGATGTGAACTGTCAACAACATATGTCCGCAGTCCTCTTTTTCTCTGCTTTTCTCTATTCCTCTCAATCTCAATCTTGGGTGCTGGAGCTTTTTTTTTTTTAATCAGATGCCTGGAGCTGATGCCTCTATTATATGCAGTGCCATGTGTGTATGTTCCAGCACGTAAGTTAGGATCTGCCTTATTGTGTATATAAGTAGACAGGTGTGTTGTACAGGCCTGTTCTACCTACCATATCATGTGTGTATCATGCATAAGCTAGGCATATGTTGTATAACCTTGTAGATGTGTATGGGCCTCTTCTACTTACTGTTTAATGCTGAGAATATGACTTGGCACTGTATGAGACATTAAAAAATAAAGACAGACCTTGCCCTAAAGAGTTTGCACTCTAAATGTCAGACAGAGAAAAGACAGGATGCACTGTGGTGAGGAAGATTTGTGATGTGTTTGTAATTTAAATAGGAAAAAAAAACTAAACTTGCTTCACAGGAAAAGTGTGTGCATGTTTGTTTTCAAGGGGACTTTAGACAAGAAAAGGCAACAGTTTTGTGACAGTTTGCTGGGGGAGAGGTTTCTTTAAACACCTGCACAGAAGTTCAGGAGAAGGAAATGGGTGTACGTGTCTGTGTGGTCTTGAGTGTCTGTGCCTATTGTTCCTGTGTTCTGAGGGAAATTCAGCTCTGGCTTTTGAGGGCACGTGTGTCAACCTCTTTACCCCTTGAACTCTTCCCTGTGGCTCTGCTGTGTTTGCCTGTCTCTGCATCTAATCCCTGTCTTACATTGTGTTTTATGCCTTTAATGAGAAGGTACAGGCAGCAAAGCAAAACTTTCATGCTGTGATCATAGGAGA
Source organism: Rhea pennata (assembly GCF_028389875.1). Lineage (NCBI taxonomy): Eukaryota > Metazoa > Chordata > Aves > Rheiformes > Rheidae > Rhea > Rhea pennata. The sequence goes on from NC_084682.1 coordinate 8,069,112, forward strand.
GGAGCTGTTTATTTCTGTGTTTCATATGATGCTGTGAGTCAGAAATCTTATAGTTCAGCGCCACAGCATCCCCGCAGCCCCTTTGCAGATGCCAGCTTTATGTAGCACAAGCCCCTTGCAATATTGTTCTGCGTCGTCACAGTGATGGGCAGGCCACAGAAGTCAGAGAAGAGTGTGAGGGGCACACTTCATCTCTTTTGGGTGTGCAGGTTTTTCAGGTCTAAAACTTCCTAAACTCTTGGACTGTATCTTGAAGTCAGCATTTTTATTATACCTGTACATATTTGTATTATGAAAATGCTGCTGAAGATACGTGCTAATGCTATAAAGAAAACAACTATACAAAGCTGCCCAAAGCCTTGTATCAAAAGTCTGACAGTGTTTGACTCCAAAGTGTTGGGCTGAAGTGCTATGTAGAGCAGACCAGACACACTGTGAATTTAATAGTAATGCAGCAACAACATTCATCCTTAGCACTTGAAAAGGAAGTAATTGTGATCTCACATGCACAAAAAGATTAAGACACTAGGCAAAACACCTGGATGGAAGTCAAAAATAATGCAGTGATAAAGCAAGAACCCAAGCCAAGTCTCCTGACCCTTTGGTACTGGCCTTTTCCAACTGTCTCTAGCAAGTATGCTCAATTTGACTGATTATTGCAGAGAACAGGCTGTTTCCAAGACGAGGCCAGTAGCTGGTGGGAACAGCCTGAACTGCTTATGGTCTATGGTTATGGTGTCTCTCTTCCAGAGATCTGCCTGGGCCGGAGCAGTGGTTAGGGGAGTGGAATTAAACCTCTTTACTTGTCTCCTATTTTAGCCTGGCACCCACATTTTCACTCCCTACTGTTTACTGAGAATAACCAAAGTAGGCTCCGCAGCTAAGAGTAGCTAGAATACAGCACTGATCTGACCGCAGCCTCTCCTCCCCTACATGCAAAGTAGGATGACTGCCTGCCTTGGAAAAACATATTTTTAAAGCAATTCTTAAGACTTTTTACATGAATAACTGAAATTAATCTTCACTTGTGCCTTAATTTGAAGATCAAATTTAACATAATCAATATTTTGTGTGTTTTTCTTTTCTTCAATCTGTTCAAATTCATTTATCCAAGGAAATTATTTGCTCTGCTTCTGCATTTGAGGTAGAAATGGACGTAATCAATTCCACAAACTAAGAAATTGAAAGAACTAGGACTCTGAAGACAGAAGATTACACCATTTCCAAATTCAAGACTTCTGAAGTACATGCGCAGTCCACTTAATCTTCAGTGTATAATATATGACAATATTTCTTGTAAAACAATCCTTCAGCCTTTTATAAAGTTTCAGTTCAACAATGGTTGTAAAACCTGCTTCCCACCCCCATAAAAAGTGACTGTATAAGGTGAAAATAAACTTATTTGCTGAAATCAAATGTGAAATCAGATATGAGAGCAGACATGTACTACTGAATAAAATCCCGTGCATTGCTTTTGTCACTATCTGTTTTTGGATGAGCTACACTTATAACCAAGCAATTTGCTATCAATGTTTCATTGTAATTTACTCTCTAAAGAAATCATTATGTCATTAAACTTCACTAGGTACAAGATCAGTTTGTCCTAAATTTAAGATTGTATCATAAGAAACATTTCACACATTGTGAAATAAATTCAAGAAGCATTTAATCACTGCAAGTCTCTGTCATGCCCATCTTTGTCATCCTTAACAAACCTAAAAAATGCAACTGGGCAATTCTCAGCTAATGTAAAAAATAGCATCTAATAGCTTTCAGCTGTAGGTCAGACAAATAATCATCTTGTGGGGGCATGCCTCAACACATCTGTGCATTGGAGGCTGACAAAATAATATACCTTCTGTAATTCTGAAACTCCTGGTAGCTAAGGAGAAGTGATTGAAAACTTTGGTTACACAATCTTTGAGATCAACTGATTATTTGATAAAATAACTTTCTATAAATTATTTTTCTGTGTTTTGCAGAAGATGAGCTGGACAACTAGCTGGAAGGAAAATAAGCATCCTCATTTTCCATTAATCTGTAGAGAGTGATGCCTCCAAAAGTTAATGTTAGTCTTATTCACTGCTTGTGAGTAACAAAGTTCAAACCATTTGAATTTTTTGATTCTTCTTACATTTTCAGATATTTTCATGCAGTTTCACTGATGTCTTGCAGTAACAAGAAAACATATTTTTTTTATTACAGCGCAGCTGAGAGGGAATATGACTGTCAAGAACGTTTCATTATTTCCATGGTTTGAAATAAAAGTTTGTGTACATAGAGTAATACCAGTGCAAATCATCTAGAGTTATTCAAATGTATTTTTGTGTTTTTAGTCACTAACTTAAAATTTGTGATTTAATTTTTGAGAAAACAGAAGTTTGTGTTTGAGTGGATGGAACTTGATCTCACATAAAGTGGGCAGGGGATATGAAACAGTCTGCATCAAGTGGAGTTCCAGTTAAGTCAGTCAGCAGTGTCCCTGTGGGAGTGAATACCCACGTTAAGTCTTCAGGTAGTTTGCAGTTCTCTGCTGCACTTTGGCAGATCTCTCAAGCAGTAAGCTCAATGTAGGCGTTTCATGAGAGAACTGAGACAGAATGGAATAAATTCTCACTCACTTCTTGTCCTAAACTCAAAGGAGACCATTTCTCTATTAATTTCCACCTCGTAGTTTTGATTACAACTTCTATGATCCTTTAGTAACTCAGAGCACACTAGCAATGCAAAACAGAGTACCTTTTACTAAGTAACAGAGCGGTTGCTCTGCTCTGGAGCAACCTCCATCTATAGGCAGCTGAGCTAGGACAAACACTTCTAAAAGCTCTGGAAGGACCTTTACCTAGAAGTTTTGCAACACCTGCTTGCTTCTGTTTTAAAGTCTGTCCTGTATGTAATGTTAACTGTAACTTTGAAGTTAGTTTGCTGTGAGCAGGAGTTTGGACTAGGGATCTCTAGAGGACCCTCCAAGCCAAAGTGAGTTGGCCTAATAGCATTCCCTCTGGTTACCTATGGACAAGCAGGAAATAGGACCTAGAGGGATCTTCATCCATTCTCTGCTACTGGATTCAGGTTGTTGTACTGGCCTGATTTTGCTCAGGATGCTAATCTTTCAGGAAATTTAACATCTGAGCTTTACCCGCATTCAGAGTTATACATCATGGATGTCTAATCAGATTCATGGTTTTGTGTGTTTTTGTGCTTCCCCTCCTCCCCACCCTTGCAGCTGGTAAAAATCAAAGGATAGTAAAAAGAAACTGCAAGAGTTGCATCAATGTTAAATGTTTGAAACAGGACAAGCTGAATGTGGGGAGAAAAATAGGGGCAAGTGTGATAATTGTAAGAGTTCTGCAAAAGATGCAGAACTCCCCCCTTGGGAACAGGGGTAAAGTTGTCATCACATTAAGTGATTAATCTGTTGTGATTTTTTTTTTCTGATGTGAAATGGAGTGAAAAATGATGGGAATTTTTTTCCGTTTAATTTATTGGAAGTTTGAATGGCTCTCTCTGTTTTGCTTTAACATATTTTATATCTGTTTTATTTGGAGTGTGCTCTGAACAAATGAGGCTTTCTGTTTCCATACCTCTGTAGATCTTGCTTCTTGTGTCACTTTTTTAATATGCTGGAAGAAGAGTTGTGGGTGAAAATTAACCATAACATTTCTGATACTTAGTGCAAAACACAAAATTCATTCCTTTTAAGCTTGTGATGATAAAACCCCCAGACTTCTCAGAGTCACTCAAGAGGCTCTGCTCATGAGAGTTATGGTCAAACTTTTCTTCTTAACCCCACTCTTCTCTGCAGCGTACTTGAAGCTTACCCACACGGAAAGACCTTGAACCCAGGGACTCATCCAGCAGCAAACCCATCGTTCCCTCTTGCCAGCTTTCTGTTCCTACTGCCTATCAAAGGATATGAGCTGTTTGCAGACTAACTTCTGAAATCTCTTGATTTGTGAATAAACGGCACATTGTGGTCAGCTGTGAGCTGGGCTCCAGCATTCATAAAAGATGAAGAAGGTGAGTGACTTGTGACCTCGGAGCCAGCCCTTGCTGTCCAGCGAAATGTAACTTCAGAGCTGAACAACACTAGTAAGTCTGTGTCCAGTTCTGATTTTGGGGTAGAAATCAGATGACATGCAGCTTAGGGCTGAGTTTATGTTTAATTAGGGGATTATCTCAAATCTGAAATGGAGCTGCTTTGAAGCGTGTGAACCAAAGCTAGATAAAGACTCCCACAAAACCCCGCAAAGTGGAAATTTATAGGTTTCACCCTGTATTTATTTGCTATGGCTCAGCTAGGGGTGAAAGGTACAGCTCAGCTGCCACAGCTGGATTTCTTTCTAGTCCATGTTTCTTTCTGTAGTAGGCTGGTCTAATTTGTTTGTTTAGCAGATCATGTGAAATCAGATTGGCTAATGCTGGAATCACTCTTCGCCATTCCCTTCGCAAATACGTGAGCTCTGAGAGTCTAGCTGCATGTAATGAAATGAGCTGACTGGCACTTTAGTGTTCCCCTGTGTAGGAGCATCTTAGGAGTAAGACACTTAATTATTATTAACATTCTAATTGGAATGTGCGAGTGTGGATGTCTGTGCGTGAATGTGCGCCTAGATCTGGGCTGGCAGAAAAGCCATATCACATACTTTCAAATCAAGCTACCCCCCTCCCCCCGAATCAAGCAGAGACAGAGCCTGTATCTGTTAGAATTCCTATCTCTTAACCTTCAGCCATTTCCAGTAGCAAAACCCTAAACAGACAAAATGCAAGTTAAAAAAAAAAAAAAAAAAAAAGGAAGAAAGTAACAGTGTATTAAGGAAACATTAACAGGAAAAGAACATCTTGTAAAGGTCTGCAGATAAGAACAGTAAGAATTGTGCTCTCCGTGCAATGTCTGCAGTACAGCATGTCCTGTATGCTTTAGCCGCAGCTCTATGCCAGCATATAGGGAGGACATTAGCTCTTAATGTGAAACACTAGGTGTTTAAATCAAGAACATTTTTCCACAACGTGAGATTGTCAGGTGACTGCTGAAAAGCCTTGATTTAGGCTTCGCTCCTCGAAGTTACTTCCTTGTAAGAGGCTTGCCACCTAGTGCTTTAATTCGGTACTGCTACTCTCTTCGGCTGTATTTTTGCTGGAAAAGCTGATTTTAAAAATTGCTTAACTGACATAAGAAGCAGTTGCTACATGTATGGACTGTTTGGCTCTTGAAAAGAGCAGTATTTTCTCTGAGAGAAGCAGCATTACTTGCTGTTCTAATTAAAAGTGCTGTTTACACTGACAAACTACATCAGAAGGGAAGATTTATTGTAATAATGTCTCTTCACCTGGTTTTGGCAGAGTGAAAGAGCCCGAAAATGAATGACAGCAATTTATAGCGTGATGCTGCCTTAGTGTGTTACTGCAAATGACAACCAATTCTGCCGGGCATGAAGGTTGGTGTGTGTGTGTGTCGGGGGGTTGATTCATCCATGATTGTCTGGCAAAAAACAACCGCAATTCTTAAACTCACACTTTGGATAAACACGGAAGAAACTGGCAATTTAAAATATCTGCCTTTGTGTTCAGATCATTTCTCTGAAGGACATAATCTAACCATTCAACTGTGTTTTGAGCTCTCCCCTTCTGGTGACTTATAATAAAAACAGAAGCAAGAGCCTTAGCTTCCTGTATCTGCACTTAATTTAGCACTGACACAGAAATCATTTTATTCCTTTATACTGTAGGGATGGTTTCTACTACCTTTACTCTTGATAAGAACAGCATCTCAGACTGTGAGATGTTTTTACTGAAATCAGTGAGACTTAACTACTCTTAGAGTTAAGTCCCAAAATCTGACCTGAGGTTATTTTGCTCATGGAGACATCTCCTCTTTGGCAGAGTGAGTCTTCTTGCTACATATTGGGGGGGAGGAGGGGAAAATCACTTGAACTCAGACCCTGAAAGGTGCTGAGCTGCTGCAGTTCCCACCAAAGCCAGTGATCATTGAATATGCTCCACAGCAGTCTAGGCTCTGCTCATCATGTTTATTTGATGGGCAATAACCATTTTATTGAACCAGCACATTGCACTGATGATCTACCCTTCAGCAAATATGATTGTAATAATCACTTGGTATTTATTTAACAGCCAATTGCTGTCTTTTGGGAAAGAGTCAGTTTACATAGTTCTGAATTACAATTAATACATTTTGTAATGGTTATTTACTAAAGGCCAAGTGTAGGGGAATTTTCTACTGATTAGAGGTGAGGAGGAGAGACCAGGTGTCTGTGTGCAATACTTGATTCTGCCACTAACTTGCTTAATGACCTTGGGCAAATCACTTAGCCGCTACATCCTTTTATTTATTCCCTTGTAAAACTGGTATAATAATACCTTGGTGCCACAAAACTTATTACTGTTTGTAAAGGATTTTGACCTCTAAAGCAAGGAGCTGCATGAACTGTACTATAGCTAGTCTGTTGACCCTAAAAGAAGGAAATGGATGTGGCTTTTCATCTAGAGGAATGGCTAGACAGAACTGCATTTTAGGCCAGTGAAATATCTTTCATATAAGATTAAACACCTTCCTCCTCCTACACCCTCCACCAAATGTCAGAGCTTCATATTGCTCTTAAGTGCAAAGTCTAATTTTCTCCTGAGTACGCTTATTCAGGAGCCTGGACAACTCCCCTTGATATTGATTTCATTGGCCAATTGGCAAGGCATGTTTTCCTTTTATTATAGTATCAGACTCCAACTGCTTGTCCTGTTTCCTCCCTCCCTTTTCCCCACTCCCCTTTACAAAATCAAGTGCTTCAGAAAGAGGAGTAGGTTTGTAATAAGTTACTCTAATTGGATTTTTTTTTAAAGTATTGGTATGCACAGGTTATCTTTAAATGATTTACTGATGTACTGCCAAGCACTGCTCATTTAACCTCCTTCCTGCTCTCTTTGTATATAGATTCTTCTAACGATACTGGCAAACAGTCTTTTATGAAGTGCGCTGTGCATTTCTGCAATGAAAATCCCAAATGGAAAACTGGAGAGACACTGTTGTTTTGAGATGACATGGCCCAGTCTTACAGGTTATGGCACTCGGTCTCAAATGGTCTTGGTGGACACCCAGCACCTTTCAAGACAAGTCCTACCTACCCCCACTCCCAGGAAGGTAAAGGGGAGCCTATTCAATATCTTCTCTCCCCCTTTTCTTTCTTTCTTTCTTTTTTTTTTTTTTTCTTCCTGTGATCGTTGAGCCACTCCGACGTGAATTTATGTGTGTAATCATCTGTGTTGTAATTGGCAGCCTGGCATATGAGTCACTAACCAAATTAACTGAAGTTTCCTTTGGGGAAAAATGTAATCAGTTACTACACTCAGATACATTGCAACAAATTAACTCTTACTGTTTGTAGGGGTTTAGAGTTAGCCCGCTGATGGTGTCCTTTCTCAAAGCAAATGGCAACCAAAGAGAGGAGGAGGCCAAGAAGGGAGGCGGGGAGGGGGGGGGGGGGAATCCGCTAGGGACAGAGGTATCCTGGGGCATCTTTCTCTCTCGGCTTCTGGAAGAGTCATTTGCAATATTTGTGCAAAGAGCTCAAAAAATCACAGATCAATTCCATCTGGTATCACGAGATTGATCTTAAAATTAGTAAGATAGAAAAAGACATGACTTATTTGTCTGGGGCTTTTAAGCCTTTAGAGCTTTACTATACAGGCTTATGTTTGCAGCCCAGATTATCAGACATTTACTTTCTTTGGTAAGGAAAGCTGGGTTTTTTTCATGTAATCACATGACTCAAGAAGCTGGAGCTTTAAAAAAAAATCCACTGTTGCAGAGCTCAGAATTAACCGGTGAGAGTTAGCAACACAGAGCTTGATTGTTGTTGTTTGTATATTTTTTCCCCCATACTGAAATCTGTTCAGAGCCCAAATCTAAGCAGCACTGTGAAAATAATTGATTTTTTTTTTCTTTTTTTTTTTTTTGCTGGCTGAACCAAAAAGTTAGGGGAAGAATGTTTTGAGATGTTTTGAGTCAAATTAAATATTTGAGCTAAAATGAAACATTCATTTTCAAAGTTTGTTTACTTAAAAAAAAAAATCCAGTGATTTCCTCTAAAATAAAATGTCTTCACCTGTTTAAGCCTTTTTTCCCTCCTGAGCCTGGTAAATAGTCCTGATAGATCTTGGATCTGTGGTTGTCAGCAAATGAAATATTTTACTAAAATACTTGTACCTGTCTGCCTGGGAGGTCCTAGTCTCTCAAGTGACTGAGATCCTGGAAGACTCAAGCCTTTTAAGTGAGAATTTCTGCGTAATAGTCCTGGAGACCCAAATATACAAACATGTAAGCGTCAGCCTGTTACTTGTAATTCTTGAGGCTTTGGCACCTGGTATCCTTGTGCCTTTTTACCACTTACATAAGATGATTTCTCCTAGTTGAGCTATTGGTTGAATATAAGTATATAATTATATACTTATATTATTAATATAATATTAATACGTATGAGGAGATACTGTTTACCTCCTTCCTTGTTCCATTAGTGCCGTAACCAAGGGTCAGGGAGAGCTGTCAGGGGACCCTTGCAGCTGGTGGCCCATGCGGTCCAGCCACAGCCTGCTGGACAATCAGGCTTTTGTAGTGTCTTCTGTGTCAGACTGAACTTGGTCAGTTAGAAAAAAAAAATGTATGGTGCCTGGCAGAAGATAGCAAAGGAAGGCTGTTTGGAGAAGATAACTACGATGGGCAAAAATCTATAACTCAGGCATAAAAAACATACTCATCAGAGAATGCACTGAAACTGCTGGAGGTATAACCACAAGATTAAAAACTCTTGGCCCATTCCTGCTCCCACTGAAGTCAATCAGCTGGTGCAGTGCAACTTGTCAAGATAAATTATGACATCTGCTGAATGGCAGCCTCTTATTTTAACCTTAAACTCTCTCCAAAAGGACTCTCTCTGGAAAAGGGTTTTTTCCCCCCTACTTGGTGTTCCTGCATAAATATAGCACAGCTGTCTTAGCACCACTATGATTCTTTGGCATGACTCTCTGAATTTTGGCTATGCTAGTGTTACTTTTTTTTTCTTTATCTATTTTTTTTCTGCATATCTTCTAATAAATAGAACAATCTATTTCTCCAATTGGAAGAATGCAAAATTCAATTTATCTCACAGAACACCTAAAATTAATTCAGGCAGAAAGGGGGTGGTGGAAGATTTAGGTTCTGACTGCAAGTTTTTGACTGGAGTCGTTTGTCATTTTGCCTCACAGAACAGAGCAATGAAGGTTTTATAGTGTGAGACTTTAGAGTGACAGAGTTGCATGTGATTTCACGCTGCTGTGTCAGGATTTCCTTTTCCAGGCCTTTGTAAGCTGCCTATACAAACTCACATCTGCTTGAGGCTGGTGTGGAGGGGAGTTGGGTTGGACATGACCCTACCTTGTTCCTTTGTACTCAGTGTGAGATTCCCATCTCTATGTTGAGGATGAGCTCAGGGCACTTGGATCACATCCAGTTACATAATCGTGACTGAATAAAATGTGTGCACAGGAAGTTCATATGGACTTCTCAGTGGTCTAACTTGGTTCCATAAGACAGTCACTGAAAGGTTACTGCTGCAGAAATCAGAGAAAATAACTTCCTGGAAGTGTTTGCTTCAGTTTAATGAAGCCAAACTGGAGTTACATTCAGACCTTTGAGATGTTGTCTGGGATGATGCGACTGAATGGTGCTTTGAGGGAATTGGCTTGCTCACCACTTTCTGTTAACCAGTAGCTCTTTCAGCTAGTGGGTCCATCTTGCAATGGGAAACTGGTATCAGGGCAAAGAAACAACTTTAACAGGATTGCTTACTGATGAGGTGAAGCACAGGGCTGTGCATGTGTTCATAGTGGGTGCTATCGGAAATCCTCTTGGGCAGAAGCCTTGGAAGGACCAGGTAGCAAGGGCTTGTTATGCACTTCAACTGAAGCAGAAATTCACTGAAATGCCTTTCCACTGGAAAGGGAAATGCAGAAAGCAGTGAAAGCTTCTGAAGGTGAAGGGGCTTTGTAGCTGCGAAAAGAGGGAGGAGACAGTGTGCAGATTCCTGATCCTTCTAGTTAGCTAGTTAGTTTCCACAAGTCACTGCTTGTCAACACCCCCTTCCCCAAAGTGTGTGTGTTTTCTTTTTTTTTTTTTTTTTTTTTTTTTTTTTAATCTTCCTGTCTGTTGAGTGCTCTTGGATCTAAATTAACTGAATTAGTTAACACCTGCCATACAAACCAGTAATACTGTAATGAGTGAGTGGGCTTCACCACTGAGAGATGTGTGCATTTCAGGTGGGATGTGAATCTGCGCTCTTTGCTCCTTCTGCCTCTGCGAAGGAGAAAGGAGGCCCAACCCAGCCCTGCTATCCTTTCTGCCATGCTTTGCAGGGATGATGGGAGCTCTGGAAAGACTTCAGAGACTCCCTCCTTCCTGGCCCCTTCACAAATCTACTGCAGCTTTTTCTTCACCAGCAAGCAGTGATGGTGGGGCAGGCTGAACAGCAGCCAGATTTGCCTTGTAACAGTCCAGTAGCATGTTCCTTCCTCTGATGGTGACTGATGGCCTGACCTCTCTCCCAACGTCACTGTAGAACCAAGTAGCGCTCAAGTCCTCTTGTTGTGAGTCAGTGTGGCAAAAAGAATGTCCCTCTTGTCATGGGGGGAGGAATGGGTCATCTAACCTTCCCAAGGTGGCTGCCAGTAGCTCTGGCTCCTCAGCCTTTCACTGTTGCTGTGTTATTAGTGTTAGGCTGCTGCTGCTGAAAGATCCTTGAAGTGTGCGTTGGAATTGATGAAGGTAAAATTTGCACTTGGAGTGGTGTAAATAGTGCTTAAGTCTACTTGCTGTCTGTGCTGAGGTGAGTCTTGTCTCCAAAGCTTCCGCTATTCCCCCCCGCCCTTTTTTCCCCACAATACTGAGTTGATGGACTTTGTCTTGGCACTTTCTGCATCTTGCCGAAAAAAACCCCAAACTCAAAATAGCAGATCTTTCTGGAGTACATATCAGATGTTTTCTGTGCCAGTGAAAGAAATTGCATTCTTTGAAAGAACCACCGCTTATTTTACCAGTTTTCATCCTTAGTTTATAAATGGGCCATTAGTTGCCAGCTGAATGATAAACACATAAATGGTGGTGGTACTGGCTACATGTTAGATCCACTCTTTCCTCTCCAGGAGCTTTTCCCTTCTCCCTGGCTGTGGTTATGAGCTAGCCAAACTCACTTAACCTCTTTTTAGCAGCAGTGCCCTGCATTAATGTTACGAGTGCTTCAGGGTAAGGAGTCTTCATCTGTCACATCTCCTTTGAGATGCTTTCTTCAAAGTGTTGAATAGGTTGAACAATAATGCAGTTATTTAAAAACTTGTTGGAAGATCATTTCTGAAAGGCTAAAAATGCTGAAATTCTTCCCATACACTGAGAAAAAGGAAAGTTTTTAATCTAAGTTGTTTGGGATGTGGGAAGTCTCAGTTCAGCTTCCAGCTCTTCAGCAGTCCCTAGGCATGACCCTGAAACATGAAATCTCTGATTTTCTTGACCTTCATCTTTTTTGTAGCAACTTATTTCTCTGGAAAAGACTATCAGCTGGGTGCATGGCAGTGGAAAATAAAGGATTTATCTCCCTGAGCTCAAACCCTTTGTGTGTGATATGGGAGATAACAAAACTTTTTTGTTGTGCATTGCTTGCCCTTTATTTAGGTTGGGAGCACTAATCTCAAATGGGAGCATAAAGTATAACACAAAGATAAAATTTAAATGAAAGGCAGGGTCTTGTAATCTCTTGTCCACACAATTCCCTGGTTAACTAGTACTGGTAAAGTGACCTGAATCTTGTATGCTGCCACTCTAGGTTGTGTTTATATGCAGGTCTCATTATATTTCTGCTTAGTTATGAAGACTTGAGGAACAGCCAGAATCTATTTTACTTAGTAACAGGGTAGGTTGTAAATAGGTATGTTGCTGAAGCATTTATTGGTTTTTAACTTAAGTTATGGTTTTATATAAATAATATATGTAGCTAGTCAATGCTTGGGAAATGCATTCTTTTCCTTCTGAAATATTTATGGACTTCAGTGCCTACTCAGTACCCAGTCAATTTTGAGAATACAACTCTAATAAGTCTTGGTTGCCTTCAAAGTCTTGACCAGAGACTGGCGGGATGGGACAGACCTGTTAGCTGAAAGAAGCTGAAAGCCTGCCGTCTTACCTATTAACTTTTTTCCCCCCTTCCTCTTACGCACACCATGATTTTTAAAATTGATCTTATGTTGGTGAAAATTTCTATGCTGACAGTAAAGAGAACAAAATCCTTGACTTCACTAGGGGTCAGGTATTATTTGGGTAGTAGCAAGGCTGGTTTCTACTGTGCTAGATCCTGCCCACGCTTACAAGCTGACTCTTGGAAAAACTGGGATGGAGAAAGCCCCCTTTTGTGGTCCACTTAGATCTGACCCATTTCTGAGCTGGGTGAACTTCATAATCAAGCTGGTAATTCATACTGCATTTGACATCTATTGGGATTTTCACCTGTATTTTCAATTAAAATTATCTGAATAGTTTTAATAACAAACTAATTTCTACAATGCTGTTCACAGTGTAGTTTGGTCCAGTATAGAATTCCAAAATATGACTTCTACATTTCTCAAGTCTTTACAGTGGGAATGGGAATGAATCCAGGAATGGGTTTACTGGTAGAATAATCCAATGTGGCATGTGTGCTGGGGGTCACCTGAGACTCCACTCCCATTTTTGTAGCCTGGCAAGAGGTGGCCCTATTAATCCTTCTGTGATCTAAGACAAAAATCCTCATGCTCACCTTTGCCTCAGATGAAGACTGTAATATCAGATTCACAGCTGAAAACTCATATCCACTTTGTCCCAGAGTTTTGTCCTGTCCTTTGACTGGATGAGAAAAGTCTTTATAATGATCAAATCTTCAAAGAATAGGACACTAGATTTTTTCTTCCTTTCTCCCCTCAAGAAATCCGCATGCCAGTTTCTGAACTCCTTGAGGAAGGCACTTGGGGTGCGGAGGTGGGTGAGCATTTTGGCAAATCAGGGTTTTATTTAGTTAACTAGATGGGAATAGAGATGGCTAAAAACCTTCCAAGATGAAGTTCTGAGTCCTGAAAAACCCACTCTGAATTGGAGAATTTGCAAATCTGTTTTGAAATGGCTCAAGTCATTTTACTCACTTAGTAAATAATAGTTCTTTTTTTTTTGTCCATTCTGACTTCTACGTACTGCAAAGAGACATACTTTGCACAGACCAATGATCAGCTGCATTTGTAATGCTTACTGCTGTTTCTTATCTGGGTGACCTGTGAAAGGATTTTTTTTTTTTAACTTATTAACCAACCCTTATCTGTCTAAAACTTATACCATTAAAGTCTTAACTCAGCAATCTAAAATAGTATATTTTGTTTTCTTACCTGCATGTCAACTCACAGACATCAGCTTTAATAATAAATATTTCTATTTTATATGTATATTTCTATGCCTTTGTCCCAGTTGTATTTTCAAGGCTAAGGGCCTCAGTATGAGATTCTTGGTGCGTGTTTAACTAACAAATAGTGAAAAAATAAGATATGCTGATGTGGAGATTATTATACATAAATCATTGAAAAATGCTCTTTTTAGAGAAGGGAATCACAAAAGGAGTCATTGACCTGAATAGAAGAAGCTCAGCTATACTCCAGAGGATTTGCCATTTCTGATACATGTTAGTGCTTGCTAACAATTGTAATTTATTAATCCTGTTCTCTTTTTTTCTCCTCTACTTGCACATTTGCTTTTTATTGTAAACAAGAATTATATTTATTTTCTAAGAAAGTAAATTGATCTTGTGGTCACTGATCAGTGCTAAAAGCTACCTGATAGAAAAATTCTCTCAAAAGATTCAGAAGCAACATAGGTAGAGAAGGCTGCTTCACTAGATCATTCAGTTTTAATATTTTAGAGAGAAAAGGCAGTATTTGCATCTTGAAGAGCCAAGGATGTTCTGGCCTGACTTGCGTGTCGTAACACTTCTCATGGTCTGTTTGGAAACAGAAGCTCCCTACATAGTACAAATCAGTGTAGCTCTGCTAGTACAAATGAAATTCATTTAACTATGCTGATTGAGCCCAGGATGCAGACCAGCGATGATCAGCATTTTTCTTACTTTCTCGGAAACCAGGAGGTCTATTTTGCTACCTAAACAGGAGCCGAACTCTCTGGAAACTCTGCTTCTCATGCAGAGAAACCAGAACCAGAGTTTAGATAGCACAGCTAGGTTACTGAAGGACTATGATCGCTCATATTTTTTTTCCCTAGTATTTTGGTGTATAGAGGCTTTCTTAAAGAGCTGTCAGGTCTCTGCTTCCATCCTTGGCATCCCAAACTGCCATCTAATTTGTTACTTGGCAAACATGTACTCACATCCGTGTACTGATATATGTACATGCCTGCCCGCACTAACAGATGTGGTTGTTTTTGTCCTCATGTCTGCTTTTTTAATGAAATAAAGGATAGCTCAGTGTTTTAGCACCTGCAGCTTCCAGAACTAAATTCTGCAATGGAAGATGCAAGAAACCTAAAAATATTCCAGCGTGAGGTAATCTCATCTATGTGCCTATCTGGTTCTAATACGTAATTACCACACGTCTCTCTAAAATGTGAGTTTTCTCTCTCCCAATACTTTTTCCAGTTACCTGTAAATTTGCTTAACTTCACCTTCAATTGATCTGTAGTCTTAGCACCATGTTTTATTTCATGTAACAAATGTTGACTTTATATTAAAAAAATCCCTTTTTTTTTTTGCCTTTATTGGCGTCCTTGCATTTTGTCTGAGGATGTTTTTTGTGTCTTTTCCCTATGGTATGTTGTAAACTTATTGACAGAAGCAACTGAGTACTTAACTGATCATAAATCCCCTAGATTCTCCTTCAACTGAAGCCATTCTGCTGCTGAAAGTGGTCTGTGATGTGTCTATTGTCTGTATTCAAGTATTAAATCTTACTCTGATCCTGTAGAAGCTATGTATAGGTTAGCTCTTGTCAAGCTTGGAGGTTTTTTGTTTTCTGTTTTTGTTTTTCCTTTTATGTTGGTAGGGTGAAATGCTTGTTTGCTTATGTAGTAGGTGTGGGTTTTTTTGTGTCCTCCCTCCCTCCCCAACCCAAGTGTATCTTGTCTTTGAATAGTCTTGTGGAAAAGAGATAAAATAAGCCAGCATGCAAGGAGAAATAACTGAGAAATATGTGGTATAACTGTGCCATACATTTTGGTAAATTCTTAATATGAACAGAGTGATTTTGTAGATAAATTGCTTATACTCTTAGCGTTATTGACTCAGCAGTGTATCCATCCAGTATATAATGCTAGCAGTTGATTGACCTTTCCTATAACGTACAGTTTCCTTTTATTTCTCTAGTAATGAAAGAATAGTACTATGATTCTTCAGTACCTTTCTGCTAATGTCACCTCAGTATCTGGCTCCTGTTACTTCTGTGTACATATAGATCAGTTCAGATCCTAATTTAGAAGAATTACTTCTGAGTAAAGCAACTGTTTATATTGATGGGGTTAGAAAAGAGCTTCTTTTCCAAATGGAAACTATCAGACAGATTAAAGAAGCAAATGTCACTGTTAGCCCTCCTATGTACTTGAGCAACTTTGGAAAGAAGGTTCTAATTATTGGCCTTAGCCAAAGAGAGGAATACACAGGTCTGTATTTCATTGTCCTTCTCTACCTCTCAGGTACTTTTCTGGCCCTCTGAGGAAAACCTCTTGTTGCATTCCTCAGTACTACGAGGTCATAGTGTTCTCTGTCACATTTGCAGATTAACCCTTCCTTCTTTTTCTTCATCCTTTCCTCTTTTTCTAAATATTTCATAATTATTTTTTTTTTACTGCCTTTATTGGTAAATTTTGAAAGTATCAAAAATAGGGTGTCAGTAATTTGATATCTTTCTTTGACAGCTGCCTTATTTCACTCATTTGAGAGAACTCTCATTATTTTGCAATAATTAAGACCATAGGGAGGAACAGTCACTAGATGAAGGGAGTGGAAACCAGTTCTCCAGAAGCTGCAGAGAGCTGTAGCAAAGAGATCATCTGACTCTAACTACACAAGGATCTTGCACAATTCCTGACGGTTTATCTCAGAGACAAGGAACAGAAAAGTAAGACATTAAGAAACAGCAGTATACAGAAGGCAACAGAGCAGACCACTGACCTTTCCAGTGTGATCTCCAGCTATGCCTCTTAAAATACTGTTCT
The DNA here is from genome assembly GCF_028389875.1 of Rhea pennata. Taxonomy (NCBI): domain Eukaryota; kingdom Metazoa; phylum Chordata; class Aves; order Rheiformes; family Rheidae; genus Rhea; species Rhea pennata. Next base: position 8,085,382 of record NC_084682.1, read on the forward strand.
AGAAAAACAGCACACATTTGTTATAATATTTGGGGGAAAAAAAATCTCAGAGTTGTCAAAGAATTTGGGATCTGATTCACCTATTGAATGAGGCCTACTGAGGTCAACAGAAAATACTTCTCATAATGTGTATATTGGCCTCTTTTAGAAAGGGTTTTCCATTGCAGCCATAAAGCAGGCAGATGTTAAATGTCTGATATCAAACCAAGGGCTCCATTCTACAATATACTGAGTAAATCTAGATGAAAGCAAAATGTCTGTTTTAAAAAAACGAAACAGAAGGGAGGGTTTTGGCAGAGGGGAGACTGCTCCATATCCCAGAGGTTAGGGCTTTTGCAATGACTTTAGGAAGACTATGTCAAATCCTTGCTCTGCTTTGTTTGGAGCAGACTCAATCTTTCCTTTGTCACATGATATAAATCCACATTGCTGAGGAATGCTCTAACCACTAGCCTACTGGCTATTCCAGGATTCTTTCCCAATCAAGTTTTCACCATTTGGGCTGGAAGAGTCTTCCTAGTGAACGCTTTGTTGAAAGTGATGCGTTTCCCACACAAAATTCCAGTTCTGAGAGATCAGCATTTTCTGTCTTGTTGGAAAATTCCTGACCAGTGTGAGCACTGATGAGATCAATTGACTACTTGCATCCTTCCAACATTTGTCTTTTAATTTCAAGAAAGTTAGAGAGCTGCTCTTCTGGACAGGAAATTGCACAAAGCCAAGGCTGCATTTAAACAACGTATTCAACTGTAACTTGCACTGAGTGCAATTTTGAATAATCTTTATTTGGAAGATGTTGTCTCAACTGTCTATTGAACACACTAAGCCTCCCACATGCCTAAGCTTTCTGCTCTGCACTAAACACAAAATTAATCTCTTAAATACCAGAGCCAATACTGTAAGAAAGAGGCCTGGAAAAAGAGACTTTAGTAATATAACCCATAAGTCCATCTTGAAGTGACTTTCACTATCAGATAAAGACTAACTGGGAATGTGGTTGGTGGTGAGGAGAGGGAGAGATAATGGGGTTAGAGAGATCTAAAAAATTCTTATGTGAGTTTCTCCCTAGCCAAAAGACAAAGAATGCAAAATGAAGAGTTTTACTGGCATTGGAAATGTGACAACTACAGGCAACATGACATCAGACAAATAACTTTCCTCTTTGTGCTCTAATGTGAAGTAGTGTCAATGACATTTGTTGACTGTGTAAAAGCAGTTTGAGATCTGTGGACAAAAGAAATGACTTAGGGTTGTGTTGAATTCAGCAAGGGAAAGCACAACATTTTAGTCTACTATTAAACATTTTAGTCTGTCATAGTAGTGAGGAATTTTTTTTTTCCCCATTGGGAAGTAATGGGTTATTACAAATGAATGAACTTAGAAGTGGCCAACTCTCTTGGCCCTCTGCACTGTGTATCCAGATTTCCTGTGGTTTAGTTATAGGATGCAGATTATGCACACAGGAGAGCTATAGGTGATTTGGGAGCAATTAATGGGAGGCAGATGACAATTTTCTTGGTGCCCCCTTGCAAAATATGGTGAGCTAAATGCAAAACTGGATCAGAAAGCAATTCAGTGATGCTAACATCAGCATTAGCTGCTTTACTCAGCTGGAATTCAGACCACTCAGCAGCCCTGCCCCAGAATTATCCTATTGCTGGTCACGCAATGTATCTTGGGATGGGGGATGCCTTAAGATACCTCTGAACTCCATGTAACTTAACAGCAACAGGCTGGTCAGCCATGGGATAGCTCATACTTACCACTCTCCTTCCTTCAGGTGTCACTGCCTGTGCTTATTTGTGTGGTCCAAACATTTAAATATCCCCGCAAGCAGTGAATATTCCCAGAAGGTTCTCATATACATAGACAAGGCGCGCGTGCGTGCACACACACATGTTTTGCTCACAAATGTACAACAGGTCTGTGGCAAAGATATTAAATAGAAATGACCTAATATTAAAAAAAGCAACATTGCATTTTGCTATGTATAAATTGCCTGCATTTAGGTGACAGTAACAAAGTCTTTTAATGCCTTTAAGCGTGTGGGCCTTGGAAGCAAAATACATGCAAAGCAGCTGTATATAGTGACTTTGTTCTACCATTTGCTTCCCGAAAAGTTTTTTTTCATGACCAATAAGGAGACTGGGAACACTGTTCAAGAAACATTTTTTCTTGGTTGAGATCCCATACTCCAGTCCCAAAGCTTATTGTCCACATGGAAATCCAGCTGAGAAGTCCAGCGTTGTTTTATCAGCAAAGTTGCAAATATTTACTGAGGAACAGAAGTTGAATGGGAAGGACTGTCTAATCCAAGCTATGTATGCTTATAACTATTCTGGGCATGAAAACAACTGTTTTTTCTCAATTTTCTTGCTATAGGGGTGGTCTCCAGTGTTATCCATAAATAACCTTTTTTTGACTTTGTGCAGGATAAAGAAGGTAATAACCGTACCAACTTCACCAACCCATAGAGAGAACAGCTGAAGAGAGCATGCGAAATTGCTGTGATGAATAGCAGAAGAGGGGAAAGCTTCTTGCAGTGAGAGAGATCTGAGCAGCAATTCAGGCCAGGAGGCAAACTGTGAGAAGTTTTTTTCTGGATGTAGCCAGGTAGGTTGCTTGGATCACATTAGGAGTGTGTGGTATTAAGGAAGAGAAAACCAACAGGTGCTCCATGTAAGAGAAATCCAAAGAAAAATGAATGCTCTAAAATTTGTAATTAGAACCTTACCTAATTTATGAAAGCAAACTGAAATGCTATCCTAAAGAAAGAGCTTGAACTTGAAATCAAAGAAAAGTGATTCTAAAAAAGTCTGTAGCTTTATATGGGCATAGCAGTGAGAGTACTCTGAAAAGTCAATTGCACTTGCTGCAGTAGTTTCTCTCTAGGTACATCCTGCTATCTAATGTTCCAACTGATATTATAGCCTCGTATGCTCAGCTCTGTCCAGTATGCAAGCACTGCACGCTGGCACCATTTCCAGGTTCAGTCTACCCAAGAACTCATGAAAAGGTGAACAGCTCTAAAGAGTTCAGTCTTCTGACCATCACACAGAAGACTATGGTGTCAAATCTAATATACAGTAGTCTTTCCTAAGTTCCTAGTGGCTGTGAATCTTCTTTCCTTTTAGTGGCAATATGAGGACAGCTCCAGAGTCAAAGGAGCTAGGATACTGTGAAACTATCTCAAGTGAGAAGAGAACCTTTCTCCTCTTTAGAGATGTTGAAATAAAAGAAGTAGGTACCTCTCTATTGAGGTTCCTCTATTCCTCTATTCTAATACCTCTATTGAGGAATTAACTGCTGTTTGTTTGAGCTTCAGCAATCAGTGATGAGTAGAAGTGGTGGTGGCAGGGTGCTTCTTGGAGCTTGAGAAGCACCAACCTGCAAGCTTCTCTTCCAGAGGCAAGATCAAACTATTCTGTCTGTTAGAGACATTGACTGAATCCATGAGAACTGTTTGTGTATGTATGATACATGCAAACCACATATATGGCATCCAGGCCTCCTCACTGCTTTTACTGGCTGCTAAAGAATCCAGGGAGCTCAGACCAAAGAGATGCAAGCTGATTGAGCCCTTTAACTCCAGATGCCTTTGGAATATTGGCAGGAGCACTTGTTGGGCTTTAATCAGTGCCTCTGCCAGTCAACACACTTCTCTTGCGAAGGCCTCTGGCTGGTTTGACTTTATTTGACACCAGCAGCAGTCCAAATGCTAAAGATCAGGACATTAGATCAATATTAACTGAATTTCAGGCCAACAGTTCAGCAGTAAAATGCTGCCATGTGTTGAGTTGTCTTTTTCTTGATCTATAGTTGTCGCTGGTGCGAATGTATACTCCTGGCCCTTCTCAGTTTCCCCAGTGACAGCTGTAAACCTCTTCTATCAAGAAACTGGCTTAGACTATGACATGGTTGGCTTTGCCTACCTCTTTGTACACTCAACAATCTCCTTCTTTTCAAAGTGTTTTGGCAGCTCACATCTATCACGGCAGGACACTGAAGCTATTGCTGGTTTAGTGATGAACAGATGTCAGGAAAAAACTAGCAATAGAAGAGAAAGTCTGAAAAAAAGTATTTCTTCTGTGAGGAGCTTCCACCTAACAGAAGCATTAGTAAAATGCCAGAGAGTCTTTCCTCAGGTGGTTGAATGAGTTTGATGCTTCTGTTTAGGTCATTACTGAAACAAACTTTCCTAGGTCAATGAACAGGGAGAGTTACTCTTCCATCAGAGTGGTGGTAGAGCTTGTACTATCAAGCTTCACCTAGCATAAAGGTCCATTGAATGCACAGTACTGCCTCTGTCTCTGAGGAGGGCCTGCAAATCCTGTGGAAATATGTTATCGGAATAAATATCTGTATATGATTTATAAAAAAATAATTATACTCAAAAGATATTTGATTTTTTTAGTAGTTTTTGAATTCTCAAGTATCTAAACCACTTTTGAAAATATTAACTCCTCAGTCAGAACCTTTTGAAAGTATTATTTTTTGTTCTTGTGCTCCTCTTCAAGCACTTTAGTGATTTTTTTAAAATCACCCTTGGATTATTTTGAAGTTACTGACAGTCGTGAGTAGTCAGCAGCTCTGAAGAAGTTGAGAAGTTTGGTGCCTCAGTGAATTTGCTTACATTTTTAAAATAGTGGCCTCTGCTCTTATTGACTTTTGAGACAGGTGAAGTTGATAAAGTGAATGAGTATAAAACATTTCAGTGGGGCAGAGGATTAAAAAGAAGGGAAGATGATGAGAAGAGAGATTGTGGCAGAGATTAAAAGGCAGGCTTTCATTGGGATGTTTTCCTTATGTCAAGACCTCCTTTTTATTGCCTTTTTCCTTTATATGGAGTTGCACTGAAAAAGCTGCATCCTGACTCTCCCACATCCCTGTATTTTATCATAGTCAGTGATGTACCTCCTTGTAAAAAGTAGGTTAAAGATTTTTGTGGTTAAATGTCACCTGGCTTGGTGGAACCAGAAGGCTCATATATAGAACTGGTAGGAATGAGTCACCTTACAAGTTACAGACTCTGCTGCTCCCCCTCGTCTGGACCTGTTCTCATCCTAAACCTAGCAATGCCCTGTCACTAAAGTAATTTAAAACCTGGAATTGAGAATTCCTGGTATAGAATACTTCACTTGTATCCCGTAAACATCAGTTCTGACCTGGAACTGTGTTCTCTGGCTGCAGTTCCTTATTCTCAGCCTCCTCTGAAGCTTTATAGAACGTTTCACATTTAATTTTGGAGGTCTAAACAGTTCTGCTGCTTGGATCTCCTAAGTTAAACAGGGTCAGACCTGGTTAGTTCTTGGATGGGAGATCTCCAAGGAAAACACAGGTGCTAACCTGCAGGAAGTGGTGATGGTGATTCAGTAGGTGGCTTAGTTCCCTCAGAGTCGAGACAACTAGTAGGTCCCTCCAGTGCCAGAGTCCAGTACTGGCAGAGGTGACACCTTTCAAAAGTTGGGAGAGGCTGGAAAACTTATGTCTGTTTATTTTGTTTGCAAGGGCACAAAGAAAAGTTCCTGCCCTAGAAGAAAAGCACTTCTGCAGTTCTTTAAAGAAATAAGAGTTTTGTTGATTTTTTTTCTTTTTTTAATAAGTCAGGAAATGACCTCCTGGGAAGATCTTACCTATGGTATTCTCAGAGGCCCTGAAATACCATTCCTTAGTGTACAAAAGCCCAGCTCTATTATAGCCTTGCAGCCAGTGGAGAGTCGGTCCTGTTCTCTGTGCGAAGAATGTGCCTCCTTTACATACTAGAGACACGAGCTTGGTTACCAATATGGATCAGAGTACCTTATGCACAGCGCAGTTTTACAGCTGAAACACATCCAAAGCAGCTAGTGTGCTATTATAACAGCACCTCTATTTGTACTTCTACCTTCTTGAACAATAATAGCATGAGCTAAAACATTCCTTGTAGTATTGCAGGTCATAGGTAGCTCAAGACTTCCATTTCCTTTACCCTTTCTCTGTATCCTCAAGGTGACTCCTCTCTATGTGATGCCACGTATTGACTTGTGGTTTCTGTCGGCACCATGTGAAAGCATCTTCAGGGCAGAGCAAGGAATGTTGTTTCTCTGAAGAAAATTTATATCAAGTCTCCCAATTTCTCCAGGCAACCTCTGCCCATGTGACCAATCCACAGAGTGCTGTAATTGGGCAAATGCAAGAGACTGTAAAATGTCTGGGACAATTGCTACCTAACTTTCTCATCCTGCTTTCCTAGATGTTTTCTGCTATGTGCAAAGAGGGGAAGCACTCCCGGAAGAGTCTTCATCCCAAATCAAATTAAAAAGAATTATTCTACATGTCCAAGTGCCTCTCACAAGAGGTCAGATTAAGTAGGAAAAAACTTTTTAGACTTGGACAGTATGTGGCTTGTCTCGGATTTTTGCGCAGTAGATTAGCTTAGAATGCAGTTCTTGTTTCTTTTAAGTTAAATGCTTGTAGTTTACTTCTGAGTCAAATTTGGTTAGAGCTTTTCTTTAGTTTCTCAGCAGTAGTGAATGAGAGCTCTTTTATAACACACGTGTCTCTGTCTCTTTGGACCTACCCATGTATCTTACTGCTCAAAACTTCAGCTCTCTCAGTAAATAAGAAATGATACTGTGGTTCATTCTATTATAAAACTGGACAAAGAGCACACTGACATCACTTTTAGTTATGTGAAATGATATCTTTCTCAAATTAGTGTGAATCACTACGTGTTGTTATAGCAAAGTGCCTTGAGATGATATTTATCTGTAGGAAAGATTTTGCTTCAAATGAAAAGAGAATTTTTCAGAAGAATTGCTGTTGTTATTTCTGACTTGCATTGTTAGTCTATTGATCATGAATTTATTTTAGGACGCATCTTTGTCGAGGACAGTGCTGAATACATGCTTAGTTATAAGGTGTTGAGTCACTCACTCATTTATTGATGACTATAGTGGGAACAGAATGAATCAGTGCTAAGCATTTTTCAAAAGTGAAGTCAACTGGTTACAAAGCATATTCTTAATGTTAAGTGTCTGCTGAATGTTCCCCCAAAATAAGGACAGGTTGTCTCATCTTTAAGCATTTCTCATTAAATCATATGGGTGAACATTCGGATTTTGTTTTACTGATTCAGTCAACTCGGTAAAGATTACCTATGTCCTGATCAATCATAAGCACTGCTTTTCATTCAGATGTGCTCTTGGATGCTCTGTCTCACCCACAGCTTATTTTTCATTAGTGCTGAAGTTCTCTACATAGATTTTTGCCAACTGCAGCTTGAATTGCCTCTTACTTTTTGAGGGGAGAAGCGGGGAGCAAGTACAACTTCTAGATTTTTGTGGGTTTTGGCATTTTCATGACAGCTTTAGTGAGCTCACACATATTATGCTCTTCCTGGCATTTCCTCCTTTTGAAGTCATTAAAACCAATTTCATATTTATAAATAAAATGTCCTAATGCATCTAATATTTGATGAGGTCTGGCTGCTGCCTGCTTTTCTTTTTAATGTTTACACCAGGTGCCTCTTGCTATCAAGGAACCAAGCAATGAATAAATTTAACAGATTTTTCTTTTAATTAGCCCCCAAAGAGCTGCCAATGAAAAACACCCATCAGAAACATTTTACAGCTTTAGAAAATATAACACTTCTTCACAAAGCCACTACACAGAATTACAGAATGGCAATAAAATCATCACTTACATGCAAAAATAGATTGTTTACACAGGGATACCTTATGAACTATGCATTTATTAGTATTAACTTCTAATCATACAAACACTTCCACACGTGCATATGAGTAGAAGTATTGAAATCAGTGAGACAACTATGCTGCCTAACATTAGGTACATGCATTAATGTTTGCAGGATTAGGGCTCTGTTTGTGTATATCCCCAAGCGTTTCGCCTTCTCAGGAGAGGTGAGGAAAATTTATATTCCAGGTTGGTGTAATTACTGTAGCGCACACAATATTGGCACACTAGATTCTCTGAATGTCTGCTACATTTCAAAGTACTTTAAGATACAGGCTGAAGGCTGACAGTTTCTTATTCTGACTTATATTCTGCCCCCTTTCCTTTTGATTCTGCATTCAGAGCTGCCACAGGAGAGTCAGTGCTGCAATAAATATGCATTTATGTAGCACCTTTTTTTTTGAAGTTTTCTAAACACTTTACAGACAGCAACACACAGCCCTTTATATTCACAGTTCTCAAAACACTTTAGAAATCTCTGTGAGCATTTTTATCCCTCTTTTATTGAGAGAGAAATGGGTGTGTTTCAGGTGAAGTGACTGATCCAGGAACCATTGCTTTCAAGTAAGATAAATGAGAATTTTCCAAAGAAAATTTTCTCTCTCTCTCTCTCTCAAAAAAAAAAAAAAAAAAAAAAAAAAAAAAAAGTGGCTCTGTGGGAAAATACAAAGTTTTTATTTCCATGCTGCAGTTAGCTGATACGGACAGGATTACACAAGGTTAATAACCCTCTTGTGAGACAACAGTCAGCCTAGAAAACTCCTGTGAACCAGATATGCAGAATTATGGCTATCCTAGCCATTCTAGGGCTAGGATATTGTGAAGAAAATCCAGGAATCCTGACTCCAGTGTTGTCTGTTGTAGGTAGTAGACTATATATAGGTGGTTAGATTCTGCACTGAATCTCTCTCATAGGATGTTTTTACATGAGGCCTTAAGGGACACTGAAATTACAGGCAAGAGTCTCTTAGTTATGAGTTTTTTATCTGGACAGCAGATGAATCGTTCCCAGGTTATACAGATAATGTAGCTGACTACATGGGTCCTTGCAGCACTATCCTTGAAATAAGCACAATGCAGAGCAATGGGCAGTGAAGAGCAAATACATCCAAGTAGATCTGCAGAAATCACCCTGGTCTAAAGCACCCAGACATAGTAAACCTTTTGGACCACAACTGTTCCACCTCTGCCAGGTGTGCCTCTGCCACAGTTCCACCACATCCCATAAGACCTGCAATATTTCACTGAGGAATCACGTTCCCTGGGTAACAGAGTGCTCAGTGTAAAGGGTCATCGCACTGTATTGCTCCAACTCCTTAAAAAGCTAGTTGTGGGGGAAAAAAAGTATTCTCTCCTTCTCAGCTCTGCAGAAGATCCTTTATTAGAAAGCACTACTTAGGTACAGAAACATTCTCTGCCAGCATTCCCATAATGTTGTTATGGGAAATTTCTTAAAAGTGGCAATCAATTCTTCTTTGAAGCCATTAACAACCAAAAGTGAATGCAGGAATTGGTGTGAGAGGGTTGGAAATATGAGAAGATTTAAAGAGTTTCTCTTACATGTGCTATTGCAGAGAGAAGGGAACAGATCCAATTGCTTTCTTACCTATGGAATTTCTGTGTTAGTTTTAAGTGTGATGCCCTAATGACAAACTCCACACACACTCAAGGGTATGTTCTCAACTTAATCCATGGGGTACATGTCTGTAATATTCATTAATGTCAAGGAGAGTTAGGACAAACATAAATCTTTGCTCACTAAAGTGTGAATCTAGACTCTGATGTACACCATGCTACATCAGCTGCTGACTGAAGAGAAAGAGGAATTCCAGCACCTAGAAAGTCTACTTGAGAGTTCCTAGACTAAACAATTGATCCAGCCAAAAAAATCAGGGATGAAATTTCTACTCTGCACTTTGGTTCAGAAACACCAGCTGCGATAGGGAAAGGTGCGTACCCAATGGGCAGTCTCTGGCTCACACAGAAAGTCCATAAAATTCCTATTAATCCCTGATCAGCTAGACAAAGTCTCCAGTTCTAGCAGCAGCTTAAAGAACAGGTAAACAATGCATATCTAAGTAAATCTCCAGTGCTATATAGCTAGGGAAAATATCACACTACATATACACATAAAGAGAAATTGTGATGCTAAGAAACTGGAACAATTCTATAGCAGACTTCTGATTTGTGATTTCTTTGGCACTGAGCCTAACAAAAAATCACTGTGATTTCCAACTACAAATATTTTTGGAACCACCAGACTTGCTCCCATGTGTATGTTAAATGAAATGAATGTTCAAAACCCATATTAAAACCCCAGAGGGAAGACTCAGATCAGAATTTTAACATTAATCTTAGGAAGTCAGTAGGAACTATTCAAGTTATAATAATAAATTGCAATGAAGAAGGAATATAAGGGCTTTTTTCTGTCTGTCCAGTAAGCAGGTGTTACTGCAAACACTAATCTACACAGCACAGAAGTAAAATGGTTGCCCTTAAACTTTCCAGTTGCCTAAGATAAATAAATGACATTACCAAAATATGCACAACAATTCCTCTTATACTAGCTTAAGTGTAGTTTTGGGAATACTGCAGATAGTGAAATAATGTAATGCAGTTATCCAAGACAAGGCTAGAAAGTTTTCAAAAGCAATTATTCTATCAACAGCTTCATAGTGAAAAGCAGGACTTTGAGCCTCTTTCCAGATTTATGTAAGAGCCATTGCCAGTCCACTCACTTGTGACTGGGTCCCTGGTCATTCAGCCTGGGAAGTCAAAGGTGTCAGGACATGATGCTGTCACTTTGCTCCCATACTATAGCGAGCAGCTAAACTGCCACCTACACTGAGATTTGCCTTTGATTTTAAGTGGGTGAAATGCCAAAATGAGGTATCTAAAATGGTAGCAAAGCACCTTACCAATAATGGCTCAATTTTCAAAGCTAATGATCATTTTCAGAAGCAACTTCCACTGACTGTCAGTATCTAATCAGGACTGCTCAGCCTTGTCTTCATGCTCCAACTTAAGTTTGTCAGTTTAAATGTTTTGGCCATAGTCTCTAACACCAAAATAAAACTGTGCTTCTCTGTGCACAATATTTGTTATTGTATTTAGTAAGAAGGATCAGGACATGAATCAAACTGAACCAAACTTGCTATCTTACTTCTATTGGATTTTTTATTTTTTTTAAGTTTAGGGTTGTGAAATTTAAGTGATCAGGTGAAAAGTTTCCTTATCGTCAATAGAAAGGTAGACTCTACCACCACGCCGTTCTACTGGCAAGGCCATAGTACTTTCACAAACAGACAGGAAACAAGAGGAACTTGTAGAGGAACTTCCAATTTAGTGAAAGATTGCTTTCTGAGGAGGCACTGATTCCTAATGATGAACATATTTCTCTTGTCACAGAGAAATCATTTTTGACAGCTGGTGTTCACTGTATTTTGATGGCTTGGATTCCACGAGGTGTGAGAACTCCCACAGCAAAGCCTGTTCTAGGGAGATTTCCAGCTCAGTGGCAACAGTTAGCAGTCAGAAGCTTATCCCCACTGAGCTGCATCACTGGATCTTTTGAGATTCACTCAGCGCTCATTAGGAACAAGAGAGGTTACGTCTCAAATCACTAAATTCATAGCACCAAGACACCACAAAGAAATTTTTTGATTGTATATACAACGTAACTCACAAAGAGTTGTCTAAACATGTAGTGGCTTTCATGTGCCCCCAAGATGAATTTTCTGTCTGCAGCCTCATAGAATAACAAAATTGTCTTTCCAGGTATGAAGAGTGCTCTTTTGGTAATCCATTAAGTCTTCTGTACCAGGAGTGAATGACAGATACTTCAGATGACTTCTGAAAAATGGATCAGTATCTACTCTGAAATAGGACCCCAAGTATGGAAACATGAAATAGGTTGTGGCTATGCCAGATCATTTTGGGGCCATATGGGTTCTTACTCTGCTCCACTCTCCCTCAGGAGGCGAACATGACCCAGTACCTTGTGCTCATCTGGGTTAGTATGGGCATGTTATGTGAGAACACTTTGTCGAGCTGTTAGGAGCTTTGTTTCTTCATAACAAGCAACTGCTCTGGTAATGTCTCCTGACCCGTCATTGTGGAAAGCTCTTATGCAGGGAGAACCAGAGAGGCCACTCATTCTTTTCTTCATCATACAAATAAGTTGCTGGTTTTTCTCTTCACCACTCTGCTTTTATCTCTAGTTTTTCCTTTTCAACACGTCCCTCCTGCTGACTCTTGGTAGGGCAAGTCTGTGATTTGTTCCAAGCAAACACACGTGCACCGTTTCCACCATTGTGTGGTCTTGTGTTATGAACTTACCTGTGGGTGTTTACTTTGGTGGCATGACCTGGTATTTTGTAGCTCTGTATTTTTTTCTCCTTCCTTGATATTTTTTCCCTTCAGCCATGATAACTATATGTGAGAAGCTGCTGCATTTCTGCTTTGATCATATAGAACGTACCATATAGCCTCTGGTAACACACTACTCCTTAATACAGATGAAATAGCTACAAACCCTCTTAGAAGTCGGGTTTAAAAAGGGATACCAGTGAAATCAGATCCCTCTGGCTGGACAGCAGTCTGATAGGAGAACAAGAGCTGTTGTGGTATTTGGCAGCCAGACAGTCTTTATTGTTATTAGATGAAACAAAGCTTGTGATCTTTAGTCCTTGACCTTAACTGCAGCAGCACGCTCTTAATCAGTCCTTAATTTAACACCTAACATGGTCACAGAAGGGATCAGACATGGGCTGCTGGTTTAATTACACATAGCTGATATCATCCAAACCAATTTAACCTCATTGCTGTGTGCAGGGCCCTGGATAGGAATCACCCCATAGATGCAGAACAAAACAGTTCCCAATACAATAAAATAGCAACATGCCTTTTAAGGTTTAGTGCATTCATTACAAAAAAAAATCTCTTTTGGTCACTTCGAAAGTCACATTATAAACTTTTCAAGAAGAACTGGAATATGTGTGGTTTGCTAAATCTCTTTGTCCTTTATGCTTTCACGCCAGCATTTTAAGTATTTCTAATATTTAAAGATTAAGGATCTTGCTGAGGGGATTCTCCCATCCATGTTCATTGACTCTGTTGCTATGATGCATCATCCTTTGACTGAACTGTGTAACGCTTTCCTCTGATTTCATATCAGAGATTGGACTGGGTAAAAAGTAATATTTACATGTTTCATGATAAAATGTTCACGTTTTGATGCTGCTTGCTTTGCATTCAGTTCTTCACAAGCTGACACAATATTAACTTTTGACACGGAAATGTGAACATTCACATTTTCACATGTTTCAGCAAAAAAAAATGATATCTTTCCAAATTAGCCTGGGAAATCTGAAAATACCTAAAATCTTTCCTCAGAAATAGTATTATTTTGATTAATCAGATTTCGCTCAACAAAAATATAACCCCACCCTTATCAGCAAAAACACCTTGCGCAAACTCAACCCACAAAAAGAAATCTAAGTATAATAGTCTTCATTTTTTTAGTGACTTTGCAACTTTTCCGTGAAATTCCAGATAAATGGAAAAAGCTTGTGAACATCATAGGTTTGCTTGAATGAGATTGCCTCAAGTTTACTAGAGATAGGTATCTACTTGCAGTTGGTCACCTGAGGAGCAATAATGAATGTCAAAGTGCGACTGAGTACTAGGCAGAGTACTTAAAAAGGCTAATGAGTAAAAGTAACACAGATAAAATATTAACCAGTAGCGAGACAACAGCAACTAGTTACTGGGACATAACAGATATTTGGTCAGGGCATGTGCCTCTGACAGATGGACTCCAGTTGCTCCAGCTGCAGTGGTTTGAGATGTTACTGTTCTGCGTTGTCTGTCTGCAAGAGGTGACGCACCTCGCAGCAGGGATGGCAGGGCAGGACCCGGGCCAGTGCATCGGCCATTCGTGTTCACAGTGTGGCATGTTAGATTGCATTGCTGAGGAAGGCAGGTTTGCACTAAGACATTGGGCAGCATCCTGCATATCCTGCATCAGGATATGCACCTTGGATAATCATTGCACACGTAGGCGGGGGAGTAGGATCACTGCTACTCTCAGCAGGGAGCCTCTTACCTCCTGCCCTGATGGAAATGACCTCATGTGCTGTAATGCAGGGGAGAGTCAAGCCCTGAGATTTTAGGTTCAAACAAATGCAAAAGCAAAATGAATCCAGCTCTCCGTGTAAAGTCTTGAATACAATCTGCATTTGCTTCCTTGTGAGCTGAAACTCAGACCTTGTCCACGTAAAGACCTTTGCAGTTTGTCTAAAGGCCAGATCACTGCAAATCTTTTCTGCTGCTTTCAGTACAGAGGCTGTTTGAGTGTGAATTTAAACTGTACAAGATAGTATGTGTTGTTTCCCCAAGTGAAAGCTTTGCAAGTGGAATAGACTATTGTGTATTTAGTTCTCATTTTAGTTAGTTCAAAGCCCAGTATGATTTCATGTACTCCTGTGAGTTATGTTTTAACCTGCGGTTTGGGCTTTTTCATGATTGAAAGTTTTTGCGCGGCTCTCTGTGACCTTGTGCTAGGGCAAGTGCTGTGTTGATTTGAAGGAATGTAGATGGGTCTGCAGAAATGTCAGGGTCTCCCATTAAGATGTCTCTTACACCTCAGCAGGAGTACTCAGCATCGCCGTGAGTGTTGTTGCTGAGACACCACGTAGTAAGTAACACAGCACGAGAGCACAATTGCTCTGATGTATTCCAGTAACATGGTGTTAATGCGCCATTGCTTCTCTGTATTTCAGCACCAAGGCATCACTTCTTCGGATTACAAAAACACAGGCAAGAGGACTTCTGCTTTAAGAAAGCAGAGCAAGCCAGTCTTTGCAGTAGTGCTATGCACTGGGACAGTGGGATAAAATTAGCACTTCTTTTTATGTTGTGCCTGAATCTGAGCCATGATATCAAAAGCCTTCTTCATGTGCTTACTTTTACACTCTGTGGTCTTCATCCCAGGATCAGTGGAGGTCTGTGGCACACTCTTCCTTTGCTTCTACATGGCTTTGCATTCAGCTGGATCAATACTCCCCTCCATTTCAAAGGAGTCCCCCTTTCACAATATGTAATGTAAGCAGTCACAGTACCAGAATACACTGTATGCTGTAACTCATGTAGTATGTTTTGACTAAAGTTTTCCATTTGTAAGTTGGCATTTGTCCATACCAACTAATGCCTATCAGCTTCACAAAGGCACTCAGCACCTAAAAGTGCAGTTACATTTTCAGAAAGCTCTTGTCTTAGATGTTCATTATGCTAGGGATTGAACTACTGCAAAGAAAGCAGAGCTTGAGCTTTCTTGATAAAGAAAAACAACACATCTTATTTCTGTTTCTCCTGATTTTAGTGTTTTTCTTAAATCTAGAGTCCCTGGAGCAGACTGATCACTTGAGAATCTCAGTTTGGGTGAAACTCAGAACAGGAATTTTCTAGCTTTCCTTATCGTAGAGAAGAATTTGGAAAAAAAATACCTGCAGAAAGCAAATACCAGAATGTTAAGAAAGGAACCCAAAATCTTAAACTAAACTGTTGCAATATTGTGGCATAGAGAATAATTTAGTACCAGGTTGTGACGCCAATTGTTATTTATTAAGCAAAGTAAAAATATGTTTAATTTATTGCTTTTAAGGATACTTGATCAAACACAGAAATGTTTTTGTTATGAGATCAGATTTCAATTTTGGAAATGTCACATTCTGTATAAAAAAAAAACTAATAGCTTAAATTCACATCCAGAGTGAATTTGATACAGAATTAAACATTAGCCTTATCCAAAAATACCTGTATATGCATGTGTGCATATAACTGCGAGTTTGTGCCTATGCATTTTCATTAATTTTAAGTTAATATTGGCATTTTTAAGCCTGATTCATGATCTTTAAATGCTTGAGCTTTGCAACACTGAACATTTGCCTTTGTTGTGAGTGCTCAGCTCTTTTGAAATTCTAACCTAAATTCAAATTTTCAGCAATTAAAAAAAATTTTTTTTTTTAATTCCAAATCCAAGTTGTTTAGATTAGAAAAGCTACTTGCCAAATGCTAGGCTATAAATTACAGCCATTTCTTTTTATTACACTTGTAACACTAAAAAAATAAACCCCAAACACCTAAACCCACAAATCTAATTACTCTAAATGTGCTCTTCATCTAAAGCAGAGCTGCTGAGCTTAGCCTCAACCCCAAGTAGCCTGTATGGTTTAGCTGCAAACTAAATCTTTGAAAGAACAGGATCAGAAAAAGTAACAAACCCCAAATTTCCTATTAGCCCTGTAGGGAAGTGTATAAATAAGTAATATAATTAATGAAATACTGTTTATATGCATGTTTCATAAATGTGTTATTTATAAATAAAGGCAAAACAGAGTTGTTAGCCGGAGAAAACTGACACAGCTCCATTGATTGCAAAGGTGATTTACACAAGAGGTGAATCTGGCCCAGTCTTTTCCAGTGCAGCTGTCACTGCTTCAGCAGAGGCACGATGAGGAAGAGCTATGCCTGTGAAGTGTTGCATGGGTCTCATCTACTCTCAGCCTAGAACATCCTCTCACCTTGGAGGCCTCAGGCTTGTTCAGCAATACCTAGGTGTGAGCATCATTACAACCAACACAGGATCAGACTGCTAAACCACTGTTTAGGAAAACCTTTCAAATTCCACATCCTCTCTGGACAATCTCTTCTTCTGCTTGTCTATCCTTCCAAGTAGAAATGGTTCATAGTACCTAACTTAAAGTCTCCCACGTTGCAATTCAGCCCATTACTTCTTACTGTCATCAGTAAGCCCTAGGAATTAGAGATGACCATCACAGCTTTTTTAAAGAATTTTCTCCTGAGTCCTTTTGATTTTTTCTTGTAAGTTATGCTTCTAGACCTTGCTCCCTTCAGAGATCTTGCTTGTTCCCAGTAGAACTGCAGATTAGCTTCAGAGCTAATAAGGCACTGCTCTTGGTCATGTATTTATGAACAGAGAAAGGAAATACTCCCCTTCACATTGGGAACTCCCCAGACTTCAGAGTAGGAATGTTTTATCAGATCCATATCAAGTTTTGAATGGAACTCAACAAGATCTACCGATCATTTCTATAGAACAGCTCCTGATGTGAAAACACGTTTTGACATTGTTTCTAATTACAGGCTTCTGAGAGGGCAGCTTGTGACATCAAATTTTCAGTAGTCTTCAGGATCTTTAGAAAGGTCCTCTTACATACTTAACCTTGTAAAAGAGAAAAAAACATTGCAATAGCAGTGGGCGGGAGGAGATATTCTAAAATGGTGAGCAGAAATTCCATGAAAATATCTGAGGCCTCGTAGGCAATGTTGAACATCTCCATTCAGAAACTGCCTCTGAAAAGATGCTCTTGCCAGAACAGGTGACACTGAATGACACACATGGGCTCTGCAAGAGCAAAGGGACTGCCACAAGACCTGTGCATCATCTAAGACCATCATGCATTAGCTCTTCCTCTGTCACAGCTCAGGGATGGGCAGAAGGGAGTTTGATTTTTGTAGCACAGGAAGATGAAGTGCGCATGTTTGCATGCATTTTTGCATTTCTCTGTGAAATGTCCCTACATGTTGTAAAGCTTAGCCCAGAATGTTATGAACATTCAGAATCTGAAAAAAGGAGTTCGGCAGTTCTGTTCACTGCAGTGAACCAGGAGTTACTGGTTCACTTGTAACTAGTGAATGCTGTTACAAGAAGCTGTTTAGAAATGGTGAGTTCAACATATTTGCTAGTTTATTTTGTTTTACAGCACTAGCCAAGGGCTGTGTCTTGTCAACTGACTATTGGCCCAGCACAGTCAAAGGGCTACTTTGCAAGACAGAGGGGAAAAAAAGTGGAGGCATTAACTGCTCATTATAAAGAGCAAAAAATTGCAACTAATCATGGCACAGTGCTGCTGATAATGCATTTGAAAACCTCCCCCTCTCTCACCAAACCATATGCGGGTTCAAAATGTAAATACAACTTGTAATTGAGAGCAGCATTTTATTACTTGCTTTTAAGAGGCACAGGACATGGGTAACCCTCTATATGAAATTTCCGTTGGCTAGAAATAAATTCAGCTCCATGTTTTGTTTTTATTCCCGCTGCGACACCCGCCTGAGAAAGGTAATGGCTAGTCTGCAAGCTTTCACTCTCTCACTCAGCACTGAGGGGAGAAGTAGCTGGGAGCTGTGGTTTTCAGAGCCACACTACTGGCTTCCTCACATTGCACACTGGAGGCAAAAGCAAACACACTGCTGAATAAATCCACGGAGATGCTGAGTGCTGCTGAGCTACCACAGCCCGGGCAGAACTGCGGGCACTTGGCCCCTCTCTGCATTCGACTTTCGCTTTCGGTAGTGCACTGCCTCAAAGCAGCCTGTTCTGCTGTTGATCGCTGTTATTCATTTATTTATCAATCTTGCACTAGCACCTAGAACATGCGGTCATGGGCCCAGTTTCTACCACACTAGGTGCTGCACAGCTACAGAACAAAATGACAGTCCCTGCCCCAGTGAACTGAAAATCTGTTTGAGACAAGAAAAATATACAGAAGGAGGAGCGCGGGACGTTTTTGCTTCTCGTGTGGTATGGAAGATGGCACAAGAACTTATGATTCCTTGGTGGATTTATAGGTTTCCTTTAGGGAACCAAGTACTCAGGCTGTATTCAGCTTAAAGTTTAACTCCCAAATAGTATCATAACGGTGTTCAACTTCAAACTTTCAGGACTTTGGCTGGTCTGGGAACACAAAGTTCCTGTTTGGAGCTGGAGGCCTTGCAGGGCTGTAACCAAAGAAGCAATCATTTATGGGTACCTCCGTTGTCGTGGACATAACTCCCCTTACCCTTCCTGTCTTCCTTCTCATACTTAACTTCATTTTGCCTTGTTAGTCACTTTTCTGTCTAGGTTTGGGAAGCAGCAGAAGAGAGTTGCTCATAAATGGCACCGAGAGCAAAGTAACCTTGCCCTGCAGTGTTGCAGGATGTTAGTAGGGAATGAAAAAAGGAGGTTACTCACACTTTGTCTGGAAGGACTGGTGGCCTCTACCTGTGCAGAAGCCAAGAAGGCCTAGAAAATTAAAGAATGGTGAAGAGGCATTGATTCAAAGACAGATGGAGAGAAACCTCAGGATTTTAAGGTAAACCATTACACCATCTCCTGTGCTGGGTACTCACAGGGGCAAAATGGACAGTTTAGGGGGAACTGTAGGGAAAAAAAGAAACTAGCCAACAGTGGGAGACCCTGGGAACTGACACCTCTGCTGGAATTAATAGAGTTTATTTTTTTCAGGAAGGTAAATCCTATCTCATAATTCTCAATCATAGTAAAATAGAGAAAAAAAAAGTAAAACTGAAATGAAATAAGTAAAGCTTTGAATAGACTAGGCTGCAACATATGCCTCCAGTGGAAGTTTTGAGAGCTTACTGGGTGCTCAGCACCTTGCAGGGTTTAATCCACCACATACTTCCTTACTGGAGTAATCAAGAGGTCTTGATAGTATTGTAGGACTGGTAGTGAAGGCAACCATGCCCATGCCTGCCACTTCAGTGAAGAGAAACCTGGTCCGTTACTTCAAGACATCTCAGCTGAATTAATGGGTAGGACATCAACAGAGCTGAGAGTGACAATTCCCTCTCTCACTAGAAACCACTTCTGTTATTGCTGAGCTCCGTCCTCCTACTTCCATTTGTTCAGGTTCTGTCCAGCACTATTTACAACAATTTCATCCACCTTCCTTGTTGGATTTCTCAAAGGAAATGTGGCTAAGTGGGGTAAAAGATGTCTATATACTCAGTGGCTTTTTCATAAAACAAATTAGGAAGTCAGGTATGATTTACAATTAAAAAAAACTGCCTAAAGAGCTCTGGGTTGTTTTTCTTTAGCCCCTTAACATTATAGGACACCGAGATACCATATCTTACACATTAGAAACTTAAATTGTGTGTTCTGTCAAGTAGACAAGCGAGCTGATTAAAAAAAATGAATACCCAGGAGCTTCTGCTGAAGCCTCAGAGCATATTCTCTGACCTAAAGGCTGGAGCAGGGCAGTGTAGAAATAATCTGTCCACAGTTTCCTTGTTCTCAGGGAAACCTTTACTTCCAAGGTCTGTCAGCTTACTGGTAAGAAGGAAGCAAAATGTCCAGGACTGAGCCTTAGTGTTGAACAATGATTGGATTTGCTAAAGTTACTTCTCTCTGCACCTCTATTAGCTTTGAGTATTTTAGTGGGTATTTCCTTTTCCTAAGAAATAATAAATAGTAAAAGGAAAATACAGAATGACAGACAGCTAATGCCTCCTTGCACATTAGCTGTTTTTGTGTCACACTGACAAATATCCAAATGCAAATGACATCTCTTCTCTAACCTGCTTTTATCTACATGAGTTTCTGCACAGTGCACAACTGCAATGGCTAAGTGAGTGAAGGAGACTTCACCCTACATAAACACATTAAAACACATAGGTGAAAAGAGGGTCTAAATAGACTGTACATTTACCTACCTCAGCAAATATGCACTCAGTAGGCAAAAGACAGTGTCTGGCCTAATGAGGTTAATGAGAGTTGGATTTTTTTCTGCCTGGCATATTTTAGAGAAACCTTAGGCTAGGAGTTCAGAGCAGAATCTCTCCTGAGGGACTTTCATTTTTCTTCTGTGCTCTCTATGATGATACATACATGTGATCTATGAGGTCTGAATGGCATCCTTATGTCTGAAAGTGAACATAGAGAACTTACTGGGTTATTATGCATTTTTGCGTTGTAATACAGCACAAGAGATCAATGTCTGTCATTGCGTAATGAAGCATTATTCACGCTTCATAAGAAAATTAAAAGTCGGAAAAAGGCCTCTTCCTTACTTTCACCTTTTGAGTGAAAGTAAGTTTGTTAAGTTTTTGGCTTGCAAATATCTGCTGGCTATAGATGGTCATGGTGGTCCTACCTCTGCAGCTGCTGTTTAGATTCCCGACATTTTTTTCACTCATGGAGCACCTTAGTGTCCATAATTATGCTGAGCAGTATCACAGAAGTGTCTAATCTAAATTCATTTTGAGAATAGATCGTGTGCTTAGTTTCACTCCTTTGAAGGAACCTGGCCTGATCTAACGATGCAGCTGCCTGTGCTTCAGTGGAAGAGATGAGGCAACAGCAGTCCTCTCCTGCATTTGTTTCCTTCAGCAGGGAGCAGCTTTCATGTCTGCAAAGGGTACAACAAACAGCCTGTAAAGCAGTATCTCCACATGTGTACTCTGACCTGCAGCTAACTAGCAAAGCAGGTACCATGAGCAGTTTGCTGCTCTTCCTTTCAGGAGAGATTTTGGCTTCTATGGGCCTTAGTCTTGACTTCCACCAAAAGGTACTCTGTGGGTCAAATTTGTTTCTTGCAGAACTTCAGCTCTATCTGCATTCAGAGCATTTCAGTTTTGTCTGTTCTCATGATCGGATGTCAGACTTTGTTCTATAGGGAGTCTTTCTTTATGCCCAAGGACTCAGTTCACGGCCCAGATCTATTTCATTTATTTTTAAACAAAAAAACCTAAGTAAGAGGTATATCCTTCACAAAAAACGGGGACGACTAGAGCATCAGGGAGTAATTCAGCCCACTTGAAATGCAATTCCTAAAATTTATAATTATTTTTCAAACCTTGCTTCCTCTAAAATGTGATTCTGGGGGGGTTTTACTCATGATTTGGGTGTACTGGTGTGGAGTATATTGGAGTACAGTGTATATTTCTGAATGTGGCATTGGCATTTCCGTGTGTTTGAGTGACTGTACTGCAGATTTCCAAGCTGCCATGGGATTCTGTGTTGCATTTCTGAGTACATTGGAGTTGGCTCACATGTGTGCATAACTAATGTCTGTGTTTTGAAGTGTCAGGAATGTAAAATGGGCTAGCTAACTAACTTAGCTGAACAGCAGGTCAAGACATGTCACAACAGCATAATTCACCCAACAACATGAGGATAGCTTGGGGACGTCCTAAATTAAAAGAACTTGATTAGTTTCAGCTCAGAGTAAAGATTACCACAGACTGGCAAAGACAGGAGCAGAGACCTTCTGCAATGTCTTGGGGCTCCAGTTCTGTAAAGTTCTGTCCACAGTCACCAAAATATATAGGAACTAAGTCCCAAGTAAGTCAATTTGAAGGTACTCACGTGTTCAGCTTGTCTCACAAGAATTCACTGTCTGGCCAGGCTGGGTCCCATCCTGATTTCCTGTGCTGGTGGAATGAGCTGCTGCCCATGGAGCTTTCACTGTCAGTACAAGCCACTCCACTGCACATTTCACTTACGGCTCCTGGGCTAGAGTGGAGCCACAGTTTCCAGCATTATGAACTCCACAGAGAAAAAGGATACCAGGCTAGATCCTCTTCTCAGCTGCATGATGGTCAGTCCCAGATAATCCTTCTCATTCTAATGAGATAGCAATGAATTTAAGATATTGTTTGTGAGATCAGATTGTAACACCTTTCTTGTATGCCAGTCTCCTATTGCTTTTCATTATTTTATGCCAAGGTAATGAGTGTGGGTTGCTTCTTAAGTACCAACAGGAGGGTTTGTTGCTGTGCCATATGATGTTGCTCCCATAATGATGTTTGAGAAAAGTGCCAAAGAATTGAATTAGGGATTTGTGACATTTACAAAGAATTGCTAAATGCCTCTGCAGTTCCCAGCTTTTGCAGCTACTGTGCTGGTGGAATATTGCCCTGTTACCATGTCCTACATTAAACATCTACAAAGCAATGCCAAGTTACTACACTCATAATTTCTGATCGAAACAACTAATTCAGCTGGCATTTGTCACTGCATTTAGGTTCCTGAACTGTCCCTCATTTGGCAGTCCTTTTTCTAGTGCTGTTATGGATGGCACAGCCTAAAATCTGTGCTGGACTCAGATACTATTGCTACCTGTCTTCTGTTCGGATGTATGTGTGCTGTAACCCACAACAGAACATGAATGGCTACAAAACTCAGTGTGATGTGATCCAATGCACTCTGGGATTCATCTGCAATTAAACCACAAAATATCTGGCATTAATTTAGTCCCTTTGTTATAACCTTACTTCCCAGCGGCACCTTGCTGCCAGAAAGAACAGGCATTGTCAACAGAAGCTAATTACTTTCTCATCAAATCCTATCTTGCAGCAACTGTGTTGTGATTTGTCCCATTGCTTCCAGTCCCTCTCTGATCATACCTGTACAGATGAGACCTTCTGTGTGGCCAGCAGACTTAGGTGGATATGGAGGATAAAATAAACTGCAGATGTAACTATGTGCAGAACAGTGAGGACAGTCCACTAACCAGACTGGCTGGAAGTCAGAGACAGCTAAATGCTGTCACTGAGGATGTCATTGCTTGGGTTGTCTTGGCTGACTACTATCAGCATAAGGTAATAATAATAACAATTTCTAAAAATATGTTCTAGCTCAACCACAAGCTGTAGGCTTGATACACGAACATTAAATGCTAAGGCCCATATTAGACAGAAGAGGCTAGAGATGGTTCTTTGATAGTTTGATCTATAAAAGTCTAGAGAAAATTATGGAAGATTTCATTATAAACCATCATCATTTTGGTTACTGTTGGTCTCTTTTGTTTCTGTTCTGTTGGATGGAAAATAAGGCAGAGCTGTTGTGAGAGATTCAGTGCTGCACCAGAACACTCCAACTCCAATTATTATTGTTGTTTGAGGTTTTTCTTCAGAAATAAGACATATATACATCTGCTTTTTTTCAATGTGAAACTGGGCAATATAATGTAGCCAGGGGATGAATTATAAAGAATTAATGGAAAAGGCTAGGATTCTACTGCCTTGGGTTCTTGTCTTGCCTCTGACAGACTTCCCATCGGGCCCATAGTAAGAATTTTTTGTGCTTCTGCTCTCTGTCTATGAAATGAGGAACCTTGTCAGTGTGTTGGGAAGACAGATTCAGCCTTGATTTTGAAACACACACATACTGCGGTAATTAGAACAGTACAAAAGTGAATACAAATAGGAAGAAGAAGAGTACCTAACCCACAAAAGGATTTGGTTGATGTGCAGCAAATGAGATGTGGGACCACAGACTACGTGATGAAGTTAAAGAAATATTAAACAGCTGCTTTGCTACACATTTCTACAAAATGAAATGACATCCTGCAGGAAACATAGTGCAGTCTCATTTGCTACCCAAGAGGGCAGAGCTAAGGTTACAGGGACTGTAACAGTGTTGTCATTTCCTTACTCCCAGGAGCTGCTCTTTCCAACTTAATGGCTCTCCTAATATAATTGCATTTTATGTGATGATTTTCTTAGAACCTATTTCTTACTAGTGTAAATAAGGAAGAAATCCAACAAAGCCAATGAAGTGATCCCAGTGCAAAGATAGTGGGAGCCACAGAAGGACACAGAAGGATTAGGCACACTCATTCCATAATCTCCTCCTCAAATTCTACAACAAATGCCCAAAGCTGGAATAGCAAATAGGTATCAAATAAAAACACAAAACAATGACAACAGTGCATTTTTCAGTGGCCACATCGTATTATGTCATTCATGTCATGTTGAGTTACATTAGTCTGCTTTTCATTATGTTGTATTATGCCTTTTGACACAATGCAACATGCTGTAAGTAACATAAAGTGACCTCCAAGTATAAAAGAGAACACAGTTTTTGTCAGATTAGATAGTTGCTATGAATTTTCAGAGAGGGAGGGGGAAGTCAGGGAAGGAGATCAGGATTTGGCGTCCTGAACAACAAATGTAAAAACTTAATTAACAACTACAGCAGCCCTGGCTGTTTTCAAATAGGTCTATGTGTGTCTTTTCAAGAAAGAGAAGAGTCTCAGCGGGACTTGTACTGTTTAATTTTCTTAAAATTCTGCAGAAGTATCTTTAATAGCTCTTTCTTTGTTGTACCTGAAATGTAGGCAGCTCCATAAACAGGCAGCATTAAGACTCACCTTGTTGCTGGGCTCCAAGCTTAACCAATGGGGTTTCTGAACAGCAGTGTCAGAAAGAAACCTGTCCTCTGTATCAATAATTTAATCAGCCACTAACAAAACTGTAGGGAGAAAGGAAAAGGGGATCATTATGTCTCTGAAAGGAAGGGAAGGTCCTCATTAGTTTAAGGTGATTAAGGAAAAGTGGGTGGTTCACAGGAACTTGCTTATTCTCCCTAGTGGGCTTGAAATCCACCTTAGCTTGGTAGTTCTTGCTGGTTGTTTAGATGGAATAAACTGGTGTTCTCCCTTCAGTTCCTACTTCTGAGACACTTGGTCTGTGCTCATGAGCCAGGGTTTGCACACTTGCTAGGGCTTGCAAGACAGTGCTTCAGTTTGCTGCTTTGTTGCAGATTCCTATCTGAATTTGGATAAATCACTGCGTATATCTGTTTGCCACCTGCAGAATAAATGAACATTTGTGACTTAGAGTATGTTAGAAGCATATAGAAATGAACAAAGAGGTTACATGGCCAGAAAACAGCACAAGTTGGCAATCTCAGAAGGTACCTTTTGCCAGAGTGCAGAGGGCCAGGATGGGGCTCACAAGAGTCCTGTTTTGAGACAATGTCTGGCCTTGTCCTTACGCTCAGCACAAATTAATTATCAGCCCTAGAGATCAAGCACTGGACAGTGCATAGGGAATGGAGTCCTTTGGCGCAAAGGCTGAGACACATCCTTGCTAAAAATTTTGAGGATTGACCCTACTTATTGGCAGGATATGGAAAGTTTCAGTTCCCAACTGTGTTTAGCCATCATTTGTCTTCTTTTGAAGGCATGCCACTTGAAGACATGAAAGAAACCTATCTATGTGCAGAATAAAGTGGAACGTTGTGGTAAGAAGTTCTCGAAACTCAGTCCACAATAGCTGGAATTACATACAAGGTACTTTTTTATACATTTGCTATGGAACACATGCAGCATTAGTGTTTTTTCCCTCCTCATTGAACTAGGGGAAAAGGCTGCAGTCCATTCAGCTTCTCATCTCAGCACAAGAACTGTCACTAAATTGTGTTCTCTGCATCTTTTTAGCTAGTGATGATATAAAGATCAGAACACATTTTCATGACCAGTCTCAAAGATGGATGTCATAGAGGCACATGAATACATTTGACGTCATATTCCTGAGCAGCAATAGATACGGAATCTCATTTTAAAAGATGTTTTTAAGGTTAAGATTCAATACTGCTGACCATGGGAGAGCATAGGGATCTGCCTTTAAGTATCATTTTGCAGCATCAGAGACTCCAGAATTAAACACGAGACATTCTGGTAAGTATTGTTAACTTCATAAGAAAACCATTCCCCTTAGTACTTCAAACCTTGCTTATGGCCAGAGAGACATAGGGACTCAATGCTGGAAAATCTCACTCAGCTTTGCAGCCAGGCTGGATCTCAGGAGACTTCCTATTATTATTTTCTTTACTAATAAATCATTATGTAGTCTCCTTCACAGCACAGAGAGTTCAAATAAACCTGTCCCCATGAAAATCTGATTCTTAAAGGAATGTCCTGTTCTGTTGAGTCATGTGAGAGGAAAATACAAAGAAGTAGAAAGACAGATCAAAAAGGGGTAGCAGAAAGGGCCCTGGAGGCAGACTTAAGTTTGGTATTTAATATTTCAGGTAAAATATTCACTTAGCATCAATTATCTTTTTTTTTTTTTTTTTTTTTTTTTTTTTTTTTAATGAAATTGCCTCTGAATCAGCCAGCTCTCTAATTACCAGATTGAATGATTGAAATTTTTAGGGCAATTAAATTCAAGTCTTTCTTTTCCAGTCCTTATGTTATTCCCCCTTTCTCTCCCTCCCCTCTCCAGTCTGGAGCCTTTCTATAATTTGGAGGCAGTTGCAGAAGCAAGCAGACCTTTAAAGCCAAGATGTATGTCTCCCTTAATTCCTCTGTGGATTTGTTTTATAGACTAAGCAGAGAGGGTTCTGGTCTCACAGTATATGTGCATTACAAATACACAGTATTGTGGGGGTTTTTATCCTAACATGTCACTTCATTAAAAAATGGTTTGGCAGAATTCATTTAATGTAGAAGTTCTGTGAAAGGATGAAGATCAATATAGAAAATACATGCACTGTTGGAAAATGCCTGCAGATCAAGCTAAAAAACTAAGGAGCATATTGGCGATAATAATCGTGATTGATGATATACTAGATAAGAGAAAACAAAAGTCTCAAAGAAACAGTACAAAGCATCTGTTAATAGAGTTGTTAGGACAAACACATGAAATGGCTGCATGAAAAAATAAGTATTCTTCCAAAAAAAGGACAGAGCAGTCACAGGATGGAATCCTAGGGCTGGTGAAGTCAATGGCAAAGCGGCTGCTCGTAAGGCTCTGGTGTCGGGATTAGAGCGCTGATCCTGCAAAATGTGTAACCACATTCTTAAATGTAAATATGTGAGCAGTTACATTGATTTCAGTGGGACTATTCCTTCCCTGAAATTAAATACATGCTCAACAGCTTTGCTGAGCAGGACCTAAACCAGTGAACATTATAAGTCTTTGTCCCATTGCTTACAGGAAACATTTGAAATTCCATAAGATTTTCCTCAAAAGCCTTATTCTGAGTTTTTCAGCTTACCAAATTCAGTCTGAAGTACAAAGATGGGTCTGCTATCTTCCAGGAGAGTGGAGTGAGGGATTCATTTTTATGCTGCATTACACTAGATTTTGGTACAACTCCACTGATGTTGGAACAATGAACAGTAGGCTAAATTCTGACTTGTATCCACGACAGTTTTGCAGAAGCCAGAGTAATTGTATTATTCTTATTTAATACTTAATTATCTCTGTAGGTGCTCAAGATACTTCATAGCACCTAAAACAGTCCTTGCCCTAAAAAGCATGCAGTCAAATCTAAGATTAGAAATGACAGCATGGTAAGGGGCTGGACCTGAAGAGATAGCAAGGTTCTTGTTCAGCTAGATCCTTAAACGTTCATCTGTCTCCAAGTTCAGTTAATTGGTTAAGCACATTTCTGACCCAAAGTCAGAGTGATTGCTGTAGACCTGCACTTCAGATGCTAACGCATGTTCCTGAAAAACCTGTTGTTGCTTTTTTTAATGCACCATTTGTCCTGCATAGATACTCACACACACACATACTAGACCTTTAGTAAGTATGATTTCACTTCTGTGGAATTATGCCAGTTTGGACTGGTTAAAGTTTTGGGCCATTGTTATAATGCCAAAAATGATTTATGGGTGGGATGGAATGTGCATGCATTAATGTCCATGTGTGTCTCCCTGAGAGACATGGCCCATGTGGTTCCTATGCTGCCTTTTATTTTCTTCTACTCTCAGCGCTATGTTCATTCCTACACATCTCTCTTTTCATGCTTTGAAGTCCGTAACTCTTCATCAGTTTGCAGTAGCTTGAGATCTGGTTCCTGGACTTCAGGCATGTATGATAGATTCAGGGAAATCAGACCTGATCAGCCTCACTTTATTGCCATCTGTAGAGATTTTTTTTTCCAGCATACATCCCAATTACAGTTGCAGCTATACAGAACTTCACTGATTTTACCAGGGCTCTGAAAGAGGGCATCAGGCTCTGAAGCAACCAGCTGCCTCAGTGGCCAGGATTTACTGCTAGTTTCTTCTCTGTTTTCTCAAGGAGTGTGGTTCTCTTTCTGCTTCTTCAGGATGCCTTGTCCATTTAAAATCTCTTTAGTGTGTGCGTGATGTTCATTATTTAGAAGTACATTGGAAAACCCCTTCAGCTCTAGCTTGCTGTGAGTGCCGTCCAATTGTATCCCAACTGCCTACTCTGCTTATCTACTGCATTATTTCTGTGAAAGCAAAAGCCCTGCGTGGAACAGATGCTTGGAATGGTATTGGGATCCAATTACTGCACTTTTCCAATCTTACATCTATTGTCTAAACTTGGAGCAGACATATTTTTATTCCATGGTGACACTATATAAAGAGACAATTGGCATTGTGTTTGCTGGCTGACTAGTTGGCAGAGAAGGGGCGGAAGGAGCAGCAGCAGCATGGTAGGTTTTATATTTTCCCATGGCTGTCTGTTTACCTCTCTGTCTGTCTCTCTTTCTTTCTGACCATGACCATCCTAGCAGAGCAGTAATAATCACATTGGACCCCATGAAATATCATATTTAGTATCACATTCAGAATGAAGATATAGCCCATAGAGTGAGCTGCAAGCTTCAAAGGACTTTTGTGCAACAGTTTAACAAATGCAGAAAGTAGGGAAAAAGATGACAGTCTTGATTTATGCGACGTAGATGCACTTGCTAAAGGGAAGAGCTCATGCCTCTCTTTCCAGAACAAATCCAGTGGAGCAGCAGTGACTGGCACTGCTGGTATTAACTAGCCCTAAGGTCTGGTATAGCTTGACAAGGAGTGAGGGAAAGGGATATCTCTGTAATTGTAACTACATTGCTCTCAAGATGGGGGGAGAAGTAGGAAGTACTGCAGAGATTCCTGTCTTGCTTTTAGCTTCCTGGCTTTTAGCTCGGGGACTCAGATGTCACCTCGGCATCAAGGTGCACTCGGAGTCATTCCAAAGAGCAAAGAATCCCTGCCTAAGGGGCGGCAGGCAGATCTGGCTCTGCAAACTCAGAGGAATTACTACAACAATATTCCCCCCCCCCCAAAAAAAAAAAAAAGCTGGTGATTTCAGCTGTCTCCTCATTTTTCTCCTATTCACAGGTCCTTTTCAGGCTGTCTTAATATAATACTACCCAGTGGCTCCCTTAGGCTATGCATTATTTGATTCTGGAGGATACTGGAGAGGAAGCTGTGTGTGAAAAGCTTTCTCAAAGCTTAGTTTAAACCTGATCCCATTTAAACAGGTGATGAATGTGATCCAAGTGCTGTTCTGAGCAGGATAAAAGCATGTTCAAAGTCGTTTCTGAAACCCATGCACAAAACTAGGTTCCGATTTCCACCTGTGCAAGCCCTATGTAAAGTTTCTCACTGAACACGAGCCACTAACCGTGTTCTTCACCACCGTTTTAGAGACGAACAGTGTCTGTGCTGATTCTGCCTCTTCAGTTGTGGATTTACAGGTTTTCCTTTAATCGGCTTCGCTAAAGTCTAAGCCAGCCCTTTTGGGGGCTGGTGGGGGGAGAGTGCTGGGTCTTTCTTTTTCCTTTCCTTTCCTCTTTATTTTTATTTGCCAGTTCCTTTCCCTCCTATTTGGTGACATGACACACTACACTGCTTGACATTCTAAAATATTTCAGCACATTCTGTAGCCAAACTGCGTAAGTTAGGAGATGTGAAACTATAGCAAAAGGCTCTATTTGGTCTCCCTGCTCCCAGTTCAAGTAACGATTCTCTGTGGTGGTTCATTTCATTGTGCCTTTTGTTTTGGGAAAATATCTTCTGAGATACCTTACTGTACAGGGACACAAGAAACAGATTTAAAATGGGAAGGAAAAAATAGTCTTAATGAAAGAAAGCTGAAGAATATCTTTACATAGGAAGTGATCATTTTTTATTAATCAGAGGGAAATGTATATGTAATTATGCTAGATGAAGTCTGTGGGGAGGTTTTTTTCTCTCTTTATGATGTCTTAAGGGATTTATAAATATTACAGAGGTTTTATAGCATCATAATATTTCAGATGTGCAGTAAAGCTACTTTCAAAGGATTAGTGCAGACAAAGCAGCATAGTAAAAAATAATTACAAGTCAGCCAGTGCTACTAGGATCTGACATACAGGGCTGATGAGAATGAGAGAGGCAGGGTTCAGGGAGATAATTTTTCTAGAGCGCAGACCACACAAGTGCTGCGGGATGGAATCCTGAGCACTGCGGCTCCGCGGCTCTCCGTTAATTCCAGGGAATTTCAGCAAAGTTGGGTCTGCGGTGTCTCTACATGCACGATGCTGCTGGAGTGAAGGAACGAAGAGAGGTGAAAGACAGGAGAGGGAGGCCTTTTTCATATCCCCAAATATCCCTGTGTTTATTCAGTTCCAGTGACACCTTGTAGCAAATTCTGCAGGCTGAAGGGAACTCTGTTCCCAAAAATAGATCGCTTTCTAATCGAATGTGGTTTGCAGCCTGTGTAACTGCCTGGAATGTACCACCTGTACTGAACAAAGTACTGACCTCAGTGGAGCCAGGCTGATTTCACTAGCTGAAAATGTGGCCTGCTGCTTCACTGCTGAACTGGCTGTGTAGGCATGTGCACATGCATGCCTATGTGTGCGTACATGAGTGTGTGTGTGTGTGAGCACAGAGGACTGTGTGGGTGGACGGGGCTGTTTGTCTGTTCACATGAAACAGGAGGATATGTATATGCTAGAGAAAAAAAATTGTTGGGTGAGGAAAGCAGTTAGTGAATGTTGGGTCACGGAGGTTAAGCAATCTGTGGTTGGAGAGGTTATCTGCCTTCATAGATAAGTACTGGGAGGTAGTACATGCTCTCAGTCTAGCTGTGCATGTGGAGAAAAGGAGACTGTGACTGGGAAAAGACATTATGTGGGACAAAGGAGAATGTGTTTGTGTACATGAGCTTGAAGCAAGGAAGATGCAGTCCAACAGATTTTTGTATCTAGCAGGGATCAAAGGTGTGTGTGTTTGTGTGCGGGTGTGGGAGGCTGGGACTACATATGAAATGGAGTGAGGATGAGAGGGGAGGGATCTGTTTGTGAGCGCAGAGTGGGTAATAAAAAGATCTTGTGTTCCTCACTTCTGATAATGTGGGTTTTTATTTGAACGATCTGAGGCTGTTGCCTGTTTGAAATGCAAATTGTGCCCTTAGAGAAGTTTATGTTGCTTTCTCCTCTAGACTCTTCCCTGAAAAGCAAGCACTTGGGTTGGCCATATTCTGCTCATCTGTCCCAAAAGGACTTAAGCCATGCTATGGGATCTTTGTACAGATGAAATGTAAAATATCTCAATAGAGCAAACTCATGTGGCGGTAACAACAAAAAATCTCTTCAACACTGCAGAAATCTCTTGGATGAGCCTGAGATGTAACTTTTAATTCAGAGGCTGGATTCAGTAAAAACCAAAATTCAAAGACAGGGAGCATCAGCCTTGAGATTCCAGAATAGGTAGAAAACAAAGAGAATGTGTATTGGTTGAAAAAGTAATAGTAACTCAGAGCTGACATGGTACTGTGGATCACAGTGGTGGACAGAATTTGAACAACATGATGGATGATTCTGTTTTTTCTGTAGCCACTGATGTAGTTGCAAAGGAAGGAAGTCTAAAATGTGAAAGAGTGTAGTCAAAGCTGGTAGCATCTTAGGCCTACATTACCCCAGATTGAATGAATGAGTCAGGGTAAAAGACAACCAAAGCAGCCTCTTAATAGTGTACTTCACTCTTTTTCTCTAAAGAACGCCTTCCCAGGAGACCTGCTTATCCACTGGTGGAAAGATTTTGTGTCCTTTTCAGTTAAAGAACAGAAAATGCACAGTAAGTTGTTGAGTAGGGAGGGGTTTCTGCTTGTGTTTTAACTTTGGCTGTCAGCAATATCACACTGTGTCATCTTTATTTTATTTAGCCTATTTTCTGAGCATTTTAGGACATGAAGGACCAAACTGGGGACTGACCTCCCCAAAAGACAATGTCTACGTGAATATCATGAGGCAACCAAGATACAGCTCATGGTCAGATTACTGCCTATTTTGCCTGACTGTCCATGGAGACATTCTTGCTCTGCAAAAAAGGCTTCGTAGGAGTCAGCTGCTTTGTACTTGCAGCAAGGCAGAAGCACGTGCCTGAGCACTGAGCAGTCAGTGCAGAGTAGCTAACATCTCATGCAGTTGTACCTTTGCTGTCTGGCAGCAGCTCATCTGTATTAGCACTGCTTTCTGGGGTGTCTGAGAAATTCACTGAAGGAGCTAACTGGTTCTTATCTCTGATGTCATGAACCTACTCTAGCCCCAGACTTTTTTAAGTTTATCAGGGTAAACAAGGGCTTATGTTCTGAAGTAAGGATCCATGCCCTATTCTTGTACTCCCAGACTCTCTGAAACTACCGGACAGGAGAAATGTAAAGAGTCTCAGCAAAGGAAACACAACTCAAAGCAAATGCCTGGCTCAGTAGGGCTGTCTTGGGACCAGGAAAAAAAAGAAAAAAAAGAAAAAAAACAAGCAAAGAGACCCTTTAAAACTCAGGCTAATTGAGAGAGCACTAACACTGGTAAGACAAATGAGTGATGTGCAACAAGCCTGCAGTTTCTCTTCTAAAGTGAAGTGTTGTTCTGTTCACAATGGGATGATTAATACACTCAGGCAGGAATATTAATAGACTTGTTCAGTAGTTGCAACATTCTTCCCACTGCTGTGCTACCGAGGCCTTGGAATCCGAGCCCAGGGGACCCCCAGCTCTTCAGCCTCTTCTGGCACCTTTTGTATGTCAGTCTGAGAGCACACATTGTAAAGATAGAGTAACTATCTTTGCAAAGTGCAACTAGCTACCCTTCACATTTTACAAATAGTGAAATCAAGACAGAGAATAGTGATGTCTCAGTCCCCTTTTTGCCTTTCTGTAGGTCACCTACTACATACTCAACAGGTCTCAGTTTAGAACCCGTGTGTTTGCTCAATTCTGTGTTGCCCTTTTTGCTAGGTAACTCTTTCAGAGAGATACTCCTGAGTCAGAATCCTGTTTCTGTTCATTAAAGAACTCTGGAGAGTTTAGATCTGTCAGCCAGCAGCTCAGACATGTTTCTAGTCTCCCAGAGCTGCCTTTGCGTTTGACTTACCCATTAGAAAGGCAGTGACAATATTCCTGCTCCACCTCCTTATTGCTCATCCTTACTTGCCATCTCAGCTCCCTACCTACTAGTCATGCAAAATCAAGTCCCAGTTTCTTTCTCTAATTACAGATTTCATAGTTTTTTAGAACAGTCAAATTATGTTCCCAGTACTGCAACTACAAAAAGACAAGCAACTGATGATCCAGAATGCTGGATACCTTTGACGCCAACAGGCTTAGCTTGAAACTGGTGATGGAAACCCATTCCCACCCAACAGCTGTTCGTTGGCCCCTGTGAAATGCACTGGTGGTCTTAGTCCCATTCCACAAGTGACCAGATAGATCATAAATAGGATCTGCACTCAGAGCTTCAGCAGAAAAACTAAAGATAGAATGAGCCACATGGGCACCGAAGTCCTTTATCATCCCTGGAGATTATGGACGAAGAGTAACCACAACAAGTATCGTGCTGGAATGAAGTTGTCCTAGTACGGTGATTGTTCTCTGGATAAATAGGCTTCAAACTCTTCTGCTTAGAATAGAACGTCACTAACTTTAAGAAACTTTTGGGTGGTGTTTGCTGCTGATGATGATCTGTTTCTAATAGACTATGAGCCACAGCTTTTGTGTTTGTCTGACCCTTCCTTACCACTGTAATCCCTGTTTAAAGTGTTACTGCGTAGGGAACCCATCAAGCTCTGTTGAGGAAGAATGTGCGTATTGCCAGTGTTTGGCATATAAAGTTCACAAAACCTGGAGCTGGCGCACACTCTCTTTCCTTGTGGTGTTAATCTTAAAAGATGCAAATTGTTAACTAGCATGGAAAATTTTTACCATGTTGAATATCACTGGTATATTTGGCCACAGCAGAACAGAGTATGAGAACAGGAAAGCGTATACTTTGCCTTCATAACGATCACTACAAGATCACAGGAGAACCAGTTCTGCTGCTGCACCCGAAAAAGCTGAGGCTAGCCCTGTGCCGTGTGGTCCATTCCCCTAGACAGCTCGCAATACATTCCACTGGGTCACATCTGCTTTCCTTTTACCTCAGGGAACAAATACATTGTAAATACGTAGGATTGTCCTTAATATTTCCATTCAATCTGGAAGTGTTGAAAGCCTCCACCAGGCACCTCACGATACATGGAAGGCTGCCCATTGCTGCTCAAAATAACACTTATTTCATGTGTAGGAGGAGGAGGGAATCTCTTTATTCCAAAATCAATATTTCCACATTCATTAAATATTCCATTTATTCACTTTTTTCCATGCCTCCAATGGCATCTTATCCTTATTTTTATCCTCACTACAAATACTTTTTTTTTCCATTTGTATTCCTATTTCCAGATTTTAGTTCTTTGCATTGACCGATTGGAGATTGACAGGCATGCAGGGTGGGCATGTGGGTGAATGTCTACCATAGCCCTAATTTTCAACCTGGGATCTACAAGAGGATGGCTAAGTGCGGAAATCTGCCTGGCAAATTAAATTGATCAGACAGTGTATGCTTCTAACAGAATCAAGTGGGAATATTTCCTTGAGCTGCTCTGCTCCTCAGGATATTTGAAATCAGTATTGAATTTGAGCCTTCACAGGCTTTTTTATTTTGATGAAAGGAGACAGTAGAAGTTACCTTCTGTTTCATGCAGAATAGCCCAAACTGAATAAAACTAATTTTCCATGACATGAGAACCAGGTAGGACTGTGATAATGAAGTTTAAAAGTAGAAATGATACAGAAAAAAAATCTATCTGGAAGGGAACTCAGGAGACCTTGTAGCCTGTTGTCCTGCCCCAAATAAGGATAATGCTGTGGTTAAAACATTTCTGTAACCCACAGGAATCACCAGTTCGATTCCTTACTGCAAAACAAAAACACTGTTGTCTTAGGCAAACTGATTGGGCCCTTATTCAGAGGTATATAATTATGCCTACTTCTGATTCATTTTTAGTGGACATTGGGTTTTTCAGTATAATCACAGCTCTCTCCCCAATCTTTCTGTGCCTTAGCCTTCAGACTATAGCCTGGTGATAAAAGCCTAGCCTTCTGTTTATCGAAAATATTGTAGTTATCTAGGCTAGTAAGGCAACGTAGTGTATTATCAGGGCTTGGTGCAAGAATATAGACTTTCCTCCAAGTGCAGAAGGCATTTCTGCCTAGGAAGAATCTGTTCAATCAGTGTTGGTCCAAATACAATAGACTTCTAAACATTTCTGCGTCACCAGGAAAAGATATAATTTCCCATTATAGCTCCCTAGCTGAACCTTCATGCAGTGCCTCATTTTGAGCCTGGCTACCTACCCCTGCGCAAGAGGAGTTCTCATAGCCACTTACCTGAATTACTTGTATTTCTTGAGAACTGCAGGTATGGGAATTTCAGCCTACATCTCCAAGTGAGACTATAAGCTTGTGTCACTCCTCCCCTAGCAGAGAGCTCAGCAAAGCCAGTGCAGCAAGGGAAGCAGACTCCTATGTCAAAGGCTCTGGGAGAGGCTTTCCCCAGGGAACATGCAGTGGCCCAGCTGTGATTCTCAGCATCATACTTTGGGTCCCACATTGCTTTCTAAGCAGCACAGTGATGAGCTGTCCTTGTTTCTCTGAGCTGCCAGGTTCTAGTCTAGAGCAAGGCAATGGCAGAAACTCTTAATGAGAGATTAATCTGTAAATAAACCAGCATTTTTATATGCCATACACACACACACACACATATATATATATGTTGAAGAATAAAAAATTCATCATGACAAAACACAATCCTCCTGTATTATTTGACTGTATATATTCTACCTTCAGTTAAAGATGGAATTTGTTTTCACGGGTTCTTAACAAACAAGCTAACACATACTTGATCTTATATTACAGGCTCCGAAAAAGGCAAAGAAGAGGGTAGAAGGTGGTTCCAATGTATTCTCTATGTTTGAACAAACCCAGATCCAGGAGTTCAAAGAGGTTGGTCACTATTCTGCTGTTCCATATAGTGTCCCATCACTGCTAATGGATAACACAGGTTTTGTCTGTAATCTTTATTCGATCCTCCGTCTGCTTTAATAGAATACACAGTTGTTCTCTGAATCATCTCTGTGGTTTTGGCTGGTATATCATTTTCCTTGTGTGTTTGTTTGTTCTTTCCTTCATTCTTTCATTCCTTCATTCTGTCCCTCCCTAACTCTCCTGTTTCAAACCCTAGGCTTATTTAAAAAGACCCTAAGGTCAACAAAAAATAAAATTGTTACCTCATCTACTTTAGCCCTGATTCAGGAAAACACTTGTGCACATGTTTAAAGTTAAGTGGTATTTTAATAAGAAGAGTCTTAAGTGCTCAAGTGGTGTCCTGAATAGAGCTGCTTTATTGAACCAGGACTTTAATTAGTGGACTGTTCCACAATAGGAATAGAAAATATTCTTCTGTGCCCTACTAACACTGCCCACAAACTAGAAACAAACACACTGAGAGGCCCTCAGCCTGCTTGCTCCTTGAATGCCCATAAAAGAAAACAGCATGCTGAGGTTAACTAAGTAAGCATCTTTTAGCCCCCAAAGAATTTGATATTACTGGACATTGTGGATTCTTTCATCAGTTACCTGTGAGGAGGCTAATCTAATGGGCTGATGTAAAAGCTGATACATAATTAAAGAAAGGTAATTTGTTTGATGAGCTTACACTCTTGTTCTGATTCTGAAATGTCCATGAGGCCATCATAGTTTCCATTGGTTTGTCGTTATAATTTTTCTCCATTTTTGTTAACTCTTTGTTATTGCATTTTCAGCTATTGGTTAGTTATGACTGGTCACATAAGCACACATAAACACACACGTATCCAAGGTAAAATCCAATGCGATAAATAGGTATTGTAAATTTTGTACATCTGGCTTTCAACTTTTCATGAGGATTCCCACCAGTAAAGCTCAATGGTGAATGAGACTAAAAACCCATACAAAGGATTGTAAATATGGCTCAAGTAAATTAATTGAGATTGCTGACCTTTTCCACAGTTAACAGGCACATGTTTAATACTCTTCTCCCAGCTCCCATCTGAATCCTATGAACTTCCAGTTTTATTTTCTCCAAGGAATACTGTCAAGACCTAGCTTCAAAAATAAATACTAGTCAGAATGCTACTTTTGAACTACTTTAAATAAGATAGCCTTTGGAACATTTCTAGGGGGACAGTGGCAGAATGATGGCAATGTCTTGAAAACCAAGAGCTCAAGTGATGCTGCATTAAAAAAAAATGTATACTTGGGGGAAAAGTATTTCTTCATTTTGGTTGAAAAGTTGGTTTTGATCAGAACAGTTTCATCCAGAGATTTCAACGAGCTCACTAGAAAATGTTTCAGCATTGTAGTGATTATGTTATTTTTAAGTTCACTACTCTAAAGCTCTAAAGCTCTTCCTTTCTTCTGTGAACTTGCAGGGCTCTACTTTGGTCTTCATATTTCTGTCTGTTTTGCTTCCAAATTCTGAGGATGCTTAATCATCCCATAAAGCAAGTTTCCCAAAAAGGAATGAAAGCAACTCTAAAGAGTTAGGCTTAATTTTTCTATTAGGTGATGGCTTGGCAGGTAAATGAAGGGTTATGAGCATGTATGCTGCAAGTAATCACATGGGCAAACTGAAATGTGAGCAGTAAGGCTTTATAAGAAACTAGAGGTAAAATTACAGGAAGATGTGTTAATATAATATGGTCATGGAAAGAAGTATACCCTGTAGATTTTAAAACTTCGCAAGTTACTGTAGTTGCAATGGACTGGCTGCATTCTCATGGGAATGTTGTCTTTCATAATAATCCTGAAGTAAAATGTTTCCTGGTCGTTGTAAAGATACACTCTGATATTGATGTACATGTCAGACAGATAACCATCTTCAGAGACATGACTGGTTCTACTAATATTCCTCATAGTATGTTCAGGGGAATTTCAGGTCATTAAAATCTTTCAAAATCAATGAAACATGAAAAGTGTGATGGCAGCAAATAGACAGACATGCAAATAGGTAGAGAGACGGTTAGTGAGCTGGATAAATAATGGGTAGAGCACATAAATTCTGTGTTGGCTGAAAATAGAAAAAAAGTTGAATCAAAATCAAAAGTTGAATTTTATCTGACAAGAAGTATTTAAGGTCAGCACATTAAGGTCATTCAGAGCACAATTAGTAGCATCTAAAGGACACAACTTATTGGAAAGGGAAACAAACTTTGAATAAATAATACCATGAAACCTAAATTTCTGTGTACTCTTTTAAATTCAGCTTTCCTTCTGTGAAGCATTGTTTTAAGGTCCATAAGAAACTGAATTTAGGTTAATAGTAGAGAGATATCTACAGTAATTAAATGCTTTACAGAATATGATAGATGACCAAAGGACTGGAATGTGGGAAAGGTACAAAACACACAGAGTAACCCGTGACTAGAGCTTCCCTAGTTCAAACTTTTAAGGGTTAAGGCCTGAATGGCTCAAGCTGCCAGTGTTGGCTTCAGACCAGCTCCACGCTGCACTGAGCATTAATTTAGTAAGAAGAGGTTTGGGAGGGTTTAATTAAGCTCCTGGCCAAGATACAGTAATATGTTGAAAGTGAGGAAAGTACAATAATGTGGCATGATGTGGACGAATCAAAGGATGTTAAATATTCTTCCTTGCAGTATCGATATACTGCCCCTTGGACAGGTATGTGTGACTGTAGCACTGTCCAGTGCAACATGGCATTGACAGTAAATTGCCCCTTTTCTTCCAACAGGCTTTTACCATCATGGATCAGAACAGAGATGGCTTTATTGACAAAGCAGACTTGAGAGACACATTTGCTGCACTAGGTAAACTGATAATAATAATTAAATAATGAAAAGTGCAGTTAAATTTCAAGCACATAAGAAAGATTTAGATTAGAATTGGAGTGGGGGGATTCAAGAGATATGCAGGAAGCAAAAGGAAACCTGTTCAATTTTATCTTCCTCCTTCATAGTGATTGCTATCTTGACAGCATACCTCCAGCTGAAAAGTCTATCAAGCAGCCTCTTTCAGAAACTAAATGAAGGTCCTTCTGGGCCTCACGGGTGGGTGCTACAGAGCTGTGTGCCTGGCAACTCTCCAGAGGCACTGATCCCTCTCCTTCAACCATTTCATAAAAAGCCCACCCAAGTAGGGGTCTGTGCCAGGCATTTCTGATTTGCCTCTGAATCCAGGCTTCACAAGCTGTACCTTTTTCATCTAGGAGCCATGCAATAGCTACCAATTAACGTTCCTGTCATGGACTAGCTGCCCCTCTGCCCACACCAAAGTAGGAAGACTTCATGTGAGGTTCTGTGCTGTTGTGCCTTGATATGGGGTGGAATGTGCATGTCATAAGATTAAGTATTGTGCATTGCGTGTACATCACAGTTCTGCCAACATCGGCAGATTAAAGAAAATCTTCCCAAGTGAAGGAAAAGTCAAAATGCTCATGATCCCAAACTTCGAGCTGTATCCTTGTTGCAACATTCGAGGCTTGAACAGTGATGTAGGCATTTGGGCTTTGGCCATCTGGATCTTATTAAAAAGAGCTTGATAAGAATCTTTAGTGCTCCCTGGGGTGGAATCAGGCTCCAGCAGAGTCAGTGCAAAGAGCAGCAGCTCCTGAGCTCTTTATTGTGACAATGAGGTTTTCAAACTTTGGCCTGTAGCTACTGCTATCCTGAAGTATTTATTTCTTAAGGCCAAGTTCTGGTATCCTTCCCATTCAGTGAAATCCTTGAATGCCTATGAAGTAAAGTCACAGCACATTACCACTCAGTTTGAGTGGGGGTGCCAGGATCTAAGCTCTCATCAATAGTCCAGCACAATGATGGGGAAGAGATAGGATTACTGAGCTCATCCATCTGTTCTCTACTCACAAAGACATCTTAATATACAAGAGGGCAAAAACAGAGACATTGGATCCACTTCAGTCACTTTGAGCTCTGCAATTAATATCACTGGGGCTAGTATTTCACCTGAGGTTAAAAAAAAACACACAGAGACACAGACACAGACACACACACAGACACACACACAAACCATAGCAATTTATTTGGAAGTGGCCTCTTCTTTTGTCCGGGTCTTTTGGCCTGGTCTGTATTACTTATCCTTCCTACTCCTTTGCTCACTATTTGATCTTAGAGCCAATTCTGCCAGTTTGTTTTACATCACAGTGTTCTGGAGTTGTGTTCTGCCATGCTATTAGCAAAGCTGCACAGGGCCTTGAGTTCACCAGTGGGAGGAGGTAAATGGGAATCATTTTTTTGAAACACAATTTGTGATTTATTATGAAAAATGATCTCTGCTGCAGGTCGTCTGAATGTCAAGAATGAAGAGCTAGAAGACATGGTGAAGGAGGCGCCAGGTCCCATTAACTTCACTGTCTTCCTTACTATGTTTGGGGAAAAGCTGAAAGGTAAGTACCTTTGGGGGGTTGGAGAGGTATCTGTCAAAGATCCTCAGCACTGAAATATCTCAGCACCTTGCAAATTATAATAATATATCCACAGAAAAATGCTCAGAGGCAAGGAGTGATCTCCATTTCTGCAGACAGAGCTAAGGTATGAAAAGGCTAAGGGACAGTCTAGAGTACAATTCAAAGATGCGATTTCAGCTTGCATAAGCTAACATGAAAGTGGCACATTCAAGTCCAGAAAGTAATGAAATCATGGCAGCCCGGAGTCCAGTGCAGATGAGTTATTCACCATCTACAGGTCCCTAGTCTGAAGTCCTTGTTGCTCATGGTATACTGGTATCACTACGAGGGTTAGCTGTTTAAAGCTATCTTCAGTGTCTATGAATAAATCTTTTGGCACTCTTTTGGCTTGTTATGCAAACTTGACCTCTGCACCTTCTTTGAAATTACAAGGCATGAAGGAGCTCTAGGAGCAGCATGGACTTCCCTCTTTTTCTGGGTTAATTGTAACCCAAAGCCCCTGCCCTGGCCTGACTTGGCGTCAATAATAATTTTGCCAAGGGCTTCAGCTGGATGAAGATTTGATGGTATAATTCCTAATTAGTGGATAAATTAGGCTGATTTAATTTCAGTGGATTTCAACAGAACAATAAGGAAGAGGAATTTGGTCCATTGCCACACAATATATAGGAATTACTGTAAGAACTTCAGAAAACACTGGTACTAAATTATTTGTGGAAGCTAGTAATTTAGTCTTATCTCTCATACTGTACATGGCTGAAAACTGCAAGAGAAGAAGTGTGAGGCCAAGAGGAACCTCTAATCATCTTTCTGTATGCATTAAAGACTGGTGAAAGCCTTGACCTTCAGAGCAAGGTAGTTTGCCTCTCTCTGCTCCTTTCAGGCTTTAGCCAAGCACATCCCAGAAGTCCATTAAAGTAACTAACATGATTTGGTTCTCTCCTCCCCCTCCTTTTTTTTCTTGGGGGTAGCAATTATACTGATACAAATAAAATGAACAGAAAAATGGAAAAAAACCCCTCTCATCTTCTTAAAAGAAAAACATGTATTGCTACTGGGCTCAAGTTTTATACTGCTGAGCACAATTTCAATGAAAGATTCTTTACCCTTAGAATAGAAAGTAGAGAGGTCTGAAAGGAAGAACTAATATAACTGGTAAATGATGTCCTCAAAGAAATACACGACTGCTAAGGAATACAGCCTGTCTGGGAAGTGTAAGAGCTGATGGAGAAGGCCCTAGACAGACATGGAGGAGGGGATGCTGTTACCCAAACACTGGAGTGTCCTGATCATAGTGGTACCTGCACCTTTATATTCCAGATATTGTCTTGCACAGCAGATAATGACTGTCTCCATATGTGACTATTTCTGGTGGAGAGACCTGCTACACATTCCTCCTGTCTATTCACAATGTTCGTGATCGTACAGCGCATGAAAGCAAGCTCTTCTTCCTTTCCCTCTTTTCTTTTCTGTCTCTTATAATTGCTGAAGCTGGCAGAGAGTCCAGCCCTGCCAATTGTGTGGCTTAAAACCAGAGCCAGCACAGGAGGGTGAATGGTGAAGCATACCCCTCTTGTCTGCAGGTTTCCTGTTGGCTACTAGCAGAGGAGGAGGTTTTTTAAATTTCCATTTGGTGAAGGGAAAATCGCAGCTGTGCTTGTCATGCCCTTCTGGTTGGGTTTGTCATGCAAAGGAAGCAGAGCCAAAAGACTGCACATTCCCAATCAAAACTAATTGGGATGAAGAGCCTTTGTAGTGCAATTAGAAAAGGAGAAGGGGCTAGAGGAAGTGGATATGGCAATTTTGCAACACTTTTTATTAGCTAAGTACCACTCAGAGAATTTGGTGAAAGGTGCTTTCTAAGTAAAATTTGTTGTGCTATAATTGATTTCTGTCATAAAGGGGAAGCTGGGATTTTCGGGACGAGCTTTAGCTTTGTGTATCGAGATTATGATGCCAGATGAACAGCTAACAAAACTCAGTTTATGTTAATGCCAACCACATGGAGCTGTTTCTACAGGGAGTCAGAATAATACAATTTGTACAGAAAACAGAGATGCCGCACATCAAAGAAACCACTTTATTTACCAGCTAATCAATAAAGAATGCTTGTTGCATTGCTTCTCTTCAAAGCCAAAGTCCAAGGATATGACAGAGTAGAAAATGTAAAACACAGTAAGGAAAAAAAAAATCCCCCACACAGTGGTGACTACTTAAAATGCAGCCCCTTCCTTGGAGCTGGAAGTAGTTTCTTTTCATGGGACAATCAAAACACTCATTAAATACCAGAGCTTGTTGTATTGATCACATATTCATTGCAGTTTGATCACATTGCCTGCAGTTTGGCAGAATACACATGGTCAGAGTGTGACAAGAAGGAAGCTGTATTTGGGGTTATTGACCACTATATCTGCTAAGATACTGCTACTAATCCTTGAGGAATCTTTTAAATAAAAAGACTGGGGAGGTGTCAGGAGTGTATATAGTAATTAGGGCAGGCAGCCCTGCCTGGGTTCTATTCTGGTTCCATCTCGGTCAAACTTTGGAACAGAAACACAGTAATATTGACATTCTCAGAATACTTATCCTCTTTTATAATTACATTTTCAAAATTTCAGCATCCCAGGTAGCTTCATTTGTGCATGGCTCAGGTTACCTGTTTGTAAACTTGATTTCTTACAGTTAGGAATAATGATTTGTATTATGGTACCATAATGTTGTGAAATACCAAAGATTAGTCAGAAATGGAGTGTATAGGGTATACTTCAGTGTGGATAGAAACCGACTGTAAGTTAGAATACTCAGAATTTGCAGTATTACAGAATACTCAGAAACGCTAGTCAAGATTAAGACACTGTGAAAGCTGGTCTCTGAATAATTTTTTTCCAGTGTAAATAGATGGGACAGATAGAGGATGGAAGAAAAGGAAGACTATCACTATCATTTTATTGCTGGGAACAGAGGAGCAATGAAGTTAAAGTCATACCAAAAATCTGTGCTCAGCTATGAGCAGAAGCAAAATCTTGGAGCCATAATCTAGTGCTTTAAACCATCCTGTTTCTGTAAGTAACATTTAATGAAGAGATCCTTAAGTGGAAGTGCACTACAGAACGTAAGTGCAAATCACCATTTTACATTGATCATCTTGTTTCCATTGCGTTCCACTGACATTTTGATTTTATGATGAGCTCCATTCCCTTTAGAGCGGGGAAATAACCTCTTCTCTATATTGTGAAGAACAAGTAACATCAAAAAGTGTTTTTACAAGAAATGTACAGTAAAGGATTAAAGGAAGCCAGTCAGGGAAACAGTTTGTTATATTTTCATTTCTGAAAGCCACTAATCCTCTGGGTACTGATATTGGAGACCAGTTCCTGGAAGTTTTCTCTCCTGCAGACATAGAATAGATATGAGTTATTATTTTTAAGCTTCTGAGCATTGA
Organism: Rhea pennata; assembly: GCF_028389875.1. Lineage (NCBI taxonomy): Eukaryota > Metazoa > Chordata > Aves > Rheiformes > Rheidae > Rhea > Rhea pennata. The sequence continues at coordinate 8,129,688 of NC_084682.1, forward strand.
ACTATTCACCTCTATTGTTTATCTGACATGACAAATGCTGCCGCCTCAAGAAACCTTTGTCTTCAAACCTACAACTGCAGAATTCGCCATTTTGCTCTGTTTTCAAGTGAACGCAATTGCCTAGCAAGTATGCGGCAGCTATAGAGATATACCCTGGCTTCTAAATTATATTTCATTAATTTTAGGCACGGACCCAGAAGAAACCATTCTGAATGCTTTTAAGATTTTCGACCCAGAAGGAAAAGGCCACATAAAGGCAGACTAGTAAGTTTATTTCAAATCTTTTAAATAATAATAATAATAATTTCACAGTTTAAAAGACCATTTAAAAGCTATATTTTTTACAGTATTGTAAGAGGCAGATGAACTGGCAGACAGAGAAGCATTTAGCTTTGCAAGCCAGAGTTAAAAGACTAGACTATTGTATGAATGTATTTGTATACCAAAAAGAGAAGTTATTGTCTTCAGACATTGCAAGAGGCAACGGAAATATAATCACATGTAGGCCATTAGATAGCCTTTTTTGAAGGTCTGGATATAAATCAACACACGACTCTTTGTAGATTAACTCCATATGTAAAATTAAAATGCATGTCTGGTGCCTAACTCTGAGAGTGCTTGACTAAAATGAGAAGGCTAGTCCCCTTTTTTAAAAAGTGATCAATTTAATTAACTCTGGAACATGGTTTTAGCGAGGACATTTCCCTTCTTATGTGTTGCAGCCTTCTGCATCTAGAGAATAATTTACTGTAAATTTTGGTAGATACTGTGGATGCCAAATCAAGTATTACTATTAATAATATGACAATTATTATCAGTATAGCTCCCTAACCTATTTTTAAAGTAAAGAGGCAGCATCTAATTTGTATTCATAACTTGTTACACCAACAAAGCATGGTAAAAGGACTTTAACTGCTAATCATACAAACTTAAATCCTCATTATGCTGCCAGAGTGGTGTATGCAGGGTAAATGAGATAAATGGTATCAAATCAGGGCAATGGATGAGGTTTGACCTGTGACTCCAGTGAAATGCTTTATGTGCCTAGATATACGCATGTGCTCTTAAATTTCTTGATGAATTTGGTGTCTGCACTTTTAGTGCAGCAGCCAGTCTGGATAAGTTTTATAAAGCACAGTATGTAGAGTTAGCTAATTAGGGAACTATGAGTTACAAAACAGTATGTGCATCAAGGGATTCTGCTGATGTTGTGATAAATGAACCCTAAGTCTGTCACCAGAACCTCTGAGGTCGAGTTTTCCGGGATGTTATCTGCAATTATTGATGTCTTATGCAAGTAAGATAAAAATAGTAAATACAGGTACAATATTTCCTTCCACTACCAATATGCATTTCAATGACAGTGGCTCTTCAGTTCCTGGCTGGTATGAGAGTCCCATCCTGGTAGGCAATATGCAAACAAAAACCAGGAAGCAGTCTTTCACTGAAGAACTTCCAACTTAATTAAATCAAGACTCAATAGGTGGATGGCGCAAACAGTTGGAAGGAGCTGAGGGTTAACATTCCTCATATTTGTTGGGGGGTAGAGTAGCGTAGGGAGGGGAGGTAACATTATCCACATAGCTTGGGAAGAAGAGTCAGAGAAGTACATCAGAAGTGACTCAAGACAATCAGAGTAAAATTATCCTGTTACCAAACCGGCCAGATCACATGGCAGTGAAATCACAACCATGAAATACAACCTTCTAATGATACAAGAACCACGAAATGTTTTATTTTCTGCCACTATCTGTAACAATTTGCTGCATACAAAATCTGCAGCTTACCACTCTATGTCCAGTTCTACATTCCTTGCATGCCGGAAGCCCACTGAAGCCAGTTGGAGTTTGGGGAAAATTAGGAATGCAGAATCAGACTCTAAAATGAAGATGAGAGAGAAATACTTATTCTTACTTGATGGAAAAGGTCAACCTTGTCCCCACCCCCACAGCACTGCTAGCATTAGACAATTGTTTTAGTTCATCACCACAACAGAGCATAATGTTTACTTATTAGACCCGAGGGTAATGTTGATCATTACAGAACAAACCATTAAATCAATTCCGTGAATGTCTTTGAGGTTTAACTTCTATTCATATGCTTCCAAAATTTAGACATTTGAAGGTTTTGAAATAATTTTTATGTTGGCTCATGCAGCCCTTTCAATTTGACTGTTAATGTTAATAAATAATATTTCTCCATATTAAAAAATCCTGGAATATTTCTTTCCAAAACCAGCCACGCTGACCTTTTAATCAGAACTTCTTTTTATGTTCATGGAGTTAACATCCTTCTGGGGATTTTTATGTCTCTTCCCTCTGCGTGTTTTCACCTCTAGTCTGGAAATGACTCACTTAGTCCATCTGATGGTAGTTGGGATGAAGTCTCCTAACCTTTCCAGAAGCTCCAGGAGTTTATAGCTTACTTCCAAATTTGATGACAGACTTTGTTTCTCTGCGTCATTATACCACACATAAACTCCTTCCTATAGCATGATGTCAAAAAGAGAAAATGTTTTAGGTTCAATTCTCAGCTGGTGTAAACTGGCATAGCTTTTGGAAAGGTTAGATGATTCAGCGCTAAACACCATTCATTCATTGGATAAAGTGAGTCAGGCCAACATCAACTGTGGCTAATGCTGATGCCAATAAAACTTTGCAGATTCGTACCAGATGAATATGGGGCCCAAGGAGTTTAAATGTATTCTAGACCTTTGGAAATCAGTTTGGCTGAGCTAGTGGAGTTTCTCATCATAGGTGTAGAACACTTCTCATTAAAAATCACCTGGTTTTCTCCAAGACAGCTCTGTGTGAGGCTCAATCCTAGGGGAAAAGCAAAGTGCCCAGAGATTTCACAGATTATTTTAAAAAATATTTTAAAAATACAAGATGGCAACAAAATGTTTGTAACTGTAGAAGCAACTGATGTTAGCCAGGACAAAGAACAGCATTTTGACACCCACATCAAAACAAATCAGTATTCTTTTTTGCTCAGAAGACTTTTTTTTTTTTTTTTTTTTTTTTTTTTTTTTGAGGAACAGTCTTCAAAAAGAAAAAAAAAGATACACACAAAAAAGAAGAAAGTACGTAATCTAGCTTTGGAAATTGCAAGTGTTCATTTCCCTATAAAATAAATAATGGAAAATGTGCATTGGTCCTTAATTCAGTCCTTCTTCCTTGTGAGTGTGCCAGAGTCTACTGGGCTATGCATCAGAAGTTTATAATTAGACATTTGATCTTTTTTTCCTCCTAAATACTTCAAACATGTGAATAAAAGACACATAGCACCCAGATCTCTTTTTAATTCAGTCCTGTTTGTGATGAAGTTTATTTGTGACTTCTGACAAAATTGCTGTAAGTGCTTCCTTCTATTCACCAAGCTCCTTCCTGTATCACACTTCCTATTTACATTTGTTAATGCTGTTTGTCCCAGTGCACATACACCCAATAATCAATTTATGCTGATGAGAATGATCTCTGTAGCTCTTGCAACCACAGATCATCAGAGAATTCCACTTCAAAAACTGCAGTCACATAACAAATGACCTGGGTAAGAAGACAAACCCAGCAATGTGAGAGAAAGGGCTGGAGAAAGACTTTGCTAAGCAAAGAGCATGGGAAAGTAATGCAGGGAAAATATGTACTGTAGCTTGAGCTCTGTCTATGAATTCAGAGTATTTCCCCAAGCTTACATTAATATTTTCACTCTTGTCCTTTCTGGTAAGGTCTTTATTTGTTACCCAGAAACTTCCTTTTCCAGTTTTCCCTTTCTGTCCTTCCAAATGAGCACTTCGTATCAGTAAGAAAGAGATTCAGAAGTACGTATGCCTCTTATGCAAATTGAGATATATCTTTGTTTTAGCCTTTTAGTGAAAAAACAATATGTGTGTTAGAGATATGAGGAAGTACAGCTGTAACTCTGCCATCAAAACTACATTTTTATCTGTATGACTTGTTTCACTCGAGAAGCCTGTTGTATGAGAGCAAAAAGGGAAGCCGCTTTACTGTTTTGCCTGAATATCTGCATGCATATTAGGTGAATTTTGCTCATATAAAGGTGTTCCTGTGTAGGCATGATTTCTGTTATAAATAGCTATTTTAAAATATTCACTTTAAAAAGTAGAAAGAGCTGTTTTCAGAAGAGCTATTGCACTCCCCTCACTGCCAGTTTCCCCCCAAAGCAGCCTTTTACAAAGCTCCTGAAATAGGTTTCTTTAGTTGTTTCAGCTTTTGTTTTTGTCCATCAGATGGTACATTTGTTATCACTGATTTGTAATCTGTTTTACTGATCTAGAAAAAAAATTGATAACATACAAATACCTCTGGCAATAACAAAAAGAGACAACCTCTCTGCCTCTTCAGTGTGAACGCAAATTATTTAGGATTAATGTAAGAGTTTTTCTACAGGAAGGGGAAATTATCAGTGCAAGTGAAAGGGGTGTTAATGTGGTGTATGTGAGTTCATATTGGCAGGTGTTTTAGCATATGGCAAATATTCTGCCCTCAGTACATGAGTAACTGTGAGAAATATAAAGGTATTTTATCTAGAGGAGGTTAGACTAGAAGCAGTAATCATTTTTTCCCGACTTTTCTATTCACCTATAAACTTCGGTAAAAAAAACACACACTCAGCTGACTTCCCACTACCAGTTTGAAAACAGAGGGTAAATCAGCGGAGGGTCTCTCCCCAAAATATTCTCTTTGATGTAATTGCATGGGCTGCAGATTGTGTGTGGGATAAGGTCCTTGTTACAGTTCTGTAACTCCAGATCAAGACATTGTACCATGAAATACAACGGGTCTCACGCAGTTTTACAGTCTCTTCTGGGAACGCCTGCATGCAAATAAAGGGATTCTCAGATGATGATTCGGAATAGCTGCTGGAGGTCTCTTTCAAGTCCTCTTTCTCATTTCATGCTCTGTTCCTTTCATCCTCAGATTTTACAGAAAATATTCTCTCTTTTGGCTTTGTTAAGTGATCCAAACTTTAAACAGCAAGTGAGAAAACCTACCATTTTAGGTTAAGATAAGCATACAAAATTGCTGTATTACAATTAGAGTAATAACCTTAAACAATTTTAAACCTCTACAAAATGTCACAAAAGCAAAATAAGTTGGCAGAGCGAGGCATTGACACTGATGGGTGTCCACAGAAAATCTCTTACAATATCATGTAAGGATTAACAGCTCTAATTTATGCGGTCACATATATTTTCCTTCATGCAACTTCAGGAGGGATCTTGCCATCTGAATTGTCGTGTGCCATTATCGCCCTTTAATCAGGTTATTTCGTTTTATTTGAACAGCATCAAAGAAATGCTTATGACACAGGCAGACCGGTTCAGTCAAGAAGAGGTAAGGACCTTCTGCCTTATTCAAAATAGGAATAAATCTCTAGCAACTATTCAGCAATAAGCATTTGCCCCTCTTTAAATGCATGAGTTCAGCTCAAGTCTAGACTGTGAGAAGGTTGATGCCAGCTCTAGCAATTAGGAACAATTCAAAGTATCTCTTCTGAATAGTTCCATGGTTAAATCGAAGTCACACAGATTCTTTGGATTTCCATCCAAGTGTGAGCATGGCCTATCTCTTGCTGTCCTTTCCTGTGGTGAGCTGGACAAGGAATTTACTAGAGTTCACATGCATTTGGGCAGGGATTGTGATCTGGTTCCCATTTCTCGTGGGAGTTATTTTGTTTGAAATCTGCAGTGAGTTCTGAATTGAGGTGCTGACTTGGGCTGTGTGAGATGGAGCATGGACTCTGCTGCCCAGGACTTTGTTTCTAGAAGAGGAGGTTCAGAGTGGAGTTTGTTCATGGCAGGAACAGGCTGCAGAGCTGATGGGAATACGTTATTTGATCAGGGCTTACCTGGACTTTAGGGAGAGGGTTTCTTTGACAGGGAACTTTTCTGGACTCTAACAGGACTATGTTAACTAGTTATGTCCTGATTTTTATTTCAGTTTTATTGAAACTAGGGGAAAAATCTTTAATGTTAGTTAAAGGATCAGGGCAGAAGGGAGCTGAACTGGGTAGAACATGTAAAGCAGTGCATGTTGCTGTTCCACAGTCCCGTGTTTGTAATGCTTATCTCCTGTTTGCTTGGCAGATTGACCAGATGTTTGCTGCTTTCCCTCCAGATGTCTCTGGTAATCTTGACTATAAGAACCTCTGTTACGTTATCACCCATGGTGAGGAGAAAGACTAAGAGGAAAGAGATGAACTTCTCCTGTGATGAGCCAACACATTAAATTATTTCATAGCGCTTTTGTGTGCAAGACAAAGGAATAAACATTCAGTATGTGAAGCAATGTGGTCATCAGAAGAGAATTAATAAAACAATTGAAATTAGATTAAAGTTATTTAATGCTCCTGTTTTTATAAAAGTTGAAAATGCCAATTTTGTGAGTTTTTCCCATCCTTTTTTTCCTGATGGTGGTTTGAAAAGGAATTTTCTTGATGAACTGGTGCTTTCGTGATTTATTGACAGTCCTAATGTTCACCAGATGGCCCATTGGACACTGCAGTGTTGCTTAACCTCTTGTCTTTTGTACATAAGCTCCATGTGCTAATTGAGAAATCTTCTTATTGCACCAGGAAGAGCACTTTGTAAGTAGAATTCTGTTCCATTTCACAGCCCCCAGCAATGAAAGTGTAAATAAAACAATCTTAGGATCCTGCGAAAATGCAAGATGCCTTCTCTGTCTTAGTGTTGTGCTCAGTTTCAGAAGTCACTTGGCTCATTTACTTTGGTGCAATTGAAAATAGTGGAACGTTCCTATTTTGTTGTAATAGAATTACCCAGGCTCTATTAGAAACCTGTAATAGTGATTTTCCCACCTTCAGAGATACATTTATGATGTGTAAGGAAGTCCCATGAAGTAACAATAGCACCTAGTTTTTTTCACTAGCTGGTCATGATCCTTGTTTTACAGATGTGGGACATGCTGAAGGGATGTGTTTTGCCCAAGGTCATTCAAAACCCTAGGGACAAAGACAAGACAAGAACAGGGTTACACATGAAAGCAAACTACTTCTCACATTTACAACCTGAGATTAGTGCAGTTTCTAAAATGGGCTTCGGTTTCTCCTACTTGGGCTTCTAGGAACTGGACATGTTCCGCTTATGTGGAATACTGCATGAACACCTTCTGCATGGGAGTCAGAGGGACACTGCAACCAAAGAAAAAATATGTTTCTGCTGTTTTAGCAACAAATGAGAATGGTTTCCTTTTGCATCAGTGTTGTTGGCACTACAGCCGCACAGATAATGAGAGCAGGTCTCAGCTACTTCTTTTCTATTCCCATCTTGGTCTTTGTAGCTTGAGGGCAAGATGTCAAATTCCGCCCTCATCAGGAGAGGTAAAAATTACATACAAAATCTTTATCATCTGCCTGGCTCACGGATGTGACATTCAGCCCCATTTTTTGAGTGAACTTCAGTAATACGGTAATACTGGAATGAGAAGGCTCCTAGCAAGGACATGCACAGAGCTGGTACAGTAAATCTCATTCCTTGCCCCTATATCCAGAAAGCAGTATGCATGTTCCTGTAACAGCAGTGTTCTTCTAGAAATAAGCAAGTGATTCCCATATGTATCTATCAGGAATTATCTCTCTTCTAAATATTCGTGGACACACCTAGAAGCAAAATTTAGCCCTTTCTTGCCTGAATCTTGCTGAAGATGCAGAAAGGCTTCAACACTGTTTGGAGCATGTGCCTGCATCATTTGAAATGACTGCCCAGTCACACAGTCCCCTCCCTCCCAATGAGAGTTGGAGTATGCAACTTGACTATGTTTTTAAGGACTAATAATGCCCCATGCAATGGAAGAGTCTGCATTGATTCCTTTTCCACCTTGCAGCATCTCTGCCAGAAGCTGAGCTTTCCTGTACAAGCACAGATCCTACCACTGCTTGACATGGTGGCTCTTCTCCCCACTGAATGTGTTTCTGCTCATAGGTGTGGGAGCACTGCTTATGGGATGAGGCTGTACCTATACAATGCGTGGTAATGCGGCTGGAGCATTTTCAGTGGCATAAAGGATGATATATGAGCTTCTGCTTTGGACTTTTATGTGGGCACAAGTGACAGCACTTCTCTGCAAAGAAAGGATCTGCTTATAGGAGAGAGCTCCAAAGTGGATGTCATTTACAGACTTCATTTAGAAACTGCTCAGGTCATGGATCTGCAAAATACTCTTCTGTAGCACAAATACATATGCAAAGTCTCATACTGACTTATATTAGCTCCACAAAATCACATATTGGACCAAATGACTCCAGACAGTTTCACTGATGTAGGTTAAAGTCATTGAGAATCAGATATCGAGGAGGTACTCATGAGTTTTGCACTGTTTAAAGATTTCAGAATGAGACAGAAGAGTAGATAAAATGGCACACAGGCTTACCTTTGGCCTCCTACCCAGAGGAGTGTATTCTTCCCCCTATGTGCTAAAAACTTCAAGGCAAAAACTTTGAGGATACTGTGCTTGAAAGATGAGGTCACCTATTTTTCCATCAAAGCATGCAGGCTTTTTGATAGGTTCTTTTTCATCCGTTATTAATGGCTAAATGACTTCTTAGAGTGCAGTTCTGAGGCATATTAGGCTGATACAAGTCTGGGTTGAGCATTTCCACATCCTCCTCCTTCCCTGGCTGCAGACCTCCCCTCCCTCGTGTCAGCACTGCAGCTCACACAAACAGGGTGCTGATCATGCTGAAAACTCCTTGCTTGTCAGCCACATCAGCTCCCTGAATCTGTTGTCATCTGTTTGCAACTGTCAGGGCCCTCAGAGACCTAACAGGCCTTAACGGCCCTGACCAGTCTCACCTGGGGTCTCCACCCATACGTCTGCTCATGAGCCCAGGAGCCCTACTTAAGCTCAGCCCTGGGCCTTTATTCCCTTCCTGAGCTGTGTTGTAGAAGTGTTGTTCTGCAGCTCAGTCACAGCCATGTCTGTGCATGGCTATGGATCTCGACTTGTAGACTGACTTCCTAGCTTATCTTGGACCTGCCTGGCAATTGCTGTGCTGTGGCTGAGCCTGGCTACTGTCACTGGACCTCAACTATGGATTGACTTCCCAGCTTGACCTTGGACCTGTCTTCTTACCAAGAAGGTGCCTGATGATCTGGACTTGTGACTGGAGGTGGTTACTATCTCTGGCTCTGCTCTGCTTGCCTCACTCTGGTACTGTGGGATACTATGCTCTCCTGCCACTGTGTTGCTATGGTTGGTTCCTGCTCCCCCAAGGGAACAGTCTGCACTTGCTGCTCCCTGGCAGCAACAGGTGGGGCAGAATATAGAGCTGGTGGGGTGGATGGAAACTAAGACCACTTCAGTGCAGATTGCACTGAGCTAGGCTGCGTCTAGATGAGCAATCTAGTTGGGAGCAGTGCGATTTTGAAGCAAATCTCCTGACTGTCTCCACTGACCTTGAGTAAACTGGCTTGGTTTTGGAGGAAACTAAATGAGAATCTGCCTGAGATCCAGTCCAAATGCCCTCCAGCCCCTGATGGGGACTGACCCAAGGCGCAGGTTGCACACTGCGAGGTCCTTGGCATATGCCTAGCATGTGTATGCTGACAGTGCTCAACAACCCAGAGCTCTTGTGACTCTATGCACTACATAAAGGTCCAAATTCCACATGACCTTTCCTATTTGCCTTCAGGTTTTGGCAATTACACTGCAACTTCCTCATCCATACATTTTTTTTCAAAATCCTTTCCCTTTTTCTCTTGTCCATCTCAGAATGATAGCTGCATTTCAGAGGTGGCACAGTAGGCATTTACTTACTGCCAGGAACTGACTTGGAGATCTTTGGGTGAGACTACACCATCAAACTTTTGCTCATTTGGGCTTCTGCACCTTGGGTTCTTGAGCCATCAAGCAGGAGAATTTGGAGCTGTGACTTTGCCCTTTTATAATAGGGAAAGATAAATACCATGGAAATATTACAGGCTTGTTCTAAGAATTCTTATCAATCTGAATTTCATTTCAGTCCTCCTTGCTGAAGCCCTGCAGATAGGTACAGTAGCCTTTGAAATACACTGTTATAAAAGGCAGAGAGAAAGGCGCTCATGAGCTCCCCTGTCCGTTCTGCTTGGAGGCAGGATCCCTTTTAGAAATGTGTCTGACCTGTCTACACTTTCTAGATGGCCTGAAGTCCAGAGCAAACCTTATTCAAGTATTGGCCATATACTTACTCATTTTTTTTCCCTCTACTATCTTCCTGAAATCTTTGTCTGCAAACTGAGCCAATTTCATCCTTTCCATTCTCTTTGAAATAAACATTAGCATAGAGAAAGATTGTTTAGTTTTTTTTAAAAAAAAACAGTTTTCCCCTCTCTAGGTTTTCCTCTAAGGAATCTTTTCTACACTTCCAATTCTTTTCTCTCTGTAGGATTACCTTAACTTCATGTATATTTTTCTTAAAACTTGATATGCCAACTTGGACACAAAATTCCAGCACCTGCAAGAATGGAATAATTAATTCAGGGGTTATCTGAAAAATAACAACCAAAAAACCCCAACCAACCAAACCAAAAAAACCCCCCAAACCCTCCTGAGATTCAGCAGCAGGGAGGATTATGTATATATCTAGGCAATGTGTGTGTGGGGGGGTGAGTTTATTCCACATCTCTCTCTCTCTCTCTCTCAGTAATTCTTCTTGCTTCTGATCCTCCATAGCCTGCTCTTCCTACCCTTGAAATTTCCATAGCTCTGATTCCCCTCTACCTCTGTTCTGTCAGTAGTGTGTCAGCATGGGTTATCTGAGGATACATCTTGAATTTCTACTAATGTTAAAAAGGTGCAGATTGCCTGAAGTGTGAGTTTTCTATGTGAAAATACAATACCAATACTGTCTAACATTTTTGTTGATGATCTGGATGATGGAACAGAGTACCCTCTCAGAAAGTTTGCAGACAGTACAAAATTGGTTGGAATGGTTGATATCACAGATGATTGTGCTGCCATTCAGAGGAATGTCGCCAGGCTGGAGAAATGGGCAGGTAGAAGCCTCATATAGTTCAACCAAGGAAAATGCAAAGTCCTGCACTTAGAGAGGAATAACCTCATGCACTGGCAGAGTTAGAAGCTGACTAGCTGGAAAGCAGCTTTGCAGAAGAAGACCTGGTGGACAAGAAGCTGATTATGAACCAGCAATGTGCCCTTGCAACGAAGGTGGCCGACAGCATCCTGTGATATGTTAGAGTGTTGCCTGTGGGCCAAGGGAGATGATTCTTTTGCTCTACTCCACAATGGTGAGACCACATCTGGAGTGTTGGGTCCAGTTCTGGGCTCCCCCATGTAAGAAAGACATGGCTGTACTGGAGCAAGTCCTGTGAAGAGCCACTAAGATGATTAAGAGTTTGGAGCATCTGACATGAGCAGAGGCTGAGAGATGTCATTGTTTAGCCTCAAGAAGAGAAGGCTCGGGGGGATTTTATCAATATGTATGAGTACCTTTTGGGGGGGGGGGTAAAGAAAATAAAGTGAGACTGCTCTTGGTGGTATCCAGAAAAAGGACAAGAAGCGATGGGCACAAATTGAAATACAGGAAAATCCCTTTAAACATCTTTAAATGTAAGAAAACACTTCCCCCCCCCCCTTCCAGTGAGTGTAAACACTGGAACAGGTTGCTCAGAGGCTGTTTGAAGTCTCCATCCTTTGAGTTACTCAAAACTCAACTAGACAGGGCCCTGGGAAACCTGCTGTGAGCGGGAGGGTTGGCCTGGATGATATTCAGAGGTCCCTTCTAACCTCAACAAATCTGTGATTCTGTGATCTTACATACAGCAGCTTTTTAACATGTTCCACAGTGACACTTGCCTTTTACTCTCCTGCAGTATTGACTCGTGATCAGCTGGTGCTTCACTTTGAACCTCAGTTTCCTTTTTGAGGGGCTAATGTCTAGCTAATTATTCTCTGGATTTTTCTTGTTGATATTGGACTCCTCCAATATACCAAGACAACTCTGTGTTCTAACCCTGTCCTCCAAATTCCTTATAAGTTGCCCTAGTGCGCTGCCCATCATCCACTGATTTTATGTGCTTTCTATTTTGCCCTCCCAGTTGTTAATACCAGGCAGAATCTGACCCCAGAAATTCTCCTTCTCCTCCTTGTTCATCTCTGAAATGCCTTTTGATTTTAGCCATGATAATTAGTGTTGAACACTTCATTTGACTGCATTTTAGATCATGGGTCTTTAACCTGCCTGTGGGTAACTATGTTGAAAAATATCACACCTGTGGACCTTACTTCATTTCCATATCAATCTGTTTAAATTCAAGTGGTCACCAGCCAGCTGTTCCCAATGAACCACAGACAGCTACACCACTCTAAGTCAGCCTACAACAATGCTTATACCCATCCCAAAGGCATCCGGGCAAAGCTGATTTATATGCAAGAGCAAATTCACTTGGATTCCTAAAGGCAAGCCTGTGCCTTGCACCAGAAAAGAATCCAAAGCCCACAGATGTGATTTGTAGTTGGGGTTCACGGTTTACTAGGGAACCTCCCTAGGTATGTTGGTGCTGTGCATAAGCATCTGTGCAACTGTAGCTGCTACGGTCCATTGACATGGTATGAAGCCTCTTCCCATACTCAAGACTTCTTATGACATAAATGGGGTTTTGAGTTGAAGGAGGAAGACTTCAGATCCTAGAAGCACATGTGGGCACAGTATCTGAAATAATGGAGGTTTCTGACAGGTGCACCTGGGATTTTTACTTAGAGTTACGTAATCTGGGGAATGAGCGCAAGCGTGGTTACCTGGGTAGCTGCAAACGCTACTCGCAGAGCTCTGAAAGAGGCTGTTTTACACCAAACTGGGGAAAACCGTGGCTGATGTTACTTCTCCTGCCTGGTGCCTTTAAGGCTGAGGAGCTGGTGCTGGTCGCAGGTGCGGGTGTTACTGAAGTTATCCACAACACGGGGGTGAGGAGCCCTTGCCAGGCCAGGAGCAGGGAGGTATCTGCAGGCATGCTGGTAAGCCTTTAAACTATTATGTTTTAAAAGGATGCAGCAAAATACCAGCTACTAAGTTTTTTTTGTAGGACAGGAAATCAGTTACTTTTGGCAAAAGTCTCTGCCCTCCCAGCTTGGTCAGAAGCGTAAAGGCTGAGATGGGGTTTAATATCTGGAAAAATAGCACTTGGGTGAACGGGGTGCTGGAGCTGTGCTGCAGGCTGCGTGTTTAGTCTGGAAAACAAAGTGCTTTTGGTGCTTTTGGCTCACTTGGCCTTGTGAAAGGGCCTGGAGGACGAGGACCCAGGCCTGAGCTGGCCTCCAAAGGAGACCTGCTCCCTGCTGAGGGCTCAAGGAGCCTTAGATGGCTGGTGGCTACCCTCACCAGCAACATGAGGTCTTGCCTCCGCTCGTTTAAAACGATGTGATTTGCAAGTACCAGGGCAGATTTCTCTTGCCACAGGTTAAAAACAAAGTCCTGGTGCCATGGGACAGGCATAGGTGGCTCACGGTGGGCAAGTGCCCACCAGCTCTCCCTCTGGGTCAAGCTAATGGAGAAGCCATCAAGGGCAAAGCAAAGCCTAAGCTGTCCTCTGCAAGGACTGTGAACATCTGCAGGTGTTGTCAATCAGGCCCCATCTTGTTGGACCTTGGTGCTCAGCTGCTAACGAGCTGCACAGCTGGCCCTTGCTATTAGATGAGCTGTGGTGCTCTGTGTGGACTCTCATATGTCTAATACATTGGCAGTTAAAAGCATCTTCATCCCTTACCCGGCTGTGGAAACCCTCTGAATCTTTGAAACCTCTCCTGCTCTGCCAGGCTCGGCTGAGGTTTGTGGGCGGTTGTTGGAGCAGAGGACAGGCAAGTGCATGTTTTATTATTCTCTGTCCCACCTCCCCCAGGTACGCTTTCCAACGTGCGTGCGCACTCTGAATCGACGCCGTGCTGAATCCTCAGCTTAGCTGAATTTAACTGGCGGGGGGGAGCTTGGAGGCTTTGTTGTTTCTTTTCCAGTTGTTTCCTCCTACCGTTTTATGAATGTTCCATTGCTCAATAATGGGAGGTGGAAAATAACATCCTTTAAAAGCTGATCTTGGGATTTCAGTGACCATGAATGAAACCAATATAGTTAATAACAGCCCAGGCAGAGATGGGAGACTGCTCTCTTCTTTTGACTAAGAGCCAACATAGCTTTCTGATTATCCCCTCTAGAGAGGGATCTGGATATGAAGGGATAAGGCTAAGTGTTTCCTTCTTATACTCTTTATTCATTTATGCCTACTGTTTTTTGACATCTTTAAAGGTGTTTTTCAGCCTGTTTTGAATTACTTTAAAACAAATGAGTCTGTAAAAAAACAGTTCTTGAATCCACAGGGAGATTTACTAAATCCTTTTGATTAGAAGGACAAGGTTTTTATTCTTTAAGAAACATTCTGTAATAAAAGTCAGAAGAATCCTTAATTGGGAGGGTGGAAGGGAGGCACAAGGAGTCCAGACTTCAGAAAGCTCTACAGGGTGGAAGGAGCACTCTGTGTTCTTGTGCTCTCCTGAGTTAAACTTCGAAATTTGGAGGATCAACACTGAAGCACCGTGTCACATATGCCAGCACAGAATTACTAGCATAAAGTATTGTTCGCTTTTCATAACCAAACAAAAAAAAGTGGTAGAAGAAGTTATTTTGACCCTGGAGCAAGGAAAAGATAAGGAATGATTGGGCAGGGAGAAAAACTAAGCCCTGTAGGCTACTGAGCCTGATGCCTCTAGGTTTATCTGGGCTCCACCTCTCGCCTTTGTCAATGTATTCTTGGGTCTCCTCCTCCAGTCTAGCTGCCTCTTAACCTCATTAATACTTTGCTTTGATGGTCTTAAGTGTTGACAATTTATTCCAGATGTTTGCTACTTTGAGTGAAATAGATTTCCAAAGTTTCCTGTTTACTCTTAATGCCTTTTGTCTTTTTCTTTGAAAGTGTGACAATTTTTTTAACCTCTTAGCAGTCCAGACATGTATGTTCCCTGCACTCCCCTCCTTCCTAGCAGCATCTCCCAGAGCCTGAGGTGTTTTGCTTAAAGCAGAGGCTCCCTTTTGTCCTCTTCTCGCAGAACAATCTTG
Organism: Rhea pennata; assembly: GCF_028389875.1. NCBI lineage: Eukaryota > Metazoa > Chordata > Aves > Rheiformes > Rheidae > Rhea > Rhea pennata. The sequence goes on from NC_084682.1 coordinate 8,144,766, forward strand.
ACCTTTTCCACTATCCTTAATTCTGCACACGTGAAATCGTGAGCTCCCAAGGTTGTGGGTTCCCCCCCCGACTCCGGCCATGGGGCTTGAGAGGTGGGGAAAAAGGACAGGAAGGAAATCATGAGAAAACACACTCCCGCTTTTCGGCAAGCTCTAGAACAAATGTTGCTAGGATCTATTGCTAGTTCCATCGTGGTGCCTCCCACGGTTGAGTTATCTGGACAGCTTTGAGTAGAAGTAGTGGGCTTGCGTCTCCTTGCTGAGCTGCTCAAAGCGCAAAACTCGGGGCTGCTTCAACCGCGTGGGCAGAACCGCCTGGAGCGCGAGGAAAGCTCGAGCGGCGCTGCCGAGGGCGGCCGCGCGGGTGGAGCGTCCCGCTGCAGCAGTGGGAGCGCGGCCGCTTTAAAGCGCCTGTATGGCTTTAATTATTCTGTTGTTTTCTTTAAAAATAAAACCCAAAACAAAACAAACCTTGAAGTGAACTAGTTCTTCAAGTACAAGAGCTGTGCCTAGGCCAGGCCTTAGGCCTCAATCTCGCAAACGCTTTCACACGTGCTTAACTTTACCGCTATGAGTAATCCTATTGATTTCCACCGGCGCTGCGCCGGCCGTCAAGAGCGGATTTGTGTGATCCGGGGCTTACCGTGGGGTATGTCAGAAGTCACTCTTTTGAAATTAATGATTACACCAGTGTAAGAGGGAGTGTCTAGCCCAGGATTTAGTTAAAATTAATAGTACTTTTGCTTGTAGGCATCCTTTGAAGTACTGGCCTGTCCTGTCCGGTCTCCTGAGTGCAATCTCTTGAAGGCCATTCATTTCTTGACTGGTGACTTTCGTTACCATGTCCTTTTTTAAAAATGAAATAAAATAAAAAATTCAGCTAGTAGTTGGTGTCCTGCAGCTGGGTATCACTTGGCTGACTGCAGCCTTCCACTGCGGCTCTGCCGCCTTTACAACGCCGTTTTCTGGTGCCCAGCACCAGCTGAACGCACGCTGTCTCTGGGAGCTCTCTCTTCTACCCATCTGCCTGTTTTTGCAAAACTTGTAGCAACGTGACAGCTTGGAAAGTCCTGGCCTCTCTCTCGAATGCAGTTGAAAGCAGCTAACTCATTCAAAAGTTATTAGGGATGCGTGCTCGTGCACACCATGATCATATATGCACTGTTTTTGAAGGAAGTCAGGCTGAAAAAATGAGAAGTGATTTGATTAGAGATGGACACATTATAATGCTTGAAAAAATGACTTTGCTTTATAGCCAGTCTTACAAATATCCTTTTCCCCAGTCATTCCTTCACCTGCACGAAAGCAAATGGAGAGAGGGTTATTTTTTTATGCAAAATATAGATGGACAGAGCTTTTTAGAAGCTACAGAAGGAAAATTCAGCAGTGTATGTAGGTTTGGCTTGAGGGTTGAGAGATCTGGGCCAGTTGCTGACGTAGTGGGTGAGTCATTTCAGCTCAGGTGTTTGCTGGAGAAGGAAATCTTTGAGTTCTGCTTAGTTAGAGAAATACTTTGGGGAAACAGCCCTGTTGTGTTAAAGCACCAACAACCTGACATCATATCCAGCTTTGCCCCAGCTGGCTGTGCTGCAGCTCGTTAAAGTGTTTTACACATTGCAACTTCTTTTCTCCTTTGTTTAAAAGAAAAGACCCTTGAATTTTAATTTAAAAATTTCAAAATAGCAGCAAAAAGCAAGGTGCTGAGAACAAGAAGAGAGCACTCAAAGTCAGTCTGAGCATGCAGAGGAGGAGTGACTGGCATTGGGGAGTTTGTTCCAGGCAGTTGGAATACCCCAATGTTGCGTGACATCGTGGCACATGGGATTAAAACCCCTGGAAGCGACAACTCTCAAACAGTAAGTGCTGTTACTGCAAGTAGCTGTGCTATGATGCACATGCAGGGAATACGTGACAGCTCTGGAAATCTCCAGTTTTGCAGAAATCATGGAAGCATTTTCTTTGAGCTTGGTGGCAGCTGGTCAGCGATATCTGATCTTGGCTCAAGAACTGAGGAAGCGAGTGTGAGGATGCAGGACCCGAGTTGAAGATCAAGAGAGCCAGAGTCTGACATTGGCTTAATGAACTTTAGAGCAAGGTGCTTCACAGTGGTGCGTTTCAATCTGTTTGGCTTAGCCCTGGGAGGGGTTCTTCACCCCCATACAGGTGGGTGCCTTGCAGAAGAGGGCTTGGGCACCTACAAGACAAGAGACATGATGATATCTTGCATGTTCGTTATTGTTTCTTGGGCTGTATCGAATGATCTCATTCAGACCCAATTTGCCTGTTAAGCTCACATGACAAAAGGCCGAAATCCAAGCTTTGGGAATGGGTGTGGAAAAGCAGCATTGATGCTGGTGCTGTTCCTTTCTCGCTGTTAAGCAACATGTGTTGCCTGTCCCATTCTCCCTCCTTCCTTTTCAGGAGATGTGTGATGTTTTGGAAGAGGATCAGGGTCACAGCTGGTTTGACTCCCTCCTCCAGGCTGCAAGGCCAAATTTCTGGGTGCAGCATTGAGTGTTGTTGTGCTTTGTCAGAAAATGAGGAGGCGATCCGGGCCCTTAAACAGCCCAAGCGGCTGCAGCCGCTGGCCGCCTTCCTCCGAAGGGTTGTCCTTGGGGCACTGCCACTGCTGCTGCCAGAACTAGAGGTTCCTGCTGTGAGCTCGGTTGCCTCTTTTGTAGCCTTCTACTTAAGACAGTTGCAAGCTGCAAACCTCAGGTGTAGAAGATTGGAAGATTGGTCACTTCTTGTCTTTTTTTTTTTTTTTTTCCTCCGCTATCTCTTTATTTGATTCTTAGCCATTTTGGAGGTGGGTGTGAAGGGCAATACAGTCTATAGGAATAATATTAACATTATAAATGATTCAAAAAGATATTTTTTCAATCACGGGGCTAGGACACAGTTGTGTGTCTGCATAAGGCTGAACCAAAGCATTTGGGTTTGAAGGCACCAATGTCCTGTGAAGTGACCTAGTGAAACCGGTACTAGGAGTAGGAAAATGTTTGTATTATGGTATCAGAGCCATGTTTTCTAATATCTCGAGTGGCTGGCAGCTTTGCCAACCAGCTGTTTTGGATTTTTTACTGTCAGCTTACACCACAGTCCATCCCTCTTCTGTCTCCCCATGGCAGGAGAGGTTCAGGTTCTGCCTTCAAGAAATGGCCTCAGTCAACATCTTCCAACCAGGACTTTCCCCTTCATTCCTGTCCTCTGGTGAAACAACATAGCAGAATCCTTAACGAAGAAATGCTGGTTACAAAATACCCATAATAGGCATTTAAGCATGTTGAGTTTGCTAATATTTTTCTTCATAACTGTCACATCTAGAAGGCCCAGCTGCGATCAGGGCTCTGTTGTGCTAGACGTTATGCAAATGCTTATTTTGTGCAAACAGGATGATGCAATCACTTGGAAAACTTTATAATCAAACAAGAAAAAGGGTAAGAGGAAAGAAAAACATGTGAAGTGGCTTCTTCAAGGTCATGTAGTAGGTCACTGGCAAAGACAAGACTAGAAGAGGGTCTCCTGGGTCCTGGCCAGTCTGTGTATCCGTCGCAGCATCTCGACTCCTCCAAAAAGCTCACGCCTGCTCTCGGCGTTCCCCAGCCTTTCTGAAACGCTGTGGCAGACCTGGAAAGCTGAGTGGGTTCAGCTAATTCAGTTTAACCTTTGTCGAGCCGCTTGCCTATCCAGAGCGACCGCCCTGCGTTGCTGGGAACGGAGCTGGACTTGTTTGCTTTCCAGAGAGGAAACGCAGCAAGCGGCAGAGGCGGGAGCGGGATGCCGTGCCGCAGCGCGCGTGCGCCAGCCCCCGAGCAGCTTGTGGTCGCAAACCAGGCTACCCGGTTGGAAATCGTGTCCAACTTCTCGAGCCAGGCGACTAAATATTTCTGAAGCTTATTAAATTAACCAATTAGACCAAGGCAATATACAAGGTATACAGGCCAAAGAAAGCAGCGTGGGTGTAACGTTCAGAAGAATTATAGTTGCTGCTGATCATGCTGTTACAGTAAATGTTGTGTCAGTGTTTCCATTATTGGTCTTTTTTTTTTTCTCCCCTCTCCCCACCCCTCCGTGAGTTGTTTCAGGACTAGCTGAAAAGGTTTGCGTGTAAGTGTAACGAAAAGGGTTGCACGTGCTGCAAAATGTAATGTGAAACCGAGTGACCCTGTTACCCAAAGGGTTCCCGCAGGTTGGACAGGGAAGAAGCAACCTCCAAAACTCGGATCTGAGCGGAACGTCAAGCCCCCAAAACGTCTGGGGAGTTCGGTTCTGCTGTGAGAAGTACTTGCTTTTGTTCTTCTCTAATGGTTTAAGACAGGACAAATCTTGAAGTCAGTCACGCGTCTGTGGTTTGACTTGGTGCACGCGACTAGAGCACCGGGGATCTGTCTCGTTTTCCTGCAGGCACGATGGTGCCGTGCAGGGCTGCTGAGACCGAGTGCAAGGTGCTGTACAGCACCCCCTGTCACTGCGGGAGCTCGGTGCACCTCGGCCCCCACAAACGTGCTGAACATGATCAGTCGTGTCCGTTACGGTAGTGTCTTCAAGCCACCAAGGGCTGCGTTATGCTGGGCACAGGAGAGCTCCTGAGAATCCCTCTTAAATCCGTTTCCTGCAAGACGTGCCAACCTGCTTCTCCACGCCAAACCTTGCTTCCTAATTCAGGTGACAAAATCGGCAAAAACCGTTTTGAGTTTTCTTGCTCTTCCATCTGCCTGGGCGTGCTTGGGAGTCCCTTAGAATGACTGAATTCTGTGGTTTCAGCTTTTCTTTTTCTCTTTTTTTCCCTCCCTTTTTGTACACCTCCCACAATAGCGCTGCAGTTGCTTCATCGTGGAAACGCTGACACCACGCTGCGGCCTCCGACTGCAGCTCAGCCCCAGAGCTCCTTCCGCCTTCCGTTGTTTGCCTTGGCCTCTGTGTACTGTATACTGCCGCAGCCTAATTGCTTAATTTAATAAACTTCTGAAGTGCTGTATCAGTTGCCTGGCTTAGCTTTTATCCACTAGCTTGATGAAGAAAGTATAAATTTCAAAAGCTTTCCTGTACGAAGCTAATCAAATAAAAGGTATCTCCTACTGTACTTTGCATGTGTGTCTTGGAAAGGCTGCTTGAACTGACACATTTTTACAATTAAAGCATTAAAGAGGGGGAAAAAAATTCTGAAAATCATTGTTTAGTTAATGTTCCTGATCTGACCCGCCTAACTTGACAAAAAAAAAAAAAAAAAAAAAAAAAATTAAGGGAGGAGGAAGGGGAAAAACAAGGAAATTTACGGTTAAGGCTGTGTAATGCTTCAGTAGCCACATCTGAATTATACGTTAGGCCAAACTGTACGTTAGATGGACCCTTGGGGTTGGAAAGGAGGGAGAAAAGAAGTGGGAAGAATGTAATAAAAATGATTTGAAGGCATTATGTAAGGGAAGTCCTGCAGTTCAGCCATGCATGTGAGACTTGGGTGAGCTGCGGTGAATTTCTGGTTCTCACTGAAGCCCCACGTAACCGTGAGCAGATCCTTTAAACACCTCTGTGCTCTGTTCCCCCATCTGGAGGTCCTTTTTTTTTTTTTTTTTTTTTTCTTCCTTTTTTTCCCCCCCGTTTTGTGTGTGTCTCCTTTATTCAGATTTTGAGAATTGGGAATTGCTTGTTAAAGTGAAGAAGGATCCTGCAATCCATTTTTCTCTGTAAGTGCAGTAAAGCTTCTTCCAGCCAGTGCAGAGCGCTTAAGCAAGGCCCCTTGTGAGGCCACATGTAAGGGAGAATTTAATCTCAGTTCAGCAGGGCCAAAGAGTGGACGTGCATGTAACATGAGCCCATCTTTGTCTATTTTAATCCTCAATTTGAGCATCCCAAGATTTAGGGGTATTCATCTATCAAGAATGATTTAGATATACTTGATCATGCCTCAGGGCAAGGGAACAGCCTAGGTTACTTCTTGATATCCCTTCCAGCCCTGTTTTTTATGACTCTATTAGATCTGACAACAACAGAATTGTATACTTTGTTACAAAGGATTCTTCCATTAATTAGTACTTTGTGGTGCATAGCTCCTCTTCCCTCGCGGATCTCAAAGAGGTTGACAAGTGCTAATTAAGTCCTACAAGAACTGGTGTGTTGGGTAATTATTATTTTACAGGTAGAGAAACTGAGGTGCAAAAGTAACCCACAGGAAGTTTTGGGACAGAATCTCACTTCAACACTTAGCATTTTAACTACTTAAAAGTTTCGCCAAGCTGTGCCTCTGGGCCGTTGTCACTAATGGACAACGGTGTTTCCCTCCTCCTGCCCACATCCGAGCTGTAGCTCATCGGGCTCGTTCTGACCCCATCGCCATCAGCAGGGGACAGTTAGCAAAATGAATCTGACCTGTCTGCCAAAAATAAGTTTACTTTGTCTCTGTTACTGTGCTTTTTGGACTTGCAGCACCACACTGATTTTAAAGGAGAGCTGCCCCTGAGTCAGGCATTTTGTCTTGGGAGGAGATAACCTTCTGCAGTCTACATGGTTCTGGTGTAATTTGTAGTCAAACAACGCTTGCCAGTGTAATTAATCTACTTCAGTATTCTCCAGTGTGGAGTGACACGGCCAAATAGTATTTGAAAACAGTTTAAAAGGAAATGGGTTAATTAGTTTAGCTCTGGGTCAACCATATATCAGAAACCATTGAGCCAAATTGGCTTCTACCTGGATCGTTGGTGTTTGAACTTCTCTGTTTAGTCAGCAAAACCTTGCTAAAGGAGGGGTGCTCTGTGTGAAAGATGAGGTGTGACTGGAATAGTTTCTTTTGTCCTCTACTAGGGTTATTATCCACCTGTGTATTTCTGGATATTTTATCGTACCCGTCACAGAGAGATCGCATGCTAGTTTTTCATGGTGCTTCTGCTGTCTCTGTGTCCCGCAAGATCTCTCAGCAAGACAGATATTGTGTAAAATTCTGCTGCTTCCAGAGACAGTAATGTTTACCATCTTCAGTCAAATTCTGCCATGAATCTTCAGTTATTCCACTGATTTCATTGGGTCCCTCTAGACTTTGCTCGAGGATCTGAGTTTGATCTCCTGTGAATTTGGATGAAGCGAATTTTGTTCCATCGAGCCAGTCCACAAACCCTCGACTTCTGAGTTATCCCAGTGAATTACCACCTTACATCTATGCACTTGGGTCAAGATTAATTTTACAAGATTTTTTTTTCTGGTTTCACATGAGACATGCAGTAAGTGCTGGCAACCCAGGAATTTAGATGTGAGAGCATAAATTTTGGAGTGGTATTAGATTTGTGCTCTAGTTGTGATGTAGAGGAGCTGGTTAGACAAGTTAAACTTTGATTTGCAGCTTTTGTGTGATAAAAATTATTGTCTGGTTTCCACTCTCCGGCTCTGCACATCAATTGCCTTCGTTTTTTCAGGTGTGGTCTCAAAGAAAGTTGCATACTGCAATTTATGATGTTGCTCAGCTTAACTGGACAAAACTTGCCAGGCCAAAAGTTGACTTGGTGAAAGGGTGAGGTGCTTATTGAGATGGTGAGGTTTTGTTTCACATTCAGATGCCGTCTCTTGTAGTCCAGCAAGCCATGGTGAAGTGCATGAACTTTGCAAAGCATCGGTGGCTGTAAGATAATAGGTCGGTCACAATGAGGATGAGGAGATGTTGTAAGAGTAGAGTCCCAGAGATATTTCTTATTTCTCTCCATCTTGCCTTCTCTTTTATGAAAAGACTTTTTTGAGCAACTGTGAGTAGCGCCGTACTGAGAAAAGATTTGCAAGAAACTTTGTCTCAAACTTTGCTGGATGTGCAGATATTCCTCGACTATGCTCCTCTTGTGCTTGGACTAGCCACGGTGCCATCGGCCTGGCTTGACCACATCTGTTCTGTTTTAGAGTCTCTGTGGATGTTACGGGGGAAGCCTCCGACAGGGTCATAAACCTTAGAGAAATTATTCATGCTGTTTTGAACATCGTTAACAGGCCATATATTTATTGTTTCAGAGATGGATTTTGTCTTGTTTTAAAGGTGTTTGCTGTACTATGCAGAAAGAGAACGTGCATCTCCCAGTTCTTTCCAATAAAGCATTCCGACCAGTTCTGCTGGAAAGGTGGAGGTGTATGGAGAATTGTTGGAGCACCTGGAGTTTCTCTCATGGGTTATAAGCAAAAGAGCAAGTGTCTCTAGACACACTCAGTGGTGTATCTAGAGAAAGCGTTGTGAATGGACATTAGTGGTCCAGCCTTCCCTTCCTTCGTGATTCACTGTGGGCCAAACCTCCTCAAACATGTGTCCCTCTCTGCTGTGTGTCCAAGAGTGGAGCCTGAGCCAACCAGGAAAGGCTGTGTTAATGGCTATGCAGGAAAATGTAGCTGCTAAGGGAGAGTTCAATGTTCAAGGCCTACACTTGTGAGGGGACCCTGATTAACCCAGAGAGCCCAGCTGAACAGATTAGAGAGTCACTTGCTGCTAAAAGAGCAAAGTTCTGAGCAGAAATGTTCCTGGGCATTGCTGAAACGGCCAGTGGATCTGTATCACATCCTACGTCCTCTCAAGGGATGGGGAGAGTCACAGCTGAGCGCTGGGCATCTTCAGCTGAGCATATATGTGAAATCAAAGTTGGAGCACAGGCGTGGGCAGCATCTGACCCATCCCTTGGTGTCTGCAAGGGTTATGTTAAATGCCTCCTTTCAATGCAACAAGCCCTCCTGAGCACATTAGCACCCGTCTGACTGGTAATTAGTTGACTACCTAGTTGAAGAATTGGTGAAGGAAGGGATCCCTCTTCCCACATCTCCATGTAGAGTGCTCACTCTAATCTTTGTGACATCTTGCTGGAGGGTCTCTGTATCTGTCATCACAGACCATTAAACTCCTTCAGATCCATCCATATGTTTTAAGTAGCTTCTGACCCTTTGGTGACAGTGAGTAAGGGGGAACCAACCTTTTTTTTCTTCCTTTTATTTTTTCTCCTGTGTTAGCACTATTTGCTTGACTGGAACGAGTCAAAATGTTTTGGAGTATGGAGGGTTCATGTTCAGAGGTGCCTGTCCCACTCCTGGCAGGCTGGGCATGGACAGAAAACACCTTCCACTGCAGCACTGTATTATCCTGGTTTATAACCTGTTGGATTATCCAGGATCTTGCTAGCATACAGGAGATGATTCTCTCCAGCAAGAGTCTCAGACTCCTCCTGCTTTGTAAACACCAGTTGTCTTGACACTTGTAAGCACAAATTGCTCTGGAACAGGCAGGAAGGAGCTGAAATGCTGCAGGGAACAAAGCAAGCTGAACCGTCTGCTCTGAAGAGCTGAGAGGAAAATATATATATAAAAAAAAGAGGAGAAAATGACGACATTAGTGAAAGGACCAAAGAAAGGAATCCCTTCTAGTTGAATGAAATATATTGTTTGACTCGATACATAATGCTCCTTTTCATTTTCACTAACATGCTTGTAATCTTTTCTTGTTAATTGAAATTAATAAATTAATTTCAAATTGAAAATGTGTAAGCACTTTCAGGCTGATGACTTATTTTTTCAGCTGAAGTGACAAATCCAACATAAATTTGCAATGTTTTTGTTAACCCAAATATGCCTGTTTTCTTTGGGCAGGCATAAAAGTTTGAGCTGAGAAACTCTGCCTGCTTCTAATCTGGACAACACCTTCTGCCTAAGGATGCTTTCATTCATAAATAAAAGAGAAAAAAATAACTAGATGGGAATGTAATCCAGGAAGTCACACAAACCAAGAAAAAATGCAATTGAAAGAAACCGGACACCACGGCATTAATTAAACTGCTTTGGAGAGCCAAATTTAGGGGATAATTTTCATAGGAAGCATTAGCAACCCTGTATTTGAAGGAAGTTAGCAGTTTGGATGAGCCCAGCTGTCACCAGGCTGCATGGTGCTGCCGTGGCTGCTGGGATGGTGTTGCACCTCTGTAATGCATATTTAGAAATGTGTACAGCAGCAGAGGAGGGAGGATACCTGACTTTTCAAAGCCACCAGCTGTAGGTCATCACCACCCAACATCTTCTAAGCAATGGCAAAAATAGGGCCTCAGTTGTCCAGTAACCAGGCTTCAGACTCAAAACTGAAAGATCTTGAGCCTCAACTGTGCAGAGATAAAGGGTCCTGTATTCGCCATGCGTACCTAAGGGTGAAAGACAAGGTTTGCATTCGTTGTTGCCCATAACAAGTGATTTCATCTTCCAAAAGAGCAACAGGAAAGGTTTACAAAGTAAGTTGCTGATGGAAGCAAATTTTTAAAAGGTGAATCTGGTCTCTGCTGTTTAAACATTCACTCTCTGGTGCTTGATTAATAGCAAATTAGAGAAATATGATTTTATGTAGTTAGTAAGTCCTCTACAAAATGTGATATCATTCAGGGATTAAGCCTGCACTTATTTATCATGTTGGGACAGACCTACACAACTCGGTGATGGCCAAAGAAATAGGTTGCATGAGGGTAAGCATGAGACCCCTTGGAAGGGACAGCTTTGAGCTGTAAGATTTTTATCTGCTAATTATATATAAATATGTAAAGTTATTATATATAAAAATACATATAGTTATTGTTATCTCTGCTGGTTTTATATATATGGAAAGTTATTGAAATGAAACAGACCTTTGTTTCCTGAACTTCTTTTTCTTTGTTGGTGGGTTGGAGTCTCTTCTGAGAGTGAGCGAGCTGTTGGCGGGGGGGAATTTTTTGAAGGTATTCAGAGCTCAGCTTGGCTCTGAACTCCTTTTTCAAGGAGTTCAGAGCTAAGTAAAAGTCAGATTATCAAAAGTGTGCATCAGACTGGATAGTATTTAAAAATGTTGAGATTTTTTGAAAACTGCAGTTGCAAGGTATTTGAAAGCCAAACTTCTGAGAAATCAGCTATGGTGCCATCATGAGTGCATGAAGGGAAGCACCTTTCCCAAGGGCGCGCGCTGGAGACCGTGCTTTTGAGTTCCTCTCTATTGAAGCAAATCGTGTTGCAAAGCTTTAGTAAAAAATGCAAATACACATTTCTGCTAGCCTTAAAGTCATTTCCTTGTGCTTGCAAATCTATTAAGCTCTTAAAGGCACAGAATAAAATAAATTGAAAAAAAAAAAGGTAAAAATCAGTTCACACAGCAGGGAAAGGGAAGAGCAGAGGAAATATTATTCCATAGGAAATCCAAGTAACACTATCTTTCTGCTAATTCAGAGCAGATAAACAGTTTGCCAGTGACTACCTAGTTTGGGAAAGTGATGGTATAATCACTGGAAACATTTTGAAATACATTTGTGAATAAAAAGGCATTTTATGCAGTTGCAGTAATTAATGGTTGCTCTCTTGCAATAGCCTCCAGAAAACTAACTCATGCGTTTGACAGCAAACATGAATATGCTTGTAAAACTGAAGGGAATTGTTAGGCTTGTGCGAGCTTGATCACTTAAAAACAAACCAAGAAGCTGAACGTGGAAGCATGTTACGACTTCGGGGCTCGAGGAAGGCAGCACGAGCGTGTCAGCGTGAAGTCCTAGGGAAAGGGTGATGGCCCAGTTCATGAGCAGCTGTGCCAGCTGTGGCACGTGGGTTATGGGGATGAACTCAATGGGTGTTTTAAAGTGGCATGCTTGGGGTCCGTAACATGTATCCAAAATACATGGATATCTTAAAATATAAGGGAAATTGTAACACCATTATATGTAGCTGTGCTGCAGCACAGGGCTTTGCTGTCGGCAGAGGTAGCACAACGGCAACGTTTCGGGATGGTGATGCGTGCTTCAAAATTGATTTCCTTTTGGCCTCTGACTTGCATAAGAGCACCTCTTCTCACATCCATGGAATTCCTCTAAGAGGAAATCTGATTTATTTGTGGAGGAAAAAAGGGGAGGATTACGACAAACTGCAAATACATTAAAAAAAAAAAAAAAGGGCAAACAGAGCAAACAGGTCATTCAGTTAGCATCTTTCATTGCATTTACTAACCATGACTATTCCATCCGGTGAATTTACTGACATTAACAAGTTACAAACAGCAAGCAGCAGTTTGCAAATTATTCTGAGCTATGGAAGGAGTCATAAAGCGAGGAATGGGAAAACAGCTACTGATTTGCTGTGAGTCTGTTCACCCGAGTGTGAGGGGACATAGTGACTTGAAGATGCTTAAAGCTGACTGAAAACTTTGATTCATGTTATAGAAATTAAGTTAAAAGTCTAATCTCTTCCTGTTTATATCTTGGAGTGCAAAAACACAGGATTCTCATAGCCCAAATACATCCAAGTGCCCAAAGGTCACTAATTATTGGCAAATTGTAAATTTTCTTTGTAGAGGGAGGAAAGCTTCATTTCTGTTTGGGGTGTGGTTTTTTCTTTTTTCTTTTTTGCTCTTGCTTACAGCAGGTTAATCAGGAATAACTCCACGGTCTCTCTGATCTACCTGTTTAGGCAGAGAACAGCCTGCATAAGCTAAACGCACACGTTCGTCCGTAACAGGGGCTTAACATAAGCTCTTTGGAACAGGAGTCATCTTCCTCATGTTTATGCTCTCTAATATTATTTCTGTTGTCTCTCAGACTGTGAGGCATGCTAAATCCATGGCTTCGCCTCAGTTAGGAGTTTGACAATTTTCTGATAGGTTGTTTATCAAATATTATGTCAATAACGTCTGAAAGCTGTGGCAATATTGCTCCCAGCCCAGAGAGGTAAATACTGTGTTATCTCATGGCACAGCCTGAAATGACGCCACACATCTTGAAATAACATGTCCAAATGTGTCAGAGGAAGAGATTTTTAAAGCATTTGCCTTATATTACCTGCCTGCTAGCAAATGGGTGGTGAGAGACCTAGAGTTTAATTTTTTTTCCCTGTCCATTAGGCAGATCATGCAACTATCTAAACACAGTTCTGGAAAACCTGTTTGCTAGCTTACTCAGAGCCCCAAATGGCTTTAAGTTGCAGTAGTGTGGTGCCTAACCCTTTGGGGGAAAAGAAAAAATAGCAAATCCGGCCCAGTACACCTTCTAGAACAACGTCTTCCGAATTCGTGAAGATTTGGGGCGGGAGGAGGAAGAAGGGGGAAAAATGGCCTGTGTGTGAAACCATGAATTATATTATGTCTGCCAAACCCCTTTGAGAATTGGACCAACTGTCGGTTCAAATGATTTGTGCTTATCCAAACTTTACTCATCAAAGGTTTTTATGAGTTCACTTTGGCAATGGCTGTGTTTTTCCATGTGGTGAAATCATACACCTGGAAAACATGCAGCCAAAGTGGTGTGGAGCTTGAATAACTCTCCTTGTTCTCCAAAAGCTCTTGAGTTTTAAGCATCATGGTAGTTAAAGTGTTTGTGGTGCTATAAAATTTGTACAACTTTACTGTAAACCTGACTCTTGCATAACCCTCTTGGCCAGATGATTGGCAGCTTGGTTATGATCTTGTAACCCCAAAAGAAACACATATTGGCCTTAAGTCTTTACTGGGAAAGGGAAGAAAGCTGAAGGTTTTTACCTTTGTACAAGCTGTGCATGGTGGCATGGAAAACATCCTGTGAGGCAGCAGACCTATGAATAATACTATTTAATGGTTTGCTCCACAAACAGCCTGCAGAGCCCTTCCAAAATCAGCCACCTCGATGGACAATAGCAATCGAGATGATTGCTCCATGGCTGTGATGGGGAGAGGTTGATGGAAGATACTGGCAGAAAATTCAAGAGAAAGGGTATGTCTACAGCCATACTTAGTGATGACCTTCAAGTTACCTTCAGCCACTCTGTGTCTGTTGTTTCTGGCAGCCTGCACCAAAACCAGTTATATTACCCTCCTTACTTGTAAGTTGGACCCTCCTAGGAGTAATTTTGAGGACAGCTTGTCTTTCTCATGAGCAGCAGAGAGAGGCAGAGCCACGAGGGATGGGGGAGAAGTGGGAATGGCAGCATGGTTGTGAGGTGGCTTCTGCGCTCTGAGCCTGTGCTAGCAGCAGACATGGCTCAGCGGCCCAGCTGCAGGACTGCTAGAGGTGGCAATGCTCTCTGATCTGTAATTGAACGAAGGTCCCAGGATCGTGATGGGACTACTGATAAATTGTGCCTTTGGCAAATCTGGTTCTGGGTATTGAGGTGGGTTTCAAGCACAGCTGAGAAGGTGCACCCTTTTCTAATTATTTCAAGCGAGTCCTTCCTCTGCATAGCATACCATTTTATTTTCCATTTGCAATTAAGCTACAGTTGTCTAGGAAAGGTGGCACAGCCCAATTCCCCAAATGCTACTATGAAATAAGATTTTATATATATATATATATATACACACACATATATATATATATATATATATAAAATATTTGTGTGTGTAGTATGTTTTATATATATAACATATAAACTAGGTTAGCAAAACTGGTGAAGTTGTAAAAGAGTTATGCTATGGTGAACACAGTTTTCTGGAATGCAACATCCAGTCACTTGTCTTTCAGTTTACACAACAAAATTGCCTGAAGAGAGCTAATATGTTTAGAAAATGGCACTTGCGTATATTTCTAATGGGAGAGGAAACTCAACAAATTGATGTGACTCAACAAATTGAGTATACAGAACAGATCGCAGCTCTGATTAGGCCATTTGCAGGATGGTTTGAAGAGTGCTGGCCTCTGGCCAGTGAGCCCCTTCTTACTCGCAAACGCGTAATGAGGACACTGAGCTAATGCCATGCTGTGCTATGTCTCAAGTGATGATGATCTTGGTGCACGTACCCACTGCTGCCCACTCAGCATAGTGGAAATCTTCTGCCAAACATGTGGCTGTGCAGTAGAGACTTCATCACAAGCCTAAGTGCAGACCTCTTCCACTAAGATGTACTAAATGGCATGGATTAAAAATAATATGGCTAGCATTAAATAGGATTTAAAAGAATATGGAGAGCATAATATGAATTCATGAAGAGTGCTACATAAAATGCCTGCGCTATTCACTTGTAACTAATGTACCTGTGCGCAAATCTGTATACTGGTTTTGCTTACTGTAATATAAATGGTCTTTGTTCTTGCCTTTATATATATAAAACACCTCACCTACTATCTGCTGAGTATTATTTTACACATATATATAATTTAGTTGTTAAATATTACTCCAAACCCCACATGTATACCAAAAGAACAATGTATTGTTGAACTGGTTTGAAATCTATAAAGAGGTACTGCTTAGGAAGAGAAGGGTTGAAAGCCAAAGAATTAATGAGCATTCCTTTTAATTTAGTGGTCTTGTAAGATCCTACTGAGTAGGAGGAGTAAAGAATGAGCCCGGTGGCTGGATTGGGTCTGCATTTCCTGTGTTGACACAGGATGGGTGGAGCAGGATGGTAATGGTGTCCTCAGCCTTGGAAGGAAGAAACAACCGCTTGCTGTTAACACAAAGCGGCTCTTGGGCCTTAACTTTAGGATACAGATGTTAGATTCTCCACTGAGCCTAGTTTTCTCCTTTTAAAATTAATGCTAATGCTCCTTCCCCCTAAGTTGCCATCTCTTACCTCTGATGAAACCACATCTTGTCCTTGAATGCGTTGATGAAGTCTTGACTGGGAGTGTCTCAGTGCTGCAGGCACTGGACTGCCCTGGGGCGTCCTGTGCTGGAGCTCCCACGAAGTTGTGAGTGCCTGCGGTCCCCGGGGCAGAGGGAGAGCAGACAGGCAACTGCCAATGATCAAGAGATTTCAGCAAAGCCCAAACACTCAGCTTAGTGGAAACCAAAGCAATGCTCATGAGTTCAGCGTTGGTCTGATGTTTTTATCTTTGTGTGTGTCTGCTATTGTACAAAGGCAAGATCTGGAAAAACAAAGGCTCAGCCTCAAGGACCTTCTAAACAAAGCTAAACAGTTAACACATGAGTCTGCCCCGAATGAGAAGAGAAGGGGAACATGTTTTTCATTTTGTGATGAGTTGCTAACTGAGAGCTAGTTTGCCATCTGCCTGTGGGAAAACCCTTGGAGAAGGATTAGACGTACAGCTCATGGAGTTCCCACTGCTCTCTCCCCCCACCCTCGCCCCAAACTGTTCCTCGACGCAGAAAGGTGATCCTGCTGTTAAAGCGTTAGACGCTGGAGATCTGTCATGTTTGCACTGGGGAAGCTTGAGGCAAGATGCTTAGTCTGTGCGCGCTAGGTCCCTCTCTGCAAAGGAAGGCACTCTGCCAGCGCTTCCCTGCTGCGCAGGAGTTTTGCAAGGAAAATAGCCATTAGTGTGGAGGTGTTTAGGGAGGCAGAAGGGTAGGAGAATGTAACTCAATCTAGAGTGATAGGTAAAGTGGATATGTGGGAGATGATCCTCCATGAGAAGGGGTTTTACTGCACGCTGTGAAGATGCTCAAAACTGTAAGCTTGGCAGCAGTGGGTGGTGGTGACCACCTGCTAGTAGGTTGATTTAGCAGTGGCAGATGTGGCCAGTTCCTGTCTTTTGCCTCCCAACTCCATCTAGTCAATTCCTCAAGAGGTTTTCCTGGAGGCTGCAGAGAAATTACTCTGTGGCTTCAGTTCTCAGGTGCCCATTGCAGATACATTAAGTACATAAATTAAAAACATCCTCCTTAATTCTGTCCTCCCCGAGATTGTCTGGAGCACCCATCACATGACCTCCTGCTTGGTAGATTTGATGATGCAAGGGTAGAGATTACTTTGACTTGCAATAATTGCATGGCAGTTCCAGTTGTGCATTATAATTTTGTCCTGGTTGGCGCCAATTTAGTAATCTCTGCTCTTAGGAGCAGCTTTGCCATGAGAGCTTTGAAATGATGTATTGTCTCCTGGAGAAAGTGCTGATTTAACCAAGTATTGGCAAATCATCATGACAGTGAAACTCCACTCTCTGAACAAAACTAGGGAATTTTCTTCAATGTGTGGAAATTAGATATGTAGAAGAATTCTGTGGTTAAGGAGTGACTCTTTGCCCTTTGAAAAAAAAACTACCCTCTGTTATTCTTGTTATTCTTTCAGAATTATTCTAAAAGTTCTAGCATCACTGTTCAATATGTTCTGTACCATGCAGGGGAAAGACTTTGTAAATCTTTTATGGTTGTTCCAGGAGTTTTGTTTTGCAGCTTTCCAAAGCTGAGCACCAGCCCCTTGCTTTATCAAGGAGGTGAAGTTTAAGTCTGGTGTCTTGTTTATTTCATCACTTTGATGTCCCCCAGATTATCAAATTCTATTTGCATTAACATATGATAATTTTTAGCTGTATTGATAGATAATTATATATGCAACTGCACTGTATCACCTGATTCTAAATGAGTGAGTGATTCATCCTTTGCTCTTTGTGAATCCAAAAACTGGGTCTCCTTCCTTCCCAGACTGCCTCTAATTTAGAGACTACAAGCTCTAAGGATCAAAATCTGCCATATCTATAATTTGTTACAAGGAGATTGATTCTACACCCAGTTATGCCAGTGAGGGGAAGATAAACTCCCCTCAAATCCATAGCTACAAGCTTGAGTCTTGTACCTTTTGGGGATAGTGGGTATGTTCTTCCATCTAATGTAAATTCGGAGCAGTGCTGCTTTAAGATCAAAAGAATTACCCTGGATTTATACCAGGGTAGCTAAACATGGAATCATACATAATTCCTGAGCACATTTGTCTTGCAAGAACCACACCTGATCTGCCTCCCAGCTCTTATTTACATAAGACATCCTCATTGTGTTGAGAACATCTAGGGTGGGGTTACTCACTTCCAGGGTGGGCAGCAGTCGCTGCTGTGTAAGCCTGAATCCTGCTGAGGCTGTAGCCCTGGATCTCACCACAGGAAACCTTTCCTCAGGCAACAGGGCCATCTCTCTCTGCTCGGTCTGTGCATTTCTGTGGCCTTAGTGCTGTAACCTACTTTATCCCTGGACACAATGGGATGAAACCCTATAGAAGAAAGACATATCTCAAATGCTTCCAGGATGTGCACATCAGTGATGTATGTGTAGTTTCTAGCACAGAGAGGATTAGAATAAATACATTCTTTGTAGATGCTGTTTTAATCTTTCAAGCTAAACTTAGATCTCGGACACCTGTCTCTGCAGCAGTCTGTCTCTCGAGCTCATGAATTTTGTGCACAGCTGTCAGGGCTGTATGTGGGGTTCTCTCTTTTCAGCTGGCTCTATTCCCAGTTGGCTGAAAAGTAGGAGCCTGTCTTAGAAAGAGAATTTCCACTCCTGCATACTTTGATGGAAACAAGAAGATATAAAACAAGATTTAATGACCCATTTTTTTTGAACCATTTATTAGCTGTTCTGTACATACTCAGTCTCTGGGGAACTAAGTTACATATTATGATAAGTATAGAGTGCCTGTTCCCTATGGACTTTGTTCCATGATTTATGTGGATAAAATAAAGCATATAAACCAAATAAATTACCTTGGATAGCTTGCTTTGAAATAAGACTCAGGGAAGTGCCATGAGGTGGCCAAATGAAACACTGACCTGAACTGGTGGTGCTAAAATGAGGATACCATCTCCTGCCACTGCCAAGCCCTTTCTTTAACTCAGAAGTTGAAGATTACAAAGGGAGGGAAAAGGCAGTTAGGAAAAACATCCACCGATGCCTGCCTTGTTCCTTAGGGACTGATTAGAAAGGGGGATGTGTCAGAAGCAGAATGGCTTCACCGCAGGCACAGAGAGATATGACACGCACAGGGTTTTGAGGGGTGGTCTGCAGCCAGAGGTCCTTCTCCAAGAAGTGGCCACTTGAGACTCTGGATCCCAATGTGCTCCACCTGCTTCTTGGGATCAAAGGAAGGTGGCTCCAGACGAAGGCTCGCCAGCCGGGCTCCGCAGTCTGTGCCAGCCTTGCTTCTCTATAAGTTGGATAGCTTCAGTCTCCTCGTGTCGGCTGGTTTAGGTGTAGCTGTCCAGCTGCAAGTGCCAGATCAATCATCTCCAAAAAATGGTGGCAATCGGGTGTTCCTGCCCGGAAGGAAATCTTGCCCCCAGATTATCTGCACGGAGTCTGAGCAGCCTGGTGCCGCGCGAGCAAAGCCTAAGAGCGAGGCCTTCTCCTGCGTGCCTCTCGCGGTCGCCCAGCCTCCGCCGCGAAGCGCCGCGGCAGGAATTTGGCTCTTGTTCGACACTACACCTACACCAGCAGATAATGATTTGATCAATCGGCGAGCTTGTCAGATGGGCCCCGCGATAACGGTGGCCGCCCGCCAGCTGCGGGATCAGAGAGACTTTGTCTGATGTTATCTGCGTGCAATTAGGTTACATGCGTCGCTTCGCGGCGGGGGCCGAGCGCAGCCGACGGCACGGCGGGTCCGGGGCCCCGCGGGCGGCCGGCACCGCGGGCCGGGGCTGCGCCGGGGCGCTGCCGGCCCCTCTTCTGCGTCCCCCCCACTCTAGCTGCTGTCAGCCGGGCGGCGAGGGAACGAGTAGGTTCGGTTTCGGGAGACCTCGGGGCTTAGTAAAAAAGCAAGCTCAAAGGAATTGCTCTGTAGAAGGGTAAAATACCAGGTGTAACATGCAGCTAATTATGCCACTGGTTTACAGGAGGGATTTTAAATGTTTCTTTCTGAAAAGCCTGAAAGGAAAAAAAATCAAAGGAGAAAGATTGAAAACAAGTATGAGAAGATATAAAACAAGATTTATATCTAAATAATTTCCTCTAATTGCTGTTAGAAGACATTAATTTTCCTTTTGATGCTCCGCTTTACCTTAGGCTTTGCTGTACCTGCCAGGATGGCAGGGAGTCAAAGAGGATTAGCTCAGCAGCTCTCTGCCTTAGTAGCCTCTGTAAAAGATTTAGCAATGGGAAGAATATACAGGTTTAAAAGGAGAGAGGAAAAAAAAAAAGGCCTAATTTAAACAGGCCAGCTTCAACCTCGGTTTGTCCTGTGCAGTCATGAGCATCACCAGCATCCCGTGGGTACAAAGGAGGTGGGATCTGGGTTCAGAGATGCAGGAGGAGGTGATAGCTGGGTGACGGCACAGGTGTCAGCGGTGCTTTCAAAGCCACTTCCCTTGGAAAACATTTTGTTCTTACAGAGAGTCAACCTAATGCCCAGGCCCTAATTAAAGTTTGTCTAAATCTTCTTGGAGGAAGAGCTCAGTGCTGAGCTCTCCCTTTGCACGGGGGTGATTTTGCCCTAGGAGATTCCAGGTAGCAGCTCTGCGATAGCACCTCGTTTGCCCCGGTTCTGAGGAGATCCCTTTCCTGCATGCCTGCAAGACATCTCAGGTTTTCTGCACCAGCACTGTGATGTCCCTGCCATGCATTTTTCTGTCTCCTCTGTTTGCAGATCGTGCAGTTTTCTTGTCAGAGGCTCAGAGAGCAGAGGTGGTGACTTGGTGAGAGTTACCTTGCTAAGTCTCAGTCTAGTAGCGATGCCAGTAGGATAGTCAAACACTTTTTATTTCACCTTCTCCTTTGTCAGATTCTTTTCAGTTTGAGGATACTACTTGGTCTTTGCACCTGAAATCCAAAATTGCTTTTGGTGGTTGTGGCAGCTTGGCTCAGAGGTACTGATTCCCATTTGGTTTATCAGGAGTGGGAAAGTCCATATTCCTTAGGCTGCACTGAATATCTCAGCCTGGAAGTGTTGTTTATCAAAATTTCTCTTAGATGAGCCTTGCGGTAATTCTCCATTAATTTATTTCCTCCAGTTATTACAATGAGATCTGCTCAGGGGTATTCTAGAAAACCACTTGGAAGCATCAGTAGAGAAGAATGAAGTGCGGTTGGCTGCAAGGAGCACCCTATGCCACATCATAAGACTCAATGTCTTATTTTCCCACTGCTTTAATCTGTTCTATTTTCTGTGTAGAGCTGAAACAAAAGTAACCTGAGAAGATACTGTCTCTCTGTTTTTGTCCTGCATATCTTTTGTACTAGGCAGTGATACTGAAACACAGCTTAGAGCTCAACAATCATATAGACAGGCCTCTTGGGTGAGTGATAAAACAGATGCAGAAATAATAGGAATCAAAACCCACTTTTGAAATACAGGTTAGTTATGAATAAATCTCATGATTTAGATGAAAATACAGGAATATATTGCGTGTATTAATGGCCCAGCTCTCTAGAGTCACAATATTCATGAGAGTCATTCTCATTTAAGCACTGCAATAGATAGCCAGACTGTGCAAAGAAGTTAGTACGCTGAAGATGTACATTAGCTGTTGAGCTCTTCTGAAAATCTGGTCCCACTAAATCAAGAGCAGACAGTCTCTCTTATTCATCTCCTTGTCTGGTGGTGGTTAAACAAATGCTTTTGAGTCTGAGGAATATTAAAATTCTGCAGCTTCCATAAATGACTTTGATTTCAAGACGAACAACGAGATGTTACAATCAAAACCAAAACCGCTGCAGAATGTAGCATTGAAGGAAGCTGTGCTAATTTCTTTAGAAGCAAATGTAGAAGTTAGTAACATGAAACAGCTGACCACGAGCCAGATGCTTCAAAGTGATAACAAGTACTTCAGGAAGCTCCCAATAGCTTTGGCTTTCCAGAGAACTTTAAGATACATGTGTGTACCTTTAGGGGGTAAAACTGCATTTTTAAATGCAATAGTGCTCTAGATACAAAAAAGCATGAACAAATAGGCAATGCTTGAAATCACCAGTGGGTACTTTTTAAACGGTGAGCTCACTAGATTTGTCCTTCTGAATATCAAGTTAGAAATTAAGTTCTTTTGCACAAGAAACTGCTACAGAAAAGAATCAATATTAACTCATCTTTTGTTGAGGAGTTCTTCTGTAATCTACTTCTAATGTTGGTATGGGTTTGTGGGTTTCTTATAAATATGAAGGTAATGAGATTTTAAGAAAATATATTAAAGTAGAGAAATATCTGTTGAAATCAAGGTGAATTTTTCACAATTCGACCAAGTTTTTCACAGTTACTCTCACTTTGTATACCACAGTAAGTAAAGGTGAAGACTCTGCAGTAGCAGTGGTGTGAATCTTAAGTAATACCAGAGTTACTATGACTAAAGAGGGTGTAGCAGGTGTGAATGCAACCAAGATTCAGTGGATTTAATAGAGGGTATGGTCATATTAGGGGGGATGAAATGGTTTTCGGAGACAGGAGTAAAGGACTAAATAGTTTGAAGCTAATGAAACCACACCTGTAGGATTTTTGCTCTAAATATCAGACATGTGAGGACCTTCCCAAAAGGATGTCCTGTTCTGCTGTCAGACTTTCATTCTCAAAAAAATGGATGTATGTTTGGGAGTTGAGGGGAAGGAAAACTAGTCTCCTAAAGGAGATAAGATCTGATATAGAGGCCTCAGAAAGAAAAATAAGGCTAAATTTATGGTTGCTGGAGTAGTTGCTCTGTATCTTATTTATCATTCTTTACATTCATCTGAATGCATATTTATTGCTTCTCAAATAATCGGATGTTGCTAAAAAAAGTTATGTCCAAAGAGCTCAAGAAACAATTTAAAGGTTATAAGAAACATACAACTACCTGAAATTTTCTCTGTTGGGGGCAGAATTTTTAAGGGTATCCAAATGAGTTAGTGAGATATCACATTGAAATTCCTTTGTATTGTAGAATGATGGACATAAATCCCACCTGAGAGGCCCCGTTTGGGAGCAGAACCTCGTAGCACTGGCTGTTGTACAAAACAAAGAAAGAAAATCGCATCTAAGTACGTTTCAGTATTCTTATTTTATAGAGCAGTGATGGGTCGTGCCTAGGGTCACATACAAAGACTGTGTGAGGGCAAAGGGCAGAAATCTGATGTTTTCTAGTGGTTCTTTCATGTTTGTCTGCAGGCTTATGCATGAGCAATGCTGAAGTGGCCTCAGTCATTGCCCCTACCGACACCGAATGTGCGATCCTTTAGCTGAAAAAGGGACGCTGGAATGGGAGCACCAGAATAAGACCTCACGTTCCAGCAGAAAGGGGAATTTGCCAATATCAAATGTTCCTTTTTTTTTTTTTTTTTTCGGCTACCAATCCTTCTGAAAGGCAAGTGAGTAACGAAACTGCTGGACTTGAGTCTTATTTTCCAGTCTGAAGCCGTTTACACTTATATGTGCCGTTTACACTTGCAAAATACCATTAAGGCTGAAACTCCAAATCTCAGTTTTAGAAAGCAGTGTATTCAAGTCTTAATCCCTTCTGCCTGGCGGGTCGATCTTTCAAGTGTTTTTTTTTTGTGTGTGGGGGGGGGGAAGTTGAGGGATTAGGAATGGGGGAGAAACTTATTTACTTGCTTGGGAACATGCGGCATAGTCAGAGAGAGACCCGAAGATGTTCCCAGCCCCGGTTCCATGCCAGCTATGCTAGACAGCGCTACAGTCTTATATTAGAAAAACTTGATGATTAAAAAGAAACAGCTAGATATATCTAATTTAATAAGATACAGCCCATGTGGATCATAAAAGGGAGATCATAGCTGATTAAAACTGCATGAATTGTTTTAAGTGCATTCCTCAATTTTTAGACTAGAACAAAGGAGATGACCTGATTTATCCTAGAATGTGGAGATAGATAAGAGCAACTACCTCGACTAGACTTTTCCTCTGCCAACTCGGGATTGTATATTTAAAAACTAGTCTGGACAAACACTAGCTGTGTGCCAAGCAACGTTTCCATCATTTCCCTTGGAAGATTATTCCGTGTACTAATAGATCTTGTTGTCAGGAGGCTTTTTCTTACAGCCTAAATCACAGCGTCTGGTAGGCTGTTTTTTCCCTTGTGCCTTGCTCTTTTCCAGTGTCTGTAGGCTGTAGCCGTGGTATGCGGAGCTGCTGCTGAACCAGGTTATCAAGAGTTTGGGAAGACTTTGTATGAAGCAGACTCTTCTGAAAAGGCAGGGTAGAGGCTGCCTGAAAACTGGCTTTCAGACAGAAAATTGAGGATGCCGCAGACGGGAAGCAGTTCAGGATGGGGAGGTGTGGCAAGGGTCACTTTCAGCGACACATTTGTTTCCTTTACACATAAAAACGATCTTTACCCATTCTCAGAGTGAAATAACTTGCTTTTGAGGCAAAATGGAAGAGAAGAGGCTTGTTTGTTTGTTTGGGTGTTTATGTTTGTTCGCTTTGGGGTTTTTTCCCCCGCAGATACCAGAATAGTGCTCGATGGCAGTGGGGCGCCGGGGAATTGAGCCGACCCGTCCGTGTGTCCGTTCTTACCTCCGTGCGTTCCCTGCAGGTCTGTTGGCCCTTCCTTTGTGGGCTTTGTGGTGCAGGACCATCGTCCTTACCTGCCTGGGGTTATCTGTAAATAAATAAAAACAAAGCAGAAGCGGTTTAAATAGGCTGCCTTAATGGATTAGTCTGATAACTGATTTATGGGACTCTTTCCACTCATGCGAATTGGCATAGCTCCACTGACTGAATTAGAGCAGTGGGGATTTACACCAGCTGAGGATGTGGCTCCTTGTGTTTAATATACCAGGAACTTGAGGGCCAAAAATAGCCATAGATACCTTGAAAGGAAATGCCGTGTGAAATGCTGACCGAGAGCAAGCCTGTTGCGGGGAGGAGGAGGGTGACTAATCCACTATGGCCATCTGCACAAATTGGCAGCTGTAAAATAAAAGCAACCAAGTTATTGCAGCATATATATATTGAAGCATTATGTGTAAAGCGTGTGGATCTACTGTATAGAAGCATTCAGCATTAATCAGTGGGGAACATGAAGTAAAACACGTAGGCTATTGTGTGCAGTTTGAGTTACCTTATTATAGGAAGGCGTGCAGCACATTTGAGAATGCCGAAGGAGCAGTGTAGGGCAACCAAAGTTATTCAGGGATTTGGGGAATGAATTATAAAGAAAGATTAGCTAGGCTTGGCCTTTAAAACTTTGAAACAAGAATTGCGTTGAGCTGAGCAGTTTGCTTTGACGTGGTGATACTGAGCTGGAAGCTTGGGGAAAATAATACGTTAGCTGAGTTCTTTGACACACTTACTGGAAACACCATGAAAGATTTAGAGGACACAGCTCCATCTCTGCGTGCTGAAGCTGACCCCGAAACCACACATGGGATTGTAGTGGAGGGGCAGATGGGAGCACAGGGAGCTGAGATACCTGAATTTCATTCCAGTTTTGAAGACTGAGGATGCTTCAGTGGTTAGGGAGTAGAGAGAACATGAAACCATGGCCCCATGGAGGCATCAGTGGTGCTGGGTTTCACCGAGGGAGTCTGGATTTCTGCTTTCTGTGCTATGGTCTGTCATTGACTTCTTAGGGTTTAAAACAGATGGCCCACAAGCCTGCGGTCAGGTGTGTTTTGCTTTTATTTTCAGGATATCTTAGCTTTTGTGGTGGTATTTCTAGCAGAGTTTCTCTCTTTTTGGAGAACCTGACCTATTTTATGCAGGCTGAGCCTTTCTGCACTGAGGACCAGTTTTCACTCTATCCTTTGCAGTGACTGGAATTGAACTGGGCCACTTAACCCATCCAAGGTATCTCAGCTCACCCATCTGTATACCAAGAACAAGGATGAATTTGCAGTAGCTCGGTGACCAGGATATTTGGGATCACATCTTTGCAGCATCCGGCTGCTGAGCTTAATGAGCATCTGAAAAGAAATGTTAGGCCCTTGAGTTAGAGGTCCGTATCCTGTAAAACACCGCATTACAATCACAATGTTCCTCTTCATTGATCAGCTGTCAGGGAGATGGACTCCAGTGCCCCAGCACCGATGAAGCAGCAGCAGCACGACAAGAGGGGCTGCTTGGCAGGAACGCTGCCCGGGGCAGCCCCGGGGACTGCCTGGCCCCCGTGCAGGTCCTGGGGCTGCTCTGTGGATGCATCTGCGCAGCTCTGGCAGTGCTCCTGAGCACCCAGCGCCACTGTGGCCCCTGAGCTGCTTTGCAGACGGGACAGGAGACACCAGGAGACCTCCATCCACCTGGTGGGATCCTGCCCTGAGAGCTGCATTGTGCCTTGATGATTTATCTCCTTTCCAGGCTGATTGCCTTCAAAGCCAGGATGGAGAACATAATGCAAGTGAAGTGTTTCTTAGTGTTTCACAGATTGGGTGTGTGTGTGGGGGGGGGGGGGGCAAGGGAGTTGAGCCAAAGTGCAGCCAAAACAGGGTGCTGAGCTATATTTTACCATGAGTTGGTCTTTTAGGAAGGGACACCGTAAAAAATATACTCCTCTCCCTTGGCTTCTGGTGGAAAGAAGCAGCATGAGGCTCAGCGAGGCCGTGCCGGTGGTAACTAGAGCCCTGACACTAGACTTCTGCTGCAAGGCACAGTCACTCCAATCAGCCCTTTACCTTCTCCTAGGTTAACATCTGTGGAGGTACTTCATGGTTAAATTCAGGTGTCTGGTGTTTATTTGGTGTTTGGGCTTTTTTGCTTTGTTTTGCTTTGTTCAGTTGTGTTAATTACCCTGAGGTGAAGAAGGCATCTTTTAATGTGAAGGCTACCTCCGTGTATTTGAAATATTTAACACTTAGTATGCTGAGACTTGTTCTTCAAAGCGTTTGTGTTACCTGTGGGGGTAAATAGTGTTTGGCAGGGTTGATTGAGCAGGCACCAGCGAGAGGGTGCCTTTGTGCGAGGAAATCACTCAAACACCCCTCCAATTTGCAAATTCTTGTCAATACGTCTCATTCTGCTGCAGTGCAGAAGTACAGAAATTGCAAAGTGGGTTCAGATACCACATTCTATGGGAGGAATCTCATTTTATCTTGTAAATGGTGTTATTAGCATCCTTTAATATGCAGTAAAGACTTTATTGGCATTATAGAAAGCAAGCCAGTTGATGAGATTGTAGATTTCTG
The DNA here is from genome assembly GCF_028389875.1 of Rhea pennata. Lineage (NCBI taxonomy): Eukaryota > Metazoa > Chordata > Aves > Rheiformes > Rheidae > Rhea > Rhea pennata. Next base: position 8,171,445 of record NC_084682.1, read on the forward strand.
ATTTGGGCTGTGCATACGGTTAAATCCCTGACGTTTTCTTTGCAAGTTCCTGTCCAAGTTGGCTACGTGAGGAAAAGTTTAGGTGATGGCTCACCAACATGGAAGCTTTGTGGAAAACTTCAGGCTCCTCAGTTAAAGGTTGTATCAACAGCACAGCGGTATTCCAGATGTTAGTATAACTGCAATGCTATTTTTTTTTAAGAGCTAAATTACTATTGTAGTAAAACAGATAATTTAAAGGAAAACTAAAAGGAAATTCATGGAGGGGGGATTTTTTTTGATCTACTGTTCCCAAGAAAAGTATTTTTATGATTCAGAAATTCAGATAGTCAGAAACCAAGAGTTTTGGCCAAAACACTTTTGTTTTTAAGCATTTTATTTTTCAGAAAAACTAAGTGAAAACTTTTCCACACAAATGAATACTTTTCACAACCTCTTATGTTTCCTTGGAAGTTTTCCTTGTAATCTGTTTCTGTTGGAGAACTTGCGGTCCACTGCTGCCGGGGCCAGTATTCACAGCCTACCTGACTTGAGTCCACAAAAGCAGCTTACAGAAAATGTATTCCTCTTAAACGTGGTTCTGAGGGTAAAGAAGGGTAATCATTACTACAGGCAGGCCACATATTTTAGGGCATCCTTACCTTTTCTCTTCCTTAACCTATCCTTTAGCATACCCTTGCTCATCAGACTGTATCTACCAAGCGATGCTGAGCTGTGGGCATCCAGTAAGCGTTGTGCACAGTTTGCTCCAAGTCAAACCACGGATAGAAGTTTATTATGACTTCTCCTTGAAAGTTTACTCGGTTGTATATGCAGCTCTGGGATCCCTTTTTTAATGTCCTCTGGTCCAGCCAAAAGAGCTCCTTAGTCCTCTGCCACGAGGCAAGACTGGCTCAGTCAATGAGGAATGGTAGGGGATTAGTATTCCCAACACGGCAGCTTTGTACTTCTGGAAGCTGGAGGGTAAAGGAGGACCCAGGAAGGAGTATAAAGGTGTGTTTTTCTGTTGGTAAGAACTATTTTGCAGGCAGAAGTGGTGACAGTTCTCCAAAGCTTGTATGTGTGGATCTCTTATAAGGTTAGGACTTCAAGGAGGTCTTGCTTTTGTTGCAAGATAAGGAAAGTAGGAACTGTGAAGATTTGCAAGGGATGTGCCGCCCTTGTGGAGTTTCGTTTGCTGGAGCATGGCTACAAGGACTCACAGGGGTGGCTTTACCTGGGGGTGGAGAGTGGAAGGGGCTGTGTGCCCCCCTCTTCCTCCTCCCTGAAGGCCCACATGGATGTTAATCCTCTGATGATGCAGAAGGGTTGCGTGCTCATGGGTACCCCTTGCTTCCTGCCACCAGCCCTGTTACAGCTCCCTGAAGCCCTGGCCAAAAGGTTTCAGGACCCTTTCAGCTTCACCAGCGTGGTCCAGTTTGGCTCCGCTTGTCAAAGTGCATTGGGATGTTAGTCAAAATCACAAGAGATAGCCCATTTCTACAGAAAATCCCTGGGGTCTAGCTGTTGGGTGCTTTCACTGGGGTCTTTTGAAAATGTCTCCCATAAATAAAGGAAGAAAAGCAAGTCGCCAAGGGCTTGCAAACTTGCTTCATATGTAGGGCCAGAACCAAGAAGTCAGAAGGTGCATAAGGACAAGTCTCATAGCAGTGAGCTGCATTAGAGAGTGTAAGGGATTATCTTCAAACTGTAATTTCCACAGAGAAAAGTCCATGCTACTTCTGAAACGTTTATTCACACAAAGCGAGTGCGCTGCAGAAGCAGAACACTCAGCCTTTTAATGTCTTGTATAATTAAGGACCACTTTATTTTCTCTTTTTATTAATGACTTACCTTTAATGTTAGCCCAATGACACAGTTGTGTAATTTAATGTGAAATGTATTATTCAGCTAGCTGCCGCCTTACAGAAAGGTTTTGACAGGCTGTAATGGTTTTGGTTGCAGGACAATAAACCATCTTTTTTATAAATGCTGAGAAGAAACTTGAAGTACATGAGGTGGCTCTCTTAGTAGTTTGATGGGATTAATCTTTTTAAAAGACAGTGTAATTGAAGAAAAAATAGAGCAAAAGACCTATCATAGCAAAGCCAAATTAGTTGTTCTGTCCCCAATTCAGAGGAAACATTTAAGTGTATGCTTCAGTCTCACTGGGGACTTGCCTCAATGAAGCTTATGCTCTCTTGGATAAAGACCAAGTTTAAGCAATTATTTACCCTTTGGATAGTGAAATTTGTAGAAAGAGATATAGCATCTTTTCTTAAACCAACGTTTTGTAAGGCACTTCAGCACATACGTTGTCTTACGAAATGCCAGTTGAGGTCAGTTGGAAATTAGCATTTGCTTTAAGTTAAACAAATTCTTAAGTGTTCCCATTGTTTTGTTGAACTAGGGGGCAGAAATATTAAAAATTTAACAGCTTACGTGAGGAGGTTTCCTGTGGGAGCAAAGGATTTGATTCAGTGACCCAGTCCTAAACTCCAAGTTGCTGAAGCAAAAATGTTGCATAGGGAAAAAAATGAGAGAAAGTTTGTTGTAGTCTTGCCTGCGCTTCATACTTTCTTCTTCCAACTGAGCAAAAATGTGCAATCTCTTCCTAGCACTATTTTCGCAGAAAGCACAGCTAGTGCAGGCAGTCTGTGGTGCTCCGTGGCTTGGGATCCGATGGCTGTTTTCCTTCAAATTGGATAGTTTCGGAAGTGCCTGCATGATAGGGACACATTCCCCAAAGGCACTATGTGGGAGCAACACTCGATATCAAGAGGTTTATATGCACAATTATGGATTACTTCTTCAAAATTCAAGTCTTTGGCTTCTCCCCAGCACCCCAGTCCTGCTGAAGGTAATTGGGTATCCCTGTAAACCTAGTCCTGTAGTCTCCAGCCACCCTTGGAGAACTTACCTGTCTACGTCCCAGCAGCCTGAGGCGAAGGGACTGCTATTGCTCTTATGGTCGGGTAAGATGTTAGCCAAGGGGCACAGAGATGTTGGTGGCAGAAGTACCAACCAAACCCCGATTTCCATAGTATGTAGCTAATGCTAAAACTGCAAGAGGTTTTCTCCCCAAGCAACAGTATTTGGAGACAAGCACATACAGTAGGGAGAGCGCGGTTTGTGCTGCAGCCGGCTGCGTTTGCAGCTCTGCCCTGTGGATAATCTCAGCTGTGCTGGGTCATCCCATAGCTGGATACCGGGTGCAGCGGGAGGCTGGGGAGAGGAGTTCAGCCTGCATCCCCACTACACGAGGCAGCACTGATATGCTTAAATTATGATCTTGCAATTAAAAACTGTATTAAAATCTTCTGACGCTTCTGGAGTGGGAAGCTGTAGTAAATCAGATAGCTACATGGAGACTCTTAGACAAGTTACGAATTATTCATAACCAATTATGTAAATTCCTCTGGAGCTGTAATAGTAAAAAACATCCCAGAGCCCTGTACAAAAAGTGGGTTGGTTTGGTTACCCCCAGAGAAGGAGAAGGACTATTATTGTTTAAGTCTAGTCTGTAAATGTGTTAATGGATCCACTCTGAAGTATCTGAGGGGAGAAAGAACAGACGCAACCTATTAACTGCCCATGTCCTAGTAATCATTGAATAAATTGACTTTTATTGTATCCAAAAGTAAGAAATCTTCTGGGATAAAAAACCTTTTGCTACTTGGCTGCTGATAATTGGAATCAACAACTCAAGGAATTAAGGAGACCAGATCAGCTACATGCTTTTAAAATGATTTGTAGCTGATGTATTGCCAGTTACGCACTCTACGGGCTAATCTCTAATTGTATTTTCATGTATGGTTCTGGACTGAGTGATTTATCTGACACACAGTTTGATCTGCTCATCACCAGCCCTTAATATATGGGATGTGCCATTCCAGATGAAGTTATTTGTCCAACAAGTCCAATCTTCTGCCTTTGGTGGTAGCTAAAATCGTGCTTTCAGGGAAGCACCCTTTGCTGAAGTAACGGGGTGGGCAGAAGGGTCACTGGCTGCCGGAAGCAGTGGTTGCAAAGCCGAGGAGCTGTTCTTGGGCACAGAGCGAGTGTTTTCACCGCTTAAGCGTAGACGTCCACGCTGGGGGCCCGACCTCGCTGTTTGATCAATAGAGCGAGCTGAGGCGCTTTGAAAGGACGCTTCAGAGCAACGCAGCGGTTTCCACGCCGGCTGCGTACGGAGCCTGCGGGAGGAAGCCCGGGGCGGCGTGAAGACCCTCGGGCTTCGAGGGAGCCGGGGTGGCTCAGGCAGCAGCTCAGAGGCCAGGAAATGGTTGGCTAGCTGGGCTTTGGGAGATACCGAATCACTTACTCGATCTCTCTGAACTTTTGTCCGCCCACTCGTTCTCTTGCATAATTAGACTGTAAGCTCTGCAGGGCAGGGACCATCTCTTTTATAAGCTGTTTTGTGTAACACCTAGCACAGCGGGGTGCCAGCCTCGCCAGAGGCCTGCAGGCTCTGCTCTGTTAGAGATAATTAGTATTTTTTTAGGCACCACTGTAGTACAAATAACTAGGGTTTTGTTGTTCTCCTTGTTTATTCTTGGCCAAATCCTGTTCACAAGCTGAAGGCACAAAGCAAAGGTGCAGCGGATTCACAGCAGACTTGGTGGCATAGATGGCAGTGGCATGGCTGGGTTTGGCGAGGAGCAAAGACCCACCGCGGCTTGCAGTGAAGACTGAAGGATTCTGCAGACCTGTACTTTGTTCCTTGCGCAGCTGCTACTCACCATGTTACTTTTAGCTAGCTACGTTATTGCTTTTCACCAGAGTTCCTTGCCTGTGAAAAGTAGAATTAATCAGATTAATTAATTAGATATGTCAAATTCTGTTTTCATCCTATACAGTGTTATGCTTGCACAGATGAGAGAATGTTCTTCTATAATATGCTGTGCTCTGGATGGACAGAACCAGAGAGTAATGACAGAAATTCAGATGCCAAAGTGCATGTGTCCCTCTGACCAGCCGTGTTTGCATACGCTCACATGCGTGAGAAATGCTTTCTTTTTCAAAAAAGAAAAAGAAAAGAAAAAAAATTACAGAACTGTTCTTTGTTTCCTTAATCTCACTGTAGATGGTTTCCTCTTTGCATGCCCATTCTGTAATTCCCCCAGTAGACATCTGTCAGGAATACACAAAAACTAACACAGCTTTGATGCAACAACAGAATCCTGGAAACCAATCAAGAAAAAAAAATTACCCTTGTAAAACTGGGTCTGTAATTATTATGGGAGCCAAGATATCGAGATAATAAGGAGACAGCCCTAAATAACTTGGGGGAATTACAGGAGGTAACAGTGTACTGTGCCACTGCCAGACAGAGTTAGACAGAGTGGCTATGGGTTTTGGCCTAGGTTCTGCATTGTGTTAGAGCTGCTCCACCGCTGCCAAACCAAGGAAGATGTGCGAGGAAAGGGGTTGTGCAGCCCTCCTGATCCGGGCTGTGCCTTCCTGAGTTGCAGCGCGGGAGCTGGGATCAGCTCTTGTTCCCTTGTCCCTCTCGCCTAGGGAGACTTCAGCCGTTGTTCTGGCTTGAGAGCTAAAAGAGCTGTCACAGGGTTGCTGAAAAATCACTGTGATATCTCTGGTTGGCCATGGCACCTTGTATCGTTGATAGGTTCCCTTTGCTTGTTGCTCGCAGACCTGTACTTTATGCAGACATCACAGCACTGACCCTCTGCAACGTGGTATCATCATGGTACCTGGTGTTGCAAAATAGGCAAAAGGCTATCAAAAAAGAGCAGAACTGCTGCTATCTTGGAGGGAGGGAGTGTCAGCTCTGCTTCACTGGTTACGGTAAACTGTTGTACACAAGCTTGTATCCTCAAACAGGAATCTCTCTGCCAGAAAGTCCATGTAGCCTCGGAAAACAGATGGTGTGGGAGAGAGCTCATCGGGAGCAGTTGCCCTGGTGCATTTGTGTACTGCCAGAAGAGGCAAGCCAAGAGCACGTTGCTATCTTTCACAGCCACCTTCAGCGGGGCAAGAGAAGCCATCTAAATTAGCCTGCAGAGGAAATGTGCTCCATGTTGCCACAGCTAGCCTGTTTCCAGTACCAGAATAAGCTTGTTGAAAGCTGCTGTGGGCATCTCAATGCTGTGGTGTAGACATATCCTTTGGGTGTAATAACAATAGAAAGATGAGATATGTAGTTTTCAGCAATAGTTTGGAGCAATAGGGTGTTATGATAATATAAGTAACGAAGCTTAAAATATATCTGGTGGTGGTTTCTAACCCTACTGGTATGTCTCCTCAGGGTTCAGAGTGTTAGAAGAGACCAGGGCATGTTCTAAAGTACTCAGAACCCACAACTAGGAGTTAAGATTTCCAAAGATCTTAGCACCCAGTTAGACAAATAAAAATCAGGCCGAGGTACAAAGCTGCTCAGCATACCGGGGGCTGAACTTTTTGGAAATTCAGCTTTTAAGTGCTGTCAATTTGCTGTTCAGTGAGACAAAATTTCTGCATCCTTTTCAGCAGAGCAAATCCTATTTAAAGGCACAAATGCAAGCCCATGTTACTAAACAAAATGTTTCTATTTTGCAAGGATGTCCTATCTGATTAGAATAGGGGCTTACAGCTGCCATCTCCACAGACTGACTTCAGTCCTTAAAACTGAATCTTACAGCAACCTCTTCACTCCCTCCTGTAATCTTGGAGGCACAATAAAATGCTCTGTGCCTTCCTTCTCAAATGGAAAAACATACAAGTGTTTCAGATATGTGAATACTGGAAATCCCAGTAAAGTGAGAGAATACCCCCTACACCAGCACTTTCCAGGGATGCTCATTACCTCTTCTGTCCCGCTACTCAGTTGTTGTAGAAGCATAGCATGCTGCTGTTAGGTGCTTTTAAATTAGGATTTTAAAACTTCTGTGGCTACCCCTGTTGATTATGAATCGTCTTTTTTTCCCCTACCAAGATCCAGGGTTTTGGCTCTAGCACCCTCATCAGTTATAATTACTGTGCCCTTTTACATGGAAAATGTGATCAACTTCAGCTTGTCTGAGCTGCTTCATCCATCTGCACCTGTGGCTATGGAGGAAACGGCTCATGCTGGAAATTCTGACTTTATCAGAATGGCAATTATTAATCCTAGGGATCTGCATTTAAAAATATCTCCCTTTTTATTAGCATTATTAAGAGGAGCCTTCTATTTGACCTGCTAATTGCTTGTCATGTTAATTCCAAAGTAAAATTTAATGACCCTTCCTTAGTTTGAATCCAAATCATGCATTTTTAAAGACACAGGAATATAGCAGACGAATGAATCTGTGTTTGATTGGGGGTGAATGTGTCCAGGTTAAGTTATTTCATTCTCTTTGAATCCTGTTTATTTCACAAACAAAAATGGCAACAAAATATCCTTGTAAGTTTTTTGGATTTCAGTGAGCCTTTTGCAGCTCAAGAGGTCAAGGTGAGCTTGATGGGTCTTACGTGGCGCGGAGCTGTCAGGAATAAGAGCTTGCTCTTCCAGCCTGTGTATCCTGCATCTTGCTGCAGCTCAAACTGGGATTTGGATTCTTTCCCGGCTCCAGCTTTGACAAATATTTCTTCCGGTCAGGTCAGGAGGAGCCATTTGGAAGGTCATCTCTTTTAGATGACTGTTTCAGCTGCTTCTCTTGGTACTTAAAACTAACCAAGATCCACTGGTCAGGGTGAAAAGAGGGAAGTTTACAGCCTCTATGCACCAAGGTTCCCAACAGTTCCCAAGCCTTGCAGCTCCACTGGGAAGCAATATATATGTTCACCTGTCCTCTGCAGCATGTGTCCCTCAGTCTAAGACCCATGCCCAGATTAACCATGTCCACGGAGTGTGGATGTCTACGTGCAGTGGTCAGACCAAGCGCAAGCCTGCCTTGCTGGCTCCTGTTTAGGTTCCCACTGCTCTGACTGTGCCTGTGCAGCCATCCCCAAGCCCTGCACACAGCCCGTGTTTGCGAGGCTCAGAAATCTGCTTGCACAGGGGAGAGGTGTGGCACAAACTCTCCTTTTGCAATAACAAGCTCCTCTTCCCACCGCTTCTGCCTGGGTGGCACAGTAACCACACGCTCTCATCATTAGCAACAATTGGCGGGTCCCAGATTTAGCTCTGTCACCACAAACCCTGTCGTTTGCTCGAGCGGTCTCCAGCTTTAGCAAGTGGCAACTCCCTTAATTATACATTTTATCTCCTCCACCCCAGCTACTGCACTCGGGGCTGGAGGAGGGGAGCACAGTGCAGAAGGGAGGGATCGAGGGGGAGAGTTTAGTTAAGTACCTGGAGCATGGAGCAGTGGGGTCAGTCTCACCAGCTGTCACCCAACTTTGTGCTCCGCAGCAAGTTATTAGCAGGAGCCTTGGTCGAAGGAGTTTTCTATCTGCTGGGCCATGGCTTAGGGCTGTATTTTGTTCCCTCTCCCCTTCTCTTCTGATCTCAGGAAGGCTTTTTGCATGGCTCACCTTCTCTTGGTTTTAGGTGGATCTAGTTTTGCCATAACCCCACCACGCTCTTCATGGGCATCCTCCTGCCCTGGCTGGGCCTCCCCCGCTGCCTCTGCCTTCCCTGCTCCTCTTTCTTTTTCCTTTGCTGCCCCCTATCCCACAGCCTAGCCGTGATGCCTATCACAGAAAGCCGTAATTTGCTGCATAAGCATAAAATACTGTGAACTGCTGCACCTTTTGCACGTGGATAGGTCAAAAAAGAAGTGTAGCAATTTGCTTGAACATGTGCACGGGCAGTATTAATGCAGATCAGTTGCAAGAAATAACGTAATACAGATTTGCCAACGTATGTATTGCATAAATGCTGACAGGTGCTGACAGAAGTGTGTGCGTAAACATTTAATAGCACTGTTAATTCATAGCACAACAGTTGCTGTTGGCATAGCTTGGAATTTATTATATTTTGCTATTTATTCCTAGTCAGCTTGTTGTCCATCATCCTCCCAGATGGCATGTCTACCGCAATTCCTTCCTTCTAAAATTTGCATGATGCTTTTCCCGAGAGCCAGGCTGGGTGGCCTACCGCTCAAGTTGTGCACACAGGCTCCAAAGCTGCCTTTCTTGTTCAATGCAAACCCACTTCATGTCTGTGAAGAATTTCTTTAATCTCTTTATGCCTTAATTGCCCTCCATGAATAGGGAGAAATAAATATTTCATTCCTTTATAGATGTGCTTCCCTTTTCTTGTTTTTCTTTGCTAATCTACTCAAATTGCTGTGGTGAAAACCTGGCCCCACTGAAGACACAGGCAAAACCACCACTGATTTCAGTGCAGCAAAGATTCACCTTAACTGACTCTGCCTAAAAGTTAGATGTCTAGTCCAAAGTAATCATCTAGACTGCGTTTTTAGTCCTTGTCGAAAGACGCCGGCACCGAGCGTCGACTCACCCTGCCTGTCCTAGACAGCTATCTTGGGGTGGGATGACTAGCCCCCCATAGGTGCCAATTTCTCTCTTCTTTGGCTACAGTAGAGGCTGAAAGGATGAACTTAAATTAACTTTTAGATGGTTGACTTTTGGTTGTCAATGATGGGGATGACTTCTTGCAATGTCCTGGCACTTTCCCTCTTCCCGACGGAGATCAGGGTTTCAATGGGATGTTGTTCTGCTACAATTTTGTGAATGTTTATAGCTAGACCAAAAACGCTACGTGGTTTCTGCCATCATGTCAGGTATCTTCTGCAAACCAGGTTCAAGCACGCTTGGAGTGTGTCTTGCCCTGGCCACCTACCAGCATCGCTGTGTTAAGTGGTGACAAATTGTAGAAGCAGTAGCAAGGGGTATATATATGCAGAGCAGTGTTTTGCTGGGTTTTGCCAAGGGAAAAACTGAAGCATTGTGTGGGTTTCAGGTTTTGCTTTTCTCAGTGGAAAAATTGGATGCTATCAAATGACATGAACAGCTTTCCAAAAACACTTTATTTCCAGCAATGAGAGAGCATTTTCACCATTACTCTCCTCTGAAGGTACACTATAATCAGGTCATGTCTAGGTGCCAGGGACAGTAAATGTCTGCGTAGGGGGTCTCAGTGTGCATCTGCTCATGTTGGTCATCAGGAGCATGGGAGGTTTGCATAAACCAACTGGTGTGTGAACCTGCAGTATACGTTCCTGGTTGTTTTTTCCCAGACTTTGAAGGTGCTGGTTAGTAGGTGCTGCTAATGAGGACAGTTTCTGAAAGGTGATTGCCTTATAGGATTCGTTACTTTAATTTCAGGAATGCACCTTTCCCACAGGCCTTCTTGGAAGCAGCCTCACATCTTCCCCTGCTGTGCGCAGTGGTCGGAGGACGAGAGAGCAGTCTGGCCTCCCTGTGATGGGGACGAGATTGCAGCCTGCCAGGCGCAGCTTCTTGGGGTGGCCGTAGGTCCTGAATTATGGCTCTACAAGCCGCAGAGATGTCACACTGACTAATGAAGGGAGCGAAACTTCTTGGCTTTAGTAGAGCAGCCACACAGGAGAAGTCAACATAGAGAAGAAAATCAAACCTTTATTCCTCTGAATCAGGAAAATGATTTTTTCTGTTGGTGTAAACTGGTGGGGGATAGTCTGATTTACCAGATAAGGTTCTGCTCTTGTTGGCAGGGAAGACAGGAGTGCAGTAAAAGTGTCGAATTTTGCATATAACTTTGAGGTTAGTCCTCAAGGTGGTCACCCTGAAGATTTTGCAAGGAGATCAGAAAGTAGGGCTCTTGGGAACCTCAGGAAAAATAAATATAGGCTCCAGGCCTGCAAGAGATTGTGTGATAGCCTCTAGTGAATGAAAAGTGACTGAACACCAGGTTTTTCTCCTTCACAGCCGTAAAACGCAGGCTAAGGAAGCTGTCCATTACATCTCTTCTATGGTATCACTCCCCGTGTTTGACACAGCTCACATGATCTACGAACTGAGGCCTGGCTTTGATTTAGCACTGTTTATTAACCTAACGGTGCTGACATATTTTAGTGCAACGTATAAAATCTAAGGCTTTTTCTTAAGCTGAGGAAATGAGGTTATGTGACATTGATCCAAAATAGAGACGAGTACTTTAGGTTTCCCTTTAGCAGACGAGGGAACGGAGACAAGGGGAAAGCAGGCCTTCTCCTGTCTTCCCTGCCAACTTCTCTGCAACTGGGGCAGAAATACCGGGTTTCTTTAAAGTCTTGCACACATATGAAAACAGCTGTAAATGACTTTCAGTCATTTTGTTGCACATAAAAGATAACACAAATCACTTTAAAATTTAAATTGAGGCAATAAGAAAATGGAAATAACAGGCCACACTTCAGTAACACAGCTGAGATCCAGGTCTTAAAACAGCTGGACACAAACAACCTGCAGTTACAGTGAAGGTACAAGACTTTATCTTTGTTTTAAGAGGGAGGAAACTGAGGCCAGAGGATGGATGCATCTAAGATCATGGTGATTCAGAGAGTAGAAAAGAGGCTGTTCCTATTGATTCCAGGCTTTTGTATGACCTTATGGGATCCTACCACTGCTTGAAATGTCAGTCAAGGATACCATTATTAGCGAAATTAAGGAAATACAAAATACAGAATTACTGGCACAAAATAGTGATTTGCAGACAGGCAATGACAGGCCATTAATAGACCTAGTAATAGGGGTTTGCGTTAACTGTTTGGAGATATTTGGTAAGCGCCTTGGCTGACTATCAAATCCTAAGCTGGTACATTGTTCCGAAAGAGGAGTTACTGTTGTTGGTGTGAGTCCAGAGCTGTTGTGGTTGTGCAATACTATCAAGTCCTTACTTTTCTCCTGGTTAACTTTTGAATGGAAGTCCCTTCCTTGATTTTGATAGCAGCTATTAAATTTGGCTGCACCCACTCAACATTGCTGCGCTTCTCAGAAACAGGGCAGCAGTTGCATAACTTCCATCCATCTATCCAGACAAAGCAGTTAATTTCCATTACTGAGGTTTCCCAACATTATAACAGAGTTGCATTGATGTCATTTATCTGTGATAACCAGTGCAAACTAGTGCAGGAAAATCCATGATCAGTGCTGGTCCTGTTTAATTCAGTCTGGTGACATTACACCATTATATTCAAGCAGCTCAGCTTCTGGGCGTAGCTGAGCCATCCCTCAGCTTCTCGTTCCTCCCCACACCATGCCTGTCCTGACAAGCGCCACAGTGCTTGGTCTCTGCTTGAGCACCCAATGGCTGCATTTTGATCCATGTATCTTCTGGAGTTGCCTGTAATAAGTTACCACTGTTGGCTACTCTATGATTTGAGGACTTTGAATTGTAGTTTCATCAAATCCCTTATCCTCTGCAGCCACTTTTCTCCTGACCCTTACCCCCGACTTTCCTCCCATCCCATTGAATTCTCAGTTGACTTTCAGAAGTGAGGAAATATATCTGCTTGCGTTTCTACTGGTTGCTATGTGGAGAGATACCACTTTGTAGTTGGTTTATCCATGTATACATTTTTTACATTCCTTCCTGGGGAAGTAGCCTGTCTTGAGCCCTCACATGTGACTCAGCTGTGCTTAGTCCCCTTCTAACGAGAGTTTTGAATGACTTGTTGAGCGGTGAGAAGCTGGAGCAAGTTGTCGTCAAATGTTATCACGAACCTCCACTTCCATGGGAAGCTTTCAAGAACAGCTAAGGTAAACATTGGTCAAGGTGGTTGAGACATATCTGAGTCTACCGTTATGCTGGAGGTTACGTTAGACTGTCGGATTGATTTTCTGCATCTATGTTACTGTGATTCCAAGAAAAACTACAGAGTGCCTTTGTTCTTCCCCTTTCCACTCCACTGTATGTCTGTCTGTCTTCGATTTTTCACCAGGCTCCATCACTTTTTCTTGTTGACATCACCAAAGTGTGCACGGAGCCTGTGGGCTGCAAGGAGCCCATTTATCACTATGTGGTTGCCTGGCTGTCTCCTTCAGCCTGTCCAGAAGCCTGCTGGTGTAATCTTGGGACTGAGGGAGCCCTGTGCAATCTCGCTGCTGAGTGACAATTCTCTTCCTCTTCCTCTCATTTATCCCAAACCCTTTTCTTTTCAGATCCCTTCATTTCCTTCTGCTCTTGGTTTTTAAGCCTTCTCTTATGTGACTTATTGTCTCACACAGCTTCCCTCTGTGCTTCTCTCCACTTTCAAATCCTTCATCAAACCACAGCTGCTTCAGCAAGCCCTCTTTTTCAGAGGCAGTAATCCACACTTACGCTCTAGTCCACAAACATTGCCTAGTGTCATGTCAAGCACATGTGCAGCCTCTAAGGGAGTCTGGTGAGGTTTCTGAAAGAGAGCAAAGCTTCTAAATCCCTTTGAAATATAATAGAAATCAGGCACCTAATTCTCTTTGGTTTAAAATTCCCAATTCTTCACCTGGTGCAAGGAATGTATATTGATCTAGGCTGTCCTCTACAGTACAACTGTACAGTGCTATGTGAGTTTTATGTTGAACCATTAATCATTTGAATGCACAGCAATGTGTGAGTTAAAAGCATGTGCCCAGTATTAAGATGGGCTGATTTAGATGTGTCTCCTGGGGCTGGTTCTTGCTCAATTGCTCATTTCCAGATGTGAATTTTGAGAAACGCAGAGCTTATAAGTGCCGTGTCTGTCTTGTGTTACAGATCCCTTATAGTCAGTACCTATTCCCATACAAGTAAGTGGGAATACTCCCAAAGGTATCAACAGCAACAGGATTACAGACTGCTTCTCAGTTGCTTGCTTGCTGTGAAACAGGTTTGCTACCAGCCTCATCTGTCAAGAAGGTGAATCCCTTCCATTCCCTCTGAAGCTGGCACTTGGAGAGCCCTGTACAAAAGGGGGCTTTTAGTGTCATGGAAATGGCTGGTATGTTCAGCCTTCCCCAAAGGAAGGGAGATTTGAGTTGTGATGTCAGAAATGGGTTTTTGGAGAGACAGGTCTCTGTCCTCTCTATGCACAGGAAAGCATGACCGAATGTGTGGAGGCAGCATGGGCAAGCGCTGTGAATGAACCATTTCATGAACACGGCCCAGCAAGGAGGAAAGAGATGAGATTAGTGGTGAACCAGGCAATCAAGGCTCTTGGGGGTGAGCACTCAAGCTAGGGAGTGATGGAGATCACTCCACTCACTGTGTGTGACTGCCCCTATAGGATTGCCAGATAGAGAGTTGTCCAATGGACGGAGCAGAGAGAAATAGTTCAGGACAATGACAGTGATGGTGGGACTGCTCTTCCAAGCCCTATAGACAGACTGTTCACAGAGAGATTTCTAGCAGTTCAGCACTTGATTTTTGACTGGCTTTTACGAGAATTAGTGGTAAAATTTCTGTGTGGAGCAAGGCAGGTCCTAAGTCCTAAGCATTTTTGAAAACTTGCAGCCCTTCAGTTTTTGAGCCATTCCACTTCTTGCTGAAATTATTGATTTAGCTCCAAGGAGCATCATTAGGAGCAGTCTGTGGGCAGGTGGGACTCTCTCTCTCTGGTGCAGGTCCCAGGTGACTTTTTCCTGGCTACCAAGGAAATTTAAACTGTCAGTCATGGTTGGACCTTAATGGCACCTGTGCTGGATTCAGCTTGATTAGAAACCCACTTTTGGAGGGAAAAAACCCTGCCACGTCAATGTTATATGCAGTAGAGCACGAGCTAGTTGGCCTGGGAAGGTGCTGTGGTCCATAGACTCATGCTGGGCTTGGGTCCGCCCAGGCCATGGCAGATCCAACGCAGCACATTTTCAGGAGATCTTCTGAGAGAACTCTGTTAAACAGATGAAAGCTGAGAGAGGGTGAGGAGGCTAATTCTGACCAATTGCCAAAATCATAAAATGCAGAGAGCGAGTGCAAAACCGGCTGTAAATCACCCTGTGAGTCCTTGCTGGAGCAGGGCACGAAACACCAGGCTGCACAGGTCCCGTCCATCGCCGGGCGCGGGAGGCCCCACACCAGCTGCCGCCCCAGCCCCGCGCGCCCTTATGCGGGAGCAGCGTGGCTGCTTGCTCGGAGCGAGGGCGGCAGGATTTGGGCCTGTGCAATGCGATTCGTGCGGGGACGAGGGGACCGCGCGCCCCGCTGCGCGGCGCTCTGGAAAGCCGTCGGCCCCGGGGGCCCGGAGGGGCAGAGCTACTGCGCGTCGTTAGGCTGGATGAGGTTCCGCAGCTGCAGTTTATGCAAGGCGGGTGGCTAATGAGCAGCTAGAGAAGAAGAGCAGAGCGGGCAGGACAGTCCCTCCATTACAGAAAATCTGGATTTATTTGCACCCATTTGTTACAAGTCAGGAGCCATTCTCTTCATTTTTATTCTCCCATGCTGTGACACCTTTAAAATCCATGGTACATTTAACTTTTGATTTTTGTTTAATACGTCTTAAAGTAATCTAATGCAGACAGATTAAGGACAGTAAGTTTCCACTGCCCTATGGTGGAAATACCTTATTTAATAGGAGAGTGGAAGACAAATTGGCCACTCAGTGCATTAAAGAAAGAAAGATATACTAAGTTTGGATGCTACCACAGTTAAACTTTATAGGCCTATCAATTTGAGACGGTCATACTTACCTGGGGTTTTTGAATCACTTTGCAAAGGTAGCTAGCTATCCCAGACCTGAAATCAGAAATAGTTGTTGATGCAGTTTGTAGTATTTAATGTAGATCTATGTAAATTGCTAGGGGAGGAGGAAGAGAACAGTTTGATCTTAAATTGTAATTTGGACTGTTCTCATCTTTTTATTTTAAAAGGCTGTTTTGATCATTTGTTGCCGCCTCCCAGGTTTTATGCATCTCAAGTCTCTCAAAAAGTTCTGATACTTTTAAAGATAAGGATCAGATTTTATGTATTTTTGTCTCTTCGTTCTCATGCTTTTGACATTCAGGTTTGCAAACTTTTTTCCCCTATCAAAGGGCTCTAACATCGTTCCTTTTTCATTTTCAAATGAAAATTGACATTCTCATGCATTAATGTGACTCTAGGAGCCAAGACGAAGAAAAATGCCAAATACCAGAATACCTATGGGAATCTGCAACCTTATTATTAATAATGGGTCTCTTTCACTTCCCTTACAGTCTCCTGAGATTTTGATGTTTCATCTAAATCCACCTAGTTTCTTGTGATCTTTAGAGCTGGGGAGACAGGAGAGGAGAAAACATTTTTCACGGTATTGCTTCCTGAGGAGAAGAACTTATTACAGAACACAGATCCAGCCTCCATTTTGTCTTCTTTAAACATCAAATATTTTCAAGTCTAAGTTTTGTGGTTTGAAGTCTTGTTTTTTCTTCACTTCTTTTTGCTTTGCTGGTAAAGAATTTGATTTAACATTATATGCCTGGAAAAATAAAGCATTTAATTTACATTTTACAAGGCAGTTATTGCAGGTTAATTAAATATCAATTGAGTGTTATAGGCCATATTAAGATTTATTAATAACAGAGGAGATAAATCTCCTTCGAATTCAATTATATGAAAATCACATAGAAATATATGTGCACTTTTGTTCTTATAATACATAAAACTTGTGAATTACAGTGCAGCATCGTGCAGCAAGTTGATTAATGAAAATTAATTGCCGAAAGAGAGAAAAATCAATTTTAACTTCCTGAGGCGGGACACAGGGAGCGCAGCGCCCGGGCCCTGGGAGGGCTGAGCCCGGGCCCGCGCTCGCGCTGCGGAGCTGCCGGGGTAAGGCGCAGCTCGGACGTGATCGCGCCTCGCCTGCCCTGACGCACCGTTCCGGGCTTCGCGGCGAGAGCGGCTCTTCGGCGCCTGTTGCCCCCGCTGAGCGAGGCCGTTCGGGTCGGGATCGCGGCGCCGCGGCGTGGTGGTGGCCGTGGCTAGCGCGGGCGTCGCACGTGGATGCCCGTTGCGCGTCGTGGGCAAGGCCGCTGTTGGCCGGGGCCAACGTGAGACGTTTAACGCTGGACACGCTGTCAGAGAGGGACCAGCCAGGGCGGCCGCGAGCCGCAGAGCGCGTGGAGGCTGCGTTGGGCGTTTCTCCTGCGCCTGTGAGCGGGTCGAGGCCCCTGTGGGGAAGGAAGGCCTCCGACGCTGGCGATGGCGGCTGGAAGCTGGATTCAGAAAACACCTTTCCAATATTTGCCGAATGATTGAGGCCTGGCACGCTGCCATCTGTTCCCTGCACATCCTGTGTTAAACACTGTCAATATGAGATTATGTTCCAATTATGGTACCAGACTGACTGGTTTAACTCCTACCATGAATCTATTTTCCTTTATTACCATGTACTAACTCTGTGACTGATGTACCAGACACCAAAAGAGATGGTCTCTACCCAGAGGGCTTTGTCTGAAAGAAACGTGCCTGGAGAAGGCAGAAGGCAACAGAAAACGCAGAGGCATGAGTAACCAGGTTGAGATTTTCTTTTTAATTTCGGGATTCGTTCCTTGGTTGTGTGTTTGGCTTGAGTTTTAATATTGCCAAACTCGCTTCGTTCAGACGTTGCACAAGAACAGAGACTTCCATAGAAACTCGAGCAGGGTTGGGCACGCGGCTCTGAAGTGAGCGTGCGCACGCGCGTGTTGGGGGGACAGGAGATGAATGCTCAGTGCACACGCGGGAGCACTGGAGGACAGAAAACCAGAGCAGCGCGAAGCTGCAGCCCCAACAGCTCCTCCGGCAGACGCCACGGCTTGCAGCGGGGATGTTTCGCCAGGTGAAAAAAATGTAGCAGGTTTCTTTGTGTCGATGCACGCTCCTCTCGTTCGCCTTGCTCCACATGCATCCGTCTCTTCTGTGCTTCGTCTCTACTGCACCCTGCAATAGTTGTCAGGGATATTAGCATTAAATACTTACTGCCTGGCTTAACTAAGGGGTAAGATAGGATTTAATTTGTATGGCTGAAATCCAATTATATAATGGAGCCCCTGGGGGAAGCAGTTATACCTGCTGAATCTCTTGGATGAGTAATCCAAGGCTCCTCTCCAGAAGTAGAAACAGATCTGAAAATTTTTTTTTTACTTTTTTTGCTGCTGCTGTTACATAATAGGGCTGGGACCCTGAAAAGAAAAGCCAATGACAATGCAGTGCAGGAGAAAGAATTAAAGCATTGCCAGGAGAAAACAAGTTATAATCTGATCAAATCGAGGATCTAACAGGAAGTCTGCAGCAGCATTAGCTTTTAGGAGCCAAAATGCAGTGCAGCCAAAGGAAGCTTACTCATCTCTTTGGAAACCCGCTCAAAGCCTTTGCTGTCTGACTTTTTCTCCAACTTCTACCAGGAGCAGGGAAAGGGAATCCTCCACTTGCTTTTGTCGAAGCCTGGTATGTGGGAAGTTATAGAAAGAGCTAAGCAGATAACTAACTCGGGCCCTTTTGAAAGACCCTGCATGTAACCAGCATCTAAAATACATGAACCTAATCCTGCATGTCGTCTACATCCTGATAGGCATCAAAATCATAGGGGCTAATGAGCAGGACAGGTAGAAGCTTGATGAGGTTCCCAGCAAGGTTCTTGAAATCAAGCAAGCAGTGATATAACATTGATCTCTGGGGCAGCAGTGGGGCAGGAGCAATCCTACGCATCCCAGCTGATATCTTCAGCCGCTCCAAATCCCTCGAACAAACATACCAAAGGCTCTTAGCGGGACTGAAGGCATCAGCTGTTGTACCTAGGCAGATTTTTTTCAAAGGTCAGAATGTCATGTTTCATTACATTTTTTTAAAAAATAGGAACCAAACTTTTATTAATTTCGAGTGAGTTACGAGTGGAAAATAATATCCTAGGTCTCTCTAATTAAATGACTGCATGGAGGTAAAAAGATGACTGCACACAGCCAGCCTAGAGAAAAGTCCCAAAATCCAAATGCTACAAGCTGAGGGCAAACCCGGCTGCTCAGGCATCCCATCCATCAACCCTGCTGTCTAGGCAGGTCTTTCAGTGCTTTTAAAATGAATTAAAGCCAAAGCTGTTGCAACACTTGAAATCCTAAGGCAAAAGTTACATGTCTCACATTTGGACTTGCAGCTCCACCCAGTGGCTCTTTTTTGGCTACATAAAACCAAGGTTTCAGAAGCATTAAAACCTGTCGAGGTCAATGTTGCTTTACCACGGTGATGCTCTGGCAATGCGCAGGAGAAATTGGGTATATATTTCTTTGTCAAATTCTCAGCAAGCTGTCATCTACCATTTGAATAATAACAGAAAACTGCAGGACGGTTACTAACGAAGTAAAAAAACCCAACAACCTTATTATTCCCTT
This sequence comes from Rhea pennata, assembly GCF_028389875.1. Classification (NCBI taxonomy): domain Eukaryota; kingdom Metazoa; phylum Chordata; class Aves; order Rheiformes; family Rheidae; genus Rhea; species Rhea pennata. The sequence goes on from NC_084682.1 coordinate 8,190,567, forward strand.
TCTCAAAAACCTCCCTGCACAAATAGGTCGAGGATAAAACGTAGGGAACTGATAATTTATATGGTTCATTTCACCTTCCCAAATTCTCTAGGAGCAGATTGCTTTATTTTTTTTTTCTAAAAATTTATTTGTTACATGGAATTATTCATGAATTACCTAAGCACGTGATTTTTGGTTTGGGAGCTCATTTTGCAAAGAATTCGCATGTGATTGTGAATGCCAATGAAGTTAACTTGGCACCTTGCACAGTATTGCTTCACTTTCATTACCGGGTAATTACTGTAACTAACAAGAAGCAAATTTTGATCATTTCTATCAAACATATCATGCTGAAACTTGCTTTTTCCATGAGGATGAGGGCTCTTCTAATTAAAACAAGCCTTTTTTTGTGGATGCATGCATTTTCATTGCAGGAAAACTTGAGAGAGGGTTTCATGTTCCTAAAACACGGAAATACTTTAAACAGCTTGATACTAATAGGATTAATTTTACATTTAAACAGGCACTGTAGAAATTTCCCGCTTCTCCAAGTTCAAGTGAAAACTGAAATCTCTGTGCTTAAGATAGGTGTACCAGTCTGTCTTGTATGTCCTAAAAACAGAGGAGCTGGTAACCTGCTACGAACCACAGCCGTCGTCGTGCTTCGAATTTTCACTGCGAATTCCCTGTAAGCACCCGTCCCATCCGCGCTGGAAAAATCTCATCCAAGCAACGTCGTCGCCCGATGGGCTATGCAGCTCCAGCATAACAGAGGGAGTTAAAATAACCTCTAGTTTCTGAAGTTCAGGCATTATTTAGCATAAATACAGCCCCCGAGGCCTTCACTAAAGTTGCTGTCTGCCTGTGTGGTGGCTGAACGCGGGATTTAATTTGTTTTGCCTTGCCGCTAGCGTGCTGTGAGGTTATAGCACTGGAGCCACAAACTGTCTGCAGCACTTCGCTCAGCTTGTAGTTACCAGATCTCAAGCTCCATAGCCAGAGCGTAATTCAACCAATGCATTGTTAGTGCAAGAGACTATCTGTTTCTTTTAATAGATACAATATTTAAAAAGAGATATAATATCCCACAGGTTAAGAAAAACAGAAATTTTGGAAAAGAAGTTACTCTGGAAAAGGAAAAGAAAATTTTCTATTTATTTTCTAAATTTTCTGTTAAACCTTAAAAATTTGAAAGATCTTCTGGGCTTTCCTGTCCTTCTCCAGGAATTATCACTGAAGATCCCTGGAGCATGTTAGCCAAATAAAGATATCCTGTTTAGCTGCTTGAGCTTGGGGTACAGGAGTTGGTCCATTTGCCTAGTATGGAAAGAGGTGGAGGGTTCTTCAGGCTCTGGAACAAAACTGGTAAACTAAACTAAAAAATGTACTTACTGAGTGCCATCTCTCCTCTAATCGTCTGTCCCTGGTTCCCATGGGTGATCCCAGCGCAGCGGTGACATTGCTGGAATGAACAAGGCCAGTGAAACCTGCATCTGTCCATATGTCACTGTCTACATCATGGCAAGAAGATGCTTCAAGAGGCATCGTGGGTTTTTGTATGGTGCATAAAGCAGTGGACTTTTTGGTAAAGGTATGTAGCTGCAGTCAGTTTTACTCACTCACTGTCTGTATAGGGACTTGCTGGTGTTTGCTAAATTCCTGCCCAGGAGTTGTGTAAATTGTGAAATTCAGTCCAAACTGAATTGTGTGATAAGCTCTCTCTTTCTCCAAAATGTGCTGCTCTGTTCCCCTTTTCGTGAAGCTGGTGGGATCTCATGTTTCCTGTAGTTGCTTTCAACCACCGTGCAGTCTTCTGTTTGCTATCTGCCCAGCTGAAGAGGGATTTGTACCCAAAATGCCTGGAGGCTTTGTCCGTCTCCTAGGAGAAGGTGGTGACTATTGCGTCCAGTAAAGACAAGTTTAGGAAAGACTGTGGCTTGCTGAAAGGGTAAAGATGACCTTGATTATTCTGTGGAAGTGTATTATTAACCACATCTTGCAGTAAGAGGTATGTATGTGAGCCCAGTCGTACTGAGGGGTCCGTAGAGGACAACAGTTGATGCCTGATCAGAAACCCTTTTCTTGTTGGAGTGCCATCATAGGAACAACACACTTGTCCAGCAGGTAGGTCTGGTTTCAGCTGCAAGTTCCTTGCTGCAAGAACGTGCATCCATGCGACATTCTCTGGAGAACGAAAGAGGGGGAGAGGAGCGGACTTTGCCTGTTTATCGAGGGTGCGTACGAATGCACGGGCTTCGCTTCTGGGAAAGAGGCAGAGCTCTCATCGCCGGTACTCGGCTTGGCTGTGGAGAGACTGAGTGGCTAACGCAAACCTCCAAGGTCCTTTAAACCTTTAGTCCCCGCTTTGAGCTGGACAATTAATGTTCGCTGTGACACTGGTTCGGGGAAGTGGAGGGGCCGTGTTTTGTAGTGAGAAGAGGGTGAGTCGGAGGCAGGGCTCTTGTGTTTTGTTCCTGGCTCTGCTGCGAGTCTTTCAACAAGTCCCTTGATTTATCGAGGCCTGATTCCTCTCTAACAGCATTTTAAGACTACTGTCCTCCGTGCTTTTGGAAAAAGACATGTAAGTGAGCTCCACGGAAATAACTAAAAGTCTGTATGATTTAATGGTGAATTATACTCCTCTGTAATGTGTTCAACAACAAAACAGATTTTTTTCTATAGGTTTTGCAAGCAAAGCCTCCTAGGCTCTCTAAAATCAGGCAGTACCACTCTTTCTCCCTCCCTCCCCCCCGCCAGGAATGCTTTCCCCAATTTGTACAAATAGTGTTAGTTCAGTTTTGTTTAATGGAAACGTGTTTTTTAAAATCTAAGCAACATTTTAAAAATATTGCCTGAATTTCTCTCTCACCCTTATATGACTTCTAATGTTTCCCTGGAGAAAGAAAAATCAGATCTCTGTCATTTTTTCTCACTCTCTTTTTTCAGTTTTCTAAACATTTTCCCTGTGTTGAGGGGGGAAAAAAAGACCTTTCCCAGAAAAAATAATAAAATGTAAACAACTGTTTTAAAATTTCTTTTAGCCAGACTAAGTTTTGCAGTTGTAAAAATATTTGTATTCATTCCCCATACTCATCTCTTTCTGTCTTTGGAAGATTATGGTAAGCTGACGTGTAAAATCCCCTGTGACTAAAATGGTTTGGTAGAACCACATGCAAAGAAATCGGTCGCTCACTCACCCACGTACGTGCAATTACACTCCACGTTTTCAGGCTCTAGGTAGTTCAGTGCACTGTTCCCGGCTTTGGCCGGTACATACAAATCTTTAAGAAATGCTATCTTCTCTCCATACACTGCCCGGATGATGCAGACTGCAAGTTTGCAACTGTTGCTGAGCTGTAAAATTGGGGTGAGATGTTAGCACGTGGCAGACGGAGCAGTGAAATCTTGCAAGGTGGTGCTGGATGTGCCAGATAAACCAAGATCTAGGGATCTGCGCATTGAATGAGGTTGGCTGGAGGTTCCTAGCAGTGTTAAACCATTTTGCATTTGAGGTATAAAGGAGTATTTGCAGTAACCAAAATTAGGTATCAAAGAAGCTAGCTAGACTGACTGGCTAGCCTCAAAAAGCAGGAGTTGAAGTGTAGGTTCAAAGGGCAGTGCCATGTCTTGATCTTTTGAAGGGTTGTCAACTTTCCAATGATGTGGGAATATCAGGCTTTGATGAGCTTAGGTCAGTGTGATTTTGTACCCCAAGTCAAGCCAGCAGCTGGATATTCACCTAGAAACGGGTAGTGGAGCCTCTCTAACTAGCTCCTTCCTTCCACCAGGCCCGTGTAGTAATACCAGGAATGTCGACTTTTGTACCCTTCTTCCATTGGCTTCAGCCACCAGTTTTTCTGCCCTGGCCTTTGTCTTCCCATAAGGCAGCTCCACTCCCCACTATATCAGTGTCCCCATTTTTTCTCAAACAGATTGTGAGAGACCATGGAGCAGAGCTCAGGGCCTTTGAGGGCTGTGTCCCAACTCCACATGCCCAGCTCTTCGGGGACTTACCCTTGGCAGTGCATTACCTGAGTCTCGGATCTCATTGCAGCCTGGGAAAATGAGGCCTCAAGAAATGCTGGGAGGTTCAGGGGGGAACAGGCGAAAGCAGGGTTTGTAGGCAGATGAGGGCGGGTGGATTTGCTCCTGTCTAATACGGTGTGATGGAAGCAAACAGGATTCTGACAGGCAGATCAGAAGGCAGTGGAGTTTCATTTTTATGCAACTCACAAGTGACTGAGCAAGATGGAAACAGCACAGGAAGACAGAGGGCAGAAAAATGAAAGTAATCCCGGCTCATTTTTTTTGTAAGAGGTAGAGAAAAGCCTCTCATGAGCTATCAACTGAAAGGAGAAGCTACTGCTTAGTTTTCTGACAGAGTTGATGAGAACCGGGAGCTGTTTGCTGGTGGCTTGAGTGAGCTGCTAGGTGATCCCGGGGAAGACATCTGATCAGCTGATTTGTGCTGGGATTGTTCTTTCATCCCCCCAAGGAAAGTGTGTGCTGAGGTGGCAAGCAAAGAAGCAGGTGAGTGCCTAAGGGCGAGCACAGTCGTGTGGGGCGCACGTCATGGCCATTTGGAAGAAGGCAGCGTGCTCCTTGGCTGGATGCGCGTCCTCGCTCGCAGCTGCAAGGAGGGAAGCCCACGGACCTAACAGGTAGTTGGCAACAGAGATCCTTAAATAGCTCCATGGAGAACCAAGAAAGCGGTGTGGTTCCCCCCAGGGCGCTGATGTTTTGTCCCAGTTGTCCTAGCTCAATCCTTGTCCCTTGTGGGATTCGGTTAAGTGGATTCAGGGGCTCAGGAGGAGGTGGAGCATGAAAAATGCTCACCTGGAGCATGGGGAAGGCCCATCCACCCAGACCCTGTGCTCCCCTCCTGGAATTTCAAGCTCTGTGTCGGCTTCATCTTCCTCCTGTGAGCTGTGAGAGTGCCACAGGAGACCTCAGGGACCTCCGGCACATTTTAAAGTTAATTTGCTCTGTATTTTGTTCTCCTAGTGCAATGCTCACTAGGCAAAGGCAATGCAGGCAATGGCAGGCAATTGCAGATGGGGCTTGGACACGTGTCTTGGGCAGGTTACGTGACTCGTCACAAGGTGATGCAGTGAACGTGTGGCAGAGCGCTTTGGGGCAAGCACTGGGCCTCCGGAGAGGAGACTTGCATGGTCTTTTCGGCGCTCAGAGCTCCGTGTAGGATAAGCGGATAACGCAGCTGCCGTTCTCTTGCCTATTTGGCAGTCTGCTACCCTGCGTGTCAGACATCCCCATCGAGATCAGGGCCGTGCTGTGCTGCAGCACCGGCAATCCAGCCTCCCCGCACGCTCCAGGCTTTTATCGCAAAAACCCTCCTCCCCTTCCCAGTGTTTATGGGTGATGAGCAGGAGACAAACTAGAAAACAAGCCGAGACAAAAGATTGATTGTGCACAGTTTGTTCTGCGCCGGGGAGAGGCCCAAGACAATTAAGGGGTTATCTAGAAGTTCTAGTTTTAATTGCTTTCTTTTTATATCTGATTTTTTTTTCTCCTTCCTCTCGCAAAGCTTTTAAAAAAGCATCAGCTTCTCAAAGGGTCAACCTGGCTGCCGTTGGGCTGGGGGGCCGCCGGGCCCTGCTCCTCTTCGCGTTCCCCAACCCCCTTTTGGAGCTCGATGGCAACAAAGAGCTCAGCATAATGCTCTTGCTTTTCAAAACGATCACAGATAGCCGGACGCTAATGAGACTGGAGCAGCGTTGTCAGAAGGAATCTCGGTGGCGGCTGTCTCGGAGGGATCGAGACTGACAGAGGCATTTTCTATTACTGTTGGCTGCTGAGGTGTTAGCGTTATCCCTGCACCCATCACCCTGTCCGGAGACCAACCGTGCTTTGTCTGTGTCAGCCCCCAGTGCGGAAAAGTGAGTTAAATAAAATTATGCAAGGAATGATGGAGAAAGGGGGATGGAGCAAAGGAAAAAGGAGGGAAGGAAAGGCTGGATTACGGGCTGCAAGGAAGAAGTGCAGCACAGATTGGTTGGGGATAGGGGAGATGAGAAAAGGAAGAAGCAGAGGGAGGGGAAAGCGGCATCACCTGTGTTTTCAGCCTGGGAGACAGAGCCATGTTGTGTAGCTTCCCAGCCATCACCAGGCTCCCTGCAGAGGCAACCGGTGTCATTTTTGACTGGAGGCCTGACTCTGCTCTCACTTTACATGATGTAATTCCCTTAATTTAGTTTAAAAGCAAAATCACTGGAGAATGAGGACCACTCAACTGGATAGACTTTCTCCTCGCACGATGGAAGGACCTGAGCATGTTCTGCAAGATGATTTAAAGGCTCTGGGTGACAGCTGCATTTGCATTTGAGGTAGGGAAGAATTGGGAGGTGGTGGAGAGAGGATGTTTGTGTGCAGCACTGTGAGCAGCAGCCTGGATGGATACTGCTCATGCCCATTTGGGCATTATTACAAGCCAATGGACTGTCCTCTCAAGCCAGAATTGGGGTAAATTTTCCAAAATGCCTGTTAACATTCATCTCTTAGGTAGCAAGGACTTAAACAAGGATCTGCATGTGCCTACATCCAGTTTTAGAAATGACTTAGATATGCTAATGACCAAATTCTGTAGCCTTTCAGTGACACCAGAACTTCAGATACATTCTCAAATGGGTGGAGGGTTTTTTGTTCTCATGGACCTTTTTCATAAGCACAACATATTTATTTCTGTGGATTTGGGTGCTTAAATACATTTCAAAACAACTGAGCTATGCCTTTACTTACTTGTGAATTTGAAATTTAGGCTTATAGGTCATGTTAAGTTGCGTCTGAAACAGCCTTTTCTAGCTGGACTCAAATTTCTAGAGCCAAGTGACTCAAGCCAGCTGTGTCTAGACTGGCTGCCTGTAGAGACAGAACTTGACTTTCAGCCAGTTCCCCTTGCACATAAGTTTCCAGAGTCTGAGCAGTCTGCATAGATGCAACCACGCTTGAACTCAGCAAGGAGCCTTATAGCAGTAGGTATCAAACTGCAGGTATCTCTAACTGACTAAAAATTCAGTCTACAACTTGCACTCTCAGTCTTCAGAAATATCAGTCCAGTTTCAAGGTTCACACCCTGATGCTCCATGCAGGGCCCTGTGGATACAAAATGTATCCAGATTTTGAATCCTGTTCAGGAGTGTCATTGACTGTAAAAGTGAAACCAGTGATATGTAAGCAAAATAATCCTCCAACCCCTAACTTTTTCCCATGACTTTGTATTGCTCCAAATCCCACCTTTACCTCAAGGGTTTTTCTAAATCTCTGCTGCTTGTTCTGGGAGGAGCCGCCTATAGAAGAGACGAGACGAGCATAAGGCCCAAAAATACAGAGTCCAAAAGTTGGCCCTGGTGAGCATCTCACCAGGAGAAAGGATTTGGAGGGATAAGAGAGTGCAACTTACAGCTGCTATTACAGCACCTGTACGGTCTGTGAGAGATGGGCCGATGTGGCGATGACCGTGTTACCAGTGGTTCCCTGAGCCTAGTACAGCACAACCAGTTAGAGAACAAACTTATGAACAAGATCAGACCAGAGCCTGGCTGCGGACAGAGCACATAATTCTTATGAATACTGCAGGGCAATTTCACACCAATTACAACTGTCGCCTAAGAAAATGTTGCCAGCTAACCTTCTTTTGAGGCAGCGTGACTTTAAAGTAGTCTGTACACGTTTGATCTCTTTCGGGGATAGGAGATGGTACAGGCTTCCTGGAAATCCACTGTGGAGCTGAAAAGAGGGGGAAAGTGGGTTGATAACAGTATAGACTGTCACCTGCCCACTGGATCAACTCACTGTGTGATAAGATGTGAGGTGTGTGTGAAAACCTGATCTCACTCAAGGCCAAGAGAAACTAAAGTTTGGCATAAAACTTGAGTAATTACTAAAAACTCGTCCGTGCACTCGCAGGTCCTGCTTGGGAGGCCAGCTTGCTGTCTCTCGACTTGAGCAGAACGCAAAATAACGTGCAGGTGGAGAGATCACTGAGGAAGCTGTGACTGACTCTAAAGATTACCCCTTGAGCTCAAATCCAAAACTGATCTCAGAGCTTAGATGAGCTCTGTGTATGGGGGACAGAGCCTGGAGATGCAGCTGGGTTATGCGTCTCTCCACCAACTCTTTCAATCAGTGATATCCACTTACAAAGTTTAGGCTGGGTTTCAGAGGTGTGATTTCTGAAAGTAAAGAGCAGCAAAGAAGGATTTTCAAGAAAGTAAAAGAGGAGTCAAGAGCAGTCCAGAAGGGGGAAACATGTCTTGTTCTTTGGAGTCGCAGCAAAAAAATCTCCATCTGACTGCAGCGTCATTGCTGTTTATTCTGCAAATCCAGAGTGATGGAAAAGATCTACTTAGCCTTACCTGAACATGGGCTCATGTGAAGTGTTGGGTCCCACTGTGGCAATGGAGCTTGTATAGACAACGTACAAGATGTTCAGGACAAAGCAGGCCCTTAACATCTTCTCAGTATCTGTGGGGTGTGGTGGGAAGGACAAATATTAACCCCCTTGCCTTGGTTCCTAGTATGCAAGTCAATATATTTCCAAAGTTGAGATTCTGACTTGGACCAAGATCCATCATTTTTTTTTTTTTTTGGCTGAACAGACGTAAAACCATGAGCCAAAGCTGCAGTTCCTCTGGTGCATTTGTACAGGCTTGGATGGCTTGTAATACGAGAGTAGTAGCTACACTTGAAGCCATAACCTGGCTTAACCTCTGTGACTATCACAGCTGACATAACTTGGGCTTAATAGTTACTAAAAAAGGAAGATGAGGAGGTCTTCAGCTAACCAGAACAAAACTTAATGTTTTCCAGCTTTTTTTTCTTTCACAGCCAGTTTGTCAAGAGGTGAATTGCAGCCTTGTGACAAAAGGCTTGCTGTTTTAGTTAACGTATGTATTCTTCAGAAGTTCTGCAATGGATCATTGACTACTGGGTGAAAATCATTGCACCCAGCTTCTAGTAAATGCAAGACTACATGAAACATGGGTGAATCTAAAGCATGATTCAGGCTGTGCATTCTTGAGAAAGGTAGGAGTTTCTTCTAATGTATTTAATGTAGTTCACTGTTGAGTCTCGCCTGTGAAAAAGGGGAATAGAAGCTTCATTTGGTACCAAAAGCCTAAAGACAATTTTTGTCATCCTTGTTCATAGCAAGCATTTATTTCCTTCCAGGAGCAGTGCCTACATATGGGAATAAAGGCTGATTTCACAAGAATAAAGGTAATAAAATCTAGCATCAATCTGAGCTTGTTCAGCCCTAGTTGTTTTGTGCATGTTAGAGAGAACACAAAAAATGGCTGATTTCATATCTTGATTTTACAGCTTCTCAAGAGCCAAGGATTTGTTGCTTGAGTGGGAGCTGTTTTTAATTGTTTTTCTTCAGGTAACATATTAACGAAAAGCAGTCAGGTTAACCAATACTTAGGGCAGTGTGTGTGCTTGTTTTGGCTGAATTTGTGGATCTCCGGGTGGTTTTATGGTGCTGGGGTTTATTTTGTTTTGTTTTAATGATTTATGACTCCTCCAGCAAGGGTTTTTGCGTTCCTAATGATTTTGATTCAAATTATTCTACAAGAACCTCAGTGACAACAGCAAAACTGTTGGATCCATCTTGAGGGCCTTCAAATCTGATAGGACAGATCTTTAAGGAAGCTGCTCGTTCCCAGAAGTCTCCAAACTATTCGTAATAAGGCTCTGCCCTTCAGTCTTGTTGAAGATCTTGCTTGGAGGGTTTGTGGTTTATCTGTTCTGTGTGTTGTTATTGAGGGCACAGTCTGAAATTGTCAAGGAAGTCCTGGGCTGAGGATGCTTTCTGAGGGCGTGAATCAATAGGAACATCCACTGGAAAATAATCAATTTACCTCTCCATTAGCCTATCATAGTATGCAAAGTTAACTGAGAACCCCTGTAGAGAAATATCACCAGAAAAAGCTGAGTTAAAATGCATTCAGCTTAACAAAAAGCAGATTAGAAAGTCTTTAAGTGACTAAACGGAAAAAATAATTCTTATAGGAAAGAGCTCGTCAGTCCAGTTAGCAGAACTGTAACAGGATTCAGCAACCAGTGGTTGAAACTTAGGAGAAAATCGGAATGGGAGATGTAAATTTTTGCCAGAAATGGTAATTTCTGGTAATGTGGTAATAGCCATATTAATATTATTAAGCATTGTTATGGCTTGCTGAAAGACACAATAGATAGCCCATTAACACTGGGTACTTAAATCTAGGCAAAACTCTTTTGAAAAGGCATTGTCCAGTGTAGCCACAAATTGTTGGCCTTAAGGCAGTAATGGGATGAGTTTCAGTGGCCTGAGTAATAGAGGAGCCGGCTAGAGGATTACAGTGACCTTTCTTGACTCTTTCTTTTCCCCATGAAGTCTACAGCAGATATCAAGCACAATTAATTTTTATTCTTTTAACCTCGCAGTTCAAGATTTTTAGACGTGCCTGTGAAGGCAGCAGCCTCAGTTTAGGGAGGTCTACATAAACCGTCCGAGGGAATGCAGAGCGGTTTGTCTCTGAAGATAAGGCTGCCAGTAAGGCGTCTCAGACTGTGCTCCTCTAAAAGGTGCTCAGAATCGCTAGTTACTTTGGAAAAGCTTGTTGTGTGCCGTTTTCTGGGGTAGTCACGAACATCTGCAAGGGGTTTGATCTGCTGAATAGGGGGGTTCTCCAAGTTCGTTGATATCTGTAAAAACCTCACTGTAGTAAAGTACCTTGCTCCTAGTGAGCAGGCAATGAAGAGGAAGAGCTCGTGAAGCCATTAAAAGATAGTAGGAACCCTCAGGCTCTGAATATTCTTGGTGCACATACACAGTACAGGGTCTTAAAAGCATCTGGTTTTGAAAGCAACAACAGCAATGAAAAGGAGGATGGAATTTAAGTGTTGCCCTTGAATGCATCAGTAAATAGTAGAAGCCCTAAGCAGTAATCGAGTTTGAGTTATACATATATATGTGCGTGCGTGTGTGTGTGTGTATATGTGTAGAATTCCTTCCTTGTGGTTAACAACTATTTTAGTAGCTAACAGCCTGAGGTGCCATTGGAATTGCTGCTGTAATAGGGATTTCATTATTTTTATAGCCTGTGCTTATTTCCTAGATTTATGAACAAATCTTCTTTAAGCAGATCTTGCACCTAATGTGAAATTGGCTGTTGGTGATCAGAAGAAAATGCTGAAGCGTAGCTCTCTGCTGTATGTAGCTTGTAGGTACACAATAGTTGTGACTATGTGACTCTAATTAAAATAACATCAGTCTCTTAAGAGTGTGGATGCCATTTAACTGGTATATACTGGTATATAGTCTATGCTTTTCTGGGAATCCCTGGGAAAGTCATAAGCTATCTGGGGTGGGGTGGGGGTTGTCATCTATTTATTCTGCATTTCTGAACCATGTTGCACAACAGGATCTTGGTCCACGGCTTGTGTACCTAACTGTACAATAATTGTGCAATATCTGGGTCCCAATCTGACGTTGTAAGAAAGAGAGGTACCTTTAGCAGTGGAGAGTGGTGCGATCTGCCCTGCACGAGGGTGAGAGGAGCAAAAGCAGAAGCCTGCCTGCTGGGCACGGAAGGCAGTGGACACCTTTTCTGTCTCGCAGCAGGGTGGTGCTTGTGAAGCACAAGAGCAAGGAAAACTGAATCCGAGAGGACACATATGTCGTAGCTTCTCGTGTGACCCCGTGCCAAGGTGTGTAAATATAGTGCTGTATTTAATTGCTTGTTTGAAAGAGCTTACCCCCAACGTTGACAGCTCTCGTTTCCCAGAAAGGTACAGTGTTTCTGTAGTCCACAAAAGCAGCTGTGTGAATAACCACGTGAACTCCCCGCATGGCAGCAAGGAGCAGATTGTAGTCTCAGATGTCTCCTTTCATCACTGTCACACGAGCGGTAGCTGGAGAAAAATAATATAACCATAGATGCAGAAATAATAATAAAAAAAGTACATAACAGCATCCCCATCTTCTTGCAGAATGAGGATCCTGCTTGGAAACCTTTATTCTCTGCAGGGCAGGCTGAAGCACAGTCTAACTAGCTATATACAACTTGAATACCTCACACCGGGGGAAGATACATCCCTATTTGTTGAACCCCAAGGAGCCAGATCTTTATCTGGCTTAGTTCAGCATAGCACTTCGCCATTTTACACCAGCTGTGGGGCAGAATAACTGTAGCTGTCATTGCAGATATCTAGCATGTGTCCAAGCGGTGCTGAGCAAGAACTGGAGATGTTTGGCCCAGAGATGCAACTGCTTAGAGGACTTGCTCCAGTAGGTGTGAATGAATGAAGCTGTCCCAGACGTTTTCCTTAAGGCAGAAGGCTTGCAGAGCTTAGTGGGAATAACAGCAAGCAAGCTCTGCAGACATTGCACAGAATTTTATTTAAATTGCAACTGCTATAGATGTGGAGGGCAAATAGTAATAGATAGGTCAAAAAATTGTAGGAATTTCCTTCTTTTGAGCCGTTCAGAAGCTTTTTTTCTTTTTTTCAGTTCCTCTCCTTTTTTTACCTCTCCTCTCTGAAAATAGCTGTTCTATACATGGCTATTGTTGACATCTACTAATAATTTTTTTTGCTTTGAGAATATTACAAGAGAATTTGAGAATTTTTCCCATTCTCCTTTCCTGTAGTTGGGAACATGCCAGCAAAGGGCTGAGACTTGCTCTGTGGGCCGTTTGTAACCAGCTAGAAACAGCAGTCACAGGATTGCTTTGGAAAGGAGAGCTGGTGCCGCTGCTGCCCTGGGGCTTGAGGCTTCCTGGAGAGCTGCACGAGGCCAGGCTTGGAGCAGTGATTTCTGACAGACAGAGCACGTGAGCAGCTCATGGGGAGGGTCTGTGGTTGCAGCCGTGGAAGTGTTGTGACATGGAAATCTCAGTGAACAGCTACCTGGGCAAGGCGATGAACAAACAGGTTATTCTTCATGCATTCACCGGGGGAGGGGGGGGGAGGGCAAAAATCAGGATGGTGGGTTGGCTGGCTGAGCATGTTTCTATTTGGCAAGAAGAATGGGGTGTAGAAGGAGGTGAAGTCTTGCAAAAGGATCAAGCTAATCTTTCAATTAGCATAACAGAGATTTGGTGGAATATCTCACAGGATCAGGGTATTTTAATATTAACAGTTACAGCTGATTCAATGAGAATAGAATAGAAAAGAGCGAAAGTGTTGCCTTGTGTAGCAGAGGTGAATATACTCGCTCAGAGAACCATCATGTAGAGGAAGATGCATGAACTTCTCTGCTAGCAATGAAAGGGGGAAGAGAGTGCAAGTAGTCTCATGGTGAGGGTTTTGCTGCTGTGCAGTGGTGATGGAAAGCCAGTAACCGATAAGGCAGAAGTGTTGAGTAGCTCTTTTTTGCATCAACTGCCTTAAGGCAGCTGGTGCAATTAAGAGCAGCAAGAGAAAGCTGAGAGCTCAGCCAAAAATAGGGAGACTATAAGGCAGAAAGCTCCAAAAGGAGATTTCAGATTGATGAGGCCTGATGAGCGTTATGCAGGCTTACTAAAGAGCTGATGGCTGTAATTGCAGCGTTATTAGTTACTTTAGAGAACTTTGGGGGGAGACACTGGAAGACTGCGATAGGAGAGACGAAGCACCTATGTTTAGAAAGGAAGCAAAGTATGGTAGGAAATTATAGAATGGCTTAATAATTTCAAACCCAGAGAATCAGACACACATAGTTAAACAACATTTGTGTAAGCACCTGAGGATAACAAGGAGAATAGTAGCAGCTGACATGGATCTGTCAAGAGCAAATCACGTCATGTAAATCTCCTTTGTTCTTACGACAAGTTAACAGGCCTTGTGGATACAGTAGAACAGGTTGGTGACATCTGTCTTGACTTTAGAAGAAGGGCTTTGGAAACTCAATGTCAGTCTCATACATGATCTAGCAAAATACGGTCTACAATAAGCCACAGTAGGGTGGGCACAAAATTGGTTGGATAACTGTTCCCAGAGACTTGCCAGCTGTGGATAGGAGATAGATAGAGGGAAAGAAAAAAAAAAGAGTATTTATGAGCACTTTCTCGCAGGGGGTTGGCTCCGGTGGCACTCCTGCCCTCTGCCACACTGCACTGGCCCTGACACCTGCAGGTGTTTTGGGCCCAGCGGAGATGGACGGGGACTTGATTAGCAATTAGCAGCGAGTAAGTAAGTAAGTGTATATCTATCTCCTCTTTATTAGAATCTCTTAATGGACAGAATCTCCCCTAACATATTTTTCTCTCATGGCAAGTAAGGCTGACGGCTTGGCCAATACGCTGTTAACCAAGCAGAGCACCGTGAGCTGTATTGGCTTGCTTTGGGTGGGTATTCTTGAATCCAGTAAAACAGGTTGCTTTTACCAGCATATCTCACTGTAATCTACTCTGATGAAACACTTTTTAGAAGGCAGCTCTCAGAATATGATTGAATGGATTAATTTCTTTAATTAAACCAGTTTACCGAGACTCACCTTTTCCACCTCATGCACAGCGCAGTATGACTACAGGGTCCTCTCAGTTATTTCAGAAATGTATTTCACAATCTGTGTCGCAGTCTCTGAGATATTGATTCTGTTAGTGTCAGGGGTTTTGGGGGTTGTTTTCTGCGAACGGTCACTTGGGTAGCGCAGTTCAGTAGCGCAGGTTTCTGTCCCTGTGCAGTTAGTCAGGCTGGAGGCGCAGAAGTAACCAGGTAGCTGAGTGCCCATGTCAGGTACCTAGTATGCAGCTTGCTCCGTGTAACCAGGCCCTGAATTGGGATTAGATCCTCCCTGTAATAAATATATTTGCTAAGGTTACTCTCAGTGGATCAATTTGCTTTGAGTTAGTCCTGGGTTAAAAAAAAAAGAAAAAAAAAGAAAAAAACAACCTCTCTGAGCTGCAAGTTATTCTTCACGCATGTTTAAGCCATGTTCTCGCCCTATGTTGGTTACTGTGGCATCTCCAGCCTAGTAACAGCTGTCTTTAGAGGAAGAGTTACAGCTGCTACATAAAAGAAGACACTCTGCTTAACACGTAGTGACTTTTTTTCTACTTCTTCTCTTGCTACAGAGTCAAAACCTCTGACCTCAATACGGTCTTGTTGAGCCAAGAGCGCTACAATCTTCTCCCCAGTAAAACTGCATCCTCCTGTCGCCAGGTTGACTCAGGCACCATCCATTTTTGAAGATGGTTTTGTGGTTGAGGACTAGCAAAAAAGGTTGCTGCCAAGACCCTACCATGTGCTTAGTCTCTTAGCCAATCTGTTTTCTGAAGCAAGTCTAAAGTTTAATTATTATATTTTGTTACTGGCTGAACATTACCTGCCTGCTTGCACGGCTATTGATCTCTTTCTGGTAAAGGGTCACAGAGATGGAGGTCCAGGTTGATGGTTAGCATTCGTGCATCCTTTGCCATGCTTTAAAATCAAGTTGCTCAAGTCTGTCGTAATCAAAAAATTTGCCAGCCCTGCTTTGAACCAACTTCTTGCCATCTTTTGGGAACTTGGCCAAAGTCGCCCAGGTGAAACAGAAACCATAACTAGGTTAATATAATCACCGTATTTACTCTTCTTTTATAGTACGTATGTGCAGGATTGTAGGTGCCTTTCTGGCCTTGGTGTTGCTGGGGGAGCTTGGCATGGGGTTGGTGCTTGCTCTGCCCAGCTGCTTTTCAGGCTTGCTGCCATCCTACCCAGGCCCCAGGTGCACAGCACAGGTTACAAGTGCTGCAACTGGGGCTGCTGCTAGCCCAGCTCTGGGGTGCAGCCAATAGGCTAAATAAATGCAGAAGGCAAGTGTAATTCCTACGCGCGTAGAAAAACGTAGTTTTTGGAGACATTCATTCTAATATTAATAAATACTTGAAAAAGTAGCCTTTGTAGCTAGTAGCTAAGCAGCTGGTTAAGGCAGACAGAGCAGGCACAGAGTAACAGCATTTTGTTCGTGTTTTTTTTTTTAATTATTATTATTTTTGATCAGTTCCTGTTAGAAGGTTGGTCTGTTCAGCTCTACCATTGATTTTTTCTTGTGCTGTAATAAGCAATAGGAAAACAGCCATTTCCCTTTGCTCTGATCGCAATCAGAGGACAGCATGGCCCACAGACCAAGATGATGGCCCTCATGTTAATTTGGTGCTTGGCAGACCAGGGCAGCCACAAACATCCCAAGCAATTAATGTAGTCTTTTATCCTGCAACTCCCAATCTGTACAGTAGTGATTAACAGAACTGCCTTCCCTCAGAGGCATTTTGCAATGATAAATATAGCAAGACTTACTTAGAGATGTTTGGACACAAAAACAAGACAAATATACCCTGAGAGACCCAAAGAAGTGCTGCAGGGGAACGGATGGCATCAAGTAACCTTGAGTATGTGCTCATCAGTGTTACCTAAAAAAAAAAAAAAAAAAAAAAAAAAAAAAAAAAAAAAAGGAATTGGAGGCCTTGACTCTGGTCTGTGACTTTGCCCAGTGTTTTTAGATGACTTTTAGTCTTTGCCACACTATCAGTATTTGCAGCTCTACAACTATGGTTGGCCCCAGGTCGGGGGGGGGGGGGGGGGGGGAGGGGGAGGAAATAGGCCATGCTTTACCTTGCTCTTGGATTACTGTGAAACTTTGAAACTTGAACTGTCACAGCTCAGTGCCAGAGCTGGCACCGATCTTTCCCTAGCACCAAGGCTCCCATGCTGTGCTGCGTTCCTTTGCAAACAGGCAGCGAGCTGCAGGCAAATGGGTACTTGTCTCCATAATGGCAAGATTAAAAAAAATAATTTATATATATATATATATATATATGTGTGTGTGTGTGTGTATATATCTCTACATATATATCTACATATATATATATATATCTACACCCACACCCACCCCTAACTATGTCCTCTTTTAACAGTTTGAATTGTCACGTGTGGAGAGAGAGAGTGCTGTCAGAGACCATACGAGCAATTAAAAGATGCTGGATCTGGAGGAGACAGATAATCAGGAGGTACCGGGGCCGGCAGGGGTGGGTGGGAAGGGGATGCAGGGAAAGGGACTTGGCTGGAGAAAGTCGTGTCTTAGACTAGAGAACTGGACTTCCTTGAACTGTGAGAAAACTTAGGATGAATGGAGGCAAGTGATGAGAGTCGGAAATCACGATAACTTAATACACACTTGTAAGCACTGCAGTAGTCCTTCCCCAGCTCCTTCCCTGCTTCACACAGGCTGTTGTGGTCCACATTTCCTCACAGTGCTCTATCTCAACCAAAGGAAAGCTGTGACATCTATAAACATCTACAAAACTTTAAAACTCCTGGAGGAATTACCTAACCTGCCACAGCCATCTAGTGCCTGACTGTGCAGGGCTTGGGTTGCAGTGCAGGACGCCCCCACTGCTCGAAGGCTTACCTGGGCTACTTTACCTATTAAATGCATCACACCAGGGAAGGTAGGACATGCCCGTATTTTTGGTTAGTGTGACTGGAAATGCAGAGTAGTGATTAAGTGCTTTCTAGAGCCATAGCTCAAACTCCCGAAATAATCGTCCTGCTTGTCGAAGTGAGCAATATCGGGCGAAGAGTTAGTCCCATCGTGGGCAAGGCAACTTGTCAGATCTGACTTTATTTAACTGAGGTGCGTTTGTTCTGTGAACGATGAGCAGAAATGGAGTCTTTGTGCACAATTTTAGGAGACCTGTATTTGTATAGTGAAAGACAGCTGGGATGTCGGGAAAGAAAAACTGCGGCCCCAACTTCAGGAGGCAGTTTGCTTGAACCTACTGTAAACTTTGTAAATACAGGACACCTGACACATTCATTTATAGTAAGTTTATTTCTCAGTGCATTACATGAAAGGTCTTTGGTACTTGTGGGTTCTTGAATACTGCTCCCACTCTGCTCTGTAAGAAAATGCTGAATACAAAACATTCCATATACAGTAACAAAACCCATAGCAAATAAAGAGAAATAGATACCTTGAACAATAACATAGCAATATGAAACAGGTAAGTAACCATGCAAGAGGTGGAACAAACAGGTTGTGGGTTTTTTTTTTTTCCTCCATCGTGAAGTCTGACAACAAACATTAGAGCCTGCCATAAATGAGTTCGTCCTGTCTGAAGAGATTTAGTTTTGCTCTAAGTTAAGAACTTATATGTGATCACAAGATACTGGGTATGGCCACCCCATAAGAGACCAGATGGCTGCATAAGCTTAATTACAATGAGAGACGCTGGGACTATTTATTTGCACACATATGAAACACACTGACATAAATAAAAAAAAATCCTGTGTAAAGTAACTAGTGAAAAAGTTAACATTTTCTTCTATGATTGGGAATTTGCTTTGTGGACAGTTATAGCACCTTAGAATTACTTGATTTCAAAGCAATCACAGAAACTGCAAGTAGTTTAAACCCCTATACCATCAAACACCCAAATGGAGTGTAATAATAATAACAATACAGAGGCTGCAACTGTGAAACAGAGGGAATTTCCCATAAATTGTATTGAGACGTAAGTCCAGAAGCCGATTATCTTTTGGAAGCCTTGTCACAGTGGTGTGATTCCTGCATTGAAACAGTTCATTGTAGAGACTGGGACGGAACCAGAATCCCAGAGCCAAAGTTTCAGGAAGTTTGTGAGCCATCTGGTCTGCTCCACTGCAAGCAGCACCGGCTCCTGCTAGCTGAAGATTTGGATTTTATGGCCTGTCCCTTCTCCTGTTAAATTTGATGGCAAGATTACTATGGAGTGTGGTGGGAGCAGACGTGGGCTTCTCTCTCTCTAGTTTATTCCTATTTTCCCTGGGTTTCTATCAATTCTTTACAGTAAGTGCAAATTGGATACTCTGGAGAGAAGCACTCTCCACCTCCCTAGAGTACCAGATTGCTGGTGAACATCAGGGTGCACAAATTACAAATTTAAATTGTGCAATATGCTGTTGCTGCTTCTGGTTAGCTCAAGGCAAGGAAAATGCATTGCTACTACCAGAACCCATCCAAGTCAAAAAACACATTGGAGCTCAAAGAAACATTAAGAATTTCAAAGAAGTCTTTAAAAAAAACAAAAGAAAAAGGAAAAGAACACACTATGGTATTGCACAGTATGTAAGTAAGGAAAAGCACTAAACATTTCAAAATACATTTCTAAATGAGCACGCATTCAAAATAAATCCACTCTAAGTTACATAGCCATGGCAAGATGCATATATGCCCTGGCTAAAATGAATCATAGTATCCGGTCTAAGATGGAAAATGTGGCTGGAGTGGTTTGCTTAGTCATGAATATCATTAATTGTCAGTGTGTGAGGCGGTGTTCACCTTTAAAACGTGTTTAAACTGGAATTGCACAACAGTGTGGTCTAACTGTTGTGTAAAAGTAGTGAGGAATGAAACCCCAGCTGCGAGAGAAAGTCCATTTGGTATAATCCTGCTATCATCCAAATTAAAGATACAGTACCACATTAAAGGGAGATGTAGCTAAATAAAGCAAGAAGTGAGGGGAGCAAAAAATAATTACATAGCTCATTACAGGAACGTCCATAATTAGAACTGTTGCAGCCTGAGCCTAACCAGTCGTTTGACAATCAGTTTGGCAGGATTAATTGCAAACAACTTCAATTAGATATCCTTTCATCTTGCCAGTAATTTGTTTTAAATAACAATTTAAAATCCAAAATCCTACTAAAATGTGAATGAATTGGAGAGAGCACCAAGCTAATGCAGTAGTTTTGAATTCATGACAACAAAAATGGAGAAAGGAAAAATTCTCTTTTAATTCAGTGTGAAGGCTCCAAAAAAGTGAAAATGGCCCCACTCTACTCCGTATTCCCCAAAACTCATATGTGTAGCTACAGGACCATTGAAACAAAATTTTACAGTTTCCATTTATAAAGACTGCATTTGTTTAGTTTAGTTCCTGAAACTGCCATGAGAAAACTTTCTTAATGAGGAGAGAAACACTAGCTTGCACTAACCTTCTGAGCATATACTTTTAGATTAAACTGTGATTTCTCCTCAGTGTTCAGGGCCCGGTTTTCTAATACCTACTAGTGGGCATAAATAGTGGGTTATTGCCTTGAAGTCACCAAATTGCCTTGTAATATCTGTAAGATCAAGGCCAAGATGGTCTCTATTCAACAAAGAGATTATCATTTCTTATGATACTCTAATACTATCTTAGAGTATTTCTTCTAAATTCCCACATGGTAATCAGCCTATAAATAGAGAGGCGTGCTTTTGTGTGTTTAATTCTCAAATGGAGAGATTATTCCAAGCACAGATCAGTGGCTGCACAGTGGACTTAGCTGTCCATCAACAGCAGTGATGCTCTCAAGTCCCTTTAAACTACTGCCTGCAGGTTAGCGAGTAGAAGCCAAAAGGCTGCATCACGGCACTTCAGTCATTTATTCATCAAGAATTGCAAAGTTGAGCTGTTTGTGACTCTTTTTTTAGACTGAGAGGCAGCTGCCAACCTTAAGGCACTCATTTCATTCAGCATCATTTATGCACACAAACATGGGATTTAGAGTTAGCATTGGATTTGAAATTAAGATACATTCAAAGACCTTATTTCAATGTCCCCTAAGGTTAACCAGTACAGGTTCCCTGCTCTATGTCACAGAACCTCTTGACTCAGGCAGTTAAATTCTCTCTGAAGTAAACCGCCTTGTTTTCTGGTCTTCTGAATATATCACGATCCAGCTGTATTTCAGAGTACAGGTAGACAGAGAAATGGAGGAGTCTGAAACATAAGTTCTTGGCAAAACTTTACATTCACTTTAAACATTAAAGGTTTGGAAAAATGAAGTACCTGATCTTGCCTTCAATTCCCAAAGCTTCTGTAATACTTTAGGCTTGTTTCTGTGACTTACCAAAAGGCAAACTTGAACATATGGAAGTACAGCTGAACTACATGAGTTGACTACAAAACGACGTCCCACCACTGACATTAGCCAAGCAACGCTGGGATTTGGAAGCAGGGCAAGTAAATTTGTTTACTTCAAAGTTTTCAAGCCAGTTTAAGCCAAGGCTGTTTATTTAGCTGTACAAGCAGTGAAAAGCTTCTCTGTGTGGACAGCCTTCTCTGCTGCTTGCTTGACATTAACTTATATCATTTCACCTGTCTTGGGGGAGATGGTTAGACTTTTAATGAAGAGGGCTGAATGAATGCATATGGTGAATTTAGTCATTCTGAAGTAGCTTTTAACTTGTTTATTTCTGAAAATATAATGCTTTTCAGAGGAAAGATTTGGATGTTCTGATGTCTCTCTAGGTCTACCATGTTCACAGTGTATCCAGAAAGCTAATGTGATGTGGGGCTAGTGTCGGTGGGCAGAGCTCCACCTTTCCAGCAGCTTCCCACATGCCTCCCTTTCCCTCTGGAGTATCACACTGGGTAATAAGGGTTCCTGAATATATGGACCACGCAGCTGTTAGTCTTTGCCACAGCTTGTGTCTGCAGTACTTGCAGGAGTACATACTGCCTTTATCAGATAGCTGTATCTTGCACTAGGAACTAGGTAGGACGTGACCAATTTACTTTACTTATGCTATAAAATGACAATTTGCTCACTGTTCTCTTGGGTTGGATTTGAAAACCTGACAGAACGGTAAAAAATATATATATTTAAATAAAAATAGTACCATCAGTTCATTATTCTCACTCTTTCTAGCAAAATTCATTGTCTACATGAATGACATCAACTTGTCCAATCTGGTTTGCACAGCAGTTTTAATGATTCATTTGTCACCAAAGGGCAGGTTCAATGTCTTAAACATGGAAACTGGGACTTTCCCCAAAATAATAGTTACTGCAAAAAGTAAAGTGACTTTGTATTTACCTCCCTAGTGCAAGATAAGCTGCTGACAAGACTCTAATTCCTTAGACTGTGGCTT
Organism: Rhea pennata; assembly: GCF_028389875.1. Taxonomy (NCBI): domain Eukaryota; kingdom Metazoa; phylum Chordata; class Aves; order Rheiformes; family Rheidae; genus Rhea; species Rhea pennata. The sequence continues at coordinate 8,212,402 of NC_084682.1, forward strand.
GCCACTACACTGTCTCAAGATTCAAATGCCTAGCATCTACCCACAAGATAAAACACAACAGTGTCAAAATACTTTTCCTTATTGTTCTGGACTTAAACTATTGCAAAACATCCTTTTCTGTGAATATTTATTGCCAATATTTAAATGATTTTTTTCTGGATGTATACACAAACTGAACACAATATGAGAATATTCTTGTGCAATCCCAACATATCTGATACATACTGCTACAAATTTTCACAGAAATGAGTCTAATATCATCTGAATATAGATAGAAGGTCAATGTATGCCATGATTTCCACCATAAATCCTTGCTTACCTAACCATGGATAGAAATGCCTTTCACATGCAATCAACAACATGCAAAGGCTAGATTTTGATGCTCACATCCCAAGAGTAAACAGAATTTTCAGAATAACTATTTTAAATGTTCTTTGAATTTCCCAGTGTGTTCTTTGCTGAAGAGAAATCCTTGCAGGTGAGAATGCTTTAGAGGCCTATGAAAGTAGCAACTTCAACTGGAAGTCAGCATGACAACACCACACGAAATAAAAGCAGATGCCAGCGAACTAGAGCAATGCAAAAGGCTAAGGCTCAGCTCTGAGTATTCATGGGATTGATTATCTCAATCAATTAAGCAGTGCTTTAACTGAGTAACTTGCTAGGGCAGTGAGGAAATGAGGGGAGGATTAAACTTTTGGACACAGTAAGGGTGTCACTTCTGTAGACAGCTTCTGAGGACACCTGCCATGTGGTATTTTAAAGGCAAAAAATAACAAAATCAAGAAAAATGTTGGTAAGACCCTCTCTGAGCTATGGATAAGACATTCCTTGCAATAAGGGCTTAATATCGACCAGGTAAGGAAACCCGATTGCCAATGCTGCAGCCTCCTACCCACTTCATTTGCACTCTGCAATTGAGCACTAGGATACTGTATCTTTAACTGGTAAACGGGCTTGGAGAACACGTAGACGCTCCTACTTCATTCGACTGCTTTTTCTTCTGGCTTCACTGTCATCCAGCAGTGAAGAGAGGATCTGGTAGGGCTGTGGCTGCTGGGGTCCTCCACGTTTGATCTTGATGCTGGTTCGCAGTGGGGAGCCTGGGATCACATCTTGTCCGGAGCCTGGCTCAATGGAAGATAAAGAGTCTGTAAGGAGAGAAAGTCATGGGAAAGCGCTATTTAAAAGGGGAGGCTAAGGAAAGAGTAAATGGGCCATTCTGAATGATGCTTCTTCTGGAAGAAAGTGTCTGTCTTTCCATTTTCTTTGCATTTACCAAGCAACCAGGGAGCTACATGGTTGCTGCCATCACACTACTAAAATATTAGGTCTTTTCCTTCGGCTCTACCCTCTTTGGGGTGGGTATATTGCTGCATGCAGCACAACGGGTCCTGTTCTTACTTGCCACTGTTTATCAAGCACTGCTCTTATCTTTACTGAATACCAATCTGTTTGGGCTGTGACTACTACTGTGGACATCGCCCGCAGACTCCTGTTATTGAAGGACAGGACTTCACAAATGGTCACTGAGGGTTACCATTTCACTCCTTCTAAAGGTGGACATTTTGAGGCACCAGAAGGACTGAATGACCTACTCTAGGCTACAGCCAAATTGTGATAAAGCTGGGAACATATATATATAAACACACACATATATATATACATATATATATACATATATATACATATACATGTATATATATATTAGTTGTCTGTTCTCCCAGCATGCCTCATATTAACGAACTCTTCCTCTGTCTACAGTGTCCTGCTCTATGAAGCTAAATATGCATTTGACTATGGCCACTCTTCTTTCTTCCCAGTCAGCAACACACGCTGATAAGCTCCAGTGCTGCCTCATCATATTTAATGCCCTGGTCTCTTTTTCCTTTCGCCTTTGGAGATGGACGTCTGCTTGTTTCCCTGACAAGAGTCCAACCTTGCAAGCCAAAAATCCAGCCTTGGTCCGGTCATGTGAGGCAGCATTCCTGTTTCAAGCGAGCAGTTGGCTAAAGAAAGATTTGTGCTGCGTTTGCTGGCAGGAAATGCTGCCAAACCGTTTGGGCTTTCCTGCGTCCTGCTGGGCTGCTCTCTGCAGTCTGCTACTCCAGGCTATCTCCAACTGCCCTCCTGTTGCTGAGAGGAGGTTTATTTGCTGGTATGTTTTGCCTTGTTGCTTGGGTGGTTGTGGTTTTGGAAACCACATTGATTGTGAAGTTTCTTGGGAAAACGAGAGCATGCGTTCAGCATTTCTGTGTGGGTCTTTCAAGGAGGGATGAGTTGGGCTACCCAGGAACTTGTGGTAAAATTCTTAACGCCTACGGTGGGAACAAGACCAGATAGTTGGCACTGGCTGATTTAAACCTGTGTGGTGCCTTTCAGTGCAAGAGCTGTCTTTGCTCAAGGAAATCTTGTTTCACTATTTCATGTCTTTGCTATTTTTTTCTTTTCTTTCTTTTTTTTAAAAACCATATACACATACAGGGATGAACAGAATTGCACAAGAAAAAATGACTTACTTTCCAAGTTGTTCTCTTTTTTCCTAAATAGCATTTTTGTCTAGCCTAAAATATGTCTTAAGTTAAAGAATGGAAACATTTCAGAAGCACAGAGGATAAAAAAGGAAATATATATGTAAGTCATGCAACATAGGTGTTTAAACATGGCCTAACTACACTGTACAGTTAAACACTACCCATATGTGGCACTGTTTGGGCTTTCTCTATAAAATATGCTGCTATACAAGGCAAGCTCCTCAGTGGTATTAAAGTCAGTTGGAAGAAGGTATTACCAGGATTAAATGCTCTGGCTTAAAGATTTGAACATGCAGCTTCCTGAGAAACTGGAAGATGACCTGGGCAACAAAGGCTTGAGCTGCTGCTCACGACCTCACTCTGAACTGTAGTAAAAATTATCACGGAGGCCATTTCACCTGCTGGTGTAAAGCCAGAGTAACTACTGCGGGAGTGGGAAGCTCTAGGCGCTCAACAATTCTGACAATCCTTTAAGTCATGTTGAATATCTAGCTTTGAAACCCCTGGTTAAATAGCTAGTTGATTGGCTTTGAGCCTTAACAGGCAGCTCAGGAGACCAGCAGGATGTGTAGGAACCATCAAGCAGCTCTCTGAACAGACCCCCAGTGGTCTAGAAAATAAAACCTTAACAGTGCTTACCGTGAATTCCTATCATGTGCTCAAGAATTAATACCCTCTCAGCCAAAATCTTCAGAGCTTCTCGAAGTTGTTGAACACCTTCTCCCTGCAAGGAGAAAAAGGAAAAAAAAATCCCAACTAACATTGGTATATGTTTGAAGAAGGGCTTCCTGTTCATTACAGTTCATAATGTTGCCTCCATAATGCCAACTCTGCAGTGTGAACATTTAAAAAAGAAACAAATAAAAGGAGAGAGAAACTGCAAGGGTAAAATTAGAATTCTGGAGAAATGTCTACTTAAAGAAAAAATCCCTAGTTATACCCCACATTTGTAGAGCATCTGATTCAAAGCCAAAAGTTTCAGTTTTGTTCCCGTTTCTGCAGGTGGCCAAATTCAATCTGTATATTCCTGTCAAACCTTTATACCACACAGCTTGTGGCAGCAACTACTGAACTACTTAGAAAACAGATTTTCCTCTCCGACATTTGCTCTGAACATCAGTGAGGTACTTTCAGCTTTCTCTTTGTTGGTATACTGGGAAATAGTTTTATAATGCAGCAACAAGACGATGCTTGCCAAACTCTATCTGTAACAGTGACATGCAAACCCATGCTGACGGGATACAAAACAAGTGGAAGTAAGAACAAGTAAGCAAGATGTAGGCTGGAATATACCTTTGGAAAGCCAGGAAAGTTTGGACAGGAGCCACGTTATACTACAGGGAGTGAAATCTTCCCTTACTGAATTTTGGTGGTTCAGCCTGGCGGTAGAAACTCAATAAACACAGTCTTTGAGACTAGGTGTTGCTGGTCAGCATTTCACCTTACGGGTCTAGGTAATTCATGTGGAGCTGCTGTTTCTCACAGTGCCTCCAGTCCCAGCTCTATGATATGCTGTCTGAAGTGCGTCCATACGCTTTTACATGCACTCAGGCTGTTGCCACCATTACCCTAGATATGGGACTTGTAGGACAGATTGATGTTGGAAAGATGTTAGGGTGGGAGAGCAGAGACCTGAGAACTCCAGTTTTCTGCACAGACAACTGATTTCTTCCGTGCATCTGTTCCTTAGCAGTAAAATGGGGGAGAAATTCTCATGCCTTGTAGCACTTTTGTGTGGAGAAATAACCCTTGAGGACTAAGGCGATGTTCAGCAGACAATATGCTCAAGCAGACTGCAGAGACCTAGATTTGTAGCCTGTAATAGGTTCACACTCAAAGTTCACACCATCTCTTCATCTGCCTTTCTAACTCTGAACAGGACCCATGCCTCCCCAAACCAACCTGGAAAGGAGAATATGGTCCTAGAGAGAGACAAAAAAGTAAAAGAGAAGAAATACATGCTTACATCAGCACCTTTATCACCTTCCTCACCCTTCTTGCCTGGTTCACCCTAAAACAAGAAAGAGAAATTTGTTTTCATGTGACCAAGGAACAGCTATCCTGTGCTAGATCACTCATATTCCCTTCCTCCCTCCAGACAAATTTATTAAAGGCAAAAGAACTTCATCAGCAGAAAACAAACTGACTGTCTGGCACTTCAGACCAAGAGCCAAGGTGAGGTAGTGAGCTCTCTTCAGGGTCCTGCCAGCTCCCTGGGAGCACCATCATCATTTATAACATTGGTGAACTTGTCTGGGGTGGCCAGAGCTGTAGGATGTTCATATTGTAATGGAAGAGAGGATGGCTACCATAGCCTGACCCCTCAACCAAAACTACGCACATCTCATGAAGCTCTCAGTGAGCACCTCTAAGCTAAAATACTGGAATAAAAGCAGTGCTTCCTTCTCCCAAACATGAACGTTCATTTTTTATTTAGAACATAAAATCCTCCTTTCTGCTTTCGGTAATTAGTCACATCACTTTCTGCCTCAGAAGATGCTCATTAAGCTTTTCTTGAACAAAGATCCCTATGTTCTGTGAATGTTGGTCTGATACGCCCCTGTTCTCCCTAGCCAGGAAGTGCATGCGTTTCCCAAAGAACAGATGACATGGAAAGAATAAACCACAAGCTAAACATGAGACAAGGGAAAGGCCTAATAAATTGCTGAACAAAGTAGACTGGAAATGCCTCAGCTCCTTAAACTTGCTGGACATCCCAGAGATGTTTGGAAAGCAAGGCGGGAGTGGGAGGAAGGAATCAAGAAGAGGTTGTGGGAGTTTTAAGAAATAATGATGTGGAATTAAGGAAGAGGTTCTTCTAGAGGATCTAGGACTCCTCTGAATGCTTCAGTCCAATAAAATCAACTTGTTCACCTTCACACAACATTCATCTCTACCATTTTGTTTTCACCCTAGCTATATGTGTCAGTGAAGCCAACTCCTATATGTATCTGTTCAGCTCTTGCCTAGAAATCATTTGGAGAAAAGCTGTTCTTAAGAGATTAGCAGCACAGATTTACAGACCAAGGTGCAAGGTGGTGCTCAGAACAGCCGTTGTACTTTGGGTTGCTCAATAATGTCCACCTTTGTGCTCTGGTGGTGCCAGGAATCTCGCTGGGGAGGGTAGGAGGAAAGGGGCTTCTATCTACAAAGGTTAGGCTAAAGGATATCTGCTAGAGAAGCACTTCTCTGTTAGCATGACTCCTTCCTAATTACTGCTCTCCACCTCTGACCCCTCACTTGGACCTTGTCACCATTCCTTTCCTCCAGTGCACTGTATGCCACTGGCTGCCCCATCGACAAAAACGCCATGAGCAGAAACCAGCCTGGTAAGCCTGCAGGCTCTTGGAGCAGAGACATCATCTCATTTCACACTCTACAGTCAGGATTTCCTCCATGCTGTTGCAATGAAAACTCTTATCAACACAGCTTAGAGCTAACATCCTCCACACCTGAGGAAATCAGTGAGAATCCATCTAGTTCATCCTCTGTGCTGTATTTACCACACTGACTTCTAGCTCTGGTAGGAAGAGCTGCAGCTGGCAGAGCACTATGGTGTCAGCTTCCACTTTTGCACCACCCAAGCTTGTGGTGGACACAGCTAAAAAGAAACTGAAAGCCTGCCAGGGCCCTGACCTGTCAACTCTGCATTTCAACGCTACACTAAATATGCAGGAAGACTCTCTCATTTGCCAAGGAACACATTAAGGTGAGGTTTTTGCCTGAACAAATCACAAAGCTGGAGACAGTTGACTTAAGTGTTGTATCTGAGAGGGCTAGATTAACCAGCTGCACTCCAGCCACGTGGTATTTAAGATGCCAGACATGCCAGGCAAGCACCAAAACCATCTGAGTCTTGCACACACCCTCAAGTACATCACTTACAGGAAATCCCTTAATGCCCCTCTCTCCAGTCAGACCTGCTTGCCCCTGTTGGAAATAAAGTAAGTGTCATTAGGAGATATTTTTCCATTTGACAAGAACATAATGTAATTTTACTAGTGGAATTAAGATGGCTTAATGAAAAACCTTACACTTGGGATAATATGAAGACATTTCTTTCCCTTGACATTATCACTTAGAGACAGCAAAAAAGGGGTCATGGTTTCTGTCAAGCATCAGCTCCAAATCCTATCACACTTTGGAGAAGTTTGGTTAGATACAGAAATACTCAGCTCAGTACCCTCTCAGTAAGACGATTTGCAATTTTTTGAACTTTAAAGCATTCAGTTACATCGTACCAGGAAGGAATTTGGCTGGAGATTTGTTTCTTACAAAGATACAACATTCTTCTCTCCAGTGAAATGGGCAGGCTGCTGCCCCAGACAGCAAACAGAGCTCCGGACACCCGCTGAGAACTGATTTAATCTGCCTCCTGTTTGCAACACACACCCCTGCGTTAAACCCAACAGCTACTGATCAAAACCTGTGCACAGTGTTTTGGTGGGTTGGTTGTTTTTTCCTGCCATGTTAATTTTCACATTGTTCTTGGTGCTCTTTTTTTGTTATTTTAAAACAGAAACATTCTGAAATGGTATGTGTTGGTTTGAGATGGAATGAAACGCCATCAGAGTGAGCATCTTTCTCCCCGTTTTCCTCCTCAGCTTTTATTCCCCGCCACGGAGCACCCTGGGGCCAGGGCAGAATGTCTGAAGGACACTTCTGAATTATTTCATAGACAGCAAGAACTGGGGGAAAGGAGGCAAAATTTAAAAGCATCTTTAGAAATCTGTTGACAAAATAGTCACATATTTAACCCAGCCCTTCTTCCCTAGACATACCCAGAAAAAAACAACTATCCTTTCGTTCCAAAAAAAGTTATCCAACTGGCAGCAGCTTTTTTGCAGTATTTGTCAGAAAGAAAGCTACTTTGTTACTGTGTCCACCCAACCTGCTGCTGAGTATAAAAATACTCCAAGCCCTGGGCATCTACAAAAACATGACTTCAAAGATTGGTGCAATGCTGAGTGAGTAGCTAGCTAGCACTAGGCACAGCCCTGCACTGACATGAAGAGCATTAGAAACAGGGCAGATTTGTCAGGTCCTCCTCCTGTCTTCAAAGGGAGAAATACCCGGCTTCTGCATTGGAAGGAACAAGGCCTGTGAAAAAACACTGGCAAGCAGCACCTCAGGGCGAGGAGATATAACAACATGCTCTGAACACATAAATCGGTTGCTCTCTCTGACCATTGGGAATGGGAAAAGATGTTATCAGCTTAAAGGAGATCACAGGATATTTGGATTGGATGATAGAAATATCTTTTATCCCAGTCCCTCCCTCACCGTACCTCTGTAGATTGCCTGGAGATGGTTGGAGTATCCCTCACTGGAAATGCTTAAGAATAAGATGAGCAGATGTTGACCGTGAAAGGCACATGCACAGATGTGCCACTGGGGGTATGGACTCTGACTGCCTCAGGACTCCTCTACATCTATTTTCTATGAGATTAAGCAGGCAGAAGGTATAATAACATTTTCTCATACCTCAATAGCTATTGTAAAACCTCAGGTTTTTTGCTGCACCAGCTGCAGTTCCTCTGTTCTGCATACAGCTAGCCCTAATTTGTATCCACCAAACTGAAAATTGCAGCATGTAGTTGTTAAGACCAGCATTCAAATCCACACTCACAAAAGAGGTTATTCTCAAAAACACACAAAACATCCTACAGAAATTCTGCCAGAAAAGCTATCAGCTTCACTTTCCAAACTAACAGAGGAAGGACCAGAAAATACAATTTATTTTTTGCTATTTAGCAAGACATTCTGATATTCAAAAATCCCATTTATTCTGAACCTAGACAAGGTGCAATTCTGAATATCTACAAGCAGTGAATGAAACCAGAGTCTAAAGGATTCATTTACACCTCGTCCAGTCAAAAATTCCACTGAACAGGCACAGTGCAACAATGCATTTGTTTCAAAAGAAATGTAGTAATATTCTTAGCAATATGGCAAACCACAAATTAAATCACGATGCTACATGAATCATCGAGAAAGAGCTCTTATCAGTTTCCTGGATGGAAACTCGACACTTTGACATATACCATGCTTTCTTTTTTTAAAAAAATAAAATTATAAATTAATGTTTAATAGTGATGAGCAGTGCTGGTTAACTTGGGCTAGCTAAGGTTTTAACTTTCATCAGACCCTTAAATTTTAGTCCCAGAATTGCCTTAGAATCTAATCTATTAGTAAAGTCAGTAAACGCTCCAAATGGCTGATTTACAGTAGGAAATTCTTATTTAAAAAAAATCCTAACAGTTACTTAAAATGGGGTCTCTCTTTCAGGGGGTTGCAAGTGATTTCTTGTGTTAAAATGGGAACTAGACACCCAGAACAATGTGAGCTTCTGCAGAGATACTTAAATAAAATACATCTCCTGTGTGAACTTTTTAAAAGCATACATGCTCCATCCTCAGCTATCTCATGCTCCTTGAGGTAAGATACACTTGGGGGGGAGGCATGAAACAAGCCACTCTGAGTTGTGGCCTTGCACACACTCTGGACTGAGGAATGCAGATTAAGCCCGTCAGTAAGCATTCTCATTAAGCAAGAAAGTCATCAAATTCATCTGGAGTTAGCCAATTTGCATTAGCCTTTCATAGCCAAAACATCCTTCTGTCTTTTAGATTGGAACAGTGAGCAGAAATGAAGGAGAAGAGATACTATCATATGGGGAAAGCAAGTTGTCTACAGCCATCCATTTGAAGGTTTTGACTTCCATGCTCACCTCCATCTATGTGTAGGTAAAAGTGTCACTTGGAAGAAAAAGAAATTTGTTTCCTACCTCTGTAGAACAAGGCTCTATCTGTGCAGCCACTGCTGCAGACACATGTCATTTTAGAGGAACAACTTACCATTTTTCCCCCTCACCTTTCTTTCATTCTTTGAATCTGCTCCATACCAGGGCCTTAGCAATGGTCCACCCTCCATCAGTGCCAGTTTCTACATTCTGCAGATCTGGTTGACTGTCCACTCCCCATCCATATGTTAATATCTAAAAAGCTTTCGATCTTTTAGTGTATCTCAGAAGAAATTTCAAAGACCATGGTCTGGTGTTGTGACATGTTTTTGGAAAATAAACTTAGTAGAATCAGCTGAAGGTGCAAATGCCCTCCTTAATCATGGCTAGTACTTGAATTCTGGACAGGGAGTCTGACAAAGATATCCTCGTCACATTTTTCTCTGGTATTTATTTTAAACTCAACCAGTTTGGAAATAACGTTCAAGCAGCCCCAGTAACAGTTATTAACACTGGACATAGCCCATCAAGGATTGAGATATAAAACATTTTATGAACAAAATGAGAACATTGTTTGACCCAAGGAATGGCTTTGGCTCAGTAAAAGTCTGAGGAGCTATCTTCTACTTCCACAGAAGAAAGAAGTCAATTATACCACATAAAGTATTTCATGCTAAAGAGCTTTGGTTGGCTGAGGAAAGTTGGTCTCCACAGCCATTATATGCTATGCATTTGCTACCTGATTATCTTTCGGGAACGCCAGAGTGTGCAATCAATGCAACCCTTTATCTGTACAGTAACCCCTCATCTTGATTCTTGCAGAAAACCTAGGAACTCTATGCATTTAACATTGATGAGGGCTGCAGTCCCTCTGCACTTGAAGGACCTACGTTCTATACTGTTTCTGAGGCTTTGACCCTGAACTTGCTGGGAATCTATGTACAGTAAAATCTTACTCTCTCTCCTCGGTCTCCTTTGGAACCTTTTGGCCCGGGTTGTCCTGGAGAGCCTGGTAAACCCTAGAAGAGATGCAAAAAAGAAGGAATTAATTCCCACTGTGCATCCTTCGTGTAGGTGAAGGTAATACATTTCCTAGTGATCCTCAGTTTCTGAAAACTTCATTTATGCATTAAGTGACTGGACTGGATTTTCTTTTGCCATTAAGTCTGCCTGCATAGTTAATTAAAAGGAGAGTAAAACATAACACATGGACCTGCTCACAGTGGTGAAGGTGGTGGTTCTGCAACTTAATTGTAAACATGCACCTTATGTGTGTTCTGTCTTAGTAAGTCCTGTGTGTATCTGCTTAGTGCTTATAAGTGAGTGTAGAGCAAAATAGTATGTTTAGTCTAGTGTGTTAAAGCAGTGGATCCAGCTTATGAATTTGTTGGTGCAAGAAGCCACTGGAAGCTCATCTTGAAGATTTCCTGAAACCATGCAGAGGCCTATAGCTCCTGCAGATTACTCTCCTCAGGTCTTTTAATGCACTGTATGTCACAGACATAATGTTTGGCAATGGATCAGTATGACAAGATAGTGCTTGTTCTCAGTTATCCTGAAAAAAAATATAAACAGATAATATGGCTAGCCTAAACCCCTCCCACTACTTTCCCCCTGTTCGTAATAGTCTCAGTGGGTGGCAGGAGTAAGCATACATACCTGCAAATTAATTGGACTGCGCAGCGGAAATTATTTTGAAGTGATTTACTCACCCTAATAAACAGTTTTCAAATTAAGCTCAATCTTTACTAATAATTTTGCTCCTTGGGCTGAATAAATCTATAAGGCAGTCACCAAAGGATAAGAAGGGCATTTTCTCCAGACTTCTACTAATTGAACTGCTTTGCAGAAATCAATCCAAACTCTTAAATTACTCACCCAGTGAAGCCTCAGTTGTAAGCCAGACAGGAAGAGAACAATATTATTTGTTTATACTCCCCATGTCAGCTCCTCAGCTCCCCATAACCATATGCAAGATGCTTTTTTCCATCTTAAGTGACTCACACACCACCTTGGACACTAGCAAGCGAGACTACTGCTCCAATCCAAACCACTGGTGATTTAAGGTTGTGTAATAACAGCCCCCAGAAAGTACCTCCTCTCAGCATCCAGAGAAATGGTCTTCCTAGGCATCCCTGCAAAGGGCAAAGCCTCTCGGCAGCTGGTTAAGTGGTCCAAGAAGACCAGGCATTATTTTTTTACAGGATTAAAGGAGCTAGGAGGCAGCAATGCTCACCGTAAGTTGCTGCTTAGCCATGTCTCCCCACACAGGGGATTCAGAAGCTCAATTGGCTTTTGAAGGTTATCTATGGATGGAGAACAAGCTGGGGGACAAACGAGGCTTGGCCCTAGGTCAAACATGCAGCCTGAGTAAAACCCAAGTGTCCGGAGGTGCCTTTTGCACTTGCCAGTCTCAATAGGGACTTTCAGTGCTTGTTTACACATGAACTTTCAAGAACACTGAATTCAATACATCTGTCAGAAAAAAAATGAAAAAATTACTGTGTGCGTTGCATGTGAAAAAAACAGATTCTGCTACACAACTTTTGATTTTGCCCATGTGAATTACCTTATGTTTAATCACGTTAAAGTACATCTGTCATTTTGCTGCCAAATTTCCCACTGTGTTCATATCTATCTGGAGTTTCTCACAGTCCTCCAGAGCATTCACTAATTGAAACTATTCTGCTACACTGGCAAAATTTCACTAACATGCTGTCCATTGCTTCTTCCAAGTGATTAATAAATACATCATAAAATCTCATTTCTCTGATTTCTAGCAACCGCAAATCTCTTCATATTAGGATTGAAGGGACATTCCTCAGCTAAATTACCTCTCTCTCCAGTCACTTTTATGCCTTTAGTCAGCTCACATACTTTTGAAATATTTGGTGTTAACAGCTGACCCCCACCTTAAGTAACATTCTCCCCTAAACTGGAGTCCCCTTGTATCAGCTAACCACCATTTTGAGCAGTTTGACAGTTCCCTATTCATGACTTCATTTTTTTGCATTTAACCATTTTTTTTCCATCCACATGAGTACTTTGCCCTTCTCCTATCCAAAATGTTTTTGAGCAAGTTCATCACAATCCATGATTATTCCCCCATGCACAATTTTGGTACTGATAAGTCATCAGTAGGACTGATGGAAATCTGCAACATTTTTATCAGAAAGTGCTATTTCTGAAAATCAGGCTCAACTACAGCATATTCACATGGGTGCAGTGTTGTTCTTTTTGTTCTTCCACAGGAAATAACAGTATTTTTCTGTGATTGTGCTGGCATAGCCCAAGTTACTATATTTTCGTTTGCTTGTTTTCTTTCCTGAATATTGTATCAGTTTATTCCTTCAACTGTTCGTAAAAGCCATCTGTCCCGTGATTGTACAAGGTCTTTGGGACATCCTATGGGAGATTCAGACTGGCCAGGAAGCCTCTGAAAAATTAGGGTTTGACATAGCACAGGGCCCTGTAGCCCCAGGGTGAGAGGCTCTCCACTGCTGAGCGCACTCACACAAGATGTTTTGCATCAACTCAGACTGTGGTGAAGCATTTTGATGCACACACAGTAAAATGTGCTGTTATGATTAAGGGACAAATCTGGAAAGTCAAATTATTCCAACTTCCTATGCCAATTCAGGATGAAAAACAGGTATTAAATTTCACAAGGGACAAAACGTCAGCTCTAAGACATACAGCATCATCCCTCTTTCTGTAATGAGAAGATGCTTCACATCTAACCTCTGACTCTACCCCACTCCATCCCAAAAGCACTAAAATGTCTTACTTGCAATCCAGGGGCTCCAATAGGTCCTGGTGGCCCTTTGGGTCCTGATGCACCTGGCGGCCCTGGTGAGAATCATCATTTGAGGCAATTTTAAGGAGATTTAGAAGGAAGGACTTTTAATTCCAACCATATGCACTTCCTTCCATTATTCTGCTTAGTCTCTCAATGGACAAGAGCCATTGATCGATCACAGGACTACAGCACAAGCACTTTCATCACACTGGAATCCTGGATACCCACATCCTGATATAACAGATTCCTATGCCCTAGGGAAGACCTTAGGGCTCTGGAAAGAAAAGAGGGGGGGAACATAGGCAGGAAGGATGTCAGCAACATGCTACATTTCCATTTCCTTTAAAGTGACAGCTTTTCAGAAATTTTAAACTAGACCCATGACACAGCTACATCAGAGGAAGATATTGTAGTTGCTGTTTCTAAAACAGGAGGAGTCCCACAGGTGGAAAGCAAACTCCCCAAGTCAGCTAGGGTCTGTTTCTCCAGCATTCCCAGAAAGTGGATGATGAACATTCAGGAGACGGGGTTTGGACACGGGTGAACGAGAGGCTGACCGTGGCACAGCACTCTCTTGATCTTTGCATGCTCACTCCAGCAGCAAGAAGTTCTTTTTAAGGCTGTACCACAGAGAAGGGTGCTTCTGGGAAAAGTTAAATATTGCCTGAACAGGTCAACTTGCTTCATACAGTCACTTAACAGCTTCATTCCCCTTGGAAGAATATAGTTATATCGAACAGTAACTGTTAAATTATACCTGCAAATGGGAGACAGGATATTTGCTTAGCCCAAACTTATTAATACTCCTCTCTGCCACAGTTGCCGCAACCCTTGAGATGAAACAACGTGGACATTATGCACATAAAGCACAGCTGAATCAGCCACAATCAGTAATGCACCATGCAAACGTGTAAGTCAAAGAAAAAACGAAATGAAGGATAAATGAAAGGCCCTTATAACAAAAGGAAAAGCCTCTTCTGCAACTGATGGGAGTTCATTGCTAAATGCACTTCGCACAGGGAAGTGCTGATGTTTGCATGAATATTATCATTTAAGTCACTCATCAGCATTGAAAAACAAAAGACTTGCTGCAGGATTCTCGCCCCAGATTCTCATCTCAGTTACACTGGTGCAAATCTGGAGTAGCTCAAAATAGCTCCAAAGCCTGCAAAGTTTGCATAAATGTCATGGAGAACAGCTGGCCAGATTCTGCTCAGTGCAGCGCTACCATCAAGGGATGGGGTTTGTACTAGCAGGGAGAACCACTCTGCCATCACAAAGAAATCCACTGGATGGACCATTCTTAAAGACGTCCTCTGGTTGATCTCTTCTCAAGATGTGTCAATAGATACCCCTCTTCCTTGCCAAAGTGGCAAGGAATATTTGAGATAGATAGAATCTGCCATTACCAACAGATACGAAAACTAATTAATTCTGCCCTACCCTTCCCCAGTCCAGGACCAATGATTCTACTGCCCTTCCAGTGAGGGCCACTTGCTTTCCCCTGCAGGCATCCTGCAGGAGTGAACCCCGCGAGACCATTCCTGCTCCCCCTCAAAAACTTGTTGAATTTATTACCTGGTTTATTCAGTTTATATCAGCTGAGTTTATTACCTGGCGGCCCGATCGGGCCGGGGGCTCCGCGGGGTCCCGGCAAGCCAGCCATGATGGTGTCTATAACGGTAGAAGCCAGCTGAGGTTCTCCATCTGCGTTAAAGAGCAGGGCAATCAGTGTCCAGCCGCACAGTCCCAGCAGGCAGGATGTCGCTCCAAAACCCTCTGGTGCCTCTTGCTGGCCAAGAGCAGGTAGTACTTCAGGATGCAAAATTGGGGCTGTTAAGAGCAACTGCCCTGTGCTCTCTAAGGGTATGAGCTGTGCCCCCTGGACCTGCAGAGCTGTGGATACCTTCAGATGCACTTCCTGCTTAACCCCAAAAGAGTTGTCCTTTCCATCCAAAATTGGTGCCCCTCCATAGTCATATAACCCTACCTTTGAACTCCAAAGCAGATTCAGAGTAGCTCTGCCTTGCACAGCAATAACTCACCTGAAATTTGCCATCTCCAAGATGCATTTGGCTTCTGGCTCCCTGACCAGTCACACGGGCATCTGGAGCTCCCTTGTATCTGCCACCAATGAACTGCTGAGCGATTCTGGCAGCCTAGCACACACCTACCAACCCAGCAAGCTCACACTGCCATCAGCGGCGGTGGAGACATCCTGACATCTGAGGATACAGGAGAGCCCAGCGGAGAGGGTGTGCTCTGCTCCCTCCACATACCCATTCTGCCTTTCAGAATTATTTTAAGACTTCAAATGGCCAGTTTGGGCAGGTCCAGTATGCTCTGGGGAATAGATGGAGATGGGAATGGAGCAGGGAGAGGAAAGTCCTCAGCAGGAATTGGAGGAATTTTGTGCTGTTGCACATCTTCCTCGGTCCATTCCTGTCAGGGATAAATATCATCAGCCTGTAGCTGTCTATCCTTTCCTCATCATGAAGTGGCTTGCCACTTCAGGCGGTAATTAAATAGAAAAAAAATAGACCTACTTTTTAAAAAAGAAAACAATTCTGCATATTCATTGTAATTCCAAAACCAAAAATCAACAATCCTGTTCCCTAGAGATCTACATTGTAGCGTACTAGCAGTCTGTGGGTGGCAGCATCTTTCACTTGAGACTCCTAGGACACTATTTTACAGTTGTAAAAACCAAGGTGCAAAAATTCCACGACTCAGCAGGGCCCCATGGTCACAAAGTAAGGAAGGGAATTGCCATGCCCTGGTGCTACTAAGATCCACAACCCACTCTCCTGACCAGTGCTATAGGACCAACAGCATAGTTCATCTGCTGACCTGGATGAAAGTGTTGGCTCCTGGTCATTGGGATGGTAAACCCTCTGATGTGTCCGCATTTTTCACAGCTGGAGCCATGCAGGAAGAATGTGGATCTTTTCCTGTCCATGATCTCGAATTTATTAATGTTTTCTTCTCCACCCATCCCTCTAACTCATTACACTAAAATTCATGGCATCCTTTGCAGATGTAAAAGGCTTCATATGGCTCATTGCTACATTGATGCAAATATCAAGTGATACCAGGAAGATCAGAAGGGTGTTAGCATACTCTGCAGGGGCACAGTCCTGCCCAAAGGGTACACTGTGAAGTCTCCAGAAATGTTAGCAGATGTATTATGAAGCCTTTTCAACTTTAGGAGCATTGGCAGTGATAGAGAAGACTTTCAAGCTGGGTATTTGAAAGCAGCTCCTAGGGAAAACTGTGAAATCTCTTTAACTGCCAGGGATGACAATATATCTCTGCAATGCCTTCCTGGCAGTAGAACAGTGTGAGATCTAGCCCAGATCCCCCTGAGAACCAAATGCTGTGCCTAAAGCCTGAATGCAAACAGGTATTTCTTTGACTATTGTTTCCAGCTCCATCCATTTTCCCTTCTTCAGAGCCCTGAAACAAAACAACTGAGACTATTTTCATGTTCAGAAGGAAAGGTACCCAAGTGAAGTGTGTAATCCAATTAATTTGAGTTTTATTTGACCACGTCAAAATCCATCAGGGCTGAGATGAAATCAGGAAATGAGCATCGAACAGTAGTGAAGGCATTAACAGTTGCAGAGCCCTTTGTTTTTAAAGATCACATGGCCAACAAAATCAAATGAACATCCAGTGGGAGGGGGAAGGAGGGTTGCAAACTATCAGGATTTAATCCTGGCTGGAGGCAAGCCAGGGATAAAGACTGGGGTTACAGAATTTTCTAGTTAAACATTATTATGGTGACAAAGTTACTCCCCAGAAGTTCACCCATCCTGACTTTAGGTCAATTTGATTCACAGTTATTTAGGAAAGGTGTTTCCATAACTGGTGACACAAAAAAGAGCTCTGCTCAACAGCCTTAGAGCTCCGTGGCTCCTCATCTGGTCTCTGCAGCACAGGAGTATGTATTTGTAGATTCGGAGTTGTTCCTTCTGCAACTGCCTGGCTATGCGAAACTCATGGAGGCCAAGGTTTCTTTCCGGGGGGCTTTGAACGCAACATACTAAGAATAGAGCCGGATAAAAGTGTATTAAAACAGAACTCTCACTTTCGTAAGGGCTTCTTCCATATTCCTATAAAGCAGCAAGTAGAACTCAAACCTCCAGTCTTTCCTGCTCCTTATAAACAGGAGGAGACTCTGGGGCCGGAGCTGGACACTGTCATAGCAGTCACAAATAGCTCCAGCATCGTTCAGTAGCAAACGGTAGGAGGAATGTTTCCTTCTCAGCTGTCTCTTGCGCTAAGCCAGCCTCTGCTGGGCTCAAGGGCTGGATTTTGGATCAGTGCTGCTGCTTATACCAAAACAAAATACAGACAACTGTTTGTCCCATTTGAAAAGACCTCGATACATGATTTGTTCCAGGAGCTTTCAAACTCCTAGCCAAGCCAAAAGGAATAGCTCGATCAGGCCGACCTGCTGTGCACTCTGGGAGAGGCACAAGCTTCCCACAACGTGCAAACCTGGAACAGCGCAGAACTGTGCTGAGGGAGGCACGGAGACCTGCCCAGCCAGAACAGCAAGGTGTCTCCAAGGCATAGGTGCTAGCAGCTTGGAGGGCAATCGGTATGGTTTTCTAAATGAAATGCTCTTTCAGTAGACTAAGCAGACTAATCATTATGTCATTTGCAAACTCATATCTCTGAAATGTAAGAAAGCAGAACCCTCAATTGACTGTAAGTTCTGTTCTTTCCTCCTTTTCCCCTTAAAATGTTTCTTAGCTTTAACAGGAGAAGTAGAACTGAGCTGAGAGAGGACTTAAGACCACATACCTGATCCACTTATTTTTTAAGCAGTAGAGAAAGTGAATGATCCTTGCAGCCACAGCAGCAGGATAGGGCAGTTTAGTTTCTGGCCTACGTCTAATGTTTCTAACTAAGGGATAAATTCCCCCATTATAGGCTTGATTTGTTGAGACAGGATGGAAATGAAGTAATCCTGTCTTAATTTCTTTCTGCTACCTGATCTGGAGAGAGACAACTGGGACCAATTTCTTTACCGCAGCATAGTAAAACTGTGAGAAAATAGTTGTCTCCCCATTTTTGGCTTCTGTCTGCTGATAAACATTGCCAACAGGAACTTGTTGCGATTAATAAAGGCACATGCATTAACCATGTTCAGGCGGAACCAAATACTGTACTAATAATAATCTGATACAGCTTTCTTACATCTCTGTGGGTGCATATGCCATTACCAGGAATATGCTTCCCTCTGCTGTCAGCAGCTGGAATCTTATGTTTATAGTTTTCAGATGTGCTCCATTAAAATAAATAAATAAATAAAAACCTATCTGGGATTTACAAGGCTACGTTTTATTGGTTGTTAAGGATCAGCTTTCCACCAGCCTTTGGTAGGCAAAATCAGCTACCACAAAGACAAAAATGGTAAGTTTTACACGAATATGGTCTTGATATTGCACTAATTCTATCATGAACACGTAGATAACTTATACCAGCAGTGAGACCTCATGTTAAGAAAAAATTTGAAAAAGAGAGAAATTGTCATAGTTTCGGCCCAGATCCTAGGATATGTACACCAACAAAGCCAGGCTGCTTCACTTGATTAATGCAGTCTTTGCTGTACATGCCTACGTGCCACCTCCGTGGATTACTGAAGACCCTGCCTTGTAAGGCCTGGCTTGATTTGCAGAAACGGGATGAACAGGTCCTATCTATGCCACTCAGCAGATTGCCCTGATGCAAGCATCAGCTTCCAAGTCTCAAGCTTCTCAGGTAAAATCCTACAGGAGAGGGCGGGGAGACTCCAGAAAGTATGAACTGGAGATGAAAAAGAGAAAGATTTCTCAATTTCTCTGATGTGAGGTTTAGGATAAAGCTGTCAGTCGCTGGCAGAGGTCACAGCAGGTGCACAAAGGGAAAGATCCTGTGCTGTCTGCTGTGTCCAAGTACCACTTAGTGTGTATCATTCAAAAGTAACACTCAGATTTGTTTAATCAGTCCTCTGCAGTATAAACCACCAGGGAGTGTAGAGCCTTTCTGCTTCTTCAACGACCCTGATTATAAATCCAGGAGAGAGCTTAAGCGCTCAAACAGTCACAGCCAGACTCTGTAGCAGCAATATTTTAATTCCACACAGGATTAGGCCTTAATTTTGAAACCTCTAGACTATATGAGCTTTCTAGTTGTTCCAAGAGTAGATAAATCAAGCCTCAGCAGCACACACACTGCTGAGACAGGGTCCTGGCTACTCTCTCTGCATACCAAGAAATCCATCATAGATATGGAGAAAAACGACAGATCTGTCCAAGGGCTGTAACAGCCACCATTTGCCCAGGGTCAAACACATTTATGTGCAAGCCTGTTGCTGCCCACTGGTGGCAAAGTTAATACAGACAAACTTCACTTATCCACTTCCCATTTCTGGGACAAGAATTTACCCTTCTTGTGCATCAGCTAGAAAGGCTGTGCAATGCCATTTATGCACTTAATTTTTCCACTACCTTACAAGAAAGCTTAATTGAAGGGGTGGTTGGAAGGAGGGGGCAGTGTCATTATCAAAACCATCCCTGAGTATCCTTTGGAATAAAACGCTGCATGAAGAGCGGTATCACCCAATACAGGCACTATTTGGCATGATCCTGTGAAGCAGTGAGATGACTGTAATGGAAAACCACCTGCTTATAAGGCTCTTATAAGGGCAGCAGCTCAGTCTACATTTTGTTAAGAACTTGGGTATTGAACCACAATTAATTTAATCCTGCCCATATGCTCTAAATAATTGAATACAGAACAGAGCTGTTAAAATTCTCCCAAATTAAAAATACATCCACTCACTTTCAGGAAAAGAAGTCTGGAGAGGAGAGTGGGTGGAAAGAAAGGAAAGCTCTAGAAAACTGTCAGACACAGGGAGATTTACTAATCCTTGGTTGTAATTAATATAAGTGAGCTTTGAAGCTGGAGGTGAGCAGAGCAGCTGGGAGAAGGCACAGCTGAAGTCTGGGGGAAGGGAGAGTGGAGACTAAGCAGAGCTGAGGCTCCTGAGCTTTACAAGCCAAGGGGGAGATACGCGTTGAGCTGCGCTGTGCTGTTATTAGACACCAGCACCAGAAGACTGCACCGGAAGAAATCAGATCAAGCCCAATTCTGAGAGCGCTCAGACAAGAGCGCGTGATGTGCCTTTCCTCGACAGCCTTTTCTTGCCCTGCACAACACAGATCAAGTAAATAGATCTTTTAATCACCACAGGATCAAAAAAATCTTGTCCCTCTGGCTGTAAAGAAGGGATAAATCACTGCCTCGGTTTGGGGTCTATGGATGCTGGAGAATGTTGCTATATCAAAAATACAGGCGGGGAGATGTGTCTGTGGGGGCAGTAAAGGAGCTGCATTTAACAGATGCTTGTGTTATGTTATATAACTTCAGTGTAGCAAGCCTGTGGTACTCATTCATTTCTGGGTAATCCTGACTGCTGTAACATTGCACCAGCAGCCCCAGGAGGTCTCACAGCAGTGCAATTTCATTGCACCAGGATCTAACCAGTCATACATGTTATATATCCCTACCCATGTCTCACAGGTGACACTGTTGGAGCCCTAACACTTCATTAGGGATCCTCCTCACAGCAGCTACCTTGCTTTGCAAGAAGCAAGCCTACAGGAGGCCATGTCACCTCCTCAAATGTATGTTGAGCCCAGAAAATCAGGCACAGGGAACATAAATCCCCCCTCAAACACTATTCCCTACTGATGCTTATTCATCTGCACAAAAAATGTGACTGCCCATTCTGCTGATGTACTAGAAAAAAAAAGGAACAGAGGAGGAAACTTACTTTCTTTTTCAGCCGTAGGCTGGAGTGAGTAGAGAACCCCTTGTTGGAAGGTAAGGGGGAGGCTTGGGGTGGCCGGTGGCCCTGGAGGACCTGGGGGACCCGGGATCCCATTTTCTCCTGGAAGTCCTCTTGGTCCTTGAGGTCCCAGCAGTCCTGTGCAGAAGCAGGAGAGCATCTCTTAGTATGTTTGTGGATGTGCTAAAGGATGTCACCATGCAAAAAGCCAGAGAGAAACCCATCAGCTCTTGAAAAGAAGAGAGTCTAAAATAGGGATGCGTCCTCTAGGACAGAAGAGGAAAGCTGAAAATTTAGCCAGCATTGATAGATGTGGTGGCGATGGAAAACATGCAGAGAGAAACGAGAGAGTGGAAAGGCAATTTGGGCTCAGAATTGTTTCTGTTAAGCCTAAGAAGCCTCTCAGCTGTTTCCAGTGTGGTCTCAGAATACCACAGCCACAACATGCTTGCCCTACTAAGAACAGAGGATTTTTGTCCTGAACTGGAATTATGCAGTTTGGGCCCAACTAAATATGGAAAATTGGGAAGCTGTTCCTATTTCCCTTTAGGTTCTTCCTCTGCAAAGCAGATGGCTTCACTTGGCTCAAAGGTCAGCTTGATTTTCTCAAAGAGTAAAATCTACCTCCTTTCCTGAGGCTGTAGAAGAAACTAAAGGCTGCAGGGCTCGAAATCAAGAGCAGATCCTTCTCTTCCCTTCCACTTACACCTGTATGTCACCCTGCAGCTGGGAAAGCACAGAAAGAGCAGCAGAAACCCAGTCAGTCCAGGCGCTGATCAGTTCTGTTTCCTTTGGAGGTGGAAGGCTCTCAATTCATCCTAAG
Organism: Rhea pennata; assembly: GCF_028389875.1. Lineage (NCBI taxonomy): Eukaryota > Metazoa > Chordata > Aves > Rheiformes > Rheidae > Rhea > Rhea pennata. Next base: position 8,234,143 of record NC_084682.1, read on the forward strand.
AAACCAAAAGGCAGACACATCCCTGGCCAGACTTCAGCCATTGTCAGGTTGCCAGAAAATGCCAAGAAGTGTTTAAGACTGCTCTTGTATTTAAGGCATGCTCCAAGTTTCAATTTTTCCTGAGCTCAGCCTTGTAAACACATAGAGAGCACAGAGGCTGAGGTTTGGCAGCTATTGCGTAGCACTGTCTCCATCGAAAGATTCAGGAATATTTTAGGGATGGAGGAAGTCTCCTAGCTCCAGAACAGGTATACTCTGAAAGAATGGTCTCATAACCTTTTCACCTTACTTTACAATAGCATCATCTGTTTGACATCCTACCATCTGACAGTTTGACACAAACAGCAACCCTTCCTTCCCCAGGTGGGAAGAAGGGGAGTTAAAGCAGGCATAGCAGTGAGAGGGTTAAACAGGAATGCTCTTTTCTGAAGGCTGACAGATCAAAGACTGGTTTTCACAGCTCCGGAAGGGGATGGGGAAACATGATCCTGCTCTGTTGCTTTCTGGGATAAGCTCACCCCAGCTCCACGGGAAGTCCCAGGGAATATCATTGCTAGGGCAGCTGACTGCTCATCTTGGAGAGCCGCTGGCTGATTTCAGCACCCAGGGGACTAGCAGCAACAGATTCAATATGAACTGAAGATGTTCAACTTCTTGTGTGCCCAGGCCTTTTATGATCCATTTGCACTGAGAATTTGCCCGAAGTGAAAAGATTGCTATTGTGCTGGCCAAGGGACTCCTCCAGGACTTACCTGGTGGCCCTGCTGGGCCCCTCTCACCGGGCTGACCCTTCTCGCCTTTTGGCCCTGGCGGTCCTGGGAGACCAGTTGGTCCAACCGGGCCTGGAGGCCCCACCTGTCCTGGTAGGCCTGCAAAGATATATAACAAAAATCAAAGCTCAAGGATTTGCAGCTCCCACATTTGGATCTAGTTTGCACCCTACGTGGGGGACAGCCTGCCTGGGGCACAGAACCGAGTCCCCTAGGCATTCACCCAAATTCTCTGCACTTCTCAGAGAAGAGCAGTAATTCCAAAATATTAGTCCCCCTCTTCACCTCCTGAAAGATTCCCCTTTGCTTCCTTTTTTTTGATCATTCTGGAGATAGATCCAAATTCTTTTTTCTTACAAAAATGAGCAGTGTCCATCTCTAATCCATGAGAAGACTGAGAAAAGGACATTTCAAAGGCTTCATGTACATGTGTGCAGGGGGGTTATGTGTGCGCATGCATCTTTGTTTAATTCCATCAGTACCTTTCTTTAATTCTATTAATAAAGGTGTGGTTTAATTTGAATATTGAACACTGAGTTAAGGTAAGGTTTTCATTTGCAGCAATTTCTTCACCCACAGGAGGTAAACTGCACACTTTATTATGAGCACAGGGGTTCCTTTAGTGGATCTGGGCTAAGAGCTCACTCGACACAGGCTGTTGTCTGTCCTGCTCAGGCGGGCGAGCAGGAGCCCGTTGAGGAGACCACCACCATTTGTTCAGAGCATCGCAAACAGCTTCTTCCCCCCTACCAAACAACCCACAACACCCCTGGAGTTTTCTCGCAGCAAATCCTTTCCAGGAGAGAGGGAAGAACAGCAGAAACGCTGTCTGTTTTGCAAGCACCACACACTGTGCTGCTGAGCATGGGTCAAAGCATTTCCCCACTTGTATAAATCAGCCTCAATCATCCAGTTCAACCTTTATAACTCAATCCTGCAAACTTCTGCAGAGCAAGAGCAATCATTTTCTGCTAGCATCCTCAATCACACTGCTGCAGTGGAGCTTTAAAGAAGCTGGCACTTACTTCCCCGAAGGTGGAAAGCACTAACGGAAAGACTAGAAGATGCAGCACTGAGTAATGTGTCAGGCAAATGCTCATACTGGTGACAAATGGTGTTACCAGCACAAAAGAGAAAAGTGCAAAAGGGAAAAGAAAGAGGGAAGGATTCAGGGGAAAGGGGGGAGGAAAATGAATAGGCCAAATCTTTAGCTGGCATAAATCAGCACTGCTGCAGTGACACTGCTTTCAGAGATCCAAGCCCATGGAAAGCCCTTCTCCAAAAACGTGAAAGAAAAAGCTATAGGAAAAATTTAAAAAGGTAGATTGTGGATATCCTACTGCTGGAGACCAAAACAGGCCTGCAGAGCCCTGGATTTTTTTTCCGGCCTTATCATTAACCTGCAACATTCCTCTTTCCTTCCCTGAGATCTTTTCCATTTTGAGTGCAGTGTGTTAGTCTGTATTCGAATGAAGCTTAGCAAGGTGATGCCCTGAACATCACTGGCGGCTCCCCATGCCCCTGGCAGGCAATACCAGGGGATAAGAGCGGTGTTCGCCCCGCCGCGCGGCGCACACCCCACTCAATCTCACTACCTGCCCTTTGCCAGCGCTTTCAACCCGTCGTGCTGGGGGAACTGAATGTCTCCGAGATAATAAAGCTGGTGTTTAGCCTCGCTAGCCAGAGCAGCCCATGAACAAATAAAACCCAGAAGAAACCCAGCCGCCATGTCGCTGTGAGGCTCTAGATTGCTGAGGACTCCTGACCACAGCAGCCTTCTGCTTTTTGGGCAAGACCATGCACAGGACTGAGTACAGCAAAGTTAAAAGAGGAAAATAGTAGGTTATATTCACTTACCCTGTGGTATTAGCTGTTCCTCTGCACCTCTGCGTCCTTTAGGCTCTAATTAAGAGGGTCAGGGTTTAAAAAAAAAAAAAAAAAAAGAGAGAGAGAGAGAGAGAGAGATGAAAAATTAGGTTTCTCGCTGCCAACTGGCTCAGACAGAGCATATATATTTTCTTAATGCTCAGTAAAATGTATCCTGTTGATTAACACACTGATCAGAAAGGCCAGAAGTGCAGCTGTCTCAACAGCTCTGATTGCTTTTAAACGATTGTCTATTCTCAGCCCTGTCAGTCACTGAAGAAATAGCTACCCTAATAAACAGTAGCAAGTTTTCCTGGACCTCAGCCTGGAAAGGCGTCAGCCAGCTCGGAGCCATCCAGCCATTCGGAAGCCCGCCCGCCACTCAAAGCATCGGGTGCCCATCGACCCTTGTGGTGTCAGGCACCAACATCCTGCCCTCAGTCCATCAGTTTTGGAAGCTCAGTGGTGCGCAAGCTGGGATTTGGATTTGCTTTGGCTGAAAAAGCAAAAGTAGGACGAGACAGGCAATATTTCATAAAAATCTCTGGTTAAGGGAACGGGAGGGACATCGGCATAGCTTTCCACAACCCCAAATCACACAAAAAACCTCAGTTTTGAATCTGTCCTAATCTAAGACTACATTTGTTGAAAGATCTCCCAAGGTCTGCCACCCCTGTAAGTGAACCTGGGCCAGTTTTGTGCAACAAATTAAAGCGCAGTGTTGAAATCATGCAAACGGGGCAGTCCCCTGCCATCCTAGACCAACTGCCTGAAATTCTCTACATTTCAGCAATATCCACAGTGCATTTTTTGGCTAGCTTTGAACTGTAAATACAAACTGACATGGGGAGGGAAGGAAGCCCAATGGGGACTTAATATCCGCACAGCTCCGAGCAAAGCAAGAGCTGGATTTTGCAGAGCATGGGGTGACAGCAGTGGGGGGAGATCACATGCCAATAAACAACTTAACTGATGACTTCCAATTGCTGAAAGATGCTGTCCTGATCTAAAATGGCCCAGTCTCACCTGACACTCAGTTATTATGCTGCAGTTGCTGTTCCGTACTAGGTTAAATAAACCAAGGCTGGAACAACAAATGGTAACAACAAGCAAGGACTACACCTGGCACATGTTTTTTGGAAGTGGCCTCTAGCTACCTCTTGGATTTACCGCAGGATTGAGGGTGCTGATACAGGATCACAGAGTCAGTCTGAGGCAGCCTCTACAGGAAAACAATTCTGCTTCATAGTACTGTCCGGGAGAGGGGCAATTCCTTGTTCCTTGCTGAGCACTGAGAGACTATCATGTGGAGGGAGCCTCAGGGAGGAGAAGACTTCTAAGTGGAAGGGACAGAGTTGTCAGTACTTTTGCTGGATTGACTTTAGTACAATGAAGTGCAGGTGCAGAGACACTGCAACAGCAAAAAATAAATGACATGGAGAAGGCGGAATGAGCATATAATGGACACCGGGGGAAACTGCTTAAATTCAGTTCCTGGCAGCCATCATTATGGTTCTGAAAATACTTTGCAGAACATATTGTTAGTGAACCTCCCTCCATGTTGTGGCATCCTGTCAAATTATAAACATGGATGACCTCTGGTCTATGTTGGTTGCTCCAAGTCTACTGCAGTCATGAAGGGCAGCCATAATAAACTCCTCTGACCAAAAAAAAAAAAAAAAAAAAACACAACAGACCCTATAGAGGATAAAAACTTCCCTGGGAGCAGGCAAAGCAACCGACAGTCAGGGCTTTGGAAGCAGAGAGTAGAGATCTTGAAACGAGAATGCTAAGGTCAAGGAAATTCAATGCGTGGTAATCTGTCTAGCCAAGTAGGCTCAGAGGGAGATTTCTCATAAGTGTATTTTTTTTTCATGCCACAAGAGGGATCATAAAACAGCCCATTGTGTTTATGGTAAATTTAAAAAATACAATGCATAGCGCAATGCTGCTATTAATGGGCAAAATGCTCCTCCTTATAAACAAAAGTGTTACCCCTACCCCAAGCTTCTGTTTTCTCCCTCTGCTTCCTGCCAGGGAAACGTGATATTCGACGCTCAGTAGGTGAATATTAATTGCCTTTCTACAATTGCCCTGGTGCTCTGGAGTTTCTTCAGGAATGTCTCAATCTGTCTGTGCCTGAAAATCCACAGTCTTCGGACACGTACATTGAAAGACAGAGGCAGGCGCACTGGTCCTACCACGGGTAATAGAAATTTCGCTTTCCTGAGACCAGAATTCAGCTCTTAGTGCATTCTTGTGCCAATAGAAATAGAGGTTAGTGACAGACCGTTAAGGTTGGCAAAGTGGAGCTTAACATGTAATGTTTGAAGCTGAGCTGCTCGCTTCCTGAGACATGGCTGCTTTGTGCTGGCTGAACTAGAGGAAGGGGTAGAGACCTGAAGGGAAAAGCAGAAGGCTGCTCTCCTCCCGAAGGGGTAATCCTCCCCGCTGCAAGAGCCGCAGGAAGAGGTCATAAGGAAATCATGTTCAGCTCCCTGTGGCTAAACTGATGGTTTGAGGTGGGATCAGTGAGCATTAAATTCCCTCTTTGTCCATGAATCTGCATGTGTGTTGGCACGTGATCACCGTCACATTCACAGCTGGGCAGAGAGGGAGGGACACAAGGTGACGTTAAAACCTGAGATTGAGTAGTCCCTGGTTTGGAGGAATCCAGTCTGTAAAGCTAAATAGTGCCGGTTCTGCCCCTAAAACAGAGGCTGAAAGTTCTCAAAATGCCTCTCTGCAGGCTGGTTTTCATGCTGAGTGCGCTCCCACATCACTGTGAACATCTGCAGCCGGGCCAAAGCTACGGTTTCCCTGCCAAGGGCACAAAGCGAGCCGTGGTGGCCAGGGAGCCGTTGATGCCAGCAAGGCTGCCGGTCTGCGCTCGGCACGGAGGTGCCCGAGGCCCGAGCACTGCAGCTTCTGCCCGCAGCTCTCTGCTGGCTCAAACACCTGGGAGTAACTGTCCATACACCTACAAAAAAGAGCAATCGCCTGTCTGAAAATCTTAACCCTCTTCTCCTTTACAGGATAGGCAGAAAGAGCTGCCAGCGATTCCTGCAGACCACTCTCCTGTGCAGGTTCAGTACTACATCGGGTCGACTTGGCCTCTTTTTTAGCTACCCTACAGGAATCAGGAACAGAGGCTGGGTGAAGAGAAGGAGGTTACGCTTACCGACAGATCCCACCGTTTTCCTCAAGACGGTCCCAGGGTTTAGCAGAGGAAAGGCATCTGGCAGCAAATCGTCATACCACGGGGCCGTGGTCCCAGCCATCGGCAGGTTGTTTTCTAAAGGCGGGCTTCGCTCTGCGGCTTCGAGCAGAAGAATCTAGATAGGAAACGGGAAGGAAAACAGAGTCAGCAGGGCGGCTCTGTGCATGAGCTCACTTCTGAGAGGTGCAAAGGTCTTGAGACTCCTCTCCTTGCCAGCAGGAGCTGTGGATAACTGCACATCACAGACCGCAGCATTTCAGTGTCAAAACTTCTTTGGCTTTCTGGAAGCTGGCAGTAATTAGTTTAAGAAGCTGCCATAATAAATTCCAAGAGGTTCCCGCACAAAGCTGCACGCCCTCCGTAGAGGGTGTTTCACTGCTTGCAAAGATATTTGGCATCACATGGGATTGTCTCCTTGGCGAGAAAAGCAAAACTTGGCAGAGACCAGAGCAGGTTTTAGGGCACAGCACCTGTCTCTTCTAGGTTACCTGTTCAAACCCTGAGTCACCAGGTCAGAAATTTCTGAAAGCTGATACAAGCCGAAGGGCAGTCAGACGCCTTGGGTAACAAGCAGAGGTGCTCCAGTACAAGCTCTGGCTGAAAGTCGAAGTCCAAATGTCATCCAAATTAAAGAAGTTGGAGGACATGAAGCTTTTAAAGAGCTGAAGTGTTTTAATTTTGGAGTGAATAAAAAAGAGCTAAGCAATTTCCTCAAAGCACTCTGCTTAGCAGTAATAGGATATTACTAAGAGTCACAGCTGTTTCTGTATCTTGTAAACACACCACCTTCAAATAAATCCACATCCCCGTGTGTGTCCCTGAGCTATTTGGGCCACTTACAACCTAAGCTCCTTGGCAAAGTGATCCCATTCTCCCTCTGTGGTTTAGACCCCTGTTCGTTAAGCTGCGTTTCCTTGGCCACTGGCGGCCCATATGAGACTGGCAGTCGGTCTGCAGAAAGCCTAAATGCTCATGAGAAGTGCAGGAACATAGAAGCCAGGGGGGCTCTGCCCACTGACAAATACAGCTGAAGATAAGCCCAGGGGAACACTCATTGCACTTTACTATCAATAAGTTAAATTACATTTTTCATAGGATTATGATTTTATAAAAAGAACTTTTTTTCCCCAACCTACATGCTTCTTCCTGCTGCCTTCCCAGCTGTCAAACAAGGGTAAAATAATAAGATGGCCTGTGCGTCTTTCTAAAAAGCCCAACTACCCCTTTAATTACAAATTGATCAGAAATGCTGAGCCGGAGCATCAAGCGCAGACGCTCTACTGCAAACTGAATATTACCTCAATCGCTCAACAGGAGCTAAACGGAGTCGAGGGGCAGCACGGGCGCTCACGGTCCCCGCGTTAGCTGTGCTAACATCCTCGCTGTAACAGTGATCTGCTATAGCACTGTCTCATCCTGTTTGGAAACCACCTAACCAAATACTGATTTGGGAAAATAAGGAAAATAAGAGAGAATATGACTGAAACTTTCCACTAAATCCTGACAATTTTTAGTTTTTACATACCACACTTGCCTTCACATAATGAAATCACACTGCAATTATAAATGAGAGTGATTTGGCTCTGCTTACTCGTTTTTAGCTTGCAATTATTGCAGTGTTTATCACTTATTTACTAGAAGGCACGCCAAGGGTCAGTATTACAGCAGAGGCAGAAATGATGAACTTCCTGCAGAACACACTAGCCTGATGGGAGGGAATCGGACACTAATTAAACTGGGAGCTGGTTTAAGTGTGGGGGAACTGAACCTCAGCTGCTGCAGACAAGCCAAATGCTTCCTTCATTGCAAGGATCTTTGTTCGTGCATCCAGGATCTTGCTTTGTAAGTGGTAAGGAAGCAAAAAGCAACCCAACCAGGCCCCAGTGATCCCTGCTTTTATCCAACAGGCTTCTCCAGCGCTAGACACAGAGTGAACGTGCCGCAGGAGCCGGCAGCGGTGGTCAGAGAGCAGTCGGCTGCCGGGGTCGGGAGCCCTCCGGCGGCGGCGCGAGCAGAGCTAGCACAGCGCTGCCGAAGGTTGCATCTGGAGTGGAACCATTCCAAATCATTTTTATGGGTGATAATAAAAATGTGTTACCACGTAATCAACACAAAACAGTGGCAAGAGTATCCTTTTCATTAAAGCAACATGTTTTAAATGAGCACTCGGCTGATAAATGCTGTAAAAGATTTAAAGGCATGTACAGAATAATCCAGTATGCTCTTTTATAAATTGACTATATACACTTAACAGTCATTAAAGCTCTAGCCATAGTAACAAGCTTGTTTTCCCTGGGCACAAAGCAATTCAAATTGGGAAATCTCTGGACTTTAAATCATTGAGAAATTCTAGTTTTTATAATTAGAACTGAAAGGGTGCTCGAAAAGCAAAACAAATTGAGGACAGTTCTCGCCTCTGTGGGACGCAGAGGGCCAAATTACAGCAAGAAAAGCATGAGGGATTTAGTCATATCCAAAAATGTCAAACTATACACACTTCTTTCAAGAAGGAATGTCCTATTATAAGCTTGTACAACATGTAGCACAAACAGGGTCCTTGGATATTACTGCAAAAGCATCAGAATCATTTATCTATTTTCTATTACTTTGTTTTTCTTAAAGCTGCCATTGCCATAGTCAGGGGACCCGAGGAAAATTCCCACTTTCATTTAACAAAAAAAAAGGGAATTTTCTAGCACTCTGAGTAAACTGCTGGAAAACGATACCACAGAGGCTTACAGCCAGAAAGCAAATTAACAAAACGTGTAACGTATTAAAGCCTCAGTATTAAAGTCTTTCATTTTCTAGCCAATATAGTTTGCAGGAGAGAGGAGGATAAGACCAACTCAGGAAGAATGAACAGTTTTGATTTGAAATTGTTATTCCAAGTAGTGCCTATCTGTGTTACTATTAAGAGTTACGAGAGCTATTAGGAAAGATATGGAGAATGGAGGCAGAAAACATCCTTATGACACCATAGAAATGATTGAAATGCATCTCGATGCTGTGGGTAATGGTCGTCACCCACTGCAGAAGGACAGAGCAGAACTAGGCCAGCCACTGAGCACTAACTGAAGGGCAGGACCTCTGGTGTCAGGCAGGGCTGATCGCTGCAGAAGACAGCAAGGCCTTCTCCCAGTTTGCACAGCACCGCAAAAGCTGAAGGATGGCCTCAAGTCAGCAAAACACTCGGACTCTTATCTTTTTACACACACGGAAATAAAAAGTCAAATCGGAGCCTAAACGGGCTTGCTGGAGTCTCGGGCAACAGAAGTCCCAGCAGCATGAGGGATTTTCTCTCGCTTCCAGGCACCCCCTCCACCCCCCGATGCAGTCAAACAGAGTCAGAAATCTGGAAGAAGTGTAAATGCTGGGACTGTGTCCCCTGCCAGAACTCCAGTGGGAGACGTGTCCAATGGAGGAGACAGCATGCAAGTATGACTGGAACACAGGAAGGATAACGCACCGCACCAGCCAAGGAACTTGCAGGCCACAGGCAGAGGTTGTTGCCTGCAAAACTCAACCCTGGGCCCTGTGAGTCCTGCAGAGCCACTAGGTTCATGCCTGCACAGCACCTGGCACTGGCTCTTCTCCCATGGCTCAAACCTTGGCTCTTCACTGCCGGGTCTGCTCACAGGCAAGGTCCTCAGCTGGGGCATTAGCGTTACATGCCTGCAGCTCAGTCACAGCTTACTCAACCCACCTCCCCCCTTTTGCATTTGCCAGCATAAACTTTCTAAACTTCAGACACATACCACATTTCTTGCGTCAGATCAAAAGCTCAGCCCAGGGACAATGGAACTGGGAGGAAGGTTTTCATCTTCTTGAGATGTTCAGTGTCAGTGGAGTTTTTGGCTTGTAGCACTTTTCAGGAACCTTACTTTGGTTGTTCCTGCACATCAAAAGAAGATTTCACAAACACAGCCTCCTCCCTTCATCTGTCCTCTGCTTGCATTCCTGATGTCCCATAACTAGTAGGTGCTAGAAACAAGGAAAGAACATCCCGGCTTCCAAAGATTTCAAAATTGATACATCAGAGTTCAGATTGCTTTTTTTCTTTTGATAAAAATCCACGGAAACGCAGGGGGATCATTTGACATAATCCAGATGGATATTATTAATTGATAAACAGGGGATATTTGGTCTCTCAAAGCACTGACAGAATGAACTCCCCTCTACCCCTTTTAAAGAGGAGGGAAAAAAAATGTGCATGAATCCAGCTCATCAGCTAAAAATTCCAATGTAAAATGAGGTTCCCTTGATCTTGTAAAGACACAAGCTGATTAATAATGGTAATTGCATAACTGGTTGGACATATCTTTCTATATAGCAAATTATTTGGCAAATATAAGGGTTTTTTTTAATCATTTATCCAGATACAAAACTAAACTGGGTTTTTTAGAGCATTTGATGGAGAATAGTATTTCTTTTGTAGCGTTACAAAACCTGTGAACAGAAGGCTCCAATGTGGACACAATTCTGACTGCTTGGTTTCAAAAGCCAACAGACACTCAGTAAACGTCTACCAAAATCTAATGAACCGAGTGCCGAGAGAAAACCTGAGTGACTTCATCCTTATTGCATCCTACAGGCTGTGGCCAAAGAGGACAAGATAATTAGTGCATGGAGGAGTTCTCATTATATTGATTAATTATGTAAGGAGCAATAGCTGATGTCATCATACTAACCCACTGCAGACCAAAAGACAAGGTTTATGTCATCAGCTCTTGAGTGGAAGACACAAAAATTTGAAGCAAAAGCTTCTGCCAATTCACAGGTAATGTATTTCACGATCTTTCTGCAAAGATAGAAGCAGCAAGTGATTGTTTCACCAACTGGAATCTTCCAGGAGGCAATTGGAGAACATGATGAACAAAACCACAGGCTGCCAGTCTAGTTTAGGTAAAATCCAGGCAAAGTTTAGTGTATCATCAGATCAACGAGGCTTTGCTGGAGAGGCAGCAGCGAGGACTTAGAGTAGCAAGGGGAGAACCGGGAACGGGCTCTTCCCTGCAGGCAGGCTCCTGGTGGCCACAGCCCTGCTGGGTCATAGCTCTTGGAGGTGCTTGGGGAGCTTCACTACTATTGCTGTGAATTGGAGATTTGCCTCTGTTGTCATGAGCCCATGCACTCACCTGCCAGTGCCTGCCACCACTGGCATCCCTCCACATCAGAGCCAAGGGGAGAAGCAGGATGTGGAAAGGATCCAGAAACCCTTCCGATGCTGTGCTAAGAGTTCATTGCAGAGCAAACTACACAAAGGAGCTCAGAGTGAAGTCAGATTCCTGACTATTATTTTAAAACACCTGATAAAAATAAACCAGAGCTATAACCTTCTACCCCCCAAATCACATCATTCTTCTCTGCCCAATTTATTGCTTGTCACCTGCTGGGGATGTAACAGCACTACGGACATGGAGCCAGGCCAGTCTGAGATGAAGTCAGTCTCATGAAAGTAACATCTGTTCTCAGCAACGGCTTTAAGATCTGCTCTCTGCTTCTCATCAGGTGAGAAGCCTTCAACTGTGGCTGAGAGATTTGCATCAGTCATCTCCAATAGGCTGCAGCTGCCTTGCAAGCTCTCCTCCTTCACTCAACTCTAAACAGAAAGCTGCAAGAAGAAAGTGCCACAAGTGTAAAAGAGAAGGGGCTTAGTCCTTTCCTTGCTTGATTTGGTGCAAATCAGGTTTTTACTCAGCTGAAAATAATGATCTCCAAGTCACTTTTCTCTGATGACACTATTTTCCTTAAGAAGCTCCACCAGAATTTTAGATTGAGAATTGAGTGGAAGTTTGCATTTCTGGGCAAAGCAAAGGATCTGAGCCCTAATGTCTCTTGGGCTCCTCACATAGCCCCCTCTCTGAAATCTACTTTTTGTCCACAGGAGTATTTCTCTTCCTTAAAAACAAAGTTGGTAAACTTAATATTCGTTGGTAGTAGACATACAAAAGCATCTGCCAACATAGGCGTGAGATTTGCTTGGCAAAATAAATTGCATGTTACAGGAAAATAGAAATTTTCAAAGTCATTATATAAAAATTTTAAATACATTTGAATAAAAATGTAGACCTTGTAACTGTAAGAGCCTTTGCATGAGGGTGGTGGTGGAGGAGGAGCTCTTTAGAGCCTTTTTACGGTTCTGGCAAATGATTTACAGCATTTGCCGAACACATGGAAAAGTCTTAGGGAACAGATTTCCCCGTCAGTCCGACAGTGATAAGAAATAAGATCCAATAATTATCAGAGTTGAGAATGAAAAGATTGTTAATGTCATTCTGAAGGACAGAGGCATGTCCAAACGAGAGAAAAGCCTTTATCTGAACTTCAAATGCCCTAACTGGAAGCATGATTACTGCTTGTTAAGCAGTAAAGGCCAAGGAGACAGATGGAAAGTTCATATATGAACACTGATAAAAAAAAAAAAAAAAAAAAAAAAAGTGTGGCTTGCCCACCCAGTTATGGTTCATGGTCTTCCCTTTTAAAAATCAGTTACGAAAATGTGGCCTTCCCTATTCTTAGGCACATTTGTTATATTAATTGACCTGCAGAAATTCAGTAAATATTACAAATTTTAGAGGATTGATTTAAGGTTGTTTTTGTTACTAAAACCAGCTGGTTATTATACAGCCAGCTCCCTAATAGCCTAAAATGCTCCTTAAATTCAATGCACTGTCAGAAAGGGAAAAGCAGACTTTGCACAAGGTCATCAGGAAACCTTAGAGATTCCCTAAGCCATCTTCCTCTACAGAATAGAAAGAAAATAAATAATTGCAAGTGGCAATCCAACATATAGCCTGCAATACCCACAAACAGCCTTGAATTATCAAGCAACCACTAATGTTCGCTCTCTAGTCTCAGCCACAACCTCAGAGCCAAGAAACTGGGTTTTCAGACCTAGAGTATCTTCCAGCCATGCTACAGTACCATGAAATATTTTCTATTTTCCAAATATTTCTGTACTACAGCAGGCCTTTTAAAACGTCCATCAGAGAATGAAAAGGCAAACCCCATAAAGTTTCACAGATAGCTGTCAGTATTTCATTAAGCTGCTTGTAAGATGGGGTAGATTTAAAATCATTTTGTACAACCATTACATTAAAACTCAAAAAAATGGTGCTTCATAATCAAAAGATACAGGGTAGTGAAGGTGCTGCGTGGTCACGTCTTCTAAATGAATGGAGTGACTTTATATAAATAGCAATGTATTGATCACAGTTACGTACAGTGCAAAAATTTTCTTTAAAAACTTCCAGAATCATCTGCGTGGGGAATCACATTACAAGGACTGTTTTCATGCAAGAAGTATGCATGTCATTCATTGATCACACAATGAGTCAATCGGACACCGGATTTGTAATGTTACCTCCCTGCATTAAAGTTGTAGTGAAATGCCACGAGCATCTCAAAAGTAGTGTCAGGAGATAAGGCTGGGCTATATCAACTCAGATCAAATGCTGTATTCAAGCTCCAACCGAAAACTGGGATTAACATCACACTGCCTGTAACCCTGTGATGGAGTTTATTGAAAAAAAATAGGGCTGGTGGAGAATTAAAGGCGCAGAAATTTTTATGCAGCCACATGCTTGCTTTCCCAGTAAACATTGCACACCATGAGCAGAGGTGCTGCTCTCCTGTGGCCACTTCAGCTCTCTGGAGTTTCAGTGGAGTTGGTTTGGGCTTAGTCCTTAGAGGGCAGCACGAGGCTCAGGGCATTATCATAGCCCAAAAGAAAGGGCTGTACCCTATTCCCACTAAGAAGCTGTGTTGGCATAAGGAGAAGGCTTACCTTTGAAATAAAAGTGGGGTTGATTCTGCCCTCCCACCACTGAGGCTCCAGGTGGTCAATAGTATTGTAGTAATGTCAAGCAAGATGTCATGGAAAAGAAGTAAAATTCAAGATACTTGGGCTTTGGCGAGGGGGTAGTTTTCTTCCCTCTCTGCATACTTTCTCGGCCCCAGGACATCCTCCTTGACAAAAATTCCTACGCCCTGCAGATTTCAAGCTTAACACTACCAATCAGACCCACAGATGAGTCTAGCATCAACCAGAGTGGGCAAATTTCAACCTGCATCCAGGCCAGGGTAACTCAAAACAGGGGAGATCAGAATGCAACCTCATTCTAACTCACTTCAGCTCATTTTTTGCCAAAATAACCCATACAGCCACAAGGGCAACCTAGGCCAGCATTACCAAGAGTACAAGGTGAAAAGGGAAAAGGTTGTTTTGCCTCCCCGTTTAGCCATCTCTCATTGTCTCTTTCCTCCCCAAGGGCTATATAAGCCCTTGTCCCTAATGAATCATTTTTCATTCCATCTTCGCTATGTTTATTCTTGGTTCTCACTTCCTTAGCCAACTCTCATATCACAACATCAGAGGGTTACTTTTATTACCTCATTTGGACACTGATCTTACAAGTTGGATGAACCAACCTGTCTTTGTAATAGGAAAAATGAGAGCAATTCTGGTTATACCCCCATTTTTAGGAGGATGGCTGCAACAATATGCAGAAGAGGAGAGGGGAAGGGAAGAAATCACAGACTTAGAGCCTCTGCTTCCACAGCTGAGCTTAAGTTTCACATACACTTGCCCATCACAGTCCCTGGAGGACAAACATGAATTTTATGTATCCTCACACATAATCCAGAAAGGCTCTTAGCTCCTTCATTGCAGAGGTGTGAGGGAGAGATTGTTCTTCACTTGTGCCTAACCTACCGTTAGACAATACTTCTCGGCCAGCGCTTCTGCCCAGGCCGACAGTGCCTTTGGAAGTAGCTTGCCACCTGTTTCTTCTCACTTGTGCCTTTGCAGTAGTTAGAACAAGTCTACACTGTCTTCACATGCCACAGAGCACTTACAGGAGATGCCAGTGGCCTGATCCACTTGAAGCTGGCCAGCTGAGGTGGCTGATCTTATCTACTGCCATTCCCTGAGCTGACCGCTATCGTGCTGGGCTGAAATTCAAAAGGGAAAACCAGTAAAGTCACTCATGGGTGACCTTTTCTGATTTATACTCTTGAATTGCAAGTCCCCCCTCACATCATTGGAATGCCTCCTCTTTTTTGATTTGGGTTTGTCATAAATAATCCAGTGATTATCTCGAAGTTTCCCATGCAGAATACTTCAACCACAGCACGCACACAGCAAAGGAGTTCTGTATTTTCTCAAATCCAGCAAGACACTTCCACATCTCTTAAGGCCAGAAAAGCCAGAAGTCCCATTAGATATGTGTGTTGATAGAGTAGAAAATTGCCAGGGAACAGCTATCCTGCAGCACCCACCCTCTTTCTCTGATGGCATGTGAAGGTACCATGGACCACCTTCCACTGGCCACAAGGCAAGTGCAGGCACACTGGCAGACGAAGAAAACAGGAATCCATCAGCTGCTTTGTGTTAACTTCCATTTGTGCTCTTATCCTGCTGTAAAAGCAAGATGAGCAAGAAGTGTCTGGACATATTTTCTTCCATAACGATGTACCCCACCTAGGAAACTCCAGAGTTAGCAGGAATGGCTTTCTATGAGTGTAAGCCTTCTCTATTCATCCTTAAAAAGCCTGAAGGAAAGAAATCATGCCATAGAGATGCACTTTGGCTGTTCATGTGGCTTCTCTCCTACTCTGGCAGCTTTAGCTACTCACATTAATGAATGTCTTAAACACAAGTCTCCAATCTGTAACTTTTTAAGCTGCAGTGAGATGAATCATGCCCACACTGCAGGGCCTGGTGCCTCACTGGAAAGCAAGGATTCCTGTTACACAAAAAGAAGTTCACCGAAGTTGGTCAGCTGGCACGTCAACCTCCTTTTCTGCCTTTCTCCACCACAGCACTGTGAGGGGACAGCCCTGTCGAGTCACCAGCATCATGTATCACAATCTCAAAATGCACCACGAGGGCTCTGTGTGAGCCCACTCCATCACTCCAGTATTTCCCTGAACAGCTTCAAGCTGGTCATGTGGTGAGACATGCCATTACAAGATGATGGTCTGGGGAGCTGAGAGACAGCCAATACATCCAGACCATTCTTTCAACAAAATATGGATCTTTCTACCAAATCCAGAACAGGATTGCAGACAATAGCAAATAAAGGTAAGCACCTTTTAAATGGTGCTGGCCTAATCCAACTGAGGGCATCATATTGCCACGTAGACCAAGTGTGAACTTAAATCAACCAAGGGCAAATGAGCATGCTTCTCTTGTGTATGGCACCAGCATTCAAGTAACGCTGCTTCACTCTCCACTTAAGTGCTACAGTTGATTTTTGCACAGCACTCAGAGCTTATCAAAGTGGAAGGCAAAAGGCGGGTGATTAAATTGCTGCGTGGCTCTGCAGAAGGCACCCTTGCAGAGACGTGCCTCTTTAGTGCATTAGTAGAAACAAATTACAAAGGTTTTAAAAATGGGAGCTTTGCTCCCATCCTGGGTCTGGGTTGTAGCACAGTAAAGTCAGAAGGAAATCCATCACAGCAACAGCAATCTATATTGCCTTATAAGCTCCCCAAAGTACATAGGTTTCCCTTGTTTTTGTGATTGGGTGTGACATAAATGAGTATCATCAAGCTACAGAAAGGCTGATTTGGAAATGCAAGTCTTCCAAGCTGTAACTTTTTAAGCAGCAGTAAGGATGAGATGTCACACACAAATGCTTACATTTAAGAGCACATGGCTAAAATAGAGGATGACAGCACTCCTTCTGCGTGCCAACCAGGCCTCAAGAGGAAGCATTTGCTTCGCATTACAAAGTATCTGGAACTGCAAAATACTGCAGCGCTAAAACACACAAAGACACAACACTCTAAGTCCAAGATCAACCCGCGGAGTTGACAAGAATCAACACCACTGAAATGTCTTGGATCCCTTGAGCACAACAGGCTCCACCAGCTGGGCAAGTCTTTTGTTCCTTCTGTTTATTCAACAGCTTTCTAGCTACTTGGAGACTTGGAAGGCCATAGCTTGTGTCAGGATTGGAGCAGTTCTTGTGGCAGAAAGCTGTCACTCTGTGATCTTTGGCTCCAAGCTATTCAAAGCTCCATGATAAAGAAGGCAGAGAGGAGGTGTTGTTCTGCTGGCTCCGGTTGAGACTGAGACAGGACCAAAGCCCTTTGAATGCCATCTTCAGGGTCCAGCAGGCTATATCTAGGCTCTGGACTTTGCCAACCTCCACCATCCACCTCACCTTTGCCATCCACCTCACTGTTCCTTGTGTCAGATGGTCCATAGGACTGCAAAGTCATCAGCTGTCAACACACAGTGTTCACTGATGAGCCTGTGCTCCCTCTTGAACAGAGCAGCTGACATGGGATTTCTTCAGAAGCATTTCCTAAGGATAGCACATCTGTTTTTCCAATCAGGACAAACTCCAACCGCTTCCCAACAAGTGTCCTAGGTTACAGTAGGAAACAATGTGTTCTTGCCTTCACTCGAGCTCCCACATAGAAGGAAAGCAGCCAGCATTTCCCAAATACCGGGGGAACAGGGCATTTGTTGCCAGCACCAGAGAGCAGATTGCTTTCCAGTGATGAGAATGTCACCTGATTTAAGCCAGTTTCATTTCTGCAACACAAACTCATCGACCGAGCTGAAGTTTCACTCTCGAGTAAAGTCTTCTTACGGTGATTTAGGCAGGTAGGACCTTCCTCCTCCTCCTCTGCCAAGTCCCACCAGGGACTTGACTGAGGTTGACATTAGCCTCTTACATTTTGTTATCTGACACAGGTACTGAATAGCACAAGCCAACAGGGTCCAGAGGCTGAGTTCTAGATTTTGAAACAAGTCTCTTCTTATGATTTTCCAGTAAGACAAATATAGAAATTCCTGGAAGGCCGAGAAAGGTATAGCTGGCTACAGGCTAAGCATGGGAGGGCTGATTTACATCTCTCTGAGGCTGGTCTCTCGTCTTACTTGGACCCAGGATTGCACACGCAGAGGTCAGTCACCAGCCCCTCTTTTCTCTCCTAATGCCTCCAGCTCATAGCTGCCAAAGAACACCCACGTGCCAGGTCTCACTGCTTAGCAAAACAACCCAGTTCATCTTTGTCCTTTGCACTAAAACAGTTGTTTTCACTCGAACAATTCAGCTCCTCAGAATTTCATTCCCCCTCACTTCATTTTCCCATAGTGAAATATAACCTTGAAGGTCTTTGAGGAAGTTCCAGACAACATTGCTCATTTCAACTCAGACAATTCCCAAAATACCAGAATATCATGCACTGGCCTCAAAATCACTACGCATCCCTCCCCCCTCCCCCCCCCCCCATAAAGATTTCTCCCCAAATTCTTTTATGTCATTGATAACCATCAGTTAATGAATAATAACAGCAGCACACGCCATAAAAGGGACCCAAGCACTATATCTAACAACCAGGATTGGGCTGTCACAGGAGGGACCAGAGATCAGAGGGGACTGACTGACTCAGCTTCTTCATTGCTAGACTGTAACAATTTATCTGACTCACAGTAGGTAGAAATTAAAACGATTTGCAGAAAAACACAATATGAAGGCCTGCCCTTAATATTTTTCTCCACTAAACCATACTCAAAAACCTTCCATCTCTCAGAA
Organism: Rhea pennata; assembly: GCF_028389875.1. NCBI lineage: Eukaryota > Metazoa > Chordata > Aves > Rheiformes > Rheidae > Rhea > Rhea pennata. The sequence continues at coordinate 8,252,553 of NC_084682.1, forward strand.
AAGGCATAAAACCCAGGAATGAAAAATATCTCAATAGCAAGCAAAAGAACAACTGTCCTCAGAAAAAAATGACATCCTTCATTTTGCACTCCACATCAGTAAGGCTTCTACAAGGCATTTCAAGGAGAGATCAGAACTGCAGACTATTTCTTTCCCGAACTAAGGGGGTCATTGCTTTACATCCCTCCATTATTAACTAGTTAAGAGATTTTTTTGTGCAGCTTCAGGCTGCCCTCTGTTTCTTAGGCAAAACCTGAGTGATTGATGTCAACATGTTCCAACCAAGAGCCACAGGCAGTTATTTCCGACCAGCAGCACAGCTAATGCTGACTGTCCATCCCAAGCCCATGGCAGTAGAGTGACGGCTAAGGATGGACACTTACTGCAAGTTTTTTGTCCTGATGGTACCACCTAGCCACCTACCTTTGGTCTCACTCTGGGCAGGCACACTCAGAACTTGCAGTAAAGCAGACAGAAAGCATTAGCTGGCTGTCTGGTTATACCTCTCAAGAGCAAAGCTGAACTGTAAAGACCAAACAGCTCTCTCCCCCAGAGCTGGTTATTCTAGGATCACTTTGCGTCACATCGGAAGAGCAGCTGGGTGAGCTCTGCAGTCCCTCCACTGGGTGGAAAGACAGATGTATGATCTCTCCAGGGATCTGTCAATAAAACTCCTAGAAATTTTTGTGAAAAAGAGCAATAAAGCCATGCCCTTACCTTGGCCTCAAGTGTGTTTAGCCTCTCAGTCATATCCGCTAGTCTTGTACAGTTCATGCATTCTAGAAAGAACAAAGCAAAACAATGTAATTACTGCATATTTTGCATTTTAATCTACAGCTTTAAATCTGCAATCTCTGATCTCCTTTTGATCTAAGACACTCACAAAAAAAAAGGTGCTTCAAGATCACTTATGGAGGGAAAATAAGTATAAATCTATTGCATACTTAAGTAGCCACAGATACACTATAGGTATCTTTGTTTCTAGACATTCAGTGGTGCGGAACATGGAATTGTTCTCAATGGTAAGAAGTAGATGAGGAAAAGATGAGTTTTAAGACTTTCCATGGTAAGAACCAGTATGACCTGTTGTGTCTCTACAGCAAAGTACTAGTGACACATTCTGTCACAAGTACAAGCAGGTGTAGTATGTGCTCCCACCTCACAGGACATCAGGCTGCACAGCCACTGCTCCACCCACCGCTGTACTAGTGCCTGGTGAAATGCCTAGGAAACTAATGAATGTACCAGATTCCCTTCTCTCTGGAGTCCTGGTCCATCTTCAAGCTCCCAGACCCTGTTGCCACTCCCATAACAAATAATCAGTCTCAGTGACAGCGAGAAGAAACAAGACAGACCTCAGGGCTGAAGTAGACCAAAGCTACAGCATGAAGTGGTTTATATCTCACTTTACAGCATAGAAGCAATAGATAGGCAGTAACCACCAAAGGGATCTTGACAGGATGCCTTCCCAAGAACAAACGTTAACTTAATGGGCTCTGAGTGCAGTTTAAAACGACTGCTTGATACAAAGGACATCTAAACAGGAGGCCTGCTGCTTTTCCTCTGTTTTCATTTCAGCAATTTTAAAGTGAGTGAAGTAGGATAAAGCCCTGAACAGAGATTTGATCAACAAGACCCTTTCCCATCACTTTGCATTAACATTGAACTGCACGTTCCCAGCTATCAGAGAAGCTTTCCAGACTGGTCCATTCACCTATCACAACTTCTGAAGTGCAACATTTTTTTAAAAGGGAAAATGACTTGTAACATAAAGTATTACAGAGAATAAACCATCTGTACTCATATGATGAATCACTGTCTGCTTATGTCCCACAGATGAGAAATAAGTATCTCTGTGCAGTTCTGGTCTCCTTAAGGGCCAGAGTCTGTTCTCCCTTAAGGCCACCAAAGCAGGATTTCCATAGGTATTTCCATAGGGCTGACCAATAATTGTTGAGCTACTAACAGACCATTTGGGTGCAGGCCTCAGTCAGAGGCTGCATCAGTGCAGGAGATGTTGAGTAACCGCAGCGCCTAGCTATGGGGAGGAATAGGTGAACATGAGCGCTCAGACCAAGGATGCCTGGGACTCACCTGTCCCTCTGGCAATCCCTGGCCCATTTTACACTAGGACCCCTGAGGAACACACAAACACTTTCCAGTTTTATAGTTTTATGAAGCATATGGTATGTACTCAGGGCTGTCAGTCATATGAAGATTTTAGCATGTGGCTCATAGGCCAGGAAGGTTGACTGCTTCATATTACTGATTTACAGTCTAAGAAGATTACTTGAATGTTAACGGCAACCAATCACCCACTGCATAAACCTTTCAAAGAAATTCACTCTCCTTGTTCCCCTAGAGGCACAAAAAATATCCAGGAGGAGCTGTGCAGCTTCCCAAAGGAATTAGACATATACCTTCCAATTCATAATGCCCAACATTTTGCAAATGAAGCATCTAACAGTTCAGCCACGCTTAGACTAAGAAATTTCTTCACAGGTCAATTATGTCACAGACTTTCTTTTGGTCAAGAGGAAATAATATTTATCTTTTTACTCTCTGCAACAAATCTTGGGCAATGATATATTTTGGCCTAAACTGGCTCATGAATATGCAAGTGCCATAAGGGCACTATCCCACAGTGATGGTGAGGCTTGTTTGGTCTGGATCTGTTTGTGGTGTGTGAAGCAGGGAATTATGTTCTGTACGTAACTGGCTTCATACTTTTGATCTTGCTCACCCCATAGAAAGATAAGATAATTCTAGTGCTCTCAAGAGCCAAAAAGCGTACCAGATGTGTTACAAAGCAAATAAAATATGGAGTCCTATTCTCCCCTCTGCTGGCTTGCACATATTAATAACTCCCGTAGGTTTCAGAGAGACTGACTTAGACTGTCTGAAATTCATCTCTGTCCAGAATATGAGACAGATAGATCACTTAAGCATTCTTTGGAGAACTCAGGTCATAAAAAGGGCTTGTAGCATCCTTCTGCAGAGACGTGAAACAACCAGCTCGCAAGGGGAGAATACTTCGACTGTCCACATCAGACCTAATGCAGGAACAGCACTGGTCCAGCAGCTCCATCTGCTCTCGAGGGATGTCTCAGAATGACCTCTCACATGTATTTGTGGGACATAAAGTTAGTTTTAGAGGAACAAAATGATCAAATGGGGGACAGGAGGCTGCAGTGCCACTGCACGACAGCTATGGGTTTGTGCTAACATCATTTTACTGTCAGTGACGACCAGTAAAAAATAGGGAAAACATAGTCTAGGTCAGCTAGAGAACTAATTAAGCCCAAATCAGATTTGAACTTTTATCTTTTACTTCTTGAAGTGCCTGGAAACTCAGCTCCGCACCAAAGGAATTTGGCCTGGACCCAAATATCATTTGACTAACCCAGAAAACGGAAGACCTAATACAAAAGGTCTTATTACTAAGGCAAATTGTCCTGCAAGCAAACTCTGGTGACACTTACTCAGCTAAGACAGACAATACTTTCAAACACGAAGAGCAAGATGAACACTTGATATCGTTATTATGGGATCTATATTCAAAGCTCACTCCGACGATGCTAAGGAGGATTGCTTCAAGGGCAGGGGGTGTCTGTTGTTGCAGAAAGGCTGAGAAGATGGTGACAAATCAAACTACTAAATATCTTTCCAAACTACTATGCTCTGAAGTACTTAGTATCTAATCCCAATGGCTGGTGATTCCAAGGCCTGGACCCATAAAGAGGAATTTTCTGATCAGGGAGAAAGCAGCCTGCTTTATTAAAACTAGCTCGAGTGTCTCACATCATTATTTCACATACAATGAATATAACACTGGGGCAAATGCACATACTCTCTGACCTGGAATTCCAGCACAGACGCTTTCCATATCTGCAGAAATTCATTACTTGTTGCTACACACAACCACAGTTTACTTCCCTCATATTCTTATTTGGCAGATTTGTATTTTTCCAGCTAAACTCTGAGCAAGGAGTTGCAATTTCACTCTATGAAGCCCAACCTCAAAACACATGGTGGGATTTGTTTTAGAAATATTCCAGCAGGGAGGATAAATAATTGAGATAACGAACATGAGATTGTCCCAATGTATTGCGTGACACCCAGTCAGTCTCCACAATGTCTCACAGTTACCATTCCAAAACACCTCTCCCTTCCCGGGATCCCCCCTCTGCTAGTCTTGCCCTCGCTGCATGCACGCGTAGAGCAACGCAATGCAAAAGACCCTGTGCCAGTGGTAGCCCGCTTCTCTCGGACACAGATCTACATTTTGTTCTCAGTGAAGGGCTGAGATCCAGCACTGCTGCAGCTTCAGCCTTGTTAACATCCGAGGTACTTTGCAAGGCACCAGGAGCTTCCTCTCCGGATATTCACCTCTGACAAGCGACTTACAGCAGTGAATGACCAGCTTCAGGGGCTGCCTTGCACTTGGCATTCCTACTTTGAAGGTCTTCAGCAGCAATAGCATAATTTAATCATGAAATAATTGCATGTTTCAGCTGCTTCAGCTCCAGGCTGAAAGCCTCAGAGGACTTCAGACTCCTCACCCCAAAACAGATGAACAAAACAGGCACAATTTTGTAGCTACCAACAGCCTTATACCAAGACAACTCTAATGATTTCAGCACAATTATCGTGCTGGCGCTGAAAGGAGTAAAAATATCAGGCTGACTTTCACCATGGGGTCATGGGTCAGAGAGGTCTGTGGAACAGCAAAGCCACCTCTTGGCATCTCTGCCCCATTTCTCTGCCCTGACAGCCCACGCTCACTTGTGTACCTAGAGTCTCTGTAGAATATTAAAAGGGCTTTTGGTTTCCCTGTAGCCAGATGCTCAGGAGATATAAATTGCACAGCTCAACTGAAGTCAAGGGATCAAGGCTCTGTCTCTCTTTTTCTTGATGGATTACTCCAAAATTCATATTTCAGAGGGGAGGAGAAGGCTGTTCTTAGCAAAGGAAAGGGGAGAGTGTTCTGGAATCACAAAGCCTTTGTTTAAATAACTAAAAGGTTTTGCAGCCGGCTTTCTCAAGGTCGTATTTTGCCATTACTGGGAACTCCAACCTTGCAATGCAATGGAGCACAGCACAGCACAGAGTCAGCTATCAAGACATAAGAATTGCAATCCCAGATCCTGCTGCAACCTGCTCAGTGCTCTGAATGATACACTTTCCTTCTCTCAGTTTCCTTTTCTATTTTTAGTGTAAAGTTTCTTTTGTAAGGCCATGAGGTCAGAGTTGAGAAAGGACTAAACGTTACATACATACACAGGACTAAATGACATTTAGGTGATAAAAGTTGCCTGGGAACTCCTCCCTTGCCATTTAATAACTTCCACAGCTTTCACTGCGTTTTTCAGAAGCAGACACCTACAAGGAGCACCACCAAGGTTCTCCCCGCTGCGGAGGGAGCCAAGCACGGCCAGGAGAGGGTGTCACGGCCAGCCCGCACCTTCAGCCGCAGGCCCAAGCCGCAGCTCCCCGAAGCAGACCACAGCGGCTCCAGCCGGAGCCCAAGTGCTGCAGGAGCAGGGCGCGTCTCCGTGCACCCCGCCATTACAGTTTGAAGTCCTTGTTGCAAATCAGTAAAATACAAGTTGAATAGAGCCATTTTGAAGAAAAATTCCTTTTTCAAAGGAAGTGGGAGGCAAGTCCTAGAAGAGAACAGGGCAACCCCTGAGCAAAACAAAATGAACATCAGTGCAGGCAGCTGGGTTCCTCCAGGCTCATGCAGGCAACTGTGCTTCTTTGGAAGGAGAAAAGGATGAAGCCTGAAATGCCCGAGGGGAGCAGGAAGCACAGTAAGCTTTACTGTCAACTCAGTGAGTGGGTAGAGGCTGAGAAGTGACAAAGACATTCACAATCCAGCAGGGAAGTTGCCATGTGATATACTCAGGTGACAACAGCACTGTCACCATCCCTGTGCTCTGCAACTCCCACTCTCAGGCTCAGCCTGAAACGTGCACCAGAGACGTTAGACGTGGACATTGTCGAGATAAGCCATCAGACCACTGCCTGGTCCAGTCACTCACACACGTGCATGTGTGCACAGGTGCACACGCACACACACAGTTTAGCCAACAGCAACCCTTTCAGACACCGGCACCAGCAGAAAGCTCAAGGCGAATACCCTAGTGGAGATAAGAATGCAGATCACTTGTGCCTACCTAGGTGGCCCTCCATAGGGGACAGCCAACCCAGACTTGCACCTCCACCCTGCTTTAATTTGTCCGATTTGACCCCTCCAGCCTTTCTACATGGATACCAGGTTTCCTTAAGTAGTTTATGTTCTGGCTCTCTGCAAAAGCTTTCGCCAGTGCTCGTGAAGGATAACAGGCCCAAGTCATAAATCACAGCCAACCTGGGATCTGTTTTTTCAACACGTTTCCTCTAATGAGAGTCAGATGTTGGCTAGATAGACTTTATTAATTGTACTTGTTTAGTATCAGTCATGTCTATAGCTCTGTAATGGAGCTGGGGCATGTGAAAGGCAAAGGGCTGACAGTGTCAGTGGAGAAGACGAAGGCTCAGGCTGCCCAGTAGCCTCTGGTCTGAAGAGAAAACAAAAATCAAAGTTGCAGGGGATGGCAGGAGAAGGAGCTCCTACCCTCTGGGTGGGACACATCCCAGCCACGGCTCGGCTCTACCAGGAAGAACGCAGTAACTTAGAGCAGGAATCGTTTCTCTGCAAGGAGAGCCTGTCTGACTTTTGTCTTGCTTGGTATCGTTAGGATCCTGCTACAATATTTTCTCTGTGTAATGCCACCACAATATTTATTTGTTGGGTGCATTACTGTTTTTCAACTTTTAGTAAAGACAGTGTCTAGGAAAGGGACCTAGATGGCCCAGACCTGTCTCACACAGCAGTGATGCTCCAATAGCAAAAAAAAAAAAAAAATAAAATAAATAAACAAAAAAAAAAAAAAAAAGAAAAATAAACTAAAAAAAAAAGGCGAGAGAGTTCGTTAGGTACCTAAAAATGTCTTAGAGGCTGCAGAAACCTGCCTTCCTCTCCCCAACACGGCAGCGAGTTCAGCTGCTGCTGAAATTGGCATTCTTGATGAGCTATAAACATTTCATGCTCTAACTTTGGTGCACACAGACTGGACACATGCGGGACACAGCCGCACTTTGCAGCCACGTGTTTATACGGCACTTCAGAGCAAATCCTCCCTTCCGCTTCCACGGTCGGAAAGAGGGCGGAGCGAGGCCGGACGCCACCCAGGGGGACACGTGGGAGGAAGGAGCGATGGAGAGGAACTGCTGCAGCCCATTTCCCACCTTGGGGCATCCCACCAAACGTCATGGCCAAAGCCACCTCAGGCAGCATGGAGTGGCACCTTCTCCACCACGCATCTACAGAAACCATCAGATGACTCGGAGGGGGCTTTGGAGTATGTTTAGGTTTTGTTTTGGGGGAAGAGTTCTTCAATCGAACCCAGACAAAAGTGGATCAAACCTAGAGTCATTTTTAAATCTTACAACTTTCTTCTACCTGAATTTGCTTAAATTTCAGAAAAATGGACTGAAAAAAATACCATTTAGACCATCTTTCTTTTTGCTCCCTTCCTAGGTGAAATAACCAAACACTGGAAGCCGCTCCCTTTTCACTATGCAGTTCCCCATATCCCAAGCGTGGAAACTACTACGCTTTTGGAGTAGTAACAACTCTCCGAGAACCCAAGTAAAATTTAGCACATAGTTTCAAGTGAAAACATAGGCATCATTTTTCAGATTTCTGTAATACTTTCTCTAGTTTTTTTAAGAATGATTTGATAATTTCTTAGTGAGATATTTCTGCCCTTAGGTTTGAAATGACAGGTTTTTTCAAATTTCACCTAAATTAAAAACAAAATGAACTGATTAGTCTTAAGTAAAATTAAATGGTTCTCTTCTGGTCAAATGAAATAATCTGGATTGATCCAAAATCTTATTTTAGTCTTTACATTGCATTAAAAAAATAAAAAATTCCATTTCAGCTTGTCCCAAATAATTTTTCTTTCCAAGTTTTGGGTTTGGCAAGTGATTTCAAAATCTCTATTATTCACTCAGGTCTATTCTTAAGCAGCTCACATCACTCACGTTGTTTTATTTAAAATTTCACACATGCACTCTCCTGTACAACTAACTAATTTTATATATAAATTGCTCTCAGCTTTGGGATTTGTGCTCTTTCACAGTGCCAAAGACCTATTTTGCTGGTTAGGACTGCACTGTGTTAGCATATGGAATTAGGTCATTTTCATTCATTCACAGGCAACCGTGAGCTGCGAGATCCCTGTTCAATTCATCTTTATCTGTCAGAACAAGGTCTAGCAGGGACGGGCTGGATTTTGATGCAATACAAAATTACTAGAAAGGTATTACCTATTATTTTTAGAAATAGCAAGGACATTTTACTGATGTAGCCCAGCATGGATGCCTAAAGGCTGAAATGACACTGATAAAAGGATTTTAGCTATGCAATAAGAGTTTGTTAACTAGCTCCTGTCCAGGGAGCTGCTGAAGGTTTGGTGCTCTCAAGGGATGCTGTTGGTAGTGTGGGTGCTCAGTCCTTCTGGCCGCTGTACAAAACGACCTCCCTGTTAGCCCTTTACTCCCTTGCTTCACCAGTATCTATCACTGCTGAAAAGCACACTGAAGCAAACAAAAAGCCAGAAAATAAAGGTATATTGGTAGTGTGAATAGTGTGCATGCATAAACCCCCCTCTACAAGATAAGGGCAAAAGCTTTATCCTTATCTCGCTAAAACCAAGATCCAGCATCCAATATCCATGGTCACCGAACCAGACTCATTTCTCTGGCACCCTCTGATCCATGATATGGAGCAGATTTGCACTGGGACTTGGCTAACTCATCCTTCCCAGTCCAGACACCCATGAGAACCACATGGGGCTGGAAAGTCCTTCTCAAACTGAGAAGCTACTGGGCTAATATCCTACACAGAAAAGACTGTCTGTCCCTAACTGGGTGAAGCCATCAGGTGACAATGGGGTGCAAACGGAGTTAAATAACAGGAAATAAGAAAGCAGATAGGAAGAAAGAAAATGTTTGAATAAAGGATCACCCAAAACTCTGGAGGGACTCGTATAATATCAGTTCTGCACCTGCATATCACAAGTTAGAGAATCTCGCGCAATCTCGAGCCAAACACAGTCAACTGCAGTATATCTTTCAGAAAGACACTATAGAGTCAGACAACCTAGCTTTCTTTAGCAAACTGCATTCAAACTTAATCACAACATGAAAAAAACATCCATCTTGTTTCCAATTTGAACTTATGAATTTAAATTCTACCCCTACTTTGAGTCTTACTACACTCTAGTCTGCAAGAATTAAAGTCATTTTAGGATTATACGCCTTCTCCCTGCATAAAGTTCTCTGCCCATAAACATGCTACATGCAGGATGTTCAATCAAGCACTGGTGGTTCTTCATCCAGAACATTTTGCCTCAGCTTCGTTTAGTCAAGAAAAAAAAAATAGCTGAAAGACTATTAAAAAAACCTACTGAATAAAAAAGATCTGAATTCAGGAGAATTTGCCTACCTGAACATCAAATCCCACCCCATTTGCCCATTCTTCCTACAGCAGATACACTCTAATAGTTATTATTAATGGCCCCCAGGGCACTTTTGCAAAGCTTTGATTTCCCGGATGGATGTTTCAGCTTCAGGTTGACTCCCCTGAGGCGGATTCTGTTCTCCTGCGTTTACGCTCCTCCCAGGGCCTTTACTTTGGGCTCGCAGCCCTTGCCCAACATACCATGGCTCTGCACTGTGCTGGAGTGAAACAGCACAGGCCATGAGATACTCGGTTTCTTCAGGATCATTGCTCTGCCTAATTCTCCTAATTACCCTTTGCTGGCCTTTGTCTAAATTCCTCTGAGCCCTGCATCGGCCTTTATAGATCTGAGCAGCAGAAAGACGAACCCTTTCCACATTGCTCTGTAGCGGGGATTGCTCTCTGAGGTCCCAGGGACGCCACGGACTCGGCACGCCTGGGGACACTCTCAAATCACCTCACCCCCAATAATCTGAAAAACAAAATACAATTGCATCAGATTTAGTGGCTAGCACTGGCTGTGCTGAGGACATTTTGTTTCCTTGTTAACTTGTGGGTGGAGAAAAAAAATCAGTAATGGATATATACACTTGGGGTTAGTAAGGCACATTTGAGTTTCAGATTTTCAAAGCTTTCAAAATAGTTGCACCAATGTGCTTTTCTAACTCATTTTGGGATAAATCAGAATACATCCTTAGCACTCTGGTGAATCAACGTTTTCCAGAATTCCTTCACCCCGTTACTTTTAATCCCAAACTCACAAAACGCTTCCCAAATCTAGGGACTAAACAGACCTACTGCTCTAGCCATAGCTTGGATTATTTCTATTTGCTTGACTCTGGCCTGGGAGTCTGGCCACTTCTGCTTCACAGAGCTCTGACTTCATCTGAGGCAGGAAGATCAGGGAAAAAAAAAAAAAGTTAAACTTCTCTCTTTATTACAGCTTTGGGTTTCTCTTTCAGTGCAAGATGTCTTGGCCTTTCAGCCACAAAAGGATGAGGCAGGACTCAGCAGAGGGAGAAGGGCTTTAATCCACTGATTATTTCAATTGTCCTCTGATGGGGTAAGGAATCACCGTCTTTCTCATCTTTGCCCACCAGGGTGGTGTTCCCAGGCATAGTCCTTAATGAGTAATGACCAACTGCAGCAGATGAATATCTATTTACGCTCTAGTGAGACCTAGCCGTTATTTATAATTTGCCTATTTATGCTTTCTTGGATTTATGACACCTACACAATGATGAGCACTGTAGCCCAAGCGCCCCCAGGAGACATCGCATTCCTGGTAGGTCAAGGAGCTTCATTTTGAGGTTTTAGCTGCCTCCACCTTGAAACTGTAGTCTCCTAATTGCTGCCTTAAACAGTGTGCTCAGGCCCACGAATGAAGGCCCAGCGCCAGGGGAGATTTCTCCTGGAATACGGCAAGCGTTGGGTAAAGCTGCACGTCAGCCAGCCTACTCTCCTACGCCAGCCACCCCACACATTCAGCTCCAGTATCATGTTACTCTTACAGCTGGGGAGGATTCAGCAATGAATTTTGACCCTCCCTCTGAGCACTGATGAGGAACAGGGAAGCTCCAAGCCCAAAATGGACAAACACAGGAGAATGGTGCAATCTGTCTGCAATACACTGAGCAGGAACTGGATATCTCCTGAGATACCCTCACCCTCTTAACTCCACACCGTCTTCCCACAACCATGCAACATCAATAATATTTTTGAGCAAAAGGCAACAATACACTGACAAAAAAAAGCTCAAACTAGAGCTTTAAAACTAGATGGCTACAGAAAAGCCTCTGACAAGAGGGACACTTTGCAGTTTCACACGTACATCTGACCAGGTTGCAGATGGTAGGAACAAACCCAATTCTACTGCAGTCAGAGGAGCTCCTGGGTGTGCTTTATACCTACCAAGAATTTAGCCCCAAGAGCATAATTAGAAAACTCAGAGGTACTTAAACAAACAAAATCTCTTAGCTGGTTTAAGTTCATCCTTTTCTATGAAACGTATCTGGAAGATACTCTCCAGTGCTTCACAGAAGTTAATCGCCCAAACCCAAACAATCACAGCCCACAAATCCTTTAAACTTTGAGAATCGACTTAATGTTGAACAGCTGCCAGGCACTCGTTTCTTTGCAGCCACAGGAACAGCTTTCTTATCAATAAATGGGGATTCCTGTGTATGCAACACCCAGTAATGGCAATAGAAATGACTCGGTCAAATGCCTCTCCTTTGAGATTAGGATATGCCCAAAAGGTTGCAGGCAACAAAAAAGTGCTAAGTGCTGCTACGGGACAAGCAAAATGCACATTCAAAATAAACAACGGAGCAGTCCTCTTCCAGAAGCGTGAGGACAGCCAGCATTGGGGCTGCTGTAAAAATGTCGACATTTGCTATAAATTGCTGTGCTTTGAGACCCAAGATACTACAGTTTCCCTCAATAGGAAAATAACTGGGTTATCTCCAAAAACTGTTGGTAAATGGGGACTTTAACAGTGACAACTGCACCAGTACAAAAGTAATCTTCTATTTTAGCCCAATTAGTGCTGTGCTAAATCATCAGCCGAGGCCTTGCCTTTTGCAGTTGATAGAGCCACATCTGCAAGGCTCTTCGGTTGCATGTGTTTTACATTATGCTCTAGCACAATATGTATAAACTAACACTATTCTACACTTACACAGCACCTCATCTGGAAATCTGAAAGCGATTTATGAATGGTGGGCATCTGTGACATTTGACAGATGGAAATTGAGGCACAGAGGGATTCAGTAATTAGCCCCAGACTTGCACAACGACTCAGCTGTGGAGCAGAGACCATTATTTGTTGTGCAGTAACATCTAGCATCCAGACATGCAGGAAGACAAGTCTTTTCCCTGACCAAGTTTGCAGGCACATTCAAGAATGCCACCCAGATGTGCCTTCAGGCCAAGAGTGTCCACCAAGAGCTGATGCGAATGCACGCCCTAATATGCACTCTCCCACACATAGATGGGTCCCTATATTCTTGTAATACAAATCCAGAACCAGAAGAAGGGTTAATGTGCCTGAAAGTTTGTCTGCTTTTTCCACATCAGTTGACCTAATAAAAAAGATTGATTCTGCCTGCAAATCTGGCCTTGCTTTAACAAATCATTTGATTTGACACAAAGGACTATATTCAGATAGTTTAAATTCCACTTTAGTCCCTGAAACTAAAGCTTTTGACGGATTGAATATCTAGAAACAGCCAATAGGAAACACCAGGCAGAGACACCCACCTTGGGTATGGTTTAAAATTATCCAAGTATATCCAGAAGCATTTGCAGACCTCTCTATACTGTAGCAGTTATGAGCCTATGAGGAACATCACCATGTTACAGAAAACAGCCGCCTTACAGAAATACGGCAGCAACTCACATTTGCAAAGCACTTGTAGTATGTAAGCATAACACCCTATCACCTTCCTATCTTGCCCAAGGTAGTCTCACCAGATGCCAGGACTGATGCTCCCAAGGTACTGGGATGCAGATCACCAAAGGATAGAAAAAGTCCATGAAAAAAAGCTTAGACAGTTCAGACACTTGCATTAGAAAAGTTTCAACTTCTTTAGCCTGAAAAGATAGAAAAGTATCTGCAGCCAGGTCTCTACTCCAATTCACAACAGACCTAATTTTCAGTTCTCCTTTATTCCCTCTTGTTCCTGCTTCTATCAAAGTTAATCAATGCTGAAGTTGAAAGGAGCTGACTTTACAATGCTCCTGCCCTCAGCATACCTGTTCTTTACTTATCTGGGACGTGTCCTTCTATAAAGGAGAGCCAACCATCATGTCACATGGTGCCACGTAAACTCTGCACTGCACAAATCTGGTTACCTAGTGTCTAGGGAAGCTATGGACTCCATCCTGCAAATTTCAATATTCATTTCAGAATATTCATCTCCTCTCCCACACCTTAGAGGGCAAGTTCCAGCTGCGTGAGAGGCACCATGTCTCTGCCTTGCTACCTGGACATACTTCCAGAGTCTAGCCCACATCCTAAAAATCAGCAGATCATTTGGAGGCTAAATGACTAAGAACAAACCATAGAATGAAATATCTTTAAGCACAGGATAATTAGCAAAATCCTAAACTGAATTGCTGATGAGGAGAATTTCTTGCGCAGACAAAAAAAAAAAAACCTCAAAAAACCCCCAAATTTCAGTTGATATCCTCCAACACCCATCATCAAGCTAGCAGAGGAATAATAGCTAGTTAGATTTTTGTCTGGACAAAACCTTAAAGGTACATCAACAAAAGTGAGCAATAAGGCAAGCTTTATTTTAAAGTGATTTAATATCTTGTCTCCTCAAAGGCCCCAGATGCGCAGGGAGAATCATAATTTTGTGCCCTGTATAGACACTGAACAGAGCCAATGATGAAATGGGCACAGCCACTCTGGGAGAGAAACTGGAGCACAAAGTAGAGACCAAGGAACCAAACCACATGCCTCAGACCACAACTGCAGAGGAATTCTAGAGGAGCAGAAAACCTTCACGCAAACCAGGGTCTGCTGAAGCCACCTTACTGCAGCTTCCGTACACCAGTGATGATTAAAGCCAAGAGGGGATCACACAGATAAGGAAAAAGGGACTTGACAGTAAAGAAGTTAAAAAACAGAAACGAGACTGCCCTATAGATAGGCCAATAATAAAGAACTCTGAGTACGTGCATATAGGCTTGCTAACACAACACCTTCCCATGTGCCCCTCCACAAGTAGTTCCAAGAGCACAGCAGTGTGAGAGTCAATGCACTAAAAAGTGCATTCATGGGAGAAAAAGTCCAAGTAATGGAGAGAAGGAAGTATCTTCAACCATGGAACAGAAAAGGAAAGGGGAAAACGAGGATAAAAACAGTAACTGAAGGATCCTTCATTCCCAGAAAGCTGGGACTGACTTTTCTACTCAGACTTAGATTTTTTTTCCTGATACAATGACAACTGAGAACTTCAGGGAAAGCTCTGAAGTCACTGTGCACTCCAAATGCCCTCCTGTCTCTGCAGCAAGTGCTGGGAAATGGGTCCCACGCGGGTAGCTCAGCGCAGCAGATCCGGAGGCAAGGCCAGCTGGGGTTGTCACCTCTGCTGTGCTTGTCTCGTCCCACACCAGCTGTGCGTGGGACAAACGGCCCCTTATACACTGAATAACCGTGGCTAATGAAGGGAGGAATCAGTGCCAAACGCAGAACAGCGGCATGTTCTGTAACATACGTGAACAGTGTGCATGAAAGAACATGGACCTCTTCTTGCTCCCATATCAGTAGGGGCAGAAAGACAGAAGCTCCTCCTGATATGAGGCTTCATTTGAGTTTGTGAGCTCTGTGGATACTTATTTTTCTGCTGAAGCTGTGTTCAGTAAGAAGAGCAAAAAGGCTCTCCTTGCTGAGGAGGATCAGTATGAACTCTTCACACTCTTGCTGGTCCCATTGCGGCTTTCACAAAAACAGCCTTGTTGGAGAAACTCATCTGCTTAGCACATGTACCACTTCTGAGGTCCCAAGCTTTTCATTTACAACAAGACCTGCACATGGCCGTTAGGCACAAAGGCTCTTCTCAGACTGTTGTGTAAATCTCTGGTGCTCAGCGATTAACCATCATTGGAGATATACAGTCAGATTTAAAACTTTGGCTGGGCTTTTGCACAGGCACCAATGCGCTTACAAGCTACTTTTACCATCAGCTTGGAGATACTCCAGCAAGCTACAAGGCAGTGCCAGTTCACTTTCAACCTTTAAAGCCAAGTCAACTCAGTTTTCTCTGGGGAGCCTGTTTAGAGCCCCCAGGATGAAGGTCACAGATGGAAATGCTCAGGCATAATGGGAAACCAAGCTCCAGGTTGCCCAAGGCTGGCAAGTAAGTATACAGGTGAGCCCACAATTGCAAACAAGGACACGGCCACCTTACCTCCAAGATATCTTTTCTGGAGCTTCTCCTCAACATCACCACCACCAAAGATGGATAGGGAACATTACCCTTGTTATACAGGTTAGGAGAAAACATGTGTGGGGTGGATTGTAACTGCTAGGAGGACACAAGAACAGCCGTCCTGGGACACACCAAGGGCCGGTGGAGCCTGGTATCCCCTCTCAAGCAGCAGCCTAGGCAGAGACCCAGGGAAGATCCATACCGGTGACAGCACGAGTGACCCTTCTCAGGTGCGCTGGTGCTGCTCAGGGAATTTCTTGAACCTGAGAAGCAAAGCATTTGCAGCTCCCCTTTCCTCCCCCTCCACATACTTGGGGGAAACTGAGGCAAAGAAAAGGCAGAGACTCAAAGAACCACCCCCCCAAGCCAGCGCCCCACAGCCCGGCCAGGCCAGCCCCACAAGGGAAGGATGTCCCCAGCAGTGCAGGGCCCCCCCACCGCTTTGTTAGTAGGCTGCGCTCTTATTTGATTTTTAAGGTGCCCACTTACGGTCCAGCTTGGAAAAGTAACGGTGCTGCCGGCCAGATGAACCTGCGGGGGGGGGCAGACAAGGCAATTATCACTGGGAATGTGTCAAATCCTTGCCCTGCACAGCATTGCTTTGACAACGAAAAAGTTTATTCAGCTTGCGGAGCAAAACTTGTTCAGGAATGAAAGCGCCTTCGCTCTCCCCTCGCGGCTCTTTGGCACGCTTGCCAGCGCTCCCCCCTTCCCACCCACATCCAGACATGCAGGCACATACACACACACTCGTGCTTTCAAAGTGCTGAAATAAGCCTGTAAAAGAGCCCGGTGCCTCTATTGGAAATGATGCTTCCAAAAAATACAACCACAGAAAAATTTAATGAATGAAACAGGCTGCACCACTCCATCCCAGTTAAGCATAACACTTTTTTTTTTTTTTTTTTTTTTTTTTTTTTTTTTGAGAACAGCAGTCATTGCCTGAACTGCATAGTGCAGGGCAAATTCAAGGGGGGAGCACAGCAGCCATCGTTTTGCAACTTGCCTAGCAGCTGTTGCCTATGCTAAAAAAAAAACAAAAACAAAAAAAAAAAAAAACAAGAAAAAAACAAGTTTGTGATAAGAAAGAAGAAATCAAGTGGGAAGGGAAAAGGGCTTTAGTAGTGTGGGTAGTAGCATCTCCTAATGCTCAACAAGCTTGAGTTTGCTTTGGGGAACCAGGTCTGCCCCAGCTCTGCCAGGGCCAGCTCACAAGCTAGGCCAGTTACTTTGCCTCTGGAGATCCTTCTATCTCCACGTGTAAGAGCAGAGGTTCCAGCCGCTCTGGTTGGAGGTTTTATAGACCACTCTGAGGTCCGAAGACCTAATAATTTAAGCCTGTGAACCACAAAGCACTTTCATCTGGAAAGCACAACAGATGAGGAAAACAATATCTATGTTTTCTAGCATATAAGCATAAAAAGAGGGCGTAGAAACAAGCTGAAGAAATAACTGTCTTGGTACCAAAAACTTCCCACAATACTGATGCATGAGGATCACACTGAAGTGATGTATATTAGTCATGACCAGAATATATATAACCATCTTGAACATACTAACTACAAACAACTGTTACAAGATTTTATAGAGTGTTTGTTGTACCAGTGTCTAGAAACATCATATTAAAAACAAACAAATCAGATAATTGCTTTGAACGTGGTTTTTGTTAGCATGGGGTCCTAGATGGTTTGGCACATGTGGTTAAAATGCTAAACAGCAGGCTTGCTTCTTCTCCTCTTTCTGATCTTCACTAGGAGTAACGGGAGATATTGGTGCAACTACACCAGTGCAAGTCTGAAACAGGACTGGAGTGTCTCCTAGGACTCTCAAGTACTAGAACCAACACAAGTTCCTTCAGAGGAGTGATGCTTTTATATTCCTCCAACTCTTCTTCTGTGTCATCTCCAGCTTTAAAGCACACAAGCAGCGATAGCAGGTCAGACCCACAATCGTGATTGTCATGTCCCTTGTGTGTATATCCTTTGATGCAGATAAACATAGACTGGGCTGCTGGTGCGACTCCCAGCAAAATTAGGATAAGCATGGGAGACGTGGATAAATGGAAAACTGCTCTGGTTCAGATCAGAATCGTTTGTGGGGTTTTTTTTGTTTGTTTGTTTGTTTGTTTGTTTGTTTTAAAAAGGAAACTATACCTCAGAGGAACATGCCTCCAAGCCAGCACAGGATTTCCAGTGATAGGAACGTTTTCAGGTAGCTGAATCCAAGATCTGGGGTTCAAGTGATGCTCATTCTGCAGGGACATGGTGAATTAGATCAGGGACCCAAGGGAGAGCAAGGGAGCTACAGTACCCTCCCCTCTGTACTCTATGTCCTCGCCCAGCTCTTCCTTTCTTGTCCCTCTGCTATATCCCACCATCATGCATCCAGTCAGCATTTGAGATAAAACTTTTTGTTCCCCTGCATGGGATCACCCATGTTTCCCCAAGTAGTCTGCAAAGAAAGAGTGCAGAGCTACATCACTAAATTACATTGCCACTGACTGCATTTCAGATGATGATAGGAGAGGGAAAGGACATGTACAATGCACTGCTCTAGCAGGTACTTTTAGAGAGCTCCAACTTCCTCTTCTATAGAGGAACATTTGCAGAAGAAAAGGGAAATATGTAGGATTCATCCCTCTAAATTTGCTTCCAATCTCTCCCAGTAAAGAGAGGAGATTAGGATCTCCTTCTGAAGCTCCATGCTACCACTCATGCCAGAAATGCTGTATCAGCTCTCAGGTGGAGGGTTCTAGATCACCCCCTTTTAAAGGAGATTGTTGTTGCTGCCAGAACTCCACCAAATAGTTGTATCAGTGCAGCTCACTGTATTGTGGCTGTACTCCCTGAAAGATGATGACTAGTGAGGAAAATGAAACTAATCTAGTCTTTTAGTGCCTAAATCAAGTATCAGGACTCAACACAAGACCAACATACTCCATCCTGCATGAGATTTCTTGGCGTGGATGATCACAAAAAGTGGGTACGAGATGCAACTCACTGCTACTGCAATAACTGAGTACTCTGCAGAAGGTCTTTCATCAGTGTAGGCCATTTGCAAGTCGTAACATGATTCTTAGAATTTCACAGTTTTGCACTATTAACTGAATAATATAATAACCATTATGCAATAAATTATCTTTAGTTATTCCACCCTTAACAGCAACTACAAACCACCAAGTTTCTGCTTCCACTTCGAGGAGTAGATAAAGATTTCAGTTTAGTCCTTTCCAGTTAAAATTAGATAAATGTTTTATACCTCCTGTAAAAACTGCAGAGTCAGCAGAAAACAAGAGGGATCCCGTTATTAACTCAAGATCCATCCAGAGTTAAACCACAGCCACAGTACACACTGCAGCACAGCAAGCTTCTCCCTTTGCACAACAGTGCCAGGCCGAGATCAATGACATCAGACTCTGCTTACAATGTCTTTTCTGTAACACCAACAAGAAAGGGAAAACCAAATCATAAGAATTGCAACAGAAAGGCCAGTCGGAGGTAGAAATGTATTCCACAGCACTGCTCAGGGACTCCATTTCTGGACAGCTGCCTAAAACTCTGCATCCGCCTTGTGCTGGCTCAACCCCCACTGCTCTTGGCAGGTGAGATAGAAAATTGGTTATAAAATGAGCCTTATATTTTATAAGTTTCATAAACATTTTTTTAAACTGGAATATGAGGTATTCTCAGGGATTCTGTGCCAGAGAGTAATGTGGTCTAACTTGGAAACAGAATTACCACCTGTTCATGGCAACTACTCTTTTAATCTTTATTTCTATTTTATGAGCTGACCAACACTTTTTTATTAGCTGACAATTAACTTAGGTTGATTTAATTACACAGAATTGATTACAACTCTTCTTCCTCCCAGGGCAAACTTTCTGCAAGACTGTGTGTTTGAACATCTTGGACTCTGTATCGGTAAAGCTATGTTCCAGGTCTTTTCATCAGAAATGGTCAAACATGTCAGTTCAGGTCAGTATATGTCAGTAGACCCAGAGATGCTCTAGGTATTGGTTAAAAGGAAAAAGGCAGGCTCTAGCTGCCTGGCTGGGCACAGAGGTGAGAGTTGGGCATCAGGTAGCACTGCTAGGGCTTAACTAATTTAAGAACTTCCACCTCTGTTTTCACAAAGAGTCTGTAGGCACACACACAGACACACAGTTCACCAGACTGGGAAACAGGTACACTGAAAAAGAAGCCAAACAAAACATACATACATACATATATATATATATATATATATATATATATATATATCACTTCTTAGCTAGATCAATTCCCTAAACGAAGTGGCAGCACAAATGCTTGAATAAGTGTACTAGAAAGGGAAGTGCAGGTGTGGAAGGAAGAACAGGCATAGGGAAAAGGGTAAATTTTAAGCAGACACTGCTACTGAAAAGTGGTTCATTCAGCTAAACATAAATACAAAAAATACATGCTGTTGCTGTCTGCCAATGTCAGACAGCACTGTGGGCAATCAGCATTTTATCTAAAGCTTGAAATTGATGACAAAAATCTGTTGACATCAACAGGCCAGGAGATCAGGACACCTACATCTTGAACAGATGCCTCTAAAAGAGACGCTGCCCATTAAGCAAGGAAAGCTTTTTTAAGGGTCTCTAGTGTGGGAACACATGCACTTGTGCATGAGTATTCAGGCTAAAGTACCGTGTGTCTACAAGACTCTGGTCTACAGGGCAGAAGACAGCATAGTGAAGATATATATGCTAGATTTAATATGTGATTTTTCTTTTATTTGCTGTTGTTACAGTTTTCTTTTTTTCCTTTTTCTATTTTTTTTAGTCTCTTAAAGCCATATCAGGAAGGGAATCCTGACTGGGCAAACTTCTCAAGGTAAGCACGTACTTAGCACTACACCCATGGGCATGGGCTTTAACTGTGACCCAAACATCAGCCAGACTGAGAAGAGAGAGTGGTTATCCAGACAAGTTGTACACATTTTTACATTTGGCTCACTTTAAAGATGTCTATATGCTACCCAACAACTACCACCAGCTTTAACAGTCTTCTACTCAAGGACAAACTTTCTCATGTCAAGATTTCACAGGTCCCATTTTGCAACAGGACAAAACTCGGGAGTTAATTGTATCTGCAGAGCTTGCAGTAGAGGTTGTGGCAACAAATCAACCCTGGAGAGCGGATAAAAATGGCTGTAACAGTAGTAGACATTTGGATGCAGTTAAGTGTAGACAATGTTGCAGTCAAATGGCCATTCTTCAAGATACATGCTGCCTTTGACACTTACAGAGACTTGAAAAGCAAAACAGCACCATTAGTTATGACTCCCTGGCAACAAGACTCTAATAATTCCGACTAATTGTCATGGAAAGTTACCCTGATTGCAAATTTGACAATTAAAAAAAATCCAATTTTGGAACTCCAAATAGGCTAGAAACATAATTAGGCTCTGTATTTTAACACCCTCTTCATCATTGGTGGGGTACAGGAGGCTCTTCCAAAAGCTTTGTTTGGAAATGAATGGCGCCATATTGATGAAACAACTTGGACACAAACCAGAAATTAAATTGAAAGTTTAAACAATGCAGCTGTATTTTATCATCCTGTATTGTCAAGCTTTAACGAAAATAGCTCCTAAACAGAGCCACATGTTTTGCCTGTTGCCCAAAAAATGAAGGTGAATTTTAAAACCCTTTCCTAAACTGCAGGATGCCAAGATTTTTCTGCTAGAAGTTATTATTAGGATGCAGAAGTATTTCATACAAGTCTTGACAACAGTTTTGTATGGTTTCTATAAAAGCAGCTTCATGTTTTAAATCAGAGATGACTTAGATGAGTGACACTTCAAAAAAATGGCACCTCTGTTGTGGTACATATGGTACCAGCAAAAATAAAATCTCATTATAACCTGTGTTCCAACCAATACAGACAGTATAAGCAGGACTGCCCTTGTCCTGCTTGTATCATCAAAAACAGTGTCACCTCAGAACCTGGAAGCAGATCAAATGCGGGTGTTTCAGTGTCACTGAGAAAACTGCAGTCAGCTGTTACTCTGAGAGCAGCTCTTGCCTTGAGGATTAAGATATCATGGAAAAAAACCACAATTGTTAGTTAAAACACTCTAAGAACCGTATCTTTGATAACAAGCAAATTGATGAAGATATGAAAGACAGAAAATGCATAGCAGGACTTGGTCTTTTTAATATCTCAGACTGAATTTGCCCAGCTGGAAAAATTAGAAAAAAATTCTTTTTTGGGCTTGTCATCTGTTCAAATAGCCTAGAGGATTTTAGGAGGATGCCACTCATACAAATTAGATGGGATTCTACCCACATTTATTTACTAGAGCACAGCCTTTAACATTGCAAGATTCAACTCTATGTTATGCAAAAATCTACTGAAAAACTAACAGCATGTTAAGTCCTACCAGACTTTCCCATAAAAGTTTAAGTGCACAATCCCAGTTTTGAATCCCCATAATCCCAGAACCAGGACAGGAAAAAACCTCTAGGATTGAAACTCCCCAGCTGAAGAGGTTCAATGGCTCAACTCTCCCGTACGCTACAAGCATGATGTATTTTAATTAGATCTATCAGGAAGCTTGCAGAGGGGTCCACGCAACTTCCATCTGAGTCTGCCGGATGAAGGAAGGGAGATGAGACACAGAGAGATAAAAAGTGAAGAACAACAGGCTCCACGCAGTGTCTCTCAGCCTCTCTCACTGGGTAAACACGTCCATCAGAGCCCGAGAAAGAGAAGTCAGGCTAAAACCTCTGACAACGGAGGTCTGTAATTCAGAGGATCTTTTATCTGCCTTTGCAACATAGGCTTGCCACTAGTCCAAGAAGTAATTTAATTGAAAAGCTTCTGCTTAGTTTCTGCACATGCTTTTTTATTTTGTGCTTCTCTGTGTAAGATGTAAACAATGCCTTTAATTATTATATTTAACCATGAGACCTAAAAAGATGAGATCAAACAGCCTTGTAAGGATTAAAGCTAAACAGGTTTATAATAAATAAAAAAATAAACAAACTTCTGAAACACTTGCTGTCCAGTCACTTGTAATATTTCAGTGGGCGGATTACAAACACATATTCCGTGTACCGTTGTTTCCAATGTGACTTCAGGTCTTTACAGCACACTGGACCTAGACATCAGTCACCGTACCCTCCCCCAAGCAATGGTATTTCATCCACCAGTGCATTCACGTGCTCCCACGTAAAAACTATTTCTGCTGGAAGACCGCTGTCAGTTGGACACCATACGCCTCCCGTACGAGAGTACGCAAAATCCAGCGCAACACGAAGGGCAGGCTGTTTCCCCGAGACTCGGAAGAGCGCTGGTTGGTACCTGCATAACCTTGGTTATGCTGAACCTCTCTGATCACACCTGCACACATCCCAGAGTACGCAGCAGGGATTTTGAAACCAGTGCCAGCCCAGCTACTCCCACCAGCAGTTCAGCCTTCTGCCCACTCCAGCAGACTGGACTTGATGCAGTGCCAAATAATCAGACAGGTTCTCCAATCTAAACCAGCTTTCCAACACAGGGCTGTGCTAACCCACCAGCATCCCAGCTCACACTGGCATGTCTAAAAGGTGCTGTGCCATGTGGTAAGACTGGAAATAGGCTCTAGTCTAAGCCCAGCGCTCAGTTCAGACAGGATCGCTCAACCCTCTGGAGATGCCTTTTTTTCTCTTCTCTTCCTCCACCTTCCCCTCCTCCTAGAGGAGGGCTGGAAGACTGGTTTAAATGATGGCTAGATACATAAGGAGACAGGCAGACAGACAGATGAGCTTCAGGCAGACGAATACCTGTCTTTACGTTTTAAATCCCTGTCTGTTGAATGTGGACGTGGTACATCCTTTCCTTGAAAATACTGGATATGTTAACTGTATCAGGGAGCCTGACAGACTCACTATAGTAACAGAGGGCGCACACGCTTTTTGGGCAGACCATGAGAAATGCTCTTGCAACTCAGATTTTTACCCAATATATCATTGCATTACAAATTCTTGTGGTTCATTAAATGTTATCTATAAATGTTGGGACCAGTAGATGGTCTTTAATGAGGTTGCTACTCCTATTTATCTGCCACTGTTCAGTGTCTCAGTAGCATTTTCTCTCTTTTAGCAGACAAATGAGACTGTAAAAGAAGCAATACAGATGCCAGCCAAATAGCTTAAATGCTGTAGTTGTACGTAGACCTTGAAAGGATACCACACTTTACAGTCTACAGCTTTGCTAAAGTGGCTAAAAAAGGGCTAAGAGGAAGTGTCTACCTGTACCGGGCTCTGCTGTGTAAGTTTTCTCTACTATACTTCCATGGCTAATGAATATCCAACAATGCTCGATAAAAACAGTGTCTGCTACTGATCAAGTGCTGGTTGCTTTGTATCACACTTGAATCTAACAGGAAGAAATGTCCAAGAAGATGTATTGTCTAAGTTCAATATTTTATCAAAACCATATGAGCACACATAGCCCAAGGTCCTGGTCAAAAGCCAAAATATACAAGCAGAAAACTGCAAGTGGGTAAAATGTGACACTTAAATAAAAAAAAAGAGAGAGAGAGAGAGAGAAAGAAAATAAAAGAGAAGGGGTAGTTACCTTAACGCCAGAAAGAAAGGCATTTTTACCATGATGGTTGAGCACATCTGGAGCAACTCTGCCGCTTGAAACAGGACACAGTGGTTACCTTAGAGCCTCTTCATGCCAGACTCTGCCAAATGGAAACCCTAGCTAGCTCAGATCATCTCTGGATGATGTACTCTGGCACCTCTTCTCTTATGCATTCATCGACACACATGCATACACATGTGCACAGACCCTTATGTCTGTTCTGAAAGGAAAACCACTGCCTTCACAGCTATTTTTACTCTTTTCTGAGAATACAGTAAAACTGCTTCTGAGAAGCTTTCTGAATGACTTCTTTCATGCTACACACCTGCACCTTAGTGAAGGACCCTGTCCAGTATTGTCCTTAAAGACATCCTCTTACATTGGAGAATAACATAGCAACACTGAATTGCCAGTGGTTTAGCCCTGACCTTCAGATGATTACCTATATCCTTCCATCCATACTTGCTCCACTCTCTCTTGTTCTGTTTCAGTCTAAGTCTCTTTGGTTTTCACTGTGGCCAACTTTGGAGTCATCAAGAAGTGGGGAGAGGGGACTATGTTTAAGCTGGAACATACTTGACTTTACTGATTCAAAGCCCTAGCTTCTTCTACAGTTTCATTTGCTCCCAGCTGCTAAGGAAACAAGAGTTTCAGCTGTGCTTTCTGAACCCAGAGTAACTCCCAGGACAGTGAACTCAAAGTACCAGTTGGCCAGTAGACTTCAGATACCTGCTATACGTGCTTAAGGAAAGAGAGTCTAAACCATCTGTGACAATAACACAAGGCGAATATAAGGCACTAACCATCACCAAGCTAGGCTCGCACATTTTACGTGCTAAATCATTGTTTTCAATTAACTTCTAGAAAGAAAACATATTGAATGAGTTTGTCATGTTCCTGGTAAGGCGCAATCCCCCTTGCCCAACTTGAAAAAACCCTGCAGGGCAACAGGAAACATTTCCAAATCCTCACAAGTTCCCACCCCCCAACACACACAGGACTGTCCCATCAGCATCCACCTAGCCCTCTAGAACTGTTTTCATTCTATACCATGAAAATCAGTGGCAGAAGAGTCCTGAGAGTCTCGGATCATTTTAGTTGTTTGTCCAGTCAAGGTGAAAAAGTCTCATGGAAAAGGCACCAAACTGAGATGCTGCCCAAGCACCACCATGCCTGGAACGGCCATAATTCCACCAAAAACATGTCCACTCTGTTGCTGAAAAGTGACATAGCACTTGGAAACTACTGGAAATTAGTTCTTAAGCTGTTCACTATTTCAAAAAGTTATTTTGATTTAAAAATCCACCTTAGTAAGGCTATATGTATATCTTCTTTCCTCGATCTTCCTCCACTTACATAGCTGCAGTTGCTCTAAAGGACAATTCAGAAAATGCAGCTGCAAGCACTCAGTCAGGGCCTAAAACCTATTGCTGTGTTGTCTTTAGGCAGCAGCAAAGTTTTACTAATAGAATTTGCCTTCAGGCATAAAAAAAAACTTTGAAAAGTCAAAACTGGAACCTGCTCATAATCTACTGCAATGGGTTTTTCAATCTGCAGCTTGGGTCCATGAAAAAAAGTAGTTCACATGACCTCTGATTGCTGGAGGGAGAAAGCTGACCATAAATTTGAGTATTTTCATCTGATAAGAGAAATAGGCACTCCATTTCTGATTTGGAGAGCAGTGTAGCCGCTTGATGACTTCTAGGAGAACAAGTCAGCTTGCAGCCGGTCTCCTTTCACTACCTCTTACAGATGGCTGTTCTCAAGGGTAAAACTCTCACACAAGCCCTCTTTTCTTCCAGTGAAAAAAATTCACTTGTGCAAAGAATGACTTCTAAAGCATAAAAATAGCAGATGGAAGTGCAATTACTAAACTCATCTCTCCTAATAACCAAAAGCAGTATTATGCTCTACAACTATGTAATGCTACATTAAAAATAGGACAGCATCAAAAGATGCACAGAACACTTAAAGAGATTTATTTTGCTGCATTGCTATCCTTGAGCTATAGCAGACTTCAAGCTTTGCAAGCTAGTTTCCCAGTGAAGGTGAATACACTGCACAGAATCTGGGGAAGTGATCAGCAACACATGACCTCTGGTTAAGGAAGCTCTCCAAAACCCAGTACCAAGTTCAAACAAGCAAGTCCACCACAGTTCCAAACAGAGCACGGCAATCAAACTGCAAACTCCAGTTCAAACCTGGAACAGAAACACCAGCTCTCATCACATCACAAATCCCTCGTTCCACATTGCAGACCACTCTTCTAGTCTTTTGGAACAGCACTCCAAAGGGTCCAGGTCTTTGGCAAAGGAGGTCCTGACTGCCAGGAGCAAGCACACTGCCTCCTGCTAAGGAGGCTTACCCTGAGAAGCATGGTAAAAATAAGGAGACCTCAAGGAAGGCACTCAGCTGATCTCAGGAAACATGAGCTGGATAGCCCTGCTATAGAGAGGCAGGAGAGAAAAGTTTTCTGCTGTTAGTACTTGTTCCTTGCAAAAGACACATTCTGCCAAATCTATCAGTGCAGCAGTTCTTCAAGGTCTCCATTATTCACATGCTACAAAACTGAACTTTTAGGCTGCCATCTGGCAGGTCCTGCTGTAACTGAGTGTTTGTACAGAGCTTAGCAGTGCAGGGCCCTGGCCTGATTGGTCTCTAGGTGCTACTGAAGTATTGCTATTAAATAACAGATCACTGTTTAACTCACAAAGTCAACTGGTGCACAAGCAAAGTAGGGTTTGTGTTTGTTTTTAAATTCAAAAACATAAAAGCTTATTCAAGGATCAACAGATGACACAGATAGGACAGGACTGTCAAGTGCATTTTCGGCAAATGGTGATAACCAAATCATTTTGAGCTTGCAGTGTAACACATAATCTGAGAAACACTAGCATTGAACTGATCAGCAAATACCCCTAAGACCAGCAAGGCTAATGAGAACAGCAGGACAGAGGACAGAACGAGCATATCTTTAGAATCCAGACTCTACATCCTAAAATTCTTTAATTTCAGTTACTATGAAATTCCAGGGCTTCTCTGATAACATCTAGAAGGCAAACATTACTACAGCACAATCTCCAAGGAAGCAAATTTCAAAATTGAAATGACCTTTGAAATATTTGCCTTCGTCACATTTGCCAAGAAACTTGGGGCAGTTTCATCTTTCATCAATGCTGATTCCCAGCTTTTGGCAACTAGCACACATTCTAGGTTGTTATTATTAGTAGTAGTATTTTAAATTAGTGGCTTAGAATCCATTTGTGTCCTTTGGTATTGAAGGAATTTGAAAGGAAAAAAAAATAATAAAAGAACAAACAAAAAAATACCCCCAACTCGGAAATTAGACCTAGCTAGCTAGTATGCCTGGATTCAATCTATAGCTCCTCAGAAATAACAAGCCAGTAGAAGATTAATTCAAAATCATAGGATGGGAATGCATATGGATTTCTCATTCTGCTTACTGGAGGGTAAGTTACATTTATCTCTGAAACTCGGTCGATGTCTCAGTCATTCAAGGACTGAAAGATTATCTGTCCAGTCACCTCCGGTTTACACCTAGACAGGACAGGTTGCTCCATTTACATTAGATGATTTGCCTTCAAGTCTTGCTCATTCTCAAGGGGTAGGTAGAAGTATTTTCTACCACAGTACTAGTGCAGTCCATACTTTTCAAAAGTGAAGGCACTCTTCCCTGGCGTGTTCTCTGAAAAAAATATTACCGAGTGTTACACTTCCTTTGGGACATAGACAATTGCCTTCCTATTTCCCACTCCTAGGGTATGTAGATTCAATGCCAGACGTCTATGAAATATTTCATTCTAAAGAGGGGCTACTGATTTCCCTCATCGTTTTTCAATTAACAAGCTATTATGTTTAGCGCTGGCTGGGACACAGGGCACTGAGCACACTGCGAAAAATTTCACAAGGGAAGTTGTACTGTGAAATCACTGGTCATACAGACGACACTGGCAGGGACCTGAAGCCATCTTACTCAGAACAGTTTTAGTGACACCCCCCCACCCCCCAGAAGATCCAAGATGACCTCAGATTTAGCCAAACCACAAAACGCTGCCCAAGCTATGAGCACTTGGCTAGTAAAATGTAATGTACCCTCCCCCAGATAACTTGGCCTTGGCTAGACTTGTCCAGCTGTTTCATTTAGTGAATCGGAGCCTCAACGCATAAGGAAAGGAACCACATGATTTTAGATTCACTGATGCACAAGGGAATTTTCCCTAATAATCCCATCCATCACAACAGAAGCTAGATGTGTGAATGATGATGCCCTAATTTTCCCTGGGGAGAGCTAAGAGATTCATATTCAACAGGCCATACAGAGGTTTGCATCTGTGTATCTCAGAAATACAATTAAGTATCTTCACTAGAAGAAACTGCTTTTTCTTTCTTCCTTTTTAATGAACAGCTCAGAGTTAAGAATATCAGAATGAGACCAAATGCCTCAAAATAGTCAACAACACCTCAAAAGACCCTCGAAATTTTATCTTTAGTTTCTTCAAACTACTTGCTGCCTGTATGGCTAGCGACGAACTTTACATCCTCTCTCTCTCATATCTTAACCTAAAAGGCTAAGGAGAAAAGGTCACAGTTATCTCAGAGCGCTCAGGCTATCCTAGCCATGACATAACCATGCAAAAGGGCAGTGAATATACTGATGCGTCAAAGATGGACCCATGCCAGTTTACACCAAGGCAGGATCCAGCCCTTCCTACCATCACCTCAAAAGACAAGCCTCCCATTGTGAGCATAGGAACATAAAGGTTTATGTTAACAGTTAATGATGTCATGGCTAGTAACTCTTCCCTCCTGACTCTCAGTTATTTCCCCATGTTTTTCACAGGCCATAAATTGTACGTTCGACTAACCAGCAGAGGTAACCATACACGGTTTTTCTCTTTTCTTTCTCCTTCCTACTTTCTTCTCTTCCCGTAAAGAGCTTCAGTTATACGGAAAAATTGTACTGAATGTGACTACGTACAAAATGCCCATCAATCAAACTGCTGTGAAGTTTAGAAATTGTAAAATGACAGGAGCCTACAGCACTGTTTGCCTGGGCACACTCTAGAATTCTGCAGCTTCTGAATCACAGCTTTGACCAAAGCCATTGCCTTTTGAGACGTTCAAGACCAACAACTTACAACGCAGGGTTCACAGAAAAGGCATGAAGATTAGGTCTCTGAGAAAAAGAATGTGAAAGACCAAGCAGAAAATCTGCATTCAATTTTTTTTAGGTGGTGCAGAAGGACAAATTTCAGTAAGCTCCATCAAGTCTGGAAGAAGAGCAACGAAGAGCTCAACTTCTGCAAAGAACTCAGAAGTTATGCCATCCTGACTCAGTTTTTAGTAAGACAGATCAGAGAGAACGCGACACTTGACTTTCCCTCTCTCACTGCTTACATTAATGAAGTACCACTTAATGCAATATACTGTTTTTGCATTACTTCAGTGAAGTAACACTGAAATAAGGTTCTCATGGCAAAGTTACTTGGCTATACTACATATCCTAAATATGTCATAGTATAGATTTAACATATGGGTCATTGTAACAGTGTAAATTGGGACTAACTTCACTGAAGCCAACAAAATTATGCTGCCATATAGTCGGTGTGAGATGAGAAATGGGCCTGTTGCCTTCATATCTTAGCTATCTGCCTGGAACATTCGATTATGTAATGGAGAAGGTTCTTTTTAAGAGCAGAAGAGGTGAGAAGGAAAAGCAATGTAATAGCATGCAAAGGAATTAGAATTTCCTGACTCCAAACTCATTGTCTACTTGCTTGAGCCCTAGAGGTTATTTCAGAAACATCATGAGATGCTGAAGTTGGAGACAGTCTATTTTCTCATGCTTTGTCTTTATGAAGGTGAAAGCAGTCAAATCAATGGTTTGGTCTCTATCAGCCCCATGGGAACTGCTATTGATGCTTTATTCCTTTCCTATTCTTTACTCCTTTTCATTAGCTAAAGAGTCTATAGCACGTAGCATAATTCCCGTTACAGGAAGGAAAAGTTAATGCTGAATCTGGAGAAGCCAGGGAAGTATCAAGAGATTTCCAACAGCTGACGGCTGCTCTGGAGGAAAATCCAGCTGCTCCTTTCCATGCTGTGACCTGTTAAAGTTGGAACAGCAAATTTCCAAACCAGTCTGTAGCCATGCCTGGAACAATGAAGCGTAAATAAATTAAATTCTTATCTCGGAAAAGCTTATGAGTGTCTCACTCTGTATGCAAGCTTTTCAGGAAATGGGGGAGGGGAGGAACTCTTCCAAAAATTCTGCATTAAAATCATGTATACTTTTGGCGGTCAGAGAAACAAAGGGAAAAAAATGAGTAAGAGAATAGCAACCTTTTGTCTGATAGAACAACCAACATTATCTATTGGGGATCAAGAAAAGTCCTTCAGACTCTGGCACTTGCCCTTCATAGTAAAAGAAATTCAGTTAAGTATAGAACAGCACAAGCTTTCTGTCTGAGCTCAATCAGCAATTCCCCCAAAGGAAAAAACAATGAAGAGTAATTAGTTCTGCTAATAATAGTGCATAGCCTGCATGTATGATCTCAAAACGATACGCGCACAAAGCAGTGCAAGTTCCAACCCCAAAAGCTTATATTCTCCGTAGACAAGGGAAGAGGCTGGTAGGGAAAGATACAGGACAGGACAATACAGACACAGGCTGGACTTTCTTAAATTGTAGTCTTTTGCCTTTTCCTTTGAAAGGATGCAACTTCCAAGCAATTGTTAATGCCTTGAAAACCCTTCAAATGATTTGACATTTCATATGGGCACTGATCAGTAGCAAAGGCTCCAATGTTTGTTGGAAGGGCCACAGAGCGAGAACATTATAGAAGGCTTGCAGTAACATCAGTCAGCTTCACTGGTTGGGCAAGGATATCAAAGCAGCAAACACCTCAACTAAAACTTTAAAGGCTACTGAAAATAGCTTAAAATATGACTTTTGGAAAGCTACCTTCCTGCCAAGCAGAGCAAAACCCAAGTTAAGCCTGCTGCTTTTACCTGGGAGTAAACTATATCACACGAAAATGGAGTGCAAGATGCATAGACAAAGAGCAGTTATGACATGAAACAAATGTCTACCGAATTCAGTCATTTCTCAAAGGGAGTAAAAGCTAATCACATAACCTAAGGAGCAGGCAATCGCATTTAAAAGTAATGATGCAAACCATTCTTGAAAAATAAAAACTAGATCTTTGCCTGTTCTTAGATTCTGATACTAAAACCATTATTTCAGTTTGACCTCTGTGTCACCTAAGAGAGAAAAAAAAATCACTATCATAAAACCGGACTGCTACGAATACCTGTACTGTATTTAATCGATGGTTTTGTAAAAGTGTTTCTCCCAGTAACCCTGTTAAATATTCACTGCTTTCTCAACTAACTAAAGATTCTCAATGAAAAAAAATCAGAAATTACAGTAAGATTTCTGAATTCCAGACTAAGTTTTCAGATGAAAACCATCAAGATCTTGGGCAGAAAAAAAATAGCAATCCAGTAACTTTTTAATTTAGACTAAATATCAGTTCTCTCCCTTAAAAAAGTCAAAAGCAAATGTTTAAACTTCCTCCCTAACACTAATTTTATTAATACTGTCAGCAATTCTCAGTATTGCAATCTAAGACAGTGAGTCAGGCAGCAAATCAATCCACTCGCCGAGTCTCCAGGGAGAAAGAAACAACAGAGGAAGGAGGCCAAAGAGATTGTTGATAATAGATATTTAGTCTCTATGTGGGACAAATACTTTGCTACTTCCTCACACTCCTTTTGCTCTATTACACTGGGGTCGCCCAGTTAGCCGTGGTTTAAATGCCTAAATATAGCAATCGAGATTACGCTGTCTAGAATTGCTATATGGGAAGAATTTCTGCCTTCCGCTCTCGCGAGTGGATTCTCAGTTGACTCATAGCACACGCCACCAAGTTCAGGGGCTGCGACTTCCCTTGGTGGAACAAACGGTCCCATCCTTAGCTTGAGCAAAACTGAGAGCCGCTTCGGACAACCCCGTCCTCCTCGAGCTTTAGTTCTCCAGCAGCCCATCGGATACAAGCACGCTTCTACGACCATGCCTTCATTTAGGCACCAGCAAGTTACACGTTTGAAAGTCAGAGCTAGTCACCGTGGACTCTCTTCACAGCCAAAGGCAAAGAACAGGCAATTCAACTCCTCCTGTGACAGATGTCCGAGCCAGTTCACACAACCTGGAGGTCCCTGTTTTTCTGCGTTGACTGCGAGGGGAGCTTAGCATGAACTCCAGCTTTCGGAGTTAAACCCAAGCAGCTCACAGCTGTAGATGTCATATTTTAACTTTTGCTTTTTATGTTCATCGCCACCAGCTTTTTATTCGTGCCTCCTGCACACACACAAAAACGGATCTTAAAATGAACAGGCAGTTCGAATTTTCAATGCAGTATTAATGAAAAATGAAATGCAAAAGAGTTTGGGACCTGCTGGGCACTGAGCAGCTAATAAACACACTCGCATTTTCCTGCCAGCGTTATTTTTCCTGTTTGGTTATGTTTAGTTAAGGGACTAATGAGAAGCTTCTATACATGGCTGCATGTGGAGGCTTTATTTCCTTTTCATGTGGGAATGGGGTTTGTGTGCGATTTGCACTGACCCTTCTTCCCACACAACACCAGATCTCCATCGCCTTGGCTGCGTGCCACACACTGCGGTTTGGTCCGTGGTCCCTCAGGTAATTATCTGAGGAACATTTACATGGAAAATGATGGTACAACCTTACAGCTGTCAGCCTGGGTTTCAAATTTGGCTGAGCCAGGAAGAGATTCAAAGAGAAAATCCAGATTCTAAATATAAATTAAGGGGGTCTTAGCTTTTTGGGTTTTTTTTTGTTGGTGGTGGTGGTGGGTTTTTTTTTTTTTTTTTTCTTGTTTTTTTTTATAGGGAGAAGTAAGGGAAAGGTGAAAAGGGGGCCTTCTTGGTGGAACAAGCCTTAGTCCCTCAAGATGGTTGAGAATTTTGATCAAATTACTCTGTACCTTCAGCTGTTGTCATGCAGGACTGGGCTCTCTTTCAAAGGGAAATTGCATTCAGCAGAGACTTAAGCATAGCTCTCATTGGCATGAAAGAGCAACTCATCTGCTAAAAGTATTTGGACCTCTTTGAGAAAGTTAACACCACTTATTGTGTAAAAATGATACAGTAAAAGAATCCAGTAAACCCAAACACGAAGTGCAGAATTATAGGTAGGATATCCACTCATTCACTAGGTTACCTCTTAGCTGGGCCTCTAGTACATGTAACCCAGGGGCTTTCCCTTGCCATACTTGGGCTGACTTCAGTCAGCATCCCGCAGACCCTTTTCCCAGTTTCCTAGGTTCTTTTTTATTTTCCTCCACAGGAAGAAAACATTCGTATAGACTCACCCTGCTGAGAGGCTGAGATTCTGAAGATGATGAAGCTAACGTTTAAAGTTAAAGAAAATGAAAAGCTTTCCTCATTTTCAGAGAGGTTTTACAATGTCCCACTAAAAATGTCCCACCCTGATTAGAGAATAGGTAAATTTCTGATTATCCGAACCTGAGTATCTTAATTTGAGGACACTTTAAGAGCCAACTTTATGGACTATTAGCGATCACGACATGAGACCAGGAGTCTGGGGAAGGGGAAGTACAATGCTTATCTCCAAAAAGAAATCAAGGAAGCCAGTCGTTTTTATATCAGTACCCAGAAAAAATACAGCAGTAAATAATCAGACTATTTATAAGCACCTAGAAGGTTAAAAAAAAAAAAATCAAAACACTTAACAGCCAGTATAAATCTGTCAAGAACAAATCACGTCAAACTAATCTAATCTCCTTCAGTGCTATGGTACCAGGCCTCTTAAAGACAAAGAAAAAATGTAGTTTGAACATATTTCAGTTGTGGTATGGTTCTAACTCTACTTTTTTGTGACATTCTCATAAGCCCAGCTAAGGAGGCAGAGTCTGCATGGATCTAGTATGGGGGATGTATACAAAGCAATTAGAAAAATTATTCAGCAAGTACCTAAGTTTTACTTTCAAAGTGAAAGGAAGTATTAAAAGGGGCTCCATAATGTTCTCCTACATGTTTTAGATAACATGAAGATGAGATAGAAATTCTTAAAAAAAAAGAGAGAGAGAGAGAGAGAAATCTGTAAAATTAGATTAATTCATAATACGGTAATGACACAACATTAATATTTGCATTAACAAACAAATCCAATAAGAAAGGATGGATCAGTAAGATCCAAAGCGCAACATGAGGCAAAAATGCAGATTTTTAAACCATGGCAAGTTTAAGGTTGTGCATAAGGACGCTCATTATTTGCACACTGCAGAAACATGAGACTGAAGGACAACAACAAAATTTGGGATAAATTGGAAAGATGGCCTAAATAAAAAATAATAAAATTCAAAATGAGTAAATATCACAACGTACACAAGAATAACCAATTGCACGTTTGCAGGATCAAGAATAGCTAGATAAGCAGTGGTATTGCAGAAACAGTCTTCACGTTGTAGTGGATGAGAAGTTAAACATGAGACATCGATACTTCACTAGCGTAA
This sequence comes from Rhea pennata, assembly GCF_028389875.1. Taxonomy (NCBI): domain Eukaryota; kingdom Metazoa; phylum Chordata; class Aves; order Rheiformes; family Rheidae; genus Rhea; species Rhea pennata. The sequence continues at coordinate 8,287,255 of NC_084682.1, forward strand.
AACAGGTAGGAACCACTCGAGCATCCAGGCAACAGAAATCAGGGTTCTGCTCCCCTCAGCACAGACAGAGCCTCAGCTATATGCAGCTTTGGATATTTCATCCCATGTAAAATCATTCCCCATCGTTTTCGCATGAAGCGGCAAACAATTTACTCAATTTAGCATCTGTTTAGATAGATTCCACTGCAGCTACAGCAACTCCAGCAAAGGCAAGCTGTCTATCGCAACCCAAGACCCCCGGCAGGCTCGTTTAGCCTGCCCTGAAGCCTACTGATACATCAGTCCCTTAGACTAAAGCTGCCCTGGGGTGTCTCCTGCAGTCCTGCCGTTGGCCCTTTGCTCCTTGCTGCCTTTCTGCTAGCAGGCTAGGAACACAAAAGCGGTTTGCAGGTGGGAGGAGGAGTGCTGGACACCGCAGGCTAGAGTTTTCCCTTAATCCTTCCCGCAGGCTGAAGAAGAACGGACGGGTGTCTAGTCAGCCGGCACATCCCAAAGGAAGCCCCGTCGGCGCAGAGCTTCCTGTCAGCTCCTGGCCTCTCTCTGGAATGTGTTTAATTTAAAAGAGAAAAAGAGGGAAAGAGGTGGGAGCAGGGGGGAGAAAGGAAGAAAGATTCCAGGCCTAAGATTTATAGAGAGCCAAGGCAGTGGGAAGAGGGAATTAATAACTAAGGGTTATGGGGGGGGGGGGGTTGTGCAGATGATGATAACACACTGGACTTTACTTGAAAATTCACAAGATATAACTGGGAATGGGGGATGAACACAAAGCAACCAGACCCATCTTTGGGGCTGGATCCAAAACTGATGCTCACTGGCACATCAGTGCATACATACTCCTTTCCACTGCTGCTTTTCCCAGAGAGGGATGAGTCTGATGTTGCTTGAGAGGAGGCAGCAGCGGTCGGTTATTTGCTTTTTCCAGTGTTTTCCCAGGGGTGAATCTGGGAAGAAGCAAAGACTACTCACCTACCACCCGTAACTCCAAAAGAATTAGTAGTTGTTAAAATGACCAAAATTGAAACAGGGCTTCAACCAACAAGATTATGCCCTCTGAGAGTATTGCGCAAAGATAAACAATTCAATACCGTATCTACAACCACATTCCCAAATCTTCATGCCCAAACAGGAACAAAAGCCAGGGTGAAACCACCACCTCCTGCTAACAAAGTAGACCGAGTTAAATGGCAAGCTAAAATGAAGTGTTACCATCACCTGCAGCCTGTCACTGCCAATCAATGCTGCTCCCAGCCCTTACTGGGATTATTCCACCAAAATCCATGTTCCCCATTAAAGATTTCACAGTCTGCAGTGCTTGCATGTGCTAGCATTTGGAAACTGCTCCTATCAGCTGCCTGCTTCTATTAAGGAGCTGATGCCTTCCTCCAAGCATCTGAAACGTAACAGGAGAGTAAATCCAGTGGTTTTAAACCAGTTTTAATCCCACTGACTTTATAGGTAGGCTGAAGCACACACCACAGCTCGGTTCAAGAGCTGAACTCCCAGACCTCTCTAAATAGTTCAAGAGGAACGCAAAGGATTTACAGTCACTGATAAATCAATTAAACAATCTAATTTCTGCCACAGAGTACCGTAAAGCTGCATATGAAGAGGCACAGGAATGCCTTATTTTTAAAATAAAATGAAAAGCATGAATAAACTCCTTCAGAGTTTCTGCTTTACAAGAAAGGAGGGGACAGGCCAACAGCTTTACATTTCATAGCACAAATACTCAAAGCATTTTTGGGAACTAACTGAAAACCCACTGAAATAAGGAAAGGCCCTGAATCGTTTTGAAACCATTTCTCTAACGTCACCAGTTCCGCAGAACGTTCAGTCAACCAGGAGAGCCCCCGCACCGAGAGCGCACCTTTTCTTTCCTCCTCTTTCTTTTCTTCTTTCTAGAGACAAGCTTTACAGTCCAAGCACACTGGCTCTCTAAAACAGTGAATGAGCAGACTATTTTCTTACAACCCTGTTAACGCGGAGTCTTCAGTTTGAACCCGACGACGAGGACTGCATATTCTTGCTGAACTCAGCAGTTCTCAGGTGGCTGCTGCCTTTCATCAAAGAGTCACAGGGCATTTGGACTCGCAGCTGGAAGCTCACGTCACCTGCAGATGGTCGCAGTCGAAGGACGGTCTCTTGGGTTAGTTAGCAGCCGTTGAGCCCTCTGCTCACAAAGCTGACATTTAGTATTACATTGCAGCTTTTATCAAGGACATCCCGAGACAGGTACAACAGCATCCGCTATCGCAGAGCCAGGCTGAACAAATGCTGGAAAACATACTCTAAGGAACAGGCCTGCACAAATGCTGGGTATGATAAACAGGACATACAAGTCTGCTGCCTATGTTTTTTTCTTCTATATGATAAACTAGATTACAGAGAATTAAAAGAGAGACAGCATGGTTTAAGGTTTGGTCTGCTGGAAGCCAGACAGGAATGAGATTAAGTACAAAGCTTTAGATTGCTCAATTTATTATGTATGTTTCTGTAAATCTCACAGCCATAGTATATGAACACCCTATAAATATTATCCTCCCCCATGAAACAGGAACGCATTATCCTTCTTTTATATGCAGGGAAACAAAGTGACCTGACCAAGATCACACACAGTCTGTGGCAGAAGACTGCTCTTTCCTACAGCGCGCAGCGAAGCTGTGTAAGACTGCCAAGGAAGTTGCACTTGATCAAGTTTTTCATGGATTCAAAAAGGATTGGGCCAAGCCACAGAGAAATCCACGCTACAAAACCCAAAGACATCACCTGGCAGCTAAGGAAGCGCCTAAGACATAGCTGGCCGGATGCGGGCTGGCAGAGCAGTTGGAAGTATTACTGCCCGCTCACCCTCTTCCCTAGGCATCAGCTCCCGGCCCCGTCAGAGAGGACACCCAGAGAGGGACAGATATTTGGTCTGATCCAGTGTGACGCACACTATCCCTGTGTCCTCACTCTCCTTCTGCTATCTTTAGCTTCCAGGATAAAGAACAGAAATTCCTTATGAATTATCCTTACCACCAGCTTATCAGGAATAGAAATTTTGATGCATGGTCGTTCAACTCCCGTAGTATCCTTTCCAGTGAAATCAGTGCATGGAAGGTGCCAACTTAACAGGTTTGGAGAAGGAGACATGGTGAGTCCCCACCTTGTCAGAAAGCAAGCATCGCGCTTCACCACTGACCTTTTGGACCCTCGCAGGAGGGTTGCTAAAACATACAGTTTTTGCAAAGACAGCTGTTAAGGATTTTGCAGTGAGAAAATCCTATTTTAATTCTATCACGATTATCCTGCTCTTTGGGATAAAGGAGACAGACAGTGGGATCAAGGAAAGAGTACCTGGAAAGTGTCGGCTCTAGCAGCAGTAAGCTTTTGCTGCTTTCTCTAGCCCGTAACGCTGGGGGCCCAGCACCAAGTGGCGCCGCGTCAAGGCCATGCCGTAGGCACCTGGTGGAAGCTCCACGAGCAGCTGTTCCAGGAGGATGGGTTTGAAGAGCGTAAGGGATTGGGACTGCAGCCAAGTCTCAACATTGCGCTACATCTTTGATCAGCACAGACGGTGCTTTCTAGACAGCAGATGATGCCTGAAACAGCCTCTTAGACTCTGCACAGAGCGACCAAATCTAGAAATTTATATGTACATGCTACAGGGATTCAAACTGAGGGGAAGACGCCCAGGATTTAGTGTCCAGCAAAGGAAACATGCTGTATCACTGACGGATGAACCTGCCTGGGGAGGAAATTAGAAAAACGCTGCGGACACAAGTTACTGAAGGAACTGCTAAAGGCAGGGGCTGCACTGAGCGACAGGGCTCTCCCGAGCAGGGGGAGGCAGCTGCTTAGCAGGGCGCTGGCGAGGGATGGGAGCCCAGCACCTACGTGACCTGTGTGTGCATGTGACACACCTGGGAGAAAGCTGCTAGCTGCTGCAGAAGGCCTATCCAGGCCTGAACAGCGCTATGGGATAGCAGAAAGAGGCCTGCAATTCAACTGAATAAAGGAGGGCTTGCATATATATAAACATATACATAGACAGACACATATATGCTGCAGCAGCTCCAGATAGAGCAGAGGTGCAGCACGAGCTGCAGAATCAGGAGGGACGAATGCATCTAGGTTCATCTAACAGGTAAAAATGCTTTTTAATGTGGATCCAGACACACGCTGTGTATAAAAGGAAGACACCATTGATAAACTTCTGACTGCAGCTTCTGGGCAGCCAGGACCCTGCCAGGCAGCAACACAGCATTACTGCGCTGCCTTGCTGCTTCTCGCATTGTCCAAGTAAAGGACATGGAGGCAGCAACAGTGGGTCACAGAGTCCCCAGTGAAAGGGGCCAAGGACGTGGCTGACTGAAGCTGCAATCACAGTTATTTTGCACACTTTGCCACCCTCCAGCTGAACACCCAACTACAGCCTAGAGACACACCCAGAGCCCTCGTGATCCTGCTGCAAAGCGGCTTCAGCCATCATCTCACTCCGTCGTAGAGGTGGAAGCTGGAGCAGAGGGACATTATGCAACCGGCCGGTGACCACGCACAGCTGGTTGTGTCGGCTCAGGAAAGGCACACAGCCTCTGCCTCCCGGGCCCTTCGTCCCTTTGAGGCCTCCTGTCTCATTAGAGATAGTGGCATCCAACACAGCGCTATTTCAGTCCCTGGTGATCTGCTGATTTACACACACCCTCACTGCACAGGATCTCAGGAGGCATTACAGAACACAAATGACAGGACGGCTGCCGCGTTACACCAGCAACGCTGCCTCGCCAGCGGGCGAAGAGACACAGGATGCCCAGGTCCACATACAGAGCAAGCACTGGAGGTGAACGCCGCTACGACAGCTACGCGCCCACGCCACGGTAACAGCGCTTCCCCGCGAGGCGCGCACCGGCAGGCAAGCACACGTATGCGAGCTGGCCAAAGAGGGTCTCGTAACAAATCGGACAATTGTCTGGGCAAATCCAGATGAAGGTCACCCCAAGAATACGCCTTACCCAATTACTGTTCCTGCTGCAGAAGTTACTGCTAGTAACAGCAGAACCACAGAGCCGATGATCAGCTGAGCCACGTGCAAACCGCGGTCACATCCAACAACGAGGCCTTCAAGGACATCAGCAGTTTTAATGCTTTGGGGGTGACCTCAAGGCAGACTAACGAGGCCTTTTCCTAAACTAGTGAGAGAGAAAGAATTGCATGTAACAAAGATGACAAATGGCCAAGGGAGAGGATGTTACCGCTTGCTCCGGGTAAGAGATTGCCGGTCTTTCAGGGAGACCTTGTGGGAATTCCAGAAAATTTCACCAGAGCAGCAAGAAACGCTCCAGTCCCACCAGGAAAGGCTACGACTGCTAGGGAGAGTCTGCCCATACGCGGTTAGTCTTTAAAGGCTCAGTAACTTCAGTCACTTGACTCTGGCTGGGCTTTCATTTTGTGTTGTTTCTTTTAACTGATTGTTTGGAGATGCATCCAAAACAACACCAAAAAATCAGAGAGCACGGGCCCAGCACAGGCGGTCACAGAAGATGTCAGATATAACTTGTAAAGTCTACTTGTTTCTGAGCAAGTTGTAAATTTACTCCTCCCTCAGTATTTCACTGGGAAAGAATTCTTTTTAGACAGGACTCCAGGTTCGGAGCCGACTTCTGGGGACTGAGCGGCTCAGCGGATTAGTCAGGGATTCCTCGCCTCCAAGCAGAGATGCCAATTTCTATTTTTTTTTTCTTTTTTTCTTAATGCTTTCTCAGTCTTGGTAACTGGTTTCCAGAGAAGCAGCACTCGCAATGAAGCAAGCAGTACATAGCGCCCTTGATAAATCACAGCGCTGGAGAGCAGGTTCACCAGACAGGGACTAATCCAGCACTGTTTCCAATGACTGAATAAATGAGGCAGCCTGGGAAACAAGCACTGCGGATGGGCTTAGTTGATAAGGTACATTTTTAATTAGCGCCTAGGAGTTAAAACTCCTAAGGCTGTTTTGAAAAGCTCCGTTGTTCCCTGAAATTTTCCTGGGCTTGCCCACAGCATCCGCACAGAAATGATTGCTGACATCAAACAAAATGGAAAGAATGAATTATGTTCCCAGCAGCTTGAAAAGGTCTTTGATCAGTGAGCGATCAGGTTGGTTTTTTCATTGTGAAATTAGTAAAAATAGTTGTTTGGAAAGGTCTGGATTCAGAAATTCATAAAGGAAGTAAGAACATTCTTAATTAATATGAGCATGGAAATTCATCCTCTTTTTAAGTAGCATTGCTAGGCAGGGTTATTTCAGATTTGGGGAGGTTTAATGTGATAATTAAGGAAAGGAGCAAGGATCCCTGTGCCACATACACTGCTGTGATCTGTTTGACAGAAATACACACCAGGGTCTACATACATACTAGTACACATGTAGCACATGTAGTACAACACACACAACATAGTACAGTACACAATTAGTGTAATATAGAGTAGTTAATATCTATCTAAGCCATATGAGAGACCTCAAGTTCGCAAACTACCCTAGTGTGCTAGCAGTCTGTATTTATTTTAAACGAAACTAAAAACACAAGACATTCAAGTTTGTTTGTTTTTTTTTTTTTTAACCTTTTCTAAATGTGGACTGTGAAAGATTTTAAAAAGCCACTTAAAAGGGCTTTTCTCTAAGTGTGCCCCTCTGGGAGCAAGCCCTCACCTGCTCACAGGAGGCAGAAAGCAAGCAGCAACTCTTTGATCTTAACTGCAGCCCCTTCCATCAGGGCAGGGCAGAATCTTTACTACAGCAGACCTCAAGCCCAGCGCTCATCTCGGGAGCCTCTCCATTCCCGCAGCTGTCAACCATTAGGTCTCCTGCTACAGCACCGTCCACAACAGCGTCGAATGCTTCGCTGTTCCTCTCATTCCAGGGAGCTGCTTTCTGGGGCTTAGAAAACTTCTTGGCCTCCCAAGAGAGCTAGAACTTGAGCTGTCCCAAGCTTTTTTCTGCACTCGCTTCCTTACACCAAGGTAGCTTGGCTGCAGCTGGGCCCATAAAGTGGAATGAGGACATAAAGAAAAAAAAAAGAAAAAAGAGAGAGAGAGAGAGAGAGAAAAGAAAAAATCCCAAAACAGAATAAAAACACAAAATCCTGAAAACAATGCACAAAGAAAATCACAGAGAGCATCTTGCATTTGTTGCTCTTTCCTAAGGTTCATTGACTTCAGAGTTTCCTGTATGTAGGCTAAGAAATAACATAACTTTTGTAATTTATCTTAGTCACTCAGCATAGGGCCTCTGTTCTCAGCTTGTCTACTTCAGATCTGCTTTGCAATATATATACACCACATGAGTCAATTGTGTGCGAGTAGCAGGCACATCCCCAGGGAGCACGTGTATGCATTTTGGGCTAAGAGTCACCAGGATATTTAAATAACTGACCAAGTATGCACAAACATTAGTAATTCTAGTATAGTCATAAAAATTACAAAGTATGGAAATACACTGAAAATGAAAATCAGTACCTCAGACAGCCATAAAATTTTAAACTAGCCACGAGTTCGATTTTAGGAGACCAAAGGTATATTAAAAAAAAGGGGGGGGGGGTTGTTGGAATGAACTTTGCTACTAACCACAGGGGAATGCTAAAACTTGGAACTTGACCCATGATTTTTTAATACGGAGATAGAACGGATATAACCTTCCCTGAATTATTGAACAACCACTCACCAAATGCTACTACAGTGTTTTGCTATCGTTTCCTTATTTGTCATTTTTTATCCTTCTCCTTTCACAAAATATTTCCTATCTGTGCAATCCATTCCTTTTGCTCAGACCACACTTAAAAATAACACTACATTTTTGAGAGAGGCATCAAATCTATTACCCTAAATCCTCAGTACTCCAACTCCAAAATTCATATACTGATGTATTCAAATCCTGCTGCCTATCTTTTTCTTTATAAGCAAAATTAAAACAATTTTGCTGTTATTTGGATGGTGAACACAAAGAGAGCTTCCTCTTACTGCACTGCCCCAAGATCTTTGAAAACAGAAGATAACAGAAGGAAAACATCTTGGTACACTTCAGTCTTGAAGTTACATTTCTCAGTACAGCTTACTCCAAACCTCTACAAATTTGACTGTCATCCCAAATTTAAGTTGGAGATGGCCACAGCCATCTCCATCTACTGAGATTTCAAAGGCAGATTCTATCTTCCTCTGTGTTGTTCCTCCAGTCTGGGGAAAGGTGGTTGCATGCTCACAGAATGCATGATTGACCATGACTTAGAGGCTTTATAAATTCAGGGTTACACTTATCACTTGAAAGTGGCAACCCAAAGACCCTTCTCAAAAATTCCTTCACTAAATGGCACCACTGGGGAAGTCTGCAATAGGCAGTATTTCATCTCAGGAGAACATCTGCCTAGGACCAACATCAAGGCTAACAATTTTGCCAGAAGCACTGGGAAGACTATGTCACTGCAAAAATAAAGATTAAATCTCAGATTTAACAAAGAGAAATGAAACATGGCACAAGTCAGAGATCCAGACAAACCTACAATGAAAAGTTATCTCCTCCCCAGCCTCTGTTTCCCAGGTGCTGCTGATGAGAACATTATCCTGTCACTATGCTGGGAATATTGTGCATGCCAGGCTGAGCCCCAGGCATAGACCCCTTGGTCTTCGTTCCCAGACACGTAGCTCCTCAGCTAACTCCATCATGGCCCGTACAGACAGCAAAACCAGTTCTGCAGTCTCTTCTCAGTGTCCTGAGAAGGAGGGCTCCCACCCCTTCCCTGACACCTGGATCCTGCAGCTAATTCCCAAATCATGAAAGTCCCTGAGCAAATAACACTGTCTCCATCTAAGGATTGCTTTCCACTACCAGCCCTTGTAGGGGGCAGTTGCATGAGGAAATCTCAATGCCACAATGTTCCCAGGGAAACCAAGCGCCTTAATCCCAGCTGACGCATGGGAGCAGAGTTGCCTAAAAAACACATTCTCCTCCCAGCTGACCTGCTTCATGACCTGGGCTTTCTGTGCCACTGTTTTTCTGGTCATAAAATAGGAGTAACAATGCCACCCTTCCCTGTAAGGCACTCTAACAATTCATTAAAAATACTGTGCATGAATTAGGTATTTTTACTGTAATTCAGATCTGCTGACAGTCACTGAAGTTTTACCAAGATGAATGCAGGAGTGGGTATATGGTGTAGACATTCTTAAGTAAGCAGTTTGCGAAGTCCACAAACCCATCTGCATTCAATTTGATGCTTACACTTATCCAAGGCTATTTATACATCATGGCATTCTTAACCTCCGTGGCTTTGCATCTCCCCACATCTTTCAATCATGTAATTGAGATGATGAAATGGTCCCTGATGGACTTATTTCATGATACCGTCATCAAGACTGCAGAATGCAGATACCCAGTGTTGGTAAAGCTTTGAAAAGCTGTGAACACGCGACAACAGCAATGCTGCAGCCAAAATCATCTCTCATTGCCGTTCACACAGTAAATGACAAATGCACAGAACGATGAATTAGGCACACAACACATTCGATTCAATTAACCAGGCAAAGAGCTTTGCAATAGCTTTTCAGCGCTGACAGCTTGGTGATAATGAAGCTTAGTTATTCATTGCACTGTAAAATAGAAAGCAGAACATCCAACCTGGAGGAGGGAAAGAATAATGTTTGTCTAATTTATCGTGTTTCCAACTGACAAATAACTTAGGCTCATAAAAATACAAAAAAAGAAGTGAAGCTTTAATCCTCTCTCCTTTCCTACTTAGTGGAACATTTTTAAAGCAAATATTCATATTCTGGACCACGGATCCCTGATCCTCCTAAACACTCCAGTGCGTTAGTGGTTTCACACACTGCCTCAATCCCAGTCCAAAATATTCAAACCATAAAGAAAGGAGAAATGGGGCATTTGGGAGGAAGGGAGACACAGGAAATACCCTTGAAATTAAGGGAGACAAAAATTTTATTCCACTTCATAATGCAGCAGAAAATGGAATTAAACATGCTGACCACATAATCAAGAGGAGTTGAAAAAAATCCCAAACTCCAGCTAAGCAGGGTATTTGTATCACACAAGCCTGGGACACAGCCTACACGTCTGTGTTTGGTCTGGTCTCCCTAGGTTGCCCGTGCTCAACGGAGGGATGAGTGAAATCACCTTCTGGATCTTTATCAGTTCCCGTTCCGCACAGGTCTCCAGGGAAACCTTTCCTCCTGCTCCAATTAGGAAAGGAATCGCTCTAGACACGGCTCATCGCTGTAAGCCCCACTGCTGCTGTGGGGGCTGTGAGCTCCTCCTGCACCAAGCCCCAAAGGCTGAGGCAGAGACCCCACACGTTTCTGCAAGGGCAGTGGGTGTGAGCAAGCACGTTGCTTGCTCGTGGTTTTGTTCAGTTTGCAATTTGAGGATTCAAGAGAGTCGGTGTTAGAAACATGAGCGTGAAGTTGGCAATCACTGCCACCAGCACAGATGACGTCAACACTTACTGAGAACAAACATCCGCAATTTCTAGGGGTCAGCACACTTCAGACAGCTGAGAGTTTTTAGCTCTTTCACAAATCTAGTCCCTTGATCCTTTCATAAGATCAGCACTCCTCCAAAATCAGAGATCCTTGCCTTGACCGAGCAGGCAAGGATCCTTGTCGAACCTATGTCCTGTGAGGCCCTGAGCATTTCATGTAGGGAACTCAGCATTTTTTTATTATTTCGAGTAGCATTTTCAAGATTTGCATTCCCATCACCCAAAAAACTATCATTACTTTCATTCCATAATCATCTACACTAAATAAAAGGGCACTCTGACTTGCTAACGATGACATGGTAAGGCAGCAATGGGGCACAGAGCAAGCACTGATGCTTAGTCTCCTTATCAGAACAGTGGACCATACTACTAAACAAGCCATGGTAATACTGCCCCACTTAACAGGTGCCCCGCAGCTATCCTGTGTCCCGGAGCAAACCTGCGCTGCCCAGGGCATAGCCTGCCATCCCCCTTTGATATCAGGAAAGGCTGATGCTATCCACTAGTAAAAGTTTAGGATTTGCATCCTGTTGACTTGAGCAACCTCAAATAAAGACTAACCTATTTTGCAGTCTCCAGGCTAACAAATATATATATATATATATATATATGTATGTATGTATGTATGTATGTATATATACATGTTTCATTTCTAAGTGTTTTCCCATCCCATGTAGCTATTCTGCTCCAGAGCCGGCACCAAACCGGGAGCACTGAGACTCCTCAGAGCCAGGCTCATACCTCTGGAGACATATGTCCCATTTAAGGGCACAGAAGGTCTTTTAGTTTTAAAAAAGTAACCTAGAAGAGTAAGCCACCTTCTCTGTACACAGGAACCAGCTGTCCTGGTAGAAGTACTCTGCTTAGAAACTGCACAAACCTGAAGCTGTGAATAGGACCAAAATCTTTATATTTCTATTTAAAAAGTTTGCAGGTAGTGTACTATGATCTAGGGAGGATTTTGAGGATATCTAAATTACAGCCTTCTCTAACTACTACAGAGTAGCAGTATAGCCAGACATCAAGTGTACTTTCTCAGTCATGCATTTCTCTGATATTTTATAACATGCATGTATCACTTACTGAACAGCTAGGTACAGCCTTGCCATGCCCTCTGGCTAAATAAAGGCAGGTACAAAACCAGGAATGATCTGTCTAAGTAGACCAGAGAAAGATCACAGCCTTGCAGGGGACAGGAGAATACTGCCATTTTCCTAGCATCACGCAGAGGGTCATTTAGGAGGCACACGGTAAAGTCTGAGATTAACCCTAGCTCTCCCGCGTCACCATCCAGCAGCTTAACCAAAGGATGTTTTAGAAATAACCTCCCTGCAATCCTGTAGCACTCAGCTATTAACGTATCAGCACTTCTGCTCAGCATCCTCCTGGCTCAAGGACATCGGCTGCAGGGGCGAGCTGGGCATCCAGGGGCACTAAGCGCTACTGTGACCCTTGTATGTCACACACTTCCTCCCTGCCACCTTCTTGAGGTGCACCTGCAACTTCTTCAGAAGTTGCATTGGCAATTTTCAACACAATGTGCTCAAGGCCAGGCAATAGTCCCACAGCCTTGTCCCAGCATCCTCCTCCTCCGCCGTGGAGCGGGGAGGTCCTGCACAGACACAGCTGCCATCCAGTGCACAGTCCTCTGAATTTTGAGTTGCATTTGCTCCTGCACGTCCAGATTCTCACTTATGCACCGGATTTGCTCAGATGAACTCCTCAGGCAAAGTCAGAGGGGATCTAGCTATAAACAAATACTACAAACACATAGTAGTAGCTTACAATCCCATGCAAGCGTCAGAAATACTAGCTCTTCCTGGCTGATACATGATACAGCCTCACTTAGGAGAGAAATAGACTCACAAATCGCAGGGAAAGGCCCATAGCCGCCTGCTGCGGCTTTCGGCCTTGACGGAGAGAGGCCATAGGAAATAACAATAGTTTAAATGAGTGCTAACCCCCGACCCTGGCTCTGCGATGAGAACACAGATTTCCAGTGGCACGCAGAGGCAAGAGATGAAATAACACAAGAGGTAAGAGATGAAATTCAACCCTGATCTCAATCAAAATAGATACAGTCCAGAAAACAACACCAGTACCCACAATGGAACATCATTAAATCATTTTTGGCAGCGTTTTGGCAAGAACTACTTGAATGTTGGCACTTCTATTCCTCTGCTCACAGTTTTGGTAGAAATTTTTAGAGCCTCTGGAACATATTATTCATATCTTCTTTGATATATCCTCTCTCAGCAAGCCAGCTGGAAAGCAGGTACACACACACATACAGGCTTAATCTAAATGACTGTACCTCAGTACCTCAGTGCTGAGTTAATTGCCTAGGTTTCTCTCTTTGCAAGAAAGAGTCTTACTACGGTGATATACACAGTTTCCGCTGCTTGCGGCTCTCATCAATGGGACTAAGCACTTACAGAGAGCCCTAGTAGGTGAACTAAGATCTAATCAATAACCCTCCAGCATTAACTTTGTCCTGATTTCTGAACGTTACCTTTATAAGAATCCTTAGCTTAAAAAAAAAAAATTAATAACTCCCCCAGACTCTTCATCTAAGAAGCCACACACACACAACTTTGCTTTTGCAGTGTGACAGTAACGGAAAGCAACAGCCAGAGCCAGAAATCAAACTGAATGAAAAATACGTGCATATTTATGTGCCTTCGCTGCAGGCACCTCTCTGGCTGCTCCCGTACACCAGCGTGCCCCTTTCCTACCTCCAGCACAGGTGTCCCTAGACACACGTAAACAGGCCTCCAATGCAGAGACCAACGCATTAGAGGAAAGAGGATCATCTAGATGACAAAATAACAAGGAAAAACAGTACCAGGGCTCTGATCACTATACCAGAACAAGCTGGTCTTCCCGCACCTACAAGCCTTGCTCCAGATTCCTCACGCGAAGGTCCGTGGCCTCGGCCCCTCCAAGAGCAAGGGAGGAGGTGCTCCCGGAGAGGTCGACCAGCGGTGGGACAAGGCAGAGGGCTAAAGCGAGCGAAACCATACACCTACCTATCATCTATTTAGGAACTGCTGAATAAGCCTTTTTGCATGCAGCACCCAGCAGAACGGTGCTCTCCGGAGCGTAACTCCATAAATTGGAAAGCAGGGAATGCCAACACGTGCTTCCAGCTCTGACCGCTGAATAAGGAAACATACGTGGAAATTGCAAATGAACGAATTCTAAACAGACCTAGGGGAGTTTTCTCCTTTGCATCCAAAAAGCAATAAATGTCACAGAGCTAAGCGGCAAATCTTTCAGAACAACGTAGCTTACCAAGCACACTGTCAAAGCAAAAATCCGAGTCACTTACACAACTGGATGCTATTTCAGGACTTATTTAAAAAGAGGCTCATGAAGTGCAAGTGGCTCAAATTGCTCTTCTGTACTTGCTAATAATGGACGTGGCTCTTGGCCAGAGCTAATCTGCAGAGGTCTGATTTTTGCTTTTTATTTCATTCTGAAATGCTTTCCTGACTTCCAGCCACAGGGCTAGGACCTCAGGAGGTCATTTGCCCATGCTCTGGTCCCAGAGCAGGACCAAGGCTACTCTTACCATTCCTGACATGTTTGACTAAGTGGTTCTTAACGATTCCCCCACCGGAGGCTCTACAACCACTGCAGGCAATCAGCGTGTGCTTTATATAAATCAGGGGTTCATCCCAAATTGAATGCTACATTTAATTTTGCTCACTTAAATCCAAAAAAAATGTTTAAAACATGCATACTAATGTTGAAAGCCTGGAGAGCACATGTACAGCAAGTGCCCACTGCCTACGCTGCCACACTCCCAGCAGCTTTTTGGGGGACTGCATAAGGATTTGCACCCAGTAGGTTCGTTAGTTAGTCCAAGTCAGAGCACCCCAAAAAGTTCACAAATCAGGCAGATGCATAAGTTTACTGAAAGGAAATTTAGGTTAATGACTACAAGCCATTCTACAGTTTAATCACCCGAGAGGGTTTATGCTAGTATCTAGTTTGGGCCGTTTTTTTTTTCCTCCAAATTATTTGTTAGCTGTTTCAAGCTAACCCAAACTTTTTCCTTCTATCATTTTCTTATTTCTTTAGTTAGATTTAATTAATTTCCTTTCAAGTTCATCATTTTCTTCGTTTCACATCTTTAGGTATCTGGCCAAAACACAAAGAGCACGTAATTAAAAACAATAGAAAACACATGAAATTATGGGAAGCACTGCTAAACTCAACCAAAGCTGCAAAAATTTAGCAGAAAGTACTTTTCACTAGCTTGCATTTTTCCAAATTCTCAACATATTTGGCAACTTTTAATATTAATTTGTTACCACTGTGAATTTGATTTGGGGTTGTTTTTATTTGGTTTAACATGTATTTGTTTCAGATTCACTTACAAATACAATTTATGTTGGTTGATTCTTTCACTGAATTGATTATATTCTCTGGCAACATTCTTTTCTAACCTTTCCTTTAGTATATTTAATTACTTTGATTATAACCCCAGGCTGAGTTCCAATCTGACAGCACAGTTTTTCTGTTTAAGATAATATACCATTTGGAGTAAGCATTGCTTCTTAATTGTAAAAACACGTTCTCACTGAGAAAGTAACAGTTGTGACAAACTGGAACCTCTTGGATTAATTCTGTAGGTTTCCATTTACATCCTTCTGTAGAGATTTCTGATTTACAACTTTCCAGCCAGGAGTGAAATGTGCTAGTTACTAAAAGTGCTGATTAAATCATTGCCTGATGTTAGTCAAGAGGAAATGCAATATGGAGGTGACAGTCACTGTTGAGGCGACAGAGATCTGACCCCGTCAACGTTTATTTTCTGCAGTGACCCCCTAAGAGGAGCTTAAGTTAGACGACGCAGGTGTAATGGTCAGGAGTGCTCAGCATCTAGGCATCCCACCAAATTTGGTGAGAGCTACACATCATCAGCAATCTCTGAAATACAACTAAATCCACTGATTTTCATGCCCAGGGAGGACTCCTCCTTTCCTGGAAAATCTTACTGTTTCCAACTGAGAACCAAATTGTGGATGTCAGAATGACCTCCCCTCCACCCCTTCTCCACCCCCTTCCCCCAATAAATAAGTAAATAGATAAATAAAATAGAAATTGCCCGTTTCTTTAAAGAGGAGCTAAAGGAACCAGGAGACCTCTGACTATTAAGTCTCAGATGGACAAGGCACTGTACATTGAACAAGGACTCAAGCAGACGATCCAAAGGGACCTAGTGACTGCTGTTCCCCCGCGCAATGCAGCTCCATGGTGTATCACAGCTGCAGCAGCTGCCAGCGTCGGCAATGGCACACGACAAGCTGTCGCTTGCTTGCTTGCTTCCTATGCAGCTGTAGAGGAGTCAGGGGCAGACAGCAGGGGAGCTGGCAAGGTGGCAGGATGCCATACTGTATTTTATCCATATGTGGACATTACACACAGCTGTGATGGTAATTCAGACACTTTCTACAAAGAGCTGCGATGGGAAGGTAACTATTTTTCCTTCCGTGCCAGATGAAAATCTAGATTTCCTCTGAAACATGCTGAGTCAATGTGGAATAAGAAAAAAGGCACAATATACTGTCCAGATTTGCACAAGCGATTTCTTTGTCCTTGGGCAAGCAGGAGAGGGGACTGGCAGAAAGCAGTCCTGCCCCATTTGTGCAGAGTCTCTATTTGTTTCAGACATGTGGACTGAGGGCTGTATGTTTGGACACAGGTCAAGGACAGTTTGGAAAGCAAGATGCTCCAAAGAAGAGACCACAATTCATAAAAGCTCCAACCCAAAATTGTGATTCTAGGGAAAATTTACTGTATGGAAAAAAATCTACCACTTTCTATACATCATGCACAAGATACACTTTGAGATTGAACTGCATCTTCTGGACTAAGTTTTGAACATAATGTAATTCAAGGTGCTTGGGCTGGGCTGGTGAACTTGATCTGGGTATAATTCACATCACAAGCAGCACGCTCAGGAATAATGACACGTTCATTTGGCAGCTGCTACTCAGCAGCTCCTCCAACACCCAAAATACTGTCTTGCATCATATAGCAGCCAAGACAGCGCTACTTTGAACAAATGCGTATGAGCAACATGGGTAAGGTCCCAAATCTAGCACCCTGAGTTGGCGTGCGTGTATCAACTTTGTGCAAGGGTTACACAAACTATTCTTTTGCATTCTTTTGCCTAAGAATATGACAATCTTCTTATATTGAGTAAAGAAACTGGTTCTTAACAAAGAGGAGTTGAAATGGGAAAAGGAAGTTATCACTGTTAAAGTACCACTCTCTAAGAAGTCCTGCCTAAAAAGTTGCTAAAAAGCAGCAAGAAGGGATTCAGATAAACCTTAGGATTTGTGGTAAGGCTGTTAAGACTGTGAGTGGACTAGAGGGAAAACAAAGCAGTGCTTCCTGCTAAACGAGCCACCAGGCACACCGAACAGAGTCACCCTCTCTCTACCACGCAAGGATTTCAACATAAAGTAAAGTATTACATAAGAATATAACCTGAGAATGATCCTACGCATGGTGCAGCTTTCCTAGGACTCCATCTTCAATAGCAGCCAATAGCTGATGCTTAAGGGAGTGCATAAGAACAGGACAAGCAGATAGCAATGCCTGCGCAGAAATCCCTCCCAGCCTCCAGTGATTTGTGGTTCAGCAACTTCCCTGGACTCTTCTCAGTGAGACAGTTCAGCCCTTCCTCCTACCCAAGCACCTGCTCTCAGTTCCCTGAAGATGTGAGTAGATTTTTCTGAATT
Organism: Rhea pennata; assembly: GCF_028389875.1. Lineage (NCBI taxonomy): Eukaryota > Metazoa > Chordata > Aves > Rheiformes > Rheidae > Rhea > Rhea pennata. Next base: position 8,304,515 of record NC_084682.1, read on the forward strand.
GGTTACACTCCATCCACTGTTTGACAGTATTTTTAATCAAAGCAAATGAGTCTTTGTCATTTTTAATGAAAATTGAATACTTGCAGCATGAGAGAGCAGGTGAGAAGCACCAGCATGCTGTCCTCCTGCCAGGGGGCTGGCTCTATCCTCTAGAAAGGTGGCAAGAACACATCTCTCCTGACATCCCACCTTATGAACTGGATGGACTCCCTGAAGGAGGGAAGGCAACTAGCTGTTGCTGGAGACACAGATGGGATAACAAAACCCACAGAGGAAGGCAAATGACTTAAAGACTTTTCATCTGACAATTGTTTGGGCAGAGATTCAGGATACTAAATTTGGGCTATGGATTAGGGATATTGCTACACATCTTAAGAAAACAGAGGCGGAAGCCAGGAGTCCGATGGTTCCAAAATTCCAATGACTCAGACCCTGGTTGAGATGACACTAATGGCACAGCAAGGCAGGGGTGAACATATGTCAGGAGAAGAGGAACTCCCTAGTGTGACTTGCTGAACAGCCAACATGAGCAAATACTGTGGTGTTCCTAATCTTAAAAATCATGCTATGTGTAATTACATACATCAGACGTTTAAGAGCATTCTGATCTTATCAAAAGATCTGAGGAGCTCTTGAGAAGGCTGTATGCACTTGAGAAAGTAGTGCACAGTTTTTTTGGGGTTTTTTTTGTTTGTTTGTTTGTTTGGGGTTTTTTTTGCCTCTACAACAGCTAGATTCAAAGTGCCTTGGAGAATATTGATCAGGATTCCACAGCATGTCTTGGAAATTAACCATAGAAAAATGGGACATGCTTCAGGAACAGCTAGAATGACTAAAACCGAAACCCAGGCAGGTTTGAGTCAAAACAGGAAGACAGACCTCCAGCAGACTGATGTGGCTGCAGAGGAACAGGATGTGTTTATAGAAATTATTCATATTCAGCTTATTAAAGATTTCTCCAGTAAACTGGAGATGTCCGAGAGAAGCCAGAAGGTATTACACAAGAGTAAATCTATAGCCCTGAACACTGAATAACTTGTGCTTCAGACATCACTGCAGCAGGCCTACGGAGAAAAGCATGTAAGATGGAAAAAGATGTAAATTACTACAAATTCTCACTTCATATTCTCACATTCTTGGGTAACTAACTTGGGTAACTTCCATTAACAGGCAGTGGAAGATGCAAGAATAGACCACTGGTTTGATGGTACAGGGCATTTGTGGTATCTTTGTCTCATGACAACTATACAGCCAACTTACTTGTGACCTTCTCCTCGGTCCTTGTACATTCAGATGAAGTCTCCTCACTGCAGGCAGCAGTCACTGAAGAGACACAAGTGCCTAGTATCTGTGATCAGCATTAGACCCTGGCCTCCTGAATTTTTATAATCGTTAAAAACAGAGACGATTATATACGAACAAAGGAGATCGCATAATTGAATTTGAGAACAACAGACACGCTTCTGAATAACCAGAGGATATAACGTGAAGGCAGTCCGAAAATTCTTAGATAAAATTACCATGTATGGAGCTTATTTAGCCAAGTACCTTTTTACTAATCATTTCCCCCATCTTAATTCAGGCCGATAATTTGCAATTACAGTTGTAAAGGGCTCCAAGCGAAAAGCCCTTTTATCAGATGTTTCTGCAGTTAGTCAAACTTCCAAGAGGGAATCAGATCCAGATGAAGGCACAGAAAAGTCCAAATCAATCAGCCTTTGACAAGAACTGTAGCCTTCCAGCAACTCCAAATAAAGCATCTTGATTTAGGAAGACATGAATGCAATTAACTGAGGAGTCCACATTCATTTCTTTCCCTTTGTAAATATTGTTTATTTCCTTAACAGGTTACAAAAATGGTGACACATTGAAAACTCAACATCTCTAATCACTGGGCTAACAAGATCTAAATGATTCCAGGTCCCCCAAAGGGAAGTCAGCTATGCTCAGATACCCGTGTACTGATTGTCCCTGTCAGAGAAGTACTGGCTAACATTTGTTAACCCATAAAAACCACTGTCTGAAAGGGGCATTGAAAGTAAGAACCTTGGCCCTCCGAAGTTTACATTTTTCCTATGTGAAGCATGCCAGCTCTTTGATTAGCAGCCAAGAAAACGGACTCCACTCCATTCCAAGTCTTAAAAAATAGTATGAAACAAAACATTAGCAAAGTGATTTTTCCTTGTTTTAATGTGGTTTTCAACATTAGGTTTATTGTTTTGTGGTTTTCTGCATGGAGAGCATGTGCTCGCAATATGTTTATAATATTCTGGGTTTTTAAAGCTACAGGCTGCTCATTTAAAAAAAAAGAGAGAGAGAATCCTCACAAATTGAGAAAAACCCTAATTAAACAACAGCTGATGTTTCCATCATTCTAAGCCCTCTGCAGAAAATATCCTAAAGGTTAAATAGATTCATTGCTTCTACCTGGTAAATCAAGTTCACTCAGAGAGCGTATTCCTGACATTACATTTAAAAGAAAATCAGACCACCTCTACAGAGTTTGGGATGTTCACTTGTCTGCCTGCTCCATCCTTTCAGGATTTAGCCCATTCAGCAAAGCAGGTACCCCCATTAGCCCTTTCAACACAGGCATCACAGAAGTACCTTTAGGGTTGGGATGACACAAAGTGAAGGATGACCAGACCTGAGGGCAACTAAAGCAGTGGAAAAGTTTTGATTTCATATCTGTATCTATGCTTGCTCCTGGTATGGTCTTAATATAGTCAAACCCAAGGAAAGGAAGAATCTCAGCCCAGTGGCTACAGCTGCATTCAAGTGTGAAACTCCACCCATGCCTTATCACAGTGCAGAGAGCCGGGCATTTCCAAGGTGTAAATGAGACAACTTGATCTGTGCACTCAGTAAAAAAATTGCCTAGTTCCCATCAGTAGTAAACATAATACAGAAAGATATAGGCTGAATACTGCTTACATTCTCAGAGTAAATCTGGAAAAGGTCCCACATACAGATTCAAACTAAAATTTACAGATTTCCATGCATTTTCGCTGTCTGCTACTCACTGGGGTTACTCCGGACATCACTTAATCCAGCCTGAAGACTGTCCCAACATTTCAGAGTGATACCAAAGAAAAAACCTTCAGCTGACAGCAAAATTCCAGGCCCAGACAGAATCAACCACTGGGCCACAAGAAGAAATGGAATGGAATGGGAGAAGGAAGAGCAAAAGCTAACAAATCCTGAAGTATTGACTCTAGCAGTAAAAGGAGAACAGCCTACAGAGGAGCAGTTAGGTGGCCTTACATGGCACCATGAAGGCCATCAACAGAGAGTTCTGAACGCAGACAAATGCAAGGGAAGGAGAACGCTTGTCTGTCTATCAGCTGGGCTCAAGATGTCTGTCTATCAGCTGGGCTCAAGATGGTCCCCACCTCCATCTAATCCAGATGGACCATCAACAACCTCACTAAGCACCGAGCCATTTGCAGCAGTTTGCGAGTGCAGTGCCCTCAGCCTGTTTCCATCATCCCCAAAAGGAGAGGGCTCGCTTAAAGTCATCTCCTAAGGCTGGACACCCCAAACTGACAGCACAAAGCCAGAGCAACGGATCACACACACTAAGCAAAGATAAAGACGATGTAAAATGGACAATGGACACAGCATTGTAACTCAGAAGTTCTGAAGCAACAGCCAACCCTCTCTGCAACATGAACAAACAAAGCACAACTAGAGGGTTCTTTGACATCCTTACGTCCCCAAAGCACTGATCTGAAACAAGCAGATGAGGAAAAAATTGCTGACATGACTGTGTGCACACAGTCACACACCCTTCCCTCACACCTCCCCCAGATAGCCTGGCTCCAAAGGACAGTGTTAAAAGAGGAAAGCAGCATTTAATTTTATAATTTCTGCCTAAATGATTCACGAGGTACTTTGGAAAATTGCAAGAAAACACCCTATGAATCAGTCAGTGATAAAAATAAATTACATTAATCCATAGCAGTAATATGCTCAGAGTGCTAGAGTTTCAGTAGAAATGAGCTCATTTGTTAAGCTCCCTGCTCAAAGCATACAGGATGGCTTTGTGCCGTAGCATCATCCCATAAGGTAAAGGCCCACTTTCCTGCTGGAAAAAAAATAAGATTTGCACATCAGATCTCCATCTTCCATTTTAGACACTGCAGAGTGGCATCCTATCATACAGCTGCCTTCTATCTCATCTTCTTCATGCCAACAGCAATCTCTCGCCTACTAATTGCAGCCTCCTTACATCACCAACACTGAATTAGTCAGCTAGAAACAGGCTCAGTTCCAAACCCTATATCCAAATGTAGTGGCCATAGCTACACAGAAAACTTGGTTACTTCAGGATGAGAACCACCAAGCCATTGCCTCTTAAGGTGAACTCTTCTAACTGTAAGTCAGAATTCAAGAGCGAGACAATCATCACATCTGCCTTCATGAAAGCCAACAGCAGGCTGAGCCAAAATGATGTACGAACATTCGAGGAACCTGGAGTCCGCAGTTTGGGGCTTTTTTATACAAGCAGTGATCTAGAGCCAAGTGCCAAAAAACTGATTCTCATGCAGCATTGCTTTGCTCTACTCCCCTTGCCCCAACAGCTAAGCCCAAGCAACACAGAGGAACTATGAGTTGCAAACATAGCCATTCCCATAGGTATCATGGGGATATCCCAATCCACCAAGAATTTGCTTGAATTACAAGGAAAAGAAAAAAAGAAAGCAAGCAAAGACTTTGAAAATGTTTATTAACATGGAAAATATTTGTTTCCATGTTCTGCTCAACCGCCTTTCTGTTCATCAGGTTGATCTGAAGATATCTATTAACAAATCCATTTCAATAAAATTATTTTAAGACTATTTCCAAATTCCAGAGTTATAATCCATATTTTATAAGAGGAATTAAAGCACAAAGATGAGCAGATCTTTCCAGTGTCATGCAAAACATCAGCAGCAGGACTGGGAAATGAATCCAACGGTTCCTGACACAGCGTTCACAGTCCTCACTCTTCCTACCTGTCCTTCCATTTAAATAAGGCTTGCTATGGAACAACCAGTACCTGTAAGAAATAACACTGGCAGCCTGAATACCAGTGCTGCTTCCAACTCCTCTGCAGCATGCATGATTTGACATTGATTGAGACACTTGCCCCTTTGTTTCCAACAACAGCTTCATTTTAAAGAGCTGCTGGAAAATTCACGATCAGGTCTATGAAAAATTACAATAACTACCATGAACACACTCACAGATGAAATGACGATCTCCAGCCAATTTCACAGTTCTTTCCTGTGTCCTGACCCTGCGCCAGGAACGGTGCAGCCCAAGTGTGTTTCTGCTACATGTTCCCTATCTGCTGCAGCTGGCTAAGCACAGGATGACCTGAATTTTCTCCCTCTGGTTTGATGTGGGGATCATTACAGTCTAATAATATATTTTAAAAAGAAAAAAAAAGAAAGAAAGAAAAAATTCTCCTTTCAGGTATCTAATTTCTGAGGCTTTGGGTATTCTACAGTCACTGCTGCAATAAAATCTGGTTTTGGAATAGCAGACAACTGAACTCAGAAAAGAATAAGCACAAATAAGTGGTCGTACAATGCTCTTTTGTGAAGGCTGACTTGCAATTTTTAAAAATAATGCTGCTTTATGAACTGTTTGGGACAGCGCACCATAAACTAGGATCGGCTCCCCATCTCCCTAGCGTCTTCATAGCATCACGTCTGTATTAGAGCAAAGAACAAGAGTCCAGGTGCAATCTATATGGTACACAGACTTCATGATCCTCCCCCATCCCACACACAATCGGACTGAACTTGCAAACTTTGTCTCATAATGCAGATAACATCACTTCAATAAGGCAAACAGAATGCTTCAAGCAATAACTTAGACCTCCTCATACTGTTAAAACGTAGAATTTTAGAAAGCATTCCAGCTTCTACATTTCTTATAATGTATGGATTTAGACTTTGCTTCCCCCTAAAAGGTGCTCAGTTCTAGTTAGCAACTTCTAGTCTGCTCTGCTGAACTGACTCTTAATGTACTAGCAGAATGTGGGAGCACTTGGGATGTAAAGGATACAATGTTTTGTAATATATTCACACTTTCTGGTTGAGAAAAAACATTTCTCTTGGTTGAACATTTGTCAGAGAAAAAAATGTTCTGTTAAATCCAAGTCTGAGAGAAATGTTGCATGATATGTTTTTGAGAACATAGCCCCTAAATTTAGGGTGAAATTTGACCTTAGATTGTTTCGTTTATGTCTGCATTTTATTTTGACTGTGTGGACTGTATTTCCCATTTTGCTGGGTAGTTTTTTAGCTGGCTTTTTAAAAATGTTGCTCAACTTCAGACATATAAATTCCAAAGCAGAATATAGCAATTTTCAGTAAAGAAGTTTTACACATAATGATCAGATTTACTACTTTATAACACCTTTTGTAATTTGTTAAGGCCGTATTGTACATAACAGCAGTGGTTGAAAGCCTGTGATCCTTAGACCACTAGAGGTCCATAGAACTGTTTCTGCTAAAGTAGTGAAGAATGCACAATTTAAACAATAGTTTTTATTCTTCTGACCTTGAAAGCTTCAAGTGTCACAATCCTCACTTTAACAGTTGAACTTCTTCGCACGCATCTGGATGGCTGGATTGCCGCACACCAAGTTTTCAAAAGTCTCTTCCTTTTTTGGGTATATCATTGGTATACATTCAACCATGAACAAGCTTGCAGATGACACCTAGGGCAATAAGCACTGAGAAAGACAAAGCAAACTGCAAAGCAACCTGCAGATATTACAAAAGACAACCAAGCCAGATTTCTTTGGTCACTAGCTGAGCAAAATTTCCCTTGAAGTGAATGGAAGTTTTACACTATTTGGTACCAAAATATTCAGGTCACTAAGATTAAAATTGATGCTAATATCCATAAAACATCTAACCCAAGAAAGCAAAAATAAATAGCTCAAAGGCAAAATAGAATGGAAGTAATCATTAAAGAGCTGTAGCCACTTCACTAAAAAAGATCTCTTTTTTTTGTCCAGTCTCCTTAATAATCTCCTGCTATCACTTTTAAGTAACCAAGCTCCAGAGTTTTGCATGGAAGAAGTGACGGGCTGTTACAGGAGAGGAGAGTTATTCCCCAAAAGATACTTCAAGCTAAGCCCCTATTACAAAGGGGAACTGAGCTTCCCTGGATAACACTGGGCACTTAAAGAACATGCCAAACATTTTGTTTCAAAACAGACCCTTCGCTGTTATTACAGGCACAGCTGACAAATCCTCAGAGGCAAACCCAGGGAACTGATGACTCCGGGGCTCACGTTTCCCTATTTTGCAGGGTGTTTGTAGGAGAGGATTCTCCAGTTTCTCAAAGATTCTTCTCCCACGGCATCCTTCCCACCTAGAGCCCTAACCCAGCGTTTAAGTTGTCCCAGGGGATTGCTGTGAACGGAGTTACACAATATCACAAATCACACACTCTGACTGCAGGTGCAGAACAAACAGCAGGAGGACGTAGACTCTTATGAAATGAAGATCATGTTTTCAAACAAGACTGCCTCTTCCCTAGCAATGGAGAAATCAGAAAGAGAAATGAGAACTAGACCGCAGGAAGAAGGTTCCCATTCTCTGTATATTAAAATGAGGGAGAATGTGCATGGCAGTCCATCATCTGTAATGCTACTGTGCAGAAGACAAGCTGGAGGTAAGGCAGATTTAAGTTAGTGTAAAGAAGATTAAACCTATTTAATTTGTATGGTATGGGGCAAAAGACACAGTACAGGGCAAAAGCAAAGGAAGACACACAGATGCAGATTCCTTCTTACTTTCCCCCTTCGATGCCTTTTAGCATAAAATAGACCCTTAAGATTCTAATTTTCTTTCTTCTTACTGAAACTTTATCCAGTTACTGGTATACTGCCCACATAATAATGTCTGAGTTTAGAGTTAAAGATACTCAAATGATCTGCATGAGCAAGGACTGCTTACCTATTGCACTTACAAAGCACCTCTTGCCCTATCAGTCACCAAGCAAAAAAATACTACACAATCACTACAGAAGAGTTGATTATCTCCCTCTTTAGTAGGAAACCAGGAGCTGCGTTGGTTGTAAAGCTACTACAGGTCAACGCATTAGTCTTACGTCTTCAACAGCTCTTTAGTCCCTGTTATAATTAAAGGGAATGTATTACACATGTGTGTGCCTTCACACTTCACAGGCACCTCAGTTTTCCACAGGTATGCTTTTACTGTTGTTCTGAAGTTTAGAAGCAGGCACATAGCTTCTCCTGGGCAATGTGCCCTAGGTGACCCCACTTGAGCAGGGAGGTTGGACTAGCTGATCTCCAGAGGTCCCTTCCAACCCCAACCATTCTGTGATTCTATGAAATATTCTGCTGAAAATCAGCAGATTGCTTGCCAATGCAAAGATCACAGAACTGTCCTAGAGCATGAGAATTGAAAAGGAAACAACGTAAATAAAGAAAATATCTGATCCCTTGCAAGTTTCCCACACACAACTTTTTTTGATGGAAGTGAAAAGCAGTGCTTACTGCAAGGTCTGGCTAAAACAGACAAGAATATTTTTTCATTGTCCAACTGAGAAACTCAAATGGCAGCAAACAACAGTGAAAAAGCAACTGTTTAAAAAACAAGCCTCCTCCCTATATTACAAAATAACCTTGGATTCTTAAAAGCAGAGAAGATTTCTTTAAAAAACAATACTGTTTCTTATTTGACACCATCCCTTAAAACAAAAGGCAAAAAAATCTCCTCATCTGCTATCTATATGCTAACCTACAGCTTCAGCAAAGTCTGCCTGATAAAGCTGCTCTTTCCAAGGTAGAGGTTAATGACAACGTCTGAAATGTGGTGATCAAACAATCTAAAAGTTTGGCTTAGTACATGAAGGATAAATGACAGGAAACTGGAGAAAGAAGAGTTTTAGCCAAAACTGGATGACTGAAGACCAAAAATACTACCGTAAATAATTCACAAAGGAACACAGCCAGGGTATAACTATGTAAAAGCTTAGATCTTTTGTAGGATAATAAATTAAATGGAGATGTCTCTGATAGCATGAACAGAACAGCACAGATCGCTAATTGTGAGTGTTTGCTTAGAGGCTGAGCACTGAAACACAAGCATATGGTTGGAGGGGTGGTCTGATGACTACAAGAAGGTCTCAGTTTCTATTCCCAGCTCTACGACCAGCATCTTTGGCAGACCCTAAAAAACCTCTTAATTTATCTGCATCTTATTCATTGAAAAGATACAGAGATTGAAACTCATTCTTCACCTTACTGTCTGGGACGTTAGCAGGCTTAGTATTTGGAGAAGCTTTGAGAGCCAAAAAATCCCTCAAAATTTTCAATATAGGTTGATTTTTCCAGTCAAAAAAAAAAAAAAAAAAAAAAAAAAAAAAAAAAGAAAGAAAAAAAGAAAGCATGGTGATTCAAGGATCTAGACCCCTCAAATAGACCACATAACACAAATCATGCAATAAAAATCAGCTGCTCAGGCAGCTGAACTCCAAGCAATTAAATCAACTAGCCAGATAACAGAAAAACACCCCTGCTCTCCCCAGAGGTTCTCACACTCCCCTCCCAAAGCCCAAGACGATGCATCTATCTTGAATTGTGCCAAATACAATTAAGATAATGCTACTCCATATCAAGGTAGGGGATAAATTCTAATGTTGAGGGCCTGAAGAGAAAGCCTATGCCAGCAATCTATCTTCAAAATGAGATGGCCTTCAGTATAGCTACAACTAATTAACCCAGGAAGGACATAAGATTGATCCCCAGATGATAATTAGGCAACGAACCTCTCTCTATATACACATACACAAAAGATTTTGCATTAACTACAACACATCCGTGCAGACCCTTACCTTCGTTGTGCTATGACAATATCAAAACCCTTCCTTCTTCAAGATGTTACTGCCAAATACCAGAGATGCAAACCCAGCTTTGCAGCAGTACAACATAGCCATCCCAGCTATGCCAGTGTCGGTGTTACCTCCATAAGAGCCCAAATTCAAAGCCAGTATAGAAACTGCATAGATGCCCCAATAGCAAAATAAGCCAGAAACTGACTGGGCACCTGGATGAAAAATAAAAATGGATCCATTTACTGCAACACAACAACTTCCTAGCTCACCAGCAGAAGTTATATTAACTGTTTGTGTGCATTCTCTCAGGCTGATTTAAACCATGTATTGCACTTTGTGTTTGCAACAGAGAGGGTACAAAAAGCCAACTACTATGGCTAAACTGATGACTCATTGAGCTACAGTGACAACAACAACGGGTTCTTATCCATACTCCTAATATAACCAAAAATAAACATATCTACATGGGACTTACAGTAGGTTAAATGAACAGATTATCAAAGCCATTTCAAATTAAGTATTTCCATGTGGATAATATGTAAATCTGCGAATGGGACAAGAAGCTTAGGTTCCTCATCTCCTGATAGGACAACAGCCTTTGATCACCATAAGCTGATGTGCTCAAGCAACATAAATTGTAGACTTACCTGTACTGAGGATTGCACCATTTATTAGATTTCTAATTGTCCTTCTAGATTCTCTGTAAGTGGCCTTATAAACAGCCATATCCCCCCGAACAGCATTAGCAAACAAGCAAGGAAGAATCATCATCTCTGATTAACGCATGAGAAAAGTCAAAAGAAGTTTTAAGGAAGTTTTTTTTTTTCTTTTTCCTTCCTTTTTGACTCTGTTAAACCATACTAAGATTTTCCAGTATAAAATGGTTAGTAGGTCCAGTTGGCACTTTTTGGAGGGAGGAGAAGAGCAAATAAATAAATAAGAGGAAGAAAAAGAGTTGCATCTGATCACTCAGCCTGGAAATTATTGTGTCTGCACAGCCCTGTTTCAAATCTAATTATTATAAAAGCTTTAGGGAACATTATTTTCAAAATGAAATCTTCTGTCAAAACTTTCATTAATAAGTTATATTTCTTAGTAGAGTATCATTTTACATAGAGTGCCCAGAGATCTTGCAATGTGGAACAGATTCTTTCTAGATGAAGTACAGTATATTGTTTTAGGATTGTGGTAACTTAACATTTTACTTATGCTTTTGAACCAGAAAGGTTCTCAAACTTTATACACAGATATCTGAGAAATGTACTTCTCCTGGGCAAACTTACTAACAGCTTTCTTTGGGGCTGTGAACTCAAGAGGAAACAGCAGATACAGAAGTTGGCAAAATAAGAGGAGGAGAAAAGAAAAGAAAAGAAAAGGAAAAAAAGGAGAGAAAGGAGAGATTGACCATATAAAAGATCACACTTCCCCTATCCCCCAAAAAATATGACAATTCACATTCATAAGAGCACTGAAAAATAATTTTTTTAAAAAAAAATCGTAAGTCATTCTCCAAAACATACTGTAATGCTGTAAAAGGATTCAGCCACCCAGAGATGGAGAAACATCATGAGAACAACCGCATGCAGTAAACAACTGGTGGGAGTAATTAACTCGTTCATCTCACTTCAACCGCCGGTGCTAAAAAGACTGGGGAGGACTGCCCAGACAAGAACTTTGGTTTCAAAGACAATCTCAAATCACCAGTGTTGGGTTGTCTGTGCCACAGATGGAAACAAACACTGATATTGCAGAGTTTCCAGCATCACGGAAAAGTCCACAGTGACACCCTGCCAGTAGCCTGGCTGTGCCCACGCCATGGCTCCTCAGCGCTCGGCTGACTCGTGCTTCTCTGGCCACCCCACTTCACTGGCTGCCTCGCCACCAGTTTGGTAGCTCACCATCCATTAGAGCAGCCAGCCATGGAATTCCTGAGAAATCAAGCGGCTGAAGGACCAGTCACCAACATTGCTCTTGCCTCACTGGTTCCCATCAACAGTTTTGTCAAATCTCCCACGACAATGAAACAAGGAGATTTCATAGGATCAGCATCTTCTTCCAGAAAACATTCCTGTTGGGAAATTCCTGACCAACGCTAGATGCAAGACAAATTGGGGAACGCTCACAAATATCTTTAGCCCAAGGATAAGTCTGTCATCTCCAGAAAGGAGCCAGATCCTATCCAACACGACAGCCATAAAATTCCCCATGAACCAGAACAAGTTCATCCAGTGGGACAAATGCAGCTGATACTGAAATGTGGTCATTAAGTTGCATTTTTAAGCGGTGCTGTACTCAGGACTGCTAAGTTCCTCTGCCTGGTGCAGATCAGATAGCACTAAAGCAAAGCATGAAAAGCTAAGGCAGAAAACTCTAAGCTGCAGAGGTCTATATGCTGCATAAACACTGAGAAGACAGGAGGGGAATCAGCAGTGCTGGCATTTAGACCCAGGACATGGTGTTTTATCAAAGAGGATGTTTCTGGAGAGTTTCTTAAAGCTTTTCATCCGTAATCAAAAGTAGGAGACATTCTCCTCTGTTTCATCACCAAAAGGTTCTATTTTCTACAAGGAGATCTTTTTACTTCATGAGAAAGGGAAGACTGCTAGAGATTTCCCTGATGACAGTGTACATTAACACCTCGAATACGGAATAAATAGCTAAGTACTCCTCTGAAACTCAATACACTCATGTTTTATGCACAAATAATAGTGCTTTCTATCTTTAATACACCTGCATACTGGAAAGGGACCAGAACCTTTCATGTCCATGACATCTTGTGAGATCATGAATGCCTACTTATCCCACTGCAAGGAGTGCATCTGTGCATATGCAGACAAGTGAATGAAACACTCACAGCAAAAGAGCCTATTATATGCCTGAATTTGAAAAATCTTCTTTATTAATCCATAAGGTTGCCTTAGAGTATATCATAAAGTATGGAGTAGGCAGGTTTGCTTTGGATCAAGAAGCTGATCTCTGTCCCAGGGACACTAAACTGTGCAGTAGTTGCTATGGTACTGCAAGTATTTTTGTTTGTTAAACAGCAGATTAAATAGTCACATAAAATGATTAGACTGCATGTTGGATCATTCCTTGGGAAGGCTTAAGTTACAAACTGGCTTTCTGGGGAAATTATTTAAGCTTTTCACTTATAAAAGAAAATGTTTTTTTGAATCATAGGCTGGTGTGTTTAAGAGACTCCTTTCTCTACTCTGATTTAAACTTACTTGTACAGGCAAGGCAGCATAATAAGAAGTCACTTTTATGTCTCTGAAAAACATTGTTGCATCTGTTGGCTTCATGCAGTAAGCTCTGCAATAGCTCCACTACTATCATTACTATCACTAATGCTCATGGTCTTGGATTTCAATCCTTTTGCAAGACAGATGGATGTCTTGCCTTGGGTCATAACAGCACTGCAGTAGAAATCTAGGATGAAGTGTTAGTCAGATTCCCTTAAAGGCTGGGTGCACATACACTGTCTCCAAAGTAAGCTTCTTTGACTAGATAAATTCCCGGGGGATATAAAAACTTACACTGTTGCTTATTTCATCTACCTGCCTTCACATTTATATTGCATTCACTTCACGAGATCCAGGCACTACTATCAGAGAGACCCAAAAATAAGCTTAAACATTCAGTGGTTGGTGAACAGGCCTTAGAACAACTATTTACATGATTTTAAGGGCTTGGGAACACATAGTCACCTAGTGTAAGCCAGCACAAAAGCCAGTGACAGCTTTGACAACTACACAGCTGGAGAATCCATCCTTGTGACTCCCACTGTCCATGATTGAAATATCTCTTCAAGGGCCTATTAGGCTGCTGAGCTACCACTCTAGACTGGCAAAGCAGTGCCAGATTAACAAACATTTGCTGCATTTTAGAGCCAACCAGTAAAGAAGATCCAATTAATTTCCAAAACCACAACAGCACCTTTCCTTCTGCTGACTTGCACCAGGAGGTGATTTTGGAACTTACAGCCAGTTAGTATTAAAGATTCGATCCTGATGCAATAAAAGTGAACCAAACATACAAATATCAACAGGGATAATTCTGGTTGCTGAACAAGGATGCCTAATTTCATTTAGAGGACTCCATGGATTTTTATTTTCTCTAAAGAAAGATCAAGCTAAGCAAAATAATATTAACATTAAGCAAATACAGCTGTAGATATCAGATAAGAGTAATTCTGAGGATAATATTTGGCATATAACACACTGTTTCATCTGTTTTTCCTGTACCCCCACAAATGATGACAGAACTCTTTTCTCTGCAAGAGTTCCCACAACCAAAGGCATTGATCACTGGAGCTTCCAAAAGAAAGGAAAGAGCAGCCAATACTGGCTCCAAAGAAAACAAAATATGTACCAAACTTACAAGAAAGAAGTCATAAAACTCCCCAAAATGCCAGTAGGACTGAAGCAGATCAACTGCAGACAGACCTGGAAAGTTTACTGCTGAGTTCCCTTCTCGAACACTGGTGTAACAAACCAGACACTGAACAGCTAGAGTTACAGAACCAAATACTCAATCCTCTAGGCAGGACAAGAATAGCTCGTGCATTTATCACACTTAGCAAACGCAAATAAAAATGCCTGCTCGACATAAGCTAAAGCTTTTCATCTTGCCTGAGAAATTTGGGTCCACAGTCACCATTCAAACCTACAGTCCCTGCTGTAGCTTTGCCAACATCCTCCTGGGGTTATTAATTTGGAGCAACCTCAAATTGCCATTTCTTTGAGATGAACACCATCCTGCTCTAATTCAATACTCCCTATATAGCCTCCCCCGGAGAACAGGGCTGTTCCAGATGACTGCATGGATATAGGGAACACCCATATTCAGAGAGGACAAGACTTACAGGAGTCTAACAAGAAAGGTTCAAAATAAGTTCCAAACGGGTATTTGCAGGTCATCTTTGTCTCCCATAAAGAAAGGGCCTTCATGAAAGTCTTGGAGCCAGATTTATACCATCTGCTTCACAATTAAGTTTCCTTGGAGAAACTCACTTTACAAACATTATTTTATCCTTACAGCAATGATCCAGGATAGGCAATTGGTTGCAACATTCCCATTTTACGGATGAAGAAACTTACAAAGACAAAATTCAACATTTTCTAGTGTGGAAAATTAGTTTGGGAATTGCAGGCTTTGAGCATCTTCAAATGGGATGTCTTAGCAATGTCAGCATCAGGGCAATGGTATTTGTTGGGTTTTGTATTTGTTTGTTTTAAGGCTCTCCCTACCCCAAACCACCAATGGAAGCCAGTGGAAGCTGTTTGGATTTGGCAGCTCTCAAGTCAGACATCCACAAAATTACAAACTGCTTTTGAAGAGCTGATGCAACTAATTTTGTCCACATGACATGCAGCAAGCGGGTTGCAGAGCCACAGAGTCAGGAGCCTCCCTTTCATATTTTGCTAAGGGTTCTGGACCACAGTATATCCAAAAATATACAAACTATCTCTTTGGATACCTTCTGAGGAATTCTGAAAGCAGGCAATAATTTTTAAGCTTGATTTCAAGTTTCAATGCCTTACTGGACCATTTCCCTCTTCTTCCATTTTTCTTTTTGAAAAGATGGATATTTCATTTATTTTTAATCCTATTAATCTCTCAGAGCTGCCAAAAATTGAACACGATTTGCATTAGACAGCAGTTTACTTCCTCAGGGTGGACCAGCAACCCAACTAAAACACTTTGCACTACACGTTGCCTCTCAACCTTCAAATCTGCTCAGGTCACCGCCCGGCAAGAGCTAAAAGTCTCCCTTTCCGAGACTGATGGAGCTGAAGGTGCAATCAGCCCTCCTCGATATCAATCAGACCTGTATGCTCACTCGGAGGCAGCCTCGTCCAGGAGCCAGCGGGAAGAACAACACAGCAGTTATTTTATTTACAACCTGCTGACAACAGAGTGGAAGTTGATAGAATCTGCAGGAAGAGAGTGACTCCCCGTCTGTCAGCACCAAATGGCAGGCTACCGGGCTTATGTATCCGGCCTCGTCCAAGCAGAGGCACTCTTTAACTCTTTCTTTCTCAAACAGCCCAGGATTTACAGGGCTGCTATAGGTCTCCGCTGTGTTTTGATTTACGCCCCTTCTATACCAATGTTCTCCCACCGCTCTCAGCTGAGTTACTTCTGATTTAGAGCAGTGAGAACCCATCAGGCCCCCTCACACATATATTTATTGTATGCGTGTGTTTGTTGGACAGGTAGTATATCTTTGTATTTTATGTAGTGCCAAGGATCAATGCAGAGCACATTTGAGCAACTTGATCGTGTTCAGGTAGAAGAAATAAATTAACCCTACATTTCAAACAAAGGGCTTCTTTACCCAGAGGGTGCTCAGAAAACTTGATCTGCATTAACTATAATACTTTAGCTTAAAAAGTGAACTAGCTAAACCACGCTGAACCCTATGTAGACATTTATTCAGAGTGTAAGTGCAGGTGCCAAATGGTGTCAGCAGTCTGGTGCCAGGTGACCTTCCTGGGGAAGGGATCTGGGGCAATTGCTGCCTTAGACAGAAGCGAACCCAACAATTTTGATGCAGTTCACTTTGATTTCTACGAGCATGAAAAAAATCCCAGTGAAGCCTCCAGTATGACCTATCCTATGCTTCTGCTGCATTCAACACAACGCAAGAGATGCAAAAAGCCTCTGGCAGAAAATAGCTCCTAATGTTTAATCAAACGTTCCCAAATCACAGAACAGTTTGGTCAGATTTCAGCCTTAAGCAAAGATGCAAGAAGCTCTTTTGTTAAGTCTGCTTTGGCATGCTCAGGATAGTAGATCAGAACAAACAGACAAACTTCCCCTGATTTATGGATCTTGTGTTAAATCTGCTGTAACCAATGCCATCATGTTGGCTTATGCTGCAAAGATACACTATCCTGCCCGGGACACACGATTGCAAGCTGAAAACAACATTGCAAATCAGCTGAACTAAGGGAGGTTAAAGCTCCATGCGCCATTGGAAGAAAAAACTTTTAAAACATTTATGGAGCAAACAAACTTTCCACTGGACAGTTGCTTCTTTGTTGAGGAGAATATATATTTGTTACTAATAGGAATTATATCATGTTTCCTTTCTACTGCCTAAAACATACATAATGTTATTTCAGCCCAAAGATGTATTTTGCATGAGTCTTTTACTTCACTGGAGTATTTACTTCAACTCCAAACCTGCAACTTTAAATGTCGTCTGTATTTCATCAGAAGGGGGTCCAAGTCCCCTTGTTTCTCCTGCTAGGAAGAAAAAAAAATGTCATTGTCAACTTCTACATAAATTGGTGCAAATCACAAGTCATACCACTGAAACACCCAAGCTTGACTTTTCCTTTCGCAGAGCTAGAAAAAGTGATGAATTAAAAAAAAGAGAGAGAGAAAGAGAGAGAGAAAGAAAAGACATTTTACTAACAGCAGTGTTCAAAGAGACAGAAATATTCTACCAAACTACTGCACAGGCCCATGTGCAAGCAGGGCACGGGCTTCCCAGGCATAGGGTGGAGACTGCAATAAAACAGGTCCTGCTAGCATACCTCCGCTACCTGCTGGCCCAGCTCCCTTCCTGGCTTGCTGTCTCCATCTGGGACATTTTGGGACATGGCACAGATGGAGCAGAGCACCTATGGGTGTAAGTGTGGGCTCCCTGCCAACTTGCAGAGGTTCTGGCTGGAAAAAGTATAGACTGGCTCCCTCTAACTATGCACAAGCTGCAACATAGCCCAGGCAAACAGCCTGGCACCTGGTTACTGGGACACAAGGTCCAGCTGATAGGTTACACACTGGGAGGCTAAATGTTAAGTTTCAGCCAAGTAACTCCACCAGGTCCCACATGCCCTGGAGCAGACGCATACCTGAAGCACGAGGATTAGCACCTTCCTGTAGCAAAGACACACAGCAGGATTATCTCATTGGGACTGCATTCCCTTAAAATAGGTCCCTACCAAGGCCACATGCTTCCTCCCGGCCTCTTGGATGGTTTCTGAGCCTGATTCCTCTCCTTTGGCAGGTCACAGGAGCAGACGCAGGGGGCTGGGATTTGATCTAAGGGGATCTGTTGTCAGAAGCTACATTAAAAGTCCTAGGGAGTATGTTGCTCTCACCCTCCTGAGGTCACAGGGGCTGCTTTCTTGCTCTGTGTTATGTCAGAGTATTTTATAGCAAGAAATGGTGGAAACAAATACCCTCAGACTAGCCCTGCATTTCCTCCCCCACTCTCCACACAAGAAAATCCCTCAATCCTTACAAAACAAGCTGAAGCTTATGCCAAGCCTAACAGAGCTCACACAGACGTTGTTATCTTTTAAAATGACACCTTCAATTTAATTATCTCAGAGATTAAATCATCTCCAAACTATTAAGCAAAATAACTCAGTGTTGCCAAAACACTGCATCACACCATGACTTCTCTTTTCTGCTAACCCTCTTTAAACCTTCTCTATGACTAGATACACCAAATGGCAGCAGCACGCAGATTTGCAGTCGTGCCTGGCCTCCCCGAAGCCAATCCCCATATGGCACACCAAGTTTCGTATTCAGCTCAAGTTTGACCTCAGCTTCACTGCTGTAAATTCAGAGCAGGTCCATGGCTTTCAGGGGCACGAAGGAGTCACATTTAACTCACTGGACCATGGGACGTGTGAGGCTAATAGTACCTGAAAGTGCATCAGCTTCATTTGAGAAGGTACAACAAGAGGGCAAGGAAAGAAAAAAAGAAAAAAAAAAGAGAGAGAGAGAGAGAGAGATCTTTAAATAAAGCTGTTTAAGGTATTTTATAAGCTTTGGTTGCTTTGTCTGCACTTCCCCCCCACATAACTTGCTGTTCTGCTCCCTCACTGTAGGTTGCATTTGTCTGTACAACTCTGTACAAGGTTGGTACAGGTTATGCTTAATTACATACACCGTTCATAACTGTTTCTCCCAGCCTTGGGATGTTCAGGGAAGCTATACCGCTAGTGATGCTGGAGCTGACCGGCTCAGAGACCACTACGGAAGCAGCATACTCCTAGCGCTCATTGAATTTGGGGGCATCAAACACATAGCCAGAAAAAAGCATTTCCCTCCATCCCCCAGATGCATGCTTCTGCACGGACACAGAGCTGGAGCGAGCGACTCGCAGCCGACACCGCCACCCCGGAGCAAGGGCAAAGGCAACGTCCTTGTCCCACTGCACAGCTTCAGTGCAGGGCAAGTACTTGGCTAAGAAGGAATGATTACTGCAGCCAAGCCTGTCTGACCAGAGTCCTTACCATATGAAGGCACATAGAGGAATGAACAAACTCACTGAAAGGGTAAGGAAATAATTACAACTCCCTGCCGCAGAGGCAAATAGACCAGCCCCTATCATACCAAAACATGCCATTTTTTGTTCTAGTAAAAGCAAGCATGATCTCTGGACTGAGAAGAGAATCACTGGACTGAGAAGCATCCGCATCTCCTGCTGACCACCTCTTTGATAACTACCAGCAAGTCCCTCGAGGGATGCTGCCCCTCACTGTTCCAGCCTGTACAGCATGCACAGAACGCTGGGGCCTGAGTTTCTGCCTCCTCCGCATGCATACTCTCACCTTTCCTCCTGAAGTCAGCAGAGATCTCTAAAATTTTATGATGGAAGGACAAAGCATGACCATCAAATCCCTCAACAGCAACTTACCTGTATCAGACACCAGCCATCAAGATAACTGTCAACAGAAACTACCAGAGAGAACAAATTTTTGAAAGAGGCTGGGATTAGGTGCCTCCAAAGGAAAGCAGAAACTTCTCCAAATCAGAGATTTACAGGTAAAAATTCTCCTTGGAAAAGGTTCTTCTCAAGCATAGTGGTCTATCTGCCAGGATGCATTCTGGAGCAGGTAGGTTTATCTGCACTGATACACCTAGAGCAGGAAAAAGTTGTGAACATCTCAGGGGTTCATCCCTGAACGACGCAAAGATTTTAGGTTTGTTGGTGCCCTGTGACAATTAGTTCCTGAGACTGTTCATGTGCAAAAACACAGACTTACAGCTGCTTTAATTTTGTGATTTTCTAAATTAAAGCAGACAGTAAGGTCTTCAGGCTGGGGACACTGTTCTGTATTTATAGCACAATGCAGGCCCTGCCCGTTATTCACAACACAGATAACTCTGCTTTGTCCTCTCCTCCGGTATTCCTATCCCCCCAACAAGAAAACTATTTGCTTGACTGGTGTCTGTGCTGTTTGTTATTTCATATTCCATTATATCTCCCCTTCCAGAAGAATGGTGCTGAGCTGTTTGGAGAGGGGTGAGAGCCTGTCATTTCTACAACAGCTTGCCTTTTTAAAAAGTCTTAACATTCAGTTCTTTGGAGACCCGGAAACAAGAGATTCTGGCACAGGAGACTTGTGTGCTAATGGCATGACACAGTACTGGATTTAACCGAACTATGGCCTTGTGAATGAGAACGCCTCCAAGTGGAAGGCAGCTGATAGCAGGGCGGAGAGGGAGTAGAGGAGCAAAACTTGATGTCAAGCTTAAGAACTCACACGTCTGAGTTATCAGGCTGCTCTGAGTCAGCAATTTATTTTATTAACATTATTCCCTCTGGTCTTGCATCTTGGTTACCCCAGCAACCCACTCACAGACTCTGTGTACTGTTCATGTGCTTAAAACTAGCACACAGTAAAGAAAAAGTCCTGATAATGCAAGGAGTTTAGCTGTGCAGCTAATGTCCTCTCCTTTCCTCAAGCATCAAGATAGAAACATCAAAACCCAGACACTTACCACACATAATGGGGTACAAAAAAAGGAAGCTGGGACAGTGCAAGGTAAACTGTCTGCTCTGAGATCCAGTGATGAAAGAAAGAAAAACAAATAAATAGAGGAAGAAAACATTCTGTTTTGCCAAAATATTTTCTCTTCAAAAATGCTTCCACAGGTTTGGAACCCAACAGTTGCTCTAACCTAAACTCAAAGATCCTGCTCATACAGTTTTTTCCTCCCTACAGAAGCTACCTTGAATTCTTGCACTGTTTCACTGGTCTAAACTATTAGTAGCGTCCTACTCTTGCACAGTCGAATGCTTGGCACGTGCCAAAGCTGACATTTAGATAAGGCAGTGATGAGGGCACATAGGACTGGGTTTCCATTGTTCTGAGTAAGATTTTAAATCATGAGTAAAATGAGAAAAAGCAGAAGTAAAAGATTCCTGTTGAAGCCACCAGGCAAGCAGCCACTGCCTATTTCTCCCACCTGATCACACCACAACCAAAATACCACCAACCTCCCTGACTTTCAGCAGGGCTGGTGCCCCTGGTTCCTCATTGCTGTGAATGTCATCTGTCTTCAAAAAGCATCAGCATGTCAAAACAGGAAAAAGACAGTTAAGGATTTTGCATTTTTTCATCTAGTGCAGGCACAAGATTTTGATGTGATTAGATAAACAGATTCCAGCAGCAGCCCTCAATTTCTGTGGAGAAGGAAAGATGCAGCAGTCACTGTCCATCAGCTACTCCCTGACTGGCTCCTTCTCAGAGTGTTATGGGACCTTCCTGTACAAGCAGTCAAGGATAGGCTCTTTAAGTGGACTGGCATTAGCTATGCAACTTTCTAAACGAACCAAGGGTGTAAGATTTGCAGCCTGCCTGATCAGTGTTCAGAGCTCCTGATGATCCTTTAGTTCTCCTTGGACTAAGCAAATAGGTTGCTGCTTGGATTCCTACTAGTTTTTCTGTTCTTTCTACCCTCAAATCTGCATAGACTAACCTGTGAGCAGAGTAGGACAATTAACGCACTGAAAATTTTTAGAGTTCAGGATACATCATGTGGTGTCCAGTTCCAAAATGGCATAAATTACCTCCTGGAACACATTATGTCCTGCTATATTAGACGAGAGGAAATGTGGTATACAATGAAATAAAAGACATCCTGGAACCTATTACTTACTCAAAAGACAAAAGAAAGGACATTATAGGATTGACGTGGCTAATAAATGATGTGTTGGCATCTCTTTTCTACCAAGATATGGATTAACAACAGATGTATTACACTAATGTCTATTTGTACACTAATCTGAAACAACTGTATTGCTGTTGCAGACAGGAATTTGATAAATGCAGCCCCCATTTCAGCTCCATGAGTGCTGCTGAGCTCTAGGAAAGGTGGAGAGGGGGGTGAGCCACTCCCAGAGTTTCTCTTCTCAGAGTTTGGGCTCTTGATCTCATCTTCTTCTCCCACAGTAGAACTGGCTTTGGTGTTCACTGTTGACCCCTCAGCTGCACAACCGGGGGTCCTGAAGAGCCAGGGAAGGAAAGGGGCTGCCTCTGGTGCGACTCTCTCCCGGCTCGGCTGGAGGACACTTGGGGATTATGAAGTACCCGGCCTGTTGAAGGGCAGTCAGTGCTTCTGAACTCCAGAAGTTAAAGGGTTAAATCCTAAAGCCTTGCAACTTCCAAAGTATCACTTTCCTTCTCACAAGCCAACAGGCATCCTGCATTTACATAAAGCCCTCCAGGGAAGGCAGCTGCAGAAAGCATGCACAGAGGATGCCTTCCTCAGGTGGCTGAAGAATAGGAGGGAAGATACTGCTTAATTTACCCACTAGTTCCTTTCCACAAGGAGCAGCTGGAGAAGAATTAGAGGCAGAGCCTCTAGACCACTGTGCGGTCCCAGTCTGATAGCTATGACATGTGCTCACCTTTCCTCAACCTGAAGAGGCAAGCTCAGATTAGTTTTTGCAATTCTTGAATCTGGAAGGAAGGGGAAGATGGCAGGGGAAGGCAACACTTAACCAGAGCTGTCTCCAACCATCTTAATGGTGCAGGAGAACTTCAGTTTAGTATCAGCTGCAGAGAGTCTTTTCCAGCATTGCCGCTCTCCTATAGCTTGTACAGAACAAATGTCCACAACATCCGAGGTTTGTGGAGTCACAGGCAAGGGCACTGAGGAGAAACATAATTACCTCCAGTCTCTTCTCCCCATTTCTAGAGAAGTCTGATATGTGTGATTTTTCCTATAAACAGCACAAAGAAAGGGAACAAACAGTGCAAGCAGAGGAGCTCGAAGTATCCGACCCTGTGGACAGACACCTCTTACTGGTACCCAGAAGCAGCTGTGGGTAACAGCACAGGCGGGTGCTGCCATGAGCCAGCAAAGACTGGGCACAGAGCAGCAGCCGGGGCTGGGAATCAGCATCCACATCAGCCTGTCAATCTGAAACTGTTTTGCCTATTCCTGACCTGGAACACAACCAGTGTGAAAGAATAGGAACAAAGGATCTTCGGAGGGTAGGAATAAAATGAAAAAAGAAAAGAAACAGAAGCATAAGAGAGAAGTGGAGAAAGGAATGCAAAAGCTGGCTAAATGAGAAAACCTAGGTGAATATATCTGATCCTCCCTCCCTAGCCAGTGGAGGCTTGCTCTGTAAAACAGATTTTCTCTGGAATAATTTACATTTGCTTCCAAACTTAGTGCAGATCTGTCACCAGTCACTCAAAGCTTCCTTTCAGGAATGAGCAGAGATTATACAAAAACATGATAGGGTCTGTATTCACTGTGTTCGTAGTCTGCCTTATTGGCATGGCTAGGAGAACTATTTGAAAAACAGCACCATAGCCCTACAAAGTTGCACAGTTAAGTGCCTCTAAATGCCCAAGTGGGTTGTCAGTCATCACACAAACAGAGGACATGAATCTCTCTGAGCAAAGATGCACAGAGAAGTGTATCCACATATACAACATACATTTTTCTGTGTATATTTACCATTCTATATCAGGAGAGATTGCTATTCTGTGTTAAGCAACTCAATCACCTATTCAAAATCATCCCTACTGCAGATTTTAGACTATGCCTCATTCACTGCTTTATTTCCCCACCATGTATGTTTAGTTCCCAACCCAGCACTGGCCCAACGAAAACATAAAATTGAGAAGTAGTTAGTTCCATGGTTTCCCAAACATTTTTTCTTCTTCTTAGAGACATTATTTCTACTAAAGTTAAATAAAACTCTCCTTGCATAACTCCTAGTGACAATTACAGAGATAAGGTTAAGAACTTAAAAATGTAAAGTAGAACTTTCTATTTTAATAGATTATCTATACACACTTGCTAAAGGCTATCTCTCATTAGAAAGCTGCAGAATAGGTGCGTTATTCCCAAAGAAAATATGCCTTCTCTTTTCCATAAAAATTCCACAAATTTTTAGGCAAAAGGGAATCTCACATCCAGGACATAGTCCCTGCCTAAGCAGATCTGGTTCACATTTTCATTTCTTGCATTTCTCCTATTTTCCCTTCCTGGATGTACATCAATGCCCTTAAGGTGCTGAAAAAACTAAGTTACTCCACATGGAGAAGAAGTGGGAAAACTCTCCAACTTCTACACAGTTAAATATTCCAGAACAGTCTGCAGTTACGCTTCCTGCATCACCAGTACTTTGAGGCAGGTCAGTTTTCCCTGGGGTAATGGGATTTGCAAGCTTCCACATTATGACATTTGCTTGAAGGAGACTCACAAGGGTCCTAACAGAAAGTTACTTGATGACAATTCTCCATGAGAAACAAACCTGGTGGTCTCCCTGCTGGCTCCTGCTTGCTGGCACACAGTCAGAACAAGGGCAAGCCTCTCCTGGCAGCCTTCCGGAAGAAGTCCAGAATCCATTATCCAAAGGAACTGCTGTTCTGCTGGAGAATGTTTCCTTAAAAATACCATGAAACAGCATGCCAAGACCTCCCTTGGCTGAAGCACCAGCTGTTCCTCCATAAATCTCTTCAAGCTTTGGTACACCACGAGCCTCCACTCCCTATCAGCGCCCAGGGAGGAGACCAGTGTCAGTGGAGTCTCTGGGTTGGTTCAAATGCAGGAAGCTAAGAAATGGGCAACTCCATATTCCAGGAAAGAAAGCAAACTTCACTTGGGCAAGCACACAGGGATACAAAAACAGGCTGCGGACTTAGAAAGATGGGACAAAAGAGGAGGTGAGGTGGGAAGAAGAGATGTAGGGACAGAGAGGACAACACATGAAGAAATTTCCCAGGCTCCAAAATTCTGGTTCTGATGCCTGTCCCTGAGCACCAAACACTTCAGATGAATAATAGACTTTGGCCAGGGTGCTGCTCTGGAGCTGGACCTCTATTGCTTTCCATCTGTTTATACTCGAACTGGTCAAGATTCTCACAAAAGAAAAAGCACCTCCAAAAGGCCATGAACAGGGGAAAACTAGGACACTGCAAGTGGATATCCTAGAAGCAAGACTGAGGACAAACTTCGGCTGATGGAGCATTTAGAGCTATTTTAACACTCTCCTCCTATGTTTAATAGCCATTAAAAAAACACGTTAAAAAAAAAGCACTCTATTAAAAACTGAAAAGGGGCCCTAAGGCCACCTCGGCCTGAGCACTGCACTGGAAGGGTATGCTAACTGCCTGTGCAGATGCTTCAAGTTAACAAGACAGACACATATGACCCTTTGGAAATTAGGGCATTGCTGCATACGCTGAAAACAGGGCAAAGGGGTTCTTCAATATACAACAAGACTGCCTTTACGGCAACAAGCAGAGAGCAGCTTCTATACCATCCACTGCCATCTCTGCTTACCAAGCACAAAAAGCTGTCTTCAGAGATCTGCAGTGCATACAGGTTCCAGGAAATGAACTAATATGATTATGGATTAGGAAAGCTCATGAGAGGCCCAGGTATGATAAGGACTAGATCCAGACACAGATATTGGCCTGGGAGCAGAAGCCTTATCCTTCATAAGGCACAGATTGCAGACCAGCTACCTGCTGAGAGCTAGGTTCTCTTTATGTGAGAACAGGCATCAGAACTGGACATGGACTAAAATCCGCAGTAGCTATCTACACCAACAGAAAAAGGAAAATCTAGATGGCAGCATGCTATAAGGAAGATGACTGAACAAATTTATTGAACAGAACTTCAGACCAAATACCAGATAAAACAGAAGAATATTCTTGCCAAATTCCTTCACTTGGAGGCTAAATAATTAGGCCAGGAAAAGCACAGCAGAATATGCTACAGAGAATAGTCCTGGTTTGTTAATCCAGGAGGCCTTTTCCATCTGCAATGTCTGCATTTCATAGCAGGTACCTGAAAGTACAGATTACATCAGGTGGTAAGCCAACAATTCCAATCACATCAAGAAATTAAGCCCAGACCAAGTACGGGAAAAGGCGTGTTAAAATAAAAGCCGATAGACCAGCTAGGCCCTTGTTAACATGTGAGAATTCCCTAGGAAGTCAGTGGAGTTATGCCTAAATAATTGATGGCAGATGGGGTGTGTGTGTGACATCTGCAAATGCTATTTTGCATGGCACCTGCAAGAACCTGCTCTGGGCTTGCAAGGCCTTAGTCTCTGGGTACAAGATTGCCCTTAACATCGTGGCTAAGCTCCACTATTCACATACGGAGCAGCATCAGTAAGTCCAGACAGGAATTCAGCTACCATAACCATATACTCCAGTCGTTTAGTAAACAGGGGCCAACTTACCCTTAAACAGGTAACCCCACTAGTAACCCCAGGGATGTTGATGAGACTGTAAATAGCGAGTGCTTCTGAAAATCAAGTATTTGGGCACCACAGTGGAGTTTTTCCCTTTCCCCTACCATCCCATAAAACAAAGCTACCCAAAATAGCAAGCCAATTTTTGAAAAGGTTGCCATATATCACCTCTTATTTGACCTTGGCTGAGTAGTGACTGGACCCAGGAGGCTTCCTCTTTATTTCTCTACTCTAAGTAGATGGCTACACTACTTCCCTCGAGACGCAGCAAGGCAGAAATAGGAAATGAAATGGAGAACAAGGAGGAAATTCCATCTCCCAACACAAAAAAATTAAGAGGCAGTCTCAGAATTCTCCTGGTAAGAAGTAAAGAAATACATATGCAAGAGTGAAGGCTAGAGACACAGAAATATCTTGTTAAATTTTTACAGTTTAACCACTGAACAAGCTACTTTCTCTCCATAATTTATACCTGAATTGTGTGTCTAGACATGACATCATTTTAAGGTATGCCTTGTGTTCTGTGGTAAGTTTACAATAACCAGAACTTATAATTGCCGTGGTTCAGGTCAGTAAAAGAGGAAAAAATATCCAAAGCCCCTTCTAAGCAGCTGTTCTTGGTAATCGTTTTAGTCTGTTTTTTTCTATCAAGGAGACAAGGCCTAGCAAATGCTAGAAGCCAACATTAAACCAACTCCCCTTCCTAGAAGTGACGAATACCACAGATAATCTTCAATTCTCAGGCAGCTTAATTGAGTATGGTTCATATTAAAACAGTGAAGGACAGCCAGATAAGCAAGGGCAATGTAAATATCTACTATATGCCTATAGAGATTGACAGCTAAAGACACACTAGACTCTGTTGTACGTGCACATGATAAACCAGTTATCCAAATACAGTAAGTCTGTGGGTCTCAGGTGAGATAACAACAAATATCAGCATCTTCTCACCACTGAGACATAAATCCCACAGCTGTGAAAGCTGGAACTAGCGAGTGTAGTTAACGTGCATCAGCCACTCTTAGAAGAATGAACCCTGCGGTGATAAGGGCTGCTGGCCAAGTGACTTTAATCACTGCCCTAGAGCTTGTGGCCTGAAGCATGCTGTTGCAGCAACAAAGCGGAATTTAGACATCAGAATGGAGAAAAACAGCACAACTGGGTTTTGTTTTGTTTTTTCTACTGGCATTCTAAGCATGGGCACCCTGGATCCAGATCCAAGAACCAGCCAAAGAGGAGCAAAGTGAGGATCAGAGCACCAAGGAGGATGTCTCAGTACACACCAGAACTGTCTCTATGGCAGCAAATTCAGAGCATCTCCCATGCAATCAAATCCAAGGCAATGCAAAGATCCTAAAGAGAAACCTGCAGCATATCAGAGACACTGGATCAGCAAGTGTATAGCACGGAAATCGTAGTCCATACTTTTGCCTTTTGAAATGCAAGTTGTATCTCTCACATGCACAGAGATTTGTGACAGAAACATTAACATTTGTAAGAATGAAATACGCACCAAGGTTATATCATACGACGTGCACCATTCCTCTTCCTGTTATCCCAACAGAAAGATTGCTGTAGCTCTAAAGTTACCTAAAAGGAGGGATTTTAAATAAAATAAAACAAAATAAAATGACAAAGGAGAGCAGCTCTTAATATTTATGAAGGATGAAGAGAGATTCTGAGTTGAAAGGTTAGACTATAACAACTGCTGTCATATAAAAAGTATAAAAGACCTACCCAAAACCAGTCTGGAAAGACCCAAAAGACATAGGATTTGACAATCCCTGTCTGTCATCCTCCATGCCACATGGATCCAGTCTAGAGTACACAAGCAGCCATAGCCGCAAGACTGAGTAAGCAGAACCAAAATACTCAGAAATTTAAAAATGAAATCACATTCCCCTTCCATACTGTCTCACAATGAGTTTTATTACTATACTTTTCCTACATATATAAACATAAGAAGTCCAACTATCATCTGTGTCAGTCAGGGAAAAATTTAATGATTACTTCTTACAGGTAGCTCATCCAAGACTTGCTCACAAACACCATTTACAGTGGGCGTGCTAATAGCAAGTGGAAGACAGCTCACGGCACTGCACTAACAGGGCTAGGTAAGACATGGATTATAGCACCCCGACCGAAGCTAGCTTCTGCTGGTTCACACACAGGCAGAGTTATAGCATCCTAGTGTAGATAAATCCATATTGATGCAATGCCAAGTCACACAAGTATCTGTGCTGGAGCAAGGGATTTAACACACAAT
Source organism: Rhea pennata (assembly GCF_028389875.1). NCBI lineage: Eukaryota > Metazoa > Chordata > Aves > Rheiformes > Rheidae > Rhea > Rhea pennata. The sequence goes on from NC_084682.1 coordinate 8,333,131, forward strand.
TCCCAGATCCATGTCAATGGGCCAGGCTGCTTTTAAATCACCTGCACATCCAGGACTCAGATCTGGATATACAAACCAGGCACACATGGTCGCGACGTGGGGTTTGTGCAGAGCAAGGCTGACTGTTCGCACAGAGCAGCCACAATGTCACACCACTCAGAGCCAGGGTGATTTCCTTTCCTCTATGGCTCTCAATGATACGTGCTGGCAAAGGCTGCCCTGAGACAGCTGATGCTCATAAGTGGTGCTGAAAAGGAGTAGAAAGTGGCCATTGCTTTCCAGTGCTAGATATGCGTAAAGCAACGGTGAGAACGCACTCTTCTCGCAATCCCACGGCAGCAAACACATTCCAGCCAAAAAGGTGCAACAAACCCATTTTATCCCTCTGTCCCAACTTGAGTGCACATTAGCATCTATAGCTGGCTTCTAACGAAAATCTGAAGTCAGTTTTTCTGCCTTCAGTTTTTGATAAAGATGTTGAACATTAGCCCAGCTTTGGTCAAAAGGTTATACAGGTTTTCCAGTCACCCCAGCTTGCAGTGACCAAAGGTTGATTAAGGTCTATTGCCAAAACATATTCAAATTCACAATTCTACAAGCTTCCATAAAAAGCCACGCGAAGATCAGAGTTGCTGCTGATTTGAGGTATGAATAAGGTACAAAACCATGCAGACTGGAAAAGGGAGGCTCACTTACTCCAGAATCATCCTAACTCCAAAGACAAGGACTGACTGAGGAAAGGCTGTGAGAGCTGGGCCTCTCTAGCTTGGAAAACGTTGAGGGGGGGATCGTATCAATGTGGATAAGTACCTGAAGCGAGGGTGTGAAGGGGATGGCGCTGAACTCCTTTCAGTGGTGCCAAGCAACAAGACAAGAGACGATGGGCAAAAACTGAACCACAGGAAGCTCCACCTGAACATGAGGGGGAATTTCTTCACTGTGAGAGTCACAGAGCACTGGAACAGATTGCCCAGAGAGGTTGTGGAGTCTCCTTCTCTGGAGATCTCCAAGGCCCACCTGGATGCAACGCTGTCTAACATGCTCTAGGTGACCCTGGTTGAGCAGGGAGGTTGGACTAGATGATCTCCCTTCCAACCTTACTGATTCTGTGATTTTGTGTGACTGATAATCAGCTTTTGATATCCTTGAGAAAAACGGTCTTTTCTTTCTCCTAACACCTTCAAATGAATTTGAAGAGTGAAACCTACTTTTACTCTCTCCTGCTTAGTTAAAGACCAAAGATTAATAGTTGAACTTGCATCAAAATACAGATTCAAGTTCTAATGTTTTGTCTTCCAGAGCTTATAGTATTCACCTTTGTCCAGCACCTAGGAGACTAGGGCTGGGTGCCAAGGTGGACACATTCTAGAAAAAAAAAAAAATCTGACACTAGATATTAATAGAGCCATCCAAATTCTCACTCAAATTCCCAGTTAAGAGTATGAAGAACCTTGATATTTGCACCGTTCTGTAAGGAGCTTAGAGTTTCATGGTTATTGTGCTTACTACTACTGCTAGTCGTCATTCTGCTTCCCTAAGACAAGCACAGAGCAAGAATGATAAGCAAGAATGATACCTTTGTACAGACATCATTCCGTAAGAGAACTTGAACTACTCATATTGTAAGGAGAATGGTTTATTTTTCTTTGTAGCTAGTAAAAAGCTGCTGTTGTGCTGTTTGAGTGCCAATATTAAGACAAAAGTGAGAATCTTCAACTTCATGTTTAACATAAACCAATATCCATCCTCTCCACCCCACCCAGACAGTCTAGCAGTAATAGAAATAACTGCTTACTTATGTTTCCACAAGGACTAGCAAGTACACAGCAGAAGGACCGTGTTCAAGGCATCTCTGGCAGATCACACTGGGAGACATTTAGCAGATAATAGAACTGGAGAACGCTGGAAAAAACACTGTTTCCTTAATCACTTGAGGGTAAATTTGAAAAGATCAAACAATCCAAGTTTAGGAATAACTTGTTCCCTTATCTAAGGGACTATAATACTTCACAGTGCAAACCCCTGCAGGAAGACAACGAGCTGTAGCATTTGGAGCCACCACCAAATGAGTGCTGAGTTGTATGTATTTAACAACTCTCCACTACTAGTAAAGAGAAAAACAGAACCTCTACCACAGGCCTCTATTCTTTAAGCTTAAAAAACCCACCACTGGCTGGCAACAGCAATAGGTTTTTTATCTGTCATTCAGTTTGGCCACTGGATAAGAACTAATTAACTAAGATATTTCACCATCTCCAATGCTGTCACACTGCTACCAGAACAGTTTCTGCAGCTTGTGCGTAGAAACATTCTCTTTCCTTCTCCATGAGAACGAGATCTAAAACCTTCAAAAGAAACATCTAGCACTTGATCTAGGGAGCCAAATTTGGCATAATCACTGGCAGCAGGAAGTAGTCTAGTTAAAGTCCATCTGCCATGACGAATGGGCTGGCCTGGACCAAAGTTCCTCACATGTTTTTAAAATGAAGGACCACCTAGCAAATCAATACAATATCTAGCACTTCCTACAATGGATGCACAAAGGCTTTTTAGGCATTATTGCTACAATTTCATTTATAAACAAATTTCTATAATCCTGCTGACTTTCTTAGAATTGCCCCCCAGGGAATTTGGGCTTCTGCCTTGGGCACTGCTATACCCTGCTCTGTTCATTATTATAATGCTCCAGTATTGGATCTGCCTGCAGCAGATGCATCAGCTATCCATGGCACTGGAAGGCTTAATGAACACCAAAAGTCACAAGCAATAGTAGTTTTTGCATTGTTTGGTGGTATTAGCAACCAGAAATCAGCAAATGTTACAAGAATCTTCCTGTCAAGAAAGAACACATGTAAGATGTGGTTGCAACTGTAGCATGACCCTGATGTTGCCTTTCTTATATGCTGCACCCATTGCCACTCATCTCAAAACATCTGTGCCTTTCCAGCGACTGATTATCTGGAGACACGCAACAGTGCTCTATATCTATAAGAGGCCAGGGACTGAATCCTGACTTTATTACAGAAAAGAGCTGGAGTAAGCTGCTTGCCAGAAATCCAAACTGTAGTCAATAAGTCCCTCCAGGCTAACTTGGAAAGGTCTTGTAACCTCATTGCTGTATGCCTGCTGGGCTCAAAATGAAATGCAAACTTGCATGTTACTTGTGGACTTGGATGCATTATCCAAGGAGGAGACAGATCAGGAGCCCAGGCAAGAAGCGTATGTTATGAGCCCAGAATAAAATTTATCGCAGTCCTTAATGAACTTCTTCGCTGGGGATTTCACAGAGCCATTCCTTTATGTCTTTCCTGCTTTGGTGGTCGAGGAACCTAATAAGACCTGTCTAAATGGTTGTTTGATGTTTCAAACTCCAATCCACTTTGATTAAGTCCTTTAAATGTTGTTTGAAATCTAGTTTCATGGCAGATAGAATCAGAGCTGATGTTCTTGGAAAGTTCACCAGCAAGTTTTTCTTCCAGTTTTCATTTATTCAAGAACTGCAAAGTTGCTACAAACCCATCCAAAAAACGTTCTCTAGGCTGCAGTGACAATCAGGATATTTTGCAACGTTTCCCTACTCTTTGTAATCACATGCATGTAGTCATTGTAATAATTCTGCCTTCCCTTGTCCAGTTTTTGAAAAACAAAAGTTAGTCCTTAATGACTGTTATGCTATTTTTAGGAAAGTCTAGTTGTACTGTTGCTATTTTTAATTGCATATATAAATGTACCTAACTACTCTAGCTAATAATCAATTAACCAATCTATTTAACAGTATGAGATATTCAATGTTAACTAGGAAAGGCATAGTCCTTTCCCAGTCATATACATTCCTTCACATTGATACAGCAAAACTAAAAATATTCAATGTCTTGGGGTTCAGATCTGAAACACCAATTAAGACTAACTTTCAGATGAATTGAGGGCTCTCAAGGCAGAAGTTATTATAACTCTTGAAATTTGACTGCTGTGAGAAATATAGACACATACACTCGCAGGCACACCTGTACATAAACATATATGAGATTCTACTAAATGCTGTGTGTCAGGTAGTCTCATGGATAAATTAGCAGCAAGCCTTGCACCTAGTCAGAGTATCTGTAGCACCAGACTCCAAAACAGCATTTCTTCCCTGAGCTTATAGCAGCTTCTGAGCAGAACTTCATTCCACCCTCTTCCACAAACCTCAGCCCCTCCTTTGGGATCCTGCTACCTTGAGAATCACCTTCCATTCAAGATTTGCACATTTGACTATTCCTGTACCTGTGATTCACTGGTCACATGTCTGATCAAATCTTACATTATGGATTTCTGGCCAATTCTACAATTTAATCAAGACTTGACTGCCTTTTAATCCTAGTCTACCATGTATTCCCAGTACTGCTCAGCTGTGTAACATGCACAGATTTGATTAGAGGGCTCCCTCCATTCCTCCCAGCTTTTAAATGAAATATCAAGCCACACCAGACTGAGAACAGTCCCTGGTGCACCTCCATTTGACACCTCCGCCCAAACTGACACAGTCTGAACCCTTACTAATTACACTGCAGGGTTTGTTTTGAGTGAACTGTGTATTTTGTAGTTGTTCCATCTAGCACACATTCCTGTTGCTTCCCAGATGGAGCTGCACTAGCTCTACTGCCTTTATCCTGCTTACTGACTCATCAAGAGAAGACTTGATGTTGGCATGACTTGCAATGAACAAGCTTTTGCCTAGGATTTCTCAGTATTAAACTGAAATGAAACTCAACTAGAAATTATTTGGAGGGACACATTGGTTTGCCTTTTATTAACAGAGACTTGAAGAAAGGAGGAGAGTCCAGGATTCAGCAACAAGAGAATTGGATGCCTACCTCTTGCTTTCACCTCAAAGTCTTTTAGAAAGCATGAAACTGCAATTCCAAACTACTCTGGCAAACCCACCTCTGGTCCTAGTCCCAGGCTTGCTATCCCAACTTGAGGTGCAAGGCCTCCCTTCTGAAAATGAGTTTCCACTGCTTATTAAGTCATCATGAGGTACTACAGTAGCTCAGGATGAAGAACAGCATTTATGCGAGGTAACATTTGCTGAAACTTCTCACTCATCATACACCACTGCAGATGGAACTAGATGCTCCAGATGACACAGAGGGAGCTGCAGGCAGAGGGTTTGCTGCGAGGGGCCCTGGCTTCTAAGCTGCTCCTTGTTCAGCCAGAGCCCATATTTATTAACTTTTTCAACAGGTCAGAGAGTCCACCTTTCATTAAGGCTTTTGAGAGAGATGGCACCAATAGAAACTCATACGTGTCCTAACAATCATTAAAATTTTAGTGTGTAGGACTGGTGGAAAGCAAGCTTTGGTTTTCTTTCTGAAACTCGACTAACTGATACAGTAGTATATTCTCTCTAGTAACATTTAGAGATGTTTGTTAAAATGCATCTCAGAGGTTCACACAGCTGTATGACACAGCTGCTAAATGCCACTGCTAAGCAGTGTCTAAAAACACAGCAAAAAGATGAGTCAAAGTTCACCTGCTATTATGCATAACACCTTGGAGATGCAGAACAATAGTTAAACAGATGCCCACTACTGCAACGGGAAGGGAGAAATACTGTGTAAGCCCATGGAGTTCAGCTTCTCTGAGAACCTCATCTTTGATACATGCATTTGCATAAAATTGTTGCTACTATAGCCTTGTTTGGAAGTGCTGGAAAGCTATAAGCTCTGTGTCCACTGCAGAGACCTAGCACTTAGCCCATACATACATCCCTTCTGATAGCAGTAATTCCTTCCATACTACCATAGCATGCTCTCATAAGAACGCATTACCAGGCCCTCTAAGAGGTGTCTGGCACTATCAATGATCTTTTGAGTTAGGTTTCTAACGCCTATACAAATACATACTCCTACCCCTCAAACTGCAGAGTGTTTGACATTGGTAGTGGGGCATAAAATAGTACCCGATTCATTTTCCATGAGGACTTGGAAGTCATCTGCAACATGGTCCCCCTTTGAGAAAGTCCAGCTTTGTCTGTTAGATTTCCAAGTTTCCTTCGGGAGTTCTTTGTTGCCTTTGTAATGGATCTGGTTTCTCACCACTAATGCTCTGATCATGACCTGAACAATTTGCTTTTGTATTTATTTTTCCTGAGAACCAGCTGTCTCAACTGAACCCAGGATGGCAGCAGTGCCAAGTTCTGAAGAGACAACACATCTCGGGTCAATAAAGATGCCCACCCAAAATAAAATACAGCCTAACCTAAAAACTTCACTCTCCCATCCTATCCGAAGAGCTAAAGAATTAGAGGCATGAAACAATACAAAAAATAAACTAGTAAAAAAAAAATTATCTTCAAATATTTAACTTATATTTTGAAAGCATAGGGTTGCCCACATGGCAAAGCATCCCAGAATAGTTATGATCTTTCAGGTCCTCAGTGAATCTCTTCTGCCTGAAGAAGGCATTTGCATGGATGAGCCTTAGCCTGCTTAGGTGCTGCACTTGCATGAACTCTCCACTGTGTTAATGTTTTGGAACAGCCCACAACTGGAATTAGTTATCACGGAAAACACAAACGTTATCGTACCAATTACATTAACTCATTTAAAGAAAAACTTACATTAAAAAGAGAAACACACACAGAAATAATCCCTAAGGAAAGGACGGCAAGATTTCCATCTGCCTCGCCCCAAAGCTTGGTTCCAGTTCGGCTTGCTGTGGCCATGTACTCTGTGGCCTTCCTCAGTCTTCTCCCCTTGTCTTGCAGCACCTTGTACCCTTCTTCCTACTTACACAAGAAAACAGCTTGGCCTGTCAACAGCTTTGTTTAAAATTATTAGAAAGCTATTTGTGAAAAGAATACACTGGCCTTGCAAGGATAGAACAGATGATCTAATATGTCCTCTCCATCTGCCGTCTATGAAAATCTGGCAGTGAAGTCTCTCCCCGTCTTAAGAAATTTCCTTCACTCTGATGACTTGAAAGCTCAACAGTACAAATATTCCTCCATCAAGCACGCAAAGCGACAACTTGTTATTAGAAGAGCTCCGTACAAGAATCTTAAAGCTCATGGGGTGCAAAGTATGTTTTCCGCTCCGTTATACAACAAGATAGAAATAAGGGATGGCAGCAGAATTCTGAATTCAGAGCCACAGCTAGAGGTGAAGGTTACATTAGAGATGAAGAACAGGAGCTTTCCTCTCTTTTCTCCCAACCCCTATCCTCACCAACATTCCTACCTGCACAAATCTCAATTGCTGTGACAGCCAGACTTCCAAGAGAGATAAAAAAATAAATTACTTGACTCAGATGAAAAGAGACAGCATTTCCTAGCACCTTAAGGATTTCTTGCGTTAAATTCAAACTCTTCCTCAGGAAACTATCCAATCCAACACCATTTGACAGCAACATTAAGACCACATTTCATAACTAAGCTCCTGAAAAGCAGTAGTAAGGGATCTGTAATTTCGTAAGTGCTATGCTCAAAAAATTAAACACAGTTTGTTAAATGGGCAATAGTTTTGACAAAATCTGAAAGAAAGAAGAAATTTTGATTGCTGCCCCTTCCAACTGTAGACATTTCATTCTAAAGGCATCCTAAGCCTCATTTTCTATTCCTGATAGAAACACACAAGTTATTATAGCAGCAAGGAACCTCCTCAGATACAGAGATACACCAGAAATGAGTCTTGGAGATGTGTTATATACAGCTTCAGGCGGTGGTTTTAATTATTCTTCCATTGTTATCCACCATTCACTTGAAAGACACTGAGACAAACAGTGGGTACTAATTAAGAACTATTTCTCTGGTTAGCACTTCCATATGCCACTGGAATTGTGGTATGTACTTGGAAAAATGTTAACTTTGTTATAAACAAAACCCCACCCCTTCTCCACCATCTCTAATGGGAATTTCTGTAGAGAAGAGGAATAGGGTGGAGTTTTTTAAGAAGAATATTTTTCATAACTTTGGTACTATGTTTGCAGGATTGACAGCATGACTTGTCAAGTCCTTCTCTTTCAAAAGGAGGATACTACATAGGCAGTGGCAGCACAAGCTTTGCATCATGCTCTGCATGGATCGCTTAGCTATTCCACCAGTCTTTTGGCTTTTTTTAAACCACAAAAGTAAGGGAAGCAGGTGGCAAACAATAGCAGTCATCAGATGGTGCCTCAAGATTTGGAGGATTATGGATCCAGTCCTCTCATACAGGCCAGTCACCTGTGAAAGGAGCCAGTATGTCACATGGGACACCTCCCCGGGCTCTGAACACCCACCATATAGAGATGCTTGCATCCTTCTCACCTAAACTCCATTCATGGTCAAGAAACAAGAAAGCTCTTCTGAACTGTTTTATATGCCCACATTTAGGTGAGATGAGCTGCTTCCCAGATGTGTATTTTTGTCCTTTTTTAGGCTCAGCATTAGCTCAAAGCAGAGCCTAACCACCTAATTTACATGTAACCATCATCATGTAACCATCAAAACAAATATAGGTGGGATGGATCCCACCTTATCTATTTAATGATCATTCATTTTAAACCACACCAGGCTGCTCCAAAAGGGTGGGACTGTATTTTGCACAATTCTTATCTTAGGACAATCTCTGGAAGAGATCCTGGAAGATCAGTCTGGAATTTCAGGCTTACCAAAATGCAACACAACAAACCCCAACCCATTCCATTCACTGCCATCTCGGCTTATGACTACCCACTTCAGGATTAGAGTTTAGTATGGGCTAGTGATAGTTATTCCAAATGCAGTAGCTGGAAGTAAAAGTAGCAAAAAAACAGTAAAAGCAGAAGTGCTTTCATTTCAGCAGCATTTCTAAACCAAACGAGAACAAGAATGTCTGTGTATCTCTTGGGCAATTCTTCTATTGCAAGATCTCCAGTACATTTTGTATAGTTTGATAAGACCAAATATAAAAAGCAAAATCTCAAATGCATTGAAGGATATGATCCTCCAAGATTTAAAGAAAAAAAAAAAACAAAAACAAAGAAGAATAATTTTAAAAGCATCATCTTTCAAAATTGCTTCCAATTCTTAGCAGGTTTAGCAGTTCATGATGTAGATCCACTACCCCAGAGACTGTGATAATACCAGCCTCATATCTGGGACAGAAGTACACACTTCTAATGGCCTCAAACAAATCAAAGGGTCATCTGTGTGAGGACAAGTGGGAAATAAGTGAGCCTTCTTGGGGAAGACGAAAGCACTGAAGAGAACCTCTATGAAAGGAAGTACCGAGGTAAAGCACAGACTGGAGTAGGCACTAAGGATTATGACAAGGAAGAAAACACTGTTAAGAGATTGTACAGGTTCTTCAGAACCCAGGTCTCTCAGTTTTAATTCCAAATTCAAGACTTCACTTTGGTATAACAGTTTCAATAACGGTTCAATAACCGGTCAGCCAGAGAGGTCTATGAGCACTTACAGAAATCTAATAGCAAATACTTTCTAAAAGCTCTCAGCTCCACCACGACCGAATCTTTGTTTGGTCACAACAAGGGAATTGCAGTACTCAAAGTTTCCGTGCTTAATTTCTCCTCCATTTCCAACGCTCTCCCATGAGGAAGTCCTAATTTGATAAAACAATACCAGCACCACAGATGAAAATGAATTGGCAGCATTTACCATTCAAGAGCCAATTCCCTTTTGGCATAGAAGTCAAAGGTCTGCTTTTTTTTCCCTCAGCTCTCTTTACAGGTTCATAGCAGAGTTCAAAGAGAACCCCATGACCCTCTAGGCCAATTTCCTGGTGGGCAGGGACCTGAGAATTTTGCCTGTCTAATCGTGAGAGCAATACATTATAACTTTCTAAAGAAATCACTCTCTTTCTGTAGGTCTTTCCTTACTTGCTCTTTTTAATCTGCTTTGCTGAGCTTCTTCAGAATTGCTACCCTTTTCCTTTTTTTAGGATGGTAAGTACTCAAAGCAGGCTTCAATGAAACCAGCATTGCCAACAAGAGCTCCAAACACTGATGGACAACATCCTTGACAAGTCGCTCCTATTGTAGCTTAGTAATTCAGTGCTTAGCTGCTGTCACCGAAACAGCTAAAAAGACTCTCAAGAGACTCCTAGCTCTCCCAGCATTAAGGCAGAACCAATCTGCATCATCTCTAACAGGCATGATTGGTGTCTTTCAAAAATGAAGACTACCCAATTCTGTGGGCAATCTATTCTAGCAAGTCACCATCTCTGGTCTTCCTGGCAATTCCAAGATTACATTTGCTATTCCACTTGTCTTCATATGCTAAAGATAGTTGTAAGGATGGTGAAGAGGAAACTTTTCACTAGCAGCAACAGTTGCTGAGCCATGGAACAGCTGTACCTCGCTCCTGGTATCCACTAGAGCCTGCTCTTCCAGAGCAGTGGGAACTCAGATGCTCAGATCAACTAGCCTAGGACTTCCTTTACAACTCTAATCTTCCCTCACTACACCTCACCCCTCCCCAGAAATCATATCAATTATTTATACAAGCACCAAAAACAAAGCAGAAGTTGGTAAAGATGCCCCAGATGTTTGCCTCTTCCCAGATAGCAACTGGCAGTATCCAGTCAGTCGGATGAGAAAGAAGTAACAGAGGGTAGACACACAAGTCATCTACGGTATTTCAGTATATCCTGACTAGTATATCAGTACAGTATACCCTGAACCCTTGGAAAGACCTTTGACTAGCAGCCTGGTCCTATGTTAGCCCTAAGTTAAGGCTAAGTCCATTCCTGATTAGAAATAATGCAAACAAATAGGTAAGCCATTAAGTGTCAGACCCACCTGCTTTTAGTTAATTTAAGAAACACATAGTTAAGAGAAACAAAAAGCTTGTTGAAGCACGCAATATTTTTAAGAAAGCAAGCAAATAACTTATCAAACTAAAAATGATTCTCAACACAGAGTAATTTGATGGAAACTAAAAAGAAAAGGGGGAAGAGAGGAAAGAGGCAATGTAACAATATGGCATACAGCTTTTCTAATTTTGTTAAAATAACATCTGTAGATACTTAGCAATTCAAATATTTTGACATTAGGTGCTGAATAAAATTCTCCCTGTAAGGCAAGGGCAAGAAAAATAGGACTCATTTGCTGGAATGCAGTGTCAAAGTCTTTGGAAAACTGTAATGGGATTTTCTTCTTTTTTTGACTCTGTATTGAAAGAGAAAATGAACATTTAGAAATTGTTTAAGGAGTCACTCAGCACTGATGCCAGAAAGCTCTCTCAGCAGGCTGCATATTCTTCCAACAGTGACTGCACACTCCAGGAACTCCTCAGAAAATTTGATCAAGAGTGACACAAATGGTATGCCTGAACCCAAAGGTTGCCGAGTGGTCAGTATGGTGATGGTAGTAGATAGGAATCGGATGATACATCATAGAGTAGTTTGGGCAACTTCTGGTGGACCTTCTGTCTTAAAGGCTACCAGATCCATAAGCAGTTAGAAGTTTAACAATGTTTGAGTAAACTCAGAAAACACTGCTGTGGAAGAAAACATTAGAGTAGATACTATCTAAAATCTATATACACAAACACGACTTTCGGAAAGCTGCTTTCATGCATCAACAGTTCCATCACGGATGATTACCATGGTTTTGGTGAGGTTTTATGAAACTTTTTGAAAGTTGGTTTACATAGAGTTAGTTACCACATTTTTACTACTTACTTACCAATTGCTTTACTAACTAGGTAATTATTAACAAGTTCAGGCTCCAAGTAACAATCTATAACATGTATTCCCATAAACTCTTACAACTTCTAACAATGATTAAAACTTTCAAATGAAATTTTAGAATGAAATTTTTAGAAATAACTGTGTTGTAGAAGAAAATGTTGGATTTTGAGACCTCTTAAGTCACATTTTACCACATTATACAAAACCAGTCTCTAGTAAAGAGCTGCACCTGCGCTGGTTTGTATTAGCTAGATCCAAACTGGACAGGAAGGTACATGCTCTCACAGTGCATCTGCAGCACAAAGCTGCCCTGCTGGCCAGAGAGCACTGAGGTAACCTCTGGGAGCATTTCATTGTTCAAATGGAGGAGTTGGAGCCTACTTAAATGGGAAAACATCACCATACTAGTATTTAAGAGCAACAGGATGTGTATGTTGCAATGCCTCACTCAATCTTCACTATTCTTCTCTTACAATTTGCCAGTTTCTAAGAGCAAGATGAAAAACACTCAGCAGCAGCTAAGCAGTAAGGAACAAGGAGGAACAAGAAGGAATTGAAGTTCTGGAACAAGAAAAATTCACAATCTCCACTCCTGGAGAGAACTACTGGGATATTAGGGGTAACATTACTCCACAGTCTTTGCATCTTGTTTTCACATAGATTGACAGCTCTTTGTTTCATAGGCCACAGTAAAGTTTGACCTGGAAAAATGAGGTCCCATCAACACCACATTAAACATCAGCTGCATTTTAAAGCTGAGAAACAAAAGTGAATACCTGAAAGTTTGAATGACCATTAAAGACCTCTAAAAGGAAGGATATTCTCACGGCCTCAGCAAATTCTGCCTCATAATTGCATTTGCTAACATAAGATTTTCCCTGTATTGCTGTTCTGCCTTTCCCCTCCTGAGAAGAATCTCTCTGAGCAGGCAGTAAAAAGAGAGTGATTTTGCACTCTATCATACTGAGAGCACCAAAGGCCTCATGCTCTTACTCTGCTTTGTAAACTATATGTACATGGGAATTTAACAGGTTGGAAAATATAAAGATGATATCACACAAACAACAGTTGTTGTTAAAAGGAAATAAAAACTATTCCAGAAACTGAAGTGAGCAGAAAAAGCAAATTCTCAATTTAAACTATTTCTGAAGATGAGTGCTCAACTTCTCCTTCCCCCTCCCCAAATAAATAAAAAGAATAAGCCTCTCAGACACAGTAACATCACTTTAGTGGTGCAAAGCTGCTTCTTGCCCAAATAGTTAAGCTGTCTCCTATCAATTTGCTTCTGGGGTAAATAGGACACTGGCTACTGTCCCAAATTCAAGCAATACAAACAAACAAGAAAAATCTATGCAAGATTTGTAAAGAAAAATAAGATCTTGCCTGGCTGGGTAGCTCTAAGGCAGTGCTGAGCCCCTGAACTTGTGAGGGACACTTTCTCTCCCCAGAGATTTCACTTGCCTTTGAACTTTCAGCTGTATAGAAAAAAGGCCAAGTTGAAATGTCAGCATCATCTTGGATTCAAATCAATCAGTTTGATGCATGATTGCAATAGCTAAACCACTTCACCTCTGCACTGCCCTCATCCATATGTTCTTTATATCAGCAGTCAGCAGACTGGGTGGCTCAGTGGATTCATTTCCTGTCCTAGGCTTGGGCGCCAGTTTAAACAAAACAAAAAAGCCCCAAACTGAAAAATAAAAATTAGCATCTACTGACAGTTAAATTCACCAGACTTGTCTACATCAAGTCTCTTTCTCTGTCCAAGAAAGTTGCAAGAAACCCTTTAGAAAGTCCTGGTACAGCTGGTGATTTTTAACCATCTACTCGGCTAGCTGGTCACAGTTCTACAACAACACCAAAGGAATTGGAAACCTTTCAGAAGCTGGCATGCCTTCATTTGAAGGGAAGGTGGGAGACCTCTGAGCAGCATCAAGTTTAAAAAAAGAAGTTGATTGGAAGCTGCCATCCCCACCTCAGTAAATTAAGAGTCAGGTGAGGAGCAAAATCCGCATCCACTTTCAGAGCTGGGCTTCCTCCAGATGATGCTCTTCTTTGTCAAGTGCAATTCAAGAGTTAAATTCTCAAGATAATTTAAATCTAAACAACATGCAGCCTTCAGCGTTAAAGTAGGTGCCTGCCAGCTGGTGACAGTTAAGTGGTTACTTTCTCAAACTAAACTTATTAGCTAAGGGTCAAGACACTCTAATACTTGAACTGCATTTAACAGCTTGCTCTATCAGCAGTATGTTGCTGTGAAAGGGGAGATTTCTCATTCAGGGCATGTTGCAGCAAACCAGTCACATCAGGAGTCTGCAGGACTTTGGGGCTAGCCATCCACACAGGACTGCCCTCTTTGTCCAGCTCTGAAGCTGACCTGCCAGTTGGGAGATGACAAGGAAGCACACATGGCGGAAACAGTCGCACCATAGCCTCTGAATGATTGCCAGTCCTTTGACTTCTTTTCCTTGATTTGTCCCTCCACCATCCTACCCTCCCCACAAAATGCTAAATGAAATAAAGCACAAAAAAAAAGGGGGGGCAAGAAGGCCTCACTAATGGGCAGCTAAAAAAAAAAAAAAAAATCTTCCAGATGAGCTATGGTGGCTCCCTCAAAGACTCAAAGATACTGTTCAAGAACAGCACAAAAGGAGTAAGTATCATCCATCCTCACTGGGGATAAATGTGGGAATCAGTGGATACGATCTCTTGAATCTCAAGCTGCAAAAACCACCAGTCGGAAGAAGGAACCTCGTAGATGAAGGCATTTTGAGGTTCTACTCTGCTAATCTGCCGTAGCTTCATAACTGCACTTTTGTTTCAGTTTAGTTCTCCATTTTCTTTTGTCTGTTGTTTGCAGGAAAGACCCACACAGATGTAAGCTTAGAACTTAATTTATGGTAGGAGAGAGGGCAGAAAGGAAAGATTAAAAGAGACTTTCTATCAGGTTGCCAAATGTACCAAAAAGCCCCAAGAATTTCTTCAGCTTCATTTACTTACAATTCCAACTGACACTAGTAGTAAGGATTTACATAAGCAGCAAGTAAATACTTTGATTTTAAACCTGATGCTTCTAGACAGCTTGAGGTCCTGTGCACGCTATCAATCAGTACTGCTTCTAGAAAGTAAACAGCACATCCTTGTTCTACCAAAGAGGGAGGAAAGGGTGAGGGTGTTTTTCTGTTTGGGGTTTTTTATTTTTATTTTTTTTAAAGGAACTGAGACTGTCAGTAGCTCCAGATGTTTTAGAGAAGAGGAAAAAAAGTTAAAAAAAAAAAAAAATCTCACACATGAAAGTGAGGGCTTGCTACTGGCTTTCTGCTCACATTCCACAGCCGCTATACGAGCCCAGAAGCACAGTTCCACCTTGAAAACTGACTGTGTAAAATTGTCACCTCATTCCACAGATCTGCTCCTGTGAGATCTTTGCTGACTTTCTCAAACAGGCTTATGCTGTCTTTATTTTCCCTGAACTCCACTGAGACAGATCTGGCACTGTGGGAGGGAGCTGGATTCTTTCCTTTCCACCAGCAGCACCGCTAAGCTGTAATCACTCACACCTGTCCAAACCTATGGACCCAAACGGGCGGCACACAAGCTTCTCAGGTCTCCATTCAGATCCTCAGCCAGGCTGAGCCACAGGTGCTCTGGAAATAACAGCTCTGCCATAATCCTTATTACCCTGCTGCCCTGCCTTGACAGGTAAGAAGTCTTGCTGCACGCACCAACTTCTCTTTCCCAAGCCCACTTATTTCAGCAACTTGATAAAATGCAAAGTTTTCTCCTGCACACTGTAATTTATAGTAGCTTTGCCACCTTTAAAAACTTTTCTTGAGCTTCTGAGAAGATACTGTTTCCTCAGCAGCCTGAAGGGAACTGCTCTCTGGAACCATCATTCCTTGCAACTTTAACAAGAAAATTTCCTAATTAAGAGATTTGTCTGAATTGTGTGATTAACACCAAGGTATAACAACACAAAGAAACCAAGGTGCAGCTACAAACCACAACATCTTTGAGATGCTGGACAGTCCCAACAACTTGTTACTATCCAGCTGAGGCAGACTGCAGTGATTCTGGGCAAATGATTAGCAAACTCAAGGCTCCATTTCCCTCAAGGTCTCTGTCTCAGGACATGAATACACACGAGTGTGATTTGGCTGGTGCCTCAGTGCCTAAACCTGAACTTCAATGAGGAAGCTGGACTTGTTTTTAAGCCTCAGAAACAATAGTTAAACCAGAAACATCCCAAAGGAAAATGCAAAACAGGCCCTTTTTGTCTATCATGATGAGAAAGGGAGAAGCTTTTCCTTTCTTTCAGCTTTAGGAGAAGCCTTGCATTTTCCCCCCATGTGACAGATCAGATACCAAACTCAGAACTGTTATGTGCACTGGGCAACCTGACTGTTGTACCTGTAAGTCAGGGTGAGGGATGGAAGGGGAACAGGAGGTGCCTAATTTAATTCACAGTTCTCTCAAACACATTTGGATCTGGACCTTACAGGCCTAACTCTTGTTAGCAGCTATTCAGAGACCATCTATCACGAGCTGCAGCGTCAGAGGGTGGGACAGGGAGAAGATGCACAAGGAGAGCGCATATTTTCTGAAGGACTGTGCAATGGGGATGCTAAACACGAATACACTCTACCTCAGTGGACATCTATAAACAGGCCATCCCCGAGTATCCGTTCCTCCATTACACTTCCCACCCGGTTCAGGCTTCTTTGCTGCTATTTAGCATGCTCTGTTTCCCAAGAACATCTTATGAAGCTTAACCTTCAGGAGAATGACTACGCATGAAAATGCGGATTATGAGGAGGAATTAAAAGAATACGTGATTTGTCCTTGTGTTTGAGAGGCACATACCACGTGAAAGAACAAAACCCCACTCAGCCCAGCCAGTCCATCCATACATCCCCTTTCTGCTCTGTAAGGACAGATGCACTGCAAGGGAACTTACCCTCTTCGCAGTTGCTCCCTGTGAAGCCAGGACAGCACCTCCACTCCAGCGTGGTCACGGTTCGGTAGGACATTTTGTACGTGGGCCTGATAAGGGTCCTGTAACTAACACAAACAAAAAGTCAGCAGGCTGCACTTTCCTATCCAAGGCAATGCTGTTATCAATCCATCACACATCTGGCCTGGAACTACCCCTAGAGCACCCTGCCACTCTCAGCTGCAGAACAGAGACATGTAAAATAGCAGAGCAAGTGTTTACCACACTGTAGATCTGATTCTGCAGTCCTTATTTTTCCTCTTTAAACCTTCATACTGTTCTGGCTCTTCCCCAAAGTTGTCACCCAAACATCAGCAATATGCATTGCAGAGGGCTCATTGCTACCAAGTCATTGAGAGCAAAGAGGTTTAACGAAGACTGGCATTAGCCTCTTGCTCGCTGTGTACTAGGAGTTTCCAAAAATCTATTTTCACAAATAAAAATGAAAAAATGTATAAACACTCTCTCTCTTGTATACCTTCCCTTCTCCTGCTCCCCACCTCTCACATCCAGGGGAAAGTGCCCGACAGATTGAAAAGCAATCGGAACAGAACAGGCCAGGGTACGCACACTATAGTGCAACACACAGAGCACTCTCTTTTAGTAAGTGGCACAAGGGAATGGCTGTTCCCCCTAGCTGCTACAGCCACTGACCCCTCTCCTTGCTTCTTCTTTCTGCATTTGCTTCTTTCATTGCATTAAGCAATGTTCTAGACTTGTTTTCTGAAGCACCCCTTCTGCACACAGCCCAGGCTCTCAGCAGTCTGGTTTCCACCCTTCGCACTTCCCTACAATGCTAAAAAGAACTTACTGCTCTCCTCATAGCAAGACCTTACACACACAGATGAGTCTCCTTTGAACAGTGAGCCCAGTGTGCAGTTCTTTCCTGCAATCTTACCCTCCCTAGGTTCCTCCTAACACCCTTCTAACACCTTTCCACTATAAGATCCTTTGCTTCCAAGGATCTTCCCTTGGCATTTCTCATTCCCCTCTCCAGATGGCTTATCCTCAGCCTCCAAAATAAGCCTTCAGAAAGCCTCCTCACGGCTTTCTTGCTTGCTAACCTCAAATTTGCAAAAAATTCCTACAAACATCAATAAAATTATTTCATTGTCCTCCTTTCTTTACAAGACCCTTATGTAAAAAAGTCCCCTTTTCCACAAAATAAAAGAGCTCCAAGATTACACACATATTTGACTGTCCACTTCTCAGACTAGCATCCCTCTAGATAAAAGATTAGCTTTTCCTTTCCTGCATATTCCCATTAAAATATAGTTCATCTCTAAGTTATTTATTTCCATTTCCTATCATCAGAAATCATAGTCGTGAGGTAACTGAACCTTTTATGCTGCAGCACCTCAGCATGACAAAGCAAAGATCATCATGACAAAACAGTACATCAATGATCTGGTTTCCGGCCTTTTTTTTTTTTTTTTTTTTTTTTTTGTCTAAGTCAACTAGCTAACCTGTGCCTCAGTTTCCACCCTCTGAATAGGGTAACATTCTTCTTTGCAGTCTAGGTTTCACAGGGCATATCTGTTAGCTCTGTGTACAGCACAAAGCATCTCCAGGGACCAAATTAAAAACAAGTATTGCCAGAGACTAGACAGCAATTTGCAGACACAACCAGCCCTGTGCAAGACACCACAGTGATTCTGAAAACAAAGAAAGATAGCAAGTTGCATAAATCTCAGCTTTTGCTTTAAACGACCGATCTCTCAAAGTTGACAAATCAGAGTTTTCCAGCATACAGCCAGACAAATCACTGCTGCTATTCATGAAGTTAAAAGCAAACACAGAAGTCGTACTCCACAAGTTCCCCTCGAAATTCCTACTCCTATTTAACAGCCAAAGGAATTTGGCACATACAGGGAAAGGCTGAAGCTTTGGGATTACAGTGTTGCAGGCTGCAGCTTTATACTTTTCTCCCAAGACCATGCAAGATAAAAGTGCTGTAGTGCACCGATTCCTCTGGGAAGAACATCCTCCCGCAGTGCTGAGAGTCGCCAGGAGACGGAGCACTGCCCCAGGCCTGCCCATACACATGGTGGGAACAGAGACAGAAGTTGCATGAATCCAACCTGAAACCTCTCCAAGGGGTAGCAGGTACAGGTGTGCACACCAGATAGCACTGCAGCGACACTGGCAATGTTATTCCAAAGAGCAGTAACACACGCTTGCCAGGAGAGGCAGCCCACGCGTGTCTTGGAAAGAAGGCAGTATCTCAGTCTTAGTTAATGCAAGCTTTGGGAAACTAATTTCTCCATAAGCTGTGACTTGTTATTTACGTCAGCTGACAAATACAGACTACCTTCTCCTGTAGCCACCAGAGAAGAGGGCTGCACAAGCTTCCTCCTGAACGCACAGTAGCCTGCACTTGGAATGGCTTTGCCCTGTAATGGAGAGTAATGCAGTCTCCCTGGAACATTACCTCCTCACCCTCCAAGTCGCCAAAAAACACACCAGTTACTGCAACTGCAGTCCAGCTATTTGTCTAATAAGGACTTGAGACAGTCAGCTCATCGCACTTAATTCTTTGCACTTCTGCACCCAATGGTATTTAGGAGTTTGCAGTCACTAGCGAGTTTCATGACCTACACCCCTACACTGATGTAAACAGACCTTTAGTGCTTTTTCATAGATGCACCTAACATATAGAGGCTTTAAATATTTTGCCAAGGGTCCCTCAGAACAGCTCTGGCAAAGTTTAAGAACAGAACATGAGCCTCTCGACTCCCAGTCTTGGCATTGGACTCAAGACATCTTGCTACGCTTAAGCCCTGAACCATCAGTCAGAAGTTCATGACTTTGTCCCTAACACCACGGTTAGATTTGACCTTGAGATGAAAGTCTCCATTCCCATTACCACTGGCTGGAGCCAGTTAGTCTCCAACCACACCGTGATTTTAAAACTATGTTTCTGCCAACGCCAAGATGTTAAAGCTCTTTCAAACTTCATTATGAAGTGTGGAGAGTGGCTTGAGCCAGATTGGAATCTTGGCAGCACTTCTACATTAGGGAAGTAGCTATAGTTCTAATCCTCAAAAGAACAAGGACTTCTTAGGGCATGGCAAACATGGAGCTCAGCTGTCACAGTCTACCACCCACCCTGAATTTCCTGGAAGAGTCCTTATGTTTGCAGTTCTGTTCAGCATTGTGCAAGTCAGACATATGAAGAAGCCCCAGCTTGCTAGGTGCTCAAATTTGCTCTAATGTTGCTCTGTGCTTCAGAGTACTGTTTTTCCTCAATCATGTTACATGGCACTAAGATCTGCTGTCACATGTATCACCACATCACAACATGCAAACTTCCGTGATTCTTATTCCAGAAGGGGAACAAATGCTTTGGCAAAGCATCATCACCATCTCTGATAACTGAAAAGCTGAAGGAGAGAAAGAAACATGGAAAAAGGAGAAGAAAAAAAGATACCTGTTAAGAAGACTTAGAATGAACAGGGATGGCAAACAACGGGCAGGAAAAAAAAAAAAAAAAAAAAAAGCTGATAGGAGATTAGGAAAGACTTTCCCTTGGATGTCACCCAAGCCACAAGCACTGGCATAGAAATACTGTGAAACCATAGTAAGATGTTAGGATGAGCCACAACCTGCACTTCTTTGTTTCCCAGCACACACAGTCTCTTTAAGCAGAGGCTTCCAGGCACTTCACAGAGAAATGAACTACCAGGACCTGCAGCTCTACAACAGAGTCAACATCATTTACCCACATATTTCAGTGTGACAATCCCAGGGAATGGGACAGCATGTCCAGACTAGCACTGGTGGAAGAATCCAGAAGTCTTAACTAGCAGCCATTACCTTTGCTAGATCATATGCTTGGTGTCCTTGGAGGCTGCCTGATCCATGTCAGACAAGCTACAGCAACTCATCAGCATGCAATTCTTATTTCGGAAGCAGCAGAGACAGAGACTCTCAAATAACTGCCCAAGAAATGGTAATTAGGGATAGCAGAAGATGAGCGATTAACTGATTTGGGAATATGGACCTAGAAATGCTGGAAAGGTCAGGACACATTTAGGAGCCAGGAGCCAGTAAGTCTCACACCCCAACACACAAGCGTATGTTCCCCTTGCTCTCAAGGAAGTGTCAGTGAAGACAACAGCCAGACATGCCACAAGAAAAGGAAAGAGTGTCATATTCTTGGATCACAGCCTCAAAAAATCAGGTCAAAGAGAAACACATGATTTCTGCCATGACCCAAGCAGAACAGCCTGTCACACACAGGAAATACTTTGCCTTTTTTGGATCTTGCCTCCCCTTTGACACTTCTAAACAAAATTGTTTGTACATAACTACCACAGGAGAAGAAAGGGGTCAAACTCAGTTCCTTATCGCAAGAGATAGTTTTGTTAGTGTTATTCATTTAATCATTCCAGTTTGTGCCCAAGGAGATCTCAGAGGTCTTCAGAGGCTTCAAGTCCCAGGTTGAATGACTCAGCATCACTTACTGGTAAGATTCAGGATATAAAGAGGAATGACCTTGTCTCTTAGACTGTCAAAGAACGTGAAAACCAAGAAACCTAAGCTTTCTTTCACCTACTGTTCTCATGGCAATGAGGAGATGTACCAACGCATTCAGAACCCCGTTAGATCCATCCCTGTACAAATAATTTGCAAACTGTCTTTGGAACAGGGGGAATCCATCACAGTTATGACAAGTGTTAACTAGGCAGTAAAAGAAATCAAAATAAAGCTTTGGTTACTCCCCTAATTCTTGGCATGCATGGCCTGATTAACAGGCATGCCAAAAAATCTAAAGTTCCCTCTGCAAAATCAGGATGTTCTGAAATCTGATTTAAACATCTCAAGTTTTGTACCCAAATCTTGAAGTACTTGGCTACTCTGGTAAAAAGCGAGATTGGAAATTGTTGGGAAGGTACTGACATAGAAAAGAAACTCCTATGGGTGTACCAAGATAGTCCTCTTCTCAGGGAGGCTATCAAGATACATTCATTACCACCACCACCCTCACTCCAGACAGACTGTCATAACTGCCCTCTGAATCTTATCAGACATTGATTACATCAGATAGTTTTCCTATGGATTACAAGCAAGGTACCTTCACTTTAAATCAGTAACACACAGCTGATGCAGGGGCAAGGAGTGCCCTTATTCACACATATAAGCATGGCAGAGACCAGCTAGACACTTGTGTTTTCCTCATTACTCTGTGAATCAAACCTGTGCTCTTTTCCGCAGCACTAGCTGTTCCAGCTTCCCTAGCACAAAGCCAGTAGTTTCCCAGGAGAAAACAAAATCAGAGGAGTTTCAGATGTGCTCCTCCAGAAATGGGGCAAAAAACAAAACCTGAAGCTGCAGGAGACTTGGAGGTCAATATGCATGTCTTTCCTTTGCCAAAGAGCAGAAAGCAGACTAGCTTTCAATCTCAGAGTTTATCTGGTTTGCACCACATATCAAGAGCCTAGAAGTAAGAAAACTGAAACTTCCACACTTCCCATCCCAAGATGTGCAGAGCACCACTTTGAAGTACTTTACTGTCTCTCAGTCCCAAGAAGAAAGGACATGGAAACAGAAGTGTTTCATACCACCAGAGCAATCTGCAGCTCCTGTTTTTATTCACAGCTAGGTCTCAGTGCTATTGCTGAGCAGCACTGTGCTTCCCCACTGGCAAGGGGGAAGAGTGCCCAGATAACATGTCTGGATAAGACAAATAGGCCTTCAATCAGCCTAAGGACACCTGTGCCCAAGCACAGTCTGCAAAGCAGATGGCTCTGAGCCCTGCCCAGAGAGCTCCCCTTCTGAAAGTATGGCTGTCCACACTGTTCCCAAACCTGAGAACACACCTTCGTGCGATTCTTCTAATCATTTACACAGCCAGGGCCTCTATCCTGCTCGTAGTGGGACCATTCATCCTTCTTCTCTACACTCTGTATGCATGGGAGGGCAAGCATCTTTTTCCAAGCATGTGACTCTGCAGCTTGGAGAGAAATAAAATAAAAGAATTCCTGTATAATAGGACTTCAAATAGCAGTCCTAATGCACTGGAATAAGCTCTGGGATTTATTATTCAATCGACTGGAAAGAAGAAGACAGAAGGGTTTCCCTGTGGTGTTACTACTTTTAAAACTGAGAAACATCAACCACAGGCCAATCTCTTGGGTGACATATTCCCAATCTCTGCTACTGATCCTGTAGCAATAAAGTCTTCAAAGGCAGAAAAGCTGAAATTGATGATCCTGCAGAATTCTTGCTTTGTTATTCTGAAAGCTATCTTGTAAAAGTCTCTCCAGGAACAGCAATGTGCTCAGTTTAAGTGAAAATAGCAAACAAACCTGACCTTCAAGAATACTGAACAGCAAGGCTGGTCCATGTAAGATGTGCAGCCTACATACATTGGAAATGCAATCAAAAGCACTTATCTCTGATGAGATAAGCTGAACCAGCTAGAATACTAAGAAAAGAAGATGCAATGGCTGACAGTCAGAAAGGGCATCTCAGACTTGCAGCACTGCAAGAATGCTCTCCCCTTCTGTCTCTTCCATCATTTTTGGGTGATATTTGAAGCTAACATAAGAGTAACTCAATGTTTAGGATTTTAATGGCTCTCTTAAAAACTGGGAGTGGAAGACCTCTGGCCTTGTTCTGGTTGAAGCCTGGAGGCTAGGGATGCCCATTCCTGTACAGGCCAGCTGATGGTTTTCAAGGTGAATCTCCAGATTCTCTAAAGCCAGAGGATGCAACAGAGACAGAATTTCTCAAAGGCTATCATGAAAAGAAGCCATATGGCCATTAATTAGGGCAAAAAAATAACAGGGTGAAAACTTGCCCAGCTTCACTGAGAATATTCACATTTCTAAAGCCAAACAAGTAGAAGAGGTGTCAGATCATCCAGCCACAATCTGAAGATGTAGCTTTTCAGGAATATTATAGAGAATTTCACAGTAACCAGAGATGAAGCAGAAAATGTTTGTCTTCTGAAAACCATAGCATTAAGTGATCTGCCAGGCTATACCTCACACTGGTTTACCTCTGACTGAGATACTATTTTACTGACTGCAATAGCCACACACAAATCAAAAGTAGGACTCTCTTGTCTGACTAGGGTATAGCAAGAAATTGTCCAGCTCTCAAAGGTCATAAGACACACCAAGACAAAGAAAATTTTGCTCTCATCTCACCATCTTGAAGGTGAGCCTGAAGGTGAACCACCAGGCTTAAATACACAGCACCACTTGACCACAGGCACAGAAAATCACAAAAGTTCCAGCAAATTAATGCTCTCAAATGCTTTTCTATGAGACCAACCTTCTCTGTGAGCCTCTAGAAGGGTACACTCCGAAGCATGGTAGAGCAGAGCCTACAACAGCTGCAATCTTTTTGTTGTAGCTGTTGCAGTCATATGCAAGGTTTTGGTAGGAGCTGGGTGCAGCCATTCAGGCAGCAGAGACCCAGGGATTAGGTTACTGCTGAAACATCAAGCAAGCGACTCCTTTCCTTCAGATAGACAAATGGTATGCAATTTTTATAATGCATTAAAAACCAGCCGGACTGCTGGAAAGCTGCCTGTTCACTTCATAGCATGACAAAGCAAAGGCATACCCTACGGCGAGCAGAGGTCAAAGCCCTCACTGGACAAATGGAGAGAGTTCAAGAACAGAGATCTGCTGAGGGAAGGTCTCCAGCCAAGACAGCTCTAAAGCAACTCAGCACCCAAGCTAAATTAAGAGTCAGAGGTAGGGGGTGGGAACAGAGCAGCTCATCCCATCCAAGCCAAGATGACGACATTCCTGCAAAAGGTGTACAGCTGCCAACTTCCCAAGTGCAAGTGAACAGATAGCAAGGACATCACACAACTGAAGCTGCTAGGCTGGGGATCTCACAGACACTCTTCTGTCAAAGGCTTGAGCCTGATCTGCAGTTTGTGCAATAAAGAAAAGAAATATAACACAAATCAATGGGATAGAGAAGATAGATTAAATTCTTGTCTGGCCACACTGATGTTTGCTTGTAAACAGAGTTTCTCTAATGGAATGCCTCTTTCAGCGGTCACTGCATGGTTGAGAGATGCCTTTTTTTTTGGCTGGTGTCCCCATTGCTAATGGGCCTCCTGATAATAGATGCTGGCAGAATTAAAGTTCTCCCAGATTTGGCTGACTCCCTGTAAACAAGGAGATGAAAACAGCTTATTTCAAGTCACAGCTGGGAGAAATACTATAAAGCCAAAGTAATTCTGATAGCTTATTGATATTTTGTGTTGCTCAGTCATGCATAATACCATATGAATCTGCTTGTGCTTTCCCTTATAGTTCAAGATCAGGTACCACAAATATCTCTGATAAATGTATAGGAGAATGGCCAGAAGACTGAGTTCATCTTTCATGCAAAGGGGAAATGTATATTTACACTACCTAAGCAACCACAGCGGTAGAGCATGGCCATTTCTAGCCACTAACAAACAGACCGAGTGTCTCTCATGTCTTGAAAGCGAGACTTCCAAAAAACCTGAGATGACAGAGGTGCTGACACAGAAAAGGCAAGAAGGAAACAGGAACAATCCTGTTCGAGCGGCACAAAAAACATTGGCCCTATAAAGCATTCCTACTGGAGCCATCATGTAGAGCAGATAGAGTGAAGAAGGCAAATTTATGCTTGCATCTAAGACTGCAGACAGAATAGAGAAGCTCCTTCATATTGTAGGAACACGTTCAAGGACTGATGAGCTACAGCACTAATGTTTTAGCAACACCAGGGATTCTTTCGTCCCCCTTCCAATCAAGCTGGTGCAAGCCTTCCCCTGAGGTAGGACAGAACACTGAAATCTGATACTCCTGACTGCTTTCCCCTGTTGAAGGTATCTACTGAGGACATCCTTACTCAAGATGTCTGCCAAAGAAATGAATGCCTTAACCTGTCAAGTGATTGGGGCATGCAGCATTTCTGGTATTTAATCCTGCAGTACCAGGACTGGAAGAAGTATGGGCAGAAGTGTCCTTTCCAAGAGCCGTGGTGGAAAAGCCCATGGACTCAGGCTCTGCCATTCCACACCCACCATGCTCTGAAACACAAGAGGTAATATTCCCACCTGCAGGGCAAATACTCACAGAAGCCTTCAGCCTTCACCACAGACGGTAGGTCCATCATAGGAATAACCAGTTTCCTGCTAAAAAAAGAGCCCAGTTTCCAAGCAAATGGCTCCAGTAACTAGACTTGCTAGGGTAGCATTTCTTTTTCCCTTTGAAAAAGTAGGTAGAGAATCACTCTCAAACCCATTAGCACAAAAATTGAAGTAGAGCACTTGAGTTTAATTTTCTTTTCTGATGAATACCATATTTGTCTTCTGCAGTAGTAGTCAGAGACATTGCCCCAGGAAGCCCTGCAGCCTGGTATAAACTTGCATCCCTTCAAAGCCAGTTTCTCAATGAAAAAAAAAAAAAGGAAATAAAGTATAACACTTCCCTTGTGTTCAGGGGACTGCACTCAACTACCCCATGACTCTGGGGACGGTCTTTTCCATCGCTACATTTAGGAATTTGTCACCTGACAACAAAAAGGAGATGAGTGTTTTTTGAACAGAGTTTTGATTTTGGTGGAGGGGAAAAAAATGCAATTGTTAAAAGCTCTCATTTTTTTTATTTCAGCTTGGCTGTAAGAAATTTATTCACACATCCCTATGTGCTGGGGCTTTGGCTTCACTGTCATTTGCTCTCAGGGCTCTCCCCTCTCTGCAGTGGCCAGTACAACAGATTATCACGAACTGGTGCGTGCCACTTCTGCTTTGCCATTGCTGGTAACCTGATTGGCTTGGGCATCTCTGTCAGCAGCTTTCTGGGAGTCCTCAGAAAAGGGAGCTCCAGGGTCTCTTTACTCCACATAAGCATGTCATCAAACGTATGATTAGAGGACAGATGGTATAGCCATTTCCTTGGAAGGGTACTGGTTGATTGTCCGTCTTATGCTCAAAGGGAGCAGAGCATTAGCATCCTCATGACTCTTTGGGTAGGTTTCCTCCTGGCAACTGTCTTCTAGAAAGGCATCTCCTGCCAGCTGAGCTTTCACCAATTGAGATCTTAAATATCAATAACCTCAGCTTCTTTCTACAATATTTTCAAATAGAAAGAAAAATTGAGAAGTCTGCTGCCACTCTGCACTGTCTCCAAACAATTGGACACATCAGGCAAATGAGCTGAACTACACTTGAAACTGAAAATACTCAATGAATAACTGTGTCACAACAGCAAACATTTCTTAAAGTCTCTTGGTTTAAGCAAGAATCAATCTATATGAGTAACTGTAGTAGCCCACAAAAGGATTTTTACCAGTAATATGATCAATTGTTTGGTACTCATGCAATTACAGTGACGTTAACCAGGAAAAATAAGCAAGATTTTTGGCAAATTTTAGAGACAAGGTGAAAGCTCACAAGTTTCCAATGACAAAGATGTGCTTAAGTAGTCTGGGAAATTAAAAAGCTTCAACAGAATTTTGGATGTAACAGTGTAAAATACTAAGGGCTTCAACCACAGCCTTGTGTAAAACAAGACCAAAGAGACACCAAAGCAGATAAATTACAAGTGAAAAATTTCAGACTGACCAGTGGCCAAGTAGAAACTAGAGAACCAACTGTGGTAACTGCCACATGGAAAACGTGAATTCCAGATGAATAGAATCACAAGAGCTGTTCAGCGTATGCAGGATGCGCATAGATTTGGGAGGTGGATATTTGAGTGTTTGTCAGTAGTTCGACCACATTTTGGCTAAATTATCAAGTAGAAGAGGACCTCAATCACTGTACTGTGGGTGAATTGGTAACAGAAGAGTAATAAATGACTAAATCTTGCTAGCTAAATTACTGGCTTGTCTACATGGGAAACTGTTATAGAAGCCAGGTGTAAATTTACAGCACAATGGTTTTTCTGCATCAGTTCCCTAGATGGCTGGATAATATTATTCGGTTCTGAGAATGCCCTTCAGAGAAGGCAAAGCTAAACAATGTGAAGACATTTTGCATACAGAAAGTGGTAGCTTTGCATAGCTATTTCAAACTTTTTTTTCCCCATGTAGATGGACTCAAGACAATAAAGCATTGAAAAGCACAGAGGACTGATAGCAGACCAGGGGTAAATTTTTGACAAGCCATGGTCTCCAAGCCTTGTGTCTTATCTAGGGAGAGGTGATACTGCACTTTTATGTATGTCTATAAAGGATATTCGGATGTAGGAGTAAGAGGTGCTATAAGATAATTCCTTTCAGAAAGATACAGAGCACCTTGCTCATGTCCATCACTGACTGCAAATAATTTGAGTGAAGCTTTCAAGTATACATGGGATATATACATATCCCATATTTAAGGGAATATATACATATCTATTTCCCTTAAAGAACTGAGTCTGAGGACTCAGTCCCAATCAACCCCATAGTGTTATCTATCTAGCATCCTCACCAACTCTGTTCAATCACATTGCACTCACAGCCTTCACTCTTATCTGTAGCCTCATGCTTGACTAATAGCAACCACTTTCCCAGGCTCCTATTTCCACTTCTCCACAGAAGACTGCAGAACAACCTAAGCTAAGAGTGTTTTGCATAGCGTGCCCCAATACTACATGCATCTACACGTGTAATTACTCTGCAGCTAACACCAATGATATTCCTTAGCTATACTCCCATAAATTAGAAGATGAGCATCCGACCCATTGAACTCAGCCTTTGAAGCAGTGCTTAAGAGCCAACCAACCCAATGAAAAGTGCAGGGTAAATTGTATGTGCAGCATAAGACAGTAAGATTTTTACCTCACTAAATTGGCACAAGGTCCTGGCCACCGGCAGCTCTGATAAACTCTCTGGATCACTGTTTCTGACCCATTCTGCACTTGACAGGAAACTGTCCGAGTAACCGTATAGTGACACCAATGCCTGCAGAGAGAAAGGACACTGTTATTCCCAGTACCACAGCAAGCTGCACCAAAATATATCAGACTGCAATAAAAAAATAAAAGTAACTTGGGGTAGGGTAGTTTCTTCTGCCAGCCATAGTAATCCTCTTTCAGTCTTAATTTCCCACCCCACCCTTTCCACCCAAGAGCTGCTGAGAGATTCCTGGCTTCTGCCAATCTGAATCACAAGAGATCCAATAAGGCTTCTTGCTCAGTTCTCAAGAGGCCAGAGATTTACAGCACATAATTTAGTTCTGTTAGTTATCATCATAAACAATAGGACTTCAGGGGGGAGAAGTCTTGCAAATCTCCTGATAGTCAGCTCCCATTGTACTGGTCTTAATTTCATCCTGTTCATCATGGTATCTTTCCCTGGCCTCCTACCACTTGAACAACATCTAAGTTGGAAAATTCTGCTTTTTGGTGTAGTAGGGTTCATTGTCAGCAGGACTGGAATAAGCTGGGTGCTGAACAAATATTGCTGCCCTGGAGAAGTTATGGTCTGAAAATGGGCAAGACAAAAATGTGGGGAGGAAGGGAATAGAGTCTTATGCTCTCTTACAAGTGAGGAAAACAAGAGTAAGAGACCTCTTTATCCCAAGGCACATGAGAAGGCAGCACTGACGTGCCAGTCCTGTGAATGAGGATTCACAGAGTCTCTCTACCTTCATCCTGTCACGCTTGAGGGGAAAAAAAACAATAAAGGTGTACTTTCATTTCCCCCTTGCAAGTCTCACTCTTTTTTTTACCAAATCCTAGTTCATATTTTCACTTCTTAACTACACAGAGGTAACAGACTGGCCATCCACTTTCCCATTGAGTTGGGAATCAGAACTGGGGGCAGTAGCAGGCAGTGGAGACACTGCCCTGTACTCAGAAACACAAAGAGCAGATGCCTGATCATCCCCTGTGCAGGCAAGGGTCCCACTCCTCAGCCACCTTAACACAAGAGCACCAAGTACAGTCAAGCCCTTCTCCTCTAAACATTCCGATGGCTCCCCAACGTTACACACCAGAACCAAACTTCTTGCACCATGGCAGTAAACACATTCCCTTCTTCTTCTGCCCACCTTCCAGGTGGTCATTCAATTTTCCTAGCATTTGCCATTTGCTGCGTTTGTTATTTCGTTTCCTGTTTGGATTCTCCCTCTATCCCTGCAGGAGGCTCTCTGCTCTTTGGCTAACTCTCGTTCCCATGACTAGGCACGCGTGTGCCAACAGCCGAGCCCTGCAGATCACGACAGGCGAGCGGGGCCAGCAGGCTGCTGGCCCAACCTCTAGCTGCAGGCAGACAGTGGTCTGTGCTGCTGAGCTGAGGTTTCTGTGGCACAGAGTTGAAAGCTACCCTGACACTGGGAGCCCCTCAGCAGCATTGAGACAGAGCCGACACCGCTCCACACACTGCAAACTCACTTGTGGTTCCCCATAAGGAAACGTGCATTACAGCTGCATCTCAATCAAGCGCTTCCCAGGCTTGCTGGGAGATCATGGAGAGCCACTTCTCTCATATTTATTAGGGAATAGTGGTGTATTTTCTGCTCTGCTTTTATGCCTCTATTCAATCAGGCATTAATGCAGCCTTCTGCTTTCAGGTCCTTCAGCTGGACCTGGAGAGGAGCTGACACCATGGGACAACACTGTGGGCAAGGCCTGGAGCAGTCTCCCAGCAGCAGCTGTCCCAGTACAGGGCTCCTGCAGCCTTGCTTTGGAAACGGAGGAGCAATTTCTAAAAAAATTTAGCAGAAGACTGAATTAAGGATTCCACAGATGATACCAAAATCATTTATATGGCCATATGCAGCAGAGGACTAATGATTTCATTGCTATAAGGCAAGATTATCAAAAAAAATGCTATATTTTCCTGGAGTTTTTAATCAAATATTTAAGGAGAGACAAATACTTAGGCTGCCCAGTTATTCCCAGTAAAGTACAGTTGGGAAGTTAATACCTCCTGTGCTATAGATACAAACCCTGGACTCCAAATCATATTCCCTCATAGTCAGTTGTGTCTACCAACATCCACATCATAGAACTGAAGGGCAAAATCAGGGGAAAGAAAAGATTAACGAAGCCAAGATCACATGATGATAGCAGATTCTTTAACAGGCTCAACACAACTTTGGAACAAAGCTTAGGGGATAAAGCAAAAGAAACATGAAGACAGAAAAAGAGATGGCAACTGGGATAATTTTTCAGGCTAGAGTTTTGCTTTTAATTTCAAGGGCGCACACAGTATAATCAGTCCCCTTTTTATCTCACCTAGCCCTAGTCATACAATTTGTTCAAACAGGTATTGCAGGGTAAGACTGGTCTAGTACCTCCTCACGACACAGGAATATCCATTTGAAAATGGAAGAAAAAGTAACCAGGAGAAAGGACAAGTATGGAGGAGTGGAAGAAACCACAGCTACATGCTATTTAACTCAAGTACGTTTTTAGTACAGTGCTAACGGCAGTCTGAGGGACAGCACAACCCTCCTGCACAAGCCCCAGGACAAAAACATCATGTGTCAGGCAAAGCAACCGTGCATATACAGAATATGACAGGATAACGGCAAGAGCATATGTCCCAAAATTATGAAAAACAAAACTTCTCATTGACGTGCAATGAGGAAAAGAATTGGTCCAACCACAGGAGAAAGAATGAAGCAGTATTATGCACACCAGCAAGATGTAACAGATCAAGAACAGACACGGATACTAACAAACTCAGAATAAAGTTACCAAACATTTTAAAACAGAGCATATTTATTGAGAACTTGAGGGCCTGTCCTCACATCAAGAACATTCTCCAGCTTGCCAATGAAATCCAAATAAATTGAATATTTATTTACACACAATATGCCTTCACTGTTACATAGCTTGCATACATACGCCCCTCTAGCCTTCTCCCATGACAAAGTTTCATTTGCAAAAAAAGTAGTTTCCATTATGTGGAGTTGGACTATCCCACACTGATACTATTCCACTATAATCCTGCCTTTGATGCACTTCTGAGACAAACTGTCCCATTTTCCTGGAAAAAGACAGTATTCTGAGTCAGCCCAAGAAAATGCAACTGTGCTAAAATCAAAACCCTACACAGTTGATGCTGAATCTGGGGAGCTTCACATTCCTGAAGGTGAACAAGGTGGCAAGGGGAATGAAGAGATGAACAGCACTACACACCCCTGTACACCACGCGGGGTCGGGGAAGGCAGCTTTGGAGGCACTCTCCACTTGCCAGAGGGTATCTGTCAGTCTATCTGCTCTGGATAATGTGTAATGGAAACTCCAAATTGCAATTATCAAAGAGAAAATAGAAACCAACCAATGCTCCTCTCAGTCCTTTCCCTGCACAGACCCAGATTCAACTTCATCTTGGTCCTTCAAGGATTATTTTTCAACCTACTTTGGAGTCTAGCACACCACTAAATACCTCTGTGGACCTATTTCTAAGCAGGTGGCACCAAACAGGTTGTATCAAAAACTTCACGAACAACTGAATATTGTAGCTACCTAGAAAAATGTTTTCTCCAGGCCTTCAGTTCATCAGGTGCTGCCAGCATACATTCGGATTTTTTTTTCCAAATTTATCCATAACAGCTGTTGCCAAAGTGGGTCTCTTGCACATTTACTCTACTCGGTCCTTAGAATAAGTTTTGCAGGCATATATATACCTAAGCAGGTCAAAGGAATTTAGCCCTCAAGTTGTCATTCCAGTCTTTTAAAAAAAACCTTTCTCAGAAGTGAGGCATGCTGCTGGACAGAGCTGGTTACACTCTGGTGACAGAGCCTCAGGCAGTGGTAGGAGGCAAAGGCTGCTCCCACACTCCAGTTAACATGAGAGAGGCCTGCACATTGTGGGGGGGGGGACATTCCCAGGTTCATTTCCTCAGATGACCTAATCAGGGGCCCATAATAAAAGGGAGCAATCATTACAGGATATGAGAACCTTCCTTGAAGGTTCTTGTTTCATCTGTTTCCTAGCCTGAAGCTATCACCTGGTTTGCCAGTCTAAACAGGACTAATAGTCTACAGCAAAGAAACACATCATTCAGTTATATCTGCAGGTTAAGAATAAACTTCCACCTTCTTCAGCTGGAGTACTGAGTACAATAAAGCAACATAACACTTGTCACCTCAGCACTCACACTCTTCTTTAAAGCAGCCAAAAGCTTCTGTGAACCACAGCATGGATCTTGAGGGGGGAAAAAATAAAGTCAAACCACAAAGACACTTGGGGAATCTGATACAAACATAGATTTTGCTAACTTCTTGCTTTACCAAGAAAAGGAAGACTTCAATTACAAAAGGTACCCACCCAGGAGTAAGAGATACATTCCTATTTGCAAAATATTATGCTCTTTGCTTCACATCAGCAGCAGCACTTTCTTAAAAATTTTAACTTTCAGGCTGTTGGTTTCCACTGGGGCACGTAAGCAGGAGAGGTAAAATAACTAGAACGTAGCTAATGATGCATGAGGGTACACAACTTGGGACTCATTGTAGATATAACAGCGCAGTGAGCAAGTCTGAAAGACAGACACACCCCAAGATTTCTTCTTGCAAGCCAGAAGCCAGTAAGAACAATCTCCAAAACACAAGCAGGATTCAGACGAAGTGACGAAAGGCCCCATCATGGCTTACGGAGATTATAAATGACCCTTTATATTACATACAGATGCTAGCAAGAAAGGTTTAGGACTTTTGCTGGCATGCATCCAGGATGGCAGAGAATACATTATTGCTTATTCAAAGAGAATATTCCAACTGAGAAAATGTAGTGATCCAAGCAACAGCTCCTTTAGGGCTAGGCCCACTAGATCTAATGCATGCTCATCACCTATGTATTTAGCAAAATGCCCTGCAGTGCCTCATAGAGTTGGTCTTCCACGGCTTTGCTTAGAGAGGAGAGTCTCATTCATTTTCCCCAGCCATTTCCAAAGAGACACTCTCCTCTCACACCCTATTTAATTCTTGGAAGACTTTCATGGACAACTGAGGATCTGCAGACCATAGCCTGTAAGCTACTGACTTAGGCAGTTTCAGTGCAGGGCTGCAGATCAAGATCTCATGTCACAGCTGACAACATGTTGTTCCAGAGAGAATATAAGTGTTGATGTCAGCAGATATCCAATAATATTTATTGTGTATGTTCCAGACAGACACAAAAAATATCACTGTGGATGTTTCAGACTAAAGTAACAAATTCAAGTAACAAATTAAGTAACAAATTTTTTTTTTTTTTTTTTTTTTTTTTTTTTTTTGCCTTCCTTTGGAGGGACTCTGAAAAGTCCAAGTGCTCTGAGCTTACATGGACCCCTCCCTCAACAGATGCTGGGAGGGAGTTACCCACTCTCTGCTGACTCAGTAAGGCCAGTGACGAATCGCTTTGGGCCACCTGGGCTCTGAGGAGACAGCAAGGCTAACTTTCCAGGGTGTGCTCTGAGCAGGCTGAGAAAACCTCACAGAGCAGCTGGCCCACAGGGAGGCCTGAGCTGCATTTTGCTTCTGCAGCCAGACACCACAGAAGAAGGTAAATTCTGGACCCTACAAGCTTTCTGAACATCCTGTCCCTCTCAGACAGGGCTACTAACGCACCCTTTGGATGTGCCACTCACAAAAGAAAGGTGAGTCTAAGCCTGGAGACTCTAGACATCTGAGCAGCTTGTAAAACTAGAGTGAGGGAGAAAAGAAAGGGTTATAGCACATAAAGAAAACTAACCTAACAAATAGCCTGGCTAAAATACTGTAAAAGCGCCAGAAGAGCCATATACTCACATACTAAAGCCTAATTCCTGGCTAGCACGACTGAATCAGTTTAGAGCAATTGTTTCACACAGGGGAGGGCACCAGAAAGCAAATTCTCCCCTCCTTTCTTGCCAATTTGATTTGCCTAGTACTTTTTCCAAGGCCTACCCCTCAAAGCATATGTAGGGAGTCTCTCCATCCACCTCCCCACTGTAAATACTTCTAAAAGGCGTGCGCCACAGCAAGCTGACAGCCTCATCACCCGAAGCAACTTTTATTTGTTTCCTAGTTCACACCACTGCTTTTTGTCCAAGATCCTCAGGCTCCTGGGGGTCCCTGAAGGGGCTTCTAAGGGAGTTGAAAAAGAAAAGCCAACGGTTCGTTGGCAGGCTTCATTTCACCAGACAAGTGTTCAAACTGAACAATGTCAGAAACCACTGGGCTGAACTGATCAGGACTCAGCAAGTAGCCTGTTTAATGAAGAGGCTGCAACTTGAAAACAAAAGCAGTTGCATTCTTGCCTAATCACTTCTTTCGGTGAGACCACAGTTCAGCTTCACATACAAAACTGACTTGCTGTCATGCCCTGTTAAGGGCAGACCTACAGCAGGCAACACCTACCACATACAGGAGCTTCTGGCTCATGTGTTCCCTGCAGTGAAGGACACAGCTACGGTTACAGAAAACAATGTCCTTACAGCATATCACGCTCCTGCTAGCACGAAACACAGGCTTTCAGCAGAGACAATCCTACAAGGTAGGCTCTGAACAAGAATATTTATGACGTTGTAGAGTTAATTAAAATGAAGATTTAACGTTGTCTCAGTATTCCTATGAAACGATGTGCCAGAGCAGACATAAAAGCTCAAACTTAACTGAGCCAGGACAGAGGAAAGCAGATGTGTTTCTGAAAAAATGGCTTTATATGCAGGATGGTTTCATCAGTACCTGTTGCATGTATCTGGGCATGAACTGACTCTTCCCACTCCCAATAAATACCATGGATGTCTCTCAACAAGGTTGGCATTTCTGATGCTTGTGATTTGCTCTAAAGCTTTGAGCTGTGTAAACAACTGCACTGAATTATCTTTCTGTTTCCATAAGGATAAGACACTGTGTATTATACTTAGCAGAGATCAACATCTAGGGCACAGAAAACAGTAGGAGTGTTTTGATAGCTAGATAGATTTCCCCAAGTTTCCTCGTAACATTTTTCACTCGAGCTATCAATTTCCCTGCAGTCCTAGAGAGGAATTTCAATAAAATCAGAAGGTCACTGACTTTTACTGGGAAAAAGTTGCTGTTCTGGCTCAATGAAAGCAAACCATGCCCTTTTCTCTGTGTAAATAGTACAGCGTCCTACTTGCTGTGCCAGAACACCAATCCATACATTGTGTGCTGGAGCCCCTGGTTAGCCAGAGTTAGTTATTTACACATTCCACTGAAGCCAGAAGCAGAGGTTGCCTCGTGCATGCCAAGAAATCTAAATTTCAAAGGCTGCCAGGTTCTTTCTGGGGTATCTCTTCCTGAACAACCCAGTTCTACATAATCACATATTATTCATTTCTTATTCACAAATACACACCTCCCAGAATGTGCTTTGGCCTTCATCAGGATCAAGTTTACCAGCTACTTTGGCTGGTTGTTATTACCTTACTTTCTTTACTGCTATAACCTGACTTAAAAGGAAGAAAGCCCATCCTATGCCACTAGAAAGCTCAGATAAAGGTTAAGTCGGGCAGAAGGTTCTTGTGTTCCCAGTCATACCTGAGCTCTCCAAGTATCTAGGTTTTGGGATCCAAGGCTGCAATTCATCTTGTTGACCAAAGATCCAGCTGCAAATTTCAAATCATGGCTACCAGTCTCCACAAAATTAGGATGTTCAAAGTTGAGCAACTGATTCAGGTCAGTGGTCTGTAGCTCAATGGACCATTTCTAAGGAATCCATGAAAGACTACATGGGGAGGAGGAGGGAGGGGAAGAAGGAAAGGGACTGCACACAGATACATGACAACAGGATTAAGTTCAAAGCGAGGTCTTCTCTTCTGTTACAAAGTTTTAAGTGGTCTGCCAGTTAGAAGACATGAAAAGCCACAGAAATCCTGTCAATATTGATGTTTTACGCATGCCTTACTCCTACTGAATCCGAGTACTTCACAGTCATTAATGGAGGTTAGCCTGACTCCTGTGAAAAAGGGAGAAAATCTTTATAGCAGCCCATTCATTTTGGAAAATGAATAAAACTGGAAGATTGCTCATGTTTCTGAAGCCAGACAGCAGCAGCCATTTGAAGCAGCAGAGAGCCAGAGGCATGAATTGGAATAAGACAAGTTCCAGGTCTCCCACTCTGCTATGTCAGTCAGACAAAGATTTGAAGGAACTCCAATCTTTCTGCCTCCCAGTAATAGTTTGCAAAAAGGGGACCATAAAAATAAGTTCTGCCTAGCTAAGTCAGATGGGACAATTTATCTAGGTACCTCCCAATAGCATAACCCTTCCCTAGGGGGCAATACGTTTTGCGCTTAGCACACTTCAAATATTC
Organism: Rhea pennata; assembly: GCF_028389875.1. Classification (NCBI taxonomy): domain Eukaryota; kingdom Metazoa; phylum Chordata; class Aves; order Rheiformes; family Rheidae; genus Rhea; species Rhea pennata. The sequence continues at coordinate 8,369,965 of NC_084682.1, forward strand.
AGTTGCCAATAGTAGTCTTAAATTCTCCCACACAAAGCGGATTATCAGAGACTGCTGGAGGGAGTTTCGTCCTAAAGGAATCTTTACCTTAGGAGGAAAATGTAATTCAGTCTGCACAACAGCTTTAATCTTCAGCAGCTTCTGCAGCCAAGTGCATTTAACTGTGCCTTCCTTGCTTTGTTGTGTGTGTGGCTGACCTTCCAAACAGCCCTACCTCCAGAGCTGAACTAACTTTAACTCATAGGAAACTGCACAAGATTTTGCCTTATCATTCTGCAGTCATTGAAGTTACAGGGGTTAAGGGAGAAACTCTGCCTACTAGAATTATTAAAAGCCTAGAAACAGGATAACTGAGCCACGGGTGCAACTCTGTCAGACACACAGCTCTCCAGGGCAACATTCAACTTCCTTAGCCATGAGACCATCCCTTTTCTTCTTCCAATCCCCCACCTTCATTCACAAGGCACCTTCCAACTGCTGTAACTAATGAAGCAAGGGCCCTGTAGACAACAGCAATCCTCTATTACACAAGCCTGATTCATTTTTAGAGCAGATCCACCCTGTACATCAGCAGTAATATAAATACAGAACTTAACACATGCACATAAGGGCTTACAGTCGAGCAGGCAGGTAGTACCAGAAATAAAGTTGAATTTAAAAGATTAATCTAATCATGTTCAACACACATACCTCCATACTTATATACCTATTTGTGCACACACAAGGGGAAAGGGGAGAAAGGGCTCAAGGAAGATTTCACTAGCATAGAGTCCCTCTGATTTTTTACCCACCATCCAGCTCCTCTGTATTTGCTGGGGGCATGTTCTGATTGAATCAAACAATAATTATAGTTCAGGCCAACCATATTTACTTTCATCATGAAAATGAAAAGAAGTTAGTGTATGACTGAGTGCTCAGAAATAAAAGGGGGTTTCACTCCTTTGAAGTTCTTGACTTTTACAGGCATTCTTCTCAGCATTGAACTATATTGCTGATCCCTCCCCCAAGATTATTGTAATCAATGAGAAGACAGTAGTTTCTGATGTTCACAGAGGGAGAGAAGCATAAACCTACAAAAATATCCATGGAATCTGCCTTTGTTAAATTAGAGTGATTCAATGGAATTTGGCATTCCATATCCATGCAGTATGGAAATCATGCACAATTACAACCAAGTATGTCATTTTTGCAACATGAAAGGCTCTAATTCAAGGAGCTTTTAAAGGAAGAACCTCTCTCTAAACATCTTTGCACAGCTGGATAACTCAGCTGTAGACAGGTCTCCCATCTTCATATTTCCAACACATACACGGTACTGGTATGTTCATTCCTAGAAAGCTTGACCTTGAAGGGAAGGGTGCAGGCAAGGAAAACCAGTAAGACCTTGATTGAAAGTATAGAACCGGGATGAAACACAAACTATTTGTTTAAAATATACCCATCTTTCTAAAGGACACATTTGCCATTTGACTATGTGCCCTGGTCCAAAAACCTGATCTGGTACTGCTGAAGCTGAAAACAGCATCCCCAGTTTTCCTTTGATTAAAAACTAACTATGCACTCTAAGTCAGCACCAGTACACTAAATTTACACCAACACAAATTCATCCAGAATTAAGCTCTCCAACCTTGAAATAGTAGAGAGCGGAGGGGAAGTCGTGGGTGGAAAGACATGACACTGACACACACCAGCTTATCCTCAAGAACTTTGGGGAGAAAGAAAAGCGTTAAGAAAACTAGTAGTAAGGAGTCAGTAACCCTATAACACTGGCCCATGCATTATGAATGCTTCCGTTGTAGCAACAAAGCCTCCTCTACCATCCATGAAGTCACTACCTGTAGCTGTCTCTAAGTTCACTAGCTACAATAAATTGTGACAAAATTCAGTGAAGGCAATACTTCACATAGTCTGTGCCCACCAACACTGCAATTGCAAAAATCAGTCTCCTGCATTTATAGAGTGAATTAGCTCGTTTCCAGTAGCAATACAGGGCCTGTATTTGCACGCATCAACAGCTAGTCCAGAAAGACCCAGGGTATGTTCCTTAAGGTTTTGTTTGCTTGCTTTTTACTTACATGGCCCTATATGGGCAACAGTGCATCTTTGTGCCTCAAATTCAGCCTTTTGATGCCAAATTCACAGCAGCAATGAAAGCCACATGCATGACAGAAACATATAGCCTTTGCCGAGATGGAGTAGTTTTTCATTAGTATCGTACTGGCACTGAGAAACAGATTCCTACAAGGGCAAAAGCAATGTCAAAGGACAGCACTAAGGATATCAGAGAAAAAGTTAGGAGAGTAGGAGCAAGTCACTGCTACCTATTAATTACATGATATTGACCTGCTCATTTAACATGTATGTTACAGGCTTTTCCTGCATCTGAACAGTACAGATACTACTGTCGCTGGAGACAGGTAGAGCCATTTGACATCTAAAATAACCAAACAAATCAAAGGAGAGATCCCACAGACAAAATACTGCCTTTCATCTTAAACACAATACAGATTTGTTTTTCTGAATTGTGTCAATGCTCAGAGCAATGTCTCACTAGTTCCCAGTACAACGGGTCCAAAAGAAGGCACTGAAAAGTGGATCGGCTTCAGACTCATGAGTGCTAGAACATGACTGTAAATACCTTTATAGACAGTTATATCACGTAAACAGAACCCATACTCTGCTAGCAATACTTCCTCTACCTGCTATCTCTTTCTCTTTTCCTGCGGTACATAACAATCATATCATTCAATCTAGGTCCTAAATTTGTTCAGCAAGTTGGAAAGTATTTTGCAGGCTCTAGTATACAAGGGAATAAATATGCTGCAGACCCTTCTAGGCTAGTCAGCTATTGTGCGGTTGCCCATCATTGTGGAGAATCAGATTTAATGAGCCAAAGGGATCTCTTTCAGTCTAGAATTTAAGTCCTTGTAAGTACATAGGTTTAGCTTTATTCTGCACACCTCATACCATAAACTATTTCAAATGAATGTCATAGCCAGACATGACAGCATGCTCTTTGTAACAGCTCAAGAGACAGCAAGAGCCACAGAGGTTGTGAAATGCAGACACAGCATTATGCCTGCAGTACCTTAAAAATCAGGATCCTCTGTTTATGAAATACTTAAGTCACTCTCCTCAAATGCAAATATCAGAAATAAGTCAGACTAGACAAATCCCATCTACTTTTATTGCTTAGAGATCAATAAGCCCTCTTCCCCTTCCTGATGCCTCAGCTCAGCCACTCACATCTATCAAGGCAGTTCAAGGTCCGGTATCCATCCGCCAGCACTTGCACTAGGCACGAGGACTCTGGCTGAAAGAGCATGGAGCAGTGGCTCCAGAAGAGTTGCTTGAACTCCTCCACTATACTAACAGGCCTGTATTCCATTCAAGAGTTACCTGCTCAGCTCACAGATCCCTAAGCTAAGCCATTTTGAGTGTCCACTTCAATAAAAACAAAGTCCTGCAAAACCTCCATAGCAGGCATTCAAAGTGTTAATCAGTTTGAAAAACAAAACCCAAAGGCTGTGTGTGTTAATTAGCTGTTTAAATTGAGAACTTTTTATTCCATGTGTCTGCTGTGTCTGGCACAAGGCTGTCCTGGGCACACAATAAAAAATAATTTGGAAAATAATCGTATTGTTCCAGTCACACCCATGGGAGTTGCACATGTAGGGAAGCAGGAACATCAAAACTGAGATCTGTTGTGTGATCAGAGAGCTAAGTTTGCCCTTTACAACACTCAGTATTGATTCAAGTGTATGTTGGGAGAGAGATTAGAGACATCCTCCTGCCTTAGCTCACTGTCTCAACAGCTTTAAGGTAAAAAATTTCTACTTAACCAGCCTACAGCTTTCAAAAATCATTTTTACTGTAGTACACTAGCAACACTCTTTATAAGCACATATCCACACCCATGGGTGGTTAGGGGATCCCATCTTTCCCTTCTTGCTTTCCTCTCATGCCACTTATTCTCGGTGCCCATCTAAATACAATAATGAGTTGCCCTAAAACGTTTTCCTAGTGTTCTCCAGGTGTCAGTTGCGAAGTGCTTCCTCCGCACAAAGCAGAAATGCAGTTGGGACGCAGTATTCACAGGCATATGACATTCTGCTACACCAGCAACCTCCTTTTCACCTTTCTCCAGGCTCCCACTCTTACACTCGGCCGGCTGTGCTGTTCCAAAGCCATCGAAGTAACTACATAGCATTTGCCGGAGATCAGCTCTTCCGCACACAGTAGCCCCAAACCCCTGCTCGTGAAAACTCTGTGTTGTCTCATCAACTTTTAATCTCCCTCTTAACCAGATGGTACACACTGAAATCACTCGCATCCCATTGCACTTGAACGTCTATAGATAGAACACAGGAAGACATCTAGAAGTAGCGCTCTACCAGCCTTTTTTCAGTTAAAAAGCTCTTGCTTTTTGACACAGCTTTCTAAGCTTTCACTTAATAGTCTCCATATCTCATTTCTGGCCAAGTACATTTATTTATTTTCTCTTCATAAACCTTGCTGCAACCTAGTTTGTTCATGGGAGGGAAGCGGGAAAGAGAGCCCTTCTCACCTGAAGAGAAACACTAACACCTTTCTCTATTACTAAAAAATTCTTGAGTAATCTAAGAAACTGCTTTAGTGCCTCAGTGCTTTGGAAGCTTCTATTTGGAAGGGAGATGGTCTTGAGGGAGAAGATCTACATTTCGGTATCCAGGTGGAAAATGGGTTTGATTTGGCCAAGTAATAATAGTCAAAAGAAAAACCCCCATAGCCTGCGCACGCACAGTAGATTCCTTAGGAATGATAACACTGCTTTGAAACATTCCTGAGTACACATGCAAGAAACCGGATGGGAAGAAAGAAGCACTTAGCCAGAGAGGTGACAGCAGGGGGCCTGAAGGAGAGCTACAGCCAGTTGGCCAGAAAAATTCTTGCACTGTTCTGTGGGGAATTATCAAATATGGCAAAATCCATTATATAAGCATTGGGCAAGACAGAGGGGATTGTTTTGGTGTTTTTTTTTTTTTTTTTTTAATGTGAAATTACCTACCAATGCAAAAAGAGAGGACAACCTAACTTTCCCCATCAAGGCAAAGTGGGAAAATCCACAACATACTTTTAACCATGAATTTGGTAAGGGGGCAAAATCAGCCACATGAACTTTTTTTTTTTTTTTTTTTTTTAATAGGAGTGGGGGTCATTTATCAGGCAACTCTCTTCTCACTTCTGTGACTGGAAATGTTTAGAGCTATTGGTATTAGAGCCTCTGCATGCAGAGGGAAAGCAACAGGCACTAACCAACACCAGATACACCCATATCCCATTTTAGACGGATACTACTTGCAGAAGCTTGCAGTAAATTCAAGGCAAAGACATTAAAGACAGCTGACATTTTCCTCCCTCAGATTTACACAGATTTCTCCAAAAGCAGAACGTTTGGAGGCCGAATAGAGTAACATGAAGGAAGAGAGCATGAAGGATAAGACTTTTCAGAAAAGAGACGGTTATAACCTAAATTTTATTGATGGCTAACAGTTGTTTTATGTCTTTCTGCTGTCTCTCTTATAGTCAAGCTTTGGAAAAGTAGCATACATTTGCAAACCAGGAAACCTGTGAATGACACATAGTTCAGAAACTGTACAGTCTACAGAGTATTGTTATGCTAAGCATATATATGCAAGCAGTCTTTGTACATTACAGCTAAAAAGCTTGTTTGTGCTTTTTCCCCCCATACATCCATAATTTGAAGGTTTTCCTTTATAACCTTCCATTGCAGTTTGGGGGACTTTTTACATGCAGTATTTCAGCAAAATACAGCCACCCTTTAGGTAAAGGCAGCAGCTGTCACCCAGTCATTGCAGCACTCACTTGGCAACTTCCTAAGAAGTGTACAAGGAGGCCATATACCAGGAAAGCCACTGAACACCAATATTTATAGCACATATTAGTGCTGAGATTCAAATTAAAACATCTGTGATGCACGTGCCACACTTCCTGCGGGGGAGAAAAGGGAAAAAAAGAAAAAAAAAAAAAAGAATGAGTTTCAACTGAAACTTCTCATATGCATACACAAAAAGAAAGGTTTTATTGAACAGGATTTCAAAAGAGGGGGTGACAGAGAATAACTACTGGACTGCTTCTCCTTGCAGCCAACAGTGGTACAGCCTGTTCAATTGCTACCCACAATACATGAGCCACAGCCAGTGAGCCCTGTCTCTCTTTAGGCCACAGCAGGATGTTCAGATACAATAACCCAGGCACGTGGGTAGCACAAGCTGATTCCTAGGTTCAACCAAGGCACAAGCCAGCCCCTTACCAATGGATACAATTTCATCCTTACCTTCCCAAAGATTAAGGAGCAACTTCTCCAGAAGGTACCTGGGAGCTGAAAGCTTAATACCATCAAAATTCTAAGGTCATTTCTAGATGCTGCTTTTAGAACCTTCTAGTTCAGATGCCAATAACCACTTGGCAGGGACTGATAAACATAATTAGAGAGCTTGATGGTTTCAAAGGACATTACCCAATGAACAAGTTGCTGCAGTTCTTGCAACAAATTCCCAGTGGGTTTTGTTGCAGAGGTCTTGAAGAGGTTTAAGCAGACTTTTAATTACACTATCAGGAATCAAGTATTTTTCTGGGGCTTGGCAAAGTAGCATCTTATTATTTCTGCTTGCAATGTGTAGTCATTCAAACCTTATCCAGAGGCCTACAGCCTAGGAATTCCTACAACTTTGTAATCCCAAATTTTTGTATCATTTGTGATATACATTAGTGACTTCCAGTAACAGCAGCCCAAGAGACAGTATTTTACTGTGCGATAGTTTAAACTATTTGGCTCTGTGCTTTATCCCGAAATACACTGCAGGGAGAGAATATATTTGCTGCAGGTTACGCTGATTTACAGCGGCATTAAGCCAAGTGCTGTAACATCCTTCAGAGCCAACTTGCCTTTTTTGCTCTTCTACTATACATCAGATGCTGCATGGGAACGGAGGAACTTTACAGCATCGTACACTAGACCAGCCATTGCTCAAAAGCTGGTATTGTGTGGCAGCAACAGTTGTTGAAGCGACAGTTTTTCATCACATGCCCACGGGTCAGTGCTGCTTCCATGGACACACAACACATCCAGCCTCCCACAGCCCATTCAATGAACAAGGGGAGAGAAAAGCACCACAGCCAGTGCCTTCGCTCTACCCTCTGCTGCTGTTGACTCCAGCCTCTCCCACTCAGCACCTCCCTCCTCTTCACTCCTGCGTCTCTCAGCCTGACCTCCTCACTAAATCTTTCTCTGCTAAGGTCAAAGACTAACTCCCATAGACTAATTCCAGCCCTCCAGGCTCAGAGAGGTACATGAAACAAGGAGCATGCTGACCTCTATTCTGTAACAGTGGAAGTTTATACTAGAGCCAAGTATTATCATTCATAGATTTATTATAAACTTGTGCATACATTCACATACAATACTAGATTTTGCAGCTTTCCATCTAGAGATCTAACCACACCCTCAGAAAATACTCCCCAGAGCCTTCCCTTCCACAAAGGGAAGGATTACTATTCCCATTATATTCAGGGAAAATAAGAACTCACAAGTTTCAATTCCCAGACTTTGTGCTATGCTATAGAATACAGGCAGAGTGTTTGCGAGAACAGTCCATTTGTTCAGGGAGAGGATGGAAAAAACAAAGCCTTATGAATCAGCCAGCTGATAATTAAAAGCAACTAAATCCAGATCATTTTAAGCTGCACATGAGAATCTGAACTCCTCAGAATCTGAATTCCTTTGACGACCAGAAAAGCCAGGGTCACTTGCCCAGCTGGTCACTATTGTTCTGTCCAATACAGTTCTGGTAGGAATGCATGTTTAACAAAATTCAGAGATTAGGCATACTAAAGAATGCGACTCCCCCTAAGTGTTTAGGTTAGTGGAGTTTGCCATGCTGAAATCCTGAAGCTTAAGCGTATCAAATTTTCTCCGTCCTGTACTGCTAGTGCCAATGACAGACCCAAGCTGACAGCTCAGATCTCAGGATCCCTGCCATTTTAAGCTTAAAGTTCATTAAAAGCAGCATAAAAAGTTCCCCTCAAAGCTGCAATGAGCATTAATTAAATCAGTGTTTTCCCAGGGATGTGGAATACCAAATGACAAAAGCTCCCATGCGCCAGAAACTCTTGAAGGGCAGTTTAAACCAAGCCAGAGACTCAGATGGCCCAATTTCAAGTACCTAGCAATGGAGCAGCCCATTTTCAAATGCCTTAGGATAGCCCAGATCTCCAAAGAGAAATCTAGCATCCAGTGGCCAAATACAGTACTGATATGCCAGTGATCTTCCCAACATCTAGGTTAGCTCCTGACAGATTAGAATCTGTGTCTTGAGCTCAATTTATAAGAGGGCATGCAAGATTACAGTCAAATGCAAAACTGTCATAAAAACAAGTCATACAGGTAATCTTACAGAGATTCTCAGAAAACTTGTAGGAAGGCAGCTCTCACCAAGCCAGATACCATGCATAAGGCAGCTCTGGTAACTTGCAGGGGCAAGAACTTCTCAGTCCAAAACAGAGTAATATCCAGTGCATAGAGATTTGAGATTCATAAAGGAGAATTGCCAGAGACACAGCAATCCCTGGATAAATATATGAGAAGGTTAGAAACAGCCTGGTCATACCTCAGAGTTGGTGGTCTTGTATTTAGAGGTACTAAGGATTCATAAGCAGCACTTGAAGGGGATACAGTAGCTTGCATTGTGCAAGACAGACTTAATAGGAGAAAGGCAGGAAGCATCTAAGATCCTGTTTCTATGGGAGTCTCTTATTCCTTTTCTGTTAACAAAAGGAAAGGCCAAAAAAACAAGAAAAATTTCTGTAAGACTCGCACAGTAAATCAGGAACACCTATGGCTGTAACACAGGAGCTGCTGACAGCCAGACCCAAGTATCTTCCCCTAGAAAATTTTCAGTCATCTCAGCACAGCAACTAAAACCATATTTTAGCTGGCATCACTTTCATTGCCACCTGAAAATGTGAACAGCTCCAAGTTTGGACAAGATATAGTGAGGATACAAGCCGCCAGACAACCCACATTGAATAGGGTGGAAAAAACAGAACAGTTCCAGGGGAACAGAAAGAATCAGATGAGAAGAGAGCCAGTAACCCAAGCAAACTGAGGGGCAGAGAAGTAGCTGCAGAAGATCTTTTTCCCCTGGAGAAAACATTAGCAGAACCTTCCTTGGGTTGAAGGGTTAAATTCATGACAGATCCCCCTCCACACATGCATGAGCAGATCGTAGTAGAGCTGTCACTCAGTGCTGCCTCAGACGAGGATTTGAAGAAGCTCACTGTCCTCTGCTGCATTTACAGCAATAATGACAGCCTGGAGAAAGAGGTTAGAAACATCTGAGTTTAATAAGGGCTACGCAGAACACAGCAAAAAAATGTCTGCCCTTCCATTCAGGGCTACCACACCCCACCAAGCACCGCAGCAGTAGGCCAATGGGAAAGGAGGCTTGGAGACGTTATGTCATCCAAACACCCACAGCAGCCTATCTGCCCCAAGCCTTTTCATGATGAGAAGCAGCATTTCAAACCAAGCTGAAAGCTCCCAGCACCACACTTCTGAACTGCGGAACAAGCATAGTCCTGTGGGGAAAGAGCAGATGGCGACTGACCCCAGGCACAGGACAAGGCAAGCAGAGAAAGGAGTTCCTGCGCCATGCCTTAACAGAGAAACTCCATCTCACAGAGTCACCACAACAGGACAAGAGGAAGATCTAGCTCACTTAGCACCTACACTGCTGCCTTTTCTTAGTCCCAGAGACCCACATGCCTACAATGAGAAGAATCCTATTCTAGTTCTTCACTCACACAGAGCAGAGGACAAGTCACCTTAGTGCTCTGGTCCTACATGCTATGTCCCCTTCCTCACTTCTGCACTGTCCATTCCCCAAATTATCCTTACCTGACATCTTTCATAAAATGCCTTTGCCTACACTGCCTTCATTTGGCACTTGCTTCCTACTCCACGTGTTCAGTCTGCTTTTTTTTTTTTTTGGAAAGGTATTCCACTGAGCAATGAAAAGCGGGATTGAGTTTTGCTCACCTGCAGATCCAAAACTAGCTCCCCACTAGAACATACATGCACAGAAAATGGGACACAAACAAATAGGACCTGCCCTAACTCTACAACTCAGCACAATTTGATTATAAGACCATATACAGTAGAATATTTCCCTACCTCACAAGTCCATTGTGCTGGCATTTCCAAGATGCTTTGAGCAAACATATGTCTGTAAACAGCACAAATACTGCAGAAGAATATCACTTCCACCCAATTCCTTGGAGCAGCAAAAGTTGGAAGTGATTAAAAAGACATCTGATTACCTAACTTGGTATCAAGATTGGACATGACTATACGTATTTCTGTACAGTGGTACCTCACATCAGCATTAAAGTTTGGGCAGATAGATTGTTTCCTCAACACAAAGGAATATAGCTGAATAAAGAAAGCCTTACTCAGCTCTCACAGGACAGCTTAGAGGCATGCAGCAGACCACAAGAAAGTAAAAGGAAGAGTCCTACATAGAAGAAGCTCACAGATACCTGCTCTTCTCAGGTTTAAAGGGGGGGACTTTAAAAAAGTGTAACTATTTGGGGTTTTAAGAGGCAGATACTTGAACTGGGTTTTCCAAATAACCCATAGAATGAAAACATAGAATTATGGAAAAGGAGACCCATCTATCCTAGACATTAAACATCAAAGCTGCCCCAAACATTTCTCTCAGCAGCAACCATCCAGTGGGCTTTTGGCTGAAAGCCCTTTAAACAGAGGAGGTAGGGGATGTTTTTTGGTTTGTTTGGGTTTTTTTTCTTTGCCAGAGTACGATCTCCCTACTTCTGAAGCTGAAAATGGGTCTCAGATCTGAAATAGCTTCCCACTTACACTTCCCCTCAAAAAAAAAAAAAAAAAAAAAAAAAAAGAGAGAGAGAGAGAAATGGATGAAATGGATATAACCATTTTCAAATACCCAGGCCTAAACCATTACAGACAACACTTTCATTCAAGCATACTCCTTAATTACACATCTGTTCATATTCAGGGTGGTGCAGAATTAAAGATGTCAAACAAACCAAAACATCAAGCTCATTATTCAGGGTAATAAATTGCAAGTCCATAAATAATTGTTCTTCCCAAAAAGGAAATACGGAAGAAAAGCAATAGAGAACAGCATCACCGTTCCTACCCTCTTCCCTTTCTGTAGTGCCCCATTGTGTTCATATACGTTAAGCAGAAACCTTACTACTATTCAATTATATAGTAGATTGAAGATCTGGAGGACAATATTCCTGTTACTAACATTTTGTTAAGAAAAATTTTGCAGCTCTGATTCTTATTAGAGTCTTTTTTGATATCCAAGTTGGCATGAGCTAGTTGAAAGCCTCAAGATAAACATCCTGTCTCAGTGAAAGTAGAGTTAAGCACTGTCTATCTCTCTCCAACTAAAAGTGACTCGAGAGCTTTGAACATATTGCAGAAATGAAGTCCAGTGAATTTTAGTATCACCCCACAGGAGAGGTAGTATACGATTCAGAACAGAATAATGTGGTTTCAGCATCTAGAGATGCTAGAGGTCTAAATCTAGAAAGAGTTTGCTAGTTAGTCCATTACTCTAATCAGCAGACCTACAAGCACTCCATGCTTTCACTCTTTAATAGTTATTTTAGTTACAAATTCAAAAGATATTCTTAAATTTTTTTCCCTTTATCAAGACAAAGCCCAATCAGATAAAATAGAGAGGTAAGCAGTCTATGATCCAAGAGTCACAAAACTACTCGGCCAAGCAAAGCTGTTAAGTTTCTAACCTTGTGTGTTTCATGCAGGGTTTTAAACACTAACAAGCCCAGCTTTGAGAAAATGAACAATTAAGAGTTATTGGAAGAGACACACTTGTTAATTTATCCAAGGAGAGCACGAGTTCACTGCCACCCATTGCTTTGCCTCTCCGCTGCCCTTTTCTTTTCTAGAGTTGGAAAATGAAACATACATGACAGGAAACAATTCACACAAACAGCTGGAAAGCCAAGACAGTAGGAGATTTCCTAAATGAATACAATTTAGTGCAGTAACTAAAGTCATGCCTGGTATTTCAAAGCAATTCCAGTGTTGCTAGGCCCTTACACACTGTTCTAATTGTGCTGCAAAGCTACGGCACTGAACCCCACAAGTTAGATGAAGATCATATGGCTAAAGAAGGCAGGAAACAAACACAAGATAGTTGAAAGGTTTGGCGATGAGCTGAAGACCTTCTGACCTCTTGGTTACCTGGGTAGGGTACTTCAAAGGGGAATTAGTGCAGAGGACTCAGCATGACACAAATCCCAGTTTGTTTGCTAGACATCCCTGCACAGTCTACAGCACACCCCAGAGATCTTTGGCAGTGAATATCTGTAGGCTATTAGGTGATAGAGGGAATGACTCAAAGCAAGAGCCTCTCAGGAAAAGGAAGGGAACCACATTGCTCTAAAATGTATAGTCTTATATTCCACACCCATTTAAGAACCACAGGGACTTCAAAATCTGGGCGTGAATTCATGTTCGAACCATCTTTCCCTCGGAAACTCCGAATTAACAGACAATTGTCAGGAAAACACTAGGAACACATTCTAAAAGCACTAGGCAGACTACATAGATCAGGATACTGTTTTATGAATCACCCTGTAATATCAAAACCAGGCTTCTCTCACATAAACAAATCCACTTACTTAACAAGACTAAAGCCTTACCTAACAGGCTGAAGACTAGTTTATTGCATTACAGCGTAGTTCAGCACAGTCCTTCAAATACACAGGAGAAGCAAATTCAAAGTCTAGCAAAGGTGTAGCTTATGGGACATGGAACAATGTACACAGCTGTTTTGAAGATCTACCTTTACTAAATCTGCTCCAAACTTCTTGATCTTGAAAGCTAGCAGCAGTTCTGGTCACCTATTAGGAGACTGCCTGTCTCAAGATAATTAGCAGTGTATTTCAAGAATCATCCAAGCAGGAAAGCATCAACACACCAGTTTTGTTTTGTTTTGTTTTCCCCAAGGGGAGAAATAAGATAGGATAGAGTACAAGAAAGCTGATGTCAGTTAAAAAAAAAAAAAAAAAAAAAAAAAAAAAAAAAACACATGCTCTCCTACTTCAAAGCAGCACAGAAAGTATGTTTACTTGCTCCACTTGCTCCACTGAATTCAGTGCAAAGTGATCTGTCCTCTGACATGGAGCAAGTCATTGGCAGAGCCACAGCTAGAACACAGCTGTGTCTCACCTTGGCTGGGCTCTGGTCTCTGAAGCAAGTATATGACACAAGAACTGAGTGAAGCCATCTAGTCTTCTGTGTTGAAATCTGTCTCTAGTGACCAGAAGTTGCACTTACAGATTTCCATGGATAGATGTTACCTTCCCCTCTAAACTCATCCTCGGGAAACATCCCTGCTACAGCAAGCACTACCAACTACCATTAGAAGGGCCTATCTATCCAACTACTATCAAAATAAGCAAAGTACCAAATTGTAACTATCAATACAGCCTAGTTAATAATGCCAACATTTCTGTTGGGAAGATGGCCCCTTCATTGCTATACTTTGGGTAAGATCCACTTCCTATTCTCGGTAGCAAGTTGGAAATCTGTGTGTTGAACATGAACATCAAACATTTGGCTTAGCAGCTACATTACATACAATGCCTGCAAACACTGCGGGTTGGATTTCAGTCATTATTGCTTATACATGCCCTAGAGAAGTTCATAGCATTTCAAGCACGTGCAGAGACATACTAGAAGTTTCTTATGTCTAATAGACAAGATCTATCAGTAAAGCCAACCAAAAGCTTGAATTCTCATTAAAAAAAATAACAACAAGAACAAGCAAGCAACATTCCCACCAGAATAAGTATTGCAGAAATTCATTGAGATATGTGAATTATGCTTTCCTTCCTCCTTCTCTAATTTCCTCTCTCCTCACCCCCCTCAAGGCTTTTCACACTGTCCAGGGCCCCTGTTGTCAGGGGAATAAAAAGCTCAGCAGTCCTTAGAGCCCTGGAAGCCCATCTCTAGGATAGCCTGCAACCTGGACACCAAGGACGGAATTAGCTACTGAGTTTGAAACTGTTTTCTAACAAGAAAAGAAAAAATAAAAAGGTTGCTGGAATCTTTTCCTAGTGAAATACAACTTTTGTGACAAGTTAGTTAAAAAATTTTGATAGCAGATTCCCAGACAGCTCTATCATGTCTTCACAGGCTGATCAAGGACAGAAAAACCTAACTGCAAGAACAGGGTGTGTCTTATGTCAAGGAAAGATGTCAGCTGTAAAGCACTACATCAGCATAGATCACAAAACTGCTGCAACTTACCAAAACCTGGAGCTGCAGTAGCAACTTCCAAGGCTTCAGCCTGTTTATTCTTGGCAGAAGGCATCCAGGAAAAGTGCCAAAGTCACTGTAGACAGCACACACTGGGAAAGCCACAGAGTGGAAAGCGGGAATGGCTATTAAGTGCCATTAACAGCTATCACCTGCCCTTCTTTTGGTCACTGCAACCTCCCCAGGGTAGAGATAGCAGACTCTTATTCTGATGCAGCTGCCATTGCTTACCATAACAATTCAGGTGCTATAAGGATCCCCAGTTTAGATGGGAAAAAGGACAATGAACAGTGTAAACAACAACTTACACCAGTCTGATGCAGTCCTTCTGAGAAAGTGCCTCACATCCATGCAGATCAATGTCAGATTTAAGAGCAAAAAGCCTCATTCTTAATCCCGCACCATATTAAATCCATAAGAGCACAGCAATCCCAACCTGAAACTGTACCCTGCAGGAGGCTCCTCTCAAAGGGCTAACATTGTTGCTGGGTAAAGTTTTCCCACACAAATTTCCCCATCAGGAAATGAAGTTTTTTGTTAGACATTTTCCAACAAAGCTTCACCATTCAGTGGGAAATTCTAAACATACAAAGATTGCTTCAACGTGTGATATTTGACTAAACACTTGAATCTTTATTTCAGAGCTTCCACTGATGATTTCCCTTTCCTTCGAAGGTTGGGTTTTTTTAATTTTTATTTCCTTCTCTGCTTTAAGCCAGAATCAGAGATTCGCACATGGCAAAGTTCCACTGGACAAGAATTCTACCAGCTTTCCCTACCTCACTGTTTAAATCCACTTTAGACGGTTTTATGCAGCACTTTAAAGACTTGGAGAGGGATATATTCCCCTGACAAAGTGTCAGCTATCCAAACAACTGACACATGGGAAAACCACGCAAGCGTGTGAATCGGGAAAGGTCTTTGGTGAGCAGAGATACAGTACATACTCATGTAAGTGTGGTAGCTCTGAATAAAGTTCTGCAGGCTAATAGATATGTAAGACAAATGACATGTGGTTCTCATTGCAACTCATGCTATGGGAAGGGGGTTCCTTGGAACAGATCCAACTAGGATAGGTTTATCCCATTACTCTCCTATAATTTTCTGCTGTTTCAAACCCTTTGACAGTTACTGTAGTTTTAACATCACACCCCCTACAGACTGAGGCATGCTTAACAGGCCAGCAAACAAAACCACCCCCACTTGGAGACAAAATATGCACCATATGTGGGAACTGTGCAACGCACTAGGATAGCACCCACTCTTGTACTTCTGTGTCACACTGATGCAACCCAGTGTGCAGATGCCTTATCTCAATTCCAAGCCCAACAAACTATGCTAATCTACCCCACCATCACCACAGCAGCCTAACTCACACACGCTAGGTATTAGCGTGGGGAGGGGTACAGACAAGATGGACAAGCCCTGAATATTAAATGGGGAGGGACATGAGAATTTAAGGGAATCACTGAAAAAAAATGTGAAATTTAAGAACAACTGGAATCAGGTTAAGCCACTCTCTTACTGTATAAAGTAAGAGGCTCATTCATCTGAACAGCTGTTTCACCTCTAGAGAAATACCCAGAGAAAACAGAGGGGAGGGGGAGTCTAAATTGTTTGCTCTATTGAAGCAGCAAGCTACAGTAAATCAAAACTGATTTACATTAAGTTTATGAGAAACGGGCTCGGGGCAGGGGGAAGGAGTGGGAGGTTTGGTTCTAAATAGCTATTTGAAAGCTGCAGCTCTTGAATAGAGATCTATAATTAAGGTCTTTCCTTTGTTGAGCTGAACAAGTTTTCTCCATAGCCAGGGGCTGTAACAGTTCCCTCTGCCGGCATCCCCAGTGTCCCAGCTCAGGAGGTTTTAAAACCCTGGATCTGCACAACACAGTGACACACTGCCCCATGGCCCTGGTACAGCCAAGTTTTCATCCCCAGCAGACTGGGGGAGGCAAGAAGGGTAGGCTTTGAGGGGTTTACTTGCCAGAGCTCAGGTCCTCGACTCCATCAGCACCTCCTGCCCCAGAGGGACACTGCCCCAGGCAGGTAGGGAGCCCCTGGGCAGCCACCCGCCCCGCCGCCTGGGAAGGATGCTCACCCAGGGCACAGCAGCACTGCATTCCCCTCACAACCTCCTCAGGGATCAAAATGCCAGTGCAGGCAGCGGGGAGAGCATTTCTGCCCGCGATTTTGCTGTCCCGCTGCTTGGGCCCAATCTTACTCACCGGCGACTGGTGAAGCCACTGCCCGGAGAGCCCGAACTCTGCTCTGGGTAGTTGTGCTGTAGGGTTGATGTTGGGAATTGGTAGAGGAAGCCAGTCCCTAGCACACATCCTTGCAGGCAGCAGCACCAGGATAAGAAAAAAGCAAACCGCATTTTTGCGGGAATAAGCTTTTCCTCATACACCCCCTTTCCTCTTACTCGGCACAAAGCCGCAAGGCCCCCGCACCTCCCCACTGCGGGGTCACGATGGGAGCCGCTGAGGTGGGGATGGCTCAGGAGCGTGGGACCAGGGGGGCAGGGCTGCCCCAGGCACAGGGGCTGCTGCTCTGGCTCTCAAGGGGAAGCCCAGTTCCCTCTGCAAACTGAGCCCTGGCTGCTGCTGCTCGCATAGGGTGTCCAGGGCCAGCGCTGCTCTTTGCGCCCAGGGCGCACACTCAGCCCCGGATGCCTTTTCAAATTTGGCGAGGTTGATCGGACTCCGTCAAAGGGGGCGTGGGGTTTCTGCATTAACCCTTGCCAGGCCTGACAGCAGACCCTGCTGCGAAGGGGCTCCCTGGTGAAAGCATCAGGACACCTTGGTGCCTAAGGCCTGAGAAGCAGGCAAGCCACAGCCCTACCTGGGTACAAAACCTGCCCAGTGCTTGCTCACAGCCCACACAGAGTGGCTAGCGGGGGAAAACGAGGCACAGGCATCACTGTGCTGCCTGCGGAGGGCTGGCAGCATCACGGCAGAAAGTCCACATTCACTAGCAACTTGGCTCCAGCTGCCCACGTCACTAGGCAGTTTTGGGTACAAGCACATAGCATACCCGAAGTATGAGGAGTACAAGCCCCAGTCTCAAACCCGAAGCAGTTCGGATATTGATGATGACAACTGCCTGCATTTCCCTGCTTAACTGAGAGAGCCACTTCTAAGGGACCCTACTGCACTTCAGCGGCACAGGGAAGACACCCTGAAATGACCTAGCTGGGGCTTGGTTTCTGCCACATTCGCACCACACAAGTCATACAAGCAGGAAACATATCCTTCTGAGATGCCTCATTCACACGGCAACCTGAAAGGCCAGTTAAAAAGTAATTGCTGCTTCAACACGTATATCCTGCTCATTTTTGGTGTCTCATACAAGCATCCTCTTCACCAGTTAGCTGGGATTGTGTAGACCCCTTGTACTTAGCACCCAAGATGCCCCAGAGCATGGGGAAGAATTGCACAGTTGGCCCCTACTGCAAGCAGGAGCAGAGATTTTGCAGCTGTGAAAGCACATGGCTGTTTCAGTATGGCAGTACCCCAAGGAGGGAGCCAGTAGTAAGGCTCCTTCTTCATGCAGGCAGCTGAGTTTGGGTTTATAGCACTTGTATGCCCCAGATCTGGTGACAGAGTCATAGACCATCTTGGCTGCCCTTTCGGTGTCCCCCTACCATTAGGCTCTCTCTCTTGCAGGAAAGCCTGCCTGGAGGGGGCTGGAGGAAAGCACTCATTAGAAAGGGAAGAAGCTGCAGAGACTCAGACAAAATGGGTTTCTCCCTGACTCCCAGCCCAGAGTTGCTCCAGGGGGCACCTTGCTTGCCCAGGCAGTGAGCTCCAGCAGCCAAGTGGTCTGAACCCAACACAGGACAGAAGGATTTCATTTCTAGGACCATGCAAGTGTGTTTCCAAGCCTTCACCCTCAAATCCTGCAGCCTCACAGTACCCACTTTTGCACCTTTGTTTACATAGCCATCCAAGCACTGCCCTGATTTACCATCAAAAACAGGTTTTGATGGGGTATCCTTGGGGTCTGGGGTTTCTCAGTGGGGCTCTGCAACACCTCTAAAGGGAAAGACCCCTTTCCCCACAAAAGGGCAAGATCCCTGCAGGATGCCACAGCCAGCAATTGCTAGGTTCATCCCCCACCTCTGTGCCTGGGTGAGCACCTACCCCTTCCCCCACAGGGCACACCCCAAGAACCTGCACACAGAGATAAATAGCCCCTGGCTGGAGCCTGCAACCAGACAAGTTTAGACTGCAAATGAAGCACTGGGTTTTTAAACAGGCAATATCATTAATCACTGGAGCAAATCACATAAGAGGCAGGGGCAAAGTCTGCAAAGCAGCTCCATGTGGCTTCCCCAGGGTTGCCCCACAGCTGCTCTCAGGGTGCCCAGTTCCTGAGCCCAAAGCAGACAGTGGGTCCACACTGTCTAGGCTCAAAGGGAACAGGTCCAATCCAGCAGCAGTGACCTGATAAGCCTGCTCAGAAACAGACACTGTATATCTGCAAAAAGCCCTCAATGCTTGGAGCTGGGACATAACAGAGACCTTTGCACCCAGTCCAGCCTCAGATCTGCCATAGCACGTTTCTCTGCCTCAGTTTCCCCTTGCCTTCAGCAAGGGGAACCTTTTCTTTCTCTTCTTCCTCACCTCACAAGAAAATACTGAGCTCCCAGCAACTTACCCAAAGCCATTCAGCCGCTCTGGTAATATCTTTCTGACAGAGCCTCTCTGCTTCTTGCTCTGGGGCTGGCCACAGACTCAGGACTAGGCACAGCCATTTTGCTCAGAGCCAGCCCTCAGGTTGTCTGCTCAGTCCCACCAGACAGGGCAGGATAACAAAAAAGAACCCCTCAACCCTGCTCCTGGAAGAGCACTCAAAGCTCAAGCACTTCCCAAGTGCTAAACGGGTCTCTGAAGCTCCCCTGCTCTTTAATCAGAGCAATCCCCTCAGCTGTGTGTGCATGTCCAGCCCAGGTGCAGCTGGGCCAGTCCCCCACAGCCTCCACCCTGGCCACTTACCGCAGCTCCAGCTTGTGCTCTGAGGTCTTGTTTTCAGCCTCTTGTCCCAAACACACTTAGTTCCCTTTCCTGTCAGGCTAAGATAGATCTTTTATCTGTATTTACCAGCACTGAATGGCACCAATGGCTTTGTGACCTTTCTCCTGGCTTGGCTCTTAGGCAGCACTTCACAGTCTTCAAGTCTTCACTGTCCAAGGGCTTTTTTATTTTTGCTTGCATGCTTGATTTGCCACTTTAGCCTTCACTGATTTTGCAAGACCCTAAGAGGGGATATTAAACACAGGTGATTAGAAAAGACATGATTCTGGCACATTATTAGAGACACATGTAGGAAGGTAATCCTCTTCCTATTTCATGAACTGAGAAAGTGGAGAACAGAGGTCAAAAGACTTTGCTCAAGATTACAAAGAGCTAAAGGCAGAGCCAGAAATAGAACTCAGATCTCCAGGATTCCATTACTCCTGCCCTGTCCCTAATGCACACTTGCTTCTTTTCTGAGTGGCTGATTTAAGACAAAAATGAAGAATTAACTTCCAAGCTGTTCTTGGAAAGAGAGAAGAAAGGGTGATATTGTCTACTGTAAGGGGAGAATTAAAGATGACATTTCATTTTTAGTCATTTGGATATGCATAATACAATCAAACACAACAGCAGTAATAAATGAATATTTTTTCTCCCCATGGTGCTTACGAGTGCAACACATCCTAACAGTTTTTCAAAAGTATGTTGATAAATTGGAAACACAGTGATGGAGGTAACAAGAACAGCCAACAAAAACATAATTCATTCAATTTATCAGGAGTTTGAGAAGCGAACCCTTGAAATCTGAACAGCCCTGTTCTTATAAAACAGACATACTACATTACAAAAGATACATTTTTTATGCATGTACATAAGCATGTCAATTAAAGATTTGCTTAGGCAACTGGGACTAAATAAATTATTTGGAATTATTTCATCAACTTGGATCAAATTAGGAGAGGCAGAGGTGCATACTGGAAAGCCACAGTGCATGGAATCACCAGGGTTAAATGGCAAGGAGGCCAGAAGAGGCCAAGTTTTCAGTTTACCAGTTGGATTGGCTTTACTTCAACTGTTATGGAAGAACAGGTCCTGGAGGGCCTTCTTCCCACACACGTCTCACCTTCCATGCAAGTGACAGCCTTACACCGCTATGTCAAAAGACTAATCCATTGGGTATGTGGGAGCACTAGCGGTTTCACATGCTCTGGAGTGTTTTTTCAGCTTCTTGGTTCATGGACATACCTGTGACACAAGGCATCAGAAAGTGTTGACACAACTATAATTTCTTTAAATGTATAAAACACATGCAAGCCAGCCAACAAAGAAAGTGAGGAGAAAACACAGACAATAAAAGGAACATTGAAAGTTTGGCCTGTTTTTTGTTTGATCGTAAAGGAAAAGCAGTGGAATAATACAGAAAAAGATGGGCTTGTTTTCTAAAAGGGCTTCTGTTTGGAAGGTGACTTAGAAGGTAGTACTGCCATACCCGAGGCTGTCTTGCAGGCTCTCCCTTCGTACTGCAGGCAAGTCGGGTCCTGAGGGCTGCTTCACAGCCACCTTTAGGTAAAGAACTATTATTTCAGATGCATTAACACACAGTATGATCCCACACCCAGCTGTAAGAGCAGAGCCCAGCCCTAGAATTGAAGGCTATCTCCCAGTCACACAGCACCACTCATGGTATTACAAAAGCTAGTAGTTATCAGAAAAAAGGAGACAGAATATTGTCAGAGAAAATGAAAATCATTGCAAATGAGTTGTAATAGGTCTGCCCCTTGGATTTTACAAGCGCCTTTTTTATGCGGATACTATGAAAAGACCAAAGCAATAACAGCTTTGCTCTACTTGATTAAACTCTGTGGAGCTTTAGAATTATGAAGTGTCCTTTTGAAGTCAGAAGGAATCACTGATAAAACCATCAAAAACCAAAAACATTTTGGATAAAAGCCTTCTAGCTTCCTAAGAAGCCTAGATTATTTCAACATGATAGGACAAAGCAGTCCACTCAAGAAACCTAGAAAATTAGAGTAGATGGATAACGGCTTAGTAACAGTAAGAGTTAAAGATCTCTAATATAAATTAAATTATAAGATTACTAGAATTATTATAACATGTTTAATATTGGGGAGTCAAACTAAACTGAAAAAAAATTCTTGAGTAGAAGGGAACTAATGTGTTTCTTTGAAGATTTGTTGGCTTTGACCTGGAATAAATCAGTCGCAGCTGAACTCATAATGGAATAGAACCGAAAAAAATGTCACAATTACACAAGCAGTTTAACATATGGTACATATGATGTACAGCAATATTGTATGAAATACAAGAAATGATCCAAAACTCATAATTTTGGCAAAATTCATTACCTTAGAGGGAAACTTTGCCTGAGTGAAGCACTTGTGTGGGTACTATAAAGTAATATACTGGGGTAAAATAATTCAGACTGAAAGATAATTCAGCGGTGGGATAGTGTGATGATTTAAGAGATCAGCAAGACAATGACTAACTCTGTTGGAGTTGCACATACTCCAAGCATTATTGTGTCTTGGGAAGAATCATTTATATCACCTTTAATGGTAGACAAAGATTCTCCCAAATGGACACTGTGCACCCAATGGCGAGTTGATCTGCACATGCACAGCGAGTTTGGCACACCCTTGACATTATCTTACTCACTGAGAATACAGTAAAGTGGGAATGGATGGAGGGGGACCTCATAAAGTTCAACAAAGGCAAGTGCAAGGTCCTGCACCTAGGGAGGAATAACCCTGTACACCAGTAGACTGACTGGCTGGAAAGCAGGTCTGCAGAGAATGACCTGGGAGCCCTCACTGATAAGTTAGCCATGAGCCAGCAATGTGCTCTTGTGGCCAGGAAGGCCAATGGTATCTTGGGGTGCATTAGGATGACTGTTGCCAGCAGGTCGAGGGAGGTGATCCTGCCCCTCTACTCAGCCCAGATGAGGCCTCGAGAACTGTGTCCAGTTCTGGGCTCCTCAGTACAAGAAAGACATGGAGCTACTGGAGAGAGTCCAGTGTATGGCCATAAAGATGATCAGGGGACTGGAGCATCTCTCTTACTAGGAAAGGTTGTGAGAGCTGGGCGCGTTTAGCCTGGAGAAGAGAAGACTGAGAGGGCATCTTAACAATGTATACAAAAATATGAAGGAAGAGTGTCAAGAGGATGAGGCCAGACTCTTTTCAATGGTGCCAAGCAACAAGACAAGAGGCAATGTGCACAAACTGAAACACAGGAAGTCCCATCTGAATATGAGGAAGAACTTCCTTACTGCGAGGGTGACAGAGCACTGGAACAGGTTGCCCAGAGAGGTTGTGGAGTCCCCTTCTCTGGAAATATTCAAAACCTGCCTGGACACAATCCTGTGCAATGTGCTGAAGGTGACCCTGCTTGAGCAGGGGGGTTGGACTAGATGATCTCCAGAGGTCCCTTCCAATTTTACTGATTCTGTGATTCTGTAATTCACACAGGTGTGATAAAGCCAATGCACAAATAGCATCAGGTCTATTGCACTCTGCAAACTTGCCAGAGTTCAGAGATACATGAAGAATTAGCCAGGAAGGACTGAAAGAATTATCTAATCCCTCTTCACTCTCCCTGCTAGAAGGCAGGATCTATTATACATAGACTAGTCCTAACATAAGTTTGTCTACCTTGCTGTGAAAAACCTCCAGAGACAGAAACTCTCCGTGCTCCTCTCAAAATATTATTCCAATGCTTTGCTCTCTGTACTGATAGTTTTCCTAACATCCACCCTCAGTCTCTTTTGTAGAAATTTAAGCTCTTGATGTCTTACTTTCTCCATTATGTGTATAGAAAATTATTCCTTCGCTCAACAGACTCTTAAGTTCTCAAAGTACTTTAAAAATGTTTTAACATTTCTCCTTGCCTTCTAGAAGCAAAAAAATCCCAATTTCTTCAGACTTTCCCTGTATGTTATACCTTACAGACTTCTGATTCTTGTTGTTGTTCTCCTCTGGCCTCTCCCATCGGTCTACATTTTTCTGAGAGCATGGCACCTATAACCTATCTAGACTCTTTTGCAAAAGCTTTCTCTGCACTGCCTTGCCAGGAATCTGCCTTTCTGGCATCTGTACATCATTGTTACTGTATGTTTAGTTTGTGATCCTTTACCTGCTTCTCCAGAGCTGCTAGTTTGTCTAATTTTCCCCCACCCTATATTTGCATAGTTAAAATTATTCCTGCCAAAGCGTAGTGCCCTGAAGTTGTCCTTAATGAGTTTCATCTTATTTCATTCAGATTGTATCACCAATTTGTCAAGACCATTTGATATTTTAATCCTGCCTTCCAGTGTTGCATTCTGTCCCAGCTTTGCCTCATCGCAGATTTAATAAGCATTCTCTCTCTCCCATCACTGAGGTCATTAATGAAAACATTGGGAGGTCTGTCTACATACCCACATCCTCAAACTGTGTTCCTGATCATTAACTGCTCAGCAAATTACTCAGTCACTGAAGGCTGACTGCTTGCTTGACACTGTACAGGACAAACATTGAACTTATAAACTTTCTGAGACATACACAATCTTGAATGTCTACATGGAAACAAAGTGCAGAGGAAGGAGCTACCAGATAATAGGCTGCAATTTTCAACAGAGTCAGTGACAGCAGGATATCCAGACTCACCGGTATCTGGATGCTTAGCTGCTTTGTAAATCCAGCTTGAGAATTGGACTCTCTCTCAATCTCAGAGAGGCAGAGACTTTCACAACCAAACTATGAAGAACAGACATGTCTCAGTTTTCAACTCTGGCCTTGATACCGTGCTGCTTCTCTTAATTTCCCCCTTGGATCCATCCTGCTTGACTTGAGCACCCCAATGTGAATGGGAGTCTGAGTTCACTTTTTTCATCACACAGGTCACATAAAAGGGAGTGAGGTCATCACCTTCCTGACAAAGGGAGCAAAGGCACAAAAAACAGTTAAGAAAGGATATCTGGAGAGAGACATCCTCTTCCCAGCTCCTGTATATCCCCAGAGGTGGTCCACAAACCCTACACCTGCCCCGTGGAGCCAAGGATTAGAAGAGGAACCCAGGTATGCTCCATCTGTATTTTTGCAGCTTTTATTGATTTTCAGGTCTCCTGGGAAATTTTCCTGTGGCCTGTGAAAAGGCTTAACCTGTTTTTCTTAGCTAGCTTTCACAGGCTCCCTAGAAATTGGCTCTTCAGAAGCTTGTGGGTTGCACTGCACTGATTCAGTGCAGATCTGAACTGACCTCAGACACAGTTAAAGGTGATTAATTTGGGCCATACATGCTTCCCCTCTTCACCCCTCCACCTTATTCTCAAAAACCTTACCTGCCAGCCATTTCTTCTTGCACTGCAAACTTCTAGCTAGTCGGTGTTTTCCTGCTCTAGAGTCCTTCTTTACCTCCATTGACAAATCTCTTTTCCACCTTACCACCCAAGTTGTAGGAACTTCTGTTTTCTGCAGGTGTTTCCTAGAGCTTTTTTGAGCATGGTTTTCACCATCTCTCTGTGTTACTGATAAACATAGCCAGCACAATCTGAATATCATATCCATGTTTTCCTTACAGTTCTATCTTCATCTCATTTTGCTCTAAAGCATTGTGCTTCTAGATTCACAGGACCCCATTGGTAAGTGACATTATATATCTCCTGAAATGTTCATACAAGCCTCTCCCTTATCTGCCCCCATTTCTTTCCTATGATCCTATTTTTAAAATTGTCTTTCTTGTTTTCATAATTTTGTGTCTTTCAATGTGATTAATCCTCTTCATTATTTTAAAATCATTGACTGAATCACAAGATCTCTTTTTAAACAAGAATATGCCAAAGCTCTTTCAGTCTGAAAGACATGGTATTATTCTCATTCTCTTTGTTTTACCCCATTAAGGACAATTATATCCTTCTTAGATATAGTAACCAGTATTAAAAAGAGTGTTCTCAACAAGAACTCACCTGTGCCCTATGTAATAATAATATGTCTTTCAATATATACTCTGTTCTCACAGTAATGAAACCCAAGATCCTGTTCAGCTGTTGAGGAGGGGGTGTTTCTACAGCTGTATGTTAAGCTGAGAGCCTTGGAAATTATTTAAAGATAATATTCTCCAGATTTATCAATTTACCTTTATGATTATTTTTCTCTGTTTATACTAAAGGAAGCGATCATGTAAGTAAAACCCAACACTGCTCAGTGGCACTGTCATGCTTTTTAGCTGGCTTTCTACCTAACTTCCTTCTCTTGAATCTCACAGATTCTTTCATGCAAGCAATAAAAAAAGCAACTAAGGTGCTAAATATGAAAAAAAAATCATTATAGGCATTAAGGGCTAAAGCCACTGCAATGTATTTGGAGCCAAGTATTTCTTGGCTATGCATACGCAGTCTGTTGCTCACTAAGGTGTTCACAGTTCTCTGTGCTGCCTCCAGTAGATACCCCACTCAGTGAGCATGGTATCCAAAATCCACCCCTCTTCCAAGCACTCTCAGTGCTTTTGTTGAATAAACTCAATTCAAGCACTTTCTAGAACTGTCTGCATTTAGACTTCCCTTCTTTCCTCATTTCTCCATTTCTAAATGACCAAAACTAGAAATACTGAATTTTACTTTATGAATGTCCATCTCCCAGAATAGAACACAGATCTCTTTTTTGCTAAAAAAAAAAAAAAAAAAAAAAAAAAAAAAAAGCTCTCCTCTCTCTTTTCCTTTCCTGTCTAAAAGAGACCATCTCTGGGATTACACTGATTCTCATTCCCTCGTGCTACTGGGTCTCAGTCTGAAAGGACAGATGGGCTGTCAGTCTACAACCAAAAAGAATCTAGTTCAACTTCCTGACCTACTAGAGTCATCATACAGTCTCTCAGTGCCTCACTTTATAAAATACGGTTTAGTGCCTTGTCACATATCCTGGGTATTGGAAGGATAAAAGGAAAAACATTTCAAGTGGAATAAAAAGGGATATAGTATAAATAGGAAAAATAATTAAAGAGAGAGGAAAAAAAGAAGCAAGGTGAGACCTAATGTAAAGAGATGGATAAATTGCTCTTTTCTTGGCAGAAAGGAAATGATAAAGTCTGTAAAACACTATGAAATGTTTAGGTTGATTGTTGCTCAAAGAAAGGAGTAAAAGGTTTTGACTAGACTAAAGAGATTGTTGGTAAGTGATGGAATGGTAGGAGAAGACTCTCAGCCTCCTTATATGCCTTGAAAGAAGTGGCTCACAGCAAATCTTTTTTTTTTTTTTTTTTTTTTTTTTTTTTCTTTTTGGTTCAATTCATGTCTTGAATATTTAACTCTAAGACTGTTGTGAAAAGCCCAGTGCAGTGCCCCACTGTAGGGTGATGCACTATTCTGCATTGAAAACAGGTGTTCAGCTGGCTAGCTTTCTAGCAGAGCACAGTAGATTTGTCCCAGATTTTCTGTACATGATCTCTAGGTAATACTTGCCTTTTTCAGATGTTTCAAGAAAATTAGATAATTATTTTCCATGTTCTGAGCCCTCCCTGAACTGACTGACAATGCATTCACAGAGCTGAGCTGCAGGTCGGGTGGATAGGGAGTCTAGCCAGCTTACAGAGGAGTGAGTGGACTTCGGAAAAGGCAGTTCTGCAATTCTGGAACATCTTGGTTAACAACCATAGCTTGTAACATATTCCCTAGCACACCACAGCTACACTAGCAATGTACTGAGGTGCTGGGGAAAGGAGGACAAACATTCTTGATAACCCAACCATTCATTTCCTTACTTTTGAAGCAATGACACTGTGTTTATGCATTTTAAATGGCTTTGAGATATAGCTTCTTTGAAAGGTCCTATATAATCAATCTGCATTGTTCTGTATAAATTTTCAGAAGATAACAGTTCATTAAAATATGGTGTGCTGTTAACAGCAGTAAATATATATCCTTCAACCTTAAAATGTAATGCAATTAAATAAGAAATATGAACCCAAGGAGGTTAAGTGCAATCTACCACTGACATTTACATTTGATTTGAATTAAAAAACACACTGAGGGAAATAAAGGGCCTCTGCACATACTTGGATAACAGGAAATCCTCTGGATGTAAAAATAGTGAATTTAAGAATGGAGAATATAAAGGTCTAGTTCAAATTAAAGATTTTATGACTGAGGACTCCATTAAATCTTTGAACGCTTACAGTAAAGAGTTTGGAATGCTTCCAGCTCAATTCTTTATGTTCTCACAAGTGACAGATTATACTTCTGAACTTGTAAGGAGAAAGAAAGAAAGAGTGATTGTATTAATCCATCTAAATCTGGAGCTTGCTAATTAAGATGAAAACTATAAAAATCTGTGTTTAGGTGAAGCATAGTATTATTATAACCCAGCTCAAGACAACAGCACTAGCCAAGCCAAAAGACTACAGATTCCAATTAATGAAGAACAATAAAATAATGAACCACTTAATATTATATGATCAACAATCTGTACTAAATATGAACTTTTTAATAGTACTCAGTGTAGTCCTCTTTTTGCTTTTTCAAGGCATTCCTCATAGTGTCTAAAATATGGAGTACTAAATGCTTCTTCAAGCTCTACTCATACCCACAGAAATTCAAGGATCTTAAATTGCAGCAAGTCCTCAGCAGCAGGCCACATTCATATCAAAGAGCCAGTCTCACAAATACGTTTATCTGTAACCATAAGATACCAAGGAGGACTTTCTGAATGAGGAGTTTGGGTGGACTCACCCAAGCGAGTCAACAACTGGGAAAGCAATGAGCTATCTTTCCAAGGTTTCAAAGGGAAATGAGGCAAAATTGTCAAGGCTACAGGTTTTTAGGTTGAGGGTGTAGAGTTAAGCATTCATCTGTGTATCCAGGTACCTGAACAAAGGAGTAAGGATCTGAGATCTTGTTTCAGACTCCTCAAAACATACTAACTACTGGTATAAACCTGTTGTCTCTAATGGCATGCCACCAAGGACTGTTGAAGCCTAAATGAAAATGAATGAGAGCTACCTGAAAAGAGAGGTGATTTGGCATAGGACATTAGCAGAAACATAATACCTGGAAGAACTGCAGGGTTAAGAAACTCCCATGTTTGGCCGTAAACTCCAAAGTGACACAAAGCCAAATCAGAGATTGAAAACAAGAGAAAACAAAATCTTCCTGTCAGCAAGATCTCTTCTCCTTTAGGACATGTCTGTCCCTCTAAAGTCTATATACACTTTTTTCCCTCACTTTCTATGAAATCATTGAGGATCTGGCCTTGAGTGAATAAATAAAGCAGACTATAAATGCAGACCAATAGGGGAGGCAAATGCCACAGCTGTCAGTAAGAAACAAAATTTACTTTGAAATATTTTATTCAAAACAAAAAGCATACGGGTCTAATAGAAAAGGTTCCATAAGCCCTTGTGCCTCACAAACACAGTTCTCCCTCATTTGCCTTGTTTCATACATCCAGCACCTTCTATTCTACCACCTATAAAGCAGTTGCACTAAACGAGCAAAAAATTTTGAGCTCAGCCCAACAAGGCTACTATGCCATCTTCTGAGAGCAAAGGGTGCCCACCATATCCCAGCAGTACGTAGTATTTCTCATTTCTCACCATAGGCTCTATTTCTCTTTGACTGCTCTCACAAACAGGTATTGAGAACACCTAGTTTAAGAGGTGTGACTAATGGTGTGATTATATGGCCACTTTAATTCAGCATACATCTACACAGTGACTGAAAGAGATGGCCCTATCCTTGTCCCACTCGGCCAAGTCCCCACTGATCCACATTGGCTTCTTTCTGTTGGCACTAGTTTTTTGTGTAGCTATGCAGTCAGCAGGATCAGGGAGTTGCTTCAGCTGAAAACAATCATATTTTTTTCAGAGAGGTCAGACTAGTTTTCAACTGGATCTGTTCCTTCTAAATAGGCAACTGGAAAGGGACTGGATTGAGAGTTGAAGACCTAGATGGAGGCAATACTGCTTCTTTGAGTGGGTGGTGAAGCAAGTTTATGCTAGGTGAAAACTACCATGTATCCAGGATGTAAATGAAAAGACTAGGCTCTGTCAACAGGCAAGGAAGACTCTTCCAATATATTCTTTGAAAGGGTAATTCAGAATACCTAAGACACGAATTTAAAATTAGACAGCATGAACATGACAAGACCATAATGTCCCAGTATGGTAATTCCCACAAGCAGCTGAGGTTCTATTTACAAATGTAAATGATCTGGACTTTAGCAGAAACACTTTTGCTTAATGTTTTTTTCCATGGAAAAATTGAAACTTCCTGCAGCTGGGGGAGGGGGGAGAAGACCCTCTGAAGGGCTCTCCTGCTAACATAATAAACATCTGTGGGTTCTTCCCTCTCAAATGCTATTTTTCTTGGGGGTCCCTCTCTGATGAATTAGCAGTCCCAGTAGACCATGGCAAACAATCCTGCATACCACATCTTAAGAAACAGTACTTCTTGGAACAGATCAGGTTGGTCTGTCTTAACACAGGCAAGTTAACACCACATTATCAAATGCACTGAGGTCACCAACCTCCATCAGATGATCTGCTTGATCCTTTTCAGACAAAAAAAAAAAAAAAAAAAAAAAAAAAAAAAGAGAGAAAGAAAGAAAAAGCTTGGATTCCATACAGAAATCTGAGTGCTGCAAGCTGGAAGCAGTAGGCCCGGCCATTCACAGCCCACCCACCTACAGATCAAGATGGACTAGAACAACCTCCTCCATGAGCCAGAAAAGAGAAGGGGGTGGGGAGGTAGGAGAAAGAGTTTCGTATTTCATCTACCACTTCTAATAGAAAACAGAACATGGTGGGGGGTGAGAGGAAAATGGCAAATTCCCTAGAGATCCTAAGTGTTGGCCTCTGAAGTCAAAACTGTCAATCACACCTTGTCCCCAGCAGCACAGGCTTCTCACAGGGAAGGAACAAAAGGAGGACTGGCACGTTTAGCCACTAGGTGTTACTGTTGCTTCACAGAATGGGATCAGAGCAATCACTTCAGAACAAGCACAGACATCTATCAGAGGCATCAGTCACAGCTTTAGCTTAAACAGTGGGACCTAAACCCTACTTCTCAGTAAAATCATAGTATTTTAGCATGTTGTCTTGTGGGTTTAAGGGAGATAGACTGCTGCTCCTTGTGTTTTGTTTCTAAAGCACGGTATTACACGTAGCAATTTAAATTCATCCCCTGGGTAATTCCACTGACTTTGAAGAAGGTACATGGGGAGAACAGGGTGCTTTAAGGCTTCACTGGGCTCATGTCCATCAGTCAAAAATACTTTGGCCACTGCTTTGTCTGGCTCCCTCACCTCTCTGGACTGAAACCTGGAGGTGTCTTAATTCTCTCTTTGCTGTCAGACAAGTGGATGCCAGTTATACAACCTTTCTCCGCTTTTTCTTCTCCATCTATAAAATAGAAATAAACATCCTGATCTCCTCTGAAAAGGACTTTGAGACCACAGATCAGAACTGGGTATTACTCTTCTTAATGTAGTCTCTGATGATCTGAACCAAGTAAAAGGGTTTGCGTGAGTTTTTCCCACCGCTTCTTGAATAGTTTTGCTGAGAAAGACTGTGGACTGACTGTGAACTGACTGCGTACACCTCCTGGGTAGCCACTTTTAAGTGAAAAAAGCAGCCCTCCACTACATCACTCTCAACGCACCTCAACCTCCTGCTTCAGTTTAGTCTTCTTTCATAGCTCTACAAAACTTTATCCATAGGACAGATATACTTCATCAGGCCCTTTATCACTCTAGCTCAATCTATTTACTTAATCTTGAACTGTTCTGAGTTTCTCAAGCAAAAAGTTTCAAATTTACAACTATTTTGATTTTCTCCTTATTATTTAATAACAGGCTTCAGTGCATGGAAATAGGGGTTTCTTCCTTTCAATCCTGGTATTCTGTGCCTGGCCCCTAGATAAACTAGAACAAATAAGCAAAAGATGTAATGCAGGCCCCTGGAACGCACCTTCCAGAAGGCTGTTCCTGCACATACACAATAATTGTCATATAACCCACAACAAATAGGCAGAGCGTTCACTCACATGGTAGCTCTCTGCATGTGGTTGTCTTTCCAACCAACACATTATTTGCACACATAACTTGATTTGACTGCTTTAGGGCATGTTTTGCAAAGTTTGGAAACATTGTTACAGTACATTAGACAAAGTATCAGCATTGAGCCTCAAAATCATATGAAAGATTTTTTGAGTTGCTTTCATAGGAAATCTTTTATACATCACACTAAGCAAAATATCATGTAAATGTTAAATACTGTTCTCAATGACTGAACAATTTTTAAGTACTTAAGTATCCTCTAAAAGGTGACTGTCACTACATCTTACTGCTGCTTCCAGTAAAACCTGTGGGCCTCTAACTTGGGGACAAAGTCCTTCTATCTGTAATTTAGACAACAGCACCACAGGTTTTGATATATCTCTGTGTCTTGGTTTGAGTTCTCAGAGACATTTCCAGAGTGAAAAATAGTTTTCTTGAAATACTATTGACAGACTGAAATTGTTTATGGCTTTTCAAGGGAGGAGGAGGACTTGTCCACAGAGAATCATCTGGAGATGATCATTTTTGCTTGTTACCAAAACAGAATAGTTGAAAACCAGCCGTCAAACAAATGCAAGACTTATTGACCATTACCATTGCAATCTGGAAGTAGTTCACACTACTGTTGGAGTTTTCTCCCTGCTGTAGACTAGCAAAGAGTGAATAAGTGAAACAAAACAGCCTGGCTGATTCGTAAATCCATACTCTCACCAGACAATACCAGGACCTAAAATAACTTCACTCATACACTTAAAGCACATGCTGTTAACATCAAATGGACTTGACTTAGGTGTCTCTGAAACATCAACCTAAATGGCTTGGTAGCATAATTCTCACTTTCTAAATTGACTTAAATGCCTGAATCACATGGATAAGTCTGAAAACTGTAGTCTTAGTTGTGCTCTCCTTACTCTTCGGTGGCTAATATAAACACAAAAAGATCCTATCTGACACTTCATCTAAAAATTAATTCTAATTGCTTTCTGGGCAGCTGCACAGCCAGTTTTATCCAACTTCACCGTTACGTCTTGCTCATTCTTTCCCTTTTCTGCACTGCCATCCACAATGGGACCCTTTATGTCACATTTCCCTTCATGTGCTTGTGGATGTGGCAACAAAATAACATGTGCCAGTATGAGAGATTGTCCTAATTTCTTCTCTCTGGGTCACCCTTTGTTTTTTCCCTGGAAGTCACTAGGTCTGAAATGTGGAAAACAATACAGCAGCAGAAAGGACTCACATCAGCTTCTCCTACCTCTTTGTGAATCTGGTCCTGAATCAGATGTGGATCTCCCCAAGCAGAAAATACACACCCAGCCTGCTGTAAGAGATGCAAATCTACCTCTAGGCGCAATTAACATTTTTGGCATTTTGTCTCACTAGACTGAAAACAAAGCATTGTCTGAAGTTTAAAATACCGACTGGTAGGATGCCACTGCCACACTGAACAGACCTAAACTGCCCTATGTGAGAAGTGAAACACCAGACAAGCCCGCAGGGCGATGCACAGACTGTGCCCCTGAGTGAGAGCCAAGCGACTCTGGTTCACATTTATTAGTAGTCCCAGCATCGAACATTTATACTGTGGTAGCGCCTGAAGGCCCTATTTGAAAGCTTGTCTACAATGGCTATTGTACCTGGGCACTAAACAGCTCTGAAGCAGCACATCTGTCTGCCAGATGTGGGGTTTGGGTTTTTTTACACAGAAACTGCCATTTCCAAAAGCCTAGTGCTTCCCCTCACAGTAAGAAACCGTTAAGAATTTGCCCCTTCACTGTTCACTCAGGGAGGATCTGCAGCTAAAACCACCCCGCCCCCAGGCCGCCCGCCCACGGCGCCGCCACGGCCCCTTCTCCGCGGGGGGGCGCCGCGCCGCGCCGGCTCCGCTGGCCCGGCCTGCCCGGCGCAGGGCGCCGGCTCGGGCCGCGCGGGACCAGCGGGGCGGCGGCCGCGAGCGCCGCGCGGGCCGTCACGGGCCGTTGTGCCCGGCGACCGCTGGCAGCCGCGCGCGTCCCCACCCCCCCCCAGCACGTGACAGCGACACCGCCCGCCGCCAGCCAATCGCAGCGCGCCTTACCCTCCCCCCCTCCTCCAGCCACGTTGCTGGGTGACGCCCGCCGCCGCCCGCCTGCCCGCCGCCATGTTGAAGGCGAAGGTGCTGCTGGTGGGGCCTTGCGAGGTGAGTGGGCCCGGCCCTCGGGGGGCGGGGGGCTGAGCCGCTCCGTGGAGTTTTCCCTCGCCTGTCTCCGAGGCTGCCTTTACCTCGGCCACCCTCACTGCCCGCTGAGCTTGCAGCATTCCTCAAGTGGAGCCCAGTGTAGCTTCGTGCCTCAAAATAAACTGTTGCACTGACAGGTTGCAAGTTTGTGGGAGGGTGAGACCGCCAGGCCTGCATGCAGAGGTCCATGGCTAGAGGGAGCAGGGTGCTCCGGTGAGCACCCAGCTCTCATATTCACTGTTATTTGCACATGTGAAATTCCTAACAGATGTTTTTTGCTCCCATTTCTGCCAGTCTGGAAAATCGGTCTTAGCAAACTTTATTTCAGAGAGCATTGAAGGGATTGGCAGCTATGTCCCGACACAAGGTGTAAGGTGAGCAAAACCATGCTGTGCTGACTGAAGCAAACCCCTGAGAAGGGGCTGCCCCTCAGAAAATTCCACTCTCTGGCTGTGGTGTCATGCAGAACTACTTATATCCACTAATTTTTTCATAGGATCCTGGAATACGAGAAGCCAAACTTAAATGGTGGCAGCAAGGGAGCTGGGTGTCGGTTTGAGCTGTGGGATTGCAGTGGTGATCAAAAGTAAGCCAACTTCATCATTTTGCTACTTCCTCCTGGCTACATAACCCTTAATAGTTGTATTTCCACTGAATGTCCATCCTTAAGACCAAAAACTAATAATTTTCCTGACATAAGAATTATTCTCGCTCTTTACCTGTGATAATTTTTTGTACCTTTCTGCTGTAAAACATCTGGTACAAAGTCCTCTCTGCCTCAATTCCAGTTGACACTAAACTTTGTTTTTGAGAAGGACTGAATATGACAATAAAGTCCGTAGCTCTTAGAATGAAGATACAGGAGACAGAGCCCTGTTCTGTAACTGGTGGTGATAACTGAAACAGATTGAAGAATATTTGCTTTCTCTTCAGTTTGTTTGCTTTGTACATCGTTCTTTTACAGTGTTTTTGGATTAAATACTGTTTGGGTGGAACACTGTATGTATTTGTAATAATCCCAAACTTGACCAGAACTCCACAGCATAAAAGATAATATATTTACAATTTTCCCACTTGTGGTTAGAGGCAGAAGGTGACTTGGTTTATAGGGCAGTGAGGAATAGAAAGTAAGAAAGAAAGGCCTGACTGTAAAAACTAACAAATATTGTTAAAAGAGGATTCAAGCACTGGCATATAAACAAGCTATTTTTATTCTCTTTCTATGAAAATAATTAAATTGCACAATTAGATCTTGTCCCTTTTGAAAGTGAGAGGATATGGAATGAATCTAGGAGGAGAACTGTATGCTAAAGATTTAGATGATTTGGGACCCAGTTCCATAAGACACTCTTCCTGGGGGAACCTACCATTGTCCCATTGAAGTTACTATGTGAGTGGATTCTGAACAGTATATTTATCTGATTGAGACCTTAATTTCCAGAGCATACAATTGAGAACTGGAGAGATCTGTTACTAAGAAAAGGGTTTAGATAAGCATTTGACCAAACATTACATGGTCACCAAATCATAGGACCAACTAATATAATAGGTAAGTTGAAACATTTGGAGTATGATAGATCACTAGTTACATTACTAACTTTACAATAAGGAAAAAGTACTGAAACATGTTTTTGAGGGGAGAAAATGAGAACTCCTGAAAGTTTGAATGCATAGTCCCATTTTCAAGCCATCAATCTTACCATTCTCCATGCACCTGTTTTTCAAGGTTCGAAACGTGCTGGCCAGCTCTGATGAAGGACTCCCATGGTGTAGTAATTATCTTCAATCCTGAGCTGCCCAGTCACCTGAAAGAAATTGAAATGTGGTACTCCTGCTTTGTGCAACAGCAGCCATTGCTAGATAGTCAGTGTCTTCTAGTTGCACATCACAAGCCAGGCCATGCGGGGGACACAGAAAATCTGTCCTTGGGTAAGGAGATAGAAAACATAATTTATAACTCTCAGGTATTTTTTATTGGTCTCTTTAACTATAAAGTTGGTAATACCTTATAACTTGCATTTTTGATTTAAATTTGTCAACCTAAGAATGTCAGAGTGCTTTGCAAAATCAAAAAGATTAAATCTCAAAAGTAATCTAGAGGGTAATAGCCTTGTATTACAAATGGGAAAGTAAAATCAAGAAAAGTTTGAGTGACTTTTCTAAAGCCACATAGTGAATATGTAGCAGAGCCAGAAATCGGAATTCCTAATTCACAGTCTTGAGTCATATATTGTAATTTGCAGTATGTTTCTTGCATTGAGTTAAGCTAATGTTTACTGACCCTTTTAAGGTCATTTAAGTCTGCATGTTATACGTCCAAAGATTAGGAGCACTTCGAAGTAGGGGGGTTACCTATCTTCCTCTTAAAATTATTGCACACACTGTTTTCAGTGCTGGTGAATTATTTGTGGCTGTTCTTACAAATAAGAATAAATTGCTCTGCCATATGGGAAGCTGGAGACTAAGTCAATTTGATGCTATCAATCTTACGTTTGTTTTACGCTGCTATAAATAATTTCAGTAGCATTGATCAGACTAACATTATCATAAAGTCAGAATCAATATCCAGCCTTTCTGACAGAGGTATATGTTCTACTGAAAGACCTTTTTACTGGGCTTTACTAGAAGCTTTCTAGAAATGATCAACACAAAGGAACTTTAAGGGAATACAGATGAAGCGTATTACAGATGATAAAAACGGTGTATCCCAGCTATCACTGTGTTTTGCAAGAACTACAAATCAGTTTTGAGAAATGTGTGCCTAAAAGTACAGAAGGACAAATTAGGAAAATTAGGAGAATCATTCCTGTGTAACAGCAATGAAAGTTCTATTAAATAGTCATATTAATGCTAATTATCTAAGGAGAAATAAAAGTTTTGTGTAAATATCCAACTTCATCCTTCATGGTGAAATCAGAATTCATTATCAGCATGAAAAAGCAAGCCAGTTTCATAATCAAGCAGGGAACAACAACCTATAAGGAACAGAGTTCAAGCATTCATATCTTTTATTATAACAATAATACACAGAACTATTGAGGTTGGAAAGGAACTCCAGAGATCATCTAGTACAGCCCCCCGCTGCTCAAAGCGGGGTCAACTAGAGCATCTTGCTGAGGGGTTTGTCCAGTCATGTTTTGAATATATGCATGGATGGAGACTATTAATATGTATTTAATATAACAAAATGTTTGCATAATTTGGAAGTGATCAAAGAGTGTCATTTCAATTAAATGGTAAAATTCCTATTTAATACTGAGTTTTTATATTCTGCCTAACTGAATGTGAAAGCAAAACCAATAGTTTAAGCCTTAATTATAATATTCAGCGATTTTAATCTAGCAATGAGTTTCATTTGTCTGTAGTGCTGACAAGCTAAGTTGCGTTTCCTGTTAATGTGTTATGGATCACCTAGGGGTATCAAAAATGGATACTGCTGAATGCCAGCTGACTTCTTCAGCATGAACTGTCACGTGACTTTGAGCGTAAATGCTTATTTTCTACTAAGAATATACCTAATTATTTCTTTATTTAACTTCAAAGCTTCTCCACTGAACAAACTGAAACTAATACATTCCAACTTAGAAGAAGATCCTGAAGATGTTCGGATGGAATTTGTGAAATACTTTAGAAGCATTATCAACTTACTAAATGAGAGCAGAGACAAGGAAGAAATGTCAATTATCTCATAATGTTAAAAGAAGCACTGAGCAGGGAAGAGGAAGGATTATTTGCTTTGTAAGCTATACTAGCCTGTGAACAGATCTTCACAAGAATTTGCCAGTCTATAAACGCTTCAAAGAAAATAACACACAATTTATGACTTAACCAGAAGAACCAAGTGCTGACATCAGATGAACTGTGATGCCAAAGACTTGGCTGCACATCCAGGAATTTGGGTAAATTTAGTTGCACTGTAGTTTCATTTGGCATCAGAGGCACGGGAAAGTATTGTTTAATACGTTAGTGTGGACCGAAAGATAAAGATATCAGTCATTTCTTCACTTCAGAATCCCTTTTTTAAGTGCTAAGAGAAGAAAGTGTGACAGAACCTAAGATTTATGGAGTTCTGTTGAAGTATCTAAATAAAGTGTTCATGTTAGCTGAATTCTTGGAGAAGTTACGCTTTTGGAAGTCAGTAGAAACTGACTGGAATAGAGATCTGAGAAGCAGTTGCAGTGTGGAATCCACATTTTGATGCTCCAAATTCTCCTTATCTTTCTGTTCAGCATCTGAAGAGAACACATTTCATAGCTATTATCTTGACAAGACAGAGTAACTTGCAGTCTTCTTCAGGATTAGGATTTTCTTCCAGTCCAACAAAATAAACTTGTTGGTTACAATGTTTAGCATGTTCTGGGTGGAAAAGAATCTAAAGCTCAGCATAATACAGCCACTTTGACCTATGCCAGGAGCACCAATAAAGCAAGCACTGCATTCTCCAGAGGAGGAAAAACTGTTTCCAAGCTTGTATTATTGTGCCCTGTAGCATTGAAACAAGTGATTTCACAGATAATTTACTTTCTGGTTTGTTTGCTTTGCACTCATCCCTGTTCTTCTCCGTGTGTTTTGCTGTGGAAGACATTTTTCTGTAACATTTAATACTAAGGCAATAAAACATTTTTAGAATGTATCCTTTTTGTTCTCAAACAGAAATTCAATTATCATTTTGTGGAACTCTGACTTGCTTGATTTTTTTCAGTGAAAATAATACTGATAAATTTGCAGTACATGTCACACTAATTAGCTCAAACAAGAAAAGTTTGCAAAGGTTTGTCACAGACCCAAATAGCCAAAAGAAATGATACATGCTTCTGTTTTTCATTTATCTATGCTGACACTCATTTATTTATTAGAGCATAATTTTAAGGAGAGAAAGGAACAGCAGAAATCCTTAAGAAGCATCCTATTCCATCTTGTACTGTAGCTCAACTTCTGAATTCTTAAATCAATCGCTTGCCAGAACTATATCTGACATATAGCACTCAATTTTACAGGCATTTTTTACTTCATTTTATCTTCTATACCACCCAGCTATACTTGAGCTGTAGCTATTTTATATTTGTTAAAAAGAACTTTGTCCTGTCATAACCATTGTCTTTTTAGTTAACATCCCCTACAGAAAGCATGTTTAAAAAACATGAAATATTTGGTGTATTTTAGCTCAAGATTGCGGGGGAGAGAGAGTTCCTTGGGTTTTTCATGGATCTAGTTTAAAACTGGGCTGCTGTTTTTCTTATTTTCATAGTTCTTTCTTTTCTAGTTTGAGTAATGACTAGCCTGCTCTTGTGCAAATGTTACCAGTTTCCCAAAATGGCAGGAAAAGATTTCTCAAAAATTTACTCAGTTATTTACACATCTTTCTTGTGGCCTTCACATAAAGTGAGTGTGTATTACAGAGCAATCAGGGCTTTCTCCAGGAAGCTTCAGTGAGAGCAAACAGAAAGCAGGGTTTGATACTGCATTATAATTAACATTAACAGTAGCTTAAGTGTTGTCCTGGCCTCCTCAAGAATGACCACAAGTCTGTCTCAAAGCAAAGGTTTTTCTCAAATTCGTAGCAAGCCTGTGGCACACAAATTTGGTAGCAATAACCCAATAACCTTCTCTGTGTTGTTTTTTTTTTTTTTTTTTTTTTTTGGTGTGTGTGTGCGTGCGTGCTTGCGTTGCTTGGTATACTTTCAGAATTTGCTGCCCCAGCTTCTTTTCATTCTCTGCTGGCTTATATTCTGCCATTAAATCTCCACTCAGTTACGGGATGAAAGGAAAGGCATACTGAAAGAAGAAAATCAGTGAGAGGAAGAATACCATGAAATAAAAAAACAAAGTAAGCAATAAGACATGAAAAGGAAAAGGTCAGGGGAGAATAGTGGGAGGTTGGCATTTCAACATCTTATTTTTAAGACTTTTGAAACAATCGGGCTTTATATGTTTGCAATCACAGTCATAGGGTGGTCTATTGGAGGCAGTTATTGGAAAAATCGCCGTCTAACTGGAGAACAAGTTTTTTACGTGCTGCCTTAGATTATTCTTTTCTTCTTGCAAGCTGTGTGGTTCTGAAGCCAATTTTTAGAAAGTACTGCCTTAATAAATTCATTTTTTTCCAACAGCAGCACCAGTAAGCACTGGTGTGAAATCCACCATCTATAGTCTTATTTGGAATGTAAACCAATATTTGGGTGATTTCTGGGTTGAAAAGTCAGTGAACTCTCCTACTCCCCACCTTGTTTCATATAAAATGTTAATCATAATCTTATCTTAAATTCAAAAAAAGATGTTAATTACAGATAGGTATATACTGCAAAACATTTTTCATTAGAGAATTCATTAGATACTGTTAGATCCCTAGATTCATATTTATATCATTCAGAAAGGCCACAATATGTAGGATCCCTAAATGTGGGATATCGTTCCTAAAATCTGGTCAAAGAGATTAAATTCTGTGGCTGCTGAGGAACAGAACAAATGCATGAACCAAAATTAATCTTTAGTGTTGGGGAAGATACAGGAAAGGTGTTAATTTGGAAGTGGCATTCATTAATGATTTATGAAACAGGTCCTCAGAGAAGCCCAGTTAGAATGGGTAAAGAATGCCAGATGCTGGACAAATATGCCTAAGTCTCTGTTTTGGTACCTTACAGCCTACCCATCCACTGCCATGAGTAGGTCTGCAGCACTTCAAATGACTTCATAGCGCTGATTTACCCAGGTTCGGGGTGTGCAGTCCTTGTTTGCCTGAAGTGATGCAGTTACTAAGTGACTGTTCTGTGGCTCTACATCTGCTTCTGCTTGTGAGAAGAAAGAACAGTCCAGTCAAGTGGAAATGAAAATATAGAACATGAGGTAAGCAGCAGCAAATTCCACAGAAAGTCCCCTAACTGACAAGCCATAGGTTTAACTACAAGTTAAAAGAGGAAGGAGGAACTAGGAGGAAAAGGTAACAGCAAATTTGCAGCCATCTACATTGAGGCCCATACCACTATACCTAGCACTTCAGAAAGGCTTTTTTGAAAACCTTTCCAAGAAGTATAAGGGAAGGTAGAGAAATTGTGAATAGTCTGCCAATAAAACCATCTCTAGATGTCCTCAGGGCTTCATAGTGAGCAGTTTGTGTCTCCTTCTCATTCTGTCATCAGCCATGTACCCTCAAACCCTACTTTGTAAGAACAGTGCACAAATTAGAATTTTCTGAGTTGCTACTGCTTTTGTACGGTTCCATTCCATACTGGAACGCAGCACCTATTTGTTCCAGCATTAACTATTCTGTGATCACCTGCATTGTTAAGGTTTTGGGGACTGAAGGGAATCAGGGACATGAGAGTAGGTGTTTTTCCTGAGCAATTAATGAACAGAACATTTTCAATATTAATTCATTAAAATACATACAGCCTCCACAGTGCAAAATACATACTCCAGGATATGCCAACTATGCAGTGAGAAAAAAAAAAAAAATTTAAACAGAAGCCATGCAGGTACAGCAGTATTTTGTGATTTGGCAGGAAGTATTAATACGCTTAAGAGCTTGCATTACTGATGCCTTATTTATGTTATACAGAAATTACTTTCAAGGTTTTATTGCTGTGTGGTTACAAACACATTTAGACCTATAGGTGATCTCCACACAACTTCAAACTCATCCCTTGTGAAAGTGATTGGTGCATCATTGCTTTGGGCAGCTAACCTAAACTTGAGACAGAGTCAGCATAGAGATGTGATAGGGAACAATCAGTCTCAGAAAAAAAAAAGAAAAAAAAAAGAAAAAAAAAATCCACGGGGCTAGAAATGCAGAATTTTAAGACTTTGGGGTTGTATATAGAAGGTTGATGGCTGTGGCTATCTTGCAGCCTCTGGTGATTTAAGATATTTAAGCTCTTCAACTATAAAATAGAGTTAGCTCATGTTACCTCTTACAAACCGTTTCCTGCACACACACAATATTATGAAGCCAATAACTCCCATGATGATTAAAACAGTCACAGGCACTGCAATCCAGATGTGTGGCTTTCAGGGTAAAAATCGTCCTTGTTTACAACCAAACTTTGGGAACAACAGCAAAACTGAATGAAATACATTTGGACCCTACCAAAAAGATGCAGCTTTCTTTCAAGTCATATATTTTGAAGGGCAGGCCTTTGGTCTCAGCTGCTCTCTGCATTGTTCTAATGGACACAATAGACATGAGAATCCCTGTGTTCCTACTGCTGAACTGCCAAGTGACTATGAGGAAGTCACGTAGGTCAGCATATTTGAGAGTGCCCACCAGTACTCTGTTTCTGTATACTCAGCTTACACCATGAAGGGAGCCTATGTGCAGGCATATTAGGAAGTGACTTCCAGAAGGTATCTGGGACCTCTTCAGATCAGATCTTAAACTACTCAACTTCTCAACTGGAGTACCTTGCTTTGCAGGTCACTTGTGATTATTTCCATTTTTCAGAAGCCTATCCTGGTGGAATACTTCACTGGTGCAGCAGAGAGTCCTCAGAAGATTTACCTTGTTGAAAAGTTATCTTTCCTGAGATGCTAGAAAGACTCTACCAGTAATTCGCATGCTTGGAGTCATTGCTCCTGATGCCAAACAGACACTGTTAACACGTGTGAATAAAAGACACCATACTGTACTACTCTAGGCAGTTCAGACGTTTAATTCATATGTATGAAGCAGGCCAGTTATCAATCCAGGTGTGTATTTTTGCAGTGATCCAGCTTATTTTATTTACTTAGGACAAGATTCCCCTTTAAGTGACTGAGGTTTAGATGCCTAACTAGATCCTCTTAAAGGCTCCTGATGAGAATTTGCTGAGAGTTTATCCACAGAAAATCAGGCCTCTTCAAAAGCAATAGTATCTGGAAAATTTCTACTTTTTGCTGTCATCACCAGTCTGATGGAACTGACTTTGTGCAAACGGTGTACGGATTTGGTCACCCATGCTCAGAAAGCTACACAAGAAAGGGCCATCAGGGTGGCTGCAGAAAAAAAGAAACAATTATACGAGAAAAGCTTAGATTTTTTTACTCTAGCAATGTAGGGGGAGAGAGGGCACATGCTTAATCTCCATAAATGTATCAGGAAGAGAGAAAATTGACTATATTTACTTGGACATAAGATAACAGGAGCAACCATCAGGGCAGGGATTGGACCACTGTGATTAAGTTGCACAAAACTGAATATAAAGTACTTCCTTATCACCTGCTGCTTTTGGTTATTTCTTTCTCCTCCCTCCTCTTGAATTACAGGAGAAAATAATTTGACGTTGAATACAAGGTGGCCTTATATTTAAGCTCTATTTTTCCTGAAAGAGAGAAAAAGCAGGGGAAACATAATATTCAAGCTTACCTTCTACTTAACTAAACACATTACCTAAACTGAAAGACAGTTTTGGCACAAGAATGTATGTGGATAAACTAGCCATTAATAAATCTAGTCTGGCAATTAAAGAAGGTTTCTAACAGAGTCTCACAATAACAAACAGAGCGGGGGGAAACATACCTACTTTCAGAATGGTGCTTAATAACTTGTGATAGACTGTGACTGGACTTGATCCTTCCAGTTCCTTTCTTATGAAAACAAGGAGCTTATTTCTTTTTTTTTTTTTTTTTTTATTAATGCATAGGTATTTTCCACAGAAGTGAGAGTGAACCAGAACATTTGCTGTAAACTTCCTTTAACCTTGCAAAGCTTGGATTCTGATTCACACTCCCCAGCTGGAGCTCAGTAGGAGACATAGGTTGTATTTATACATATGCAGAGGAAGTAAAGCAATTCTGTCAACTCACAGCAGAAGAAAGGTAATGCAAATTTTCTCACGTGAGTCTCAGTTTAGCAGAGTGCTGTCTGAGGATGGACGCTGGGGTTTGCTTGTGTAACTCTCAGTCTGGACTGAAAAAAAGGCATATGTTTTGCTGAATTCCATTGTCTCTTCTTCCCTTTGTAAGGAAATGAAAGCCTGTTTCTCTACTAGTTTCATGAAATCTATCAAAATCCTGGTAACACGCCTCTGAGAATTTACTCAGAGGAAATAATAGACAAGGGCACACCCTCCATTGCTATGTTACTGTTCCATGAGTTCCAGACAAAAGCATTTATTGTGGTTTGGCAGTAACCATCTATTCCTAAAACCCTGGGACTGCATTGTTCTTTACTTGTCAAAAGTTGATTTAGTACCTAGAGGCACAGATTGCAGGGTTCATCTTTTTAGGAAGGATCTTCAAGGTTTCTAGACTACCTGTATTACTTCTCTCAGACAGTAAAACCACTTGGAGGAGTAACACCTAAGTTGACTGTGAAGACCAGGCTGTCAATGAAGTCTACCCTGCAGTAAATAGTCAAGGATTTTTATTTAGACCCTAGGTAAAATAGTAATGCTCCAGAAACTGGACAATCAACTGCCAGCCCCATAATAAACATTAAATAAAGATATGTCCTAGGGAAAAATATTGTTAAGGGCCCAGAACTGTTTCCCGGTGTGTTTAGAAGGCTAATAATGGTAGGAAGGTTTGAGTGGAACTCCTAATGATATAAAGATCCTGCAATCCTATCTGTAGCTATGATAATGAGCCTGGAACCTAAACAAAGCTACTAGGAGGCCCTTCTTCTGGTCAGAATGTCATATCTTTACTTTTAAAGCACATCATTAGAAGTAATATTTAATGAAAACTCCATCTGTTTTCCACTGAGAATATGCTTGTCTTCCCCTCTCCCCCCCTTATTTTTTTCTCTAAAATGGAAGGAATAGGGAAAGATTTCAGGCTTCTTAATTAATACAGAACTAAAATGGCTCTATGATTCCCTCACTTTTTCATGGCATCTTTAACTTTCATATGACACTCTTTAAGTCTGTAAAAAAATGTTCTCCCATATTCAGCAAACTGAGACTGCTGCCAGGCCTCCTGCTGCCATTCTCACTT
Source organism: Rhea pennata (assembly GCF_028389875.1). NCBI lineage: Eukaryota > Metazoa > Chordata > Aves > Rheiformes > Rheidae > Rhea > Rhea pennata. The sequence continues at coordinate 8,414,554 of NC_084682.1, forward strand.
CCTCTGTTATCCTCAGTTTGACCAGTTTGTCTAATTACCTACGATTCACAGAAGCTTCCTCCTTGCTTCATGTGACGTATCATGAAAAAAATGCCACTTAACATATACCGGTGATAAGAATTTGCTCTAATCAGCCAAGGAATGAATGAAACAAGTGAAGGACAGGCTATCAGGACTAATTCCAGCCTCCTTCACTGGCCTTGGCACAGCAGAGCACATGCCCAGTCTCACTGCAGTTGGTTGGAAGAGAAAAGAACTAATCAACCTAAAGAATATTACTGGAACGAGAATAAATATACATATTGACCATAGGAAGGGTTTCTTCCTATAAAAACAGGGAGATTCTGGAAGAAACTCCCAAATAAAGTAGGAAGCAGGGAGGATAAGAGAGAGAACAGGGAGGAAAGAGCAAATTTTTGGATAGTGAAATCAGTTTATGAAAAGGATTGGGAACTTGGCTCCTTGCAGAAGCAGAGGACTGGACTCAGCAACTTAATGGGTCATTTTCAATTCTGTTTCCTTTTTTCCTCTCCAAAACAGAATTGTTGGGGTCTGATTCTACAGGAGTAACGATCTGTTTTCTCTGCATCTGTCTGGGCAAATATGCAAGTTAAAATGCATGACACCTTCTTCCCACGTTCCAAGAAGGACAATAGCAAAAGGATGTAAGATGTTGTGTGCCACATAACAAGTATAAATTAAGTATGTTTTAATATGCATCCAATGAGGCAGAAAATTTCCAGTACTTCACCCAGCTTTACAGATCTCATGTGAGATTACATATCTCATATGACCAGTCACAAATAAGACACAGAATAGAATCAAGAGGGTAGTATGCAAGGGCAATACACTAAAAATGCATTATTACCTTTGGCTTTTCTAAGGAAATGAGACTCATGTTCATGTTTGTTCACACCAATCTGCCCCAGATAATTCTGGGATTTGTTCATAAATCTCAGTCAAATTTGACAGAGAGCCTTGAAGATGTATAATTCCTGCAATTTTTTGTGAAAATTGCCAAGTAAAGGAGACAGATTATTTACCCCTCATTGAAGAAATAGGCTAAATATGAACTCAATCTCCATTAAACATCAGAAGATCCATGTTGAAATAAAACCTAAGACATAAATCCATAGGGAAAAAAGGTTTCACTGTTTACAAAACTACTTGTATGGATTGAATGAGATCACAGAGAGATAACATCAGTACGACAGCATCTAATCACCGCTCAACAAACACTCTGGAAACAAGTCAGCAACCACATCTGCTTCAATAAAACCAGAGCCTCGTGTGACAGGAAGTTTATTAGAGACCCTGTCTCTCATTATTTTGTTTTTGCTTATAACTTCCCAGCATGAATATTCAATATTGCAAAATAAAGTGATTTTCTTCACAGAGCCTCCAGAATGAAGAAAGAAATTGGGCCAGACATTCCAGATCCTGAAGAAATTGGTGCTTATGGAGCTATTGATTTCTACCAGCAAAACATCTGGCATTATAACATTAAACATGAAGAACTTGCTTCTCTTTCCTCTTATCGTTGGTGTGAGTCAAGAATAACTTCAGTGAAGTTCACTTGATATATCAAGCCTAAAAACAGAACAAAAGAAATCCAGCCCGTTAAACATAGCAAGACATCTTAAAGGAATATAACTTAAAATACCTTATTTAGTCAGTAGCATAAAATGTTACCTTGTGAACCAATTTTCTTGGATAATATGGGTGAAACAGTTGTTTCATAATATTCTGAATCCAGTTTAGGAAATCCCATGTGATGTCTTTCATGCCTTTCTGTTCCAGGAGTCAGAGCCTCTAGAGAGGTAAATTTAAGACACTGGAGATCTGCAACACTACATGATCTGAGAATCTCATCAGGAGTCAAGCCAACTGTCCTGAGTCCCAGCAAGTGTAATGGGAGCCCTGTGTGCTCAGCCTTTCTTAGCTTTTCTTTAAACACTTTCTAAAGTGAAAAGAGTTAATCTCAAACACATATAAATTGATGGGATAGCTGTGTGATTTGCCTCTGCTGCTTCAGTTTTTGAAGTGAAAAGCATGTGAATCTTCCCTTCTTTATGGTGCCCAATAGTGGCTTGAGATTTGGAAGACTAGGGCTGAGGAACTCGTCAGTAATGGCACTTTCATCTGTTGCATGGCATCAGTCCGTAGGCAGTAATCCCATTTCCCCTTCTCACTCTTCAACTCTGCAGGACTTTTTCTTGCACATGAAGCAGTACTGACAGTGGGATCTGTCAGTGCTGAGCAGGGGGTTTCCATTCACTTCCCCTGACAGGGAGGTCTTGGATTGATGTATCCACCCTAGATCCCTATGGGAGACAGAGAGGTTCTGTACAGACTAAAACTCTCCAACAGAATTACCCTCTGCAGACTTATCGGACAATCTCTTCCCTACCTCTCTAGAAGACTGCTCCTTCTTTCTCCACCACCTTTAGGACAGATAAAAAACCTTTCAGGGAGGCCTAAAGCCAATGTTTTTATCTTAACCTCACAAATACCAAAGTGATATTTACACTCTTTTTGCTCATCTAACTGCCACACACCCCAACAAAGGGAGTTTAATGAGTTGCACCAGGCAATAAACCATCTTCTACTGGCTCTAGAAGCAGGGAAGCAGGGGAGGGAATGCAAAGCTGGAAGAAGGCACAGACACAAAGCAGGTCCAAATACTTCCAGGAACTGATTTATCCAAAGATTTGATACCAGATGTTCTGTTCAGACAACTTTAACAGAGCTCCATAGATTAAATACTTCTCATGTTTTCAGCATTCAAACTACTCCATCTGGGTACTGCTGCCACAAGGCACAAACAAAATGCTACTTAAAATTAATCAAAGAAGTGAGTTCTCCTTTGCAAGTCCAATATAAAAACAATAAGAGCAAACACATGCTAAATTGTTCTTGGGAATGCTGAACACAACAGAGAGGCTGTCTTGGATTACAGCATTTCTAACTTATGCCAGCCCATCAAAAGTCTGATTTTAGGGAGTATGTGTTAGTGATAAAATAGTACAAATATTGTGCTAAACTAGAGCACCCTGGATCTTTGATTAATAAATATCATGTTCATTATACAACAAACATTCTAGGTTCCTTGTTTACCTACAGTTTCAGTAGATTGCTGCACAGCCACTATTCTATGAAAAAGTTGCGTGCTTTTCCTTGGACATCTAATTGGCTATCACTTCTTTGCAAAGAATACTAATTTTTGCCTTTTACTCAGACTTTTGCCAATTTCTGGCCTCATGGGCTCCTTGTTCTATTAGTTCCTTTCTTCTGGCCTACCAAAAACCTATAGCCATAGGTGATAAGAACTACTGCTTACTGCATGTTTCTGTTCAAAATCTTTTTCCAAATCTTTCGCCTTGAAATCCAGGGTTATCTCCGTGTCCAGCCAAGCTATACGGGGCTGCAAAGATTGGACAGAGGCAGCTGAAGTTATTTCTCCCTTATTCTCTCAGCTGTCAATGGAACTTCCTAGCCTCTTTTTGCTGATCTTACTCTGCAAAGGGGAAGAATTAGAGGGTAAAGATCTGGCCCAGTTTTCTCTCTCTGCCATAGCTTATTTCCTTCATTGCTTTGATTTGCATACTTTTCTTACCCAGACCCATCTCTTGCCACCTTCACCTCCTCCTGCTCGTATCTTTGGCTCCCTCAATCTCCAGTCTCCCCGAAATGGTGACAACTTTGCCATTCTTCCCTCAGAAGTTACTTCTATAGTGACTGAAAATGTTTTAGATCATCATGCCCCCCTAAAGCGTAACTCGACTGTAAGATGTGTGGAAACCCCTTTGTATCAGTGCCATTGAGCTCTTCTGTATTTACTCCGATCAGACACTTGATGGTGCTCTTTGCACTTTCATGCCAGCAAAAGTGCTTTTAAAATAAGCAAACTCCCTCGTCTCCTGAAAATTGCAGAAATTGCCCAGTGTAAGATGCAGATACATGTCTAAGCCTCTAAAACCTGTGAGAGCATGTTTTGAGTACATAGCATGTAGCTGAAGCTACAGTGGAAGAGGCTCAGCTAGGTAAAGACAAATGCCAAATAAAATGACACAAATCCACCAAGTAGTGGTTTTCAAATTCCTCCTCAAATATTTTATTTGCTAATTGGTTTCTTATCAATGTTCCCCATAGCAACAAGAGAGGGGTAAGTGGTATAAAGCAGGCTGAATGACATTATGTCTGCATGTAAATGTAACTTGGATTGCACATGGAGGAGATGATCTGAAGGAGGTTAACAATGTAATGTGAAACCTCCTGTGGCCTCAGAGGAGAATGAGAGCTTCTTAATGCTGCATGAAGGGGGAAAGTGTGAAGCAGGAAAGCATATCTCAGCAGCAAATATTTTGAGAGACTCAAGTTGATATTCTATGGAAAATGAGTCCATTTGATCTTTTTACCTGCTGTGTACAACCACACTTCAACTGCTGCAATACAAAGTCCACCATCTTGGCTTAAATCACCAATGAAGGTATATTTGGGCTAAAGACTAAACGCTGCATGGCTAAACATAATCCTACACTCTACTCTCTCTACTTTGCTACAACAGTTATCCCTAACAGAAGGGCAGAGCTGTCTAAAAGGCACTAGCAGTTTCAACCACTACATAAGATTTGCCAAAGTTTTTGCTGAACCCCTTTGCATCTTTCTCTGTATATCTGTAGACGAAGGCAGAAAACTTCATTACACAGGTGTTGTGAGTCTGAATGGGCTATATTTCCTTCCAGTGAAAGATTGTGTACATACAAAGTATTGTTTTTGTGCCTCCCTACAACAACAATTCTAATGAAGTATCAGTAAGCAAGGCTACCCAAAAGAATATGCTCTTTAATATGTCCTTTGTTATGCACACATAATGAGTTTCTGATTTCTTGGTTATTCTGTAGGAAGAAAATTTGTTTAGTTTCATGATACATCACATTATTCAATGAGCTCGCCTCTTGAGACCTCAGAGAGCTTTCAAATCTTAATATAGACATCTTTCAAATTAGCTCATTCATGTGTATATATCTAGATGTAGAGCCAATGCAAGCACTTAGATTTTTGCCTGCCAGATTTTCTTTTTTTGGCTTAATTTTCTTCCCACATATTCAAAAACCTGTACCACATGGAATCCTTTAAACAATAGAGTGGATAACATAATTTTTCAATTGCTCTTGAAAAGGATTTTAACTATATAAACTATTCTAAGGTTTGCTAAGAAGTTCCTATTGCAAATAATGCAATCGTTCCAGACTGAATTCCTTGCATTGTAGAATAACTTTTGAAGAAAAGAGCATGACTGGTTTGGTATTTTAACCTACCTCTTTATGGTAATACTTAAGATGAATGTAAATTATCTCCAAAAGCTTTACATTAAAGAGAAAGGACCAAAGCCTACAAACACTCATACCTACATAACTTAATGCCATCAATCTAACAAAAGGAAAATAAATGCTTGAAAATTAGGAAACTGAACACTTTAAAAAAAAACAAAAAAGGAGAAAAATAGTTAGATACTGCAAAGGATCTGAACTCTAGCAAACCTGGAAATATATAAAGTGCAAGCAATAACCTCTGGTTTCCCTCTTTCCTTCTCTTTTTCTAGCAGGACAAGCCCATTACTTGCCTTCTGAATGAACCCAAGACTTGCTATTGTAAGCAGCTGAGTCGCTTCTTAGAGACGTATGTAACCTCTGTTCGCTTGGGCTTCACCTGGAGTTAAGAATTCTAATTTCTTCTGATCCTGTTTACTTTCCACAATGAGGTTATATCAGGTCTTTCTTGTGGCATACAGCTAAAGACAATGTCTCATCATGTCTCTCCAATGAAGGAGACTGTTACCAAAATCCTCACTGTTTTACACCTTTAGGTAGAGTCACTAGGGATACACAAGCTGTTGCTCCTGAAATTAGTTCTGTGTGGTCAGGCAGAGGGTCCTCATTTCTGCAATTTTCTTTCTGTATGAGTGCAATGGGGTTTAATCTTGGCAACCCACAAGCAACTTCCCAAATCTACCTTGTTATTCATCTTTCTTGGATGAATTGAACTAAACTGTGGATCAGGGCCTGTAATTCATTGCATACTCCTACAATACCTGGCACAATGGAATCAAGCTTGTTTGTGGCCACTAGGCAGCAAAACATTATAAATGGGAAATAACACATTTCAGAAGGTGTTTTTGTTCTCCATCAGCAATACAGGGCAGTTTCTCATTTGCCACACATCAGCCTATTTCCACAGAGTTTACCCCAGATGTAGACCTTGCAAGCCCATCTAAATTGATGTTTTTAAAGGCTATGCTTTTTGTAGAATCATGTTTGTTGCCATACAGAACAAAGTACTTGTACCATTCAAAAGCAAAAGAATTAGCTCTGCATTTTACTGGCCTCACTGCCTATGAAAACAAAGCTTTGTGATCATGTACTTACTTCATGGGTCCTGGTTCTCTGATCATCCATGTGAGGGGACCTGCTGGAGCATACAGTAACCTCCCCCATAGCTGTGTATATTGCTTCAAGTGGAAGCAAAATGTATGTACTTGGGTCTTTTTCTAACATAGAGTTGGGACATAGCGAGGGTAACTCAAGTGGATCTAGGATCTGTGACTAGTTACACAGATATAAGTAGTGATAGTTAAATTCTTCTATGTTTACTGAAAAAAGGTTCACCAGCTAAGGTTAAAGTGCCCAAGCTAAGGGAAAAATGAACACATCAGACATCAGCAAAACCACACAAAGAGGGTATACCCTTCTAAAAGCTCAAAAAGTAGAAAAAAATGAATTTGGAACTTGAGCATTCCTAAGCACTGAAGTCCATCAACCACAAGACACAGATCCATTAAAAGACAGACTTAATTAGCTCTTGTGCTACTTGTTTTTTTATTATTATCTTCCTCAGACAAGAAGAAAATACACGTTTTCTCCTAGATGTGCTATGTAAATTACTTCTCTTCCCATCTAAATAACCACAGTCCCTTTCAGTTTATTTCTGGTCTCCAAACAGCCATGGAGTGTACACACTTACTGCTCATCACTTGATGTTACTGTTGTTTAAACAAAAGCTGCAAACTTATCTTTTCTGCTAAGCCTGGGAGATTAAATTTCAGGCAGGGAAGAGTGCAAGGTGACAAATACTCCTCCAGCTAATACTAACACGGAGCACAGTTTCTCAAGGAAGATGCATCTTCCATTAACTTTTGTCTGCTGCTTTTGGTACTGACAAGACTGGTGTCAGACTTTTAGGCTAAATAGTTTTGAGGAAAATGTATGGAATTCCAGGAGCTTTGTTATTTCTGAAGAAAGTGTCAGCTTAGTCTCTGCTCATCTGCAGCTCTCTGGATCTGGCTTATGCCTCATTGTTTCATTAATACTGGATTTGTTTAACACTTAGAGCATGGGGATTGAGATTCAGGACTTTTGGACTCTTCTCCTGGTTCTGCCACTGCAGTAGACCTGTTTCCATGACTGCAAGCTACTATTAAACTTCACTTACCTCTTTTAAGCTTTAGCCGAGTCATGCTAGAAAATCCTTTGAGATCCTCCAGGCTATAAAAACTGCAAATGATTAGAATTAAATGGGACATTTTGGGAGGCATGGAGGAAGTTACTCAATTGTTCCAAGCTCCAAGATACTGTGAATAGACACTGTGTAAATGTACACAATCGTCAAGTCCAATTGTCCTTCTGAAAAAAAAGGAAATAAAAAACCATATCTATAAAGCTAGTACAGCTTTACATGGAAGAACAGGAAGAAAAAAAAAAAGTATGAGCCTCTTGTGGTGTTTTCTGTTCTTCCAACTACTGCATAAAATGCATTTAATATGTAAGCACTGCTCAGGCATTTTGATACAAATTTAAAAATGCTGCAATTTGAATAGTCGATATTTTGGTGAGTTCAAGTGATGGAAGGGATATGGTATTCATTCCTTCATGAGTGCTTGTAGATAGACAGATACCAATATTATCTCACATTCTGTTTGCAGCAGGGGGTGATGCATAAGGGTTTGATCCTGGACCAGTTTAAATCAGTGGAAGTTTTCCCTTGACATGAACAAGATGAGAGTCTGAACTCTAAATCTCAAGTAGCTGTTAATATGACTGATTTGGGGTACTCTTCTGGAAACACACAAGGATAGGGTTTCAAGTGCTCAGTTCCCACAGTTAGGACTAGATTTACTAAATATTTTATTGTTCTGAATCCTTATAATACCATGCTACTTCTTAAAAGAGCCTAAGCTGGAGTTACTATATTTTACAAGGATGCTCGAGCGATAGGTACAGAGTCCTCTGAGCACTGGGTCACAGGGGCAGCAATTCTGTGAGCGCTCGCAGTTTGGGGAGCACCCGCAAGAAGGCCTTACCTGTCTCAAGTCGGAAATGCGGACAAGTCTCGAAATTAAGCCCACCTTTTACAACAGCGGAGACTGAGATTTGCCTCGACAGACCAAAATGGGCAAAATGTAATGGAATAATTCTGAAAGACATTCCCTCCCTTTCAAGTGTTTATTTGGTTAGCTGAGCAAAAATTTCATACAAAATGTATTTTGACAGCAAGGCCTGAACAGTTGTGGCAACAGTCAGGGGGAGGGGTGAAGTCTTGCGAGAGCTGGTTTAAAAACGACAGTTTTTTAGGGTTTGCAAGCCATGAGCAAGGCAAGGCCTAACAGGAGATGCTGCCTCGGCACCCATTCCCACAGTTTCCTCTGATTTTCCAGCCCCGAAAGGATCCCTTCCACTGCTCGCCCCCCTGCGTGGCGCAGGCAGGTTCATCTGTAAATCTCATTTTACACGGAAAAACGCCCGGCTCTGGGCAGGGCGGCGCGGCCCGGCCCGCGGCACCGCCGGCGCTCGCCTGGGAGCGCAGGCCGGGCAGGGCGCCGCCGCCTGCCCCGCGCGGCCGCCGAGCCCCGCGCCTCGCGGGCCGCCCGCCGGCCCAGCGCTCTCCCCGCGGGCGCCTGCGCGGCGCTCCGCCTCCTCCGCCTCCTCCTCCTGCAGCTGCCGCCGCCGCCGCCGGCCGCTGTCAGGATGAGGCGGAGGAGGCGGAGGCCCAGGCCGGCAGCTCCCGTCTCCCGCCGGGGCCCCCTGGCGTAGCGGTTCCCGCTCCGACGCCGCGGCTGCGGGCGGAGGAGGCCGCGGCGGCGCCGCCCGCCCGCCCGCCGGAGCCATGGCGCAGCCCGGGCCGAGCCCGCCGACGGACGGTAATGGGGAGGCGGCCGCGCCGCGCCGGGCGGGCGCGGCCTGCCTCGCCGCGGTCTCGCCTGCGGAGCCGCGCCGGGCGGGGGGAGGCGGCCGCGCCGGGCCGGGCCGGGCCGGGCCGGGCCGGGCGGCGGCGGGGCAGCAGCCCCCGGCGGAGCGGCGCGGGGGGGCGCGGCCCGGAGCGGCCGCAGCGCGGCCTGGCTGCCGCTGTGGAAGCGTCCCCGCGGCGGGGCCGGGGCGGCACCGGGCCGGGGCGGCGCGGGCAGCAGGACGCCGCGTCGCTCCGGGGGGGCCTCGCTGGGCCGCACCAGGCCGCGTCGGCGCTGCGGCCGCGGCAGGTGCCGCAGGGCCCCGCGGGGAGGCCCCGGGGCGTTGATGCTCGCGTGGACGCTTCACGGGTGGGAGAGACAAAGGAGATGACAGCTCTTCCCTCGGGGTGGCGTTTACCTGTGTGGGAGGGCGATAGGCTTTGCCCGAAGGGTTTTGTTACGGAAGGGTTATTTGTTTCTGTTTTGGGAGGCTCTACAGGCGAGCAGACACGTATTCCCCTCCACCCGCTTGGAGTAGGTTACAGAAGGGTTTGCACATCATGAAACCCGTAGGTAACGTTTAGTTCAAAATAAGGGTTGAAAGGAGAATGTTTATTTTATGGGATGTAGGGGGAAGAGTGGGGGAGAGCAACTAAAAAAATCAAGTTGAAGCTCATCATAATACAGAAATAGGGAGAAATAATTGAAGGATGTGCAGCACTTGAAGAGCAGGTGTTTACCCAGGCACGAGACCACGAGGGAGCTCTCTTTATTAGAGAGCAGAAGAGTTTTCCTGGGAAAGTATTTTGTTAGAAGAGGGCAGTGACATTTTCTTAATAATTCATATCTGGGGAATTACATGTGTATGGTTTGTGCACTTAAACAAGAAAGTGCTTATCCTGGGGGTGTTCAGTCTACCTGGTAAAATTTTTAATGAAGATGGTACTTAGATTTTTTAGACCCCCATTAAGGTAAATGATTACATGTTTATTATTTGAAAGCACTCAGAAGAAGGTGAATTTACATGCTGTAGTGCTCAAAAGCTTGCTGTTGGTGTGGGTTGCTTTGGTGTATTTTCTAGGGAATAACCATTGGTTATTGTTCTTCTTTAGCCTTTTGTTGCAAGAGGTACTGAACTATCCGCAACAAATTTTCTTGGCTTTTGCGGAGAATCTGACTGCAGGCATGCAGTGGAACTGTGCAAAGGTTTGCTTCTCGCCTGAGAAAGGTAGTTGTACATTAGATATTACAAGTTGGATAGACTCATTTCTTTTCTTCTAAGCAATAGTAATCCACACTGACAAAAAGGTGTAAGTAACATCTAGTAACTTGACAGGATGATAGAGTCCTCCTTATAGAAGTACAAACTGCTGTCTTAAGCTTTCTAGCTGCTGGAGGATGAGGACTCTGTAAAGCGTGCTGTAACTTGGATAGATCTGAAAGGGGCTGCTGTGCTCTTGTACTAAAGAATTTAGAGCTCCTAAATGGCTTCTCTCCCCCATTTGCCTTTGGCAGTAGTGGGACCATTATTATTATTTTTATCCACTTAGGTTACGCTACTATTGTTCTCAAGACCCTATTGGTTTTATTTTTAAGCAGCTTTCTAAAAAGTGTGTTGTAAAACTTTCCTGTTGTTTCCTAATGTGGAGAAAAATGTTGAAGAAGGGAATTATTTACCATTTTTAATTATCTACATTGAATTTGTTGCTTGAAGGAATAGTGTAACCTCTGATTTAAGGCTATGTATAACAGAATAGCACTGGATTAGTATGTTCCTCTAAGGAAAGCACATGGCTTTTTTATAATTACTAGTATTCATTATAAGTACCTTGTGCATTCTTTATTTGTGTAACATATATCTGTTAGGTTTCTTAGACTTGCTTTGGAAAAAGTCCTATTAGAAATAAAATGTATAGGACAAAAAGAGTAATATACATGTTCTAGTCTAATGCCCATACAGAAATGAAAATGGGCCCCAGAAGATGAGAAGAAATAGCAAAAAGACATGGAGAAGAATGGACGTCAAGTCCTGCCCCATTTTTGTACTTCGGCTTCATATAGAAGTTAGTAACTCTCTGAATCTTTTGTGTAGGGTAATAGAGTTTCCGCATGATAACAATCCCAGAAAGGCTAAGTGCAGAGTCCTTTGGCTGCTGGTGCGGCTTTGTGCAGTGCACTGTTAACTGTTAGCTAATGATGTCAACCTGTGCAAGTAGGTGTGTGCTGCTTATTGTTTCTGGTCAAGGTGGCTTTTTGGAGGTTTCAGTTGATACTTGTGTTGTAGAGATTGCGTGGCTGGAACAGTAATGCTTGCGGGGGCGGGGGGCGTATTTTTATTTTTGAAGGCGGTGTGCTCTCAACTCCCTTTGGTTTAATTCAGATCTGGATTTTTGCTCTCTCTGAAAATGAGGCTACGAAGCAAAACATTTTGACATAGTTTTTCTCCATCAGAATGTTCACGCTTTAAGACCACGCCACTCTGATGTCTGGAAACTACTTCAAAGATGAAACTGTGTTACATAAAACAGTAATTCTGTTTTAAAAAAAAAAAAAAAAAAAAAGATTTACAGTGATATGCAAATTACTTGAACTCCTTTTATTGTACTAGTAAACCTAAACTGTTCGTACCGTCTGACTGATAAGTAGTATATATGTTGAGATTGTTCTGTGATGAACTCTAATGTCACAGTCTATCAAATATTATAGGAAAAATTTGCCAGACAGGAGTGCAGTACTGGAGTAACTTGTTCTTACTCCAGTGCTTAGACTGGCAAAAATGCTACAAATGCTACTTTTTTTTTTCTTTTTTTAATGTGGTTGGAGATTATGCCAGTTCTCAGTGAAAAGAATGGCTCAGCTGTATATAGAAGACTGGAGGAGGTTACCATATTGATTTTAGTGCCACCAGTAGCAGCACGACTGCATTGTTTCCCTGTGGCAATAACATTGGATCCTGACAAGAGCTGAGTGTTGCTGCAGCTGTAGTTTTCCCATATCCCAGAGGCTGAATTTTGTTAGTGGAGGTGTGCGCAATGCCACGTGGAAGATCAGTTAATAAAAACCTGATCCTTAGCTACTTATACTTTTAAGAAAAATAATTGGAAATGTAACACTTTAAAAAATGAAATTGAAGGATCTAAAAATGCTATTACTCATCTAAAAGGCTAGGTGTGGTTGACAGGGGGACTGATTTGAGCACTGAAGCTTAGTTATGTTGCTGATGTGATTCTCAAACGTTAACTCTTCTCTCGGAGAGTAATTTCAAAATTATTGGTACTTTCCAGGTGCCAACATTTTTTTCCCCTCACTTTCATCTTGCTTACATTTAGTTTATTATGTTATTTAATAGTTGCTAATATTACTAAACAAATATATGCCTAATTAAAAAAAAAAACACATATTCACACACTTTTTTAAAATTGTATGTTTTTCTGTGTCAGTTCAGTGGCCAAATTCGGAATTTGCTTCAAAAGAGAAATAGACGCCTAGGGCATGCATATTTCTACCCCTTAGAATTTCTAAGGAAAATTGATCAGCTCAGCAGATCAGTTTGCTTAGGAGTGGAAATATGTGCATTCGGGGTGTTTGTTTTCTTTCCGAAGCCAAGTCCCAAGCCTCTCCCTTAATTCTGAAAAATGCCATGACCCTGTTCTTTATAATTAGTTGTCAGCTGGCCTGAAGGCATGATGAATATCCATTAGGACATGGATCAACTCTCTCTTGCAGGTCAAACATCAGAAAGTATAAGTTCTTCGTCCATTTGTAGTACTTCTTGGCCACCTTTACTTCACCATTGTCGCAGAGAAGATGGCCTTAGTAAAGGTTCTCTTTCCTTGCTGTCCAGATGCTGCAAGATGCTGTGGTTACCTTCCCTTGTCCCTTAGTGGGTGGAGTAGATTCCCACTGTGGGACTAGTTTGTGTATACTCCCCTGGAAGTAATTGAAAAATGAATTTTGTTCAAAAACTTTTAAAAAGCTAAAACAAACAATGTCTCACAAGAGTGGGAGCAGACCAAATCCCATAGGCCTGCTTCATAACCTGTGATGGCTGAATGGCAAACTTCCTGGAGTTTTCACTCCAAACACTTTATTAAAACATATTATTAACATTTGAAGTTTTTAGTATTGTGTTTAAGTGATTTTTTTAAAAAACATTTTATAAAAACGTGGATAAAACACAACAAGTATGAGATTATGGCTTTACTCTTGCCAAAGTCTTCCAAGATAAGAACTGGTAGTATTGATAAGCAGCACTTAGTAAGCAGACTGTGTAAGCTGTCTCTGAGAGCAAAGTTGGAACAAAAGACTGACTATAAATGCCATTGTGTGTGTATTTAAGAGGAACATCTCTCACTCCAAAGTTCTAGTGCTTCTGAGTGATTTGCAATCTTTACTTGCGGAGTTGTTTTCAGTATCTACTTTAGTGGTGTCTGAGCTAATGGTACTAGTCTCCGCAAGTTCTTCTATAAATAGTGTAAGCATTGTGTAATTTTAGTCATGGTATAGTCAGTTAAGCATGATGGTGAATTATCTCTGGAAAAAAATAAATCATTTGATATCTTTATTTAAATTGACATAGGAGGAACAAGTGAATAGTACACCCTTAGCTAATGTTTCTTTATTTTCCAGAAAGGAGAGAATTGCTTTGTATCACTTTATTGAAATATACCTGGTGGTTGAGAAAAATTCTGGATTGTCCTGTCACCTTATTAGTAGTGCATGTAGTACCTGAAGAATGCAGAGGTGCTGCGTAACTGTTAATATAATTATGTCTCCAGTCTGATTAGTAACTTGTAAGTGTAAAATGAAGATATATATCCTTTTTTTTATTTTTTTTATTTTTTTTTATTAGAACAGCAGTGTTCCAGACTATGGATGATCTTTAGACCCCTGCTGTTTAGCAGCTACTTCTGTGCTACTTACCATGGACCTTCTAGAAAAAACAACCCCTTAAAGAAGGCTTTGATCCTTTATAAAAAGGAGACATAGGGGGTTCTTGAAAGAAAGGACTGAAAAATCTCTGATTTAACCTGTCAGAGTAGAGGAAACTTCCGTAGGCATTCATAGTATCAGAAGGGAGGCTTGAAGCTTCTCTCTCTCTCTACAGTTGCTTTCTTCTTCTGTTATCATGTGCTCAGGTCATTCATTGAGAAAAACTGATAAACATCCATGTATGAGTGGTTTTTTTGTTTGTTTGTTTGTTTTTTTTCATTCATGTCTGCTGCTTTCAGCCATGACTTTTGTCAGCGGCCAGCTGACTAGTGGTATCTCTTCTTTTCCTCCCTTCCCCATCCTGTGCTTGCTTCTTGCCTAGCCTAACTCCTCTGTGTTCAGCAAAGAGAAAAATAAAAACTTTCAAATCGCCCTTCACATCTGTTTCCATCTCCCCAGGCAATTTCTGTTTCCACAGGGTTAAATGACTGGTTTAATTCCTCAGAAACATGGCCTTATTTGACCTCTCGTTACAGATTTTTCATTTCCAGCCAGACAGTCATTTGACCTTGCCTTGGACAACCACTGCTCTTCAGTTGATCTTCCAGTTTCCTCAGTCCTCCTTCCCAGCCATCACCTCACCTTCTTTAAATATTGCAGTCCCTGTCACAGCCCTTTTACAACCTCCAGTCTGTGGCTCTCCTGTGTACCTTGCCCCTACTTCAGACACTCGTCTTTTGGCTTGTTCTCCTCTATACAAAGTCTTTCTCTCTAACGAGCACACCCTCAATATCTGTTTCCTCCATGCCTCCGTTCTTCTTCCTCTAGAGAAAATCTCATGACTGTACAAACTTCCTCCATGAAACATTCATTCTCTTTTCTTTTCCAAACAGTATTGCTCCCTAACTACACTGATTCTTAGTTTACTTGCTGTTTTTTTTTTTCTTTTTGACTTGCTCTGAATGCAAGATTTCTACAGGTTTTCATTAAAAGGTAACATCTAGTTGTGCTTTACTTTCAGTAGCAGAGCAGATACTCATCTGCTTTTGAGCCTGCCTACCGCGTACATCTCAGGTTCTTATTTTTTTGGTTTCAAGTGGGACTTTTTTTTTTAGTTGTCCACTTAAAATGTCTTCATCCAGATACGTGCTAAATTAATAGGAAAGCTACCATCAGCCAAACTCCAGATTCTGTATTTTCTTGGTGCTTCTAAAAAGATACATCTTCTCTCTGATCTTCACAGCTTCTATTTAATTTTTAGATGGAACTGGAGGTTAAGACACTGAATCTCTAAATGATTTGGTTCTCTAAATGTTTGCAAAACTCCTGGTGTTACAAGGCTTACATTCATTTGAGGCTCTGAGGCTAGCATTCTCCTGGTGATACCTCAGGAGGCATTGGTGATGGCACATTATATGGTCTAGTCTTACTGGAGTTTTGTACTAGCATATTTGCTTTTAAAATGAGAGTAAATAAATGAGTCTAACCTTTTACTGGAATAAAAGTGGTTTCCAGTGTGTTTTTACCTACACCTGTAGGTTTTGTAACTGTGTCTATACTCGAAGCACCAATTTGATGGCATTTGTACAAAAAGTGTGTGTGTATATGTGTGTATACAAACACTGATAGGAAATCTGAGCTTTGGAATTTGCTTTCTGATATAGCTTATGTTTGCAAGCTTCCTCTAGAGGGTCTGAATGGAAATCAGGATTTGAGGAAGGCTGGTTTTCACTTACCAATGACAGATATGAAGTCTAAAAAAAGATTTTGCTGCATGACTGCATCAATTTCTGTGTTGCCACAAGGGAGAGTGCAAGGCAGCAGGAAGGCCACGCTATTTCTTTTGGCAAGCAGCATGCACTAGATAGGTCTATACTGATTATCAAATTGTACCCATAGGTTGTGGTTTCATGTTAGTGCTAAACCAGCGTAGAAGGTTGCTGCTGAAAGGGGTGGTCCTGCTCTCTTTCTGCTCCCAGAATCATGTTCCCACCACTTCCGTTGCGCCACCTCTGCATACTAGACCCTTTCCTGAGCCAGCTCAACTTGCTTGACTAGGGATAAAGTACTCACTTTTTTGTTTTAGTGTCTTGCTGGGTTAGTGAGTTTAATTGATTCAGTAAAAGACTTGATGTACATTAAAGCTTGCATAAAGGAAGGGGTGGAGACCACATGGTAGTAATATGAGTGGGAGAAAAGGACTAGGTGGAAAGGAGAAAACGGGTTGCCCCTTTTGGAAGCTGAGTTGCTAGAAAAACTCCTGTGTCCAAGGGTAGTTTAAGCTCATTTAAGCCCAGTTAGCTTAAACTAGGCAACATCCTTGTTGTCGTGTTTTTGCAGGCTATGGTGCGTGTTCAGCTGAGTGATGAGCATGATCAGATGTGACTGCGAATTGATGTTTTAATCTTTTGTTTGGTTGGTTTTGTTCAGCTTTTTGCTGGATCACTTCTCTGTCACTGCAGCCTCAAAGGCTCTTGTGGTGGGGATAAAGGAGTACGTGGTCAGCGGCGGCTTCCCTTTCAGGTGGCCACTAGTACCTAAACTGATCCCAGCCTCTGGCTGAATAGACGTCATACGTTCTCTTTTGCTTATATCCCAAGCATGTTAAACGTTCTTTTCTTTTCTTCTTCTTTTTTTTTTCTTTTAATGGTGCAATGTAAGTGAAAATTTCATCCTGGAGGAGGATTTTTTTTCCTTTTTAACTGTTCAGGATTTCAGTAGGTTGACAAGTGGTGACAAAAATACAAATGTATAGAATGATGGCAGTGTTTTCTGTTAAGAAACAGATTATAGAGACTTGGGGGAGGAGTTGTCTGTTGTTTTCAGAGAAACTATTAAAGTGCTGTAGAAATCTTACCCTGAATGATAGGAACTGTAACCTATTTCTTATCAAATAATGATGTTAATCATCCTTTATTAGTTGTCATTCTGCATTTATCACTATGGTATCACCATAAGTACATCTGACAGCTGTGTTTTCCCGGCCATTTATTAGGGTTTGTATCCTTTAAGTGGTTATTCTAAGGCACTGTATTTCCATGCCTGCAACCTGCATTGCTGATAACTCATGCTTCTAAAATTATTATTACTTGAAAGTAACTCTTCACCTGTTCTCCTTCTGAGTTTATTCTCTGCCTAGCAATTTGGATGGCTAAATTAGGTAGGGTTGGGGTAGGGAACCACAGAGGGGAAGAACTCTGGTGTCAGCTCCCTTTTATGATCTTTGTTTGCATTTGTAACTCTTGGGTTAAGTATGAATTATTGTTAATTCCGAGGCTTTTCTGGTACATGTGAAAATATAGTAGTGCTGTCTGCCAGCTGCATGCCTGAGAATGAATTTACATGCTATTACTGATTGTGTAAGCTTTGAAAATGCCCAGAAAGATGCTGGTTTGCTTTAAATGATAGTTTCTTCATACTGGTAGTGACAGTAAACTAGAGAAGCCATTGCCCATATAGCTTTCCCAAATAGTGACAGCTTTTTTTCTTCTCTCTGTATATCATTTTCATATACTGTTGCTCTAGTTATGTACTTATCTATTTAATTGAATAATTTACTTTTGTCACCATCCTTTGAATTTTTAAGTGTTAGATTGTCTTTAATTTGCCTTTTTCCTCAGCATTTGGGAGGCAGAGTATTTGGGGAAGTCTGTAGCTTTAATGCTATAAAAGCTGTGCTTAGATCATAAGCTCTGCGACAAATGGTAAAAAAGCATAAGATTTTAGACTAGTGGTATCTGGGGGAATTTTCAGATTAATGCAACGGTCTTGTTTTATATATTAAACTACTTCATCAAAGAGAACAGTGCAAGAGGGTGTTTTTTTGTTTTTTGTTTTTTTTTTTGTTTTTTGTTTTTTTTTTCAGAGAGCTGAGTCACATTTTATTCACTGTTTTTGCAAAGATGACAGCCATTAATAAATCTGTAGGCAAACTGATAAATATGTTATAAGGATCTTAAGGGATTTTTTTTCCTCCTCTTGAGAATGAGTCAGCAATTAAATTGTCTTGATAGAAAATTGTTGTCTTGGTTTAGCTTTTGTTTACATTTTAAGAAAATCTTTATACCAGTATGGTTCGGAATGATAAATTGTGTAAGTGGTCTCCTGTATAATGAGATGAATGTCAGAATCTTTCCTTAAGTGCCTGTTAATTTGAAATAAAAATAAATAATAATATTTGCAAATAATAAAAATTTGATCAGAAAAGCAAATTTGGGATGGTTTACTAAAACAAACAATAACCTTTATTTAAATTTTGTTTTTCTTGCAAATCAAGGTACTCTGAAAACCTCACTGTCAAGAGTAATTGCAAGGTGAAGTAGTTAATCCTAATCTGGATTTTGTGGTTAGGATCTGGTAGTACAGAATAACTTGGCAGAAGCATTCCTGCGTAAATACAAAAACTATTTTTTTTTCAAAATCAATTAACTTAATGTTACGTTGGTTAAGAAGAATTAAACTCTCTGACCATTTAGTGGGACTTGCTTTGAAATACTGCAGAAGGGGGATGGAAGGGATGGCACTGCTGGTGGTCTTGTTGCAGGTAGACAGAACCTCCTCTGTTGTCAGTCTAAAATACCTTTATGTTGAAGGTTTAGCTTAGCATTTAATGAGGTAGGGCAGACTGATGAAATAAAAGGAGTGGTGAAAGCCTGTGTGAATGCTGACATGTTTGATAGATGCATTGTTTCAGATTAGACATTGTGTTAAAGGCTTGAAAAGCTTTGCCAAGGGAATCGAGATGGGCTATGACTGCAGGGTGTGTATATCTACCTAGACTGGCTTTAAGCTGATAGTGGTGTAATCATAGCAGCATGACACTTGGCACTAGTGATGAACCCTTTTAGAGAAACCCGACCAACACTTGGATAGTTAACCTTTGCTAGGTTTTGTGCTGCCATGACCGCGTACTTGTTTGCTCAAATGGTGACTAGGTTGGGTAAATGTACGCAGCCTGTAGGATAAATAGACCCTTTGTAAACTCAATAAGTCATTGAGCTTTTTTTATGTGGAGACTTTTTTTACCCTCAGATTAAAGCCTCATGAAAATACTGATAATTGTGATCACATTGGTAACTCGGTTCTATTTCATGTTTTTGTAGGCAAATTCAAAGTTTCTATGTTTAGCAAACTATATTTTGTGGTCCAGTAGACTTTTGAGATAAATGTGTGCTCAAGCCTGTTCACATCCTATTTCAGAGAAAAGGTTTCACTGGTGGTAGCAGCAGTATGACCATGTGCAACCCAAGTACTTTCTGTGGGATACCGTCTACTGTGATACCTGGTTGACTTGAAAAAGTCATTAGTGATTAGTCCACTGCTGCCCTGTTTACATTATCACTTACATGATGGGGTAGAGAGCAAGGTTGATTCTCTTGAAAAACACTAACAAATAGCATTTCCCTGAAATCTTATGAGGGATTGTACTGTCCACCCCACAAAGCATCAATGGCAGAAATGGAATAGAGAAAAACTAACAACCACAATACCCCTCACACATCAAGTTAAAACTTGCATGGAGAAAATAGCATGTGCATTAACTCAGCATGGTCTGGGGGCAGTCCTGGTGAACTGGGGAAGCAAAAGCCCCTGCCAGTATGTTGAAGGAGGTAGGGAAAGACAGGCTGATAACGATGCAGGAGAAAGCTGAGATTATGCTACCGGACCGCCTTTAGAAACAAAAGGTGCTTTTAGCAAATGAAAGATTATTTACTAGGAAAAAATTCAGGATGACTTCTGCCAACAGGAACGTGTATGATTAACAGCATTCCTGTGACATTTGACATGAGTGAATACTGTTCTATTGCATTCTAATTCAAATGATGTTTAACTAACCATAAATTTAAAACTATACTTAAGTTACCTGGAGTCAAAATGACTAAATCTGTGGAAGAGATGAGAAGCATTAGTCATCACATGAAATGGGTTTATCGAAGCTGGAAGTCAGGCATGACTTCCCTTCAGGGAATGGAGACTTGGGCTCCAGAATGGCAACAGGCTGGTTTGCATCCGAGGAGAAAGACAGTGGAAACGGTTGCACGCCGAAAATACATTGTCTTATTCATAAGTACTAAGTGACATTTTTGTTAATCATCAATGTTTGACTTGAACCAGGAATTAAAAAAATAAAGAAGTATTTTACTACTGTTAGTTTGTTTTTTTTCCTGCTGAGAACCTTGTTGTAGTATGCCATACAGTGTTTAAAACAAAAAAAAGGACCCTAGAACAGACACTAAGAAGACTACATCTTCTAGTGGAAAGGTATGTTTGAGTCATTCAGCTTCAGAGAAAAGATGATACTAATTTCAGCCTCTAACAGTTTAATGCAACTTGTTCCACCTGATGTTAATATAACATTTTTAATGTGGTTAGATGTTTAACGTGCAATGCTCAGCTGAATATTTCTGATGGTGCAATTGTTGCTTTACTGCAATAAATAAGATACTGTAACTGATAAGGTGCAGCAGTGCTCAATTCTGTGCATTAAGTGATAGCTGCATTTGTCAACCTCACCAAGTTTTTATGTAAATAACGTTAAATTTGTACCAGAATGTCTGCTTGTTATTGCTTAGTCAGCACAGAGTGAATTGCAGATGTGAAATAACCTGCAACTGGACAATAAACTACTAATAGCTGGACAAATGGAACAGTGTTTCTAAAAGTCAAGCTGCCCCAAAATGGGGAGCTGCACAAGAGTCACTTCTGCAGAACGACTTACTGGTGATTCTGTTGGTACGCAGCAGCAGGTCTTCCATCGCACCGCCACAGGTAGGAGATACCTGTATCCTC
Organism: Rhea pennata; assembly: GCF_028389875.1. NCBI lineage: Eukaryota > Metazoa > Chordata > Aves > Rheiformes > Rheidae > Rhea > Rhea pennata. Next base: position 8,435,498 of record NC_084682.1, read on the forward strand.
ATAGCATGGAGTGAACTTCTCGGGAGATAAGAGCTATGATAGTCCAGAGGGGTTATTTGCTGCTCTGAAAACTGAAATGGCAGCTGAAAAGTCTGCTGTAATTCTCCATCCTCAAACTAGAAAAACATACACTGACCGGTACTGAAAAGCTTTCTGCAGCCTAAATAGGTATCTCAGTGCCTGGTTAGCTTAGATTATTTTTTTCAGCAAGAGCAGTTAAATGTTTTTTGTTGAACGGTTTAAACAAAATTTCTATAGTAACATCAGTGTCACTCCAATATGATGTCATGGCAGATGAAAATTACCACTGTTAGGGAATGAGCATAAAGAAAACTGACCAGCTGTGTATCTTTATTCTTTTCATACCTGTGTCTCTAGCAATCATAACAGGAAGAGTTAGAAAATAACACGAGTGATTTTTTTTGTCTCTAAAATATTTGTCATACATATTTGTAGTTTATTTCTTATCTGTTTTTCAGCTTTTGGTTGTGTGAAAGGGAACTCTTGATGTCATGTTTCATACTTCGAGTATCAAGTGGAAAGCTCTGTGGCATTATTTTTATAAATAGTCCTGGTACTCAAAAATAATCTTATCGATAATCAGCTTTGTCTGTCTGAGTTCTGGAATGGTCACTGTATATTTGTGTAGCTGGTAACTCTGGCATAGATAATACTTAGTCCCTTGGGAGCTGATCTGTGAAATAGCTTTAAAGTAACCAGCATATCAAATTTAATTCAAATTCTTCCCAGTGCTATTTCAGGAGTTAAAAAAAATTGGGTCTCTAGGATTTTTGACTGTTTATTTATGAATTAGGGCTCTGACGAGGGTCTTCCACAGTTCTGCTCTTAAGAAATGCAGCTTGTCCTGTGCCTGTGTCTGATCCCTTGTCTGTAATAGAAGATCCTGTTTCAGCCGGGCGAGGTGCCCCAAGAGCTGACCATCTATTGGACTTGGTTTACTATTTATTTCATCTGTGTCATTAAATATTGATGGCTGCATTTCCATGCAGCTGTGGTATAGGCAGATGATTTGGACCAAAATTCAGATCTAGAATTCAGCAAAGGATGACAGAGGCCTAACTGAAAGTCTGCCGCTGCTCGGTTTCTTGCCATCGCCGTTAGTGCGTTTTCAGGCAGACTTACTCTGTATAATTCAGCCTGCAGACAGGTAGCTACGTATGATGATCTGAATTTGGGCTCACGCTTTTATTTTGGAAAGTGGAGTGTTGGTATGTATTTCTGTCATAAAAATCTTACCCATGTGTAAGAAAATCACTTCTGCGAAGTTAGTAATTTATACTTAATAGAAAAAAGTGTAGCTGTAATGCTGTCTTATAAAGTAAATCCTTTTTTGTTTACTTTCTATGCACACACGTTTCAGGGGAGTTGACGTCTTACACAACTGTTACTGTTCTCAAGTGAACATCTTGCATTACTGAAATGTGTGTGCTGTTAGTGCAAATCTCTTCTTCCATTTTCAGAAGACTAAGATCTGTTAGATCCCAAACAGTATATGTAATATATGTGCTAAAAACATTTTAAACTTAATATTTGAGTAAAAAAGGTAATGTTAATACATAGTTGCCTCTGTCTGTGGTCTTTGTGTGCTAGCTCTTGGTCATGGTAGCAGCCAGGTTTCTGTTTTGTTTTATTTTGTTTTTATTTTTGTACTTCATTGTCAGCTTGTAGAGAAGGGGATTACTGTAAAAAAGGTAAATACTTGAAGTTTTATTTTCATTTCTTGCTTTGCAGCTACTCTTTTCATTTGGGTGGGAGGTTTTAAAAGGGATGAATCTGTTGTTCTCCCAGCTTAAAGCACTTAAGTATCTGCTCTTCCAGTGTCTTTTTTCTCTTCTATCCTAAGCAGCAGAAACGCTAATCTTCAAAAGAAATGCAATTCTGCTACTTTGGACAACTCCTATGAGATGAGAGGAGCAGGCACACCTGCTACTGTCTCTCTGCAAAGGAGAGATGGAAAGGAGTATCAGTAAACAAGAAGTACTTGAGTCTTTTCGGGGGGGGAAGTTTGCTGCTGTCTGCAGCTCAAAATACCTTAATTTATAACTTTCAGAATTAGCAGTCACAGAATTGATCAACTGTTTGCGTGCTCTTCAAAATACTGTTTATAAAGTGAGCAGCTTTCTAGTTTTGCTCGGTGCTCGTGCACGTGTCTGCAGGCCTCCCTTCGTGTAAGGGTGCGCGCTGAGCCGGGCCGGAGGCTGGCTCCTTCTCCGCCGAACCCCTGCCTCCTATCCGCGCCGTAAAGCTCACTTGAGTTTCAGTGCTTGTAGTAGCTTGCAACTGAGAGCTGCCGCGGTGTCATCAGAACCATCTTTTGGAAGCGAAGCAGTGCGTTTCGCTCTGGGGAGGTGGGAGCTGCAGGTGGCAGGGGCTGCGCGGGGCTGCAGCACCGTGCACGTTCCTTCCCCGCCGGGGGACCCGCGGGCTGTGCTGCCTCGCGGCCCGGGGCAACGGACCCCGGGGCAGCGGACGTGGCTCGCAGCATCAGCAGCTCACTGCCCAAGTCAGTGGGCAGTGGAAACACAGGCCAGCTCTTGCCCTTTGGAAGACTTCAGCAAGAGATCAAAGGCAACTCTTTAGCTTTTTTGCTACCTGGGCCTGGCTCTGTGAAAACTATTCCATTCCTATTTGTGGTCCAGCCCCTTTCCTAACTCGTTTGAAGCTTTCCTGCAGGTTTCTTTCTTCTTCTGGAGAGTACTCCTTTGCAGTTTGCTTTTACAATCCAGATAGGACATGTTGACCAGAAAAACGGATGTGTTGATTCTTAATAAAAAAGCAAGATTATGATTTCTTTAGTTCTGTATCCAGGCACACCTTTAAAATTGATTGATACTGAGTCAGAGAGATTAAGTACTGTATTTTATAACACCATAAGCCTTCCTAATTGGCAATCAGTAAAATATAGCTGTGCTTTTAAAAGATCCTTTTGTTCATGCCTGCTCTTACTCCGGTACTGCTCTTACATCTGCTACTAAAAATAAATACAGATCACAAAATCTCAGTGATGATGACTGACCAGAATTTTGCCATTGTAAGATCTAGTTCTGATTCCACCTGTTTGCTAGTCTAAATGTTTGATGCTGCTGAAGTTGAGTAACCTTTATAGTATGTTTTTGGCACTTACTTTTGGTAGGAGGTGTGTTGGGTATGTGATATGTAAACACTTCTGATGGATCAATATTTTATGTATCTAGCTTGTGTTATGTAGAGGCTATAACTGAAAAGAAGTGATTCAGCTTTTCTACATGATGAAGTTGGAACATGTCCATAAAAATGTATTTTGCAGAGCAGACAGTGAATTGCTTAAAGGAACATTATTTTCTCCAGGCATTGTAGTATGGAAGGAGATTTTATTCTAGCTCCTATACTTTTTATTTCTGTTTTGTATTTGAATACTGAAGTGTGCGATATGAAACCTTCTGGCACCTAAACCAAATCTCTGTATCTCGAGACACAATGAAGTTTATATTGCACAGATCAATATTACAGGGTCAATTGTGCTTCTTACTTGGTGGGATTTTTATAGCTTCATAGGAATGGTGTTACAACCTTTTCAGTAATGAGCACATTGTAGCAATCTTCTGGTGTCTTAACAACCTTCTACCATTCCCCCTGTTTGTCATAACAGCAGAACAATTGCTTGCATGGTAAATAAGTACTGGAAAAAAATGATTTATGTGTTCTCTTCAGGATTTTTACCTGCTTGAAATGAGGACGATTTGATTTCCATAGATTGTGATCTCTGGCAAGCTTGTTTGAATATAGTCTGAGACTTTCTTTTAGTGAAACTGCAGAACTGAATATGGGAAAGAATATGGCATCTGGTTTTAGCTCGTGGTCTTTCCACGGTTTGTTCTCCCATGGTTACCAGATCAGTAACTGTCAGTTTGTGTCTTTGCCCTCAGCCTTCGAGAATGTAGTGCTTGGGTGCTCTGCCTTCAGACACAGGAGGGGAAGGTCCTGTGCATGATAACTTGAGTTCCCAGGGTTTTGTAAAGAAGCACACAACAGAAATACTTCTGGCAGTCTTTCTGGAATTTCTTTCTTTCTGGAATTAGCCTTCATTTTATGTACAAAATTTTATTTCTCTGTGGTAGTTTGATTCTTTTCTACAAAATTCCCCCCCTCCAAAAACCTTATTGCTGTGAAAGTACCTATCAGAATTTGGAGCTGCAGTCTAAGAAAGCCAGTCAGTCTTTGTTGCTTCCAGGGCTCTCACTAGTAGCCGTGACTTATCTTGGGGAAACAGCTGAGCTAATGAATAAAGATACTTTAAAAGTATAATCTCCAAACCTTAAAATGGCAGAATGGGATGTCTTAACTGTTAGTGATGTACCTTATTTTTTGTTCTGTTTTTAGTTGCTCTTCTTCAACGGGTAGCAGAATTGGAAAAGGTCAATGCTGAATTCCTGCGCACAAAGCAGCAACTTGAGCAAGAATTTAATCAAAAGAGAGCAAAATTTAAGGAGTTATACTTAGCTAAGGAAGGTAAGTTCTAAATTCTCTGAATTATTCTAAAGCTTAATTGAACTTCAAATAATCCATGTATGAAGAATAACCTTTGTAATGCTAGCTGCTACTCACCACTTGCCCATGCACAGAGTGTGCCTTCTTTTCTTCTGATTGAGGATAATGAGAGTGTAAAGGAGTTTTCTACTAGTACTGGTATAGTCAGCTGCATTTCCAATGTGATTTGTGAGACATAGCATTGTTGCTATTTCTGATTTGCCAAAAATGAAAAGGTAATAGCAGTCTCTTAAACAGAGATGTAGTAAGAACAGGAGGGACAGGCAGAAAGTAAAAGCCAACAGAATGAATTTTTAGAATAACTTTAAATATTTACCTGTACAGATAGGAGTCAGCAGAGCAACTTGATACACACACAAAAACACCACCACTGAGTTTTAATATTACTTTCTGCAGTAGATCTGTGCTCATTCTTTTTGAGCAGCAGCTGAAATAGTAAGTGGAAGAAGACAGTCTTAATGATGTGCTGTTTGTATATTGTGGCTAGATTTTTTATTTAGTATTGATTTGTCTTAAATTTCAGTCTGAGCAAGAATGTAAGCAGACAAACATTGTAAAGGTTTAAATACTAGCCAAGGGCACTTCTTTCTAAAACAGTCTTTGGAGGAAAATTTGAACCATGTGAACACAAATGTCCAATAAAGAATTGGAGAGAAGAGATGGCTTCTGTTCTGAGACCCAAATTGATTTACTTCTAATCCTGATGATTTCTCTGTTCTTAACATATGAAAGCAAAGCCAAAAAATAATGCATTAAGACTGCAGCTGGTTGTGTAAGCTTAGGAGAGCAGAAATACAACAGGCGTAATGAAGATCAGATCATACAGAAGAGTTGGGTTTTTTTTGCATTTCTAGCAGCTGGATGAAAGGAACTTTAAGATACGAGGCACTGCTGATGAGATCAGCAATAATTCTCTCTTTTCAGACAGGAACTGTCAAAAGCTAGAAAGTAAAAATAAATTGTGAAGAGAAAAAATTACCCAACTTTCACATATACCAAAGTGAAGTTTTATTTTTTTTAAAAACAGCTCTCTTTTTTACTACTACTTTAAGAACCTCTCCAGAAACCCTTCCATTGTATATGGGGACTGTGGCAGCTCAACCTTAATGATCTCATTTGAGAACTAAGTAATGTAAATGATAAAGGCTCTTCACGGTTTTTTTCACAAGGATTAGTATCCTTTTGAGTACTCAGCTCAGGATTCCTTTTATAAAGCCACAGATTTCTGTACGTCAGCTTAGTGACTGATCAATATCTTCTATCAAGTACTGTAGGGTATTGTTTTGGGCAGCTAGATTGATCAAGCCTTTTGGTAGAGAGGGAAATACATAGAGATAGCTTGGTGTATGTAGATATCTTGGTATATTAGCCAGATGTTTCTGCTAAAAGTGTTTGCCATTGAAACAGGTCACATGGACATAAAATCATATTCTGCGTTAGTGCTTTTGAAATTAATCGTATAATATAAGTCATTCAGAGCTTTTGCTTCAGTTTGCCTCAGTACACAGGAGGATAATGTGAAATTAGTTTAATCTCTGTTTATAGTTGCAACAATTAGAGAAGTAGTGGAAATTTAGTGGGATGTGTCTCTTCTTTTGTTGGAAGCTTCGTTTCGGCATGGATACGGTAAAGAGCAAATTAGGATGCATAGTTCTCTTAGGTGAGCACCGGGTAGTGTTCAGAGTGTTTCTGTTTCAGAAGTATAAACTGAAACATAAAATATGAAGTGTTTTGTCAAGTTAAATACTAACCTAGTGCCAAAACTTGGTGAAGGACAGTTTTTCTGTCTGTTGGTCTTACTTTTGAATTTCCAGATTCCACCAGGAACTCTACCAGTAGTTAAATTAAACTAAATAACTAGAAGCACATTTCACCTTCGTTAGGCATATTGGCACATAGGTTGTATGTACAGTGTCTCTCTTGTTGCTGCATGAGTGGAAAGGTACTTTTTTAAAGGGAGGGGCAAAGGAATTCAAGAAATAATGTTCTCTAAAGACCTCTGCTAATGTCTGTTCAGTTGTTACGGGTCGATGTTTTGATACCAGAGCTTCCTTTACCTCCTCCTTAGAGCATTGCTCTTTGCCATAGCAACTATGGATACTCCTCAGGTTGAATTTATTAATCAGGCTAAATGGAAATAACACTTCTTTCAGAGGACCTGAAAAGACAAAATGCAGTGCTGCAAGCAGCACAAGATGATCTGGGACAACTGCGGACACAGCTAATGGAAGCTCATGCTGAAATGGAGAACATCAAAGCTATAGCTACCGTATCTGAGAATACGAAGCAGGAAGCTATTGATGAGGTGAAGAGACAGTGGCAAGAAGAAGTAGCTTCGCTGCAAGCTATTATGAAAGGTAACAACCAAACAAGCTGCTGCCTCTAAGATCAGACACATTTTTAAAGTGCATTAAGTGATTTGTGCCTGCTGTTGCGCAGGATATGGATAGATACTTTTCATGCCTTGACAAAACTGGGTTACAGAAGTGGTATATCGAGCATAATTCCTAAGCTTGTCAAAAGGAATTTGATTCTTTTTTTTCTCTTAATATGGGGATGGAAGTAATAAGGAATCATGGCAATGGGAACTCCCACATACATGCAGAGCATTTTTGTGGAACCAAAGAATGACATTCTTCATCCTTCATAAAGATAAGTATAATACATGTGACTTGACAAGTCTGAAAACAGCTTTAGGCTGACAATATGATTCTTTTCTCTCCTCTGTGCAAACACAGTTCTGCTGTCAGACAGTTAAATGTGCCTGCAGCACTATGGCATAGACTGTTCCACAGGCTTCTGACTGAATGTGCTGCTCTGTATCAGTCATACTATTTTCTTTTTTTTCCTATTTTTTTTTCTTGCCAGTTCCAAGCTATTCTGTGTTGCATTTGCATGTTGCACAGCTGTTGGCATTTCTGAGCCAAACTATGAGCAAGGAACAAAATACAGGATGTAAACTGGGGGTAAACTGTTCTCATAACTGGCTGTTTTCTTAAAGGTGCACAAAGAGAGTCACAGTATCCTGAGTCTACAGCCTGTTGGCTGTAGGCAGTTTTCCACATCACTTGATAATACTTTTCCCCCAGAGAACACAACTTTTCATGTATATTGGTACACAAGTTTCATTTGGCTTGCTGTAAATACAGTTTGTTCCATTTATGATGTACGTAGATACATGAATGAACAACAAAGCTCTGTTGTGCCAGCTGCTGTACATACGTAAACAAAGATGGCCCCTTATCTTAAGGGGTAGTATTAACAATATGGAAATGTAAGAGATGTGAGAAGGTTTAGTTGTTTCTTTGCATTTTGGAGGAAGGAAGTAGAGTTTAGGTAGTTTATTTAGATGATGTGTTTTGAAGTTAGGGGTTATACAGATAAATACATGTATAGATACTTTTTTTAACATCTGTACAAATTGAAATGCAGTTCTTTTGGATCAGTTGCTTCGTAGCTGCTTTTGGGGGTAAGAGTCAAAGGGAAGAGAGAGGAAAGGAGAGTTCACTGTAATAAATCATTGACTGGTTGGAGATGGAGTTCCTAAAGCTCCCTTATGTAACTTATATTGAAATTAAGTTTTGGAAATGCTATTTTATAGAGACTGTTCGTGACTATGAGCTCCAGTATCATCACAGGTTGGAGCAAGAGCGAGCTCAGTGGAATCAATATCGAGAAAATGTGGAACGGGAAATAGCAGAGTTAAGAAGGCGACTGTCTGAAGGTCAAGAGGAAGAAAATCTAGAAAACGAAATGAAAAAGGTACATTGAAGTCTAGCTGTTCAGTTTCTGTTTCAAGTTGTACTCGTTTGTTACCCATGAGTTTGTTTCTACACCCTGTTGATAATTCCTCAGAAATATGCATAACTTAGTTCTGCAGACTTTTAGCTCTTTGTTCATGGAAGTCATCACGACCTGATCCTACACTTGAATTTGTAAAGGGGTTGTATCTGATTATGTGGATTTGGTTAGAAGATTGGACCTGAAAAGTTGGTAAGGTTTGACCTTCAGCTCTTGAAAGCAGTAGGCTTTGTAAAGTCTTCTGTCATGGTGTCTGACGACATTAAGTAAAACTCCAGTGAGGTTCTTCTGGAGTGACTGCAGATTTATAAAACTTCCTTTATGCCTTTGTTCTTTGTCTCAGATCTTACAACTTTTTGTGAGGTTTTTATTGGGCTCTATTTCTAAAATATTTTTGATCTTTGTTATGAGGTAAACCATGTTTGTGCAACATAGTACTGTTGGCTTCCAGGAAATACAGAACCTTGTTGTTTTAAGACAGCAAGCGTTAGATTATGGAAGATAACTGTCTTGGAGTTCAGAAAGGTTGTTGTTGTTTGGAGGAGGTACATGACTTGGAACAGTTCATAGGAATAAACTGAGGTGTCTTGTGTTGGTTTGGATTTTTTTTGTTGAGTTTGAAGATTTGGGGGTATTTCTTCTCCTTCAGGCAGGAAGTAGATTGAACCTGTCATGATAGATGAGCAGTTTGGAGTCCTTTTGTATGTATTTTAAGTACTCAGGTTTGCGTGAATTTGTCAAATCCAAAGGCATTAGTCTTCAGGGTTCTCTTAAGACTTCCTAATGTCATAAATGACACTCTATTAGATAAAGAAAAGACCAAACTAACATGAAATAATATACCAGCTTACTGTATTTCGTTGTTTCTGCTTGTTCTCAGCAGAAGAAACGGAATATCAAAATACCATAAACATTCCACGTAATAAGTATTTTCCCTGTTGTTACTGTGTCATGGCAAGCAATCAGTATTGGTACTGCGAAAATGTTTTTTTTTTTTTCCTGAGGTTACAGAAAGATTCTTCTGAATATTGCTAGTCTTAGTTGCATAATTACTGTTTCATATTCAGTGAGACTGCTTTTCACACAGTCCTGATTTATAGAGGTGTGAGTCTGAAAAAAGGCTATTTGCTGATGTTCTAACTACAGAAGCCCTGCCATTGTAATTTAAAAACATCAACCTTTTTTTTAAAGAAACTTCTAGCTCTACTAAGAGAACAAAGATTTGTTTGAAGCTGGAGGGAAGGATCAGAACTGGATCACAATGTGGTGAGTCCTGTACAAACAACACAGAAGATGTAGAATTCATGGTGTAAAAGTCCCACAATGTGCTACCAACCATCAATAAGTATTTTCAGAAAATAATCTCCCTCTACTGGAAAAGTCTTTGAAATACAAATATCCAGCATCTAAAATTGCAACACCATTTTCTTCGTTTGAAAGTCCTGATTACATAACAGAGCTGGAGTGGTAAGTTGCTCAGATGGCAAAGCAGCTCACCTAAACTTAGCAGCTTTACCATGAGCCAGTTAGCATTGAAACGTTTAGGACAGCTGATAAATGGCATTTTCAACCTCTCTCCTTTAAATGGAAAATAAATATTCCTTGTGTTTCTAAAGGTGATTGATTTTAATTAATACAGTGATTAACTAATATATGATTAATACTGTGATTAACACGAGCTTGGAAAGCTGTCTAAAGAGCCTCTGAAGGCTTTACTTTATGTACTTTTTGTTATATGGGAGCAGAGAAAATCTGATCTCAGGAGTGCTGCTTGAAATAACTGCTTTAACTGTCAAATTTGATACTCCAAGCACATTTGCATTTTTCTTTTTAATCTTCCATGTTAAACCTTTGAGTTTTTTTCCTCAAGGAGACTAAGAATTAAAACAAAATCAGGAAATGGAGAGTCAGTTTCACTACCACTCTCACCCCCAACATCCCAAAAAACTGTAGTTGGCAAGCAAAAAATGATCATTCATGCACTACCAAACAGTGCAAACAGAGGAGTTTGGCTTATTATTTGGAATTTGCTATTTGTTTGAACATTTATGACCAATTCCTCATGAAAAATGGTATTTCCAACAAAGGTGAATTAATCCTCTGAAGAATTTATTTTATTTTAATGCATAAACTTGTGAGGAATTTTTTTAAAAATACCTCTTGTTCTTACCAGTTCTAAAGAAACTCCAAACATCTCAAAAGATTAAAAAGGAAAAAAAAAACCTTTTTCTCAGAGTTGTAAGGAGGTCCTATACCAGCATATAAGATAAAACATGTGTTTAGTTATTAGAACTAGCATAAAGCCATACCCTTGTCAGGCTTTTACTGTGAGGTTAGAAAAATGGATGTGGCAGAAACAAGATCACAAATAACTTGTTTCTCTCCAGGACACTGGCCTTCTTGGCTAATATCTCAGTTCAGTTGTGTTCTATTTGGCTATAAAATAAAATTTAAACAAAATCTGTGAAATCCATGATTACTGGATCTGTGTAAGTGCTAAAGATTGTCATCTACATTTTTTTTCCCCTAAAGATATGAAGACTAGTTAACAAAAGTTGATTCTAATTTTGTAATTATCTCTTGGGATGTAAACCTTACTACCCTACAACTTGTGGTTGAATGTTCAGTTTTGGTCTGTGCTATAAGGCTTCTTGTATGCATGTTATTTTTGCTGGCTGGGGAGCAGTTGGAGAGGGTGGATAATGTTTTGATAAGTGTACTATTTTGAGCTGTATTTCCTAGATTTTGACTACGTTGCAGGAGGTGTGCAAGTCTGGCCTGCAAATATGTAGTGTGGCGTTCTTGAATGGATTCTCATCAGAAGGAGCACGTCTAGTGGAACATGCATAATTGTCAGGAAACAGCAGTTTTACTTTTTTATGGAAATGTATTTCAAGTTGCAGACTGCCGAATCGCTGTAGAAAACTTGTGTTTTTGTGATTTTTACTGTAAAGTGAGTGTTTCTAGGAAATCTATGTTAAAAACTTTGCATGTGCTACTTAAATCTTCCTCTGAGTTTAAACATGGGAAGTACCTTTTTATAATAACAAGCGTGCTTGTCTAATGATTAACTTTTCCAAAAATGTAATATTAAGTCCTTTTTTTTAAGTCCATTTTCCTGTTGTTTTATAATACCAGATAGGTGGGTTTTTTTTTTTTTTTGAGTTATCATAGATGCTGAAAGCAATCTAGCCATTGCCACATGTACGCCCATGTCAGTTCTCTGCCCAGTAATGTCTGAGCTCCTTCTGAAAAATGGCTTGGTGAGGGATGCACCTTGCACACTGGCAAAATTTGGCTAATCCAGTTTATCCAGACCTTATTTTCTGTTCAGGAAGGTTGCTGATTTGCAGCTGGAGCTGTACTGAATCTAAAGGCTCTTCTTAGCATGGATGTGTCAAACCCTTGCCTAGCAGAAGTCTACTGAACAGGTATTTTGAATCTAGAGTGAAAAAATAAAAAAGGACAAACCTCTACTTACAAAGCACATTTGATAGGTAGAATAAGAGGAATTGGAAGAGGGGGGTAATCTGATATCTGGCAGCACTGACTTTAAAAAAATCTGAAGTCCAATAAGCTTTCCTTGCTGATGATAAAGAACATTAAAAATTGATTTTAAACCTATTCCAGCATTTTACTTCTGCTTGAAAAAGAGAGTCTCAAATTTTAAGTGTGTGTGTGTGTGTGTGTGTGTGTGTGTGTGTGTGTAGAAGTTGCTTGTTATTTTGTTTGTTTGTTAGGAACAAATTCAGATTCAGTGTTTGAGATTCCCCCGGCAAAGTTTTTGGCAGGTTTAATACCTTAACTAAGACATCTTCTCTGGCAAATCCCTACTTTTTTTTATAAGCAGCTTAGCTATTGATCCTACCTCAGGCACTTCTGGCCTCAGTAGGGGCTTTTATTCATTTATTTTTGTTTGGTGATGAATAAATAAAGGTGGTAATTGTGTAAAAGCTTGGTTTACTGCAGTCAATTAAATTTGGCAAAAAGTTAAAGGGCATACACGTTTAAATGGCCATACTTTGGAGGACTCTGAGTAACTCCTTTTTATAGAGGAAATGTGATACTGTGACACTTCTTGCCACATGATGGCACGTGTTATGGGACTAAAAAAAAATTTTACCTACTCTAAGTGGATTATATTTGATATGTGATGTGGCAGGAGGTGATAAAGACGCTTGTGTTATATGGAGGAAAAAAAAGGCATGCTGTATTTCTTTGAAACACAGTTAAATTTTAATACAGTTTTTTATAGGATAGGTATTCTCATTTTTTAAAAATGTTTGAGTAGGAACAGCCTCTATTTGGGAGTCTCAGCACTTTGCCTCAATTTGCGGGAGGCTGGAAGCGGAGCCGGTGACCACCGCTGCCTTCTTTAGCAGAAGCAAGCTGTTCAGGGTATTCAGCTCAGCCTCAGGCTGACCTTTTATATATATCCTGTTTGCAAAACCTTGCAACAAAAGGGGCAAACTTCAGTTGTGTCCACAAAGAAGTGGAAGCTAGAGGGATTTTTCTGTCAGGTGGAATTTGATACGTGCAGTTCTGTCCTGCCAGCTGGTCGCTGCTAAACAGTCTGGTTTTGTCTTTGGTGAACTTTCTGACAGTGTCTCTGAGTTGGTTGGTTCCAGCTCAAAAGAATTTGTTGCTTTGTCGTCAGCGTTGAGCAATGTGAAATCAGAGTGGCGCTGAAATGTTCTTGCAGATATCGTGAATAAGTAGGAAAAAGCTTATTCAACAGCTCTAAAAATGTTGGGCGCCCTAGTCCACGTGAGCGTGCTCTGGGTGGGTTGGAATGAATGGAGCCGGTACGAGGAACGAGATGCTCAGCGATGCCTGCAGCTGAGCCCCTGCTCCCGCCTGCTCGAAGGCTGTGGCTGCCGAGCGGCTGGCCGCCAGCGACGGGGTGTGTGCGCGCGTGTGGCAGTCACGTGCCCCGTGTCTTCTGAGGCCCTTCACGTTTTCCCACAGGTTTTGTTTGTCCTCTTTGGACAAGCAAGCTAGCGGTGACGGAACGCACCAGAAGTGAAAGAAACGTGAAGAAATTTAGTTTTGCTTTGTCTGTAGAATTGTTTTTTTAAAGCTTTTTGGAGCCCAAGGGCCTGGTAGCACTCATACGTTGGCCAGGTATTGTGATACTATTTTTTTTATCTATTTGTTTTAACTGATTTTGAATCCATTGAAGTCTTCCGTTACCTCTTTTTCTTGCGGAAGGTCTTGTTCAGAATGCAGTTGTCCACAAACTGACTGGAAAATGGAAATCTAGTGAGTAACCCCCGAAACATATATCCGAATCTAGATTTAAAACAAGACATGAGTGTCACCTAGTGTAACAGTTATCTTTGCTGGTAAGATCAGGAGAAGTGTCATCTTTGAAAGCTTCTGTTTTGGGACACAGTTTTCATTTTTTCTTGCAAATTCTGCCAGTAGAGGATAGAGAGTAATTGAACAGCGTGAACCTCCATATATAAACACAACAAAAATTAGGTAGCTTAAGTTCTTTGCGGCTTAAACAATTTTATTGTGGTGAATATTCGAGCCTGAATTTTCCTTGGAGTGGTCTGCTTGCTGTTGTGGAGTCTCTGGGAGCTGTTGCTCTCACTTGGGCAGGTTTTAGGACATACGTGGAGGAATGTCGGAGAGTATAAGGAGCGGGGATGTCAGGGCCGCCCTGTGCAAGGCTGGATTTGAATGCTCAGTGTTATTTCTCGTTTTAGTTCTTACTGTTTTTACCTCGTTCTTTCTCTGTTCTCTCATATCGGTCGTCTTATTTTCTTATTCTGCTTTGATCTTTCTAGAACTGCTTTTTTGGAAATATCATGGCTTTTGTGATAGCTTGACTATATATAATTTTGAAGTATTTAGTACAGTAACACCAAAAACTGATGCTACATCAGTAGTAATTTAAAGTTTAGAAATGGATTTCCAAAACAGAACCAAGCTATGCTGTGTGTTACTGTGCAGATCCCTTTGCTTTTTAAGCAGAGATGAATAGGTAAATGAACATCATAAAATGAGTAAGTAAATGAACAATCAGTAACTCACCATGCAGTTCTTGTCATATACATTTTTTGTGTGTTATTTGGCAGCAAATTGCAGGACAGTTAGGCCTTTAATAACAGAAATGTCTACATATTTTGAAAATGCATGATTCATAGATTTTCTCTGGAGTGTTGAGTGATAGATTTACTGACAGTCTCTTTAAAAGCAGATATTCATGGTCCAATCCATCCATGGTTTTAAAATTCAGCTGCCTTCAGTGAATGGAGTAAATGCACCATGTTGTCATAGAGATGACTGCCGAACTAAACAAATAGCAATAAGATGAGCATTTGAAATGGAAGTTTAGTCAGCTATTTTTATTGGCATAGGGTTTTTTTCTCCAGATGTCTCCCATAATGCAAAATGTTGTAGTGAAAACTGTGATAATGTATTAATAATTGATTGCATTAATTTTCAGGCCCAGGAAGATGCTGAGAAGCTTCGTTCAGTTGTGATGCCTATGGAAAAGGAGATTGCAGCTCTAAAGGAAAAACTGACAGGAGCTGAAGAAAAAATAAAAGAGCTGGAAGCATCAAAGGTGAGGTGGAGTTTAATTTTCTCCTAATGTGAATCTGGCGTCATGGTAGTTTGATGCAGGTAAGCAATGACAAACTTTCTAAAGAGAAGAAGCGGTATACGAAGCTTCTCATGCACAAAATCTCTCTTCTTCTGTAGTGCAAATAACACATTTGGCCTATTTATGTACTTCCGTGTTTCTGTTTTTAGAGTTGGGTTACATGTGTATATCATCTATGCTTAGCTTAAATTGCATAAATTCAGCTCTACTGTCAATAAAAGCGAAAAAGTAAAGCTCTAGAAAAATAGCTTGGTTTCACCTCTCCAGAAGTCTGGCTGTTAGATTAGTGTCATGCTTAAAGTCACAGAAAGATTTGCATTTGGCACAAGTTTTTAATCTATTTCCCTCCAGCATCTGCATTTTTGGTTTCTAATTCTAGGCATAAAACTGAGGCAATATGAGCAGAATTTTTTGTGTCCTTTCTTGTTTTCTTGGCAGCAACTTACAGTATCACTTTCTATGAGTCTGAGCTTTCCTTAAAGTATAAGAGATTTACCTAGGATTTCTATATCCTTCAGAGGTCTCAGAAATCCTGTTTAACTTTCTCATCAGCTGTGGAAGATAACTAATATCTGCAATTGGTATAAAGCAGTTGCATTTAATGTGTTGTTTTATACAGAAAGAAGGATAGCTTTTTTAATAAATATTTTATCTTGAAAATCAAGTATGCTGAAATTACAAAATAACCTAGTATTTGGGTGTTTTTCTTTGTGGTCTTCTAGCTCACGTTTTTTTTTTTTTTTTTTTTTTTTTTTTTACAAGATAATCATAATAGATGCTACTGACTTGCTCAAATTCTACCTCTTGTCTTCCCTATTAGTTCCACTTAGAGGATGGTGTGGGGTTTGAGGGAGGAGTGTAACAGTCTTGACAATTTTACTGTATTGTTTGATAGGCCGTGCTGCAGCATTTTCCCTTCTTTGTAGATTTGTTTATGCTAATCCATTTTCATTGCAAGGCCGAATTTGGGGCAGGGGAGAAGATATGAATCCTTTCTTTTCTTGTGCTCAACTCCCTCCTCTTGTCTCTCTCTTCCACTGTAGGAAAGGTTTCAGGACCAGGAATTTTGCTCGCGTCTGTCAGCGCTCTTAAAATCTGAGCAGGGCACTCAGTGGGATGAGTAAAAGACAAGCATAAATCTCTTGAAAAAGAGAACAGCTGTTTTATCTTTTTTTTTTTTTTGAAATTTTGTGGGTTTGTTTTCTTTATGGGTTTGCTTTTGTTTGTTTTTGTTTTTCAAAAGTTCCACTTTGGACAGTGATTCTTAACAAAGAAAATACTTCACACGTTTCATTTACTTGCAGTCAGTTCTATTTCATTATTCCTCATGTCTCGCGTTCTCAATAGTTCTATTTTTGTCACCTGTTTAGCTGAATGTGAAAGAATTGCTATTTTTTATCTAGCAAGGAGATGCTGGTCCAACTTTTCTGTGTATCCCTGCCCTCTTTTCTCTTTTTAAATACACAGGTAGTTGTGAGGTTGTTAAAGTGCTTTGATCAATGGCACTGTAAAAATTCAAGGCATTATTTTGATTTGTATTATTAGACTGGTATGAGGACTGACAAGTTGCGCAGAATGCGAGATACCTTTAACTTTTCTGTCACTCTTGATGCAGTCTCAGGTCTGCTTTGAGTCATGCTATTTTGTTTTTCAGTGTCAGGTATTTAGCTGGATCAATGAAACAATGCATTTCTTCTGTTTTCTGCAAGGCTGTTCCAGCCTTCCCAAGGGTGATTCTCTGGGTCTCATTTCTCCTTCCAAAGGCTGACAGGCTTGCAGACAGAAGACTTAGTATCCTAAGGCAGGAGAAATTGACCCCACCATTAATGGCAAATTAACACAGAAGGATTATTTTGGAATTCTGAATTAGCTTCTGGAGCTTCCTGGGATGTGTCGAAGAAGATGAACAACAACTCTGTAGAGCCAGACAGGAATTGCCTGAAGGCTTTCACTTTCTTTAAAATAAAAATTCATGTGATTCCAGACTCAGAAAGTCATAAAGCTGTGTAAGACCGTAAAGAAAGTCTTTGGCCAGTTCCGTGTTCCGAGGTGGGACCCATCTGTACATACTGTGTTTGACAGACATTTATGTAGCTTTATCTTAAAAAAAAGATTTTCAGTGGAGATTCTATAATCTCTGTAGGCCTGTTATTCCAGTTCTTTGTTGGCTTTGCTGTTTAAAAAAAAAAACAAAAAAAAAAAAAAAAAAACACTTCCTGATATATTTCCTCATTCTTCCTTAGTGTAACTGCTTTTTATCCCATCCTCCAAGGACAGATTTTTCTTTTCCTTTACAGCAATCTTTCACGAGTTTGGGTTTTTTTTTTTTTTCCCCTCTACCATCCTCCAGTTTTCTCTTATCTTAGGCTAACATCCCTGGTTTAGTTCTATCTTCCCTCATAGTCATGTTTTCTGTCTATTGTCACTCTGTTCTGAACTGTCTCCACATCCTTTTCAGAGGTATAAAACCCCAAACCAGATACAGTAATTGAGCTGCTGGCTTATCAGTGCTACTTAAAAGATTACTGTCTGTTGTTCTTGGATACTAGCCTCTTCACCATCTCTGTGTTTGATGCTGTTGTTGTTGTGATCTCACTGCTGAAGCTCTCAATATACTTAAATGTTTGATTTAGCAGAATTTTAATGAGTAAATAATTTAATAAAAATAGTACTTGCTCACTGGTAGTTGAATATTCTTGATTTCTAGAAACAAACTTGTGTTTGGCAGCTGTATGTTACTCAAACAGGAGGCACTATAATTTGTAATAAAAAGGAAATGCTTGAGAGTGTCCTCCACTGAGATGGTTTTCTCTCTCTTTATTCAGGTTAAAGAATTAAATCATTATTTGGAAGCTGAAAAGTCATGTAGGACAGACTTAGAGATGTATGTGGCTGTTCTCAATACGCAAAAATCAGTCCTGCAAGAAGATGCAGAGAAGTTACGGAAAGAACTGCATGAAGGTACCTATCTAATGAAAATCCTTTTGATGTTCCTACACTGAGGATGCAAAAAACAACATAGTTATTTATTCTCTTCTGGTTTCTTATCTGTGTTGTATTGAAAAAAGTAGTGGGGAAAAAAAGGGATAATTTAAATGTGAAAGCTCTTGAAATGTTAACAGAATGATCAGCTTTGGAGTCCTCTTATGAGGGAGAAAAGTAACAAATCCATTCCTTCTGAGGGTGGTGGTGAGAAATAGAAATTCATGGTATTGCAAACTTCATTCTTATTAAAGTGATTTTGCTGGTCTCCTTATTTGTATAGAATTATTAGCGTTATTTCCATAAGACAATCTAGCAAGAATTTGCTTCCAACTCTGGAATACGTCCATTTTGAATGCCCAGTGATGGAATAGATGGGTCAGTGTATATGAATGCTAGTACAGCACAGAATCACTGTAGAGGAACAAAAAGCGGAATCTTCTGCTGAAATAAATAGAAACTTACAAGGCATCATTTTAAGAAGGACAATTAAAAAAGACCTATCAGAATTTATTTTCAAAGTTACAATGTTAGTCTTTTAATTGGGAAATCATAAGTTGTTGGTAATACATCCATATTCCCATGCCAGGATTAGGAATTACAAAAATATCATATTTCATCCTAAATAGATGTTGAACAAAACCTGACTGTTTCTGATTAGAAAAACAACTACTTTTATTCATGAGCATGTTTCTCTTTGGAAGGAGATTTAAAAAATTTTTGACATTTTCTCTTCTTGAATAGTCTGCCATCTCTTAGAGCAAGAACGACAACAGCACAACCAGTTGAAACACACATGGCAAAAAGCCAATGACCAGTTCTTGGAGTCTCAGCGTTTGTTGATGAGGGACATGCAACGTATGGAAATAGTTCTGACCTCGGAGCAGCTCCGACAAGTTGAGGAACTGAAAAAAAAGGATCAGGTTACTTGGTGCTTTCCTCTCTTATAGAAAAAGACTGTAGAAGTTGATAATGGTCTGTTGGGTTCTGAAAGCACATGCTAGAGATGAGAGAACAAACCATAGTTTTAATTGTATTCTTAACTTGAGTTAACTGTTAAAAGTTCCAAAAAAAGACAGTTTCTATTAAAATTATTAGCTGTCATTTGTACAAATATTTTAATATTCATATATATATAGTAACTAAAAAAGTAATTTTGCTATTATTGTTAAAGGAAAGGTTAATAATATCCAGAATTTTAACTTAGAAGAAGAAATGCCTTTTTGTGATGCAAAAGAACTGTGTTAAGGATGTTGGGATGGCAAATTTCACTTCTAGGTTTTTTTCCTTTGTGTACCTTGCTCAGGAACAAACTGAAAGAGCTTCATAGTAAATCTTCTTATACAAGTGATTGTGTACATGCTTTATGACTTACTATTCTTTAATGTCTGTCTTCTTGAGCAATTTTGTGTATGTTCTATTGCATTGGTTAGTGTGATTAAGGTACTTTTTCTTTTCACTTTTGGTTTTAATGTTCATGCTGATATAAGTGAGGTCATTAGTGATGCAAGTATGTTAGCAGGTTACATACCGTCGCTCGTGTAACTAGCTATTTTTAAGGTCATCAACTAAAAGTGAAAAATTAAGTTCTCCTTTAGATCAGCATAGAGGCACAAGTGCCTTGTGAGATGAATACTAGCTTTTTAACCGAATGAATCCTGCCCAGTGTTGTCTTTGAAGCTTAGCTTATCTTGAAAGCTAATGTCATGGCTGCTAGGACAAAAGTGAATCCTGGTTACATGCTTTGTCCATTGACCACTGATTTCTAGGAAGAAGATGATCAGCAGAGACTTAGCAAAAGAAAGGAGCAGAAACAAAAGGATTCAGATGATGAAACGAAAGCTTCGTGTTCTCTAACCCACGAGGAATCCCTTACACAGTTTTCTAATGAAGAGGTAAAACAATTGAATAATTCAAAGCAACTTCAGACAATTTTGCATTCCTCAGTGTGTTCATTATAAATACAAATGGAAACTTAATGTTCTTTATTCTCTACAGTTTATAATTCTTAATAAGCAGTTAAATACTTTTTGGAGTTGCACTTGAATATGTAAATTCTAATAAAGACTGGAAGACAATACTTCCAACAGATCTCTCAAACTGGAGAGATCCAGTTAAAAATTACAACTTTTCTGCATTGGGGATATTAATTGTTGTTAATGTCTGTTGAAATTTACAACCACTTTCTAACACACCTAAATCTTCAGAATTAGATCTGTTAAATCTGAATGTTCAGCAGGTGTATTGCAGCTAACTGCTAATCTGCCTGTAGGTCTCTGTTTTTAATTTACACTGATTAGGCTAGTCTGTGGTCACTGGTTGCTAAGTTAGGTGGTTGGTTGGCATGTGTAAAATAGCATTATTGTGTGTCTGTCTGTGTCTGTGTGTGCACACGTGCACAGGTGTGTGTTAAACTACAGACAACTGTGTAAGGTGAGGTTTTTGGCCATGTAAGTTCAACAGCCATGCAGTTATCATGTCTGATCCTTAGTGTCGAGCTAAGTGTCTTTTTATACAGCACTTCTGAAACGGAGTATTTAAATCTTTCTTCCTTGTTTTTCAATTCCAGGTGCATTTAAACAGCACCCATGGCTCAGTCCATTCATTGGATGCAGACTTGCTTCTGTCTTCTGGTGAGTCTTTCAATAAATCAGATAATGATATGTTTAAGGATGGACTACGGAGAGCACAGTCAACAGACAGTCTGGGGACATCTGGATCTTTACAGTCCAAAGCTTTAGGATACAACAACAAAGCAAAATCTGCTGGGAACCTGGATGAGTCAGATTTTGGACCACTTGTTGGAGCAGACTCAGTGTCTGAGAACTTTGATACAGCTTCGCTTGGGTCTCTGCAAATGCCAAGTGGGTTCATGTTAACCAAAGATCAGGAAAAAGCAATCAAAGCAATGACACCAGAGCAAGAAGAGACTGCTTCCCTTCTTTCCAGTGTTACACAAGGGGTCGAAAGTGCTTATGTATCCCCTAGCGGTTACCGCTTGGTTAGCGAGACTGAGTGGAACCTTCTGCAGAAAGAGGTGAGTAGCCAACATGCGTCTTCAGCGGTCGCTGTCAGTGTTAGGGGAGGGCCTGGCAGGTGTAGCCTTTAGTCTGGCAAATCTGAGGCAGGGAAGGAAGAAGATGGGAGAAATGAAGGAGAAAATGGGAATCTAAGAAAAAAGAAATTATAGTCCAACTGGACTTGGCTAAGAAAAGGAGTAGAGCTAACAGTGCTGTTTGGTACAGCCAGTATATTTACAGAGGGTTATGCATGGTACATACTTCAGAAGTGAGCAACTGAAATATCCATAATATCAGGCTGCTACAGAGCAAACTTCAGAAAATTGTCGGGGACATACTTCTTAAGAAACCAAATTTTTGAGAGCAACAGGCAGCAGACTGGACTTAACGCTCTGCCAGCATCAGTCTCTTTCCATACGGGTGACTGCAGAAACTGTTGCTTCTGAGTGTTCTGCATGCCAGTTCTTCAGTAGCTTTGTATGATGCCAGTCCAAAACATGCATATGGTCTTTTGCTGAAGAGAGGAGCATTGTGTGGCTCCTGTACTTACTATTTCAGAAGAAGAGCAGCCAAGGAGCAATTAAAAAAAGCGGGAAGGGAGAGGTGGCAGGAAGGAAGGTAACAGATTACCAGAAATGAGTGAAAGGGAAGACGAGGAGAAAAAAAGAGTAATATAGGAATGCAGGTGTCTGCAAAGATCTCTCCAAACCTATTGTAATGTTGCTATTTTTTTTGTGTTGCTACTAATCTATAATGGGAAGAGAGGTAAACGAGGTAAACTACATGTAGTGATCTCGGATTCAAGTTAAATCCTGGACACTTGAGCATTTGCTTGCATTAACATTTGGATGCCATTTCACTCTAGCCCTTTCTTAGAATTCATAGAAGAAATACACTCCTTCCTACATATTTCTGGAGGCAGGAGTACAGGCAGGGCATGTGAATGCCACTCTGTGTGGGAGGAATGTGGAGCAGCGAAAAGGGATTCCAGCTCGGACCCGACTTAGAGCTGTAGCTCTGGAAAAACTTCCACTTGTCTCTTTAGCCAGAACTATTACATTTGCAAAGTGACAGCTCATTTTCTCTTTATTCCTCTATGTCGTCGTCGTCATCCCCCCGCCAACCCTTTTTGCTTCCTATCTGTTGGGACTGTTTGGTTTTGTTTTATTTTACCAAATAAATGTCTGTATTCTACTTCATTGCTTCCCTTTTTCTCTTTACAGTGCAGATCAGACTGAGTCAGATCAATTATTTTTCTAGCTGATTATTCAGTCTCCGATACTGAGCAACACTGGAGGATGATATTAGAAAAGTAAATAAAACCTGATGATGGCTGTAGCACAAAACTAGTAAATGTCATTGCAAAAATGTTCAAAGCTCAGTTATAGGGAGAAAAAGGTTCTGAAGAAAGTCCAGACCTGGTGAATTGACTTTCTTTTTAATTTATTTGTGCTGATCAAAAAGATCTGTGATACTGTATATAATGTTGGCTTGTAGTAGAATATAATTGCATGAAAAAATGCTATCGCCCATTGAAATCTCTTCTCCAGGATGTCTATTTCTATGCAGACTGTTAAGTACTATATTTCAAAAGGACTCACTGAATGACTTGATAAACTCTTGCATGCCATGGCTTATTGCTCTTGTGCTAGCAGTAGGATTTATGCCAGGAAAACCTGATACACAGCGGCTGTTTTACATTACCCTTTAGCTTTTAGAGTGACATAGTCTTTGTTACATGATTCTACATGATTATTCATAATATTTTCTGTGAACAAAATATTCGTTTTGTATGTACTCAAGTATATGTTTTGTATTCAAAACGTTCATTTTTGTATGAACAACACACCTCAGAGTGTACAGCACTCCTACGTTCCTTAAAAAGTTTGACTCTTACGGCAGGTGATAACTCTGTGTTCCCAGGTGCAGAATGCAGGGAACAAGCTGGGCAGGCGCTGTGATATGTGCTCAAATTATGAGAAGCAGTTGCAAGGGATCCAGATTCAGGAGGCTGAGACAAGAGACCAGGTGGGATTTCTCTGCCAGCTCTAGCAAGAATTTTTTGGCTTTAGGAATTACTAAGAATGCAGCAATGAACCATCTTTTGTTTTATTCATTGGTTTTAACTGAAGGATGTCAACATACATAAAATCTGGAATACTTATATCATTTTACTGACATAATCCGATTTGTTACTGCTTGTTTATGATCGTGGACTCTGCATACACATATTTCTTAAGTATTTACCTCAGGGAGCAACTTTGCATGATACTATAAAATCTTGTAGTGGAGGCACTGTTCCATAAAAAGTGTTGTGCTCATGCAGAAGTCACTGTTCTTAATAATTCATATTCCAAAATGTTTTTTGTGTATTAAATTCTGCTTTCTTTGATACTGCGAGAATTGTTAACAATGAAGAAAAGATTAGAGGCGCTCATCTTAGCAGCATAAAATGACTCTAAAATATTGGAGGCTTTGTTCCCTACCATGCATTGAACCGTCTTCAGAAGGGTAGGAAAGACATGAGTCTCATTCTGCTGCAAAAATCAGTGACTGGAGCCTTTACGTGGCAATGGTCCAGTACAATTTGGTATCCTGTGTTTTCTTAGAGGTGCAATTTGTGATGCAACGTGTTTCTTTCAAAAGAACACTAAAGGAGCTTTTGGATTGCCAAGGGGTTTGGGGGATTTGTTCTGTTGTTCAGAGGTGGGATATGGGGTGGGTTATATTTATGTCCAGGGAATAAGTATCCTCCCTCCCACCCCAAGAATGGAAAGTTAAATTATTTTCTTGCAACAACATAGGTGAAAAAGCTGCAGGTGATGCTGAGGCAGGCTAATGACCAACTGGAAAAAACAATGAAAGATAAACAAGAATTGGAGGATTACATGAAACAAAGCGCCGAAGACTCCTCTAATCAGGTACTAACATTTTGTAGTAATGTTACTTGTGAATAATGTTTCCTGATTCCTTGTATGTGACCGGAACTCTTCTCTTGCGTTAGATGTGCACGGACTGTCTGCCGTAGAGGCAACAAAAATGAGAATTTCTAGGGTTAGTTATGATCCATCTAACTGGCAGTCTGCCACAGCTTCCATATGAGTCTGGCATGCTTCTGTTACCATGTCCCAGTTTTGGTTCTAAAGTTGCATCTCCTGACTCAGTTATGACTCAGTTTTTTCTAGATTGCTTCTTTCATTTTGAATCCTGTCAGTTTAATATCCAAGCCATGTTTCTCAAATAAAATGTCAGAAAGTCAGGTTTCAAAATGGCAGAATAAATCTCATTAATAATTTAGCAAATTTATGGTCCAAGCTGAAGGACTGTATGGTGTTTTCTGTTTATTTTGTGCTATTGGACAACATCCTAGTTCTTTAGCAAGATACTTTTCTCTTAGCTTATTTTATAACAGGCTTAGGATATGATTTGAGGTGTACTGCTATGTCTGTAACTTAAGGTTTTGGTAACTTAAAAGACCTGTTTTGCAGACACCTGGAATTGTGTTTTATCTAAAATATGGTATGCTTTGTTAGATCTGAGATTCTTTTTCTGTTAATCTGTTACGGAGATGATCATTGGAATTTGAGTAATGTGTGGAAGTAGCCCCGTGTTCTTTGTTACTGAGTTGCTGTTTATACCACTTAATCAGATCAGTATTTGCCACACAGTTAATGGACTAATGGTGAAGATGCTCAGTTAATGAGGATCTGAGTAGGCAGATGATCCAGAATGTGCACTAGACTTACGATTGTTTAAAGTAATAGCCAGATGTGAAGATATTTTTTTCAGTCTGGGATGTATACATGGCTCTCCTAGCACAATGGAGCCAAACAGTACGTGTGGTATTTGTAGCTGTAAAAAAGAAGTCAGCTTACATCTGTTAAAGATTACAATATGGGAAAAATACTTTTTATACAAGACTTTGGATTTGCTTCTCTTGAGCTGAAAGATTTTCATTTTTCTTTCTCATGCAATATTTTGTTTTACTATTGAAGTAGCAGTCATCAAAGTTGGTCTCCAATGATATGGATAGGATTTTTCTTTAGCTGTACTAGCATGCTCTTATTAAGTAATGCACAGTTGTGCTGTTAAGCATGCCTTGCTGTGGTATTGACTTAATTGTAGTTTTTGAATATCTGTGTTTTCAGTAAAAGGAGTAAAAAGTTAGTTTATCTTAAAGAAAATGCTGAAAATTTAGGTGGCAGCTTTACAGTTTCCCTTCAGTGGCTCTGAACTGTCTTACATTTGAGTTTGATTAGAATTACTTCTTTCTTATTTAGAGTTTTGTAAATAGAAGGTTAATATATTACTGGTATAGAATTGTAGTGTCTCTTTACTTCTTACTGATTGAGCTGTGCGATTGCTTTACCAAGTAAGCCATTAATGAAAGAAATTTTAGTGGATGAATTTGAAGTTTCAAAGTGTATGTTAGGGATGATAGGGGAGAACATAACTTCAGTGTTTATTTCTTCTTCAAATCTGTTTCATGGGCTGTATCCTTATCTCTGTGGATATATATATTTTTTTTTTAAGATCTCTTCACTTATGGCTAAATGTCAAAAGTCAGAGAATTTCCTCAACGAACTGCAGCAGGCGTTTTCGCAAGCAAAGAGAAGTGTCCAGGAGCAAATGGTAAGACAGCTTAATCCCAAGGATCGGTTGCCGATGCTGTTTGTCTAACCTTGGGAGCTCACTGTGTTTGTAAAGGACTGTTTGTCTTGCAAACTAGCTACACCTGACCAGAGAGAACTGTGCATTTTAAACAGGTGAAGGTACTGTTAAACAAGTGAGTTCTGACAGCAAGAGTGGAACCCAAAACAGTCTGTAGGCTCACTCTTTAACACCCTTTGCTCAACAGGCCTTGCACAGAGTTTCTTAATTTCCATCAGCACTCCTTTCTGCCGTATTCCCAAGGAGCTGCTATGGTTCAGGCTCTGTGGGAGAAATTCTGCCTTTGGAGTTCAGTCTGACATTCTGCCTTAGTCTTTCAAGTTAGGGTGCCAAGTATCACTTCCCAGTATCTTATATGGGAAAGGGATCAACTATTTCAGCTGATGTTTTCCTCAAAATACAGTGGGAGACAGATACCTAACACTGAGAATTTCAGATTGAATGTTTAAAGTTTTTCATAACCTGATCTTACAGCTGAGTTGCTGGGTGATCTTAATAAACAGTATTGCCAGCTCCAGAAACCACGTTTAATTTTTTTCCCTGCCTGCATGATCACAGCTACCTAATAGAAATGGAAAAAAACTGGGAGATACAACAATGCTGTATTTATAGCTTGCTTTCTCTTGCCTGCCTGTACAGTTAAAATTCTTGATTTTATTTCTGGTGCATAGACATGCTAAGCAGAAGTCAGATCTTGCTGATCCACACAACCCTTTTGCACTGCTTCTTTATAAAAAGTACTAATTCACCAGACTTCTGAAAGCTATGGCAGCAAATATGATAAATGGGGCATGAAAAGATTTGACCCGAAGTGAGAAGGTATGGTTTTTGTATTATTTTATTTTATTTTATTTTATTTTATTACATTGAAGGCTGTCCTGACGCAGTCAAGGGAGCAGGTTTCAGAAGAGTTGGTGAGACTACAGAAAGATAATGAAAGTCTTCAAGGAAAACATAGCTTGCATGTGTCTTTACAGCAAGCTGAAGATTTCGTTCTACCAGAAGCCACAGAGGTAAAACCTTTAAAAATCATTAACTATTAACACAATAAAGCATGTGACTAGGACTCACTGGAAGAAGCTTCTTTAATAAAAAACTGACTCACAGTGAACAGTAATTTGGATTTTAACTGTGTAAGTCTGTGATGTATGAAATCAGCTGTCCGATCCCACCGGTGATTGTGAGCAGTGCCATGAGCATGCTTCAGCGTATGGACAGGTGATAATAAAACAAGTGAGATACCATGGCCTGACAGCTGGTTTGTTGTCAGCCAACTGCCAGCGTATCCCAGTTAGCTAGTTTAAGCTGCATTTTGCAACTGGGCGCACAATTGTTCTCTCACAGTGGCTTCACTGTAAGTGTTGATTTGAGTAAATTAAGGCAATCGCTTTAATTTCTGTTCAGATCTTACAGTTAAGAACCATTAATAATCCTGAGTCCTGAATAATGGTGAGCCTTATCATCCTTTCCATGCCCGCTCCCTTACACTCAAGCACATGAGGTTTAAAAGCATGCAAACAAGGGGAAGCCCCAAGTCCATACAGATACGGATCTTTATAAGCTCTTTACCTACCATGGCCAAGCCAAACATGAGCAATTCTGTTTTAAAACCTTTCTGGATAGAAGATCTGGTATGCTAAGACAAACCTAATAACTTTTTCTTTGGCTTGAATATTGGGAAATACAGTATTGTATTTATCTGAAGATCCTGCAGTAATACAGCTTCTTGCTAATCATTGATTCAGGAGCTCCGTGAGCTGATTTTAAAATATCGAGAAGACATAATTAGTGTGCGGACAGCAGCAGATCACCTTGAGGAGAAACTGAAGGCGGAGATTTTATTCTTAAAAGAACAGATTCAAGCGGAACAATATTTGAAAGAAAATATAGAGGAAACTCTACAGCTGGAAATAGAGAACTGCAAAGAGGAAATAGGTGAGCAGGGGATAAAACAGCTTCAAAATAATAATATTAGGAAGTAGTAAGATAATTGAAGATTTCTCTGATTGAGTAGCTTTATCTGCATTTATTAAAAATGACCATTTTTTCTTAAAAGATGCACCCAAACTGTGCAGCTGAAAACAAAAGTACCACTATTTATTTCCCCTTGACATACCTTTGATGTGGCATACATTTAATTGTCCTTTAAATATTAACAGAAATAAGCAGGAGCTGTCCTGTTTCTTACACTTTTCTTGCATTCAAGCTTTAATATTTTTGTTTTTCAGCTTCCATTTCTAGTTTAAAAGCTGAATTAGAAAGAATAAAAGTGGAAAAGGAGCAGGTAAGGAGCCCTTTCACTGTGGATTTTTATGTCTGTGCCTAAAAGAATAGGGTTTTCTGCTCATTCTATCAAGTGTTTGAAAGGGACGCTGTGCTGGTATATATATATATGTGTGTGTGTATATATATATACATATATATATATGTATATTTTTTGAACTCAACCTCCTCATATCTGAAAGATGAACTTGCTTCCTGCTGCCTCTGAGGTGTCAGGAACATTTTAAATATATTTTTGTATAATGCTTAGTACATCCGGTATTGGGAGGGAAAGCGAGCTAGGATAAAAGATGTCTTGAACACTTTAACACTGCCGTTCCTTTGTCTCCATCTGCTTGTGGGGTACTGGAAGGCTAACTTATTGGTGGAGTTGCTCTTTCCTTTCTGTAAGCAAGAACATCAGTTCTTGTGTTTTTGTAAATGTTCTTAGTGCACATGCTGATGCTGTATGCTGTCGTAGTGTTGTAACTAGCTCTGTGACCGTATCAGAAGAAACAAAGTCACACTTGGAACTCAGAGGGACAAAATTGCTGTCTCGATGCCAGTGTAGATTGGGCCACGTTCATAGATCTGTTACACAGCAGGTGTTTTGTCTTCTCATTAATCTAAATTTTAGGTTACCTAATAATATACCTGGTAATCTGTAACCTAAGCATCAGCCTTGACCATTTCTCTCCAGCTTCAGAAAGAAAAAGACATACATAGAAAGAAGCAGGGGGAGGGGGAGTTGTTATTTGAGCATCTTTCTAAGTATTTTTAAGTCCCAAGAAAGATATTCAGGCTGGATGCTTCCTGCACAGAGGGACTGTGTGAAATTAAAGTATCAGGTGTTTTAAGTTTTGTTGTTTTTTGGTTTTGGGTTTTTTTTGTTTTATTTTATTTTATTTATTTATTTTTTTTTTGGATTATACAGTTGGAAAGTTCTTCACAGGAAAACCTACAGCAGCTGGAGAGTCTGCAGGAAACAAAAAACACCCTGGAAGAGCAGCTGAAGAAGGAGACAGCAGCAAAGGTAGCTGTAGTGTCTGGTTATCTGGCTCTTAAGTAGATATGCATCTTCTTTGATGATCGAACTAGTGGTCAAAGGGTATTACTACACAGGAATGGAAAAGGAAGCTTTTTAATGTTAGCTAGTATTCTGACAGTGCATAGTCACCTGCAATAGTTACTGTGGGGTACTGTTTAAAACTCTGTCCCAGTCACTGTGTATTCTAAAGCAGTGGATCTGAACTGTTGCAGCTTTGATTATCTGTTCTGGTTAGGATATGTCTTCCAAAGTTAGGCTTCAGTAAGATTTCTGCATATAAAAAGCTTCCTGATTAACCAAACCCTGCTTTGTATCCCTTGAGACTTTTGAATAAATGACATTTTGCTCTTGCTGTAGGAAAGAGCTCTACTTTGGCAGTTGGATGAATTAATTGTGATCTCTCCCCACCCTCTCTCCCTCCACTTTTTTTTTTAAGGCATTTTTGACTAAAACTTAGCAAGATAATTACATTTTTGCCAGTAGATTACTGCCATCCGTCTACTGTCAGGCTCTGTTAAAACTCAGAAATCTACTGGGTTTTTTTTTTTGAAGTCCTTTGAAGATGATTTACTTTTTCACATTTTAACCAATTTAATCTTGACTTCTCTGCTGGATGGTAACCCCTCTTTTGCAGTTAGGAAAACTGAGGCAGAGAGTGATTGGTTTGACTTCTTGCCAGGCATCTGATTGTAACTGGGCATCCTCATTCTAGTATCATGCTTTAATCAGCTTATACAAGCTTCCCTTTTTTGTGTTCAGTTTAAGTGTAGCTTAAAGAATCTTTTTGTCTTCAGGCAAACCTTGAACAGCTGGTGTTTGAAGAAAAGAATAAAGCTCAGCGGTTGCAGACTGAATTGGATGTCAGTGAGCAAGTGCAGAGGGATTTTGTAAAGCTTTCTCAGACACTTCAGGTAAGGGAAGTTTGTAAGATGCTACTTCTGTTCCTTTACTTCCTGCGAGGCTGTGTAAAACAAGAAATACGGTTGTAAATTTTCTTATGTCAGTATTTATGAACAATCTTTAGAGTTATTAGCATAATTAGCTAATCAGATATTCCTAGTATAATACATACACTATATATATTATTTATATATATATATATATAAAATATACATATGTATGTATGTATGTATACCATGAGACCCCAGCATTTCACTGTCCATCTCATGATGTTCTAATATGTAACTTCTCATAGCAACGCATCATATGCAAATATTTGAGTACAAAGATAAGAACTTGTTCTGTTTGGTCTGAGTATATGGAGTGCCACTTCTTCATTTTATATTTACTGATTTCTATTTAGAGTATCTAAAAATCTTATCCTTGCAATTGTTGCTGTTGCTCCCATGTATTTCTTCTAAAAATTAGGAACCTGTAGTTGGCACTGAGACACCATGAGACCAAAGGAAGGAATTTGGGCAGGAGTCATCAAGGCTAATTTCAGTTTATCAGGTTAATCTCTCTTTCTGCTGACTATAGAGAGATCCAAGAGAGAGGCGATCTTAGAAGGAGTGCAGAATGACTGTCTCCTCAGGGAGCCAGGTTAAATTCAGCTCACCTTCAGTGTCTGTTTTGGGAATTTTCTGTCCCTATACTCCCCATTTCATATCAAAAATGCAAAATTTTGGAGTCAAGTGTTTCAGATTTATCTGGAAAACAAAACCAGGAATACTGGAGATTGTTTACTAGACCAGAGTTTAGCTGGATGGACAAGAGAGAACTGTCTGCTTTTGTTCTGGCTGTTTCTGGAGGAGTAGGTAGTACAAAGGAGACTATTGAATAGTCCTGGCTAGTGAGATTGCTTCTTGTTTGTCGTTATCCCCTCTGTTCTTAAAACACTGCGTGGATAGTTAACCATGCAGTTCTTGGAGCAAAAACCTGTATGTCGCCTTGAAGATGTGAGGTGCTCTTTCAAAATCTGCAAGTAATTAACAGACCTACAAGTAAGTGTGTTGTACCTCTGCATTTTGTCTTTCCTGCTGCTGGGCAGTCATTACAGGTGATTTCTTAAAGGCTGGTAAGAAATAACCTTACGGGCTGGTGTGTTTGGTGCCTTGTGCTAAGACATGCAGAAGAACTAGCTAATCTGACAAGCAGTGGTTTAGGTGCTGTCTCCAGTGAGCGTAGTACAAGACCTGCTGCATTATACACGAAAGGAGAGATTACCATATATCGAATGAAGATTTTGGTTTCTTGATAGCCAGGAAGGGTTATTTCTTTTCTTGACCTTGTCAGTGGAGAGTCTGGGCCCATATCACTTGTGCATGAGATGTCAGCTGGCGCCAAGTGAGATATCAGCAATGGAGATGATGTGTGGGTAATGCAGCAGATGAAAATCAATTAACTGCCAGTCTGAAATTTTTAACAGAAAGCCTGGATCCTAATACAAAGAATATGAAAGCTTGAATCCTTCCCCTCCCACCCCAAGTTATGATCTCTTTACATTCACATGATTCTGCTGAGCTTTTTTTTTTTTTTTTAGTATATTGAACATAGACAGTTACCAGAAAAGCAAGTAACAGGAATGTGCTTGAAGATGGGACATTTAAAGCTTCCTCTAAAGCATTTTAAATCTGGTCTCAAGAGACTTGAAGGCCTGTGTCAGTTAGGTCTGTACTTGCCTTACATCCATTCCCTGAAAACTTACCCTGGTTTACACATCTCCTCCCAATGCTTTGGTCAGTATGCTGACTGTGGGTGGTTATTAAATTAAACGTGAAACATTAAATAAAAGAAATGAAACAGTAAATAAAACAACCCCCAGAAATTTGTGGGGTTTTTTATTATTTTAAACATGCAACTGTCTTCTGTCTTCCTTTCTCCCCCAACTCTTAGTCTTAAATTTGTACCTCTTGAAGCCCTGCATTTCTGTCGGTGATAATTTGATACTGCTTCTGCTTGCACAGGTACCAGGGGTTTGCTAACTTTGCCTGCCAGCTTGGTTCACGTTACAGGTGTGTGGTATTGCATCAATGCATTTTACCAGCTCATTGTGTCTCCTGGTTTTCTGTAGGTGCAGTTGGAGCGAATCCGGCAGGCAGATTCCCTGGAGAGAATCCGTGCAATCCTGAATGACACAAAACTGACGGACATTAATCAGCTTCCTGAAACATGACACCCTGATGAGCGAGCTCCAAGGCTGCATTTGGGGTTTTTAACTCATCTTTATAGCAACATTAATTATTATTTAACTCTAACCGAGAGAGCAGAAGACAACAGAGGGGAGCAATGACTAAGTTTTGTTTCTAGAGGGGAGAAGATTTCGTACTGGGCAGGAAGAGAGCACAAGGGTGACTTGCAGTGTAGGAAGGAGAACTTTCTAATGGAAACACTAATGAGGTGTGGTGTTTCGTGTTCCACTGAGTGGGATCAGTCCTTATGTTCTGAAAAACTTTCCCCTCTTTCAGCCAACTTCGTAACCTAATATAGATTTTTGGAACGTTTACCTCTTGTCTTTCCCTCTTTCCTTTTCCCCCCACTACTGTGATCAAAGTAGCTGCTGGAAACCATATTGTCCCTCCAAAACGTTGAAGAGCAAAGTGGTTGAAGTTTTTCTGTTTGAATA
This sequence comes from Rhea pennata, assembly GCF_028389875.1. NCBI lineage: Eukaryota > Metazoa > Chordata > Aves > Rheiformes > Rheidae > Rhea > Rhea pennata. The sequence goes on from NC_084682.1 coordinate 8,468,011, forward strand.
GTCAGTAACAGTATTCAGCTAGCAGAGAGAATGAGGTGTAGAGTATGCTGTATGAATATTTTATATTAAAATATGACTTTATTAGCAGGACACTGGATATTGATCTTATTTCAGTGCTTTTTTTTACCATTGACTTTGTGTTGAAGAATCTGAGTGCTGCTGAGATGTGGTGGACGTGAGCGAGCCGTGCGTATCCTGAACAGATAAATGCCAAGCCAAAAAAACAAAAAAAAAGTACTGAGAGCTTAGCTCCTGGAACTTTTTTCCTTTGAATTCTCATGCTTAAAGAAAAGCACAAGAAATGCACTGTTTTTTTAATCTCTTCTCACAAATTTAATTTTAAATATGGAATTACAACCAGTGCTTTCTCATCTCTGGAGCTGAGCAGTATCTGTAATCCTGTCTCTGTGCAAAAACCCTACGCATTGTCTGCACGTTGGCTTGGGGTTTATGCAGATCTGTGGTGGATGGCACCTGAGCAGAGCTGTCGAGGTAAGATTGTGAATGAAGGAAAGTCAGCTTGACCGGCCGCCGCTTCTGGGTCAGTTTAGTAGTGCAGAAACCAGTGATTGCATTCTCGATCGTAGAGCACAAAATGCACTGGAGCTGCATTAATCTGCTGGTTCTAGTTGAAAAGTACAGTGCATCTCTTATTTTAAAGTATGGTATCATGGTATTGCGTAGAGGTGACTCCTACACTATCTCTTGTTTCTATAAATATACATTTAAATTACACTATGTGACACAACAGCAGAGAAGAAATGCTTGTGATTGATCAGGTGCTAGGATTAGGTTTCTTGTTGTATAAATACACAGTGTTAACATGGCCAGTCCTCCTCCTTTTTCTCCGTTTCCTGCTGTTTGAGGTATACAATTGGATGGCAACGGTTTCTTTTGGGTGGTGGTAATAGTGGTGGTGCAAACAGAGCTCTTAAACTGGCCTCTTGTTATGACTCAAATAGAAGAAAGGAAGCTGAGGCAGCTGCTCATTACTGTCCAGGATTTATAACCTAGACTTGCCTCCGTTGTTTGTTGTTTTTCTTTATATACTTGGCTACAGACTTGAAGGTAGTGAGAAAAAACAGAAGCAACAGAAAATGTTTCAAACAGTAATGCATATGCCTATTTTTAGGTGCTTAAATCCTATTTTTAGCAGTGTCAGTTCTGCTAATAATGTAAAATTAGAACCAGTGGTTTTGAAGAGGAATGCCTTAAACAGCCAAAAAAAATGTGAGCTCAATTGCTTGTCTTTTAATGCTAGAATTAAAGCATTTTATTCACCCTGGCAATTAATTCCTTTCAAAGTCCTGACATCCAGAAGCCCTGTAATCCCCTGTTACTAATGACCAGACTAATAGACAGCAGAGTTGTCATCTTTCAGATGGCACTTAATGTCACTTCAAAGTGAAATTCAGTTAAATGTGGCTTAGGTTATTTATCAATCAGCTATTACCGTTTTACTGGGGTTTTTTTTTTTTTTTTTTTTTTTTTTGTTAAATCTTTCTCAGTATTTGCTGTACAGTGAGGTGACAGCAGCTGCCTCCAGATGCATAAAATTGAATACCAGATGTTTTGGATTTAGTTTATGAATGGATAAGGTCTTATTTTTGTGGATGCACATGGGAAAAATTTAGGCCTTTATTAGGATCTGTAGACTGAACAAGCTTTTGCCTATATTCCCTTCCTTCCTGAACACTAACTCTTAGCTGGTTACTGATACTTAACTTGTGCAGCAGTGTCTTAAAGAAGAAATCACTTCAGCAAGCTGAACACTTGAGGAAATGCACCTGAAGACCTATGCAGAAAATAACCCTTTAGCGGCGGTCGCTGAGCTGGCAAGGAAGCAGCCGGTAAGGGCGTTTCCGCATCCTTCCCTGGTCTAGGTGTCAGTGCCCGTTCTCAGCTGGCCGGCCTTGCCACACACAGACTTAAACAAGCGTGGCCGTAGCTGGCCGTGTTGGGTTGTTCTGAGTAGTACAGGGTTGGTGTGGTGCTCCCATAGCGTGTCTTTGCAAATCGTGTACCTGGCGTAGTATTGGTGTGGCGCTGTCAGACCGCAAATAGTGGCTGCAAGGTCTCTTTCCGTAGTCCGTAGGGAAAAACGGGTGAGTGGGGAGGTTGTGGTCGTCGTGAATGCCGTAACAGCCTTAGCGACTGCGGATTGGTGTTTTGCATGTGTGTGTGTGCATGTGTGTGTGTGCATGTGTGTGTGTGCATGCTTGTGCATCTTCTCAGTAGACGCATGTGGGTCTAGTTTGAGGAGGCTGGAGGCGTAGGTGGTGGGGCACGAAGGCAGCTGAGAGGTGAACCTGGCTGGAAGGGGCTGTGTTGGCTGCTGTCTTTCTTGCTTTTAAACCAGGCACTGCAAAAGGCTGCGGAGTAATTTTTTTTTTTTTTAATTTGATCCAGTGAGGAAGGGTATATGGTTGTGGTGTGACTGTTTTCCTTTTTACCACCTTAGTCCATCGTACACCCTAATGTCTTTATTTCTGTTTAAGTACTAGCTATGACAGTTTTAGCACTGGGCTGTAAGAAAGAGTGATCTTTTTTTCAACAACTCATGCAAGTTAGGCGTGTTTGCTTGTGTGTGTGTGTGTGTGTGTGTGTGTGTGTGTGTGTGTGTGTGGGTGTGTGTGTGTGGGTGTGTGTGTGTGTGTGTGGGTGGCAGGGGGTGGGGGATGTTTAATGACTGGAAACCTGACTGCTCACAGAAGTGGTGGGAGACGTGCCCAGTACAAGCTGCTGGCCTGCTTACCCTGAGGGGCCTTCCCTCCTGGGGGAGGAAAGCACAGCTTCAAAAGCAGTAACTCAAAACTTCTGTGGATCTCAAACATAAGACATTTGCAGTGGCCTTTAAAGAAGCATGTGCCAAATTTGTAGAGCAAATTCAAAACACTGTAAATTAAGTGAAGCAAAAGTGCTTGAAGTGCATCTTCACTGGCTGGATTATGGTGATATTGCTCCCAGGAATATCCAGGAAAAAAACAATGATATCCCTTCAGCTCTTACCTTCTGGGCCCTGAGTTGAGTAGGGTGGTCGGGTCTTCTCACCTCTTAGATTGCTAGCAAGCACTACGTCTAACCTGTCATGTCAGCTACAATACACAGGGCACGTGGATTAGAAAACGATTCTGTTCGTGTGGACTGTAAAAGGGACGAGATCAAGTTTTGTATGCATTCCTGTACTTGTATAGTCTTAATCTGTACAAAGGTGTTCTTGCAGCATGTCAGGTAACCTTGTTACCTAACTGGTAATAACAGCCCTCCTTTCCTTACAGCGGTATTTTGGCACCTCTTACTGTGCCACTTTTGTAACAGTGCTGTAAAACTTTTCAAAATGAGCTTGACCATATCACTTTTTTTTTTTGGGGGAGGGGGGAGCAACAATAATTTATTGCCCTCTAAAGTTTGTCTACAGCAAGGAAATAATTGGCCTTTTAAAATGTCTTCTCTAGAACCATCGTTTGCTAAAGGCAAACTGGCTGTTTGGAAGTAAATACTGCATTCCAGTGAGCCAAGCCATTGGTGTCCTGTGCAATTGTGGATGTGGAATTCTGCTGTCTACAGAATTCAAGTGTAACCATTTGTTAACTGTATCGAAGGCGTGTCCTTAATGAAGAAAGTGTTCCAAATTAAAAAAAAAAAAAAAGAAAAAGAAAAAAAAAGCTGCTGAAGTGTGTGCGCTTCTCTGGTTTTTGTACTCTGCCCTGTGCCACAGGTCCCCCCCGGGGTAACCACGCCATGGACCAGTGTAGGTCATGCCTCCCAAAAGAACCCTAGGGAGCTTTCTGGAGGAGGTAATACCATTCCACAGTAAGGGGCTAGCTGTAAGTATTGAATTATAACATACTTTTGTTTTAAAATACCTACTGCACAATCTCCTTCCAGGAAAAAAAGCAACACACACAGTAGGTAAGGAGTCTTATCAAAAGTATTTTATTTCATAGTCCATCTTTACAAAATAATATGAATAAGTAAAATGCCTATTATTCAACTTACAAATCTTAAATATGCAAGAGGAATACCAAGAAAAAGAAAAGCTCATGCTGTTACAGATGTGTTAGAAGTTCACATGGCTTCTGATGTCATTGATCTGTTTTACCATTTCCCTTATGTGTTCTCCCCTGCAAGAAAAATAAGTTCAAGTCAAAGGCTGAAAGTCATTTTTGTTTGAGACCAATCAGGAAGGAAAATACTTTAGTATCTTAGAAGCAGAGAATGGGAATGTTGTGGCAAGCCCTTTCCTTGATGACGGGCTGGATACAAACTGCTGAAGGATTCTCAAGAGAAAAAGCAGACTAGAAGCAGATTAACTTTAGTAGCAGCATTAAAGGGGCCGCTGCTGCTGTCACAGGCTGGCTAATTTTATGCCTCAAGGCAAGCCCTACAAGCTCCAGTCGGCCCCCTTATGCAGCAAAAGGGTTAAATTACACTGTAGAAATTTGAATAGGATTGCACAGCCTTGGATAAATAAAGAAATGGTACATACTGTCCTACGTGAATTAAATGGCATAAAACTGGACAAGTAGTTGCCTGAGGTTTCCCTTTAATTCTGTATCACTCCTGAAAACTGGTAATACTTAAATGCCACAGCAGCGTTTCAGCAGAAGTACTGCTTGACAAAAATCTCTTGCCCTAACTTAAGAAAAACAAGCACTTTAATGAGCTTGGTGTGTAGTTGTAGCACTTCATCTTTATTTCTTTCTACTGTTTATGTCTGAGTTGTCCATTCTGAGAATAGTATAAAATTTACATTCTTCAACATTTGATATTCACTAATACTTTGACGTGAAACCACCTACTCCTGTACTGACAGATTGGCTATACCAGTTATGAATAGCACTGACTCAGTTCTGTGACTGTTTCCAAGTTGCAAAAAATTCATCAGGCAGAAGTTAACTGTATTAATTGGACACGCATCCTTTGCCTAAGAACTGAGGGTACTTGTTTCAGTTTTCTATTTCAGCTGTTGCAGATTTCTGAAGTCTGTGTAGCTATTTACCTGCAGCCTTTTTGGAAAGGACAAGGCCTCTTAGAAAAATACTGATGGACACCTACAGCCTGCTTGGAATTGGCTTACATCAGCGCCAGCAGCTGAAGTATATAGGAAGATCCAAGCTTTAACTTACTCTTCTTTCAGAACGGTTTGGATGCACTTGCTCTGGTAGGCACTGAGGGTGATGCTGGGTTTTCGTGGACTGGTCCCCTTTTCCATCTTTTTCTGCTGGTAGTCCTTTTTCATTTTAACCTACAAGTCATGCACAAAATGGAGACCCTGCTCAGTGCTGCACTGCTTGCTTGAGTGAAGGCATTTTATAGCTATGAACTGGTATGTCCTATTGCAAATAAATACAGATAGATATCAAGTGATTACTATGCCATTGCTCAAAGTACCAGGATACTGTTGAGAGGCAAACCACCAAGACTTTACAAATTGACTTAGAGCTTGCATCCCTCTCTCCTAGGATTAAAAAATGAAAGTAGGAAATGCATTTAAAATCTACTTCCTTTTTTGTTCAGCCTCCCACAAAGAGATGAGAAAGCCAGTGCTAGGACTAAGTGACTAACTGACTTAGGGTTTATTCTGGGTTGCAGTAGCTTATAATACTAAAAAGGTTCAGAAGTTATTTTAACATGTTGTTGCTAATTTAGCAAAAGCACAAAACTGCTTTATCTGGAAGGACTGCGTTGTGCTAACTCAGTGTGATTACGTGTAAGCGAAGCGTTGTCAATAATCTACCACCCAGATACTTTGTTACCTCACCTGTCTGATAGCATTGCCCAAGTGCTGCAGCTGCTCGTGTATTGTTTGCAATTCTTTCTTCATATCTTTTTCACTGTCTGATAAAACTGGAAGCTGAGAGTGGAAGCTACGAAGCACTTTCTTCATCCTTCGGGTACAAAGCAAGAAACGCTGCTGAATTAACACTACTGGACCAGTTACGCCAAGGGACCTACAGTCCTGCACATGCCCGCGAAGCATCCTTTCGGGGCGCTCTGTCAGCTAGCATCACATAGCGTTTCTGAGTAGTAAGCTGACTCGGTCTGGACCTGCAGTAGTACCGAAAAATCACTACTAATCTCTAACAAAGAGAAGTTCAGAGGTTTGCTTTCTAACAAACCGGTGTGGTACCTTCTGCTTATTCTGTTCTTCTACCACACCTGCAAACTTTAATGTTACAGCAAGTGATCTGTGACAAAACAGGGTAGTTTGCACTCACCTGTTCATAATATCTTCTTGCTTCTCTTTGGCTTCTTCATATTTGTCAGCCAAGCGCTCAGCCATTTCCCGCAAACTTTTCCTTTATGCAAGTAAGAAAATATTTACTTCAGATTTACACGGAAGACGGGCTGTACATGGAAATTGGATAAGGAGCCTGAAAGGGCTGGAGCAGGGAATGAACCTACTACATGCTTAATTCTAGCTGTTACCACATTCACTTTGTGACTCTGTCTTTCTGCCCAAAGTTGCATGGTTGCTGATATTTGGCTTCATAAAACAGCCAGAGGTTATACACACCTTTCCTCTCGACAGTAACTGAGATCTTCCAGTTGCTTCTTCTTCTGTCCCCACAACAGCTTCACTCTTAAAATAAAACCATACATAACAACAGTGCAATTGAATCAGGATTTAGGCTATACGGAAAGGATCACAGAACATGATTAACGCTTATGACTCTGTTCATCCGCATCAGAGAAGTATTTTATGGGCTTGTTTATGTGCTTGTTTTCACTTTTTTTCTTTCCTCCAACAGTTACAAGATACCACACTAGTGTCCCCCCCGCCCCGCTTTCTCTTGTAATTCTGTTTAACTTTAGTATTCCGTTAGTCTTACAGGAGGAGGAGTCACGGAATAGATTTTGCTTATTTGTAACAGTTATTCCAGCAGAGGAGGTTAAATGCTGAGTACTTCGTGACATTGTTTCATAGAGACATTGTATAGTAGTTATGATTTTTTTCTCTTACCTTTGCTGAATTTCCTCTTTTGCCAGATCTTGTTTCAGTATATATTCCTCTCTGAACACTTGTGTGGCTCTGCTAAGAAGCTGGAGGCATTCTTCAGGGGGAGGAGCAGCATCTTTATCTGCAGACCTTCATACATGAGACATTTTTTTGCAATCCTACTTGTGCATGTTCCTTTGGAGGGATAAGCCATTTATACTATGTATGATAAGGACTTCAGATCAGAGATGGAAATGAGGTTCTGTAAAGCAGTCTTCCTACTGAGGAAATCCCAAAATATTTTAAGATACTCAAAACCCAGTGGGATGAGGTTCTGAACAACTCAAGTTAGCCCTGCTTGGAGCAGGAGGCTGAACAAAGATAACTTTGTGAAGTCCCTTCCAATTGAAATTGCTATGTGATGCTATGCCCTGTACAGAGAAGGAGGCAGGAGTTGGCTGCAGGAGCTTTGCCCCCTGTTACGAGCTATGCCCAAGGTAATAGGCTGTCTGATCAGAAACTGATGAACACAGAGTACTCTTAGGCATCACCACCTCTTCAGCTTGCTTAGGAAAAGGTTTTTACTTACTTCAGAACCAAGGGATTGGCAGAACTACGCTGGAGGATGCTTCGGATATGCTTCTCGAAGGAATGCTGTGATTCAGCCAGGATACGGAGAGGGGAAACAGCAACATCGTTGTCCTCTCTAGTGCACAGCAGAGGTGGGGATGCAGGATGGACTGTACTTCTGCCAAAGACATACATCAAATGGTACAAAACTTTCATGATGTTTAAGCTACAGCACTTAAACATTAGTTAAGGAACTCCTCCACTGTGGAGTTAACGTATTATAGCAGTAAGGCAGAAGTGTTCCAAGAATTATTTCAATGATGCACTAAAGCCAACTCTGGACAAGTTTGGTACAGCTTGCAGCCTCATCTTCCTCTGCTTGGACAGAACGGAAAAGAGCAAGAATTGCAAGTATCTATTTATTTCCAGGGAAGCAAGTTCAGTAACAAGGCAAGCAAGATCTCAGATAGCAGCACGATCAGCTTTTCCAAGCAGCCTGCCAGGTCACCCTCCTACCTATATAATGTGAGCTAAGTGGGGTTTTAAGTAGCTGTAAGTAAAGCTATTTGAGCATAGTGCAAAAGAGATTTTTGCTTTTGTTTTTTAAAAAACAAGAGCTGTAAGGAAACTTGACTCTACATTAACATAAGCCTTAGCATGGTTGAAGATACCTGCAGTGTTCTTAGTAACAAATAAATGAAAATAGCTCCAAATATAGTGTTTGTTCACTTATCTGTGCAAAAGCAAATTCACCAAACTCATCTATATCATTCCCCCATAACTCCAATCACAAAGGAAGGAAAGGTTGCTTTAGAAATGCACACTAAAATGCCAACTTTAAAGCAACTTAAGAGCCATTTTTTTTCCTTTCACTACTCCGTCCGTAAAGAGGTTTCAGATTTCCAAATTCATCATTATAAAAATATATATTAAAAAAAACTACCCAATAATAATGACAAAAATCTTTTGATGCAACTACTGTGCTAACATGCATTAAGAGTGCTACAAATTAATTATGTATTTCCCCACCCCCCAACCTCCTTTTACCATTAAATAACTAGTATAACACCAGAGCTCAGCCAGGGAGTGCTCAGTAGAAAAACATCTGTGCTTTATGAGAGGTACAGACATCTAAGAGGAAAAGGATTTGAAAACAAAACAAAAAAAATCCTGAGATTCATGTTTGTAAGACAGTCACCTCTGCACAGCTCACTTAAAACCATGGATTTCAATCCAATTAAGAATCACGTACAAGAGCGGCCTTGTAATACACTCATAGGTGTTTGTGATGCAGATCATCGTAGGCCCCAAGATGTCAGAGACTATCCAAAATCCTCTAATGGGAGCAGGCTGCCTGAGGGAAGAAAACAGATGAATTACTGACTCAAAACACGTTCTTTATGGCCGCAGTTACTGTGTACATTCACCGTTTTGGAAATGCTCTCATCGACAGCAGTCACCTTAAACCAGACAGGTTTCACTAAGGTAAGAACCACTTTCCAAAATGAGTCTTGCAAAATAATTACCCCGATAGCACATGGTCTGACTGGAAGTGAGCTACACAAGGAAACCCCATCCGGCCTGGGAGAGGCAGCACCCACACCACTTAAGTAAGTAAGTGTGAAACAGAAGGGAAGCCGCCTTGACTGAGGAAACTTTACACCACACCTCTAGTGCAGCACACGTACGTATATACATACATACACACCTCCTCGGGCAGGAAGGCTTCTGCCTGTACATTGATAATCTGCATACAATTAATCACCCTCAAATATTGGTTAAAATGCCCCTTCCTCAGGTAACTACCACCATCATTAGACTCTCTCCTCTACACTGACTCAGGGAGCCCTTCAGATGATTAGCATCTGCTAATAGACATTTTTTGAAGTTTCCTTATATTTAATACATAGCATTATATATTAATGATTAGGCCTTACTAAAGCCCTCCAAAAAACACACAGCAGATGGAAAAAGTGCAAAACAGTGCAGCAGATAATTGATCTTGAACCAGCCTGGGGTATCTCAGGAGTTCAAAATCAGATGTTCTTTTAGTTTCATCTTTAACATGCAAGCAAAAAGAACACGTCAATGTTAAGACCCTTAAGAAAGCCAAATCAAGCCCCAGAAGTGCACTGGGACATTGAAAACAATTTCTGCTATTTCAACAGATGTTTTCAGACAGTAACTTAGGAATTTACATTACAACCCTGACTGTGCGTTACAAGTCCTGATGCACATATTGATGATTATTTGAATTCTGTTAAGCTTACTCAATTCTCTCAATTGAGAAAATGCAGCAGGAGGGGCAAATCAAATATTTTGCATAGGAACTCTCTGATTTGGAATTAATAGCAAGGATTTGTATTTTACCTGCATGGCAACGGTTTTGTACAAAGAATATGTTCAACAAAGCATTTCTGTTCTGCTCCCAACTCCTGTAAACTGTCTTTGTCTTCTTCATCTACAAAGACGACAAATTTGTCAGAATGCATTAGATTTCCTTTTGCAAGGTAATATATACATATTCTAGGAATTAATTAACCACATATTCACCAACTTGTCAATAGCAAAATGCAGAAGTCTAGACAGTAACCACTTTCCTCTACATGCAATGGAGTCTTGCCACTCACCTGACCCAAGGAATTTGTGAAGTTTATTGATCCACGTCAACCCAACACTATGGACACCAGCTTCGTGTGTGCAGTGGTATCTAGAGGGGCATTTAGGATCTGAAATGTAAACAGTGACTGTATTAAGAAAACACATCAAACTGAGAAAAACTCATCCTGCAAACTGAAATTACTGAACGTTTATCTGCCTGCTGTCCAGTCAATACTAGCATCTTGTTACAAATATTAACTAATCCCTGTCCAAAAACCCAGCTAGTTGAATTAAGCACATTATTACAGTTCTATGTATAAATAAAGTGCCTAAACTTTTCAATAAATTGTTAAGAACTACCTGTATCACACAATGCTGTCCGTAACAATCTGCTGTATTTTAAAGAGAAGATCGATTAAAGGCAGCAGACCAGCGTTCAGACAAGCTTCTTGTTCAGAAAGACCCAAACCATTTGTCCTGCCTCACAATTACATCAGTTACTAATTAAAAAAAAAAAAAACACTCTTCCTACAGAATCACCATCCCACAGCTATGTCACTTGCTTACATATATAGATACAGATAGATACAGCAACTTCTATTTTATAATCTGCAGCCGAGTTTGTTATTATGTGATCCTCTATAATCTGCCCTTGAGTAAACACTAAAGCCTGTTCCAGGCTTGCTTTCTTTTAATGACCTGCAACTCTTGCCACACTCTTCCAGATCCCATTTATGAAACACAAGTCTTCCAACTGTCTCTTCATACATCTATGGAAGTATGAACACCACCTCGTAGCTACATTTTACTTAAGGAGATTTAAGCCAACTTCTGTTTTGAAGGAGGATGAAACACTACTCTGCTATTCATTTTAAAGAAGCAGTTGTTTAAAAAAGAAACGCAGGGGAACAACAGGTAGAGTGAAGATAAAAGGCACTACATGCTTACACCTACCTTGGGAACAAGCCTCAGCAGCCTCCAGATTGTCTTATAACAATTCCCCTTTTACTCAGCAGACTTTCTCCTTCTTTTAATGAAGACATCAGCCAAATGCTTACTGTAATGCCTAGTACTCTAATACTTGCCTGAGTCAAGTGATAATCTGCAAATAACCTGATCCTAAATTCATGAAATAAAGTAGATAAAAGCCCAAAACCCATGTGGCTGAATCACAACCATACCTTGATGCAGTTTGATTGGGCAAGAAAAATCTGAATCCAAAGGCTCTTCCTCATCTCCTGATGCCAGTTTCAGTGCAAGTTCCAGCTCAACACATTCGAACACATACAGTGAAGGAATAAGATCAGATCTTGGGTCCCAAGATTTTTCTGACTGCAAAGGGCATTTGAATTCTTTAGTGAGACATGCTTTAAATAGAAAGGCCAGCAAAAATAACATCAAGGAAAGAGTTACATAATATAGGCAAGAGTTGCCCATATATTGTCAAGTACTTAAAGTCTCTTTATTTTTTTTTGCTTTAAAAGAAGTCACATTTCTCTATGAACCATTGTAAGTTTTTGTCTTAGAACACCATAACTAGAATAGCTCTTAATAAAGTGAGCAAAAACTGATATCCCTGCACGTATACAGAACTGACATTTAAAAATAAAAGCCTCAGTGATCACAAGGACTGACTGCAGTAGGAGGAAGGCTCACTGCTTCCTTATAAAAGGATGCAGCTTTGACATTTGGCTTTCACTACCAGGCATCCTGCTATCTTGCAATCAGGAACTTTGACTGAAGAAACAAAAATGTAAGACAAGATACCTGTTCATCATCCTCTTCTCCATCCAGTACCACGCAGTGATAAAGCATTCCCGATTCAGTGGCAATCACCAAGATGTTTGGAATACAAGGTAGGCAAAGGACAGCACAAGCATCATAGCCATAATTATCTTCTGCAGCAGGATGCATGGGCAAAGGGCCTAGCAGCTTGCCAAGATTTCCAGTGCTGAAATAAAGATGTTTTCAGAGTTCTCGATAGTTGCCTGTAACAGTTTGCTGGAGAAGAACTACAAAATAAGGATGCTTAAAAGCAAACAAACAAAAAAGAGCCAACAGGCTAGAGTTCTGTTTAATCTCCATAGGTGGCAGCAATCCAGCCTTCTGCTGGTTAAAAAAAAAAAAAAAAAAAAAAAAAAAAAAAAAAAAAAGTACTTACAGAAACCTCAAACTAATTATCTTTATTAATCAGGGGTTTTTTGCTTAAGAAAGCATTTACAAGCAGCATTTTATGGCCTAGCATTTCTCTAGGTAGAACTTTTTGCAGGATTAAGTTCATTTCATTGCTTATGAGCAGGACCTACTCAATTCTACATCAGTTCCCAAGCAGAGGCAAACAGTTCTGTTTCTAACTTAAATATCATCCACATTTTAATTCTCAGTTACACTACACCTAACTTGTAAGCTTTTTGCTATCTTTTCATTTTTCTGAGGTATGACATTTTTTCTTGTATTGTGCTTGCATTCTTGATTCATATTCTTGACCATTCATTATGCGATACTCACGAGAACTTCCTATGTTCTTAAGATATTTCTGTTCCTAAGACAACACTGGCACTCATTCAGCCTCATCTGAAGCTAAAATGAACTGCTGTGAACAGTAGGTGTCAAAATACGCGTGACTGTGTGTCAAAGTTAACAATCTTTTAACAATTCCTTATTTCCATTACATATTTCTGACAACAGCTAATTGAACACTGGTTGACAGCACTGGAAATTGCACCCTTCACCTCTGGATCAAAAAAGGAAGTGACGCTATTCCTGGATTTAAGTCTATTAGCACTGCCACGAGAGAAGACAAAACAGTTTGCAATGTGATAAAAGCCCAGCATCCATTCCAGAATTTGAGCCAGGCTGAGAGATGGCTCTGAAATCCAAGCACTGTACAAATATATAACTGCCACATGAAACGTGATGATGAGTGTGAGGCCTACCTCTGTATCAGGCTGATATACGTGAGGAAGGTCTCCCCATTTTCATATAAAATGTACAGAGGATAGGCCAACACTTCTTCACTCCCTCGCTGCCCAACTATGTTCTTCGGGACTGGCACGAGTGGGCCAAAGTCAAACGCCACTGCAGTTTCTCCGAGCGATGCTGTATAGGCTCTCCTGGGACATGTCAGAACAAAACCTGGAGTCAGCAATGATTGTGAGAACACAAGTATTTATCTAGGTTCATCAGCATATGCTGTCAGACAAATTACTACTAAAGAGCTGTCAATCAGTTCTTTGAAGTCCTATTTTCAGTAGCAAAAGCCTGAAGGTAACATCTTTCTTACTGTGCCCATTTCTGAAACACACTCACCAGCCAGCCCAGCTTCACAGGATAAAAGGGGAAATACTGGTATTTCCTGTGTATAACTTGACTAACAGAGTCCTTCACATTTCTCCCTTTGAATTATGCCAAGGAGAAAAGAAAAGGATGATTATATTCCGCATTCCTCTCTCAAAAAGCCCTTCTATCCACACTTTACTGGCATCTGAAAAATAAATGTCATCCTTAATCATTGGACTGTAAGTATGTTCCTTTTCTTTTTCTTTTTTCTTTTTTTTTTTTAAGGTGGGGCAAAAGAAGGTGCAACTAGAGTGCTACTCTAGAAAAAAAAACAAGTCATGAGAAGATTTTCTAGTCAATTTACCACTCATTCATCAAAAATATTTGATACTACTCTGTCAAAAGCATTTCTAAATACAAGAAGCCACACAAACCCTTTATTTATTATTAAAGTCTCCTCTTCGGCATCTGAAAGAGCAATCACTTTGATGGGTGCCTGAGGCACCTTCAGACTGTAAATCCTAGAGGAAAGAAAGAGGAACAATGTTCATTCACTTCTCAGTGTTGCATGTGTCCCTGCCTAAAATTTCTTCCATGTCATTTTTTTTGGTAAACCTAGTAAGAATGGTAATGTACAAATATCTATCAAAAAATCAGACTGCCTACTACAAAAAAATGTTGATGAACCACTACAAACTGCTTTTACCTTATAGTGTTATCTGAAGTCAAGAGCACAACATGGGGCTCTAAGGTCTCACAGGGATACCACGCAGCATGTTTTAAAGTCAGAGATGTTGAACTTGTGAAGAACCTTTCTGCAATAGGAATGGTACTGTAATACAGAGAAGTATGCAGTGTTACCAAACAACAAAACAACAATAAAAAAACCCCACAAACGACAACAAAACTCACTCCCCCAGCCCCAAAACAAAAAGAGTTACTACTTCCAGACAGCAGTAGGGGAAATAAGAAGGGGAAACTCAAAATGCTTCAAAGTCGTTGGCTGTATAATTCCTGAGGTTGAAGGGACAGCTTTAACTTGTAGCCCTTTGTCATTTCCACCCAAAAATGTGCTTTTGCTTGCCAATGCTAAAAGCTCCAAATGCTTAGTGAAAAAGAACATCTTGTTCCTCAGCAGTTACAAGCTTGGATAGTCGCTTACCGAACAGCGAGCCCCGAGCCAAAATAGCTGCGACTGTCCCCACAGCCCCGACACAAGCGATGCCTTTCGTACCCAGCCAGGCGAGCACAGAGGCTGCCCCAGAGCAGCGCACGGTACCACGACCCACCTCGGGCTCTTACCCACCTGCAGTTCACGGTTGACTTCCCGCCTTCAAATTCAGAATTCTTCCCCCAGCGCTTGGGCAGCTCCAGCACCGTGAGCCCCTTGGTACCGATGAGCGCCACATGATGCTGCGTGGGGCTCAGCAGCGTTTGGTAGACCTCAAAAAGCGGGGGATTTATGCAGAGAAGAGTCTGAAAAGCGCAGAGCGTTTCAGTTACACACACAGCAGCTCCGGGAAGCACCGCGCTCAGCGCCTGCCGTCGCACCCGCTCGGTGTAGCGGTTTCCACACACGCTATGGGGGGGGGGGTCACTAACGGCCCATAACGGTCCCCCGGGACAGCGGCCCCTCCCCCCGCCCCTAACGGCTCGCCCCCGCCCCGCCCCGCCCCGCCGCCACCTGGGAGCGGCCCAGCCCCGCGGGCTCGGCGCCGCCGAGGCGGCGGAGGCCGATGGTGTGGAGGACGCTGCTCTCGCCGTCCCAGAGCAGGAGGTCGCCGTCCAGGCCGAAGAGCAGGTCGCGGATGAGCGGCGGCCGCGCGGCGGCGGCGGCGGCGGCGGCGCGCTCGCGGAGGCGGCAGAGCACCGCGTGCTGCGGCAGCGCCGCGCGCCACTGCTCCGCCGGGCCCCACTCGGCCGCCATCGCGCCGCGCCGCCCCTGCCGCGCGCAGCCGCCGGCCTCGCCGCCGCGCGGCCAATGAGCGGCGCCCGACGCCGGGACTACGTTTCCCAGCGTGCCCCGGGGCGGGGTGACGGTCCCTCCCGGCATGCCCGCGGGGCCGGGGCGCGGCGCGGCCATGGAGGCGCCGCTGCGGCGGCGGCGGCACCGCGCCCCGTACAAGGGGCCGGCGGCGCCGCCCTGGAAGGAGACTTACCGCCGGGTGAGCGCGGGGGCTGGCCCGCGGCTCGGGCGCCGTGGGCGGGCGGGCGGCCGGGCGCCACGCGCGCGCGCCGCTGACGGGCCCGCGTTGTCTCCCCGCAGCGCTGCGTGGAGAGGCTGCGCAACAGCCGCGCCAAGCTGCTGGACCGGTACCGGCAGGCCGGGGAGCGCCTCGGCGCCTCGGCCGCGCTGCTCGTGCAGGAGGTGATGGAGCAGGAGTGGCAGGCGCTGCGCTCGGCCGCCGGGAGCCTGCCCTGCCCGCGCGCACCGCAGCCCTTGGCCCAGGTCAGTGCCGCCGCGCTCGCCGGCTCCCGCGCCCGCTGCGCGCAGCGGCGTGTTACGCGCCCAGCGCGGGCCCGTGGGGTGCGGAGCTCTGCAGCCGTGCGCGTTCTCCGCGGTGAGCTCCAGCCTCTGACCGCTCGGAGCTGGCGCGACTCGGACCTTCTGGATTTCGTGCTTCAGCAGCTAGTGCAGGACGTTGTGAAACAGCTGTGAAAGCAGTAGCCCTTGGGCCCAGGAGCGGGGAATTTCCTTATCTCCTTCACAGACCTTAGCAGAATTGCAGCAGAAGGGGATTTCCACAGCTGTGGTTTTCAGAGCTGTTGTGTCACTGACTGTTCTCACTCCTAAGAATGGAAATAAAACTCTAACATTTTAAAAGGCAAGTCCTTAGCCAGGCTCTGATCCAATCTTTCTTTCTTTCTTTCTTTTTTTTCCCACAGACTACTATTGTGTATGTTGCTTTCTGAAGGGCATATTTTTGCAAATAGAGATTTGACAGATAGAAGAATATGCAGTGAATTTATGTTACATTGACAGCTCAGTCAGGTACTGAAAAGTAAGTGAGAATATGGCCAGAATGGGAGAATTACTGACTAATGCACATTTCAGATGCTAGAGGACCCTGATGAAGTAGCAGTACTGGAAGAAATCCAGCATGAACTGGTGTTGCAAGGTAATTTCTCAAAACACTTTTTCAGACTCCTGTTTAAATCATAATATTTCTGACTTTCTAGTAATCCAAACTAGGTGAGACCAAACTCTTTAGTTTCTTGTAGACCATGAGATTTTCAAAAAGAGCCTCCTTGAAAGTCTCTGTGATGCACTGAGACCCTTTGTGACAGGTTTGAGTGGCATTTTAGAGTCTGTGAGAAGCTAATAAAGAAGAACCGGGAGACAGCACTGTGATGTTTGGGAACTGTAGGAGCCTGTGTAAATTCCAGTTTTTCTCAATTGTTGGTTGAAAAGTGGTATAGTCACGGAGCTGAGACCAGCTAAACACTGAGCCATAGGAAAAACTATATTAACAGGAGCTATTCCCTCAAGTGTATAAATCTGATCCAAAGAAAGAAAAGTTGAGAACTAGTGGCTGCTCCGAATTGTCCACTGAGCAAATTCATGCATGTTTCTGTGGCATCTTGAGTTCATAACAGATGCCCAAGGGTGTTTTGTTCTTTTATTGCAGAACAGCTGGTTATAGAAGAGTATGAGCGAAGTCTTCAGTTTGATGAAGAATGTCTCAATGCGATGCTTGATGGCTTGGATGCCAGTGACAAGATCATCTGCCCTGTGTGTAGAAAGTAAGAAAGTGCTTGGCGCTGGAATGAGATGCTTGACAAAAGCCTCACAGGGCTTCTCTACTCTGTAGAGCAGAGGTTTGAGCAGTGCTCGGAGCCTGTGCTGCTCTAAGTACTGTTCTCTTAATGAATGCTGGCTTCTTTCCTGTTGTTTTGTGCAAGATGTTTGGGTCTCTTCCCTGCTAGCAAGTGCAGCCACCTCTGTCTAGAGCACTTTGAAGAGTTACACCAAGATTATTGTGCAAGTTAAGGCTGGATCCCACAGAATTTCTCTTCTGAGCCATTCATGGAACAAAGTATTTTGTGAGGAACCTTGATGCTGCAAGCAACCTAGCCACAATTAGCACAAAGAGGGACTGGTTCTCTACTCTCCTACTGTACATAAAAGTTTGGGCTTAGAAACAGGCACTAACAACAGCAATAGCGAAATGCAGGCTCCTGTTTGTATCTATTTCAACAAAATAGAAAACTGAGCAATGAGCTTCAAAATGTGCTAAGATCTACCTTTGTTCTTGTTGTGAAGATGCTCATTGTCTGCTGTCTTCCTAGGAACAACTTGACCGTGAGGAATCACTTGGTTTTTTGCCAGTGTGGGTTATACATCCTTACACAGGTAAGCTATGTTGTGGGTTAAGTATAACTGATATTCTAAGTCTGCTGCTGCGAGGTCAGCATCATTCTGAACAAGAAAAGGAAAGCTTTAAGCTATGGAGCAACTTAAGTCTAAAACTTCTTTTAACACAATCTCAGGATATGACAGAGGAGAAGCTTCGATCACTTCTAGAAAACACTATAACAGAGCACAGTTACAGGTGCTTTCACAATCCAGAGTTTACTGTTACCAGTGGAATGGAGGAAGAAACCAGTCTCCTCATGAGCTGTTCGGTGAGTCTAAATGTCAAGTTTCTGGAAAGGATCTCGGGTTGGACCAATTTCTCAATTACAGGTGTGGCTACAAACAGAAACCAGCAGTCCGTTGACCAGTGGTTGGGTTGCTGTTTCTCTCAAACTTACTTTCTCACACCTTAGCAAACAACTTTGTCTTGGGTAGAGCATCTACTTGGAGAAGCGTTTCTTGAAGAAAAGCCGTTTAAAAAAAAAGAAAAAAGTCAGTTTAGACCTCTTCGGAAGGCTTGGCCCTCTTGGAGAACCACATACTGTACCTCTGACTCTAAATAGAGCTAGCAGGGAGTTCTTAGTCTTGCTGCTTAAGTAGGACTGCTGGACAATTATGTATTTGGTGGCTACAGTTCTAAGAACAGAGCAGTTCAGTTTTGAATATTAATATAGTCTTTTATACGAATATAGTTTAACTTACCTTACTTCTTGTAAAGGTCTGTGACTCTTGGACGATTCTCCTGTAACTTGATTTGGCTGCTGTTTTTTCACTGGAAGAACTTCTTGAGGTTAAAATCTGCCCAGAGCTGCTAATATTATGTATATACTTGTAACTGCTGTGTCAAAAGCATATTTGACAAGGCAGTAGTATTGCCTTACTTGCACTTTTGATGACACAGTAAGTATTTTGGAATAAATATACCTAGTTTATTTCAGCCTCCAAGTCTTTTCTTTCTTTTTCTTTCTTTCATAACCAGTCCATCAGTGACTTCACAGCTTGCATTGGCTTTCATGCTTGTTTGCTTTGCTGTATCCTTCTCTGTTGTAGATAACAGGAGACTCCCTGTTTGCTTAACCAGTTGTGCACTTTGCCAAGGACAAAAGCAAATTCTCTGGAAGAGCTTATAGAAAGATGCAGTTTATTTGATATTAAATAACTTCTAGAAGTTAATCCTTTCCCTTACACATATCTGGCTTTAGTACACGTATCATTTTTCACCCCCTCAAGCTTCCCATTTGCATTGCCTTCACAAAGCACCAAAACTTAGTTCCTTCTAGTTTCTCCTAAAGGAATGGGCCTGCAGCGGTACAAATGCTTTGCTTTTGTGTGAGACATCCCCTGCTTGAGCAAGGTTCTAATTAACTAGCAAACAGAAATACTGTTCTGAGATGCCTGTGTTAACAATGCATAGATGGGCAGCAGGAAAGTGAGGAGGAACATAACTCTGATGCATGTATTGTGAGACAAAACACTATAATATAGGTTGGCTTGTGGGTTGAGATAGCAGATGCTTGGATTTGGATTCCTAACGTCCAAGGCTTTGGAAGGATGGGCAGAATCCTGTTCATCCTGTGTTCAACTTGGTCAGCTCATCTACTCGCCCTGCTTCCACAAACAGTTATGAGAAAAAAAACTTCTCATTCAGTCATACAAACCAAAACCAGAGTAAAACAGTTTAATTCCTAACCTAACTTCTGTGAGCACCCTAAGCAACAGTAAAGCTGATCATTGCTAACTGAATTGCAGAATTCCAGAATAAAAGATAGGCCTGAACAAAATTAACAAGATCTGCAAGAATTTTCTTTTGAGGTACGAGACACCAGTGCCATTTAAATAAGCTGACTGTCTCATCTCAGCATTTTTCATGGATGCACTCAAACCTAATGAAGAAGCAGAGCTTTAATGTCCTGCCAGCTGGCACACAGTTCCCAGACAACAGCAGGAGCAAATTTTGGGTTTCCGCTTTGCCAACAGGGCTTCTTATGACCTGAGGCAACAACTGGAGACACCAGATCACGTAGAAATCTGCAGCTGCTGCCTTGCATGCCTTGCAGCAATGCCTTGGACATAAGCATCCACAACATTTGAATTACTCTGCTGAAACCAAAGTGTTCCACTCTGCCTGGGGTATTTTCTAAGGCAGCTGCATTAATACTACTATAATAGTAGTTATGGCAGCATGTCCCTATTTAAAACAGCTCCTCAAAGCCTATTTTTAAGACTGTTTTCTACTCCGTGATACACAGAAAGGCAGCCAAGACTTTGCTCATACCCTGATTACACTACAGCCTACCACAGTACTGACCTAGGACACCTAGAATGAATCACATACATAACTAGCACTGCTTGGCCAGCCAAATTCCTCCTCCAGACACAAGTATGCTGACAGAAGGGCAGTTCTGTGTGTTTAAAGGTGCTGGAATAGCTCTGCTTGGAGCAAACTGCCTGCCAAAACATTATTTCTGCACCAGCAGAAATACTGTGGCTTCAGGCAGCCATAGTAACCAGCAACACTGGCTCAGGCACAGAAAAACCTTAAAATCATTTTATGGCAACTCCCTTGGTCAGCAATGGTACAGCAAGAAGAAAGAACACCAGTCTGCAGTGGTATGTTGAACAGATTTTTATTCTTCACATTCATTCATAATTGTACAAAAAAAAAGTGGGGTGAGGCAATTCTAGACAATAATGTAGAACTTGATCTGGGCTGCAACATAAATACTAATCCCAAAATACGTGCGAGAATCCTCATTTTCCCCACAATTCTCATATCCTAATTCCAAGTTACTTACTCTCAGTATCTTTTGTGAAGATGTTTTGGTATTGCTGGCTGCAGCACTGCTGTGGAATACCCACTTTTGAAGATTAGTTTCCTATCCTAATCTATTGACATTTGACAAAGCTTTTAAGGTCTTCAAGGAATTTAATATACTCTTGGTGCTCCAGTGCGGTGCTGAGCTCAATTAACTCATCAGCGAATGTGTTGTCTACTCCTCGATCAGCCAGGAAATCCATTAAGTGATCGTACAGAGCCTGGAAGGAATGAACAGAAGACTTACTGAGCAGAACATACATATGGGTTGATTTTAGAATGCTCCATGGCAGCAGGCTTTTCTTTCTCTGAGGAAGATCAGACCTTCCTCCTGCAGGAGACCAGACATCTCCCCATGCCCTTCTTCAGCAGGCCTGGCCTTGGGTGTGACACTCGGAGGGAAGGGGACGTGGCACAGGTCATTTAAACTTGCTGTTATCAGTAAACTCAGCAGTACAAATGAGCTGCAATCTGGAGGTCCTCAAGTGACCATAGGACCCAACAGAAAGTCTGTCAAAGACTGCACATACCAAGAAGCTTTGCCTGTCCCCTCTTTATAATACTATGACCTTGGGTGTAAATTGTTTTAGTAGTGTCTAGAAGGGGTGGAAGCAGTTAATATCTTAAGTAAACACTTGTTTGAGACACCAAACCTTTACAGTTATCAGCACCTTTCTTCATGTTTTTAATCCTACTTAACTACTCCAACTGCAACACGTTAACGATTGTTGGTTCCCTCTCTCTCCCAACTAGAACACATTAATTACTATTGCTTAGTGCAATAATGCAAATGCAAAAAGACTTCCCCCGTGTCCAGCCAATCCTTTCAGTCTTTCTGCCTCACAGTCTGTACTCAATGCTGCAGTAATCTGTCATTCGGGCTATTCCAGTCTGCCAGTCACGTTTCTTACCACAAGTCCTTTAGGAAAGTAGAAAGATTTGGAAATCTAATCTGAATGTTCAAGCTACTGACAGCATTGAGACTATGGATATTGAAATGTGTGATTTTATTTTTTCTTGCACACTGGTATTAGTGAGCAAATGATTCATTTTGGACTTACAGAAGTCCAGTAAGTCACAAGTAATAACACATTTATTGTAATTAATTTTGTCTGAAATCAGAATGGAAAAAAGTAGTATAAGGTACTTTAGAGCATGCTACCAACATAATGTGAACACTTCCCAAAGAGAGACACTCTAAAATCACATGATTAATGTGCACAAAAATTAAACTACATGTTACATTAAACATAGATTAACTGATACTTGAGCAAGTGTAAAAGCATTTCTAAAATGCAATGCAGCTGGGAAAAAGCATCATAAACTTCTAAAGCCTGAAACAGAAGTGGTTTCAACATGTAGGCCGCCTCCTGCCACTAATGTCACCAGCACTGCACGACTGGTGGGACCACATACCAATCCTCAGTCTGCAGTGGATCTGAGGCACAGAAAAGCAGTGCCACACGGCAAGCCCGGGGACAGCCAGGCAATTCCCAGTCTCAGGCATCCGGAACAGGACTCGTACAGAGCTCAGGAGCTGAGAGCAGGTCCAGAGGAGCTCAACTGCCCTCTGCAGTCCAAGGCCTTGTTAGCTTTAGGCAGCACTTACCCAGTCAAGGGAATCTGTATTGAGGGTGTAGTTGGTTTCCTTCCAATCTGATTCACCAGTAGGCTGAAAGCTGACCTCTCGAATTGTGAAAATATCACTTTCATCCTCTCCCTCCTGTCCAACCTGGAACAGGAACGGATGCAAGACAAAGATTAGCCCTAACTACAGGCGCCTTTAGCTGTCTTTTTCATCCTGGAGTGAGAAATATGACACTGCAGGCAAAATCCCAAGATCACTAGTAAAACCCCTCTCTCTCTCTCGGGCTGTGCCTGTGAAGCTAAGTGCGCACATGCACCAGAACACAGAAAAGCCCGTAATAGGTCAGTGTAACGGTTTATGCTGATATAAGTGACTTGATGCAAGTCAATGACCTGATTTTTAAAAAGATTAAGAACATCTTCTGCACAGTTCTTAATCTGGCCTCAGAAGTCTGTCTAACCTCTGTCAACAAGGTGTGTTGTTCCATCTACCTCCCCCCTGCCCCCCTGTTTTTTGGCTAATCCCTACTATTCTTTGACCTTTGTGAAACTTCAGCATCAATGAGATTTGCAAGTTATTTATAAGTTGTATTAAATGTATCTTGTTTGGGCCACTCTTGCTTACCTGTCTCAGTTTGCCTTGCAGCTAAAGAACCCATACCTCGTTTCTCTAATTCAGTAAAATAGCCTATAAGTGGCTGATTAGAAAAGCAAGGCCAAGAAAGAAGGAATGCAATGGAACATCTCCCCAGAGTTTATTCTTGCAAGCTCTTAAAGCCTTTTTTTTATGTTAAAAAAGAGAGGTAAGACTGCATATTCTGCAGATTAAGAAAACCAGCAGACCATACAGAACAATTAGATTCAAAAGTGGCACAACTACACTACAGTCAAGTATGTGATATGCAGGGAGCCACAGACTGGAGTTAGCTACAGCTGACACCTGAGCAGCTCAATACTCACCTCATCTTCAGGATAATGGCAGTCAAGAACAAGGGTCTGTTTTGTATCATCTTTTATTACTTCCACGACAAAGTTTGGAGTCGATGTAATATCAGGCTACATAAAGGGAAGAAAAAAAGTCCTATCAACATGGGAGCCTGTTCAGGAGCCAAAGTGCCCAAGGTACAGCCCAACAACACAACCCATCCAGCACACAGGCTGTTCACAGTCGCTCTCTTTCTCGAGAGCCTCTTGGGTTGTCCTGGCCGAGGCATCTTCCTCCACCCTCACCCATGGCTCTTCAGCGCCTTCTCTGCTCTGCACCTGGTCACACAAGTATGACAGTAGCTGGAAGCATCTACCACCACCTCAACAACCCAGAGAGCCTGCAACTCACCCAGATGCCTCTCCCTCTAAACAAAAATCACCAATGGGCTATAAAATCATTCTGAGTGCAGGAGTTGCTCTTGCCTGCTCTCCTTCACATGGGAAATTTGGCAGTGCACAAAGACTTCCTACACGCATGCGTGGACCAAGCGCACTGTGTTCTCAGTAGATACGGCCATGCCCAGCGAAGAGGAGCAGTGTACAGTCTTCCCAGCTGCATGTACTAAGCCATAATGTGCCAAAATAAATACTGTCATTCAAAAAATGCAAATTAACTGCTAGGAACCACAGACATACAATGCAGTTTCATTCCCTACTTGTTCAACCAATGTCAGTGTAGATCAAGCATCTGCCTCAAATTGTATTGCTCATTTACAGTTTTACCAGTATTTTTACTAACAGTCTTACTAAAAAGGGGTGTCAGAGACATTTCTAACCAACAAAACCATGCAAATGTCATGTGAGTAGTTTTGCATTTTGTTGGTATAGCCTATAAACAGTACTGTCAGTTACACCAGCGAGGCCAAGTGCAAAACGCAGCATTTACTGTGGGAGGTTCCAGAGGCAGCCATAAAGTCAGATACCTCAGTTCCTTTATTTCTGCTTATACCGAACGCTCTCCCACTCACTGTCTTTCTGCTGCAGAGAGAAAAGGGTCACAGCCAAATGAGAGGCAACTGAGGAAAATATGCATTATGTGCTTTATGCACCCAAATATCAAATGAGAGAAAAAGCATTAGGGCAAACCACTAACTTTCCTGTGTGCTGACATCCGTAATGAAAGCGTACATAAAGAACAAGCTCACCTCCTGCTCATTAGGTTTCTGTTCTCCTTGTGTTTCCTCTTCTTCTTCAGCAGATGGTGGAATGCTGTTATTGATGTTGAATGTCACCGTTATCCTTCAAAAGAACCATAAGCAATTATTTTAAACGCAATAAGGAAAATAAATACTGCATCTCTTATTTGAAACTTTTGCAATGGGGACAACATTTCGGACATTGAATTCACACATCATGAACAAGATTCAAAATACTTTACATGTTCTGTTTAATTTGTTCTTCTTTCATATGGTATGTAATCCAGTTTAGAGTCCAAGATGCGCAGTCCAAAAACAAAACTGACTTCCTCCCATCACTCTCATAAGCAAGCATTTCTCAGGTTAGAACTTGAACAGATTTAGACTGAATTCTTATTTTTAAATGCAGGAAAACCTCACGCATCTTTGCGGCACATAAGACAAAGCAAACTTATATGACAAATGCTTTGTGCCAAGGTGGTAAAATATCAGGCTTATACAACGCATACAGTTTGCGCAGCCTAGACAGACAGTTGTACAAACAATACAAACATGAGGAAGAATAACGTTATGATTAGTTTGTTCACATAAGCATGCTTGCCCAGGTGAATCCTTATAAACACCAAGTACTTGTTCACACTTACTTCTCACCAGCTATTTTCCGGACCAGTTTGGCCTCTGTGCCATGGACTTCCAGCTCCCATCCTCCAGAAATCTTGGGCAGAGATTTATGTTTCTGGATCTTCTTCTCCTCTTTTATTTCATCTGTCAAAAACTCTGCAAACGCTTTGTCTCCTTAGGAGGCAGGAACAGAAAAAAGAAAGCAAGAAACGCGTTGAGCACAGGCAGGCCCTGGGCATCGCCCCTTCCCCCAGCGACGCCCCGGGAGGAGGGAGCAGGGGGCGGCGCCGGGGGCCGAGGCCGCTCCGCTGCCTCCCCCCTTCCCCCCCCCCCCCCCCCCCCCGCGCACGCCGGGACACGTGCGGCCGCCTCGGGCCTCTCCCCCCCCCCTCCCGGGGGGCCCTTCCCTGCGCCTCTCTCGCGATGGGGTGGGTGGAGGAGGCTCCCTCCCCGCCATCTCCCCTCAAGGGGGGGGGGTGGGGGGGGCTCCCTCCCCGCCATCTCCCCTCACGGCGGTGTGGGGGGGCTCCCTCCCCGCCATCTCCCCTCTCGGCGGGATCCCTCCCCTCCGCCTCCCCCCGCGCCCCGGCCCCGCCCGGCTCACCCTCGGTGTGGAGGCCGCCGCAGCCGCAGGAGACGCCGCCGGCCGAGCTCCGCCGCGGGCGCAGCAGCGCCGTCCGCCAGCCGCCGCCGCCCAGCTGCCACAGGGAGCGCGCCAGCGGGGCGGCGGCGGCGGGCGGCGGCGGGAGCGCGCGGGGAGAGGAAAGGGCGGCGGAGAGGAGGCGGCGGGGCGGCGGCGGCGGGCGCAGGGCGGCGGCGGCGCGCAGGGCCCGGGCGAGCAGCATGGTGCGGGCGGCGGGGCGGGCCCGGAGCAGAGGACACCGCCTGGCCCGGAAGTGCCGCGAGCGCTTCCGGCGCAGCGCGACGCTGCTCCCGTCCTGCCCCGCGGCAGCGCGCGCGCGCGCCCCAGCCCGAGGCCGCGGGTTCGAGTCCCGCCTCCGGCGGCGCCGCGCCCGTCCGGGACCGCACCGCCGCCCCGGATAAAAGAGGCGTAACAGGGCTGCACGACCACGACAGCTGCTCGCCTACAGCAGCTGCAGAAGGATGCGGTTCCATAGGGCAGTTCACTGCTCTTAGGAGCTAAAAATAGCAAACGCCACTCATAAAAACATCAGTATTTACCAGCTCTCCCCCCCCTGCGCTCAGTACTGTTCAAAGGGCCACAGAAAAGCTTCAGAGAGGTGGAGAAAACGCTGCGGCTTCAAGATTGACTGCAACGACAGAAAGCACCCTAAGTGGTGAAAGCTTTATTTCTGCATATCCTCCCTCTTCTCTACTAGAAAAAGTCACCTTTCTGGCAAGTCCTCAGTAATTTACTCAGAAAGAGGACAAACTCTGATTTTTTTGTAGCCTTTCACAATAAATATTTTCGAGGGAGGCGCGACCAGGGCAGCCTGCCACCCGCCTTTACGCCTTCGCTTTGTCGAGAAGTTGGCGCCGCGGCCCTGTATCGCCCGGCGCACAGCAGAGCAGCCGGCGCCCGCGGCAGGGCTCTGCCTGCGGAGATCGGATACCCCGGCATCAAAGGAGGATTTTCACTCCCGGCTCCACCCTGGCGTTCGAGTCCCGCGCGGTACGCCGAGCCCAGCCTCGCTGACCCGTGCTAACATTTCATCTTAAAATCCGAAGTGCTGCAGTGACACTGAAACCGCAGATTGCTTAAAGCAGGTACTCCCCACCCGAATTCAAAGTGCTGCTACTAAGACTTGAACCTAAATGCCCCTGTGATCATTTCTTTTCGCTCTACAGCTTTCCCCCCCCTCACAAAATACCCCTGGGACTAGGATTTTAGCCATCACTCTTTATTAGGGGGAAAAAAATGTACAAATTAGTTACTTCTAAATCAGTTCCCTATTCCCTTAAACAGTCTGCTTAATTAGACTGCCCAAGCAAAATGTGCTTTTATTCCATTTTCCCCTACAGACGCACTCTGCATAACCAAGGAATAGTTACATACAGTGCTTTGATCATTCCCTGCAGTTTGTGTGAGTTACAACTGAAATAGCGTAATCTTAAAATATCAATCCAAAACTATAGCTGGTCATACATACAAAAGTGGCAACTGTTGCCTGTGCCCCGCACACTGGTGTGTTTTTTTACCACTAAGGAACAATACCACAAAGAGGCACAACGTAGGGATGTGAGTCCGTTTCCAGTGGATCCCTGCAAACATTCAGTATCACTCTTCCCAGGAACAGGCTGAGAGACAAGACTGTAAACTGGATTCCTATTTACTCTCTTTGGAGACAGCACGTTGCAGATCAGCACAAGTGAAATTCCATTTAGAAAAAAAGGGGGGTGGCAGGGAAAAGGAGGAGGAAAGGCATCTGCCCCAGTTTTCCCAGAGAGAACCAAGGTAAGTCAATACTGGGCACCCAAAGAGAAAGCATATTGCAATGCACTGTGTAACCATGATGTGTGTAACCAGAAAGGACATCTAATTAAATGGAAAGTGCAGCTTGTTCCCACAGATCACACAAGCAAAGCCATCAGCTTATTTACTCCCCAAGCAAACGGAGTGAATACGGGCTTGCCAAAATGACTGCATCCCTGAGCAGTCCCATTAAAATGTCGTAAGTAGATGCCTGAAGAATACAAGAAAGAACTGAACACCACTTTAGTCAAAGAGTAAAAACCCCATCACAGCCTATGTTAGCTAACCTCCCTATATTATATGACACTGCATTTACAAAACAGCTTCCTCTCCCACCCTTTCATATAACAAATCTGCTTTAGTTCAACTCATCCAAAAGTCTATACAAATTAATACACTGTGTCAACAGAATCTGTTGAAACTGGAAGTTACCTCTCCCAGAGAGGTTATTTTAGAAGTACTTAGGATATCATTTAAGAACAACTTAAGATTTCCCTCCACCCACACAAAATCACAATGGAACAAATCCATTTTCCTTCACACTAAATAATAAGTTTTACCTTTGGAGTGGTTCTAGTTTCTTAATTCTAGTATTTAAAAAGAGGATTAAGATTCTTATTGCCACTTCCCTCCAATAGGAAAAAAAAAAGATAGCTAGATGCCAAGGGGATATGGAAAAATAAAAATTACTAATGGTGGATCTATGGTTCTCGACAAACAATGCTAAGCTCCAAACTTCTCATGGAGAGCCAAAGTATAACTGGGGACTGGAACGGGGGAGAAGCACCAATGTCAGAGCAGAAGAAACTTTGAATGATTCCAGCGCCTTTAAAGGAAGCCTAGACTCTAAACTACATCTTCATACTTGGTTTGCTGAGTTTGCCTCAAATTACCCTGACTAGCTGTTGTGGACGCCGTACCAACTCCAAAGTCAGAAGTGCTCAGACACAAAGTGGGGAAAGACCTAAGTGTTTGCTGCTAAAACGTTCCATCCTGCCCAGGAGTGAGTCCCTCCTCCTGCTTTACGAAGTTTGACTCCCTAGAGGAAGAAAACCACCCTAGACAGAGCAGATTGGCCCTGTGGCTCCTAGTGGTAAGAGGCAGATACTGAAAATCTATGGCTGCCTCCTCCACATTCATCAGACACTGAGGAATTACATGTCCTAACAGCAAAAGGTAGAACAAAGACAACATTAAATGCACAGGTGGCTGGACTGCCCCTCTTAGAAAATACTACCAGCCCCTGAGACACAGACACAGGTGATGAAGACCTGTCCAAGTATGTGACCCCATTAGTAGCTTTCAGACAGTCCCAAATGACATGGTGAACGTGACATGCAGGCAGGAAGATGTTTGATGAGGTAAAAGACAGTAGCACCTCCCTTCTAGAAATAGTTTAAAAAGGCATTTTTTCCCTGTATGTAGAGATTTAAATTTTCTTCTCCTTTTTTTGCCAATAAAACCTGCTAATGATATAATCATGATCATCAAAAAAATGCCAAGTCTGCTCAGAAGAGCTCTTAAGACTTCATTTCGTCCTAAACAAACTCATTAACACTTACTGAAGTTTAAAAACTGGAATCAGATACCAGCTCCCTTCCCCCTCACAACACAGATTTATCATTCACACATACACGCACACATACACACACACAGAGTACTTGTTTCGTTCCTCTTTTACAAATTAACTGCTATAAAGGATGATTGTTCTAAGCCATGGAGACTTGTGAGGTCTGGCTCTCACAGAGAAGCCATTTTCCTCAAAGGTTTTTACCTGATTTACAAGGCAAAGCTCTACCATTTCTGCACATTCTTACCAAACAAAATACAGTCTTATTGAGTGAGCCTAAAAATCCTGGACGCAGTGGCTCCGGACCCAAAGGTCAGTTCTTGGCTGTTCTGAGCTTCCTGCGGAAATAGTCAGGGGCTGCATCATACAGCCAGTCCGCATCCACCACGCAGAGATCCCGCATGTAGCACTTGTTGGTGTGAAGCAGCCCGTTGTAAACCACGCAGGCCGGCTTGCAGTGAAAGAGTACAGAGGAGGGGTGGATAGCCACCAACTGGTGAGAGTCCACAGTGGTGTAAGTGCCATCTGGCTGCAGCTCCGCAGCATTCATGAACAGGCTGTGAGCCAGGCAGCGGCGGATGTTTCCAGTGTCTGAGCGCGAAGACTCCATTGGCATTGACAGCTGATTAGCAGCAAGAGATAATGCAATAGGTAGCACCTTTAGTGAGCATCCTGCAGCCCAAGTTCAGATACCCCTAATATCACATCTAAAAAGTGTTAAACAGCAAGCTTGAGGCTCCAGCATAGCCCAGAAGGACACATCACTTTCTGGCTCTCATTCTGACATCTGGGACACCAAAAGAGAGGGGATCTTGAGCCTACAGAGCTAATTCATGTACTGTTCTAACTTCATTTGCAGGCTCCACTGTGCTGGGAGAGAAGGCTGCATGAAGAGGACAACCTGTGGCTTCTGCTCCAGCCAGGCTTTCACGCGTGCTTTGCAGGGAAACATCAGCCTTGGCAAGGCCTCAGTACTCCTCATTCTCCAGAACTACTGTGCCCATCCTACCTACTTCTGAAATCCTGCCCCCTTGGCATCCTTGGCAGCCTGGGGGAGAGCTGAAAGCCACAGCACCAAATGTGCTACTGGCCACTTTGCAGTCACACCCCCCAGAAGAGCAAGGAATTGCTCACTGCCAAATGTCCCAGCTTTTACGTCTCGCACAGATCTGTGTTTGTCCAGAGGGGCTCCATTGGGGAGTTATTTTCACATTGTGCTCTTCTCATGCCAAACAGTAAGCAAGTGTGTATATGCACCCTCATGGGGAACTACACCCCATTTCAATGCAGTGCCAGAAAACCAGCTATCCTGCGAACTACAAAAGGACTTTTGTGAATTCAACTCAGATAGGCTTTGCAGTGGGGCATTAGGCCAGTCCAGATTAACAGCAAAGAGGAGAAGAGTCTCAAAATGGATCCAGACTCCCCTTCTGGAAGTCAGTGCAAGGACAGCTGGCATTCACAGTGGGACGGGGTGCTGTGCGGCTCCCGTGTCACGTACAGACCACAGGTATTTCAGCACTTGCTCCCATGCTATGCCTCACCCTGGGCGACTGGCAGGAGTGGTGCTGATGTGAACATTTCTCCTAAACTGAATGCACTACTATGAGAAGAAGCCAGCCACCATGGGCTGCAGAGGCTGACATCACCAGTGGCACACAGCACAGTCCCACCTGCACTACAGCAAGGAGATACCTTAGGAAAAACTGTTCTTTGCCTGAGTAGACTTCCCAGAGCTCCACTTCTCTTTTCACTTCTCCTAGATTCACTGAGCCCTGCAGCTGTAAGATTTTGGAATGCAATCTTTATACAGTGCCAGTTTGCTCATTACAAACTGAAAACACAACCAGCTTTTCTTGCTCCTGGCACTTGGTGCACAGGGAAATCATTTTGAGGGTAAACAGAAAAGAAAAATGTGAACAGACAAAACAACGAAATACAGTATGGCAAACAAGTTACCTTTACACAAATATCCCTGAGCTGAGCTCTGACGTCTGACACAAGCATCATGTTCCTGCTGTTGACAAAGTTCTCTTTGCACCATTCCTGCAGCAGGGATACCAAGAGTTAGAAGGGGCTACTTCTTCACCCAATAAGCGTGACAGTCTTTGGGTATATGAAAAGCAGAATCCTCAAAAACACACCATCTCTTAAAGAAAAGATGCTAACCCACTCCCCTGTCAGATTTCTACCTCTGATTACTCCCCTCTGTCTATATTGCTTCCCACAGTGTGAAGGAATTGCAGTGTGTTGTTTTCTCCCTGCTCTCAAGGTCACAGTGCTGTGAAAGAGCACTCAGTATCCCACAGGTGGTGAAGGTAAACTACATGAGAACAACAAGGATAAAAAAGATGTTGCAGAGAATGGGGTCCAAAAATCAGACTGAGGAGTTTACAGGGCAGGATAAATCAAAATCTGTCTTAGTTATGTTCAGTGTCTTTGCAATGCATCCTGACATACCAAAGAGCATGTCTAAGTGTTAATCAGCAAGTTGCAACACTCTCACTGCCTCCTGTTTCCAGCAGAAAACAGGCAAAGGAGAGACCTGGCTCTGCGATTACAAACCTGGCCTTAGGAAACACTGACAACCAGCACTGCTACAGCCCTCTGGGGGCGACCTTTTGCAACTACACAGCACTCTACCATTGCCTTACTGTAAAGCACAAATAAGCCCTCCCTTCTCACAGATGCTTTGGAAGGATGTATATTATAAGAAGCTGTGAAGGCCAGAGATGTAACTCTGCTGTGTGTCAAAAGAACTCCTTACCACCATATCCCCAGGCAGCAACGGCATCTTCAGAGAACCCTACCTTGTTGCCACTGACATTTTTGAAGGCTCTATACACATTGAGCAAGGTAAGATGATCCCCTTCACTGGAGATGAATTTCTTCCTGATGGATTGCACTTCATCCCGCCGGGCCGGGGGATTGTAGAGGACACTGTCCACCGATAACAGCGATACGATGGTCAGAATCTCTTCTGTACAGTGGAACTTAGGGGACAGGAGGATGGTCTGCAAATCACAGAACAGACTGACTTTTGGTTGACCAAATCCACTCAGTGTGGGCAGGCTTTTCTACTCATTAACAGCCCAAGAACTTTACCAACCATTGTTCTGGATAACTCCATAAACCTTTTGTCCTAGACACAACTGTAAATCCTCTTACAGGGCCACTAAGCACCTTTAACAGCAACTATCATGCAATTTCTTGAGATTGGCCAGTCCAGATACAGCATAAATATGGTGACTAAAATCTGCTACAGTATTAGACATATGGTGAACCTGCCAATAAACAGAGCTGCCAGTGATCCTGGGAAACTACAAGGGAATTAGACTAGTTTCAGCTTCAGAGGTGCTACTTGAAACAAATCATCTTTTAATATCTCCCTTAAATGAACAGTAAATGACAGGTAAACCAGCACAGCTGCTATGAAGAAAGCTATGCGTCATTCATATGTCACCAATATACTACTACAGCTGCAGCCACCCCAAATTCCAGACCGTGTTTGAGGACTTGGAAACAGAAAGTGTATGGCAGATAAAAATAAGCTATCTGTTCTGCAGTTTTTACTTTAGAGAACTTTGGTTCCAGTGGAAAGGCTGCCATCTTTCTTCCCAGAGGGGTTAAAACAAGCTGGTCTTCCTTTCGCTCCACAGCACCCAGCAGGTCCAGCTGCTCAATGGCTGCTTGAATAGCATCTGTCAAAACAAGAAGGTTCGGGCATCACAAACTGTGATGTATTCCCCTTCATCCAGTAAAACAGTCACTAATTCCGATGTGAGTAGCAAAACCAGAGGCAAAGCTAAAGCTGTTATCTCTAGTTTTGAGCAGAGGCCATGTGAGATTCTCTACAGCTTTCCTTAGCAGAACTGCTCAGCTCTGTTTGGAAGCTGGACTCACCAGCTCTCCACCATAACCATGCCTGCTCTGATGAGGCAGAGCCCAAGTGAATAGCACTGAATGAATCTGAGACTTCAGGACCACCAAGAAAAGATGCAGCAGAGAGATGGCTCTGCTTTCACAGCCCTGGGATTGCCATGCTCCATCTTTTCAGGCTGTCCTGATGATTCTATTTTTAAGCAGTTCACTAGACACTCATTTGTCCACTTCTCCCAAGGCTGTCTTTGTAACCACTTACCAGGAGATGGTTTGGACATGAAGTCAAAGGTGAGTACGTTGGGAATTCTCAGGGCCAGAAGCTGAAGCATCACACTGTCCAGGTTACACCTGCATAGGCAGAAAAACAACAGAGACATTTTACTTTTTTTTTTTTTTTTTTTTTCTTTTATCAGCCTATAAGCTCAGACACAGTCCTTGGATCTGTGCTACAGCTTAACAGAAACTAGCCTAAAGTTGGCTGGTAAAGGCTGACTTCCTAAACCAGGAAGGTTAAGATTCAAGTCCAACTGTCCAACCTAAGCAAATTTTGTCTAGTTTTTCTGTTTAGTCTCCACAATTCACCTTTCTCAAGTCAATCAGTCAAACCCTAGATCCAGTTTTGCTCTTCAGTTCTTTACACAGCCCTCTGTGTAACAGGACATAAAAAAGGTGTTGGCAAGTAATATGACAGCATCAAGGAAAACAGGTTCTGTTCTCACCTCTGT
The DNA here is from genome assembly GCF_028389875.1 of Rhea pennata. NCBI lineage: Eukaryota > Metazoa > Chordata > Aves > Rheiformes > Rheidae > Rhea > Rhea pennata. Next base: position 8,501,518 of record NC_084682.1, read on the forward strand.
ATCTCAGGGATTGTCATTTTGTCAAATTTCTCAAACTCATCCTCTGTGTAGAGCCGGTAACAAATCCCACTGTCCTCTCGACCTGCTCTCCCTGTCCGTTGCCAAGCCTGGGCCTTCGACACACGCTGGACTGCCAATACTTCCAGACCGATTTCTAAATATGGAAAAGCATCATTTCAGTCAAAGCCTGTATAACACTGAGCTTTGCAAAACATAACCCTGAGGAACAACGACAAAAAAATCCCAGTAGCCTCACATCCAAACAGTGCTCAGACTTCACATGGTTCAGTACTCATACCCTGAAGCAAAACAAATTATTATGCACTATGCCCATGAAGAGAATCTTCAAATATGAAGATTCACATTTGACAAAATTTTACTCCCATATAGCTGATACCTAGTCCAGGATGAGGTGAACACAGGGGAAGACCAAAAAAAGTACACATCTAAAACCTGCACTATTTAGATAGTGCAGAGGGTTACTTTAAATCAGCTGCCAGTGGGGGTAATTGTCTCAGATAACTAACATAAAACTGAAAGAATCTCTGCATTGTTCCTTAAAGAAGTACTCACCAGGGTTGTACTTCTTTGCTTTGACCATGCCTGTGTCCACAACATATTTTATTCCTGCAATGGTGATGGAGGTTTCTGCAATGTTTGTGGAGAGGATCACTTTGCGATAACCCTAGAAAGAAGAGGAAACTAAAGCCAGTCAAAAACTATCTTAGATTAGCTCCAGTGGTGGAACGGCTGCTATTTTTGGCCAGCACAGGCAAGGCCTCCATAGCATTACAGCATGCTGTGACCAAATACTAGGTTTGCTATGCCAGCTCTTGTAAATTAAGATAATTTATACTTTTAATCAGTTTCTAAAATACATTCTTACACTTGCTGCAACAAAATACACCATTCAGGAGAGCTGTTATCACCATGCCTTTAAATCATTTTGGTTTCATTCCTGGCACAAGCACAAAATCCCTGGAAGACCTGAATTCCTATCTATTTGCCAAATAGGTGCAATGGGCCTGAGGCAGCACAATTTCCTCTTCTTATAGCCCTGCCAAATATGCCTTAGGTGTTTAGCTTTGTTAGCGTTTGGCTGGCCCATTAACTGCAGTGCCTTTTTGCAATATGGATATGAAATCCACACAAAATGGTGCAAATTTCAATTCCTTTTCACTCTCCTTAATCCTATCTTCTTTTCATGATTCCAGACAATTTATTTTATATATCTGTTAATACCATCACAGTTACATTGTCTTATGTCACACTGAAACCATTGAAATCAGCAGAGTGGAGATCGCCTGGATGCAACCCTGTCTAACACGCTCTAGGTGACCCTGCTGAGCAGGGAGGTTGGACTAGATGATCTCCAGAGGTCCCTTCTAACCTTACTGATTCTATGAATAACTCTTAATTACTATCATTACAGACTGTTTATTCAACGTTTTTTCCAAATACTCATTCAAGCAGAAGAGAACTCATCCTGTTCACCCATCACATTGCCTCACCTTGGGGGCAGCCTGAAAGACTCGAAGCTGTTGAGAATAGGGCAGAGAAGCATAAAGAGGCATCACCATCATCTGTGGGCAGCCATCAGGGAGATGCTTGGCAATGTCTCGACAGGTTTTAGTCATTGCTTCGATCTCTTCCTGACCAGTCAAAAACACCAGGATGTCATGAGAAAAAGGTGCTTCCTGGAGCCAGAATGAAAACCAAGAAGATGAATTGGATAGGGAGAAAGAACAGAGATTACAATGACAGCAAATCTGAGATTTTGTCCTGACAGCAAGACAGTAAAGTAGGTAAGGAAGAAAGAAAACTTGTGTTCTATGCAAGGGATGGAAAAGCCTGAAATTCCCACTGGATTCACCAGAAGTGAAGTGTAAACAGCATTTTGCAAGACTGAATCTTAACAAGATAGAGGATTCACTCAAATTCACACATTTGTTTTGTTAAATACTCATCCAGGACGAGCAAATGAGAGAGGCAGCAAGCATCCAGGTACAAGCCAGTAATCACGGGGGGAAAAAAAGAAAGAAAAAGAAAAGGAAGAAAAGAAATCAAGTTACAAGAACTTTAAGTATTAGGTGTGAGCTGACATTTGCTTAGCGGTGTCCTTTCAACTCCAGCCTCAACGTGGAAGTCCCAAAATCCTAGCAACAAGCATCTTCAAAGCATTAGATGAAAGATAATAAACAGTTTAATTAAATGATTTAACTATCTAGCACTTTCTCATTCAAACATTTACTGCCAGCCAAAAGATGCTTATGAACCATTATTTTAATAGATTTCTATTTGCTCTGCATTTACACTTTGCCAGTTAATTAGAAAGATCACTTTCAAACCACACTTAGACTAAATCTGGGCTTTTGGGAGTTGCTCCCCCAACTCTTTACTGCAGATGCAGAAGTAAAATAACATCTTTTCCTACACTCACACATGCACTTGCCATGTTTTTTACTAATGCGAGTGCTCCTCTTCATACTCCACATCAGCTGTCTGATTGGGCATGCTGTCACAGATCCTAGAGGCAGATTTCAAAATAGCCCGAGCACCACCGAGCCCAGGACAGCATGACCAATCCACAGGCACGCGACATGACCGCAGAGGTCTGTGACACGTACCTGTAGCCAGGTCCACTCACACAACTTTGAGGCCACAGAAGAGCAGAATGCCAGGCTGATACCACTACTTATCTAGAATGTGTCTGGGAAACACCCTCTGAGTAGCGTTTCACGAGCAGCTGAGCCAACCTAACAGCTCACCGCTGCTGAACCCAGGAAGTACTGAGTGCACCTTTTTCCCTCGTCTCATTTTTTTCTTTCCTCTCGCTTCTAGTGTTTCTCCACACTTTTGGGATAACACTGGCATTTGTCAATCTCTTCCTTGAACCAATCCAACTCATTAACTCAGCACACTCACCAACTATTCACCTTCCTTTTTCTGGAGGATGCAGTGAACACCTGAGGAACATCTCTGATTTGGCAGCAGTGAGCTTGACCCATCTCAAGGACCTACACCTCAGTGCTTCTGCCACAGCAGAAAAGCAGCGTTTGGGCAGCAGAACCCATGCTGATGAACAACCCATGGCCCAAGGAAGGCACAAACTTGACAAAGTCATTATACCTGGTGGATCTGGAAGACTGACACCAGCGCGGCTTGGAGATAATCACTCTGAGGCTGTTTGGTGTAAAAGATCTGAATGGGATGTTGCCTGCCTTCTAAATAGAGAACAGGAGCGCCATTGAAGTACTGGGAGAACTGGTCAACATCCATTGTAGCTGACATGATGACCACCTGCAATATGAGCACAGGACAGGGATTAGTACTGCAATCCAGACCCACTAGAACACCTGCCAGTCAGGACTAACTGAAAGCCATCTTCCCAGGTTGGCAATATAAGCTCAAACAGCAAAAAGCAGAAAGAGTTTGGGACAGAAAAGAATGAGCTTTCCTTGTTAAAGTCATCAGCTTTGGTATCACACAAGTGTAATGGGCTGGTATGATAAAATGAAGACACGTTAAAATTTTTTTCCAATATTTAATAAAGTGAGCCGAGTTACCCACAAAGGCGGGCTGCACAAAAGCCTGTTGACAGGGACTGTGCTGGGACCCTGTGCTTCCCCCTACACGTCTTCCCCATCAAAATCATGCAACCGACAGGCACTCACATCTCATCAGGCATCGCACAGAGGTCCATTGCACAAGGGAGCACAAGCTCTGAATCATGACCTGACACATGTGCAATCTCCCTTCTCACTGTGAGAACGTCATAGGGCTGTTCAACCTCTAGGGCACTCTCAGGAACAATACCAGAAACTCCACAAACAATGTGCCTCCTCTACTGCTCACACCTGAGGGGATCTTAGGAAAAAGGGCAAAATGAAGATGACCAGATACTTTGTGCTGATGGGCTATCCCGTGCCCACAGTCACTAGCTGGTCACTCTGAACAACTTAGGTTTAAAGCGACTTTTTAGAAATAGGAAAATATTCGAGGCTGAAATTTCAAACATGCTGGGAACCGACCCAGTATTGACACACAGTGCTTGGAGTCCAAGTCCCATCCCTGCCCTTCTCTGCTACCTTAGCTGCACGTACTTTTAGTGGCAGTTTGCCCAATTCCTTTCGCTTCTTCTGTGCCGCCTTCACCACCCCAAAGAGCACATCAGTATGAATAGTCCTCTCGTGGGCTTCATCCAGGATGACAATGCTGTATTTCCGCAGCATGGGGTCACCAATAGCTTCACGAAGGAGCATTCCATCTGTTAGAAACTTGATTCGAGTTTCATCAGACGTAAGATCATCAAAGCGTACAGTATAGCCAACCTAAGGAAGCCACCATCACAAAAAGCACAGGCACAAAGTTATTTACATTTCTCATTGCCATCGTGTCAAAAAAGGACCACAAAGCGCTCTGGCCACCACACCAGCCAGAGCCAATTAGGGCTGTGGGGAGAGCTTTGGAAAGCATATTGTGTTTTGCAGTCTGTGAGCAGTTAGCCTTTGGAATCCAATATTCCAGCCCAAAGGAAGCTCCCCAACACTGTGTCCCAGTTAGCTTTTCCTCAAGCTAGAAGCTTATCACAGATGCTTCTGGCTCTCCTTGCCAGTGTGGCCAGGACTTTGGATAGGAGCAGCCTTGGAAGAGAAAGCCTAGGAAGAGTGAGCAACTCTTTTTCTTTTATTCTTTAACCTGTTTTTTTTTTTTTGTTTGTTTGTTTGTTTTTTTTGGGGGGGTTTCAAATAAAGGAACACTAATGAAAATCAAGGGGTAAAATACCACAGAGAGAGTCAAACAGGGCTCACTGAGCTGCAGAAGCAGACAAAGAGGCATCTTTTCCATCCATGCATATTATTAAACAAAGATCACATTTCTCTGTGGTTCTAACTTTCTTTGTCTTACGCATTCAAGCCATGGTACAGTCCAGTTGGCACTGCAGTACTAAACCAAAGCTCTAAAGACTTTGTAAAGCAACCTACCAGTTTCCCCAGCTCTGTCCTCTTCTCATCCGAGACTCTGGTGGCTAAAGATATAGCTGCTACTCTGCGAGGCTGGGTCACAGCAATGACGCCTTGGCGGCCAATTCCTGCTTCATAGAGGTACTGAGGGATCTGAGTGGTCTTTCCCGAGCCCGTTTCTCCTGAGGAACATCAAGCGAATAGAGTTTTTCTCATCTTTAGCATCTTCAAATGCAAGGTCTCAAGCTTTTAAGTTAGTTTTCCAATCTTGTCTCAGCATGGGAAGGTTAAAGGCAGGAAGCATTTGGACAACTTGCCTGAAATCACACAATAAAGCAGGGGCAGGCCAGGGACAAAACCCAGATTTCTTGCTCTAGCCACCAGACCACTGCTCAACAAAACTCATTTCACCCAGGTTCTCTCTAGCTGTACTGTGGTTCAGAAATATATTTTAGTCTGCTTGGATATGAAATGTTTGATGTGTAACACAGCCAACATAAGGAAATGATTGTGCAGACATAAGTTTTCATCACAACAGCAATTAGCAAGCTGAGATTTGAGGCTCTTTTAGAGCACTCAGGGCACCAGTAAGCTCGCAAGTCTTCCTCGGTGCCTTCCTGAAATCAGAGACAGCGCCTTCAGACTCAGCTGAATGCCTTCTCCACACATACAGCATTAGCACACGCCATAACAAGCACTACCCCATTTTCCCCATGAGTATTTCCAGTACAAATTCTGCGTAAACCACTCTGCTACAGGCAGAAGGCAGCAGAAGTGATAGAAGTATATGGACAGTTAACATCAGTACTGATCATAGCGTGTACAACAAAAAGGGTAACTCACTGGGGGCAGCATAAGACAGCACAAGTCAGAGAGCTTAGAGGCACTGCAGGCGAAACTAGCTGAAAGTGCAACGCGCATGGAGAAGCAGAGAATGTTTTCAACATAACATTAATTTTCCTGTGCATTTTTATTACATCTATAATTCAGATCAGATGCCTATTCCACTTCCAACTGGCCCATTTCACATTTCAGCTGACATTGTTATCTCTAAAAAAAGAAGTGAGGCTCCAGCAGCCAGAGGTTTGTACCCTCAATCCTTGCAAGACAGCACCAGCACAGTACACACAGCAGGAGCAATGTGAGAACTTAGAAGAAAAGGAGGAGGAAGAATGAGAAATTCAGAAGAATAACTACCAGGCAGAGAACTGGAAAGCCAAGCACAAGCACTGCAGTGGTAGGCTGGAAAAAGCAAGAACAGCTATTTAGCTGACTCTTCAGCTGCAAAATTTGAAGTAGCATCTTGCAGTATATATTTAGCAAGCAGTAATCTCAGGAATATCCACAGGAAAGGATATAAATACAGTCCCATCTAGCAGCCTGGAAAATTATCATGACCGGTTTTTCTGCAGCACTCATTTATTGCGGGGGTGAGATACAAAGCGTTTCCCATTTAATTCTAACAGTAATAAGTTCCAATAGGTGCTGAGTGCAGATTTGCAGCTGAAACCCTGGGACCCGCATGTCTTTAGCTCCCGAATGTCAAACACAAAGTATATCAGTTTGGACTCAAAAAATATATATATATAATCAAATTAGGAAATGCCCCTGCAGACGTGGGTGAGCAGGCACTTATTTTTCTAAAGCGCGGGACTCGCCTGTTTCCCTTAAAGTTGATGGTTTCTTTGGTGAAACGGAAAGGCGAAAACACACGCTTTTCTGCCTCCCCCCCGAGCTCCAGGCCACGGACACCCCAACCCATAACGCTCCGTCCGCAATACACGCGCTAATGATCCACACGGGCCCGCGCCGCCCCGGCGCCACGTGTCGCCCTGCCCGCGCCGCCGCCGCCGCCCGCTCACCGATGAGGACGGCGCTGTCGAGGCCGCGCAGCCGGCCCAGCAGCGGCCCCCGCGCCTGGAAGATGGGCAGGCCGCGGCGCTGCGAGTCGGCGGGCGGCGGGGGCCGCCGCGGCGCGGGGGAACCCGGCAGCATGGCCGCGCGCGGCGCCGCCGCCGCCGCCGCCGCCGCCGCCTTGAGCCGCTTGGCCGGGGGCAGCTCGCCGCCCTGCGGCATCGCCGCCCGGCGCCGCCCAGGCCCAGGCCCCGCCGCGCCTCCCGCCTGTCGCCCGGGCGACGGCTGCCGCGCCGCGCGTGACGTCACCGCGCCGCGGGCCACGTGACTCCCTGCGCGGAGCGGAGCGTTGTGGGGCACGTAGTTCCCTGCGCCCCACAGGCGGTTAATACTGCGTCATATACTGACGTACACACACAAACACACGCTTTTTCCCCCCCTTTTTTAAACCAAACCGTGGGAATGGGCCTCCAGAGCCACAGGGTAGAGTTTTACACAGCCCCTAAGGCCAGCACCACCTCCCCCCGGAGCCTGCCCGCCTGCCCCACAGCTCGCCCCCACCCGCAGCACGGACCCGGTCGGGACAGCGGCCCCTCGCCGGCCTTTCCTGCGAGCCTGGTGCCCCTCTGCGGGGCTTAATACAGACGTCAACATCTTCCTCCTGCTTGTCTGAAAACTCTACGCAAACTTCTAATGAAAAGTATTAATTAGTATTACTAGGGCGCTGACACCCCTCTTCCTGGGGTAAACGGAAAGCTTTTGGTAATATTCACGGGACATAGTTTAGAGAAATTACTAAACCCTCAGTCTGCGGTTAGGGCCACAAGCACTGCAGTAAAACCTCAGCAAACTCAGGCTGCAGCTCTCATTACAGCTGTAACATCCAACTGAGCCAAGCTCCTGCCAGGAAGAAGTCCAGCCACACGTACACTGGAGGTACGAAGGCCTGGGATATTTTAGCATCACCTGAATACAGAGCTGGCAGGGTGGTTTGACAGCTGAGAAAAGCACACAGCACGGATGTCCAAGGGAAGTCCTAGCCTCCATGCTCAAGCCAGAGACTAGCAAATCACAAAACCAGTAGACAGAATAAAGGTAGGTGTAGGAAGAAACCCTGGGTTAGAGCTTAAAAGTTCACGCCAGGCATTTTGATTAGGGTAAGGTTTTCCTTGCAGTCATCAGGACAAACTCTGCGTAAGGGCAAAATATAATTTCTTTCTTTCCTCAGATAAGGAGTGTTGGTCTCTGATCCCGGAGAAGAGGGGTAGAAGTCTGACCCAGGCTCCTAGTTGTAGAGCAAGACTCAAACCTCATACCTTAACACAGATTCCCCAGAAGTAAACACCTTGCTCAGCACTTAAAGAGTTTAGATTGTTTGGAAAGATTTTGATGCCAATCTGATATGCTGCCTAAAAATTAAAACTTGCTTCAGTCATTAGGAATTTGTAAAAAAAGGCAAAATTACAGTCAACAGCTGTTTAAAGAAACAGATCTCTGAGAATATAGAGCTTCCTCATACAACTGTTCCTAAGATTTAGAAAGGTTTAGTAATGGGACGTTTTATTCTTTTATGAGAAAAGCATAGAAATTACTAATTTGTTGATGATTATATCACACTTCCCTGATTTAGGGTTATAAACAGCAACTTCTTAGAGCTAGGTAAGTGAATTTCAGGAGAAGCTCTAAGAAGTACAGGAAACTGAAACAGCACCACTGCAGACTATGCAGAGCAGGGATGTTTTACATGCAAATCCAAGTCTAGAACAGGCCCACAGACATCTCCTTACTTATCCAGGCAAAGCTGTAGCCATGTCCAAGACTTCATTTCAGTATCCGCAAAAAGAATCCATCTGGAAAAAGGAGTTTGTTAAAACAGGTGGCTGATGCTCATCCAGCCAAATCCAGCTGCACTTTGAACCAGCAAAAGGAAGAGGGTGCTAAGAGGCCAGAGAAAAAATCCTGAAGTAAAATGGACTATATTTAAAATGCATTCTTCATAAGTAAAGGCACAAGAAGCGCTGCCCAACAAAAGCAATGGTTTTCACAACAAGCAGTCCAACCTTCACATTAATCAATGTGAAGGTCAGACACAAAGACAAGGGCAGCATTTAAGACAACTACATGGCACAACAGGTATGTCGTTCTCATTGATTACTTTTTGGCACGTCTGACATCACACACATCTGTTGATACACTTTCCAAAGATGACTAGGAATTTAAATACACTTCTTTAAGGGACAGAATAGCCAAAGGCAGCTTTCGAGGACTATTAAAGAACAGGTTAGACAATCTGCAAGTAATAACATGGGTCTCCATTTTGCCCTGGGATAAAATTAAGTAACATTTCTAAGTCCTTCCCAGACTTGGATACTATGGTATTATTTGGTAAAGGGAAGGATACAAACTTAAGTATTCTACCAGTGCAGTAGTAAATGTGCAAGAAAAATAACTTTGGAAAAACAAGGAGGGACAAACTATATCACTTGCTAAGAAGTGTAGGTCTTCCTCAGAAAGGCACACATCCCACCCACAGCAGGGCTTTGAATTCACAGAAGGTTTCATCCTAGCTACAAGACTGTCCTTTAGCATCAGCCCCCCTCACTAACATTCCACCAGGAAACTACTGAGAGGCTGTTAAACGCAGAACTAAAAACGTCTTTTAATCAATTTTGTCTCAAAAAGCAATCCTTAAGCAGTATTACTTACAACACTTTTAGAACTCCTAGAAAGTTTTGAAATGAGTTTTGGGAAAAAAAATAAAATAAAATCTTCCTCTCAAGTTTTCCATAACCCTTAAGAGACAAGACCCAGATATAATTGGTCACACTAAATTTAACACTTTATCTACACCGCTTGTGAGCAGTGCACCATCCTGTAAGATCCTGACACAGGAATCTCCTGGATTACAAACCAGTTAAAAACTTGTAGTGAGTTTAAGAACAAGAACAGCAAAATTTGAGACTAAACAACAAGACTGATTACAGAGGTATATAAGCCTAGCCTTCCTAAGTCTGAAAGGAAGATGCTGTTCAGCAGTATCTTATTGCTTCTATCTGTTGATACAGTCAGTAGAAAGCCAATTGGCACCACCCATGGAGTCCAAAGAGTGATTCTGCTTTACCAGCTGGACTGTACTCTGAACCGTTTACATGGGTCCTCTTAGAGAAATTTATATCAATTTAATTTTAAGCTAAATCCCATTCAGCATCACTGATTCTTTTTGGACAGATGTCCCTACCACTTGGTCCTCCTGCAGCAAGCTTCATATGTAGATCAAAAATTGAGCACACTGAAAAAAACAGTCCTTTTTCCTACTGGTTGCGGGAGAGAGATTTGTGGGAAAAGCTGGCACTAAACTGCCTCTTCAAGGACTTGTTTTTTCCCCCTAATCTCTGCTTTTTTTTTTTCACCACCTGCCCCAAGATCATAAGATTATATAGAAAGTTAACCAAAAAGGACCCACAAGACATTTTATTCAACTCATGTCTGAAGTATTTGAGCAGTTCAGACTCCAAATAAACTCTTCCCTAGTATTCCAAATAATTTAATGACTGCTAGGACTGGGTGTTTTGGGGCGGCAGGGTTGGATTTTGTAAGATTATCTATTTTAACAATCCAGTAAGACTCAAAACTTGTCATCTGAACATAAACTTGTCGTGGAAAAACCTATCAAAACATAGTCTCAGCCTGCAAGTCTATTCACACCAAGACACATTCCAAAACCACACAAAACCAGCAAAACAAAAAGCCTGCATTATGCTGAATGTTGTATTTCTTACAATTCAAATTGGACCAAAGACATTAGCAGCTCAGACTAAAAACTTCTGCCATTGAAAGAGGGACTTGCACTTTCAACTAAGTGGTAAGCTTTTTTATCTAAGAATCAAAAAAGGAGTTAAAACCAAAAAGTTTTATTCTGTCCCCTGTAAAGTTTCCCATGTAGTTTTCCGTATCAAACGATTTTTTGGGGGGAAAAAAGCTTTAGAAATCACTTTAAACAAGTACTCATGGTCTTATTAACCAAAGTTGACAGGAAATGGTTTCCAGTTTTAGTTTTGGCTCCACTAGCTTGATATTTTTTATTACCAGCGCAATACAACCCTAACCAGGGAAGGCACTGGTAGCCTGGAAGCTTCTTGGGTTAGACTACCATTTCATAAAGTGCTTGTATTCAGAACCATAGAGCTTTCAAAAAGTGTCCTGTATGTGATGGGGAAATAGGAGAATCCCCAATATGGTACTTCAGTTAAGTCTCTCCCAGCTGTTGCTGGGTTTTGGCACGGCCACCTATTAGCCTCCAAGGCGCTGACCTTCTCCCCACGCAAATCCTCCTGGTCGTTCTTCTGGCAAGGGATTGTAATTAGGATCATCTTCTGGTGTATCAAATATTGCTTTCCTGGAAAACAGAAAAGGCTGGGGGTTTTTGTTTGTTGTTTTTTTTTAATAGACATTTAACACTGATAACAAGACTGCTCAAATTCCTCATGCATACAGCATCTCCCTCAGAAACAGCCTGCGAATGCATCAGTGATTTATACCCAAGTCACATGTGCACTCCAGCTAGAGGTAACTGCAAGAAGGGCAAGAATTTTGTGGCTAACTCAACTGAAACAGATGAGATTTAACTGAAAGTCAGATTTGTCTTTCATGTCAGGCAGAATTTCATACAGCTAATGTGTTCTCCTAGGACAGAATAATGGACCAAAATGTGAACAGAACATTAAATAGCTCTTCACATCTTGTGAGGTGGACAAATATTATCAGTAAGTATCAATTACAAGTAGTATCATTTGCAGTCAATACTATCTCAATTTTGCAGACTGGATACAGGTATTGACAGGCAGACTTGAAATCTGCAGAAGAGTCTGTGATTGTGCCCAGATTAGAAACATGGATTATATTTTTTTTTAAATTAGAATTTAAATAATTCTAGATTGTAATTTTAAAAAATTATGCTTAATCTTGTAGGTTATGCTGTCACTCTCAAAACTAGTTTTAGAAGTTCTATCTCGTCATAGATTTCTTGATCTAGAAATAAAGTCTATTAAATTATTTGAAACAAAAAAATCATAGGCTGGATACAAACAACCGTTATATCCTACATGTCCAAGAAATAAGGTGTGTTTAACAAGACAGTTCTTAAAACAGCCAAAGGGATTAACTCCCTTCGCAAGTATGACAGGACATTTCAGAAAAGTTTGCAGAAAGTGAAAAATGTAAAGTGCTAGGAATATTACAGGATTACACAAAAAAAGTGAAAGCATCTGGGAAAAGATTAACAAATCTTGTCCCAGACAAGAATCAAAAGCAGCCTTCAATCCTAAAGCCCCAAAGATAAAATCTTGGGGTAAAACAAAACTGATGACATGACCAGCTTTATCTACAGGCATCAAGACAAAAGAGAAATTTTCACTGGTTGATGTAGCACTCCAAATGGCAGCCTGAAGTCAACCTGACACCTTCTCCACAGAGATTTACTGAAGCAGCATGCATTGCTCTAGCAGCCTTATGATGTCTCCTGCACATACTTAGGTGCCTATATCATTTGAGAAAATGGGAAAGCTCAGCTATAAATGCAAAGAGACAAATGAGTGCTCAACTGCATAAGCGCAGTAAGGACACGTGGAGGCAGCCTGCACTGGAAATAGTCTTCAGGTGTTAAGGCTGGATTATGTTAGTGTATGACCACAAAAAGTGACCAGCATAGCTGGTCTAGGACAGCTATTCCTGCACAGATCACCTGATACAGTTATTTGCTGAAGGCCAAGTGTAGAGGGAAGAAAAATAAAACATTAATAGAAGTACCTGGACAATCAAACAGCCATGACAAATTAACTAAGCATGTATCTGAATATGACATTTAACTACACCCAGGCATCTGGAAAATAGTTCAAGTCAAAAAGAAAATCAGTTCAGCGCTACACAATTCTAAGAGTTTCAGAGACTTCAGCTTTCCATGCCCCAAACTGCCCTGGCACTTAGGCAAGCTGGTCTCATCCAAGCTTTGTACAGCATTCCAGATGATTACAGCTCACTGTGTAAGGGGGACCAAGAGGAACAGCATCACTCAATACTCTAAACACTGCAGTCCCTTGTCAGAGTTTTGAAATGAGGATTATTCTGTTTCCACCACCCTCTCCCAAAGCTAAACTAAAATACCTCAGTCATTGTGTTCTTAATCAGCAGGACTCTTAAGCCTCATCTCAGTAAGATCTATGCATCTTTTGCATCACCAACAGGCAAAATTCTGTTAAGCAAGGACTATCAAAGATTACAAAAACTCTTCAAACAAGTTAGTTCCTATTTGCATATCTGTAAGACACCCTCCTCCCTTGTTTGGCAACAAAAGAATTAAATAAAATAGCAAGCACAAGTTTACTGCAATTCTGTCTCAGCCTAACTTCCTGAGGCTGATTTAAATGAATTATAAACAGTTTTCTATGCAAGCACATTTTAAAAATCTAATCCAAATCAGAAACCAACACTTACAAGACAGATGGTGTTCTCAGAATCCTCCCACCACCAGGCTGATTGGGAAAGACGTCTTCTAAGAAAAAATATATATGCCCAACTGCAATGCCTAGTACATAAAGAAATGTCAAACGGTAATTTTCACTACTTCTCCTTTACAACTTACAAGTGCTCCACTAGAGTTTTCAGAAAAAACACAAGTTGCTTCCCCTCACAGAAAATATGATGGAGAAATAAAAATACGAAAAACAATGAAGCAAGGTGGTATCGGATGAAATGTATAACATATGCTGCAAGACATTAACACAAGAGAAAACAACCTGTCATTACCAAACATGACATTACAACTTTACATATGCTACACTTTTTATTACTTCTTATAAACTATTTTATGAGTAGCCTGATACTCATAATCAGATTATGTCTCTGGGCTGTTTTCAAGCAAAAAAGAACCAAAGCACCAGAAACTCTTTTCATCCTTATTACAGCACTAAACACACTATAATGTTTAGAAACCAGGAAAGCCTCATAAATATACTATCATTATATCCAGTAAACTAAGACACAAGTAGGAGGCATTTGGCTGCTGGGTTTTTCCACATTTACATGGGGGAGGAGGAAAGGAAAACACTAGCACAAACAGATTCTTATGATTCTTGCAATTTCTTACCCAGGAGATCCACAATGATGGAGTTCCCCAAAAGCAGTGAAAAGCCCATCAGTACCCAAGGTAGAAATGGAGCTTGAAAGATGAGAAGACCAAAAAAGTTCATACGGACATAGGGATTCCTGCGGCTCCATACATACACAAGCATTATTGTGAATGCCTGACCCAAGAAAACCAAGTTCACAAACAAACCAAAAATCTGTGATGGCTAGTTAAAGAAAACAGTTCACAGTTACAAATCATTTAAAATAATTGTTTTGAGATCAAGTATCACAAGAATTTACAACTTGACTTGTTCTGTTTTCCATATAGTTCCTCCCCTCCACTTTTCTAGGTTCAAGTAAATCAAATTTATTGTAAGTCAAATTCAACACTTACAGCAGGATTTAGAATACCTGCAGCATGAATACTCTTTACAGTATAATTTAGCATGAAATCACCCAAGTAATAGCATCTTATCAGAGAACCTCATTTCCTAATCCTACACCTAGCATTAGAAAGACTAAAAGATCAGCCAATATCTGACAGAAGTGACAGTCACAAAACATTCAAAACTACCTTAACATCATTATCCCTCATACCTTAAGCAAAGTATCTGATTATCTAAGAGTGAAGAGAAGTGCAACAGCATAGTTAGAGTTCTCATTCATGCATCTTTAGCTTTACTAACACAGTTAAAAAAGAAAAGAAAAGGATACAGTCATTAAAAGTCCACCAAAAAGGAACATAAATACAAAATCTGCCGTCCGACCTCGAAAAGAGCCTTCTTCAAGCATTCGGCAGTAACGATATCTGAAGTCACGGGTCAAGAAAGTTTGACAGCAAATGAATTTAAGAGAAAAAAATCTAGCAGAAATGGTTTCAATTATACATGAACTTGCATGTAAATTTTACATGAATTTACTTCGTCAGCTGGGTGCCTCAGCAGAGAAACCAGACCCCGAACAACAGAATTATTCTTGGAACTTTCTCCCACATGCCAGTGCCAATCTGCTTGAAAATCATGGACGGATTAGGCTTGCAGACTCAAGTTCTAACACAACAGAAATAAATGGCAAAATTCTTCACAGCTTGAAGGAGTTTCCATTAGTGAGATCAGCATCACTAAGCTCCCAGTAACTTCACAGCGCAGCAGAACCGAACCTTTTCATAGCAACATGCCTAGACACTGGAGCCTTGCTTTCCAAGTAGAGGAAACAAACTTGATGAAGGATACAAAAAGATCATATTAAATAAAAAATTAAAGCCAACTGGTCCAAAAAATAAGTAGTTTGTGATTAACCTCCATACCTGGAAATAAGACAAAGAATTTAAACAAGAAAACTGGCTTTTTTAAAACTGTCTAATTAGAAAAGTTTGCAAGTAACTGAAATTAGTCTCCTTTACAGTCACAGAATCTAAGACCAGAACTAAGATACACTGATCTCCATTTCAGCTGTATTAGCAAATTTTAAGTCTAATGCAAAAGTAATAGTCGTTCATAACTGTCAGTTTGAAAATACAAGCACTTACAAGCTCAACAGCTTTGTTAAGAAATCCCACGGTTTAGAAAACACTTACTTGAAAGTGTTTAAATATTAATTCAGGGTTGAAATATAGTTGAAAGGGCGTGATTAGTTCTAATTGCTGAAAAAGAAAAAAAACATTTGATGAAATTAATATACTAAGAAGCTAAGCGGTACATACGCGAGCACATCGCCCGCTTCGGCCGTGCGAGGCGGGGCCAGGAGGACGCTCCACGAGCACACGCCGCCTTTCAGCGCGGCTCTCCCCCCTTAGCACTCCGGCCCCGCAGGCGCCGTTTAACACCCCTTGGTGCTTTGCTCCTTCCCCGGCTCGGAGGCGGGCAGCGGGGCCGTGTCACTGCTTCTCCCGGCGGGGAGCGGGCGCCACTCTAGGGCCCCCGGCGGGGCAGAGCCCCGGCCCCGACGAGCACGGCCTCGCCCAGCCCGGCCCGGCCCCGCCCCGCGGGCCGCTTCCCTCTCCTCCTCCGCGCCCCAGCAGCTTCCCGAGGCTCCCCCCGCGGCAGCGCGGCGGCCGCACGCACCACGGCGGCGGTGGTGAGGACGCAGGCTGTGGTGTAGGCCCGCGTCACGGGCGGCACCTGCAGGTACTCCTGCCGGAAGGTCTGGTACGCCATCTTCGCGCCCCCACCGCGCTCCTACTGCTTCCGCTTCCGCTTCCGCCTGCCACGCGCCTGCGCGCGCCCTTCCTCTCCCTCCGCGCCAACTCCCCGCCGAGCCAATGGGCGCCGGCCGCGCCCGGGCCATCGCGCTGCGCTCTCATTGGCCGAGCGTGCGGGTGCCACGACTTCCCCCCATCTTTCCCCGCCTCTCAAGCAAGATCACTCGGTGATTGGCCGGCGCGCCGTTCCTCGCGGCTCCGTTCTGCCCGCTGATTGGCTGGCGGCGGGGCCGGCCCGTCGGAGGGGGGTTCGAACGAGGAGGGAAGCGGTGGCAGCGCGGAGGCGGCCTGAGGGTGAGTGGGGGAGGGGAGGCCGTCCCGTCCCGTCCCGTCCCGTCCCGTCCCGTCCCGTCCCGTCCCGTCCCCCGCGACGCGGCTCCGGGGGCCGCGAGGAGCCGCGGGCTCGGCCTGCGGTGCCAGTGCGAGCGAGGCCGCCGCTGAGGGCGGGCCCCGGGCCCCGGGAGGCGGCGGCTGGCCTGGGCCTCCCCTGGAAACCGGCGTCGTCCCGGCGACGGGCAGGCGTCGGGCCGGCTTTCCCGCCGCCGCCGCCTCACTGCCCTCTCCGTGCAGGCGTTCGAGGCTCCTTCGCCAACATGTCGGTCAACCCCATGGCCTACGAGGCCCAGTTTTTCGGCTTCACCCCCCAGACGTGCATGCTTCGCATCTACATCGCGTTTCAGGACTACCTCTTCGAGATGATGCTGGTGGTTGAGAGCGTCATCCTGAAGAAACTGGATGGGTTTCCCAGCGCTAAAATCAGCCCGTTCCAAATCCGGAAGAGCACAGAGAAATTTCTTCTCTTCATGAAGGAGCACTTCGATCAACTCTTCAGTAAAATGGAAGAAGTGCTTCTGCAGCTGGTGTTGAACATCCCGAAGAACGTGCTCCTTCCTGAGGACAAGGTCCACGAGCAGTACCCGTACACTAAAGAACAGTTCCAGGCGCTTCAGAGTGAGATCGACCAGCTACAGCAGCAGTACAGGGCCGAGGCATCTGCAGGGCAGGCACTTCTAGCAGAAATCGAAGAACAGAAGACTGTTCAGGCTGAACTTGAAAAGATTTTGCGGTGGTTTGATGGGCTTGAGAACATCTGTAGAGCACATGGGACCAGCAACTTCAAAGAAAGCTTTGCATTCCTGACACAAAACTCTAAAAAACTCCAAGACGTACTGAAAGATGTGGAAAAGAAAAGCAAAAAACTGCAGAAGAGTGATCAGTTAGCGTAATGCAAATTCTGAAAAGACAACAAAAAAGCCATTAAGACAGCTCACTTAAAATGATAGAGGCCTGCCTTTCCGGAATCATCTGCTCTAACCCCTGTTCCTTTAATACTGCAAGGACTGGACTGAAAGCTGGGCAAGCTGTTGTGCTGAATTGTGCTGTAGTGTGGTAGTTTGCATCAACTTAAGTAGGAAACAGGAAGCAGAAAAAGCCGTATGAAAGAAGAAATATAATCTGTACAGGAGATTCCAAGCCTCCTGAGGCCACTAAAAAGATTTATATTTACTGTGTAAAACAGTAAATATAAACAGTAACAGTATTTGCCCAGGGAAGACATTCTTTCACTTGTCAAAAATGCCACAGAGACTTGACACATACTACAAAAGGTGAGAATTTCACTCTGACCTCATTTGGCAGTTGCTACTTGCAACAACATGATGCTCCCTCTCAGCGCTCCCACCGCACAGAAGCTGGTACTTTTTCTGCATCGCAGCACCTCTGCTCCGTGACCTACACGACGCGCAAATGCCAAGCTACATCCAGAAAGCAGCCTTAATAAGTTGTTTTTGCTGTTCCACCTTCTCATAAAGCAGTTTTCCTCACCTTTACTTTGTTCCTTGCGTCCTGATGCCTGTGTTCAAGTGCTGGTTAGACATAGCCCTGCTAATGAGTTGCCAGCGCAAAGTGACATCTCTCCTGCAGTGGAAAATAAATGAGCATTAGACATTGGCTAGATAAAGAGAATTTTTGCAGGTTCTCTGACTAAATTGCACTGACTGATTGTTCCAATCAAAGGACACACATGTAAACACATAAAATGAATGAAAAGGAAAGTTTTGCTTGTGTGTTTCTACAATATAAAATTATAGATCAGCAAAGAGTGTTTGGAAATGGGAGAAAATACCTGTCATAAAGTTTTAGGACTCAGGTAGAGTAAGTTGAAAGTAACAAGTTAAAATTTTCGGTAGTTTTATTGTAGAGGAATTAATTTTCCTTTACAGCTCAAACATCTACTTCTACATGTTTTTAAGCTACAATTTTTGCCCATCATTTCAAAGGCAAATAAGTATTTTCAGAAATAAACGTTTTCCCAACATGTTCTAAGCTACAGGTTCTCCTGTGGTTTGAGAGCAAAAACTAATTGTCTTCAGCAAGCTGCTGTTTTAGCTTAAAAAAACAGCAAAGAAGCAATCATTTAGCCTTATCACCCAAAAAATCAGGTCAGGATACCAACCTATTAACTCCTAAAACCAATAAGCATGTCAAAATATTAAAACTCTGCTATCAGGAATGAAAAATTTGGACAGCAGAGGGCATCAGGAGATCGTCCCAAGGTTTCAGCTTGCGGAAAAGGCTTTCTTTTTGCTCCATACCTTTTGTATGCACCAAGAGTTGTGGAATGTTTTCTAAGATAAATCAGCTGTTTTACCCTTAATGAGTAGGAGACAATATTCTTTTTATTCGCGCCTGCTCCGCTGGGATTCGTGCCGATCGCGTCCTGCTGCTGACGGAGCGGCTGCCCCCGCAATCCGGGAACGTGGACCTCCAGGGCAGCGCGTTTTACCTGCTGACTCGCCACCTCCTCCTGGCACCTCTCCGCAAGCAGAAGATCCCGGGAAAGCCTGGCGCGGGCAGGGGCTTCCCCAACCCGCTTCCCACCCACCCACTCCCTCCGGAGCACTGCGTCGAGGCCAATTAAACAGCGGTTAATTCAGGAGCACGAGCCAGGCGCTGCTTTTCAGCTGGTAACGCCTGCGGGCAGGTAAGAGTTGGGTATACACGAGCGCTGGGTAGGGCCCTTGTGACGCCCAGCGCGTCCCCGTGGGGCAGCCGGCACGCACGAGAGCAGCCCCCGCTTCAACCCCGCATCCTTGAAAACCCTCTACTGCCAAAAATGAACATTTTTGAGACAGATGGGCGCTGCACGGAGCTACCAGCTTGGGGAGGTTTGGGATGTGGGGTGCACAGCTTCCTCCTCTGGGTGTTCGCACATCACACGTGGTAAAATCAGCTGGCTGGGAAACCGCCGCCGCGGGGTTTACGGAAAGCCGTGGTTTGGCCTCCCCTCCCAGCCTCCTGCACTGCCATCGCTCCTCAGGGCACTGGACCAAACCGGGCACAGAAAACGCGCGTTCAGACAACGTTGGTGCCGAAACGTTGGGTTTGCTCAAGCAAAGGAGCGCAGTCAGGGCTCCGTCGCTGGGGGCTCCTGGTCGGGATCGCTGCTCGGCTTCGGTACCTCCCTGGAAATTGCTTTATGAAAGGAAATGATAAATGGCTTTTTCCTTCTCTGTGCTGCTCAGGTGCGTTAAGGAGAAGAAAAAAAATTCTCAAAAAAGAAACATTTTCACACCTAAGAACTATTTTCCCCTGTAATTAAACAATAGGAAAACCAGCTTGGCATTAAATAGCATTTCTTCGGTACA
The DNA here is from genome assembly GCF_028389875.1 of Rhea pennata. NCBI lineage: Eukaryota > Metazoa > Chordata > Aves > Rheiformes > Rheidae > Rhea > Rhea pennata. The sequence continues at coordinate 8,521,305 of NC_084682.1, forward strand.
AGCCCAGGAGGCAGCTGCCTTTTCCTGGGAAAGTCCATCCAAGGCTCAAGGCAGATACACAGTTTTCTCACCAAGTGACTCTCCACCCCCCCACCCCCCCCGGAAATCCAGAGCAGCTGGGCTGCATGCAACGCCCCTGACACAAATATTTCCATTAAAGCTCAGCACAGCAGTTTGTGATCTGAAAAATGCCATGCTGGGTAGGCAAAGCATCACCTCTTCATCAAGTCCCACGTAGCAGCAATGCTTCCCAGGGCCAGATTTGCAATAGCAAAAATTGTTCCCAAATTTGGCTGTGACTAAGGATCCAGGCTTTTGCTTTAAAATCACCGCACGTTTGCAGCCAGACCCTTCCGGGCACTGCAGCAGCCCTCGGCCTGGGCAGCCTTGGCTCCCTACCGAGCAGAAGTCAGTTCTTAATGAATATTATAATATGCGGTAAATAATCTATCGCTCAAGAAATCTGTTTTGAAAGGCAGGCCCTTTTGGAGGAAACCGGGGCAGTGGTGGTCAGGCCGCTGGGCTCGTGGGCTTGCAGCCAACCTCGAGGGAAACGTTAACCAGGACCTTCGCACCGTGCTGGGCTGGGATGTTCCTCACCCGGGGTGGGAACGAGCAGCGTCGTTAACGCAGCTCCACGGCTTACGTATTAATTAGGCGTCTCAGCTTTCGGGCTGATTCGCTGGGCTCCCTGTCCCCAAAGCCGCGTTGGAGCTTTCCAAAGCCTCGCAGGGGACTACAGCCTCCCCCGCCACAGCTCCCAGCAGGACACCCCTGCGACCAGAGCAGCAGACCTTCCGGGAAAACCCACCGAAGGACACCGTGCCTTCAGCTTGCTGCTGCTTCTTCCACGCGGCGACGTTGTCCGGCCGCTGCCGAGGACCCTGTGATTGCCTGGAGCCTGCAGACGCTTTCTGCAGGTCCAGAGTGGGTGGCAGCACAGACCACCGCCGGGGCCAGACCCTGCAGAAGAGACGGTCCCCGGCCCAAAAGGTTTTGGTCTCTCTGTTTCTGTCCCCCGACTGCAAAGCCAGAGGTGAGCGAGCTCACGGAAGTGGGAAGCCAGGTCTCGTTTGCTTGGCTGATGGGAACTGATACCGTTCCCATCATGGGAGCAATGATGAACAGAGAAAAAGGTTTTAGGCAAAATAATCTGTTTACAGGAAAATTGGGTTATTTTCTCTGTCGACACCTCTTGTTCATCTCTAGTCTCCATCTCCTGTACGTCTGTGAACCGCCAGGCACAGTGGGAAGCGCACACGAAGCCTCCAGGCGAGCAGGGGGGCTCTGCTCCCAGGCCTCGAAGGGACTTCGCATGGCGGCCGGGGACAACGCGTGGCACCATCCCCTCCCCACACGAGACGTCTCTGTACAGCGACGCAGTTTAAGAACAGCGACGTTTCCCCTCCTGGGAATCCGCTACAGCGGCTGGTCCAGAGCCAGCTGCTTTGACAGCTGGAGACCGTCTGCTCCGTTCCAGCTTGGAGAAAAGCCCCGCGGCCTTCCCGAGGGCAGAGACGCGCCCGCTCCAAACCCAGCCGCGTCCCGTCCTCCTGCGGGGGGATAAAACCCCCAGAAACGCTGAAGGGACCCTGAACGTCTGCTGAGGCCTCGGGGAAAGGCCAAGGAACCTGCATCCCGGCACGCGCACGCTCGCAGGTACAACTCCACTTAGGCCAAACCTCATTTCCACGGACTTTATTGTCGTTTTTGGTTCTAGAGTACAAAAGCATGCAAAAAATAGCCTCTCTATTAATGGTACATATTTACAGGGTAACGGCCACGTGCCATTACGATGCTGAGTGCAAATACATCATGCTCGAATCCCGGCAGAGAACATACAGGTTGATAGATTTAACATCAAGTAGAACAGGAGACTTAAATACTAACAGAACAGGCATATAAATCAGATACACAGCAGCAAAATTACGGCACGGAGCATCAGAATTATATCCTGAAAAGCTGCAGTTTGTTCTTCTTGAATTTACACTTTTTTAAGTGGTTATTGTGCGAGGGACTGCACCTCTGCTTGCAGCAGCTCGAAGCGTAAATGACTTTTGTTCGGGGACGGGAAGGTTAACGCTTGTGGGAAAGGCAATGACCAGCTCCCCAGCTCCTTTCTTTCGCTCGCCCTGCAGTGAGCTGCATTTAGAGCACCGGGAACTATTAAGGTCACAGGAGAATTCAGGTTAATTCCTGTCGGAAGGGCCCCCCTGAGCTAGCGCACCTTCACGTCGCGACCAGCCACGCTCCTTCCCCGCTTCCATGGCCAGCGCAGGCGGGGGACTTGGGCGCGCTGCGGAGGCGACTGCCTTCGCCGCGGTCGGGCCGAGACACTCACCTTAGCTTCAACGTCACGGCAAAACTTGCAAGCACCAACTGATGCCACCGCTGCTGCGAAAGGCAAGGGACAGGCCTGACTCCTATCCACCCTCTAACTCGCGGTCAGGAAGACTTTTCAAAGATATTTTTGGCACTCAGTCTTTCAAAGACTCGTACGTTACCTTACTCTGCAGTTTGCTTCTTGCATCTCAAGGCACTAAAAAAAAAATAAATAAAACCCCTCACAGGCCGGGTGCACTCGCTGCTGCCGGGATCTAGTTTCTGTCGCGACCACCAGTTGCAGGAGCTGCCTACACAGATCGAACCATGCGGCGAAAACTCCCGGCTTTCCCTCGCGTCTGTGCAGCAGCACGGACACCGAGACGCGCTCTCCCGCGGGCTGGCTCGCGCTCGGGCTCGGCAGCCGCGTGCCCGCTCGGAGACCAAGCCGTGCAAGCTGTTTCGCACGGACACGTTGCTGGAAAACCACCGCACTGCAGCAGAAAACGGCACGCGCGCGCGCGTCCCGCCAAGGCAGCGCTATAAAAGCCGTGAATCGACACCCCCGCGCCCACTCGCGTGCTTTCGCCGAGTTGTTGTCTCCCTCCGGGGCCCGTGGCCGTCTCTAGCAGGACGGCGGCGCGGCGCCAAGCTGCCCTGAAGCGCCTGGGAACGGGCAGGGTTTGCGGAGTCCCGCGGCAGCGCGCGGAGCCGGCGGGCCGCCCCTTTCCGCCTGCGGACGCTTTAGGCTCGTTTTGCGGGACGCAGTCAGGACAATTTCCTGAGGTATAAAAGGAAAAAGGGATCCGTGCAAAACAGATTTCTTTCAGCATGGCGCGCATTTTTTTTTTCCCCCCTAGGTAATTTTGGAATAATGGTACAAATAGCCGTTCTGCCTCACCCCAGCCCCATCCAAAATCAAGGAAGTGCTCTGGCTGTCATTAAAAGCACACGACATAAAGCTAATTCTCCCTTGCAAATTAGCATTTGCTTGGTTTCATTAATTGAAGTCAAGATTTGCAAAGGCTCCCCAAAAGGGGGAGGAGGGAACCAAAACGCTATTGAAAACAGAAAGTCCTCAGAGCAGGTTCAGCCATAATCTCAGCTGCTGGGCGCTCGCCCCGGCCCTGCGGCATCGCTCGGCTCCTCTTCCCGGGCGAGACGCGGGGCAGAGCGCGGGCTGCCAACCTTGTCCTGCCTCCGGTGCCGCTGCCGAGACGCCCCGCCGAAGGACAGGGAGGCGGCGGGAAGCAGAGCCGGAGGCACCGGCAGCAGCGCCCGGCTGCAAAGACGTTGCGGACCGAACCAGACTACAGCAGGGAACTCGGGAAAGCGAGGATACCCGCTGCCACCAGCGCTCCTCCTGCACACGCGCCCCCGGCACCAAACCCGGGGGCGCCGAGAGCGCCAAGCTGAGGTTACCCTCAAAGATGACAGTAAGATGGTCATGCAGGAACCAAGTTTAATCATGTCCTTTATTTAAGTGCTATGAAATACGGGTTCGACCCCATTCCCTTTGGCTTCTCAGGGACATGCTCAGGACCCATAAAGCTTAAGGGAGAATACCAGCCTGTATTTTGACTGCCTGATATCACTGATTTTCACCAAGCGTAAGAGTCGAATTCCCAATTACACACAGAGCCATCGGTCACTGCAACGTGTGTATTTGCCCTTTGAGTGCAATCTCTCACCTGATGTCAAGATGCAGAGATGAAGCTTCTAATCCCAAGTTTAGAAGCAGTCTACACATACAATAGCAGCATCAGCAAGTGCAAAAAAACCAAATTAATGTCTTAAAATAAAATTAAAATTCAAGGTATTAAAAAAACAAAAGATCAAGTTTTGATTCAACCTCATTAGTGTTCTGCAGTTTTGTAGTCTAAAAACGCTCCACCAGCTTGCCCCATATGAGGGAGCTCTCCCAGTTTGAGCCACTTCATCAGTAAATCGGAATTTAAAAGCATCAGGTACCTCCTTTTCAAGGGGCTAAGAGACGAGTGAGGGAAAGGAAATCATTTTCCAAACGGAACAAATCTCCGAGCCGGCCACTTCTTTTCAGCGCCGAGCACAAAGCATCCACGCGCACGGGACCGTGTCCAGCTGACGGGGTCAGATCCTGGCTTTTTGGGGTACGCCACCTTTCATCAGCCAACGTCCTCCGCGCCCCAAGCCCTCGCGGGCAGCAGCACAGCAGTCCGGCCGCGGCAGCATCCGAAGGCTCGGTGCACGTTGCCGGGAACATCCCGTCTCTCTCCCGTTTCACGGCACTGCCCTGGGCAAGGCCACCGCCCCGGCAAGGCTCACGCTGAGCAAAACCGATGATGGGAAGGAAAGGGGCGGGGGGGGGGGGAAATAAAAGGCAGAGGGAAACGCACGGAGAGCGATGAAGTTAAGTCCGAATGGGGGATCTCACCCTTGCTCAGCTGATGCCAATGGAAAATCCACCCTCGACTGACGGGGCAGCGGCGCGTCCTGGCAGCCGGCAGCGCTCTGCCCAGGCACTAACCGCAGCCGGCACCCGCCGGCCGATACAGCAGCTGGCTCGGATGTAATTTTTTGCCTTGAATGCAAAAAGCAGGCCGGGGGGGGGGGGAAGTCTCCGGGGCAAACGACGCAGGAGGTGGCATTCGACGTGCACTCGCTGCTGCGGGCCGGGCTGGGCGGGCAGGTGCAAAGCCCCTGGGCGAGAGCGGCACCGCGGGCCACTTCCCCGGCGCCGGCGCTTTTCCTTCTCGCTGCTGCCCTCCGGGTCCCCCCGCCACGGCTGCGTCCGCTCTGCCCGGGCTCCGCCGGCTCCGGGCGACGAGGGCAGACGCGCGGCGGTGGCGGGCAGCCGGGACGGCCCCGCGGCCTCACGGAGCGGCTTCGTCCTCGCACACGTCCGGCAGCTCCGGGTCCTTTGCGCCGTCTCTGCTCCCTTCTTTTCTGCAGCAACGAACGGATGGAAATAAAAGAGATTACGGGTTTGAAGACACACGTGCGCGGCTCGACGCCGCTGCTGCTTCCCCGAAGGCCGCTCGCAAAGCGCAATCCTCCGGTGCCCGTGCTGGACCATCGCTGGCGCGCAGCACGAGCGGTGGGAGCAAAACGCCACTTCACTTTCCCCCCCCCATCTTCTCCCCGTTTTAAAAAACAGTCTCAATTATGCCAGTTTTGAACGTGAAGCTGATCCGGCTACGTTTGGGCGAAACTGCCTGCGGTTTGAGCCGGGCCCGAGCTGACGACGTCCACGTTAACTCACGGCAGGAGCCGCACGCTGTGCCGGGGCTCCGCGAAGCGAAGGCCCGCGAGGCGCCGGGGTGGCCGCGGCGCCGTCCCGTGCCCCCGCCGGGCTGGCTGCTCCGGGCCGCCGGGGCCGGGTGCCCGCCTCCGCTCGACGGCTCTTCCGAAGGCGCCGTGTAGCGTTTTCTAGCCGAAAAGCAGGGGACGCGGCACGGGGAAGGAGAGAAGCGACCTAGGTGGAGGCAGAGCCCGGCGCTCACCCGGGAGCCGCCTCCTCCCCGAACTGCTCGGGCGACGCCGCGAGCTCGTCCCCGCTTCGGCTCCACCGAGAAGGCCGGGAAGGGGGAGCGGCGCCGAGAGGGAGCCGAGCTTCCTCCAACGCCTCCACCAACGCGGGGCCGAGCCGCTTTTCCTGCTGACCCCCCCGCCCGGCTTCCCCGGCCCCCGCTGGCCCCCCATCCCGGACGCTAACCAAGCGCACGGGCGCTGGAGCCGCTCACGCGCAGTCACCCCACTCCGAGAGGAAGGCAGGAAGGAAGGAAGGACGGACGGAAGGAAGGATGAAGCTACTGCCAAGGAGTCATGGAGGCCGAGGAGAGGGCAGCACGCTGCTACAGCGCCCGGGGGAAGCGCAAACGCCGAATTACCTTAAGGACGGATGCAAGCATACGGATGCGTTTAAGAGGAATCTGTCCCTGAGAGCAAAACAACGAGACAAGGGAAGAAAGTGATGGCGCAGATGACGGCAGCAGGCAAACGAGCTGCATTTCTGCTCCCACCGAAGCTCGCGAGCGGCGGCCGAGGTTGCCCGCAGCCTGCCGCGGGGACGAGGCCGGGCACGAACCTGCTGCCGCCGAAAGCTGCTGGCGGCCCGCTGCCGAGGGCCGTCAGGGCTCTACCCGAGCGCCCAAGCCCGCGCCGCGGTCGGACGAGGATGTCTCACCGGCCCGCGGCTCTTCCCACCGGACACCCGCGTGCATCTGGAGCGCCAACGTCTGGCGGAGCTCAACCCTACCGCAGCCGTTACAGAGGTTTAAAACCTTTTGCTAAACTGCCCTGACCAAGCAGACGACCTCCCTCTCCCTCCCGGCTTGCTTATTCCTCCCCTACCGGGACGGGAAAGCCGTCAGGGCAGCGCCGGCTGCTCCGCTCTCTTTTGGGGAAGGCTTTTAAACACGGAGCGATCCCCCGAACGGGAGCCGACAACCACGTTTCATCAATGGCAACAGCAGCCATAACGGGAAAGCAAACTGAGTCTGTCAAAACACGGCAATTAACTTGCTGGGCAGTACTCGCAGCGGACGAGAGCGGTAAAACGTGGCAAAGCCAGTGCTGATCCTGGAGCAGCCAGAGGAAACGTAGAAACACTACGAGTAGAGAGCCAGGACTTAGCTGCGAACACTGAACGGCTGGGTTTGATGAACAAGCTGCTTTCTGCAACTGCGAAAACTAAAAGTGCCTGGTTGCAGTGTAAATAACAGGGCCGAACCGGGCCCGGTTTGTGGGATCTGCAAGGCTCAGTGAACCCCTGCATCCTCGGCGGGGTCCTGCAGCGGCTGGAGGGAGGCTGGGGGTGACCCCGGCCCCGGCCAACACAGCTCACGGGGCAAAGATTTCAAATCAGTGACGTCTTAACAGTGTCCTCTAAGGGAATAAGGGCTGCAATAAACCTGAAAGGCCTCCTGCTACTGCAAAGACTTCTGCCCCTGCGGCTTCTGCACTAAGTATTTCCAAGAGCAGAGCAGGTTGTGGACAGGCAATGCAAGGAGCAGGCAGAATCTGAAGAAATTCAGCCAAGTGATTTCCAGCCTCCTCCTCTTCCCAAAATCCCACAGAGGGAGCTGGCTCCTTTCTCTTCCTATTTTCTTAAAGGACAGATCCATTTTAAGAAACGTCAATTAGGCATGAAACACCAAAAAGCAGACTCAGCTGTCAGAGGATTTCCTGAAAAATATCTTCTCAGCACGGGCACAAATGCCAGCTGCTTGAAACAGGAGTGAGTGGGGCTGTGGCAATGTCACACGCAGCCTAATTAAATTGAATGTGAAAATGCAGAAGTTTTCTAATTGCTTTTCTTTTTCCTTCTACAGGAACATAAAAAGTCATTTTCTACTTATAAGTGGAGGGAGAAGCGATGTTACAAGAGCTGATTTCCCACTCACTGAAGACATTGCCACAGGGGACGAGAAGCTCTGTCAGGGAGAACCTGTGTTTTCAGGCTGGTGCCCTTGGTGTAACATCCCATCTTACGATGGGCAGCATTGGCTCAATTTTGCTTCCCAGATGCCAGCACCATTCCGAGTGCTGCCAAAAGCACTCCAGCCCCATGGACACAAAAGGATCCAATCCTGATATCCTTCAGGCTGACCTTGTGGCTGTTTGGTTTAAACATCCCAGACCCGAGCACCCGGAAAGCTGGAGCTCAAAGCGGCTCGTTTTCCCTTTGCTCTTGGTGGGCGACCACTGGCAACTTAACATCTAGTTCAGTTTGCCCTTGTGGAGGTAGACATTGTAAAAAAAAAAGTAAACTCATGTAACAGTAAACAATCTTATTTCAACTTGGGAAAGAAAATCATTTGAAGAGCTCTGCCTTCCAGTATTAAGTGCATTGAAACAAAATGCACGGGAAGTTTCACAAGTTTAAATCGCTTTCATTAGATTCAACCAGCCTTGCATTTCTCAAAGTTTGAAATAATAATCTACGGTCCTTAAAACAAATACCCCTGCTGTAGTGCTTAATATATGACACTTTGTCGAAGAGACCTCGTTTACATGTTTCTTTTGAACAGAAGGGTTTTGACACAGGTTCTTGGGAAAGGAAGCCGAAAAGAACTGGGCTACTAACCTTAGAAAGGAGACAAATAAAAGATGAGACGAAGGCATACAGCTTGTCTCCCAGGCTTAAAAAGACTAAAAAAGGGATTTATATGTTGATAATGTGGCTAATCAGAAACTTTACAGCTACATTAGATCAAATGAACTTTAGTTGTTCTGCATGGATAATGAAGTGTCCTGCTCCAGGCAGGAACCAGCAACAACGTGTCAGGGTCAAGAAGAAATTTTCTTGCTGGCTGGTTTGTAGTGACCGATCAGCCAGAGCTTTCCTTCCACCTCCATCTGAGATACCTGAAGCAGATCCCTTTGGGAAACGGGCTCAAAGCATTAGAACGAAACCACCTGAAATATCACCTCAGGCAGTGCTTGAAAAGGAGAAACCCTGTCGCGTTTGGAGTTAGCTTTCCTGGACAGTGCAAGGCACACTCTGCATTTTTTTTTCAGACTTGATAAAACGTTCCCCATCTTAGAGCAATGCAATGCACTGACCAGGAATGACAGTGAATTCATGGGCCTGGACACGTGTTCAATTAGTGAAGGCTAATTAGGAGGGCAATGGCCAAGAGAAACTCAATGGAGACAAACTCTTTGTGCTAAGCTGGCAAAGGAGCAGTGACTGCAGCGCTCCTCAGATCTGCCCCTATAGCAGCACACAAAGTACAGGGTGTTTGGTGGAGCACATGTTGGCTGACATCTTACTTGCCTGCCTGCATTGAAAACTGTCACTTATAGTTGCTAAAAAGCCAAACTTGTGCAACTGGCAGGAGGAATCAGAGCTGACATCCTCCATGTGCATGCAAGGCTGCATCCTTGGGGTGCTCAGCATACACAGTAAAGCATGCTCAAAAACCCTGGGCAAAGTATCTGGCACCCAAAGTAGGAAAAATTACAGAGCTGAAAATGCTTCTGCTAGCCAACATCCTTCCATGTTCATGGGTGCCTTCCTCCCTGGAGCAGGAGGCTGAAGTAGTACAAGCTGAAGGCAAAGTCTTATCAGGGAGGAAGTTTTGAACTCTCCCGCTATAGCAGAGAGGCAGCTCAGGAGGAGAGAAGCTATTAACATTTTTTATGGTAAGGACATGGCCAAGCAGTCATGGCTTGGTCCATTGCAGGAAGGGTGTGTGTCACTCGTTACCACAGACTGCTAAAGGGATAGGCACCAAATTGTCCCCAAACCTTGCATGAGGAATGAAATCGAGTATTGACTAAATTTTCCTCATTAAGTGACTTCTCCTTTAGGCTAGGAAAGCTCCTCTTAGCTTTCTGAGTTCTCCTGTCTTTTCTACATCCTCCCATTCTCATTTCTGGCAGAGTTCAAGATCTCATCAAGTTGCTGAGATCTGCACATTAACTGGTCCTGGACTCAAAGGCAAAGTCTTTACTGTAGTCTCTGGTACACAGTTGAGCCCTAAACCATTGCTAATTGAGCTGAGCCCCTAAAGACTCCTTTACTTGCACTGTCAAAGGTATAGTGAGACTGTTAATACGCCCTCCTGGCATCTGCTAGGCACGGTACTGCAATTTTGCATGGAAGAGGATGATTCTGGGGCAATGTTTTCTCATTCCTAACCTATAAAACATGCAGACTGTTCAGATGCCTTTTCCATCATCCATAAAATGGAGAGAAGAATTAAACAATCCAATACATACCCAGACTACAGTGTAATTGATTTAGTTAATGAATCTCTAACAAATCTTTGATCACAGTTTGCGATAAACTTAACAGGTCAAAAAGCCAGATCTGAGCTGAAGACCTTACACATATTTTGGCCAAATCCAGCTTACAGAGAGAGATGCATCTATAAAATCTGTTTTACCGCATTGTGTTTTAACCCTAGAGGATTTGGGGTAGAAGTCAGCATCAGCATGTAAATTAGAAGTTCTCTCCTTAAATGCTAAGGAAAATATTTGCAAACACTTTCCCTTTTTCTCCCCATACACCTTTATTCCTTTATTCTGCACACTTAGGCAGAGGCAGGCAAGGCTGTATATACCTACATCAGCAAGTTTCCCGGAGCAGACATGGACCTCTCCTCCCGTCTGGTCTGAACCTCAAACGGATTTCCAAAGGAGCGTTTTCTCAGCATGGCCTTCACTAGGATCTTTGAGGAAAAAAACAGACCAGTGAGGGCAGTGGGACTGACATATAACCTCCTTGAAGCTAGTTCAAAGGAATCTAACAACAGCTCTTCAATAATTCAATAAAACATTTAACAGCATTGCAGCTAAAGCATGAACTAGAGAAACTCCTGGAACAACTACCTGACTCGCAGACCAGGCCAACATTGCTTCTGTGGGCAGTGCCCTCAGCCCCTGGGTGAAGGGCAGTGCTAGCAAGACTTGAAGCAGGTGCTGCCAACAGCTGCCTGCTGTTCATGGTGGTCCAAGCCCCTGAGAAGGAGGCATCAGTACTCTCCTGGGCCATCCTCCACAGAAGCAGCACAGGAAGAGTCCCACCAGCTCCCATATGTTGGAAATCAAAGGGTCTGCTATTGAGGGGAAAGGATGGGTTTTACTGTCCTGGACCAGCTGTTGGGGCAAGTATCTATGTTAACTTCACACCACAAGAGCTGCGAGAATGGGTGCTCCATACCCAGTATGAGGAAGTCCAGCCCTGGGCACAAGACACCTGCATTATAGTAACTCCTTCCAGCAGCCCTCTGCAGCTAGCTTCATGCAAATTGATGAGACAGCCCTGAACACCCACTGATGGTCCCCAAGGCTGGCAGGCAAGGGCCAGCTACATGCTCCACCAGCAGGTGCCCTCTCCCTGCCTCTCTGGTCAAGTGTCCTCCAGGTTTGCAGCCTACGTTTTGAGGGTCCAGATGAGCTGTCTTGCTCCTTTTGGTTAACATGGCTGCCTTGCAACTTCTAGATTAATGAGGCAAAACACATCTAGGATGCTTCCAATGTGTTCTAGGATGTCTAATGCTGGACACTGAGTGTGCCACCTTATAGCTCTTACCAGAGCAGCCAGCTTTAGAAAGGACTGCTTGCATGGCCAGGCTGCTGCAGTACTCAAAGACAAAACATTCACACTGCACAAAAAGGCCAAGTTTCTCATGCCATAAGCACACATGTGCCCTCCACACCTCCTTCACCAGTCAAGGGCTTCAGGGAAGTACCATGCCTCTTGGTAAGAGTAGAGCAAGTGTCTGAGATCTATACATACCACAGCTGGCAAACTTGGGATAGTCTTGACTGAGTTCTTCACCTCCTCCTCTGTCACCTCTACCACAGTGCAGTGCTCTTCCTCCAGTGGCAAGGGCTCCTCACCTCTTCTGGTTAGCCATGGATGCAACTGCATGGAGAAAGAGCAGAGAAAAGCTATAGGTCTCCCTTCTATAGCAGACAGCAGTGATGGTGGTAAAGGCAGGCTCCATATTTCACTTATGGTGGCATGGCTCAACTAGCTCCCTGGGGAACTGCTGCAAGCTGGCTCCAGGCCAGACAGTGTCATGTAAAGCAAGGTGCTGCCAGCACCCACAGCCACTGGCCAGCTTCTTTGAGGAATCCGGCATCCTCTGAATCAAGCTTGAAATGCTTTTAAAGTCTGAGTTATCCATAGCCTTTCGCATGTGGTCTCCATCTTTTTCTTCTCTTATACATACATTTCAACTCAGTTTATGCACGCTCACTGCCTGGGAGAACCACGATCATTTAAGCATCCGCATACACAAAGATCTAAACACCCTGTGGGGCAGCGACAGGAGAAACAACGAGCACAGGAGGCCATGTCTCAAGAGAGCAGAAAGCACCTTGCTAAGGAATGAGGTTTCTAGCCCAAATTCTGCCAGCTCCTGCTCTGCGCCTCAGTGCGACCTTTGGAGCCTCCACCAATAGCTGCCTCCTCCAGCCTGAGATACAAGGAGCACTTGGAGAGGCAATTAATGCTGCTCCTTTCTTCTGCCAGTGCAGGAAGAAGGCAGCTTATTAGATGAGAGTGCATGGTTAATCAGTGCTGCTGCACAACAACATGCAAAGGAGCCCTAGGAGGCTCCCAGTGGTATAATCAGCTGCAGAAGGGAGCCAATGCCAAGATGGGGCTAGGTTTTCCGCTACCCGCATCCCAGACTAGCCCTGCAGGGAGAACGTCCTCCAGCACTGCTACGAAAAAGGCCTGCCTCACCTCCTGAGGATCAGGAGTTTAATTCAGACGGATGCTCAGCACCTACTGCCATTCAAATGAGTTCGATGCAGGTGTCCAGAGCAGGCTCCAAGGGCTTAGCAATGAGCTTCTTTATGGCGCTTAAGTCATGTTTTCCAAAGATCATTAAATATGCTCAAATAATGCTCTTCAAAAAGCAAAACATGACTTTCAACCTTAAATGAGACCATGAAACTAAATCTACAGTATACATGAGGTCTGCAAGCATTTCAGTTAAGGAGAGAAGAGTACTCCACCCAGCAGAATGATCGAAGTAGGAGGAGAAGAGAATGCACCAGGCTCTCCCGTACTATCTGGGGCTGGGTCCCCTCATCAGGGTGTTCAGTGGCTGTGGCAGTCCTGCAGCTGTGCCACTGGTGGGTGGCCTGCATGCTGCTGCACAGCTGTGTCACCTGGCCCAAGCCCCCTGTCATGGGAACCATCTCTTGCTGGTGTCTGCTATGCAAACGGGAAAGGAAGGGGTAAATGTTCCCCTATAAAAGTCTACACCAGGTACACAACCAGCATGACTTATTTTTACATATATATATATATATATATAAGTCCTTTCCCAAGTCATCACAGAAACCATTTCTTTTTATTTCCCCCTAGCTCTTCTGCAAGCATCATCTCACATGGGGCAACAACACAGAAAAGCTACCTGTTCTCTCTGGCCTTTCATGGGATGGTTTCCTTGGCTGCAAACATGAGAAACGCAGTGATCAAGGCCCTGGGCTTAATGCAGAGCCAAGCCTGGTGCTAGGGACACACGCCTTCAGCATCAAACACGAGTCCTCAAGCACACAGCTGGGGATGAGACCTCACACCCTGCTTTGCTCTTCTCCCTACGGGTTCCTATGGGGCCTATGTTTTCCTTGAAAAGGGAAGCAAGAGCTGCAATCAGACTGCTCTGAAGTACTTCCTCTCACCCGGTGTGGCCTCCTGGGCATGCAGAGAAGGGACCTTACATTCCTATTCAAAGCCTAACACTCCTACCAGCAGCTTCAGTGGAAAACGGGCTGGTGTTGGCCTGGGATTGAGAGGAAAAGAGTTTTCTGCCCAGTAGGGGATGCTAACTGACCTCTGTGGAAACAGAGCCCAGCAGTAGGATGCTGCGGTGAGGGCTGACAGGAGAACAGAAAGCCCATGTAAAAGCAGAACGAAGTAGAGCCCTGCGAAGGTTTCTTCTCCATCGGGCCTATTTGTTTCTCTAAGTCAATGAGCATCGCCCCAGTTACACTGATAGAAACAAATGTGATGCCTTGCGGCCATCACTACACTCCCCTGGAGCAGGAAGGCACTTCCAGCCCTCGCACCACAGCTCTCATGCACAAACAGGCCGGGCCTTGTAGCTAGCAGTCCCCACATCAGTGTCAATCCAGGCGATTCACTGAGGATCAGCCTGATCTGCAGTAACTTTTACTGAAATAAATGAACAAAAAAAGCCTTTGCCAATATTCCCCAAGCAGACAGCAGCGACAGAAGTGTTCACATCACAAAACGAGCCTTCCCCCTCCCAGAGTCAGATTGCTGGAGAAAGCTCCCAAAACAACTACTGGGAACAGCTCTGCCTTGCTACAAGGTACCAAAGAAATGACAAAATCAGCCAAGACCATGACTACAGCATCAGTGTCCAATTTACCTTAATTTCAGGGACTGTTATCCTTGTTTCCGGATTTTTATCAAGCATGCGTAGGATCAGTTCCTTGAGCTCCTCACTTCTCTGGGGTCTGAGTAAAGAAAAGAGCAGTGTACAGTTAACCAGGAAATTGCAAGTGTTGAAGGCATGCATAATCCTCTCTGCAGTTAATTGTTAGAGGCTCTGCTCAGGTCAGAAGATATTCTCCCTGCAGACCCAGCTTGAGAAAGGAAGGACTGGTTGGCTTGGTGCCTTCTGAAGCATCAGGGTTGCTGTCAAGGAGTCTCCTCCCCCTGGGCTACTCACTCTGCAAAAGCAAGGCAGGGGATCAGGCAGATAGGTCCAAGGATGTATTTGAGGACAGTACGTCATATGGGAATCTCAGGGGACAGACTCTGGGACAACAAGATGTTACTGAAGGCAAAACTTGGCTGTATATGGGATAAAAGAAGGGCCTAACTTGATTTGCAGCACCTGTACCATTAGCAAGCACGTGCTGGAGGAAATATCCCACACAGCATTCAGGTTACCACCTCGGCTTGCAGATTGCGTTCACCAAATCATCTCCCTGAACATGGGCGGCAATCAGTTTGTTAAGTCAAGTGTTTGCTACCTGAACAGCTCAGCCTTGGGACAACAAAAGAGGGAATGAACAGGCTTACTAAGAAAAAGAGAAATGCTTCTCATTTTTAAATGCTATTTCCAAGATAAAATAATAGAGTGCCCGAGCACAGAAGCCACCGCATTCACGAAGCCCTTGGTCCCGCTGCCCCTCCTGCAGTCTGTCCTCCAAACCCAACGGCTTCAATGATTTCTGTTGCTAATGATGCAGGCACGATCTTTTCAAACGCGCTTGAGTTGTGCGTTCAAAGCACTACCGAAATAAAATGCCAACGTATGACAGAATCGTGTTAGTCAGCTGAAAGCCTGTGTCACAAATGACTCTCAAGGAGGCACATATCTGCATGGAGATGGGAATTGGCAGCAGAAAATGTCATTCCCCAGCAGAGCTGGATTTCAGCACTAACAACAGATTCAAAACACTGGTGAGAACCAGGTGCTGAGCCCACCTCCACCGGTTCCTCCCCAAGAAGACGGAGGAAGAAACCATCATACAGCCAAATGAAGCTCTCATCGCAGTAGGGGACGTTCTTGCCTGATGAAATCAGAGTTGCTGTTTAATAATTTCCAAATACTTTATGCAGACTTGGCCGTGGGATGTTTAATGCAAGCAATCACAGGGAAACACTGCTCACTCAGTGGGAAGGGGCAGAAAGTGGACACAGCTTAAAGCCTCTGAACACTCCACGTTATGTCAAGGGTCTACAGTACATCTAATTTGGCCTGGGCAAAGAGAATGGCAGGATGAGTCCTCAATGACCTCCCGTTTCCTCAGCTGCACTTCACGGGATATCACAGGCAGGAATGGGAAGAATCATGCTCCTGAGATGAGCTCTAGGCACGGAGGAGCAGCTATGGGGAGCTGCAGTGTCTCTGGCAGGTCTGAATAAGCAGTCTCCTAAAGGAGGACCTCACTGAGACAAGGGTGAGATGGCGTTTCCTAAATTACCTAATGCCAGAACTGTGCAAAAGTGGCAACAGTGGAATTTAAAATAAAATAGAATATACCAGCATATAATACTTCTGGGAACCAGACTGATCTCTAGGCAACACAGAGTTAACCTCTCAAGGCTAAAAAACAAACAAACAAAAAGAAATCTGTAAACAGGTTCATGAAGTTTTAAGTGAGTTACTGCCAGGTAACAAATTGAATCACCCCGTCTGTTTTTCCCTCTCTCCTGTTTGCCCATGAACATTTTTCATCTGAGAAGTCTGCACTATCCAGAATTTCTCAGAGTTGTGGCTCTGCAGCAGCTTTCAGGGAAGCTCAGACCATCGCCCAGCGCAGCATCGATCCTGGAGGGCTGCCAACACCCCCGATCATCTTACCGGGCATCCACGGGCCAAGTCAGAAAAAAACCTCCTGAGCTTCAGCCCTTTGCTAGGAGGGACCATGCAGAGCTTCTGGCTCTCTGGACACCTGCCCAGGCAGAAAGCTTTCCCAGTGCATGTTTTAGTCGTGCCAGAAGCTCATCGGGGTGTGAGCTGCAGTCCGGGCTAACCCCGCTTATCGCGCGCCCCGTCCGGGCCCCACTGACATGAACGAGAGCTTCAGAGGGGTAGTAAATATTTATCGCAGCGTCTCTAAGGGAAGGGAAGGCAAAGCGACATGCGCACAGGCAGCTCCATCTCTGCTCTAGAGGTTGTCAGGAAACAGGCAACGAGTTTCCATGGACTGTCTGCAAATAGGACTTCGTGCCTTTCGTAGCCATGGTAAAGTAAATTGAAACCAAAATATTCCTGACTATAGCGAGATGCTAATTCTGTGCAAGGTCAGGGTGAATCCAGTCCAGTGAGCTCCAGCTTTGTTATTACTACCTTTTTCTAATTAAGAAACCGTTGTAGTTCAGACAGCAGTCAACAGGCAACAGGCAACTCTCTGCTTCTCAACAACCTGATTAGGGGTGCTGCTATTTTTAGACAGGGAGGGCAGGTCACCAGGAAATCCAAATAAATGACATAGTCTGAGCTATTGCTGAAGGAAACGTCTGAATGACGAAGAGATCCTTAGTACAACCCAGTTATCCCATTAAATGTTAATAACTTCGTGCAGAGACAGATGGGAATGGTTGCTTGTGCGCTGACCGCTAACCCAAATACACGATGGCTGAGAGATGGCGGGTGCTTTGCCAGGACCCAAGCAAGCAGAGAAACAACTGCCAGGGCAGCATAAACATTATTATTATTATTTTGCTGCAGTTTTGTTAAGAGAAAGTCCTGCCCTGACCGCCCAGTGGCTAGTGGGAACACAGCAGCGTGGCACGACCAGCCTCCATGCTCTGCAGCCTGGTTATCCCCAAAAGCACAGCGCTGCCTTGCCAAAATAGCTCCGTAGCCGCAACCGCATTTGCCACCAGGCAAGTAGCTGGATGCTCGCAGCCCTGCGTCCCACGGAGCAGAGACGTGCTCCATCTCCTGGACACGGTCCTCAGCTCCACCAGCCCGAGCGGAGGCAGTTCCACCAGAGCCATCTGCAATGGCTGCGCTTACAGTCGATGGAGATGTTAATTAATGCAGCCAGCAGAGCCTGGGCCATGAGTCATCCCGTCCAAAGCAGATGTCTAAAATAGGACAGCCTAAGTACCCATTTCTCACCGCAGACTCCAGAGGAAGCCTGGGACTGCTGCAGTAGAGGCCAACTCTTCTCTGTAGGTGAAAAATTCACTGAGCATCCCACAAATAATTCATGCAATAGTGATACATGCACCTATCTGGGGCTGTCTGACATGCCTCCCTGCCTCCCTCTCTATTACCTGATCTGCCTTTCATTAGAGTTTTAATTTTTTTCATGCTTGCTTTAAACCAAGTCATTTTATCTCTAGAGTCTAGGTTTCTCAGATGGTGGCAGGCTCGACAGCACAGGCTTTCGGTACATTGAAGACCAAACCATCAGCCAGCGTGTTCTTCCTTCCCTGACCAGTGTGGAGAGAAAGCAGCCTCTCAATATGAAATGGGAAATTAAATGGTTGGGTCAAAAGCTCAAAGATAAATAGCTCATGTATTTTGGGGAACTCGGAAGCAAAGAAAGGGGCCATGAAGAGCGGTAACAGCAGCCCAAGTTTGCGAGCATGCAGGACAAACACATGTTTTCCCCGAGAGTGCTGGAGCAGGCAGAGGAGTGCAGATGCAGCAGTCTTTGGGTTGTGGTTATATCTCTCAGGGCAATATCCTTCTATCAGACATTTCACCAAGCTCCTAGGGAAGCTCATGGAAGAGGCATGTGTTTACTTAGACTCTGAGGTCTATACATCATACTGCTTTTATCAGCTAACACAGTGAGCCATTTGGGGTGGCAGGCACCAAAACCATACTCTGCTTCCAGCACCTCCGGAGTCAATTAGGTGAGGCAGAACTTCCTAGACTCACGTTCACATCCCTCCACTTCCACCAAAGACGCCAAGGGCAATTTGCTCCCATCCCCATCTGCATAATGTGGATGGACACAGGAACACTAGAGGCCACTGGCATGCTCCGGTAACAATGTCAGCACAAAACCCGTGTGAAGGACACAAAAAAAGGCAAAACATCTCACTCGTGTTCATCTCTCCCCCTGCGGTGACCTATCGGCATTTACGCTGCTCAGTGAACAACACTGAAGACTGAACTTTATACTGTAGTAGCTCAGTAAAGTTTACTTACTCTTCTGGGAACTCGACGGGCTTGTTCTTGATCCTGTTATGAAGACCCAGAATGTATTCATCTATAAAAGGGCACTGTAAAACAAACCAGAGATTTTCCAGCTGTTGGAGATCTCAACACTGTTTAGGCATTTGTCATTCCTGTAACAGAGGTAGTGTATTCCCTGTGCACTGTCTCAATTTGGGAAAAAAATAAAAACAAAACAAAAAAACCCACCCACAACACTCCTTACACACAATAAATGGATTTGTTCCTTATTAATAAATAAATACGGAAGAAGAGCAGAGGGACCTAGCAGATTGAGACACAGCCTTCCGTCCAGCCTACCAGGTGACCACGAGCTGCTCATTTTCTTTTTCCCTCCTCTATTTTTTCTGCCTGTAAAATGGAGATACTTGATATGGGCTGTCTTGTCTCAGTGCTTTGAGGTCTCTGGGTGGCAAGCATCATTTGGAGCTGTATTAAAACACATATTTTTCCATGATAAACTTGGCTATATTGATTCAGAACACATTTCTCTCCAGCATGACTTTTTATAACAGATTCATTTAGACCCAAATTCTGGCTCTTCCCACCTGGCAGGGCAGGCAGGACTGACAGACATTTAACTGAGCTACTTGAACACCGTAGGGAATACGGGAACAGCATACAACAGGCCCTACAAACACCCCGCTGCAGCTCCTCCTGCTCTGGTGGGATGTGGGCTGCTGCCTGGCCCTGTCCCAGCTTGCCTGCCCCAGGTAGAGTATAAAATGTTAAAAAAATATTAAAAAGGTACAAAATATACAATATTTACTGTAGAGGGGCATGGGGAACAGAAGGATAAATCCTTGGGCTTGATTTTATATTTCCTCTTTCCTTCCTCTAAGGTTTACCCCCACAGAGAAGTAACAGAAAGTTATACCAGAAATGGGGATTTGGCCCAAACAAGACAGCTCAGAGTACATTTTCCACCCTGGCTTAGCTCAGTGATATCACAGCAGTGATGAAGACGGTTTTCTGCCTCTGCGTCTCCGTACCCAGCCACTTCTTACCCGTCAGCTAAACATGGTGCCACCTGCAGTGGTCCTTGCTTAGACAGGAGCTTCAGGTAAGGTACCAGTGTATGCACACTACACATGCCTGCTGAGCCACTCGTTGTGGGACAACGAGCCTTCTGATCCCAGCTCACACAAAACTGCCCCAGGAGGGGCAAAAGCAGTGACAGGGTAGAGAGCTTGCTGGAGGTAGCTCTGAACAGCCAGCTGGTGCCCAAAGGGACTGAATCTGGCCCAACATAGCTCTGGCAGACTGGGCTTCCCAAAATCTAGTTTGCTTAAGTGCTCTGCAGGGCTTGGGATCCAACCTATGCTTCTCTCCACATGCTCCATCTGGCTTGTTTCTAAATATAAGCAATAGAGACACTCCCCAACAAGCTGTTGTTGGTGCTGCTGATGTCCCTCTGGGCTGGTAGCACTAAAAGCTGGTCCGAATGCAGAGGTCAATGCTAGAAATTATCCCTTGCACAAATCACACTGTTGACCTCTTCCCACCCACAGAATGATTTAGAAAAAGAGGAGCTTTTTGCCTCTTTTGCAGGAGGCAATTCTTTGTTTTTAGTATTTTCCATTCTTTAGAAAGGAATGAGTCAAAAGACAGGCAAAGAGACACTCCCGTGCAAAGCACCAGCATCTGAAAGCAGCTTACCTTCCCGTAAACAAAGCAGTACAGGGTAATCCCCATGGCCCATACATCAAGTGCCTGAAAGAAGGCAAGTGCAGGTAGTAAATTAGATGAAACTCCGAGACAATCTAAATTAGCGAGATTTTCCTACTGACTCACAAAACGTTATTCGCATGCATTTAACATTTTCCATATTTTAGTGTGCAGAGTCTCTCTGAAGCTGGGCTCCTACGAGCATTCATAGCACGCCCAGGGAATGCTGATGGCTCTGGACCAGGTGCTGCTGCCATCTCTGTCTTTGCTACCGAGGTGGGTAACAGCAAGCAGCCCCTTCTCATGGGAGGTGACACCCTCCAAGGCTGCACCGATGGAGGAACTGGCCCTGAGTGCAGAACTAGAGCTTTGGTTTTAACTAACAACCCTCATGTGCACAGTGGCCCCGGGGTGGGCAATCCACCAAGGATACAGGGCTGGTGCTACCCTTCGTGCCTGGCCTATGGGTCCCTGGAGACTGATCAGCTGTGATCAAAGACCCACCTTTCCACTGAAACTTTTGCCAGTGTCTGAAATGGCCTCTGGTGCCATGAAGGCCGGTGTCCCCGCCGTGCTGGAAAGCTGGGCGTCGTTCCCTTCAAACTGATTACTGACTCCAAAATCAGCTATTTTGACATGCCCATCGTCTCCTAAGAGCAAGTTGGAAGGCTTGATATCCCGGTGAATGATCTTCTGGTAGTGCACTAAAAACCAAAAATGATAGGAGCACGGTCTGCAATGGTAGCTGACCTACCCAGAGAAAATCCCTGGCAATCCTTCTAGAAGGATGCAAGAAATGGTTCTGGCTCACACATCCCATTCATAGATCAGCAAACACAACATGGAAAAAAAGCCACTCCCTACAGCTCATCCACTGTGGTGCCTCACTGCAGAGCACACCAGAGCCCAGCGCTTAACTCTGAGAAGAATACAACCAACAGTTATGCAAACAGGCACGAACCCAGAAACAGCCCAACCTTTGGGACAGAGCAGAGCTATTAGAGAGGGAAAAATCATTCAGGTCTTGCAGATTGGCTCGGCGTCATCAGACCAGCTGAGTCACTGGGCAGCTGGTGGTACTAAAGGTTTGTGGGATTCAAATAAAGAAGTTAATTTTACACTGGCTTATTTTAAAACTGTCGTGTCATAAAGCTAATCAAAATGGGCAGAACTACATCCAGAATGAAACAGGCCCAAGGAGACATTTAGGTAAAATAAAAGTAGCTGCAGATGAGCATCCAGGCCAGCCAACAGCTCAGAAATCGGCCAGTATTTCCAATCCAAAAGACAGCTCTCTGGCTACTGACCAACCACCAGCTAGTTGATGCCACAGCTCCAGAAAAGGCAACAATGTCTCTCTAGGCTTGCCTCGCAACAGGGCCCACAAACAGAAACGACCATGCTTGTCACGAGTTACCACAAATTCCCCCACCACAAAGCTACACCAGTCACTCGGACTGCTCTCACACGCAGAGCTGTGCCCAAACCTCTGCTATGGAGCCCTTTCAGAGCAAAGTCTGCTCCAACACGGGCCCTTCGCTCTGCAAGGCTGCAGCAAGGCTGCAGCAAGGCCTCCTGCCCCACCCTGGCTTCATGGGGCCTTTTCTGGGAACCAGCTGAATTGTTTGTACACCAAAAGCTGAAGAAACCCTTGGGAAGAGCTTGGATGACCAGAGACACACTGAAAACACCAAAAACCCCTTTCTTCTACATGCTATCTGGGAAGCAATATTGCATCTGCAAGAAAGCCATTTCTGGGCCACTGGGGGAAGGAGGAAATTACAGGAAAGCAGCTGTCTTCTTGGTAACTTTGAGAACAAATCAAAGTTAAAACACATTAACTTTCAGAACACAAAATGGCAGCAAAAGCCGAACTGCAGCAACTCCAAGAGGCTTTACTGAACAGGAGAGGAAATGCTGTAGCCTTCCCTGCCTGCCCCAGGGGACCATGACCACCGAGCCCCGTTATGTCTTCCCATGGACTGTAAACGGAGCACGTTCCCTCTCGCACCTCCCACAAGCACCTTGCGTATCTCCTAGGAAGCGCATGGCGGGATGGGGGAAAATGCTCTTCCTGCTTTACAAACCTGGTCAACGTGGTCATCATTAGGTCACCACCAAAGCAGCACGCCCCAAGGAGCGCACCAACCTGCGCTTCAGCACCCGGAAAGAGCAAATCTCATATAACTACTCTTTTAAAGTCAACTTTCCAGCATGCCATGCTTGGGGTAGAGAAGTTGTGCTTACGGATAGTTTCGGGGCAAGGACCTCTCCTCAGTTTAAGGCACTGTTGGTGGACGTGCAATAAAGAGCGCCCCAGCCACACGCAGAGCTCTAGGACCACCTTCATATAACCCATCCGGACAGCGCGCGACGGCTGCATGGCAAAGAGGTTTCAGATGAGCCGTTGTAAGTGGTCCGACACGGCCAGCTGACTCGCTACCATCACACACAGGTTAAGCAAGCCGATCCATTCCCCGCGAGAGCTTAGCTAGAGACACGGCAGACAAAAGTGCACTGGAGAGCACGAGCTGAAAGCCCTGGCGGTTACAGCCTCCTCCAGCTGTGCCCAGTCGCACGGCCACGCTGCGATGTGAACCAGCTAACGCTCTATCAGCCTGGCTAGACAGCCAGGGTAAACACTGGAGGCCCGGCAGGAACAGTAATTATGCAGAGACATCTGCTCCACAGCAAAGCTGGTGGCAAGCTGACATTTCATTATGGTAATGGAGCGAGAGCGGACAAAAATAGCGGGGGGAGGAAGTCGTTTCCCTCCAGGAAGTGATCAGCTGCCTTTCATGCGGGGATCTGCGTGAAAGCCGCCGAAGAACACGCGTGACGCCATCAGGCTAAGTTTCCCCAACATCTCCCCCCAAAATACAGGTCACACATATGTGGACTGCACAAACTCATCCCTGCGGCTAGGTCTGCAAAAACCAGGAGAGCTGCCCCAGGGAAGCAGGTACCCCGGGCTCTTTATTATTTCTTCTGCACAGGAAAGGAAAACAGGATTCCCACCTGAAATGGCCATTTATCCTTTAAAATGCATTCCCTGCCTTTGCACAACCCAGAGGAGCAGCCAGGCTGCTCGCCCATGCCCGGGGCTTGCTCAGCACCCGTCTGTGCCTGGTGCCCAGCAGGTCTGGCCACCGCGGGTTGTCAGGCTCAAGAGCAACGTGAACATCAGACAAAGAAATCAGAAACGCACCCGTTGCAAAACCAAAGCAATCAGGCACAGGGGTGACCATTTCCGTCTCCCAGAGCACCAAAATCCACACGCTTGGCCCGAGCGGCAGCGCCAGCGGCCACAGCCCTGCCCTGGCTGGCTCAGGGGAGAACATCAGCACCATGCCTCCGGGGCCAAAAAACACACGTTACGCTGTCAAAAAGGCTGAAAAGACTTCTGCTGTCTGCAAATCCTCCCCCTTCCTCAGCATCGCTGGAGCAGAGGCACCAGCCGCGATGGGAGGAGGATGGAGAGAAGCACCCATCAGCCTAACGAACGAGGCCCCCGTTATAGCTCCTGAGGCTTTACGAGCGGCTCGGTGCGAGGCTGCACACCTGATTTCGGGCAACCCGAAATCCCCAGCGGCAGCTTGAGCGCTGGGTGCCCGCCAGCCTCGAGACGGACCCTCGCATCGGCGTCCCCCCCCCTCCAAAGCCCCCCATGCAACGAGGACGTCAACTGCCCCAAACGTGCTCGTTCCCACGTAAACGTAACTGCCTTCATCCCTCCCGGCGTTAAAACCGATGGCTGAAGCGGAGTGGTTGTCTCAGGTTGCTTTCACAGATTTCCAAGAAATGCTCCCGCCTGCTTTTGCCTGCAAACAGTTCGGCTCTTGCAAGCAGGGGTCAGCAGCTCGCTGTAACAACGTCTGTGGTTTCTGTGCCAACAGACCTGATTTGAGAAATAAATCAGTACTGCTTTATAATGAAAATGAAACATGGTGCAATATTACAGAGCTCTTTGGAGAAGGCCCAAATCCGCAGCGCTCAGATAAATTCACTTTTATTAGAACCATCCTTCACCCCTGTGGAAAGGTGATAGTATTTCAGGCCTATTTGCATCCAAATAACAATCCCTGGGATTTCTAGAGCATCTCCTAGGCAAAGGTCCCAAAGTGCCTTAGAAATATCTGCTTGGAAGGTGCAAGCATGAGATGAGGGTGCAGGTACAGAGTTTCTGGCACATCCTGCTATGCTGCAAAGCCTGAACGGACACGGCCAAAGCTCATGCTAGCTTTCAGAAGTTAACACTAGTGGTATGGCTACAACGATTTGGGCATTGCTGTACAAAAGGGAGTTTCTCAGAGCAGTGAGGACACGGGCCTGCTGTGCTGGGCCAGGCTCCTTCTCCTGCTTTCGTCCCTGTCCAGCAGGAGCAGAAAAAAAGCACCCACTGCCTCCTCCAAAGGTGCCCATGACCTTGCAGCTGGTCGTCATGGGAGAACTTGTCCCCGGGACAGACTCCTGGAGAGCCTCCCCAGCCAGACACTTGGGTTATTCGCCTGTGGCTGGGATTTTATAGCTTTTCAATAGTCTCGGCCAGTCTGCATCTGCTTCTCTCTTAATCACACAAGCACTGCCAACGTGGCATCTCATTACCTGATGGGACAGCCTGCCAGCAACGCAGAGACATGCTCATAGCTGTAGGGTCATGCTCTGCTGCCCGGACCCCAATGCTCAGTGCTGCCCTTCCAGCAGATGAACAGCTAGTTTGCATTTCCAAGGTCTTAGTGAAGCAACACTTGCTAATTTAGGACCCCATTTTAGCACACATTGAACATCACCTCTACAAAAGGCCAGTGGGTAACTGGAAAAAGATATTAAAGGAAAGCAGAGGCTTATGTGCCACTTCACTGCAGGACCAAGCTCAGGCTAATCAGAGCCAAACTTCAGTAACTTCTAAATTAAAAAATTGCCAGAATCACTGCTGATAAGCATGTTAACCCCAAGAGGCTCTCAGCCTCCAGCAGGTCCCCACCTGCCCAAGGAGGTGTGGGGTCAGGGCCGAGGTCCTGGAGCACCCTCCTCTGAACTGCACCGTGCTGCGTGGATTTGCGATCTTGCGGCATCCGCATGCAAAGCGGTGCTCAGGCAGGGATGAGTCTTGGTGGCTGCGATGCAGCAGAGGAGGCTGGGGTAGATTTAGGGGAGGATTTTGACTGGGGAGTTCCCAGTAGTTCCACACAGCACACGACGCTGCCTGGAGTCTCTGCGGGTCTCTCCCACCGCTCCACTCCCCTGCTCCTTAAGGGCTTGGTAGCGAACCCCTGCCAAGCATATCGTTCAGTCCCGTTCAGCCCCTTTGCTGCCTTCGGTGGGATGAGATTTTTCCACAATATGCAGCTCATCTCACAACTGCTCCTGGTTGTTTCCAGATGCCTCTGGCTATTCAGAGTCTAAGTGGGCTTTCCCTGTCATTCAGAAGCAAACATCTGGGAAGCGTCTGCCTAGGTTAACTGCCAGTGAAGACCACAAGGGAGCAGAGAGGAGTGCTGGGAGAAGAGAAATGAGATTGGTCCCTGACCCTTTTGGAAAGGGTTCCTTTCACTGCACTCCCTTCTGGAAACTCTGGAGCTCCAGTAGGTTATTACAAGTGTGCTAAAAATTATATGCACAGCACGTTACAATGCACTGCCATGCTGTGCTGTTTACTGAGGCTGACACTGAATTATATCTGTTTAAAAACAAAATCCCATCCCCATTCAAGAGGAAAAGCAATCCATATGGTGCTACTGCAGAGACTGCTTAGTATTTTTCTCATATCACCTCCGTAGCAGAGAGACGATTTAACATCCTCCCAAGGAACCCACTGCACCACCAGCAGGCTGCACTTTGGACCAACCTCCTGCTCTTGCTTGCAGTGCCCTACCAAGGGCAAGCCAGAGGAGATGGCTGTCACAGGCTGGGCAAGATCAATACCTCCTTGTGCTCCCCTGCAGTCCGGGGTTACGTTAGGGGCTGGGGAAGGAGCCCAAGTTCCCTGAGAGAAGAACAGCAAGCCCAAACATCAGCCAGTTTCTTGCCTGTAGCTTTCAGTGTGAGATGGGTGCACACTCTTGGTGTTATGGGGGCCACTGGGTGCCCCAGGGTGCACCAACGGAAATCAGCCCAGAGCCTGGGGCAAAGGGACATGATCTGAAAACTGGCTTGAGCATCAGAGCTCTTGGAAGACCCAGTGAAGCCCTGCTGAGACAGGCAGAGTCCAGCTTGCTTGTCAGTTTAAGGTAGAGATGTCCAACCTCCCCAACAAAGACACCTCATTACAGGATCACTTACGGGCCAACAGCTCCTGCTGTGCACCTGCCCTCAGACTTACCGCTGCCATACGGTCCAGCCCACATAAGCACACCCCATCATGTCACCTGTCACATCTAGGGCAGGTACCCCATCGTTGGCAAGCATGCGCAGGTCCCACCATGGCTATGCACGGGCCAACATTCAAGTGACTACTGGGAAAGGGAGAAACAGAGTACGCACCAAAAGCACTGCTGAAATAACCTCCACTGCTCCCTGCACTAAGCACAGTGGCTTTCGTAAAAATAAATAAATAAATTAAAAAAAATCCACCAAACAAATCAAACTGTCTGACCTTTCTTAAAAGGCTCAACCACATCTGATCTGCTCCAGCTAATTACTCTCACCCTTAATGGATGGCATCTTATGCATGGTTCTCATCCATCGTGTACAAGCGACACTCACTGCTGTGTGAAAGCTTTTTGTTTGCTTGTTTGTTTTTAAACGCCCAAACAGCCAGCTCGGAAGCCAAGAGAGCTCCTCAGCAGGTGAGGAAGCCATGCCAGCCCCCTCCTCCTGGTGCTGCTGTTTCCATCACCCAGTGTTGGGAGACCCCAGGGCTGGGTAACAGTGTGCTCGAGAGCCTCCAGAAGAGACAAGCTTGTGTTGACTCGGCTGTTGATTTATTTGCTTAACTCTCCTTTTAAGATAATGGAAATTATGCTCACATATCGATAGTTGAGTAGATTAAGTCTTATCTCAGGAAAGCCAGCTCTGATCAGCACACCAGGCAGTTAGTTACTGCCGCTGGCTCAGCGTGTGGGAGCACTGCAGGCATCTGCCAGGACGGGCTGCCGAGCGCCGCGGCTGCGGAGGGAGATCCAAGGGCTGCGGCTGCACGTCGCGACCCTCCCTCCAACCGGCCGCTCAGGCAGGTGGGACGAGGTTGCTCCGGAGAGGAGACCAGGACCGCTACCTTTGCTTTCCCTAAGCGCAGTCACAGGAGGGAAACCACGCGTTTTCCATGGAGAACATGGAAAAAAAAAGTCTTCCTTTCAGCCACGCTGAGAGCGATTACACCTTACTTACTCAGGCTTTACTAAATGAAGGCACTTGTGTCCCAGTCCTCCGCCAGACTGGGACATCCGGCCGGCGTATCCCCCGTGTTTAGATGGAATAAGCTTCTCCCCTCATGCCTCTCCCGCGGCTCCCACATACATCCCCCAGCACTGGGGGAGAGTCTAAGGTTTCTGCTCTTTTTCTTGAGCCAAATGTCTGCTCTCAATAGGGAAAAAAAAATCTCTTGCCAGCAGACAGCAGCTGTTAAAGAAAATCCTCCTGTTACATGCTTCACCTGCTACTCGTTGCCACCATTCATCTGCCAAGGCAAACTGGCACACCACCAAGCTCCTCTTCCCAGCAAACTAATTTACTGCTCAGTTATTAAATATAAGTCTGCATTGAATCAATCCAGAAGGAAATTGTCCTGTCTTCAAAAAATCAAACCTGCATTCAGCATGTCACCACATCCAAGATATCAGAAGTTAAGCAGTAAGCAAAACACACAAGCATATCTGCCTTAGTCCAGCAGCACTGTAGGGCTTTTTTTTTTGGGGGGGGGGGGGGGGGGGGGGGCGGAAGAAATTTTCAAATCCTCTAGTGAGTATTTTCATCCAAACGTCCTGTAGAAGAAAGCTTCAGTCTGAAATACCGTTGTGCCCTCACTGATAAGGTTTGAAGGGTCCAGGACTCCAGCTTTTTCTAACAGAAAACATCCCGTCACAGGGATGGAAGGACACATGGCCTTGCAATGACAGCATTGACAAGGACTCTGGAGCCTGGAGAAGATGCTTTTGAAGGATGATTTGGATTTGAAGGACCTTTGATGAGATGGAGGGCTATCAAACCATGGAAGCATGGTGAGGAAGGAGGGAATGATCACTAGGAGTTGCTCGTGGCATCAGTTGAAAGCTGCAGGACCCTTTTCCCATGATACGTAAAGAGGATGTAGCAGATGTAAAAGATTTACATCAGTTTTAAAAGGGATTGGACAAATTAATGGGAAAAATTGCTAAGGCTATTAAATACAAAGACACAACTTCTGGTGTGGGAAGTGCCTGAGCCACTGCTGTTGTATGCAACTTCCAGCTTTTAGGATTTACCTGGCCACTGCTGATAACTCTCTTTGTGCCACTATATTCACTTCCTGACACAGTTCCAGTGAGTACAATCAGGGGAGCAAAGCTGGGCTTATCTGCAGGGAGATGTACCTGTGCATCTCCCCAGTCCAGAGAGACATGCATGTGCTTTAATTAACAATGCAAATAACCCAGCAAAATGTTTCTCTCCAGAAAAGCTCTTAAATATACACTTAAATTCGTGGTACTTACAGTCTACATGCAAAAGCCTTCCTGTCACCCCTTGTGTCCCTACACTAGTCAATAGATTTGGTTTGGAGCTGGATGCAGAGAATGGGCATGTTTGCTCTTGGACCCTGCTTCTGCCTCTGTTTCTCCACTATCTGTGACTGTGCCTGAGATCTTGCAGGTATCAAAGTGCACTACTTGGTATTAAACTTACTAAAAATAGAAAGGCAGCCAAAAGCACTCAATAAAACAAGGTGGTAGCATGTCCTGCTTTCGGGATGAGGTGGATTCTCCCCTCCAAGACAGTGTCCCGGCCTCCCCCTCACTGCATCTCCGCTAGACTTTCTACTTGATGCAGAAAGTTTCTGCTGCCACCACCTCAGCTGCAGTCTCCTTCCAAATGCCTCTCGCAGGAAGCGTCCTCCATAGAATCATAGAATCAGTAAGGTTGGAAGGGACCTCTGGAGATCATCTAAGTCCAACCTCCCTGCTCAGCAGGGTCACCTAGAGCGTGTTAAGACAGGGTTTTATCCAGGCGGGCCTTGAATATATCCAGAAAAGGAGATATGCCATGCCAGCAAGCATCATGAGCAAGCTCCAAGCATAGCCCAGTCACCATGGGCATAAAGCGACCAGGGTGCCACTACCGCTAAAAGGGCCACCCACGTTCCCCATCTGCTTGGCCACAGCAGCTGCTTCCCATTTCACACGTACCTTCTGCATGGAGGGCAGCACGCTGCCCTGGATTAACACCTTCCAGGCTCCAGTTTCTAACTTCTAATTTAATAAAACCCTACCAGCAATGATGCATTTACGGCTGTGACCACTGTGAGCTTAAAGCAGCTGCATGGTTATCAAGTGTCCCAAATTACATAACAATTATGTATGCTTACATTAAAATTACCTTGCAATCTGCAGATTGCCTGGCAACACTCTTCCTTCAACGTGCACGAATGGTGCACTTTTCCCCTGTAATTACATAATAATTACCATGCATTTACCCAGCAGTTCTGAGAGAACACCATTTTTAACTTTCATTTGCTAATAAAATAAGTGGTTACTCCATAGCCCAAAATAAAGCATCCTATTATTCCTGTTTTTGTGAGTGCTAGGGCACCCTATCATTTATTGCCTGGTTGTATTCCCCCTGCTTGGGACTAGGCACACTTTTTTTTTGGACTATCTTTTAGTTTAGAAGTGTCTTCTGAGCAAGAACTGCTATGCAGGCACCAGCGACATCCAGCACAACCGAGCTTGGATCCCTTGGCTAAGGCATTGCAGGGTCTGCTATAATACGAATGCTAATGAGAATATAAAAAGCCGCAGTGTTTGCGTCCTTCAGAGTCCACTGAAAAAAACAGTCATGAGCTTCCCATTCTCATTCGTATATACATTTCCCCTGACTTTCTGGGGTGATCTGAAGGATTTTGGCAGCTTTCAGCACATTGAAGCTTCTGCACCATCATAGACGTGCAAATACTGATTTCATTTCCACCTGGAGGTTGGTACTTCTCCACAGATTTTAAACAAATCAAGAGCTAATGTTGCATTTCAATGTGCAGATAGACTAGAGTGCTGCAAATCACCTCCTCTGTCTTGGCAAGGTCCATCCGGCCCAGCAGACTTGCTCTCCACAAGCGTTTGAAAGCAGGCAAACATTTTCAGTGCAAGTACGGGCTCTCTCAGGCTACACGGAGCCATGGAGCTGTTGGGGGCCGTCAGAGATTCAGTGAAATGAAGGCAGATACAGCCCAAGGCCCTACGGTTGCACGACACAGTGCTTTCAGTAGGACACAGCTTCATGCTGCCTTTTTGAAAGCATATTTGAAACAATTTCCTTGGTTTTGGAGAGAAACAGGTATTTCCTATGATTTAAACAGCTGAAAGCCTCCCATCCTCGGCTAAACAGGGATGGTGTCCCAGCTCGCTGTGCCCCAAAGGTCCTTTTCCTGCTCACTGACCAGGGATGATGGCGCTACATCAAGGGTCCCTGTCTCTCCTCGCTCACTGCCCTGCCTTCAGATTTGCTACTGTAACTGCGTGCCTGGATATGTCAAAATAAGCCAGTTATAACTGACCTGTATAAAAGGGTACGGTGCCCAAAGGATGATAAGCTGATTATCTTTGCAGAACCAGCAACACACGGTCTTCTCTGCTGTCAGAGCTGCGCAGCCATGGCCTCGAGGGCAGCATGGACAAGGAGCTGGAACAGCACCATGGACATGAGAGGAGCCAAACACTTGGATGTTCAGCTTCTTTCATCCATCTATCCATCTGGCACCCCATCTCTTGCCGGAGTCAATAGCTTTGGGAAAAGCATCAAACCGAGCAGATGCAACACCCATGGTACGCCCATTCTCTGCTTTAGACAGCCTGATGGGAAACTGCCTGTACGCTCGTATTTAATAATCCTTGATGCTCCTTTCTTCCACAGATTTGTCTAATCACTTCTGAGCTCATTTAGTTCTAGTGTTCACTATGTCCTCTGGTAATGAATGTCACTGTTTAATTACATGCTACACGAAAGAGTAATTCCTTCTATTTTAAACGTGCTACCTGATTATTTTGCTTTGCTACCCCGCGGCTCTTGTGTTGTTAAAAGTCAGAGAAGATCCATTCCCTGTACATCTCTACTATGAGGCTCAGGATTTTAAAAGCCTCTGTCATACTGCCCCTTCCTGTAACAGTTTTCCAAACTGAGGAGTTTGGGTCTAATCCTTCTGTACAGAGATACTCCAGGACCACCCTCATCATCTTTCTCTGGACTTTTTTTAGTTCTCAAAATGTGGTTTCTGGGACAGGATGAGCAGTCGCACACAGGATCCAAGATATTCCCTTCTTGCATCTAGGAGCACACCGCAGAATCAACAACAGCACAACGACATTTTCTGCTTTAGTCTCTATTCCATTCCCAGTAATTCTCCAAATTCTGTTAGCCTTGTTGACTGTCACTAAGCAATCAGCTGGCATTTTCAGGAGCACTATCCAGAACAAAGTCTGAGTGAGAACAGCTAATTTAGGGCCTGTCACGATGTACGTATTTTTAGTGTTGTTTCTCCCCCTCATGCATTACCCTGTGATCAGCAACATGGAATTTTACCTGTCATTTTACCATGCCGTCGCTCACTACCAAGGAATCTTTCTGCCAATCTTTGTGGTCAGTTCTAACGATGACTCTCCTGACTAATTAAATGTCATCACCAACCTCTCCCATTTCGCACTATTCTTTTTCTGGTCACTTTGGAAAACACTGAACAACCCCGGCCTCATTATGCATTCCTCTTTAACCTATGACTTTTCTCCACTGCAAAACCATATTCTTCCTTTTCTGATTGTCCATCTAGCTGTTGAACCAGAAGACCATCACGCTAGTGCAAAGACTTTGTTTCTTTAAGAGCTCCTGTTAACCGACATAATCAAAAGCTGTTTGCACTCCAAGTACACTGTAGGATCCAGGTCACCTTATCTACACATTTGTTGATTCTTCTGTAAAAACTAGATGCACGAGGCATGAATTCCCTCCGCACAAGCTGGATTGACTCTTCCTCCTCGTATTCAGCCATCCCACCACAGTCAATTCTTCAGTACACTGTCTAAAGAGATCAGTCAGTGGTGAGCGCACCCATCACTGAACGTTGTGAGCTGCTGTCTACAGTGGGGACAGTCGAACCAAGGAGGTAGAGGCATATATGTAGCTCACAAGCAGCTTGTCTGCTACAATGTGTGCAGCTGGTACACAAGCTACAACTGCACACTAGCTGACTCAGAACTATCTCTCATATAAGAGACCATGCAATGGGGGCCCCTGGAAGCATCCTGCGCATGAACAGACCCAAAGCAAGGAGCAGTACTGAGGGTAAAGGCAGGAGCCTTCTGCTGGAAACGGGAAAGAGCCTCAGGCTAGCACAGGTAAGCAAAAGAGAATGAGTTGTGCCTTCTGACTAGATGAAGATCCTGGTGTGAGGCTCAGGAGCACCAGGGAGGCACAATGTGGTATATTAAGCAGCATGGGACTAACGCTAGCTAACGGTGTCACACTTTGTTGAAGCACCAGAGCCTCTATCCACTGGTACCCAGCTCCACTGCCCTGGCTATTTTCAGAGATCTTTCATATCAAAAAGCAAGCAACTGGCAAATTCAAGGGCATCTGCAGGCATAGGTCATAACAGAAGCCCAGCCACAAAGACAAGGTTTGCAGATCTGCAGCGAGTAAAGGGCACCCTCTGACAGCCTCAGATGCCCTGCCATGGAGAGCGAGCGCTTATCGGACACCAGCACACAGACCACTCTGCCTTGTATTGTCACCTCGGGGACTCTTCCCCTCCCGCTGCTCCCCTTGGCCAAGGTAAGGCTGGGGCAAGCCAGGTTCACGCCAGCAGGGACATGGCAACTGTGCTGGGGCCAAAATTTTCCCTGTTGCCATTTACAGACCTATTGTGGCCTCCCTGTACTGGGAGGACAGGTGCTCAGCAAAGATTTTGGTCTCAGCCACACGGGAGCCAGGCATGGGAGAAGACTTGTTAGAAATGGTGATGCTGACCTAGCAGGCCACGTAGGAGAGATCTGTTGCTGGATTTGCAGGACAGAGCCTCCTCCCCAGGAGGGCACAGCAGCGCCAGGCTCTTGTCACGCCACAGCCGAGTGACGATGATGATGGGTGAGGCTGCAGAGGGAGCAGACGGGGGTGGACGCTCTCCTAGCGCTGCTCCCCAGCTCTCCCGTGCCCAGCTGGAGCCAGTGATTTGCTCCTGCTGAAGCTACCTGACAGTCTGTGCCTGCAAAAGCCTGTTTCCCTGCCACTGCCTTCTAAGATACTCTCCAGAAAGAGTCCAAAACACAAGAAAAAAAGCTGGCCATTGTTCTCCTAATATCTTTCCCACGGAAATGCCTGCCACTGGCACCCACAACATGGCCTGGGTAAATCCAAGCTGGGAAAGGCCACCAGCTGCCGCAAGGGTGGTCACGCACGGTCAGCAGGGACCCTCTCACTTGGCTGACAGCCTGCCGGTGTCGGGACACTTCCCGGTACTCACAGTACTCGATGCCCAAGACGATGTCTCGGAAGTAGAGCCGAGCCTGCTCCTCGCCGAAGGGCTGCTCGCAGGGCACCTCCATGACGGGCCTGCGAGGAAAGGGAGAGGGGGAGTACGCGAGCGCTCCGCACGGCGGGGATTTGAGCTCCCCGAGCCACCCTGCCCCGTCGCGGCCCCGTCTCCCGACGGGAGCCTGCATCAAGCAAGGCTCGATCGGCTCCCCGAGCCTGCCAGGCGGCTTCGTTCGGCAGCTTAGCCCTGACCCGGCTCAGCGGCTCCGGCTGGATTTAAGCAGGACGCGGTCTCTGCGAGCCGAGCCGACTGCCCGTCGCCAAAACCGGGCGCTGGGGCCCCTGGGCACCCAGGGGAAACCCCCACCCGCAGCACCTCTCTCTCTTGCTGCCATTTGAGAGACGACCTTCGTTTCCCCTTCTGCCGCCGCCTTCTCCCCCTCTTTTACACAGTTTTTTCTGCTGCTGAAACTAGGGAGGAGCGACGCGAGCGGCGGGGCTGGCAGAGCCGCCGAGGGAGGCTCATCGCCGCCGGCCGCAGCCTCCGCCGGCCCGCACGCAGCAGTCCGCCCCGCCACACGCACCTCCTTCTCCCACAGCAAGCTAATGGAGACCCCCCAAAAACTCAACGCAACGGGCCCCGGGAGGGCTACCTACCCTTTCCTCAGGAGGTCAAACACTGCAAGGGAAGGAAACCAAAGCGTGAATGAACCAGAGAAGAGAGCGCCGGCCTCACGCGCGTTTCGTGCCTACAGAACACCGCCCCTTCCCACACCTCCCCGCTTGCCTCTTCCCCTCCCCTGCGAGCAGGGCGCCAGGGGACGCGGAATTAAAACCTGCCTCTCCTCAGCGAAGGGAACCCTCCCCGCCTCGCGCCAGCGCAGCCAAGGCGGCAGCGGGCGCGAACGCGCCGGCCGCTCCGAGCGGCGGCCGCCGCCGAGGCGAGCGCTGCCCGACTCGGTGCGTTCGCGGAGGGGGCTCGGTAGGACGCCTTTGCTAAGCCGCCGACGCCGACAGAGACGCTGCGAGAGCACGTCGCTGCGAGAGCACGTCGCTCTATCTCTGCCGCATCAATCCGCAGCGCGGCGGCACGGCTCCTGAGGCATAACCGCTCCCCGGCAGGTGCTCCCAGAGGGGATTTATCGGCGTGCCTCCGGGTTCGCGGAGCACGCAGAGCTCCCGCGCGCGGTCGGGGCTGAACGAGCTTGCGCGGGGCCTGGGCCAGCGGCGACGCGTTGCTCTGCTCCTTCGCGGAAGTCCGCGGCCTCTCGCAGCGGGGTTTTAGCGTACAGCGTTCGGCAGCAACGCGGGCTCCGACGAGGACCACGCGTGCCAGGCCTGCTGCGCGCCTGCCTCTGCTCAAGGGAAGCCTAAAACACCCAGCGAGGGCACCCAGGGCCAGGCGGGCCCTGCGTCGGGTCCAGGCTCCGGAGGGGCGTCCGCAGCCCCGTCCCCGAGAAGTACGGCGCGCTCCCGCTAAAGATCCTGGCAGCAGACGGGTAGCGTGCAACTAGCACTGCTTTTCAGGGAAGGGTCCGCCGTTATCCAGAAGACCTCTTTCCTCATGAATTAAGTGATTCCTTCCCCTGCTAAGAAATCCTGAGCAGCGCTGAGCACAGGCAGCTCCTCTCGCTGCAGAGGCAACTGCGGGCAGGAGCTTGGTTTTCCAGCATCCCGCTGCCTGAACCCCAGGCAGAGCACAGAGGAGCGCAGGCGGCAGGGAGGGGACGGGGTACGGATGCCGCAGCCGGCCGCTCAGTGCCAGGCACCAGTGCCACCGCCGCAGGACTTCCAGTGGGACTGCTGCCATTTCTGGGACCTTGCTCCACGGGGATGGCTCATGTTTCTCTTCTACAGCTTTCTGCCCTGCCTCATGCATTTATTTGCATTCAACAAAAGCATGCATTTCCTCAACTCTCCTGTCCATCCCCAGCAGGTCAGGCCTTCAGCTGCCCTCTCCACCACGTGTGCTCCAGCCTCGGCTGCTCCGCTGCCGATGCCACCAGCACTCTGCCAGGGCTTTGGCCAAAAGGGAGAAGCGGCCTTCCAAAGGCAAACGGATTAATTTGCAAGGCAGAGCCCTTGCTTGCAGGCAGCTTCAAAAGCATCCCATAATTACTGCAGGAGAAGCAGCCTCTGAGCCCATTTCAGTAGGAAAGATTAGATAGAGCAGAGGTGTAATGTGGTTGGATGTCCACCTCCTCTGGCCCATCTCAGTGCCTCTCAGGCCTGAATCTCCAGGCTTTCCCCAAATCTGGAGTTGGACCATGGTCGGTGCTTCAAGGTTTGCACAGGAGGAAGACAAGGTGGATGGAAATTCCCCACCCTTTGTATGAATGTGTGGGTCAGCTGCGATCTCCAGATCGGACATCCAGCAGTAGGTCTGGGCCAAGAGGCCAAATGCAGCGATGCAGCTGTCTTAAGAGGTCCAAGGCTTAGCAGGAAGTTGAGCGTGTCCGGAGACATCACTAGGGGCACCTCTAGACTAGATGTCTTTGGGTCACCCCCTCTATCCATAGGCTACAGGAGGAGTCCAGAGAGACCAGCTTCAGACCAGGAGGAGAAGAAACCCTCCAGTTTTGTTCATATACAATGACGCACTCACCCATGTACAAGTTGTCTTCTGCAGGATCATCAAGGACCTGTAAAAGATAACAGAGATAACAGAGATAAGGGGAGAGGGAAGGAAGAGAGAGGAGGTGAAAAAAAAGATATTTTTCATCAAAAAACATTTTGCAGCTCCCTATACGCTGTGTTGAGCTGCAGAGCATGAAGAATGACCTAGGCTAATATTCAGAGACTCCTGCAGAGAGGGAGGTTTTTGAAAGACACTGATTTTCCTGTCTCCAGAAAAGCCTGGGCTTCTGCCTATATTTGGAGAAACTGCTTACAAATAACAGCACTTCTTGTCCTAGTCTGACCCCAGCCAACACTGAAAACAGCTCTGTGCACCTAGCATCTGTACACCTTCCCGGGCCTTGTCTACGCACAAGTTTCACTGATCAAAGCTAGCCGCTACCACCAGGGCACCCAGCTGCTGCCTTCTCGCAGGTCCACCCCTCAAGGACCACGACAAGCACATCAGTTTGTCACATGTGATTTGTGTCCCTGCTTGGGGTCACCAGCCTCAATTTTGAACCACTGTTTTAAACCAATTTTGGCTGAAGCAGGGGCAGTCAAGGAGTGACCCTCTTGTAATGTAAAGAAGATTTGCTTCAGCGTAGCTTGGGGTGGAGAGACTCACAGAGACATGTGGATCAGCCCCGCTTCCCACTTGCACACCCTCCTGGATGGACTGTGGGAAGGGTGATGCTCTCAGAGCAAACACGTAGGCTGGGATTTTTAAAGATCTCCAGGATCTGGGTCTCCCAACTCCTTTCACCTTTTCTTCCCAGGCAGGGCCCCCAACTGCTTTCCCCCACCTCGTTCGCACCCTTGCCTCACCTCTATCAGTTTAACGATGTTGATATGGTCCAGCTTCTTTAGGATGGCTATTTCCTGATAGACTCTGTCTAGCGGTGCCATCGGCTTTGGCTGCTCTCCGGAGGCCGCTTTTGACCCTCTAGGAGGAGGCCGACCTGCAACCGCAACAACGTGGGATGGGGAAGAGCTTGCTTCTCAGCAGCACCCGGCACGTGGGAAGAGGTGGCCACCAGCCAGGCTCTGAGTGAGCCCAGAGCCTCTGGGGCCTGACCCCCAGGTGCAGGACAGGGCAGGGACAGAGGCACCTTCTCTGTCCTCGCGGCACTTCTTAACATCTGACTTCTCAGGGATTTCAGTAACTCCTAAACTGGCCACACTGGTGACCAGCAACTCCAAGAAACGGGCAGCAGAGCCAGACCCCCTGCAAGATGCCTCCAGGAAGAGGAAGTTTTGGAAGATCTCATCACCTCCTCACCGAAGCGTTCAAGTCTCCCCCCTGAGCAGAGCTTTCTGAGCCCCACTCCTGCTGGCTTCCAACCTGGCCATCTGCCACATCCCTTGGCCCTACTGCCAGAGCCACGTGCCATTTAAGGGGTTCGAAATGCCCCCAGGAGGAGGGGGTCTACCCGGCCTAACTTCCAGCATTTAATTAGGCTTCCTGGATGGTGGGCAAGAAACAGCCAGCACTTCAAAGAGACTCAGAAAATCAAAGCCGGGAACCTAATTACCGAGCGCTTTTAATTTCCCTGTGTTCGTGCCTGTCCTTTCAATGCCCACGGTGCTTTAACTCGCCCCCAACTACGCGGGCGGCTTTCAAATGAGGCCGTGCGCTGCAGCCCTTGCGCAGGCAACGTTTCTGCGGGGAGACCCGCCTGGCTGAGGACAGCAGGCAGACCTCTGAGCACGAGATACCCACGTGGAAATCCATACTGCTTCAAGAGCTTCTTTTTGGAGAGGACTTTCATAGCCTGAAGGGAGAAGAAAAGGCAGCGTTAAAGTGCATCGCCGCGAGCTCGGAATACGCTGGGCACCCTCAGCCCGGTGCTTTCCGAGCGGCATCGGCAGCAGAGAGCGGAGCACGGCTGCGGCACGAAGGGAAGCAGGTTCCTGCCGCCGGCCCCCTCCCTCGCAGCGCCGGGAGCCCGGGCACGGGGCTGTGCTGATCTCTTCTGCCGTCCCAGCGGCATTACCATGACGGCGAAAGGTGATCTGAATTCAACACGCCGTCGGCTCTGCGTGCCGGCAGCCTTTCTAAAGGTCGCTCCCGCATCCCCGGCAGATAAACGCCGCGTGAGCAATCAGCTCCTGGTGCAATTTGCTTAGGAAAACAGTCTGTGCTCCCCAGGGAGGGGATGGCTGCTCTCGCCTTCCCCTGGAAAACGGGTTGTTACTCCCAGTCATTAAACGTCCCTGTTTGCCGTTCAGCACCGGAGCGACCCCCGCGAAATAAAATTCCTCGAGGTCTCCCGCCGGCCGCTACCCACGCGCGCCGACGGAGCGAGGGCGACCGCGGGGACCCCGGCGGGGCCGGGCGGCGAACCCGCACGCGCCCCGGGAGCAGGATAAGGCTCAGCTGGGCGCGCGAGCAGCCAGGTAAGGGCGACCGGACGGGCCGCGGCCGGTGCTCGGATTTGCTGCCGTCCGAAAGCCTTCAAAGCACAACAAACGTCCGTCGCAACCACTTCTCTTTGCAAGCTGATTTAGAGATGGGAAATGGGATGGAGCCGTGTCCCGAGGCATTGCAGAACCGTGTCCCGTCGGCGCAGCGACTCCGGACGGGATCCCTGTCCGCACACACTCTGCTTTTTATTTGCTGCTCCACCGCAGCGCTCAGCTGTTTTTTTATTTTTCTCTTTTCCCCCCTACTCACTGGGAACGAATCTCCTGCGGACTGGGACACGGAGGCGCTTCCTCGCCCGCGCTGGCCGCAGCCTTTCTGTTCGCTTTAGCGGGAACTAGACCCAATTCCCAGCACCCGTTAATACCGCATCTACCAGCAGCCTCGCACAGGGCTGAACACGACAGCCGGAACCAGGAGCCGCGCTCTGAATTACCCCTTGCTATAAAGCCTTGTGCTTTCTTTAAAATTTTAGTCCTCTGTACCATGCACACTGGCTTTAAAGAAAATAAAGCAGGCAGCAAAACCGTAGCGTCGCGCTAAGCCGCCGTACACGCGAACGGGCTGCTCACTAAAGGCCAAGCAAGGGCTGGTTTCCTCCAGTTCTCTCTCATTGCTTTTCAACACAGAGATAAAAATAAAAATAAAATAAAAATAAAATAAAAATAAAATAAAAATAAAATAAAAATAAAATAAAAATAAAATAAAAATAAACACACAAGCGTGGCCGCGCGCCAGCCCTGTCCCACGAGGCTGCCGCAGGAGCCGCGCTCTCACTGCGGTGCCTCCGATGGGTTTGTCTAGATTAGGAGAAGCAGCGGAGATTAAGCAGGATTAGCGAGCACACCGCTGCTAACCTGGACGCCCGCTTTCACTTCTGGCTTCGGTTTCCCTGCTGCCCGTCGCCGGCGTTAACCCATGCCTGGCCGCAGCGCCCGCGGCCATGACCAAAAGCTTTCCATTTGCAAAGAATTGAAAGAAAAAAAATGCTCGGAAAGCATGGGGGACAGAAAGACTCGCCGTTCCCTGGGCTTGGACTATTTCAAGGCAACCTTTTTTTTTTTTCCTACTCATCATTTGTTTGAAATTTGGAGAGGAGACACTAGCTGGGCTGTTGGCAACCACTCTCAGCACGCCGGGAAGGAGCACGCAGCCCGCGGCGAGGGCCGTCCCGTCCCGTCCGGCGGCGTTCGCTTGCGAACCGCGAGGGAACCGGACTGGGAGCAACGCGGGCGGCAGGACACTTACGTAGTACTTGTCGTCGTTCTCGTTGTAGGCCAGCTTGACGACGCCGTAGGAGCCCTGTGAACAAGCACAAGCTTTCATGGGTTTGGGGGGTTGTTTTTTTTTTTTTTTTTGCTTTCCTTTCCCTCTTGGCTTGCATTAGCACACCGAAGGCGTCAGCGATACCTTTGGCGAGCAGGAAGCCAACTCGACTGCCCTCGGAGGGAAGGAAACTTGAATTTAGACTTCAGAGGAAGCGCTTCCACTTCGACCTCGAGCGGAGCTCAGTCACGCTCGCAGGGCGAAGAGCGAGAAAAGAAAACCCCGAATCAAAACAGACACCCGTCCCCCGCTCGGCCAGAGGGACCCCCCGGGGCGGCGCGGCGTTCTCCTGCCCGTCCCCGCGCGGGCGCACCGCTCGCGCCCCGAAAACCCGCCGGCGCGCCGACGTACCTTGCCGATTTCGCTCTGCAGCTTGTACTGGTTGAGCTGCACGCAGTCCTGCGGGGCGAAAGGAGAAGGCGGTCAGGGCGCCCATCGCTCCCGAGTCGAGGCGAAGGGCCGAATAAAGAAACGCTAAACCTCGCTTAAGCCGCTACCCCGTCGGGCTGCCAGCGCTGCGGTTTTCTGACGGCTCGGGACAAAGCCGCAAGCCGCGGCTGGCACCAGCCTTGCTCCGGATCCAGCCTCTTTGCACGGACAAAGCCGGGATTTGGGAGGGGAAAGACGCCCGCGGCGGCTCGGCAGGGAGGGACGGGGCCGTCGCCCCGCGGCGCATTGCGACGAGCTGCCAAGGACCCGGGGGGGAAGCGCTGAGCTCCCGCCGCGACACCCACACGGGCTCACCCCTGCCTTCGGCGCCCAGCACCCGTTTGGGGCGATACCCCGGGAAGCGCTTCCGCAGGTGGAGGCCAAGAAGCACGAGCAGGTCAAAAAAACCAGCAGCAGCAAAAAGATAATTCATCGACAAACAGCGTCTACCCCGACCACGAAGGTGCACAGCGACGTCCGCCGCAGGGAGCGACGAAGCCCAGCTGCTGGGCGCCCGGCATCCTGCTAGCCCAAGGGCTCGTCTTGCATTTGCCCCGCTGCTCACAGACCTCCTGCAAGCAGGTCGGGCC
Source organism: Rhea pennata (assembly GCF_028389875.1). Taxonomy (NCBI): domain Eukaryota; kingdom Metazoa; phylum Chordata; class Aves; order Rheiformes; family Rheidae; genus Rhea; species Rhea pennata. Next base: position 8,562,461 of record NC_084682.1, read on the forward strand.
ACCGCCCGACCAGCTCCCACCAGACGGACGATAAGACAACAGGGAAGATGAGAACCATTTAGCAGGTACAGAAGCAATTCCCAAAAGCTCTCCTGGACCTCGCTTCCAGCCCCCCTCCCGGCTCCCCACCGGAGACTCCCGGGCTCCTCACTTCTCGCCAAGCGATCTGTGACTTTTTAAGCTTGCAAGCACTGGCTTGTCAGGAATACAAGGAATGATTTAAATCTTGATCTTGTTCCCACCGAAGGAAGTTTTTTCAGCTGCCCCGACAGTGAAAAGAGCCAACTGTGAGTAACGTGGCCCCAGGAACATACTAACTCCGCTGCTAGCGAAGCGTACAACATCTTTCCGAAGGCAAAAACGCATCCGTCAGCACTAGGAGCAACAGAAGGAAACACAGTGACTCAGCAAGAGACAAAGTGTGACACATAAGACCATCAAAATGGTTGGAGAAAAGAAAAAAAATAAATTAAAAAAAAAGAAAAACTCAATTTTATGAAACAGGACTAGACTTTAATACCTTATTTTCATAGTCAAGAAAGCAAGCAAACATCTGAAATAGGGTGAGATTCGAGCGCAGTCAGCAGGCACGTATACGAGCAACTATTCTCTTTACGTCATCCTCGAACCGTGCAAACGTCACCGGGCGCGCGGGGCGCCGGGGAGGCGCGGAGAGCCCTCGGGCTCGCGCTGCGCACGGCCCTGCCGGCTCTGCGAAACGGAGAAACAAGGAAAGGAAAAAGCCGCAACGCTCGCCCAGAGGAGCGGGGAGCGCGCCAGCGCGGGAGGTCCCAGGTTACAGACGCAGGGAGGACAAATTCCCCGTGAAAAAGCCAAGGCAGCAGCGTCGCCTCCCCGCCGCAGGCTGCGCTTTGCGGGGGCCCTGTGCACACGCGGCACCGGCTGCAGAGACGGGGCAGCTGCCAGGCGAGCGGCTCCAGCGAAGAGAGCCCTTCTTGCGGGGCGTAATCCAGCCAGCTGGGCAAATCCTCTTACAGCGCGTTTATATTTAGCGCGACCAAGGAGGGCCAGGGCCCGTTCTGCGTGTCTGGGGCAGCGACACCTTCGACTCTGCCACCTTTCCACAGTACCTCTTGTCTCTGGCTAGAAGATACCACCTTCTTCCAATGATTTTTTTTTCTTAATTAGCCCAGGAGGAGGTCTGTGCAGGCTGTTCCAGGTCCGGCATGCAGCCAGGCAGAGCACTGCTGCCCAGCGACGCTCATCCCCATCAAACCGCTCACCTGGAAACATCCCTGCAAGTCTTTTGCCCTCAGCTGAATCAGTCTCCCCAAAAATGCCAGGACAGCAGCCTTTGGGGATGTTTCTTTCCATGCAACTCCACCATACCGTACGGCCAAGGGAAGGACAGGGTTCAGCAATATGAAGGAAATGGATAAAAATGGGGATGGGAACACCAAGGAGGGGCCCCAGGGAAGGCAATGCTGAGATTTTGTGATGCTTCAAGCTCTCGAGGTCAACACAACCAAAATCAAACTAGATTATAGGTGGGTTTTTATTTTTTTTTAAATCCCTGCCACGCAGCACTGAGGCTGGCAGGCTTGCTACGTTATTATTTGCTTCTCCTGCAAGAAGGCGGGTAATTATGCTATTGCTTTATCAGAGAGAAACACCTATCTCTGGGCCAAGTGTTTCTGACAGATAACATTGTCAAACCCTCTCGATTTCATCCCACGACGTATTTGCCACTGCTGATAAACGCGGAGTCGAGAACCTTAATGAGATCCTTTAATGAAAAGCTGTCAGCCAACGGGGCTGCTGGGTCCGCTGCAGCATACAGCAACCGTTCCAGCCTAGAAACAAGATGCCTCATTTGCCAGGGTGCCTAAGGGCTACTCAGGAGAAGGAAGGAAGGAATTTGTGCCACCAAAACCACAGCTGATCAGAAATCGCAAAGCCAAGGCACAACGAAGCCCAGAGTCTGGAGCCGGCTCCATCAACAACTGCTGATACCACTCTGCAACGGAAACCCTTGAGAAGTGGCCACCTGCCTCTGCCACCCGATGGGGGCACAGGGACTGCACATGAGCACTGGCGCCCTTCCTAAGTAAGGCATTCCCAAAGGCAGGGGATGAGGGGGGGGGAAGAAGAAAGAAATCAGGCTGGCCGTGCACATATTTATTGGAAAAATTCTGGCCATTAAAAAGAGCCAGATTCTCCAATCTAAAAAATAACTATGAGTCTCCTCAATTTGGAGATAGGCTTTGAAAGACAACCTGTGAAAGAAAGCTGGGAACTAAAAGCCACTAATCAAAAAAGAGGTGATTCAAAGCCTAAAATAAATAAATACATGAAAATAAAAGGCAGAGAGGTGGCACTGGCGGCAGCAGGGAACATAAATTTGGAGCCATAGGCAGGATGTGGAAAGCCAATGAGCTAGAACAACTTCACCAGTGATCCTGGAGGGCGGAGAGATCATGCCAACAGCAGGGATGGAGGGACTGGCCTGCCAAGGAGTGGGTGGATGCAAGGGAGAGAAGGGCAATGTGTAAGAGACAGGAAAGACAATTTAGGCAGCCAGGAAAGTGGAGAAGACAAAGTATAAAGCAATTTAACATACTGGCAGGTTTAGGGAGGAAGTCTGGAAAAAGATCTTTTACTCTTCTACTCACTCTCCAAGTGACATTTTCCTTGGAGATCTGGTCTAAGAGACCAGCACTGTGTGTTCAGAAGCAGCATTTAGCAAGCAGAACCTGCATACTTTCAGAGATAAAAGCCCTACCTTTTCAGGTGGGACAAACTCCATCAAACATGTGACAAGATCCCCAGCAGTGTCAGAACATGCTCACAGACACCATCTCGCCCTTCCCCTTGGTGCATGTGAGCACTGGCACACTGCCCATGCAGCAGAGCAGAAGCTACTTTCACCAGCACCATGGAAAAACCTCTCTTCTGGCCATGCTGTCAGTCTTCCTCAAATATGGGGGAAAAAAAAAAAGTGTCATGTAGAAGGTGGGCATCTGCCTGAAGAGTGGAGGCAAGGTGCTTAATCCAGCAACAGGATGTCACCGTCCACCACCCACTCTGGGCACCAGGTAAATCCTGCTGGGGTATTAAAAAGCTCAGTAGCATCTCTCTAACTGAAAACCAGAACATCTATAATTCAGTGGAGAACCGCAGAGGTCCAGTTGCCCCACTGCTCATTTCTGTGTTACTACTCCGGATCAAAGCTACAGGAATCAGTGATAGCAAAGCAGTGAACGGCTTCCAGAGGACTGCGAGTTCTGCGCTTCCTTGCGGACCGGAGCGAGCTGCAATCACCCGCTGCCACAGCTGCTCTGAAACCGACCCCGGACGAGCCCCGCTGCCGGCACAATCGGAGCGCTGCTGGGCCGGAGAGCCGACACACACGCGTCGTGCGCTTTTCCAAGAACCGGCTCCTTTCCCTTCCAGTCGCTCTCATTAAAGCACGTGGTCAAGGCAGCCGCGATCTCTGTAGGTCGTTTCCTGCAGATCTTCTCTATCAAGCGGGACTGCCACAACCTCGTCTCGCAGCCGAAGGCCCTTGCCAGAATTCCCAGAGCATCGTTTGCACAGCATCCTTCTGCTCACACGGACAAGGGGGCAGAATACAAACTCGGGAGGGAAGCAGGAAGCCAACAGATGTTTGGCTCCAGGTCACCTGGACCCAGACTGGCACAGGTCTAAATCCCGGTGATTTCGGTGCCTTACGATGCCAGGCAAGATCTGCAGGGAGATTCAGGCTTTGCAGCGATAAGCCTGACGATGCCCAGAGGGACGTGCCCGCTCCACGGCGCCAGCAGAGCACCAGGTCGCCCATCGAGCCGGTGAGGCAGGCAGCGCTGCAGGCCCCCGGCTGAGCCTCTGCCCCGCGCGGGGCCCGGCACCCCCCACAGCTGAACTCGCAGGCTCAGCACCGCCAGCTCGAGGCCAGAAGGAGCCCATGGAGAGGGCCCAGCACTCGCCTCACAGGGAGGGCTGGAGGCTTCCCGGGGCTCAGCGCCAGGAGGGTTGCAGCCTCTCTGCAGGGCAAGGCCATGCCTGCACACGGTCACTGCTCCCGTCTACCTCCCCCCTCCGAGTCACCCCTCGGAGGGTGGCACGCACAGACCCCTCCCGTGCACCTTCCCCTGCCCCGTCCCAGTCCCCTCAGGCAGAAACACGGGAGAGCTCACCTCACAGGCATGCACGCGGGCAGCTTTAGCTGGGAGAGCTGCAGTGGTGACACATCTACCCACAGCCAGGCACGTCCCCCACGAGCAACCCCAGGAACCACAGCCTGGGGCCACATCCACGCACACGTGGCAACTACCGGCACGTGACATTGCCAGGGCAGGTCTGAACCCAGGTCTGGTACCGAGGCAGCAGTGCCAAGATAGGACCTTCTCCAGCCGTCCTGGAGAAACTCCTCTGAAGGAGGGAAGGGGAGGGCAGGGTCCAGGCCCTCAGCCCCCACTGCTTTTACAAACATATACAGATGCTTCAAAGGAAAAAAAAAAGAGGCACAGACAAGAGTGGGGAACACCAGTGCCTTTAAGCTCTTTACAAAAATTAAATCATGCTTTAATAGTGGTGAAACATAATAGGAGATGCATAATCTCCAGAAGCTTAAATCCATAAAACGCCAGCAGCAAAGCCACCTCGGCTGCTAAACCCCCGAAGGGCACACGCTGCAGGGACACAGCGAGCAAATCCGCCTGTCCGCAGCCCTTTCTCCGAACAGCCTTACAGGCTGCCCATGCGCCGCGATTGTACAACGGGTCCAAGGAAATAGGGAGTCTCAGTGCCCTACTGAGCTGATTCCAGGCAGGTGAGGGCTGAAGGAGCCACGCATCAGGACCTGGGCTACACCCAGCAGAGGCTTCAGGGCTGTATGTAAAGGTGTCCAGCCACTCCAAGCTCATATAAGCTTATAAGCGCCTATTTTCAGGAATTTCCCCATTATTACCCTCGGAAAAAATGCTTTCAGATTTACTAGCTTCAAAGGGCTAAAGACCATCCAAGACTCGCCTTACCTCAACACCACAATTACAGTGGAGAACAAGCCTACCTCTGCATCTGAGATGGAGACCCGATTTGACTCTATCGTTGGTCGCCTCATTATACGTGGCGATGGTCCTGTGGCATACGGACCATAACCTGGAGTGCTGCTAGAAGCCAAATAACTTCCTGTTGGTCTTTCCTGAAGAGACAACTTCCTACTTGATAGCACGGGTCTAGTGGGCGGTCTCTTGGGAACATGTCTCCAGAGAGCATCTCCTGGCCCTTGGGAAGGTAGGCATTCATTCATTCCCACGTCACTGTTGACTCCATTTCTTTGGATGTCTTTCACGCTATCAGAAAAAACTGTGTCATTTTCCTCAGTGGTGTCTTCACCGTTTTGATCATGTCTGTCTGGGCTGACAGTCACTTCTATGGCTGCCACCCGCTCTGCCAGGTCAGCCTGCGCGTCTTTGCACGTGTCTGTGCCTCCATCCACGGCATTGGTGGGAGAGTCCCCCATCGCTGCAGCCGGCTCCCCTGGTCTCAGACGGCACCGCAGCGAGCCGCGGCACTAGCGCTCACAGACGACACGTGGCACGGAGGAAGCTCTCCATGGAATATCTAAGAGGAAACACAAACAGGTCACTGAGTGATGGTGTCAGCTCTGCACAAACGTAACCAAGGCGCCCGTCTAACTCCTTCTACAACACGGCAGGGAAAAAAGAATGAAAGCAGGACACTGGCAGGCTGCAAACATGTTGCAAACACCCAGCAGGAAAGGCAAAACCGACCACTGAGCTAGACAGGAAACTTTTACAAGTGATGAAGATGCAGTTTTATCTGACAAGCAAGAAGTCACATGAATAAGGAGAACTTCTCCTTTCTGTAGCTAGACTGACCGTGAACCAGAGCTTATGGTAAAAGGGAGAAGTACTGCCGCTTAAAAAGAGGGAAGGCAAGAGGTCAAACTTCTGGCCTCTCAATCTCTTTTACAGAGTGCAACAGCTTCTGCTACCTATCCAAGCCCAACACACATAGCAAATCCACAGCCATTTAGGGTGCTCTTGCCCTGCACAGCCTGGGAGAACATCATTGCAACGGCCGTGAAGCCGAGCCACAGCTCGCGACTGGCACCCTCGCCATCAACTGCAACACGGCCATCAGCAAGGCCAAATTTAAGGAGACCCTGGAACTCTGCGGCTCCAGGGTCTCCTACAGCTGCAGCCTGGGCACAAACACCCATTAATCTCGTTGTCCCCCCATTTTGAAGAGGCCGTGAAACCCAGAGTCCAACCGAACAGAAGAACTTTGAGTTAACACAGATTTGAAGTGCCGTATGATAGTTCCAGCTATTTAAAACCAGCAAGTGAATGCTTAGAAGTCTAAAGTGCCCAAGACAGGTCTAAAATGGGTTGAATAAGATAGACCATGTAAAGCATAGATTTTTAAATTAAGAACATTTAATAAAGTTTTAAAACTAATTTTGGAACCATGACAATGTAAGATAAATTTATGAGAAGAGTTATAAGGGTAAAACAAGTATTTGAAAAGCACTTATTTGCTGAAAGAGTGCTAGAGACAGGTAAGCTGCTCAACAGGTGGAGGCATCAACCAGTCACACCTGGTTGCACTGCGCCTGTTGATGTTCCCCTGTTCTCGGCCCCTCCAGATCAGGAGTTTTCTCTTTTAGTTTATTCCAGTAGTGTCATTCAATGCCTAGTTCATTCCATGCTGAGAAAGCAGCTGGCTGCTGTAAAACCCATTTTCACCTTTCAATCATCAGCTGCAATGAACTAGGTATAAGCACACAAGTGACTAACTCCTCAGCCTTGAGGAGCTTGGTGGCCCAAGTGATTCAGTTTGACTGATAACAGCAGCAAATGCTTCCTTGCTGGACTTCACCCTTTTAAAGGGGGCTTTTTAAGTTGTAATCTGCTAGTGCAAGATAAAAAAAATAAAAGCCAATGCATTTTATTGCTTTTTACCTCCTACACAGTTTGACATAAATCACACAGACACATACACACACAAAAAAAGAGTATCATTTGTTATGGTCACTCAAAAAATTAAAACTTTGTCTTTTTCAGAAGTCAAGTAAATATCTAAATACACACCCATGGATAGTGTTAGAGCTGCACTCGGTGGCAAATCAGCACAACTTAATGATTACCGGTGTATGGGGATCAGCTTTCAGTTTGGAAAAGAGGCAAAACAAAATGCAAGAAAACAACACAGAGCTAAAACTGATGGTTAAAATCACTGTTTCCCACATACTAATTTCAATCTTGATCAAAACCAGTGATTTAAATTGTCCCAACGTGGTCCAGAACAGGAAAGGGTCACAGGCAATACACGGCTGCCGTCCCCTTGCAGGACGCAGCATCTAATCCCCCTGCCCAGTTCCTTTGGGATGCAGGGAAACCTCAACAGCACTAGCAGGGACATCCTGTGCTACCTCCACCTACGTGCTCACCTCCTTCCTCCTCCTCCACCCCGGCATCATCTTCCCCCGTTCTCCTGCCTCTTCTGCAGGCATGTTTTAACCCAAGTGACAGAAATGTCAGTCACTCAAAACAGTAATGAAATGCTGAGATCTGCTTTAAAAGCATTTATTTAAACTATATTTAAGCCCTTTAATCCCAACGCGTAAATCCCTGGCGGAGCAGGGATGCAGGTGGTGGGAGGATGCTGCCAGTGCGGAGGGACAGGGCGTGGGGCTGGCCGCAGCGTGGGCTGCGCTCGTCCCGCAGCCCCCCGCGAGCCTCCCCCTGCTCTCCCAGACCCCCAAGCACCCACAAGTCACCTGCAAGCCCCGTTACTCGAGCGTCCGAGTGCTTTTGGAGCTGCCCTCGGCGATATCCCCGGCACCTTTGTCCTGCGCATCTCCCCCAGCCTCGCCAGTCCCTGTCCCCCAAACAGGGCGTCATCCACGAAAAGCACCTGCAGCCCCGAGCTGGCTCGGCAACGCACAGTCCTGTCCTTCCACACGCGTCTGCACGACGCCTGCCCAGGCCCTCCTGCCTGCGAAACACTCGGGGGAGGTTTGCACAGGGGTTGCTCCCGACTCGGGAGGTCCCCAGCCCCACGCCTGCAAGGAATCCCCGCGGGAAGCTTGTGCGCTGGGCTACGGACCCACTCAGCGCCTCGGAAGCGCGAAGCGGCCTCTGCCATCGCCCCGATTCCCGGGGGGCTGGTTTGCACGGTCGCGAAAGCGGCAGCGCCCGTTTACCCTGCCCCGGGGCCGGCTGCGGCTCCCTGCCAGCGCTCCAGCCCGAACGCTCGCTCCAACCAGGCGAGCGATTTTAATTGGAGGGAGGGAGGGAGTAAAACTGCTTTAACCATTTAACTTCACAAGAGAGATGAGAAAAATATCTCACTGCATCCTCTGTTAAAGGGGAGCTTAAACCCAAGGCTTTTTTTTTTTTTTTTTTTTTTTGCAAAGGCTTCAGCTTCTGGCCAGTCCGGGACACCTCACTCTCGGGGAGCATTAGGGGAAAAAATAACCCTCAACTAACCCAGGGCCGTAGCAAAGCCTCCACCCCCCTCCCGCCTGCTTCGTCCTCCGACTACGAGGATTTTCCTGCACGCGGAGTGAGGGGAGAGACACATTCGCCCGCGTTGCTATGCGGCTGCCAGCCAAAGCCCACAAATCCTGCACCCGCAGCGAGCAGTCGGGTGCCGCAGCAGCCAGCCCTTCCCCTGCCAGGGGAGGGGGGAAGGAAAGAAAGTACAGAAAAAAATAAAAATAAAAAAAAAAAACATTAGGAAGAGCAGCCAGGTGCATCGCAGCTGGCAAAGCTCACGTTCGGAGCAGAGCTCCCTGCTGCCCAGAGCCGGCTCCGGATGCTCCCCGCACCGACACAGGTATAACCACAGCTCCGGCAACCCGCGTCTCCTTCCAGGGTGCGATGCTGGAAGATAAGTCTGGGGATAACTGCTGAACTTCAGATAAATCCCCTAAATCAGGGCCCTGCTGTGGAGAAGAGGTAGCTCTGAGCAACTGCCAGGGGCAGGAGGGTCGTTCCCTCCAGGAGGGACTCTGGGATAAGCTTCCTACTCATCCTTCTCACTGTGTGTGTGTGTCTGGGGGGAGAAAAAACCACACACACCATCTAAACACCAAAATCTCTCCTTTCTACAGGCATCATCACAGACTAGCTACATAAATAATTCACCAGATCAAAACAAATATATTCTAAAGCATCACAGAAAGTACAGTGCGGCTAGAGGTATTCTGGAAAAGATCCTTGAAGATTTAAAGAAAATAATTGTTCATCTGTATATCATGGTTCTCGGTGGGTTCTGCTGTTTCGAAGGGTTCCCGTTGGATTAAACTCTCCAAAACCGTGTCAGAAAGCAACGCCTGAGAAAGCAAATCAGTAACGCACAGGCTCAGCTTACAGTGTATAAAAGTCAGTACAAAAAGCAATTATGTATTTCTGCAAGGCAAGACCTATAGGTAGATTTGCACAGTTTGCCAGGCTGTAACCTAACTGCACCTTACTCCGACGGGAGATCGGAGAGCAAAGACACCGCAGCCACTTTCCACACGCTCCAGGCTGCATCTTCGGGCCCGACACTTTTCCCCACAGTCACCAGGCTGATCCCAAACACTGCCGAGCACCTGCTTTAGATGCCAGGATTAGACTATACAGGCACACGGTAAAGCTAGAGACAAGCTTATATGAACCAAGTTTACTCACACGCCTCTTATTTGCCATTTTTCACATTAGCTATTTGGCTGCTGCAGGCAGACTGCCACTTCAAGAGCGTTTTTCCGCAATACATTTATCAAACGGCTGCACGTGTTTCCCGGACGGGCACTGAACAGAGCGCAGCACAAAATACGCTTTTGAAAGAAACACGACCCTGGAGAAAGTCTCCGTCCTGCGCGTAGGAGCAGGAGGTGAGCGAACACAATTAATTCTGCTGCTCGGTAAAGTATTTCGACGCGTTGTTGGAGAAACCAAGAGTTGTAAACCTCATCTCCTGCTTCGTCGTTCCATTTGGCCAGTTAGAAACGATGTTGAGGAGGAGGACGGGGAGGTTAGAAGACCCTGAGCCTCAGCAGGTTCCTGATTTTGCTATAGGCAACCCAAACAAATGACTCCACAGCTTCGCCTGTCGCAGTTCCCAGGTTAAGAGGAGTAATGGTACCCTCAGGCCACCTCGTTCTGCTTCGGCTCCATCTCCGAGAACATATTTGCACTCTTTCCAGGCACTACAGGCCTTCACAATAAAATAAATCACGATGAATAATAATTACAGCAAGCATGTTTGGCAGGCATCCAAGCAGCCATCTTGCTCCTGCTCAGCGACAGGAACTTTACAGAATTCTGAGGTTTCATTACCTAAATGTAGCTATTTTGTGGCATCTCCAAGCTGAGCTCCCTCAAACCAATGGTAGCTTGGCGAAACTCTCAGCTCGCTCCGAGCTGGGAGACGGCTGCTTCTCCTTGCCACCAAGAGCGCCCGCGCAGCGCAGGGCGATGCCACCCATGCTGTTCTCCCAACGCCCACGGACAGCACCCACCACTCAAGTCAGGGCCAGCGGGGACGTCGGTCCCACACATCATGCCAAACCTCAGCGTAGGGCCACATCCATCAGGTGCCACCCAGAACCTATAGGCATGTTCACGGAAAGAGGCTCCAAAGCCCAAAGATGAGCATTCTGGTCATCTTTAACGTATTTTAGTGAGGTCAGGAGTTGGACCAAGCTGTCCGAACAGTACAGATGCCACCCTCTGGCAGGCAGGCTGCATCTCCATCATGAGCAGCCATTCAAATCAGCTCAGACACCCCTACCAGGAAGGTCACTGTCCCACCTAGGGACACCAGCTGGGCTGGGCAGACCCCTGCAGCTCCATCCAGCCCCATCTATCATCCCATGCTTGCATTCTTCCTCCTCCAGATGCTCCCCCAGCACAGATTAGGAGGAGAAAGCATCTGTTCCAACTACTGTCAACCAGAGCCAGAAATCCCCTTTACAGAGAGAAGCAGCAAGTCCAAGGCTGGGCTGTCAAGCTCTGAACAGCTTGTTGAGTGACATTTTTGAAATACTAGGTCAGCAAGTCTCTTTCAGGGCCAGCACTGCATCCTCACATCAAACACCACCGAACACAACTACGGCCATCCCAGAGGATCTTCCATGCTTGCTTCTTCATGGCTGGATTTCCCCGAGCACTCGGCAGTAGCGTGGCTCTGCTCCCCTGATCTGAGGGGACATTTGCTATCAAGCCTCCATAGACACCACCCTGATGCCACCAGCTTTATACACGAGTGAGGATCTCGCCCAGTGCCCAGCCAGCCTGTCCAGACACCCTCTAGCTTGAGAAGCTGAAAGCGAAGTTCCACCTCGTACCCAGGCACCAGAGCAATACCTGAGCTGCCATAACAAGCCCAATGCAGTGTCGGATCTGAACAGCCAGCTGGTGACTTAGAGCGCTCATGGCCACGTTGGGCAATGAGGACAAGAGGTTCTTCCTCACTGCGCGTCTGCTCACAGGTTGCCCACCATCCATCTCCACCTCCAATGCCACCACAAGGACTCAGAAAAGTCGATATGCTTCTGGGTATCCATGAAAACCATCTCCTGATGTCCACCAGCAGCCAAAAGTGAGCAGTGAAGAACTAGGAGGGGCTGCAGCTCCGTGCAGTCACAAGGAAAGCAAACCCCTCTGCTCGCAGAGCTCATCGAGCTAGTCAGAGACCAGACAGGACATTTGGACCACAAGCTCACCGGGCAAAGGGTAATCGCTTTTGCTAGAGGACTAGCGCTATGAGATACTAATGCAATCCAAATAATAAGCAATAACATGCTGGTGGTGCTTTTTACATACACTCCACACGTCGGCTTTTCTGCTGCTGTGTTTTACAAGACTCTTGTTTCAGAGCAAGACAATCACGTCTCCCAGAGAAGTCACTCGATCCTGCTATAATAATTCTTTTTATTCTTCCCTTCTTTCCACAGCTCTTGGCTGGGAGCCTCGCCTGTTGTACCACAGCTGAAAATTAGATCATAAAAGCAGCTTTTTGATTACTTCTGTGAAGCTCCTAGTCATTCACCAGTTACCTTTAAAGCTGTGCTAACAGCAGTATTTTTGCAATTCACGCGCTGCATGAGATATTTGGAGAGGGGTTCACATACCTGTCCCTGCCTGATTTCTTGAATAACAATATCTCCGTGCCATAATTCTTCTGAAAAATACACTATTTCTACTTCCTCCTCCTTAGTCTTTACATGCCTTAACAAGACAGGGTGTTTCCATGCAGGAATTTCAGGGCCAGTTGAGTCGCTGGGCCAAGACTTGGATGCTTGAGGAGCATCCAGAGGGCACATCCCTACGCGTTTGTCCTTTCTTCCTCTCTTCCCCAAGTACCTGTTGGCGACCTGTTGCCGAAGGCCTACGGTTTAGATTGACGCAGGACAGCTATTTTTTGTGTTCCCGCGTATAAAGTATATATGCAGATAGGAGATAGCAATGCTGAGCTCAACAGTGGGCTCCTGATGTTATTGTAAAACAAAAATACGCACCTAGCAGGCTGTTCAGGTCATAAAACTGCTGCAAAGGGTAATTAACAGCACATTTTAAACATGCTTTGAAATACTAGCCAGGATGCTGAACTCGACTCCAGTCTAACAGCCCACAGCACAAGAGCCAGCAACTACCTTGTGCTTAAAGTATCGCGTTTGGGAGGTTTTACAAAAGATTTCACAACTGTATTACAGTTCATTGCGCCACGTTCTAATTATATGGTTAAATCCATTTGCATAATCAGATGCAATTATACTAATTGCACATATAAGCAATAATCAACCAAAAATTGCTCTGAAGAAAAAGTTTCTACTTAAGAAAATTCCTGTAACAGGAAAACATTGAGGAGTGCCAAACCCCGGCGCGAGCGATATTACCGTTGAGCACTCTGGCTAGCGGGGCTGCGCGAGGAGCTCTGCCAGATCGCTGCCGGCCTGGGTGCTGCCACCTCTGCGGATTTCAACCACAGCTTCGGCAGGGACAGCACTGATGAACCGAGGAAGAGTCTTGCCCGTGGGTCCTCCATCCTGGTTACAAACCACCTTTGCACCGCGGCTTTGGCTCGCATGTTACAGCAGATACAAGGCCCTTAAGTCTAGCTGACCCTACGCGCTCATGCTGGATTAGGCACTTCTGCTTAAGTCTTTTAAAGGTTGTTTATCAGTGTATGGACATTTGAGGTGGTTTTACCTTGCAGACAGGCCTGGGGAATGGCCAACAAGAGGCAGCGGCCCACACGCTCCACGAGTGTCACCTGCAGTGATGCCACACGCTTGCACTCGCAGAGGATGACCCTGCGCTGCCCCATCTAACCCATCATCATCATCATCACCACGACACCCAGCAGGACCCACCCCAGCACGTCCCCGAGACCCAGCTCCCCTCGTCCGCGCGGTCCCCCGCAGCGGCCTGAGCTCCGGTTACAACAAATCCCGCTTCCCGCAGAGGGCAGGATGTCAGCTACGCACGCGTTTGGGGCAGGACTGGGTCAGCGCGGGGGGCAGAGGCTCCTCAGGCTGAGCCTGAGCAGGGAGGAGGAGGAGGAGGAAGCATCACAGCTACCATCACCCACCACCTCGCGACGAGCGCAGCTTGCTGGGGTGGCCTCTCAACAGCCGCCGAGGGGGCACTTCAGCAAAGAACCAAGGACACGTGGAGCTCGAAAGGCTCGGGTTATTTTTAAAAGCTTAACGAGCGAGGCAGCAGCAAGATGCTGTTCGTTCATGAGCAAAATAACTTGCCGAGAGTTACCGAGTCCTTAATATTCAGAGTCCTTGCTCCAATAACGACTTTTCAAGTGTCCACGCTGCTGCAATATTATGGCGAGTGAAAAGGAAAACAAAAGCTTTTGGATCGTCCCGAGGGAAAGGGACTCCTCTCGGATGAGCCGTCGCCCGCTGTGCGCCGTGACGATGCCCCAGGGGGATGCAGCGGCGAGCGAGCCGAAACGAGGAGTCAAGGAGTGAAACAGCATCTCCGTTTGCACCGGCAAAGCCCCCTCCAGTCCCGCGAGGGGGGAACAAGCCCGCAGGGCACCCAAATCAAACGCGTCCCCAACGCCGCCATCGCCTTGCCGGGCACAGCAGCGCCTTGCGCCGCCAGCCACGGGAGGCGGCTCTCGCCGTCGCACGAAGCGGGGCACCCTGCTCTCCCGCAGGGCCCCGGGTGCCCTTTCCACTGGCACCTTCCCTGCCCTTCGCACCGGCGCTGGCCCCCTCCATGAAGCAAATTGCAAGGCTCAGAACTTCCCAAAGTAAAGCGTGGCCACAGCAGCGAGTTTTCCCACTGCACTACAAAAATCTGGCACTTTTCTCCCAGGAATTACAATATCTGACTTCTTCCCCTGCACTGTCCCAGAAGGGTTAGGTTGGAGGGCACCTCTGGAGACCGTTCAGTCCAGCTCCTTGCTCAGAGCAGGGCCACGGTCATTGGGCTTTGGGCACCTCCAGGCATGGAGGCTCCATGACCTCTCTGGTCGACCCATTCCAGTGCCCAGCCACCCGCACAGTCCCCCTGCCCCCAGCAAAGACACCCTCTGCCCACGCCACCGCAAGCGAGAAGGACGACTCGGCCAGAGCACAGAGATACAAGTTTTCCTCTTACCGCGCTGAACTGGCTGGCTGGCGAGCTGTCAAGTTTGGCCAGGTTTCTTTTCAAGAGAAAAAGCTGCACAAACAAGGTGTTGTGCAAGCGCAGTAACCCAGGGAGGCCGTTCGCCCGCAGGCTTTGGCCTCACCTTGGCGGACGCCAGCGCCGGACGCAGCCGCAGCCCCGGGGCAGCGTCCTCCCGCGCCGGCTGGGCGCCCGGCGGGGACGGGGCTCTGCTGCGGCCACCCTTCAGCCTTCTCCAAAGCCTCACGAGCTTCAAGTCTCAGAGGTCTTCTCCTCTAGCCAGCTGGATCCCAAAGCTGCAGGGAGGAGGAGGAGGAAGCAGCAAACCACCACGCTCCTCCTGCCAGGATGAGCTTGCAGGAGTCCTGCTGTAAAAAACAGGTTGCACGGCATTGCTTTCAGCCCGCTCTGCCCAACTTACAGGCAAACCAAGTGGCTTCCCGACCACACGCGCTGCCAGCTCAACCCCCGGCCCGCAAAACTCCCGCTTTTTTCTTGAATTCCTGTTCTGCAGCAAGGCCCTGCGAGCCCGAACAGCGCCTGCGGCTCGGATGGACACTGCTGAAATAATTACGCTCGGGAGGGGGGAAGAAGCAACCCGAAAGTGTGCAGCGCAGACCGGCGCGCTTCCAGCGGCAGCGCCGCAGCCCCCCATCGTCGGTGCAGCGTCGGGCACCTTGCCCGGGCGCAGAGCTCGCACCACCGGCGAGCGCTGAAGTTAACCTTATTTTCAAAGCATC
The DNA here is from genome assembly GCF_028389875.1 of Rhea pennata. Lineage (NCBI taxonomy): Eukaryota > Metazoa > Chordata > Aves > Rheiformes > Rheidae > Rhea > Rhea pennata. Next base: position 8,577,813 of record NC_084682.1, read on the forward strand.
CACGACAAACCAAACAAGCCAGATGCAACAAGCTCACGTTTATAAACATTAATCTTAAGGGTTTATCTGCCTACCAGATAAGAAAAAAAAAAAAGCTTTCAGATGCCTCTGAGCGATCTGGAGGTATTTCAGGGACGATACCCAGCTGCAGTGCAAAGTCTCACCAGCATTTTAAAAACCAGTTTTCCAGCTGTTCGGAGATTGCCGGTCTTGAGCGCAAACGCACGGCGCAGGACGCAGCCGGCTCTCGTCATCCTAGCGGTTCACGTACCACCGGCGACTCCTATTCGAGCTGATCCCCGCGGCGTTTTAACCAGGGAAAGCATCTCCGCGCCTCTCTCCGAGTCCATGGGCTGCAGGTCTTCAGCCCTGCAAACCTGCCCGGTTTCTGCGGTACCTCTCGAGGCACGAGCACCGCAAGCCTCGCGGAAAGGCGAGCGGATGTCAGAGCTTCGGAGCACCCGCTGCGTCTTCACATCCCGGCTCCCGAGGATCCTCCTACCTCGAAAAGCCCTAGGGCTCCAAACTAAGGTCTCGGTTGGCCCGTGCAGAAAGTCAGAGGCGGTGGCAGCAAGGCTACGGGCGCCGCGGAGATCCCGCTGGGGCCGCGGCGGGCGGCGCGCACCCGCGACCCGCGCGGCTCAGACGCGCAGTGGCCACCCGGCTTCTCGGGTCCTCTAAAGCCTTAAGCTCTTAAAGCCAAAACGCACTTTCGAAGCCCCAAGGTCAGTGCCTGGAGATTACCCGACGCGACGCCAGGCCGAGGCTGCGCCGGGGAGAAAGTCGCTCTCCCGAGCGGCTGCGACGCGATCGCGGCAGCGTCGGCCGAGGGCGATCTCGCCGTCGGGATGGGGTTTAATCAGCGAACGGTAAAGGTTTTAAGGTTTTGCAGCAAAGTTCTCCCACGCAGCTCTGTTTGGGAAAACTATCGTGAAAACACCCCCCGGGCGCCCTGTTTGCCCCCCTGATTGAGCCTCCAAGACTTTAAGGGGCTGCTATGAGGAAAGGGAGCGGGATGGAAACACGGCCCACGCAGTCTAATAGCGAGCGGTGACGTCTGGGAGCGGGGATGCAGTCTCCAGCCATGCCCCGTGCGCAGCTCACGCGGCCTGGGTGCCCCGTGCCCAGCAGCAGAACGCGGCAGGGGAAGAGAAAGCCTAAAGCCAACGGACTCGGGCACTGGTAGCAATCCCCAGGCCACCAGCCGGCCCCGCAGGACGTTCCCGCTGGCACGGGGCATCGCCGGGAGGCGAGTTACACAGCTCCAGCTCCTCAAATATCCTTCTCTGCGGGCCAGGGAAAGAGAAACCAAAGAACAAAACTGGTAACACAAAGTAAAGAGGGGAAAAAAAGCAGCAAAGCAGGCATCTAAAAGCTTTGCTGGCTCCCAGCCAGGGTGCCCAGCACCTCCTAGGAGGTGGCTCAGATCTGCACGCAGTCCCCAGGGGTCACTGCTCCTCTCCATGCTAAGCCCATACTTGAACTGTGGCCCCACAGCTTCAGCAGGGACATGCTGGAGTGTGAACAACCCCAAAAGCTCGGCCTCAGACGCGCAGAGATTCATGCAAGTCCCTAGATGTGTGTTTATGTGTCCAAATGAGAAGCACCTGGTGACGCCGCCAGCCCAGGGCTTGTTCTCCAGGAGGGGAGAAGGTCGACGATGCTATCTTCAGAAATGGCCACAAAGGGGGAAGAAAGCAGGACTCACATCACAGAAGAGCTGGAAGTGATCTTCATCGCACTCCTCCCTTTGTATAGGGTCCACTTCTATCCACCTGCACAAGCCAGTCGTGCAAGATGTGACACAACAACTGGCCACCATGAGCTGCACGTCAAGGGAGGAGAGGGCTCCACACCACCATCACTGCACTACCAGCCCTCCCCAGCTGCACCCCAGGGTGCCATGCACACACACGTGGGACTACGCAGGGCTACAGGAAGATGTGCACGCGGACCAGCAAGCGCTCGGTCCAAGTCATCCATAGCCCCTGCTCCCACCCCATGTTGAAGATACTCCAACTCCAGCATTACACTTTGACACTGCTGCCACGCTGTTCCCTTCCCACCATCTCTTCCCTGCTCAGAGCCAGTGTCCATCCACAGGGGGTGCCAGTCTCCCACGCACATCAAGCTTCCTTAATGCCTTCCAGATGTCCAGGAAGTACACACACATTCATTTGGAAAGGGATGGCAGAAACACCTAGCAGCATCAACCCAGCACTGGACGGGGTGAACCAAGCCAAACGAGGTAACACTTGAGGCAGTTCTGCCTTCTCTGCAGGTATCACCTCGACTAGATGCCTTTGTCCTGTAGCACAAAATTCTAACATCTGCTTTCATTATTAAATATTAATATTTTAGTTCATTTGCCTTTGAGGTTTAGCAACAAGCTTCCAAATTTATTACATTTTAACACACACTTCTGCAATTAAGAGGCAATACCAGCTGGACAGCTGACTGAGGCAGGTGACAGACTCCTTTCCGCTGGTAATATCCTCCACTCTTGTGACTTAGGACATCTAGCTTAGATAGTTACTGATCTCAGGCTACTTGATTTGTCTTTGTGCTCTTCCTACAAGACATCGTTGCAAGAATAGATCCAATTCTAGCAACAGCTTGTGTAACAACGTGCGGTTACTCCCAAGAGAATCCAGAGCTTCTGCACCGCAGTCACGAATCACGAATACAGACGTGTTATCAATAGTGCATACTCTTTTTTTTTTTTTTTTTACATTTAAAGCACTGATAAGGATTTAACCACGTGCATCTTAGCAAAGCCAATGCTGAAGCAGTCAGCAATACCCCGCATTAGTCCCAGCTCTCCCATTTCAGCACCATCCCACCACGCGGGTCAAGCAAAACACAGGGACTGCAGAGAGCCACTCTGAGCCCACCTGATTACTCAAGGAAATAAACCTGGTTGGAGCCGGAATAACCCACGTTGCTTGTGTATTTACACATGCCTGGGAACGACTGATGCAAGATATCTCTGGGAATTCCTGTCTAACTGTGGCTTATGGTATCTTAAAAGAAAATTAAAAAAAAAAAAAAAAAAAAGAAAAGAAAAGAAAGTAAAATAAAAAAGTTTAAGTCTTCTTTTCACTGAAAGCCTGGAGAGTCAGGATCCCTCGGTTTGCCTCCCGCCCGCCCCTCCTGCCCAGACCCTGCCCCAGTGTCCTGCCTTTTGCCAGCGGAGTCAGGCCACGGGCATTCACTCCCGAACAGCCCCTTCCTCCTTCCCACGTCGGAGGCGGTTTGAGCCCCGCAAGTTCTAAAGCGACACAGAACAAAGTCACAATCACACTTCTGGCTGAAACTGTTTTTGCTGCAGCACGACTGTAGAAATTAGAAAAGAGCAAAAAAAAAAAAAATTGCTATACAGACCAATCCCAAACAGGCAATAGTTTGTATAAAGTTAGTTTTTATCGTTTCCCCTAGATTTGATCTATTCACTTGCTTAAACACCTGCACATTTCTGAACCATCAGGTTTCAAGTCAACTTCCTCAATACTTTGGTAACGGGAAAATACATTTACAAATCAATTAAAGTTGAGAACAGCAGGGTTTTATTTGCACAGCAATCTTGAGAGCATTTCAGGGGCCAGCTTCCACCTAAGGATGCTTTTATGCGCTGCTGGTGGTGGAGAAATCCTGTTGTAAGAGCCAGCTCAGACTTGCACCCAACCGCCGACTCATTTCAGCAACCTCAGAGCAAAACCCGCGCAGTCAGATCTGAAGCACGAGATCACCCGGCCTGACCGGGAAGCAAAGAGCAAAATTAACGTCTCACAGCTGCGAAACTCGGGCTGAGCTCCTGGGACACACCTGAGTTGCCAGATGAAGCTATTTCATCTTCTGTCCCATAAACCATCCCATCGCGTTCTTCCCGGCAGCCCCGATTTAACTGCATTATCTTCCCTCCCACGTTCACTCCTTTTTTTAGACGCTTTCTAAAGAATTAGTAAAAGGAGGTGGTGGGGGGAGGTGGGAATTTTAAGCTCACCGCCACCCATGCCGTTGTGGAAGCACCCAGAAAGAGACGGGCTTATTCCACGAGTGACTAAGACGTGAGTCATACGATGAATAAGCACTCGGCTCCGGGAGGCTCACTCAGACCGTGACCGAATCCAAACCCTTCCCTTACCTACCTCGCCGGTCCCTTCGCGGCAGCCCTGGGAGATGTCTCACCAGGGAGCAGCTCTGGCGCTTGCCTGTGTCAGACCGATGTTAAGGCCAGCACCAGCTGCTGCTCCCATCCGAAGACTGGAGACCACTATACCATAACTATTATTCCCAAATAGTTATTCCCTTCGGCAAGGTCGCATCTTCCTGCGCTAGAGCTGGAGACCGTTCCTCAGCCTCGCGCCGGTGAGGCCAGGGAACGGGACTCGGTCCTGAAGGCAGGTGGCCTCCACTCCACAGCTGCTACCCCAGATTACGCCAGGGATTTTCCTTGGTTGCAACATTAAACCACCTCTGCCCATCTTTCCACACCTCCTTTTCCCCCTCCCCCCCCCCCAAAAAAGCTGTTTCACCACCAAAGTAACCAATGGACCAACGGTCAATGCCCCATCTCCGAGCCGAAGGAAGACAGCCTAGAGAGCACTAACAAGCGACAGGGTGGCCTGGGATGAAGAGAGGCTCCTGTCTAAAGAAACAGTCCAGGCAAAAGCCAGGAGTTACAACTCAGCCAAAATTACCACGGAGCAAAAGCAGCAGCTGCCAGCGCCGAGGAGGAGGGAGGAAGAGGCTGGAACATCTCTACAAAGACACAACTGCTGCCGTTGCCACCGGCGCATCGTCGTCTCCACCGCGCTTCGGGCTCACGCCTCCGGCGGTGGTGGAACACGGACCCGAAGGCAGGCGATGCTCTCGGCAGACGCACAGCTTCAGCGTGGGGGGCGAGCAAGGCGGGCAGAAAGGACGTGACTCTCATCAGGGCCTTCCTCTGGGAGACCGCTGCGGAGATAAGGGTCTCACCCCCGGAAAAACTCCCTCAGGCATTTGGGTCTGACCCGTGGGCAAGGCAACCGGCACCGCAGCGGTGCTGCTCCCTCCTGGCTGCCGGATTCGCAGGGAGGAGACAAACAGTAGGAAAACACCCCAAAAAACCCTTCAGAAAGGTACCTTCACTGCAGCTCGGTTTTCAAAGTACTGGAGCCCTTGGAAGTCATCAACTCACATAAACATTTCATGGCTGCTGAAGGAATTTGTATTTTAAAATACAAGTATTCACACATAAAAGCAACCACCAAGCATGTTTGAGAAGAGGTGAAATCAAGAAGGGAGGAAGCAGCTTTTGCTATAAACAGCGGATCGTTTCTCCGAGCGCATGCAGACGTCGTTCAGCCTGGTTCGCCCAGCTCTACGCCGCGCTGCACGTTGTGCCACCTTTAAACCCTGTTACACCTTAATCGCCTGCACCTTCACTTTAATTACCTGGGCTTCCCATATTGGTGCTTGTTGCGTTTTCCAGAAAGCCCCAGGCAGCCCCAGCACTTGCTGCCTGCCCAGCAGATGCACTAGTCTGGCTCAAAATTTGTACTCTTCTCCCTTGTTTCCAGCTGCTAACTTCTCTCTCCCCTCTTGCCCATTTAGGCCAGAAGGTTGAGTCAGGGTCTGTCGCTGACTGTATCTCCGTACAGTGCCAGCACAACGGGACTCTGCCTCGGTGACCCTACAGTAAGGGCTATAAACAGAAATGCAGAATCCCTCCTGTGCAAGGGCTGGTCCAAAGCTCAGAAGATGTCTCTCTCCAATGGCACACGAACAAAAACCGTATTATCAGCATAAGCAGAAAAGAGCTATTTGCAAAGCTAAGTATTTGGGGAACATAGTCATGCAAAAATGTGATCTTCCAGCAGATCTTAGCACATGCCACCAGACCCAGAAGTCTATGTATGTGCCTGTGTGTATATACATTTATTGAGTGCTTTTGGCATAAGCAGCACTCCGATGCCATGGTGACGGATGCTCTTGCAAAACCTTAACATAATAGATACAGATAAACCTGAAGGCAATTAGGAAAGCAATACTGCTTGTGCTTACACGATCCACAGCTACTATGACAGGCACAAAAAAAATTTTTTTAAAAACAACTCATGGAAAAAGATCAAAACAAAACCCCAGATCCACTGTTAAACAGATTAATCAGACTCTTGGAAAGCTCACCAGGGACCAGGCTCAATCTCTGCTGTTATTAGCATAAACCCTGCATATCGGTAACAAAAGAACAGCCTAAGTCCCAAGCTCTTGGTTTACTTTGCAGCAAGATGCTGCTCAGACTCCAGGCACTTAACGTACACACTCTTAATTAAGGAGATGAGATCCAGAAGATAATTTTGGCTGAAGTTTATAGTGCTGCAAAACAAAACTCTTCACAGTCCCGTTTTACAACAACGGGCTGCCAAGTGCCTCCATCCCGCCAGAGCAAGGCCGGTACAAGGGAGGAAGGATGCTGGCGCCAGCAGGGCTTCCCCCAGCCCGGCAGGGTCCCGGCACGGTGCCGAGCGGCCATCAGCCAGGACCTTCCACGCCAGGCCCCGGAGAAAGGGGAGCTCGGGATGCGGGGACACGTGCCCAACCACCCAGGGCAGCCAAACTGCAGCTGAGGTGCAACCCCGCTGCGGTTCCTGGAGCTGCAGGGCCCGGCCGGACTCCCGGCGAGCCACTGGGAAGTCTTGTGGGCAAGGGGCTGGTGGCATGCAGGAAGGCAAGTCTTCACGGGAGGAGTGACAATCTGCCGGGAAACGACGCCCCGCGCGCCTCATCGGGTGTCAATCACGCGCTCCCAAAAAAATCTCCAGATCTGAATTAAATATGATGCTGTCACCTCTGCATCAAAAATTATTCGCTCCATAAAAAGCATTTTCCTACAGCTCTTTTACGACTCCACCTTTCCTTCCCAAAACTCCTCACTCCTCTCCCCCTGCAAGAGGGGTCATTCGATTACGGACTTTTTCCCTCCCCCTAACGGCAACATTCTGCAAAGACCAAGTGGGTAACTTCAGTTTTTAAGGACCATTTCTCTATATCAGAGCTCAGAGAACCTCTTGGCTGGCTGTCACAGGAGCAAGTGGCCACCTCAGGTGCAGAAGACCACCAGCACTAACGAGGGGAAAACAAGTCTTCCTACTACAACAAAACAGCAACCCAGCCACATCATAAAACCACAGTCACACGATCACATCACGTTGTCCCCACGCTGGCTGAAGAGCTCAGTCTCACCAAATACCAGATTTCATAGCATGTCCAGCATACCAGTTTGCTTCTGCTGAAGGCAGAGGGAGTCCTATCACCCACCCCAATGAGATTTTATCATAGGGGTCTTCCAGATATGCAGATTAGAACTTCAAACGATTGCTTCCACACATGCCCCACGTACTCAACAGCTAAGCAATACATGCTCATAAGCACGTGTTTATGACAGGACTGCTGGGTGGGAGCTGAGCTTGGCTCACCCCCACGCTTCAGGTGGGCTTCACAGTAATTAAGGCAGTTTTGCAGTCACACTCTGGGCACCCTGCAGGGAGGGAGAAGGTGCTGCACGATCTCATTTGCACGGCTTGGACAGGTAGGAGTTATCTTTTTCCCCAAGCAATCACTCTGCATGACTCCGCTCCGCTCTGGAGGATGAATCACCACAGCAAGGAGTGCGTGGGTCCCGCCGGCATCCCAGTGCTGGAGAGGCAAGCTTCACTCCTGACTGCCGTCACCTCATCACACCAAGTCAGACAGGTCAGCCACCCCTCGCTGCCTCTCCCCAAACGGGGCCAGAAGCTCCTCGCCCCAGCGCCGGGAGGCCTGAGCCTTCGCCAGGACTCTGCCGCCTGCTTGCGGATCCCACCAGCCTCCAGGGAAGCACGGGGCCGTAATTATCCCCTGCTCAAACTCCCAACTTCCATAAATCACAAGCAGCCCTTTCATCTCCTCCACTGTGTAACTGGGCCGAACGCCAGCCTTTACGCACTGCTCGGTGGAGAGCACGCAGAGCCGCGGCACCAGTCTAAAGGTCTCAAACAGTAATTAATCAGCTACAACAGTAAATAATGTATATGAATTCAAGTGTTTCCTCATTTCCTGAATGTCTCACATAAATATCTAACCAGTAAAGAATGCTTTGAACTGCAATGCTTGTATCTTTTCCTTTCTGAGACTATTCTGTGCTATTTACTTAAAATAGAAAATTCAGTAGGAGAAACACAGGTTGAGAAGTAACAGGATCCTGAAAGTATTTTGAGTGCCCAGAACTGTTCTGAATACCAAGGGCTTAATCCAAGTGTTTGTGCATCTACTTTACATTTTTATGGACAAACTTTATACACCTGTTTTATCCTTCCATCCAGCCAGGCCGCTAGAGAAGAGCCTTCAAAGTCATCAAGGAGGTTCGCTGGCACTGCCACACTCCTCCCAGGGCAGAGCCTCGCGGGAAACCTGCACCGAGATGAAAGCTCAGCTCCAAAAATACACCCCAAAGCAAGCTTTGCTGGAGCACAAGAGTTTTAAGGTAGATGAAATTTCTAACTCAGGCTTTTGAAGCCAAGAGTTGTGTTTGAAGAGGTAAGAGCAGATTTCCCCCCGCACCCACCCGAAGTCATCAAAACAGCTGCAGAGCACCATGCCTTCCACGGCCTCTGGCACGTGTTCAGGGAGAGGCTGGAGGGGGCCAGCACGACTCGGCTCTTAGCGAGGCTTAAGCGAGCGTCAGTCCTTCAGCAGCGGCTGGCTACTCCCACGGCAGTTAACTCGCCACCGAGCACTGGCCAGAGCACGACAGCCCAGCGTAGACGCCGCTGCCGAGACGCGTGCCCTGCTGAACTCCCGCAGGGAAGCTCCCGGGGACACGGCACCAGCACCCCCATCCTGGCACGGGCACGCTCAGCAACCATCACCCGACCCATCCAGGCTGGGCTTTCGCTGCTACACATTTAGAAGGCAGGCACAAAACCCCCCTACCTTAAAATCCCAGCTGGCACCTAATCCTTTAAACTCTCCCGGAGAGGTACTTCTCCTTTCCAAAGGAAAGTGAGTTAATGTTCTTGCCAGGGCTGTTACTCAGAGCAGCAAAGCCTCTTTCCATCTCGCGGGGCCCAGGTGACCGTTTCCAAGGGATTAGCTGTTACCACATTTAGTTCCGTAAAGGGTTTAGCTCCGTGGCGCTCACACGGGCCCGCTATGAAGACACTTGCTTGCCAAAATCCCGCAGGCTCACAGCTCTGAGCATCTGCAGAAGGTATGAAGTGACCATTGCTCAGGCCGGGGAGGTTTCCCCATCCCCTAGAAGCAGGTACTGATACCCACAGTCGCTTTTTGAAGGAGACAACCAGTTACATATCCAGGTTAGCCTCCAAGCAGTGCCAGCTGCTTCCAACTAGCTAAAACAGATCATGCTTTAAATCTAGATCTTGTGCACCACAGCCAGCAAGCGTTTCAAGTCCCAAATAAAGTCCCCTCCCTGCCTGCTTCAGCCTCTGGAGCAAGGTTCTTGTTAGCACCAGGGAGAAACACTCAATTTTGGGCTTGCTTCCTAAACTTGTCAACAGCAGAGGGAAATTCATATTTTCCTTCTTGCTCATCAAGAAAGAGGGCTGGGGTGTGGTTGGAAAGACTTACGGAGCCCCGAACACCCAAGGATAGGAAACTCCACGCTGCTGCTGCCTTCCCTGCTCCCCTGCTGTTGGATCAACTCTGTTGGTATCTCCCACTACATTGGCCGAGGCCGTGCAGAAGCGCTCAGCAGCTGCACCGTGCCAAGTCAGCTGCTTGCAGCCCTGGAGACTGCTCTTATAACTGCAATGTCAAGGGGCTGAATGAAGATGCATCAGAAGAGGACCACAAGGACACTGCCTGAAAATCCACCAGGGAGCAGGACCTCACGAGGTGCTTGCAAAAACAAAGGCAGCTTTTACAAAGGGAAGGAGGGGGGGAAATAAAGGAGAAGTGAAACAGAAGGCCGAAAAAAATTTCCAAGCACTTGGCATGCTCCAAAATTAGTGCTGTAATGGATCTCATCAGTCAGCATTTATTTGCAATCCTAAAGACAAGAATTCAGATAAGCATGCTGCAGCACAAGCAGCACTTGCTAGGCTAACGGCTAACTCCAACACGAGCATGCAGAAACCAGCTATTCCACTCTTCCTCAGGGTCTTCCCCAAGGACCGTCTGGTTCAGAGACCCGTGCTGCTTGCGCACATCACGCTCTCGTCCTTAGGCGGGTGCCGCAGAGGCACCGGGCCAGCGCTCCCCACTGAGCTCAAACGCACCCTGACGCTGCAAGAGGCCGGTGCAGATGGGTGCTGACCCCAGGAAGAGAGCGGGGACGTCCCCAGCGTGCATCAGCAACGCCCCGCTCGCTGCTCGCGCCTGTGCCGGTTTACACCCCTGGAGGACCTGGCCCACGAGGTTCAGCCAGAACTGCAGGTACGTACTGTTTAACTGAGAGAAAGCAAGCAGCAAACCACTGCAAGCTTTGCCCCGCGTCTCCGAGCAGCCACGCTCCCCTTCCGGAGGCACGCGCCGGCTAAAGGCGACGCGCGTCAGGAGGCTCGGGAGCGCCCGGGACAACGCGCCTCACGCGGCCTCCACGAAGGCCCCCGAGCCCGGCCGGGATCGGGGCGGGAGCCCTGACCCGACGCACCCACCGCGCTCTCGACGTTTCGGTACGGACCCCTGACGGCAGAGGAGAGCTGGCAGCTTCGGTCCGCCCCAGGGCACCGCAGATATTTTGGGCGGCCCGATATTCCCACGCGGAAAGCCAGGAGGAGTCACCTCCTCCCTCCCCCAGGTGCCTCTTGCTAGCATGGATGTGACTCACTAGAGCTGGGTTTATATTAAACTCCTGAAACAGATTGTTTGGCTGTTATGTAAATCCAGTAAATGTTAAAATACTAGAATAAGTCAGGCAGGCAGCTACCGTAACCAGCTCTCCAGAGACATGTGAGCAAAATTTAAAAAATTAAGAAGGAGAAAAATAGAAGTAAAGAGTTGGTAAGGACTGGGGAGAAGAAAAAAAAAAGTCCCAGCTGCCTTTCAGCCCAGGTGGCTGGGGCATTCCGGAGAAGGGCCGAGCACAGGCGCTGCCACCGCCACCCCGGCCAGCTGCACCCAGGCAAACGACCCGAAAGCTAACCCGCGAGAGCCAAGTCACCCACGCCCAGCGCACGCCCGCGACGGCCGGGCGACCTCCTCACCGCGCCGCGCAGAACAGCGACGCGCTCGCGGCGAGGCCGGCGCGACGGTACCGGACCGCGGCCGGGATGCGCTTTACAACAGCGCAGGAGTCGGACACGAAGGTGCCAGGACCGCAGTCGCTGCCGGGCGGGAGGTCCTGCCCTAGGAGCCTCCCTGCTCTGCCGAGCAGAACTATCTGCTGAAGCCAGAGAAGTCTTCTGCTAACACTGACGTCAGCAAACCGGCACAGGAACAGATTTCAAAATTTGCAAACACAAGTATTTCTACCCGAAACCTGACTGCAGAATTCTAAATAGTCTACAGGCCAAAGGATTAGTCAGAAAAATTATCTGGCAAGTAACCTGCAATAACAAGAAAAACCAGAGCACATCACCATCTGCTCCCAGACACCTAAGATGGAAATCAGGAGCCCTCTAATTAAACTATTACTTTGTATATGACTGCTGATCACCCAGCTACCCTATTCCAAGTGCTCCTAGATTAAATCAGTCACAATAAAGGAAACTGGTAGAACGTAGCACCTCAAATCTTAACATTGTAATTAAGAGCACCTTAGTCGAGCTGTCACTTAACCAGGCCACGTAGTCCAAGCCAGCCACTTGCTCAGGCTGGGAGGCTGCCCCGTGTCCTGCACTCCTGGTCGGTACTGAAGGGCAGCGAAAGCGAAGGGCTGCTGGAGCCTGCGGGTCCCGTGCACACGAGCCCCTGCGAGAACAGCATGCTGCTGGGCACATCTGGGCATGCACATCTGGGCAGACATCCTGCCTGGCCCGCACGCTGGCAGCCAGCTTGCTCCGTTCCCAAATGCTCAGAGACACCTCTGCAGCGCAACAGTCACCGCACGGAAACGAAGCGGAAGTGATCTGAGCTCTGTTTAATCAAATATAGTCTGGGAAAGTGTCTGCTTTTGTTAAACATTGCCTCAGAAGAGGAGAGCTGAGTAATCCACGAGTGGGGAAAGCACGCTCTCCAGCTACAAGGTATTATCATCATGGGCTTAATATCAGAGCGCTTTGCTGAGTCTGTAGCATTAGGCCGGAGTAAATACTCGCTGCCTGGGCAAGATGCAGAGATACTCCAGGTCCACATCACCCCTCGAGGCTCGTGCGCAGAGGAGTCTGCCTGGAGAGGTAGATCACCGATCTGCAGCACATTCTTGTGGGCACAGGACAACAGATCAGACAGATGCGTGCAGGGGCATGCGTGTGCACGAGTACATACGCGCATGCATTTGTGCAACAGAAGAAGGAACCCTCCCCAGTGCCAAGAGGCAACCAGGACCACCTACAAGAGAGAGCTGGCAGATGTGTCCTACATGGTAACGGGCATCAACGGGGACAGGAGACAGCACTGCAGCATGGCCAGTGAAGTCAGTGGCATGCCTGCACAGGCTCTTGTCTCCAACACCCAAACCGTTACAAGCAATTACCAACAATCTGAGGCTTCTGAGAAACCACGAAATTTAAGTCTTTTTCAGAGCAGTCAGCAAAGAAGAATCTCTCCCTTCTCGAGTTGAAAAACAAACCCTTTCTCTGCCTTTTATTTGCTAATTAAAGGCATTCATTGTATTCAGATCTCACTTCTTGTGCATAATGTTTTACGCATCTGTTTGATTAAGAAAGAACCCAACAACCCAGCTTAATTAAGCTAATTAAATGCATTCAGCCATTGGTTAATATTCTGAAGCACTTCCCAATTATTCTTCCCAGTTATTAAATCTCCTCTAAGGATAATATTTTCTCAGTTGCTACACTCTTTATTAGCCAGTGCCTAAGTTCAGTTGAAATTACCCGATCTGTAACACTGAAGACCCCGGAGTCTTCTTAGGGCTTATATTTCTGTACTAAGCTGTAGTCACACTGGCTACGTGTACCCTGAACCTCCAACATGTAGGTCTGAGAAAAGAAGGACTAATGGATCCACAAGTAGCCTCTCACCTTCACCTCCGCATAGCATCCTTCTCTTCTACCACTACACCCTACCTCTCATCCATTTCCCTGGAAACTTTAAGAACACATCAAAGCCTCAACCATGATGAGATGCTTGAGTCCAGCAGGACAAAGGCTCCAGAAGTCAATGGGTGGCAGAGGGAGAGACAGAGCTGATGGACAGAGACAGCAGATGTATGGCTTGCTTTTCACACACATAGGGTCTGGTTTCAGGAGGAAACTGGGCTAAAAATATGAATACCCTCCCTGCCTTGCTCAGTCTTTAAAACTCCAATTTACAGGGTTGTAGTGCCATCTCCCAGGCCCAAATGACACCAAGGTCTCCCACCTCAGGAAGGAGCAGCAAGGGATGCCAGCGAAGCTGTGCATTTGTATGCACTTCCACCACTGCAGGGAAATGAGATCTGCAATTTGATGCATGTTGCACAAAAGCAATCTATTTGTTCCGCCACCACCAATCATTTCAGCAGGTGCCCCGCCGCCAGTTAACCACTCCTTCTTTGCCTCTTCTTAACACTCAGGATTTCACAGATCTCTAGGTGCCCGCTTTCCACACCAGAGACTGACAGTCCAGCCTTTTCTTGTACGGAGCACTCATACGGATTCTTCAGTGCCCGATACATGGGCTGAGCTCCCACTGCAGGTTTTTCTCCCTGTGGGAAGGAGGGGAGAAGTGTCTCTCTCCACCAGAAAGCCAAGTCTCCTCCAGGCAACTGGAAGAAGTATAACCTCCCCCCTTCTCCTTGGAGATAGCTGAACTTAACCTAGAGGTTTCAGCATTGCAGGTCAGAACAGATAGAGCAGGACCGCATAAGCCTCACTTCTCAGAAACAGGGCTGAAAAAACCCCACTGGTCTCAAACGTGCACAGATTACCTCAACTCCTGAATATGGGGAACTGCAGGATCCGCCCCAGTGGTGATTTAAACTGAAGCAGCAAGAAATTAAGAGGTTGCTGCAGTTGCAATTTGACGTGGGCTGACCTGGGGCCTGAGCAGAACCTCACTAACATTTCCATCTCTTCTCCTCCATTCACACTGCAATCAGTTTCCCTTTTTGATAGCCAGGCAAAGAGCCTAGACCAGCACTTGAAAATTTGGCCAGTTTATTACAACTGTTCAACAGCACAGCAACAGTGCCAACTAGTAGAGAGCTCACGGCCCTACTGTGCTTAGTGCTATAAAACACATTAAGAGGCAAATTCTGGCTCCAAAAAGCTTACGATCAAAGCAGGCATTAGAAAGAGCTTTTTTTTTTTTTTTTTTTTTAAAAAAAAAAAAAACATACTCAAAAGGCCAGTGTTTTTAAGCAGGTGATGAACCTCCTTGAAAGTCTTCCCCAGCTGGTACCTACATCACCAGTCCTCAGTAGTCAACGCTTGTCAGAGGTTTAGGGAGAAGCAGCAAGAGCAGCCCTGTGGGATGACAGAGAACCTCAGTATTTTTGAAGTGCAAGTTTTCAGAAGGTTGATACAATACCTAGCATCTGTACACTGAGTGGGTGGATTATACTACCAGCTTTAAAATCAAAGCAGGAAAGAGATACCTTGCTCTTTTCCCAACTCTTTCTTTCATTGGTCTTCCAGGTTTGGAACCTTTCAAGTTCAAGGTTTCCAATGCCTCCCTGTGATCAAGGCATTTCTTGCACATCCTTTTTAAATGATGAAGTAAGAGTCTCACCAAGTCACAGGCCCCAGGTCTTAAAGACACCCGAACACTGTGCACTTCACAACAGTCTCAGAAGAGCTGGAGGCACCCAGCCACACACTGAACTCTTTGCTCCGCTCTGTGAAACCTGCCCGTGGAGCACGACACAGCACAAGAGCTCTGAGAAGCTGCAGAGAAGCTGGGATGCTAAGCTCCCCCCCCTTGCCTCTGTAGATCCACAGCTTTGTGAAATCTTTTTCTGGCTAGAGTAAAAAGCTGACAGTCCTGCAAACCTCCGGACAGGGCTGGGATGCTGGATGAGGCCTCACTGCTGAGAAGCTCCTCTTCCCCCAACACCCTGTCTGCCCCTGGGGAAACGAGTAAGATCAAAGGGAAAGCACCAGGGCTGGGGCTGAGGTCCTGGGAAACACAACGCACAAGCTGTTCTTCTGCATTTCCCCCATCAGCAGCAGCATTTCTTTATCTTAGCCTTGAGGAGAAATAAAAGTCATCAAGGATTAATGGAAGCTGTCCTGCCAGCACAGCCAAGGAGCAGGAGAGCTCTGCTGCAGCCTCACAGGGAACAAGGGCAAGCGGGGCTGGAAGCACAGCGCCTGCCCTAGGCAAACCCAACGCGCTCAAGAGTGGTGCTAGCTCTGGGCAATGCTGTTGTCCCTCCGCTGCGAAGCGGCACAGCTCCCCGTGGACCTTCCCCATATACCAGTTCAGAGGAACTGGTCTGTGCCCATGAGGGAAGAAGCCTCACTGCACCACCCACTTAGGAAAAGAGATAAGAACAACTGTCCCCCTTAACCCCAAAACTACAATCAAGGTTCCCTTTGATCACATCTTCCTGCAACCCTGATGAGCAGTGTGACTTGGGCCATAATCTGTGCCAAAGCCAAAAGCAGCAACAGCAGTCTTCAGTCTTACGTCCACTATAGATTCACGTGTTTCAGGGAAAAAAAAAGGGGGGGGGGGCAAAAAAAAAAAACCCAGAAGTTCTTCAGTAGTTTCTTCTTTGCATCAGTCAGTTCCCTGGTCAACAGGGAGGACAGGAGAAGGATGCTCCTGCCATCAAGACTCAGAGGTCACAGATGTGCAGCAGAACAATCACAGAATCACAAAGGTTGGAAGGGACCTCTGGAGATCATCTAGTCCAACCTCTTGCTCAAACAGGGTCACCTAGAGCATGTTAGACAGGGTTGTATCCAGGCGGGCCTTGAAGATCTCCAGAGAAGGAGACTCCACCACCTCTCTGGGCAACCCACTCCAGTGTTCCGTCACTCTCACAGTGAAGAAATTCCCCCTCACGTTCAGGCAGAACTTCCTGTGCTTCAATTTCTGCCCATTGCCTCTTCTCCTGTCACACGGGACAACTGAAAAGAGTTTGTCCCTGTCCCCTTGACAATCTCCCTTCAGGTACTTGTACACATTGATCAGATCCCCCCTCAGTCTTCTCTCCCCCAGGCTAAACAGGCCCAGCTCTCGCAGCTGTTCCTCACAGGGCAGGTGCTCCGGCCCTCTGATCATCTTCGTAGCCCTACGCTGCACTCTCTCCAGTAGCTCCATGTCTCTCCTGTACCAGGGAGCCCAGAACTGGATGCAGTACTCGATATGAGGCCTCACCAGGGCTGAGGAGAGGGGCAGGATCACCTACCTCGACCTGCCGGCAACACTCTTCCTAATACACCCCCGGATACCATTGACCTTCTTGGCCACAAGGGCACATTGCTGGCTCATGGTCAACCTGTCACCCACCAGCACTCCCAGGTCTTTCTCTGCAGAGCTGCTCTCCAGAAGGTCACCCCCCAGCTTGCACTGGTGCCTGGGGTTATTTTTCCCTAGGTGCAGGACTCTGCACTTGCCCTTGCTGAACCTCAGGAGGTTCCTCTCCGCCCAGCTCTCCAGCCTGCCCAGGTCTCTCTGAATGGCAGCACAGCCCTCAGGCGTGTCAGCCACTCCTCCCAGCTTGGGATCATCAGCAAACTTGCTGAGGAAGCACTCTGTCCCCTCATCCAGGTCATTGATGAAGAAGCTGAACAGGATGGGACCCAGTACTGAGCCCTGGGGGACACCACTAGCCACAGGCCTCCAACTAGACTCCACTTCGCTGATGACAGCTCTCCGAGCTCTGCCTTTCAGGCAGTTCTCAATAAACCTCACTATCCAGTCCTCTAACCCACACTTCCCGAGCTTCTCTAGGAGGATGTTAGGGGAGACAGCATCAAAAGCCTTGCTGAAGTCAAGGTACACAACGTCCACTGCTCTGCCCTCGTCTACCCAGCCAGTCATTCCATCAGAGAAAGCTATCAGATTGGTTAAGCAGGATTTCCCCTTGGTGAATCCATACTGGCTACTCCTGATCACCTTCTTTTCCTCCATATGTCTGGAGATGACATCCAGAATGAGCTGTTCCATCCCCTTTTCAGGGATGGAGGTGAGGCTGACCGGCCTATAGTTGCCTGGGTCCTCCTTCTTGCCCCTTTTGAAGTCTGGAGTGACACTGGCTTTCTTCCAGTCCTCAGGCACCTCTCCAGTTCTCCAGGTCTTTTCAAGGACGATGGAGCGCAGCCTGGCGACAACATCCGCCAGCTCCCTCAGTACCCGTGGGTGCATCCCATCCGGGCCCATGGATTTGTGGATGTCTAGCCTGCCCAGAGGGTCTCTAATCCTTTCCTCCTCAACCAAAGGAAAGTCTTCCCTTCTCTGGGCTTTCTCCCTCACGTCCAGGCTCTGGGATTCCTGGGGGCTGCCCTTAGCAGTGAAGACTGAAGCAAAGAAGGCATTCAGTAATTCTGCCTTCTCTGTGTCCCTTGTCACCAGGGCCCCCGCCCCATTCAGTAGCAGGCCCACATTTCCCCAGTCCTCCTCTTGCTGCTCATGTATTTGAAGAAGCCCTTCCTACTGTCCTTGACATCCCTTGCCAGACTCAATTCCAGCTGAGCCTTAGCGTTCCTCGCAGCATCTCTACATACTCTGACTGCATTCCTATAATTCTCCCAAGTAGCCTGTCCCCTCTTCCACAGTCTGTGTATTTTCTTCTTCTGTCTGAATTTGGCCAAGAGCTCCTTGCTCACCCAGGCAGGTCTCCTGCTCCTTCTGCTGCACTTCTTACTCAGAGGGATGCACTACTCTTGAGCTTGGAGGAAGTGATGTTTGAATACTAGCCAGCTCTCCTGGACCTCCCTTCCTTCTAGGGCCTTAACCCATGAGGTCCCACCAATTAGGTCTCTGAAGAGCCCGAAGACCGCTCTCCTGAAGTCCAGGGTTGCAATCCTGCTTGTTACCTTAGTTCTTTCCTGCAGGATCCTGAACTCCACCATCTCGTGGTCACTGAAGCCAAGGCTGCCCCCAACCTTCACATCTCTAACCAGTCCCTCTCTGTTGGTAAGGATGCAGCAGGACACTCTTCCTCGTAGGCTCCTCCACCATTTGTTACAAGAAGTTATCATCAGTGCACTGCAGGAGCCTCCTGGACTGCTTGTGCCTTGCTGTGTAGTCCTTCCAGCAGATGTCAGGGTGGTTGAAGTCCCCCATGAGAACCAGGACCTGTGATCATGAGGCTACTTCCAGCTGTCTATAGAAGGCCTCATCAACTTTCTCTTCCTGGTCAGGTGGCCTGTAGTAGACACCCACAACAGTGTTTCCCCCCCTCCCCCCCCCCCATTGGCCTGCCCTTTGATCTTTACCCATAAGCTCTCAACTGCCTCCTCCTCCTCCCCCCCTAGGCAGAGCTCGTTGCATTCCAGTTGCTTTCTCACATGAAGAGCAACTCCACCACCTCGCCTCCCTGGCCTGTCTCTCCTAAAAAGCACATAGCCATCCATAACAGCATTCCAACCATGTGAGCTATCCCATCACATCTCTGACTGCAGTGAGATCATGGCCCTAAACATCTCTCCTTCAGCTTGCTCTCCTCACTTCCAAGCTTTTTGTTCTGCTTAAGATGACATCTGCAGCTCAAACACATTACAACAGAATATTTGTTCTTAATTTGCCCCTTGGGTGTTAGGCTGACCCTACTGAGAACTATATTTAAATGTGCAATTTCCTGGCTAGGCTCATTTGCAGTCCTTCCCCCCCTTGGATGACTATGCAAGTCTGGCCCAGAATCCAATTAGCTACTACCACCTTTTAAATCAAGAGAATTAAAAAAAACCTCTCATCAAATAAGAAAAATAAAGGATTTTAATTACATCATTCTTATTTTATGTCTAAACACTCAAAACTCCCAAGCTCTCTTTGGGAGGTGGGCTTGAAAGGCTAGAAAAGTGACCAGTTTGCATCAGAGACACAAAATTGCAGCAAGAACAAGCAGTCTGACAGCAGAGTCAGTCTGTCTCCCCTCATTATCAGCCGCTCGTCTGCTTTAAGGCGCTGCAGAGGTGGACACAGACATAAGCTGCCCAGCACCGAGGGCACAGGCAGCTGCTCCCCAGCATCCATAAGGGGTGCTGGCAAGACCCACGACTTTCTGCTCTGCACACAGAAGAGCAACTGTGGTTCATCCAGTTCTAATGCAGAAGGGAGAGGCCTCCTTTCACCAATGCCACCTCCACATGCCCATGAAGTGTTATAATTGCAGATTTCAGAGGAGCCTAAAGTGAAAGGACCCAGAGGCCAGGGACCTTTGTACATCTTAGCCTTGTGCACCTCAACCAAAAGAGTTTCTCTGACTCTCCAAATCAAGAGGGGCCTCAGGGCACCTTCAGTGACCCTTCTGGGCAGGCTTCTCCTGCTCAGCAGAGTGCAACGAAACCTTCACCTCTGGTGGGTCCCTGCATGGTTGTCCAGCCTTGAGCATGGAGCTGGGCAGGACAGGAAGAGCCAGACACCGTGAGGCTGGAAACTAGTGGGAGGGTGGGACATGCCTCTGCCTTGGAGCCAGCCAGCTGAGCACCTCAGTCTGGACACCAGCATTTCCTACTGCCAGCATTTGTCAGCTTCGGAAACACAGGGGCCACAGAGGAGTTCAAAGGAGGTCAAGGACCTCGAGGAAAAAAAAAAAAAAAAAAAAAAAAAAGTATTTTCAGCACCAACACAGCATCTCCAGAGCAAGCAAGCAAGCAGAGGCTAGGATCATGCTGCCAGGTAAACTGCAAGCTCCCTGCAGCTGCTGGCAGCTGGCAGTTCCTCCTGGACAGTACATCCAGCTGTGCCTGCTCCTGACAAAGGCAGGGGCTTTCCACACCAGGCCTCCTGTCCCCCAGGAACCAGATCTGCCATCAGCTCTGGAATTGTAGAAAATCCACTGATGAACCAAAAACCTGTTGGAGGAAAGCACGCTAGACAGCCCAGCCTCCTGGGGGTTAGTCTCAGTCATAGGCTTCTTACTAGGAGAGTTAAGCAAGAGCTGCAGAGGCTCCACACAATCCTCAGCTCCTGACAGCCTAACAGACAACTTCAAAGCAGCTCAAACAAGGACGGTTTCACAGTAGAGCAGGGATTCTCTCCAGGCAGCCAGCACTGCCAAAAAATTGTACTGAGAAACAACAACGAAATTTCTCTTCTCCAGTGACTACCCCCACTGCACATCCTTCCAGCTACACCTGGGCAGAGCTGCTGTCAGATCCTTTTGCAGAAAGTCATCTCCTGCGGTATTTGCTCCTCCTTGCTGATGAGGAACTCTGAGCCATCCTCTCCTCTTGCACACAGCTACGCTGACAGCTCTGCAGAGCTCCCCAAAGCGCTAGGAGCCAGCCCGATGGCAAAGCATCACTGCATTTCTAGGTTAATGAAAGCTGGGACATGGGAGGAGGGAGAGAAGGACTTTCACTGCCTGAGACTAAGGGGCTGCATGTTTCAGGGCAAGGAAATATTTATTCCTGTATGAAGAACATGGAATATTAGAGATTTCAGGTTTCTTTCTTTCACCAGGTCTCACTGGAATAAGACTCTTGGCAATTTGCAGGAGCCACAACAGACCTTCAATGAATCCAGATGTTACCCAGCTCACAGCGGAAAGGCAAAGGAGCCATTTGGCTTTGCGTCCTCAGAGTCTTTGCAGTTCACTGATGCAGATCTGGTGGCTTACGGTTTCTATTGCTGTGGCATTTCAAACCTCACTGATCACTTGAGACCCAGCTACACTTGGTGCTGCATGGAGAAGGAAGTTCCTACAGTAAAGGCTTGCTCTTAGCACAAGAAACATTGGGACGAGCAGACAGATGCTTGGAAAAGCATGGGGCAGACAGTACTGGCTTTGCTCATTTAGTCATTTGGTATGTGGGAGGATGTGCCACAGAACCACCAAAAGGTGGGACATGCTCTTGTGCTGTTCCTTATACATCTGGGGTTGATATTCTGTGTGCAGCCTTCTAAATGCAATGGCATTTGGGTGTAAGGTAGTGACTGTTTGGCTCCATGGGAACAGCAAACTCTGAAAACCCAGAGCCTAATGAAAAGAGGCAAGTTTCATTCTGCAGTCTGACTTAAATCAATCTACCTGGCATTAAGGAATGGACTCCCAGCAATTGCTATGAATAAGTCATGCCTTTTTACTATTGCTTCAAGCCAAATTACTAGCACTGTTCGCATCAATACTGTATGAGAAAGGAAAAAGGCAAAGCCTGATTAGAGTATGGAAACATGCTGGAACAGATGCCCGATCTCTCTAATATGCAAGTGCACAGTAGTAACTTGGTCTGATTTTTGTCAGCTGAAAGCATTGCACCTCATGAACGTTACTACAGGGTAAAGGCTGGCAAAGCCTCAATAGCACATTTAAGTGGTTTGGGCTGACCCAAGAGCACAAGGGGCCTGAAGTCTGCAGGAAGAGCAGCAGCCCAAGATGCTTTCGCTTTATCAATGCAGTGAGCACCTAAACAAGGCAGATGTGCTAGAAACATTCCTCAAAACAGGATTCCACATTCAAGCAATGCCAGGAGAACTGCTGTCTCCCCGGGTCCAGCACAACCATGCTGCATCCCTATCTATCTGGCAAGGGTTCACGCGCCAAGCCAGTCAGACACCTCCCACTTCTCCAACCTTGCCTGTCCTCATGCAGATGAGGCAGACAAACACTCATCCTGGGTTGGTTTATACTCCACCCTGCAGAGCAGGGATTCTCAGGAAGCATTATCCTTGGCCAGCAAAGTTCCCGACAGCTGTAGAAGGGAACCCTCCTAACCTCAGTGTCAGAGCATCTGAGCAGCCCCAGGTCAATAGTCAGAGTCAGCAGATGAGTTTTAGGTTCCCATACTGTTTTAATAGGCTTGCCAGGAGTGGCATACCATTAGCACAAACGGGCCCAAACCTCCATTTCCAACATAATTAGTATCATATAACAGCACTAACCAGGCAGCATTACTAGAATCAGGTGCTAGAAAGTGCTAAAACTGAGACTTCACTCATATAGGTGGCTGGCTTATGCATGGGTACTGTAAGAATTTTCTATCATGGGAACTGCACAGTTTCTAATCCAGGTCCTGCTCTCCTTGCTCATCCTCAGCTCACATCCGTCCCAGGCTCCTAATAAGGAGGCAGCTTGCAGAGCTTCCAGCTTCTCGTCCACAGACGGACAAGATCCCACACGCTCAGGCTGCACACAGGGAAGGGAGGGTCTGGTGACAGACACAGCATGAAGCAACAGCTACAGATCCTCTTCCAGAGGGGTTCCTTCAAGCATCACAGCTTCTATCTGAGAGCCTACATCAAGCAGCACATCTCAGATTAAGACCACCAGCTGCATCTAGAACATGAAGAGGTCCAGAGAAAGGAAAAGAGGCTCCAGGGATGCCTCTGTGTTGCCAGCACCACGGTGAGCTAGCACAAAGGCAGCCACTGGTGGAAAATAACTTGCTCAAGACAGACGCAACTGCACAACACCATGGGGGTGATTATGAGAGCCACCTCTCAATCAGGTACGCATGCACACAGGTATGCACGCACACAGCGCTCCGCAAAGCTGCACGGGCTCGATTCCGGAGCTTCAGCCACTGCAGGGGTGACAACAGGTACCTGGGCTTCATTAGGCTTGCCCAAGCTACTGGTACAAAAGCTATTCTACCATCCCCAACTCTTCTGTTTTCAGGACTACTTTCTATTCTACAAGATACAAACTTGAACACTACCTGGAGGCAGGAGTGGGAAGAATGACAGAAACAGACAGCTACACTAAAGTCTTCTCTTAACATGCCTGTAAAGGATCAAGAGCAAAAGGGCCTTTGAGCTGAGGTGTTTTGGTCCTGTATTAGCATGATGTATAACACAGACATGAGGAGGCTGGTCCAACCTTTGCTGCATTCACAAGACTGCAGGAATTGCGTATAGGCTCTGCAATACAGGGAGAGGTAGGAAAAGAGCCCAAGGAGGATGACAGCACGTCACTGCAGGGAACTGCTCCGATATAGCACTAAACTGCCAAATGTAAGTACTGAAGTCCAAGTCACAAGAGCATACTCTCACTCTCCTGAGGAGGACAGATTTGCACCTCCATTAGTCACCAGCAGTTGCCAATCCAACTGTTAACGCACCCTAAGAAGGTGTTATTCGGCCTGGGCTCCCACAGCACTTTATCCTTCCCTTTCCCACCTCGGCCAAGCCCCTCGTGGCCTGCTTCTAGTTTAACACCATTGCTAAGCAGTCAGTGTCTGGGTCGATCTGTGAACTAGAGGTAAAGCAGCTTAAGGTTACCAAGGAAGTCTGCAGCAAAGGAAGCCACTGAATTGCTCCTCCTCGTGCTAATTGCACAACCTGTGCTCTGGGTCATGCTTCTCCCCTTGAGAGCTTTGTAGGGCTGCAGGGACCACCCCTGTTCAGCACACGTAGAACAGCAGCCACAGCAGAAGTCAGTGTAAAGCAAGAACAGAGCCAAGAGTTTCTTCCTTGGCAGTTCAGGAGATGCTGTGGGCAGAGACAGCAGCCTTGCCCTGCACGGCTCCCCCACGCAGCAGCCTCCAGGCCAGCCGGGAGGCAACGGCCATCCAAACGGTGCCATTCATGTTTTGTCCCTGCAAGGTCACCCTAGCAGGTGCGAGCAAGTGGAGACAACTGGAGACAGGCAATTGCAGAAGGCCGCAAGAAATTAAGTGCAAGGCGATGAATTTGGTAGCTGCCCCTTAATGGTGGGATCAGCAGGAAGGAAAGCTGGGCTTTGATGGTTTTCTCCTGCACGTCCAACAGGATACACAGTTGCTCTGCAGAGTATAGCGTGGGAATAGGAGAGAGGAGAAGGATGCCTCCATCTCAGAGAGAAGCACGTTCGTGTGAACTCCGGCAGACAGCAGCACATTGCAGCCTTGCTGTTTATGCTCCCACCAGTATAATTAGAGCAGTCACTGTTAACTAGCTAACAACTTCACTGTAAACCCTGAACAATACTGGAGAATTAATCACACAACAGTTCACAGCCCCCCCTGAAAGCAGCCACCAATTTGTAGAAAATGCTTAAGCTGCCCCAGAGGCTAGCTAAATTAGTCCCACAGGTTCTCGAGCAAAAAGAACAACTCTCAGAGAGGTACTGATCCTAAAATAAGGCCTGTCCAGGGCAGCGACCCAACAGAAACAAGCCCTTGACAAACCGCACCTTTATCACGAGGCATGAGTCAGCTCGTGTGCCGGCTGCCATCAGCAAATAAAACAGGGATTCGTTCCCAGCCAGGTCCACTCCCCAAGCCTGCAGCCTTCTGGGATGAGGAGAGAAGCTCCCTGGTGCCACTGATGACGAACAGTTGTACTTCTCCCTCCACTTTTGTCCATAGCACTTATGCCAAAAATAAAACCGAAGACTGAACTGGAACAGAAGAGTTTCCTGAAGACTTGTCCCAGTAAGAAGCATAACCAGGGGACTGAGCCTGCAAGTCTCTAAGCAAGCGAGACCCGCAACCTCCTCGGTTGGTGCGCATGTCCCTAGCTGAGCATATTTCTCTGATCAAGGATTCAAGCCTCGAAACTGTCATCTGTGGCTAACTGTAGAAAGCAGAAATATCCAATTTTCCAGAGACATTGCACATACACACTTTACCTCGCTCACCACCACAAGGCAGCCGCCAGCCTTCCACCCATCCACGGAGTCACAGCGGTTTCTTTCCACCTTTCTCTTTCAAGATAGTATCCTATCCCAATTTATCACTTAGCAGGAGCATTCCTTCTCTTTTTAGAGCATTTCAGGCTGTTCTTGCCAAGCATACTAAGCCGAACTGCTGCCTTAATTAAGGCACACGCTTGATTACATGGCCTTATTTGATATCATTCATTTACGTGCTGTCCCCGACGCTTTCACGCTTTATCCATCATAAACATCACTAAGTACTAAGCTTCAGATGTGCCGTGATGACTGAGTAAAGTCAACAATTGCTTCTGTACACTTCAATCATCCTCCCTGCCTTTACAGCCAGACACCCACGCGCCTTTCTTTAACCGCGTATTTGCTGGTGACTGGGTCACGTCCCTGCCTGTTGGGTACCTGCTTCTCAAAGCAAGCAACAGAATAAAGGACCAAAGATCAGAGGAGCAGAAGAGGAATTTGAAGCCATGAAGACATAAGAGGAGGAATTTTGATGAGGACTACCGCATGCCTAGTTTCCCCACAGACGTATCTGCTTTCCTGCCTACCGAAGCACAATCCAGCAGCGTTTTACTTTATACTGGCTTTATACTCAACTCTTAGCCTGACAGCTCAGGTCTGGGCTTTGGCCAGGAGCAGAAGGGCTACCTGCCAGCTCAGCAGAGCAGCATCCTCAGCAAAGGGCCAGGCTCAGCTGCCTGACCTTCCCAATTGCCAAATGCTGGCAGCAGCAGGCATCTGCAGGAAGGTGTGTAGGAAGCAATCACCTTCCCAGCAATTTAGTGGAGGGTGGGGGAAAAAAGCAGGAGAGCTCCAAGAACTGCACCAAGCTGAAGCCCAGCAGTGCAGCTGGCCTCTGCTACCAACCTCGAGCAAACCGCTTTCCCTCCCACCCTCCGCACTGCCTGCACGGCACCAACACAGAGCCCCAAACCCAAGAGGGAGCTCACACGAGCAGAGCCTGCCTCCCCCTTCCGCCCACGGTTTTCAGTGCTTTGAGCTGTGGGACAGATGCCGCCCACCGTTCACCTGCGCGTTAGGGCTGCGCTGGGCATGTTCTCTGCAGGCACCTTCCCAAGGCAGGGTAATCGCCTGCACTGATTTCAGCTGATACCAGAGAGGCTGCCTTCCCCAGCTCCAGCACAGATGTTATCCTCACACTGAGCTCCCCCGCAAAGCACGTGTCCCTTCCCCTCCACTAGCTTATTTTGCTATGATTTACATCATATTCATCCTCTCTGCACCTCAGCAAAGTACAGAAGTACTTTGGAGCCCCAAAACACCCTAACACCCCAAGCCTCTCGGGCAGCTTTTCCTAAAGCCTCTGGTAAAAGAGGCTCTTCCTTCCCCTGCTCCACCAGAGACAAGCTTGCAAAGCCTCTGCTGAAGTCAACACTGAAACTTCAGAGAAGTCTTGGCCTTCAGACAAAACTCTTCTTCCATAATTCAGCAGTGGTTGGCACAAGTGGGTAGCTTAATACACCCTTCAAGCAACACACACCAGCAAGTGGAAGAGATGCCGCGCTCTGGCAGCCAGACCCTTGGCTGAAGGGCAGAGTGACAGGCTCGGCACAGTGCCACCTCTTTAAACCCTGCCAAGGCCTGAACCACATAAGCTTTTGCAGTGACTGCTACCTAAACAGAGCTTTTTCCTCTAGCAACCGGACTGCTGCCGCACTGCCCTTTTGAAAGTCTCCTCTGCTTCTGGTCCGGCTGCAGCATGCGAGGACTGGAGTCTGTTCTCCAGCTGCAAGGGAGCAAAGAGCCCAGCACTGCAGCCAGAAGTCTCCATGACCTGGGTCTCCCAGGTTCTGCAGGCTCCCCACTGCTTCCTCTCCAGCAACAGGAGCTGGTGCCATAATAATAATAATAATAGTAAGTAAAGACCACACACACACGTACCCAGGCCTTGCTGCATCAGACTGAGTGGCTCCCCACCCAGAAGCTCCCATCCCTTGCATGGAGAGGCCCTGGGGGGTTGTCCATCAGCGTGCACACCGACTGCAGCGCTACAGCCAGCCTGCTGACAGGTGACAAGGACTCGTTTCATCCCTGGCATGTATTTCAGCTATTAACGAAGACAAACGACCCGCAACTTCCTCAAGAGCAGGCAAGCCCAGCTCATGACCATCTACTTTGTCCTTCAAATTCATTTAACAGACACATGATTTCCCCCCCCAAGCTAATAAAATAAAGTTAAATTAAAAAAAAAAAAAAAAAAGAAAGAAAAGAAAGCCACTCCTGCGGGAAGGGGAAGCCAGCAGCCAAGCCCCGCGCCGCAGGCTGAGGGGACAGACCCCGTCCTGCAAGCCAGGCGTGGGGACAGCCGGGGGCCACTCACAGCCTGAGGGCACTCGGAGCCCTGCAGACCCAGCTCGCCTCCAGAGAGGAGGCCGCCGGGACGCACCGGCCGGGCAGCACGGGAGCTAGAGCCCGGCCTTCGCGCCGTCGGACGGCAGGAGCTGGTGCTCGCGCTTCCCGCCGCGCCTGCGGACGAGCGCGGAGCCCCGCAGCGCGCAGCCCCCCGGCCACGGCCCCCGCGCGCTGCCTTCGGTTCCCCCTCCGAGGGAGCGGGCCGGGGCGAGCGCAGAGGCTCGCGAAGGCAGCACCGGAGCTGCCGCGGGCCAAGCACCCGGGCAAGCCAAAGCCGCCGGAGATGCCTCGCGGGGAGAATATCGACACGCTCGGGGAAGCGGCACCGCGCCATCAGCCCGGAGCCACAGAGGGCTTCGGTAAACAGCAAAGCAACAGCTTCCTACGGCGCGCAGCCCTTCCCACCGAGCTACAACTCCCGAACGGGAGACTCGGCGGCAGAAAGCCGCGGCGCCGCCGGGCCCGCAGCTCTCCCCGCCCGCAGCGCACACGCGCCGCCGGGCTGCGCTTCGTCCCCCCCTCCCCGGGCCAGAGCCCGGCGGCTCCGCGCGGGGGGAGCGCAGCCGGCTCGGCCCGGCGCGGCCCGGGGCAGCGCGGCGGCTCAGGCGGCCGCGCCGCGCCGCGCTCACCTGCGCTCCGGCTCCTCCGGCTCCGGCTCCGGCTCCGCGGCGCCCCGCGAAGCCGCCCGGCCCTCGCCCTATCAGCGCGCCGCGCCGCGGCAGCCGCCCGCCCCCCATTGGCGGAGCGCTGTAAATAGCCGCCCGCGCGCCCGCTCCCATTGGCTGGCGCCGGCCGGGCCTCCCCGCGGCCCGCGCCGCCCCCCGGTAAAGCCCCGGGGATTTACGCGCCGCGCGGGCGGCGGCGCGCAGCGACCCTGGCGGGCAGCGCGCCTGCGGCCCGCCGTGCCGCCCTGCGTTTCGGGTCGTTCCCCCCCCAACACCCCCCCTTTTTTTTTTTTTTTTTTTTTTTTTTACCCTCTTGGCCTCCTTCCAGTGAGGGTCGCGTAATCCTCAGCGCTGAAACGACGAGTTCTTTAACGTTGCTTTCATACCTCGAAACGGCATATTAATACCACCAGCTTTGTTTCCCATTCCCCCCCCCCCCCAAAAAAAAAAAAACACCCTGCTCCGTTGTCTTCTCCGTGTTTGCACGCAGCTGGGCGGCTCGCTACAGACGAGCGGGTTTATCCCGGGGAAAGGCGCTTCCAGTTTCACCATAAATATTCGTAAAATCTATTTGCTGATTTTTTTCAGCCAAAAATATTTTCTTCGGAAAAGTTTTGAATTTCTGCTTGAAACCTTTGAGAACTTACACGCCCGCTGTTCATATTTGAAAAAGCAATTAAATAAAAAATTGTGGATCGAGTTATTTGACTGCAACATTCTCCCTCCCCTGTTTATTTTGCAAAGAAAAAATACCCCAAAAGCCTGACAATCTAGTACTGGTGTGGTTCCAAACTTCATTGAAGAATTGTTGCAGTCAGTGACATGATCCCTAGGCTAGAAACCTGGAAAGGATCTTTTTTTTTTAGCTCATTGGAGAGGAAATCAAATGGAGAAGATCCTCCATGAGTGGACAGCGCTGGAGCAGAGAGGGCCTCCTGGGTGAAGTGCGGCACAGCGCGAGCAGGTGGGGAGACATCAGAGCCGCTTAGAGTGACCAACAGACACATTTTTTTCTCTTCTTCTGGTTATTACTATTGGCGTTTTGAAAAATATTGCCTTTCCATGCATTTTGTTTGTAGTCCTGCCAGTGTTTCCGTGGTTTCGTGCCTTTAAATATTATTGGGTCCAATTTTCCCTTAGATGCAAGTACACAATTCCTTTCTGCTGCAGTCAGAGCAAAAAACCAAAGCAAAAACATAAATGATGCGTTGAGGGGTCCATGGCTTCTGAAGGAGGAAGGTTAGGGCAGAGTTTCTCCACCCTTTGGATAAACCACGAGCAGCTGGAAATATAGCCGCTTTTCTTTTTCCATGCGGAAAGCCTTCCTGACTGAAATGAGGAGGCAAGAAAGTCTCTAGGGCTTGTTTTGGAACAGCAAAACCTGGCACAAAAGGTTTCCAGGATCTTGAACTGCCCAGGTTTTCTGTGGCCTCACTCTTCCAGGCCACGTTTGGTCCCCGCTCAAGACAGTGGAGCTTCATCTGAGTTAAAAAACAGGCTCTGACTCTCCCCGTGATGGTCGTGAGCAGAAGGCTCGCGAGGACATGTCTCAGGCTGGTGATGACCTGCTGCAACCCGGGCGATGCAGCAGCGCCTTGCCAAGGCGCCGGTTGGCTCCCAGGACTGGATGGGCGTGAGGACAATCTTGTAGCAAATCTGGGCCCAGAGGTGGCCTGAGTATGTCCATCTGCTCATGGGGCTGTTTCATGCAGTTCCCATTGCCCATTGACAGACCTGGTCAGTGAGGACAAGGTCTCACTGGCTTCACAGCTCAGACACAACAGCAAGGAGAATCACCACAAACCCAGGTGCACACTGAGCGTGCTGCGACCTGCACTATGGGCCATGAACGAGAGGGATGCCACTGCTGTGTTTGCTTTCTAATGCTGATAGCAGTAGCATCCATCCCTTTTTTTTTTTCAAATGCCCAGCACCCTGCTCTGATGATCCCCAAGCAGACATCATCTCAAAACTGCTTTCCCACCTCACCTCCTGCCCTGGCAGTGTTCACCCAGACGTGCACCTTGGTGCTGAGACGGCGTCTGACCAGGGAGAAGAGTTGGCCAGCAGGCTGTCTGTTGGCCACGACGCACTCTCAAGGAAAGTAGAACAAGCCAGCGAGGAAAAGCAAAGCCTCCTCAATCTGGGCTTTGCAGGTCCTCTTTGAGATGCCTAGAAGATGCCCACTGTTTGGAGAGCACTGAGGATTGTCTCTGAAGACCTGTGTCCTTCAATGACAGCTAGTTTAAATTGCTAGTCACATTCGAAACACACGATTAGCACCATGAGCAGGGTCTGAAACCATCACCTCCAGCAAAGACTCCCAGCACTTGACCCCGTGTAAGACCTGGCCAGTTAGTCTGACCCATAAGCCGCTATTTCTTCCAGGACAAAAAAGAAGAAAGTGCCCCACGTTCCCTGTCAGTAATACGAGAGTAATTCTCCTGCACAGCAGCCGTGCTCAGTGCAAGAAGAGTCCCAAAGACAGGACATCTTGGATGCTTGGGCCATGATGGCTGTAACAGCGTCCATGTAAGACGTTGGTTTTTCTCTGTTTAGGTGTAGTTGGTTGCTAACGTTTGCTGTGCGCTTTCCGCGGGTGAGGAAAGAGGCGCGAGGGTGGTTAATTTGTCCTCGAGCTCGAGCCACAAGAGGGAGACGACACATCTTCCCAGGCACTTCACAAGCACTGCTCAGTGAAAAGAAAAAGAAGGAAAAGCAAAAAGGGAAAGAGTGGAAGTTATCATTTCTTTTAGGAGCAGCTGGTCCAAATCTCTTCACGACCCATCAGAGCGGAGCAGGAGCCTTGTTTCGTGCCGGCAGGCAGAGCTCCGGTGAGCAGAACGAGCCCGAACTACCCCTGCTTGGTCGACTCCGCTGGTGCTATACTGGGAACCCATTTGGGCACTTTGGGACTTTTCCGCTTTCTAAAATAAGGCAATAAAGCGATTAGAAATAGATAGCAGAAGGCGAGAGCACTTCACGAAAGAAAGCAAAAGAATATAGCGCGGCGTAGTTAATACAGAGCTGGCAAGAGCGAAAGCGCGCGCGCCAGCCGCGCCGGCGCGGGGAGCGGGGCCGCCGGCGGGGCTGCAGGCGCCCGACGCCGGCGCGGCGCCCGGGGGCCTTCCCCGCACGGCACGGCCCCGCCGGCGAGCGCACGCGGCGAAATAAAAGCGTCACTGAGCGCTGGGAAGATGGAAACGCTCCCGTCGGTCCTTCTCCGCGTGTCAGCTAGAGGATCTATCCAGCCGAAAACGCGCTCCTGCATCAAAAGAGAGAGGGAATTAGTGTAACCGGCAAGGCAGATGCTTGGTTAGGGGAAAAAAATCCAAGAATGCCCCCACTGGAGGACTGGGTTAAAAAAAAACGTGAGCCCAATGCACACGAGAAAGCGTGAGTGGTGTGAGAGCTTGCGCAGGAAAGACAGCGGCTCTTTCTTTAAACTTACCCATTTTTAATTTGTGTTGTTACAGTGTCCGGAAGCGCCAGGTGGAAATCAGGCCTTGTTGTGCTGGGAATTGGGCACAAACATAATGATTTAATGTCACCAGCTCTGCAGAGCTTGAAATACGATTCCTCATCCCTGCAGAGTCACTAGCCAGCAAATTATTGCAGAATAAATTTTTCCGCAATTGCTCTTCTGAAATATCTGTGCCACCTGATCTCTTTCAGAGTAACCAAACCTGAGCGGACAAAAAGATACATTTATTTGAGGTCCAACCTCGTAACCTTCACAGATAACCATAAATCTGGAGCTGCCAGAACGTGCAGTAGCTAAGGCTGCATCTGCGCTGTTCAGAGCAGGCTCTGCTCACTGCGCTTGGGTTCAAGTTTAACAATTACCTGCTGGTGCCTCAGTTTCCCTTTCTGCAAAATCTGAATAGTAACACGGGATGCATTGCTCTCTCCTTCGCCCGGGATCAGCACAAGAGCCGCTGCGAGCCCCTGGGAGCACCGCAGCCTCAACTCGCCCGTGCAAGGGCCTGTTACTGCTGTTGCCGATCATTAGGGATTAGCTGGGTAATAAATATTCTTCCTGGGTGCTTTCTGGCTGAAAGGATGGAGAGAGTGTTTAATTTGCTAAGGGTTACCCAGTATTTTTTGATTAGTTAAATAACCATGTACAAGCCCAAAGTCAACTAAACAAGAAAAGGCGTTACTAAAAACCCCTCCGCTGTCACAGCACGAAGGGGAAGCGACGCAGCAAGCTGCCTTGACGGGGTCTTCGCACAAGCACCGAATCCCTTCGGGTTTCCGCGACATTTTGGCTCGCTGCGCTGAAGCGGGAGAGCAGCAGGAGAGGCCAGGCAGGTTTTACAGCTTGCAATGCAGCCGCCGGCCAGCCGCAACGCGCGGGTGCCGGGGAGCAGCGGGTCTTCCCTGGCCCTACGAGCAAGGAGAAGCCGGGGGGATTGCCGCAGGGTTGCCCTGCCTTTTCAGACCGCAGCGGGGACCAGCAGGGATCAAAACCCTCACACTGCTGCCGAGTCTCCTCCAATCTCCGCAGCTCTGGGTGGTGTCCGCCCGAACGCCACCGGCCCCAGGATGGGGATGCGGTGAGGAGCTTGGCTTTCGCTCATTAAATAGAACTGAATTACAATCTCTCTCTTTGCTAGTTGCAGAAATGATTGGTGAATGAAAACCAAAGAAAAGGATCTCCAAAGATTACATATTTGGGGAAAAAAAAGCAAAGAAATGAAAATAAATCCTCCTCTGATTTTTTTATAAAGCAGTCCTGGGATTTTTAGGGATCCCGGCTCAGAGGTTTAGAATAACAACTACGAGAGATCATTTTCGAATAGCATCTTTCCTAAATTCCTATTCTGCCTTTTAACACCTCCTAGGAGGGAACAGGGGCTTAGCACTACAAGCGGCTTGAAAGATTAAGCGGGAGCGGAGCACCCCTCGGCTCCGCCCGCAGCCGCCCCCGGCTGGCTGGAGCTGTGACCGGGGCGGTTAAACCGGTGCCCGAGGCTACCCGAGCTCCGGCTTTGCTGCCTCTGGTGTTGGCAGCTCCCGTCTCCGCGGGCGCGCGTGGATGCGAGCCGCGGTCTCCAGTCCCCTCTGCCGGCTGCAGGCTGCCGAGCGCGGCCGGCGGCGGCTGCGCGGGGCGCGGCGGCCCCGGCGGCGGCGGCTGCGCGCCCGCTGCGCGCCCCGGCGGCGGCTGCGCGCCCGCTGCGCGCCCCGGCGGCGGCTGCGTGCGCGGCTGCTTTTCACGCGTGAGCGTGCGCACCGGAGAGCCTGGCGCAGCCCGCAGCCAGGGCAAGCACCGCGCCGCAGAGGGCTGTAGTACAAAAACTAACAGTTTGGTGGCATTGTTATTTTTTTTTAATAAAATACACTCTCACAAAATAACCGGCTTTCTGCCGCGCCGGGGGAGTGGGCGCCACGGCCGCCCTCGGGGAGGGAGGCGCTGCGTCGGACAGCCGGACGGCTGGCGCCGGCCACGGGGCTCGGCGGGCCCTGCCGCCGCAGGACTTTCTCGCCGCGGGGGCTCCAGACCGACGGCCCGGGCGCTGCTGAAGGGGGACAACGGCCGCGCGTCGGGGGAGGAGGAGGAGGGCGCAGGTCCGTCGGCTGGTGCGGATGCTGCTGGCGGAGAAGGGCTCGGCGTTGCCCGCCGCGTCCTGCCAGCCCCCGCCACGCTGCCCGGGGGCCGCAGGGTGCCCACGGTGGGCTGCGCAGGGCGAGGGCAGCGCCGTTCACCTCTCACTGCGTGTTGTCCACCTTCTTTTCCTTCTTATGTGACTTCGTCTAGGGGTTAAGCGAGAGAAAACAGGTTTTTTTTTATAGACTTGCCCTTACTAACACCAGTGAAAAATGCCTATGGAGGAGGCATTTCTAACCCAGAGGGTATGAGCAAGGTTTTGGATGAATCTGAGGGTCACATGCATGCTCTGTAGGCATCGGAATCGTGGCAATGGTCTCAAAAGGGGAAAATTTTCCAGATTGCTCAAGCACTGGTCTACTGCTGCTTCCCATAAAGCAGGGCAGGTTTTACTTGGTATTGGACTGCTGAGGCAATATGGGAGCTCTTGCAATTAATAACGGCTCACGTAGAAGGTCTGTATAACTTTGGAGAAGAGATTCAGGGGTACCAGCCTCTGGCAATCCCAAGTGAGAACTAGCTCAGAGCAGGTGCCTGGTCGCTCCTCAATGCAAGTGTTGTATTTGTAACGGCCTCTTTGCCCCCACACGCATCCACGCTCGCGCAGAGGCAGGAGCCGCCGTGGGCTGCAGCAGGACGAACTCTTACTTACAGGCTCCTGTTCTGCATATTTGAATTTCTTCTGCTTGTAATAGTCCCGTCCTTGGAGGAAATGTAGCAGCAGCAGGTCGCAGAGGACAGAGGCCTTAAATCAAAGCGAGACAGAAACCAAAACGTGGGCTGGGGCTGGTCTCCAGACCACCTTGGCCATCTTGTACCTTCCAGCCTTGTTCCAAAATCCCAGTTTGTCCCCCCAACTGGGGCTGCATCTGCTTCAGATGCATGGTGCGGCCACTGCTTGAGAGCATCCAGCCCAAGCATGCACGCAGGACCAAAGGGAAGCGTGCCAGACTCAATACCGGGCAACTTAGGTCTACGGAAATTAATTGCTCCCACTTCAGGTATATCCAGAGCACAGCACACTTCGGTTTCGTGGCCTTCAGTGGCCACAATCAACCTGGATCTTGGCTTTCTGTCTGGCATGAAACACTGCCCCTCACCTCCAAAAGCCATCCAAAGCACCCCAATATTGGCTTTAACTCGGAAACTCTTGGGGATACCAAGACACGGCTCTCGCAAAAGCCTTCTCATCGCTCAGGTAAGACGGCGGCTCACACTACGAGGCTTTGCATGAGCCTGTGGTCAGCGGGCACCTATTTCCCTGAGCTATGCAAGGTGAGAGAGCAGCTCCCTTCTTCCTTTGCACGTCCATCCTGGCCTGAGCAGGAACTGGTATTTCGCTGTACTCAGGGACATGCCCCACTGAGGTCACCTGCCAGGAGAATAATTTGAGTCTCCTCTTAGGGGCTGGAAATATCTGAACTTACCACCCCAAAAATACCAATTCCAGAGCCAATTGTGGTCATGGTCGGGATAATGTCAAATTTTCCTGCCTGAAAAAAAGTCAGAAGAAAGAAGTGATACGTCAGAAGCAGCCAAGGAAAAGAAAATGCTGCAATAGGTGTGGACGGGAGCTCAGCTAAAGAGCATCTCACACCACAAAATTCACCACCGCACAGAGATAAACTGGAGCTGGATGAGAGCTGGGTTGGAGCTCTTTGGTCAAAGAAGAAAAATAAGATTGGTTGGGTTTTGGGCTGACCCCAACAGTTCCTCCCCACCCACTTTGACCTTTTCTGGGGCGAAACCAAACTGCATCTGTCCATCATGGCCCATACAACGGGACTCCCCTCTCCATGTGCCCTGGTGGCTACAGAGGACTATGAGGCTGCAGGCACCCGTGCATGGTGCTCGCCAGCACCAGACCCCGGCGCTGCGAGAGGCAGGTGCTGCATTCCCACGGCAGCATGATGGCTTGCAGCCTGGCGCCGGTGACCCTGCAGGAGAGCCCAGAGGAGCACCAGCTGCCCGGCCACCCCCACCTTGCCATTCACCAGGATGTCGAACCGGATCCCGAACACCTTGTACAGCGTCCTTTTGTCCGTCCCGTCCTCTTTGTAGTACTTGGCGTACCTGCCCAATGGAATGAGCAGCTTTACTGGCCAGCTGGGGCACTCAACAGCCCCACGGCATCAGGCGCTCGGCGGGCAGCAGAGCAGGGTGGGACCCCGGCACCTGCAGTCCGGCCCCCTCCGTGCCCTCCGAGGACCCTTGGCTGAGGGCATGTCACCCTCCCGTGCCTCTGTTTCCCTGCCGGAATGCTGGAGCCCTGTTTCCCATAGTAAGTGCTGCAGCATCCCAAAAGACATCCCCTCCTGCCTGGAAAGATAATCCCCGACCTGAAGTTGAAGCCCGGAGAAACGTTGCTGTCATCATTGTAGAGGCCGTGGAACTGGTAGATGGGTTTGCAGTGCCGGACAGGCCAGTCGAGGTCGCAGTTCCAGTCTATGGTGATGCCCACGACTCCCCCCTGCAGCGGAGAGAGGCCGTTTCGCTGGGGTGCCGCGATGCTCACGCCACTCAGCTGGATTTGTGCAGCTCACAGGGAGAAGCTCTTCCATGCACGTAGGTGGCCCTCGATGCCACGAGGCGCTCCACAGCGCACGGTCCCTACCGCTGCCCTCAGCCCTCCTGGGCAGCCCCAGCTTCGCGCCCTGCACAGCACCCCACGCGGTGGGGCTTGCCCGCATACATGACTAAATTCCAGCCCTCTTGCTCCTGGCTCAGCATCGCATGTCCAAGGCATGGTCCTGAGGAGCAGTGACCATTGCAGCCCTGCTGTGGACCTTGCAAGATGGCTTCTCCCTTTTGACTGAGAGATTTGCTCACCTGGCCACTCCACCCTGCCAGCTTTTTCCTGCAGGCAAAAGCATGTCAAGAAAATGATGAGAAACAACCATCAAACCATTAGCATCCCAGGGAAAGAAAGAAAGAAGAAGCAAAGCCCTTCCTTGCACGTAGCAGTTCCTCATGAGCTGCTCCAGGTACTAACTAAGCCCTGGAGGCTCTTCCTTTTGCATCTTCAATATATGCAAGTCTCTCATTTAGTTTAATGCGTAACAAAGTTGGCTTAAGGCTGTGAGATGCAGATATTCTCGCACACGGCCCTGAGAAGCGCTGGGCAGAGCTTTGGGTTTGCGCCTGTGCTGTGGAGTTTGTGCTGTGGAGTTTGTGCTGTGGAGTTTGTGCTGGGCAGCGACCAATATTTGACTTTTCAGCTGAGGTTTCAGAATGCAAACAAATAGGATTTGTCCATGCAGCTCTACTGATTAGTTATACAAATTAAAACAAGCTGAATCCTGGATTTACTGCCAGCAGGTCAAATCCTGTCAATCTTACAGGGGAGTTTCCCAGAAAGGCTTAAATATTAGGCCACGTCCAAGGAGATTCATAATCTTTAGAAGCTAATTCAGACAGTGCCACACAAATCCTTGGGAAAACAGATCCTTCTCATCTCAACAGCTTGGGGGCAATTCCTCTGCTGGCCCCCTTCCCATGCCAGCAAGAAACATCTGTTGAAATTTAAGTACCTTAACAGCCAGGAGAGTAAAATTTTGCCCCGATTCCTTCACTATGTATCCCAGGTCAAACACGGGGCACAAGGAGTCCGTGACTTTGTGATACGTGCATTTCTTCAGGTACTGCTTGGTGACACTCTCAACTAAGTTGCGCCTGTGAAGAAAAAGAGAGTGAGAAAGAGTCTGAATCACAGACCGACTAAATAATTTGGGTCAGAAAGGACCTCTGGGAGGTCTCCAGTCCAGCCCATGGCTCAGAGCAGGATAACTTCACAGTTGAGGGAGGTTGCTCAGGCCTCATCCTCCTCCTGAGGGATGACTCATGCTTGGGACATCCCTCAGGTGGCCAGAAGGGCCTCCCTCTGTGCTAGCCTGTCTCCTTCAGGTGCAAGAGCCTGATCTTCTCTGGTTTCTCCTGCTCTGTCAACAGCTTGAAACCTCCTTGAACTTCATCCTGCAGAGGAGAGCTGGCTGCTGAGTTTTCCTGCCTGGAAGTGCTCTCTACTTCTGCTTTTGACTTGCTATTTTGGCTGCTGCCTGTGTCTATGCACCCTGGCTTCTTGCAGCCTCCTCTTTCCTTCCGAAGGTTTGCAAGCCCTCCTGTGGCCTCTGTCGTCCTTCCCACCTGCCTCTCTAGTTCACCCTTCAGCTCCTCCATAACAGGCAATACTTCATACACAAATAGTTTTCATTTGGAACAGTTCGTGGATAATGCATCTTAGAGCTTCAACATTTAGCAATTTTTTTTGATATCTCATCCGGAAAGGCTGAAAGAGAAAGGATAGATTCTTGCCTGCCACCCCTTCTACCATTTTGCCTAAAAATAGTCTTTCTATGAAGCCTGCCTGACCCCAATGTAAGCCTTGTGCCTCGGTCAACCCCATCCCATCATTCATGCTCAGCAGTTAATTAGCAGCAGTGATCAGAAGCAGGAAATTTCCCTGTGACCCTGGTGGGTGGGCACTCAGCCAGGCTTCCAGTGCAGCCAGGCCACCAAGCTCAGGAATTTGCAGCCTGCTTCCCCTGTTGGCCCTTGCAGACCGGGTCTGCTCTCTCCCACTGTCTCCCACTGTCACACCGGGTATTTTACGATTATCTTTGGGGGGAAGAGAGAAGAAAAATGGAGGAGAAACTGTATTTTCATGTGCAGCATATGACATAACTCAAGGGAAAGTAATCCCAGAAACCCTCTTTCTTGTAAATGCAGCCATCAGCTAAGGTATGATGGATTTGGGAGGGAAGGTACTGAGGAAATGTCTCGGTTCCTATCAGCTAATTTGGTAACCGTTGCAGCAGTTAGACAAGTCCTGGCTTTGCTGATGAGGGACTGCGTCTTCCATATGACGTGTCCAGTTACATGCACTGTTTTCCTCCTAGAGCGACGGCTGGGGCAACTAAGCAGAAGCTGTCCCTCCCAAACCTCCCCTTACCTGGACACCTTGAACCTGGGGAAGGTGATGCTGTTCTTGATGAATAAGGTGAACTTTTCTGCTTCCAATAGCAGGGCAGGGCTGAAAAATACAAGCATTGACACACATCCATCACTTGGCTCTCCAGACTCTAGGGAAGGGCTCATCCGGTGGAGATGCTTCCAAACCAGGACATGCAGAACCCAGCAAAAATGGTGATCTCATTCCTGCCCTTTCTAAGTAAAAGATCTCCACGAGGTTCAGAGAAGGACAGAAGTGCCTGCTGGAGGACAGAGAGGGAGTTTGGTGAGGTTAAGAAACCCCAAATGCACAGTGAGGTGACTTGAAGACTACCGGATGGCCCTGAGTGCCTCCCTTCATGTCACCAGGACCTTTCCTGGGCTCCCTTGGAGACTCAACACTGTTCCTCCAGCCTCATGGCAAGAAGTCAGGCAGAAATAGGATGTTTCATCTACCAGGAGCTTCATCACAGTAGGCCAGGGAGGTCGGATTTAGAAAACAACTCATGGGCAGAGGAAGAGGCATGGTCAGATTAATGAACAGAGGCCAGAGCTGGTACTGGTATGTACTGATGGGCCCAAATGGAGACACCCAGAGAGCTTCCTCTGCTCTGACAGAGACCTGAAAGCCTCTCTGAACTGTATCCACAGACCTGGGAAGGGAAGAGCCACCAGTGCCCAAACTTGGCTGGGCCTGGGAGATGTGAGCAGGTTGCTGCTTTGGGCAGTTTGACCATAAGAAACCACCAAACTCTAGTGCA
The DNA here is from genome assembly GCF_028389875.1 of Rhea pennata. Classification (NCBI taxonomy): domain Eukaryota; kingdom Metazoa; phylum Chordata; class Aves; order Rheiformes; family Rheidae; genus Rhea; species Rhea pennata. The sequence goes on from NC_084682.1 coordinate 8,616,963, forward strand.
GGAGGAGCAGGGACACCTGTGTTACATCCACCCAGAGCTTTTGTAATAGGCAATGTTGGGATGCTTAAGCATTTTGTCTGCCCAGCCTTGGACTTCACTGCAAGGGCAAAGAGCTTGACATTTGCTCAGCCCTACACTACGTGCTGCTGGTGCCATCTCGTGAGCATGGGACTGGGCTGGAAAACAGGGGGCAACAACATAATTTCTTACTTAGGAACATCATAGTCTACTTCAACAGGGCACCAGCCAAAGATCTCGCAGGTCTTCACAGAGCTGTTGAAATGCACACACTTGCCAGTCATAAGGCCTGCAGAGAAGAGAGACAGCTGCTCAGGCAGCTACTGCTGCTGGAAAATCCCAGTGTAATACTGGTTGCCTTTTAATAGACCAAGTCTGGGATTTATGGGATCTGGTTGGAGTATTAGCCCTACCACAGACTTCCAAGGCACAGAGTACCTGGTGGTTTGGCATCTTTTTATAGGAAGATTAGCTAATTCCAGCCTTCAGTTTGGGGCAGGAGTTTCTCTTACACTAACATTGTACAGGGGAGCAACTGAGCATTTTTCTTGTTAAATACATCTCAGAAAATGCCTTGCTGTTGGAAAGATACCAGTTTTGTGGCAATGTTTTAGTCTAGATTAAATTTTTGTTAGGAAGGTGTTTTTCAGCTCAGGTATATTTGGGAAAGGAAAAGCAAGGCCAGCCTAGGCAGGACTCATGCCTGGGATGCTGGGTGGACCCCATCAGCTACCAACCCAAGGCCTCCAGCCTCCAAGAGCAGCAGGTAGCTGGCACCTGAGCTGCAGGAACCTTGTGCCCTGATGAGACACAGGCTGGCCACCTACCTTGTCCCTGGCGGCTGTACTTCCCCTTGCTGCAGTCACTGTCCCGCTCGCAGAGCCCGGCATCCGGCAGCTGTCGGGGCAAGCAAGCAGGCACGGCTCAGCACCGTCCCGGGGCTTCAGCCAGGCTCTCCCTCCTGCCCCATGATGCGGATGAAAGCTTGCTGCGGGTGCCCCAAGGAAAACGCTGCTTGGCTGCAGCCAGAGCCTTGTACGCAGCTTCCTGGGCTAAGGAGGCCACATCAACTAAGGAAGAGGTGGGAATGTTTTTTTTTTAAGCCTGGGACAGGTGCTTTTTTTCCAGACTGGACATGGCCTTGAGTCTGCTCTGCTCAATGAGCTCCAGAAGGGAAGAAAAGAAAAGTGGATTCTGGCCATTTTCAGCAGAACAGCTGCCCCATCATGCTTGCAAGCTAATAACAGCATGGAGCCCATCTCAGACCCTCTCTGAACTTCTTGATGTGAGGAAAAGCAGCAAAGCCTACTCCTTCCTCAACACCACTGCCACAACCTGACCTTAAGCATGAAAAGCTGAGACCCAGGATGGAAGCAGCAGCATTTACCTCAGGGCACATTCCTTGCTTTTGTCCAGGGGTGATAATGAAGTTGGTCATCACCACAAAAGAGCTGTCACCCTGCAGAGACAAACCCACCAAGCTCAGACCTAGCACTGTATTTTCTTCTCTCACCTTCCTCCAGGTGTAACTCCAAAACTTGCTGGTGGGTGGCTCTGGGGAGGTGTCATACCACCAAGGAGCAGGAGATGTGTTGCCACCAGCCCAGGAGGCCAGTGAGGGTCTCCTCTCAAGATGTCCATCACCGTGGTGCTCTGCGGCACTGACAGCGGGCAGAAGCTGGCTGTGGACACAACCCACTTGCAGCCGCAGGAACGCTTTGCTGGTGCAGCCGCCAGCCACAGCTTTGGGGAACACAACGGGCAGGGGAAAACCCAGCCACCGCCTGTGCTGCCTGCTTACCTGCGGTGGGAAGACATAATCAACCACATCCCAGATGTGGGGGCCCAGGCGGCTCTCGTTGGTCAGCGTCAGCCCCTTGAGCTTCACCGACACTGAGCTGACGATGCTGTCCTGCGTCTGGTAGCCCTTCTCGTAGAGGAAAACCCACCTAAGGCAAAGGGAGGCGGCCAACTGAGCGCAGGGCACCACGGCCGGATGCGGGGACAGCTGCTGGAGGGGACAACGGGAAACTGGGCTGCCAGGCCCAGTTTGAGCTCGGTTGCTCAAGCCGTGTTTCCTTAGAGAGCCGCCCTCCCCACCCTGTGGCAGCCGTCCCTGGGGCTGCGCCTGGGCCACCTCGGCTGCCGAGAGGAGCAAGGGGAAGGAAGCCCATGGCCTCGGGGACATGCGATAAGGACCGAGGAGGGGCAGGGAGACAGCTCAAAAGCAAAACGCTTTTTTTTTTTTTTTCTTTTGTGCTCAGCACCCCGGATCGCTCAGTGCGATGGGCCGACCACGCTGCGGCTGGGCTTTCCTGGGAAGTGGGAGCAAAAAAAACCCCAGGCGCTGTGCCCACCTGGGCTGCCTTTAAGCCGAAAGGTGGCAAAGCAGCGATTTGGGAAAAGGCAGCGGGTGGCAAAGCCGGGCGGCGCTCCTTACCCGATGATGTACGCCAGGACGATGAGCTGGATCAGCCGGAAGGTCAGTCCCACCTTCTTGTTCCTCACCAGCACCATGCGGGGGGTGTCGTACTCGAAGAGGAAGGAGGACACGTTCTCCATGCACTTCTGCCCCATGGCTGCGGCGGGGCACGGGCACCTCCCGGGGCCGGCGGGTGGGGAGGGCTGCACCCCACGCCGGGCGGAGGAGGGGGGGGGAAGCAAAAAAAAAAGGCAAAAAAAAGCAAAAAACAAAACAAAAAAAAAAAAAAAGCAAAAGCTAGCAGCGTTTCTCGGCGCACATCTGGGCAGCTGGGGTTCCTCCTCTGCGCAGGGCCGCGGCTTCCTCTTCCTATAAGCGCTGGGCTGGGTGCAGCGGCGCCCTACATGGCCCGGGGGTGGGCCAGGCCGGGCCCCCCCGGGCCGGGGCCGAGGTGCTGGGCCGGGCTGCGGGGAGCCATGGCGGGGCCGGGGCGGGGGCGGGGGGGGTTAAACGTGGGCTGTGACGGGGGGTTCGGCTGGTGCGGAGGCGGCGGGAAGGGGACCCCCCCCCCCGGGTTTCAGCGCACGGTGCCGGGGAGCGCCCCGCTCCGAGAGCATCCCGCCCGCCACCAGGGCTCTCCCTGAATTCTCCCCCATTCCCAAAACCCCCCCCCCGGCACCCCCGTGCCACTGGCGGGAACCCCCCAGATCGCTGCCCCACGGCCCCTTGAGGAATTTCCTCCGCGGGGGAGAGGAGAGGGGGCCGCCGGGGCGCGGGAGCCTCTGCTTCATCCCCTGCCAAGCGGCGACGCTTTGGGAAATACAGGAAAAATTAATGGGCCGGGGAAAAAAAAAGAAAGAAAGAAAAAAAACAACATTTCCTTTCCGGACCATCATTATTATTATTATTTTTAACATCGCCACCTTGCTCGCTGGCTTGCCCTCGGCACAGGGCTGGTGCGGCTGGCGCAGCCGTCCCCGTGCCCGCGGCGTGCACCGGGCTCCCGGCTCCGCACCAGACGCCGTCCCAGTTCCCGGGCCCTAAGCAGCGCAGGAAGCCCAGGGCAAATAACGAAACGCCGCCGCTAATCACGCAAGATTGAAGCCCGATACCGCTATCGAGCAGAGCAGACAAACCTTATAAGCTTAGATGTCTGTCAGGAGAGAAGCAAATAAGTTACTGTATGAAACGAAGCCTTTTAGGGAAGGCTGCGCACCCCTGCCAAAGCCATGGGGATAATGAAAATAGGACAGCTAAATTTAACAGCAAAATGACTTGTAAAGAAATCACTTCGAACCTCCTCTCTGGTCCTCGGAGTCAATAAAACGGTTAGAGCACGGGTTTAGCAAAAATAGTTTCTGTCGGGAGATGACACACGTCTCCCAGCCCAGTTTCGCGCGGAGGCAGGTGGCGGGCGCCGGGCGCCTCTCCCGCCCCCTCCCTGCCTTTGCCGCCCGCTCAGTTGCTTTATGGCGGGTAACGAGCAGCCGCGGGCCGGCGTGGCGGAGCCGCGGGCCGGCCCCACGGCGCCCACGGGCTGCTGCACGAACCCGCTCTTCGCGGCCGAGCGGCGCGGCTTGCAAGGAGCTGCTGGGGACAATAAATATTTTATTGCAAAGGGTAAACAAGAATTTTAGAAAAGTAAATAAAAAGCAGGCGTAAATGGGGTTTTAGGAGCGCTGGCAGAGCGCTGCCGCGGGCCGGCTTTGCCCGCGCTCGGCTCTCTAAAGGCACGGTGCTCGGGCGAGGCCAGGGACAAGGCCGCCGCCGCCGCCAGCAGCTTCTTCCACTTATTTCCTGAGCGAACTCAACGTCTCCTTGGGTTTGCTGAGGGAAAAAAAAAAATAATACGGGAAATAATACCATGGAGGGAGTTCACCTGCGCTCTGAGCTGCGACAGGCCCCGGCCGGGAAGGAGCGGCTGCCGGCGCGGGAGGAGAGGGAGCCCGAAGCCCGCGCGCCGCCGAGGAGGGGGGCGGCTGCGGCGCCTCCGCAGCGAGGGAGCCCCCGGGACGTCGCTTCTCCAAAAAACTGCAATTCCGTCTTTCTTTGGGGGAAAAAAAAAAGAAGGTAGCAAGCGAAGCCCGTGGCACCCGCCGGACTCGCGCTGGGCAGCGCCCGCAGCGGCGCTCCCAACCTCGGCCCGACGTCCCGCGGCCCGGTGGAAACGCGAGGGCCGGGGCAAGGCCGCGCTGGGGAGCGGGGCCGCCAGCGGCGCGGCGCCGCCAGAGGAGGAGCGCAAGCAAGGGCCTACAAAACAGCATGTTCAGTTTTATTTCCAATTTTAACTTGTTCTTGACCTCTCCTCACTCCTTCCCAGCAGCGCTGGCCTCGCTCTGTCTCCGTTCCCCGCTGCAACGCCCTGCCCAGACGGATGTTTCTGGTGGTATTAGCTCCCCAGAAGTGGCATTTCAGTCCTGGGTTGCCACAGCAACACTCCCGACCAGAAATATCTTGGCGATGATTTAGCCAACTCCAAAGCAAACAAATTAAACGGAGATGCTGAGGATACCGAAGGGAGCCAGGAGCCCCGTTCCCACCCCAACCGATGGGAACGGGTCGCCGCACCCTTCGGCCTGGCCCGCGAGGTTGCGCAGGAGAGGCCGCGGCGCGTGGCGGTGCCCCGCGGAGGCTGCCGGGGCCAGCGGGGAGACGGGCGCCGCGGCGGGTGGGCGCGGAGCGCTGCGTGCCCAGGCGGTGGTGCGTCTCCAGGGCGCTGCGGGAAGGGCGTTCCCGGGCGGCTGGGCCGGCTCGAGGTCCCCCAGGACCCGGGGGTGGGATACGTGACGTGCCCGGGGGTGCCAGCTGCGGACCCAGCAGGCAGACCTTGTGTCTCTCTTTCTAAATGCACGTAAGAGATTCTCCCCTTCCAAGCCCAGGATTCGCCCGGTCACCTCACTTCCACCCCCGCCCAGCACCCCCGGCAGCAGCCGCCCGCAGAGTTTAGCTTCTGTCCCCTCCTTGGCAAAACAGCCTAAACCCAGGGTAAAACGGGGCCGGCTTTCCTTGGGCTAGTGACCTAACAGGTTAGAAACAGGCAGGTTTGGACCCATCACCTTTGGTCAGCACCTTTCTCGATCACAGCATCCAGCAAGGGAGCTCCAGGTTCTCATCTTGGGGCAGATGTGCCTTCAACAGACGTTATCATGAATCCAAGCTCATCCCAAAACCACCTCCAGCCATCCAGGGTCTTCCACTCAAAACATTACAATCACTAGAGCTCCGGGTGACCTGGACATGGAAACATAGAGCCACAAGTTTCTCTCCCAGCTTGCAGATCTTAAGCCATCCTCCAGGCCAAAATGGCCTGGACCAGACCCTTTACGGGGATTTGGGGGCAGCTCTGGTTCATACGTGCTGACATCTCAGCCTGCACAGCAAAGCCTCCCACCCTTGAAGGACTAAACTGGAAGGACACGTTTTCGAGATCATGGTGCATGAAGGACTTGCTTCATGCTACTCTCGCAGCTGAGGGCGGTAAGGTGGGGACTGTTCTGGATGCAACCAAAATTAGCACTGTTATTTGTATTCTTGTGCCCTAAGAGTGAATTAGCTGGTTCTTTAAAAATTCTCAACAGTCAGATCATGCCACTCCTTTCCTTTCGCCTTTGTCATCTGGTGCCAAAGGCAGGCTCAGCTCCATTTCTAATTTGGCTGCTACAAAAACCCACAAGAAATCCCGATCTGGTGAGTACAATTCCTTTTACGGCTGAAGAATGCCCTCAGGCACTCCATACAGCTCCTATGGGCTTCTGAATTTCCCCCAAATGTGTGACAAACAGGCGACAGCGGGGCAAGAAAAGCAAAAAAACCCAGAATCATCCAGTAAAATTGCTTTTATTTCTGTAATTCCATAAGTATAAAACAAATCAGCCCAATATTGTGTGAACAGAGTGGATCATAGTTACGTGACCACAATGAGCCGTCTTACGTCTTCACAACACACCTGGCTATTTACAATCAGACAAAAGACACCATTTCGGAAGCAGTAATTGAGTGGAAAAATATCTCTCATGTAATAAAATAGGAAACCTTGTTTCTTTCGATTCTACCCCTCAGATAATACCCTCCCCCCAAGATACAATGATTTATCTTTCACTACGAAGCACAAACTCGCAGGTTTCTAGATTTGGCTGTTCAGGCATCATTAAAAAAAAAAGAAGAAGAAGAAGAAGAAAAATCAGCACCTTCCCCAATTCAAGCCGTGACACTAATAGCACCTGCTAACAGCTCAATGGTTTCCCTCTTCCTCCTCATTAGGGCTCAGATCAAGCCCAGCAGCCTCTACACAGCTTGGACATGAGCCTACTCTACAGATGTCTCCATCCCTCCAGGTTCACATAGGGACATCCAGGCTCATTTAACGCCCTGTCCCTACTGAAAGCTGAATGGCACCAAAAGGAATGGTCCAAGGAGCTCAATCTGCTCTGTAGACCTCCTTACTCACTCCAGTCCTGCAAACCCTAAACCCAAACCGTGCCTTAAAGATGCCGCTGCTGGAGCTCCCATGGAGCGCAGCTCTTTTCCTGTGGTCCCATAAAACCAGCTCTACCGATCTGCAAGGCTCTGCCCGCCTGCCTCGCTCCTCCTGCTGGGCCATGGGCAGCCAGGGACGGGCCACAGGAGGGGGGGGAAAAGCCCACGTGGGAGTGAGCAGGGACATGCTGTTGAGAGGAGAGGCAACGAAAGGAATGGCCCAGGTGGGGAGTTGGGGCCCATGGGTGCCCAGGTGGCCTTCCCAGCAGGACCACAGACAGCACCCAGTGCCACCAGTTGGGCAACTGGGGCGTGTGGGAGCCCCCCACTAATGGGGCAGAGCCCCCTAACAGAGCGAGGAGGCGGAGGGGAAAAGGCATCCCTTCAGTTTTTTCAGCTGGGATCTCTAGCTTCTTTTATTTGAGGTGGTGACCACTCCAGACACAGACGAATATAAGAAAAAAGAAAATCATGACAAAAGTTAGGAGCCGATTTGGGGAACTCCTATGTGTTAGGGTTTCAGGCAAACCACAAAGCAATGTGATTCCCAGGTTACTGAAACTCACGGAACAACTCACACCCATGGGAACAGCCTGTAGGCTGAACCCCAGGCACATTTATTTGAGAAGTGCTTGCAGAATGAGACCTTGACTTGTAAGCAGCACCATTGATCTGATGTACAAAAGAGGGACCAAAATCTGCTGCTGAGGGGTCCTGTTGCTCCTCCCGCTATTTTTGCCATGCAGCATGCACACAGCTGGCAGAGACTCTAGTTTAAATCCCCATCCTTCATTTCTCACTGGTCTTCTAGATTCATTTCTGTTACAAGAACAAAGTTCCCCAAGCCCTCCAACAAAGTCTCTGCTTCCAACTTCTGACTTCTCTAAAACCTAATGGTACCATCCAGTCTTGGCTGAGCAGAATGCTGGAAACACATGTAAGACATCACAGTAATGCCAAAGTCTCAAAGACACAAATGAAAAAACTCATGGATTCAGTATCAAGACCCTGAACCATATTTGGACCAGCAAGGAAATTACCTGATAGAAATAAAACCTAAGATGCATATCATTTTTGCTTCTCCTTCCTCAGTTGCTTCAAGTAACAACTGCCTTTTTACATTTCTAACGTACCTCCCGAAAGGATTATGTGCCGCAGACGGAAGAGTTCATCCAACAACTGGCCACAATGACACGACATCCTGAAACAGCACACAAGAGTTTTCACAGCTGTTGCCCAACACTCACACAGCCGGTGCTTGCTCAAGGGATGAGGGACCCTTGCCTCCCATCTTTAATTTACTGGTGCAACCCAACATGTTGACTGGCCCCTGAGAAAGGAATTTAAAGTGCTCACAGAGAACCCCGCACTGCCATCCTGGCACTTCCTCTGTGATGCGTTATGCATGGTTGCTTCCCTTTGCCTAGGAAGATCTGTCAGAACAGCCCATGTATGGTAAAAGTGTTGCTGGAATGACACCGAATTTTACTGAAGAACTCTGACTATGCCAGGCAACAAAAATAAAAATAAAAATAAAGTGATTTTTAAGCTCTGTTATCAGAAAGGCAAAGATCCTAGCAGCTTTTCCCCTAGGCTGCCTTTTGCAACAAGCTCTTGGGTGAAACAGCCACACCAGTGTCCATCTCCAGTCTATTGCACGCAACCAAACGCTTCAGCCAGACACAAGACCCAATCCAAAACCAATGGTCCCCGGTCTTTAATCCCCAAGTTTGCAGAAAAACATACTCTAGCATGTAAAAGCGCCCAGCATGCTGCTGTTGACATACACATAATAAATAACTACTCTATGATTTATCCTGACGCTTCACCAAAGCATAAAAGAAAAATAATTATGTCTATGGATATTTTTCTACTTCATTAAAATATTTGAACTATAAGCCTCTGTAATCAAAAACCAGAGTGAAACCTGTCTTTCCCAACCAATGGGACAAGGAGGGACAAGCAACGAAAGAACAGAGGGGGAAAAAGAGAGAGATGTGTCCCTACCATTAGGAAATGCCGATGTATAAAAATTGGTCCCTCTTAACAAAGGGGATGCCTGTTCCAAGTATCTTTAGTGCAGGTTTCATGGACTCGCTATCAGTTTTTTAGAGACCTAGAGACTTGCAATAAAAAGACAAATGCAAACTTGCTGCTGCTGGAAAGAACAAGCCTTTGGCTGAGACATGGCTCTGATCTCTCGCACTCAATGCCTTGGTCACTCACAGTTGTAACCAAATGACTGCAGGAACAGAGCAACGTTGCCAGGGCCTTCATCGGTGTGGCATCTCTGCTGACAATACAATAACAGAAACTTCATCTCTCTTAAAATAGCCTTTCTGTTAGAGGGTTCAGAAGGATGTTTGGTACAAGCACTTCCATCTCTCTGGTGTCAAATAACACTAAACACAATTACCAGTAGGAATTTAATAGCAACTTAAAATTTCCTGATTCTATCTCTCTGTGCATGTGCCTGAAATAGAGCTTTTTAAAAAATCTCCATGCGTTTCAGAGCCATAATCATTATTCACTGCTCATTACTGTGACCTTTACACAAGAAACTCTTGCACACACATACGTACTTGGGTAAAATTAATAATCACACACCAGACCTTCAGCTTAGGAAAAGTAATGCCATTCTGGTGGGGCCACTTGGCATAGACGGACCAAAGGAGTCGCTGCTGGTGGGACTGACCAAGGCAGTGGCATCCCAGGGAGAGGCCAGAAGGCAGCCAAAGTGCCCAGCTGGACCCCATCCCACAGAGCAACATTGAACAGGGCTGCAATGCTCTGAATCAGGTCTAGCCTCCACCTTTCTCCTGGATTTTCAGCCTCCAGGAAACACAGAAGTGATTTCTTCTGAAGTTACTGGGCTGGTTCTGACTACACAAGAGGCTGAATTCAGCCCTGGATTAAACTCCTACTGGTTATTTTCTTGCACAGAGAGCTGGAGATGATTTATACTAAAACAAGGTGAAATCTACCTTTTGGGGGAAGAGCAATCACACATATATGGCATTAGTCTCACTGAAGCCTTATTTTGAAGGCTTAAGTAGTACCTGGGTCATGCCCTGGTCTTCTGCTCCAGGGCGAGCTTCATCTACAGTGAAAATAGCTTTTAAAGAGGAATTGGCTGTCCCATCAGATCACCAATTAAATCAATCAGACATAAACTGTTTGAAAAATAAAACTTCTTCAAGACAAAGTATAATAATATTTAAAAAAAATCAGCAACGACCTTCCTGTAACCACAGAATATCTATAAAGATTTTTTTTAAAGAGCTCCATATTAAAATTCCTTGAATACATTATATATTAAATACAGTTACAACATTTCATGCAAGGTTTTCTGTACATTAAATCAGCTCAGTAGTATAACAGTTCTGTACATTCCCACTGGTCTGGGGGCTCTACTCATCTTTTTCAATGCTGGTGACGGAGAAAAGAAAGGAAGGATGATTTTTGGCACATACTATACAGAAGAAGATTAGCTTGTTAGCCCATACAAAAGAGAAACAGAGAAGCACTGGAAGCTTTTAAGAGGCAGAAGTAAAATAAAAACCCAGGCAGGAAAAGAGCGAAATGCTATCCAAACCACCTGGCTTAGTGCCATTGGATACTCCAGGCTGGAATTTAAAAGAAAGGCATGGTGTCCAGCTAAGTATTATCAGGATGGGATCATGGAGAAAAGAGGAAAAAAAGAGGGAGCATTTGGAGAGCTGGGAAAGAAATCACCTAGAAACATATGCTCAGCTGATGTCACTCAATGGAGAAAGGTCAATATACTGGATCCCAAAATCCATTCCTGATCCATACACATCCACTTGTACACTGCATAATTCCTGCTGCAGAAACATCCAAGAGGTTAAAATACAGCTGATGCCTTATAAAAAGGGATTCCATCAAAAACACTAGTTCCGGAGAATGACTATATTATGTACAAACATACATTCGTTCCTATCTTGAAGGTAAATCACTGCTGTCAAGGCTGTCTTGTGCAAGATAGCGTTGTCCTCCTGGACAGAGAACACAAGCTAATGGACAGCTGCTTCTAAAGCTCTGTACACTACTCCTGTTGGGGAAATATTGAAAAAAATAACCTAATAAAGGGAGTGTGACCAGGAACGAGCAGTAGACGTGAGGATCCAAAGCTGGTCGTTCCCAGGTTTTCTTTAAATGGTTGTCTCTACAAGGAAGATGGCTACAGCTTAAATAGTGCAGGAGATCTAACAAGATGGTCTGTGGAAGAGAAAAGACAAGACTAAGTCACACTTTGATATCTGATGAGCCTGAGAAGGTGCAGGGCTTTCCACAACAAGGAGAAAAACCACAGAACAATGTGATAAATAGGGAGATCTTCAGCATCCATCCCACACACGCATGCACGCACACGCAATCTCTACATATAAATACACGTCCACAAGATCTACAACTTTGGTAGTTATCCAGGATATAGCCTTGAAACTACCTTCAGACCTGCTGCCGAAGCACCTAGGCAACACAGCTACCCTAGCACTGAGCCTAGCCCCTGCATGAGATGCTCTTGTGGACACCACCAAGGGTCAGTGCCCATAATCTGCTGCTGCCACGTGTCCTTATTTCCTCCCCTGCCCTCGCACAGATCCTAGCCCCTCCCAGCACAGAGAGCTGTCCTGGTGTTACCTCGCCCAGCTCAGGAGAGCATCCTCCCATCCACTTTCCACATACATTCAAGTCTTGTCTTAAAACCAGACTCTCCTCCGTTGATCTCCCATGAAGGAAGCCTTCACTGAGCTCACTTGTTAGGGTGAAAATTTGAAAAAAAGGGTCTAAAATTTTGCAAGAAAAAATTCCCAAGGAACTGGGTTACAATGACTCAGTTACATATAGGTCCATCCCCAAACCATACTTTAGCTGTCCAGTAATTGCACTGTTATGTACAGGAAAAAGAAAGCTACGAAACAAAACAAAATCGGTATTTTTCTTTTTGACAATTCACCCGCATTTGTCTGATAATCGGACACATGCATGTCCTGCTGGCTTCTAGTGATGGTCAAACATGCAAGACTTCAGTCCAAGTTACAAGTTAGGGTTCCTTTATTTAGGAGAGTTTCCTTTGTGTCATTCATTTCTTGTTCTCTTCTCCTGAAACAAAGAAAAAGGAAAGTATTGGCTAGTGTTCAAAAGCAAACCAGCTCCCCATTTTTGTCGTCACATACAGCCCTTCCTGCTTCCCAGGCTAGGAAAGGACCTCGTACAGCATCCAGAAAGAGCCAGTCCTATAGGGCCCCTTTGGTGTGAGCTGGAAACACACGTTGTGCTCCTGCCGCGCTTGGCTGATGAAACGCGGAGCATCCGGCCCAGCGAGCGGGGGCATCCCACTTTCCCCACCATGAGCTGGGAAGCAAGCCTTCGCTCCATCACCACAACCCTTACTGGCAACTTCTGAACAAAGAAGTCCAGAATCAGTCTACTCTGAAGTACCACCAAGAAGTGCAGAAGAATTTTCACCTAAAAAACAAGCCAGCTGAAATGTCGCGATTCAAGAATAACTCAGGCATACAAATTTTAAGAAACAAGAAAAACTTGTAAGAAACCAAGAAGTCACCTGGGTGTCTTGGGCAGCTAAACAGTCCCCACCAGAGCAACTGAGCAACAATTAGGCGGTTAATTGGCTGGCCACAGCAGTTCCCCAATCCACTAAACCTTGTGGCTGTGCAAACAGCTACACGGCCATGATGCGCCGGGTGACTCAGGGACAGGAAGGGGGCACTTCTGCAGCATTAGCACCGAACGTTTAACCACAGCCTCAGGCCCCTCAACCCCTCCAGACACTTTCGAAAATATTATTCACAGGCCTTTGAGCAAAAGCACCCAAGCACACAGACCTGCAGGCCTTGCAGTGAGTCTGAGATTTCCAAAAAACCCTGAAATCAGCCACGTGCCCAATGCCCACTTAATTTTAATAGGATCTAGATGCCTAAATGCCTGCACACCAGTGAGAGACTATGAGGTGGGTCCAAGGAACTATCTGCAGAAATAGCTGTTGGGGCCATCTCAGTTCCTCCAATCCCATTTTGATCCTGCCCCACAATACCAAATTTATCAAGGCTGTCACAGCCCCTAAACTCATGTAGATTTGCATCCAAACATGAGCCCTTTTCCTGCAAGATCTGCTCTCCACCAGAACAGCACAGGCTTTGCAGGACGTTTTCATTATTGCTTTTGACTCTTCTCTTCTCTTACCGTGTTCCTGCACAAGCGGACGCTGGGGGAACGCGGCTGCTCACCCCCGGCACCGATCGCTCCTTCAGCTGAGCTCTGGCAGCAAAGCAAACTGCTGCAGCAAACGTGTGAAAACAAGCACCGCTGCCGCAGGGCCCCCGGCAGCTTCAGCCAAGACGCCGGCTCCCAGGAGGAGGCGGAAAGGGAAACGGGCTTGCGTCCCTCGGGACTGGCACAGCGGCAGCGCCGAGCGCTGCACTCCCAGCTGGCAGCAGCTTTGCTGCTCCCGCAGCCAGGCCCTGCAGCTCGAGGATGTTTTCCTCCTGTGTTTCCCTCTGCTCTCCTGTTTCTAAAGCATGGCATGCACCAAAAAAAAAAAAAAAGGAAAGAAAGAAAGAAAAGAAAAAAAAAAAAAAAGCCAGTAGTGCTGTAAAGTCCCATCTGGAGAGATTCACATACTCAAAGGTGCAGCAACGCTCTCCTCGAGTGTATCCCTCAGCTCAAACAAACGACTTGGCATGTCGGGAAGCATTCCTTCCCCTTCCGCGCACAGCTTGGCTAAGGTAGCCATGCGCAGAGATTTCCCTACAAGGGCACACCATGGCCTTGCAAACGCAGTACCAGCTCTTCTGCTGTTCTCCGTCTCCTGGAAAGATGACGACTATTTTGTCCACACTGAAATTGCATCGCTACAGCCGCCTGCTTGCTTCGGAGGGCCTTTTACGGACTGCTGTTGTCTCCAGGTGTGGCTGCTCCAGGGAGAGAAGGGAGAGGAGGGTCCTTCTGCAAAGCATTGCAGCTTTTTTACGATCAGAAACGGAGATTATGACCCCTGTATCTGGGGCCGTCTCTGATGGATGTTGGGTTGAGGGATCTGGAGCCCTGGGGCTCCCACCGAGCTGAAGTCACTGCCCCAAGCTGCACCATCAGGCCACGCACCATAGAGATGGTCCCTGCATGCTTGTCACCGCACTACTACACTGGCAAACTGCTCTTAACATGGAAGATTTCAAAGCATAAAGATGAAGTAAGAGGCAAAGTTTCCCTCCGCAGTCAGGATGCTCACACAAATGCACAATCTCATGTTCAAATCAGCCCCTGCAGCAGAAGAGAGCTGAAAACAGCGCTGCACGGGCCGAGGATGGGCAAAACACCAGAGTGGGAACACTGAGAAATGGGCAAGTTTGCTTCAAGATAGTGAAAACGAGAAGGACAATGAGAAGGTGCAGGGCGGGGGGCAGCAAGAGGGCAGGGAGAAGTGGCTGACGGTTACGGAGAGGAATGAGCACTAACGATTATAAAACAGGGACTTCTCTGGACATTCAGAAAAGAGACTTTGCTTCATTTTGGCACAGATCCCTGGAAACCTTTCTTCTGCATGCCACAGGGCTGAGAAAGAGCAATATACTTGCTTAGATACATACAGGATGGCAAATATTAAAAACATCAGGTCAAGAGGTCCTGGAGGGTGGTCAGTCACATGAGCAAAACCTTTGTGAGTCCATCAGTATGCATCTATCTGAGAATGACTTTGTGGAAGCCTGGGAGAACATCTCCAACTTCCCAAACTGAACATCTACAGTTAGACCATGCTGATAGAGCTCAACCACGTGCTCTCGTTCATTGTCTCACACTCAACTTTGCTTCCCAAAACTGAGACAGCAGAAATCTCAGAGCGGCCAGAGATGGGTGAAGGCAGTGATAAATATGCAATGCATGTCAGATGAGTAGGCAGAGACATGTGAAATATTGAGACTAGAGTAAAACTTGAACAGTCTCTGCTTTCTTCCACTTCAAGGACAAAGGAAAAAAAAATCAACGGAAATACAACTGATCTAAATTTAATCAAAGGAGAAGCTTTTTCATGCGAAAACTGAGTCAGCAGAACTCACAGCTATAAATCTGCATCCATTCCCTAAGGGCTAAGATTTGGCCTGGAGAAACAGCTACCGCTAAACGATAAAAACACATCGAGTTTTCAGAAGCACTGAAGCCCTGGGCTGTCTGTAGGGAGCAGAGTGGGCAGCTGGGCTGGGGGCTTTTGGCCTCTGTGCTTGCAATTGCACAGCATCCCACGTCAGAGACCATCGCCCAAGCACCGTCTTGCAGAGGCTTAGCTACAGCCTGGCTCCTTGTGACAACTGCCACATAAACGGCATTCATGGGCTTTTTAGACCTCCTTGAGAAGCAGAACGTGGGAATCCGCTGCTAGAAGGAGGACTTCTCGTACAAGAACACTTTTGAGCTAAAATCGTGATCCTTTCACTTCTTCATCACCTCCCAAGTTGCCATCCAAATGATGAATGCTGAAGCACATTGATTTCTTCTCAGCTCTTCCGGAAAGCCTGGCCCAGAGGCCAGGTTTTATATTAATGACTCTTATAACTCTTTTTTTTTTAATCTTCATGACCTTTGCAGTGCTATATTACACATCTTGAGAAGAAAGCACACTGCCAGACACTTTTCTTATTTGCAAAACTGATAGACACAGAAACTGCGGATCCTGCTCAGCAGTGTTGTCCTGCAGCTACCAAGACATCACAGAAAAACTAGACAGGATGGGACTTTGCAAGCCTCCCAGTCACCATCATCATGACCAGCTCCACCTGCATCACTCCTCACCGACCCTCCTCCACAATGTGACCTCCACCACCACCATCTCCCCACTCTTCACTATGAAGAAGAAAGCAGAACAGGGGCAAGAGATACCCCAATCATAGATACATTATTGGGTAGTTTTCAAAAACACGTTCACCCAGACACTGTCCAAGCAGGTCCCTGCAACACATGACAAGGACTTTGGCAACAGCACAGGAATACGGTATTCAAAGATGAAGCACGTAAGAAAGCCAACCCTGTTTGCTCTGGAGTCCTGCAGGTTTTCAACTGGTGCTCCCCGCTCCACGTGTTTCTTACTGTCCTCAGAATTCCTGGCAAAAAAATCACAATACCACATTTAAAAGTGGTTTCTGTTTTGTTTTTAAGTAAATCTGCCCAGAGGAATGAGGAAGATGCAAGGTTTTAATTATTTCTTTCAAATGGGATGATTTAAGCATGATTTTGCCCTGTAGCTGTGACTGAATAGCTGCATTGAAAAACTCTTGCTGGATGAGACACAGAGCGACTGGTTAGCATGACCAGCACCAGCACCATGACCATGTGGATGGAGGTGGCCCAGGGGAGCAGACATGTCAGTAGCATGGCAGGAGGGACCCAAAAGCTGAAAATACTGTGAGCTGGTACGATCACATTCAAAAGGATTGCATGTATTCCAGAAACAGCTGCTAGAACCCCCACGGTGCCCTTCTTCAAAGAACATTTAAGAGAGAAATGCAAACTGTGGGAGAAAAGGACTCATTCTCACACCACAGATGGTGAAGGAAAGACCAGGGACATGCATGGACTGTGACAGCCAAGAATTAAACTTGCTCGCCCAGGTCCTAGCCCAGTACCGTGCCATAAGATTATTGCTACAGGCTCGTAATAATATAGTAAGCAGAGCTGGGTGATGCAAAGCACCTGATCAGTCTGGTGAGGAATGCATCTATTAAATAAAAATAAGCAATTTCCATCTACTCTGTAAAAATATAAGCCTGCCCATCTCCATTTCTGGGCAGAGGGTTAGCTGAACAGTTGCTGTGGTTATGACTCAGTTCGCCACAGAGAGGAGAGCTGATGTGAGCACCCCCAGCCTGCCATTCCCTGGCGAGACGGAGCCACGGGAAACATGGCCGGCAGGGTCGTGCCAGCTTGCCCCAATTCCCCTTCTGCTATTCGCAGCTCTTTGCAATCGCATGTTTCTGCTCCGAGAGAAACCAAACCTCCGTGGGCTTCCCTGCTTGACATTTTCCCACCCAGGCGCGCTCAGCTTCTAGGTGAACAGGTTGTTGAGGGAGCTAGGGGCTCACGAACGCCCCCCCAGCACGGAGGCAGCCGCCCTCCCTCGGGCGCTGGTGAGATCCCCAAGCCTCCTCCTGCCAGGACTAACCACACCTGCCTTCAGCCCTGCAACGCAGAACGCATTCACGCAATCTGCCTGGGTGCTTCGTAGCAGGGGAAGTGAAGAGGAGAGGGTTTGCTGAGACGTGGTGGCCTACGGGGGGAGAGAGCAAGACCTGAACAAAGCAACGGTGCACAGCAGGGACTGGAGGTGACCCAGGTTGCTCATCACCCACCCCAGGCCCACTGCGTCACCTTCCCTGGGCAAGGATGGCCTTTCTCCTGCCTTTCTTCTTTCTGCTGTCACTGCCAGGGTGGGCAAGCACACCCTGAAAAATGAGTAAAATCTGTTTTTCTGTTGCTGCCCACACATCAAAGCCCAGAGCCCTGGAGAGGGGCTGGCTGCCATGGTGGGCATGGGACCCTCAGCCACTCCTGGCCATCCCTGCCAAGGCCTTCCACAAAGGCAGGGAAAACCTGAAGGTTTAACTCAGCACAGAGATAATCACCCACAGCAACATCTTTAGCAAGAAAAGAAAGAAAAGATGACATAATATTTTTCAGAGTGCTGTTTAAACAGACGCTATGATTTACAGCACAGAGCCCTGGAGTGCACAGGAGCCCCAGCACCGCTATAAATAAACTTGGCCTCATCTGAGCTGCTTTCCTACCTCTGTCTGCCACCAGCCCAAGCTCTAAGAGGGGTGGCCAATGGCAACCCCCACTAGAAACAGCTTTTAAGGTGTTTGAGTGGTTTGATCTTAAATACATGTGGCAAACTTGACATAAGGATATCAACAGAGAGGCGGAAGATCCAGGGAAGTGGGAGGGAAGGATTCCTGTTAGCAACAAGCATTTGCTTTGTTTTGCTTTAAAGAGAGGGATTTGATTCCCACAGATTCAAGAAGAGCTGGATAAACAAACGTGGCAGATTTATCTATTGTTCCAACTTCTAGGGAATATTTCAAACAGATTTTAGTATCAGCTGCTATGCTTGGCGTGGCAACTGGGAAGGGCTGGGGTGCCGGGAAAAGCCCATCTTTCACAGCATGCCTCACTGGAGAAAGCAGACAACCATGCAGGGTGCAAACTCAACGCAAGTACTGAAGGTGAATGAGGGGCCTTGAAGCCATCAAGCAACACCAAGCAAAGTGCCATGCAGCAAACAGCATCGGTCAGCCGCCGTTTTCTTGCAGACCATGCTCACCGTCTAGGTGGTTGCGGGAAAGATACTTGAGTCCTTCATCGAGCAGGATAACAGGCAGGGAAATTTTCAGTACAACCACCCACTGTGGCCAGCTCAGGGGGGTTACTTGGAAGATGAGCTGCAAGGCAGAAAGGATTTGACATGTTAATAGAGAAGGAGATAGGATTTTTTTGTTTTCAAGATCAGGTTAACTTCTTTTGTATCACCACAGATTGAGGCAAAGGTCAGCCTGAGTATAAGGACTGAGGGTCCAGACAGGCCAAACAGTAGGATTTCTCTGAGGTCTGTCAAGGTGGCTGCAGACCAGGTAGAGTCAAAAATGACACCTGCAGATCACTGCTAGCTCAGGTAAAGTGCCTAACTGGATCAGGGTGAATCATGGCCCCCACGTCAGTTCGGTTCATAGGTTCTGGTCCTCAGGCACTGGCCAGCAGGAATCATCTCAAGAGCCTCCAAGCTCAAAGGTGCTTGGAGGATTTGCTCAGGGAAGGAGCCACCACGAGCTGCAAATGGAAGGAGCACAGAGCACTTACGGGCATAGGCTTTACGTAGAGAATGAGGAAGTGCAGCGCCATGGACATGACAATTGCCCCCAGCAGCCAGATGTTGAGCCACGGGGGCATCCGTAGCAGCGACTGGTTCTCAGACACACTGTGAAAGCAAGGGGACAGGCATTAGCCCAAATAACCTCTCAGCTCCACAAGCCTGTCCAAGCTGGAAGGTTTCCAGCCCTCTCCAGGATGCAGGGCTATAAAGTATAGCCTCCTTTCACACTTCAAAGCCTCAGGCTTCACCACAATTTGGATTTGAACATGCACTTCAATACAATCAGCTACGCATGGATTAGGACTGAATGTTAACATGGCAAAACTCTACTAAAGGATGAAGATCCAGTCATTCCTCCACCACTCTTAATAGTGATACATTGCCTGGAGGAATTTAGTTATGGTTAGCCAATGGTCCCCTGCAAGACCACTCAGAATGGCTCTGCCAAGTCAAACCAAAGACCCTCCTCAGCCTCCATCCGTGATCAGATGCTGCCCTCTAATGATGCTCAAAGAAACCCCCTGCAGAAGAGGTGAGGTGGAAAGCACACAGGATTATCCTGCACTAACTGTACCTGTTCAGGGCATTGCACATTTCAATTGTCACCAGCACAGACAGAGCCATAGTGGTTGGATATCGAGACTCAAAGATTTCACAGCTGATTCCTTCGAAGATTGGATTGTCCTCTGTGCACCTCATAAAGTTCCTCTGTCAGCACAGGAAATTGTTTGTAAATACTTCACAGAACAACAGTACCATACAAAAAAGGCGGGAAAGAGGTGGAAGAGGTAGACTGCTTTGTCGGGGAACATGATGAACCTTGCTTATTAGAATTGCCTTCAATAGTTTATGGTTCAGAGCAACTGATAAAACAGTATAAAGCAATCTGTTTGTTTCGATTGTGGCTTTGCACAATTATGTCTGGATAGTTGCTAGGAGATTTTTATGTGCAGTTAATTAGTTGTTCGAGTGAACACACATCTCTATCAGAAACAGATCTTCCATTGCACAAGACATTAGTTACAGAGCTGTGGCCAACCATGTTGGACAAGAAGGCAATGCAGGACAAAATGAACCTCAAGATGAATCCTTGGTGAAAGAGTTTATGAAGTTGGAGACAAGCCTAGGCCTTATCCCCATACAGGCACCTCAGGCTCTGGCAAGGGTTCTGCAGCCTGGAAACTGCAGCCTCCTTTTGTCAACTCCTAGGGACTGCTTCTCACCAAGGGCGTGATGGGACTCCATTTCCCATCAACCCACTCAGCCCATAGTGCAATAGTAGTGTAATAATTGGTACATTTTAACCTAGTATCAGATACAGGAGTTACTTCTAGCTTCTTTGGAAAAAGTTCCCCTGTCCATGCTGATTGCTGATGGAAGCAAGGATAAGAACATGGATCCGAGGGAGAACGTTTGCTATTTTTTTTATTACTCTTTTCCATCAGGAATTTGGGAATGTGGCAATAAGCACAGAAGGAGATAGAGGCAAAGGCTCCAGGACTTGAATCCAAGTCCTTATCTGCTCAATATGTTACCACTTTCCTAACTTACCAGCTGATAAAAGGAGACTTGTGGCCCTTCGGCATCATACAAGAACCACCAGGTTGCTGCCCCCACCGTTGCCAGGCCAACGTACACTGCAGCCAGAGAGAGAGAAACTCCTTAACACAAGCACCATCATTGCCACACTAGGGTGGGGTGAGGATCCTTAGTGTGTCCCCTCGACCAGACAGAAACATCCAGCCCTGCTAGACATTACAGCATGGGACAGGACTGCCAGAAGGCACCAGGAGGAGCAAGAAGGCCATAGTCAGTGGGAAACATGGCATGGCAATCATAAGGGCTCTCACCTCCAATGGCCAGATAGCGGAAGAAGAGCCAGCCACTGATGAGGGGCTCCTTGGGGTTGCGGGGCAGCTTGTCCATGATGTCGAGGTCAGGAGGGTTGAAGCCCAGTGCAGTGGCCGGCAGCCCATCCGTCACCAGGTTCACCCACAGCAGCTGCACTGGGATGAGCGCCTCCGGCAAGCCCAGGATAGCTGTCAGGAAGATGCTGCAGACCAAAGACCCAGAGAGTCCTAAATTAGATGCCATCCAGGGAGGCAGGGAAAAGTATCTATATTGTCTAAAGGGAGAGTGAGTAGGTACCTTAGATCCAGATATACCACACTGAATATGCACCCAGATTCCCACATGCAAACCCACACCCCCAGAGCCAGGAGTCTGAAATCCAGACCTGAATTTTGCAGTTACAATTTGTTTCACCGTTAAAATTCATTTTGCAGTCAAAACCAATGTTTGAGCTAACCATCAACCCACCACAGCCATGTGCTTTCCCATTCCCAGTGGGGCTATCCCTGCTGAAACACTAGCACAAAGGATTCCCAGGTGATCCCTGCTATCCCTATGGTTGTGCCCACATTGCCAAGGAAGATTCTGATTTATGGGGAGAGTTGTTTTATGGGACTGATGGGTGGCAGGAGGCAGCAGCACAACATCGCCTCACTGTGTCTATCCCAGAGGCTGCCCACAAGCTCTCACACACAGTGCTTTGGTGTGATCCAGCGATAACTGCCTCTGTGCAAGTACCTGCATCCCTTGGCATTCCCTGGCTGTGCTTAAACATGAAATATGTTGGCTCTTGGAGGGGCGGACTTCTTTATATGAAAGAAAAACCTCTCCCTCTCTGGGAAATGAGGTAGGGCATCCAGCGCAGAGTCCCCTGGTTTGGTACTTGGGGTCACAGCTACGGCCAACAGGCATGCCAAGGGTGTAGGGGAGGACACAGCTGTGCCCACAAGTCACTACTCGACACCCTAAAGGACACATCTCTCCTGCTATTTTCCCACCTCCCTCAAGCCGAGGCTCAGAGGAGATGAGAAGCTCTCACCAAACAACCTCTCCAACGTTTGAGGAGATGAGATAGCGGATGAACTGCTTCATGTTGTTGTAAATGGCTCTGCCCTCCTCAACAGCAGATACGATGGTGGAGAAGTTGTCATCAGAGAGCACCATCTCAGCAGCTGACTTTGCTACAGCTGTGCCGGACCCCATTGCAATGCCGATCTCTGCCTTCTTCAGGGCGGGCGCGTCATTCACACCATCGCCGGTCTGAATGAAGCGCAGGGCGGGTATTAGGAGGACAAAAGTAAACAGGCTGGGCAGAAAGACCAGCTTGGCCCTCTGAAACACCGTCCTCACGCTTGTGCTCCCACCGGTCTGGGACCAGTGCAGGACTCACCATCGCCGTGATCTCATTGAAGGACTGGAGGTACTCGACGATCTTGGACTTGTGAGCAGGCTCTACGCGGGCAAAGCAGCGGGCGGAGCGGCAGGCCAGTCGCTGGGCCTCTGGTGAGAGGTCGTCGAACTCCCGGCCCGTGTAGGCCTTGTCCGCCACATCCTCGCTCTCTGAGAAGATCCCGATCCTCCGGCAGATGGCCACAGCAGTACCCTTGTTGTCCCCAGTGATCATGATGACACGGATGCCGGCTTTCCGGCACATTTCAATGGATGAGGTCACCTCCTTGCGGGGGGGATCCAGCATCCCCACGCAGCCCACAAAGGTCAGGTTGTCCTGATGGTAAAAGGGGAGGTGGCACATTAATTTCCCCAGGCCTCCTTGGGAAAAGCTGTCTTCTCTCTCCACCTTTGTATCACCCCGTACCAAGGCATCAAAAGACACTGGAGGATTTCCCCTGCAAGGAATCACATCTTGCTCCCCAGTAAAATCACTGGGAAATTTCCTACTAGTTGCAATGAGGGAAGTCAAAGGCCCTCACACACACTCTGCTCCATCTGACGTGGTTTACACTGTAACCTAGTTGCAAGAGGCCACTCAAGCGCTTATCTGGTCCATCCATTGCACATTAAATCTTTCCACTTCGTTTTCTTCATCCCTGTCCCTCATGGTCGTCCATGAACACCTCTTGCAACTGCAGAAAGCCTCAGGTTCAGCAGAGCTGCTCCCCATGATAAAATCAAACCCAAGAGGCAAACGCTTAGTGGAGGGGGACTATTCCCTTTGGGACCAGCCTGTCATGTGCAGCTCTACAACTGGGATGGAAGAGAAGAGTTGAAATATTGGCCCGTTTGGATCCCCCAAAGAAATCAGAGAGCATGTGAGAAACTCTGCTGGGACAGTAGAAGTCGGTGGAAAACTTAGTTTGGGGAAAGACGAAAGTTGCTGCAGCCTGTGAGCTGTGCTGCTGTAGGGGCAGCAACCACAGCAAGGGGATCACAGTTACACACAGGAACAAGAGCAAAACCAAAGATGACCCTGTTGCTTGGGGTTCAGCTCTCCCCAGCAAACGAGGCCAGGATTTCTCCCATGCTACCTGCCCATCCACTCTCAGATCTCTGCCCTCCACCCCTGCAAGGGAACGCGATAGCAAGAAAGCTCTTCCCAGTGCTACAGCCCTCACTGCCTGCCCCAAGGCTCCCCATTTGCTCTCCATTACCTCGTAGCAGATGAACTTGGTGGAGTCGTCCAGCTGCATGGACTCCTTCCGGACAGGGGCATCGTGGGTGGCCAGGGCCAGGCAGCGCAGAGTGTCGATACCCATGCCCCAGTCTCGGACCCGGGACAGGATCTTCTCCTGGATGGAGGAGGTCAGAGGAACCCTGGCAGTGCCCACACGGACGTAGGTGCAGCGCTCGATCACACTTTCTGGGGCACCCTGGGAAAGGGGAGAGGAACCGGCTTCAGGATGGCCCAACCACCACAAGCAGCTTCTTACCAACAGGCTTAATTCCCCAAGTGCCCCAGACACAAACTCCAGTGAACTCTGCGCATCAAACAGACACAAACTCCAGTGAACTTTGCACATCAACCAGACCTCAGCCATGGCCATGCTCTTAGAAGTGTTTAGAAGCAAAGCGCAACCACGGGTAAAAAACCCTTTAAAATAGCTACAAGTATTAAAAAACAGAGGTTGACCACCTTTTGTAAGCACTGAAGAAAGTGACTGCAGAAAGGCAAAGCTCCAGAGCGTGCGTGGTCTCCCTGCAAAGGCAGGTGAGACAGCCAGCTCCATGCTCTCAGTTTGCACTAGATGGCACCCTCAACCACTGCAATGTGCCGCCTGCCTGGCTGGGAGAGATGAACTCTGTTCAGGTCACCAGACTGAAGAATCTGGCCTGAGGGGGAAATCTGTCTGACTCCTCTAGACCTACAGGCCTCCCAGGGTTACTCCAAGAGCACCTATCCCATCTCAGGTCTGAAGGAAGTGAGGATAGTAGGTCTCCTCCTCCTACCAGGGGAGGATGCTGGCAATGCTGCGTGATTTAGGAACACATCCCATTGCCCTTTAACGTCTCAGCATCATGCCCTGGCCCTTTTGACCCTGTAAAGGACCGTCAGCATTCCTCTAACATAGCACTTGCACTATGATATCCGATCCCACAGTTGCTCCTCTTAAAAAAGCCACTCACGCAGCCGACAGCCAAGCCTATAGCTCCGGCAGCACTAAGGCAATCCTGACCTGACCAACAAGACAGAGTTCATCCAGAAGATCTCCAAGTGGGAAGAACAAAACAGAAATCTTCTCAGAGACCGTAGGGGGAAATTCCTGCCATTTCTCCTCTGTTTCTTTCTCTTGGGAAGAAAATGTCTTTAAAATATTGTTTTATTTCTGGTTAAGTAGCCCTCTGAGTATTACTGGTGTCAGAGGGTACAACCCATAAATGCACGTGCTGGCATTTTCTGCAGGGGTAGCTCTACCTTGCCCCAGCACCCTGCAACAGGAGATCCAACTTCTTTCCTCCCTCTGAATGATCTAACTCCTTTTTCTATCAATACTACAAAGACTCACCTCCTACCTGACCACACCAGTCCATCTTCTGGCTCTTGGACCCTCCGGTCAGCTCATTGAGGAGATGAACAAAGCTGCCACAGAGGCTGGCTTACACCTGAGACCGACACAAGCTCCCAGAGAGGGGCACAGCTTCTCCTACCTCACAACAGCACTTTCTAACTGCATCTTTTGTTCTTGATCCAACTTAGCTCTATTCACAGGATCTCTACACACACCCATACACACAGGCAGAGCTCTTCCTGGTCATGAGGAAACTGCAGCCTCCAAGGGCTGAATACCCCCACCTTTCCACAAGCGGACCATTACCACCTTCTCCAGCATGGGCCGGATCTCGCCAAGATGTGTGCAAGGCTGCAGGCGGGGCAACGAGCCTGGTGAGTTTGACCTTGGCCCCTACCTTGACAAACATCTTGCTGCCACTGGAGTTGTGGCCGGTGCCGACAGGGGTACAATACACGGACATGGACTTGCGGTCGCGGGAGAACTCCAGGGTGCACTCCTTCTTCATCAGCTGCTTGATCACCTGCAGGAAGAGGCAGAAGCATGCGGCTCAGCGGCCTCCAGCCCATGGCTGCTGCTGCCCAACGTTGGCTGACAGCCACAATGAGTGCACATCTCTTGGGAGAGACCAAAGGGACAATGTAGAGACAGGCACAGACACATCCACCCCTATGCAAACACAGCTGCAGCCACCAGCACGCAGAGAGGAGCATGCACACACACACACACACTCACACCTCCCTACACCCTGCCACGAGCACATCCACGTTAGTATCACGATGGCTGAGCCCACCTCTCTAGGAGGACACATCTTGTCCCAGAAAAGTCATTTACTGAGCAGGGCATTCAGGGCTGATTTGAAGTATATTCTGCAGAGGGGAGTGGGGATGTTAAATGACTATCTTGATTACTTGAGTCTCTTTGTGGTTGAATTGTTTACGTAAACATTATTTTTTGTTGCTAGGAGGTTGTCATTTGCGACAAGGATACAAACAGGATAGGGCAGGAGCTCTGCTCAGCTGGCAGTGGCCTCAGGGCACTCCCCAGCAGTGGATGCGTCCCGGGAAAAGCGGCACCGCAACCAAGAGGTGCCAAAAGGGGCTGCCTTGTTTAACTGTGCAGAACGCAAGCTGACAGCGGATCTGATTGCTGTCTACAGATACACGAGGGCAAACACCACGGGGGCTCGCGAAGTAAACGGCAAAATCCAGCACAGCAGCAAACTTCAGTGAACGTATGTGAGCAGGACGTTTTGTCAGCACAAAAGCAACGATGTTCTGAGCTTCTCAGTCACAAGAGGGCTGTGACAGCCTCGCTCAGTGGGCTCAGGCATGGGCTCTCCAGCACCATCACCTGGGACGCAGCTGCAGGGACCCTTGAGGGTCCCGAGCTTGATGGTCCTCACGGGGCCTTCCACTCTCAGAGGGATGGGAAGGACACCTGGATGCAGCCAGCCGCTCAATCGCAGCACAGAAAACATCCCAAAATCCTGCTGGTAGTGACGACGGCAACAGAGGAGATTTGCGCAGCTGGAAAGGCAAAGGCCAAGGGCCCAGGTACTAAGTAGTGAGGAAGGAGTGGGCAGAAAAGGAGGGCACTGGCACTGTCTTCACACCACCTTCCTGGTCCCCAGCACAGTTCGTGCCCTGGCCCAAGCAGTATAAGGGACATTTCCCCAATGCCCAAATGGAAGAGTAAAGAAAGCAGGCAAAGGTGATTGAACGGGTGGGCATCTGAGCAGAAAGAAGGCAAAGCAAGAGCCACGTGCAGCAAAGCAGAACCACAGGACTGATTAATGGCTGAGAAATCCCCTGAATCCTTTCTGACAAGCGAAATGGAATTTATTACAACCTACTCATACCTATCCAGGGAACAATTTCCACAGAAGAGGGCTCTTCCATCTAACAGGCAAAAGCATTAAAAAAAAATCTAACGGCACAGCACCAAAGCTGAGTAAATCCAGACTTGAAATAAAATACATTTTAACTAGAAGGATAAAGAGACATTGGAGAGCCATAGTAGCAGCAGAGTAGTCATCACTGGATATTTTCAGATCAAAAGTAGATATATGTTTCCAAAGAGTAAGTCTAGTTCAAGTGGGAATTGCCTTGGGGGAAGTTCTCAGGCCCATATTTCATGGGTTGTCTGCTCAGATGATCCCAGTGGTGCTTCCTGGCTTAGTAGTCCATGAATCTCTGCCAGTGCAAACGGGACGCAGCTACTGCACCATCTGCTCCACAGAGCACATCTCTCTGAACCAGCAAACTGCCTCCTTGGGTAGATCAGTCCCTCCTATCACCATCGGTTATTGCTCAGGTAAAGCCCTGCTCTCCCTCCCTGAGCCAGAGACCAGGAGAGCAATGGCCTTCCAGGCTACTCACTGCATTGCAGGCGTTGGCTCGCTCCACCTTGGAGAGTTTGCTGGTGTCGGTGTTGAAGACATTCATCTTCTCCACCAGGCAGGTCAGGGCTGTTTCTGTGGCTTCTCCCACCTTCTCATAGACTTTCTTCGACTGGAGAGCAGAAAGAAAGGAGAGCTTGATTTCAAACGGTGGCACAAGCTTTAGAGTACATCTCCAGTCCCAGGGATGCTCTCCTTCGCTGTAGCATTCCCAAGATTTCCCAAGTATCAACCTCGCATCGCGGGGACAGGCTGCAGACCACTCTTTGGCCCCAAGGATGGATCCCCCCGCATGACGAGCAGAAACCCCGTCCCTCCCCAGAGGCTTCGGCTGGTGCTGCGTGGTAAAACTCTGCGGGGAGGACCCAGCGCTGACCCAGGAGAGCTGCAAAGGCACGGCGGCTTCACTCACCTCGTTGTAATCCAGCGAGGAGTCGTTGCAGAGCGCGCAGATGGTGGCCAGCTCCACCAGCCCATCATACTGCCCGCATTGAACGGGCTTCTCGTCCTTGAGGCTGGGGAGAGAAATCAATCACTCAGAGCCTCAAACGTTACCAAATTGCAAGTTTAAATACTATTTAGCATCTCCCTGTACACCCCTTGTACAATTCTCAGAAAGAAAAGAGGAACCTAGTTAAAAGTCCAGAATGAAAAGTTTGGGTTCTTGTTTTGTGCTGTAAGAAATGGGGGCAGAATTACTTGCAAAAAATAATACCACGTGTGGCAAACACATCCTTGGAGTGCCCCAGAGCAAAAGGCGCTGCAGAGTTGTCCATCGTGGCTCAAAACTCTCTTACAGGCTTCCCACTGACTTTGGCAGCTTTTGGATCTTGGTACTAGGGAGGAGGAGGAAGTCAGGCTATTAAAAAGCTGACCACAAAGACATGTGCCAGAAAAGGAGCACAGAAAATCGGTTTAACATCCACTCCCCCAAGGGCTTCGAATCGCTGCGGGCACCCAGAGGAGCCGCGGCAGCGGCAGCCAGTCCCTCTCGCCTCCCCGAGGATGCTCCTCGGCGCTCCGAAGAGCCCAGCGGCGTCCAAGGAAACGTTTCAGGACGGCAGACAAACGCAATGACCGCGTCGCTGTGGCTGCACCTAAGCAAGGGGCAAGCCGGGCAGCTCATACGGAGCAGCTCTTTGCTAGGGAAAGCTGCTGCCACCGGCTATTTCCTCTACATCCCTCCAGGCTGAAGCCAGCCAAGCTGGATGCGAACTGCTGCTGAGTCTGGCAAGGAAGCAGCACGGTTATATGGGAGCTCTGCAGTGACCCTCTTGCAACGATGGGCATCTCCCAGGATCTCCCAACTGGGGACGGGCAGGATATCTTCAAGACTGATTTTTTTTGGCGTTCCCAACCTCATGTAGCCACGCAAAGGAGTCGAACCCTAGGCAGACACGCATCAGGCATGGCCGCGAGCGCCCTGCTGCAAGGCCGAACGCTCTTCCTCGCCCGAACCTGCCCGCTGGCGGCAATGGCAACGGGGGTTTTCAGGGAAACAGAAATGAGTCTAACTCGAGGAGAGGTAACTGTGGCTTAGAGCTGAACAAACCCAGCCGGCCATCAGCTCGCTGGAAAAATAATCTGTCAGGCATTTATTAGGATCGGTTTATTCCACTGCTGGTTCCCAATGGAAAGAACATTTTGGAGCCCTTGTTACAGCTCAGGAGCGGAAAGCAGGGAGCAGCCAAGAAAATCTGAAAAATCTGTTTGCATAGGGACAAAAAGCTGAGCTGTTCAGATACAGGACAGGAGAGCGCCGCTGCCACGGCCCCGAGCTCGCACGGCCGCAGACGGGGCTGGGGCAGGACGGAGGGAGCCTGCAGCCGCCGCGAGGGGTGTTTTAATGTACCAAAACGCTAGAAATCCTGGGGAAGGCTTTTGCAGCAAACCAGCTCTCCGAGCGCTCAATCCCCTCCAACTCCGGCAGGGAGGAGCGGGATTTCCGTGGGCAATGACTATGCAGCCCTTTGCATCCCGCTTCGACGCACCAGGCGGGAACGGTGCCGAAACGAAACTCGAAGGCAAGGGGAATCGCTGCAGGGTAGCGCGCGGTTTCCCTGCGCACAGGCCCCCGAAGGACGCGAGGGAGGTCTTCAGCTTCAGCGCTGAGCAGACACGAGTTCAGCTCCTCATTCCCTTCAGTTTAATTGAGACACACTGATTAATACCAGCTTATGGCCTGGCTCACTTTTTTCATGGAAATTTCTATCCAAGGATCAAATTGATTTAAATATACTCATGAATTAAGCCCGAGGCTGTGATGCATTATATTCACTCAACAGATGAGCAAAAGAGACCACAGTTAAGAACCTGCCTGCGACCGCGAAGCAAACCAAGCCGGAATGGAGAGCGCTTTGCCCACGGTGGCTTCCTGCCTGCCCCTTTCGTCCTTCTGTTTCCGAGACTCCCGCCGTGCCGCAGCGACCGGTGTCGAGGAGTGTGAAGGGGCCGGGAAGCTTCTCGCCCCCGGAAACCCCTTCTCGGGTTTCACGCGGGGCTCCGGGCGGAGGTTCCTGTGCGCGGGAGGACGCAGGACCACGGCTGCGCCAGCGCATCCCCGCTGCGCTCCTCCCGCAGCAAGAGCTGCCCCAGGCGAGCGTCGATGCCAGCGCAGCCCCGCTGTCCCGCCGGCGTCTTCAGCAGGCACTTATAAGGCTGTCAGCACGGAGCGCGGTCTCCTGCGCTTAACACCGCGCCAGTGAGTTTAGGAGGGCGCTGGCAAGGAGCACCGCGCTATGAATAGCGCTCGTGGAGCCAGAGAGGCGGTCAGCCGAGCCGCGCTGCCTCGGCCGGGGCCGCGGGCCACCCCTCTGCCTCCGGCAGCGGCGACGGGTGCCCGGGAGCCGCCGCGCCAGGGCAGCCGGGTTGCTCCCGTTTCCGGGCAGGCAGCGCGGGGGCCGGCCGCGCGCACCGGGGGCCGCGGCGCGGGCGGAAGGCAGCGGCACGCAGTGCGCGCGCTGCCGGGGCGCAGCGGCACCGAAAGCGCGCGGAGGCCCGTGCACAAACCGACGGCACTGCAACTTCCTCTCCCCCTGGGAAAAATAACAACCAAATGCCCGAGCACGCACGGCCCCCTGCCAGGAGGAGCGCCGAGGCGGGCGAGCAGAGGGGTGCCCGGCCTGACTTGTGAACACGCTCAAAACTGAAGGAGCAACAGAAGAAGCTCCTAACATCTGCAAGGCCAACATGGTCCTACCAACAGTACGGGGCAACTATCTCCAAACGCAAGAAGGTCCGCAGAAGATGACCCAGAACCTCTTTGGGAAGTGACAGCTAAAACCACTATAGCCACATCCAATTCTGGCACTTCTCCTTTCAGGAGAGGTGGAATAAACAAACACTGACACAGAAAAACCCACGCGCTTGATAATGCATCAGGGAAAAGTCACCGGCTTTCACTTCCAGTCCTAGGCTGCAATTCAGCAAAGCCCACACTTCCCCTGAAACGCATCTAAAAGTCATCGAGGTCGATGGGATTGCACACCAGGCTGCGCTGGCCACCACGTCCATCTTTGCTGAGAACCCTGGACTTGGCGAGCACGTTCCATGCCAGGGTCTGCAAACCCAGGCCAAGGACCTCCACCTGGCCAGGCGATCTGGCTGCTGGCCAAGCTGTCAGATCCAGCTGTCTGGCTGATGGCCCCTGGGAGCTAACACACAGGTGGGAGTAATGCTGGCCATCTCATACATAAAGGTATGGACCTCAAAAAATTGGAAAAAAGATTTGGAAGGAGCACATACTGTGGAAAAGCTCATTCAGTGTTCAAGCATTTCCATGCTTGATGTTCCATCCACACTGACCTCTCCGGTTCAAAAGTAGACTCGTTTTGTTGTGGTTGCTAGCGAAGGGAGAGCTGAGAGGCCCCACCAAGACCCCAGCCCTGCACTCCATGCCTAGGAGCCCTTGCCCTGAGCAGAAAACAAGGGTGAAAGTCAGACCCAGGGTAAGAAGGAGGAGGAATTTCCCACGCTTTGTGTGAAGCCAGAGCTGGCAATGAGGGCAGATGAACCCATTTGCCCCAGGTCCCATGGAAACTATGGGCAGCCCTAGAACATAACTAACTCCTGCAAGGCCAACATGGCCCTTCCAACAGCGCGGGGCAGGTATTTCCAAACGCAAGGTTCAGCGCGTTGGTGCTGGTGCCGTGCTCATCCTTCTCATTGCTCTGCCTCCACAGCCCCATGCATGCTGGGGCCGGCACGCTCCTTGCACAGGACCTCCCAGCACCAAGAAAATCTGTTTCCCCGGGAATGCAGAGGGTGTCGAGGGCACGGCAGAGGCCGCCCGGGGGCACCGGTACTCACATCTGTCCCTCGGGGGCGTAGGTGGAGCCCGTGACGCTGAACTCGTGCAGGCTGCACTGGGTGCCCTCCACCTTCTCCATAATGAACATCTGCAAGAAGGAGAGACGGAGACAGCGTGTTAGGCGTCTTTTCCCCCGTTAGGAGCCACGGCACCGCCCGGGGGACCCACAAGCTGCCGTCACCTCATTGATGGAGCCGGTGCCCGGCTTACGGCAAGTGCCCGCGCCATTCCCGGCGGCCCCCAATCCTGCTCCCGGTGCTTTTTCACCTCCCCTGGCTCGTTTTTCCTGTCGGAGAGGAACGCTCCCCAAGCAGTTTCTAAGAAATCGCCTGTATTTTTCTTGGAGCCGGGAAGGTTACGGTGGCCAGGTCCAAGCCGCCCTGGAAAGCCGTGGGGCGCAGGCAGCCCACGAGGGCCGGGAGCCACGGCAGGAAACAGCTGGGATGAGGCGCTCCCGACACTGCCCCGGCTGCCAGCGCCCGGCGGGAGCCGGCAGCTCCGCTCCGCGCACCGCAGCTCGCTTAGCAAAGCCCCGGGGGGCTGCAAAAGCCCCACACGCTCTAGTTTTAGAGGTTTTGGTCTTTCCAATGCCTCACCTTGACATGAGAAGGACCAAAAAAGAGGAAAAAAAGGGAAAAAATCATCACAATGATTAAAAAAAATTATTTTTCAATCCTGTTTTAGGGGAAAGCAGCAGCACCACAGTGCAGTTACTGCAAATTGCTCTCAGCGTTTCAGCCCACGGCGCTCCCCGGGAGCGCGCGGAGGCGGCCGCGAGCTGCAGCGGGACGAGTAACCCGACGCGCCCCCTTCCCGAGCCGCCGCCAGCCCCGCGGGGAAAGCAGACCGACTTGGCTCCGCCACGCGCTGCGGTAAGTGACGGGCCAGGCGGGACTTGGCTGCCGGCAGCGCCCCAGCTGCCGCGAGCACCAAACCTCTGGGGCAGAGCTCGGCTCTCGGAGGCGGCCGACGGCATCCCCAGCGCTTCGGGGTTTAACGCCCCCCTAAAACGGGGCCTGTTATAGGGTTTTTTGCAAGACTTGGAAGACTTTTCTATTCCACCTTGAGGTTTGATTTAAGGCTGGAATTTTTATTTTCGAGTGTTATTTTGCAACAACAGCTTGAATGGACGGAGACACCGGAGTCCCTGGGTAGGCAGACGGGCCCAGCGCCGGTTCAGCCCCTCCCCGGAGCACCGTCCCTGCGCTCCCACATCGCCGCAAACACACGTCCCGCTGCTACGTTCATGCAACGGAATGAAACGCACAGTTTTCTGATGGCCAAAACCATGCAGAATGTGCACAAGGCCCCGAGGCTCGTGGGAGCGGAGCGGAGCGGTGCTCCCCAGCGCCGCCTCCCCGCTCGGCAGCCACCCGCTCCGCAGAGATGCCGCCAGCTCCGCGCCAGTTCCCGCGGTGTCCTTGTCCCCCCGCTCGGCTCGAGCCCCCACATCCCTCTCCCCGCAGCTCCCGGCCCGGCTAGCAAGCGTCTTCCCCTGCTACCAGCACGGCAGCGCCCAGGCATCGCTCACGCGTCTGAATTTCAGGTGCTTCCCACTCTGCCTCAAAAGTTTTTTTTCCCCCCCCCTTTTCCCCCAACTTGGTCCCCCAACTTTTTTCTGGTTGATTGGGAAGTCACCAGCCAGGAGAACGAAGCAAAGGTGCTGCAAAAGCTGGGAACCAGGCACGCACCTGGGTCCTCTCCCCTCGAGGCTCCCTAAGGCAGCTACAGAGGCTAATCTTTTTCCTTTTCTCTCTCCTTTTTTTTTTTTTTTTTTTTTTTTTTTTTATAAATACAGTTCCAATTCCGAAATGGCATTTCAGTTCAGACCAAGGGCTGAGCCAGAAAGTTTTGCCCTGCGTCTGACCTTCCCCAAAACTGGAAGCAGAGGCGCTGCAAATTGCAAGCTGTAAGCATTCAGCCCCAGGTTAGCAGGCGCAGAGCTGTCTGGGTTTCCTATCCGAATACTTCAAAGCAACCTCCTGGGACTCCTGCTCCTGAAGCCCCTGAGACCATCCAGCCCAGGCGGTGGCTTTTTTCCCCAGTCCAGAGCGCTCCAGGGTGCAGAACAACGAGCGTTTCCACCACAGCTGCCTTATTAAAGCTACCGGCTTTGGGGCTCTTTTGTTCCATGATTATATAAAAATAATTTAAAAGGCATCCTGTAACCCGCAGCAGCCAGGGGTCACCTCGCGTTTCCTGCGGGCGCCCCGGCAGTGCCCAGGGGCTTCGCGAGCCACCCTGGGGGAAGAGCTGCAGCTCAAGCTGTGAAAGGGCCGGGCAACGATTCCCTTCCTAAAAATAACAGGGAGAAGGACAGCACAAGCCGAGACCCGGAGCCTGGACCAGAGGCACCTCGGCAGCAGCTCCAGCGGGCTCTCCGGGGCGGCTCCCGGCACGGGGGCGCCCGGGGAAGCCTGCTCCGGAGGGGCCGCCTTTCCCTTGCGGGGCCCGAGGGCGAACACCGACTCCAGTGTCAAACAATGGAAACCGTGCTGGCACCGCACCAGGTTTCGCTCTAGTAACACATCTCGCTGCTTTTTAACCCTTTTAAGACATACCGGTATCCTTTTTTATTATTGTTTTTATTTTTTTTTTCTTAAATGCAACAGAGATCTAAAGAAAGATGCTGCCGCTCACTTACTGAAAGCGCATCCCGCTCCAAAGGGGTCTCGAGCCGCTCTCCTCCCGCGCCACGGGATCGCCAAGCCGGACGACGCTGCCGTGCATTTTTAGAAAGCGAACGGCCCGCAGAAACACCCGTGCACCCCGAGCGGCGCAGGCACCCGGCCGCAAGCTGCGGCCCCCACCACGGCGATGGGCGGCAAGGACCCCGGCCACCACGCTGGGACAGCGGAGCGGCGCCGGCGCCTCCATCCAGGCCAGGCCAGGCCCGGGATAAACCGCGGGAACCACGGCAGATGCTGCTGTAGGAGCCCTGGAACAGGCTAAGTTGGCTTCACCAAATTCCTTTCCATGCTTAAGAATTAAACCGCTTTAAGTATCCACCCCAGGGGTGTTTGATGGGATTTGAAGGAAAAAAAAAATCCGCTGTAACCAGCATTGCTGCAGAGGCGCAGCTAAATAAACACGAGCAGGTGGGAAAAGCAGTGGGAAAAGCTTCCTCATCCAGCAAAGACTTGGACGGGGCAGCAAAACGGCAGCGCTGCCCGCTCCGCCAGGGAGGAGGCCCCAGGTAATGGGGAATTCATACATTTTTCCAGGATATCGGCAGCCTTTCGCAGGGCTCCCACCCGCTGAGCTGGCCTGTTTGGTGAAGGCAGCGCACAGGAGAGGCAAGCGCCCGCGCGCGGGCACGACCGCCCAGTGCAAATATTTAACCATTCACCGGCGTGCAAATCCGTCAACGGCAACCGCATCCCTCCATTACGCAGCCGGCTAGCGCGGCCCGGGATCTCCCGTGGGTTAAACATTAACAGCAGTTTCTTTGTGTCCTGAAGCCAACAAGGCTCTAAATAACGTGCTCTGAGAATCAGGATTCAGCCAACTGAATAAAATGGTATCGGAAGCAGGGGGACAGGGTGGAGGATAAATTGGATTAATGCAGGGCTGGATTTCCAATTTTAACTCAGGCCAAGTTTGGGCCGAATTCTAAGAAAATGAGGATGGATGCTACAACATGCTGGTTTGCCATTGCCCCGCTTATCCCCTTCTCCGCTCTCCTTTCCACTGCTTAGTCAATCCCATCTTTTCCAACATGCTCTGACCGTGGGAGTTGATGGGACTTTTGCTTTACCTTCAGCCAAAGAGCAGATCCTTTGGTGAAAGTGGTTTGAGGAAGGCACTGTCACTTCTTACCTCCGTTTCTGAAGCTCCCAGAGATATGGACACCCCAACGATGGAGAAACATGTTACCTGCTTCCCCAGCATCATTGGAACAGAAAATAAACAGTGCTCACACGGTTTGGATCTGGGGCACAAGGGGCCACAGGCCCAGCTCCTAGCTCCTGGTTGGTACAAACCCACCACTCAACTGATCTTCAGAGCCCTATAGAGAAAACCCCAAAGATCTGCAGAGGGAGGGAGGAAGGAAGGAATCGGTGGTTGGCCTGGCATGAAAAATCAGCCCAGAAAATAAATCTCTTGATATTAATACCAAAGTTCCTGGAAACGTCTTCTGTTGCCCACATTAGCTATTTGATAAGCAGGCAGCGCTTCTCCATTGGGCCGCGGACCCGGCCAGGCTGCATTTAATGCCGTTAGCCTCCCACACGCTCATTACGCGGTTCAGCACAGGCCGCTTGCTCCGCTGTATCACTAAGGAAACTGGAAGAACTGCGACAGAAGAGGAACCGCCTGCCAGACGCACCCCTGCAGCAGCAAGTCACGCAAACCCTGTGCAAGCTGGCCGCGCTCAGGCGGGTCCGAGGGGAGAAGAACAGCTGGCCTTGGCCTGCAGAGCATCGCCTCTTCGCACAAGACCCAGTCGGCTTGCTGAGTGCTCCAGCAATGTCTCATTTTAAATCATCGCTAGGGCAGAAATAGCCGACGTTTCCAGTCATTTGCAGTTTGTCCTTACTTAGCAAATGAGGGGCCAAAGCCTGTGGTCTGCTTACAATACGGTCACTAATTTGCACAACGCTACCCAAGTTTTAGAGGAAGAACAACAGTGGCCAGGTCTATTTTTCCCCTTGGTGACATATTTTCCAAGGTTCTTCTATAAAACCTGAGCGCCAAGACCATGAAAAAAGCTTTCCTGAGACTCGAAGATTAATGGGGAAATTGAGAAGTACTTGGATTGTCTAGTCTTTCCTAACAAATCATCTTCCCACACAGCCAAGCAAATCCACGCTTCACAGGGGGGCTAAGTGCTCTTCTAGACCAGAAGCCTTTCCATCTCTTAGCCAAATTACCCTGGTGCTCACTCTATAATAAGCGTTTTTCAACCCAAACTCAGCTGCACACACAGTGCCACAAGACCATTGATTGCAAACTTTCCAATGACAGAGTACGGGTAAACAAATCATGGTTTAACCAGGTCACATTAATTTGCTTCCAACCCCTGAATTTCTCAGCGGGCACTCTTTATACATAGCTGGACCAGAAAGTCACACTGAACCTCAGTTTCAGAAGTTAAGGCTTTATAATTTTGCATGGTTCAGAATGTTTCCCTGGCGTGGTCAAAAACAAGGAGAAAACAGGCAAGAGAGGAGACTAGGTGCTGACCATGTTGGCTTCTCCAGGAGCTCTATCTTAATACTGATTTCCAGCAGGAAGAAATGCTCCCCAGCAAGAAAGACTTGAAATATGCCTGCAAAACCATACCTCTAAATTAGTGTGTTTGTAAAAGGTAGTGAAAAAGCAAATTTCTATTTGCAGCCCATGCAAAGATAAGCGAACAAGCCATTCCTCAGCAGCAGTCAGGCAGAAAGGAAGATTAGGGTTTCTTACAGATTCAGCACGAAACAAAACATCTTTCATGCTCACCTTGAAATTCCTAATACCCAAAATACTGCATTTGCCAGGGGAACAAAACAAGTTTTAGCTTTGTGATACCCCAGTGGGAAGACAAACACTGCTACCTGGGACACCGAGCTGGGGGACAGAGCAGTGCAGGGCATATGGTGACTTACCAACAGCTGCCAAGCAAGACCATGGCCAAGCTGGGACCGAACCCAAATCACCCCTGTGCTCATCACCTCCAGAAGCAGCCTTCCCTGCTCACCTAGAAACGCAAACACCCTGTGCTTTTAGACCCTGGCTGCGGCACTCACCCGGCAGACGGACATCTGGTTGGTGGTGAGGGTGCCAGTCTTATCGGAGCAGATGACGGACGTGCAGCCCAGGGTTTCCACCGATGGCAGGCTCCTGACGATTGCGTTTTTCTTGGCCATGCGGCGTGTGCCCAGCGCCAGGCACGTCGTGATGACAGCGGGGAGGCCCTCTGGAATGGCAGCCACCGCCAGAGCTACCGAAATCTTGAAATAGTAGATGGCCCCCCGAAACCAAGAGCCACCATGCACAGGGTCGCTGAAGTGGCTGACATTGATGACCCACACAGCTATGCAGACCAGGAAAATGACCTTGGACAGCTGCTGGCTGAACTCATCCAGCTTCTGCTGCAAAGGGGTCTTCTCAGGCTCAGTTTCAACCATCTGGTTTCTGATCTTCCCAATCTCTGTGTATACCCCTGTTGCAATGACAACTCCAACTGCCTTCCCAGCTGCGATGTTGGTACCCTGGAAAGGAAGAAAGGGGTCATGGGGGCAGAATGAGTGTGCAGGCATGAAACCTCTGAGCCAGAAGTGGAAAACAGGTCACTTGTGAAAGGAGACCACAGAATCTTGATTAATAGTGAAAAATCAGACATTGCGACTCCTGGGTTCGTCCCCGAGATCAGCCATGGGCCAACAAGGTCTGCTTCCCTTCAGGCTTGACCCAGGAGCCTTCAGCTGGTAAGAGCTGGGTTCACTCTCTTCCCCACTGCAGCTCTCTCCTAAATGCACACGTAGCCCCCAGCCCTGACTCTGCTGTGATCTGCAAAACCACTTGGCCTGTGTATCAAACACATCTTAACTTGCAACACATGAGACCACAAGCAAGTCTAGATACACGTCAAGATAAATTGCTCAACGCGAGACCCCAGGCGTATGCACATGCGTACGATCCCAATGGCTTGTAAGGCTCAGCAACACCACGAACTCCAGTTTTGGTTAGAGAGGAATGAACTTAACTTCAGATTCAAATTCCTACAGAAGTAATGAGTACTCGCAATCAGGATGATTTACTTTCAGTGACATGATCCTTCCTAACATGAAGCAAAAGGCAAGGCTCAAATACACTGACTATTTAGAAACTCAAACGCAAACTTGGCAAACTGCCTCTGTCTCCTGCTCTGGTCTTGTAGGACAGTCTGTACTTCACACAAAGGCTCTGTTTGGGACTTTATATAAATCTGCCCTTAAATGAAACAGGTGACTCTCCTGTTCAGTCTCTCACCCCTCATGGCCTTCAATTCTGTCCCAAGAGGAGTATGAGCAAGAAGAAAATCAACCTGTAAGAGCTCCAGGCTCAATGCAACCTTTTTCCCCCATCCATAACCCACCCTATGAGATGAAAAAACAGTTGAGATCACCAAGAGGCATTTAAGGGAGTAATGTGCCAAAGACCAAATGAAATGCAGTGGAAGCAGGCCCCCAAATTTCCTAGGATGATCTTCGCCACCAACCAGTGGTATTCAGCAAGTGAGCAGCCCCGAGGGCAGCAACCTCCACCAGCCCCACAGTGGAGACTGTCTCGCACTGAGCAATTTATATTGAGGTGCACCTAGACTTGCTTGTAGTCTCGTGTTGCAAGTTAAGATGTGCTTGATACACAGTCAAGTGGGTTTCACACCTTCACAGCCCCCTCTGTGAGAGGGCTCTTACTAAGCTTCCCACGTGCTATAAAGCAAATCTGAAAGTTCCCAAACCCCACTAAATACTAAGCCCTAAATTTCATCATTTTTAAATCCCATCAGTTCAAAAGCTGCTCAGAGAGGGGAGAATGTCAACACCTTTGCTACAACAGAGGTTACCCACGGGCTCCAGCACGTCCACCTTCCCCATGAGGAGGGACGTGCCTGGCGGGTGCAGCATTGCCAGCCGACGCTGCCGACCGCCCCGCCACCTCGGCTTCACCCCGAGCAGACACAAGCACTGCAAATCATCCCTTTGGGGCCTCTTTTACGTATTTCTCGCTTGTGCCTGACCCTGGCTAACAGGTCCAACAGCCAGTGCGGGGGAGCGGGTGCAGATCCACGATCACAGTTAGCCTCTCCATGAAAAGCCAGGCTAAAAATCTTCCCTTAAACTGCTGTGCCCATCGTGGAGCAGTGGCTCCCTTTTACCACCCGCTGCCCAGAGACACTCCCTCCCTTCTTGCATATTTTTGCAAAGAGCCCGATTGCCCGAAGTGGTGATGGACGTAAGGGACTTACGGAGAAGAGCATGTTCTTCTTGTCCTGATTGACGGCCCGGGGGTCAGGGATGGGGTCAGTATGTTTAATCACCGACACGGACTCCCCTGCCAAGACAAGAGCAGGAAGACGAACCGTTCGCATTTCCTCTCGAGGCTCCGTGCCATCAAATGCTTTTATTAGACTGGATCAGAAACTCCACAGCTTTCAAAAACTGTGCTTTGCCACAAAAGCATCAAAACATTCATCATGGAGATGTCATAGCCGGTCTGAGACACTTTGAAGATAATGGTTGCAGAAAAACAACTAGCTTAATTCCGTGAAGATCACCAGAGCTAACGGCCCTTGAGCTGACAAGGTCTCTGAATGGGATTGGGCCAGATTCCCAAGCCAGGAAGGCAGCTAGCTATTAACATGAGCTTGCAAGCTCAAGGCTCTGCCTCAGGAGTTTTATAGCATCCCCTCTCATCTCTCATCGCTTGAGGAAAAAACCCTCTCACTGGTCCTGGAACAGAAACCACAAGACCTCCCTTCTGTATAAATATCCCTCCAAGCTGCACACACACCAGAAGTTGCCATCCTACACAAAAATGGGATTTTTATGGCACTATAACAGGGAAGGTGAAGGGTTTTTTTGGTTCTTTGAAGATTTGCTCTTCTGCTACATCTGCTCTTGCCCTTGGAGAAGGGAGCTAAGTTAATACAAAGCCACGTTTCAAGACTGGGCTCAGCTTCAAACGCTTTTCCAGTGCAAAACCAGAGAGCCCCAACTATTATCTCACCTCACTTACTGAATTTGCCAAGCCCTGCGCACCAGTGACCATGTTTTGATGGCCGCACGGAGGGAGCATGGGCAGACACCGAGCAGCCCTGGGCGAGATGGCACGCGTTGCACGAGGAAGTCTCGCGCTTCGTGCTTTGCGGGAAGGAGGCAGAGCCGCCCGCGCTCATCTTGCTGAGGCTCTGGGCTTCAAGCTAGGTGCTGGGACCTCCCAAATCCTCAACCTCCTTGTTCTTCCACTAAGGCAAAGTGTTTAGGCCAGCGTCAGCTCCGAAGGTTTGCTCCCAGCCAGCGACATGGGCAAAACATCGCTGTCTAAACCAGTGCCACAGCCTCCAGCCCCCCGGCACGCCGCCCCGCACCACCCCTACCTGTGAGGATGGACTGGTCGACCCGCAGCGTCGTGGATTTGATTTCAATGATCCGGACGTCAGCTGGCACCTTGTCACCAACTACAAGGAAGAGAGCACACAAACGCCGGAAGGGTTAAGTCTGCCGCGTCTGCGCTCGCCAGCACCAGCAAAAGGCAGCGTGAGCGCTCAGTTCCCAAGCGCGGCAGCTCAGGCGGGGAGCCGAGCGCTGCCCCACGGCTTAGGGCGGTCGCCTCAGCGGTTTGCATCTCGGTTCCTGGGCTCTTCCCCCTTTCTCCACTCCGGCTGTCAGGTCTCAAGGGCAGGGACTCGCTTTGCCGGGTTGCACACCGGTCCCTAGCAGAGCAGATGCAGCCCCAACCTAGTTGCATAGCAGCACCCAGCTTGCTGCTACCGGGTGTCCAGCAGCTGGGTAACCTGGCGCTGCTCCAGCCCCTGAGCTCCAGCGATGAACTCCAGCTGGTGACCTGGACCTGACTCAGGACACCGTCCACTACTCCTCCTTTCTGGATTTAAAGAAAGCTAAAAAGTGGTGCAATCAGTTGCAATTAGACAAGAGACAGGGCAGTGATGGGACCTGGAGGAATTTCCAACTGAATTCACCTGGGCCCAGTAAATCCACTTTGAAGGTTATGGAAAGAAGAGCCCAACTGCCTGCCCCCCCTGAGCAGGAGCATCCTCCTCTCCTCCGCCAAAACACCCCCGTTTCGGAGCAGCCCGGCAGAGCGGCCCCAGGCCATCGTACCGCAGGCGCTGCCGAGCGGCGGCCGCTTTATGGCTTCGCGGGCCGACGGGAAGCCGGTAACGCTTGAAGTTGTTTGGGGGCCAAGAGAAACGGGAGTCGGCGGGCTCCGCCGGCACGGCGCCGCCGCGGCGGGCAGAGGCGGCCCGGCCGGCTCACGGCCATTGCTCGCTGACCACCGAGACGCGGGCGCTTTCCTTAAAACCTCTTTGAAGCTGCTTTTCCCGCCGGGTTTCTTCCTCCCGGCGCTTTGGCACGTAACCGCTCTTCCCCACGCTCTCTCATCGGCTGGACGCAGCCGCGCTCAGGCGCTTCGGAAACATTGAGGCACGCGGAGCCCTTGCTCGCCGGCCGGTTAGGTCACATCACGCAACGCTCCCAAGCCGGCCGCCAGCGCTCGCCGCCCCCGGAGACCCGCGACCCCCCCGGGCGGCGGGCGGCGAGCGGCGGCGGATCGGCGCAGCTCCGCGGCACACCGGCTGCGCCTAGCGCCGACCTACGTGCCGCCCCGGAGCCTCCCCGCAGGGGCAACGACTTCTCCCACCCTTGCGGGAAAGCGAGGGAGAATTTGCAAAGCGTGAGCTGTTTCTAAGCCTGCAGATTAAAATAATAATAATAGTAATAAAAATAGTGTTGACAGCATCTAAGACGACTGTATCCGAGCCCGGCGCTGGGGTGATATAAGGCGCTCAAGGGGAGATAACCTGATAGCGTGCGGAGAGACTCGCGTGGCACGGCCCGAACCACGCCGGCGCTGCCTCGGGGCGAGAGCACCGGGACGCTGCCGCCCCCGGAGCACGGCCCCTCCAGCTGCCTCCTCCTCAGGC
This sequence comes from Rhea pennata, assembly GCF_028389875.1. Lineage (NCBI taxonomy): Eukaryota > Metazoa > Chordata > Aves > Rheiformes > Rheidae > Rhea > Rhea pennata. The sequence continues at coordinate 8,658,940 of NC_084682.1, forward strand.
CGCTCTCCAACACGGGCGCAGCCGTCGTTGGACGCCTAATGGATACGAGCTAATCGCTGCCCATCCAAAAGCTGCGAGTTTTCCACTGCGCCGAAAGCCAAGGGAAAGCAAGAAAAACAAGAGAAAACAATGCGCTGTCGCCGCTGCCGCTGGCGGGACCCGGGCGAAGGGGCGGCCGGGGCGGGAAGGCGCTGGCGCGAGGCCACGGCGGCGGCGAGGAAAGCTCCCGTGGGAACCGGCCCTCTCCGCTATTTGCTTAGCAAAGCGGCTAACGCTGAGCTGGCGCATGTTGCTCTCCCCCGCCACCGTGCCGGGGCTGGCCCCAAACTCGCCAGGATTTGGCCCATCCCGGCATGGCACCTAATGAAGCTCCCGCTTTAACGAGTCGCAAGTGCCTCTTGGGTCGGACGGGGTCCGCGCGGTGCAGCGGCTCGGCTTAACCCCTTTGCAACGCATCATGCAACGCTCCCAACTCAGCCACCAACGCTCACCGCCCCCGGAGACCCGCGACCGCCCCGAGTCGCGAGCGGGGGCAGACCCCTTTGCAGCTGCCCGCACACGGACTCACCAGCATCTCTCAAAATAAGCATTAGGCCGCTGCAGAGAGACCATCGATCCACCACAAGGAGGGGCAAGAGCCGTGCGGCGCCCGGGCACGGCCCCCTCTCCGGCCTTGGCACCCACCCTGCTCCGGGCCAGGCTCTGAACACCTTTGCTTTCCCTTCATGGCTGGGAAAGAGGGCAGGAGATGCAGGATTTCCCCCATCCCCATCGCACCGTTCAGCATGCGGTGCCTGCTCCCCTCTCCAACACGGGGTCACAACTCTCTGGGGACCCCAAAACCTCTCCAACCTCCAGAAGCCAAGCAGGGACACCAACAGCTTAGCTCACCCCCCCACGCCAGGCAGATATTTGCCCTGTCCATAGTTATGGACCAAAGGAGCTTGTTGAAAATAGACCAACGACTTCTAAAACTACCCTCGTAGCCATCATGCCGCAGTTAGCTTTCTGCTTTTCCAACTGTCCATCCTGTAGATCGAACCAGGAAAGCACCCTCTCTCCCCTGCACACTCTGTCTTCTCCCCCAGCATATATATACACACATACAGGTAAGCGTGAAACACACACGCACATACACATGCGAACAGGGACACTGCCAAGGACCGAGCGAGCTCCTGACCAAGGAGTCACCACCGCAGGACAACGCGCCGTGGGACGCTGCACACAAACGCTGCGGCCGTGCGCGACAGCGGGAGACGTAGCCTCGCTTGCTAGGTGGAGGTAATGGGGCATCGCCCACACACGCGCTGGCACCGTCCCGCTGCCCGGGGAAGCGCCGTTTTCCACCTCCCTCCTGAGCATCCAATAGCCGCCTGCACCCTACCAAAACAGTGGATTTTCTGATCTGTGCTGGCAAATTTATTGCATTTGCACATGCAAACAGAAGTCAGCCCCTCATACCCGCGCTGTCACTGCGATGTCACCTGCAGAGCCACCGAGTGTCACTAGCTGCTGCTCTTGCCAGGCTCCCCCCCTTCTCATTACACAGCCTGGCACCATCCTTGCCAGTTGTCTTAATTTGCTTAAGCCCATGATTTGCTGCTTAATTTGCTAATAGCTTGCTAATTTACAAACCTACCCAGAGGACAGCTCAGCCCTTCCCGTCCCAGTTTTGAAGCTAACTGTTACATTAAAAAAATAATAATCAGCTGCTGAGAGGTATGCAAGGAGCACCTGGTCCTGAGCTTGACGGGCAGCGGGAGGCTGCTGGCCGGCCGGCGAATGCTCCTCCTGGTTATCGGTACCGCACCGGCACCTGCACGTGCTGGGCAGGGAAGCTTAAAAACTCTGGTTTTAAACCGTGCCGCAGAGCAGCCGCGGCCGCCCGCTCAGCCCCGGGAGCCGTAACAGCCCAGCAGCCTCTTCCTCCCCACCCGCCTATGCGGGCGCTGAACTCTGCCACATCGATACAGCTTTTAGCCCAGCCGTGGCCTCGTGCGCGGCCGCTCCGCAGGCGTCGCAGGTCTGTTCCCGATCCCTAACAGCTTGTGCAAACCCCAGGGCCAGGTCACCAGCTGGAGTTCATCGCTGGAGCTCAGGCTGGAGCAGCGCCAGGTTACCCAGCTGAGGACCTGGCCGGCAGAGCCTCTCCTTCATCCTCTGCACATTATTTTTATATGCATCTTCCAGATGAAGTACAACTGGAAGACATAAATAACGGCAAGTTGGCGCCGTGCATGAGGAATTGCAGCTTATTTCCACTAGCAGGGCCACGGGGAGGAAAAGAGCAGATTAGCGTGAGGCATCTGGAGGCTTACCGCACAGTTTAACACACAAACAAAAGCCGACCGTTGGCTCGCCGAAAGGCAGCGTTTCCAAAACTCCGCTGGGGCAGATAGGAAACCCCGAGGCGTCCTTAACGTGAACGTGGTTCCCAGACAGAAGCACGTGCCATCGGCTAACTCTGCTGACAGAGGCCTTCTCCAGCAAGAGAGCAGGCCTGCAAACCAAGCAACACGTCCCTGCAGCGCGGCCTGACAGATGGGGAGCCAAATCCTGCCCGGCTTCGTGCCCACGGCCCTGGGACACCTGGGGGCTGCTCCAGCTACCTTTCCTGACAGCAAAAAGAGGACTAAAGCGATGGGAGTCAAAGGGCTTGTGGCAAAAGGCATGGATTTCCCCCAAATTTACACGCAGTGACCTCCTCCAGGAAAGGAGGTGGTGGGGATGGGGAAATCAAAGCGCGTGATTTGCCTTTCAGGCCAGGGCAGAGGAGGTGCCTACAGCACCTGCTTCCCAGCGCCGTCCCCGCAGCTGGACGCGCAGGGGCGGGATGGCGGAACCAGCCCGACGGTGCAGCTTGCGGCCGCGGATGGAAACGGCCCGATCCCAGATGCAAAAGCGCACGTCTCCTTGGTGCCTGCAAACCAACGCCTTCCGCTCCGCCTCTCCCGCCCCAGCCCTACTCGCCGTCCATGAATAACAAACCCAAGTTACCAAGGATCCCAGCCCACACAGATGGAACAAGCTCCGTTTCCTAAGACATTAAAAACGCAGCTCATGTAAGGGCTCTGCTTGCATTGTCTGCACATTTGTGAGGCTGTATTGAGAGGCACCCAGGGATGGCCTTTCATCTCAGTTTTGTTTGGGTGATGTGTGTGGGAGAGCAATTTAAAAAGAGAAGAATCTTTGTGGAAAATTAAGAGTTCTTCCAGCAAATAAGCTCTATGGGAAATGCTGGAGGAAATCTCCCCCCTCGCCAGCAACCTTCCTGAAATAAAATAACCTGTGCCAGAAATACACTCTTTTTTTTCCTGTCCTCTACTGAATACAGTCCCTAGACATGGGACGAAGCTTCCACAGGTCAATGAGCCCCAACTTTGGCCAAAGCCACTTCAGCTTTATCTGTTCTCCAGCTGTTCTGCCTCTTCCCTTGAGCTGAGCTCCTACTGTTGCTCCAGATGTGAAGAAACACCACATTCCTGCTCACACCACAGTGCCAACCTGTCTGTAAGCCAAAAATCCCGCCACGGGAGCCCCACGGTCCCCTAGAGATCTCTGCAGACATCGCTGCATGTCTTTGCCTTGCTGCGGCAAGTTTTGAGTTAAGCCCACAGAAATGATAGCGAAGGCAGCAGGCGTTTTCCCCAAGAGCACGCAGGCTCCGAGGGCCGGCGGCGTCCCCACTGCTGCCGGGCGGACAGCCCTTCCCGGAAAGCTGAGCGGAAAGGCAACACCAAGCGGAAAGACAAGACCCGAGACCCCACTATCACAGTTACTCAGGTTAGCACGGTGCCGAGCGCTTGGGCTGTCCTGCACTGCATGGAGACAAACCTCCCCAAAAGGATGCTCAAACGGGAGTGAGCTGAGTTTTGCCACCCCATCCGTTCATATCAAAGCATTGCGGGGCAGGATCGCGGGGGCTCCCAGCACTAGGGTCCTCGTGGCAGCTGCACATTGCGTTTTGGGAGACTTTTGACACTGTCAGGTTCCCTAGCTCAACTTGGGACTGAGATCTCAAGTTTGCACAAGAGACACTAGCACCCACCAATGCCCTTGCAGAGTCGGGGTGCAGAGCAGCTCTCCTCCTCCCTTGGCAAGGACAGAGAGGGAGCCCAGCCTCGAACGCCTTGCGGCCACCGGCAGCCCCCTCCCCTTCCCATCCCCACACCCAGCCACAGGGGCTTTTACAGACAACGATGCTCTACCTGCCACCTCCACGATGTCCCCAGGAACGATATCGCGGGCACGGATCCTCTGCACGCCGCTCCTGTCGGCACGGATCACTTTCCCCATCTCCGGCTCATATTCTTTCAAGGCTTCGATAGCGCTCTCGGCGTTTCTCTCCTAAAAGCACAGAGAGGAGCAGAGCTGCAGGCAGCTGGACCAGCTGACAGGGCTCAGCGAGCTGCAAAGACGGGTGCCGAGCAAAGCGCTGGGATCTCCCAAACCCAAACATCTCTTTGCACCATGGCTGGGGAAAGCGTTGCCCCATCCTCAGCTGCACGGTACCCGCGTCCCCTCCAGCCTGTACCACCGCGGTGCCCAGGCGAATCGGGAAAATGCCTGATTGCCCCGGGGTCGCCAGCTGCCAGACAGTGGCGACACTGCACAGACGAAGGGCCAAATTTTATTTCCTACTCCAGGCCGTGTAAAAGCAGGGGGGAGACCTTGTCTGATGGCGAGAGCGCAAGCACAGGGGGAGAGCTCCTCGCTTCAAGCCTCAACTTCATGTTGGCTTCTGCTTTTCCACCGTCAAAGCGGAGATGCGATATTTAATTATTGAGAGCTGGGAAGTACTGTTCCGTGAGCGGTGTTACGAACATGTGAAGGCATGTTACTGCTTTGGAGTGACATGAAAACAGGCCCTTGACACCACACAGAATGTGACCTTTGGGCCTGGCTTTCTCCCTCTTTGCCGGGGAAGCAGCATTTCCCACCCAGCCTTACTCCTCCTCAGCTAGCAACATCCTCTAGCGCTGCTTCCAGCAGCCCCACTTCAGGTAAGGCTGTGGATAAACAAATGCCCTTAGAGTAACTATACACACGGGAAGGAGGCTCTCCTGCCCGCCGAGGGGAGTTCACGCTCCGGGAAAATGCAACACTTCAAAAACGAGCTTCCAAAGGCAAGCACTGATCAGGGCTTCAGAGGAGCCGTTTCAGTGATGGAGGGAGAGAGGGAACATGCTGCTTACCTGCCAGACGCCCACCACGGCATTGGCTATCAGGATCATGATAATGACAACGGGCTCCACGAATGCTGTCGTGGTCTCCTCGCCTTCCTCGAACCATGCCAGGACCTGATACAGACAAGAAGAGAAGGGCCACAGTGTGGTTGGAACTGCAAACGCTGTTATTTAAGAATAAAGATTCAAACAAGAGCCAGCAAATGAGACATTTGATGGAGAAACGACCACCCAAGCTCGCTGCTGGCTCAACACCAGGTTGGATCCTAGCCCTTGCCCAGGAGCACCGTGACGGACCTGACGCCTCTCCCCAGGCGTCCAGCCCAGCGTTAGCAGTCGGAGCTGGGCTTCGCGAGCCCGCTGTGCAGGCTGCTCGTGAGCAGGGCGAATGGCAGCACGCGCAAAGAGGGCTGCTGTCCTCAAGAAAGACACGTTAACTCAATGCCCACCAAGCCCAGAAGCGACTCGCGTGGTCATAACCAGCAAAGAAGTGTCACGAGTGCTGCTGGCACCACGCAAGCCCTGCGTGACGAGTTGTAGGGGCGATGCGTGCATTTGTGCCCACAGCACCTGCGGACACGCGGGAGAGGGTGGCTGCGAGCCGACGTCCTGTGTCAACACGGCAACACCCTTCTTCCTCTGCAGCAGAGGCACGAAGCGTTACAGGAGAAGACCTTTGACGTTACCGTGTGAGCTATAGTGACACCGCACTGTTGATCTTTAGGGAGGGAGAAGAGGTGCCTCTGCTACAGCCAGCTCACCTGTACCTGCCGAACAACAGTCGGAGGCCTCTGGTTGGGTGCCAGCAGTTTTGAGATGCAAGGTCAGGACTAAAACCCAAGGGTCTAGAAGATAATTCATCCAGCATCACCTTCTTGCCTCCCTGCAAGGAGGACGGTGAGGGGGAGCTATCAGGCGGCTGTCACGTCTACGGCTGTTCCCCGCGCGGGTTACGACAGACCTGCAAGCTCACCAGTGAGCAGGTGCCACATGTCGTTCCGGGGATATATTTAAGCTCGCAAGGAAGCAGCCTGCCTCCTTCTTTCTGCACAAATTGCAACTTGCCTGTTTATTTTTCCCAGGGATTCTTTATCATCTGACTCTCTCGTACTAGTGGGAAGTCAGATTCAGGCACTAAAAGCTTTATTCAAAATGTTGTGACTGCGCGAGACAGGATCCAGAAATAAGTGTCACATAATTCCGTTTAATACGCGGTGGCTTACGGCGCCTGGCAGCCCGCACCGCCGCCGCCGCGTGCCGCACCGCCGCTCCCGAGCCCGGCGCGGGCCGACGTCCTGCCGGCGCCCGAGAGCACGGTCCTGCCCCGCAGCCGACAGCGCCGCCCTCGCCCTCGTCCGCTTCCAGCGACATCGGCCTTTGCCCCGTTGCAGCGCCGGGGATTTCGCAGGAAAGCCAGGTGTTTCCGAGGCCGATGGCGGTCAGGAGGGAGGTGAAAGCCCAGCTAAACCTCTCCCCGGCCCAGGTGCAACAGCAATGTCACTCAAAGTCTCGTGCTGCTAGGGAGGATTTTAGAAATCTCCATGCAGGGGAGAGTCTCTAACACCCCACCGGCCTCAGCAATTTTGCTGCACTCAAGGCAACAACAGCTGGAGCAAGAGGGGCTCCCCAGTGGCCTCTGCAGCTCCCCAGGGACCACCAGTTCAGCCAGCAAAGGGACAACCTGTCCTGCAGCAAGCTACACCTGCAGAGAGCCCCCGACTCCTCGCCGTGCTGGCGGGAGCTCAACAGGCAGGTCGCTGCTTAACTTTTCAGCTGACTGATCCCCACGGGAGCACCAAAACTGAGCAAATGAGGCCTCTCACCCAGCCTTTCCCTACCAGCGGTCAGCACCAGCATCTGAGCTCACGGATGGAAGCACCCAGAGATGCTTTAACCACCAAAGAAACCAGAAGGCAGAGTTGCCCGCAACCTGTAACGGGAGCAAAACCAAGCTAAAGGCCACTCTCAGAGGGAAGTCTTCATATGTTTATCTAATGGACAGGAAAATGATGCTGTAGGTATCTAGCCCCTAAAAACACTCCAGCCCCTGCCCTACCACGTACCACCTGCACTCGGCATCTCAGCCCGGTAAACGCGGGTGCAGTACTGGGGCACCACACAAGCATCAAATCAGCAAGCAGTGAGCAAGGTGCCGCTGATGAAGAAGGGAAGGCCAGCACAGTTTCTAAGTGCCATCAAGAGAACGTGAACGAATGGGCCAATGTTCAGCTTATTCAGTGCCACACTCAAAGGCGGCTTTGCTAAACACACGGACTTTGAGTTGCTGGAGGCCGTACTAGCTTGCAGCGCTATTAAGTGCGGAAGAAGTCGCTCGCAGTAATGGTGCAGGCTAACAAAGCTTTGTGCTGCACCGGCTGCCAGCAGATTTTGCCTACACACCTCGGCTAAGCGAATCTGCCTTGCACTCGCAGGAGGTGTTGCAAATGAATCACTGCTCCTCCTCGGGAAAGGCAAGCACGAGATGAAAGGCTCGAGCATCTCCCCCAGAGAAGGGGGGGAAAGTCCTGCTGAAGCTGCACCACTTGAGAAGGCGTACCTGTCCTACGATCTCTCCTCGTTTCCTCCTCCCCCCCCACACACTTTTTCTTTTCTCCCTGTGCCAAAGGAAGATGGCAAATCTCTCAGGAGAACCTCTTGAAACCACTGGCTTCGTTGTGAATGAACACTGCCTGGTATTTACCCACTCCAAAAAGGCACGCTCTGCTTTCTGTTCACAAACAGCAGAACCTCCCGGAAAACAACGTGTCCCAGCCTCCCAAGCAAGCCAGCAACAGAGGCACCCGGGACCCCAGACCCCGGACGCAAGTGTCCACCCTGCTTTTCCTGCGAGGCTAACAAGCCCGAGCACAGACCCGCACACTGAACACACCACGCTTTTTGAGGGACACCATCAGGTGCAGGGAATGCTGGACCCTACCACAGGAAGAGCCCTTCCAGGGACACCCCAAGCTGTAACGCACAATCCTGGGAGCTCCAGGTGCCGGGGGCACTCTGAGGAAGGCTTTGCGACATGCTAAATACAAGGAAAACCCAACCCCAAACAGATCTCTTTGACACCTCCAAAACGTAACAGCATGTTTTTTTTTGCTGAGCAGTCCACCAAGAGGCGTATTTTGTAAGCAAGCATTCGCATTGCATTGCATTGCCTGCACTTCACCCAGGCATACCCCGAAATCCCTGAGCATCCCCCCTGTGAGATGCTGAGGTCTACCTCAGGACCTCCAAGTGCTCCTTCAGCTCACGTCTGCACCATCAGTGACTCAAACAGAGCGGATTCGGCTCAGTGAACAGCAGGCAGGAGGCACCTCCCACACAGGAGGGCAAAACGCTGCAATTCCAGCTCAACCAGAGGAAGAAAATTAAACAGCATATTGGATTTCCATTTCGAACTTGAAATCTGAATGTCTCTATGCAGCAATGAAAGGACTTTGCAAAGCCCAGACTTTAACGCATCAAGAGAGAGACTTTTTTTCCAAGCAGGAAAGCCACAAAGGTTTTGGAAACAATTCCAGCCTCCTCTTTTCCTCAATATGCAGAGATGCATGATTTAGCTCTGTGCCCATCCCTGCTGGTTAGATCCAAGCATAGATGAATATAGTACATGGAATTGTTGAGTTAGCTTTATGTATACAAGCCTCTCTCATCTCTCATCGCCCACCATGACTACCTGGAACAGACGGCTCCACCACCACTCCATCCTTCTAACCACACTGGGTATGGCTCAAGAGCAAGCCTGCAGCTTCTTTTTGTGGTTTGTCTCCATTTTCAGCTGAACTTCTACAAGACTATCCTTGCAGAAAAGATTAAATTAAGAGATCTTGTAATTCGCCCAAAACACCATCAACCCTGCATTGTCCCTGGATGATGCTCCCTGCTTGTGGTGGCTGTGGGATGCAGGCTGGCCGTGGGATGCAGGCTGGCCTCGCAAGGGAGCAGCCACCCCTGGGTGTCACACCCACAGCTATCCCGTCTCATCCCCCACCGCCACAGGGATCCGATCAGGGAAATGGAGAGTAAGGGCCATATCAAAGTGAGATCCACAAGAAAACGAAGTGACTTTCACCCAGCTCACTAGAGAAACTGCACTGAGATTCATATGTGATTTCAGAAGCAGAATATTGTCTACTGAGCTACATCGAGGCTCAAAGGAAGATGCTAAACACAGATATTTGGACTTTCTCATTTTGCAACTTATTTCTTCTCAAAATTTACAAGGGAAAAATATGGAGGGGCTAATTTTCCCTTTCCATTTTATCCATCCACACAAGCTGATGCACAAGACATGTTTTACTGGATGAAAGATGACATTGAAAATAAATTAGTCAGAATTAAAATTAGACACACAGGCTGTACATAGGCTGTTTAGATTCTAAATCAGTGGCTGGTCTGAACTGAAACCCAAAGACACACATTCCCTGCAGCTCTCCCAGCTCTGCTGCCCTCATCTACCCCAGCATCCTTTCTCCTCACATGTGAGGTTTCTTCAAGGGACAGCTCTGTCCGCACTGTATGTGTGCACCTTGCCCATCTCATGCTTGCTCCACACCCACTCCAGAACAAGATTGCACATTCCTTCTCAAAAATAAACACTTTTACTGATTCACCTGACTGCCAACTCATAGTAACAACTCACATTCCTGGAACTGGTGATATAAAGAGGTCAAACTTCCAGGTAGTGGAGTGGAGAATATACATTATTTTGAGGCGAGCAATGTTTGCTCTCCTCTGTATTTGCTCTTCCAAATTTTCTTTTTCCAGTCTTATAAGATTTCTCTTGGTTACAGACTTTCACTGTTGCCCCACAAATTAGAATTCCTAGATTTTGTGCATTTAAGATGATAAACGCTTTGAAGCACGGACTTCATTTTCTTCGTTTCGGAGTACTCGCTTGCGTAAATCTCAGCTGGGATGAGCCAAACAAGCAGGCACCGGTGAGTGCCTGGAAGGCTGACACTGGGAGGTCTGGGACCTAGAACCGGGGTGCTCAACCCAAGAGGTTATATATCCCCTGTGAGGGATGAAAGGGAAGCATGACAAATTCAAATTAAAGACAAGACAAAAGTTCAGCTGTGAAAAGAGCTAAGTATGGCAACAACTTTCCAGATGCAGCGGGTTCTGTATGTCTGTCTATTTTTACAGACTGGATGTTTTCCGAAGCACATGTTCTAAACTCACCCACAACAACGGGACTGCAAGAAAAAAAAATGATTCAGGGAAACCCTATCGCTGATACATGCAGGAAGTTGCATGAGATGGTCAAAATGGTTCCTTCTACCCTTGAAACATATGAATCTGCGCTGATGAAAAACCGTACACTGAGTCATAGGGCAGGCCATTGGCAGAGCACCGTGCAGAGCCCACACGCTAGACCAGCTGCCGTCCTTTTGCTCATGCAAACTCTCCATCTGTAAGAACTATCAGAAACAAAACCAAGACAAGACTGAGGGGCACATGATAGTAGCCTTCAAGACATGAAAGTCTGCTGCAAAGTGGAAACAAATAATCTCATCTTCAGGCCTGTGTCCGATCAGACTAACAGATGAAGGCTTGAACCTACAAAAAGGAAGAGTCAGGTCAGAATTATGTAAATACTGTGAGCTGCAATGTTAGTGAAGAACTGGATTCATCTGGAGACTCTGTCACTAGAGACCTTTAACAACAGCTAAGAGAGGTGTTAAGCCAGAAATGATGCAAGTAGAGCTGATCCTTATTTGGGACTGGAAGACATCTCCAGATCTTTACCAATCTATTTCTTCTGTGTCATTAAGGCTCAGAGTAGAGCAGGAATTTACAAGCTGAATGAGTGGATGGGCACAGACCATCTTCCAGCAGGACTGAGAATGCTGACGGAACTATCCAGCTGTAACTTTCTCAACAGCTTGACATGAATTTTTTAGCCAGGCTTATTTGAATCAAAGGATACATGTCTGCCAAGTTGTCATTAAGTTGCAGTGAAAGAATCCGGCAATGGCAAAGTTTCAAGGTATGTAAATGACTGTAGGTTTTCTAATTGAATTCATTTTATTGGGATTAGTTTTGAACATCTTTTCTGGGGTTCAGCTGACACTGCCCTTGAGCCCTCTTCTGTCCATCTCCAGCACAGTCCTGGAAAAATGCAAAGCCCAGGAAGTGCTGGGATATCAACTGCAGATGAATCAACATTACTGAAAAATCCTAGAGCCTAATGTCAAAAGCACAAACCACAATACTGTACGATGCCCTACACAACCACGGCACTGTTGGTACAACTCCTTCATCCATCACTTAGATTCCTCTGGCTCCTTTTCTATTTGGCAATAAATAAACAAATGCTAGGAATCAATGTCTATGTTACTGGTGCTGATAAAAATCCCATGCTTCATTTAGACACAGCATCTTTTAGGCCTCGATCTCCTCCAGAGCCTGGCTGAGCTGGGTGCTGTAGGACCCAAGCCAGGTGCTGCAGGACCCGAGCCTGCTCCTCCCTCCTTGTCTCACCACAGCTCCCAGCCAGCATCTGGTTTTGCTGCAGGAGAAAGGGAAGAAGGAAGGATCCCAGGACCCCACGAAGCCGGCAGCACGCTCATTAGTACCCGTGCACGGTACTCCTTATGCTGCCGGCCGCTCCTCTGTTGGCCAGCTCGAGTGCCATGAGCCTACTTGCTTGGCGCAGCGCCAGCTCCCATGCCACCTGGATTGGAAAGCGCCCCAGAAGGTGCCTGTCCCCGTGCACGAGCCCTCCTGCCCCGGCCCGCGCAGGCTGGTGTTTCTCCAGCAGCCACACTGGGCGTCCGCGGTACTCACAAACGAGAGAAAAGCTGCCATCAGGAGGATGCGGACAAGGAGATCTTCAAATTGCTCCAGCACCAGCTCCCACAGAGACTTTCCTGGTGAGAAAACACACAAACCCCAGCACTGTGAGTGCTCAAAACCTGGAAAGCAGGCAACTTAAACCACTTGGGCCACCAAGGCCAACAGGACACCACCCCGCACTTGCAGTAGGGTTGCTACCAGCGCCCCGTTGGCCACAGATATGAACAAGGAGATCCAGGACCGTGGGACAGCAACGAAGCAAATGAACTCAAGTGCTCACGTCCCGCTCTCATCATCGCCAGCTCAGCTCAAAGCGATGAAGGATTTTCCTTTCCAATATTAAACGTCTTCGTTTCTGGCACTGGCCTGTTTTCACTAAATCTGTTTCCACGAGGGAGAGACCGAGTGCTCCGCGTTCCCGCTCGCACCCGGTACCACCCGGCCGGCTGTTCTTCTCAGGAACACGCTGCTCCCAGCCCAGCCACCTCTGCAGAGCTCAGACTAAGGCAAAAAACCCCGGCAACCGCTCCAGCTCCCTCCGGCAGCGTCGTCCTCAGCGTCTGCCACCCAGCGCCCTCCCGTGCCGACGGCACGGACTCACCTTCTTCCGCGGGGAGCTCTGTGCGTTTTCATCGACGTCCAGAGAACAGGACAGAAGGGGGGGGAAAAAAGACAAAAAAGGAGACAAATTAGCGATCTGGAAGCAGACTCGGCAGCAGAGCGCGAACGCGTTCGAACAGCTGGGTGTGGAAACGGGAACGCGCGGCTTTCGCACCGCCGCCGCCCTGGGGAAAACGGCGCTGGGGCCCCCCGCCGCCCCCCGGCCCCGAGGCTCGCACGGCTGCCGTTTCGGGGCACCGGCACGGGCCAGGCGCGCGGCGGAGTCCCCGGGGCCGCCAGCTCCGCGGTCCTGCCCGGCCGCCCGGCCATTTCACCCTCCTCAAGCCTCGGCTCCTCGGTGAAGAGCAGCCGCTCCGCAAGGGCAGGGCTGCCCGAAAACGCCGCTTCCTCCCAGGTCGGCAGCGCTGGCAAAACCGGGCGCTCAGCTCCTTACTAGACCCGCGGCGCTCGGCTCCCACCCGGCCACCCCGAACCACTCGTGCCTCCTGCTCCCCGGGGCAGCCCGCGGGGGCTCATCCCGCCCCGGCGCCGGCCTGGAGCAGAGCTTCTGCGCGCTCCCTCCCGCCGGGGCTTCGCCCGCGCGGCCCGGCCGGCTGCTCCCGGCCGCTTCCTCCGCGCCGCCTCTCTGCTGTAAACAAACCTTCTTCTCCCTGGATTTCTTTTTCCATCGGCAGGGAAGGGGAAATGGATGGGTGAAACAAAGCACGCATCCGCCTCCCGGGCTCTGCTAACAGGAAGGGAAAAAGGCCCAAGAAAGCAGCCAGAAGAGCAAGAAAAAAACCCAAAATATCTTCAGCGGGGACAGCAGCCCCCGTCCCGTGACATGAAACAGGAACCCGGACAGAGCCGCTCTGGGATCCTTCTCCTGCGCCGTCAGGACGCGGCGCGGGATAAACTGTTATTTTAACCGGCTGCGTTTCCCGTGTCAGGCTGGAGGAAACCCGCGCCAGGGAGAGGCCTGCTGCGCCTCCAGCTCCGGCGACGGCCCGCGGGGCTGCGGAGCGCGGCGGCTCCGCCGGGGCTCCCGCCGGCGCCCAGCGAGCGCGGCCCGGCGCCCGCCCGCGGCCGCTCGTCGCCTTCGCCGCGCGAGAAAGCCCGCGCGACCCGCAGAGCGCTCCCACCGCGCCAGCCCGGGCCCGCCCCGCTCGCTGGCCCGCAGAGGAAGATCGAGGCAGCCGTGCGCCCCGGGACGAGCTGCCACCACCTCCGGGCGAGCGGCGCGCACGAGCCAAGGCGTCGCCTCCGGCTTTGCTAACAGCACGCGCAGCCAGGCTCGGCTCGGCTCGGCTCGGCTCGGCTCGGCTCGGCACGGCCGGCGCAAGCGCCTGCCTGCAACTGTCCCCACGCAAAACTCGCCCTTCCTCTGTCCGTAGGAACCTCCCGGCACCGCCAAAGCCGAAGCCCCCGCGCGGGGCGGCTGCCCTCCGCAAACTGCAGATTGCAAAATTGTTTTAATTTTATTAAAAAAAAAAAAAAATTAACGCTCCTCCGCGCCCGGAGCGCGCCGTCGGGAAGGGGCGGCCGTCAGCCCGGCCCCCTGGCCGGCGCTGCCCCTCCGCCTCGCGCCGGCGCTGCCCCTCCGCGCCGCACGCAGGGAATCCCCGGCAGCGGCCGGGCTGCCCGCGCCCGCCGCCCGCCCCCCTCGGAAAGCCGCCATCCCCTCGCCAACAAAATTTCCGTGGCTTATTTTGGGAGCGGGAGGGAGAGCGCGCGGTTTAGGAAACCCGTGGCGCCCTCCCAGGATGTATTATTTGCGAAAACTAAAAGACGAGTTTTGTTCTCTCCCGGACCGACGCAGTGGAAAGAATTTCCCGCTGAATCTCCTGAGTGGAAAAGCTAAAAATCTGCATTTAAATAGTAACAGGTCTTGGAAAACAAGTAAAACCCACAGGAGCTTGAATAAAATAAGCTTAAGCTGTTGGTTTTTCTCTTTTTTTGGAAAAAAAAAAAAAGTTTGGTTTTTAAATAAGCCCTCTGTCCCCCGCAGCAGCCGTCGGGAGCTCCCCAGCTCCGGGGCAGGGAGCAGGCAGGGACCTCTCCGTCTCGACACCAGCTCACACCTCCCTCGCGCCATTGCTCCCGAGGGATTTCCGGGAAAACCGGAGCCGCGAGGTCGCGGTCTGTCGCTGGTGGAAACCCTCCGCGGAGGGACCCTTGGCCGAGTCCCGCGCCGGGACCCCCCGGTGCCGCAGCGGTGCCCAGCTGCAGCACGGGGGCCCACGCGTGGCCACGTGGACCGAATCTCAATCAAGAGCCAAACAAAACGAGGCAGCAAGCCTTCCCGTGCTTTCAGTTTAAAAAAAATAGATGTTCTGCGCTTTGTACTTCAAAGCCGTTTTCTCCTTCCACCCGCAGCAGTTGCCCTGATCCTCCCCAAAAGCTCCTTGGACTCAGACTCGTCTCCGCACGTGCACGGGCAGGGAGGCACGGCAGAGCCTCTCTCACCGCCCTTCTCCCAGGGCTTCAACGCAAGGCGAGCAAGCCACGCTTCCCACCCGTCCCCACGCTCGGAAAGCCGCTGCTTTGCCATAAACCCAAAGGGATGCGTCAAGTGATGCATCCCCTCTTCTCCTTGCCTGCTACGGATTTTGCCTTCTCCTTCACTGCCCCCAAAACTCTGTCTTTAGGTCTGCTCGTCGCAAGGTTTGCTGCCTCCTGGATCTCAAGGGACATGCCACCCCTCAGCCACAAGCCACCACCAGCATCCAGGCTACCAAGTTCAGGCAAAAGCAAGACAGCGTCCAGGCCACGGAAAGAGATCACCAGAGTTTGTAAAACACCTCAGCGTGGCGGAGAGCCACGCCACGCCACAACTAGGTCACTTGCAGCAAGTCAAACGCTCGACTGCCGAAACCTTAATAACATTTTCCTGGCAGCACCGTGGAACAGTTTAGGAAACAAAACAAGTTGCACAGGCAGAGGTGCCAGGAGCCCTTCCAAAGCGCAGCGCCATCGAGTCCGCTCGCCTTCCCGTCCGCCTGGCCGGGGTCACTTAAAAATAAAAAAATGTATATATATATATATATATATATATATACACACACACATATATATATGGATGGATGGTTGGATCTGTCCCTGCCAGGCTGTAAATGCCACGCGAAAGGACATTCAGTGGTCGAGCTGCACCCTCCGGCCTGCCGGGAGCAGGCGCCGGCTCCCGAAGCCCTCCCATGCCGCGGACCCGCCGAGCCCGGCAGCTCCTGGACGCGGCAAAAATTAATCCCCTTCCCGCTTTGCTTCCGTTACCAACGCCGGTGCGCGGACCCGCTCTAACGCCGGCGGTTCGCTCTTCCACATTTTGGCTTGACTTTTGCACTTGCCAACTTGCCGAAGAAATAAATTATCGAGGAACCAAGGTATCAAATAAATTACCAAGGTATTACGGACAAACTGCTCTTGGTGCATTTACTCCTTCCACGTCCCCAGGGTCACTCGCTTTTCGCCCCGGGCCGGGCTCTGGGTGAGTTTGCGCAGCTCCCGCGCGGCGGCGGAGCCGCGTCGGGGTTCGCATCGTTTGAACCCGGATTTCGTGGGCGGAGAAGGGCAGGATAGTTTGGAGGAGGTTTTCGTAGACGACGCAGGAGCGCCAGGGCAATAGCGCAGCGGCCGGGCAGGGAGGACAACCCGCAGACTTCTTGCCAGTTCTTTAAACAACCCGGACTGGGTAGTTTGCAGCTAAATTCTCCTGAAGTGGAAGAGGCCATCACAAATTTTCCTCCTCCAAAGTTCAGGTGTTTTGGTTTTTGTTTTGTTTTGTTTTCTCCTCCTCACTCACCGCATTGCCCTTATTTTAAACCATCTGTTGACTCGGAGGTTGCAAAAAGGGACAAAATTAAACGGGGGCAGGCTGGGAAAGGCTCCCGGGCGCCCCGGGAGGGCGATCCCGGCCGGCGGCGCCGAGCCTCCTGCGGTCTCCTCGGCATTTTGCTGTCCCCCGACAGCCAGACCAGACGGGACCGCACGACCGCTCGGCAAACTCAGGTTCCTCCTCGAGCCTCTGCTTTCATCCCCCGGAGCTGAGGAAGTAGAAGAGAGAATCTCCCCCGCCTACGCACCCCTCCCAGAAAAACAACTGATTTTTATCAGCCAACACAAGAAAAACTGTTTCCACCCCAGAAAAAAAAAAAAAGAAAGAAAAAACCCAAGTGCTTGTGCGGAGCTGCTGAGGTGGGGACGGGTAAACGGAGGACTACCAAACTGGCCAAAGGGCTCTTCTCCGCGAGAAGCCCCCGGCCGAGCGCCCGAGTGCCGTGGGGAGCTGGAGACCCCCCGCCAAACAAAAACAAAATAAAATAATAAAATGAAATAAAATGGGGGAGGGGGGAGACCTCAGCGCCACAGGGCTGGCCGGGGCACTGCCATGCTGAGGCAGGAGGAGGAGGAGGTGCTGGTGCTGGTGCTGGTCCAGGGTTTCTGCATTAACAGGATCTACCAGGGTCGCTACAGCGTTTTTATAAATACCAGACAAAAACGCAGCTCGCCCTTCCAGGCAGCTCTACTCCGTTCTGCATCAGTTCACATCCATAGCCATCTCCTCGCTCCCCAACTTACACTGGATTTATATATATATATATCTCCACTAAATACCAGGAAACACCAGATGCAAAAATATCAGGGACAGGAACCCGGGGAGGCGAGAGGAGGGTTTCCTCTCCGTGGCACCGCACCTCCGGCGCCGAGCACGCCGCGAGGGTGGGGGGGAAATACCCGATACCTGCCGCTGGCGCGCAGCTGAGCCGCGGGACCCGCTGCGGCGGCAGGAATCAGCACTTAACTCGCAGCGGGATTCGGACGGGCAGAAGCTCCTACGTTTCGGGCCGCTGCAGGTCCAGCCCTCCTAAAGCTGGACGGGCGTTCGGCAGCCCCGGCGGCTCGCGAAACCGCTGCGACGCGCCCCCGGGTGCCGGAGGAGCGGCAAGCCCCCCGGCAGCGCGGGACGCGGGCGCGCCGGGCGAGCGCTCGGGAAGAGCAGGACCGCGGCCGCGGGCCCTCAAACGGTTAAAGCGACGGAGTTAAACGGCCGCGGAGGAGCCTCTCGCAGGCGCTCACGTCATGGAAATACTCAAGCAACCACAATTTTCTCTATTGCTTTTTTGGCTCCGGCTATTCAACATTTCTGCACTTCCAGCCGCAGCTCTCTGCTACCTGTTTTACGGTGTGATAATTGCTACAGACAGCAATTAGCTGCAGCATTCGGGATATTTTTTTTTTTCCAATATAGGTTACTGTTATACGTTCTACCTCCGCTACCAGCAACGCTAAGATATAAAAAAAGACCATGAGTCACAACACTGCCCCCAAAAAAAAATATTCACATGAACAATAATAAATTCAGGTGGGTGGGAGGGGGGCTGGTGGTTTCTGGGCTTTGCTGGGTGTTTTTCAGCACTGCACCGGGTTCAGCTGGCGCCCGTCGAGCCGCAGCGCCGTGCCTCCGGCACCAGCCGGGTCTCCCTGGGAAAACATCGGCTTCCAAACCTCTTGGGACAGGGCTGCCGGCTAGTTATGAAAATAACCCCGTGTCGAAGCAGCCCGGGAGACCCCCCGTGCACCACCCGCCTCCCCCTCCGCGCCGCCGGGCCGCAGACCTACAGCAACCGAAAGGCCCGTGAAGATCCCCGAGACGGGACGTCGGGGCGGCACGCCGGACCCCCTCCTGCTGCCGGACCCCTGAACGGGAGGGAGGGAGGGAGGAATCGGGATGAGCATCATGCTTTGGGGTCTAGTTTTCACTCAAAGTTGGGGAGAAGGAGGTTTAAAAAAAAAGAGTAGGGATTAAAAACTTGGATTTTTTTTTTTTTTTTTTTTTGATGGTCCAATTAAAGAAACCATGTTTAGTCTCCCCACAAATTTGAAGGTGCTCAAGATGTTTCAATGCATCAGCATTTCTCCTAAGGGAATGGATTTTGAGGAGAAAAAAAAATAAAAAAAAAGCGCGAGAAACCCGTAGCATGTTTATGAATCAGACTGCTAAGCGTGTGTTTCGGGGGTGGAAAAGGTGGGCGATGCACAGAAGAACAGAGAGCAGCGTTAAATGAGTCAGAAAATGCTGCTTTTCCTCGTCTTACTGGCATCTCAAGTATTTCAGCATGAAATAGAACATTTTTATTATTATTTTTTCCTCGCCGCCAGGAGGGAGTTTGAAGGTAACCCGGGCCGGTCAGCGACCGCCCGCGACGAGCCCGGCGCTGGGCACCGCGGCGCCCGCGGACGCGCTCCGCGGAGCCGGTGCCGCGCGAAGCCGGCCACGCGGAAGGACCTCCTCAGAGCACAAATTGCAGGAGGGTTTTTTTCCGCTTCGGCCTCAGAGATCGTATGCAAAGAAGCAGATAAGCGCCCCTATGCCGCGAAGAGCCGAGCGCTTGACTCTGCTGACATTCACAGTCCATTTAGGTTACTGACGAGGCAAACAAAATTACGCCCAGGCGTTAGTGCTGGCAATCTCACGCCCGAAATGCATGCTCATTTACACATGGAAATCCATTTAGAGAGAGAAGTTAGAGCTATATTTAAAACAGAAAAATCATTCGACTATCCGCTGGGTAATTCCCGTTTTTTTTTAAATCCGACTCCTTTGCAAAAATGAAATAATTTCAGGGTCAGCGGAGCCCTTGTTTTTTCAATAGCGACAGAAATGTTTGCACCCTCGCAGTCTCCTGTTCAGCTTAGTACAAAATCTGAGCACTGTATCAGAGGGGCACTTTTATTTTCATTTTTTTAAAGCTGTGATTTAAAAGCAACCTGTACGTATCTGTGCTGCTGGACGGGAGGCAGGGGCGCACGAGCCGAGGGCACGGGGGACACGACCAAGTGCTGCTTAGTTAAAATTTACTTTGGAGATTCAGGAGCCTTTCAAGAATCGCCATGGTGAGACCTGAAACGTCGCCGCCGTCTCTCAGGTTTCCTTGGCAAAGGAGATCGCCATGCTGAGAGCGCTGCCGACGGCGCTGAAACCACAACGGGGTCTCTTCCTCGCACAGAAATATTTTCTTTTCGCCCAATAATCCGTATCTCACGGTTCTGCTGCCAAGCCGCTACCGAGCGGCGTTGCTGTTTCCTCCCGCAAACGTAAACGCGCGCGCCGGACCCGCAGAAGCAGCCTTACGCCCCAAAAACCACACAGCTCCCCCCCTCCAAAACCTGCACGTCCGGGTCTAAACCGCGCCAGCAGCCCCCGCTTTTCGCCTGGTGCTGGGACCCATCGTAGCTCGTGTTTTTGAAATGCATCCACATGATAAGGGGGGGGGGAGGGAAAAAAAATAAAAAGAGCAAGCGGCAGTGTATGTCAGGAGCCAAGTTTTAAGGAAGATTATGTATTTTAGACCGTGATTCGTGACACGACTGGCAGCTGGCTTTCGGGCTCCGAAGGAAATGAATGAAGGCGAAACGGGAGGGCGAGAAACTGAAACCAGCCGCAGCGGAAGGAGCCCGCTCTCAGCCCGGGAGCGTCGCCGCGTTTGAATTTTCTTCCTCCTCCTGCGCAAGCGGCACCGCGCAGGAGCTCGAGCACGTCGCCGAGCCCTGCCGCGCTTCCGCTCCCGCGGCGCCCGGCCGCGCGCGCTGAGCCTTGCCGCCGCCGTAAAGCGAGCTCCGCAGGCGCCCCGCGGGGCAAAAGAAAGAAAGAAAGAAAGAAAGAAAAAGAAATCCCTCTTTTCCCCACATGTCCCGAGCCCTCTCGGAGCCTCCATCCGACAACCGCTTGGGCTCTTCCCCGCACGGAGACACCGCCGCTACGTCGGCCCCCTCCGCAGTCGCGGTCCCGGCTAGCGTTTGCGATTAAAAAAAAATAATAATAATTAAAAAAAATATATCGCGACCAGGACCAACAAGCGTATGAGGTCCCGTTCGGTGTAACCCCAAGCCATGCTAATCTGGTCTCGTCTGCTCTACAAGCAAGCTATGAATATTGTGCAAAATCTCCGAAAGCCAGGCTTCTTGGAAAAGTCCTTCCACGTTTTCCACGGGGAATTGCACCATCCTCCTCGCAGCCCCCTCGACGCTACTGAGCATCACCACGACTTGTATTTCACGGGAAACACGGAGTTTTGTTCCGAAGGCGAAAGCCGCAGGAGGTCCCAAAGTCAAAAGCTCTCGCAAACCAACGATCGGCCAGAAAGCGAACGTCTGACTGCGCCGGGAGCGGAGACGGCTCCGCAGACCTTCCGTCCAGAGCACGGCCTAACGGCGAGCCCCGTCGCCACCGCTTACCCCCCCAGCCTCCGCTCTGCGCCCACATCCTACTTTCAAGCCCCCCCGCTGGAGGGAGGGAGGCGAGTGCCGGGGAGCAGCCACCGTGCCTGACTCAGAGACGACGATTCGCTTGGGCAAACAGGCGACTCGAGCCACCGCACGGGCCGCCCCGGCCATGCCCGCGCGCGACGCGTTCTTTTGGGCGACCGAGGGACGGGGTGGGAATTTTTGGAGCTGCTATTTGCCTGCCGGGCTCTCGGGGAGACGCGGGCCAGCGTCCGCCCGAGGGGCCGGAGCAGCCAGGGCGAGGGGCGCGCGGCGCCTCGATCGCGGCGCCGGGCTCCCGACCAACACCCGTCCGCTCCAAAGGCGCTTCGAAGAAGGGAGAAATGCTCAAGTTTGCAGGCATCTTGCAGAGCGCCCAGCCCGGTTTGCCCAAAACCCTGGAATTCGGCTCTAACCCAACCGACTCAGTGAGCGGAAAAAACACTGCCAGGCAGCCCGAGTCCCGGTGGCAAGCGAGACGCCGGGGACCGGCACGGCGGGGAGAGCCCCAGCTGGCGCATCAGGGCTCGCTGCTGGGGCCCCCTTCGTGGGGGGGGGGGGGGGGGGCACATCCTCCAGGTGCAGCTCAACCTGCTCCGCTCCGAACGCGCGCCGATGCACGGAGCAGCGCCAGGAGAAACCTCTTCAGATTTCCCTGAGCCTAAACCATAAAGAACAAGTGAAAAGGAGCCAGAACTGGAAGCTGCAGCATCGAGCACCAGTCCGAGAGCTTGTGAGCTTATCTCCTTGCAGAACTTAGATTAAGGGCTCTCCCCCAAAGCATTAGCTCAGGCTCACCCTAAAAACCTGGTAATTCCTTCACTCTGAGCAACGCCCTGCCTAAAGTCACAATCTGCATCAAACTGGCTATTTACCACGGGCGATCAGCAAAACCCACCTGTGTCACTAGCAGATTTGCTTAGCGCTTTGTAAAACAAAATTTTGAAGTTACCCTTGCAAAAAGGGGGGGAAAAAAACACACGCAGATGTTCAGAAACGGATACCCTGGGTCGGGCTGGCTTGCAGTCAAACCCTGCACTCCCCGCCGGTCGGCGTATCGCCCGCTGCCACCCCTTTCCTCTTCCGCAGCAGCTCCGGCAGCAGCCCCGAAGCCCGGCAAGCCGCAAGGGGCCCGCGGTGCCCCCAATTTGGGGGCCTTTCAGAGAAACTCCCCCCTCCTCATCCTGGCCATGGGGGCCCACTCGTGCCCCTCTGTGCTGGCCGAGGAGCTGCCACCCCCACGAGTGGCACCAGGCCATCGCTATCCCCAAAATAACCGACCCCCTCATCAAGGCAGGCGAGAGCTAGCTTAACCGACGGGCAACCAGGCAGCGCCCCCCGGCACCCCCGGCCGCTCCTCAGCCCCGGGGCCGGGCAGGCTGCCGCTCCGGGGGGGCCCGACGGCGGCCCGGTCGCGGGGGTGCGCGGGTCCCGGCCCGGCTCAGCCCCGACCGAGGGGCCCCGCGGCGGCGGCCGGCGGCTCCCGGCGCGCCCCGTCCCGCTCCCGGCGCACTAACCGTTGGGGCCGTACTTCTCCCGGCTGCGGCGGACCTGCTCCGGGCTGAGCCCGCAGCTCTCGGCCACGCCGAAGCGGCGCAGCACGTCGAGCACCGGGACGCTGTGCGCCGCCTCCATGCCCGGGCGGCGCCGGCGCCGGCCCCGGCCGGGGGAGCGCGGCGGGCGGGCGGGCGGGCGGGGGGCGGCCGGCCCGGCGGGGCGCACGGAGGGGCACGCGGGGCGCCGCTCGCACGGCGCTGCCTCGGCACCTCTCCGCCCGCCGCGGGAAGGGGCGCCCCGCCGCCGGGCCCGCCTCCTCCTCCTCCTCCCGGCGGCGCCGCCCTGCCCGCCGCTTCCCCCGCCTCCCCCGGGGCTACAGCGGCCACCCGCCGCCCCGGGCCGTGCCCGCCGCCCCCGCGGCGCTGCTGCGCAGGAGGCGCCGGGGCTCCGCGACGGCCGCGCCGGGCCGGGCTGGGCCGCGCCGGGCCGCGCCGGGCCGCGCCGGGGACCCCCGCGCCGCGCCCGCCGCGCCCGCCGCCCCCATTCACAAGGAACCTGCCGCGCGCCCATTGGCTGCGCCGAGCCCGCACGCACCTTCTGCCCCGCGCTGATTGGCCGCCGCGGCCTTCGAGCCCGCGCTCGCGCCGCCGGGGGCGCCGCCCCGGGGGCTTCCCCGCGCCCCCCGGCCCGGCGCGGCCCGGCCCGGCCCGGCCCGGCGCCCCCGCCCCCCCCGCGCCGCCTCCGGCGCTTCCCCCGTCGCACTTCCCGTCCACGGCACGAGCTGTCTCCGCTCTCGACGTGCCTCTTCTTTCACTCTTCCCCCCCCCCCTTTCTTTCCTTCTTTTTAATTATTTTGGCGCGGGGCAAACTTGGCCCAAGCGCTGCGGGACGCCCGGGAGGGCCTCCCCGGCCAGCGGGGAAAGGTGCCCCGGCGCCTGGTGGGAGCCGCAGCGCTTTCGGGTGCTGGAAAGCACCCAAAGGCGTTGCTGGCTGCCGGCCCGGCAGGCTGGGGTGAAGCGCCGGCCGCGGCGCTGGGCGAGAGCGCTTCCTCCAGCGCGGCGGGCCGGAGGGCTTTCCCCGCCGAGCAGAGCCCCGCGAGGCGTCCTGCGGGCGTTCACCTCGAGCATTTGCCGGCCTCAGCGGGGAAATGACGCTACAGCGTTAATAGCGGCCGATGAACTTTTTGCGTTTGCAGGATCAGAGGCAACGTTTGGTGGCGGTGGGGACCTTGGAAACGGTAATCGCCACCTAACGCTTGTTAAAACTGCCGCCGGTGTAATATCCCCATTAATGTATCTTACGTGGAGAGCGGCAGCGGCGATGCGCTGCCTTTTTCTTGAGAAACGAAATGTCAGCACAGCGAGAAGCAGGAAGTAACCGACGCACTTTGTACACAGTAAAAGCGGCGCGGCGGTGGCGCGGCGTGCCCTGAGACGCGGCAGAAGGGCGCTTGCACTGCAGAGCCGTTGCTGCAAGCCAGCGTGACGTGCAGATGTGCAGCGCGAAACGCCGCGCACCAGAAAACGACACATCCCCAAAGCAGCGAGACGGCGTCTGGGGCCGTGATGTGGAGGCAGTGAAAAAGAGAGACGGCGCTAGGTGCGGCAGAGGCATGTGCACGGCTCTGTTAAACTCGGGGAATTTGGAAAATTGAGGTTGCCGATACTGGAAGCTGCCCGGAGCCTCCAGGCTCCGCACCGTCCCACTCTGTAAGCGAGGTGACCCCGAGCAAGGAGCCGGGGGTTTGCAGCTGCCGCCACGGAGCGGGAAGCAGGCAGGGAAAGGGTTGATATCCGACATCGCCCTTGGGACTAGGCTCTAGCAATACGGAATACCCGGATACAGGTATTTCATACACACGGCATTGCACGCACGTACTGCAGCTGCTCTGCGTAGAGAGAAGAGGCTAAAGAAAAAAGCAAAGTGGTGTCACTTCCTGAAAAGCAAAACTTTCAACTGCAGCGTCCAGCGCTCCAGCTGGCCTTTCGGTGAGATCAGCAGGGACCGGTCTGGTCTCTGATTAGCCAAGTGGCATCCTCACAGCATGGGTTGGGCCGACTTTTCCCCCTTCTTTTCTGCATTAATTGTCGAATGACATGGGCAAAGGCATATGCGGCTGTCCTCCAGCAACGCGGTCTGACGTTCTGGTGGACGCGGAGAAACCAGGGGAAGTGCAGCAGATGGTTTCAGTGCTCTGAATGGTTTACTGCGCTCTCACACCTCTGAGAACCACGTCAGAGTTTTAGGCAGGACCTGTGGGGCCTTGACCATCGCTCCGCATCAGCAGTTGGTTAAACGGCCCCGTCTCCGCATTACGTGGAGGTAGTTGCCAACTTCTCAGCATTTCCTTCAGATGTTAACAGGGAAAGGGAGAGCGTCTGGGAGGCAGCCGGATGGACGGAGAAAGCATACAGCCATCCCACGCTGCCCAGCACCTCCGCTGCCTCTCCAGGATGCTCGCGGGCCTGGTGGCCTGGGGAAGCATGTTCTAGCCACTATTTAAGGCTCCCCTTCCCCATCACATAGGGCAGAGACACGCACATTTGAGTGAACAGCCCTTATTTATGGGAGCACTGCATTTTTGCCCATCGATTCAGCACGGCTGGGCCAGCTCAACCAATCTCACCACTGTCCCACCTGATGGGGCCCCTCAGCTCCCCTCTCCTTCCGCTGCTCAGAAGGAGCGAGGACCTCCGTTACACCACACAATTACTTCACATCACTATTTTGCAACACTTGCTTGCAATGTGGTATTTAAAAGACTCTTTCTAGTAGCGGAGGCTCTTTCTAGTAGGCTGGAGCATCTGTGTAGCAGGGACCGTCAGCAGCGATTGGAGAAGTTACCCTGATCTGGAAAAGGAGGAGACTCATTGCCTCCAAAATTCATGGATGGAACTTAGCTGAGACTAATCAGCTAACTCAAGCATCTGCAGACTTTTTTCATGTTAGGCACCAAACCTCACTGTTCACTTCAGTAGTTTTTATGTGACCTGCCTAAATATCCCCCACGTGAATACCCAGTTCTTACTTTTCAGGTACTTCCAGTTTTTACACTGCATCTACTGTTAGAAGAAGTGTATGGCTGACTAAAATATTTTCACACTGAATATGAATCACTCCGTAGCCAAGAGGACAGGGAACATGCTGAAAGGAGAAATGGGTGGTGGAGCGTGACCCGAAGTTCTGCGGAAACCTAACCGAAACAGCCCAGCAGCGAGCGCGGGGACGGCAGCAGCGCGCGTCTCAGTGAGCACTGCCGGCTGATTTATTTATATATATATTAATTTGTTTGCGTGAAATGTTGTGCTGATCCCATGAGCGTGGAGTTCCTGGAGTAAAGGTAGGTCTGCCTGCTCCTTTTCTTAGTTCCTAACGGTGATCCCCCCAGGAGAGCTCTTCCTCGGATGGTGTAACTCAGGAATCCCAGTCCTGGGAGACCGCCATCCGCAGGCATTTCTGCAGGAAGCGTGGTGGTTCTCGCGTTGGAGCCGTTGGAGCCGTTTGGGCAACAGCACTGCGCTCTGCCGGGAGCTGCCCTGGGGCCGTCTTGCCTGCAGAGCTGAGCAGCTCCACAAGGTGCCTGAAGAGAATAAACGCAGTCTGTTGTTGTTAAAGTACTACGCGCCCTTGACGAGGTTCACAAAGGATTTAATACAATAGAGCACCCACAAAACTCCGTAACTGCCCCCGAACGGCCGCATTGGGTGGGTGCCGCGCAGGACTCGGATGTCACCCGGCGCGCAGCCTGGCTGGGAGCCCGCTCGGCAAACAGCTCCCCCGCGGCCGGTCCAGCCCCTCGTCCCCGTGCTCGAGCAGGCGCCTTGGAGGAGGTTCTGCAGCTCCTGCTGGGCTGCGCCGAGGGAAGCCCCGGCATCACAGCCCCCAGAGAGGCTTTCTCTTCCCAGCACCTTAGAAGGTGAGGGCACGATTCAATTCCCATTTTACAGATGAGAAACAAAGAGGCAGAGAGAGAGACGAAGGTAGTAAGATGTTGGAGACCATGATGTTGGAGACTGTGGGGTGATTTTTCAGATCGTGTTGTGCGATCTATCACTCACTACGGTCAAAGCCAAGCTTGCTCAGACTTCAGTTACCGCTGCCGACAGCCTGCATGCCAGAGCCCCGAGTGACAGGCCAACGTCCCAAAACTCAGAGCGCGCAACCACCTGCTGCCCGGGACATGGCTGTCTTGTGCCGCTTGAGCAGCACGCAGCTGGAGCTCCACGCCAGAAGCAGAGCTGGAGGACAGCTCCACAGGGCAGCACTCATCTCCGGTAACCAGGAGACCCTCATTTCTTTCTCTACCAGCTCCTACGTCTCTACCACCTTCTGCAACTGGCAAAGCCTAAGAAAAGCCATAGTGGTTCAGACATGGGTCCATCCAGCCACGTGTGCGATCTCCAGCAGCGGCCAACCACAAGCATGGACAGGAACGTGTGATACCTCCCACAAACGTGAGACCTCCCAGCGTTTGACCATTTCAGCCCACCTGACTCTCTGAGCTGGTGTTGCTCCAGCTCATCAGCAAGTCTTACATCAGAGGAAACACTCTTCCCAAATTTCAAGTCTTTGCCTCAAAAGCTTGTGGTAGCAGAGTGGCTCATGGAAATGCATCTCAGATGTTCGTTTCCTATAGAAAAATGGATAGATATTTTTCCCCACTACTTCGAAACAACTCCACAGATTGGTTGGGGGTCGCTGGGCTGTGCACCTTGGAGACAATGTGCCAGCTAAAGAGTTGAAGTTTGACAAAGCAACTGAAAATAATATTGCTAATGCAATACGAGGAGACGCAAATCTCTTCCGTCAACAATATAGCTTTGCCCCCAGCCCTCCCTTCGGCCCCGGCGGTGGGGCACCAGGTGGCATTAGTTTATCAAATAATTTGTTCAACACCCTTTGCTGTGGCCGCCGCCCCTGGTTCGTGTGCGGCAAATCGCCCTCCACAAGGCAGAGTCGGAAAGCGGTTTTATTTTATTTTTTTTTTCTTTCCACAGCAATTTTGATATTTGCTTTTCCTACGGAGGAAAAAAAAAGAAAAAAAAAAACTCTCCTTGAAATAACAGTTTGAGGCTCCTCTAAATGTTACGCGCCGGCCGACCTTTCGGAGCCAGGCGGAGGGGGATATTTTTAATCCCCCCCCAGCCAGGGCTCCAGGCAGCTCCGGGCCCAATTCTGCTCCCAGCGGCCAGGAGCCAAAGAGCACTGAGCCGGCGCTGCCGCGGACCCTCGGGAGCCTGCGAACTTCCCGGTGCTTCCCTCCGCGCCAGCGGCAGCGCGCTCGGGAGTGGCTGCTCACGAAGCCCATGTCGGGCAAATCGTCTCTTTTTGCTTTTTCTTACTCTTTTTTTTTAAACTGTATTCCGATTTGTTTCAAAAGTAGGAAAATGCATTAATAAGGGGGAACGCTGGGACACTGCCCCTGATGCTCCGGTGGTTTTTCCCTGATGCAAAACACCTCCTGGAAAAAAAAATAAAAAGGAGAGGAAAAAAAAAAAAGAGAGAGAGAGCGTGCGCCTTTGTGGTGTTTTGTTCCCAGGGTTTTCGCTGGAGTTCAGGAAACGGCAAAAGCAAATCAGGCGGAAAGCAAAAGGCGGCGGCGAGGGAGCGCGCGGCGAGCCCCCGCCGCCGGGGCGTCCCGGCTCGGCCGGGGAAGCGGCGCCGCCGCCGCGCTCCGGGTGCTTCGGGGCTACGGCTGCGCCCGGGCTTCCCTCCGACAAAAGCGCAAGCCCCATATAGAGAAAAAAAAATGGCAAATTATTATTTGGCAAATATGGCAACAATGGCAAATAATTATTGTTATTAATTATTTTGCAGGCAGCCAGCATCCCTTGTTGCTGCAGGCTCTCTGCTGCCTCCAAACCGCCCAAAATGAGCCAAAAAGGGAAGTTCAGCGGCGTATTTTCAGCTGCGGGGCTTAGAGAAGTGACCTTTAGCAGCCACGGGATCCCCGGCCGAGCGAGCGCTGCTATTTTTAACCGGGTGTCGGGCCCGGCGATGTCGGGTTTCCTTCCTCTTTCTTTTTCGTGTGAGCTGAACAAAAGAAAACCAGATAAACCTCCAGCCAAACCTCCCCTTTGGGGCAGGGAAGCCCCCGAGAAAAAAAAAAAAAAGCCTCAGGCAGCCAAGCCGCCGCTCGGCGCGCCGGGCAAACTCCCCCAGAGGCAGGAGAGGTGGGCGATGGCTTCACTGCAGCTTATTTAGCAAAAAACCCTGCAACCTGGGGTGGAACAGAACTGTCGGTCATCTGAGGTCAAGCCGTAAGGAACAGCAGGAAAAAAAAAAGGGAGAAGAAAAGACAGCGTCAGTTTTTTGAAAAGTCCAAGAATTTTCTTCTCACGCTTTCTAAACAGAACGTGGAAATTTTTCATTTTAAGGTGACACAGATTTAGCTATATTTAATAAGTTTCCCAAATACTTCCTGCAAATCTGCCCTGAGTCCCCCCAGGGCACCTCGCGCTTCGCGGGGAGGCGAAAGCACGAGCCCCGGCCGCCGGCCTCGTCCCCCGCTGCAAAGCAGCGTCCAAGAGGGGCCCCAAACCTGTCGCTGTTCCCCAGAAAATCCCAAACGTTCTGCATTAAAAAAAAAAAATCTTCAGCAATGGGCCTGTCGGGCGCTGGGGTGATGACGGTATTTACAGCCTGTGACAGTGTTTGTGTTTTGCAGGTAGCCTGCAAAAAAGTGGAAACACTAGCTGGAGTGAGATATATCCGTATTTATCTTTATATAGCTTGCAGATACATCCAGCACTACCTATGCGCAGCATAGAAGAAATTGTTTGCCAAATACTTAACATGCCGCTGTTGGTTTTGCTGAGTCTCTTCCCCGAAAATCTTAGGTTAATGAGAGCGCAAACAGCTGTGCTTGCGGGCGCGGGTCTGGGCTCCGCGGGCGGTGGGATCCGCTCCGCTCTGCTCCGCTCGGTCCGGGCTCCGGCCCTAGGAAGCCCGCGAGCGCGTCGGCCTGGAAAATGCAAAAATGCACAAAAAAAAAAAAAAAAAAAAAGAAAGAAAAGGAAGAAAAGGGGGGGGGAACAGGCTGAAATTGTCGTCTTTGCGCGACTGCCGGAATTGGGGCTTTAGGAAAAAAACACGATGCTGAGAGCTGCGATGAAACGGCGCTGGGTAGTAAACGGGACGCAGAGCAAAGGAGCTGCTGAAGCGCCGCCCGAGCGCCCGCGCTCGATGCCGAAAGAAAAAGAAAAAAAGAGAAGAAAAAAAGGTCGAAGCCGGGAGTTTGCAGCTAGAAATCCCGCGGGTGGTCGAGGCGCCGCTGGACTGCTGCCCGAGCGCCCGGGGCCGCCTCGCCTCTCCGCTCGCGAGGGCGTAAATAGAGAGGGAAACCCAGGGCCGCAGCCCCCGTCCCACCCCGGGGAGCTGGCAAACCACGGCCAAAGGAAAACGGGCTCCTCGGGGCCTGCCTTGGTGCGGGGAGCTCCTCTTGGCTGTCGGGCTGGGATTTATTTTTGCTTTGATTTTTTTTTTTTTTTTAATATCTGCAAGTATTTACCAAGGAGAACGAGAGAACGGGAGAACAGCAGCTAGGTGCCTGACGGACACCGAGAACTGACGAAGCATCTATTAAAACCTTCATTAACCCTCCATGAATCTTTATTAAATGATCCTACGATAGAGCTGGACTGGGAGGGCCGGAGACAGCGCCGAAGCGTCAGCGATCCTGATCCGGAAAAAGCCCCTGAGCCGTCAACGTTCCCGGGGAAAAATTCTGGGAAAAAAAAAAAAAAATGTCATTCAACTTTGGCCAAGACATTATATTCCTGCAAAATCACTTTGTTTCCTTTGGGGCTTTTCAAACTGTGGTAGTACAGTGTAATATATAAAAAAAAAAAAAAAAAGAAAAAAAAGAAAAAAAAGAAGATTTCAAAACAATAGTAACTTTAAAACGAAAAATGTAAATATTTGCTCTGTCAGAGTGAAAAGGGCTGCTCGGGCGCTGTCAAGATCTTCCCTCGGCCTCGTTTCCCCACCCAGCATGTTTTGCTTTTTTTTTTTTTTCATGAGAAATCAACAGTTTTAGAAAGCTTTTGGATTTTCCGATGGAAAAGAGCTCCAGGGAAGCTTTTTCAGCAAGTTCCGCCAATTAACTCCTGGCTCGCGCGCCCTGAGGCTGTTGCGAATTTTCCATCACTGGAAATCTTAAATATCCAATCTGGATGTTTTTTTCCCCAAACATACGCTCTAACTCAGGGCAAGGCAGGGGCTTTCGCCCGGCCGCTTCCTCGGGGAGCGCGCGGCGGGAGCAGCAGAAATACCCCGGCCGTCCTGCCGCCTCCGGCGGTCCAGGGCCGACCCCGGGCAGCAGGAATTTTTGATTTACTGAGTTTTCGGGGGGAGGCTTCTGCAGAGGAGAAGGGTAGGAGGCGGCCGAGCCCGACGGTCTCCCGAAGACTCGAGGATGGGGCGCGCTCTCCGCCGTCGCAGACTCTGCCGGGCGCTGTGCCCACCGAACAGCCGCGGTGCGCGCCGGCTCGGCTCCACGGCTACAAAACCACTTTCAAGCCTGTCCTTAAACACTTGAGCACGCGCTTAACTGTGTGTGTTTAAGATTACACCCTAATTACATGTTTAATTTGATCTAAACTAAGCACCGGGATGAGCTGAGGCCCTGGTAAACGTGTCTCTTTCTGTGTATATTGAAGTCCTCCCATCACCAGAGTCACCAGCGTTGACTTCTTTTTGGGAAAAAAAAAGTCTTCATAGGATGTTTTTGATGATTAGAAAGAATAAAGTCGTAAGAAAGTATTTCCTATGGGACCTCACGCATTAACACTATATCTGTCACCCTAAAGTTTAAACAGAGATCCAACTACTTGCTGTCGGCTGGTAGTACCTGCACTACTGCTCATACCTGCAAAACACTTCTAGAGCAACGTGCAGCAACTTTTTAAACAGCGCAAAAATAACATTATCAAGTAGTTTCACGGAGTTGACTCTGTCCGGCTAAAAATGCACGGGAAACATTTAAACAAAATACAATCACTGACACGGCATTTACCCGAAGCGTTAAAATGCACTACGCACCGCTTTGCCCCTGCTCTTCCTGCGTTTGTTTCACGTCCGTCTGCTTTCCCGACGCCAGAGAAACGCTGCCGGGCCGGAGAGCGGCGGCAGCTCCGGTGGACGCCGATAAGGTCTTGGACTGCTGCAGCAGCCTGGGGGGTTTCTACAGCAGCAGCAAGCTACAGCTAGGACGGCCCAGGCGGCTAAAAGCTGCGGGTCCAACAGCCGCCGAAAGGCAGCGAGATGGAAGCCGCGCTCCCAGCCCACGAACGCAGAGGACCACCGAAGACGCGTAGAAGTCGTAGCAGGAGAAACGCCCCAACTAACCGCACGACTCGGAGGCGGCGAAGCTGCCTCCAGGAGAGCCCGCGGGCGCAGCGAAGGCTGCAGCCCCGGTCTGTCGGGAAGGAAGAACCCTTGGTGCCTGCGCCTGGGAAGAGCCACGGGACCGCGCCTGCGATGGCGCGGCCCGGCCTTACTCGAGGCTACCTCTTTTCTGCTTCATTTGGTCCCTAAATCCAAGCGAGCTTCTCAGCTCCCGAGGGCGGAAAGGGCTAATCGCTAAATGCTGAGGA
The DNA here is from genome assembly GCF_028389875.1 of Rhea pennata. Classification (NCBI taxonomy): domain Eukaryota; kingdom Metazoa; phylum Chordata; class Aves; order Rheiformes; family Rheidae; genus Rhea; species Rhea pennata. The sequence continues at coordinate 8,690,891 of NC_084682.1, forward strand.
CAATTTCAAAACTCTCCGAGGTTTCCGTGTATTTGTCAGGAATGCATCCTGACGTTTCTGGGTGGAAGGAATGAGCTTTGGGGTTTTTTTTTTTTTTTTTGCTCCTCTTTAGTTTGCACACCTACTTACGAGTGCCAGCGCAATACTGCAGCCTGGGTTTGAGTTCGGTAGCAGCTTTTTATTATTTGTGTTTTCTTAGGTAAAAATTAGGAAAGATTACTGCAAAACAGACACGATAAAATTGACCTGACCACCATGGAAAGAATGAGCATTAATCTCATTTCCTTCGCTTCTTACTTAATTCCTTCCTTATTCACAGCGGATTTCTCTAATTTGCTTAAATCAAAAATTGCTTCTTTCCTTTAAATTCAGAGGCAGGTCAAATTTCTGTTTCCAGCTACCAAGCTGAGCACAGTTCCCGCTCGCTCCCGGGCTCCCAAAGCTTCGCGTGCCACCGCGCATCCCAGTTTCCCCTGTTGTTAAAACCCGACCTCCTACTGAGTGACTTGAGGCGTGCTGAAGAGCATCCTCCTTCCATATACTGAGTTGTCTTCCCACGTTTCAGTAGCTTTACCTAAAGACCAAGTTACAGTGTTTAAGGGCTCCCAGACTGCAGCTGCTGTTTGTCCCCGGACAGCGGGATGTTACATTTGTGACAGTGGCTTCCTCGGCAGATCCCTGGCACCACTCGCTTCCGAGCGGGCAGCGCAGCACAGGTCTGGTTGCGAGAAACCCAGCGTTCATCGTTAGAAAGGGGGAAGAAAACACAGAATTGGAGTAGTGGGCCTCATCCTGCTCCACCACGCCTGATTTTATACCGGGATGCTCCTCCAGATTTGTGGGCAGTCACCGCAGGTTTAAAGAGATGCAAAAGCATAAACCATGCCCCACCCTTTACAAAGGGCAATTGTACGAAATCCACAACATCCACTGGAAACGTTACGTCAGAAAGATCGGATCAGACCCACCACGCTTACCCCAAGCAAGTTAGCATCCGGAGCCCCTGCAGCCAGCGTAACTCTTGAAAGGATCCAGTCTCTTCAAATTACTATGCGCCGGCAATAGGTTTCTATTTTCTTCCTATATTTATTGACTAAGCGGAAAGCAAAGCAGAATTCCCATGAAAATACATATTAAACATCACAATACTGGGGAGAAAGTACTCCCATTACCCTGCAAAACCGACATTTTGGAAGCAATTCTGGGCCTATTTCATTTCAATGGAAACAAATCTCACTTATTTCAGTGGTTCAGGATCTACCCAAGGCATCAAATCCTGTATTACACCTCTGGCTGAACTTAAAATGAAACCTCTCTTCAACTTTTATTTTCTAGCACGCAGGCAGATGTGCCTGGACAATTCAGGGCATTTTGTTCAGTTCTGCTTTAAACATATTGCAGCCTCTTCTTAGAGGTAGATAAGCAAATCATCTACTTACAATTTAGTCCACAGCCTAATTTTGATCTTCTAAAAGACAGTCTTCATTCGTTTCATCTGAAGAACAGTTCCCAAACATTATGGCTGTGATCTCTATTACATTCCAATGTCTGTAATCATACTAAGTTTATATTGGATTAAACTGAATTTGTTAGATTTATAAGCTTATTTACACCAGCTGAAATCTCAAACCTGGCCCTCTAACGAGCTTGTTCCTACTTTCCCATAAATTCACAACTCGCACTATTTATATTTTTTGAAATTACCCATCAAGTCTGTTCTCTTTGCACATGGAGCCAGCAGAAACGACTCACAGCTCAGAGCAACGGTAGGAAGATGTCATCTTCCTCGCTTATACTTCCCTGAACAGCCCTTTCCTCCAAAGCTAACGTAAATCAACTTCTAAACGAAGTCCATTGGACTAGGTGAGTAGTCACCTTGGCTGGCAAGCGCTTTATTTGAAATTGGGAGATATTAAGACAAATCTCAGCTTTATGAGCGTAAGCGGACTTCAGGCCTGAAAGCGATGCACACAAGCGACGAAACCAAAGGGTCTCCGCAGTGAGTACGAGGATCTAAACAGCAGGACAGAAATCTAAAAGCAGCCTCCAGCGATATCCTGCACAGCGTGACAGTGTCGGACATAAACTACATGAAGACAGGCAGGTTTAGAGTCACGAAAAACCAAGATTTGTAAGAAAACTCTTGAATCTCACTGCAAATTGAAGCATTTAACATTCAGTGAGGAGAGGAGAAAAACAAACAAACAGACACTTTGTTGTACTTTTTTCTTTTTATAGAATTTTTACAATATATTTCTCTTCATTTGCATATTTTACCCACATCTTTAGCTTTCTTTTTACATGTTGAACTGAACTGGAATAAATCGAACGGTTTGATATATTTTAAACAACTGATAAAAATTGCAAAGTAGTAAACCCGTAAGAAAAGAAATTATAAAACTTTCTTTTTTCTTAAGTGTTTAATGAAAGCAAGTCAAATGTATCAATAGGAACAATATGGTTTGTCTTAAACACATCATAGGTGATTCAGGCAGGAAACAACTATTTTTTATATTAGGCACATTTTATTTTTTCAGCATACCTGTTTTCCAGACAGTTTTATACTATTCAACAGTATCATCTGCATCCACTTGGAACTCTGCAGGATATTCAAAATGTGATTGATCGTGAATATTCATTATTGGTATTCTCTTCCTCTTTCTTTAAAATAATCAGGAAAAAAAAAAGAAAAAAAAAATCAGTGTTCCTTGTCTCTTAAAAACCCACAACAATTGATTGAGTTGTAAGGCAGCAACAGATTCAGTGTCAACTCAGGTCACAGTCCTTCAGTTCCATCTAGTGGGTAGAAATAATATATAGTGGACAATGTTCCCAGACAGTCCCTTCAGGGCAAGACGACCGACTCACAAGGTCGGTCACTGCTGGTAAGGTTAGGAAGTGGTACGCCCAGTACGGAACACTGGCCACTCCCGTGTCATCCTTGCAGCCTCCTATTTCTTCATATGGAAAGCAAAGGGACAGTCCAACAGAAAAAAAAAATGTGAGTATGATGGAGCCACGGTAAGTTCTATGAATGGTTTATTTACAGTCTTCATCCCTGATGTGAAAAAAAAAAGAAAAAAAGCCTTCTGTGACTAGAACACAGGCAGATCTCAGCAGCATGCCACATGCCTTCGCAATCAGCCCACTGCACATCCTTGACTGCTTAGCCATGGATCCGCACTGAGGCAGTGAAGAGAAAGTCCTACTGCTCAAGAAGAGCAATTTCAAAATGTTCGTCTGTCCCATCGGTAACAACTCCCTAAAGCAGACATGAGAATGCCTCATTTTGGTGTAGCAGCTCTCCGTTCTCAGCAGCCGTTCACGCCATTAGAAAGTGTGGAATGGCTGGTTTCTCAGGGATCTCAGACACTCGTGCAGTGATATTGCAAACCCAAATACATAGGGGGGGAACAAGATAATCCATGGGTTAAAAGACGTGCCACAATTCTGATACTTCCCTTCCCATCGTGATCTCATTCTGGAAAGGAGGAGGGCTTTACAGTATACTGGAGGAGGGTTTTTAGAGTAGTAGTTTTCTGCCTCCTCTCAGTCTTGGAAAAATAGCATTTTTTTTCTGAATTCTATCACTCTCATTTGCTAAGAGGGCTACTCCTTTTCTGAAGGCAATGGTTGCAGCATAGTTCTGCTTGGTCTTCAGTTTTAAGTTTTTCAGGCAGAATAATCATATTCTCATTTAACTGCATCCCCTGAAAAAGGGGGATGCACTCACTTTACACTCACCCAGCCGAACCAAAAAGTCACAGCTTCTTAGACTACAGCACTAGGGACCATCCAAAAAAGGCGATGCATCCTGCACTAATGCATACTGCATGTTTCCCTCTCAGAGGGAGACTGCATCACCCTTAAAGTATTTCCAGCCCCAACTGATGGGAAGACCATCACTTCAGAGGTCATCCCCAAAAGCAGTGCTCCTGCCCGTGTTGCCCAGTGCTACCTAGGCACCACTTGTCTTTTGGACAAGCAAGGCCAATAAACACATTTCCTTCCAGCATAGTCATTGCCTTTACATCATTTGCATTCAGTTATCAAGACTCCACTGCTGAACTTTTTGGCTGCATTTTTTCATTCCTATGTTGAGTTGACGGAAGGGAAAGTAATTAAGCATAAAAGTAGTTTTCCGAATTCATACATGACAAGGCCAGTTATACATACTGTGTAATAGCATACAAAACACCTCCCCCCATCAAATCCTTCTATGTTCTTTTTAACTCTTTGGAAAGGGAATAAACAGTATAGTTGAACAGGAAGAAAGCCAATTTATTCCAACATAGAAGGTCTGCAATTCATTCCATGTTCATTACGAGTAATGTAGTTATTGCTCTATAAGATAGACTAGATTAACCATTAACCTCCTCCCAGGAAGGACCTCCTAAGCCACCAGTACCAAAGAATTTAAAAAGAAAAAGAAAAAAAGAATAATCTCCTGTGAAGATGTGATCTTTGAGAAACATGTACGTTCCCCAGTTCTTCATATCACCACTGCTTTGTGAACGGAGGCTAGCCATTGCTCTTTCTGTACTAGAATAATGTACTATTTAGAATAATACATTGAAGATAAATTAAGGTAAAAGCAGGTGATCCGGGTGATCAAATCAAAGGACAGGAGAAACATTAACCTCTTGTACGAGGATGCTCTGAAACTGGAATCCTTTAACTGTGAATCACCCAGAATTTGTTTTACAACCTGTAGTTTAGCAATAATTAGTTTAAGTTCTCTTTCATGGCTTCTCCATGCCTTCAAAGCAAAAGAAAACATGACAGGATTCAAGTGTGGACCATTTCTGCATCAGCCTACCAGACTCTGGTTTGCCTATTTCACTTCCAGTGACATGGATTCTGCTCATGGCATCACCCTAAATTCAGCAAGACTTTCAAAGCTTTACATTCCATCAGTCAAGTTTCCTTAGGAGCAGATGACACCAACATTAAGCCTTCCATTCTCATACTTCAGATACCTTCTTTCATTTACTTCCTTTGAATAAAAAAAATATTGTTCTGTTTACTCTAACATGCTACAATATGTGTATACATAACTGTAGGCGACGCGTGAGTTACTTCAAGATGTGCTTTTTCACTGAAGTGCGCTTTTACTTTTACAAATTCTACATCAAGGTGGAAGGAAGGAAGGCTGCAGAGTGCTCGTACACTGAAGCTGAAGGAACTTCTCCTGAACGGAGTTAAGATGTTTGTTCCAATGTTCCTATGGACAAACTACTCTATCCCATGCACTCCGGCCTGAGCCAGTATTAAACATTCCAGAAACTGGTTGATTTGTTTGGATAGTTAATGGCAAGGCTGATAGCAGCAATGTTTTTCAGGGCCTAGAAGAGAGAAAGAAAAAGTCCATGAAAGAAAAGAGAAAAAAAACCCATGTTCTTACATCTGTTTTGAGGATTAAACAAGCAAACCAAATAAATTGAGAGCAAATACATATAATTTTGACAGTTAGATGTACAGATGAAGTAAGAAACAAAAGTAAGCTTTTTAACACTTGAATTCAACCAAAGTTTCTCCCTGCTCCAAAGTCATTAAGAAATCACTACATGAATTTAAACAGAAACAGATAAATAACCAGCCTGTTTCTACTTGGTTATCTTCTGATAGTGCAGTAATTGCCATACATCCTAGCAACTTCTGCAAAGCAATTATGTTTTCAGTTGCTGAGTGACCTTCCCCCACCCAACACCATGCTCCAGCACTTGAGAGGTTAAAAATCAAGTTACAATAGATACATCTGGTTAAACCTACTGCACTAGAATGAGTTGGTATTATTTCCCAACAGCCAGTTTGTGGCACATCATCTCACTATTAAAGGAGAAGAGCATTTGTGCACAGTTCATTCACTGAAAAAATTCAGAAGCCTGTCATGGTATCAGAAAGCCCAAACATATTCACATCCATCTTGTAAAACTTCGCTGGGCAATCAGAAGTCACTGGTTATTTCTGTCTGCCAAAAAACTACTACAGAACATGCACCTCCATGGTTGTGCATTTTTGTTATTACCTGTGCTGTGCAGCGATGAAGATGATCTTCAGTATTTAAGGCAAGCAAATACTCCTGTAGAGATCCAAGCTCCTGCAGCCAGAAAGTATTCAATGAAAACCAGAGTTTCTACCAAAGATATCGTCCTATGAATTAACATTAAAACGCTGATCACTGTAGCACTCCATAAGAACCAAAGGTACGAGAACTACACACCACTCCTAGACCAGAGCATAGCTCGAGATCACAGGCGTCAAATCACTACAAACTGTTTCATATGTAACACTCAAAATCAGCTCAGGGAGCACCACATTTAAATAGCTTTCAGTTAATTATTAAATCAACATTCCTTTCAGAATAAAGACTGGCTTTAGGGCCTATCGCCTTAATTAAACGAGGAAGAGTCATGACTATGACTTAAAGTCTCGCGATGGATATGGCAACAGTATGTCCCTCTATTAGAATTTGCTATTGGTCTCCACAGGGGAAAACTATTAATTGTACTATGATAAACTGCATTCAGTTTGACATTGAACTATGTAATATTTCCAACACTGGAGAGAGGAGGGATACAAATGCAGCAATTGCTTACAGTAACTCTGTTTTCCGTAACAAAGAAGAGTTCTGCAAGTGCACGATGAAGAGGGAGGAGAATACCAGGCTTGGTCACATCATGACACAAGTTGTTTTCCATATGGGTGAAAAGCTGCCAAAGAGGCTTCAACAAGGTGAGGTCACAGTCCCTGAAAAAGGGTCATTTAAATAAAAAGAGTGAGTACCCATGTTCTTACGCCCGTTTTGGGAATTAAACAAGTAAACCAAATAAATTGAGAGCAAACACATGTAATTTTGACAGTTAGATGTACAGATGAAATAAGAAACAAAAGTAAGCTTTTAAACACTTAAATTCAACCAGGTATTTCAGCATGTAATTAATTTCATTCTTAATCAGTGAAGCTCACAGACATTAAGGACTTTGGACAGAAGCTTTTATCTATAAACATGTCTAAACTACTTTTCTAAACTGAATGGCCTGTTGAATTGAGGAGTTTAAAATAACTATATACATCACTTTATTAAACACTGTAGCTCCACTGCTTGAAATTTTACAATACTCAACTATAGCATAGGGCGGATGATAGTAGGGCAGGTAAAAATTGATATATAGCTTTGCAAATAACTTGAAGTCTGCCTCCTTTCCAGTCTTGAGTTAATGCAACCTAATCCAAATGTCACTTATCATACAGACAGGACGAAAAATAAAGTTCCCCTCTTCGGTGCTTGTTTAGCAATATTCCTATTGTAATCTGGTAAATCTATTTACCAGATCCGGTAAATCTATTACCAGATTAACACAAAAAAAAACATATGAAACATTGTAGGCACAATGGACACTCGATCTTTTAGCAATTAAATTTGCTGTCCACAGGATAAAGCAAACATTTTGTGATAAAAAATGAAGGGAACTTGGAAATATCATACATTGATATATAAATTGGTGGTTACAGCAAAATCAGTTTCAGACTTGGATGTAGATTGGTGTATCTAAAATTTACCAGGGGTCATGCAATGTTTCTATGTAATTGTTTTTACTATTGTAAGTGAATACATTTTTTGAGTTCTGTTGATCAAAAAGCTGATAGAATGCTGTCATAGTCAGGATTTTTTTGTTCTGAATTAAAATCACATAACTGAAATAAGTGTCAGCATTCTATCACTATTGTCTTGTTCTAAAGAATTAATGCAAGTATAAACTTTTTTTTTTTTAATAAGATGCTATAAAAGCTCACGGCTTTCCAATGCGTATCTTCACAATACCCACGTCATGCATACACAAGTATTGGTGCACATATCCCTTCTGAAACTCAATTATGAGATTTGAAATAATACAAATAAAAAGTTATCTACTTTATATGGAATCAGATTGTCATTTCATCAGTTCATTATCACATCATCACTTTTATTCTGAAGGATGACTAAAATAAAATCAGTTTCTAGAAAACTGGAATCTACTTTTTGCCTAGTTTCTTTTTATTTATAATTTCTGATTTCTTTATAATAATTGTTTGAATTTGTAGAATCTTTTTAAAAGTCGAGAAAAAAGAAAAATGTTTTTGAAAAAAACTAACAAGTTTCTGCTATCAAGGCACTGTGAATAAAATCTGAAAGGCAAGTTAAAAATGTCTACTTTAAATCATAGTATTTTGGTTTTAGCACAATGATATTAAATTATTCACCATCTTTTCCTGCCCTTTGCCTTTTTAAGTGTACAGCGTAGAACAGTACATTTACCTCTGGGTGCTGCATTGCACTATCTTCAAGAGCAAGTGGATAGCCTTCAAACGCTGATGGCCAGTCTGGCGGCACGCTACCCCCACCTGCCATTCCCAAATTTTGGCCAGTGGGAGGTGAGGAACTACCCTTTCCTCAGACAGCATCTGCTTGAGAATTTCAAATCCTGGAAATGAATTCAGTCAGCTGTTACTTTTGTAGGGAACCATTCTGCTCATGCACCCATGTACCTTCTTCTCCATATACTAAGTATTGCTCTGGCAAGCAAAACTAAAAATACGGAACAGAAAGTTGAGATAATTCTAGATAATTCCTGACATCCTTGGTCTTTTCTAGGGCAAAATTTAGACAAAAATTAGCAATAATCCTTTTTGAAATTAAAGTTTTGCCCAAATAAGGAGAATCAAAAGCAGGCTGTCACTGTCAGGTGATATGCAGTGGGCTTTCGCCAGTGGCAAATCATCTACCAATCTCACTTCCATTAAAAAAAAACTTTAAAACGAACAAGTCCATTCATGCTGCATCTACAAATCACATCCAGAAACAGGCTATTCTAGCAGATAACTATTTAAAAAAAAACAATTAAAATGATTTCTCTTTCCAATTATGGCAATCTTGGAGCGTTTGCTAAACCGCATGTATACTTATTGTCATATAATGAGATTTTGAATGCAAATAACCTTACTACAATTGTTATCGTCAAACCTCTGTAAAGGTTTGGTATTAGCATAAAGTCACAGCAAATAAGGGACATCAGTCAAAACCCAACTTGAATGAAAATGAATCACATCTTTCCAGGATACCAAAGAAAGCATATTCTTAGTCAAAAAAAAGTGTGACATTCACAAGTCTATCAAAACTCCAGCAAAATAACCTCAGAAAGTCCTTTCAGCTACATCACGAACAGTGCTTACCAGTCTGAAATCTTCCAAGATGTCCTGCCGTCACTGTAAACTTATAACCCCATTCAGTGTTACTCATATCAGAAGTGAATCGGTAATAGAGTGTATCACCTATGTACAAGGGCAGGGAAAAAGTCCACATTAGTACCTTCTGAGTTATTTTCTCTCTCAGAAATAGAATTCAAATGAAAAGCCTGTTATTAAATAAATTATTGCTAGATTCCCTCATTCAAGAGAGGCCTTTCTTTATTTTTTTGGTAATTACAAAATGCGCAGAACATTGAGAAATGGGAAGCTGATGCAAAAATTAAGAATGTCCTCTCCTATATAAATATTTTTGCAGAGAACAATGCCTCTTGTGTTTTGAATCAATTATATAGAACAAGAGGGAGTTACAGAAACTCTATACTGTACACAATTCAACTTTACTTTTCCAGTTGTACTATGGATCAATTATAATTTATGGGAAAAGAGCCTCCACAGAGGCAGCAAAATTTATACTCCATTAAACAAAAGGTAAAAATTTGTTAAAGTAGAGTGGTACTGTTCCTATATGTGAGAAAATTAAATTGCAGACTTCTGCTCTAGGGAACAGAGTTATTTAACTTAGTCACTTAAAGTTGGAAGAACTATCAAAGTGTTTGACCATTTTACAATCAGGCAGTGGAATGCTCAAGAAGTTCTGGTCACTGAAGTCACAGCAGTTAACTGTAATGCTAAACAAAAATATCTCTATCTATTGTGCTGTGTAATATTAAAACTGGTTAAAACTTAGGATTTCCTTCTGTTCCATGAAAAATCCCATCACACTGGGAAGAAACATGCTAGGTTTACTGTCAGGCTGAATTTTCAAAGTTTCAAGTGGCAGGAAAATTCTGAACACTTTGTTTACAATGAAGAAAACTAAGAATAAGCCCAAAACAAAACCTGCTCAGTTCAGTTTCCTGTTTCCCGCATAAAACAGAGCCACTGCTCTCCCTGCTCTCAAGCAGCAAGGACAGTCCAGGAAAAGGCCTGCCATCAAATGAAAAATCCAGAAGCCTCCAAATGCCTAGTTTCAGCTAAGGTTTGCATCAGTGAAATCATGGACCTAAACCAGAGTTTTGGTTGGAATTGAAGTTTTACAAGATCTCTAGCCCATGGCTGCTCCAAAACAACAGGTCTGAAAGTTCAGGCTCCTTGGTAGAACTCTGCACATATTTTGGAGGAATGGGAGGAAAGCAAGAATTTCATAAAAGCCAAAATCACTCTACAAAGCATATTTCAATTTTTAACTAGCACCTTCTAACCCAAACTGCTTTGCTCAGAACATTCCCAAGTCTATCTGGGGTCATTGCCAGCATGAAAAGTCAAAGGTTTTCTGCAATTTCACAGAGTACAGTGGGTCAAAATCACTTTGCATGAGTAGCATGAGACCTGAGGCGTTTTCTCCATGAAGTCCTTCAAATCATTTGCATTTGCTACAATGTTATCAAAAATGTGCTTAAGGAACACAGTCTAGAGCTGTCAGTGGACTGACTAATATTTCAGCTATGCTCAGTGGCAACAACTCGAGGCAAGGCACTGGCATGCTCTTCTTTATTTGCTCTGAGCACCAGTAAAGTACAGAGTCAAGATTTAAGTCTATCTTTTTAAGCAAATATGCTTCCTGTGGAAAGCAAGACAAGACACAAACAATGTAAGTGAATATCCTGCAGAGATAAGATTGTGTTGGAAAAAAAATCAAAATTTGTTTCCAGTAGCTAAGTGCCTGCTTTGACTGAGGTGAGGAAGAAAAGGTCAGAAGTAAAACAATATGAGATATGTCAAGTACCAGAACAGCAGATAAGCCCACTTTCATGGGACAAACAGTGGAGGAGTCTGTCAGTGCAAATAAATTAGTACAAGAAAAGGAGTTTTTCCATGTGTCTCAGGAATATCATCATACAACCGTCATCTTTCAGCAGTTTCTCTCAAGAGTCCTCGATACCAGCAATTCCCAACATGTTTACACTTTAGAACATATATTCACCTGGAAGCTCAAAATCGGTCCATTTCTGCGGAGACCCGCTGAAGCTGTGCCGATCCTGCTGGAAGTCACTGCTGCTGGACATGAGTAACTCATCGCAGCCTTCTTCCGTGTTACACTGAGAGTCAAATTTGATTGAGAGGTAGATAGCACCAGGAATGTGAACTTTATCCTGAGAAATAAACAAAAGATCTGTGTTTACTCTTACACTTTATTACCAAGAAGCTGCTTAACTTTCACCAAAGAAGTAAATGAGATATGACAAATATTACAGCATCTCCATGGAGAAAATGTTCATTAGGCTTATTAGGAACTGATTTAACAAATGCAAAGTAATGTCTAATAAAAATGATAGACCATAAGAGTGCAAAAATGAATTATCAGTGCTTTGCTTTTTTAGAAAATGGTAATCATTCCTGATATTGATCTTAAGGGTAGATCTTAAAGGGTCACATGCACTTAAAATATAAAAGGTGGGAAGCATCAAAGCTGTACAGAAGTTAAAAATCCAAAGGATGCCATAAAATCTGGAAACCAGTGGACCTCAGGTCATTCTTTTTTGTCCCATTTGCGACTCCTTTCTGAGATCTTTAATCTCTGCCTAACATGGGACTTGAGAGAGATGACACCATTCCAGAATATCTTGAATATACACCCAGAGGCAGTAACTGCCTGATTTGCATGTGCATACTTAAAAAAGCTTTCAACCAGTATCAAGAATAGAAAAGCAGAAGTTGCTGGTGTCAGAAATTAGTTTAAAATGAGAGATACACAAAAAGGACTGCACTCCTGGTTTTCCTCTAATACTACAAGAAAGTAAGAGGCCAACTGAAACAGATTCTTGGAGGAAAGAGTGGACGATTTTGCTCATTAAGGCCTTGAAATCCTTTAAGTTTATGATCAGCTTTTAACACATGTATAATAAACTCTTTTAAGCTGCAAACTTATCATATGATTGAATTGGGAGTGCACTAAAGTGCCTTAGTGAATCTCTCTCTCTACAGGGCAAGACCTCAGTCATCTGGCAACACCCTTCTCAAAAGCGAGGCAGAAAGAGATATTTGACAGATGCTTCAAGCACTGAAGTCCCAGAGATTAGAGGCAGGAATAACTGTGAGACTTGTACTCCAGTCACCTTGATATTTTTCAAACAGTCTTCACTATCTTCTTCCTTTATTTTCCACCGCACTGATACATGCATAACTCACCTCAAAATTAGTGTTGTTATTATAAGGATGTTTAGATTCACGCATCTGGACTGCCATTCCAGGTTCCTCCATAAATTGGCAAGCTGTCAGCGCCATGGTTCCTAGCATGGTCTCACTGCATCCATGCAGTACTTTCTGCAGAATCTGGGGAGAAGGAACAAAATGCATAAACACAATTTCTGTCAAAACAGCACCTGCAAACTTATATCGGTCATCAGCATATAAGAGCCATTTCTAGCTACATATAATTTCAGAAGAGAGAAATCAAGCTACTGTGAAACAACAAGACAAATTCACAAATGGTGTTTGCAAGTATTATCTCTCAGAGGATTTTATTCAGTCCTCTGTTTCAGACCTTTCAGCCTTTAAGTGATCAAAAAATAAATATGAGAGTTATTAGCTACACCTCTTTCCACAGATGCTAGATAAAGGCTAATCCATAAAGTAATTCACGGGAAACTGAAGCTATAAACATGGAATGTAATTTTAATCAGAAGAACTTTGTTAGCATACTAAACAGACATCTTAACCTTCTATATCTATGGGTTTTGACTTGAAGAGAACACGTAATGTTTCAGCCTTCAAACTGTACAAGTTCATATACATAAAGCTGCAGTGGTTTAAAAACAACAACAAAAAAAGCTAGATCCAAGTGCTGTGTCATTAAAAATACAAATAAATGCCATTCAGTCCACCAGAACACACGAAATGATAATTTCAGAACAACCTTAGCTCTCTCCATAGACAAGAACCTTTTCCTTGTTCTTCAGAACAGCACAAAAGCTCTTAATCTAGAGTCCTATTACTCAAGGTCCTTTACAGGTAGTTATAGCAACCTACTGTATCACTTCACCTGCAGTTTTCTAACACCTTCTACAAACCATCAGACTAGCCATACTAGTTCAGACCAAAGGCTCCATCCAGCCTAATACCCCATCTCTAAATGGGCCAGAAAAGGATTTCTTAGGGAAAAAACAAACGAAGCATGTAGCATAGTTCCCTGAATGCTTTCTTTGCCTCCAGACACTTGCAAAATCACCTCAGCCAAAGGCTACACTGTTTCATTTAATATGCTTTAACAGATTCTTGTTTTGTCAGTTCATCCTGTCATTTTTTGAACCTATATAAACACCCTGTGGCAACAATGTAATGACGCAGTGTGTCAAGAAACAGCTGTTTTAGTTTCTTCTGGTCCAGCGGTGTACTACCTTAATTTGACATTGCCTTGTTTTCTTATAGGGAGAGCCAGCGAATAATGCTGGCTATCTGCCTTTTCCACGCTGATCATAGTTTTGAAACTACAGAGAGGGAGGGACAGACTTCTTTATTAACCCCTCCCTCTCCCACCCCCCCACTGGGCAAAGATCCAGGATCATGAAAACCAGTCAGTTGCTCATACAAAAGTTATTCCACAGACATAATAATCACTGTCACTCTTCTGCAGACCCCTACCAGATGCACTGTGTCTTTTTTTATGAGATCAGGGAGTCGGGCTGCATGCTGCAGTCCAGATGAGAGCATGCTATGGGTTTATACCGAGGCATACTCATGCTTTCTGCTCTATTTTAAATTCCTTCCTTGAAGATTCCTAGCACTTGATTTGCTTTGACTGCTGTGAAGCATTGAGTTGACATTTTCATATAACAGTCTACTATAATTCCAGGATCACATCCACCATAGTAATGGTCAGCTCACATCTCATCAATCAATTAGCAGATATTTATAATATACACATTGAGATCTAACAAAAAGCAGTTTTCAAAACAGAGTGCCTGTTCTATCAATCTCTCTGCACAGTCTATTTACCCCTGCTAAAGTACAACTCTTTCATAAGTCTTAGTTGTCTCTAAGGAGCAGTTTTTTCATTTTCTTTAAACAAAACCAGTATATTAAGACACTGACAGATTCTAACTCTTTTTTCAGAACTAATTTAAATCTTGTAATTTCAATTTAGTTTAAACAGGAACTGCAAGTACTTTTGTAAGCCAGAGGCTTGTAGCATGTAGGTATAGGATTTGTTCACACATGTAAGCACAATCCACTTACTTTTTCCCATAACTGCTTTTCCTCTAGCTGCATAAGCATGTCGAGTATGTATGTCATATGGGCTGGACCACTGAGATCTAGGATTTCTTCATTTATGGCCACATCATCCGGCCACTCAGCTAACAACGATGCCAGCACATGCCTCGCATAAAGAACAGCAGTTGCTTCATTCACACGATACAGGTAGTCCCTCACAGCCTTTTTACTTCTAGAATCCAGCTCTTTGTGCAGAAGTATTGAACTCTTAGTGCGACGTTGCTTGGCATAACTAAGCTGTAGATCACTCTCTGTGTTGGTTATCAGTTTCTGGGCAACTGGATTGGTTTCTTCTGTTGCTTTATCACAGAGCACAGGCTTTGACTGAAAAAAAGAAGGGGGGGGGAAGAGAGGTGAACATTTAAGCACAGCCTTTCAATAACTTACTTCCCTGTATTCTATGATTCTATGATTTAGGCATCTGACCAGCGATCAGATGACAAGCTGAATTTACAAGTTAATTTGTCTTTTATATACAGATAATCAGATGTACCAAAAAGCACAAGCTGTGATCTTTCATGCACGTACAGGGACAGAAATACTCAGAGAAGACTGAATGCAACAACACATAGTTAGGTCTGTTGGTATAAACACTGATTTCACATATAAACAGAAACAGCAGTTAGAACCGATTCCAACCTTGAGTGTTATTTTAAGCTGAACTACAGAGGTAAAGTAACACAGTGCCATGCTGTTTGTGACCCCAGAATAGAATCACAGAACAAGATAGACTGGGATGGACCTTTGGAGGTCATTTGGTCCACATCCCCATTCGGAGCTGAGACAACTTAAAAATAACATTAGGTTCCTCAAGGCCTAGTCCAGTCAAGTTTGTAGTATTTCCAAGGGCAGAAACTTAACAATCTCTGTAGAGGCTGCTGTAATGTGTGATAGTTTGTCTTACAACTACTTGTAATTACTTCAGAAAGCCCTTGGTCCAGTTTGCTGTGCAAATGAAACAACTGTGCTGGTGACACCCCGCGACTAGGAATAAACACCTAAAGTAAAGGCAAGACGCTGTGCAGCCATGCCATTGATTGCAAAACCTCAACCTCTGCTCCTGCTTTCACTCTAAGTTCTGTGTCTACTTTGCAAGACAAATTCATTGCTTCCTTGTTCTCCAGTAGAATGGCGAAACAGTAGAACTTAGTGCATAAATTTATTGTAATTAGATATAATCTCTCCCGTATAAAGAAAGGAAATTACAGCACGCAATCACAGCTTGTTCTCTGGACTTAACAATTAAGTTCTGTTACTTCCTTAAGAAAGAAATTACAAGGAAGACTACTCGCTTCCTGTGGCACCAGTTCCTTCATTTTGACATAAAACATTAGCAACAGATTATTTCAAATTTTAAAAAGCCTCATATCTGAAGATACTAAACAAAACTGAAGTTAATCTAATGACTAAATTCATTATTCCAAAATTGCTTCTCTTTATGGAGACCTACGCACCAAACACGGTAAGATGATCATATCTGTATCTACTGCTTTTGAACTCTGTTCCTCCAACCTCAAACGCTTACTGGGTTGCCATTTCTGAGCCAGTGTTCGGATCCTCTCATCTGTTGTAATTACATCTCCATCAAACCTTAAAAAAACAAACAAACAAACAAAAAAAACCCCAAGAACCCCCCCATACAATTGTGTTTTGAAATTAAGGCAAATTAAATTTGCATTGAAAGCCTTCCCACCTTGTGCTTTAGAAAGACTCATTAAAATACTACCTATTTTTGTCACACGTTAACAAGTCTCCCTGTTCTAACAGGTCAGTTTTACATGTTACAGAATTGCTTATCTCTGCAAGAATGCAATGGCACCAAGATACGCTTTGATTACCAAAAGCCCCAGGTAAGCTGTTCATTTGTTCACAGTTAGGATATTTTAGAAACACAGTAGACTGACATTTGAGAGTTACTGTATTCAAAAGGACATGCAACATATTTCAGAAGATGGTGACTTGTTTCCATAACTACAACTAAAACTTAGCAGGACTTCATTTCCTTGCTTTTTCACACATGAAAAAAAAAAAAAAAAAAAAAAAAAACAAAAAAACAAAAAAACAAATCATCTCTGGAACAATTTCTATTTGGCACCTCTGAGATTTAAAGCTACCATCTGCACCTAACTTTACTTTTCTGCTGGACTCAGTCTTTCACATACCTCTTTTGAACTTCTAGGAAAAAAGAATCTGTTCTTTTCATCTGCAGCTCATACATTGCTCGAAGAATATGGAGAGGTGCATTAAGCGCATCATGTGTCATCTGATCAGAAGGAAAAAAAGATGATTAGATGACTTGCAAGAGGAGAGGAAAGTTGAGTTTCTTTAAAGATGAGGCAGGTATTATTTCTCTGTTTATCATATGAGCACAGAGTTAATGAATTTCATGGTCTCTGGATTAGTAAGAATAAAAGGTAATTTAGCAAAAAGCTTAATAATCATTTTGTAGTGATCATTACTGTCATCTCGGTATGAAGTTTTATTTCCTTTAAATACACTGAAATTGTAGCCTCATATTCTGTAAGTTTAGAAGAAAAGCAGCCTTATAAACTCCCAAATATTTTATCCAACTAGTAAATTTACAATATCTTCCAAGGAAGGAAAAATACTTTTAAGTACCAAGAAGCATATTTTGGTGGCCTCATCCAAACCCTCCAGAGGGTCAAGTTTGTTTTGCTCTAAATCAGTGGGACCAACAGAGGATTGCTCCACATCTTGATCTTGTTCCCTTTCTTCCAGTTCAGTATCCTCACGTTCAGTCAGGGAACTGATCTCTTTCTTTGACGAATACAGCATTATTGACAAAATCTACACAGAAAAAAAAAGGTAACATGGTATAGCAGCTGTAGAGATCAGTGAATCTGCAATCAGCATTTTATAAGAGTATTTCAAACACTTGGACAAAGTTTAAACACATGCTATTCTAAACAGAAGTATCACTTAAACAAAACAAAAAGTATTTCCCAGTCCACAAATGATCGACACCTTCCAGGCTAATAGAAAGACAACTTAACTAGCCATAAATGTAAAAAAAAAAAAAAAAAAAAAAAAAAATGAGGAAATAATTCTTTAGCCCTTTCAGTACATCAAAGATCTGAGCATTCTTAAACAGGGACAGAACCTTGGGGACTGTCACCAATAAGCCAGTGCTGTTTTTATGCATTCTTCTCCTTTGAAAATACACCTTTGGCTTCAGTTTGGACAACAATACTACTATTTACTACTATGTACACGGGGCTTCCCATACTACACTGCAGTAATAACTTGCATGTGCCAGTAACTGTCTAACAAGACTAGTATTTTTGAGATCTATTAGTATGATTTTTAAAATTGAAGATTGGAATTTTCTAGAACAAGCTAAATGAAATTCATAAACAAAACTGAGTAGGCCTTTAATGCCTGATCTTGCAAATTCCTTTCAAATACAAGCAGAATAAATAAAAATCAATTCCTGCCTCTTGGACTACTATCTATACAATTATGAAGAATACAGAAAAGCAGTAAATGAACACTTTTATAAAGACTAATTAGGAATGCCTTTGAGACTTTCTTCACAAAATGAAATGCAATTTCTTAACCTTTTGTGCCACTCTGCAAAGCCTGACTTTTTACAGACTATTGCTCATTATCTTACCTCCAAGTCTCGGAGAAGCCAGGTCTTGCTGAAGCCAGTTCCTTTGCTGCATTTCTTCACTAGAAGCTTGAGTAAACCAGACTGAAGAAAGGCAGCTTGGATTTCTTTAAAACCGTGAGTCTATCAACGACACACACACATACACAAACACATGCGTGCGCACACACACACACACACAAAGTAATTAAAAAAAGAAAAACGCATCACAAAGCTTGCAATAGCCTTACTCACATAGCCTCAACTGAAATTCATGCCCAGATGTACTATAGTAGATTTTTTTTCTTTATTTCCCTAAAAAATACAGATCATCTCTTCCTGTACTTTAAGAACATCACAGAATCACAGAATCTTTGAGGTTGGAAGAGCCCTCTGGAGATTATTTATTCCAACTCCCCTGTTCAGATAGGGTCACTGTATCAATAGCAATATACCTAGTAACATCTGGATGTTTGTTTTACTCTGACAGTAGGGGGGAAAAAAAAAGTCTCTTCAAATACTTCAGAGAAGAAAAAAAAATAACAAATGAACTTAAATGCATGAAGTATTATCCCTATAAATTTCTTCAACTTTCACGAGGGATCAGCCCCTGCAGAGGAAGATTGGCTCTGCTTTCAGTTCAGGCTCACTAATGCTGTTTAAAGCTTAGTTACACTTCCAGGCCCTACAGACAGGAGGTCCAGGGAGCCAGCTGTGACAGAAATGACCTTATGCTTGGTCAACGCTCAAGACCCTGTTGTGCTAGGCAGCATATAGATAAACGCCAAAACTTCATATTCTACATGGCAGGGAAAAGATACCTTAAGTGTTCTGTAAAGTCCCTTGAGAGCGAGTGACAAGACCCAGGTTGCTTCCACTGCCTCAGCGTAACTACTGTCCATGCTGGTTTGCAAAAGGTGACTGGATATAAGGACAAAGTGCTGGAGGTACTGTCTCAGCTGGGTCTGGGAATCACTGCTTTCTTGTCCACATTTCTGAATCAGCTGATAGTCTTTCACTACAAGAGAGAAAAGACATGTTTCTCTATGTTCATCTTAAAATGCTGAGAGATACCTTCTAATAATCGTATTAAAGAGAACCACCTACTGGAGGACATGAATGTTTTTTCTGGCAAAATTCTGGCTTTGTACTCAAATTATCTCCGTTTCATTAAACGGTTAAGAAAATATTTTATCTTTTTGAACAAATTTTAAAAGTTACAACCAGATAACTTCTGGCAGCAGTTGATCGACTGTACATATCTGCACACAGTTCAGTACAGCAGAACATGTTATATTTTTAAAGCAGGTGAAGTACAGGAAAATTTCCTCCGGCAGAGTGACTCAGGAAGCAGCATCTAGCTGTTTTTGTGTCCTCCCCCCCCATTTATTTGTTCTTTAAATAGCTTTTAGACACCATAATAGCTAGCACACACTACTGATGCACCGTAGAACGCACTATTTTAAGATATCCAGACATTTTCCCTGGAGTATATCTTATTTCATACTGTACAACTTTTTCTTTTTTACATTTGTGTCCTGTAAATTTAGAGATACACAAAATTGTTTCAAAAAGTTCATCCACACAGCAGGAAATCAGAGAAGAATACTCCTGACACTTTATAAAAACACATGATAAAAGAAGTTAGGCCTGTCCTCATGGCAGGCTTTTCTATAGGATCAGGAAAGAAGAACAAACACAGCACCGTTTCATAAGCCATCAGTTATGGGCATGTGTTTGTTTGGTTTTTGCCTTCATTTGCTAGGGAGTAGCACATCCTGCCCGCACTGGAAAGAGGCACTTCATAACAAAAAGTATTTTCAGAGTAACAGAAGGGATTACCCCAAACGCGTTCAGGCTCTGAGTGCCATTCTTTTAAACCGCAGCACTTAACTACACACAAGCAGCATGTGCATTGTTCAAATTTTCAGTTATTTTAAATCATTAAGCACATGTTTATAGAGAACAAGATACAAGAAGTAAGCAAATCTCAAAACAGAAACAACTGCTTAACCAAAGGTCTGTTTCTTAGATTCCTCAAGTAATAAAATGGTCATAAAAATTAAACGTTAAATCAAAGAAAAAAAGAGATGTCCATAATCTCTACTGCACAAGCTTCACAATTTGATTTAACTTACAGGCAGAAAATCGGGTGACTTACAAATAAAGGAACTCAATCTCTGCAGACCTGTATCAAGTGGTGTATTTTAAACATTCAGTTTTGGCTACCCATCAGAAACTGTAAGGAAATACTCTGCAATTCTTTGATAAAATAATGTCACAGAACCTGTTTTCCTCTTTCGAGTTTTGATGTCTACAACAACTGCCCTGTTTTTCTCAGTGAAGTGCTTCAGGATGATCACACTATGAGGCTCATTGGCATTATCCATGTATACAGAACGAGTCCCCATACACAGCACCTGAAATTGCAGAAAAAGTTTCAGTTACGCTTTGTAATATTTATTTAAAATACACCATCACCTTTTATATTGTTTACATTTTGGTTATGCTTGGTATTGTGTTCGTTAGCTGAACAATCTGCTTGCTGCCAGATATTTACTAGTCTTTAGAGACAGATTGTTGGTTTCTATACAGAAATACCTACTACAAACTTAATGCTAAATAGGCAATAAATTAGAGTTATGACTACCATGAATGACACTGGTTTGTTTCATTTGTATAAAACAACCCTTTTTTGATACTCAAGTATACTAAGCTGGTTTTCTCATTACAGTTAGAAGTAATACTCAAGGAAATGCAAAGCAAAATCAGCTGTATTATTCTTCACTAGATAAAAATTTAATTGTGCGCAAGTGGAAAGATGTGAACTCTGACATACACCGGGATTTGAAGGTTTACAATGGGCTCTCCCCAATTGATGAAATCTGTAATATTTAGAAATAGAAACCTAAAAGCTTTAACCAATTTCTTTTCCTTTAATATCAACAGGCCACTTACCTCGGGAAACCCAACCAGCACCAATAAAGTGAAGATATTGGTGTGCTTTAGCTGGAAGGGTAGTTGCTTAATACAATGGTCAGTGAAAGCAGCGATCACATT
Source organism: Rhea pennata (assembly GCF_028389875.1). NCBI lineage: Eukaryota > Metazoa > Chordata > Aves > Rheiformes > Rheidae > Rhea > Rhea pennata. The sequence goes on from NC_084682.1 coordinate 8,712,060, forward strand.
ATGCCACTGCGCAGAAGAGTTCAAAGATCGAAGAATATCTGCCATGGAGCTTGCCCAGTCCAGACCTACACGACTGGAAAGCAAGAGCAGTCTGTATTAGGAGTGCTGACTACAGACTTTCCTGAAACTACATCTCCTCAAGACACAGCGCAACTATTACAGTACTTTCAAAATCAAAGTTTGCCTGAATGCTGTCAACTTGAATTCCTAATTTTAATTTAGAGCTCAGAATTTTTTCTTTACACAAAAGCAAGTGGTCTTCTTCCCACATTCATGATTACCTCTCTCTTGCTACTAACTACTTGGGGAGTCTATAGAGACTGGCCTCCTTGTTCTAAAGTTAGCCCTTGAGAATCTCCTTTCCCTCAGCTGATCCTCTAGGTGTTCTGTCTTAATATTTTACATGCTTTTCTATTTGTTTATGAACCTACACTATAGAAAATAGCAACAATAAGAATACCACTGTCATATTTAACAGGCATGATACTAATCTTAAACTGCTTCAGAGCTTTCTCAAGATCCTGAAAACATCCTCCCTGCTGCACCTCATTACTTCCAATGCAATTTTACTATACAAGGTCTCGATCTTTAAGGGACATATCCAGAACTCAGCACTGATGCTAATTGCCACAGGATGCACTCTCCTCTTTTCCCAAGTTACACGAAGAGGTAACTCAAAGGGAGAAAATTAACTTCACACAAAAACATAGGACTATATTTTGTTTTTCTGTTAAAAGTTCTAAAACATTAGGTCTTCCACCATAATGTGCTAAATACAGAAGTGCAGGAAATTCAGTTATTCTTCACCAGACTGCCTTCTTTTGGAACGAAGCCTAAGAGATCTTGACCACAACAAGGACTGAGGCTCCTATGCCCTTCCCAGGATCAGGAGGTGGGTTTAATTGACTTCTTGTTAAAAACTACACCATGCACAAGGCATACTTACAACAAAATTAGAATTAGTCTCATCAGGGAACAATTAATAGGTTTAAATTAAAAAGCACCTGTCTAAACACACAGCTCCCAGACTGAACAGAAGGTGAGTTGTCTTCCACCCCTCTGGCACTGTAGACCCATCTCCTGCAGCAAATAAACTATGTTTGGCTGAAAGGACTTTAGCCACTGCAGCATCCACTTCTGCAGGCATAAGTCGCAGGATTAACTGGCCCAGAAGTCCCAGTGTTAAATGGTAAGTTTCATTTAGGTGGCCAGCATTTGAGATTACAACCTGAAACATCAGTGGCAGTATTTGTTCCAGGTTAATCAAAGACATTGTGGAACCCTACGGAAAAAGAAAGAAAACCCAGTAAGGTACAGAAAGGAAACAAGATTTTTAGTCTGTCACAGCACATACAATTGTTTCTGTTCAGATGCTCTTTCAAATGGTAAAAAAATGAAGAGACAGACTAGGCTTTTGTACATTCCTGTAAGCAAGCAGAAGGCTGCAGATCGTACATTTTAACACAGTTTTAGTTACATTAGGATTATCCATATGATAAGTTTTCCATAAAATTGAAACAGGAAGCCATGGTAAAGGCTATATTCAGTAGTAAAATCTGATATAAGCCTAAAGTGACAGTTTAACTTTTCTGGTATTGAACAGTTACAGTGGACTGCTTCACAGATAAATCAAAATCCCCTCCCACATACCCCCACCAAGGAATGAAGCCTAATGTATTGTAACTAAGGTAAAATGGCTTAAAATAGTCCAAGCCTGACATGAGCATTTTGTGACACATAAGCAAGAATCATCCTTCTCCCACATTATTTATTTGCTATGGATGCTATTCATGTTATTTGTGACACCTATTATACAGACTGAAAGTACAAAGAACTAACTGATTTAAAAGGTGGTAACATAGCTGCCAGCAATCCTAGAATCCTCTTCTGAGAGCATTCAGCAAAAACTTGTTCCTGGCTAGGTATTAAAACCTTCTCTGCTTGCTTCTGTGCTGAATCTTCTGAGAGGTGATCACCTGTTTTTTAAACAAATAAAGACATTAAAATATAAAGTAAGAAATAAATGATAGTTTAATGCTTATAGCTATAATCTAAGGACAAAGTATATTTTTTAAGCTTTACTAAAAATTTGATAAGTCAATTTTTATAAAAATAAAAAAAGTAGGCAAAGGAGGCATCTATCCAAAAATGTATACAGAACAATATTTCAGAGAGATTCATTTTACAATTACAATACTGACAATACTAGCTTTTAATGAAATAAGACACTTAACCTCTGGTTCCACTTAATCTCTGGTAAGAACACTAATTTAAAAGTTCTCTGTAAGCTAATGAGACCATTTGAAAAAACATGAGAAGTAGGTTTGAAGCATCTAGCAAAAATTTATTAAGTAATTTATTAAGTATTGTACTAAATCAGCAAGAACTATAATCTGTATTACTGGATGTATCTCACTGAATTCTACTTTAGTTTCTAGAATCTTTTAAACAGATTACAATTAGCAGTTATTCAAAGCAATATGGTTGGCAGGTTTTTATGAAACAGACGGTTCACTTGCATTAAACATACTTGCAAACACACAAAAGTGAGATAGGAATAAAAGAATTCAGATGTTTTCTTTGTATATAGGTGGATATTTCCATGATAAGAAAAATGAAAAATAATCTCTTACTTGATGGAGAAACATTATCATCTGCAGACAAGTCTGACTCTTGTCTTAAAACTGCTTTCTTCACAAAGAGAGCATTAAGATTTCTTTCGGTTCCTTGTTTTTCTACTTTATTTTCTGCAGAAGACCAGATTTCATTGTGAGCATCTCCTTTCCCCTAAAAATAAAACAAATGCAATAAAAAGATTAAAACACAGTTTAATATCTACAGAAACAGCCATGAAAAGAAAAAGCCAGTGATTTGCATTTGGCAAAAAATGTTTTTCCTAGACTATCAAAATCTTTCACTGGTTAAGAATTTCTTGATATATACAAGTCTTAAGATTCCGCACAGTGAAAACAAATTTTTATTTTTTTGCCTGTATCTTCCATATGTAAAACTACTACACCCCCCCCAAAAAAACCAAAAAAAAAAAAAAAAACAAACAAACCCGGAAACCAGAAAAAAAAAAAAAAAACACCTAGAGTATAATGGACTGTAAAACACACTTTTTCCTATCTAAACAGATCTAACTACTGGCAGTGACTACAACCTATTCAGAAAAATAATGTTCTTTGATTCACAGAAATGTTGGAGGGAGAGGGTAAAGCTGCCTGTAAGAACATGTAAAGTGATGCTTTCATCTGATCAAATGAATCTAGTTAAAAACAAGTGAATCAACAATCCTTCCCTTGCCCCCCAATTTTAACCTACAAATGAAATCCTTACAATTCATTATTTCACTTATGTGCCCCGGAGTAGGATGTTCAACCTGCTGAAGATCACACAACTAATGGATACGAGGGGTTCTATAAATAGCAAGTACTCACATTGCAATGTGTAAAGGAGCCTGTGCTTGGCTTCTCATCTCGCCCCTTCCCTGCTTTATCACCAGTATGGCTTTTTGCAGCACCATCTGTGGGAGGACTGACTGGAATGGTATCATTCTCTGAGAAGGATTCACCCTCCGGTAACATACAGAGGAGAGCTAAATTTTTCAGACCTGAAAGCAAAAAAAGTTACAAAAGCTATTTGAGTGGCAAGATGAGCAAAAAGCAGAAGTGAAACATACTGAAACAGAACTGCAAACTTCCCCTCAAACAGTTCTTTTGAATTTTACCGAGTTCAAACCCACCAAAAAGATGTTCCCCATCATGTTCACTTGATTATGTAGTTCCATTAAATAATTTCGTGAAGAACAGGTGGTGACATTTCCTGCCTCACAAAAATGCCATGATGCCATCAGGGTAAAAGTCATAATTGATTTAAAAAAAAAAAAAAAAAAAAATCAGAGATACCTCCGAGCATTGACAGTTATGAAATTTAAATTAAATATTTGTCTTAATTTTTAATTCTCTGTCCACTTAAATATTTATACAATAAAACTGTATGTTAAAAACAAGTAAGTGAAACAATGAAGCATGCGTACATAATTTCTGGTGGCACCAGCAGCGGTATTTCAGCAGTATTAATTTTATGAGCGTTTTGGCATTTTTTGAGCAGCCTTAAGTCCAAAACTTTTAATACATTCAACACAGGACTCTGTTCTATCACCCTATTTTCTATAAATAGGTCTTAGTTCACAGAAATCCTCATTTCCAGACAAAAGGACATTTTCCTCAGCAACTCATTTCATACCACAAATAAGTTTAAAAAGTTCTAGCCAATCAAGGCAGAATAAGAAAAATTTTCTGCCAAGTTATTTGCTGTCCTTCAAGTCCTTCAATTAACAATAACACTGCAGTAACATATTGATCTCTTTACAACATCCAAGAGGGAAAAAAAACCCAACCAGTTACCAAGTTGTCTTCAATGTTTTAGTAAGCAACAAATTTATTTTCTCAAGCACTCTATTCTTCCAATACATGTTCCAATGACCCTGAATGACACTTGTACATTTGCTTTCTACATAAACAATTATTCTCAGTGAAGTACACAGTAATTTCCCCTTTCCTATGGAAACTTCAAAGTGAGTAATCACAGACTTCTGAAAATCTGCGGGAAACTATTGTTTCAGAGGAGGAGGAGCTGAATCACCTTTTCCGTGCTGCGCTTTCATCAGGCAGTCTCCAATGAGCTGGATGCACTGATGTTGCAGAACTCTGGCATGACTGAGGACCTGCGAATCTAGTTGCTCTCCTTCTACTTCTTCCCCATTTGCCAGATCTGCACTGTAGAGAGTCAAAGCTGCAAACAGCAGCCAGGAATAGTTGTGGACATATGGTTGGATGAGCCTCTGTCGATCACTGATTCGAATGGTCACCATTGGGTACACTGTGATGCTGTGAGTGGGCAAGTGACTGAAAGAAGAAGGTATTGACAGTTTTGAAACACCGCTGCTTTCTTGATAAGAAAAGTTGTTAAAGTAACGCAAGATACATTTTTAGGAAACTATGAAAAACAGAACATATGTGTCAGAATTTCAAACTGTGGACCTTCAAGTGATGTAAACTGTCAGAATCTCACTGACATCAGTAGCGCTCACTCAAAGAGAACTTGAACTATCAAGAGAACACCTCCTCAAGGAATACAGCTTATGAAGATCTGTGTCAAACATACACTGCAACCTACATCGTCTAATCACAGCGTTGTGTTCCTTTATTCTATCCCATCATTCAGGGTAAATAAATCTCCTCCTGCAGCTTTCACAGCCATAGTTAGGAAACACTTGCAACCAAGTAATTTCAGAACTTGGGTCAGGTTTCCAAGCTACAGAAACATTTGTTGAACCAGGCCTATATTTGCTCTTTCCTCTAAGGACACCAATTATATGTTCTGATGTCAGGCACAACCTTGCAAGAAGTGACATGAGAATGACTGGACTTAGTTGCCAATTAACACTTTCAAAGTAAGAGAAGTAGAAGCACAAAATCACGTATTTAATACCTGTCAGAGTACTTTTTTGCAGAATAGCATCCATAACAAAGGTCAAAGTCATCGCACACATTGCAGTTCATTCGCCGACCTATGATAACTCCTTGACAGTGATCACAGGCGTACTCCACATTAACCATTTCATGGTCATCCTCATGACCTTCAGGTTTAACTCCACCTGTAAAGAAATTTTTGTAAAATTCCACTGATAATTATTTTTGATAAAGGATCTTTAAGTTCAGAGTCAGGTTAGAAAAATATAAAAAGCTCAACATTTCAAAAATGTGCAAAAGAAAACTCTTTCCCTTTGTTTTATGTACAATTTATGAGAGACTATTTTGAGAGACGCCTTCAGATGTAGGGTTTTGAGTTTTTTTTTCCTTAGTTCTTACCAAGGAAACAAGTTTTACACAGATCCATGTCATTACACTGCAGACAGCGGTAGCGGTGCCATGGTGCAATTTCATCACAGCCATCGCAGGATATGTCCACATTTAACAGGTCACAGTAACGAGCAACAAACATGTGCATCTAGAACAACAAACGGACACACTTATTTCCTGACTTTAAGAAAGCCTGGTTCTAGAGAGAAAGCAGAACACTCGCACCATAACAAAAGGATGCACATTTTTAAATCATTTTAGACTTTTGAAGGCTTACATGGAGCCAGGGATCCAACTCATGAAAAATCTGTGGAAGCCAGATGCCCTTCTCTTCTTTTTGCTTTTAAAAATCTCCTATTTAATCCTTCTGCAAATAAATAAGCAAATCACCTTTCTCTGCTTCTCTGGGTCAGCTTGAGCTATCTTTTCATACCAGGTCTCAAACATCACATCCTGACACTCATCCATCCACTCACAGTTTTGCTTGTAGTCTGCAATTTCATCTTCTTCACTCCACTGACTAAAAGAAAAGCAAGCTCAAAATGAAGTTTGAATGCAATAAGGCTTCCCACTAACATAACTTGGAATGCTTTTCTAATTACTATTATTTAAACAAGCTGTTATAACATAAAAATCAGATTGCAAGAATTCCAGTTCACTTGATTAACAAATGACTGTGTAATAACCTATGTAATGAGCATAATGAAAAACCAGAAAAAATCACATTTACAAAACCACTTTTGGTAACTCCGGCAGAATAGACGAAAAATTCTGAAAGGTTATTTCCTGCTCTATTTGTTCACGTGTAAGAGGAACAAGCATTATTTAACAGCTTCATGTTGCATTTTTATAAATTAGATGTTTAGCAAGACAAAGAACAGTATTATCTGCCTTGTACAATGCTAAACAAGTGAAGCATTCCAGCAATAACCAGTTTAAAGATCAAATTTTAATAATTTTTGCACTAGTTACTCTGAAAAAAACCAACCCCAAATACTTAAATTAAGCACTTAGATACTTGCCAAAGTTTTGATTTAAGTGTCAACAATAAAAAGTTCAGAACTCATTCTTCATAAAATACATACACACACACACATATTTATATGTGTGTGCGTGTACGTACACACATACACGCAGACATCAATAGTGGATCCCACATGAAAGTCGCATTCTTCCTGACTTACCAGATCACACTGTCATGAATACTTATGTTTTCTTGTGATGTGGTCATAAGAAGATGTGGCAACTGAATCTCAACAAAGAAGGAAAGATCACTTGGTTCCCAACTCATATCCAAAAGATGAAGGAGAGCTGTCTGCACGCAAGATAAGGCAGGAAGCAATGATCTAAATAGAAAACAAGACAACAAAATACAACATCTCTAAGCCAGAATTGCGTATTTGGGGCTGGGGAGAACATTACTGTACTGATTTCAAGGCTTTACTTCGCAGTAAATTAACTTTGTGGCAGAACCTCAGGTTTACTCATACATAAACTTACATGACTTAGGAAGAAGCATAGCCAACACAGCTTGAACCAAAGATGGCATCTTAAAGATTCAGGAGAGAGAGAGTATGTGCTATAGCCCGAGTACAGTAAGGTTGGTCGGTCTTTCTGTCTCCTCTCTATAGTAAACTTTTTTCTTGATATTTGTAGGATCTTTCTCTAAAAACTTGCCATGATCAGTTGAAACTGGCCAAAGGACTCAGAAGTTACTAGCAGGCAGACAGACATCATAGACACAAAGTCTCCTTTCTGTAGGACACCTAGCTGGAAATCCTAACAGTTCTAACCAAAACATTATCAAAACATGAGCTTTTAATATTACAGCATGGTGGCAGAATTGTGATATTACGGTTTTATTACACTTGCCAAAACACTGTATAACAAATTTACTATTCATACTATTCTAGTATTAAGCTTTAGAAATATACTGTAGAACTATAACTATAAAAAGTGATGTTGTCAAAGTTTCAACATTAATAAATTTATTGAACTTTCCTGCATAGTAACAATAAAAAGGTAATCTGGTGTTTTAGATCACAAACAAGATCAAGATACCTTACTTAGTTCTGTAAACAATACCGAGCATGGTTCTAGCTCTTAATTGAGACATCAAACAATAAATGAGAGGGGAAGAGGTGACAAAAAACAGATAAAAATCTCACGTTACCTAGGTAAGCAGTGTACTGTACCTGTCATTAATGGTACTAAATCCCTTCACAGAATTTACCAGGAACAAAACAAGCTGATAGTAGGACTCTCGAATCTGTTTGTGTAGCTCAGCACCACAACCTTCCAAGTTTCCAAAGTAGCTAAAAATTAAAAAGTCAGTTTAGCAGTCTGGAATTCACTGCTTCATTTTAGTAGCATGCTTCAGGCAAGTATTACAAAGGGACAGCATTGTAAATGCTTCCTGCAAGTGGAAATGATATTAACTTTGTTTTAAGTGCAGCCTGTCACTTTCAAAGGAAAGAAAAGAATCCTGCATGAGGAATCAGAAATTAAGAAAGAAAACAGCAAAAAGAATCTTGTCATGGCAGTAGCAGAAGAACATTCTGCGAGCCCTTAAAGGAAGTAAGTATACTGAGAGATGACCATAAAAAGCTTGGGACAGATGCAAAAACTTGGACCAGTGGGAAAGCAACCAGCAGACCTCAGACCGCACTGTCCAAACACGTAACAGAAATCAGACCTAAATTCCTATGAACCAGAACACATAGCATTAGCTACTGCTTTGAGGTAGTGCTTTCTAGATCCTAGAAAATCTGATAAAACTTCCAAATTATTTTTCCTTACTCAGAATAACAATTGCATACGCATGTAACTCATGACTTCCCCTCCAACTTTTGTGTTAATGCCCTGGAACCAGTACCTAGCTAATATTAGTACAAACTGACTGGCTTGCATGTCCATCCCTTTAGCCTCTGGACATACTAACCAATAAAATGTATGACCACACTAAATAAAACCCATCTTTTACAGGTATCACATCCAAAGTTATCAACATTTACGATCAAGCAAATGCTTAACTAACAATATATATATCATGTACCATTCTCAGAAGCTACTTCTATCACCATACATGTAAATATCTTAATTTATAAGAGTTCACAGAAGTGATAAAAACGCAATGGAGATAAAGAAGTAACTCCATGTTCCACAGGAGTTAGATTACTATAGCTTTAATTGGTAAGAAACACAAGACTTAAAGTAAAATAGTAACTGAGGACCCACCAATCTTTTTGAGCTTGCTGTGATCCAGGCAGAATGGTAAAGGCTTTTCTTTGCATCTAAATCATTACTCAACTGCACAACACCTATTGGCATGAACATCCGCACAACTAAGTCCCACTTGAAAAGGATTTTTTTTTTAAATGTCACATGCAAGGTATGAATACTAGCTTTAATATTAATCTTCACGATTTTTTTTCTACATACAGCTAAAAAAAATTACTTTCTACTACTTTAAGTTTAAATGGTTGGGACAACAAAAGGGCCTAGACATACGATATCATGTGGCTGAGACTTGTCTAGGTAATTACTTACTTCGTAAAATCTTTCTGGCAGGCTAGAAGTTCTAAGAGAAAAAGTACACAGGGTGGATGAAAACAGTGTGGTTGCCCAAGTGAGTCTAGGCACTGGCGGACTGTCTTGAGTACTTCCATGATACTCTGTCCTTGGGACTTTCTCAAGGCAAGGACCTTTAAAACACTAAGGAAAGCAAAAACCATCTATGAGGACTTTAAAACATTGTGCTTAAAATAACTCAAACTAGAATTTAGGAAGTCCTTGGCTAGTTAAACAACAGTTTGCTATCTACACTTTCAAACGCAGCAGCCTTATATTACAGTAGTGATTTATTACAAAAATATTCATTTTAACAACAGCTGTAGTGAGTGATAAAGCTGACATTGGATTCCAGGCCTTCCTGTACCGGTCTAAGTTTTAGAGATTAAAAAAGACACCTGAGAATTGGAAGTACCTCCTTCAATTTACATTCTCAGAGCGTCAAGTAATTTAATGATAGAGATGTAACTATTCTAGCTTTGTTATCAAGGATTTCCAATACCGATCAACCATGCCTTACCTGTATGCAGATAGGAAGCAACATGCTTCTGTAACAGATTTCAGGAAACAAGACAAGAAACATGCTGAAGTTCCATCTGATCTAAGCAAGTCAAATGAAATAATACTTTCTACAAGCCTGAACGTAGTTGTGAACTACTGAAGTTTGATACTTAGATCTGACACTTATTTAGGTACAAACTGTTTTTCAATGCTATCTTGTGGCTAGAATATATTTTATTCCAACTGAAGAGGTCTGAACACAATTTTCTGTATTTTATAATTGACATTTTCAATTTGCTTACCTTTCATATGTAAGTGATTGATCCTTAATGAAATCTAAGATGCTTTTCAATATAGGATATTTCTCTTTCACAGTAGGCACAGCTTTTGGCTCTTCCACTGATCTAAAAGACAGCAGCCTTAGTCTTCCACGGCTGAACTGAGATTTTCGCGTAGGAGTGGAAGGAGGTGACGATACATCTTCTTGCTGTGGCACTATGTTTTCAGCAGGTTTACAATGAAATGCAGATGCTTCTTCTGTTTGGATGGGGTCTGGAATTTGTTTAATCTTGGTATCAGATTCTGTCATTTGGTGCCCATCCTTAGAAACAGGATGGACTACTCCATTGGAAGACAACGAGCCTGCTGCCTGGAAGTCCGTTTCCACAATGGAACCTGTCCTTTGGCATTTATTGCTGACATACTGCTGAATATCATCAGTATCTCGGGCTTCCAGGTTGTCTGAGGCAAAACCTTTTGTCTTTGCTCTTACAGGCAAAAAATCCAGCAACAAAAGGCTCTTCTGCATACAAAGTTTTGCTGCAGTATAAAAATTGAAAGAGTTACAACCATGACAGCAGAACATCCAATTTGCCACCTTCCGCTTAGGAAGAAACTAGTTTATCTTGTTTCTTATGAGCAAAGAGAGCTAGAAAATACTGGGTTTTTTAGGATAATGAGCATGATGCTACCAGTTATTTAATTCTCAATCTCCAAATATTAAATCTGAATACTCTGAACAAGGACACAACACACGTCAATGAGAACACATTTTACTCCAATAACAATTCACTATTTAACAATTAATTGTGACAACTAGCATCTACAAGAATAGGTAAACATAAATAAGGAATTAAGGAATCAGGTGATTCAAATAAGTCACTCCCAGAGGGATCTTTTCACACACTATTTTCTGCAAATAATAGCAAGACACAGTCCCAGATAGTTCATGTTATGTACACTAATTTCTCTTTTAAGGAGTTTTTAAAAAAATTCTAATTTACTTTTTACAGCTAAAATAACATAACAACCAAGATTTGCAAGTGATGCTTTACTAAATCACCTGAAACGCTTCCACATTTGGAAAGAAAACACTTACCAAGAGTTTCTGGGTTCACCTCACTTGTTTCTGTGTTCTGCTTCTCCTCAGTATCATTTCCCCTACCCATGAGGGATTTCTGCTTCATTTCTAACTGTAGATAGGATGTTAAAATAGTTAAAATACAATTCTCCCTGTACATCCATAAAGCAAGGCTATATGGAGACAATGATAACTATTTTCTAGTGCAGAGTAAAACATCCAGTAGTATAAAAGAGCAGTACCTAAACATTTGTTAGAGCAGATTACACAGTTTTGTACTGAAATGCTTGAGATTTGTAGGCTGAGCCCCTTCCCTGCCATGCAACCGTGCATCAGCCCTATAAAAACATCAAAAAATCCTTCCTTTCTACCATCCTTCCCTTCTACCTCCCCATCAAATAGGAAAGATGGGCATCTAGTCATGGAATAAGATTCTGCAAAAGCATCATCTAACTGGAAAGTACGGCCAGATACTGTCCCCAGTGGAGATACATCCACTGTGTAACCAGAATGCAAACCTCACCTGTCATGCAACGGGTACAATTCAGTTACTCATGGTAATATGCATGCGCACTCACTATATTGCCAGGCACGTACTCATGGTGCAGGGAACCCTTGCAGGTAAGGGGAGGGAGGAGATCACAATATACTAGAACAATGATTTTGGCCTGCCCAAAAGTAGCAGCAAGAGGACCACAGAGCGACTCAGTTGTTCTAGAGTAGAAGGCCCCAGAGTTGTAACCACTCGCTTAGAATCTCCTGCAGATTAGTGAAAGTGAAATGAAGTTTGCCTCTCCTCAGCTGCAAGTAATGACAAAGGCACTTCTCACCAGTTCGTGAGCTAATGACACTGACTCTTGACACAACCGTTATGTTTCAAGGAAAATTATGTGCAAAGAACATATCCTGAATGGTAGCCAGTTACTCGCTTGACAAAAAAGTGATTACTGCCTTTTCTGTTAGTGCTGAAGAACTGAGAATGATGTTTAAGACACATTTCTTCCTACATGATGCCTCAAAGATCTCCAACTGCTGGACAGGAATTTACAATACACATTCTTGCTGAAAAATAGCACAATTTTGATTTCAACTCAAATTCTGTCCTAAATACTCAGAATCACATATTTGGGGTGGTGGGAGGGGAGAGTAGCATAAGATAAATGTTTAAGTTCAAAGCTTAGAACTGAATATACCTTTTTTCTAAATGGAAAACATCTGACCTAGAATCACTGAGGGAAAATAGATTTTCCCACTACTCCTTAACATTGCATTGTAAAATATTAAGATAGATGACATTAATAGATACTCTCCTGAATGATCTTACCATCCATATTCTAATTGAATCAGCCAGGGAATACACTTGTGCAAACTCATCATTCAAAGGCACCTTGCCTCCACTGTTGACTGAAAACAAGAGAAAGAAGAGACCTGTTTATTTACTGCTCCATTTTAACACAACTTGACTACTTAACTAAAATTATGTTAGAGACTTTCTTTCATCTCTTATTCAATACTTGGAATTATGCCTGTAAGAAAAATAGGGAATAAAAACTGCCAAGTTCTGTATGCCTTAAATAAATTAACTGTACCTTGACAGAGCTATTTGCAAAGTTAAATTATGAATATCTTCCTCATCTCTTCCAAAAATTGATGCCTGAAGCCAAGGAAAAGAAAAACCTCCCCCAAACATCCAAATATTACTAATGCAAACTGGTACCAGAACAGATCAACAAATGCTCAGAATTAACTTAAAGCTGTATCAAGTTATCAGGAATTTTTTTCATTTTGTTTTATGTTATGAGCTTCTGGAAGAGACTTCCAAAAGTCAAATTACAATAATTAAAGACATGACAAAAGAGTTTCTATCAAATTTAGCCTAAAAGTGACTATCAAGAAAAAGATGCTTCTGTTCAGGGTCTTCCCTTCTTCTATTATTTTGCTTTACAGCACCACTTGCACATATTTAAGAAGGCACAGGTCAGTAAGTGTCCTAAAATTATAGTCTGCCTGAGGAAGACTAAGACAGATGAAGCTATTAACATAATAGTAGGATGGATATCTCATCCAGTCATTAATATATTCCAGAGCTAAAGCAGTTTTCAATCTTACTCAACAAATTATATCAACCGTCAGACAGTGAAAAATGACTAAAGACAATAAGCAATAACTGCTTTAGTCATCAAGTCAGTCTTTACGTCAGTCATTTCTGTGCATAATTTTATAGCTCAGAATGTATGTTTAGCTTCAAAATTGTGACAAAGTGAAGGCTCTTAACTTTTCCTACAATGAAACTGTCTAAAACTAAATACGCTTTATTATTCAATACTTGGAACATATCGATAAGCTTAATGGCAGATTGGTACAAATTAAAACAGGGCTGTTCATTTTACTTGCCGAGAAAATATACACTGTAATACAAAGAACATTATGCAAGTTAAAAGCAGAATACTGCCTTTTATTTACAAAAACCAAAAAATCCCTAACACTTTTGAGGATGCTAAGATAATTTTCCACAGTATAATATTTTTGGAGGCAATTCAGACCTCCTCCCTAAGAAAATTTTAAAACCTACATAAGTTGGTGATGACTTTTTAGAGTTCTAATGAGAGTGGAAAATAATTTAAGACTAGCTAGTTACCAGGAACCACATTCTTTTGAATTAGAACACCAGAAGAAATCACCACTTCTCTGGCATCTTTAGATTAAGGTTCAGCCAATAGATTGTATTAGTGTTTGAAAAGAGCTCTGAAGATAAAAGCATACAATAACAAATATAAATGTAAGTTATTTTCATTATACTCCAGTAATAAGGCCTGCTTAGTCTGCCTAAACCATGACTGTAGTTTATCAGTATGTTCTTTATACCAGGTGAAATATCTTTTTTAAAAAAATCCTTACACTAAACTATCAGTATGTTCTTTATACCAGGTGAAATATCTTTTTTAAAAAAATCCTTACACTAAACTGACTTTCCAAGGTTTGTAACTCAACTATAATACAGTCTCTTACACTCTTTAAGCCTTCATTATTAAGATAGCCACTAATATTAGAGTTACCATATTTTTGAAGCTTCTCATATAAATCTGGAGTGAGATACACCAAAGCAGCAAACGTTGAGTTCACAGCTTGATCAACAGTAGAACCAGCAACTATATCTGTCTTTGGGGTCTGTTTTTTACATGCCTGTATAAGTCCTTTGAAAAGTTCAGATTTTTGCCCACAGAAATCCTGGGCAGGATCTGATTTTGCGAAGTCAATGAGAAAGTTACGGCAGTCATCTGGGTGAGAGCTTCTAGTCTGGAAAGAACGTTAGAACATATTTACTTTAATATTAACTCAAAAATTGTTGCAGTTTGTTTCTACAATTAAGTCAACTTTACATCTTCTGCAGTTAAAATGGAAACCAATAAAAGGGCAAAAAATAACAGTTTCACACTTCCTTGACATTTAAATTAAACAACGCAAAAGATGGCAACTGCAGTTCAGCAGCCTACCTTTAATTAATTTACCAACTAATTAAGTCTGAATGAAACTTTGTTATAGATAGTGATTTCACGCCAATAGAAGGAAAAAAAAGTGGCTTAAATACCTCTTTTTTATCCTGGTGCAGTTTACTGATTTGACTTGCTCCCACGATTGCCTCAGGACACATCTGATGCCTGAAGACAGGTTTCCACAAAGGAGAATTAAGAACTGATGTTACTTTCAGGGGAGGCAAATCTGTTTCACTACCTAGTTCTGCAAGAAATTGAGAACACATATTTCAATTACAAAATGTTTTTGTTTATTTTAAAGGGTAATGAAAATAAGAGAGCATGCTAAAAATCCAGTGCAAAAAAAAAAAATAAATAAATAAATTGGGCAAAATAATTTAGTAACATCCTCTTTAATTGCCTGTTGCACAAACAATTGATGTATCCTTCCCTTAATGATAGTAACAATATCTTGCACTATAGTGACAACGCATTACATTATACAATGGCTGTACTCATAATGATAGACGTTTCCAAAACAATTTACAAGACGGTTGAAAAGCTTTTCTTCACCTACTAAAGACCTAATAATTTGCCACATATAAAGATGCATATATTAACAAAATAGTAAAATGATCTGATAAGAACTCTTCAGCTAGTTTCCTAACTTCATACATAAGCAGCTGCATGATTTTCTAAGATGAGTATTGACTATCTTACCAAGAACTCTTTAACCATGTTTAATTTCTCCAAAGCACTAAATAAATTTAGATTTAGGAAGTTAATGAGAAGTGTTCTGGTTTTGAAATCCTAAAAGATAAACATTCTATCCATACATATTTTTATGGCACTCATCTCACTAACATTTTGCATTTTTCCTGTCTTCAGTGGCCCAAATCTTAAGTGTACTTTACTTCTGGAATTAGCCAAACTAAATTTGTGAATTCACTAGGTAGGTCTAAGGTTTCTAATGTGCCTAAGGGTTTGGAATGGTAAGATTTCTGGCAGGAGGAACATCTCCCCACACATACCAAAAGTGCTTACTATACCGCAGGAGTCTCCAGAGTACAAGTACATAACAGAATGGCTAAATCAGCAGAACTGCATAAGTACAAATCAGCACTAAATGCTCACATGAAACATTTTAAATCACCACAACTTGCATTCTAAGTTTGGTATTTTTTTCCCAGTTTGCTGGCTACATGTTCATACCACCTGTATGTGGCAGATCATAGCATTAGAAAACAATTTTAAAAGAAAAAAGAACAGGAGCTTGGGCATATTCATATATTACTTCATAAATATAATTGAACTTAATATGATTCCTTCCAAACATCTGTCTTTTCCTAGTATTGGCTTCTCAATATTAGAAAAATCACAGTGATCCCTGTGACATGCCCAGAGTCTAACAGAACAGCAGTCAGGCTTGTGGCACAGAGGCCCAAACAACGGGTACAGCCCAAAGACCAAAATTTATTTATTCACTTCCATCTTCAGACAAGTAAGGCATACTAATGGAACTCAAAACAAAGTTCTTGTACCTCATGTTTACGTGGCTCCTCAACCACTGGAGCAGTGAAGTGCACTCACCTCGTAGAGATTTCAGTGCCATGCTCCGGGAAGCCAAGCGCCCCATCAACCGCGATACGAGAAGCTGTAAATCCAAGCCCCAAGAAACGGCAACATCTGGGAGGCCATAAGCAGTGACGGAAAACTTGTAGCCCCACTCATTATTACTGCTGTCAGAGTGAAAGAGAAACTGCAGCCGTGGGCCAGCCTTAAAGGTCACTTTCTACAGAGCAACAAAACAGTCATTTTGCCAAATGTACACGACAAGAAGACGTTTCAGGGTAATGAATTTCCTTCAGCAACTGTGGTTTTTCAATGTTATGTTTTCTCAATAATGGGCCTAATTTCCCCACCAGGTGAATGAGAAACCCATAGTTCTAAGCAGCTAAGATTTCTATTCAAAAGCTTAATGAGAAATTTTGTAGACAATTGAGCCTTTGAAGATGGAGCCATAGAGCAATAGGTAAACATCCCACTTGAGCAAGTGTCACTGAAAAACTGGAGTGGTCACAGGAAGCACTAAACTTGTCTCAAGATGTATAAAATTAGGGGGGCAGAGCATCAGGGAAGTGTCACCCATGTAGCTGCCTGCAGGTAAACATGATTATTGCTTTTCATTTTGGCTGACTGTTCCTTCGATAACAAGGACAGAGAGGGATTCTTCAGTCATTCATTCCTTTTACTTGCACCACTACAGGCCTGCAGACTTTTTTTTCCACTCCTCCCCACTCCCAACTTTACAGTTTAAAAACACACATAAAAGGAACAAGGCATTTTCAGACAATATAAACCATAAGCATTTCCTAAAATTAGATATAACAAAACTTGGTCCAGAATTTTAAAGGTGCTCACCTTAGGCCACTTCTCAGTGCCAACCTTTGTATCATAGCGAGTTTTTGCACCTCTGGCATCAGTAAACTCCAGGTAATCATACCTGTGAAAATTGCAGTTTGTTACTTCCAAATTTATTTCTCAAACACTGAGGGAAAATGTCTGCTTTTGGATTTCCACAAGTGCTGCATTTCAGACTCCAAGTACCCCACCACATCGGAACCACAGCCACACGGTTTCATGTCACTGCTAAGAAATGTACTTCATACTTCAGTGCAATAGTGCCAGCAAGCATTTTCCTGCAGAATTTCTTTAAGCCTTTAGAATTGGTAATATGTGCTAAATTTAACATCCAGCATATGACTTAAGGAAACAGTAGCCTGATACATTAGCAGGAGAGACCAAAGCAGTAGTTTTGCCTAAAGAGGACGAAATAAATACCACAAGCATAACTGTAGTAGTCACAACAACATTACAAAACAGATCAAGGGCAAAGATAGTAAAATTCATACAAAGAGTATGTCTGTGCATTTGTCAAGCAATGTGGCCTTCAGCATGAGACATTGAAGAAAATTATTCAAAATAACACATTCTGTGGTAAGTAGGATAATGAAGAAAATGAAAGGGCACGCTTGGAGAGAAGGAAGCATTCCTCACATAGTGAAACATAACTTGCCACTCTGCAAATAGTTACTAGAATCTAACATGGCAAAAGGTTAAATTACCTTCTTTCAGTTTCACATTTTTCATCAAATTCCACTTCAAAGTAAGTTGCCCCATGACAAAGGAAGACTGAGACCTCATGGCAATTATTTTCATAGTTGTGAGGAGACTCCATTGTCCATGTTCGCAGCACTACAGGCTGCTCTTGCTGCCAGCTTTCCATTTCCACCTGTTTAATGAAAATGCACTCCTCAGATACAAACATAGAGCATTCAGAGAAGACTACAACATTTGAGTTTTATATCTATACATGGGTGAACTATGTAAGTTGCCAGTTGTACATACAGGGTGGCACGTAAGTGGTTACAGCTTTGATTTTCACCTAAGCTAGGCATAAAGACACCCTTGACATTTGGGAAAGAAAGAAGCACTTCTAAAGCACAATTTGCCTAGTCTAATGGGGAAGAGACAGTCTCACCCCAGAGGTGGCTACGACTCTCCGATGATTACAAAAGGGAGTCTGGAGGACTAGTGCAGATTTAAACAACTACACTGCAGACATCTGAAATGAGATAAGGCATACACTGTCCTTCTATTTGCATCACCACAAGAAATGAAACAAAACATGTTAAGCACAAGCTATTTTAAATTTATTTTCCTCCTTCATCCTCTGAATGCCTCCTCCTACCTTCCTTCTAGGCATCTCATTCCAGTTGCACTTTCTGATCACCTCACTCATCTCTTTCTGTATCAGAATATTTCCAGTTCTTCACTTAATGTTTCATTGCACATCCCATACTCAGTAGTTTTCCAGCTTCTTTCAAATGTTCAACAACTGAACAACCTGAGTTTCCTATACCTTTCTTGCAATTTTCCTTTTGTTTCACTGTACTTAACATCGCTTTATTATATTTTGTAAAGCACTGCGTAATTTTGCAGCGCAGTTAATAGCATTAATGCACACATACTTTTTCATATGCATATAAGAATCCATTTTTAGACCACTTGGAAGAATTGGCAGGAGTTCCAATCAAGCAAAATGCTCAACAGTATTAACAAAATTCTAAAGAAGTACATGTTCACACAAGAATGATCAGAGAGTGAAAGACAGAATTCAGAAGTATACAGGAAATCTGAGGTTGGAACTGTCTGCCTGTATCTTTAGTTACCTTATGAGGTTCACTACAAAGGTTTTTCAGTGGTTCTATCAAAGTGCTGAATCCCTGCAACAGGGTACAGTATGGAATGTCTAAAGTGCAAAAATCCAACAGGAAGATCACCTAAGAGAAAAAACACACAGTTTTCATTACAACACGTGTAAACGTAACAATGCTACTGGGGAATAGTACAAAATCCCAACGTTCACTTACCAGCTGACGAGTTGCCATAGCAAAGACAGAGTTACTTATTTTTTCTACTATTGTTTTGCCACTATACTGAGATAAAAGTGACTGCAAAATCGTTCTGATATTTGACAGGAACTGGCCCACATCTAAAGAGAAAAAAAACCCTTAATAGCCACCTTAATTTAGTACCACAACCTGCTTTATCAAACACTACTAAGTGTATGGTGATGTGCACAACACGAAAGACATCTGCTGCCCTAAGGAAGTGATATTCAAGAGTGAAAACAGTTCAGAGAAGTTTTCTGTGATATTTCTATTGTGAGAAACAAGATATGCTTGTTAACAAAATTAAAAGAAAAAATACCAATCAAATAAAAGAACTCAATAGAATCAGCCGTAATTTAACCAAGCACTCTAAGACTGTTCCAATAATCTCAGTGCAGTGTACCCAACTGCCTCCCTCCATAACTAAGAAATGCAGCTTACGTAACAAGCAAGGCTAGTAGTTTTTAAGCTATAGGCTTTGACTATTTCTAAATGCAATACAGTATCACAAAATAAATATGAAGTAACTTTACATAAATTTCCAGACATATCGTCATTAATATTTGGCCTAATTAGTTATTTAATACTGAGCTGTTTAATATTGTTTTAAGAAAAATATTGCTTTAGTGAAACACATCTTAGAAGTGTCTAGCTGAAGAACATTCCTTTCTTCTTCCTACCATAGACATCTGGGAAAATATATACAATCCACACAGAAGTGAATCAAAATAACGGACATTTAAAAAAACCAAGATGCTCAGATGTAAGTCTGTAACTGTACTTTTTTCAGTATTTGAGCCCCATAACTTACTGAAATGTTTTTCAAGGATTACCTCAACACACAATTTCAGTCATATTGGTATTTTTAAATTGCTTGATATGCCTATAAATTCCTTCTGAGACACATTCGAAATGTTATGATAGTTATAAGGCACATTATCTGCTAATAAACCCTTACTAAACTGCTATTTTCAAAATCATATTTTAAAGTCCTATATTACATCGTATTTAATTGTGTATTCAGTCTTAGCACTTACAGTTTTTAAGTATTTCTACAGCAAGATCCTTGGCTGAATTATCGCTACCCTTAAGTTGCAGGTAGCACCAGGAAAGGAGGCTACCCTGAACAGACCAGAATAAGGAAGACAAGACTGTTCCACTCTCTTGCTGTGCAACATCCAGCATCATCATTTCACACTGAAAAATAAAAGAATACAGTGAAAGGATAATCTCTTCTGCTGCAGATTGACACACATTAAGCAGCAAGTAAAGCACGACAGTACTTAACATCCTCCTCCAAAATTAAATGCAATTGTAGTATATAACATCATGAAGTAATATGCTTTAATAAATCCCAATTTTAAGTAGCTATGCTACATTTGAGTAACTAGTGTTCTAAGTACATTTTTTTTTTAACTTTTGATAAAAGACCCTCCTCCTCCATTTACACCTCCCTTAGTAGTATGACAGATTCTAACCTCCCAATATGGGATGACTGCTTCTGTTTATGTTCATAGAGTTAACAGGTTGCCATGGATTCTCTTTAATGCTACGGAAAAAAAATCCCCATCTCCTACATTACTT
Source organism: Rhea pennata (assembly GCF_028389875.1). Classification (NCBI taxonomy): domain Eukaryota; kingdom Metazoa; phylum Chordata; class Aves; order Rheiformes; family Rheidae; genus Rhea; species Rhea pennata. The sequence goes on from NC_084682.1 coordinate 8,732,869, forward strand.
ACCCTACCATTACGAAATAGGAATATTAAAAATATTTATACTGGTAGGAAAATGTAATACCACAGACATGAACAGCTTTACTCAGGAAAGGCACATTGGTTTCTTTAGTGTGTATCCTAGGCATGCAGCGTGTGTTCGAATACACACAAAAATGACAGCAGAGAAGTGGGAAGAGGAACAGCGCACAGACAACTACCTCTCTTGCTGCCACTAGCAGAAGGGTGTCCATGACTGACAGCACTTCACTTATGTCAAAACCTGCAGAAACTCCTTTCTCTGGTAAGAGTAAGAGTCCGCTTGGATCTTGATCACTACAAAACAAAGATTATCTTAGTAACCAACAAAGTTCAAAATACAAAATTTAGTTATCTTGATGACAAATCTGTAGAGGTCCTACTGCATCATTACCATTAAAGTCAAAAGTGTTTGTTTCCAATGAATCCAAATGGAAAAAAAAATAAATTAAAAAAAAAAAAAACACACCACCACCACCACTGACAAACAGTTATTTAAAAAGACAGCCCAGCAAAACTCCATGAGCAGTAGGCTGTCATTTCCAGAATGCCTGTTATCCTTGGTAATATTTTATATAGCCTTTCAGTTGATAAAGAACTTCAGTAGCAGTATTCTCCTACCTTAGGCAACGTCAGTTGGCTATTCTGTAGAATTATTTTCCAGAGGAATTACATTCGTAAAAAGGATTAAATATGAATTTATTTACAAAAGCGGGGTATCAGATGTAATTTTCAGTATCAAGACCCCTTACCTGAAGTGGGTACACAATGATCTGAAGGCAAGATGTACAGATTGCTTATGTTCTTGCTCTGTGATGTTTTTCTAAAAAAGGAAAAAGATTTTTGATATGTTCTATTTCTCTCCTCTTTGAGGAAGAATTATAAATTCCATGTAAAAACAAAACAAAAAAAAAAAGAGGGTGGAGAGAAGAACGAACAACAGAAGTTTTGTTGATTACAGAAGGACCAGCATTTGCACAACCAAGAAATGATTTTAAGTAAACATTTTCATTAAAACTTTAAAGATATTCCTTAAAACTCCATGAATGTAGAAGTTCAACTCCATTAAAACTGAGCAGTCAATCCTCCAACAATGACTAAATGGTCATCATTTTATGACTTGCTAAAAGAGGAATTTTAACAGCATTTTTCAATTAAACAATTAATTGAATTGCTTACTATTTTACCACAAATAATGATGCAACATCTCAGATTTTGTATTTTTAGTCTGAGATCAATATATCGATGAAAGAAATGTGTTTAGCAAGACCACAAAGAGATCGACATATAAAGGCAGTTAAAATGAAATGTGGAACTACTTAATTTTCAATATTTCTTTAGGATTAGGAAAAACAGAAAAAGTAGAATTTTTAGAATAAGTTTTCACAGACTTCAAGACATAAGAACATACATATAAATATATATATAAATATATATAATATATATAGACACATACACACACACACAGAAAACCTCCTTCCATGCAATTCAGTCTCCTAATAGGTAGTTACATACAACCGTAAGTACAAGGTAAAAGTGTAAGCAAGGCATAATTAATCTAGAATCATTAAAAGCAAAGATGATAGGGAATCCCCTAAATATGTTTGCATAGTACTTTAAGTATATAAAGATCTTGTGTGAAAGACATTTTCAGAGACTGATCTGATTTCAAACTATTCATTTTTGGTCATAAAGGCAGCATAGCCCCTTTTTCTTTGTATAACCTGGAGGGAGGGAAGCGGAGAGAGGCACTAAGAGGCAAAGAAATGAAAAGAAGACAGACAAAAAGGGTTCTTATTTTAATGGGGCTAAATATACAATATTTGACAATGAGAACTCAGATTTGGCCTCTTTTCTGCATAAAGAAATGCAACTGAACTCATGAAAGTGGGTACCGAACAATCATTTTCTCCTTTCATTGTTTACCATCATAGCGAAGAGCTGCTGACGCCTGGTTTGTCTATCTGGAAAAAAGACTGCTGCTCCACTGAGTAATGTGTTCTTAACTTCCTGTTTTAGCATTTTCATTGGCATGAAGTTACTGTTCCCCATGTCCACTACTGCTCAGGGAAAATAAAAAAAAAAAAAAGAGATAAATTCAAATTAATACTCTAACTAATTTACTAGTGGCACAATTGAATTAAATGTGTTATTTTACAAATGTCTTTGCAAGCCTGTTATAGGGATAGAAAATGAGGAGAACCATTTTCACTTCTAGCAGAAAAGATCTTCCTAGGGATATATTTGTTCAAATGAGTAAATGAATTCCAGGAACATTAAGACTTGTCAACTAACCAAAGCTAATAAAGCTTTCAAAATGTAACAGATTCCATATAAACTTGCTTATCTCTAGCTTGCTTTTCAGAAGACTTAGCTAATAACAAAAAAAAAAAAAAAAAGAAAAAAAAAAGTACTTGAATAAAGAAGGTGAAATCCTACTTTCAATGAAATCTAAGGTGCAATTCCTATTCTCTTCACTCACTCTAAAAATTTCCCTGTGCTTCTTTAACAACTTACAGGCTCCTTGTAAGATGATTTATATGAAATATCTGAAATAAGTGAATCTCAGTAACATTACAGTTAAAGCATCACATTTTCAGCTGCTTCAGGCAGGTAACAGGTTCTAAAGAAATTCTTTATTGCAGCCACTTCTAGGCCGCATGTTGCCAAAGAAGTCTTTCAAACCACTTCAAAGGGTCAAGGAAAGTTTTGTTGTGATAGACTATTTAATACATATTGACCTGAAGAAGCAACAAAGGAACAGTAGTTGTTTTGGTCATTAGGAATAAAAATAGTTTCCAAAATTCTAACTACTGTAAAACACTTGCAAGCCAGAACAGACAAAGCAGTTAATATATTGAATGCAAAATACCTTCACACAAATGTTTGTAAAGCTCTTCTGCAGCTTCTGTATGACCAGGTGTTTTACTCTGAGAAGTTTCTTGAGGTTTAGCAGTTTTATTGTCTCCAGTAAGTACAGAAAAGCAGCTCTGGAGAAGCTGCAAAAGCACTGCTTGAGCAAAGATGCATTCTTCCCTTGGGCTATAAGAAAACATAAAACAGAAGTAAAAACTAGAAAAGGAGAAGCTCTTTTCTATCAAAAAAACTACTATGATAGAGTCACTATCTCAGATGAATAAAAGACATAAAAAACCTCTAACTACCAGGTAAACAGATCTGCAACTCAAGCTTCTACATAACATTATAGTTAAAAACCCATATGGCAAAAGTATGCAAATGGTATTTATGTAAATGATACAGTTTAGGAAGAAGAAACTGCTGCAACCAAACCAAGCATACTTTATTTATACATATACACACAGACTTGTGCTTTACCACACAGCAAAGATGTGACTTACTTTTGGTGAAGTTTATTATAAAAATTCCAGAACAGCTGCAAATCAAGGCCCGTGAAATCTAAAAAAGACTTGTATTTTAATCCACTCTCCTTCTGTTGAACCTTAAAGAGGTTAAGAAAATACAGGATTGAAAAAATTAACTCTACATATGACATATTTATAAAGAGTAGATCCCTGAGCACTGGGCTTAAGGCAGCCTATTTTCCCATAAATTTGCAGCTAGTGAAAGTTCTTCCACCTGCTTAGATTTTCTGGTATCTAAATTTTACATTCATGCTGAAACCTTCCCCTTCACAAAGCACTCTCCTCTTTCCAAATGCCCTGTTCCTTTCCTCCACCCCTCCCAAAAAAGAGGCTTTACAATCTCTAGCTCTTTGCATAATGTGGTTGAAAGTAAATAACCGGTTCAAAAATTATTCTGTAGATGCAACAGACAAAATAAAATGCACAGGGCTCAGAATCTGAAGTTCAAAGGCACTGAAGCATGAGCTATATGAACAAAACATGAACATATCCTCAGAAGTGACTGACATATATCAGTGCATACCAGCCGTACCACTTCACTGCAAAGAATAATTTTTTCCCCTCATAGAGTGGTACTATTAATTATTACTACTAGTTATTAGTAACACTTTGGCTTATCTATTCACAAGGCTATTAATTACTGTTAGTATGACCTTATTGCTTCATAGCACAGCAAACATGCTTAAAAACAGCCAAGAAGTAAGAATACCAGGTCCTGCGCAAGCTGCTGGATGAAATGAAGTGTCTTCAGGAGAAGAGTTGTGCCACAAACTGTATCATCATCCATCTTCCTGCACTGCAAGCAGTTCATGCTCCTATTGGGTTCCTCTCGCATAGGCCGAAGATACCCAAGAACATTTAGGCCTTGGACTCCCAGCCGTTCTGCTGTGTCTTGCCTCGTGCATAAGAACTTTATCATTAAGTACTAGAAGGATACAAACAAAGCACAAGGTTTGGTTTTAAAAGTCAGTATAAACTAGGCTTTCATAAGATGCGAGTGCACAGACGTGCAGAGCAGGTGGGGATGAACAAGGTTTACTGCCTGTCAGTCAGTCCCAGGCTCCTAAGATGCTAAGTCTGAGATTCAGACTAAGCTTGGCGTCCTCACTTACATTCTTCCCATTTCCCCAAAGTTATGGTGATGATTCTGTGAGCTCTACAGACAGCTGCAAAGTTAATTAATTATCATTCATTCTGTATGCTCTATTTCTTGTCTCTATAGCTACAGCATTTTTTCAGTTGAAAAAAATACCATCTGCATTTAAAAGCTAGCAGAAGATCACCAAGAAATACTTGCAACATACTTTTAGGCAACCTGTCCACAGTAAGATACAAAACTAGAAGTTGATGGGAACAGCAAATTCCACCATCCAAGGGTACTTATTAATTCCGTACACTCAGAAGTCTAAGGGACCAAGCATTACACAAACAGAAGAATCTCTTAGCAAGTAGTGAAAGTTTTGGAAAAATGCCAGTTGATTTAAAACTCTGCTGCAATTTCTGCCGATTTCCATGGTAGGAGAAAGGTTTGGGGAACTATGCAACAGCTGATTCCAGGAAAAAAAAATGCAGGGTATGAAAAACAAAACTCCCTACAAATCAAAATCCATGTTCTGTCACTCTTGAAATGGAGAGGTCCCATATTCCTCAGAGAATTCAATCTAACTCATGGAAATACTGAGTAACTGTTTGTTACTTAAAATAAGGGTTGTAGAATTTGGCCCTAAAAGACTAAATGCTGCAACAATGCAGCTGTTAATTGTTCCAGATATTAAAATACAGTAACAATTACATCAGCCTTTTTAGAAATATTTCTTCATCATAAAACCACTAATGCATGTATTAGCATACAATTTTGCATTAATTTTGATCCCGAAGCACCATGTAATTGAAACACGTATACACACAGAAGAAGAATGAAACTCAGAGATCAAAAGTCAAATCATTCTTTTAAGGAGATGGCCATTGACTTTTACCTCTACCCACAAGAGTTATCTGTGCATAAATGAAAATTATGTTTATTTCGCTTGCTATTACAATATAGCACAGAGATGACCCTTTGCTCATGGTGACGAGGCTAATGAATTCTTACGGTTTCTTACTTGGGAAACTCTGCATTGTTGCATTTTGACATCAACCTCATCCCATTCTTCTTCCACCTCAAACCAGCCAACAGGATCATCATCTCCCAAATCATCACACGAACAACTGCTTCTATGTATAAAAGAATTTAACAAGTTTTAAAAAAAAAATGTTTAAAGAAACTGCCAAGCTGCTGTTATGCTACTGAAGTATTTTTAGCACATTATGGCTGTAAAGATTAGAGATGAAACAGCTAAGAATATTTTAAATCATTTCATTAGTTTTAAGGAAATCTTTTTTTTTAAGCCATGGACCTTAACCTCCCCTCATTCCTAAAGCAATTTAATAAAAGCTAATTTTAAATAGTTATTGCTATCTGCTATCATAGATGTGCACCTGAAGTAGACAGTTTGTTTTGTTATATCCTTTTTTAAACAGGTCTTTAAATTGACAGGTTGAAAACAATAGCGGTATGCTTTTTCCATCATAAATATCAAATTAAGATTCAATAAAGTCAGACAGGTAGCCATTAAATGATGCACTACTTTTTAAGTCATTTGGAGCATGTCTCAGTAGTTCAAGTGGCATTGCAAAAAGGTTTGGTATAACATTTACTTTCAATGTATCCATGACAAAAAGTCCACATATACCTGTTTTTCAAAAATTGCTTAAATTCACGTAACTTCCATTTGTCATAGCTTTCAAATCTTCTGAAATGTTCCTCTGCATGGAATTTTTCTGAAGAGCTATTATAGGCAAACACCAGCCCACACTGGGCCCCAATGGCACCTCTTCGAACCTAAAAGAACAAATCCAGAGTAATGTATGTAAAAGCTGACAATAAAAGAAGCTATTGCTTCCACAGAAAAGGGTTACAGAAAGCAACTAAGTACTGACAGAACTGGTCTCTGGAATCACATTATGACTTCTACCTGAAGAAGAAAAATAAAAGCACAGTTCTAGAACCATAACAGAAGTGTTATGAAAGCTTTTGTAACCCACACAATAAGGATCACATCTACAGTTAATGCTCACTACAGTTATTACCCTACTAGTACCCTAACAATAGTTGTAGTTCCACATACTAATTCTCATTCTGATTTTATATACATACATGCATTTTCTTTAAAGCACAAAAGCAAAATTATGTATCCTGGTATTAGTACACTGCAATGTTAAAACAGTTTAGTTGTTGTCTCTCCAGTTCCAGCTAGATTTTACTTGCCAGAACTCCATACATGTTTAATTTTCTCAGACACTGAAATACACATCCATGTTCCAGTAATTAAACTACCACTCTGCCTTAAATAATGGGTAAGTAAATAAATTCAGCTACAGAAATCTCATTGCAGATTGTCTCCTAACCATGAGAATTAATTTGAACTCTCATGCCGTATCTTGAAACCTACCTCTCACAAAGCCACAAATTTATTTTAAATACAAGGTACTTTTTAGAGAGAAACCATACACCTGAGATTAGAAATCACCCACCTAAGATTCACTGGCTTGAGTATATTACATGATACGCACAAAAGCAACATAAAATAAACAGCTCTGTTTCTACTGCATGCTCGTGGTCCTTTGAAACAAACTCAGATCTGCATTTCTTTAAGTTTCCTCTGATTTACACAAAATCAAAATCCAAATATAATACAATTTCATCAAATTAAAATTTCAATTCGTACAAGAGTTTTTTGGTTTTGTTATAGTCAATGCTACCATGGGGGGGGGGGGAGGGAAGGCCTCTACTTGAAAAGCATGAGAGAACTACATACCTTTATTCTAATTTGTGTCACCTGAAATAAAGATTCAGTTCCAGTAGAAAGAATAATACTTGCTCTGGTCTTCCCAGTTTCAGTAAGAAAACCTAAAGACACAATGGGAACATAGATGATCTGAAAACGTTTTCAAGTGAAAGGGTAAAAGACACACAGAAATATGGTATCATGCTAGGTATCTTACCAGTGTCTCTCCTGGGACTTGAAATTGCTGCAGATGCAGAGTGTTCCCCCTCTAAAGTTTAGAAGTTTAGTAATAACTCCCAAATATAATTTTGGCTTGTGGCTCTATTCACTGATAACTCACTTTTCCTCAAACTGTGATCCACATCAGTAGGCAATCCACAAAACAATTTAAAAAATTGAAACCATACACATGAGCAAGCAAACAATATAAGCATTTAGTATGTGCCGAATTTTCTGTCATAACAGTTCAGTTTAAAAGCAGTATGACACAAAATAGTACACACGTTTTTCCATAAAGATTGGGAGCCACTTCAGTTAAAAAGGAGGCTGAGAAAAAAGAAAATCACCTTCCTTCACTTACAACCAGTGCATATTTTAGAATATATTCTATTAACAAAGCTAAGCTTTAAAGAAATAATAGTTGTGTATAGTTACTGTAAACTTCAGTGATTCTTACCATAGGTCTCCATTAATATTTGGAAAGTGATCTGCAAGTGCTTCACGACTTCACCCTACAAATCACGCTCTAGTATAATTTTCTTTGTGACAGCTTACTGCTTACATCCACATAAAGGGTCAATCATTCCTCCTTCCAAATCCCAATCTGTTTTTGAAAATGTATCAATTCCTGAGATTCACCTTGCTGTAAACTAGAATTTACATGCACTTATATACAAACCTTTCATATTTTAAAACTATCAAGCCCTGCTAAATACATAAGCAACTGCACCACAGACATGGTAACATCGAAAAATCCAAACTACTTCTTCGTATCTGGTCAAACATTTTATAATTTAAGTCTTTGCTCTTACCATCCCCCGTCCATGGCTCCACAAGCAGGTTTTCAGGTCCTGATTTATCTTCTTTCCCCTTTACATCGCATGCTTGCAAGGTTAGTCGCAATGGTTTTCCTAAAGAAAGCAAATGAACAGGTTTGTCAACTTCATAAAACATGCAACCTGTTTTCTGGTTTTAGGTCCTTCATACAGAAAACAATTGAACTAAAAGAATCACAAAACTATGAGCTTTTTACCATTGTCAGACAAAAGGGAGGAGGAACTGGAGTGCAAGAGATATGCTAGTCTAACATCATAGCTGAAGTTTTAGATACGGACAGAAGGACACAAACTCGTGACAGCAAATGTTCCTTCAATTGCTTGTACACTTTGGAATTCACAACACATGAAATATCACTTGTTTGTGGCAAAAGAAACAGTTATTTGGAGAAAACTGAGCAAATTGCAAAGCTTTTGAAAGAAAATACTAATCCTATAATTACAAAGATATTTAATGTAATATTTGGCACAAGCCAAGAAGTCCTGACAAAACATACAAGGCAAACAAAGTGAAAAATTCTTCAGCAAGAAAAATGATAACCTCAGGAGCTGACACCCTAGAAAATAATCAATTACAAAACAAGTACAATCAATATTTACAGCAAAATCATACTGCCTTATGTTATAACAAACAACTTAAGACAGGTTAATTTACAAAAGTGGAAATAAGAGAACTGTACACAGGCGTTAATGGCATTATTTTCACATTTAAAACAAGTGCGCATGCGAGCGTGTGGAAGAGAGATTACTTAATGAAGCTAAACAGAAAAAAAGTGTATTATTGGAAAAAAAACCACCAATGATATCAGATAATTCAATACAATACAAACACTATCACAGTCTTGATTTAAAGGCCACTGTCCATTAAGTTTATGTTTTTTCCCCTCAAGATCACAATACCTGGTTTGATTCTTGGATCACAGAAAGCTTATCTACTACCAATGCGAAGCACTTGAGCTTCAAAAGGCACATCTTTTTGGAGATAGTCATTAACTTAGAAGTCTTGTATAATTTTAAACCTCAACAGAACAACCAATAAAACAATTTAGAAAGCTGTATATCGTATTTAGTACACCAGTTAAGGATCCAACAAATTATTCATTTACCATATTTATACAGCAGGTTCTGTCTAACTGTGGCCATAGAAGCAATAAGTGATGAAGCCTTGTATGGAGTGTCCAGATGATCAGTGATTGTACAAAGGGAACTCATCACTTTAGCAACACTCCCTCTGGCTAAGGCAAAGGCCAAGAGTGTAAGCTCAACCTCTGGAGTGGTACAACAACTAGGGAGAAACAAAACAACAACAAAAAAAGAATGAAAAACAGATATAAAAGAAAAATCAGGAAAAAAAAACGAGTTAGAGAAATCAAGTGCATTAAGTACTACTTTCATACGTGATACCTCTTTTGTGTGTGGTAACCTATCTGGAAAACTCTTTAAGCCACCAAATTATAAAACGTAGTAGCTACGTGGCTTGCTGCAGTTGCTAGAATAAATACTTGATACCTGATTTTAGAGAGAATTCTGCAGAGCAATAAAATCTGTTCCATGCAGACCCAGTCCCCAGAAGGAAAGCTATGAAATGAATCTGGCCGTCTGGATGCTCCACTTTTTCCCAGATGAGATGAGGACCAGTGAAAAAAGCCTAAACTACTCGCACAAATGGACACTGGCTTCTTAGAGGTGTTGTGTTTTGCAGCAGTCTCTGTGAAAATATGGTTTCTTCAAACAGCAGTCAGCGTTGCAAAACCCACCTATGTCAGGCTGTCACACCAACTAGACTAGTTACTGTCAACAGCTATCCCAGCTCAGTTTCCGTTTTCCTATTATCAGTAGTTCCTGCTTGGCCTACTCCATGTCCTGAAGTGCTCTGGCACAGTACAGGCTCATGTAAACAAAATGACCTTTGAAATTATTTGGAGTTGAAATTTCTTCTTCATCAAACTTCCCCTAGCCCCATTTAAACCACTACACTTCATCTTAATGTTAAATTACACTCCCACACGGCATTTCAGATCAGAGACAATGGGTAGGCACTTTGCTTTTAAATAAATACAAATCATGCTTGAATTAAAAATCTAAGGTGATAATTCTTAACGTCATTGATTTTTTCCAAAGTACTAAAAAAAGAGCAGGTAAATACAAATAAGGAAGATACATTTGCCATAAAAATTTTTATGTATCATTTTCCACCATGTCAAAGTACATCAGCATAATCTCACCTTGTTATTCTAATAAGGAAGCTATCTACTTCTTCCAAAACATTTGGAGATAAGAAACTTGAAAAATCTGTAGAGCCTGGTGTTAGGGAAAGAGGTGGCATGTGTTGCAGTGCTTTCCTAGTAAAAAAAGATAGAGCATAACATCAGAAAGTGAGACAGAATCAAAGAAAGTCTTCTAAAGTGAATGAGAAGTTTCAATCTTTATGCTTTAATGACTAGGTGTCTATAGGTTCTTTCTGCATTCAGAAGCTACTTACACAGATGATAGAATGCAATGCAGTCTTTTCCTTTTGAAAATACTATCTGGAGAAAGTCAACCACTGTTATGCAATCCTGGATCTCAATCTCACATTTAATGACACACAAATACATCAAGGAGTTTAGAAACTAACTTTCTACAAACAGGAGAAGTAACTTCTAAATGTGACTAAATACTACTTTAAAAAGTTTTAGAATTTTGCAAGAGCATCCTTCCTATTAATCCTTCCATTAAAAAAAAAGGAAAGATTTTCTTTAAATTCTTTCAAAATAATTACGAAAACTAAGAAGTTTATTAACTGAGATCAGAATTTCTGTTCTATTTCCTAAGGTAATGTAATAACCACTGAAAATAGGAATTCCTAGAAAAGATGTGCTGCTACTGTCTCACTCAAATGAGTTATTAACAGTAAGATCTGTTAATAAATATTCTACCTTTTAGGCAGAATGTTTACCTATATGTACAACATATACGGTGAAATATTCTGATTCTATTCTTCCTCCCTCCACATTCTTTCTTTTTAAATCAGCAAATTTCAACTCACCATGAATTTAGCCAAAACTAATAGATAGAACTGTATCGTATGCAAAACAAATAAGCTATCAACATCCTTGAAATACCCAAATATTTAGTTTAGTGTTAAAAAGTCTTTTAAGTTTCTGTTTCAAATGATTAAGTCATATATAGTAATATTTTAGTAAAAAAATAGCAATTAGATAAGCAATAAATAGGGGATAAAGATGAACCAAAGTAAGTACTAAGAAGCACACAAGAAAAACAAACAAAATAATGTCTAGGCTAAGATTAAAATAACATATCTGGATTATCACTGAAACAATTTGCAGCTGTGTAATGCTCAGTTGTCCAGTATGGGTCTGGAGAGTGGGCAGTTACATCAAAGTAATTCTAATTCTGAAGTTTGGTTTTTGGCTTTTTAATTCCAAACACTGAATTCATAACTCCTGCTTTCTGTCAAGATTTCCTTTTTTTAAAGTTTTTAGGCCACATTAGCCCAAGATTCATGTTATACTTCTAACAAACTGTAGCAACAACTGAAGGCCCTCACTTCTGGCAAAGCCATGCCACTGTGAACCTTCCTCAGGCAGAAATAAGCACATATAAAGTTATCTAAACTTTAAAAAGGTTTCATAGATGAGACAAATTGCAGATAAGCTTAATGGACTTTAGCCTGCAGTACTCATTAACCTAATGACAGTGGTGCTCTTAAGCCTGGTGGCATCGTGCTAACTAAGCTCTATAAAAGTTGGTGTGGGCGTGCTGCGATTTCATTAGGATTCCAAACCTTCAAGTCATCGAGCAAAGGGTTTGGCAGCTGGACAAGGAAATGTTATACAGCAGAGCAGCCAATCACCACAAGACAAACATTTGCGCAGAGATGCTGCACATACCCTGCTTTATCCCCACGTAACTCCTGGCAAGGCATTACGCAAGCAAAAATTGCTGAAAACAAGCTAAACTCAACTCCATTCAAAAGTGGAAAGCGACCAATATTCACAAGCAAAGTTTGTGAATCAGAAAATCAGTTTATTTTAGGCTTCCTGAAAACATTACAAGCCAAAAGATAGCAAAAAAAAAAAAAAAAACCACACACTCATTTTTTCAGTGTTCATTCAGTTATGACTAAACTACCAAGTTACTCACAAAGGATAGGAGAACCATATTTGTTTTGGTATGTGCAAAAGGATAAAGGAGAAATATCAAAATTTAAACAATCTGATAGTTAGACGATGTTTAAATACCTTAATGGAGGGAGTGAAAAACAATTACACGACATAGATTAGTTTTAGTCGACAAAGGCTAGAAGTAGTCAAAAAAAACAAGGAAGTTTGGTACTTACTGAGTATTTTGTAAGATAGTATGAACAAATGCTGGATTTGTTTCCATGGAAGCTGTTACCAGAGAGGTCAGCAGAGACCAGTACCAAATAGCCGAAGCATCGCATACTGAGACGCCCACCTTCTTAACTCTTTGATAACCGACTGCCCTGAGTCCATGGATTCTGGTGTCACACCCATCACTAAGGCAACGTTTGATATTTATCTGTACATCTGTCAAAAACACAAAATAGACTTTTTTTTTTCCATTTCTTCTGTTATACTAGATGTAGAAAAACCCAAGTATTCAAAGCAGGAATTACCATGTAACCTCTTAGACAACAACTATCTACATGTGTATTTCTTAAATATGCAACTAGTGAGTTGGAAAATTTATCTTCTGAATGGCCTACTCCATTACATTGTAGTATGGCCCTGTACTGCTAGAAACTAGGAAAAAAAGGAAAAGGCTCTCAAAGTGGTAGTCAAATCACTACCAGTACTAATCGAACCTAAAAAGAAACTGTCCTTGGAGGAAGAAGGACAGAGGTGGGAAAAGGGTAAAGCATATAAACAAATTTTTAGAGTTTACAGAAAAATTCTCACAAGAGTTCTTCACCATTTTGCATAGATAACATTCTCTTAGTTATGCTTGAAGAACAACATGTCTGCTGCCTGCTTCTGTAGGTGTGAAAGTTTATCTTAGTGGAAAGCATCACTGTGAGCTGAAGGGACATTTGTGAGGCTTCTTTGGAAGGAGCAGCTTTGCTGTGATTGATTCCAATATAGCACCCACAGATCTACCAGGCTTAAAAATAACACTACTTAGAAAGCCTTAGCATAAAACCTGCTTCACAAAAGTCATCTGACTGCTCCTCAGAGGTTTTCTAGAAAAAAAAAAAAAAAAAAGTCTCTCAGAAACAGATTTTTTGCTAGATACTATTATCTAACATATGGTTTCACTCTGCAAGCAAAGATATCTTAACATGGCCCAATACTTTCAAACTGAGAGACTGAAACTGCACCTTTTAATCATCCTAGCTATTCTACCCTTAACTCAAGTCAGAGAGATGCCATGAGAAAGACACTTCTATGGGCTAATCATTGAACTACAATCAAAATAATTTCTCTGACCCAAGGGCTAAGTCAGAAGTTTCTGACTCATTCTGAAACGACTGACATTTCAACATCATTCTATGACATGCTCAACCTTTCACCTTCAAAAAAAAGCAACAAAACAATAGACCAATGGTATATTTATTGACTCACACATCTGACTAATATTAGCGTTTTCCAACAGTGTTACGTAGCCAGTGATATTGCTCGGAATGTGAACGTCTCGGACCTCCTGGAGACTGCTGGCATTCCTTCCCACTGCCACCGTAACTTGCTGTGGCATGTAGCTCTGGTCATTAGCTGCCACTGCAATGGACAGATGTCTTAAAACAACATCTGGTTTCATCTTTAAACTGTAAAGTAAAGAAGAAAAAAAATGTTCTTGCAAAGAGAAGATAAGTCAAATATTACAATCTCAGCTAAGCCTCACTGAGTTTCTACTTTTGCAAATATAAATAAACTTGTTGGAAATTATCTAATAATTCACAGGCTTATCTTAAAGTCATCACTGATAGTCAGACTGTAGAATTTTCTATTGCCCAGCAGCATTTCAACTGAGAAGTCATTCCTCAGAAACAAAAGTGCATTTTTTTAAGGTATGTGCTGAGATTTATTATCAAACAGCCACTAAACATTTTTGTCTAAAGACATACTGATTTTTCTAGATTATGGTAAAGTACTGCCATTGAAACACTAAGCCCTGCATCTATAATACAGGTCAAAAAGCTCAGCTACGGAACAAGGATATGTGTCAGCATGAAAGAGGCATGTATCTTACAGCTGAATACTTTTCTTGGTGGTTAGGCTTTTAAACTTTCTGCAAAGATCAGTATGACTTATGTTTTCAAATCAATTCATCTGTCACTCAGTAACTCACAGCTTTTTTCAGTTATACCCTAGTGGCTGCAAGACCGAAGGACTAACAATCCTGAAACTCAGCTGGGTATTACAGTGTCACTCACCGTATCCAGTGTGAGCGAGCACTCCCATCTGACTGCCAAAAGGATGTCGTTTCTCCATTTGTCATCTTGTCGATATCAGCAGAGTTGGATGAGGTTTCTATGTGAGTATAGCACTTTGTGACAGATTTCAGTTTGTCCGACTCTTGATTACCATTCAAGTCACTAGGGTATTCTGTAAAGGTAAAGAAAAGACATCACTCATAATATTCTTTTTCATTTGCTTGTTTTTAAGAATTGCTATACCTTACTAATAATTAAGTATCTCACAGAAACGAGCTTGTTGGTATAGAACGTAACTCCTGTAAAATTTCACAAAGCACTTCCTATACAAAATAGGAGATAGCAAAGTTTCATTTTAAATGAAGTCATGGTACTCTTAATCTACCACCTGTAGTATGAAAATACTCATTTTGCCTGGAGCTTGATAGCCTTTTCTTACTAGCCTCAACAACGCTTTACTGGCATTATGCCAACATAACAACAGATGAGAGGAAAAATTAAAGAAGAAGAAAACCTCAATCTTAGCTATTCTACGAAAGGGAAAAGTAGACTGTTTCCCAAATAACTGATTTCTATGTGGAAAAGAGAATAAAAGTGCAGGGCTCTGAAAATATCATAAAGTCAAGCTGTGAACTCAAGGAACACTCCCTTAAGGCTGTCAAGAGTAATTACCACCAGGACAGTCTCATCTGGAATGTAATAAAAGATTCATGACCTCCTCCACAAAAATAAGAAGTGTATTTTTTTCTACTGAGAAAGTCAACTTCAGGAAATAGTCGCCTTTACATAGAATCATAGAATCGATAGGGTTGGAAGGGACCTCCGGAGATCATCTAGTCCAACTGCCCTGCTCAGCAGGGTCACTTAGAGCACGTTAGTCAGGGTTGTATCCAGGCGGGCCTTGAAGATCTCCAGAGAAGGAGACTCCACAACCTCTCTAGGCAACCGGTGCCAGTGCTCCGTCACTCTCACAGTGAAGAAATTCCCCCTCACGTTCAGGCAGAACTTCCTGTGCTTCAATTTCTGCCCATTGCCTCTTCTCCTGTCACACGGGACAACTGAAAAGAGTTTGTCCCTGTCCCCTTGACAATCTCCCTTCAGGTACTTGTACACATTGATCAGATCCCCCCTCAGTCTTCTCTCCCCCAGGCTAAACAGGCCCAGCTCTCACAGCCATTCCTCACAGGGCAGGTGCTCCAGCCCTCTGATCATCTTCGTAGCCCTACGCTGCACTCGCTCCAGTAGCTCCATGTTTCTCCTGTACTGGGGAGCCCAGAACTGGATGCAGTACTCGAGATGAGGCCTCACCAGGGCTGAGGAGAGGGGCAGGATCACCTCCCTCAGCCTGCTGGCAACACTCTGCCTGATGCACCCGGGATACCATTGGCCTTCCTGGCCACAAGGGCACATTTCTGGCTCATGGTCAACCTGTCGCCCACCAGCACTCCAAGGTTTTTCTCTACAGAGCTGCTCTCTAGAAGGTCAGCCCCCAGCTTGCACTGGTGCCTAGGGTTATTTCTCCCTAGGTGCAGGACTCTGCACTTGCCCTTGCTGAACCTCAGGAGGTTCCTCTCCGCCCAGCTCTCCAGCTTGCCCAGGTCTCTCTGAATGGCAGCACAGCCCTCAGGTGTGTCAGCCACTCCTCCCAGCTTGGGATCATCAGCAAACTTGCTGAGGAGGCACTCTGTCCCCTCATCCAGGTCATTGACGAAAAAGTTGAACAGGATGGGACCCAGTACTGAGCCCTGGGGGACGCCACTAGCCACGGGCCTCCAACTAGACTCCATGCCACTGATGACGACCCTCTGAGCTCTGCCTTTCCGCCAGTTCTCAATCCACCTCACTGTCCACTCGTCTAACCCACACTTCCTGAGCTTCTCTAGGAGGATGTTATGGGAGACAGTGTCAAAAGCCTTGCTGAAGTCAAGGTACACAACATCCATTGCTCTGCCCTCGTCTACCCAGCCAGGTAGTCCATCATAGAAGGCTATCAGGTTGGTTAAGCAGGATTTCCCCTTGCTGAATCCATGCTGGCTACTCCTGATCACAAAGGAGAAAAAATACATGGAAGGTATTTTTCCAGTAACTGGTAAAAAATGTTTGACTGAACAGAAAACATCACAAATTAGTAATCATCATTCTGAAATAGGTCTGGAGAAAGCAAAAACATCCAAGAGTGCTACTCAGAATGCTGGACAGTGAGGAAATCAGTTTATTTGACTCAAAAAAAAAAGTCAGAAGCACACAGATCAACGTAATGAAAAGGCAAGCCTGTTAAAGATAAAATAAAAAGTTTTTTTTTTTTTACTGTTATATCTGTAATGTCTTCTTCAAGTATAGTTACACTATTCATCCTACAAAACAAACAAACTCACCCAAATCACAACAATTTCACATACCTCTCTCTTTTAGCAGAAGTCGATCTAAAGAATCCTTCAATACAGAAGACCGCATAGTACAGATATTGTTGAAGTACTCCAGCACTGGATACGGTATAGCAGTACTAGAAATGCGATTGCGGTGCAAGAATCTCAGTATCATCGAAGCATGAAGACCAAGGCGCTCTTTTGATTCGGAAAATATGTCAATAAAACCTAGAAACAGACATTATTTCTACCTTTGTTGCAACATTGGACAGAACTTTGAGCAATTAAGTCATCATTTTTCCTTTCTACATCTTATTGCTAGGTAAATTTGAATTAAGCATGGGAGCCAATACTGGAACTACATTCCGGATGAAGTAGCTCAAGTTTACAACATTTAGAATGGGATCATGAAAGGTGAAAGAAAAACATGTTATTAGTCACTTGAAATGTCTGAAAGAGTTCAAAACAGTCACCAAAAATCTTAGTTCTTAAGCTTATTTTGCTGCCTCAAAAGGCCCAATTTCTTGTTGTTTTTTATTTTAATATCTAGATGAAATAGATACTGCTTGGTTGAAGAGCTGATGTACCCACACTATTCACCTTGGGCTACGCTGGCATCTCACTGTGGCATTTTAGATTATTCCCAAAGAGGTACCTAAAGCTTTACACTGACTATGTAAAAAATTAAAGCTTCTTAGCAGTAGTACTCTGAATCACAGTGAAATTAGGCATGTAGAGTACCCTGCGAGTTCTCTCATCTGATTTTTCTATTAGTCAATTCTAAAACTTCTTGTCAATTCCTCCCAGGCAAACCTACCTTAGCCACTTATCGTTAAATTTTGTAAATCGGAAACAGAGTTTAGAACTTATATGCCACAGTTATATAAACTGTGAAACATGTTTTAGCAGGATTTAAGTTAGAAAACAATATAATACTAAGTACACAACTCATCATCTGAAACAGACTCAGAGGAGGATTCTTCCAGTTATCACATATAAGATCGCTACTGAATTAGTTAAGACACCAACATTTTGCAAGAAGCTCTCCATTCACAGAGAGAAGAAAGTAATGCTTACTTATGAAAGCAAGTCAGTTGGCTCCTAATTACGGGAAATCTTTAACTTGCAACAACTTCACTTGTTTGACAACAGGGAAGTGAGAATGACTTGGACTACAGCTGTGAGAAGATTAGGGAAAACAAAAGCTTTGTCACTCTGTTCTCATACCTGGAACTAGTGAACAAGCTTGCAGTTGCCTGATTACATGACTAAGCTCCCCTTGAAGATTAGCTCCACTACAGTTCTTGAGAGCCTCCAGCATATTCTCCACGTCTACAGTGCCATCTCCTTCAACATCAAATTGTGCAAAAGCCTAAAGAGGAATAAGAAAAGGAAAAATCATTTCAAGAGATTTACTTCAAGCAGTAATTCAAGTTATTTTATATAAACCTGAACAGTAAGCATTGCAAGATTATTAAATAAAATCAAAAGAATTGATTTCCTGCAGTATGGAATTCATGGCTACAGGAAACATATCCTGGTTGAAAATCTGCAATACTTAGCAAGTTTTATGGCACTTGTATTGCCTTCCTATAAAAGTCAACTATAGTTATGCTTATGTGGAGACAGCACATCATCTAGACCAGTGAATCAGCAGTATCCACCCAACATCTGTGACTATGAAGAAAGTACTCACAAAAGAACACTAAAAATTATTTCCATTAAAGGATGAGTTAGTTCTAAATGACATTTAATCCATCACTCATTATTGCTATAGCCACCTCAAACAGCATACATTCAAATTCTTTGAGATTTTAAATATTTTCTTTAGTTAAGGAAGTGTATGCTATTAGAATCAGAATTTTAAACATATATATAGCCTTCACTGTCCTCCTAAATCAAATAGTAGTTTAAAACAGTTCGACAAAGTATTTGTAAAAACCATGTAATGAGTTAGGAGTCTATAGGACTTCATTTCTTATTGAAGAAAACCATTACCAACTTCATTAATTTTGACTTTAATACAAAAAGTTGTGTTAAACATGCATAAAGAGTAATTACGCAACTACCCATTCCGTATCTTTGTGCTATAAATAAAACTTTTTAAAAACAAAATTATGAGACTTTTTTTTTCAGCTAACCTTATAAAACAGAATCAAGCTCATAAATGTAAATCTTTTAAACCAGATGTTTCAGAGAACTCATGAGCCAGGAACATACTATTAAAACCCACTAGTTATATTTTCACTAACTCCCAACTCTGAACTTGGAATTTCAAGTTCAAATACTAACCAAGCAAATTTGGCTTCTGAGAATAGATCACCTCCTAAGTGTCTGACACTAAGAGTCAAGAAATTATAGCTATTCAGGAAGAAGCTTATGTTTGAATTATGTTTAAATTATTTTGCTGAGTATCAAACCTGAAGTACCATTAAAAGCACTATCCTAGAGAGAAATACTTTGAAATAACTAGATGAAGATAACCTGCCAATTAACCATGACATAATTACACTATCTAAATGACAGCAAAGTCCTCAGAATGTAAAAGAGTTTAAATACCATATTTTACAGCTTACTAAAGCTCCAAAGGCAATTCTACAAAAGAGCTGAATTTCAACTTGGTGGTTTCACAAACTCCTGTTAAACACATGGCTGCACCTATGCTAAAAATTATCATCTTTTAAAAAAGTATATATTGTTATTACAGAGATGACTGGTGCTGGGCATCAAACAGATACCAAAGTAAAAACCAAGAGCTTAGTTTGAGTACAACAGTATAAAGGGAATTAACTGTAACAAAGATAGCTCTGGTTGCTGAAAAAGTTCAAAGTACAGTTTAGTATCAACCCACTGCTGCTGTTACAGGACTTTTCCTCATACCTGAACTCACACCTGAATACTTACTAAAATAAGGAGTGAATAAGTAAGCAAGTTTTCTGGTTTTAGTACTGAAAACAAACTACACACAAGAACACAAGAAAAGGTTGGATCTGCTGATGAAGTTATATATACAAAATTTGCATCTTAACGTAGTATTTTGTTATCTTTTATAAAAATATTTCCTATGATCTCAGTACTAGGTTGACTTTCACCCTTTTTACGGTTTAGTATAATTTAAACTCTATATTCATTTGACACCAAAGTTGCACAACTTCTACTGCTTAGATAAGCTCCCCTGTGCAACGGCGGTACAAACAAACAAAAATACTTCAGTAAGCAAACCACTACTGAGCTGTCTTCATGTCTGGGACATGTGCAAATGCAATGACAGCTTTATACATTCCAGCTGCATTCTGCTCCTTAATAAAAGCATTAAGACCAGAAGCTTCCCACCAAGCTCAACACTGAACATGAAGAAACATTAGAGAAATGTCTTTGCTGGGAAATGATGGCTAAGTTTATCTGTCCAGGAAACATGGCAAACAAAAATCACAACCTTATCTCACAGACAGCTGAGGAACTGGATGGCATGAGAATATATTTTAAATATTATTTATGAAAGTTCTATATTCCACCCTTTGTTCTTAGTAGAACTGAAGTGTTCACATTTAAAGCAAAAGTTGAATACGTTATAGGATAGCTGCTGAAGCGCTAATGGATGGATAAAACCTTTTTAATCCTTATTCAGGGTTTATCTAGCAAAGAGATAGAGTATCTAAAACAGAGGTTCGTTTGCACATAAAACATTCAATGTATTCGGTCACAGCCCCACACAGAGTAGAAAAGCTTAACAGGCAGAGCAAATCTGAATTTAGTCTATCCCGGGCAGGATTCTGTAAGCATCAAAAAATGAAACCTAGTGACCTGCCCTCAACAAGTTGACCTCTCATCAGCATAAAATACATCCTGGAAATCTAAATTACTACACCTCATGGGCTAGTGCCAGTTATAGAAACAAAGACAGCAAGGTTTTCCACTTAACTCCAACATCTCAACCTGCAGGAAAGATGAGATCTGACTGTCTACCCAAACCACTACAAACCCCTTGACAACCTCCTTTCAAAGAGCAGGAAAAAAAAACTATATTCTTCATCTTTTTTGCATGAATAACTGCAACAATCTTTCTTCTAACAGAGAAGGATCTGCAGAACAGGCAACCCTCAAAATATTCCCACAGCTGGCAAAGCTCAGTTGTTCCTACTAGCAGAAGGAACACCAATGTACTAATTTCGCACTTCCATGACAAACGAGAAAGCACTCGTCATTGCTTCTTGCAAAGGAACTTGAAATTTAGAGACAACATTTCAGTGAAATGCACAATACAGACTGGTATAAATGTTCCTATTTTTACAGCAAAATTAATCTCTTTCCATTTTCCAGTACTTGCATTACTATGTCATTACTCATTTCAAGCAGAGTATGTGTGGTTTAATAGTCAGTTTATAAAGTTATTCCACTATTCTGAAGCAATACAACGGCAGAAGGAAGTCACTGGTGAGGCTCAGGAATCGAATGCAGCAAGAAATTCAGAGAGAATCACTATCCTGAGTGTGAAATTCCCAACTAGCTATTCTAGCAACATTTTAGATGCTAGCTAGAGATTCAGTGTTCTAGATAGTAAGTTCCTTCTATCCTTTTGGGGAGCTGAAGGGAAACTGTACTCTCTCCTCACCGAAAAAACTTACCTTAAGACCTTCTGTCTGTTGAGGGACACTCGGTTAGACTACTCTCCTCCAAGCCTCCCAAACCCTCTCCTTCGCTATAAGCAACGCGGTGCCAAAGGCACACCTGGCAATTTCAGCGCCGTCTTTGGAAAGCAACCACGCGATTACGTCTAGCCAGCTTAGGTTTGCCCCTGCCATTAAGAAGCGCCTCAGAGAACTAATTTGCAGAGCACTTCCTACCTTTGCTACCACGGGCAACCGCGATTTTATTCCAAAGCAGCTGCTGAGCGCTATCACCGAGAGCAGCTGTAATGTACTAGCTGTATACACAGCGCAGGGCCCCGGCCCCGCGGGCCGCGCCGCCGCCGCCGCCGCCGC
Organism: Rhea pennata; assembly: GCF_028389875.1. Classification (NCBI taxonomy): domain Eukaryota; kingdom Metazoa; phylum Chordata; class Aves; order Rheiformes; family Rheidae; genus Rhea; species Rhea pennata. The sequence goes on from NC_084682.1 coordinate 8,754,893, forward strand.
CTCACCTCCTCGCTCTCGCCGCGGGAGCCGGCCGCCAGGCGGGAGACGCTCTCCAGCACCTCGCAGAACTGCTCCAGGCTGACGGCCTCGTCGCCGCGGCTGAGGCGCTCCTCCAGCCAGCGCACGAGCGTGCTGTGGTGCCGCGACACCAGCGACTCGGGCAGCGCCGCCTCCCGCAGCCGCGCCGTGGCCTCCCGCAGCCGGGCCTGGTCCAGCAGCACCTCGGCCGGCGGCAGCGGCGGCGCCGGGCTGGCGGCGGCGGCGCCCGGCGGGAAGGGAGCGCCGGGCTGCGCCGCCGCCTCCATGCCTTCCTCGGCGCCTTCCTCCTCCTCCTCGCTGCTGTGGCTCGCCGCCGTCCCCATGGGCCGCCGCGGAGGAGCCGGTGCCGCGGACCGACGCTTCGCGTAGCCGCTTCTGCTTCCTCCTGCCGCCGCCCGCGGCTCCGCCCGGCCCGGCCCGGCTTAGTCAGCAACTTCCCGGCCCCGCAGCACCTGTCAAGCCCGGCGGCGGCGGGCGGCGGGCGCGCCACACTGCCGCCAAGCGAGAGCCGGCGCCGCAAAGCGCCCGTCCCCGCCCCGGAAAGGCGCGATGAGGCCGGCTCCCGCCCCGCACGACACTTGCCGTAAAGCGGCAAGGCAGGCCCGATAGGGAACGCTGTCGTGGCTGAGCCACACTGCCGTCAGCCGCCGCGCAGTCGCAAACGCCTTGCCGCGCTGGCCGCGCCGCTGCGCGGCGAGGAAAGTGTCGTGAGGGGTCGGGCCTCGGGCAGGCACGTGACCGCGCCCCTGGGTGCCGCGGGCGGGCGCGCGCGCGGCCCCATGTGGCGGGGGGCGGCGGTGGCGCTGCTGTGCCTGGGCGCCGCCTGCCTGCTGGGCCGCGGGTTCGATCCCCGCGCCTGGCTGCCGGGCGGCGGCGGCGGCCGCCTGCTCCGCGCCGCCGAGCTGGCGCGGTACCGGGGGGCGGAGGGCGAGCCGGGGCTCTACCTCGCCCTGCTGGGCCGCGTGTTCGACGTGGAGCGCGGCCGCAAGCACTACGGCCCCGGCGGGGCCTACAGCGGCCTCTCAGGTATGGCGGCGCCGGGCCGGGGGGCCGGCGGGGCCCGGCCGGCCTCGCTGGGGCCGGGCCGAGGCTCACCGGGCGCTGCCCCGCAGGGAAGGACGCCAGCAGAGCGTTCGCGACCGGGGACTTCTCCCCGACGGGCCTGGTGGACGACGTCTCCGAGCTGTCGCCGCGGGAGATGCTCGCCGTCCAAAGCTGGCTCTCCTTCTACAGCAGCAACTACGCGCCCGTGGGTAGGCGTCCGCGCGGGCCCGGCACGGCCGTGTCCTGCCGCGCCATCGGGCCGACACCGCGGCGGGGAAGCGCCTTAAAAGCGTGGCTGTTTCGGTGGGGCGGCGCGAAGGCGTGAGCGGAGAGCGTGCCTGCGGCGGGCCGTTGAAAGCCGGGGGAACGCGGTGCCGCAGGGCGTTAGATTCCCCCTAGGGCATGTCCACCCTGGTGATGGCTCTTCGCCTAGGCTGCCGTGGACCTTCGGAGACCAGCATGCTCCCTAAACGCGTGAGTGGCCTGAAGATGCTGGCTCTGCTCGTGGCAAACGGCTTTTTACTTAGACCTGTAGGTATAGTTTGAGATCTGCTTTCCTTTAAGTCAAAGCCTGCTGAAGAGTTTCCCTGCCCTGAGCTGTCAGCCTCAGCTCACTGCCCTGCTTTTGCCTTTGCTAAGCAAAAGCCATGGAGGCAGTGGTGCAAGTACTGAAATTAGCAGGACTAAAAAGACCCTGTAGGAGCAGCAGTGAAGGGAGAATATTTTTGGCAGAGATGCGTGTTGGGAAGACTTCTGGGTTGTGCAGCTGAAAGTGCCATTGACTTTGTCATCTGTACTGAGTCATTAGCATGTGCTTGTGCCTGAGATTGTCCTGCATGGTTTTATTAGAAAGGGTAAATGACTGTGTAAGCCAAGAATAGAAGGTACATAAGCTCAGTTCTGTTTTCAAACTGGGACATGGCAAAGATCCTCTGGAAGACTTCTGCTTCTTTGCCTTTAAATAACATTTTTTTTTTTAATGAAAAAAAAAACCCTAGAACTAGTCATTTTCCTTGCCTGGAAACACTGCAGTTGTACGCAGTTGTAATTGATCTTCTTCTTCTCTCCAAGGAAAGCTGGTGGGCAGATTCTATGACGAAAATGGAGCGCCGACAGAAGCTTTAAGGCAGGCTGAGGCTGCTATTAAGGAAGGCCTGAAATTCAAGGCAGAAAACGACCAGAGGAAGCAGCAGTTTCCACCCTGTAACTCCGAATGGAGCTCTGCTGGGGGCAGCCGATTCTGGTGCTCCAGACAGAGGTAAACTCTGCCTTCCTGCTGTTATACTCAGATCCTTTGGAGCACAGCACTTCTGCCTTTTGAATTTGATTGCGCTTAGCTCTGTTGTTGCCTCTCCTCCTAGCAGAAGTGGCATAGGAAAGGGCTCCTCAGCCGCTGTACGTCATCATCTGTGACTGAGGTCTGTTGACTTCTCCACAGAAGGACATAGGTTAGTGCTAAGGTGGTGACGGCTGGCATGGCTGAAATATGGCAGGCCCGTTCCCTTCTCCTGTATGTGGTTGTGAGCTGGGCTTTCAGACACAGGCAGAGCTGAACTGCAAGGAGCAGCACTCATGTTTTCTGCGGTGGCAGGTCAGCTGCTGCTGTTGTGTGAATCAGAGTGCCTGCGTTTTCTTTGTCAGTTCAGCTGCTGCTGACAGCCTCATCCCAAGCCCCAGGCTAGGGTTGCAGATGGGTGTAGGCAGGGCTAATGAACACATTCTCCAGTGTGAGACTGCAAAGAGGAACTCTGCTCAGTGACCTGACGAGTGGGTAAAACAGAAGTTTCATCATGATCAGTGAAACTTTTAAGAACGGTATTTCTGAGGCAACAACTCTTCTGTCACACTGGAATTCAAATCAGGGTTCAGAAGTTGCTGCAGATGCACATGATCTCCTGTCCTCAAGAAAAGAGGATAGAAAACCCATGAGGACAGTCTGCTGCATTTGAGCAGCGTTTCTCACCTACCCTGAATCCAAGGATCAGCTGGTGGTCTTGCAGGAGATTTCGCAGCCCATCTCACAGTCTATTTCTGTAACCATTTTCATTTAAAACCACATAAAAATGAGGTTAAGCTTTGAATAGTCATTTCCTGTTTGGTCTGTTTAGTTGCGTGCATCTCTTGGTGTAGGGACTACTTGTTTTAAACTGAGATCATATTGTGGACCGTGTTGCAAGATGCTTGGGCTTCGAGTACCTCACTAGCACCTTGGACCTCAGGGGATCTGCTTCTCTGCTTGAGTGAGCTAGAGTGCAGTCTTGGGACTGGATGTTGTATAGCAGCCTCTTGTGTAATAGGTTACAGGCTTAAGAAAAGATGCAACAGTTATGGGAACAGATAGGATTTGGCCCTTTAAGAGACATTATGGAATAGCTGCAAAAGTAATTGAGACTTTTTTTTCTTTTGCCCCAGTTCTCAAAATCACTGCATTGGGTTATGGCACATAAGGCAGCACGCGTTAACTATGAGCAATTAGCTACCTAGAAACAGGCACCTTGCCATTAGGCAAGCTGTGCTCTGTAGGGCGATGATTCTTTTTCCAGCAATAGAAGCAGCGGATGTAGAAGTTAGTTGCTCCCAGAAGGGCGAGAGCATGTAATAGCACTGATGAGACCAGGTCCAGGCTACAGGCTGCAGAAGCTCAGTCAACAAGAAGCTATCAGAAAGCTGTGGGATGTTGGCTGCTAGGAGTGAATTGTACATCAGTATGCATGTTAGTTCTGACTCTTGGAGGCTGTTTTGCTTTGTAGCTACATGAGTCTGTGTTCATTGGAAGCATTTTCTCAATTCTAAATTGGCCATTTGAATTGTTTTGATTTTATTTTTTCATTCTTAGCGGAGGCATAAACAGAGACTGGATTGGAGTCCCCCGGAAGCTGTATGTACCTGGTTCAAGGGGCAGCCACTGCGTGTGTGTGAGAGCTACTGGTCCCCCATCTGGACAGCTGGACTCACGTGAGCACCCTGACAAAGGTGACCTGGATAACCCTCACTTGGAGGAATATGAAGGCTGCCATCCACTGGCTGAGTCGTGTGTCCTGAAAGCGTGACTCCAAGTGCCGGATATGTATGCCTAGTCCTACAGCAAACTGTTGCACCTTGGGTGGGCAATTGCAGCTCCAGCTGCATTCCCTCCCATCTGTCAGTGCAAAGGGAGAGAGAGCAATTTCAAGTTTTTTTGCAAGTGTAATACGTGACAACGGAGCTGAGAGAAAGAGGGAACATTTTTAGCCAAGTGATGCAGTTAGTGGCTAAAAATTCAGCAATGGGAAACTTACTTTCTTCATCCTTTAGCACTATGGTATTTTTAAATCTGGCAACAAATTGTAGTGTATGTAGCCTGGACTAGATTTAAAAATTGATGCCTTGTACAGTCAGGAAATAGATGGCAGTGTACATGGTGGGTATTTGCTGTATTTCAAGGGAGCAAGTTGGTGAGCACAAGAACTACTGCAGCATCGTTGACTTCATCTTATGCACAGTCCTCCACTGTCACTCAGACTCCGTTTACTACACTGTAGTGCTAACATTCCTTCCTAAGCATCTGCTTTTCTTCAAAGAGTTTAAAGGTAGCAGAGAAGTCTGAATTTCTCCTGCAATGAAGGTTCAGAGTATCTAGGATCATGTGTAGTTTAGTTAAACAAAAGCTCTGCTTATCAAGTTGTCAGAATGCAGAAAGCAAAGGTCATAGCTGCATTTCCTCATTTGGTATTTATATTAGATGTTGAGCAAAGAAGATGTTGGAAGGTACCTATGCAGATTATTGTTTTAAACTAACCTCACCCTTCTGGTGCTCCCATTTACTGCTTTCAAATGACTCAGAGGTCAGGAATTGATAGTTTTAATTAGACTGCAGTGAAAGCTACATAACAACCTGACCATCTTGCTGTAATCTCCCCTTTTTTCCTCTTTCCATTCTAGTTTATGACACATACCCCCAATCTGATACATGTCTATCAGATTATAATCTGAGGTTGACATCCTCCCTACCCAAGGCCCAGCTTACTTAAAGGCTGTGTTTTATCACACTTGATGAAATCTATTAACTTCAATTCCTGCTAGAAGAGCAAAGCAAGCTACTACCATTTCTGTGCAGGACTAGAAAGGACAAGGGCATACCAGAGTAGGGCCCAGATACTATAAACCCAGGCTGCAGCAGGGCTTTTACTGTTTTCCTAGTCTGCTGCTAAAATAGATTACATTGCAATAGATAGCAATGGCACAGTTCTGTGCTCAGTTGTATTTGGTTCCTCTTCTTAAAGAAACAACCATCTATTATAAACATCTGGGACATGTTTATAAAGCCATTATGAGCTTTGAGCTATTTCTACCTCTCGTCCTCTCAAAAAATACCTACAATTCTAAACAATTAGTTAATAAACTAGTGCGATTACAAGAGGTCTTGCAACATCCCTTCAGAGTGAGAAAAATCACTTCATTGCATTGACAGTAAAGATGAGGTTACAACCGCCTTGGCCCAGGGCCATGCAACAGCTTAAACGTGTGTATGTGCTTATTGGAATAAATGGTTAGGGTTTTTTAAAGCTGATTTTGCTGCTTATTTTCGTTCCCCATCGCTAAGTTGTACTACAGAGGAAAAGTCGTCTAAGGCACTTAGACCAATGCATAGGGTCTTGCCTGCCATGACTGAAAGCTGTACAAGCTCATGGGTAGCAGCAAAGAGCCATCACACAGTGCTTGACTCCTCAGTCATTCTTCTGGAACTAAACTGAGCCTTAGGCTTGTGCCAACCTTGGAAATACTTGGCTTTTAGCTTAGAAGAACAGTGATTCTTTGTCTTGGCTCCTTAGTGGGCATTTTAAGGGTCTTCTGCTTTTGGGCACATGTGTCATCTTGGCGAAAAAATTACCTGTTTAGAGGTCATCAGCCCGACTGACCTCAAACTGTTCATAGTAATTCAGTAAGATTGTCACAGGGAGCACTTTCAGCAATCGCTCTTTTAGCCAACTGACTGAAATGAATGGCAAGTTCAGTGTTATATAGCTCAAAAGTTACAGCACACATAAGATTATTGAATACAAAAGCTAATTTGTAACTGTAAGGCACTTGGATTTCTAGTGATAGGGTGATAATCAGCAACATAGCTTCTAAGCAAGTTTCATCTTGCTGTATGCTTAAGTCTGCTCTTCCCAATGCAAATAGTGTTGAAATGCTGATGGGATGGTTTTGATACCTTAAGAGCCGCACAAAACCAAGTATGGGCCTACTGAAAGGTAAGACTGATTTTAGAAGTCACATATTGCTTTCAGTTTAAAAAGAAAACATTAACAACTTATTCCTCAGTTTAGTGGTGACGGGGGAAGGGACACACAACCCAAACCTTTAAAAAAGGCTCCATTCCAACACCACGAAGAAGTCATCTATAAAAACAAACAAGGAGACTCCCTTACTCTGTTCCAAGATTGTTTTATTTTTACTACCCTAATTAAAAAAAAAATCTAAGCAAATTTCTCCCCAGGGTGGGGAAGGAGGGGAAGAAGGAACTTTTGACTGTTGAAGAAGAAATAAATGTTCCAGTGATAGTCACAGTTCAATCTTTATTAGCTGTACTTTAAGTTTTAATACTCCTATCAAAATGCTTTTGGCTGGTTTTGCTATTGTACTGAAGCTTTCCTTTGTTAAAAATAAGCTGCAGTAATTATATACTCTGCCTTCAGGGTAGATTACCTGCTAATATGTGACAATTCAAAATAGTATGTTATTTTTAGTGAACTCAGCTCAGATTGTCGATTTTATAACTATATCAGAGCCAAACATGATTTAGATCATGTGCCAGCTCTGTCTGGTAAAAGGTTAGAGTTGTTTTATACAAGTGATTATAGGTAGTCTGCACTGGACTTAAATGATGTAAACTAGGGGCATACTAGAAGTTGTTTGTTCTACAGAAACATTACATTGAGTATCTAGAATAAATTACAGAACAGAGAAAGTTGTAATGCCCCACTGACTATGATAACACCCTAGTTTCCCTTTGGCTTTTAAGCCTTCATAAAGATAGCTTGGGGAGGAGGCAGCGGTCTTATGCAACCAGAGATTCTTTAGTAGCAGTGTTTCCACATCATGATGCATTATCTAGTTATGCATTTTATTACAAGTATAATCATTACACAACAAAGTAATGCATATTGGAAAAATACATTTTTTACAATGACTGCAGACGAACATTGCAGATAAAATGCCATTGTTCTCGGACTTCCTTTTCTATTTCACAGAACATATTATTATGGGTGATAAATAACCGAACCTTCTAAACCTTGTTTCTGTAAAGATGAATTTGCTGAAATATTCAACCCTGCTGTTAAAGAAATTGAGACTTGCCTCTTACTACATTTGATCTATAACAAAGATGCAGCCTTGGCCTCCCCTATCGTTACATGTTAATTGACATGCGCTGTGTGAGAAGTTGTACAAGTCAGATCTCCAAAACAGGAAGTCATTAAGGCATCTGTCAACTTTTAGCAAGCAACTTGTAATGCTGTTAGTACCTTTAAACACCAACATTCTCAGTCTTAGTGGTGTGAAGCAGTGATTACTTCATGTATCTATTCGAGGAAGGTGCAAGTTTTAGCCAGACCACATTTTGTGCTTGTGTAAGAGTGCTGGATGACTAAATCAAAAGGAATCCAGTCTCAGACCACGGAGCTACAGTATGAGCTATCACAGACTTTCCATGCAGCCCTGTTGAAGTGCCCAAAGCCTAGTCTGACAACATTGCTTTCCAGGGACAGGAATACAGTTCATTTTCCATAGACCCTCTTGAGCAATGCTTGGCGTATTTGTCTCAAGGTGACAGACACTGCTCAAGGACAGTAGGGGGCAAAAGGGGTGGACATTTTGGTCACAACTAAGTATGCTACACACACACACACACACACAAAAAAAAAAAAAAGGAAGTGCATTTGTTTATGGAATTGGAAATGTGTTGACCATCACTATGTTACCAAATGCCTCCATTTGAGTCTGTGTCCTACAATGGGGCATTGCCAGCAAAACTTCCAAAGACTACCAGATGCCTAATATCTCAGACCAGTACCAGACTGCATAAGGGATTGAGCCCCACCAATTATTTGGTGCCAACCACCTCTTCAGTTGAAATAATGACTAGGAGAGAACTAAGTTAGGGTTTTGGTTCAAGTTGCAAGTGTCTCCCCTTTAACTCTGGCAGAAAGCTGTTTAGAGTTGGCTGTAAGAAAACTATCTCAAAGGCACTTTAAATTAATCAAATTTACTAGACTTAGTTACTTCGAATTTAATGAACACTCTAGGCTGCACATTAGTCTCTATCAATAGCCTTAACTTTCCTTGCAGACTTCAGTGGGAAAAAGCTGGGATAGTACTGGCTGTATACGGCAAGGTGGGAAAATCAAAGTGTAATTCTGCAGATGAAAGTTTCAGGCAGTCACAATACATTCTCCACCTTCCACAAGCAAACTAACCAGCCTTAAGCTTGCATTTAGTTAAGCTGAAGGTTTAGTGCATATTTTCATCATTACTTTAAAAGGTTGCTTATTCTGTTAAAACTGAGAGCTCCCTGCTCCCTTGCCCCTTCCATCAGGGAAGTTACTGAAAAAAAAAAAAGTTTAAATAGTTTAGCAATTACATGTTCTACAGTTTTCCAATTATGTTGAAGTCCACAGGCTGTAGCCTTAGAAGACTAAAAGATGCTAGAGGAGTTTTCTTCCAGGTACACACTAAACAGTATTGCAGTTCCAAACTAAGAGGTTAACATGTTATCATGGGATATTATACAGTCAAGATTTAATACACTCTCCCTTTCCATTATTCTGTTAAAAGTTACCTTTCACTATTCAAAATCGACAGGCAATGTTAACTTGTAACACCAGGAAGCGCTAGACTAGAAGTATTATGTTGTCCATGATCTATTTTGCTTACCAAAAAAACAAGCTGTAGTTTGCAGCTGAATTCTTTAGACACCCTATTTTTGGTCTCTCATCCATGAACAAGCTTAAAAGGCAGTATATAAAACAAGTTATGCTAGAGATGCATCATTTGTGTTAGGAACTGGTGTTGCACACACTAGTTGTGTTACCTAGGGTATTTTGTTGGAACACGGCAGCAGCAGACATTAAACAATGAGGCAAATTTGTATTTAGCATCATCCACTATTCTTCTCTAGTGTTACAAAGTTCAGGATTCCAGTTATAATATACACATATTGGAAGATCAAAGTGCAGCAAGACTTGATGTGAAGTTGATTGTGCAAATGTCAGCATTTATACCATCTCCCAAAGTTTTCCTGCACAAGTTTTGGAGCACGACCTCAAGCAAGTCTCCTATAAAAAACAGTAGCAGTCTGGCTCATCCTCTCATCTTACACTTGAGAAAGATCAAGAAGTCACTATTCCAAAACAGGGCAGCATGTCATTATCATGAACTCCTTACTCTACACCTCATGTAACAGTCAGTAAATAAATGCACACAAGTTGTTCATAAAGTAAAGCTGAAGAGTACTGAGTGAGTTTAAACTAGAGTCTTCTTTTGGGATGAATAAAGCCTTAAGAAGGCATTTAAAATAGTTTTAAGTACATATTTCTGACAGAAGCCTTTGCCCAAACCATAATCTTGTTCAACAGCAAAGTGATTTCCTCTTTACCTGGACAATGTGATGTTGCAGTTTCAGATTCAGCATCTTCAGAGACCATAGCCAGCCTAGATTTAAATACTGCAGCTTAATCTAGAAGCATGGCACTGTATCGTAGATTCAGAATCCTTTCTTCAAAGCCAGGTGCTTAATATTAGCAGTAAGCCTCCAAACAAATGCTCCTGATCACTGGCAATCCTGCTGAAACTGGATGTGAACTGATCGTCTAGATGGACAGCAAATGCTACACTGGTAGGGTGACTGGCTCTCCTGCAGCAATTAACCAAGGTTCTTAAATTCAAGGAAAGCGCTAGTCTCCCTCGTATGATTCATAATGCACTTCAGCATTTATTGCTGTATATAGCAAGTTAGACTACTTAACTGGTTTTAGTGTTTATCCATTTAACATTAAGCTTAGGTCTTCTCTTAGAGCACTTATGCTTCTTAGGGTTTTTTCCCCCACTAATACACAAGTTTCATGAACTGAAAAGACTAGTAATGTAAATATGAAAGTGCAACAAACTAGGCTTTGATAGGTCTAGCAGGTGTGAGCAAGAATATTTTCTACTTAAAAACAATCTTGCACTCTTGAACTTGCTAAAGCTAATAAGACATTTACTGAGGAGGTATTAAGATGTGGATCTGCAATTCTGACTGCTTTGCATCAGATGTTGTAAAGCTTTCCATTGTAAGGCCACAATTCTTGAACTATGCTTAGAACTAGACCCCATTTTTAAAAAGTTTCTTGAAATGAACAGTGGTTGTAACAGCTCAGTCTAGCTTCACAAGAAGTCTTCTCTAGAGAAGGGGAACATTTATCTTTAAGACAAAGCAAAGAAAAATACCTGGTTACCCTGAAACTTAATGCCATCTCTACTAAGCAGCCTGAAAGCAACAGGACTTAATAGAGTTGCTCAGTGCAAAGCACCATGTCAAGGACAGACCTGTTTTATGATGATTCAAAGACCAGCCTACCAATTTTAGCTTCCGTACCCCACTGCAAGAGGGTCTAAATTCCCGTTTGTCACTTGGCATCAATGATCCACTCAAATTCCTAGTGAAGTCTATCACAGCCCAATACATTTACAGTCATACAAAATCATTTATACTGGAATATATCATAACAGGGTCCTTAATTAGTTGAGTCTATTGCAGAAGACATGTATAGGCCTCCTCTTCCCTGTCCACAGGGCTTGTAAGCAGAGCTGCTGTCAGGAGCACTGACTAGGAATCCCTTTACTTCCACAGCATACTAGGAGACTCCTCCTAGAGTCAGGACATCAAAGCAGATGTTGCAAACTCTAACTGGCTTGTTCAAATCAAATTTTATGATAGGAATCTCCTTTGTTGAGCACTTATGGCAGAGCAGACGTCCACAGTGTCGGCTGTCGATAAAAGAGGGGTGGGAGAGAGCGAAGTATGAGTTCACTGATACAGTGAATACCAGGGTTTTGTTTGATACCATCACTGAGAAATGGCAGCATCATTGAAAAACCTATAGTGTTACGCAATTGAAATGATGCATTTTTCTCCATCTCCTGGTAACTGTCACATAACTCAATTCCAAACCCAAAAGATGTGCTACGTCTGTAACAGTCAAGTCACCTACTACCACTCCAACTGTCGCTTGTGCATAAATTTAGGCAAAATGCTAACCAGGGAGTCTTACCTGGCTTATGAGGAAAAAAGTCTAGCTTAGTATCTAACCCAGCATGTATTACAGAAGTTCAGATTAGTTAAGAAAAGGCAGCCCAGAGCTACACAAAAGCAACCGATACCAGTATCTTCAGCTATTTTCATACTGCAAACAGCAAACCTAACCTAAGCTGTCAGGAAGTGTCTAAGTATCACCCATTTTTGAGTAAATAGGCCCCTGCTAGCAGTAGGCCTCTGAATCTTCTGTTCCACTACTGGAATGTTGACATTTCTTGTTTCCAACAAGCCTGAAATATTTCTTAGATGCACAGACTGCTTTTTCTAATAGCTTATTACTGCTTTAACAAGTAGGCAAGGTGGAATGTTTCAGCTTGATTAGCAGTTATGCACTTAATGTTAACATGGGGGTGTCTGAAAGTGGCAGAAGGAACAAACCTTGCTACATTTGGAAAGGAAATTTGTTTCCTTGCAAGCACAGCAAGATGTGCCATACATTACCAGTGATGCTTTCTTGTTGTGACTCCAAATTTGGCAGTGCATTCATAGCAGTTGGAGCCATCACACCAGGGAGGTTCTTTTGTCAGCATATCTGTTAGAGGCAAAGTATAAAGGCAAAATAGACTCTGACACCTAAAGGAGTATGTTAACATTAAGTAAGCTTTCCACTGTTTTAGGTATCACTCAATATAATTGATTTAACTACAGCTGCAGTAGCTGCACTTTTGTTTGTATGAAATCCATAATGAGTTTCATCAATCCCATATTATTCGCAAGAAATGTACAGTAGCAAGTTAAAGCAAAGTCTAATTTTAAGCCACATTAGACTACACCAACCAGGATCCCCACATTCATCCTTTCAGAAAAAGGAAGTACACATTCAAGTTTGAGAGGGCTCTCATATGCACACCGGGCAATTTTCCAGCTGGTCTTTAGATGAGTATTTGTATCCCTCATTCAAAGCGATAGGATATTTACAAGATGTTCAGCACCTCTGGAATTAGTACTTTACATCAGATGTCCAAAGTTCTTTCTCACACTAAGTATCTCAGAAGCCTAAGCTAAAAACCCACTTTCCAACTGTAGCAAGAGGCACTTACCCAACAGTCTAAAGAGAAGCTGTTTTGTAGCAACCTGGTAGTTGAAGATGTTGACTCCTTGATTATTGTTAACCCCAAGACGAGCCCCAGCTCTCACTATTGCACGGCACAAGTTAGCATTCCCCTTCATATATGCCAAAAGGAGCACTGAAAAATAAAAGACAATTCCCTGCTAACACAGAGTAGGTCTTCATTTTCACTCAATCTAGGACAGAATTTCTATTCCCTGAAGTATAAGGGTAATGTTTCTATCTTACTGCATTTAACATTCTACTGCCAATTAGTTATGCTTTAAAAGTGACATACCACTAATATTACTTAAGTGACGTTAAAGTTTAACAGCTGTTGAGCTCACCTACCTGTGTTTCCTTCAGCATCAGGTTTGTCTAGAGGGTATTCTGGCATGCACTCCAAGAAGAGCTCACAGATGGCTGCAGCATTGTCTTTCCCATATTGTCCCAAAATATGCATTGGTGATTGGCCTCTGTTGGGGGGAAGTATATTCTCCAGATCAGTCTGTTTAGTTACCCACTCCAGCTAGCTTTGTTTTCAAATTGGGTTGCAAACTTGAACAATGCAACACTTAATTCAAAATGCATCACACAACTACCTAATGCATACCAAGAAGAGGAAGGTAATTTCTATGGTGTTTAGACAAAGCATGCTCTGCATGCTTCACTGTAAGATTAGTGTAGAAAGGCTATAATCCAAGCCAAATCTTTAATTCCATATCTAGTTATACCAGCACACCCATTAAAGATATACTGGTTCCCCCTCCACCATGACCCTCAAGTCTGTTAAGGCTATACTAGTTACCTAATATTAAAGGCTTCTGCATCTACATTGCACTCTGTGAGGAGGACCCGGATATTGTTTAGACGGCCATGCATCACTGCCAGATGAAGAGCTGAAAAAAAGAGTAGAAGAGAAGCTTCAAGAATCTAAAGTAGTTAACATCAGCAATAATTGCAGCCCAATAGACAGAAGCACTCCCTTTCTATTTCACAGATTACAGAATCAGTAAGGTTGGAAGGGACCTCTGGAGATCATCTAAGTCCAACCCCCCTGCTCAAACAGGGTCACCTAGAGCATGGTAGACAGGGTTGTAGCAACAAGGACCCCCCTTGCTGAAGCTGGGGCGTGAACCAGGGACCTTTAGATCTTCAGTCTAATGCTCTCCCAGCTGAGCTACTTCAGCTGGTATTTCCCCACCTTCCTTGTCCATCTCCAAAACTCGTTCTACCAGCTTTGACTTTTTTTGGATTTTCCTTTTTTGTCTTTGAAGAGAGAGCCCTTTAAATGACCAGTCTCTACCACTAAGGGATACTACAAACAGGCCTACTGGAGTGTTTCCATGTACATATCCACTTGAAGAACTTCTAGTTTACCATTGTTTCCATTTTCATCCAGAGCTGCGAAGTCTACTCCGTTCTCCAAAAGAACTGAACAAATTGTGGGCAAGTCTTGCTGAGCTGCTAAGTGAAGAGCAGTCTGACGATGCTTAGTCAATTCATTCAGCTGGGCACCTGCAAGCAGCTGTCACGATGCAAGAAAGAATGTCTTCAAGAACATGTTTCAGATATGAAAATAGTCCTATGAATGCAGTACACAAGACTCCACTGTACAGAGATACTTCTAGATGTCTGGCCAATATGTACATAATGCTATCATTACTGAGCTACTTAAATTCCTATCTGCAGAAAGTGCAAGGTAAGATCAGCTAAGGTGCATTATCCAGTGACTGCTGTGAGCCAGGCATGCTTACATGAAGGCTACTGGTGCATCTCAAACAGTCTGACCCATGGTAACTTCAGGCAAGTTAGAGGTCTGTTTCAGACCAAGTGTCAGCTTAAGGGAACTTCTCTAGCCTGTAGGCAGTCAGTCAGCATTAAGACTTATCAATGTGGCCTTCTAAGAAGTGAAAGACTCCCCAGTACATACCAGATTACGCACAATGATCTCTGAGCCAGCTTGTACAGCCAGGTGGAGAGGTGTTAGTTTTGAGGCATCCTGGACCCGAGAGTTTACATTGGCCTGGACACTTATCAGGAACAGCACACTCTCAATGTCAGAATTCTGAACAGCTACATGAAGGAAATTCCGACCTTTATTATCAACCTGTGGCAGAAAGGGCATGTGGAATGAAACCCTTATGTTACTTCTGTAGAACAGCAAGTAGTTATGCAGTAGAACCTATCTCCACTTAGATACTTGCTCCCTCTAGTTGTGAACTGTAGAGTCTTGCTCCTTTCACTGCTTGACAGTGGATACTTACCTATTTCATTATCAAATAAACTGAGCAAAGAAACTGTCAGTACCATCTGCCCACACTAGTCTGCTTCAAGCTATTTTATTTCTACTTCACAACCCTGTCATTTCTTGACCACACAGTAGAGTATTAAGACAGACAGAAAAAAAGTTAACAGCTGTCATCGTAAGCATGAAGCAGCAGTTAATGATGAACAAACTCACTTAACCAATGAGACAAACTTGAGTAAATCAGGTAGTTAACACTGTAGAAGGAAGCAACATGCAATCTTGCCACACTAATGCAAACTGTGTGCATATGATGGCTTAACACCAAGTGCATGTTGCTGTTCATATCTGTCTTAAAGGTGATGTTAAAGCATATTTAGAACTAGCCTATATTTATATGCAAGTTTTAGATGTGTAGCAAGAGCTCACTAAGCACTCAAATACTTAATTACTAGTAATTAACTTACACATGGTAGGAAGAAACTGCTGAGCAGCTGCCTGAAGTGTCACACCAGAAGCCTGAAGATACAGTTGGAGGTTTCATAGTTCAACAGTACAGCATAACACCTATCACTTAATTGTTTTAGAACAGGGTTTGTTTTCATCAGCTTCTCTAAAAGAGCTAGGTAACAGGCTGCTTCTGTACTAGTCCATCACAAAACATCCCAGAAAAGTTAAGAGTTGGCACCTTCTCCTTACATATATGTATGGCTGTTCCTCAATTTAATATTGAGGAGGTAAGACTAAAAGGTTTGGTAAGACGCTGACCCTTGATTTTCTCATGAAAAGCACATGTACATCTACAGTTTCCTAATAAATCCTGCTATGGAAGATTAGAATCTGGCAAACTTTGTTGCATACAGAACCAGAAAAGGATAAAGCAGAGCTTGCTTGTGGAACATCTGCTACTGCAATCTAATGCAGTAAGACAGACAAACATGCCTTGAATGCTCTCATCTTACCTGTTCAGCAGCTCCTGGCTCCCTCTTCAGAATTGCTTCAGCTGCCTTGTTGTTTTTGTACGTCATAGCACACGCAAAGGGAGTCATTCCTTGCCTGTCACGTACACTTAGCTTTATTTCTGGATGTGAAATCATAAGCTGAATGATAACATTATGTTGGTTGCTAATGGCAACATGGATTGGAGTTCTTCCTTCTGCATCCTAGAAGGAAGCCACAAAGTTCATTGCATGAAGATGCAGTAATACACAAATCCTTCCCCATCTTCGAGGAAGGAGGGAAGCTTTTTAGTTTGTGACCTAGCTTATAGTCTTCTGCTGGGACATTAAACACTTACTTCACTTGCATCATGACTTGAGCTCTCATTACAACTCTGTAGCAACTAGGCTGACCTCAATCCACTGTGTTATATAGCCTTGCAAGTAGCTCAGAACTGTCCCCATACAGTCAAGTCATTTAGGGGGCAAAGATGAGCATTTAAGACAACAGTCAAGCATTGAAACAGAATGCTTTCAAAACAAATATTGTTGTCTGGTAGTTAATGTCATTTGTTTTACAGTATTATTAATTTGTCATCAGGAAAATAGCTGGATCATTAAAAAGTACAATGTGTCAGATGCATATATGTTTTGCAAGCAGTATACTAAAGTTCAAATTTTGATAAGGTACGTTTAATCACTCGTCCATATCAGGAAGCTGTTCATACCCATAGCTTCATGACGCAGTTTTGATGTCATGATTCTAAGTAGCATGAAGACCTTAAAAACCTTGTGTTTATTTCTCCTGTTGCTCTTTGTCAAGCTTCTGTTCAAGGATTACTACATAATCAAGAACTATTAAGTACAACTCAAATTACTCACTCCAGAATGCTCAGTGACAGAATACACTTCCCAAACACATGCTAATAACCTATTAGAGCATTCTGCAGTTTTATACTACAGTTGATCTAATAATTCATTTCTACAGAAGACAGTCTTGGTCCCTTCCTTAATTCACGCTAGGAATAGAGGAGTTGAATTCAGAGCACTATGCTAACAATAAGCTAACATGAAAAGAAGTCTTCTGTATCAGTATTTTCCTGCTAGTATAGCTTCCTGAATTAACCCACCATATGAGCAGATCAGAAAAAACCACAAAACTGCAGCCAGTCATTGTACTGGCTCAGCCATAAATAGAAGCAATCTTTTTCTATCAAGCAAAAGAACACTGCTGAGATGGAAATTTGTTTTCACTATGTTCAATATAGAGAACCAATGTCAATAGAATCTATCCACCATTTCTCTACAGACCTGAGCATTGACATTGGCACCAAACTCCAAAAGGCACTGGATCACCTCTTCTAGTCCCCAGCAGGCTGCCAAGTGCAGGGGTGTCTGTCCATCATGAGCTTCTTCTTCTCCTTCTCCATTAGGACCTGGCTTTCTAGGGCTATTCACATCACAACCACTAGAGAAAAGTAAGAAAGTCAAGTTAACACGTTTAATCCAGACTTAAGCAGTTACCCCCCCAAAAAAGGGGGGGGGGAATGGGTCAGACTTTAAAGAACTAATCCAGAATCTGATGACACATTCTATGTAAATATAAAGAGTCAAACTAAAACTAGGAATTTATCTGAGCTAGCATCATGTTCTTGATGACATTAAAACATGTCTTTAAGATTAGCCAAGCTTCCGTATGTGCTATTCACTCACTAAGAGGTTAATGAAGCACATACCTGCTACTGGCTCAAAATAGCATTCAATTAGTTTAAGCAAGGAAAATGTATATGTACATTGGAAAGTTTGTATTTTAGGAAAGAGTCTTACCTGCGAATAAGAAAGCATGCTATTTGTTCACTGTTTTCATCAATAGCTCTATGAAGAAGAGTCTGTAAGCACCCACTTGGTCCTGACCCCCAACAGGTTGAATCACAGCCGTGCCTAACCTGGAATGAGCACAGTAATGCAATGAAGTTTTCTGTAAGACTCCAAAATGCACCTAATACTTTATATGTCCTTGACTAATTCTTCTGAAACATCATGCCTTAGGGGTAGAATTAGAGATGCCTGATCTGTTCTTGTGACAGTCGTCTAGTTTTAGGAAGCTACTTTAATGTCTTCCAGAACAATAGCTGATTGGTCTAATACTTAACTAGGTAATGTTAAACAACACTTTATTCAGATAATCACCCATATATGTTAAATAGAGAGGTCTTAAGCAAGTTCAGGTAATACGAAGCTACCTTACTTTCCAAAAAATGACAAGCACCTAAAGAAGTGAAGCAGCATCAGATGACAGCCTGTGAAGGTCTGGTTCATTTACTTGTTTTGCCATACACTGCTGGAAGAAGTTACCCTACATGGCTATTTGACAGATGCATTAAAAACTATTTAAGTGCCATATTGCTCAAGACTTGCTCCACTCCATTTTATGAACTCATTTACAACATTTAAGCCTTAACTCTAAGTACTCTTATCTGATACCAGCCCAAATGGTCAAGTACAGTCACAAGACTTATTTCCCAGCCTGTCAGATAAGTTTAAATATTTGTCTCAATCTAACAGATAGCAGCTGGATATCAGAGATAATTTTCAGGTAACTTCCTTCCTTATACAGTAGACATAAGGAAGTCTACTTGTGTCTCATACCAGCAAGTTGCCTGCTAGATCACCTATGCAGGAATAGGAACTAGTCTTGAAAAGAAAAGAGACAGTGTACTGTCTCTCTAAAGCATATACAGAGTAAAATTAGGTGTTCCGTCTTATTTAGGAAGCTGACCTTTACACAAGTCTTTATATGCTACAGATTGACATTTAATAAATCCTTTGGAAACTAGATGCTACAGCACTTTGCTCTCCAGAATCAGAAATTCTGATGCCTTATTTTGTACCTTTGTTATAGTAACTGCAAGGTATTTAACTATTTAGAACTGCAGTGTTTAGAGAAAGTTTCCTAAGAAAGAGGAGCAAAGAAAAACTCAAATTTAGATAGTGCTATAGGACTACTTTGTTCTCATCATGCACTAGCAGTTCATTTCTGCTAGTTAGCACTTCATTGCTAGTGAGATAAAAAGTGAGACTAAATAAGCAGATTTACAGCCTTACCAGAGTTGATGCAATATCTTCCAAGTTGTTTTCCAAAGCAAGCCATAAAGGTGGATTTCCTTTCTCATCTGGCACAGACATGTCTGCTCCTCTAGTACAAATAGCATCAACCACAAGAGGGAGCTGGTTTTTTATGGCTAGTTGTAGGGCAGTCTCTCCATCTTGTGTTCTGTAAGACATACAGTTTGAAGTCCGTTACTACTCCACTAGAAGTTAAACCCATTGTTACAATAACCTACTGGAAAAGACTAGTATTATCCCTGCATGTATGCATTTCTGCTATGATAAAAATCTACAATCAAGCAAACTTACCAAGACAGTCTTTCATCACAGCTACACAGTTTAATCTTACTTTTTCTAAGTAGCAAATGTATCGTTTCTAAAGCCTGAGCTAAGAATGCTACCATGCTGCTCAGAGACACTTTCCTTTCTCATTTCTTTAAGCTCAGCCATTGAACACTGAGTTTCCCTTAGAGCAAAGGCCTCCTGCCAGAGGAAAGGACCAGGTGTGTTTATACTATGGTAAACTTCAAGTGTTATCACAGTCAAATACCAACTGCAAAGGAACTCTGAAATCAGAACAGCAGCATCAGGCAGTTTATCCCCATCATACTCATTAGGGTGTAAACATAGCAGAATTGTGAAGAAAGCATGTCAGCCACGTGTAAGCAGATAATTTTTTGTTAAGTTTAATAGCTTGTCTCAAGACAAACTCATGATGCAAGTTGTATCTGAGTCTAGCTGCTGGGGTGACACCTAATTTAGTTTAAATAGTAGAAGGCATAGAGCTCCAGCAAGCTGCTAAGTAGAAGGGAAACTACAGGAGTTCAGTACTCTCTGGGACTTGAGAGTTTATGATAAGAGGACCCTCTTTTCTCTAGAATAAAGTGATATCTTCTGCAATCCCAAGAGTGGATTCTGATAGAGCTATAAATAGCTTCAAATTTGCATATATGGCCCATCAGCCATAATTAGTTCCATAAAAAAGGCCAAATGCATGACTATAAAAATCTGAACTCTAACTTCAAGCGGTTACATAAGGGCAGTAATCACCACCTGCTCCTAAACACAGATTCAACTTAGTGTTGCATCAGTTAAGATCTTACCTGACATTTATATCTGCCTGATGTTCCAGCAGAAACAGTGCGCTCTTACTATCTTGTCTCTGTATTGCCATATGTAGTAGAGTCTGCCCGTCCGACATTGTGTCATTGATGGATGCCCCAGATCCAAGCAGCTGAGCTGCTATTGTATGCATGCCTGAAGATTTACAGCTCATTAGTATTTTATCTTCAGTTCAGAGACCCTCTAAAGCTTCATAAATAAGGCTTCAAGCTTTCAAATTTCAATAAAAGAGGCACACTGATTCAACATTAGAAAACTTACATACATAAGTTAAACCAGCTCATAACTATAACCTGGATGTTCATTGATGGACTAACTGTAGAATACTGAATACCAACTCCTTTTTTGTCTTGCTTTAAGACACCAGATATGGTTGGAAATACAGCAGAATTTTTTCTCTTAGCTCTGCCAGCCTAAATCTAGTAAGGTCCACACCTAGCCTAATCCTTCATACTTCCTCTAATTTTTTTGTTCAAGAACAATACCGACTTCTGGTGTTACATTCATTAGCCGTTCACATGCCCATTACAGTATCAAGCAAGCGTCTAGCTTATGGTTTCTCTCATTCTTGGAAATTAAGTTATTAGATTAACAGAAATCTACATTTTAATTTCCTTAAAGTCATTTGAAAGGAAAAAGCAGAAGACTGGACAATAAGTGTTTTTACACATGGATGATATCTGGCACTTCAGAATAGAGTACAATTAAGTGTTCTGCATCATATCTCATTAAGCTCCAAAGTCATTCTCTATACAGCTGTTTGCAGCTCAGTAGGACCACACTTAAACTCATTCTGTGCTGACCACACAACCACCTTCTTTTAAGGATGTCCAAACAAGGAAGGCTAAAGCAGACTGACTATCGAGTTTTCCCCAAACTATCCCCCTCCCCTTTTCAGGCAAGAAAGCATCTTCCAATACGTTACTTTAGTTCCACTCCCCTTCACAGGCACTTAAAGTAATCCATCTTCCCTTCGTAAAAAGTAAGGTTAGTGTATTAACCAGGTTCTACAGAGTTAACCATGAACAGACACAATATGGTAAACCAATGAAAAACACCAATGAAGGAGTTCACACGCCAGAGCAATTCCACACAGCTGCAAGTGGAGTTGTAGGAAGAAGCTCCAGACCACCCCCTAGTGAACAAGTGAAGCTGCAGGGCTAAAAATCTCCCATCAGTAAGCTAGATATGAATGTTCATTTTTAGAAGCTAAAAATCACCACCTCAGACTCTCCTTCAGTTTCTCATCAGCAGCAAAACTCATGCCACAAACCCACAGCTGTTGCTTTATCCCCAAAAAGTCTTATTCACATCATGTCTTCCAGATATTTACATCTCATTTTGTTTGCTGGTACTTACCTGTCCACAAAGCCAATCCCAGCACAGTCTGATCTCTCGAGTCCTTTAAACTAAAGTCAGGAATGATTTGCAAGTTGTTGGTAGCATGAAGAGCATTAGCTAGAACAAAGCATGCAGAGTTAGAGCATTCTTGTGTTTGATATACAGCTGCTGACTGACATTGCTACTCCTGCATCTTTAACATTTTCAAATAAACTATTCAGTTTGGAGAAAAAGAAAAAAGAAAAAAAGAAAAAAAAGAAAAAATCTCTTCCTGAACAAGTAATAAGTTATCTTGTGTTTCCCCAAATACTGGGGCTGTTTAGGACTAGGCAAGAGCGGCAATAATCACCAATTCTTAATACTCATACTGCCAAGCTGTTCAGCTTTCTGCATAAGGGGCTCAGCCTTCAGCTATTAGTATCTCTGCTTCTGAACTGGGTGGCTTTATATAAAGCTTTGAGCATGAAGACTTTACAGCAGGCTATATTCCAAGATGATGTCAGCATCCCTCCTTCTCAGCTTGTTGGGAAGGAAGATGTACTCCTCAGTTCACCCCTCCCCACCAAATCTCATCTATGCCAGTTGAATCTGGTAGGTATCCTAGATGCCATAAGTGGAGAACTCCACTAATATTTCAGCATTCCTTCAAATCTAATACTGCCACTACAGTCACACCGACTGTTCAAAATCCTCTTACTGAAGGAGTTGAAGTAGATATAGAGGGCATCTTCCTGTGGTGACATTTCCATCTGTTTTTAGTGGATTCTTGCATTTACCTGAACTGAACACTCAGAAGGGAGGAAGGGGATCTCAATTGTACAGCCAGAATAGCTAGAGGTTCAAGTCCACTATCCATGGTGGAGCATTGGAAAAAGATCAGTAATACACAGTGCTCAAGACAACTTAATATTCTAGTTTTAAACCAGTCACCTGCTTTTTTAACCAGTCTTGTTAATTGATCTAATTAAACAAAAGCTAAAGAAAAACACGTTATTTGTAGTTTTTTCTAACACAGTTTAGTTAGCAACTAGACATGCCAGTCCATCATAAAAAAAAAATCAATATAGTCTGAAGCAGAAAAAAAAGATACCTTTTTGTTCCAGGATGACCGACACCACATCTGGATGATTATGAGCAATAGCCATGTGAAGGGGAGTTTGCAGATAGACATTCTCTACTGTTGGAGAAGATGCATCCTTTTGACAGAGAACTGCTTCTGCAGTTTGGATGTTAGGATTGGCTCCTTGCTGCAGAAGTTCTGCTGTCAGGTTTGCTAGGCCATGCCTACATGCTGTATGCAGGGGTGTTTCTCCCTGTAATGAACAGGGCATTAGGTTAAAAGCTTGAGACAAGAAGTCATGAACTACAGAAGTAGCTTTTAAACTACTATACCCATTTTTAGGGGTATGTAAAGCTTGGGTTACTTCATGTAGTTTTGGAAGTTGTAATAAGCTTCAACTACTAGGACTTAACTACAGCAGGGAGAAGTGTTAAAAGCATGTTAACCCCCAGTGATACTGCAAGAGCAGTGCTGTGACAATGTAACACTTATCCAATTACTAGGAAGCATATGAAACCCACAGAACACTCAGGTCTTCTGACTTGTTTGAAGCTAGTGTTAACCACTTTTTGAGAGAGACTCATTTTGTTGAAAAAAAAATCGATCATTGTATTTCTGGAACCGTGCATTCAAAGGAACTTTCAGACTGAAGTCTAGAAGCTTCTACATTTTTACCCATTTGTTTTGGTGATTGACTTTTGCTCCATGAGTTGCTAGGAAGAGAGAAGCTGCCTCATTTCCAGCACCAGCTGCCCTCTGAAGCAAGCAGTTTCCTAAGAAAAACATTTAAATACAGTTAGTCCTATTCCAACTCCATCTTAACACTAACCAGTATGTTAGCACCTTCCCTACTACCTTTCAACATTAACATTTTCTTCACTGGCTTCAAACTATCTTCTGCTTGTCCTCTCCCAATGCTGCACTGTCATGTGCACTGTCATTTAGCAAGTATGTATTTCGAAACTGTAAAAAGGATGTCAGGACCCAGCAAGGAGTCCAGTTTTTGTTACTTCCTGCACACTAAGCTCAGCTTGGGACCTGTCAGAGTTCCAGCTCTGAGTGAAGTTACTACCACTTATCATTCATTATGTATACGTGCTCAGCAACAACTGTGGCAATTGCATTCCACTCCCCAGAAATCTTTACCTAATTCCATCCAATTACTTATACAGCCTAATGCAGTTTGAATTTTGGAAAATGCAGTTAGTAGCCAGGCAATTAACTTCCACCAACCTTCCACTTAAACAGAAATACAAACCTCTGTTTTACCTGTTACTGTGTCTGGTGCATCTGTATTGCTGCCTCGTTGGATCAGCCTTGCTGCAAAACTGTTCTCATCAAATGAGGTTCCATTTACAACAGGGACATCTTCAAAAGGATTTACAGATTGATCAGAGGATACGGTGATATACTGAATTGCAAGCCATAGAGCTGTGCTTCCCTCGTGATCCTTCAGTTCCAAGTCTAGTCTAAAAATAAGAGTAAATGTTCCCAATTTATGCCTTAAAGAGTGTTCCCCATACAGCTTCTAACGCTCGGAAGTCTCTTAACAGCTGTACTAGTTTATCTAACATCTCTCTGACAATCTTTTTACTTGTCAAAGACATCTCCTCTAGCTTCAGGTACTTCAAAGACTTTGTATATCATTCTAGAACAAGTACCACAGGTCATCAAAAGGTGTATCTTTAAGTTTAAGCTCACTGTTCCTATGAGAAGTGTGACATTGCAGGATTTGGACTGCCCTGAAACACATGCAAAAACAAGTTCCGCTGCATGCGAGTAAGCAGTGTACAAGAGCTATCAATTCAACTAAAGAGAAGCAGAGACAAATGAAATATTCTGCTTCTTTGCCCTAGTAAGTCATCTGTATTAGCATTACATAGAATCTAAGTTGAATCCAGAAAAGTATTACGACCTTATAGTCTTATTACTCCTTTAGACTCCACTATAATAAAGTTATTGCTGCATTCTTTCAGCTAACCCTGCTTGGAAAAAAGACACCAAAATGCAGTTTGCTTCCTCTTTACAGTACAGCAAGTTTGCTTAGCTTCTAGCATTTTTCAGGAAGACAACTTTCATCTTATGTTATGCAAAGCCCTTACACTTTTCATCCCTAGCCTATTGCAAGTCTACAAGGCCAAAAGGCCTAGAAGACTTTCGTTAAACCAATTCTCATACCTCCTCTGTACAAAGTAAGCTCACTGTAATTTGCATTCAAATGAAACTTACTGTTTGCAGTGGAGGAGTTGACTGAATACAGGTTCATTCCTGACCACAATTGATGCATGTAATGGAGTCCTGCAATTGAAGCCAAGCATAATTAAATTAGTAAGGAGAATCTTGCATAGGAGTGTCTCACTTCAAAGATTTTTCACCAACTCTCCCCAACAGACTTTGCCTCTGCTTTCAGGCAAAAGTACATCTGGACAAACTAAGCCATCCCTTCAGTGGATATGGCTCCAGTCAATTCAGTGGTAAGCAATTCTTTACATGAACATAATAGCTAATCTGAAATCATATAGCATAGAAGCTCAAATCCTTTAACTTACCAAAATAAATTAGTTCATGTACTTTGAAAGTCTTTCTACATCATTTTACATGCTTGCTTGCCAACCCAGCCCAACCCATAAAGCAGCTTAAACACTATACTTCAGTAACCAGGTACCAAAACTGGTGCCAGAAAAGGCATCTGCAGATATCTGCTCTTTGAGATGATTTCTTTTTTTTTTTTTTTCTTTCTTTCTTTCTTTTTCTTTTTTTTTTTTTTTTTTTTTTAAGGAAGAGCCATTTGTCATCACTTAGCTTGCTTTATTGTTCAGTGATCCAATAAAGGAAAACTGCTCACCCTATGTTTCAACACTCAGTTTACCCCAGCTTTCCATACCTGAACTATGTTTAATGATAGAATTATTCAACCTACAGTTTTCTACTTTGAGTGCTATCAGCAGGTCAAACACTGAAGTAACAATTTCATCTTTCTTCATTCCAGTATCATCTGTGCTTTGCTGACAGACCTGAGCATGTTCCCAGTGGGCTGTACTTAGTTACTACACCATTATCTGTCAAACTGATAGCAGAAGTTACTTTAAACAGTATTTACCTTCCTCTGCTGTCCTGCATGTTTGGATTGGCTCCAGCCTGTAAGAGGGATTCTGCTATCTGTGCCATCTCTGCCATGACATCTGGTGAATGCTTCTTGGGGCTGTATGATGCCACAAGGTGCAGAGGAGTCTCCTGGTCTCCCAGTGTAGCAGCATTCACACGGGCACCATTTTTAATGAGAAAGTTTGCAGCAAATTTATCTCCTTTTGTGAAAGAAAAAAAGGTTATCTGTGGGTATGCTAGAAACCCTCTATACATTATAGAAGTCCAGAAAATGGATACACATTATTCCCTTCTGTACTGTACAATCATTCCAATAAAAGTATCTGTTCTTAGAATGCTTTAGCAATAGATAACCCCCAAGAATAGTTTGCCACAAAGCCAGGATTAAGGTATCTCAAAGCATCAGAACAAGCATTTTCCCCAGAAGTTACATGCCAATGCTAGAGTTCAAACACTAGTTTACTCGGTGTGGTGATACTGAGTGAGTTTGCTAGCCCCTGTATCAATTAAGATAAATCCATTGCTGCGCTCATGCACAATTGGGCAAATTGAGACCTGTAAGCATACAGGTCATTTGTGACCGAGAAGCACTATTCCAGAGTACCAGTCAAAAGCTGCATAGTTGGAAGTTAGTCACTATCCATTCAGCATTGCTACATAAATGACCACTAGCACAGCCTTTGCTATCTCTTGACTCAGCCACTATATGACACAGTAGCTTCAGCAGTCAGGACCCATCATGTGCAGCATTAAGAACTCCCTCAGAATGTCTCAGAAGCCAGAAGTTACACTCACTTCAGTGCATTAGGCCTTGACTTGAAACACCAAGATGCACTTCAGCGTATTACTATTCCCTGTATTCCAAAACCCAGTTTGAGTACAGGTATGCACAAGCTACCTGTCCTGAACAAAAGACTGCAGAACAAAGAAAACTGCCTGTTTAAGCAACATAAAAAGCTGTGTCACATCCAACAGCCAAACCCCAAAATCTCACTTTTCAATTTCCATATTTGGCATTCCCCCACTCTTCTTCAGTGATCAGTGGAAATAAGGATCACGTGGCAAATTCAGACAGTTTGCTTTAGCCCTGTTTCCAGAACATGTGGTTGTTAACAGTGATTAACTCACTGAAGCTTAGTTACTGAAAAGCAAGCATTCATTCTCAGAGTTTTAGCTTAGACTGAAAGCAGGCATTAGAAGACAAATGCTAGTATTAATTATCAAAAGCAGCCTGCTGCAAACTTTCTAATGCTTCACAAGACTGCAGCCACCACAACACTGACCTATGCCTAGAAGGTGTCCTATTTCTGCTGCTGAAGTTTCATTCATAGGATCAAACATCAACATTACGCTGTTCGGATATGTAAGAGATTACAGAAAAGTCATGAGCTGTGTTGAGCTCTCAGACTCCCTTAGAAGTAGTTTCAGTTTTGTAGGATTTTGTCTGCTGGTAGAAGTAGATACTTTTAACTACTTGTAGCACCACAATACCTACAAGGTCCAGTCACAGGAAAGATGCTTGCTGTACTTTCCAGAACAGAGCTGCCAGAAAAATATAATCATTGTAGAAAAATAGTGGCATGACGCTCTAGAGATTTTTGTTTTAAACCAGAGATTGACCATAAGCCAAGATACTGCTGCTCCAAAGCCTTCTGAGTATTGTGGCCTCAGCAACCAGGTCTCAGTGTGCTCCAGTTCTTGTAAGATGCATTTTGCACTCTGATGTTGACAGCAGCTCAAGACAATCATGTAATTGTAATCAAGCTCCACTCTGTTAATGTTAACCATGCTACTATTCACTGGAGCTGGAAGAACTTCACAGATATTTAGACTAGCACAGAAGCACCTCTACCTGCTGTCCAGTAGGGAAGACCTTTGCTGTAAACCATGATCAGTAAGTAGATGCTGCATTCAACCCAGGTCTAGAAAAAGGCATCCCTTTCATTTTGTAGCTAGGTTGTCTGTGTATGACATAGCTGAATTCAGCTATCTGTCAGAAAAACATTGTGTTGCCACATCAGAATGCTCTTAGTATCTACTGATATCCTTTAGCAGACAATGCTGTTCTAGATGGTTTCTTGATGTCCTACACTACAAGTTTAGTTCACCAGCCAGCAAACTAGCATTTACATTCTAGAGTAGTTTGTGGGGTTTTGTTTCTTTAAAAGAAAGTGTAAGAGTGATACAAGGATAGTCATTGGAATACATATTCCAAGCTGGGAATAACTGCAAGTTAAAGAAGCTTCATATCCTATTTACTTACCTCTTTGGATGGCTTTATGTAACAGACTCCAGCCATTCTTGTCTGCCCTATCTACATCAGCCTTGTAGTTGACCAGGGTAGTTGCAATACTCTCCAGTCTTTGGGACAGGGCCAGATCTAAAGCAAGATCTCCATTGTGATCCAATTCATTGAGCTTCTCAGGAAGCTATAAAATAATTTAGTGGATTAACATCAGTTATATTAAGAGACACTCACAGCCCAACATGAAATTTTAACAGTCCATTCCAACAACTCTGGTGTTAGAGCTGAAGCTCTAACACAGTATTAATGCTGCATTTGGGTAAGTACCTCTCAAAACACAAGAAAAGAATTAGAAGACTAGCATTTCTTCATGCAGCTCTAATCAGAGGCCTGATCATTGAGAAAACAAGAATTCTGTTTGCAAGCCCTTTTTAACCCAAAGGATATATATAAGCAGAGTCAACAAGATACTAAGAGAAGCATTCGAATATTCCTTTCTTCCAAAATCTCTTATCTTAAAATCCAAGGGATAACCTTTTTTGCTAACACTTTACAATGTTCAGCTGACCAGGACAAATACTTGTTACTTCAAACACTCAACAGAAGAGAAAAAGCGTTTGTTCAAAGTAACAGTGATGCTTGCTGAACTACAATGAATTAACAGAGTATGCTCTTACATAGTGACTTTTAATATGCACAACTGGTATTGAATTATATTAGATAAAATCTGTTGTGTGCAAGACATGTTCTAACAGTGTTACGAAACACTGCGTTAATCTTTATGAAGCCTCTGATGTGATAGCTAGGCTTCAATTACATAAATTGAATCATCTCTGGTACTGATAATCAATGAATGAAAAGAGTCAGTGACAGAAATTAGTAACAAGGTTCACACTAGCAGTTAAACTAGTTATTTGAAACACCAAATTCTAGAACACATAGCAAGTCAGTCTCACTATACCTGTGAATCCATTTCAATAAGATATAAGAAGACTACATCCTCTCTCTCAACTTTAATAGCCTTATGCAAAGGATATTCTGTCTTTGATTTGAACATTTTATACAATAACTGAGCACTCATGCTACTGAAGTCTTCTTTACGCAAATCATCCTAGAAGGAACAAAAAGGAAAAAGTAAACAATACTTCTCTCTCATTTGTAAGCAATTTGGCATTGCACAATGCAATTAAAGTCCACAAAACAAGCTCATTTAAAGTTACATTTTGATAACACGCATGGCATAACAAGCAGGAACAGACCTGAGTTTGTCATCTAGAAGTAATCCAAGATAGCCTTTTATAACTAGAAAGAAGCATTTGGAGGACGTTTAGCATCTTTCAATTTAGTTTCAAGATTTCTCACAGTGATGTTTTTCACTCCCTTATGTCTACAGGCAGGGGAAAACAAGCATTTCACCAACCCTTAGAGTAAGATCAATATCAAATCTCCAAGTTAAGATAGTAGGTTTTTCCTCAAAAATCTTGAATCTGTGATTTAAAGGCTAACTACTATTGAAGAATTCATTACAGTACAGTTAATCAAACTTTTCCAAAATAATGCAGAGATTAGAAGCAGCAGCACTTCCAAGATTCCTTGCAGCTCCCTCCATTAGAAAGAAATTCTCCACTGGCTTGACTCTTACTTTCAAGGATGATTTTGGAAGTAAAAGCAGGCCTGGAATTACCAATCATGTATAGACAAAGACCAATTGTGGATGAACTTCTGAACAGTTCAGAATCCAAATTTGATATACAACTCTTCCTTATTAGAGGATGATCTCTCTGGTTTGGCTCAAGTTTACCACGGAAGAAGCTTTTTAGAGCAAAGTATTTCTAGTGAACAGAACAATTCTTCGGGCTGTAAGTTGCTCTTTTATAATCTCCAGGTAGGATCAAAAAGAGTGAAAAACACCAAGACAAAAAAAAGTAATTAAGAGACATTTGATGTACTATTTGTTTCTTACATAGCTATGAACTGGAATTGTATAGAATAGCGAATGAAACACATTGCCCAAAGAAGCATCTTACAGCTGAGAAAGAAGTCAAGGGAAGAAAGCAATTCCTGCCTCAGGAGAAACCCCTCTACCTTTCCCCCTCTACCCTCAGCCCTTTACATGGGGGGGGGGGCACATGGCAGGCAGATGTGAGAGCTTTTCACACTCCTGCTTCCCCTTGTGAACAAAGTCAGCACAACAGGGCACCTTAGTCACTGAAAGCTATGCAGCAATTGATATAGTTCCCATTCCAAATGGGATGCTTGGATGCTACCATACCAAAATATACTGTATTGTCTAACCTCTGAAGTAAGTTGAGCAAAATTCTATGGTTTAAGCACTTTCACTCCACCACCTTATTTTTCCTTCTGCTTCCTTCCAAAGTACTTACCCAGTGACTAGCAATTATTTCAGCACAATAGTTCAGAAGAGTACTAGCATTCAGCTCCTCAGCAGTCTGATAGAAACGAATACAGTTCCTGACATTAACTAGTGACATAACTCCTTTCTCACATCTGTCAAAATAGGAAAGTCAGCATTCAGTTAATCAGGAATTCTGTTATCCTTAACCGCTTTCCCATGCTGTAAGAGTTCTACTTCTCTTACTGGGTGCTAACAGAAAAAGGTTTGGCTTTACTTTACTATATATTTATGCTTCTTAGCATTACTTTGATCAGAACCCCTGCAAAACAGTTTCAGTAAGTGCAGATTCCTGTTAAAGCAACATCCGTCAAAGCTGAAGTCCATGATAGCACCAAACACAGTGTTGGAGTCCACATGAAGAGAGAAGCATCCTAGTTCTCCCAGCGGAACAAGCTGCAATTCATTCACTATTGTAAAGATAGACATCTTCCCTATTTCATAAGGACTACAGTGATCACAAGTAGCTTTTGTGCTGAAGCTAGAAAGAGACATACCAAATACAGCTATTTGTTTCATTAAAAAAAAAAAAAAAAAAGGTAAGATTTAACAGCAGATTCAAACTCTTTGTAGGTGTGAAGCTATTACTTTGAGTTTATGGTAACAATCCAAGTACCCCAAACTGAAGATGAAGTTAAGCATGCCAGTGACCTCCAGGCAGTTATTTAAGATACGTATATATATTAAAAAAAAAAAAAAAAAAAAAACACAGGAGGTAAGTACGACATACTACTTGCCTTTATGTGGAAATACTTACCAAGATATCTACTAATAATTATTAGCATACTGTACTTGGGCCTTCTTATTGTAGCTGGACTACTGTGACCAGGCAACACATGAGGAAATTTTAATTAGTACAACAAGAAGATAATACTGGCACAAAATCTGAAGGCACTATTAGCACTGGCCTTACAGGTGTAAGCTCTAAGTTAGAAGAGTTGATAATACAGTTGATTTCTTCATGTTAAGTCACTGTTAAAGCACAGATCAAGTAAGGATGCTAAGTGCTGCTACAGCCCCATATACACCTTTGGCCGAAGTTTAGAATCAAAGGGTACTTCACCTCTGATCAAATTCAAAGCCTCAGTCGCAGGAAACCTGAAGAGGTTTCCCTTTGCACATTCAGGCTTCTCACTACACATCTAAGCAGTTTAGAGCACTTGATATATTCATGACAAGCTCATTCCTACTGTAACGATATAATAAGGATACTCCTTTAAAACCACAGAGCATTGTACTGTCATGATTACCTTTCTTCATGAAGGAAGGCCGCCATTTTGAGACACAATAAAACACTGTTTAAGTGTTTTATTAACACTATTTAAGTCAGCATTAAAAATGCCACAAGTGAAATCTTCTACAAGCTACTTTCTGTCATTGACTCTTTACAGCATTCTTTTTACAATTCCTTTCTTGCAACAATTTAGAGCTTACTATTAACATACTACTCTCCACTACTCAATGTGGAATTAGGGTTATTAGTTTGACTGGGAGAGGAACAGGAAAGTAAACACGAGAAACTGCTACAGTTATTGTGCAAGGCTTCATCTCCTGTGATCTACTGGATATCATGCGGCATTTTAAAAACTTCAAGTCTTTTTAAAAAATGCAAAGTTTCATCCAATTGCTAGTAGCTATTAATATTTCTTGAACTTTCTGACTTAGTTTGAATAGATTTGGTATATATACACCAAGACTCACCTTTCCCTAAGCAGCTGGAGCTGAAATTTATTAGCTAATTTCATGAGCTCCGTCAAGAAGATATCATCTTCTCTCAGCTCAAGTTCATCTGTGTAGATCCAGCGCAGCATTGCCATAGTTACCTCTGGGTCAGCATCTAGCACAGATGAACAGGGATTAATAAGATACCCAAAGAACAATCACCTATTCAGGCTGTTGACATTCCTCTCACTGTTAAAGTTACAGCTACCAGGAAAAAGATGCTGGGTTGAAACTGTACTGTTCTAGTTTGATCAAAATGCAAGAACAGAGGCAAGAGTGATCAGAAGTTAAAAAACATAGCAGCAATGCTGGCAAACAGCCTTTTCTTCCCCAGAACACTGTGAAGAATACAGGAGTCCTGCAACATCTCCTACCCGCTATGACAAACATTGTATATTTAGGGGGTCAGTGATTCCCCTTTAAAAATCTTTGTTCCCCAACATTATGGCCAAATTCAGAATTTAATTCCTACCTTTGACATACCCAAGTCTCCCTTCTCACTTTAAGGGCCTTCCCTTCCTCACTTTGAATGCGACAGCCATGTGTTATAAACTGCTGCATTCCAATAGTCATTGCAGCTCTTCCTAAGAGGTAAGCAAAGTACTTAACTGCTGGCAACCAATTCTAGGAAATGGCGAAAAAGAGTTGGTTTAAGAAGCTGATTATGCTTCACATATTTACAACATCAGTTCTAAGTCTGCATGTTTTTTACATCTAAAGTGATACAAACCTACACTATAGGCTGCCAGAGATACAGGTCTCATTGGTCTTTGTTATTTGGTCAGAAGTACTACAGAGACAACCCTACTTACAAGGATATAGGGTTACTAGACAACAGAAGATCACAGAAATTATAACAAAAACATCATTAGTTTAAGAAAATCAATCCCTTAAAAAAAAAAAAAAAAGAAAAAGAAAGAAAAATACTTTAAGACATACATAGTTAACTGAATCATCCATCCTAAAATGTCTTTTACATGTAGAGTTGGCCCCAGATTATTTGCAGCCTACATGCTATTCCAACCACTATTTGGTAGAGCGCCTAAGAAACAGGCTGCTTGGTAAGCAAAGTATCTTAAGTAATCGGGAAACCCACCTGATCTGTCATTAGCACTGCTTTGGCTGAAATAGCACTTTCTCTTTCCAAAGTCAGAAGACATTGATCTCTCTCTACTCTTAAAGGGGATATGAAATTCTGCAGATTATTCAAAATGGAGTATTTTTATAGTTCATATATATTACCTGTATTTTGGTTTAGGCCATCTTAACTTCTCGTTCTAAACAGAGCCTCTTAAAAACTATGTCAAGCTTTAGAGTGGACCACTTGTTGCAGCTACTTCATACTCTAAACTTGTGCAATTGATTAAAGTTTAAAAATTCAATTCTATACAGTGGAAAGCAGCACTAGCCTTTACAGCATGATGCTAAAATAATGAGGCAATATTTGCATTATTAAACATGCAAGACTAATTATGTTTGAGACTTCCAAACGAGCATGAAGTCAGAGCTTGCAATGCTGCGGACTGTCACTTAACATTCCTAATAAAATTAAAAAATCAGCATTGATTAAAAATAAATAAATAAATAAATAAATAAATTAAAAAAAAAAAAAGCCTGTACTGACAGTGTTCAATTTGAGATTGCTTCCTGGCATCTGTTGTCTTGCAGCTGCAGAAGGTTCCTGAAATCCTTCTGCAGGGAAACTTATGCTGCCTCGCAAAACTGACTCACTGAGGCTCGCTGTTTTCCAGTTTGGCTCTACTTCGGATTCATAAGATTAAGAGCAGCAAGGGAAGTCAGTGGTTGACAGTCAACATATCAGTCTGCAGACCTGTTCAGCTTCACTCCCCTTTCATCAGGGAGGCACTAATTGCATGCTAAAACTCCGCCATAATACCCCTGTCAAGAGTTACAATCTGCAGAAATACTGCTCAATTTAATCACATGCAAGAAACAGCTGCAGCAGAACACCACACCATCCCACAGAAGACAGTCTTTCAAAAAAACTTTTCCTCAGCCTATTTTGCAAAGGTATCAAAATACAAATGCAAATAGCTTTTATAAAAGATCCAAACTCCTCCTCAGTTTTCCTCCCTACATTCTAACAAGCAAGTTACTTGCACTACCTCAAAAGCCCTGTTCTAAAAAGGAAGAAGTTGAGCACCTCTATATGTATGTTTTTCATGTTTAGCTTACTCTAGGAAGAAAACAGACTACCATTCTTAACTCCTATTCACCCATGGGAAAGATTGATTTAACTGGCACTGCCACCTAGTAGCATGCTTCAGAGACAGAGCTTCATAATTACTGAATTAAGCACCACTTTCCATGGACAACAGTACTCAGAATGGAAAGTAACCTTTTCCTAGCAGGCCCTTTCATCAGTCATCCCAAAGACAAAGCAACACACACTACTAAGCAGTGACTAACCTGACAGATCCAGCTCCTCTGTTGACACTAGGTTGGCGAGACTCCAAGTCTCAGTGCGTGCTGCCAGCACAAATTTGTGAGCACTGATGCGCTTGTCCCCAACCTTTATCTTCAGATCACTGAGAAGAGAAAGAAGCATACACACGTATAACAAAAGCTCCCCCTGTGCTTAGACAGCTACAGATTCAGCATTTCCACAGTATCTATGCCTTGATACCTAGATTTAGGCTCAAGTTGTTTGAGAACACCAATGAGATTTGACAGGGTTTGATATTTTGCTAAGTGACACAATTTTTCTTTTGGAGGGAGGAGAGTGGAAGCAATGAGTCTCACTGCCCTTCAATAAAGTTCAGGGTCTGGTGTTTTTTGTTTGTTTGTCTGATTTCATTTCAGAATAAACTGCTCGGGAGCTGCTGAATATGGTTTAAAAAAATCCAGCAATCTTGAGGTTGAGTATGAGGTTGCAGTGTCCTCACTGTCAGCTAAGCTTGCTAAAAACCAAAGGTTTCAGGCAAGACTAGCAAGAGAACAAACAGTGTTTGACAGTAGTCCAGAGAATGAAGCAGACTCCAAGAATTGCCCTTTTTCAAGGGACCATCTGACAAGAACACTGATTCCATTCTGACCCCGTTAATGCCAAGTGTCCTTTATAGTTAGGAACTACATGCCCAGTTTATTTTAAAGTCCTATAGCTTGCAAGTGTTCTGACTACACAAACTATTTTTCTAGACAATTTCCTACATCAAACCACTGCTATACACTAAAATACAGAACACAGAGATGTTACATAACAAAATACTCTTACTGGGACTCGATTTTTTCCTCCTTTTATATAACTGCACCGCTACTCCATGCATTTAAAGCTAAAGCTGAACAGCAATGAAATAGTAATCTAACTCTGACATACACTAAGAGCTCTCATCTTCTATCAACGTGCTGTAAGTTTATCTTGTGAGACATGCAAACATTTCTTAGGGAAGCTTCAGGAGATGAAGGAAAGGGACTATTTTAAACAAAACTATATATTCTCCCTGACCTCCTACACCACATTGACTTTGCTTTTAGAAATAGCAAAAAAATATATATATTTATATATATTGTTAAGTGCCAACCTGGTCTCAGAACTGTATCAGCTAAGGAATCTAAACTACTGAAAATGGTCCTTAACATACTTCTAAAAAATAAATCATGAAATCAAATCTTATGTTGACATGCAAAACTAGAGTATCATTTATACCACTAACCACTTACATCATTACCCAAGATTTGCTACCTAGTACAACCAAGTCAGTTTAATCAGGCTTCTTGCACACAGGAGAATTTGTTTCAAGGACATAATCTTTCAAGGAGAGCTTTCCATGGTTGTTAGAAGATGCACTGTGTAATTAACATATCAGCTAGCCAGAGGTCTGTGTTAAAATACACCTTCTGTTCAAAGGGAGTTTAGCTGTTAACCATTTTTGGCAGTCACCTATTTTCTTTAAACTTTTCTTAAATGCAGACCTCATACAGACAAATTTCTACTTGAAGCTCTTGATACAAAAAAAATGGATTCAATATGCTACTTGATCTTAGCATGCTCGTACAGCTGCAATTACACCTGAGGACCCTATTTCCGTCAGGCACCAGAGACAAGAAAATTCTTGTCTCAACTCATATCTATTTAAATCTAATAAATTCAGTGAAGCTTCCTGTAATCTCCCTCTCCCCCGAAAAAGCTTTTTCTTACCTGTACTGTTCCTGCTGATAGAGTTCAGCTACAATGGCAAGAAGTCTACTGATGAAAGTGTCACTGGCATTCTCTTGGTTAGCCTGGGCAGCCAGAAGATTGCATCTCCTTTCTGTATCCGCTAGTTTCTTCTGCAGCTTTACATATTCCTGGCGGAGAAGCATCAGATGCTTTTCCAGCTTGGCCACCTCCTCTGCAGAGACAAAGACACAAACACACACACACACAGTGTTACTGAAAGGCTGAAACATCGCATGCATTTGTGGGTGACATCGCCACTACTTTATAGCCTCGCTGACACTAGTTGAATTATGCAGCGCTTAATGCTTTCTCCTTTTCCACAGTACTTGTGTACCACATGCTTAATATTAAACCATTTGTTTTATAATACTGCTAGCCATAAACACATTGGAATTGTCAGAATGCATGAATAATAGCTAGTTATTAGTTCCTGAATCCTGTCCTATTATGAGTGAAATGAAAAGCTTCCCATAACCACGAAAGCCCGTGACTGTGGGAATTTCAGTAAAGAAGATCAGTTAGCAGCAGTTATCTATTAATTCAGCTTAGTTAGGATGTTGCTTGACTTTACAAGCTGAGGCACCAAGCAAGAACATGCATTTGAATAGTTGGTGACAGTACTCATCTACTTTGGAGCAAACTCACCTGTCTAGAGCCATTTGCACTGCCAGCTAATAAACTCCTTAAGAAACAGCCAGCAGACTGGAAGACAGACTTCCTCCGCAATCTACGTTTCAGAAGACCAGCCAAGAGTGTAACTCAAGTCAGGCAGAATACAGCTTTTTCTTTTGTTTTTAAATCTGGTATGTGAAGCTCTACTTGCACTCTCCTCTACCAGAGGCGCTGCAGAGTTAAGTCCGTGATGGCTTCTTCCATTCAGAAGTAGAGTAGTAACAGCATCTGGGCACCTCTGATCCACGACCAAGTATTCCCACCCCTTTGCAGAACCCTTTCCCTCCCCACACACACACTTCAACTGTCACCGTGGTAAGTCAATTCATTGGAAGACAATACAGAGCTTGAATCCCAGGCAACCTATGACAAAAATTTCTACTTTGCTGCTGGAAGGAAAAATCTATATGCCTGCTTAAAAAAAAAAGGAAAGTTCAGCTTAAAGGCTTATTTATGGATCAGCTGCTTAAGTACCTACATGTAGCTATAATTTTGGTTAATTGATTATTTCCCACTCCACCTTCAATCCTCATCACTAAGAAAAATTTCTAGATAAGGTACACATCCAAAACCACTGACAGTCCTCAATGTGGAGGATGGAGATAAAGAAACTTGATAATTTCATAGGGAAGATTCTCATAAGATTCCTCCCTACTAGCCAAGAATTCCTGGTTCCACAGAATTTTTTCAAGCAAACTTAAGTCCCTACTATAAACACTGAACTCTGCGGACCAGTTTTCTTTCTGCTTCAATAAAAAGCAATTCAACAGCATAGCAGGCCTTAGCCTTCCTGCAACACAGGTCCCCAGGGCTGAGCATCCTTCTGCAGTTCAGCTGCAGACAGAACACCTCATTTAGCCTCTCCTCGATGGGCTGCTGTGGCAAGGGATCCCTTGCAAGTCTTTTAATTTAATGGCTACTGTAACGGATAAACAGAAGCTAGTTTACCCTATTTTACTCTTCAGTTAATACTGCTTAAGCAGCTTTTGAAGCGTACTTCCTTCACCGGGTATTTATTTAGCTTCATGCTTTAAAAGTTAAGAATAAGCATTATTGTCTAGTTTGGGATTTTTCCCTTATTTTGCTGAAACACGCTATGATTCCTCAGAATCTAGCCAATAGCAGTACCACACCAACCCTCAAAGGGAGTGTGAAGTATTGCT
This sequence comes from Rhea pennata, assembly GCF_028389875.1. NCBI lineage: Eukaryota > Metazoa > Chordata > Aves > Rheiformes > Rheidae > Rhea > Rhea pennata. The sequence continues at coordinate 8,792,677 of NC_084682.1, forward strand.
CTATCCCCTGAATCTAAACATAAAAACGCTGCCTCAGTGTTCCCAGAACTAGAAGGACACATCTCTTGAGCAACTGTTCCTTCCTGACTGATTCATAAAGAAGGTGTCAGCCGTGGCACAACGCAAACCCTACAGTTCCAGCAGGGACAGCAAAAGTCTGATTGCAGCCAAGAGTTGATAACACTGAAAAACACTTTCAGAGAACAGCTGTGAAGACTGGTGTACAAATACCACTGCTGTTCACACAACCAGATTTTTTGGTGCCGTATGAATTCAAGTGCTAAGAGCAAGAAGCTGCGTGCTGAACCTCATGGCAGATAGCTGAAGAAACACTGCATCTTCACACCAGGCCACGACAGCACGAAGGCAGGAATAAAAGAATGAGTACCAGAAGGCAAAGCTTCAAATACGCTTATCTTACAAGAACCACCTCACCGGCTCCAAACGGCTTGGGAGTCACTGGGACACTCTTCAGAGCCACCCTACAGCCTCAAGCAGCAGCAACTTCAGTTTTACGCAAATCAAGTTCATTCTCCTGCTGCTTACAGGGCAATCCAAGACAAGCACTCCACTGGCAGGGAAAGTACTCCAGACCCGAAGCTTTGAGAAGCATTTTTTTCCTCAGATTGACAGTTTTATCTGAGAGCGCACTATTGACAGGGATGTGTGTGCTGTAAGGATTACAAGGATGAGCTGTAGAACAAAAGTTTCTTATTCTACACAAGGAGAGCATGCACATCAGTTGTATAGTAGCTACTATTACACCCCTTCAGACAGTATTTCATCTTACAGTAGCTTTCAGGTGCACATTCAACAGAGCCCTCAACAGCCAGAGAATGGGTAAGGTTGGAAGGGACCTCTGGAGATCATCTAGTCCAACCTCCCTGCTCAGCAGGGTCACCTAGAGCATGTTAGACAGGGTTGCATCCAGGCGGGCCTTGAAGATCTCCAGAGAAGGAGGCTCCACCACCTCTCTGGGCAACCTGTGCCAGTGCTCCATCACTCTCACAGGGAAGACATTCCCTCTCATGTTCAGGCGGAACTTCCTGCGGTTCAGTTTGTGCCCACTGCCTCTTGTCCTTTTGCACAGCACTACTGAAAAGAGGGTGTCCCTGTCCCCTTGACACCCTCCCTTCAGGTACTTGCACACATTGATCAGATCCCCCCTCAGTCTTCTCTCCCCCAGGCTAAACAGGCCCAGCTCTCGCAGACGTTCCTCACAGGGCAGGTGCTCCAGCCCTCTGATCATCTTCGTAGCCCTACGCTGGACTCTCTCCAGTAGCTCCATGTCTCTCTTGTACTGGGGAGCCCAGAACTGGACGCAGTACTCGAGATGAGGCCTCCCCAGGGCTGAGGACAGGGGCAGGATCACCTCCCTCAGCCTGCTGGCAACACTCTGCCTGATGCACCCCGGGATACCATTGGCCTTCTTGGCCACAAGGGCACATTGCTGGCTCATGGTCAACCTGTCATCCACCAGCACTCCCAGGTTTTTCTCTGCAGAGCTGCTCTCCAGCAGGTCACCCCCCAGCTTGTACTGGTGCCTAGGGTTATTTTTCCCTAGGTGCAGGACCTCACACTTGCCCTTGTTGAACCTCATAAGGTTCCTCTCCAGCCTGCCCAGGTCTCTCTGAATGGCAGCACAGCCCTCAGGTGTGTCAGCCACAAAGTTAACTAACACTCATTGTAGAAAGGAAAAATTCAAGTTTTCCCTGTACACTGTTCATTTATTCAAAGAAAAGGTATTGCACTGTTGCATAAAGGAAAGCCTGCTCTAATTCAGACGTCAGAAGCACTGTCTCCATTTGAACTAGCAAATCTGGTGTTAAGTTGGTACAATTTTCAGTCCTCAAGTGTTCTAATTCAGGGCAGGTAGAAATCAATTTTTTTAAATTTAAATAACCACTGTATCTCCAGGTTGACAATCATTTTGATAGAGTGCACGTTATTTACAGCCCACACTACATATGAGCATTTATTCGACTAGGTCTCAAGTCTAGCATACAGCTACTGCAGGCATACAAACATTTAAGACACTTATACAAAGACACTGAGAAAGACAGCCTTACTGTATTTTCAGAAGATACCAGTAGGCCTCTGCCTAAACAAGAGCTTGAACATTTATGAATAGGATGCCTGGGTTCTGCAGAGAGGCATATAAAGAGCGACTCCTTTCCTAAGCTCACAGTCTAGGTATACAGTTGACAGATGGCTAGGCAGGAAAATAAAAGCCGTGTTTGTTAACATAGATCCCTGGCAGACAGACTAGCATTTCATAAACTGGCAGAAGTTTAAGTCTCATAACAAAGACACTGAAAAAGACTTCAAAATAAGGTAGCGTCGTTTCTCATTCAGAAGGCACAAAAATACTTTGAGAACAGCGAGACAGTTGAGTCTAAAGAGATAAGTAGGGAGGGAACAGGCGACAAGGCAACAGATGGCACATATCTGGAACGACAAGGAGGAGCTGGTGGAACCCCTTGCACAGCCCCTACCGCCCTCAGGAACGGTCACTGCAACTATATCGACAAGCTTTTGTTTCTTCATTAACTAAACTTGAGTGGAATATTGCAAGGAAATAATCAGCTTTTCCAACTGAGCTCCTTCATCCACTGCCCCAGCCTTTGACATCCCCCCAACACTGTTCAGATTAGTGCTTCACTATTCTCCCTGCTTCCTTGTTCCTCCTCGTTTTTTTGCAGTTATGATCTTTATTCCAATAGCCATCCAAAAATACTACTGCATACTTCCTGCTGCCCTATGCTCAAGTGCTGATGCAGCAGTTTTTACCCATGCCTGTGCATCACCTAGCTTTCTCCAATATTGGTTGTACAAAATTCTCACAAAAGCACGCTCTCTTCTTGTCTTCATAGACTGTTCAATCTGTTTACAGCTAGCAACTGCAACACAGCTAATTCAGCACTTCTGCATACAGATGCAACATTTGCACAGGAAAAGCATTCAGCTTCTAAGCTGAAGACTACAATTTGACAAGCTGCCCCCATTACTAAACCTGCATTCCCCAGATGTCCCTCTTACACTCTCATTCCACAGGTACGGAAGAGGACATCTGCAGATAAATACTTCGAATGGACAAAACAAGTCCTTCCTCCCGTGTCTTGTGAAGTGGGGGCTCCTCAGCTACAGGAGCTACAACTCCCAAGCTTTACTTATTACTCTTACTCACACAGAATCACTAGTCGCCTTTTCTTTTTTTAAAGTCAAGAGATTACAAGGTGACGCCAATTGGGAAGAGTCTTTGAGAAGCATGGGTGGCTGAAGCTAGACCTGCACTGACAGCAGGCTCATCCTGCACAGCAGGAGTCTGGACCACAGCCTCATATCCTCGAGGGTCGCAGTGGGAAAGCACAGCTCATCTCCTGAAAGGGGATCTTTGACATCTGCTGCCCACCCAGGTGCCTCACTGACGCTCAAGGGCAAACCTAATAGCCTGGCCAGCTCACAGAGAACTAGAGGCATTTCAGCTCATGCAGAGCTTCTCTAAGAATTGCTACGCGAGCTTGACTGCAGTGTCCTCTCAGCTGATGCATGCCAGAAGATCAGCACCTGCTGCATCCTAGCTAATCTTCAGTGACCGTTTCAAAGAGCGCACTATTGCGTGGAAGCAGCTCTTCAGGAGCTGAAGGGTATGTTTTTAAACTGGAAGTTAAGAGTTTTCATTTCCCTTCTAACTTCAGGCACTTCAGCTGTTTGCCAAGTCAGTTATCTCCGCGGAGGAAAAGCAGAAGCTTCTGTCTTAGAGAAAACTGTAAACACGCGAGTGTTTTGCAGACCGCACGGCCGCAGCTGGGCGCGCTCGGAGGGCGCAAGCGGGGAGCCGCCGCACAAAGCCCCGCGGAGCCGCGACCGGGCCCGCGCAGCGCTTCCAGCGCCCGGCGATCGGCGCGCTGGGCGCAGCCGCCCGCGCCCGCCCCGGCAGAAGCGGCAGCGGCGGCGCCGCGGGCCCAGCGGCCGCCGCCGCCTCCGGCCTGCCCCGAGCCGGGAGGTTTCGGGAAGGCGCCGGCGGCGCCCCGCGGCCCCGGCCGCCTCCGCGCGGCCCGCGATCTCCCCTGCGGAGGGGGCGGCGCAGCGGGTCCCGCCGCCTCGGGGCTGCCCCGCCCCGGGCAGCACGGCGCCGGCTGCAGCCCCGGCCGCGGCCGCCCAGCAGGGCCCGGCGCAGCAGCCGCTGCCGCGGCTCGGGGCGCTCCCCGCGCGCCGGCGGCCGCCGCCCCGCCCGGGCTCCCCCCCTTACCGTCCGCCATGTTGGGTCCGGTGGCCGCCGCTCTCGCGAGAGCCGCCTGCCCCAGCGCGCTGCTCTCGCGAGACTGGCGCGGCGCCGCCGCCGCCGCCTGCTCGCGGCGGGAGCTCCCGGGGGGCGCGGCGGGGCCGGGCTCCGCCGGCGCCGCTTTATGCGGGCGGGGCCTCGGCGGGCCGCCCCGCCGCCCGAAGCCCTGCCCGTGCCGGCGCCCCGCCGCGCTGCCCGCTCCCGGCTCGGGTGCCGCCTGCGCCGTCTCGCTGGGTCCGTGGCCGCCGGGGGAGGGAGGCGGCGGCGCGGCTGGGGCTCCGCTGGTCGCTGCTCGGCCGCGCCGTAACCGCCATGGCGGCTGCAGCCCTGGGCGCGCCGCTGCCGCGGGCCGCGCGGCTGAGAGGAAAGCGCGCTTCCCCCCAGCGTGCGCGCAGCGCCGCGGGCCTCGCCTGCCCGTGCGCAGGAGCGAGGGCGTAACGTTTGACGCATCTTCCAACACCTTTTGCCCAAGAGCGATTTTTTTGGTTTGCTCCAATCTTCAGACGAACGTTTTTAACACGTTGCCCACGGTTTCGCAAATCAGTAATTTTCTCCTGAATTCACCATTAAGTGGCCTTTGAAAAGTTGCTCCAGTCCTTAATTTTCTCCCTATTTTGGACAAAACAGTGAAACTAGAATTGGGCATAGACCGAGGAGAGCCACAAACTGTAATTTATAGACCACTCAGGACACATACGCCTCATTTTCCGTGGCTTTGCTACGTAACACGTACACCACTGCCTTCGGGGTCCCACCTGTTACCTTGCGTAGCAGCGAGGAAGTGCTTCCTGCTACTACATTCACTCATAAATTTCTTGGTAGCAATAGAGTTTTCACATTTCTGCCATGTTTTCCACCTGGGGAATTGGCAATCTGGTCATTTCTGTTGAGAATCCGTCAGAGAGAGAAACAATTTTATTATCACCTCTCTTTAAAACCCAATTTCTGTTTGTTTGGGTTTGAAATCACTAGTACACGCTTCTGAAGATAAGAAGAAATCTCAAGATTCGCAGTGCTCCGCCGCTTGCGGTTATGGCATCGTACCAGCCACAGCGTACCTGATGGCACTGACGATAAAAAGTCCATCCCCCAAACCCTACAAATAAAATGATTGTAACAAAATACACTTATAATCACTTCAGAATTAACGTTCTCCATTTATTGATCTTCTAGTTTCAATAAGCATTTTCTAGGCATCACAGCAGGAAAGAATTTGAGAATGACAGCTTCATAACCTGATTGATTTTTACAAAAAACTTCTCTGATGCGTAAGTAGCAGCATGGAGAAGCATGAAAAAGGAATTGAGACGGCCATCCAATTTTGATATTTATTAGAATTCTATGCTTTCCCTTCCTTTTTTTTTCCTCCCCAGTAATGCAGTGTTATCTGGAAAGCAGGCCACAAGGTACTGGGGGGACAGAGGAGACAGAAAATCTCCCCCATAATCGTGAGTCTCCAGATAATAATAAAAAAACAGTACGCAGACAATTACATAAAGCCAAACTAGATGAAAGATCCTGCAACAAGTGAAAATGATTAAGAATGCTGGTTTCCTTGATTGTTCCACAAGTACGCTGGTACTACTTATTCATAGTGCATGTCTTAAATGGTGTGAACATCTTGAGGTAATTAAGCAGAAACCTCTGCTTTCCTATCACTAAGCACCTAGCCATGGCTGTGCCCTTGCACATGAGGCAAGAACAAGCAAAAACCCAAGTGGAGCCACAGACAAGTAGGCCATTTGTGCACCTACCAAAGATTTGTTAAAAGCTGGACACCTGGCACCAGAATCTCAGATACCTTCTTAATTAAATTATTGGACATTAGTCATACCTGCAGCTTGTAAGCTGTCTCACAAGCAGTGTCTTAACGCTATTTCAGTCATGCTCCTTCTTTTGGAGTATCTGGGCCGTGTGGAATCACGTAACTGGGCAGGCAAAACAGTAGTTTTATATTCGCAAAGTGGGGACCAACACTGCTATGAGACTAACAATTCTTCCCTAAAACTGATGCAAGACTAAAATTTCCAGGCCTTCCTCTAAAAACAGAAAACAAACCCCAAAGTACTCCTTTTACAAAGCAAATTAGATAAGATTTAAGCTGTGATGTTTACTGATGAGTCAAATGTAGACTGTGTGTGTTCGTTAGCTTGTAAGAAAACACAGAATACTTTCCAATCTGCTCAAAGCAGCAAGTATTGGTTATTTGCAATTGCTGCCACTTCTTTGGGTACTCAATGGAATTGCAGAAGGAAAGGTGAAAGGTGGCTAGTGGTGAAGGCGGCCAGTACTAGATTTAAGAACAGGAACATCTCCTGGTACTTTAGTAATAGAAAGGTGGCACCAAGCTGCTGCGATTCAACACAGTCCCAAGTCTTGGATAAATTGAAAAAAAAAAAAAAGTTTTAGACAGGCACTCAAATGGGAATGAGGAAGCAGCTATCGTGTCTGGGCCCAGATAGCACTGAAGTACTCCATACATCTGCCTGCCTACACGAGGAAGCTATCCAATTAAAATTCAATTTTAACTAATGGTTTCTCAAAATACTTTGTTATCAAATTTGCAAATATGACTATCAAACACAGTATGTTTATCTAAAGCAACTACAGGAGAAAGTAATGACTTCACCTTAAGTCTTGATTAGTATACCTGTATTTTTTTTTTTTAAAACCCATATGCTTGCCTTGCGACTAACAAGTCTTCCCATCTTCCACCCTACCCAGACCCTCATAAAACCTGCTACATACCTTTTTGGTGTACATATATTGATTGCATAGTGACCTGAAACAAAGTATAGCCAGCTAGCAAATTAATACTGAAAGCTTACTACAAGATGACTTTTAATGACACTTTAACTGACTAATAAATTAGAGGGTTTCTCTCTGTGCTGTTAAAGGCTAAAATAAAACCAATCTCTGACAGAGCAGAGAACAGCCAGGCAGGTGCAGGTTCCTCTGCAAGTCTTTGGTAGAGAGATATTTCAGATAGGCCTGGAAAAAAGTTACTAGGTACTCCGAGATCAGGATTTGTTCGCAGGAGGTCCAAGACAGTTCTAAGAGAAAGAAAGAATTATTTTAATTGTTATTTCAAAATTAAATACAATGTCAAATTCAACACGTGTTTGCAGAGTTTTAGGTCCTTGAAGGAGTTCAGGTAAGTTGTGCTCTAACTGCAGTTCCCCTTTCCTATTTAAGATACTGAAAACAGCCAGGTTGACACAACATTATTGGAAAAAATTATATTTTGGAAGAACTCACTACAGAAGGTGACAGAATTCAAAAAACTCAAAATTACATGAAAATATACATCGCAATTTTCTTTGTACATTAGGTAAGGAAACTCTGAAGTAGAAGGCAAAGAATACGAAGGGCCACAGAAGAGAGAAAAAGGATAAGGAGGGAAAGTGTTTTTGATACCAAACCCAGAAATTAGTCATTTGAAAGCCTACTTGAATGTGCATGCTCAAATGCAACTTTGAGAAAAAACAAGCCTCCCATACACACACCCCACCTCACAAACAGGCAAGGAAAAAGGCAAGGAAAAAAGAAGAAAAAAAAACAACACACCACACCCAGAAAAAGCAGCTCATCCTATCTTGGACTAACTTAGTCAACTGAACTTCCAAATGAAAGCACTCAAGTCCTTTGGAAGGTAAAAACTCAGCAAGCTGCCTAAGGGTGCTCCATGGCCAGTTTTATTGCTATACCCAATTCAAGAAGTATGTGCAATTGGGTTTTAAAAAGGAGGAGAAAGAAAAAAAAAGCACCTTTGAGACTACAAAGGTCATCATAAAAGAAGACACAAGTAATTGATAGCAAATCCTTTCAGGGTTTAATTAGGAAAATCTTAAATTCTGATGAGGGATAAAGAGGGAGCACATTTCCAAAAACCAAAAGAGATACTAAACTTTAATAAGCAAGAGATTTTAATTAAGCCTCAGTGGGTCAAAGGAAAATTAAGTGGAAAAAAAGTCTTTATCCTAATTAGTTTTAGTTTGACATGCTTCACAAGTTTTTTTGTTGCTGTTTTTGTTTTTTTTCTTTAAACTGATAGGAAACAATGAATAGGGAGAGAAAAACTTGCTAAAATCTTTAGAATTTACACGATTCTTATCCTAACTACAGACAGCATTATTTGGTACAATGTGTATTTGTGGATGTACATGAACAGTATATATATTATCCAGATCATGTTGTGCTATGTACACATCTTTACAATTCTTCCTGAAGGTTAAAGCAGTTCATTAGATTTCAAAATGCGTAATCATCTTGTGTTGGCACTTGTTAGGCTCTTGTCAGCATTGATAACTGGCATGTTTTATTGCAGCCCAGTTCCAGCCAGTGTTTGCCAACTTGTAACAACAGAAGTCCAGCAATAGGTGGGTAGAGTGCAGGAAAAAAAACAGTGCCATGTTTCTCAATTGAAGACCTACAAAGAAATCAAATTCATTAGAATAAAACCCTTCACAATTCTTAATTATTTTAAGATCTTAAATAGTGTTTCTGTTCAAGATAGATATTTGATACTTGTGCAAGAACTTTACATACCTCTAAGCAGAAGATGCTTAAATGCAAAGATCATCATCCGAGACAGATTTTAGTTAGTGCAGCATACTGTGCATCTGAACCCAACTGCCACACTTTTGAGCTCCTATCACTTTTAAGCCATTTATCAAGTGCACAGTGTATGTTTTCATTACTCAAACTTAATGCAAAACACTTGAAGATTTACCATTGAACATTTTTATATGTCATTTATTGTGAACGATAGATGCTGACTGAACAGCAAAGTGCGGTACAAAAATGACACAGTAGTGCTTCGTTAAATACCACAGCTAGCAAAGCAGACTCTGCTCGTTTGAAGCACACTATACAGCCCCTTCTCATCCAACTCATCACGCATTGCTTACTTTGGAGGTGTCACTAAGATTTTGAAAAGATTTTGCCTTCCAGAAATCAATAGCTAGTATTTGTCATGAACATGCATTCACTATGGCCAACTTTAATACGGCAACAGAATTAAGGTTAGTTGAGGTTACTCTGAAGTGTTTCCTCACAGCTACTCCCTCTTTCTCTAGGAAGAGAAAAAACACTTTCAGTTGCACAAACAATTCTTACAGTGTAGTTTTGAACAGCTGCGTAAGAGTCAGTTCCTTTGCCTGGTCTTTTGATAAATACTAAGCATTTCTCATGCTTTCTCTACACTGGAAGAAGTTCACTTTAATCAAAGCATTTCTTCTGATAAGAGATACTGTGTACTAGTTTGTCACAAATAAAGCTTTTCAGACAGAACTAATTCTTACAAAAGAGCGAGTTCCACCATCTCCTATACTTACTTGTTTCTTCACCAAGGTGCTAACTAGCAGGAGAATTTAGTAAGCCATTTTAGTAGTTTGGACAGTACAATCCCACTGGATTATAGGCAGTGTCATAATCCCCCCGCCCCATTTTGCGTGCTGAAGCTACCCAATACATAAATTCATATGTTTTTGGAGACTTTTCTGCCCAAATGGATCAGAGTAGTTTATTTGCCAAACCAACCATTAAAAAAAGGCAGCTTTAACATGAAGATCTGTTTTGCTCTGAAGAGATAGGTGGGAATCTATTAGCTAATTGAGGAAGTTAATCTTGCTGTGCCAAGGAATAAAGTGAACAAAGGCTAGGTATTTGAGTGCCACATTTTAGTACACAGCTTTCTATGAGAACTTATTATAAGATATTCCTCTATTGAGGAGATGGGATTATTCAAGTTGCAGTAAACACCTTGAGTCAGGAGCTCATTTTATCAGGAGGACATAAGGTGTAAATATGATCCATCAGCTCCCCTAAGGGCAAAACTGGTAGAGGCTCTCAGATGTGCCACAGTTCAGTTTTCAAACAAAATCTGGCTGTCTTCCCTGAAACTATAATTAGACCTTCCCCAGTAACATTAAGTTATTTCAGAGCTGTCAAAGAGAATGCAACCTTTCTTGATATCATCTATGGTAATATCTCAATTCATCCTCTTTAATATCCTAGCAGGGTTTTTTGTTTTTATTTAAATAAAAATTCCCACAGATATTTGAAGCAATCCTTTCTAAAAGGCTTCCTAGTAACTTCACTAACACCTCAGATAAAGCTTGCAAGCAACATGGCACCAGTATCTGCAAGAGAAATTCCACATGTGTATGAACTTGAGATAAGACAAACAAGATGCTTTTAAGACTCAAACAAGTAGTTTTCACAATAGTGAACATGAAGGAACAGGTATTCCCTTCTTTTATAGCCCCAAAAGTCCTTAAGCACTTAATAAAGCAGGATTAATACTGCTAAATAAAACTTCAACTCCTCAACAGTATAAAGGTACTAGTAGAGTTCCCCACAGTAGACAGAGGGGGCTGTTACTGCGCTGCAAAGTTCTTCAGTATTTCCTTAACCACAAAGTCTTCAGTATAAAACATAGCCAAAAAACTCTAGTGCAAGCAAGCTGGTAAAAAGAAAGGTTGAGGGGGGCGTTTTTGAACAAAAACAAAAAATTGAGCTCAGCAACACTTACCTAATCCAGAAAACCCTCAACTCAGTTATCTGACTACTTTAGATACTTACCCTGAAAAAAGTGAAGCTACTAGCTGCTGAATAAGTGTCACTCAAAAGCAGTTTCTTGGCTTTTTCTTACACAGCGGGCAACTTTTCTTTTGAATTCTCCATTTCTGTCTTCTCTCCATTCTTTCTGTAATTGAATAGACAGCTTTCAGATGTCAGTGCTATAACAATGGAAAAATTCCAGGAAGAATCTTGGTGTTTAATTCTAGATACTAGCCATCCAATGAACACTTAGATTTGTTTACAGCTGTTGAGCTAGCCACTAAGCACCTGTGACATTCGGAGCTTACAAAGCACTGATTGCACTGGATTTCTGTGCAAGTTACCCACAGAACAGCAAAGATCTGGCCTAACCCCTCCTTGGCATTTTGGCATTCTTCAAGACTAATCCGGTGGTTACAAGCATTTTGCAATGCCAAAACTGAAATCCACTTATTTCAGCTTGCTCTAGAAGAAAGTCTATAGACCAGAACCTATTCATACAGGTTATAAAAACTAACTTTATCTGCAGTGATAAAAAAGGCACAACAACTTTGCTGAGCCAGTAATTATTCCGCAATTTTTAGGACAGTTTCCATTCCCTTTTAATCAGGCATTGGAGACTTTCAACGAGGATACTCCAGGATAGAACTACAGAAGTTATACTATTTAGGAGACAGTGCCCTTCAAAAAGGAAAAAAAAATGTAGTTATATATGGCTGCAAGATATTGGCTCCATGAGGAAGATCTTAACAGAATACTCAGAGACTATCCCATATGTATATTGTGACAGCTATCCAATTTTAGAACTGCATAGATGAAGAGCAAAGATAAAGATGAACTGGAAGATCGGCAAGACAGGTTAGTCTGAACCTGGAGATGTGCCATGGTATCACCACAAACCGACACAAGGAAATGCAGTCAGTTTTAAACTTTGATTCTGTACCAGCTTCATGAAGAGCTCAGATTAAAGCGCAGGAGCATCACAAAACATGACTAAGGTTGATGTACTGGACACTACCTTATTTAAACACTGAAGTAGTGAAAAAAAAACCCAACAAAACAAAATACTTATTAGTTCATGAAATAGGTTGTACAGATGTTAGGTTTTGGTATAAGCAGTATTTGCATGCTTAGTATTTTCCTGAAGTAAAATAACAGGTAAAACTCTTAGCCCTTGTGTGGGGTGAAGGTTGTAGCACAGTGGAGCCAGAGAAGACAGTGGTAGTCGATATACCCTAACATTCACGACCTCGAAGCTCACCTAGCACAGTCAGTATCTTGACAAGCCCAGCAGGTCTTACTTTTCTAGTGAAAGCACAAAAGGCTATTAATTAATTTGTTCTCCTTTTCCAGGAATTAATACAGCAAGCATTTGGTTCGCTGGACAGAGACACAGGGCAGTTTATGCAAGAGGGCTTAAGGCCAAGAAAAGCTTTGAGTTCACACTTTCCTGGCTTCAGATACTTAGGTTTTGTTTCTACCTTTTAGATTTGTAGCTCTGTGAAGCAGTGTTCAAAATTGAATGGCAAGTGATGTTCCCAATTTGACAGCAATCTCTCCAAAACTCAGGTCATGAACTGTTCTACTTGCCTCCGGCAGTGTCTGCTCAGGCTCCTGTCCCTTGTATCTTCCCCCACTCCAAGAGACGGCACTCCAACACACATTGTTCAGTTTTCTGTGAAGCAGGTATTTTACCCACCGCCGTTGCATTCCTATGGTCACTAGCATCCATTACATTACTGATGCCTTAATATCATCCTCATAGTCAGAGAGGGATTAAGTTCTTGCTCCTTCAAGCTGGGGTAGGAAATGCTTTGTTCCCTTAAGATTTTTTTTCTACTTTTACCCATAAGACTCAGAGGCCTACTCACCAGTGGGTAAACTTGCAACCCCTTTAAAAGGCATAGCTTTAGATATAACATCTATCATACAGAGGTAGAATCACCCCTGAAGTAGTTGGCAGAACACAGAGGTACAACACAGGAAGAGACTGCAAAAGATACGCTAACAGGGTGATAAGCACAGCTAAAAATACAAGCTTTCTCCAGTATCAGGTCAGCAACATTCAACATACATGAGTTTGCAAACAGGAATTCTAATTGTACTTTTAGCATTTCATTAATAGCTTGCTCCTCCCAGTATTCTCGGGTTTGCCAACAGGAAACACTCGCATAGCCGGGATATTTATTTCCACCAGTAACATGACACAAGAGGGGACATCCAACACTCACAAGAACGTTGGGTGAGGACTTCTCCACTACTACTTAGTTCCCCCTTGCCCCATTAGATTTGTTTCACACAAGCCTATTTCCACCATTATTTCTGAGATGAGCTCAGCCACCTTTGGCAATACTAACAGCATTGTAGATCAAAGGCTTCAGGAAACTAAGCTCCTGCCCACTTTAAGAAAGTTAACCTAGTTCAACAAAGCAGGTTAACATGCTTCTAGGAATCCTCTCACCTTCCAATTACCACTTCCCTTTTCCTCACTCTCGCAGGGTCGTTAAAAAAAGATAAAATCCCATAGCTTCTCTTTAACAATATTGCATGTATTAGTCTTCACCAAACTATGTCACCAGTAACCTAAATGACAGTTAGTGCCTCTCAGCACTGAGAACTCTTCCCTCCCCACTACAAACACCTATTAGTCTGCCATTCAGCTCTTTTAGATAAGAGCAACAAAAATGCATTTACACAAGCCCACAGCACAGGCCACACTCCAGGAAACATGATGCTGCATGAAACATTTGTCTCCCCAATGACAAAATTAGGGAGAATCACTTAAAATTTGCTTTGGTTTTCCAACTGTAATCCATGGCCTTCTCCCTACCCCTTAGCAAGGCATTCAAGTCTAGGATAATGCTTTCTTCAGAGCTAAAGGCCAGATGCCCAATGAAGTTTTCAACTGCATTCTCGAAGTACAGATCTACAGAGTCAAACCCACAGCTTTAATCTAAGATTTAATAGAATGGCTTTACAGAGGCAAATGCAAGAAGTCACAACATAATTGTACTGAGGCACTCCACTACATTTCCTCCTTCTGTTCAAATCAATAAATCAACATCTTATGTAATTTTAGACAATTTTAATACACTACACAAGTAGCATATTAGGAATCAAAACAGGCTTTATAATATATCAACCACTGCAGGTAAACTTAACAGCTGTTGGAACTGGTAGTTGTTTACAGCCACACAGGATTTTGCACAGCAAGATTCCTTGAACTTTCTAAGATGAAAGGAGCTAAAATTTACCCATAGGTAGCCTGTGAACACAAATTTACTCCAAATGCATTACAGCATAGGAGAAGTTAAACCATTGCCTGTGCAGTTTGGCAGTATCTTTACCTTGCAGTCTACATGAAATAATTACTAGTTAGTCCTTGTATAACTAATGAATACAGTTAAATTTATGTTTCACAGCACATGGGCTTTTCTCAATAATAGAAGAGCCTTAGCTTAGCTGTAAGAGGTTCATCCAAAAAACTACTGTTCTGTTTGTCACAAAAGAAATTGAACTCTGTAGCCAAGAGTTTAGTTCTCTATACCAAAGACCATTTGCAGACCAAGAAAAATCTTACCGCTGCATCAACATTAGCAGGAGAATCACCATTGGGATCTGCCAGCATAGAAATTACACTAATCATTATAGTTTCCACTGTGTGAATGGGAAGCCAGCGTTCCTCAGGTTTTTCATAGCCATATTTGTCTTCTCCAGGCTCGTGAAGAATTGAAATGCAGACATCCCCATTCTTGTCAACTACAAAATAGAACAGGACATATTTCAGTAATGAACAACACGCTGGCATTTCTTCAGGTTAGTTACAGAACCGTTAGCCTCCAACTCCAGCTAGTCTCAAAACAAGCTGATGAAGAGGCTTTAACAATTGCTTACTTTCCTTTTTCATTTACAACTTAAGTCTCCAAGAAGTGAGGCTTGGTCAGTTATTCTGATCTAGGCTTTTAGCAGAGGGCAGGGAGCAGACAACTTTTTACATCAGGCTACAACTTGCAAGACTATTTAAATGAGCTCCCACTACAGCATTTTTCTGGTAAGATCAGCAAATCAGAGGGTAACCTTTTCTTTCCTCCCATCAACTAGATATTACTGTTGTATATTGGAATATAATTTAAGTTGCTGGATTGGAGTCTTCCTGACAAGAATTCTGGTATTTCTAGAGTTTAACTGACACAGTATCAGAATGTCCTCTGTTCACTGTGTTGGTCTCCTCCCAGCTTTTCACATCTGCAACTCAGACACTGACTTTAGAACCTGAAGAACATCCCTCCTTCTCCAGTAAAAACCCTCTTCTGTTTTATGTTACCTTCCCACCTATGTCCAGCAGCCCAGAAATAAAGCTGAAACAGGAATCATCTTCAGAGTGGCTAAAAAGATGCTGTTACTTCATGCGTCACTGGGAGACAAACCTGGGTCTTCTATACTGAACCACCAAATCAGCAATACAGTAAGATGAAGTACTTAGTGGTATGACAAATAGTAGCTAGAAAAATCAAGTTTCTATATATGTAGTACAAAATTCTGGTCTGAGGAGAAGACACCTATATAGTTACCAAGAATTCAAAAAGCTAGCAAAAATACTTTAGGAGCAGTCTCTCAGAGCAGAGTTTAGAAACTATGCAATGGTTACTACTTCTTTTTGAAGTGAAAACAAAGTAAATGCAGAGTTTCATATTTCTGGCCTGAAAATAAATGCGGAAGTGTTTAGTCACAACATTTCTTAGTTGCAAAATACATTAAAACTTCAGTATTTCTTACCATTTGGGTGCCAGATTTCTGTGATGAACTTCATTTTTGGCGGCCTCAGTGGATAGTCTTTTGGAAAAGTAAGATGAGCCTTGAAAACACCACCTTCACTGGGGAATCAAAAATATCTCAGTGGAGTTTCTCGTAAGCTTGAGCTGAAGGCTGGAACTTAATGATGCATCGACATCTTCAGGTTTACCCCTTCCACAGCTTAACACCATTTGGGTAATTAACAGTACCAATATTTTTACATGCCACAAAAGGAGTTTCTATATTGAGATCCTTTCACAAGATATTGCCAGTTCCCTAATGCTTGCTTCTTTTTTAAAATTAGGATGATGTTCCGGAGCAAAAACAAATTCAAAAAAACTGCACAAGAAATCCACCATCTGCAATTACAACCTTAAGGTTTTTTCGCTATTGCATTTGTTAACAATAAAGAGGAAAAAAAAAATAAAGGTGCTGCTAATAACGCCCTTTACTGAGACTAAAGTACAGTCCAGCAGATACCTGCTTGTATTCTTCCTAAAGGACACCTTAGTCTTCATCTCTCAGTATCAGTCTGTAGCAGTAAGTCTTAAAAAATTAGAGCAAAACTTTTTCTTTGCATCTCTAGCACTACTATTTAAAAACTGCTGGTACTACCTTTCCAGCACTTTGCTGGATAGACTCAAACATGACAGTGAGATGTTCCGAGTTACAGTTACCCACTAAACTGGAGAATGGTAAACAGGTATCCAGTTCTCATGTGGGAAGAGGTATACTTAGCTGAGGTAACTGACCTATTTAAATAGTGAGGTTTTGATATCCAGGAACGTTCACTTTTGAGAAGTGTGAAGGCCTGTACCAAAAAGAAAGCCTTACAACATTTGCCCTATTACTGTTATTTCTTGTAACTGATGTTCATAACCAAGTTGGAAATTGCAAAACAGATTTTGTTCAGATTCAGATGAGAATCTGAACAAAACCACGGAAGAAAGCAGTGTGAGATGAGGTGTAGTACGACGAGCCACTCCTCAGTGGCCACACACACAAGAGAACTGTGGTAGGAAAGAGTTGTTCGGTGCATTTATGTTTTCTATATTTGTAATGGAGCAGGAGCCAGTATTTAAAGCCCACAGGCTAATGAGAAAATAAAATTTCTTACCACCAGTAACAAGGAAGATGTGCAGTTTTAACAAGTGTCTGATCTTAAGAAAAACAAACAACCAAATACATCACCAAGTCTAAATGGCTTGCCTCTTAGAAGGCAGCTGAGGAGATGTGAACCAATAGCATTCATCTTTCCACAAATTTCAGAAAGGCAGGCAGTTCCCAGGGAATTCTTGTTCCTGGGAAAGCTAAGAATCCCAGAAACAAGACTGGCTATTCTAACACCCTACTAGTCAAGATAAAGGAGAGTTAGATTACATTTGTCAATAGCTCTAAAGCAGTAGGTCCTTTTCTTGTAGTTTAAGAAAAAAAAGAAAGTTTCTTCCTTCCCTTAAAGGAGCAGATCTAGATAAAGCTACTGAGCTGTGTATGGCATATGCAGTTGTCAAATGATGTGGGGATCCAGGTATAAACACAGACCTGTAACTAGATACACATTAGTAACTAGTTAAAGTGCAGTTGTCCATCAAGAGATGTCAGTGACACTTTTAATCAGCTTTCCCAATATACTGGTCCTAACAGAGCCATTCACCAAATCTAAAGTCTTTCTTAGGTAAATTCAGAAAGAAAAAAAAAAAGAAAGAAAAAAAAAACACAGAATAAGGAATGAGCCTACAGGTAAAAATAATGCTTATTCCCTGGTTAAGTTAGAATATTCTGTTCTACTGCCACAGTAAGATGGATGAGGAAGGAAGGATTCAGTAATACTATCTTGGAAAGCAGTAACTAAGGACTGGAACAGCAGACGGCTTCTTCCTAGGTAAAAGCCTAAAAACAAGCTCAGAACCCTAGGATAAGGATTGGGGAGGGGTAGAGGGAGCGTAAAACCCAACAAGTAAATACAAAACACCACACACACACACCTCCATACATGCTACTGCAATTCTTAGATACATGAGGAAAAGGCTCAGTTAGAAGCAGTATGTCTTTGCTGACAGTATAGAACAGCCATGAGAATATAATGGCTCACAACTAGACTGCTCCAAAGAGGTCACAGAAGTTGGAGATTTGTCTCATGAAAGACTTGAGGAGCACAACATAATGAGCTTGAGAAGCAAAGCATCTGATTACTGCATTTAAGCACTTACTTCAAAGCCTGCAAACAAAGGTTTACGACAACTTGATGTTGTAACTAGAACTGACCTCAAGTAAATGCCACTAGAAGGCTTTTTCTATCAGTAATTTACTACTGGAACAGCTTAATGAAGGAGAGCAATTCATCTGTAAGAGGCACACTTTAAACTGACCTCTTCCAGGCACAAAATCTTTCCCAGGAGCTAGTATCATAAAGAAGCTCTACGAGGAAGAGACAAATCACACTCAATTAGCTAAAGCCTTTGCCCACTCCCTATAAAGAAATAAATCACACTGCACGTACCACAGTGCTTCAGAAATATATAGCTGCATAAACACGGCCAACTAAGTCTGGGAAGAAAAGTGACTGTACAAACTTCATGGTTTTTATGTTAAAATTCCAATTAGAGATCCCAGTTCGTGGGAGCAAGAGAAGAGTTAGGATCTATTAAAGCTTTTTGAAGTCCACTGCAAAAGACTTCCCAACAATTCAACTTTGATCAACATTAACATACCCTTGGTCACACGGGAAAGCTCTCCTTCAGTGAGTTACCAATTATGGAGGATGACACGTCTTGAACTGATGGGACTTCAGGCTAGTTCTATAGCCTGCTGCAGCTTTACAACTACATCCCTCTATTGAGTATTTTCCTGTAATTGCCAGCACTAAGTTGGAATGGCTTAAATTTGTGCTAGTGGCTAACTGAGAACTTCACAGCAATAAGAGCATCAGTAAGAGCACAGCAGGCTGAGTACCTCTGCCTTAAAGGCACAGACAACAGAAGTTGCCTCTTAGCATACCCTATTCTCTCTTGTTTACAGCAGTACACTAAGGGATCTGGGTGGCATTTTTCCCAGAGCAGCAAAGTAGTTTAGAACTTCTACATACCAAATTCAGCTATTTACAGATACTTTACTAGCAACAGAATAACATTACCTAACTTAGTTACCTATAAACTGCTCAGCATGGAGACTTAGGTTAGCTTCTGCTCACTTAGACCAAACTAGAACTAGTAAATCAGTTTGCTTAAGTTTCTGTACAAGTAGCAGTACTTACTATAGTGTATCTGGAGGACCAATAATAAGGACTTCCCATCGATAAAGATCATTGTCATCTATTAAGCCCGCTGAAAAGCCTTCCACTGGATTTTTGTTGAGCTCTGTGTAGAAAGAAAATTTAAGAATGACTTTAGGTGTCTAAGATATGCATTTGCCATTTTTCTTCATGTCCCTACAGGCAGCCAAAAACAAAAACAAAACAAAAAAGCTCGTGATTTGCAATGATTTGGTGCCTACTGACGGACTTATGGTCTGCATGAATATCCTGAACTCCCTACTGCATACAACAGCATATTGTCAAAGTGGAGACACATGGGCTAACTCTAAAGCTATTTGCCAAGTACATCATGAACCAGAGGTCACTTGTCTCAGAAGGGCTGAAAAACAGAACTCAGGACCTGATGATGTGGGCTCCTGAACTAGCTACCGAGTGTCTTCACATTTAAAAAAAAAAAAAAAAAAAAAACAGATTTTCTACAATTAAAAATAACATACTACAAGAACACTGAAGAATCTCATTAAAATAGAATTTATTTTAGCTCCGAGGGGAAAAAAAAAAAAAGAACAAAATCACACCATACTTTTAAACTAACATCCTGCTTCCTTTAAATATTTTCACATTCTAGAAATCAATCATTCGAGACATGTGCCCAGTGCATTTGGGGGATAATGATTCCATACGCTGAACTATTCAGAGGGAACCTATAGGGTGGTGATTCAAGAATGTATGAAAAGCAGCTAAGAGTTGTGGGGTTTTTTTTTTAAATTAAAAAATAGCTTTATCCACTAGTGATAAGCAACATAGGATTTTAACTTACCATAGGCTACTTTATACAGTTACTGACAGATGGAAACTATATCAGGAAACCACTGTGCAAAAGTCAGACCTAGATGTAGACTCCACCAAGCTTGTTTGGAGCCTGCTCCAGCAAGAGAAGTAAGATTTGGAAATAAACAGATCAAATGAGTTCTGCCTAAAATTGAAGTCAGGAGAGAGACTAAGGTGCTGGGGCAGGGGGAGATGTCTTTTAACCATGAGTTTCAAGTCAAAGAGAAGTTTAAATACCCTAATGATGCTAAATTGAAGTCCTTAATCTAATATTTAAACAGTACATATAAAGTCCTGATGAATCTTTGATATTTAGGATAGGAGTAGGGGAGAAGTTTTCTTCAATAGGTCATTTTTTTCCAGTCTAAATCCTTTTTTTTTTTAAGGATTACTACTGCACTTATTTTAATTTGTCAGCTATTATGCAGCCACAATTATTTAAAGATGGCAATGTATGCTTCCACATATACATTCCTTCTATACATTCTTTCTGCACAGACTGAATAGAATGAGCATAAAACACCACTACTGCTAGGCACTACATTTTAGAGGCCCTTAAAAGGTCTTTGGATACACCTCTTCAGTTCAGAAGAGGACTTCTTATCTTTATGAAAAAAAGGCTACCATCAAGTCCAAACCGATTTGCCTGTGAGCTTGCGGGTAACATTGGTCAGTTAGGTTTTGAACCATTCAAAGCATGGTTCAAAGCAAGCTGCAAGAATCAGTTCAAGCCCTAAGCCTCTGAATCCAGAGAGGGGAGGATGGTGGGAGTCCTCACAAGGGACAGTCCTGAACAGGCAGATGACAGGAGTATTGATGTCACTTGGCCACTACCAACTCGAGTCAAATGCATCAGCAATTAGCTCTTAACATATAATGCAGTGTTAAGAAGCAAGAATATTTTCTTAGAAGCTACTCAGTACTGGTTCACATTTCAACTGACAAAGTTGACTATTCACTCTCCAAGGTGTAGAGCAGAGAACAAACATTGGCCTAG
Organism: Rhea pennata; assembly: GCF_028389875.1. Classification (NCBI taxonomy): domain Eukaryota; kingdom Metazoa; phylum Chordata; class Aves; order Rheiformes; family Rheidae; genus Rhea; species Rhea pennata. The sequence goes on from NC_084682.1 coordinate 8,813,401, forward strand.
ATGTATACATTTTTTTTCTCCAAACAAGACAGTACCTGAAAGAACAGGTAATATCACAGGATATTTAACCAAGACACAAATTGCAAAAACAAGTAGTATTACGTGACTCCACTTCTGCTAAGCAGGCCAATTCTCTTCCCACCCTCCCAGGTGCACGAGACACGAAACAGCATAAACTAGAGCAACAACTCTAGGTTTTGGTGAAAGGGACAGAGAATAGGTAACGGCATCACACGACACGAGAATTCAAGTTTGAAAGAAGCTACTGCTGGAGGGGCTACAGACCACTTCACATCCCTGGATCCTGTGCTTCACCAGCCCCTTGCCTACTTCCCTTCAGCAACAGATATGGAAAGCTCTACCACGCTCTACTTGAGTATATGCTGCTTTTTCATGTACAATTACATCTACGTTGTCTATTGCTTGTGCAAAAGAGGATTTCTGCCCTAACCTCTAAGTCATCTTTCTGTGATTACATTTGCTTTACAATAAAGCCACATTTTCCTCTTTGCTACCCCCAATCAGTGAGTGTCCAGCATAACAACTACTGACACTGACAGAAAACATGCAAATTCTAGATTTAAGTACATCACCTTAAGATTTCGAAATTTGCACTTAAGCCTAATAAAATAAACAAATGACACTAAGCTCCCTCATTCCTACATCTCCACAAGGAAAAAAAAAGGTCTAAGCCAAGTTCTCCATGCAAACTGTTAAAATTCAAGCTGCTCTCAATTAGCTTCCGTACTGTTTACTAGTTATCACTTCTCAGTGATAAGACAATAAAACAGGCCTGTCAAAAAACTCAGATTCTGGAAAATTCAGCGAGCTTTTGTCTCCAGACACACCACACTATTCTGAAGCCCAACATGCACTTTTTTTGTGTGTTATTTCCATTTCTTTTTACGTCTGCCTCAGCCTCAAAGTAAGAGCTCTTCCTTACCCTCCACTCCTTTCGGGCATTTTTCATGCCGTTGGTCCCAACGAAAGCCAACTCTCATTGTGACTCACGCTCAAGACCTTGCAGCGCTTACATTGTAAAAGATCTTAGGAGAAAGAATAAGATTGCTGAATGCCAAATCCTGTAATGCAGAAAATCTGTAAACTGTATGGAGGGGACAGCCGTTGACAAAAATCTTCAGTTACAGCCCTTAGGGAAATGTGAGCGTCGCCAATAAACCAAATCACAGAGTTACTACTTTTACTGGAGATGGTATCATTCTCTGCTTATAAAAAAGGATGGGTTTTAGTACTTTCTTTTCACAGTAGCAATAGTGGAAGCATAGCTCAAATAGTTACTGCTTACATAAACACTGCACGGTAAGATAAAACAATGCTTTAAGCTCAAAGTTACCCGTCCTGCAGCACGGATAGAAGTTCAAGCACCTTCTCCAGCAGAATTACAGAGAATAAACCCCTGGAAAATTATATAGATAATCCGGATAACAGAGTTCATTCAACACTAAACTGAAGACTATATTTGGAGGTGGGGGGGCAGCAAAGCAACTCATTCAGGGAAGTTTTGCACTCGAATGTGGGGAAAAAAAAAAAACACCCTCAGCTGCTTTACCCTGGTTAGCTGTAAGCTGCTACTTGTTAAGACTTGTGAAAGTTGAGGCCTAGTTTGGGGGGGGGGGGGGGGGAAAGGGGTGTTTTCTGGTTTTCTTTCCCCCTCCCCCCTTCTTTTCATTTGTTTGCCCCTTTTTCCTCGTCTTTCTCCTGGATATAGCCAGTGCTGCATATCAGAAAGGTTAGCTAGAAGAAGTGCCCACCTCTTCATGAGTCTCAGGAATTAGTGAAACCTTTATCCAGCTCTAAGTACCAAAACCCCAAACAAATAGCGATGAAACTCTGTGGCAAGAAAGGAGCAGATGCCCCACGCTGGGTAGGGCCTGCTGCTAGGCAGACAGACTGCTCTGCCCACCGACCAGAGCCTCCAGCAGCACTGACACTGCAGTCAAGAAAACAGGCCACCTGCTCTTCATGTCTGTCATTTCCCACCAAGGAAAGCAGTTAACCACTTGCAGGCTGAGCAAGTGGCTTCCTGTGTGGACGAGTGTGGTTCATGAAGCAAAGGATCCAATCCTACCCACAAGGAGCGGGGAGGAGGAACAAGCCCTTAATGTGGGCCCTCTACAAAGCCCTCTGAGCAGCCAGCATATAAGTCTTAGAAAAGAAGAAGTCTCACACCTATGAAGAACCATATCCCTCAAAAAGTTACGTTTCAACTTCTACTTTGGAGGTTTGTTTAGCTAGAGATAATCCTGTATTTTTTGTAATACAAGCCTGAGTATGTTGAAAAATTCCCACCATCTGTGTCCAAATTTAAGTGCAACTTTCTTGCTACTATTTTGCAGCATGCACTGTGGTTTAATATTTAAACCAGTCTTCTCTGCATTTGAGGGTTTATGTAAGAGAAGTTTTTCTTCCCAGAAAAAAAAAAGAAAAAGAAAAAGAAAAGAAATTCTTACATTTGTTCCAGAAGCAGTGTCAGGTAGAGTCCCGGGAGCTCAAGCTGACAGCACAAACCTGGGTAGGTGCCAAGTAGCAGCATACCAGGAAAAGACTCCGATGGCCTGCTTATATATTATTTAGACATTCAGTTCCTTTAACCCCACTGCTGAATCTATACCCGATTTGGGAGACATGGAAGACTACAGGCCCATAATCCAACAAAGTTGTTTAAATCTAGAACAGACTTTAATAGCTAGCCTCCCACATAACCTGGCAGTGCAACAACACACTGCTTCTCTAGTGGTTTAGTTTCAGTAAACCAGAACTAAGTTACTGTTGCCTTAAACTTGAGCCAATACAGTGCCGTGAGTTGCGCTTCCAGTTTTCAGTGTTCAGTTTACACCAAAGTACCAACATTCCCACACTCACTAAAACTGCCTCTATATAAGCCAAGAGACTTTTACAAATCCAAAAGAAAAACAGCATCAACAAAAGTGACTAAGCAGAAGCAGCCCCATGGCTGCATGCAGCAGCTATGTACGGCATCTAAACTTTTCAGCTTGCCATTTCAGCCAGCCAGCCACTGCATATGAATACTTCAGAGTACTGTAACTTGTATTACAGAAGAAAGCTTTCAAAAAAAAAATATAAGCTTCTATAGTGTTTTTAGATAGCAGCCTCTTCATTAAGTTACATACAGCCTGGGGTTTGTGCAGTCAGTGGGCTAAGTTCAGAAAAATAAATGCAGTCTGAGCAGCCTAAACCCTCAGTTAAGGCTACTGGAGAAGTCATTAGCTAGCTACCGGAGAGCCAACTCCCAGAACCAGGCAGAAATGGGCCATACCAGAGGCTGAAGTCAAACAGGTTCGTCTCTTTCTTGGTCACCTTTTGAATGCCTCAGCACTAATCCAGAAGCTTCTGAGGTGTGCATACACTGCAAAATCATTATGTGAGATTCCTTTTCTGTACACCACGCTGCAACTTCCATATAGGTACATTACTTAACTGAGGTCAGTTATGACTTCCAGGACTTTCCCTTCTGTCTACATTCCGGTTCCAAATCTTTGATTCTAGAAGATTAGGGCTGGGTTACTGTTGAAGCAACATGATCTCCTTGCAAAGACATATTCCAAGAGCACTCCATATTATCTACTTTCATCATGTTCTGTCTTGCTCCACAAGCTCATTCAAGAAGTATTAGTTCAGCAAAAAGAGCAGATACGAAAGATGCACATTATTGGTAGCCACTATGGCAGTGACAAGCAAGATAGCAATTAAGACGTGGAAAAGTCTTAGTCTTACAAATGCATTTCTAATTATTTGGGAGTCAGGCTGAAGTAGTAAACACAAATCTGTGTTAAAAAGGTCTCTATCAAACAGTTCAGTAGCTGCTCTAGATTTGGCCCTTCACTTTAGCCTAGTAACAAACTGATTTCTGATACTCTGCACATCACCCTCTGTGGATAACAGCAGCATTATGAAACTCTGCAAATCTACTTCTCCTCTCAGTTTAGAGGCTTGGGCGGGGGGGGGGGGTTGCACTATTAGTGTTAACAGGACAAGTTGCTCACTGACATTTTCTCAATGCAGTGAAACACAGCTTAACACACTGCTGCATCACCCTGCTTTGCTTGCTCTCTCCTCACTTACACCAGTTCAGCCTTCCAGGGATTTGCATAGTGAATCAGGTTTTGGAGAGATGGAGGACAAAGTGGTCATTGTATTTATTAATCCAAATCAATTTTAGTAAAGTTCACAACTCAGCTCCACAAACAGCAGCACTAGCCCTAGTGAAGGGGCAGAAGCTACTGAAACTGCCACAACAGGCCTATAGATGAAGTCCATAGTTCAGAGAAACTTGAATGGATGGAGACTGGGGTTCTTTTGCTACTGAAGCATCATATTATTCTAGATATGAGGTAAGAATCAAGTTTCCTGACCATATATATTCTGTATCTCATCATTTGCATAAGCTATGGCTTACCTAAAGATAGACAATCAAAAGCTGACTCTTACCATACCAGTTGGAAGCTTATGGGTCTTCAGAGTTGTCTCAGTTCTTAAGAAATTCCCCATAGTCCCTGAAGTCTACTGAGGCAGCCGCTGACAGACATTATCAATGTTCCTTCAGGCACCTATCTCAAATTAAAGGTCTCAAAGCCAGATCTCTCATGTAAACTCATGATTAGGTCACAGATATCCATCTCTCTCTGACCCCACGACCCAGTTTACACAGCTCACAACCTGTTCCCAGACATCATCTTACCAGAGTCCTAAAGACTGGCAAGAAGAGGGATGACCCACTGAAACATGTTCTTTCTGTAGCTCTCTTCATACACAGATCTTCCAAGCACAGTCAAACCAGTCCTTCTTCAACACGTCACACAAGCATAAACACAAGGAAGGTCTCTTTTCCCTCTCCACCTATGTCTTTGCTATTACAGAAAAGTCTCTGCAAATTGTAACAGCAGAGAGCTACACATCTACCAAGTCTGCAAGTCTTTTCTCAAGATGTTTCTTTCCCGTCTGAACTAGCACGCACAGAACACTGGAAATTCAGATGTTTTCACCAGTACATTTTATTATCCATAGATTTAAGATTTTGAAATACTTTTACTTCCAGAGTTAAGACTTTCTCAGCAGTAAGCTCAGAACACATTTTCATGTTAACATTAGTCATGTAATTTTGGTAGAAATAGAGAAATAAAGCATTTCCTGAATTGCCTAGATTGCTCAAAACATGCTTTCTGTATCCTATCATGCCAGAACCTATCACAATTACACCACTTGATTTAAAAAGGAGATCTGTAAAAACATGCCAGCAAGGAAAGGGGAGGGGGGGGAGGAAGGGAAGAAGGGGAGAGGTAAGAGAAAAGAAAGAACTAGGAGAGGCAAGAGAAGTACAGGAACCCTGATTATAAGTCCATGCTTGAACGAAAGCAAGTCTCCCACTGGGTAACATTACCCAGAAAGCGATCTACAGCAAGAGGCCACATTCATCCACCACACTCAGTATAAGAGATGTGCTACCTTCTTTTTCGCCCTCAGGGTCTGATGAGTGTTTTTGTTGTTAACAAGAGTAAAGACAAGTGTTAGGCAGGTACATGACTCTGTCCATATTTGAGATGATCACAGTCTTTAGTTGACAGAAATCTATTCAGGATAAGTAGTTCCCTAGACTCCACTGATTATCTCATCCCAAAGCAGATGTCAAAAACAGGTCAGAAGACTCACTCTCTGAAAGTGCTTATTTCTCTTACCTAAACATCTGTAGCTCCCTAGACTCCTTTTTATATCGCACACTGCTGGAATCTGACACAACTGTCAGCCTAGCTGTCAGTCATATGAATGTAGTTGAACCTATAGCTGTTCACAAACTACCAGTATCTTAAAGTTACAAAAAGAAAATCCCATTCAAGTATCTTCTGAGCAGCCAATAACAGGCATCAGTTATTAAACTTGACTCTTGAGCAGAATGAAGAGCTCTAGTACCTGTGCGTGGTTTATGTACAGGAATGGAATGGGATTCCAAGATACCCACTAGAAAAATCTGTGTCACAAGACTAAGCCATAGGGAGGTGCTAGCATCTAAGGACTTTGTCAGCTCTCCCCATAACATGTATAAGTAGTTGTGCAAATCACGGACACTTTTCTGGCTTATTTTCTCTTGCTTGTAAGATCAGGATATGCAAACCAATCATTCATTCGAGCTACACTGTTATTTAGAACTGTTTTAAGTGACTCCTCACAACATCAAGTGTTGTCTCATACTTGGTGCTGCTCTAACTACAATGCCAACAAGTTTCACATACTAGATATTGTGATGAGTGCATGAAAATAGTTTTCCATCAAGTGACAATTCACATTAAGGAAGACTGAGCTGCTCTTTCTATCATTCTAAACCAGATCAAGCACTGCTAACGTTCATGCCCAGGAGAGCACTATTTTTACGGAATCCTATTTCATTTAGATTGCTATACTTAGTGTTCTCACAGGATCTGGATATCTGATCTCTGTTCCAGCTGATCTGCCTTGGATCTGAGAAGAAGTAAATACGAATATTTACATTTGCAGAGTAGCCTAGAGCTCAGACCTACTAGATTCCTTAAATGAAAGCTATTGCCAAGACCAGTTTTCTGACAAATAACCATACACCACTGAAAACCTGAAGCACAACACAGTTGCAAAGTGGCAATAGCTTAGGTCTGCAACCTAAAGCATTGCCCAACTTTTCTCTTTGCTGACCAGATTCTTGGCTGGCACAAAAAGCAGGCAGGGTTTCAAGAGACACATGCTCTCACCTCTTCTCCCAAATCACCCACTCTTCCTTTGCTCAGACTGAACTTTCTACATTCACTTTAGTATTTGATTAGTTCATACTTTCAAAACAGCAGATGGGAGATGCCTTTCAGTTCCAGTTAAGTTTCAGTCTTTTCGATGGGGGGGGGGGGGGGGGGTAGGGGAGGAGGGAGGGAAATGCTTCCATCCTACTCCATACCAGTACTTCCTGAAGTTTACTTCTGGAGAATATCCCGTGTGCTTAAAGATCACCAAAAACCCCAGCCTTCAAGGTAGCAAACAACATCTAGATCAGAACAGAGGTTGCATTGAACACATTAGCAGAAGAAAATTTAGCAGAACACCTATGTATGTAAAAGTTGTTTGCCTAGAAAAGTTTGGATTCTCAAACTGTTTAGAATAGTAAGGCTTGGGAAAAAAGTAATCAGTATCTAACTTCAAAAGAGATCAACTATCCTATCTTAGCTGAATGTGTATGTAGTGTTTCAAGTCTCTTATGTAAAAGAAATCAGGAAGAGATACAGAAGAGTCAAGGCAAAAATCAGTTGCAATTACAATAGACAGTTTTATTTGAGGACTTTTAGCTCTACTTGATTCATCTCAAATCAGCTTTAGACTAGAGGGGAAAAAAAACAACACTATGGCAAGTCAATCAATTTCTTGTTGTTTACATTTCTCTAGCAGATAGTTCTTTAACACTGAAGTTAAAATCACTAGCAACAGAAACATAACACAAAATCGTTTCATAGAATTGGATGATTTAGTAACTCCAAATAGTGATCTTATCAAGAAATCAGGAATTTGAGGAAAGTATTTTTGCACAGGCATTGATTTTACTTCATGCTTAATAGCACCTCCAGCAGTATTCCCTCATTCCAGCATTCTCTAGGAGAACAGAATAATCATTTTGCTGTCAGATCTGGATACGTCAGTACTTCAGTGCAGCTTACAACGTGTAGTTTTGGGGGAGCAAAGAAGAAAAGAACTAGTTTTATAATCAGCTTCTTACCCAAGAAGTTAGTACACTAAGAGAACCAATTGGCTGTTAATATACCTAATCCCTTAAAGAGGTGAGCTTATAAAGTAGGTTTTTACTGGTGGGCAGCTCATCCTGTTCAAGCAAGCGGTCAAGTCATCAAGCCCCTCCACCTTATATTTAGCTTAACCTCACTTTCCAAAACTGCCAGCAGCCCTGAACTCTTGCTCTGGTGACTGCAGTCATAAATACTCTTTTCCTTCTGAAGGTTCAGATGTTTCAAATATTCCTGTTGCATGGATAACTAACCTGTGGCTAGTGAAGATCACCACAAGTTGCATTCATTATGTTATTTGCAGCACAATAGAAATTCAGGCTGCTTGTATTGTTCAGGCTCTAGTCACTGCAACAAGGCACGTGTTTCAGCAACGATGTTATCTATAAACTCACTGTGAGCACGGTAGCTTTGATGCTTCTGTCAGCACATCCTCACAAGGAACAGAATTATCTTATCTGCTATAAGGAGGCCCTACACTGCAGGAGTGTTAAGGTAAGTGGTACACACAGGTTATATATCTAAGCATCCCAAAAAGCATCAGTGAAGATTGTTAAAAGTTATCTAAAAAATATCAGCAATTTCATTTCAAAAAGGCATTTAAGTTTGAGAAGTGCAGGACCTTGTAGTCTTCACAATTTAAGCTAATATAGAATTTCTTGTTAGACAGACAGGTCTCTTCAAGGGAGCAAACAGAAGACCAGCATCAACTTAGTAATTCAGATCAGTGCCACTCAAGTTATTACCTTGTTCTAAGCCAGGAAATAGCCAGTACACAGTTGTAACCAAACACTTACACCACCAGCCAACCAAGGAGATATAGATATGCCATCTCCACTTCAATCCACAAAGTGATCTAATTCCATAGTTCTCTCAGAATTTATTATTCAAGTATTTTAAATGGAAATCCTATTTGATTGCCAGAAATTCAACTAGCTTAATGTTGTACTACAAGATTTTTCCACAGGAGGAAATAAGGATTGTTAGAAAACTGTATTAAATACTTAATGTGACAGTGCAACCTGTTAATTTTTAACTAGAAAATTTTGCTTTGAAATAGGAGCTGTATACACTTTAGACAGAAATAATGCTGCATTTCTCATGTTTGAGAAAGGATGCCAAAAACCATACTCGAGATACAGGAGTTGCCATGCCCTCGTTGGCCGAAGCTTTACTGTGTTGAAAACGGTCCGTTTTCAACACCCCATGTTTATGTTAAAGAGAACTTGCACTTCTGGTTCCACTGTGCTCTACCAATTTAACTGCATCCTCTCCAGATGATTTTGCTGTATGAAGTAGACAAGTCTGCCTACTCTAACAAGTCTATGTCAGCACAGATTTGGCAGAAAGATGAAATAAAGCCATTTAGATAAATGCTGCCATCTGCAAAACCCTTGGGCTTGCTTGATAGATCTGGAGACCAGAAGGGTAGCTTTAAACTCTCAACTGCTTCTCTCAAAAGAAAAGCATTCAGTTTTGGAGCTGTAGGGAAAATGCAGTTTACATCCCACACTTTTTTGCAGGGAAGAACAGGTGAGGGAGTGGCAGCCAGCCAGACACTCCACTGGTCTAGTGCTATGTTCACCCACCTGATGTAGACTTCTAAGTTTAGAGGCACCTCATTCTTATATTTTTTCTGTACATAACCCATCAGGGGAAAAAAAGATGGGCTGCAACTTCGATTTTGTATTATTACCCATTAATAACAAGGTGTTTTTCTCCTTCAAAGAAGAAGGGTCCACACGAGCAGATATGTACACTGCATTTTAACAGATTTCCAGGAACTGCTGGATCTTGCAATTAAGTTTGAGAAAAAGCAGCCATTTAGTTCTACCAACATCCATGCACAAGACCTTCCCTTCAGCTGTCAGCCTGCACTCTAAGTACTAATGCTTAGACTGGCTTTGACAGAGATCTCCACTCAGTAGTTCCTTTACACCCCCAAAAATAAGTAAATAAAAGAAACCTACCCAGTGTTCCAACTCCCTCAATTTGAGCTGCTCTTGTATCTAAAGGTGGGCAGGCACATTTAGATACAAGACAATTACTATATATCTCAGTGGTATAGGTCAATATTTCACTAACAAAGGCATTGAGGCTACTTGCTATTAAAAAAAAAAAAAAAAAAGAAACCTATGAAGTTATGTTTTGAGACTGCCACTAAATATCCTCTCTCAGAGGATTATAATCCTCTGAGAACATACAACATGCTTGTCTTTTTATGTAGTATCTGTGGGGCTGTGGTACCAGTTACCTGCTGAAGTTAAGTCAGCTTGTTCCAGAAGAGTGAGAAATCTGTCTTTTTAACACTTACTGGAGCAACTCGGGACTGTGCTGTCAAGTTTCCTTTGTTTTCTGATAAAACCCTCAGTTTTTTGACAACCCTCTGGTTGTCAAACCCTCTCGGTCTGACAACCGAGAAGGCCTTCTAGTTTAATCTCGTCTTTATTATCGTTAATTCTGGAAACTCCTCTAAAACCCCACACAACCTTCATTAAAGTGCCGCATATACGTATCCTCCCCATAATGCCTTTATTAAAAACCAAAGCATACAGGAGTCAAAACAGGTAACAGTTCTAGAAACTGCAGGTTTACCTTCTTTTCTTCCCTTGTCATTTTTCCCACCCTCCTAACATTAGAAATATCCATCTAGTATCTCCTCATACATTAGGGAGTTGTTATACTCAACTGTTCCACCATATTCGGAGTTTTAGGTCCCCCTTACAATCTCCCTTCACTTCCAGATATCTTGCTCCAAGTCTAACAGCTCCAATTTCAGATCTCTTGTGCTTGAATAATGCTACTTCAGTGAACAAGTAATCCAAACCAATCTAAGCCAATTTAGATCACACAACTCATCTCCACCACCTGTTTATTGTCCTGCAAAACCCAACCAACTAGATACAACCAATGATTCACCATATTTGATATAATGCAAAAGCTGCCTGTAGTGGGGCTGAAATATCAGCCCCATCAGGAGGGAGAATACCACAGTGTTGATTTTTGTTTTGAGGTAGAACAAGTATTGTGGTGTAAACAAACAGAGACTTTGGAGCAGCTCAGACTTGGAAGAAGACAGCCAGCAGTAGGGAAGGAAGATCAGACATCATGAAGCGCTGTCTCCGCATTGGAACTTCAAGTAGCCTGCCATCAGAAAAAGTAGTGTCAGAGTCCAGTTTCAGCTCAGTTCAGACGTTACCTAGGTTATTAAATATGGAAGAAACTGTTTTCCTTCTCAGGTTAGTAATTATTCCAGACAGGACTTCTGAAGAGTTCAAGACACCCACCACACTGAATTGTGCACTTTCGCAATCACTTTTAATATGGCTTCAGATTTTTTATCCACATAGGAAGATACCAACAGGATTAACATTACTTAGAACAGAAAACCCCACAAAATGGTTGTACGTTACATGCAAAAGGTTGCAGTTGAGTCAGCACAGTTGAATCAGTATCAGCAAGAGAGGCAACTGGAAAAGCTTACCACTTTTTACTACTGCATATAAAACCTTCAGAAGGGAGTGAGCAGGAAGATTTGGGGGTTAACTTCTACGAACCTAACATAATCTACAAGTCCATCCAAGTATCCAACCACCATAGACCGTCTTAAGACCTCAAAGGAGAAAGAGGTAGAGGGGGAGGGGAAGAGAACAACAACAAGCACTACTATACAACAGAAGCTGACAGCTAACCCTCACTTTTGGAAAAAAACAATCCTAGTAACTAGGAACAAACAGCTGAGGAATTATATTAAGTTACCAAACACTCGTTTTTACCAGCCTAGAGAGCAACTGTTCTACGCTACTTCTCCCATAAAGAGATCACTTATAAGAGAGTGAAGCTTCGCATCAAACACGGTCCAGCGCTCCTGCAAGTCTACTGCTGCTAGCATATGTCAACACGCAGGCACCCCACAGCACGCAGACAGCAACTTCTGTGGTTACTACGGCAGTAAGAGGTGTGCTCATGTTCAGGAGCGCAGTCACAGTAAGTATGATAAGCCTCAAGTTTTTTTTTTATTATTATTTATTTATTTTAAAGGAATGTCACCTTAGAGGGGATAGAAGAATTTCCACTCTGTAATTGGCTGCGTTTAAGCTGTGAACTTACTGTCAGCAAGTACGGCCAGGAGATGCGTTTGCTCGCATCTCCAGCGCTACGGCCCAGCGGGCCGGGCCGGGCCGGGCCGGGCCGGGCCCCGTAAGTCTGCCCCCTCTCCGCGAGCGGGGCGCGCTGCTCCCCCCATCCCACCGCGGACCGCGCTACCGCCGCCCGGGCCAAACGCCTCCGCCAGGAGCTCCGCGGCCGCGCCGTGACCGCGGCCCTTCGCACGGCCGCTCAAACTTCAGCCCCGGCCGCGCTGGCCTGACTTTAGGTACACCTAGCACACATTGCCTTATCTGGGTATGGAGCAATTTCCACGCCGGGGACAAAAAAGGCAATCGGATTCGCCCGGGGGCCAGCCCCGGCGGCGCGGCGCGGCGCAGAGGGGGCGGCCCGGCCGCCGCCGCCCCGGCGGCATGTGCGAGGGGGGAGGGCGCGAAGCGGGCGGGCTCCGCGCCGGCTGCCGGCTCGTTTCTCTTTAAACCTGGCAGCCAGCGACACATGGAGCCGCATTGTGCGCCCGCCGCCGGGCGGCCCCGCGCCTGCGCGCCGCCGGCCGGGCCGGGCCGAGCCGGGCCGGGCCAGGTCCCCGCGGCGGCGCCGGGCCGGCACAAAGGGAGCCCGGCGGGGGGGCCGGGGGGGGGCACCGCGCACCAGCGACTCGGGAAGCGGAGCCGCGACCCCGCTCCCCCACCAGGCCCGCGGCGCCGTCCCTTCCTGTCCCCGGCCGCCAGCTCCTCCTCCCCCGGCGCCGTCCCGCCCTCTCGCCCCGGCAGAGCCCCTCGCCCCTCCCCGCCGCGGGCAGCCCCGCTCGGCCACCCCGGGGCCCGCTGCCCTCCGCCGGGCCGCGGCTCCGCTCCCGACAACAAAGGCGAGCGGGCTCCCCGGGCCGCCGCCGCCCGCGGCGCCCTGCGCGGCCCCGAGCGCCGCTTCCAGGCACCGACCCCCCCCCCCCCCCGCCCCAGCACCCCCCGCCGGGGGCGGTTTCGGGGGCTGACAGACCCCCCGCGCCACGCGCAGCCACCCGCGCCGCGGCTGCGGGGCCGCGAAGCGCCTCCGGCCTCCTCCCCTCACCCCACCCCACCTCCCCCCCGGAGCGGCGGTGCGGCCCTCCCCTCCCCTCCCCGCCGGCCCGGGCAGGTCCCGCTCCGCCGGCGCGGTGGGGGCAGCGCGAGGACGGCTGCCCGCGGGCGGCCCTCGCACCCCTCCCCCCGGCGGGGACCGCCAGGCCGCCTCCCCCTCCCCCTCCCGGCCTAGTTCCCTCGGCTCCCGGCCGGGCGGGGAGCGGCGCGGGGGGGCCGTAATCTCCCCTTCCCCCCCTGCCCTCACACGCGCGCCGCCCCCTCCCCCCCGCGCAGGCCCCGGCCCGCCGCCTCCGCCCGCTGCTCGCCGCGGCGGCTCGCCGCCGGGGCCCCGGTACCTGCTAGTTGTCTCCGCAGTAGCAAGGCGGACTGGAGCTCCGTCATTCTCCCCCGCTCTGCCCGCGGAGGGAGTCGCGGGGACGGCGCGGCTCCTGGTGCTGCGAGCGCCCGACGAGGCGGCGGCGAGTGGCCCTCAGCCCGCCCGCACCGCGCCCCGCGGGGGTCTGGCTCCGCGCCGGCCGCCGCCGCCACAGCACGCAGGGTCCCTGGCAGGGGCGCGCGCCCGTGGCTCCGTGCCGCCCTCCTCCACCTCCTCCTCCACCTCCTCCTCCTCGCCGCCACCTCCTCCTCCCCCCGCCCGCCAGGAATTTCACTGCACTCCGGGCCGCGGCGCGCAGGCGCACTCCGGCTCGGCCGCCGGCCGTTCCGCGCCGCCATCTTGGGAGGGGACGTGGGGGCCGGGAGGAGGGGCCAGCCGCCGCTCGGCCGCCATGTTGAGGAGGTCATATCCTTTATTTATTTCCCCCCTTCCTTGCCTCGCTCCTGTCTTTTTAATTCCTGGGCTGCAGGGAGGGAAGGAGCGGCTGGCGAGGAGGGCTTTCCTCAGCACGGGCTCAGGGCGACCTGCTCTCCGCAGCCCAGCACCGCCGCCAGCTGCCCCGGCACCGCCGCCAGCTGCCCGGGCACCTAGCAAGGCTGAGGGCAGGCAGCTTTCTTCCACAGGGGCTGCCCCCTTGGCGAGCACATATTTCCTGGTTACCGCACTGCACAAAAATATCGGATATCGGGCAAAGGAGTATGCAGTAACAGCGATGTGGGCAGTTTGGCCCCACTCAGAGAAGCCCTGCTGGCCCTCAGACCGCTGCCATTCCCCAAATCTGGTGAAATACATGAGTTTTCCAGGGGCAAGGGGCTAAAAACAGCAGCTCTGTAAGGAGTCAGCAGCTGCTGGAAGCAAGCCGCTCTCTCCAGGCCTCGTAGGACTGCTGCCACGCACGGGTAACCTGCTCCCCGGTGCCCGCGCAGGAGCCGCAAGCGAGGGAGCGATGGCACACTGCGGGTAGAACTGAAAATTGTGATACTTTGTCCCGAGGAACTCAGTAAGTGGCCAGGGAAGCACAACAGAAATTAAAACTGCCTAGGTAGTCCTGCATGGACTACGAAAAACAGAGTCTGATAAACTCGCGTGTGAAACTAAAATAAAAGGTGTGAGCTCCTGTGCTGACTGCTGGAGGCTTGGAGCATCCGCTTGGATTTTCCAATTTTACTTTTTAATTCTCAAAGAAATGCAGTTTCTGGCTATTTGGATAAACAATTACTAGCAGAGGCAGAAATTCATGAAACTGCCTGTTCAGTTACAAAGAGAAATTACTACAAAGGGGGTTATCCTGTACCAGTTTGCCAAAATGCTCAAATCCTTTACAAAAATAGCTCTGTTCCTCTACTGAAATCAGAAAGGTTCTAGGTATGTGAAGGGAGGGAAGCTCACTAGCCTGTAAGAGAGAGGCTTTTAGTGGTCAGCACTAAAGTTACTTCCCATACTGCGATTCAGGTGTCTTAGCATAGACTGAGTGTTGGTTTCATGACCATGCTAGTGCAAAAGACTGCCCTTTGGTATTTCTGTAATTCTGATTAAGTCTGTAACCTCTTACATGATTAAATTAGGATGACACAAGATGTTCTGAAAGATGGAAAAACATTTCATCCCTCTGTGTGTGCTGCTGTTACTAAAACACATTTCATAAGTGGTGTTATTAGCCAAAGAAGGTCTTTGTTAAAGTCTTTCTCCTTTAAAATTTGACTCTAATTCCCAAATGTAGTTTGTGTTTTGTATGGCTTCAGTCGTGTTCATTCAACCTTAAAAAAAAAAAATATGTACATTTAAACATAAAAGCCTATCATGTGAAAGTTCATTTTGTAAACTTACTATGCTGAAAGACAGTCACCCAGATTGGTACTCAGGCATGCTGATGAGAAGTGACACTATTGTGGATGGTATTTCTCTTTTAGGAAGACAAGGTAGGCTTTGTTCACAATGTCAGTCAAGGCAGCACTAAATTCACTCAACTTTCTGTACCTGATATCAATTCAGGCATGAGCACACATTTCTGACAGGTCTATTAATAGACCTACCTTTGAAGACTGAAAGGTTGTATGAAACAACTCTATTTCCATTACAGCACAATCCAAATCTCCCTGAATTTCACCGTTAGGTCTCTCGTTGGCAGTCATCTTACTTACAAAAGGAAATCTCCTATGGACAGACTATGATACTCCATATGAGGAACACAGGATGCTGTAGGTCAGGAGAGAAAGGGTATGGTTTAAGCTGGTGCGGGTGACCTGGATTCCTCTGTACTGGCAGAAGAGCCAGATTCAACCCTAGTTTATAAAGGTAATCAGTATTTCATTACAAGAGGCTCTGGCAACTAAAGTACCTTGCTCTGTCAAAGCACCTTGCATGCAGCTACAAAATACAGAACATGGCTACTGGTGGTCAGGGCAGGCTGGGGACTGAGGCATAAACTATTTTAGTGTTTCCTTACAGCAATAAGGACTCTGTGGAATCCCAGCATGAAAATGTCACCACCATGCCACAGCCAAGTGGGAATTCTGTCCACTGGCTCCCAGTTCATGTCACGTGTACTTGATCACAACAGGCTATCTGAAAAGAATAAAAAGCCTTCCTTGGCTAGATGAAGTGATCCTCTTGCATTTTGTTAAAATCCACCTTCTGCACTTCCTATGCACAAACACCTTATCCCTACTGTTTGCCAAGTCAATCTACTGCCAAGCAATAGATTTTTAGGAAATGACTGTAAGAAAAGAGAGAGTGCTTTCTTAAATTCACTTTACCCTCTCTGGCATGCTGCCTCTCTGCAACTTTTTGTGCCATCTCTGCATTTAATGGATGGGCAATATGAATTCAGATTTTTTTTTCTTTTTTGAGACCATTTCTTGACTGATGATGGTTCAGAGCTTACAGTCATTTGCTGTGGTGCTTACTCCATCCCTTGGCAAGGAAATATTATCATAAACTTTCATCTTGTGGATAGAATAGAATAGAAAATCCTGTGATTTTTTTTTCTGTTGCCTGAAAAAGGATCAAGGTTTCAACTTTAGCACCTTAATTTGCTTGAATATGATGTCTTTGGTTTGATTTTCTCTCTCAATCCTTTGTTCACAACACAAATAACAGATCACACTAGTAGACAGTTTCAGTTCGGCAGAGAGTCTTTTGGCTGGATTCACACTGTTAGCAACATCTGCTCCCTTACTTCAGTTCCTTGGCAAAAACAAGAAGCTGATGGTAACACAGACATAGCTTCCTATAACATGTACTGCACTGTTCATCCGGTTTCACATGCTGGAATCAGCGGAGAGATTTTGAAATGGTAAAATGTGAGGTACTGGTTTTAGGCTTTACAAAGTTCCTCTGAGGCAAACAGGCACCACGTTGTGTCCGTTGTAACGTTAGACAGTTTGAGGGTTAGGTTTCTTGCAGTTTACACCCATCAAACAACTTGCTTTTTAAATAGTAACTGCTACATATTTTTAAGGCGTATATTCTGGATCCAAACTGTCACCAGGAAAAAGTATAAATTTGCTGAGCTGCAGTGTGCCATCCTACCCCCCCCCCCATATTTTTTTCCCGTGCATTCCCTTATATATAAGTAGTTTGCTCTAAGGAGTCTGTCTTTGAATGAGCCCTGACTGAGCCTGCATGTGAGTAGTAAGATCCAAATTACTTCGTCATATCTTGTACGTGAAAGAACACTTGGTTATTACCCTGAATGCGTATCATAAAGGCAAAAGCTCTGCAAATGCTTTATCAGAGACAATTTGGGAGAAAGAAGGCAGCAATTTGCTACATTTATCTTCAAATCATAGCCCCCTGCTGGCTTGCGTAAGAGCACAGCAAAGACTAAAAGCTGTCTTGTTTCCAATTAAGTACGACCTATAAATAAAGTAGGAAGCTAAACCTGGGGCTGAACGCTGCAGTGTGGCCAGTGGTATTTTGCATAAGTTCAAGCCTACTCCCACATAACAGGTTCAAAAGTTTAACTGTTATTTAAATGCTGTTGGGGTCATGTTTCACTGGGAAGTGGGTGTGCATGTGAAGAAGGGGGGTTTCCTGGAAAAAATGGACCAGTGAACCAATAGCATGGCAAACAGAAACCTGGTACAGCAATTGTTGCAGCTGCTGCAACATCTCTCTTCAGAACATACCTCAGTGCAGAGTACGGTGAAAATGTTTGTATTTACTTGTATTGTAGCAATGTTTGGGTGCTTCAGCTGACATCAGAGTCCAACTGTGTTAACACTAATCCTTGAAGATCTCCAGTAGAGGTAAGAATCTCCGTTCTCCTGAAAGAGCCCAAATCATTAGATGGACGACATGTGCCAGCACAAGGTGCTGAAATGATTTGTCCAAGATTTCAGAGCTAATCCTGTACCGGAGCCAGAAATAGGAGCTGGTCCTGACTTCCAGTCCCTGATACATGAAACCGCAATGGTTTGGTGTTCAGACCTGACCATGTGTCAGTCTGTCACGGATCCAGCAGTATTCCACCTAGCTCACTGACCATAGATACGGCTTTTTTGGTAGTTCCATGAAGTGTGGAAAATGAGTGTCTGAGCCAGGGAGAAGAGATGTAGGTGCAGACCAGGTTGTTCACTGAAGGGTAAGCGATAACTAAACAAAGTCTTGTGACATAACTTTTGGATAAGATTTCTGGTGTGAATCAAACTTGAGGGGAATGTTCGTGATCAAACAACATCTGGAACTGCTGGAAATCCTTATGGATCCTTGTGTTGGAGCTGAGTCAAGCTCATAGTGGGATGGCTCTATTTAAGACCCGGGTAAATTAGAATGACCTTGTTCTAAATTTTATTTTTATGTGCTTAAACTGCCTTGAAGAGATGGCACTCTCAGCTGGCAGACTGAGATATTGCCTGCTCATAAATGCTAGGATCAGGGTAAAATGCCTACCTGACGTATATTCAATTTACACAAACAGGATATGATTTCTTGAGAATGCATTGCATTTTTCCATACATTTTTAATGAGAAACAGTTCACTTCAAAATCTGATAGCAGATGAAAGCAGCAGAAATTAATGTAATGATAAAAGACTGTTTTGCCAACCAAAATTGTTATAAGATGGGTTAAATTAAAATGAAAACCATAATTTTCTAGCTCATATTTCTAAAGAACTGAGTCTGAGATTTTTTTTTTCTTTGCTGCCTGCAAGGTCTGATCAAATTGACAACCAATTTAATATACCTGATGGAAAGAAGTCATGAGATCCACTCCTGTGTCAGTTTTCAATCCTTAGAACAAATACAAGGATGTGTAATGTGAGACAGCTGCTAATTGATTTGCTTTTTCTGAAATGCTGAGATGTTACTGGAAGGAAATAAACATCAGTATTCTTCCTTGGAGAAAAAAAAGAAAAAAAAACATATATTTGAGAATGATCATTTGTGTATATATTTGAACCTAGAAGTTAAAATACTGTTTTAATTACTTCCTGTTTCTACTGTAGGTTTAAACTAGAGATTTAAGTAATTGATTCATGATTTAAAATGGCAAGCAGGAAGTCTTAACTTAATAACTTAATAAATTTACTAATTATTTTAATTGTATTTTACATTTACAATTCTTGATTCTTTGATCCTTTTCTTAAATAAAAACTAATTCCTCGTGCTTGGCAGAAGATGACTTACTTTTTGTCAATCAAAACGACAAGCCGTCAACAGAGATCTATTTAAACCTCTGATTTTCCTTTTTATGCTCTTGAGTACTGTTTTATATCTTTTGTTTACCAGATATTTGGGGTTTTTTACTGATCATTTCTGTTAAGTTACATTTAGATAGGATCTAAGATTCAGTTAAGATGCACAAAGGAGTCATTATCTTTAATGAGAAACAAAAATTTGTTTTTAGCTCCCCCAGCTTCCAAGATATTAATACTAGCAGGTCTCATCCTCCCACAAATTAGAGCTAATCATCCTACCTTTTGATTTTACCCATAATTTGTAAAAGGGCTTGCTTTTTCAAATCCAGCTTCTCAACTCTGAATGAACCAGTCATCAATATGAACTTGTTGAATAAACCAGACTGAAGAATTCACTTTCTGTACCTGCAGATGAAGCAACTGTTGTAAAAAGCTGCTTCAGCACTCAACAAACTATTTCGAGCCACTTACTGAGTAACACCCACCAGTTTGGTATTTTGACTTTCTTTGAAATTTCTGCAGCAAGCCTGGCTTGCTTGTATATTTTATATTTAGTGATTCTAGATTACACTTTAGAGTAAGCTGTCCTTATTTCACATTTTATTTTAAATTAAAACTGTTTCTAAAAGGGCAGACATGCTTGGTTTAAATCAAAGAATGTCACTTTAAATTTTGTTTTGTCTTTTAAACTGATAAAACCTTTTGCTCAGGTTTTACACAGTGTATCATGATTTATGTCACTTATCTGAAACTGTGGCTGATTGATTATTGCATGGGAGATAATATAAAGTACTTAGCAACAAAGCTCGTTCTTTTTTCCTGAAATAGTCCAGGACAGCAAACTTGCGTTTTTTTGAGATATACTAATATCTGTATATGTGACGTGTTCTAGCACTTTTGCTAGTACAAAATTAGTACAGTGCACAAAAGGAAAGAAAATGTGTATGCATGACAGCTATGTATTCCATAGCAAATTGCCATAGAGACTAATGGAGCAATGGATTTAACTGTAACCTGCCCAAGTCCTGTACATGATCATCATCGACAGAGCCTGTACTGCTGTAGTTCACGTGGCAAATCCCCTAATGTGAATGCAGTTATAGAATATGCAATGCGCAGCCTCATAGGGGAAGCAGAAAAGGTTAAGATACTTTAACCACAGACGTCAGTGGGCTGCAGTGTTATCGTACAACACAGTATTTGCCTCTCCTGAAAACTTATACTACTATAATTCTTATAAGGCACACAAGTATTCTGGTCCTGTATTTAGTTTCTGCAGAAGCCCAGGGAAAAAACTCAGCTTTAAAGCAGACACGGAAATACCAGGAAAGCCTGTTGCTGGAGTCAGGTGAGTGGGCTGAAGGGCGAATGCCTCAGACCTGGGAAGTCTCATAACTTCTTGTAGCCATCTCACTTCGGTGCCGGGTTTTTCTGATCTTAACTTCTTGTTGTGTATGACTAGTTTCTCTTTCTGTAACTACTATGCTGTGAACTTCTCAGAGAAGAGGGGGGAGGGGGAATGGAGGCAGTGAAAACACAGGTGGCTTGGGTTATATTTGGCTTTTTTGAACAAAATAATCACTCCGCTGATTTACAGTGTCCTTACTTCTACATACTTTTAAATTCTTTCCTTAGGAAGCACCTTCCTGCAGTAGGTCAGGCAACATTCCACGGAGGTAAGCCTTCTCCTGAGGGAAAGAAAATCAATTTTTATAGATTGAAAAATGAATTACTGCAATTCTTCCATAACTTTGGTCAGGTCAGTTAAACTCCTGCAACTGTTCTAGACTTTGAAACAAAGGTTCTTCCTAGCTTTATTTAACTGATAAATTCTCATAGTTTACACTGATAAATTCTCATAGCATTTATTCAAGTAAGTATACCAGCAGAAGTTGATATCAACGCTGTTATCGATAAGAGTTGTAGCATTATGCAAGTATTGCTTTCTGCTATGTGTTATTTTTAGGTTTAGGCAACAGTGTTCCACAACAAGGGAACATGGCTGAAAACTAAATACTGACTATTAATGAAAACCATCTGAAAAGCTACTTGGAAGTATGGAGTAGAGACTTTGCTATGTTGTTGACTCATAAGAACAAAGAAATACAGTTATTTAACTGGTCATTTTGTTTCGTCTTAAACAAAAATAGCTATTAAAGCCATGAGAATAAAATTCTGGCATTAGTGACCTGAGATTCTTATAATCATACTGTATTGAAATAGTAACACTATCAACTTTTTCAGTACCTTTGCAAAGTATGCCAGCATGATTCTAGACAAGGAAGAATGGCCATATTTTGTTCATGTACCTTTTTAATTCTGTATGGAGACCTTTTTAGACTATATTCCGAGCAGAAAAAATTATTGGTAGCATAAATAGTGGATGGAAGGAGAGTATGAATGGAATGAATAGATAGAAATGTATAAGATTAATATCTGTCTTCTCATAGTGGATAGCAATGCTACAAATAGCTAGTAAAATGCTATGAAGGAGGGTTGTTGGATATTTCAATGTCTTTTATGCTTGATATGACGTAAAAGTAATTCTGTATTTCAAGAAGATGAAATATTTTTATGTAATTACTGAAATGAGAGTTCTCTCTGAGTAAGTACCTTGAGAGATCATTGTGGCTGATCTATGTTAGATGTATGTAGGCCCTCTTGTGACATAATGAGAATACTTAATAAAATTCACAGATTCTTTGTGAGAGTGGTATGCTATTATCCTGTCTTACTGAGGGAAGATCTAGAGATGCTGAATATCTTGCCTAAAATCATAAAGTCTACAGCAGAGGAGTGACTCAAATCCTAGACTAGCACCTTAGCTTTCGTTGTCCTTCTCTTTGTTAGAACTAGTAAGATCTGCTTTACTGGGGTTTATGGCATCCAGATAATGCAAACAATCTGTAAGCAATATATTGTTTGAATACATTACTAAGCATCTTGGAGTGTCTCTTGTTGTTCAGAATTCTATGGGCTTAGGAATAGTGCAATTGTATGAATGGAATGAATAAAGAAAAGCATTATTACACCAAAAGGTGTCAATGAAGAATGATATCTTACTGTAGAAATGCAAAGAAATCATTTGTGATAGAGCAAATGGCGGAAAAGAGGCTTTACAGACCTGAGCAGTGAGACATGCAAAGTATGTGGAAAATTAAAAGAATTAAAGAAACAGTCATTACTTTTATGTAAGAACAAAGAGTCTTCTGGGCTACATCTGTTTCCCTTCTGATGTTGAGAAGGTAGGCATCCTTAAATACAAGCAGAGGACTTAGGTGAACGCTGTGTGTGCATTTTTAACTGAAACGGTACCAAGGGATTGATTTGTGTTAATAATTGCTTGCAAATGTTTAGTGCTGCTGAAAAATTAATAAATATCTATGATTCATACTGTGGTTTTACTATTGTGTTTTCTAAGTTTGTAGAGAATATTGTATGCAAAACAGTATAAAGATCCAAGTGCTGAAAGCCTGAAAACATACTCTGCATTAGAATTTAACACAAGTCAGATGATAAGTAGGGCTGTATAACTGTTTCAAAGTTCTAAAGTTTATCCTTTTCTTTCTACCTTTTAAGGATAGATGGTGTTTGTTTTACAGGTAAAGACTGGAGGTCCCTTTGTTTCAGCAAAGGAAGTCTGTAGCAGAGCAGGGAATTATTCTCAACTTTCTAGTTCCAAGGTGATCGATATAACTATATAACTAATAGACTATCCTTCACATCCTTTCATTTTTTTCCTCCACATTAATGGATTTTTTGTTTTGTTTCATCAAAGCAGTTTTTGACTGGCCAAGGCTTTTACAGGCTTCTGTATCAGTATCTCATTAACATCAAACAAAAGATGCCTAGGAAAAAGATTCTGTCCACTATCTGTATTTGTCGTCTTGTTCTTGCTGTGGAAGCTACCATTTCTCCAAGCTGGGTACCTCTTAGTGATACTATAGATTTATTTTAATCCCAATTGCCTAGCTAAATTGCTTCATAAGCTTAAGTAACTTCCAAATATTTGCACAACAGTTGTCATAAGCATCAGAAGCCTTGGGCTGGTGTAAATAAGAGTGTGGAAATGACTGAAATTTTCTTTTCTGTCTGACAGAAGTTCTTTTCCAGTGGTAAAGAATTATGCATAGCTACAGAGAGTTAATGTGCTCACTGTTACCAAAAGGGTGAATACAGCTTGCACTTCGCCTTACTGGAAGCATTGAGAGTGACTATTAATTTGCTTTGTCCAGGACACTCTTCTGGGAATAAAGGCATCCTCAACGCTGAGACTATTCTTGACTTAAATTTACACTCATTTGAGTTTTTAGTTAATCATAACCTTAACATTCTCCATAGTGATTAAAATACTGTGTTCAATGGCAGAATGATCTTTTAGTCTGAAGGTAGCAAGGCTAAGAAGAGAAAGGCTATATAGGGAAAGGCCTATATCTTTGTTCTGTCACTGCTTATCTGTTTGGCATTACTCATAATAAATTGCTCCTTATCTGTTATGCTGCCTTCTTAATTAAGAGGGCTCTGGTGTATAAAAGTGAAGACTTCAGTGGACCTAATGGTTCTTATGGGGATTAGTATTTCACTATGGTAGAAAGGTCGAAACATAGGTTAAACAGACATTTAATTCTACGGGCTTCCTTCCCACATCCATGCAGATTTCACAGCCATATTCATCTGTGGCAGAGGAATCCACGATCCTGAAATGCAAGCAAATCCAGTTATCAGGCACACCAGTAAAAATGAACTTGAAGTAAAAACTGGTAAAGGAAAAAGCAGCAAAATTGGTTAGCAAAACAGTATCTTTGATGCATGGTATATGTAACGCCTCACTTGGTCTCTATGAGCTGTTCTGTGCTTGAATAAATCCCAGCTAGAAGAGGAAGCTCTCTCCCAGTGATGTGCAACTTCCTCCTTTGCCTGATGTTAATGCAAAATGTGCTCACTTGCAATAAAGATTTTTTTCTTTCTTTTTCTTTTTTTTTTTTTCTCAGAGGACAAGGAGAGAATGGTTAATAGTATTGGGATGCCTTAA
Source organism: Rhea pennata (assembly GCF_028389875.1). Taxonomy (NCBI): domain Eukaryota; kingdom Metazoa; phylum Chordata; class Aves; order Rheiformes; family Rheidae; genus Rhea; species Rhea pennata. Next base: position 8,837,422 of record NC_084682.1, read on the forward strand.
TCTTTTACTGGTCTGTGTTGGAACAGTAATTTCTTCTGCTATATCCTTTGAGACAGAATTATATGCATACAAGGGAAGAGAATGATACCTGTGAAATGAGTCATTTAGATGAGCCCTCTGAGAATTTTTTCATAGAGTTGCATTTTCTTTTCCTAAATAAAGAGGTGTAGGAGAAGAGTCTGAACTAGCCCTCTTCCCCAACCAAAAGCATGAACTGAGTGCTAGGAAGTTTAACGTTATATATAGCTTATTTGTCAATGACAATGAAAAAAGGTAGATTTAACAGTGAAGAGTGTGTGAATCTTGTTTTATCTGCTGCTACCACAAGGCTAAACTATTCTTGGATCCATGCTATACTGGAGCCACACTGAATTTTGGTGGCATTACACAGAGAACATGAGACAATGTGTTTTAAAAGAAAATACAGGCTGAGGAGGCAAAAAGGATACGGTAACTAAAAAATGCAGCAGTTACTGAAACTCACAGAATGAAAATCTTTCTAAGGGGTATGTTCCCATCAAGTGTATACTGAAACAGGTGATGCCTTTGGTTTACCTGAAGGTTTTTGGTAACAGAAGACTGCTCAAGAGGTGTAGTGGACTTACAAAGATTGTTAATCTGGACAGTTCAGTCTCTTGCCATATATTCATTTCATAAGACTCATCTATGCAAAGACAAGAGAGACAAGAACCAAGAAACAGCTTATATTGACACTTCTACCTGCAGAGCTTTGCAGGTAGCAATATTGTTGGCAATCCAGTCATGTATGGTTGACTCAATTTTTCAGCTATTAAATTACTTTCTAAAAGGCTAAACATTTCATAATAGTATTTTAACCCATTAGCAGTTGCCTTTAGCAGTTTAGTGTCAGTTATGACTAAATATGGCTACAAGCAATACACTGAGATAGAGCAGACTCATCAAACTGTAGATCCAGAGTTTGTCAGACTCCTACGGGAAGGAGACCATGCAGGCTACCCTCTTCCAGACTGCACAGGCTCTGTGTTCAAGAGAAGAGCAATTTGGCAAATGTGCATTAGTCAGGAGGACCTGAATGCAGAAAAAATGCACAGATGTTAGTAGATGAATCATCTGTGGAGTTTTGCAATATTGCATTTTGTGAGAACAGGAAAGACTATTGATTCTGTAACACATGTGAAGCTGAAAATCATGCTGAATTTTGTGCATGATTGCATCACTTTAGTAGCCTGCTCTTCTGTCACTTCTGTCACTGTTTGGTTTAAACTGTAGATTAAACTGCCTTCTCTCCAGACATGCAACCCAGATATTAATGTCTAGGTTCAAATTTGTTGTTACATTTTATCATTCCAGTCTGAGTTAAAAAAGAAAAATTATTTACTCTGCAGTTTCATTCAAATACAAACCACAGTGACAAAGCTTAGAAAAGCACAACCTCTTACCTAGAGCTCTTTTGTTCCGCAGCTCTTTCACAGACGTCACTGTTGTCTTTGTACATCCCTGGAGTGAAGTGTTTCAGAAAGATTCATGCATACATTTATTAAGCTGTCTCTCTACAGGAATGATGTTAAATTTTGTTTTCTGATCTTGTGAGGCACTAAACTTACTAAGTCTTCTGGCAATCCAAAATTTCAATTATTTGGAGTAGAATTTTAATTCCCCTAATTTATAAATTTGCTTCCATTGTATAGGTTTAAGATATGTAGCAAATATACCTCAAACTGCAGCTAATTCCCACATACACTGTGAATGTGCACAAGCATGTATTTGCTTTTGGCTACTTTATGTTCTCTGTATGGTGGGTGGTTGAGAGAAAGAAGAGACCAAAAGCAGCATATTTCTTTCTTCTGGAAGTCAGCATTGGTGGGATCTAGTCGCTGAATAATGCTATTTCTACATGCCATTCTTTCATAAACTTTGTTGGTGTTTGATCTTCAGTAAGTTAATTAACTTTTTTTTGTTATATATGTAGAAATGGTTTAGAGTTAATCACGATAACAAAAAATGCTTCAACTTACATTTTTCTGACAGCTTGGTTCACTGTCGATGCCCTTTCTGACCTAGGTTTCTGAGAAGGCTCTGGCAAAACCTTCAAAGCTGTTCATGGATGTGGCAGCCTCAGTGTTGCAGAATGTTGGACCATCAAAAGATATTTGTATAAAATACTTTCAAAGGCATTTTTTTTAGTAAATACTTGGAAATCTTTTCAGGGAAAATGAGTTTTTTGCAGTTGTCCCTGTCTTGTCTAGATTGTGGACACGGCGTGTTTGTCAGCAGCCTCTTACCTGGGTTCAGCCCGACAGGAACACCCCCGCTTGCTTGCTCTTTCGACGCGTCTTAGTTGGTTAACTTAGCACTGCCGTTGAGTGCCCAAGGCATCTCTTCATGAGCTCCCGCCTGCTCACACCAGTGTCTTCCTCGCCCGTAAGAACGGGAGCCCAGGACAGCGCTGTGGCCACGTAAGGGTAGGTACCTCCGTCTCTCAGGGAAAGTGCACAGCAGAGTGAAGACACAACAGGATTGCTGCCCAGAAGCTGAGTGCATGCCAAGGCGGATAGGGCACTCTGAGTAACAGCTCGGAAGAGCTTAAAGAGAGTTTTGAATGCTGTAGTTGAAACAAGCCAGCTTCCTAAGCACATAAAACTTGCATAGCTTGGCCTGCTGAATGTCGGCCAGCCAGCTCGAGCTAGCACCAAGTGTTCACCTGGGGATTCTCAGTTGCATTTGTCAGTCAGCTGTCAAAACAACTTTTGGCACCGTAGCCAGATTCAGAATGATACAAGAAAATATGTTGCTGTATGCATGGTTTAGTGCCAAAGGCTAAGAATAAACAGGTTCTGACTTGTTGCTGCCATAGAAGAATTTAACTGCTGGTGACTTTTTGCATGACACAGCTAATGCTTGCTGGAATCATAAAGAGATTGAACCTGGAGAAGGAAGCATGATAGGGATCAAAATCTACTTTTATGTTGCATTGGCACCTTAGCATCCGTTCTATGTAGGCAAACACTGTTCTTTGTTCCAAGACATTCAGTTCATATCTAACTGACAGAAATGTACAAATAAGGAAGAAAAATATTTAGCTATACAGAAATGAGCTGTAATCTGCCGAACTAATTTTGACTTGTATAGTGGTGTTTTGTAGACCACATGGGAAAAGTAAATCATGACAAAGTTTTGCAGGAGTATTTTGGCATGGAGTTGCCTGGATGAACAACAGGTTGGAACATGAAGGTCTTAGACAGAGAAAAGGATTGATCGGCTGTTAAAGACATAATAGCTATCAGACAAAAACCGGTGTCTATAAAAACTGCTAGGGAAAGGCTAAATCACAAAGGGCCTTTTAGAAACAACTGTAAACTTGTATCTAGCAGCAAAGAGTGGAGTGGATGGAGCAATACGGCTTGTGATGCTGAAGTGGGGCAAGAGAGGAGGATAATGCAAAAGGAAATGATAGGTACTAATAATTTTGATGGTGATGCAGTATATTCAGCGTTGAAGTCCCCCATGACAACCTGGCTGAGAGCTTTGATGTTGCAGACAGAAGCAAGGCCAGCTAGTAACGCATAAAACCGAGGGGTGGTCTGGAGTGGGCAGTAGAGGACGCTGCCTAAGGTAACGTTCAGAACACACGCCTGGGCCCGTAGCAGAGTAATGTTGCACCAAACTCAATTAAAGGTGAGTGGAAGCTTTAAGGAAAGGGGGAATCAGGGGCTTGAGAAGAGTTTAGAGCTGGTGGTTTGATGTTTGTGACAAAATATTTTTTATTTAAATTGCCTACATCTTTGGAAAATTTGGAACTTGGAAATTCCATTTTAGGATAGTGGAATTGAGTTATTGTAGTAACAGTAGTAGTTAGAAATCTGCTTTTGACTGTCTGTAAGCATCAAGTCTACATGCCAGGAGTTGAGAGCAACGTAGGGATGTGCCCCAGAAACTCAGGGGACATTGAAGCAAGAGAGCGTTGAGCTGCACAGAGTGAGAGTAAAATCCTGGCCAGCCATCCCATCCAGCCTGCCTCGCAAGTCCTGAGAGACACGGCAGGGCAGCAGGTGTGGAACTGCATATTCCTACTGAAGGATATTGAGCCCAGATCCAACTACTGCGCTGGTTTTGAAGATGCCAAAAGGGACAGGAAAAAAAAAAAAAAAAAAAAAAAAAAAAAGGCAGCACTTCGGGCCTTCTCCCTTCCTGTTCCTAACAGACCTTTCCGCTGCGAGCAGCCCGGATCTGTCTGAATCTCGAACGTCCTGTATAAGCTCTAATCTGCCCGTTGCTACCGGTTTTCCTTTTTCAAAAGGAGGTGGAAAACCCGGCGGTTGAGAGCGCGGCCCGGCGGGAGCCCCCGCGCGGCGGCTTGCGGGCAGCACGGCCGGGCGGGAGCGCCGCGGGCAGCGGGGGCAGCGGGGGCAGCGGGGGCGCCGCGGGCAGTGGGGGCAGCACGGCCGGGCGGGAGCGCCGCGGGCAGCGCGGGCAGCGGGCGCCGCGGGCAGCGGGCGGCGCGGGCAGCGGGGGCGCCGCGGGCAGTGGGGGCAGCACGGCCGGGCAGCGGCGCCGCGGGCAGTGGGGGCAGCGCGGGCAGCGGCGCCGCGGGCAGCGGGGGCAGCGGGCAGAGCAGGCAGCGCGGGCAGCGGGGGCAGAGCGGGCAGCGGGGGGCAGCGGGGGCAGCGGGGGGCAGCGCGGGCAGCGGGGGGCAGCGGAGGCGCCGCGGGCAGCGCTGGCAGCGGGGGGCAGCGGGGGCAGCGGGCAGAGCAGGCAGCGCGGGCAGCGGGGGGCAGCGCGGGCAGCGGGGGGCAGCGGAGGCGCCGCGGGCAGCGCTGGCAGCGGGGGGCAGCGGGGGCAGCGGGCAGAGCAGGCAGCGCGGGCAGCGGGGGCAGCGGGCAGCGCGGGCAGCGGGGGGCAGCGCGGGCAGCGGGGGGCAGCGGAGGCGCCGCGGGCAGCGCGGGCAGCGGGCAGAGCAGGCAGCGGGGGCGCAGCGCGGCGCGGTGCTCGGGCGCCACCCGGCGGCGCGGCGCGGAGCGGCGCTGCAGCGGGGGCGCCGGGACGGCCTCGGCCGGTCCTTGCCTTTGGAAACCGGCTCTGGGGTTAAAGGGGAGCGGAGCCTGTCACCTTGCCTGTCCCTAAAAACAACTGCAGCTCTGCAGAGCTATTTTGATATTTCCCTCCCCACTCAGGTACAGCTTTTAATTCCTACAAGCTGCTACTGGTTGTGTATTGGTCCTGAGAATAGTCAACGCTGGACTTTTCTGCAGTAATAAAGCAGTGGGATGCATAGATCCAAAAAAAAAAAAACCAAAAACCAACCAAACAAACAAAAAAAGCACTGGAGGTTGCAAGGCCTGTAATAGGGAAAAATTGCAGTGCTGATATTGCATACAGAGCATCAAAGTAGTAAGTTGACACACTGAATTGTTTTCAGACACAAGTTGGCTTACGCAGAGTTCCCTTGTACAGGGGCCGGCAGAGAGGCCCTTAATCTGTGTCTAAAGCCTTCCTCAGAAAGCTGAGAGCTAAGGTGTTACTGAAAGAAGACCCTAGCTGGAATAAAAACCACGAGACTTTTCCATGATTAAATTAGACTGAGCAGGAACATGCCTTCTGGTTCATGAAGCACTAGACTGTCATGAAATGAAGATGAGATGAAATACAAAATGCTGAGCACTCAGAGGAGTCTGGATCTCACAAAGTGGCCAGACCACTAGATTCTGGTTTGTTTTCAGTTTAGTTGAAGTGTGAAACACAGCTTCTTTGTCTTCATGCATGAATCATAAATTGCAATCAGTCCTCGTTGCAATTATCTGCCTTACTCTTAGGATCTTAAAATTTATGATTGGTTTTAACTTTAAACATCCTTAACATTCTGCAAAAAATAAATAAACTACTGTTTGAAGTTGGTAATCTGCAAAGTGTCTCAAAAGATGATGTGCCCAGTTGTTACGTTGCTAAAAAATTGATTGACACAATAGGAAAACTGATGCAGGAAGAATTATGTAGGAACACTTGTTCAAATCTGAATGGACAGAAGAAAGGCAGAGAAGAAAGAGACCTGCACCCCCTGGAAGAACTGGAACCCCTTCTTGTGTACTCCTGTGTCCCCTTTGCAGGGAGAAAGAGGAAGAAATCCTGTTGCACAATTAAGAGCTGTGGAATGTGCACAGTTCCAGCAGGGGGACCTAAGTGTTTTTTTTTTTTTTAATTTCCCTTTCCTTCCTTTTGTAATATTCTGAGTCTTTTTGGTTTGTTTGGTGCCTTCTTCCCCCCCCCAAATTAAAAAAAAATAAACCCAATAATCTAATCTAGCGTATGCGACTTCTGCTTAAATTACTGATTTGACCTAAAAACTTAGGATGTTTTGGGAAAGGACCATTCTATTCTATTCTATTCTGGGGGCAGAGCTGGCCAGTGCGGTGCAGATGGGAGGTAACAGAAGTGACCGGTTGGGTGGCAGAGACAAAGTTGGTTAGCTCTCTTTTAAAGCAGGGGCGTATGTATGTGTGGAATAAGATCTGCGGTGAAGAGAAACCAAATAACTTTTCGAGGGTTGCACAGGAAGTCTGTGGTAAAGGAGGGCTCAAGTCCAATACAACTACCTGATCTAAAAAACTAGCTTCTTGTTTTTCTTTCCCCCCCTCTCTCTAAAAAGGTTGCTTTTAGCTTTAGAAACTCACTGAGCCCTTGGTTATTAATTCTGCATATACAATTTGAGAACATCACAGAATTCTATACTTTGTTTTTTAGATGCACAATGGATTATTTTGCATGTATTTAAGTAAGTTTAGTGTTGCTTTTGTTCAGAGTAGTGTACTTAAACGCTTTAGCCAAAACACAGGACCAAAGTTTGTTCTTTGTAAAGTTCTTCCTACTGCAAGGAACACTTAATTTCAAGTTTTAGTGGCTGGGCTTCATTGCCGGAAATGACTATAGTGATTGAAGTTCCTCATAGCCTGAATGCAGAATTAACACATAGCTTAGTTCACTAAGGAAACACTTTGTAATATATGGTGACTTTCTGCACTGGGAAATATGCAGAACCCTGAAACACATGAAAATACAACCTTGCACTTCCAGCCATCTCTGGAGGAGCAGAATTATGGAGCTACTGCAGCACATGCAAGACACGTTCCGCGCAAGTTAGTGTCAAGGAAGAGTCCAGCAAAGAGAGATTATGTGATAGCTGGTGTGCTATGCTACGCAAATTTAATAAATTTCATGGACTGGTTCATTGTACCAGGTGAGAGTCTATTTTCTCTTTCTAAGGAAAAAAGAATTTAAGTTCTCAATAGCTCTACCTACTCCATAGCTACAAATGTTCTATACTATGATGATATGCTTTTTGTCTTTTTGATTTTCTCACTAATCAGCTTTAGCCTGTTGGTCGTGAAACTTCCAGTTACAAATCTTAAAAGGCCAACAAATAATGTAAAGTTATTAATGGTTAATAGAATACTTACAAAAATCATGTCAGTGAAATGTTTAAGATTTGTATTTTTAAAACTTTAAAACTTAACCTCTTGCAAATAGACTTGAGCCTGCAGAGTAACTAGTCTATTTTCGTATGTGTGGAGATTTGGCTAAAAGAAGCTTCTCTCTACTGTACACAGCAGCTTACCGTGCCTTCCTTGGATCTAGTAGATCAGGTGTGGCATTCCCTTGCCTGAAGGATAGTGATGTCATTCCTCCCCATTAAAATTACAAAAATACTATCTTTGTGCAAGTTTGTTTGGAGAAAACTTAACTTCCTCATGATCCGGTGGAAACTGTGTGATTTCTGTAATGAGGAGTATAACATGGTTGTGTAAAAAGCATGGAGACTCATGTCCCTGAGCACCACCTGCCAACTTTCTAATAAACTATAACTTTATTCCAAAAAAACATTTTTTGACCTAGGCCTGGACAACAAAGTATCACTTCCAGTAAAGCAGGATGAAATCTATGTTTCCCTCCATCCACGTAAACTGAGGTCTGCATAAATTCTTCTGCTCAGCTTCACTCCTAAATATCTACCATACTCACTATGGGCTGATCTACAAATTAGGAGGCAAAATCTGATATAAGCTTGCTATATTTTGCTGCTGAGTGGCCTGGAAATCATAAACCTTTTAAAATTTTGAAAATATACCAACAGGAGGGATTGTTAAATCTGGAATTAATATCTAGTGTTGCTACACCAACTGTTTATCTTTACTACATAGACCACTTAGAAATTTAAGTCATTCAGTCCGTATCTTTAAAAGTGAGAGACTTTAAAAGTGGAGTTAAAACTTTTCTTTTTTGAACACTTCTTAACTACACATATAAGAGGGAAGGAAACGGGTGCACGCTGGACGGCACTGCAGTAGAGCTACTGAAAAAAATCATGTATGAGTCCTGCTGTCAAATAACTTTCCCTGGAGCAGGCAAGGGGACAGGAGAGGAAGAAATCTGGGAGCAGGACCTGGGCCGGTGGGAAGGCGCGCGCACAGAGGTGCTACGTGCCAACAGTCCTTCGGGTCATTCCTGGCTTTGAATTACTCTTTGGCTCCTGTGCATGCTAGGATCTTAAAATTTTCAAGACGGCCTGTGAAGTAAAGGTTGTCCATGAGATTTTGTACTCGGCTTGTTGTCTGTGATACTTCCAGGGACATAGAGCAATTCTAGAGCAGAGATGGGGCTAGTATCCAGGTCTTTCAAATATCAGACTTTAATTACAATATAGGGCTGAACTACTTTTCATGCTCATTTCACACTCTGACCATATGGGCCATGGAGGAAATTCATTTTTTGCAGTTTATACAGCACCTATATAGTTTTTCCCTGCTAGAATTGAGGTGCATTGCAGAATTCTTGCATCAGTACTTTTGCATTAGGTTGTCCAATCCTCTGAGCATGTTGTTAAATGCAAGTTAACAGGAAAGTGAGGAAGGAGAGGCTCAAGTATTTGTTTCAAAGTAAGCAGGTGACAGTTGAAGAACTGTGGCTTCCAGATAGCTTCGCTCATAGGCTTTACAGAGCTTGCTTCACTTTGTACATGAAAAACAAGCTCTTCCCCTTAACAGTTTGCTGGAATCTGAGTCTTCAATTTGCTAAAGACCGTGGCTTCTGTCCTCTATTACCCCACATCTGGCTGTTCAGATCAATGCTGTGTAATTTGCCATTAAAACTCTCATGCCTTAAGAAAGCTCAATTATTTCAGTTTTGTGGAAGAGATAACACAGTGCTCCGTGTGAAATGCAGTTTGAGCTGGAGTCGCAGTTCATATCAAGTCTTTTATTAACTGTGGTTCGTACTGAATACGGTGTTAGTCCAAAAGTGAAGTTCCTGTTGCACAGTATTTCTATGTGTTGCTGATCAGCTACCAGGAAAGAAGAGATACAAGAGTTTAGTTTGTCTTGTTTGAATTATTCAACACCTTCTTGCTCAAGACAGACCTTCAGAAGTTATGTCGTTCTGCATGAATTCAGCGACTTAAACTTGTGATACCATTAGGAAAACATTGAATGCAGGATATGCTGAAGACTCCTTGAGAAACAACTGTAAAATCTCCCGTGTTGCTGTTAGGTTAGACCTTGACACGACACTGCCTTCAAAGTTGTATCAGTAAATAGTGAGAGGACTGGTTATGCTGCCCCAGGGACTGTAGGAGAGCGTGGATTTAGCTTTAAACCAGCAGGCTCAAGTATGCTTCGAATTTAGGTGCAGCTGCACAGAAGGTGGCATAGCATATAAAATCTACTGCGGAGGCAGAGTAGACCCTGCTTGCAACTTCTCCCTGAGTCCATTCCACTGCAAACCAGCTTCCATGAACATAGCAATTTTCATACCATTTTTTTTCTTGAGTGGTGACTCCCTCTCTTGATAACCTTTTGATGTTGACAACTTTGGAAAAACTAAGGCTGAATGAGAACAAATTTCTTTAATTGATATCTCTCAATATCCTCATACTAATGGTATGCTAATTCAAAGCAATATTTTCTGCTTTTTTCCAGGAATATAATGCAAAAATGCAAGATAGGTGTGATAGTAGTTCTGCAGCCTCAAAATGACGTATGGGTGAAAATGACTTTTTGTATCAATAGCATTCATGCATCCTGGAGGTGCCAGATCCACAGTTCTTGCATCAGTTTGTTGCTTTTGTCATATTCCTCCATGTTTTTTGACAACTCTTCTAACTTTTTCCACAGCTATTGAAAGGTTAGCAGTTGAGATAGAATTTCAGTCAACCATTTACCACAAACAGAAATAATCGTCTTTGGTCAAGTTAGGCTGTCACTGTCACTGCTATATAGGTGTTAATTTGCAAAACAACACTGCTTTCCATATCTCAACTGATATCTGCAAAATAGGCATGGGACCATGATCAGACCAGAGTAACTTTTGTCTGAATTATAGTAGTGCTTCCCTGGCTATGGGCTGATTTAGCCACGATCTGATTGTGAAGACTGTAGCCAGTTACATTGTGAACAGTCCTGTAGACACTAATTTGAATACTGTATATACTGGAAATATTAACAGTTATTCTTAACAGAAGGAATTCCAAAGCATCCTAATATTTTAAGCTTATTAAGAGAATTTTAGGATTAGCTGTATGGAAGTAGCAATCTCCTGGCTGCAAAGTTTTGCCACTGTTTTGTTCCACATTTTTGTTCCTCCACTTACTCACTAACCTTGGACTGTAAACTGTTTATATGCTTATATATTGGTGGTGCTAGAGAAACAGAACAGCTGTGATTTAACTACAAGTAAACTGACTCTCATAAGATCTATACAGTAGAAGACAATGAATTTTATCTATAGGGATAAGAAAATTTAATTCTCCATATATCTGTGTTTGTAAGAGAGTAGTGGTTAGCGTATAAACTGGCTAGCTGCAGTTCTCACAACTCCTCTTCTTGAAGTAAATCTTTGAGCTGGCAAATTAATAGAATCACAAGGAGGAAGCAGGGTACTTTGCCATCATTCAGTGTTTGACTCTGTTGCAGGCGTCCTGTTAGATATACAGAAATACTTCGAGCTTAGTGATGGGGATGCAGGTCTACTGCAAACAGGTAATAAAATCTCTTTATTTCATATAATTTATTTTGCCTTGCATTGATGTAGTCTGTTCCTAAAATACAATCCAGTAACTTATTTCTGTTAGTTCCTACGGATGTGTGCTATTGCTCACTTCCCCTTTTGGGAAGCTGACTAAAATTTTAAACTAAAAGTCTTAGGTTCAAGGAAGACTGAACTGCAGTCCTTTAAAAATCCCACAGCAAGTGAACCATAAGAGATGAAGGAATTTCTCAATTAAAGAGTACAGAACTAGAGTAATTCACCCATGTTTCATTCTTGTGTAAGTTTTTTTGAATCAGCATTCTTCTTTTCCAAGTATCAGTCTACCTACTAATTTTGCAAACTCAGCCTGTCTTTTACCTCCACCCTAAAAAAATAACCTGTTTGTCTGAGAGGTGAGGAGTATGATAATAATTTGATCAATATTGTCTTTGCTTTGATTTCCAGTCTTCATCTTATGTTACATGCTGGCTGCCCCCTTCTTTGGATACCTCGGTGACCGCCACGATAGAAAAATCATCCTTGGAGCTGGTATTTTCTTGTGGTCTGGTGTAACATTAGGCAGTTCATTCATCAATGAATCGGTATGTTGCTTTTTAAGAGACTACTACTAAAATCATCTGCTTAAGTCTTGCAGGAATTGATGGAGTCCTTCTGTGATTGCTTCTGGAAAAGCCATCAGTGAGCACTTACTCCCCAAGTCCTTAGTACAAAGGACTTAGTACTGGAATGCTTTGTGGGATGGTGGAGTCTAGACTAGGCAGTGGAGCACCCACAAATTACTGTTGCAATTGCTGGCATCTTACTTCTGTAAGAATTCCTGTTGATTGTGTCATTAAGGTGTGGAGGATTGGCTAGCAAACCTATGGTCTATTGACCATATCCTCTAATTCTCTCTGGGTGTCACTCAGAGAAGTCACTACGGTGTAGATGGTACAAAGCACAGTGGTGGGATGCTAGGGAGGCAGATGTGAGGTGGGTAATGTAGACATGTGCAAAAGACAGTTGAATTCTTATCTCCTCTGGTACATTTGACTTTGACTGTATTTAACTCTGATTACATTTGACAAAGATGCAGCCCTTTAAAAGTAAGCTTTCTCACATGTGCTTTTTTGGACTATGTCTTTTTCTCTCAGTCTTCCTGGATATTCTTTCTTTCACGAGGATTGGTTGGCATTGGCATGGCTAGTTATTCCACAGTAGCACCCACCATCATTGCAGACCTGTTCGAGGAAGAAAAAAGAACCACAATGTTATCTGTCTTCTATATCTTCATTCCAGTTGGAAGGTTGGTTTTTTTGCTAGTAATTTTAAATTTTTTTGAAATTTTCTCTAATATGGCTGGTGTTTAATTGATTGGATAGATTTTGGTATATATCCTCATATCAAGCTCTTGCACAAGGCTCTGTGATTTGGTTAGCATATTTAAATAGAGCTGATTAGGTTTATTTCTGTATTTACTTTCAAGGAGAAGGAAAACATAAACTCAGAAAACTGGTAGGTTTTGAATAAGATATTGAAGCAGTTCTCTAAGAAATTTGTATGTGGAAGTCAGTCATTTTTATTTATTTGTTTATTTATTTATTGAAAACAAAGGCTTTCAGGTATTAGTTTAACTGACAAATTTGTTGAGAACCCTCCACTAAACATCTCCCAGGGAAGATCTGGCACTCTCCTCTCCTCTTTTAGTTAAATCAACATTATTTCGGAAAGAGAGGCAGAGAAGAGCTTTGTAAGTGGCTCAAAGGCATAGTCTTCATTAGGGCAGGTGCACAGGGCAGAGCCCAGAAGCCAGATTAAAAATAAGAGAATTGCTCTAGGGCTTAATTCATACGGCTAGCATGGAAAGGGGCAAATAATAAAGCACTCTATAGTCTGTCTGATCTGAGTTTACAGTGTTATTCTGTGGAATGTGTATTCCGAAGGGAATATACATTCTCTGATTCTTCTCCATAGTTTTTTAAGTATTTGGTTCTTTTCATTCATAGATTCTTTCAGGGAAGACAGTGGATGGACAGTGGCTCCGTCACATTTCAGTCCCAGAAAGGCAAAGAGGTCATAGTATCAGCCTTGGATAAGATGGTAGAAAATATTTAAAAAGATATTTTGGCCCGTCTCCAATTTTGCCTTTCCCTCAAATATCACACACCTCCATTCTTTTCCCAAGTTTATTTTCCTTGTAGCCCTAACGATAGTAGAGATGTTTACAGAATACTTCTCTGTGCTCTCCATAGTGGTGAGATGTGTCATTTCACAAAAATTTCTTAGTGCCTACTGATTATCCCTTTCTGTTGCTTTCAGTGGTCTGGGTTATGTCCTAGCATCCGGCATGGCAGATGCCACAGGTGACTGGCACTGGGCATTCAGGGTGAGTTACTTTCAGTCATGGGGCAGAGCCTCCATAAGTCATCAAAAGTCACTCTTCTTCCTTCAAATATGACCTATAGGCAGAAAGTCATATAATGTATTTCTGAGCATATTTACAATTTCTCTCATATGTAATTCTAATACAGAATTTGAATCGTTGTGGAGTTTTCAGTATAAGAAAAAGATCTCTCTGATCTAACCAGCCTTGTCTCTACAGATAACTCCTTGCATGGGAACTCTAGCACTTGTTCTTCTGATTCTGGTCGTCCCTCGCAGGACCCAGAGAAGGACAGAAGCACACAGAGCACTGAGCATCTCTGGTACAATACGAGTAGCAGCTGAGAAACCAGGTGTACAGAGAACTGGCAAGACAACTTGGTGTGAAGATGTCATATCACTTGGCAGGAAGTATGTGAGTTTAGCTACAAAAGTTCCCTCCATCAAAAAAATGGCCAGCAAATCCCAGTCCACTCCTCTGTATCACATGCTGTATACAAGATGATTGAAACATCATTAACAAAATCTTTCTTCCAGTCCTTTGCAGGAATGCTACATAAGTGATTGAAAATTGCTTTGCTTCTACTATCCTCTTATTTTAAGGAGGTGGAAGGAGGCAGAGTAGCTGAACAATAATCCTCTTTTTTATACAAGTCTCATGCTAAAACCCCAGTCTTGTTCCTAATACTGATGAAATTTCAGTACCACCAAATCTGTCTCACGCTTCACAGACTGGGCATCTTACTTGTGGGCCAGGTCTGTACTGGGCTCCAAAAGATAACCACAGTTGTATAAGCCTACCTGAACCAGATTTAATTAGCATAGTACAGATCTGTGTAGTAATAAAACTGTAACAGGACAAGGCTCCCTGCCAGGACTCATGCAGGTATGTGTAGTGTATGCTGAAGCACCTGTTGGTATAGCTCACAGACACCCATCAAGATTAAGTTATGTAGTTTAAAGGGAGCTCAGCATACTTAAATCTGCTGTGCTCTCCCTTCAACATGTAGTATAACTAGCTTGGTAAAAGTGCACATTTTGCAGGTGTAACTTTATTTTTAGTTTGTAGTGCCAGAGGAAGGTTGGATCAGGCACTTATATATGTATCAGGCACTTTATATATGGTATTTGAGAGCCTGCTGTGCCTCCAATACAAGAGGTCAGATTCTGCAAGACCCCCATATGGTTTATAAAGTAATTTTACATGTGTTGTAACCAACTAACCTGTAGATGGCAGATGACCTCTTGTTCATAACCTCACAGAAATTAAATTCCGCATCAGTTGACATGCAGGACAAAGTCAGATACTGTTTGCAGCAGGTTCCTCATTCATTTTGCCTTACCAGAGGCAGGGAGGAAGAGATGGATCAGGTCTGAGAACAGCAGGTGCCGCTGTGCACCTGTGCCAGGCCCGGCTCCTCACAGCCTGCGCTTGCAGGCTGCTTTCCCAGGATCCTGATCAAATGCTTTTAAAGACAAGCTCTGTCTTGCTTCCTTGGGATATCACCTTTCTTTGTCGTTTTCTCCTCTGGAACAATGAAAGTCATATCTTAGCAGACCCTCTGTCTAGCAGTCGCCTGGGAATTTGCAACACTTACTTTGCATTAAGATTCCATAACACCCTATTGACCACAAAGAGGATTTCTATAAGTTATTAGCTAGAAGGAGACCAGTAAAAGTTGATCTCCTCATAGAGGGCAGTGAGGAGACAGGAACTGGGCATTTTTGAAAGATGTTTCTCCTTTTGTCCGAAAGCTTTCTCTGCAGACTGAGAGTCTGTTTTTACTTACTTAGGTAGAGTAAGCCACTGTATGTTAAGAGTTTGAAAGACCCAGAAGTTGCTTTCATATACATTGGTTATACAAACAATTTAAAATCCAACTGGAGGCATTTGGACTTGTGCATAGAACACTGATTTAGCTGCCAAGCCATTAAATTCTTGCCCACTGTCTATTGTAGTTCCTTTAGCAAAAACTTCACAGCAGTTGTCTTAGCAAAAGCTGACATTGATACCTGCAAAAGTCCAGGAACGAGATGTAACATGAAATCAGCAGGTCACACCTTTAACTCTAAGTACCACTTTACGATCCAAGTTCATATATGTAGCCTTATCAAAATTGAAATCAGTGCATTTTGATGATAAGATCTCTGGAAGGATTGTTTTGTTGTTGCTTGAAGTCCTGGATATTGCATGCAGGCTTTCCGCTTTTCTTCAGATTTCCCTATTCTTTCAAATTGCTTTAATATTTTTCTTGTGACTTTCAGTTGGAGTTTTGTCTGGTCCTCCCTGGGTCTGACTGCCATGGCCTTCGTTACTGGAGCCCTGGGCCTGTGGGTCCCGCTGTTTCTTTACAGGGCTCAGGTTGTCCAGGGCATTGTATCACCGTGCTTCCAGGAATCTTGCAGTTCTTCCAACAGGTGAGAGCATTTTTAGAAAGGAGGCTTCAGTTGACTATGGACTCCCAACCATAGTCCCAACCTTAAATATACATTTAAACCTGTTTAGAGCTTTCTTTTTTTTTTCTTTTTTTTTTTTCTTCTTATTAGTCTTGTTTTAAAGCTACTGCCATGTTGGCCAATGTGAAGCAGGCTGATAAGTGTGCTATAGTATCATTTCTCTATATCAAAATTGGTTAAGTTGCTCTTGCAAGTAACTGCCAGTAGAGCTCTTCCTTACAGACTGTCCAGAACAACAGTGATACACAAATAAAATATCAGTTGTTAGATGGGCAAGGGTAATTTACAATGGGAGAAGGATTGGATGTAATTAGAGTGTGGCTCTTTGGAAATCTTTCCCCAGCTTGGGAGAGAATTATTTTCCTTAGAATGTTTTGTCTGGAGTAGAAGAAGGTATCCTGCCTTCATAGCTGCCCTCAGCACTAGCGAGCACTGGGATCCTCCTCTGCTATGTACTGACCCCTGGCAAGTGGTCTCCATGTGCATGTCTTTCTTCTGGAGGTATCCCAGTCCTGGTTCTGGTCCCTGTTTTCCTGATGTGTTTCCAAGAACTAACTGCTTACTATATTCTCTTTCCAAATTGAGAGAATTAAAGGGAAAAGCACTAACTATACCTTGGATATGTCTTGTGGTAACTGGGCGCTTTTACTTTTCCCAAGGGATTAAGCAAGTCAACTCCAATGTAGTTTCAGAGTTGTAGGGTAATCAGATAGCTAGCTTGACAGGACATGGCTGCTGCAGAAAGCCCTTAAATGTACACATTTTCATCCAGTGCATTTCCAGTATAGACTTAAGCCTAGTTTGAGAGGAACTGTCCAATTTTCAGCTAATGGAAAGTATTATATTTTGAAAGTATTATATATTGAAAAGTCCTTCACATGTACCTAAACAGTAAATGCAATTGTCCTTCCATGGATGCCACCACTTGCACATTATTTATTTTTGAATGCTGCTGAGAAAGTGAGTGAACTCAGGAGTTTGGCTCAGGGTAGGCAGGGAAGGAAAGCTGAACCTTCAGATACATTTTAAAAACTTCCATTTTTAAGCTTAAGGTATCAGCTTATGTTTTTTTTTCTAAACCACCTTCTGAATTAATATTCTACAGTAGTGCTGCTAGAGCAGACATGGTCTTCAGGGAAGTAGAAGGGAGCACCTGATAGTTTAACCTCATGTACTGCATCTTACAGGATGCTTTAAAAATAACCTTGGCATAAGCTAGTGCCAGAGGTAGCAGAAGGCTGGTTTTAAACTGCTATTCCAGAGGGATAGAGAAAAAAGCATAATACAAACAGCTATGTCAGACCAGTAACTGACAGTGTTAGGAGATCTAAGCTGCACATTCCCGGATTTGCTCAGGGATCCTTTAAGGATATTATCCTCTGTGGCTGTTCAGCAGTTGCAGTCTTTGTTTAAAGATCAGGGCTGTGTCACTTAGACTCCCTGGAAACACAAATTCAAATAACACCATAGCTGAGTCAGGTCTCAATCCTTTCAAGGTAGATAAATAGGTACGGTGAAGCTGGTATTGTACAGATCTGTCTTTGTGCAGATATCTTTGAACAGATGAGACGGACACCTGGGCATTCTCAGATCCTTGAAGGCCCCATAATAGCCTTCCCCAGGACTAGACTGCTGTACTCTTCTTCTCCCCATCAATTATACCGTGCTTTAATTTAGTGTTGACTGTTCCTTTTTCTCCCAGCAGTATCTTCATTTCAACAGGAGCTTATAATATATGAATCTTCTAAGCACAATTCCTTGGAATGCTTAGATAAACTAATGTCATCTTGGAACTTGCATCTCTCTGTAAAATAGTTATTCCACCCATTCAATTTATATTGTCACTAACAAGCTATAGTGAGTGATGCATTAGAATGCAGAAAATCCTACAGGCAGAGTGAAAATAGGCTTGAAGTTGGTTATAATGTATAGCATTTTTTTTTCTTGTAGAATTAATAATTGAAATCTTCCTAATCAGCCAGGAGGAAATGAAAAGAGAGATGCACTGCAATTTAAAGAACAGATCGTATCCTAGCTGGTTACTTTGCTTTGCAGGCAGAGAAAGCTTAGGAAAATGTACAAAACTTACCATGTAGCACACTGAAATATTTAGAAGCATTTGCACTAAGGACATTATGCTTCTGTACCCATCTGCCTCAGGAGAATTATGATGCATTAAACAGTCAGTGGCACCACTGGTCTTGTTTCAAGAGACTTGCTTTGTCATTAGGATTTCATTTGGGACACAGAGAAAAGCCTATGTGGAAGTCCCTTTGGAAGCTAAATTTTCTAAGCAATTAGAACACATTCTTCTTAAAAACATGAACTCGCCATTCCTGGAGAACACATCTGCATTTGCAGGCATACACAGCTGGATGGCACTTGAAATTCTGTGTTCAGAAAATGCTATATGGAGCTCCCCCGGGTTCGCTATTCAGTATTCTTTCAACTGGTGGGGAAGTGGTAGCTGTTTCCCATAGCAGGAGAACTGACTCATTTCAGCTGTGCTAACTGGAGGGTTATAATAGTTTAGATGTATATGATTCCTTGCGAAAGGATCTCTTCCAAGACAGCAGATTGTGATACAGAATTGTTCCATCTGTGTTTTGGGGATGATTGAGTAGATTGGTTCCTAGGTTAACCAACATGACTGGAACTCTTCTAAATCATGGGATATCCAAGCCAGGTTGTACTGAGAAGACTCCTCCTTGACGCCGGGTGCATAACACCTGCTCTGTGAATGGGAAAATATCTGCTCCACAGGACAGAGCATCAGTAGCAGAGGTGTAGCTAAAATTGAGGCTTGAGATTAAATCCATTTAGAAGGAAAGGGAGGGTTGGATGAAGTAGAGTCAGATTCAAGTTGCCTATTAAAGATTCCTCCATTTTGTGTGGGGTGGCATACAGAACCAAAAATACAGGTGTAAGCTACCAATGGGGCACACAACACCAAACTTTTTCCACTGTATGGTCTTACTCTGCTCAGCTAAATCCTTTGCTTTGTCACCAGCCTAATATTTGGAGGCATCACCGTTGGAACAGGAATCTTGGGTGTCATTGCTGGGGCAGAAGTTGCAAGAAGATTAAGGAAGATTAACAATAAAGCTGATCCGCTGATCTGTGCCGTTAGCATGTTCATTTCTGCCCTGTGCCTCTACATAGCTCTGGTCGTGGCCCAGATGAATATACTTTTCACTTTTGTAAGTGCTAATCTATTTATCATTAGCAAAATATCTTCTGGAATAATGGGGAGATGGGGAAGGGGGAGGAAGAGGGGTGGTTTTGCAGAATTCTCTGTTCATCTATACCAGCAAGAGTTTCCAGTGACTTGTGAGAAGGTGGCCAGCAAGCTGAGCACTGTACACGTGGTCCTAATACTGCCTGTGGCTGTGGTGTCTCCTATGAGGGCCCTGATGTGCATTACTTGGCCCAGTAAAGAGGGCAGGCAATCAGTAAGAATTATAATTTGGGACTCAGGATCTATGGAGTCTGCTTACACACTAAAGAAGACAATAGTAAGCCTGTGTAGTTAGCTGCATGAAGCTGGAGAGTCCCTATCCAAAAATATAGTTAAAGGAAGTCTCAGTCTTATGATAATTTTTAATGCTGCAATTTTAAAATGTAGCTAATTTAGTAATCTTATTTCTTTGTGCTCCCTGAATGCTTAAAGATTGGTGTTCTTGGGACTGTACAACATGTGTAGTTCTTGCTAAGAATAATTTTGCCATCACCTTCAATGCCCCAAAT
This sequence comes from Rhea pennata, assembly GCF_028389875.1. Taxonomy (NCBI): domain Eukaryota; kingdom Metazoa; phylum Chordata; class Aves; order Rheiformes; family Rheidae; genus Rhea; species Rhea pennata. The sequence goes on from NC_084682.1 coordinate 8,857,000, forward strand.
CACTAGCTGATCTTCAAAGTCGAGCTTTTGGCAATGCAATCTGAAGTATAAATCACTTAAATTCTGTCCTCGGCAAAGAAAACAACAGAAACTTGCTAGGAATGATGAACAGCCCCCAAAACTCCCTGTGAGAGGGCACTGAATGTAAAGCTTATTTTAACTATAATCTGGTAACAGCTAGGGAAAGACTCCAAGCTTTTTTCCTATGACTCCATAGCCACCATTACCGTGATCAGCATAAATAATAGGATCCAAGTAAAGTTAATTATGGTAAGCAACACTGCTCTGCAAAAGGGTATTTTTGCAGCATTTCTGCTTCTGAGAATAGGGCTTATTTAAAGAGATTTTCGTTTTGACTCCTCAGGAATGTGTATTCCTGTGGAAAAATGCCTTTTCACCAAAAAGCTAATGGACTTGTGTGTGCGTTTGTGTGTATATGTACACAAGCAAAATGTGAAATTGAGGATTATTTTTCATTTCAAGACCTAAGATCTAAGTGCCAAAAGAATTAGCCATTCTCTTTTTCTGCATTTTAGGTTCCCACATAGTCCTGCTCTGGGTGGGTTCTTTTGTCCGTTTTTGTCCCTAAAGGTGTAGCACACAATCTCAGCTACCTATTTAATTTAGCAGTATGTGTTAGATGAGTCAATCAGTATATCAGTTTTGGATGTCTCTTTTCCAAAATACACCTTTTATTAGAGCTAGTAAATTGAAATTTGTTCAAAATGCTTTTCTCCCTGCAAACAGCATTCTATCTTCAGGCGGTATGTTATTTGAGAGGAAATTCTGAACTGGATATGGACAACTGTCATCTTTAAATTTCTTTCCCAAGAGCAGACCAGCTGGTCTTTTAACCTGAGACTCTGCTATTTCATCTTTTGTTTGATTTGCTTGATTCAGGTGTTCCAACATAAAATATCAACAGCATGTAGTGGTAATAAATTGTATGTAATCTAAGCACATGTTTGCTCTAATATTTTTACCACTACAGCTGCCTAACTATTGCCTTCTCTGGCACCAGCCGTGCCTCTCTTCTCTTTCCAAACAAGATCTGACACTAGTCACACTAGTGTGAGAATTGGAGTGGCGTGCCAGCTGGTGCATCTAATTTGAAGGTCCCACTGAAGCAGATCTTTCATTTGTGTAGGACACTAGCAGGAGACCGGCTTTCCAGTCACTGTTTACTCAGGCACACTGATGTTAGCAGACCTTTCTCCATCACTTCACTGTGTGGCATCTATAGAGACAAAAAAATGTCTATGCATCAACTTGCAAAAACCGTAGTTCCTGCATGGTGCTTTCTACTGTCTAAGTGGCTAATGAAAGGCAACCATCAGTGGGTTTTCATCAGCTGTGGCCAAGGCTGGAAGAAATGTTTCGAAGCATGAGAATTCTCAAGTTAACATGGAAATACTGCAGGACTTCCAAGGTCTCTGTTGGGTAGGTGAACTGAAATGTCATGGGATCTCTCCTCTTTTGGGATCCATAGTTCTTGATTTCAAAGTTGGTCTTTGAAAAATATTCTGGCTTTGTTATCTCAGATGAGGGCTCTGCCTGTATCTGTTCCCCTCTCCAAAACAAGATGAAAGATGTGTACTCTCTGCAGTGCAGCAGATACTTCAGAAAATCGTAACTAAATCCTGGAAACCCTGGGCTATATTTAGTGTCAGTATAAACAGATTCATCTTTAATGGTAATACTGCATCAGGATACAGTCTTGCCCCGCAACTCGCCTTTGAAGAAAACATTCTGCAGCTGTTTTCTCTGACACACCTTTCTGGTGTGGTTCTTCTTGAAAAGACAGAAGTAGTTGATCAGGTAAGGTGCAGCCATGCTGACTACCTTCTTTTTGCCTAGGTATGTGACTGTTTAAAAACAGGAAGGGCATTTGGTGCCAACACTGGCTACAGTCTAATTCTCTATTCTCTTCATACTGGCTTTAGGAATGAATGTAAACCATTATCTACAACATAAAATGTTCTTAATATTTGAGACATTATTTTGATTGCATCCTTTGGAGACTATATTAGCTCTAAGTGTTCAGTCTGTTGAAAAAGTTGGTTGTCGTGGAGAAGGAGACAGCAATAAAATACGATGTTTCAATCTTTTCTGGGTACACTTAGGAGACTAGAACAGAATACCTTGACACAATTTGCAGATTGATATACTACCTTCTGAAAATGTCGAGTTAAATTTTTCTAGTCAACCTACAACTGCAATCTGCACAAGACCTAAGGGGAAAAAAAAGCTAACAAAGTTGTATCTCTCATGTTAAGACAATTCTGTATGACATAATTACTTTCTGCAGTATGAGGTCTTAGCCACAGAGTATCATATATATTTTTTAATCATGGATAACTTTTCATTAATTCCCGTTCGCTGGAACTTTCTAAGCTTAGAGCATACCTTGTTTCCTAAAGATGAATTTGACATTCTTCTCTCAGCACCAGGCATGACATGCTTTGTTCTTGGAAGTGTGTGGATATTAGATGATTTGGACAAATCCTGAAGAAAATGGAAAACCAGAAACAACACTTTAGAAGTGCTACGCATCATAAGTTCCTTGTAAGGGAGATAGACTAATCCCTCTTTTGGTCTGTAAAGACATGTAGTCATGTACTCTGTTGGTGGCATCTAGAAATAGTCTGTGACTCTTCAGAACCTTCTGCTCTAACCATTGTATTTGCACGCTTGTCAGATCTGAAATATTAGCTGGGATTCCAATCAATCTCTCTGTTCTTTGTCTCCTTCCTATTTCACTTTAGCTTGCAGTCTCTATTGCTAGCTATGGCACAATTGACAATATTAACATAAAGTTCATGCCATTATCCCTGTATAGTAAAATTCAACTGTGCTTCAGCCCTTGCTTATAATTCCCCTAGAAGTACTGCAGTACTGCTTTGACCACTCTACAGGCTGCAATTCTAAACTAAACAATGGCACATTTAAAGTTTCTTTGTATAGAATCAGAAGAAAAAGGAAAAGGCAAGGTCCTTGATGAATTTGGATCTTCCAGGAGAAATCAGAGAGTATTGCCTTGAGATAAGGTGGCGAAGGGCTAATATTTTCTAGTGGTTTGCGAGACTTGATGTTGGTGCTTATTGCGAGGTGGCTTGCCAATAAGCTGAATTGTGTAATCTCGCTGCCCATGTTAACAGACATGTTTCATTTTGTGTTTGGCCCAAAGCTCTGTAACGGAAGTGTGTCACTTGCTCTCCAGCTGACTGGCACGCTCAATCGTTTCTGTAGTCTACATGCTATTATTGCTACACTCATGGAATTGGAGAAGAATGATTGCATTCTGTCTCTGGCAAGGGCAAGGGCAGCCAAGGTCAAACGAGTGGGAAGAATTTGATAGGTATCCAGAAGGGTGCATAAATTCAAGAGCTAAAACATAGTCAAGGTCTATGTGAAACCAGTATTTGCTGTAAAACTTAACGAAACACAATTATAGGTGGGGGATAGATAAAGCTGAAATTAGAAAAAACTTGTATGAAGCATTTGGAGGAAAAGAAGTCTGGATAAAGGTCTGTACTCACATATGAATGAACATTACAGGCAAACAGGAGTTGAGGTAGGTATGACAGGAAGATGCAGTGATTTGGGAGAATCAGTACTACCCTTCTGAAAATGTCTGCTAGTTTGCCACTGTGACTCTTCTGAGGATTGTATTTTCATTAGCCAGATACAAGATTATGATAAAGGCCCTACCACAAAAATGCTGGCATCTATTGCTATAGTGGTGTATCTAGGCTATTTCCAAAGTGCCGCGCAACTTTGTGGCCTGTGTAGCTAAATAGATTCTGCCTCTAGAACCACTCCAGCTTAATAGCATAGCTTTCACGCTTTCTTCAAGTATTGATTAGCCTGTACAGCCTGCTCAAATCTATGTCTAGCAGTTGGCTGGGAGGGTTAATCTTTTCTAAGACCGCAGGTGTAGGAACTGTTGGGAGTCCTACTCCTTTTTCCTGATGACTGGGTCTCCATCTGTGATGAATTAGGGAATTCCCACAGGACACCAAGGTTTCCAGGCTGCCTGTCTCTAGGAGTCCATTTCACTTTGGAAGTTGCTCTTTGAAGGAGTACCAGCATTTGCACAGAGGTGTGCCATTGGTTTCATTTGGAAACCCAAGCAAAGGAAGATATCTGAGCACTCTTTAAACGTGAGCTGGGAGGTTTCCCTTCAGAGGCTCTTGGCTTTCTTTTCTTGGATTCGGCAGTTCACATTTGCATCCCATTTCAACTGTAATTACAGTTTATTTGGAAGGGTCATATCATGATTCCTATTTTGGCTCTTCTGCCTAGGATTTGTGACACAGAGCAACTCATATACCTTCCTTGGTTCCTTTTCCACCCATTTAAGGTGAAGACAGTGTTTGTAGGCATAGACAGAGCAGATGTTTAATATATAGAGATGGATGTGTATAACAACTCTCATTTAGACAAGCATAGTCAGTGAGTCTGCCACTGTCTTGCACTAAAGGTCAGTATAGTGTGTGCAGTCATTTCTTTCTTCTTTTTTGGCAGATTTTTATTGCATTTGGAGAACTGTTTTTATCTGTAAACTGGGCTGTTGTGACCGACATACTGTTGGTAAGTGCTTGTGAAACTATTTGCTTATTTCCAATTTTTCAACTTTTCACAACTTAATAATGTTCATAAATATGTATCTTGGTGACCTGAAGGACCTACTCCTTCTGGGAAGAGATCAGGGAATGCTTACTAAGAATACACATATTGGTACCCTGCTACTGTCGGGGATGTAATCAAGAGGTGTAGTGTATGCTGTGCAGACATACCAGTAACATTACAGATGTAGTAAAGTAGTAGTCCAAGCTCATTGTAAACTCAGAAATGAGATGTACTAAATTGGATGAAACTCATACAAGTGTAACTATCTAGTGCTTTTGTATTCCTACTGATCTGGGTTTTCTGTACAGCTCTATGTTGTTGGATGTCTACCAGAAAATGGACTGAACCAGAAAGATTTTCTGTCTATGTTTTGAGACTTTCTGTTTGTGCTCAAAGGTTTGGAAAGATGATCCAAATGAGAGGAATTCAATATTCTCCAAACCCAAGTTAGCGAATCTGTTACACTTCTTTATTCTGTGAACTATTAGTAAATTCCCTTACTGCAAACTACAGTGCAGAAAAATTCCAGCACTTTCAAGTCAAATTCATAAGTAGTGTTATGTTGTTGCCAAAGAGTTAGGCAAGCAGTGAAGCTTATGAGACTCTTGGGAGTTGCAGGAGTGACACCACAAGCCCAAAGACTAGCAGTGCATGTTTCATTTGAATTCTGTTATCAGCAGCTTTCTTTTGAAAGGAGTGATGTGAAAAGCATGCATCTTGTGGCACAATTAGTCCAGATATTGACAAGCAACTAGTTCCTTCTACTAATTTATCATTGCAAAGGTTTTTAGAGGCAATAATTTTTTTAATATCCTTGAAGAGGACATGTCTTGACATCAACAAAATATTTGGTAGCCTTTGGTTTGTGCTGTAGCTCCACAGTCATGTCCACAACATGGGACAGATATTGTTACACTAGCATGAGTTTCTACTTTACACAGATTACCAGTCTTGTGAAGTATTTTATATGAGATATTTCTGTAAAGTCATAGTACTAACAAGCTGAATAGTTTATCTGTTAAATAAAACATGGAAATAGTCTATTCTGTTCATATCTAGTAATCAAACTGCAGAAAGCTGATGTAAATACCAAAGCCAGAGTTACTAAAGTAATTGAGAGCCCTTTCATTACTACCCATGGACGTAAGACAAAATTTGTTTAAAATGACATATCTTTTTCTACAAAGAACAGAATAGTATAGCACAAATTAGACCTAACCTCTCTACTTTGGAGGATCTTCTTCTGTAAGATCATTTGGCAGGTAAGTGGGTATGATAGTAACTCAAAAGATTTCAAGCAGGATGCTCTCTGAGAGGGAGAGAGACTAGGGAAAGGTGTTGTATTGGCAAAATGCTGATGCACTTTCTATTAATAGCTGGAGAAGACAAAGTAGAGAAAATTGTTTAAAGCTACCAGGACAGGTGAGGGCAGACACAAGGTAAGGACAAAGCAAAATACAAATCTCTGATTGAGTTTCCCACCTTCAGGCTAGTTATGGAACACTAGTAGCCGAAAAGAGCCAAATCACATAAGCATCTTGTATTTTATGTAATAAATTTTTATTCCAAGGGAGTTCAAATCCATTTGCAAATTGCTATCACAGACTCTACTGTCATAATAAATCTTTCATGTAAGAACCTCAGTGAAAGCATTAGTATGTAGCACAACATGCAGTGATGCACAACAACATATTACAAGAGTTTAGGGCAGTAAAGAGAACTTGCAGGCCCTCCCTCAGAGTCTTAGCTCATGGCTCATGAGAAACATGGTTGCCCACAAGACTCTCATCGCTGCTTGCAACCACAGGAAAAGAGTTGCGAATGAGGTTGCTGTCACTAGCAACATTCTGTCAACCCAGAAAGTACAGCTTTCTCGGTTGATGAAGATGACATCGCTGAGTCAGGTTCGGTTGATTTAGAGTGCAGCAACTAAGGCTCAGGCAGCTCCTTCACACCATGGCTTTCTGAACCCAAACTGCAAAGTCTGCAAGAGCTGTGCTTTCCTTCAGTTCAGTGCCTTGGGTCTCAGCTTGTGTAGGAAAAGCTGCCTCATATTCCAGCATGTAAGAAATCTATTTTGGGTGTCATTACCATATCCTTGATACATGTAAATCTGTAAGAGGAGGAAGTTCTTGTCTCCTGAGTGACTGACATTCCTTCATTCGTATTTATTTTAGAAAATTGTATTTTTTTTTAGGTACAAACAATATTGTATCGGTTGGAACAAGTGGAAAGGTGAAAGGTTTGGCAGAGTACAGCTCTCCCCTCTGTAGTACTGTGTTCCCCATGAGCAAACGTGCACTTACCATCAATGTTTTTTGGGCTGGAACTGTTGAATTCTAAATGTTTAGGTTTTTTATCAGAAAAATGATGGCATTTACCTGAATTTGTGGATATCTGCTCCTTCAGTGACAGTCTTGCTCGGGAGTTCTATTTCATCCTGCTGAAAAACAGTGGGTTCAGTGTATTACTGCTATTACATTGACTGAAGGGTGCCATAGATAACGATAGTAATTTGTCTTTTTGCATTGTTTCCTGTGTGAACTGGTAGAATTTCTGATAATGTGGCTGGATTTGCAAATGCATGTTCTTATTCTGCCATGAAAATGACTTTTCTCTCCCCCCACATGGCACTGCTAACCAGACAATGTAGCTAGGAACTTATTTACCCTGCAACCTGTGGAGCTGAAGACAAAGAACGATGCTGGCTGAACGATAAGGACTTTCCTCCTTTGTGGCTAATACATCAAGATTCATTGGATGTAGCAACCTTTGTGCCCCTTATTCAGCTATAAACACGAAGGTGTCTACTGCACAACTGCAGTCATAACGTGCAAGTGGAGAGGTGCTGTAGCTGTCATAGTTACAATACTCTGGCTGTCAGGGAGGCTGTATGTGGAGTCTCCCATGTGAAATATGCTTACCATCTGTGAGGTACTGGGACTCTGTAGTTTAGGTTTTTGGCAGCTCAGACTGTAGGAAATGCTGGAACTGGAACCTGTAGGGCTGGGAAGGCTACTGACACGTCCCTGTCTTGTCTGGATGTGCCCTGGGAGGTGAAGAAGCATTTACCAGCCTGTCTGTTCCATCTGCTTTTTAGCTGACAGCTCTGTCACATAGTCTGCAGGAGGATCTCTAAGCCCTCCAGAGACAGCAGGACAGGGATTGCAAATTTTATCTGTTTAGGGCACCCTGCTTATCTGTCAAGGAGTCCAAACTGGAATCTCCTAGGAGATGACAGCGTGTAGGATGTCATCTGCATTACTGATGTGGTGTGGGTAACTGAGTGGTCACCTTGGGTAGGCAGGATGTTATGGCTGTTTCAGAGTCCCTGTTTGTGGGAGTGTTTGGTTTCTTCTGTTCCTAGTGAATCCTACAGTGCATTGAGCTCTTGCATATTGTTCCTGTTGTGCAGAATAGCCTGAATGGTAGCACAAGAAAAGTTTGTATGAGCCTAGTAAGTATAGGAAGCTTCCTTCCCTTCTATTTTTCTTGTTACAGCTTTGCTTCATGTGTCTCTTGTGGTTACAGATATGAGATATTAAATAAATGCAGTAACAATAAGAAAGTGGTGCAGGATGCTGAGCAGGCTAAAGCGCATTTATCCCCTCTGGTGCCTGCAATGCCCACAATATGTTAAATGCATAACAATATTTGATATGTATTTCTCAAACATAAATTGGTATTATCAACTAAAGAAAAGAAATCTGAGGCTAGGGCAGGTGATGTGATATCCTTGGGAAGCCAAGAACAGTTGCCAGGCTAGTAGTGTCTGTCATAGCAGGGTCTATTTCCCAAGGTTTCTACGGCAGTTTCTCTATCTCTCTTTCTGTAAAAGAGCCTGTCCCCAAAGTGTAGATTGCCCAGCTGACACTCCAGGCAAATTCTGAGAGAAAACAAAACTTGGGAAGACTGGATGTCTTCAGTCTTAACCCATGTGTACCGTGACCACAATGAGAAAGAGCTGTTGGAGTACACCTTCCTGTAGATGAATAGCATTTCAGCTCCCAGATTAACCAATCTCATATGACTGTGTTCTTAAACTGGCAGGAAAATGGATGCAATGTGATGACCACATGGCATGAAAGTGTTTTTCTGTAAGTGAACTCCCCAGATAGCCCTACTTTAAAATATTTTATTATTCTTTAAGCACTGTGTCTAAATATTCCTGATAAAAACCCATGTTTTCTGCATGGTTACAATTATCTACTTTGGAGACACTAGGAATGGGAAGGGATACAAGCTAGCTGTATGCCTGCAAAGTAAAAAGAGAGGTTGTGTCTTTCAATAAAACTGCTCTGTACAGGGTACTCCTACTGGCTGCAAAGATGCTGTTTTAAGTTGCTGAGTAATTCGTGTATCTGTGTTTGTGACCATTTCCTGTTAAGAGGGGCATTGCCAGTGTGGTTTTTTACTGATACTGGTTGCAATATAGGGTAAGCAGGACCAAAAGGCTCCCAGATAATGGAAGAAGTTATATGAGCTCTCAGGAAAGTCCCTTTCTGAAGAGAGGAAAACTGGCTGTATGCAAAAGGACATGTCACTGCTCATAGTTCTGTTTCTGGCATCCCAGCAAGGTGTAAGGCATGTTATTGCTTATAAAAGCCTGGCTGCAGGAAGGGTTTACTAGGCAGAGATCAGAGAAGAAATAGCCAAGTTGGCTGTAATTTGTGCTACTAATTGTTTTGGGTCAAATCTGTATGTTTTCTTTCTCATTTTAGACTGAATGCTCTGTTAAATCTAAATGGGATGTTTAGCCTCGCTTCCTTAGTAAAAAGGCTTACCACAATCTATGTCTGATTTCTCTTAAGTTTTGAAATCATGTATTTTAACCAAGTTTGATAGAGATGGAGATTTCAGGAAGACTTAAGTTCATACAGGCCTTGTGAAAACAGGAGACCTCACTGAGAAATATTATGCAAAGTAGCATCTCCTGGAAGAGCCTTGTTTTAGGGCCAGGCTGCAGTATATGCTCGTGTATTGTCCCGCATGACGGAAACTGGTGGGAATGGGTTTGTGAGAGAAAGACATACAGTATGAAAACCACAGTGAAGGAAAAAAGCTTGGCATGGTGCTTGGAGGGTGAGACATAAATCTTGCATTATTCTGTGCATGACTTTTTCTGAGAGTAATGACTATTAAGTGTTTTGGTTTCACATATGCTTCAACAAGAATGCACATCATGGTAGCTGGGGGCAGATGGGGGGGTTGCAAATGGGAAAATGAGGCAGTGCTGCTGAATCCTCTGTAAATCCATCTCTGAATGCAAATTTTTTACACTAATACAGCTTATTCTCATGCTTGCTTCTGCTTTGGTGCTACAAAGTTGTATTTTCAGTGTAGTTAAAATACTGAAACTTACTAGTATGTGTAAGTCCTGACAGCATATTTTTTGCTCAAAAGAGAAATTTTGCTTGAAACAGCAATTAACCTTGTTGTTTTGGACAATGTTGTTTCCTTACACATTGGAATGTGTAGGGCATTTAACTTAAGGCATAATAACCAAGGCAATTTTAACTTCCACTAGTGTATTTCCTTCTATTCTCCCTAAAGATGAGTAATTGATATTGCTGTTGAGATACTGGTGCATCTTAGTGATAGGTGAATATTTCCATACATAAAATTCTGAGACCTCTTTAAACATAAAGCATGATAATAAAACTGTAAGTTAAACATTAGAGCAGGATCCTTTCTTTTAAGCTCATCTTGTCAGGCATGTTAATGTTTTCTTTAAGGCAGCTACAAAGCCGCAATAACTTACATACTTTGAGTTTATCCCTTGGTAAAACACCAGCCACCTTTTAAATAGTGTATGATACACCATAAGGTAAAAACACCTTTGTTTTCATGAGAAGTGTATGAATAATTGATGGGTCTGTGCTGTTTGCCTGTCAGGATCTGTCTTGCTAGTGGCTTAAGTATGTGAACCCTTTTACGGAGCACGAGGAAGGTATAGAGACATTTCACAGACTTTGAGCGGTGGTGTTCAGATCAGTTTCCAAAAATCACAAGACTTTTTCTTCTGAAAGGAGGCAGGATTGTGTGAATTCCCCAAATCAAGCAGAAAAGCTTATTCCAGGGCTGGCTTTTCAGTGCTATTCTGTGTGACTGCAAGCATGGCTTCTTTAATTCTTTCCTTTATTATAAAGCAAAATCTCTTATTGTTCTATCAGAATTAAACTCTTGATCCATCCCAGTGTCCATCCTCAGAAGGGTTGAATATGACACTCAAGTAATTACTAGAGGGATAATAATTTTCTGTTAAACAAATTCAGTGAATCCCTTTAGTTTAGATATTTCTCTTAGGAATTAATTAGCCTTCATTTTTTTAATGCCTTGAGCCAGGACACTCAGATTTAAAGCCATACAAGAATAATGTGGATTTCTGTCAGTTCAGGTTTCCCAGATTGTGTCCTCTTCTGTTCATGTCAGTTACTGTATAAGAGAATGAAATCAAGAAGCTTCAATGCCAGAAAGAGGTTTTGCTTTCTGTGAAGAGAGCTCTTGTTGTTGATGCCAGCGACATCAATCCAGGCTGATGGCAGATAGTCTCTCAAATTCATCAAATTTATGATTTCTGGCTTACTCTTTAACTCCACTGACTTCAAGAGAAGAACTTATCAAAACCTACTTTTAAAAAAGGATTGAAGTGGCTGATAGCCAGGGTCAGGACAGTCAAGTAGTGAATGTCATAGAATATGTTTGTCAGAGCATTGTAATCCCGAAGTTCAAATACAGTGCTGATCCCTCTAGGAGGATGCCATTTTCCTGCCTTCTTAATTTCCAAATCAAGCAGGCAGCCCATGAAATGCCTGAACTCCCTTGAGGCCAGAACTTTATCTTCTGCAGACAACAGGATGCCATCAATGATATGGGAGATAAGACATGGCAGAGTGGCCTGCAAACTCTATATGAAGATGTGGTGGGTTCTTCCCTTCATTTTCTTTCTCAGGGATCTTTTAGACTTACTGTGGTTGGAGTCACATGTAGCAATAATACTGCCAGTGCTCAAATATCAATATTTTAAGCCCTTGGCCTAAGAATAAGGGAGAAGCATCACCAATCAGCACGCTGGTCTGTTGATTAAGGTACTTTATATCTGTAAAGTGGCAACAATCCTTTTAATAATCTACTACCTATTGTTCGTGTAACATGTAGGGTCTCGGTGGCAAACCCTGCAATTGCCAGAATGAATGGTCAAGGCTTGTGCTTTCAATAGCATTAAAACAGTCTGCTTGTGAACTAATCAGTGGCCACTCTAAGGCAAACAGTTGTCTGCCCTTGTGGAGCAAGATGTACTAATACATATGCTGCACCTCCCTGGAAGAGATGCTGGACAGATACGTAAGCGAATTACATGTGACTAACTTCATTTAGGTTGTCTGGGTGCTATGAAAACTCTATTGAGCATTTACCTGCACAAGGTGAACTCACACATGAGGGTAGTTAGTCTGAGACAGCTGTACCTGTTATAGGTTATCCATGTGGGTTTATGAAGATTTAAGTCTTTTTAGGCTTTTTGTATCAAGGAAGGACAGAGAAATGGGAGATCTTGGGAGTCTTTGATGTGAGCAAGGGGCAAGTGGTTGCAAAACAAAAGTAGGAAGGGTTAAAATTGTTTCCATCTCATTATTCTGACTCTGAATGCTTTGCCCATAAATGCATTATTGAAAGCGAAAAACACAAATTATATAGAATCGTACTGTACCTCCTCAGGCGCAGTTGATCTCCTTCAGCAGCACAGATTTAAAGCCCCTCTTATCCCCAAATGACCATATTCCGTTTCCTAAAATAGTGTGATGCTTTGCAGGGTGCACACACTACATCTTCTTCAACTCATTACTTAAACTACGTGCACTCAAAAGCACAGTTATTTTGAGGTATTGTTATAGTATAGTTACAGTAGCTTTCAGGTGTTATCCAGTAAGAAGCAACAAACTTCTATCATCAAAGTTGTCATCAAACCACAATCAACCATCTTCTGGTCTGGAAAGGTTGGTCCCCTCCATCTGTCTTCACGTGGTCTGGAAGGTCTCAGGTAATATCCTTTTAGCCATGGCAGCAACTTCAGGTACTGGGTGTCCCAAATCTCCCCCCAGTCTAGGCCAGGCCTGCTGACGCAGGGCCATGAGGATGTTTTGCTCAGAGGCTGGATCAATGCTGGATCTCCTTATTAGTAAACTAGTAAGACTTCAAGGGTTACTGACTGGACTTTTCCATTAACTGCATGGCCAAGAACATGCTGCAGCAAGCCTATGACTGGTAGCAAAGGCATCGTGTTTTTCACACTTTTTTGTCATTCCTCCTTTTCTGTTGTTTTCTTGAACACTTCTTTTTCTAAACAAAGCATCCAGTATGCTCTTTCTATCTCCAAACTTGCAAACAGTGTTTGAATACAAAGTAAATAAAGGTGAATGTATTAATCCCTCTTGAATGTCATATAAGTAGTTGCCCATTCATGAGACTCATTCTGCTAATGTTCATTCTTTTATGGATTTTTTCTTCGTTTCAGTATGTTGTGACACCAAAACGGCAGTCTACAGCTATAGCCGTGCAGATTTTGGTGAGCCATTTGCTGGGAGATGCAGGCAGCCCATATCTGATTGGGATTGTAAGTGAATTCTCTGCTTATCTGAGCTTTCTTTAGGGTAAAACTTTTAGAAACTGAAAGACAGTCTCTCACAGGGTTCTAGACAATTCCTTTTCAAAACTAGAAATTATTCAAGTTGTGATCTTGATACTGTAATAGAGAAGCAACATTTTTCTAAACACTTTTTTTTTCTGAATTCCTTGAATGCAACTGCTGGTTGTGTGACAGTGCAGGTATGTAGAATATAATCCTATACCTATATATACTGCAGTTTCATGCAGTGTGGAGAAATTTATTTTGATTGCAAATTTGCAAATTCATGAATTTTTTAAAGCATTATTTTTTGCAGTGACAGTTTCTTGGTTATTGTACTCAGATTTACACACTTTCTGCTAAGTTAGTGAGGAGTTTTGTGGAAATTAATCAAATACCATTTTATATATTGAAAACTAAATTCTAAGTTAAAATCTTTAGGTATGAAATCTTGTAATTGCTTAATACTTATTGAAAATGAAAACTGGAACAAGAATAACATCAATGGTTGCCATTTGATACTACTTGGCATTCCAAGCTCTGGTCTCAAATTACCTTAAACTTTATAATTTGGGACCTAAACTTCACATCTAGAGTGTTAAGCTGTGATTGTTTTAATTATTTAAGGTGACCTGAACTATATGAGACTAAGAAAAAAAGGGAAGAGATTTCATATGCTTCCCAAAATAATAAACAAATTTAATGGATAAAGTGGGATGCCATTTAAAAATTTCATTGGAATATGCTCTGAAAATACCGTATGAATTATCTTTTAAATACTAGTTTTATTTTTAATGTATTCAAGCCTTTGAAAATTCCACTGATATGCAACAATATTTACATGATTAAATTTGTTAATCTCTGAACTTTATGAAGCTGTTCGGCTTCTGCACACTTAATATCTTTGAGACTAACTTTATGTTAATTTTAGCTTTGGAATTCCTGGAGAAGATCAAGTTATGAGATGCAGTGGTTGGTCATATATCTTGCCAAACAGATTCAAATTCTAGAATATGACTGCTTTTTAAAATGAACTACACCCCTACCCACTGAGATTTTGCAACTTAAAAACTAAAAGTTCTCTGTCAGAGGCCTGATGAGTCTGGACTGTAAGAGTCTCTATGAAACCATGCAACTCCTAGGTGAAGAATAGCAGTATTTAATTCAATATTTATAAGATTCTTAATACAAATAAACAAGGCAGAGTTAAGAGTTTTTACACGATCTCAGCATTACCTTTTTCCAGTTTAAAAGCTGAATTGTGAAACCCAAATACTGAAACAGATTAAGTGACTGTTACTTGGGGCCTTCTGGCCTGAAGTTTTTGTAGTAAGTCAAGTAACAAACATTTCTTTTTAAGAGCAGAGAAGTAACGATATCCCTCTATTTAGTCTTTGTTGTCCAACTTACGCTATGTGATGGTAGCATCTTCCTGGCAAAGCCAGGTTCCAGGATTTCCAAGTTGCTCAGGACCCAATTTCCTTGCCTTTGCTGCCTTTCCTTGATCTGAGATGCTACTGGACAAAGTAGCCTAGGGCTGTCATCTCTTTGTAGTTCATCTTTGCTTTCATTCCATGATGATACCTCTCAGTATTGTTTCTTTCTTTCATTATTTTTAATTGAAGAGCTGGCAATTCTGCATACAGTAGATAACCAATCACCCACATTGATTTTTCTCCTTCACTGGGCATGGGGGAGAGAGTAAGTCTTTTTTTTTTTTTTTTTTTTTTTTTTTTCCTGCACACAGTAACACAGTAACTGTGTGCAGGTGCTTCTGTATAGAGTACCTCGTAGGCAGCTGCCTTAAATAGCAGCTAATTGAAAAGTGTGAAGACAAAAAACAGTTAGTCATGGTATATACCAATGAGATTATCCTCACATAACCTTGCAACTTTGCAAAGAACAGAGACAAAAAGTCCGGGAATGAACCTGTAGTACGTCCAAGTGGGGTCCTGTGCGATAAGCAGAACGTTGTGCTCTGCAATGCTTCTGTGAACCAGTAGAGCAAATGTAGCTATTGCTTAAACACTGCATCTTCTGCATTCTGCATTCTGCAGTTGTTTACTAACCTCCTTCAGATAACCCCTTAGCTTAAAAGCTGTCTGGAGATTCAGTGAATAGTCTTCCTCAGAGTCTGGTTTTTTCACTTTGAGCTCTAGAGATTTCCCTGCTGAGCATTTTAAAATTAAATGCATTTGGTTTGCATTTTGGCCATTTTACTTGCTGTAGTCCCTAGGTACCCATTTAGAGTTGATCTTGTTCTTATCTGCCTAAGACTGTCATAAATAATCATATTAGACCAAGCAAAGGTTGAAGAGTCTCATATTTGTGTATTTCAAGTCACGTAGCATATTGTAACTACCAGGGACAAATGTGGAATAAAAATTGCTACATTCAATGTTCATCTTTTGGTTTTATACTAAAATAAGATTTTAATTTCATGGATTAAGTTTTGAATCTTACTGTTTTTCTTGAAATCAGCTTATCCTTCTGTCTACAAAAATAAAGTTAATGTGGATCATTTATAGATTTTACAATCTCATCCTACAGCCAGTGCAAAAAGCAGCTGCCTCATTTCTTCTTCTTCCCAATTTCTCATAATGTCACTCCACGATGCCTCAAATGCCTTTTTGGCTCAAAAGCAGACTCCAGTCTTGTCTCCGAAATCAATTTCCAAGTCTTCCCTTTTTTAATGAGTGTTGTTGCTTGTGCCTGTAACTGATGCCAGTTCCTTGTTTCTATCCATTTGATGCTGATTAGGGATGTATTGATAGAGTTATCAAATAACATCAAAAATTATAATAATTATTGCCAAATGTTAAATCTGCTCTATGCTGGCTAGAAAATGGTAAAAGCTCATGCTTACTGGTCAGAAGAAAAAGCAGAAAAGCAGAGCAGTCTGAAAGCATCAAAAGGCCATGGTTGCAATACCTCCAGCTCCTGTGACTAGAGGCACTGAAGATAGAAAAGAAGATGAAATTCCTAGATCAAATGGAAGCTAATCGGTGGAGAAGTATAGATGTCCTGGGTACCAGGTTTGACAAACACTGGACGCAGGCTTTCCTTCCCTGTCAGCCCAGTTTTGTTCTTTTTAATGACCACACAGTAAACAGTCTGCTTAAACCCAAAGGATGGTGTTACTGCAGATAAATGACAGCCTTGTTCCCCCTCTAGATCTCTAACGCTATTCAGGCCAACAATGCTGACTCATTCCAGTGGAGTTTCTGGAGCCTGCAGTACAGCTTCATCATGTGCGTGTTTGTTGGTGTCTTTGGAGGAAGTTTTTTCCTCCTAACATCTTTCTACATTGAGGAAGATCGTAAGGAAGCAGCGCAGCTTTGAGGTTTCTATACATCTTTATAACTTTTAAACCTGTATCTGATTGTTTTCTGCTTGTCCACTAGCCAAGGTATGACTCTATAAATTTACAACACAAATGTTCATAGTGCCACATAATGCCACAATAGTTTCTATATGCAATAAACGCGAAACTCCAGCCGAAGTCTCAGATTAAGCAAAACAGAGCCAACGAGACTTTGCAAAACACACGGAGATCAGGGTAGTGTTATTAGTGACACCTTCACAATGCTGCAGTATATGGGGATAACAAAATAGCTTTACTGTAATCAATGCACCATTAAAGACTTCATGGAAGGTGTGAGTCTTCCTCTACTCTAGTCTTACTGAGTTGAGTAGAACCATTCCTAACTCTCTGTAATACTTCTCCCTTTTGCTTGAAAGAAGTCATATTCAGAATGACAGAAAATATGCTGAATTGGATGGAACAGTATCGTTAATAGCCTGGATTCATACAGCTTCCTTCTGCTCTGACTTGGTTTTTTAGGTACCAGGAATGAAGGCTGTCTTTCAAAGAAAGATGAACTCCGGGGCAAGATACGTGAAGAAGAAAAGAACCTCCTCCTCTTTTTCTTTCCTTTTGCTTAATGAGATACAGTTAGAGAAAAGGCCAAATAACAATTCCTCCATATGGCAGAAAAACCTGCATACTGATTTTTTTGGATACTTTTGATTGTGAGTCAAAAATTACTACTGAAGTGGCATATGGCAACGCTCCCTGCATCTGCGAAACAGGCGTGAATATGCTGGGGAGCTGGGGAGCTCCAGAAGGCAGTGTATAGAGCTGTCACAGGCATGACTGTTAACCTAAACAAGACAGTAGCATTTAAGGCAGAATAACTAGTGAAGATTAGGATGGGAGGCCTATGAATTCTCAGCAGGGTAAGATTTGCCTTTAGATTTTGGAAAATGTGGATAGTACAAGCAATATTTTCAGTTGTCTGAAATGACCAAGAGAGATTAAGGCAGAGATTAGTCAAGGTCAGTGCCAGATCTGAGAGTGGAGAGTTGTCATAACTCTACATGTAATATGTTAATGGCTTCTTTATAATACTTTGAGGCTCTTCAGTGCATTGCCAGGCCTTGGATAAGTATCTTTGTAGAGGAGAGAACAGTGGTAGCTCTAAAACCACTTGAATATAACTATCCAGTCAAACTCTTATATCTAAAGAGCCTAAGACTTTGGATATAGTATCTATTGTTATAATACCATGCCAGGTGCCAAGTATGACATGATTATTTTGGCCCATTTTCATTGTCTGTGGTGGTGTGGTTTCTAGCACTGCCCTAACACCAAAGTCTGAGGAAGATATTAGCAAGTGCAAGTACTGTGAATTCTACCTGATTCTCCCAGTAAGCCATAAGGATCATAAAGCACAATATTCTTCTAACGAGTGTGACTAATATCATTATAAATAGCGTAATATAGCAACTGCAGGTTTTTTGTTCTCTCTCACATTTTTTTTGAAATCTATTCTGAAATCTGACTTAAACCCTGATACTCAAATTTGGCCAGAACTTAGGTCATTATGGAAAATAATAGAGAAGTTTTTTTGTGATACTTCAATGAGAATGTAAGAATTACCTGAAAAATAAAACCTAGTATTCTGAAAGATTGAGCAGCTCTTTCTGGTTGTACAAGGTAGCCAAAGCCATTATACTATTGTCTTTTTGGAAGTTCATGTGTTGCCCGAGGGCCCACATCCAGTAAGGAATTCCCAATACTCGATGTGGACACATCAGCTTGTATAGGTCCTACATGCTTTCCTTAACATTTTTTTCAGACTATTTTTTAAGCTACTTGGTAGCAATGTTTGGATTGAAACCTCTCACCTATATTCGGCAGACCTGATGAAACGTGTAACATGCAAGAACAATTCACGTGGCACCAGTCTCATTGCTCTTAACACAGTGGCTCATTGTGCAATGACTTTGGGAGGCCTGATGTCAGTCTTTAAGGCCTCCTAAACTCTCTACACTTTTCAGATTGGAGTTGTAAGAGTCTGAAATTCATCTGGTACACTGTTACTGTGCTGTTTGAAAATAATCCAAATCACTCTGGCAAACTGCTACTTGCTGAAGAAGCTAAACTATGAGGGGAAGTGAAATTCACTGATGTCACATGTTGTACAACAATGTCTTAACTAGATAGAATTTATTTTTGCATCACTTTTATGCCCAGAAAGTGATGGAAGAGTTCAGTGACAGGGGCACATCAATATTTGAGGCCATAAAGTAGTTTGCATTTCATTTAATTCTATGATCTCTGCAGGTGAATACTTAGGGCAAGATCCTTTCTTTGTATTTTATTAAAATTTCTGGGAAGCTGAATATAAGCTCACTGCTATAAAGATTTGCATTGTACTTCAAGTCTATTGTACAGGGCATGTACATATGTATATGTATGGCCTAATTATGAAATTGGGGATATTGGTATTAGCTAATGATTTGTTTCTGGTAAAGAATTCATTTTGTAAGGTAACCTGATATAACGAAAGGTGTTCAACTTAGATCCACGGAGCTCCACATCAGTAACAGAATCACAAGATTCTATCTCCGTGTTGCCAAACTGTAGAGATAAAGGTTACAACTTCTAAATTCACTGACAGCTGCAAACCAGATGTCCCCAACACCACATCTGATTCCTTAAAACACAGGCAGGCATTTCTCTCAACCTTGAGAATTATTTTTCCTGTTAGTTGGCTGTGGCGGAATTTAAGCAGCTTGGCAATACTTCTCTATTGGCAGATTTATGATTTGTCCTGTAAATAGA
The DNA here is from genome assembly GCF_028389875.1 of Rhea pennata. Lineage (NCBI taxonomy): Eukaryota > Metazoa > Chordata > Aves > Rheiformes > Rheidae > Rhea > Rhea pennata. The sequence goes on from NC_084682.1 coordinate 8,876,385, forward strand.
TGATTTATTTCTCACATTTGTTAAATCAGCATTAAACTCTTTGTAAAAAAAAATAAAAACCTGTATTTGGAATACTGCAGAGGCACTCATTTGGCATATGAGCAAGAGATGCCAAATGCTGTTCTGTAGATGGTACATAAAGTCCTTGACAAACTCATTCCAACTCCTACTTTTGCTATTTGGAGAGATGTAAGTGAACTAGTCAGCATGACCCTGCTATTTTCTAGACAGTGACTAGGGCCATGCTGACTAGTTCACTCACATCTTTCCAAATGCTTCTCTGTTTTCTTTTAATGTAAGGGGAGAGGATTTTTATTTGTGTTAGTTTTTTTTCCCCCTCATTTAGCAAGACTAACCAGCCAAGAGGCTGGATGCTCTGAGCTATGCCTGGGCCTCCCTGGAATCGCACAGTCCTCTGACTTGATCAGAACTGTTGACTCTGAGGTCTTGCAAAGGTGCAGTGACAGTGTGACACAGTCTGGGGGGGGGGGAAGGGGGGGACACAGGACTCTTCCTCCAAAGCAGGGAAACTGTTTCCATCATCCAGAATTTTTATGAGGTATTTAACTTTTCTCATATTTTTCTTGCATATTTGCCTGACCAGCTCTTCACTGTCTTTCTTCTTGGTCAGCAGATGAAATATTAAATGAGAATGTAACCTCCTCAATAGAATATATAAAAGCAGTAGAATTGCTTAAAACTTTCTGCAGATCTTGAATTTGTTTCTCAGTCGGCAGCATGAAGGGGGCAGTGCAACAGTCTCTCAGTGCTGGAGGGAGCTGTGGTGCATTTTAGCTATTTAAGATATGAGGCTTTTTGCACGCCATTGAAGTCCTGTATTAGAGAAAGTCACTGAGTCCTGTCACACAGTCAGTGAAGGAACGAAAGTTCTCTTTAGGAGTTAATTAAAATACCAGGTGCTTTCTGTGGTTCAAACTGTTGAGAACGAAACAAAAATAAGTGGTTTAAAGAAGCTTATTTAATTTGCAGCTCTGTCTAGATTGGAAAGAGCTGCTGCTGGAAGCTGACAGTTATTAAGACAGTTTATTCTGCAGTATTCAAGCCACTTGGAATTTGTGTGACTGGCAGCACAAGGTTTGTGGGAAGACACACTTTGTCCCTTGTATCAAACAAATGACAGTTGAACAAGTTAACAGAGCTGTTGCATGTTCTGTAAATGTTCATATTTTCACCTCCTGCCTTTACCAGTCTTTCCTTGTCTTTTCCAGCTAAATAGTGGGCAAAGGGCACTTTGGAACTGCTCCAAAAGGTATGGGTTTGTAAGTCTACTCAAGTAATGAATTTTGATCTTTTTCTCTTCTTCCCCTTCCATCAGTCCCAAAGCAGGGATATGGGATGGGAGTGGTACTGCCATTTTGTGCTGTTCTTTTTTTTTTTTTTTTTTTTTTTAAGGAAACATTAGAACTCTGCATAACAATTGCCTTCAAAATCGTGATTACTTCTGGCTTCTGCTAAATGCCTGACATATAAAGACATATCTAAGATACATAGTACTGTTATATGTAGGTACTTCTCTATAGTGATTCATTCCACCAGACAGGATGCTGATGTGCGAGCGTGCTATCAGCAGAATATTAATTTTCAAAAATTTCTCATATAACTTTTTCTTTCTCTCTCTAGCCCCTCTCCAAGCAAATAGCCCTGTGCACTGCTCCTGAAAAGGGTTTCACAGCGCCTAAAAAATCTTTCTGCGCTGACTGGAGATGTGCAGATGGCACACTATGGCTTTCCAGGCTGTGGATTTATACATTCTGTCTAGGCTGCTCACTTCTAAGAAGATCTTGTGTTTAATTCCTCTTTGCCCTAATCACTCATGCAGGTGAATTGTCTTTTGCAAAATAATTTTGCAGACTAACTGTGATCTTTTATAAAGCTACTGATGTACCCATATGTGTCAAAAGCATCCTTTAGCTTAGAAGACAGAGCTCAGGGTTGCTGCTGCCATTGTGAAGGACCTGTGCTGAGGCAGGATTACTTGTGCGTGTACCATCCCTGATGGCTGTTCTACTAACTCCCTCTTAACCTCCACTGAAGAAGACTTCATCACCTTCATAAGTGGCCTCTTTCAGTACTCCATTACTGAAGAATTGGCAGTTTCCCCTGTACTATCTTAAGTAAAATATTCTGTTGCAGAAGAACTGGCTGCATGCTGTCCTGCTGTCCTCCCTAGCATTTGTCTTCCCTGCTACTTCCTGCACTCTGTAGTCACTAGAGATTCACCTAGTGACTTTATTCATCACTATATATGTCCTTTTAGTTCAGAAAGTACAGACTGATTAACTGATTCCTGTTTGGAAAAAAAAAAAAACTAAAGGAAACAGACGCTGTCCTGAGAATGGCATAAAATGAGTACAGAAAGGCCAGATCAGCCAATTTATGCTATAGCTGATTTAAGCTTTTCTGTAGTAGTAGATGTATCATCTTTGCTTTTGCACTTTCACCTCCTCGCATTAAAATGTTGATGGAGTGTCTATTAAAACAGATTTTGAAATAACTAAGAATCCTAGAAGTCCTCCATAAACCCAAAGCTTTTATGGCAAAACTTTTCTTCAAAAAGTTTTAAACGTGTTGCTTTGCAAGCATCATTCACTTTTCAGGCCTCCTTCTTTCTAGTACTGAGTTCTCCTACTGTGCCTGCAATAACGCTAATTAGTGCTGACTGTGAGGGTGGCTAACTTGGACACTCCTTCTCCTAGGATCCAGAGAGAATTCATCTACTCCCTCGATGTAGGCAAAAAAAGTGATGAAACAAAAATGTTTTGGGGTCCCTGCCAAGTTGTGTTGGCATTCAAGTAGATGGTACTGGCTGCATTTCAAAACAAGCCAGCAGTGGGTTCATCTGAGTTCTCTTACAATTATCTTCATTGTAATCCAATAAAGTCTTGGAGAAGTTCTCAGGAAGCTTTTGTTTATATTGGAAACAAAGGCTGATACGGAAAGACTCTTGCTTCTGATGTTATATAGCTGATCAAAATTGCATTGATTTCACTTTATGTAATTAAGTGTTTGCATAAAAGTTTTGTTTTTAATATGTAAATTGACTACTTATTCTGCAGTAATAAAATGGCTGTAATTTTGAGAGATTAATGAAAGTGTTGAATCCCACTGTAGAAGTAATCCTTTGTAAATGCACTGTTAAATGTATACAGAATTAGAAATGCAATTGAATTTCAGTAGGCTTAACCCTGCCAATAGAGTTAGAACAAGACTCAAGCAATGTACATTGTCTCCATCACGATGCCGTACGATGCACAAGTCTGACCTGTATAGGACTTGGCTGATGCTGTGGTACTTGATATGACTTTGCTCATATACTGTGATGCTTTTATTCCTGCATTTAATATTTTCTGTAGTGTTATGAAAAATGCCTTTAAATGGAGCTGAAAGGTAAATTCATGCATTCATGTATGCAGGTATAATTTTCTTTTCAGTGTTTAATGTGCTGGGCAGTAGCTTGAAACTGATACAAAAAGGATAAAGGTTAGCATTTTTGCAAGAATTGACTTCAAGCTAGCTATTTAATTCCACCATAACATGTCCTGCCAAGTGGTCTGATTCTTTTCTTTCTTTTCCTTTTTCAAAGAGCCTCACATCCCTCTGTTCCTAATGAAGGCAGTCTGAGCAGCTGTGTGTTCAACACTCAAGAAAATCAGGCCATTTACTTAAAGACTTAATTATGGGTTTAGGAGCTTAATCTTAGGCACATAATTCTGAAATATTTGTTGCAGGCATGTTTTTTTCATGAATATCTCTGTCCTGCTGAATGAAAACATCACTTAGGGAAATGCAGGTCTGTGAGTACTTCTTAATATTCCATTTGTAAGTGTTGCAACTATTAACTGCTTTATGGTTTTTGCCATGATATGATAGTTTGTTTTCAGTGAATTAACTTGTTCAGTGTATACTGGTAACCCCTTGCAGAGAAGTCACTGGACCTGCAGTACATCAGAGCTGGCAGCAGAGCTGTAGCAGGAGAGAACACGAATTGAAAGAGAACACCTAAGTTCTTCCACAAGGTCCTGCTGAGCGTATTTCCTCAGCAGAACCAGGTGAAAAGATGCTTCTTCAACCCATTTGGATAATGCTGTGGATTCATTGGTATAAAAATAAAATGTAGATTAGACTGCAAAGGAAAAGCCTACCCATCTCTGCTTTTTATGGGCATTGTAGGAAGACAACCACATCATATGACGTAAGAGACACATGTGGGTATGCACATAGAGGTGAACAAGAAATGTGATACCTGAAAAATGCTGGTAAAGCACTTTGAATCTAGTTCCTTTTACTAAACGTATTAGTCTGTTTTTTATGTTAGGAACAGCTAGAGATGGTAACCTAGAGCATGTAATTGGCAGTTAGATAGTGTTTAAGCAATATCTTATCATAGAAAATTTTGTTAATGGTCAAACTTTTTGTCACAGTAGCCAATGCAAATCAGCAATTTCTCCCAGGCCTCCCTCCAATTAATCTGGACAACATAAAACAATTCAATAGGAATTATGTGGTAAACTCTTGAGCAAGTGAATTATTTTTCTTTGCCCCTTTATTTGCCTGTAAGTCATGGAAGACAGAGCTACTTGCCTGATCCATAAAGTGAGGAGGCACAGCTCCTAAAGAAAATTGCAATTGAGTTCTATCTTTAGAAATGTTTTAATTGGGTATGCATATCTCCAACCTATTAACCTGGTCACACTGCACAGTCTGATCTTCCTCTAATAGCATGTGATTAAATGTGATTCATCATCATACCTGCTAAGCACATGCAAGTGGGAGAATGTCGTGAGGGAAGCAGATGCAGTTATTTTCATACCAGCTGCTTTCTCCTGTAAATTTAGTTTATATCGTTAAACGCTGTCATGTTGTCTTAGGAGTTCTGTGTCTCCTAACTTAGTGCAATGACTAATGCTCTTTGTTGCACTTTACCAGAGGCTCAAAGTGCTGCTGGAAATATCATCCTAATAGCCTTCAACCTGTATTTCTGTTGGCCCTGGAGAGCTAGGGTTAAAACTTACTTGGCAAGGTTATGAAGTAGCCAAAACTTCAAAAGTAGCTTGAGTCAGCATTTAACAGAGGAGCTGTAATGTCTGATTTCCAAGAAGTACCTGCATATGTTGAATGTGTTGTGTATGCTGAAAGGCAACAGAGATTGCCAGAGAGCCAGTTAGTTCAAGCTGTTTGTGTTTCTTTTCCAGTCAGGCTTCGCTCCATCCCATCCACCTCTAGCCAAAAGCTGTCACAAAGGATAACATTATCTTTTATCTTCAGGCTTCCCTCCCGTCAGAGATGCCTCGCTCTTCAGATTTCATGTGAGAAAAGGTAAAAGTGCTTGATGAGCACACAGGCAAGAAGTATCTCACCCTACTGTAGGAATGTAACTTTGCTTTTGCTGCCTCTTGAGCATTGGAGCCATGGCTGAAGAAGAGCAATTACTGCAGCCAAGGTGTGCCAAGAGCCTAAAACGAAGTTGTCATCAGCGCGAAGGTGAGACCCATCAGCAGACAGGCCAGTGAAGAGCTGATACTCAGCAAAGACGTGAGTCAGATGGAGAGAGGGCTGGCAGGTGTTCAGAGAAAGCAATCGAGCAGGAAGGCAGGAAGCAGCTGGCAGTGTAGGAAAAAATGAGTAGTAATGGGAAAGAACAGGAGGAGGATTGGGGGAATGAGAAGTGTCCTTGTTTATGCACTGACATCGAACATCCCATCCAGCAACAATGATTTCAATGAAATGTCCAAATTGTTTTGTTTCTTTAAGGGATTTATTTTAATTCTTCACTAACATAGGAGATATATGTGCATTTCCCCTTCCAGCATCTTCCTCTTTTAATTGGATTAATTTTAGCATCACCCCATGGGCTCTTTAATTCTTCATTCTGAATCTTCTGTGTGAGGTTGTCTCACCAGATCCAATCAGGTATTTTTCATTGCTCAATAGCAGAGAGGAAATGAATTTTCCTGATGAGAGGAAAGGCACAATGAATAGCTTGATTCTCCTCCCCAATGCCGTTTGCATTCAATTTTGTGCTGTAAATGAAGTCAATATTTTCCTGGGTCAGAGGTGGCTAATTATTCATAGCACTTTCATTTCCAGCAGTCATCATATCCTTGCCAATCATCATTGTAACTATTTTGTGTTTGACTTACTTTGCATTGCTCTGAGGCTTGCAAGTCTAGCTGCTATCCAAACTTGTACTATTATTTGTTGCTTTGCAGCAGATTTTCCTGGGCTAGTGCCAGTAATTCTCTTGGCTTCTGAAGACAGACTGACAAGAAGACTTTGGCATCAGTATTTTTGGTTTCTCTGATCTTATAAGATCATGTCTGTTTTTAAAAATGAAATGAGAAGGAGGAAGGAATATAGCACTCAGTTCATTTGTAAAGTGGCAAAAGAAAGAAAAAATAGTATTTTACTGAGATGGGTTTCTGTCATTATGTCATCCTTTCTTTTTTTTTTTCTTTTTTTTTCTTTTCTCTCTCTCTCTCTTTTTTTTTTTTTTTTTTTTTTAATTACAATTGAACCCAAAGCCCAAGAAAGTGTATTAGCGAAGGTGTAGCTAGGATTTGAACTTGGTTCTCTTAATCCTTAGGTTGATATTTTCCCTATTAGAACCTCCTGCTTCTCTCTGAGGAGTGTCCAGAGCTGACATCGTTACATCAACTGCAGACAGGTTTACAGTGTCCTTTAGGCTTGTCCCTTGCAGTTTCACTCTTGGATTCAAGGCACTATTCCTAGCTTAGATGAGAAGAGAAACTGAGCATTACTGCCCATTTTCCATAGCAAAATGACTGATGCATTGTTAGTGACGGAAACCCAAAGGAACTATGATCCAGCCTTGCATTTTCTTGCAATAGTAAGGTGCTCTTTGCACAGATCTGTTTAGGCAGATTTTAAGAGGGCTCCCAAGTAGAAGCTGGTGATTAAAATGCTAATTAAAACTATTCCCAACAGCATTCACTGATAGTGTTGCCAGAGCAGGTGAGATTTCAATGATTTTGCTATTCCTTTTAGAACTAAAAAAAGGCTCCTGCAATGAGCTGAGATAGAATACCTGAGCCCTGGTTATTTCATAGACCTAAAGTGCTGACTTTCCTCCAGATTTATTAAATTTCTCTTGTTCATACTTAAAAAAAGATGTTGTGACATTTCTGAACATACAACGTGGCCTCCTAGGAAACCTGAAGTGCATTGGCATGACAGGGGAGTGTGTGAAGCTGCACAGGTCGAGACCACCTCACTGAACTTGCTGTCTTTGCTCAGGGCTCAGGGCTCAGGACTTTGAAATAACAGCTACCAAAGCTGATGACATGGGTTCGCAAAGGGCCAGCAGACACTGGCATCTCCAAGATCAGATCTTCACAGACACTGAAGTGAAGCTTTCACGTGCTCTGACCCTGTAGGGTAAAACAGCAGAAAACAGAGCAGTTTTCCCAGGAGGGCTCACTGCTCTGCAGTTTTAATTCACAGGAATTTAAACATGCTCTGTTAAAGACAGGAAATGGCACACAAAGCCAGGCCTACAGCAAACAGAAAGCTGAAGATGGGAAATTAAAGAAGAGATGATAGGGGTAGAGGCAGACAATAGAGACCCAGGAACAGGAGAAAAGAGGCTGCGAAAAGCCTTTCCGAGAGATGTACTCTAGTTACAAAGCTTTTGGCTTTCATGTAGGAATTCCAGGACGAAAGATTCGTGGCCTCTGCCTTTTGACTGTAGTAATTTCTGTAACTAGGAGATGTGGAAGTTTCAGCACTTCTTGTTCACCAGATCCTACACAGTGAAGGATGTGAAAGGGAATTGTGTCTAGCATGGTATGTAAAGTTAAATTTTAGAAAAATAAATTTCTGTAGCCAAGATGAATCTGCTTTCGGCCTTCCTATTGGAGGGCACCTTTAGTGCCAGATGAGGGTTGTTTTGAATCTTTTTTGGTGGATTGAGCAACAGGTGGTGATGGAAGCAAGTGATGATATATAGAAAAAGCATTAGGGAAGGATTTGACAGATGAGCAAGGGAATGTAAGAGTGAAAGAAAGTGAACATATGCTAAGACAGAGTGTCTGAAATTAATGTGATGTAAAACGACTCAGGCTAATGAAGCTTTTCATGAAGGAAATTTCTGCTCAACTCTGCCTTGCATATAGCACTGCATCTTCCTCAGATCACAGTAATTTGCATACCTCTGATATTTATATGTAAGTGAAGAATGTTATAATTGCTATCCAAATATTGTTTTATTTCACACCTTGCAATATTCCAGTGCTGTGTTTGTCTTTTAATAAGCATGATGTCTGTGATGCTCCTTAAAATGATGCTTTTATTATTAGCTGCAAGCAAAACAGTAATAAATTTTGGGAAAATATTGGTCTGTTTATAAAAAAGGGGTTGTTTTAAAAAGATGTTCTTTACTAGTTACATTGTAATTTATATAAATTTATAATTTATAAATGTATATATGAACGAAGCAAACCAAATGTTTCCCATCACCAGAATAAACCAAAAGAAATGACAACTGTATGCCTTCCTGTGTACCAGCAGTACAGAGAGTTACTGCAAAGAAACATTTGCAGAAGTTTTTGGTGGGCAGCAAGAAAACAGTTCATGAAATGAATGACAGGTCCTTTGAACTTTCTTGAGGAACTGTCTATTTTAAGACTATACAGTAGTCTTAGCACTATAAAGCAATTTTTGCATTCTTTCCTGCAGTAATTCTGGCTGGTTCCTGATGGAGGCAAGATATTAATTTTTCTCTGTTTTAACCTGATAAAATTACTCCTGTGTCTCTATTGTGATTGAAGACCCTGCCAAAATTTCAGTGAAAGTAAGATGGGGCTATTAATATCTGCACAAAACATTGATACACAGCATTGATGTACAGTTTGAGGCTTGCAGTGCATTATTTTATATTGTCATGGTCTGGTTGGACAAGCTGCAAGACCTTGGTTTAAATAAATTTGACACATCAGGAACATACAGATTTAATTACTGGAAGACTCATTGCATAAGCCCTCAGAGCTTTCATTTAAATCTCACAGTGAGTGACTGCAGAAAGAAGGGCCAATAGATGGAACCAGTGGTTGGACCTACGAAGAACAGTTTGAAGTTCTGCTTCCCGTTTACCAGCAATTTGTTTTCTTTCAGATGGCTCAAAAAATCTGTTACCCATTCTAAAACCAGAAGAATCCCAGTGTGTTCCCTCTAGTTTCTTCTTTCTTTCAGAAGGACTGAATTGCAGTATAGATTGTAAAATCAGTGGTCTAGAAGCAAGAATAGTTTTTTCAAGTGTTTCACCTAACCAAATGCTGAGTTTCCCAAAATAACTGTATCTTCAGCTGAGATTGTTACACTTTTGGTCAGCATTCCAATACTGCGGATAAATTGTGCAGAGTAGCTCGGAAAATCCAGTCATTCCTTGTACGGGTTTTTTATTTTTTAGAAACTGAGTGTTGCCTGTGGATTCCAAACAGTTAGAGCTTACAGGGAAAAGCACACTTGTACTTGAGTTTTATTTGGTGCTCAAAAGGGCCATCTGTCTTCCCGTAACAGCAGAAGGAACATAGGGACCTTTATAAAGAAAAATGTCTACTGGCCAGGCACAGCTCATGCTTCTAAAAAATCTAATCTAGTCAAAATCAGCTTTAGAAATGTTTTTGTAAAGCTTCAGTGGCAACAAGCCCATTTTCTGTATTACAGGATAAAGCACAAATAAAAAGGCACAGGGAGACTATATGTGTTTTGATTACTTTAAAAAATAAATGTAATATCTGGAGCAGAAAGGGAACTTGTTAAGTAGAAAGATGAAAAATGAATGAAGATTCATTTGTGTAAGTGGCTGGAGTGTGTCTCAGGGTGGCAGGAATTAACAATCGCACGTTCAGGGAGACTTGCCAAAACTAGCAGAGGGTGTTCATTGAATACAGCATTTTAAAAATTAATAGTCTTGGCCTGCTCTGTGGTGAAAAGACTTGTACTGATAAGAGGTAAAGCAAAAACGCATCCTTCTGCTTGGAAAGAACAGACACAAAACTGGCTACAAGGGAGTGAGGTAGCTGCACACTCCAAGCAAGCAAAGTGTGTTGTTATTTTAACAACAGTGTGTGAGCTGCTGTTTCTCTGCCCAGCGTAGAAATTACTCCCCTGTGCAGTATGGTCCTGTTGTAAGCCCTGGCCCAGCACTGCTGCAGTCATTGCTCTAAATTCTCTCCCTATGTCACCCCGGGGCTCCCAGTGAGAGACACGCTCAGGGGCAGCAGTGTATTTATTACAATACTTCTCCTTAAAGCAGTGGTTCAAAGTGCTGCTAGACAGTCTGATTAAATATGTCATTTAATTAGGTTTCACTTTTGAGAAGTTTCATGAAAATTAACAAAGTTATATTATGTTTATACAGTAAAACACAGAAAATAAGAGGGATGTTAAAACTTTTATTACTAACATCCAAACCCTGCCAATTTCGGAATCATAAGCTCTTTGACTTAGTAGGGGAGTAACAAGAATGAGTATTCACTATTGATCTCTTGGCAGGAAAATTGCTGAAACCAGAAGTGTGTTTTTAAGTCATAAATTACATAATTTACATACTTGTAAACTGTACTATGGGCTTTGTACCTTAGTTAATTGGTTTATGTTGCACTGGCATTACCCTTCTATTAAATGCATCAAACACATAGTCTGGTCAAATATTAACTTTGCTAATGTTTTATAAAGACATATTGTGTTCAGATATACTTATTTTCTAGTTTACAAATGCTCCAGATGTTACAGGTGAATATACTGTGACTTTAATTACTCTGCACCTTTAATAGCAACCATGTGTTTCCTTTCATCTTAAATTAGACCACTACAAAGTTACTTCAGTCTTGTTTTAAATGCAGCTACTCTTCTCAGTCTTGTAAGAGTTTTTAGTTAGGTCTCTTGTTTGTTTTCTATTTGTATGTCTCCTTCAGCATTGAATCTTTTTTGGTGTGTAAATGATAAACTTTAATGTAGCTAACACTATTATCTTTGGGCAGTATTCCTAGTTTGTAATGCTCAGAGTATCATTAGCTAGAGTCTCTGAAAGCAGGTATATACTAGGATGCTGATGACCTGCTTTAGATGTACCTGCAAAACATGAAGCGTTAAGACAAATTTGCATATGTGTGGAGAAATAGAAGATGTAATGGTTTCAAGCTCTCAGCCAGCTGTACAAGGGAAAATGTGTAAGAAGCTTTATGAAGCAAAGCACAGACCTGGAAGAGAAGAAAAATGCAAAGCATCCTTTGGGGAACATATCTTTTACTAAAACAAGCCTGCTGACTATAGATGGGAATCTTAGTGAAAATGTTGGTAAGTTTTGTTGTTGTTGTTTTTTGTTTTGTTTTTAAACCACGCTTTGAATGAGTTGGTCTGTGACTACTTCATCTTGGGTACAAATGCTGAAGATAAGTGTAGAACAGTCTGCCATGGCTTTGAGAAGTGGTCTCATGGGTGCTTATGCATGAAGAGTGCGCAGGTTCACACATAACTTCTGCACCCCCGGAATGGAAACCAAATTGGTTGCTGCCCTTGTCATTGCTTGCAAGGGTCTCAGGGGAGCCTCCCTTTAAATAGGAAGTTTTGAAGCCTGATATTGTGCTTTCAGTTATGTTCTGTTTATGCCCAGTGTAAAAGTAGTATCTAATGAATAGTAAAGCAAAGAGGAAACAGATGCCCGTCTTAGATGGGCATGCAATCAATTTACTACTTGCTAGTTAACAGCAAAATTCTTGCAAAGTATTTTCTGTTGTTTATTTTTACTGGCAGCATCCCAGTCTGCAAATAGCCTATCCACCTGTGTGTCATCAGCACCCTTGCTTTTGTAGAGCACGGTGCAAGTGCCTGGTGTGCTGGCCTGTTCATCTGGAGCAGGTGCTGCAACTGGTGTGTAAAGGCTGCAGAGGGATAGGGTGTCCTCAGCAGTGCCTGTGCCTGAGCTGTCATAGGTCATCTGACTCTAAAGAGCAAGCTGCTTGAGGCCTCTTCCTGCTACTGCCCTGTGCTGAGATGTGGTCATGGACAGAACTAAATGTTGATGATCCTGTGTAGACAAGTGTTCGTGTTGCACGAGAAATAACAATATCAGTGCTGAAACAAAAGACCTAAAAATGTGAAAAAAGAGTAAGTGTGAAGAGATAGCAACTGTGTGTGTATATATGCATAGCGTATCTGTGGTCTTTAGTGTGTCTTCTGTAAGACTTAGTCGTGAAAAGTATATTGGATTGCTTATTATTTGCTAATGTCAGATCATTTCCTGTAGTTTTTTTTACTTAAATGTCATGTCTACATATAGCTTTAAATATCTTAGTTAAGCATATCAGTGGTTTCACCATAAATGTTTTTTTTTTTCTTGATACTCATCTTGTATTTTAATGTTGTCGTACAACTTCTATGTGTTAGCCTAAATATTTTCCCCATATACCTTTTAAACTCTTCAGGTTCTCCCTTGATAACCAATGCCTCTAGTCCCTTTAATTATATTTACAGTTTGCATGTTTAGTTTTGTCTTTGCTGCTGTAGAACTGTCAGAGTTTTCAGTGGAAATCTTCCTTTGACTACAGCTATCAAAACAGCCTGCAGTTTCCCATCTGTTAGGGAGCTTTCATGTCATATGTAGATCACTGTCAATAGGTTGTTCAGGAATTAGGATTTCATATATTGCCTGAAATCTTTGCTTGTCTGACAAGTCCATTTTCTGTTATGTCTCATTTAATTTACACTCTAAGTGGCATTATATAAATGAGACCATATATTGCATAATTGAAAGCACAGCATGCTACATCTGTTACAGCTTTAATTTTACTCTGCTTTTTTCCCCCGTAAGTACTTTACTGATAACTGAAGGCCTAGTTGTGTTTTTTGATCTCTGGAGTCTGGAGAGACTTTTTCTTTCCCATGTGGTTTACACCGGAATTGTGTTGAGCATTATTTTTTTTTTTTTTTTTTTTTTTTTTATTATGAAGCAGGCACATATCAAAATGCTTTTGGCTTATGAGTGACAACAAGATTCCTGAAGATCAGGTAAATGAGCCTTTAAAAAAGAAAGGAGAGGGGGAAAGGAGTAGCAAGAAAAAAAAGGACAGTCCCTCCCCCCTGTAAAATAGGACATGTACCAGCTCTATCAAACTTTAGGCTCACTGAGCAACTGGAGGAAAAGCTAGAAAAAATACCCTGACAGTTTGTACGTAGTTTTGCTTTTGGAGGGCAGTGAAGTGGCTCGTATACAGTACGGGTATATGTACTGCTTTCTACTGCTGAAGTTGAGCTTAACTAGCAGGATGAGTTGAAGAGAGTAAGATCAAATAGCAGTGGCATGACAGCTCATCTAGTTCTGTACATGTCTCACTGTGCAAGTTATCTTTGTAAGACTTTTCTTTCTTTAGTAATCAATCAATAATAATAGACAAGTGGAGATTACATTGTTTCCTACTTCATTCTGAACAAGGATTTGAAGCTAACCTTTCCACAATAATTCACTCATATGCCAGCTGATCAGGCTGCTCTGTGTGTGCTCTCACTTAAGAGAAGGAAGTGCTGCTGGATGGAGAAGTGCGCTAGAATCCAGACAAGCTACTGCATCCATCTCACTGCCTTCACCCCCTGGACAAAAGATAATGTCTGCCTTTCAGAGGCATTACAGCAGTCTACAGTTTGTAAAAAGATCTGACGTGCTTTAGTAGGAAGGGCTCCAGCTGCAGAATCTCTCATGGCTTATATAAGGCAGGTCCTCTCCAGACAGCATTACCAGAAATTGATTTTATTTATTATTTATTTTTTGCCACAGACAACCTATAAAATATTTTGCGAATAGTTCATCCCATTAACTGGGAAGATCACTTCATGCCTCCTGCCTAATAGGAGGTCACTGCAGTATTTGTTAGGCCTTGTTGACTCTCCAGTGCTGCTTTTAATCTTATCAGTTAGCTGGTTGCACTCTCCCTAAAACTTAGCTCAGGTAAACATTGAAAAGTAAAACTTAGCAACTATGCAGACTGAAAAAGACCGAAAACCACTGTCATTAACAAGCAGTGATTAAGAGTAGTAAAGCTGTTTCTCTAGCTGGTAGGAAGCGTAGAGCCATCAGACATTGTTACAAGCTCTATAGCTGTACTGATGCTGAGCTCATTTATATTTGTAGCAGTAATTCCTAGAATAAACACCATCAGGATGACCTAAAAGATTCCCTTTAGCATTCGTGTAGTTCTTAACTTTAAAGCCTCTCTAATTATGCATCACTGAGGTGGGTCTCTAGTCCTCTGAACCCCGCAGGAATAACACTGACATGCTCCTGTAGCAGATAAAGGAGCCTGAGGCAGTCACAAGTAGGACCATTTCCCAGTTGTTTTTAATTGCTTTGCCCTGGATTCAGCTTAATCTTGACTCTTATCATTGTGCCCTATAATAAGTGTTGGAAATGTGACAACTCCCTGTGGGTCGCATTTGCATCGGTACCAAAAATGGGAAAACAAGCATGCCTTTCTGTAAGCCGGTAGCTCTCGGAATGAACCGGGGAACCCACCTGACCAAGGGCTGCAGGGCCGTGTTAATTCAGGTTGGGGTGAAAGGTGTTGGTACCTATCTTGCTGCGCTTGTGCTATGTAAAGTGTATCCTGACTGAGCCATCAACACGTAGACTGCTTGTTACTGGTCAGGCTTTTCTTTGAACTCCATAAACAATTTGAAAACAAGCAGTGTCAGAATAGCACTGAGCGATCTCAGATGAGCCTGGGCAAACTCAAACTGCTGCCTTTGAGAAGAGTTACGGTCGTGCTGAAAGTGCTCTCTAGAGTATGTTTATTCAGCTTTCTCTATTACGTGCTAAAAGTTCGCTCCTGCTATGAAACTTCTGGCAAGACATTCCAGCTCCCTTTGCTTATGGTGATCTCCAGCATAGAAGAAGATAATTGATGGCCTATCTGTTTGTTAAGGATAAGGTATTTTGGGAGGCAGAGAAGCAGCACCGTCTTGTTTATAGAAATGCAGCCAGTACCAGGCACTAAAGGATATCTACCCATTCGCTAATGGTATTCTGAGGTACCAACTTTGGATAATAGCAGTGAACTAAGAACTAGAGCAGTTATTTTCATAGTCCTCTGATTCTAGACTGATGTCTCAAAAGAGAAAATTAAAATGTGCATTCCAGATTTTGGTTAAAAGGTAAAGAAACTGTTCTATGCCATGCATAAACTTTTGTTGACAAACAGGGCAAATGAGAATTAGGTTAATCTCTTGGTTTAATTTGTGCTAATCATAGATCTCTCTGAAGGGTTACAGTGCAGCTTCCTTTTCCTTTAATTGATTCGTTCCCTCTGCAGCAACTTTTCTTTACACAGCAAGTCAGTTGTGCAGCTGCAAGATTCAACCAATTGCAATGCTTTGTTAAATAAGGGTTCTGTTCATAAGGGAAATGAAAGAACTGACTTCTGTCCAGAGCTCTGTCCAGAGTTCTCGTGTGTAGTATCTGTTACGGATTCCTGACAAAATGCTGGATGTTACTCTGTAAGGCTGCTTCTGAAGCAATTTCCAAACATTTTCACTGTCTGGTATCAGCTTTAAATATTACTTCCTGGAAAACATCTTGGAGTCACTTAAATAGATCTCCTGATCCTTCAGTAATATTCAAAAATCCAGAGACATGGTTTTATTTCAGGTCAGACTGGAAGCAGGCATGGAAATTTTGTCATCTATGGCACTGAATTTCTGTGTAGTCAAAGTCACAGCTCCCTACTTAGAGGCGAATGCTATTGACTGTAGAAGTGATCTTATTATCTAGGCAGATAAAAACAGTTGAAACAGGTGATCAGATCCCTGGTGTATGTAGAACTACCAACACAAGATTTAATATATTACCCCTGGTACCACTAGAAGGAGGTGAGATACCTAAACAGACTTCAACAAGGTATAAGAGAATAATTAACTATGTGCTTAGGTTTGACCTAATTCGTTGTTCATCAGTCTTCTGATATCCTGTCCCTGTGCCTTCACAGGAAGGCATAGGAGTTGTGTTTTCAAGAATGAAGCAGTTGCATTTGGCATCAGTGTTATCAAGATATGTCTCCTGTTTAAGTCCCTAAGTATGTGCCAAATGTTCAGAACACTGTGGTATGTGGAAACGTGCTTTCTCTGGAAAATGACTGTTGAGGATCTTTGCGAACCCTCTGTGATGGCTGGGAGAGTGGTAGGTTTTCTATTGCCTTTGGAAAAATCAATGCCTTCAAAAGATTTGACAGCCTAGAGTTGCTGTTAGTTTGTCATGCTAGTACTGATAAGTGGCTTCAGTTTGCAAGGGGAGCTAGGCCAGGTAACATTTTTTTTTTCTCACACATTTGAACATCTTACTACCAGTGAGAACTATTTTTTTTTTTTTTTTTTGGGGGGGGGGGTTGGAATCTCTTGACTTCTAGTGTGTTAGAGCATCCAGAAATTCCTGAGCTTTTCTCCCTTCCCATGCAAGCCCCTGATTTGTGGACAGCATGGGTATGCATGAGACTTGGATACTGGAAGACTTGGAGAGTTTTGGAAATTGGAGACTTGGATCTTGGACTTGGAGCATCAGGCCATTTCTCTAACCAAGCACCTCTCTTTGGATGCTTCTCACTCACCAGCAGATGGGACTTATTCATTTGCCCTGTTAGGCTTAGGCTATCACCATGTTCCTCATTGCACGCAGGTCCCTTTCGAAGGGGGTAAGACTGTTTTCCCGAAGGAATCGGATAAAGTATAAAAGAAGCAGCAGCACAGCAGGAAGCAAGCTGAAAGCTCAAGATGTACCAATATGCTCTGGAGGGCTGTTTGCTGGCTAGCGAATAGCCAATATAGTTATAGAAGGGCGGGTTTGCTCTTCCCCTCTCCAGAGCACTGAGTATTTACATCTTTTTCAAACACATTTTAAAAAAAACAAGGTTAGATGAAAATATCTCCAGTTCCCTTCTGACATGCTTATCTAAGCCTGCTTCTGCTCTCTTCTCTCTAGCAGTGGTTGCACTGCCAGGATTGCGCCCCTTTGACGTGAGCTCACATTATATCACGCTGTCAGCTGGCAAATAAAGCTTATCTGCATTGCATGGCTCAGTCATACATCTCGCCTTGCAAATAGAGGAAGGATGCAGCCTGGTACAAGTTAAATATACTCTCATATCTAGTGCTACACAGTATCTGCCTACAGTATTTAACAGTAAAGAAAAGTTTAGTGGTTCATTCATCATTAATAACACCTGAAGGGCTTGGGCTATGTTTTGGCAATGGAGATGATGTGTTGTCATGTGTGGGATATAGTGTTAAATGCAGTCTAGATCACTAGACAAGTGGACGCCTGCACTAAATTTATGAAATAAAGCTCTTTTTGCTGTGGGAGAGAAGCAGCTACCTTGAGAGCCCAAATCCTTCTAGTATCTGACAGTCTTCTCTACTATTGGCAGTAACTGGCACATTTAGTCAGCAGTCCTGATGGACTCCAAGGATTGAAAGGGTCAGGCAGGCACCTGATCTTATCTGATCAGGCAGGCACCCAAAACTAGTCCTGCTTTTGCCTGCTCTGCATCTGCACTGTGAAAGCATTAAGAAATCAGAGTTATCAGATGCCCTTCATTGACATCTAACTTACTACAAAAAATACTATGATGAATATAAAGCTGGTTTTCAAATGTGCTGTCTGCTGCAACACCAACTGCTGTAGAAATTTGTCTTATGTTAAATTGGTTTCCATTGGTGATGGATTGGATTTCATCTTCCACAGGCTTTAGTTACAGTGGCGAGTTTTATTTTTAAATGGTCCTGTTGCCAGCATCAGTGTCTGCCATTTTTTCTCTGTAAACTGTGAGGCCTCTAAAATGCACAGGCCTCTGCTGCAGTAGAAGGAGACAAATTTTTCCTATAAATGGTAGCAAACACTGATAGTCTTGCAGTGCTTAACTGCTATTTAAATGTGTGGGAAAACAAATAACTCCTTTCCCCTTGCCCCTCCAAAAACCTCCTCATTCCACCATCCAACTCAACCATCTATTGCTGCTTTGCAGGTATGTGCATTTTTTCTGAACTGTCACACCCATGCCTGCCCAAGAATCCTAATCAAGCTCTCTCCAGAACAGAGATAGGAACGTACATCCAGAGTCAGACCTTCTGCTTTGCTAGGATAAACTTGCTAAGCTGTTAGCAGGGATTTGAGTAATTCTGGCAGCAGAGAGCACAGATTCTAATAGATGAGTAGATCACAATTGCATACGCCTTATTACCTTTGTAAGTCAAGCAGAAAGAACCTTTTACCTGTTTCTAAAGTGGAAATAAATGTTGGAATTAAATCTTTCCTTAATAGCAGTGCAGTCAGTAGATTTGAAATAAATATATATATTTTTTTCACTCTATTTTGCTATTGTTCTGATGAATTTTTCAGCCACAACAATCTGTCGAGGCTCTGCCATCCCTGTTAGAAGGAAAGGCTGCAGACAAAATGTCTCACCAGCTTATTCATGCTAATGACAACAATCTGTCTTTTCTCACCCGCAAAATGC
Source organism: Rhea pennata (assembly GCF_028389875.1). NCBI lineage: Eukaryota > Metazoa > Chordata > Aves > Rheiformes > Rheidae > Rhea > Rhea pennata. The sequence goes on from NC_084682.1 coordinate 8,894,918, forward strand.
CTTCCTTGCACAGTTTTCCTTTAAACCCACAGAAAACCTTTTCTCTCCTGAGGCATATTGGAAGTCTCTCTACACCTTTATTTTGCTCTCCTCATTGTTCATTCTCTAGTAGCATGTGGATATTTCCTGAATTTTTCCTTTGTTTTGATGAGTTCCTATGATGTTGACCTGCAAATGGCAAAGGCAATAGAAACTTGATCTTCCATTTGAACATGTGTCCCATTATCTCCTCGCTCTTCCCATTCATATGGTGAAGCATCTTCTTACAGCTATGGCCTCATCTGCCTGTGTGGTATATTGTTGTGTTTTTTTTTTATTTTCACTTTTCATTTTTTTTTCAGTCTCATAATCCTTATTGATTAGTTTGGTTAAGAATTGAAGCTTCAGTAATTCTTGCTTGCAAAGTAGGTTTTGGTGACGACAGAGGAAGGAGTTTAGAAATCTGACCTCTAGTCTCATCTTAGCACTGATTTTATCTGAGTGAATGACAGACCAATTTGCCTTATGTCTCTGCTTCCCGCAGGCCTACCAGAGGCAGGCTGAGATGGTGAATGTGTTGAGAGGTAAATCTGCAGCACTGAGAATAATATGAAAGCTTACACATGTACTGATGAGGGAAAACCTAAATGTGTAGCAGTAACAAGCAACGCTCACAACAGATGACTCTTTCCTGTTGCTTTGCTTGTGTGGTTGCTCAGACATGGAGCACAGTGCAAAACAAAACTCATACGGAGTTGCAGAAGGCTCCTGCTGTGACCGTTCCGAAGGGAAAGATTTTTTTTTTTCCCCTCTCCTGCTTATATCAAAGTTTCCAAAGGCGGCTTTAATTGGGAGAGAATGAAGGAAAATCAGTACTTTTGAAGATCTGCCTTGTGATATAATCCTGACGAGAGGGTCCTTGGCCATAGATAAGTTGGCACCACAGTAACCAAGTGTTCGCAAACAGTGGCAGCAAAGAGAACATGAGAATCAGAACATCACTATTAAGTTGTTCTAAGCAAGTGGTCAAGCAGTTCCTATGGCTGGTTGGATAAATTATTGCCTCCTGTGCAAAAGGGTGCCCTGACAAGGGTGCAGCCACTTTCCTGTTCACCCAGTGCCACCAATTGAGCCAAGAGGCAATTTCAGCCCAAATTGGCTGGCACACCAGGAGCACAGGAAGTGCTAAAATGCTGGTGTTAAGACTGGTATCCACCCACTTTGCACTGAAAAATGATCAAACCACTTAATAGTCTCCGGATGACTCCTCACAAGTTTCTCTGCTCAGAAAGACGTTGGTGTTTTACTAGTTTGTGGGGAAAATTGATCCTGGAGCGGCTCAGCACAGTGTGGTGTGGAGAGCTGGGGGCTGTGCCTCAACAGCACACAGAGGAGCAAATGCAATGCTCCAGAAGGTACAGTAGTGCCACATTTGGTGGTTTGCTGCCTCAAGCACTCATCATCTCGGTCAATGCTGCAGTGCAAAGCTACCGGTGTCAGGGGAGAGCAGCACAATGAAGCAATGTTTCTGCCCACTAGTCACCCTCCATCTCTTGGGAAAAAAGTTACCAAAATCTTGAGAGAAATTCTTCTTGCTCGCAGAAGTTGAGTTCTTCCTCATTAGTGAACTGTTAACAGTTGGTAGGTACACAAAGAGAATTCAGCTGTTTGCAGTACAGTAGTTTCTGTTTAATCACCACTACGGTGATCAGACAGCTTTTCAGTTTCTTTTTTGACACTTACCTAGATGCTTAATTATACCTAGATGAAGACTATGTTGGAAGGACAGTAGCCAGGAAAAATAAATTGTGCAGTGAAAACACAGCTGGATGTGTTCAAACAGAGCACTTTAGCCGTTCTTTGTCATTCCTGTTATGTACAGGCTTCCTAATTCCATCATGCTGACCAGAAGATTTAAGGGTGACTAAAATAAGAATTGCTGGGGCTGCTGCTAGGTTACAGACTGTTAATATTAGTCAGTCCTCGATAGCTTAAAACTTGTATTCAAACATGATTACCAATGATGTGTTCATATTAGGATGTTCCTTAATCCCAGGGGACAGTTGCAATAGGAAACACCATTGCTGTGCTCAGCAGTAAGTGCTTGACCAAGTAGACTGCCTTTTCGATTTACTAAAGGAAAAGTGATGCAGTTTCCAAATAATTTTAGCTAAAAAGAATGAAAGAAAAAGGACAGCACTTTTAAAATGCCAAAGCCTTTTACTTTAATACTTTAAATAAAAAAAAAATCTTTGACTTTCACTTTTGGAAATGTCGAATTTGAAATGGAAAAATATCAAACTTAAATCAGGTGTTAAATATCACAGAGGTGAAATAAGATACTTTATTGGTGTTAGAGAAGTGCTTTTTTGGTCAAAAGCTAGGGCTTCCTCTGTGTATCTAGAACAACTTGTTTGCTTGTTTACCTCCAAGCAAATCTTTCTCTATCTCCCCACCTAGCAATTTCTCTTCCCCTTCTCCCTGCCCCATCAATCTGTATGTGTGTGCAATTCCACTATTGAACTAAAATCCTTTATTTGCTCAGCTTGGGGTCCATAGGGCCTGAAGGAGTGAATAGTCTCATGTGACTCACTAGTATATGGAATCGATCCTGTTGGCAGGGCAGCACTGTGAAACAGGGTTTCACAGATGATTTGCCAGGCATCCTCCTTTACTTGGTACCTTCTTTCTTTTGAACAGAACTAGTAAGTCAGTTATGGCTAAAGACTGTCAGCCAAATTGATTCTGCTTCTCTGAGGCTCTCTTTTGCTTTTTACTGATACTGTGCAGACTGCACTTGTTTTTTTTTTTACCAGGATTTTAGAGTCCTGCATTTCTTCACTTCCAAGTTATTTTACTCATTATTTCTTAGATTTGCTTTTCTCTTATAATGTCTGCTCTAATTAAGAGGAGGAAATGTTGCCAGAGGAGAGCTAACACTGATATGAACCTTGAAACATTTATTTTGCACGTTGCAGTTTGGAGGGTGCTTTCATGTTGAATTAAAATAAAGCTATTGTAATTCTGGGAAAAGGATGTCAAGTGCTCAGCCTGGATTCCAGAGAGTCTCTATGGCCTTGTCTAGACTGAGTCAAGAGGCAGTGTCTGTGCTAGATTGCTAAAATGCATTAGCTGAGGTAGGCTGTGCTTTAATGTGTGTGTTAAAACGCACTTTTCTTTGTCAGTGCTAACCTCCGTAGTCCAGCCAACACCATGTGCGTTCCTGTATAGACGAGACTGACTTGTCCATAGATCTAAGTGTCAGAGGCAGTGGATGAACCCTGAAAGGTGGGCATGTATGACTGGACTGTCCCCTCACCTCAAAAAAGGAACACTCTTTAACATGGAACTAGATGTAGATGTTTCAGCAGAATTACCTTGGTAACTTTTAACACAGCTAGCATCAGTGAAAGAAGGGGTAGTGGCACATGTTTGGCTTTAACTATTTACTTTGAACCTGTGCCTTGCTGCCAATATAAATTGGCATGGAAATGCAAAAGAGATCTTGCCCTCAAGCAAATGCTAAGGAGTAGTCTCCAGGCGTTGTCTAGACTACCATAAGAGATACAGTTAAAGCCCATTAGCCAAATGCCTTAATTATCTTTTAAAGAGGTGAAGCAGACGGGTTGATTTGTATTCTGTGGCTTTAGCCTGCGAAGGCTGGAGTGCTTTCTGGTGCTGGGGAGTTTTGGGGGTCTTGATCTTCAGGACAACTGGTTGTTGCAGTTATGCTTCTGTGTTAGAATGGCCAGTAATTGAGTGTGGAGGCTAAAGAACACCAGCATCCGGAGTTTCTCCAAATCTTGGAGAAATGGAAGGCAGACAGAATCAGAGTGTACCTGTACTTCTCGCTTCTGAGCACCAGTTAGTAAATAGCTTTGTGTGTTCACTTCCATCAAGGTTGTCAGGTCAACTGATGTTTTATGGCTGTAATGGCTTGTGAGCTTACTTAATATGTCAAAATTGGTGGAACAGCAGACTGGTTAAAATTGAAGTAATCCATTTTCATATGAAATCAGTGTGGGATTTGAGCAGTGTCCAAATCAACGCATAGTACTAAGATTAAAAAATGGAGGAGGAGAAGGGGGGGCAAAATACTTTGAAATAACAACTAAAACATGAAAAATCTAGTGTTTAGTTTTACTTATTTTTTTACTCTAGTGAAGAACTGAAGTGCTGCCACTTTTTCTCCTCCAAGGCTTGCAGTCTTGACCTCACAGAAAAATCTGTATAAAAATTGCAACTAGCAAGACAGCACCATAATACAAATTTGAATCCAATCATTATGTAAAGCATGGCAGATCAGCTCTTCTTGTCATTAGAGGATGTTTTATTAAACTGTTGTCCTTAGATATAAATGTCTGCATTGTTTTCCTATTTAAAATAAGATCTATTGGTGAAGAGAGGTGATCTTAAAGTTTTATTTTCTTCTGAGGCTTTACTTTGCTTAAATAAGTGGTCCAAGGTTACTTGATCTATTGGGCCCAAAATTGCAGTTCTGGCACTGGCTTCCTTGGCTGTTTTCTCTTTAGTTTGACCATCTCCTGTGTTTTCCGCTCTTGCCATTAGTACCTTTGAAGTTGCAGCCTCCTATGGAGGGGGCCACCATCACTAATAGCAACACATTGATTCGCAGTGAACAAACACTTAATGTTACTGACGGGCTTCCCAGGTCCTGTGGGATGTCCTTCATCTGACAAGTCAAAGGATTGTTCCTTTGCAGACAGGCACTTTTCAGGGTGTTATATGCACCTAGTCTAATTAGAACCCTGATTTTAGTCAGTCTGCTTAGTCTTGGGGGTTATTTTTTCACTGTGGCAGCCCAATAAACTTGAATGTTACAGAAATCAGTAGAAAGACTTGTTTAGCAAAGCTAGGTGATCCTAAATTGTTGCTTAGATGCTAAGGTGTTAGAATGGCTTTTCTACAGAAATTCATAGATAGAAGATATGTTATTGTACTCTTTCCAGCTCAAGTCCTGGAAAGAATGCATCATTTAACTTTTATTAGTTATGGCTTTTGATTATTAGCTATGATGGTAAGGCTGTTCAGTATACAGTTTTAAATAAAAGAATATTAGAAAAGCAGAATTCTTGAGACATTACTTTGGTACAGGTTGCCACTTTCAAACTTGGATGGCTGAAGCCAGATAATTAAAGGAGTAGATTTTGTGGTGATGCAGTGCTCCTACTGTTCTGTGATCAGTGGGAGGTGAACAAAACAGTCTAATGAAGGTATGTAAGTGCTATCATCCTTCCCTTCTGGGGAAGAGAAGCTCTTGGATAAGAAAAATATCACCAAGCTGATGTATCCTGTCACTTCTGAACTGAGAGAAGGATACAACCACTCTCAAATCCAGTCCTAGTACTGCACTAATCACTGCACAGTAATGTAGTAGTTACTGTACAATACTAGGGAGTAGCGCTAAGGGTCTCTAATTTTGATTCTTGTCAGGGGAAATGCCCTATAGCTCAGACATGAGCAGAACTAGCATTTTATGACTGATTCTAAAAGCCTCTGAGTTCTAGACTAGTGTGGTCATTCTGCGGTTGAGGTTGATGATCTGTGAGAACTGAAAAGCTGGGAAAGAATGACAGTCAAGTGTGTTCTTTAGCTTCTCCCAAAGTTCAAGAAATTACTATGCTATACAAAAGATAAACCTGTGAACTCTTTTTCCAGTCTCCCTGTGCCCTATAAATGATTATTGGGGATGTTATGGGTAGGGAGACTTGTGACCGACTTGCAGAGCTGTGTTAACACACCCAGCCTGAGGCAAGCAGCACCAGTTGTGCTGCCCCACAGACAAAGCAGGGACCACCCTGTGTTTGAATAATAGCAGAGTCCCTTCCTTCAGGTGGAGGTAAGCAATGCTGGCTCTTGCTAGTGCAGGCCAATTCTAGTTCTACTTTAGTTCAGGAGCTGCCAGAGACCTTTGAGGTGGAGAAGGAAAATGGCACAGTCAGACTTCCCCTGCCCGTGTGGGATGGGGAGCAGCAGTCATTCATTTGTGCAATACCTTGCCAAAGGTGTTACAGTACAGGTAGCTCCTGCACGGCATGAAGGTTTTACCTCCCAGCTGCTTTTTCCCTGCAGATGTGCAGGAGGGTCTTATCTGAACTTTGAGGATGTGAATTGCACTACAGGAGCAGTAAAAAGCTCTTGAAGTATTTTACTCTGCCTTATCATGTAATGTAATCTTTAATACATAGAACTTACACACTTTATATTTTTGCCTTGTTTTATGATTTTTTTTGGCCACCACTGTAAAGCTTGTGGGTATTTTTTATGGAGGGAGGGTTGCTTGAGACGTGTGTGAAACCTCACTGAGTTTTCAACATAACATGGGCATTTAACATCATATGACAGTGCAGGACTGCAATCCACTCAGATGTTCACTTTTTTTTTGTATGTATTTGAGATCTAGATGGTGGTATTTCATAAAGACATAGGTAATAGTGCAGATAAATATTTTGGTAAAAGTTGCTCATATACAGGAATATAGTTTGCTATATCTGCCTGACATTCTTAAATTTATTTTTCTATCTGTGTGTGTGGTAGGTTGATACATACCCGAAGCAGAATTGTTCTATTTACATTAGGGTTATGGTAATGATTTGCATAAAATATAGTATGATAGGCTAGTATTTAATATTAAATAGATATTAAATCTCTAGGAAAATGAGAGTGGCACCTTCCTGAGGACATTCCTGTTTTTTGTTTTTTTTTTTTTTTTTTTTTCACTCAATTTTCTTGTTAAAGGAGCATGCTGTCTCAGACAACGCTCGGCTGTTTAATTTCCCAGTTTGTTTAGTTGCACTGTAAATTTAAGCTGTTTTTTTGCCAGGTGTGCCATGGTACTATACTTCATGCTGCTACCACTGCTAACAGACCCTGTTAGCCACCCATCTCAGAGGCTTCAGAAATTTAGCCTCAGAGCTTAGAATCCTGTTCAGAAGAGGATTCAATTTTGCAGTAAATATTCTAGCCGATGATGAACTTTTATCCAAATCACCTGCTAAAAACCTAGCTTAGGTTAGTACTGATGAACTGTAGGCACCTTTCTGGTTTATCTAATGTAAGTTGTGGTCTCAGCCCAGATGCTAGGGGCCAGTGGTGTGTAGAAATAATGCCCTTCCAGCTGGTCTTAAATAGGGGCAGCAGAGTGTGGCATCTTCAAGATATTTGGCATCGCTGAAAGCACTTCTATGAAAATCATTAGTAGTGTTGATTTTAGTGATAACAGGGTTTCTTCAGCTAATGCGAAATGCTTTTGCCATCCTTGCCCAGGTGTTGTGCAGCAACAGTACACATCCTTTGTGTTCAGTTCAGAGTACAAGAAGACTTTGAAAAATTCCTGAAGGCTGAATGGTGCCTTTTGTTTTCCTGTATGGCCTTAACACTGTAGGATAGGATGTGCTGTATCTTCAGACCTGGATGCTGTCAGTAAGGCATTTGCTGCATTGTTGGTTCAATGACTGAACCAGCAGGCTTATACTGGTTAAGCTGGTTAAGAAATGTTTGCGGTTGGAGTCTGGGCTGCCTTGCTTCCCTTGGAGTCTCTCTGACAATACAGCGTAAGTGAGTTTGGCTGCAAGTATGGCATACCCTCAGGAGCTGAGCCAAGATGACTATGTAGATGGGCATTTCCACTTCAGCTTTGATTCAGCTAGGGTAAATAATAGCTGAAAGGAACTTATTCAGGTAGTAAAGTCAGTGCACAGTTTGTCCCCTCATTTGCTTTAAAGTGTGGGAGCCACTTTCCAGGTCTCTCTAATTTGGTGTGTGTGATAAGAAAGCACGGCATGTCATCTGCTGAGAAATCAAAGCAAAAGGTGGTTTTTCTGGAAGTTTATTTAACAAGACAGTTGAACAAAGTGAGGAGGCATCACACTGTAGAAGAAATGTTCAAGCTATTGTCAGTGCTGTAAGTGGTAACTGTGATGTGAAGGGCATTGATACATCCATCTCTGAAGTGGATCTCATGCAAATGTAATACTTGTATAAGCGTACCAAATCAGTATTTTATGGCTCTTATACAAGCAGAAGTTATTTTAAACTAAGCTCTGAGAATAGATGTCAAGTGTTCTCGTAGCCTGCTTTTCTTGAATTTCTGGAATGTGGGGAAAGAGGTGGCCGGAGGTATATTTGTTCATTGTGCTCTGGAGCTGGGCAACCTGCACAACTATGTATCTGCTGACATGAAAAATTCTTTGGCTCTGTTCTTCCTGGGGGCAGGCAGCCGTTCCCTGTTACACACCAAACAGTGTGCTTGGCCTAGATTACAGATGGAGACAAGCACGGGATGTATAAGCACAATGCCTTCTATGTAGCCAAAGTGGTTGGATGTGTGGTCAGCAAGTCTCATAAACACATGCAGCCAGGTTCAGCATTTTGGTACACAGTGTGAGGCTCTGTCTATGGGTTCTTCAGCCTTCCCTGTCTAGGCATAACCGAATGCTCCTTTTGTTACCTGTTGTATGGCTGTTGTGCTGGCAGTGCCATGACAGACTCTGAAGTGCAGCACTTCTCAGCAGCACACTTCCACTGTGGTGGCTTTCCAAGCTCAGTATTACTTTAAAAGGACACCTTCACTTATTAAAAAAAAAAAAAAAAAAAAAGCTGTCTTTACCTGTAGGGAGTACTTGCATGAATTTTCAGGGAGAGGGAAATCAGTGGGTCAGTGGCAAATCTGAAAAGAGGAGTTCTGCTCCTTATGTGGCAAAAGGTAACACTCCTTCCTTTGGGCCCTGCATCAGTCTTCAATGCTGTCAGACTTTCCCGTCTGGTTCTAGGATATCACTTTTTCTCTCTTATGTATACGGAGACGAAAGGGTCAGAAGCTACCATTCTGACCCCTGCCACAGCACGAGATGCACAAGCTTCACTCCACACAGCTAGAACTAATCTGTTGGCCCAAAGCAATACATGGTGCGCAGCGTTGTGTAAACGATGTAATCCGGGCCTAGAATGCTGGAAATCTAAGCGTATCAAAGCACAAGCATCAGGGCGATAGGGTAGTGTGTCGAGGGATAAAGTTCTGCCTGGATCTTCTAAGAGTTAGCATAAATGAAACTAAACCATAGTTGTTATTTTAGAACCCTAAAATATCCTTTGCTTGAAAAATTCTAAAGTTTCTGGGAGGAAGCGAACCATTAATCTAGAATGCCTGTAGTGCTGAGTTCTGGATAAAGGGCAAGATCGGCCTAAAAGGGAGGGTGGGTGTAGCACTCATCTGCCTTCAGGGCTGCAGGACCACCCAGAGGTGGAAGGGATGTCTGCTCTCCACCAGTCCCTAGCAAGGGCCCTACAGAGGCCAAGGAAGGAGGAGGCAGCGCTATGGCACTGGTCACAGAAAAGACGGCACGTGGTAGCGATACCTGTGGGACTAGTGAGTTGGCTCAGCCTTGTTGTCCTCTTTCCCCCCCTCCATAATTGGAGACTTGAAAGGGGGCTGATGTGAAATGTCACGAGCTTGTGGCTGCCAGCAGCTGCTTGTCAGACACTTGACTACAAAGTGCATAGGAGTGGTGGATCCAGCGGTGTTGTGAGGGAGCTGAGGTGGCATAAACCTCCGCACAAAGGCAAATGGTGCACTTAAATTGTACCTGCTGTTTTGTAATGTGCCTGGCTAAAAAACCCATGTAAATCTTTGTTACAGTGAAGCTTTTTGCAAGTCCCATTGCATGGGACAAGAGAATTCAAGGAGTGTTTGAAGCTAGAACCCAGCGCATTCAGCTCATTACAGGCCATTTAAAAGCAGGTCAAGGAACTGTAAAAGTTGAAAGGCAATTCTAGGAGTTTAAGGGTGGAGAGAGAGAGATGCTGGAGAAACACACTATGTGATTGATAGCTGTAAGCAGGCGCTCTTGACCTGAAGCTGTTGGGAGTAAAACTAAGGGTGAATGAAGTTCACAGGCTTGCAGAACAAGCCCTTGTGAAGCTATATGGACTGCTGAACTTTCCTGGCAGAGCAGAATGAATTGGGACAGTGAAATATTTATATTGCTTGATACTTTATTTAGTGCACATGTATATTTTAGAAAAGCCCTGAATAGCTCCTACAATAGGTATTCTGTAAATCCTTGTATCATGTCTGTGAGCAGCACACTTGCCAGTCCCTGTGCTGCTTGTGCAGCAAAAAGGGAAGTTACTGCCTTAGCCTTCAGGGTGAAATACGTCTTCCTGTTCTATTTTGCTGTTAATTGACTCCTTGCCGCTTTTAAGGTGCGGAGATCTACTGCTAACCATGGAACCATGCTCTAAATTCAGCGCACGTCATAGGCCCATAGTATGCCATGCAGCTTCTCTTCACTGACCTTTTTTCACTGCATATCAGTAAAGTGGTAAGGCAGCTGCCCACTCCTTTTTTCCATTAGAACAGCAAAAAGACGGTAACTGTGCCTTGGTGTACTAACCTCTGATTCCCTGCCACTGGCAGGAAATAGCATCTCTCCTCTCTTGCTTCTGGTGCAGATTCTCTCCTTTGCCTTCCCTCCACCTACCTAATTAAATGCCATTGATTACTTTTGCAAGAATCTCTTCAGGAAGATCAAGACCTTATTTGCTGTGTAAGTTGCACTTTTCTCCTTGTGTCAAAACTGCATCAATGTCAGACCTTAATGCTAAGAGAAATACATTGGTGGGCAGTGTGAGGATGTTGAAGTCTGGTATGCTGGGGGCTTCTGAAGATAAGGTATCACTGTCCCTTATAAAAGTTGCAGCTATCCTCACTGTGACTTCCCATAAATGAATTTAAAACCCTGCAATACTAGCTCTGCTTTTTGGAGTTGAATTTGTGCACTTGACAGCTTGCAATTGACTTTGGTAAGTAGCTTTTCATTTAAAGGAGAGTTTTATTTCAAATATTTTTTCTATCCATAATGATCAGGAAACTTGACTTTAATCTTGACTTTAACCTATCTGCATTATTATGTGAAAGCCTAGCATAGTTTGAGGAAGAGCTAGAAGTAGTCCCTTTTATGTCTTGTCTGTCACCAAGTGTAGCAAGGTTATCAAAACATAATGTCATGAAAAACCTACTGTTCTACTAGCCTTCCTTTGTAGACTTTGATTTCAGAGCAACAAGTTGCAATGGCAACATTTCTGTTTAACTTTAGTGGGGTCAGACCATGCCCCTTCATTTCCAGTGAAGGGAAATGAGCAAAGTATTGCCTTGTGAGCTGTTCTTAACCTGTAAGTCCAGCTTTGAGTTTGAGGAGGGGGTGGGTTTTGTTTATTTTCATTAATGCAACACTGAAGCCCCACTGGCTGTCTGCACATGGATGTTTTTGAAGGATGAAGTTGGCTGTTGTGGCCTGATTAACAAACTTTCCAGAACATGTAACAGTGCAGTGACCCTCTGCAGTCTCGCCCGAGTTCCACCAAATCTGTATTTGAGGGGCATTCCCTGCACTGGCTAGGAGTGCTCCTTTTTTCTGGGAGCAGATGGGAGCAGCTTGGTGCACGATCTGCCAGCTGGTGACCAGACACTCAATGGACTAAGTCTGTTCTGATAATTCTCTGGCAATAAGATTACATGTATGAGGAAGCTTTTCATGTATTTTGCATTTGCTTTTCAAGACACCTTGAGCAGCTCTTGCTTGTCCTGGCCTGCTGCTTTACTGGGACCTCTTTTCTTCCAGCCAATACAGAGATACAAGCAGCTCTGTGTACACCATGCAAAGAGTTGAAACAAAACTGCTAAATATGCACTGCCTGCAATGTTGCCCTTGGTGGCTGGTGTTACATCTGTGACTGGGGTGTCCTGACCTTTTGTTTCATACTTCTGAGGATCCAGTAGTCCTATTTCACCTCACATTTTATTATGTCCTTTCTGCTGGGCTAATCTGAGCTAGAAGAGTGTCTCTCTATAGGTCTGTATTTGTTACCAGGCCTTCATAGTGAAGAAAACTGTGCCCTGGAGCTAATTTTCTGTCTCAGACACTCTCAATGGGTCACTTCAGAAATGTTTATTTAGCGCTCCTGATTTTTTTTTTTGACGATGCCACCACTGTGTGCCTCCTTGTAAGAGGTTTTACTGTTATTTGGAAGAATTGTGGACTATGACTGTTGGTGACAAAATTGAGGTCAATGAAAGACACTTTAACAAGCTTCTCCATTCACAAAGCATCACTATGATATGTTAATAACTGACGCCAGTGTATCATGATGTATTCGTGCGGACTCTCTAAGGTAAGGGATGCCAAATCAAAGTAACTTACAAATAACAGGATTGTTTTTGGAGTGTCTCCTTTTCTACTATTGTCTGCTCAGGACTGAAGGAGGAGGGAGTCTCAGTCACGTTAAACATGGACAATAAACCAAAGTGTCTGGTGCACACACGAAAAAAAAGTTACTTGAAGCAGATGGTGAAAAGATAAATGAATGGGAATTGGCAGCATACATGAAGTAACTCCAGTCTCATCAAAACAGGGAGAGAGAAAGAAAAATAATCACTGTGTGCCGCTTTGAAGTGACCACAGGGAATCTCTTCACTTGCTGGATGGTTTCCCAAACCCAGTCTCTGGCAGCCTTGCATGTAAATTAATGTTATAGAGGATATAATCTAGTGCAGTGCCTGCTGGTATAACGTAAACACCTCTCTGGAGGACATATTGTCAACATCAGTGCTGGTATGGTTCTTCTCTCATTGGTTTCCTTTATGGGAAAGTGCAGCAAAGATATTATCCCCTTCAAATTATTTACATGTATTCTTTATGACTTCAGAGGGAATACCAAGATTGCAATTAAATTCATCCTTATAAGCATTAAACCACAAAGCAATCATATCAAAATAGAGCTGTAAACAATCCCCCAAGAGTGTGAAAAGTGAGGAGGAAATTGTTCTGGAATTCTTAATTCTGCCCATTGGTTTTACAGCCTCCTCCTATGTCTCTGTGCTGACTAGCTGTACATGTTCACGAGACAGCAGTACCCAGTCAATGGCACCCAAGCTGACAGCAACAGCAACCTCCCTATAGGGAAACTCCTTGATGGACTTGGCAGGGTCTCCTACATGATTTAACAAGAACTATGACAGAAGTCATAAACCAAGGATAGCCATTTGCTTCTGCTCCCTGTGTGACAGCGTTGAGTCTCTTAACTTCCACTGAATAACTTCAGGTAACGGGGCTTCTCACTCCCACTGAAACCCAGCAGAGCTATATGCATTGTGCCCTGGGCCCTCCTTGTTAAAATGGGGATACCCACCTCACTGGGTCTTCATGAGGCTAAATACATCCAAGAGTGTGAGCTAGACAGCAGTTGAGGCAATGGAGTCCATACAAATAACAGCAAGAAAGCAGGAAGTCTAGTAACATAACTGCCTATGAGAAGTGGTGTTCTCTAAAGCATTTAATGAGTAAGATATGTGTTCCCATTAGATGCTTTCAGAAAAATCCCAAGCTAAAGTCTCAAACCTGTCTGACCTCCTCTAAAGAATGAGGCCAATGGGTGTGTCTCCATAGACTTTTATGAAGGCTGATCCAAGCCTGTGTCTTGATGATAATTTGTTGCAGTGAAATGTTATTGGCAGCATTGGCTGATCATCTTCAGGCCATCTTTGTGAAACTGAAATGTTTGCTGACTAGGTAAGTGAGCACTGACTGCCCTGGACCTCTTGCAAAGGTTCTGTGCTGTTGCTGTGACTGGTGTTAAAATATTTCAGGTGTTGGATGATGCATCTTGTTGACACATTCAAAGTTAAACTGCTTATCAGGTTTTGGGTCATGAAGGAATTTTCATGATGGTCAGATTAGCTGGAACCATTGAGTTTTGTTATGTCCCCCCTCCAGCATGGCCATTTCCTAGGGCTGTCAGGCATTTTTCATTCAGCAGTACCCTTGCATGGACCTAAGATATTGGTAGTGTTCTAATCTCTTCAGGGATCTTCCTGTGACATGTGACACTTGTGGCCTTGCTGTCAGATTTGGGCCTGCCATAGAGGTGTGTGTGATAGGAGTACTGTGGATCCTTCTGCACTAAATGTCTAATGTCTGCCGCGATGCCAGCAGACTGGATTCAGGGGATCAGTCCACGTGTCACCTACTAAACAGTGACAGAGAGCTGTCAGAGTGATGACACTGAGGATGGGCATTTGGCAATTTTTGTATATCTGAACCAAAGGGCTGGGGAAAGCAAATTACAAGATGGTCACAGCATAAAAACAGGTTTGAATAAGGCCAACTGGAAATGCCTGGAAGGGTCTGGTGGTGTTTCTACTCCTTCAGACCTGGGCTGAGGAGCAGGTTATGTGAAACTAACTTTTTCTCTGGCAGGCTGTGAGCTTTTAGGAGAATGAAGTTGCTCTTAGTCTTCTGTATGGGTTAGGTAGCAGAAAGGCTGAAATAAGTCTCTCCTGGGAGTGTTCCTGAATGACTGTAGACTAATAAAAAAGCATCACTTTAAAACTAACAGAAAAAGAATAGTCACTTTAAAGTTGAGAGGTAGCAGATGAATTTCTGTAGAAAAGCTGTATTTCTTCATGTTTTCAACTCCTCTGCCTGTAGTTTGGATGCTTCTTTTTTTTTTCACCCCCCCCCCCCCCGCTTGCTTGTCTGGTGTCAAATTGCATCTGCCAAATCCTGTATGATACTTGGCTGTTCTGCAGGTATATGTCTTATGTATACTTCAAAGCAAATTGAATGACTCCTGTATCAGCCCCTACACATGCCTCTCTTATTCTAGTATTGAAAAGTGTATTTATAATAGAAGATAATTTCACCTTCCTTTATTCCTGGCATCACACTGTGTTCCTTAAAGCAGAAGAAATATACCTGAAAACTGTTGCCATCTTCATGTTCACTGACTGATCCTCATTCCAGCAAAATGACTTTATTCTCAGCATTACTGACAAGCACATGCGAAGTCTCCTGATGCTATTCTGATGTTTTAGACAGCCAGTGTGTAAGGGCTGTGAAGATGATCTGCTATCTGGTCTGTGGCTGAAATGCTGGACTTGGTACTGGGAAGGAAGGCAGCTCCTTGGAATTTAAAGTGACAGGGAAGATCTGCTTGGCCTCTGAGTAATAAAATATCTTCCCAAGGTTCTTATTTCCATCTTTCTCTTGCTCTTTACTGCATCCCCAACACAAGCAGATTATTGGGAATCTACTTCTAAGTCAATAGCAAGTTATGACCTGTTGGCTACCTGGAACTATTACTGTTTAGAAAAAATAGTCACTTTCTGCCGTGATTCTTCCTGTGTCCCTGTTCTTCTTGCAAAGACTGCATTAGCTAATGGAGCAGAGAGCAAAGAGCTGTCTCCCACTTTGGCAGTGGGGGAAGAAAACCAGGAGAGCTTGGGTAAGAACACTACCTGTATTTTGAGGTAAAGCTGCAGGGGATGAAGTTCACAGCCCTGATAGATACTGGCAGCTAGTAGTTTTCACTTTGTTAGTTTAGCCACTATTTTAATATATGAACAATGAAAATCCTTTTGAAGTATTGTCATTGAAATTAGGAATAGGATCTTATCGAAAGAGAACAGATAAATCAAAGGTGCAAGGTGCTCCCTTCCTCCTCGCAGTGCAGGCTGTAAGGGTCAGCTCCTGGGATGAGGCTGTGGTACTTAAAAGCCCATTGAGGTTCCTCATCTTCACTGAGTGAAATAAATGGAGACAGCAGAAAGAAAAGCCAATTTGTAAACATGTTCGTTGATAACTATTTAGCATGCAGGACTACGTGTGCAAGTGTTTCCTAGAGGAGCAGAAGTTACTGTCAAGTCTACTAACCCAGTTAAGGGCTCTCTGACGCGCCAAGGCTGGAAAGCTACACTTCACTAATAGTTTCTTTCTCAGGTCCAAAGACAGCTTTGCCTCTGCTATAGCTAGGATGGGGGTACCTGTTCATGTAGGAGAGTGAGGGTTACTACAGGTCTCTTAAGCTAGAACAAAAGCATAAATACTAGTGTTTGGTACAGTCCTGGATTATATCTTGGTCTGGGTTTGATATCCAGATCTACTCAAGTTGCTTGCTTTCTAGTTGCTTCTGTCTGCTCAGCCTGATCTGTTCAGATAGTAGGTAGCATACTGATCCAAAATAGTTGAAGCACAAGTATTGGTTCTCAGCAGAATGGGGCCTTCCCCTCAGAAAACTTGGAGATGCTGCTGTAAATGCTCTACCATTATTAATCAGCGTGTGATATGTTTGAGTTAATTATATGCATATAATGTGCAGTATGTGGTGTCTTGATGTAACTCTCTAGTAGTACCACATTCAGCTGCCTACTCTAGAAATCTCATTTGCTGCAAGATTCAG
The DNA here is from genome assembly GCF_028389875.1 of Rhea pennata. NCBI lineage: Eukaryota > Metazoa > Chordata > Aves > Rheiformes > Rheidae > Rhea > Rhea pennata. The sequence continues at coordinate 8,911,154 of NC_084682.1, forward strand.
GTATGAATTTGGCTGAATGTTTTCTTTTGGCTGGAAAACATTTTTCAAATGAAAAATGCATAAGGTAAAATTACTCAAATTTAACAAGCTGTATAAATCTACTCACATTTTACTCTGGCTCAGTTTTGCTCTAGAAAACAGAAACCAAAAGAGCTGGATCATCTCTAAAGCATTTTTTTTCTTGGTTCCCCTGACAAAAAGAGAAGTCCACTGTCAAAATCTAACAGGCTTCTCATTTTGGCACTAGCCTGAAGAGAAGATGGAGCTCAGAGGCTGTATGTGGGTGACTGGAAGCTCATCCAGATGAGGCAGCTCAAAAGAAAGACTACGTCTTCATCTAAATGGCCACAGGAGGCATGTGGGAAACACTCCCAAGAGAGAAATAGCACTTACCAGTGCATACAGCAGCATCTATTAAGTGCATGCCATCTTCAAATTAAAGAGTAAATTGTTCTTTACACTGAGACGAGGCTGCCAAGGAAACTAAATAGGAAATGGTGTGTTTTGTCAAAGGTACAGCAATTTAGTGCCCAAAGCAGACTCCTAGTCCTCTGTTCTGACAGCGACCATATAGCACAGCTTGAGGCAGCATCACTGGTGGGAGCAATTCCTGTATTCCTGCAAAGCTTATTGTGCAAGGCGTTCCCCTGCTCCTTGCAGTGCAGGCTGTAAGGGTCAGCTCCTGGGGTGAGGCTGCAGTACTTAAAAGCCCATTGAGGTTCCTCATCTTCACTGAGTGAAATGAATGGAGACAGCAGAAAGAAAGTTCAATTTGTAAACATGTTCAGTGTTAATTATTTAGCATGCAGGGTTAGGTGTGCATTTCATCCCTTACAAAGCAATGGCAGTCCTTCCTTGAAAGGCCTGCAGACTGAGGGCCTTCCCCATCCATGCGGAACTAGGATGCAGCTTAAAAGCACATTTTGACCACTTCCAGATAATCTGGATAGGTGAGCCAGATTTCTTCTGTCTGGGCAGAGGCAGCGCAGTGGCAGATATGTTCTTAGCTCTCTTCTTGAGGTCTATCCAGTGAAGTGGAAGAGGCCTCAGTTATGACAGTAAGTTCTACCAGATGAGGCAAATGTTATTTCTGGAGATACACATCTGTTCCCTTCTTCTGGCATATCTATATCTGTGTCACAGAGCAGTTAGAGCTGAGGCAGTGTGACACAGTAGTTTTGAGAGGCAATACGTTAATTCATTAGACGAACTGAATAGGCAGGTTTGGGTTCAAGTCTTATTCTTCATGAAGTACCTAGACAAATTCTACATGCTTACTGCAGCAGCAAACAGTACTTTGTATACCTATGGTGTCCTCCAACCAGAAGGCTCAAAGTTAAAGCATGATGTTTTTACCTATACAATATTTTATGGACAACTGTATCTGGGTTACAGGGATGTAATTGTTTTAACTGCCTATTAGGCAGGAGGTCAGTGATCCTCTCTGAGGAGACTGTAGGAGGATTTAAACACTCAAATTCTGATGTCCCTCTATTATCTGAATTTGACAGTCAAAGCATCTCCCAAATTCTACTCCCACCCTTTGTTTAGCCTGCAAGAGGGACAGAATGATTATTTAGAAATCTGCATGTGTGTTTTTGCTTAAGAAGGGCTAAAACAAATCTTGCTTCCCCTGAAAATTCTTCTCTGCTTTCTACAAGAACAGGCTTATATATAGTACAAACAAATTGGGCTTGTCTAGTTTGAACTCTGCAAGTTCAGAATGTTATTTGAAGACTGTTAGGATTCAGTTTCTACTTAAACATGTGCCTTAACTAGAGGACTGGCCCCGTTCAACTGGGCCAGAACCAGTGCAGTCACTTTTCACTTCAGCTCGGTCAATTTTCTGCTTTGGATAAAGCCTAAACCACTAGAGGTCAGGGGAGGAATGGACAGGGAGACCAGATTCAACATCCCTCTCTCACCCTTCCTCTGAAGGCAAGGATAGAATTTGAGAAAGAAAGGCATTTCTTAAATCAACTAAGTTAATTTTGAAGGTACTGATTTTTAGACAGTATGCTGAGGAAAGCACAAGAATGTTACTGGAATTTACCATCCTTATTCAGTCCCTGGCTTTGTTACAAATTTTCAGTGAGACCTTTAGCAAGTCATCTAATCTTTGTGCCATGGGTTCCCATCTGTCATGCATGGATTTCTACGGCATATTGCCCTTTCTTAATTCACATCAAGCACGATGTGGCAGGGACTGTTTTTCACTATATGTAGGAGGGGTTGGATGAGAGAGGAGTACAGAGCCCCACCATCCACTGAGGATGACTGAAATGAAGATTATTTGCTACCTCTTTCACCTCCCAGCTAGAAATACTTGTAAACTAACCTGGCCTACAAAAGAGGTTCAACTACAGCATGAAGGCTAGGTGACACAGATGAAAGACAATCACTAGATGCTCTCTTCCTTGCATTTTCTCTTCATCTAGAGCACGTTGGATGGGTACATGCAGATAAATCAGTCTGTACTTATAAATTAGGCCCCATAGGCAGCAAGCCAGGGAACTGAGGAAGACTAGCATCATGCAACCCTGTCCACAGCAGTGCTGAAGGTGCCAGGTTGCCAGGTGCCAGGAGAGGGTGCTGCCTGCCCTCCAAAGGAGGGGATATGGTGATATGGTCATCCAGGGACACTGGATTTGAGTGATGCCTTGTTCCACTTCTCCCTGCAGAAGAACAGCTTGTCACCTGCACCTACTTCTTCACAGGCTGAGGCTGGAGAGAAGGGAAGGAGAGCAGAAAACATGAACAGATCTTGCCTTGGCCTGTTTCAAGGGAGAGTTAGGTGTTAATCTTGAAGGCTGATTGTCCCACCATCATCCTTAGAGACAAATGGGGAGGCTCAAATGCAAGTGACAGGTATTCTGCAAGCCTGCCTGGTTGAGATGGCTGCAATGATGTCAGTGGGTGTAGGATATCACAGAGTATTAGCCTTGGGAGGCTTATCTGTGTGGGAAAGGAATGTCAGCATACACCAAGGTATGCATTTAAATTGCTGTGACTGAGCTGGTATAACAACAGTCTTCACTATATGAATATTCTTAAGTTGCTTTGAGTGTCTTCCTCCTTACTATTTGTTTCATTGCTTTTTACAAGAAACTTAAAGCTAGTTTCAGCAAAACCTTCTTATGTTCCAGGTAGAGCATAGCCATATGGGGTACTACGTGGTCACACCCAGAGAAATGGTCCCTATATAGGTATGCTCTGCATCTACTGCAGACTTCCTAGGCTGAGCAAGTATTGTGTCTCTGGCTTATGCACAGGGCATATGCCCTTACTGCCTGGTAGAAGCAGTAAAACGAAGGTGAGGAAGTATCAGAAGGGGATTTGATGGTGAGTCATGTGTGCTGAGGATTTAGGTTTGCTAATGCATCTGGTAGATCACGCTACCCTGCCAGAAACAGTATTTCCTTGTTCTCAAAGGCTGTTTGATTACAGTTACTCAAAGCCTTCCCTCCCACCCTACTTCATGGTAATGGATTGCCACCTGTCCCTAGGGGGTGGAGGAAAACACTTCAAACATATATGCATATATATTTTTCCCTCATCATTACTCCTTTGCTGTAACTCTGAGCTGTGGTCTATTACAGCTGGTTGTAACAACAAGCCCCTTCCTAAACTGCCTAGGGGAGCACTTGTAAAAAGTATCTTCTGGATTGCTGTGTAAAGGAAGGACACTGGCTGTTTGTAGTACCAATGGAAAGCACTTTTTTCCATTCTGAGTAAAGTGATTGCTACTCAGAGGAGTATTAGGCATGTGTGAATGAGTGCACCCCCAGCTTCAGTGTTAACGCTGCTCATTTTCCATCCACTCCAAGGAAAATCTAGCAAAGCCGCCAGGAAAATATAGTAGTAAATAACATTTCTGTAGCATCTGCCATCAGAGACTTGCAAAGTATTTTACAAGCTTTGTTGAAGTCTTGCTGTCGAGTGAATTCTTGTATCTTCTGGAAATATGTGTACTAGGAGATGGGGAGAGAGAACTTACCCAGGACAGTAAGGACCTGGTGGAGTGTCTCTTTTCAGGCTAATGGTATGAACTCTCAATTAGCGGATAACTACAACAAACTAGATGAATGCCTCAACGTGGCAATTTAAAGAAATGGGAAGTGCTACTAGATTGCTCTATAAGGTAAAAAATCTCTTAATGATAACGTTAGTGCTCCTGGGCTTGTTATACCGTGAATGCCCACTGGGCGGGATGTTGCACCTTTCTCTGCTGCCGTGGGGATGGCAGTTCTTCATCATGACTCTATACTAACTGGTACAATTAACCTCCTGAGAGGTAACCGCTTCGCTCATAATTTAGTGAGGCACTTCTGCAATTTCCCTTATCAAACGTCATTTTATATTCAAATACCTTAACTAAAACTCCTGACTACTACTCTCTTCCCTCCACTCCCTGTAAATAAATCTGCACCTATAAAATGTTGTGTCTTTGCAGCAAGAACCAAGAAGGTAATCTGCTTTGACTTCGCTATAACACTTTAAAACCAGAGCCTCTACACAGAGCAGACTGTCTTTGTAGTGCCACAGGAAACATACTGCACCCTAAGATAAAAGATGCAGGCCCTCTCCTCTATGCAGTGTGACTGTTCAGACCCTGCCCTCCCCTCATACAGAAATACTTCTCTTAAAAAGAAAGCAGAATAATGAAGTAAAGACACTGATTTGAAAGGCCTGAGTAAAGGAGTGGTGAACACAAAGCTATAAGGAGCATGTGCAAAAAAGCCCATTAGGTTCTAAGCTCACCCCACAATAGTGGGCTGCTGTGTGTGGTAGCTGACTTGAAGGGCATTCTCTCTGCCTTTAGATACTCGCAAGGACAGGCTGACAGTGGCTTGTCTGGAGGCTAAAGGAACCCTGTACCTGTCAGGGTCTGGCTGCTGTATTTGAAACCTCGCATTAGATCTTGCAGTGCAATGAGTTCTGGCTGCTCCCTGACAACTGGTTACTATTTTCCTCAATTTCTCTTGTATTCTCACCTTCAGGATTTCTTCAATAAGTTGGCTCACAGCTGATGCCAGATGTATCTGAGGCCTGATACATGATGGGAGCAGAACCTCCTCTGTTCTGCTAGCAGAGTTTGCTTCAGTATCTGACCTGTCTGCTTTTTTTGGCTACAGTCTGAATTAGGAACCTTGTGCTCTCCAGCCAGTCACTCAGATGAGGTGCAAATAAGGAACCTGCAGCCAGCTGTTTGGCTGAATTCCTTGGCATTGGAGTTTGCAGTGCTAGCATACTTGGGATCCTTGACAAGGTGTGTCTATATTGTAAGCAAAGATCAATATATCACTCTGCCTGGTGCTACCATTCAGCTGGTTTTAGGGAGGAAAGCAGGATATAGCACAATGCAGCAAGCACAGAAAGGGTTGTTCATCATGTCTTCTCTGAACATGGGGCTGGAGGAAGCTGTGATATGAATGAGGGATCTGCCTGGTGGCAGCTGTATGACTTAAGAGAAAGTGCCCCTAGAAGATAATTCATAGCCCAGTCAAGAACTTCAATAACCTATCCCTAGGGTGTGCATATTGCTTTTTTCCAGGCAATGAGATGGTTAAGTGTCTCTTTCCCAATAACCAGAAAGTTCCCTGGCATGCCAGAAGTCACCTTCTTCAGCACTAAATCCTTATTAGCTGCAGTCTTAAACATGGCTGTGCTGGAAGCAGCTTAGTTAATGCCTTCTGTGATCAGAGCTATTTTCTGAGCTGCCTGGGGCAGGTTGTCTCCAGCATGACTGTCTCCTCCAAGGATGTCTCATCTTCATATGCCCTGCTTCATGCTGCTTCTGATCCCTTTCTCAAGACCTGCACAAACCATACTTGGCTTGAAAAGAGGTTTTTTCTTTTCAACCCATTCAACCACTGCCCTCCAAGTCTCCCTCCTGGGTTGCAGGAAGGCACCTGACTCTTGCCACCACTGCATACCCACAAGCTTAAGGAAGAGCTACCTGCAGGATGATAGCCACAAATCCCATGTTAACTCTGAAGTGGGCCTGGCAGACCAGACCAGCATGTACTTTGATAGCGATCTTCATTGCAGAGTGTCTGACCTGGAGCTTTTTGTCACTATTAAAGATCAGAAGGACAAATTTGGCTGTTGGTAGGCCCTCTCTACAGGTATTCCTTCTTTTTAACATCTACAAACCTAGAAGACAATTCTGGAAGAAGTTGTTCCCCAGCCTTGGATTTCCTATGTAAAGTAAGATGTGTCTGAGAAGGCTGCACACCATATCTCACCAAGCCTTGCTGGTTGTTGGTAACAGCCTTCATAGCCATTTGCTTTCCAGTTTCTTGGCTTAATAATGAGCACTGCCAGCAGAGACAGTAATTTGCTGCTTATCTAGAATCTGCTTTGGACTGCTGTGATGTCTGAGCTTTTGTATCTTGCTCCAAAGAGCATCATGGACATAGTTCCCCTTGAAATCACTAACCGATATGCTGCAGCTTTTTGGCATGAGAAAGTTGTACAAGTCTAGTCTACGGATATTTGTATAGGCCTCATAAAGGACATGTCTACTTTTTTTGTTTAAGCTGTGAGCAAGTGAAGTGAGCCTTATGTTGGTTTATCTGTGCAATGACTTGCACCCCCATCCAGCTGACCTCATTTTTAAATGTTTCCCCTGAAATGGTCCTACTTTCTCATCTTGTTAGGGCACCTTCCTTTTTCTTCATGATTTTTCTTCATGGTGGAGGAAGGAAGGAGGGTGAGTAACTTGTCCAGGGCCATCAATGGAGTCTCAGAACCACGTTTATTTATCTGGTATAACTTTTTCCGAAGCTGTGCCAAAACCACACCTCTCCAGCAAGCTAGTTAGAGCAGGGCATTCTTATCGCCTGAAGTCAGCTGGGGTTTCTGCCTCCTGTAGAACTAGTTTTTCCTCACCCTCTGTGATAAGTGTGACCAAAGCAAATCAGCTCTCTGTTGTGATTCAAACAAGCTGTAAGTCAACTGTCATGTTTGTGTGGGAGGAGGATGTTTCCAAGTGCTAGGAGGAAAAGTTGCCTTTAAGAGGCCAGTTATATGATTATGTTGCTTTTGGGGCACACTTCATGGGCTGGATGTGTGGAGGAGGGCAGCGCTATTCCCATGGTGCTCAGATGTGAGAAAGTCCATTGTACTTCACCAGCCATTCCTCAGGGAGCTCAGTCCACAAAAAATCAACAAAAACACAAATGCTAAAAATATTTCTAGGGAAAAAACCTGCCACAGCACATTCATGTGGTATCAAGGGCCAACTACTCTCTTTGTGGTGATAAGTCCTGTGGCTTGTTTATTGTTGAACTGTGAAGTCTTTCACAAGTTGTGGTTTCTTCTTTGGAAGGAGATATCTGTCAGTTTTTTTCAACAATAACATTTCCAAGGCCTTGGTTTTGCTTCTGTAAGCAAAAACTGAAGAGTTGGGGCATCATTGAGCCTGTTTTCCATTATGGTGGAAAATGCTTTTCTAATGGGATCAGCACTGATGATAAAATAAATTTTCACTGCCACCTCTGACTTGCCTATTGGCTGTGGCGCAGTTTAAAGCTCATGCAAACAGAACTAATGGCAGGTGCCTGATTAGGTTTTTTCTAGAACAGAGAGTCAACTTTATGGTGAGATTTTTAACTTCATCTTCCTTGAAATCCAGAAGTTATGTGTAAATTACCTCTCTGAAATCCCTCCACATTATCCAGAAAATTCCAAGCAAGATAAGTGTTCCCCTTTTTGTCTTGTGCTAATAAAATGTCTTAGTGACAAGACACACTGTAAGGAACTAGAAAGGGACAGCAAGGATAAAGGTTTCTGCTGGATTGCTGTTAGACGCTTTCTCTCTTTTATAATTATATCTGCACAAAATCTTTGTAGTGTTACTGATGAGAGACGTATTCCTGGCAACTATCATATGAAGACAAACTTTCCAGATAAGATTGGAGAACAAATGCTACTAAATGTAAGGTCAGATAGTCCTGGATATAATAGCTAATGGATTTTTCTCATAAAAATGTGCCTTAAACCAATATGAGATGATATAATCTCAGATACGATTCTTGCAAGTAGTAAGGCTATCCTAAAGAAGCTGCCCACACATTATTCTAGCTTGGGTGATCATAAATGGATTCCTTTTAAATTAAATGAAAGGATACACAAAAGCATGTTCATGATTCAAATCCTCTGTTTCAAAGGAAAAACTGATTAGGGAAACCAACTTAAATATTCAAATACAGAGAAGGTCTAGAATTTTTTTTGTCAGCTGTTGTCCACACATTACTGGAAGTTTTCCTGAATGTAGGAATCTCTACTGCACTGAAAGAATTGGAATATACCAGTAGAAAGTGTTTGAACTAGCCTGCCACTTTGGGAGTAGGAGAAGAGCATTAGTAACCTGTATATATTTAAGATTTAGGAAAAAGTGACCAGGCCAACAGGTGTCCAACCATGATAAACTGAGAATATTGAAGGAACAAGCGGGATTAGGGAGGGAGGCAAATGGGAAAAGAGACAGTTAAACAGAGATAGCGCCCAACTTGAACTGTTCTCTTCCTTTTACAAGACAGAAGATAAGAGATATTGGTTCTAGCTGAACATGGCAGTAACTTGCCATTGGAAAATGAGAATAAATACAAGAAACTTAGCATGAATCTTTAAAGGATGGGACAGCCACAGGTGGCACTGAAATGAGAGGAGCATGGCTAGTAATAAAGTTCCTAACAATACATATCATCCTATTAAACATTTTTACAGGTTTACCTTTCTGGAGGATTTCAGAAGCTAATGCAATAGAAACAGATAAAATTCAGCGATAAAAATTTCAGGGTTATGAACTTACAAGGCAATAAAGATTTCTGCTATACAGAATATTTAGGTATGATCAGCTGAGGAGGAGTCAAAGGATAATTATAACCTGCCAAACCAAAAAATGCAATTGCTGTTATAGTAATTAGGAAAGGATAAGAGGGTACCTAATGTATTGCACAAAATATGGATGGAATCTCATCTAGAGTTTTGTCTGAGTTTTAGCTCTGCAACAAATGCTGAAGAAAGTTATCCATTCCCCAGTCATCTTAGAAACCTGTTTTTACAAGAGAAGATGATTTTGGCCTGGGAGAGTGAGAGGTTCTGTCTGTGGATACATTAGAGGTATGAATGGCAGAAGAGAAATGTACTTAAACCAAAGGATAACACTGCTGAAAGAACCAAAGGGTGTAACTGGGCCAGAAATGAACTTAGTCTGGAAACGAGATGAATTTCTAATCCTCTAAACAGGGAAGCACTAAGATAATATCTGAATTGGAGCTGTGGGGAGAAGAAACTCCTTTTAGAAAGTAGCGGCCTGGAAGATCTTTCCACCCCCATGCTTTATGGAAAGGATAATGAATATGCAGCTGAACTAGCTGCCATCATAGGCTCCACATGCTATCAGGAGACAATCATATATATTTTTTCCAACTAGCTGGAAACTTGACTATTCTTAGGAGCAACACTGGGGTCTGGTTATTTCTACTAGTATTTCCCAAATGCCCTTAACCTCTGTCTTTTGAGATGGCTATTCCTGGCAGCTTTCTAGGCCAATACATGTTTTGCCACAATGCTTTTAGGCCTTCCTGTGAATTAATGTTGAATGTATGTATTCTGAAAGGACATGCCAGTTCTCTCCCTTTACATTCTCTTCCCCTCAGAGTAGAAAACACACATTTCCTGATTCCACAACCAGGCTGTAATTCAATTAAAGGAACTGCTGATGGCAATTTGTGCAGCTTATGAATGGCAGGAAAACGTGAGTTACAACTGCATTCAATTGGATCCTCTACTGCAAAACATGGATCTCACTTGCAAAGGCTCTAATGTTCTTCATAGTGATGCTGGTGAATATGTAGAATTTATAAAATCAGGCATAGGACACATCTGTGTGAATATTGCTGTTTGAGTTCATTTGCTTCTCTTTAGGAAATGATGCAAATCAAACACTTTACAACATTATTCCTGCTGCAGTGTGTTTTTCCAATATGCAGCCCAGCCCTCTTCACAAGAAGCCTGTCAACGGATGCTTAGCGTTCTGCCTACAAAAAATGCAACTTTGACTGCAATCAAAATGTTTTTCTGGTAATCTGGGACCCAGCAAGAGCGAATCTGCTGGAAGAGACCTCACTTTCTTAGCTGTGTCTGGGATCTGGTGCTTTGAAAGAGAGTAGGACTCTATGTTGTAGGTACTCAAGCAGACAGTCCTGAACAGCAGGAAAAAGAGAGATATATTCCAACACTATGTTAATACGCCTAATATCACCCTGTTCTTCCTTTTGTCTTGGCTTGCATGTTCATATGATTGGATGTAAGAAGAGCTATGCATTGGTCTTGCTCAGGTTGTTTTTCAGGATGAAATTGGAGAAACTTGCTTCCTGCAGCTCAGATAAGCAGTATGCTGATGCTCAGTTATGCTGATGCATCTACATTAGAAGAACTAGAAGCTGAAAAAAAGAGCTAGCTGGAAATAATAGTTCCAGTAAGTCTGCTGTATTCTTGAGAAATAAATGCTTGAGCAGTCCGTCCAGACTTTGTAATATTCTCTGTTATTTAGCAAAGCTTATGAAACCTACCCTCTTAACAAACATCAGTTATAGTTCACTATGCAGCAATGAGCTTAGAAATAGACAATCAATAAGAATACTAGCTACTTGTGCTGTTTGGTGGCATCAGTTGACATGGTAGTTGAGGCCTCTCTTTACCTCCTTTATACTCGCTCAGAAAGAAAAAAAGCATTTGAACAAGCAGAAAAGCCAATCCTAAATTACATACGTATATATAAGTTGTTTGGCTATATTGCAGAAGAGGTTATAGGAGCAGATCAGACTATTTTGGCCATTTAAGCTGATCTCCTACATTATAGCTATAGACTTTGCTAAGTTTGTTCCTGTGTGAGCTACACAATTTTTAGAAAAATAGAAGAATTTTAGAAAAATATCTTATTTGATTTAATTATTGGTGAGGTAGCTAATTACCCTCATTATTAACATTTCATATCCTAGCTCATAAGAGCTTTTTAACAGTTTTGTCACACATATGACTCCAGTAATTGAGGCTGTTTTCCCATACAGACACTCACAAACCTGCAAAAATCAGCCCTTGGCCTAAAAATCTAAGCTCATATGAACTTTTTGAATCTTTTCTTATAAAACATGGTCTTCACCTTTCTTACAGCTTTCCTGAGTATTCTACTATTTATCAAAAGTCGTCTTTGGCGCTAGTCAACAAAACTGTACTTGCTGTGTCACTAGTAGAGGTGACCCTACAAATATGGTGGGAACTTGTTCAATTGACTTCTTTCACCATCAGCACTTTCCAAAGTGACTGCTTTCTAGAGTAAATCCTGTGTCCTGTAAGAAATATGTTTTGTATTCCTAACCAATACAACATGTGATGCTGGCTTGCTAAGATTCTGGTAGAGAGCTCTGTTCTCCTTATTTACTAAATGCTGTAGTCTTAGAACAGGGTTGTTGATTGCTTTGTGTTCTCACTAACAACATATTAAACCAAAGAGTTAAGGATCCTGAGGGAGCTCTTCAGAAATATGCATGGTAATACATGCCCACTTATAATTATATTTTGTGACCTGTTAAATAGCCAGTTTTAATTCATGTAATGTGTTATGTTATGAATTGCTGTAGATCCCTAATCAGAATGTCATATAATACTAAATTAAGTGTTGTGCAAAAGTCTATTACAGTGACACTGCTACCCTTCAGCAGGCAAGCAAACTTCTGATCTCATTAAAATAAAAATCAATTTAATTTGGCAAGTTCTATTTTTTAATAAACTTGTTGATCAGCACTAATTATATGATCCCCCTATTTCCCTATTAATCAAGTCCCATGTAAGCCTTTACGTTTTTTTATTTAGGACAGATGCAATTCTGGCAGGTCTATATTTATGTTTATAAAGTATTGGCACAACAGGATTGTCCTTCCAGGCTTCTAGAAGCTTTCCCTGTTACGGCTTTTCAGTGTACTTTGTGTCTGCAGACCAGACAGCTCACCAGCCAGCTCTTTTAACAATCTCAGTAACTCTGGCTTAAAAGAGTCTCGGTTTTAGTTGCTTCAGACTAGAGAATAGTCTGTTGTTGACAGCTTCACCTTTGATAGAATAATACACTGCTAATACTACTTTTATCTTAAAATATACTTGAAAACAAAAAACGTTTATAGAATATTCTTTGTGTCCTTTTGCCTCATTATCCATCTGTTTATATTTCTAGATTCTGATTTATCAAGTTTTGTCTTTTTTTTTTTCCCACATTAAAAGTATGTATTCTAGAACCTCTTGTAGTTTCCCAGTAAATGAGAGAGGCCTTCCTATACTGGTTTCCTATTATCATTTGTGCATCTTCAACTTTTTTCCTGACTGATTTGATTCATGATTGTTAGCTTTGTGAAAAATGCCCTGTTAAAACACCAAGAGGTATACACAGATCTGGTTGTTGCTGTGTTTGCATATAAGAAAGATAATGCAGGCATGAGCACTGCCACAGGAAACATGATTAATGTTTAGTTATGTGATCAGTTCCCCATGTTTTTGAAGATGAGGCTCAATTTAAAACTTCCCTGATTAGGATGCAAGACTGCTTGAACTAAGAAATACTAGTTTATAACATTTGAGTGTTACAGTTAATTTTTTTTAACTAGCAGCATGTGTCCCTTTACTATGTATCTATCTCAGTGAAGTATTCTGTCTTGCTCTTCATCCCTTAGCAGATAAGCCTAAATTCAAATTAATCCATCCCCTATTTCATGACACTTTACTTAGCCAGTGGATTCAGAACCTCTTTTCTTTTAAGACATGAATGATCTCAGAATAATTTTGACATTCTTCCTCAAAAATTCTCTTAAATTCCCTAAGTTGTCTGTAGATGAAACTAATTTCATTACACAATCTCACTAGCACCCGTAAGCACCCTAACGCTGGATAGAAACCTAGTTTAGCAGCTTCAGAAGAAGCTTTTTTGATTTTAGAGTGACATTTTGGCAGCTTTGAAGAATGTCTTTGCTTTATTGTTGTTTTTTCTCGTGCTCATGGTATAAGATTCATTGTAGCTGGTCAAAGAGCCCTTTGTATGTGTTCTTGATCTTAAAAGTTGGGCAGGGCAGCTGGCTAGCGAAGCAGCCTCTGCATGTTGTTTTGTTTGATCAACTGGACCAGTTACCAGTGTGCACTTCAGAGTTTGAAACTGCTAAGCTGTTAAGAGTAATAGCTGCTTCCTTCTATCCCATATACCCTGTTGCCTAACCCTGTCCCCTGTAAGTGTAGGCAATCACTCAGTCCAAGGATGGAAGTGCTATTCAGCCCAGAAGAGTGCATCCCCCATAGCTGATTATAAAGCAAATGCCTGCCATGTAAAAGTTGAAAAGGCATTAAAATTACTAAGTGTGAAATAAAATAGACCCTCTTCTGAAAGAATAGATTGGCCCCTCAGGTGCTGAGGCTATAGCTGTTTTTTAACTGCAAATGGTTCAGCCTGCTGTACTGTAAATTCAAGAGACTCTGACGTACCAGCCTAAATCAGATGAGGTTATATATGGGGCTGGGATTGTAATTTGGGGGAACAATGTTTGGGCCAATGGATGCCTAGCCCTGATTTGCTGTTGATAAGCTGGAACTTTCAAAACTGCTTGAGGAAGTCTGCTCTTGAAATGAGTTAAGTCAAACTGACTGTGAAAAACATATAGTTAGAGCCATAGCATTTCAGTCTGTTTCACTTTGTGTGACCTCATTTCTTATCTGTACGCATGTGGGCAAAGGCAAATAGTGGAAACGCTACTGTTAATGTTGTTTTTGTAAGGATCCCCTTCTGGTGGCTTGAGCCCTTTTGTAAGATGCCAGGAAGCTGTTTATAAATTGGTCTGTCTGTTGAGCCTGTCCCTATTGTTTAGGGATTCCTCTGCTCCCGCATGGACCTGGCAGTCCCATCCTAAAATGCCAAAGTGGTGCAAAAATGCTATTTCTGTAACTCTCCACTCCACATTGGATTCTTAAATGCTAGTTAATCAGACCTCAAGTATTTAGCTGTTCCAAGAAGCAGGATGCTAACTGCAAATATGCATGTTATCATCTGCAGAATCTGACTCCTCTAGTGGGAGCAGGCAGTAGTTCAGGCTCAGCATCCTTCATTCAAACATGAGACAAAACTTGCCAAAAATGTGGCATACTAGCAATTGCAGTCCCCACTGGGATCTGAGGCGAGACCACAAACTCCTTTTATTTGGAACGTTGACACTCCTCTGACTGTAATGAAAGTCAGTACTTCTGGAGATGGATTACTACATTCAACAAACAGTCCTGAACATCAAAGATCATTCATTTAAGAACTGTCAGACAGCTGTGTTGTTTGCATGCTGTAACAACTGCCTCTGGATACTGTGATTCTGAACAGTCTGCTATGACTGTAGACTTTTGGCTTAGTGTTTTGGCTTTTTTTTTTGTTTTAGTTGTGTTTTTTTTCCAGTTTTGGTTGGCACCAGATATAATATGCCAAGCAGTTTAGAGCTCTATAAAAATGTTGTAAATGAAAAATGCACAAACCAATATTCAGGCACTTATGTAGGACTGTAGGGGAAGGAGAGAGGAGCTGCTCAGGCTGTTGCAAAAGCTAAATGTTTTCATGGTAGTACAATCTCTTCTGCCTTCAATTTACCATTTCAAGCAGCATGAGGGTTAGAAAAGCACTGGTCCTTGTGAGGCCAACTCCTGTTCATGGATTTTCCTTTGATTCACGATGTCTCTGCCTGCATTGCATTTCCACGGGATCTAGTGAGCCAATTAAAACACCAATCCATTTTTGACATTGACATGAAACCTAATTGCCTTCTGATAGATCTTAAAACCTCTGTATTGCTTGGGGCACTGTTCATAAATTCTCTGTTAAATGAAATGCTTCTGAAGGGAACAATGTCTAGCTGCGTTGTATTGTGCACATAGCAGCCTGTGCAAATGGGTTCCAATACACTGCAGCCCAAAGCTCTCCTCAGGGAGATGTATCATAGGTGAATGTGGAGGGAGAAAGATGATTAGCAGGTGGCATGGCATCACTGAGTATTGAACACACAGACTGCTAAATGAGAAGGCTGGTGTCCCTGGATAGTCAAAGGAGAAAGCCTGTTTGAGGGAGTGGCTGGTGAAAAGCATGGAGATATGTTAATGTGTATCACCCTCCACTGGGGCAGAAAACCTGCTTTCTTCTCACAAGCTCTCCGCTGGTACAGCATCTGGCCCAAGAAGCCTCCGAGCTGGATGAGCTTGTAGATGCTGCTCTAACAGGTTAGTTCAGCTAACAGCTGCTGAAGAAAAACCTGGAGATACAGTGGGCATAAGGGACTGTAGGTAGGTAATTGCAAGGTTATTGTCCTTATTCTTGTAGTGTTGCAAACTGTTCAAAGCCTCAAAATGGATGTGGCTGGGGGGGGGGGGGTTGTCGTTGCCCTGGGTTGTGCTCTTTTAGCCTTGATGCCAACCTGATGACGCCTCCTTTCATAGGATTTGGTCAGACTAATGCTTACATCTAGGTAACCTAAAATCTCAGGCTGGAAGTCCTAGAGGTTAGTGTTCTGTAGCTTTATTTTTATTCAAGTAAGAGATTCTGTGTGTGTGTTCCTGTGTTTATTTGAGCCCAGATTTTGAACCAGATTATCTATGCAAAACGTGAAAATGACAAAAGTTGTTTTGAGTCATAATTATTTTCTTTAAAATGTTAGACTATTTTTGGCAGGTACTGCTCCTGGGGATGGTAGTGGTTATGTGTGTCTGTGCTTCAGCAAAGACTTATTTCAGGGAGACTCTAATCCTTTGATAGTTGTGTATTAAAGAGAGATTATTGTGATTTTTCAAGCATTAAAAAAGACCTTTCTAAGATACTTTTTTTTTTTTTTATTATTATTAACTGAAAAGGAAACCTGGATTTTAAGTAAGCTGGGCTACAGAAGAAAAGGCATTTTCTTTTAATTACTCCTCAAAAAAAAGTTATATTGATGTTTGGCAATGAGGAGGGAATTGATGTCTACTGCCAGGGGACCAGTTATTGCCCCTTCCAAAAAGATAAAATATAGCTGTTGTCAAGCAGAGGCACTTTTGTTTGTACGGGCTACCTCTAAAACTCTGAAAATTGGGAAAAATCAGTAAGTACAGGCTAGGATGAAAACAAAATAAGTATTCTAAAGTTTTTAAGATATTAACAAAATAATGAAAAGAAGAAAATCCCTGGAGGAGTAAGCTCTATTGAGATGTTAGGGCTACTAACAAGTGAATTGAACATGCAGTAAGATGTCTTGCAGGTACCTTCCTCTAGAGTATGGTTAAGGATTTGTGCCCGATTTCAGTTTGTCTCATCCAGAGAGCGTATCTGTGTTTGAGGCCACTAAGAAAGACAGTCATAGGGTATGGGCCAAAGGGCTTCTGGAGACATACCCAAGGCTATCTTACTTCTCCCTGGAAAAGCTGCTGGCTATTTTATCCCAGAGCACAGCTGATATTCTGTGTGAATGGTTGAAAACTGCAGTGGCTGCTCAGAGCTCATTCTAGAGCAGGTAAAAATGACAGGCATAGTTGAGAAGCTGCACAAGGATGAGCTACCTGAGATCATGCTTGCTTCTTACTTGTTGTGTCCACACACCTTTTGTAGTGTTCCTAGTGCAAGAGAGCTCTTGAACCTCTAGATGGGATACAGTGTCCTCAGTTTCTGGAAAAATGTCTTCTATCTTCATGACCTGGACTATGCAACTACTACTTTTTTGTAATCAGCACTTCAAGATTAGGTAAGTGTAATGTGCTTTCCTAGGAGCTGTGCTCAGATCAGTCTAGCCACTGCAGTGGGTGCAGATTGCTGCATGCTAGTAAGCAGGGTATGAATTCATATCTGTAGGGGTAGGAGGGCCTCTAACCCACCTAGCCTGACCTGTGTCATTGAATTTTAGTTAATTATCTGTGTGGTGTGCAAAAGCTCATGTTTGAGTTTAAAAAAAGTACTTTCTAGAAGGGCAATCAGCCTGGACCTAAGGACGTTAAGGGCAGAGAAAACACCTTTTCTTTAGCATTTTGTTGCAGAGATAATCACTCTGTAACAAATGTGAACCAGATGATTCATCTGGGTTTTTCTGACTTCTACTCTCAGCCATTGTTCTGGTTCTTGCTATGCCTTTCTTCATTAGAACTCTTAGTACTTTTTTTCCTCGTGATAGAACTTACACACTGCAATCAAATTGCTTTTTTTTTCCCAACTATCATAGATGGTTGAGGCAATGTCTTAAAGCTAGAATCCACTCTTCTTAAAATCACTGCTTAGTACTTCTTCTTCTTCTTCTTTTTTTTTTTTTTAATAGTTTAGTCATATTAATCATTCTGCCAGTAATGCCAGTTCCATCACATTTTTCCAGTTCCTTCTGCTTACAGATCCCATGACATAGATGCAATGGCATCTGCTCTGTTTGAGTTTCTGCCTAGGGTTGAAGGTGTTGGGGTTAACTGTAAGACCCTGTGTGGCCTGTGGAACAATTTTTCTAATTGATGCCTCTTTGCGCAATAGTTGGAATTGGATGTTTCTGAGCTGAAACTCCACTCTGTCAGAAAGAAAAGGATGCTCTTGCATGCCTCTTCAGTTTGGTCTTGCATTGCTCTACGTTCACTGGCAGGCAGAAGGCAGCCTGTACTTTGGAGCATTTGTGTTGGCCTTTAACAGTAAGGTAGTATTTGGGTTGGTCCTCTTTTCTTGGAGATCTGCTGGATCAAAGGGATTTGGAGAAGCACCTCCCAGTCTCCTTAGGCAGCTGTTTTAGTGTTCATCAAGCCACCTTGGTGCAAGTCAGCTATGTTTGTGTAGGGGTTTGGTTTTGGTTGCAAATGAAAAGAAATAAATGAAATTAAACTTCTGTTTATTAAGAAAACTGTGCTTTCCCAGCTGCTTCCAGGGGAAGCATGTAATCCATGAGATTAGGGATTTAAATTCTGCCTTACCTGTTATTCTTGTTAACATCTTCTGAACACTGTTTTCTGTGTTCAAAAAGGGACCAAACTTTGGACTATGTACACAAAGCCCGTGGGTAGCCATAGCAGTGAAGAAAGAGCAGAACAGACCTAGGAGTGTATCGTACACATTTGAGGGACACTGGATACTTTGGCTAGCCTCTTCATATCTCCCTGAACCTGTATCTTGTCTGCTTTAGTACACGATATATGTAAATTAAAGAATCTGTGAGTTCTAACTCCACAGCTGACCAAGCTGTGTGGACTTGGTGAAGCCATTTCCCTCCTCTGATTTTTGTGTTGTGCTGATTTTCTCTTTTTGGAGTATAGGATCTTCAGAGTGAGCAATGTCACTAAACCACATGAATGTATTTCAACTCTGAAATTAGTGGGAATGTGAAGAAGCAGTTTTGTTAGTGTAACCTTTACCCACACAACCACTCACATCTGACCTGCAGATGCTATTGTGGGGTAAAAGATGAGTCTGTAGATCTGTACAAGTTAACCGGAATGTCATCCTGTGTTAATCCAGCTACAGCACTTCTGCTACCGAAACTAACTCCAAGACATCTGTACAGACCTACTTTCAACAGAAAAACATCTCTTACCCCTATTAAGAGTATTGTGTGTCATCAGAAACGATGCTTGTTCCCTTCCTTAATGGCATGCTGCCCAAAAAGAACTAAATTGAACACTGACTCACCCAAAAAGTACCCTTTTCACCTGCAGCATCCTGGGGTTTCCTTCGGCAGTATCTCATCGGTTTACCAACGCAGTCTGGCCCTGGTGCCACAGGTGCCTCGCGTGCCTCACTGCTGCTGCTGAGACTGGCTCCAGCCCTCCAGAAAGGGTGTGACAAGGCCAGGTATGTTGAACACGCGCACACACACACACACACACACAGAGCACGTTGTGCTGCTTCTCTGAGCAACTCCTGCTGGTTTGTTTGCAGTTGGTGACGGATTTTTGTTTAAATACATGTATCCTGGAAATATAAAGACTTCACTCCTGACACAGTTTTGTAGGTAAGATCAACAAACCGAGGGAAATCTGACAGTGTCACCACTGCTCCTTGACAGATGCACATGAGCTCTTCAGCTGTCCCTGTATTCCTTCGTTTGTAGTTAGCTTTTGTAGTTTTACTACAGGTATGACAGGCTGGAGCCACTCTGATTGTGAGCACTTGGACACTTTTATCTCTTTGAAGACTTCTTTCTGAAATGAAATTTCTCTCACCTGCACTCAGCTCAAAGGTGGAAATGTGCCAGGGTGTGGGGTGAAACTTGTTTTAAGATTCCCTACGCTGAAAACAATTTTACTTTCTTTGAAGATGAGTGTTGTTCCTGAAGCGGCTTCTCCGGGTAGGAAGAATGTCTGGGGCCGAGCAGGCAGTGAGGTCGGCAGCGCGTTCCAGTGTGCCGTTCCCTCACGGTATCGTCCCTTCCCTGACAGCAGCCTCCTGTGTGACTGTAGACAGTTCTGGGAGTTTAAACTGTGCAAGGAGCTTCCTTGGTGCATGAATTTGTTCTTAAATATAGTTCTGAGGGCAGGTGTATGTGTCCCATGTGTAGTTTACTGTTGCGTGCAAACTGATGTTGATACGTCTTTGAGCCCTGTGGTTTTTGCCAGCTAGTATACAATTCCACATCTGTTGTAAGCATCTATGTTGATCTGTAAAATAACCAAGTAAAGGGAGCTGATTCATTAGGGCCACCACACTGACGGGCCAACGTGGGGAGTCCACCTCTGCGCAGGTAAGTGGACCCCAGGCCGCAGATCCTGAACTTTGAGGGGCAGGTGCTGTCGCTGAGGGCGCCTGAGGCCGCGCGGGCAGACGCGGGAGGGGAGAAGCGCGCGGCCGTTGGCGCCGGGCGCGCGACGCCGGGGGCAGCTGCCGAGCGGCCGTTGGCGCCGGGCGCGCGGCCGCTGGGGCGGGGCGGGGCGCGCGGGGCGGGGCGGGGCCTGGGCCGCGGCCCGCCCCGCCCCGCCCGGGCAGCTGTCAGAGGCGGCGGCGCCCGGTCCCGCGGGCGGGCGGCGCGGCGGAGGCGGCCCGGGGATGCGGCGCTGAGCGCGCTCCGCCGCCACTCCGCGCGGGCTCCTGCGCGCCGCGGTTGCCTCCCGCCGCCCATGATGTGCCTGGAAAGCGACGGCTCCTCCGGCAGCAGCCCGGGCTGCGGCGGGCGGCTCCGAGCCGGCGACGAGGAGGAGGAGGAAGACGGCGAGCGGGGCTGCTGCGGCCGCGGCGCCGAGGGCGAGGTGCAGACCCTGTCGGGCCGCATGAACCCGCCGGCGGTCGCCAAGATCCCCGAGCGCCCGGCCGCCCGCCACAAGGCGCCGAGCCTGGGCCGGGCCCGCGTGGCGGCCGCGGGCATCCTCAGCGTGGGCAACGTGCTCAACTACCTGGACCGGTACACGGTGGCAGGTGAGGGCGGCGCGGCGGGCCGCTGCGCCGCAGCCGGGGCGAGGGGGCGGCCGGCTGCCGCCAGCGCCCCTCGAGGATTGTTCTCCGGTTTGTCTTAATTTTACCGCAAATAATAGTAATAATAATAATACTAAAAGCGGCGTCCTTTGTTTTTCCAGGCTTGGTGGGGGAGCAAATGTCCTCCTTTCCGGGGAGGGCTGGTGCCGGGCGCAGACGCGGGGGGGACTTCGTGCGGTTCCGTGCTCTGGTGGGAGAAGCGTTATTGATCCCGAGCAGTGTGACCGCCGCGGGTGACAGGTGCAGCCGCTGCCGGGCGAGCGCCGTGCGCGGCGGAACGGGGGCACTGGGGCTGCGCTCGCTGCCGTGCCTCTGGAGGAAGCCCGCGCGGAAGCCGGTCAGCCCCGCTTTGTTTGTGCGAGCCCCTGCGCCCTGGGAAGCCAGGCTGTCCTTGAGCCCTCCACCAAGGAGGGTCCCTCCTCTGCAGAGCTCTCGAGTAGGTGCCGGCAGAGCTGCCTGATAGTTCGCGCTGGCTGGTGGCGGGCCGATACGCAGAAGCCGCAGCGAGGCAGCCGCAGTGCACTTTGCAAAGTGTCTATTTTTTTTTGAGATAAACGTTTTAAAATTGTGTACTCCCGACAGATGCACTTCACCAGCTGTATTGCACGGAAGGCACTGTGTACCTCAGTGATTAGTACTACTGGGAAGCTTGGTTTTGGAACAAATGCGTGTTAGGATGCTTACTGTACAGTCCCTGGAGGGGACTCCTCATTTATTCTTGTCAGGCAGTAACAGCAGGGAGGAAAATGATTATTGAACTTTTGCTAATTAGGAATGAAGTAGGCTTGTTGATATTTAACTATCTTATGTAATTAAAAATAGTACATATTCTCTGTTTGGTAATACTGATAATTCTATCTTCAGAATTTGTAAGTGGACTTTGTGCCTGTATAAGTTTTGCACTATGTATATAGTTATTTTAATCTCTAGGATTAAACACAATATTAAGCAAATCAGCATGTATGTTTATACTATATCAAAATAATATGTTTGTAGGGTAATAAAGGTGTGCAAGGGGTGTGGATCTAGTCACTTGTCAGAATAAGTTGGCCAGGTTGTTTTTATTTTGTTTAAGATAAAGATGTGGGGAGGATTAGGAAGAAAATTCAGCTACCACAGTTGCTGTGGCATTTTTATTATTATTTTTAGACGGCGCATGTTCTCTAAGGAAATGTAAAGGCCAAGTCTTGGGAGATATTGAGTATTCATTTGATGCTAAGCATGCTTTGGGAGAACGCTTGAAAACATAGGGACTGAATGATATTGTAGTTTGCTCCTGCACCCTCAGATAGGAATCTGTTCGGAATAGAGAGTGACCACGAAGAACTGTATTTCTCTAATACGCAGAAGGCATCTTTTGCAAGAAACTATTCCTCCCCCCCCCATGTACACTGAATGTTTTTTATACATAAAAGAAATCATGATTTTGTTTACCCCTTTGCCACAGTAGTTTCGGCAAGGAGGCACGTCATCTAATTTTTCTGCCCACAAAAGCAGAAGGCATGGGATGCTCTGGCAAGGGAAGGAAGAATTATCTTCCTTTGTGGGAAGGCTGGAAAGTTCTGACTAAAGAGAGGATACAGACACCTGCCTACTGTAGTGTGGTATTGTTAGTCCCAGATTGTGATTGCTGATATTTCTAGGAGAAAGTCTGGTTTTGGTGTGGACAGTAATTGCCCTGTGAAACTTATCTGTTAGCTTTGTTTGGTATCAAATGTTTAAGATCAGATAACAAACTTTCCTCTGTGGCAGGTAGACGGGAGTTGAATTTTTCATAATATTTTTGTGTTCTGTCAGTCAGTATTTATTTTTCAAACTGATGTCTTATGAAGTTCAAATCCAAAACATGGAATAATTTAAATCTAATCTGATAAAAGAGACAGCTCTGTAATAATAAAAATGATGTGACTGCTGGGCTCAAAGCTGACTTTTAAAAAGTGTTCTTTAAAATCAATCTTTACTTTTATATTTTGAGTTTCAGTGCATGCTTATGTGGTGTGCGCTTACGTATGAATCAGACTAGCATTTGAATATTCACTTCATGTCTCAAGACTGGTAATAATTAGAGAATACAGCTCTTCAGACCTTCAAAGTGCTTTGCAAATATGAATTGTTGGAGCAATGTAATAAGGGAGTTTAACATTAGCCACATTATGGCAGGGGAAGTGGAGTCTAAAGTTATGATTTACCTAGGCCAATGAACTATTGTGAGAACTAGAATTAATTTCTGGCTTCAGCTATTCTCTTGCTGCTCAAAACAAGTGTTCAAAGAGCAGTGGGGACCAATGGAAATTGGTTCCTAGGGATTTGTGTCTCTAGGGTGATCCCTCGTGTGGGTTCTCTGACGTCAAATAAAAGTTGACCTTTGTCATTAACCTTTCTCCTCTTGTCTTACAAGAGTCTCTCTGCCTCACTTTTTTTCTCCTTCTTCTTCTTTTTTTTTAATGAAAGTATTGGGAGCTTTGGGAGTTCTTCTTGCTGTCAAATTTAGTCAAAATGGATCAATGATCTCAAAGGTGATTAGTAGGCAGCTGACAGACAGACATAAGCAAATAGGCAACATAGTTGTATGGGTACTATTCTACAGACCATCTGTCAGGTCTTATTTTAAAACTTACTGCAACCATTCCTGGTCACCAATGTGTGTTTTTAAAGCAAAGTTGTGTTTAATTGGTAGAAAAGAAGATACGGAATTCTTTGCAAATGTAATCCCCTGAGCAGTTTTCATAATTTTTTAACATAAGTACACAGAAGTTAGATAATACGTACAACATATACCTTATCTTGCTCCTCATTGCTAAAAGATATTCCAAACAACAAATGCGATATTTGTTGGTGTTTACACTCCTACCTCTGAATACGAGGAAACTATGTAGAATGCGTCATTCTTGGGTATCTTTTTCGAGTGCAACAAATGAGGAAGTAGCTGCCTTTTTCCCTGGTTTGGGTTTCAATGAATCCTCAGGATAGATGAAACGAGTTTAGGATGAGATGTGTCTTTCAGTATTTGGGACATTGCATGATAGAAGTTCAGTGCCGTTTCTGATTTACAGGGCATATACAGCTTCCTACCTGAGACTAAGTTACAATGCTTTGGGGAATCCGGATGGAATGAGGCCCCTGCAAAGGGGGCAGAGTGGCCTGTTTCCCGCAGTTTGAGAATAAATTTTTTCCCAATAGTTTCAAAATAAAAAGCCTGTGTAGTAACAGTGGAATTTTCAGTAGTATCTTTATGTTTACTCAATGCTGGAAATTCCCAGTTTATATGGGGTATGCCAGAATATAATGATATTTGAGAGAAGCTATCCCAAACAAAAGGTGGAGTGCATCTGCTGTGGCTCTTCTGAAGAAAGGGTTGAAAACCCTGTGCTGAACACTACTGTCTTGAAGGAAAATGATCCTCTGAAGTTTTCTTAATGGGTCTTTGATCATACTGAAAACAATTGCTTGTGGAAAAAGCATTCTTTCAAAAGCTGTGATATTTTGCTTCTATTAGGAAAGGAAAGAGTAAGGAAATGGGAGAACTAATGAAGCCATTATAGATCACCTGTGAAACTACAGAACAGCATTCCAGCCGTCTAGTAATGCTGGGACATAACCTGTTCCTCAGTGAAGTTTTGGGAAAAGTCATCTTACCTTCAGAAGCTTGGAATGTGGTTTCACAATTATGCCATGAATGACCTTTTACTGTGCCTGCTGTTGGCAATGAAAATGGTCTTGCTTCATTAGGGTGTCACCTCCACCTTCTAATTTGGATGCTACTTTCTGGCATTTCTGTAGTGCCTTTAATTTAAAGGTAATGATTTAATTAAGCTGGAGAACTACCGAGTGAAGTAAGCTAGTCTAACAGTCCCACTACAGAAGGGGAAAGAGAGTTGCAGAGTGTCAGTGACTTGCCCATAGTAATATAGCTAGTGGCAGAGTCTTGCCTGGTATTAGTTCATCCTTGAGGTTCTGTGTCTCTGTGACACAAAGTAAGCCATAGCTTTTGGTCTGCTATTTTTGTCTTGTAAATGTCTGTAGCTTGCTAATAACCGTATTTGTGTTAATTAGCCTCTTATTGCAACACAGTTGCAAATACCATTCTTTGAAGATATTTAAATGCAAATGATTATTGAAAGTTGAATGTCAAGTTTTAAACTACGTAGCACAAGCTTTAACTGAAGGGTTGGGATAGGTTCAATGTTAAATTCTTAAGTGTAAAGACACTCGAGTTAAGCTGAGACTGCTTTTTATTACTTCTGAGTTCACATTTGTGATAGTAATATGTTACCTTATAAGCATATTTCATACTGAATGATCTTCATTCAACCTAGGAGCTAAAATATGTAATGCTGTAAAGAGACTCTCTTATCCCAATATTAATGAGACTATGCTCAGTGCTTGTAGTTTGAGGGAGGAAACCATTAAGTGGCAGGGCAAGCTCTTAATTTTTCATCTCTTGTTGAGCTAATCTCAATCTTACTATTACTTTAGGACTCAACTGTGGAAGGAGTACAGATTTGAAAACATTAGAAGAAACTATTGACCAAACTTATTTTAGCCAGCATATCATGCTCATGTAAGGCATGTTGTTATCACAGTGAGGATTTGCAAATGGACAACAATCACAGAATCATAGAATCACAGAATCAGCAAGGTTGGAAGGGACCTCCAGAGATCATCTAGTCCAACCTCCCTGCTCAGCAGGGAGCATGTTAGACAGGGTTGCATCCAGGTGGGCCTTGAAGATCTCCAGAGAAGGAGACTCCACAACCTACCTGGGCAGCCTTGAGAGATAGTGCAGTGTTTCTCAAATTTTGAGCTAGTAACACCTACGAGCAAAAGCTAGAAGAAGTCACATATTTCACAAACATGCAATAGAAAGCACTCTAGTGTGATTACAAGGACTATGTGGTATCATCTGGTTCTCCAATGATGTATTCTCCTCTATTTGCCTGTTTGATCCAGAGAATTTTATATTTCAAGTGAAGGCCTATTATGCTTAATCATAGTGGGTTTTTTCTTTGTGAGATAGTTTGCCAGATAGTTACTATCTTTATTATTACTTTTCCTGTTTGACTCTGAGATCCTCTTTCACGCATGTTGGTTAATTTTATCCCCAAAACATCCAAGTCATCACAGTCTGAATATGGCCTTCATTACATGGAGTTAATGTCCTTGTAAATATTGAGTGTATTCTCAATAGTATGATAATGTGATTAATCCCTGGATCTCTGAGACTGTCAATACTAGAAGCCATGTCGTAAAGCTTCTATGCTGAAAAGTGTAAGAATTTTGTAATCATTCCTTCAGGATTTTTTTTTTAAACAGCGTGCCAAGCTATAACAGGGTTAAATTTCATAAGTCAACTTGTTTTTATTTGTCCCAAATATATTATGCATGTATTCCTTATGGCTTCCGGTAGACTGTATCCTAGAAGCAACTAAACTGCACACCAGGTAGCAGTCCTAGGAGCAGTTTGCCCTGTTTAGAAGCATTGTGTTAGAAGTGTGCACTGCCTGCATTTGCTGAACGATAAATCTGTTCTCAACATGTAAGTGAGATCTTAATATTTCTTGGAAATTTTAAGAGGACTTTGAGGTACTTCATAACTGTTGATAAAGGTTCAGTTTACAGATTCTGGACATTCAGTGGAAAATCATAATGTTATTTCAAAGACAGCAATGAGGAAATTCAGAGATCAGAATTTCTGTTGAGCTGATTGCCTCATCATTGCTCTATTAGTCTTGCAGATCAGGACCTCGTAGTGCAGCTTCAGTTGAAGGAGGTGGTGAGTCTAGGTTCCTTTGAATCTAGGTGTATCGAGGGATGTCAGACAGCTGTAGGCTGACAGATGGGGCAGTCTGAGAACACAAGATCCAATATTAGTGTGACAGACCCTAGCTCCAGCAAATTAGCTTATATGACCTATTTGGTAGGCAGCACAACCAAAGACTGAATGAAGATTTTCAAGGAAGACAGTGGTATCTTTTACCATGTGTTTACGGAGAGCATCTACCAAGCATGAGCAGCATCATGGGAGAAAGCATGAAGTTGTCCTTCAGAAATGGGCAATGGAGGATCACATGTCTGTCTAAGAATTTTCTAGAATTTGACACAGTGGCTGTAGGGTGATGATTGTTACAGAAAATATAACCTGTGCTAAAACTCAGGTCTGTGAAGGACCTGTGAAATGCCTAAGGTACCATGGAAGTTAATGAGAGTTGAGCAGAATGTATTTGGGCTGAGAGCCCAAAGAGAGGCATCCAACTCCTGCTGATTTTCAGAGAAATTTGGATACTGAATTTGCTTGGCTCTCTTGAAAATTGTGTTCTTGGAGAACTGATCTGAAATTATTGGTCTAAAAGTCAAAAGGTAAATCAGAGATAAGTGAAGGCAGAATCAAAAAAAAAAAAAAAAAAAAAAGTCAAACAGAAAGCCAAGAAACAAAAATTACCAAGACAAATACCCCCAAATCTTAGTTCTGAGTTTTAGTGGAACCTCCCTTTGAGCTTTGCACTATTAAAATAGTTCACCGTGCTATTCATAGAGTGGCTACTTCAAACTGGCACACACAATAGGCATTTCATACTTTTTTTGGGTGACACATCTGTTTTCATTGTTGTTTTGTGGATGTTTCTGCCTTGTATAACCTGGCTATTTCTCTAGAATTTCAGGGAGAGGAAGTGAAAGAAAGGGAACACTAGTTTCCATGCTTCTTGCAGCAGTATAAATAGCCAGGAAAGTGAGAATCTAAGGGATGCTAGATGACTAATGGGATGTAAAATCCTTCACCTCTTCCTGGTCCTATTTCCAGTCAGGAGTGGCTGAAAGTTTCCTTTGGAGGACTCTCAGATTTATTCTGGACTCTGTGCTGGTCTCTTTCATGATGCTTCTCGTGATACTGTGTGCTTCAAAAAAAGCCACTACCTAACCTATGGCTGGGAACTGTCATGTTATCTCTCAAAATATGAAATGACAGACAGAACCGCTGAGTTCTTCTGTCAAGCTGATCCTTCAAGGCATCAGTGAGGCATGGTGCGAGGGCAGCATTGCTGCTTTCACCCATTTAGTGCTTTGTGTGTTTTTTTAAGGGCATAAATATCAGTCATCCCTCTCCAGAATTGTTAATCTTCTACCAAAACTATAATTGTAAAACAATTTTAAATGAAGGGAGAGGAATGCAGGAGAAAAACTTGAGATCACGTTCAGCTTTATGCCTTGGCAGACCTCAGTTCAGCCTTCAGCAGTACGAACGTACCAGACTTACGTTGTTGCTGAACAATATTGTCTCCTGCTGGTTTTTGTAAATACTTTTCCTGTGCTTCTGCTGGTGGCCAGCAACTGCAGTGGCTGAACAGAACAGCAGAGGGAAAAGATCAAGGTTAGACAGGGAATAACAAATAGCTGCAGTAGCAGCTTGGAGCTTAGCTGGTGGAATGAGAGAAGCGCATGGTGGAATGAAAATCCTTTTAGCCTTGGCATGTGATGAAGATTTTTTTTTTTTTTAAGGACTTTGTTGAACCAAAAGTGCTGTAATTTATTTTACTCCTTGTTCAGGCTTCTACCAATAATTATGTAAATAATAGAACACAATTATTTGTTTCATAGTTTCCCATTTTCTTTTATTCCTGTCGGTGTCCTGTTGATACTGCCTTCGAACGTGAGCCCTGTGTTCTTGGCAACATGTAAAAAAACAAGAGTAGGTGAAATGACAGAACCAACAGGACTCCTGTTTGCATGAAAACTGCAAGGCATAAATTAAACATGTCTGAAAGTTAGGTTTGATTCAGATGGCTGCCCTATCATTTGATGATCTGCTTTCCCTATGTACTTTCACTTCAGAGAGATGATCCTCTGGGAAAGGGAACCAATAAAGCAATGCAGATGTGAAGAAAGGGTCTTACCCCATCCTTGATCTACAATTTTCATTTCCTTTTGTCAGCCACATATTTATTTCATAATTTGTGCCCGTGTTGTAGTGATGTCTTTACATGTTTTGTATGCTGGCATATATAGCTGCTTTAGCAAAGTTGTGCTACCAGGTGTGCAGGTTTGGAAGTTTGCAAACAGCTGTGTGCTCTTACTGTGTACTTTTCAGTGAGACGTTTAATTTGAAAATATGAGAGTAACAAGATATTGATTTCCTGCATATTGATGCTGAGATCATCCAACAGATTATTAGATTCGCCTTTTTACATTGCTAGTAGTGTTGCTGGGTGGTTTTCTCAAACAGGCTTGTGCTGGTAAGTTGTATTCCAGCTAGACACACTGCAGCTTGGCTGGCCTCAACAGCGCAAGTTAAATAACTTGATGTGACATGAGCTGTACTGTTAACCAAGCTTTAATAATTGTGGAGTTTTTTGTAAGAAATGTTGGTTTTGGAACACTGAATTGGGACTGTTTAAGCAGCTTGGGTCAGGGATCAATTTTATGCAGCTCCAAGCATATTATCAGTGTTAAACAATAATTAGTAAAGAATTGCACTGCTATTAGTAAATGTTAGCTGTGTAAGTTAGGAAATGAACTATGCAATAAATGCAAGGAAAAATGACTTCTGTATTTTTTCCTAATGCCCTAATGTGGCTCCTAAAGAGTTTTCTCTCTGTGTGTGTGTGTGTGTGTGTGTACTAAGCTATTAGAATTCAAACATACTAATGTTAAAATGTTTAGGGTAGTCTTGCTGTTTCTCCTAGCAGCCAGAAATGCTGACTAACCTTAGGGATAACAATCTTTACATATGCAGGAACAAATGCCCCCAAGGGCCACTGGTGACTGACAGCTGCAATGCTCTGATTAGAACGGAGAGTTCCTGATAGCTCAGCCTTGGAAATGTTAGCCCCTTCTTGATGGGGAAGGGAAAAGGCGGACAGAAGCAGTGTATTGCGATAATATCAGGGGATGAGAGATGACATCTCTGCAATTTTTAAGAATCTTGTAGCCTGGAGGTGCTTTTGTCCCAGTATCAGAAATACCAATAGGACACTCAAGGAAGAGGGCTTGGAAGTGCAAACATTGATCTATGATGTTTTTGCTATAAAAAATACGGAAGATAATAAGTTATGTGTTTATAGTTGTTTGTTTTCACCATAATAATAATGCATTG
This sequence comes from Rhea pennata, assembly GCF_028389875.1. Lineage (NCBI taxonomy): Eukaryota > Metazoa > Chordata > Aves > Rheiformes > Rheidae > Rhea > Rhea pennata. The sequence continues at coordinate 8,940,709 of NC_084682.1, forward strand.
AGATTCCAGAGCTACTGATGCTCAATATTAAGCTGTGGTGCTTGAGATATTAAAGTGTATGTGTGTGTTCTTTTCAAGCAGTATTAATGCAAAGGAAAGTTTTCCTCTCAGATGAGATGAATCTTGGTGTTTCTTTAATCTCTGTTTGCATACAAATTGCATAAACAATTACACAATCCCCAATAAAGAAAATCTTGAGTCACTAGTCAGAATGTGAGTGTGCTGGGTGATAATTCTGGCTAAGGATTGTATGCTTGCCCACTAGTACTCCACAGAGTGACTGTATCTTCTTGCCTTTTACTCCCCTCTTTCCTTCCCAGCAGCTTTTTTTTAGCTGTTAAGGGAACAACCAACTTAATTTCATCTATGCCTTTGTTCATTTAATCTACTTTTTATATTTATGCACATGCCGGATGCTTATAAGCACTTTGTAACAGTTTCCTAGCACTTAGCGCTGTATGCTTGCCAGCTCCATGGAGTATTTTGAACTGTACAGAAGTAATGAAAAAATAATAAAATAAATTAGTTTATTTCTCTTGCCTATTTTTTCATTACAGCAGTGTCTTGGTAGCAGCACTACAATTTAGGGTCACTTGCTATTTCTTTCACAAAACATATTTTTAGGTAACCATAATCACCCATTTTACTTGCTGGCAAATTTCAGCTAGTATAAGTATATATCACCTGCCGCTGTTTTGTAGGCTTTAACTATGGGACCAGTTTTGGAAGCTAGACACTATTTTAAATGTGATCTCTCGTGGAATTGGTTAGACCTTTCATTTCTTACTGAAATAAATTTTGAGTCATATTCCAAGTCACGAGGATTGAGGCTGCTGGAGAAATGGGACATGATTCTTGATCAGATAAATCTGTGTGTCTCTGAAGTTACAGATGCAGTCCAGGGCTAACAGCTGTGTTTCTTAGAGCTTGTTTCTACTGAAAACACATCTTTTGAGTCATTGTATGCCTTTCCAGGGGTTCTTACTCTCTCATACTGTGCTTCAGTACAATACTTAGGTGGCAAAACACTTTCCAAATAAATACGGATAAAGTTAAGGAAAGTGTGCGCTAAGATGCATGTGAAATTAAGGTCTGTTTTTGGCAGCTATTCATGATGCAGTTGGTATATTTTAAGTCATTACAAAGCTACCAAAACAGTCAGCTCTTTGAACTGTGGCTTAAGAGTGATTCTAACAATAGCTGAAGAAAGGTAAATCACTTTTGTCTGGTGTTTCACTGCTTTTGTGAAAATTGTTCTTTTCATTTGGAAAAGACCCATAAACTGTAATGCTTCTGTACTCTAACTATGTTCAAAAATATATAATGGTATAAATGTCAAACTCTGTATGTCATTGCAAGTTTACACTGCCTCACAAGGGTACATTTCAATTACTTGCATCATTGAAGGCCATTTTACTTATCAAAAATTAATTAGCAGTAGAGCCAATATTAGAATAAAGTTTCTTGAATAATATTACATATTAGATTGAGATAGAGTAGAGGTTCCTATCCATAAGGAGAACAAATACAATCTGAATCAGGATTTATCCTTATTGAGTTAAATAGTTGCTCAAGCTCCATTAGTTCTCTCTTCACTTTTTTTTTTTTTTTTGTGAATACAAAATATAGTCTGCACCCTTTAGAAGTTACTGGACTTAGAACCTGAAGATACTTGTTTTTATTCACTGGATGGCTTGTGCAATGGGATTACAAGCTATTTCAATCCTGAGTGTGAGAGATTTCTTATGTGATTGTGATCTGCAGTAAGACACTTGTGCCTACAGAACTAGCTCGGCAGTGGAAGTCTTTGTGTCTGGGTAGTCATGGACATTCAGCCTCTTGTCTCTATGTAGAGACTGCCAGGAAAACAGCAGGTAGGATCAGTTGTGATGTGGATATTATGAGTTAGAAGACTTAAATTAAACTGGTATGAAGAAAACTTGTTAGTAGCACAGTTCCAGCATTGTTTTCAGCTTTTTTCTACTCCATGTGAATATGGTTTGCTTTCTCATTTTATCAGTACTATTGACATCATACAGAAGAACATCACTATGTTTGCAGCTTACAATCAAATATGCTGACTCCAGTTGCCTCTGCTAGTGTTGAGACTTAAAAGGCAAGAGGCCTAAAAAACAGACATTACAGTCATGGAAGAAGTTTCTATTTAAGAGAACACGCTTGTAAGTATGATGGTTTTAAAATATATCTGCTCCTTTATAATTATATACTTTAAATATTAATGCATATAATTTTGAAAGTATAATTTAGACTCCGGTAGGCAGTGTCTTGACAATTTTAAGGTAGGTTTAAACATATATATACCTAAATACCTTGAAAAGAACAATTTTCTTCTTTAGAGATATTCTTGGGTTTAATCTGGAGAGGTTGATCCTAGACTGAACTTTTTATTTTATTGTTTTAAATTCGGGATGTAGTAGTGACTGAACTGATTTGCCTCAGAGAAACAGCCCTAGGTTGCCTCTGTAGGAATTTGGGGCTAGAGGCAGGCGAGAGCGTGCTGTGAGCACTTCTAGTTGAGGAGATGCAGTTAGTGCTTCATGGCAGTTCATTAAGGCCTGCTGTTACAAATTATTGTAGCAGGCATAGCTGTTTGAGTTCAGCTTGTGGGTAGACTGGTAAAGGTTAATGTGTAACTACAAATAGTGAATGTTATAGTGTAGCAGCATCTTTAGGAGCCAGGCTTTTAAGTGTTCCCCACGAGACAGCTATGAGGACCGATGGCAAACGCAGACTTGTTAGCAGGCTGAGAGCGTAACACTGGAAAGTGTGCGTGGGGGTGTGTGCCTGCGCTGCCCTGTTCACACGGCTTCCAGACTCTTGCTCTGTGGTGTATTTCTTTCAAAGGATTTGTTTCCCTTTAAATCTAGGATAGTCAAAACTGCAGTCAAAATTGCTATGCAGCATGTGGTTTGCTGAGAGGAAAGCAAGTAATTTTTTGCCTACCAAATGATCGTGCCATGTCAGCTGTCTGATACCCCTATAATTTTGCTATGGACCACTGTTCAGAACCCCTGCTGCCGCAAATGCAGCTGCGTGTGCCCCTTTAAGTCGAGCTTAGAGGGTCCATACTCTTTCTTTCCTTCTCTCCCTCTCCCAGACTCTCACATGTGTGTAATCAAATTAAGCAGTGGTACAAGCCCCAGCGGAGAAGAGCTGCTCTGTTAGGAAGCTGTCCCTCCAGAATCTGCACACAGATTTCATCCTTTGCACCTGCCACTGCTGGCTACCGATCTGACCTTGTGTGCCAGCAATCTGCGTTGATAAATATTCGCTGTTCCTTCTATTTCAATTAATAGTTTTAAGAACACTTATTTCCTTGCTAGTCTTGTCTTTGTCCATAAACAGTCTACATTATATTTTTACAGGGTCTCATTTTTCAGTGGATGTAATGGAAGCTAGAAAGGGCAGCGTTATGAGCTTTCTGTTAAATATATAAAGAAAGGCAGCAACGCCAGTCACCAGCAGACAGCATCAAGTGACAGCTGTGCAAGGATGCTGGGTCATTTGAGACAGTAGCAGTCACTTGTGGAGCACTGCAGATTTCTGTTTGAAATCTATCATAGGTTGGTAAAAGCCTCTCTTGATGTTTTTATTCAGCTCTCTCGGGCCATGTGCCTTCTACAGAGCGCAGGGCTGCTGCCTTTCCTCCGCGCGGGGCCCTGTGTGCCAGACACACCTGCCTTAGCAGCTGCACTTGGTGAGCAGCAGCAAGGTGCAGCAGCACGCGAGTGTGCAACAGCCACTGGCGTGTGAGACTTGCCGGGCCTGCCTGCTCTGCACAAGTCCTCCCGTCGTGTTGGCACTGATGAACCCCTTGGATTCAAACCAACTAACACTTTTTCATCACAGAAGTTTGATACTGTTGCCTTCATTAGTACCTACAGGTATTTCCTTATGTGATGACGCCATCTCATTTAAGTGTCCTTCATGTCAAAGCATTTCTTTGTTTCAATCCGGAATCCTAATGTTTGGTGCAGACTTTGTATCCGTTCTCTTTTCATCATTGAAAATCCTTGACACAGCATTGTGCAGTGGAGCTTTCTAAGCTGCAGAGCATACTATGACATCTGATTTCCTTTGGGGTTCACTGCTGCAGCCCCCTTGTTCTGGATAACTTGCATGTGATGCTTTCATTTTGGTGGTGGATGTTGCACGTCTCACTGGTGGGTGTTAGAGGTGACTATGCTCACGGAAGGGGACTAGTGGGGTCAGAATTGCAATATATTGGTAGAACCAGAGTGCAGCACATCTTGTTTCTGTTACTGCACTGTTTAAAAATATCACTCTTTAGCTGCTCAACATCCCATATTGGCGATTGCTAAATGTAGTTACTTATGTACAAGCAAGCATGAACAATGGAAAATATATGAAGTATGAACCCTTTCTTTGAGCTCGGGTGGGAACATTCATCTCACTTTGGTGAGGAATGTTCACCTCACGTTTCCGAACATTGTATTCAGCAGATGAGCCGTTTCCTCTTTCTCCTTCAGGTTTTGATTTCTCCTTTGGAGAAAAGAGCTGAGAGGCAGTGCTCGGATGGGACTGTTAGAGTAATTATCAAAATTAACAGGCAGGGCTTTACATATGCTGTTATGACTTGGGGGGGGGGGGGAAGAGATTGGCTTTTTTGTTTTTGTATTTTTTTTCCCCCCACACGTTTTAATCTATTGAGATTTAGATGAGCAAGAGTCACACTAGGAAAGAGTTGCTTTTTGGCTTTAGCAATGTCCTCACCTGAGATAACACCCAGGCATGCAAGGAAACTTCAGAAAATCCCCCAGCTGACATCCTTCTCTCAAGTGGCACATTTGCAAAGATTATGGAGATTTTCATGTTGCCTACTGATTTTTCTCTCTGCTGTACAATTCCATTGCTTGTTAAAGTTGCTGAGAGAAACCTCCTTGCACACACATGGGCATAATTTCACACAGGCTAGGGTAATGAGAGTAAATTATGGGGAAATTTTGTTCCTAAACAGTTGCGCTCAGCCCAATTTCATGGAAACTTTAACAACACAACAAACAAATAGAAAACCTTAAAAAAATTAAAAATAGAGATGAGGTTAAAAGGAGACTGTGTCTAATTTTGTTAGCATTGTGGTCCTAATTTGTTGCTCCTGGTGGCTTGAATTCCTCGCAGATTGCTGGTTTGTCTGCAGATCTGTAATTCCCACATGCTGTAATTTTGCCCTTAGTAATACTGGCCACTGGCAGCTCCCTCTTTCTGAGTTGGAATTTGGAGTGTTTTAGACTCCTCAGCATGGTCTTTTTTTTGCGTTTAATCTAGATGGAGACTCTTACCACTCTGAGAGGGCTGAGCAGCTCTGAGGAGGAGGTGGTGATGACCAGGGTGAAGAAGGCGCATGCTGCGTCTGTGCAGAAGGCACAGGGGATGCTTGCTGGCTGTCGAGAGAAGTCTGAGTCTTAGGCAGCAGTGTAACCATCCAACACAAGTGCGTGCCAGAGAATTGGGCTGCTCTATTTTTGGACATTTCAAAGTGTAAGATCAAGAATTACTGTGGGAAAACCTGAGACGTTTGCTCTAAGTAAATTTCATGCCAATTAATGGAATTTTATGTTAAAATCACCATGTACAAAGATACTTTAAATTCCAGATATTTTGAGATTTCTGTCCAATTCTGAAAATGATTTTTGATACTTTTCCAAATAGCTATGGATGTTTTTTAACAAATCTGAAATGCCTAAGAAGAGATTTTTAGGCTATACACTAATTATATATTACTTCCATTTACAGTTGGGAATTTTGGTTAAGGACTACTGTGCCGTGTTCTGTACAGATGCTTAACAGAAATGACTGTCAGGAGGACACGGATCATCTGTGCCATGCTTACTTGTGCCAGGTCTTTCACTGGTCTTTCGTTGCATGTGCTAGGGATCTCTCTGCTTTTGGCAGACCTCAGCCAATAGAGCTGATCACTGTTGTTTGTGCTGGCGAACAAATCAGTGGGATTCTTTGTTGTTAATACGGAGCTGAAGAAGACTGGACCCAAGCAGTTTGCAGAGAGCATATGTGGGGCGGTAGCAATGCTGCAGTGCAGTTCTGTATAGCAAGAATGCAAAAGCACATCCTCTTAGGGGGGGAGAATTTAAAGAAAATGCTTTAATTGATAGGCAGCAACCATTTATTTTTCAAATGAGCTACGAGTTAGTAGTAGTGGGTTGATATAAAAAAAATCTTTGATTGTTAAGGAGGAATGTTTATTTAGGGTTGAAAAAGTTCTAGAGTAAATGATATTCATATCTCCATCAAAGTTGAGTAATGGGAAGAGTTTGTAAGAAAATAGCTGGACTGAGGTCTGTTCATGTTAGTGTGAATGCAGAGGAGTTGTACAGTGCAATTGAGATCAAGATTTGACTTTTTTTTTTCCCCCTCTTATGACAAAAAATAAGTAGAAGAAGGAATAGGGAGCTCAAGTGAGGTTTCAGGCACTGCCATGAGGTATTTCTCTTTACTTTATAGCCGAGTCCTAAGGTTCGTGACAGTGGATCCTATTGCAGTAGTCAGCATGTTCTGTAACCCTGCTGTATCCATATAAATAGTGTTGGGAGGAGGCCTACAAAGAGAAGAAGGATGAGGAGGAACATTAACGCATGAAAAACATGAGCTGCTGCTGTCCCAGAATGGCTGTTCTGCTGCCTTGTAGACTCCTAGATAAACAGGCCCAGCTCCTCTGATTCTGCTTTCCCAATTAGCGTAGTAAGGCTGTGTCTAACCTAAAAAAACTCTTTGCATATAATAAATAATCAGTTCTCACAGTGATCCTGTAAGTTAGCTAAATATTATTAATATAATGATGGTGTTGATGATCTCTGCTTTGTGCTGGGAGACTGTAAGCAGCAACTAGAAGAGGTGCTTCTCAGAGACACAAAGATACCGTCATCTACCTGCTCCCGTTATTTTCAAACTGCCACAAAAACACTGATGCTCCCCCAGCTGCCTGCTGTTCAGCAAGCAGCTTCCAGTGTGGTGAAGCACTGTGCTCCTGCAAATGAATGTGCAGTTAATTTGTGAATGAATTGCATACCTAATTTCTTCTTGCACCTTTTGTTGGCAGCTGATGTCAGTGTGTATCAAAAAATGAAGCTTTCCCTAAATGATGCTTGAAAAAAGAGAGAGAAGGAAAAGGAGAAAAGGGCTTTTAAGTAAAATTATGATGGATGACATTTAAATGCATATACTTTGAGAGAAATTAATGATGTAATTCAGAGCATATCAGTTGGTAGGAAGGACTTGTAGAGAAAATTGATGGAACTCAAAGCACTTTGGGAGGCGGAGGGATGAGTCTGTAATAGCTGCACCAATGGAGACTAGTGTTTGGACCTGCCTCTGCTGAAATAACATGCTCAGTCATTTCTGAAGGTTGATGTGAATGTTTGTAGGCAACAGCATTGGTAATTTTTTCTTCAAAGGAAAGCTAGTTATTGTTTTCTTCAGGGAGGAGAAGGTAAAACGAAAATACACATGTTATTTTCCTCTTCTTTCCTTTCCAGATGCTTTTGCTCCCCTTAGACCACGGTCACGCAAGTAACTGCTTTGGCAGCTGGCCGAGGGAGTCGGAGCAAATGGGAAAGGACCAGGGTGGGTAGGTGGGAACTATCAGCTGGAGTGTGAAACACCTTGCTGATCAAATAAGAAAGATAAATGAACATAAACAGGTAAATAGTTATCTTCTAACAGGCCCAGTAACCACAGTCATATTTTGGTAGTGAAGGAACAGACCAAAAATTTTATTAGGCTTGTTTAACATCAGTTAAGTGAAAAAGAGACTATAGTGTGGTGACCACTGTGCAATAGTGTACAGTGATAGAGTACCTGTCAGAATATCAGAAGTGATAAGTGATGCTTTGTTTTCTTGAATTCTTCCTTCATTTGTGTCTCTATCAACTTGTGACATTGTTGTCTTATGTCTGTGCAAGCTCTTTGCGTTAGGAACTGTCAATGTTCTGTTTGTTTTTTCTTTTTATTAAAAAAAAAAAAATTAGATTTCTGATGGGGCCTGTTAGAAACTTATATTCTACAGATAATTGCCACAACTGTGGCAACAGGATGAGTAGTCCAATTTCAGTTTGCCATGGAATCTAGAAAAGTACGTTTGTGTGTAATTTAGGTGTATTCTGGGCTCAAAGCCTGTTGTTTGTGCTCAGTTTTCTTCATAAGTAAAAGGTTTTAAAGAATATAGATTCACAGAATTCAGTAAATGCAGTAACAGTCACTGTTTTAAGAAGAGTGCTAAATATCACAAGGGTAAATAAGCTCATAGGAGTCAGCAGTTCTTAAACCCAACTTCTTCAAAAGTTAAGACTGTAAATGTTTCTTTAAAATGCTTTAAAATGGAAGCTAAAACAAGACAAATGTCTGCTGGCGTCCCCAGAAAGAGCTTTACCAGTGGCCTTATGTGGAGCTTCCACTTTTCTTGCTAAAGTGGGCAGAAGGTTTCTCATGACTTTATCTTCTCTCATCTAACCTCCTCATTCAGTCCATTTTTCGAGATCATAAGCTGGCCCCTCAGCTGGCCCGTTTCCTTAACACCTGCTGTAAAAATAAATACTTAACATCATATAAGCATAAGATTAAGGTGTATTAGAGAGTCTGTAATAGCAAGTCAAGAAAACTCTTGCAAATATGTTTTAAAAGTTCTTGCAATACGACTGTCATTAATTTTTGACTATTTTCTTGATACTGTTGCTCCACCAAAGCAAAAATCTCACTCCAGCTGCATGTGGAAGGGTGTAAATATCACAACTAGTGATTTCCTTCAAACATTTTCTTTGCATTTGAATGGAGCACAAAATAAGGCGTCCTAGCTGACAAGCAAACCTGATGATGGCTCTAGGAAACACTTTTGCTTTAATTTTCAAAGCAATTTGTGCAGTTTTTCTCCACTTCTCTATTGTGCAATTTAGCTGAATAGATTATGCCTGCAGCACACAGCAGGTTCCTTATGTCTGTGGTTGTTTTATGCAGTCTTCTCTCTTTGCAGTGTCCTAGGGTGGCTTGCCTGAGGTGGATACTCTCTCCCTACCCTAGTAAAGTGGCATTAATAAAGATATTATAAAACTAGGAAATCATGTAAAAAGGGAGAAAGCAGGACAGAAATGGAGAATACATGCATTTGGCAAATGTCTTTGTCATTTCTAACACCTGCTGGCCAGCTTCTGTTATCTCCCAATATCTCGCCATGGTCCTCCTCAGGGCCCTTAGAGCACCAGGAGACAGGAAATGACAGTTTATGTGCCCCCCACCTACAAGAAGATGAATTAATGTTTTTCTATGAAATTCCAGGTTATTTAGAAGCATTTTAAGAGATTACTCTTGGTCTAGGATACCTTGTCAATGTTATTCTCAAAAGTTATACTTTGCCTTACTTGTAGCAGACAATTGATAGGAATATAGCTAATTAAAAAGGGAAATTTGAAGTCATCAGTTCAAGATTGGATAGTGTTATGTATGTATTTTTTTTAATCATGGTTACAAAAAATTAAACTGCTGATTCTTGTTCCTGAACAGAGGAAAAAGAACCACGGTATTTGGGTTCAGTTTTAGTGTGCGTAGAGTACAGCAGCTTTGATTCGCCAGAGTAAAAATGTCATCGCAGAGTTTGCGCAATATGAGAAGAAGAAAGCAGAATCAAAACCTATGCATGGAAATTTGATTTGGCATGAAAGTCACGTTTCTTAACTGAGGGAGGAGTGGTCCAGGTATTTTAGCAGCTGAAGAAAAAAAAGTGCTTTTGGGAACAACTTGTTCTGAATTGTTAGTATCTTACAGTCTTAGCAAGTACAGCATATTAGGATTTGAGAATAATTTCAATTAGAAATCTCTCTTGGCTGAAATATTGCCTTGAGAAAAGGACAGATGGTAAATCTTCTTCCATTTCAATTTCCATAGTGAATAAATGGGCAAAGATGGTCCTCTGGGCTGCTAGCAGTGATATCATATATTAATAGGAGGCTAATTTTCTATCTATTTGCTATATGTCTTAGATTTCATATGACATTGCAGCACTGTGAGAAAGAGGTATTAAAAAGCAACAGATAAATGATAGGTACTTCTCCCACCTTTTTTGTTCTCCATACAACTATTAAAGAACAATTAGCTCTGTGACAGGTCCTCAAAATTGCGTCAGTCTCCCTGAGAATCACCAGGTGCCTTCTAAGCATGCTCGGAGTATTTTGAGCTTAGATGATAATAGTATTTCCAGGCAGATTAATCTTCCTGACATATGTATACGTTAGCACAGATGACTTGGCCCTCGAAGTTCTGTTTTTTGTGTGTATTTTTCAGGGTTACAAAATTTAGATAATGGTGATGGCAATAGGCTGATGAAGTATGAGCAAGAGTTTCAAGGTGATCTAGGTATGACTTTTTGTTCGTTATTAATTACCGTTGTTGTAATGGGCAGATGGCTAACAGGGAGCAGAAGAAGCATGTAGAGCAGTTTTTCATTTTCCAAGAAATGCATGAATAATAAAGACCACTGGTTTGTTTGCCTTCCCAAGCAATTTTTATTTGGGCCTTCTTCGTTTCTACTTTCACCTCAGGAAAGTGAAAGTGCCAAGCCGAGCAGAGCATGAGTTTACAGCTTTGTTGTGTGCGTAAGTCTCTAGATCAGCCAAAAATAGAGGAAGAAATTGAACAGCATAAATGGGATTTTTTTTTTGCTCGATTCCCTTCCACTTGTTGCTGCTGCCATGTTGTTTTTTTAAAAAAAGTCAAAATTACCTGTAGCGAAACATTTAAGCTGAGATGCAATCTGCCAAGGTTACAATTAGGCATACAATACCTGGTTAAAATAACAATAAATAAGGCAACTGGATGCTGTATTCTCAGTGCAGCTTTGAAAACCTCTAGCTGAAAGCATAATTGCAAATTGGAACTAGAACAGTGCCATTTATTTATGCAAGCTTTCTATGTATCATGAATCACATCTTTCTACATTAATGAAGAGATTAACTTTCTTCTGTTTTCATTTCTAACATCTGTAATACTTTTGTGAGGAGTAACTTACAGAGTAAATGACTTCTGGGACCCCATCTGAAAACCATTCCAGTGTGGAAGTTGGTGAGGAATACTGCGGATACCCTGGTAAAGTGTGCATCTCCTGGGAAACACCTGGTGTGCCTGTTTGGACCTGCACAGAACTATCTGTTGGTATTTGGGTGGCATTTGGACTGACTTGAAAGCATTCTCACTAGCTTAGCATTTGCCTGCTTGTAATTAAGGTTTTTCTTTATGTTGTGGTAGCTGGCATGTCTATCTCCTCGAGTCCTCATGGTCCACATTTACCTCCTATCCATGTGTGCCAATGCGTGTTTGGTGGTGGACTGTATCTATGCTGTTACGTGTTTTGCACTTCCATCCAGATGAAACTTCTGTTGACTCAGTGTGGAGGGATTGGCATAGGCACGGCCTTCAGCAGGTGCTCTACAGCCCAGCTTTCCAGCAAGTATCTTAAGCTCCTTGTGGGTACTTGGAATCCAACATTATTCCATCCAGTGTCATGAACAGAAGGAATAAAGGCTTTGGGGCATGGCACCCTAGAGCTCAAGTCTGCTCTTTGCCTTGCAGTATGTATACCCCCACAGCAGAATTCCTTACAAGGAGCTTTTTTCATGTGAGAATCACTTTATCTCAGAGCATCGATTTTTGTGCTCAGAATTTGAATTACTACTTGAACCTTTATGCACTCTGAATTTGCTGACCACACAGGCACTTTGCAATACTTCTCCAAATTACCCTCAATAATCAGAGGGCATTGAGCAAGCAAGACGTATTTGTTCCTTTGCCTCAAAGGCAGGTGCTGCTTTTTCATTTCATCTCTTCTATGTTATGCGGCGTTCTAATGGACATAAACCAGAGATGCTTTATCTTATATTCAACATCTAAATCAAGAATAAATGATCAAAAGAATTGACATGTGTCCTGAAAGAAGTACCTTTAATACCAGTGATTGAAGTGCATGGCCAAAGAGCATGGAACTGTTCAGAAGAACAAAAACTGTTCAGACTGAGATCTCAATTGCCTTTTAATTTAAATGAAATTGGTTTTCCTGTCAATTCAGTGAGAAAGCATGCTCACAGGATTTCAACAGACCACTTCTTTAAAGGGAACTCTGCTTTTATGTTGTGTACAAATTTGGTACTAAATACTCTTTCTATCCCCATTTCTTCAGCTGTTCAGACATTATTGTTAGTAACATGATAATACATCAGCATTTGGAGGCTGTGCAAAAGTAAGGTGCTGGTAGGGAGGGGAAGATGAGTATTGCTTGCTTTATTTTTGTCTGAATACCTTATGTTCAGCACCTGTGTCCAACCTTGATTATTTCTGAAGATTTGACAAGTTTTCCACGTCATCCATGAAAACATCCTGAGAAAAGGAGAGAGTTATGTACAATCTCTCCCGAAAGTAATGAATTACTGTCCTGCTATGCAACTTCAGGTTATTAAACATCATTGCAAGAAATTTTGCAAGGTCCAGGTTTCACCTGTAACTCTTTCTGTACCTCATTTCCGTGAACTGTGCTCTCTTACCATACTAGAAGGCTGATAACACTGACTAATGGAAGTGAGAGCTGTACCTGACACAAGATAATGCATGCGTCTCTATGTTTGTAGATATAATGAAGTAATACTGCTGATTTGCTTTTTTATGGAGAAGAAAAAGCCACTATATGTGGCTTCAGGTGTATAATGCATATAACCATTTTGAAAACAGAAGGTTGCTTTTGGAATAGAAAGTGACTGGTGTCCCCCAAATAAGGAACTTCCACAAATCCATTAAATGAAAAAAATAAATTGCAATGGAAGCAGTTTCTTTTAAACTGAGGATATCTTTTTGAGTCGGTCTGTCTGTAGGTTATTCCTTATTCTCCTCTCCCTTAGTGTTTTAATCAGTTGGCCAATTTCAGCCACATTTGAAGAAGGATAGTTCTCAAAGACATAAAGCTCCTAGGAGCTTCATGAAAATCTGGAGCCAGGGAAATAAGAGGATCCTTGTAATGTGAGATTAAAGTTCATTAGCTTTGAAAAAATCCACAGGGGCAAAGAGGTTTTGAATATCTACCAGCTGCCTCTGAACAAGCTTGGAGAATGCAATCTCAGGAAGACACAAGGCATTGTTAATTCTGCTTCTGGGAAACAACTTTTTGGTATGAGTTCGCTGGGAGACCTGGCTCATGGGACCTCGCCAAAGCATTCTTTGAAAAAGATGTGGGCTTCTGTGCTGTAGTTGAGGTGACTCTTGATCTTGGTAGCTGTTCTGACTCTGAGATGCACCTGCCATTAAGGAATTAATGCACATTTCATGAGCAGAGGCTTAACAAATGTGAACCCTTTGCTGTTCATATATAGTTAGAGGGAGAAAAGCCAAACTCTTTTTGAGTAGTTGTATTTGAGTGTTTCCTGAAAGAAAACACCTTTTCTCCTCCTGCTATGTTAATTATCATAAATTAAAGAGTAGGTGACTTTCTGACAGCAATTTAAAAAAAAATATGACTCTTGAGAAATGGAGGATTTAATACTGTCCTATTTTTTTTCTAAAAGGAAAACTTTCTGTGCAAGGTGAAGGAAAGGTTTCTCTGTGTCCTGGAGAGACCATATAATTTTTTTTTCCTTTACTCATGTACTTAAAATATATATTTATATATCCGAGTGCCCCAAGGGGGTGAGTTCATGGAATTTGATATCACTTTGAAATTCATGCAATGAAGTTAGCGTTAAAACTGTGGGGCGCTGGAAAGCAGTTCTGCAGTGAAGGACCTGGGAGTGCTGGTGGACTGCAAGTTGACCATGAGGCAGCAATGTGCCCCTGTGGCCAAGAAAGCCAATGGTCTCCTGGGGCGCATCAGGAAGCGTGTTGCCAGTAGGTCGAGGGAGGTGATCCTGCCCCTCTACTCAGCCCTGGTGAGGCCTCATCTGGACTACTGTGTCCAGTTCTGGGCTCCCCAGTCCGAAGAGAGGTATGGAGCTACTGGAGAGAGTCCAGTGTAGGGCAACAAAGATGATCAGAGGGCTGGAGCACCTGCCCTCTGAGGAATGGCTGTGAGAGCTGGGCCTCTTCAGCCTGGGGAAGAGAAGACTGAGGGGGGATCTTATCAATGTGGATAAGTACCTGAAGGGAGGGTGTCAAGGGGACAGGGTCAAACACTTTTCAGTTGTCCCATGTGACAGGGCAAGAGGCAATGGGCACAAACTGAACCACAGGAAGTTCCGCTTGAACGTGAGGAAGAACTTCTTCCCTGTGAGAGTGACAGAGCGCTAGCACAGGTTGCCCAGAGAGGTTGTGGAGTCTCCTCCCTTGGAGATATTCAAAAGCCGCCTGGATACGATCCTGTCTAACATGCTCTAGGTGACCCTGCTTGAGCGGAGGGGTTGCACTAGATGATCTCCAGAAGTTCCTTCCAACCTCAACAATTCTGTGATTCTGTGAACTGTATCTGTCACTGAATGATGTGGAATGGAAGTGTGGCAGCATCTAGCAGCTGGTTATGTCTCAGCATGCTGCAGGAAGAACTAGGGTTCATTTTACTCAAGGGAGGAAGTGTATGCTAGTGGATAGCAGTCTGGATTAAGGTAGGGGGCTTGAGTATTTTGGGGGGCTATGATATTCAATTATATGTGATCTCAGATGTATTGCTGTATCCGTGTGTCCCCTTCCTCATGTGCAAAATGGGTAATGATGCTGCCTTAATTGATAAATGCTTAGTATTTGCTAGATAAAAAGCACTGTAGCAAAGGTGTTCCCATTTGCACAAGTCTGTTGTTAAACTCCCAAGTGTTTCTTAATGTAATCTCATTGCCACACTGCTCAGTAGTGGCTATGTTTGCTGTGGTGTGTTTATCCACGGGAAATTTTTCCCTTCTTTCAATCCTAGTCTTTGCTTCAGAGCAGCAGTGAATTTTTGGTTCCCCGTTCTGTTTTGCAACAGTTAAAACAGAGGCAGGCCTGTCAGCTTTGTCGTATCACAGATGCAGTTACTATGAAAGCAGATCTTTGATCAAAGGCCCTGTATGTATGCGATGGCAGAGGCTCAGCAGCCTTATCACCTACCCACAATCTACAAATAAAGTTTGAACATGGAAAGTGTTTAAAATCGGTCTGTTGCACCAACAAGGAAATAAAGGCTTGCCCTAAATCAGAGAGACTCTCTCTCCTAATAATAGCAACAACAAAAATATTCCTTCTCAGTTTTTTATTTGGGATGCACGTATGTTATGATTAATCTTCCTCCACCTAAATTGCCTTTCATCTGGGGATCTTCTAAGCACTTCACAAGAACATAATAACCAAGCCTTGCTATATCTGTGACACACATGATTATTATTATTATTATTATCTTCATTTGACTACTGTGGCTTCTGAAATACTGTGTGGTCAAATAATTTAGTGATACATAACTTACATAGTGATGTAGTGTCGGGGTTGGGAACAGAACAGTCCTGTTTCTTAGGCCTGCATTGCATTCAAGTTTTAGCAACACGGATATGTCATCTAGGATTGCACCTCACTGTCCTGTTAACGCAACTCTTCTGATAGAGGTCCTGATGCAAATGCAGCTAGGCAAAAATAAATGAATAAAATTAAAAAAAAAAGAGCTTTGGAAGCTTTTTTAGCTTCAGAAGTTGCTACAAATCACACTGAATAAAACACTGAGACAAGACCCGTCTGAGCTATAAGGATTTCCTCCTGATCACTGTAGTAGTGTGGCTACACCAATGAACAAATTATAGGGAAGCCCTAGCTACCAAGCTCATTTTCGAACACTATTCTCATCTAAGTACATACAACCTTAAATCTGCATGTATGTATACAAACTTTATTGATCTATCAGCAATTGAGCTATTGTAGAACACAGTAAAAGATTTAATAGGTCATATTTAAGAAGCTAAACTGATGCATTTAAACATCTCCTGTGATATCTCCAAAGCTGTTTTTCTCTGTCTTTTACCCAGTGTTGCCTCATGTAAATCCTGAGTTCCTTCATAAGCTTTTTTTGGCCCTACGCAGGTCTCCTCTGAGTACCTATGTGTCTTACTGATTAGCTATGCAAAGCTACTTCCCTTGTCAGCTAGATGAATTTGAAGGCATGTGCTTGGAATAACAACTCCACCCTTTGATAGCTGTGCACCGTGCTTGATCATTTCCTGTCACAGAGTGACCAGGACCTAGAATGAAATACTAATAACTGCTAAGTGCATATCTGTGGGAGATGCGTGCGAACGGGTGGGGGTGGGGGAGATCTGCATACATAGAGATGTCAGGTTGCTTTGTTCTCGGGAGAAGATATTTTTCAGTCAATGAGGAAATGCTGATGCGGGCAATGACAGAAGGGCTTTTCGAGCTGTACTCAGATCAGAAAATACCTTTGATTAGAACCAATGTGCTGAGCTCTGTGATGGCTGCTTTAAGTAGCTATGGAAGAAAACACAAGAGGGTTCCAGGAGACTGCCTTGGCGGGGTGTGGTAATATATCTGCAAGCCTCAGCTGCAGGAAAAATGCCTCCTTCAGATCATGGGAGGAGGTGAAAAGAGCTTCTCTAAACAGGATCTTTGATTTATTTACATCATGCATTATACATGAACACTCCACGTAGCAGGAATCTTGTGTAGATCAGTGCACATATGGTAGGAGACTTCCCTGAGCTGAATACAAGAATGGGCAGGGAGAAGGAGGAAGGGACTACCCATTGGGTGGGAGATGCTGCCCTACGGATCGGAAGTTGGGTGAGAAGACTCGAAGTTGTGGTTATGGTGCTCTAGAGAGAACAGCAAAAGCAGATAGCTAAGAGAGCAGCCTGCAATGGTGGACTTGGAGTAGATTTATCCTTCTTTCTTTGGGCAAGATGGTAGACTTGCAAAAAATGTTTGCCATGTTCAGCAACAGTATCTTCGAGAGGTTATAGCATTTATGTAATAGTAGGAGCCATTCTGGGAGTGCTAAAATTAGGATAGGTATTTGCCTCTGTAGTATTTTCATCTGCAAGTTAAAACAAGATGATTTAGGTAACTACTTGAAATAGTAGGGTTTTTTTTTTTTTAATTACAGATTTCCTTTCTTCTCTGAAGTGAGGTGCAGCACCAACTTGGCATCATTGTTTTATCTGAGTTTTCATCTGCAGAGAGAAAAGCATTCCAGCTTTTCCTGCTTTTGCACTTAAAGCCTTGGATTCCAATCCAGAGTAAGGTCGCAATGGGAGAATTGTTCAGCAGCTGTAAAGTAGCGTTGTGGAGCCATGCTGCAAAATCTGCATGTACTTTGGCAGCAGCGTTGGAGATGTGCTCTTAAGCTTCTGATCAACACGGTGGTATATTAGCAAAGCTTTTCATTTGCCTAGGACCACGGTAGTGGGTGTGCTGTGCTTTGACTGGGAAACAGCACAGCACAGCAAAACTTGCCTGGAATTTATCTTACCTTCTGTGCTTGGCTCCTTTAACACCTAGCTGCTAGTTCTTCTGCAGGCCACTTTGTACAAGATACCTCTGTGTTCAGAGTCTCCCTTGCGTTTTACAAAACATACTTGCTAGAGGATAGAAAGCCCCTTACAATTACAGATGAACATAACTGCATGCCCAGAGACAGCTTGTGATGTTCCAAAATAGCTCTGAGGCATTGCTAAGCGAAAGCAAAATGTAAATGAGAAACAAGAGGCAGTCATTTGGAAGTATGTCCAGTCTGAGAGCAGTTTTCTACAGATTTGATAGAAATCTCCTTAACTGCAGAAATTAGCTGTCATCTGCTGTAAATCATCAGTCACCAATTATCCCACACATGCACCCGTATCTCAACTCTTTTCTGTTCTGCAAAAGTGTGTGCACCTATAAAGGGGGAAGGGTAAAAAATCCTCACTCACTCAAATCAGCGTCATCAGAGATCATAGAGACTTTCTTTCCTCAACCTTCAGTACCTTCAATTGCCTCAGCAGAAATTAAAAAAAAAAAAAAAAAGATATTTTTAAAATTTCTTCCCAAATAACTTTTTTAATTTAACATTTTGAATTGAATTTTATGATAGTGAAACGCGATGTGCTGACAGCCCCAGAGAAAGAGCCGATAATGCAGAGAAGGTGCACAAGATAACACAGGCTGTCTGGTGAACTACCTGTTCCCATCCTGCCTGTAAACCTTGAGTCCGCTCAAGGCTGTATCGGAAGATAAGATGACAGTGGAAGTTCTCATAGTCTCTGTCAATGAGGCAGGCAACAAAGTGGCCAGTTATAGACTACGCTTGGGTAAAATTAGGTTGAGAATAATTAGCCTCGTGTTGTATATGCCATTAGCTCTCAGGTTGTTACTGTTAAAATATTAGCACGTACCTGGTTCCAAATCAGTAATATTAATTTACTTACTAGTTAAGTGATATAAGGTATTTGATAGGATATAGTAATATGACTTAAATGTGTTTGGTTTAAAACATAAATAAGAAAATGTGAGAGCAAAGGCGTCAAACTGATTGTGAGAAAGAGAGCCTAATCGTCAGGTATTGTTTCTAGAAGAACTTGTAAATGACTGTATGCTTCGTTGATTTTGTCCGGACAGAAGACTGTGAGATTAGACCTGTGAAATCCATAGCTGCATCCATCCAAAACTGGCAAAAATCTCTAAAATCTCTCCCAAAAGAGATTTGGTAGATATTTATATTAATTTCCTTGTCATTTCTGCCAGTTTCCTGACTCATTGTCGCTCCAGCACTGTGATATGCCAAGTTTTCCAATAAGGAAAACAAGGGAGTGGTGAGTCATTGGCTAAATTCATATGCACTTGATTTGCTCTATCATTATCTGTGCTGTTTTTGTTTATTTTAATTAGTTCATACACAAAGTCTCTGAGATATGCTTCAATGCATGAATTAGCCAGACTTGCTCGTCTTCTGTAAAGATCAGAAAGGCAGCCAGCAGCCAGCTAGGGCGCTCAGTGGCAGGTCCACTTTTTTTCTCCCTGCAATAACATGTATAAGGAGAGCTTGAATGGGGAGTCTTTGAATTTTCGAAGAATTGAAAAGTAGGACAACACTGTTCGTATTTTCTAAAACTGCTATTTGATCTGGGAATCTGTTAAGGTTTCTGATTAGATCTGAAATGTCACAGGAGTGGTCTCTTCCCTCAGTAAAGACTGTCTCTTTCTCTGTGCTTCATTGTTTTTTATTTAAAATGCCAAAAAGAAGGTCTGAACGGAGTCCTGAGGTAGAGATTTTGGCTATCTGAGGAAGATCTGGCCAGCTCTATCTGCAAGTTGTTAATGATTCCTGTTATTTCAGATGGCTAACATAAACCTTAGCTACTACCTAAGTTTCTGCTGGTTCTTTAAAGCTGTACTGAATTCTGATTTTCAGCATTTCCGCAAAAGGAACCTTTCCAAGACTCAAAGAACAAGTTTGTTACTAAGTCCAGGTCTAGGTGCCAACTCATTTTAGCCTGTCCAAGGACATCTTGTAGCCAAATCAACTCATTTATCTCTAATCGAAGTCTGTCTTTGCCTTGTGGGAATTACAAGGCTAGCTAAGATGGACTAAGGCAGGAGTCTCAAAGGGGCAGGAGGAGAAAGGGCTGAAATGAAAGCTCTTTTTGTCGGGAGCAGTATGGCAGGAATGGGAAGGACAGCAAAGTGACACTGAATGTAGTCTGAGATTTGACCCACCCTACTTTGCAGTTTTACTGGAGGGAGCTGTTGATGTGCTGGATCATGAACAGAAATTCTTCCATGTTTGGGAATTTATTTAAGCTCTTTGGGCTCATGTTGCCTGCATATCCCACGTTTTGCATTTGATGAGGGTTTACTTCCCACCCGTACTCCTGGGAACAGGCATACACTGTAATTAGGGAGATGAGAGATTTGATTAGGGTGTGGTTTTGCCACTAAGGCACTCGGCATTTGGCAGCCAGGGCTGCATTCAAATTCCTGTTTATTTCAAAAATTTTTTTTTAATCTGAGCAGGACGAGCTGTCCTGTGCTGCCTTCCGTAGACACGCTGACCCTGTGTTAATGATGACTTGCGCAAATCAATTCTATAACTGATGAACTTCCTTTTATCCCCTCTCACTTTTCCAGGCAGTTTTGTGCTAGGTATTTGCACGCAATACTACACTGGAGTTAGGTGCCATCGTTTATTACTACCTTGCCTCTGTTGGAGAGAAAGGGAGAAGTGTTTTTGTTGTTTTTTTATATCTTTTCTTCTCCCAGCCATTGGCTAATTGTGTTCCTGTGTTCACTTTTTTTTTTAGTGGTGCTTAATTGTGTGTTGCATACCATGCAGGTAAGCCAGCTGCCTTTGGGAATGAATGAATAACTCAGATACTTCCCCACTGATATTACAATAATGATAAAAACATTGAATGGAAAAAGTGGGCGTGTGGCAGGTGGTGCAAGTCTCTGAAGATACCTTTGTTTTCCGATCCAGAATAGGAACATCACTGCAAAAAAAGCTCTCGTTTTTTTTTTTTTCCTCAAGCAATGAAGTGCTTAGTAGAGTGTACAGCACCTATCATACTGAAGTCTACAGAAAAGGCTGCTGAAGGGAAACAGCAAATCCTCTTCAGCGTCAGAACTACGGGGGTTTGTCTTTATGGTCTGAGCTTCATTTCAAACAGTCTGTGGAAATGAGCCTTCACCCACCCACCTTTCAGTACACGCAGACAGTGGGAGCCCTCTCCCGTCTCTGAGGCTACTGGTGTCTGTGAAGGCTTTGAACTTACTCTGGGGTTGTGGTAGCAGATTTTTAGGTGGCTGGTTTATGGCCTGTGAACGATCGCAATACTGGGCCTGGAACCCTGGCTCATTCTGGTCCTTGGCTTGACCTGCTGTGCTGCATTTGTCTCTGCTCTTCATTACTCAGGGAAACCCCTTTCGAGTCATGCCACTGTGGGTGTTGGCAGTGAACAGGGTTCACAAGTGTTTCTTTTCAATGCTTTCTAGGTCAGATGCGTCTTACATGCTATTGTGAGCAGATCTTTGGAAATCCTTTTTTTAATCTGTCTAGTTGCTATATTCTTCTTAATCTTGCGACACTATTTCAAAACCAAAGCAGACTATTTCATCAGTGTGTATTGTCATGTCATGCAACGGTGGAAATTAGTTTTGCAGGAGGAAAGTCTGTGTACAGTAAGGAAGCTCCTGTCAAGCAAGACGTCACCATTCACTTAGCAATACTTAAAGAGCAGCATTGCGTCTTTTTGTGTATGAGACAGGGAATGTTTACATGGCAATCAAAAGAAGTTTGTACTACATTTTAGATTTAGACTAGCTAGTTGTAGTAGCAGTGGGAATTTGTTTTGAGGTACAAATAGCATCAGGGCTGCCACCTGGGTTTTCAACAGGTAAGCATTTAATTAGGGTCCAAACTCCTGTGTTTAGTAGCTAGTGGGTGTCTGAGCTGAAGCTAGCCTGTTTGAAGCTTAGGGGTCTGTGCATGAGCTGCAGTCACACCTTGGGGTTGCAGTGAAGATAGAATCACAGAGACCTCAGAATAAACTGCTCTCCACCAAATCTGTTCACATGCCTGTGAGCAGGCAGGTGTGTACACCACTCTGTCTGCTTAATGCATTATTTGAAGCAGGTTGAGTACAGCTGCAGACATAAGGGAGAACCTGATGGTCAAAAGATGCCTTGTGCATTTAATGGCTCGGGAGTTAGGGCTCTGCTGCCCTTGTTTGGTTGGCTCCACCTGAGGGAGCTGGTTCCTGAAGGGTCAGGGAGCATAGCCTGGGAATAAAGGCATTTCAGAAAGGGAAAATGCCTTGGTAAGGAGGAGAGGTAGGCAGCAACAGGGAATGGAGGAAAAACAGGTGTTAGTGTGGGATCTGTTTTTGCTCTTTGGGAGCCCAGGGAGTGTGTGAGACTGGGTTCTCTTCAATGTGCTTTCAGGCTTCCTCAAAGAGAGGTGCAAATCCAAGACTTCACTGAGGCAGGAGGGAGGGTGCTGGGGGTACATGTGGTTGCTGGTGCCTTTTAAACACTTTTTTCCTCATTAAAAAGATACTCTTAAAAATGCATGTGCCTTTTAAGTAAATAGTTAGAATTGACCAGTGGTATTGCAGCACGCAAGCAGTATTTAAGGAACGTGCATTGGAGTTACTGATGCAAGGCTTCGTCTGCAGTAGCTGTGTTTCTGTGACGTTGCACTCTATGCTTAGCTTGACTCCGTTTTTTGCACCTGCCTTTGGAAGTAGCTTGAAATCAAAGCCTGGTGTTTTGTTTCGGTGAGTAGAAAATGAGGCTCTCGTAGGTGAAGTTGTAACGTCTTTTTGCTTTGGAAATTGTGATTTCGTTGTGGCTTAGCTTACAAACACAGGTTCTTACCATGGTGACCCTTTATTTGTGCGAAAATGTAGCAGTTTTTAGATGAAGAACAGTCATTTCATACCAGCTTTAAATATAGGGGATAACAAAGGTACTTTGGACATTTGGTCTGCTAAGAGGTGGTCCTGTAAGTGATGGATAACACAAGAAATGTCTGATCTAAGTTGACCTTCTGTTCAGAGCAGCTTTTTACCCCATATCAGATGCCCTTTCACTCGTTCAGCTGCTGTTTAGCTGTAGCTCTGGTCAGTAACACAGGGTCTATCTAGGCAAACCACTTGCCTTCTGCATGATCACCTACCTCCCTGTTTGAAGCCTAAGCTGTGTATTTCCAGGAAAATTCTCCTTTCCTAATCAAAATATTTCCTTACTTTGATATAGGTAACGTAGATCATAAAATGTAGACCTTCATTACAAATGCCCCAGAGTCAGGTCTTTTATATTTGCTGTTTGTGAAATGGCCATTAAAGAATGGGAGGCAACAGTGCACTGGATCTTGAATTAGATCCTAGAAACCTTCTGACGCTGTAGGTAGGTGAGGTCAGCCTTGTTCCTCTTTCCCACTCAGTTGATATTCCTTCCCTGTCTAACATTCCACACCCAAAGACCTTTTATCCTCCAAATTACTCTTAAAAGTCCTTTACATGCACAGTGCCCACAAGAAAATAACTGCCTCGCTGTCTTTGTTAGGTACTGGTAGATACCAGAGCTGTCAGCCCAGTAAAGTAACCTAGATAGAGCTGAAGTAACTAAACCCACAAATAATCCTAGTCATTCCTCTGTCTGGGTTTCCCAGTATGTCCTGTCTCTATGCTCATCTCGATCAGGTAGTCAGCGCTCCAGGTTAGGTGCTGCCTGTGTTTCATCTCATGAGGTTCCAAGCTTTTACATGAGCATTAATAGTGTCTAGTTCAGCTGGTGAGGTAATCTGGAAAAGTGACTGAACAACCTATATGGTTGTTCAGTCCTGAGAATGCCAGGTGTTCTTAAGAAATAATAGGTGATATTACTAATGTACATCCATGTAATCCCAAATAGCTATCAGCCTTACTGAGAGACTGTCTCAGGATGGGTGGCTTCAAACTGTTTGCAGCTTATGGCTGTTACCAGCTCATCCTGAGATGTAGGTATGAATTTCTGGATGAGAAAGGCCTTGCCAACCTCATGTGGTGGCTTCCTTTTCTTCAGTTACATCAGGTGTTTTGTTCCAGTGAGACACTCAGGAGCACCTCTCCACATGTGATGTGATCGTTGTCGGAAGCCTGGCTCCATCATCTAGAAGAAGGGAAAGTCCAAAGCTCTATCATTTTATGTATTCTTTCCTGGTCTATCATTGCTTAATTGTATCCCTAAATCTTATTAAAGTTCTGGATGAGTCACTGCCATGCTCAGGTGAAAATAAACAGAGCTGAGCAAAGCTTAGGAGAGGAGTGTCCTCCCATGTGAGCATGCTGAACAGGGAAACTCCTGCAGCAGAGAAACTCTGATCACTCCATACACATTTCATCATCTGCTTGCTACTGCCTCTAATTTAATCTTCTAAATCCCATATCAAAACACCTGTAGCCCAAAGAGAATACAAAATAAACTTACATGGAGTATGAAATTCATGCTAATTAGACATGCAGATCTCTCCGAATCACTTGAGATCATCTTCTAAGCTCACATAGGACCTATAAATGTGGTGCTAGATTGTTCTATTGCCCAGACTATCCACAGAACCCACTTCTACCTCATCAGAATGAAGTTACAGGTTTAATCCAAGGTGGCTGCGCTTCAGTGTCCTAAATATATTTAGTTTATGGCTATGACCTTTCAATCTTGTAAAACACATTACGATCTCTTGCAAAGAAAAGCACTGTAGAACTGTAAAGACGTCAAAAGACATCACCAAATAGATGATTTCTTTGTGATGAATAGAAAGACCTCTTCTGCTATACTGTGTAGGCACCATTATAGTTGCTTGCACTTACTGTTCTAGTTTCTGATGCAAACCTGAAAAAAAAATCTTATTTCTGAGGCTATGTTTTCTATTGCATCCTGGTCTCTTCCTCTTTGCAAAGCTGGCAGTCTGGCATGGCTGGGGATACGTTGCCATGGGCAGGGCTAGCAGCTGTCATGGTGGTGGAGGGAGCTGTGCATGTGCAGACATATTCCATCACATGTTTAGAAGTGCAGAATCACGGAACAGTTGAGATTGGGAAGGACCTCTGGAGATCATGTAGTCCAATCTCCCTGCTCAAAGCATCTGCCACATCAGCCAGTTTTAATAAGGCAGGGCTAGAATCTCTTAATCTCCCTTTTCCCATCACAGAATCAGTCCCTTTAGTATCCTGTGGCAAGACAGTAGGTTATGCCATTTTGCTCCTTGCACAAGTGAGATTCTGTTGATGGCTCGTTTTTTGCCCTTGTGCAGTTTAGGAGATATGAATCCTTTCGGTGATCGCTTTAGCGAGGAGGTTTCTGCTTTGGAAGAGCAGAATTCTCTGTGCTGAGAATTTCACTGCTTACTTTTTCTTAGTAACCTCTAGGTAGCCTGTTTCAGAGAGTTTAATTATTAAAATAAAAATCTATCATTGTGTCAGTGGGAGCTGATCCTTCTTCCTGAACGAATGGTGGGTACATATCTTAGCCCTTTGTTATTGAAATAAAAGTAACTGCAAGGTGATGGACTGAACAGAAGCATGATATCCACCATGGAACAATTTACTATGGATCATAGAGGTAGGCAGGCATCACTTTGATCACTCAGTATTGTGCTGGTTCAGGTTAAGCCCTGTATTGAGTGGATCTATAGAAGCAATGAAAGCTTGGATCCCTCTCTGACTTGACTTTTCCAGCTGGAGGGTCAAGAACTCAGCTGCAAGGATTTAGTAGGATATATTTTGTTCTTGTGCAGCACAACTGAGTGGCAGTAGGAGAGCATAAGAAATATGGTATTCAGTATTTCCTCCCTTTTTGCCAATATCTCATGTTCTTCTTGCGAATGTTTAAGGAATTATCTTTTATAAAATTGAGGTTATAATACTCACAAGTTGTTTCGACTTGCTGAGCTCCACCTAATGTGGGCAACCTGGGACTGACCAACAATGTAGCACAAATTAAAGGTAATCAGAGCTGATTAAACTACTAAGCAAGCCATCTAGGTTCAGGTTGTAAGAGAACCACTTTTTGAAGGTAGAGTGGAACACCACGGGGAGTATGTAAGTCATCTAAACCACAGTGGGTTTTGCTAGGCAAATGCAAAATTTATTTCTATCAGATATTGCCAGGGTAATGATGTCTCAGTTATTAATGGAGCAAATGAGGGAGCCATGCAGCAACGCATGAGGGAAGGACAGCCAGAGAAGACGCTTTGAAAATGGAGTTCAATCTGCCATCCAACAGCAACCTAGAAATTTCCTATTGGAATTATGGTAGGCAGCAATGCTTCAAAAGAAAAAGAAGGTCAAGGGGAAAGCTGTGTCAGGGTGGATGTAATGAGGCACTTAATACTTCAGAAAATTACAGAATCACAGAATAGCTGAGATTAGAAAGGACCTCTGGAGACTGAATAGTCCAACTCCCCTGTTCAAAGCAGCATTATCTAGAGCAGGTTGCTCAGGACCCTGTCCATTTGGGTTTTGAATACCTCCAAGGGTGGAGGTTCCATAACTTTTCTGGGCAACCTGTTCCAGTGTTTTGACTCCCCTCATAGTAAAAAGTTTTTGCTTATGTTTAAATAGAATTTCCCGTATTTCTATTTGTGCCCATCGCCTCTTGTCCTTTCACTGGGCACCAGTGAGGAGAGTCTAACTCTGTATTCTTTACTCCCCTCCCATCAGGTATTTATACACATTGATATCCCCTCTGAGCCTTCTCTCCTCTGGACCAAGCAATTCCAGCTCTCTCAGCTTTTCCTGATAGGCAGAGAACGGAAGCAGAGGGAATTGCTCTGGGGTCAGAAGCTAAACTAATGTTCATGGGCAGATGCTGGTAGTCTAAAAGCCATCCTGAATGCTTCCCTGAATAGATGGTGCTTGTGTAAGCTGTATGGAGAAGGATAAGTGGGCTTTCTTGCTTTTTCCTCTCTCTGAGTCTCCCTTCCCCCCCCCCCCTTTAGTACCTTTAATTTATGTCTGTTTTCTTGGTGTTGTACTAGATGCCTTCTGGGAATAGTTGTCTCTGGGTCTTTTATCTCTTTGTGTTTGTCATTCAGTGTGATCCTGGCAGTCCCAAAAGCAAAGATATTTATGGTGAATGAGATCAAGTTTGTGCTTAGTTGATTCTTGTGACCTGCAGTGATAAGCAGAATGATTTGGATAACATCTCAGATCAAATTTTGAACTGGAGCTGAACTTTTATGGGTGCTCAGTATAGTTGGAGGAGGATTTATTTATTTATTTATTTAATCAAAGGAGACCTGCATTTTCTCAGTCCTGGAGAAGCCAGCAGGCTCAGATATTAAGAGAGCAACTGTCTCTCTTCCAGACCCAAGAAGCTGAAGTACAGTTTATTTAGGCCATAGACAAACTTTCATGCCTTTGGATTTGTATCTGACCCAGCTGGAGCCTCTACAGCTTGGCAAATAGATGTCCCTCATGAGTTACAAAAGCTCTGTTCTGCAGGTAGCTTACAAAAGCCTGTCTGAATGCTAATGTATGCAGCACTGTTTTTACGTGCACTGCATTGCATGCATTTATATTTTTGATAACCAAGTGCTGAAACCAGCTGAATAACTGATACTGCAAAACCGTGAATGTTGCTTATGCCAATAGGTTGAGGATTCAGAGGAGAGAGACGGCTGGTTTTGATTCTGCTTGTAGTTGTTTTGAAGCTGAGTATTTGGTCACTTTCCCACCTTTACTAAGCTGCTATTAAAAATTTATTTTTCTACATTTGTTTTGGAATTGAGAATCCCCCAGACATAGTTATGAAAACTCTCATCATTATTACAAGTGCCATCTGGTTTTAAGCAAAAAAAAAAATGTATTTACTCAAAACAGTTTTGTTAAAGCTAGTCTTGGATTCAGCTTAATTTGTCCATCTGGTTGAGCCATTTGAAGCACCTAAGGTGCAGAGCCAGTTTCCCTGTATTTCTCTACAATAACAAATGCAGGGGATCTGGATTCCGCAGTGTTGTTGCAGAAGCCCTGGTTTTATTTAAGAAGGGAAGACTGGTTCCTCATGCATGTGGATTTCATTCCCAAGCCCTTTGCACGGTGTTTAATCTGCTGACCTCTGCTGTTATTACAGTAGCCCGAAACTATGGAGTCTGCCTGTACAGAAAATAAGCCAACATGCAAACTTTAGAAGTTTTAGATCTCAAGTACTGGAATTTGAAGCTTTGCTGATGCTTTCTGAAGAGAGGGAATTGTATGCTCTTCAAAGGCTGAAGGTACTGAGATTCTTCTCTCTGTTTTCCTCACAGGTGTGTTACTAGACATCCAGCAGCACTTTGGAGTCAAAGACAGTGGGGCTGGCTTGTTACAGACAGGTAAGAGTTTTTTGGCTGGTTTAGTACCCTTCCTCTTTTCAGAGGGGTGCTTTCAAATTTCTTGAATTAAGGTTGAACTGCTCTCCTTTGGACACATTGGCTGTAAAGTGCTCTTACTAATAAGGGGAGTGAAGATGAGAGGACTTTTTATTTTGCTGGTGGACAGGAGATCATGGGTCAGAATGACTTGACTGAAGAATGGGCCAAGAGCACATGAATTGGATAATGTTTTATTTTATTTTATTTATTTTTTTTTTATGAAAACAATATTCAAGTAAGAGAGGGTTGCCTCCTTTAGATGAGAAAGATAATGGTAAGCCAACAGCAGGGTCCTGTTATTCTCTCTCCTGTTCAGTCCGATAGTAAGTATAAGGCCTGATGCCCTTCCTGTGCTCTGAAGAGAATCTGCTGAATTTGGGAGTACCGTGTGACAAGAAAATGTAAAACTCATCAGGACAAATAACTTGGTCTGAAACCTACAGGAAGGGCTAACAACTGTTGTATTCAGGCTAATTCATTGATCAAAGATATCTCTGATTTTGGTGTCATTAACATCAGGTGTTTCTCCCCTTGTATTTCAGGGGGAAGGATTTTTGCAGTTCTGATGCTTCTGCTTTTAACGTTGCACTTGTTTGCACAGATCTGTACAACCTCAGAACAAACTTAGCTTTTCTGGGCTCTGGTCTGGAGGTGGTTTAGAGGAGTGCCCTTGTCAAGAGGCTTGATATGATGACATTGAGTAGCAGTCTCAAGTGCTACTGACAGCACATTAGATCTTTATGGAGAGTGGAGCTCACTAGTCAGAGAGCAAATGCAGTATTTTAAGGAGAGAAACAATCTGGTTTGAAAACTTCCTACAGAATCATTAGTTGGAGTTGTAGAAGTGTGGTGCTGTGGTTGTCCTGTCTTTGTACTTCTGTCTGAGGGAACCATAATGGAATGACTATACCTCTGGAAAATAGGATTAGAAATAGTGCACCAGAAATGCCTTTTGTTTTTTTTTTTTTTTTTTCCCCACACACATTGTCTCATGCTCATGCTGGGTACCAAATGCCAGTCAGCAACTTGTTCTGAAGCCGTAGCCAATAATAATGGATATAAAATTGTTCACTTTTTGTGGCCACACCAGAGGCTGATACAAAAGTTTCAGAGCTCTGTCAGTTGTCCTTTAATCTCAGACTACATGAATCACTGGACTGTTTCCTTTTTTTTTTTTTTTTTTTTTTCCCCAACCCCTAGAATAGTAGGGTTCTCATCTGTGGTTACAGCTTCTTGGTAATGTTGCAATACAAACAATTAATAATAGTCTGTACAAGGGCTTTAAAAATGTTCCTGGTGCCATTCCAGTGGCAATAGCAGCTGTTTTAGTCTAACAGCTTTTCCACTGCTGTTTGCTTACAAAGTGTGCAGGCTGGTTCTAATAGATATCAGGGGAAAAACAATTCCCAAGATGTCAGAGGGCCTCCTTGGCTGGGGTGGTGGTGATGGTAGTGATATAATGCTTTGTAACATCTTGGCTTAGGCCCTTGTAGTTGTAGCCTCCTGCCCAGCTGAGGAAGTCTCTACCTGCTGCTCTCCTTGTGGAATGGCAGAGTTGAGCCAGGCTGATGTGTCCAGAACAGAAGGCCTGACCTTGACAAGTGTTGCTGATTATGCCTAGAGTGGCACCGGGTGTCTGTCAAGCTCTTTTCTACAGCAATTATTGGAACTTATATATTGTGCTCAGAGGAACAGATCCTCAGTGTGTCATCAGACACCAAGTGCCTTCACCAAAATATTCTGGCAGAAAATGACACTTGCCAAATCATATATTTAATCTTCTT
This sequence comes from Rhea pennata, assembly GCF_028389875.1. Classification (NCBI taxonomy): domain Eukaryota; kingdom Metazoa; phylum Chordata; class Aves; order Rheiformes; family Rheidae; genus Rhea; species Rhea pennata. Next base: position 8,970,343 of record NC_084682.1, read on the forward strand.
TCCTCTCAGTGTATGAAAACCTTCTGCAGATGATTTACTGACAGCAAGCAAGAGCTAAGCTCCAGTAGGGCATTTCATTTGTTAATTGCAAGAAACGTTATTTATCTGAAAAGAGCTTCACTGAGAACTTGCTGCAGTGTGTGTCATGACTTTTGTAACCAGTAAATGTTGCTTTAAGAAAAGCAGCATTTTCTCTTGTTTTTTTTGCTGATCTGAAAACTTAGCGTTTGACTTTGCCCCTGCAATAAAGATAATAAGGCATTAATCACAGAGCCATCAGTCACAGGAAAAGAGTGCTCACAAAATAAACCACCACAAGTTAGGGTAGGGGCACCTAACTGAAAACAATTGCATATTACTTCAGCTTAACAAGTTTCTGCTTGGCAGCTGGCCCATAGCCCATGTATCCTTAACCCTTCATAAACCTTAAACCAGCATTAACACTACTTCTAATCTTGTATCTGTTCTCTATGCATGACCTCTCTAAATGTGCACGTTGGAGAAAATGGATGTAGATGTGTAAAAGTAGCTTGACCAAGGATGCAGAGGAAGCCTATGGTAAAGTTTGGACCAGGTCTCTCAGACCTCTGCCTTAACCTCAAACTGTTCCTTTCCAAGTAGCTGAGACAGAAATATCATCTTATTCCCAAGAGATGGTCCTGCTAACTAATTGAGTGATGTGAGAAGAAAGACTGTTTATCCTGAATACGTACTCTGAATAAAGAGTGGATTAGTCTTCAGGTTGTTAATCTTGCATCTAAATGAGTCCTAAATTAATTTACAATGTTAATGAGGGTGAGTAAAAATAATGTAGTATTTATTGTTAGTTCATATCACTCATCAAGCAGGCTTTAAAAATAGTAAAGAAAATCCTTTTAACTGAGAAGCAAGGCTGCACATAGTGCTTTAGGATGAGATGGTACTTAAAACTCAAACAGCAAGGGGAAAAGAAATCAAGCAAAGGCAATGTATGACCTGGCATTCGTTCCGTGATTTGTTCTTTGCAAATACAGCCCATCTCACAACTTGCTCACGCCAAACATTCAAAAGCCAATTCACGCGCTCCAGCTTGTGCTGCTCTCTGGAAAGCAGAGGTGACTGGTTTCTTAGGAATTGCAAAGACAGAATTTGATTTTTTGTCTTGTTTTGTACAATTCCCAAGACACAAGCTGCTATTTGCCTAGGAGGTGTAATGAAAACTGGTTAGAGGAGCACTGTAACTTTCTGTACAGCAAAATCACAGCACACTCCAGTCTCATCCATAATGGAAGGGAACAGAATGTGGCAGTTCCTATAACAAGGATCCTGTGACAGCAAAGGACATATTGACAGATGGACCGCAACTGCCGCTTGCTCGGTAACATTGTAGAGTAACAGGCACATAACCATGTTGACTCCGGAGCCTCAGTTATCACTTGATGATGCTAAAATTCTGTATTGATCTTCATTTATATAGTGCTGCTTACACAGTTGTATAAATAATAATAAAGTTCACTTAACTATATCACAGGTGTACACCCAAGCTCTCTGTATCACCTTGTTTCTTTTCATTTCTTTCTGGTTGCTTTTCCCATCTGGAGAAAGAATGATCCTGGCTGATCTCAAAAAGATGATAAAGCATTTCCTTGTCTACTTGAGCTATGCAACTGTAATCAGTCAATACTGTTTTAAGCCAAACCATTCAAAAAGTGTTTGTCTTGTGTGGAGTTGGGTAGGAGCAGCAATTTGGACTTAAAGTCAGAACTAAGGCATTGATAAAACACAAAGATGGGGAGGAGGGAAAACTAGGTTTGTAAAAGTACTTCAAATTAATGTTATTTAAATCACATTTCTTTCCATATATACTTAGACCACAGGAATAATGACCCAATACTATACTCTAGTTTTCCTTGGATTTTTTCCATTCTTTCTTCAGTTTTTGTGCTTTATCTCTCTGTCTGCTTTCCTTGCCCTTGGATATATTTTGCTTTTGTGTCTCTTGCTACTGTCTGTTTAGCAGAATAGAGCTCTAATAATAATAGTGCCTGGCTCTCAATACAGTTTGTCTTCTGTAGATCTCAGGATGTTTCATGTAGGATGGATAATGAGACCTGCCCTTTTCTACAGATGGGGAAGCTAAGAAAGCCAGATGGGAGAAATGACCTGCCCAAAGTCACACAGCAGGCCTGAGGCAGAGCCAGAATGAGAATTATGGTCCAGCTTCTAAACACACAGTATTCAACCAAGTTAATGGTTAGATCCAGAGATTTGTTCCTTGTTAATGGGCCCCCTAATCTTCTAGTCCAGACAGCTCAAGCTCATAGAAAGGCACATGAAACAGTAGGGACTTTTGAAAGCAGAAACTGAGCCATTAAATGGAGGTTATGGCAGAGATTCCATTGAAATGCAGAGAGAAAAAGTGTTTCTCTCCAGCAAGAGCGTAGGGGTATCATTAGAGGAAATCCTGGTAACCAAAAGTTCATACCATCAGGTCAGAAGTGAGGAAATGTAAGGAAGGCAGAAGTCTGGAAGGACTCATTAAGTGTGAATCATCATAGATACCTGGGGTTCTGAAAGAACTCTTCCTGCATGAAGAGAAATGGGCATTCAGTCCCTGGTTTTCCTGGGAAGCCTAGAAATGCCAGGTACTTTTTTAAGTCTTGTCACGGGCTCATTTTTCCTGTAAGGGTCAAAAACCTCTGTTCACTTGAAAAGTGAGACCTTTACCCATCTGAGTTCCTCTATCTAATGACTCTACCTAGTGTGTTCTTGCAAAGATGTTATCAGCACTGATGTGTTCTGATTGTACTGACCAAATTACAGGCATGCAAAGTGAGTGGGGTACTTGAAATACTGAAGTGCATATGGGAATGATGAGATAAATCAGACTTGCTAAATCAAAAGTTTTTTTTTTTCATTTCTTTTTGACTACCATCTTCTTGTCATCAGCAGTCCATACTGCATCTGATATTTTTGATGTTCTCCACACAAAAGCGCTGCCTCTGAATGAGATGCTAACCATGGATACCTGTCTGTTTCGTGAGCTGTAAATGCCACATGTTTCTTTTCCATCATTAATGTTTAGGACAAGGATGACGAGGAGAACCTATGTCTAAATTGATCTTCCTTTATTACTTGAATGCCAAGCAGGTTCTTTATTTGGAGCATAGTAGGTGCTGGAATAGGATCAATGAGGCCTTTTCTTTGGTTGGGAGGCCTGAAATATCTTAACTATTTTTAATGTTTTGTAACTATTTTTAATATATGGCTGACAATTAGCTCAGATTGGAATTTGCATACAGACTCTTACAGACTGAAGACAGTAGTTCAGATCTATGTGAACTGAAACATCATCTGTTTTCCAGTACACAAACTCCATGCTCAAGTATTTTGCAATGTGATCTAACAGAAGATTCAGTTGCCTTCCTCCGACAAGCAGATCTTTTAGTTATCAAGGTAGAGTGAACTGAGGAAGTCCAGAGCCTGCTTACTGGCAGCATAAGTCTGCAAGTCTTTTTTTCCTTCTGCTGTAAAGGTGTCTGATATGCTAAGAAGTCTTGGCAATCTGAGCATCTGATTCATGAAAGCAGTTAAGCCTATTTTGAAATCCTTTTGCAATCAAGAATGAAAGTATTTTATTGAATCAGTAAGTAGATTATGGGAAAATGCATTTGTGCCCTAGCCTAGTGCCCCCTACACTAAGGACTAAACTATAAAAATGCTATTTACAGTGTGTGCTCTGACTAGACAGCCCTAGCCTGCAAAGTAAATAATCTTTGCTGGGAGGTGGGGAGGAGAAGAAGGAGAGATGTTCTTACCTCCTGTTAGTGAGAGGTAAGTGGGGCACTTTGTCTTTTAATTGCACATGGCAGCAAATGAGTGCAGGCTTCCAGAGCAGGGAAACTCTCCAGACTGGCTTGTCTTCATTAAGATCTTGATTTTTTGATACTCCATGGTCAGTAAAATAATGTAACAATTTATTTTCCTGTCCTGTCTTCCTTTGCAGAAGGAAGGTTTGCCCCAAGGTATTGGCCTCTCAGGGCAGGTACCTGGGCTGGTTGTTGCAAGAGAAACTTGTGCTCATATTGCCTGTGGCATGTCTGTTCTGTAGTAGATGTTGGCCCTGCTTTCCCTAAGGCTGTAGGTCAAGCACCTCTTGCTTAAGTTGTATTTACTTCTGTAATTTATTATAATAATGAGAGGAGAGATTTCCCACAGATATTAGAGAAGTGGCTATCATTCTACCCAGAGTCCTAACACATTTTAATGTAGCCTTCCCATCAACCTCTACACATGTACTTCAAACCTCAGAATTTTTCTCAAGCCATTTATAGTGGAAGATGTGATTTTTTTTTTTTTTTTTTTTTTTTTGGTATCATGTAATGCTATTAAACAACTTCTTACTCTTAATACCAGCTGTGCAATCTAACATAGCAGACATTGGCATTATATTACGTATTTCATGCACAGATAGTTCAAAAGGGCTAGACTTACTGCCTTTGTTTATTTTTTAACACCATACGTGGACTTTTGAAAGAGGAAGATGAGTATTTGAGTTGTATTAACAGTTATTTTGATGGTGGTAAACATCTAATGACTGCCAGTTACTGGGAGAGGCTTGTACTTATATTTAAGATCTCATATTAAGTTACTCTTTTTCTTTTTCCTCTGCAGTGACACTAAAAGCTGTTTGAATTAAGTGGGAAACCGAAACCTGCTTGGCTTTGATACTTGCTTTTCAATGAGCTTGTAAGTCTAATTTTCAAGTGTGGTGAGCACAGAATTATTTGTTTATGGTGTAAATCAGAAGGAGTTCTGTATTTCCTCTCTTTACACTGGTCTGGATTTGTGCATGCAGTTGCTGCTAATACCCATTGGGCCTTATTTAAAGCTCAGTGTTAGCCCAGAGGGGAAGAGTTTTTGCCTTGACTTTAAGGAGAATTGAATCAGGGTCTTTTATGAACTGGAGAGCAAGAAAACAGAACTGACATTTGTAGTGCATTCTGTGTATTTAATGTGCTTCACCCCAGGGGAATCATGAATGCTTTTGTCTCTAGAAAGATTTATTTTAAGATTGTTTTGGATTTGTCTTGATTCCTTGTCCCCCCACACACCTTAAGAGCACTCATTTTCTTAGAGCTGAAACCTGCAAATCTGCAGGGCAGTATACAGTGTTGTGAAAAATGTAGGCAACTGTATTCATATAGGGATCTGAACTCAGGTGATAAAGAGGTCAGGCTTGGCCTGCACCTGCTGGGAAATTTCCAAGTTAATTTGGTATAGTTGGAAGCATTGTGGTTGGATGGAGGCATTTGATTTGAGAGATGGATATTATTCAGATAAATTGAATAGCCTGGCAGAGTGTGAAGGAGCTGTGGTGCACTGAAGGTACCATCTTGAGATGAAGTATTGCTCTCAGTTGTCAATACGGTAGGCATCTATTCTGGAAATACCAGTGTGTTTTTGTAGTAGTGGGGATGTTAGGGTCAGAGACCAATCTGTGTGATTATTTTGTTTCTCTAGCAGACTGTCTTGAGTTCCAGGGGACCTGACTATTTGGCTTTTGTGCCAAACCACCGGTTCTAATACCTTCTAGATGGTATACCAGGCCACTGTACATCCTCTTCGTCAAATATCTGTAGTGATTTAACACCAGACTACTGTACAGGCAGTTTTACTGTGTGGCCAGCTGCAAAGCACTTCGTGCAACTTTGTAGAACACCGTTCTGGGAACCACAGCCTTTAACTCTTACATGCTTTTGAAAGAGGTGTTGCATGCCAGGCAGAAACAACTGTGTTTGAGTAGTTGCAGCGATTCTTCTGTGTAGACCCATGCGCTCTTGGAAAGGAACATCTCATTTGTAGACACAGAAAACTGACCCTGAAAATGAATTCCAGGGCACCTATTACCTGAAGCTTGTCTAAAAGGGAACATTTCTTTCCCCCTGGTATTTAGTAGGGTTAGCAGCCTGCTGAACTGGATTCCAGTTAACATTAGTAAGTCTGAATTGCATGAATAGGGCATTGTTGCACCAATTCACAAGAAGTCTCCAATACCTTCCTCCTTCCTTTCCTCTCGAATACATGCACATAATCAAGTCCTAAAACACTTAATTTGAAGAAGTCTTTCCTTTGCCATTTACAAAAGGAATCCAGTTCAAAACTCTACTGATGTCATGCTATGCATCTTCCACGCCAGCAGCCTCTAACTGACTATTTGGTTGAGGTCAGTGATAGCATACTCTGCTGCTTTCAGTGCAGGAAAATCATGGGACTTTTTTCTATTCTACATTTATCAGAGGTCTTTGTGGCTGGATTTGAAAAAATATTAAAGGAACTGAAATTAGCTATGATAACAAACTTAGTCGCATTTGGTACCTATAGCTGCTGGTCAGCTGGTTTTCTTTGATTCTCAGTTGACATTTGAAGTGCTCTGGAAACACCATGAAAAAATCCACCCTCGGAACTAATGGGCTGTTTTTTTTCCTGTATGTTGTTATAAAGTCATTAAACAGGGACTGATTTTCTGCTTAAATTGTGCAGATCATCTTTGGAGGTGAAATATTACTAACCATAGTCTTTCCTTATCCCAGTCACAAAAAGTGAAAATGAACACAAACATTTTTGTCTGAAATATTTCTTCAGAAGTTTGAGTTTTCGTCAAATGACAGAACAGTTTTGCTTTTTAACTATCAAATCTCAGATGAAAAATAAATAGTTATCTGACAGCATGGATAGTAGTAGGGTGGCACACATTGTTGTGTTCTTTGCTGCTACAAGCAGAAAAATATATTTTTTTCCATCAGGAATTAAGTTTTCAGCAGCAGGCCTGGAGCTTATTTAAAACAAAACTATACACTATTTCAGTGGAAAGGATGTCTCCAGGAAAAGATTTGTTTTGACCTCTCTTATTGCCTTTACTCAGTTATACATCAAGATATTCCAAATTGAACATTTTAGACAGTTTTAAGCATGTCCTCCTTCCAATCTTTTAATCCAGTAATGTTTGCAGACACAAGATTTATTTTACATCTTGTTCTACTGCATCGTTCTCCTTCCTCATTGTAATTGAGCTGGACAGGAGATGTGACAACTCTAATTTACTCTATTGTGGGATAGTAGTGTTGCATTGAGAATATTACTAGTAATACATCCTTCCTGCAAGAGTTACCTTAAATGAATCAAGTTGCAATAACTTTAATTTGCTTATTTGGAGACACGGTAAGTCTTTTTAAATGGATTATTACAATAAACCCCTATTAGAGTAGGTTTGGAAGTGAATTAGGGAGACAGTCCAGATAAAGCAGTTTGAACTTTAGATTTCTTTTTAAAAGTCTGCTCGTGTCACTGGCCAAGGTGCTTTGTTGTCTGTGCTTCCTCCCTGCTCCCTTTCTTCTATTTAGATCATCAGTCTGTGAAGATAAGGTTGTCGCCAGCTACCCTGTAGACCTATGATGAAGTGCTTATTAAAGTTAGCCTTATTGGGAGTTTTGGCTGAATGAAATTTTCAGGATTGGATCTTCCTTTTTTTTTTTTTTTTCTTTTTTTTTCTTTTTCCTGGAAGAGTGTTTGAAATATGCTCCAAGTTCTTTGCTTTCTATTCTGTCTTAATTGCAATTACTGTTTTTTTTTTTTTTTTTTTTGCCTCTCCTCATCCCAGGGTCTGAATGGTCCAGCTCCTCACAGCAGTTGATGGAGTTAGCTGTCAGCTCTATGCCTCTCTATTCTGCATGCAGTCTTTTTGCCAAGCCTATTTGGAAATATTAATATTAATAAAAGTGCCTGAGTGCCCTTGGCCACACCTTTTGAGCAGTAGAAATCATTTGCAAAGTCTGATAGAGAAATGTACAGTCTGTTTCATGAGAGCCATTGTCACTGAAAAGAGCCATGTAAGGAAGATGGGTGAGTTAAAGAATAACTTTTGCACAAAAAAAAAAGAAGTTTTTTTTTTCCTTTGCTCCAGAATGTGCAGGGGATTTTAGGGATCCATCTGCAACTGAGCAGAGTTGTGTTCAATTTAAGCATTAGGGCTGTTTTTAGAAACAGCATTCAATTTAACAGGTGTAGTTTATGACATCTAGATGTTTAACTTACTGATTGTGGCTGCAAATCAAACTAGTTAAATGGCAAAAATTGCACCAGCAAAATTGTTCCTAGGGAAAATTGTGAGCTCAAAATTGGTGACTGAGTTGAGGATCCTTTAAAAACCTGATTCTAAAAATAGATAATTCTTCAGAAGGGTGGATGTAAAGAGTTACAGCGGTGAGAGCCATGCAAGTGTTTGACAAGATAAATCCATCTCCTTTATCGATCTTGAAGATAAAATTGCACCACAGGAACATGAAAATGTCTAGCCATTTTTTTCTTCTTAATTTTTCCTGTTTTGTTTTGTTTTTAAATTGACATCTCCTACCATCAATACACAGCCCATATGACACCCCTCAAGCAGGAATTCTCTGGAGCAGTGCTAGAATGTGTAAAACTAAAGTACTGCTATGTTGCTATAGCTTACAATGCCAAAATTAAATTATCAGCCATGTAGTTGCTTTTTGCTTAGTCATGTGGCTGTGCAAGGAGGACCTATCTGTAACAGTTATTTTTATGCGTTTTCTATAAAATGTGAGATCTTCTGTCAAAAAAAAAAATCTTTGAGCTATTTGGCTCTCCCAATATCAGTTGTGATCCATCAAAAAGCCAGTGTTACAAGATGGATATTGTGATGAAACTACTTGGAGTTTGTAGGCTACAGAGTGACTGTTAAAATACAGTGCAGAAAAACAAATGCTAGATGCTGGATAAGACTCAGCGTTGTATGTGTGGACTCTATAGGGAGCTCTTGTTCTATTGAGTGCTATGGTATAATTTCAGCCCAGGACCACCATATGACAGACATTTTAGGTGTGACTGTAATTGGACATTTTTAGGTGTGGACATAATTGTAAGTGGAAAAATGTCAACGATAAAAATTGCTACAATGGAACTTTGCAGCAGTGTTTGAAATGATGATCTATAGTAGTGCTGCAGGTTGCAGACTTCCTTTTTCCATAGCAGGAATTGGACATTTCACTGTCGGGCCACTGACATATGCAGGTTCAGTACAGAAGCTTAGGTGAAGGGCTCTTGCTTTTATGCAAGTTGATGCACCCTAAGAAACCATGAATTCTTAATAATGGACTATTTCCACTTTTTCCTTTCCATGTTCAACACACAGAGTATGCTTTGCACCTCGTGCTAACGAGACTAGTGGGGAATATCATTCCTTTCCTGCTATTCAAGAGTGTGACAGCTGCTTGCAGGGGTATTTTGACTTGCTAACAGGAATTGCTGCACTATAAAAGCCCTGGCTGGTATCCTTGCATCTTTCTAGAACATTGGTAGAGCAGGAATTGGCCCTAAATCTCTCTTTTGCACTCCCTTGTAACAGCTCTGCCCAGGAACACTACAATTAAAAACCTTAAGGGCTTCAGTGTGCTTTGGATTCAGAGCTGAACAGCTTGAGTTGATACTTGGGCCTAGAAGTCCAGTATAAACAGCCTCTTTCTTCATCTCTAAAAAGGGATGTGAGAGCAAGAAGAAAAGATGAGGTGTGTTATCCTTTCCTGATTTGTCATTCAGTTGCCAGGGAGCTGTTATTTGTGTGATAGGAACATAAGGAGCTATGTGGAGCTCCTCTGCGCCCTTGTGCTCTGCTCTGGCTCTCGCGCGGTCCGGTGTTGTGGGCACGAGGGTCACTCGTGCTCAGAGTCTGCTGCTCATGAGTGATGTTCAGGTGTGGGTGCTTGATCTGCAGCAGGGAGTTCAGCGCGCTTTGGAAACCGGACCTTCCAGTTCCTCGTAAGGGCAGTGCGGCCAAACGCACCGACGTGTGTTTAACCCGCTGATGGTCCGTGTGCTCTGCAGAGGGGCGAGTCTGTGCCAGTGCCCTGCCTGGTTCACCTGGCACCACCAGTGCGGAGATGCTGGTGGATCTGTTTCTGTTTTTTTTCCTTTCAGAGCTTTCAGTTACTTCCCTCTCTTTGGCTAACATAGCAATCATGGTGCCTGCTAAGTGCTTTGAAGCCCGTGGATGTAACAGAAGGGCAAATTATCAGCAGCTTTGATACAAAATGTGAAGGGAGAAGGCGGAGGAGAACGAGCAAATATTAAAAGAGAATGTCCCCCAAAATAGGAAGAGAGGGAACAGATTTTCCGCCAAAACAGGGTGTCCAAAGCTTCCCTTGCTACCTTTAAGGACATTTTATGGCAGCAGAGCTGGCGATAATACAGGGTATTATACTGTGAATGTTAAATTCTTACTAAGAGCTCCCCAGCGAGATACTTCTATCAGCCGCTAATGTTATACCCTCCCAATGGCTTGGACAACAGAATATATGACATACTGTGTGGAGAAAATGTTTGCATCATGTATTAAAGATGCATTATTTTTTCCTGTTTGTTCTTACGAAACTTTCTTTATGTGTTCATAGTCGAGAAACTAGAGCCCTTTGTCTAATCACCACATAAATAAACTGTTGGCAACACCGTGACGTGTTTCCCCCCACGGTTCAGTGTCTGGCTGTACAACACTGCTAGTAAGGCAGCTCAGCAGGCGTCTTGGGAGATTATGCTGGTGCATTCTCTAGAGAACAGAACGGGATAGACAGTGAGCACAAACTGTTGCGCCCCGAGTCATCCGTCTCACCTTCTGCATATTTAGAGCTGATTGAAGTGTGTGTTTTAACATGTTAACAATCCCAGGATTCACCAAACATCGTCCTTGCTTTGTTTACATTAATTTAATTGATGATGCATGAAGGCATTGCATTTGCAAACCTTGCGCATTGCAGTATTCATTTCAACATATATTTTCCCAGTAGTATTAATTCACCCAAAAGGTAAATAAGTCAGAATAGATTTAAAACTAGACATTATTTAACACAGAGGTCCAGTTACGCACTATGGCTATCGGAACTGCTGTTAGTCCTGGGATCCTTTATAGAGGTCATGTTCCTTTATCTAGAAATGCATTTGAGTTGCAAACCTCACTCCTGGAACTGCAGCAGAGCTTGGTAATAAGTAGAGTGTTTTTGCAAGTCAGGGGTGATACCAGGGAAGTTCAGGTGGGCGACAGTCTTAGAAATAACAGCTGTAAAGTCAACAGAAACCCAATTCAGGCTCCACTGTAATTATGATTCTTTTCCATTAACAAACAATGGCAAATTAAACATATATCAGTATTTTAACAGTTACCTTTAATGAATTTATTCCTTTTTGAAGGCCACTCAGCCACTGTGAAACACTTGTTCTTTGTCTGAATTGCCGTTTATAACAACAAGAGGCAAGAGCATTTCTAAATACTGGCAGCAAAATTCAATCAGTAATTTCTGTGGACTAGCACTAGCCTCTTACAATCATGAGAGAGGCCTCCTTACATGCGCTGTGATCCCTCCTCATTGCACGATGAAGACTGTCATTGTAGGTGTTTATTTGTGGCCAGCTGTTTGTTCAGCTCGCTTGTCCTACTGGTCAATGCGTAATTGCAAATTGCAGTCAATAGCAATGTTTCTTTGTATTTACTTTGTGGTACAAAAGCCTATTGAAATGTTGCTGGCATTTGAAAAAGTAAATTGGTAAGTCTATGGCTGTGTACCATGGCAGAGAGTTGTTTAATTACTGGTGGGCATCTTCCAGGAATGGAATTGGATATAAAATAGGAAATATTTATGACTCTTGGCCTATGCCCAGATCACTTGCTCCCAAAAAGTGACACTGACTTCCTCCAAAGGCTGCTGGATGTGCAAAGCAGTGGCTGTAGGGGATATTTTGGATGTCACAAGATCATGTTCCTTAGTTCTGTAGCTCATGCAAGTATCTTGTCAGGAGCATGGGTTTTGGTGACTAACATCTGGAAAGTTTGTCTCTAGGAAGGTCTATAGCAAGAGGGCTGATGGCTTGGACAGCCCTAAGAAAAGCACAGGTGGAGTTACTTGATGTACATTAACAGAAAGAAAACGCAATGTGGTATCTGCTGAGAGTCTAGAGCTTTGATTCTGGCCAAAGGTGTTAACCTGCTGCGTGGTGTATCCAGGCTCCTCCCTAATCCCAGCCTATACTGTAGCTCTATCTAGGTTAATGGTTCAGCATTTTATTTCCTAGCAATTGCAGCTGTTGTTGAATTCCTTCTGTCTACATATACTGCTTCTAGGGCTGCAGTGTTTGAGGAATTAAAATAAGAATTAGCTCAACATACAGGATAAGTAAGAGCACAAATGGTTTCTTCCTTGCCTTTTAGAGAATTCATGACTCATACTGAAACTAGACAGCAAGTTCATTTGCACACAGGACACTCTTGACCAACGTGTCTAGCTCAGTTTGGCTCGCCAGCCCCTGTATATTCACATTTTGTCTTCGCATGCACACCCATAACCTGGTCGCTTCCGTTCTTACAAGAGCAATTTTAAAACTAATCTGTATTATTAATTTGATCATTCTTAAAAATAAGAGGGGTAATGGTAAAGGCACATAAAATGAAGAATGATTTATAAAAGTCGGTTGTGTGTTTCTCTTATGTTTTCCTCTAATTCAGAAGCAATGGGTACAAGTGAGTTTGGTGTAAAGGAGCACTCTGAGAACTTCCCGCAGGAGTTTAGCGAGCAGTTAGTCTCTGGAACTGAATGCCACAAGCAATGTTGTCAGGGCCAGGAGCTTAGCCAGAGCTTCAAAGAAGACTAGATCTTTATATGGATAACACATTATAGTAATAACCTAAAAGAGTTCTTGGGAGGGAGATAAATCGTGAAGCATGAGGGCTTAAGCCAGCCCCTGAGTAATTCAGCAGCTTGAGCAGGAATATTTTGTACTTTCCTCGGAAGGATCTGACTGCTGTCACAGGCAGGATCCGAGACCACACGGTCTTCTGATCTGGTGCCATTGCTCTTGTGTTCTTATAAGTGGTCTCCCGAGGTTACAGGAAAGATTTTTATTGGGGGATTTGTTATTCTTTATATGTTGTCAGTGCCTTAGGCAGAAAGATGGACACTGCTGTTAAGGAGAAACTAGGAGATTCTGGAGAGAGATGCTTCTCTCTCCTTTTGTTTGGCTGCTCTGAATTGAAACATAGCCAGCAATGCAGACAGTTCCTCTAAAATAAATATGGGTTTGGTCCAGTCCCAAATAGGGGGTAGCTTATGTAGGAAGAGCTGTCATTGCAATAGGCACTGTTGTATTTCATGGCCATCTCAGAAGAAAGCAGAGAGCTGAGCAGGAGAAAATACTGAAATTCCCTCTGTGACCAGCATGCAGCTTTTTTTAAAAAAGTAAGGGTTTGGTGGGCAGAGGTGAGAAAGTTATGTGCTATTTCCACAAATAAATGTGAATCTCTCACCTATACCAAGCACTAAGATCCCTAGAAAGGAGGTAAATTGGAGGAAAAACTTTGAGGAAAGTGAGACAGTTCCAGGTCTTTGGCTTAGCATCAAACAAAAACAATTACCCACAATTGCTTTTACATCTACATCTCCTGTGGATTAGAGCGTATTCTTATTCCACAGTTATTTATATTCCTAAAAAAGTGAATTAGCATAAAGTTACAGACTGCAGGATTTTAAGAGCAATATCCTATGTTGGATGTGCCTTAGAATTAGGAAGTGAATAAAAGTCAGATGTTTCAGATATCCTTTTGAAGCTCTTGTGGTAAGGCATAATATATTTTCATTCCTGAAAACTCATTTTAATCTGACAAATGTTTGCCTTCCTCCAGATAACTAGAGGCATACAGCATAAGGCCAAGGTGAGGTTATTCTGTTTCTGTTCAGAAGAATCTGAATTCACTGCATGAAGGAAGTTGGCTACAGTCTATAGAGATGAATCAGTTCTTCTCTATAGATTGTACTTGCTGAGTATACGTAGGGAAAAAAGCATTTCCTCCCCCCTCCACCCCCCGCAGATTACTAATTTTCTCGGTTAGTGTGATTTTCTTGTTTTAAAAACTCCGTTTTCCTGACTTACTGAGAGCACTCTTAAAGGTGTGTATCTTGGATTGGAAAGATAACAATATTGCAAAAGGAACAGTGTGAAAGATGTTTGCTATCAAACCCCAGCGTGCTTTTATTTGCACGTGTGCAAATGCACTTTGTGAGTATGATTCCTTGTCCATCGCATGTTGGGCCCTGGTCCTGCACTTCAGGGATAGGACTGATGCTGGATCCAGAGTATACTGGAGAGCGCTTGTGTAACCCCAAAGCATTTCCTGCCTATTTGCCATGTGTTTACACGCTATTCTTTCTCAAGCGATTTCTGGACCATGTAATTTGCAGACAGTTTTTTGGTTTTGACTCAGTGGGACAACTTTGGTGGAGGCCGTGATGGACAGTTCTGTGAGTTATGTGGTGCAGCTACCTCAAAAGCCTGCGCAAAGTCTCATACCTCTCTTCTGGCCAGAGTAGAAAATGTCTGTAATGAGGCTGTTACTGCTGTGTTGGTTACATAATTAAAATGAGAGTATTGCCATTTATCCTCAAAAGAGGGAGCATATGTTTTACCAAATCTGCACTAGATGATAAAACAACTCCCTAAAGAAGTGTAATAATAAAAATAATAATAATAAAAAAAAATCAGTCAGTACCACTCACTGCCTGGGGAGAACGTCAGCAGAGACCTGTGTCCTCCCCACGTTCCGAAAGCAGTGCAACGGGGATTTGCAGGTCTTTGATGTAGCTCTTTCTTGGCGCACTCAGCATATCCTTGGATGCCACCGGCATCACTCTCAGGACTCACAGCTTGAACCCTCTGAGCTCTCTGCCTTGGTGGAAGGTGGTGACTGAGGAGCTTTTTCTGGCCTGGCTGAGACTACTAGCAAAACTAGCAGCTACACACTAGCCTTCTCCGAATCCCTTTCTCTGTGATGGATCTGTAATCGAGTTAGCTGGACTGTGCCCTCGTTGTTCACATGGCATATTTATGAAGACCATGCTTGGTCACTGCAGGGTTTCTCCAGCTTTGTAAATACAACCAGCAGCTACTAGAAGCTCATACTTAGAGGTTAATTCCTGCTGTGGAACAGTCATTTATTTGTGAATTTCCTTTTAAAAACAAACCAAAGCAAACCTGATGTCTGACGAAAGCTTTGGGATAAGAATATATCTGATGCATATTTCTTGTAGCAAGTTTCCATGAGTACCAAGAATGAGAAGCTTTTGATTCCACTATAAAAAGGAAGGGAAGCACTTCCTGTTGTATTGTTTTTCTTAGGAAGCTGCTGCTGTTGGTAAATTAGATGTAGTAAAGAATTTATTTGTAATGCACAGTATTTCCAGTGTGTCTTCTCTTCCTCCTGTTTTCTCACTGCTGCAGGAAGCAGGCTTTGGAATGGATTTCTTCTCTGAGACAGAATAACTCCTATTGGATATTACTGTATGATTCGAAATTGAAGTGTTAGTTGAGGGGATGCAAGATAAGTGATCCAGTGGTAAAGAGACATGGTAAACCTGGTTTTAGAATGAAAACGGTTCTCCTCCTCCATATCAAACTGGAAACAAGGAAGGTTGTTTCTCATTGTATCAGGCCCAAATGATGCCTCATTCCAGTAAGGAAAAAAAAACAGTTTGAAGTATTCTGTTGCTAGTTAAATTTAGTCCATGGTACTCAATGCAGATTTTGGGGATCAAGGGATTTAGATTATTCTACATTATCTCAAGAGCTTTAGGCTGTCATTTTTTTGGTGTTTAAGTGCATGCTTATGGTGAAAAAGGCTTTGTGGGCAAAGGTGTGCGTATCTGTTTCTGCCATATGGAAGCTCACTTCTGACCACATATTTTTACTGTCCGCTTAGAACTTGCACGGCTGTGTGGTGACTTGGATAAGGAAACTCACCAGAAAAGAAACTGAGTTAGTTTTCAGTCCACAACAGTTCCCTGATTTTGCTGTCCACATGGCAACACAAGCTCTGGTATTGTCAGAAGGGAAAACCTAAGATGAGGGAGAAGTTCAGACTGCTTCTTTCAGCTTCTTAAAGTGTTTATGATACCACAGGCTGGGAGAACTAAAAAACTGTCTTCCTTACCGTGAATGAGTCCTGTCTAAACTCTAGTTGGGATCCTTCTGGACCTGGCTAAATTGCAGCTTATCTCTGTGGGCCTTTTCTCGTCCAAGTCTTGGAACCCATTTTCTTTTTATTTTTGTTCTCCCTCACATACTGTGTATTGGTTGGTTTGGGGGTTTTGTCCCTACTCTAGTGTTTTATCTCAAATGAGTAACTTGTAGATATGATGCCTGTATCTGTTCTTGCTAAAAGAAATCAAAGTTTGAGGGATCATCATCTACCAAACGAGTCTAATGGCATCTGTACAGCAGGAGCAGTTTTCAAAATATCTACTGCCTAAGAAAAGCCTCATATGGCACTCTGCGAACGACAGCAGCTTTTTTGTTTTCTTCCTCATCCTTCCTCCTCCCTGCAAAACTCTCGGCCCATGACTAGTGACTGATGGTTATTTTAGTTCTGGCTGCCTGACACAAGACCCCTAATGAACACTGGTGCTGAAGCTCTTCTGTGGGGTCTGAACAAGCCATCCAGGGTCTACTAGTCCTTTCAAAAAATCTGGCCTTTGTTTCCTAAGCTTCTGTGAATGCAGCTGTGTTGTGTTCCTGGTATCATAACTGCAGTGCAAAAATAAAGATTGCAGATAGAGCAGAGGAGGAGAGTAGATCCTTCATTTTTGTGGTTATTTAAATGCTTTTCTCAGGACATCTTTCCATACCCCTGAACCCTAGGTGGAGTACTCCACACACCTGGCTACTCTGCTAATGAGAGCAGCCCTCTTCCCTGCTGGAGTTTAATTTGTGAGTTAAGCTCTCAGTTGGATGGGATGTGCCCAGAATGCCCTGAAAGACTGTGCACAAAGGAAATGCAAAACTAGTCTTCTTTCAAATGCAGACTTCTCTGTGACTGCTAGGAGCGATTCCTGCCTCTTTCTGTAATAGCAATTAAGATCATCTTGCATCTATTGTGGTCATGTTGAGGCAAAACCAATCTCATAGAAGTGTCACTCATGATGTTGCAGGGCTGCAGAACTATTGACCAACCTCTGTACCTCTAGGATCTCATGTCTAATTCAGGATTGACCAGCATTGAATACAAATCCATCCTAACTGGCTAGCCAAGTTAATGAAGTTTCCCTGAACCTGACTGCACAATGGCAAATAAACCCACGTCTCCCGTTGTTTGGGCTCAGAGACTGCAGTAAGGAAGGGGCGATGCCCTCTTTTGTTCCACTCTGTTAACTGGTAAAGTTCTCAAACATCAGTAAGATAAGTCAACTGGAGAAGAAACTACAAGAGAACAAAGCTCCTGTTGCCTGGGTAGGTACTTCATTGCTTTACTCTGTGAGTGTGCAGGTACAAGGACAAAAGACTCTTGTAGTTTTGGAAATGTAACTTTGTCAACCACATTCCAGCTTTTAGAAATTATTCTAGGTGCAATTCAATAACATACTAATAAACCATTAGCTAGTCAGACTGATGGAAATAAAGGAGATACAATTTTGTCGTCTTAGATTTTTTTTTAATTAAAAGTAACATGGGAATATGTGTACCAGTCCAGAACAAAGGTCCTTTTAGTAAGTCATCCTGTCTCTGGTTGTGATCAATAGTACATACAAGACTGTGGTGATAATTCCCAGGTATACCTATAAACTGAATAGTTGAGGTCTTTCTGATATGGAGGAGCTATCTTTAATAGTCCTCAGAGTAGTATTCTTGCAAGAATTTGTTCAGTGTAGTCTATGAGCTCTGATAAATAAACATTGGAACTTTTATCACAGGAGCTTAAGTTTTGTGCATGAAGTGTCTCCTTTGATTTAAATTTCACAGCAGCCAGTCTTACTAGATGCCACTTGGTCAGTCTTCTGAAAGAGGAGGTGATTGGTATTCCCTTTTTCCACACTACACATGGTGTGTGATCTCTTCTGTATCTTCCATTAGTCATCTCTTTTCTAATCTGTTTAATACTTTCTTGTAAAAGGACTTGTTATGCCCTTTTTGACAGTTCTTGTTGCCCTTCTCTGTACTTTTTCCAGTAATAACCTTTGATGTTACAGGGATGCAGCATACCTAGAAGTACTAAAACATGCTCGCTGGTAGAGAGGTGGTGATCTCTGCTGTCACTGGGGATTCATAAACAGTTATATCTAAACAAAAAGCTGCACTCTAAGATCCACTGAAAGAAGTGGGAGCTTTTCCATTGCCTTTGGTCAGGAGTCTAACACTGGAAAAAAAAAAAAAGCATTTTGCAGAAGTACAACTCAAAGTGGATGTGGCTGTAAAGCGAAAGTGGACTTGACTAATTTAGTCATTCATTGTCCAAACTGAAAGAAATGCAAAAGCAGAGTTTAAGCACTGGCGTACAAGGTTGTGTTCTGGGTTCTGCTTCTGTTAGTGTCAGTGGTCCAAAGCTGTCTCAGGCTGTAGTTTTGCATACATTTAGTACGGCACTGCCACCAAAGGCAACTTTTGCCACAGCCGCCTGTTCCTACCCCCTCTTTTAGACTACCACATAATGATGCAGACTTTGGAAATAATCCGATGGAAATGTATTTTTTAATTGATGGAGATGGATGATTTCTGGTCCCCTTTACATGTTCTTTTGCATAAATTTTAATCCCTTGATCAAGTACACCGTGTGCCCACTGAAAAAAAATTTCTGCCAACAAAGACAATTCCTTTTTTGTTGTAAAAGATGTTCTTTAGAGTTATTTTTTTGCTGGTATGCTAGAACTAGCACACTGCGGGGGTCAGGCAAGTGCCAGTGAAGGCTGAAAAGCAGTGGTGTACTGCAAAAAGGGCACCAGAACTCTTTATTTGGTTGCTTCCTACAGTACTGTAATAGGAAGCACATCTCCAGTACCATAGCACCTGGTTTATTGATGTTCTGGTTGCCCAAATCCCTTAAAACAATGTTAATTTAGTCACTGTGAATTCGCAAAATGAAAGCAGAAGGTAGGTTTGAGTTTTTCCTCCCCCCCTTTTTTTTTATTAATTTACCTGTATAGAACTGTTAATCTAGCAGCAGGTTTGCTTCTTCACCAAGTAAATTTGCTGGACATCCAGTGAGACCAAATAGTGCAGTAAATTGCTATTTTTATCACTGTGTACTTAAACAGAAATTTTTGAAACGCAGCATGATAGAACTGGATCTCAGTAGATGTGAAAAATGGTTGTTGACATCATGTTGGAAATGAATCCAAAGATGCGTGAAAAATGTTAGTGCTACTTTAAATCTGAGCTTCCAATTCAAAGCCATTTTTCTTCTTGCCTCCAAAATGCTGATTGGTTGAATTAGGAAATCAAGACTGATTTCAAATTTTGTTTAAAATGCTATAGAAGTATTTGCAAGGTCTAAGCAAGAAGAGTATTATTACTAGGTGTTTTAAGGTATATTAGTATGCTGTGAACCATAGAGGTGAGGACAGTAAAGATAGGCTTAACCTTGCCTAGGTTGGGCCTATGGAAATTCAGCTGGCGCCATTGTCTTTCGTTTAAGTTTCCTTGGAGGCTGCGTACGTTGTTGCTGAGTTCTGGCTCTTTCCAGGATGCTGTACCAGGCTGTTTCTGCTAGATCTCCCTTCTGGTCGGTCTCTGTCTTCTGGTTACGAGCAGTAGCACTTTGCTGGTTGCAGGCATATGCCTGTCTCAACCCTGCGGTTGCAATAGCCGTCAGAGTCCCCACTTGACAGCTCATTGGTTATAACCACCTCTTACTGCTAGTGACCAGACTCCTCTTCATCCTCTGAACTGCTCTCAAAATTGGTTCTTTAGAAGACGAGAATGATGGTATTTCACGTCTTATAGCTATGGTTTTACTTCCACTACTGGCAGTACCATTTGTAGTGGTACTTGCAGATGAATTTGTTGAATGAACGTCTCATATTTTGATTTGCAATTAAATGATTTTGTCTGTAAGCCTTTGGAAACCCAGCTCTGTAAGAAACTGCAGACCATGGCCACAGGACTCCAGTTGTTGTCAGTCAGTGACCATGAGTACTTGTGATTTATTTCCCTTTTTGGGCTGAGCTTTTAAAAGAACTATTTCTTCTAGCTATTGCCTAGGCTTTGGGGACTGCAGAGGAGTATTTCTGCAGCCTGTGTAACAATGCACAGAATGAGTGAAATATCCCTCAAATCCATAATGTCGCATATCAGCACTGTATGAATCAATGGTACATTGCACTAAATACGGCAATTTTGACAGTAGTTATGTATCTTTGACCACTTGACACTGGTTACTCCTTGCCCAAGACAGTTTCTCTCCAAGTCCTAGCGGTATTAGTGTTTTACTGGACTAGATTTCTGGCTATTTTTTATCTGGCTTTCTGTTTCCAAGGACTGGATTTCCCAGCAATTCCCTCCAAAGCAATTATTCTTGTTGGCTAAGGTGAACAAAGCAAGCTTTCAGGATATCCTTTGCTGGGAATATAAGAACTAACTCCTGGAAGGTTGTGTTTTCTGGAATGAGGAAAAGGGCTGGAATTATCAGTATTCAGTTCTTCCCTTTGTGATGTTGAGTCAACTGTGAATGTGCCAGGAAAACTGTCTTTTCAGGCCTCGTCTCTCTTTATAGGTTTGTTTTTGTAACTAGGCTGTGACACCTATCTGACCCTGTCACAGCAAATGAAGTTGAGTGGCATCGTACAGCAGCCTTCTCAATGAAAATACGTATGTTGACTGTGTGTATACATTCATCCTAAACAGGCTGCTTCGATTTTACATTGTTTGTCCTAAGAAAGGAATGGCACTTTGTGCTGCAGTGTGCTCCCTATGGAGAGAACAGAATATACTGGAACTGGAATGAGTGGCATCTGCAGGGACAGAAACCCGACGTAGAGTGTCCTGCCGGGGAGAGACTGGGGAAACGCAGTGGCTGGGAGTAACCAGGTCCACGCGTTTCACAGCACTGCTTTTGTCCTCATCGCTTTGCTAAGGACACAAGCACGCAAGAATGAGGCGTCTGCGAAATTCTCTCTCTGATCTTGTGTTCTGTTCTGGGAGAGCATTTCAGCCTGGGTCAAAATTTGGGCATTTCAGCCCAAAGCAGACATATGTATACCTAAATCCAATGGATTTGCTATGTTCTTGGGGCTTTTTCTTAAAATGCTCTTGTGTTTGATGCTGTTAGTAGATGACAGCTTTGTGTGACATATGGAGCCGTTTCAAGCTCCTTATACTTGTCAGAAACTTCTAGTCTGCCTGATAGTCTGGAGCCCAGTGATCTTATGTTTTTCACTTGGCAAAATGCACTAACGTGATCCATCTGCTGGCTGTTGAATTAGAAATGATGTAAAACAGAATCCCTGAAGAGGGTGATGTAACTGTGTACCTGTGGTGGAGTTTGTGATAATGCTGAATTGAAGGCTGAAATTTTGTGCAAGCAATAATATTGAAAGACTTCATCCTCCATCAAAGGGTGCATGTTTTCAGTCGTCTTGCAGGGATTGCACAGAGCGTGAGATTGCCCTGTAGTTACATGTCACTTTTGCTGTGTTCACATGATCATGTTGTGGCTGAATGCTCAGTTCAATGCACCAAAGTATCCCTGTTCCTGCTTCTATGGTGCTACAAGAAAAAATGTTGCTCTTAATTATAATTGTACACCTGTAAAAACACCTTTAGCATGCATACAGTCCTATAAAGAGGACACTGCTGAAGCTGGAAGACCCACATGGGTTCTGGGCTTTGCTTCTGTAGTTCATCTTGGGCAGGTAACTTTGCTTCCTGCATTTTAATTCTCTCTCCCCTAAAGCAGAAATTAATGATGGTTAACTTCCTCTGTAAATTGTCCCAAGCCTCACTGTGATTAAATGTGCTGTGTACGTGCTGAGTAATGTTATTGGAGCGTAGAGCTCTACTGAAAATAATTAAAAAAAAAGTCATTGGAAAAACACATCTCTGAGACCGTGTGGCTGGTTGCGCCGCTGTTGGAGCCTTTCTTAACCGCTGCAGGTAGACGGCAGCTGGTGCCATGAGCAGCTTGAGGAAGAAGCGCGTTCGCGAGCGAACATCCCCGGCGTGGACGTGGCTGCAGTAAATCCCAGCAGGGCAGGGCCTGGTGCAGAAGGAGCAGGACGCTGTACGCACCCGTAAGCGATCCGTCCAGAGCGAGCCGGGCGTTCAGGTGTTCTCGTTGTTTGGAAATACGTTACGGGGAAAATATTAGCAACCTCACAGCACAGAGCTATCTGCTGTGTCTAAGTGGCTTGCCAGTCCCTTGAGGCAGGGGCCGTCTGGGTTTGCCTTCCCCGCAGCCAAGCACGTTGTCAGCACTCAATTAGGGCTGTATATATGGCTTCGTGCTGACTCAGAGCTCAAAGATAGCCACTATTTTTTCATGTGGAGCATCCCTGCAGCGAGAGAGCGAGCGCAAATGAGCTATTTTTGCCTGAGCCTTTCTAACATTATTCCTGTTAGGAAAAAATAAACCATGTGTGGCTGAGGTCAAAACTAAAAGAGAAAATCTTTTTGTGGAGGCGCCTGTGATCCTCTCAGCCTCCTAGAACCGGAGGAGACGCAGCCTGCGCTGGTGCCCTGCACCGATGCCTTTCTTCCCTCTCGGGCGTCCTGCGGGGTGCTTGGTGGCAGGAACGGTCCCTCTCCGAGGCGCAAGGATTGGCCTGTCCAGGAAAGAAAAGAGCAAGGCAGACAGAGGCCGCGGTGGCTTAGCAGTCAAGGGGTGGAAGGCTTTTGGGCGCAGCTGCAGGATCAAGCTGGTAAACTTTCTTTAGGAGAGAAAGGAGAGAACAACAGCGACCTGGCCTAGTTCCAGGAGGATTTTGTGGCTGTTAAGTACAAAGGCTGCAGTTTCCCTCTCCCCTCCGTTCGTGTCCTTTGCTTCCAGCATCTGGGGTTTTTGTTTCCACTGGGTATGTAGACAGCTCATTACTTGCGAACGAGGGGACGTGTAGGCTGGATGGCAGCTCCCTGGCCGTGGTCCTTGCAGGCCACGGTGCGAGAAGCAGGCAGCAGAGGCCGGGGAGGATGCTGTCCTTTTCCTGTGCATGTCTGGGGGGGGGGGGAGGAGAAGAGAGGGAGAGGTTTATTTATTTATTTTTTTTTTAAAGCTACAATTTTTGTAATTCCAGCCATGCACAGAAAGAGCTGGGCACTGCTGGCTGCGGAGGTGCTTGTGCACCTGCCCGGGGTGGGACGGGCGTCCAGAGGCAGGAATAGACACCAGCCCATCCTGTCCGGGCAATTACACTCTTTCCGACTTCTCACCGCAGCCGGCATTTTAGTGGCTGAGCCACAAAGGGAGGTGTGAAGACAAACGTGATCTTCTGAAAATACCTGCACTTAAAAGAGCCTCCCTCCTGGGATGCCATTCGTTACATGTCTATTTATTCGGCCTTTGCTTAGATGATAATTTGCCTCTGCAGAAACATATCTCGGCTCCACCCGGTGCTGGGATTGAACCACTTTTGCTGGCGTGGTTGGAGATCATTTACTAAGGGAAATTAGCTGTGTGGCGTACCTAATGGCCCCTGACGTAGCTGTACCTGCCCACAGCTGCTCTGAACATGATCTCTACCTTTTCAGTAGCTCATAGCAAATCCCAGAGGATTTCTAACTTTGCCCTGACTTGCACTGTATGTCTCTTCAAGTCGGTAATATCCTGAGAGGGTTTTAAACGTAAATGGGAAGAGGAACTGCTGACTGAGAAAAGACAAACGAAATGCCAGCCGCTGTCACAGCCCTCCCTAATATAAAGAATTTGCGGCAGTGGGCTGGTCGGAGGCAGCAGCGGCAATCGCTGTGGTGCCACTTGGGTGTTAATTGAGGAATGGGTGAATACAAGGAGCAGAAAATGCTGTGGAAGAAAGGAGAGGAGCCAGATAGGAGAGGAAGCCGGCCCAAATGCTAGGCTGCTTTACTGCAAAGCATCCTTCCTTCTGCCTCGTGCTGCTGCCGTCTTTCTCTGCAACTTGGTCTTGTGCCACCACCTTTCTCCGCAGCTGAAAGCACCGGCAGTCTTCTGTTAGCTTAGCTCCTGCTCTAGAGTGACTTGGGTTTCCACCCCACCTGGTAACATGCCCTTGAGTCTGTTCAGTCATCCTAGGTTGTAAGTTTATAAAGTCACTTTTTTATTGTGTTGAGCCTGTGCCTATTGCTCAGCAGTCTCATCTGTCATTTGCAGGAATAATTGTAAAAATTGATTCATGGGAAATGCCTGTAACAGGCAGATCCTTTTTGACAGATCACACAGCCATCATATTCTGCATTTGTCTGAGTCAATCCATGCTTTGATGCATATTTGGGTCATAAATATTCTGATATCAGTTGCATTTATTATTATGACTGCTTTGTTCCACTATCTGCTATTTATTAAGTTCTGCTGTCCTCTGTTTTACACCTTGTGGAGCTGTCAAGTCAGCTGTTTACTAGTGACAAAGCTCATAGCTTAGTTCAGAACAGAATCTTCCAAAAATAAATTTGCTGAAAGGATTTAAGTAAAGCAGGGTGCATGTTAGGAGGGAGGTGCAAGATGATCTTTTTTGGTTTGTTTTATTGGAAAGAGGAGGCTTGAGCCTTTTGCCCAAATTCCAAAATTAGACTTCCCATTTATAATCCAGAGGTCACTGAAGCTAATAATCTCACTGATTAATGTGAATTTTGGATAATACCCTCTGTGTCTCAAAGCTGAATTAATGAGGTTATTTGATATTTGCAATGGTGGGATGCTGACTTGGATGTTTCTAATTTTCCCTTTAGAAGCTTTCTTCAGCTTTATGCAGCTTTACATCATAAGAATAGCAGAATATCTGATTGTGAGATGAATGAATTTCACGGTCCTTCCAAGGGTAAGGTCAGATTGCAGTAGGCATGCTCTTCAGTACTAGTCAGAGTCCTTCTTGCTTCTCAGTCGCCTATAAGCAATCTTGTATCCCTCATGGCAGGTTGCTGCACCAGCTTTGCAAGGTGCTGAGCACTTTAGTGTTAATTCAGGAGAGCACTTAGTCATGGAGTTGATGACTCTAAAATGCTTAATATAAGCATGTGCTTAAGTGCCTTGTTGGATGGGGGCCAGTGCAGTTAGGCCATTGCAGAGCTGAGGTTTGTGCTCCAGTTCTGGTCTACTAAAGCCACCTGCACTGTAGATCAAGGGTTTCAGTGACACACAGTCAGGAAGATGGGCTGTGCTGCAGGGGTTGGTGGCTGGGACAAAATGCCCTGTGCGGGACAGAGAGCATCGACCCAGGTAGTCGCTGTCCTGCTGCAAAGCAGGGGACCGGGGGCAGCAGCACGGCGGGGCTCTGGCTCTGCTCCAGGCATCGCTTGCGCCAGGGGAGCAGGGGGGTGGGAGCGCCCCGAGCAGCGCCCTGCGCTGGAGGGCTCTGCCCGGCGGAGAGGGGCTCTGCGCGGGCAGCGTGCGTGCGGGCAGGGGGCTGCAGCGCTGCCCTGCCCTCCGAGATGGTGTCAGCGCCGCGGCGTCCCGCGGGGCCGGGGCGCACAGTGCTAAAGTGGGTTTCAGGCACGCTCCTGTGTGCCTCGCTCTGTAAAACGGGGAGGGATGCAGAATGCTGCGTAAGTGCCAGTAGCTGTGTTCAGCAGCTCTGTTGGCACTAGGATTTCAGGATAAATACAGGGACTGAGCTTTCAATTTATCAGTAAGTTTTATGCCTTAGCTTAACAGCAGCGTTGCCCACAGCATTACTGTTGAAATAGAAGTGAGATAACATTTTGTGCTTGCTTCTTTTCGTGTCTTAATATTTTGTATTTGTTGTCTGTTTGTTTATTTTATTGTAAACGTTTGCAAAGAGCAAATCTGCAATTTCTATCATAAACATCACAGTGCAGAGTTGATATGCACAGAATAGTATGTTTCGCAAAACAGATGCAAATGGATACATATTATTTATGAGGCAGCTTTGATATCTTAATATATTAAAAAAGAAGAGACATACAGATCATTTCCCTGTTCAGGACCTGCATGTTTTTAGGCTATCATGTTCCACCATGAAAAAGTCATGATTTGTGTCTTAACCACTTCAGTACTGTACACCCGTTCCCCTCAGTGGAGTTTGTATCCTCTGCTCATATCTTTTTTTATTTTTTCCTTTTGTAAATTTAAAATAGATTGCTAGGGTTAGTCAATGCCAAAAGCCCACCCAGCCTTTCAGGAACCACCTGATAATTAATATGAGTCACAACTCTGTGACTAAAGAGGGGTCTCCAGGCTGTCCAGTATCCCACCAGAATCCTCCTGGGTTTGCTGAGCCCAGAAAGTCAATGAAAATCGAAAAGGTTATCCAGGAATAACTAAATTGCAGCAAGATCGGTGTAGTTGCTCTCATCCAAATTAATGGTGAGCACAGTGTGCTTGCCTTTTTATTTTATTTTTTTAAGTTGTTTTGAGTGGTGTCACTGGTCGGATTGTTTTAAGCTAGTCTGAAAAGGTGAAGTCTGAAGCCGAGGAGACTTTGCAGAGACTGTCCCTGCAGGAGCTCACTCCTGCCTGGCAGAAGATCGTGGGTTAATGCTCTGGTTTGGAGGGGAAGAAGCACAGGGGAGAGGTGAGTCTGTAATCTTGCCGATAATGACATTCCTGGCCCCTTCAGATTTTGTAGGTCAAAACTGTTTCTTTTAGTGAAGTAGCTGCTCAGCGCTGGGTTTAAA
The DNA here is from genome assembly GCF_028389875.1 of Rhea pennata. Taxonomy (NCBI): domain Eukaryota; kingdom Metazoa; phylum Chordata; class Aves; order Rheiformes; family Rheidae; genus Rhea; species Rhea pennata. The sequence continues at coordinate 8,996,959 of NC_084682.1, forward strand.
TACAAGTTCTGTGCCAGTGAAGGGACCTGATAAGGAGACTGGAGTTTTCTGTCTAACTACAAGGCTGCTGCCAGTAGGATGATAGTAGTTTTTCCTCGCTTTACCTTAAAACAAATGGATCAAAGTACTTCAGTTCCTGTGGCATATTTTTCTCTGCTGCAGGAGCCACCAAGCAGCCCATGGCTTGCTTTCTCTTTGTTTAAAATTCCTTCCAAGCTTCATTTCATCTTTTCAGGGACGTTCGGGCAGAGGCTTTCAATTTATGCGGTCCCAGTTTTGCCTGTCCCTGGATTTTGAGCTTGCAGTAGACCGAGGGGCTAGTGCTTTCAAATGTAATCCAAGTTCACTGCTCTGAAGTTTCTCTGGGAATGAAAAATCTGTTTGATTAAGGAAGCTCTGTCTTCTGAAAGCCTATCAGACTCTGCAACGTTGTAAGTCAGGGCTGCAGAACATCTAATTAAATGGAACTGCTCTCCAGAGGATTTGGCCTGCAGAAAATTAGTTTTCAGGTTCTTGGACTGATGTTTATTAAATGTTTCTTCCTTTTCTCCTTCCTCCTTGCAGTTTTCATCTGCAGTTTCATGGTTGCAGCACCTATCTTTGGTTACCTTGGCGATCGTTTCAACAGGAAGATCATTCTCAGCTGTGGGATCTTCTTTTGGTCAGCGGTCACTTTTTCAAGCTCCTTCATCACTGAACAGGTAAGATCTTTGCAAAGGCACTTTGCTGAGTGTCCTGCATAGATACCTTCTGTTTACTTACTCCCCATCACAGTGTGCTTGAGTGAGACATATCCCTCTGTTGCATATTTGACGTGTGGCATGTTGCATTGTCTGAACTTTTCTGAATTACTTGTGTAATTGTTTCTTCTTAACTGTGAAAGCTATTGTTCTTTGATCATGCAAGCTCATAAAAAATAACAAGTGACGCATGTCTAAGCAGGAGTTCCTGTTGATATAAGGGCTTTGTTTTGAGGTAGAGCCCGAAGAAACTTTTAAAAGATCAAAAAAAAAAAAAAAAAAAAAAAAAAAAAAGTCTATGGCTATATAGTACTTCCTTTATATCAAAGACAGTGAAGGTGTTTGGTAGCATTGAGATCAGATGTAGTTTTAGCTCTTCTTACACTAGCTGATGAGTATGTCTGGGGAACCAGTGATGGAGCCAGCAGGCTCACTTAATTTTGCCGAGTTATGCACCCCATGCCCCACCTGCTTTCAGGACAGCCCCAGTACCCGGTTTTGAGGACTCCTCATTGCATTCACTTTCTTGCCCATCAGAGATAATTCAGAGGAAACTGTGATCTGGTAGTTTCTGAGGAAAAATACTTCCTTGTTTAAATCATATTGTAGAGGTTTAATTGCTGCAGGTGGCAACATTCCTGAAGAGACAAATCACAGCTCCTGCCGGTGTCAGAGTGATTTCCCCAAGGGGGGCCGGGGCATCCCTCATCCTTTCCCTCCAGCTGCGATCCGGAGATTGCAGCACTGTGGTCACGCCTAGGGAATGACAGCCAGTGCCTCAGCTTCTCCTCCCGGCTCCCTCCCACCCACGCGTGCCCGGAGTTTCCACCTAAAGCAGGCAGCTGGTCACACATGACGTGGTGGTCACACGACTGTCTTGCTTTCATGTTTTATTGGTTGTTGCTGCATTTATAAAGAAAAATGCATAGGGTCGAATTTAGAAGCTTTTAACTCTGGTAAACGGTTCCTGGTTTATAATGGGCGAGGAGGCATCATTTCCAAAGAAAGAAAGTCTCCCATCTAAAATGAGGAAAGGGGTGGGTTTTGCTTGTTTCTCTGCAGAGCGTGCTTTGAAAGCAGTAGCGATCATAACCAAAAAAAAGAAGGAAACATACTTTTGAAGGAAATACTTACCTGCTTACAAATACTTCTAATTTTGGGAATAGGCATTTTTGCTCAGGTTCTCATTTGTCTCTGCAATGGGCCAAGTCCCATAGTTGCAAGTACTGGAGGAGCAGACACTGAGAACTGAAACCAGCCTGGTGCAATCTGTGTTGTCAGAGTAGATTTTTAGTTTATGGATTTTTGGCTTGTTAGCTGAAGTAGTTCAAGGATTAATATATATCAGCGTGCAGAGCTCAGAATGGAAAAGGCATATTTTTAGCCAAAGGAAGAGAGAATGATATTTATAAAGCTGGAATATGTTTGAGCTCCAAACCCAAATATTTGGAATTCATAAGGCAGTCAAGATCAAAACAGCGTGACTTGTGTAAAATCCGCCTGGATTTGCATCAGTACTAACTCTGGGCCTAAACTACCACCTTTGACATAAACTCCCCAATGCTGAGAAAACTCCTGTGTCATAATTTTACTGTGATCTTCAGCTTTACTATGAAACTTTCCTATTAGGCCAGAGGGCTCATGCCCAGCTCTTGTTACCAAGCCCAGTAGGTTATGGAAAATTTTGCAGCTACTGTGTGTGGCTGCAGCAGTTAAACAAGGTCATAAGCATCATCGTTATTTCACGTAGTATCCCTGCCACTTTGGTATTCTTTTTGGAGGTCTGATCCCTAACTGGGGAGAAATGCCACATTGAACAAGGTGAATTCCTGAAAAACTAATGAGGAAAAGAGTCAGAGAAAAGCTGGTGCAACATTTTTCATTTGTACAATGACTAACTAGGCATTTTTCCTGATCTTTGGCTCCTACCATTCATTTAAAGAGAAAACACTGGATGTTCTCTCCAATAATTTTTCTTTTAAGGCAATATGTGTGTTTGTCAGGCAGGAGGGCTAGGGGCTGAAATACGAAAAAGCTTTGGCATAATTAAAAGCAGTAGTGAGGCTGCTGTAAGCAGGTGAGTGCTGGCTTCCAAGTCGGTGTGAAAACAGAGGGCTAGAAGGAGCAAGCTGGCACAGGCCGAGCCCGTAGAAATTCTGGGCAGAAAACTCCCTTACGGGGTGACAACAAAAATACTGAAGTAGGAGAGAAACAATAGCCGCTCCATAGAAATAGCAAACTGTGATTTCGGGGACTGCCTTTCTCTGAATATTGAGCGCCTTGTGCATGTTATGTCTATGTAATCAGTAGAGCAGGCATCCACGTAGTTTAAATTTGGACTATAAATGGAAAGAAATAGTTCACAGAGGCAGAAAGCAGCTGCAGGTCTGGTGGGCGCTGAAGACACCTAATTTGTAAAGGCTTTTTGCAGTGCGCTCATAATACTTGTTCTTGACTAAAATTTGGACACTTACAGGAAAATAATCAAAATGGGATAGTTTGAGTGCAAATCTAGATTATTTATAGTTTATTGTGGAAACAAGCATACAGAAAAGGACATTTTAATTTGTATCTGTATTACTGGCAGGTTGTTCAACAAAGAAATATCCACACAGCAAGAAAAGAACATGGAGATGAAAAATTACCTCACCATAGCATGCAGTTTATCTAAGATACTGTCTAAAAGCTATTTCATACTGAGTGGGTTAAAATTATAGAGTGACACTGACTGAACGCTGACATATAAAACAGGAGGCTGGATATGTGTGGCGCACAGACATGTAGTTGCTACAGACCACTGCATTAAGATTTGTAACCACTTATTAAAATACCCTTAGTTATTTATTTCCAAATATCTTGGGGCTTTTAACAGAAATAATGGACCTCAAATAAATGAAGAATGAATATCTCTCATCTGCTAGTAGCTACTAAATAATTAAATAACAGGCTCTTGTAGGAAAAAAGAAAATCGGTCCAAAATTAAAGGGATAGTTGCAGAGTATATGGGAGGTGGTAGTTGTGGGAAAATAACAATCCGTCATTTTCATGCCTAGCAAAATAGAAAGAAGACGAACAGACACTTAAATTTTTGGTTTCTGTTCATGAGATTGGACAGTGCCTTTAAAACAAATCAAAATAAGAAACCCAAATAAATACCACATCAGAGAGTAATCCCATAAATACACCTGGTTTCATGAATGCAAACAGCTGATGATGAATTTAACTAGAGAAAATAATCAGAAGTAATATGCTCAGGATTATACAGAGAAGGTCACCTTTTATTCTACTAAATAAAGTGATTTAACAATGTATATTAGTATACAACATTTCTCTTGAAAAACAAGAAAAGAGCCCTCCTGCAATGCTTATGACTTAGTTACATGTTTCTGCTCTATAAAATTCTATTTTGGTACACAAATTTATTTTTGATTTTTGGAAAACATTTGGGGGAAACACTCTCTGGTTATTGGTTCGGACGCTGTAATAAATCAGCAAGCTAACTGTGTAAGTGAGCTGCTGTGCAGCATGGTCATATCCCAGAGAAGAGCGCTGGGCGCACAAACCTCATTGCATTTCTTTACTATCCACACAAACAGCTAAATGTTTGTCTCCCTCTGAATCAATATAAACTCTGATTTAGTAAGTAATCAGTCTTTTCTCTGGATAACATTTTGATGAATATAGTGCCTAGTTGCCTGCACTGTGGCTGCTGTCTCGGGCTGGTTTCTATTCCAGGATAACAGCAATTTCTCAAAGCAAGAGAGAGCTGGAAAGCGGGAAGTTGTGAACTGTTCTCTCGGTCTTGTGAAATACTGCTGTTTCCCCTGTAAATAACTTGAATAAAGTTTCTATGTAATAAGAATGCTATTTTGCAGATGAGCAAAGTATTCCTACTAAACACTTTAGCTCCACTAGGGTAGAGGACCAAGTATACCTAATTATCAACCAGATCAGGCTGTGGTAATGTGGATTAGCTGGGAGACATCAGTGCTGCAGATAGTAAAAAGTTTGCAAACAAAAAAACAAAGAACAGCAAGGTAAACCAGGAATGCGCTTTTGAATCTTCCGCTTCCTCGGTTGTTTCTACATTTCTGTTTAAGCACTGATATAGCTTGATGGGTATTTTTACTGCTATTTTCTTTTTCTTTTGATTTATCTCTGAAAGAAAAAGCAAATAGTCTGCTGTGGAAGTGTAGTCAGTCTGCAGTGCTTGTTAAAATCCTCTCTTCCAGACTTGCCAGATCTATATTTCAGATGTTTTTCTTGCATGGAGTGCTAAAAGAGAAACAGCAAATTATGTGCAGTATAAAACAAATGGTTAGCTGAGTTAATTTTAAAAAAGGTAAACTGAAACCAATTTTCCCCCTACACACAACATGGTTCACTCCACGCAAAAAATGTCCCAAAGCCTTGAGGCTTCAGTGCTCTGCCAGCAGTTGTATCACAAAACATAAAATTCTATTCCTTTGCATCTGTGGTGTAAGATAAATCCACGATTTGAAAACAGAAACAAAGTTAAAAGCCCCAAGCCATTTCTTTGTGTGTAAGAAGGATACTGAGGGTTACATTTGAAACCCCTGTGAACTGCTGAAAGGTTTATGTCCCGTGATCACATCCCACTGTATTTGAAAGGAAATCTCTTTTCAAAAGAACACAAAATAGATTATTCATGTAACTTTGTGAAGTCTGCTGTATACGGCATTCCTGGCCTAATATGAGGTTCTTGACGGTTTGTGTGGTTATTAAAGAAATCTGTGCTGGATCTAACGTGGTGTGTTCATGGGTAATGGCTGTTAGCTGGCTCTGGTGTGTTTTGTCAGCCTTTGATGCAGTATTGGGATCCTACAGATGAGCATATGCTGTTGGCATTTGAATTTGTGCATGCTTGCCCTTTTGCTAGACTGCTCAGGAAAAAATACAGTCCACTGCCTACTCTCTTATCACAGAGGAGGAGATCAGGGTGGGTAATACACTCCAGTCGTATTGCCATTCTGTCAGCAGTGTCCACGCTCGAATTACTGAGTAGTGCTACTATAAAGGCAGCACGGATAGTGCTGGGGTAGAGCCCACGCACCGCCTGGTTGCTGGAACCCAGTCCCGCTTTGCCTCTACTCCTCCAAGGTGGGACATGACCATGTCACCCAGTTCTCAGGGCTCCCTCCTTTATTTGCACGGCAAGTGCTGGTAAGGGCACTGCCAGTCAGTAGAAGAGATGAAAATACCTCGTCTAGTTACATCTAACCACATCTCTGCTGGAGATGAGGTTACCCCACCAAGGGTAACTTTAAAGCTGCAGCCCTTGGAAAGTAGAAGTTGTCATGTTGCTGAAGCAGTTCTGTTTGAGAAACTCCCTCTCGGTTTTCATGGCTACTTGACACTGCAGCTCCAGCTAGGACTAGATCAAGGCGTAACAAAATCTGTGCTCCCCGGAGCAGGAAAATACGAGAGTTTCTGTGGGAATTGAAAGACACCATTTTCTTTGATTCCTCTCTAGCAAGAAGGCACCTGCTGTTCCTTTGCAGTATCTTCCATTTTCTGATACGGGTCATGTGGGATGGGCTAGAGAAGCGAGTAGTTTGTTTATTGCTCCTTCCTTCAACAGTGAAGCATTGGCTGGACTGATTTGAGAGCATTCTGGGCATCTGTCGAGTCTGTTAGCATCTTTAGCACAGCTGATGTCAAATAATGCATGGCAAACTTATTATGTAAGAGCAGCATCTGTTCTTGCTTGGACAAATGCAATGATCTGAAGTCTCGAAGCTCAGGTCTTCATCTTTTGCTGACCTAGATTAGAAGGGATGGCAGAAGAGTTATATAAATGTAATAGTAGCAGTGTACTGAAAAAGATAGAATCCCTATGTCATGTATTTGTCTCCTGTTTACATTATATCCCTACTTGTCCCTTTTTACCTGTCCCTCCTCCAATTGGAACTAAATAAAAAACAGATTAGGGCATACTCGCAGCATCAGGCTCTCACAGGCAGGCTATGAGAGGAGCAAGCTTTTCATAGGTGTTATCAGAAATGGAAGTGTTATTTTTTCTGCTCTCAGTGTGATTTTTTTTTTCCTCAGTATCTGCATCTATGTATCTTTAAAGCATTCAGGAATAGCTATTGAAAACCCAGTTGGTGATGGCAGCCAGGACAGAGAGTATAGCCCTCCATGTCTCAGAAAGCTTATTCATATGATGAAAAAAAATGTTTAAAGAAACTATCATCAGGAGTATCTCTGCTGTACATAACACTTCTGCTCTGAAGTGTGTCTGGAATGGGATCAATTCTGCTGTCAGAGGGCAGAGTGCAGAGTGCAGTCATGAGTACATCCCCAGAGTCTCAGCTTCCTAGAGGTAGAGGCAGCTGGGTGTCATGTCCCATTTGAACTTCTAAGATCACCACAAATGGATTTTAGTGCATGTACAGCGGTGTTACATTCAAAACAGTGTGCCTCCTGCTCTTTGTTCCCTACTTTTAGGTTCCTAAGTAGTCTGATGTCTTGTAAAATCTGAATCAAACATTATGGATGCTGAAATAAGAAGAGATGTTCCTATCGTTCCATGCGATAGCTCGGCAGAACTCGTGCTTGCTGCTGCGAAGGCTGCTGTTGCCAGTTTGCTAAAATGAAGGCAGTGATTTGCACCAGAATGTCCAAACTGTTGCTCGGAGCTCGGGTGTTTTCCGGAGCAGGTGGACAGAGGTTTGTGCTGGAGGAGGATGCAGAAATAGGCAAGAGGCTAAATCCTCATTTGCAGTGGATCTCAGTGAGTGCTGTCTGTAATTACCTTTCTTAGGAAACCATCCGTTTTCTAGGTTATTGGAAGATTTTGAAATCATTATCATGGGGTCTGTCGTTATAGTTCTGATTCCACTGCCTTGGAAGTCTGTGGGAAACTTTTCTGTGTCCTTGTGGGAACTGAATCAGACCTCATACCTTTTTAAATGAATGTGCTTATATTTGATGCTGTTTCATCGCATCATGATAATGCCTAGAGACACCAGCTGGGGACTATGGTGCAGGCATGAAAGATCTTTACAGGCCACAGACCTTTACAGCTTTGTCCTGTTTTTATGCTGAAACCTGCATTCATAGTCTCTAAGCTGAAGAGTAGGAAGGTTCAGCTGCTATGCCAGTAAATAGAAGGTTTGGAAGCAAGGACTGCTTATAACAATCATCCTGCCTGTCCTGCTTTTATTATGCCTGAGGAAGAAATTCCACCTGGGTCAGTTACTTGCTGAGGAAGCAGAGAGAAGAGGGCATATTTATTCCTTTGCCAAGCTATGTGTGTCTTAGAAACGTTCTTTCTTGTTACGGTGTCTATTAAAATATACATTCTGCTTGTCATACTGCAGCAGTTGCCTAACTCCAGAGCATGCTGATGGAGCACAACAAGGATGTCTTATTGCTTCAACCCTGTCTCACTGAAAGTTCCTATAATGCCAGAGCATTATGCTTTATAAATAATTATTGTAGCCTCTTAAATTCAGCCTCATTCAAAACATCTTTGGAAGGGAGGAAAGGAGAACTGTTCCTTAAATAGACTGGGATTGAACTAGTAAAAGAAGAAAGAAATGTTTCAGGTAAGACAGATAAAGGATATACAAAATTTCCTGCCAACCTAATGTAGTCCTTGCAGTAGCAGTTGTGACCTGAGAAACGTAAGCCATTTTGGATGAGATGTTCCACTGTTGCATGCTGTGCTCCAGTGCTGTGGAAGTCTGGCTTGGTCAAATGAGTGCAGAAGGCAAAGCAGTTCACTGTGCTGCAGTATCTGGATGGCACCAAGTGATTCTCTTCCTTTGGAAATAAGTTTCCCAGATAACTGAGTACTGTTGGCATTGAGGATACTACTTGGTGGGTCCTTGGATTTAAGTTCCTTTAGTGAAGAGGTCTCATATATTAGTGTGTGTTAAACAACCTCAGAAGAGGGTTGAGAGTTAAGAGTTAAGGTCCTACATCTCTGACAATAAAATATGAAGCAGAGCCCAAGAGCTGAGGTGGAGCTAAGAACCAGTCTGTCCTTATCTGCAGGCATTGTTGACAGTATTGATAATGATGCCTACTTTATGACCACTGGAATAGGTAGTGTCACGTGAAAGTATTTATCTCTTTATGGTGAAGCTATAAGAGGTGGGCTACCCTGAAGTTTTTCAGCAGACAACTGATAGTTAGGACAGGTGTATGAAAATTGAGGCTGCCCCAATGTTGGATCTGTGATGACAGTCTCAGGATAAATGGGAGAAGATTGTTCCTCTTCCCCAGCTTACTGTTTCAGTAGTGGCTTGGATGCTTCACTAGGATGTTCAAACATAGGTCTGAAGGAATGTTACCATTTGTTTAAGGTTGTAAGCTGAGATGTACTTAGCATAGGTGTAAACGAGGCAGCTTATGGCTTGTGTTCTTGAGCTTATGGCTTGGAAAGAAGCATGATCCTACAGGAGAGTTTGGTTAATGATGCCTCACAGACAATGAAAACAAACAGTTAATTCAACCCTGTTGTAAGCTCCTTAAGAGGCCTGGAAACAAACCTAATCTTTTACTAGCAGGGCCTTGGTGGCCTTTGAAAGTTAGGCATATCGTCCTGAAAAGCAAGATGCAAAAGAGAGGGAAAGTGTTCTTTGGTTGAGCTCTTGGTTGCCTGCTAATGCAAAAGCGTCACTTATACTGTAGAAAGTGGAAGTGATTCTTCAATGGCACACGCAACTCGAGGATCTCCTGGATCATGCATAAAGGCTCGAAAGGAGACCCGCTGTGTTCTGACAGTAAGGTACAAACAGCGAGAAGATAGGAAATGTCTTAGGGTACCAGGTGCTAAATTAGTCTTTGGAAGTGTTGATGTTTTGTTTTAGGTGCATAAAGTTCACATGTTACACAAACCATTGGATTTATAATTCAGATAACATTGAATTAGGGTGATAATCTCAGATCCACGTAATAGTTTTTGAGCAGGAAATCCCTGGGAATGGTGCTGGTAGTCATGTCTGAATACATGATTGAAGTAATCTCATGAGAAAATAGTGACAAAACATGCAAATGCATTTAATGTAGTTAAATGACTCATTTTGTCAAATACTCTGGTTTTAGAGAATGAAATGAAGCTATAGCATGACAAAACCTTGCCAATGAATAACACTTCAAAGAGCAATTTAAATGCTCAAAGATTATGAATAAGAGGCTAGATAGGAAGGATTAGTAGGTGCGTCAGCTTCTTTCTGGAAAACTATGCATGTTTTCACAGCTGATGCTAAAAGTGAGACGTTTCTCAGATGCAGACCAAATGCATTGTAAGATCAGCCTTTTTCATGGTACCTGAGTGCTTTTGGATCAGGAAGCCAGAGAAGTGTGAAAATAGAAAGCAAGAAGAAAAATGTGTTTTTAGAGTTTGGATTGATTCTGGGTTTTTTTTGTTTGTTTGGTTGGTTTTTTTTGTTTTTGTTTTTGTTTTTTAGCCAAGTTGCCTATAATGTCTGCCCTGCTGGTGCACTTAGGTTTTTAGCATGTGTACTAAGTACAAACTAAAATACTGTACTACGTACAAAGTAAAATATGCATAAAATCAGTTAAACCAACAGTACAGGTAAAAATGTGGACTGTGGGCTGGGCAACTTAGTTTGTGGTAATTTTATTTACACCTTGAGGCATTACATTAAAAGGTGTCCTTTGTGGATTATCAGAAAGTTGTTTTGCCCTTGCAGATGCATATAGTTTGGACAAAACATTCACACCTGGGTGTCTCCATCAGTTGACTAAAGCTTTTTTAAAAGGTGCTGATGTCACAGTTTCCAAAGCTGTCTCAGGAAATAGGGACGTGGGGTTCTGCTCCTCAGGAATCAGGCCTATATGTTGGATTTGGCCAAATTTCAATTTAAAAATTGGTCCAAACCAAAGAGTGTTTGAGCCAAGATAACCCATTGGATTGATATGGTTAAATCTTACAAATTTCTGTAGGTATTGTTTAAGGTGGAGATGTCGCTAGTATTATGTTCAGATGCCTGAAACTCTTTGTTCTGGGAAATCAGATATCTCTTCATAGCTGAGTTGCCTGGGTTTGGTCTTTGCTCGTGACTCACTCTGTGACTGGAACACTATGGCCTGTTACTGCCTTTGAATATCCTTTAGACATGTGTATTTTAATTCATATTCCAGGTACTAATATTTGGAAACTTTGTGGCTACTTTCTTCATGCATCAAGAACCTTATGTTGTTTCCACAGTTGCATAAATTTGGTTTTAGTCTCCCAGTCCCAATTTTGAGATTATGGTTGTCTTTGTACATCTCAGTAAGGGAATGGTGGTATTGGCTAATGCCAGAGGTACTTGTTGAAAGTGCTAATATAGTGTTCGCTACCTGACAGGTCCGGAAAATAAAAGCAGTTTTCTCCTGACCCAGAACTACCAAGGTCTCTCAGGGGAACGGTTTTGGATGGTACATTCTGCTGAGCTGCACGTAATGGACTTACAATGAGGATAAATGACCGCTCTTACAGCCACATGGCATGTTACAGACTCCTCTATTTGTGTCTTAAACCAGATCTGCAAAGGTGAAAAGAAGTGCTTTAACTCAATGTTGTAGTAAGTGGTAACATGGGACTCCTCATGTTCCCAGTGATCGTGTTCCCAATGATTTATTTGGAGAGAAAACCTTCGTCTTTAAGGTCTACTTTCTAAGCAGCTGTCTATGCAGCACTCCACTGCATGGTGTTCTGGTGGGTAAGCAGGCTCATTCGTTACATTCCTTCCAACTCATTCCAGGCCCCTGTCATTAATGTGATATTAATGACCAAGAGACTAAATTGAAAATAACATAAATCCCACCATTTGAGTGTCATGTAATATTTTTGCTGCAGACAGGTCAATCACACGAGAAGTCCTTCAATTAGTAATCTGAAAAGCTGCTTTGTCTTAACTGAAGCTATTGTCAGAACCTGAGGGTGATGCTTCATCACCAAGTGTCTTGTAATTACATTATTTAATTGGGTAGAGAATGGAGATTGGGCTTTTTTGTTTTTTTGTGCTACCTAAAAGTGATTGAAAGTAGAAGAGTGTCTTGGGACTGCTGCAGGTTTAAAGCAGGGATGTTGATGGGTTGTATGAGTTGTATGTTGCTGGGTTGTATGAGGCAGCAATTTTCACATTGAAAGGGAATTTTGCATTCAGACTTGTAAGTAGCTAAGAAAATCTTGGCCCTGAATTTGCAACTGCTGAGTGAGCACACAGCAGCTCCTGTTGGAGGCTTGCTGCTTTCAGGATGATTTTGTTTTTGTTTTTCTCCAGAGTGCTCAATTAGGTGCTTCACTTTAGAGCCTAACTCTAAGTATCCAGTTGTTAAACACTTCAGTGCTGACTGAAGGGTGCAGTGAAAAAGGAGTATCTTAGTTTTCACTGTTTATTTTTGCATACTAAATAATAGTGTAAGTCTCAAAAATGGGAGACTTTAATCAGCCAGAATCTCAAGTACATTTCCAATTAAAACCGTCCACATTCAATTAAGTGTGACTGAACAAGTCACCTGGTAGAGCTAATGCTATTAACAAATGCTATGGAGACAATCAGAGGAAAGGCGAGTGGACTTTACTTCATCTCCCATGCTCCTTTCTATTTTTAAATGTACTTTGTTCTCTTTCTCCTTGCTGCAGTCTCTCTTCTGCTTCTTGTGGGGCTGTGAATACCTGCTCAATTTTCCCGAATGGGAGTTGCTCGAAGGTGAGGTGCTTACCCCTGAGAGTTGGTAGGCCACTTAATGCATCCAAAACGAACTGAAATTTCGAAGTGTTGGACACAGTGGAGATGGATGCTTTAGAAGAATCAGATCTGCTTTAGAAACTATCCCATAAATCCGTGCTAACTGTAAAAGGCAAATGTATCAACCCTTTAGCAAATGATTAATCAAATTAGTAATGTTCTGGTAGCTCAGTAGCATGCTAATAAACCTTAGTATGGTGTACTGGTCTCATCTGTAAAATACTTATAACCTCTAGCCAGCCTATAATCAGCACATGTGGTTAATATGACAGTATTCTGTGATGAATTCATTTGTCATATCTGCCTACATGGAGAAACAGGCTGAGGTCTTGTGTTGAACGAAGAGGAAGGAAGGCCTAGGGCATTTTCTCTGCAGTGTTTAACCTGAAAGTGAGCTGCCTTTCCCTGTTCAGGGAAGAACCTTTGGGTAAAAGAAGCCTCTTTCAGCAGACACAAATATTTAACCGTGTGTACTTCCTGTGTCCAAGAAGCCTTCAAAGAAACCAAGTGAAGTAAAACCTGTTTAGAGTGAATGCAACAGAGACAGATTGGATGAGATGTTTTCTGCCCCTGGGAAGCTCTTATTCATGCCCTGGTCACAGCAAACCTGGTCAAAATTGATGTTATTCAGGAAGATAGTGGAAGATCCCCCAAACAATTTTGGCACCTGAGCTGCCAAATTTTGACAATTTTGAACCTGAGGCAGGATGTACATCAAGTGTGTTTGGAAAAACTTAGAGGATATACATTGCTACAGCTAAAAACTGTTAAAGAGTTTTGAAGAGCCTTCATCCTCTGGAAAGCAGCTTTGCAAGACTTTGCTGTCTTTTGTATGTCACCAAGCAATGCTGAGGAGCATATAGCTTTCTGGGGAGGCTCAGACAGAGCCTGCTGGGTTGCTTTGCTTTCAGGGCATTTTATCAAAGGCTTGATCCGACCCAAAGCTGCAATGAGAAATGCTGAGTGGGATGTAGAGTGTAGGGGGTCATCTGTTAACCAGGACGGGGCTGTATGGCTTCTCAGTTCTCTTCTGCTGGGTCCCTGGACTTGCAGGGAATGCAGAACCCAACATCCTTATCAGTCCTTCGAATACTTCATATGGCCTCAAACATGGAGGAGAGAAGGTTCGGAGGGACTCTTTTCAGCGTGTATAAATATTGGATGGGAAGCAGTAAAGAAGATGCAGTCAGACACTTCTCAGTGGTGCCCAGCAAAAAGACAAGAGGCAATGGATGCAAATAGAAATATAGGAAAATCCTTTTAAAGCATAAGAAAAGGCTTTTTTACTGTGAGGAGATGGGAAGTGAAAAGTGGCTATGGTTAAGAGATGACACATGCTATGAGGGGAAAAAAAGGAGGGAGTCTAAACTCAATCGCATCTCTGTAGTAGGTCAAATGAGAGAAGAACCAGCAATTGCAGCGAATTTCTCCCAAGCTGCCTTGCCAGTGTGACTCATGTCTGATAAGGGAAAAACAACTTGTAGGAGGCGAGCAGGGTAGTTTATAACTGCATTTGCCAGACAGGTAACTGTAGTATGTATGAACCTCTCGGTGCATTTGTATCTCCATGGAAAAAAGATAAGATACTGATAGTTCATAGCATTGCAGCAGAGCTGATAACTCATCTCATCAACCTGCTGCCAAGGAGGCTCACACCAGGCATGTACCATTGCTAGTCTCTATCTATGCCACATGCAGATTAATCCTTTGAGTTGTCAGATCCTGAAAACAATGCTTACCCAGTCCATTAATGGGTGAAGAAAGTACCTACCAACAAAACGTCACAGTAAATCGTTCTGCCCCTGTGGCTTTTTTGTATTTTGGTCTCTCTCATAGCAATTACAACAGGGGATTAGTTAAGATGACTTACAGGTAGGTATAGGCGGACACTCGTCTTCTCTTATTTTTGCACAAAGATCTCCAAGACCACAGGATGCCAAATAGCCAAAATTTGGAGCGAATATTCAGTTTCTTATAAGTACGGGCTGGATTTGACAGGAAGAAGTGTCCTTCAGGATCGTCAGCACAGAACCGTTTGCCAGTAGTACTAAATACCCTCTTGAGCTCTTCACAAAACGCATTCTCTTGGTATTAAAGGAGAGTGAGCACCACTCACATGTGAAAAGATAGGGCATGTGACTTTGTGGTCCATATCTAGATCTGACTCACTATTCTAATCAAGTGTGTCTGGACCCAGGACTTGTGTCCACCAGTGGAAGCCAGATGTCTTTGTTATTCATATAGAAAATTTGTAAAGCTTTAGGGCTGCACAGGGGTGGAAGATGTATTTGAACTTGTTTATTCTGCTGTAACCTTTGTTGTCCTGCTGAGACACAGAATGTAATTTAAAACATCTTTGGCATTTAACATCGTCTTACCTTTCATGATAGGGGAATGTCCCTCTCTATTTTGAAAACTTTCAGATTCTTGAAGGGACTCTGTCATTGCTGGGAACACTAAGAGAAGTGGAACGTTTGATGCTTAAGCAAATATGTCACCTGCATTTGTAACGTCATTGCATTGCTCAGCTCTCCTTGTGATGCTCAGTTAATGAGCTGGAATTTGAACTGTGAGTTTACAGCAGCCGATGCCGTTAGTCACAATACCTACACTCAGGAGCGCGTTCCTGTTTTGGTTTGCATTGTGATTAATGGTACATCTTGGCGTACCTGCAGCGAGGGGTGTGGTGTGTTTTCTTTAACCATTTAGTACTCTGCAAACTACTATTACTGGAGCACATCAGGAAGGGATGTTTAGCCAGAAAGTGTAGGATTTATCTGGGAAAGCCAAATGCTTACATGTAAAAGCAGTATCTGACAAAAGGGACCGATGTTGTGCAACCCTTAAATGTATGTCTGAGCTCTGCAGGTTTTTCATTTCAGTCAGCTGACTCCTGCAGTATATTGGATTTATCTATCTTCTGCTGGTCTGCTCACTTACAACTGAGGAGGGTACCCTGGATGTGGCCAGCACAGCACCCTGCCAACTGGAGATATACAAGAATGTAACTGCAGTACAGTTCAGCTGAGGTTGCTCTAGAACCTTAGGGAAATTAAATCAACCCTAATGCTCTTCCCTTAGCTAATTGCCATTCTGCCTCAAACTGTGCCACATGAATTCTGGCTTTAATGTGGCAATAGTAGCTGTCTGGTGGCATGGATGGTTTTCCTTATGCATATCATCTTTTCAGGGATGCAAACCCTGTGTTATATCCTTGTTTGATGGACAATGTTTATCTAATGAAAGAATGAATATATTGCAAGCCTCAGCAGTTCAAATATGGAATTTCATGGTGCTGAGCCCTCTTTTAACAAATTACAGAATCTGTAGGAGGTTAACTCACACAGGAAGTCGGTGCAGATGCAATTGCTCTTGCTGTATGGCAGTCTTTTAGACCAGCAACTTCAGTTCAAAACATGGCCTGTACTGATGCTGTAGCAATTTGAACTGAGTTCATTCTGTCCATGTGATCTCATCAGTGTATGTGTCCCTAATCTGAAAGAAGCATATATTTAGTTTGTTTTACAGGACACTTACCAGCTATTCCACATTCAAGTGCAAATGCTTAATGACCCAAACTTAAGGATCACATGAATCTTTAGACAGTAAATCTGGTGGTTTGGAATTGTACACATATTTGGCAGATTTATAAGTTTATCACTAACAGCTAATCTTCTAGAGAACTGTGGCTTAATTCCTTTTGTTAGCTAATTAAAAAAAAAAGAGAAAGAAAGCTGCAACTAGATCTATTAAAACAAGTATTACTCATTCAGTGGTCTGTAATGGTCTGTACAGCTAGGATAAATGTGTAATTAGGAGGTTTGCCCAAACAATTAAAGCTAATCACCTGTTTAAGGCCATCAAACATTGGTGTGTGCGTGAGACTGAGTCAGTATGAAAATATGAACGTAAACCAGGTCTTTTCAAAGTAAATACATGAACTGTCTTTTGACATATTGTAAACATTTAACTCAAATCATGAAAATCCTGGAAGGATAGCATGTGGCCTGTAGTTTGTGGTGGGATAATATCATTGGCAATAGTAATCAGACCAGTCCCACTAGCCACCATGCTCTCACTCTGTTGTTGTCTAGGTGTTGCTGATAGTTTAAGAAATCTAGAAGTTAGTAGGTAGTATGCTCTTGTTAAAGATCAGCTCTTCTCTGAGGCATAAAGATTTATATCCCTTCCAAACTCGTATCTATTTTGGGAAATAGAGTTTTTTGCCTTTTTTTCTTTGTGTTTATTAATCTTTAATTAGAGTTAAGAGATGGGAAGAAGAGAGCAGGTTGACTGACAGGTCTCCCCACCATGGGCATGCATCAGTGCTTTCTCTGTATGCTGAAAATTGCGTCTTCACAAACCAGGAGGCTGTTGGCAAGTCTCATGAAGAAGCTGACATCTCCGGTATGATTGTTAACCAAATTTAAAGACATAAATAGTTTGCTGCAATAGCCCTTTGTTTCCGAAAACTGTTAAGTTTCTAACATTAATTCAGAGAAAAAAAAACACTGAAGCCTTGAGGTTGCTGGCCTTAATTTATGGACATGAATAAGCTTCAGTGCTGAAAGCTGACTCAGGCTTTTTCAGTTTTCCTGCCAGACTTAGAGGTGTTTGCACAGATGAACAAATTACAGAAGAGCTCCAAAATAATGCAGGTAGGAAGAAACTTCTTTAATGTATACCAATTCCTGCTTGGGAAAATTTAGTTTCTTGTCTTAGCTGCCTGTACTGTTTTTAAAGGCAGAAAATATAGAGCAGACTTTGGTAGGTCTCAGCCCTTTTTTTGTCTCACTAAATTGCTGAGAGTCCTGGGGTTGGACAAAAAGGAAAAAGCAATTGAGGGGCAGGGGGGAAAGAAGCCTAATGTAGAGGAAATGGTAGTAGTGTCCTGTTACAGCTGCGGAGGAGAGCAGTGCTTCCTCTCTGGGGGTTGTAGCTGTCTTTCTTTCCCATTTGTTTATGTTGGTTGTCATGTTCACATACACACGCGCGCAAGTGGGTGTACGTACAAACTGCACACAACTGCAGTTGTCTCTCTTGCATACGTAGATGTGGTTGGGGACCAGTTTCTAAGTGGTTCATGGTGTATCTGTGGCCAAAATGAGTAGTATCGTAAGAAATTTGGGGTTGTTTTATTGTTTTATTGTCCTGTGCAGACAATGAAAAGATCAGGCTTCTCTCTGAAAAGACTGCTTTTTATCCTGGAAGCTACCTAGCTTTCTTTGCTCAGAGATGAGGAAAACATAAACCTGACTGACTGTGACTAGAAAAGGAAGACTGGGGACACTCCAGCTTACTCAAAACAGCTGCCTGATTTTGTTGAATAGATATCAAGAGGATGTGTGCTAACCAAAGATCCAGAAGATGTCTTTCGGTAGGCTGGGAAGCGTTATTAGCTCTTTAATCCAGAGATACAGAGCTTTAAAGCAAGGCACAATGAAGATCTGATTATAAATAATTCCCTGATCTTGTTTTAGATTTCTGTATATTCTGTTTGGCCATTACACCTAAATAGCTGCCTAGTCCATAGTCTTGGATATGTCATCTCTGAATGGCAACACTGTTCATGTCTTCGTGTAGAGCATGTTTTTGTAAGATTAATTTCATTGCAGTCTAAGGTCAGAATCTCCTCTCTCAAACTTGAATGCCTCTGCTTCAGAAGAGATAGTTTGTATGCTAAATAGGGATTTGGAGTGTGTGAGCATGGGTTGGACCAGGGAAGAGGATCTGAGAACGAAATGGGAGAGAGGAATGAACATGTTGGTAGCTGCAGATGTTTTTAGTGTGCTAGGTCTCTGCTTCAGCAGTGGTGATGGAGCCAAGCCACTGTTCTCAGAAATAGGAAATCTGTCCTGCTTTAAGCAGAGCTTGTGAGAGGAACCTCACAAGCAGATATTTCAAATCTGAGGAACAGCCAGTGCATGCACAAGCTGGTCATTCTACAGGTGTAACAGTCTCTATCTGCACGCTTTTCCAGGTCTGAGAGAAGCCGATGTTGCCTGTGAACCTCTCTGTGATCCAGATCTGAACCTCTTAGGAAATCAAAATCAGTCTCCAGTTTCTCTGCTTTCTAAATCTGCATGACTAAGTCTTTCAGCACGTTACAGATACTGTTGCTCATTCCGACTATGTTGGTTACCTGTGCACCAATAATTGTCAGCATATTTCTGCAGTATCGTGGAGTGATTTAGCATTGGGCAATTGGCATAAATTAAATAGCCTGAGTCACAGTGTTGCCCTTTCTGCACACACCCACATGTCTGTTAAGAATGCGCAGCTTGTGGGAGATATATGAGTGATAGCAATACTGTAAACGCCCTGCCACCAAACAAAGAACTTGTACACACTCAAAAAATAGGTATTGATGCAGGATTTACGTCAAAACAAGAGGAAGTAAAGAGTATGCAAAATCATTTGTTTTGTGTGGCTGTAGGAATCCTCAAGAAATTCTTTTGATCCAGGGGAGTAGAGTAAGGAAAACAACGAAAACATACAGTGGTAGAGATTTTTGTCTGTTGATGGGTGTATTAGTGACCAAGGTATGCATCTTGATGTTTACATGGCATTTTCCATATTTGTGAAGGAGACCTCTAAATCCTGGCTCAGATTTGCTGTATGGCACAGATTAAGTCATTTTGTGTTATTGAAGCTTTTTTTGTTTATTAGAGGGGAATTAGCAGTTGTTCACTGTTTTTACAATACTTCCATGTTTAAGGATTTACTGTAATCCTTGCTGTTCTCCTCATCACAAGTGATCTATAGTATATTGAGGATTTGTAAAGGTTACATTTCTAGAAATAGTTTTCTCTGCTCTTGTGCTTATAGCTTTCTGCAATTGATTGTTGCTGAATTTTTGCACTGGCAATTACTTCTGGGTGTAGCTCAAGTTGCTTAGATGTCTACGAACTTGATTGTGCTCATATATCAGGTATTTAGGCATCAAAGTATCATGCCTTGTGCCTTCAAATAGTGACACCCAGAAAATTGCAAGTATATCAAAAGAGGTAGGCTTGAAAATCAGGTCCTTGCTGTTTACAAAAATGTTGGCTGAAATGGGTAACAGGCCATGAAGAAAATTCTGCTAGATGAATAATTCCTTCTCTTCCATTTTAGGCTGTGTTGTACTGAATGAGGATCACCACCTACTCAGGAGGGCACATAAATCTCTAGGCAACTCAATGCTATTACAACATATTCAGTTGCCTTGGATGGCTCTGAATCTTGCACCTGACGGCACTGCTCGCTGAGGAGACTGGTGTTCCTATTATGTTCAGAGAGCTCCTAATAAAGCTCGAGTCTCATCTTTTCATAGCCATGACCATCTTGGCTCAATTTTTAACCTGAGGTTTTTCAGAAGTCTTCAGTATTGGCTAAGTCTACCGTACTGCTATGGGAGGAAGATCTATGCAGTTTTCAGGAGAACAGGAGTGAAATAAGTGCTTAGCATTTTTGAAAATCCTCCTTCATTTGGTAGTTTCTAGTCAAGGGGGACTGCAGGTTCAACTCTTTCATTATTCATTATTTATTATTAACTTTCATTATTGTCCATCCTGAATCCAAAAACGTAAGAGGATCCTTGTTAAGATGTTTCATTTCTTTTCTCAGTATTTCTGGCTTCTCGTGCTCTCACGAGGTTTGGTGGGCATCGGGGAAGCAAGTTACTCCACTATTGCTCCAACCATCATAGGAGACCTTTTCACCAAAAACACAAGGACCCTTATGCTGTCTGTTTTCTACTTTGCAATTCCTCTTGGCAGGTAAGTGACCTAATGTTTTTTCTATCTGTTTTTGACTTTAAGCTTGCAGAAGTCTTAAGTTGCTAAAGAAGGCATTTCTTCTGACTTTGATTGGAATAGTTTAGAAAGGAAGACACTGTGAGCGGTGACTAATTAGTTGCAGGAATTAGTTTCTTACTCTAGCCCTGTTACTGGTTCATGTGTGACTTCTGGGAATTAGTGGGAAGTTCTTCCCCACTCCCACCCCCCTGCTGACTTGCTCTTTTTTGGAACACTATTAAATTAGATTCTCTATTTGAATAATGTTATATTAGTTCTCTTAAATGCTGCTTTGATTCATTTGAGATCTAAGCCTCCTCTAGCCAGTGTCTTTCAGGTCACTGTGAAATCTAGATCTCTTATATTAAGACACTGGGCTGTTTTCAAAGTGAGTAAATGGGTACCTGCTTCTGTATGACAATGTAAGTATCTGTGGTTTTGAGATAGATATGCTATATAACACATGATTTGAAATTTGACTTTTCAGATTTTTAGTTTAAACTCAAATTCTGCTCAACTGTGAACTTGGTCAATCTGACTAAGTGTGAAAAATGCGGCTGAGTCAGTCTAGATGACTTGGTAGTTGCAGCAGCAGAGGCCGGTGCCTGTTAGTGCTCTTGCTGCTGAAATAGCAATAAAGAGAAATTGTTAAGTCTAGTGTAGTCAAGGCTGAAGAGAGAAGTTGTAATGAGTGTTTACACTCAACCTTATGCAGAGCAGTGGAGGACAGCCAAACCCATAGATGCCTGATGAATGCAGCAGACAGACTCAAATTTAGAGTAATTATTTCCTCTGGCACTTTCTTTCAATCAAGTTCTCTTATCAGCCCAATGCAGTATCTGATTGTTGGGACAAGAGGGATTCTGTAATTCTTTTTATTTTATTTTCTTAAAATAATGGCTGACCCTCCATTGTGAGGCTATAGACAGGGTGGGTTCAAACAGCTTGCATGCAATTCCCAGAGGTGGACAACTTCCTATGGAAAAGTGGTATTGTGAGTTCATTTCCAGTAGGGAAAACCTGGACAGCAATTAAATCCCCTCACTGCGGAGAGTAGCGTTTGGTTTAGGATGGTAACATACATTTTACAAATTAGAGCAGTCACTCTTGAGATAAAACATACAAACATCCCTTTACTCTTGAAGAAAAAGAGACACCTAAGTCCTTAGCTGGTGGAAAGAACATTTAGCCAAATGGGCCAAAGACAGGGAATGTTTCCGTAGAGAATTCAGCTCAGCTATGACTAGCAGCAAATCAGTGTCTTGGAGGCAGACAGGGTTTGTAGCGACAAGTATTCAACCTGTTCAGCCCAACTCTGGGTCTTGATTATCTCAACATCCAGTCAGTGTTTGGATCCATGGTTTGATTCTGGGTCCCATCTCTGTAAATAGCCCAGTTTTGGGGTGATGACTGATGGCAACCTCCAAAATTTAGAAGACCGTTCAATAACGGCAAGAGACGACTGACAGCTGCACTGCAGCAGTCCTGGCAGCTTTTAGCCAAGGCAATCTCAGCAACAAATGGCACAGTTCTAAAAGGATATTCGCATCCATTCGGTTCAGTTTTAGAGAAGCAGGGCTGCATTCACCTCTCTGGTCTCTTGTGAGCTTCCTTTTGTCACAACAGTGTAATTCTGAGTGTGTGGCTGAGGGTCCCCTTGCTCCTTTATCTCTAGCCAGGTTTTCCAGACATCAGGTCTGATGTTCTCCTATCAGACTGTGTTGCACGGTTCTTTTGTTTTTTCATAGGCTATGGAAAATGGTCTCTTCATGGGTAATTAGAAACAAATTCTATTAAATGATAAAAAAGAGGCAATTTAATGATGGAATATAGTGTGTCCTTGAAGGCACTTTGTTAATTGAGAGTTGAAGATAGAATTGTAAGCATTCATATTAGTACACAGAAAAGTGTGATGTAGAAATTGAATTGTGAAACAAATTCATTCTGAAGCTTTATTTCCTTCAACTGTTTGAATGGCTAGCCATGAATTTCATGTCAGTGTCTGAATTTCCACGAGATTCAAGCATTTTCAAGCTAGAAAGAGTTACATGTTGGCCACCATCCACTTCGTCACCTGCCCTATATTTCTTCCTGGAGGAGAAGACAGCCTAGGACACAACTGAGTGCAACTACGTTGTTATCTTTAAGAACATCAATTATTGTGGTATTCTATTAAAACTGACTCCCATCTTTGTATTACTTGTAGTGGCTTGGGATACATCACTGGGTCAAGCGTGAAACAGGTTGCTGGAGACTGGCATTGGGCATTGCGGGCAAGTAACATTTTTACTTTCTTTTGATAATACATCTTTTTTTTTTCTCTCAGTAAAATTACACATTGTGAGCTCTCCCAACTACCCTTCAGTAAGCATTAGCCATGCTTTTGGGATCCTCTCTCTGTCCTTGGTGAGGGTTCCTCTAGGCTTGCTTTATTCAGTTCTACACATAAATTTTAATAACATCTTAATAACAGTAATATCTGTGGATCCACGTTAACGGGAGAAAGGTTATATCACACCAATACTCAACCTGTTATTATATATAAATAGTGAAGGACTGGAAACTACATATAAGGATATTAAGTGCGTAGTAGATGAATTCTCTGAGCAAATGGGAAAGGTATGTTTATTTGGCTCCTTGTACTTGTTTTTTTTCTCTACCTGGGAGCAACAAATTTCCAAGCACTTCATTATCAGTCAACCATCATTTCTTGATGGGGATGGGAAGATGAGGATTGGCCTTAAATCAGCTCCATAGTCTTTCAGTCCCCTGCTGTCAAGAAACTCTGAGAATGGCTTCCTGCTTTGAGGAAAAAACACTTTGTTCCAGTTTCCGGTTGTTTTTCTGCCCTGAGACAGTCTATTTCCTTCTATTTTAACCTCTTGAGACCTTGATAAATGTGTTGAAAAGATAATACACTCCAGTCACATACGCACAAACAGATCGTGCACACAAAGATGTCTTGAAAGAGCTGGCAGGAAGTGGCCCAGCAAAACTGTTCCCTGACCTTTGGCAGTCTGGGTGGCATGAGCCACAGTGAGGTGCGTTCTCTGGCACTTCATGAAGACAACGAATCTCATGAAACCCAGGCCAACACCATTTACAATAGCAGGTGATAAAATATAGGGATTCCCACCTCAAGCAAAAGGGTCTTTCTGTAACACCGGTCCTTCCCTGTCCAGCAAAGTAAGCAAAGACAGGAAAGTCACAGTGAATAGTTCATCTGCAGCCAAAAGAGTGGGGAATAGATTCCAACTATGGATCTATAATGTAAAGAATTAATTCTAATAACCTGAAGCTTCAGGCCAAGGAGGTGGCTACCTCATTCAAAAGCAGAAATGCTTTGAAGGTAAAATTAACTTTTGAACACAGGCCAGCACAAGGAAGAAAGACCTTCTCCTGGTCAATGGGGTTTAATGAGACTGATATGTTGGAGTGATCACGTGTTCACTGTCAGTAAACCCCAACTAGTTGCTTTGTGCAAGAAAATCATCACTAGTGTCTTTCTCTTCAGATGCTATCTCCATAGCTGTCCTGACTAATCCAGGCTATCCACAAGGTTATGTGTCTTATGAGCTCATGATTTCAGCTAAAAATGACATACTGATGCATGATTCCTTGACTATGCAAAACCATAAGAAATTTATAACAGAAGTTTCACACTTCCATGAGAGTTACTTAGGGCAGAATTGTGTATTTTTTCTGGTCAAACAGCATGTGTTGAAAGCTTCCAGCCATCAGTGTTAAGCAGCCTCCATCTCTGTGGCAATTATTGCACTATTGCAAGACATGCAAGGATCACCTATATGATGCTTCACTCTCTGATCTCCCATGGTCTCCAAATCCAGGGGAAATCAGGAATAATCAGTACTTCAATGGACTGAAGAAGACAGAAGGGCACTTCAGCAGGTGGCACCTTGGTCTCTGGATATAGCAGTTATGTCAATGTTTCATTAGATTATTGCTAACTGATCAAGGGATATTGTCCTGCCAGAGAAGGAAACCATCAAACAAAAATCAGAGAGGCCTCAAATTATATGGTCCTGGAGAAAATCCCAGGCATTTCTGTGTTTTTTTCTTTTTCTTTCTTGTCTTTCTTTTTTTTTCCCTTTGTACCCTGTGCTCAGCTGTGATAAGGATAGTGTCAGTCTTCATTTATCCCTGGATTAAGGATTTTTCTGACTTTCCAGTTTTGAAATATTTTCATCTCCCCTTTCCTAGAAGAGTTTTGAGTTTGCAACCTTTGGATCTGTAACACTGCCTTATAGGTACAGACCATTCTCAGATTATTATTGGAGGCCCATTTTGGGGAATAAGATTTTCATTTTGAAAATCACATATGTAGAAGAGAGATTTTGGTGAAAATCTATGTTGCTGTTCTCCTAACAGAGCTATTTTTCATGCTAATAATGATGGCGTTTCAGTGTCAAAATAGGATTCCTGTTTGTAGCTCATAAAGCACAATGGTATCTTTGCACTATGTCTAGTGATTGAGAGAAGGGATTGGAATCTTGGAAACCTAACCCTTGAATATGTCATTTTCCTGTCTTCCAACCTGAATTTTCAGAGTTTCTTGGTCTGCTGTACACTGCAGTAATCTGAGGGAGATGCCTGAAAATGGAAAAGCCAGTGTGAGTTAACTGAAAGAACGTGGAAGGGGATACATGTCAAGCAAGAATGCTTTTTATTCAAAGCCAGCATGCTCCCTACTTCCAGAAGTCTTTCACCTGGCCTAATTGACCTTACAAAGCTTCTATATTCTCCCAGAAATCAGTGGGCCTCTTAGCCCAGCTGAGAGTAAGTTTTTAAAGAGTTAAACATCACCAAGGAAATGTACTAAGATGGATCTTGGTACTTCAATAACACAAAGAAATCAATTGCCTTAATCAGAGTGTTCTCAAAGCTGCCTGCTTCCAGAGTGAGATAAGAGAGCTCAGGGAATGCCAGGGAGGAAGGAAAGGAGCGGATGCCTCAGAGCATGGACACAGATTCTGGCTGGCTGTGAAGGGTAGGGTCGTTGAAACAAAACCAATATGATCTACCCCTACTGACTAGGCAAAGCAAACACTGCTGGCTTTCTGTGCTAATTCCTTGTTCCTTTCTTGCAGGTATCACCACTCCTGGGTATGATAACAGGGACGCTCATCTTGATATTTGTACCTGCTGCTAAAAGAGGAAATGTTGAACAATTCGGGGGACAGCTGAAAGCTCGGAGCTCGTGGCTAAGAGACATGAAGGCACTGATTAGAAAGTAAGAGCACTCTGCTCAAACACACTTTGAATCTAACGCTTACTCTGAGCATTAAATGGCCTGTGCTTCTTGATACTGTGAGACTGGAATGTGGCCACATGTAAGGAGCTGCAGGAAGATTGGTTTGTAGAGCAAGGAAAGAATGTAACAGTTATGTTTTCAGTAGGTATAAACTGTAATGACAAAGAAGAATTCTAGCTTATGGTCTAACCTTTTCAAGATTCGGATCTAAGAGTCTGCTTTGTTTGGCTCATACTTCAGCTAAATCAAGACTTTTGAAGTGTAGAAACTGCTGTGTTTCTGTATTAGTTGTTGTGCCACTGGTGCAGGTGCTTAGAACCTTTTTGTTCCTTGAAAGAGCTATTCTGCTGAGGATAAAGAGAAAGTTAAATACCAGAACAATTTCAGTGGAGGAAATACAAAAAGCATGCACAACATGGCAAATTTATATATATATATTTAAACCACAATAACAGAATGTGTGTGCATAGAATGTCCTTGGGTCGCTTGTATATGTGCATAACAGATTATATGCATCCAAGTGTTTAAGCAGCTACACTTGCTTGCCTATGAATGTGCAAATACTTGCACATGTGAATTTAATTTAACATTTGAATTCTGATGAGAAACTTGCAGAGTCTTTCATTCTTCTTGGAACTGCTGGCTAGGATGTCTTCCTAGTATTGTCATCCAGTGTCAAAGCACTGTGAAAAGTGATAATGGTTAATCTACCAATATTTCTATGTTAACTGTTTCGCTAGTTTATCCAAAAGCAATAGCCTAGTGCCATGGATGGGGAAGGTAGAAGAAAACTGGTAATCCAGGTAAACAGATGGTATTATGGTGCTAGCACTGTAATTCACACATCGTGTCTCAGTGACTGAATACTGATTGTATTCTGAATTGGTCCCGTGAAAAATGGTGCCTTTGAAAAGCATCACTGAAGAGTGCAGCATGTTATTATCAATACAACATCATGTTGACCCTCCTGAGCAGGGAGGTTGGACTAGATGATCTCCAGAGGTCCCTTCCAGCCTCACTGATTCTATGTTTGAAGAAATACTCCCTAGGTCTTATTCTACATTGCTTTGTACATTGTCTTATCTTTACTCCTTGGCAAAGTGAGGGAGTAGAGAGGGAAAATGCTGTGCTTTTTAACTGAAGCACCAATTCCTCTCCTGCGACTTCTACTCTTGCGGGTTTTTCTACTAAACCTCCCCTTGGATTTACCTCTTCTCTCTCCACAGCCGCAGCTACGTTTTCTCATCACTGGCCACCTCAGCTGTCTCGTTTGCTACAGGGGCACTCGGCATGTGGATCCCTCTCTACCTTCACAGAGCACAGGTTGTGCAGAAAACAGCGGAGACCTGCAGCTCTCAGCCCTGTGGCACCAAAGATAGGTGAGATTCATACTCTCCACAGCTTTAAAGATTGAGGGCAGGGTGTTTACCAGAGGAAATGGGCAAGTCCCACGGAGTTAAGCTGCTAGAATATCGGTAATTTCCTCTAGGTCTTTGCAATGATGCAAGCACTCTAAAATCCAAGTCATGCACATACAGTACAGAGAATCCTTGACAGCTACCAGCTCTTTAAATTTAAATAAACATATTTCATATATGTAATGTAACAGCAAAAGAATCCAGTCAGCCTTTTTTGAAGAGGAATGAAAGGAGATAGAAAGTCAAACTATGTTGAAAATCAGTGACATTTAGGTATTTATTAGGTTTCCACTCTCTTAAACCTCCTAGTGCCTGCTTTGTCCATGATTTCCCTTACATGATCAGCATGCAGGTTGTTACTTAGTTTTGTTTGTACCTAATTAGTTGTACAATGCAAATTATAGGAAGCTCAATTTCACACAAAGAAGCAGCATGAGTCTTTTGCATCTCTTTGGGTGTTGGCTGAAGGCTTTGTACAAGCCTGAATTTCATCTGCAGGTTTTTTTCTAATTTCAGGGGAAGGGTGCTGAAATTCACGGGCACTTGGCTGGAGGCTCATTTGATTTATTTTAAACTTGCAAAATCAACGTGCAGATTTCTATCAGTCAGTGTTCCCTAATAAACTTAAAAAAAAATAACCCTCTCTCAATATTTTGTTTTAATAGCTTGATCTTCGGAGCAATCACATGTTTCACTGGTTTCCTGGGTGTAATCACAGGGGCCGGGGCAACCAAATGGTGCCGATTAAAAACCCAGCGCGCTGATCCTCTTGTCTGTGCTGTCGGCATGCTGGGATCCGCCATCTTCATCTGTCTGATCTTCGTTGCTGCCAAAAGCAGCATTGTGGGAGCCTATGTAAGTATAATCACTGGCATAAGCCAGCCTCACTCTTACTCTCTCCACCTACTCTTTAGGAGATTGTGTGCTTCCTGCCTTGCCAGAAGATTGAGATGTTGGTCTTGTTTTCCCCATTCTGAATGACCTTTATTTTGGTCTTTGCTATTTTGGCCCTGAAAGTGCCTGGAGGGAAAATGATATCTTGGTACTTATCCCCTCTCACCAAATGTCCTCTGAATTTAGACCTGTGGATGGTTCATGCATGGAAACCTGCAGTCCCCTGCCTTTGTGTTGTTGTGGCTCTCTGTAGTGCTGTCACTCTTGCCTAATGTTTTGGTACAGGAAAATAACTTCCCTTACAATAAGGGTATTGTAGCTGCAGTGGTACCAAATTATAATTACAGTATAATTTGTCTGTGGGCATGCTTTTGGCTACCTGTAATTACCATTAATTTCCATTACTAGGTGGCTTGCTGTAGACCAACAGTAACTACCATGTAATTTCAATTTGTTGTTATCTGTATTACTTCAGTGTCTAGAAGTCCTTATCATAACCCAGGAACCCACAGTATTTATTGCTGCACAAATGCAGGCTAAAAAAATTAGCTCCTCCCAGAGTATTTATAACCTTAAGTATATGTAAAATGCATCAGATGCTTCCAGATCAGAAGGAGGGAGGGAAAATTGAGATAATATACAGTGAAACTACCGAAGGGATGGTTACTGAATCAGTCATGCAATTAACTTCTCAGTTGGATGACTTAGTGGTGACACAGTGAAAAATAAGTGAGTACATAGTAATTGCAATGTACTTATAGTGGAAAAACATGTGAGCAGATATACTCAAACTCGCTCAGAACTAGCAGAGATGAAATGCCTTGGGCTTCCCTTCCCCTTCCCTTCCTTTCTTTCCAGGAGCCACCCCCAGTCAGCCTCAGGCCAGGATCTTGATTTCAGTAAGGAGAGGAGAAATCCAGTACAGTGAACAGGTCAAAGGTTTTCTTTTACTGTAACAGAGAGAAGCCTGGTAACTGTTTGAAGGGACAGCTTGAGAAGATGAGTGTAGTGGGATCATTTCTGAAAGCCCACATGTAGATTCCACACAGCAGAGTACACTCAATTCAGCAATGAGAACTTCATTTACCAAGATTCGTTTACCAATTAAGCAAGCAAACCATCTACTGCAGTTTCTTCTCTGTATATATCAAGTGCTACTTTAGCCGTGGAGATTTTTGTAATATTCTAATAGCTGCCATTATTATGGAGAAACATAAGAAGAAAGAATGAAAGTTTAAAAACATAAAGACAGAACCAAGACCATGTACTATAACTATTTAGAAGGTGTCGGAAGAAGAGTCCGATCATCTGGCTCACAGCATGGTCTAGTGCTTTGGTTCAATGATCAGCAGAAAAATGACCACCTCAGGCAACCTGTAAGAGGGTATTGCTGGCTAGCAAATCATTAACCTTGCTTTCGTTCTCAGCTGATTCTGAATGAAGAGATCTGCCACATCCTTCTGCCTGCCCTTCCCTCCAACCAGCCAGACCTGTGATTTTCTGTTTTCTCAGACCTGATGACAGATGCTCATTTGTAGTGATTAGTATCTTTATGCAGAAAGTCCTCCCTCTCTAAGCTGGAAATAATATTTTCAGAAAATTTGCAGTAAAAGGTGGTTATTGATGTCATTTTTATCTTTTGTTAGGTCTTCTTTTTTAATCTCAAGATAGTGGCTTTTAAGCTGCTATGTTTCCATGTGATCATGCTTCATTGTGTGAATGTATAAATATAGATGGTATTATTTAACCAATCCTAGAAGCAATTTATTTTATGATGCGTGAGCAGTAAATCAAATAAAGAGTCAATGATTTACAAAGCAAGTTGTATCTGCATATGGAGGGTGTGTGAAGAATATAAATGTCTTCGCTGATGCCATTCTCTTGCTGATGCACACATTTGTTGCAGGTAACACTGCTTCTCCATAGCCCTAAATCTGTTCTCTCTCTGCTGTTGGAAGCTTGTGTGGAAAACAGATAAGAGAGCCTAATTAAAGTGTGACTGGGGAATCGGAGAGCTGAACTCTCTTTATAGATTATGCATGTTACAGTAGACAAGTTATTTAACTTTGTTTGTCTCTGAAAAATGAGGATTCTTAACCTATGGAGGATCAGGGTATCTTAGATCATTAATGTTTGTAAATCACCTAAAGTTTAGAAGGTCTGTGGACAAGCTGTCCACTACAAATTCGTATGAGTGAAAAACAGTGACGCAATACCTCTTATTGTTGCTATTTAGTGTTACAGGTGCTAACCCCATTGAGACACAGGTCTTGCACTGGAGCTAACAATGTCTCATAACACCTGGTGTTATCATGGTGGTGCTATGTATTGGCTGAACTGGCTTTTCAAGGCAAGTTTCAAATGTGTGGGTTCTTGTTCTTCCATACCATCCAAAGCTACTGCGATCTTACAGGCTTCCAGCATGTTTAGTTCCCTTTATTTCACTGGAGTCCTATTTTGCAAGGCTGAAGGCTGTAGCAGTTTCGCATTACTGTTTTAAATGTCATTGGACCAAAATGAAGGAGTGTACATTCTCTGACTCTGGCCTAGATTTGAGGGACTGCATGATGGATTAGCTTACCTTCCTTATCCCAGAATCCATGAGAGTAGCTTGTCCTGGAGATAATGCAGTAGACTTTTTGGGAGGATTTTTTAATCTTTGATGGCTTCCCTGACAACTGGAACTGGATGTCCTGGAACAGAGAGGACCAGCAGCATCTGTAAGCTCTGTGTGACTGTAAAAGGCAAGAGCAATGTTTCGGTCTGTTTTCCATCATGGTAATATTTCCAGACCTTCTGTGCTGTGACTGTCCTTAGACTTCTTATTGGCTCAGAACCTTAAAATTATCACTTCCATCCATTTAGATGCCTAAACTTGGAGTTTGATGTCGAGTGTATGGACGCCTAAGAGATGGGCTCTGTCACACTGAGCTTTGATAGCAAGCAGATCACTGTCTCCCTTGCTGCTCTAGTTAGCATTCCAGTTTCAATTTCAGCTGATAGTGGTGACACTTTGTTTTCAGCGCTCTAGAAGAACCAGCAGAGCCCTTGTCTTCTTAACCTCTTGGCATTTTTGATTTTCTGGAAAAGACCTACGTATCCTTTAGCATGGTCACGTTATCCCTTACATACTGTCAACTATCTGCTCTCTTCTTCCTCTGAACATGTGTACTTTTTTTCTCCTGCTCAGTCCTGTCTTGCAGGTGGTTTTCATCTCTGAGGGCAGCAGCTCTTCCTGTTCTGCAGCAACCACTCCTGTTTGGAGCAGGTAGACAGACATCTTTTTTGCATCTAATTTTTTCATACTAATCCAACATATTATTTGCTGTAGTAGAACTAGCTAGAACAGTAGAATGCAGCAGCATTCTGTATCATTTAGCTTCCCAGACACTTACATTTCTGCCTTTTACTATCTTGCTTTGCTCTATAGTCCGATCGGTTCTTAGTCTGCTTTTTTGGCAGCATGTGTACTTCTGTATTGTAGTCCGACTCCTTAAAATAGTAATTTGCGTATCTTTCGATCCCACTTTTTCTGAAATATATGCTCTCTTGAAGTTGGTTTTCCAACTTGTCTCTTGAAACCCATTAGCTGTATGGCAACATTGCTTCACACTGCTCAGACATTTCAAAAGCAGATTTCAGACTGAACATTTCGTTTAAAGCTCAAGATGATGGGAGTGATGTTTTATGTTCCCTTTGACATTGTTCCAAGTTCCTGTTGTACTTCAGTTTCAGCATTTATTTCAATTCCTCAAGACGTTTTGTGAACTTTAAGAAACAGCAACTCCTGGGCTAAATCTTTGCCATAGAGCTTTTCCAATATCTCAGTCTCAACTCTAGGGAACTTGCTGTTGACATGGTGGTGGTTACTTATCTGCTTCTGAGGTGTAGATATTGCCCAATGCTGAGATGGAGTTAGACTTGCTTCAGATTTGAGAGTACATGGGTCTTACCCCCATGTCAAAGAGAACTTCGAACAATGAAGATGTAGACAGATAGGCACTTTGCAAGTAGCCATGGAAGCAGTTTACCTGCCATAGTTTATGATCTGCCAAAATTTATAACCTATTTAGATCAACTGGAAGATCTGCTGGTGTGAACTCCCTGGAATCTACTTTATTTATCATTATTGGGAATCAGAATTTATTAACTGATCGCATAAACCACTCTCGAGAAGGATTAGACAGGCTTCTATCAGCTCATCAGAGGTGAGCAACTGGGCACCGAGTGAAATTGGTGAGGTACTGTACAGCGCAGCTGGATCCAAAAGAAGATACAGTACATTTCTGCAGCTGAACTCTCTGTGTAAAATGAGGATTCTAAAAGTGTGTGAGGAGTCAAAATTGTGACCACTTTGGGAGCTATTGATCTGCTCTGGAGGCTGCTCTATTTGAAGTAAGCATCCCTAGAGCCTCTCTCCTGCAGAAATGTCACATATCCTGATATGCCCTTTGGAGTAGGAGAACTCATTTTTATAAATCCCCGTAGCAGCTGAAGGACTGACTTTTTTTAATGTCAGTATCTTTTGTCCTGATTTTTGATCTTTCTCCTGTACTCGTTTCTCTTTTATCGATATCCCTATATGAAGCATGAATTT
This sequence comes from Rhea pennata, assembly GCF_028389875.1. Classification (NCBI taxonomy): domain Eukaryota; kingdom Metazoa; phylum Chordata; class Aves; order Rheiformes; family Rheidae; genus Rhea; species Rhea pennata. The sequence goes on from NC_084682.1 coordinate 9,029,393, forward strand.
CATGAAAACGTGTTGGGTGAGATACACATTCAGCAATTCAGAACTGATGTGCTCTGGAGTTTGTGACATTTTAGTGGTTCATAAAGCTTATGGTGAATTCCTGCAGGAGGAGGCAAAGTTTACTTTCTGTATGTAATAATTCATATGTATGTATGTGTGTAATTTATATAACCTTAAGGCAAGCAGTTGTTTGTTCATAATAATTCATGAAAAGACGGCATGTCAAGGCTGCATTCAGAAGTGTGATTACATCTTTCCCAAGCTCACTTTTATCCATCCAGCAACAGTGGCTCTAAAGCTGTAATAGGACAATTTTAGTGTGGTCAGGTGAGCCCACCTGGGGCTCAGGTATGCCCTTGCTCCATGACACATGGCTTCAACTTCTGTCAACACCTTGATTCAATGGCAGTTGTCATTTCCAGTGAGAGTCAAGTTCAAGGCAGACCAGTGGACAGTGGGAAAATGGAAGGAGGAGATTTCCAACAAACATTTCTTTTCCAAGGGCAGTGTTGCCCTTGAAACCATGTCACCATTGCTCCATTAGGTTACAGTTTGATGAACATTTCTTTCAATGATAGGACCGGGTTTAATAGTTTCTCATCTTGATGACCACTGCCAGTTCTTCAACTGCTACAACTGATTGTGGAACCATTCAGTGAACTCTTATCAGGGAGCTGATTTGGGTTAAAAATAAGTAAAACAATCCTCCTTTCCCCTTTAAAAGAAAAGATTCCTTGCTGTTTCAGTTACCTGACTCCCTGTTTGGCACAGTTGTGCCAGCACAACTAAGGAGACAATATGGCATAAGAGTAAGTGTAGAGAGAGTGCAGGACATGGGAAAGGTACGTGGTGACTGTTTATACCTCACCCCCAGAAAAAAATGCTCCCGTCCAGCTACAGCTGTAAGGCCTTTAGTGCGTCTTGTTGACTGTCTCCATGAAGAGCCAAGAATTTCGTTTCACTGTAAGAGACTGATGCTGCAAAACCAATACTTAAGTCTGATGTTGACTGTCACTGTATACAGGTTGTTGACTGTACACAGATATTAATCAAAATAGTGCTTAAGTTGTTTTTATGATGGCTAGAACTATGTCCCCCTCGCAAAGAAAATCAGTGCACTGGAAGGGAAAGGATCTTGCACAAAGTGAGTAGAGAATCTCATCTGGTTTGCTAGAGAGCTTAACATATAACTTGATTCCTAGTGAAGAAACTGACTGCATTTGGGGGAATTGTGGCTTTTTTTGCCCTTTCTAACTGGCTTTTTGAAGCTGATTGTTCAAGCGTCAAATCCCAAGAGTGCCTCTTCTTGGTGGTTTGTCATGTTCAGCTGTCACCAAAAGTGTCAGCCTTTTATTTAGCTGTTCTGTAGATCATAAACAGTTTGCATAATGAAGTTGCAGACCAACCCCCTCAGGCTTCAAATAAAAATCTATAAATTTCTGTGTTTGAGATAAACCACAACAGTAACGAAGAGTGTACTGTGTACGGAAGAATCCTTTGAGTAGGTTTGATAAAAATAAGCAACAAAGGAAAATTTGTGACAGGTTATTTTTGCTTTGAATATCAAGTGAATAAATCTTCTCCTTTTTGTGTCTTTTGTTACAACAGATTTGCATTTTTATTGGAGAAACTCTTCTGTTTTCAAACTGGGCTATCACAGCAGACATACTAATGGTGAGTGTACATTGGAACAGTGTCTCTCTCTTTTGGGGGCCAGAGCAGCTTGTCAGCTTGTAAGAACAACCTGAAGTTCACATTTCTCCCAAATGTCTAGTCCCAGCTTCAGCCTATTCTATATTTACCTTTTTTATTGCTGAAAAGGAGAGTGAGATGGAGAGAAAGAAAGAGGAACTCTTCCTTTACTCTGAGCAGCAAGGAGAGGAAGTGTCCAGAAGGGACACCATGAAATAGTTTCCCCAAATTCTAATTATTTGTGCCAAACTCCACATACAAAGAATTCAGCCAGCTTTTCTGAATAGTCAGCACATTATTGGATTTTGTTATCAATAATCGCTATTGGCTTTGTTCTGTAATAGGAAATCCTTCCCTTCCTCCCTCCTCTGGCCACAAAGGCAGCCATCTCCCTCTCTCTTTGGCCTAACTCCAGCAAACCCAGCATTCAACACATGCACAATAGAAAACCACCTCTGGGAGAGGACAGAGGAAAAGAAAGTGTAAAGAAATTCTGGACTATTTCCACCTATTCCAAGAGGAAACTGTCAGAGATTTTTCACCTCATGTCCTTCATTTTCCATTCTCTATCTACCAAAAAACTTTATAAGTCTTTCCAATCAGAAAGCTAGCCTCAGCAACTAGTTTTTCATGTGAAATAGTCTGGATGTTTGTAAGAAAAGCTTGCATGTTTTCTAGATGCTTGCATCTGAGGATTACAGAGCATTTCAAGTATGTCGTATCTTGAAGTCCCATTGTGAGGGAGGTTACTGGTTGCGTATTGTATGAAAAAGAAAGATATTAGGGAACACAGCCATTACAGGACTTGCCTGAGGTCTTTTGGCAGGTTATTGACAGAGCTAAAAATAAAACCAGGCTGGTATCCATAGAAAACTCCCTTGACTTGTATTCATTGTTTATGCAAATGTTAATGAAAAAAACAGCTGAGCTCAGAATTTCTAGATATATAAAGGCTTTAGTTGATGTCTTCATTCAACAAAGAATTTTAAGCTTCCACTTAATTTCTGTTTCTTTTTTTAACAAGATTTAAGTTAAAGACTGCATTCGTATATTTAAGGTACCACTGTAGTTGCCAGACCTGCTGTACCTGATAAACTCTCAGTCTTTAGCTCGTTTGTGCAGCGAACATGCTGTGAGCTAGGGCAGTGTAGTTAATTCCACGTCTCTCAGAGGGGCACGAAGCACAGAGAAGTGAAGGCTGTCAATAGCCTTTAGTAGCTCAGATGCCTCTTAATTGCTGAGCTTGGTTCCTCTACCAGTTTAGCTAAGGCATGATGGAGTTGCTCATAGGCAGAACGAGTGTTTACTATGTGCTTAATGCGGGATTTGCAGCTTGTGCTGCGTTCAGGGCTGTTACGGCCGTTCATTCAGTTGTACCTGAGCGTTGAGACAGATGTGCAGTCCACAGACAGCTGTGCTGCGGAAGAAATTGTGGTACAATATTTGTAGTTGCTCGTTATTGCCTCCTGCCAGAGATTATTCTCACAGCCTTTGGCTGTGATGTTCACAGGAGTGGTCCCAACTCTCTCTGGTCAAAATTAGCTGGGCTGACTGAAAAAGCAGATCTTTGATATTCTCACCAGCTTTGGCTGAAATGGGGAAGGGATTGGCGATGTGGCACATCCACAGTCCTGCAGCAGGGACTCTCCATGAGCAGCTGGGGTAGTAATCTGCTGCTGCCAGAATAGCTCAGCTGGACAGAGGTCAGACGTATTCAGGGTCCTCTAGAAAATCTGTACCAGAAATGAGAACTGAAACTTGACTAACATTTCTCAAGCTAATGCCTGAAGCCATTTTGCTCACAAACACTTTGTTGTACCAAAGCTACTAAGAATGCAATCATTTTCCCATTTTAATTATTATTTGTGTAGATTTCAATGTGACTTCAGGATCAAGCTTTTTAGTAGCTTTTATGGGGGATTGGCATTTATCTTATGTGGCTGGTATCATATATTCCATTGCATTTTGCAGGGATGCATCTGCATTTTATGTTGGTTTAGTGCAAAGGTCCGTAACCTCCTTAAGAAATCATTGGAAATAATTCCTAAGCTCCAATTTCCAAACTACAAATGAGAGAAAGCACAAGAAGGAGCCTACAGATGTGTTAAAAATTGGAATTGGTGATTGATGCCAGCTCTTGAACTAGCTGTTCACTTTGTATAGAAAAATGAACTGATTGTTATATATATTGCTTAGCTCAATGAATTATCAGAGTGAAAAGGCCTGTAAAAGTGCTATACAAATAAATGTAAACATCCACTTAGATCATTACATGCCTGTAAACAGATGGTCTGAAGCATGTTTATATTACACAGGGGGTTTGAGAGGATGTTTAGTCAGACAATAGGTGAAAGCCAGGGTTATAACCACATTTGATAGACAGCTTTATAAGAAGTCCTAGCCAGAGAAAGGTGTGGAAAGACTTTAGACAGATGCACTTTAAATGTGTGACAAATTAATTTCTACTGATTATTATTTATTTTGTGTAATCGGATGCATGTCAGTTCTTGCTGAGGCTGGTAAGGAGTTTAAAAGTGTTACAGCGTAAGCCTAACAACACCTTCATGGTGTACATAAATATTATCCCTTTTTCATGGATAAAAAGCTCTCAGTATAGGCTGGACTTTGCTCCCATGGATTTCAGGGAGACTAGACTTACGCCAGAGGTGAGGCTTTGGGAAACTGCAGCCTAAGTGATTTATCACAGCTCTCCCAAGATTTACAAATCTCGTGACTGCTTAAAAGTCGTATCTGGCAAGTTGGTAAGGAGCTTCAGAGGTTTTGCAAGTTTTAAGTTCCCTGGCAAAACAAGGATGCTTGCTTATTATCTTCATACTTAAACATTGGCTTCTCATAGCTTCACATTTCCATGGCTCTTCTGTTCTTGCTGGTGTAGCAGTCTGTATGCAGCTCCTCAAATTTTCTGCAGGAAAAGGTGGCGAGAGCTAGATTTGATAAGCTGTCAGCACTGCAGAATGCACTACGCTGCCTGAGAGTTTAAATGCTTATATTTGTTCCAAATGCAAATTTGTACAAAACAGGCCTTATTCTCCTGAGCACAACTCTCCAAGTCTCCTCCCAAGCACATGCTCAGATGGTGCTTAGGGAAGGGGAGGGGGGAGGGTGGTTCTTATAGTGCATGCTAATTATGAAACAGATTTTATCAGCTATCTTTGCAAATTGGCCTCAAAATTACCAGAACCTCAAAGTAGCATTAAAACCACCTTGTAACAGCATTAATGAATGAGCTGCAGTGCAGCAGGCGAGTGTGTAACATTGAGACATGCCAAGCGCTTTCATCTTTGAGTGCTTGGGACCTTGTAGAATCTGGTCTTAATAATGGGGTTTTTCCTTCATAGCTCATCTCAGAAATATAGATGATGGATAGAGGCTTGATGGCATTTTTGTGTAAGAGCCAGTAGGTGATTTAAAGGGCCTCCGCTATTGAGATCACAATCTTTTTAGGTCTTTGCTGTAAAAAGCGATCCTCCTGTATATGCAAAGCCCCTTGATGCTCATGCAAAAATGTTCCTCATATTTCTTCCTTCTTTTATACCATTACTTCTTTTTAAATGGTCATGAACTGCCATGGAGGAGATGAGCCTTAACGTTTTGTTGTGGAGTCAAAGCCTGCCTTTAGGCTTCAGACAGGCATAGACAGACTGGTGCATGGCTATGCTGCAAGCATGGGGGAATGTATGCTTTTATTCAGATTACCTTCCATATACATTTCAGACAATTATTTTTTTACAGTGTAAAACGCTGTCCTATTTTTCCCAGTGAAGAAAAACATTTCCAGAAGTTCTCATTATTGCTTCTCCCAGTATGCCTCCGCACATTGGTAACCCCTGATCATTAGAGCACTGTGGATTAGATTTTCAGGCCCGACAGGGAATGCTTGTGAATGAAAGTACACAGCCCACTTCGAACACACGTGCCAGCTCTGCCCAGGAGGGCTGCACCAAGGGGCATCGCTGCAGCCTCCTGGGGGCCAAGGGTTTGCAGACCGCTGCGCGCTTCTCGCTGCTGTGCTTTGACTCAGGGACTAACCTAGCCCTCTTTTATTTCATTTAAAATTATTTTTTTAGAGATTGTCTACCTGTGAGTCATTAGCTTTAGTGAAGAGTCTCTCTCAGGTTGGTTCTTCTCAATCACAGCCGTTACCTCTTCTGAACAGTGGTTACAACAGGGACACCTGGGCTATTGCCAAACTCTGCCAGTGACCAGCAATGTGTTTTCTTTGCCTTTGGTGCTGAAAGAAATCAACATGCGGTGCCTCGAAGATTCCTATTTGACCCAGAAGAGTATTAGATTGTGAGATTGCTTTAGAGCACAGTTTTCCATCACGAGCGTCAGAACTTACCTCTTTGGCACGTGGCCTTTTAATGGGGCAGAGTGATCACTCCTTGGCTTTCTTGGTTTTCTGTTTTTTTTCAGGACAGCTAATTCTGCTGGTTTTACTACAGGAAGGGAATGTCAGTAGTAAGCCATGGCCTTTCTGAACCTCTATTTAAAGAGGCGAGGTTTGCCAGAGCTGCTTGGTCAGCCTCCTTGCCCAGCCTGTGCGCTGTGTGCGCCTGAACCTGGAGCCAGACATGCGCCAGGACCAGCCCACAGACTTCCGCCTAGCCTGCTGTGGCTCTCCCACCTCCAGTTTCTGTGGGATGTGCAAACCAGGCCCTGTATGGTTTGAATTTAGATCTATTTTAGTATCAAAATGCCTGTTTAGGGCTGTAATTTACTGCTGTCTTCCTAGAACAGTAGCTAATGTTTGCTGCCAACTATTTCCGCCCCATCAGAATAAAATACTTTTTAAGCAAGAATAAGGGTGGAGTGTTTCTTCGTGTTTTGGTGATCTTGTTTTGAGCCCTTTTTCTCTCCTACATCCTTTTAGAGGAGGAGGAGGAAAAATCTCATGTTCCTTTGTTTGCTGCATGCTTTTTTGGTCACCAGAATTCCAGGCTAAACTGATGAAGTTATTTGGCACTATAAAGTATTTGGCGGTCTTGTTTCAACCATCGATAAGTTCTTTAGCTAGGCAAAATGAAAACATTTTGGAACTTGTTTTGCTACTTTGAAAACTAAATAGATATACAATACAGATATGCATGCAAAATTATTTATGTGTATGTATAAATGTATATTTGTGTATATATCTATACAGACACATACACCTATATAAGATGCAGGCATCATTCAAAATTCTCTCTCCAACTGAAACTAATTCATTGCCACTCATTAAAAATGGTGTGTTTTGACTAAATTTGCAACTTCCTTTGCCCTTTTGCTAAGAAATGCATAGAATATAGAGCCAGGCAGGCCTTCTTTGCTCATTTAGCTCTCATGAACTTTATAGCAAGAAAAATATTTTAAAGTTTAAAACTGACTATTTCTCACATCTACCCCATCTACCATATCTACTCACATCTATCTGCACTCTTGAATTAGGTAGAGTTTCGCTTTATCTCCTCAAATGCTTTTTTCTCAAACAGCTCTTGCAGAATGCTGCTCCAGTGCACCTGCAGGAACTGGGGCCAGGTGGGAAGAACAAAAAGGATTCATTTTTCTTTTCCTTCTGTCTAATCTGTTCAGGTTGTGTCCATTACCCTGTGTCTTTGGGGAATGGTAATGAATTGTGTTGCTCTCCTTCTATTTCACAGTGTGAGCTTCAGTATGGTTCTGTGCCTCCAATAAAGGCTAGATCTTATTTTCCTCTTGGGAGTGCTGTGAGCCTTTAAGTCTGTTTTGAGCTCCTTGATGCAAAATGAGGACAGTGTCTAACAGCCACAGCCATGTGACTGCTGTGGAGCTGGTCATGCTTCGTTCTTCCATTGCACCAAAGGAACTTGAGAATGCACCGATTTAACATGAGGCATCAAAGTGCATTAGCAATGTGCATTTGCAGCTTTGTCAAAGGAGTAATGCAGGTCATTCTCAAGGCATGTGGGTAAAATCCTAAGAAAAAACATTTAATTTTACCCATAATTCCGAAATGTGTCTGTCTGAAATGAGATGGTCATTGTAAGGAGGCATGAGTTCTGTTTTACTGTGGATTTTCTCAATGCTGTTCTTTTTTAATGGGTAACTCGTCTTCCTCCCTGAAAGGAAGTGATCAGCACTGAAACGATGCCTCAGGTTCTGTGACGTGAGATATGTCACTGTTAAGCAATTAGTTCTCTATAACTCACTCACCTAAGGTAAATTCATTTCTGTGTAGCTCTAGCTGGAGATATACCAATCCCAAAATGTCACACTTAATTAATAAATGGCTTCAGGAAAGCCTCGCTAGAATGAGTTGAAGGCAGGGAAGACATGCCTTCTGGAGAAAGACTAAAGATAGCTGGTCAGAAGGAGAAGGGAACAGTAAAAGGGATCGCAGTCTACAAAGAGCTAAACAGGAGAGTCATTTCTAGTAGGGTAGACAGCTTTTCAAAAGAACAGAAAAGGCAGAACAAGATTCAGTGGTTGGGAATGGAAAAAATCCGCTTGCATTTAGGGACCTCATAATTCTTCAGTACTTAAAGCCTTTAAATCAAGACAGACTCACTTTCTGAATGAAGAGATACGGGCTTGGTGCAGATGTTCTTAGCCAGCTTGTTTCACAAGGTTTATGCATGAGACAATCACTTTCTTCTGCTCTAAATGTATAGTATAAAACTAAGATACTTCCACAGGAGTGTGGGCTTTTGTTAGTGAAATTTCTGTTTGTTCGTTTTAATCTTTCATCTCCCTCCATGGTTAGAAATCTGTTTTCTCTAAGCCTGATTCTGTAGTGGAGAAATAATACATGGTTTTCATTGCTACTGTGGAGTCAAATTGATACTGTGTGATCTGACTTGGGGTGTCTTGTCCTTTAAAAGGACTAGAGACCAAATTACAGTATCTTGGCTGTGGATAATTTCCATAATGCGTCTCTGTTAACTTTTGCAAGTAGAATTCCAAATCCCTGGGAGAAAAATAAAGCAGATAAAGATGGAGGTGAGAATGTGTGGCCTTCCATACTAGTTTGAATTGCTTATGGCTTAGAAAACAGAATTCTAACTTGAATATGGAAAAAACCACAGCATCTCGGTTTTCAGCAAAGTCCTTGTGCTGAAGGCAGACGGTGCTGTGCAACCTAAGACTTTACTGCCGAGCAAAATACTTACCTGATGGGGAAAAAAACCACCTGGGCAGTATATTGAAACACCTCAGGGCCGACAATGTTGCTGACTTTCATGCATTCAGTGTGGTTGAGAGGAAGTGTGCAGACTGGACGGAGCTTCTGGACTGCCATCTGGAGCACTGGAAAGCTGGGAATGGCTGCAGAGCTCTCCAGTTACTTGAGGCCCCTGTGGCACCAGATCTGCCACTGAAATCTGGGGGAGCTTATTCACATTGTCCCAACCTGGACATAAATTGAGCGATGCAAGATAGCTGGAGAGGTTCTTGAGCCAAGTTTCCTTATGTATTTATTTTCCTTCCCCTTCTTCTTTGCAGTATGTGGTCATCCCAACACGCCGTGCAACCGCAGTGGCCTTGCAGAGTTTCACCTCGCACCTCCTGGGAGATGCTGGCAGTCCTTATCTGATTGGATTTGTAAGTGTTTGCAGTGGGTTTTGGCAGGGTTGTTTGCCCATGTCTGTTTTTATTTACCAACTGCTTGTCTAAAATGCCAAGTTAGGCCATGCTGGGAAAGGCAGGTCGGTATTTATCAGCAGAATGGGAATCAGATGGTTCGCAGCAGTGCAACTTTCTTGTGTGGTTATGTTATCTGTGGGCTGCAGTTCAAACTTGGAAGGACCACTTTGGGAGGCAAAGTGAGCTTCTAAGTCTTTTTAGCCTTGGGCACTTGTAAAGTTTATAGAGAAGAATGGTGGCTTCTGTGGTGTGGACATAGGTCCATTAGAAATTGCACTGGAAGAGTGTGGTGTATTTAACTATGTATCTGGTCTCATAAGGCAAATATTTCCTTGAGAGTAGCAACATGCCGTTGTTTGGGTCTGCTGATATTTTAAACTTGCTCTGTGTTGTTATAAATGGTGGTACTAAATCATGGCAGGATGGATGTGTATATTTTGTTTTTATTAGTAGTGTTCCTTTCTGTTGCTGCTGTGCTTGTTGGCTTTGGTCTGATTATAGATCCCTGTTAGTCCAGCACAATCCTAGTGCAAAACAACAGACCCTGCTCCAAAAGCTGCCATCAGAAAACATTCTCAGCTGAAAATATAAACTGTGAGAACTGTAACAAGGAAAAGAACTCTGATATATTGAGAAAATGTCTTTCCCGGCACCTTTTTGTTGAGTTTGATGCACTGAGAATGCGATTGAGCATTTATAATATACAGTAACCTTCCATGTAAAACGCAAAGTGACACCAATGCTCTTGTAATTGGAGATGCAATAGTCTTCTAGTAAGTTAACTGGGATCTTAATTTGGCCCGGCACCCGGCAAGCATAGCTGATGTACTCTTCTGGATGAGTACTACTGAGCAACACGCCTGCTGTGCTTCTCAGCTGTGGTACTTCTATGTTTCTTTTTTTTAACAAATATTTCTCTTCTACTCATCTCATAGATACTGGGCACATATTTCAGTACTGAAGGAGGTTGCAAATGACACATTATATATATGTATGTATGTGCGTGTGTGTGTGTGTATATATATACACACAAACATACACACACATGCACATATATATATACACACATACACATTTATTTTTGAATGCCAGCTCACAAAAACAGCCCAGTTCCTCTGAAGCTTACATGGAGAGACAGATGCAGATAAGACTGAATGCACCAAGGAACTGAGAAGTATCCCAAGAGAATAAATATGTATAACTGAATCTTCATTTACTTCAATGCTCTGGGCACCCCATGAGAAATGATCTTATTTTAGGAAGTATTGGAAGTGGCAAGAACGAGTGAATCGCTGGGAGAGACTGCTCTGCATAGGGGAGGCAGCCTGGGGAGGGGAGAAGATGTCAGGGAGGGAAATGAAATAGCAGGCTGGCACGCTGTGAGCACGGGGGGCAGGCGAGATTGTCTCGGGTGACTCCGTTGCGTGTTCTTTCTTTTCATTATCGAAGAGAGACATCCAGGAGGAGGGACCAAGATGCTCAATGATTGCAATTAATCTTGAAAGTTGCCTAGGGCTCTTTAGTGTCACAGATTAAAAAGGACTTTGCTTGTAGAAAATAATGTGCCTTGCCATACTGGTGTTCAGAGACCAAGCAAGCTGTGAGTTACTTAAGGATGCCTGCCTGAAGTATGTATAAGACCAATTTAATTGGCTGCCCTGGGCCTTCTTTAGACTGAGAAAATATTAATTATGATTTTGAATTAGTCTTCTCTAATGCTGTATTTGTTGGGCAGTAGTCACTGAGGAGGAGAGACTATCTCAGCACAAGACTCTGTGGGCAGAGTGAAGCATTTACGGCACCTGCATCCAGTTCTGCCACCCCCGGGCTGGCTCGGCTGGCTCACGCTCCCATGCTATGACAGTTGAAAGGTCAATTGGGACTTTCACATAACACCAAAAAGCAAATACCGTTTAAAGTGAAAGAGCAAACAGCTGGCTTCCCCATTAGGGTTGAGGCAAGCCAGCAATTTGTACTGCTGAGTTCCAGGATGGAGACCTTAACACAAGTCAGAAATCTCACTTGGGCAGTTTAGACAAATGGTCTGGATTACGATTAGGATTTTTAAGGTAGTCTATGGGAATTAAGCAAGCAACTACTGTTGGCTTTAAGTGAAATCTTAGTACAGTCTCAGATACCCATGTCCTTGCAGGACTAAGCTGTCTCAGCCATTTGTCCCTGTGTGTTTGCTGGTTACCGATAAATGTTGTATTGATCTTAAAATCCTGATGTGGAATGCAGAAGGTATTTAACAGCTGTAGTACCATGTGTGGGAGTGCTTTTCTGTCTTGCAGTGTACCATAAGAGTTGAAGGTCAGACTCTGATTTTTCTATAGTCTCCCTGAGTTCCAAATCTTGCAATGCAGGAACATCCGTGCTCTGCGTTTATGCAGTTCAGTACAATCACTCAAAGTGCCAAGTCTATATTGCTGTTCAAAAGCTAAGTAGAAAGAAGTTTGTGTATGAGGATTTTTCTATGTCTCTTTAAATATTCATAACTTTGATGGTATTTTATTATGATAAAAAGCCTTAAGATTATCTTGCAAGGAAGCTATGCAAATGCAGTTTTTAGGGTGGCACTTGTAACCTGCCAGACACTGAGATCAATTACTATAAAACAGTGCTGCCTGTTCATTCACAAACAAAAGCCGTGCTGCAGTATTTCATTAGATGAGATAGCTTTTATTCCTAGATAGCTGTAACTTTTTCAAGACATTTGTAATAACCTGCAGAGTTTAAATAAATAATGTTTAATGACTTGGAGTATAACTCCGTGCCTTGTTCTTGAGGCAGTCAGTGAGAACTTTGACCTGTTCAATGGATTACACCCAAACATCTTTAGTACTTTCCCACCTTTTGAAGGTCCCACTATGCAGACATGGTTGCTAAAGCACGAAACAGTTAAAAGAAATACCTCCAATATCCCACAAATATAAAAGATCAGATAAAGATCTTCTAACTGCTGTTCCTTTGCCCTAATTCCTAGGCCACATTTCCAATTCAGAAGTTGTGTGGAGGTAGCCTGGAGCAGAATTTGATATACAGTTAATACTGCACATGCTGGATCATAGCTCTAGCATTTTGTGTTATTAATTTTGGTTATATCTCTGCTGTCCTGTAGAATCAAATTATTAAAAGAAGTGCCGGTGGGTCTGTGCGTGTATGCGCATCTGTGCACATACATATGTTTACCTTTCTTCCCTGCTCAGGGATTACATTATTTCTTCACATAAACGGCAGTTTTCCTCTACTTAGTGACGTACTCATTTTGTTTCAATAAAATCCAATACAGACAGTCATTTTTTGTTTTGAGGCCATGCCTTGGTACTCTTCTTACCTTCTTTTTTTCCTCCGGGCCTGTTGCTTGTTTCCTATGTGAGCAGTGAAGTGCTCTCCTCCTCCATCCTTGCTCCACTTCTGGCTCTGATGAGAAATGGCACCTACTGCAGGCTTTGCGCTCTCCCTGTATGCCAGGCATGTTTTGTCCTTGGTGCCCTGGCCCTTGTCTTCCCTGTTACCTTGCTACTTTTTTAAAATTCTCTCTTACATCCCTGTCCAGGAGGTCTAAGGACTGAAACCTGCCTGTATCTTCTTGTTACCCGGTAGCATCAAGGTGTGAGGAATGGTGTTCTAAGTGCCAGTTATGACTGATGCCTCTTACACTAGCAGCACTTTTGATGGGCGGAAAGCTACTCCTGGTGTCATGAGGGTGATACCCACCCATCTGGCCCCCCTCAGCTCCTGCTTCTTCAGTGTTACCTGAGGATCTCAACCTCCAGCCACACCAGGTCAAGGAGAGTACGGGCAGATCCTGCAGCTCCGTGCTGTGAGGAGGCACCCAGATCGCCTTTCCGTGTGCTGATGGTCCAGCAAAGGCTCTCCCCATCTCTCCCTCTCTAGTTTGCACGTGGCAACATGAGCCGAACTGATGGGTCTCTGAAGGCCTGAGCAGACCTGGGGCTGAATGCTGTTCCCAGCGCTGCAGCACACTGTTTTCCCTAGCAGCAGGGACCGCGAGGGTCTGAACAGGCGTCTGCTCTCTGAACAGTCTCCTTTTGAAAACGAGATCTGTGTGTGAGTGGCCTGACAATTAATTATAAGCAAATCTGAGCTGTTTTGTTTTGAAGGGGTATTGTGCATCACCCAATATATTCCCTGGAAGAGTTTTAACAATAAGACTATCACTTGTCACCCTCCACTCTTCTCTGTTCCTCAACTTTCTTATGTGAGTAGGTTAATAAACTAGATCTAATGAGCCACTTAAATAGCAAGAATGCTAATGTCTTTCTTTTAGCAAGTAATTAGCAGAACAGTGTTAATTATCACCAGTGCAGAGCATCAGCAAAGCAGATCAGCATTTGATTTAGGGGCATTGCAAGGAAAACTGTAGTAAATGCAGCAATTGAGATACTTCTTTAATGAAAGTTAAAATTGGAACTGTAGATTTCGCAGCTTTCTTGTCTCAGTTTGAGATAGTCTTTTGATGATTTACTTTCAAAGATGTTTACCTATCCAAGTTAATATTGAATACCTATAGAAATCAGTTCCATATATAAAGAACCATCTCTTTGAGGAAGCTGAATTCATGTATTACAGTTTAAAATTTGTACAATATGGTTTAAAATGCTATGGCTACTCTACAGGAGGTCTGTGGACATGCTCTCTCTGGAGTAGCATTTTCTGCAGTTCAGCTGGCTAGATTAAAAAGGGCCAGCAGGCTAAAATCTCGTTACCTGTTAGAAGTCAAATCCACTGCTGTCTGACTTACAAGCAGGGTAGCACAGGAAAGTGGCTCATTGCAATGTGATGCTGCAGTCTAGGCTTTTTGTCCCTGTCTGACCCGTACACCTTACCCCGAATATGGGCCCTTGTGTGCTTGCTAGTGGGCGCATAGCACTGTGTCTTCTGCCAAAGCAGAGGGGGAGATGAGCCGCAGTTCTAAGAAGCAAAGCATATTCTCTTAAAATTGTGCAAATTATTCCATTGCTGTTATAGGGAAGGATTTCCTTCCGGGATGGAACACAGGCATCTCTCTTGGTAGCTCCTGCAGCATGTTGGATATCATGAAAGCTGCCTCCCCTCTGGCCCAGGACACTTTCCAGTGAGTGTCTACAGCAGAGCTAGTTCATTTTTCAGGACTTGCTTCCTATGAGAGCAAAATTAAGCTTTCAATGAGTGTTTCTTGTAAAAATTTATCAGATACTGCTTCTTAAGAGCTGTCCCACCCCATCACTGGTACTGCGTTTGAAAGCTCAGCCTAAAAGTTTGTCTTTATCCTGAATTCTTCCTCCATCATGTGATCATGGCCCCATGGTGGCACTAAGCTGGTGGTAGTGAGGATTAGTAGCTGGGGAAGCACTGCTGAGAGTATTTCTATCAATAGTGACTTACTATAGTATTCTAGTATACAGTTGTGTTCACATATATATGTTATATATTTATAATATATGCAAGTGTATGCATGATACATCATCTGTTTGACTCATCTCAGCCTTTAGGCAACATCTTCCATCACCTGATGGAGACGGCAGATGTCACAGGAAACACATTCATGTTTTGATTCGTTAGCAAGTGCCCGCTGCTTGCCTGCTGCTCTGGAGCCCAAACAGGATCACTCCTCATCTAAAGGCTACGGTCACACTTGCGTATGATCCAGATTGTGATGGTTTAAATGGACCTTGCCATTGTAGTCTAACATCTAATGTACATGTGTCAGAGTAGTAGTCTCAAGGAAAAGACACCCCAGCCCCTTGCCCTTACTATCTGTTTTCAAAGCAATAATTTTAACTTCAGGAATTCTGGAGTCCTGGCTGAGCTGAGTAATTAAAAGCCTTTTTCGTAGTGCCTGTAAAGCCCAAGTCTTTGATATGGCTGGCAGCTGCAAAAAAAGGGGAGAATTAAGCACCTGGAGGTCAATCCATATAGGATTTATCTCCTTGTTGCAATGAGCTAACAAGCTTTCCACTTCTGCTGATTCAGCAATAAACAAGATTTAAATCTGTCCTAAGAAGCCAAATGACTTACCATACATAAAATGCTCTTTGCCAAGGGTTCATAGATAGCATGTTTTTGGGGGTTTTGGTTGTGTATTTTTTTTTCTGGAACTGCTGTGCACCTGTCATTTCCTGTGATTTTGGTTAGAAATGTAGGTTCTGGGTATTTCTGAAAAATGGATGCTAGAAGAATCTCGTTAAAGAAAATCCAGTATCACCATACTGGACGTGTAAAAAAACCGAACCAAACCGAAACAAAACAAAAAAACTGCCACTAGTGATCTGACAGTGAGGATCTTGAGGGATTTCACATGAGTTCACACTAAAGCTCTTAGAAATGGTTTTCAAAGGTATCAACTTGGGTTCAGCATGGTCAGGGATACATTTCTTTATGCCACACAAGATTAGCACAGTTTGATTCTATTTGGGCCACAAGACCATTTTGTCTCCATAGTACATTGCTGCCACAGGCTGCTGGATTTTACTGAATGAAGGAATTTTTAAAGTAACAACAAATGATCAGAAAATCATCATTACTGTCTCTGAAGAGTTCCAAAACTCACTCTGAAAACTCAGCATTTCTGCTAAGAAAAAACAATTGAGCAATTCCCAGAGCTGATCTTTGTTCACCTCCAGTATTTCAAGGTATATCCCGTGTACTCTGTCTCTCCTCAGTGCACTAAAAATCTCTGATAAAGGGCTTTCTTCTCTGAGCTGTCAAGGATTCCTCAAACTCCCAGTGCGGATACAAAGTCCTGATGGTGCTCAACGCCTTGCAGACTGAGGTGTCTAATTTCAGGAGCATGGAGGAAGGTGCAAGTCTTCCTTGCTGCTAAGCCCCAAGCTTGTTCCAGTGAACAGCAACAGGGGAGAGGGTGATTGGCATCTGTCCCCTAGGAAATAAGAGTGCAGAAAGAAGCTGGTCCTGATGGGAAAGCACGCACCGTTGCCTACTGCCCTGTTTGCATAAGGAATGAGCTGTAGCAGTGTAAATCATCCTCATCCCAGCAGAACTGCAATTACAGTTGGGACTGTTCTGCTAAAACAATTTCAGCATAAAGTTCACGCTCTTAAGGCAGTAACGGCAGAATGTACACACCAGTATAACCTCAGGGGCTGGCTTCTGTCCTCTCACCATGGGGCCCAGAGCTCTCACGTGGGCAGTGCAGCCCTGCAGCCCCAAGCTGCAACCCCATTTCAGATCATCTGGTCTCATGACTTTTTCCACCTGAGATGTACAGTCTGGGAAGGGGGTTGTGCTGCAAGGAGAGATGTTTCTCCTAAGCCACTTCACCGTGGACAAGGATACTGCTAAAAGGTGTGCTCCCAAACTCAGGCCTTGCGCCCCGGACCTTGTTTCATTATGTAAGTGGGCACTGTCCAGCTCTACCCATTTGAGTACCTGTACACTACCATGTGGACCACGTTCCTTGCCTCCACATTACACAAGGAACAGAGGGTCTCACGTTGGGACAGAAGAAAGTTACATCTTCTATTACAAGATCCGTGGGCAGAGCAGAGACCCGAAGGGAAAGGCAGCTGGTGACATGAGGCAGACTTTGAAACCTCTCCTGTTTGCAGGGCAGATGTTGTCTGGAAGCAAGTGTTGCTCTAACTCCAGCAGATGTACAAAGCCCATCCATTAGAACTGCAAGGGGAAACCTTGCTTGAACCTCTTAATTTACTGCAGCTTTCTAGAATGCACCAGTTATTTAATGCAGTCTGCTAATCCTGGGCAAGAGCGAGGGTGTAAGCAGATGAGCCTGCCACAGGGGAGGCAGTGCAGGAGTAAAGACTCCCCCAGCAAGGGGCAATGCTGGGGCAAACTCAGGTCCCTTGCACAAATGCAAGATATTGTCACCAGCCAACTGGTAAATCTGTTTGCAATCTCTGGATGCAGTTAAGATTAGCAGGGTTTTGGCTTTTTTTCCCATCATCCAAATGTACCAATGTTAAAAGTGAAATGAATTCTAGAATATAATTGCTCTTCTCCTTATGCAGCTTTCAGAACTAATATAAAATAATGAGTTTTATTTCCTTTTCTTATAATGTGTTTCTCAAGTCATTTAACACAGCATAAATGTTTGTGCTCCCCCCACAGGCCTGCAGAATTGTTTACTTTTCCTTTATAAAATCCCTTATTTTTGGTTTCTACTCTATATTTGCATTCATATTTGATTTTAAAAAAATCCAAAGAAACCTTTTGCATGCATCTCTGAATTCAGAATGGGAGAACCCCAAATAATTTGGTGTCACCGTGAGGTTACGAGAAGCAGTCTGTAAAGGAATCATATTGAAGAAAAAAACTAGGGAGAACTTGGCCTGCAACAGTTTTGTAAAAAAAATCAGATATTTGTGCTTAGATACTGCAATGGAAATACTAATTTATGTAGCAAGATTTGTGCCTGAGAGGCAAAGTCTGAAATTTAGTAAAATCAAGCACTTGCAGAGGAATTGAGATGAGATGTAAAGAGCCAAGGTGGGTGAAATGGGATGATTTCAAAGAGGATTTAAACACTGCTACCATTACATTGTCTAATTAGGAATCTGCTTAAATTAACTGCTTGTGCCGTTCAGGAGGGAGGGTCGCACAGGACCAAGCCATCTTTCTCGTACTCGAGCACACCTGAGCTTTTATTGTATCGATAGCTCGTCCTGTGTTCCAAAAAACACGGCACAGGCTTCCAAAGTAAAGGTGATGACATTTCCTTTCTTTCCTGCATCATCTTCTGGACTTGGACAGAATTGCCGAGAGGTCGTGTTTGTTTTTTGTTTTTTGGGTTTTTTTTTTTTTGGTCAGGTCTACTGGAGCCGTACTGTTTGTGCTCAGGAAAGTGGGCTCTTTCTCTAGCTGGACTCCATCCAGTTGGCTGCAATCTGCTGCATGCAAACCATTTGTATTCCACTACAAAAAGTTGATTTAGCAAAGTCATTCCTCTTGGTCTGAGATCTGTGTTGCACAGTGAGGCAAAAGATGTGAACTTTTAGAAAGCGAAGATTTTATCAAAGACTTTTGATTAGACTGCAAAGCAACAGCAGGGCTTTCTTACTGATTTTCCAGGTAGAAGTTTGGAAGTTGTTTGCCACTTACTGATTGGCAGAAGAAAAGAAGGAATCCCAAACGTGAGTCAGTGCCGAAGAGCTGGCGCTGACTGCACGTGTAACCCCCGCTTTGCATCAGTCATGATGGGGAGAAGGTACCAGATGCGACGTTAGATTGGGTACTGCCAGATCGCAGGGAGACGCCTCAGAGTGCTCTCATTGTGAGGAGTCTGGAAAGGCAAAAAATTGGCAATACAGAGCAGACCGTTTGGCAGACAGTATGTCATTCTTGGAACATATGTGTTTAATTATGTCCTGTGTCCTCTTGAGAGGAGATGCCAAAGTTCCAGCCTTAGCAGGTGGCTTGTAACAGAGTGGAACCAACAGGGAACGGTAACTGCATAAGCTAACAGCAAAAGCATATATATGAGACCCAGTAAAGCTGTAGAAGAATTAAGAGATTCAGAGTTGGATGAGGAAGCTATATGAAGCCTAGATTAGAAGTTTAGCTGTTTTGGTGGGAAGGATGGTACCTGGGATGGGAAAAAAACACTGCTATCCCTAAAATACACACTTGGGGAATATGCTGAGTTAAAAAAACAAAATGCCAACGAGATTTGTAGATATAAAAGATTGCTACAGCGTTTTAGAAGGAAAGATGTGGGGAAAGCTACATTAGAAGTTTTATTTGTTGGAGATTCTATATTTTCAAAGCTCTTTTTAGCCTGGGATGTCATGTTACTCATAAGATAAAGCAATTGGGAGTGCATGCCTAGCTTTTCATCCTCTATTACTGATTTATCTTGTGAATTTGCTGAGTGATTTATTGTCTGGCCCTTTTGGAGGATAATTGTAAGTGTTTTAAAATTTTTAGGTGAAAGATGCTTTGAAATGCAAAGCCTCAGTTCTGGTTATTGCATGCAGACAGGCTGATTCAATGCCCAATTTTGGTTCATAATAAAGAGTAAGGGAGATGTTGAGAACTGAAGTGTTTGGATACAAGAGGAAATAAACTGAGGTCCCCGTCTCTTGAGTGTGGTTCTGCTGATTTCCTGAGGCTGCATTCTCTTCACATTCAAGCCTTGTTGCCATTTTTTTAATAAGTCTCAGACTATTAGCCACTGGTTTTTGCCTTTCAGTCAAAAGACTTTTTTAATAATCAGTTCTCACATGAAACTTGTTGATAATGCTCCTGTTTTCCTATCTTGTTATACACTATGAAAAGGTGCTCCTTGAGTAGACAGGACCACTTCCTTAACTCTATCCCAAGCACTGAAATTTCCTCCTCCTCCTTTCTAGGGTAGGGAACAGAACAGAAAAGTATGGCTAAAAACCTTTGATCCTTAATGTAAATACAGTGTCCCACTTCTGAGGTACCAGTGCTTGTCCATTCCTCTCTACTGCATATTTCTCCTTCATGAAAGATGGTCCTCTCTCCTGTGCACAGATTGGTTCCACCACCACCCTCGAGCTCCCTGCTCCTCCTTTCCTTCACTGTGCCAGGAGCCTGGCTGAATGAGAAGCAGCATATTAAGACCCTGAGACCACCATCAGTCCAAAGAGTAACCCTACTACAGAGCTCTTAAAGCGCGCTCTGTGACCTGTTCAGCTGGGTCCCCCCAAGCGCTGTCTCTCCATGACCTTCTGTTGCGCTTAGGCTCTGCTGAGGCGTTTCCTCACACGTTTGCACCACAGTTGACAGCAGGGCTATGAGTTGGTGATTTCTCCCGAGTGTGAGGTTTCCTCACTTAACTTATCTACTGTCTTTAGATTTAAGCCTCCAATGTTGTTTTCTGCTTGTAATTTGTGTCTAAGGCCACCTGTTTCATTAGCAGTAATGTAGCCATTTAGGGGTTGCTGTACAACCTGTGAATATTTCTAGAACTGTGTGTTGACAGCTGTAGGATTTTGTACTGCAAACTCCCTGCTGTCTTTTGGTATAAACCACGTTCTGTCTCAACAAAAGGTCACAGCCAAAACTAGAGCTAGAAAAATAAATTCCCCATGTCTTGAGACTCATCCCCCCTATGGCTACAGCTCTGTTGGATTTGTAGACAGTAATGTTGTTTGCTGGCCAGTAAATATTAAAACATGATTGTTTTGTCTATGGAAAGTCATTAAATATTACTGTGTTTTAGCAAAAGGTTTTCATAACGGCCTAAACACTGGCATTGCACGTCACTTCTCTTTTGTGTCAATGCAAGCTTGTGTTCACTTTCATATAGTTACATTATTTTGTTGTTTGAAGATGTAGGTCACCTTAATCCATAAACTCAGTGGTGTGTGGTTCTTTGGTCTGCATGTAGCCACCATGCAGTAGGCCTGGTCTGAGACCGGGACCACCTTCGCATCTTGTACGCAATTACACCTCCAAGTGCAGGATGCTCGTGAGTTTAGAGAGGGGAAGGAGGCCTGAGTCTCACACCAGGATAAAACCATGTTAGAGCTCTGTTTCTGCAAATCAGGTGGGATCTCAGGATTTTATGCTCTGTGAAAGACATTTCCCCCTTCCCACCCAATACACTGGAATGGAATTTAACATTGCCTTTTTCTGAAAGGTAGAGGATACGTAGGATCAAGCAGGACTTAACAGAAATTGGCAAAGATTGATTGGCAAGCTGTGGCAGTGCGGTGTTGCCAGCACACGGGGAGGCCTGATCTGTACAGTGGGACTAGAAATCTGCTGATTCAGTCACTGAAGCAGCTAAGGAGGAGATGGAGAGCGCTGTGGGAAAGATAATAGATCAGGCCTGAAGAGCGATAGGGAGACGAGAGCCCCTGCTGAGCAGCTCATGGCAGAAGTTGCCCAGGCTCCAGAGTGAAGAGTAAAGGCATGTGCAAGGCCAGAGTATGTAAAGGGCATTCAGCCTTTACTGAACAACCCGGTCCATTTGAAACTCCACGCACATGTTCTGTGGGCAACTGTTTAGGGAATCGTGTTCTCTCACCTTTATTATGCCTCCTTTTCATTTAAGTGACCAATTTTTTTGCCCTTCTCTTCTAGATCTCAGACCTGATACGACAAAGCACAAAGGAGTCCCCGCTCTGGGAGTTCCTCAGCTTGGGGTATGCACTCATGCTCTGCCCGTTTGTCGTTGTCCTAGGAGGGATGTTTTTCCTGGCCACAGCCCTCTTCTTCCTAAGTGATCGAGCCAAAGCTGAACAACAGTGAGTAACCTGGCAATTGCAAATGGGGAGGTACAGAAGCCTGTTCTCTCTCCTGAACATTATGCTTGTACTCTTTTCCCGGGCCTTGGTCTTTGAGGTAAAGGATGTTGGACTTTGTGTTAAGAACCTCAGCTCAGCGGAGTGCATGGTGCTGCACGAAGTGCAGGGGCTTGAGTCATGCTGGCTGGGCATCCTTTACAGGCTTCTGCTGTGGTAGATTTCAGTTGTTGGCTGTATGTCCCTGAGGGGAGCATGTTATTTGAGATCACAGGCCTGTTTTACCCTTGCGTGAGCATGCCACAGGTCAGGCTCCTGCAGTGAGAGGTTGCTGTGTCGGGGAACCTGTGGACTGCTAGGTGAAGAGCAGGAGATACCTTATAGAGCTTGGTGGTCAGCTTTGAATCCCTGGTCCCATCTCAGCTACCTGTGCCCTGCTCACTACCTTCAATATACAGAAGCATCAGGCAAGAAAGAAGCTGTGTATGTGGGGACATATACGCTCAAGGGTGGCTGTATTAAAGATAGACTTTCCCAGTCCCTCATTGCAGCTTTTAAAAAAAAGCTACTGTTTTTCAGTAAAGAAACCGATTCGGACCACCTCACGGTTGGCAACTACAGTAATTCAGAAGACGCTTCCACATGACATACACACTTCTGGGGTTAGTCTTTTTCTCATAATTGTTGAACAATAAGAGTGTCTATGTATAATGTCATGCTGAATGCGTGGGCAGGTGCCTAGACTGGTGTTGGCTGCAAGTTGCCTTTGCCTTGCTCCCGTCGGGAGGAGGTACTTTTGTGGCGTGGCTGAGAGAGGAGTTTGCGTTGGTTCAAGAAGAACCGCACAGGCTTACCGTTGTAACAGCAGCACTGCGTCAGACATCCATGTCAATGTGAACTTTGCGTGGCTGAGCTTCCCCTTTATAAACCTCGCTGCGATATATCTGCCCAAGAGTTTGTATTCGTTTAAAAACATAGATGTAGATAGGCTGAGCAAAATAATGCAATGAAGAGACATTACGATGTTGGTAATTCTGCAGAGAGAGAGAGAGAGAGAGAGAGACTAGAGTTGACTTTCTTCTACTTTAAAAAGGGGTGTCCTGGCATTACTGGATACGAGACAGCTAGAAGGAAAATAAGGTGTGTGGAAGTGGACGGACATAAGTGCGCAGACTGTTTGGGTGATGCTTTCTTGCTCGCACAATCATATCAAGTGGAGATGAGAGATTTGGAAACGGTGCCAGAGATTGTGCAGTGGCCATGTACAAGCAGTTCCACTTTTCATTTTATTAACACGTACAAACACCAGAGAAAGGAAAGGTTTTCTGTGTGGCCTTGGGAATGTGGTTCTGTCCTCACTCCGTGTAAGGGCTTTAAGTTGCAGTAAGTGAAACTGGAGATCAGACATTAGGAAGAACCTCCTAAGAGGAGGAGGTGGTAAATGCTCAAGCGGATTGTCTGGGGAGTCTGCCCTGGTTCTTGAGGGCTTGGTCATGAAGCAGGAGGATGAGAACTGATCTTCTGCCGTGTTTCTGTAATGGTGCGTCTAGGCTGCACACACAAGTCTAAGCAGCAATCACTTGGGGATGGGGCAGGATGAACAGAAGTTTCTCGGTGCTCAGTATGGCTGTTGTTGCAAGGAGCCAAAGGCTCAATTTGTGACAGAGTAGTAGTATAACTTAGCACATGAAATTACCCTCATGCCTGCCCATGAAGTTAGCCTTTGCTCTGGGGCCCACCTGTGTCTGGAAGAACTTCACTGCATCTGTCTTCAGTTTGCTCAGATGGGAGTCTCCACTTTCTACCTGCGCACCATCACCGTGCTTAAACATGGCCCTTTGCAGTGTCTGTGTTGCCAGCATAACACAGCAGCATCTCAGGCAGTGGAGGAGGATTTGGTTTTCAGGAGTGTCTGGCTGTGTGCAAAGCATTTACTGTGGGAGGAGAGATCACATTCCACAGCTCTGCTTTCTCCTGCATAAATATATTTACTCTGGTCTGTTGCTGTCTAGCCTGAGCAGATTTGGTTGCGTTCAGTTCAAGCCCAATGCATACCAGCTCCCCACCATTGCAAGGCCACTTAGCAAAGAAACACATCCAGGCTTCAGACCTGTTGCTATTGCTCTTTCAGCGTCCTTCCCTATGCAGGTCTGTCTGAGTTGCATTTGTTTATGAACTTGGTATTATTCAGTTTCTGATCCTTTGTGTACTTGTGCAGACTGGCTCAGATACAGAGCCAGTAACAGTTGTCATAAATAAGGGCTAACAAAATAATTTCTCCCAAACCATTTTTGCTACACTACTACTAGATGTGCCCACTCCCATGTCAGAAACGCTCTGGCCTTCTACATTCAGCTTCCTGAAGAGAACGCGGCTTAATTCAGGTTTGACGCTGAAGGATATTGCAGCATCCCGGTCAGGCTGGCGGCTACGGAGTAAGGCTCCTCTGCCTGCCAGGTGCAGGCTTCGGTCCTGTCTGCCGTTGCTGACAGGCTCAGCGGTCTCCTTGGAGGAACTCACGGGGGAGGATTTGTTATTAGCTGCATGTTTGCCTGTGTGAGAAAAGGCAACAGAGCACTTTCCTGTTAGCGTCTCAAAACTCCACGCTGGACGCCAGGTCTGATGTCCAGCTCCTGCCTGTGGGACGACCCGTCTGTGCCCGGCGTCGCGCACCTTCGGCTAGGCTAGCTTTCTGCCTGGCCGCCCCCCCTTGTATCCTACCTGTTCCTGGCTGGCTGCAGGAGAATTTCTTCTGCCAGACACCTTGTTTTCCCTCTGCGGTCGGTCGTGCTGCTCAGACGACAGGACTTGGAAATGCGCTTTGCCAGAAGAAATCAATTAACCCGCGGGAGTCGCCAACGCCGGTGTCACGCGCCGGAGATTAAAGCCGTTCATCACGACGCAGGGTCAGGGCGCGCGGGCCGGGTGTCGCAGACCTCTCCGAGGAACTAGTACAGGAGCACGGAAGCGTAACACCGCTCCTGCAGCCCCGCGCTGCCTGTGGAGACGGAGCTTTCCCCGTTTTAATTTCTAGGCTTCTGCAAAAAGCAGTTCAGAGTTTTATTGTTAGGATTTTGTTTGTTTGTTTGTTTGTTCTTTTGTGTAACGCCTTCTGTTTGGGTGTTTGCTTAGAGATAATTTCTTTTTCCAGGCAGTGCAGAGCATCAGGACAGCAACCTCTCTTTCCTATAAAGCTTCCTCCAGTTTCCACCACACTTCCTTTCAAAAACAGAATTTACAGGCTTTCAATGCCTTGTGGTGTTTTGATGTTGTTTTTATCATTGCCACAATTCTGGGCCTATTTTGTGGATTACTTTTTTAATACAGTAATTCCACTCAGTAAGATGCCTCTCTCACAAAAAGGCTAATCAGAAAAATTTCTTCATAAAGCAACTCTTCTCTAAAAAGTTGTGGTTCTTTTATAATTGCTTTCATACCGCCTCAGAAATTTGTCAGCTTAAAGAAATTTTTAGTCAATGTAGGACTAGCAGAGCAATGCAGAGCAAATCACTCTGTCATATAATCTAATAATTTCTGGTGTATTTTTTTAAAGTACAAATTTAATCTCACCCTTCCAAAGTGTGAGAGAAAGAATGATTAGAAAATCGTTTCTGTAAGAGATCTTTTGTGCTAGTCATAATAAATATCTCGGAGCCCTTTTTGAAAGGACTAGAGTATCAATTTTGTTGGCCTTATTATCGCCCAACTACAATTCCTGTTGTGATTTCAGTGGGCTATGTTATAGGGCCTTTCCTGTTCTGTACTGCTGCAGTGAAGGGCAGTGATTTTTTTCCTTTCCAAATATGACTGCACTTCGTACTGTATTTCTCTTATCTGCTTCATGAAGATCTGTAAGAGCTGACTTACAGAGCGAGACCCTCTGGAAGACAGTATCTACAAGTGCAGTATCTGGCCGTGGTGGAGCCCTGCAGAAAAAGATCAGAGATCCCTCTTACTCTGCAGCTCCAGCGCTGATGCCCGAGCAGCCTTGGCAGCTGTCGGCCAGGAGGCAACGTTCAGGGCTCAGCAGTGTTTCAGGTACTTCACTGGTTTGAAGTGAATAGCTCAGCACTGCTGAGTTGCATCCGTGGCCCGCCTGTGTCCTCCTCTTCACGCATAATTCACATGACTTGATAAAACAAAGCTTTGCCCTAGAGAGGCAGAAGAACAGCCTACATTAGTACTTAATAGAAGCAACGGCTTCACCAGTAATTAGGAAGAAGATATCATTTTTATTATGAAAAGAAATAAAAATATGTCCTTTCCCTGAGCCATGACAACTTTCGGGTGCCAGGGCATATAAATCACTGTCATGTAAATAGCGAGCAACATGGTTCTGTTCTGGCATAAGTTACACAGAGCTTTGCTGAGCAGTGATACTTGTCTCTGCATTGACACAGACCCAAGGACCCTGACGCTCTGCAGCAGACAGTGGCTGGTTCTGCCGCCAGTGTCCTATCTCTAACAGCAGCCACTTACAGTTGTTGTTGAGGGAAAACCCACCAAGGTGTTCCTTGGGAAACACCACTGTGTGCAGGTATAGGAATATCCACCCCTCTTCCTCAGAGAGAGGGTTTTTCTTAAGTTAATATTTTTTTCTATTTAATTACTGATCTTATACCTGAAAGCAGGAGATTTTCTGTTCTTTCCCATATGCTTCCAGAGGTACAAAAAGATGCCCTGGACAGATACCCAGGGTTCATAATTGTTCAGGCTCTCTCTGCATTCTGCATGGTATGTGCTGGGTATTTTTGCCAAAGATACAGCAATGCAGATCAGGCAGCAGGATGCAACTGCAGCATATTTCCCTGGTGCAGACATGAACAGGAATAAATAACTGCACTGATGCAGCTAGTCAGAGCAAAAGAATATAGTTAGCACTAGCGAGCACTCAGCACTTCAGAGACCTGCAAGCATAAGATTCGAGCTACTTGCATAGCTCTAATAGATTCCCCCCCTCCAAAAAATTAAAATTAAACATTTAATAAGAAAAAGATTTTTACTCTTAATGTCTTTATCAGGTTTGGAGACTCTAGCTGAGTAGCAGTGGTGATTAACATTTCATTTTAAAAGTGGTTGGTACAAACACGGGAGGAGAATATTCTTATATTGCAGATTAGATAGCGCAAGACACAGAAAGAACAATTGCTAGTCCATACACCTCTCCTGCTGTCTTAAACGTGGCACATCTGCAAATTGCATTACAGGAAAAATGAGAATAATCCATTTTCAGACTCTGTCTTCTGCTTCACATCGGGCTTATTTTTAGCCTTTTCTAGAACTAGATATAAAATGATCTCTCAGTTCTCCTATTGCAGCAATTTGAAAGTGTCTGACCTTATTTTTGCTTTGCAGATTCTATTATGTGGGGCAGGGGAAGGACTTGTCGAGCTGTCAGCCCTCCTTTCTCTTGTTTTTCTATTGCAGCTATTAGAGATGGAAAAGACCCATCAGATGACCCTGTGTTGTTGCCAGCACGGCATAGGCTCTCCTTATTAATGGTGGTACAGATATTAAGCTGATATGTTAGACTGATACAACATGTTCCATTCTGGTAGTTTGTATTGCTGAAAATAATATTTCTTCCGTGAAATATTTTAAGAGAAGCTTGGACACTATTTTAGAGTGATGTTTCGGTGCTGCATTGAAACAGAGTTCCAGTTTGAGGATTTCAGAGCCATCTCTACTGGATTTAGTCACACATCTCCCAAAAAGGGATATTTGAGGATATTTGGGGTATCCCAAAAAGGGATATTTGCTGGTATTGCTACTTCTGATATTTTTTTTTTTAATAAGACACTTGCTGTAGTGACATAGACTCACAGTGCTTTCTAGCCTAGATAAGATGTCCTTGGCCTTTAAGGGTATGTGGAAATTAGAGCAAGGAGTCCAGATTAGGTTGTAGAGGATCTGTGACAATGGAGGAAGAGAGTCAAGGAATGTTTTTGGGAAATCAGAGGACAGCATGATACAGATATGTAGCCTGCAGATGGAATAAGGTTAGAGTATCAAATGATTCATGTGGAATTGAAGGGTTGGGAATGTCAAGAGAAGAGGTGATGAAGGCATAGCTAGTTTTATTATTGGTGGAAAAACCTGCTTGTAAATCTGTTTTTTTCCCCCTGTTTATTAGCATGTTTGTTACTGCAGCTGGAAGATTTAAGAATGAAATGGCGTGGGACTGGCTGAATTTTTAATGCTGATTTGCTTTCCTCAATGGGAGCTGCTTGTTTCATGCAGATGGAAAATACAGTCTCCTATCATAAAATTACTGTGTTGTTCTGTCGCTGTAGTTGACCTGCAGATTTCCTGCAGGTTATGTGGGAAGGTGTCGAAGGTCTGTGCAGTTGTTCACAAGACATGTTGAGCTGAACTGTGGTTCTTACTCGGGCAAAATGCTCATGGCGTTTGAAATATGCTGATCAAGTTAATTATTGGCAGCAAGAGGTTTGCTTAAGTACAGGCAGAAGGACTGAGCCAGCTGGTGCTGGCGTGGCTCTTGCTAACTGCAAGCTGTGGCAGAGGCTGCAGGCAGAGCTTCGTGGTTCTCCAAGCCCATCAGTACGGCCCTGTAGAGGTGATTCCCCTGCGCCACTGGGAAAAGAAAACAATATCCCTAGACCAGTTCTAGCTACTTAAGTGCTGTTCTACAGCAAGAGGAGAATTTCTCTATGTGCCTGAAGCTATAGAAAAGCAAAGATTATTTGTCCTAGAAGAGCACCAGATCAGGAATTCCTTGGAGGCCTAGTGCCATGTTGGCTACAGACTCTGCTGTGACCTTTAGAAGGATGGATGTTCTCCCTAAAATGCGCCATCATCTGTAAAAGAGGATTAAAAGCACTTACCCATAAGGTGTAAAGGGCACTTAAACCATACGCTCACAATAGATTCAGTATGATGCATTGTCATTGCAAAGGACAGTTCTTGGCATGCAAAGACTTTCCGCAGAGGAAGATATTTTAAACTCATGCTAAGAGAGCTGCTTTGCTCTTGGCATTCAGGCACAGATATGAAATCCGATCAGATCCCATGCAGGTGGCTGGAGCAACTGAACAGAAGGCAGCCTTCCCAGCCCGAAACCCTTCCTGACTTGAGGAAATAGAACAAATCATGAAAAATTCAGCATTGCCAGTCCGTTTCCTGAAGCCTGTCACTGTTACATAACGTATTATGAAAGCATTCACTTTTACCCGCAGTAGATGACCTGTTCATATGGAGAATCACATGCTTAATATTCAAGGCAACAGTTTTAATAATAGAGAAATTCATGCTTAGTATAACAGAAGTCAGCGGACTTGTGCCTGCTGGCAAGGCAGATTTTCGCGAGCTGTGACCATGGGTGTGTTAGCATAATTTACGTGTGGTTGGGGCCTTGGCCTGTGTGGCACCTTTTAGTGAAACAAGGCCAGAATGGTTGGCTTATTGCTTCCATCACTTCTACAAGGAGTTATAAGTGCTCTGGCTTGGTCGTTCCTGAAGACGCTGCCAGATGTGCCTGATGGGGCCTGCCCACAGCGTTACAGTGCAGTGGCACGGAAGGACGGTTCCCTGAAGGACGGTTCCCGGAACCTGGTAGCTTCAAGGTTGGTGAAGAGAGAGCTGTATCATGGGGCAGTTATTTTGGAGGTTAGTAAATATGTTTTTAATCAAGTGGCATCAGGAAGTTCTACAGGTAGGATTTTTTTGAAGATTTACTTAGGTCAAATCTGTTTTTATATGTCATGTTTTATCTCCTTCCCCATTAAATCATGCCAAGAAAAGCAAGAGCCTCCACTTCCTCTTTCTTCCATTCACTGGGCATGAGAGTATGATGTTACCCACATCTTCCTTAGCGCTAGAACTGCCACCACCTTAATTCTGAGGCCCTCGTTATCTGATAGAATTACATATACAGGGAGAGAGCCAGGCACAAAGTTTTGCAGCGTTTAGAGACACGCAGCTTCGGCAGCCTGCCGCTGCAGAGCGGTAAAGCGGGCCTATCTCTGAGGCTCGTCTCCCTCCAGATCCTTGATACCTAACGAGTGCTGTTAACTCGCATCTTCAGAACTGTCGTGCTGCAGCTGGCTGGGCTATGGATCGTTTCCTTTCTGCCAGTTTTCTCCTCTGTCAAGATCTGCAAAAGAGGAAAAATAGCAAGTGACCTGTGTTTCTTCCTCTGGAGGCAAATACGCTCAGCACCTGGATTAAATCCACAGATGGAAAACTCTCATAGAGTCTGCGCAGCTTTCAGGGACTGTACTGAAAAAAGAGGAAAAAAATACGTTTGCTGTACATGATCATCATATTCCGTCCACTAAATCCACTGACGTGCAGGAAGAAAAGGGATTTTAAGCCAATTCCGTGCAGCTGTTGGAGCACCGGTCGGCACCAGCACAAAGCTCCGCAGGGCCGTGCCTGGGGAAGGCTGCTGCTCCATATGGGGCAATTCACCGTTTCTGTCCCCAAAAGGAAGGGGATCGCTGTGCCGATGGCTGCCAGGAGGGCTGCGCACAACTAAGTTCTATCTGAGCCTTGTTTGGAGTGGGTTTTGTGTGTGTATCTGTGTGGGTGTATACATATATATACATATTTTTTTAACACGAGTCCCAGGCTTTCTCTCTAGCTAGAAATGAATAAGCATAAGCAGCCAACAGAGCTAAATTAAACAGTGATTTGCCACTCCAATACATGCTACTCCTATGCCCACTTTCTTGTTAACAATATTTAGCATTGCGCATAGTGTCATTTTTCTTTAGCTAACTGACCTCAGCTTCATCAAGCAGACCCTGTTCCTGGGAGGCTGGATGAACCTGTCATGATGCATCAGGAAGCTCAGTGCACAAACTATTTTTAGCTGTGCCAGTCCTGTCCCTGTACCGTTCATGGGGATCTTTCTAGGTTGATGTATTATTATTGCTCACCTTTCCTGCAACTTCAGCCATCATTTAAAGCTGCAGCATACTAGAAACCTTTTGAATCAAAGCACTGAGTTTCAGCAAAGGGGTGTGCAGTAATGCATACTGTTAATCTTGTGTATCTTGTCCCTAAGCTACTGACTTAGTGATCAAAACAGCTTGAGTTCAGTTAAAACATGGTATGTTCTCTGGAAGCAGTCCTTACTTTGGCTCTTCTGGCACTCTGCTCAGGAGGTAAGCAGTTATATTAAGGTTAAATATTTCACAGCTCTCTTTTTGGAAGAGGATGAAGGCACAGGTGGACAAACCAGTGTGTTCAGCATCCCAGACAAAGCCTGTTATAGAGCCGAGAAACAAATCTAGCTCCTACCAATTGCAGGAGAAAGCCACAACTATCTTTTGTCACTGCAAGACAGTAGTAGCTGACACATTTACATTCTCCATTGCTTGATTAAAAAAATCTGTGCAATTAAGAGTTTGAAATGTACGTACTTGATGTCGGGTCTCTGCCCTGCTGGTTTAGCTACTGGTGAAGTGTCTGGCAAACGGATGGTGCATTGCTGGAACCGTTATGTTACACAGAAATGTGGTAGAGAGCCAAGTTGAAAGAGCACTCTGCAGTAGATAAGACAGCTGGGTTTGGCTTCTACAGTGACCAGATTAATAATAGAAAGTAGAATATCTGTAGACTACTTTGACTGGTTTCAGGGGCAGCAGTCTTTCCATGAACTCAGTGCATGGCTTCGTTAGCGTTGTGCATTACTAGATGAAGCTTGGTGCATTAATAATTTGACTGATTCAAAGTGCTCAAGGGAAATGTAACAAAAAACCCAGTCAAATGCAACTATAAATCCCTCTCTGGTGAAATATTGGTGAAACAAAGCACTAGGATCTGTGTAGAGTATGAATGTGGTCTGATAACTTATGGCGGGGGGTGGTTTGTGTTTTTATCACAGTATTTCCTGGTCCTCTGTTACCTGTTTGTTTTGCTGGCAGGCCAACCACAATAAGCTTTAAATCCTCTTGGAGCTGACTGTGTTTATGAGGGTGTTGACAGTATCCAGACAGTGGTGGAAAATATGTGTGAGATGGACTGTAAACTTGTGTCCATTTTCCTCCTTTATTCTACCAAAATGTTAATGTGTCTTGGCAAGTGGCTTCAGCAAGGATTTACTTAATGCAAGTGATCCCTGCAGAAACAAGGTGGTGGTTGAAGTGAGCTGAGCCTGTGAAACATAGGCTTTTCCAACTTCCCCCCCCCTTCTGAATCACAGCTGGTAAACGAGGAGGTGGTTACTGGGCAGAGGGAAGACTTTGCCTGTGCCTAAGCCCACTTTATGCTCCTCTGCCTTAGAGAACTTCCCTCTCTTCCTCCCAGCTTCAAGTACGTTTGCCGCCTTCTGAGTGTCAGGGAGACCATGGTGACAGCATTACTTCTACCCCAGCGTTTTAACTTTCCTAATGGACCTGAGCTTGTGTCCATCTGAAGTTCAAGAAAGCCAAGGTGAAAGGATGCCCCTGGGTATCCCGGGTACCTGCAGGGATAGTGACAACAAGAGCCTGAGCAAACCTCTCGTGCAGGTAACCTCCTGTGTTTGTTTATCAGCTCATAAAATTCACTGGGGCTTCCCCAGGTCACACAGATGTGGAGCGATATCCTTAGCCTCTATGCTTCTCGCCCAGGTTCAGAGAGCAGCGACAGGTTGTAATGCTTGTGATGAGTGTCAGTAGCCAAGTTTGCAGATTTAAGGCCATAAAATCTCATTATATTTCAAGGTTGTCTGTCCATGTGAGTAGTTCATCACCTAAAATTTTCAGTTTCAGCGTGTTTACAAGGCCTTTTGGAAACGTACCTCAGCTTCCCAGTAATCTAGGGAGGAACCACTGGCTGCTGCCCAAGCTACAGTGCTTCCAGTGTTCATGGCTCTCACCAAAAACCTCAGTTAGGCCTTGTGTTTCCTATCTTAGCGTCAGTAGCAGGTCTTACCCTTCTTTCCACAAAGGCCAGTCATCAGAATTGCTCCCCAGATAAACACTTCCCCAACAAGATTTCAAAATCAATCTGTTGATTAAAGAAATATTTACCCCAAGCTATATCTGAGAAAATTTAGACAGAGAGGTGCCTGCTGAAGGGTGCTATTAGTGGCTGTTACGTTGGTATCCCCTCCTAAAGTTCTGCTTCAGACGGACGTTTTATAGCATATTGCACAGTACTTCAGAAACACAAAAGTGTGTACAGTGAAACGAAGGCAAGAGAAGGATCCTTAATCACTGGCAGGAATTGCTGCTGTTAAGGACAGCGATCTAGCTGCCCCTGTAGCCCCAATACCCTGACTGCTGAGTGAGCTCCTGCTATTCAAACAGTGAATTATTTGTAGGCTAGACAGACCCCACTGAAGAATTCTAGTGTTGGTCATAAAAGTTAAGTGATGTAAAGTACAACAGGAGGGAAAAAATTAGTGCACTGTTTCCTAATACTTCCTTTACTCTGTTACCAAAGCCAGAGTCTGACTTGTTCGAATAGCAAAAAAAAAAAAAAAAAAAAAAAAAAAAGGTCTTTGGAAATCTGTATGATACTAAAACATTTCTGTTTAATTAATGTACGAAACTTGACGTTAAAGGGCACTGGTAGCATTCACGGAAGCACTCTGTGGTGCTTTATGTAAGCACAGCTTTTCTCCAGGCGTCTTGTGCATGACGGTGCCCAGACACTAGCCTCAGTGTGTTCTCTTTCTGGACGTGCTGTTATTTGGTGGAGTTGTGAATGGAGGTGATAAATCCATGGAGCTTGACCATTCCATGTCCTAGATCTCATGGATAGTCAGTGGAACATAGAAACCTCGGTTTTACAACTTCACCTTAAATTGCTGGGACAAGTTGAGCTGCAGGTGAGAAGGGAGATTTGGGATTTGTTCTTGCTGGCACAGGATGGAGCAGGGCATTTGTGGACTGGGTGCAGGCAGCAAAACCTCTTTGAAAGGCTCTGTAAGGCCCAGGTTGTGCTGGGACCCGTAGAGCGATGCTGGCTGTATTAGCAACCGTAATCTCCGGGATCTGTTGGCTTTGGGACCAGCTAGCCTGAAAGGGATGGGGCATCTGGAGAATGATCTCTGTGCTCTTCCTCAAGCGAGGAGCATGGCTGACCTGTAAAACAGTCCAGGCCACTCATCCGTTTTCTTAAACTGGTCCTTTTTCTTACGCAATTCCCGCACAGGCTGAGGTGCTGTGACATTAGATGTAGTTTTTACATACTCTAAACACTCAACAGCATTAGAGCATGTAGTTTAATATTAAACAGCCAGCCTTAGAAATACTGTGGAATTATAGGTGCTGTCACGTTACATGGAGGTGCTTTGATAGGATCTAGAAGAAATATTTGGGTTTGACAGGGAGGAAATGGAGTGAGAAGGACTTGGCCCCATTTTTAACTGCTGGAGGAATCTGCACAAACAACCAAAAAAAGTTTGTGCAGCTTCTGCTCTGGAGAGGCAATTTGGGTAAATTTCCTCCCCCTCAGGAAATAACAGAGTAATTCCCACCCCGCGCTCTTCGAGGAACAAAAACATTCACAGTCTTGAGAAAACACTGCAGACAAAATAGAAGAATTTAGGAACCAATGTTTAGCCAGCAGATATCCCCAAATCGGAAGCGACAACCTATTCAGTGTGGAATTATCATTATTAGAAAAGCAAGCAGTACTTAAATGGGGATTTAGATGCTCTTGAGCCATTCTAGCTTAAGTCCCTGAATGACGATTCACCAGCTAGGAAAATCTAAAATTTATTATTAACTTTTTTGCTTAAAAAAAAAAATCACAGCTGGCCTTCTGCCACCCATAGGCTGAGCCTCGTTGCAGTCGGGCTCTGTGTGAGCCCAGCCAGCAAGTGCGCTGAGCGAGGGAGCACAGCACAGCGCTCCAGAGGATGAAGGCTGCCCTAGCGGAAATTTAGGAGACTCTTTCGGTTCTCTTTTTTGTTCACTAAGTTTCCCAAGTGAACCCTGAAAGTCTCTTCTCTCCCTTGGATGTTCTCAAAAGTCTTGTGGGGTCTGGTTTCCTCTGCAGTCTTCTATACACGCTTGAGGACTGGCTGCTCTAGGCCTCCGTTCCCAGCTGTAAAGGGGATATAAAGCAAAAGTTGAGAGAAACATGTTAAAATGGAAAGAACAAATAACTCTGATGACTTGGGATAACATAAGTACCTATGTGGGAGGTAGGCTTTATACCATAGCAGCCTGCGCAATAAGTAACATAGGAAGCAGCGTCTTCTGTGTGTTCACGGTTCATCTGTCAGCTACATAGGTGGATTTTCTGCACTTAGGATAATGTAATGGCAAAACTAACGTTTTCTATATATGTTTCGTAGCTTGTAAAAATTTGGAATGAATAACTTGTTAAGGGACATTACTTTCAAACATTAGTGAGTGTTCAAACATCTGGGGCTTTACTATCCTATGACAGCTTCATAAAATATCATAGTTTACTTCCTACTTCTAAAGTTGACTATAGCATTAAGAGGTAATATGTTTGATATCTGTGATGTGTTCTGATAATTAAAGCATAGTTAAAATGTTCAATAGAATGTAATGTCCAATGCAGCAGAGTTACCAAGAAGGGTAACACTACGAAGAAATTTGGGTCAGCTCCTGCATCAGGAATATTCCAGTTTATTTTCCTGAGAGGTAGAAAATGCACAGGAGCTCTGTGTACATCTTGGAGCCAAACTTTCTGTAGGGTGGGTGGGAAGGTAAGAGCTGTAGGCTGAACTGGTAGGGCCAATTCCTGATGCAGAAATTTGTGTTTTGTCCTTGGAAAGTGTCCCCTAACCGCTGGTTACTACTAGTCACCCTGGTATATACGCCCAAATCCAGCTTCATCCCATTGCAGCAAGAAGGGGTCTTGGGCCAGGTGTGAAATCCAGTGAAGATCCACAGGCAAATTTTAGTGAATTAGCATTTTTCCAAAGGAAAACAATGTTTTGCTGAGTTTGTACGCGGTAACACCACAGGCAGAGACGGCCTCTGCGGGTGTCCCTGTACGCCTGCCCCGGTTTCTTCGGGGGTTCAGAAGGGAGATGTCCTTTGCATTTACTGGCAAAATTCTGCTTCGGTCCTTTACAGCGTGCAACACCCCAGTTTTAGCTAATTTGCTATTTCAAGTTAGCCCAGCCAACTGGTATAAGAGGGCTCCTTTTCTGTGACTCAGGTTTCTTCTCCTGTTGGCTAAGTGCAGCGGCTGGCAGACCCAGGTCCAAACCGCTGATGAGGAGGGCTGATCTGGGCCGGGCACACAGCGTGATGGAGAGCGGGACTGAGGAGAGACTTTGTAAAGCCATTGCTGCCTTTTCCCCGAGTACCCACAGAGCAAACGGGAGCTGTTCCCGTCGCTGCCCGCAGGCCCGTGTGTCACGGCGAGCAGCTTCTGCCTGGTGACGCCGCGGCCTCCCTCCATCCGTCGGCAGCCGTTGTCCGGAACCGCAGCAGGTCTGCAAATGGAAAGACAACTTCTTTCTTCCTGATTTAAATTTTATCAGTGGTGACTGTTTACCTTTCTGCTGTCAGTCAGAAGGACACCGCTCAACAGCCGCCGTTCAGTCTTGTTTACTGGCTTAGGGAAGCGGCTGCTGGCGGTCTGAACGCTTCGGGGGCCTCCCTGAATCCGCGTCAATTAGTGTCAGCAGCGCGACTTGGCAGCTTCCAGCAATCGTCAGCAACTGCTGTCAGGCACCGCAGTGGAAGGGGTTCAGCTTTATTTTACAGTGCAGGACGGCTATTAATGTCCTATCTCTTTAGAAACCGTTAAGCAGCAGGAACCTGGGTTTAATAAGCTAGTAGGTTTTCAGAAGCCAGTTTCTTGGCTAATTGCAGCTCTCACATTTCACTCTTGTTTTGCCTCCACCAGGGTGAATCAACTTGTGTTGCCACCGGCCTCCGTGAAAGTCTGAGACGGTGAGTGACCCAAAGCAGCAGCTGCTGTCCCTCCCTGGGGTGGCACTGGGGAAGCAGATGTGGTGCTAGGACAGGAGGTTCTCATTTCTGCCAGTCCACTTGCTGGAATACCTTCCTTCACTGCAAGGCCATATGCTCTTCCCCATGCCAGTGTTTACCACCAAAGGCAGAAACTTGAGGCTCCCATGTCTCAGTGCTCTACAGCGAGGGTACTGGCATCGCTGTGGGATGGATGGACTGGACTGGACACTGTTCTTCAGGGTGCAGGTTGGTGTCAGCTTAAGCCAACTCATTTTTTTGGCTGTCAGTGTTGTGGCCCTCTCTTAAGCTAGCATTAATTTTTGGTTAATTCTTTATCTTTTGGTGAATTCTAAATCATTTCTTTTCTCATCAAGTGGAAAGGTATTAACCTTACACAGCCATGCTACTGCACCTGTGCTACCCTGTACCCAAACAGGAATAAATCAAGACCAGGGAAACCAGGAGTCGAGTGTCCTTTGTTGCACCAAGTTACCTCCAAACACGTGGTGTCCCCTTCTTTGAGCAGATAAGCCCATGTAACCCCTATTGACGTGAACAGCAGTAGTTATGCTTGGCCAAAGCAAGATTTTAGGCTCTGCCTGAAAATACTTTACATACCTAAAACCTGCTGCTGCTTTACTCTTGGCCCAGCATCTGCTCACTAGTCCATAACCTTCCTAACATACTCCAAACTGAAACCTTTCTGCTGAAAAACGCTTTTTGACCGTGCAAGAATTTGCACTTTGTTGTTGTTGCTGATTGTTGCTGCTGCAACCCTTGATCCGGGGCGACAGATCCGAGATCTGTGCAGCGAGCCGGAGGGAGAGCCCTTCTCCCACCACCCTCGCTCCTCCCTTGTGTTTCCTGCCAGCAATCGCAGCGCTGCAGTTCAGAGCTGCAGCAATCGATAAACACTTCCCAGCATTTGAATGTAGCCACAATTAATTAAAGCAAGTTTCTGAAGAGATTTCTTTCCCATAAATTAAATGCATGGAAAGACTAATCATAAAATCAGAACTCAGTAACACACCTAAGAATGGCCTTTGGGGGGAAATGATTTAATACAGTTTCAAGTACAGCAGATGTGTTACTTCCACCGAGGGGAATGTATTTTGGTATAGGTTAAGGATATAATAGGCCAGCCTGTACCTTGCAGTCTCTGGGCTGGATGTGTACTCGCACCCCGTCATTCATCAGCAGCTTTTACACAAAATTAAAAACAAAGCCTCAAATGTCTGGGAGGAAGTATTATCGATGTTGCTGAGACTCACCTTTTAACTGAATACTTGCATCCTGTGCACGTAAAGGTTTTTTACTCTACTTTTTTTCCTCTTTTGGTCCAGTTTTATACAAGTTGAGAGAAACCAGGCCATCCATTCAGGGAATTTTTCCATAACCCAACAGTCACTGATTTTTAAGGTCAGGGACAGTTTCCTGGATAACATGGAGCACAGAACCTCTCACAGGAAATCCTGCAGTGAGAGAATTGGTTATCCACAGAATCTAGGAAAGCTGCTGGCCACTTAGATACCCCCCACAGCACATGCGGTTTTGAAAATGACCATTTAAGAAGGCGGATGGGGAGGGGAAGACACTGTCAGAGTCTCGTATTTATGTGGAATTTGCAAACACAAAGAGACCTTTTCTGAGTAAGGGAGATACCATTTTCCTTTCCCTGCTAATTTTTATTTGATAGTTCCAGTACAGCTTAGATTTCCTGATAAAGTTTCATAGAGTTTCTTGGTAATTTGACATGTCTCTAAGGACCTGTTTGAGTTTGGTGACTACTCTGAGGACAGTCACTGGAAAAGCAGCTTTCTTGGTTATCCTCCAGTGAAACAGCACATCCAGAGATGCAACAAATATAAGGGAGTGAATACGTTTGCAGCTGAGAAAAATAATAATAATAATGGGACAGTCCCACAAATTTCTTTGTTAAACCACCTTTTTCTCTTCCCTTTTGCAGTTGCCAGTGAAGGAAATCACATGTGGACTCCTGCTCCCACCATCACACTGATCTCAAGCTGGAAGCCCTCCCGTACTGGAAATGGGTGGACCCTCCAGCTCCACGCCACCCTGGAAGGGTTATCCAGCGCCAACCCAATCATGCCTGCGGGCCCAGGTGCCAGGAGATGAGTGGGGCAGCCTGGAACACAGTGCTTCTTGAGCATGAGGACGTTCACAGGTTCCGCTGAGCATCGAGAACAACTGTCCGCTGGACCCACAATGTGCTACCCAAGTGAGTGACTGTAGATTGTGTATATGATTTTAGTTGTAGCCAATGAAGTACGCATTATTTATAGGGCACCTTCCGTCCTATTGAATGCTGCTGTTCTGCCAGCACTCCCGCACCCAGAGACTGCTCTAGTTGGGGACCTTTTCTGTACATCACGTTTTCTTTAACACTGAAGGCTCAAGTCAGATTTTTCTTTTTTTTTAATTTAAATATGTCATAAGATGCTTTATCTCTACTGAAGATATTAGATATCAGATATCTCTCTCTCTCTCTCTCTCTATATATATATATATTTAGATAAACAATTTTTATTTAAATATTGGAAATCTGGAGCTGCCTGTGCAACCATACCAGACATAAATACATCCACAATCTCCTCATCTCAGTGCCCTGCTATTGGGCACTACAGGAAGGCTTACAGTGGATGACAACCTGTCACTTGAGGCTGAGCAAGGGGACAGAGGAGAGAGTTTCACTGCACTGGGTATGCTGGTGGTTGTTACAGAAAGACCCAGAAGAAACTTAGACAGAAATACCTAGGGCCTCCAGCGTTTGCTCAGTATACTAAATTCAGTCTTGCCTGGGAGGTTCACAGGTTTTTAAAATACCAAAATCTGTAAGGCTTTACCTAGAGCCTGGTATTGTAATACTGCGGTGCCGGTGATGACATGCTTTGTTTACGTGCATATCATGTTACCCGTATCGTACGTGCTAATTCTCCCTCCATCAGTATCTTCCGAGCAGGCGGCCGATACTCTGCAGTAACTGTTCCCTTGGGAACAACGGTTAGCTTTTAATGCACATACGTTGGGGTGTCAGTTTTAGTCACTTTTATCTTAATGAAGATGCACTTGAGATTGTTAATAGGTGAAGCCAGTGTCTGAACTCCTTTAGATTCTCAGATGCTGAGTACAGTATATCTGTAAAGCAGTCAGTGCCATTTCACAGCAGACTCTTGTTTCCTGCACTTGAGCTCCTCAAGCCAAATTTACACTATGTCAGCTTGAAGCTGTGACAGTTTGGGGAAGGAAGGAGAGCTTGGGTCCTGGAGAAAGAGCCACGTTCCAGAAACAGCGCACTGGGTCAGTGCTCCCCTACCCTCTTATTTCTGTTTCAGAGATGGCTCCGGTAGCTTAGATGCTTCCCTCCAGTTCAGCACACACCTCTAATAGGTGCATGCACCTCACTCTTGTGCTCGTGTTTAACAACGTGGCCGTTGCTGGGGGGAAGTAGGACTAATTCAGCAAAGGAAATGCCAAAGCAAGACTGGATAGGATGCAAGTAAGCCTGGAAGATAGCTCTCCTGAATGTGGCATGAATTTGTTCACAGAGACATGGGAAGGTACTGTTAGTAAATCTCCCACTCATTTCCAGTGATGTGCAGTGATCTACACTGCAGGATTGTAGTAGAGATGGTGAGTGATTCCAGTTACCAGCAGACTGGTCAACATTCACTGCAACAGCCAGTCTCTGCCGAGGTAGATGTGTTTTAATAGTGGTTCCTATAAAACATAAACATTTCCTCCTTATGAAACTCCATAAGACTCTTCTGCAAAGGCTGTTGTCACCTAAAATCCCTTAACAATAGCTTTAAGGTTTCGCTAAACAATTAGAGCTAGAAATTTTTCTCAAGCTCCTGGATTATCCTCTGGAGGACAGCAAATGCCTGCTAGAAATAAAGCAAAGTAAATCCAAAACAATGCTTCATTTCCCACCTCGTGCCACTATTTACATTGGTGGGAAAGTGCCAACTCTGTAGTCCGACAGCCAAATGCCTGGCTTTAAATGCACATGAATTTCTGATTCCTATTAAGAAGTTCCGTGTTAGCCTGTATAAAAAGAAACAAAAAGCAACCCAGCGATTAGTCACTTCATCTCAGAGACCAAAGGACAGTTAGCTACATTTCTAAGTTGCTTTTCTGATAAATGCTGCAGCTGAAAGGCAGCCTATCACCAACAAAACAGCATTTCTGCTAAAGCTCAGAGGTTAGGAATTGTCCTAAAACT
The DNA here is from genome assembly GCF_028389875.1 of Rhea pennata. Lineage (NCBI taxonomy): Eukaryota > Metazoa > Chordata > Aves > Rheiformes > Rheidae > Rhea > Rhea pennata. The sequence continues at coordinate 9,070,009 of NC_084682.1, forward strand.
TAGTTCTCAGCAGTGAACAATGAAACGGAAACTTGTGTTTTTGGAATTTCACTAGCTCTCCTTGTTTATGACAAGCTTCGATCCTTGTTAGAGCAGCACAGCCCTGTTGCAGGAGGCTAGCTTGATCTTCTGTGAATACGGAGGAAATTGCTGCTCCCACGTGTTCCAGGCTGAGAGAGGGAAGATAAAGCAACAGCTACGAGCGCTCCAAGGGCAGTGAACAGGAGAGCGGAAAGAAAACTCTGCCTTTCCACTTCCTGCACACGCTGCTGCCTCTCTATGGCTTGATGACCCATATTCAATCAGTTAGAAATTGAAAAAATGGTTTCTTGGTGAGTGTTTCTTATTTTAGCTGTATTCCAAGCTGGAAGAACTGTTCAGTTAGAGCTTCTATAAAATTTTCTGTCTATTAGAGGGACACCAGCTCACTTGGATCAAAGTCCTTGGGAATAAGGCATTAATAGGTACAAGTTTGGTCATGAAACCTACATATTACTGAACAGAAAGTGGGCAGATGTTGCCATATAAGCTCTCTTCCTTGGGTTGCAATATACTATTTCCTTTCCTAGCCTCACCTGCACCAGTATGTGACTCTCAGAAAGTCACTACTTGCACCTCAGTTTCTGTATGTACAAAACTGAGATCCTCACCGCTGAGATGCTGTATAAACAAGCAGTGTTGTGCGTCTGTACTCTAGTAGAGGCTGGAAGCTCTCCACTATTAAAAGATGAGTTAGCATATTGCATTCTACTGTGCAGAGCTCTGGACTTAGCATGCAGTATTGTGCTCCTTTCCCTTATGACTCCACATGTAATAATTTTATGTAGGTATAGATGTAATCGGGCTTGGAAGCTTTTAGGGCAGTTTTGGTTGAACAGTACAGGAGCAATGAAAAGATCTTTAGTATATGTATAGGAAGCATTTCTGGAATGAGAGTAAAATCTGCAAATATGACCCATTTACTGAGTTTAAATACTGCTTATAATTTTAATGGGGATTGTTATGCAGCTTTGACATATTTGTTTTGTTTTTTTTTTTGTTGTTGATGTTATTTTTTTTATAAAGAAAGGCTGTTAATGGGAAAAGATAAATTAGCTCTTGATCAAGAATCCACATATTTTAGCATCCATATTAACAAGAGGAGTAAGGTTTGAGCTCATCACTTAAATATACAGTTGTTCAGGTCAAAGGCTATGTTTGTGGTTCTGAACTTCAACATAAAATTTAATAGTACCAATAAGGACAGAAATACCTGTAAAGCCACTGATCCCTTGTACATTAATGACTGCGCATGAATGTCTGAAAATCAGTGTACATAAAAAGGAGCCCTTGACTTCACTTGAAAATGGGAAAATGCCACCCAAAGGGAGAAGGCAGTACGCCTGCCCTCCCCTCCCCGCGCTCCGCAGTACCTGCTGCCTCGCTGCGCTCTTCAGGGCTGCAGCTGCTCCCTCCCCGGTGCTCTGCTCCTTCCCCACCTCTGCCTTCACGCTGATCGTCTCCGATGCCTTGCCGCAGGGTGCGGGCTCCTTCCACCAGCTCAGCGCTCCTCGGCTCCTCCAGCATGACGTGCAGCCTCCTGCGTTCACCCAGGCCTGTGCCCGGGCGTGCAGGGGTAGGGCGGCCGGAGCGCCCTGGGGAGGGCGCAGAAAGCCCTTCAGTCGATCACAAGGGCTTTCTTCTACTCCATTTCCTAAAGGGTTTGTTTTTTTTTTGTTTGTTTGTTTTTTGTTTTTTTTAAGCAGTCATTAACTCCCTCCACAGCTAATGCTGCATTTGCACCAATGCACCCGCTAGAGAAGCGATTAGGCTGCTCGCACACAGCAGGAGGAGTAGAGGTAATGGGAACTGCAAAGAGAGGCGAGAGAATTGGCCCCAAAGCAGCAAGCTGCCAGCCTCAGTGACTGTAATGCCTCCGGCTGACAGAGCGAGAGTCCAGGTGACCCCCAACAGCCTCTATAGCCTTTTATATACTAGCTAAGAACGAACCTCAGGGTGACAAAACCCTATTAAGTGAACAGATGTACTCTGGAAAGCAGAGTTCCTCTCTGCACCCTCTGTCCTAACTGTGTCGTTTCTTCTCTGTTTGCTTTATTGTTTGGTAAACCAGCACTTACAATCACTTTTACTATGTGATGTATGGGAGTATATAGTGTATTTTCTTGTCATACAAGCGAGGAGTATAAAATAGTTTTCTGATTTTTTTCAGAAGCAAATGACTATTTTATTTTTTAAGAGCAACTGATTGTGAATCTCAGAGTATAAGAAAAAGAGAAATAAGCCAAATATATACCTTTATGTAAATTAAGAAATAAAAGTATTTAAAACATACTCCTTGCCTCCTTTTCCTGTGTCATCACTTGCTCTGGTTGCAGCCCGCTGTGGTTGCTCATCCCAGGGGAGAATGCTGCTCCAAGCTCCATCAGAGCTGCTCCGGCCGCGAAGAGCCCTGATGAGGGTAGCAAAGAACTCGCTCAAACACCAGCCTGTGCCCACTGCAAACTCAGAAGTAACACCATGATGAGAGCAGAGGGGTGGTGGGAACAGCTGCCTCCTTCCTCTGGGGTGGCAGCCAAGGAGCAGAGCTGTGGGGGAAGGAGTTGGTGATGGGATCCTGCTCCACACCCTGTTCAGCTCAGGTCACAAGGTGCCTCCCAGGCCCTCTCATCACGCAGCAAGAGCAAGTGCCAGGGTTGAAAGAACTGAGTGAGTGATCTGACTGAGGAAGGCTGAGGTGATGGTGATGAGGTGGGTGCTTGGGAGCAAGGGGAGAAGCAGGGCAGGAAAATAATTCTGGAACAGCAGCCATGCTCAGAACTGATGCTGCTGTCTCCAAGGATGCTGCAGCAGCCGTGCCTGCCAGGAGGGCAGCAGCTCACCTGTGGGCAAAACGCAGAGAAGGGGGCTGGACTGGGTGGTTTAGGATTGCTCAGCTCCAGCACACCTGCTCTCCTGCCATGGTGGCACTAGATAAAACTAGTCCAGGTACCTCCACGTACCAGCTACCAGTGCTTAGGCAGCAGGCCAGTGCCAGAAACAGGTGGAGTGTGTCAACCTCAATGCCCTGGTGCCTCCCTTTCGCCTACGCTGCAGTCAGTAAGACACCCCTGCAAGCAACAGATTTGTCTGCGTAAATGTTAAAGCCTGTCTGCCTTCTGGCAGAGCATCTCGAGCTTCCAGCTTAATCATACTGTTTAATCACTTGATTAAGCATAATTTTGTAAATTCTGATGTTCCAACAGCTGAGCTTTTACTCTCAGCAGCTTTAACTTCCATCCAACAGCAGCCACTAATGTGGCATGCATGGGCACTTTTTTGTTTGATTGTGGCACGAGTTACAGCACTTGTTAGGAGGCCCAGGTGCCTGCTGGCTGAGGGAGCACTCAGGTAGCAGAATACAGCTCTAGACAGATACCAAATCTCCAGCTCCACTCGCATTCCCTTTTCTTAAATCCTCCCTAGAGCTCTTTCTTACCAAGCCATCTACAGGCTGACAAACATCAGCCTCACTGCCCGGGCTTGCACAGGGTTACTCTACTGACGCTCGCCAGCACGCTGACCTTCGAGCAGCAGCTCACCTTGTGAAGCCCAGGACAGTTTGCACAAGCCAGGTGAGCACCTCACCAGGGGTGCAGGCCAGGGCTGATTAGTGGTGTAGCATCTCTGTGCAGAGACATCCCAACCTGGCCTGCAGGCAGCTGTTCCTGCACTCTTCATCAGCTCCAACACACCCCGCAACCATCTCCTGTTGTCCCTAGGAAAAAAAAAAAAAAAAAAAAAACACCCTATATGAGACATACATAGTGCATTATTTCAGCAGCAACCATTAAAGTTAGCCTACGAAAACACGATGAAAAGGACACACCGGTTTCCACACCAGTGATCCGTTCACCCCCTCATCATGGCTACATGCCACAGCCAACAGTTGCAAGGCAGGTCAGGAGGAAATACTGTGGCCAGGCTTTTCTCTATCCAAGCAAAGCCCTCAGGTGAACCTGTTTGCTGGCCGGGCGCAGCAGGAAGCGGTGCCACATGGCAGACGACCGCCTTCAGCACAGCCCGCTGGGAAGGAAGCCACTGCCCAAAGCCAAACACCAAATCTGCTGGGAGCATCCTGCGCCCCCACCCAATACAGCCTGCGCTGCAGCTCCTGCACCTGCCGTCGGCCTCCTGCTGAGCGGGAACTCAGCCTGGCCCCCAGCTCCTTTCTCTAGCTCCCTGTCAAGGTGGCAACAGTAGTATCAGCAGGGTGCACCAGGAGTGAGCTGCTTTCCTTAGCTTTAGGGCGCCTGATTTCAAGGGATTAACCCTTTAAGAGAGTGCAGAGACCTGCAGCCATCCAGCCTTGCTTCTGCTAAGATGTGGAGCAGGGGGATACATTATCCTTGGTTTGGAGACCAGCCCAAAGCCTGGTCTGGCAGATTCACACACCACCATGCCAAAGAAAGACTGAAATAACCCCTGCTGGTCTAGGGCCTTGCAGAGCCGAGCAGTGTGCAAGTGATGAGGTTCCCTCAGCACAGAACAGTTTGCTACAGTCTGGGTTAGCCTTTGGGGAAGGAGAAAGAGGGGGAAAAGGGAAAAAAAAATCACTATTCTGCACCCTGGACTCTCAAGTGACGCGCTTCTAAGGACAACAAGACCTGCTGTGTGCAGCTTCTCCCAGCTTTCACGTGTCTCCTAGGTACATCTTGGGCCTGTCTCAGTCTGGAGTAGCTGGAAACATGCCTAACGCACTTTGCAGCAACACCAAAGTCAGAAAGCTCTGCTCTGCTGCCATGCACTTCAACAGAAAAGCTATTCTGCTTTCTTCCTGGAAGAGGAGTGGTTACTGCGGAGCACATCACAGCTGCTAATCACTTATGCTGGAAAGGAGCATCCTGGCCACAAATGGTGCAGTGCTAGTGCTTTGCACTTCTGCATCACCCTTTCTATGCCACAGGAACACATGGGTGGCACCAAAAGCCAGGGCTGCTCCAGCATCACCAGGTCCCCGCAGGGCAGCTAATGCCCCACCAGCCTCATTAGCATCCCTCTCGCTCTGTCTCCTCGCTGTTCGGAGCTCTGCCTCTGCCCCTGGGAGAGGAAGCCACAAGTACCACCACTCCTACACAACCCACGGGCACAAGAGATAACACGCCGCACGGGGGAAGCGGACTTCAGCCTGCTGTGGCAGCTCTGCCGAGAGCACCACAAAAGGCTTTCCAGAACTCCGCTCCTTCCACCAGAACTTCCCATGCTCGCACATCGTGGCTGCAATCGCATGAGCATGCAAGTGACGGGGAGCTCAACCGGTCCTTCGAACAACCCAGGATGCTCTGCAAGGCAGAAGCCACAGCCGGCTCGGGTAGGGAAGCACCACAAGGCTTCACTCCAGAAGTCTCTTGGGCAGAAGGCCCTGCTGTGAACCCATGGTACCACCTCTGCCCATCACCTGCCAGGCCCATGAGCAAGCTCGTGTTCCCACACAAGAGCGAGATGGCGTTATCCAAACCCAGGGCGGCACAGCCCTGGCACTGCCTCAGGCTGCTCGCAGCCCCAGTGACGCGAGCACCAAGCTCAGCTCCCACGGCATGATCAAGCTGCAGCCCTGCTACTCACTCGGACAAGGCGGGTAACGAGACAGCCCAGGGAGACGCAACGCTGTCCATCCACACCCGACATACCTGTGCGCTCGCCTTCCTTCCCAGCTCACCACACCCACACGCCATTTCTCCTCTAGATACACAGGTGAAGCCGTGCAAAGATCAAGGATATCCTTCTTATGGGCACAGAAAGGAGGGAAAAAAATAACATTAGTGAAGATAGTATCCAAGTCTGAAACCTCTGCTCCCATTCGGAACACCTTTGGATCACTAATCACAGATGGCCCTGACCTATTGGCCCCTTGTATGCTGTATTTGTGTAATATATGAAAAGTCATCACTCAAGAGACATCTTGCAGGACATCAAAGTCCAGGGGCTTAGCTGGGACTGAGACTTTAACAAGGACATGACCCAGCTCTCGGCATTAAATCGCAGAGGCAGGGTGGCATCCCCCACGCACGCAGTCCCCTTTGAAGCAGCGGCACATTTTTCTTGGGGACAAGATGGACTGTTATTACCACGTATCTCCTCACTGGGAGGATCAGCTGCAGCTATTCTGCAGGCTGTAACAGTAGTGCTGGCAGTCAAGACCGTCAGTATTAATAAAGGGCTTGGAAAGAAAGGTCGGGTAGGATGAGCCAAGCCCTAATGTGCTCAGAATTTGTTGGCGGGGAGACCATGAGCGTGGGGGCATCGAAGCAGCAGCCACTGCATCAAAGCACCATCACAGGCACTTACCTGCAGTGTGAGCCTCCATCCTGCTCAGGCAGCTTCCTCAGCCCCTGCTTAGGCTGGAGGCAAATGGCTTTGTGTGGACTAGAAGAAAAGTTGGTCTTCACAGGCCAGGAGGCCTCAGCCCTGCCTTGCAGAGCTCCCCTTCGCCTCCTGCCCCAGGGAGGTGACTTGTGCTGCTCCTGAGGGGAGTGTGACTTACAGAGTCCAGTGCGAGTTCGTCCACGCCTCCTCATCCAGGGCAGACAAGGGCTGCATCCACCACGGCAAGGACAAACTGCTCCTCAGTCCTGCCTCCCTCGCCTGCCGGAGGAAGCCAGCTGCAAAGGAGGAAAGCAGAAGGCAGGGAGAAGGGCATTCACTGCGGAGCCCTGCCACGAGACTGGCACACAAGCTGCAGTGCTCTCCCGTTGCTAACGGGTGCCAGCACTCTTGGGAAGTGCAGCAGGTCAGCTCCTCTCTCCCAGGATCGCTGCTGCAACATGAAGATGCAAAAAGGGCTGAAGCTGCCCAGGGGCTTGCAAGCGAATGTGCTGGTCTTGCTGCCAGCAGCTGTCTCCGGGGGGATTATGCCATTCGAGAAAGGAGTCATTGCAAAGGCAGATAAACAGCCATGGGCAAACGCAGCCCTTTGTGGCTCCTCTCTCACTCCTCCAAAAATCAACGTGACATTTCCAGCACCCTTATCTATGTCTGCTAGTACTGACACACCTGCAGAAGGAGAGCTGGAAGAAACATTGGGAACTGCCTGGCTCCAGCGCCCTTTGCTGTGTTCCAGGCCCTGGGCAGCCATCTGCTTCTGACGGGAACCAGCACCAGACTCCTCTGCAGGAGGAAGGAGAGCACCTGAAACTGCCTGGGGCCTGCTCCCTCCAAAGCTGGGACAGGTCTGCCACCGACCCACACTTCCTCGCCTCAGGAGCGAGGTGGTCAGCAGGTGGGGAGATGGAGTTTCAAACACCTGGGGACTCTGCTCGCAGCAAGAAGGTACCCAACACATTGGAGAACCTCGTCCTGGGGTGATGGTGTTCTGCCATTCAGAAGATGCTGGACAGACAAGCAGATGCATTTCCAAGCAGTCACCTTCATGGACAGTTATAGGCTGTTAATAGGTGCCTTGCACGGCTGCACAGAGCCTGCTGGTCTGGCAGACAAACAAATCAATTAACCATTTCAGTGGTTTCATGGGACTTACTGATGATGCCTCAGTAGCCCAAATGAGATACGTTTAATCCCACAATAAGCACAGTGAAGCCCACTTAATCCCCATGTGTTTGAGGGAGTCAGCAGCTCCCAGACAGGAAAAGCTATGAGCATTTCTGGGACTGGGCAGGAGAGAAGTGTCCTTTTAGGGGTCACTTCTGAGCCTGCCACAGGGCTTGACTCCCTGACTCAGCACTGCTAAAACACCTAGCACTATTCCCAAAGGAATCCAAGCAAAGCTCTCATGCAGCAGAACCAGTGAGGCCAGCAGAACCTCGTGTTCTGCTTCCAGGAAATGCGAAAAAAGGAGCCCGCACTCCCGAGCGCAGAGGAGAGAGTGGGCATCTGCCAGAGCCTGGAGGGGCTCTGACCTCCTGAAGCTCTCTGCACTTAGCTGAACCACAGACAAAAGACAGCCCCTCAGCTTTAGAGCTCAGTGTCACGGAAGGTTTATTAAAATTCAAGGAGGGTGTAAAAAATATAGTTATAAAGGTATTAAAAGAGTCCTCCGAGCCACACTGGCCCTACCAGGCCTGGATGAGTCCATGGAGTTTACTCCTGCAGTACTGGAGCCTTTTTCACTTTTCTTTTCTTCTTCGCTTTGCCCTGTTTCTTTTGGGTCTCCTGGTTGATGTTGCCCTTGGCTTTCTTTGCAGCTGGAACCTGCTCAGCTTCATTATTTGCATCACCTTTCCTTTTTCTGTTCCTCTTCTTCTTTCTCCTTTTCTTGTCAGCCACAGCATCTTCTCCATTAACAGCTTCTTCACCACCTGCCAATTTGGGTTTCTTGTGTTTCTTGCTACCTGGCATGAGGCCTTTCTTCTGCTCAGGGATGTCCGTTCCCTCGACCTGTTCCTCTGGAGCTGCTATGGCTCCATCTTCACTAGCTACTGGTGCTACACCGTTCTCCTGGATGCGTTTCTTGCGATTCTTGCGTTTCTTGCTCTCTGGCAGGAAGCCTTTCTTCTTCCGCTTGAGTAGCTCTGCTCCCTGGGCAGGCTTATGGGCAACTGCTGTCTTCTCTTTCTTAGGTTTCCTGCAGAAAGAACGCCAGATATCAAGAGCAACTCAGTTTATAGCCAGGAGCAGCAGGATCCATGCTATAGGCAGGCGAAAAACAGGCAGAAGCACGAAAACATTGGAGAAGGCATAGGCATGCTGCAAGGAAAAGCACTACCCCGGAGATCGTCCTCACTTCGCACATGGGGCTGATTCACTGAACTGCAAGAAGATGGACCAGGATGCAAGCAGTCACCAAGATACCCATTCCACAGACCGGATAATGCTGTACTTAACACCTTTTCCAGCACATTCGCCTTTGGGCCTATGCAAGGCTTTCAAAGTGCTGTCTGTCTGTCCAGGATGACAGTCCCAGCAAGGTCTTCACTGCACTAACAATCCCAAAAGATATTTCCAGCAACACCCCTGCCTCCGACCACACCAGGTTCACCTAGGCAACTTCTACATGCGTGCAAGAGTGGCCACCTCTGCTCTCTTCTCTGGCAGAACCAGGCAATGGCTTTACCACCATCCAGTCTACATCCATCTGTACCAGCTCAGCCAGGAATCCTGAAAAGGAATCCAGCTCTAACGCCATGACCTGATTTTTTTTACGTGAAGGTTTTTTGGAGAATTTTTCAAGTTGCATCTCTTCACGAGCTGTCTCAGCAACTTGGTGCCAACATCTGCCTCTCAGCACCTCTGCCAGGGTTCAGGCCACAACCCACCCTTGCTGTAGGATTGTTCCAACTCACCTGCACAGAGATCTCTGGGCATCAAAGCAGGCTGGCACCAACAGCGATAGCAGGCTATGCCTCTGAACTCCAATCCTTTCCCCACCCAGCATACATAAACTCAGTATTTCCTACTCAAACTTTAGCAACCCCCCTCCTTCCCAGCAGCAGTCTCTGCTCGCTGCTAAAACAGGCCCTGTCCTTGGGCCAAACATGGCAGTACAGCACCAAGGGACCTGCGTAAGCCAGGAAAAGGGAGAAAGGACAAACCAGCTGCCATGGGGGAAGTGTCACAGGGCTGGGTGAGGCCAGCATGCTCTGCCAGTCTGCTCAAGGCATTAGAAGGGGGACACGACAACAGTTTCAGCTGCCATATATGATTCCTCCCTGCCTGCAAGTCCTTTCACAACGAGCCATGTGCAAGCATTTTCCCCAGAGCCTCTGGTTGCTGCTCAGGCCACCCCTACACTGAAACCAGAGCCACAGCTTCCTGTCACTAGCCTTCCTCCTTTCCCACATCAGCAAAGATGAGTAGGACAAGCACTCGGCCCCCTAGGCAAGCCGAGGGGCCAGAATGCCACGCATACATACGTATGATTCAGCCACCGCATGACGTTCCAGTACAGAGAGTCGAGACGTGCTGACTTCGCAATGCCTTCTTGCTGGTTCAGAGCTACCAGCACTTTGTCCACCTCCACCAACTCCACATGCAACTTCTGCAAGAGGCAAAAGTGCAAACTATCAATCTTCAGAGTCAACTCAGGGTGGGCACTCACAGCACCAAGGACAGGCCGTGCTCAGGACAAACTGATGGCAGGAACACACAAACCTGCCCGGCTCCTCCAAGCTGCTGTCCTGAGCCCATTCACAGCAACATTTAATCTGGGGGCAAAAACTAGTGAGTCTCAGCATGCCACCAGCTACAGTTGCTTAAAAACTGGACCCTTCGCATGAGAGACATGGGTCAAACAGCTAGAACTGTACTGGTATCAAAGGGATTGAATGGTCCTTTGGACCTCTCTCCTTTCCAGCCCATGGCTGGGGGTGAGCGGGAGAAGACACAGGACTATGTACCCATCTAAAAGAAAAGCAGCAGCACTTTCTGTCTGGTTTCTAAAGGATGCAGTCATGCTGCCTCTGGCTGCCTCTTCAGCTTTTGTGACCCCCACTGGACAATCTCAGTAATGTAGGCAGAAGGGGGTGTCTCAAAGGCTATTCAGTTTGTACAGCAGCCTTGGAAATATTCTCTCCCCATCACCCACTTTCCTGTTAGGTCTTCACAAAGAAACAGACTGCAGTGTGAGCCCAGTGCTTATCAGTAGGAAACTGGGCTTCAGCAATTCTGATTGTGTTCTTTTGCTCCAGTAAATAAGACCACACTGGAAACTTATTTTGTCACCTATTAGAAAAATCTTCACATATTCCAAAAAGTCACTTTTCAATAGGGAAAACAAAGCTCCAGCACAAAGCCACACTCCACTCACAGAGCCTCTGAGTGAAAATAGCAACACAACCCTTGGGGCTCAGTGAGGAGAGCGCACTCATCTGGGACAAAAACCAGTTCGCTCTCACCATCCCCCCAGACCCTAATTTTGTAAGCAAGGAGATGCCACATGCATTTACAGAACTCCAAACAAGCTCTTAAGCAAGCGCTTGGAGACAGCTCACAAGAACTATGTACTACTCCTTCAGACATGAGGGCTCTTTCTGTCCTCAAATCCAGCTAGGCATTTCCTCCACAGGGACCTTAAGAAATAAGGAGGGATGTAGCGACGGAGCAGTCACATGGTATAATTCAGGTGTGACATTTGAAAGAGGCCTCAGTGGTGTTCAGAAGAAGGGTCACTCGTCACACGGCCGCTGTGGTAGGGAGCCAAGCCTGCCCGGGCTCAGGTCCCGCACTCACCTGCTGGGTCACGGTTTTGAGAAGGAAGTTCAACAGCTCCAAGTTCCTGGCAACTTTCTCTTTCTCAGCCTTCACCCGAAACTGGTCAGCCACTCTCAAACTCTGCAAGGTAAAGAGGGAGGTGGAGGAGGAGCATACATTAAATGGAGAAACAAATCACTCTCCTCAGAGAAAGCAGAAAATGAGCAATTAGCAGGATTAACATGTCACCAAAACAACTCTGGAACAGCAAAATCCAGCAAACTGGATTCCAAGCTCTGGAAATGCTCGGGAGGGTAAGTGGGACAAGCTGATGCTGCTGCCTAAGTTAATTACAAACCAACCAGACAAAACAAGAGCAAGGCATAACCCTGCTGCTCTCCCTATTTTCTAAGCCAAAGCACAACTGGGGACATGTTGCTGCCTCCTGGAGAAAAAGAGGAAAAGCAATATCCCCTGCACGGAAAGGCCAGGAGACTACGAATCAACGGCCTCACCTGAGGGACAACCAGCAAGTCGGCTGCAGAACTGGCATCACACACAAGGCACTAACGCAAAAATCCATTAACACTTCCGCCAAGGGAATCCCAGGGGCCAGCGCTGGAACAGGGCTTGTCAATCAAGCTTAAGTTCTCCGAAAAGGACTGAGGGAAAAGCTCGTCCTTCCTCTTTAAGCTACAAGGTTTCTGAGATATCAAAAGATCTGGCTTAGGGGCAAATCACTCCAGAGATAGGTCAAATAAAAGCCAGAGTGAGTTACTAGCCGAGAAGGGCACAAATAGCCGCTGCAAGGCAGCCGGATCAAAGAGGCGGCCCGGGGCTCAGGGGTGCTGATGCTTTGCCCACAGCCGGTCCACGCAGCCCTGCTTATGCCGCAGTTTCCTTCCCCTTTGCTTTTCTGTGTGAATGCACATGTCAGTGTGCACGGTACGAGACGGGACTCACGGGGACACGCTCGTGCCGGACAGCGGCGTGCCCCAAGCCTGGCCGACCCCGGTGCGGGGCACTGCGCGCCCTGAGCTATGATGCCTGCACGCGTTCCTTCCCTCGAGGCCTGCTTCTCCAGAGGAGGCTGCATGGGTGGCAAAGCCCACCCCTGCCCGGAGTTCGAGCTCACCAGCCCCCCGAGGGGCACCCCAGACTCACACAACAGGAGAACACGACGGCCAGCAGGAGTCTAACAAACATCTTCAGCAGACAAAGTGGGAAAACCAGATTATATGTCTGCAGGAATTGCTACTTCCGCACAGAATGAACAGGATTCCACACCCTGGAAGGATATTGGGGTTTTTTTTTTTGTTTGTTTTTTCTCTACACAGTAACAAAAACAGTTATTTCTTGGTCAGAATGGGTCACACAAGCTCTGTATTAGGGGGCCACCATGATCCGCTGGCTGCAATTCATGTTGCAACTTCATCTGACTGTCAGTAACTTGCTAATTACTCCCTCCTGATAGACAGAAGTGCTACGACTCTCTTCCAGAGCTGTCATTAACCTGCAAGGTCATATAATTCAATAGCTCTGAAGTCTCTCAGGTAAAAGGAGAAACAAACACTAGGGTGTGCGATTAAAAATAAGCACATGCAGGATACAACATCCCATGGGCCACGCACACTCCATTTACTACACTTACTGCAGTAAATAATAATCAGCAAATCAATTATGAAAACCAGATTGATTTGCACATAATTTTTCTTTGCAGTGTTAAGAAACAAGAGGCTAACAGATATCATTTGTAGTTGAAATAGCTTTCAGAGATGCTATTTATGTCCCAATCCCTAGTATGCTACGTTGTGAGCAAGTTCACAGCAAGAGAAAGTCAGTACAGACTGGCAGCTCTTGAGGACAGAAACCGGAGGAAGCAGAGCAATTGTGTGAGGAGCAACTACAGGGAAGTCAGTTATCGTTTGATCTTTTTAATATACACAAACATTTTAGAATTAAGAATAAATTGCATTTTCTTTTCTCTGTAGATGAGGCATCCCTTTAAAACATGCAGGTCTAACTAGGTCTTTTCTTGCTGCCATCCTCATGTCTCAAATTATCCTGATGTTTGCTAGCATTTGAAGCAAATCCAACTGAAGTCAACAGAAAAATCCTATTGCTCTGAACACCACTTGAGGGGTTGCTTTCAGAAGCAATTAACACTCACATTTCTCCCCCAAAGTCCACAAGCAGTTCTCTGGAATGTGCATCTAGTTTGGTGTCCCAAGCAAACGCATGCAAAACTGCAGAACAAAAATGGCAGCTTGATAGCTGTACAGAAGACACCACTGGTCCAGCAACATCACGGCAGGAAAATGAAACGTCTAAATTAAAGGAAGTGTTTTGCGTGAGCCTGGAAACATCAGCCTAAGCATAAATAGCCAGAGGCAATCCAGCAGATCTAGGTGCTGTACAAACAAGTAACTCCATACTAAAATGGACCATTTTTAAATGGCTCTCAAAGACCAGGAAGGAACAAGGAAGCGGGTGGGGGTGGCTGGAGAAGCTAAAGCAGTAAAGCAGCAGTAGATAAGTAAACCCTACATTATGCAATAGTTTCTCTGGTCCAGAAGCTGGATGGATTGGCTTTAAGGGAGCTGGATCCAAATAAAGTTTTACCTTCTGTCTCTCAGTATATGCTTTTCCCCTTCGCTACAAAGGGCGTAACAGAAATTTACTCCAAAGAGCACAGACTCTTGCAACTCTACATCTGATATAGCTGGGACAGTCCAACCTCCTTAACAACTCGAGTCCAATTCCTGCTCAGGACAGTGTCACTTACGAGCCTGGTCTCATCACTGCTATCTCAGAGCACCTCCCCATTGCGTGTTATACACGATGGTATCTTCTGCCATGCATTGCATCACTCTCACCATCCTGCAGCAGGCAGTGTACTCAATGCAGCATTTGCTTTGGCGGGGTACATGTTAGGATGCAACATCAACTCAAACATACATTTAATGTAATGGTTACATTAAAAAAGCTGATTCCAACTGCCTCGGGTAACCATTTCCTAAGGACGAAATCCCAAATTTTTTCAATGGGGTCTAGGTCCAAACCTCAGAAGCAGCTTTCCCAAGTATTTGTCATAAATTCTTGCTGTATACAGTATTGACTATTCTCTGTACACTGTGGGTTTGCAAAGCTGATGCTTTGGTGTGCACTGTAACTCAGCTATCTGAAAGATGCAATTAGCATCGCCACCCTAATTGTGCAGGTCAATCATTTTATAGGCCTACTGCATTTTCATTTGGAGAATGTGAAGATGATGACCATAAAAATAAAGCAAAAGCTATTATGTAACAGATGGTGAACTACAACACATGGCAAATATGCCTTAGAAAAAAAAATAGTATTTCAGTGATCTGCAGCACCCTTAACTAAGCTTCAAACACTGATTAGATTGCAGAAGACTTGCACAAGGTTGGCAAGTACCTCCATTTTACATAGCAAGACTGAGGCACCAAGCAGTAGTTTTCCTTTCAGCTATGTTACCAGTCAGTGGTGGAAAGTTAAGTGAAAACCCAGAAAAACTTGTCTAACCACCTGTTCTGTGATGCTCTGCCATGTGCTATTTGCAAAGGTATCAAACCCTTCTTTCTCCGACCCTTTGAAAACATGACTGAATTAGAAGTCAAGTAAGTCAAATAACCCAGCCACTTCCCACTAAAAGCAGAGAGCACGTAGCACATATTCAACAGCCACACTTGCACCGCTTGCTGATTATATTATTTTTCTGCCATTTTCTGCAGTTGCTACTCTGCCCCTTTGGGAACCACCAGTCCCACTTGACACCAAATTGCAGCTCGGTGATACCTGCAAACACATTCCTGTACATCTGAGCTGCCAGCGCATCTGGGCTGGTCATTTTCCAAAGGGAAAAAATATAAAGGCAGATTTCATAGCTGTAACTCCCCATCTCATCTCAAGCCAACAACCAGCAGCACAGTTCCTGCCTCGCCCCACATGGATTCTGCTGGCAGAGATGGTTTTCGCTTGTTAGGTCAGATGCATGCTGCCTCCAAAGGCCTCTGCCTCTTTCGGGAGGATGGTGCTCCTGAATCAGTTGTCCTCTGCTTCTAGGATTTCTACATGGAGAATCTCCCCCACCAGCATGATGTCAATCAATACTTCTCGTATTACTAATTCCTGCGTCAAATATCATCCAGCTACTACAGCATCTAACCTTCACTCCTCCACCACTTGCTGCATTTCACAGCATTCCTTAATCGTTACAATGTCCATATAAAATATTTGTTAGAGACCATGAGATGCTGCGATACCCACAGTAACACCCTACGAGCAGGACAGAGAGCTTATAGCTAAAATGGAGTGTTAACCGCATAGCTCCAAACTCAGACTCCCTGGTAGGAGAAGGTCCAAGCCCAAGACCCTACAGAAATCTCCAGTAGGGCAAAAGTTGGGGCATGTACACCTAGAAACAAAGCCAGCATCCCAGCCACTGGCCAGCCTTCCCTGCAGGCGTGATGGTGACAAGATGTTACAGGAAGCCAAGTAATGTTTCTGGAAGTCTCCACGTTCCCTGCAACCTTCACCTGCCTGCACCTCTTCCCCTTTCCCAGGTACCAGAGTGGGGCACCTGCTTAGCTCAGATTCCAGAGATGTGCAGCAGCATCTCAGACTCCAGAGGAGCACTCTGCTACCAAGAGATAGAAGCACATTTCCTAGCCAAGCGTTTGAACACCAGTTAATAATTACACATTCCCAACACATCCTTCAGCCTACTGCATCGTTGAAACCAAACAGCCCCTCCCCACCGGGGGATCACCGGACAGATCTGTCACTGCTCCATGAGTGGAGAGCCTCGGCCAACCTGCATTCTTTCCGCATGCTGCGCTATCTCCATCCTTCCCCCTCCTCCCACGTAGCAGATCTGATGCTGATGGATAAATGTGCAGATTCATGGCTGAACACCGTTCCAAGTGCTTCTGCAAAATATATACCTCCACCCACCCCGCACAGCCTTACAGCCCCAGCACAGCTCGAGGATCCTAAGGTAAATTCATCTCCAGCAGCGAGCAGCTCAGCGAGATTTCCACCCCACTGAATGTCTGCGGTCACACTGAAATATGGCTAAAGAGGTCTGAACTTGAGATGTCGACCGGTTTCACGCATGATGGTGGATGCCAGAGCTTTGCCCTAGCTCCATGCAGCGTGCCAGAGCCAGGACACAACCCGGCATTTTGGTGCAGTTGCAGCTCAGCTCCCTCTGGGGGACTCACATGCACAGGGACCCCAGTGAGCGGTTTAGGAGCCCCAGGAGCAACTGCCCCTTCCACGTGCCAAAGCACAGGATTTCCCATGCCACCTTCCAGGCGGGCTGAGAGGTTTGGGAGGGGCACAGCCTTCCTCTCCTTGTTAGAGACTAATAACGAACAGACAACCAAACGAGGTGTTTTAGCATTCTGTATGCTTATGGCCCCCGTTATTATCCTATATAAGCACCTTCGTTTCATCTGTAATTATTCTCACGCTGCTCCCGAGAGGGAAGCCAGCATTATTCCCTTCGCTTTACAGTGGCTCAGAGAGGCTAAATAACACGCCTGAGTCACGCAGGCTGTGACAGAGCCAAGAACCAACTCTGTGCTTCTTAAACCCAAACACGCCACCTCCAGCTAGTCTCCTTCCAAGACAATATTCGCTATACAACAGAAGAAGCCTGGCTTGAGTTAGGGTCAAATAATGGAAAACAAAGAGCAGAGGAGGGAAGAGTACCACATTTCCTACTAGTCTCCGTCTAGCTACAGAGGCACCTACCAACTCCACGCGTGCAACGTGCACAAGCACATATCTGCAGGGAGAAGTTCTCACAGCATCCACCCAAACAGCAGCTGCTACTGAGAGCTCAAAGGAGGAATAAAGCCACTGAAAATCCCTCCCTAAGCTGTTCTCCCTCACTAAATTTTCTACAGACTGAAAGTGCAAGTGCTCAAATTTTATTTCCCTGCATCTCTGCAGAAACTGCAGAGATAGGACTCTTCACCAGATTCACCAGACAGCAGCGCATGTTCACCCTGAAGCAGGGGGTGAGCAAAGGTTCTGCATCGTGCACGCACCTTGCAATGGGGAGGAAGCGAGAGACGCTGGACTGGGCATCAGAGTGAAACCCAGCCACAGGGTTTCTTAGTCTGGAAAAACCCAGAAGCAGCAGAAACAGGTCATCAAAATCCTCAACTGGGAAGGAAACCACTAAGCTCCTGCTTTGTTCCCAGCCATGAGGCAGAAAAAGAGAGTAAGGGACTAAGCAGACCCATATGCCGACGGGTATAACTAAAGGGCATTTTCTGCAATGTTTATTTTGGCTGTTTTTAGAGGGAGGAGTCCAAAATTGAGAAACTGTTCTCACAGAAAATGTCAATGTTTTCCCAAGTATAAAAATCTGATAAGTTTTTTCCATAGCTCATAAGAAAATGCAGCTGGGAAAAACCATACAGGACTGCTGAGGGAACAGGGGGGAATGAATTCTCCACAGAGACATCCAGTACTTTGAAAGCATGTCAAAGATATCAGCTAAATCACTACTGGCCTCATTTTACAAGCTAAGAGGTTGAGAAAGGGCAATGAATTAAGATTTTATAAGGATGGACAGATAACAGTTCAGGCAATCTTCAATCCTCAAGAAAAAAAAGAGACAAATGACTTTTTTAGAGATTTGATGAAGTCACCATACAAATTAATACACCGATAATCAAATGCGATGTCCTTCAGAAAAGAAGGGCATGTCTACACTACAAGGTTACACAGTATTAACCTCCTCATATGCTGAGTGGCTCCATCTAGTTAGTCTAAACCTCTTGCAGACCATCATAACCTCAACAAAACCCTCTAAAGCCACACAGTAAGTCTTCAGAGCGCCTACTGTAACTTTCGGACTATGCGAGTCCTGAAAAAGAGGTCTTAGGTTACCAACACCAGCCTTCATACAGATCACAAGACACTATGTAACCCCAGGTCCATCTATGTTTACACCTTTCTACACAAAAATGACTTCCCACCAAGTCCAAGTCTAAATAACCACCTAAGGGGAAGGAGGCATCACATACCTCTCGTTAGGGTTATGTGCATGTTTATCTGAATGTCTCCAATACTGGCAACTGGAAGCGCTTCGGTCTCGTGCTGGAGGCTCAGTCAGAGATCAGATTTTGTGAGCATTTTTACATTCCAGGATGAATTGATACCATTTTGGTTTTAAATCAGCCAACTCAAGCACTGCCTGCTCTCCCCCTCCCTCATTCAGGATACAACACAGACAAAAAGGGGAAGGAAAAAAAATAATAAAAGTTGGGCCTTTCCTATTGTGTACTTACTGCAGAAGACAGACAAAGGAAACCCTCAGGAAACTGCTCTTTACACACCATGGAAAGCAGCTTTACCAGCATTTTTTCTGAGGTCTGTTTTGCTTTGAAGTTGCTCAGTCATGAAAATACACTTTTTCTGCAATAGTCCTCAAAATCCTTTTTCACTTCTTTACTTTCACGCTGTAACTGCGAGTTTCAGCATTAGTCAGAGGAGTTACATGAGTACATTGGTCCAGGAGGGCAAGCCAGTCCCTGGGAAAGGGATGCCACAAAAAGGTAGCGAAACTATGTATTCAGATCCTGTAGCTTCCTGCCCCAAATCTGTCAGTGAGTTACTAAAAATCTGGCATGCCTTCAGGATCATTCAAAAGTCAACACAGCAATAATATATCAGAAAGAAAACATGCATACCTACCAAGGGGGACAAAAACCAAAACATGCCCACAAGGAAAACTGGGAAAGAAGAAAGACCATTTAGCTCTGTTGAGCTGAAAGACAAAAGTTCTGCCACTAGCATCATTACGTGACTCTGGGCTGTTCATTTGAACCCACAGTAACCAGTATCTTCCAGAGATAACATGCGGATGGATATCATTATCCAACATGATGGGCTATTTTGAAGTCAAGTTAGGAAACAGTCAGATTATCCTAGCAGAAAGAGGGTCTCTGGGATGAATCAGGAGACCCGATTTTGATTTTTTGCTTCAGCTCTCAGCTAAGCGTGTCATCTAAAAAAACAAGAACTGTAGTAAACTAAACACATTAGCTCTTTAGTTTCTGCAAAATGCTTTCTTCATTACATTAACAGGTCACTGGTTGGAATTTCCTTTGTAAAGCACCTACTGATAAAAGAACAAAGCACTTCGTGCAAGAGGAAGGAGTTTCTGCCAGATGCGCTAGCGTCTCAGGCAAGCTCTGTTACTTACAACATGAAGCAATGCTATTTGTTTATGCCATAAATACAACCAAGTTGTCCAGACTCCCAAGATTAGGATAAACTTAAACAGCTGCTGCAAGGCTCTGTTTTTTGTGAAGTTACCTATTCAGGACCTGTGAGGTCAAAACTGTGCCAGAGCTATCTCTCTACTTCCTCACCTCTGCCTGCTGCTCAGTAAAAACAGATCACAGAGCAGCCCCAGGGCCCAGGGACATGGCTTTCTGCCCCGGTGGCCCAGAAGAACAATCCAAAAGCACCAAGAACAGCAGAGCTCTTACAAGAACAAATTCACTCCTGCTAGGATACCAAGACTTACCCTGCTGAAAGCAAGGAGATGGCAAGCATGAATCCATCATGACTGCAATACATGTTTTATAAGTATGCTTAAACATCTTGAGAACAAATAAGGTCAAGTAAGCTTATGAAAGCACAAGAGCCATTGCCCCGCAGCAGCCCAAGCTGCTATTTGAGGAAACTGTCTCTTCCTTTAAAGCTCCTACTGACTGATTCTCTCGTCTGCCTCTTAGTTTTACGGTAATAATTCAGTGATATCCAAGACTGCAGTTTTCTCAGATTATTTCTTTCCCAACTCCAGCACATATCAGAGCCCAAGACCATCCCAGGCTCCCTGCTCACGACCAAGAGATGTGCAGATATAAAGGTCAATCGCTGAGGAAAGAGAGGATGAGAAAACAGGTATGAAGAGACAGCATCCCACCGGGGGGGGGGTGGGACTAGATGATCTCCAGAGGTCCCTTCAACCTCAATCATTCTGTGATTCTGTGTGTGTGTATCTACCTACAGAGCACCCTGTCAAAAACACTTTGTCAGGGCTTTTTCAGAGCGACCAAAAAAGAGAATTAGCACCCAAATGCCACTGCCAGTTATCAGTATTCAAGGGCCTGTTGCTGGCAGGGTACCTTGGACAGTCCAAATAAACTGACAGTATTTCCCAGGAATTTCTCTTGATGCACAGATGACTACAGAAATGAGAAGCACAGCAGAAGCTCTAGTAGCAAAGCTCATTAAAATGTTGGATGGGTTGCAAGACGATAAACCTTCTCTGGCAAGGACAGCATAAAGGCACTGTAAATGTCTGTGGTTTCCCAGTGAATCACTCCAACTCCTACAGGTATTCAGCTGCTGGAGAGAAACATGGAGATGACAGGGTTGGGAGGAGTGGCATGTTTTATGTAGCTGGAAAATAAAATCATACCTGACTCCACCTATTGGGCTTCTGATGCAATCATTAAATAAAACCTATTTAATGAAACCCAGGATTACCTGCTGCCTCAAGAATTATAAACACTACCTCTGAATTCTTTGAATTAAGTTTGCTTAGATTTTGTTCCTCCTAAACAAAGGAAAATAGAGCTAATCGTTCTGTTCCAACAGAGTAAATTGCAGAATGGCCTAAATTACCATGTAACCAGCACTTAAAAAAATAAGTAAAGAAGGAAAGCTGCATTTAGAAAGGGCAATACTATAGTTACGTAGGAAAACCAAGACTGGAAACTCCCATGTCATCAAGTTTGAATCTATGATGTGTCACCACATCGTAACATTAATTTGGCTGTTTGGTTCCCCCCATGTCAATCTGCACAAGTATAATTGGATGGCATTTGCTCCTTCAGACTCCTGTCCCACAGATCAGTTCCTACAAAACAGCTGCACCCACAAGCTATCTTCAGGTACAATTTGCATGTGCAACCACATCAGAAGCCCTGCGATCTTTGCACCACTATTTCTTCTGTACAAATTATTTGCCAATATATTTTAAGGTTTCCTTGCTAAACAATATTAGCAAGGGAGCCTGGTTCAGAATGCCTGCAATGCACCAGGAAGCTGAAGTCTAAGGATCCAGACCTCAGCTCTCTTTAGTCCAGAAGTTTATCCAAATACAGGACTTCCATAACACTTTGTGAAATTAAGTCAATATTCACGACACCTTCCAATTCAAAACTTGTTTTTGAAAGTCACCTAAAATTGGCCTGTACAAATATATTCCCTAAAACTCATCCTCTGTCTCTTGGATCCATATGCAGGCATTGCGGAGCTGAAGCAGGCATATTTCTGGCACTCTGTATGTTCTCTAAAACTCAGGCTCCATCTCTTGTATTGCTTAGCTATACCAAGCACACCTCTGGCACTGTATGTGTGTGTGTATATGTATGTGTGTATATATATAAATACACACACATATATGTGAACAGCAGTGTTACAAGAGTGCTTTAATCCTGGTTGGAGACCCTGGAGTCCCTGCTCAGACCAGGTGCAGGCAGGCACAACTCCACTGACATCAGTTAAGTAGAGCATGTTTGCATCCATTAGGTGCTATCCATACATTTAACATGTTGAAGCCTGTTACCTCTGTCACTTGGCTGATACTTTCTCTGATCAATTCCTCCCACTCCTCCTCCGTCATGGAGAGCTTCAGCTCACGAAGTGGCAAAACCTTCTGGAGAAGCAAACATGCCTGGGCCTGGAAGAGAAATGAGAGAAGAGACGTGAAACTCTGCACTTTCTTGGGAAGGTGCCTCCAATGCACATACACCACCGAGACAAACAGCTGAGCACAGTATCTGGAGAATGCCATGGCGCAGATGTCACCTCCAACATGTACGCAACTCCCCTAGGGAACACGCTGGAGACCCTGGTAAGTCTGACCTTACTGAAGGGTTTTGGTTGAAGGTACACATTTAAAAGGGCCAAAGGGAAGGAAAGGGATTGCCTTGCCTCCAGATTTAGGTGTTAGTATCTGAAATGTGTTTTAGTAGCTGCTTTTAGTGCATCACCTTCAGTCTCCAAAAGTTTTCAGGCAGCCCTTTGTGCAACTCTACCCTTTACTGCACCCTGATGAATGCAGTAGGTACAAATAAACTAAAAAAGCTGACAGGGTAGCAAGTGCTCCATTTCAAAGGAAACCTAGATGGAAACTGCTGTTCAGAGCAGCACTCAGCATTACCCTGGAGTCAAACTCCTTCATTAAATCTATATGTTAGCACAGCAATGAAAAGAGTAACCACTGGAAAACCAGTTGGAATCTGCAATCTTCTCACATATCTTTTTCTATCCCAGATTTCCTATTTTAAGGCTTTCTAAGGTACAAGGGAAAATGCAACAATACACAAAGGAAGTGATAAAAAAAGCATGAGAATAGACTAATAAGGATTAGTGCAAACAGTGTAGAGGATTTAAAGGGGACTTCTTCTTAACAGCATGGAGTCAGCAAGCAAATTCTACCCACATATAATGACAAATTGCTCCCTCCAGATGCCACCACATAGGCCTAAATTGAATACAGGTATAAATACCAAAAACCATTGGGAATTATATCAAGAATTCATCTCACCTGAAGAAAGCCAGCACTGCCCCTTTCTAACCGCACACCATAACTGAACCTACCCTAGAGACAACGGAGTAGTTTGTCAAACTCTTTAATGAAGATATCACTGAGATCCAAAATCTAAGAGGCCTCAAGGAAAAAAAAAAAAAATCAACATAACAATACCCAGCCTGGACTCCACACACCCCTGGGGTCCAAAGGAGGCATCCTAGAAAACCTGTATTAGGAGGCTTACAACTACTTATTGAAAAATTGAAAGAGGAGGCAAGTGGGGAAATCTGCATTTCCCAAGAGCAGTAAGACCAACCAAGACAGGCAATTAGGTACAACACACCAAAAGCTCAGGAAGGGCCACGTTCCCCGTCCAACACATACTCTAGGCTTCCGCAACTGAGCGACCGGCATTTGTCAAAGCCCACAGGCACCAAATGCAGCCTTTTCGTAACGACACATCCGCTGCTGGCCGTGGCTAGAGGGACGGGACACTGCATGCGAGACCTCCACTGGGTAGTTTCAGAGCTCGTATTTGTGTTACGACACATAATATCATGGATCTGTGTAAGCTTACTTCCAGTTTACACCAGTATAGCCCAGGAAGAGAATTATGCATACAGAACAAGCCTTCCTTCACAAACAGGAATTCTGTTTGTTACTTGGGGGGTAGAAAACGGTAAAAAACCCGACAGTAATACATCAAAAGATGCATGTTGATTTAACGAGAGAGCAGGCACCTACGCCCTGTTCCAGGCGGGCAAGCTTACGTACTTCTTGCTATTATGGGGAGATTGCGTCTTGCAGAAGAAATTACAGCATGGTTGTGTATGTACCAAATACAGTGGAAAGCCACTTCAGTGCAATTACAAAGCAAGCACGACCCTCGGAGTACACAAAAAGCTGTAATTCATCCGGAAAGACTCAGGCAGGGTCACAAGCCTCAAGGCACCATCTCTTCTTTGGCAATTACAAAAGACATTCATACTGCACATGGGTGCAAAGCGAAGAGAAGGGTCCTTTTAAGCAGCCCTGAAGGTATCTCAGGACACCAGATTTACTCAAGATGCTCAGCGAGGGCCGCAGGCAACAGCGACAAGGGTCTGTTCAGGAATCGCACCAGTCAGCAGGGGGTGGGAACACTGCAAGTCCGCGAGAAAAGAGGAGATGAAAAGAAATCAAAGCTGTTCAAAGGAGCAAGGGGCTCTGGACACCTGAGACTCAAATGCTGGACTGGCAGAAGAGACCCTAAAAAGGACTTAGGCCTTAGTAAGCATCAAGCATGAAAATGATTTAAAAGAAAAAAAAAAAAACACACAAAAAAACCCCTTCTGTTTGTAATAAATCATGAAGTCAAAATCCCCAGTCTTTGAGAATCCTGGCTATTGCTATGACTTTTTAGTAATTTTTTCACACTCATATAACTTTCATGCTTCCAGTTCATATTAGATTCAAGCAAAGAGAAAATAAGTTTTGTTTCATGTAATTAGAACATTGCTATTGCTGTAATCAAAGCACTCCTGAGTTTCTTGATTGTTTTTTCACTCAAAGATAATTTAGTACCAAGTGTGAACCTCTTTTTTATTTTTACTCTTTCAAATGAGAAGATTTGCTTGTTCGTTGGAATCAGATTTACCTTAAGAGCTCAGCCAGAGAGTAAACGTGACACTAATAATTACAGTCTCCTCAGTGCCCAGTACTCACGCTGTGTTGCAGGGCAAGGTTACCAAATTTATCTCACAGCCTCCTCTGTTCCTGGTGCTAATAACTAACATGTAGCTCTCCTATAGTCTATTTTTCCAAAGCAAACTGTATAGTTAACTCCTTTTGCAAATGGAGGAAATTAAACCATCAAAAGAAGAACTGAAATGAATCGGTCAGAGAAATCAGGGGCAAAAACTAAATCAAAACTAAAACACTGTTCTTCCGTCCCAGTCCAATGATATAACCACTAAGAAACAAGACTTCCCACTTCTCCCAGAGACGTCACCCCAGCCCAACAAGTTCAAACTGAAATAGGAGAAGCAGCAGCAGTCCTCTTTAGAGAGAGGCACAAGCACCACACCTTGCTCACAGCACCTACCGGCACGTGAAGGAGGATCCTGGATGTCATCAGGAGCTTGCTTAACAAACTGGCACAAACTTTTTCCCTTGCACAAACTGGAAACTCCTACCTCCTGACCAAGATTTTTGGAAAGCGAGACCACACACACAGCACCTTTGGAGGAGAAAGGCTATCTCAGCTAGTACAGAGCTTTTGCATCAGAACACCCTTAACTCCCAAAACGTCTCACAAACCATCATCTATCTACCCTCAGCATGTTCCTGATGTGCCTTTTATACATGACACATGGAGCAGCTGCAAATGCTTTGCCATCACCTCACAGACCAGCAGTGATCTGAAGTTTGGAGAAGTTCTCCTGGAAGATCCAGCACAGACCTGGAGCCCAATACCCCCCTCCCAGCTCTGCCCTGCTGCCTCCTTCCCCGCCTCAGCACTACTTGTTTTTTGGAACATCCTACAAGCAGCTGGCACTTCTGGAAGCTGCCAGAATAACACTGATCCCAGTGATACCATAGAGGATTCTCTGCATTTGCTCAGCACCAAACTGAGCTTGCCAAATTCCCACGACAGGGCAAGCTCCGTGCTATAAACACGGTCAGAAACAGCAGAAGACCCAAGAGTTCCCAACTACCAAGCCCTGGTCCAGTTCAGAAAAGACCCCCATATGTACAAAATCTGGAATGCAAATGTGTGAAAACAGCTACAAGCTGCGAGAATCATACTATAGTTCTCTTTAAGGTCAGGAGGGAATGCTGCAGCCCATCTTGTACCCTAGGAGGCACCTAGCTCCTTCACCAAAGCTTTTTCTCCTTAATTCTAGCTAAAAAGAAAAAAAAAAGGTAAAAAGAAAAAAGAAAAAGAAAAACCTATGAAATAGTACAATGATAAATAAAAGCAAACAAAGATATCAGTTACATACATACATACTCCCACATATATCTATCAACCGTATGACTAAACAGGGCAGAAACGCTCATTATCAGTCTACGTGGGAGAAGAGAACAAACACGAACCAGCCGCAGTGCCGACCCGGTGGGCTCCTGCCAGCTTTGTTTCTTTCTTTCTTATCTACAATGATTGCACAAAATGCTGCTCAGTATAAATGCTCCAGATTTCTCTGTGAAGTAGTAAGCAGCATCCCTGCTTACCGAGTAACCGAGATGTGCCGGTAATTCCCAGATGTGCTCACCTGGCGCATTTAGCGGCTCAGAAGGGGAGCAATCCGGGTGGCTATACCACACGCCTTTACCCTTCGCAGTAAACGACAAGACATTCAGCCTGACTATTTAAAAAGGCAAGGAATGGATTAACCCCTACCACTTCAGCCACTGTTTTTTTATTGAAAGTAAACGTCGACTGCAGGTGTAGCTGTGGAGGTCAGAACAGCGGCTCTCCAAGTCCCCGTGCAGGAGAGTCGCTGCCGGCAAGCAGACCAAGGCGTCTTTCCATCACTGCAGTCGTGAAGGAGAAAAGCCAAAAACAAACAACCCTTTGCAATGGTGCAGAGATTATGCTTGCAATGTTCAAGAGATGCAGGCATGACCTAAATTCAGGGCTGTTTTTCAAGGAAAGCACATTGCTAATAGGAAGATACTTCTTTCTGATGCAAAGAGAAATGCTTTTGTTTTCAGTCCCCAGTGTTTTCCAAGGCTAGCTGGAAGAGGCTTTGCAAGCAAGTGGGGAAAAAAAAAAAAATATACCACACAAACACACTCTCATCAGAGACACCAAAATCAGCAGTCACCCAATGTCACCATCAGAGGAGCAAGAAACTGAAGACGCGGCCACATTGCAGCACTGCAAACACAAAGTCTGAATTTTCACACAGTCGTTTTGCCTGATAATCTCAAAGCAGCGTGCAGGCTACACCTAATTTACCATCCCAACCCCCTTAGGTGTTTCCATTTTACACAAGAAGGGCAATACGTTTAACTGGCTTGCCTGAAGCACATGGCAGTACGGGACTAATCTTCTTAAGGCTGCACTAGGACAGTATTTGAGCTATGTCAGACCTCACACATAGAACAGCAGCAGAGGGGAAGAGAAGGGCATTAATAGTCAGGATACTAAAGTTTTCACTTTCCAAAGTTTGGAGACCTTTTCTCCTTCCACCCTTCCTTAAAAACAGGCAAGCAAACAAAAAACCTATCATTCTTGTAACATCTAAACACGACCTTGTGCTGCCAACCCGTCCAGGGCTCGCAGCCACCGTGGAGGCTGCAATCACACAGATCCCGTGCTGCACGCATGACTAATATCGCTCGGAAAGCTGGGGTAAAAGAGCACATGCCAAGCACGTGGGAAATGCTAAACACGTTTCCTTTTGATTTTAAGGAATAGTCAAGTTTCCCAGTTAGCTGCAATTTGTTATATGTTAAAGCAAAACAAAGAACAAGCTCCCACTAACAAGTGTCTTGATTATAGGAGAATAATCTGCCATTTATTACCATAGTGCAGGACAACTGGAGCCCCAAGGCAAAAGTCCCTTCCAATTACTGTCAAAGCTTGGGTAAAAAGAAAGCAAAGGGCACACAAAGCCACGAACCAAGTGCCAAACTGGCCCCATTTCTGCTCCTTTCGTTGTTCCACTACTCTATTTTTACGTTTGCACAGGGTGTGGGATGGAGAGAAAGGCTCCAACAGAGCAGTCTGGAGTTTCACAGCTTGCTCTTCATTTCTCTATCCCATTTCTTCTGTGCATTTTACCAGTTCTGTGCCCTTAAACTACAGGTCTGTTTGCTGACCGTTTGGCAGGCAGAGTCCAGGTCAGGACTCGGCTCCAGAGCTTACTCAAAAAGACAAATTACGAGAGTGAAAGGAAAACAGTGGTGCTCTCTACCCCAGAGAGCAAATTCACAGCATGCAACACAGAAGCAACAGCAATTCAGTATATGCCCTACAAATATGCAACACTTTCCTAATGTACCTTGACACATTATAATCAGAATTACAAAATATCGAAGTAACCCACAGAGCTCTCTGACTTTGCAGGCAAGACAGACGACTTTGCTGGAACTGCTGGGGCAGTATTTAACGGAGCACTTAAACTCATGATGAACTTTGAAGTCTGGAGTTTCACACAGCCTGCTGACCTCGACGGGAGCAAACTGCAAATTCTCCTGGGGAGCTAAAGGGAGGGGAGGAGAGGAGGGAGAAAAAAAAAAAAAAAAAAAAAAAAAAAAAGGACCCTTTCCTAAAGTAAGTAGTACATGTCAGAAACGATCCTTCAAAATCCTTAGACAGTATTGCCACTGAACTAGCATCAAGTGGCAACTATTTACTTAAAACACACAAAAATCTTATTTGAAGGCTTGAGGAGTAAAAGGTGAAGCCCACAGACAACTAGGAAGCATTTGCCAGACCAGTTCCCCTCACTGCACAGGCTGCGGCGCAGGAGCCATGCACGGCGCAGGCAGATGTGCTTCATTCGTGCTGCCATTCAAGGGGTGCGTGGGTTAAAAGAAAAGTCCTGTCTGTGGCTCAACACGATTATTTGGGGGGGGGGGGGGAGGTCTTTCTTTTTTCCTTTTTTTTTTTTTTTTGTTAAAAAAAAAAAAAAAAAAAACAAAAACAAAACAAAAAAAAACTTCCTCATCATTGCTGAAGCAAAACACATCCAGGCAACGGAGCAGGGTGTCCTGGCTCTCGACTTCGCAGGTTGGGAAGGAGCAAGTCTCTTCCCTAGAGCATACCATTCCTGCAGCTGATAGTCCCACAGGACCCATCAAACCTGGTCGTATCGAAGCACAACCGGAAGGGTCAGGGCTCCGCACCGGCTGCCCGGGAGCACTCAGCATGGCCTTGCCAAAAACCCGCCGAACTGGCGATTCGCACGCCCCAGAGCTGAATTCCCTTCGCCAGAAAGCCTTCAGAACCAATTGTATTTTACAGCTTAAATTAAGTTTCTGCGACAAATGGATAAGAAAAATTTTGCAAGGCTGGTTAATTACGATATGTAAAGCATTTATGTGAAACCTAAATCACATTTTACAAGCTTTGATGAGTAAGGCAGTCTTGCTCAGTGTATTGCCACCAAACATCCTAGCTCATCAAGCTCCTGCAGTTTTCAGGGTTTTTGAATAAGCCATTCTGTACTGCAACCCAGTCTCATTCAAAGTAGACTGTACCTGTTCCTTCTTCCTAGTAATAATGCAGATTTCCACAGCTGTGGGAGGATGCTTTCCATCTGGGATCCTTTAAATAACTCACAAGAGCTTGCATATTTCCATTTTTAAAATAGTTCTGACACACAAGACACATTTTGCTCTTATACTAGATGCAGGCTATTGGTTTATGCCTTCCTTGAGCTCAAAAAGTTATTAGAGAATTTGTTTTTCATTTCATTATTTTAAGTCAATTTTATTTTATGCCAAAACCTCTCAAATAGGCACCATCCCTCTCTCTACCTATTCTCTAAAAAAGCTAAACAGCAGGTTGCAAACACAAGGGTTTGCATGTCCTTATAAGCAGTTGAACATACAGCCCCAGCAATTCCCAGTGCAGGCTAACTTTCCAGTCACAGCAATACTGAACTCAAGAAGAAACAGAAAATGGAAAAGCAATCACCTGCCAGTCACCTGCTCAGTGGAGTGGTAAGTCCCTAGAGGTAGCAGGAGAGCTGGATGTCTCACCTGCATAAGATGGGCTCAATACCAGTGTTTCAGAGATGCTGGAAATCTCTCTAAGATGCCTGCAAATAGGAGAAAACCACACACACAACAGCAGTGCTTCCAACTCTCAGATCCTGATCCCTACTTTGTAGCTCTGCTTCTGGATTTGAAATTTCACTAACCTACTTGCCGAAAAAGAGCAAAAGCTCCTGGGAAGACAGCAACTGAAGCAAAAGTGACCGGATAGAAATGCGGAGAGATCTTCATCTTTCTACCCTTCCTGCTGACTCTCCCTCCCACCCTCCCTTTTTAATCTTTACTATCTTTCATGCACTTCTTCACCCATGGCTCAACGCCCTGCCTTACACCGCAGCAAAGAGAAGTTCAGAAGTCTGTACACTCGCACTTGTGTTCCCATGGCTCTGAGTCGCAGGTGTCACATCGCTCAGATGGGCTGCTAATCTCATTCTGCTGCTACGGAGCACTTGTCTACGATACAGAAAGTTTTGTCACATTAGCTATACTGGCACCTCCTCCTCCTCCACAACATGAAAATAGTTATTCCAAGACAGAAGTACTTAAACCACCATTGCCAAATCTGAGTGAAAAATAAAAAAAGGATTGAGCTATGGTCAGTATGAACCACCTTTATATAATGCAACTGCGTCTACGCTACAGTTATATCAACCTTAGCCCTGCTGGTAAATCCATCATTGCTTTCACTGTGAAGATTTTTTGTTTGATTTTCTTTTTCTTTTTTTTCTTTTTCTTTTTTTTTTTTTTTTTTGTTTTTAATATACTTGAAGCAGTCAAGACACTGAGACACTGGAGCAACTTGCCTGCAGATGTGGGCATACACACTCCTTTTGCTTATGTAAAAGTTTCTTTATGCCCTAAAACATCATTCATTATTGGTTATCCAGGGACTCTGCAATCACTGGAAAGTATCCTCTCCATTGCTGCCGAGAAGTGGATTTTTCCATGCTCGGTTCCTCTGCAAACAGTGCTCTGGGGGATGCTCTTGTCAGAAGAAAAGCCTCATCTTCTGCCTGTCTAACCAGAGGAGCCCAAAGGCGAGAGCCTGCTCAGGACGAGGGTCACAACAGGACACCTGCGCTCTGCGCTCCAGTACAGTTACTGCCTTCAGCACCGCTCTGTCGGGGCTGGGATAGCAAAGAATCGAAGCTCCCTCCTACAGTCACCACAATCTAGCAGAAGCTAGTGACAGAAATAAGATGTTATTAGACTTTAAGGCAGCAAGGATGAGTCAGTACACACAGGGAGAAGATTTGACACTGCAATTTTTCAGAAGATAACTGCACGTTAAATACTGGCCTTCACTGGCAGGTTTTCTGCCCAAGATGAAGGGTCTGCAGGACATTCAGGCAGTCAAAACAAAGAATATACAATATGACACACTGGACTCCTGGGCCAGGCTTGGCTCATGGTATTAGAAACTAGCTTTGAACTTTTCATCACACACACAACATAAAGATACAGCTAGTGAGCATGCAGGATTGGGGGAAGACATTATTTACTTATGTTCTTCTTCCACCAGGGGCCAAGAGCAGCCCCTCAGGACATGGCAATCCCTACAGAAAAATCTGGATATTGGTCTGCTGCTTTGGTGAACACAAAGGTTCATTTCTCCCTGGGGTAAACACCATATCAAAAGGGCCAACTGGTCTTAACGTTTCCCTTAAAAAAGTCAATAGCTTATTATCCCAAATTCTTGCAAAATAAAAAGATGCCACAACTGTTAAGCAACTTGCATGAAAAAACAAGATAAATCAGTAGCAGAGCAGATTAGTGCCCACGAGCAGTGATGTTTTCTTGCTCTCTTTGTAATGCCCTGAGCAACAGGATTGAAATATTAGTGAGGAATATTGGTATTAACAGGGTGTACTGAGCAAAGCAATGGATCCTATGTAATGCATCCAAGCTTCTCCCTTCTCACATTAAAAAAATAATATTAATTTTAAAAAGAAGACAGAACATGTGTTTATTTCCCTCCACACTCCCAAATGCACTACACTCCAAAGCTAAAAACAAAGTCATAATAAAAAAGAAACGGCTAAAACAATCTGGTTTCTTAATATGGGCCTGTTGATTTTGAAGCATTTCTGCTTTGCTTTAACAAGCTCTTCTGTCTGAACAACGGAGCTAAAAACATCCTTTTGTTATGAAAAGAAAGCAAAGATTCTCACAGAACATCCAGGAGCTGAGGTTCAGAGTAATCATGCCAAATATCACAAAACCTCTTATGAAATCATTATCTGGGCACTATCCTTTCTCTCGATCCTGGCTTCCCTCCAGGCAAAAAAAAATAAAATAAAGAAAAAAGCACCACAAAGACTTTTACTTTGTCAACATTGATTTCATGTCAGCTTTGATTTTATTGATGTGCACGTGATCAAAAACCAAGGAACTCCTGCAGCACCTCAAGTTAATTGCAGGTATCTGTAAAACCAAAACCAATAGGTGCCCCCGCCAGTTCCCCTGCTATGGGTGCTTCTCCCAAACACGTCCTAAGCCAGATGTCTCCTCTGCACCACAAAGCCAATTTTCCCCAAATAAGGGGAGTCATGCAACAGGATTTTCTTAGGACATTCAGAAGGCAGCTACTGCATAATGCAGTCTATTTGAAGAGACTTTGCTAAGGTCAAATTTAATAATTTAAGAGATTTAAGAGCAGTATGTATTCAAAAAAAGCCCATGTTGCCTATGCACTGCCTACCTTTTAGCTGCAGTCTCCAATTTACTAGACCAGAGTCTTGCTGTTGCAAGGACGAAGGTTTTCATCTTCTAAGAACATTTATCAATAGATAATAAGAAATTAGAATTCCATTCACTCAAATGTCAACTATTGAAGTTTACCTTTCAAAACATATATATATAAAAAAAAAGTACTCCTCGCACATCAATAAATTTGTTAGCTTGAAACATTGAAATAAACAGCACTGCTAAGCAAAATGAAAAAGTTGGAATTGTACTGGGTTGAACTTTGTAGTTCAGATGAGTTTGTAGACTCATCCAGCCACATACTCACCTGCACATCTCTTCATTTTGCAGAATGCGCTGAGAGAAGCAGCGTGACATGACAAGCTGCACGTTTCCCTAGGGCACAAGGGCCATGGTTTTCAGTATCTGTACTACTAGAGATGGCTCAAAAATCCAGCACAGAAATCCCAACTCCTTTCTTGTGCTTCAGCTCTTGCATGCGGAATCTCAATAGTGGCCAGGAGAAACCAGAGAGAGAAGCAGCCAACCTCCACCCCCAACAAACAACAGAAAAGGACCTACCACCTTCAGCTGGAGCTCATCAGACCAGCTCTGTCACCGACCACTACCATTTCATTTTACATTGCAGAAGCCCTAATCTTCCTCACCTGACAACAAAACAACCTTCCAACACACCTACTAGTATTTCCAAATGAAGTTGCAAAAGCCCATGTAAACATAGCAGCAAACATTACCCAAAACTTCAACAAAACAGAATTCAGTCCTGGTGCTTTTAAAATATTTTGTAGCATGCAACTTGAGCCCACATGCTTGTAATAGCCACCATTTCATCACAACCACAGGCTTTTTCCCCCTCCTCCTGTTTTTCATTAAGCTATCATTAAATACATGGCCATGACCTTCCCTCCAAGCAAATTTTGCCCATTTGTTCCACACCAATATCTACTCATCATGTTGATCAGAGGGTTCTGTTTGACAGCCTGGGCAGAAAGCACCTAGGTGGCTCACTGTGAAATGCACTTCTTTTTAAAAACTATGAACTCCCCACGTGTCAGATGGCATTCAGTAGGCTAGGAAATTACTCAGTCTTTGGAAATCACTGCAATATGGACTATATCTAACTCCACAAGCCCATCCAGGATGCAAGGCTGTTAATGTTACTGTTCAATCCTAACCTTGGATTGCTTTTGTCAGCAGCTGTGTCTACTACAATATCAAATAAAATGTAGGTGACTTCTTAGTTTTCTTAATGCCTCCCCAGCTAAGATTAGAAGTATGTTTCATCCATCACTTAGAATTTGCTGCATGGCCAGCAACACAAACAACTGAATAAATATTTCTGATATCCAAGGAAGCAGAATAAAGAAGCAAATAAGAACTTCTTCTTGCTCTCTTAGTGCTGCACCAAGCACAGTGCAATAGGGGATAAAGACAGAGACTACTAACAGGGCATTTTCTCTTTGCCAGTCAGTTAATGCCTGGTTATGGATTTCTATGTGGGCAACACAGGTATCTATTTGCTAGACATTTCTTGCAAAATGCTTCCACAGGGACCATTTAAAGGCACCAAGCCATACAATAAATACTCCCATCTGAAGGAAAAACAGTACAGCTGACAGTACTCGTGATGCTCCAAAGAGACCAGCGCAGACACAATGACAGGAGTCCCTTGTCCATCTGAAATACAACACACGAGCACATAAAAGTTTGCAATGCAAATATAAGTAAAAACTGTCAGGAGATTTCAAGCACTCTGCTTAACTGCAGTCAGAGGGAGCTGAAAAATGTAAGCAGCTCTTTTTAAATTTTCAACCATCTCACATAAGCGAGAGGAAAAGCAGAAAGAAACACAACTTACATAGCAGTTCATTCCAGACAGCTACATTTCACTATGGCATCAGACACCTTTCTAAAGAACATCAGAGACTATTTATAGATGTTGTCAACATCTTCCAAAGAAAAACAGTTTCTTGAGCTCTCCCAGTGCAACAGAGGCTCTCAGAAGTGAAAAGTTGGACTGCAATAATCCACATCTACAACCACCCTAAAAGTCTAGGAATTAAGAACTTGGTCCTAAAATGTAGAGCACTCTGGCCCTAACCCAGCAAAGCACTTAAGCATTCAACTGTTTCCCCTTTGACTTCAGAGGGACCATTTACATGCCTAGAGCTAGTCCATGTCTTTGCTGGCTTTGCTGGTTCCTGATCACATAGCTCAGAAGTATGCAGGAGTCAGCCCCTTAGTTCAGCTTTACCTTACAAAATGCAGAATCTCCTTGCCCATCTCATTAAACAGAACAGAAACAGGAATATGAAAGCAGAACACTAACTGGGGTAAAAGCACGTCAGTTCAATACACACCTACCAGCTGCAAATGACTTCTCTTAAAGAAGAGGGGTCTCCAGAGAAAGGATGTATGTGGGGCAGAGAGAGACAAAAAAGGAAGAAGCCACAGAAGCCACAACAGCCACAGTTGCACTGTATTGCATGAAGAAGTCACCACTGCCTCTGGGTAGTTCACTCTTTGAAAGTCTGCTCACCTCAGTGGGACCTTGGGACGAGCCCTCCGTCTAAGGCCACCTCTGCAAAGCACTCAGCAGCATGTCCTGCCTCTGCAGAGAAGGGCTGGAGGACGTTTTGAAGGAAGGATACCTTTCAGTCACCAAGCATTTTCTTGGCTAACATCAGCAGCCTGGTTCTCATTTCAGACAGAAAAGAGATGGAGTCAAACCAGTGCTGGTACTCACATGGGGAGGTTTATTTTGTTTCAGTATTAGTTACAGCTTATGCAAAATATTCCACACCAACACTTTCCTATACCATCTGCTGGAAACTATCTGTGAGAACGCAGGCAAGGCATGGCGCATTAATGTAGTGATCTATTCATTTATCACAGCACGAGGAGGAACGCTCCCACACGCACGCACAGTGCCATGGTGCTGGCTTCTGACGCTGTGCAGTGCTTTTACAGCTCTTACTGTATTAAAGTTTAATTACTTTTTAACTTAGATATTTACATAGAACATAAACTGTTCAGACAGATAACTGTCAGCCAGCCAAAAACACTTCAGCAGGACTTCAGGATCGTATTTTACTCTTCTGATGATGGCAGCCCTGGCACAAAATTACTTCAATTCTGTAAAATTATTTCTATATAAGCTCAATCCCTTTGGGGAGACTGCCAAAATACCAAGGTCAATTAGTAAGTTATCTAAAATACTCTCTCTATCAGATAGATCTTATAGGGTTACATGTCACAGACTGCTTTATAAAAACATGTTTTGGAACATAAATGAATCTCTATGACAAAAGTTGACACTTCAAACTCTGTTTCAGTGGTCATTCTCATCTCTACACTAAGCAAAATGATTTTTATTAGCTTCATGACAGCTCTGTGCTTACATCAGCCTTGCAGAATTCTAGCCAAATCACAAAAAAAAGAAACTCTGGTGATGGACAAATACAGCATCGTTATGCTCCCAGCTACTGCAACATCCTCAATCAATACAGCTTTAAAAGTAAATAACACAGAGATGCATTCAGACTGATTTGTGACCACAGTGCAAAAGTAATTACAGAGGCTCTCGGTAATAGCATTGAAGTACACGTACCCCAGTGCCTTTCCCAAAGGAACAGAGCAAGGCATAGGTATCAATTGATTTGCCTAAACTCTATGAAAAAGTTACAGATTGGAAGTAGTCTAGATGTCTGCACGTACAACTGAGACGGGGACAACATCTTACTCTGGTAGTAATAGATGTTTCATTTTCAAATTGGCTGTGACTATAAATAAAATTTTCATCAGCCACCAAACACAAAAGAGGTGGAGCCTGTGTTGAGCCACTTATCCTAAGAGGCTCTTGCACAACAGCTGATATGCAGAGCCATTACCACTTAATTAAACTTAACAACGGAGAAGCCAACCCACAAAGGGTTTTTCTCTATAGGTTACCACTTAAACACTGGTCAGCTATGCTCAACCGTTTGTGTTGAAAACAAAATGCTCTTTTATTTCAGCTTGCTTCAGGAGCAGCAGGGACTATGTCCTCAAAATGTGCTTGGCACTGTATTTAATGGACCACAACGCACAGAATACCTTGCTAGTGCATCAGCTAACAAGATGATTTCTAGCAGAGAAAATCAAGAAGGCTCCATAGAGATGTTGTCCAGTGGCCTAGAACAGCTCCACAAAGAATCACAATAATGAAGTTTTGCTGCTGGAACAGGAGGACTGCTCAGTAGTCAGAGCACTGGCTTAAGACTCAGAAGATTAGAATTCATTTCTGAGCTCAACCACTTATCATCCCCAAAGGACAGAAGGAACAGGCCTTCCTACCACAGTAAATGCTCTTTTGGAACACTGTCTTACCAGGTGCACGTGCACTGCTTTCCACAGCAGTGTCCTGCTGGTCAACAAGCAGTATTTTTACAGG
This sequence comes from Rhea pennata, assembly GCF_028389875.1. NCBI lineage: Eukaryota > Metazoa > Chordata > Aves > Rheiformes > Rheidae > Rhea > Rhea pennata. Next base: position 9,106,575 of record NC_084682.1, read on the forward strand.
AAAAGCATGCTTGTTCCAGTCCAGGCTTCCAGAGAGGTTTTTGCTTCAGCCCATACACAGTTCACAGCTGGCCCTTGGTGCATGCGCTTGCCACAGAACCCTGCATCAGCAATAAACCTGGGTACTGCAGTGCAACCAGCCACACGTTCTCCTTCTTCACCTCATCCTCAAACTAACAAAATTAATCTTTAGGGAAAAAGCATTAGTTCACTAACTCATCCAGCCCTCTGGCAGCACAAGCATGTATGAGAGAGAATGTGTACGGTGGGGCAGGGGGGGAACTGCAATAAAAGCCTCACCATAACTGATGATACATCACCAAAGAATGTGTGCTATTACGGCTTCAGAGGGACAGCCCAAGACCGCACACAGTTCCTGAAGTAGATGTTACTGCAGCTATGCTGAACATCCTGATACTGCTAAAAATAAACCAGGAAGACATTCCTCACCTAAGGCTCAGGAGGGTTCTGGTATGTAGCTGAGTCATGCAACAATCATTAAATTAAACACATCTTGTTCCTCGGTTTACACTCCATCAGCACAAGGCAAAACAACAACCCATTTGTGTGTAGTGAAAAAGCAACACTGCACCCACTGAAACAAGGCACAAGGAAGCAATCTCAAAGCCTGGAAAACAATTTTTCTCCTGGAAAACAATTGCAGCAGTACGATCAAATTGCATTAAGGAAGGAGGAAGTGAGAACAAGCTCACACACATTTATTTCCAAACAGAATTGCAGAGAATGTGTTTAGTGCTTGTAGAAGACATCAGACTGACACCAATATCCTTAGTCAACAAAACGGCACACACGCCTCCCCGACCTGTTAGCACCACACACATTTTGCCTGGCTAACTGCAAGGCTTTGCACTGCCAACAGGTTCAACCGTGCCAGAAGCTTACCACAATTTATTAGCGCTAGGTCCGTGCAGAGGTTTAACACAAGCTCTGTTTTTGATGACATGTCATTTGTCCATACCAGTCTTACCACTGAAATACATCCCCAGCTCTCATCTGTACTTAATCTGTTTGGAGCACACGTGTGTATGCAGGTATGCATGCATGCAAGGGATTCTCAAAACAACAGCTACACTTTACTTAGGTGTAAGCTCAGTTTCGGTAAGAGAAAGCTATCAAATCTGCCAATACACATGACAAGATTCAGCACAAGTGTGCACTGGTTCCACGGTCCTATCACTGAAGACATTTCTCCTCATTGCTACAGCAAGTACAAGATCATAAACAGTGAGATTGATTTTCAGGGCCTCTCTCCTCAAGGCTGCATCCAAAAAGCTGGATTAGACCCTCCAAAATTGTTTTACTTCTTTATCACCTTGTCTTTTTATTATTTTAACTTGTAGCACTTTTCCCACATATTAAAGGCTCACTTGAAAAGTTTTGCAGTTAAGTACTTGCAGTCTAGTGATTTCATAGTTACTCTTTGACTTTTCCTACTGTAGACAACAGTGAAACTCATACAGATCACAGACATGCAGCAGGCCATATTTTGAGAAGACCACGCATGACAGCTTTAAGTTTTATGTTGGTTTAAACACCACATATGGGAAAGCAAGGGCCAACAAGAGTTTAGGAAAAAGATTCTAAGACACAGCAAATATCACAAGATTTCCTAGTAAAGTAAATGAAAAACATTCAAATGGCTGAAATGGCAACACTGAGCATTCAACGCCCCAGATGCCAGGGAGTTACAGTGCACCTGAACACCCAGCAGAATACAGTTCATGGTTTCCTGCAGTCAGGGTGGTCTCACAAAAGGAGGGAGGCCAAGCTCAGAAGCATGAACTGCCTGATAAAAGGCGATTTTGCAGGTCTGCTGTCACACAGGTCTCCATCCTGCGTCTTTCTGACATACAGGCTCCGACAGGCACCAAAGTGAATTCAGGCCAGGCTGACATCTCCCCTTCCCAGACCAAGAATCCCCTGCCCTTCCTTCCCCACGCTCGTGAACGCCAGTCTGTCCAACGCCTGAAAAGGGAAACTGTTGTACGAAGTCTCCTGCAGGCATCCCTGCACCAGGAGTTAACACCACTGGAACAGACCTTGGCTACATGTACAAGTTTCAGTTTCAAATTCAATCTCAGTTAGACCATTGCAAATTCAACATACCAGTTTAAAACAGGTTACACACACACACACACACAAATATATATATAGGCTGAGCTTGCTGCTGGAAAAACATACCAACCCAAACATCACTATCAGCTGGGTTTAAAACTGCCTTAAGAGCTCTCATCCCCCAAAATACTATTTGTTTCACCTCACTAAATACTTCACTATGAAGGTGAACACCCTTATTGCTGCTTTAGGCACGTGGGAACAGTGGCAAAGGGGCCAACTTCATGTTAATCACACTATTCAAAATCATATTTTTACAGCTTTCTTTTTTTTTCCTGTTAAGCTTTGCATAGAGATGCCCGCTCTGATACCCCTGCTTTTCAATCTCTCTAGGAGACCCTTCTCTACAGCAATCACACAGGCCAAAGCAACACAGCTCCCATAACAGCACCTAACACACCTCCAATCCACCTACAAGCACCTCCTCATCTTTAAGAGGCACAGTGCTGCTGCAGAGGGTTTGATATGCTCTGTGTTTTAAAGGATGGGGACTTAAGCATTGACAGGTTGCACAGAAAGGCTGTTGCAATGCAAGATCCAGTTGCCCAAGTCATCAGCTAGAACCAACAGTCCACGTAAGGCATGCTTTGATGATCCTCATACTCACTTCACAGGAGCCACAGCTCCATGCTGATGAATGCTACCACTGGATGAAGCAAAGCCCAGCTGCCACCCCTGCACTGACCATCCCTATACCATGGACAAGACCAGAGAATTTATTAGAGAGCTGAAATAAAAAAGGGTACACGTACAGGGGGAAGGTAAGTTCTCAGCCAAATCACTCTCATGCCTGTTTGGCCAAACAACTGCACAAACACTTGAGTATTCGACAGACAGTGGGTCCCCAGGGCCAGGACAAGCGGCTGGAGCTGGAGACGCTGGACCGCTCCTCTCCAAGGCAACGTCAGCTGAACAGCGTCTGCAGAGCACCTGCGTTTCCTATGGGAACAGCTCTCAGTTTCAACTGCCTGGCAAACTGAATTTCACAGACCTGCAGCAGCTCACAACAAAAGGCACAGGAACAGCACTGCACCTACGGTTAAGGTTTGCTGTTTCTAGACAAGAGCCTCGGCAGGTCCTGGCTGTATTGGTGGTAGCTTGCTGAGCACACAGGAAAACGGGCTGCAGGCAACCTCAGCCAGGCTGGTGCACGGCTGTCACTTAGCATCCAAGTTTTGCTTCACCAGAGGTGCCTGCAAGAGCAGAGCTCCTTGAGGTAAGAGCGGGACATGAACACCAGTGGCCACAAGACCTTGCCTTAAAAGTCTGGGACCTGCTTGGCTGAGAAGAGAAAGAGAAGAGACCGCCTTATGTGAGTGCAGCTCTCACAAACTCCCAGTTATTTGGGGAGAGGGTGGAAGGAACCCCTCTTTCCATCCTCCCCATAAACTGCTTTTTCCCTTATTCAAAACTATCTAAAAAAACCTGACCCCCTACCTCCTTGGGAAGGGCTTCCCGTGGGCCAGCTGGGAGGGCAGCCCGCAGCCTTACCAGGCCAGGGCCCCGGGGTCCATTAGCAGGCGGTCAATGTGAGACACCCGGCCAGAGCCGTGGGGCTCCACCTTTCCGTGCAGAGCACAGCCCTGCCTTGGCAGCGCAAGCCTGGGGGCTCCTTGCCAAAGGGAGCTGCAGAGCCAAGGAGTTAAACTCACAGTGGGATTAGCTGTTCATACAGATAAAACAGGCACAGCCAAAACGATCATAATTAATAACAGAAGAGTGTTAGAAGGAGGATTAGGCCTCATGTCTCAGGGATTAAGGTAGTTTAATGATTAGAGGCCAATATTTCGGAGCTGAAAATGGGAGACTACTCACTTGCCTCTGAAGCATCAGGGCTGGCCATAGCCAGGAGACTTTCAGTGTCTTTAGGAATCTGGATAGTCCTTGGCAATAGCTAAGCCTCTCCCTGTTCCCCACATTATCCCAGAGGCTGCCAGGAGCTGCAGAATCTCCAGGGAAGTTATCCCATTGCTTTACCCAAACATCACTTTACCACCTACACCCATCTAGCTTGTCCCTATGCTTGCCTATCCCTTAGGACACCACCAAGGCATATTTGCACTGAGAATCAGAAGTTTAATCCTAAACCTGACAAATTAGGCATTTAGTGGGGAGAAGCTAGAATTCCAGAAAAGAAAGCAGACTGCAAAAATGTAAAGCTGTAACTCCAAACTCCAAAGGCTTTACACGGCTTACTCTCCATGCTGCCTTTGTTTAAATAGTAGTATATCCATGTTCTCTACCCACTCTCCCACACACAGATATATGTATGTCTTTCCTCACTCCTCTCACCCACAGATAAACAGACTGGAAACGAAGCTTGAGCAGATAACTATGGGAGCCCTGAAAGAAGGACAGTGCTATTCCCTGCGGGAAGCAAAGATATCCACATGAATGAAGCTGTTTGCTGAGGATGCTGTTCTGGTCTCTTGAGGATAGGATCAAGTATGTGCTTTCTAATTAATTTGTTTGTTATTTGTGTAATACATCCTGGTTTCTATCCACTGAGATTACTAATAGCTTAATTCTTCTTCTTCTTCTTTTTTTTTTTTTTTTTTTCCTTTTTTTGTTTAATCGGAGCCATTCCTATTGGGTAAAAAAGCCTGAAAGCAGAAATAACTGCAGTATACACTAACGATACAAAGCAGCTTTAGAGTGAACACATACCTAGCCTTTCTCATTCCCTCTGATCATCAGAACAATAAAACAGCTATTTATAAAGCAGAAAGGTCAATCTTGATGCACTTCGGTGGGGACAGATGCGTGTTACAGCTAGGGGGTGGGAAAGTACATGGCACAATGCTACTGGCCTAAAGGGGTTTTGGTTATTAACTACATGGAAGGCACTTCTGCTGCAGCGGATGTTGCAGTGAAAATCCAGACAAGCCTTCTTCCCTGGTCAGGCAACAGAGAGCTGTGCAGTCACCCTGCAATACTTTATTGATAGAGCTCCATGCACTTTGTGTTAGCCAGGCACATGCAATCAACCATTAAAAATTGGATCTATAGTACAGGTGGTTTCTAACTAGACAGAGACCCAAATGGCCTAGAAAATGTTGGACAGCTGGCAAGGCACAGAACAGACTCGTGAAGCTAACCTTGACTTAGTATTAGGGGACTAGAATTACAGCACAGTGCACTAATGCAGAAGAATATCATATCGATAAGAAAATAATTAAGGCAAAGATGACTGAAGGCAACATCTAACAAGCAAGCCTCAGTCCTGCAAGCAACAGATTTTTAAATGAGGCAGTTTTTAAAAGAGGTGCTACCAAGGAATGTGTGTGACTGAATGCATAAGCCACTTCCAAAACTTCAGTCACACACCAGAAGCAGCAAGGCAATGTTTGCAAAAGCCCTCCTCCTAGGAGGCTTACTTCTCAAAACTGGGCAACCCTAACGGCAGCAATAAACACGTTAAGCATCATCTGAGCTGCTGTGGTTAAGTGCTTTCTACAACTGACTGTTCAATACAGTTTTGTTTGTTTGCGTTCATTCTTACCTGCTGATGTTGCCTGGCTCCCGCAGTGATAGACTTGACAAGAGTGTCTACTAATGGCTTACACATGATCTGTAACAAAGAAAGAGTCTGTTAGTGGTGTGCTGACAGACAAATTTGTTTTCTCAAGAAAAACGATCTATATTTTACACAGCTTCTTGATCAAGAAGAAAATGCCACAAGAGAGACAAATGCCCAGAGACCAGCAACAACTTCTTTGAAAAGTAACAGCTTTGTTCACATCAGCCCTGGGTGAAATCTTGATCACAGTGAAATCAAAATCAACAAGATTCTTGACTTGGAAAAATCAAGCCAAGATTTCACCTCCTGCGTTCTGCCTGGTTCTTGATTTAAGTGTGCATCTCCCTGATATTTTACGTAGGCAGTTCACTTCACGCAGAGGCACAACCCCAGTGGCAAAGAAGAACATGCTGACTTAGACTGCAGAATGTCAGAGCTTGGGGAAAGATCTGATCCCACACACTATGGGGGGAGAAAGGGTACCAGAAATAACTGTGTCAGGAGGAAGGCTTCACAGGCTATCCTGAACTTGCTGCCTGTAGCATATCTTGATCAAAACAATTCTAGAGAAGGTGTCATTGTCAGCAAAGTCTGATGAACCTCTTATCTGCCCTAAATGAGTAATTTTGATGTTCCTACATAAATTCTTCAAGCTTTAGGTGCTAAAGGAATCCAGAATATGACACAAAAAATGAGAAGGCAAGTGGATTACAAACACCTTGCTTGCAGGCCTCCAAAGGCATCTATCAGACAGTGGAAGGTGAGGCTCTGACAAGGCATGGACAGCAGTTTGCTGCACTGTTCACTCCTCATATCATATGTGGATGGCTACACTAACCACACCACCCAAAATGGCTTCCTTTTTGGATAAGAAAGTACTAAAATTGACAGGTCTAGCAAGTGGTTAAAACCTAGCTTTAAAACAGGCCAATATGTAAAGCATTAGCTTTATTTTATGAAAGGGATGTGCTCAAAGATTTAAAAGACATTTTTGCAAGGAACAAAGCCAGAGGCTCTGCAAACCAACAGATTTTAGGCATGCTGCATCAGTCAGCAACACAGAACACCTCTCCGCCCTGTTTCACTAGCCAGGGGTAGTGTTATCCCAGCCTGGTGTCCTAAGAAACTTGGTATGCAAAAGAACTCTTTCTTGGATGGATTCCCTCGCAGTCTGAAAGTATGGATCATCTCCCTCCAGTTACACAAGCCTACATCTCCTCCCACCCTCCCTTCAGATATCAGTTCTAAAAGGTCAACGATGCTTGAGAAAGGACTTCTGGCAACTGGCTCCATCACACTCACTGACCTAAAAACTTCTTAAGTATTGCACCACATTCAGACCCAAGGCCTGTTGCTTAAAAGCTGGCTGTCTTCATAGGGGAGGCCAGCTTTAGGAATGGGTCAAGTTTGCAGGAAATTCCCCAAAGATTTTGAACACTGATGCTGTTTGAACACCCAGTTTGCAGATTAGACTCCAGTTAGACTCTATGTCCTACAGTCTCCTGAGAAGAAAAGTAAGTGTGCACATAGTCAGAGCAAAGCTGGACAGGAGCTACATTAGCTGTTCAAAGAAGCTGGCCCCTGCTGCCTGTATGCAAGCTTTATTCATCCACATTTCTTGAATATGGGTAGAAAATTCAGGCTTCTTAAGGCATTCTATAAAGAGCAATCTTTTATTCACCTGCACTCTCCATGCATTATCCCCAACCCAAGCCATAACAGTGATCTTGCTCTTCTGCAGCAGTGACATCCAAACATCCAGCACCAGGAGCCTAAGCAGGTAAAGATTCTTGAAAATCTTAAAGCAGTTTTTAAAAGCCTTGCAATAAATTTTAAGTCTCTCCTCTTACTTTCCCCAGGCTTACAACTCCACTTCAGAGCCACTGGAAGACAGTGTACCACACAGTTAGCAAAACTCACCGGGAAACGGCTGAAAAGATCAAGGAACATTGAGGCTGTAAGGGCACTGTTTCGTTTAGACAGGAATTGTGTTAGTGCTTCCTGATATATTACAGTCACTCTGTCCACATCCAGACTGCCCGTGCTCAAAATCTGAAGGGAAAAAACATGAAAAAAAAAAACATAAAACACAAAGATGAATTACTAGTAATGAAGCTATTCATCTCTATCAGAGCACACCGAAATTTTTCCAGTAACTAAATATCCTTGGGTAGCTTGTATGCTACAGGCCACAGTGCCATGAAGAACTGCCAAAGTGGGCCCCAATGTCGTCCCATGGCAGTGCCGACAGCAGTACGACCACGTTGGCGAAGCGCAGCACAGCTTTCTAACACTACATACACAGCATGTAGTGTGGGAGCTGTATTTCTAGGTTTGTGACGAGCACATCTAGCAAACATTAGGTTGACATCGTGCTCACCATCCCTGCAGCAGCTGCACTGTGCACGTGGTGCTCTCAGCTGTGGTGATGTCTGAATGTGTAGATTTAGAGCTACATATGCTTAGCAGCTATATCCATGATTTCTCGGTACCCAGCAGACAAGCCCCAGCTCTGATCAGAGATCCAAAAATCCCAGAAATGTGTAAAATGCTCTAATATCCCCCTCTGGTGGGCAATAAGAAACCAAGACATGCAGTAGCTAACTGAGACCTGCACAGTCCATACACATCTAAACAGACATCACAGGGAGGAACAAGGAAGACAGCATCACATCCTGACATTCCCTACAGTTATCATATTGCCAGGGAAGCACAGCTTTATAGGGAAGAAAGAAAAATTAAGAATCAGGAGATTGAGGCTGGGATTTTCACAACAGCAGATAGGTCTTTTGTGTACATCTGCCCAAGTAATTTGTCCAAGTCCATGCAGCAAGTTAAAGCCACATTAACGCTGTGTCCATTCACAGCCCAAACTCCCACTGCTACCTCAACTGGACGCAAGCTAGACTGGAGCAGAGAAGGTGGATCTTGAAATACATGACGTTTCCTAGTTAAGTGTTTATACTTGGGACTTCTTTGAGATGTGTATCTACAGGAAAAAAAAAAGAAAAAAAGAAAAAGGATCCCTCCCATGAAGATGTTGCTTACTATTTTAAATTTCTTCTGTAGTCACAGGCTCTTCCCTAAATTTGGCCACCGCATCATAGGATCTCTACTAGCCCTGCTTTGCTGCTTACTGAAGAGCTCTAGAGTATGCTTGCGAAGTGCTGCTCACTGGAAACACATGACACTTCTGTCTGTGGTCCCCTCTTGCAAAGCCTTGCTAGCCTCAAGCCAACATCAACACCAGAAGCATCATACCAGTCAATCTGTGTCACTTCCCTCAAACCAGCAACTTAGTTCAGCTGCTGGCTGCATTTTCGGCTGGACAAGACCACAGCCCTTTCTCTTGCCCTGAGAAGTCGCACAATGCTCTGAAGCATCCTCTTGACGTAGTCTCAACATCAAGTGCATTGTTTATATTACCAAAAACTCCCACTTTGTTTTTCTTCCAGGAAGGCCCAGCACAGAGCAAGAGTTGCTCAGATTAACATTCCTGGTCTCTCACTAAGCCTTAGAAACATTAGCTATCTTTTCAGCCCCAAATAAGATCTCAGTGTTTAGAATTTCCAGATCTTCTCTTGTCATGAGGTAACTTTATTTTCTTCCCCTAGAAAATGTCAATAGGATTAAGGTACCAATTCCTGCATACAACGTGAGGAGTTCAGAGGCAAGTACTTGGACAGTCAGAGAAATCTTGTTCCCTAAGCTTCTAGGGGAGATGACGGGCCTGGGCCACCCAGTTTACAGGATCACAAACTTCAGAGGCCTGTGAAATTCAGCAGAGACGGTAGATGAAAGGGAACCAGACGGTAAGGCCCCCTGAGTGATAACACACATAGTACAACTGGGTGCACAACTACACTGAAATCAAGACTGTTCCACACTCTCCTCACCCTGAGCTAACTCAGCGCAGACCTCAGAGAGATCCAGTGTTCACTCTTACTCATCACCATCTCATGGCTCCTTGCTCCTGAACACTCTCCCAGAAAAACTGAGTGACTGTGAAGAGGTTAATAGAAAAAGAGCAAACTAGCCAGGTGAGCAGCATAAATACTCATCATGCTTTTTAGGCAATTAACCGGAGATCCACTGTACACCAGCAGCCCCTGGTGGCTGTGTGCAAGCAGGCACTGCAAAGACAGGAGGAACAAGGTGGAAAGGGGATGGGGAATGTGACAACTTAGGGTACGGAGAAGAAAGCCTGCGGATGGGTATTTGAAGAGTGAGCTTGAATAAACGATGCCCAAAGGGGCAACACAAGCTTCCTGGCAAAAACACTACTGCAAGAGCAGTCTGCTGTCTTACCTGACAAGCCTGCAGGGTGTTGCTGCTCCTTTTCCTTGGCAGAGGCGTAGGAGGAGTCGGTGTCTTATCGGACACACTTCCCTTCAATACTTTGAGTAGGTACAAGGATGCACTGAAACAGAAATAGAAAAGGGAGGAAAGTAACAGTTACCACAGTATCACGGTGCCACTACCCAGGCAACCAAGGAGGGAGACCAAGTGAGGCAGGCAGCTTGCTCTATACTGAGGGAGGTTAAAGAGTCTGAGAGGACCCTCAGGCTAACCCACTCACTCTTGCCAGGTCTAAAGGCAAATACAAAGAGGCAGCATCATTTCACTGTCTGTCACTGCAGTCAGAGACAACCCCATGATCAGCCTCACATCCTGGTCTCCCCAGACTCATGCTGCTCGCTGTCAGTTTCGATTAGCACAGCTCAAAGATTTCTCCATTTGTCCACAATTTGAGGATTTCCAAGCCCCATCAGTAGTCCTGCTCTCCCAGCCTGGGCTGCTGCAGGCCTGGAGAACAACTGAGAGCGCCTGCTGACACCCTGCTACTTTTGAGAAATATCACATTAACCAGGCATGCAGAAGGCAGCTCCACTCAGCACTGGCATCACCTGGAAGCTGTCAGGGACTGTGCAGCACACACACAGCCAGTCCTGTGCTGCCAGAAACTACCACAGTTCCCACACAGCCACGAGCTAGGTGAACTGCACAGCCAGTACCACCCAGTGGCACAAGGCTGACATGCATATGGTACCTACCTCATAGAATTTTTTTGAGAAATCCCAGACAGGAGAATCAAAGCCCTCCTGAAACTGCCTGCAAGCCATATGAAAGCCTGCTGGTAAATGGTGTTTCCCCTTACACCGGGGAACAGCAAAATTGCTCACTTCCTAGCAGATACACAGCCTTATCCTGGAGACTAATTCACCTGCATTCAGTAGCAAAGGAACAAATACTGGTACGTATCGACAGAAGCTATCATCTTTATTGTCCTTGTGATGCTATCGTGGAGACAGGTAAACACAGTATTTACAGAACGATCATTGTGGACCGACCCTAACTTACACTTGTCCCTTCCTGACTAACATGCAATTCGTCACTCCCTAATGAAGCCCCAAGGGAGTCCTTCCCATTACTACCAGCAAATCTGGACCAGAGCATTTCTATGTCACAGGACCATAGGACATCACCTCAAAAAGAACATCTCTTGAAATGCTTCAAACCAGAATGACTATTCCTCATGTAAGACACAGATGCCAGCATCCAGCTTTCATGAAGTCTCTCATTTCTCTGAAGTGTTTTAATGCACAACACTGCCTGCATATACACCAGCCACAGTCACAGCCCTGTCTGCAGCACAGGGCAGAGTTCTTTCTTAGCACTCACCTGAAATAATAGAGAGCCACTGAAGAGTCAGTGTGCTTGCTTGCTTTCTTCACAAGCCTCTCCACAAAGGCATGCAAATCTTCTTGCAGGGCATCCACTCTTCTGCAATACTGCTTAGCTCGGCACAAAGAGTTCCTAAAAGAGCATTAAGAACAAACTATGCCATGAGCGCCCAAAGGCATTACCTACAGAAAGAGCTCTGTGGAACCAGCGGCTTTGAACCTTTGTCACTGGACTTAGAGCAACCCGGAGTCTCCCAGTGCTGAAAACAAAAACAATGCGAGCTGTGGGCAACAAAAGGGATAGTTATCGGTGTGGCAAGCGGGGTACGGATACTCACTGCTCTTCATCTTCAAGCAGCTATTTAGGCAACAAAGTCAACTCTCATCCAAAACTCACACAAAGTAGAGAAGTGGCTGCCTCAAACACTGTCACCACAGAACTGCTTCTCAAACAGTGGGTGGAGACTAGTGCTGGGGATGTGCAGAGGACATATCGTATCACACAACATGCACTACGCTTGTGTCTAGCTTGTATCACGCCTCACTTCTGGCTATGAACAGAGAGAACTTGCACTCTGCCTGTCACAATAATAAGCTGTTAGCAGTTTCATTCCAGCCACAGCAGCAACTCTGTAACTGTGGGGAGTTGTTGCAGGGTCTGACTCAGAGCTCAGAGCCTGTGGAGACATTCAGCAACACAGTACTACATTTGTAATATCAACCATCTGATATACAGGATTCCACCCGTGAACAGGTTTGGCACCTGAAGTCCCTTAGACTGCAGAACCCAGACACTGACTGTTTTCCTATGAGCTCCTATGGGGAACAGTTCTACATAATCTATAAGCACAGCAACTCTCTCCCATTTAGAAAGACCCAGTTCCAGAGGAGGGGTTCAACCAAGACCACTGGTGTCTATCAAAAGTCCCCGCTTACTAGCAGAAGGACTAAGGAGACTTACGTGAAGATATGGGCTGTTTTCTGGAGGAAGTCAATCTCCTGCTTGTCTGAGTCTGAGCTCATGCATTGTTCAATCACCTGAAGCAGGGGCTCAATGACGTCGAACACCAAGGGGTTCTCTGGCTGCTTACTCAGGAACACTTCAATCAGATCCAGCACCTGCAAACACAGAATTACCAAGCTGGGAACTCATGCAAACAAGGAAACATGATGGATCTACCCAGAGCAGCTCCGTCAGGCTGAAGCAGGGCACACAGCAGGTGGAGGGGGTTGAAGAAGACTGTATTTGCAGCTGAGATCCACACACACATTCCATTGTCACTTGTAATGCATGAGAAATTGAAGATTAGAAGTTTGAAAGTGGAGTTTGAAACTTATGCAGAAACATCATTTAGCAACAGCAGTTACGAGAATCACTGCCACCTGGCCAGACCTGCAGTCACTATAAATAGGTATAGATTTCTGCTAGCTCCACTGACTGATGGCTTTCACCTCCCTCAACACGCCTTGATTTCCAGACAGTGCATTAGTGTAAAATCAACTTCCTATTGCACAGCATCAGAATAAAAATGCAGAAAAACCACTGGCTTGCTACACCGTTCAATCTCCTGCCTAATCTGGCACCAGATGTTTCTGTAAGAGAGTGGCTGGAGCTGTCCCTGAATGCTGAATATCCTGGACGGACCATGCTGACACCAGGTGGCCAAGGTTGGTATTACAGACACATATAACGAGGTGGGGGGAGGTCTCACCATAATCCTCCCGATTTTATTAGCATAACAAACTAAGGGAAAGCTTACATTGCAAAGTTACCAGAGGGATTTTACACATGTCAAGCTATGGTACATCAAGTTTGCCCAGTTTACAAAAACTGATAGGCATCTAGCTACCTTTGGGTAGGTGGAACAGGGAGCTAATACTCTGAAACATTTCTGTTTAGCAAACATAAACCGTTAACTTTTTTGATGGGACAACCTACTGTTCTTTGTTTAGAAGTAAGCATCTGAAGCTCCATTCGCTGACCATTATCTTGCTGTGCCTGGTGCTGCACAATCCAGTCTCAACCTCCAGAAGCTTACAACAGAAGTAAATGTCCATAGCATTTAGTCTTAGTTCACTGTGTGCAATAGACTATACCTAACAGCAAGCCAGAGGCCTTTGCAGCAAACACTGATCTCCCACCTTAATCTTGAAATCCCTCCGCAGGATCTTCTCTTTCCGCATCCTGTCTCTCTCATCCTTCTTTGCCTGGATCCGTTTCTGCTGCTCCGCAAAGAGGGCCGAGATATTCTCATCAAGAGCCATCATAGCCTCATCATCCAGCTCTTCATCACTCTCATCTCCTCCCTTTTGTTTTTTAGAATGTAAAAACTACATGTTATTTTATGTATTTCAAAAATAAAGTTCCTAACACTCACTTGCCCATGACTACCCTAATCCTGCTGGCTGAGGAGGACCACAGCTACTTCAGAAACAGACTTACAGGAGGAATGAAGAATCATAGAATCAGTAAGGTTGGAAGGGACCTCAGGAGATCATCTAGTCCAACCTCCCTGCTCAGCAGGGTCACCTAGAGCATGTTAGACAGGGTTGCATCCAGGCGGGCCTTGAAGATCTCCAGAGAAGGAGACTCCACAACCTCTCTGGGCAACTTGTTCCAGTGCTCCGTCACTCTCACAGGGAAGAGATTCCTCCTCACGTTCAGGCGGAACTTCCTGTGGTTCAGTTTGTGCCCATTGCCTCTTGCCCTGTCACATGGGACAACTGAAAAGAGTTTGTCCCTGTCCCCTTGACACCCTCCCTTCAGGTACTTGTACACACTGATTAGATCCCCCCTCAGTCTTCTCTCCCCCAGGCTGAAGAGGCCCAGCTCTCGCAGCCATTCCTCATAGGGCAGATGCTCCAGCCCTCTGATCATCTTCGTAGCCCTACACTGGACTCGCTCCAGTAGCTCCATGTCTCTTCTGTATGGGGGAGCCCAGTAGCTATCTCCAGACTCTGAAGAGCAACAGGGGGAGACAAAATGCTTAAGTCAATGGGAAATCCAACTCGTTCTTCCTAACAGGTAATCCTGGCAGTGATGTACCAACACTTAAGAGACAGAGGACTAGGAGAAGGAAGAGGTCTGGGGTTTTGTTACTGGCTGCTATTGCTCCTTCAGCAAAAGAGGTTAACGTATTGCCATGTCAGTTATAGAAATCATTAACCATAATCATTAATCCAGCCCTCCTGCAAGACGTCTCCAGAACGGCCTACAGGGATCACACTCCTTTGCACAGGTCAGGCAATAGACACCGTAGAGCAGCATCTCAGTGCTTTAGTCCACATCAGTCTCATTTATGATAGGCAAAAATCCAAGCTATCAGGCTAAAATTGACAAGCAAGAGCACTCAAGACCCACTAACATTAAGTAAGAGAACAACTGACTAATTCCCACAGCTTTCTTTACAGATCCTGATCTCCTGCTTCAAATGCCAAGCAAAGATGACTGTCAAGGTTCTTGCTGCACGGGCTTAAGTAGAATGTGGGCATTAGATAATCTTTCACCACCTCACACTCCCCTGGTATCTGTATCAAGCCAGAAAGTCAAAACATACCAATGCATTCCCTGCTTGGAGAACATTCATCAGCTGACTGCGAAAATCTTCATCAACTTCTTCATTCTTATCTTCATCTCCACTGTCATTGTCTTCCTCAGAGCCACCTTCATCTGAGGAGTCCCCACTTTCATCATCCTGAGAAAGAAAAGTTCATGTCCTGAGCCCACTGTTCTTCCAGTCCTTCTCAATTCTCAGGTATGTCACTGTTCAGAAACAAAAACGCAAGCCCTACTCTTGCCTACAGCCCTCACATACAAGTAAGGACACTTCAGACAACAGGAGAGATACCAGGTCTTCACAAGACCTAAAAGCAGAATGTAACACAGACTTCTCTGATACATTAAATGAATCTCAAAAAGAAGCCTCTAAGGAGTAACTGAAGTAACAGCCTTTATCCTACTCTCCTTTTTGCTAATGCTCATGATAGTTCATGAGTCAAATCTTTTCAGCTATTAAAACTCAAGATCTTGAATCCAGATGGCTGTACATCACAGCAACGATTCAATCTGCGGCTGCAAAAAGAAAAGGCCTGTACTAGTTTCAGAATGTGGCCATTTGTTGTCACAAAGTCATCTACTCAAATAGCCATACTTTCAATAGCATTTTCTTTCACAGCCAAAAGGCTAATGAACATGCACTTTCCACATGACAATCGCACTTTGCACGTTGAAAATAAATCTTAACAGAGCAGCAGCCATTTTATTTAAGATAAAGAAATGCAATTATGTCTATTACCACAGATCAGAAGGATCATTATTTTTAAATGGTGAGTCTGAAAAGTATTGGCGCATCAGTTACCGTGTCCTCTGACGCAGATTTGATCTTTTTGACTGATTCTTCCATCACAACAACAGCACTTTCTTCATCCTGATCTTGGTACGGATCGAGAACCTGCAGAAAAGGGGAGTTGTTTGGTTTTTTTAAGTGATTTATTTTGATGCATTTTTTGTGCACAATGGACATTAATTTCAGCACAATGAGTTAGCTGAATGATGACATAGTAAGTAACAGCATTCAGCTTTCTGGCTTATAATGACATGTTTGTGCCAGCTACTTATGGAAATCCATAATGTGTTAAGTTCTTTCTATAAGTTAAAAAAAAAAAAAGTGAAGAAAGCATTTTGATTTGTTACAAAATTATGTACTAGATTCATCACATAAACTGTCTGATGACTGATCTTTGCAATCCATGTATTACTGTCTCAGAAGACATCGCCTTACTCAGTGATGTGACCAGTTCAGATTTTCAGTGTCAGCTATTTTTAGCACCTCTGTGCTTAGCCTGTCTAGAAAAAAAGAAAGGTTACTATTTATACACATGTATAAAACCTACCAGCTATTAAAACTGACCCAGGAATGTCCTCAGCCTAAAACTACCAAAGAATATAGCCAAAAATAAGCAGATCACTGGTTCCCATAAAGAAAATTTCTTGCACACCACTCTTAAAATTCAGTAGTGCATATGCCAGACTCATTTTCTAAATCAAGGAGTCTTTTATTTAATCCCAAAATAGAGAATAGCCAAGAGACATGTTTCTATATCTGTGAAGGGCAAGCCAGGCAATCAGTAAAATCTCCTCTAGTGTCTCACTTACATCCAAGATCAGCTGCAGACCTCTCTTGGTCAGATTGGGGCATATCCTTCCAAATACACTCTTGGAGATCCGACGTATGAGCAGGCTAGGCTGGGCAAGGAGGGAGAGAAGGATTTCCACAATCACCTCAACCCATCCTGGTTCTGAGTTCTCTGTATGGGAACAAACAGCTAGTCAGCAAAAGTATATTACTTCATAGTGTTTCCAATGAAATCTGGAATCACAGCAGCCCATGAAAAGTGCTGGGGTTTGAGAGTGATCCACTAGTCCAGCAGTTTGGGAACCCTGACCTACATACAACCAAGCCCTCATAGAACTATAGGTCTTATTTTTACAGTATCTACAAATTTACATAGGGATTTAAAGAGAACAGTAAGACCAGAGTTAGAGAGGAAGTCATAAGAACAAGCCAGGTTCTTTGCTGATCGAGTCTAAGTCTAGCTCCCCAGACCCTAAACCAGGACTAGCTTAAAGCAGCTATTAGGTTGGACCTACACACAGGGCACAATCAGATTGCCCAGAGCCTGAGCTTTGAGAGCAGCAAGTTGCAGGCCTGTTGGCTGTTACAAAAGCTCACAGGGAGTTAGCTTTGCTCTGACTGGCAGGCACTGCTGCTTTGGTGAGGTTCTCAGCAAGCACAGATGAATGACTCAAAGGGAGAGCACTCTCTTGGCTGCTGTTCATCTGACTGATAGTCAGCTTTGAAGCCCACCTGGCCTGTAAGGGACGAGCAGGAGTGCAACCCTGCACATCCCCTCCACACCCTGGCATATGGGTGGAGGGCAGGAGGAAGAAATGAGAGATTTGGAAAGACAAGCAAGGAGAGGGAAGGAGGGAGGTGATTCTCCTGGAGAAGAGTGCATCAAGCCAGGACTGATGCTGCCAGAGTGCTTCACTAATGCAGAACTGCCACTGGTTTTTGACAAAGCATTAATAATCCCACCCCATCTCTTTCTGCAGGAAGGACTCACCAGTCTTTTTTTTCTTGGGTTCCTTGCTAAATGCCCTCTCTGTGCAGTCCAGAAGATCACTCAGAAGTTCCATTGTTTCAGCTGGATTCTGTTTGATAGCAAACAAACCCCCCATCCTGTGAATTCCCTACTACCAACAGCAACAAAAGGAACATATTCTGTATCCAAGGATCTCTTCAAACAGGTACAGATTAAAATCAGCTACTATGACCCCTTTGCAGAAAAAAAATATGAAAAAAGTAGGAACTGTTCCAGCAAGTCAAAGGCAAAACATGCTCAGGCAAAGCTTTGCCCCCGTAAATCGATGTCTACATCAGCGTAAGAATCACAGCTTATTAGCTGCCAATTTTCCATTTAAGAAGCTAGAGGCTTCGAAAGAATGGATCTCTGAACACAAAGCTGGTTATTCAGAAACTGCAGCAGTTATTAGCCCATTGTACACCATTCAAACAAGTTCCAGAGGTGTTACCTTGAAAAGATGAATGGCCATTAAAAGTAGAAGTTGCTGGAAAGCAAAGATTTTGGCACTGTCTGATTTATTTTCCTCCTTCTGCAGATTCGTCACAGACTGAAGTGTTCTAAGGAAAGAAAAGCTATGAGTCTTTCGCAATTACAACAGTAAATCCTGTCTTACGATCAAATTGAAAACATAACCACAGCCACTCTACCATTTTCTGTACTCAACATTTAATTTATAGATACTAGGCTTACACATGTAGGATAAAATCTTAACTCAACAATAGTGTCTCACCCTCTGTGTAGCTTATGAAAACCTTTGCATTTCAGCACAGGCTAAATTCTTAATACTACAGTCAAGGTGTAGACCTTCATGGGAGACCAAGTTAAGAAAAGGGCAAGTTAGAGTCACTAGGAAGTTAGAACAGACATTACTAGCAGAAAAATATTAGCAGGCTTGGAATTGAGTTTGGGAGAATGATTATGAATGAAAACAGAAAAGGACATGGCCACCTACAGACACACAGAAAGAACAAGAAAAGAGTGGGGTGAGAGATAACAAGACAACCCAGAACCCAGGCCTAGGTGCTGCATCCTCAATAAACAGAAGAGAGAGAACTGTTACTGCCTATGAAACAGTTCCACTACAGTAACCGAGACAATTAGAGGAGGACTGAAAAATACAGGCTATATGCTTTTATTGGCCCAAAGAGAAATATAACCAGGGCTTTTCCACCTTCCTCATCCCACGAACTCAGCATTCAGCTTCCCAAAACTCTCACCTCTCCCAAGCATCCCTCTGTTCCTTAGTAAAAGGCTTCACAGCTTTGACATGCTTCTCGCTGGAAAGCAGCTCATTAGCATACTCAACAAGAAGGAGGATCCAGAGCTTCCCATCTGCAGTCACGCCATGGGTGTGCTTCTCCCTCAAGGCTGCAGCCTCTGGTGTATCTCCCAAGACTGTCAGGGTGTTTAAAGTCTGAAGTAACCTGCAAAGGAAGCAACCAACATGTTCACATGAGAAGAACCAGACGGCCTTTTCCTCTTCAGAATATCCAACACAGGCAGAGCACTCTCACCTCAGAGCTCTGGTCACACACTTCAAGCCAGATTCACAGGGCTTAAGTTTCAACCTGTGCATGTATCCAAACACAGTAAGGACACACTCCCAATGTATCATTTTGGTGAAAAATTATGGTAAAAAACTTCATAACTCATTGTCATTAGTGCTGACCCAAATTTGTCAAAGCCAAACTGGGCACCAGTGCCAGTTTGACTCTATTCACCACTGTGTTAAGGGAAACACAAAGCAGGGAGCCAAGTGGAACCAGCACTCCAAATCTAGGTCTCAGTTCTTGAGTTAAACAGCTTTGTCAAGCTACTGAATGACATTATTCACAAGCTACTCTATTTCACAACCCAAAATGTAATAACAGCTATCCTCTACAATCCAATCTTACAGCTGGGAACTGGAACACAGGTGAAATTGAGTGAAATTAAATATACTTTAATTTTAATTTATTAACAAAAAAGATTAATTACTAATTTATTTTAATTTACTTCTCAAAAATATATATTTCCATTTCTGAAAGTGTCCCCCATTCTGTGTCCCACTATGTCCTGTGCTGTCCTTCAGCAGTGTTTGGAGCACCTTCCCAGGAATTGCCTGTTCAAAGTGTTATTACAGTTCTGTTTCCATTGTTCAACTCTTTCTCCCTCAGCACAGGGAGGGCTGTGGATCAATCAGCAGCTCACATGCAGAGTGGACAAAAAGCCAACAGCAACCCATGTCCCCACCACCCCTCTCCTACATCCTCTCATCTCTAGCTTCTAACAGGGGCAAGAGAAATCAGATGAGAAAAAGCAGTTTAAACTCAACTCTGCATCTACCTGATCATTAGACACATATTCAGCAAGTTTGCCATGCAAAAATGTGATTTTGTTGGACACAAATTAAGAATATTTGGGAAATATTTCTAAGATTTCCTTTAAAAAAAAGTTAACTTCCTGCTCCTGGAGTCAAAAATAAACGCTTCAATAGCAGCTCAAACCTCTTGCCATGCCATTTACAGAGTGATCTTATCCTCAGGGAAGGAGAGAAATTTCCCTGTTTAAATCACACAAGCAAAATCCTTACCCAAAGAAGTAGTTTGCTGCCAGTGAATGAGCCTGTTCATCCAGAGGCTCTGATGGAAGGGCATTTGTCTCAGGTATTTGGGAAGCTTTTTTCTTGGTCTCAAAGAAAGCATGGAAGAAGCAAAACCTAGCACAGATAGAAGAGAAAAAAAAAAAGGGAGTTAGCTTGGAAATAATAGAGCAAAAATAGCCTGTGTGTGCAAATCAAATAGAATACCACACCACACATTTACCTAGCATTTTTATTCAAGAATGTGCTGAAAAACGTCACTATTTACAATAAGCCCCTTTCCTCAAGGTACACAAGGTAAAGAGAGAAGAATGCTCAGGACTTCACACAAGTAGAAGTGCAACACTTCAGGCAACACAGTACAGCACTCTTCTCAGGCTGTCAGATTTGCATCATATTCTCCAAGAAATTTAAACTGACCGATAAATACTACCAAGATTTGATACAAGGTTTAGAAATAATATCTTCAAAACAGTCTAGGTAACCAGGAACCTAAAGCTTACTGAAAACAAATGAGGCTGAGTTGATTTTAGGTGCCTAAATTACTTATGCCAAAAGTTTAGAGAAGTTATTTTTGAAAACAGAACCTGGTCTTCTAACTGACTAGATGTTCTAGAATATTTCTACCAATCAATTTGTCTAGTCCCATGGAGACAATTTAGCTCAATAGCACTACTCCAGCTAAACAGAATTATTCCAACTACACATGACATTAAACAATCTTTAAGTCATTCCCACCTGGAAATGTCCATTACAAGGTTCTCTTCTTTCTTCACTGGGCTTTCAATGATACTAACAAGTCGGTGGATGATCCATTTTCTTAATCGAGCCATCTTATGTTGAGTTCTTTCAATAAACAAGCGGACACAATCAGTAGTTTGAACACTACACTGAATTAATTACACAAACAACAGTCAACTGCAACAAGAGGCGATACTGAGTGTAGTTCTGTGGGGACCTCCTGCCATTCAGAGGATTGAGGTTAAAGATGGCAAAGTGGGTTATGCAAAAAGAAAGCAACAGGTACAAAAGAAGAGAAATAACCTTCTCACTATAGAAAAGATGGTCCATCTTACTCCGCAGAGGTACTGCATTCTACCAAAAAGCACCTCAAAAAACTGCAGTACTGCACCTGTAAGTTTATTATACTGACAACGTATAACACAGAGACATGCTGCTTTAACAATTTATGTTGTTTGAAAGAGGTCTCCCTGCAAGTAACCCAGTATCCACAGCACCAAGCTGGGATATTCACTGAGCAGCGCCAAAAAGGTTGATAAAACATTTTTCTGAGAAGTTTTCCTAGCTGGAAATTGCTACAAACGCATACCAAGTATTTACAGGCTACTCTTGGGACATGGAATTAAGTAATCTACTACATTTGTCTTGCCCTGGCAAGAGTCACGTGCCAGGGATAAATCTTCTGAGACAGAGGAAACAGAACAGGAGATAATGGCCTGCTCACAGCAACGGAAGCAGCGACTGCAAACATTGACGGTCCAAATCAAACTTTGCACAGGTGGCTGTTCTAATCACAGGTCAGAAAAAGAAGAGCAAGGTGCACCATTAATACACTCACATGTTTACAGTTTCTTGGTTCTGTTTTTGCCGGTTAGTTGAAAAGTCTAAACAACAGTCCAAGTCTGGTCTAAGGAACATGTCTTTGAGCCAGTCAACGTATTTCTGCAATGCCACTGGCTGCAAGTGTCTCACTACCCTCCAAATGCTGGGTACCACTGGATAACCTTGATTGGTGAGAGTAGAGAAGCCGATCATCACTGCCAGCTGCTTCTCCGGATCATCACAGCTATTCAGAAATGCATCTACATATGCTTCCATCTCTGGAGCAAATTTAAATCGGTTTGGAAGCTGAAACAGAGTCCAAACAAGCAGGTTAGAAAACTCGCAATGAGTCTTGAGCATCTATTGGAACTCAAATCACTGTACAGATCTGGTTGCAATGTGAAAATTAAAGTCATCTGTCTGAACATTTACCATAAAAGATACTGCAACCCATCAGTTTCATCCTATGGTCAGCCACGCTGCTTCCTCACATACTTAGCAGGAGGAAACTACAGAATCCTGGTATGTACCAACGTCAGCTCTTCAGTTTGGACTTTCCCAAACAGTCAAACTTCAGCAGGCTGGACTACATGCTGGCCATGGCCAGTGCAGGTACGCTCATAGGCTGGGGGAGAGGCCCAGAAATTACTCACACCATCTGTCTTGTTTGCCCATTTATTCAAAAAATGCCCCTACATCAATTCTGCTCTCATCTAGCAGCTCTGGGGCCTGAAAATCTACAGTGGGTAGAAGAAATTCCATCTTTTCTCTCTTCTGTTTCAGAAGTGTTGAGGTATTCTGAAAGGAGAGGGGAATTGATAGGTTCAACTTCAACCTTCAACATGTTCTGAAGGGTCACTGTTTTGTGCTAAGGCCTATCCTCGGTCCTGCCACTGATGTGCATGGCATACAGATGGCTGGCTGCTGGCCTTGGAATGTCATCCACTAGCACATGGACTACCAGAACATGCCCCATTTTACCCAACAGTGCCATTTCCTGGTGTTCTTTCACAGCCCACAGTGTTCATTCTCCTTCCACTTATTCTGGAAAAAACCAAATGTGTAACTGGAGAAACCTTAAAGAGTGCAAGCTGCGGCTTCATTCCAAAAATGTAATGCAACTTTAGTAAATTAATAAACCAATTTGTTTTGCATAGTGTCATGTTCGATACAGTGACCTGGTGGCAGCAGAAACAGTAATGAAAGAGAATACTGGTCTTTAAATAAAGGGTCTACAAATACCTAAGTAATTATAAATCCAGCCAAGCATAACACACATACCACTGCAAGAGATTTCATACAAAGCACAACCTAGCAAGCTCTTGCTTTCACTCTGTTGGTAAGTCCATACTTGTGCATCAGTATGAAAGCCATAAAAAATCTCCAGGAGAATCTTTACCGTAAACAGGCTAATAACTCACAACAGGGCTTTCATCAATCATCTCTCAATAAAAGCAAACCAAGTGCTCCCCTGTTAAAAGCCTGAATTCGAGAAGATGACAATTGTCAGTCAGTATCAGATTAAAGCTTCATCTAGTTCCAACTCCAACAGCAACCAGAATCCCAAAAGAAAGTGTAAGATAACAGCATTTGTTTTCCAATTAAGGAACAAAAGGAATAAAAGTCCTAGGGAACAAAAAGGAACAAAAGGAACATAAAAGTCAACCTAACACTTTTTCTAACACCTCCCCATCATCACCAGTACTAAGGTCCTCACTTTCAGCCTAGTCAGAGAGTCTTTTAGTCTTCAGTGGGTTTATATGTTTCTGACAGAAATTAAATTAATAAATCTTTTGATGCACATGGTAGAACACAGCCTAGTTCACTCTGCAAGAGCCATACAAAACAAGGTACAATAAAACAACTGAGTGTGCAGATAAGCCCTGGAGAAAGTTATTCCATTAAGAGAGGCATCACAGTAAGCATTTTTCCAGAGAAAAACTGCGTTTCTGCTGTTGTTTTGGTACCAGGACAGAAAGGCTGCAGAGTCCCTCCTCTTCCAAGAGAAGGCAACAGGTTTGAGGCCCACATCACAGGGATTAACGTTAAGTTAGCCATAAAGGCTAAGTTTTAGTCTCCAGTGTTCCCTTTTATTCTTCCTCCTCTTATTGCAAGGCTGTGCTGTTTGTTTTCTTCCCAGAAAGGAAGGAGAGAGGAGGATTTCCAAAATCCAATATCCAAATCAAGTTTGAATTTAAGCCCCAGAGGTGTTTCTCAAACACAGCAGTGAAGTACACAAAACCATGAGTTATCCCTCTTTGCTTTGCCTTCAAATGCTCATGCAGCACCCAGCACAATTACAGCTAAAAAAGAAGCTTCTGGACATGCAAAATCAAAAGCACTGTTAAAGGCTGACATATGACATTGTCAATCTGCTGAGGGTGGCCCTTACCCTGCTTTCACAACCATTACAGCTTTCTCAGCAACATCAATGAAAGCAGGTGGGTCAGTGCTGAACAATTTCAAAACCCCCTGAAGTTAGTCTGAATAACAGCACACATTAGATAATGAAGATCAAATACAGGCTATACTCAGCCAGTTACAACGAACAATCATACAATAACCTTGTTTTTCATAAAAATAAAAGGTCTAGAACTACATAAACTTTACTTACACAAAAACATCAGCAACCAGGATTTGGGAGGGGGAGATTTGTTATTCAACACTGTGCCTTTAATCATAAGCATGCAGTATTCTCAGAACACCTACCTGAGTTATTACCACATGTTCTCCATAGTGCTGCATCACCTGCCCTTTAAGAACCATCCGTAGCTGATCCAGGGACAACAACGGGAGAGCACTGCCCAGCAACCGGTAGCACATGTAACTGAGTGGAAACAAAGCAGATTCCCTCAGGTAGAGGCACAGCAGTGAAACCACACAGAAGGGTAAGACAGAGAAAAAAACGGTGGTGGGACAGGCTGCATGGAGCATGCAAAAAAAAAGGCCAAAATACCCCAATTGCCAGTGTTCAAAAGTCCTACTGCCATAAGCAATTCCTATGACTGAGACAGTTGTAAGATCTTGCCTCATAATGTGTCCTTTGGTCTCCAGAAATAGATGAGTCTTCATCAGCACTTCCTTCATCAATTAAGACAATTTCTGGATCTCTTCTGCTCAGGTTTCTATCTCCACAGACCTTGTAAGAACTTACCTATATTTGCAACTTGCCGCCAAATTTGACAAAAATTGCCCAACAGGCTCAAGTGTGATTAAATGGATAGCATCAGCCTCACTCCTCTAGGACCAGGGCTAAAAAAGCAGCACTTTTGAGCACACAAAGGGAATTTTAGACTTGTCTAGATACAGATTTGAGCCAAGTTACATGAGACTTAAACTGCTCAGGCCTGGAAAACATTTTCCCAGCGACATTCATGTAATAACAAAACTCTTTAAAAGTGCAGCTCTGCAATTCTTAAACTCTTGATTTTAGAAAGATTTCAACCAGGCCACAGACTACCTTGCTATGGGCCAAATGAATGATGCTCTTCTGAAACGCTCATAAATTTGTATTAAAGATTTTGCAGTATTTTTATACAGCACCAGACCTAACAGACATCTCAGAGAATCTTACAAATATCTAGTATTAGTCTTGTATAATAGGCTGAAATAGTTATTTGTTATGATTTCCAACTACAGCCACATCCTTTTTAAAAACATGGACCACAGACTCAAACCAACGGAGCCCGATAACAGTGAGGCATTTCAAAAGAGTCCATCAGACAAAGCACAAACTCAGCAGTATTAAATACAAATTTTTGTCTACATGGGAACTGCAGTGCTAAAATAGCAAAGCAGAACGACTCTCCCTCCCAGCCACTTGGAGGAAACAGTTCAGTTTAGGCTTGTAGGAGCAAGCTAACACCTTTACACCTGATGAAGTTCATCAACTTTATTTGTTGTTCTAACTAAATTTAGGCCAAAAGTAGTTAAATGTCGCAATTCTAATAGAAGTCTTACTGATAACTTCTGGATTTAGGCTTCCTATTAAGTTTCTCACAAACACTTGAATAATCAAAAGCAAATGTTCTCACACTGTTCATGAGAAACCATCTGTTCCATTCTACCCCAGCAGAAGGGCAAGAAACATAATAATCACATAATACTGAAAACAAAAAGCCAGTTTGCTTTAAAACAAACCTCGCAGGTCCTGATTTCTCCTTGACTAGCCCATTCTCCACAGCTTCTTTCCAGAAGAGTTCAAAAGCACCTTCCTTCAGTGAAACTTGTAGCAAATCATACCCCACACCAGGCAATTTCTTGTCCTTTTTCTCAGACTTGGCAGCACTTTGCAGAAGTTCTACAAGTCTAGAAAAAAAAAAAATATATATTATATATATATATATATATATATAATATGAGAAATCTGACCCGGAAAAGGATTGCTGAAGGCGAAATTCATCCTGCTGAAGGTAGCAGAACATTTCCAGAGCACCAAAGGCTGCAGACAGCCAGTGCCTCTTGGGAGGGAAACCAGAGCTATCTATAATTTAGGAATCTGCACAAAAGTGAGAGCCTAACCCTTACAGAACCTGGTGAATACAAGCAGGTATTAGAATGAAAGCCACATTTCTGTCACTGCTAGCCAAGAGGCTGAGAACATTGAATTTTATGTTCCTTATTGAAAAACTTACCTGGGAATATTCTCCTCATTTACAATAGTAGGTGAGCCGAACAGCTTCTTCAGTTTTTTAGGTTTCAGAACCCCAGGGAACTTCTGTATGCCCACAAGCAAAAGATGCAAGTTCTCTGGAGATTTGAAGGCTGAAGTGAGGTCAGCTTGCAAGGTGCCAAATAGGACCTCCTCAAACACAGCTTCAGGAACCTAGACAGCAATGCAGATGAGAGAGCATGCAAGAAACATCTGATGGTGTTTTACTAGGTCACTGTAGTACATTCGTAAAATGCTCTACAGTGCAGATATTTTAAAAACCTGTGCTGTTCTGGAAGCTTTAGAAATTCTCTTAATGATGATGCAACCAAAAATAAATAGCGAATCTGTGTCCAGTATTGCCATACAGGCCCCAAGCGTTTAACTACATGGAGGACAACCTGTTGTCATTAAATAGCAATTCTGTCAGCTGCAATTGCTCTGTTGCTGTCTGACTGCTCCTGTCTGTACTGTCTGTCCTGTCTGAGGACAAAACATCCTTCTACTAGCTTTCAATAACATTATCTAAAAAAGAGCTACTTACTTCAATAGGATTTACTGGCAAACTACTGCATTCAATGTTTTAGAGAAAACTGGATCTAATGTTTTCCTCAGTAAAATAAAAAAAAAGCATTAAAACTGCTTTCACTTGTATTTATTAAAAGATAGGATTCAAAATACATTAAAACCTAATATCAAAATTAGGTGACAAGGAATATTTCCATACAAAGTATTGCTTAATTTTGATTTAATGCTGTTAGTCTTCATCACTACCAACAATATCCATGCAAACCAAGGAAACTTGGTTTTTCCTTTTACTGCCTACTCAGACTTCCTTTATTCCCTGTTCCTACATTCCTTTCACTCCCAATAGCCCAAAATTCAGCCTTGGGCCCAAAAAACATATTAGAAATCTGGTGCATATATGACGAGCTTTGTTGTCCAGAGTTTTCAGCATATCTGTCTTCAAAAGAGCAGAGGGTCTAATGTGCCTCCCAAATATGTCAACTGGGAGAAGTCAGAATAAGGGTTTGTCCATGATGAAAGCAGACTAGGCTAAACTAGAGCATCCTCTGCAGAATAAAGGCATCTGCCACAAACAAATGCAGAAAAATATCTGTTGCATTTTAAATTTACTCTTCCACAACCCCTCCTCTTACTTTCAACTACAAACAAACCAATGAAAAAACAGTCCTCCAAGCAAAGTCCTCCCTCCCATCCAACACATACTGTGTCTATACCTCAGAAAGGATGTCAACAAGAGTTTTTCCAGGGAGATCTTTGAGGTGTGCCTGGTGATGTGACAATTGCTGGAGAAGCTGGATGCTTTCCAGCAGAGCTTTCTGGTCCTGCAAAGTCAAAAATAAAGACTATATATCTAAGGTTAAGCTGAAAGCTCAGTTAATAATCTACTCTGAGACCCACATGTCTGCTTACAATAGGAAGCATACACAATTGCTTCCTGATACACAACTCAGTTCTTCCCAATATGGTGTTTCCCGGCTGTATATGATAAAAGATCCCTGCATTCAAGGTGAATTAGGGACTTCACATACTATCTGACACAGCTCTCATATTTCTGGTAATCACTTAATCCATCCTCCTCCCCAGCTCCATCTAGTCTCCTCAAGCCTGATTTACTGTTATTTCATCTACGTACATTTTCTTAACTACCCCTTTTCTTCTTTTCTTCCCATCTTTAACTTCCAGCTGAGAATATCACTTGACACCATGAAGCTTAAGTTGTTGGTGACCAACTGTTAACTTCTGGATTCATATGATCCCTTTCGCATGAGCATCAAAGTATCTCACAGTTGATTCTCGCCACACTTTTCCAAACACACAATGCTAACACCTTTGTTATGTATCAGGAATAGACATTTAAAAGGCACAGAAAGCCTAAGGAAAAGGCAAAAGAAGTGAACTGGACTTGATGCTTCAAAGTCTCATCTCATGCACTAGCCAGTGAGCCAGCCTTTCTCTCTAGATCCTCTCTCCATTTCAAGACAACTTCAGAACCATTACTGACAAATACCATAACAATACTAAAGTTACCTTAATAAGCCGGCCCGATTGAAATAGAGCCATAACTCCAAAAAAGTTTCCAAAAGCAGCATTTCTCACAAGTTTCTGAAAAGATAAAAAATAAAATAAATAAATAAATAAAAACAGAGTAGCAATCCACCCCACTGATGGGTTAGATCTCACATTCAGCTGCAGCTCCTACTAGAAGAACAAATTGGAAGATCTGGTCTTGAATGTCCTTTCATATGAAGATAATACAGCCAAGAGCAACTCTCCACACTATATTTAAGAACCACTATCCTAGGCTGCTTTTCAGTCAAGTAAGACAACGCTAGATGACAATACCATCAATTTTTAAAAATATTTCAAGTCCCGTTACAGACATTTATCTTAGAAATAACTGCAGAAGCGATGGCATCCAGATGTCAGGCCTTCAAAGAACCGAAGGCAGTTAATTCAGCCTAGCTGCTTCGCTATGAGCCCACTCACCTTCTTCACTTTTTCCAGATTGTGTTTCTCTTTTATCTGCTCCAGGACACTGCACAGCGGAACCTCCTCGAAAGCCTGCAAAACCTGGGGAGACGGGGGAGACGCAGCGCTCGCACCCTGCGGTGCTTTAGGGAGCTGAGCCACAGCCGAGCTGAGCCACAGCAGAGACGCGCTGCCCCACGGCAACGCCGGGCAAACGCGGCTCAGAACAGGGAACGGCCGGAGGCAGCACCCGGGCCGCTCGGGGCACACCGACCTGCGCCAGGGCCAGGCTGAAGCCGGGCCGCGCTGCCTCGCGGGTGGCCGCCAGTCCCTCCACCAGGCGCCTCAGCGCGTACTGCAGCTCGCCGTCCTGCAAGAGAGGGACAGGCCGCCGCCGTGCTCGCTCGCCGCCGCGCCGCGCCGCCGCCCCGCCGCCGCCCCGGCCCCGGCCCCGGCCTCACCTTCCCGCCGTCCCGCAGGTGCCGCAGGAGGCTCTCGGTGGCGGCCAGCCGCACCTCCTGCTCGGGCTTGGCGATGTCCCAGAAGAGGTCGAGGAAGGCGCGGCCCTGCCGCAGCACCCCGCGGGGGTCGGCGCCCGCCGCGCCGCGCGGCTCCCGCTCCGCCACGTCCGTGCTGCCGCCGCCGCGGGGCTCCCGCTCCGCCATGTCCGCGCCGCCGCCGCCGCGCACGTGGGGCCGCCGCCGCCGCCGGCCTGGCCCGGCCCGGCCCGCCCCTTCCGGGACAGCGCGGCCGCGCCCGGCCGGGCCCGCTCGCCGCGGCCTCCCCTCAGCGCCGCGCTGCCCTCGGCGCCATGGCCTCCCGTCAGCCCCACGCACCTCCCGGCCCCACGCCGCCCTCGGCCCCACGCAGCTCCCGGCCGCACGCTGCCCTCGGCCCCACGCTGCCCTCAGCGCCATGGCCTCCCGTCAGCCCCACGCACCTCCCGGCCCCAGGCCGCCCTCAGCGCCATGGCCTCCCGTCAGCCCCACGCACCTCCCGGCCCCAGGCCACCCTCAGCGCCATGGCCTCCCATCAGCTCCACGCACCTCCCGGCCCCACGCTGCCCTCGGCCCCACGCACTTCCCGGCCCCACGCTGCCCTCAGCACCATGGCCTCCTGTCAGCCCCACACACCTCCCGGCCCCGTGCTGCCCTCAGCCCCACGCACTTCCCAGCCCCACGCTGCCCTCGGCGCCATGGCCTCCCCTCACCCCCAGCATCTCCCGGCCCCACGCACCTCCTGGCCCCACGTACTTCCCAGCCCCATGCACCTCCTGGCCCCACGCTGCCATCAGTGCCATGGCCTCCCCTCACCCCCCATGCATCTCCCAGCCCCACGCTGCCCTCAGCCCCACGCACCTCCTGGCAGCCCCACGCTGCCCTCAGCCCCACGCACCTCCCGGCCTCACGCTGCCCTCAGCGCCATGGCCTCTCCTCAGCCCTGTGCCCCCCTCTGTGTCATCCTCCCCTTGGCCCCACACACCCCCACAGCCTCCCCTTCACACCACGCTGCCCTCAGGGCCGCAGCCACCCCATAGCACCGTGGCCTCCCCTCCAGGGCTCCTCTCTGCACCACCTTGTCCTCCCCTCCACGCAGCACCCGCACCGCAGGCTTCCCCTGCCCTCTGCTGCTTTGGGGGGCTGTTTCAGCCCTCCCCCTGGGGGGAAAAGCGGGGTTGTGTGGGGAGGAGGCTTAAAACTCCAACTCTGCTGGTGGCATAAAATCCTCCCTCCCTCCCTCCCCTCAGGCCGCTGCACAGGACGGGGCATCGGTGGTGGCAACCACAGGTACTCTGAGCTGCACCTCTGCCGTCGCTGTCCACCTCCACCAGCATGGGGTGAGCGGTGGCTCCCAGCCCAGGGCTGCCCCCAGAGTGGGCTCACATCAGATTTTAGTATTAATCTCGTTTAAAAAAAAAAAAAAAAAAAAAAAACACTACAAGAGCAATTGGCATTTTGAAGCGCCACATGGCAGGTGCAGCGCCTTCCTGCCGGTGTGCAAGGCTGTACGTGTTGCAGACGCCTCTGGTCCCTCTGTGGCTGTGTGTGTCACGCTGCTTCGAAGCAACTGCAGGTGTGCACACTAAGCAAGCTTTTAGCTTTGGGTCTGTGGAAGTGTCTAGTACTGGGGTTGGGCACCAACCCTGTTTGCACAACTGGTCACTGCAGAAAAATCAGCAT
Source organism: Rhea pennata (assembly GCF_028389875.1). NCBI lineage: Eukaryota > Metazoa > Chordata > Aves > Rheiformes > Rheidae > Rhea > Rhea pennata. The sequence goes on from NC_084682.1 coordinate 9,137,532, forward strand.
CTTGTACTGTTATTGTGAAGCACAAAATAGCGGCCCAGGAAAAGAAAATTAACGCAAAGGACGTGTTCAAGGGTACTAAGAAATGTGGCTACTTCTGTTTTCTTACAAAGAAGTAGCGGGACTGCTCTCCAAACGCCATGTGGAGGCTGTGCAAGGCTGGCCAACAAGCCTGGCCTTCACTGCCTTCCCTTTCAGAATCCCCCTTAGGCCGGCAGCAACGCCGAGGCGGGCAGAGCGGATGCGCCGAGGCCGCCCCGGGCCCGGCCGCAGCCCCGGGCTCTCCCGCGGCGGCTCAGCCCCGCGCCGCCGCCTCGGCCCTGTGACGCCGCCGCAGCGCGGCGGGGCCGGCGGCGGAGCGCGGCTCCCTGCGCGCCCGCGCGCGGAGACTTTCCGACAGGCGGCGGCGCGGGCAGCCCCGGCAGGGCGGGGAGCTGGAGACAGGCACCGCGCGGGGCAGCCCCGGCTCGGGCTGCGCCGTATATAAGCGCCGCGGGGTCCTGCGGGCCCGGTCCTGTCACGCTCGCACGGGGAGGAGGCTGAGGTGGCGATGGCGGATTTTGATCCTTACGACGATCGGGCCTACAGCAGCTTCGGCGGCGGCCGGGGGTGAGCGCAGCGCCGGCGCCCCGGCGGGCGGGGAAGCGCCGGGGGCTCCCCGAGGAGCGGGATGGGGGGAGGCGGGAGCGGCGCTCGGCTCCCCCCCGGCCTGGCGAGTAGGGGGCGCGGCGGGGCCGAGCCTGGCCTGCCCCTTTCCCTAGGGAGATGGCGGGTGGGCACGGCGTGGGGGCGCCGCCGCCCGGAACCGCTCGCGCCCGGCTCCCCCCGCCGTCTTCGCTTCGCTTCCCCTTCCTGGGAGGTGGGGTGAGACCGGCGGGGCGCGTTTCCCTGCGGCCCTAGAGGCTCCGCTTTGTGAGGCGGGGAGGCGGCTGCGGCGGCCCGGGGAGGGGTAGGGCCGTCTCCTCACTCGAGGAGGGGAGGAGGGGGCTCGGGAGCGCTGGGAAGGGGCGGGAGGATGAGGGTGTCGCTGTGCTCCCGCCGGCCGAGAGGCGCACGGAAGGGGGATTTAAGGAGGTGCTGGGACGGAGCCAAGGTGGGCAGAGCCGTGAGGAGCCCTTGCAGGGACAGACCGGGAGAGGGGGGGAGGGAGCTCCCCGCGAAGGGCGGCAAGAGGCCTCGCTGCTCGCGGGCCTCGCTCGGCACGGCGAGGTGCTTGGTGGCGGGGGGGATCTGCTGCGGCCCCCGGGCAGGCCGCATTGTGATGCCTGCAGCGGGGAGGAAATGGGAGGGCTCTGCGGCTCCTCCGGTCAGGGAGGGCCGGGCCGCGCTCCTGCGTTATCCGGGGGCCCGAGTGCTGACTCCAAAGCACTGGCCCTTGGGGTCTGGCTCATGTCTGCCTCTTAGCTGGAGAGTGCCTACGTTAGGGGTAGAGAGGGGGATGAAGGGGTTGAGGCTGCAGGAAAACCCTTTGGGAATGCCTGCTAGACTTCCCTTTGGGAAAGTCGAACTGAGTTGCTAAGAGTTCTGCTCCCTCTGAACTTGTGTTACTGTCTTTATTTTTTTTTTCTCTTCCCCCCCCTTTAAAGAACCGCAAAAACAATAACTAGCAGTTATAAAATTTGCTTGAAATCAGGTTAGGAAGATGCAAGTAGCAGCAGTTGAGTTTTCTGAAAGTTGGTGCTGTAGAAGTGTTTGTCAGCACTAAAATACAACAGTAGCCGTACAACTGTTGAATAAACTATCTTTCCAAACAAATCTTATCAAGTATGCTGTTCTGTAATCTAATCTTCCAAGGTGCATTTTTGGGTCAACAGAATTCTTGTCCTTTCCTGTAGTTCAAGGGATAAATTAGTTTCGTTTCTGAGACTTGTCTAGGCAACAGAGAGGAGCTCTTGTGATTGTAACAGGAACAGATTCTTTCATATTTAGAAACTGATGAGTTTTGTAAATTTATTTTTTTTTAAATGGTCAAGCACCGTCTGTAGAGATCTCAGAATAAACAGACAATGTAGCCATTTATAATTCTAGTATTTCTTAAATTCTGTAATGACCTTGAAACCGGTCTAAAGTGGCACTTGTGTAATAAATCTGGATGCTACTGAACAGTCTACACTAGACAATGTAGGCATGTTCTACAGAGTTATAAAATTAAAATATTACTTTCATGTTCAGACTTTAATAAAGAAATTTCAGGCAAAACTTGGATTCTTGTTTTGGTGAACTAAAGGTGTCCCAATTAGTAAATGCCTCTGCAGATGAGGAAGAGTACACGCTGAATTAGCTGTTTTAAGCTTCAGATGCTACTGATATTAAAATAGGATGCCACTTTTACTTGAATCTGATTTATTGCTTTTGCTAGTCACTAGCAACAAATTCATGGTGTCAGACTTTAACAGGTTACCACTTTGTACAAAGAATCATAATATGCATAGTTTAATGAAAACATGACTTGTAGTCTTGAAGGTTCTGATTAAATGACTCTTCCTCAACTTAAAATGACTTTACCCCTTTTTAGGCCGTATCAGACTGTTGGAATAGTGTAAATGCCATTGAGACTTAATGATTTCCTTTGAATTTGCATTTGAAATAACAATTGACCTATATGGAGAATTAACATAAGGTTTAAGTGAGAGGCATAGAAAACTGAATAATTCCTAGCAACCTAGTACCTGTAAAACATGTCTTGGACTTTTCAAACTTATTGTGGAAGAAACAGCAAGATATAGTTATGGCCCAATGATAATGGGAATTTTGCCACCTCTGAGATAGGTAGTGTGTTAATAGCATCATGCCTCTGCTCTTCATGATATGCAAAAGCCACTTTACTCCAGATGAAAGCTGTGCTGCTAACATTAATAATGAAGGCTTGATATAAAAGATGCTGATGTTTTGAAGTCCAAAATTTGACACCAAAATCTGTATGTAAGAATATTGTGGCCTTGCTGAGATTTCCTGAACATCTGTAGAGCTTCTCAGAGTTGAAGGCAATTATGAGCATTTGTCAACCCTGATTTGCCAGCATGGTGTTTGTCTAGGTGTGGTTTTAAGCACTGGGCTTAATGCTGGCTGCTTTACCCAAAAGTTGGACGTCATCTGCTGAAGTGTTGTACAAGTAAGTGAAAACGGAGAGCCAATCTGTATTGTTTTGACGTGTTAGATCTTGTCTTACCCATTTAATGTTAATAAATATCTCCTAACTTTGTAGGTTCAAATAATTTTTTCTTGAAGACTTGTGATGCTATTGTAGAGATGTACTGGATTGCTTGAATAAACCAGGTGCATATTTGGAGTTATGATCTGGAGACTCTTGACAAATCTTGCATCCTGCTGAGCCTCATGGCATTTGTAGTAAAATACTAACATTGGAATCTGATTAGGTGGTCGTCTCTGTAATACATAAAAAAGATAAATACTAAACTATTGTTTTGGTCCTTAGTTGAAAGGCTCTTAAATTCAAATACTAGCTTTCCAAAAGTGGCTTTGTTTTGAACCTCTAACAGATTTTTGGTTTCTGGAGACAATAACCTAAACTTTCTAAAGCAGTAGCTTCAAAATGATAATTTGATTGTTACTCCTTCCCCACTAGAGATGCTTGCTTCCACCTTTGCTAGAAGTAAGCTTTCTTATTTTGCTCTCCTATTCAGTTCTCTGAAAAAAGAAATCAATTTTCCTTGTTTCTTAAGCCTCTCATGGTAAGAAGACATAATTATTACCCAGTTGTTTCAGCTAAAGTTATACTGAGTGGAGATATCAAATGCTCATTTAACATTTTAGTGTTGACTTAGTTCACTTAGTTCAGAAGTATTCTTAATTATAATTTACTTTTGTCCTGTTGTTGTGAGTGTTGTCTTTCCATCGCATTATTTGATTATTGAAATCGGAAGTTATTCTTATGTTTGGGCTCATTTTTGTGTTTAAGAAAATGTAGGGGAACATAGAAAACAGTTTAAGTACTGCAGCTATATCTAGATTCTATGGGAAACTTAGTTTGCAACCTAGGTAAGGTCCATTGCTGCTGTACAGGTGAAGACCAAAATACCTAATAGATATTTTAGTGCATCAAATTAAAACTTAGTGCTTTTTTCCTGACTTACTACCAATAGGAATTGCATAATAGGGCACTGATTTTTTTTTAACCTCTTCCTTCTGCCGTTCCCTCCCCACCCCAAATCCTTATATGATGCAGTAAGAAACAAAGTTTATCAGCAGAACAAAATTAAATTGCTTTAGGGATTGTTGATTGTGAACTTGAGGGTGTGGTTTCAGAGGCAGTTTGAACTTATACAAGTAGAGGTTGCTGTTGAAAGCTGTAGATCCTGCCCTGGCTGCCCTGGCTTTCATTCCTCTTCTCCTGTGTGTTGGCACAAGTGCCTTTGCAGCTGGCCAGATCATTTCATTGATCTGGCTGGGAATTCATCTTTAGGGTGACTCTTTAGATGAATCAGCTCACTGATGGAGAAGACTGGCGGTCCAAAGAACATGGCAAGAATATACAGAAGGAGAGAACATTCCTTTTAAGCTCTGCTTAAGTGATTCTGATGTTCCTGATAGCCAAAATAACTTTTGTATTCTGTGAATTAGATGTATAGTATTTTAATAGTTCATAAATCTGCAGAGGAGAATTAAGAGTAAAGTCATGGAATTAATTTTATGTGCTACAGAACTCTTTAGGAGGATAGCTCTGTTTTCTTGGAGTTTTCTTAACTTTAGTCATAAGACTCTTCTAAGTTTTAATTCCACTATACATACACAAGCACCTGAATGAGGGCAGCTTTTGTTCTTGAGTATGTTTCTGACTCTAGATTATTTAGCTACCTTTGTCTCATTCACAAGTAATGTAGTTAAAATGCTAAAATATGGAGTTAGGTGGATACTAATATAAAAATACTATGTCGGTTGTGATTCTAGTATGTGTACCAGCATGCTCTTTTGGTGTCAAATGACTCCTGGGTGGAGCTGCTACCATGAGTAGGTTTAAATGATAGGCTTATCTAGAAAGCGTTAGCAAATTTTAAATTGCTATTTTTTAGTTTTTATTTTGTTAGCAATAATAGAATACTTATTCTGGGATGCAGAGCAAAGATGGACAACAATTACATTGCTTGCCATAGGCACACAGGCAGCCAGAATAAAATAAAACAATAAAATTGTTGGATAGGCCTTTGGCAGACTAAACTTAATGAAATTTAATTAGTCCATGTCACAGTAGCGAATCCTGGTTTGGTACACCTTGTATTGCACTGTGCTCTTAAATGTGCAGTGAGGCTCTGGGGAAGGGTTCAGGCATGAACAAAACCCAGTAAAAATAAGGTATTAAGGAAGAGAATATGAGTATAGCAATACACAAAGCATCTCTGAAAAAAGTCAAGCATTACTCAGGCAGGGGAAAGGCTATTGGAACCAGTGGCGATTACATCTTCTAGTCTAGAAGTCCCGCAAAGCTGTTAAAACTTAAGGTTGCCTTGTGCCATGTTAAAAATCTTGTGTGTGGGTGTAGGTTTTTTTAAAGGTGATCAGAATTAGCTGTCTTTAAAAGCTTAGGCTTTACAGGAGAAGAATGTTCCTGTAGATGTGTTGCGTTAATACAGTGAACTCAGTTGGAAAAGCCTAGTTTCTCAGCAGTCAATGCTGATAGCCTTAACTGAGACTAGAGAAAAGGTAGGAAAGGGTAACCTAATTTTTCTCAATCTGCAGCTCAAAGAGGAAAGTAAACTTTCAAGTTTAAATTCTTGGTTACTGTACTTCTGAGCTTCTTGCTCAGCTAAGCTTTTTACTGTGTTCAGTTACAGCATTCCAGCCCAGGTACCCTTTAAATATCTGACACTTGGTTCTGGCAGTAACTTTTCAGAGCTAGAAGATGCTTCTGTTAAGCTAAGCACTGCTAAAATAATTTAAATGTTTGTGGAGTGTATGTTGATAATATAGTATTTGATTGAAAGCATTGTGTCCAGTTTAACTTCAGAATAAGATGAAGAGACTGTGGCATGCAAGTATTTCTTTACAACTGTGAATTATTCTTATGTTTCAGTCTGGAATTTATTGGGGGAGGGATGGAACGGATGGGGATAGTGCAGATAACTTTAGGTTGCAGTCTTTTCAGTTGATTATGATAAGAAGTTTGCTCATTTCACTACTGTTTACCTGTAATGTACTTAAAGATAACTGTTCATTTGTTTATCCCGTGAAGTACTGATCAGATAATACTAAAAAGGAGTTGGCCCATACTGGGGGTGCAGGTGTGGGCAAAAGGATGGAAAAACTAACTATAATTGTGGAAAACTCCACTTCCAAAGTCAAACAGCATCTGAACTGTGCTATATAATATATTACTAGCTGTGTTGGAAATCAAGTGCCAGAGACTAACTGTGCTTTTTCAACAGGTCTCGTGGTGGTGGCCTGGGTTCCCGCAAACAGAAAGAGCTGCCAACAGAACCCCCTTTCACAGCATATGTGGGAAATCTACCCTTCAACACTGTTCAAGGAGACATAGATGCTATCTTCAAGGATCTCAGTGTAAGGAGTGTACGACTAGTCAGAGACAAAGAAACGGACAAATTTAAAGGTGAGTATTCAGAACTGTTGTGGATGGCTAAGTACAGGGAAACTGATGTACTTCTAAAATTGTTTTAATGGTGTATTTCATTATCTGCTTTAAAGCCTAGGTAGCTTGTCAGTGTGGATTTGTTCTTTCATGTTGACTTATGCAGGTTTGTCTTTGACTAACAAACATCTCATTTGAGTGAGATTTGCTGTTACCTCCATTATCTTAAGATACAAATTAACATAGGTGAGGAGAGTCATATTTGCCTTGCCATGAAAGGGCTTTCTTAAGGTTTGTTACAATCCATACAAGACAAAAAAAAAAAGTGCCCGATCTGCTTTAAGTTCCATGATACTAAAGTCTTCAGTACCCTAGCAGTCTTCTCTAGCTCACAAGACTACCAGTAATCAAAAGACCCTCTGTCTTTTGGTGGGTAGAGAAGAAAAGCAATCAGGCTATTCAGACAATAGTATTACAGGAAGCAAATGTTTTAGGTGGAACCTTTTCCATTGGAGTTGTGGCCATGGGAAGAGGACTATGTTATTTCTAAGTTATTTCTTTAATGAAGAGGCTTAACTTGGGTAACATAGGGTCTCAGGAAAAAAAATTGCATCACCACATTGTTTAGTGAATTTGCTAAATTAGACTGTTTGAGCAGTTGCTTCAGCTTCTTGTAAAAATAAGCTAGCAACCAAACATCAGTGTCCAACTAAATAGCTGATTCAAGGCATAGATGAAAGCTAATCTATAATGAGAACCTATGGTAAAGGAAACTAATCAGAGTCTTGGCATTTGTGTAGTGTCCATGTGAAGAGCATATTGCAGGATGTGTCTTGCACTTATCCTAGCGCATGGCTGAAAGAAGGGAGACAATTAACCAGATATGTAGGAAGAGAGACTTATTATAAATGGCTTTTCAATTACTGGTATTAACTTGTGAGGCTCTCCTTGCAGGATTTTGTTACGTAGAGTTTGATGAGGTGGAGTCGCTCAAGGAAGCTCTTACGTATGATGGTGCAGTAAGTATACCTCCAATTAATTTGTGAAACAAAGATGAGCACAAGTCTCACTCTTTGGATGCTTATCTGGCAAATTCTGAAGAGATTTTTCTTTCATTTGGCAGCTTTTGGGTGACCGATCACTCCGAGTGGACATAGCAGAAGGCAGAAAACAAGATAAAGGTGGTTTTGGCTTCAGAAAAGGTGGTGGGCCTGATGACAGAGGTGACTTCCTTTTTTCTAAATATTTTCTTTAAATATAAGTTATCACTTCTGGTGCTAACTAATGCTAAGACAAGGCATGCAAGTAAATCTCCTATGAAGAGTGTATGAAAGTAGAGATTTTATATATTCCTTTCTAACCTAGTTGTTGCTGCTCCTGAGATGTCTGGAATAGATGTGCTTTGTGTCCAAAAGCTGTTGTCAATTCTAGCCCAGGAAGTGAGACCAATACCCCTGGTAATATATAATGTCTTGCAGAGGACAGTCATAAGCCCAACAGTCTGATCTACTACTATTTTATTGTGTAAGAAAGTGAGTAAGCTAAGTAAATACAAGCATACAATAGTTAACCTGGAGTATCATGTAAAAAAAAAAAAAATAGATTTTGCCATAGTCATAAAGCTTACTGGAACTAGACTCAAGTGCATTTCTAGATGTCTGTAATGTGCATTAAAGCAGCTTTTCTGACCACGGATTCTTGGTTTAACTTACCTTTTGTTCCTATCCGATGGAACTAGGTAAACAGTGAAACTAAAGGATTTTTCAGCGCATGACTGGCTATTAAAAGACCGAAACCATGGTTTGGTATCCCCTTGATCAGTGTTTTCCAGCATCAGACCTGAACACAATTGTGGCTTTTCTCCTAGGAATGGGAGGAGGTTCCCGAGAATCCAGAGGAGGTGGATGGGATTCCAGAGATGACTTCAATTCTGGTATCAGTATTAACACTTATACAGATAGGCAGCCTAAAAAGCACAGATGTGTTCTCATTTTTGTCAGCTACATTTGTCCCCATTTGCTGTTTTGATCTACTGTATGCCGACTTTAGACATTCTGCAGTTGCAGTGGGATCCTTCCAGGGAAGCTTCTGTCACTTCATAGCAGAAGATCTTGATTGTGAATTTTATGAAACAGTCTTAAATGGTAGAATAGTTTCTCAGATGTAGCTTATGTTGCCTAGATTTTGAGGACTACACTTCTCAGGTATAAGACAAAGTATATTTCTGAATAGTAGCAGAAGCAGAAAAATCATGGAGCAAAACTGATACCAGTGCTGTATTCTCTTGAAGCAAAGGCTTTCAATGTCTTTAGAAGGAGATGTAATATCCCTATATGTGCATCCATTAAATAATGACTTCAAGGACATGATAGGGTTCCAAAGCATTTTTAAATATAAAATGCTCCTGAAAGCTCTAGGTCTGTTATAGCAGCAAACAACTGAGCTTGCTGAGTAAAAGGTAGTGTTGGAGCTGCCATGTCTGTTTTTTGGCTTCTGGTTATCAAACGATTTCCTAGTTACTAGACTCCAGAGTGACACTAACAGTTGCTTATGTCCTCTGAAATGATGGGTTTGGTCCATTTTCTGATGGAGAGATGTTGGCAAGTGTTAAATTTGCAATGTCTGTCTCTGCATGAATGGAATGGATAAAGTACAAGGAGCAGATAACGAAGCATACTATCTCCACTAGCATGAAACTTGACACATGGTGCTGGAGAAAGCAAGCTTGCTATAGTGCTATGCTTAACCTGCCTTCATAGCTAACATTATGGTGTCTTAGCCTTGCACCTTTTTTGTCAGCTTTTTTAAATATGAACATTTCAGCTAGTTAGATGCTGGATGAGTCACTTGTGCATCAAAAGTTTAGCATTTAAGTCTTACTTAGCTGCTACAGAAGTTTTTCTTCTCAGGTTGTACTACCTTGCTCTGGATTGGTCTTTAAAGATTGCCATTCTGGTATGGAAGGAAGGAAGGAACAGTTCTACAACTCGGCCAAGTATACTGAAGTGCAGGGGAAAATTTCAGATGGCAACAAAACTTTCTCTTCCAGGAAACTTCTAAAAAACTGAATATATTCCCTTTATGGTATCCTCTAGTCTGAAATATCCTCATGTTGAATGCAGATGGCAGAGGGAGATATGCTAAGATAGTCACTGGTACAGAGAAGGGAACTCTTGTCAGTGACAGTTCTTCAGTGTTTGTGTCAAAAAGGAAAAAAAAAATCAAGAAGTGCAGTCAACTTTGTATTTAGTCTGAGTTTTTTTTTCCTAACTTTTGCTAGTATAGTAAATGTCTGTTAGCGTAGTAAAACATCTGTGAAGATTCAACTTTTCTAATGTCATTGACATTAGTCACAGTATAACTGGGAAGCCCTGGAGTTGTGATCTGTTTATTTTTTTGAAAGGCTCTTATGTTTAAGGACTATATCTGTTTTACCTCTCCATAGCCCTCTTTTTCATTTGCTTTACTCCTGTAAGTTTTGTGTTAAGGCTGTAGCAAGTATGACCAAACTGCGTCTATTGTAGTCTGTCAATTCACCTGATGGTGTTAAGTCTGAAGTTGAAGCTCATATTTAACCTCATTTGGTGACCCACTCAAAGACTGAGTATGAAATAAACCTCTAGATGGATGAAAGGGTATTAAACTCTGGGATGGCATACTTGATTTCAAATGGCATCTGTATGACTTTTGCAGAATGTATTAGGGATCTGTGAAGCAATCTGTCTACAGACAAAGGCTCTTGGTAATGTCTGAGTGCAACATCTTGGACTGACAGCAGTGACATGCAAGGTTTTCCAGTCACCCAGATTTAAAAAAAAAATCTAGATTGGAAGCATTACAAAATGTATTCTTTAAATTCACCATCTTCCTTCTTCAGGATTCAAAGATGATGACTTTTTGGGAGGTCGGGGTAGAGGAACTCGTCCTGGAGACCGGCGACCACCTGGTGCCTCAATGGGAACTGGTGGCACCGGTCGCTTCAGAGATGGGCCTCCCCTTCGTGGATCTTCCATGGACTTCAGAGAGCCAACAGAAGGTAAACCAGAAAGTTGTCTGTAATTCAGCCTGCCTGCCTTCCTTTAGGAAGGAAGCACCTGCTTTCTTCCTTAGGTTAAAGCAGCCATCTGTGATAGACATATCTTAACCTCAATTTTTTTTTTTTTTTTTCTCCAGAGGAAAGAGCACAACGGCCCCGACTTCAGCTCAAACCTCGAACAGTTGCTACTCCCCTCAATCAAGTAGCCAACCCCAACTCTGCTATCTTTGGTGGAGCCAAGCCCCGAGAGGAAGTAGTAAAAGAGCACGACTGAGCTTGGGGTTGAGAGGGAATGGGGAGGCGGGAAAAAAAGCAAGACAGTACAGAGTGACTAGCTCTGCTGGAATGTCAACCCTGCAGTTTACCATTCCTGCCATCTGGCATTTGTCCTCTTTGAAACCGAAAACACAGAGCTTGTGAATGCATGTCAGCTGTTAACAAGTGGTTTTTAGTACGTTCTTGGCTTTGCTGTATCTAGTGCCTGCTTTGTGCTGAGTTTCCCTCTTCTGTTTCCTTCCAAGCAGCACAATTGCCAGTAGATAAGGCAGTGTAGCTGCGCTCACCAGTGTGTGGAGGTCTCTGGACAAAGGTGCTGCTTCACTTCCTTTCTGGGTTTGTTTTACTTTAGAAGCACAGGTTAGACTTAGTTATTACCCTGTATTGTTTCCTTTTTCTTCCTCAGTGCTCCTCTTCTGACCTGCATGTCTTGTTCTGTATTGCTGTGGCTCTGAAGAGGAAAGCTGGAGAGTCCAGACAAGTTGAACAGTTAGAGTAATTCACAGTTCTAACCATGTAGTGAGATACCGTTTATGACAATTGATGATAGAATTACTGTTTACAGCAGAGTTCTTTGTGAAAACGAAGGGGATAACTGCCCTTTCACGCAGGTCACTGTGAAATACCAACTTAATAGATGCAAATAAAATGAGTTGAGAAGAAGCCTGGTGAATAGGTGGAGTCTCTATGGATAAAGCATCTGCCAGTAGACTTTGCTGGCTGGCTGACTATTGGCTTCAAAATGGTATAATACTACACTTCTGAACTCAAGGTTAGTGCTGCAAAAATGTGCCTGTTAGAGCACAAGTCCTCACTGGCTCTTCCTGCTTACATTTCTTTGGGTTTTACATGTTTGGTAAATTTTTAAATGAAGTTTCTACAAATAAAATTGACTTTTTTATTTTTGTTTAAGGAGTGTATACTTTGCCATGCAGTATGTAATTGCCATTATCCTCTATTTCTTTACCTAGTAGTGTACAGTTTTGAGACCTCTGCTTTCAGAATACGTTGAAAATGGACAGATAAGAAATCATTATGCTTTAGGTTCTACTCATTTGGAAGTTTGGGTAAAAAGCATCTCTAGTTGCCACATCTCTGAACTTGAAGTGTTTCTTGCCAGTGTTCCTGGGAGTGTGTGTGTGGGAGGAGGGGGGTGAGGGGGAGGGGAGGCTGGAGCCAATGGGGAGAGTATTCATGTTTAAAAACAACCTGGATCTATAACACTCTGTAGATACGTCTGCATGAGAAGAGCTCTTGGGCCCCTGATGCTAGTGCTCACAGCTTTCAGATAAAGCAGCCAACACACCAGAGTACTTGCAAGAGGGGTTTGGAAACATGGCTGCTTCGCTATGAGCCTCACTGCTAGTAGTGAATTTCTTAAAGTTACCTTTGTCACATCAGAGTCCCAGCAATTTACAGAACTACTTTCCTTCCTTCTGCCTGTCACTTAATCTGCTTCTGAGATAAGAACCATTTGTCTAACACTAATACTTAATTTAAGACAGACATGCATTTGTGTGGTTGTATTCCAAACCAATGATTGACCTATTTACATCTTCAATGTGGAAAAGATTTTAAGAACAAAATTCCCATATAAAAACTCACCTCTAGTCAAAGAAGTTGACTTTTAAATGTAAAAAAAAAAGAGAAAAAAGAAAAAGGAAAAAAAAGATTTCCAAACACTTAACACATTCTGCTTCATAACAAAATAAATTTATGGATATGGTATTTTGTGAATGATCTTTTAAATAAAAGAAAACATTAAGTAATATTTAACATTGGTCTTTATTTGAGTCTGCTATAGCTTGGTTTTCCTCCAGTTCTCCAACACTGAAGTTAATTTGGAATTTTGGTTCCCTAAATCTTGCAGGCCATCTGTACCAGCCCCACTTCTTATCCACGTAAGGGGGGAGGGGAAGAAAGCAGGAGGAATCTAATTTAAACGAATGCTGGGAATGTGCAGGTGACAAAGCTTGGGCAAATTTGGAAGCAAACCCAAGTTCTTTGTCCTGTGGCTTCTGTATAACCTCAGTTATAGTGCAAAGGTAGTTGCTAGGGCAAGTTTGGAGGTCTTATAGTTTGCAGTTTTATATAGCTCTTGCTACCATTTCTTTCCTAGAACCTGGGTTCTGCTAACCTCTCAAGGAAAGTCTCCTGCCTGGTAAAGGACAAAACTGTGTGACCTCCCAGTTTGAGTAGTGAGCAGTTTAACATAGCATCTTTATGTGCTGTGACAAAAAAATGGAAAGATTGGTTTTGCTTCTTTCCCCACTTTCTCCTAAGCTTTTGGCAGAGTCTTTTCCTGCTAGATATAACTGTTAATGAGACTGCTGCCTTTTGTCTTTGGAATAGTGCATGCTGCAGGGTAAGTTAAAAGAGGGAGAGAAATGTTTTTATTGAGGAAACAAATTCTGGCCATCCTGCTGCACTCAATGCTTTCCATGGCATGAAAGGATGGAAAGTGCTTGCCTTCCAGCTATTTGGTCCAGCCTTTATCTTTAGACTTAGGACAGCTTGAGCAAGGAATCCAGAGCCTGCTCTGGAGCATCACACTAAGGCAGCTTGCGTGCTAGCACCTGACTGTCTTATATGATTAGTTACTTGAGGTGTAAGTCTAGGGCTGGTTGGCTAGAGATAGAAGGTCCTTGAGCTGCCCCTGCAAGACTTGTTAATGGCTGGTCTTTCAAACCTTGTAATGGTGGAAGCATTGCTGTGTTTCATTCTTCTGCATGGAGAGAAGCATTGCTGGCTTGTGAGATGGTAGAAAGGTAGAAAAGGACTCATCTTGTTCTAGTAGATATTTCTCTGTATCTATTAATCATTGTTTTGTCAATGATTTCCCAGGAGTGAAAAGGGGCTTAATACTGATACTGTTTAATATCTTATTTTGAACCGTGTTCCTTGGATGCAAGCATTAATGAGTTGCTTGGTTTCTGTGTAGTATCCTGCCTTATGCTTCTCTGGTTTAGGGGAAGACTTCTCCATTATTTTTTCTCTTCCCTCTTCAAAAACTTGTTTATTTGATCACCGTTCTCAAACTAATTATTCTAGCACAGAAGTATATCAAACTAGCTCATGTCAATAGCTGAGAAAACTACTAGCTGAGTGGCATTTACATTTCACAGAAGGAAGCAGGATTTGTCCCCTTCTATCAGCAAAATGCAGTAATGCTTAGACTGTGACATAATTTATCTGCAGCTTTAAGCTAAACATAGCATGGTAAAACCTAGACCAGGAAGATTACGAGCAGTGGCAACAAGTAGATAATTCACTTTTATGTATTTGTATTCTCATAGTTAATTTTGGTGGTTGTGCAGAACTTTCTTGAAACCTGAACTTAAAAGTCAGCAATGTGGTAGACAGGTTTTGGAACTGAAATTGAATTAAGGAATGGCATTGCTTTGCTACCACAGGAAATGCTTTATCCTGTTTCTCCAGTTGGGTTGCAACTGGAGAAAGTGAAGGTGGCTGGTATGGCATCTCTGGAAGAGCTGAGGGAGATACTGTGGGAATAGCATCTAACATGCTGCTGTACTGCACTCAACCACAGAAAAATAAAAAATCAGCCACCAAACCCAGGAGTGGTCCTGGGAGAGCTAATCACAGCACTTGGGTATGGCCCCGCAAGTGGCTTGCTAGCTCATTGAGCTGTGAGGTCTGGTCCAGCATCCAAGTGGGTTATTTATGCTTGTAGTCATGAATGCTGTTCTGATGGCTGAAGAAACAAGTGGGAGAGTTCAAATGTTCAAATGATGGACTGGTGATTGAATCAAGTTAAGGCCTTGAGGATGACTTATTTTTATTTGCCTTTCTAAAGTAGCAACAAGTTGTTAGCTTACTACCAAGATACACTGATAGACTGGGACTACTACTGAGTTTCCAGTGTTGACCACGTATTTCGGAAGTTCTGCTAGGCATACCGGAGCTGGCTGTAATAGAGAGGTCTTGTCCAAGACTCAGTGTCCCAGTGCAATTTTGGACAATGCTGTTATTTTTTCAATCTTTGTGTTATTATAGTTTTACTCCTGACTTTAACACATAGTAGGAGCATGTTTGCTAGCTGTAGCATTAGCTGCTGATTTGTCTTCAGAAAGGATGATAAAATCTTGAATATCTTAGAACAAATCCTATGATATTGCAACTCTACCTTTTTTTATAGAAAAAATGTAACAATAAAGCGGGTGGCATTCTGCAATGCATGAGTGACCTCTTCATCACAGCAGTCAAGGGTAGTAACTCCTAGAGCAGCCCTTGCCCTGCTGACTGCTTTGAACAAAGCTTTTTGGAGCAGCTTTTTTTCCCAGGGATCTCGTTCATCTAGAGCATGTCCTTGGACAAACGCTGCATGTGTCAAGTTTGCTCCAAGCAGTACAGTTTACAACCAGACACAGGTCACTGGTTTTCTAAACTGACCTCATTCCTTCTCACTGTGGGGAAATAGCTCTTCGTGATTATTCAGACTGGCTTTCAGGAAGAACTTTGTCAATGAGCAAGTTACCTGCGGGCTGCTTTACCTTTGCGTTGAAGTTTGGTTTTTATATTCTGGTGGTATTTTATTGTATTTTACTACCACGTCAGAACAAAGGCTCTGAAGGAATGAAGGTGTTAGCATTTATCCTGACATACTCCAGTGCATAATCCATAATCAGTTACTTTTGCAGTTCTCAAGGGCATTTCTTTGGACTTGATTCTTGAGATACAATTTCTGGGTGTTGCTTGTCTTAAATTTTCAGAAAGGGGAGTTGCTGTGGCTGAAGAGAAACTTGATTTCCAGCTGAGATAGGAATTTTCTAATCTGTTAGCTGAATCTTTACTCTTAAATGCCACTTTACTCATTGCAGCATTTTAAGGAATCAAGTATATATAAAGCTGCAGCAGTTTTCTGTAGCATAGACCATCTTTTACTAAGTGCGTAAATTTTACCTACATATTCTGCAATTTATTCTGCTATTTGTGATACCATTCACTATAGTGATATTAAGCCAAACTTACTAGAGGAATTTAAAATGACATAATCATTCTTTGATTGAGCTTTCTGAAATGATTCAATCTTTTCATGCCAGACATTTGACTCTGAAGCCTGCTGCACATTAGTAATAGCAATACCCTGATGCCTTCGTATGCTCTGGGCTAGCTGGAGAAATGTACTACCAAAGCTATACCTGCCTGACCTGGACCTTTCTGCTCGCTGAGGTTTATGAGGGAGCATTGCCTTTTCCCTCCTGTATCTGCTCACTTAAACAGGAAGCCTAGAGAGGCCTAAGAAATGGGAGAGCAGGTTCTGGTTGCCCGTATGATGTCACGGTATGCACACGGAGTCACGGCTGTCAGGTCTGAGATCATGTTCCTTCTCCTCCTCTAGCTGTTTGGGTGACTAACTCCCAGCATTTTATGGTTTCCTTTTACATAGCTGAAACGATTCTGTTACATAACCTTGCTTGCTCAACAGCAACTTAATTTTAACATTGGCTTTCTTCCCTTCTGTCCCCTTTGGAGCAAAGGGTGTCCACGAGCTTTAAGGATCTGCAGTAGTTACAGAAATAATCTACCCACCTGTAAACTCATGTAAAGCTGTAGAGTGTCCCAGGGTTGCTGTTTTGGGTATGTGAGCTCTGGGAACGCTGCCTGTAGTCGTGCCAACTTCTTTCCGCCGAGTAGGTTTCAGCCAGGTTAGTGCACAGCACATAGGGATTTGCTTCCCGCTGTGAGGTTGTTTTGTTTATGCTTCCGCGCTCCCAAGATTTGCCTCTTTATTTGAAATAAACCAAAAATCACTAAGTACCTCTATACACCCCTGCAAAATCTGTACTGTAATGAATCTGTATAATTTGTACTGCTGTATAAAAATTGAATAAAAGCATTCAAACCTTCTAGTTTTTTGTGTTAAATAAATTTAAGAATTACTTTGCCAACAAGGATGAACTAAGAAGGATAAGAATGGGGAGAGGGTATTACAGGTATTATAGGGAGGTACTAGGATTAGTCTTTGTAAATCTTACTTGGCCAATTTTTGCAAAGCACCTAGGAGTAGTATTAGCTGTGAGCTTTCTTTCCACTGGGTGGTAGCATAATGTATCTTCAGCTGTAACGTAGTAGCTTTCAGTTTCAGCACGATGAGATGAGATTTGCAGCAGGCCGTGCAGCTCGGGCAGGGAAGGAGGTGGCACTTCCTCTCCTGCTGGGCGAATGCTCACGCCGCTCTGCCTAAGAGGAGAGCCGGTGCTTGTCCTTTACAGATATACACGTGGACTACTTAAGTCTGTCAAAAAATTTCTTCTAAAGCAATGCTTTTGTTAAAGCTTTCACAGATATTTGGCAAAACTTAAGTAGCTGGGATGAGGCACGTGTTTATTCTAGTCCCAAAGCTTACGCCAGCAGTGCTGGTGTCTCACAAAGCAGGTGATGCTTCACTCGCCTAGTTTATCGGCTCTAGGAGAAAGAGCCCTTTGGAGCTCAGAAACCTTTTCTCAAAACTTCCCACACAGGGTGTTTTGCTGTAGATAGGTCAGATTTCAATAGTCCCTTGTTTTCTAATCATGGTTTCACCGAGAATTTGTGATCAGTGTTAGTTATAACATCTGCTTTAAGTGAATGCAGCTGATCTTTGATCAGACCCAGCCTTTATCTGAAAGGATGCAGACCAGGGAGGGAGGAGCTGGCTTTCTGCCCTTGGTTGGCTATGTGTCACAAGGAAATAGAGGAGAAAGAAAAAGTCCAGTTAACTGCTAAAACAACTAAAGGAGCAAGTGTTCTGTGTTTGCTCAGTAAAAAAGGCTGAAATGGTAAGCTTTCAAAAAGGATGAGGAAAGATAGAATTGTGATGAGGCTTTTTATGTAATTTACTGCAGTAGAAAGGACAAAAAAAACCCATGATACTTCAGCATCTGACTTTTTATCAGATCAGAAATGGTTTCTGGCAGCAAGCCTAGATGAAGCACAGGGATTACAGGAGAGAGAGGATAGATACAGCGTAGAGTCTGGTGTGCAAGCTGAACGTGATGCTGAACTGTTAGTGTCTGCGCTTCAACTAGGGAGGAAGCCCGCTCTTGCCTCACGAAAAGCAGAATTTTGGTTGTGTTAGTACCTGCTTGGAGTAGGGACTATGTTCTGACCCTTGGGACACTGAACAGATAAATCAAGCCTTTCTTATGAGAAATATAATAATGCTACAACATAATGATATGATGGTGTCTATACAATTGTCTGTATTACCACAGTAGTTATGTTCTGATCAAAGTTAGAAACCAAGGTGGTCACCTTTCAAAGGGAATGATGCCTTGAAGGACGTTGCTCTACCAGACAGCTGCTGCGTCATCCTCTGGGTGACTCTGCTTTGCCACCGTTTGGGCACGGTAACAGTTTTTACTTATTCTTGAGACGTGGGACTGTCGCACGCGTTGCGCTCGGGGAGCGATTAGGTGACTAACACAAGGTGTATTTGCTAAAACTGTTGCCAATGGTGGTAACTCCTATATCGAGGCAATGAGTCATCTGTGGAGCTGTAAGACAAATCAGAGAAGCTCTATGCGTGTAAATGGTAGTTTTTTACCATTGACTGTCCCTAATAAAATAATAGATTTTTTTTTTCTGAAACAAAAAAGACAAACTGTAATTATCTCCAATGTGTTCAGAGCAACAGTTCTGCTCTAAAATACCTTTGGCAAATCTTCTATCACCAGCTTATGTTAAAATAGATTAAAAAAAAAAAACTACTAGTAAACACCTAACAAAGTGCTTTGTAGCTAAGACCTCTGCTAGGTATGCCAGTACTCCAACAGCTGTATTAGCAGTCAGAAATGCATTTCAGATTACATAGCATCCCTTGCAAAGACCGACTGTGAACAACATAAGCAAATTCGAAGCTGGGCCTTGCTCTTACAGGCTTTGATGCAGAAAATATGTGCTTATTTCAGGATAGTCCTCTGCACCTGGATGTTGTGTGAGAACCATCCTGGAAGGAGCATGAAAGCAATTATCTTTGATCCTCAGGTTAGAGTTGGAATAGGTAATGTTTAAATATATTTGCATATGTGCAAACATCGGTTAATTCTCTAAAGAGTGATGTTTCCTCTGAAAGTTTGATAGCAACGTTCCCAGTTGCAAATGCTGGAAATAGTTTTCTTTTTTATAAATCTTTTTAGGGTAGGAAAAATGCCATCTACCTGATGAGAGATGGATGCAGCTGACTGGATGTGACAACTCGAGAGTGCACCAACTTTATTAAAAATAACAAAGCACTGTTCCCTTTACTGAATAATTTACGTGGCTGTATGCAAGAGAGGTGTTGTGGACCCTTCCTTGCTTAATGAGCAATAGCATAAAATGTCTTTCTCTGCAGTTCTGAAATGTGTAGCTGTCCCTTCCGCTCTGATAGCTATAAATACCTGGGACTGTTGTATGCACGTGCAGACGTTTTCTATTCCTAGAGCAGGATACAGCCCCCATGTGCCACATCAGGGCTTTAAGCCAGTAAATGAATCTGCCATTATTCCTAAAGCCTTGCTATTCTATTCAAACGCAAAAGAAAATCCACGATCCACTTTTTAGGAGCACGGTGAAATTGTCTGGTATCTGCAAAAAAATCAATGCTGAAGCATAGGCAATGGTTTCGTGCTTTCTGCTTCAGAAAGTAATGGATCTTGGTTCAGCTCCAGGCTCTGCTCTTAGCAGTGGTGACCTCAGGCTGGTGGCTGTGCTTTTGAGCCTTTCTCTTCCTCTCTGTAGAAACAAAGCAAGTGCTTCCTTTCTGCTTTATCTGCTCTGAAGTGTTTCAGGCAGCATCTGCTGCTCCCAGCAAATAACATTTAGTGCAAAGTTAATTCCTGCTGAGGCTTTTTGTTAAAAGGAAAGTTGTTGTTGGCATTGATCTTTGCAGAGATGTGAGCCAGATCTCAAATCTCTGGGGCTGCCTGGGGACAGGCTGTGGCGCTGGGCAGCCTTCCCTGTGGTCGCCATCTCTTCCTCTCCCTGGCAGATAAAGTGCAACGCTGCTGCAGGAAGCTGCTGGGGCATGCTGGTGTCAGCGCTGCTGGCCAGCCCCTCGTCAGCCAGCAAGGGGCTGACCAGGCGAGCGGCGGATGCTGGGGTCGGTGATTCAGATGATGACAGGAAACCAGAAACTGGTTTACGATCCCCAGGAGGAACAGGCTCCAGTGTTGGTGGCTGTGGCCGTGAGCTGAGCGAGGAGATGGGGCAGCTGGGCTAAAGTGGCTGATGTTGCAGGTAAGAGGGGTACCAGAGAGGATGAGGAGAGGAAAGTGCCTGGGGGGACCAGGTCACCACGCGTCTTTGGGTGGCAGGCAGGTCAGCCCACTGATTTCGCTGGGCTTTGAGAAACTAGGCTGGAGCTCAGCAATCCTTTGGAAGAGGGCTCTTGGTCATCCCTGCAAAATCCTTCCGCAAAACAATGCAGATAGATGGTACTTCTCCTTGCTACTGCTGGGGATGAAGACCTTCACCTGCCAAGCTCCAAGGTATGAAAATGAACCAGATATACCTTCTCTGCAGCATTTTATACCCATTTGGAACCTGAGATGAAGGTCTGTCCACTGTAATCTAGATTGCACTTCTAATGACTTTGTTTTACATCTCCCTACTCAACCTGCTGATTAGAGCATGGCATATGGTATTAGGTTTTTTTCTGTTTTTGTTTTTTTTCCCTACATTTATATCCCCTAAAAGATTCCGGAAGTTCTGGGGTCCCTGCACAACAGGCAAGCTGTGAGCAGCTGCCCTCACCTCGAAGCTGGTCTTCCCTGCTTCTGGCTCCCGCACAGCTACAGCTTCTGGGAGCACTGCAGCCACTGCATTTCCCTCTCCAAGGCCCAGTCCTAAGAGAGAGCAAATTTCTGCTTGCACCTGCCTGGTTTCCCCCGAGTTTCAGGGCTGATCAGCATCCTGTGTATGAATGCATCTACTCTACTGCACATGAGTACTTAAAATTACTAATCCTAGATAGAAAAAGATGTGTTGCCTCTGCATCCCTTTTCCCTTTGCTCAACATCCAGTATAACATGGGCTGTGAGGTAGAAACTCTAGCAAAACTGGCGATAATCACAAAATAATCTTGTGTGATTTTGGTTCATTTTCATTGCCGTGGACTGAATATGACGTTTATATATGTATGCATTGTCTATATCTACAATTCCTAATCTGGAGCTTGCCCCGGACTCTGCAACAGTACGCTGCACAGCTTTGATACTGCCTGAAACAAGGGAAGTTAAGGACAATTACAAGATATTTCCATGGATTATTTCCTCATATTGACATGCATATTATGATTAGGATTTTGCATTGTATTCTCCAGCTAGGTTTTTGAAGCACTTTACAAATTGGTATCTTTGCAAAAGCTTTGATTTATAAATTCCAGTTTTCTCTCTTGTGCTGTGTGCTGCTGAAATGCATCTACTGCTCTCCTGGGAGAAGAGAGAGCATACTCTACTTGAATATCTGTGTAAGAACAGATTTATTTATACTATTACAGTTTTCCTATGAAAATTTACACCAGCGTAAGATGTGGTAGGAAAAGGGACGTGCAGACCTCTGGAAAGGAGCCTTTCTGAAGGTTCAAAACTAGTCATTGAAGTGGTTCCAACCACGGGAGCTTCCTTTGCTCTGATACTTTAGTTTCTAAATTGATTTTGCTTGTCAACATTGTGCAGATCTAAAGTAGTGTTTCTTTTCTTAGAAATTTTAGAGACATTGAGTCCAGCTGAATATTGCATCAGTTCAGTAAGTCCCTGCACTAAACTTCATACAGCAAGTTTTTAATAAACTCTCCCCATTATATTTAATTCCAGTGACTCATCCAATCAGTCTGAATTACTCTTAATTTATTGCAAATGAGTGCAGACCATGAAAATGGCTTTCTGAAGGGGAGCAGGGAAGATGGTTTTATATTTGCCTCTTGGACATTTTTATTAATAGGTTTAACACCTGACCTAAAATAGCAATTTCAGTTTTTCTCTGACAGTGTAAACTTGCAGGGCAGGCTTGACATCTGCAAGACTTCCTTAGAATGACTTCACTAGAAACGATCTTATGGGGAAAAATAGCCACTATCACAGATGGCCACACCAACACATTCCTCATCCTTTCAGATTTTCAGCAAAAAAAATAAGTAAATCTTAAGCATAATTTTAAGTACTTCTTAAAGTTTGTTTTTAAAGCTTTTTGCCCCTTTTTCTGCTGTCGGAAAGCTATTCCAGAACTTCCACCCTTGTGGTGATTAGAAATCTTATTTCTAGCCTATGCATATCAATATTCAGTTCATACCCACTCTTTTTTTATGCTAGTGTGTCCTTTTAAATTTAAATAGCTCTTGTGGCTTTGGTATTTCCCTCTGATACAGGGATAAAGCACATTAAAGTACACTCACTCTCCACTTCAGGAGACTGGAAAACCTGAGACCTTTCTGTCTCCACTCGTAAAACTGCCGCTCCATTCCCTTGACTTTTACAGTGCCCCCTTTTACTGGGGGACTATCTGGATAAACTGTCAGATAAACCCTTAAATTAGAACTAGAGACTTTCCACGACAGCAGCCTGGATGGAAGGACCTAGCACATCTAGCCTGGATGATCCCTGCAAATTCTCTAGTTCTTCCCATTAAAAAAAATAATAATAATAATTTTTCCTTTGGCTTTTTAAAAATATCTGAAGGCATGAAAAAAAAATAAACCCACCCCGTGTTTGGAGAAATACCCCCTTGGCGAAGGCAGGCTTCCCCCCACCACGGGTGCTTTCACGCCAGAGGTACATCTGCTTTATCCAGCCTACGGCCGCTTACGGGGCCGGGCTCGCCCGCCGGGAAACGCCTGAGCCGTCGCTGGCAGCGGCTTCCTCGCGCGAGGAGAAACCGCGGCCGCTGCAAAGAGAAGGAAAAAAGAAAAGTAAAAAAAAAACACACACACACACACAAAAAGTAAAATATAAAAAAAGGGAAAAGAAAAAAAAAAGATGTTTATGAACAGCACGGGCTGTATTTGGGGGATGAAAGCTGCTTTTGCCTTAGGGAGGTACGCGTGGCGCTAGCGGCCATCCAAGGGGACTCCTCGGAGCGGCAGCGAGCCGGCCCCTTCCCGAGGGGGTTTCGGTACTGCAGCGGCGAAAAACTCCACGTCTCGTGGGAGGAGGTTTTGCAGACCCTTCGGAGAGGATCCGTAGTTCGTGGCCTCCAGACCGTCTGGAGCGGCCGAGTTAAAACCGGGTGAGAAAACGCAGGGTTTCGGCCAAGCTTCCCGCAGAAAGCCGGGCGGCGGCGGCGGCGCGGGCGGGCGCTTGGGCCCCCACCGGCGCCGTCCTGGCCTTCGAGCCGCTTTGGGGCGGCGTTGAGGGCTCCTCTGGAGCAGGCCGGTGCTGAACCTCGCGGGGCCGCGTCCGCGCCGCCCTCGGCTCCGCGAGGAGAGGCCACGGGGCGGCCGCCGCCGCGCCGGGCAGAAGCGACGTTGCGGCCGCGGCTGGCGGCGGGGGAGGCGCAGGCCGCGGCGGCGGGGACGGCGGCGACCGCCCGGCTGCCGGCTCGGCTCAGGGTCTCCCTCTCGGCGGCCGTGTTCCAGGCTGGACGCCGGCGGGCCATGGCGCAGGCGGAGCTGCTGTGGGCGGCCGCCTGGCTCATGCTGCTGGGGGCCGCTGTGGGCGTCTGCGTGAGGTGCCAGCTCTCCGGTAAGGCTGCGTCCGGCTTCCCAGTGCTGCTCTGTCCCTCTTTAACTCCTGAATCACCCTCTTCTAAGAGCTTTTATCTTTTTTTTTCTAATTTTCTTTCAGCGAGTAAGCGAGAGAAGAAGCAGAGCGAACGGAGCAGGCGGTAAGCGGTGTTTCGCAGCCGTGCTCCTCCGAGCCGAGGCCGCGGCCGCCGCGGGCGGGCGAAGGCCGCTCTCGGGTCCCCGCGCTCCTGCCGTCTGCCAGGCGACACGGGCAGCAGCCCTCTGGAGGGCTTTTAAAAATATAAAATATTAAAAATCCCCACGTCTCATGCTGCGGGCGTGAAGCAAAGCGCACCCTAGACGTAGACTAGACCAGTGACTCTGCTGCAGCAGTAATGCCTTTAAAAAGCGTAATCTAAAAGGAGATTGAAACTGAGGCCTGTGAGTCACTAACTAGGCTGAAAAAGCTCGGGAAAAGAGGAAGGGCAAACTCTTATCTTGTGCCATCGCATACCAAGGTAAGGCAGAGAGACTCGTAACTTCGCGAACGAGATCCTGCATTTGAGTGGTGCGAGTTAGAACATGCGCCGGAGTCAACCGCCAAGCCTGCCGCACAGGCGGCGAAGGAAACACCACCATACAACGTGCAGCCCCCTGATTTCCTTCAGTAACAGACAAACCGCAGCTAATACGATATGAAGAAAAAAAAAAAAAAAAAAAGCTTTTACCCTTTGGCAGTGGAGCAAACGTGGTGCAGAAGGGCTCTGCAGAGGGCCCGGTGGCGCTTGCTTCGGCCCCGCTCGGCAGCGGTGGTCTCCTGCACGCTGGTGGAAAAGCCAGCCCATGCTCCGTCCCCCTGTGGGCTAATACCAGAACGACTCGACTTGTCAAAGTTGATGTCTAGATTAGGTCATTTGGCTTCAGGCTCGTGATACTGCTCTTTCCCTAGATAACTTTTGTTTTAGTTTTGGCTTTTTGCAAGAAAAGTGGTTTAACTCTGCGTTTGCAGGCTTTGTAGCTATGTCTTTTGACTGACACCTCACCTTGCCGTCAGCATCAGCCTGAGAAAGAGCAGTGATCAGAATAAAGGGGGAAAAAGAGCAGAGATGCTTCCAAGGCCCCCAAATTAGATGTAACAAATGCTTATACCCATCCGCAGTCAAACAGGAGCTGAATCTTGTTGTGCTCTGGAGAGCAGCTCTTGTGTGATACCTAAAGAGCCAAGGGGAGTATTGGCTGTGTTATTTCTGGTTAATATTAAGGGATCCTGGGAGCAGAATGGGTAACAGCTGAGGTGAGGCTATAGGTTTGGAAGCCATTTCACGGGTTAATGCCTGTTTTTCGTTTTGGGTGAAGATGGGATGCTGGCGTTCCAAGTTACACTCCAAGTTTGGGAGGTACTTGAACTTACTTCTGGGCCCTGTGGATTTGCTTTTGGTACTTTTGGAAGTGAGCCACCAGTTTGTGGGCCCTTTAATAATTTGAATACAGCTTAATTGGCACATAAAGCACCAGAGTAGGAATTAATCCTCACAAATGATGTTTTCCTCACCCCCAGTCCTCCCTTAGCTGATGTAGGCTGCACTGCCAACGATCCTTACATTAAAGGGCAGAAGAGGAGGCCAAAGTGAGACTTCAAAGGAGACCTGTATGCATCACCTCGAGCAATTTAGCAAGGAAAACAGCAGGGAAGCTGCTGCCAGTTTGTTCAGGACCTTGTGCAATACACTAAGCAGTATAAGCTCAGTATTTCACTAAGCTCAGCTCAGTGCTGTGCTTCCATCTGCTTGCCAAAGGGGGAAGTCTCTTGTATCTATTTTCCTTATCATATGCCCCTAAATCCAGCTGGTCTTGTTCCTTTTTTTTTTTTTTTTTTTTTTTTTTTTAGGTTTGTTTGCACATTTATTGATTTGTTTGTTTTCCAGGCTCGAGAACCAGCAGAGCTTTGAGGTGATTCGGTCCCGTTCTAGTGAGTATGCTGGTTGCGTGCCCCTTGAGGCATGCGGCCAAGGGCCCCTTGGCAGGCTGTGGCATGCCGACGTGCCTCTCTTTCTACGTCAGAAGCCTGCAGTGCACAGAACGGCAAACATTGCTCTAAAAATAAAAAGATGACCTCAAAACCAGACTGCCCAACAACACAAGACAAGTTTTCAAAGCAGCCTTAGATGCTTGTAGGGATGTGAATTCCTTATGCCAAAGAAGTTATCTTCACATTGAAAGTAAATCACCAAACCAGTGTCACTGGAACACAATAGCTTATTAACTTCGGCTGTTCAAAATCCTCTGCTCCCCCTGTGAAAAACGGCAGGGTGGGATGAACCTGAATTGATAAGTGTGACTCATTTATTGTTGCCCTCCTGCTGCTTCCTGCCACAAATTTGCTTACATGCTGACCTCTAATTTTTTTCATCCTGAAGCAAGCTGCTAACAGGGCAGGTAGCAAATGTCACCATCTCCAGTCTGGCTACCGCAAAGCAGCCGTGCGAGGCTGCTGCCACCGCAGTGGAGCCTGGTGGGGCTGAGCCCTGTGCGCACCAGCAAGGCTTTGCTCCAGTTCCACGGAGGGACGGTGGCTGCAACCAAAGTTCACGCGCTAGTAGTGCATCTGCAATTGTAAGGGAAGGGTGTTGAAGTGTAGAAGAGGCCACCAAATGAAGCAGGGTTGGGGCAGATTAGGAAACAAGATAGCGATTAAGACTATAGCTTCCGCTGATGTGTATTTGTTAGCTCTGCTGGCATTATAGACCCAGTCTTTTTTGTTTGTTTGTTTCCGGTCTTGGCCCATTGTATGCTTTTGAGGATTTATTTGGAAGCTATTTCAGTATACCCTAGATAAATGCTTGCCAATACTTGAAAATCATGTAGGTTTGATGCTCAGTGTTCATTTTAAAACATCTGCTGCTGCCGTAATCCTAACATCTGGTTTTGTTCTTAGTGCTAGCTACAACGAGAAGGCTAGAACAAATTAAGGAAGCAGAAAACTTACCAGTGACAAGGTAGGTAAAAAAAGTGAAACAAAACCTAGCTATCAAGCCAAGGCTGGATGAAGTTTACCCAAAATATGGGTATGTTCAGGATTTGGGATTGGGTTCTGTATCCTATAGATCTGGCTTGGGCTATACTGAATTTATGGCCAGTCCATAGTGGTTTTAGTCTTTTTCTGACTTTTCTTCAGTCTAACTGAATTCTACTAGTAACTATTTAAATCAGAAGCAAAGAAATGAGCTGTCACTATACAGAACATGCACATAATGAAAAAGGAACTGGTGGTCTTTGCTTATAACCAGTTTAACATGAGAAATCTCATTCTTCCCCTGCTGCAATATCCAGGCAAAGTTATTCCCATACTGGGGTTTTATACGAAACTCTTCAGATTCCACTGATTGGTGTGTTAAAAACTCTCAGGGAGTTTCATTGAACATCCTCCTTGCTTAGTCATTGCTATAATTTGTAATATCTGAGACAGTTTGATCAGACCTAGGCTTTTAGCTTCCTTTTGCTCTGAGTCCAAGCCATGAGCAGATGCACAGCAGTGGCTTTCTCTCTTTCAGGAAAAACAATGAGGAACTCAATACCGCGTGTCGTATTGGAAGTGGTAAGTATTTCTACCAAGATGGTCGTCTATTTAAAGCTCTGTCAGTCTACACTGGAGTGGGGGAAGTAGTTGATGCAAAATTCAGAAATGGGAACATTGCAAATCTCTGCTCATTTATATGATTTTAGTGATGGCTGGAAGCTCCCAGCAGCTTCAAAAAACGGAGCCTCCAAGGGATGTTTGTTTGCTGCCAGCACCCAGGCCTTGGGCAGGGCATGGTGAGAGGTAATCTTGGAAACAAGCTGGGCAATGAGAAAGTTAATTCCTGTTATTAGTACCTGCCCATTATACTTGTGGCTGGTCTATCCAGGGGCAGCTGATAAGAACTAGCCATGATTTGACTTTAAAACTCAGTGGCTGTCCCCCAGCCCTGAGGTGTGTGCATGGGGGTGGCTCACTTGTGGTCCATGCTGGGGTGGCCACGGCCTGCATGGCCCGCAGCTCTGCCGCATGGGAGTTAGACAGCAAGTGCTTGGCCGCACCAGCAGCCCGCTGCTCTGTGTGCGTGGTAGCTTGGGCAGTCCCATGGAGGTGAAGAGCTGCACAGAGGAAGAGCGACTAAAGTCAAAACGTTTGGTGGCTCCATCATCTAGCTTGTCCCAGGGCTTCTGTAATATAAACCTATGTTTTCTTCCAGGGCACAGGGCTGAATCCAGGTACCAGAACTTCCTGAAAGGTAAATGCTGCAACCGCACGACGGGGATGAGTGTTCAGGGGCCGAAGTGCTGGAAGGAACTGCTGCTGCTGAAACCAGGAGAAGTTGCTCTTGCACAGGCAGGGAGTGGGGCTGGCTGTAAGGGAACACCTGGCAGGGAGCACATCATGGAGGGTCTGGTGCTACCCCGTAAATCCCACATCTGTGCATGGCTGGTGTTACCAAGAAGGTGCGTGCAGGAGAGCATTCCTTGTGGGCGCTCAGCTCCTGCCCCAGGGGAGGAAGACCCTGGGGATTTGCTGTGGCGCATGGATCCAGTGCGGCTGAACACTTTGCTCCTGCCACTGAGCGCAGGTGGAGCGTTTCGTTTTAGTCCGTTTGGGATCACTGGAGAGGTCATGCCTGGCCAGGTGGGGATGCCAGGCCGTGCTTGTCTTTCCCAAACCAGGGAAGGATGTTCCTCGTCTCTGTATCAGTGGTCAGGAGCTGTCTGCGGGAAGCAGTGAGTCTGGGTTTTCTCCAGGCCGGTGACAATGCTGGGAGCTGCTGCCTGCCCCCATCACGTGCAACTCCTGTGCCCAGCCTCACCAGCAAAACCACTCAGCTCTGCCTGTGGACAGGCTTTGGGACTCTGTCGGAGATCTTGGGCTGCTGGGGACCTCTGCTGCCACCACAGCTGTGGTGTTTGGTGCCTGGGGCTTGAAGTTAGGCATGGTACCATGTCCTAATGACAGACTGTTTGTCCTTGCAGAAGACTGCCTACAAGAGGATGCTGCCTACGTGTAAGTCTCTCAACCTCCAGCCCCTGCACACTGAAGACAACTAGAGGGGCAGAGAGTGGCTGCCACATGCCCCTGGAATGGGGCAAGCAGAGTTGAGACACGGGCATCGCAGCTGTGAGCGGGGCGTGCTGTTTGGCCCGCGGCGGCCCTTGGGCAGACGGAGCTAATGGAAACATTTCTTTTTGCAGTGACCCAATATCCTTTGATTACTACAACTGCGTGAAGTTCCTCACGCCACCGAATGGTAAGGTCACGATGCAGGCAAGCCTGGCATCTCCTGCAGCAGCCAGCCCTGGCCGGTCAGGCTCTCCTGCGGACTCTGGGGTGCCTGTAACATTTTCCTTTTCTAGATTTGTGCTTTGTCACCTCATGACCTGAAGCACACCTGAGTCAAAAGGTGCTTTAGTTAAGGAGTGTAGCTGTGTCTCTGGGCATTAGGGGTGAAGAGCCATCATAAACTAGGGAGAGAAACGTAAGCTCCCTGGAAAAGCCAGGACGTATCTCAGGGCAATGTGCATGCGCCATCTGCCAGTGGTGGTTGCGTTCAGGGCTCAGCAAGAGCAGAGCCACAGGCACCCACTGGGGTCTGCGTGGGGGAATCCCACTGCAGGCGCAGGACATCTGCGCCTTTCTCAAGGTCGCAGCCACCAGGGCCACCAATGCAAAAGCAATGGGTGCAAAAGCAGTCAGGGATTTGTGGTGCAGACCCACACGCTGTCACATAGTCACATCCTGCTCTGTCATTAGTGTGCTGAAAGGACAGTGACAGAAAGAGTTGCTAAAGCTACAGCAAAGTGGTGTGAGATAGTATCCTTGTGTTTTTTTTATTTTAGTTATTTATTTAACAGTGAAAGTCTGGGGCAGCAGGCTGCACGTTGCTGCATGGTGGAAGTGTTTGGTGCAGGCTGGAATGATGGCTAGCACCACAGGGGGGTTCGGAAAGGGTTTACAGACCTGCAGGGTCCTGCACAGACACTCAGGAAATGGTGCATCCTCTCCCAAGAGATATTCATCCGAACGAGGCCTTCAAATACTTCGTGTTCCCGGTTTATGAAACTAGTAAATGAAGATGGTTTTGTGTCCTTTAGCAATCTGAACGCTTTTGAAGCAGCTGCGGAAGTAACTGTAGGGTTGTGTCAGTGTGTGGTCGGTATGGCACTGGTGTGGGCAGTGTGCTCGGCTGACTTGCACCCCCACCCCGAGCAACATGTTTTTGGGAAGCCAGCCCTCATCACACTGCACTGGCGGTCCCTCTGCACCATTGCTGGCATGAGCCGAGGCCATGAGCCCAGCGCATCTGCCCGCCAGCACTCAGCCAGTTTTGGACAAAAGTGGAAGTATGCTGGGCGGCAGCAGCAGCTGTGCTTACCCCATCTGCAAAACCTTTCTAGTTTAAGCGCCGTGACTGCCTCAACTGTTGGAGCTTCGGTTACATTTTCAGCATCTGTGGATATAAGTTTTGAGGTAGCAACATGTTAGTAGTCAGTCATGTGGTTTAACTGTCCAAGAGAGCTGAAATAACCAGCACCATACCAAGGTACTTGTGTGGTTTTTTTTTTTTGTGTGTGTTTTTTTTGTTGTTGTTGTTGTTTTTTGTTTTTTTTTTTTTTTCTTTTAAAGAGACATTGGCTCCAGATGCTATTAGGTTCATGTCTTTAGGAGCAGCACACTGCTGGTGTGTGGCAGATGTCTCTCTGCGTGACAGTGCTAGCTCCAGCAGCCCTTGCACTGGTGGTGCCAGAGCCCACTGGGAGCCCCATCCTTGTTGCTGCAGGCACTGTGCCGTGTCCACTGCTTTGGTGGAGTGTTTGTTCGAAGAGCAGAGCTGAGCGAACACAGGGTGGTGCAGGGACGGAGTGGAGCTGGAAGGGCAATGAAGCCATTTGCCGGAGAGCCGTGTCATCAGAGGTGCCCCATTCAAAAGCCAGCAGCTCTTTTGTGTGTATCGTGTGGTCATGGGTTTAACTTGGACCAGAACCTGGCCTTGCGGTGGGAGGCTTTGCTCTGAGTGATGAATCAGGGTTTGGCTGGAGTGGTTGAGTACTGTGGACAAAGCGCCATGCATGCAACTGCAGCAGGATCAAGTCTCTGCTCTGCCCCATACATCCCATGTGACCTTGGACAAGTGTCTTTACACCTCCATATCTCAGTTTCTTCTCAGAAGCTGAGGATAAGCCCAAGAAAATGCCACAGTCACTAGCTTAGTGACCAGGAAAGAAAACCCTACCCTAACTGTAAATAGCCCTTTTCTATAGACAGGTGATACCAAAGCCCTGCAGATGCTTTCCATGTCACCTGTACTTTAAATCCTTTTCCTTCTTTCTTCTTTTTGCCAGAAGAAGAGGAGGATTCCTATTCCTATCAAAATGTCATCATTGGAACATCTCACAGCTCTGATTCAGGTAAGTGTCTTGCTGTCATGATTCATGTGTGTTGTACAAAGGTGTCTAGAAGCCCAGACATGGACCAAGACTTGCTCAGTTAAGGGAAAAATGACTCCTTCAGAGACAGACCCAGCTCTTTACATGAATCCCATGCTGGGAAATCCTGTATGCAGGTGACTGGAGCAGGAAGAGGCACAATTGGAACAAAACAGGCCTGGAATATTTCCCCTTTCTATAGGAAAATACACCATAGTGACACCTTGTCAGCTGTCAGTTTATCTCTGAGCTTTGACTTGGAAGTCTCTGGAGCAATCCAGGAGCTTTGGCATCCTCATTGCATCTCTAGTTCTTTCAGTGGTGTTATAGGAAGATTTATTGTAGTTTCAGACCCCAGTCTGAGATTTCTCATCACTTCCAGCCTGAGAAGGCTGCAGCCATTGAGCCACTGGAGCATGGCGTTGGACCATAGTCTCTGCTTAAGGGCTTTGAACTTCTGTCCTGGGATGTTGCTGTCAAAACAGGAAGTCAGTTTGGTTTCCTTCAGTGAATTAACACAGTATTTTCTGCACTGATAAACCCTACACCTGCTCTTGTATGTACACTTGCTTTGTATGGTGTGATTAGAGGAAGCAAGAGTAGCGGGAGTCGCTCTGACCCCTGTCCAAGCCTGCAAAAACCAAGACACATGGTTAGGACTGGAAAATAGATGAGGCAGCATCAGGAGACCTGCAGCAGGACGGCTGCAGCCTGGACAGCCATAGCCATGTGCCTGGCTGGAAACTCAGCCATGTGTCCATCACTGGCTGAGGTGGTAGGAGGGGGTTTCACAGAGACCCATTTTTAGTCCATTTGCTGTTTCACATCATTCTGTCCAAACTTTTCTTAGTCACAGATGACACAGGAGACTATGAGAACAGCGCAGCAATACATATATGGAAACTCCAGCAAGTGGAAGGTATGTTCTCAACAGCTATTTACTATTTATGGATAGGGCTCATGGGTACAGTGCCATTGTATTAGACCAGTATAGATCATGATGATGCAGACATCACCCCCATCCTGAGGTGTTTTTTCCTCAGTCATCCATGATAGACATCTAAGGTCATGTGCAAATTACTACACACACTTGCAGCTGAACTTTGACATCTGCTCTGATGGTGACCTGGTGTTTCTGGTACTTCCCAGTAGCTAAGCCTAAGATCTGACCACAAGCTGCTACAGAAGAATGTCACTATCGTATTTTATATCCTCTTAAATTTTGAACGACTTCTGATACAAACTCTGCCTTGTTCTGTAATCCCCTAAGACAAAGAAATGTACAACATGAATATTTAGTGTCACCAGTGTCAATACTGTGAATATCCTGAAATGATTATTTGTATTATTTCTTAAGATAACTTTTAAACAACAGAGTTTAATCTAACATGGGGTTTCCTGTGAAGCATAGGGGTAGCCTGGCCTGGGAGATGCTGGTGAATGCATATGTGTATATTTAAGAGCTTTCTGTGTCTGGTGTGGAAGGTGCCTAAGCAAACTGATTCTTGTTATCCTGTTTGTGCACTCTCTGTGTACTCTCTAGACTAAATGCAAGTTCATGTGTTTGGCTCTGAAAAACTCTGTCCAAAATACCTGCTCACAGAATGTTTGCAAGTTTGTTATGACCGTGTTGGAGCGCTTTCAAGGAAATCTTGACACTGTGATATGGCGTTTTTTATCCCAGACACAGAAACATGTTGACAATGAATGCTGAAAATACTGGTGGGATGCACTGTATGCATATGGTGTGCATGTGCATTTAGATCAACCTACTTATTGATCAGTACTTTCCTGTATTAACAACTCTGAATACAGAAAGCCAGGATGATGAGCCAGATTATGTTAACACGGACCCCGATTCAGGCTTTGCACCTCTGTCAAAGCAAAGGTAACGAGACCAAACGTTTAATGCATTTCCTTGGGGGGGTGAGGAGGAAGATTGTGTGTATTGCTAGGAATGACTGGTACTCACAGCAAGGAGAGCACTTGTGGTGCTTTGCAGCCCTGCTGTTGGGTATTGCTCACCAGCCATGTCAGACAGTCTTCAGCAGCCCACGGGGCTGTACAGGAAGCAGGTCTGTTCCCCAAGTACTCCCCAGCCTGCTCTCTGCCATGCTACCTCTTTGTCTGGTGCCAAGCCGCATAGTGCAGACTGTGGAGACAAATTTGTCCAAGCTGACGTCCCAGCGCTGCCTTTCTCCAACACACAGGAATTCAAAGGTGCTTTAGAGCAGCTTTGGGCAGCTCTGTGGCCAACGGAGCCTCGTGCTGCAACGTGTTGCAGACAGGAACCCCCAGACTCCTCTGGTTTGTGCAGCTCAAAGGAAGAGCGCCTTAAGGGACTCCCTGGGCTCAGCTGAGTGCTAGCTGCTCTGATAATACTGCATATCCTGCCCTGTTTTCAGCAGTAACCTGGTGTTGATGATACAGAATTATACCAGGCAGTTAAAAATAAAACTTGCTGCAGAAAGAGTTCATGGTACTAAATGAGCGAATGATAAAATGCAATGTCTGTAAACATATGGTAAAGTACAGAAGAAAAAACAACCCCAGATATACCATGCACAGCGTTAGGTTCTGCATCAGCTTTACAGCTCAGAAGAAGCTCTTGGAGTCTTTGTGGATAGTTCTCAGCAAACATCTACCGAGCTCTCAGCAGTCATCAAAAAAACTGACATATGTATGTTAGAAAGGAAAAGAGGAAAATACCTCACCGCTGTGCTGATGTATACATCTGTGGTGTCTCCATATCCTCGTTAGTGTGTAGTGTTTGCCACCCTGCTCCAGACTGGCTGAGGACTCCAGCTGTGAAATCTACTGGGGCAGTATCAGCCAGTGTTTCTTGCTTTTGCTACAAGTGCCAAACTGTGAGCACCCATGGTGAGCAGACACCACCCAATGAGATTTTTCTGAAGCCATGCAAAATATTTAAGAATTCTCACAGCCATCCAAAGAATAGTCACACTAGCCTACATGTTTCAGCATTTGCTTTGAACTTTAGCATTTTGTCCCTGGCAGCATTAACTCTTACTTGCAGAGAATTTGCTAGATGGGAAGCTGCAACAGAGGCAGGTTGTATGTTTTGGTCAAGGACTTCAGCATATGCTATCACTCATGGCATGCAAGTCACTTCCCAACACCACATGCACATGGTCTTGCTGATTATACCCTGCCCAGGGAGGGGAACATCTGCCTGGGCAACAAATACAGCTCAGGGTGCTAATGCCTCCTCCCTGAGCAAGCTGAAAGTGGGAACCAGCCTCAGAAACGTTGTCCCTGCCGCAGCAGTACTGCACTGCTAAGTTTCTCTCTCTGCTTTAGTTGGAGCAAGTGAAAACAATATTGTAAAAATGGATTGTTT
This sequence comes from Rhea pennata, assembly GCF_028389875.1. Taxonomy (NCBI): domain Eukaryota; kingdom Metazoa; phylum Chordata; class Aves; order Rheiformes; family Rheidae; genus Rhea; species Rhea pennata. Next base: position 9,171,838 of record NC_084682.1, read on the forward strand.
CAGATAGAGTTGTAGAGAAGAATCCTTTTGGAAGGTGTTTATGGAATTGCCAGGTATTCTGTTAGCTAAATATATGGAGAGGAGGAAGCTAGATACTCCATGAAAATAAGAAAAATGCCGCAGGGTAACTTTTCTAAGCTGTTCTGCATGTATTTCTCATCCACAGAGAAATTTCAAGGATGAGGGGATTACCCTTCTGTGTTAGTCACAGCATGGTCATTCAGCTTTCTGATCTGATAATGGCTGTGCAGTGCTGGACACTCTGGGCTGCTCTATTTGCTGTTTGTAACAGAGTGTGCCTACCTCATTTGGAGGTTTGGGGAAAACAGAGCAACAGTCAGAACCGATAGATGCCCAGCATGTTTAGCAATGCTACTGCAGTGGCCCTCCTGACTTTCTGGAGAGCAAATATCGAAGCAGCATGGGATTACCACAAAAGTACCCCCCAAATGCGATAAATGGGGCTGGGCAGGTAGAAGAGGGAGGAATAACTGTCCTATGAAGTGCTGGTGGTACAGATTTCCCGGGAAAACCTCCAGTTGTAAATTCTAGCAGTGTGTTATTGTGGCAATATCTATAAACAGCTTATGAAAGCTCTGCAAATAAATTAAATTTGCCAGTTCACTTTTTGCTGATATAATACCTCCTTTACAGTTTTTGCTAGCACAGTAATGCTGTAAACCAGCCTCCCCACCCCCATCCAACAAGCAAATGCCAATACAAGTTTTCAGTACAAAGGACTGGCTGACATGGAAGCTCTCCACCAAGGGAGGATGGATTCTTAAATGGGCTTCTGGCATCTTGAGACTCTTTGCACTCCTCAGGGATAACCATCAGGCAGTGTGACTGGGGCATCTGCTTAGATTTTAAAAATTTTATAGCACTTCGGAAATATACTTCACTACCAACCACTAAAAATAAAATGTAACAGGCAGCAGAGTTAAGGTGAAAGTGGGCATTCAAAGTCAGCAGACTTACTTTCCCCTCCCTCCTCTTATTTCAAGAACATCGCATAAAATCTGAAGTCTTTTGCCAAGCTGTAAGAGCATCCCCAGCAAACATGTGTATAAAAGGGAGGCTTTGATACTGCCGTGAAATCTTTTCTCCAGATTGTGCCCAAGATCATTTAGAAGGGATGCAGCTGAAGGGAAGGAATACTCTGCTTGAAGTCCCGCAACATTTCAACTGCGAACATGTAACCGGAGAAAGCACTCTGCCCAGCAGCGAATTCTGGCTGATCAACGCAGCAGTTACCAGGGGCAAACCAAGAGCTCGTTATCCTGTCTCATTTCCCTGCACATCTACGCGACAGAGCATGGCTAGTCTGTGCAAAGTTTTCTCCTGTCAAGCATGAAATGAATCTCCAAATTACTGAGCGGTAATGTGGTCAACTGCTTAATTTGTCAGGCCGAGTCATGCAAGATGCTATTAAAACATAAGGATTATGATTCTGATTTAGTTCCTACACTCTCCTACCGAAGCTGGAACCTGCAAGGAGAGGTTTTATGACAGCTTTGTTTGGAGCTAAATGAGACACCAAAATGTTCGCAAAAGCTAAGGACTAAAGAGGATTAAATCCTTGCTTTATCCACAGCTAGTAACGCACAGTATTTATCTACGGCAGTTCTCCCTGTGCTTTGGTATCTGTTTTACAGCAATACAAAGACACTGTAAGAACTGAGAAGGTATGATTTGTTACTGTCAGCTTCGAAAATTGCACCAGTCTTTCAGAATTGCTGTAGGAACATCAGACCTGGAACTTAACTCTTGTCTCTTAAGCCCTGATGCACAGATTTGTCACTGCTGTCCTACTTATTTATTAAAAGTGAAAAGCCTCCAAAGAAAATTCAGTTTTTTATTACAGTTTAATATGATGCACATGGTGTCTTTTTGACTGGATGAGGCAGGCTGAAATGGGAGCCTGTGTAGCAATGATATAGAATAGTGTGTAGGGTCCTACTAAGAGGAAAAAAATAGCTCCTTTAAAGCCTTGTTTCTCAAAATTGCTTTAGAAAGCTCCTGTGCTTCAAGAAAGGGCATGGCTTACCCTGCAAATCCCCATTACTGACAAGAACAAGCAGAGATGTGGCAGTAAGAGCAAGTGAGCTCTGGAGTGGGAGAAAGGGATGTCAGGTGCTTCCTGCTACAAGTGACTTTTGGCTGTATTTTTAGCAGAATTGGTAAGAACACAGGTGGCCGTTGCCTGTGTGTCTGTGTTTGAAATAGCAAGTTTGATGTGTGACTTGGGAGATTCACTTCTAGCTCCTACAGGGTTCTTACAACAGAGGGAATCTTGCAGGGATGTATGTGTGCAGTAAGCTAACAGCCTGGCTTTCTGCTCACCCTAGCCCCGGCTGGTTCCACTTGTAAAGTCACAAATTCTTGTTTTGTGATGTTTCAATGCTGTGCAAAAAGTTTGCACAAACAAGGGATGCTGACCATGGAGAGGAGGAAAACGTCTGCTTCCCCGTGAGCCTGGAGCAGACACAGTGACACCCACAGCACGTGCTAGCTCCGTGCAGGCGTGCATAAATGCATGGAAATGACAAGGACATCTTTGTTACCGAAACACTGCACACGGCCCACACAGAGCCACAAAATGTTCATTCTTGGTGACTAATTTAACACCTGAAGAGGCACGCAATTTTTGTTAAATGCTGCAGACTGTATATTTTTCAAGATCTATAGTCACTGGAGGCAAATGGTGACTTCCATTTTCGGTGATGTGCAGTGATGTTATATCTGCTTGTTATTTTAATCTCATAACCGGAGGGAGCCATTAAATGCTTCGGATAACATTAACAGCTGTAAGAGATCCTTGGCACACAGTAACGTATACAGTTAATCACTACTAAAAAAACTCCCAACAAGTTCTAGCCTTTAGGTAAGTGTACAGCCAAAACACTAAAATGCAAGATTTATTGCTGTCTGCGCTGAGCAGGGAGGTGGATTAAACCAATGAATTCTTCCTGATGCAAGGTCCTTCCATTGCCAAAATCTGAACTGAGAGTTGTGGAACCTAAGCAGGCTGAGCTATTTGTTGACATAGATGATATTCCCTTCTTTTGCTGAGAGTCTGGGCAACTCTATTTTTCAGCACCCCAGAACAATCAGCTTTGGAGAGGGGTAAATCCTTTCCTGCTTTGTAAAGCTCTGCAAGCACTTTTCAGCCAGTGATCTCATTGTGTTGGAAAATAACCAGGGACTGTTACAGGAAGTTTCATCAAATTTGTTATAATCTTGTTTTGAAACCCTTAAGGTTTTTTATTTCACAATTGGTGAGTACGTAAGTATAAATATGTTCCCTGACAGATTGTCCTGTGCAGGGATTTTTGGTGCTAGACCAAAACTGCCAGATCCTGTGTCGTCTAGCAATAATTCAATGAGAAATTACATGTCTCTTGGGTACATACATCTCTTTTTCCTTATTCATATTAGGTAGGCAGCCAAACTGCACTTCTTGTTTTCAGTTTAAAAGATGCTTTAGAAAGGTAGTTTTGGCACTGCTGAGACAGCTATCAAAAATGGAGCAGGGGAGCCGTACCTAACTACTGGAAGGAAAGCAGTAGCTCTGAGCACACAGCAACTGTGAGAAATCGTTTGGTAGAACAGGCTGTGCTGGTGGCCTCTCAGACCAAGTGCTATTCCTTTTCTCAGGAATAGTGAGGGTGACTGGGTCCTATACAATGCTATGGAGGAGTAGTGCAGAAGAGAACCGGCTCCAATCTGGAGCTGAAAAGCAACTACTGAATACAATCAAGAAGAAACCATTTAAACCAGGTAGAACCTGTGATTCTCCATGTTTCTTCCTCTTCCAGTGGCACCAAGAAAGCAACTTACACAACACAGAGGTAGGAACATCCAGGGCAGGTAAGGAGTAGTGCAGCCTTATGAGTCCTACTAATATGTTGTTTGATATTTTATGAAACTGCTGCTATAACACCTCTTCCTTCTCTGTTTAACAGTGAAAATACTAAACCAGAATGCAAAGGCAGAGTAGGCTGGCTGGAATGTACAGCCAAAGGAAAATTAACCTACTCTTTAAAATTATATTATTTAAGCTTTTGGGGAGAAAAGCTTTGATGCTTTGTCTGTAGAGGACTCAGCAGCTTAAGCCCCTTACTACTAAATTATTAATCATATAGTTTAACAGAAGCACAAATGTGTCTGTGCTTTAGCTGTCAGTTAATTTGCTTTCCTGCACTCTGAATTAAAAAGGATTGTCTTAAGGCTCTGTTAGATGAGCTTCAAGAAGTCTTTATGGGGCAGTTTAAGATATCATTACCCCTACAGCTGAGACAGAAGAAAGGAGGGTATATTCAGTTATTGCTTCAGTGCAAGGGCCAGTCTTTTAGAATGAAGCCGAGTTACGCTGCCAGTGAAGATCAATTTGGCACTGATGAAGCTGAGATGTGTGCAAATGTAATCCTTCTAAGTATGCTTGGTGAAGAATTCTCACTTACCCACAGCCTATAAACAGCACCCAATTGCAACACCTTGCATCCTTTGTAACTTCATTAAATGAGGGTCATTTTCTGTCCATAAGAGTATTTCTTTCTTCGTCTCAGTAAGACCACCACTAATGATCAGTTGTGATATACAATCACTAACAAAGCAATTAAACCCTTGTTTTACCTGCTGTTAGGTCTGGGTACTATTGCCATAAGCACTTTTGCTGATGTAGTAGAGAGAAAACCTTAGTATTTCTCCTTACACTGGACTATTACAGTCATCTTTTCCACCTCAGTTATACCACAGGTAAGAGTTTTTGGTTTAAAGTATATTCTAAAGCTTTATTGGTCTAAATTAAGAAAGTACAAATCATTTTTACAACAGAACCTGGTTATTTTTCTGGTATTTAGTAAAACCAGAGGAACAAGCTCTTTGCATGCAGAATTCAGGACAGACACAACTCTGACACACACAGAGTCACTGATCTCACACATCAATCTTTCACCTTCCAGAATGTCGCTTTCAGCTCAGTCAGATACTCTAGCTTGCTGTAGGAGGTGTAGTCTTCTGACACAATCTGGCCAGCAGTCCAGCCATCTGCAAGAGTGAGTTCACACCTTCCACTATCTTCATATGAGTGTACCCAATTTCCTGGTGATAAAGACATTGTCAAATCTTCTGTTTTTCTTAGTCTGTTTCATTAGCAAAATATTTCCTGGTCTATTTTGATCTCTCACAGTCTACATATAGTAAGACTAGTGACAATCTGCTAAATATCTCTTACTGCTAAAAGACTAGCTTCAGAGTCATTTGCAGCTAAGAAAAACCTATCTTATAAGAAACACTGATAGCACTCATAGTGCTATCACATTCTAATGTAGACCAACTGGAATGCTGTTCTTTGATGACAGTCTGTATTTCCCCACTCCCTTTGTAGGGAGCATGGTGCATATATTTGAGGACAGGTTTTAAATCTAAAAGTGATTCCATCACATCAGTTTACCATTTGTCAATTGGCTGTCGATACAATTTCATATTTTGCAATCGGTTGGACTAGAATCGACTGTGTTCTTGAAGAAAGTTCTCAAAAAGTTAACTGAATCTTTGATTTAATGGCTGTCTGAATTTATTATTTACATCTGTTATTAATTCTAGTTAAAATAGTGACAGCCACAATTAGACTTTAGTCTTCAAGTGACCATTCTTACTGACAAACAGGTGAGGCAAGATGGGAAGGGAAACAGTAATAAAAAGTTTAAAATATTTTTTGCACTAATATCTAGCAAATCTCAAGTGGAGATTTGCTGCTGCTGCTATATAATGGATCACGTTGTCTTTTTAAAAAGGCCCCCAAAACCCCACTACTAACCTTGACAAATTCCAATTTCAGATATTCTGGCATTTGAAAGGTTTTACACACACGGAAAATGTTGCCAATCACATCTTCTGGAGAGTACCCAAGTCGCCACAGGTGGGCAAGAATCTGTGCAAGTAAGGATAATTCAACATTTATCTGAAAACTTATCAGGTGAGTCAACTGCATAGTTTTTCCCTTATCTTGAATAACAAAGCATGCTGTGAAGTCTTCAAAACAAGCATTCTGTAGAGAGAACATGTCTGATTACAGGGACATAATCCATGAAAACCAACCTTGTATGCTTCATCAATATTTGCATTGAGGCAGTGTTGTATCATTTCTTTCACAAGCAGAGGATGAGGCTCGTCACATACCTATGTCAAAGAGAATATTAAATTTCAAGATACTAGAACATCCTGCACTAAGACCCCAGTAGTTTCACTAAGCTTCTGGACAGTTGAAGTATTGAATCAGACTTATCCTATAATACAGATTAAATTCACTATAGTTTAAATAATGTGACTTTACAGTAATATAGCTATCATGCAATGGCAGACTCAAAAGTGCTAAAAGAGACCACTCAAGTAATAGATTCAAGAGTTACCACTGTGAAGTTTCCCACCAGTCATGTGATTCATGTGCTCCGAGATAGGTGTAAAGCCAAAAAGTCTCAGATGTGCTGTTAAGGTCTGCAAATGCTCCCTGTATTTTCAAAAGGCACATGGACTTATTGTTTTGCTTAATGACATAATTGCTACATGCTTTACACTGCCTGCAAACTGGCAAAGTGCTTTTTAAGTTTTATGTATCTCAAAGAAGATTTCACATAGTTACAGGGGCTAGACTTCTAGCATCACTGTTTTACACTATTACTAACCTTAAAAACATTTTCACTGTTTATAAAGCCAAATCCGGAATATGTGGACTGTAAGTTGTTTAATGCCTATGAAAAGAAAAATTAAGATGTCAGTTATTTTCTGAAGTGCTCTACTTCTGGCTTCTCTCTTCAGGATGAAATACAGACTTCTTAGTAAATTATACCAAATAAGCAGCTTTAAGTTAGACAACAAAATAAACAGCAAATGTATGTGGACTTTCTTTCCTCCAACAAGTCAGTATCTGATTTTCATCAATTAATTTTTAAGTAGCAGATCCACTTTTTAAGCCTTGCCAAACTAAACACTTTAGCTACTATTGTGCCATAGATCACATTCCCGTTGCTTTCCCTCTCCAAAGATAAATCCTTAAAGTTTTTTGCTTTAAACAGAGGTTTTAAAGCAAGGTTTCACTGCCTTTCCTCTTTTACCTGTCTCATATCTCCTTGGGCTGTGAAGATAATGGCTTCCAGTCCATCATCTGTATATGGCACATCTTCCTTCTCAACGATTTTCAGTAGCCTTGCAAGGATTTGTGAATCTGTCAGCTTGGTGTAACGTAGCACTGCACACCGAGACTGAATAGGTTCTGAGGATAGAGATGCATAATTAATGTTTCCCTCTTTTCTTAAAAAAAAATGTTTCTTCTCAGCTTGGAAGAAAATATCGCAGTTTCCAGCTCTTCATTTGTCATATTCTATTAAAGAAAAAGAATCTGTCAGCTCCAGACAGAATATAGTGTATGCTTCAGCATATACAATTATGTTATAGTCCTTCACTTGAGCCCAAATGCACTATTTGATTTTGCCCTCGTATGAGCAAACACATATCAAGCTCAGCTTCTGTTCTGTTGGTTTTCTAATTGTAGACATTAATCATGCTATTTTAACTCCTTAAACAAAAACAGTCTGTCTACTATATTTTAGTGGGTAGGGAAACTTGAAGATTTTGCCATAGGAGGCATGTCAACAAAAGGGGTTAATACTCAGTAAACAATACACCAAACACATTTTAAACTGTATCAGAAGCTGGACAGAGATTAACCCCAGAGTACTAGAAATCTGGTTCCATAGAGATGCATAGCATAGAAACAGCTGTTCAGAGGGTTCACCGGCTACTCAAATATGCTCTTTTTTTATTAGCTGGATTTTCAGGTGGTTTGAGTTTCAGAAGTACCACAGCTTCTTACAATAAGCAGGTTCAAGGTCTTTCAGAAAATTACTTTGAAAGTTAGCCAACAGTATGGAGAATATATTACAAAAGCAGGGACTGGCAGCACTTTACCTATGATTTTATCAGAGGCATTACATGCAAGCGCAAAGCGTGTTGTTTTGGAATAAATTTCCATTGTTCTTCTCAATGCTTGCTGTGCTCCATCTGTCATGCTGGGGGGAAAAAAGGAGTTAGGACAGATTTTGTCTTTCGATGACTTTTAACTGCAGCCTAATAACTATTTTTGTACAGGCATCAGAGTTTACTCTGACAGTGCTTTGTAAATTACTTGATATTCTGGCTTGGTAAACTAAGCAGCTTTTGCTAGGCATGTAAGCAGATCACCCTGTCACTGAGACCTCCATAAGACTAACATACAAAATTAACATTGTCATTAATACTCTGGAGAATACTACTGAGAATATTAGTACTTATAGGCAGGTGCAGGAGAATGTGCCTGTTTTCATCCAGTGAAATTAACACTGTCTACAGTAAGCCAGATTCTTTCCAAACAAAAACAGCCATTGAACTGGGTGATGCTATTTCATGCCCAGCTAAATCCCTGTTCCAACCCAGTATTCAGTATCTCTTTAAAGGTAGCAATCTCTGCTCAATAAGAGGAATCTTGTAAGACCACTGTTCCATGCATACCTATTTCTTACTAAATTATTTTTGATAGCCTGATAGCAATAGCTAAGACTATCTTTGACAGCCATTTTGCAGAAAGAAGATAAGCAGAACAGATTTCATGTGTAGCTGAGGTCAAGAGAAAAACAATGTACCTGTCTGCTTCATCAAGGATGATTATTTTATGCCGACCTTTTGGAAGTGTGACCTTTTGCTGGGCAAACATTTTGATTTTGTTTCTCACAACATCAATGCCTCTGGAACAATAATTCAAGTAATTCAGTTACGTAAGTTACATAATAGACCTTATTCCACAGCTGCAGCTTAAGCATTCCTGAGCTCCCATTCTCAGAATCAGAATCACAGAACTGAGGTTGGAAGGGACCTCTGGAGACCATCTAGTCCAAACCACCTGCTCAAGCATATTCTCCTCCTGTTTTGTCTCTGTCCCATCAGCTGTGCCACTGTAACTGTTCATATCACCATGTTGTAAGCCAGATTGCCTTACTGATTAAGATTTAAACCTCAACAACCCTTCTTTCTGGAAGTTTTGAAAAAATAATTTAAAAGGTTATTTCAGTGACCTTACGTACAGCACTGCAACAAAAGCAGTTACCTTTGGCAAAAGGTAAGGTTAGTAAGTGAACAAGGGCCAAAGTTTTTAAGACTGCTTTGCCAATACTTTACATCCTCAGACTTACCCGTAACTCAGAATAATTTAAGAGAACCACCTGGACATCTGCATTATACTAGCACAACATGGACACTTTCCTAGACGGAGTTGATCAAAGAGTTACTTTTAAAAATAAATGATTTTCGTTTTGTTCTGTTTAGAACAATGAATGTCATAATTCTAAAGTTTTCCTGTAACTGATATTAATGAAGCAGTAGAATGTATTGTACCTGTATACAACCTTCCATTATCATCTTCAGAATACTTCAGCACAGGGTCTACTAAAGGACTTGGGAAATATTATAATTAAGCTTTAGCCCCTGATCCTCAGAAAAGATTCAGTGCCCTCTACATACATAACACACTCATCCTACAGTTTAATCAACTACCTTTACAGTTCTAATTTCTATCGCTTTTTGTCCTAAGCACTGAAGAGTTCCATTCTAAACAACTCATTCTCTTTTCATTCTTAGGAGGATATTTATGAATGCAAGAAGCATTACTCTTTAAAGTAAATTTGAGAAGACAGTACCATGACAGATTCTGCGTGCCATCTGCTTGCATTTTTGTGTATCAAGTTTGTAAAACATCAGGTGGTAACTGGCATATTCATAGATGGATAGCCAAAGATCACCTAACTTTTAATTGGAAAAAATGCATTAAAAAATAAGTATTATAGATATTACTGTACCAATAAGCCTGTCAAAGCTGCCTGAGTTCAACTAAAAATAAAAATGGATACTTGCTTCTTCATTAAAACTATGACTAGATTTATACAGCCCTCATTCTCACCTGTCATTTGAGGCATTCAACTCCAGAACAGCATCCTTTAATGCAGGACCAAGCAGAGCACGAGCCAAGCAGAGGATACTGGTGGTTTTGCCAGTTCCTGGAGGACCCTGGGAATGCAACAATTGCTGTTAAGTTTTATGCCATTTTCTGGTTTGTACTCTCTGCAGTGCTCCCCAATCATGAAAAATAGCTGCAAGGCGGGAACTGGAGAGAGAATATTGGACTAGGAGTTGCCAGAGTTCAGAATCCAGCCCCCAACAGAAATGCTGCAGGGAGAAGTACAAGACATGCTTCAATGGGCACCTAAAGACTAAGTTAATTCTCAACAGAAGGCTATTTCTTGTGTATTCTGCCAGGAATATTGCTCTGTGACTGTATAGTCATGATCTCTTTTACCCAGACATTTAGGAACCATGTAAATTATACTGGGAGGCTACTGTGGCTCAGTTCAGAAGCTAGGACCTACATAGTGCAACACAGTACAGCATAACAATACTTACAGCAATTATAATATTTGGTACATTCCCCTCTTTTGCAAAGACCTAAGATAAAATAATAAAAAATGATGTAAGAAAACTGACACCAAATAATTCCCAATTCTACTCCATTTTAACCACGAGAAAAAGAGCTAATCATTTTTCTCCCTCCTGCTTCCTCTTTTTGAACCTCAGTGTCTTTATGTTTTTTCAGTTGATCAGTTAGAAGTCAACCCCTAGAATAATACGGAGAAACTTAAAAGCACTTAATATCACAGTTTTTAGTACTATTGCCTTTCCCTTTTATCTATTTTAATTACTTATTTGCTACTATGAGCTTTCTGCTAACAAATGCTGTGTTCACAAACTCATTTATCACAAAAATATTTTTCTTTCAGTAGAAAAAATGCTAAACATGTTTCTTTCCATTGCAGTATAAGCTACCTTTATTCATTGAAATAGTATTATTATAACGGCTACAAGTTTTCTAACTCGTATCAAAACAAAGCCAATTTAAGCATCATCCCAATTTGAGAAGCAGTTATTTCTTTACAACACCACTCAAATGTGTTCTAAAATACCTGATTTCTACATTAAGTCAGAAGGTTTTTTCCACTTACTCAAGCATGCACCTATAAACACAAAAGTGCTTTTTTTTTGGTCTGCGAATCTAGACAGAGTTGTTTCCTGAGCTAACCTATAAAACATGAAGGGACTGCAACACACCTCCAACCTGCTCACAGTGTCTTCATTTCCAACTATTTCACATAACTTCACCGGTCTGTATTTTTCTACCCTGTAAAAGTAAAACCCCAAACGCTTAAGCACACATAATCACGTTTTTGTAGCGTTTTACCCGGTTCACCAGAGGAGGACTGCATTAAGACAGCGTGGAGCGAAGATGGCTTGATGCGTTCTACGTAAAAACCCCAGAGGATTTCACTCCCCTCACTAAGTGCTTTGTTCCATGACACTAATTCCTCAAATCTTGTTTTGTCCCAGTCAGTAACTTTTGTTAGTACGGAGCAGGGAAGGGAGGATGAAGCTCGAGCACGAGCATCCCCCCCCTTCCCCCTTCCCCCCCAACGTTTGCCCGTTTTCAGCGCCAGGCGCCAGCCCGGCCCCTTACGGGCCCTTCCTGAGGGGACGCGGGGACGCGCCGCTCGCCCCCGCCTTCCCGCCAACAGCCGTGCCCCGCCCCCTGCTTGCGCGAAGGCCGCGCGCGCCCTTCCGCTCGCCCCATAGGCTACGCCACGCTAAGCCCCACCTCCCGCCTCGCTCTGCTCCAATGGCCGTGCGCCCCCGGCCCTTCCTCCCTCCCCAGCCCCGCCCCCGCGCGCCTGGCGGCCGGGCCGCGCTCTCCCCTCACGGTCGCTCCCGGCTCTCACCACGGCAGCTCGTAATGGCCGCTGGCGGCGGCGGCCGGGGGCTCGGCGGAGCCCCGCTTCTCGCCTGCCGCAGGCCCGGCCTTCTCGCCCTCCGCGGCCTCCGCCTCCATCCCGGCGGCAGCTGGCCCGGCCCTGGCCTTCCCGCCGTCCCCGCCGCCTCCGTGAGGGGAGGGCGGCGCTCCCGGGCCCGCCCTGCGGGGCGGGGCGGCGGAGGGGGCCCGGGAGGCTCCGCCGCGGAGCGGCTTCCTGGGCCGCGGTGCCGCCGCCCTCCGCCGGTGCTGGCGGCTGCGGGAGGGGCCGGGCCGGGCTGGGCTAGGCTAGGCTAGGCTAGGCTAGGCTTTGCTGAGACGGGGCGGGCAGTTAGCGGTCGGGGCCGCTCGCAGCACTGCTGGGTGGGCTGGTGCGCAGTTCTTTGGGAGTCGGGCTGTTCTGTGCCTTTGCTGGCTGGTTAAGTCATTCTAAGAAAAAGAGTAATGCTTTTGCGCCTCAGGGATCTAAACACTTGTTTCATTTTCTAGCTACCTCTGTTTTCCCATGTAACATGAAAACAGTTAAAAAGTGCATTGCCAAACATCATAAGTTGTGTTACTAGAGAATGGTGTTGGGATAATGCTGTTGAACGTTGGAATTTCTTGATTTGATATTTTGGTAGTTACTGGGACTTTACTACATCCTCAGGCTCTGCTTATGCTCAGCAGAATCAATGGTACTTCTGTTGGTTTAGTGAGTTTAGAGGACTTTTCCTTCGGTCTAGGGTATACTAGTATTTCTAATTTAAACCTGATGTGAAACAGGAATTTAGTCTTGGTCGTATATGAACTGCTGTGTGAGTGATGATGCTCTTCTTAAGAGGGTGAATTTGCATCACTTCCTGTTAACATTTGCATTTGAGTGTAGTTATCTTAAGGGCTGGTGCTTGTTGCTTGGCTTTTGAGGTTTGTACCTGGGTGTTTGCAGATGAAAACATTGCCTTCAGCCTTTGGAGCTGGTTCTGCCTGTGACCTGACAGCGATTGCTTTTGTTGAGTTCTTCATGAGGATCCAAAACTCTGGAGGGTGCACTTTCTGTTATATAGTTTTGCATCTGAGCTTTTATGTAGGCAGGATGGTTGGTGTTTTAATTTTGTTTTATTTTTTATTAATAGCTGTACACAGTTCATAGTGGTTTTGTGGTAGGTGTTACATAAGGGTGAAATTGTAAGTGATCTGCGGACTTTTAAGTGGCAGTCTAAATTAGCTGTATTTTACCCATAGAGGTAAAGTAGGAGAGTAAAATGAAGGTATAATTATGTGTCTTATGAGGACAAGGCAGTTGGTTTTTTTTCAGTGTAGACTGTTTCTAGCATGCATACTGGCTAACTGCATTGTTCTAGTAATATTTCAGACTTGCTGTGTTACTGTTGTCTTTGGATTTAGCTTACTGCAATATTCGGCAGCAACCAACATGAGGCAGTGAAATACTGCAGCTGCATACAACACTGTTGGTCATAAAAGTCTGTCAGTATAACACACTGGACATGCTTTGGTTTCTTGCCAAATTAAGCAGTTGTTAGACTCTTAGGAAGTGCCAGTCTCTAGATAAGATACAATTTTCCTGGCCAGCATTAATTCTACCATTATACATGCAGTATTACTACTGATAAGCACCCAAAGGACTGTGAGAAAGACCATTCATAAGAATTGTTGCAGAGAGCCTGACGACAGATCTTGTGATATGTTTCTGCTAATCAGTTGCAATATGCGTTTCTCTGGAGCACAGTCTTCTGAAGCACTGTGGTCCTGTGCACTGCTATATATACAGAAGCTGCTCACGTTTCCACAATGATTCTCTAGTTCGTCAATCACAGAACAAGAGTTTGTTGAGGGCACAAGGGTATTAAGTGATGTATGCCCTGTGGATAGGCATACCTAGTTTGCTGAGATGTCACAATATCCTGAGCTGAAATTTCAAACAAACATCTATCCCAGAATTTGAAGTATTGCTAATGTAATGTATTGCTAATCTATCCTCTGTTGAAATCAGAGGATACATTCAGGATAAAAATGAATTCCAAATTCAGTGCTGAAAAGGCAGACCTCTTTTGATGTATCATCAAAGATGCATGAATGCACATGAATGTAGTACATATAGTGTATTATCCTGAAAGGAGAATGATCCTGAATTTAAGACAATTACTTCCTGCCTGCCCCTCCAAAACATACACACAAAAGGTTTATTTAATCTGTTCTACAGTACCGACACACAATTTTCACTAACAATTTAGTTAGCAAGAAGAATGCTTGTCTTGGATGCACTCAAAGAAAGAATGACCACAGATCTTGTGATTGTCCTGTGAGCAATGATGACTCAGCTGCAGGTACTTGATGTAGTAGGGAATGTGTCCTTCAAAGACCATTTGGAGTCTTTATTCTCAGACTGGCTCTGGTTAAGAGCTCATGCACTAGCCCCTACGGGGAAACTGAAGAAGACCTGTATAGCAGGTTTTGTCAGGGGGTCAGACAGAAGTTATCGTACAAAGGATTTAAGAAATCCTGTATATCGTATGCCATGGTGGGAACTGAAGGTGATTTGTTAGATTTTGAAGAAGATGAGGCTAGCAAAGACACTAAAAGTGGGAAAGAAGATGAAGAGTGAAGTGATGAAATGATGGTGTGTGAAGGATCAGAAGGCAATAGAAGTAAAGCTTAAAAGAAGCAGCTAACTTCAGGCAAGTCATTAGTGAAAAATACGTATTTGTATTGCATATTCATTACAGAAAAGTAATAAAAATCTTGTACACAATCTTTTTGGGGGTAGATGATGATAGTCTTATATTTGAGATCAATATTTGGATTAATGCTGTGCATACAGTTTACTGTTATTGATAGGACTAATACTGATACTTACTATACAGTGGGTTTAAAAGGCCAAGGGCTGAGACCTTAAATGACAATGTTAGGGAAAGTGCAAAGTTCCTTAAGCTGCTCATTGCTCATCCCTACCAGCCCTGCAGTCTAGCTTAAAACTGTCACCTCCTATTGCAGTGCGCTGTTGTTCAGCTGCCACAAGTAGGTCACGTAGCACAGATGGTCTTGCTGCCAGTGAAATGCAGAATCTGCAGTCCCCTATGAGACTATTCCCTGCTTTCGTTCTTTCATGCTGTCAGCTCGGAGAGAGTGGGATGAATTCTGATGCTATCAGCCATTTTATCGTGTGCTTACTGGGACTGAAAGGCATAAAGCAAAGCTGGTACAAATACCAGTAGTGAAAGCAATGATGGGAAGGCTAGAAGGGAAGCTGGACTGGTGCTTTAAGATATATGGCATCACTGTGTTAGTGGGTTTCCTGGGCTTGGCATGTCTGGACCCAGACTGACAGAGGCCTTGATTCCTGTAGCGCTGCAGTGTTTGAGCTCTAAGAGAAAAAACAGAGATGATTCTCTGAGTATACACAGGTTATTAACTTGTCCTTGTAGCATCATAGCACCCCCCAGCTTTTAATATGTTCATCTGTAGAATGTCCCTGGGAGGTACACTTACTTTGTTTTAGAATTATTTATTAGTTAATTTGTACTGATCTGAGCTAATGTTATGTGTATTGTTTAAAGTTTGTTCTTAAATAATATGGTGAAGATCACACATTGGCTCTGTCAGAACACTAACATCTAGATTATTTCTGTAGCCACTGCCTCATCCTTATTCTCATGTGAGCATCTTTAGTAGCTGTAGAGCAATGGCAGCTCACCGAGGTAACGTGAGTAAATATAACATGAATCTGTCAGCTCCATCACCTGAGCACTTTTATTTATAGCTTCTAATTTCTTTTTACTTTTTAAGTATCTTGCATAGTTTTTATGTTGTCACATGAAATTGCAAGCAGTAGCAGAGCTTGCTGTCTTAGTCTGCAGTTGGTAAACTTATACTGCTGGAAGCCAGGCTAGTCATACTGAAGCCCATTGACTGCTGTGGAAAAAAGATAGATGCAAAGATCAATATCAGGTTATTGCTTGCAGGAAGATATCATATTGTAAATATTTAAAATTCTTTCCCATAACCTTCTAAAAAGAATGGATTTAGATGTTTAGATATTTATGCCTGTGTTCATGAATAAATGTAAATTGTCCAATGCTTATGATACAAGAACAAGATTCAAGAGCCCTGACCTGCAAGTCCTACTCTCTTGGCTTTTGATTGCTTAAGGCTAGAAGTGTTGTTGAAATGTCCATTCTTTTTCAGAAGCACATCCTAGACCCCGTAGACTCAAGACAAGACCAGAGATGTGGTTACAACTTTAGTCAGTAGAGGGAGTATGGACCTCTCTGTTAAAGGACACACAGGGGTTACCCGTGACAGTTCTAAGAACAGACTCTCTGCGAGACTTCTTTTGTCTCCAGAGAAGATCACTTCTTTAAGCGTACGTTTTTCTAGGAACCCAAATGCAGATATTGGATATTAACACTGTTGATAAAGCTGCTAGAGAAGAGAATGCTCATTTGTGCTTGTCACGTGTTTATCCTTTCAGGAGTGACCGGGTGAGCACTTCGGCCGTTCACACCTGCAGTTTGTCGCTGGCATGGACCAACCCCTTTCCTCAACCATGTAAGGAGTTTTATTTGCATAAATGCCTGCCTCCGGGGAGGACACGGACTCCTTCAGTTTCCCTGAGGATATTGAGAAAGCAATTGTGTGCATGAATTTGTTGCCAAATGTAAGTGTTGCAAGAGGCATTTTGCAGCAGAGAGAGGCTTGCTGGGGCTCTCTGACATAAGAGGAAGGATCTTGATGGCTCTGTGGTCTGTGAGCCTTCTGCTTGAGGCCTCAGCCCTGGGACTGTGCAAAACCGTGTGAGATCTGGGGACTATCTCAGCTAAGCCAGCTTTAGTGAATGACAACATCCAGTAGTTGAAATGGAGGTAGGTAGCCTCTTCTGCCAGTGCACCACCTTATTTGTGTTTTTGGACATAACGCTTAGCCTCTGTGGTTTCCTTTTCCCGTGACAATGGGAATATGAACTGACATTTGAATAAAGATTGTCAGAGATTTTGAAAGAATTTTGCAATGGAGTTACTACCAAGTTTTTTTTTTTTTTATAGTTACAGTATTGTTTTACTTTTAGTCAAACACAAGCCAGCCATCATAGGAGGATACTTTTTGTTCAGTGCATCCAGAATTTAAACTTTCTTGTGCATGTTCCTTACGTCAGCAGTCTGGTAATATTCTCCACTGACTGCTGCATGACATTATGCAATCCATTTCATTGCATGGAGTCCCTTAAACGCTGGGAAAAATTTGATCGGAGTCGATGTTTGGCTGAATGAAACAAAATAAATCTTAAATAAAATCCATTTGTGCTGATTTTCTGTATGTAAAAGATGAAAATATAATAATGTCATTGTTTATCAGGAGCCCAAGAATTAGCAGGCTGTAGCACTCTGGATTCTTTAAAGTCTGCAGAGCATGGATTTAGAAATGTCATAAGGAAGTGCTGCAGTAATCAAAATGGGAGGTGCTCAAAGCATAAAGAAGGCTTTTAGCAAAAGATTAAGGTAAGGGTGGACTCTTAGCTGCATTGTAGAGCTTCAGTGACAGAGAAAGTGAGGAAAATCAAACAAAAGGATGATTGTGGTTATTATCTTCAGACCTCTCTGCATATGGGTGAATGTTTCTCCCAAAGGTTTGGTGTGTTTCTGCACAGATATACTTTGGAAATAGGACTAATGCTCTCCAGATTGGTTTTAGCAGCTGCACACCAATTTGGGATTTAAATGATGAATAGGTAGATTATGTTAAGTATAACACCAAAATATATATTCAGAACTTTCATTGTCCCAAGAGAAAATCACCTGTGAATCTTTTCTTGGTCTGACAGAACATGAAAGGAAATGGTCCTGAATTACTAGGTGAAGCTGGATTAGTTCTTTTTTAATGGGGTTAAAGTCTAGTGAAACCCAGGTGCTGCATGAAATAGGGATCATTCTTCTGTAGTTGGTTTGAGTTGGCAGCAGTCCGTCGTGGTGCCAGGAGCGGCCCAGTGTCTTTTGGATAAGACATGAGATGGGCACTCCTGTGGAGGTAAACCTTTGGGTATTAACCATGGAATCCATATCCCTTCCACCTCAGCTAACTCCCTAAATTTAGGACTGTTTCCTTAAATTTCCCTTGCCTTAATGAGGTTTAATGCAATCTCCCATTCAAGCCATTTGCAATTAGTTCACTATTAGTGCATTATTGCACTAGCAATAATCAAAGTTATCACAGAAGAACTCTTGTTAAGAAATGAGAGGGGAAGGAAAACTTTTTTTTTCCTGCATTAAAGACATCTGGGTTTCCATTTTGCCCCTTCTCAGTGAAGGAACTGTATCAGAAAGCGCCTTACTGGGTAGCTGAGATTTGCCTGTAAGTTTGAATACAGTCAGGTTTAAGTATCTTTAGGTGTGTAGTGACTTCCATGAGAACACCTGCCAAGTTGCGCTTTTTCTACTGACCTGTTGTAAGGTGTTGCTCCTCTGAAAAACAATCCGACAGAAAGGGTTATTACGTTGCGGTGTAGGGAGCGCTCCACTTCAGCAGCGGAGTAGTTTGTCACTTCATTGAAATTGCATTTAAGTGCTATGCAAGAATATAGGACTTTATAAACCGAACTGCTTGCCTGTCATGTCTAATGTCCAGTAAATCTTGCTTTAATGGTATATCAAAGTAACAGACTTAATCTAATCAAAGTTAAACATTAACTTATATATCTCCTTGATATATATATTTTTTACCTGTGCTTGCTCCAAGCGGCTTTAACTGTAATAGGAAGAGAGAAGCTTGGTATCCGTCTCCTTTGTTTCATGCATCCGAAAGTGTCTGAGAGTACTTGGGTTGTGTAGAAACTGCATAATCAGCTTCCTAATTTTCCTAATCTCTGTTGCAGATATTTATGAATATATTGGTAGGGGAGAAACTGACTGTAATTGAAGAACAGAGAAACATGTCGACCCTGAAGGCTTAGGTTTCTGATGCCAGCTAAGAGTTTGCCTGCTTAAGCTTCAATTTCCAATGGGCTTTGAGCATTCACATACTTGAAGCAGCTAGGTGTATTTGAATGGGTTTTTCAAAATAAATAAGCTAACTAAAGAGAGAAATGAACAAAGTCCTAGTCCTATGGTAGAACAAGAGAAAATTCTCACTGACTTAAATAAAACCAGAATTTAGATTGGTATCTCTTTAGGTTTGGGGGGTTTATTTGTTGATTTTTTTTCCTTTAGTTTCTTTCTGCAAAGGTAATTTTAGTAATGCTTGCATTGAAAGGGTGATTTCCTTCTCTCCCCCCCACATTGGCCAACATAAAGGGCACGTTAGATGTTAATTTATTTTTCATCTTATTCTACCACATTCCATTATTAATCCATATACTTTACTGACACTCAGGAAAGCTTTGCATATTAAATGTTGGCATTATTAAATGAATAGTAGCTGCTGCATCCCAGGACTCAGTTCTCTGCCTCTCTTGAAGTGAATTTTTTATTGTCTTGTTTTTCCCTTCGTTTCATTCTGACCATCCCTCTATGACCTGTTTCTTATTTACTCAGCCCAGTAGGGAAGATGTTTTGAGGGCTAATGTTCATTAGGTGGTAATTAAAAAAAGGGGGGGGGGGATGGATGTTAATGTAAAATGCTACATATTTTTTGTAGTTTTCAGTGGCCAAAGCTTCACCAGTATGCATCATCTTCAGGAAGAAGGTAGCTTCTTCCCTCTTCTACAGATTCTGGAAATCTGCAAGAAGCAGCCCAGGCTTCTCTGTACTGAAAGGCCTTTTTATAGTGTCCTGTGAAAAATAAAGTTTAGAAATCATTCACGCTGGTGGTAAGGCTTAAGAAACTAGCAACAGCCAGTTCTGTGTAAGTGTTAGGTTTGAATTGTGATGAGGGGACTGATGGTTGCTCCTCTGCAAACAATTAGAATTTACAGGACACTCCTGTTATCCCCATTAGTGGCCTGTAAATGACATCTGCAGCTTTACATCAGTCTTGTCAGGAAAGTGAAGGACTACAGGAGGTTGTGATATTCATCGCTGACATTTAGGGTAGTTTTCACTGCTTTATTGGGGACACAAAGAAATGGAAGAAGACTGTCCGGCTACGTAAGCAGATGAGATCTCTTATTTTCCCAGGAAGATGCTCGCTCTGAGCCCAGATGTGGGCTTGGAGGGATCCTGTCCTGTCCTGCCTCCATACTGACCCCGGAGAATGCGTTTCCCTTGCAGTGCAGTGACTCCCTGGAGACTCGATAGGATGGACCTCTGTTGCAGGATGTGAGGAGAGTTTGTTCCTGCTGCACCCACTGGGTCTCTGCAAGTGACGTTCAGAATGCCGTTTGCCCTTTGTGAGCTTCCTTCTTACTGTCACAAGAAGGCTGTTTGGAAGGGAAGTTTCATGCCTCCATCTTCCACTCTGTCCTCTGATTGTTGATGTCTTGGACATCTGCCAGACTGTGACTGGGTGTCCCCAAGAAATATTTGCTTCCTGTTTTTTTGCTTAGTCCTCCAGAGGCCTCATTTTTCATGAATAAAACATGAGCTGTTCTTCAGGAGCCATGAAGGGAGGAAACCACTGCCAGCTGGTGTGGCCACTGCTTTTTATTGCTGTGGTTGCTGATGCCTCCTCCCTTGCATACACAGAGACTGGAGAAGAGAGGAAACAATTCCAGGCCTTAGGGTTTAATCTATTGACTGTTTCCAACTGAAGCAGTGCTGCCTGTAGTTAATATGGAGGAACAGCTTCCTTTGTAATACCTTGTTTGAAACAGTTTGTAACTCTGATGAATTTAAATGTTTGTTTGAACTGAAATTGTCCATGATGTATCTATTGAACAGAGCACATCGTGGGCTTATGTTCACTTTTCAGACTGTGGTGACCAGAGGATTTTTTCCCTGTATTCCCCTTTTTTTTGTACTTACCCAGATGAATGTAGAGTTGTACAATCACTGTACTAGAGGAGGATTCTTAATCAGGTAAACTGCTTCCCAAGCAGATAGGGTTATCTAAACTTGAATGCTCTCTAAGTCCTCTGTGACTATACTGTTCTTCAGTGGCAACCCTTTCTATCTGATTAGTGAATTCTTAGTTAATCCCCTGAAGTGTATGCTGACACCAGCTCAAAAGGGTGCTGAAAGCCCAGCAAATCTCATATGCTATTGTTAGGCTGAATGTGTGTTAGGCTTGAGCCGTTGACTTTCTCTGCTTTTTCAGAAGTTCATTTCCCATAGGTTGACGATACAGTAAAGCAAATGCCAACTTCACTGAGTTACTTCAGCTTTGGAGCCAGATTGGAATGGACTATAGAAGGACTGTGAGCTGTACACTGTCTTTGCTGTAAAATTAATATAGCAGCTCTCAAAACTGTTTGGTTTGTACAATTTATCAGTCAGCTGCTTCACTGGGGTTAGGTGTTAGTGAATGTGAGGATTTGACACAGTACAACTAGAATACAGCAAAATGCCCTTCATGAAAGTCCCTTGTTTCAATGCATTATAATATACAAACAATTCTACTTGGTGAATCTTATCTTAGAATGATGTTGTCATTGAAAATGGATATGATAAAGGTGCTACAGAATGCAGAGTGCGTATAGATACGTGCATATTGTGTGAAAGCAGTACACATCAGCCAGACACCTCATTTGGCAGGATTGTAGATTATAACTTGGTTTATTAGAACTGGAGTTATATGGAAATAATTGAAAAAATCTCAGCAGTCAGAAACAGACTTTCTTTGCCCAGTGCATCGGTCAATATAACCTTGAAAAGGGCCTTTGGCTTTGTTATGGCTCAATCAGTACAGCTGGAAAATCAGCTAAAAGGCAGGAATGCTATTGTAAATCCAGATGCTGCAGTAAAGCAGAGCTTTCCTGAGGAAATAAAGGATTTTCAGACTGAAATCCTAGTGATGTCTCTAGTGGCATCCTGTTGCAGCTGTGTTCTGCTGCCTCAAAACAACGTAATGCATGGAAGGCCAGGTACCTGCAAGCCACAGTGCACAGAGGTACAGGTTTGAATATCATGATCTATCTAATCTGATAGGTTTCACAGGGATTGCTCCTATATGTGAAGTTAAACCTGCACTTAAGACTTTTGCTAAATTAGGGCCCCAATTCCCTTTGATATCAACAAGCTGGGAGCGTGAAGTACTTCCCAGGACTGGGTGCTTGGGCGTCATTTCATTGCAGTGAGGGATAAAAGCTTCTCTCATATTGGTCTGTTAAGATGATCTGTTGTAGGCCTGAGGGTTGCAGAGATAGTAAAGGATCGAAAGTAAGCTTTTGCTGCAGAGATCAAAGTCTCTGGCTTCCAAGAGAGCTAGCTCGGTGACAGCATGTCCTGGCTAAGTCTATGGCTTCGGCAAGTTATGGCCGTAGTTCCTGGGATAACAGATGCAAGAGCTGTTGTGGGACAGGTCTGCTTCTGTGTTAAAGGCTGACCACTTTCTTTTATGCGTTCCACACCTCTTAAAATTATGCAGTTAAGGCAGTAAAGGTGGAATGAATCCTTTCTGATAAGGCTGAAGTTTATTTTCATCGACTCCCAGATTGACCGGCTTACGTTCTTCCGAATCTACCAGATACACAAACTGAACTTTAAATACAGTGATACACTTACTGCACTGTGGGAATAGGGAGAGTGAAACTGGCCTGCAAGTTTGCAGTGCTATCAGCGTGCAGGGGTCAACATCTCGTATTCTGTTAATTTTCTATGTAAGTGATGGCAGGACAGAAGCCTGCGCTGCACATCCCCTTGGCTGTTCTTCCCCGGATCAGTCCAGTCAGCCTTACGAAGGGAGATCTGCATTAGCTGGGGACTGTAAGTGCAGAGATTGTCTGACTTGAATTCCTTGACTATTAAGAGTTGAAGGTCATTGCAGTATGTCATTCGAAAGGCAATTTTCTCTGGAACGGCAATACGGTCATGGCTTTCTATTATGACCTTGATGTCGCAAAGTATTTATAATCTCTTAAAATAAGCGCAGTGGCAAAAAGAAAACAATGAGATTTAATCATTTGTTAGGTTTTCTAGACTTTGGTCGGTATTTATAATCTGCTTAAATTGTATATTTGGTATGGTATGTAGGTGGGTAGATTTCTCTGCCATGCTAACCTATATGCAGCAAGAAGTGAAATTTTCAGTCTGTTGAGAGGGAAGCTGTTTCCATGACACTTTGAGCCTAGTTTTGCAAATCTCACTCTCTCTCCACCCTCCCATTCTCTCTCTCTTTTCCTCTTTAGAAATAGCAATATATTCAATTTGTATGCTTGATGTGTGACATGGCTTAATTCATGTTTTTAAGTCTTTTCCACAAAAAAGAAATATCTTATTAATATCTTCCTTCCTTCCTTCAATAGATACCCTTTTTCCTGTTCTTTTGCCACAAGCATTCTTAGATATACCGTAGAGAATATAAAGAATATAAAATAAAAGATACAGACAAATTGCTTACTGGATGACACCAAAAGTCCATTAAAGCAAGCATCCCCTCTAAGAAGCTGACTTCTATCATAGGTTTAAAGGGAGGAGATACAAGCCTAACTCTGAAAACAACAATTACAGAATAGGTTCAAAATAGTTTATTTTTAACCAAGTTAAGGATTGTTTCCTACTTATTAATTTTAATTCTAATTAACATAGCTACAGCTGCAGTATAATTATCTTAATTATCCTTAATATCTCCTGACATTGAGTTCCACAGATTAACTTATTTTAAATGCATTTTTCCATCTTTTAATTTTATATTTGTAGCCACTCTCCTCAGATTTTCTTACTTCTGAAAAAGGTAAAGGAATACACATTTCCCTTCCTTTCCATTCATTCTGCTGTATCTTCACAACTAAGAGGCTGCTGTTTTTCACTGGCCGAATCTGAGGCGCACCCAGTATGTTTGCGTTGCCTAAAGCTAGGGCTGTGATGCATGCTTGCGTGACCGATCCCTCGCATTCGCAGAGAGGGGCTGAAAACAGACCAGGCTGTCTGTAGTTTTTTCATGCACAAAATGGGCTTTCAGCCCTTGTGGCCAGGAACCCCTTGCTTTGGTGGTTCTCAGAGACATCTCCAGGAAGTTAACCAATGCTTGGATTTTATTTATATGTGACTTATATGTGTCTAATTTTCATGTGTCCCAGTACAGTGCTCTACAGGAAGCCATGCTGGCAGCTTTAAAGTGGTGATTCTTTCTTATGGGAACACACAATGCAATTTATATAGTGCAATTCGTAGAACTAAATTAGCAGGAAACTGAAAAAAGTGTGCGGAGTTCCTGGATCTGGGTTGTATCATGGCATTTGACTGACAAAATACGTGTTCTAAAGGATTTTCCATAATAAATACTCTAAAATGAAAAGAAACACCTGGCAGAAGATCTGGCTTTCTCAACCTTTCTGTATCCATTTTAGTAAGATTTTTGGGAGTCATGTTGCCCCCTGGCAATCACTGTAGCAATATCTGATCACAGAGTCGGGTCATTTGGGGTATCTTGCGGCTGTCACAGCAAAACTGCATAAAGAAGTAATCTCCTTATAAAGACATCACACTGATTCTTCAAACCTTTTAATGTCTTTCTAACAAATGACAGCTGGAATCAGTGGATGGTTGAATGAGTTGATGATGAAAACATATCATGGCGGGAAAACTGAAATTCTAATGTATGGCAAATAGTTCCTCTGCTCCAGAATAGCATGGGAAATAGCAATTCCATTTTCTGTGGAAAGAGAACAAAAGGCAGTTAAATCGCCATGCAGCGCTCTCCCAGAGGCAAGACAGCAGCCCGTTCCCCTGCATCAGTGCTGAAACAGGATTTGTTGTGCGTTTTGAGCTGTGTATTTACACTACGCCCATTGCTGTAGTATTTAAGTTAGATCACTCAGGGTCTTTGCTTGAAACCTGTCCTTAATTAAAAACATACATGTTTGGGGGAAGTAGAGGGCAGCTAGTTGTACTGTGGATTGGCTCCCAACTTTTCCATATTCTTTCTGCCTTGCACAAGAATATTGCCATTATTCCACACCTCAGTAGGGAGCCAGCACAGCTCTGACAGAGCTCACTAACAGAGCCCTAATTTTAACCAGCTTACACCTCGCTCAGAGTACGTAGTTCATTGGGAACAGCTGGCTTATTGATTAGATTAGTGACCGGAAATTAGGAGACTGTAGGTGATGCTGCATGGGACTGCAAGTCATGTGGACTTCTTTATGTTTTTCTCACCTACAAAGTGTATGAAGATTGTTTCCTGTGCGCTTTGAGACCTTCTGAGGTAGGGAGCCCTGTGTTATTTAATAACAGTGTCAGTGCCCTTTCTGGAGATGGCCTTGCTTTTCTGGAGAATTAAAGGCTGAGAAACCAAAGTGGCAGGACTCGGTTTTCTCAGTGGTTGGTGCCCGCAGTCAGGCCAGCTGTTTAAGACAGCTCAAGTCATTGAATACTAAAGACGTTTTAAAGGCCTGGCTTTTCTCTGAGTGTCAAAATTGGAGCTCACTTCCCTCCTCTCTCCTCTCCCTGAATAAACACAGCTTCATTTTTAGGTACTGAATTCTTCTTCTTTTTTTCTTCCCTCCCAATTCTAGCCACAAATAGGAAACTTTTCAGCTTGGCTCCCATCCCTCATCTTTGATCTTCTAACACGCTCCAATCTATCCAAAGGAAATGGGACTCTTGCTTCCCACAGGCCCTGCACACTGTAGCTGTAGTACTAGAAACATCTGGTGCTTCTATTCAGTCTGAAATAGTATTTGTGTCAGGTCAAAACAACAGCAAAATAGCCTGCTTTTTTCATGCTCTGCAGTATGGCTCCAATTTGTTACAAACCCCATTCCACTCAGCCGGAGAATACAGTGAATCTTTGCGCCCCTGACAACAGCGAGAAAATTCTGATGGTACGTACTTGGAGCAATAGCAGAAGAGGGGAATAATTCCTTTGACATACAGTGAAAGATAATCATCCTTATCAGTGAGCCAGAAGTAATTTTGTTTTCCAAAGCATGAGGACACAGCTCAGATGGTTTGCAAACTACTGCTGCTGGTATATGCGATGGTTTGGCAACTGGAAAAAATGCATAGTTGGCTCCTTATTGCTGATCATCTTCCCCTTGTATTTTCTCCAGGGTAAACTAAGCTAGAAAGAGAGGAACTAGAGAATTACCAGAGGCTTTACGAAATAGGTTGCAGCTTCATCTAATGAAGAGAGTATACTGTGCTGGGAGACCTACAGCTGGCTTTCTTCTCTGACTTGAATGTATGTAAAAAGAAATGTATGAATTGAGTGGAAGCACAACATTATAATGATCGGAGTCTGGCCACCTAGATTCTGTACCCAGCTGTGCTGCTGAATTAATGTGGGCCTTGGGAAGATAAGTTAATTCCTCACAATTTCAGTTTCCCAGTCAACAAAATATTGGTGATATTTACTTGCCTTTGAGGCAAGTGGGTGTAAAAGTCCTTTCTGTTAGTGCAAGGCTGGCTCAGGGCAACTATCAATTGTCCTGAACCTTAAAAGAATGGACTAAGCAAAGTACAACCCTTACCTTTAGTCTTTATTCGGACAAGCAACAAACTTCAGGGCAATGACATAAATAAATAAATAAATAGGCTGTACTGTGCTGGGATGGGAGGGCTGCTTAGAATGGCTTATCCACGGCTTAACTTTTGTTTTTTCTCCCCTCTTTATCAGGAATAAAAAGTTACATTCATTAGTGCCCAATATGCCTTCAGCCTCTCCATATTTTGAGCCTCCTTTGTTATTTTGTCACGCTTATTTGAAAGATATTTGACACTGAAAGTGCAGATGTCAACCAACATATGAAAAGATTGATTATAATCTACTGGCTAAAAAAGAGCTATTCCAAATTCTCCACTGCTAGTGTGATCTTATGTAGGTCACTTGGGCAAGAATTGTATCAGAGGACAAAATTGCAGAAGGCTTCACTTACTGAATGCTGGACTTCTCTGAAAATTCACTTGCTTTTGGGCTGGTGGATAGGGAAAATTCCTTGTAACAAAAATTATACTATTTCTTTTGGTTATGCAGTGTGGTCTGTTTTACTGTGTTGTACTTGTGTGGAGTTGTCTCATGTTCCTTAGAATCATTGCTATTCCTGCAAGAAAGTTTACTTTAAAAATGTAGAACAACAGGAATTAGACGGTGCTAACGATTAAATTATACTGATGGCTGAAGTCTAAATAACAGTTAATACACTAAATATAGGAAATATACTAAAAAGGCAGTAGAAGTTCCTCTTGATCTTTGTAATGAATGAAAACTGCCATGATCCTTCAATCTATTTCCACCCACACACTCTTTTATGTCAACAAATGTGTAGGAATGCACAGTAGTCAACCCAGTAGAAAGCCGCCTTTCAGAGCACTTCCAGTTGCACTGTGCAAGCCACGTGCACTGCCCTGAACAGTCCTGGAGCCAAATCTTCCTCCTGTTGAATCCTGGCCAACAGTGTAATTTTTTTCTTCAGTGAAACAGAACAAAGTCAGGCCTTAAGACAAGAACACATCTAAAATGCATGTCTAACCTATTTGAACCAAAATAAGCATGATCAGTCATGTTGAGCATTTCTGGAAGGAAGAAGAGTGCGATTCGTATCACTTAACTTTAAATATCTCACTTGACTTAGTTCTAAACCACCCCTATAATTCATGGATGGAAATAGGTGTTGTTAGAGAGCAATTACTCTGAGTTACTATAGAAGTCTGCAATCCTATGAGGGGAACTGCACCCCAGGAGTTTCTGTGCACTGATTATATAGGAAGTCTACACTGTTGGCTCAGATGTAGATGTCTGAAGCTAGATGAGAGGGATTATTTTTCACCTAAGGAATAGAATCTGCTGTGTATTGGAGGCTTTGCCATGGCTCTTAGATAGCAAATGCCTGAAAATGTGGTGCTACTGGACTGAACTGCGTTACAAATGTGCAAGCTCTTAATAGTTTAAAAGCTGTTTACAAGAGGTTTCTGAACTTTACACTTGGCTTAGAATGGATAAGGCCTAAAGCAGTCACTGATCTTCAAGATAGTAAGTTCTTTCAGCAGTTCTATAATCAGAGGAAAAATAGCTTTTCTTTAAATTACTGCTTTAATCTTGTTTCTCCCACCAGCGTTGCATTTTGTGCTCTGCCACTAAACACAGCAAACTATTTATAGTGTCAACTTGAATGAATAGGAAGAACTTACGCTCTTATTGTGGCTGCATCTTTGAGATGATGGAAGTTACATAACTGAAAGCAGACAGCAATGAAGTTACACATTTCCAAATATGTGTTTCTGCCCTCACCCTGTCCGACCTGCAAAGTACAATGGCAGGGCAAAGGGATGTATTTGACAGGAGTTTCTGGGCATATGGTGGGGAAAAGACTGAATTAATTCAAATCTGAAACTTCTGTCAACTTCTGAGGCCTTGAGGTCACCTCCTCAGGTGGCCTATGTATGCCCTTGGTGGCCTTTAAATAGGGCTGCCTTTGGAGAACAACTATAAGATCATCAGGACTTTAGGAAACGTAACCTACGGTAACTGACAGGTAAGTTGTCTCCTCAGGTGTTCTGGAGAAGTGTTTCATCTCTTGGTGCTGAGTAATAAAATGGCAAGAGTTTTGAATATTTTGGCCATTTCTTATCTGCTGTTCTTATTCAAACGTAGCAACAAAATGTATTTGTTCTTTTTGTTTCTTTAGATGCATGCATGAGTATTCCCTTGGTTTTTATATTACTTTGTGTAATGCTTCAATTTGTCAGGATAATTTAGAAGAAGAAGGCTGTGAAGCTTCTCAAGGATGCAACAGCTAATGCAAATAGTCAGCAAATCAAAATAATCAGTCAAGTGGAAAGAGTTTTGACTATCTGCAAGAAGCCGCTTTTCAAGAAAAAAATATATCCTATCATTTAAAACAGGAGGCTAGTATATGCCAGGAGGTTTATCAGACAAATGTGATAGTTTAGAAACATTAGAGATGGCATTCCAGCTTCCTACGTATAATCGTTTAATTCAAATTCATGGCCCTGCTCACCTGTGTAAAACTAGCAAGAGCTCATATATTCATAGGCTGAAATTTAAGTGTCTTGTGTACTTCTTTACTGGGATCATCAGTGCAGGGTTATTTGCATGCAGTCTCTTTGAATAAATAGTTATTGGAAAATAGTGGTGGAGCTCTGCGGAAAGATGGGATTTCAGAATTTATTTTTGTCCTGAAGCTTTTCAAATTGTTAGTGAAGAGCAGGTACAACGAAGGCTGAATGGACAGCTTGACTGTGAAGACGCAAATTCAAGTCTCCAATGGGATGGGGACAGTCCGAGTACTTCAGCCACGTCTCCGGCGAGTGCTCTGGCCCTGGATGATCTTTCCCTCTCTTCCTGGAAATTCCCCTGAGAAAGTTTAGTCAGAGAGACAGATTTGTCAAAATGATTCAAGGAAATGACTTTAAAGCTGTGAAAGTTTTCTAACTTCATCTTATTGGAGCAAGCAGGCCTGGTTCTCCTCTCTGTTTTACATCAGTGTCACGGTATACACCAGCATGAGTGAGAGGGGAATCCAACTCAGTGATGAAGGTCTGCCTCTTCTTCTGCGTGTATGCGGCGCTTGATGCAACGGCCTGAAAGCTGAGGAGGACTCAAGTCACTACTGTAACACAAAACAAATCATAGTCTTCGTGATATATAGCTATTTTCACAAAGAGCCCTTGGGACAACTGAGTTTTAATGAAGAAAAGTACTTTTAGAAGTCAAGTCTGCTGCTGCTGGAATGTAAAAACAGTCAGAACATACCAGCTTGCAACGGAGCTGTCTTGAAAGCATTTCAGGCCTCGGACCTGGTCCTGTAATAATACGAAACTGAGGACAGGAAATGACACTCAGCCACTGCGCATACCACAGACTGTTGGCAGACAAAATATAACCCCAAACTTGCTAACCTTATTTATTCTAATGTAGATATAGGACTGTAAATTAAGTGTTTATATGGAAGTTCTAGTAATAAGAACAAACTAGGACATGTAAGATACAACATAAAATCGTGCAATTGGTCAAAAATGAGAAGGTTTAACTTCTGGGCAATATCTGACTTGAAATACCCTACCGCGAAGCAGCTGGAAACATTAAAGAGGAATTTTTTTTTTCAAAGCTGCTTTAAAGACACACTGGTCATCATAAAATACACGGCTGTATGCAATGCTTTCTGTTAGCCTCTCTGGAGCCCAGAAAGCAAGCTCACCATCACTGTTCCCATTTTACAGGTGAGGAAAGAAATTTAGACCTAAGGATATGAACTGGCAGAGATGGCAAGCCACTGGCAAAGCTGGAAGAACAATGTAGACGTCCATTTGGAGTCCGGTGTGTGCTTCCATAGGCAGTTTCTCTTCGAGCTCATTTCTTCCTGGTGACAGACTGTCTCCCTAGGCAACTACAGATTAGAAAGAAGACAAAAAATCTTGTATCCAGAACTGCAAAGCAATGACTTGAGTTTGGATGTAGGGAAAATATGAGGGAAACACAGTGAGCTAACAGTCAAAGC
Organism: Rhea pennata; assembly: GCF_028389875.1. Classification (NCBI taxonomy): domain Eukaryota; kingdom Metazoa; phylum Chordata; class Aves; order Rheiformes; family Rheidae; genus Rhea; species Rhea pennata. The sequence continues at coordinate 9,202,203 of NC_084682.1, forward strand.
AGAGGCGTCAGTCAGGTGCTTCAGGTTCTGTTTTTGACTTGGGCCAGCCATTTCCCTTTGCTTTCCTTCGGCTTCCTCTCCGCAAGATGGGAAATGAGGACACTTGCCTACCTCGCATGGCTGGGTTGTCTTGCTGTGGCCATGGCTGTCAAATCTCATATTCCGAATGATGCTCAGTTGACCTCTGCTTTGTTCTTGCCTGCTTTGCCACATGCATCTCCTTCACTCGCACCTCCACAGTGCTTTTGCAGGCCCATGCTGGGCCTGGCACCGGAGGGTATGGAGCAGCGTTAGAGCACCGAATTACAGGAGCGTTGCCAGGTGGGACTGTGGTCCATCACTGCACAGCTGGTGGCCTTCCACTATTTTATCTGATAAGGAAAATCTCATACGCTTCCCCTTGGGTGATGTGAGGTGTGTGTAAGGCCAGGAAAGCACATTGAATCGAGTTGTGGAGATGCAAGGTCAGGTGATAGGCAGTAGATGCATCTCTGACCCCACACGATATCTCTCCACCGAACGTCAGTGCAGCCACAACCCTGGGAGCTATTGCGAAGGGGACAAGCGATGGTTTCATCCTTCCTGACTTTGAGCGAAGCGCCGCCAGGGGCTGCAGGCGCCTTCTCTCTGCGGGGTTCCCTACGAACTCCCCGCTAGTTGGGGCTTACTCCCTTTTCCAGGAAGCACCTCCACCTCCTCCTGCTCTTCCCGTATCAATCAAATTTACTACCGCGTAAATTCAGGTGTGTGGGGAGAGCTCCTCCTCTGCAGCGAGCCGATCCACGGCAGGGAGGAAGGAGGCCCCACCTCTGCCGAGCAAGAGGTGAGTTTTATGAGTCTTGCTGCTTCTTCCCTCTCCCTTAGAGGAAGGGACGCCGAGGCGAGCGCCGCGCCGCGCCCGGTGACTCGTTCGGGCGCTTGAGCCCGGGGGCCGCGCGGAGCCTCCCGCGGCGGGGCCGGGCCGGGCCGGGCCGCGCCCGCCTCCCCTTCGCACCCTCCCGCCCGGTTTCCGGGAGCGCTCAGGCGCGGCAGCCAGAGGGATCCGGGCGCCGCCGGGCCCGCCCGCTTTGTTCGAGCGGGAGCGCGGAGCCGGCGCGGGGCCCCGGCGCAGCATCGCCCCGCGGCCGCCGGCGGGTGCGCGGGGAGGCCGCTCCCCGCCGCGGCCTTGCCCGGCACCCGCCCCCCGCGCTCCGCCCGCCCGCGGAGCTCCCTCCTCCGCCGCGCCGCTCGCCCTGCCCGCCGCAGCCGGGCGCGGGGAGGGGCGCCGCCGCCGGCAGCCCGGGCGCTCCCGCTCCGCGGCCAGCGGCGGCCCGGGAGGGAGCAGGTAGGAGCGGGCGCGGCGGGGGGAGCTGCGGGAGGCCGCGGGGGGGGGGGTGTCGCCTCCGAGCCCCCAACAAAGGAGGGAGGATGGATGAGGCTGGTGCGGCTCCCCCGGCGGAAAAGCCCGGGGCCGCCGGCGGCCTCGGGCACCGGCGGCGCCGAGATCCGGCTTTTCCCCGGGAAAGGATCGGTCGCGGCAAAGCCTTGTCCTTGGGCTGGGGAGAGGAAAGGCGCTGTCCCCGCTCCGGGCGCCGCGCTCCCTTCTGCCTCTGCAGCCGCCCAGCCCAGCCCAGCGGGCCGGGCCGGGGGCACCCCTCGAGCGGGGGGCGGCAAGGTCCACCCTGGCCCGCCGCGCGCCCACCGGCCCACCCTGGCCCGCCACCGGCCCACCCCGACCCGCCACCGGCGCACCTTGGCGTGGAAAACGCCCCTTGGGTCACGGCAAAGGGCTCTCGCTCTCCCCGCCTGGGAGCAGCTGGACAAGCGGGGCCTGATGCTGGGAAGATGGAGGTGGCGGTGGGTGTCACCGTCGATTGCTCGGTGCCAAGTGAGTTTTGGTTTGGAAACGGGGAGGATTTTCTTTTGTCTGTGGGAAGCTCTGCTGCTTGCCGAGCTCAGGCTTCTCTCTGGCTTTTTGTTCCTTAGCGATCTAGGTAATCGACGTTAGCTGCGTACTCCGAGATTTGTGGTTTTGTCTGCAGCAGGGAGATGCGTTTCCAGGGGAGGCCCAGCTAGGTCAGGCTGTTGGCGTTTGCATCCTGCCGCAGGCTGTGCGCCGCATGGCAGAGAGAGCAGCTCTCTGCCCCGGCACCTTCTGAAACAGAATAGCAAATGGTCAGGTTGGGGAAGCGTCTACGAGCCGCTGGGATAGAGACCAAGACACGTGTTGTTATCTCGGAGTACGTGGGCAGGCTGGACCGAGATGCGTTTGGGAGCTGCTGGGAGACAAAGCACTGTGTCAGCGCTGGCTGTTCGTTGCTGCTCTGTTGATCGTCAGCCTCGTAGGCCTGCGGACCCCGGCTGGATTATCTGCTGAGGCCGAGGGCTGGTATGTGAGTCTCTTCTGTTTGGCTTCTTGCCACCTCTAGCCTTGGAGGCTGCCTTAATTTACTCCAGTAAGTAACAGTTCCTGGTTAGTTTTTCTTCTTCCCTTATGTTACTGGGTAGTTAAAATGGATAAGGGTATGGTTTCTACCTCATGTGGGAGGTTGCTGTTTTTAGTTTATCAAAATGTCTCTTCAGCTCCTGAAGCTCAGGGGGAATTGAATAAACCTCAGTTTTTTGTCATCAACCTGGTAAAGACAACAGACAATCTATAAGGCAAGTTGCAGCGCCTAGGCACGCGGAGTTGTACCACTTCAGGAGTCTGTGCAGTGCATGGCAAGGTCTGTATGGTCAGTTCTAAAGCCCTGGCACAGCCAGGCCTGAACATGACTTGTTGCTAACCTACATGTTAGCAGTGGCTATCTTGGAGGGTATTTATAGAGATATCTATATTTTTTATAAATATTTTTGGTGAACCTGTTTTCCACCTCCTTTTCCCAAGGGGTCTGAGCACAAAATGACCGAGGATGCTGAAAAGGGGCAAGAAGGCACCTCGTGTTGCCTTTGCTGCTCTATTGCTAAGTTAAAGACAGCCAAGAATGTCTGGCTGTTGTTGTATCACTGTTCTCGTGATGTTTACAGTAGAATTTCAGGTCTTGTTTGCCTGGGAGAGCAGTTTAGTTGATATTACTGTTAATGTCATACTGAAGCAAGATTGGAGATACGCTGTACTAAGTAATGTACTAGTTCTTTAAAACCACCCAATTAGGTAAGGTAAGTTACTGAATAAAGATTGAAAACCTGTCCAAGGTCACTCCTGAAGCCCAGGTTAGAGGGAGGGAGCGGACTCTGTTCGTGAGGCTTACTCTGCCTGCCTTCCCTGCGAAGCTCGCCTTCCTGTCCCGTGCAAAGGTTCTGTCCTTGCGGCCGATGATGCCAGGGAAACATAGAAGCCTGTTGGTGCATTGATGCATGGAGTCTTTTTCTGCAGTACTGTCATGCTCTTGGAGCATTTCCCAGTGCTCTGTTGAGGAGACCCCATGTACCACGTTTGTGTTTTGTGTTTCGTTGCACTCTGTTGATAAGCAGGATAGATCAAATTCACTTTCCTTATAGTTGGATTTAATTTCTTGCTCTTTTATTAGTGTTCACTGCTCTTGCTGTAACTGCCACTGGAAAAATGACTTCATTGCATGTAACTGAGTCTGGCACCTTAAACTGATACTTACTGCTTTTCCCCCCCAAAAAAGAGAGAGAAAAGAAACCTCATTAAAAAAAAAAAAAGAAAATAAAAGATCTGTCTCTTGCAAAAACACTATTTTTTGTTAGCTCCTTTTAAAAGAGTAAAACTGCATCTAAAAAGTAGCCGCAATTCTTTCAGGCACAGCATAAGCAAAGAAAGATATGTGAAGAAATGAAACGGAGCATTGCTACGTTTCATTATCGCAGCCTGAGGGGTGTGTGTGAATTATACAGTTCATTCTTTTCAGTGATTTATTTTTATTATATCAGTGTTTACCTACCTAGATAGTGGTTGTGGAAACGTGGTATAGGCCAGTGAAAGGACCCGCTGTAGACTGCGTACCGGAGCCGGCAGTAAAGCCCCTTCTCCTGACTCAGTCAAGTCCACGGTGGCCTCTTTGAGGAAGGGGTGATCTTGTCTTCTGCGCTGATGCATAACGGGAGCTTGCAGTTTGTGTGTCAATGTGCTGAACTCTGACGTTGATTCCTTTGATAACTCCATTTATGCCTGGGAAAGCCAACTGATTGTTTAAAAAATTATTTATACTGAATGTCTATAGAGTAAACACTTCAGAAAGGCTTCCTGAGTCCCTTGATATGCGAGGTGTTAGGGGAGATAGTGGTGCCTAGCAGAGCTGGGTGATCGTTCATCTCTGCCACTGTATTTCTGAGTAATCTTGGGAAATTTGGTTCCTTCTCTGTTTCTGCCAAGTACCAAATAGATGTTGCAATTCTGGCCTCCCTTAAGATCTATGAATAAAAACCACTGTGGATTTTGGATATTTGGATCTTGTAACTCAAGTGCTTTTTAATACCTCCCTCTTGTGCTCCCTCATACAGTTCCTTTAAAAAGGTAATACAAATAGAATTGCATTGCTCATGCCAGATCTTTTGGTTTAAATTAATCCTAATTTGAGTGAATAAGTTGTGTAGTGTCGTAAAGACTGGATATTGGTAACACTTGAAGGAATTCACAAAAATTTGGGGTAGCAGAAATCTCAAGAGGTCGTCTAGTCTGCCTGCCTGCCCCAGGTTGAGTCCGTCTTCATCTTTGTCACTCAAGACAGAGGTCTGAAGGTTGTTGTGTGGGTAGTTTTGTGGGGGGGTGTTTCTTTCTTTTTTTTTCTTTTTTAATAGTTTAGTCAGTGGGGGAGGTTCTCCAGCCTCTTTGGGCAGGCTAGTTGAGCTTGCGCTAATGCTCTAGTTAGTGTTGCATAGTATATGTCTTCCCCTTGATGGCTTTGTTCATTGTCATTTCTTGTTTCTGTTGACCACAAACACCTTTGTACGTGCCCTTTTTCTCCCAATAATCAACAGGTACAACAGTGCGACTTCTTGTGCAGCACATCTTTGGGGTCCAAGAGGGAATAAAAAGCCACACATCCAAACCAGCAGCTTCTGGCATAATCACTAACAAAGCCTTTCTTTGGGTCATCTGTTCTTCTTCCCTCCTTTGACTTACCTTTCCACTTTATTTGTTGCATCATGCTCTGAAAACTTTTGTGTCTGCTAATTAGCACTTGGAAATTTGTCAGTAATTGTGATGGGACCAAAAGTAACTGCCTGTCAAACAAACACAGCTTTCACATCCTTTGCCAATGTTCCAGCTATGACCTGCAAGTGCATCGCCTGGATGCAGAATCTGCCCCAACTGTGGAATAAACCTCCCTAGAAAAGGACACCTTTCCTGGAAGAGGTGGAAAGGTAGTTAGGTCATGGGATGTATTAAATGGGCTTTTTAGCCTCGTATTTAGCTGCTTTGTGTGTAATACTACCTCAGTGGCTCTTGTCAGCCCTCTACATGAAGCCTATCCTAGTGATTAAGTCTGCTCCTTAGCTATATTTAGCTATTTGTTTTATAACTGAGTTCCTTGCCATGCAAACTGGAGTAGGTCATTCTGCAACCTTGAAGAAGTACTTTCATTTCTCTGGAATTTCCCAGCTGGTAAATTGGGGATGTTCTAGCTGATGATCAATCCACTAGCCATTCCTAATGGAGATTCAGTCATGGACAATATGGCACAAAGAGTATTTCCCAGCCTGGACTAACAGAAGGATGTTTCTGCCTTTTGTCTACTTGTGTCATCTGCTGAAGTGAATTTGCTTAGTCACGTGCTGTCAGAACTTACTGGTGTCCAAGGCATCTAGTATTGGATGAAGCAGTACTCTGCAGCGTTATGTTACCTAGGCATGTTCTTTGAAGCATTATGGGAGCTACTTTGGCCAAGGCTATTTTAGGAAGCGATAACTCTGAATCCATGAGATTAAACAACTGTATTGTGGTAATTTTTGCTCTTGTGTCTTTGGAGGAATTGTAGTATCTGGCATTATGAGTCTCCAAATTTGGAATAAGAAAATAGGTCCAGGTTTGAGACAAGGTATGGAAAACAGTCTGTTTTTGTTTTTTTCCTGTGTGGCAAACTAGAGTATACATTGTATACTAAAGGAGCAAAGGCTGCCAGATTTTTAGAGCTAGAGCTCTTGTGTGACCACCTGCGGCCTCTTGTAAAGAGGCTGCTCAGATGCCAGCTGTAAGGGTAGGCTTGTGTGATGAATGCTGGTGAGGCAGAAGTGTACGTAAAAAGTTAACTGTACAAAGCAGAACATATCCATTCATTTAAGCTTTAGTTTTGATGTGTGAAGTAGCTTTTTGAATTTGCTGAATCTCTTCCATAGGAAGACTTCCTATATAGATGTCTTGGTAAACGGTACTGGCAATAGCAGTGCCTCCCACAGTCTTAATCTTCATGCCTCTGAAGCATCTGCAACGATTTCTTCCCATTTGATCTCTGAATTCCTCCCCACCTGAAGCATATTGGCTAGACAGGAGGAGGGGGTGGAAGCACTTCCAATACACTAACATGGGAACACCAAAGTCAAACAGGTGCTTTGGGTGATCACGCACTTCAGGTTTGTGGAATGCCATGGTGTAATTTGCCTTAGGATGCTGGAACTTAGAAGCTGCTCTTGTTAGGAGAGATGATAGCACAGTTTTTGGCCTTCCTTTTTCCCTTTGAAAAAAGGACTGGCCTGCTTTAGAGAGATCGTGCCAGCACTCTGAATTACAAACAACAGCCTGAGTACATTATAAGTTCTCTGTGCTTGTTTGGCTGGGTAAGATTATATTTTGATCTCCTTAAAAAATCATGACTGTGGTCTTGCCTGTAATAGAGGATAGCTATACCACCGACGTTTGTGAAATAGAAACGACCTGTTTCTGTAAGAAGCAAGGGAACAACTAAGGACACATGATGGCTATAAAGATATGCCTAGAACATGTAGTGCTTTGGTACTTCGGGAGTGTGGTGGGTTGATCCATCTGTCCTGCTTGTGGGCTGGGATCTCCCCATCACCACCGCTCGTATCTCTAGAGATATGAAATGTAAAATTGCCATTTAGCAGTGCTCCACCTAGTCAGTCCAGTTCCTTTTGGCTGCTGGCATCCGTACTTCAAGAATTGCTGTATGTTTGCTTTCCAGTGGCACAGTAGCTCATGGATGGAAACTGTAATTAAAAACAGGCTGCGGAGTGGTACAGCTCTTGCAAAGAGTCCATTGCTTGTGAAAGAAACTGGGATTGCCAGTCTTTCCCAGATGTGTGCAGTCCATGCCTGCTCTTACCATTTTTCTTGCCCTATCTGGCCAAACAAGTGTCTCTGGAGTGCAGTGAATGTATGCAATATCCACATCTCCTTTGCAATCTGGCTGTGTGGGATGGTGTTTTCTTTGTCCATCCCTTAGAAACTGTATTTGCTAACCTCCTGTTGTATCATATGTTAGGTAGCCATCATATGGTGCTGTTGTGGCTTATGTTGTGGTAGTACCTAGAGATTTTGACTTAGGATCCCATGTTTTTCTGCACATGGTACAATCTAAGGTAAACGACAGCTTCTGTCTCCAAAGACTCTGGGCTTGAGAGGCAAAGTGTAAGGTACAGATAAGAGGAGGAAGGGCAAAGCGAAAGGGGATAATGTAACAGTGTTGACGGATTAAAAACAAACCAGTTTGATACAGTTTTCCAAAATGGTTATGGGTTTTGATGATTGATGTGGGGGTAGTCTGAGTAAGACGCGTGTTCCCTCTTGAGCTTTCAAGCTTGGGAGTTATCGAAAATCCTGGCTTTTCTAGACTGCCTTGTAGTGGGGTTACAGATGGTAGAGTAGAAAACTATGTGCAAACTAATGCATACTGGTTGAAAGCAAACAGTTTAGGTTCCTGGCCTCTATCTCCAGTGGTTATGGTGGGAGTAGTGTGGATGTGTGAGCTGTGATCTGAGGAAATGGCAGTGCTTGTCAGAGCCTGGGAAGAAGGCAGCTGCTAGGAAGCTCAGGGCCCTGGGGTCAGCTGGGCGCGTGGGAGGCTGACTGCAGGCTAGTGAATCAGCAGAGGGGAGGAGGGTGCTGCCAGGAAGAGCTGCCTCCGGCGTGGTGATGCTGCCGCTGGAGCAGAGAGGGAAAGCAGGGTGCCTGCGTGTGCTTAGAGGGGACGGGGCTTACACTGTGCCTTAGCGCTCAGGAGCAAGAGGGATCTTGCTTCTCCTTAGCGTCTTTGGTTTGGTGAGCTCAGAGGTTCAATAGTTAGCAGTGATGTCCTTCATCTGGTCTTGCACCCTTCTGTTCACCAGATCTTACCTTTTACAAGGTAAGTACCTTTATCTTCACTGTTTGTGTGGCAAAAAGATAGGTAGGACTCCTGCACACAGGTTAGTAATCTGCTGCATTTCAGCAAGGAGTTGATGCTTTGGTATTTCCTTGCCACGTTACCCTCCTGTTGTATCTCAGTTTGCTTTGAGGTGTCTGAGTGTGAAGATAAGTTAGTTATTCTTTCAAGTTTCAGAAACAGTTATGTTGCATGAAGGAATGAAAGGAATTAATTCATAGCTATGGCACAGAGATTGTCCAAGGCCTGGTGAGACCTTGCCTGGGGGGCAGTGTGTGATTTGGGTTGTCCATGTTTAAAAACAGTCAGAATTCAACTGATGCAGGTTCAAAGAAAGGCTGCTGGGATGAACCATGGGTTGGTGGGTTTCTCTTCTGAGAGGAGACTAAGAGAACTTTGCTTATTCAGCATGACGTAGTGAAGATGGAGAAAGGACAAAGCTCTCATCGGGAGTTCGACGCTTCCAGAGAGTGTCAGCCTGAGTAAAGGGCAGAGTAGGTGTGTGGGCGGATGGTAAGATTGAATAAATCTGGGCTACTGGCTGGTTGGGGGTTCCTAGCCAGCAGACCACGGTTTTAAATTGACAATGTGCAAATCAGTGAGGAGGAAAAAACTTAGTTTAATAGCTAAAAGAAGGGAGTTGCATCAGGTGGTGATTTGAGAAAGTCCTTCCTGTCTTGCATCCCTATCTGCAGTGCCAGCAGCCTGTAGAAAGATGGTCAATTTTCTCTTAAAATGACCTTATTTTTGTTACAGAAACGCCCTCAGAAGAACTGCAATAAACCTTGCACCTACAGTACCAGTGGCCTGGGGCAAGGGTTTGCTCCTGTTCCTGCCATGACGACCAAGTCCCTCTGCAGCACACCAGATCACACTAAATGTGTCATTACATTAACGTTGGCCTTTCCCAGTGCCCCAGGGAAGGCGGGAACCATACAGGGCTTGGGCAGCATCAGTGGAGCACAGTGACGGGGTTTTCTGTGCAAGGCAAACTCAGTATGTCCGGAGACGAGCATCTCCTGTCACACCAGGAGTGTGTTGTGTCCCACTCCTGTTTTCTTTGCTGTCTGTTGGCCAGATTTAAAGGACCTACAACTCCACTGTGGTCAGAAGGACTGTTGTGACACCACACTGAAAATTAAACCAAATTTTCTAGGTTGAAAATGACCTTAAAAGAAGAGATGGAACTAGCAAGATCTGCTGTTTCTGTTTTTCAGCTCTTTGTGGCTCCAGTCTTTCAGTTATGCCATACAAATGACGGCTGGCCTGCAGAGAAGTCTTGATTGTGGGTGCAGACCTTGATTGGGGTGGGAGAGACCTGAGCCCTGTTTCTGCTTCATAAGCAAAATTCAGGGCAGAGGATACGCTAAGGAAGTGCAAAATCAAATCCTATGTGTAAACCGGAGCTCCAGTGAATAACAGACGACATGCTGGGGTGAAGTTTTTTGACTGCTTGATTTAGTGTAGCATTAGCCAGGAAATTCCACCGGTTCAAATTCTTTGTGGAGTCATACACAATGTATAGCATAGCTGAGCTATGGTCTAGCCTGTGTTTCACTGCAGAAATGGTTTATATATGAGTTGTGACAAAATAAGTCACTTTAGTGGAATATATTTATGAATTATTGCCTTTCCTGTGCTCTGCCTGCTATCGTGGGTATTTTTTTCCCTGCTTTAGGTACTGCTTATGACAAATAACAAACATTTTCTGTGAATGGAAAATTGTGGATTTTGTCAAAGACTTTTGAATTGCATAGAAACCTTCCCAGGGCGACTCACGGATCAAGTCTAAACTGACCCAGGAGGACAGCAGTTCCAAAATCCCTGGATGTGCTTGGTACCCTCGCCGTGTGAACCGCATGGTTTTGGTGTCATACCCAAATTTCCTCCTCCAGGGACAGTGTCCCCTGCCTCCAGGGCTTAACGCCAGGGAGGGGAAACTCGTGTAGCTCCAAGACCATCCGCAGGACTTTTCCCACAAAACAGAGATAGTTTTGCTCTGCAGTTTGTACAGAATTGGTGCTGTTTGTAATGGTGGTGTCTACAGCAGCAGTCTTCGGTAGGCGTTTTGCCACCGCGGGGAGCGAGAGCTCTTCCGCAAGCCCATAATTTCTCCCTAGTTTGTTTATGATGATTTCTTGAATATCCTTTGTTTCTTTTCCTGCGTCGCCGCTGGTTTTGTAGTGTGGTTTTTTGTTACAGAATGCAGTGGGATCGTTTTGTACGCTCTTCCTCTGACAGTCTTTTTTATACTTAAATCACAGGGTGGTTCGTCTGTCACAGTGGTTAGAACTAGATTTAAAAAATTTAAGCTTAAAAAAGAAAAGGCCTCTAGGCTTTCCCTTTGCATTCTGTGCTAATTATTACAAAACTGGAGTAAGAAAGAAGGCTAACACAGGCATTTTTTTTGAGAGAGAGAGATTAAAAATATTTCTGAGGTGTAAGTGAAACTACTCAGTAACAGCAGCGCTTTATGGCTGGATGAGGAACCTTTGTGAATTCTGCAACTGCAAGGGAGAAAAACTTCTGGCTGACAGAAGATGCTGGGATTTCCTTGCTTTCTCTGTGCGTAGTCGAAGGTAACACACTCCTTGCAATTCTGAAATATCCTGCCTCCTATTTTCTTTCTGGCAGAAAGAGATGTTTTCATGCTAGAGAGGTCTGACATTAATTGAGAAAGGGCATCTTTTATTTCCCCTATACTTTGATTAAATCAAAGGGTTTAATCCTAATCTGATTGTGCTCAGAGATAAGCTTCTCACAAGCAATGAGAAAGAATAACTAATGAGAGAAGCGAGAAAAGCGATGGTGTTGGATCCAGTGGTACATCTTAAGGAATGACAGATAAAATTGTTCCGTTTTCAGCTTTAGTGTTTTTTCTCTATGTGCAGAGCTGCAGTTTGGTTTTATCAGATTGTCATCTTTATTTTGACTGGATTTAGTTTCCTGTATTTTGGAACAGTGGCCGAACAGTTCGAGTCTGGTCTCTGGATTTTGCTTTCGAGGCATTTTTTTTTAAATGACCCCAGCCCAACTTTGCAGCCTGGCTAGTCTTGTCAGGGTCATGAGCGTTGGGCACAGAATATTATTATGCCACGAGCAAATACAGGCTGGCAATTAGGCAGTAATATCTATTTGAACAGCGTAGCTGAGAAACACATAATATTTTGTTGTGTTGTAGTTTTCATAATTCTCATTGATTGTTGCATTGAAAATAAGTGTAATTAAGGCACAGCTAGGATTTCATCTTTGGCTTTTTCTTGAAATAAGTAAGAGCTCTGCCAGCTTTAGAAGGGTCACGGTTCCTCCTGGGGTCTCTGTTTCTTAGTATCTGGTGCATATGCTAAAATAGAAATAGCATTGGGAAAACTGATCTTGGGACAAAGACATGCAGTAGCATCTTCCTAGCGTGTCACTGATTTACAATGCGCTTTATAATACTGTTGTTTCTTTGATATATTTGCTTTTTTTTTTTTTTTTTGGTTCTCTGAGTTTTAGCTCAGAGTGGTTTATTGCTCAGTTCATGGAATAAAGGCATTTATTAGCTGTCTTAAATATTTGTGAACACTGTATGCTCTGTTTTTAAGCGATCTAGAATCTCATATCTTAAGCCATGATAAAAAAAAAAAATCTAGTATTGTCCTGACGTTTCTATCAAATGCATTGCAGGGAAGGAGTTTTCTAAATTTTAATTCCGAATGATTTTTTTTTCCACTGCAGTGCTACAATTGCTAAATACAGTGATATTAGACTGCTGATGCAGGGTAAAAAAGGACCATCTATTAAACTAGCAAGGCACAAACTTCCCCAGACAAAAATCTGATCATCTTGGTCACATCCTGGTGAACTTAGTATGCAAGCTTCTGTTTCGTCCCAGCTCCCCAGGATATTTGGTGTCGTATCTCTCATAACTCTTGGAGATGGAGCTTTATTTCATGAGAATCTCAACTTTTCCGGAAAGGAAAACAAGGGTGCAGGAGAACTTAAAAATATGAAGTGGATGCATCCAAAATACTCAGAAACAAGAAATGAAATGATTTACGTAACTTTAAAAATACCATTATCTTTTAGGCCAGTGGCACTAAAAGCTTTTTTTTTGCCTTTATTCTCTGAGTTTGTTGTTGAAGTGAGCTCAGCATACATCACTGATAACTTCTCCAGCTATCAGTGGACTAAATTCTTTGCTAGTAATTTATTCTCAGAGATATATTAGGCTAAAGGAATTGTTGTCAGCTCTGACATTTACAGAGCCTGGTTGGTAAAGGTCTTCTGCGAGCAGCGATGCCGTTTCTCAGTTGACAGATTCTGCTTGGAGTGTTGCACACCTAAGAAAACTACAGGAGCAGGCAGTCACATTTCTTGTAGACAACAGGGATTGTTCTCAGGATCTGCATCTTGTCCTTAGGTAGGTTCACTCCTTATTCTAGAGTCTCAGAGCCTCTTGAGTGACAAAAGCTTGGGGATCAAAACCAGAAACGTGTTGAAGACTGCACTCTTCTCCCAAAATGCAAAGCCTGAATGTGGGTAGAGACTTGGGTTCCTCCATTCATGTTTGCTTATCATGAACATGCATGCAAAAGATGTGTAGTTGAGGGAAGTCCAAGGCACTTAGGACACCTCTCATGGTGGCAGCTGGGGTTGTTTGCCTTTCTTGTGGAGGATGGAGAATTACCGTGCAAGCATCAAATGTGTTTCCAGTACTACATATGGGATTGCTGCTGTTACTATGCCAGAGCAGCTGCACAGACTGCCTGATCCTTCCAAGCTCCCTGTGTTATTAATGCCAGAGTCTTTGAGCAGGTTCTGCCACCCCACCACATGCTCTTATGATAGACCTAAAAATGGCAGAAACTTTTTATATCTTCCCCACTTACAAACTTTTTATATCCTTCCCACTTGTAAAATGTGCTCCCATAAGGGTATGTATTAAACCCTGGTGTTCTCCATCCTTACTATTCACATGAGGAAAGCTGTTGTAAAATAGTGATGCAAGCAGTTGCTTCTCGAGAGTGTCTCAGGCGGGAGTAGTTGAAAACAGAAAGACTTGATTGTACAAACCTTTTCCTACCCAAATAACTGTCTTAGGTCACTGTGACTATTTGCATGGGTCAAGATTGTTTTTTTTAAAAAGCTCTCAAAACAGGCAAAGCCCACTTTTTTTTTTTTTTTTTTTTTTTAATATAGACTGCTTCTCTACATTGTCTTTGTCATTAACCTTCCATGCAACATGATGACCTTGATTTACTTTAGTCTAGTAGCTACTTTTCTTTACTCTTTATTTTTCTTTTGGGCCCTGCTCCTGAAAAGGTGATTGCATACCTGACTGTAAACTTCTTTGATTAATTTCTTAAATGTGGATTTGGAATTTTAGAAGCCTAAATTTTGACACTGATGTTTTTGGCTACGTCTTTAATTTTAATGAAATAAGGAATCCTCCCACAATATTGTGTGCACACAACTTTTACGGTAATGTTTAGATACAGCCAGTCTAAGTCCCACTTGGGTGCACATTCAGAATGAAGTCCCTGTGCCTAGAAGTTCATGCTGGGTAAACATTTTGAAGACCTCGATCTATCAGGAAGGAAGCACTCTGCATAGGTTGGGATTAGGCCAACTCAGTCTGATGTCTGGAAGCCCATTTCTGTGTTCTGCAGATGTGTGTCTCGATACATTGAGATGAACAGATTCTTAGATTGGAATATTCCCATGAGAGTTTCTTTTCTTGGGGAGCAGGGGAGGGATTCAATTTGGGGAGTCTGTTTTGTAGGTTGTCTCTCTAGGATCGGATGACGTTCCACATAACAAGCAGATATTTTTGTGTGCTGTTGAGGGTAGAAGGGATGGCAGAAGTAGAAAAATTTGTACATACGATCTGTCACCAAGACTGGCAAAGGCTTTTGCTTCTAGTCGCTGTTCTGTGTCGTTCCCCGTCCCATTCGAGAAGCAGCTGAAGCACCACCAATTGTTCGTTTGCTCTTCAAGAGTGCTGATGCATGGTCAGCGCTGCAGAGACTCTATGTATCCAGATGCATTGCTCCTAGTGCAAGGTTATTTTTGGAGCTGTACTTGAGAACTGTTCACCTTTTTCTTTGCCTATAAGCCTGCCCATGTGATTTGGATTCAGCTGTCCCCCTTTCTGATGGAAAGACAGAGAACAGTATGTTTGGGTCATTTTAAGCAGACTTTGATATTGTGCATTCCTGGGATGTTTTTCTTGGTTGTGGGAACACACAGAACCATTCATCCTGGTATGAAAAGATTGTGGGAAGAATCTAGCAGAGATCTAGAAAATCTCTGTAGTCTGTGTCATCTTGGAAGAGGAAGAAAAGCAAAATAATCCAAGCTGGTGGCCCCAGTGTATCCACAGAAGATGATGGAATAAAAAATAATATATTTTTTTCTTGCCCTGTCAGGAGAAGGTCATGTTTCTGCAACTTATAGCTTGCACAAATGATACTGTGAATAAGAAAGGAAATGGCTCATGCGTTTCTTATCTGTTATGTGCAGCAACATTTTTTTTAATGTATTCGGCACCTACTGGTGGCAACAGATTTTTCAGATGGGCTCTGCTAATAGAGACTGTTGGATGCTCAAGGTACATCAAAGCTGTGGAGTACAGGAGCTCAGAACAAGTTGTTATCTCTAACGGATCAGGACATTGCCCTGTGGAGATACTGGCCCATGTCCCAGATCTAGGATCTTTTTGCAACACCAAAGCTGCACCACTTGGTTGGGGGCTAATGTGGGACTTGAATAGCTCTGGGCAGTGCTGCTCTGGGTGGTGCAGATGTCCTAATGGAGTAATTAGGAAGAGCTCTACGACCAGCACTCAGAGCTTCCTGAAAACTTACTCCTATATTTTTAGACTGAACTCAGGGAGAAGCTTTATGAATGCTTGGCCCTGGCAGTACGTACCATCTTCTTTAAAAATTGCCTAGATACATACTTTTATGTATGTATTTCAAACAAGTTGTGTTTGTAGTAAAGAAAATCTACTCGAGTTCGTTCTTGTTTCCTTGTGTGATATAAGGTATGTGCAAGGTATACACTAAGGCACTCGTTCCCGTTTCCAGGCTTTGATCAATCCGTGGCTATTAGAGATCAAAACGAAACTTCTCAGATGCGAGTTAACTCACATCTGACTATAATGAATGAGCATGTAGTGGGCATAACTGGGTGCAGGATATTTTGGGTGTGATGTGGGGTGGCACTTCCAGAAGTTCCTTGAATCTGATGTGTGGCATGAATCTAGTGAGTATGGGAGTGCACTTACGTATGGTCCTTGTACGTTTGAATAAAAGAAGCTGTTGGTTTGGGCAGCTTAATTAGCAGCCCTTGGCATTTGTTTGTTTTTCAGCATCAGTATCTTGAAAGTAAATGCATTTGCATAAAGGTTTCTGGCAGAAATTTTTGTGTAGTCACAGTGCACTTCCTCTTATTTCTCTCTCTCTCTCTCTCTCTCTCTCTCTCTCTCTTTCTGTCTGTCTCTGCTTAAAAATAAAATCCAGTCATCCTGAGAAGGCGCAGAGCAGTAGTATCCTGTGACCTGGGTGGCCAGCTGAACTTCAGGAATAACGGGGAGCTGGGGGAGAATGAACTGAACATTGCTGTGTCCCTTTGTAGATGAGCAGCAAAATAGAGTAACAGGCTAAATGAACAGACTTCCTAAAGTTTGGATCTTGCTGCAAGTCTCTGAATCACGAGACTCCCTCTATTAGTGGACTGCAGAATTGTAAGATCTCTTTTCTTTTTTTCTCCCCCCTACCTCACCCCTGCTTAAAGTTCTTCTTTTCTCCCGTTTTATCCTTTTCCCCTAACATGAGCCTGACTCATGGGTGTGGGTTCAGGCTGCCACTATGTTTTATCTGGAAGAATTGGCATCCCCAGCATTTTTAGCCCAAATACAGCAGCAAGGCCTGTAGCTGAAAGGTGGGAACAGGCAATGAGATGAGTAGAATGAGGCGTAAGGGAGTATTGTGAAGAAAACCCCTCAGGCTGAAGGTGATAGAGGTGGGTGAGATCTGCTGGAACATGATATGTGCTTTTAGGAGAAAAGTCAGAAATCAAGTTACTATGTAAAATCAAAACTAGCCTTAGGCAAAATGTATCACCTGGAGTGGGAACGAGGGAGGGTGGAAGATGTTCAGTGGCTTTACAGGTAGGAATGTAACCAGGCTGATCAAAGTCTCTCATTTTCAGATTGTGATTTGTGCTAAATAAGGCTGGAAATTGCAGGCAGCCTCAAGTCCAGCTCCGTGACAGCACCCGGTCCTTGCTGGCTGAAACACAGGAAGACTGTTTTCTCTTTTCTTCAGCAAAAACTGTTTGCTCTTGTTTGTTGTTTCTGCTGCTGGTGATGTGATCTGTGAATCCAGCTTCTTACAAACAGCCCTGGCTTGTGTATAAGATAAATCCTCCCCAGATATTGCAGTCTGTAGGTGCCTGAAGCCATCCTTGTTCTTGGGAGTGCTTTTTTGGGGGAGGATTGGAGGAAGGAAGAGACAGGGCTCAAACCCTTGGGTTTTCACTGAGTCGCTCTCCCCAGTCTCCACCTTCTCCTGGTCCCTCCTTCCTTTGTGTCTCTAGGCTGGTGTGGGACGGCTGACTCAGTTGCTGAAGCACTTTTTGGTGTCTCAGATATTTGTGAGCCCTCAGGAATACAGTTTTGGAGTTTTCCCTGTGGTTTTCCCTCCTCTGTGTCTGCTTGCAGCTTTTCCTGGAGCACTGCCAGCCCGCCTGTGCTCTGATCCAGCCTGTGTTGAAATCCTTACTCATGCCTTAATCACTTCCCGTCCCGCTATTGCAGTTCCCCCCTCGCAGCATCTGCAAGTCTTTGCTATGCTAATTCTCTTGAGTGCTGCATGCAGCAGTCTGTTTCCTTCCTTGGCCTAGGAAGCAGACCTGGGTATCCTCCCATCTTCTAGCTGTTCCTTGGGGCTCTCTTCCAGTTCCCTTTGCCCTTTATGTCAGCGCTGTCCTTGGCTCGCTTTGTGGCCACCTTCTTCCATCTCCATCCCAGTCTACTCAGTCAGCCAACCTTAGATTCCTTTTGGCTAATAGTCTCAGTTTTCTGATTGTTTCTCTTTGTCATCAGCAATGTTTTTATTCTTTTCTTTCTTTTTCTTTTTGAGCCACTTAGTCATTTCCTTTATTTTTCTTTTTTTGTTACAAAGCTTTTTGCTTGAGGAGTTGTGCACTCGTTAATGCAACAGGCTCGCAAGGAATTTGGTGGTTTTATTCCTTTTGCCTACCAGGAAGGGACTGGCATAGGGAAGTGTTATGTGACCTCATTAAGGAGTTGTGGGTAAAGCCGCGCTGGGATTTCAGAACGTTAGTTTGCAGTGTTATTGCAAACCCATGCGCTCAGATACCCCTTTTCTGCAATAAGGTTTTGGATTTGTTTGTAATGAAAGGAGCTGAAAGCCCCATTTCAGACACTGGCTACGTCTTGCTCTTGCCCATTTGGAAGGGTTGCCCTGAAGTCTTTTGAAAATGGAGACCTAACATAAAACTCAAGTGTAAAGGGTCATAGTCCTGCTGCTCTATGAAGACATTGTTGCGGTCTTCACCAAAGGCATACTGAGTCTTGACTGATGCATGAACTGAACGTTTAGAGCTTAAAACAAATCAACTATTTTAGTCACTTGAATCTCAGTTTGAGACTTAAATTTTTTGTTTGGTGGTTGTGGGAGGTGTCAGCTTTGATCTAGAGTCAAAGTGAAATTTCAGTGTCAGGGAACAAGAATGTGACATTAAAATAGGAGACAAAGGAAATTATTACTGTGGTATTACCAGTGCAGAAAAAGATTAAGGCGGCTGAGCTGACTCCTACGGATGTGACTGGAGAGCTGGACACTGCTTTTGGGAAGCTGGTTCAGTGCTCTCCCAGGCCATTCTGATTTCCTTGTGCTCTTCTTTTCCAGGTCTGTGATGATGGAAGAAAGGCTCCATCATCAAGAAGCCTGAACTGTGATACCAGGACAGCTTTTTGACACTGGCAGTTACTAGCCTGAGATACAGGAGACAACAAACATGCTGAAGCCAAGTGGACTTAAAATCCCCGGCAGGGCAGGGAAGCACTCCAGCCCAGTGGGACGGGCGTCGGGGACAGCTGCAGCTACAGTCACCACTGGTTCAAAAGAAGGTAAGGATGTGATTCCACAGGGGCATGAGCTGATCCAGGTGACTACCTGATTTAAAGGGAAAAGATCTAATGGTGCCAGCGTTCAGTAGAATGTGAAATTCCCCATCTGTAAGTAGGTTGACCATGAGCATGGATCAAAGCAAGTGTAATGGGGGTGAATAAATGGCCTCTCCCCCAACTAATGCACAAAACAGGTTGTGGAGTGGGTGGAAGACAGATGAATCCTCTGGTGTTTACTGCTGATAAAGGGAGATGCTACCTCCTGTTTCACTTGCTCGCGTGTGTGTGGTTGCTCTAGCAATTAGACCTGTCCGCAAACCATGGGATTGCTAGATGCATAGTCTCCAACCCAAATATGGGCAGAATTAGAACTGACTGTGTGTTGTTGGGGGTGGGGGGTGAGGAGCTGTTTTGCTCAAATGTTGCACTGTAGCGTCCTTTTGTCCTTTTCGTCCTTTTCATATAACTGCGAGACCTTCCAGGAGGGAAGGGTGAATATATAGATATTAGCATTTGAAGGGCTAATGATAATCAGGTAAATGGGAACCTCACCCCTGATCACTTTAACCATCTTCCTATAGCCGTTGCTTCTGGCCTGTGATGCTACGAGAATGAGAACCAGGCACTTAGTGATTTGTCCTGTGCAGATTATCTCAAATTAGTGCATTTGTTTGAACAAAATTATTTGAAGGACGGGGATATGAATAGTGATGCCTAGACACATGTGCTTTCCTGTCTGTTGGTCTATACCCAGTGTATTGCATTCTGGTAGTCTGTATACCTTATGCATACAATTAACACTGTGCTTCTTTATTGTACGTCAGTAGATCTGGCTTGCTCACTGGCTGCTTCGGCTCAGCCTTCTCTTCTTCCAGGGACTAGCGGTGTGTGTATTATCTCTTCTACTCTGTAGATTCTTTCCTCAAACAGTATTGTGGAAACTTGATGTTTTAGCTCACTGTCTTGCACGTGTGTGAGTCTTTTTGAGGGGCCAGGCACCATGTGAGATCATGGGCTGAGCTCCAAATGATTCAGTGTCAGACAGTGTTGTGGAGGGTGGAGCATCACTGATTTTCCTCAGCTGAGAACTTGGCCCTAGATGTTGAGATAAACATTTAAATGGAGCTCTTCTGTGTCTGAGTAGTTTTAGTATTAGAAAGAGTCACTTAATTTAGCATCTAAATCAAAGCTATTAAAAGCTTCCTTATCTGTTTGCTTGGAGGGAAGCACAAACTGACAGAAGAAATTTAGGATAGGGTTTATAAGCTTGTTTATTTTGAAATTTTGTCTTAGTCCCACTGCACTTCCCTATTGTTTTTCCTAACACCTCACTGTGGGTGAACCTGAAGGACTCCAGTAAAGTGACTTTTTAGCTACCTGTTGCAAATCTCAAGGCACTTCATGCTGGATTTATAGTTGCATATGTGGCATGGAGCTATTTGCAGGTGATTTTTCTTAATCATAAATGGAACTGGGGGAGAAAAAAAAAACAGGGCTATCTTCACTTCTGAGGCTTTGCACAGAGGCGTTTTGGCAAACACGGAGCATGTGTTGCGGTATGAAAGAGTTAGTCAACGCTGACCGTCAGCCCAGTGGTCCCATGCAGGCATTCAGCTGAATGCAGTGCTTGTTTGGAGCTGCTTTGTGCCTTGTTCGGCTACAGCAATCCGTCACTGTGATGGATGGTCAGCGCAACCAGCCAAGCGCGGGCAAAATCTGCGCCCAAGCTGTCTTTGACCTTTGCCTGAGAAGATTTAAACAAGTTTTATCCCTGAAAAATGGGTGTATGGAGAAAGGGGAGAAGTCTCAGGATGCTGGGTTGGTACTGTGTGACAGTCTGAACCGAGAAGGTGACGGAGGGAGAAGGTGTCGTGGTAGCCCGGTGTCTGTAGCTCCCGGAGCACTCGGACTGCCTGTGCTGTTGGCTGTCGGTCCCATGTCATGAGCCACGACGCTGCTCCTCTGCAGATCTGCACAGACAGCGCTCTGCGCGTCTTGGGGTGGTGCCGACAGCTTTGCACGGCCACCCAGGAATCGCAGAGCTGCCAAAACAAGTCACAGCACAGAAACCCCCCTGCCTGGAAGGTGGGGACAGAGCCCGACAGGACTGTTTACCGCAGTGTGTGCTCAAGGGACGGCTGTGACGGAGCTTGTAGCATCGTCCCTGGGCCTCGTTCTGCAGTGCGTTGCTCGCTCTCGCGCCATCCTGCACAACTGCTGTTCTTGTGTGTGTGCATGGCTTGAGTCTTCTCTCCCTCCTGTGGAAGAGACCACAGGAGAAAATATTCTGTCTTCTATCAGAGTGGTCTCTCCCTACTTCATGATCAAGGGTCCTCATTGCTGAAATCCTAACCACAGCAGACGCTGACATAAACTTTGAGGGTAGCTGTGGCCAAAGGATCTGGTGGTGGCTAGTCCTGGAAGCTGGATTACATTACCTTTCCTGGAACTGGTCGGGTTTGGGCATGTTAGGAGGGAGGTCTCCCCCATCCTCGTTCCACCGTCCTTATCCTCTCGCCTCTTGCATCCTCTCGCCTTTTGGCCCCAAAGTGCATTGCTGATGTTAATTCCTGGCAGCACTGGGTGCTCCTCTTGCTCAGGAGGAGGCAGCTGTACGCCAGCCTGACAAGCTCTGGTAACGCGTAGTCAGCGTTGAGCATCCTTCCTAGTGTCGCGGCGTCGGGGCCCTTCTGGGGGCACAGGGCAGACATGGAGATGGTGAAAATGTTTTTTCTGCTTCTGAATATTTAAAGTGACTATGAAAAGAGCTTTTTCTGGTTTTCTTCCCATTGTTTTTACCTGTCCAGGAAAACACCCTCCCCTCACCCTCACTATACTGGGTCTCTGCTGGGATGGAAGGATCCTATAGCAAATCCTATATCAAACTTTATATCAGGTCTTAAGAAGCTGCTTGAAAGAAGCTGTGTGTGAGGCATCTGAGGAGCCCTGCAGAAAGCATGAGCTCTGCTCTTGGCTGTCTCTGAACATTTGCTTGGGGTCTGTGAACTGCTTTCATAAATACAGTGTTCTGTGGGAGTCAGTGAGGAGTTGCCTGACTCCAGGGGGATCTGAGAATACTGGATTTTTCTGAACTTGTGTGTTGCTTCTCCACGATCTGCCTCTTACCAGAAACATGCCATAAGGGACTCTTTCATTTTGTTAGGCATTTGCTGACCCAGCTGATCCCTGCAGCTTGGCGGAAGATATCCGGTGTGTTTTGGGGTAGTAAATATAGGGCAGCAACATTGCTCTATTTGAATTTGCTACCTTTGGGGACGGTGGAAATCTCCAAAACTTGAAATGCAGTTACAAAAAAAAGCCGTGCACCTAATGGAGTGCAGAATTAAAATGCACCAGTGTGCAGTCAGTTGGCTCTTTACGTCTCTTGGTTTTGGTAGCCAAGGGCCAGCTCAGAAAGACCCCACCTCCAGGTTGTTTCTTCCAGACTGGGCGCTCATTCTCCAGTTGTACCCGAGTATTGTCAGAAAGCTGTTAGATGCCAATGAATCTTCTAAGCAGTTTCTGACTGGAAACCTTCACTTTTTCTTTCTACTGCCTTCCCATAAACCGATCAGTCATACCTGCAAGAGTGCAAGTGAGATGTATTTTGTTTCTAGTCTGGAGTACATAAAGATGCTTTGATGTCATCTTTCTCTCTCTCCTTTTTTTATTTTTTTTCCCCAATACTCTGTTTGTATTCTTTTGTAGAAGGTCAAGCATCTTGCAGTCTCACCTGACTCCTCCTTTCCCAGGGAATGTAGTTGTACCACATGAAACACTTCAATGTCTTCCTGACAACTCGCATCTTATGTAACAAGAGATGATTGATACAGATTCCAGATGTGTATGTATACAAAATGAGGCCGTCCATGTGTGTGTGTGTGTGTGTATTTTTTTTTTCTCCCCAATCCACAAGATGATTCTGGGTTTCTATAGGGACCAAATATGATGTAGCACATGTGACATACTGGCTCAGTGTATCTGGTTTGTTTGCTCTGAGAGCTATTATTCAGAGCTCCAGTTTCTTACCAGCTCAGAGTTGTCCTCTTTGTGAACTTGCTTAGTGTGGAGTGCTGCTGTGTCTGCCACCTGAGCTGACACTTCCAGAGACTGGTGTGCTGTCAGGGGTCTTTGTGGTGGTATTTTGGACTCTGTGAGTGTTTGCTGGTTGTGTGAGAAACAGAGTAGAGATGAAGATTTCAGTGAAAGTCAGTGGGACATGAGCATCTGACTTGTTTTCTCTGAAAACGCCGGCTTCGAGCAGTGTCCACGCTGGCTTCCCCCTCCCGTTCTCTCCCATAAGGCTGGAACAATGGAAAAAAATAAGTTACGCTTTTTTTTTTTTTAGTGACTTCTTTTTTTCCCCTTGAAATCAGACTAAAAAGCCCCTTCTGGCTGTCTCAAAGTATTTCCCACAGATGCTCTGGCTTATTTCCCATATTTTAAGTAAAGAAAGTTACTGCTCTCAGTCCTGAGTGCAAGAGAGGTTTCTGTGCACAAGGTGTGGGTCACTGGTAAAGGGCTCGAGATAATGCTTGGATTTCTTTTAACTTAAAAAGCTCACGTCTCGGTTTCTTTTCCCAACCCCCTCCTGGAAAAGCCTGCCCTTGCCCGGAGCTGCGTGGTGGAGAGGGAAGAGCAGCCGTGCTGAATGGGGCCACACAGCTCTCCCAGCTGCTGGAACAGGTGAAAGCCTCTTGGGAGGGAAACGTTTGCGTTTCAGCATGTTTTCATCTGCTCAGGGCAGCGCTGGAGTAACTTGGTTAGAGGAGAAAGTCTTCTCGTTTCATGCTGCGGTTTTCTGTCAGTTGGCTGCTGGCTTCACTTCCAAAGCTTTTTATGGTCCCTAAATCTTCCCTTTGATTAAAGAGTTTAGGCAAAAGAAAGAGGGGGAAAACTAGTATTTGCAGACAGAGCTGCATAATGCTGGTGACTTCAAAGTTGCAAGCAAAGGAGCCCAAAGTTGTCCTGTTTTCTGCAAGCCTTAAAGAAGTCCAGTCTGAACCATGCCTAGATTTGGAATTTTATAGATGGATCCCATCTTTTTGGATAGGCAGATGCAAATATCTGTGACCTGAATATCGTATTTAGGCATGTCTACTGGGTGTCAAAACTGATTTTCAGCTGGTGCCCAATGTTATTGCTAAAAAGTGTACTTTGATAGCTAAGGTGCACAGGAGCTTTGCCAGGAACCTGGGAATGTCTTCTAATGTTCATATAAATGTGTGTACATTTGTTTGTCACTTAATGCACAGGACCATTCATATTTCCTGGCATTGGATTCAACTTTATAAATGTTGTTTGCTTTTTTACTAAAAATAAAAGCTAAGCAACTGCAGCACTAGATGCAAGAGCTGTAGATGACTGGCTCACTAGAGTAAGTTGTAATGAAGATTGTATAACTTTGAGCTGTGCTAGTTATAGGGTGGTTGGTCACAGCTGGCTTCTGGTTCCTAATTGTCTTGGGTTGATTTGTGTAATGGGGACCAGTTACTGCTGTTTTGTACCTGTTTTATGGTTGGTGTGTGCTGTATTGGGTCTCCTAGATGATTTTTAGTGACAGATATGGCTGACATCCTACTGGGAAGATGAGCTTTTCTCTCTTCCAGAAGCAGCTGCGGTGGGTTTGTTGAAGTTGGATACAGTTTGTGTTAGGTGGGAGACGTGACCAGAGCTTTTGGGCTTTCGGAGCTGTTGCTCCAGCCTCTCTGAGGACCTTGCTGCCAAACACCTCTCATTCCTGAGAATGAAGCGAAAAGGACAGGTTGGACCCCCTGGGTTACATTCTTTACAATTAAAAAAGGCTTCCTGTAGAAATTGTATAACATGATCTTTCTTCTGTGATTGAATTGAACTTTGAGCCTTCTGGGAGAAGAGAAACTTTATATATGTGTGTGTGTAAATTAATATTATATATGTACATATGAAATATTAATTTAATATACATTTTTTTTCTGATTTGTTTTCTGCAAGTGCTGCTAGCTTTGGAGGATTTGGAGAAACTGGTCTTTGCATAAATTTAGACTATCACCATTAATGAGTTACACTTGCATGAATTTTGCCCAAGGAGTGTAAATCTCATCACCACCTTAACTTCTCTGTAGGATTACCATCTTGTTCTTACCTTTCTTGGTGTGAAATCTTCATTCCTTTTCGTTTATCTGCAGGAGGATTAGCAGCAAATTACTGGTAAATTAACTTGGAAATAAGTTGTTTGCCCTCTAAAGATTCTCAGGCTTTTGTTGGAGTAAATTGGACACATAGCAGTAAGAAGTAATTTTTGTTGCATGTAGGTTTATTTTGCAATCAAATGGATAGAGGGAATGAGTTCTTATAAGGAATTTATGCCTAGGTAATAAGAGACGGCTTGGGTAGGTTATTCTTAGGTAGTGATACTTAGCACTGTTTTAGAAGTTTTAGTTTGTGTGTATGTGTGTGGTGGGTGGTTTGTTGTTGTTAAGCTGCAAGAGAGAGTGCTGAGGCTGCCTGGTTTTATATCAATCTATTTATTTGGAAGTGAGAATTAATATGAAAGACACTAAACTACTGTTTTGCCTGAAATAAAAGAAACGGGACTGTAGTGGCCGGAGCAGCTGATTGACTGGCACGGACATAGGAAGCTAATTCTTGTCTACACAAAGGCTTGTGGCTCTTGATTAATATTAACTTGGGGTGTTGTGCGCTGACAAATTGAGAGAAAAGACCCCACACCATGGGGCCAGAGGCTGCTATTATTTCTAGCAAACATTTGTTTTTGCCATTTTGCTTCATGCCTCACGGAGCGATCAGCACTGTCGGCTCTCAGATCCGAGTCTTAGCCTCGATTAAATCCGTGCTGCAAGCGTGGATGGATGCTCTTTAAGTTTGAATAGTGTTTGTTGCTGAAAATGCTTTGTCAGTGTCTGTAAAGTTTGATGAGGGTTTGCTTTATCGTAATGGGTTTGTCGGGCAGCATTCACAGCATCTTTAGCTGCTAGGGAAATTGGGAGGACAAGGTACGGAGGAGCATCGTTTAAGATCACGTGCCTGACTGCTCCAGCATCAACAGATTATCTGTCAGTTAGCAGAAACAGCTACAGTGTCCACTTACACCCCGGCATCTGGTCAAGAAGTTACTGAATATCTGAAAGAAAATAAGAGTGCGTTTGCAAGGGCTGCGCAGAGGAAAGACTGCTAATGAGTTGCTGGTTTGCTAATTTACAACCTGAGAGAGAAATGTTTTGCTACTGAGTGTGTTTAAGACGTCGTTTGGGAATGGATTGCGGCGTGCTTCTACAATACGCTTTAACTTGGCGTTCAACACCGTAATGCAAGCGCTCGTAGGGCAGGAGGAGGCAGATGCCCCGCAGCACGTCGTTCTGCAGCCGGCGCAGCTGTCTTCCGCCTTCCCCAGCGACGCTTCCTCCTGGGGTTTGTCTGACGCGGTAGGCGCCTCCAGTGCCGGCTGCAGGGGCAGAAGGCAAACGCGCTCTGGCGCGGCGGCGGTGCGGCCGTCTGACTCTTCGCGTGGGGCTCGCGCGCCCCTTTCGCGAGCCGCCCTGTCTGCCCTCCCGCAACCCCGAACGGTTTGTGCCGCGCCGCTGTGCGCGCGCGCGGTGCCGGCTGCTCTCTCCCCCCGGGTTCGGTTGCCTCGCTTGAAGAGGGAAAGAGTCTTTGGCAGGATTTCTCTTCCGAAGAGAGGTGACCTGCTGCATTCCAGGCAGTACAAGAGGGTATTGAGCCACTCTTGATCTGATCAGCTTCACAGGTGACATCTAGAGACAACTGGGAGCCTGATTTTAATTGTCTTAATCATTGGATGCTCTTAGCAGGATCTGATATTGTTAATCCTTAATATTCAGTGCATTCACTCTAGAATTAGATGCAAGCACGCACTGAAGGCATATGGAGGTCGGACACCCTCCTGCTCGCGCTCTCTGTAGCTCCTCGCAGAGCAGCAGGGAAAGAAAATCTGCTTCCCACAGATGTTCAGCTTATGGTGGTTTGAATATAATGAACCAAATCCTATTCAGCGTGGCTGGTGTAAGTGCAGTAACATCGGTACGCGTACAGCTACGGCCGTGGAAGTAAGGGTGCCGCTCTGGGGCAGGATCTGTTCCTGCGTATTCTGCCTCGAACAATTGAACTAATCCTGCAAGAGCAGATTAATCATTAGAAGCCGTAGCCAATATTCATTGGAGTCAAAGGAAAGACTCCCCTTGGCATAGATGGGTTTTGGGTGAGAATCTGTAGGATTAAAGTGGCATCAGACTGCAGCTACATCGTATCGACTACTGGTCGAGATAACCACGGCACACTAAGCGTGCACCTGAACATCCTCCTTGCAAGCAGATAAATGCATGAACTAACCTCCACAAAAACCTTAAAATATTTTGAATGCTTAGATTTTTACTGTGTTTATCTTGGATTTATTAGGTTCTGTGCTTGTTTTTGGTAACAATGCTAGAAAATAATATCCCCTCAAAGAGGACTACTTTAAGCAGTAGCGAGCTCTGTAAGACTAACTCCATGTATCAGAGTGCTCACTATAGAATAACAAGAGCTGTCAGAATTAAGCTGTCCGTGACGACATCCTCGTTGGTTGACTGCAGCCTTGGCCAAGGGTGTTCACAGGAGAAAAGCATAGAGCTGGTCATCTGGGGAAGTTTTGAAGTTGATTTTGAAGTTTTGGAGTGGATTAAGAGATGTTGTTGTTTTAAATGTGACCTCCTCAAACCAGCAAGAAGTAAGGGGGGCTGCGAGAACGCTGTGTGCTCGTGGGGGGTCGGGGTGGTCCCTCGGGGGCTGTGTGCTGGGCGCTCGTACGGGCTCTGCTGTTGAGTCGCAGAGCTCTGTCCATCACCTGGCTGTTGTCCCCTTCTGCCTCGCGCCCCAGCACTTCTGTCCTGGAAGGATATAACGAATCGTTTCATGTGATCGCCAAGACATTAAAGCTGTTTGGTTTGAGATACCTGCTGGGGGGTTGGATTTTCAGTGGGTGTGTTTTGCCCGCTTTCCCACCCACCTCCAAGGGATTGCTGCTGCAAATTAATAACTTTTTTCCTGAAAACAGTGCTTGTTCACGTACACTCATTACCTTTTGATTTGGATACGGTGCTGTTTAAGCCAGGTATTTGGAAGAAAGTAGATGATTTGATGTTAATCTACTCTCAAAAATCCTTTTTATTAGATTAGGTGAAACAAAACCAACCTAACAAATTCTGCGCTCTGCACAGTGTGGATCTGTGTACAATCGGTCTATTGTGTGACCTTGGAGGGAGATGTATAGTCTGAGCTATCTGTGCATGGATGTATGGCTGCCAAAATAAATGGCTGATGAAGTAATGAATCAAAGCTGTGTTTCAGCACAGTGTAGCCATATGATTGTATACAAGTTTGCCTGGCAATTAAGAGATGGTGGTCTTTGCCTCGCCTGTAATTCCCCCGGGATCCTGGGGATACTGCAGAAGGCCTCTTGAAATGCTCTTCTTCCAGGGAAGTTGGACACTGGATTCAAAGGAATGGTATAATTGAGTTGGTGTAATGTTTCTACAGAAAAGAAGAGAGGGAAAAAAAAAAAAGATGAGCAAGACCGACGGCATGGTGCTTGCCTTTTGTGCTGGTACCATCCCAGTGGTTCAATTAACAGTGGTTTCACTCTCTGCTGTCCTCCAGGATAGCTGGTTGCTCGGAGAACAGGCCTCTCTTAGTATGCTAATTGGAGTCTAAGCAAGTGCCTGCCTTTCCTATTACATGTTGATTGTTACATTTTTTTTCCCTGCTTTCCCTCAAGAGGAGCATGAGAAAGTAGTCTGTAAGGCCACAGACCATGAGTTCTGCAAAGCGAAATCACAGCGAAGAACATGTGTTACTTACTCATCTTCAGCACTAATGAGAGTTGGACCAGACCTTGCCCTAAGTGGAAGAGCCTGAGTGGAAGCTGAGTTTGGCTCCTCTTGGGGATGAAACTCTACATGCTCTCCAGCAGCTTGCAGAATCGCTCCCTGGATACCGAAGGATCGTTGCGCTAGCCCTCCAAGCATAACATCCCAGGGTGGCCTGAAGTGCAATGAGGAGTCTGAGCTTTTGGGTTTTGTCTGAATTCTTGCGTGATTCATCTGTGGTGGTGGGATGTTTCTGTTCTGCATTCAGGCTGAGAAAGGCCTCACTGTGTCAGACTGGGAGAGCTGTGAGGTTGCAATGGCTCACTGCAGGAGCAGACATGTAGCTTGAGGACATGGGCTGTAGATGATCACTGAGTGCAAGCATGTGCTCTGTTTGTATATATGAAAGACAGCTTGTCCAGTGGGTCCCTCCGACTGGAGAATTAGTGATTGCCAGTGGAAGAATGCCTGGCTGCTGGAGTTCGCGTTGTCTTCATTTGGTGTCAAGATATGATGCAGTTCAGAGGCAGATTTTGCCTCCTGGAGCTATCGCTGCCATCTGCAGCTGCAGGCTCAGGCAGTTAATTCTTCCTATCGTAAGTTAGACGTGCAGTGTTAGGCCACATAAATAGCATCTTCCCTACTCTCTCCCTTAGTTGCTAGCAACTACTCATTCCTGCCTGCTGAACCTCCAAAACATTTCCTATGAGCAAGTATAAGTTCCTGAGCTTCTGATATTACCTTGCTCCACTTTTGTCTGGCAGCAGTGGAATTGGGCAAGATTGGCCAAGTCTCTAAGGCTGTGAGACAATAGATCCCTTGCTATGAGGTTGGTAAGGGAGTCTTTTGGGGATAAGCTATCTTATTCTTGCTGTTCTTATTTAAATGTGTTTATTATCTGCTTGTAATGTAAGGAGGAAGCAATTTCTGTGCAAGTGTGATCAAAAACCAATGACAGGGCGAGCAATTTCCTACTATTGAAAACTAAAATGTCAAGGAATGAGTCTAATACTAGAAAAGGAGCTTGTTAGAGCTTGGAGAGCTTGCTGTTCAGCATCTTTAGTTGGGCCAGGACAGTTTGGGGAGATTAAATTTCTGGTCCTAGGAACTGGCCAATACCTTCAATTTTCCAGCCCTTTTGAATTTGGAAGTTGCATGCACAAAATCAGTGTCTTTAATTTCTTTAAATTTGCTTTTGATTTTAGAGCATCTGGATCATGTTCTTGAGCTCTTCATGCAAGAGGCCTAGAATTCTGTTGGGCTTTCAGTGAAAAACAGTAGCTTCATGTCACTGCATGATACTGCACTAGCAATGTTTTTGGACAGAAAAGGATTTGCTTAGTCCTTAGCCTCTGCATAGATGTGGTACAGCTGTGCAGGGTTTGTGGCTAGTCATGAAAGCTTGTTCTAGGATTTGACTTGGACTGGTTGTTTCATATAGAAAGATGAACAAGCAGAAGCTTGTGTGGAGAGGAGGCCTGGGCAGCAGTCCCCACGTGCGTTCAAGCCGCACTCGCTGGGCAGTGTGCAGCTCGACCGTCTTGCACACAAGAGAACACAGCCGAGTTTCCTTCCTTTCCTTTCTGTTGCAGCAGAGGCTGGTTTGTCCTGTTGAAATAGTTTAGTTTTGGGGGTTTAGTTTTGTTTATGGTGATCTATGACTAGAGAAGTGCCGCAGGACAGAGTCTGGACTGGCAAGGCTGATAACAAGTATCTTCAGCTGTAGTTAGCAGTTCAGTTTTTATCTAATAGGTTTCGATGGCTCCTAGGTGCTGGTAAGGGTTAGGGTGATCATGCTGGCCAAAACAGCATTTTGTGCATTTCAGAGGATCGAGCTGCTTCCCAGCAATAGTAAATATTAAACCCTGGAACTTAAATGCCTGTTGATATGCACATGAGTTTCAAGCTATAGATGAAAAACAGAACTCCTGTGACTAGATAGCAGCCCTGTGGAAGAGGAAACAGGGTTGATTATAAGGCAGTCTGAGTGACACGGCCCTGTGCACAGCAGGACCTGCAGGTGTAATGGATTTCTGGATGCCCGCTCTTCACAGCGCCTGCTCCAGCTGCTGCCCCCTGCCACGTTCAATGCCATGATCTGGATTCCTAGAAGCACAGTTGGCTAATGGGTACTGAAGTGCTCCTCAGGCTGGGAGAGGCATGTAAAGGCATTGTGGTGTTTCTGACTTAACTTCCAGCTACTCAATGCACCTCTGACTTGAATTAAATGGTGCTTTGAGGTTGAGCCACGGACACGTGGATCTCCAAAGTGCTGTTGGTCCTGAGCTGGTCATGCGGTAGGAGTGCAGGTATGAGCCATACAGCTCAGTGGTTGTCCTGCCAGGCAAAATGAGGCGCTACGGTATAGCTAATCTGATTTGAATGGGGTAGCCTGGGCCTACTCTTGCTGTGAATACAAGTCCCAAACTTCTTAGCAGGGCACACCTACTAGAGATAGCCAAAATGGGGCATGTGGGAGAGGAAGGAGCTGCTTTACTTGTCAAGGTAAATGTCTCCAGCTGTATGGAAAAGAAGGTGATGGGAAGACCTGACAAGACAGTCTGAGCACTGCTGTGATATAAAATGGTTGAAACCCATATTATATAGCTGGAGTAAGTATGATGCCTGGACGTAGTTCATGCCTATGTCGAAAACTGAACTAAGCTCTCTTGCTTCAAGTGATTTAACCTCCCTTTCCCCAGATCGCTAAGAGCTGTGGCCCTTCTGCTGCGTGTGGCTGTTCAGGTAATGTCCAGGTAGTAGATATCCCAAGTTAGGCACATACAGCAGCAGCTCCTTCGTCGTGTTCCTTGTGTAGACTTTGGGCCTTGAAGCTGGTGATGCTCTGATCCAGTTCCAGTGCAATCATAACCTAATAATTACTCTCCTAGGGGACCACGCCAGGCTATTTTCTGGTACCTTTACTTCTGAATTTCAGTGCTAGGGAGCTAATTCCATCATTTCTGTGTGAATAAGTCAGTGGCCTTTCTGTGCACACCTGCTTGAGCAATGTGCTGCTTGGCTGGCTGCTCACTTCTGCAGCCGATGTTGTAGCTGGGTAGGAATGGCGGCAGGGTCCCTCTGAGCGGGTTTTGTGTGAGCACGACGTCTGGGCAAAAATCCTACGCTGAAGGCTGTGAAATTTCAAACTGAGTTCAAAGCCTTACTGCTTAATCCTTTTTCTGGTCAAGGGAAAGTACTGTGCTTTCCTTGGCTGCTTTCTGCTGTGTTTGGTGCTCGAGATAAATTTGTCCAGTTCAGAAGGTGTCCCGAGACCGCTCCTCTCTGCGCTAGCACCAGCGCTCCGTCTGGGAAATCATTTATAAATGTCTCATTAAAGACTTGAGTCTGCCCCTTTTCTTTCTTTTTGTCGTCGGATCAGCTTACTGAGAGCAGCTGTCCTCGCTTCCGTGCTAGCAGCCCCCCTAAACCATGCTTGAGACTTACCAAATTCCCACAGCCTGCGAAATCGCGGACAACTGCGCACGGGTGTAGGAGCCGGGTTCGCAGCCACGGCGGGTTTAGACTGAGCTCATTCCAAAGCTGCTTTTTTTTTTTTTTTTTTTTGTACTTGTTTCAAAAGAGAAGACTTTGGGCTAGATTAAAAAGAAGTGGAACATATGGTGTGATGAGAGCGACGTAGCCGGAGAGAGGGAGGTGGTGCGCGTGCGCGCCGCTGACTCGCGAGCAAGTTTCTCGGTGTCCTGCGGTTCGTCGTTTGGGCTCTTTGACGGAAGTTCCCCGCGAGCGTATCCCTGTAAGTGTATCTTCCCCCATTTGCTGTTCTCGCCGTCGGAGCTGTCTTACGGGAGGCCAGAGTACTGTGCTACCCCGGGCTGGTTTTCGAATGCTCCTTTCTGTTCTTAAGTACTCTAGTTGCAATGGTCTGAGCCAAGTGACTCAGTCTGGATATGGGTGTGGGGGGGAAACACATTGAGTATTTACAGCTAAAGGCTGGTATAAATGGGAAAACATACCCTCTAGTTAAATGATGCTTCCAAGTGAAATGTTCTGCAGTTGAAGTGATTTTATTGCTGTTTATTTAAGAATAAAGTCTGTATTATTCAGCCTTGTACCAGGGATTGCTTTGGCATAGCCCTAGCTTTTCAAAAAGGGCCTGTGACTTATTTCTAGAGGCTGAGGTTTGGTGTGGCGCAGGAAGAAAGGCATGAGGGCTCCTTTCTTTCTTCTGTCAAACTTAAAGCACCCATACCTTGTGGAAGTGTTTTATTATTTTCCAGGAAAACAGGGTATCACTGCAAAGGTGTGCTAGGCTCCGTTTTCAGATTGGAAAATGCTGAATTGCATTTTGAGGCATGAATGATGAAAGAATATACTTATGGTTTTAAAATAATAATTATGTAAAAACTAAAGACTATAATTTGGGGATGAATAGATCCACCATATGCTGTGTTAATTATCGCTCAGTGAAAGATCTTACTCCCTTTCTACTGCTCACTCACCTCTCTTGCCCGGTGCTGCCAAAATCTGTCTCCTCTGCATATTTTATCAAATACCATTGTTTGCCTTTTCACGGTTTGTTTCTTTTTAAAATTATACCAAATCAGATAGCCTGATGTTATCTAATCTGGTGTAGCTCAGCAGGAACCGTGGGCCCTTCATCCCTCCCATCTCCAGCGGGCACCGAGAGTGCACGTCTCACCCACTGCGGAGCTGATTTCGTACCAGTCGGCCTCCCGAATGAGACCTTTTAAAAGAAAGTCTTTGTTGAATACGGCTATTCGAGGTTCAGTGCCCTTCCCAGCTGCCCTTGTGAAGACAAATGTCTGTCTGAACGGGCATCTCCTCGCATTCAGCAGTGCAACCACGTTATGGCAGTTCTCGCTCACTTGCCTTTCCTCTCTCTTACTGTCCTCTCTTTTCTTCTTCATCTTCGGTTGCTTTCTAGGTAGTCTTTCTCTCTTCAGAATAGCGAGAGCCTTTTTTGCTTGCGATGTTCAAGTGTTATCAGGTTGTAATACACACACAGACATACACACACACACACACACACACACACACACACACACACACCATGGGGATTATTCCAGGGAACAGTAGGAACAACGCATTTCCAGGGTGCCAGATGCAGAGTTTGCCCTGTGCCAGGCAATTAGGTTTATGTCCCGTAAGACAGGCGGTTACAGTCCCGAGTTTTCAGCTTTCCACTTGGAGAGCTTTCAGTTGTTTTTAAGTCAGCCATAAATCTGTCTGGCAGCTTCCCCTCTAATGCACAGCCAGGCGCTCAGCACTCTCCTGCAAGGCACTGCTTTCTCTAGCACTCACCTAGTCCCTCTCTTTTCCCACCTTGTCCTGCAGCTTAGAAGGGCTGTGATTAAATCTTGCAGAAAACAGCTGCTTCCTTGCTGTGCTTGATAATTTGAGTTGGGTATGGCAGAATGGGCTGGGTTTTGTGTGATTGCCAGCAATGTAATTTTTGTGTAACCCAAGCTGCTCCAAGAAGCTTCAGTTCCTGTGTGGGAATCTGGAATAAGGTGCGCTGAGGCCTTCAGGAAGCTAAGCACTGTGAAGACAGCAGGCATCTTGCACTCCTCCCTTGGGAGACACGGTCACCTGGGTGGCTGCTGTTGGCGCTGCCAACTGGGGCTGCGTCTCTGCCTGTGCAGACAGCGGCTCCTGGAAACATGGCACTGTATCTTGCCTGGTAGACCAGCTGTGGGGGGTTAAGGTTTGAGTTTTCATTT
Organism: Rhea pennata; assembly: GCF_028389875.1. Lineage (NCBI taxonomy): Eukaryota > Metazoa > Chordata > Aves > Rheiformes > Rheidae > Rhea > Rhea pennata. The sequence goes on from NC_084682.1 coordinate 9,236,179, forward strand.
TGGCTAATGTTCTATGCTGTCCTTTACTCCACCTTCTGAATGGGAAACTCTCACAGGCTTTAGTTTGACCATCAGTTATTGAACTTCTGTAGTATTGTAAAACAGTATTGCAGACCCAGAGAGACTTACAGTGCTTGTAATGCAAGAGCAATAGAGTAAAAATGAAGGAGCCAGAAGCACATAGGTACTTGATTGTAGAGCTAGTGCACTAATATTCTTTAACTCACAGCAGGAGGTGGTGGTCTTTTCAATAGGGAAGTTTGTCCTCCATCACATCCGTGTCCTGAGTGCAGCTGTGCTTGGAGCAGAGGCAGTGTCTGATGTCCCAGCTGAAACTGGATCCCCTCATCATCTCTTGAGCATTGAACCAAGCAGAGAGGTGAGCACTGGGAGAGCTCTAGTCTCTTAAGCTCTTACACAATCTTTGCTGCAGTAAAAACATACATTATTCCTTTTAGCTGGCACCCCTGCGGCCAGCATCAGGGCTTTGCAGCTGACACGTTCTGTCTTGACTTCAAATTGCCCTTGAGGTCCCCTGGTCACGGGTCTGTCCTGCAGCCCTGTCCAGGCTGGGAGGGAGCAGAACTGGTACTAAAGTTTTTTGACTAGTTATTCTCATTGCAGGACTGCATATTGGGTGCTCACTAGCCCCAGAGTATAGTGCCCCCTCGCAATTTAGTCACATTCATAGCATGGGCTGGTGAGATGAAGGTATAATGTTTTGAGTCTTGTGATGATGATGTTTCTGCCCGGCTGGTACAGCTTTTCTAGCTGAGTAGTTTTCTTGTAGTGGATAAGAAGCTTATTGATAGCTGCTGAAAAGGACCGGAGCCTAGGACCAGACAGGCAGTTGCACGCAGCGTGGCCGGTTGTTTCACGGTGTAGCAGGATTTGAGCATTTGCTCGCAGCCGCCTGTCTGGAGGGAGGCTGCACCCGGAGGCTCTGAGCAGTCACAGCTCGCTCGCCCACCGTGGTCAGCCGTGGGCCCTCCAGACCCTGCCCGCTCCAGCCTCCCAGCATCGCTGAGAGGCAGCTATTATATTTCCTGTTTTGTAGCTGAGGCCATTGAGGAATACTGAAATACTGAAAAATAGAGACTGCAGTCCCCTGGGGCTAGGGGCTGAATAAATGCCAGGGAATAGGTTCCCTGCTTTGCCAGTGTGGAGAACAGGACCTGCCACTCCAGATGCCGACTGCTAGCCAAACTGTACTTGGTAGGTCCTGTGACAGCGATGTGAAGACGTCTCGATGAGGAGCTTTCTGAATCTGGTTTCCTGGGCAAGGTGGGTGGTCTGTCACCAAGTGAAGAAATGGCCCATATCAGATAGTCGTGGAATGTGATACATATCCTTAATCAGGCTAAACTGGTGTTTTATTAGGTACAGACCTATTCACTTGCCCTATGGTTTTAAAAAAAGTCTGAAGATTAAAATGGAGAAGGAAAAAGGCCTCTCCTAGGGGCACTGTAAAGCGCTCCTGTAAATATCGTGCGTTTTCTCACTTCTCCCTCCTTTCCTGGCATGAGATGCTATTCTGGTATCTCTCTCTCTTTCTCTTTTTTTAATCTAATGTGCTTACATTTTATCAATTAACTGGTTGTCTCCTGATTCCCATGGCAACACAACAGGCTCTTGAATTTCTGATTCTTCGGGCAGTCAGGGTGCCTGGCATGTCTCTCAGGAGCAATAAGATTACAAAAGGGTTCTGCAGGATGTAGGAGGTGCATGGGTAATGCTCGCTGTACGCTGCTTCTCATGCTAAACTCTTCCTTCCCCCTTTGTTTCCATTGCCCAGTGCTGAGAAATGTACAGCTGTGCCTGCACTGATACGCTATGGGATGACAAAATACACGGAGCGAGCGGATGCATGGCTCCTTTGGAAGTGGACTTATATATACACACTTATAAAAATATAAACATTTAAAGTTACGGTACTTAAATATAACATGAGGCTGAGTTTGTCTCACGAGGAGTCCTACAGCGAAGGTTATTCTTGCAGATGCTGTGGAGTGTTTGCTCTGCTCCTTCTGCTTCAGCCTTTGGAGCTTGTTCAAAGGGGGTTTCTTGCTTCTGTACCACAGCAAAGCTCTCTCTCCTCAGCCCTTCCTACAGCAGAAGTCTCCGGGAACTGGAAGAGCCTGTCTCCTTTGTGTGGAAACCTCTGCAATTCCAGGGGTTTCGGGCACGTGGCTTTCATTGACACGGTAACAAGAGCCATGTGAACAGGCTGAAGCTTCAACTGGTCTTCAGCTTTTTCAGCTCTTCGCTCAGAGGAGTCTGTTAGGATCTAGGTGCCTGAGGCAGTGTGGGGTGGCCCGTCCGTGTGGGCCCCTAAAACTGACAGGAGGAGTTTGCAGGAAGGGCGCTAAGTGCCAGGTCTGCTGTGGGTGTTTGCAGTGTGTTGCACGCAGTCCTACAGAAGCTAAAGGGAAAGTAGGGACTTGGAGCTGGGTAAGAGGCACATGTAGCAGGTGCTGCATGAGACATTGATCTGTAGGTTGTTACTCAGTCCTGAAAGTGCTGTGACCTACAGGAAGACCATTTAAATGGGAAAGAATGAGCTGGCTAATGAGCACAATGGGGCTGAGGTTGGGAAGCCCAAGCCTGTTCGTGATGCCTTGGAGCCTGATCCCGGAGAAGGAGGGAGGAGTTGTCCTCACCATCCTGTTTGGCAAGTGGGGTTTGTGCTGGACAGAAGAGAGGGAGGCAGCGAGCCCCTGAGCAGAGGAGGAGAGTTTTTCATGTTGCCAGCTTCCAGGTAAGCTGCTCAGGGTAAATGCCCAATAACGATGCTAGGAGAGTCCCTTTGGCACCCTCGCTGGCATTGCCAGGTGACTCCTGAGGATAAGGTTGGAGTTAAATATAATCAAGACTTTGGTTTTATTCCTCTTGTGAGACTTTATTCTTGGCTTTGTACCTGAGAACTGTATCCTTGCTTTGCTGTTCGTAAGTTTTTCTTGGATCTTGTTTGTGTTTAATTGGGGAATCTGACAAGAACAAGAAACTTTCTTCGCACAAATCCGTGTGAAGCAGACGTAGACCAGATGTTTAGGTGCCGCAGGCTGGGGGAGGCTCAGGAATGCTGTGCATTTGGGTGGGTTTCCCTAAGCTGAGGGAGCTGTTTGGAGAGCAGGTATCTGCAGATGACAACCCTTGGAGAGTAATGCCCTTCAGACAGCAGAGGTTAGCACTTGTTCTTGCTGTCAGCTAATTTCTGTTTTGGGCTGTTCTAAGATTCTTCTGAACTTGAAGAAAAGGTTAGCTGCAACTGAGGCAGAAACACTTTTCAGCAGTCTCCATTACTGCCTTTTCTGTCCTTACCACGGGATGGGCTTCCTGAACGTGCTCCACGCTTTTGTCTTCTAGTTCAGATCAGATTCAGACCAAACAGAGGTACTACCTTCCTGGAGACACAGACAAGCTGAAGCAATTGTTCCATAGTGGTTTATCAAGAATGTTGACTCTGAAGTCTAGTGATAACCAAAATATCAATATTAACATCCCCTAATGCAGCTGTTTTAGCAGAAACTAAGTTGTCCATACTACTGTGTGCCAGTACACTAGCTAGCAAGTATTCTTTTCTTTCCCCTGAGATTAGGCCTGTAGCAACTATCTTGGTGTGAGGGCTTTTTTTGTTCTTTGGGCTTTCTGGGAGCTGAACTTGATCTGTCAGGCCCATTACTTGTGGGAGAGCTAGGAAAGTGGTGCAGGCTGAATAACAGTGATGACTGAGGCTGAACAAGTTTTACAGTTCACTTCAGATAGGCATTCAAGTTTGACCTGCCTGTGCAGCTGCTCAGACTTTCCCTGTCAGCCCTGTCCAGGAGCAAATGTTCTTCCTGGGTGTGCTGTTGGCTTCTCCCTAGGGCTATCCCTCAGCTCCTACTGTTAGTATCTCCTGTCCAGGGATCAAAGGGGGCAAACAAGGCTGGTAGTGGGAGTTACCTTGCTTTGACTTCCTGTTCCTAACACTAAATTGAGAGTGCAGGTTGATCTTCTCTGAACACATGAGCACTGTGAAGGGTGTAGGATTTGGGGTGCTTTCTTGTCTTTGCAGACATTCAAAGTTAGCGAGGGCTAAATTCATGCCTGGTGCAATGGGTATGCTTTCTTTATTCTCACAGGAAGTTGTTCCTGTTTGTGCCGTGGAAAATTTTGTGCTTTATGCCCTGGGTTTAGCTTCTTTTGGTAATAGTGAAGGCAGCGTTTCCCTCTGCCCGTTGGTGATGAGTTCCGTTTGCTTATGCTCATTGTGCCTGGCTCTGTGCAAGGCTCTGATTGCTTATTGCAATGGGTTCAAGTGACCTGGCCTGGAGACTCCCTTGCAGCACCTTTTCTAGAGCCATTTCTGTTTCCTGGTCCTGGCTGTGCTGGTGGTGCCAAGAAGACCTTGTGTTAGCACCAAACCTAACTTTGCTGAGCCCAGGGAAGCAGCTGCAAATCTGTAGTGCCTCAGAGACTGAAGCTAGCTGATATTTTGAGTTAACCAGAGAGTCTGGAAACCTGGAATCCTCCTGTGGGTTTTTTGTGGTTGAAGGCATCCCAGAAATTTTAACTTAGTTTGACTGGAAGGTCCAGATAACTCCCTCTGAGCCCAGGGTATATCAGACCATCTATCGCACATGTGCCCCACACCACCTACAGGAGAGAAGCCCTTGGGAGCTCCGTGCTGCAAAATGCTGAGGATTCAGGGCATGACTTACTGGATGTTAGTTTGCAAGCTAAGTTTCTCAGTCCATTAGGAAGTGTTTTGTTTGGGGAGAAAATACCTATACATGTATGTGTATACATACTTACATTTTTGCTTGTCTGTTTTTAGAGCTTTATCTCCTCCTCCTATAGTCTTAAGCATGTTTTAGTAAATCCACATGCTCTTTATTTTAATTCTCCTTGGACCTAGACTGAAAGCACAAAGCTTGTGATGGGGGGGGGTTTGGAGTCAGCAAGCATTGCAGTTGTTGCTAGTTAGTCTGTTCTGATTATCTTTGTCCCTATTCAGAGGCCAGTCTCGTAATTCAGGGTCTCCTTGTGTACTGCAGAATTTCTGTACTATGATGAACTGATCAAGGTATCCTGGAAAGAGTGACTGAGATAGTGAATTTCTGGCATCATCTGCAGTTCTCCTCCTCCCAGAGCAGCTGGAGGTTCTGCTGGATGGGCTGATACCAGAGCGAGAGCGTTTCTTATCACAGGTCTTGCTGCGTTCTGCTGCTGAATGTCAGCCCTAGAAAGGCTGTTTATACTTGTTTATAGATAAACCATTTATATTGAAAATAACCCAGGTGTCTACTTACTGCTGGCTTCTACTCCTGCAAAAGGCGTCTCAGCAGTTGGGCAAACTGAGTAATTTGCAAAGCCAGCTGTGTGGTCCTACAGGAGTTGTTAACACCCTTGGAGGGGACTGTTAATGCTTGGGTTAACTGCATGTGGGGTTTCTATAGTACCAGATGCTAAAACATCAGTGTCCCCTCATTTTTGATGAAAGATTGACAACTTTCCTCAAAGATGTTTGTTCTCCATTTGGACCTTATGCCCCTCTCACCACTCCTGCCCCTTGGAGTTATTCATGCTAGTGCTCCTGTGCAAACTATCCCTCAGTGTTGTGATGGGGGTGGGAGTAAGTGGGTGTTATAAAGGGGGATAAGGACATGGGCTTGGTTCTTTGTTGTGAGGGACCTGCAGAATCTGGGCAGAATGTGGGAAGTCCAGTGCCGATTCCTTTCCAGACAAGGAAGACGTGTAAGTAGTGAGATTACTCAGGTTCTCACCTTTGGCCAGTGTAAATCTAAAAATCAACTTGTGGTCCTGGATGTTTCCTTTTTAATGCCCTTTCCTAGCGTTTTGGCTGCCTTAGGTTTTCTCCTCATACCAAATCCTCTTTTCCCTTGATTCACAGGCTCACCTTTACACAAGCAGGGTACCACCTCCACCGCCAGCGCCGAGAAGTCGGGGTCAAAGGTTGCCGAGGTGGGCGATGATTTCCTGGGAGACTTTGTGGTGGGCGAACGTGTCTGGGTAAATGGAGTGAAGCCAGGTGTGATCCAGTATCTTGGGGAGACGCAGTTTGCTCCAGGCCAGTGGGCAGGGGTCGTTCTGGATGACCCGGTGGGTAAGAATGACGGCTCCGTTGGTGGAGTACGTTACTTTGAATGCCAGCCGCTGCAGGGGATTTTTACGCGACCTTCCAAGCTGACACGGCAACCGGTGGCCGAGGGCTCGGGGAGCGACGCCCACTCCGTGGACTCCCTCACGGCTCAGAACTTGTCGCTGCACTCGGGGACGGCCACGCCACCTCTCTCCACTCGCGTCATCCCCCTGCGAGAGAGCGTCTTGAACAGCGCCATGAAGACCGGCAACGAGTCTGGATCTAACCTATCGGACAGTGGGTCTGTGAAAAAAGGGGAGAAGGACTTACGGCTTGGAGATCGTGTACTGGTGAGTTGAAAGCCCCCTTGAAAGCCAAGGACAAGAATTTGTCCCCTCCCTAAATGTCCCTGGTCAGGGTAGGGACAAAAAAGAAGAGTTGGTGGTGGGGTGTGACAACATGGTTTGCAAAGATGCATGGACCAAGCAGACTTTGAATTTCTGCATTGACTGTTGCTGGGGATGCTGTCTTGCAGACAGGTCTCTCTTAAATTAATGCAAGACAGCTTGTTCCAGAGTACTTCCTGTATTGGACAAGTCTGAGCAGTAGGGTAGCATCAGAGTGCAACTGCAATCTGACAGGGAAGTAGCAAGGAGAAGAATCTTTGCTTATTCTTTTCTAAGCCAGCATACATGCCCTTGCAGACTGTATCAAAATGTATCAGGCCTTTTCCTAGAACTGAAAAAAAAAAATCTAATACACACACAAAAAAAAACAACAAAAAAAAAAGCCTTGTCGCATGTGATCATAGGTTTCCTTCTCATGTTTTCATTTTTATATGTTGGATATGACGCTAATTCCTTTCCCATATAGAAGGGAGCTTATGGCTGATTTTAAAAACTGGCAGAACTTTTTAGACCATTGTGCTTACAGATCAATTCTCCAAGTCTGATTGTGGTGGTGTTTTCATCATCTACAGTAGAATACCTGATATCTTTAAGTCATTTTTGGCCCAATTTTGGCTTAATGGAAGCTTGTCATCAAGTTTATCACCATTTATGTCCTAGCAAAGGAGTAGTATTTTCAGTGGAGGTTTTAAAGGGGAGGAAAAATATCAAATCATGAACAAATTGAGTTTGATTCTACAGTTTGTAAAATAGTTCGGTAGTTCTTTTTTGGTGTATGTGATACACATAGTGATATCAAATATTGGGAGGGATCAAGCACTTAAGCACAGATCTTTTGCGGCAGTATCCCCTGCAGCATCACTGGAACTACAAGATGAAGGTAACTTTACCAGACAGAGATGGCAGGTTCCCAGGCGGTTAGTCTGCATGCATCCTGGACAACGCAACGCCCCTTTTAAGTTATAGCTATGTAGTATTTCCTTTCTGGGCACCTGTTTTTCCCAATACCGATGTCTATAGTAGGAAATGCACATCTGCCATCTGAGTAATAATATGTTAAGTTCTACCAAACCCCTCTTCTGTATTTTTCTGAGCAGTCCTAGGCTGTGCTCAAGTGAGTAGAGATTTTTGATGACCGAAGCAATGAGTGAAATAATAGACTAAGCCAGCAGCAGTTTTTTGGCCTAAAATATGCCAGTCTGCACCAGAGCAAGATGAACTATTGAGGGCCAAATACTCATCAGTAATATGTAATTTTCCTTGTGCTGATGAGTTATCTGTGAGGGACCATCTAACACAGCAGTTCTAGCAGTAGCCTCACGCTAGAGCCCGGTGGACACGCTACTCTCTTTAGGTGGCACAGTGACTGGCTTGGGAGCAGGTTTCTTGGCCAATTTGAATTCAAGAGGAGCATGTACAGTAGGATATCAGATGCAGTCTCAGATATGCTGTGTGGTTTCAGAGAGCGGGTGCTGCTGCTCGCGATAGCAGCAACCTTGGGGATCGCAGGGTGCAGCACTAGCTGATGGGGCTGAGGTCTTTGCTGCTCTCTGCAGTCCCTGGGGAGCTCTGGGCAGCTGGGCCAAGTTAGGGCCGCTCTGGGTGGCCATCTGAGCAGCGAGCGGCTGTGACAGGCCACCCGTGTGTCTTCTGGGTGAAAACTATTCTACTCTGAGGATTGCAGAACATATTGCATCCAAATGTTAGATGTCTCTGGAATTAAAAATACACTTCCTGAGCTAGCAGTGCACTTGCAAAGCACTGCTGGGTTGTCCCATAGTTGTTCTTTTATTTAAATAATTAAGTTTGATCATTTTCAAAGAAAGTAAGAGTGAAGATTGCTTCTCCCTGTGCCCGCCTGCTAAGGCATTTGGTAAAACTAATTTGAATATGTGGGCATGCAGGCCCAGCAGTAGAGGTGAGAAGTAGGTTTATATTCTCAAGTTTTCTCAGGAAAGCACACTACATTCAGTTGCAGTATCATGGCAGGAGCTGCCTGCTGCTCAGGGCTTTCAGTTGTCTCTCGTGTCTCTTCTTCCCCAGTTTGCTCCTCCAGTGTCTGCCTCTCTCCCCTCCCCATCCCTACCGGCAGCAAAGCATCCACTGTCCCTGCTGCTCCCTGGGGAAGGGTGGCAGTGATGCTTTCTGTTTACAAACATGCTGACAGTTCAAAGTTGCTATATTAAAGTAACCACACGTGAGGGGGGGGGGAAAAATAACCTTGGGAATTCAGGCCTCCTCTGGTCTGCTTGTTTGCTCTCCTTTCATGCTTTACCTGTTGCAAGTGGCTTGCGGAAAGGACTGAAGTGAGAACTTTCAATTTAAGCATTTACAGTAAACTTCAAAATCTAAAAATTTATAGTAGTCTTGGCTCTGTTCTTTGTGAAGCAGCCAGGCAATGGGCTAGCTTTTTCCAAATCTTCCTTAATTCTTTAATCCATCTCTTTGGTCCCGACTTCAAGCTTGCTGAGGCAGTATCTGTCCATCTAATACAGTGCTTAGCTCAGTGGGGCTCCGCACAGACCTCAGCATGCCAGCAATTTATATTACATTTAATACAAATCATTAGCATCTCTCCCCTTGAGCTTCTGTTGGTTTTGGAGAGTGGTTTTAAACGAAGCTGCCTTCTTAAAAACCTTCCCTTCCTGCCTGTCGATATACTTCTCCCCCAAAATGGGAGATGGTGGAGTCTTTTTCTTTTTTTTTTTCTTTTTTAGTAATAGAGACATCAGCTAGTCATGTTTGATATTTGAATGCATAAACAATAATTCTGGGTTAGCCTGGATTGGCCTCCGATTCCCCAAGCAAAGTTTTGCTCTTGCCCTCCACGAATCGGTGCGACTTCTGTTGTCTTTATTGCCCTTACTCTACGCTTTCCTGAAAGATTCTTTCCATTTGTGAATGTCTTTGAAGCAGACAGGATCCACCAGAGGCCTTTTAAGCGAGGGAGGACATGCGTTTTCAGTAATTGCTCTGTCGAGAGAGCACAAGGCTGTGGGGGGCCCTTTTGGGCCTGTCAGGTAGACACCGACCGTGGTAGATGTTAGTGCTCTGCGTCCTGGTTGCTTTCCTGCTAGTGGTTTTCTTTAACTTCATTAAAGTCCATTATAGCTTGAAAATTTTCTTGCTTTTCAATGACTTTGTTCAAAGACCCATTCTGACTCTGCAGTGGTTGTTAAAAGTGACTTAATGGAGCTTTCCATTAGAAGAATTAGATAATATTTGCCTTTGGCACTTCTTAACTCAGACTTTTTCCCAGAGATGCAAAAACTACATTAAAGAGATTAAAAAAAAATCTTTTAGAAATCATTTCTTGAAGTCTGGCAAATGGAAGTGAAACAATTAACCTTTGCTTTATTAAGAATGGAGCTTCCCAAAGTATCATCTGTGCAGTATGTAAATGTGGGTGATCATCACTAGAGTACTGCTTTTAAGATGAGCTGACTTGTGCTTCTCCAGCTCTGGGAAAGAAAGGATGGAAACAGATGAAACAGTTGAACGTTTTCTGCTTGGGAAGAAGAATCTCTGCTGTGTTGTTTTTCCCCTAAGAAAATGTATTTCACATTCCTCCAGTAGGAAGTGGAGAAGAACGTGCTGTCAGCAGCTGAGCTCCTTCCACCCTAGACGTGATTACTTTCTTAGCAGGGTGGGGAGGAGGTGAGTGTTGTCTATATACCGGTTTAATTAATGAAATCCTCTTCGTAGAAGTATCCTGCCCTTTAGCTATCCTTCTGCTTCCTAACCAGGAGCGCTGTTTTCAGTCGTGAAACCTAGTAAAAAACAAGACTAATGCCTGGGTTATATTAATTGCTGATTGAATACGTTATTGTAGGATGTTGCCCCAGATGCTCTTCAGGTAGATTCTAGGTTTGATTTTGTGAAAAGCTGGTAGGTGTCAAAGTCAAAAATCCGTGCTTAAGTAGCAGAAAAAGCACTGACACTGAGCTTACGGTGGAGCGATGCCTTGGCTGAATGACAGGCAAGGACTAGCCCAGCAGGCTGGTTATGCCTGGTGGAAATACGCTCTGCGTTCACCCCGTGCGTGTGATTTTAATCATTTTTTCCTCTGTACGCTGCAAAGGGTTTCTGCTTGTGGTATATTACAACCTCTGGCTCCTGGCAAATTACAGAAAATTCTCATGAATAAACTAATCACATCCTTTTCAACATCCCCCCACTACCCCTCCAGCCTTGATTTGCTAGCCTGAAGCTGCAGAGAGCCTTTAACCACCTATGTGAAAAATCATTCCTCGTAGAAGCTCCCCAGCAAGGAGAGTCGCAGTTGGGCAGAGAAAGCCACTTGCTCTGCTGCTGTCAGCTTGTGTTGAGTTATTTTGGTGTCTGAGACCGAAGTCTTGCTGCTGTGAAGGCATGTGAGGCATTAGGCAGGAGTGATTTGTTCTCTTTCTTTTCTTAGTAAATGGGCTGAGCCCTCCTAACTCGCTTGTGTCTTACAGGTGCAGAAATGCTCCTTTATGGCTTTACAGAAAGGCAATAACAAGATGCCGTTTTCTGAGTTGAAGCCAGGCTGTAAAGAAAAGAGGGTCATATTCCTTTAGTTCTACCAAGGTGATATTTTCAGGGAAGATGTAATTAATATTTCATTGCCTGTTTTCAGCTCAGTCCATAGGGAGAACAGTGATTGCTGTGTCTTGACTGGGAAGTGCAGCAGTATGGCCGAGACCAAGACTTTGCACTTCTCAGTCGCTTCTGCTCTGGCGTTTCCCCTTGGAAGATCTGGACGGCGACTGTTGCTCAGTCGTGCTGATGAGTGGGTCTAGTTAGCTTCAACTATACAACAGGAGTGGGAGAGTCCCTCTGTGTGAAAGTGAACTCTGCTTCCAGTCAGGGCTGGCTCTCTGGTCTTGGGGACATCTGACCGAAGGAATGGTGATCAAGCCGACTGTATTTGCTCACTCTCTCCTTCCTTCCTGGTAGGAGCCACCTTCCCCACTGCTCCCCTGCTTAGGCAGGGTTCTTCTCTTAGTGCAGAAAATTACATCTGTGAAATACCTTTAAACACATCTCTGAATGGAAGACCTTATCCAGGCTGCAGGAGTCACCTGGAGCCGGCGTCCCTTCACAGCCAGGCTGCCCTAAGCAGGCAGTAGTTACTGCAGACGTGCTAGTCTGAGGTGGTTGTGGAGCCCCGAGCCGGCAGCGTGTGGTCTCTGCAGAATGGTACGTCTCTGCTCCCTACGGAGGGCCGTGACAGGTAATGGCAAGAACAGTTTCTAGTTATCTGCAGTAGTCAAGAGACGGGAAGACATCTAGGTCTCCTAGTCCGAGCTCTTTCCTCACGGTGTAGGACTGATGTGAAGTACAGTGGGACTGCTGTTGCCACAGAAGCGAGTGTTGTTGTGTTGCCCGTCACTGTGCTGGAGCTAAGAGGTAGTGAACAGCCCAAAGCAGCCACCCTGCCCTGCTGCCACATTAACCCTTTGAGGCCTTGAGGGATACACACACCCTGGTAACCATTAATTTGGGCTGGTGCACTGGCCAATCCTTGTCTGTCTTTTGCAGCATCTATCATTAAATAGGGGTTGTAAGCAGCCTGAGTTGGAATGAACTGTATTATTAACATAGGCGGAGTTTGTCACAGGCAGCCCCAGGAGGGCGTGCTGCAATTCTAGACTTTCCACTTGCATTGCATCCTGAGGGGGTTATCTTCTCTCTGGTGCCAGAAGGATGTGTGTGCACAAGCATCTTGCATCCACAGTGTTGTCAGACTTGTCCCTGTGCAACACTTGTAGGGATGGGAAGGCCCAAAGCTGGGGGTTCATGATAAAAATGAACACGTGTGTGTGTGTGTGTACATACATACATATTTCCTATAAATTCATGAAGAAACATGTCCTGCAATTCTCAGCTGACTCTTTCCCCCTTACACTAACAACTACCTTTTGGCATTCAGAGTTTGTGTAGAGAGTACTTAATAAGATGCCATCTGAAATGAGTTGTATTTGCAGATGAACCTAACCAGCAGCCATACTTCCCCCTTACCACCAGCTTGCTGGGCTCTGTGCCTGGCTGTTGACGATGTCAGCCAGGACGTGTCTGATAATGAGCGGTGACGTGTTTCCTCTAGGTATCATTACACTTACAGATCATTATTTCACATGCTCTGTAATAGCTGGACCCAAACTCTCACACTGCTGCAAAAAGCACCCTCAGTAAACCCACCTTCCCCTTCCTTTCTCTTCCCACAGGCAAGGAGGTAAGAGTTTTGCCAGCTCTGTAAGAACCCAGCCTGAGATGTGGGAGTCCTGCAGAGGAGCTGTCGGTATACTCTGCTCCTGCATTTATTGTTCCTACCTCGACTCTCTTAGCAGCAGCACTCAGTCTTGCTGGAAATGGTTTGGCAAGCAACTGAGGAAAATAAATCCAGATGAATAGATTAGAGTTTAAGCTGGCAGCACAGCACTGCTCCTTGATTTCTGCCTGGGGGTGTGCTCAAGCAGGGGTCTACAGCCATTGCTGGCCCTTGAGCTGTGCACAGCGTCGCGGGGAACAGTCCTCGTTGGACTGAGCGACATTTATTCATTTCTTCTCTCTCCGAGCGATGTCAGAGTATTCGCAAGCAGTGTGTTGCCTGCACAGCCTGGGTTGAGGGCAGCAATTAGGAGGTTCCTGCTGAGAGCAAGAAACTGCTGTGGGGTGGGCAGGAAGGATGGAAGAGAGGAGGTGTGAACGCGGGCTGCAGGGAGTCTGCCTTGCAGCAGCTGGATTGAGGCATGGCCTGGTGCTAATTTGGTAAATTGTTTAAATGATATTAGTAGCTCTGATGAAGACAGCGTCTGGAAGGATTAGCGTCACTGTCTTTCAGCCTTGGGATACTGGTTCAAATCCAATTTTGTCATTTCAGTGAGAAAGTCATAATAAAATATGATGTCAGTGATACTGCAGTTAGCATGGAAAAAGTGTAGACATATGTCTGTTCTATGACTATGTTTTGTTTTGACCTGCCGGTTAAAATACATGATCCTTAAATTTTGTCATGGAGGTCAAGCTGAAGACCACCTCTTGAAACTATCAGAGATCTTTTCTTGAAGAAAGGCCAGATTGGGAAGATGCCCTTTTGTCAAAGGCATGAAACGGGCCCGGGAGCTCAGGCAGAGAACTTCAGTCTACAGCTGAACTTCCCGAGAGATGAGAGCCCGATGGATGAGGCCGTTTGACTCCAAGCCAGTGAGGGTGCAGCTTGATTTAGTAAGGTGGAGCTTGGTTAACAGATCAATGTAAATATTCTTTTTTATCTGTAGCTGAAAAATCTGGAAGGTTAATGCTAGCGAGAAAATGCTCCAAAATGAAACAAAACCCCTACACCACTATGTCAATATTGCTTCCATTTTTCAGCCTTCAAGTGAGCTGCTTTTAGTTTCTTTCTTGTTGTTTTTGCAAAAACAACTATAAATCTGGTTGAAAATACTAGCATTTTTGAGTAGGTAAATCCTATTCTCTTGGAAACAAAAAAAGCTTTGGAAGTTTTGCTGGTTTCTGATAGAAACTTGTTGCTGCTTCAGTGGCCGTGGCACGCTCGCCCTGTGTCACGGGGGCCGTGGGGCTGCCCGGCAGCCTGGCTGAGCGTGCGCCGGCTAGTGCTTTTGCAATGAGATGGGTTGCCCTGGCCGAACTGACTTTGCTGTAGCTCTATATGCTCAGCTAGCTGAAGGCGTGATGGTGGCTCTCGTTAACGTCTTCTGGAGAGTGTCACGGCCGTTGTAGGCAGGGTAGCAGCAATGCTGATGGCAGGCCGTGGTGTTCACGAGGCAGACGTCTCTGATGATCGCAATCGTGCTAGTGAAGTAGGAGCCAGCCTTGCTCGGCTGCCTTTCACACCTGGGTTGTGGCGTGTTTTATAAAAACTAGCCATGGACAGGAGGGGTGATGGAGAGACTGTGAGGTACCATGATTTATGGTGAGCCATTGCCACCCATTCTGGCTTCCACAAACAGCCTTTTGTTCTCCTTCTGAGCTGATACCTCTGATTTGTTGAAGTACCGATGGAAACAAGTGCTTCTGTTTTGGTGAGACTGTTTCATGCACAACCTACCAGCTGGCTTTTGCCAGAATACATTATTTTAGCAGCATTAGCAGATTATCAAAGCTGAATAAATCTACATGTCTGAGTTGGGTGAATTTTCAAAGCTCTCCATCCGTAAGAGTTCATGTATCTACCAAAAGCTGGTTGAACTTCCCATCAGTTCAGGTGCTGACAAGTGAATGGGGCAGCCCAGCATCAACTGCTCACTGTCTTCCCGACCCCGTGAGGATGAAGGGACCCAGATCGTCAGGGCAGGGCAGAAGCCTGGGGCAGAAGATAATCCTGTATGATCAGCGTGTATCTCATAGAAAGGATATCAGAATAATTAATCCTCAAAGAAGTAAATTAAATACATTATGTTGGAAGCAAACAATCATGTTGCTATTTAGAGGTGTTTTAAACCTGATCTGCACTTAAAATTTTCACTGATTTGTGTCTCTGCGTTAGGAACACAAATTGCTTTCTTACTAAGCAGTTATGGTATAGGTGCTACTAGATACACGTGTATTATGCCTGTAGAAATGGCTGTTGTCTTTCTTGTTGTGAAGAACTTTCCCAAAATAAGTAATATCTATGGGGGCATAACTGAGGGGTCTGTTGTTTGTGTGGACAGAGGTGTGTGGTCCTCTAGCAGAGGCCTGGGAGCAGTATGGTGGGATTCATGCTAATCAAGGGAGCTCATTTAAAGGCATTTACATGGGGCATTTACATGAGTCAGGATCATGTCTTGTTAAAGGAAATGTATGTCAGTATCTATAATTAAAAACTCAATAAAAATAAAATTAACAGGCTTATCAGTAATGGTAAGTTCCTATACAGGACATTGTGATGAATTACTCCTAAAATTGAGTTCAAACTGCAGGTAAAGAAATATGTTAGAATGGAATTAAACTATGACATTAATATTAAGAGAGTAATTCCTTATTAACTCAAATAAATCAAAAAGGAGACTGCTGTATGACCGTGAATGACAGGTAAAAAAAATTTACTGAGATAGTTCAAATCTGTTACTTGAATTCAGTATTAGGACTTGCCATCGTCTCACTTGCGGATGCTCTTCACTGCGGGACCAGAAAGCTTTCTTGTGATACTTTTTTTCTTACTGGCAAATGTTTACTTCCTTCCTATAGTGAAGAGAACAACATCTACAGTTTTCTATATGAGCAAAATCCTTTGCTAAATCCTTAATGAGAGAAATTACAGAAGACTAACTCACATTTTGGAGGGACTTTCAATTTTGTAAAACAAAACATCCTGTAAGCACTCTGAGTCTGATTTTAGTACTCTCAGTGACCATTTCTTGGTCACCGAGAGTCCTTGGTCAATTTGGTGACCATCTCTTTCAGAGTTGTCTTTGTGTGGGCATTGCAATTGCTCACAGAACTGCATGCATGCATTTGACAGCCCTGACGTTAAAGCACTAGTTTGCAAAAACAAGAGTGGATGCGTGAGGCAGTCAAAGGCTAGGCTGATTTTGGTGCTGCTGTCAGCTGTTGCTGCTTTAAAGCCTTGGGAATAAAGTTCATGGGTTTTCTGGTGAGTTTGGCTTCTGCACACCTTGTCAGGTATCCTGCAGCTTAGTCTGCAGGTCCAGAGGCAGGATGCTGACCTCGGATGCTTTCTAATCCATGCAGGTTCAGTTATTTCTAGCCTGGGAAAGCTCATTCTCCTTTACATAAGCAGTCTTCAGAATATTTAGTTATTCACATGCCCCAGAACTAGTAAACCTATTACATACCCAGCTGAGAATATTGAGACAAAATTAAAGATTTCTGGGTTAAACTATCATGATTTTTTTGTAGGAGAATGGTCTTCTGATGCTGGAGTACCTATTTATAGTAAACTTAATATTAAAAAAAGTCATTCTACATAAATTCACAAAATTAATTTTAAAATTGCTTTTTAACATTTCCCTTTTAAAGCTTGACTTCAGCTGAGATAGACTAAAACCATTTGAGTCATGCACTGACGTAGAACTGAAACTCCATAAATATAGATGTCCCTTCTTTATGGACGGTAGGAATAAGCTGTGCTTGGAGGAGTTAACTCCTTTAAGGCCTCGCAAACAACTCTGTACAATTAGCTGATGCCTTGAAATGCGTTTTCATTGTATTTTTTCGGGCATTTTCTAGGCAGCAAGACCAAAAATTGGAGACTGTTGGTTTGCTTATAGTTATTAGAGAAGCATCTTTATTGCTAGGAGAACTCGATATGAAAGATATTAGCAGGTTTCATTAGACCAGAATCAGAAGATGCTGATGTCTTTTTTTTTTTTTTTTTCTTTCTCCCCTTTCCTCTCTCCAGCTCTATCTGCCTTGCAGTGGCGCCAGTGCTTCTGTGTCTAACCCCCAGCATTTTGATCTCCAATAGGTTGGTGGGACAAAGACAGGTGTCGTGCGCTACGTGGGAGAGACGGATTTTGCCAAAGGAGAGTGGTGTGGTGTGGAACTGGACGAGCCCCTGGGGAAGAACGACGGGGCTGTTGCTGGTACAAGGTACTGTGCACACTTGAACCCAGTTTGGGATGTGTAGGGCCTACCCACCTCCCAGAGGAGGCTTCAGCTGAACCCTGGAAAGGAGAGCCAGGGCCTACACTGTGGTTAAACGAGTGTGTATGTGTGTGTAAAGGGCTTTGTGGAATATTTTGGAATAGTTTCTCAGGGAAGTCTGTAGAAACTTCATCACTTAAACTTAAAGCAGGATCTGATAAGGTCTATAAAGAGGTAACCTGAGTGGCTTCAAGGAATAGGAGGGAATAGGAAGAGAAGATAATATATAGTGAGGTTTAGTTCTTGCTGGCCTGGATTCTGACTATTAGATTGGCTTGCCACCATGCATTCACTTCATAAACCTTTTGCACTTTATCTGTAATTTGCCCTTTTGAGACTATACAGGATTAAGATTTATGACTTTTTTTTTCTGCTGGATGGTTTTCTTCTTCCTGGGGACAAATTTCCAGAGTTCTGAAAGAGCAATTGGTGGTTGTTGCTTTGTCCTTGTAGAGATTCTCTAGTGTGACACCTGCTTGCTGATAGACTTACCAGTGCTGACTCCACAGGCCCCTCTGCTATTTTATTTTCAAAAAAAAAGCCCTCATCAGTATCTCAAGAACTAGGCAGGCCTATCTAGCAAGCTTTCTGGAAGGTCATTTTTCTGTTCATGTGCAAGTTGGATAAGGGAATCCCCCAGCCTCAGATTTTGAGTTTGGGGATGTATTTAGGACAGCAACATTTTAACCCTGCTTCAGATATTGGTGGAACTGATTTCTCATGCTTCACAGGTTCTTTTAGTAGGAAATACTATTAATTTCTTAGAGCTTCTTAAGCAAATCTTACATTAGAGGCAAGATGTAACATTTTAGCTCTTGAGGAACTGAGTATTCCTTCCTTGTTAGAGCTTGGCTTCTGTAATAAATACTCCTTATGTTGTGTCAGCCTCTTTTTGCCCAGAAGCCATGTGTTTTCATTTAAAATAAGAGAAATGGTCTCTTGTTCAATGTCAGGACAGGAAAGCAGTAAACAATTGGCAGCAGAGAGCTGCTGAGTTCTAGCCTGCTCTCAAGAGAAGAGAATTAGGGTGGTTGAGAATAAGTCATGGAGTGAATCTGAGGTCCGACTTTCTTTGTCATGCAGTACAACTTATCTGTAAGCTCTATCTTAAGGGTGCTCACAAATTATTTCCTTTGTTTGTGCTAGCATAAGCATGTTCTAGAGCTTGCTGCCTCTTGTCCTCACACCCTTGTTGCTATGTCTCAAAAACCTTCCTTTTGAAGTTAATCTTTCCTCTGGGACTGCGACATCATGGTCAAGGTTGGTGTGGGTGAAGATGTGCACCCCATCTGCAAGTTTCCCTTTTGTTTCACACTTTATGTCAAGATGTCAGGAGCAAGAAGTGTTGAGCAGGGATGGTAGAGAAGAGGAGTGTTTTAGGATGTTTGGATTAAATAGGGAGGATTAGAGAAAGTCTGTAAGACATCCCTGGATCCAGCCTGTTTGCGCAGACCTTCTAGTAGTGCTGGAGACCAGCTGGTACAACAGTGTTATGTCTGGGCTGTCTGCTTGGTCCCTGCCAAAGGGCACTTTGTCCACCTGGGACCTGGCTGCAGGTTTATAGTGCTGTTGCTGTTGGTCCTCTGAGCCTTTCTCCAGCCTTCTTATTCTCTGCAGTGAAAATACTTCACTGGCAGCTTATAGCATGTGCTAATTTCTACAGCAGGGTTTGGAGGAAAGCCAGCATAATAGAACAGGCACCCTGGGGGAGGCGTGCAGGCTGCAGCTCTCCGTCCTGGTGGGACTCCTGACACTGCCCTGCACTTGTCCTGGCAGGAGCAGGCCAGGGCTCCTGAGCCACTCGGCTGTGGTGGTTGTTGCCATCTAGTGAGCATCCGTGAGGCTGGCTGCCTTGCACGAACATGTGCTGTTGCGGTGGCAGGGTGCTGCAGTGGTGGCAGGCTCTAGGGCTGCGTGGCATGGATGTGGCTGGCACTGGCTGTGGGGAAGACAAGACCAGTGCATAGAGGGATGGTGAAGGTTCAGGACTGCCAGAGCAGCTTGCAGGCCTCTGGTGGAGGCTACGTGCAGGCCTATGAGGACAGGACATCGCTGTGCTGAGCCCTTCTCCAACACCATGTGGATGCTGTTGAGACACTAGGTTTTCCTTTGCTGTCTGCATGGAAGACATGCAGCTTGCATGCTGAAGAGACTGGGTTTTTTTATATATATTTCAAAATTCTATGCTATTTTACACCTGCCGTTTGTGTCACCATCACAAAACCACTTTCATTTCCTTTTTTTTTCTGTAATGAGGATATAGAGCTCCTTAGTGCTCTCAGTTGTGAGCAACTCTTGGTTCTCAGATGCTTTTCCTGTCAAATCTGGACCCAATTCCTGCTTCTGAGCTACAAAAGCTACTTGCCAACCACTGCTAGTCTGGATTAATAGTAGTTGAACAGACATGGGGCAAGGCAAGTTTGGATTTGCTAAAAGCAAGAGGGGACTTCTGTGCGGCTTAGCCTTTGATATTGATAAATCATGCGTGCCAGCTTGTGCTTAGACCAGTTACGGCTGTGGCATGGGCTGTGCTGCTGATCCTCCTGATCCTACTTCAGTGATGCTGAGCAGGGCTTTGGCTGGTTTGCACAAGGCCATGTTGCTATTCTTTGGGTCGCCCTTCTGTGGCTAGGTCAGCCTGTGGTATGGCTGGTTTTCCATATCCGAGAGCCTGTGTTGGCAGTGAGTGGAAGAGACTAAGTGTTTTTGGTTGTGAGATGTTTTTAAAGGTGGTTTTGGGGAAAAAAAATGGGCTTGAGCAGATGCTTGAAAATGAATCACTTTCTCCTCTGGATGGAGATCAGGCTCCTCTGCCCTCCCAGGCACAGAGATCTGCCTGTGACAATGCCGTGTGGCTGCCAACGCTTAAACGTGGCATGCAATTGGGAAGCAGCTGCTCACGTCTGGAGAGAGGACTTGTGCTAGCAAAGCTGGATTTGATGTTCAGCATTACTAAAGTACTTCATCGTTTTTATTCATTAGGACTTAGGGTTTTTATATTAATAAGACAAGCTTTTTTTTTTTTTTTTTTTTTTTTCCCCTCCCCAGTGGTCTGGTATTTTGTCCTAGCCTTGTTTACAGAGCCTTTGAGAAAGAACTGTTAAAGCAGAGGTTATTTTCTGTGTTGGCTACTCCCTTGAACCAAGGGGAGGTGACACAGAGATTGTGTGGTTCTACTTGCTGCAGTGCAGCAGACAAATGACAGATTAACCCTGGCTTGAGCAGGTTGGTCCAAGCTCTGAAGGGGTTTCCAAGTCCAGCAATGTGGATTTTGGGTCACTTGTATTCTGAAGAGACTCCAGAGAGACCATACCCTTGGGCTTACCGCAACTGTGGAAGCGAGCCTGCACTGTAATTATCCAATCCACCCATCTCTGCCGGCTTCTTCGTAAGTTGTGTGCATGGGAATCAGTTTCCCTTTTGTTTTGTTTTTGTTTAATTTTGAAGTTGAGAGCTACCATTTTCCCCTTCTGTTTTGGAAAGGAAGACTCTTACCCCATGGAACTTTATACAAAGCTGTGTAATTCAAATCTTTTTACTGGACACTTTGCTTTTTGATGTCCCTGTGAACCAAGGTAGAGAGCATGTGCAGATTTTGGGCAGGCCGGCTTGTTGCTGTAAGGAAGGAGTGCGTGTGCTCTCCTCTGTGCTCATGAACTGGGATCTTTCTGCTCTCCAGACTACCAGATGGGCCTTTTCTGGCAACTCATCAAAGTGTGTAGCAACTAGTGCATGGCAATTATCTTGGGTTTCCCAGCGCAAGCACCACAAGTGGGAAAACACAGAGGTTGCCAGGGTTCTCCTCTTGGTCCTGATCCGAAGTCCTCGGAAGTTGGTTGAAACACTTAGTTTGCTTGTGCTGAGCCTCTTCTATTAATGCAAGGGTGGTGGTGGCTTGTGTCTGTTCGCAGATAGCACGTATGTATCAAGCCCTGTACCTTGATCTTGACTATCATACTGTTACTCAAATATACCCGCTGTGTGCTAGGTGTTACTTTGGGGTGGATGTGGTGATGGTTGGGGCAAAAGGTGAAGAAGCTGAAGGTCTTTCATATGCTGCAGCTGGCAGTGAAGGAAGGTGGGAGCTGTCTATACTGAGTGGTCATGGAGATGCCTATGTCCCTCCAACAGCAGGGCTTGTAGGAGTGTGGGGCTGTGGAAACCGGAGGCAGATCATAGCGAGCTTTCTCCTTAAGAAATATCTCCTCCTAAGCATGGTAAATCCTGAATGGCATAGTGGGCCTGCTCACTCCACACCAGAGCCCCTCTAGGATAGCTTTTTTTTTGTCCCTGTCATGACTGAGGTTGACATAAGGCAGAGCTCTTCCCCAGAAAATCCAGGCTGTAAAGGCCCACAAGCTCTCTGTCTTGACTTCCCTAAAATTTTAGGTCACGTCAGCTATTAAAGACCCTTTCAAGATGCAGAATTATGACCAATATCCCATTAAACTCTGTGACGCATCTTTTCCTTGGCCTTTGCAAAAGCTGCATCAAATCATCAAGCTGCATCAACTAATTATAGTATTATAGCAAAACCTATAGGTGATCTTCAATTCTGCATGAGAAATTGGATCCTTCAGCGTTCTGAAAGAATGTAAAAATGCAAAGTCCCAAGCTCCTTGGCACTAAGACTCCTTCCAGCACATTGAAAAAGTGAATGCACAGAAAATTACTTCCAAGTTCAAGGCCCCTCTGTACTGTCACATTGTATGTAGATGCTGTGATAGAATTGGGATTTGGACCAATAAGTTTCTCTCTCAAGCTGTTCTGCTCATTTGTTTTTCTTCTCTTAGCTGGAAAGTGAATCCCGACTGGACGGTGTCACATCTCCATCTGGAGGGCTGATAAGAAAAACGTGCTAGGGTGAATGTCTGATATCCAAATGTAGCAAAAAATCTTTTCTGCATTTAAACTGGTGTGAAACATAATGTAAATGCGTATTTTAAGCCCCTGCAAACATTTGAATATGTTTCACTGTGTGAACACCTTTCTTTAACTGAAGCAAACTTAAATTAGGGCCTGTCCTTCCAAAATAGGAAATGACAATCTTCTATTCCAACTGACAGGAAAGGAGAATAATCCAACCACCTGCACATGGGAAGTCATGTCAGTGCAATGCACCTGGAAGGGATCAGCTAAGGGCCAAGGCTGTGTATGGCTTAGCAGCACTGCTCTGACGCTTGGGTGAGACATGTGCTTTTACCCTTTCTGATTTGGTACGTCTCCTCTACTGCAGGTATTTTCAGTGCCCCCCCAAGTTTGGCCTCTTTGCTCCCATCCACAAGGTGATCCGGATTGGGTTCCCATCAACCAGCCCTGCCAAGGCGAAGAAGAGCAAACGCATGGCCATGGGAGTGTCCGCCTTAACCCACAGCCCCAGCAGCTCCTCCATTAGCTCCGTCAGCTCGGTGGCATCGTCCGTTGGGGGCAGGCCTAGCCGCAGCGGGCTGGTAAGTGACTCCTTGCACGGACTGTGCAGCTGGGATCTCTTCTGCTGTGATTGGGCTTACATGAAGTACGAGGCCTGGAGGCTGGTTTCAGCACCTGCTTTAGGGCAGCTGCCCCTTTACCATCAGTGAGAAAAGCGGGGTGTGGGATACTGTTACCAACCTCAAAAGTCGAATCCTCTCCTTGGCACAAAAGGTGTAAAAGATGCTCTGAGCAACTGTGACCCTTAAAGATCCTGAAACGTTGTTGACAATGAGATGGATTTCTACTCCACTGTCATAGAGCTGGTTTTGCACAGGATCTCTGCAAAAAATACTGTTGCTTCTTGGTTGTGTAGTGTTGTGCTGTTGTTAAACAGCTGCCCTTTCTGCCTCCTGCAACGGTGGCATTTCACTGAAGGGGTAACAGTCTCCTGGAACACACGTCCTGGGTTTTGGAAGGTTCTCAAGAAAGTGGACAGCAGAGCAGGCACTAATTTTATAAAAATCTCTAACTTTGAAGTATAAAGAGTGCTGCATAGCACCTGCTGTCATCTCAGCTAGGGGAAGAACCTCAGTGTCCGTTACTGGGAGTGGATTCAGCTAGCCCATACCAGTCTCCAGTTGAGATCAGTCCTCCCAGCTGAGCTCAATGAGTTTGAGACTGCACCCATATCTGACATCAATAAAATATATTTAAGAAGGAAGATGACACAATAAATTATGATCTTTCTTGTCCCAATTCCCATGCCACATCCTGTCCCTTGGGAAGCAGCCATTCCACTGCAGTGGGGAAGAGCTATTGAGTTTGATAGCAGCTTCCAGATCTGTTTTACAGACTCATTAACCCTGCCTGTAGGGTCCCGAATGGAAACTATGAACTCTCTACAGCCTAAGTGATCAGTAGATGAGCTGCATTTCGGATTTAATGGGAGTTCTTAAAGCTGTTCAGGACTGAGAAGCACACAGCTTTACCTCTGTCTTTTTTAAACTCTTTTCCAGCTGACAGAGACCTCTTCTCGTTATGCCCGAAAAATCTCCGGCACCACGGCTCTCCAGGAGGCACTGAAGGAGAAGCAGCAGCACATCGAACAGCTGCTGGCAGAGCGTGACCTGGAGCGGGCTGAGGTTGCAAAAGCCACCAGCCACATCTGTGAGGTGGAAAAAGAGATTGCCATCATGAAGGCCCAACACGAGCAGGTAGGCAGTGACATGGCTCTTGAGATCCTTAGCTTTATCACCTAAGTATGTACTGTACGGTTCTTACTAGGCTTTGTGCTGCCTGGGGCCAGGATACCAAAGTCGCAGTGCAGATACTCTGCACGCCAAGGTGTTGTCTCCATTCCTGTCTGCTCTCTCTGTCCCAAGCAAGGAGCAGAAAGAGCTGTGCCGGGAAAAGGGCAGTAGATAGTTTTTCTAGACTTGTGCCTGATGGTGGATCAATACATCTGAATGCTGAAAGGCAAGTGGAAGGCAAACTCACGCCCCTTAGCCGCCTGCTCCGGCCA
The DNA here is from genome assembly GCF_028389875.1 of Rhea pennata. Lineage (NCBI taxonomy): Eukaryota > Metazoa > Chordata > Aves > Rheiformes > Rheidae > Rhea > Rhea pennata. The sequence goes on from NC_084682.1 coordinate 9,260,198, forward strand.
TGGCTGTGACTGCATTGCAGGGGTTTTGATATTATCAGACGCTTGCTGAGGACATCAGCTCAGTTCATATGTTACTGTATTGCTGCCAAAGGGAGCATGTTTTTGTCGCATTAATGTAGTCAGGAGAATTATAAGGAAAACTGACTGATTATCTCTGGCATTTTTTTCTACAAGCACTCATGCAGGTAGTATTTTATGCACAGGAATGTGATTTTTAAAGAAGGGAACTATGTGTTTATGCTGTTTATCAGTGTGTGGCTCTTCGATGGCTGCTTGTGCTCCGAATTCATTGCTTGTGTTTATAAGCCGTAGTCAGCTACTTAGGAGCAGGAATAGCACTGTATATCTTTGGGTCACTTGTGTCTGTCAGAAAGGCGGAATAAACTGCCAAATCGGTTGCAAGCTGAGAGCTGCTTGCATGAAGTATTATTCTGGTAATTACCAGTAACAGATGAATTAATGTAAGTCTGAAATGGCTCTCTGGCCTCATGACCAGGGCTGACCTGGATCTGTAACCTCATACAAGATTTTGAAAACTGTTCAGTTTTAATCCTCTAATCAGAGCTGGATTCTCTAAAGGGTTCAGGTCACAAAGAGACTCTGAAACATGGATCAAACTTCAAAGTTACACAGTCTCCAGCAGCCATTTCTTTTTGACACTTACCTACTGGATGTTTTAGAAAACTTAGCTTTTTACAAGAAAAGCCTCTGAAATGGATCATCAGAAGCTTGAAATCCCTTGTTCCGATTGCCTGCTCTTTTTTCTTGTTAATTCATTTGTTTGCTTTTAACAACTATGCTTTCAATGTGGACGGGACTCTTTTCTCACTGCAGTACGTCACAGAGGCAGAGGGAAACCTCCAGCGTGCACGTGCCCTGGTGGATGGGATGCAAAAGGAGAAAATAGAGCTATTGAACCAACTGGAAGAGGAGAAGAGGTAAAGCAGGAGAGGATCGATGTGGGAGAAGATGAAACTTTTGCCTGAGAACATTATTCATTGGGTCTAGGGAAAAGAAAATGACATCAGTGATTTTGGTGGAATTTGATACCGTGATCAGACTTGCAAGTGGCACTGTGTAAGCTGGAATTTCTCAGTAGAGAGAGGATTGACTCATGGCGAGGGCATGAACTATGGCATGCTTGCCTTCAGGTATTCTTGGTTAATGATATAATATAAAATAACAATCCTGAAAAATAAACACTGTTCTCTGCAGGTTAGACTGTCCCAAACCCTGAACCTTTCTTTGCAGCCTGGCTTTGCAAAAGACCATTTCTTTCCCCTCTATTTGATGTGCTAATCTTAAGGACATTACTTCCATGGAAAGGAAGTCAAAGTGCCCTGTGGTAGTGTAGTGCATGTCTCCCCAAATCGCAGAGGCGCATCATCCATGGATATATGCTGAAGCATACATTTCTTTTTTCAATAAGAGTGATGCTTGTTATCCTTGAAATCAGATTGCTCCATATGTATGATTAAACCCTTCAGTGGGAATAGAATGACGTTTCTGTGTGTTCAGTAATTGAAAGAAAAGCAGTGAAACAATGTTGGTTTCAACTAAATGATGCCCCTCCTTGAAGACAAATTGTTCTTTCATCCACAAGTCTCCCAGTTTCTCTTGAAGGCAGCTCACTTTCCCAGCCCCAGGAGGCCCTTTAATCCAAGGCAGCTGAGTTTTTTCCTAAATATCAACAGATGCCTTCTCTAATTAGCAAGGGTTTAGACAAGGAAGCTTGTTTGTGAAGTTAGATGTATACACTCACAGCTATTTTTATCTGTGATGGAAGATCAGAGTCCTTACATCTGGCTGACAGTGCAACATCTTCATTATTTTTGCTTTTCTTTTTTTTCCTTTTTAATCTATCAGTAAAGAGAACAAAGAGGACTGAGTTTAGCAGAAGATTGAATTTCTGTGGTGTCATTACTGGGTTAACTGCTTAGACTTTGCAAAAGAGTTTGTGCATCTGGTTTTACATGTGTTTATCTGACCTGTACAATACCTGGTGAAGGCTTTTCTGCTGGGATAGCTCACCATTTCTGCTTTGTGGAAACATAAAGCATTGCCCACTGTCTGCCAGGAAGGTAGAGGCTGATTTCTTTGGTGTATTTTGTATGGGCCCTGTATACAACACAGGACTTGCCCAGTGCTCGGCCGCAAGATAACGGGGCTTAGTAACACGACGGAACTGGGCGGTTGCTTTCACGTTTTTGAGATCCAAGAGTCTGAACAGCAGTTGTGCTTGTTGAGTAGTAGTGTAGTAGAAACAGCATGTCTGTGAGCATGTACCTGGCCTGAAGGCAAAAGTTTGCTATGCATGAGTGTTTCTTAACTGTCTTACTCCATGTGTCTTGGTGTTTAGCTTCTATCGAGCCGTTTGCATATAAAATTTGTCTGTATCTTCCTCCTCTTGGTCTCTTACTGTGCAGGGCAGGTTCACATATGCGATTGGCTTCTTAGAGATGAGATGCTGGTCTGGGTGTTACTGATTACTCTTTGTGTTTCCCTTTCTCCTTCCCGTCCTCAGGAAAGTGGAGGACCTGCAGTTCCGTGTCGAGGAAGAATCCATTACGAAGGGAGATCTGGAGGTAATTCCTGGCACTCTCACCAAAATGGGGGGGAGGGGGGGATCAAAATTTGAAATTGCATGTTCAGTCTCACTTTAGTAACTGCTTAACTCTGAATAACACATTTTATCGATGGCTGTGAGCCTGCTCCGTGAGCACAGTGGGGTAAACTGTGGAAATTGTTCTTTGATATGTTACCCAACTGCTGGTAACAATTTTAGAAGCTACCTAGAAATAATCGTATCTAGCCATCCTGGCTTTAAATATTGCCATGAGTTGCTAAGCCGTATTAAAATCTGACTGTATGTAAATGCATTTTAATGTATTTTTTTCCACTCTAGAAATGATCTGATTGCTCAGTCGCTGTCCCTGCAGTGTCTTGTTATTAGCAGCTAATGAGAGGTACACACCGTCTCCTGGTCAAATGAGAGAGCAGCTAGATGCTGTTGCCTTCTGGCTAAAATGCCAGGTATCACTTGATGTGCAAGACCCTCTTGTGGAGTCTTCCACCTACAAGCATATGGTTTGACGCTAAAATACCCTCTCATTTGGAAGTGCTGTTACTCTACGCAGTGTTGTTGCAGTGAACGTTGTGCGAACAGGAAGTGGTGTCGGGAAGTTCCCTTGAGTGTGAGGTTTTTCTGTGCAGAAAAAGGAAAGAATATTTCTGTAAAAGCAAGGTTCTGTTTTTTCCTTTGTATGAAGCTAGAGAGCAAAGTTAGTAACAGCCAGAACTGTCAAATGGCCTGCTTCAGTGCCCCACTGTCAGTCACATAAAAAGCCAGGAAAATGTAAAAGCTAGGAAATTAAGTATTTTATTGATTTAGGGAAACAGAATGGCTTATCTGGAGGTTAAGCAGAGCAACATGTTTGGCATATAAACGAGCAATGCATCAATAGCAAATCTTTGCTAAAGGTCAGGGGTGGCAGTTTCTGCCTAGCGAATGGGTGTGTGATGAGGTTTCTGTTAATTCCTGGGGTTAGATGATTGGTTTTCCCTGGTGTATTAGAGAAGGGTAACTGATCTGTCATTCCCTCTGAGAGCAGAGAGTTGTCCCTGTATAAATTTTAGGCATTTAAACCTAGTTATGGAATAACTGCAACGGAACCAGGGCTAGCTAGCAAATAGAATATAAGAATATGTGTTTTAGCAAGATGATAAACTGCCGTGGCACAAGTTTTCCTGTGACTGCAGGTCCCAAAGAGAGGATGATGGATCATCTGATCTTTCAGTCAGGCTGGAAAGGGGCTGCTTTGCAATGAGGGCAGAGCCAAGCTTCTTGCAGGCTGACAGGTTCTCTACCCTCTTCTGTGTTTCTCTGAACAGAAGAACAAATAATTTCTTAGGAAAGAGTCATGGAACAGTTTGGTTTCCTGCAACCCAGAAAGGCTAGGATGTTCTCCTGCAAGTCTAACACCAGTGATGAGACAGTTGTGTTGAGAGATTTGCTGTGGCCAGTTCTTGCATCCTATCCTGTCTAACTTGGACGCTCAGACTGAATGGTTGACTCACTGGAGTTAATTCTCGCCTTACTGGTTTGTTGTGGAGACAGAATTTCCAAAAGCAAGTAGATTTGCTTGTGGAGAAATCTGCCATGGGAAATCAGTGAGGTAAGTGCTTCTTCATGTTGTAGAGTGCGTTCCTGGGAAATGGATGTTCCTGACACTCCTGTCTTCATGCAAAATTACCAGGAAGTCAGCCAGTGTCTGCTAGCACAGCACTTAACATCCTCAAGTAGAGTGAAACTAGCCCCTCCCCACCCAGATACCAAACAAACAAACAAAACCTGCTGATAGTCCTCTCTCCACCTGCTTTTTCTAGCCTTCTTATGGATATTTATCTTGCCTTGGCTTTTCACCCAAGGCCATTTACAGTGCCTCTGGAACAGCTGTGTAACAGATGGGAACAGGCATGATGATGGTTAGAAGAGCATCTTCTCCATGGCTCCCGGAGCAGAAACCCTTGATGAAGGCTAGGCTAGATCCCATAGGCCTTCTAACACTCACATGCAATTTTTTAGCTAAAGCCTGGACTCTCGAGTGTTCTGCATGGCAGTCAGAATCCCTGTAAGCTGCTTGGCTGAACAAATCAGTGTCTGAAACCTGCCATCTCCTAGCATAGAGGTGGTGTTTCTGCACATCCTTTCAGGGTGTCTGTGTGTTATAGTTGCCACATCATGTAATTTGTACAAATCAAGTAATTGTGGCACTTACCTGAACACGTGTTCAGCAGGGCTTTGGTTTGAGGCTGTGAGCGAGGCCAGTGCTGTGTTTAGGAGTGCTGGGTATAAAGAGCTTTATCTGACAGGCAGATGGTGTGGCCAGGTGTGGTTTCAGATGGGTTAAATAGATTTTTAAGACCTCTAGAGTGAGCAATTTTACTTCTGGGAAAGCTACAGGTTATCTTTCTCATTCACAACTGGGGACAAGGACAATGTCATCTGCTCTGCTATGCTTATATACTGCGACAGCTCTGAAATTGTGAAACTGTTACAAGTAACAACCAATTATCAATTGTACTCATTGTGCATCAGATTGCTGTAAATGAGATGATTGTAAAGTGTCTCATTCTGCTGACAAAATATGCTCCGCATTGAACATATTCTCATTTTTGTTATTTCAGAATTCTTAATCCAGCATATCTCAAAGCATATCTTGACATATACCCTTAAGTGCAAGTCCTATAGGACATTTTAATTCTCGACACTTGGGTTCAATTTGGAGTTCTTCAACATTTGGAGATGCGGATCTAGCGTTTGGACCTCTGGTAGATAGGATGGATTTAGCCTTGAAACACTGTCTTGGATTCAGCATGTTTTAGATCCTGGTTTATGGTGTTGGTGCTATAGTGCTTTGGAAGGTGGGAAGCAATTGGAGGCAAAAAACGTAGTAAGAACGGCTGTTTATGGTGGAGGACTCTGGTGTAATAGGAAATATTAAGCCCTTCAAGGGACTTTCTCATGCTCATCTGCTGGAGTTCTGAAATTCAGATCTGAGCTTCCTCAAAGTGCAGGGGAATTTTAGATTTGAGACTCAGACTCATACTGGCTAGGCAAGCCAGTTTGTATGAAATAGGAAATGACACAGAACTTCATGCAATTTTCAGATGATATTGAAGATGTACAAAATAGCTGATTTAACTTCCTTTCCTGATTTTTTCCTCTTCTTTTGTTTTTGTATTCTTGTATTTTTTGTATTCTTTTGTGTTCTTTGTATTTTCCAGACTTGGAAAATAGCAGGATTGATAGATGCTGAACAAGAGTATTAGGTGGAATTAAGATAGTTTGACTGGAAACTTGAGTGACAACCTCAGGAGCCCTGAGAAAATCTCCTTGGGAGATAGAGATTAGTTCTGTAGAAGGTCGGCACCGTCAGGTAGCTTGCATCTGACTCGCTACCGCCAGTTGAGGTAACTTCAAAAGCTTGTATTGCTGAAGTTTTACCTGGAGATTTTGGGCAAGTATAAGTTGATGAAAATTTGTTAATAATAGTGGAATAGTTATCCCTGTAAATAAAACCAGGCATGGACTTCAACTGAAGTTGCAGACCTTTAAGCTGTGGAGAATGTGGAAGAAACCACTTAGCACAAAATTAAACTTTTTCTCATTTTTTTGCATTATATTGTGCTCAACTAGCTTTTAAACTTCAGTGATATTTGGAATAGTTGATAATGTTTGATGGGTTCTTGAGACCCCATTCTTTTTTTCCCTCCCCTGAGGTCAGATAGACCACAAAATATGGAGTAGTTTCAATATATATGGTGGTTAAGTTCTTTACCATCTATGAATGAAAATTATATATAAATAAAATATATTTAAAAAGATGTCTTTAAAGCTATAAGAGAAAACATGGATTTCTTGCAAACTTCAGTTTCCAATATTTGTAGACAAGTAACCAAAGCTTGCTCTGCTGTATGAAAGCACAAAAATCTTGAAAATCAATTCTGATTTGTAAAGGGGAAAATAGGTAAATGGAAAATGAAGGACAGAAAATGAAGGGGAAAAAAAAAACCAGTTCCGATCCTCTCATTTGTTTTGATATATCCAGTTTGATTCAAAGGAAGATGTTTCTGGAAGCTAAAAAGATGGAAGGATAGGGTATGCATGTTTTTTTTTTTTTTTTTTTTTTTTTTTTTTTTTTTTCTTCCTATCTCTCTCTCCTCCTCTTTTCTTTATGGAAAACTTTACATGATACTACAGGAGTTGTTGCGGAGCTACATGGTAGTTCTGCTCTAAAAGCAAAGGGCCCTGAAACAACGCTGGGTTTGGGCAGGGTACCTAATCCTCTGGTGCTTAGTTTGCTCCCCTGTTAAACAGGAGACGTTCTGTCGTCTTTCGTACCAGACTGTTGAGAGTCTGTGTGAAAACTGCTTTGAGCTTCATGGCAGTCCTGTTCAGACCTAAAGCCTTGATCTATGTGACGGTTTGGTATCTCAATTTCTTTCATTTGCTTTCAGTGTGGCGCGTTTTTTGGTTTTAGCAGCACGCTGGGTGCAGCAGAACCTGCTTTTCTTCGCCAAGGGCAGGGCTCGAGCCAACTCCAGAGCGAAAAGAGAGTGGGAATTTTGGCTCTTTTCAGCCCACTCTGTGGTCCTTCTTGAGGAGGGATGTGAAGAACCACTGCAAGGTCTTTGCAACTCTTACGTGGTGCAAGGGTCTCGTGTTGGTGGTCTGCAGCTTGGGCGGGGGAGGGTTTGTTTTTAGGGAGTATCTTTGCTTTAGGCTTGATGGTGGAAAACACTAAAGCAACTGTGTTCTGCAGAGGGCTGCTTTCCCAGCTCACGGATGCCGCTCTCTTGGGAACAGCTGCTCTGAGTACCGTGGAAGATCCCGTAGCGATCGTTTTCTGTTTGGATGGATTTTTTTTCCTGCTTGTTTGGATCTTTCTAGTCTCCTCCTGTTGTGAACTGCTTTTCCTTGTCTTGTACGCTGAAGATGATGTTGCAGCCTTCTCTCTCTCTCTCTCTCCTTCTCTCTCTCCTTCTCTCCCTCTTTCCCCCTCCCTCCATCTCCACTGTTGTTCTTTTTTCCCGGTGCGTGACCAGACTCAGACGCAGTTGGAGCATGCCCGAATACGGGAGCTCGAGCAGAGCTTGCTGTTCGAGAAGGCACAGGCTGAGAAACTCCTCAAAGAATTAGAGGACACCAGGGTAATCCAAACCCCACTTACCCTGCCTGCAGAACAGCCTGCTTGCCCCCTGCGTTGATGCTCATGACACCTCGCTTTGAGTTTCTTTTTTCTTTTGGTTTGTGGTGTTGATTGGGTTTGGCTTGAATTTAGGCTTCCCTGATTTTTGTTTGGTTTTTATTTGCTCTCCCCTCTGGAAGCAGTAGTACTACATAATTTCTGCCTTTGCTTCTTGCGTGGGGACTTGTTTCTCAGATTGAGTTTGCTTCTCTGCCCCATGCCACCATTTGACATGTGAGCCCTTCACAACTCATCATTCAGTTAATACGCCTGAACGATACCTGCACCCTGCACAACTCATCCAGCCCGCGGCTGTGAAAGGAAATAACCCTGCAATTGCCATTCCCGTGGCCCCCCTTCACCTGGGGGAGCCGCGAACGGAAAAATGACAGTGGTGAGTCCGGGCAAAACAGCTCCGGTCCTCGGGCATGGCTGCGTGCTGAGCCTAGACGACCAGCGCGCCCCATCCGAAACTGGCCAGGAGTGGGAAAGGCTTTTTCATGTGGGTGGTGTGTGGTGTGGGAAGTGGTTAACTTGTTAAAGTGAGCCAGCTTCTCATCAGTGGATCGTTACTGTTGTGGAAAACGTGAACTTTCCAAAAGGGCTGGATATTCTGACCCCGTCCCCCCTTTTCCCCCCATCTAAAATAAAAATAATAATAATAATAAAAAAAAATACTTGGCCTCCAGGGCTGATGAGTAGCGGGGGAATGTCGATTGAAATGAAGTGGAATTGATCCTTTGTGGTCTTCAGACTGGAAAATCTGCTTGGTTTCTATTTCTTCTGCCTTTTTCTAATACTTCAGTCAAATCTTTGATTCTAAATCCGTAGCCTCAGCCACCCCGAACTCGCCAAGACTGGCAGGTAGTTCAGCCCTGTTAGATTACATCCAGATTGTAAGAAGCTGCTCCGTAGCCCAATGCTCAGTGTTAACCATGGCCAAATTTATTGTTGTGCATCCTCTAGCCTACTGCGTTACTTTTACTTTGCTAATAAACTCTTAACGAGCACTCGTGTAAAATCCTGTTTCCTTTTTACACCAGGGTAAACAAACCGTAATGCAGAAAAGGTGTCCGTAGGCTGAGGATTGCTGAGCAATAAAGGAAACGTGATATGCTTGATGCTGATTTCAATGCTTGTGATGCTCCTGCATGTGCGGCCACGTTTCCTCTGTGCATCATCTGGCAAGATGCCTAGTCTGGAAATATAATGGTCTTTGAGGACATTATTTTTAATAAAATGCTGTTGTTCCACTCTAGGTAAAATTTCAGGGGTTGTTTCAAAGATGTTTGTTTCCCCTGCTGACAATGAGGGGTTCATGTTAGCAAAATAAATTGCAATTGGCACAAAAAATGTAGCTGTTGAGTTTAATCATTACCCTGGTGAAAAACTGTAGTCAGACGAGAGGGTATTGGGGTTTATTTCCCTTTTTATTTAAATTTGACTAATGTGCTTTGGTTATATATATCCACTGGAGCATGTTTACTAAGAGAAAGGACGCAGCAGTGAGAAGCGGGGACTGATTTTTTTTTTGTTTGTTTTTGTCTTCTGTCGTGTTGCAGTTAACCACAGTAGCAGAGAAGTCTAGAATCCTGCAGCTGGAGGAGGAACTGAGCCTCAGGCGCAGTGAGGTGGATGAGCTCCGGCAGTGCCTGAGAAGCTCTCACCAAGCAGAGACCCCTGAGCATAACCTTGGCTTGCAGTCAGAGGCCCTTCGTCTACGAGATCAACTGCTGTCTGCCAACAAGGAGCATCAGAAGGAGAGCAGCCAGCTGAAGGAGAAGTACGAGAAGACATTGAAGAAATACCAGCAGGAGATGGAGAAGCTAAAAGCCACCAATGAGAAATATTCACAGGAAATAGTTGACCTCAAGCATAAGGTTCAGCAGGCCACTAATGAGAACATGGGGCTCATGGATAACTGGAAGTCCAAGCTGGACACGCTAGCTTCTGACCACCAGAAGTCTTTGGAGGACCTCAAAGCCACATTGAACACAGGACCTGACACCCAGCACAAAGAGATTGTGGAACTAAAAGCAGTAGTGGAGAGTATAAAGATGGAGCACCAGCTTGAGATGGAGAACCTGAAAGCGAAGCATGACATTGAGATGGCCGTTCACGTAAAGGAGAAAGAGAGCCTGAAACTGAAGCTGCAGGAGGCTGTGGATGAATTGGAAAAAAGTAACAGCAACTGGAAAATGCAACTGGAAACCAAAAGCAGTCAACACCTTCTGGAACTCCAGGATGTGAAGGACAAGTGTCGAGATGCTGAGCTGAGGATGCATGAACTGGAGAAACTTCATAGTGAATATAAAGATCAAACACAAGCAATAGCTTTCTTGAAAGAGCAGATTTCTTTGGCTGAGAAGAAAATGTTGGACTATGAAACACTACAGAAAACAGAAGCCCAGAGCAAACAGGAGATCCACAGATTACAGGAAAAAGTGCTTGTCTTAGAGAACAAACTACAGTCCATGGAGGCCCTGCATCCTTCTCAGCATGCAAATGTATGACTTTTGGGTCATTTTGCTTATTTATGTTGTCACTGTTAGTAACTCTTCCCAGGAGTAGCTGCTGTCTTACGTAATTTACAGAGGCTTCTATGCCTCAAAGTATCTTGGGTTTTTTTTTGCCTTCCATTTACAGTGTTTGATTTATTTTATTTTATTTTATTTTGCACTGCACCTCCGTGCTGAGGGTGTGTTCCTGTTCTTCTAAACCAATACAGTGGCACAATTAGAAGAAAACAGAGGCAAGAGAAGCAACTGAGCCATGTTTGGGTTTGGAGCCACATTACTGCTTTGGCAGCAGAACAGGGCCATTGGAGTGATTTGGCAGGGACGGGCTTTCAGCCTGAGCAAGCAGCATTTTTAGCTTCCAAAAAAAAAAAAAAAAAAGAAAGAAGTTTCAGCAGTACAGATGATGTCCTCCAAAGAGCTGCTGCAGCCCTAGTGTGTTGCCAAGCCCTTGGGGTAGGTGAGGCAGAGGAAGAGGAGGAAGAAGCATTGCCCATGCTGAGAGATGACGTGTGGCTTGCTTGGCACGTGGAGCATGATTCAAGAGTGTCAGTTAGGGGTTGAGCTGATCAGCTGGGTGGGCAGGTGTGTGACAGCCGTGCAGCGGGAACAGGTACAGGAGACGTGGGAAGCCCTGCCTTTGGAGACTGTAGTGGAAAAGCTGCCAGCAAGGGGCAGGATGGCACCAGGCCTGAGAAACAAGAGTTGAGTGCAAGTCCTGAGCCTCCTGGGGAAGACTAGAGTAAAATTATTAGTATCACGAAGAGGTCAGATTTTTTTGTGTGTGTGGCCTCTGTGTCTTTTTACTTCTTTTCCTTGACTCTTTTTGACTTCTTGTCACAGGATGCCAGCCTGCCTTCGTGGAATGGCACAGGGACACGTTTGTTCATGACTGGCCCACATCCCTGAGTGGGGGGGTGGGGAGGAGATTGGATGCCTCTGTGTTTGTATTTTGTGCACACACACGCACACACACACACACACAAAAAAAAGAGCTAAAAACTAACTTAGAGTTTGAGGCACCTCTTGTTCCCATGGGGGTGTAGAAAATGAGAGTAAGTCCTGAAATGTGCATGTCTTAAGAATATTTGTTAGAAATCTAACCGTAGGGATATCATTCCTGCTCTAGTCTGTGAGGTGCCAATCAAGCAAATACAAGGCCCATGTTTAATTTGCCACCACGAACCGCCCCATTAGAATCAGTTGCACCGCTAGGCAGCGAAGTCAAGACTATGAATTACTGTTGGCCAAGTCGGGGCTTCGTGCCTGCAAAAAGGCATGCTCTGTTGGGCAGGAGAGGCAAAAGCATGAGGGGGAATCTGCTGCATTAACGATGTTTCAAGGATTGCTCAGCATGTTTCAGCTAGTAAAGACTGCTATGAACAGTAAGTACATGGATGCAAAGGCAGGACGTGAGCAGTGATACTGAGAGGTGGAACTGGGGCCCTGGGAAAGGTGGGTCACATTAGCATAAAACAACTAAGATTCAAAAAGTGAATGCAAAGGAAGAAAGTGGAGGCTTATTTCAGGACCCTTTTAAAACAAGTGAGAAGGCTCTTGGATTTTCTTGGGAGTCGACTAGAACTAATGAGTCTTGAAGTAATTTAACTGCATGTAGATTCAAATCAAGAAAATGCAGGAAGAAATGCATGGGTGAAAGCCTTTGAGTATCACAGAGTAAATTTTATTTAAATGTCTTAACTAATTTGTTGCAACTGCAGTATTAACTACTTTTAAACTAACAAATATCTTGTGACCAATATTCCTTCTTTCCTAGGTCTTCAAATGAGAACCATAAGCGTGCTGGCAAGGAGCAGTTTTCCGTACTGAAAGCGCATGAGGCAGTGAGTTGCCTCTTTGTGTACGCTCCTGCCTCTGTTCAAGTTAGGCTGCAAGATATATAAATATTTGCTATCTGAACTCTTGGGGACTGACCTTTGGTGCTTTCAGTAGTGGTAGTCACAGTAACAGATTGATGTCAGGTGTGTGCTGAGGTCCCACTGAAGGCACTTGGATGTGAACATGCTCTAAGTGCTGAACGGGCGCCTCTGCTCTGGAAAGCTCCGTTTCTCATCACTGCTGTCATCTGTCAGGAGTCCAAGGCTGGCAGTTGCATGCGACCAAAATTGGTCATGTACCAAAATTTCTTGCCTATTGCTGATCTGGATCTGCATTGAGATTAATTCTGGGAACTAAGGAATGGGCTCTTACGCAATTGGGTATACCTGAACGTTGTTCAGAGAAGACGCTTCCTTGTCCAGGGAGAAATTTGGAGCAGAGGTGTAACATCTCCTGGGGTGGGGCAGACCTCCCTTGGTTCAGGAGCTGTGCAGTGTGGTCACAATTCTCTCTAGGCTGTTTGAGATTCCCCTGAGACATCATCTGCGCTGGCATTAGAGAGGTGCAGCGTAGGATTTCGGGGCGGGAGGAAAGGGAAGAGATGAGAAGGGATGCAAATGGTAGGGATTCCAACTGGGTGATGACTAGTGCTTCTGGTGGTTGTCTGAACAGTAGGTACGAATACAACAAGACTGACACCAATGCCGCTGGGAGCACAGACTGCCTGAGAGCACCTGCACGTTGTCATACTGCTGTTGTGGTGCTTGTACCCCGTGGAGGCTGAGCTTGCTTTGGTGTGATGCCATTTGTCTCCCTTTCTCATGGGGTTGTCACTTAAAAGCAGGAAAGTAGTTGCTCCTCATGCCTTTTCTGAGGCTTCCAGCAACACTTATTGTGCTGAATGCCTGCGGTATTTTTACTGGTGTCATTAATGTTTTGAGGGTAACCTTGTCCTGTTAGCAGTCTCACGGCAATAAGCCTGTGTGTGTTCACAGGCCTCTGCAGACGGGGGGACCTCTGGGTAGCTCTGCATTACTCCAAGGTGTAATGGAGCTGCTGCCTGAATACAAAGCGTTTGTGTGAGATGAAAAGATTATTTTCTAAATTTAAACTTTACTGAGGCTAGAGTCAAGCTAAAGACGTCCTTGAGTACTCTTCTGAATGGGGACCTTGCAACGCCGGTGACAGCACGCGCAGAGCACGTGTTCGTGGAGGGGTGCCTGATCAAGGGTCTAATACACCTTGTTGCTGGCGGAGTTGAACTGTGCTGCCAAGGTGCAAGCGCTGTGGTCTCTGGCTTTATATATTTCACTGCTGCCTGGACAAAATAGGGTGAGGAGAAGGCAGGATCCTCTCTCAGGACCAACATTTTCTTAAACATCTTTATAACTCTAGGTACAGTTAGGTCTTTTGGAAGTTGAAGAACTGTCTGATAGGTCCCAAGCTGAATGCTGCAGAGCCATTTGCATGCTTTCTGTGCTGAAGATGTGTCCCGATCAACTAGGGGAGAGCGGCGTAAACCGGAGCAGCTCTTCTGTCGCTGTGTGCACGCTCGGGGTGTTTGAAAGCTGAACCCAGGGCTAGCGCGGAGGGTCTGGCCTCTTCCCCCCCGCGACGGGGCGTCACTGCTGTGCTCCGCTGGCTGTTGGGAGAGGCACTCGGATAACCCCAGTTTGCCTTGAGTAATAGTTAACTGCAGAAGTGATTCCTCAAAAGCCTTTGTTTCCCTCCAAGGTGGATGTTCCTTTGACTCTCAAAATACTGAAACATCGTAGGTTGGGTGCTGGCTACCACCTGCCACTTTGGACAAGGCTTCAGTCCGTGGTTGCCGACTTGGTTTTGAACCTTTGAGTAAAGGACTGTTACATGTTTGATATCTTGATTTATTTCAGATGATTGAAACTAATAATATTTCAGAAGAAAAGATAAAGATGAAGCAGAGTATGGAAGGTATGAATTTATTGTCTTTTTTTTGGGGGGGTGGGGGGAGGTTGGGGAACAGCCTGTTACAGTGACTTTTGTGCCTTCCCTGCCTCTGCCTCTCTGCCCTTGCAGGGACAGCCCTGTGGAAAGGGGCTTGGGAAATCAATTTCATCTCTTGATTTTGCTAGACGGCATTTGCAGTCTGCCTTTTTCTCCCCTCTAAGCTAGCTGAGCCAATGCAGGGGAGGGTGCTTTTATTCTGCTGTTGCACCCTTACCACACAGATGGTATGGGGTGGAGACAGAGCTGGGGAAATGGGCCCACTTCCATCCCACAGCAGGTAAAATCCAGTCCACTGAGTGTAATTTCTTTCTAGGCGAGTGCTACTAATGGAAGATATTAATATGATTGGCTAAAATAATGAGGGTTACTTTTTTTTATTGAACTTACTATAAATCAAATCTATCCCTGCAATGAAGCACTGAACGTATGCACTTTGGAAAATTTGTATCAAGTGGCTTTGTAACTGGATTGCAGTCAGCCCCCCTCGTAAAGAAGGAAAGCTGTGCCCTAATCTGAGCGGCAGAGCAGAGCGCTGAGCGGCCCGGGCAGTCTCCGCTGGCAATGGCCTCCTACCCCTTCGCTGCGCGTTGCGTATGATTTCTGGTTTCTCTGAAGGGTTCAGGGCTGTTTCAAGCCATGTAAGGTGCTTTCAGATCCCTTCTTTCCCTGTGCTCGTTTCTGGGAGGCTATATTATATTTCCTCGTTCTTTCTTAGCTTTGTTTTCGTAGCAAAAAAAAAAAAAAAAAAAAGGCCTTTCCTGTGTAGCTCACAAAGCACTAAGCTTGTCCCTTTTATTTTTGAACAGCATGTGGATTGCAATGACACAGTTTTTTTTTTTCTTCCAGTCATTTATTCACCTCTGAGGAGCCTGTTCCCTTGCATAGCCCTTTTAAAAGTCCTACTGAGGATATAGCAGTCTTAATGGAGGTTTCCAGGGCTTAAATTTCACTTAATGTAGACTCTGGTTAGCTGAGTGTTACTCCAGCTGCTTCTGGGTTCAGGCAAAGCTGCTTTGCCCTATTTCAGTCCGTCTCGTTGCTGTCTTTGCAGGTACAGGGTGACGCATGTCATACCAAATTATATGCTGATTGACAGTGATTCCTGAGTAATGAGGCAGAATGCGAGAACTAGGTCCCGTTTCCTCTTCCATTACCTACCAGCAGTTGCTGCTCTTAAAGTGGCCACTCAGTCCACGTGCGTGTAGTTTCCACCCTGAATAAAGCATGGACAGGATGTGCTGCAGACAGCCAGCACGAGCCTGGGCATAGAAGCATCATGCTTCGAGTCGAGGGCTCAGTTTGAGCGTGGAAGCATCTTTTAAAATTCTCTCCTTTCCTCTCATTTCCTCTGTAGTAAATAACACAAGGAAATGTGCTGAGAGCTCCTTTCTGTGTTTTCTTATTAACATCTCATTCTTGGAGACTTTTTTTTTTTCCCCCTTGCAGTTGCTGCCTTATCTCTCTGATACGGCCATATACCTTGCCCCCTGATGCCTGGATGATGGGCTGCTTTGCCCTACAGCCGATACCTTCCTGACTTGCACGAGGCATTTTCCAAGCTTCTAATCCTGGCTTTTCCTTCTTTTCATTCTCCTAAAGATCTTCAAGACAAGCTGAGTAAAAGAGACAAAGAAGTGTCGTCACTGGTCTCCCAGACTGAAGCTCTAAGGGCCCAAGTAAGTGGTAAGTTCCCCTAATCCGGCGCTGGTGGGAACTAGGTATAGTGCTTGTCCTTTGTACCTCTCTGTTGCACAAGGTGCATAAACGACCCAGTAACGTGCCTGCGTAAAGCATGACATTGCCTGTCTGTACGTAGACGGTGTTGGTAAACATGGATTTAGGCGTTCCAATCGCTTTTTTTTTTCCGGGAGGTCAAAACTACTGCAGTAAATGCTGTTGGTATCCTGTGAGGAGGGATCTGGACACACTGAATGTTAGAAGACAAAAGTAATAGAGAAATAAATAAATGCTGGGTCTGAGGTTTCTGAGATCTCCCTTAAATAGGGCCAGATCCAAAGTGTTGCTAGCGTTTGTGGCTGCTGTGCGCAGCTGTGCAGACCTAACCAGGCAAGTGCAGTTAGGACTAGGGAAGGAAGAAAGCAAGACTGGAGGGCGAGTCAAGGACTAAGACCTTTCTTTCCCCTCTCCTCGTATCCTTTGCTTCTCTCAGCTTTGGAAAATAAATGCAAAAGTGCAGAGAAGAAGGCAGATATGGTGTTAAAGGAAAAGAAGAGGCTGGAGGGTGACCTGGAAGCCTTGACCAGGAAAACACACGATGCCTCAGGGCAGCTGGTGCTGATCAGCCAGGAGCTGCTCAAGAAGGAGAGGTCAGTCTGTGTGTTTGAGTAATAAACTTCTTGCTAGAAGAAAACTATGGGCTAAATTGTTGAAAGCCAGTCCGCAGCACTTGTGGTGTTTAAAGATATTTGTGTGGACACTCAGTTCGAATTGGGCTATGGATTACAGAAGACACTGCCCTTTCACTGCTTAACAGGACCTTCAAGGCACAACTTGGTGCCCACGTGGTAGGGGAAAGAAGTTATCAACAAGCCATCCAAGCTGGCTGCTGTGCTCTCTGAACTGTGTCCTGTGCAGGCACTGGCACAGTGGGGAGGAAAGGGGGGGTTGGATCCCCCAGAGCAGTGGAAGTTGGGCCAGGTTTGCTGATGGGTCTTTCTCTGGGTTGTCTCCAGCCGAGGTGGGAGGGTGCGTGGTCAGACGCTGTAATGCCAGTGCTGTACAGCCCCTGCAAACACCTTTGCTCCTCTGTGCTGCTTCTCAAGGAGCCTGAATGAGCTGAGAGCGTTGTTGCTGGAGGCAAACCGGCACTCTCCAGGGCCGGAGCGGGACCTGAGCCGGGAGGTGCACAAAGCTGAGTGGCGCATGAAGGAGCAGAAGCTCAAAGATGACATCAAAGGGCTGCGGGAGAAACTGGTTGTGCTGGTGAGCAAATCTTCCTGGCTGTGGGCTTGGGAGGGCTCTGTGTTACTCCAGAGGTAGGTGGAATGAGCCAAGAAGGGGGTTCACGGTGTTTGGGAGAAGAAGTAGCAGTTGCCTCAGCCATGCTGGCTTTGGATTTCCCCGAGGCCCCTGAAAATGAGGGTGCTTGAAATTTTCAGTCACTGCTGAAAATGATGGCAAAGATCAGGGACTGGCTACATGTCTCCAGCCACATAGGGACCATGGAAACTATCATCTTGAGAAGCATCAAGGCACAAGCACGTAACTGTCCTGTGCCTGTAGCCCTTGAGTTAAGTCTTGATGCTTTTTTTACTATCTTAGGGGAACTTCCTTGACTGTGCTTGTGGCCTAGGTTACCGTGCACCTCATTAAGAGCAAAATATCCATCTCTTTCTCCCGTGTTTTTCTGTTCCTGTGGGATTTAGATCCATGGCTAAATAGGGCTAAAATTTTTGGAAGAAACTGAAGGTCTGCCACTTACCCCACGTTGCTTATTCCTAGATCAGAGAATGAGCAAACAGTGTCCTGTAATTCCTTTGTACTTCAGTGTCCTCCAGTGGTTGAAATGTGAATAATTTGAACACAGCTTGGAACAGATTGGAGCTGCTGTTTGTTGCCTTTGATATCTGTGTCTTTACAGAGGTGTGCTCTGATCCCATCTATTGTTGAAATCAATATAAAGTTACATTAGTTACTGTGGGTTTGTAACCCCCTTAGTTTCTGCAGTTATAATTTTTGAATCTAACACGCCTGTTTTCACTTTGCTGCATAAAGGACAAGGAAAAATCGGTAACGGATCAGAGACGATACTCCCTGATCGACCCCTCGTCAGAGTCGGAAGTGATCCGGCTGCAGCACCGGCTCGTCAGCACAGAGGATGTCCTGCGCAACGCACTGGAGCAGGGCCATCAGATGGAGAAGCTCATGGAGGCCATGAGGCTTTCCTCGGAGAAAACACAGGTAGAGCATCTGCTGTTTCCCATGTTGCTCAGCCCTCAGCAGTCTCCTGTCGTGAGCGATCTCCTGGGATCTTGCCCTGTGCTGTAGGAGGTGATGTGGTCAGCTGGATCCTTTTACCTTCACTGGAAACAGCCTTGCAAGGCTTCGTTCTTTCAGGTGTAGCTTAACACTGACAAGACTTGTCACTTGGTCGTTAGGGATCCATTCGCAGTCTGCAAGGACAGTTACTAAACGTGATGTTTTGGGAAAGTTGCTGTGTGAGTAACTGTTCTTTATGCATATGATGTGGTGTACGCATCTTTACACTACAAGCGCAGAGTTCCTGAAGGCGTTTTCAGGAGAACTTAAGTTCACCCAGAAAGGGCTATGTTTCCTTGCCCTGAGAAGGAATGTAAGCATGTAAGTACAGACCACCTTTATCTCTTTAAAGAGAGAAAAATAATGGCCTGATGTCATCTTCAGGAAGTGCTGTAACTGTTTTCAAACAGACTTCTGAAGAGACAGATAAGACTTTCGTGATAGATTTCAAAACATAATAAAAGCAATGACATTAACCAATTGATAATGTCCTTTAAAATCACTTTAATGTATGAAAGTTAAGGGTTTGTCATCTCTGTTCTTTGCTGAGAATTATTTTCTTGCAGTCCTTAAGTGCAAACTCTGGAGGTGGCTCTGGGGAAAGGCTTTTCATTTTTTTTAGTAGCTCCTGAAGGTGTATGTCTGCCTGATGTAGGTTTGCTGCTGGACCTTGAGTGCTCCTATTCCAATTGCTGTCTTCCCTTCCCAACTTTTTCCAGTTTCCCCTTTTTCCCTCCAAGGAAAGCAAAGCAGCTCCTAGTATTTTGCTAGGAAGGTTATGTCCTTCCTTGTAAAAGTGGAGCCTTGATGTCAATAAGCTTGATGTCTCTTGGCATGTTTGGCCTTTTCTGTCTCTTACCTGTGGCGTGACCTGCCTCTTATGCCAAGTTTTTTTTTTTCTCTCTATTTTTTTTTCTGTATTTTCTCTTGAGTCTGCAATCAGGTCATGGCTTTCAGAGGCAAGATGCTCCAGTACTCATCTGATACTTATTTAAATTCATATCTGAAAAATGTTGTTCTCTTGCAGTTCACATTCAGATAGACACTATAGGATTGTACAGAAAACACTAGATGCAGATGAACAGAGAGTTTGTTTACCCTGATACTGGTGTAGTTATGGTGTGGAGATGATGTAGTTTATCATGTCTTCTCTTCCTCCCATGACACTGTCTTCTGCAGAGTGTGTAGGTGCTCCAAAATGCAGAGTGTATCACCATAGCTTGGCAGGAAGCAGTCAGGAGGAGGTAAAAATCACAGCCCTGAAAGCTGTCTTGGCTCAGCCAAGGGCCTGTGTGTTGCAGACAGTCTCTGTATCCTGCCATGCAGTGGCAGCAGCTACCTGCCGACAGCGGAGCTGTGGTCATGGCGACAGTTTGTGGCAGTCTAAAGTGTGCTGTAATCCTGTCAGTATCTCCGAAGTGTCTTTAGTTTTTGCTGTAATTGCCACATGTCATATGAAAGTGCATCACGATGACTCTAATCTGTTGTAACCTTTGGGAGGGATGGGGAAAGTTTTTATCTCTTTGTTTTAATGCTAAACCCTTGAGAGCTTGGAAATCTTTCCTTTCACGTTCCCTCTAGTGGTGACACCTGTGATTATTTCTTCCCTTACTGTAGAAAACAATTTATCTTTTAAAGAAAAAAAAGTTGGAAGGGACCTTATGATGTCAACTAATCTATCCTAGGTTATTTGGACACTTCCATGCCTTAGAAATCCTAGAGGTGCGACAAGATAGTATTATGCCTTCAATACAGAGGTACAAAGCGACAGGTAGAAGATTATTAAGAGAAGTCAGGCTTCTAATTTCAGCTGATGTCAAACTTGAAGTTCCTGAGTTACAAGGGAGGATCAAAACTCTC
The DNA here is from genome assembly GCF_028389875.1 of Rhea pennata. Classification (NCBI taxonomy): domain Eukaryota; kingdom Metazoa; phylum Chordata; class Aves; order Rheiformes; family Rheidae; genus Rhea; species Rhea pennata. The sequence goes on from NC_084682.1 coordinate 9,280,149, forward strand.
TAGTTTGTGTGGTATCTGTTCATCCTTTCCCTTAGAAGAGTTGTTGTTAACCAGGGGCTGAGCCTGAGGACATCGCTGCCCTAAAGGAATCCTGACGTGGTAGTTTGGGAACTGGTGACTCTTCTCTAGAAGGCATGTTTCAGTGCTATAACCCATCCTTCACTGCCTTCTCACCGCTCGTCTCCTCTCTCACAGCGGTGGCTGTCACCCAGGGATCTGGCTTGGCACTGTTCTCCCTTTGTCTGCAAAACCTTCGCTTCGCAGCGCTCTCAAGAAGGAGATCTAATTACTGCAAGCTGCTGCTGCTCTGCCTTTGCAATCTCAGCCAGCCACTACGCTCTGGAGTCCTTGATGTGCATGCCTGGCCTTGCTATTAGATGAGGAGGTGCAGGAGTTAGGGGCACCATATGTCTCTGTCTCCTTGTTGGGTAATTGCTGCTTTGTTGTTCCTGTGTCTGCAGCTGCGAAGTATTCGTCCCATAATAAAGGAAGAGGAGGGATCTGTGTGATGTGTCTTAGGAGACCCAGATCTTGCAGCCTTGCAGGAAATGACAACAATTTGGCATTCGGGATTTTTCTCAGAGAATTTGCAGCAACTGCTCTGAAATTTTATTTAATTTCAAGCAAATCATAGCACTTCATATTCATTCTCGTGACCATGTACTGAAACCAAAGCTCAAGTCTAATTCTCATCATCTGCTAGCTTCTTCGTGTGCACACAGTGTGCTGCAGCCAAGGAATAATACAGGCCTCCTGCAGGGCAGTGTCAGCTATGATTGTGGGTGTAGTACCCCAGGGCTAAAGCACTACTGTGGTGGTATTCTTGCCCTCCATTCAGGTGGGTTTCACTGCTCGGCAAACAGTTCAGGCTCTCAAAGCAGAGCTCAGTTTGGGGTCAAGGCTTCCCTGGCCCAGACTACAACTCTGTCCTGTAAAGCTGGTTTTGCATTTTCGTGGCCACAGTAAGAACAAAATCTGAGCACCTGGAACCCCTCAGATGATGAGATTGAAACCTTGCAATCTTGACTCTCTAACTTCTAGCTTCCCTATTGGCAGCACTTAACTGGGCCCCGTTAGCTGAAATCTGGCATGCTATGACTTTCTTCCCTTGTTTGTGCTGGTTATACTGTCATTTTGAAGCTGAAGGGCTCCACGTTATCCGTGCCAAAGAAACATTATAAATGTTTGAAGTTCTTTATGTTTTCTAAAGATAGAACAGCAGCCTGTCCCGCCTGCCAGGCTTGTCCCCAGAGAGGAAATGGCGAATGTTATTCGTTGCTGATGTTCATTGTCCCAGGTTTTGCAGTTAACTCTGCCCTTGGCTGCTGCTTTGTTTATTAGGCTTTGAGAAGAAGAGCAAGTCTGTGTCCATAAGGAAATCCAGAGGATATCTTATAGCTGGAAAGGATACAATTGCCCACATGGGAATTGCACCAGGATGCAGAGGTTATGAAACTTCTTGCCAAAAGTGGCGTGGGATTTTGCATTCCACTTTCTTAGCGTGGAGCAGCCACTGTGTGCTGGGCTGCTACGGGAGAAGATAGCAGCCTTGCCAGATCTCAGCACTCGCAGGCAAACACTGGACTCTTTATCTGTGTCCCTCTTCTAATGTGTTGTCTATTTTCTGTTGCAGACTGTTGGAAATTCCGGGTCTGCTAATGGGATTCACCAGCAGGATAAATCCCACAAGCAAGAGGTAAGTTCTGAGCAAAATATTACTTAAAGCCATGACTGCTGTATGTGCCTTCTTGCCTGCTGTGCCAGGGCAGGTCTCGGAGGGAGGCAGCTCTGCTAGCAAAGCTTGACCGTATCATTCCCACAGCAAGAACAAGGGGCTTTGCAGGCAGCGCTTGTTCCCAGGTGCAGTGCAACAGCTTCCCCAGAGCCCCTGTGGCCACAGCCTCTCCTTACCTTTAAAACCACTCAAAGCCATCAGGAAGGCGCTAGTAAGGTGTGTGCTGAGATGTAGCAAGTGCTCGACCTCAGTCTCCTGGGTCAGTGCTTGTATGACTCTTCTCCTAGCAGTACCATCTAGAACCTGCCTGGTCTCAGATCTGTGCCATCCCCTTCATGTGGATGTCATTTGTAGGACATGCTGTCCTGGTCGTCTCTTGTTTTCGTGATGCAGGGCAGGATCTGTGACCCCAGACTTCACTTTCGCATGGGCAGGATGGCCAGCAGTGTGGCTGACTGGGCAGAGCAGAGGGTTGGGACTTAGGGGCCTGGGTTCTCTAGTTGTGGTCTGCTGAGGCCATCCCACTCTGCCTCAGTTTCTCCTTCTGTAAAAACACCTCTGTAAAGTGCTTCCAGGTACTAATTGAGAAGCGTTATGGAAGAGGATCACTGTTACGGATGGTTACAGATTTACTATTTCTGCAGAAAAATAAAGACCACCTGCCTGCTCCCTTTAATCCCTCTGGATGTGTAAGACCAACTGCTGTCCTGCATAACTAACCAGATAATCTCTTAGTGCTGCTGCTTCCTTCTGAGCATCAGAGGCTGCTCTCCGTTTTCCCTAACAAGGTCTCTTTTCTTCCAGGAGAAGCTCTGATAGAGAAGAGGTGAAGAGGATCATTTCACACCAGTATCAGCTCCTGTGCGCAGTCAGGAAAAACGATACCATATCTGGCTTTAGCACCTCCTAAAGACTAGACACAGTATTTTCACTTTAAAGCAGGACAATGTTTATAATGTACTAACTGATGTAATCAGGACAATCCTGGAATCCAGTTTTCCAAGACAGCCATTGTTTTGGGAGGAGCAGAAAGATCTCTCTGGGTTTGGTTTCTTACCTGTATTGATTTTGACTGTGGAATTTGTATTGCTTGATCTGCCCTTTTCCCACCAGCTGACATGGTCTGGATGACAGCAGCTTTGTGTGGTGGCTGAAATGTCAGTGAGTCCTAGTAACCCCACAGGAACGGCAAAGGGATTTGCTTGTGGGGTTAAACTCCAAAGCATGTGCCCAGGGGCTGCACGATTTTCGCAAAGTCTGTCCCTCCCCTTCTACCCACCCCAGTGTCTTGAAGAACTGCAAGAGCAAGTGAAATCTGCTGGCCTTGACTGTTCATGGTGGTATATGTAGGCTATGGAAGACAGGATTGTGGGGAAATGTTCTCCTCTGTGCCTGTGTAGAAGATGTCTCAGTTCTAGAACCTGGAGGCTTCACTTAGTACTTGTATAATAGCATGTTGTGGTATCTAATCTGATTTCAAAGCGATATTTATTTCATTTATCTCCCTCACTGCTGTTTGGGGAGGGATCTGTGGTGGCTGTGAGATCGGAGGGCAGGAGCACCTCACTCGGCTGTGGTTGGCCTTCCTGCCTGCAGAGAAGATTGTGACTGCTGAGCAGATCTGCTGGTGCCCTGGGCTGCGGCCAGGCTGCCCAGCCTGATCTCCCTGTCTCGCGCTCGTAGTTAGGCTCTTTCCGAGTGTCAGGCTCAGCGCAGCCAGCTGGGCCCGGGCTCGGTGGCCTCAGAGCTCCCTGCTGCCCCGAGTCGGGGTAGGACGGATGCCTCCTCCTGCCTGCTCGATTTGACAGCTCGCCTGGGACTGCCTGGCCGTTCCCTGGAGCTGTCCTCGGCCGCTCGGTGTAACGCGCCTCCCCTGCTGTCGGGGGTGGATGAGGCCAACGTGCAGCTGCACCGGCGCGTTCGTGCGCTGGTGGTTTGTCCCTGTGACTGGGGGACGCTGGAGGAAAGGGCCTTGCCTAGGACGGGAGCTCGCCAGCTGTAGCCAGCCAGGCACGGGAGGCTGTCGGTATTTGTTGACTACAAAAATCCTCTGTGCTTGACACAAATACAGGCTTTTGGAGGAAAAGGAGCCCAAGGCTGGGGCCTGCGAGGCTCCAGGTCTATGCAGAGCGGTGCAGGCCCAGGCAGGCACCGCGATCTGCCCGGGGGACCTGTGGTGGGCGAGTGCGCGGTGCGGCGGGTGCTTTTTTTCTCGTGGCCGCTCGGTGGCTGCCAGCTGGCCTTGCAAAGGAAGCACAAGGCTTCTTCGGTCTTGCTTCTTTTTCTGAAGGCTTTACTCTTCCCTCCGTCTTTGCACCATGATTCCCCAGGGACGTTAGGATGGAGTAAGGGGAGAATATACACTTAAAGGCATGAGGCAGCATCCCATGCAAGAGTCCAGTTCACTGTTCAGTACCACAGGGCAGAGCAGTAGCGAAGTTTTACCAAGCTTCCCCTAGTGTCACTCTTCCATCCTTCGGGAGCTGTTAGGGTGGGGCATCTGTAAAAGAGGACAAGGTAGAAGAGGCTGCTCAGAGAGATCCGAGCCAGACCGCAGGCGGATGAGTATCAGCCCGTCAGCTTCATTGCTTCTTGCCCTGATTATTATTATTTTTAATAATGAAGCTGTATTACTTTTTCTTACTGGATTACTAGGATTTTAATTGATTAGCAGCCAGAAACAAGCTTGGAAACCTTGTTTTTCATGGCTTTAATTCTGCTATGAGGAGGATGTTGCTGAATCTTTCTGGACTGTGATAAAATATTGGACCCTGCCCACTTGATACAGGATTGATCCTCTATCGTCCTCCCTCAATTCAAAGAGACGACGAGAGAGGGAGGGAGGTGACTTGAGAGCATAAAGCAGGTCAAGAAACATAGCTTAAGTCTGGCTCGTTGCAGGGAAAAGGGAGTAGGGAAGCTAATTGGCTGGAGATAATTCAGATGGGACCCCATCCTGTCTTGTGGAAGTGTTTAATCAGCTCTTACTAATCACCAGGAAGACTGACACCAATCACTGGCTAGTGCAAGGACTTTCAAGAGATCATAGGAGAGGACTCCAAAAGTCTTTTGGTGAGTGAGGGAGGGAGCCGAATACGCTTGGGAAAACCTGGGAAGCAGCATTCATTGCCACAGCTGGAACCACGAGCATCTCAGCTGGGAGCTGCTGTTCTGAAGCAGCTGGAGACGATGTTCCCCTAAGTGCTGCTGTTGGCCTGAATGGTCCCGGAGATCAGTGCTCCACTGGCTTGAGTGGCCCCAGAGTCGGGATAAGGCTTCTTGCAGTGCTACCTGCCTCCAGTTCCAGGGTTTCCGCAGGGTTTTTCTGTAAGCGTAGGGTTCCCGGGGTACCTGCTCCTCTGCAGGGCTGCCAGGGCCCGTCCTAGGTTGCGAGAGACCAAACAAGGGAGAAATCTGGAAAGGGACAAGGAGATTCCCCAGCCCTGCTATTTATTTGTAAGTTTAATTGCTATTTTTGCCTATATATGGTGATGTATAAAGTACTTCACAGTATTTGATCTAACTGGCTTCATTCTTTGGGGGAGTTTTTTTTTTTTTTTCCTTTTTTTTCCCCCAAGGGCATTAAACACTGATGCACCCGTCTCTTGTCAGCCAGGGACTGGTTCCTGCGTGCCTTTACTCCCCCTTCAGCTTCGGTCTTGCTCTTGTCCAGCTCTCCCGGGAGCCGCGCCGGGGCCCTCGCCACCGTGCCGTGCTGTGCCGCGCCGCGCCAGCTTTGCACCTCGAGCCGAGTCCAGAGCACGGCGCGGGGCTGGGGCGCGATCGGGGCAGGGCACTGCGCGGGGTTTGCGCCGGGCCGCCCGCCCGGTTGGACGCCGCAGCCCGCCCTCCCCGCTCCTCGGGAGGGGAGGCGCTGGCACAGCGGCGCTGGACTTGCTCTTACGTGCTTTACGTCGATGGCTGGTGACGGTTTTCTGCTGAAGGCTGAGAATAAAGTCCCCGTGCTGGGTAACAAACCTTCCTGCTCCGTTTTAGTGATTTATTCTCTTAACCCTCTTGGCTAAAGGGGAGGGCAAAAAAAAATAGTCAGCTTTATCCCCCCTGGAGCAAGGGGCCGGACCGCGCTCATTGAGCCACGGGCGCTAAGTTGCTAGCGAAGGCTTTGCAGCCACCACCTACCCGCGGCCGCCACCGCTTCCTCTGGCTTTCAGCAGAGATGCATGAGGGTTTCATTAAAACAAAACGATGCAAATGACACTGCAGAAGTCTTAAAGATTCCCGTGCTCCGTCGTTCGGCAGCTTTAGCAGTTCAACACTATCTTGTAGGGAATTATTAATACACTAAGATCCTATAGGCCTCATGTAAGCTACCAGAATAAAGATGATACTAGATGTATAAATGGATGATAACCTTTTACCCGTACCGTATGTATTACAATTTTGTAGCTTAGTCATTTTTTGGCTATCAGATTTTGTTAGTATGATAAAAGAAAAAAAACAAAAAAATGGTTTGACTGCTAATGTCTGTTTTGTTACTTGATTCACTTTATTTCTTCCTGTGTACAAAAGCTGTACAAACCTCACTGTGTGTAACTCCTGCAGCTCTGTAACGATGTACCTGCCCCGGCCCCCTGTCCTGGCTTGCTGGTGTGGTGAGCTCGTAACCCGACAATAAACTCTGTGGCTGAAGCTGGGCGCCGCGGTGCTGCTGTCGCGGCCGGTCCCTGGCGTGCGGGAGCCGGGCGGTGGGGGGGGGGGGGGGGGGTGTCTCCGTCATCGCCCCAGGGTGCCCCGCGGGTGCTGCCCATGGATCCCCAGAAGCGTGGCTGGTGGCTAACTGGGCCCCTCTTCGGCGACAAACCAGGCATCGTGCGTTTAAAGCACTTTTTTTAAAAAAATGGCTCTTTATAGATGCTAACGTTCATGCTAATATATTTAATTATAGGCCTAAGTATGGTAGGGAAAAAAAAATGCAGGGAGGGAAGACAGCGATTGCTGTGGGTCTGCAAATCAAGCGTGGCTGGAGGGGGCGAGCGCCGGAGCCCGGGAGCGGGGGTCCGGCCGCCCCGCGCGGCTCCGGCCTCGGGGCTCCGCTGGGAGCGCCAGGAGCCTCTTGCAAACGGCCTTCGCGAGCCGCGGGGCGGCTGGGGAGCCCCAGGCTGGGAGCAGGCGAGACGACGGCCGCTGCCAGCTCCAGGGTCCTCCGGCGGCCGGAGGAGACCGGTGGGTCCGAGCTGGGAGGAAAGCGGAGGCTGGGGCAGACGGGCGACGGTGGCGGCTAACGCCGCAGCCCGCCCGCGCCTTTGCTCGCGGACCTAACGCCTCGGTGCCGTCGATCGCGCCGTGCGGAGCAAAAAACACGAAGTTTAAAGGTGCCTAAACCTCCCAGGGGAGTTGGCAGCCTCTGCCCACAAAAAATAGTTGTGCTTTATTTTCGTGCTAGCGCGGAGCCGGGGAGACCGTGCCCTAGGAGCGGCCGGTTCGGCTGCAATAAGCCCCCTAAGGCTGCGGCCCCGGGCGCGAATCGCGGGCAGGGAGCCGAGCTGCCGCTCTCGCGCTGCTGTTTCTTCTCCATCTCTGTTATCTAACGAGCATCCTTGTGAAAATAGCTAATTTCCTTTGAGAACAAAAAGTCACCTGAATACATTTGGAAGCCGTGTTGCACTATCGGAGTAATCGGAATTTAATTTGATGCAGTCAAGGCTTTAAAAAGATGTTATCAAGGGGAACATCAAAGCCAGATTCCTGTGCTTGGAAATGCAACTGGAATGCACAGTCCAGATTTCTCATTTTATCGGAGACTTTCAAAACATCAGTCTAAATAACAAAAAATGAATATTAAGAGCATTTGCAAATTAACGTCTTTTGTAGCTGAACAAAGGCCACTGTCTAACCTACTTCTTTTGCGTGTCTGGGACAGCGTCTTATTAAATCCTAATTATACAATTTTGTTGTGTCTAATCATTTCTGTGCTTGCAGGAATTAAAACTGAAGCTTTTTGCACATTTGTTGCGCCGTGCCGATCCCCCGCGTCGCGGCTGATCCCGCTCGAGGCCGGGGGCCCTGCGGGGCGCGGAGACGGGGCGGCGAGGGGACGGCGGCTCGCGCTCTCCATCCCGCGCCTGCGTTACGTTAGCGAAGGGGATTGCGCGCGCGTTTCGGTTTTCATCAGAAAAGCCCAATTTAGGAAGGCAGGAAGGTGTTTCTAGGCCCTCTGGCTGCTGAGGAGTTTGGCACGGTGACCGAAACGCGCCCGAGGCTGGGATTGCTTCGTTGGGTTTTGGTAGATCCGTGCGGGCGCGGGCTGTGTTACCGCAGCGGGTGACGCCGGCGCAGGGGATGGGGGGAGCGGAGGTTTTTACCCTCTTCGCTTGAAATTTCCTCTTCCAGCGGCAATCCCGCGGTGGTTTCGTTGCTCGGCTGGCGCCGTTCAGACGGGGGCCGCCGGCGGGAGTCGCTGCAGCCGGCGGGAGAGGCCGGCAGCGCTTTCCCCCGGCTGGCCGCTGCGCCCGCGTCCCGCTGCCGAGCGGGGAGCGCGTCCCCTCGCCCGGGCCCGCTTCCCTCTGCCCCGTCTCGCTTTGCACCGTCGCGCCGCTGGCACGCGGAGGGGGAAACGGGCGCCCGATCCCCACGTTAGCCCTCGGGAGCGCCGAGAGGGGCTCGGGCGCAGAGGAGGTTCAGCACGGCTTCGTTAGGGAAATAACATGGCTCCCGCGTTTAAACCTTTGAAGTGTTAATTAAAAAGAATTATGCAAAGGAGTGAGGATTTGAAACATTCATTTGAATCTCAATAAGGCATCTGCATTAAAAATAGCAGCAGGATCAACTAAAGATGTGGCAATTTTAGAGTGAAATGCAACGGCGGGCCGGTGCGGGCCCCCGCGGCCCCCGGGGCCGGGCGAGGGCGTTTCGGCCCCTCCGCTGCCCGCGCGGCCCTGAACCCGGGAACCATCCTGCTCCTGATATTTAAAGAACTTGAAAGCATCTCCTTTAAGCGAGCCGCTGGGGCGCCGGGTGGCTCCAAATGCCGTCACGGCGAGGGAGAGGTGGGGACAGGGACGGTCCCCCCGCGGCTGCCGGCAGCCTCGCGTTAATCACGCAGAGATTTTCCAGGCTGGAAGGAGGCGCTGGCCGAAACCTTAGCCGCAGGCTTTATTAAAAACGCATCAATATTACCCCGACCTTGGGCACTGCCTGACGGGCTCCCTTCCAGCTTCCAGGGGGATTTAGAGTCGGACAGGGTTAAACTGCAGCAGCCACCAGTGGCTGAGACCCCTCCGAGAGCTTATGTCCGTGAGCGTGGAAATAAGTTGAGGAACCAGCGCGACGCAACTGGAAAACCATTTTATCTGTTGCGCTGAAGCAAGCTATTTCTGCAGCGCGGCGTTCAAAGACCTGCACGAGTGCAGGCAGCTGGCAACGCAGACAGATATGTTAAACGCACAGAGATATATAGTAAATATTCAATATAAGCAAGCCTCTCTGCCCCAGCAGGCAGGGGAAGGGAGAGAGGGGTTTTTTGATCTTCCCAGTGTGTTTGGGACCAATAGACATCAGCTCTGTTTTTGCGGGGACTTCTTGCCAATTCTTGCTCAATAGCGAAGTAAAAAAACGATAATAATTTTGGCTCCAAATGACGCTGTTTTCGGTGTACGGACGGCTGAACGCGGCTCTCCGGCAGCGAGCCGGCCGAGGCAGGGGAACGACGGGGCTGCGGCAGCAGGCGCGTGCCGGGGGCAGGCGGCTCCGAGCAGCCGGGCTGGGGCCGTGCCGGAATATCCCGTCGGGAGAAGCCTTTCGAGGTGGGACACCCTCCGGCACGTCCGGTGGGACGTGTCTCCTGCACCCCAGCGTGCCACAGCGTGCCAGGAGGCGCGGGTGAGTATTTGGATACATCCCTGTTTCTGTGCAAAGGATGGACAAAGTCTTGTTTCTCCAAGCACAAGAGATGCACTGCGAAGCACCTTCTTTTCCCCTTTTTGTATTTTTTTTTTTGGTCCTTTATGGTCTTTTTTTTTTTTTTTTTTTTTTTTTAACAGCGGTGGAGCTCACCACTTTCCCCCCCAAAGCCCTGCGTTTTTTCTCCGGCGGTTTCTTGCGCCACGTTCCGCTTTCTCGCGCCGTGTGCGGCGCGGGCCTGGGACGGCCGGGCCGCGGTGCCGGCGCCGCTGGCGCCCCGGCGCTGTGCCGCTCCTGCACGCGTGACCCGGCAGAGGTGCAGCGACAACGAGATCCCGGGTGTTTTCAAAAATGTCCCGCTCCTGATACATAATTTAGAAACCATTTTGTTTTGCCTCAGTAGTTTTCCCCAGCAATTTGCTATAGCAAAAGAATACAGCTCCCCTTTAGGAAAGAAAAAAATAAACTCACTCTTTCAATTAAATTCCTCATGACCTTAGTAAAACTTTTTTCCTATTCCAAAGAAGCAGCTTTCTTTTTCTTTTTTTTGTGATCTCCGATTCCACCGAGAGACAGAATAAATCAGCATATCAGAGAAAACAACGATTCTTGTGAGGATGCCCAGCAGTCACTAATTAACAAATTAAAAAAAAAAGAAATCTTTATGCAGATATAATTGTTTTCTGGCTGTGTTGCCTTTTCTTTTGTCAGCACTGTGACAAGGAAGTTCTTTATTTCTACAGATAGATCAGATTAAAACGTCCCTATCAAACGGCATTCTTCTCGCTGAATGTTTTTGTATGGCTCATTGTTTCAGCCCCCAAATAATATTTCTTGCCTACATACTTTTATCCTATTCTGATGGGGTTTTTTTCTTCAGAGATTTTCATAGATATTAAAGTTGCAGAAGAGTATTTAAGGCGTCACATTGCGCCCCTGGGTATAGTGGGAGTCATCTTCACAAGCACAGAAAGCCCCAGAGGACCGATCACCTCGTTACGGACCTGGCTGGGTGCTCAGGGTGACGGGCTGAGTCCAAACCAAAGTATCTGGTGCCTCCGTCTGCAGAACATCTGGAGAATATCTGGGCCATGGCACTTGCCCAGCCCTCCCCTTGCCCTTCTGGCCCGAACATTTCCAAGAAGCCTCCTGTGCTGGTGACCTCGTCCGTTCCCAGCCTTGCCTGTCCCCACCGTATGGATTTCTTCCCTCCCACCCACCCTGAAGCCCCGTTCCTGCTGTTTGAGGTCTGGTACTTCTCGCCTTGTCCACTGCAGACCTTGCACACACGCTACTCCCTTTTGCAACAACCTTTTACAGACTTGAGATCTTTTGTACCACCTTTTTTTCTAGGTTAAACAGCCAATTGATTGGTGCTTCTGTCCTTCTCATTGCTCTCTCATGGCTTCCCTCTAGATGGGCTACATCTTTCTTGACATATGCAGCCCAAAACTGGAAGCAGCCTCCCAGTTAACACCGTACCACCCCACCAGAGCTGTTGCTCAGCTTGTCCCTTGCTGTATTCACACAGATAAATTTTCTTGCCTGCCCTCATCCGCACTGAATTTCTAGGCTACTTCTCCAGCTTTTCACAATCATGTTGGCTTCTCACCCTCCAGATGCTTGCAGTCCTGCTTGGGGCTATTTGCAGCGTCCCTTCCCAAGGCACCAACGAACGCACTGAACAGAGGCCAGAGCCCAGAGGAATTTTGGTGGCTGGATCCTGCTGTCTTTGCGGGGACCCAGGCACCCAGCTACACAGAGTCAGCCCACAGCTTAGACCTGGTCTGACAGGGCAGTACCTAACTGACCCCGTTTTGGGGTTGCATCTACAGCAGCATGGAGCACAGACAGCCTCATGCTCGCTCTCGGCGTGTCCTGGCCCTGGGACTTCTGTCTTTCAGAGTATCAGCTGCAGGGCCATGAAGGCAGCCACCCTTCTGGGCCGGGAGCCCAGGAGCCAGCATGCATACGCCTGGGCAGTGACTCACTTCACCTGAAACCCCCAAAAGCCACCTGTGTCCATAAGAAATGGCCCATATATGTTTAAAGCCTGTCTCTGGAAAGCTGTGATCTCACTTTGAGGCTTTAAAATGCTATAGCAATATATAGAGCAGTATTCTATGCATCATCGACTATAGCAAAGTGGGAGTATATGCAGTGACTTCACTCTGACGGGCTTCTGCAGTGGTGGCTGGGGTCTCTCCTCAGCCACCAACGGCATGATAAGGCAACTGCAGATGGCTGATTTTATTTCAAAAACAGAAGGGTTTTTTTAGGTTCATAGTGCCTGGGGTAAGGTATGTAATGGCGAGAAAAGCAACCAAGCCCAAAGCCACCCCAGCACAGAGCCTGCCCCAAGGTGCTCACCCTCTGAGGTCTCAGCTGCGCAATGAGTGCTTTGGGTCTCTGTTGGCTTGAGGCAAAAGAGGAAAGATGCCTCTGGAGTAAGTCAAATTTTGGCATTTTGGCAAAAGAGCTTCAAAATATTATTTGCAAAGGCCCTTTGTAAATGCTTGTGTTCTTCCAAGGACTCGAAGGAGTGCGACCCTGAAGGATATTTGCACTGGCGGTGAGGCAAATGCACCTGGGAGTTTGCTTAATAGCAGAAATACTGATGATGTCTTGCTTGTCCAACTAGAGCACAAAAGTTTATTGAGGATAGTTTTTGTCTCCTCAACATCCTCCTGCTTCTGTTAGTGCCGGGAGCCAAAAGAAACGCGATACCGTAAGCCAGGCTGACGTACAGCACCTTATGCTAAAACTGGGATTTACAACTGATTTTTAAAAGCATCAAGGAGCATGGGAGCAAACTGAGTCTTGCTGCATGTGGGGCCTGAGCTCTTGGCCGTGGGTGCTTGCAGAAAACCTCTCTCCCCGTTGCAAAGGGCACCTCAGAAACGCAGCTCTCCCAGGAATGGGGGTGGCGGGGGGAGGATCTGCAAGACGTGCTCTAGCAAAGCCAAACCGGCCAGGCGTACCAACCCATCCCCCTTTCCAAAAAAAAAATTTTTGCACAAGGTTTCCCTGGTCAAGCGCCCCGGATTTCGGGTGCCTCAGATGTGCAAGGGGGGGAGCAGCGGAGCAGAGCTGCGGAGGGGTGGCAGAATTAATGAAGAAAGTCAAAGAGCGGAGCGGTGCGAAGCAGAGCTCCAAGCACCAGCGTACGCCTCCTCTGCCGGCAACTCTCTCTGCTGTTTGGCTCCTGTGCTCAGATGACCTAATTAAATTAATTTTGTTTTCTTTATTTTTTTTTTTGGTCTGGCTTAAAGATAATTAGCCAAAAGATGCCCTGATTTCTTTCTTCTGAGTCAGATCTTTCATTTAATTAGTCAGAAAGATTTGCCTTTTCACTTGTCATTTATTTTACATAGGCCCTAGGGACAGCTGATCCCTTCTCCAACCCTCCGACCTCCGCGCATGTGGCCTAGGGAAGGAGCGGGACCCTTTCGGAAAATGTCCTGCCGGCTCGAGCCTGGAAACCAGCTGGGTGAACACCACTGCCGTGGAGCCCAGCTGCGGTTTTCCAAGCCCCAACCCCCGTAGCGCCAGGAATTTTGGTAAGAATCATGGCTTTTGGTTAAAAGGAAAAGAGATGACCAAGGTCCAGAGCCGCCGATGGGATAGGGACCGGCCGGGTTGCCGCGGCTGTGTGGTCCCTGCGCTCGCAACGGCATATGGTGCTTTACAGCTTGGTGGAGGCTAAAAACCTTGCGTGCTCCTCCAGAAATGCCAAGAAGTGTTTTCTCTCAAAATGTTTTCTTCTCCCTTTGGTCCTGGAGCTGTAATAGATCATCACTTATTTAAAACAAAACCCGGCTAATGGAGTAGCTGCATAATACATGCTCGAAAGGAAAACCAAAAAAAGTCAGCAGTTTTGAAACTTTAGAGGTTAAAATGCTATCGAGTTATTTTTAATAGTTTTTCATTTGTTTTAATTTGCCGTTACTTAATATGCAGCAAGGCACTTGGAAAATAATAATTTCCTCCTCATAGACTGTTTTCCCAGTTGGCAAATACGTACTTCCCTCCTTTTCCTTTTTTCCTCCTGAGGTCGGGGGTCTCACTGCGCCGGGCGCGCGTTCAACGCGGGCAGGACCATCGGCGTTTCTCCTTGACCTCGGCCAGGGCTGGTGTTTCCTTGCTTCGCGGGGTCGTTAGCGGCCTGCTCCGCGTTGCTTCGGGCTGCCGGTCACGCGCCGGGATGAGCGTTGCCGTCACCTCCCGTCACGCTCGCGCTCTGCAGCGCTCTGGCCAGCAATGCCCGGTCGTGTCAGAGGGTCTCCCACCAACGCCGGCGTCCAAAACTAGGTAGGGAGACTTGGAGCCCCGTTCGTGGTCTCCCCCCGCGGCTCCGCCGCGCTGCGGGCTGTGGAGCTGCTCCTTGTGCAGCTGGTGATTCCTCCCCCTCCTCGTGCCTGGGAAGAGGAGCTCTCCGAGGCTCCCGCCGTCTGCCGGGGCCACGGCAACGGCGGGGCCTCCTCCGGCCCGGAGCCGCCCCGCGGCTCCTGCCTGGCACCGGGGGAAGGCCCTCAGGCCGCCGGGTTTAGCGGCTCCCCTGCCTTTACGCCCGCCTCTGCCTGCCCTGGGGCAGCAAATAGCGCTCGGCCGCCGCAGCACGCCCGGGCCGAAGCCTGCCGAGGGCCGGACGCCGGAGGAGACGGCGGGCGGGCGGCTGCGTCGCCGCCCCACGCGCCGTGGCCCGGCTGCCTTCGTCGGACGTGGGGGTTTTCACGTCCCCAGGCCGCAGCCGCGAAGCCCCCCGAGCTGCGGGCCGCTCGGCGAGGAGCCGCGTCCCGGGCGCGAGGCCTCTCTGGGGCGAGGAGCGCGGGGCTCCCCGTCGCCTCGGGGCCGCCTCGCGGGAGGCAGGGCGCGGGGTCCGCGGTGGACCACCAAGCGGCTACGAAGGCGCGTGGCGGCAGGCCGGCGGGCCGCAGAGGGGCCGCCTCGAGGTCAGCGAAGGGCTGCAGCAGCCGCAGCCTGGGGACGCGCTGGACACGCGGATGGAGGAGGAGGAGGACGGAGGTCTGCTTTGGCGGAGGTGGCTCCCTCCCCAGCGTTGGTGACGCGTGCCGCCAGGCTGCGCCGTGCCGAGCCGAGCCGAGCCGAGCCGGCCTGGGTCTCGCCATGCACAGCCGTGCACCGTGCCGTGCGCGCTGGGGCTCCGCCGTGCCCAGCCGGGCCCGGGCCCGACGGGCATGCCCTGCTGCGCCACGCCGAGCCGAGCCGGGCCGAGCCGAGCCGGCACCAACAGGTGGCGACAGGCACCCGGGAACGGCCCCCCGCTGGCACCGGGGCCCTTGCGCTGCCGGCCCGGCCAGGCCCGGCTTCCCCACTCCACCCTGCCCCGCTGCCGGGCCGGGCCAGGCCGAGTCGGACCGGGCCGGGCCGGGTCGAACCGGGCCGAGCAGAGCCGGACCGCGCCGAGTCAAGCCGGGCCGGGCCGGGCCGGGCCGAGCCGAGCTGGGCCGAGTCGAGCTGGGCCGGGCCGGGCCGGGCCGAGCCGAGGTGCCCCGCGCCCCCGCCGCCACCTCCGCGCGGGCGGGCCCGGCGCGGCTCGGCTCGGCTCGGCGCGGCTCGGCGCGGCGCGGGTCCCCTCCCCCGGCCGGGCTGCGGGCTGGTTAATCCTGTATGTAAATCGCAGCCAATGGATGTTGTTGTTGAGCGGGGCTGGGATTAGAGCCGGGGCGAATGGCTTGCAATCTTACTGGGATTACAGAACAAAGAGCCTCTCCGCAGCCCCCGGGAGCAGGGCGCCCGGCCCGGCCGCCCCCCGCGCCCCGGCCCGGCCCGGCCCGGCGCGGCCCCGCGGGCAGCACCGCGCCGCGGCCCCGCCCGCGCCGCGGGGAGTCGCCCCTTCCCCGCCGCCGCCGCCCGCCCCCGCGCACGTTAATTAAAGGGCGGCGGGAGCGCCGCGCTCCGCGCCGGAGCAGCCGAGCCCTGCGGTAAGAGAAACTTTTATCCGCCCCCACCCGTTGCCCTCCCCCCCCCCGCCTCTCGGCGTGGACACGCGTGGGCGCGGAGCGTGGGCGGCGGGGCGCGCGCGCGCGCGCCCGCCTTCGGGGGCTGCTGCGGGGAAGGGGCAGGGATGCTGCGGGGAAGGGGCAGGGATGCTGCGAGGTGCCGGCGCCCCTTCCGCCAGCGCCGCCGCTCGGGAAGCGCCCGGCTGCCACCTGCCCCGGCCGCAGCCCGGCGAGAGGCGGCTTGTCCGCGGCGCGGGGGGCCCGAGGCTCCCCCGCTCGTCGAGGGGCCAGCGCGGGTCCCCGAGGCTGCTGAGGCGGCTGGGCAGAGCGGACGGTTTTCGGGGCGTGTGCGGGGAGGAAAGCCCAGCGCCTCCAGCCCGGCGGAGGGAAAGTTCCCCTCCTGCCCCGGCCCCCGGGAGCTGAGCGCCCTTGCAGCGTGGAGGGATGGTGGTGGGCTTATCCAGGATAAGCTATAAATCAGAGTGATCCTATTATTGTGTCTTGCGCTGGAGCGAGACTCGTACCCGGCGGCGCCTCTCGTCGGAAGTCGGAGCGCTGCGGGTAATCCCGAGCGCTTGCGGCGGGTGCCCGGCAGGCCTTGGCCAAAGTGGTTTTGGGGGCGTTCGTCTGGGGTGGGATGGCAGGAGGGACACGTACTGCCAGGAACTGACCCCTGAATCCGCTGGCCAAGCTGCGTGTTACGGGCAGGGCGCCTGCGGAGGGCTGCCTGGGTATCGTGGGCGTTTCTTCCGACCGCTGCGACCTCCTGCACGGCTCCGGGTAAGTTGCTCTGCCTCCTCCTGCCTTTTCTGCCCGCAGTCTCCCCTGCCCGTTTGGCGTGCGAGCTCCAGGACATACGGGCGGTCTCTCGGGATGTCTATATGGAGCCTGGCGTAATGGGATCCCTGATCTTCGAGGTATCTAGTCACCATACCACTTCTGACAGATGAGCTGCATGCAAATGCTCTAGCTGGAGAGTAATCCTGCAGGCGTGAGCACCTTTAGTTTAGTCGGAGCCAGGTCCTTGGGCCCTTTCCTGGTGTGGCTGGGCCAGTTTCGTTAGCTTGCAGAATTTCCTAGTCCTGGGTAAATCACTGCAGTGCTGGCTCCAGAATTAGAGAGTGGTGCAGAAACTCCCGTTTTCGGCTCAGACCTTGATGGCTGCCGAGGAGGCTCCTCAGAAGCGCAGAGGGCGGTAAAAGACAGGGCCCCGGCCGCGCTGTCCCGCGCCCCGCTGTGCCGCTTCGTGCCACGAGCCCCAGCAGGTTCGGGCAGGGGAACCCCAGCTCTCCCTTGCCCCGCGGCCAAAGCACGAGGCTCCCGCAGCCGGGACCACGTCAAACACCTGCTGCAGTGGTGGGATAACGCTGACCTTTCGCAAACTTTTGGCTGCAGCAGCGCATCCCTCGTGCCGCCCCAGATCGCGGCTGCGAGAGATCGAGAACTGGGGAGTCACCTTCTGCTCTGGCCTCGTTGGGGCTGCTCATGTACAAAGTTGTGCCTGCCTGTTGGCCTGGTGTTTGCAGCCTGGTTTTTTGCTATGCTGCTGATTTATCACCGCATCCTTGCCTCTGCCTGGCATCTGAGTTGGCGTTTCCTCCGAACGCCGTGTTTTCTGCATGAAGCGTGTCTGGGCCGCGGTGCTACCAGCTGTGAGGGAGGTTTTCCTTGGGCGTCTGTCTGTGTGGAGACGCTCAGGCTCGTGGGGTGGGCGCGTCTGGGCTCTGCGGGGTTTCTCCTGTATTGCTGAGCCAGGAGTAGGGGCTGGTTAGCGGATGAAACGGCAAAGTTTGCTTGGGCTCCGTGGGCTGGTGGCTCCCAGCCCTTTCCATCGTGGGGTCTTTGCCCACGTAGCAAAATCAAAAGGGTGACTGAAAAAGTGCTTAGCCTCATGGAAATCCTCCTGTGTCTAGCATGCTGGCTCCTGTCAGTGGATATTCTTATGTCCTTCAAGTTGCTTTTGGACTGGCGTGAAGTCAATTCCGATTCCCAAGCTGTTATTTGCTGTTTTTTGGGTTCCTACCAAGCCAGTTTGATATCATGGAAAACGGTGCCCCTGGAAATGTTGGGTAAGGAGAAGCAGATCTTCCCACCTCAACCTGAGCCTGTTTGTGGGAAGAGGGAGAAAATGTTTTCAGAGGTTGGATCGGATGCCGTCTCCAGAGCATGCCTCTCTAGGAAATGTGCCTGGGTCCCCACGGAGGCCGGGATGCAGTGCGCTCATCGATGCACTCCCTGTACACGCGTTGTCACCTGCCTCCTTCCAAGCTGCCTGTTGCTTTTGAGGTTATTTAGGGAAAGCATTCCTGTGTTTTTGCTGCTACTTCCACTTCCAGCACTGCTGTTGTCCCCTGTGCCTGGGATCAGAGGCTCCAGTGTCCCTGACTTGTTTTGGTTTGCTGATGAAAAGCCAGGAGAGGAGGGAAAGAACCTGCTTGGGAACATACTTAGCAACTTGCCCTACAAGCCTGATGCCAGAGGGGGTTTGCCCTTGCTCGCCGTGATGGGTATCCCGGGAGCTTTGCGCAGGAGATGCGAGATCCTGGCAAAGGCCGTGAGATGACCCCTGCGCCAGCGCACAACCCAGAGCCTGGGACGCCGTGATGGGGCATCTTGCTCCTCGCGCGGCGGGGGTCGCTCGCCACGCGGGCGGCATGGCCGCGTGCGCCCGCAGCCGCGCTCTCGCCATCCCAACGTTGGTAGCTTTCGTGCGCCACTCGTGCTCTGAGAATTTATGGAGCCGGCTGCTTATCCTTGAAAGCATCCCATATATGTAGCATATGTAGTTAAATCTCTTCAAAAGGATTGGTGAGGGGGAATACTATTTAAGCTAATCCTTCTTCAGCCTGCAACCTCATCTGATCCCTCCAGCGGCACTGCCAATTTGGCGGACTTTGCCAAGTGCCGGCCTTGCCAGGGCACCCGTGGGTGCGTGGCACTGTGGCGGGTGCTGCCTGGCATTTGGCAGGCAGAGGAAGGAGGTGCCTCGTCCGAGCCAGAGCCCATTTTGGGAACGGAGATTCGCTTGGCACTGTGTTTAAAAGACTAATCCAGTTCCTAAGTCTTGAAACTTGCTGGCTGAAACAGCGAGAAGCGCGTCAGATTTGAAACTCTGCCCTTTTCCCTGCACGGACGGGACGGCTCTGGCTGTCCTGAGCTGGCATCTGCATGAGATGCATCAAGCAACACTGCGTTTAAATCAAGGAAAAAAACCAAAATAGTGGTTTAAATAATCTTTTGTGGTGGAAGCTAATGGGAGATTCCCATATGCTGTTCCCACAGGAAATAGCTAAGATTTTTTTAGGCAATTATCGATGCAGTGTACTTCCTTTGGGAATTTCATCAGCTGCACCCAGGCGGCTCTGCTCCGGGCTCGGTGCTGCCGTGAAGGGACTTTGTCCAAGTGGCCTGGCCTTGTTTTCTGTAACCCTCTACAGGTTTGACCTTTAGTGTTGGGATGAATTTTGGTGCTAGTAACCTCTGAGTTGGAAAGCAAAGGCTATGTATTTCTTCTGTTGGAATGCAGTTTCTGAATACAGGTACCAGTTGGAAGTGCTCTTGCAAGTGGCTGCTTTCAAGAAAAAGGAAGCTTTTTCCTGGGGGGTCTGCTACCCTGTGCTGGCTAGGACAGCAGAGCTTAGGTGTAAGGTGGTGGCTGATGGCTCTAGGGAGAGGCTGAGTGGGCAGTGCTGCTGCTCTCATTGCAGGCTCGGGATGGTCTGCCATGGATGTTTTTGTGTGGCACCTTGTCTGCAAAGCGAAGGAGCTTCCTAAGGCTTCAAGGTGAATTTGGGCTTCTGCTGAAGGCCCTCAGAAGGTGATAGGTTTTTGCAGAAAAGAGGAGGGTTTCCCAGAGACGTTTCTTTATCCAGCGGAAGTTGTAGCCTTTCACTTTACAGTGCTGCTGCTTTTTTTAATTTCTCAAAACATTTTCTTTAAAAAGAGGTCAGGAGCCCTTGGTATGGTAAAAACCTGCAGGAGACTCTGGGTTTCAAAGTGATGGCCACAATGGAGGTGATTCAGATGGACTTTATAGATTGTGGGTTTGGGGTTTTTTGCTGTTTGTTTTCAGTGAGGATGCAGGAACCAGCTTAATGGTTTCTTCTGCGTTACTTAACACAACCTGATTCATTCATTTTGTTTCTAGTCCAAAAGAAAAATTTAGAGCGCTTTCACGTAGGCTGCAGATGCTGTGGAATCTCTGTTTTATTGGGTGGCTGAGGTTCCCGTCTCCCTTCCCACATGAGACTTGGTCTGAAGCCAGTGTCTGATAGAGACGTACCCCTCCGGCTGGGGGGCCTTGATCAGCCGGGTGCTGAGACTTCTGCCAAGATTGGAGCATATGGTCGAGGACTGATCGCGTGGGACTTCTGGTGTGTGGGAAGGTGGGCAGCTGTCTAAGAATGTCTTGAAAAGCAGCTTATACTTCATCAGCTGCGGCAGCCTTCTATCCTTGTGTGATACAGATGAAAATATCTACTGCTTTTTGTTTCCAGAGCAGTCTTAGTTCAAGGAGTCATCAAATGCTACTTCTTAAACGCTTTGGCAGTGATTTTTGGAGGGATTGCTCCTACTCCATCAATAAGGCTTTCCCCGTAGGTAAAATGTTATCAAGAAAGTGCTCAGTACAAGAATCTCCTCCTTAAAAGCAGATTGCACCTTGGTGGGATTTATATTTATATATACAAACAGCTTCTGTCTGAACTTTGTGGCTTTGTGTTGCTTTGTCTCTGCTCAGTGCTGTTATGACTGCTTTAAGAAAAGAATTAACTTCAGCTAGATGAATAGGAGACCAACAAACACAATTGCTCTGCCTTTGCAGATTCACAAAGATATAATCATCCTTTACCAGGACTTTCTCCCTCAAAGCTAATCTCCACCTTTCACTGGAATTATGAGGTTGCTCTGTCTTCATTTTCCCTAAATCTGCAACATCAGAAGGAGAAAATACCTACTTGGAGACTAATGCAAACCTGGAAGGGACTGACTGGATTCTAAAAATATGTAGTCCAGAGCCCAGTCGTGATCTCCTGGTGCTCCCAGGAACTCTTTAACCATTTAGTCTAGAAGCTTGAAAGGGACAAAATCAGCTAACTTGTCTGTCCCTTGCAAGTAAAAGGCTCACAGTGGATACCAAAAACTGTTAAAGATCTGCTCCCGCAGGTATGTTAAAGAATAAAACCAAGAAGTTTTGAAGGTGCTTTGGGGCATAAATCAGTCTGATGACGAAAGCAATGGGAAAACCTGTGGGCAGGACATTTCATAACTCTTTTTGAGTGTTTCTTGCACTTTCTTGTGATGCGTGAGGGTGCTGGTTGCTGTCAGATATTATACATCCTACTTAGTGGCGTGGTTTTGATGTTCCTTAAGGAAAAAATCTTCCTCCTTTGATGCGTGAAAGAGGTTGGAGGGCCTTGCACAGTTCCCAGAGACATGATGTGGCTGGATCATAAGAATAACTAGGCATTTTAGGGTGTAATTTGACGGGGTAGCTGAGAATGCCCTTTAAATGAGAAAAGATGTTTTGTAGACAGATTTCTTCTCACCTCCTTCTTATGGAGAAGTGTGACTGACCTCTCTAGCTGAGAGAGGGAATGAGTGGATGGGATTACATCCATTGATAGCGTCACTCGAAAAATGGATGATCAGGGAGGACCGTGCTTCCTTCTTCCCTCACCTGCACATAGTGACTGCAAAGAATAATGACCTGAGTGATGAAGAGCTGCCATCAAGATTTTCCACTAAAAAGAAGAGAAAATCAAAATACTCAAAGCTTTCCCTCTACTAATCGTTTTCCACTTGTATGCAAATGTAAGAAACCTGTAGCATGCAGGCATTTACCCTCCTGCACATGGCAGCCAGGGCAGTCCCAGACGTTAACCAACATCTGCTTCTCACTGATGGTTAAAAGAATTTAAAGATGGTCTGTTTGGTGTAAGAAAAACTCACGATGGGTGGAGAGAATGTCAGAAGGAACAATATAGCCTTGGGAAACTAGAATCATGGCAGTGGATAAGAAAGACTTCCCTGATTTTGTTACGGTTGCAGTGGGAAAACATAGCTTGCCCATCCTTAAAGGATGAAGTAAGGGATAGAGATTGCTCTGTGCCTGTGTTTCAGAAAAGCTTGCTTTTTGTTTTTACCTCTGGCTGCATTTACTTGCCAGCATCCCCTAGGAAACCACCTACTGCATTGGATTTTTTTTGTATTATGTGACCTTGCTCATGTGGAGGAGACATCTTGTGACAGTGAGCACTTGGTTGCTTGTCTGTTGTCTCAAATCCAGTCCCAATGGTATAAAAGGGGATGCCCTAGGTGGAGCAGGAAAGGGTCTAGGTGGTTCGTGCAGCCCATACGTGGAATGGAGATGTTTCTAGGAGAGGCCGGAGGTGGGCAGCGTCTGGGCAGCAGAGGGAATATTGACCCCAGCGCAGTGACGAGCACATGAAAGAGGCAAACCTAGTATTGCTTCTAATGAATGGTTTTGAAATTAAGCCCAGCCACTTATAAAGGCCCTGTACACAGTTCAAAGTATGCAAGGATTCTGCACTTGGGAACTTCTGAAGCTTTCAGGAGCCAAGAGCGCTCGTGACACATAGCATTGATGACTGCACCTAGGAGCAGCCATTCCCACCCACTCACATACCAGTGCTGGTAATTCAGGCTTCTGGAGCAGTGCATTCATCCCTAGCCCTGCAAAGGACGTGATCTGACGCTATGAGCGGGCATGGAGAGCCTCCAGGATGTCCACAGATTTGGGATGAGGCCTGAAATGAGCTTCTCTGCTGCCTACTCCTATCCCCATTCCAATGCGGAGACTGGAGAGGGAAATGCATTGTAATGCAAATATTTTGTAAACTAATTTTTCTGTTCAGACGCTGTTGCATTGACCTTGCCAAAGCGGACTCCGGAAGGGGCGTTGATGGTTTACTTTTGAAGGCTGGACTGTGTTTTGGTGTTGAGTCCTTCGGGATGGTGATTTAGACCTATGCATGCTGCTCTATGCAGGATGTGGCTCCCTGGCCAGGTGCTCTGAGCAGGGTCACTGTGGTGCTGAGGACACCACTGGGTCCATGGCACTTCATTTTTTGGACTTATTTTAGACTCCTCTTAAAGTAATGCTCCTCTTACGTATGTTGTCGTAGAGTATGAGGCAGAGATGGGAAAATTTGTAGGAAAGGAAGGATTATGTCTCCCTATCTAATTAGAAATGATAATGAGGCCCCTTCTATGCAGAGCTCTTCCCGAGCTAGGGAAATGATTAAGTACGTGGGAATTATCTTTATTATTTGTATTGCGTTAGTATTGGGTAGAACCGGTCCTAGGCTAGAACCTTGTTGTGCCAAGTGCTGCACAAACAGCAAAAGATGATCTTTGGCCAGAAGGTCAAGAGGCCTATGGTGCGTCCTGAGCCAATTTAACAGGGAGCTGAACACCGTGTCCGTAGCATGGCCTTTGTGGCTACTGGAGCTCTTTCTTCAGCATTTTGAAGATTTGCAATCGCCCTCCTTAACTGCCATGTCTTTGGTGCATACAAGTCATGTGGGTTTTTAAGATATATAAAACATAAGTGAATTAATGTCACCTCTGAAATTCTTATTTATATTTCTATAGGCCCTTGTCTTTGTTGGCAACTGGGCTGTTGAAGCCCAGGAGTTGGCTTCTATCTTCAGGCACTACCTCTCCTCTTTATTGTTACAGGAATACAATAAAACAATCTTGTTAGGTAAATATAATGATGTTACAATACACCATCTGCTGAGTGCAGAGTTATTACTTGTGCATAGAGTGATAGTAACTGGCTTACTGCACAATTTTGCAGTTACTCTTTCTTGCCAGCGAAGAGGAGCTAAACCCCGGATGTAGGGCTGGAGGAAACACCATCCAATTCTCGCCGTGCGTGTTCTAGTACAAACAAGAGTTGGCTTTATAGTCAAAAGGAGACAGGATTTTTCTAATAAGCTCCTTTCTTTTCACCAGACCAGGGATATGCTTGGAAGCTGCTTCTGGTTTTCTGGTTTACAAGGTTTCCATCATGGTTGGCTGGAAGCAGCCATCTCCCCTCTTGCAGCTGGAGCAGTGGCCAAGGCAAACGTGTCACCGTGTGAAGGATCAGGGCAGGGATTTGGTTCACTCCAGTTGGCTACTTGCTTTGGGAGCAAGACTGATATTTCATTAGGGTCATCAGCAAGTACCTCAGAAATGGAGTGAGCCTGCGTAATAGAGTCCAAGTTTCCTGAGCCAAAGAGCTCCAGTTTGGCTACAGGGATTTGATGACCCAAACTCTTTGGAGCAGCTGTATCTCCAAAGCCTGTTGAAGACCTGCAGCTCTGGCTGAAGTACGACCTGCTCTGGCATTCTTGGGTGTGTGTGGGCCCATCGAAGAGCGGGCTCTTCAAGTGACTGCAGATACGCAGCTCTGCTGTAACCACAAGGTCACGCTTCCTCCCACGCAGCTCCTGTTTGGTCCTGGACCTCCTGTTATGTAACATTCGCTCTTTAACAAGTGCTGTTCATCGCCTTTTTTCGGTCCCTCTCTCCTTGAAAGCTGCTCGTGGGGGCAGGCGGTCTGCTGAGGATGGGAGCAGATGGAGGACGATGCTGCGCGGCAGCCAGCGGGCCCCGGCGGGAGCCCTTGGGCGATGGCTGGGAGGAAGGAGGATCCCAGCCGCGGAGATCCGTGAGGAACTCTGCTCGTTCAGCTGGGCTTTGGGGCCTTAAATGAGCATCCTGGTTGGGGTTGAGGTTCTTCACCGTGCAAAATGCAGGCAGGGCTGTGTGTGGGAGGGGATGAGCCAGCCTTTGCTGTGGGTTTTCCCGCCGGCGAGGTGGGGAGCGGGCCGAGCAGCCCGTCCCCTGCCAGCGCGCGAGCTGGCTGGGCGCCGTTGCGCGCTCCGACGGTTTATTATGTCGCGCTTTGTGTGTTTCTTTTTTAAATACCTCGCTTGGGAGAAGAGCATGCCAAACATCTGAAATCCTGATGAAACAACACGGTTAAAACCAAGCGGCCCGTGTGCTGTTAATACAAAGCTGCAGCGAGAGCAGGAGGCGGGCGACCTTTAACAAGACATTAAACATTTATTAAAACCATTAGAATTAGTGTCAGGTTGTACCTACTTATTTATTTTAAAGCCACTTCGGCGAGTGCGGAAAAGGCGAGTGCGTTGAATACCTCTATCCCCCTCGCTCCTCCTGCCCGGGTGGGGGGACCCGCGGGTGCTGCCTCCTGCCCGGGTGGGGGTACCCGCAGGTCCTTGCCGCGGTGGGAGCTGGGCCACGCGGCTGCGCTCCCGCCTGCATGGGCAGCCGGGGCTCCCGTCCCGCTGGAGGCGAGTGGCAGGAAAATAAAAAGCGTGGTGGAAACAGTGTTTCGTTTTCCTGGAGTTCGTGCTCCTTGAAAATCCCAAGGGGCTTCCCAGGGATTTGAATGCCTGTTGGTTGGACTGATTAGTTTTCCCACCTGCCCAAAGGTATTTTCTCTGTGGGGGCAGAAGATGGGATGATTCCTTGGCCTGTGGGTGAGCTGCCAGCTTCTCCTTCGTGGTGGCTCGCTGCATACGATGCTCTCCTTCAGGTTTTCCAAAGCTGCTGCTCCAAGGATTATGCGTTCTCTTGAAAAACGTCTTTGTTTTCTGACGTTTGCCATCGTAATTTATGTACGATGCTGCTGCTTGTTGAAAAACAAGGGCTTTATCTCCGTGGGAATTACACCTGCATAAATACAGCCGTATCAATGGATACGTGCGCGAGGTGCTCCGCGATAAAAGCCGGCTTCTGCGCCGTGGCAGCGCGACCAAAGTTTACTCTAGCTACCGGCTAGAGCAAAGATTCCCTCTGCTCCGCACCTTGTAGCGCGCAAATCCCCTGATCTTTAAATGCTCTTTGAAAGCCGGCTGGTTGTTCTGTTGCCTCGTTGCTGTTAAATTTTCTTTCTTGTCATCTCTTAAGATCACAGATGCTGTTATTTCTGCGGTTGGAATATCTTTTTATCTTTTTTGTTCCTGCTGTTTTTTTTTTTTTTTTTTTTTGGTGTGTGTGCGTGCAAAATACGTGTTTCCTAGCTTGGCGACCTTCTGGCACGCTGCAAAAGATCTCAGCTGATGGTGCCTTTGGAGGGAGGGAGCTGAGAATATGCTTCCCGTAATGCTGGAAGGGCTGGAGGGAGTTTCTGTAGGTGGCTGGCTGGCAGCCGTGTTCTTGTAGAAATGACTATTTTTAATGCAGCTGGGATTTTACTGTGTTGCCATTGATGTAGGAGAGCATGTAGGCCTCCTTTATTATTTTAAATCTAATAATTAAAAATAACACGGAGGTTGTCTCCGCATTAGATCCCGGCTGTTTTGATGCGGTGGCGGCAGGCCGGGCCATCGAGGCTCCGCGGTGGGCACAGTTTTTCCGAGGCGCTTTCACGCTTTAATCGGCTTTCTTCCCAAGCTCTCGGCCTGGCCGCCGGAGCTGCAGGGGCGCCCGTGGGTGCCGAGGCCGCCCGCCGCCGGCAAGGGGACCCCGCTGCCCGGCGCGCCGTGGGAAAGGTGCTGGCACGGGCCAGCTGGCTTGGTGCTGCGTTTGCAGCTCTGCCGCGGAGCCGGGCAGCATCGTTTTTTTTTTGTTTGTTTGTTTTTTTGGTTTTTTTTTTAAGGCAGGGAAGCTGGTGCCTTGGTAGCTGCTTAGTAGAGGAGGAGCGCGGATGCCTGCCAGCAGCCGGAGCAAGCCCTTCGGAGGCATTAGAGGTGGTGGAAGGGAGAAACCAGAAGAACGGGGGAGGAAGTGGCTTCTGCCGGGCCGGCGCAGCGAGCCCGCGGGCGTGCGGAGCGCGTGGCGGGTGCTTTTTCCCTCCCGGTGTCTGCGAGCGTTTCCCTGAGCGCTGCCTCCCCCTCGGCTCCCGGCTTCCTCGTCTCGGGCCCCGGCACCCCACGCCGCTGAAACCGCAGCCCCACGCCGACGGTGCCCCGGGCAGGAGCTGGCGTTTTGGAGGGCGCCCGCGCGGCGGGTGCTGCGGGAAGATCCGGGTGCCGGGGGGGGGCTTCCTCCTCCTCCTCCTCCTCCTCCTCCCTCCGTGTCGGCTCGGCCGAGGCTATCCCTCGCTCGAGGGGGAAGGACGGCTGGGCGGCCGTGGTGTGTCTGTAGCCCTGTGTGTGCTCCTAGCCTAGAAACTGTTCGCTGTGTCTATGCAGAACCTTACGGCAAATGCAGTTCTTAAACTGATGCGCTGTGGGTTTGCAGAGAGGTTTCCTTTTCCTTTCCTTTTCTTTTTTTTTTAATCTTTCTCCTCCTCACTAACCTGCTTTTAGCTGTGATGTTACAAAAGGCATTTAAGCCCAGAGCGTTTGTTCTTGGTATTGATTTTGCTTTCTGCTTGAATCTCACTTTATTGCCCTTGGTACTCTCAGTATGTGAAAAGAGAACCGGGAGGGCTGGATCGACTCTGGAAGAGTTTCGTGTTACTGACGGAGAGACGTTGGACGTAGGGGTTGAGGGGAAAAAATTCTGGGGGTATTGCTGTTCAGAGCCACCTCTGTTCCTTGCTGCAGCCTGGAATGGAGCCGTGGTGGTGTAAGGCGATAATGGAGGCAAGGTTCGGGGGAACACCTTCACGTAGGCGTGCTGATGTCCTCGGAAAACCGCGTGTCTCCTTGCGTGCCCGGGAGCTTCAGCCCCCCACCTTTTCTGTCGGTGTATCTGATCAAAAACCATTAAGCCTCCTGACAAAACTTGCCCCGTTGCTCTTTTTGCTTGATGTTGGAAAGTTAAGATGAGAGAAGGGACTTTTCCCTTCTCAAAGACCCAGGCACATCAGGACTGGAGAGGACCAGCAGCACCTTTGGCAAAATCTTCAGAGGAGCTTGTGTCTTCCTGGAAAACCCAGCAACTCCTCTTGGTTTCTAAACAGGAATTCAGCTCCAGTACAGTGTGGGGACCTTATTTTTTCCTATTTTGCACTGGAGGGAAGGAGTGCTTCTTGTATTTTGGTCCAGTTGTCACTACCTGCATATGCCCTGCTCCTACGGTTGTGGTGGCTTCAGGCGCAGAACGTAATGGTGCAAGGTTGTATTCAGGTGTCAGTGCTTGCAAAATGCAGGAGCAAACTGTTATCTCTGTAGCGGAGGGGAGAAGGGGAGGTCAACCTCTGTTCTGTAAGAGCAGAAGGTAGGAGAGGCTGCGGTGGCCTTTTCTTGGCTCTGGACTCCAGGCACTCTCTGTAGTGCCTTGGAGTCCTAGGTGGCCAGCTGGCAAGTTCCTGCTGCAAAAAACTTCTTCTCTGAGTGGGTAAGGTGGCTAAGCGTAGTAGATTAATGTCAATGAAAGCAATTGTAGCCTAATTACTGTAGAAGACATTTCTTGTGGTTTCTCGAGGTTTCGGCGGGAGCCCCGTGGGGCTGCGATGCTGCAGGTCTCCAGCACCCTTGCCTTCGCCCCAGCAGGAATTGGCAGGGCTCTTTCTCCCCTCTGTTTTGGCTCGTGTCTGACACTTTAGTTTGGACTGGATTCATCTCCAGGCCCCTTGGGGATTCCTGTCCCTCCTGCCCTTCTCTGCTCGCAGCCGGCGCAGTTTGTACGGGGAGCCTGGCTTTCCCCTGCACGTGCTCCCTCCCGCCTGGGTGCAAGGCGGCGTTTTGCCTCCGACAAGGCTTTTGCACTGCTGCCCGCCACCGCCGGAGCCCCGGGGGCCGCCGCACCGGAGATTTTGCAGAGGACGAGGTATTGCAGCAGAGCACATGAAATAAACGCCTAGTTCAATATTTACTTTAACATTATAAAGTAGCGTCATGTTTACCCACTCTGTGGCTGTGCGCAGTGTGTGAAGAGCTTAGCGGAGAGCTCTCCAGCTTCCCCGGCGCGGCTCCCCGAGGCGCTCGCTCGGCTCCGCGGGCGCGCGGCAGCGTTGCTCGCTGGCGGGGGGCTCGCTCGGATTCCCTGATTGCTTACAAGCCATTTCAGGGGAACTGATTACGAAGGCAATCCGCGGTCTTAGGCTACGTAGATCCCGACATGAATGGTTGGATCGCTGCGGAGCGGGGATGGGTGCAGGCGAATGTGGCGCTCTCCGTCCTTCCCTCGGAAGCAAGAAGGAGTTAAGGTGCTTCTGACGTTTGGGTGATCTTGGATTTGCACGGATGGAGACGGGCACCTTCGGGCGGGCTCGTGCCATCCTCGAAGGCAGGACCGAGGGCGTCCTGGGAGCAGGACCACGGTGCCTGGCGCCGTCTGTAACGTCCGGCCGTGGCGACTGAGCCGCCGTTCCCTGCCCGGGCCCTGCACCCCGGGGAGGCTGGCCCTTTGCGACGCCACCTCTGTTTTCGCCGCGCTGGGTGCTGCACCTCCTGATTAAAACTCTTCCGTTGCTGCTTGAAAGGAAACCGTGCCACGAGGCAGGTTTGCTTTGCAGGATTAAAAGCAAATAAATATTTATACGATATGCAAAGCGGGCTCGATAAGATATGCATATCATTGCGAATTTGAAGTGGTTTAGTTTTGGGTGCAAGATTAAGGGGTATGTGTGTCGGTGCATTATATAGCTTTAGAGAGATGCTTTTTCTCCTTCTGTGCAAAAATAGAAATGGACAGGAAAAAAACAGTCTTTGCGTCTTGAACCGATCTGGTGTAAGGTTTCCTGATCTCCATGCTTCCTCGTATCTTTAACTGCAGGGATGGAAAAAAGCCAGGGGGAGAGGGCAGTGCGGGTTGCGTCTCGTATGCAAATATAATGCTGGCCCCGTTCCTAATATTCAGTGTGTTTACGCGTAAATGCAAACAACTGTTGACTTAGTTTCAACAGATAATGCGTTCCGTAACGCAACGGCAGTTGGAGTTAATCGGGAGTCCAGCGTGGGCTCCGCGTCTCCGCAGGGCCCGCGGCTCGGATCGAGGCCCCCTCTGCTCCGGCGGCGGCTTTCGCCCCCCGCCGGGCCGCCGTGCTCCTCGTCCTGCGGCGCGTGCCGGCCCGGCCGGGCCCCCCGGGAGCCCCGGTGCTGCACGGATGTCGGCACCTCTGCCCAGGCGCCGCCGCCACCGAGCCCGCGGGAGCCGTTCTCTCCGCAGCGCTGTGCTGCCGCGTTTAATAGCCGAGATCAATCCCGGCACCCGGAAGAGGGAGCAAGCTGAACCGGGCGAGCAGCTGCTCTTCCCCCTGCTCCGGCGCTCCGCTCCCCGCCGTGCTTTTTGTCGGGACGGTGCTGGGCTTTGCATCGCCTTCTCCGGGCTCCCTTTGCGTGGTGGCCTCCGAGGCCAAGGGGCTCTTGCTGATCGCTTCCGTGGGCTTTGCGTTGATGGGAAGCCTGAGTGGGGCTTGCACGCAGGTCCGCGTGGTGCCTGCATGGGGTGGGAGGTCTGCCACCTTGGGAAAAGCCACCTCTGTTCCTTGGAGAAAGCCCCGGGGGCAGGCTCCACTGGGAGAGCCAGGGACGAGCAGATAAATGGAGGGGCCACGAGGTGCCCGCTGACGAGGGCCCGCAGCCCGTGCCGTGACGGTGGCCCAGCCTGGGCCCCCCCGGCTGCGAGGTTGTGCCCATCATGGTGGTGGTAAGCAGCGCTCCAGGGTTTCCCCATACACGGGGGTAGATGTTCACCTCAGAGGTAGCCGGCCGGCACCACTTGCGCGGGACAGAGAGGTGTGGAGGCTTCGCACCAAGGTTAAACAGCCAACAGTGGAGAGGACTTTGCCCTGTTGGAGGAGCTGTTCTTGTGATCTGAGCGTGAAGGTGTCAAGAGACATGTTAAAGAGGAGGAGAAGAGAAATTCTGGCCCAGGCAATCAGTTTCTAGCCTCAGCATCACTGTGTCCCATGGGGCCAGGCGAGAGGACACAGCAATCTTCTGGTCACCTTGCCGTGGTGACTTTGAGCAGAAGCATCTGGGAGAGGCCCTGACTCTATTTTAGGGCCAAATCCTCACCGCCTCTATCCAAGGACGTGGGGCAGCCCTTGCAATGGTACCCACAGGTCTGCCGAGATATGAGCACGGACTGCAAACCTTTGAGTCACAGTTTAAATCTCCAGCTATCAAAGCAACCTACTGGAGCCTCCGCCCTGAGATCCTTCTCCTCCCCATCCTCCACCCTGGCTCTTCCCGTGGAGCGCCTCTTGCTTTCTGCTCCTTGGTGACGCCCAGAGTTGCTTGCACAAGAGCACGTCTGGGCTGGCCAGCAAGCGGGGGGCTGTGGGGGCCCATTCCTCTACCGATGGGGAGAGGTAACTACCCCAGCACCCTGCACCCAGCTTGCTGAGAGGGGACCTTGCAGGGACGTTGAGGCTCAAGAGCCTTCCTGAGTTGGGGCAGCAGCTTCTGTGTTGAAAACGGGATGTTTCCAGGAGATGCTTCAGTTTGGGGAGGGGGAGTTTCTTTTTTATATAGTTTGCCTCAACCTGTTTGGGGCTTTCTTTTTTTCAGATGAGCTGTGATAAATGTTTGCATGCGAAGTGAAATCCCAGCTTCGCAGGCCCCGGCGGTGAGCTGGATGGGTGGGTGCAGCGCGGTCGCGGGCAGCTCACCCCAGGAGCTCCTGCTCCAGATGGGCAGACTGTGACTGCCATGGTTTACATTCAGTTCGAGCTTGTAAGGTTTTCCGTGTAGCCCCAAAGAGAAAAACCATTGGCTTGGAATCAGTAATTTGGAAGTGAAGTTTATGTAATCACTGTCTCTGGATGTGTGTTTGTCCCTATCCGTCTGCCTGTCTGTCCGTAGTAGTTTTTAGTCTGCTGGCCAACTTCCGCCAAACCAAGCGGAGGTGTAGCGTAGCTCAAGGTATGCGGTTTATGGAAGGGTCATGACAAAACATGGCAATGTAAAGAAGCCATGTTAATAGGGATGGGGGGGGAAAGTTGCAACATGAATTTAAGCCATATTAGACACCAGAGAATCTCCTTGTGAGAGCTGTGGCAACTGTCTCGTCCGAGGGGAGATCTCTGCTGCAGGTGCGTGCCTTTGTTAGGCACTGGAGAGCCCAACTGTGGGCCAGCGATCCTCAGGAAAGCAAGTGTCCTTAGCATGCGCGGTCATGGAGCTGCTGTTCCTGGAGTGAAAACGTGTCTCGGCAGGGTCTGGTGTTGGGACCCCCTAGTGATGCCAGGGTCTGGAGAACTGGTGCCTTTCTCAGCCAGTGCCAAAGGCTTCTGAGCAGGCCGTGGTGTGTAATTTTAACGAAGAGGATAATTTCTCGGTGTGGGTGGGAGCAGAGCTGCACCTCGGGCTGTTTCTGTCTGGCAGCTAGTGGTGATGCAGAGCCCTGATAAAGCCTCCATGATGGCTGGGTTTTGAATGAGAAACAGTAGATTAAGGGTTGGTGCCACATTCAGACGTTGCCCAGGACTAGGGAGAAGGAAATGGTGATCCTGGCCCGACAGGGTGTGTTGCAGGAGCCCAGGCGAGGACTTCTGTGCAGCAGGGAACACTTGGAGCCTTCCTGGCCAAGGCAGCTCTGCCCCTGGGAGGAGTTCCCAGCGCGGGGGGGCTGGTGGTGTGAGGTGCTGGAGTTGTGGGCTGTGTCACTTTGAGTCCCTTGCAGTCAGCTGTGCTTTTAAGGGATGGGAGGTTGTGTGCGCTGGTCCAGGGTACCTGCGGATGTTCTCCAAATGCCCTGTCTCTAGCATCTACTGCACTCCAGGGCAGGATTGGGGCTCTGGTTCATCACAGGGGCCAGAGGAGAGGGGGCTCAGTGCGGGACCCTTCCTTTCTGAGTCCCTCTGGCTACACGGGATTCCCATTTCTGAGGAAGCGCTGAGGTTGCAAGTGACAACGTGTGGAGCTGCACGCTCAGTGTTTGCTGCGCTCTTGTGAAGACCGCACGTGAAAGCTGTAAACGCCTTTCAGCCCGTCCTTTTGCTGCTGAGGGCTGTTCTGCAAGCGCAAAGCATGGAGAGGTGGCCATGTAGTGGCAGAGGTTCTCCAAATGCAACCTTTCTGTTTCCTTTTGGGAGGGTAGCAGCGACCTTCCTCGAATCGGGATGCAGCGAAGCGCTGTCTGCCTGCTGGCGGTGGTGTCATAGTTCCAAAGCTTGTCTGCTATTTCTGATTATATAAGTTGGGCTGTAAAGAAAGGTCGTTGCATCTCTTCTATAATTAGGAAGTTTACTGGCCAGAGTCATGAGAACAAGCATGGCCACAGCCTGGCGGGGCTCTCGGTTGCCTGAATTAGCTATTCTTACGCTTTCTCTCTGTCCGTTGTAGTGCCGAGGCGTTTCAGACATGGACCAGGACCCCATTGTGCTGGACACAGTAGAAGCATGGAACAAGAAGACGCTGCCAGCACCGCTCGGCTCGCAGTCTAAATACAAGGCAAGTGTGAGGGCTGGGGTGAGCCGTGTGCCAGGGGCAGCGCTGCCAGCATCGCGGTTCCCGAGCGTCCTGGAAAGGGCAGGAAGCTCGTCGCTGAAAGGGGAAGAGTGCTGGCTCTCCAGAAGGTTATGGGGGACCTCTTCACAGGCCAGGACCAGCTCTGTGTGTTGGTCTGCTCAGGCCTTAGCTCTGCTGCCTCTTTGCAGCCTCCCGCATTAGGCATGCGGTGCCAGCGCTCGCCCCGCAGATATTCCAGTGCAGCCTCCACGTAGCCCTGAGCTGACTGCTAATGAATGGCCGGTGGTGCGGCGGCAGCGCTCAGGGTTGCACTGAAAAGGCAGAGGGGTCCGCGCTACGGGGCTGCTCCCCGACCCCGGCTGGCTGCTGGGAATCCCACTCTGCCTGGGGTCTGCGCTCACCTTTCTAGGGCCTCCTGTTAAATAAGAGGGGGGAAGAACCTCAGCAGGATTTAGGAGCTTAGTGCAAGCAAATGCTACCATGTTTAACTGCTGACTCTCCTCCTGGGCCAGCTGATATAGGTGGCTAGTGCCCAGCAGCTTGCAAAGAGCACGGAGAGCAGTGCCGACCTTCGCGAGAGTAGAAATCTAGCTAATCACACTGGGATCTGTGCTGCAGCATCGCCTCGATTAATAACAAGGGCCTACGGCTCAGGCTTTCAAAGTGCTGGAGGCTTTAGAGGTGCAGCCGTCGCTGCTCTGTCACGTCTGGTTTGAAGCAGCAGGAAAGCGCTTTGCTTTTATGTGTGTCCTGTGTGGTGCTGGTTACGCTGGCGGCCGTGCGTGGGGACTGTGGAGCCTCTGAGCTTGCTTTAATCCCTTTGGAAAGCTTTCTTTATCAAGCTTATTTGTGTGGAATAGAATCAGGCACCGGGTTAGTAAATAGCATGCCCTCTAACACGGGCAAGGCTCGATACTGCAACAACAATAACCAGAGAACTGAAATATTAGAGATAAAATTAAAATGTAATGAGATTAGGTAGTGGCTTTTCTATCAGAGACCTCCTTATGCAGAGATAATTACCTGGGAAGAGCAGAAAGCACGTTATTAGCAGCAGGGGCAGTGCAGCACCCCGGCGGTGGGCTGGGATCAGCGCAGGAGGTACGGTGCCAGCCTGAGCCCGGGGCTTTCCCCTCCCCACTTCTAGCTGTGCTCCCTCCCTCCCATTGGTCTGGGTGCCCTGGACCTCATCTGATGAGCTCTTTTGGTGCTGTGGGGATCAGGTGTTGAGCAGGCAATGGCTGGGCTTGCATCTCCATCAGGCCCCACCAGCTGCTCGGGGAGGGCTCTGCCTGCCGGGATCCCATGGAGGGATGCTTTCCTTGAGATACTGTGCAGTTGTGGTGCGTTGTTGGCAGGTCCTGGGGATGTGGGGATGAATGGTGGGGCTGGGGAGGGTGATACCTCTCTGCAAGGACTAGGGTGTGCCGTGGGCATCGCGCTTCACTCAGCAGATGCTGCTGTCTCCATGGGAAGAGAGCTGACCTGTGCAGTAGCCATCCGGGGGGGGGGGGGGAACCAAGTCCGCTGTTAAGCGGATGAGAGGTAGGACCTCATCCTCCCGTCCACACTTAGATGTAACTTTGGTTGGCATCTGCCCATAAATAGCAGTTTTTCAAAAGGAGAGGTTAGCATTGAGCGTTGGAGGACTAAAACAAGATGATGTCGAGATGATGTTTAGGATGTAGTGCTTAGCCAAATCCAGTGCAGAGCTGCAGAGGAGAAGGATGCT
Organism: Rhea pennata; assembly: GCF_028389875.1. Lineage (NCBI taxonomy): Eukaryota > Metazoa > Chordata > Aves > Rheiformes > Rheidae > Rhea > Rhea pennata. The sequence continues at coordinate 9,314,727 of NC_084682.1, forward strand.
GGCAAAGCGCGATCACCAAGGGGACGCAGGAGGAAAGGGCGCTTGGCAAGATGTACAGTCAGAGAGAGCTACAATGGGCCACCATTTCAGAGCAAAGGACCTTGCGCCCTCCTCACGGCAGCATCGAGCAGCCCCTGCAAGAGGGGGACGGGGAGAGGGACAGCTTCAGACACCCCCCTGTGCGCATGAAAGTGTTCCCTGCGTTGCCACATTTCCCTCTGTTTGCTGCTGTCACCCAAGTTATATATGTCTTCTTTTTAATGCAGTGCAAAGAGACACCTTCCTCCTTTGCCCTTGCAAACAGCAAGCGCCGTTTCCTTTTCCTTTGGAACGGAGCGTCGCTGAAGCGGGGCGGTGGGCTTCCTCTGGAGGCGATGTGCAGACAGCAGAGGGGCAGGACCACATCCAGGGTCTTAGTGTTATTTTTTTTTCCATAGGAGACTTGTATTTGTTTTAACTGACGAGGGAGTTCTTCCTTCCGGAGCCCCTGGTCCCCGCGGCGGGCTCCCTAAACCCAGGTGCCGCGCTTGCTTGTGCTCCGGCATTGTTCGGCTGGAGTCATTTGCAGCAGCAGGCCTGGGGATTTTCTCTGTTGGGAGCTTTCTAAAAAGCAACATGCCATCTGGTGCCTTTAGAAAGGCGCTGGCTTGATCCTCGGTAGTGTCTTTACAAGGCAAGAGGGACTTGGTGAGACCCGGAGGGAGGGGGGCCCGGCAATTCCTGCAGGAGCCTGGAAGTGGCTCCTCGGTCGTCGTTGTCCCTGTGCATCCCGAAAGCAGGTCGAGTGGGAGGGCTGGAACGGAGAGGCAAGAGGCTGTCTCCCTGTCTCTGCCTGGAGCGGACCCGGCTCGGCTCGGCTCAGCCTTGCAGGTTCAGTCCACCCTAGCCTGGCTGGGCGTGCTTGAGCAGCAAGGCTGTTGGCAAGTCCTGCATTTATTCATCTGTTACATTCCTCTGTTACTTTAACCTTTCCTGCTGTGTTTCTTTCTTTATATGTTTGCGGTTTGGGTCCCCCCCCCATTCCTTTAGAAAATTGTACAAGGCGAGGTTGGGAAGCGTTGATTTAGGTGGAAGTACCATAAGATGGGCGCAGAACTGATTGGAGAACCAGATTCAGACACTAGTTATCAATGGTTCGCCATCAAACTGGCAAGAGGTAGGCGCCGAGGGTCCAGAGAGGCCGGTCTCGGGTCCGGCGCTAGTCGGTATTTTCATTAATGGCCCGGCTGATGGAAAAGAGCGCGTGCTTATAAAATCTGCAGACAACATCGAGTTGGGAGGAGCCGCGAGCCTGCTGGAAGATGAGGCTGGAATTGAGAATGATGTTGACAAATTGGAGGAACAGTCAGGACGGGGAAATAGGACACGGTTCAACAAGGAGAAGCACCCGGCGCTGCAGCGAGGCGGGAGCCGCCAGCCGAGGATGCCGACTAGCTGCTGAAGCTGCAGCCGTGCAGAAAGAGGACCTGGGGGTTAGAGCAGGGCAGGAGCTGCGCGCGAGTCAACTGCGTCAGGCTGTTGCGAAAACAGCAACCGTCCTGCTGGGATGTGCAAACAGGGCCGACGGACGGGCGCACGGAGGACCCCGCGCCGTTCGGCCGAGGGCTGCGACGAAGTGAAACCTGCTGCGCGGGTGGGAAGCGCTGTGCGGCGGCCACGTGGGAATTTTTCCAATGGGGAGAACATCCGGCTTACCCCTTTATTTTTTCTTTTTATTTAATTTTTTTCCCCACCCCCCAGCCGGGGTGGGAGCTGTGTCCTGCCAGTGGTTATTCGAACGTCAGGGCGCGCTGCCGGGGTGCCGACGGACGGGACTCCCCAGGAGCCAAGGCAGAGGAATTATTTCCCTGTGGGGCTTGGGTGGACCGGAGACATCGGTCCCTCTTTAATCCAAAAGGAAGAAGAGGAAAAAGGGGGGGGGGGGATAAAAGAAGCAGCATGCGCATGTGTAATGCAAAATTCAAGTTAGGATCCCTGTAGCTGCCCAGAAAACAAGGGGCTTTTTATGTTGGCTCTTCTGGTGCTAGGAAAGCAGGCTAGAATAAAGATTTACAGTGTTTGGGAGATTAAAGGCCCTTGTTACATTGTTCAAATACCACGAGATTAGTTTCCAAGGAGACGGATACCAGTTGCCATAGGCACCGGGGGGCCAGGAATTAGGATTGCGATTTTTTATCCTGATCACGCAAACAGTAGCTGAAGGCTGTTAAAACTCGGGCTTTAAATAACACGAGCGTTAGCTTACGTACGGAGAAACCGGCGGCTGGGGACCGTATCTCGGGTGCTCCCCCACCGCGGGGACGCGGACGGGGTCGCTGTGCCCCTCGCCCCGACGCTCTTCTGCAGCGTCGGGCCGGCAGCGGGCTCCCCCCGAAACGCGGCGCCTGGGTGCCTCGAATCCCGCTCCCCATTGCGCCCGCCTGAGCGCTGGCCCGCGCTGCCGGGCTGCTCGGGGACTGCACGCCTGCAAGGTTTTGCTATTTTTTTTTTAAGGTGCTTTAAAAATATCTGGTGGAAAACGCTGCTTTTGAGGAAGATGGGCTAACGAACCGCTTGCCGGTCTGTGTTTCTGCTCTGCCACGTGCCCGAAATACCCGCCGTAGGGGAGCCCCGAGAGAGGCCTGTAGCTTGGGAGGTCATTTTCCTTTGCTCTAACGCAAGGATTTTTGAGATAACCAGCAATAAATATTCCCGATCGGCGCAGGCAGCAGCGTGCAAGGAGAGGGAATTAGTCTCCTGCCGCCTCTTACTAATTTTAGTTTCCCGGGCCGCCCGGTTCTGCGAAGTGCAACCCGAGGCCGCGGCGCGGGGGCTCGCGCTGGCGCCGCCCGTCTCGTTTCCCCGTTTCCCAGGAACGGCAAAGCGCCGCTTTCCCTTCGCTCCCGGAGCGACAGCCCTCCCCGGTGCTCGCCCCGCTGCCGGCCTCCGGCGCTGCCCACAGCTGCTTGCCCCGCACGTCGCTCAGCGCGGCTTTTCCCCGCGAACGCTCTGATTAAGACTTGCGGCATTTGTTTTTATTATTTTTTTTTTATTTTTTTATTATACGAAGAGGCAGTCGCTTTCTGAGCCTGCCCGTGGCGTGGCCGTGGTGCGGAAACTCGTCCGCGTTTGCGAGCTGCGCTGCTCCGCACGGGTGGTGGAATTGCAAAAGGGGGGACGTGCCTAGCGGTCCGGCTGCCGGGAGAGCGTTTATCCGGGCCGAGAGGAGCTTCTAAAGGGCATTTGATAGTGATACAACTCTGCAGCGTAAAAAAGCACGCGGTAATTTATTTGTGTGTCGCCCAAGCTCTGGAAAGTAAAGGTAACGGAAGGATGAAATCCTACCCTCCCGATTTCCGTAGGCTGGAGGGAAAGGCTAGATTCCCGCTCTGGAAACATCTTCCGAGTTGATCGTGTGAACCGGTTCCACCGAGCGTTTCCTCGCTGCGTTGCTGATGGCTCGGTGCAGGGCAGCGCACGCGGGCCGTGAGTCGGGGCTGCCGAGGGGCTCGTGCAAAAAATAAAATAAAATAAAAAAAGGAGAAAAGGAGCTGGCTTGGAAAGAAGCGAGGTGGAAAAATCTGCAGTCGCGGGGGCGCGCTGACGGGACGCTTGCGGGTCGGAAGGTGTTTATGGACGTTTTGCAGACGTCTGGCGTTGCGGTTTATCTGCTGTGCCGCTGATGGCGACCGGGAAGGTGGAGCTCGCCGATTGCCTGCTAACGATGTGCCGTTAATCAATCGGGATCAGAGCGGTTTATTGATTTTTAATTGAAGCCCCGCGAGCTGCGCGGCTCTTCCCCGCGCGTTCTGGCCCTCCGCCCCGGCAGCGCTCGGGGACCTCCTCGAGCTCTCGCGCGCCCGCCCCGCTCGCCCGGCGGAGAAGCTCTGGAGCGGGAAATCGCGCGCCTGCAAGCCGTGCCGGCCCGCCTGCGCCGGGGTGCGGGAATCGCCGCCGCTGCCGGCTCTGCAGCGGGCTGAGGACCGGAGGCTCCTCCTGGCACTCGCCTTTGGCCACGTCCGTCATGCTTTGCCGATACCGGTGTTTGCTTAAGCGTTTAGAAAAACCGCCAGTTTACTGGCCTGTTTTACGTGGTTTCCAGGGCTTTTTCCTCCAGAGACGGTGGGTGGCTGCACGCTTTGCCGCTGTTGCTAGCGTGCTCGTAGGTGGGCGCCATTTCTGCGGCTGGAGCCGGGTGCCGGGTCTGTCTGGCGCGTGGTGCGGTCGGTCCCCTCGGCTCCTCTTGGGGCAGCTCGTTGCAAGTTTTAAAGTGTGTTTAATGATAGCCAGGGCTAATTACTTAAGTGTCCTCTAGGGTTTCTATCATTTTTAAAAATCTTCTTTAAATATGCCTGCCTGGAGTAAAAGTTGGTTGCAAAAAAAAAAAATCACCGTCATCTCATCGTAACGTGTGTTGTATTTTGGCCATGAGCGTTATGTTCCTTCTCTCTGGCCATGCAGGACTAAGGTCTTGGTTTTGCTGCTCTTATTCCAGTGACGTAGACAGAGGAGCTGAGGCCTCCGGAAAGCAGGGACGAAGGTGGTTGCGTGCAGTACCTGACTTCCACTGATTATCAAGGATTTTGGGTCAGACAGTGTCAATGACCAAGGTGCCCAAATACCTCTTTCAATAGTACCTTTAGTGCCTAGCAGCCTAAACCTCCCTGGCAGGTCTTTTTCCTGCTCTCATGCATGCACGAGGTGGCTGTTGCCCTCCCTGGGATGGGCAAGGATCCCTTTTCCACATAGAGGTTCTGCTTTTCCAGATGTAGAGCTGTCTGGATTAGGAAATGAGCTGCTGGGGTTGGGGCTAGCTGTTTGGTTTTCTGTAGCAACCAGGGCTCACAGTGGCTGCAAAAACTTAAAAGTTGGAAATTTCCGGCACCTCTGTGTAATTGCGGACAGGGCCAGCATGATGGTGACTTCTCGCCTTCCTCCAATGTCATGAACAGTCAAAGCTCTCATTAATTTAAATCCTTTTTGAGCGTAGACGAGCTACAAGAGGCAGCATGGTTTGGATTTCCACCTGTGCCTGCATCGGACTCCTGGTTCAGGCTGCGTTTCGGCTCTGTGTGGCTGTGATGGGGCCACTTTATGCTCCCTGTGTTTCTCCCTGAACGGGTAAATGGATTTGAAAACAGGATTAGTTATTCCTGGTACCATTTGCATGGTGCCACCAGCCAATGTGAATGCAATTCCAAGCTCCCCTGGATGCTTTGTTAACGCCCTGGATCTGGGAGTGATTTCCATGATGGTGTTACATGATGCCGAGGTCTGTATGGCATGGAGCATGAATTTGGAACATGTGGGCAGCCCTGCTGAAAGCAATCCCTTCCCTGGCTGCTGCAGAGCAAACTGAGACTGTCATGATGGATGACCTTCTGCGAATGTGGGCGAAGACTATGTCCTGCTTCTGGTTGGAGATACAGAGGCTGGGGTTAATTTGGTGCAAAGTCCACTCTTTCAATTGAATTTAAGAAATGAGTCAAAATCTTTGGGAAGCAATGAGAGGGAAAATGGCAAAACGTGTTCCCTGGCTGTTCTTCCTACTTCTGTGCTTTTTCTGAAAGGCACTTTGACTCATGAGAGCGATGAGATTTGATACGTGGACACCGATCTATGAGTCATGGGTATTAAGCACGGTTGAAAAGGCTAATTGCATAACAGGCAGAGAGAAGTGGCATTTAGTAGCGACAGCGTGGCGATCCTTTTGGCGTGGTGGCAACTGCATGGGAGCGCTCCCCGGTCCCCAGCACCTAGGAAGCGAGAGCCGAATTCAGCGTCTTGGAAATCAGTAGCTGTGCCACTGGCCTCAGCCGCAGCCAGACTTGACCTTTTACTCCACCTTGCTGCACATCACAAGTTCAAACAAACCCTTTGCCAATGACATTTCCGTTCTTGCTGGGGCAGGGCCGCTCGTCTCTGTTTTGTCGCTGCTTGCTGAAGTCGCTGGTTTAGAGGACGAGTTGGAAGATATGCTCATCGCCTGGCTCAGTGTCTTCGCCCGCCTGAGCTCTCGGAGGTTTTAGGTCTGGGCCTCTGGAGGTTGGCGAGCTCAGGGCATCAGGTACTTCCCTCTGAAATATTTTTAAGTGGTCTGGTGTCATCTTTGGATTAGCATTATGGAAGATACTTAATGCAGTGGAAATTGCCAGGGTTGCATTTTGAAGATACAGTAGAAGCCCAGGGAAAAAGAACAGTCAGTCAGTTCAGTTTAAAACCAGTGTTGTTAAAAAAACCCCTCTACTTACGTTGTATAAGAAGAAGCCAGTCTAGAATTTCCTTGGTCCCCCCTGAGCCTTCAGCTGTTTGTATCTCCGCATGTGCAGGTATTTACAGATATGTGGTATGTACACATCTGTTCTAGGTTCTTGTGGGGACCCAAACTTCTCCCAGTCTTTAATGGGTTTAGCCACGTGTAATTTCTATAAAGAGGTTACGTACTTTCTTCTGGTGGAAAGCCTGGCTCAGAGAAGCTGAAGGATGTGCCCAAGAGCACACAGGGAGTCTATGGCATGGTGAGAAGTTGAGCCATGGTGTACGAGTCCTAGGCTGGCGCCCAAAGGAGGGCCCAGGAGGGTTTGATAAACTGAATTTTTGGTCGTACATTAAATAATGCCTTCCTCCTTGCAGATGTTGAAGTAGTGTGGGGCGGACAAGGACTAAGCATGCTGTCAGTGAGGTCTTGAAACCTGTGGTCGGTCCACCAACGTCTGCAGAGATGCATGTGCATGCTGAGAGATGTGGCAGGTTGCCGGTCTGCCTGGTGCTGCTCTGAGCACGCTTTATGGGAGGGTGGCAAAACCAGCTCTGCTTAAAAATAAAGTATTGCTTCTGGTTGTGGAGGAGAGCTGGAAATAACGCTGAGGTTTAAAAAGAAGAAGAGCAAAAAGAAGGTGAATAGAAGAGTCCTTCAGGCTTTAAGTCAATGTTGTGAGCTTAAAGCACTCATTTCTGGCGTTATGGAGAGCTGTCTTACAGCCTTTGGAACGAACACCTGAGCAAGATCAAACAGGAGCTGGAATCAACCCAGGGTGGCCAAGGAAGCAGGCCTGGCCACCACCTCTTGTAACGCGAGCCCCACTCGGCGTCCGCCGGGCGCGAGGAGCTGCGTCGCTGCCGTCGCTTCTGCCTGCGTGCACGCACAGCCGGAGAACCTATTTTGGCGACTGCTGCAGGAGCTGTGGGAAGAAATTGGAATAGCTACATCTCTTGCCACCTTATCTGTGCTGACAAGCAATTAATAAGACGTGCAGGAACTTGACTTGCAGACACAAACTGTGCCTGCAGAATGGAAGTGTCTTGTGAAAGTGGAAATTGTTTCTACCTGTGCAGAATAGGGCCTGGCCCGGAGACGTGAGCTGAGCTGTCCAGGTCTGGCTGCGTGGTACAAAACTTCACGGGGAAAGGAGTTAAGGCTATACTGGAACTTCTTGGCTTTCAGATGTCGGCTTACATAAACTCGACGCATGTTGTCGTAATTTAACGGATACCTGTTTATAATGTGAATTATATAATAGCACAGCTTTCTGCATGGAAATTTCCGTTGGGTTTTATTTTTCTTCTGTTTTGTTTGCTCTGAACAGTTTGGAAATGGTGACGCAGCATGCAAAACTTGAGGATGTTTATTTCTGGGAGAGATAGTAGTTTGCTGTAATTATCCACATGGTGGAAAGGTGATGCATCTCGCTCAGCGAGCCACCAAGCAGTGCAGCATTCGCATCAGCCGTCAGGACTGGTAGCTGTTGCAGACTGGAGACTTTTGGGGGCCAGATTCATAATCTCCACGTGCGTTTGGTAGCCCAAGTTGACTGTAGCTGGCAGTTCAGCAGCACTTTTCTCTATAGGCGCCTGGTTTTCCTTCTCTGTGGCCCCGGTGATTCACAAGTGAAACTCCCCTGGGCCAAATTTATAATCCTTTCCAGACTTCTTGAAGTGAGAAATGAGGATGTTGTAAGAGAGGAGCTGTGCAAAGGGCTGTGCGGGCTGCCTACCTGGGCCCAGGTCATTGCAGGGCCCCCACGGACGGAGACCTTCCCACCCAGATCCCGTAGCGGCACCTTCGGCGGGGAGAGGAAACCTCGAGAACGGCCCTTCTGCGACTGAGATTGCAGCTTTTTGCAAAGCCGGGTGGGCGCCGGTGAGTTAGAGCCGTGGGGGCGGGCGCGTGGGGCGGGTGGCAGCGCTCCCCCCGGCCGGGAAGCGAGGGCTGGAGCAGCAAGAGCGGCGCCGCGGATGTTCCTGCGAATCGTATCGTTGCAGCCCCCGTTACCTTGCTGCATCGTCTCGGGAGGTTGGCGAGGGATTAAGGCGCCTGGCGTCGGCGGATTGATGGACGGGGCTGCATTTCCCGGCGGCGGTTCTTCCGCGAGGCGCCGGGCAGGGAGGCAGGGCTCCGCGCCCCGGCGCCTGGCCCCCCGCGCTCCTGCGCTGCGCGCGCCGCCGTCCCCGGCAGCCAGCCGTGGCTACCGTAAGAACGGTTTACCCCAGTTTTCCCAAAGATTACTTTCCCTTTGATTAGGCAAACAACTTCAAGCTGTACTTCTTAATTTGATTTGAATAAGCCTATTGCCTCCCATAAAGTTGTTTCCTGCCTTTTTTCCCCCCTCCTTCTAAGCGTGCTGTCGCTGCTGTTTGTGACCGTAAATGATTAAAAGCTTTATAAGAATATTTTTTCCTCCCTATTAGTTTGGAAAGCCCAGTTGCGTTACTTGGGCTATAGTCTGCTATTTTTTTATTTCCTTGTTTTAAGTGACTCTCCTCTCTCCTTATTCAATGATTAGCCAGATGAAAGGGATTTCTTCTGTGCCGGCCTCCCGTGAAGCGAGCAGGGCCAAGGAGTTGGTGGCGGTGGGTCGGGAGCAGACCCTGCCCCACGCCATCCCTGCTCTTCTCTGTGCCCCCCCGCCACGTCTGCACCCACCTCTCAGCTTGTGGGAAAACCTCGGTGTCCGGGGAGCTCTCGGCTCCGCCGCCGAAGCGGCCGGCGGGGCTCGCGGTGGCTTTGCCGGCTGAGGGTCGCTGCTCGCTCTGCCGGGGATGCGATTTCCCTGGGCAGCGAGAGGTGAGCCGTAAGCTTTTAAGCGGCGGGGGCTGGCGGGGCGCGCGCGCGGCCGGGCGCGCAGGCTGAGTGTCAGTGTCTACTGCAGCCTCGCCGGTAAGGACCGGCTGTAGCTACACGGCTGCTCTTAATATGGGATTTACTAAGTCGATTAAAAGAATCGCTCTTGACTTCGACACGGCCAGAGCGGATGCAGCTGGGCTCTGCCCAGGGAGCTGCTCGGCCTGCCAGCTCTCCAGAGCTCGCGCGCGCCGTGGTGCTCCGTCCGTCCGTCCGTCCACGCGGCCCAGCATCGCTAGGCTGGAGCGAGATGGACCATGTTATGCTGGGATCTCTGCAAGCCTTCTTGACCGGAAAACGTGCCTTGTTAAGCGCAGCGATTTAGACTCCGAAGCAGAAACGAGGAGTTTCCCGCTTGTTCTCGGTGCCGCTGCGCGGGCGCTTCGGGGATGGGGGCAGGCCACCCCGCGCACGGGCGCCGCGCGGCCCCGGGACCGGGGGCGGCTGGGCTTCGCTGACCGCGGTAGTCTGCAGAAGGCTCTATTGCACAGACCGAGGCGCTCTATTTATTTATTTTTCTCCCCAAAACCATCGCAGGGGAGAAAACTGAGCCATCAGCTTCGTTTGGGCAGTCAGCTCCGTTAAGAAACGCCGGGTGGTTTTTGGAGGGTTTTTCTGGGTCAGAGTTGGCGTGGCCCAGCAGAAGCGCTGGCGCGGCTGCGATCCCCTCACTGCGGAGGAAGCCCTCTTCCTTCTGCCGCCTGCTGGACCCGCTCCCAGCCGGGCTCGGCCCTCCGGCGGGAAACCCTCTGTCGCCTTTCAACTGGGGTCGTCGTCGTTCTGCGCCGGGTTTCGAGCTGAACGCAGCCGCCCTCGTAAAACCGGAGGAAAATCCTCCGTTGTGCCGCGCTGCTCCTCCCGGCAGCCAGCGCAGCCGGCTGGCTCGGGGCCGCCGTAGCCCGTGCGGGGAGCGCCGGGGACCGAGCTCTGCCGTCCCGGCGGACGAGCCAGCCGCTTTCCCTCGACCTCGGTGCGGCTTGGGGGTTAAAGAAGGGGAGAGGGGTGACGACGACCTCAGCGTGGCCGCCGCGGGCTCGGGGACGCCCCGCTCTCGCCGGAGGGTGTCCGTCCGGGTCCTCGGCCCCGCGGGGCCGGGTGGCACCGGGCGAGCAGCCCGGCAGGAGGGAGGCGGCTCCTGGCCGAGCGCGTGCCGGGGGGCCCCTCGGCGCGGGGCCGCTCTGCGGGGCGGGCTGCTCTCCGGGCAGCAGCGGGCGTACGGCGAGAGCCGGCGCGCGGGTCCCCGCCGGCGCGCCTGCGTGTGGTTTGCGAGACTGTCACCATCGTTTATCTGATAAGGAGTTGTCTCCACCCTCATTAACTTGCTTCATGCCCAAATCACAGCGCGGCTTTGCGCCGCTGAGCGCGAGCTCGTCCTTCCCGCGTCGTCAGAGACGGGTAACCCTCGGGCACCGCCGAGCACGAGCGTGCGTTGGCGCTTACCCGCCGGCAGAGCCGCGCGCACGTAGGTAGCTCGCTGCCCGCCGGCCCGAGCGGGCCCTGCTCGGCTGCTCCGCGGGCCCGGCCGCACCTCCTGCGCCCGCCGCTCGGGGCCCGCTCCGGGGAGAGGCGGGCGCCGGGCTGCGCGGCGACGCGGCCGAGCTGCCGCGGTTGCTGTCTGAGGAGCAAATCGAGTTAAGCGCGGCTGGCTTCATTCGTATTCTTCAGGCAGGCCCGCGGAGCCTCGGCTGCTCTCTAATCTCGCTTCATTAGAAATTCTCCAGCCCCTTTCATCCGCTCGCGGCTCCGAGCGCGTGATTTACAGTCTGGTTTGAACGGCTCTGAATCGTTACCGTCTAATTTGCCACCCTTTATTTGCAAAAATGAAAGCTCGGTAGCGTTGGGCTGCCCCCGGCGCGAGGGTTGGTGGCCGGGCATGGCGCGGAGCGGCGCGGGGCAGCGCCGGCGTGGCCGCGGAGGAGCCCGGGGGTCCGATTACGGCTGTGTGGTGTTTGCAATTACCTGATTTTTCCCCACCCCCACCTTGGTTTTGGCAGAAATGAAATCGTTTGCACGTTGCGTGTCTTGCTGCATGGGCTTATTTTATTTTATTTTTTCTACTTGCCTTCTTTTGCTTTTCCCCGCCCACGTGCCGGAGTGGCTCGAATCCATGGGAAAGCGAGGGCCGGGGCCGCTGCGGGCCGGGGTGACTCATCCGGTCCCCCGCGTCCCGCTGCCGCCGTGCTGCTCGCCAGCGCTTCCCGCTGGAGCAGGGCCCCTGTGGCTCCGCCGGGCTTTTCTGGATCGCGGCGTCTCGTCCTCCTCCTCCTGCCGGATAACCGAGGCTCGCGCGGTTTTTAACTCGGCGTTATTTCCTTTCCCGCTGCGAGCCGGCGCCGGGTTTCGCTCCCACGGCGAAACCGGCGCCGGCCCCGGCCGGGAGGTGGATGCTCCAGGTCTCCGTGAGGAACAGTGCAAATATGCATCTTATTTTTTCACGTTTTCCTTCCATTTTCAGGTGAATATGGCGCTGACAGGGAAGCCTCTAGACGTGACTCTCGGCAGCTCCAGGTCCGAGCCGTGGAACACGGTTTTTCCGCAGAAAGACGACATTGTCACCAGCTTAGTGTCCGCCTTGGACTCCATGGTAAGCGGGGCCGCTCGCGCCGGCGGGGCGCTTCCTCCGCGCCCCTCGCTCGCTCCCGGCGGTTTCCCCAGCCCGGAGCGGCGCCCGGCGGCGTCGCCTCCTCCCCGGCGCGGCTGCGGCTCCGGCAAGCTCCGCGCCTGCCTTTCCGGAGGTCCGACGGCCCCCGACATCACCGGAGAGGCCGAGGGACGCGGCAGCTCGGTGCCCGTGGTGGCACTTGCTCCGCCGCCCGGCGGCTCGCTTCCCGCAGGATTTAGGCGGCGGGGACGTTGCCCCCCTCGCCGCCGCAGCGAAGCGCGTCAAGCTTCAATTGGAAAGGCGAATCGTATCCCCGTGCTGACAGTCGTGAGGATCGTAGAGTCAGCTAAAGTTAATCTCAGATGTGTGTTGTTTTCCCATTAATATTTATGTTGGTATCAACTGAATGTAGTTTTTTTTTCTTTTTTTTTTCTGCTGTTTTACCAATGTTGTTGGGAGCTTTTACACAACAGGAGAACAATGGCTTTTATCTCGGAGAACAAAGAAAATAACTTTCGTATCTTTTGACGTAGAATTCCCGGTGGGAATCTTACATAAGTCAGCCTTGCTTACATAAACAAGATAACTGTCTGGATTAAGTCTCTTGGACCAGAGCTAATCTTATTTTTAACTGCGAATGTGATAAAGAAGGGAAAGTGTGTGTGTAGTTACAAGTGTATAGTAAAACGTGATGTGCTAAATAGCCCTCCCTTTTAAAGGCAAGTCCTATTCAATGTATTTTCCTTGGATGCATCTTATTCTCTATGTACGTATGTATTTTTTAGTCGTCTTCTTTTTGAAAATCTGCACCCCGCTAGAGTGGCGGTTGCCCGGAGCCAAAGCAGTCAACATGGTTTTTGCAGTTTGTATATGTACTGTCACATAGAGCAAATCACGCTATCTTAGTTTGGCTTCTTTATGGATATACATTATGCTACAGCCCTAATTATATGTTGACAAAAGGACCAGGAGGCCAAGTTGCTCTTGAAATGCCTTTATTCCGGCGTTTTCCGATTTCTGAGTTGTTGGCTTTGCAACCTTTCTCTCGCTCTTCTGCAACACGCCTGTGTATGTGCATGTAATAAATGTAGCAGACCATAGCACATGCACGCTTCCGTTAGGTTTTGGGGTTTTTTTGGATGGTTGTTCAACTTTTGACCAAAATACTTCAGCTCACTGCTGGGTCCTGAAAAGGGGGGTTCTCAAAATCCCCGTCGGAGTGAGGAGGTTGACAGCCCTCTTCCACAGAGGCTGAGCAGAAGGTAAAGTGACCAGACGTAAGAGATGCTTTTAGGCGCAAGCGAAGCAGAATCACTGTAAATACGTGCTGAGGAGCTGAAGGAAGCCGTTAGCTCTGGTCGGGTTTGATCTGTGCGGTGTCCTTGTCTGCCCGACATAAATTACGGTGTCCTCCGGCCACTCGGCTGTGGTGGTCGCGGGCGGAGGTGCCGCTGCCGAGCGCCTTTACGTGGGTTAAAATCCACGGAGGCAGCTCCGCTGGGAGCACGGGCCACTCCGTGCTGCAGTCAGACCCGCAAGAGGGAGAAAAAGGGGCAAAAATGGGGCATCTGCCCGGGGCGCCGATCGCAACCTCCCTGCAGGCTCCTCTGCTCTGCAGCTCACCCACATTGCTTTTTTTCTTCCTTTTTTTTCCATCTCCTCCCGAGAAAAGCTCCTTCCCTGCTGAGGCAGGCGAGAGGCAGTGGTGGCAAGCGAGGGATTCCCGCTGGGGTCCTGGCTGGACCTCCTCCGTGCCGCCGGGCAAGTCACCCAGCTGCTCCTCACCACCGTTTTCTCTCTCCAAAGCATGCACCCTGGGTGCTGTCTGGGTGACGTTGGTGCTGCAGCTGTAGGAACGTGACTCACTACAGGCGCTACCTAACAATTATAAAAAAAATAAATAAAAATGCATATCTGTGTATATTATATATAGCAGGAAGCACCCGTTACGTCAAACAGATTGATCAAGTCTTTCCCAGCTCCTTAGTGTTTTGCATAACTGCACAAGAAGAATTGTTCACCTAATCCAGATTTTGACCATTGAACCATCAGTGTTGTGCAGCTGAGTCCCATCCTCCTTGTTTTATTAAGGCTGGTGGAAAAAATATAAATTATTTCTTTATAGAAGTGTTTTCTTTTTTAAAAAATGTGTAAAATGGTTGCTTTTATGATGGGAAAAATTGAAACAAAATGACTGGTAAAAACTTCTAGTTTTCAACTAAAACAAAATTCCTTTCCTGTATCTAAGGCTTTATGGCATCCTAAAGTAAAGTTGCCTAAGTGTTTAAACAGTTTGAGATTTTACTGAAAAAAACAGAAAATTCTGGCCAAAACAAGGATATCCCTCTTGATAGACAAGCCTGCAAAATCCCTCACTCTGGCTTTACGCGGGCTCCGCTCTAACTTGGGCTCTTCTCCCCGCAGTGCTCGGCGCTCTCCAAGCTGAACGCCGAGGTCGCCTGCATCGCCGTGCACGATGAGAGCACCTTCGTGGTGGGCACGGAGAAGGGGAGGATCTTCATGGGCACGCGGAAGGAGCTGCAGGCGGATTTCCAGAAGTTCTGCCGTGAGTATCCCTGCGCCTGAGTGGTGGAGCCAAGTGATTCATCAGGTTTTAAGACACGCGTGTTTCGCGGGCCGTGCCTGCTCGTGGAGGGAGTTTCTTTCCCAGAGTCAAGGCGTGCATGTCTCTGCTCGTGCAGCGGCAGAAGTAGCATAGCTAGAGTTATCCAGTTGGATCCAAAATGTCACTTCCGTCTATTGAGGTCCCTCCAGAGGACCTCAGAGCAAAACTATCCCTCAGGTGGCACTGAAACCTCCTTGGGTAATGGCCCAGAGAGGAGCTCTTCCCCACTGGACATTGCAGAGTTTGAGGCTGGACAGGCCCTACTCAAAGGACATCCAGGAGCACTTGTGGCTGTTCCCTAGGAGAGTCATCAGTGTACAGGCAAAACCGCTGGTGCCAACAGGAGAGATTTTCTGGAATTACCAGAAATAGTTTGTCCTAGTGAGTAGTCAGGAGCAAGGAGTTTGGGGCCACGGGTTTTATCTGATTTGGGAACAGTGGTGTTGGCTGTGGGGTTGTGAGCTCTTTTTGGGCCGACGCGTGGGAAAGGAAACTTTGAACAGAGACCACAGGCTTCAGGTCTCAGGTGCTGGGCTGGCTTTTCTCTTAGAAGGACAGAAGATGCCCAGTTTTGCAGTTGGATGTAGAAATAGGTCACCTGGGAACTGCTCTCTGGTGGTCAGAGAGGCAGAGGAGCACAGCAAGCACTTGATGGCGGAGCTTTTGGAGGGATGTTGCTGTGTCCTCTGGGACACGAGCGGAGTTTGCTCCCATGGGAAGAGGATAGCAGGATTTTGCACCATCAGTGTTGTCTTCTCTCTGCGAATTCAGAATTTGCTTTGCTGGTCACATCCCATCAGTGCCACATCAGTGAACACGTCTTAAGTAAGAGGGGAACATTTCTCTTATCTGTCAGTCTCTTTTTTCCACAACTGCAAGTCCACTGATCCGCACCCATTACTATTTAGTGTTTTGGATATTGTCCCTTCTAATCAGACCAAATCACATGTTTTTAGTTGCCTGCCCAGGTAATTAAACCGAAGTTTGGGTGTTAACATTGTGATCAGCATTTTGGCTTTTGGAGGACCCCCATGTGCAGAAGTGGGCAAGCCCACGCAGAGGGTGACTGCTGGCCTTCCTGCCTCCGTGCTCTGCAGGAAGGGACCCGACCCATCAGTGCCAGCTCAGTTGAGCTGCAGCCTCTCTGAAAATAAATTGACAGGTAAGAGACATTATCCCTTGCTCTTGCAGTCCTGGAGAGGGAAAAAACTGCAGTGCTTTGCTGTACAGTGTATCCCTGACGGAGGAGCAAGGTCAAAGCTTTCTCCTCCAAGTCGGGGAAGATCCAGCAGATTTCAGAGGCAGTGTACTTTTTTGACCAGCTGGTTGTTTCTCTTTCTCATGCCGTTTCCTGCAGACACCTCCATCCCTTGCAGCCCCCCGCGATAGGCTGGTCAGGCCAGAGGAGGAGAGGCACTGCAAGGGACAACCCAAGTTCTTTTGGTGGCAGTGTCCCCAGCACACAGACCGGTGCTTTCCTCTGGCTTTCCCCTCTCCTTGCAGTGCCCGAGGGCAACATGATGGGAAGGGAGTTTGCTTTGTGTTGACAAGCCCAGGCCCGAAAGGGTGGATCAGTGGGAGAGAGGAGGCGCCGCGAAGGTGTCACTCAGTGTGACACATGGCCATCTCCCAGCCGGGGCATTAAAAGCACAGTGCATTGCCAGCTTCAGTTTGATGCTCAAAGCCTGATACCACAAGCATCTTGCTCTGCACCAGTGCAGTTGTGAGCTAGGAGAGGAGGAAAGGCTTGATTTTATTAGACGTCTGTATGTTAGAAAGCAGCGCCGTTTGTGCCTTTGCACAGAAGAGGGTTCACAGAAGAGGCTGCATAGGTCAGAAACAGCTTCTGTGCTTTTGCATCAGAAGTGGAGTGGTTCAAGAGGAATACAGGAAGCAGGACCCAAATGGAGAGCAGATTTGTTTGTACACGCTGGCTGCACTAAATGCTACAGTCTTGTGTGCTGGGACCTAGGTGGAAGGAAACAAACTGCGGCTGTGTGTGCATGCATGGCCTGGTGTTGATGGAAACCATATTTGTGCTTAATCCATTGGAGAAATTGCTCAAGCACAGTTCATTGTAGTGAAAACATTAGCCCTGTAAAGCTGCCAGGGTCACTGTCTGCTTGGATTATTCATCGCATATGTGCTGGGCGCACCAGCGAGGCTTGCCTGGAGTCTCATCTAGCCTCTGCAGTCGGCTTTGCAGAAGAGCTTCCCTGCATGTACCAGCTCTTTCGGGTTCTGTTCATCCTCTCTTTTATGGAGTGGAAGGGCCGAGATTTGTCCTACTCTATTTAGGTCTGAGGAAACCACCTTTAATTATTTTCTGTCTTGATATATTTAATTTTGCAAGTGGATTTCTTTGGATGGGAGGCATTTCAAGAAAGTTTCCTACATTTGTGGGTGTTGTGGCTCATTCTCTTACCACCTCCCACCATGTACAGAAGGCAGAAAAGCAATTTAGTCGTTCAACTGCAACAGGATAAGTCAATATGGGGAAGCTAAATCTGACGCATAAAAGGCTAACTGTGTCACTCTAGAGCTCACATTATCTGATGACTGCCTGCAAATGTCACACATATATATTAGAAATGTGTGTGTGTGTGTGTATGTATGTGTGTATATATATATATATATATATATATATATATTTGGGTGTACATATATTGTGGACAGCGACCTACTACTGTACTGGGGCAAGCCTAAATGTGTGAAGGCACTTGCAATTAAATCCTAATTTCCTCTCTTTTGGTTTAACTTACACCATTGTAAAAATGAAATTGTAACATTTGGTACCAAACACAAATTTTGATGACGGGGCTCTGACAAAGCAGCTGATACACGAGACAGGGTGAAATGCGATAACTCTGTCCTGAATTATAAATGGCCGAGGCTCAACTCCAGTACATAAAGCTCTTACAACTGGCATGCATTGTAAAGCATCCCTGGAAATGCCTCTGATTTATAGTCGAGCTTCCCCTTTAGAGAGAATCTAAAATAATCTAAACCAGACATCGCTGGAAGATATAAGAAGCCTCTTATCTAGCGAGCCGTGTTTCTCTGGGCACGCAGACCTCACTCGAACACGCTCATTTATCTGAAACTCTGGCCCAGCCCTTCCTGACATACTAGGAGACTTGACAATTATAAAGATTAATGTAAAGAGGAGAGAATTTGTTGCGTGGCCAGAAGAGGAGTGTCGTGGAAGGGTGTGAGTTTGGATGGATTTCACAGACTTAGCAGAAAGGTTGGAAAAGTTTTTGAGGGGGCCGTTACGCCGCTGAGAAATGACGGAGAGCTTGCAATAATACGCCGAAGCAGAAAACGCCTTTCTTCTGCCCGAGGGAGAGTGGGGCGCTCTGCCCCGTGGCTTGCGGACCAGCTCTGCCCGTGCCACTGCTGGCACCGCTGGAGCTGCTTGGGGTTCCTGCGGTCACCAGAGGTGGTCCTGTGCGGCCGAGGGGTCTTCGATGGCCTCCCGAAAGACGGCGGGGACGCTTGCGCCTTGGCAAGGCTGAGTTCAGGGCGCTAAACAACGGCTTTGCAGCCTCTGCCGGCGAGGACAGCGCGGTCTGCGGCGGGGAGAAGAGAAGCGCGGTGCCGTCACGGCCGCAGGGTTGCTGCGCTGCTCCTGCCTCGCTCAGTGCCGGGGCTGTGCCGCTGCCGGGCGTTTTGGGGCTCGGCACAGCTTGATCGGAGAGATAACAGGCGAGAGCTGTAAAATGCAGCTGGGAACATTAAAGTCTGTTCTGAGTTAACTTCATGAAAAGCTTGCTTTATTCCAAACAATAAAGTCTCGAACATCAAATGGCAAGGAAGACGTGAAAAAGCACTGCAGGCTGTTGGCTCGCTCTCTCCCCCCATGTATAGGTGTGCATTATTTTATTTTTCATTTTCTCTTGTTTTAATATCTCATAAGAACCTGGAAAATTGCATTTCTCTTTTTGTGGCCTTCTTCTTTTCCCTGCATTTGACAGCTATTGATTCCCTCTCCCGCGCCTCCTGAGGAGGCCGTGCTGGTGTTCCTCCCCACCCTCCGCGGCACTGACTGATGCCATCCGTGTCCCAAAGCTGTTCAGAGGTCTCAGCTAGATGCAGGACTTAAAAATGCTGAGCACTTCCCACCCAGCCCGTGGCAGACTGCCCAGGCCAACGCAAGGAAGGGGGCAAAGCGGGGAGCCAGGCACTGCTTTGCAGCGGTGGATGGTCTTGCCAACTGCTAGAGAGGTGCTATAGCAGAGTCTGCCCAGTGCTTTGAAATGCCACCGCAAAGCCGTAACGGCAAGAGCATCAGTTGTCTCCAAAGAGCAGTCCCACGTTGGCAGAGAAGTACATGTAGTGATTTTATTTTATTTTTTAAGTCTTTTTCACTGTGGGTCTTATCTCTGATCAGGAGAAATGAGACGTGGGCCAGCTCCTGGGCTGGCCATGCTTAGGGGTCAGCTGCCTTTTCAGCAGCTCTGCCTGACCTTGCCTGCATTAGCGCTCCTGCAGTCTGTGGAGGTGTCCTGATTTCACAGGCAGCTGGAAGGGCTTCGAAATGTGGGGCAGCCACGTCCAGAGGGCTTTCCCATCCTCTTTGCATCCAAGTTGTTGCTACCAAACATCCGAGATGCTTTAACAGGCTGTGCCCAGAGGCTGTGTGTGATATGAACTGCCCAGATAGATGGGGACTGACATCCCCTTTTCCATGTCCAGTTGTGTTGGCTGGTGAAAGGACCATCTGGGCACTCGCTGTCCATCCAGCAGCTGGCAACAGCCCCGCCATCCTGCTGGCCGCAGCAGCTCCCAGGAGGACGCCGATTCCCTTCAGCCCAAACCAACCAGGTTGGCTCCCCAGAGCTGTTCACAACATCTAGGCTAATCCAGGTGAGCTTGCTTGGAAGCAGACCGAGGAGCGCTCGCGCGGACGGCCATGCCGTCAGCGACGGGGGGCAGCAGCGCCTGGCCGGGAGACGGGCTTCGGGCAGCCCAGCCGTTTGCAGGCTGCCCAGCTGCGGCCCAGGCGAGCTGATGGCACGCAGACCGTGTCTGCGGGGCCGCGGGGCCCTGCAAGTCGCACCTCTCACCCGACCAGGGCAGCTTGGTCTGCGGTCTGGGCCAAAGTCCAGCTTCATCATCCCGAGCGGAGTCGTCTCTGGTTTTGAGATACTTGCGACGTTTGCTGGGTTAAGCAGGTCTGGTCTCGCTGCCTGTTTCACCCTCCCAAGCTTCGCGTGCTTTTTGCAGCTCAGCATCTCTTACGCTGCACTGAAATGGGAGCTTTATGCAGCAAAGCACCATCTGGTTATTGCCCTCCTACATCATCCAGCTGGTTTTTAACCACAGCTCCGTTTAAAGAGCAGTGACTGGGTTTCCTCTGTGCACGGGGGATTGCTTCTGACGCCGGCAGAAGGGATCTGCGAGTTCCTCCTTAAGCAATCGAGCGGCATCCAGGCGGATCGCTGGCGAGAGGCTGTAGAGTATGATGAAAGAATTAGTCCTTTGCCACTGAAAATCCCTCGTGAATAGGTTTAGATAGAATGGCAATAATGCACTTGTAGTGTTTAATTTTCTGTGTATTTAGAGATGCAAGGAAGTCGTTGCTGAAGATATGCTTTATTTGAGGTTTAATGGGGGAAATTAGCAGGAAATAGCTGGTATTACTGAGCTACGTGACACTGAAGGGTAAAAAAGCCTCCCAGAAAGGCGGATTTTCTTTCCGGAGAGATTGAAGGCTAAGCAGATTGAAACCAGAGAAAAGAAACGCACCGGCCAATTAATGGCAGCGGTTTTGGCGGAGCCGAGCGTGTGAAACCCGGCGCAGGGAGACGCGTGCGGGCCGGAGCGCGGCCGCGGGATCGCCGCCGCTCGCCGGGGGAGGCGCGAGCGCGGGGCTTTGCCGGGCCCGTCCTCATCCCGCGGGCTCTGCGGGCGCCTCTGCCTGGGGAGCGCGTTGCCTGCCGTCGCGTATTCCTCCGTCTCTGGTGGGATGTTTCTGGGGGTGGGGATGGAGGGAGTAAACCTCCCGTGAAATCCCCCGTCGAACTTGCTGTCCTTGCAGCATCTCCCACGTTGTCCTCTCTCCCGCAGGGGTCCAGCAGAGGAAGGAGCAGGACGCGGACGTGCCGAGGAAGGCCAAGGACTGTGGGCGGAACGTGCTCAGGGTCTCCCCGGACCAGGGATCAGACGTTTACCTCCTCAGGAAGATGGTAGAGGAAGTGTTTGATGTGCTTTATAGTAAGAACCTTCACGATTCCATTTGGGGATTTTGCTTTGAGCCGCGGCGAGCGGTCTCTCCGCCAGCCGCGATGCCGCGGCGCCGGCCGCGGGTCCTCCGGGGCTCCCAGGGCCGCGGCGAGCCGCTGAGCGGGCGTCAAGCTCAGCACGTGCCTTCCAGCGGCGCCGTACCGGGCTCTTGCTCAGGAGCTATGTAGAAGCGGGCTATACATCAACGCTGCCTTGAAATCGGGTCCGGCCGTGGCCTTTCCCTTTCCAGGGGGACGATGAAAGAAGCTGTTCCCCGAAGTGGTAATTAAGTGCCAAAAACTAAATTGCCTTGCGGGGGAGGCACACTTCATCTCCCCCAGCAGCCTGAACCGTCTGCTCTGCTCCAAGTGTAATTTTTAAAATGCACCTTTATCCCTAACGCTGCTTCTACAACACCTCTTTTACAAGCGCTGTGTCAGGGCTCTGCAGTGTCTCTCTCACTTATTTCAGCAGCAAGTCTATTTAAAAGGAAAAAGATGATTTTTCTAGCAGGCGGCCCCGCAGCTTTAGCTCCCAGAGACAAGCTGGTCCCATTCCAGCACATGCATCATCCCTAGCAATAAAGATTCTGCAATTAAAATGCAGATGACCATATGGTTGTTGATATGTAACCCACTGGGTTGCAGAGCTCCCTCTGGGCCCAATCTGCAGAGGTTACGAGCCTGTTACAGCCCCGGCTTGGCTTCGAGCTGGAGCTGCGGCAGCGCCTGCCTTTCGCTCGGGCGCTTCGTGCTCGGGCGCCCCGCGGAGCTGCTCCCCGAGGGCGGCGCGCGGCTCCCGCTCCGCCTTGCAGTGCCCGGCCCGGCCCGGCCCAGCCCTTGCGGGGGGACGCGGCGATGCCCGGGCACTGCGGTGGTGCCCGCGGCGCGGGGCGGGTTCGCCCCCGAGCACGGCCGCGGGGTGCCGGTTCCCTCAGGCAGCCCGGCTCCGGGGCGCGTTAACGGCCCGAGCGGTTCGGCCGCGGACCCCGACGCTCCGGTTTCTCACTGTTCTATCGCTTTGCGTTTCAGCGGTCGTCTCCTGGTCTCCTGCCCGGGATCGGGGCAGGTTCTGCTGATGTTATTTGCTTTTTAAAGCTCACCCAAAGAACGTGCGCTGCGGGTTTTGCAGGCAGGCAGGAGAGACAAGGTTTCCCCCTCCGGGGAAGGACGGTAATGATCGGAAGCTGAGGTTTTCTAAAACCACTTAAAGGACTTGGATGCGATATTCCCATTACAGGGAGTAATCAAATCCTCTCTCTGCCTTTGAAAGGTTCAGCCCAAGTCACAAGGAAAGGGAAGTGCAGAAAAAACAAATGAATGAGCTAGGAATTTTGTTATAGAGCTAGTTAGCTCCCCGTGCTGAACAGGGGCTTTTTGTTATCCTTCTTCTGAGAGAGAGCTAAGATTTAAAGACCTCTTGAGAATACGTGAATTATATTATAGCACATAAATATTTAATTATATTAAAAACCTGACCAGGGTGCATTTGTATGTGGACATACGGAACAGAAAATCCTTATATTAGGAGCAGTTTGGAGAAACTCTACGTTATTGCGTGCATTTCAACGTGGAGTGGGGACTGGCTGGATAAACGGAGCAATGCCTTCCAGCAGGGATGTCCCAAGGCCTGCCGTGATGTCCTGCCTCGTGCCGCTGGGTATTGCCCCTGCTGATGGTAGTTTCAGATGCTTGTTAGCTGCAGGACACTGCAGAGGAAGGTTGGCGGTCCCTGGGCTGGTGGTTAGAGCTCGGGCACTGCCACCAGAAGAAGTAGGTTTGCATCCTGGCAGTGGTGCTTTCCTACTAATTCAAAAGGAAAAGCCGTTTCCGTATCCACTGAGTCTTTATGCGGTGAAATCTGCTGGGCAAAGGCTCACCCTTGGCAGGCATCTCCTTGCTTAGTCGAAGGAGTCTCCAACCTAACTTAGGTAACGTTAGCTTGGAGTTTTTCAGTGCTGAGAAGTGTCATCTTCCGTTGATTTTAGGGGACGACAAGGGCTTTCCTGAAAACCGAGCTGCGGGTTTGCGCGCCCGCCCCCGGGGGCTGCGGCCTCGTGTGCCCCGCGCTGCGAGCGCGACGGGGCTGCACTGCTCTCGTGGAGAAGCTGGTCTCCTCGTTAACTCCGGAGATCTAATGCTGAAGATAGGAGGTTCCTCAGGGTGATTCTGTTTCCAATACCGATAGGGCTGCTAGAAATTAACAGTTATCTTTCTTCTGTTTTCTTTTCTTTACCTTTTTTTTTTTTTTTTTTTTTTTATCCTTTCGGTTGCCTCCCATCAACAGGGATTGGAAACAAAAATCTTCGAAAATGCTCAGTCAAAAAGATCGCGTATTCCCTCTAGAGCCCGGTAATCTCCACACCAACAGAACGACTGATTACCGCCGAGTTCTATTAAACAGGCATTAATGATTATTATTGTCTCTCCTTAGCTAAACCGTGAGCCTCTGCACGGCAGCGCAAGGCTTGCTGAAGGTCACTTTGACAGTAACACATTCCCCATAAAAATATATTCAGGGAGTTGCTGAGCATCGGATAGATAAGGAGTCACTGTGGGCATTGCACGCTCCTTCCTCCATCACGAGTGCTGGTGAGGCCAAGAGGGGTGATGGTGGGAAATGAAAACCTGCTCGAGCCAGTGCGTTGAGGCAAGGAATCAATTAGTACCTTTCCAGCTTGCAGAAAGTGTACTTGCGGTGTTGCGGTTCAAAGGTTTGTTTTGAAACTTCTGTTATTAGCTTAATTAAAACATTATCCATCCCAGCTATAAGGAACCTTGATGGCGTGTGCAAGTCACACATCATTAGTTATCGTGCATTGCTTCAAAGAGCATGTTGAAGAAATCACTTTTAATAAGGACTTGCTGACAGTGCCACAAGATTTCAAGGATTTCTGTAAGATCTTCTGCAGGTGAAAAAAAAGAAAAAGAAAAGGAAAAAAGATGTTAAACAAAATCGGCAGTATAAAATCCCACAGCTGTTTCAGGGTCCCATATTCGCTTCTGCATGCCCGTCACCATAGTGCTGCAGCGTGGATTGAGATCCCCAAAGCACTGGAGATAACGGAGCAGAAACCTTGCCATGTAGCCAGATGTTCTGCATCTGGATGTTGATTTGCCAGACAGGTCACATTCATGCACAGCTATTCCTTCTCTTCTGCTTCATGCTTTGTGCGCTGGGTTTATTGGTTGCCGTGGTTTGGGTTGGTTTCCAAAGTCATTTTTTTCAGGGCAAGCAGTTCAAGAGTTTTGGCTCTTCCTCTCGAAACACTTTAAAGGAGCCTGATTTTCAGGAAGTATCTTGTCTGGGAATCAGACTCTTTCAAGCATGCCAGATTTGGGCACCCAGCCTCTAGTCATTTTAGAAAATCTCTGTGCAGCTGTGATTCTCTTGGGAATGGTCATATTCTGCTGCTGGGGGAAGTGGAAGCAGCTTATTCCCCAATCCTCAGGGCGATTTCACTGTGAAAGGTGCAAAGATACTTGTGTTTTTTTTGTGTTGCTGAGCTGGTACCATGTACTAGGGGGTATGGGTTATCCTACAGGGATGAGCTATGTGCCCATCTGTTAAGGGGAAACGCAGAGATTTCCTGACTACTGAAGGATATTTTGCGTTCAAATGTATCGATGTTTGCAATGCTTTCAAATTGTCAAATGGAAGGAAATTGTTGGGTATTTTTCTTGCTTTTAAAAGTGCATTGAGGCTGCGTAGCAACAGTAGCGATGAAAATACATTCATTTCTTCCAGGAAGTAAAATAAGAAAAAACTACTGAAAGTAAGATCCCCAGAATGTTTCAGTAAACACAAGATAAAAATCTGTGCAAACCCTTCGCCCTTCCTTTGACAGATCTCGGCTCCCGCCAGCGTTGGCCCAGTCCTTTGCTGGCATAAACCCGCACGGCTCCAAGGGGGGTGGGCTTGTGCCAAGTGGCCCGGCTAAGGATTTTATAGTGAAACCCAGGGGCTTCTGCTTACTGGATTTGGTGAGATTTTTATTAATTAATGTTTATGAAATGCTTGCAGATCCTTAAATGCTAAACACTAACTTAGGAGCTGGTTTCGTTCTAATAATGTTATCATCGGAAAGAACGGTTGTGATCTGCTGCCGCTGGTGCTGTCACATTTTTTTGCTGTCACATCTCCTCCTAAAGTCCTCTTGGCTGCAAGAGGTAGCAAAATTTGTCTGGAAAAGCCAATGATTTTACGCAGTGTGTCATTGTGCCCGTTCCCCAGGTGAAGCCGTAGGGAAGAGCAGCGTGGTACCCTTGCCATATGAGAGGTTCCTGAAAGAGCCAGGATTGCTGGCGGTCGCTGGCTTGCCCGAGGGGATCAGCTTTAAGAAACCCATGGAGTACGACGTGAAATCCCTGATGGCCATTTTAGAGCACAGCCACAGTATCCGGTTCAGGCTAAAAAGGTAACTTCAGGAGCGCCCCGAGGGGATGGAGGGCGGGGAGGCCCCCGGATATCGGCCTCCTCTCGCCGCGGTCTGCAGCAAAGCCGCCGCTGCGCATGCAGCATTTTGGCCTCTAGCCGCCTGCTGCTGTTTTCCCCCCCGTCTGAGACCTCCCCAGCCCTGAAACGTAGGTGCAAACGTAGGTGCAAACGTAGCCTTGCAAAATCCAGCCTTGCAGAGAGAGATTTCTTGGAGTCCAGTGGGCTGAGATTGTTTATTTCTATGAAGTGAAAACAGGAAGGATGCCTAGTAAGTGCATCTAAATGTATAAGGTTAACCACACTACTTTATTTCTCTCTGCCAGAATTTCGTCTGCGTTAAGCTAAGTGCTTTCTTGTCACCAAAGAGATTGCCAATGTAAACGTCTTAAACCTCTTTCTAGGCTGAAATGAATATTTTACACCAGATGACACGGCAAAGTTGGGATAATGGAGAGGGTGAACTCACCAGGCTATTTTGGCCCCGTTTTCACAAGGGGCTGTCAGATTTGGATGCTGTTCTTCTGAAGTTTGCCTGTCTTCAGGCACCTTGGTTCAATTGAGAGAAATGCTGAGCACCAGCAAATACTTGCTTTGAAGGCTCAGCACTTCTGAAAAATCAGACTGAGATAGCTAAAAGTAGGACACACACAATTTGAGCTATTTTTGAAATGATGGCTGCATGTCTCATGTAAAGCACGCATGTCCTTGGTATGAAGTTCATCCTTGGATTGAAGAGGTCCTTGTTGATCTTGTCATGAGTCCTCAGAGCTGAGAATGGCCATAATGTCGATTGGTTAAGTCCCACTGATTCGTTTACTCCTTAAATGCACCAGGCTATGGAGCTAAACTGGTTTGCCCCAGCTAATAACCTGTTTGAACTGTTCTGAGACCTACCTGCCCTAGGAGAAAATGGTGCAGATGCCTGAAGGAGAAGTTGGAAGAGGTTAGGCAACAGCTGTAGTTTTGGAAACAACAAGCAAAAAAGAGCAAGACAGCCATCAGTGCAACGTGAACTTTCCATCCTCCTGGACATGACTCATTTGAAGGCTATCCTTTCCCCTTCCACATCTTTGCTTGTCTGGCTTATTTGTCCTACTGGCATCTGCCCCAAATGTTAGCCCAGGAAGGCAGACAATGTGAGCAGCTTTGATTAAACCCAGCTTGCTGTCTGAAACTGCTGTCCCTCTAGGTTCCTGGCCAAATCTTCCATCCTTGCATCAAGAAGTTTCCTACTTCCCACTTGCAGGGCATCTTGGTGGCAAGCAAACCTTGCCCTGCTGGCAGCAGGAGCTAGGCAGGATGGTGGGTCTCGGCATGCGTGGCTCACAGTGTGAACTGCCTGAGTTGGTTGCAGTATGTGGACCCAAAGGAACCTGTGTTTTCCTCTTCTTTTCTTTCTCTCCCATTCAGGCCAGCGGATGAACCCAGCAGAGAGCCGAACCCTAGTGTAGAGTTGAATTGTACCTCCCTAGCGTCCAAGGGCACCCGGGAGTCTGGTGCAAATAACCAGATCGCTAAATCCGCCAGCCAAGACACTCCATCCGCTGTAGCCATGACCAATTTCTTATATGGTGTCTCGCTGCCTACGCAGATTGCCATGGACCTAAAGCAAGAGGTGTCTTCCAGTCTGCACGGGGTGAATGCAGCCAGCGAGGTGCTGATGGCCAGGCCCTCAGGAGACCTGAAGGTGCCTTCTTCACAGGAGTACAGCGACTGCTGTGGTAATAGCCTTAAGTTTGCTCTCAGAGGAGGGCCTGGTGCAAAGCCCACTGAAGCTGAAAGGGGAAAGACCCATGCGTTTTGGTGGCCTTTGGATCAGTCCAAAAACCGACCTGCCGTAGCACTGGAGTAGCCCAGCTCCCTCGTGCTGCACCTTGCTGTGGCCAGATGGTCTCACCACACATGACCTGTGGCCAAGGGCCCTCCATGCCATCCTGGGGCAGCCTGGGCATAGCTGGCAGGTGGATCCAAGGATGTGATGGCAGGGGGAAGCTCTCGCTGGTCTGAGGGCACAGTCTGACCACCTCAACCCTGCAGAGCAATTTAAGCATTTTTTTCTTCCAGCTCACCCCACTCTGGGAGGGCAAGGGGAATGGAGGCTGGGCCATTCCCTCGCCCAAAGTGCAAAAGATTGACCCTTACCCCGCACTCAGCCATATGCTCACTGAGAGGTGAGCAGAACCCCCAAGACATGGCCTCAGGCTACTTCCTTTTGACATCCTCAGCTGTTTCCTAGTGGCATTTGAGGTTGTAATAGAGAGCACATGGGTGCCTACATGCCTCACTTTAAAGTGATGGGTGCTGCCCTGTGAGGAGAGGGGAGCTGGTTATGGAGGTTGGAGACATGTGGTGGGGTTTTGGTGGGACTCCTGGGCTTGGTGTCCCTCTTGGATGATGTGCAGGTTGAGGGATGCTGCACTGTGGCCACCCTGTGCACTGCCAGTGGTTGACATCACACTTGGGTGATGCTTGGGGGCCCCACAGCACCTCTTGCCCTGCATGCCCTCTGTGATTCGCCTCTTATCGTGCCTTTGGCCTTGTCTCTCCTTGTGTCCAGGACAGAAAGCAGCCGGCTCCAGCGGCCCCCTTATCCAGAACGTACACTCCTCAAAGCGCATCCTCTTCTCCATCGTCCATGACAAAACAGGTACGTGTCCCGTGGGTGCTGGGGCGCGAGCCAGGGTCCGAGAGGGTTGTAGGTGTTACAGCAGGGAAATTCCCTTCCCTTCTCACACCATCTCAGCCGAGGAGCTGAGACATCTCTCTCTACTCGGCTGCCCTTCCTCACCTTGATGCCGAGTGTCTCCTAGCATTAATTCCTTCTGTTACTCCACAGAGGTAGGGAGATGCCATCCCTGCTTCCTACGTGAGGAACAGGGGCACAGCGTAGGCCGAGTCATTTGTCCAGGGTCAGCCTGGCTCTGCAAAACAGAAAATACTGGCCATAACCTTGATGTTACTTCAAAATAGTTGAAACTTGCTGACCCCAGGTATTAGTCCACAGCAGTGCCTCGAGGATGATTAACAATTTCCCAGGAGGAGGAGGCTGTTCCACTTGCCCACCTCGGCCCCACCTAAGGAACTTGCAATCTAAAAACGCTGACGTATTTACATCAAAACCCTCGACTCTGCGCTTCGGAGAAAAAAAAAAAAAAAAAAAGGCAGGTGGGAAAGTTGAGAAAGAGAAGGCACGAAAAAGCTGCTTTGTGAAAACGCTGTGTGCTTGGAGGGTGCGTGCAGCTAGAGTCTGTTCTCTCCCGAAGGGTCTTTCGCTTCAGGGTCGCAATGTTTTACGGGGTCGTTCCTCAGGAATCTGCTCGGCCCATGCCCCGTGCACAGCCGCAGAGGAGGCTGCTTTGGGCCGGGGAAGCCCAGACCTTATCTGCCAGGCTGGCAGAGCTTGCTCAGGAAGGGGGGAAATAATTATTTTTAAAGCAGCAAAGTCTTGTTCCCAGTTCTTAACACCTTGCAAGAGAAAAGTGCATCTGCTGTGTATGAACCATATGGAAGTTCCTTATTTCTTATATTTTGTTTTGATAGATAAGTGGGACAGTTTTATAAAAGAAACTGAAGATATCAACACCCTTAGGGAGTGCGTGCAAATTCTGTTTAACAGCAGATATGGTGAGTAGGAGTTAATATTCCATTATGCATCTGCAGCGCTTGTGGTTTGCATATCATTATAGAGCAATCATTTTTGTTCCCTAACACAGCAGCAGAAGCCATATGCTAGAACTCCCTTCTCTTTTTAACGCTTTTAGCCCAGCAGCTCCCAATCTTTGCCTTTCTATTTAAGGTTATATCAATATTTCCCTTTGGAATCCCCCGTGTCTAGGAATTTGTAACTCGGCCGTAGAACGGCCCGGGTCCGAAACGCGGTGCGCGGGGTCGGCGCGCCTGGGCTCCGCCAGCGCTCCGGGGCGAGGGGGAGGTGTTGCTGCCGCCGCTTAAAATTAACGTGGCAGAAAACCAGAAGGTTGTACTTATTCCAGCTGTTTTCTCTTCACCTGTAAGCGCGGGAAATCTGTTGCGAAGGGGCCGCCTGGCCGGGGCGCCCCGGTTCGCGGGGGCGGCGGGGACCGCGGGGCCGGCTCTCGCCCGGGCTCAGCGCCCCGGCGGGCGGCGGGGGGGCGTCCGCCCCCCGTGCGGAGCGGGGAGGGTGAGGCGGGCCGTGCTGCTCCCCGCGGCCCCCCGGGGCTCCGTTTCTGGGACAGGCGAAGGCGTAGCAGGCTTTTGCTCTGCTTTTCAGACCTACTTGAGTTAAACCTTTTTCACCTTCTCTTTATCATCTGCAAAAGAAAAAGCACGTGTTTAAGCTAAAGCCGTGTGCTCACCTTCCAGCCGAAGCCTTGGGGTTAGACCACATGGTTCCCGTCCCGTACCGGAAAATCGCGTGCGACCCAGAGGCGGTAGAAATCATTGGGATCCCTGATAAAATACCATTCAAAAGACCTTGTACCTACGGTGTCCCCAAACTCAAACGGATCCTGGAGGAGAGGCACAACATCCATTTTGTCATCAAAAGGTACGTGGCGAGCGAGACGCGCCGCGGGGAACGCTGTCCCCCGCGTCAGCCCTCGTCTGTCACAAGTGATCTCTTCTGAGCGTAGTCTCCAGGCATTAGCTGCGTGCTGATATATTCGATGTTAATGTCGTAATTACAGCACGTTTGGGCTCACTCTGTCTAGCTCTTCGCCTCTGTTCGGCTCTCGGGCTTTGGCTTGGCCAGGTTGCTGCCCGGACACCCAGGGAACAACTGCCCGGGAGAGGGATCCGCTTGGAGAGTTTGGTTTTTCCACTCAAAACTTGTTCTACCCTTCTTTATGGGAAAGAGTTAAACGGCTGTTGTGCAGACATATGTAGGGGACTAAATATTATTCTCCCCCCCCACCCCGGGCCCCTGGTTTTCCATCGCTCTTTCCCTTTTCGCCAGCGACCCAGCCAGGTCACAGGGCTGTCAGCAGCGCCGTGAGCACCGTCGCCGCCGCGGTGACGCCCGCGGACGCGGTGACGCCGTGGGGAGGCTGAGCAGACGAGGCCCTTCGACCGCGGCGCAGCCTGCGCTGTCAGCTGACGCTCAGCCTCCAGAGGGAAACACGTAGAGTGAATTCCCCTCCACCTCGTATTTTTGTGGGGTGATATTTTCCCGTATTTTGGGTGTTTTTCATTTTATACTTATAGCGTGTTGAATCCTGGTTTCTGCTTTTGCACTGGATAGGAAGAGAATGGGAGCTTTCTTGATTATGGGTGCAGCGTGCAATCCCTATTTACTTCTCCATCAGAGACCTGTTTCGTAATATATTTAATTGCTCGCCACCTCTGCCGAAGTAATGTTATTCCCATGTTAGAGGCGTGCAACTAAGGCACGGAAAAAACAAGGTGAAGGTTCTCAAGGATGCTAAAATCACTGCAGTCAGGAGGGATTAGGCATCCTAAAAGCAAATAGGTTTCTAAATATCTGGAAAGATTTAGAGGAAAGCCTGGGTTCACAACCTCCAACGTCCAGCCGTGCAATGGGTGTGAGCGGCGAGCGCCCTCCTCGCTCCGGCACGTGCTGGGGTTTGCAAAGCCGGGTGGGTGAACCGGGCCAGGCGGAACGTGCCCTCGGAAGAGCCAGGGAGTCTGCTGCTGCCCCAGGGCTTGCTGCAGGAAGCTCCCTACGTAGTGGTTTTAGCTGCACTTTCAGGCACAAATTTTGGCTTTTCTGAAAGCGGTGGGATGGTTCTCATCTCGCCTGTGCCCAGAGCCGTCGGGGCAAGCGCCGACCGCGGCTGGGGCGAGCAGCGGTGCTGAGCAACGCCACGTTTTTGGCGCAAGGATGACTGTGTCCCGAAAGGTTTGCCCGCAGCGAGAGATGGGCTGGACGAGCCCATCCTTTCCTTGAGGGTTGTCAGCATTTGGCTTTGTTCTGAACGGGGAAAAAAAAACACAAAGCTCCTTTGCGGAGAACTTAAAAATTTGTAGGGTGTGGTGTTTTCTTGTTTTTGTTTTTTAAAGAAGGCAGAAATGCTTTCTGTCAGCCAACTTTAAAAAGCGATGACTATCTTGTATTGGGGACTGCAATTTTGAATGGAAAAACAAAATATCTCACTGCAGAAATCTTGCTTTTTGTCAAAAAAGAAAAAGAAATTTTGGCAAAAACATATCTTTCTCGAAGTGTTTTAAGTGACCTATGTAATGGACTGGGATGTGATTCCTTCTGCTTCTGCTGCCACTTCCTATCTGAACACACTTTGCTCTTCTGAGCGCTCTTGCATGGGACTTCTTGGGTGGCTTCAAAATGCCACCTTCAGAAGAAACTTGGTCTCCAAAATAGTGTATGTACCAAAGACAGAAGAGTGCGAATATTTCTGCTTTGCTCTAATGAAACTTAGTAAATAGTCTACAATCAATAACTGGATTAAAATCCAGGAACAGCTACTTTAGTTCCCTTAGCCTCATTTAATAAGTTAATTAAATGAAGAGAATGACTTATAAGCAAATTTAAAGGTACTTTAGTTAAAAAATACTTGCTGTAAGATTGCTTGGTTGCACAACAGGCTAGAAGGGTCTTTTTTTATGGGACGAGTGAAATAACACTATTTTGACTTGGTTGAATGCTGGTCATAAATAATATCTAAAATCGAGTCATTAGAAGCACCTATTTCTTTTCTCTTTTTTCTTTTTTTCTTCCCTCCTAGGATGTTTGATGAGAGAATTTTTACAGGTACGTTCTTCACTTTCTTTGATTTATTGCCTGCAAATTGACAGATTGCCCGGAGAAGTACAATTGAAATAACGTTGCCTGTAAATAGCAAAAGGGCAGGACATTCGTAATTATGTTCAGTGAGGAGAAGCCTTGTCTGTGAATCACACCAAGGCATGGTAAGATTGCCTTAGCCTAGGATCCGTGCAAGCACTGTGCACCACTTAAATAGCATTTTGGAGATTTAAGTGAGAAATATGTGGTGCATGAGGCTGGGTTGGCTCTCTGTGCCAGGGCGAATTTCATCTACAGGAAACACATGACATATTTCTGTGCTTTCATGAGGAAGAAAAATCACTGCTGGGTTCCTCACTGGTAAATTAGTCTCTTTTTTTTTGGCTAGAAAGTGCTAACGTTTTCCAGCTTCTTACTGTTTTTAAAATAAAAGAACAAAAATCAATGTTACCAGGGACAAAATCCTGGAGGTTTTCTTCTGCTTTTCGTTTCTTTTTTCCTCCCCACGCACATTTAATCCTTGTGCTTTTTTAAGTTGGAGAGAAGCTGTTTGAAGTGATTCTTAGCAAATAAAATCAGACAGATAGGGGTAAGCCCTGACCTTGCCTTTCGGGTGCGAAGCTCGCTCCCGTGGCTTCCCCCGTCCCAACTATCTGAGAAGCGACTGTGCAAGAGGCCTTTCTGGGCTCCTAAATTCATCACTGATCGCTGATCTCCGGGGTTTGGCGCACGAGTGAAGGCTTTTAGGCCTTTTTTTTCCTCCAGGCTGCCAACCCCACGAGCGGACGGCTTCCCAGCTGGGGGTCCCGCTGGGGCGCGTTCGCCCCCGGGCGCTCGGGGTGGCCTTTGGGACATCTTGCTCGAGAAGAGGCTTCCCGAGCCGCAGCCCGGATTTTTTCGCCTGGAGGACGGGGCGCTGAGCCCTGTCCTGGGGCGCCCGCGGCCGCAGGACGCGTTAGGGCTGCATCTGGGGGGGTTCGAGGCAGCAGCTCCGGCGACGCGGGAGGAACGGCTGCTGAGTTGGGAGGTGCCGTTTTTGCACAGCCGCTTTTTCGGAGCGGAGCTGCTGCTCGGGTTGCCGTCTCTAACGTATCCCAGAGCTTCCCCGTGCAGTCCGGTTCACCCTTTAATTAAAATACCCACCACTGCTGGGAAACCTATTTTTTGCTTCTCCCCTGGGTAGCTGCTTCAGGCAGGTTTCATTGCTGCAAGAAGAAGATCTGGTCCACTGAAAGCACAAATTAAAAGGAGCTTTCTGACTGTCAGTAGACAAATAGTATCTTTAAGGCTTTATATTGCTGCTGTTCCTGCTGCCAGAGCCCTGCCCTTCCTCGCAGGCTGGAGCCCAAAGGCGAAAGGGCTTCGTGCTCCCCTGGGTGGGCTCTGCCAGGAGGAGGGTGGGGATGTCACGAAGGGGCTTGGAGGCCAGCGAAGAACCTAGTGCAGACATCTGACAAGGTGCCTACGTGGTTAGTGCAGCCTAAATTCATTCCCACCTTCCCCTAGTGCTAATCCTTCAGCTCTTCCTTCACCTTCCCTGCCTGATTTTCCTTTCCTACCCTGTCTTCAGATCACTCTTTTCATCTCCAAGGTCATTGCCAAAGCTTTGAGGTTGCTGAGGGACAGGGAAAGGAATGAGGAGGCTTTTCATGGTGACTAAATGCTTATTTTTGCCCTTCCTTGTGGGTTTATCACATCCTTCCTCCCGCTGCGCGTGTGGAGGACCCACCGCCCCCAGGGCTCGGTGCCGTTTCCAACGGGACGTGCCCAGGAACGGGGCTCCCTTTCGCAGCAGCGGGCCGAAGGGGCCAGGCGGCGGGTCCGCGTTTGGCCGGGCGCCTCCATCCCGGGAGCCCCTTCCTCCACCGTGGCTCGTCCCCTCCCCGCTTAGCTCCTCGGGGCTGTGCCGGAGTCAGTGTGTCGGGTCGTTAATTCTGCCTTTTTGCTTTTAATTGCACGACCTCGCTGCGGGGACCAGGAAGCAAATTTACCAAAGACCCAACGAAGCTGGAGCCCGCCAGCCCGCCCGGGGAGATCTCTCCCGAGCCGCACCGCGCGGCCGCCCTGGACCTGGCGGGGACGTCGCAGGCCAGCAGCAGGTAACGGCGCGCCGCCGCCGCCGGGGGCCTCGCCGGCGCTCCGCGGGGCCTCGATCGCGCCGCTCGGCGAGCGCGGGAGGAGGCAGAGCGTTCCCGCCCGCTGGCGAGCACGCGCCAAACTCGCCGAGTTTGGAATCGCTGATTTTGTGCAAAGGTGGTGAAATCGATGCCATGCCCAGACAAGCCGGGCGCGATCGTGTGCGGGAGTCACCTGCGGCACTTTAAGCGTGGCCTGAGGATTTGCACCCCCCCAGCCAGCATCCCGAGGAAACACCCTGCTAATTACACGTTGTTTCGGAGGCGCTCGCAGGGAGACTAGCAGCAGGTTGACTGATGTCCCGGGGAAGCGCGGGGCTGCGGAGTTCAGCCGGTCGGAGCGCTTCGTACGGGAGCCCCCGTTCCTGGCCGCGCCGCGGGCCGCGCTGGCCTGTTCGTGCTCGCAGCGCCCGCGGAGCTCGCCCCGGCCCCGCTGGCCGAGACGAGAAATCCTGCGTGGTTGCGAGAGGGAGAGCCAGAAGATGGAAACCCGGTCCTAATCCTCCAAAGCTTTTCCCAGGCTTCCCATCATAGGACAGACCAGCTCTCCTCTAAAGGGGACATTTGGCTCGGGAAGACCCCCGGAGCCTGCGAGCCCAAACAGGGGCAGGGCACATGCAGGCAAATGCCCAAACTGTGTGCATAAAGCCGGGGGTGACATTGGGTGCTCTTCTAACATTATGCAGATGCTCTGCTGCAAGTTCCAGGTTGGACTTGGGTTCATCCCAAGATAAACATGCAGCGTAGATATTATTTATAGATGCAGTTCTTGGAGGTAGAGGGGAGCAGTTTGAGAAATGGGCTTCCTCTGCTGTTCTTCCTACCCATGTGCTGGAGATCGCCATCTCCAAGGAGGTTAGTGAAAAACGTCTGACAGCCCGGCATTGACACCGTCATCAGCCATTTCGGCCAGAGCTGCCAGACTGACTGCTGTTGGGTCAGAAACTTCTGCAAGCCAAGTAGGGGAGGTGTCTCAGCTTGCTTGTCTTCTCCGTGGCATGTTTGATTTCTTTCTCTTCTTGGTTCTTAATTGAAATGAATCCGTGACGGATTCAAGTGTGCTTCAGGATCTGGGATTCCCCTATTGCTTTTCAGGTATGTCTCTTTGGATGTGGTTACCACATGCACCTAGGGTCGTGCTTGCCCAGGGTAGGTGAACCCACCACGTCACTAAAGGCAGCATTTGAGCAAGGAGCTAACAGCAAGCAAGCAAACGCATGGATGGTGTGAGCATGCTATCTGCTGCTCGGTCACTGCCTCTTTGTCAGGGGTTGCTGTCACATGCTGAGCATGGAAATTTCTCCGAGTGTTGCGGCACTGGAGGTTGAGGAGGAGATTTGTCTGCCAGTATTGCGCTGGCTGCAGGAGGTGTTGTAGCATTGGCAGAGCTGCCCTTGCCCAAGCATTTTATGTGCCGGGGTGGAATAGATCCCCCTTCTGCAGCTGCTCTCGTAGGACGTGGATGGGTCCCAGGAATGAAGCAAGGGAGCTGCAGATTTCCTGGGCCTCAACAGGCTGTCAGGGTCCTTGCAGTCATTTGAGGAATGAGAACTTAGTTGACATCCAGCATCTAAATAGAGCTGTATGGTCACAGGTGACAGTTTACAAGCAGCAAGAGGGGACGCCTCAGCCCTTCTTCATGAGTTTGCATGTTTTGGGCACCAGCTTCATCCCCAGGTTAGGGCTTCTCCTGTCCCACAGGAAAGCAGCCAGGATGGCTGAGACCTCTCATGTTGTGAAGCTCCCACCTTGCTGCTGGAGCTCATATCCATCCTACGTGGGTGTTTTTATCCACTGGGTTGATGGCTCTTCCCAACTTTGATGTTCTCCTGCTGAGGGACACCAACCGTGTCCCCTCTCAGGCTTCTTTTTGCTAAATGGAACAAGCCATTGTTGACTTGTTGACTCATTGCTGCTCTGTGGGGGTATTTGTGGGTCTGAGTGAGTCACTGAGCCTTCTTTTATCATCCACGGAGAGAGCTGAGCACCCCAAGGGTGAGTCATCCCTCTCCCAGGTTGGCATTTAGGCCCAGGTAGAGGAGTCACGCCCCCCCAAAGCGCCTGTTCCTCTCCACTGGTGACAGAGGGAGTCCAGCTGGCAGCCTCAGCCAGACACATCTGCATTGCAGAGACCAAAACTTGGCTGGGGCAAAGCCAGGTCTGAACTGCCTGGCTGAAGTTCCTGGAGCTGGTGGCAGGGTGGGAATTGAAGCCGCATCTCCAGAACCTGAGCTAGGGTTTAGGCATGAAACCGTCTCTCAGCCTGCTCTGGATTTCTCCCTGCACCTCGCCGTGTTGCTGAGTGCCGGAAGCGTTGAGGCTTGCGGCACAGCAGGGCATCCGCTGCGCTGCCGATGCCAGGGGAAAACCGAAGGTCTCGAGCACCGCTGGCCTCGAAGCATGCCGCAGGTCTTAAATCTGGCCTGTTGGTTCTTGTTTCACTTGTTAACATTTGCAATTAGTGCGTTTTAATTTTTGCCACAGGAAATAGCACCGTGCACGTAAATTGGTGTGACTGAAGACAAGCAGGCAGGGAGACAGAGTATGAGGGACGCCGAGTTAATGTGTAAAGCAATAGTTAGAAACCCCGCAGCTGCGGAGCGTGCCGGCGGTGTCGGGGCTGCTGCCCTGCCGAGATGCGTGAGCGTCGAGGGCAGCTGGTGGCTTGTGGGCTGGGCACGGTCCTCCCCGTCCCAGCACGGTCCTCCCCATCCCAGCACTGCCATGTGCCAGCTGCTCCCTGCCGGAGCTGCTCGGGGCTGATATGAAACAGTAAAACAGCTTTGGAAGATCCCACGGAGGAAAAATAGATTTTGTGGGGGTGGTTTGTGCCGAGGCTGAGTCGGATCTCGTGTCCTGCGATGCTGCTCCGCTGTGAGCCCCCCTGGGCTGTCCCCTCCTTCCCTCTGGGCAGCTCTGGCACAATCTGCAGAAATTACTGGGGTCACTTTTGAATTTCTGTTAGTTGTTTTACACTGCTCCTGGCTTGCACCGTGTGCACGAATCAGGCTGCGTATCCTGAATTTTGTGCGCGCTGTGGTTAACTTCTGGCGTGTTACACAGGCGGTTACAAAGCGCAAAACTTGCTCTGCTCTTTTACATGTGTAAGTTAAACCTCCAAATGTATTGATAACACATATCTGCACAAAAGAAAAAATACATACACTGGAAAGATATTCGAATCCCATTTTGTTCCTCCTTCCTGTGAATGAGGAAACTTCTGATCGCTGATAGGGACACACTGATTTCCATACCAGTGCTCCACCCAGTTCAGAGTCCACTTACAGAGAAAGGGCAGGACCAAATGCCCAAGGGAAAAGTGCTAGAGATCACGGAGGGGTAATCCGTTCCTCAGGGGTGATCTATTCCCAAATTTCCAGAGCAAGAGGTTGACTTCAACCTGAAGTATAAGCCTTGGAAACCTTTCCCATAGCTCCTGTTTTGTACGTACAGAGTATTTGTCAGACCGGAGTTCCTTTTTGCCCATATAAAGATCTGTCCGTACAGTACCTTTAGGAAGGAAATGTCAGGAGTGCTTCATGTTAATTTAACCTTGCCAGTAGTTCGTTCTGCTGTTGCAAGGGGGTTTGTGCAAGCGAGGAGTGCTTTGAAAATCCCCCTTAACCAGCACGGGTATTGAGCTACTCGGACATTCTCTCCTTGCCCTTGAAGGACCGGCATCGTGGTGGACTGCATTTCCCAGTGCTGTTCCTTGGTTTCTGTACTGCTAAAGTGCCATAGTTCTTATTTAAGAAGAAAGAGCGAGAGAGAAAAATCAGTCCCGAGCATGCAAAGTAATTAATTTAAATGCTGAATGACTTGTATAAATTTCTAAGTGTGCTAAGTTAACTGTAGACACAAGTTTGGGATGGTGCCCAGTATTCAGGGGAGAAAAGCTTTGAGCAGAATAAATATTTACCAGATCAATTGACTTTTTTCCTTTCTCCATATTTGCTTTAGCTGCGTGAGTAACCATGTTGTAATGATACTTTATGCACTTCTTCCTACCCCAAAGTGATGGAGCCAGCAAGGTTTCAGGCTGTTGTTGAAACTGCTCTTGCTTTCGGGAGCCTTTCGCTGGGGTTATATCTGTTAGTCTCTAGGGATTTGGCTGTGATTAGCATTGGTGCACGACTGAGGGAAGAGTTGGGAGCAAGCAGTGGCTGGAAGATTATCTTCAGCTAGAGCCTAGGTGCCTGCAACGTTTTAGACATGGGGAGTAGAGGTGGCCTGGTCCTTCTGGGGACTCGAGTGTAAATTAACACTTCATGGGAGAAAAAGAAGCTCAGTTTATGACCTATCCACCTTGAGAACATTTCCAAAAGTTGCCTCTGGGGTTTCCACACTCGTAAAACCGTCCCAGCCCAGATTTCCCGGGCGGGCACATGGGAAGAGGGGGCTCAGCCAGCCGCGCTCCAGTGACGCTGCTCACGCACACCGCCACCGCTGTGCCTCCGGGTTCATCCGGCGGCCCTGCGCATGTGCACGTCGGGTTTAAGCTTCATTTCATCGCTCCATTTCCATGTTTTTTTGTCTGCTTTTCCCTTGCAGGGCTGAGAAGTGCAGTGTTTCTGAAAGTTGTGAACCAGGTGAGCAAAGAATTACTCCGTCTCTGCTGGAAAACAGTAAGGTGGAGTAAGGGAGGCTTTTACACCTTCCCTGCCAACATCGGGTTCCTTGTGAGCGGTTAAACTCTCGGATAAATCGGCTCAGCGGATCAACACGATGGTGGCGGCCCATCGTGGGAAGCGATTTGCCTGGTGGCGTGGGGCAGTCGGTGCGGTCGTGCCGGAGCCCTTGCAGCCGGTGGCACTGCCGGGCACGGAGGCAGCGCCTGCCTTGACCGAGCGCCTGCCAGGACTAGCCCTGTCCAGGCCTTGGAAAACAGGCTAAACTTCTTCGGTTCTGGGTGGTTGGATAGCTTGGTTGTATCAGCAGCTGGAATAAATTTGTAATGAAGAGCTGTAAGAGCAAACAGCCTATAAAAACAACTTGGAAGTGTGACATTAGTTATATGGTATCCCCAGGGCAGTTTTCAGTATTTTATCCCTGTCTGATAAATACAGAGATAAAGATTGTTATCATATGACCTCCAGTTGGGTCCAAAAAATGCACAATTTGAAAACAACGAGAGCAGGGACTTAAGCATGTGCTTAAATGTGATGCTAAATGAAGTCTTTAATCTCTAAGTTCCCGTCTACCTAAAAGCAGACACATGATTGCATTACCGCGCATCAGCTGAACTGTAGAAATCGACTGTGTGAACGCTCTGACCACTGCAAATGAGCAGTAAATACCCTGAGGTTCAAATTAACATGTTTTCCCTGAGGCTGAGATTGTCACACAGCTGGCTAATTCAGTCGGGGGTCCAGGCCTGGGAAATGATGCTGGGTTAAGTGCCGGACGGATGCCTGAATTGGTAAAGCCGCGGCAAGCCGAGCGTAAAAGCGGCAAGACGTGATTCAGCCCCTCGGATTGAATTAGTCCCACCGTAAGCGGAGGAAATTTGCCTCATGATAAGTGACAGCTCAGCTTATCACCGTGTTTAATATCCCTCGGACACGCGGCCACGGCACCCGCTGGGCCCCCGCGCTGCCGGGGAGGAGGTCGCCAGCGCCCTCGCGCGCGGGTGTAAATCCCGATGGATTCTGTCCGGCCGCGTCGGATCCCGGGCCTCCGTGACGCGGGCTTCACGGTGCTGCCGCCGAACGGCCCGATGTCAGAAACGCTCTGCGCCGTTCACCGCCGTGCCCGAGAGTTTTGGTCGGCAGCAGCGAAGCTCTCGCGCCCGCGGGCTCGCAGGCGGCAGACGCCCCAGCCCCGGTTCGTGTCCGAGATTATCTCTCCTTTTCCTTCCCTCTTAGGTACCTCGGCAGAACTGAGTGGGATCAGACAGATCAAAATAGAGCCGGACGAGTTGGACATCATTCAGATCACTGTTCCAGGTAGCCGTTGCGCTCGTCTGGCCCTCGAGCAACCGCGAAGCGGAGGACGCCTGGCCTTGCGTCGCGTGGCGTCCGAACGTTGGAAGGACGCGCTCGCTGGGTTTCTGCTGGTGCTGACGGTCCCCCGGGTGGGCACACGGATCTGTCTACTCCGAAAGGGAATTTCAGAGGCGCATCAGAAGTCCGCTGCTTTCCTGGGGATAACGTTTCAGGGCTGTTGGTCATTCCGTTCTCTCTCAGCTCTGAATTGTTCCTCTTCTCTCCTTGGCCGCTTTTTAGTGTTGTCTTTTCCCCAGGTGGGAG
Source organism: Rhea pennata (assembly GCF_028389875.1). Taxonomy (NCBI): domain Eukaryota; kingdom Metazoa; phylum Chordata; class Aves; order Rheiformes; family Rheidae; genus Rhea; species Rhea pennata. Next base: position 9,354,803 of record NC_084682.1, read on the forward strand.
TTAGAGATGGTGAGCGTGGCCAGTGGCTTCCCCTGATGCGTGGGTTTGGAGGAGCTCAGCTAGCAAGCGCCCGGTATTTTGATGCAGTCCCCAATTTAGACAAATCACCTGTTTACGAAAAGTAAGAACAGGTTAACGTTAAATGGAAATGTATTGGAATTGGTGACACTGAGGCGTTTCCCCCCGGTTTCTTCCCATGAGTGGTCCATGGCGGTAGGGTGTAATGGAGATGGAGCATGGGAACGGTTGGGTTCCTGCGGGCCACCTGGGAGACTCGTTTTCCTGAGACCCAGCCACCTTCGGCTGCTGTTTCTAGAGCCGTTACCTGAGCTGGGTAGCGTACCGAACGGCAGGACGATCGGACGGATTTAACGCGTGGTTAGTTAGCGCTTTGCCTTTTCAGTGTGCGTTACAAACAATTAATAATCTTGCTAGGATTCGAGTGGGAACGGGACAGTGAGTGTATCTGAGCACCAGCTGATGCTCGGGCTAGAAGCGATACCCAGCCCGAGCGCAGGCTGTGTGGATCTGAACTGCGGCCAGATTGCACCGCTCCGCCTTGCGCTGCTGTTAATATGGTGATATCTGGGGAGTCGCGCTGGAATTATACTAGAATAGACTTAACTTACAGTTAATTCAGGGGGAGAAGGAGCGAGGCACATTGTTAGATCAAACATTTTAATTTTCGACTTGGTGGGTAATGGGAGAGAGGAAAGTTAATAAGTGGTGAGCTGGCAGGACGTGTAAGGAAAAGGTATTATCACTTCTCTGGAGCTGGTTAGATCGCACTTGAAGTCCAGAGCCCACTTTTATTACCTTATGTGAAGCTAGATATAGTTAAATCAGAGTAAGTACGGCTTAGGGCACTGAAGATGATTAATCAAGAAGAGGTGCTCACGTACAAGAGACATTGATGAAATTTGGATTATTTATCCTGTGAGAAGGTGATTAAGAAGTGACCTGATTGAAGTATTTAAACTAGCTAAAGGTTTATTTAAAACTATATTTGGTTATCTCTTTGAGGGCACTGGAGAGTCCAGCGTTAGGAGATATAGGTTTAAATTAAGAGGGCCTACATATATACACTAGAGAAATTTCTCTTTTTCATTTTTCTTTTATGGAGGAAGGCAGGTTTAGCTCAGTTGGTTAGAGCATGATGCTGCTAACACCAAGGTTGCGGGTTCAATCCCTGTATGGGCTACGCTGAGGGTTGGACTAGATGATCTCCAGAGGTCCCTTCCAACCTTACCATTCTATGAAATCTGTAGAATGGTCTTCCCAAGGTGGAGTAGTTAAGTCAAGTACCATTAACTGTTAAAGCTAGAGTTGAGATGCTAGATGGAATTAAGCCAATTAAGTCATTTTGAATTATTTTTGCTGTGCACCTTCTGTGGAGTTTAGGAACAAGCTTTTGCAGATGATGCTCTTTTTCCTCAGTCTGGGAGTTTGGATGTGTTTTTGGAAGAGCTCCTGGTGTTGCCTCATAGACACTTGAGAGGAAGCGGGCAGATTTGCTAGCCAGACACTTGGCCTGTGGACCAGCATCTGGTGTCCCATATCTGCAAGGCTGCGCGGCATTCTTTGCCCAAGCACCGCACACTCCTTGCTAATGGACCAGCTCCCTCGGAGATGGGTTTTGAGGGGTGGTGCCTCTAGCAACAAAGCACAAAACTGCCTTTGGTGCATTGTCCACAGACCGATCGCCCAGTTCAGATGAAATGCATGACCCGGTGACCACACACATAGCTTCGGAGGAGTCGAACTACATCCTAGAAACAGTAACAGGTAATAAAAATTAAGGCATCCAGGAGACTGTGCAGAGATCCTGCATTCATGTGTGTATTAGTGAGCAGAATATCTGTTACAAGCCATGACTTCCAAGTCAGAAGCCCTGGTCCCAGTAAATGCTCTGACATCTCTGTGTTTGCTAGAATTTATCACCTAGGGGTGGACAGCCACATTTGAACTGGGAGCACTGGTAGCCCAGTCCAAAAATTTGCACAAAATACTTGTCAGAAATGTGTTCTTCTCTCCAGTAAGGTGCTTTATGCGGCTATTTGTGGTACAGCCGGTCCTCACTTGCATGCCTCTCCTGGTGTCCTGCGGCTGGCTCTCACACGAGGCAGATCTTGTGGATATAGCTTCCATTTTTATTACGTTTATGCAGCTCCAAGCACACTGGGAAACTGTTCTGCAGCCAAGGTGCTGCCACAATGGGGATTATAGCAATAGCAGTGCCAAGTGCTGCTGGCAGAGGATCCTCATGGGGAGCAAGCACAGCACTGCAAGAACCCGAGCCTGCGTTTGGGCGATGGGTGTTGAGAATTTAACAGGGGAAAGGGGAGAGTTGGGTGATTGCTGGGTGATGGGGAGAGTGGAATGGGATACCAGATAATCTGAGGGAAAGTATATTCATGAGCTTTTCCCCTAAAGCAGTGATTTTTCGCATCTAGTCCCACTTGTATGCACCTGGTCCCAAGCTGGGTGACAAGGCTGGAGATCAGGCAGAAACATTTCCAAGAACATGGCCTGTGTCTTCCAGCTTTGCATTGTCAGCAGACAAGTGCTGTCCCCAAACTTGCCTGTGCAGGGAAGCGCCATGGTGGCGCTTCCCCTTCCCTCCCCGCTCGGGCACGTTCCTCCGCGCGCCAGGAGGTATTTTGCCAGCTCTTGACGCACTCTGCTGTGGGTGCTGCCACCCTTCGTCTTCCCCAGCAGGTACAGAGAAAGGGCCCAGCGAGGATTCCCGGCACGAAGAAAAGCCGATGGAAGGATCGGGTGAGTCTGCAACGAGCCCAAGTACCATTTGATAGCTCTGCTGGGGTCTTAAAAGCCTGAGGAAAGTGCTTTGGGTTGAGGCTGATGGACTTTCTGATGGTTTCCAAATTATTCAGCTGCCAAAGGGCTCAGTGCAGAGGGGCGCCTCTGGATTTTGGGGGCCTGCTGCTCAGCTGATGTGTGTTGGTGTCAGCCGGTGGCAGGTGTAACCAAGCAGAGAGGGTCGCAGTGTGTTCACACCCCCAGCGCTGGTGCCAGAGGTAGGGCTGCGTTTTTCATGAAGCAGTTCTGTTCTGCGGATGCATCTGGGATGTTTCCCTGATCCTGTGCGCGCTCCTTTTGGTGATGGAGCTGCCCATAAGTGGGAGCCAGCTCCGGGTGAGCGGTGCTGCCCAGCCCTTTGGAGGAGGAGGCTCCTCCGTGGCCAAGGAGGGCCTGGAGCTAGGTGCAGCACCGGGGACGCGTTCCTCGCCGCCGCTGTGCGCAGATCAAAGGAGCGACAAAAGCACGAACAGCTGCTTATGGCTTGCAGTGAAACTTCTCAGCTCTGCTCAGATCATCCCTGGCCTTTTCAGTCCTAAGTGGGTCAAAGAGTGAACTTCTCGCTTTGAAACGTGGTCACGTGGGAAGAGAGAAGTGAGATCGGAGACGAACGTGATAAAATTGCGAACTTCGATTGAGGTCGTGCGAAATCTGCAGCTGAGCCCGTCCTTCCCCCTCGCGTGCTTTTGGTGACTCCCTGCGGAGGCTGCTGAACGGCCTCGCCAGGACAACCATCCGCAGGGGCGCCCATCGCCCCGTGCTGTCGGCGCCCCGGGGTGCCGGTATCGGAGCGGGGACGCTTGCGCTGATGCCCGCCAGGGCATCGCTGTGTCTCCACCGCCGCGACTGCCTGCCCTTCCTGTGCTTTTTTTTTTCACCTTGCTGCCGGGCAGTGGAGAGCGTCGTAGACGGGACAGCAGAGTGACTAACGGCACTGTGCTGGGTGAATAATAACTGTCGCCAGTCCGCGTGCCAGAAATACCGACCGGTGGCACGCAGCGGGGGAGGCAGGCCGCTTAGCCAACAGCAGCGTGGGCAGAAAATACGGAGGATCTCCAGAGGAAAGCAGGACCTTTCGTATTTGTTAGATCCCTGTCATATGATCTGATGGAGAGATAAAAGGATATCGATACGTGTTTATGTCCACTGGTAGGCTTATAAAATAGAACATGAGAAGGGAAATAAGTCATATTACCACCAAGATTGATACGGATGTGGCACGGTTCATTAAGAAACCTGTTCTGCACCTCTGCGTGCCTCTTGGCACCTCGGGCTTTCTGCTTTGTCCAGTGCAGCACCGAGGGTGGCAGCTATAACTTACCGTCCTGCCGGTCTCACGGTGCCTTGCAGGGACTCAGATGCTGGCAGAGGATGGAGGGAGGTTAGAAAGGGCTGTCTGGCCTGGGAGGTCCTGCAAGCTTTGCTGCCTTCAGAAGCCGCATGATTTTTCTGCTCCTTCGTCAAGTGTGGGGCATGGCCAGTGTTTCTGTGCTGCCACGGGCTGGGACCATGAGTTTGGAGGCAGCTGCCCAAGGGCCGGCACTGATTTTGGAGGCCCCGAGAGGAAGCGTAGGCCGTGTCACCAGCTTGGCCAAGGCAATCCTCGTCTTTGCTGTGTGCTTCTTGCCTTGGAGGCAGCTGATTTCTTGGTGTATTTCTCTTTCTTGCAGATGGTGTAGGGGACGTTTTAAGTCATTTGAGGAAACAAGTTGAGATTTTGTTTAACACCAGATACGGTAAGATTGTCATTAACAAATGCTCTTAAAGCTGAGTGCTGGTCTCTGCCTTAGGGAGCTTCTAATTGCTGAGAACTGTCACATACTATTTCCAAACCAGTTGCCGACTAAAGGTGCAATCTAATTTGTTCATTTGCTGTCTGCTGGGCTTACAAATGCATCTGAAGTCTCACTGGGCCTTGTTATTGCAGCTCTTCCTCTTGGCCTCCTCAATGCCTTTTAGCTGGCTACTGCCCAGGAGCTGCCTCAGTGACCTTCAGTCCTTCTCCTGCAGAGGGAAAGGGCTGAAGCAGTTTCCCCTCCAGTTGTTAGAAATATCAGAGAGGTTTTTTTTTTTCATTTGATGGCCCAGGCTGGTGTCGTGGTGCAGGAAGGGGAACCTACACTGTCGGGCTGCAAAACAGCCCCCGAGGTGTTACCTACTTTTCTTGCCTAAGGATGTGTGTCATGCCTTAATTGAATTCAGGAGGGTGTTGGGGGGGGTGTAGTTAGAAATATGTTTATATAACATCCCTCTCCTTTTTATAAAGCTTGCTTAACCCAGAAAAAATGCAAGGGAGGTTGCACATGCATTTTGAGAACTAGCAGAAAGTTTTCTCAGCCTGTCAGGAGCCAGGCAAGACTCGTTCCTCCATCCCGAGGGCTGACGACACCAGGAACGCCAGAGGCAGAGCTGAGAGCTGCGGTCCTCGGGCTGCATGAGTTGCTCTGGGCTTTTCTTTAAAAGGAGAATTGCTCTTGGTGGCAGCAAGGGCTTCAGTTAGGTTAGATGAGAAAATGTTTTTTGCAAATGTTAAGCCCTGCATTCCTTTGAGGAATTCTAAGCAAATTGGATTTGGAGGTGAATTGTCCAAGAGCTGAGGGTTTTTTTCCTAAATTAGAAGTGTTTCATTTGATTTTTGAATACTGTAGCTTCAAATCAGAAGAAATCTTCAAAATAAGCAGAGCCCGTTGGAAAGATGGGTTGAAGTAGCTTGGGTTTACTGTCCTCGGGAACAGCTGAGATGGTCCCTGGGCAGAGCTGTGCTCCGGTGAAACAAGCTAAAAGCTATGGACTGAGCAATGGGCTGCTAGCCAGTGCTCACTCCTTCCCAGTTTAGTAATAGACTGGAAGTCTTTGTCCAAATTCAGCATGGGTTTTGGTCCTATTTTTTCATCTTTGACCAAAAATTGTTACTCAGCAGTGACTGTCCATTTGCCTATTGACAAAGCTCAGAAGAGCAAGCAAAAGCCCTGCTGAGTGACCAGTGAGGAAGCCCAGGTGTGTCCTCAGGGGATGGGGATGGGGGCTGTCAATGCCAAGCACTGCTGTTGAAAGTCCAGCCTTACATGCAGTGAGTTTGTGTGTTTTCAGGCCAGTCTCTGAGAGATGAGGGTCCTCATCAGCAAGTTCCCATGGCAGGGCTAATGACCCAGCTGTGACTGCTTGGGTGCCGTGGCACCGTGGCGGTGCAGCTGATTTCCCTCATCTTTTGCCTGCTATATGCCCAAGTCTGGCAGCTGCAGAGAGATGTCCGTGAACGTTTTGACATGGAGTCTCCTCCTTCTTGTGAGAAGATGCTTGCAGCGTTTTGAGAAAGCCCTTTTGGCAAGAATGCTGCTGAGAGGTGGTTACGTTAAACCAGCGAATTCAAAGATAGCTCCTGATTCCTGCGTAGATTTTCCCTGGAATCTCTAGGGCACTCTGCATCTGTGGATAGAGTAATGAAACTTGATCACAGTGTATCATGACTGTTTTGCTTTCACCCAGTTCAGAGGCTTAACAAACTAATGATATTTGGTCCTCACTCAGCAAAAGCCATAGGAATTTCAGAGCCGGTCAAAGTTCCCTACTCCAAGTTCCTGATGTACCCCGAGGACCTGTTTGTCGTGGGCTTGCCGGAAGGCATCCTACTGCGGCGCCCAAACTGCTTTGGTATTGCAAAGCTGAAGAAGATCCTACAAGCTAGCAACAACATCCAGTTTGTCATTAAAAGGTAAGACGAACCAATTAGCTGAAACCTCTGGCGAGGGCTTTATTGTTTTGAGCTTTTGCTTCTGGGGCTGCAACAGCTGTTGAGTAAGAATCCTGGAAAACATCCATCAGGTGGTCACCTTTAATAAATCTGCTTGATTAAAAGCGATCAGATGATGTTACCTTGTTGGAGCTGTTCCCAGCAAGGAGCAGTGTTATTGTCAGTCTCTCTCTTTCTTCATCTTTTTGTTTTCTAACTTGCCTTTGCAGAGGCATGGCCTTAACAGAAGGGTACATCAAAGGATGGGTATCAGGGTGCCAACCTTTAGCTTTCAGGTCTCACCTGAATTTCAAAATACCTTTAGGTGTTCTGTGGAGGTTTCTCATCCAAATGCTATCTCAGTCCAACATTGTTCTGCATGAGCAGTCTGACCTGCCCTTCTTCAGAGATTTAACTTACAGCCCCTAAGGCACTGGGGCTTGATTAGGTGAGAAGGAAGAAGTTCCCCGGCCTTGCAGACTTCAGGTGAGGGTTGGCATTTAGATCTCAGATGCTTTCTGCTGTTGCTTTGAGTAGTTCAAAGCTCTGTGTCCTCTGGCTCATGAACACAGAATCAGTTCTGGTAAGCAGCAATGTCGGGAAAAACTTCTCCCTTGCAGAGGTGAGAAGCAATGTAACCAGCTCTGGCTAGCAGCTGAAACAGAAGATAAAAGTTCGGAGCATGGAGATTTTGTGCTGTCCGACCAGTAATTCACAAGTGAGACCAACAGGGGGTTTGGGATTTCTCCCTATCCTCTCCCATTCCCAAACTTTTTTCTTGGCGACACAGCTGCTAACATGGGTTTGAAGGGCTTGTAACCAGTCCTGGCGTGAGATCTCTGGGTGTTTTTATCGTTAGATGCCTAAGAGGTGGTTTTTGTGCCTACAGTATGTTGAAAAGCAGCGCCTATAGGTGCGGGCGCGTGCTCTCTCCCAGCGTGCGCAGCTGCCTCTGGGTGCTGTTGGCCGCTCCGGGCAGCGCTGGCAGGAGAACCGCGCTCCCTGGCAGGGGAGCCCGCACCTTGTAACCATTCCTGGCGGATGATTTAAGATGCTCAGCCGTCGGGAGCTTAATCTTATCCCATAGAGTGTTACGTTGGCTCACTAAAGAGTCTGTCAGCATGAAAATGATTTTCCGAATTCCCCTACTGTATTGCAGCAGCTTTAAAGTTGCATTAGCCAGATATGTTTAGTGGGTTTGTGGGTGGAGGAGTGTTATCCTAGGTGATAGATGGAGCAGTAAAATGTTGATGGTTTACTGGAATGGAACCTCACTGGCACTTTGTCTGCTTTGTGCTGTTTTCCAGGCCAGAGCTTCTGGCTGAGGGAATTAAGGAGACTGCTTCTGACAGCCCAGGAGCCAAAGGTAGGCTCCTGAAACGTGCAGCAGCCCGGCCATTAATAACGAGCTGCAACAGGCATGAAAGCATTTGCTACAGCCCATCATTCCTTCCCTTGCCACGTCCCTTTTGGCCTGTGTGAAGGCAGCCCTGGTATTTGGGGCCTCTGGAAATCACTTTCTTGCTTGGTCTCCTTTGGTTGTACAGCAAACTCTAATTCCTGTATGTCCCCTGTCTTGGCAGCCGGTGAGAGGGACGCCAGCGACTCGGTCGTGGACGACGTTGTGAAGAGACAGGGCTTTCAAGGTGAGGATGGGCAGGGTCTGTGAGCCCCGTGTGCCGACCACTGCAGAGCCACCACAGACTGGCTGCAGAGGATGCGTGGTCAGAGTTAGCCCATGGAGCTCTCGTTAAACAAACAGAAAAATTGAACCATAATTCGGAAGTTTGTTTTTCTGGTGGGGGAAAAAAGCGAATGAAAGAGTTGATATGTCATCATTTGGTTTTTAATGAGTGATCAAGCCGTGATGTTTGCAGAACATGAGCTAGTCCCACTACGGGTGCACAGCCGTACACCCAGATGACACCTGGTATCTGTGCCCACCGCAAGCACCGGTGGCACAGCTGCAGTCATCTTCTCCCAGCACCCCAGGGAGGATAAGAGGTTTCACCACCCTCTTTTCCCTGGTGGTGATGCTCGGGCTGTGAAATACTGTGTGACTTCTCTGGGACTGTACGGAGCCGGCTGCGGAGCAGCAGCTGGCACGCGTGGCCCTGGGCTGCCCCGTTGCTTTTGGCCCCAAGGTCTTCGTCTCGCTTGCCGCGTTCTCCACCCAACACCCGTATCATTTGGTGCGGGCCAGGGCAGCACTGCCTAAAGGAGCACAAATGCAGAAAAGGAGCAGTTGTGAGATTTGGGGGTTTGGTGGGTTGGAAGAGGAGAAACTCAAGGCAAGGATGGGAAGGAGAAAAGAAAAGGGAGAGACAGGGCAAGAGGATAGGAGAGACTGGGCAGCCAAAAGTCAAGACGGAGCGAGACACTGCTGGGGCAGGCAGTCTCATGGGTCTGGACCAGCGACTGGCAAAGTGCTCTGCGTGGTGCCCTAATTAAACGGCTTTGGTTATCTTGCCATCTGACCTTGCGAGAGGCATAATTAAGTCTTCTGAGCCTCGCAGTTTGCCTTTCTGTGGCTTTTGCATCCAGATGATGTTTGTATAAATCCCGTCTATGGCACGTCCTCAGCCCAGCGCAGACCTTGGGGACGCGGGGCACAAAGCGTGCTCCTCGCCTTCCCCCGCCACGGCTTTGCTCTCGGAGCTGTTCCTGCTTCGAAAACATAAAGGGGATTTAAAGCGAACAGTTTGGGAAGGAGCTTGGGAAGGACGAGTGCTGCGGAGCTCGAGCGGCCCCTTTCCTGGCACCTTTTCCTTTTCCTCAGCCGGTGCCAGGGCGATCTGCCATCCCGTGGGCGCCGAGCGGTGAGCACCAGGGCCGGCAGAGAGCACCAGCGGCCCTGGCCCGCGAAGGATTTTTGGATACGCTTTTGATTTCTTTTTGTTTTAATGTCAGCAATTGTCGCAATTGAATCTTCAATTTCATGCAGCTTTTATTCATAGCAAATGAGGGGGGAGGGGAACATATTTCTGTTTAGATTATTTTTAAGGACTTTGAATGGCCTACTCCAGAGATTAGCTAATTGCAAGATAAGGACTTTCCTATAATTAGAAAATCGTATTACTTAAAAGTCACAGAGTGCCTTTTAATTTAACAGCAGAAGTCCATAATTGTTTCTTTATTTTACAGAAAATTATGATGCCAGGCTTTCCAGAATAGACATTGCTAACACACTAAGGGAACAAGTCCAGGACCTGTTCAATAAGAAATACGGTGAGAAAGCAGGGTGGGAGTTGTTTTTATTCCCGTCTTCCCTGAATCCTTTTCCTCTCTCCTTTTTTGTCCCCATCCCCTCAATTTCTTTTTGGTAACTCCCAGCCAGGTGGTTTCAGTCCTCCTTCCCTTTCCATCCAGTGCGGCTGTTGTTCCGTGGGGTTCACGCGGGACGCAGTGCCCCGGTTGGGGATTAGCAGATGATGATGTTTCTCTTTCCCGGGGTGGGAAAGTGCCTTTTGTCGAAGGTTCTCGTTGCGTAGGTGGCTCTTGCTCAGCAAGGAAGATTCTCATGATTAGGAGCATGTGGCATTTGTTAATGCTGCCTGCTGTTCCTAAAAAGGTTTTCCCCCCCCCACCTTCCATGAAGAACAAAGATCCTAATTTCATTAGAGGCGCGTTGTAGAACCAGAGAGAGTTGTGTGAACGCCTGGAAGAGGGGGTGGAGGGGAAGGAGGCGGAGGAGGTTGGAAGGAGAATAAAGAGGGACCGTGGCAAGCGCTCGGAGCAGCCGTCGGAGACGGGGAGATAACGTGCTTCCTGCTTGCTTGGAGGTTTCTTAGGCACCCCACTTGGGCTCTGCAAGGTGTTCTTATGGCCTCCTTCAAGAGTATCTGGCATTTATTAAGCAAGGTAGGGAGATGCTGTTATCCTCATTTTAAGGACAGGAGGGAGACTGACTCTTGCCGTGGTTCCCAGGTATCTGCTCCCACCAACCGACAAGCAAGAGCACCTCCTTGCAAGGAAATGTCTACCCTTAGTCTTACAGCCAAACATCAGAGAGGGGACACGGAACGGAAACCATGTCCAGATAATGTCCTGAAGTACACAGCACCCACCTCTCCATCCCTCCTGCCACGTGACAGCGTCGCTGTCCCACGGAGCCCCTCCGGCCCCGGCAGCCATCATGGCTTTCCTCCGCCCCATCCGCTCTTGGCTGTGCAGCCGCTCTGCATGCTCACAGTTGCCTTCAACCCCATCGTCCCCGGGGCAACAGCCTGAACATGTTGGTCCTTCACCTAAAGCCTGACAGCTTGTTGGGTTCAGCGTGGCGCTTTGGGGGATGGTGGACGCGCCTCGGGGACACGAACTGCTGACGAGCCCCCGGCGTCACGTGTGCTCCTGTCTCGCTTCTCTTCCAGGGGAGGCCTTGGGAATCAAGTATCCCGTGCAAGTGCCCTACAAGCGGATCAAGAGCAACCCGGGCTCAGTGATCATCGAGGGGCTGCCGCCTGGCATCCCCTTCCGGAAGCCGTGCACCTTCGGCTCGCAGAACCTGGAGAGGATATTGGCCGTGGCTGATAAAATCAAGTTCACCGTGACGAGGTGCGTCCCCGCCGGGGGAAGAGGAGGGCGCCGGTGCCAGCTTTCCGCGCCCGCGCTCGCTCCAGGCTCTGCCGGCCCCATCGGGCAGGGCTAGAAATGCTCCCTACCGGCGCGGCCTCGCAGCCTGCCAAGAGGCACCGGCGAGGCTGGCAGCTGATGACCTGCCGGAAAGGAGCGAGCTCGAAATCAGAGGCTCTTCCTGCTTTTTGCTCTCAGGCCGCGTGGCCGCCCGGGGCGGAGGTGGGTGCCGAGGAGGAAAACGTGGCTCCCGCGTGACGAGGCGCGTGGGGTCTGCTGGGTCCCGCGGCGGGAAACGGCGCCCATCTCCTCGGCTGCAAAGGGCAGCAGAGAATCCTGGTCTCTTTTCATGAGAAATCCCGGTCGCCGTCCCCGAGGGTTTGCAGCCAAATGGGGCGGACGGCAGCGGCTGGGTGGGGGCGGGCAGGAAGGTGCTTGCACAGGGTGACGCATAGGGCTCCGGCAGCAGAAACCAGAGGTTTCAAGCATGCATCCATCGCAATTTTGTTCAGGTCAGGTGCATCCTCTTCCTGGTGTTTCATATTAAATCTTCCTTTTTCTTTATCTTTTTTACAGGCCTTTTCAAGGACTCATCCCCAAACCCGGTAAGCGTTTATTTTTTATTTATTTATTTTTTTGCCTAAGCGATGCATCGATTCGGTGTTTATTGGCGGCGAGAGAGCCGCAGGATGCGCGTGCTGGGCTCGCTTTGCCGGCTGGGGGAAAGCTGCCCCCCCCGCACCTCTCCGCGCTGCCCGGTTTGCGCCTTCGGTGCACCTGCTGACCGAGACGGCGAGCTCTACGTCACACGTGCACGCTCCTGCTATTCCCTTGCGTTTTGCAAGAGCTGATCTTAGGGCAGGAATCAGCGTTTAACAAAGTGCTACGCTCTTAAAAATAACTACCTGTTGCAATTAGCTGGCGGAGAGGGAGGTTCGCCGCTTGATTAGGCGGCGGAGCTGCGTTACGAAAGCAGCGGGTTGGTCGCGCATGTGGTGGGGCTGTTCACCGAGCTGCAGGAAGCACCGAGCGGCGAAGGGGAAAGGAAAGCCCCCGTCGCCCCAATTTACGAGCATCCCGCGCCCGGGAGAGCGGTGTGAAACGTGGCGGTGCCGGGACTCGCGGTCCCGGCTGGGCTCTGTGAGTCAAAAGCGGTCAGAAGCGTTGACCACTAAAATTTAAAGCTTCTGCCTGCATTTCCGTGCTCACGCTGGGGTGAGGGTCCCCATCCCTGTCCCATCTGCTGCCCCCTTATTCCGGCAGCGTTTCCCACTGTGGGCCCCCGTCGCTGCCGCTCTTGCGGCCGGGTGGGTGTTTCGCCGTTGAAGCTGGCCGGGCCGTGGCCATCTCGAGCCCGCAGAGGCAGGACCGGGCTCCCCGGCACCCGTCCGGAGCATTGGGACTGCTCGTCCGAGCAAGGTGGGGCTCCTGCTAGGACGGTGCTTGTCCCCCTCTCCTGGAAAGGTTAGCCTAAAAGGTGGCCTGTACGGCGCCCTAAAACCCGTCCGGACGGCAAGGGCAGGTTTCGCTGGGCTCACAGGTTGGCCTGGCTTTGGCAGCGGGTTTCCGGCCCTTTCATGGTGATCTCCTGAATTTTTGTCCCTGAACTGCCCCCTTCGTCCCTCTGCTGTGGTGGGAGAAGCGGGTGAGCACGGAGCTGTGGGCACGAGGCGCTGGCCAGAGACGGGTCCTGCCGGTGAGTCGTGCTGAAACGTGGCCTGAGCCCCGAGGGTTTCCTGGGCTCTTTCCTCCCGGCTCCGGAGGGTTGGTGAGGGCATATTGAAGGGCAGCAGGGCAGATGCCGAACTTGTGGTCAGGGAGGGAAAAGGGGTGCTGGGGCGTGTGGAGCGAAAGCTCCTCTGAAGTTTTGTGGGAATCCCCCGCCCCATTTTCGGGAGCGTGCAGGTTATGTTCGCTGATCCTGACTTGTCCAGCCACCCATTGACTTCTGCCTCTCTGAATTCAATGCTTTCCCTGTTCCAACCTCTAAGTGACTTACAGTCCCTATGCCCCGGGATGTGAAGTGCCCAACTCAGCTTATTTCAGCTTGTCTCAGGGGTTCGCTGAATGACTGAGGTTGGAAGGGACCTTTGGAGATCATCTAGTCCCACCCTCCTGCTCAAGCAGGGTCACCTAGAGCACGTTGCACAGGATTGTGTCCGGCAGGGTTTTGAATACCTCCAGAGAAGGAGACAAGGCGTTGGCTTCCCCAGGGTCAGCCTTGCCCTTTGCGGCACTCCTGCGCACGTGCCTTCCCTTGCTGCAGTGGGAAGTGGGGCAGTGGGACTTATGGCTCCATTTTTCTGGTCACTCTGACGCTATTCTCAGATTTTATCCCCGACAAGCTGAGCAAAACTCGTGCCAGGCTTCAGAAGCCAAACTGCAGAAATGGCCTCACGGGGAACTTCTCCCTTCCTGTGCACCATTGCAATAACTCAGTCTCTTGCTTCCCAGCTCCCTGGAAAAGATAGCTCACTCTTAGAAATGTGGTTAAAAACCTGTCTCTGTTCTAAATGTGTGCAATTACAACTGTTGGAAGAGCACAGATGGGTGCAAAAAATGTTGTCTCCTTTACTGATGGCTTTCCATTTCCTTGGCCAGCCTCCATGGAGATGGCACAATTTAGAGAAGAAAAATACGGCAGACAGGAAAACATTTATATACTGTTATTGGGAACTGCAAAGAAAGGTGTTAGACTCCAGAGACAGCTCTGACAGAAGATGATCTGTCTGAGAAATTCAGTCCAGGGCATGGACTGTGGGATGATCCAGTGGAACCTGATTTATTGTCCAGCCAAGTCCCTGGAGCGGTCCCCAGAGACCTCCACAGGATTTGGATTAAACTTCATGGTTTTGGTTCCAGAGCATCAAGTTCCCGGACAGTTCACATCAGCTGGATCTCAAATTAGACTGGGGTAAAATACAAGTGCTGCAGAGCTCCAGTTTTCCATTTTTGGGGGAATTATAGGGATGTATTTTTGTAGTAACCCAAAGGTGTATCCAGTCCTCCAGCCGTGTCTTGTCTTTCCGTTCCTCTGCAGTAGTCTGTATAATTACATTAAGGGACACTGATCTGACACAAATCATGCCATTAATAAGGAGCGCATCAGAAGGCAAATATTTCAACCTGCCAGCTCAGCTGGAAACGCAATATGATAAATAGAGATGTAGAGGAAACTGATTATATTTTCTCTGGAGAACTTTTCCTTTGTTCCCTGGGAGTGATTCTCCAGATGTACCTTCGCACCGTGTGTTGCCCATACTAGGAGAAAAGCACAGAAATGTTTTATTCCGTGTTATTGCATTAGTGGAGCAGCCTCTGGAGGAGGTCACGCGATCGCTGCTCCTCTCGCCCCGCTACGTGCTCAGGCAGGCAGCGCCGGCTTTGCATCCCTTCCTCGCGGTTCCTGCGCGTGGGCGGCACAGCTTGAGTACGAACGGTTACAGACGAGCAATGGGTTTTTTTTTACCCGACATCTCAGTTCGTTATAGCCTATTTCGTATTTTTTTGCTAAATCTTAGGAGGCAGTGTTTTTTTTTTTTATAATAGCTGGACTGCCATTGGAATGTCTCTTCAGTAAAAAGGCTATTTTTATCTTCTCCCCCAAAAAACCCATTGACAGCAATTAACCTCTCTTCTGCTGTACCATCCTATTACACCTGAGCTGGTGGTAACACCACGGTGGTATGTGCGCTGCTCTTGCTTTGGTCGCTTTTCTTCTGCCTTAACAAAATTAATAATTTCAAATAGCCGTAGATCATTAAAAACCCCCAAAATATAAGGAAAGTCGTCACGTTCTTTTTACCTGCATCTATTAAAACCCCATTATGTAAAGTCAACAGCAACAGAATTGCATCCTTGGCATTAAAAGAAAATCAATGAAAATCATTTTCTTTTGCAAAAGAATGTTAAAATAAAAGCAATATTTACTCCCCAGACAGCTTACCAGAGCCGGTAAGAGCTGGAAAGTCCAGGAGGCTTCTTTATAAATGTACCCGAATTTAAACCTTCGCAGTTCTGCTTCACTAAACATTGCGTGAGGAACGTGCATTGTAAAGGAGGAAGAACATTTCCTACGTATATATATATTTTAAGCCCCCTGGGGGGACAGCAGTTGCCTGGAAGCCGAACTGCTGGGCGGCGTTTGCCCTCCCGGGGGCCCGCGGCCGCTCCTGCGGCGGTGCCAACAGCCGCAGCACCGCGCGGCACCGGGCTCGCTCGCCGCGGCCTTTGGGAGCGGCGGGTTTTTAAGCGCTGCGGCGGCGGGTAACAGGATTGCGACGCGATCCTGAGCGCCTCGCGCTCGCCTTCTCGAGATTATCTGCAATTTTGCTGTGAAGATGCTCTCTCTCTCCCGTAACGGGTCGCAATCGCGTGGGCGAGACTCCAAGTCCCATCAGCTCCCGGGCGACTAGAGGGAGAGCTCGTGCACGCAGCTTGTTTTTTCTGCCTTCGAAAGAAGATGTTTTTGAGAGCGAGGCTGTTTCTGGAAAAAAACAAAGCAAATAGGTGATGTAGGAGCTGGGGGGTGCAGAGTCTCGTGCAGAGTGGTGGGACCGGCGCCGGGGATGCAGGGCCCCGGCGCGCTGGGCAGAGCCCGCCGAGCGAGCACAATCCCCGCGGCCTTTAGGGATTTGCGTTTTGTTTTCCAGTTTTTCTTCTCTCCGCTGATGCTATCGGCTCTGTGCAAAAGACCTTCAAAATGCTTTGTAAAACAGAACGAGCTTTCAAGAGTCAAAACAGCAGTAGGAGAGCGAGGTTGAAATTCCGGTGCTGTAAACTTCTCCTTTCTTTTCTTCTTTCCTGAGGCAGAGATACAAAACAGGCTTAATTTGAGCCTTTTGAAAAAAATATCAAGCATAAGTAATCTAGCAAAAAAAAAAAAAAAAGAGAGAAAGAAATCTTTCTGTATGTTAATTTTTATGTGCTTTGATTGAAAATCTACACCGGTTCCATCTGTCCTATTCCCAAAACTCCCTACCGTACTGATAGATTATTTCCCATACTCCAATTAATAAAGTAGGGCAGGCAGTGTTCTTTAATTAAAAACCCACACATTCAGGCATCCTTTTTTTTTTTTTTTTTTTTTTTTAATCACAAGAGCACAATCCTCTGTAAGACTTTGATGAGCCGTGCCTCACATTTGAAACTCCTAACAAAAAAGGGAAAAGCACTTGATCTGACGGTGACCCGAGCAGAGTGGGCTTCGTTCCTTCGCCTCTTTGCTGTCTGAAGTCCCAACTCCAGGCTTCCTTCATCCCTCTGTCCTGATATTTAACCCATGTGAGGGCAGTTGGATTATTGTTGCTTCTTATCTGCATTCCTTTCATCCAGAATTAATGTTTCTTTTTAGTGCTGAGCTGTTCAATTACTGTTTTTAGGAAAGATCGAACAGCGATCGTAAATAGTTGGGTAACTCCAAAGCCTTTTCTTAAGCACCTAGCGCTTGTCCTCCACAATTCAAACCACTCTTTTCTCTTTGCTTCTCCTTTTTTCTTTCGCATGCCCATGCCACATCTTCGCCCGCATCACAGGGTAATGCCGCGGTGGCCAGCCAGTCCCAGGGACCAGAGTCCCTTTCACAGAATCACAGAATGGTTGAGGTTGGAAGGAACCTCTGGAGATCATCTAGTCCAACCTCCTGCTCAAACAGGGTGCCTCGAGCACGTTGCACAAGATAGCGTCCAGGCAGGTATTGAATATCTCCAGAGGAGACTCCACAACCTCTCTGGGGAACATGTTCCAGTGCTCTGTCACTCTCACGTGGAAGAAATTCCTCCTCAGACAGAACTTGTGGTTCAGTTTGTGCCCGTTGCCTCTTGTCCTGTTGCTTGGCACCACTGAAGAGTCCAGCCCCATCCTCTTGACACTCTCCCTTCAGGTATTTGTAGACATTGATAAGATCCCCCCTCGGTCTTCTCTGCTCTAGGCTAAACTGGCCCGGCTCTTGCAGCCATTTCTCATAAGAGAGATGCTCCAGCCCTTGGATCATCTTCATGGCCCTACACTAGACCCTCTCTCCAGTCATTCTATTTCTCTCTTGTATTGGGGAGCGCAGAACTGGACACAGTACTCCAGACTCACCAGGGCTGAGTAGAGGTGAGGACCACCTCCCTCAACCTCTTCTTAATACGCCCCAGGATACCATTGGCCTTCTGGCCACAGGGGCATGTTGCTGGCTCATGCCTAACTTGTCCACCGGCACTCCCAGGTCTTTCTCTGAAGAGCTGCTCTCCAGCAGGTCAGCCCCCAGCCTGTACTGGTGCTGAGGGTTATTTTTCCTTAGGTGCAGGACTCTGCACTTGCCCTTGTTGAACCTCAGGAGGTTCCTCTCTGCCCAGCTCTCCAGCCTGTCCAGGTCTCTCTGAATGGCAGCACAGCCCTCAGGTGTGTCAACCACTCCTCCCAGCTTGGTATCATCAGCAAACTTGCTGAGGAGGCACTCTGTCCCCTCATCCAGGTCATTGATGAAAAGGTTGAACAGGATGGGACCCAGTACTGACTCCTAGGAGACACCACTAGCCACAGGCCTCCAACTAGACTCTGTGCCACTGACCACACCCTTCTGAGCTCTGCCTTTCCGCCAGTTCTCAGTCCACCTCACTGTCATCTAACTCATCTAAACTACACTTACTGAGCTTACCTATGAGGATTTGCTCTTGCTGATTCTCTGTGAAGAACCCCAAAAGCCCCTTTTCTCCCATGCTGATGTTGTACGCGGCAGTGGGACTATGCTTCTGCCCTCATGTACAGCAGTGAGACCATGCTCCTCTCCACGTGCGTGCTCTCCCTGGCTGCTGGGAGCACCTGCAGCCACTTCGGTGAGCTGACTCCCAGGCTTAAGGTGCAGCACATGTGGGTTACCAGGACAAAAAATTCAATTATCTTTCTTAATCAGCTTGCTTTAATAGAAGCACCTTGAAATTTTCACCTGAACTGATGAAAATGCCTTTGTCCAAGTTCCTGAGATGCTACCCCTGCCCCTTCTAAGCCTTTCTGGTTAATGCTCCTGAGAAGCCAGCTGTACGCAGGGCCATCCCTGCATAACACGCTGGCCGACCCGGCAGCCCGGCTGCTCCTTGCTGTAGCCCGTAGCACCGGTGTTTTGTGTTTTCCCAGTTGATCTGTCCTTGTTTGCGTTGTGGCATGTGATTGATGCATCTCACCGAGGTCTTTGCAGCCCTTCTGCATTCAGACCCTGTCTGGATGGACGGTGCAAGGAAGGGGTCTGCTGGTGAAGGGGTCTGCTCGTGAAGGGATCGCCCAGTTTGCCCGTGTGGGTTAGCCGGGAGAACAGCTACAGTTTGGCAGGTAGCTTGTGCGGGATGTTGCTGCAGGCATGCAGGAACCAGCCCCACTCCCCATCTGGACTCCAGTGGCAAGCGAACCAGACGTTCACCCTCGACAGACCCCGATGCTGGGAGCTGGGCCAGGACGTGGCTTCTTTTCCTGTTCTTAGGTCTGCTTTTCCCACGCGCGGCGTGGCAGCAGTGAGCAGCCCCGTCCCGCTGGGGCACGCGGATGCTCTCACTCGAGCGGGCAGAGCCACTGCTAATGTCACCGGGGATGGCGAGTGTCACGGAGCGGCTGCTGCAAAGCCAGGGGAGGATTTTCCTCGCAGTCAAAGAGCAAATAGCTCTTTTTCACACGACCTCGGTTAAGCCGGCCGGGCCCGGGGAGGCGGCGAGGACGACGGCTCTCGCTGCAGCCCGGCGGCTGCCTCCTTTGCCCGTGCAAACCCGCTGCTGCAGCTCAGCTGCAAACCGGCGGCTCGTGCCGAGCGAGGGTTTCGCTCCCGGCGCGTCCGCGCTGCAGCGGGGAGGTGGACGGCGGCTCCGCGAGAGCCTTCCCAGCCCCCTCGCTGCAATCCGGGGCTGGCGGAGGTTGTCGCCTGCCGTCTCGCAGCGCTTTCGGCGGCCTCGGGCATCCCCGGCAGAGGCTGCGGCTTGCTGCACGGTGGCGGAGAGCGGCGCTGCAGTCCCGCAGCCTCCGGCCAGCCGCTCACGGACAGAAGCGTCCGATGTGTCCGTATGCGGCAAAGCAGATGCCGAGTGCGGTTCCAAACGGAGTCGTTTCTGCATTGAAAAGTCTGATTGCAGCTACCTAACCCCAAAACTGGGCTTTTCTGTTCAATTTGATGGCACTGACCTAAGGCTCCCTGTCAAATGGTCGGGCACAAGCTTATAGAAACACGTGCGTCGGGCAGAGCTGTTTCATCTTGTGGGCTGCCGTGGCTGGTTCTCTTAAGCTTGTTGGTTTTCCCTAGGAAATCCGTTTGCTTTTGATATCCCTCATCGTTTCGTAGCCACTGGCTGGAGCCAGCATCTCCGTAGGGGTCCCTTTTTCTCCGTTTTCCTCCGTGTTGCTGCAGAATTAACACAATCACCCTGTTTACTTCTCATCTGTTTTAACCCTTGAATTTGCCTTTTTTTTTTTTTTTAGCGATCTCCCCTCGGAGGCTTTGCTGTGGACGGGAGCTCTCGCGGTGCAATTTGGGCGCCGGGCTGGGGGACGCGCAGTTCCCCTGAGCACCCGTGGCGGGTTGGCCCTGAGCGACCGCGGGAGGGGGGCAGGACAGGACGGGAGGGGACGGGACGGGATGGGACGGGACGACGCGCGCTCAGCCACTTCCAACCCTCGCTGCCGCTCGCCTCTCCCTGCCCGGCCGCGAAACGCCAGTGTGGCGGGGGGTGCGTGGGGTCCCACGGGGCTGGTGCCCAGGCGAGCAGCAAAAATAGCTCAGCAAAAATCAGTGGGATGACTGAAGCACTCTTGATGCCAACGGGCCTCAGGACCAGAGCAATTTTAAGCAGTTAAGGACAAAGTCATCCTGAGTTTTGCTTTTGATTGTGAACAAGAAAACCAAGCTGTAGCACTCATTGCTCTCTTTTTCTTTCTCTCCTTTTTTTTTTTCTTCTTTTAACTCGTGCTGTAGCCCCTAGACGGATAACGTCATTGGAAAAAGCCTACGCTGCCTTGAATGGTACGTAGCTCAGCTGATGCATCGTAGATGGTAGCAGACAAGAAATGCGCTTGTTTTAATGTGGGAATGAAAATAACTTAAAGCACCCCGATTCCAGGTATTTTTTTGCTCCCTGCTCTGTTTCCCAGTGGTACCAAGAACTGAACGATGCAGGATGTGTTTAACAGTGTTTGGTGGTTGTTACTAATCCTACGTGTGTTTCTGAGCACCTGTTGCCGCAGGCGCCAGCATATCAGGCCAGCTCTGCTCTAGACAAACTGCCCTGACAAGTTACGCTTAGCTCCTCCGCGTGTCCAAGCGATTAATTTGTTAAGAAGTCCACCTGCAATTCACACCAAGCAGCCTGGGGGATTCTTTGCTATGCTTTAATGCATACGGTGGGCCGGAGCTGGCGCGCAGTAGGGCGGGCTCCGTGCGTTTAACCCGTACGGTGATTTGCAGGAGCAGAGGAGAGCTTGCCTGCTTTGCATCTCTTGCACGGCAAGGTGTGTCAGTGCAGCTGGCTTTGGCAGAGCTGAGCTTGTTCGTATCAGTTGCGCTTCTGGCCCTGTATCTGGATGTTAATTGCATGCTCCTACAAGTTTATAGTCACACGTAGAAAACGTGCATGTGGCAGGTTACTTCTCATTGTATTTAAAGCTGTGTCACTGTGGAAGAGCCTCATTGCAGTTGGCGGGTCCACTCCAGATTCACAGGGGTGCAGATGAATTGCGCTCTGACAGGACGCTGGCAGGCGAGAGGAGTCATGTATTCGTCCTCCGACAAGTCGGGGCCAAATTCTGGTACCCCCAAGCACGCCGACTGCCTCGCTTGGCCGCGTGTTTCTTGGGAACGGGTGGGATTGCCGCCTGAGGAAGGGCTCGCCTGCTTGCGAACGGGGGCGTCCGAACCTGAGCCGCTGCCGCCGCGAGGTACCTTGGCTGATAGCCGTTCGGTTAACGGGAATTTCGGAAGCGTGGGCGCCCGAGCCGCGTAGATGACGGTGGACGGTTATTTTGAGCGTCGGGAAGGCTGCCAGCCGCTTCCGCTCGCCCCGGCGCCGTCGGGCTGCAGTCGGCTCGGGCGTTGCCGACATCGGTGGTAGCCAAGCCGGTCCCCGGCACGCTTGCGGCTGCGCTTCGTGCTGGCGGAAGCGTAAGTCACTGAGTTAAGTGTTGGAGGAGAGACCTATTGATCCGCAGTAACGGGCGAGTTCTTCCGATTGCCTCTCCCCAGGCTGCAGCGGGAGCCGGACGAGGGGTCCCACAGCGACAGGAGCCCGTGGGCAGGCGCGCCCGGCCGAGAAGCGGACCCTGAGCCACCGCTGCCTTTCCGCGCGTGGCCGGGGCGGCTCTGCCCTGGGCTCCGGCCGCGCGACGCCCCACGTCGCAGGTGCTCTCTCGGTTTGGCCGTGCTGGGGTTTCGCCGTGGAGACCAGGTCTCTGCACATGGCATCAGGAGACGTCGCGATCAGAGACGTTATTTACACGGGGAACATGATGGATTTGGTTTTGTTGGGTTTTCTTAAAGTCACTAGGAAAAATAGGTTACACTTTGGAACCTGTTGTCTAATAACAGACACCTAAAATCCATTTTTAATGCCTGCTAAGCAGGACTTGGCGTTTCTAAAAGAAATGCTAAGCTCTGCCAGGCCCTACTGAAAAATGGCAAATGGTGCTTTAAAAACGCGATTGCTCACGTAGAAGTGCACGTGGAGGGAACCGAGGTCCTCTGTTCAGGCAAGCAGGATCGAAGAAACTCAGCAAACTGGCTACTGCATTTTATTTTAATTAGAAGATTAAAAGAAAAAAAAAAAGAAAAGCTGATAGCGGAGAATCAAACCCCAAAGCGTGCATCACCCTGCGCTACGGTAGGGACTCGGCACATGCTAGAGGGGCCGGCAGCCTCCGTGCCTCAAACATTTTATGGTGTCAGATGTCTGAAACGATAGTGCAAGATCTCTCTCGCCCAAAGATGTCTGGGGACGGAGGCGGTGCAGTGCCGGGTGCCGCTGGAGCATCGCCGGAGCATCTGTGCCGGGAGCCGCGTCCCCGCTCCGAGGACGCGGGAGCGTGGGAGCGCTCCTCCGGGCTTCCTCTCCGCCCTCCGTGCTGCGCACGCTCCCTGTGAGCTCCCCTCCGTTTCTGACAGCGTGAGCCGGTGCTGGGAGACGGGAACGCGGGAGCGCTGCCCCGGCACACGGGCCGCCGCACGGCAGGAAAACGTGCGGTTGGGTCGCTCGGAGCAGTGGCAGCCGGGAAAGAGCTTTGTCGTCTTTCAGTCTCAGGGAAATCAAAACGCTGCAAAATTAAGCAAGTGAAAACGCTTCGTTCTGAGGTTTCTCTGTCTGCTACCATCTATACATTCATACGGCTGTGTGTGCGCATCCAAGGAGCTGAGCATAAATGACGAGGCGGTCGCAGAGGGAGCCCGCAGGGGCCGGTGCCCCGGCCCGTGCCCCGGGAACGGCACCCGGGCGCGGGCGGCAGAGGAGAGTCTTGCTTCTTTCTTGAAATCAGAGCTCCTCAGGGACTCCCATTCCTATTCCATTCCTATTCCATTCCTATTCCATTCTATTCTTTATTTTTTGCTAGATCCTGGTCAAGTTCCTTTGCTGCAGTTTCTGAATTTGAAGTGCTGCTCAGCCTTGAGGTTCCTTCACAGAAACATCTCCCTTTCTCCTAGTTACACATGGTCCTACCAAACTATCATTTCCAGGCTCGGAGAAGCAGCTTTTGGGAGGCTGTATCCTGCAGTAGGGATAACCCCCTTCTTTCCCGGGGAGCAAACCACGGCGTTGCCAAACCACGGGATTTGTGTCATGAGGCCGGTGGTGTCAGCGTCCTGCTCGAAAGCCCAGCTCCGGGAGGCAGGGACTCGTGCACGATTGTATTTAGAACAGAGTTTCAAGCCGTATGGTTGTTCAGTGACCTTAAAAATGTAGTCTAGGGCATAAAGGCGAGGCAAAAAACGTAAATTATTCTTGTTGTTACCATTATTGCTGTTACTGTTAATCTCACGTTTTGTGCAGCACCAGAATTGAGGGATTTGGAAGGACTGAACTCGCCGCTCCTTTGAGAGCAACCTGGAAAGCTGCCGTGTGTCACGGAGACCCCCGGCTTCCTGCCCCTCGGCCCGGCGGCTGGAGACCCGCCGGCCTCCCTGAGCAGCCCGGGCAGCGGTGCTGTCGTGGGGCACCAGGCTTGGGCTCGGCCCCCGCCGGGGGGCACAGGGCTGCAGCGTCCCGCGGCTCCGCTCGCCCGTCCCGCTGCAGCGTGGCCGTCCCCTGCCGCAAGCCCGGCTTACCCCAGCGCCTGCGGTGCGGTGCAAAGGGCCCCTGCCGAAAGCTCGTTCTGCACCGCCGGCGGCAGAACCGCCTGCCGGGCCAGCGCCTCTGTTGCAGCTGCACCAAGGACGCAAGTGTGAATAGGGAGGAAGAGTAGTCCCCAAAATGCTTGTCTTGGGACGAGAATAGCCCCCAAAATGCTTGCCTTGGGTGCAGCGAGGTTTGCTGCAGCGCCGCTGCCCCGCGAGGGCTGCTGGACTGCGCTCTCCACTGAGCAGACTGTAAATAAGTAACCAAATTAAAAGCCCGTGTAATCTCGACAGAAGCACATCCCGGTTCAGCGGCCTCTGCTTTCTAGCTCGCTTCTGGTGCTGCACAAAAGCCTGCGTGTGTCCGCATGCTGGTGCCCCTTGGATGCTATGTGCATCTCTGTATCTCAGCCTTCGTATAGGTGAACCACAAGGAGAGATGGAAAAGATTTTTCCGGTTGGTCCTTTCTATCAGTGGAGTGGAAAGGCTTTAAAGGGGAGAGGTACTGAATGCAGTCATTTTTTCCTGGAGCCTCCCTGAGGATGCTGAATAGTTGGGGAGAAGTCTACTGACACAGTCACATCATTTAAAATGAGAGAATAGAGAAGAAACTGTTTGGCATGATGAGGATAATTAAAAAAGCTAGTAAAGCCAAGCTGATTATATGGCATATTATAAAACAATACTGTACTTAGGAGCCTAGCTGTAAAACTGCTATCTCATTCCTTGATATCACTTGTGGGAGCATTTGTGGCACTAAGGGCCTGAGTCTCTGTTGCTTTGCATATTTTGCAGTCATTTACAGCACCGCAAAGTGGATGTAAAATGCTATCAACCGTGTAAGCGCGTGGCAAATGCAGATTTGGCAGCATTTTATAGCTACTTTGCACAGCTCTGAAAGGTGACACAAGGTGCAAGCAAAGAACAGCTGCCTCCGAGGAGTCGCCACGCTGCACTTGGGCAGAGGAGTGCCTTGAAGTGCAGCAACATGTTCTTGTGTACGGCGGTGGGAGGGGTCTTGCAGGGGTCAAAATGAAGCAAGATATTTTATTCCTTGCCCCTTTTTGCTTTGCAGATGAGGACGATGCAAACAGGCTTGGAGAGAAGGTGATTCTCCGGGAACAAGTAAAAGAGCTTTTCAATGAAAAATATGGTGAGTTTCCCATCTGCACACATAGCAAAGTGAGTTTGTTTTTGCTGACGGCAGCCGTAGTTAAAATTAATTACACCGAAGGCCTCTATTTATAGGACAAGCACACAGCAGCCTGCTGCAGCACAGGTATCTTCTCACTGCTTCACATTACAGCTTGTCCCTAGGGATGTTCCCATGTCTCAGTGCTGATAGTTGGGACTGTAACCTTCTCACTGACATCTCCTCCTTGATGAGGGGAGAGAAGAAGGAAAAATGCATCCAAGGGATAGGATTTGTTCAGTCTGGCATCAAACGTAAATGTCTTTTCAACATGCCCTGAACCAGTGCAAGCAGCAGTGTGTGCAATGAACATGCCGGCCATGCGCAGAGCTCCCGGCAGGCAGCTTCTCCCACCCGCCCTGCCTCTTGGCTGCAGAGCAGGATGAAGCTCAGCATGGCATGTGCGGAGATAGGCATGGTGTCTGCTAGAACTGCAGCAGAAAAGCAGGTCAAGACACTGAAGAGGATTTGAAAATGCAATTCTTAGGCTCCTTGCATGCCTAATTAAAAAAAAAATTTCCTCACCAGTTGTTGGCGAAATGTTGTTGATGTCATCTCCTGAGCTTGGCTCGTCCTGGTCAGGCACCCCAGCCAGCCTGTCTTGGCAGCAACTGTCTTGCGTTTCAGAGGAGCCTGCATTTCCATACAGGTCCTGGCACTGCACACAGCATTGCCCTGGCCCAGGCTTAGTTTTTTATTCTAGAAGCCCTTGGGAAGAAGTGCCTCGTGTCTTCTGGTGTAACTAGCCTTCCTGACTTGGAAATAGTCCCCTTCTGCTGTATGCAAAACATTCAACTGGGGTTGCACTGGTCTTAGCTTCTGATAAGCGCAGTTATTCCTATGAGAAGTTTTTATTACATCCATAGGCTTGTAAAAACATAGGGAAACATGTGCCTTGTGGCATCACCCTGGCTTAATGCTCCATCCAGCGTGTCCTAGTGACCAGGCTGTGTAGGCTCTTCCCAGCTGCCCCTCTGCAACTGCTTGCACAACCCTGAGGTTGTCCTAATGGAGGGCAAACCTTGGAGTGAGGTTGCATGAGGAGTAGCAGAGCTCTGACGCAGCGGACTGTCTTGCAGCAGCTGTGGAGAAAAACCAAATAAGAAAAGAAGCAAAGCACAAAGAGCTGGGGGCCAGGGAGGGGAGCAGGGAGGCTCTCGTTTCGAGCGCTTGTGTCTGCTGAGAGAGATGGAGCGTGATGAAAAGGGTGTGCTCTTTCAGCAAGAGCCGTGGGAGAGCCCCGCTCCCCCTACTTGCGCACGCACATACAATCTGGCTGCCGCTGGAAGCCTTCCAGCTGAAAAATCAACAGCTGTTTGCTAAATAATCACTGTCCTGCTCTCTATTTATTGCTCATAATCTATCTGCATAATGTGTTTATCGCGTGTTAAGAGACTGAGGCACAGGACTCAAGTCATGCCCCAGCTGCAGAAGTGCGAAGGGGAAGTAACTGCACTGAAGCTGCTAGGAGCTGAGCTCATGTGCACTGGGTGTTTAAGGTCAAAATGTGTCTCTGGGTCCCACTTAGTGATCCCTGTGGGCTTACTTTAGCCTCCGGGGACCAGGTTGTTTCAAAGCGTCTGCTTCGTGGAGTTTTTGTATCTTCTTTTTTCCAAGTTGTTTTTACCAGCAAGCATCAAAGACACAATACCCGTTAGATGGGTTATGAGTCTAATCCAAATGCTTCTGAACCTATGTTGTGCGTTGTGCAAATGTGCTGATCGAACACAAAGTGCCAGGTGGGCTCACTCTAGATGGAGATCAGAGGTGAACTCCCTGCAAAGAAAGACAGAAATCTGGCTAAGCAGCAACTCACATCTTCTGCACGTAGGTTTGGGGCTTGCAAAAACGTGAGACAAGAGCAGGTCTAACCACTCCGCCTCTTCTCTTTCTGCTTTAAAGCAGGCTCCAGGGAAGGCTGGGGACATTAGTGGGAAATGAGGGGGACTGGAAAGCTTTGCTCCGCCAAGGGGCTGGGTTGGGCCAGGATCCAGCCTTGTGGCTCTGGCGGGGGGAGGGGGAGACCGCGTTGTCAGCAGGGCATGTTGATGGCACCTGTAGATGTGTGCATGCTTGGAGATGACACGTCTTTAAAATCAAAAATGTCCCAGAGAGCTCAAGGAGGGTAGAAGTCAAAAAGTCACAGAATGGTTGAGGTTGGAAGGAACCTCTGGTGATCATCTAGTCCAACCCCCCTGCTAAAGCAGGGTCACATAGAGCATGTTAGATAGGATCGTATCCAGATGGCTTTTGAGTATCTCCAAGGATGGAGACTCCACAACCTCTCTGGGTAAGCTGTTCCAGTGCTCAGTCACCCTCACAGCAAAGAAGTTCTTCCTCATGTTCAGATAAAGCTTGTGTTTCAGTTTGTGCCCATTGCCTCTCATCCCATTGCTGGGCACCACTGAAGAGTCTGTCCTTTTGACACGCTCCCTTCAGATACTTATTCACATTGATAAAATCCCCCCTCAGTCTTCTCTTCTCCAGGCTGAACAGGCCCAGCTCTCGCAGCCGTTTCTCATAAGAGAGAATTCGCTATTTCCCACCATGCAGGAGTTACACAGGGTACCCAGAGAAATCAGCAGCGGTGTGCCAAAGGAAGTACTTTTTGTGCAGCACATAATTAAATCACGGTATTGCATTGCCACAGGATGCTGTGGAGGCCAAAGACATAAAGGAGATGAAAAAGCAGGTGAGAGATTTCTGCAGCACAGGGCTCTCAGGAGCTGTCAAATGCAGCGCGCGGGGTGCGATCCCTCCCGAGGACCCCCAAAGTGCTGCTGGCTGGAAGCTAAGCTGACGCAAGGGATAAGCAGATGTCTCTCATTTGCCCTGTTTCGTATGCTTTTTCCCAGGCTCTGGCTCCTGACCTCAGCCACAAGGCAGGGTGCTGGGCTTGCTGGGTTGGCCCAAGCCTGGCAATGGTGCTCTTTTACAGAGCAGAGATGAGTGTATAAATACTAGCCTGTAGATCCTGTAAAATAGCCCTCATGAGCTTCCTAGCAAGATTTTAAATAAGGATTAATGGAGCAGGCAATAAATTGGTTTGCTGTGGCAAAGGTCAGCCTTGGCAATTCAGCAGTGCAATAGGGCCAGAGTCACCAGGGCAAAGCCTCGGCGGAGCTGGGAATGCCTGGTGAAGGCAACATTGGCTTCCCAACCTCATTCCAGGCCTCTCACTCCTGCAGTCAGCTTGATCCCGAGCCCTGCAGTGGTCATTGGGAAGGGTTTCATTGCAGGAAGGCTGAATATCTGCAGAAATAGCTGAAACATGGGAAGGTTTTCCAGTCACTGGTGGCAGGTCGTGTTCTATGTGATACATCCGTGCTGTCTAGCCAAGTGCTTTGCTATTTAGATTTCAAGGAAAATTCATGGAACAAGATATCTGGTGTCAAGAAGAGTGTGGTAAAGCTTCTGGGCAGGCCAGCTGGTCAGGCCAGGGTCTGTGGTTCATTGTCCTCTGCTCTGCCCTTTCAGGAGAAGCTCTGGGGTTGAACCGGCCTGTCATGGTGCCCTATAAACTCATCCGGGACAGTCCTGATGCCGTGGAGGTTACTGGCCTGCCAGATGACATCCCCTTTAGAAACCCGAACACCTACGACATCCATCGGCTGGAGAAGATCCTGAAGGCCCGCGAGAACATCCGGATGGTGGTTATAAACCAGCTCCAGTAAGTTTCTCTAGTTCAGGGGCTTGGGAAAGGTCACTCTTGTTTCTCCAGCTGCTAGTCCTGTAAACTGCTCGGTCCCAATTTATCCCCTTGGATAAATATGGGAGACCCAGTGAGTTTCTTCCTACAGTTTGAGATGACCACATTGCTAAGGAGCTCAGGGCTTGGACAGGGGTGTACTGCGTTTGTGAATGTGATTGCCCATTTCGATTCAGAGAAGGTGGACCTGTATGGATGTAGTGCAGAGGCATTTAGTAGATTCCTCTGCGGGAACAAGCAATAGCAGAAACAGGCTCAGAGCAGCCCAGGGGAGATGGGAGAGCTGGGGCAGCCATGGGGCAGCTTGCCCATTCCTTGCTGAAAGAGGTTTCTGCCCACTGAGGACAGGGACCCAGCATCCACGAAGTCTGAAATGAAGATCCTGACCATGACCGCTTGGCCACTGGCCTGAGGCAAGCAAAGCAGGCAATTCCTGTCCCCAAGAAGGGCCAGGGGACGGCTCAGAGACCCATGGAACTACCGAAGATTGCCCCAGGCAGCGGGTAAAGCTCCTGTTTCCCATCGCCACGCAGGCAGGCAGCCCACATCCGATCTCAAAGTCCAGGGCCTGGGCTGCATCCCCACATTTGGGCAGCAGAAACCTTCTGCAGAGATGTGGCCTGGAGAAACGCGGGTGTCTGCCTAGCCACGTGCAGGCTCTAATCCTCCCTTCGTTCCTCTCGCAGACCATTTGCCGAAATCTGCACTGAGGCCAAACAAACAGGTAAGCGAGGTGCTAAGAAAGTCCCGGTAGCTCTGCTGCGGTGGGCAGGGAGAATGTAGGGGCTATGCCACGAAACGCACAAGGAGGCAGACGGCACCACGTGGAGGCGTTTGTCCCTCCAGCATTGCCAGCTGAGGCTAGGAGAAGGATCCTACCTGGATCCCCTACCTGGGTGGACCCTCACCGACTCAGCATCTGTTTAGGCACAAATTGTCCTTGCAGAAGATTGTGTTCTTGTGAGTTGGGGGGGGGGCATGTACGATTAAACTGAAATTTTCACCATATTCTGGAGGATTTAGTTATCCTTGTCCCATTAGCAGCTTATTCACTGGATAAACCCCTTAATTTGGCTTTTCATTTATCAGCTGAGCTTCTGAGGAAACAAGGTTTCTGGCATTTCTCTGTCAGTCCCATCCTCCCCAATAAATTTCAGCCCATTTTTAACGAAATATGTCAGAATTAGCATCCCCTACAGATAATTAGGATCCTACAAGTGGAGAAGGTGAGGTGCCTAGCAGCCAGGCTTTGGAGATTTGGGTGTTTTTCCGTAGGGGACCATGGAAACAGCCCACCCACCTGCAGTGCTTTCTCGGCACGCGGATGTCCCATGTCTCTACTCTTTCCCTTCAGACAAAGACAGCAGCGTTCCCAAGCGGAAGCGGAAGAGGATCTCCGAAGGGAACTCCGTGTCTTCCTCTTCCTCCTCTTCCTCCTCCTCCTCTTCCAATATGGAGTCTACATCATCCACAAATCAGATCTCACTTGTGGTAAAGCCTTCCAAATATTAAGCGGGTTACTGCCTACCTATCTTTCCGCTTCAGGATGCTGCTCTCTGCTCTCTACGAACCAGCACCACTTCCCTTCACTTGACCTGACAAACACTGTAAAGTGCGATGTAAAATGGCCCAACCAGGTTTGGCAAAGGAGAGGGATGCAGCTTTGGAGCTGCCTTTTTCTTTCTGGGTTTCCAGGGGGTTGTCAGTGGAGTGGTCTCCGGCGAGCAAGGGCCCCCGCGGCGCGGCCGCAGCGTTGCTCAGCCTCAGGTTGTTCTGGGAGAGATGCAGAGCCAAACCTTGCATCAGGTAGTGGATCGCAACTGTAAAAGCAGTCAGTGAAGCCAGCGGACGTGCAACCTGCTCTCCCTCTGGGTTTGGCTTCAGTCGTGTGTGATACCAAACGCTAAAAAAAAAAAAAAAAGAAAAGAAAAAGAAAAAAAGAAAAAAGAGATATCAACTTAAAGGTTTTTGTCGGGTTTCCTGGTGGTGTTTTGATTTTGGGTTGGTTCTTTAATCTTATTTGGAAAGTGGGAGCAACAGCCCGTGTGTGAACATGTCAGAGATTTGCTGTGTGCATGTTTTTGTGTTGTGTCCTAACAGAGACTTTTGCCTTCTTTTCTCTCCCTCTCTTTCAGCAATGGCCCATGTACATGTTAGACTATGGTGGTCTAAACGTCCAGATCCCAGGACCTATTAACTATTAGACCTCAAAACCGAATAAGAACCTCAAATGAAAGAATAAATAAATAAATGTAATTTATGTAAAAAGTGTATATTCCAATATGTATCAATGCCTTTTAGTTTTTCCAATGATTTTTACACTATATTCCTGCCATCAAGGCCTTTTTAAATAAAAATAAAAAGTGTTGCCTTGCTCTTAAAAGTACTTATTTTATTATGCATATTATTAAATTATGAATTGCATTTGTAGGTAAGAGTAAGTATAAGAGGGCATCTCCGGACAGACAGCTACAAAACTTCCTGTCGTACTTCGGCTGCTCAATAAAGTCTTTAGTGTCATCAGAGTTTTAAACCAAGAGGCTTCACACGCTTTAATGCTTCCTTTGCTACTGATGTCTTCAGTAAAAAAGGGCTTGCAGAGGTGCAAGAGGATTGGTGCAAATTTGCACCACTGTGGAAGATGAGGGACCGAATGCTTACCAGCATCAAACACCTGGGCCCGTGAGTAGCAGAGAAGTGGTTTTAGGGGAAGGGTTTTAAGGAGAAAGCAGCTTTAAGGCCAAGTTACACCCTCCAAGGAGAGAGATGCCACAGACGCCCTGTTTGGTGTCATGGCTAGCACCCACCTGACTTAGGAACTCGGAAGCAATTTCTGTTACGTGCATTTAAGCGTCCTCTGAAACAGTAAAAGACTTTCAATTCATGATGTTCTTCACCATCTGTGATTTCCCAAAAGATGTTGGTGCCTTAAGGAGTGAGGAGAACTAGTAAATACAGATAGTCCTCTCTGATGCTAGACTAGTTCGGTAATGCTGGACCAAAAGTTGCTCACGTTCCTGAAAGACATGGGATCATCCTTTCTGCAGCTCCAGCGTCTCCTCTGCATGCCTGAGTCTGGTTCGCCCTCTAAGAACAAAATGAAGCACCAGTAAATTGAGAAAAATAAATAATTGTAAGTGATTTTAATTTGTAAATTGATTTAAAATTTCTGCAGTTAAAATTGAATTTCCCTAGTGGATTTTGGCAACAGACGCTAATGCGGCCAACCGCTATTGCTTACCCCCACGCACCTATAACTTGTGTTTTGCAGCTGAGGAGATCTGCGCACAGGTCGGGCCGCGTGCTGGCTGACGCGCGGGGGCCTCCGGCGCGAGGGTGGCGCAAGGAGCCAGCGTGACCAAATGGCTTGCGGAAG
Organism: Rhea pennata; assembly: GCF_028389875.1. NCBI lineage: Eukaryota > Metazoa > Chordata > Aves > Rheiformes > Rheidae > Rhea > Rhea pennata. Next base: position 9,386,480 of record NC_084682.1, read on the forward strand.
TAAATGCCAAATGCGGCGCCGAAAGAAGTCGCTCCCATGCTCTGAGGAAGCCCACTAGGAGCGGCTTGGCCCTCTCCGAAACAGCACTTACGGGTTGTGTCTTAGCCTGGGAATCAGTTGAGACGAGGATGAGGAAAGGCGTCCATCCAGCAGACACGTTCCCCGCTAAATCTCATACCGCTGCTGCAGTGAGATGCCTCTGGCTTGCTTCTGTTTTGCCCAAATGGCAAAACGCTGAGTTACTTTTGGGTAACCGTTGCTCAGCTTGGGCTCTGCTCGAAAGACGTCCTTCCAGGCGTCGGGGCAAGTTACATTTCGCTGCCCTGAAGAGCAGCCGCCTCAGTCATTAGGGCCTCTGCGTGTATGCAAGGAGGAAGGGGACGGTAGCAGATGCAGGGATCAAAGTCTCTTGTGGCAGCTCTTCCTAGTGTAATGCACTTTATTTGTTTTACGGGTTTTTGATCTGCTTGAGCCCTTATCTTTTCAGCCACCGGAGGATTTTGATCACGGGCAGAACTTTTCAAAGCAGCTGCAATTTTATTTTCATATTCTTGACTTCCATTTGCCGTTGAGTTAGATGCAAATGATCACAGGAGATAATAAAAGCCCAAAGAAGTGTAAGAGAAGGCACAAAGCTGGCAGCCAAAGGAAGGGCGAAAATCTGTATCAGTGACCCCAATTAGAAACACAGTTTGACATCTGAACGGATGGCATCAAAACCTGAAGCCTTCCGTGTCTCTGCCTGATGCTCAAACCCATGGCATCTCCAATTAGGAAACAAAGAAACGCGATTCAGAGGTAGAAATACAGTTTTCCTTTCTGAAATACCTGAAAGGGGCTTATTCACAGATCAAGCCACACATAGGTGTCTCCTAATAGGGCACATTCATTACATTTTGACCTTTTTTCTTATTTTTTCCAGGGGAAAAATAAGAAAGGAAAGCTCTGACGCGGTAGCGCTGAAGGCAGTGGAGTGGCTTGGTAACGAGCGAAGCTCTTAGACGTTGCCCTAGGCCTGCTGCAGGTTTCCGCGCTCCCTCGAACGCGCGGCGGCGGGAGGCTTCTCGCGCGGTAGCGATCTACTGCGCTGCCGAGTACACGGGGCCCTAATCGCTCGCGTGCGGAGGCGAGGCTGAAGTCAGGCAGTTGAGTCAAGTTAGGGCATCGGAGCTGCACGAGGGGCCAGCGATTTCGTTCAGAAAGCCGAACGCAGTCGTGAAGGCCGCGACAGGCGGCAGAACGCAAAAAAGGGCCGGCGCGAAAGGCCGGCGCGCAGGGCCCTGTGCCCGCTCGGCCTCCGCCCCGGCCCGCTGCCGAGCCCCCGCTGCCTTCGCCTCGCGGCACTTACGGCTCCATCGCTGTTTGCGCTCCGCTGCGATCCCCGCGCTTTTCTTGAGCCCTCGGGTGCGGGGTGTTTTTATAGGCAGGTTTCGTGCGTGACGTGAATACGCGCTGGCTGGCGCCTGCTCCGGTGCAACGAGGAGCCTGAAGAAGCAGATCTTGAGCCACGTTCCTCACTTACTGCTTCTCAAAGAGTTTGGTGTGGTGGTGGGGGGGGGGTTTGTTTATGTGTTTACAAAGCCAATAACAATCCTCATTAAGAGTTGCAAAACATGAAGCCATCTTGATCCCAGGCAGATGGCATCTAAATGAAGTTTAATTAAAGAATGAGAGCTTTGATTCAAACCATTTTTTTTAAAAAAAATGCAGTGCACCGAGATGCTAGAGAACGGCATAAACAGCATCTGGGCTTTTTATTCAGCACCCCCCCCCCCCCCGAATGCGTTTGTGAGGCGACACATTGCAAACCATCCCTGTTGCTCTGCTCGCGGGGCTGTCGGCTGCAAGCCAGCAGCCGCAGCCTGCTCCCCGGGACGACCTGGTGTCTCTAGGAAGCTCATAGCCCAATCGGGGGATGCACCGAGCGCAGCAGCTCCCTGAGGGTCTTTTGTTTATTTTTATTTTTTTAATTATTGTTTGGAAGAATTCAGCAGATGCCGAAGAGAGTGAGCGGCGATTTGAGACACACGCGCAGGTGAGTCTCGTGGTTGCCCGGCGCTTCTCCGGCAGCGAGCGCGTCCGGAGCCTTTGCAGGGGGTGGCAGCAGCTCGGCAGCGATGCGGGGTTTTTTTGTTTGCTTTTGTTCTGTTTTGGTTTGGTTTTTCTATGGATTGGCTTCGCACGCTCTAAGGTTTGCGAGCGACAGTCGGACGCGGCTCGCTTCGCCCTGCGAGGCCGGGTCCCAGCGCCGCTCTTCCGCCGCTCAGCGCCCGCCGGCGGCAGGAGCTTCCCGTTCCCCCGCTGGATTATTTCCACCAGCTGACGGCCTGACCGTGGTTCGGCTCCCTCGAGCAGGGAACCCTACTGATCCGTGCGGCGGGAAAAAAGAGGCATCCACTTGGGATCCAGGACGCGGCGAGGGAAAACCCGGCCCTTTGCTGCTGCTGCTCGTGGTGGTGGTTTCAGTGCCGAGCTGCAGAGGGACTGGACGAGTCTCCGTTCGGTGCCTGCACATTGCATCGGGGGAAAAAATTGCAAATTCGGCAATAAAACGGCTCCTAATGCAGATGGGGACAAACACACAGTCAGAGGGGTTTTCCAGTGTCTCGTGAGGACTCTAGCAGGGCAGTATCTAAATCTTCTGTTAAATGAATATATTAAACAGCTGTCTCAGGCTCAAATTAACAGATCTGTGGGGCATAAAGGCAGACTGATGTAGCTGAAGCGACCGGGCACAGCCGCCTGGTAAGATTAACATCCTTTCCTGAGTGGTAATTTTTTCTTTTTTTCTCTTTCGGTAGTGTTTAAGCGCGGAAGGAACGTCTCATGCGCTCGTCTCCTTAAAGGATCGCCCGACTCGAAGGCCGCCGGCCGCCCGCCACCCTGTGCCCTGCCGCCCTCCTCCCGGGGCTGCTCGCAAACGCAGAGCGTGCGAGGGCAGGAGATGGCACCCGGGGAAAAAGCAGGCTGCGGTTCATAAACCAAATGCAGGCAAATTCCCTTAACTGTTTTTTTTTCGGTTTTTTGAAGGTCTTCTTTTTTTTTCTTTTTATTTTGTTTTGGCTTTCACATAAACACATTTTTACAGTTCAGCTGCCAGTGAAATAGTTCTGTAATATAAGGCAAAAAGGCTCCCAAACCCTTTTCCTCTAGCAAGGTAAGTCAAGTAGGAACATCTTTCTTCTTTTACTGCAAACAAATACCAGGATTCCTTTTCAGGCTTTGGTGTTAGGGATATGCATATCCAACACGCTCAAACTGCCGGTCTGTTTGTCAACAGCTCGACCTGGGCTTCCCAATTTTGCTGGTAAAGACTTCTTGGTCAGGAGCACGGAGAAAGGGAAATAAAATCCCTCCCTCGGATAACAAGGCTTCACTGGCAAAATCCCAATCTAATTTGCTCCTAATAGCAAAAAAAAAAAAAAATAATTCTACCTACCTAAGTTTGTCTGAGAAACTGGCTGAACACACGAGGCAGAAGCACTGCCAGCTTCTGCATTACTCGGCGATATTTGTTCTCCAGCTGAATTAATTTGTCGTGCGCCTGTGCTCGATCCTGGGTATCGGGTTTCGTGTTTAATCGCTTTGTACTTTTTGCCGTCTCGGCGCCGGCCGCGGCGCTGGAGCAGCTCCTCGGCGCTGGGCTTGGCTGCAGGGGCACCAGGAGCGCGTGGCGGGATGCTGGCACATCTCCCGCTCTGCCATCTTGTGCACAACAGCCTCGGCTTTCATTTTAGAAACGCTCGCTCCCTGGCCGTTACGGCCGGGGAGAACTTGGGCAACGCGAGGTGATGCAGCAATGTCCGCGCAAGGCTGCGAGTGCTGCGGTCATCTCGAGACACGAATAATTACGCAGCAGCCACCGACACTTTTAACGCCCATATTAACTGCTGTGCTCGTCAAAGCATCTTATTGCAGATTTGCCAAGTATTTTCAAAGAGGCAACTTCTTTTATGCTATAAATAAATGCATGGAGGAGAGTACCCATGACCTATTGCTCGCGCTTATCATTTTGGATAGTGTGAAGCTGTTTTTTTTTTTTTTTTAATCCTGGTATTTGGAACAATGCGTATTCACTACCTCTGTAATCCTCCATCACAAGTGGTGTATTATTTTTAAATGCTTCCTTGTTCTCTTGAAAAAATGCAGTATGCAAGCAGGTGCAGCATTTTGGCCTGCTCTGTAGAATTTGTATAGTCGTATAAAAGTAATAATAAGAGAAGGCATCAGATTTAAGATCATTACTTTGGGAGGATGAGGAGGAAAGAGCAGGGCGAACATTTGGTGGTGGTAGTGAACCAAAAGCATTCAGATGTTTAGGGAGGGTAGAGCCATTTGTGTTAAACTTCCCAGAACATCATTAACTGAGAACAGAGGAGTAAATAATAGGAGAAAAAAGTGCCTGTGCTTTTACTGTCCAAATAGTTGTACTGGGGAGATGTTCACCAGCCTTATTTACTGTGACCATGTTCAAAGTGGAAATAAAGGACATCTTTGTTTACTTTTTAATAGAGGAAAAGCTTAATGAAAGAAAACTGCAGAGGAATCTAGACAACTGGAGCACAGGGAAAGTTGATGGAGGAGCATGAAATAAGCTTATCTGGAGGTTTGCTCTGGAAAAATGTGGGCTGTATAGTCCGTCAGTGCACAGTCTTATTTAGTCCATCATCACTAATGTTCTCTGACACTAAGAGTACTCTGCTGTTCCTGGGGTATAGTGGAGCTATACTGTTGGCAGGGTTGAAGTGTAAGCATAATCTGGGAGAAAGGAAGTGTTTATATGTACATATAAAAGAATCAATATACATCAGGGAACTATGAACTCCATGCTCTACGGGTCTATGAGATTTGCACATGGCTTCCAGACACTGAAGTTTAATTTCTGGACAAAATGTAAAGCGCAATATAGTTGTGTACTGTTCTTTTCCGAGAGGTTGGGGCTTCCTCCTGCCTTTCCACCCCCACGTCCCCTCTATTCAAAGGTTATGCAGTGAATCCTGAATCTAAATCCCTTAGAGAAAGAGATGGCAAAACACCAAGTAAAGGCCTGCAAACTGAGGCAAGTATCCTGTGCTGCACAAAGATAAGGCAATAGAAGGAGAAAAGAGTTAGGATCTGATCCAGCTCCCCACCCTGATGCACACACGCATTTATCAGGGGAAGTTTTTCAAGGGAAGAGGTGGCTGCTTGGAAAAGCAGGTCCACGATGAGCGGGGAAAAACTGGCTGCTTTCTGCTTGCTATCACTGCCTTCAGGCCTAACTCCCCTTCACAAAATTTTAAGGACTCCCATAGCTTCAGCTGGCATTTGCTAAGGTTTTAGGCCTCTTAGATGTTATATGTTTAGATGTAAGCTGTCAAGAACCTTTAGATTTACCCACAGAAACTTAAATATGAGTTGATTGAAATCCCATATGCTGTGTTTAGCTTGAGGTAACATTTATAACTCATTGCATTTTTTGCAGCTAAACCTCCTGATAAAGACAGACTAAAACTTTTTAATTCTAAAGAGAACGATACATGTTTCTAAGGATGAAACAGAATAATTCCCCAAACTAATGAGTAAGTGAAAAAAATTGTATGGGTTTCAATTTGCTTTTGGAAGGAGAGTATGAACTTGAAATGCAATTTGTCTTTTTTTAATGATGATAAAAATAACTCTGAAGTTCACTTCTCTATTCCAATGTTTGCGGTTTTACAGTCTGGCTTCCTTAAGAGAAATGTTTTGCTTGCCTTGTAGCTGTGTGAAAATTTTGTTGAAGATGTAATTGAAGCCCAGCTGGTTAACTAGCAGAGGGAAAAGGGATATGATACAAAATACTTTAACCCAAGGAATTTAGATGAAAGTATTTTTCTCATGAAACTGCTCCGTAACTTTTAAATCTAGAAAGAACATGAGGATTAGCTAATCTGATGTTAAATGTAACAGTCTATTCACGAATCTGCTGCTAAAAATTCACAGAGGCTCTGCAACAAGTCAACTGTTTCTTTTAGAAGGAAGCTGCTTGTATTTCCAAACTTTTAACTGATGGAGAAATTCTCCCAGTCCATGGTAATATGTTGCAGTTGTTAATTAAACATACAAGCTATTTCTAGTCTGAGCATTGATTTACAACATCCAGTGGCTGGAAGTGGATGTCTCTGATGGAGTTAGAAGCCTTAAGGAACTAATTTTTCAGTTAGTCATCTTATAACCACAATGGGTAAACATTATTCCAAATAAAGCATGACAAGTTAACTCTCATTATTTATCTTTTTTTCCTAAGCAGTAACCAGTTCCACAGCTCATGTGGCTGGGTCAGGTGGTGGAGAAGGATATGGAAGAGTGGAATCTACTCCCTCCCTTCTATTCCCAGAAGAGAAGGAATCTTCTCCTCCCCTCAAAATACCAGATTTCTATTCTTCAGAAGAGCCACATGGGAGCAAATGTGCCAGGGCAACTATGGGCTTGCCAGCAGGAAGCAGCTGCAACATGTCATTCTCTTTATAAAACATGACATGATGCTGTGTAACAAAAACGTATCTGCCCTGCAACTAGCAGCAGCTGGTACCTGCAGGATAAGGTTCAGAGCGCAGCGCCAAACTTAATCGTGGCAGTGATGTTGGGATTTGGGGCACTGACATATTTACTTAGAAAACAGTCATGGCAGCTTAGGAAGTCATGGTCCCCACTTATGATAGTCCCTCACCAGAGGTTATGCCTTGTCCTGCAGATCTGGAAGAAGGAACCACTTGCATGCTGCAGGGCAAAAGCTTCTGGGTTAGTTTAAGGTGGTAATAAAAATGGGTTTTATCTGAGGCCACTGCTGAATGCCTACGTTTTCTTTCCCACTACTTAAATCGAGCAGTTATGTCCAGCCAAAAACTGTTAAGAACCACTGAGAGTGCCACAATGTCTGAAACCACTCCAGCTTTGAGGTTTGCGGGTAGGCTTTGTTTTGCACAGTCTATTGCTGTAACAGTGGTGATATGGAAATTAACATTCAAAATTACCAAAGACAGCGAAAACCTGTAACTTCTGCAGAGATACTTTCACAGCAGATAGTTTCTGAGTTTTATTCCCTGGATTGATTTATCGCTAACAAGGAGGAAGCTAAATGCTCTCAATTGAACACTTTTCAACTCCCGTTAAAAATGAAGTTTACCTGAAATCTTAATGTATTGTGGTTACTCTTGATCAACTGTAAATGAATTGTTAACATTCCCAAAATAGTCGGTTGTTTTATATATGGTCCAAATAAAATGAATAAACACAATCAAAACTGAACTAAAACACAAATCTAAACAAAATTTTGACATTTATCAAAATGATAATATTGTGGGGTTTTTTGCTATTTTTAATAGCATTCAGCTTTTTGATTCAGAACAAACTTTGAAATGCAGCATTTCCCTTTGAATGGAAACTTAATTTTCCATCAAGTTACCACATCAAGCCTAAATTCCCAGGCAAGTGATGTCAGCTAAAACATTTGCCTGGTTATGAGCGACCAATAAAAATACAGTAGCAATTCTGCTTACCATCTTCGGGAAAAGTAATAGCGTAACTAGCAGCAAAATTATTTTTGTATTACGAGTTTACACTAACCAAAGCCGGACTTTGCGCATGAAGGGAAAGTGTTGCCACCTGTGTCGATTCCTTAGTGAGCTGTGCTTGGGAACAAATTTTTATGCTAAACGCGGTGGACTTTTGCAGTAGTAAATAAAGGGAACCAACACTACGGGTCAACGGAGCTGGGGCCGCACAAGGTTCCTCCCGCCTGGTGCGGCCAGGCCCAGCAGAGCAGCGGGAAGCAGCATTTCACGCGTAACCACGGGGACGTTTTCAGAGACGGCAGATGCTGCTCGGGAACGAATGCAGCCGCCCCGGCGCACAGCGCCGTCGGCCACGGGAGGCCGCGCTGCGCCCGGGGAGGCGGCTGCTGCGGGGCAGCCGCGAGCCAGCGCCGCGGTGCCGCCGGGCCGCAGCGGGCCGAGCAGACCCCGCCGCCGCCGCCTGCGGCCAGGCCGCAGGGAGGCAAGGAGGGAAATGGCCTCCGCCGCGGCGCCGGGCCCCTCCCTCCCTCCGCGCCCGGGGGACGCGGCGCCCGGGCCCCTCCGCAGGGAACTGCCGGGGGCGGCCCCGCCGCGCGGCCCATGACAGCGCCCGGGCCGCGCAGGCCCCGCCGCGCTCAGCCGTCTTCCGCCGCAGCTCCCGCGCCCGCCCGAGGGGCCAGCGCCGCTCTCGCCGCGCTCCCCTGCGCGGCGCACGGCTCGCGCCGCCCTGCCCGCGCACGGCACCACGGGAGCTGTAGTCCGCCGGCCCGCGGCACCGCCACGCGGCCGCCCCCACCGGACTACGGCTCCCGGCAGGCACCGCGTGTGCGGGGCGCGTGCGCAGTCGGGGCTCCACGAACAAAAAAAACCCTCCCCCCTTCCCTCCCCCGGAGCGGCGCTGGGTTCGGGTTGAGAGGGGCAGAGCGGGGCCGCGTGCGGGCCGGGCCCATCCCAGCGCCTCGCCTCGCCTCGCCAGCGCCCGATGAGCCGCTGAGAGGCCGCGCGGCGCCGGAGGAAAGCGCCTTCCGCGCGCGGCTCCGCTGCGCTCGGCCTCCCTGCCAGCCCGGCGGCGGCGCCGCCTCGGCCCCGGCCGGCAGGACGCGGGCTGTCCGCTCCGGGCAGCGAGTGAGTAGTGGAGCGCGGGCCGGGGCCGCGCGGGGGCTGTCGTCCCGCATCGCCTCTGGGCGCGGCTGACCCGCCCCGGCCGCTAGTCGCTGCCGGGCGAGGGGCGTGTGTGGGGCGGGCTGGAGGCTCGCAGCGACCGGGCGGGAGTTTCCGTCTCGCCGGCCCTTCCCCGCCACTTCGCGCGCGGAGCGGGTGTGGGGGGGGCGGCACCCCCTTCCCTCAGCGCCGCGCGCGGGGGCGGAGCGCCTCGGGCTCCCCCGGGGGCGCGCCCCGCCCCCCCCCGCGCACGCGCGACCCGCGAGCGACCGGGCGCTACCGGCGTGCTGCCGCCTCCCATTGGCTGGAGGAGTGTGTGTGTGGGGGGGGGCGCGCGCACGTGCGGAGTCCTGGCGCGTGGCGGCGGCGATTGGGTGCGGGCGGGAAGGGGCGGGGCGAAGTATGCAAAGGAGCCGCGGGGCGGGGTGGCAGGACTCCCCTTCCCCCCCCCCCCCCCCGGGGTGCCCGGCACAGGGCGGCGGTGCCCCGGAGCACCGGCCTGGGTGGGTGCGGGGGTGCCCGGCCTCACGGAGCAGAGCAGAGACCTCGCCTTGTTGTCTGGACCTGGCTGCTGTGCTCACGTTTCCTGAGGACTGCTCAGTTCCTGGCTTTCCTGGAAAAAAGAAAAAAAAAACAAAAAAACAAAAAAAAAAAAAAAAAACCAAAAAAAAAAAAACCAAACCTCCCCCCAAAACCCCCCACACCGCACTCAAAATGTAAGTCGTTCCTTTGGACAAGTGCTTAAAGCATAAAGTCATCGGACACTTAGTGTTAATGCCAGGTACAGCTGGGGTTGGATCATGGAGTGTGCTGACCTGTTTGTTTTACTAGTGGTTCAAATAACGTTGCTTAGGGGAGGGGAAAATGTTTTTTTTTTTTTTTTTAACATGTGAGCACACAGATGAAAACTGAGTGCCCTCACCTGCGAAAGTACGAATTATTTAGGATATGTTGATAGAAGAAGTACAATCATATAAGCTACGAGGTATATGCTATTACCAATAGTACCTAGAGAGTTTTGTTTCTTTCCCCCCCTTAAAATCTAGAGCTGTTTATCTTCTAACTTTCTCTATGCAAAGCAGCTTAACTGTGAATTCAGTCTAGCACTTAAGTTTCACCTTACAGGTGGAAGTAAATTGTCAAGGGGAGCAGACCCCAGGGGAAAAATATTAGGAGAGCTCTGCTAGGAGACCTGAGAGTTCACTTCTGGGAACTGGAGTGTTTGAGGCAGAAATCCTGCAAAGACTCTCTGTATGCAGTGAAGTAGCCAGCAAGGACTTCCATGGCCAGCAGTGAAGAGCTGGTAGTGAAGTCTCTCAACCTGGTATCTGAGAGAGGTCAGTGTACAAGTCATACACCTATCTGTGTGTGTTATCTACCTCTCTGGGATTTGTTACAGGGTTCTTAAGCATCACCATGTTTTGGGTATGACCTTTTCTGTTCCTGTTCTTTGTTTGCAGACTTCTGCCAAAGGTTTGGCGTGTAAGTTGCACGAAACACCTGCACAGTGGTTGCTTAATGAATGCACCTACCCCTTCATAAGCTAATCTTGCAACAGCTTTGTTGTCAGTATGTGTAAATCTTTGGGTTAATATCTCGTAATAAGGAGGAACTTCAGGCTATGATTTTTAAATGCACTTAATTTTTGTTTCTACTCGTCCGAACTTCACTATGCAATTAAAATAATAAAACTCCGTAAAATATACAGAAAGAGAACTGTGAATCTGTTAAGTAAATTTGACGGCATGAAAGTTTGTCCCCTTACATGTGATGGTTAAATCCATTACTAAAGATAGAATATTTGTTTTGGGAGTTTGAGATTTCTATAGAGCCATGCAATTTAACAGGGATGGGGAAAGATATTTCTAGTATTTGCTGTGTATTAAAATTCTACTTTGAGAATACTGTATACAAATCTTGGAAAAACTTACCTCTTTACAAAACTGCTTGAGCCTTTTGTTGAAGAATAGCAAAATGTTGCAGTTCAAAGGATTTTTGGAGGTTAGCAACAACATTTTATTTACCTATGCAGTTGCAATCACTCCCCTCCACCCCCCAAAAAAAGGCATATGAGAGAACAAACCTCTCCAAAATCAAGATCTTTTAAAGATACAAAATGTAGTGTAGCGCTTCAGACTAGCCAGCATGGCAGTCTTGGTGCTTTTACAGGTTGGAAGATCACAGACATTACATCCTGCATATGGCCTGGTGATAGACTATTGGCCACTATTTATCTTATCGTTTGGACATGAGAATCTTTCTGGAGAAATTTGGTTGCAAATTGTGCCCTTTTGGAAGGGTATGAATTTGTATTTTTCTGACCAAAAAAATATTGACAAATTCTCAAGCTGTTGCTTATGAAGTTGCCTTTGTGAGTGTGTGTCTCAGATGCTATTAGCAAGGTGGAAGAGAGATTCCTAATAGGACTAAGATAAATGCTGTGGTTCAAGGAAGAACATGTGTAATTGGTGCCATGGGAATCGGTGTTCTGGTTCATTTGGTTAAATGCACAATAATTCATTTGGTTAAATGCACAATAATAGGAAAAGGAGAGAGAGAAGCAGAAGGAATTAAATGACCAAATAGAGGGGACTGGTTACTGCTGAAGAGTGATAGGAATAGTGGCTTCACAGATTTTCCCTGAGTGCACTAATATGTGCAGTGGTAGCACAGTGTGGTGTGGGCACATGAGCTGAACTAAAGGGAAGTTTATGTGCCAAGAGGTGCTGTTTTTTATTGGGATGTTAAAACATGACTGGCTGTTTAGTGTTGATTGCTCTTTTTGTGAGAACTCCAGAGGAACTAAAGGGATTTTCAGCTTTCCCTTAAACTGATGGAGCTTTTGTTTCCTGTGAATGTTACGGTATGATGTAGAAATCTGAAGGATTGTGCTGGTGAGGACAATTTTTTCATGCTGCAAAAGATGCCAAGAACAACTTTGTTATAATTAGATAAATAACAGTAGAGTTTAGATGAATTCACTTCACAAATATTGTGTGTTAGCTTTGATGGACACAAAGCACTAAACTAATAATTATTTAACACAATCATCATGTTGACTAAGTAAATACAATTACACTGGTAAAGACCAAAATTATCAGGTGGTCGAGACTGCTGTGATTAATATTTTATTTTGTTTACATGGTTTAACTATAATTCATGAATATGTGGATGCTGCTGTAGGACACTCCACATACTTAAATAAGTGGATTTGTTCTCTGAGTCTGTCTGGCTTTAATACAGAAATGAAGTCCTATCTTAATGATTAAAGTCTTAGTTACTCCAAATTAGCTGATGCATCCATTTTTACATAATTGCCTAGTGAAGTATCAGTTAGATACTGAATTTTAATTTTATCTAAAATTTTGTGATTATGAAGTTTGTTTGTATCAGAACATCTAAAAATAATGAAAAATCAAGTTTAAGTATCTCTTTGCAAGCATGATTATGCAGGCTTATAAATGAGAAGAATTTTAAAGCAACCTGTTACTCTTTTAATGCTACTTAAGAGTAGCAAAGATAGGCATCATCTAAGCTGGCTAAGAAGTTATTGCATGTTACCGAGTATCCTAAGGGTACCTAGCAGAATGGAAACTAATTCTTATTTTTCTCTTCTTGAGTCTTAGAGCTGTGTAACGAACTGTGTCAGCCCCTTCCCCCGACTCTGCAACAAAATGCTGCTGTTCTAGTGTAATTTTGTGCTATTTTTGCGTTATCGAGTGTGTAGAGCACCAGGTGTCTCCCCGTGGATCTTGGGACCTAAGGGGCGCTTGTTCTTTCCTAATTGCCTTTGCTAACTCCTCTGCTTGACTGCCCAAGGAGAGGAAAATGAAAGTTGCAACCTGTGAAAGCTGCAGCAGGGATTTAGGGCAGTGTATTGGCTTACAGAAAGATCGTATTCTTGTGACTGGCACGGTCCTGTGAATTGCTTCATTAATTTCATCAGGACACGGTGCTGTAAGTAGCGCTGCTGGTTTGATTCGTTTGGGTAAGCCACCTTCACGTGGAACGCGCAGTACTGCATCTTGTTGATTCTGCTGCTGCGGGTTAAATCCCTGCAGTGGGAGTTGGGTTGAAATGGCGACAGCGAGTGTCCCAGCTGCTGTGTTTAATGGGTCACTGTTGCTGAGCTTGTAATGGTGTCATGTATGAGCAGTAAGAGCATGCTTATCAGGAAACCTGCTGCTCGGATGAAACTGGTGAATACTGGTGCCGTATGTCTGTGTTTCTGGTATTGCAGTATAGAAGGCAACACAGCCTAAGGTTAGAGAAATGCCAAATTTTTAGGAAAGAGCGAGAAGATTGACTTTAATTGTGATCTGTAGACTTTTCCTGAATCAGCCACGCTCTGCTGTTCCTGTTAGCTTTCTTTTTTCCAGCCTCTGTTAACATAGATGCTGCAGGGAGCAGGTGTGGAGAGGAGCAGTGCAGAGCCTCCCCAGCATGCTAGCCTTTCTTCAGGGCTACTCTGCTCTCCGTGGGAGTGGGGTTTTGCAGGAAGGGTTAGTAGCCTGGATGCAGTACTAGCTAGGAGCTGGCCCCGTGCATTTATGTGACAATGCTCTTCAGCTGATGTGCCCAGGTTCTTGAGGCATGTGCTGCAGAGACTTTCAGGTACTGCCAAACGAGCCAGCTTACATCTGGAATGGTTGACACTAAACCAGAGGAGAGAAATCCCTGGTGGATCTGAGCTGACTACATGCTGCCTGGTATCTCCCTATTGCTTCTGTTTACTGTACCTGATTCTCCCTCATTTTTGGTGTAGGTTGTAGGTAGACTAGACCTTGCCAGACATGTTTCTGCTTCTTTGCTTTGTCTATGAGCAGCCTCTGGAACTTCTGTAGCTGCTTTTGTTTGGTGTGGTCCAGTGGGTTTTATATTTCAGCACAAGCTGGCTCTACGGAGGCAACTTGGATGTAGCTCATCCAAGCTGATTCATAATCCGGATGAGCTGAATGCAGGTAGTGATGAGCTGGCAGTGTTTTTGTGAAGGAAATCCCAGATCTTTGCTTTATTTTTTTTGGGTTGTGGCTAGTGAGAGTATTCTTTCAAATATACACAACTTTTTTTTTTTTTTTTTTTTAATGTGGTGTCATCACTCAATCTAAGCACCATTGCTGTCAGATTTGCTGCATTTGTGCATGAGCTCACCAAAAATTGTGTATGAGATTTGTGTAATTTTAAAATGATACATGAAATGTCATGACAAGCAAACTGAAATAACTTCCTTTAGACTGCGGAGGTCAGCTACGAACAAACTGGGGAGGTGGGGGTGTGAAGGTGAGAACCTATTAACGTGTTTTCCCTGCAGCTGGAGCAAAAGTGTTAGGTTCACACCCCAACAAAGCTTCTGTGCTATATTAACTAAGAAATGTCAGATTAACTCTTACTGAAAGATAGTATCACTGATATAAATTGCAAAAAAAAAAAAAAAAAGTACAGATTGGAGCCAAGGTCTATTAACAAGATTCATTTGCACACAACAGTTAGCTTTTGAGCATGCATCTGTGCAGCTGTGGGAAAGAACCACCTTCAGTCCTTTATCAGAGAGGTGGTGTTTGGGCGGAGTAAATACACATAGTATATTTAGACCCAGAAAACAAAGATGATGATGGATGGAATCTGTGCTAGTCAAGAAACATTTTGGTTTCAAGACATTTTTAATGATATCTTGTTGCTTTGATTCTTGTTGCAGTTTTGTAATGGAGTGCATACTTTCCTCCCAGTAGCAAAATTGGTCCATGGTGGTCTAGCAGAGCCCGTATTTCTGTCTCCCAAGGAGCAGCAAATCTTATCAGTGGTGTGTAAGGATGAGCTCAGACTCACGTCCAGATGTACATTGGAGTTTTCAAGAATTGCATCCTTTCTATGAGTGTGGCAGGATTTGTTTCAGTGTTTGTAGTGTTAGGTGATGTGTTAGCAGAGGGAAATGGGCTTTGTGATACTCGGCTTGTTTTCTAGAGAGTAGCAGACAGCGGAGAGACTGTTTATTGTTTTGGGAGTACTCGTTTGCATTATATCTGGTGAAAGGTAAAAAGTTTTTCTATTGCATATTAAAACTTTTTTCTAAAAGGAGCATATTCCTTCTTTTCTTCCACCCATCCCTTTAATTTTTCCATCTGTATTTTCTGTATGCTTAAATAACTTCTTGAAGCTGATACTTCTCTTTTGTTTCCCTGTGTCTGCTGAGCAACTGTTAGAGGATATCTGTTACTGGTGGATTTATCAAGATTGGCATGTGTGTTCTTGTGTGAGCATAAGGAAGATGGAAAGTAACTGTGTCTTGTGGCTTAGTTTTTGCTTGCTTCAAATATTTTTATTTCTTGGCTCTTGAAAGCAGAAGCAAGCAAGCAGCATGCGGAATGAGATACATCTTGGTTTGATTCAATGTCCTGAAAGCTACTGTTTTTTGTCATTATTTTGCCCCTTGTAAAAGGAAAAAGTTTTATTAACTTCGTAGCATGATGACCACCTTATCGGGCAGGAATGGCTGAGTACTACATTATTGTAATCTACCAGTGTTTTTTGTAATAGTTTGTTACAAGCCTTTACTTAGACAAAAGCTGATCTTGGCATGCTGAAGGGTTTATGGATATTTATTATAAATAGTAACTGATCTGGAAGTTCTTTTTTGGCAATACATGATTAAGGCTAATAGCCACATCACAAGTGGCAGCCGGCTTATAATTGTTCAAAAAATGGATTTATATTGCTCTTTTTGTGTAGAACTTTGATAATGGGTAAGGTATTATGCTTTTCCGTAGCTTTGCACCAGGAGCTTGTATTAGGCAGTCGTGTTGTCACATACATTTTAAGGGCCTAGTTTTGGAAACACAGCTAGGTTCATTGGATCTGCTGAGCTGTATCCTATTCTTTCTGAAAAATAAACTGTATATCAATGGTATAGACAGGATAATAGAACTTTTTTGTTTGAAAGGGAGAAACTGGTGAAACTTAATCTTTCACGTATGACTTGCTGTTAGGTGAGTAGGAATAAATATTCTTGTGCTGCCACAGTACAACAGGATGTCTCCAGATTCAATATTCATCTGTTGCTGCACAATCTGATTGAACAGAAATGAGTATCCTGTTTGTACATTGCACTAGACTATATAATTTGGAAAGCACCTTCTCACTTATATTAGAAAACTAATACTGTACCCAACCTCTGATCCAAATGAAAGCCCCAGATGCTGAGGTGGTGGTCTCACAGTCAACAGCAAGACTGCTTAGGATGTGCATCCTCCATTGTGCTGGGACAGCTGTGTGTGCTTGGCTGCATGGTGAATGGGATTGGAGCCTGGTCCTGCAGAGCTCTTCTCTCCTCTTCCCTGGATAAGCTCCCTGGCTTGATTAACTGTGTATGCAGAGCAGAAAACACCTTTCAGGAATGGGAACAAGGTCTCTTTGAAACGGGGCGGTTGCATATTTTCCAGCCACAATTAGCTTAGAAGGTGTTAAAGTGATCAGAAGGACGCATCAGATGGCGATGATGGTAGAATGGGAAGGAATATGTAGTTAAACTCAATATTTCACTGTTCATATAAGATTATTAAGGTGCTATCTTAAAGTCAAAAAGGTGTAATGTCAAAAGCTGGTGTCAAAATCCTAACCCTCGAAGGAGCCTGGTAAAATGCTTTCCAAAGATAAGCTTGGAAATGCTAGTAGACAAGGAAAAAAAATATAGCCCACATCAGAGTCATGTCTTTTCATATGTCATGTCATGATCTGTTTCACCTCTGGTATTCTGCAGGCAATAAACTACCTCCCCTCTCACTGAGGAGGATAATCCCGCTATCCTCTGCCCCCCATCCCGATCGGACTTGGCCACAGCTGCCAGCTAAACTTGTCGCAGGGTCATTGAAATGATCAACTTTGTTCAACATCTGTTCTTCACTTAATACTAAGTCTTGGAGGTTAGATTCCTTTTTCAGACCTGAAGAAGGACTTGTGCATCTACTCTACTACTTAATGCAGTAGGCAATATTACTGAAACCTTTTATTGCCTACATCTTCATATGGCTGCTAGTTATGTCACTGCCAGTTTATCCACAAAGTACTTTTAAAGCTGTTTAAACCTTGATGACCTGTCCAGTGAGTTGGAAGGCTTCTGGATATCTGTTGTCAGCTTGCAGGGTCAGCAGTGAAGAAAAATGGAAAAATGCGGCAGGACTTAATCCATTTGAAATGAGGCTCCTTCACAAGTGCTAGTGTGTGTCTTTTTATTTTTTTCCTAATATAATCTGAAATGCTCTAAATCCCTTCAAACATTTTTCTCCAAAGTACACATGTATTATCACATGCAGTGATTACTTTTTCTGCCCTGACTTGTCTGCACGTTTCACAGGATACACCTTTAAAATCTTGAGCCATACTGTGTGCCCAAACATTACAGGAGCAGCAAGATGTTTGAGACCTGTTGTGAAATCTTATTTATCTGAGCTATCTTGAATTTTGAGGAGATTTTCTCAAGACTTGCACATGGAGTTGTAACAGCTAAATCTCTATCAATTCTTTCATCCTGCAGGCATGTTAGGATATTGCATTAAATACCTGTAAACGTGTTGCAACATTCCGAAAAAAACGTGCTCTTAGCAGCTGTTCACATTTCATTCTCATTATATTCATTCTTTTCTATAGATAATTCTTCCAGCAAAAGCATAAACAAGTCATGATTATTACTTATGTCTTAAATAAGTTGAAAGTCTCCTGAAAGACATTAAAAAAAAAAAAAAGATTTAAACCCCCCCCCTTTTTTTTTTTTGGTATCACTTCTGAAACTCAGTTTCTCAGTTTTTAATTTTAGCACTTTAATTGGGACTACTTAGCTTTGAAACTAATCCCACAACTGAATAATATGCAGATAAAAATGTCACGTTCTGGTTACTGATACTGTAGTCTCTGATGCCATATTTTTTTGCTGCTGTAAATTACAGGGAAGATTGTTCTAATACCTATGGCACAACTGCTTTTTTTTTTTTTTTTTTTTTTTTTTTTTTTCCTCTTGTAATGCTATACCATTAGTATCGTATATCCTGTCCCATCCTGCTTCCCGCAGTGTTTATTTGGACTGTTGGAGTTGAAAGCATGCTTAGGTAAATTTACATTGATTTTTCTTTCTAATTGATTACTATGCATCTTTCAACGCATGAAGGGTTTGTGGTCTCATCACAGTATAACCTTGTAACTTTTGAACATCTTTATGACTTTGGATGAAACGGCAGGAAGAATAAAAGAATAGAAAAGTGAAAACTTTTCTGTTACATTTTCTGTGTATGTTTGCTCATGTGGGAATATTCTGGATTTTTAAAAGGGCTTTTTTTCCTCCCTTGTTTATTTGAGAGGATTTAGTTTTCTTTTACTATTGTGTGTATCTGTTCAGATTTTGTATTTCATTCTACAGGGTGAAAATGGCCCAGGCTACTGTACCAGCAATGTCCATCCAGGATGAGGACTCCTCTGAAAGCAGAATGGTGGTTTCATTCCTCATGTCGGCACTTGAATCAATGGTTAGTAGAGATAGTTAAGCAACTGTCTCACGCCCCTGTCTTCTCCTGTGTGAGATTACACTCTTCCCCCTCCCCAGCTAGAAGCAAGACACTGGTGTAATGTTATACCTGTACCTTAGGGTGTGCTACTTAATTGCCTGTTACTGACTCTCTGCTTGTGGAAATCCGTGTTAAGGGTAATCTTAACAGCCTTGTTGTTTCTCGTTGTGCTGTGATTGCTCTAACAATTGTTTTGTCAAATAAACAAACTGGAAATACTTATTGATCAGAGGATAGTTAAAAGGCAAGAATGTATTCAGGTATGATCTTGTACTTGTCATCTGTAAAAACAGAATGGATAATCAGTCTTGAGGCTTGTGCCTTGTCCTCAGGTACTATAACGTTTCCACGAAGCTTGTTCAGAAGATGCTTGTATTTAAGTTGGCATTTCTCCTATTTTATGGAAATTTAGTCCCGCTGTGTGGTGGGACTTCAGGTTGGTCAGAACTTTGAGGGGGAAATGCCTGCACTGTTTTGCTTGAAGTTGAGCCACTGTCAAAGACTTCGTTCTCTGAAATTGTTGTATTAAGTGATAAATAAGAACAAGCTTTTTTTTTTTTTTTTTTTTTTTTCCTCTTAGCAGTGAAACTTTGAATGATATAGTTATAAGAAAACTGGCTTCAAACTTTTTTTTTCCCCAATGAGTATGTTCTGTTCCTACAGCCTTTGTGTGTCAGGCTTTTCTTTTGGTGCAACAACTGTTGGTGTCTTTGTAGGTTGCAGCAAACTCTTGATTATCGGAGTTCTTAAGAGAAGTGGACTTTATGTGGTCACTTCTTGATGATCTCGCTGTCTTTCACACGATCTTCCTGTCTGACTCTTGCAGTGCAGGCTTTCTGCCTTACTTGCCTGCTGACCGTTTCTCCCAGCAGAACACACCATGGTGTTCTAGGGAAGGTTCAGTATTTCCCTTCCTCTAGAGACTTCACTTGAGCCAGAGCGCAGCAGACAGGGTAAGGCAGACTGCAGGCAGTCTTCCTGCTTGCAACCGCACCTTCCATTTGGAGCACAACTTGTCTTAACACAGTGTGCTGAGAATGAACAAAACTTGTGTGTGCTCTTTGAAAGCTGAAATTAATATAAAGTATTCAATATGACTGTGCAAAGGAGAAGTGATGATTTTAATTAAATCATTTTAATTAAAACAGTGCAATTGCTGGATCTAGATAACGCCTTAATTTCACTAATGTTTCTGAAATGCTGTAAGATTTTTATTGAAAAGCAATCGAGCTGCAAATCATCCTTCACCTAATGGGTCATGTTGTGTTACTTGCAGGACCTTCTGAGGGGTGGAAGGTGGCTGTAGAAGCAATAAACAGTTTTACTTGGTTCTACATGCATTTCCATTAACTCTGCTCGTAACTATGGTAATAAAAGCTTTTTTGTTTTTCTCTTTATAGTGTAAAGAACTTGCCAAGTCCAAGGCAGAAGTTGCCTGTGTTGCTGTATATGAAACAGATGTGTTTGTAGTTGGAACTGAGAGAGGAAGAGCCTTTGTGAATTCTAGGAAAGATTTTCAGAAGGATTTTGTTAAATACTGTAAGTTTCAACATTGCATTTTTGTATTTCACAAGCTAACTCATGTATATTGCATAATACTAATATCTTTTGGGAGCACAGTTCAATGTATTGTGGCTACATGCTACGAGTATGTTAGCTGTGGCAAAACCACTTGTTCAAGAACATAAAAAAATTAACAGTGGTCTTGTTTAGAGCATTATTTCAACTTTGATTGACAATGTTTTTGTTCTTTTCTCTTAATTTTTTTAAAGAACATGACAAACTAGTATAACAGTAAGTATTAGACTGTCCACCCTAAGAATATTTTCTGTGTTTTCTAGTACATGTTAATTCACCTTTGCATCTTCCCCTGCAGTCTCCCCAACCTTTTTTCCTCTCACTAAGGTTAGGCAGGGCATTGAGTAGGTAGTGGATGACTTCTGTCAACTCAGATAGTCCTTGTTCTTCAGACCACTTCATTTTTCCTTAAAGCAGATGCATATTTTGGACCTATTATTAGCATTACTATTATGATTTACGATTTACATTGAGTTTTTTCTTTTTCTGTCATTGTAAATTAGTAGACATAAAAGCCATTATGGTATGGATATGTAAAGTTACATCTGTATTATGTTTGTACTGTTCTAACAATTTTTTTAATGAATTGCTACAGTAAAATGGTGAAGTTTTATGCATATGAAACATGGTGCACTGAGCACAAGACAATCTTTTAAGAGTTAGTTTTCACAGATACAGTGACTCTTTGGGGCAGAAAGTATTGCTGAGGGACAGTGCTTATTCATTAAAGAAATGTATGCTTACCTGCCTAAGGGAAGGGAGAAGATATAGGTCAACAGCATGAAGGAGGGACCGGTCTGTGAGGGGATTTAAAAAAATAGCTGTAAAATATGCCTAGACTAAACACTGCCTGAAAGGCAACTGTTTCATCTGTAACAGAAATCTACTCCTAAAAATGTTTTTGCTACTAGCTAAAATTCTCTTGAAGAATTTTCTGAGGGGCTCACATGTTCGTGGTGTGGCTCTGGATTTTGCCAGTGTCATACACATACTTGGATAGTGACTTTCTGAATTATGAGGATTTCATTTTTTTACCTGACCTTGTTTCCTAAAGGGCTCTCCTGAAAGCCTAGAGTTTTATTAACAGTTCAGTGGCACTTCCTGAGATACCAAAGGCTTTGTATACTTGCGTGGTGAAACTGGGGACATTCTCTATAGATGAGGAACCTGGAAGATCTGGTAACCCATTTTTGATCTCCCTGACTAGATCTATAATTAAAGGAGAGTGAGTGAGCAGTCTTTAGTTCTGTTTCTGTACGATGGGATGCCCTGGCATGCTATCCATGCTTGTATTTGACTGTATCAGCTGTGATTTCTGTAGATACATGCATATGTTTAAATCTTATGTTAGTTCTGATAAGCCAGGTTCTCTGTGTTATTCCAGTTAAAAGATACTCACATGTGGAAAGTATATATATATTTTTAATACTGTTGGACCAGATTAAACAATATCCACTCTGGAAACAGTATTTTCATTATACTTCCCCCAGAACACCTTTAACACGATAGATTTTTGTAAATAAAAGCTAACCAACCTCAGATTCAATGCATTCATGTTCCACTAAATGCATATCCCTCATAGTTCCTGGGAAATCGTGATGCTGGAGTTCTGGTTTTCCCTTGCTGCTAAGAAAGATGTTGCTCATTGTGATCCTAATATTCCAGAAAAGTTGATTTTTAGAACATCAATTTTAGAAATAATAGCATCATATTTGTGGGAATGTTGATTCCCTCAGCATTTTTGGCAATTCTGAGCTGGTAGTAAAGTTTATAGTTTAACAACTGAAGTTTAAAACTTTGGAGGCAACAGGTCCTTTCTTGTTGCATCTTGTTTCTTCCCTCAGATGTGAAAGGGAGCAATAGATGATGTCAGCTGCCTTTCTATTAGGTTTTTCAGAAAAACCTGGAGGGTCACAGCTCTGTTCGTTCTTATAAGTTGGAATTGTGCCTTTTTTGTTCTTTTATGATTAATAAAGGCCTCCAGGGGGTTATTACCATTGCTGTTAAACTTTTAAAAGTTCAGCTATGATGTCAGTCTTTGAAGCATGTGTGTTGTGTTGCTGACAAAATTGAGAATTATCTGTGCATAGAGCACTAGTGATCTCTTTTTCTTTATTAAGTGTGTAAACTGGAGTGTAGTTACTAAGCCTTCCTCTGGCAGTGTCTGACTTTCTCCCTTTTGTTAAAAGCCTTTTCAGTCTTTATTTCTGCTTTTCTCATCGCCCCTTATTTCTTGCAAATATGAAGTGTTTTCAGAATTTGGAGGGCTAAGGTTTCAGAAACCCTGTTTATTTTTAGTGATGACTATAATTCAGTAGGCTAAATTGCTGGAATATGTATTATGAAGTAGGTTTATGAAGGAAGTACCATGTGCATTTTCTAGCAGTATAGGTCTTTTTAAAAATAACAGTAGTTCAATGAGCAGTGGAGCTGAAGTCTGGTTTCCTGTGGCTTTCATTTGTTGTGACTTTCCCACGTGGATTCTTTAATGCCTAGCTACATGGGGAGGAGAGAGATTTGAACACATCTTGTGTATCTTTTTACCTTATATGTAACAAAAATAAATGACACATGCAGACATAATTTTTAGCATTAGTGTGTGCTGAATATTGAAGAATCAGACAATAGATGTTATGATTTAAAAATGAGGTCGGACAATATATTTTGAATTGTGCTCGATTAAGATATCTGTGAACACTGTGCTGCAGTGAAATGGTATGTTTCAGTTACACCTCATGGTATAAAACTGTATGTGTTTGTATGCATGATATCTAACTTGCAGTGTCAGTTAGACTAAGCCTTTATAAGCTTCTGTTGTACGTAAAAAGAATAAATTGAGTGCCTTGTTCTTGTACAGAATGTGAACAAGCATGGATCCTTGAGCACTGTAAGCTGTCAAGGTCGTGCACCTCTTGTCCTGCCAGTACCTCTTATAGTTGCTGTTCCATGCTGAAGTGTGGTGTTCAGTCCTCAGTTCCTCTTGGGCAGTCTGAAGCAAGATGAAATGCCTTGTGGCTATCTTTGGATTGCTGTGGAGTTGTGGGTTATGAGCTATCTTGAACAGGAGGCCTGTGCCTGGGATGCCTCAAGAGCACTGTTCCCTTCATGTCTTCATTTTTGTCATCCTGGCAGTTTCCCTTGAGGTTTGGTCAAGGTTGATACTGGCTCTGTGGAACTGGCTGTCATTCAAATGGAACTGGAGAGAGTAAAAAAGCAAAGGAGGCATCGGCTTATCCTCGGGTCATATTTGCCTGTCAGAAATGGACTTTCAGAAGGGCTTTCTGACATGGAAACACTTCTTTGGTCATCTGCTCTGGACTTTGGAAAAGATTGCCCAACACTGTGCGTTCCATCGCATCTACTAAGGACCTGATTATTCTCCAAGAGTCATGGTTGCTTCTGCTAGCACTTCCACTGGCACCAGCTGTTGCACCATTGGTATGTAGGCTGCACTGAAACATAGTCCTGCTAGTTCTGCAGCTTTATCTCATGTCTTTCAGTCATGCTGTTTCTTTCTTCTTTGGTGTCAGGGCTCTGGGCTCACTTGCCTGAGGTGCAGCCATCTTGTATCTGTAGTCTGTTTCTCCTGGATGATAAGTCCTTTATTTAAGAAGCCTTTTTTTTCTCTTTTTTTTTTTTTTTCTTCTGATGGCCACAAGGCTCCATGCTAATTTTTAGTGATGTATCTGCTATGGGCCAGAGTTCTGCTTCAAGTCCAGCTAGAGACTTTGGCCCAGGGTCTTCCATTTTTCTCATCTATACCTCCATGTCCATCCAGCCACAGGTTGTGAGAATTCCTTGTAGCTTCAAGAATGATCAGAATTCAAATGTTTTTAATGGGTACAACTGTTTCTCCTGCTCATGATGAATGAATGACAAGATGCTCCAAAGACCTTATGGAAAAGATTACTCAACTTTGGCTCCCCAGTATCTTTGGTCACTGGATTACTGTTCACTTTTGGATATCCTCTACTGTCTTCTGCAGGCAAGTAAAATGACTCTTCACATAAATCAGGCTATTGTGGACCTGCTTGAAGATCTGTGGCTAGACTTCTGTCTGTCCTTGACTCCCTCCTGGTGTCTGAGCAAATATAAAATATCAGGATCTTTGGGAATTGGAGAGGATTTTTTTGCCTTTTTTTGCCTCCTCCCTTATTCTGACATTGTGTTCCTTTTCTGATTTTGTAGCTCATGAAAAGCCTCAGCAATTTAGAGCACAAAACTCAAACAAAACAGAACCCTGAAAGACCGGATCTTATATAAAATGCAAACAAATAAACAAAACATGGGATGTCTTCATTTGAATTGCTGACTGTTGGACTTCAGAGAGCCTATTGTAATTTGTGAAGTTGGCATTCCTGATCTATATAGTAGCTTCCACTAGGTTTGCAAGAGAATTAAACATCTCTCTGGCAGAAGGTCACGTAATGTCCAGGGTCTTGCTCTGGTGGATGATGGCTTCCTGCTCCATTCCAGTAAGTATGACTATGCAGTGACAATCCAGGCTTCGGGTTTTTTGGTTTCCACAGGAGCTGCTGTTCACTGTGCAGGATTTCTTCTCAGGAGAAAATGAGCTTTTTAGCTTTAATTAGGTTTCTAATGCGTGAAAGGACTGTAGAGTAATCCTTTAATCTTAAAAGATGTGTGTACTAGCTTTTGAGTAGTCACTGTGTAGCTCTCACTACACTGGAGAGTGTGTCGACTTCCTCCCTAGTTCATCCCCATAGCTTGGAGGGTGCCTGTATAGGACTAGATGCAAATCTGTTACTAGCTTGATTTCCTTTTCTGCTCTTGTCTTCCAGGCAGCATCTTCCCAGCTATGCCAGAAGGGTATAACTCACCTCTTTTGTCTCTGATTTCTGTGTTCGCTTCAGTACTAGGGTTTTGCTAGACTGGGTGCCGGCTGTACGGGACACTGGAAACATGTATCATTCCTTTATCTCGGTTTTTACCCTTTTGCTTGCTTTCCCTGTTTCTAGGAGTTTTCATGAAATCTTGCTTTTGGTGTACTTTGAGTGACAGAACTGGCTCACTCTTACATTAAAAATTAATGTTTAAAATACGACTGCACAGGACTAAGCTGTTCAGATGTTCTAAGAGGTGGTCTTCTGTCTCTAGCAATGGTATCCACAGGCACAGGGAAACTGTTACCAGTGAGCAGAGTGCACTGGACCAGGGCTTGGGCCAGCTTGTTGGTGTCACATATCCAATGTCTAGATTTTGGACAGCTGCAAGGCATTCTTTTAACACTTCAAATGTGCTTTCATCAGCAGTGATGGCATTGCTTCCTTCAAGAGATCGCAGCAACAGTGAGTACAAGCTCCGGTTGCTGTCTACGCGGTGGCTTTCTTCTGGAGGAATTTGTGGCACTAGCTGGAGTCACCCCCAATGGAAAAGTATATGTGGGGAGTACACCCCAAAACTCCAGTTGTTTGTATGCAGCTTTTTTCTGTTGTTTGCTTGTCACAATCTCTCATATGCCATCTATTTGTGACAAAAGATACATGTACTCCAGATAGCCTGAATAATAAGTGTTGGTCTTGTTTTTTGTTACTGCTGTTTTTTCCTCGTTTAAACTGTTTGTATTATGCAAAATCCAATTGATATTTCTCTTGCAGTAGAGATTTAAAAGGGGTTAATATTCTCCGCTGCATGATCACAGCTGTAAATATTTCCAGTATTGGCAATAAAAGAAGGCAATGCTAGCCGACAGGGCCAGATTGACAAAGCTGTTTAGATGCCTAAAAATATAGAGGAATGCTTTCGAAAGTCTCCGTGACATTTATCTGTAGGCATCTAAATAGCTCATAAGTTTTGTATTTTGTCTTGAACAAAAACCTGTGTTCCCCTCCCAACCTGCCCTAGCAGCTAGTGGTGTGCAAAAAGCATGGTATAGGTGCAGATCACTTTTTTTTTTTAACTACAGCTCAGTAAACTTTATATCCTCATACCATATTGTTAATAAATATACAATTTTAAGATGCTGAAGCTGATTAGCATGGTTTCATCCACCAGAAAAGAAAAAGGCAGCAATTTATTTACATACGTGATCTGAGCTGTGTATTGTCTATGTACTTTGGCCATATGCGAAGCTGAACAGACTGATACTGCAGGCCTGAGAGTATCATGTGCATAACTTATGTTTTTGGAAGACGATAGGTGAGAGTCGAGCTACAGTAGTGTGAGTATTTTTATTAACTTGGTAGCACCAGGTTAATTTTAGACTTGCGCTTAAATGTCTTTGATCAAGTCTGCTAAAATAGCAAGCTGCAGTGTTAGGGACTATGTATTGCGTGTATTATACTGCTAGTCTGTACAGAGTCCTTCTGTGGTGCTTTATTTGCATACTGCAGCGATGGTAAATAAAGCATTAGAACAGCTGAATTGCTTCTTCCTAACAATTGTGAATAGCTCTGTTCTGTATTGCTTGCTTGTCTTGCCTGTGTTAATTCAGAAACAATAATAAATAAATAAATATTTTCAGCCTTTCAGCTATAAAGTGGGATGTGTCTGACTTGATTTCAAGTGCAGAATGGATCCACTGACCTGCAAGAAAACCTCTTTTCAATATTTTAATAGTAAAAGTTGTTAGTGAGTCTAATTGCTATTGATTTATATTTTTGTCCTTGTTATAATACCTAAAGGACAATCTTTGTCTGTCTTCTCTTGTCTTTGATTATATGCCAGAGCAAATAGTGAAAATACCATTCTGTAATTAGTCAACTTTTTTCCCTCTTTTTTTTTTTTTTTTTTTTTTTTAATATCACTTGGAGACTAATCCCTTGGTACTAATATAGCTAGTTAAAACTACTGGTTCTCTTTGTGTCAGTGGGGAAACGGGTTTCCCACAGTCACTAGGTTGGCCCCTGAATTGTTTTGTGGTCAGCTGAGGCTTCTGTGGCTTTGCTGCTCCTGAAGCTGCAGAATATTTTGGATGAGAAAGCATTCATCAGATCACTAGACATACATCATCTGTGAAAGAAAAACAGTAAGAGTCAGGCTGAAAATTAATCCTGACAAAACACTAATGGTGTTTGCATGCCTGCCATCACTAATGTTATCTATTTTAAATGAAGGTTGGGAGGTGAATCTACTATGCCTCTTGTTTCAGTCTTGGCTTTCCAGTGCAGTTTAAAGTGGGGACCCTTTAACAATACATTTCAAAAAGAAAAGATATTGGAATAGTGGCTTTTAAAAAGTGAAACTATCCAGATAATTTTGCCAAACCAGAGTGGTTTTGTACCTCTAACTCTCAGGCTCTTTTCATGCCAGCTTTTCTTTCTGCTATCTGGGAGTGGCCTCTTTAAAACAACCTCTGCTGAATGCTTATTTTGTTTTGAGTATCTGCAGGAACAAGCCCTTTGCAGTCAGTTTTAATGGGAAGTTATTCAGCTCTGGCTCTCAGTTATATTCCTTAGTTTCACTTCCCTTTTTGCAGCAGATGGCTTGGAATAATTTGCGCTTACGCAAATTGCAAGAAGAAAAGAAGTAGACAGCTGCTTCTGGCCAGCTGACTGCAGCTCATCACCCTTTCCCAGACTTACAGTGCTGATTAACGTAACGCATTTGCTCCTACCATGCTTGTCACTTAGGAGCTGAGACTTTGCATCCCCTTTCAGTGGAAGAGATCACGTAAGTGTTCCTCTGTCCATTTTATGTTGTCAGTTGGGTTGCATCGTGCCAGTTTAGTGATGCATTCTCCTAACCTGGTCGACTCTGCCTAGAGTTGATTACGGGGCACTTTCATAATCCTTTTTACTTTGGAAAGTTGTGGGCATGATAACTGCAGACTCTTGTGTGCATCTCCTTTCCTGCTCTTCTGCAGCTCCATGTAAGGTGTTTTTTAGCATTAGTACCTAGGGCTGTATATGATTTAAAATCCTAGAACTGTGATTTAGTTGTGGGAGTTCTTACATTCCTAGGACATTACCGTGTGTATAGTGTGTCCTCATTGCTCAAGTTTACAAGATATCTTCTTTTTTTTTTTATTTAATAAAAACTATGCAGTTTCCCGTGTTACTACTGGAAAGGCTAGACATTTTCTGCAAGCATCACGACCACCTCTTGCACTCTGGACTACAGCTGTCCCGGCCTCAAAGCATTTGCCTCATTTTGTTTAGCAGAAGCATTAGTTCACATCTGGTCCCAGCTTCCACGCCTTCCCCTAGTTTGCAGCAGGGTTATTAGTTTGTTTTTTTTCACTTGCAGTCCTAACTGCTGGATAAACTGAGCTGTATTTAGTCTTTAAATCCACAAGACTTCTATTATTTAAGACTTTTGTTTGAACCACTTTGTTTCCTGTTTGTGGAGTGTAGCTATTAGTACATCATCTACTCTTTAATAACTGGGTCAGTATTTTCAAAACAGATCACAACTTCTGTTTATTTAAAGATGTAGTCTAGATGAGAAATAAGATAACTGCTAGGAATGTTACAGTTAGTACAATAAAATCCAGAGAAAATATCCTTGTATTTGTTGTTGAGCTAGATCTGCTTCTCCCTCCCCCTTGTTTCCATCACTTAAGTGGTTCAGCTTGAAAAATAATGTATTTTTTGAGCTATTCTCCTCCCTTTCCCCTTCACTTTCTAGATCAGTAAAAGGGCTTTACCTTTACCTGAAGTTGGTGATCAGTCCTAGCTAGCCATCTCTTTTTCTGGCAGTCTCCTTTGCAGCCTTCTTTACATAGTGTTAGGGTTGAAGTAATCTGTTTCTCTTAAGTTTTGCTTCACTGGTAGTTTGCCTTGTCTTGCAAGTAAGTTTACCTCTCTTCCTGAGTGCTCAAAAGAGAGAGTTTTTTTAATATTTCTGTTGAATAAGGTAGACGAAAGTTATATTTAAAGAATTTCAGGAGATCATTTTCTGCCTGCCTTTCTCAAGAGTGCTTGCTTACTTGTAACAAGGGTGCTGGTTTCACTGCCTTTGAATGCCAGCCTGTCTTTTTGATGTGCGAGCCTAATTAAGTATTGACAATTTGGATGTTTTCTATATCTCTAGATATGTGGCTAAGTCAGGAAGAGTGATTCCTCTTGTTCATGTGCCAGATCAGTCTCCTTTTCTTTCCAGTGCCTTTGGCTTTAGCCATGCCTTGGCTTGCTCAAGGCTCTCCACTCTGTTTTTAGGTTTGTTTCACGTCTGGGTACCTGACTTCTTACAAGAGAAGGCTTTAAGACCTTATTGGAGATGGGTCGCTTGGGCTGATTAGCAGAAACCTTTCATGTTTCTGTCTCTGGGTAGCCAGTGAAGGATTATGAAACTAAGAGTTTAAGAAAGCTGCTAAGGGAGTTCACTAATATTTCAGTGGAGACCACCCGTCCTGTAATTCTCCAAGTTGCAAACAAGATTATTGAAGATAGCTGATCTCTAGCTCCTATATCTGCCTCAGGAGTTTTGAACGTTTGATCATCATAATGTGATTTTTCTTTAATT
Source organism: Rhea pennata (assembly GCF_028389875.1). Classification (NCBI taxonomy): domain Eukaryota; kingdom Metazoa; phylum Chordata; class Aves; order Rheiformes; family Rheidae; genus Rhea; species Rhea pennata. Next base: position 9,415,725 of record NC_084682.1, read on the forward strand.
AGGGTTAATGTCCAGTTTCCGTAGTAGCAGAGTTGGATGACCTATAGTTTGCAGATGATCTGGGTTGATGTGTTATAAAACAAAGCAAAACACTATTACATTACACTTTCTCTCTTTGATTGTTGATAGTTATTTTCAGGGAGTAGTTTTCTGTAAGTGCAAAGGATAAAATATATATATGCATGAGTGCTGTTCTTCTAAAGATTTTTCTTCCTTGAATTTCTCTCCAAGGGCATCTCCATGTAGATGACATTCATATTCCTATAATTGCTTTCAGGTTTTCTGGACTTGCACCTGGGAGATGAAAAACCTTCTGATGCTATTAAAAGATGCCTTGCATACCATGGGACTAACTCTTTTGTTAGAGGAGTGTGGAGCTTTGTAAACTTCAGCTACTCAATCCTGCCAACTTTTCTCTGTAGTTTATGAGGCACTTCATCTTCGGGTCACATTCTTGAGGAGCTTTTCAGTTAATTAAACTCTTCATCTGCTAACACTTGGGATTTTTGTCTCAGATTCTTTGGTGAGATGTGGACAGTGTTCCTTTTACATTATCTGTCTATGGTACATCCTGTTGGGCATGCTTTGCTTCATAGGAGAAATGCAGCATTGCTCCTCCAAACAGCAGCTTCTCCCTTGTGTTTTGAAGACACGTGTACTTTAGGGTCTAACTTATCTGCTGTACTCAGAGAATGTCTCTTGCTTTAGTGGGCCTTCAAAATAGATTTCTTATATTTCTGAGCTGTAAATCTCTCCATTGAGTGATAAGCATAATAGGTGCTATTTAAGACAGGAAGTTAATCTGACTGTGTGAGGTCAATGTGTAGCTATCTAATTGCTGCCATAATACAGGAAAGAATGGTCACGTTGAAATTTTTATCACTTCAAGTATTCCCTTTTTTGTGCTATCAGAAATGATACTTAGAATTTTTGTAAGAGGACTTCCCCCCCCCCTTTTTTTAAAACAGCCTATTCAGGCTTTAAAGAAAACATTTCTTTTTCATGAGACTAGCAAAAGCTGCATGCTACTTGACTGATTCTTTTCCTAGCCCAATGGTAGACTGGACTATCAAAACCAGTCTATTGTTACTCAAGACAAGTAAGAGGGTAGGATGTTCTAAATAACCAAAACACCTTGATGATACAAGAAGATTAGAGACGCTGTCATCTAGGGCCTCAGACTGCAAACTGAGGATGGTTACTAGTTGGTCACTGTAATCCTGTTGGTTCTGGATTAGCTTTTGCAGAGCAGTTGGACTAGCACCACAGTATATTCCCAGCTGTTCTTTCACCATAAAACCTTCCCCACTTACTAAACCATATACCCTGTAAGTACAGCCCCCAATTAGCATAGCCCTCCCCTACTTCTCCTCTAGCTCTTGTTGCAGAAATATTTATGTCCTTTACTCTTTCCATCCGTCTCTTTGCTATAACTCTCTTGGGTTGCAGGGGAAGAGAAAGGGGGCAACTGCCCTGGGCTTGATGGTGTCTCAATCCTCTTTCCTGCCCTAATATCACCATCAAAGCGCTGTGGCTTAGCTCTTTAGGCAGCTGCTGTGAAGCACAGATGCTCTGACCTTAGTTAACTTACTGATGTGTTTGGTCAACCACATGCCCCAGGGGTACCCTCTATTGAGTCTAGCCTGAATCCTGCTTCAGGAATCTCCTCTTGGTGCCCTACTAATTGTGGCCAGAGCTTCTATAGAGCCTGTAAATTGTGCATCCTCCAGTAAGGGATAGGGGAAGTCATGGCAGAAGAGCAGTTGCTGATCCCTGTCAGTGCTGCCAACTTCCTGTACTCTTTGAATTGTAAGACCCCTGTGTGCATTTGCTTAAACTGATGTTCCTGAGGCTGTATAAAATAACCTTCTAGATCAGATTTGGGCTGTGAGGCTTCAGCAGGATGTCCCTGTCTACAACAAAAGCATCTGAACTTAGGCACCTTAAAATTTTACTGCCATTATTAAATCTGTGCATTCAATAATACATCAATAATCCTCTTTTACAACTCTGGAAGAGGTTGCCTACCAAATTGAACAATATTTCAAAGCAGCTAGATAAGAGTCAGCATGATCTTTGGAGCACCAAAGATCTCCTAAGGTTTTTGTATGATGGTCAGCTAGCCTGTGTGAACATGCTCGGTTGGCCAAGTGTTAGCTGCGTTGCTGTTGGCCGGCCGGCCAGCCACTGTCCCCTGGCCGGCAAGCGGGCCAAGTTAACTGAACTGAATTTTACTGCAGGAGAGAGGAGGAAGAAACAAAGGGCTCCTGGGTCTGAGTTGTTGTGCAGAGCTCTTGTACAAATTTATTATCTCTGGGACTTGATCTCATTTGTCAAATTTGACTACAATTGACTGACAAATTCAATAGAGATTAGGGGGGCAAACAGATGCGATGTGTGAGTTAAGAAATTAGATAAACATCATGTAGTAAAAATCAACAATAATGTCTTTCTCTGGATAAGAAGGGAAGTTCCCATGTCTCATCTTTGGTTTTTTTTTCATTCTTAGTAGCACATGAGCAGTGTCATCTTCTTGATTTTTTTTTTCTTAAGAAAATGTTGGTATATTTTTGAAAAGATAATAAAGAGTTTTTCAGTGAATCACTTTTACGTGGAAAAAATATAAAGCAATATTGAATGTAATAGGATGTGAAAATTTTGATACTGTATCCTTGAGTCTACAGGCACATCTTATGAACTGTCATTAAATTAGCTCCTGTGCCATGGGTAAATAATATTTTCCCTTTTGCATTATTTTTGGCATCATGGTAGGCCCTGCCATAGCCCATGTATTTTATCGCCAGAGAAGGCAATAGTTTCAGTCTCAAAGAGCTGAAGATTTAAAAGTGATTTGAGGGTGTGTTTCCAGGGTACAAAGCAGGCATGTGATCTGTAGAGGAAGGAATAGATGCTTTTATTGAAGATCAGAGTTTTAAAAATGATAAATGTGTTTTTAGTAAATGTATTGCTGCTTCAACTCCTTTCATGATGTATTTATCAGTTGTTCAAATTAATATTTGTTTCCTTGTATTAGCCTAAAATTGCTATGTTAGCAGTGTTTGTAATGCAGATTGCAGTGTTTCAAACTTATCACTATTGCTCACTACAAAATCATGACACAACTTAAACATTGAGCGTTTTGTTGCATATATGGACATGGATCTTCCTTTTTCTTTTATGTGCAGAATATATCCATGTTATTTTTGCCCGTATTTGCCCAGATTCTCAGTAACTCTTCACAAGAGCTGAGTGATGAAAAGGCTACTAACTGTAATGATCACGTCTGATCGCTATTTGAGATTGAAAGAGACTTTATTTGTTCACTCCTTCTGCAATGACTTTTACTGAAAGAAAATAAATATAGGGGCCTGAGATCTCCTCATTATCTGTGCTGTGTGCCAGCAGCGTGATTATAATTTCTCCAATTTGGCCGTAAGAGATACGTACTTAAAAATATTTTGAAAGATGAAAGAGGTGTTGTACCAAAAGTCAGATCCCTTGCATAAAAAGATCAGTTACGCCCAAAAGCATAAACAGAACAGGATATAACATAACTGCTGAATAAGACATCAGGAATAGTGCTAGAGAGCTACGAGACGCTCTATACAGGCATTTTGACTTTTCCCCTGTGGCTATCTCAGTCCTTGTTTCTTGTCAGCTTTGCATTTTTTGCTGCTGTATTATGCCCTTCTGGGATTAATACGGTCTTTTCTACCTCTTCATACAAAAACAATCTACTTGATCGTGTCCCTTAATTCATCATCATTTTTACACTTCAGAGGGTGATATTTATGAAGGTCATAAACAGCATATAATAATTATGGTGTAAATGTAAATTACCCTTTGCCTATATATTGCCTACATATTGCCAGCGTAGATCAGTACATTTGTCTGTAAGGCAAAGAAGTTCTTACAGATCTTCAGCAGGAAACCCTGTAAACTGTCTGCTCCAAGTTCGGGCAAGTTGGTACTGGGGTTTTTAATGTATTGTATTGTATTGTATTTCTGTAAATAACTTCTAGGTGTTACAGAAGAGGAGAGGGCTGCAGAGCTGCAGAAAACAAAGACTATATCACCTGTAAACAGACTGACAGTGGATATTGTGGAACTGGAAGCTCTCAGAAAGTCTGTAGAGGACTTCTTCTGCTTTTGCTATGGTGAGTGCTTTTAAGTCTTTGGAATAGCTGTTCTAGATTTCTAAATTTTTGCTTGAGTTGGAGGGAAAGTAGTATATGATCTTGGCCTCCCAACTCTACTGCTATCAGTGTGATAAGCTTAATGTTTAATGCCGATTCTAAAACATACCTATATCTTGGATAGTTTTTGTTTTTATGAGATTTGTAGGATCTGAACTTTGAGAATATTGCACAGAACAGTGTATTTAGCTTTTAAGAAAGCCTTTGTATTTCAGTTTGTTCCACTGCATATTAACACCTGCAATGCTTGATTTCTTGTATAGATTTGCACCTTTTATTTTTCTACCTTTAGCACAGGTGTCAGGGTTTTGGTTTGCTGAAGAGGAAGCTTATTGTCCCTCCAAAGTAAGGCTTTTTCTGAACGATTCATCTTCTAGCAAAGTAGTCATGGCATTACGGGTGTATGTTAGGTTGGATTTTCTTTTGTTTTGTTTTGCTTTTCCATGAATCCTACCTTTGGTCAATGGCTCTGAAGGCAAAGCTTCATGTCTTTCCCACTGAAGCAGAAAACAAGTTTTCCTAGAAAAGGAGCACTACTCTTGCAGTGCTCCTAATCTGTAGGGCTTGGAAATAACAATGGGGAGAGACGAAAAACAAACTGTGGGAAACTTGCATACTTCTTACCTCTCACAAATTTCCTTTTGTTTCTAGGTAAAGCTTTAGGAAAGTCAACAGTAGTCCCTGTGCCATATGAAAAGATTCAACGGGACCAGTCTGCTGTGGTAGTGCAGGGTCTCCCTGAAGGACTTGCATTTAAACATCCAGCAAATTACGATGTTTCAACCCTGAAATGGATTTTGGAAAACAAGTCAGGGATCTCATTTATTATCAAAAGGTTATTTACTCACACTTCTCCTGGCCTGTTCACTTACAGTTTTGGAAATAAATTCTACTTCTTTTTTTAAGTAAATGTAGTGCAGCCTGTTTCTCTTGAACAGGAGTGCCACCTCTTTAATTTTATGCTACCAAGTAAGTGATCATATCTTTGCTAAAGCTATAGATTTTTCTTTTTTGTTTCAATACAGGCCTTTCCTAGAGCCAAAAAAGCATCTAGGTAAGTTACCACTTATTTGGACCAAACAGAAACAGATCAGAATTTTGCTTTTAAATATACATTGCATCATGTCCAATACTTAGCAAGGTAGCAACAGTGACACAAAATGTGATCATTTGGATAGGGTGCCAAACGTTACAGAAATTCTTGGACTGTGATTTGCCTTACTTACAGAACTATAACCTTTTACTTTATGCATTCTGCTATGAGTAGCTAATTAGAAAGAAAGTTTATTCTATTGCATTCTTTGTTCCTTTACAGAATTTAAACTTAATATGAATTAAATAATATCCTCGTTTTAGGGGAATGAGAATTGAACTGATGAAAGACTGTGCACTGCATTTTTAGAAGATGCATAGACATTGCTGTGCACAGTGTTCCAATACATAACTGATTTTGGTATTTATGTCTCGTTTTAAAAGTTGATCTAATCTTCTCTTGATCTAATCTAAAGTGGTTGGGTGTTACAGTGCCTATGAAAGCCTATATATTTAAAAAAGTCTGCACTAGAGTGATTTTTATGAAACTGAAGATTCACTTCTAGCTTAGAAGAAATCCCTTTATATTCCTTTTATGACATTGCTTTGCTTGCAACATTCATAAATATGAGAATTTGTTTTATGAAGAGGATGAAGCATGCTGGCTACCAGAATCCCTGTAGGAAGACAGTCAGAAGAGAAAAATTTTACTTTCTGAGATGAAACAGGTAGCCAGCGGTTGTTGCTGAATTCATAAAATTAGAAATGTGTTGTCTGTGTCCGGTAAGAAGAATAGAGAATGGGAAATTACAGGGATTCCAATAATATAATATTTATATTGAAAATACAAGGCAGGGTTTCAGTGTACTAAGTGACTTTATGAAATAATGTATTTGTGTCTTGCTGTGACATAGAAATAAGGAATATTAAACTATCCACTGTCTTTTGTCAGAGTTTAGATGATGGAGTTTTTTAGATTTTTCCCAAAGATTTTCTCTCAGCCTCATGACAGTGGTGAAAAGCACAGTGAATTGTGCACATCTGAAGTAATTTTTAATTGGAGTTGTTTTATAGATTAATAAAGCAATTTAATGAGATGTATCCTCTAGTTAGGTAAATATAGAAAATATACATAGGTATTTGTAAGATGTGAACAAGTTTAGTTCTTTATGAAATCAGTGTTTTTTTAATTTGTATTTAAGTTAAATGGAGTATAAAAACTCACATGTTGTCTTTTAATTTTTTAGGAACTCATATGACAGATCCTTCACATTCAATTATACCTCCAGGGGGAAGGTGAATTTAAAATAATGTAGTTCTTTTACCTGTCTTCAAATATTTCATCTATTGAAAAACAGATGAGTTTGTGTAGTGTGCTGGTATCAGCTGTGTATTTTCATATAGCACCTTTCTTGTAATGTGCTTTTTTTTTGTCCAATTGACTTTGGATAACTTTTGCTTGCCTGGGATCATATAAAAGCATGGAGCTGAATTTCCCTTTTTTTTGACCATTGTTTGTGGGGAAATGATTATGAGTTAAACAGATGGCAAAGTTTCCCCTAAGTTTAATTAGCCCAGTGAACATTCTTAATTCGAATCTGTTAGTGATAAGTTTGTCATCTTTTATGATAGAGCAGTGGTGGGGAGCAGATGTAATGTTCCTTCCTTCCCCCCTCAGTTAAAAAAAAAAAAAAAAAAAAAAAGCAAATGAACAGATTGTATCTGAATAAATATCAGAAATTGACTATTGTGAAAACAGGGAGCAAACGGCAACTGTTTCTTGTGCTTCTGAGTGTGTTTCCCATGAAATGGTAAACACGTGCTGAATACTGTGCATGTCCCGAGAGCGTGGGCAAAGGAGATTCCTGGCAATTTCCTTCAGTTAATTTGGATAAACCAAAATGCAATATCTTCTGTTTTTCTGGTTTTAAAACAATACAGTGAGTTTGATGTTACTAGACAGCACATGTAGCTGAGGAACTTTCCCAAAATGTGACATTTACTCTTCATATTGTAAATGTGTTTGATGTGTTTGTCTATTTTTGTAGTTTACCTCCCATTCAAGTAAAAACGGAACCAAATGAGGATTCTGGTATGTTCAATATTTTGTCCTTTGCAAAACACTGAATAATCAGTTTCTATTCAGAAGGCTATATCTAATCAAGGATAGGAAGCACCACCAAAAAAAAAAAAAAAAAGCTATCCTTTGTGAGGATAGCTCACAAAGCTTTTATAAGCTTTTTATTGCTTATAAAAAATCTTAGTCAAAAGGATCCATGTTCTAGATGGAGAAGATTTCTAAAATTTAGTAGACAAAAGTAACTTGTCTTTCTTTGTAAATAATTCAATCTTAAGTGATAAGAGGAAAATCCTGATTTTTAGTTAGTTTATTTTAATTCAAGATGATTTTATCACTCATGTGGAGAGAAGTTTTATATTTATTTAAAATTACTAAAATACAGAAAATGCCAGAACTCTGAATACCATTTTGTAGCTAAAATGGAAATAAATAATAAAAGTGTGTTGTTTATCATAAGTTCCTGTACAGTTAGGACATGATCCTGCGGTACCAGAGCAGTATTAAAGTGTATGCTTTAAAATAAATGCATGAATAATCCCATTAAAGCCAATGAGACAGCAGGTGTGCTCAAAGAGAAGATTATGACTTTGTATTTTGTTGGGTTGGGCTACACTTCTCAGCACTTTGCCGAACTAAGCTCTTGATGTTTTGCCCTGTTTTGTGCCTTAGTTCTTAGCGCTTCAATACTTTAAACTTGTGGCTTGATAACCCTTAAAGATTATCTTTAGTGGGTTAAGCCTCCACACTTACCACACTTGCATGCTTTTGCTTAACTTATACAAAGAGTTAACTCCAGCTTTTTGTGAAGTCTATCAAAAAAGATTCTGAGGAATCAACTCTTTACTGTCTGTGTTGATGTGCTGCTTTGTAGGCACTTTAACTAATTCTTCTTTTTGACAAAATGTTTTAAAACATTCAGGGAATGCTGTGAAGGAGAGAATAGCTCAGCTTAGTGAATGTTTAAGCAGTTTAAAGATTGAGTAAAATTTAAAGTTTTTGAAAGTTTGAGCAGGTTAAGGCCTGTAGTGTCGCTGCCTTCAGCAGTGCAATTTGATCTATGGATTGTGTTTGAACTTGGATGTATTGAGAAGTGAGCAGGAGTAGTTCAAGTAGTGCTTTTCACAGGAAAGGTAGTAAAATCTTTCTTTCTTTTGGCTGTGAGGGTGGATGAAAAAAAAGAGGGTTTTAGTTCTTCAAGTCTGTGACAGTGTTTGCAAGGATGCCTAGTTTGCAGGCAAGTGTTTAAGTCTGGTCTGATATGGACCAGACCTGAAAACAAAAACACCAGAATGTCACTTTGCTTTTGTTGTTGTAGCCATTCATCTCAGGACTGGCAAATCATTTCTTCTTTTGGAGTAGAGACCAGCTGAAATCTTGGGGGTGGCTTGTTTATTCAAGAATCCAGTTCTCTTAAGTGTCCATATTAGATTCCTGTGTTGCTTCTACAGGAATTTCTTTGGAAATGGCAACAGTAACAGTGAAGGAGGAATCAGAAGATCCTGACTACTATCAATATAATATTCCAGGTAAAGATACTAGTTTGTGTGTGTGGTTATTTCATAAAATCCTTGATTGCCTAAGTGATATTCTCACAGTACCTCTCTTTGCTTTCTCCTGTTCTGTTCAAAATTTAACTGCTTAGCTCTATTTAGATACAAAATTTCCATGCTGGCTACCATTAAGGCTAATCTGTAGAACAGGAAGAGATCTAAGGCACAACTTCACCAGACACATATGCTTGTGTTTGGGTTGAAGGAGAAACTGCAGGTGAATTTACTCTAGGAGACCCATTTTCCCTGGTAAATGTGTGGCAAAAGTCTTTGACACCTATTAGTTTTTTTCTAAGGGTCCGATATGCAGACTGTAATTCCAAGGACCTGTTTAAACAGGAAAGAAGACTTTGGAATGAAGACTTTGGAATGATACTAATTAGAGCTGGTTGGATCTTTTCTTTATTTAGAGTTTCAGTTAATTTCATAGTGTGTCAATCACTTTCCTTGTATGGAATGACCAATATGTATCAAAGTTTTTGAAAGTTGTTTTGAAAGGTGTATATATGCAGACAAAACGTGTTAACTTTCGTGATGTCTGTGGTTCAGGCTCCATGTACTATTTAAAGTATTTTTTGGTTACTTATAACTTGGCCTCAGCTCCATATATCCAGCTAAAACACTGTACTTTAACCACAATTAAGACTGAAAAAACAAAACAAATCGTTATTTCTATAGGATGAAATGAACGGAAATTAAGGAGGACTGACTGCAAATGGTAATATAAAATAATTAAAACCCTAAATATATTATTTCAGCCTGTTTTGCATTTGTCACTGGGTAAATTATCTGAGCAGTACAAAAAGAACACAGGAAAGCTGCCACAAATCTCTGAGGAATAGCTGTATAGTCACCAGAGGAGTGCAAGCCACCACTTTATTTGTTTTTGTAATGATATATATTATTGAAATAACATTTTTTTGCATATTTAGACACAAATATTATCAAGGTAATTTTCCAATGTATGTATTTTAATAGCTGATTGCAGGATTGTAGAATGAATAGTCTGTTACTGACAAATTTTATGTAATATGTGAATATTGTGCAGTGAGATATTAACCATACAATATTGCAGAATGACACTATCCATGTTCATAATTTGAAAAGTAAATTCTCTGGGGTTAGGATTATCTTCATATTTGTACATTGCCTAGCCTCAGGGGCCATGGGTTTATACATATAATATAATGTAATAAAAATAGATAATATTTAAAAACATCCAAATCAGTGTTGCTTTCCAAAGCCAAGTCCCAAATCATGTCAAAAAACTGCCTTTCAGCCCTGCACAGCTTCCATTTCGTGGCTTGTAACAATCCAGAGTGGGGCCAATTACACCAAGTGTAATCTGATCCCATTTGAAAAGAATCCATTCTGAAATTAGTTACTTACAAAATAGTAATCCATTGTAATGGAGTATGTTTGTGAAAAAAAAAATCCATTTATAACATAAATGGAACATATAACATGTATCATAAATAAGTCTAACTTAGATTTTTACTGGGGTTTTTTTGTCTTTCTTTACAGACTTCTAAATTTAAATGTTCTGACTGGTAAAGAGTTAAATGTGTATTTTTTCAGATCAAGTCAATGCTCAATTAACAACTGTCACTTTCCCCACTCCCAGTTGTATGCTTCTACCAGCATGCTGGTAGAAGGGATGGGGTGCCGTGAGCCAGAAAGAAAAGTTGTCATGTTGGGTCACTTTCCCTGGAAGGTAAGGTAGCTTCATCTGCAGATCCTACCACTAAGATTCGGAGCAAAGGCTGTACAACGTGCCTTCAGTTATAAATTCAGGAGGCAGGTAGGGGGTTCACATGGGTATGGTGCTGTGCAGAGAAGTAAACTTCAGAAAAGTTAGACTAAGCTGTGGTTTTGCGGGGTGGCATAAATACATGCAAGCATTGCCTTTGTAGAGACGTGCTGCAAGTAATTTGCTGACTAAGTACCACACATTATCTGAAAGAAGCAGGTTATCCCATCAATTTTATGGATGCCAGTCTTCAAAGTTACCTGTGATGCCTTGAAATTAGAACAGAGAACTGGAAGCAAGAAGAGGAGGACTGTAAACAATGTGTCCTAGGAACTGGCTGGTTGGGCTTATAAACCCTTGTCTAATGAACTTACCAGTTCAGTTTATAAACCAGTTAGAAATGAATAAATGACTGCATAATGTCTTTTCTCTTTAAAACAGTGTGGTTGAATAGTACTATCAGTTTTGGAATCTCAAGAAACACTACAGTGAGCATGTCCCATAAAATATGGGACATTCATCCAAAACCAGATGAGATTGGATGAAAATATCTTCAGTTTGAAAAACAGTTCAAATTTGGAATATAAACTCTGCTTTTATTCTCACTCGGGAGTGCTGAAAGGTGTGAACATCTTTTAGTATGTCTCTGACAACAAAATATTTCCCCACCGGAGATTGTGCAAAATTCTAGAAGTCATGTCCATTTTAAAATAACGAAAACTGCAAATCCAAGTTGGCAACACCTAAGCCACAGTAGTGTAAGACTCAGCCTATAGATACTATCTTAAAAGAAAACAGAAAGCTGGAATATGTAGAGAAGAAACAACAAACCACAATGTTGTAAGAGTCTTACTGAGGAAATTAAATAACTCAAATATCCACACTTTCTGGCAAGATAAAAGTAAATGAATGTAGAGTATTTCTAGCAAGCAAGAACATTTTTTCTTTAAAAAAGCCTAAATTTTTATTCCAAGGTCAATAGCTGCAAAACAATAAGAGTATCACAGCTGTAATTTTCAGTATAGAAATGTGCATAATGTTCAAAAGTATGATCAACCCTAAAAGGAGCAACATCTGAACGAAAAAAATCTTGGGTACCTTCCATCTGAGAACCCCAAAAAATTGACATGAGTGTGCCAGTGAATGTTCTCTCTGCACTACTGCTTTACAGGCATGCTACACAAAAAGAATTTATAAAATCTCTCTTGTGGTTTTCTTTTTCTACCGGTCTTAAAAATAAAATTGACATAGAGAAAAATAAATTGCATGATGAAAAATTAAATATATTATTAAAACTTCTATTTAATATGTATGAGACTATGATTTAAAAATAAATGTAAAATGCTAAAATAGTGGCTGCATTTCAGAGGTTTGCCATTTATGGCAGTAGCTATTCATTAGGAAGATTTAGCTTCAAAATATAATCTCAGTCCAAGTATATGACTTGGGCATACTGATCTGTTGGGTATTTTATCTACTCGTGAAAGGTAACATTTTAATCTAACTGAATGTTACAGAGCTTCTAAGTGGGTCTGTGTTGCCCAGGAAAATCGGGTTTTATATGAAAACTGTTCCTGGTACTTTCTTTGGTATGAAGTATTACCGCTTTGCTCTGCCTTCAGATGTTCTGGCTTAGGCTCTAAAGCTTAGCCATAGTGGAAGATTTTTCTTCTGATGCGAATGTCTCAGTCTTTAGTAACTAGATTTCCCAGCTTTGTGACCATCCTTCCTCCGCTGTATTTACTGCAGCGGAATTAAGTTCTCATCTCTTGAGTTTTAGGTGTATTTTTTTTAAAAAAACTTAAATTTCATTTTTATTGTTTCGTACATAGTTGTATTCCTGAATGGAACTCTTTTTTAGAGCTTATTTGATTATAGCTTTTCTTATTAGTGTTAAAAAAAAGATGCATGTTTATCTGCCTGTCATGCAAATGAATGCTTTAAAGCTGAAATATATTTGATTTTTTTTAACATCTCCTGGTCACAAATTTCAGAGTTTTTTGTAAATATCATCTTTTAGTTTTTACTAAGTTAAGCTGGCAGAGTATCATTTTTCTAAAACAATTCTTTAGTACTGTTTCTCTGCTGAAGCTTCGTAGTATGGAAGAAGAGCTGCTGTTTCAGGTTCCATTAAACAGCCTACGTGAGTCACTTTTTAAAATCTGATGGGTTTACTACATATGCTTCTATTGACATTAAAGCTGAGAGGATTGAGTTTTCTGTGCTTTATCCTAAGGGCTGTAAGCCTGGTAAGTGTTTCTTTTGAATGAAATAAATCTCTTTTCAAGTCAGGAACAAGACGAAGATTCTTATTTTGCCATTTTTATTTGTGTTGAAACATGTATTTGCTAGGAAGATAATGCAAGCAGAGACTATTGAAGAATATGTAGGTAAAACAGACCTGTCAGGAATTCTGAATTAAGGAATATGACACAAATGCTTACAGAGGGACGTTTGCTTATAATGGGATGCATACTTCTGTGTCTCAGTGCATTATGAATTATAAGGACTGCATGTCATAGAAATCTTGTTGGGAGGTGACATGACTTTCTGGCTGATGCACTGAATATTTTTATTTAAATAAAAGCAAATTTAGGCTGTGGAAACATTTTTCAGGTTATCTAACGGGGTTGTGTTGTACTCCTGCTCACCCATAATAGTTGTAAATCACTGTCTAGTTTGATGAGAACTTTTTACCTTGCTGCTTACAACACTGCCACATTAGTCTGGCATCTGCCTTGTTCCTTTTCCCCCCTTTGCTTTTTTACTTCTATGGACTTTCATCTGAGTTGTGCCAGTACAACTCAACTTGTACAGATTCCTTGCTTGAAATCCCATTCATTTAAAATGCCTTTGAAAAGCTGACCAGTCGAAGTAAACAGAGCTATCTTTCTTTAAAAAATGTAATTCCTAAATACTTCATTTTCTTGAATAGCTTATAGTATTTAATGCACTATTTGTCATTCAATTAAACGAAATATTCATTAAACCTGTTCATCACAGCAGTTTTCTGCTCTATTATTTTGTATGGATGTGTATGGTATGTGTATGAAAAAGCGAGTCAAATATTTTGTCCGTCTTATGCGTTAATAGAAGTTTTTTTCATATTGCAAAACTATTACTGTCCATTGTTAAGTAGCTTTTAAACTTGCCTTTACATGACCATGGTTTCTGGGGAGTTGTATGATCCTGTATATTCACAAATGATCACAGAAATGATGCAGTTTACCCAGAGGAATTAATCCGAATCCTTCCGTTCCCGTTGGTTCTAGAATGATATTCCTAAGTGCCACACACAGCACTAGTTTGATACGCTTATGCTATTTCTGTTGTATAAAGTGCTCTTTTGCTCAGCTTGAAGCCATTTGTGCTGTAAGTGGTTCAGTCTTTCAGTTTTACTGCAGTAGCTCCATAGCATTAAGCAATAGAGTTTCAGTGGTGTTAATTTAATCTTTTAAGTGTCATTTGGATGGTTCTGTGCTGATTTCCGTAGAAGCCTTTTTAAAGCAGGTCATATATAGCCAATGAAGGAGCTGTTGTGATTAAAAGCAAATAAATTTGCAGTGTTGTAAATGATTTTAATCTCTCAGAATTTGTCTTTTTTAAAAGAGATACAAATTAGTTGAAAGGGACTCCCTAGGACTGCAGATTTTAACAAATTACAGGAGGAAGATGTAGCTGATTAAACGTTCATTAAAAAGGTATAACTATCAATGTTTCATGTTTGAAAAGAATTTTTAGTTTATTCATGCATAAAAAATAAAAACCTTGCTGTTTTGCATGAGTTTCTCTAACTGTTTAGTAGTCCAAGAAAGGTACATACCTTCTTACATTAGTCCCTCAACGTTTTTATTTTATTGAACTGAATAAAGATTTATAGATTTTTTTTTTTTCACAGAGTCTTCCCCCAGTCCACCTTTACGGAAACTGTGAAATGAGAACATGATATACGAAGTTAAGAGTTATTTGACAAATTCCTTTAAGGACTGGGAAAGTGTGTTTTTTGTGAGACACAATTTAAAAGACGTTCTCTTTGTTCCCAAGCAGGCCCTTCAGAAACATCAGAGATTGATGAAAAAATTGCTCTTGCGAAAACTTACACAGGTAGATCTTTTAGTTGTATTTTTCTCACATCTGTTTTGGAAGTTGAATGTGTGAGTTTTACTTTTCAGAGCGCTGCTTGTTTGAGTCAGGGTAGTGGAACTTAAAATAGAAAACTTAGTTTTCTTTGTTTTCAGATTTCCGATTAAAGAGACATACAAAAGAAAAATTGCTTTATTTTCTAAACTAGAAAAGGTCTGTGGGTCATCAGGTTGATTACTTTAAAGCGCTAGTGATTCTTGAAAGTGCAGTTATATATGTTCCCCATGAAATTCAGTCTGTTTTGTAATTGATTATAAACTTTAATAAACCTCTGCTTATGTGTTTTGACTACAAATCGATCATTTCTTTCATTTAGCTTGTGTGAGATGAACGGGCACATACAGAACACAAGTGTGTGGGAAGTTTGTGTTTAGTGGAAGAAGTTCTTTATGGGATGTGAACAACATCTGAAATTAATTTGCTCAAAAATTTTATGCTTTTTTTCAGCCTTTTCCAATTTATATTGAAAATACTGTTTTGCACATTTGCAAATGCTAGAAAAAACTAATTACGTTTCAAGCTGTGAATTACTTGATAAGGTCAGAGTGGTCCTACTGTCATGAATTGTTAAGATTCAGAGATTGAGCCTTCTTTATATTGTTCGTGAGAACGTTATAGTTCTAGATATTTGGCCTGTGAAAATTCTTGCTTTGAATAGTTGATGTTAAAAGTAGTTCCTTTTGTATTTTTATTACGGTTGTTTTTTACTTTATATTTGTCTAAAGGAAGCCACCAGGGTTCCGATTGCAGTGAAGGAACAGATGTGGAAATACCGGTAGAAGGTTAGAGATATGAAACGTTTTTCTTGAAAATAAATTAACATCATTGGATTTTTCTTAAAGAAATATTACTTGTTTAAAGAAATATTTTTAGAGAAAAGGTGGTGCCTAATTAAGGTTGTACATTTATGTCCTCTTCCAACCATTCTCTTTCTGCATTTTCACGTGGTTGGGTTTTTCTGGCTTTATTTTTGTTTTTTCTTTAATCTCCTAAATCATGACACCCTGTGGCTTGCTATAGGCAAGTTGTGATGGGAGTGATCATTCTTTTAAACCATAAAGTGCACTAGTAAGGTGCCTATCACCCAGCATTTAATGTTTTTACATGGCGTCAAACGTGCATCATATTCCAGCTAGTTTCATTCTAAGCACCTGATTCTCAAACCTGATTCATGAGTATTTTTGGGTGTTAAGGCAAGTTATGGTAGCAGCAATACTCATTCTTGCTGCTGTTTTCAGTTTGAAGGTAAATAATCACAATAGTTAAGGGTATGAAATTTAGAAGTATTTCTCTTGATAAAGGAGAATAAGATTCTCTGCTCTTCCTGACTGCATTATTAACACTCCTTAGTTGAAAAGAGAATCTTGCTTTCCTAAGCATAATGCCATAACCTGTTCATGCCCAATTATGAAGAGAGCCTGAAGAAAGTAAAGAATGAAATGAAAGGACCAAGACTCTGACTTTGCTTTATTTTTGGCTATTTAGAATTTTATGGGTACAGATCCTGAATATGGCCCTTTGTGTCAGAATATGATTTTTATGTATACTTTTCATAAATCTGTTCTTTTATGATTTTCTGTAAAAGAAATACTGAAAGCTACACCCTGTTTTTGCTAAATAGAAAACAGTCTGTTGTTTTTGAAGGTTAGTATTTGTGAAAAAGTCTAAAAGCAGTTCTAAAACTTGCAGACAACAGTCTTACCTTAAATTTCATTTATTGTTTAAATTGGCATACAGTGTGGACAATCTTGCCTGAATTCTATAAGATGAAATTATTTATTATTTATCTTCACAAAAATGTCTGAGGAAGAAAAAGTATTTGATGATGATTGGATTTTATGTAGTTTTTGACAAATATCCTTTTAATTCTTATTAAAGAAATGCATCTGATAGATACCTAAAGTTCTTAAGGTTGCTCTAAAAGTTTCCTTCTAATATTTTTCTCTGTAGAAAACTTAGAAAAATGTTAGAGGGAGATGATAAAGTATCTTTCGATGTATGTCAGTGGTGGTTTTCACTGTTTTTTCCCTCCAGTAATCTTGACAAGATGGTGAACAAGGAAGTGGCAAAATTCACATGTAGATGGAATTCCCCAGGTTAGCTATAGCTGATGCAGGTTTCTGAGGTCTTAGTGAAGCTGAATGAGAGGGCAGAAAGATGTGGTTGAAATTCAGTCTTCACGAAGTCAAGGTTATGTGCTTCAAAAATAGTTGTTTGAAACTGAATGAAATCACACTGGAGACACAGTAGTATCATTAGAGATACCTTGGTGGATGTGTCCAGCTGGCAGTGGTTGTCCTCTTTCTTCTCATCCCCTAAAAGAATGAACAGATGAATCACAGTTTTTGCATGCATAAAGCCTGGGAATGGAAATATGGTGCTAATATGGATATTAATATGTCTTCACTTGGAAGATTATGGTCAGTGGTGGCCTGTCTGCAGCAGAAAATGGAGCAACAAAATGATTAGAAAGCTGAAGAGCTTCTGTATGATCAAAAATTGAAAGCACTGCTGTTCTTTAAGCAGGAGACAAAGCGGTGAAGGATACAGGAGAAGTGAACTCAATGATTACATTTTTTCTTACAATCATACGAGTAAGAGGAGGCAATGCCAGTGAATGACAACATTTAGAACTGTGAAGAGGGCTGCTGCTTAGAATTGGCGTATTTAACTTACTACCATAACTTTTTGTTGGTGACACAAAGTACTAAGAAGTCAAAAAACTAGTGCTGATACTGCTGTGTTAGAAAAGATTTACTTCAGTGTTAAAACCAGGCAATTGGATATGGTTTAAGAAGAAATGTCCTTTCTGGGAACTTTATTCCTGAACTTTGTTACCATCTGCTTTGACTTTTTTTGCATGTTTCTCTGAATTATGACCATTCATCAGGGATTCGGTACTGGCTGCTAGATGAACTATTTGTCAATCTTTGTGACTGTTCTTAAATTTCCACAAAATTTACCAAAATCATATTTCTTTTATATATACCAATATAAAAAATATGAAACTTTTCTGATGCTCTCAAAAAAGGCTCTGAATGATCAGTTGATGGAATAGTTATTTATGTGAGCATACTTTGTGTTCATATATGCTAAAAGACCATTGCTTCGTAATTCTTTCCTTTTGTTCTGCATTGCATTTGTTGAGTTACCTACCCTGCACTTGATCTGAATGAGTTCAAAACACCACGCTATGTTTTCCAAGAACTAGACGATATATTTGACATGGTTCAAAAGAACTCCAATTAAAATAATCTCAGTAGATACTGTTGATTCTCTACCATACATGGTGTCATGTGAAGAGCGGTGAAAAAGGGAAATTTCTTCAAACTTGCTACTAAAGTGACACTGAACTACCAGCTTAGAGATCTGATTCCTACAAGTACACAAAACAGAGCATTACTGTGCCAGAAAAAATAGCATGTGTTCTTTTATACACTCGTATTCAGTTTTGCAGTAGTTCCAATGTGATCAGCCTCACTGTTTTAACCTTACCGAAGTTAAATTCGGATCACTTCTTCTCCCACTGAGTATTCAATAGGCCTAATCCTGCTTATTATATTGGTGCACACTGCCCCAGTAAAAGCACTGTGACTATGAATTTCCCTGCCATTTTTCAGTCTTGGCCTTGCAGTATGCTATGAAAGTCATTGTTACCACTCTGAGTTGTTAGGAGTGATAAAGAAATACATCATCTGGCGATGGCACACAGCCTTTGTTTATATTTTTGACAATTCTTGATAACAAAGAGAAAAATATTTATGATTCTATTAATGCTATTAAGCCAGGACATTAACGCCAACTCTGCACTGCTGCACACGCAATTTAGCATGTATAATCCCTACCTCCTTAGCCTTGTCTAGAATTGCTTAAAGGCTTATGGTAAAGTATCTTTTGCTCCTGTTTTTGTTGCATGCTGTGAATGCAAAATATTTCATCGAGCCTGTGGGCTTCTTTGACAAGTGTAAATTTAAAAATCAAAATCACTGAATAGTTGGTTGTAAACCTTTCCCGTGTCCAGCACTCAGCAGTACTGTTTTTCTCCCTTCAGACTCCTCCCAGCATGCGCCTTCAGAAACAAGTGAGGATCCTGAAGTTGAAGTCACCATTGAAGGTTAGTTGTGTGGTCTCTTGATTTCAGTCTGTTGGGCATTTTTATGCCAAAGAAGTGTTTCACAATCACCCACCCATGTCTGTATTTCTTCTCACTGAATGAATAGGATTATATGCCGATATTGAGTACAGTCTGAAGTGTATACTACTTCAAAAACATATCTTGTCCAGAAGTTTTAGAAAACCACAGAATACTGAAAACATACTGGACTCATTGGGCAAGTTTTGAAATGGTGACTGACAGATGTTCATCTCTCACATATTTTTCAAGCATTGGTATTTAAGAATACTCGTTATTTAAAATAATTCATTTATATTTTAAAAAGCTTTTACAACATACATTCTGAAGGACATGTTGTTTTATAAACACACTGTAGTATGTAAAATTTCTAGTTAACACTAGCTTATGGGAAAAATCATACCATAACAGAAGTGATGTGTTGTAGAGGGTATAAGTGAAGCTTCAGTTTTTGTCTAATACTGATAATGGGTGGTTGCAGTGGACAGGCCTAGTTACAGGGAATGCCAAGTTGAGTTACCAGCCAACTGTGTGCTCTGATTTTTTGTAAGGCAAACTACCTAACTGTACTACATTAGAAAAAGCATGGCCAGATTGAGAGAAGTTATCATGCCTCTCTACTTGGCACTGGTGAAGTCACATCTGGAATACTGTGTCCAATTTTGGGCTCCACACTTCAACATGGATGCTGAGAACCATGAAAGTAAGCAGAAGGCTGTGAAGGTGGTGTGGAGCCTAGAGCATAGGACATGTGAGTAGAGGTTATTGAGAAGCTGGACTTGCTTAGTGGAGTGAGGAGAATACAGGTGGTAGTCTAGTAAGAGCCAATGGCTACTTGAAAGGGAGGTAGGTGAAAGAACAAACTCTTCTTGGTAGTGGCATATGATATGACAAGGGGCAGTGGTACCTTGTGTATTAGGAGGTACAGACTAGACATTAGGAGAAGGTTCTTCAGTAGGAGGGCAGTGAGGCACAAACAAGTCATCCAGAGAAGTGGTGGAATCTGTCCATGGCAAGTGTCAAAATTGAACTTGACAAAGCCAAGGCTGACCTAAAATAGCATTGATGATAATGCTACTTTAAGTGAAAGACTGGATTAGATGTCCTCTAGAGACCTCTTCCAACCGACAGCTTGTTTTTCGTTATTGCTAGAAGATCTGATGTCTGTCTTCAGCTACTTGAGCCGACCACATTTTTTGTTTGATGGGTGAATTTGGCCTCGGGATCAAAACCAGTCTCCCAGAAGGGAGTTCTGGAACACACAAAGGAGAAAATCAGAATCCTGCATTTCTACTTCGTTGCAGTGATACTGTGAATCCTCAGGAATTAAGAACTATAGAGAAGTTCTCTCTTCCCTCTCTTTTATGCATTTGGGGTAGCGCTGACCTTTTTGTTAAATTAATTTCATTTATGTCCATCAGAGTTATATTGATTTGAAACTGCTTTTATAGGTCTTGAGCGCTTCAAGATCAAACTAGGTAGGTAGTATGTTTCAAGACTCAGTGGAATGATATTTCCCATTAGATAAAAAATAAAATTTACATCTACACAATTTCTTTCCAGGTTCTTTTGCTATTGTATGGTCACTTTGTCATCATGAAATGACCACTTGTGTTTCAGAACACAATGCTATCTTCCTTAGAAGATAGAGATAAACCTTTGCTTTTGCCAACTTGTGCATTGTGCTGATTCCCTGACTTACACAAATTGTTCGTACACAGGCCAGTAGCTTTCAAAAGCTACTCAGATAAATAATTTATTGCAAAATTGGGCCCTCTAATGAAGCATAGGTCAATGCTTGCATTAGAGCATTGAAGTTAGAAACAGTTCCAGTGTGGCACATCAGTTATCTGGATGTTAAAACAGTGATGTCTTTTATGTCTCTTTAAGATGATGAAGACTACTTGCCACCTAACAAGAGACCGAAGAACACTGAGTCAGCAAGTGAAGCAGCCAATACTGGGAGAAGAAAAGTGAGAGAGTTCAATTTTGGTAAGGTTAAAATTACAGTTTATTTTGTTTCTGCCTTGTTTTCTAAGATGATGTTAGACAGCTTCACATTGCAGCAATGAGGCACATCAATGGGAGTATTCATTTAAAAGCCCATGGCTCTTTGTAGATGTATTGCAGCAGTAGAATGATCTTTAGGCTACCTATTTTGTTTCTCATTAGTCAAAGTGAGTGACCATCTAATATAGACACTGCAAACGAGTCTACGTTGTAGTGTGCGAGCGATTTAGAAGTTGCTATAAATGAAGAAAAAACAATTTAATAGTTAGAAGCAGGATAATAAAATAAAAATAAGTTTAGAGTTTTTTCAACTGATTTCTTGGATGGGAATATCAGACTGAAATCACTAACATACTGAATTACAGCAAACCCTAGGTCAGCAGCCTATCATAGCTGTTTTTTCTTGATACATGAACAATAAAGGTGTACTGAGAGGAACCACGTTTCGGAAAGTGATCAGAGAACTCCATTAGATGCAGTAGCCTAGTTGATCCTTGTGGCACAAAAAAGTTGGAGTATTTTAGCAGTGTTCTTTCATAATACCTGATGCAGCGTTTTCACTGCAGAAATACATCCACATGCTATAGGTATTCTGATTTAAGACACTTCCCATATGAATGGTTGCAAATCTGTATCTCTCCTCTTGACCATTTTTTGGACTGTTTTCTAGGCGGATAACCTACTTCTGTAAAGTCCTTTGCAATCAGGAATGTGTCCTTTGCCACGGTGTTT
Source organism: Rhea pennata (assembly GCF_028389875.1). Taxonomy (NCBI): domain Eukaryota; kingdom Metazoa; phylum Chordata; class Aves; order Rheiformes; family Rheidae; genus Rhea; species Rhea pennata. Next base: position 9,437,350 of record NC_084682.1, read on the forward strand.
GTGAGATGCTTATTAGGAATTCTCGAATTTGGAGTCAAATAATCCTCCTGGAACCTTTCTGACATGTTTTGCATGTACTCTGTAATTCCATGCAAATTTCAGCAAACATGAATAAAACATTGCTGAGAACTGTATTCTTGAGAGATCATTAATTTGAATAGGCAGTTCCATGTGTAACATTAGTAAGTTTTGGTTGGGTCAGGAAAACATTATGGCAACATTAGTAAAGGACAATATGGAGTAGTTAATACTTCAGGAGCTTTTCCTAGAATATATTCACTTAGTAGAACACAGCATCTAAGCTTGACAGGCCAGCAGTGTTTGAAGGGAATAGATCATGATGTTAACTAAACATGGACAGCAACAGTAATAAAACATTAGAATGGTAGAAGCTTGGCTGAGCTTGCAGTGTTATAACACCAGTTAAAGAACGGCATGGCTATTTACTGTCTCCCAGCTTACCTACTCACTGGTGCTTCCAAGTTGACTTTGGTAAGATACCTCTCTGGGTTGTTCTTAGGAAAATCTTGCTTATAACCATGTGCTATGCAATCAGATTATAACGTTTTGCAGCTCACAGAAGTTCATTTGCAGATCTTTATAACCAGACCTCCTAAATTGCATTGAGGTTATTGCACTTCCTATTAATGTCTGTACTTCTATAGAAAGTGTTATTTCTCTATGGTGCAACAAGTCTGCTTAAACCACAGAATCGACTTGAGATGGTTTGGAGAAATAGACTTAATTTGCTATAATAAAAAAAGAAAGGAACTTTTGGTGGTTGCAGTGCTGCTGTTCAGACATTTTAGAAGATGTTGCACGCCTGTCTAACGAAGTCTTTTCTTAGGCAATTAGACAGGAGTAAGGAGATAATTATATCATGAGTATGTATTAGCATCATGAGAATGACAATAGCGCATGCACATAAAAGACTGAAAAGGATATGTAGATGCCTGAGAGAAAAATTGTCTCATCTGATAAGTGCTTTTAGTATTTTAAATAACATTAATGTGACCCAGATGTTTGATAGCTGTGAGTTGCAGTGATTTTCTATGTATCTTGATGGAGTCAGAGATCAGGTACCCCAAGTGGTGAGCGAAACAGGCCAATGGTGAGCTGTGCTCCTCATTTCATGCAAACAGGGAGTCAGTGGAAAACAAAATTATTGCACTTGGGGAAAGGAAGGAAAAATATCTGGTAAAATGCATGCTGGAAGTTGATAATCTTTGGAAAGGAAGGTTGAATTTCAAATATATTTCTGAACCAGCTATTTATGGTGAAAATACAGTGAAAAATATCTTTTTGAAAGGTGCTTATATTGTCAGTGAAAGTCTCTTCCTACAACTTTCTTTTTGCTTTACTTAAAGACTTTATCAAATGCTCAGAAGCTTCAAGGACCAAAACCTCTGATCACTCGTGTCGTGGCATTTTAGAGGAAAGAAGTCCCCTTAGCTGTAGTCTCAAGGTGATCTCTCTGAGAGCAATGTGGTAAGAGTGATGGAAAGTCTGCTTAGTTTTTCCCCATTTTGAAATTCATTTGAACACTGTTTTTTTTTTCCAGTCTGGCAGTATATTTAGATTTGGCATGTGTTTTCTGTTTTATTTCCCTGCAGCAGTACTTGGTGGCATGTCGACAGAAATAGGAAGGTGCCTAGTAACTGTGCATAATTTTGTATGCACTGTGCAGGTTGCCCTTACTTTAGTGCGTGTTATCTGGAGCATGCCCCCAAGTGGCAGAGAATAGTCTAAATCAAAAAGACCATGGACGGGCTGGGGAAGAATTCAGGAGTGGTACTAAACTAGGATGGTGTTTCCACTATCAGAAAGCATAGGAATGGAAGAAAAACACCACTTACTTTGGTGTCTACAGGAAAGCTGAACTACTTTGCAGAATGCTTGCCAAAATGGAATACCAGCTTAGCTTTTTGTTAGATCTTCAATTCTATTACACAAGCAAAAAGTGTGTGACAAAAGTGTGGTTTTTTTTCCAATAACTGGTCTGAATACAAGGGGTTAATAATGCTGACGGTTTGATTAAGAATAACCCTAGTTACCTATAGCGCCTTTCAATTTTGTAATGTCTCTCTACCCTAGTTTTGCCCGTTTACTCGTAAAATACAAAAGTAGCTAGAAGATCAGCGTGTTGGTCAAAATATGAACAAAATTGTGTTTTTTTTCAGTTGCCTATTCTCTCCATATCCACTGTTACAAATAAACATTGCTTGCCTTGTAATGTGTTTGACTATTAACCCGTGTAATGTTCCCATCAGGGGAGCAGGTGTTGAATATTTGGTCTATGGTTGTAAAATACGAAAACTGAGAAAAATAAACCCTTGACAACCTAATGGCTCACGTAAGAGTGCTTTCCTGAGCAAGCCAACATGACCAGAGGGGAGAAGCTGGGTATGAGCAACTTCTCCCAAAATTGTAGCAACAACCACTATTGAGAACAATATTATTTTAAATATGTTTATACAATTGTCATGTATGGCATGACATTCTTCCTGGCTGTTCTTCCTCTGAAGAAAACAGCTTGACTGGAGGAAATCTTCTGCTGAGCCTGCCTCAGAGATTGATGAAAAGAAGAGCTGTCAGCTCTGTGACTATTTCCCTGGGTTGCAGTCTGACATTGCTTGGGTGTCTTTCCAAACCCCGTCCCAGGACTGCCGGTGTGTGTTCACCAGTTCTATTTGTTGAAGCAGGGTTTTCCCTTGAATTCCTGTTTTCCCAACTCTCACTGGTAGAGCTGCCTTTAGTGCATTGTTCTATAGGTCAACACAAAATGAGGTCTGTAGTTCTGCTGGAATCAGAAACGTTCATTTGGCTATGCGTCTGCTGTTAAAGGCTGCAATATTGTATTGTCAAAGTGACACTGGAGGAGGAAAATATTCAGCTGACAACATGTTTATCAGCTAAGAAACTATCCAGTGTAGGCTAGCAGTAGGAAGGATATCAGAAGCAAGTAAACAGATTTATCCACAAGGGTGTTATTTTATAAAAATATAAAATTGTTTCTGGAATATAATAATTTCACTTTCCAAACAGCTTAATTGATGTAAGAAGTATGCCAGGTAACTAGAATAAGAGATTTATGTGTGGATGCAAGGCAGCATGCCAAAACCCCCTATTCCGTGTGGATAAAGCCTTATTCTTTCCCACATCTGAAGCATGCTGTCCTTTTGATATCCATGAAATTGCATTAAAAAATTTTAAGCTTAAAAATGGTGATCAAAGTTGTAGGGATTGGTCTGAAATGAATATTTAAAACCCTTTTGATATGGACTCAAAATTCAATATTCTGTCTTGTCTGATACAACAGTTTTTTGACAAGAGGAAATGTAATAGCTTGAATGGCCTCACTTTTTGAACTTTACAGTTAGTCAACTAAAATCTTAGTGTAAGAAATAAGCTGTAAGTATTGCTTATTGACTTGTTCTTAAAGGCCAGCTGGCATCTGGTACAGTCTACAAAAGAGTTGTGGCATTTTTCTAAAGCAATTCAGATGGTACAAAAAGCTGTAAGAAGAAGGTGTCATAGGCAGAAAATAAGATGTTAAAATACTGACTTAAATCCAGTTTTCCATGGAAGACACAGTTGGATTTGGGTAACTTCTGTCTTGCAACCTACATCTTCTTCTAGAAATAGTAATTATGTGGATGGTCTTGCAACATCAGGACTTGGGGAAATACTGGATTAAGGAAGAGGATGGCATGATGCCTCCTGACCCATATAGTTGTACAGATTTGCGCGAAAACAACTTAATGTGCTCACTGTAGGCTTTATCAAGCTTTCCTAATTAAGATTTTCAGTCCTTGAATTTAGATAACTATCAACAGTGCTTGGAAAATTGAGATTGCCCCTGGTGGTGGTGAGAACTACTGACTGATCTGTTGAAGAGAAACTATTCTTGGACTTATTTTAGCCTGGGTTTTGTCCCCCCCCCCCCCCTTTTTTTTTTTTTTAAAAAAAAAAAAAAACTTGATTTAGCGCCTGCACAAGTTTTGGAGGTAATCTTTAAACATTTTATTCTATCCTTCTTCTTTCTCAATATATACATATATTTTGAGGGATAGCCTAGATCATACCCTGCAGGCATCTGTATGTATGGGAGCAGTAAAAGCACAATGCATATTTCAGTTAATAGTACCATATATTTTGCAAGAGATTTGCAGTTTTATCTGTAATCTGACATGTCCTCTTTTTTTTCCTTGCAGAGAAATGGAATGCGCGAATTACAGACTTGAGAAAGCAAGTTGAAGAACTATTTGAAAAAAAATACGGTATGTATTACATTCCTTTCCAAACAGTCTAGTCCTTTGATATTGGAAATCACAGCATTTTGGCATGGATCTTGTTGTTGGCTCTGGAGCAGACCAGAACTGACAGCACCAAAGGGCTGAATATCCAGAACTAGGGAGAGGAGCTGATTTGATAAGCAGAGAGTATTTTCAAAACCAAGTGCCTACCTTTGGCACCTGAGTTCGAAAGTTGAGTTTCTTTTTCAGTTGTGCTCCGTTTCCAAGAGCTCTAATGTGTTCAGGTCTTGGGCACCCACTTTTAAGAGAGTAGTTCGCCTTTTTTCTCTCATTACACTGAGTCCTTAAGTGAAATAGTTTTCTCAGATGTTTTTGGGGAGAGGTTACCACTGATTGATTCCATTTCTGATCATGATTGATTGGCAGTGGAGAAACATTTGTATGTTAATAATTCTTGGAGAGAAAAAGAAGCACACGGACTTTGGAATTTGTCTCCAGATACTGCATCTAGATATATCTTTGTCCACATAACACAGAATCAAACAGCATTAGTTAAAATTTCATAATAAATAATTTATGACAGCTTTTTTGTCATAAAAAATGGAGATGTCTTTATAACTGAACTTCTGATCTATTAGAGCTGTTACATATTTTGGCCTTGACTATCAGCTGGCATTTAAGCATCCCATTGAAAGCAACCTACGCCAAATAAAAACAGTGCAGAGTATGATTCTTAGTACATTTTTGCTTTAGAGAAGAGCGTCAGTCTTGAAGAAATGCCTTAATTCTGAATTTTGAATACAGAGCTATTCCTGGCTTTCCATCGCAGGCTGTCTGTTATATCACTCCCCTTTTTCCTGTGGGTGACAACATTTCGTTGATTCATAAACTGATTCCATTTCAGATTTCAGTTCATTTCTGTGTGGGCGTACATTTCCCGTTTATTGAAATGAGTTATACATGTTCAGGATTCCCAGAAATGCTCCTCAGACTTGTGAGCTTGTGGAGCAGCAAGGTGCTTTATCAGTGTCAGTGATTATCACCCCTTATTACTGATGTGTCTGAAAATATTTTCATTTTATGTTTAGATGTCAAGTAAAAGAAACTATGTTTTATAGTGTAAATACAAGATACTGGCTCACTAGTATAGACTAATTTATAAAAACAAAACCTATATGCATTAGGATTTCTATACAAAAATCTCTTAATTTTCCAAATCTGAGAAGCTTCACTGCAGACTGTGGTGCTGGTTGTCTTTAGTCTGCCTGAAGAGTGTTTGCTAAAACATTTGCTGATTTAAGAAAAATAGGCTTTCACTTTTAAAAGCTTACCCGTTGTTAGTTAGTTATTTAAACAAATGGGATTTTTGTTACTCTACGGCTGTTTTTACTTGATGCTCTGTAATGATTTAAATTTTAGTGAGGTGCTTGATTTTTTTTTTTTTCCTCCCTGTGGTTAACTGTTGTTCACAAACACTTAATTCCATCTGAAGCTTGTCTGCTGGGTTTGTTATGCTTTTCATTGCTTGCCCCAATAGCCTCCTGGGCATTGTGGTAGTCTTTTTTTTTTTGAGGAGGGGAATTTTTTTGGAAAAGATAGATGACTGTAAAAAAAAATCTACTTTAGTGAAGAATTATCATATACAACAATACATTGTTCTGCAACTTTCTCTGACAGTCATGTTTAATGGCTTTTTTAGTCTGTTTGGTAAGAGACATCTTCAGGTTCATGTTCTTTGTGTGTGTGTCTCTCTCTCTACATATATGTATGTATATCTATGTGTGTGTGTATATATATTCAGTAGTTTTGACCATCTCATGCTTAGCAATTGGGAACAATTTTCTAACAGTTTTCTAACATCACAATTTTTTGATTTTATCATAGTTTATGCTTATCAGAATATAAGACCAAAAAAAAAAAAAAAAAAAAAAAAAGGAAAAGCTTTCTCTTTTGTTTGATAAACATACCTAGAACCATTTTGCTTCCAAGTGGTTGAAACATTGTTAGCCAAATGCCTTTAAAACCTAAATTGTTTTATTGCTCTTGATAATCTGAGTTACTGTGAACTTTTTTTATATATCAATGTCAATGTCTGAACCACTGATTATTTCCACATTGAATCATATTGCTTGAAAAGTTGTCCTGGGTAGTTTTGCTTTGTACTGTAATCTGACTCTTTAGTTGGATTGCTTCATTTTGTTGTTAACTCTGATCAGATATTAGACTTCACCTGGACTTTCTTTAAATTCCTGGCAAAATGTCCAGTATGACAAAATTGCTTTGTGTGTAGTTTTGCTGCAGTGAAGCAATATAGGACTGAAGAGAAGAGTCTAGTCTGTTCATGTTGTCTTGCCATTGCCAAATTCTCTGCTTTAAGAATTTGGCCTTCCTGAAAAGTCATAGGAGCCCTGAAGTGCTGAGTTAGCCACTTGGAATAAATCACTACAAACCTAGTTATGAGTGTAGTGCCCTTGTTAATTCAAAAATCCTTGAAGGTTGTTGTGTTTTTTTTTTTTCAAGTTGGCTTAGTATCTTGAAGGGATGGTTACTTCCATAGCCATGTTACTGTGCACTTTAAAGGTCAAATGCTGCCCCTCGGATGCATAATTGAATTCAACAAGTTGTATTTAGTTATCAAAGGGCATATATATATATGCACACACACACACACACACACAGATATATATATATATATATATGGGTTCATATGTATGTAGATCTGTACCTTGTTTATTGTGAATTAGAGTGATTTTACTAAAAAAAAAAAAAGAAAAGAGAAAAAGAAAAAAGAAAACCCAAATACCAGTGTTTAAGAGTGATCAAATGGTTGTTGTTCATCTGCTAGTTTTAATGCTTTTCAGAGTGGTATTAAATAGATAGTTTGAGTAAGGTTACTAACTAGTCTAATATTCTTATTTATCTTTCCCCTTAAAGCTCAAGCTATAAAAGCAAAAGGTCCAGTGTCTATCCCATACCCGCTCTTCCAGTCACATGTAGAAGACTTATATGTGGAAGGACTGCCAGAAGGAATTCCCTTCAGAAGGCCATCCACCTATGGGATTCCCCGTCTTGAGAGGATACTTCTAGCAAAGGAGCGGATCCGCTTTGTGATTAAGAAGTAAGGAATTCTGCATTTTTGTCCCTATTTTACACATGAAGTTCTTCTGATTCTATTCTGCTTCATTTGGTCTTCAAGAATTCCAGTTGGTTTCATTATTTGGCAGTACTGATGAGTAATTTTTAGTTCAGGTGCACTCTGTTGATAAATTCAGCTTATCAGATCACTAAAGCACCACAGTGGTAGCTGAGATCTGGGCAGATCTCTTGAATATTAGGGACTTTACATCATGGGCAGATCTCTTTATAATATTTTGTCTTTGCTGCTGTAATATGTGCTGAAAGCCACTGATTTCAGGACTGTCCCACTTTATGCACCCTGGCCTAATTTTTCACTTGTACTTTTATTTTTCTCTTGCTATATGTTGTTTCAAGCTGTCTGTATTCATATCTATATAGAGTATTGCCAGGGCAGGCTTGAGGCCAAAGTAGCTACTGGTTCCTATGATTTAGTTGCATATGCATCCTTGGGATCATTGTGAGCTACGTTAGATAGTATATGTGAAGGTAAACCTTGTGTACGTGTAGGGACTGCTTGAAGGCTTATTTGCCTGCCATGTCTGGCCAGGCAGTGTATCATCTGCCTTTGAAGTGAGAATCTCCAACTTAATGTGATATCTGGGCTTCTCTCTTTATCCTTTTCTCCTTTCTCGCCCTGGTGTCTCTCCTAAAAGATCTCTGACTTTGCTTGCTACAAAGGCAAATGGAATTTGAAGGGAGCTTGAAACCATCTTGAATTCAGGATACACAGGGAGAAACTATATGGATGCTGAGTGCTGGATCTCAGTGGTAGCCTGGGCTGCAGAGCACTTAAAGGTCCAGCATAGCGGGTACAACTTTGGCATAGACTCTGGTATGCAAATTTGGTAGTGTGCAGATATTTACCTTTTATAGTTTGGTGCTTCGCTTCAGGCATATGTGGTGTTGCGTACCACAGGTATGCATTTACAGTATAATGAAACTAATGTGAGTAACAGCTGACACTTCACTGTTGTTCAGTGATGTAGGGCCTAATCCCAAAGTTTAAGTAGATAGGAACCTGCTGATTGCAGTGGTCAAGCCCCTAGTCACCGTTAGCACTAATGTTAATTTTTGAAATTTCAGAGTTTATATGTTTGGGTTTTGCTTGAATTCTAAAGCTTGCAGATAACCAGAAGAGAGGAAGAGATGTTAATCTGCCGCTTTTTGTCTCACTTAAAATCGGACAATTTGTACAGATTTAGGTATTTATGTGATGCTGGTGCCTGTTCCTGACAAATTTGTCTTAGTTATTAATGGTAATTCATTTATACTGTTCATCAGTCCAGTGATCGGTAGTAACCAGAGCAGGTCAGAAACCAGTTCATCTCAGTGAGAGATGCGAGTTTCTAAACTTTCCTTAGTTCTAGGGTGGATAAAACTATATGTATTTGCAAAACAGAAATATCTGTTATCAACTTTTTATTTTTAAAGGTTAAATTTTCAATTTGGATCTTAGTTTCTCAGGGTAGTTTTGACTGGAGAGTGCATCTTGAACCTCAGAGATAACTCTCTAATGAAATCTGTATGTTATCAGGAAATATTATGGCTCAGTCAGATACGGGTATCCCAGGAATAAAAAATGTTTTTGTCAGAAGGATTCCAACCAGCCCTCCCCCCCGCCCCCCTTTTTTTTTAATCCTGCAATCGTAAGTTGTATTTGCTAGTTGTTTTTGCTGAAGAACTATAGGCTATGACTGCTGGTTTATAAAAGTGTATGTCACTGTTGAAGCATGTATCTTAAATCTTGTAGACATGAGCTTTTGAATTCAACACGTGAAGATGTACCATTGGACAAGCCAGTTGCAGGAGGTAGGTCTTTGAATGTGTGAGCTGTATGAATACAGTATGATTTTCTACTTGTCTGTGGCGACTACCATCGGATCTCACCAATAGCACATTGCAAATAATTCCTTTTGTTTTGAATTTTCTTTAGGTATAACACAGTAGCAGTTTTCCAGTAAAATTCCCAAATGCTGGAAAAATTTTGAAAGTCTAGCAGTTATTCTCAATGTTTGTTCTGTATTCAAGAGTACATGTTTCCAAGTTAGTATAATTGTGGTGGTTTAGAAATGCTTAAAGGAAAGTGAGGAAGGTCAAATAGGATGTGAAAAGTTATACTGACTGTCCTGTCTTTTTGTCTTTAAAAGTACTGTACTAATTAATACTAATGCTCCAGCAGCTGACTTGATTCAGCTGGCCAGAAAGAACACCAATGAGCTGTTAGGCTGTTGAGGTACTGAGAAAAGACAATAGTTTCCGTAGCTGATAAAATTTACTGGGTCAGGAACTCTTTGTACTATGGAGATATGTCTGTACCATTTGCTTACGTATGGTATTTGCTAAAACTAAGTTAGCTGAAGTGCAGTAATGAACATTTTGATTATGGTGACATTTATTGTTGTAGAATGTGACTTGCTTGGATGATGGGACTTTATTTTTCATGCACTATTGCAAAGGCAGTGCTTTCTGACCACTTGACTCCTACAAACTGCTGAAAGTAGTGCTTTTCAGCAGATGCATGCTCTTAACATTCTTTTGCCTCCACTTAGTGTGCATCCAAAGGTAACAAAAATCACCAAGTAAAAACAAGATTACAAGAGCTGATTTTTGTTATAGTTGCATCCATAAATTCATTTTGCCTCAAGCTAGAATAAAAAATGTTTAGTATGGAGGAAAAAAAAATCAAGTTTTAATTGTGACTTTGCATGGACCATAGCAGATAAATTACTTCCCTAGACTTGTTTTCCTTTTCAGTTTTATTCTACCGTCAGTTTTATTCTCAGCCTTTCAGGGCTGCATTTTGTTGATTGTCCAAGTAAGCTAAGCGTTGTATGTCTGAAGCTGTGGTAAAAAAACCTAATTGCTCCCAGCCCCAAAATATTAATTGGCAAGCTTGACCTGGTGGAATTGTGAATTTTCAGTCATATCTGAGAAATTCCTAGTTCAGGCAGGGATACAAAAGCATATAAATAGTAATAACTGTGTTACTGCAGCCCCCGTTATGCTGTATTATATACTCATGATCTTCTGTTATAAAAAGTATATCAAAGACTGTGCTTAAAGTGAACATTAGGATCTAAATAAAGCAAAGAAATTATGTCTGTCTTTAACGTGTGCAGGAATTAAGGTTTTCCTGCTGTATAAGTTAACCTACTGTTTTAAATCTTAATAACCTACTGTTCGTTAGAGCACCAAATTTGACTATAAAAATAGAAGCTAGGTTAATGACTGAGTCCTATACTTAACTCTCTTCTTATGTGGGTTTTTAAATTAGTCCTCTTCTGTTGTTTTTGCCATATTTAATATGGTTATACTGATTATGAAGACAAAACAGGTACATTACATATCGCATAAAACCCCTGCGGCTAAGAAAACTAGTGATAACCTATTTTGATTGCACTGTGTAATGAACAGTCACTTTATGTTGCCTGTTTTTACAGATCTGAAACAACTATATTTTCATGTGTAACCTGCTAAGTTTTTCTGAAGGAAAATAAAACATGTGAAAGCTGTTGATAAGTTCAGGAACCATCTCAGGACCCAGCAGCTGGCTCTGAGCTTCTTTTTCCTCAGTTTTCTCCCTCTTTGGATTCCCTCTTTCCCTGTAGTTCATTATTTCCTCTGCTGCTCCTCATCCCAGCCAGGGACAGCAGGTCCCAGGGCCATCTCAGCAGAGGGAGAGCTGTGGAGCAGGAGCCCCTGCTCTCAGCTGGTTGTCCAAGGTCCTGTTTTCTTAATATCCTCGGCTAGCTCACACTTCCTAATGGGAGAGGAATGCTGTGGGGATGAAAGTTGTATTTGTGACTGGCAGGAGAAAGATGATCAAGATGATTCTGTTAAATAGCCTCAGCCCAGAAGCCCTGAGAAGAGCGATACCAGCTCCAAGACAAACCAGTCAAGCAGAGATGATTTGGCTGAAGGCTCCGGAAATGGCTGAGGAAGTGCAAGGGGGTGACTATGAATACGGCCTAGGCTGGTGCAATGCGTTTCTGGAGCAGAAGCTTTTGCATGTGCATGCTAATTAAAACTTATAGCATGGCAGCTCTCTGGTAGCTTATTAGAAAGACTGATGAGCTCCCACTTGTTAGTCACAAGCACATATTCAGAAGAAAGCAATTGGTGTGATAGGGACCAACTTCCCGGTGCTTTGATCCCAAATGACAGCACACTTGACAGAACAGGAACAAAAGCTGTTACCATCCCTACTGTGAATATGACAAAGCTAAATGTATCTTTGTGCTCTGTTGCTCCGCTGGAAGAGCAAAACGCAAAGCCATGATTATCTTCAGGTGCCAAGCATTGTTTCAGGAACGCTACCAAAGATGCTTATGTATGAGCCAATGAGCAGAAATGGTCAAGGGATTAAATGATGACAAACTGGATTTAAACTTGTTTTATTCACTCAGGATATACTAATCTACAAAGCTGTCACATTTATGTCTTAACTCATGTCTCAGATAGTGTCAAGGAAACATTTCAGAGAGTTAAAACATGCTTTTTGTCATCCAAAGAAGAATCACAAAATTACTACAGTCATTTGATGTAGCTATTAATCACTGTTTTAAAAATACTGTCTGCAAAAAATGAGAGAAACGGATGCAAGAAGTTCGATATGAATATACAGTAAGAAGCAGGGTGAAATGTGCTGCTATTGTAAAAGCTTGCATTTGGGTTGTCGATGCGTAGTGAAAATTACATGAAGGAGAGTTTCCGTTATGTGTGCATGCCAAATTCTACATCAAATATCAATATAAATTTTTAGAAAATGAAACTGGCAAAAAACTAATTCCAGCTCCAGATGAGACCAGCAGATCGAAGATGATGGTGAGAGCATTGCAGTGCTGGATGCCAATGTGCAGGGTGTGTTTTGCAACAAGAGTGATGTCTCTAGTTTGGATTTGATTGAAATTTTTCTATAGTTTTAAAACTCAGTCATCTTTGATAGAATTATGATCTTTTTTTGAGTTCCTAGTTAAATCTGTACTTTAGCATGGTATTACTTGGTTTACCTGAAAATGTATTTTATTGAGAGTATTTGTGTCTAAAAGGTATTTTAAAGAAGACTGAATAGGCTTGGTATAAGCTGCAGGACTGAAAATGATAACTGGAATAATAAGGGAGCGTTGTCTTTGTTCTGTGTCATTCTCAAATGCAGTGAAAGAGGAGTGGTATGCCAGAATCACCAAACTCAGAAAGATGGTAGATCAACTATTCTGTAAAAAGTTTGGTGAGTACAAGACTAGTCTTTTTTTAATGGTTTTGTATTTCTTGAAGGTTGCTATCATTATTTCCCTTGAACATCAATATGAATGAGACCTTTGATCCAAATATTTCCAATTATCCAATTTGATCCAGTGATCAAATATGCAGTTGCTCCAATGATTTCCAAATATTTAAAATTCTGGCAGTTGAATGGAAAGAAAGAAGTATTACTGTGCAGTTTGTACAACAAGCTAAATTCATAGTAAAAGAAAGATTTCTAAATCTCATATGTAAAGTTCTTCTAATTGCTTTCAATTCTTTCTGATTTGGATTTTTTTTTCTTTGATGAATAAAAGGACCATTTCCTTCTCTATATCCATTGCAATAGCATTAAAATTAGAATTGAAACATTTCTGGGTTTGTTGAATTTTTATGCCTTCCCTAGCATAAAAAATGATCAGCTTCATAAGAGCTAGAATAAAATGTTGTTTCATGATGCTGTAGAATAGATTTAAAACCTTGGATAAAACCACTGCATTATGCCCCACTGAAGAACCTATAAATCTTCAGTCTGGCATTGTGACTACCCAATATAACAAAATACAATGTGATAACTCTTTATGTTTTTAATGTACTGGAGTTTAGAGTCTGTTGGATATCGATGTTCTGTATTGTTTCAGGTTCTAATATTATGATTGTAATAGCCTGGAGGTTTTATACTTTAGCTGGCTTTTAACAAAGATAGATGGCCAAACTGTCCAGTTACTGGATTTATCTTGTTCTAACAGCCGAGGCCTTGGGGAGCACTGAGCCTAAAGCTGTTCCGTACCAGAAATTTGAGGCACATCCTACTGACCTCTATGTTGAGGGTCTGCCAGAGAACATTCCATTCAGGAGCCCATCCTGGTATGGGATACCTCGCCTTGAAAAAATAATTCAAGTGGGCAACCGAATCAAATTTGTAATCAAAAGGTAAGTGTTTGGTTTAATGCCTAAACTTTTTTTTTTAAAGGGGGGGGGGGGGGGGCAAACAAACTTGCCTTTTGTTTAATCAAGCATTTGCTTTCATTAAATCATAAAGCATTCAGTCTTTGGTTGGTGGGCAGATTAAATATTTTGTGTTATAAAGGATGTGGCTATTTGCAGATTCTCCCAAACTACCCTTATAGCATTTTTATAATAGGGTGAAATAGGAAAAGTAGAAAAATCCAAAATTTTCAATTACTAACATAAAAAGTATGTGTTATTTAATCTGTGTTAAGAGTGGATAGATTATGTGCTTTCTGATTACAGACCAGAACTGCTAACTGTCAGTCCAACTGAAGTAACTCAACCAAGGTCAAACACACCAGGTAAGACAGATATTGTCTCCAAAAGGGAATGCAAGGGATTGGTTGGAAAACAAATTTGGATCAATAAGCCATTTTTTAAAGAAGTAATCCTTCTGTGATGAGTGCACGCCATGCTTTTCATGAGATTTTAAAAGCCTAAATTGATCATTATGCAGATGAATGGCTTTCTGATTTATTGTACAGTCCAACCATCTTTGAATAACTAGAACGAATCACATTTGCAACCTAAGAGAACTAGAGTTACTACTGTGCCCTGATCTAAAGCTCTGAAGTCCTGTAGCATTTTACCGCTGATTGTGTTGGGCATTTTGAGGTCTCTGTTGGTAAGAAATTATAATGACTTCTGAGACCATGTAGTGCTTTTAGGAAATAGAAAAAGAATCCATATTAATCCTTTATTTTATTTCCTAACACAAGAGAGTGCTATGACTTAGTGTATTGATATTCTCTTACTGTAGAAATGTACAAGCCAGATCTTGTTGTTTTTAAGAGAATGAACCCGCTTGTGGTAATAACACAAACTGAGATCCAGGGCTTCCTAGCTTTTTCCTGCCACTGGATAAACAAAGTGCAATTTCACAAGATAACTGTTGAATTTCCTGCAGAAGAAAAAGGAAAGAATGTGATATAGTCATGTAATCAGTAGTCTCCATATATCATCACGACATATTGTGGATTTTGTTTGGACTTTAGGAAGAGGTTCATATTCAGCAAGAGGGTAGCTCAGTAGAAAAGACTGTTAAATGTAGTGCAGAAGGGAAGAGCAAGGCTTGCTTTTTCAGCTCTCTGAACCCACAAATATTGTCAATTATGACAATGTAACTGACAGTCTGTCATTATAGAAATAGCAGTAAGTGGACATGATAGCAGGAAAAAAAAAATCCAAATCTTTCTGAAAGAACTGACATGCAATGGTCATGATTCTTAAAATCCGAAATACTTCAATGTTTAGAATAACTCTCATATTTCATACTGGTCATCGTATTTTTCATTAACTTTTAGGTAAGTCTGGTATTGCCAGTGCCAACAAACCTTATCAGGGTCTGGGGTTTGATGTCAGAAAGATAAACACAGCAAATGTTCCCTTAGGCTTAGAACCCAAAGCAAGTCTTTTCCTCAGGCAAAGATGATGTATCCTATTATTTGATGATACAAACCTTATCTGGCTGAAGAATATTATTATTTTTAAAGCAAAATATTGTTCTGTTACAAAGTAATCTGGTGCCCCCAACAGACAGCTTACAAACAACTTTTTTTTTTTTTTAACTTAGTCTGATTCCATTACCAGTTAGACTCCAACCAGTGAGTAAGTATAAAAACACATGCAGATGTTAAACATTTGCAGGACAGGGGCTCATGTGAAATCTGTGAAATAAGCAGAGAAGTTTGCAAAAAGTATTAATGCTACTCACCTGTGATAATATAAAAGCTAGAAATAAACAAGATCATGTAATTTGTTAGTTGAAAATATTATTTGGAACCTAAAAAAAATTCTAAATACCCTTCATTTCTATTTTTACAGCTCTGAGTGGTATTAGCTCAGTAGCAGTTAATTGTTACTAGTGGATGATGACAACAAATAATGAGTTTAATGCTGTTTGACAGGAAAGAAGTGTCTTTTATTTTCTCTAGTGTGTTATTTCCTTCATTCTCTACCTGAGCTACAAATTGTCTGCCCTGGCTGGCACTCCCATAATCGTCTTTTATTTATAGTAGAACACAGGATTGAAAATGATTTTTTTTTTTTTTGTTAATCAAAATGGTTAGCAAAGCACTCCTTAAATCTTCACATTCTGTTCTAAAGATTTTTTTTTTTTTCCCCCACTGGAATTCATTAATAATTCCAACTATATCAGAGCTACTAGCATAATTCTTCCTTGCATTGAAAGGCTCTGAAGAGCAAGTTCACCCACTTGGGATGATGATTTAAATTTTGTAACTACATTTAGACAGATCTTTTATGTTTAGAGAATTATGTACATCATTTACGCTTCTATTAATAATCATTACTCAGTGCATGTCCTTGTCTACTCGGATGTGATTGTATTGAAAGTTTTCAAGTTCTGGAATTGAAAGAAATGTGTTCAAATGTACTACTTTATCTAGAAATGGGATAGTGCTCCATAACATGTATCCGTTTCTTGTTTTCAGTGAAAGAAGATTGGAATGTCAGAATCACAAAACTAAGAAAGCAAGTAGAAGAGATATTTAATACGAAATTTGGTAAGTTAAATATTAACTATATCATAATGCTGCTTTGATTAAAATGCTTTTGTAAAAGTTTCAAATTTTACTGTACATAATTAAAGCTTAAAAGTGTGCTAGAATGAAAGAAAGGAAATCTTGACACCTCTTACCTACTTTTTACTGACTCTTCCCTATAACTGACTTCAGTGACTTTATAACAACATCCTAGGCCATAGTTTTTCAATTGTAAGACAGTGATAGTGATATGTGTACAAAAGGATTTTGGATTGAAGAAGTTCTCAATGAGGAAAAACACTGGATACTGCAGATTTAAGACAACTGCAAGGAGACTCTGTAACAAGTTGTACAAAGTCCCCATTTGCAGTGGCTCTACAGAAAATGGTGGAAAATCTGTTTAAATATTTCTCTTGGGGTTTTTTTTTTTTGTTGTTGTTTTTTTTTTGTTATCTCTGAGTAGAAGAGCTTCTGTAAGCCAGGCTTCTTAAAATCACTTAATATAAAATACCACCCATTTGAGTGTGTAAACTATCGTTAAATCTTTATTTTCAGCCCAAGCTCTGGGGCTTTCAGAGGCAGTGAAAGTTCCCTATCCTGTATTTGAATCAAACCCTGAGTACTTGTACGTCGAAGGCTTGCCAGAAGGAATCCCCTTCCGGAGTCCCACATGGTTTGGAATTCCACGCCTTGAAAGAATTGTCCGTGGGAGTGGCAAAATCAAATTTGTTGTTAAGAAGTATGTTTGTAATTCAATTATTTTTACTCCTGATTTTGAAATTATTTGATTTTCTTGTCAGCAATTTTAAGTTTTAAATGCTACTGAAATTCTGTTTCCATGAAACTGAAAGCACATTTTGCATATGTTTTATTTCATGAAAGGATATACTTTCCTTATAAATTTAAATAAATGCATAATTCATGTGCATGAACCATGGACCTAGGAGAAAAAAAATGGCCCTGAACCTGGAAGCTTTTTTTCCTTCTTTTTCTTTTTTTTTCCTTTTTTTTCCCTGAAAAAAGCTCAGAAAATATTATAGAGTAGAATACAAAGCTTAATATTTTCTAACTTCTTCTGGTTATAGTATATGGAGAGTCACCATTCTGCTTCTAGTAGGAATTTATAGACAGTTGGTGTTGTATAAAAATTTGAACGCATCTGAATTCCAGTAAATATGTAGTATTATGCTGTATTTTTCTTGCATATGTAATAGATTGGATTGTATTCTGTTCAACTTCCAGGCCTGAGCTTGTCACTTCCTATTTGCCTCCAGGGTTGGCTTGTAAAATAAACACTAAAGGTAAATACTTAACTGTTATTTGCTCCTGTCACTTCATAAATACACATTTTCTGCTTTCTTAGCAGACTGAGGGATCTTTGTGGTTAGAAAATATGGGGATTACAGACAAAAGGCCTTATTTGAGATGCATGTGTAGAGTAGCCTCCTAACCATTACCAAAAAAATATACTCAAAACAATTTTTTGAGTTTTTAACTTGAGACTTTCAGATGCAGAAAATGGAATTCATACAATGTCTACAACTTCTGTTTTCCTTATTAAAATCATTATTTAACTTATCTGTGAACTGAATTTTCTTAAAGAAATAATAAAGTCTTTTGAATTAAGTTCTCTGTAATAATAACAAAATTATTAACTTCTGAATATTTCAGATAGTAAAATGTACTATAGCTGTCCTGTACACTTGAAAAACAACTTTCCCAATGTCTTCTGTTCTAAATTAATGGAGTGAAAATCTAAGGTATAATACCAACCTGTTTGACAAACACTAAAGGCTCTTCTTAAGGCTGTATGCTTCACAGTATTGTTCAGGTTTTACAGTGCAGACTGTACTAAGTACAGGCACAAGTTATTCAGTCTGATCGAGTTTTCAGAACACAAATATTTTCTGTTGGTTACATTGGGTATACTTTTTAGAATCATTACAGCTTCTATTATGTTGATTTTTAGCAATGAGTCCAAAGAGTTCAAAAAGGTCTCGAAGTCCTGCAAGCAATTCAAAGGTCCCAGAGATTGAAGTTACGGTTGAAGAAGGTATGGAATAAATATTAATAAATGCTATTTTAGTGGAAGAACCTTTCATACCCCATAATTAACTTATGCAGGTTATAATCTTTGTATCATGTAGCAGACTGTTTCATTTCAGGACTCCAGGTACACTCCAACTTAGATGCAGTTTTATTTCTCATTTCTGAATAATATTGGATTCTGAGAAAATGATGGTTGTGTAAAATGTTCCAGTTTGACAGCTTTCTTGGGCCTCTTATTCCAAGTAGTGGTGTGGGAAATGAAGTCCTGAGCAGAGAATGACAGATGTGAGGAACAGTATGATATGCTTAATTCCAACCCAAAAGAGCTTTTGAAGAAAGTGGTTTTTTTTTCTTTCTTTTTTTTTTTCTACTCTTAATGCAGAACTTGTTCTTTCTAGTCATGTGATATATGGATTCACCAAGGGGAAATCCTGCTTAACCAATCTGATAGCCTTCTATGATGGACTGACTGGCTGGGTAGATGAGGGGAGAGCAGTGGATGTTGTGTACCTTGACTTCAGCAAGGCTTTTGACACTGTCTCCCATAACATCCTCCTAGAGAAGCTCAGGAAGTGTGGGTTAGACGAGTGGACAGTGAGGTGGATTGAGAACTGGCGGAAAGGCAGAGCTCAGAGGGTCGTCATCGGTGGCATGGAGTCTAGTTGGAGGCCCGTGGCTAGTGGCGTCCCCCAGGGCTCAGTACTGGGTCCCATCCTGTTCAACTTTTTCGTCAATGACCTGGATGAGGGGACAGAGTGCCTCCTCAGCAAGTTTGCTGATGATCCCAAGCTGGGAGGAGTGGCTGACACACCTGAGGGCTGTGCTGCCATTCAGAGAGACCTGGGCAGGCTGGAGAGCTGGGCAGAGAGGAACCTCCTGAGGTTCAGCAAGGGCAAGTGCAGAGTCCTGCACCTAGGGAGAAATAACCCTAGGCACCAGTGCAAGCTGGGGGCTGACCTACTGGAGAGCAGCTTTTCAGAGAAGGACCTGGGAGTGCTGGTGGATGACAAGTTGACCATGAGCCAGCAATGTGCCCTTGTGGCCAAGAAGGCCAATGGTCTCCCGGGGTGCATTTGGAAGCATGTTGCCAGCAGATCGAGGGAGGTGATCCTGCCTCTCTCAGCCCTAGTGAGGCCTCATCTCGAGTACTGCATCCAGTTCTGGGCTCCCCCGAGTCCAAAGAGAGACGTGGAGCTACTGGAGAGAATCCAGCACAGGGCTACGAAGACGATCAGAGGGCTGCAGCATCTGCCCTGTGAGGAATGGCTGTGAGAGCTGGGCCTGTTTAGCCTGAGGAAGAGCAGACTGAGGGGGGATCTGATCAATGTGTACAAGTATCTGAAGGGAGGGTGTCAAGGAGACAGGGACAAACTGTTTTCAGTTGTCCAATGTGACAGGACAAGAGGCAATGGGCAGAAATTGAAGCACAGGAAGTTCCACCTGAACGTGAGGGGAAATTTCTTCCCTGTGAGAGTGACAGAGCACTGGAACAGGTTGCCCAGAGAGGTTGTGGAGTCTCCTTCTCTGGAGATCTTCAAGGTCTGCCTGGATGCAACCCTGTCTGCCATGCTCTAGGTGATCCTGCTTGAGCAGGAGGTTGGACTAGATGATCTCCGGAGGTCCCTTCCAACCTTACCAATTCTATGATTCTATTCTATGATATTATACTTTTCATATGATGACTTGCTTCTGTTGTCTGCATGAATGTATATAATGTGTTTCTACAGGTCCTAATAAACCACAAACAGCAGATGGTCGAACTAATTCTCAAACCAATGGCTCCAATATGGGTTTCAAGCCACGAGGAAGAGAGTTTTCTTTTGGTAAATACTTAAAGAATTTAGCATGCATACATTCTATTAATGTCAGTATTGACGATTTTGGCAATTTTGTAGTACCAGAGATTATTTGCATTTATGCTTTATTTGATAGTTAGTGAATGACTGAAGTTCCTGTTTTCATGAGTATTCAGTTCTCCATCATCTAGAATAATGTGCATCTGAGAAGTGCTGGGTGATGTACAGAGAATGATGTACAAATGCAGCACAGGTCCATGAAGTCTTATCTACTGTTCATAATCACTCCTTCCAGGCTTTCACTGTCTCCTGGCAAATATATGAGTGGCTGCTATGTTACTTCACAATGCTTCAGATTCCTCAAAGTGGTGCACAGTACCACCAGAGTGCAGACAGCTGGCTCAGATCTGATATTGTGCATAAGCTTAAGCCCTCCCCAAACCTGAATGTTAAGGATCTTTGGGTAGAGATAACCGAGTAGCTATGTGGGAAGTAGGATGATCTGAACTAGCATTAATAAGCCATGATATATTAGAGATGATCTGGGGAGATCACCATTACACCTCTCTCCACTGTTGCTAATTCTGGAAGATCAGTAAAGGAGCAGCCAGATAGCACTGGAAGCCACGTAGTTGTGTTCATGAGCGTTGGGTCTGAGGTTTCTCACCGGGCAGGACCAGGTCTGTTTGTGCACTGCTCTGGCACAGAGGTCTTCGCAGCTGCAACAAGGTTAATTTGCTGTACCTGTAACTTTCCCATGGTTAAACGAAATCACTGCATTCAGAATAATTATAAACAGTTCACAAGTGTCATCAGATCTTTTTTCCAGCATGCTTACATCCTGAGTTCATCACCTGAATCGTATATAGGAATTTGTTGTCATTCTTTGTTTTGTCCCCCCACACTATCTTTATGGCTCTGTGATCATAAGAGTTCCTCACTCATATACAGCCAGAGTTCAGAATGCAAATAAGATACTGATTTAGAGTGATTATTTCTGTTGGCATGGACTGTTCAGTGTTCATTGTTGTTTCCAATTTTCTTATCATTGTCACACTTAGGATTTTTAAAGTGTTATTCTATAACCATTTTGAACTTTCAACTGAATTTGAAAGTTTAAACTTTTAGTTTTGTAGAGCAGCTGTGGACCACTTACTACAGCCACAAGAAAAAGCAGTTTAGGAATTGCTGCTGACCGGTGTCAGCAACAAAATCTCTGGCTAGATGGATGTTTAAACTTAGCAGCTGTGGCTGAAATTATTCTAGAGCTTAGTTTTCAAGGGACAAGCATGTGTCGCAGGGCTATGTCACTGAATAAATGAAGTGCTTTCAGTAATTTGGGTGCTCATTTGGGTACGTGATTTGTATGTCTCCTGGTGCTAAAAATTTGAATTGCTCTTGGATTAATTTCAGTAAATGCCCTTCCTTTATCTGTTAGTATTTTTCAAAGCTTTATGGAAATGAAGCTTTGTGTGGATCTTTAGGTCCAGGTTTAGACTGGGGTAGAATATTTCTATGCTTTTTGAAGAATGATAGCCATTTTGTTCATTTTAATTTCATGATAATCTGTTATCAAGCATAATAAGTATTTTTTTAAACATCTATAAAAACATTATTTGAGGACAGATTCACTCTGTGAATGATGATTTACTTCTTCCCCTTTTCTCCTGCCAGAGGCTTGGAATGCCAAAATTACTGACCTAAAGCAGAAAGTTGAAAATCTTTTTAATGAAAAATGTGGTAAGTTTAGCAATTGCTTTACCAAGATACCGTATGAGCGCACAGACATGTCATGGATATGTTCATAACTTATTTCAAAAGTCCTACAATCCTTGCATAGTCCAGGCTGTGTTTTTCTCATTCTTACATAACTTGCATGCAGTTCTGCAACAGATTTATATTTATTTGGGCTTGGAGATGGAGAACTTGTGGTTTGGTTGCTACTTTTTTAAAAACCCAGAGACCTAGTCATTGCACATCCTGGCACAGCTCTCTAAGCATTCTGCATTCTACTTACAAATAAGAATTTGCATGATTTCAGCTGCTGTGTGACTTTGTTCGTCATGGATGGTATCTGGAGAAACATGTAACCCATCATGTTCAGTTGCTTTCTACTGCAGACTGTTTGGAAACTAAGGTCTCTACTCTTCTGAGTGCAGTTTTTGGAACAGTAGCAATAATGCCACCTGGTTTTGGTGCAATCCTCTATCACAGAGACAGGATACCTTACCTGTAACAAAGCAGAGTACAAATGGGAGGGTCCTGAATGTAGACCAAACCAGTGGCATAAGCTGTCTATAAATATTAATATTTTGAAATGCAAATTGTGGTCTTAATTTATCACAGAGAATGAGTTATGTTCAAGGTACTACCCATGTGTTTTCTTCCTGCCTATCTGTAGCTATCACCCAAAAAAACCCTAAATCCCGTTGATTCCACCTAATGTAGTATATGTGTGCCAACTATTGTGTACAGTTTATACCCGAAACATTTTGTCTGTAAGCATATCAGTGGTCTAGCTGGTAGCTTATTTGCTCTGTTGCGTTTCAGGGGAAGCACTGGGGCTGACTGAACCAGTGAAAGTCCCATTTGCATTATTTGAATCTTACCCAGAAGATTTCTATGTAGAAGGCCTACCAGAGGGAGTGCCATTCCGTCGACCTTCTACCTTTGGAATTCCGAGACTAGAGAAGATCCTGAGAAACAAATCTAAGATAAAATTCATTATTAAAAAGTAAGATTCCCATGTGTCTCTAATAATCTGTTCAGTTAGAATTGAACTGTAGCCTGAGAAAATTCATTTGCTGAATTGCTAAATTCCTCTCTCAACAATCTGAAATACACACTGGCATAATCCAGGAAATGCTCAGAAAGCATGAATATATGTGGAGCAAGATATATTCATCTGTCTTGTTTCGAAAGTTAGTTGCATCTTGTTTAATGGGGAAGGGCCAGTCCAGATTTCTGAGTTCATTTCAGTTACCACATCACTATTTTATTTCCTATTACATAGTGTGCCTATAGGTTACTCTTAGCTAAAACTTGGCAGCAGGGTGGAGAAGTATAGATTCATGTATTTAGAATTGTAAGAACTGATTCTTCTGATCTAGAATAGACTTAAACATTTGTGTCGCAGTGTAGAGACATACAGTGAGTAGACAGCAGTGGCAAGAGAAGCCTTTGCATCCTTGGTTGTCTGTTTGGCCTTGAAGAATGCTGTGTGTACAGTATCAGTTCCTGTCTTTAAAACTAATTAAAGAAAATGAAATATTCTAATATTTATGTTGATGAAATGAATGTAATTTTATTGTTATACATGAAATCTTCAATCTGTTTGCAGGCCTGAGATGTTTGAAGCAGCAGTTAAGGAGAGTTCTGCTAGAAGCCCCCAAAGTGAGTTTTACGACTGCTTAACATTCTAGATAGTACTCTTTTTCAAGGATTAAATACAAACGAGAAGTGCTGCTTGGTGTTAGTGAATTCCTGAAAATTTCGTTCTATACTATAGTTGATTTGATTTTTTTTTTTTTTCAGATGAAAGAAAAGTGTTAAGTTGAATTGGAGGCACAGTCTTAAGTACTATGCCACTGGCCCATATCTATAGTAGATCCTTCTCTACTCTTAGGACTGTAAGACTGCTATATGTTCTTGTCTTCTGCATAGTTCCCTAACTTTTTTATAACAGTTTAGATGGACTGCTTACGTGTTATATAGACAGTACTTTCACTCTAGCAGAAGAAAGTGGTGTAGCAAAAATCGTAGCTTCTGAATTACGGTGATGAGATGGGGAAGGCAATAACCTTTGCCAGTTTGAATATAGCTTTGGCAAGGCAGTAGTAAAATTCTTGAGTTATTCACAATAAAATAATCTTATCTCTAATCTGTATTTTACTACCTTTTATCAAAATGTGACAAATGGCATATGAGTTGTAGAAGTAATTCAGGTCTATAGATGAGTTAATTACTCCTGATGCCTAGGTGATTTTAAATGAGAAGTGCTCCATAGAATTGAGTAAAGATAGCTAGTAGAAAATTATGTCAGCAAAAGGCATGTCATAGATTAAATGAATTGAGTCATATTGTTATCTGTTAAGGGTTAGCAAAACTCCACTGTGTTAGTTGAACTGTGCTAGTTTATGCCCCTGGACAGTGTGGCTCACAAATACAACTCTAAAAGATTTCTTTAGTGAATGCATGCAGTGAATAAACACATCAGTGGATGTTACTAAATTAACCACAAGTGCTATGATTTTTTCCTTTTTAATAAAAAGAACACAATATGTTTCACATAGTCTTTTTTCCTGTTTTTAAAGTCTTTTTCAAAAACCTGCTAGATAATGATTAACGTAATCTTTACTTCAGTCCTTCCTCCTCTTGAGTTTGTAGTGGAACCCACAGTAGTATTGTGCACCCACAGTAGCTATAGTATGTCTCATTGAAAGCTGGTCCCATTTTGAAAATGGGAGTGGGTCTGTTTTGAAAATGTTGCCTCACATCTGTTACTTTGCAGTATTTTCTTCATACATGGCATTGAAGATTTTAGGTTCTCCACAACTGTCTTTTAAATTCATTCTTTTACATCTAGGAAAAAATAACTCATCCAATATGGCCATTACAACAAGTACCACAACCAATACAGCAGTGAACACAGCCGCAGGTGTTGAAGATCTTAACATCATTCAAGTAACTATACCAGGTATGTATACTGTCCAGATACACATCTTACATTTTGTGCTCTTATTCTTTATATTTTGTCTGATGAAGTTTTTTTTCCTACAGTCTGATTTGCTGAAATACAAGTACAGTATACAAAGACCATAATGCAGTGGTCTGCTTTTCCTGATAAGATAAATGTTTTCTTTCTTTTTTGAGTATCAATTCTGTGACATCTCTAAAATATTCTTGGTCCAGTCCCAAGTTAAGAAGTATCTATATTCTTCCATTTTTTTCTTCATGTAATAAATTAAATATTGATTTGCAACTTGTGTGGCAACTTCAGGAGACCAGGACTCAGAGTGAATTTAATGACCATGCCGGCTAAACTACTTGGTCTTAAACAATACTGATTACTACTTACCTGGGCGTATGTTATGTTCATTAAAAGCTAGGGAACCTTGCACACTACGTCTATCTATTGACTGTTAGTTTACTCTTACCTTTCCCCACCATTCAGTGTACTTTGTGTTTTTACATAAGTTTAGAAAGTCATCTGCAGATAATATATCTAATGTTCCTCATGTAAATAATTTAAAGCCTTTTATAGATTTCTTAATAGTCATCAAGTTTTCCTTATTTATGCAATTCTGTGTTAACGATAAAACTAGGAACAAAGTCCCCATTTCAAAGAATACCTGCTTCAAGAACACATTCATGCATTGCTAAGCCTTCAGGAAAAGAATGTTCTTAATTCTGATGCTATTCTAACAATTTCTTTCAGATGATGAAAGCGAGCGGTTGTCAAAAGTAGAAAAGGCCAGACAGTTGAGAGAACAAGTAAATGATCTGTTTAGCCGGAAATTTGGTAATTGATTTCCCCCTCCCTGTTTTTACACAGATGTGAATGTCACTTGTGGTGGACAATATATGCAATCATTAAAATGAACAAGTGTGAAAATTGCATATGAATGTTGGGCTTTAACTTCAAAAGGAATCTTTTATAAGGGATATAGGTTGTTTGGTGTTTTAAACAAAGAAAGTCCCATGCATAAAGACAGCTGTGTGTTCCTTCCCTTCATATTCTTCCTTCTTTCTGTGTAAACATGGATGAAATGTTTATTTTACTTCCAAAATACAATTCTGACTTATTAATACTCGAGATGGGAGTAATTTTTTTAAATCTAACTTATCTTTTTCCTATGAATAGCTTTTTTTTAATTTTTTTAATTTGTGTATTTGCATTGGACACCAATAATAACTTAGTGAGATTCTTTGTCTGAAATTCCTTCACCAATGCTATGTGTGCATTTTTGTGTGCCTTACAGGAAGTTCTTTGTTTTCCTTTCTTGTAGTTATTTCCTTAGATATCCTGTCCTATACCTTTTTTAGTAAAAATAGATTCATGGTTCTTAAAATGGCGAACATGTTAGAATTGGAGTTGAAACTAGGGATCTGTTAGTGATATTCATGAGTGTAATCGAAACATCTATTTGTTTGAAAAATAATGCTGTAATTATTTAATTGTCAAGTAGATTTTTGTAGTTACAGATCTGATGAAATGACTTGGTTTTGCATTTAGTTTCTTAATTGTTTGAGATTTTTTTCCTCAGTGTAATCATGAATATGTAGACTTGAAAATAAACATGACCTTATTTTCTTACTTAGGTGAAGCAATTGGTATGAATTTCCCTGTGAAAGTCCCATATAGAAAAATCACCATCAACCCTGGCTGTGTGGTGGTGGATGGCATGCCTCCTGGTGTGGCATTCAAAGCTCCCAGCTATCTTGAAATCAGCTCAATGAGGAAGATTTTGGAATCGGCAGAGTTTATCAAGTTTACTGTCATTCGGTATGTGGCTATCATTGATTAGACTGTACACATATTGTGAGAACAGCCCTGTAACTTGAATAAATGGAGATTCAGAAGAACGGAGCTTTCAGTGCATCTTTAGATAGTGGAAGAAGTTGATTCTTTTGGATAACTAAAGCAGATCAAATGAAGCGCAGATATCCATAGCATGAATGAAGATGGTAACTCTTTGGAGGACATACTGAATTAGGTATGACAAAAGTCGCAGTATTAATACTGCATATTACAACAAGCTATCATTTGAGTTGCAATTTGTTCATCTTATATAACACAGTCAAAACATGTTGTAGGCTTTTTGTCCGACAATGCTGATCAAACTTTGACTTTGCTTCATAAAAGATAGCTCAGTGTTCCAGAACTTGTTGTTTTTTGGCAGTAAATAGTATGTTTGTGGTGATATTGCTAGTAATATTTTTAAAGTATTTCAGTTGTGTAAAGACTTGAATTAACATAATCTTTTTGATAATATTTTTCCTCTAAAATCAGTTTATTTATAGTATTTGAACAATCTAATATTGTCCAATTACAGCATAAGTGAATTTTATCAAGAGATACTTGTACTCATGAAGCAGAATAGAAAAACTTTTGAACCACACTAAAAAGTTCAAGAATTGAAAGCAAAAATTCCTCAAATTTTTTAACTCTTCAAATTATAGACCACCTCACAAGAGTTTAGAAGCTTTACTTTCATTAGAGAGAGAGAGAGAAATTTTTTAAATGTCATTTTACTAGAAAATCCGAGTTCTTGACTGTTAACCTTGAATTCCAAATGAAAGGACTCTTGCTCGCTAACAGTTTTGGATTAATTGGGCTATGAAGAAGAGGTGACTCCCCTGTTAATTAGTTGTGGCTGAGAGAAGGATTTAGATCTTTCTGTGCATGTCACTTTTCAAAATGCAAGTGAATAAACTACACTGCCCAAGAGATACTCTGACGGTTCCTTCTGCTTTCTGTTCCTTCTTTTGGTATGACCTCTTAGGAACTGTTAGGTGAGGCGGCCTTGGGAGGAGGCCTTATGCAACAGATCTTAGAATAAGTAAATGTTGTGTTCTGTTTTTTTACAGACCATTTCCAGGACTTGTGATTAACAACCGTAAGTATTTATGAGGCATCAATGTCAAACGCATTTTTGTCACTTAACAAGATTAGTTTCCACATTTTGGCTTAGTAGCAGTGGCTCCACAGCAGTAAGTTCTAAGTATAACTCTCTTCTCTGTTTCTGTCTCATGAAAATTTCCTGACTAAACATGCCTGCCCGGTTAACATGATAGCAGGGTGATAAATTTGTAGAATGGTATAAGGTTAGTGTTAACTTTGATATGAAAATGCAAGATAGTGATTTTGTATTTTTCAGCTGCAGAGTCCCAAAGAGATTTAGGACCCTGATTGAGCAACTGCCTTGCATGGGAGTGTCTACATTTTAGGTTTAGATCCATGGCAGTAGCAGTTAATAAGCAAGAACTTTCTGGTAGCTGTACAACTGTGTTCCAGTGAAAAAGTCTGCATTCTGCTGAAATAGTAAGAGTTTAGAGAGGCAGAGTGTAATTAGCTGAAGTGGAATTTGGCCATGTTACTCAAATCTTGTTGGAAAAATGATGTCTTTGTATTTTCAGTGGCCTGAAATAGTTGTGACCTTGTTTTTTTAGATCTTATTTGAAGAAAAAAAAGAAAACTGAAAAATACAGTCATTACGGTGTCCTTTTTGTCATGTTGTTTCTGAGCCAATGTGAGATTAAAGAGACAGAGGCCAAATAATCTAGTGTCACTGGTTTGGCCTTATCATGATTAAGCCGGAGTGATCTAGCATTCATTGGTTTGCATCTAGCTGCCAGTATATTCCAGCTGATGTGCCGAGATCTATGAACTGAAAGCGTGACGCTTTTCAGGAAGATATTTGAGTTAATCACCTGCATTTACCTGCTCATCAATCCCATGCATACCTTCATAGATGAGGAAGATGCCACTTTGTAGAGGGAACCTTCCTGGCAGATAAATAGTTCATAGTATTTCTACAGAATTGAATTAGGAATGAAAGGATCTATGAAAAATCAGCTGTCGGCGTGTAACTGGCAGTGAGACTGAGACTAGCTGGACACACAGATATCTGATTGTCTGCCATCACTGGAGTGGGAGAATTGGTCATTGGAGCAAGTAGTTTCTGTGCAGTATTTGTGTCCATTCATTATGGTCAAGATAAACTAATGTTGATAGATAGTGAGGTGAATTATTGAAAGCCTCCGAGCCTACTGCTTATAACACATTATTCTTGTTCTAAAGAACGTATGAGAAATTATGAGGAAATTTTTGATGCTTGAAGGCAAGACATGAAATATTTTTTCTGTTAAAAAAAAAAAAGTGAATGACAGCTGTTACGTTACAGTGCATGTAACCTGTTCACGCAACAGTTTCAGGATTTGAATATAGAGTGAAGTAAAATTGTCATTGTATTGAATGTGTGGGATGATTTTCGTTGTAAAGCTAAACAGTGATCATATCTAATCTTAGAGCTGATGGAGAAGGCTGAAGCAGAAGCACCACCAGTGGCACCAGTGCCAGCACCAGTACCGCCAGGTGATGCGGAGTGTAGCACACGTCCTTTCAGAATGGGTAAGGTATAGAATTCAAAATCTTAATGACAAATGGTATTAGCAGTCATGCGTTGGGAATGCGCTGCTCTGAACTGATTATCGGAGAAGAACAATGAGTTTTTTTTCAAGGAAAACTTAAGTGTCTTAGCAAAACTTAGAGAAATTATCTGATTCATAGTGGTGAAACTATATGCACATTCATTTGACTGTGTACTTTTTCATTTAAGAGCCAACTGAACCAAGCCAAATAGACGTATCTGTAGGAGGTAAGTCTTTGTCTTCAATTACTATAAACAAGTATAAGAGTTTTATGAATTGTTATTCTTGGTTGGTGAATCATGACTATATATAGGATTCGAGTGATTGTTCATATCCTGAGCGAAGCATGTAGCTATTATTAAGAGCAGTGGTTTCCACAGTTTGTGCAACTGAATGATTGACATCCTCAGGAAATTCAAATGACATACTGGCCTGAATTTACTGTGAGGATTTGTTGGGAGAGGGGGTATTGTTGTTCTTACAGAACTTAAGCTCTGAAAAATATCCAACCTTCCTATTGTCCAAGAATATGCTTGAATTGTTTTTTTTTTAAATGTTGATATATGTGAGACCAAATAGAGTGTAGTAGTTCTGCTTTTTCTTTATGCCTTTGCAAATAGTCTTGAAATATTAAAATACTGAGTTGATCTTAGAATTTGGATTCTGGTGTCTGCTGTATGCTCTGGTCTTGTAAATACCGCCTTAGCTAACCTCAGCTTTTCTTTATGGCTTAGATGGCTATGTCCATCTCTGCAGTGGTGGAATTTGGTCATCAGAAAGTGCTGTGTCACTTTGAATGTATCACTTTGAAGGGCTGCTGAGATCTGACAGCTCTCGGGTGTTTTTGTAACAGCTTTACAGCATCATAGCCCACAGCAGCACTTGTTTTCTTAAAACCCTCAACTTGAGTTCACTCTCTAATCTTGCTTAGATTCCCCCCAGAAAAGTGAATAACAAGCCTTAGCACTCCCATTCTTTGTCCTTTTCCAGGGAAATGCCCTTTCGCATTTCCATTGCTTCAGTTTCCCTGAAAATGTCACTGAACTCTGAGACAATCCAACATGCTCAACCAAAATTAGTTATAAGCTCAGCTACAGATTAATTCTGAGTGTTTTCAGTAGCTTTTTTTTCCTGAATATAGATTAATCTTGCTACACTAGTCAAGAAGAAAAGAACCTGTTGAAAGGGAAGCAAGCATTAATAACAAAACAGTTAAAATGCAGGTTTTAAGCTCACAGTTACTAAAAGCTGAAACATCAGACAGTCTTTATGCTGCCAAAATATTTGAGGTCACTGAAAACGTTAGCTGATAGAGGAGTGAGACAGTTGTTCCTGAGTGCCCTCGTGCAGAGGAAATCTGGGTACGGATCTTTGAAGTAATAGTTTTGAAGAAACAAACACGTCTTTGAATTTGTCATCCAAAGCTGGATTCAGATCTGGTTACCAGGGAAATGATCTTGCAAAAAGGTTTGCAATTACTGAAGAACTCAAAATCACTTCAGAACTAGTCTGGGAGGTATAAAACAATCATGTGGTGAAGTGGCTTGGCTTAGTAGTGATGAATTAGCCTAGCCCATACCTCCCAAACAGCTTCAGTGAAAAACAATTTCCTTCCAGCATCAAATTCTCTGTTTATAAAGAGAACAAAATTAAGTTCTGGGTCATATAGGCATTACTGTACAGACACAAGATTTCTTTGATTTACATACAAGTGTCACTGTGAACAAGAAAAGGCAAAGATTTTGTAATGAAGTCTCCTGGAAATGAGAAAAAATGTATCAAAAGATGATGAATGCTGTAGCCAATAAGACTAGATTTTCTATTTCTCTCTTTTTTTTTTTCCTTTAAAGCATATGATAGTGTCTGTCTGTTTGATACTGTGTGTTGAAGAAGAGAAATTAGCTAGAGTCAGAATTTGTTTCGGACAAATCGAAATAAGATAATGAAGTCTGTATCTAATTGAGAAGAGAAGCAGTGCTGCAAATGGAAAGAAAACTCTGAAGACTGGTCAGTGCTGGGAAGAGAAGAGTTTGTGCAATGAATGTTAATTTGATCACTATTGCAGAAGGCATAACTAGAGCACAGCTAGGTTGAGATGCTGTTTACCAGCTTTGGAAGACAGCATCCTAAAAAATGTGAAGCTGTGGTCATACCCTAAGCAGCTAGTAAAGGAAGCCCTACATGAAATTATATTTGTGGTCATGGGCTATAGATTTACCTGTGAGTATTTGTAAAAGCTTCTCCAAACATTGCATATCAAATGAGGTGAATAGAAGAAAGAACGACCCTGGGGGATGACAAAGAAGAAGAGGGAGGACTGAAGAACAGTGAGGATGCAGACAAAAACTAATATATCTTTGCAGACCAAAACTATGATATAGCTGATGTTTAACTGATTATGTTTTGTTTCATTTTTGGATTAAGTTCTTTTCTTACCCTGTGAGCTTCTCAGCTACATAGAAAGCATTTTTAAGTTTCATACACTTCTAATACCAGTTTTTATTTCTCTCCTTTAAAAAATGGAGATTTCTTGAATTCCAGGCTGCTTTACGTTGAAGTCAATATGATAGTTTCCATAGAATCAGATTATTTTGAATAGATACTAATTTATCATTAATAGTATTTACTATTTTTATATAAATACATTTATATAAATACATTTACTATTCTGTAAATGAATGCTTTTCATATTTGTTCTGTAATTTTTTCTTATTAAGTACAACAATAACTACAGAACTGGTAAAGAGGTTTCTTTTTTCTTCATTCATAACTGCTTTTTCAGCAGATGTTACAGAAACAGAAGAAAATTCTCAAATAAAACAAGAACCAGACCCAACGTGGTAGACCTCATCAATACTAGGGTAAAATAATTTATTGCTTGTTGGAAGTCAGCACTTGTTAAGGAATAGTATTTTTATATTTTGGGGTGGGGAGGAGAGGAATGGTTGAAATATAGGACTGAATGTCAGAAGATGCCAGTGCTTTACTTGACTTATGAATTATTTTATTTGTCTCATTTTTCATATCTGTAAAATGTAGGGCATTTTAACTACCTCATCCAACTGCAATGTAAAGCGTACTGTGTTAAAATTTGTGAGACAGTCAGTCTTCGGAAAATGAGAGCTGTAATACAGCCTATAAATAAAAATGGATGATGGTAATTACATATCTTAGAGGCAGAGTGAATGAAAGCTTTGAGGATTAGTGTTTATGAAGAGCTGTGACATGCTTGTGTGAGAGAGTATTATTATTGTTTTTGGTAGAGCCTATATATTTCCAACTTGTAATTGTGCAGGAAAGCTCTTCACTAGGATATCAAAGTTGTCTAACCTTAGGACGCTCTGTAAAATGACTAGCTGTGATGAAAAATCAACTTGCTTGAAAGTTGTTTCTTTTCTATTAATTTTACAAAAAGCTTCATTTAACTTAAAGTGCAGAAATGTGTCTGAACCTTTTTTTTCTCTTCAACTGTTTTTTCCTTCACTCATTGCTAAAATGAAATTTTGGTGAAGGTGGAGACAGTGCAAAGGACTTCGGCATGTAACCAAATATAAGGAGGTTTACCCATGCAGTTGCTAGTTTGGAACTATACTTCATTGAGAAAAATGGCAATTTTAAGCAGTAGCAGATCTGTATTTTTCTAATTTCAGATTTTTGATAATACTCTGAACTGAATATTTTCCTCCTTGTTTATTTTTTGATACTTTAGTAGTTTGGTTTGATTGAGATAAGACTGAATACATTCATTTGGTATGGTCAAGCTGTAATCTGTCTAGCTGTTGTAAGACACAAAGACTGTATTCATTGCAGAGAAGAAAAATTCTAAGTAGTATTCCAGATCTGAGGGCACAGACAGGCACTCAGCAAAACCAAACTTCAGCAGTTCACTATTAATTTTGGCATTAATATTGCAATTTGCCAGCTCACCTGAGGCAGTGGTTGGGGGAGCATGTGGATTTTGGCTCCTGGCACCTTCTGGCTTTTCTGGAGACAAGGACAGCCCACGCCATGTCCTCTGTCAGGTGCGGCATAACCACAGCCTCCTCCAGGAAACAGGGCTCCCTGACAGATACCTCGTGTCTGCTTTTGGTGCTGCTAGCACCCAGCTGAAGGCAGTGTGCGTGGGTACCTCACAGTTGATGGGTTTCAGCTAGAGGAAAGCAAGTCTTCCACTTCCCATGAGATTTGGAACAATGTGTCTGGGCTCCTGGAGAGCAACTCTCAAATGCTCCCCGTGTATCTCAGTGGCCTGGATGTCAAATCAACAGGGTCAGCTAAATGATCTGACTGAACGTAAGACATCAGCAATCAGGGTGCTAGAGCACATGACCTGCTGGGCAAAGTTGAGTTTGGTCATTTTAGTCTGGCAAAGAGGTAACTGACTGTGCCCTGAGAATTTTAAATACATCCATCAGTATCTTTTTAAATAAATTGGTGAAGTCTGCTGTGGAAATATTTTTATAAATATGAACGTGGCATTAGAAAATATATTAAAGAAAAACTTTCTCTGTGTAATTGGAAGTACTTCGTTGGGTAGAGGTCTATAAAGATATCTAACTGGATCATTTTATCAAAATTTTGTCCTGAGCAATGGTTGCACAATTTGATGCTGCAGTGGTTTGGATTTCCGGATACTCCGAACTACCTGCTACCTAGCAAAGTTATACCAAAGCAAATTCTTGGCTTAAATTCTTACAGAGAGCACTCAAACATGCATGTAATCTCGTGTTTACTGAGGACAATATTCACTTTCTAGGTGCTTTTTGAATCTGGGCTTAAAGAACTCAGAAAGGTGTCGCAACTACTAGTATTTACAATAAGAAACAGAGCTGCAACAAAACTAACTCATTTCTGTAATTTTTCTTGTCTAGTCAGAAGCATCCAGTTCTGCGAAGAGCTTGCTGGGACTGTCTTGAGCTGTGTAATATAACTGTATAAGAGAAGTACCTTCTATACAAACCCTTTTTGTACTTTTAGATAGAAATGTCTACTTTTTCAGCAGTTCTGTGAATTGACTTAAAGCAAAGAAAGACTGTAGATTTGGAATGGCTGATTTTACTTTGGAATGTATTGTAAGGACTAAATTTGATGCAGCATTGCTGGAGAGATGACAGGAATTAAAATCAACACGGATTTGAGAGAGACTGTCTACATTTCCCGGTAAAGCTGAATTTTACTGTGTCTGAATGCATCTCAGCTTTTATAATGAAGAAATTCCTGCGGTAGTTCAGTTTGTTAGTTTTACTTTGAAAAAAATAATTAATTTTTGGGTCTTACTCCTTGGCTGATTGGATAATAGTATCTGTATATTTGAACTAATTTTTCCTATGATATCTATCACAATTAATATGTTTTTCATAAATAAAAGATAAACTGGTTCACCTGACCGTTAGTATGCATTAATGAAATGGACTGTGAAATGGTCAGTATTTCAATGTGTGGATTAGGAACCAATTTAAATGAAACCCTGTTATAGTTTGCTCCATTAATTCAAAGTAGTAAGTGCATGTTTTGTCAAAATATCACATGGTTTATGTATGATGGGTCTGGTCTTGCAGCCCTAATGTAGGTAAAACTCACATGGACCTATGAGAGCTTTTCTGCTGAAGACGGTGGGGAAATGCCCTTCTGTTCATCTAGACCTAGTTATGGAAACTTTTGCAATTAAGCTGCTGTAAGTCCTACTATGTCAAAGTAAGTCCCCTATAGTCCTAATTGCGCCCTACATCATGTAAGAGACAAATGTAAGCATTTCTTGAAGCTTCACAAACCATTAGAGATGTAAAGTTCTGGCTATATGATAATCTCTATAGAGAACAGATTATTGTAAAGGTTTTTCTTTTATTGGCATGAGTTTGGGGTGACTGCGTTATGCACAAATGGAAAACCTTATTCCCTGAAAAAGAAATAAAGGCATTTCTGATGTTTTCATGACTGTCCACGCAGTATACATTTATATACTTTATAACAAGTGACGTTCTGGCAGTAATTCTGTAGGCAGGTAGAATGTGCTTTTAGCATAGTTACTAATTCAAGTGCAAGTAGTGTAGTAAGTTCCAGTCATGCCTTTCAGACAAAAATCGAGCTCTGAGTGGGAGAGCTTGTTGCATCTTTAAGGAAAATTTTTGAAGCCCTGAACGCAGCGGGATATACTCTATGTTCCCTGGGAACATCCGGCAGAAGTGCCATGAAATTCTGCGAATGATTTCAGGATGAGGTGTGCTGTC
This sequence comes from Rhea pennata, assembly GCF_028389875.1. Taxonomy (NCBI): domain Eukaryota; kingdom Metazoa; phylum Chordata; class Aves; order Rheiformes; family Rheidae; genus Rhea; species Rhea pennata. The sequence continues at coordinate 9,472,725 of NC_084682.1, forward strand.
TAGTTCTAGAGGCATGAGATTGCTGCAAAACGTCTGCTCGCTTTTCTCAAAATTGCTCAGCGCAGGTCTAGATGCTGCCACTTAAATACATTGAAGTTGTGCTACCGCTGTCATTAGGAGCGGTGTTAGCTCCATGCTGAGTCATTTTGAAAACGCTTTTCTGAGTCCTACCTTTCAGCGCTGCAGAGGAAGCTCTCCGGGTGGGAATCGGTGGCAATCGAAGGGAGCGCTGCCTTCCTGAATCGGCAGACAGCCTCTCCGTCTGCCCCGTACGAATTCGAATTTACTAACTGTTAACTCTGAACCATATGGGTACTGTCCCAAATCAGAACCATTGAGGTATTCCACTGCTCGTTACTTTCATAGACATGCTCCGTTAACGTACCACGATAAAGGTGGTCTTCAGAGCAAAGGCCAGTTTCACAATTGCTGCTAGAAGTTTCTAGAATGGAGAAATATGTTAATACAGCTCTCCCTGAGTTTTGAGCTGGTGCTCGACTTCCCCTTTTGAAATAAGAGGATGCATGGTCCATCCCTCCTCCATCCTTGGGGACGTCTGCCATGCAAGGCTATGTATTGCTAGTAGAGCGATTAGTGCTGGCTCAGAATGTGGTACTGCCATCATATCAAAAGAACTAAAAATTAGTAACTCGGACTAAGGCCTCTGTCAAGTATATAATGGCAGAGCGTGGAGATCCTGCAGGTTTGTCGTGTAGCTCGCATACAAGAGCAAAAAAAAAAAAGAAAAAAGAAAAGAAAACCAATGCAAGGGCTTTACTGGAAGTAGTAGAGTAGTTGCATAATACTGGGAGTTAGGATACTGGTGTACTGTGTCCATCCCTCTGATGGATTTGATGTACCCATCAGCGTTCAACACTGAAATCTCTTTTTAGTCTCAGACATTTTGAGTTATGCCCAGTAGAGGGAAATCAGACTGACAAAATAATTGCACTGATACTTATACCTTCTAGATATCAATTCTATATAAACGAATCTATCTCTCTGTCTATCTCCACGTATAGTCATAATGGGTAGCAAACTTTAAGATGTTGACCATGTATGAAAATCACACTCATTTCCAAACCAGTAATTTCACTCTTTGGTACTGAGTGATCGTGCCCTAAGAAGCCTTGGCTGTACTGATAAACACGTAAATAAATAAAGTTGCGACAACCTACCAGAACTCCGAATATTTTTTGTTCCAGTAGAGAAACTTTGTGGTGATGGAGTGGCTATCACAGAGGTATTCCCAGCGTAGTACTGAACTCTAAGAGTCAGTCGTGCTTCTTAGGCTAGCTCCTGTCTCTCAAATGTGAGCTTTCATTCCACATAGTGTGAGATTGAAGGTTTTTCTAGCAGAGCTTGACCTTTCTCGTGTGTGGCACCCTGCGGGCTTTGTCGCAGTAGTAACCACTAGGGGTCAGATGAGGTCCAGCACTTTCACCGTGCGGCTGGTGGCCCAGGTTTTCCCTTGAGATACAAAGATTTCTATATACAAAACTTGAACTAGGACTCACCTTGGTAATTTTGCAACAGCTATTAGAGTATTTAATACTTTCTATACACAGAGCAGTTTGCCATCAGTGACACAAACAAGACTTTGCACTGAATTGAGCTTAAACTGCTAAAAATGAAAAACTGTTTGTTGAACCAAATTAGGGTAGCGTTTCATTTGTCAGCTTTTAATTTCCATGAGTTTGGGGTACTAGTTAGGGATGTGACACTGCGAAGAAACCAAGTCGTCCATTCTCCTAAGAAATTTTAGACCTCCAGCACTTTGTCTTCAATGACCTTGTTAATTGTACAGCAACTTGGCAGCCTGAGCCCTGTATTCACTGTTTTCACTCTAAAACAGTTGTGCATCGCTACAAAACCCTTCTTCTAATTCTGCGCTTCCAGAATGAGGAAGAAAATAGTATTTTACACCAAGTCTGACATGCCATCTAGATAAGTAGCCTGTTTCTTCATAGTGCAGCAATGTAAAGCTCTTGAGACCAGTGGAAGTTCTCAGTAGCTCTCAAAAGCTGTATTCAGATGCCAACATTCCATTTCCCAGATTTCAAAACATGAATCGTTTGGGTTTACTAGAAACAGCTGCTTTTTCAGATGGTCCTCTAACAGTTTTCTTCTTACTTATCATACTTCCTATCTAGTAACTGCTGGATGTAGTGGGGAAACTGTCCTATGCATCATGCTGAGTTGCATGTTGCATCTCGCATAATCTAACCCATCACAGCGAAGCCTACAAGCTGTTTCATTTCCTGCATCACAAGATGAAGAATGAGGAAACAGGAAAAAACATGTCAATTAAGTGGTTTCCAGTGATGGGCTAACTGTATGTAATTCAGCTTTAAGTTTAGTAAAAACAGGGGTAATTATGAAATAAATTAGCTTTCATGAAAAAGTTACTGATGGTTCTGCATACGAAGCAGCAATTAACACCTGGAGTTTTTTTTTTTTTTTTTTTTTTTTTTTTTAATGTTACGTTGTTGCATAATTTTCCTCCAGTACAGGGAAGTCTGTTGTATATTAAAATATTAAGAAACCAATTTTAAATTGTGCCTCAGTGTCTTAACAGCTGCAAAGCACCATACCCGAGATGCAGAGGAAAGCCGTAGTTAGTGTTTAATCTTCTCACTGCAGCCAGAGGAAGCTTCTGTCTCGGCACTAATGAGGGCATCAGCCCCTCCAGCAGTGCCGGTGGAGCCCCTGGGGGCCTGGCCGGCTGGAGGAGGACGGGGAGGCTCGCACCTTCGCTGGGGACCCTCGCGCTTGCTCCCGCTCCCGCAGTGCGAGCGGGGGGTTGTCCCCAGCCCCAGCGTGGCCCCCGCTATCCCTGCGCAGCCCGGTGCCTTGGCCCTGCTCCCGGCCGTCCCGGGCCGGGGCATCGCGGCAGGAGGAGCCGCGGCGGCGCACCCGGCTCAGCCCCGGGAGGGACAGTGCAGCTCGCCAGGCTGCTGCTTTTTCACTTTCCCGTTGCTGCACCCGCCTGGCCACGACGCCGGCTCGCCTGCGAGACGGGGGCATCGTGTGCCGTCTCGGGGCCGCGGTGGGGAGGGATGTCACTCCGCTGGTGACATTCCCGTGGCTTTTCTGGCTGTTGCAACACCAGGGGAAGTTGCTGCGTGGCTGGTCGTGCTGTTATCCCGTCTCCCGTGCTTTCGGCGGGAGTCAAGGCAGGCGCTGCTGGTGACGTTCCCCTGCACTGGGGAGCGAGGGGGTGAATCCCAGCGGACTCGCCTAGGGAGAACACCCTGCCCCACGCCAGAGGCGGCAGCGCGGGTGGTGCCTGTCCCAAACCGTCATCCCGAGGTGGGAAAACAACCCTGCTTGGGGCTACCCGGCTGAGAGACGGCCAGCGGCGGAGCCTGGGCCGGGTGGGGAGCAGCACCCCTCGGCCAGGGCGTCCCCGGGGCCAGGAGCCTTCCTGCTGCGCCCCGGGGCAAGGACGCCCGGCTGGCCCCACGAAACGCCACCGAGGGCCGAGAACTGTACGGTTGCGGGCGTTGCTGATAACGTTGGGGTGCTGCTCCCGGGGTGGAGAAAGAAGCCTCACACCGTGCTGTCAGGAGCGATGTAGAAAGGGGAGAGCTTGAGCGATGCCTCAGCGCACGCAGCGGGGTTTAAGGCCCTGCCGGTGCTCCTGCGGGAAAGCCGGCCGCGGGAGCTGGGAGCCGGCAGCTACGGCCACGGCGCGGAGCCCGGCCAGGGTGCAAACGCTCGGGCCCGGCAGCGCGTCCGCAGCCCGGCAGGCAGTCGGCCTGACGCCCCACCGCCATCCCCCGATTTCACGGCCCCGCTGCGGGCCATCGCCACCCAGGCGCGCCGCCGACCCCCTGCAGCCGAGCGTCCCGTCGGGCGAGAAGCCGGCGTCTGCCCCGAAGCAGCCTGGCCGGCAGCGCCCTGCTGGCAGCCGCGGCCTCGGGCTGCAGGCGGGGAGCATCTCCGCGCGCCCGCCGCTGCCCAGAAAACCCCTTCTCGGCCGGTGCGGCGGGCGCCCCCGCCGTGGCCGAGTCACAGCCCTCCGCCGAAGGGGCCGGGCCCAGAGACTCCTAGCAGGAAACACCGGGTTAATACAAACCACAGTGGGTAAAAAAATTGCAGGCGCGATTGCAACGAAACTTCCCCTTTTCAGGGGGCTTTAAAAGAAAAGCAGAGCGATGCGAAGGCGGCGAGGAGAGGCGGGCGCGGAGGGGAGCGGCGCCGCGGCCAGCAGCGGCCATGGGGGAGGTGTTCGTCAGGCACATAGAGCTGCTGGGCTACGAGAAGAGGTTTTTCCCCAGCCAACATTATGTAAGTACCTGGTGGCCATCGCACGAGCCCCACGGAGGGGGCAGATGGGGCAGATGTGCTGCAGCCAGCGCGTTTCTTCGTACGTACGTGGCGGAGGGGCTAACAGCATCCCTTTCTGGGGGGGGGGGTCGCGGCTGACGGCTTGAGCTGGAGGCAGCTGCAGGCTGAAACATACGTTCCAGCCCGAACACGCAAAATTTGGAGGCGAGACTTTGGGCTCCTCCTTTGCAAGCTCTTGGTTACTTTGCCACCTTGGAAAGGGCTTTCCGCGGCTCTTCCCTCTTTGATTCCCACCAGGATGAGCCTTCCTGCCCCGCTCGGAGCCGCCTTAGCCCCCGGCTCACCCTTGGCAGCAGAGCTGCTCCGGCTGCGGGGCGCGGGGGAGGCCCTGGAGAAACACGAAATCGGGTTTGGGCCCCGCCGCCGGCGCGGAGGGGGATGCGAGGCGCTAGGTCTCGGGGGCCGGAGGGCGCGTGCAGCGCGCAGGGGGGGACCCGTGGCGCCGGCAGAGCTCCGCTTTGCCCCCCAGGTCTACATGTTCCTGGTGAAGTGGAACGACCTCTCCGAAAAGCTCGTCTACCGCCGCTTCGCCGAGATCTACGAGTTCCACGTGAGTGATGGCACGGGGAGGCCGCGGCGCCCGCGCGGGGCACGGGCACGAAGGCGAAGCCGCCCCGCGCCGAACGCAGCCCTGGGGCGGCCGGGCGCGAAGCCGGCCGTGCCGCGGCGCCGGGGCCGGTCCTCACCGCGGCGCCCGGCTCTGCCCCGCAGAAAGCCCTGAAGGAGATGTTCCCCATCGAGTCCGGCGACATCAACCCCGAGAACCGGATCATCCCTCACCTGCCCGGTAAGCGGCCAGGCCGGCGCGGGGCGGCGAGGACCAGCGGATTCGCCGCACGTGCGGCCGGCAGCTGCCGGCGCCCCGCAGCGGCCTCCACCCGCCCCAGAGGCGCAGCAAAGCCCCCCGGGTCCCACGCCGCGGCGAGGGTCGGGTTAGGGCCCCGGTGTCCCCCTCCCTCCCCAGGGCTGAGGCGCGCGGGGGCCGTGCGAGCCCGGTGGCGCTGCGCCGCCAGCCGCCCCTGCCGCCAGCCGCCCCCGCCGCCTTCCTCCGCTCCGCCCCGGCAAGAGGAGGAAGCCTCCGCGGTGGCCACGGCTCTCCTGCAAAATGGCTGTGGCCACGACAGGAGCGTGTTCGGCGCCCACCGTTTCCCCACGCACGCCGGGCGCCGTGGCGGCCGGGGGAGGCTCCGCTCTGCTCCCGCGCACCCTCGCCTCGTCGGGTGCCACGTGGCCAGACCCGCTCTTGCTCGGGACAACGTAAAAACGAGGCTCCCTGCCTGCTTCCCTCGACTCCGTCCCTCTCTCCTCCAGCCCCCAAGTGGTTTGACGGCCAGCGGACGACGCAGAACCGGCAGGGCACGCTGGCCGAGTACTGCTACACCCTGGTGAACCTGCCGCACAAGATCTCCCGGTGCCTGCACGTGGTGAACTTCTTCAAGGTCAGGCCTGATGACATGAGCCCCATCACAGACAGCCAGTGAGTACAGGCGGCTCCCCAGCACTGCTTTGAGCGTCTGCAGCCTCAACCTCGGTCTCCAGTCCTGTCCGAAACCCTGCCCACCACACGTCTGGGCTGGAGGAGCAGCCCCGCGTCCCGGGGAGCATCTCCGGCCAAGGCCCTGGAAGCTGGCAGCACTGCTCTGGTGTGGCGTGGTGGGGCTCATGGGGTGCTGGGACGTGGTGCTGTGCAGCCCGCTGTGCCCCCTGGACCACCCCTGCTGCTGAGGGGCCTGCCGGTGGTTCTGGTAGTGCAGAGGACGCTTGCAAGCTGAGGACCTTTCCTATTGCCTGCACCACCTCCCTGCCGCGGAGTGTATAAGCACTGAACAAGGGCCCTTGAGAGACGTGGGTACACGAGGAGCGTGAGCATGATGCCATGGCCCAGGGCTTTGCAGCCACACAGCCCATGGTTGCCAGCACTGCTGGCATCCAGCACCCTGCTCCCCTCCGCAACGTGCTCTCGGCACCTCCACCCCTTACCAGCCTCCCAGGGAGCCCTCAGCAAGCGGGGCGGGGAACCTGCTGCCGGTGGGGAAGGGTGTGTTGTGCTGCGCTGACTTTGCTCTGACTCCGTTAGGATCAAGAAGCCCGAGGTGTTCCTCCTGCCAAAGGACTCCAAGAAAAACCCTGCTGGTAAGAGGCCTCCAAGGAGTTTGAGCAACTGCCCAGCCTGTAGCACAGTGAGCATGTGGCAGCAGCAAAGCCCAGCAGGCAGAGGGGCATCTCCAAGGAGGATGGGGCAGTGCTGAGTGGGAGGAGAGCTGCTCCCAGGCAGGTCCCCTGACTGAGCAGTGTGAGGGGCAAAAAAAAAAACCCAGCCTTGCCTATGCCCATGCTACAGCTGGGAGGAAACCACATCCTGGGGGCAACTGAGTCCACAACCTGGGATCCAACTTGCTTGGGCCCAGAAGAAGCTGGGAAAGTGTTTTAAACTGCTGTGGAAATTGCTTTTAGCCTGGCTGAAAAAGAGTATTTCTGGTCTACGGGCTGGATAAAGGCTGTCAAGATGGTGGCGGGGAACATCTGTGGCTGTCCCTCACTTCTCCCCTACAGACATCACAGGTCCCATCGTCCTGCAAACGTACCGCGTGATTGCTGACTACGAGAAAGGCTCTAAGTCCGAGATGGCTCTAAAAGCTGGGGAGATGGTGGATGTCGTGGAGAAGAGCGAGAGTGGTATGTGTCTGTCATTCTGGAGAGTCACCCTCAAACTGCAGTGCTGAGGGTCAGCCTCCGCTTGCACTGCATTTCAGCTGGGACAAGGATTACCTTGCACCAGGCATTAGCTCAGCTAGAAGAGTGTTAGACTAAAGATCTAGAGGTCCCTGGTTCAAGCCTGGGCTTCAGCAAGGGGTGTCCTTGTTCCTGCAACCCTGTCTAACATGCTCTAGCAACCCTGCTTGAGCGGGGGGGGGGGGGGGGGGGGGTTGGACTAGATGATCTCCAGAGGTCCCTTCCAACCTTACCAATTCTATGATTCTATGATTTGAATGCCCGGCACAGTGCTGCTCTGTTCCCAACATGGGGCTATGGCACCTCCAGGGAGTTACACTGGTGCCCTGGTTAAGGGGTATTAGGTAGCAGGCTGCGTTGTGTGGGGTCTCCTGGTGGAGTGGAGAAGCTCAGAGCAAATATAAACAACAGCAACAAAATTCTGACAGCTTCTGATCCAGCTGGAGCACTAGTCACATTCACATGGATTCACATGACGACCTTCTGGCCAGGAAGGCTATGATGCAATCCTAGAAAACACTGGAACCTCCTCGCATGCCTCAGCATGCCAGGTTTCCTGCCTAAGAGGAAACAGTATCAACCAACCAGTCCCCCAGTTACAGTATGTAAGCAGAGATCTGCTCCCTGTGCCTTCTCCTCTGACTGGTGGACATACATATGCCTGCTCCTTTGCTGCCTTGTTGGGGACAGACCCAGGGAAATACCAGATGTTTCTCAACTGAATGGAAGTGCCTGAACTCATAGCCAAACTGGGTGGCTTTGTAGCCTGTTTCTGTGCTTTTCTATACCATTATACTGTTTTCCTCTGCACACCATTCCCTCTCTGCTCCTTCTGACACAACCTACAAGCAATAGAAAGACCCTGTTGGGTGGGGAGAAGATTGCAGCCAGTGATTTTAGTTTTGCTTCATGCTGGTTATGTCTGACTTCCTGTCCCTGCTGGTGGGTGAAGTAAGCCATATCTCGGTCAAGATGGTGGCGGGGAGCATTTGCAACTGTCTAGCCTGCAGGAGGGATTACCTGGCCTCACTGGGGACAGTCACGGTGCATGCAGACATCTCCCTGAGAGACATTGTCTAAACTCTGTCTGTAGTTTGTGGAGGGAGATGTGTGTTCCCCTGCAATTTGCACCGGTTTCCTCCTGCCCTCCAGGGTCTGAGATGACTCACTCAGAGGTGAATTGGTGTTTAAAGATAGCTGAGATTAATCGCACCCTAGAGAGGGTAAGAGGCTGGCTTGCTGCTCACTGTGGGGTCCATGCATCTCCCTCTGCACTTCTTTCTTTCCCCCATCTGACATCTGGACACAGGCTCCTTGCTGGTTCAATGTGGGGGCTGCAGGTCCATCAGCAGGAAGTACTGACTGGGTTGTTGCCCACGGCTGCTTTCATTACAGGCTGGTGGTTTTGCCAGTTAAAGAATAAGCGGGGCTGGGTGCCAGCTGCCTATCTGGAGCCAATGGATGGTCCTGATGAATCTGAAGAGCAGGAGCCCAACTATGCAGGTAATATGTTCAGATAACCAGAATATCCATGAGAGCTCCGGCTAGAAACAGCCTGGAGTCACTCCTGCCACACAGCTCCTGCCTAAACCTTTAAAGGTGATTCATGTCATGTCTTCACTCAGACAGTCTGGGGCAGGACTATTGGGCATGGAGATACTGCTGTAGAAGCTGCAGAAGGGATAAATCTAATAGTTTGGTGCCTCACTCTCAACCTCAGGAGCTTCCTGTGACTTACAGCTCAGCATTAGATGCTTGTTTTGTTTCATTGTAGATGCACATCTTCATTTTAGCTCCTGCCAGTGGGTGTATTGAGCTAGCTGGATGCATGTTGTGTTGCTGCATCAGCAAATGAGGAAAGTGCAGCATCTGAGCTGAGGCACAGTTTTTTTTCTAGCACTCAGCTTCTGTACTCTTCTTATCTATCCTCTGCATCATTCCACCATGATAGTGGGTCCCTGTTGCACAGAACAGATAAAGGTTCCTTAAAAACTCATGCTTATTTTTTTTATGGCTTCATCTCTGTGGTTTTCAAAACACTGTAACAAACTCTATTAGCACAACACTTCCTTGTTCCTCATTTGATGACCTGAATTATAAACACACTCTTCAGCACAGATATACTGTACTTCCACTACTTGCACTCTACTCTCTACTGGGTGCTGAAGGGGCCTGAACTGAGCCACAGGCGGAAACAAGGCTGGGGGAAGTCTGAATCCAAACTCGGAGACTTGAAGCACTCTGGTCTTGCATAAAATTTGGAGTGGATGCTCTGGTGCCTTCTCTCCTCAGTGGCTGGAAAGGCCATCAGTGGGGGCAGCACCACATGGAGGTAACACCCAACCCACCCATAAACCTGTCCCAATTTTGTGTACATAGGTGAGCTCTACATTGTCCAGAAAAGCTACACTGCCATTGAGGAGGATGAGCTGACTCTCAAAGAGGGTGATACTATAGAAGTCATCCACAAGCTACTTGATGGCTGGTGGGTCATCAGGTGAGAGATGCCAAAAATAAATCAGACAAGTGGGATTTGGGGAGAGGGAAGGGAAAAACCTGTCATTCTCCATGGCTGGTCTGTGAAATACATGGGCTATTTGTTGCCACTGCCCTCACTTTTGCAGAACTGCTTCTAGCAGTCTTCCGGCTTTGCTAAATGTTAGACATTGTGGCTGGTGCTTCCTTTACCAGTGGTTCAGATACATCCAAGAATGAGGCAGATGAAAAAATGTATCTATTATTTTGTGTACCTCTAAGTATTCTGGCATGTTTTGCTTTGCAAAACATCATCTTCCACCCCAGCCTTGGCCTGCAGACTTGGACTTTCCCTAGGAGATTCCAGCTGCATTTGTGCTCTGGAGAGTCACATTTGCAGCAGGGACAAGTAACAGCTATAAACCCAGGGGATTCCTCCCACCCCCGCCTGTGCCCTCACAAGTGGCACCAGAAGGATTTCACAGTATTTGCAGATGTACCGGGGTTAGGCAGCAACTGAAAGCAGGAGCCAAATGTATAATCTGCTGTGGGGCTGAGCAGGGAATTGGGGAAGCTGCTGACTTGAATACAGAAGGGTGGGACTGCGGAAAGGCTGGAGGACGCAGCTGGGACAGAGGCTGGGGAGCGTTTCTTGGGCAAACAGCAGCTGTCTGGCAGGAGTGCCCTGAGCTATGCTTGAGGAGCCTGGTAAAAACCCCCTGGGAGGTAACAGAAGCCAATGAGGCCCTGATGATGTGAGCTGTTGCTCTGTTTGATCCTGCAAGCTGCTTGCTTTTGGGACTCAAAACACACTTTCAGGGAGAGCCACAAGGAGACAGGCTGGGGGAACAGCGCAAGCTCCCATCCCTGCAAGCAACATCACGGTCATGAGAACTAATCCCCCCCAGCATCACTGAGCCTGCCTGGGACAGGCACAGAGCTGTGGTGATCAAAGAGCTGTGACTGCAAGCAACTTTTCTTTGTGTTATGCTGCAGGAAGGATGAAGCCACAGGTTATTTCCCTTCCATGTACCTGCAGAAATCTGGGGAGCAGAACAGCCCCGTGAGGAGTGAGCTGAGGAACCGAAGCGCCCCTCCTCGGAGGTAGGAAAGCCTCAGGAGCAAAGGAGGGAGGAAAGGAGGAAGATGAAAGCTCTTTTAAGGAGGGGATGAAATGAAACCAGACAGTGGTTTGAGAGATCCCTTGCTCGTTGGGGTAATAGGGAACTGCCTAAGAGAGACGTGAGCACAAGAAGGAATGACCAAGAAGCAGATTCTGTAGGATTCCAGCAAAAATAGCTCTGTTCCTTGCCTTCCCTGGGAGCAGAGGCAGCCCAACACTTCTGGTGCAGGGCTATGTGGGTCTTGCTCCAACAGGGTCTCCAGTCAGAGGTACTTCTCTTTGTCCTTCTACAAAGTTTCTTTTCTGGGCTAATCTTGTTAAATTTTCAAACTGGGTTTTTCTTCCTAAGTGCATTCCCTGAACCTTTGAGGAGCGAGGAGAGATTTGACTAATCAGAGCTGCCAAATGGCCTAATCTGATGGGAGGATTTGAGCTAATGGAAGAGATTTTATTTTGATTAAAAAGATAAAAAGCAATAATAACTCATTAATGCTGATGCAATGACAACTGCTAGAAAGGGCAGAGCTTGCCTGTATCTTTTCTTACCTACAAAAAAAAACCAGGGCAGCTTTGCTACAAAATCTCTCAAAATCCAGCCCTGCTGGAGCACGGATTGATTGTGAACCACTGTAAAATGAGATAAATCCACCTATTTGAGTGCAATGATGCTTACTGATACCCTTGGGGGAGGTGATGTGGCCTGTTTCAAGGACAAGAGGATTTACCTCCTCCATGGGGAGCAGTTAATGTTGTCTCTATAGCACTGGTCATGGCAGCATGTAGGAGAAATGGAGGAAGACTCAGACGGTACGAACCAAGGAGAGGCTGAAGTGTGAGTCCAGGCTCAGAGCACCCCAAGGCTTGAGTCTGGTTGTCAGGGTTGAGACCTGCCTCTGTGGGAAAGAGCTATTGACTCTTGACACATTGCTATGACACTGGGCATGTGTTTGTGTCAAAACTGAGGTGAGGCTGAAGGCAGATGGGCTCAGCAAAAGGCTGCAGGTGCCCCTGAGCCAAGCACAATGACAAAGACGTGGGATGGACAACAGAAACCACCTCTCTCAGGCTCTAATAATGAGAATCAGGTGGTGGCCTCACTTCAGCTGCCTGGGGAGAGTCCCACAACCTGGGGGGAGCATCTTGCGCTTTCACTTCTTGCTGCAGTTTCTCTTCTGTGCTCAACATTGTGCAAAGAGCTGCCTGTTGAAGCCTCTCTCCAAACTCTGTTCCCCCTAGCCCAGGGACTGATCCTTGGAGTCGGAGGAGGTCACTGCTAGGCCAGAGATGCACGTGCTGCAGCCAGTACAGATGCTGGAAAAACCCCAGACCTATCTTGTCCTTTCAGCGTTATGCCTGATCTTCCTTGGCAACACCATCATCGCATTCCGTGCTTGTGCTCAGGTTTCACCTGTCAGTATTTGTTTCCAAAGCACTGCTCCAGCTGCTTGCTAACACTTTGCACATAATGTCTCACCAATGGTTGTCCACAGGGGCTGGCATTAACCTGCTGACTGCAAAAATGAAAAGCAGATGTTAGGGTATGGGGAGTCAAAAGAGGAAGCGCTGCCTCCATCTGCACTAGGTCTCGGCGAGTGGTAGGGACAGGGAAGTCCTGAATGAGAAAGTGTGTGGAGTGAGAGCTGCAATAATGGAAACTGAAAGTTTCATTTCTGACTCACTGCAGATCCACCATCCGAAATGCTAAAAGCATCCACAAGCAGGGCCGGAAGCAGATCAGCCAGGAGACCTACAGGCAGAACAGCAGGAAGTATATCAAGAGCAGGAGAAATATGAAGGACAATTTCAAGGAGAAGGCCAACATTATTAGTGAGTCTTCTTTTCTTCAAAACCCTCTGCATTTTATGCCCGAAGGCTTAGCCTGTCCCTATAGCCACAGAGTCTCCACAGGGGATGCTCTGGCCCTCCTTTCATCACAGGATGAGAGATGATGCCGTAGGACTACACATACAGGTCACACCTTGCTGGTGCAGCCTTCTTCTCCTGTGGGGAAAGCACATGCAGGGAGTGAGTTTTGGGATGAGGTTGTTTACCTCTGTGTATAAATCTGACAAAGAAGGACGAGAGAATAGTGACCCTCCTGTCCTCAGTAGTTCCCATCAGGTCAGCCCACATTTAGGACCTGCACTTTCCTCCACGCATCCCTAACCTCACCGCATTATCATGTATATTATCTCTGTTATCAGAGATAACATCCACACCCACAGGGAGGTGGCTGCAGGAACGACATTGCTGGTGAGGTTAATGATTTGAGCAGAAGCCCCCCTAAGCGGGCTGGTGATCACAGCGTGGGATCTGAGACCTTCCCCGGGAGGGCGGCTCCTAGCACAGACTTAGTGCTGAGCCCCACCCGAACAGGGCTCCGGGGCGGGGGGCGAGGTGGGCCCACACTGACCCCCGGGACAAGGCCGGCTGAGCCCCGATGCTGACTGACTGCCACCGAGCAGCTCAGCAGAGCGCGGGTCGGCGGGGAACGAAAGCTTGTCTGTCGCCATCAGAGAGCATCCCAAGCCAGGGACTGAAGGGAAGAGGCAGGAAGATTTATGTTCTTTAAATAGGAAGTCCTTGAATTTTTATGTGAAGGCATGGGGTGGTACAGAGCTCTGACCCACCTCTATGTCTGCTTTACCTGTAGTTGAGAAAGATGAGCAGGAAGAAAACAGGTCGAAGGCTCAACCCGCTGTTCCTCCCCGGCCCAGCAAAGACCTCATCATGAATCGCTGTACGGAGAGCACCAGGAGAAAGATCATGTGAGGCCCTCGGCCCCCCAACACCAAGCAAGCAGAGGCTTTCCCTCTGCCGGCTCCTGTGCAAAAAGAGACTCGGAGACTAGGCAACTCTGCCGGGGAGTCTGCACGGCTCTGAAAACAGCCACAAGCCGTGGGGAACCGCAAGCTCGGGAGCCCCACAGTAACTCAGCAGCGTTAACACGTCTGAGGTGCCCTCGATGCAGCACGAGGAACCGCACGAGCACCGCTCCGCGGGCTCTTCTGGGGGCTGAGGATCCCCAGAGCCTGCCGGAGATATTCTTAATCAATAGGCTCCTTTTCTTGTTGTTTTTATCCCTCATTTGTATTTTGAACGATTTTGCGGTGTTCGCCAATTACCAGCTTTCTGCAGAAAGCGTTTCGGGGCTTCACTTATCGTGAGAAAACACTTGTGAGCTAACATGTAAATAAACTGTACAAACATGGCAAGAAAAGGCGCGTTTCGACCGCGTTTCCGTGCTTTTTACAGCTCAGTGCTTTTACTAACCCGGCCAAACGGCCGCTCAACGGCCGCGCCAGCGGGAGCAGCCGCGCTTCACCGCGGCAGCTGCGCGCCGCCGAGCGCCCCGCCGCGGACGCCAAATGGCGGCGGCGCTGCCAGGCGCGGGGGGCCTCGGGCCTCCTCCCTTGCCTCCAGCGGGAGCGGCGGGCTGCGGCGCAGAGGTCGCGGCCGCGGGGCAGCGAGTCCGTGGCTGCGCCGGGCGGCTCGCGGGTGGGCAGTTAGGCTTGGGTGCGGCGGGTCCCACCACCTCCGCCGGCTGGTGTCGCCCTTTTAAGAAACGAGCTCCGCGGGGCGGGGGAGGGCCTCACGCCGCCACGCAAGCGGGCGGGGAGGTGCTTTGCGCCGCGCGCGTCCCACGTGACCCGCGAGGTCGCAGTGGAAAGGTCGGCAAGATGGCGGCGGCGCGGGGGTGCGGGGCCTAGCGGCGCGGGGAGGCGGCGATGTGGGGGGCGCTGCGCGGAGTGCGGCGGCCGCCGCCGCCCCTCTGCAGGGCTCTGGCCAAGGCGGCGGGTCCGCGCAGCGTCCGTCAGCTGCGGGAGGCCGATGAGGCCGCGCCCGTGTTCCAGTACGTGGGCAAGGCGGCCGGGCGGAAGGACCGCGTCTTCGTGTGGGGCTTCTGCCACTCGGGCGCCCTGGGCGTCCCCAGCTTCGTGAAGCCGGACGCGGGCTGGAAGAAGCCGCGGCGGATCCAGCCGACGCCCTACCGGCTGGAGACGGAGGAGAAGGTGGGTCAGGCCCACGGAGGACCCCGGGCTCCGTCCTGCGGCTGCCTCGTGTGTGCGGGGCCTCCACCACCACAGGCGGCTACTGGGATCTTTTTTTAAAGTGCTAGGGCGGCTTGGCTGTCCAAAAGAAAAGAGAGATTTCTCCCCTTTCTGTGTCTGAAAGGTGTTAAGTTATCAAGTTTAATAATATTGCCGTGACTTCTTTTCCTTGATACACTTGTGTCCGTCAGGAGGACTTCTGATATAACTGTATCGTGGGAGCAGACAGCTTGGCCCGTATATGCAGTCTCTTGTCAGACTGTAGCAGAGCAAGGGGGGAGGGGAAGTTAATTATTGGAGAAGCAGATCCCCATGTAGTCAGTTGCTCTCCTAGTCACTCGCACCTGAAAAAATTAGAAGGTCATGTTGAAAACAATGTTAGTTTCTCTCTTTTCTGTGTTTCAAACATGCTGTGCTTCAAGCATCAGCTCAAGGAAGGTTTGAGCTTTTGTCCGGGACTTTATTAAGCAGAGTGATAGTAAAACAGGGAAATGGTTTTCCCTTAATGTGTCTTTTTTTTCTTAATCTCTTGCTGCTGAGGATCTGTAAGTAGCTCTTGTTGTTGTGTTTGAATGGGTCTAAAATAATTAAAAGTAGATTGAAGATGTACACCTGTAAGAACAACAACCTAAGGCAGTAATGTCAAGCCTGTATTTAGGCTGTTGTGCTTAACGCTAAAGAGTGTTTATGATTGTTTTTGTAAAGATTCAGTTGGTCGTGAATTTGGGCTGTATTTGGACATGATCTAAATAAAGATGAATGTCAATGAACAAATAATCTGTAAGAGTCAAATTTCTAAGCAGTAGTTTATAACTGAACACTTTTTTTAAAAAAAATTATTGTTTGTCTTCAAAGATATCCTCTGCTGCCTGTGGTTATGGATTCACACTGCTTTCCTCTAATACCACTGACATTACCAAAGTATGGGGCATGGGCCTCAACAAGGATTCCCAGCTTGGATTTCAGAGAAGCATGAGAGATCGAAGTAAGGATTGACATTTTGTAAGGACTTGCAGGGTGGCACTGCAGAATACATATGGTGTGGGAAACTTTGGATTAGGAGATATGAAAGATATACAGCAACCTTTGGGGCAGGTTTCTGTTGGGACTGTTTTTTTTCTTTTTTTTTTTTTTCTTTTTTTCAGAGCTTAGTTTTATTTATGGTAGGTAAATACGTGGTCCATACATACTTCTCTGTACTGCGCTTCTCTCCAGATGTAACTGAGATCTAAACAACAAATGTGTCTTGTTGGGTATGGTGTTGCTTTGAGTGTGTGCAGTTTGTTACTGGACAGTATGCTAGACTAGTTAATAAAGTGGTTTTGGTGTGATGATTTGCTCTTTTCTTTTGCTTTCATATCTGCAAACTAATTTCTTCTCTCATATCTGCAAACTAATTTCCTTTCTTGTAGAGATCTTTTTATTCAGTCATTTCAGAATGTCATATGCATTTCAGAGCATGTTTTCTGTGCTGGAAACCTTCCTCCTAAGGCAGATACAAAATTCATTCCCTTATAGAAGTCTTGTCTATGTAAAAAGCTTGTTAGGTTTTGAAAAATTGCCTCTCGCTTAGGGAAAATTATGTTAAAAACAGCTTTTTCCCTCTTCTCCTATAGAGAAGGATTCCTGTATCTGGTACCAGCCAAAGAGTAAGCTTTGAGGAGAACAAAAAGAAAATTGCTGCTACTATGCAGAATGCTACGGTTTACAGTGATGTTATTGTTGTGCATTGCTGCTAGAATACTGTATAGATTTCCAAGGGTTCATGCAGGTTTTCTGTTTGGTTTCAGCTGAACTAAAGTACTTGTGAGCAGAACACTGCCTTGGATCCTTTGGGATTTGCTTTCACTTGCTGTAGTGGCTTGCTTTGGTATACATATAAAAGCTCTTAATCTCTCCTTAAACTTTTGCCTAGCGCTTGCTGGGTTTTGCCTTTTCTCCCAACCCCACCCTCATTGACTATAACTGATTGCGTATTCTTCTTGTGTTACTAAATCTATATTTTCTAGTACAACTTGTCGTTTTCTTTCGCAAATCTTAGATCTCTGATCTGTTGTGAAGCCGTGCTAGCTTCTCTTTTTTGTATTCCCCTTTCTGAGAGGGCCTTTAATCCACTGTTCTTTAAAGATGAAGCTCTAAGACTTTCTGTTCACCTTTCATGCTGTCTTTTTGTGATTGTTTGCTATTGCACCTCATTTGCAAAATTCCCAGTTCCACAGAATAGTGAAGTTTGGGCTTAGCATTAAGCTCCCTAGTAATCCAGCCCTGTTCACCAAAGTAGCTGAACATACGCTGTAAGTCTAGATTTCTCACTTCTGGCCACCTGAAGCCTTAATACCAGGCAGCCCCTGGGTATAGTGGATTTTTGACTTCGCAGTAATTGCTGGTTTCAGGCATCAGGGATGTTTTTAGTCTCTTCCTCCCCATGACAAATCTTAGCCACCCTTTTATTTGGGCCAGTGTTCCTGCTTTCTGAAATACATCTGCTTCTGTAACAAAATAGGAATCGATGTCTGCAACATAACCTGCAACATGATTAGTCTGCGTTTTGGAAGATGCTGACTTTTTAATTACTTTTCTTCTTTTAACTTCTCTCTCTCTCTCTCTTTTTTTTTCTTTTAAGCTAAAGGCTACGAATATGTCTTGGAACCATCTCCAATTGCATTACCACTGGAGAAGCCGCAGCAGACCCGAGTCTTGCAAGTATCCTGTGGAAGAGCTCATTCCCTGATTCTGACAGATAGCGAAGGAGGTATAGCATCCTTTTTGCTGGTGACAAGGGACACCTGAATCTATGCTTTCATAAAAACCCTGAAAAAGATTGTCTTCTGTCCTTTAAAACTGGACACCACGTTGGCTGGCTGTACTGTAAATGTGATGTGTTTGTTAGTCCCTGTGGGATTGCTCTCAGGAGGGAGAGCCCTGAGCTGATAACTCTGCATTGAGCTCTATGTTCTGTTCGGCTCAAGCTGCAAATGCATTGGAAGCTTTTTCACTGCTAGTATTGAAAAATATGTCTAGTTTATCTAGCCCCAGGCCTTTTTTAAGTGTAGGCTATTTGTCTTGCTCAGTCAGATGTGTTTTTTGGATTCTGTTTTGGATGGCTGTGCCGATACTTCTGTGTTATTTTCCCCATGAAGCCCTAGAGTTCAGCATGTATAAAAGCAGTGAATTGATAGACCTTTATACAGAAGATCCTCTTTGTGAATTGGCTTGTGACTTTGCTGGGAATTCTCTGGTGCAGTGGTTTCAGTGCTGTCCTGAGCGATCCAGTGCTGCTTATCACTGGGTGAGCTGGTTGGTTGGTTGATTTAATGCTCCTTTGGGAATGCTGATCTATTTCTGAGTCTCCTTGGCAACCGCAGGATGAACTAGGCAATTACCAAGAAACAGCCAATGGGCTCCAGGTACTGCTACAGTGCCTGCAACAGTGTTGCCTCGTTATTGTTGCCTAAAATGGATTCTGTCACTTAAATTCAAGTGTGCTTGATTGAAGAAAGCTTAGGTCTCTTTTACAGGACTATGTTCAATCTTTCGTACCAAGGACCTCGTGAAAATATTTTGTGTACCTGCACAGGGACTCTTACGAGGTTAGACATTAATCAGACTGGAACATCTTATCGTTGTTTTTCAGTCTTCAGCATGGGGAACAACTCTTATGGACAGTGTGGCAGGAAAGTTGTTGAAGATGAAATTTACAGGTGAGACTCCAAAGAATCCAAACATTTTTAAGAACAACATTGTTGCTAAAACAATCCTTCAGAAAAGCCTGGAAGAGGGAAAAATAAGAAGGTAAAAGGATACTGTTTAAGGAGCCTGAAAACAAACTTTTATGCTGCAGATATCCTGTAAGGGGTGGAGCTGGCTTTAAACCTAAACAAGGTGCAAGCACTCTTCTGGCCATGGTCACAAAATACAAATAGACATCAGGCCACAACAGTTTCCATGGAGTGCAGTAAACAAGTGCAGTGTTCATAAATAGCCTGAGACAGTTCACATTAATAGTCATTCTTTTTCCCTTTAACCTTTCAGAAGAGATGTGCAAGTAATATTTATGAGGGTGGATTAGAAATGCTATTTAATCTTGGAAGAGATGTCCTTGTGCTTAATCTGTTTTATTTCCTTTGAACCTGTAAGTGAGAGAGAACATTTGTAATAATGCTTTTCCTTTATAGGGTTTCATGGGCCACAGCAAAGCAACTTTTCAACTTTTTAAAATGCTCTGTAAGACATTAGTGACATAAATGGAGAATGGGAATAATATGTTAAAAGTTAACTGATTCCCTGGTAGGGCTTAAACAAAACTTGTTTGCTGTGTGAACATACTATGTGTGATCCACAAGTCATGGAGCCTGAAAAATGTAAGAAAATACCTGTAATTCAGCTAGTTCTTTTTCATCTTTGTGCTGAAATTGGTTAGTGATTGGATTGTTCAGAATTTATATTTTTATGAACAAATGAAACGGATACCAACATTATTCTGTTTGTTATTTGGAATTTAATTTGCAACATCAGCTGATTTCTCAGTCTTTTCAGGACTGTTCAGTTTTCTATTGTCCATTATTGCTTTCTCCAGTGGATACTCATGGTGCTGCTGTACTCTACCTTGCCACAGTTTTTTTCCTTTGTGAAATGACACGCAGAAAGATTTCTAGTTAAGGCTAGTGTTTTAGATTGGTAATGCAGTATTATCTAATGTCTGTGCTCATTCCAGTCTAGGGAGTGTA
Source organism: Rhea pennata (assembly GCF_028389875.1). Taxonomy (NCBI): domain Eukaryota; kingdom Metazoa; phylum Chordata; class Aves; order Rheiformes; family Rheidae; genus Rhea; species Rhea pennata. The sequence goes on from NC_084682.1 coordinate 9,492,188, forward strand.
TTTGAGGACCCCTATTCCATATCCCCATGAAATACTACATTTAAAAAGTGACAGTTTTCAACTTCTTAAATGAGATAATGAAAAATTACTTTCCTCCTTTCTGTGGCATTTGTACAGTGAAACTATGTTCTCAGAATGTATGAGAGAATTCCCTCTCCTTATAATGGCAAAGTTGCTTTCAGTAAAGGCAGATCTGCCTTCACGTTTTTCCATTGCAATCCTCTGAAATCTTCTGTGTTGCCTTTTCTCTTTCTGGTCATTATTGATGTTGTCCAGTGAAAGCCATATAATTCATCAGCTGAAGGAGTTTGACAGCAGAGTTGTGCAGGTAAGAAATCTTCTGAATCTAATTAAACAGAAAATCAGGATGTCTGTCACTTAGTTGAAGCCTTTTGAAATGAGGAGTGAGCTACTCTATGGTTGCTTATGTAAAGCACAAGATGTCATTTTGTTCCCTGGCTTTGCTGAGTAGTTGCAAATGGCAACATAGGATCTAAACTTACTGAAGAATTGGGCGGAAATACCAGTGCAGCAGTGCTTGCTTGCTTGACTTCCTAGCTAACACCTGCATGGCAAGGAGGTCATTCTGACACGTTGTTTTTCCCTCTCCTGCTCTATTGCTGTTGTTCCTTTTGGGCACTTTTATATCACTTGGGAACTGTTTTATTTTGAATTTTGTGTCTCATTTCAAGAGCAAGCTATTGAGAGCATCAACTTAGACTACCTAGCACTTCCATAAGCTAAGTGTCTGGGAGAGCAAAGGACTACAGAGCAGCATAAATGCCAGTGGTTCTGCACACAGCTGCAGTGTATCTGTGTACAGGAGCAGTCTGCTAATGTCTATGCCACTGTAGTGTGTGCAAACATTGCTTCTGTTCCATGTGGTATCCTAGAAAGCAAGAGTCTCTGAGCTAGGCAAATGAGATGAGTGAGCTGTGACACATCCTAACTATATTTGAAAGTAGGCTCCTAAACTTCTGTTTATAATTTTCATGGCAGTTTTTTTTTTTTTTTCCTCCAGAGGAGTTGAATAACTGAGACCTATTTTTACCTTGATGAAAGCACTTTAGTGCTTAATATTATTAGATCATCAATCTCTTAACTTGTGTGTTAAATCCCTTTAATGTCTGGCTGATTTTTAGGCTCTGCTTTTGAAAGGTTGGCTTTAATTTCTGCTAAGCCTGTGGCAGACATGTTTGGAAGTTCAGCATAAACGTCAATTTGAGAACAGATGTGTTCCTAGAGCGCTTGCCTGGCAAGGAATCAGTAGCAGTTTGTAGCTGGTATTGAGAGTGATGTGGTAGCACTCTGGGAAGGGAGATCTTATTTACTTTCTGCTGTTTTGTTATGTTGGGCTGCCCAGCTTTTTTGTATTCTGGATCTCAGAACAAATCAAGTGCAGCATTGCTTTCTAGGAAGAAAACTCCACTGTTTCTTGTGTTGTATCATGCTGCTGTTAGCCTTCCCCATGGTGTGTAGAGCCATTTCGTCTGGAGGGAAGGGTCAAAGCCTGAGCTGATAAGGGTAGCAGAGGTTTATTGTTCAATTTATCTGCCAGTAATATTTCGTTAAATCGGTTCTGAACATGTCATGTTTCTTGACCAGCTGTGGCTTTTCATTTGTGTGCAGGTTGTGTGTGGGCAGGACCACAGTCTGTTTAGAACAAAGAAAGGTGCAGTGTATGCATGTGGATGGGGAGCTGATGGACAAACAGGTAGGAGCTCAGCTAAACTTCCCTTTCAGTGAATTGGTAACTATAGCAAGCTGTGTTGACTTGGAACCGGTGATGAAACTTGTCTTGCACACGTGGACAGAAAGGGGCTAGTATGTTTCCAGCTATGTGCAGATGTTCTCAGTGCCCTTGTGTAGCCAAACTGAGACAAATCAGTTCCTTGTTAAGAGGAGATTTAGGATGCCATGTTGGCAATCCAAGCGTGCAGTCTGAGGAGAATGTGACACTGTTTACTGTGTGAGGCTTGTGAGGGCATGTGGGGATGGCATGTGAAAATTCCTCTGTTCTGTACAGATTTTGCTTTCTGATTCTCTTGTTTCAGGGTTCCTTTTACTTCCTTCTCCTTTTGAACTGACAGAGACCTTTGATTGCTAATGCTGTATTAGCACTGGATCTTTGGCCAGGCCCCTGTTCTGCTGTCAGAGGACTTCCTCTAAGCCTGCTGTTTATTCCGTCTGGTGCCCCTGAAGCTTGGTTCTTCCTCTGGTTCTCTTGTGTGGATATACTGTAGACTAGTGGTTCTCTCTCTCTCTCTCTCTCTTTTTTTTTTTTTTTTTTTTGTCATCGTCATTCTGGCCTCTTGTTCAGGCAGCTGTTTGTCATGTAATGTGTTTGCTTCCCAGCATCTCTTGCCACTTCACCTGCTGTTGTCTAAATAGCTTGTGAAGTGTGCTGTGACTTACGGCCCTCCTTGAAGAAGATGGGATACAGCCAGTTTGTGAATCTTCACCTCTCTCAGGGTGTCTGCCTGGCTTGGGTTATTCCTCTAGCACTTTCATGCATGCAGTAAAGAGAGACGTAGGCCTAGCCTATTTCCCAAGTGTGATTGTGTAAGGTTGGTATTGATACTGCAGAGGGGTATGTTGCCTACTTTGGCTAGCAGAACTGATGTCTGTAGCTGTTTGTCCACTGAAGGTGGTCATTCAGATAGGAACAGAAAGATATTTCTGTTGGAGTGAAAGTGAGTGGTTTATTACACAAAAAATGGTCCTGTGTAGGCCTTAGTTCATGGCATCGCTGGAAAAAATACATCACATCTCTCCTTTTTTCCTTTCAGGTCTTGGACACTACAATATCACCAGTGTTCCTACTAAGCTACGTGGTGACATTGCTGGAGTTAACATTATCCAGGTCACTTCCTATGGGGACTGTTGTCTGGCTGTTTCAGATGAAGGAGAACTTTTTGGTTGGGGAAACTCGGAATACCTGCAGTTGGCATCTGTCACAGAGACCACACAGGTCAGCTGGCCCGAGAATAAGTTTTTAACATGTTTCAGTTCAGCTGCAGTGCACTGACTTAAAAATTATTCACTTCTTCCTGCTTTGAGTTCTTTTAACAGCAATATGGATCAATATAACCCCCTGGCAGACTGCTTTTTCCCTTATACTACAAAACCAACCTGTCTGAAATAGTTGTATAGCTGTAGGATAATGTATTCCCAGCTGTTGATAGGCCCAGGGATGGGTCACTTCTCCCCAGTTTGTCTGTTATAAAGGAAGTGCGCTCCCTCTGTTCTCTTTCCCACAACCCAGAGATTTTACAAAAAGTAGAATCCAGCTTGAGTGCCTGTGCTGGTTTTGTGACCAGAGTTGGTCTCTTCATCTGGCTAATAGAGCAGTTCAGGTGGTCCTGCTTTGAGCAGGATATCGGTCCAGGTGATCTTCGGCAGTCCCTTCCAAACAGCAGTTGTGAGATTCTGTGGTTCTGTTTAGAGTCTGACAGGGTAAGAGCACCTTACCCTGTCCCCCATCTCAGAAGGCAGCTGATGATGAAAAGATGCCAAAATAATCGAGTGAGAATTTCTGAATCTCTATTTGATACTGCCATTCACTTCCAGTATCTCATTATTTCAAGGCAGAAGATAATTGTACTGATCAAGTTCTGACTGATTACAAAGCTGTCTTTCAAAATAGCTAACTCCAAAATCTTCATAGCTTGTTTCTTTTTTGTTTGTTTGTTTTTTGGTTTTTAAGGTTCATTGTGAAAATCCTCCAGGAAGTGGGTTGGTTAACACTTTGTGCAATACTTAGTGGGAAATTCTGCTTTGACTATTTATAAACTGATTCTGTGGTGTGACCAAAGCTCTCGGGGGCTTGTCTGCTCTTCCCCTATTGGAGCAGTCTCAGAAGAGTTTGTTGTATGCTTTTTAAAAACTCTATATAAGTAGAGATTGCTCAAACTGCGGACAGGTGCACTGGTAAAAGGTAATACTGTTTCTTGTAGTACTGTAATGTATTGTATCCCTTTTCTAAGTCTTAGGCTTCAGTGTGAGGGAAAACTGAATGAAAGTAGTATAGGGGAAAGTCCAAACGTTCCAGGAATCTTTGAGAAAGAATCCCGCTTCTGGCTCTTCTGAAGTTAATGCACGTTTGCTAGAAATAGCAGCTGTTTGTATAGCTTCTTGAACACTTAATGATTTCTATTCAAGGCATGTTAGGGGAATCACCTTGTGACTTTTTTTTTCCTCAGGCCATGTAACCTACAGGATGGAGTATTGGACTGTTGTATGCTAGTAGACCTGGGGACTACAATTTTGCCACTTTAAAATAAAAACAGAAGGTCTCTTGTAAGGCACCCCTAAGATTCCCAGAAAGGAAAAGAGACACTAAGCATTGTAGTACTGAGATAATAGTACTTAGTGTGGAAATGGAGTCAGAGAGTTAATTAATACTCAGCTGTTCTTGGCAGAAAGCTAAGAACAGACAATTGCCTTAGTATAGTTTTAGTAAAATAGGTAACTTTGTTTTCCATGCTACTTTTGATGTACCCTTAATGTAGGGCTGATTACTGATTAGACTAGCAAGATCTGAAGACAGCAATTAGGTTCAGTACTGTAGTTGCTTCTTGGCTGGGTATTTTTGAGGCTGGAGGGATCTGAAACAAGTTACTGGCATGTTTGCCAAAGCTGGAGTTTCAGGTACCGTATAGATAATGCCCAAACTGTGGAATGGCAGAGCTGGATATTAGCTGTGAAATCTGAGGTTCACACTGACATGTGTCAGGCTCTGCAGGTTTATGTTGTATTGAGCCATACTAATTAAGGAGAGATTTTTCGTCTGTTTTCCCTTGGTATGTTCAAGTAATGCCAACACAGAGCAAGTTTTAGTGATCTTGTCTGTTGCAAATACTTGCAAGTGTGTTGACTTACTTGAGCAGTCCCGCTTACAGTGCCTGGGATATAAGCAGGTCTTAAGCACTTCCAGTTTTGTTGCCCTATGTGTGTGCTTTCTACCTGGTAACTTTTTTAAACTTTGGCACTTTTAGCCTTAATTATTTCTTGTAGGTTCCCCTTCTTCCCCCAGTCTTGTGAATTGTGTTCCATTATTCATGCAGTGCGGGATATCCGTGTTAGAAGTGTAGTGTATGTAAACTGTAAACAGAACTTGAGTTAGAAAAAACGTATGTCTGCTTCCAGTTTATTACTTTGTCTCTAAAGAGTCACTTTCAACCTTGTGCAGGTGAATGTTCCCAGACACTTGCCATTCAAGATTGGGAAGATAAAGGAGGCTGCATGTGGAGGGACTGGCAATATTGTTTTAACTGGTGAGTTCATTTCTGCTATTTTCTTTGGTGTGAGACTATGCAGTAGGTGGGTCATAATGTATTGGATCAAGCATCTTGTTTACTGGACACAAAGGAGTACTATCTGTATGGCAAAATCAGGAGACTGAAAAAGCTGTGATTTAAAAATCTTAAAAAAAAAAAAAAAAAAAACTGGGAGAGATATTTTCCCTGGCATGTGTTTTTGGGAGGCTATGTATGTTCCATTGTGATCACTTGTGCTCATGAGAGTCTAATGTGATCAAGAACAGGGTTGCTGCTTGCTGTTCTGTTCCCGTGTTCTCTGGTCACACATTGCATGTGTGGCCTATAATGAAGATGGATGTATGGAAAAAGTAAAGGAAACACTTGAGAAAAGTCCTTCAGACTTGATGTAAATCTGCGATGTAAATAAATCTTGATTAAATGGACTGGAAAGTAGAGAGTTCTGAGAACAGTGAAACTCTGCGACAGGCTTCTTGTTGAATCCTTTGTTTGATTGCCAGTGGTCAGAGCAGCGCAGCTTGAAAGTCACTGAAGAAAGGAGTGAGGGGTAGAATTGTAACTCCTGTGAGGAAGGATCCTCTCAAAGAAGAGTTGAATATATATGATGGAGTTTCTGTGATGACAAGACACTTGAGCTTTTTGCACAAAAGGAGCTAGCAATCATAGCAATTTATTGTTTTATGCTGTCCAACTGCTGCCTCTCCCAGGCGCCCAACTTCAGGTGGAATGCCAGGCAGAGCAAATAGCCTATCACTGGTTTGGCCATACATCAGAGGGAAAAGTAATGATGATTAAAACATTCAACCTCTGTCCATCAGACAATAAGTTGAAGTATTTTGTGCAGCCCACAGTGTTGGCTTTTTTTCCCATCCCAGGATAATTTTGCCTGTGAAGCTTGATCTGCTTAAATGGATTAGGGGGGGGAAAAAAACAAGGAATTTGGATGGGAGTGCATTGGTTTGCTACTTATGTTTGCTACTTTTAAATAACCAAAACGTACTAGACTGCTTTAGGAGAAGGGAAAATATCTGTTTAGATCTGGTTAACTCTTGGTCACGGTATGAATTTCACAAGCACAGCCTTTCTTAGGGAATGTGTTCTTATTGTATTGCAGATGAAGGAAATGTTTTTGTCTGGGGATATGGAATTCTTGGGAAAGGACCAAACCTTATAGAAACAGCAGTGCCAGAGATGATCCCACCCAGCCTCTTTGGCTGGTCGAACTTCAATCCGGACATCCGTGTTGCTCACGTTCGCTGTGGGCTCAGCCAGTTTGCAGCACTTACAAGTAAGTTTCTGGTCCTGAGGTCATGGAGAAGTCGTACTGACACATTAATTTGGCAGTCTTAAAAGTCCATCTTGCGTTTCTTAAACTTACATCACACTGGTGGAATGCAACAGGAAGGGATGTCTACAGGTGTCAGCAAGGATTTAGGTGATCTCTAAACCTATGTAATGCTGTGATAAAACCTGTTATGATGTGAATATATGGCTGTGTTGCATAGTTTTCCTTCTAAAAATCATAAGTTTATTTAAGATGATGTGGTACTTCTGTAAAAGGACAGCTATCTCAGGAAATCCAGGAGTGGTTTTTGCACTTATTTGTACAGAATAATTGTTAAATCAGTTGCACTTTAGAATCATTAGCAATTTATGTGATAAATGGACAAACTAAATTTAGTCTAAGTCAGAGGTAGATTGTCAAGGTTTCTTTGCCCTTCTGACCAACTCAGAAGCAATGTAAGGGGAGAAAACTGACACATTTAACATGTGGAGAACGTGATACTCTGGTATGTATGCTGTGTATTTGATTCCAGTCTTTAAAGGAAGTTTTGAATCTGAAGGTCATTAAAAATGGGCAGTAGAGGGCAGCAGCACAGAAAACCCATGTACCTGTTAGCAAAAATAATTTACCAATGTCCTTGGTCCTTGTTGAGAAGGTTGTATACATGACACTTGACATAGAGGGTGCTTGTAGCTGGTCTCCCTTTGTTGTTCAGGAAGCACTGCAGACTGTATTCCAGTTAAATTGTACATATGCTATTAGATTGTTTTGCTTGTCTCTCTGCTGCGGGGCTCATATGAATGCTTCTGAGATCTCCATGTTTTACTGAAGAGCTTAAAAGAAATGGTCTCTCTCCAGCTCTGTAGAACATGTTTTTGTTCCGCTTTCCTCAGTTATCGTTAGAATAAACCTTGCTTACTCTTGTTTTCTGTGCTGATAGCTGATGTGGGTTAACTATAGTTGTCTAACTTCCAACACAAATGGTTCACTTATCTTCTTCCTTCTAATGAAATTCCAAAGCAAAGTTGTAAAAGGGGGAAACAAAGACTTGTGCTCACAGTTTGCTTTTCTTCTCTTTAGCCATCATTTTTCCCATGCAGAAGTTAATTTATTGTACTTGAAACTAAACTTGGTGGCTTTCATGCTGCATATATGAACTTTTATACTCTCCAGAAACCCCTGTAGCCACACTTGCCAGTATAGCAGATAGAAATACTGAAATACTTCCTTTCTAATGACTGATTCTCTATCTTTTTATTTCCCCCCCACACCTTTTCCTCTCTACAGACAGAGGAGAGCTCTTTGTATGGGGCAAGAATCTAAGAGGATGCCTGGGAATTGGAAGAACAGAAGACCAGTATTTCCCATGGAGGGTAAGAACAGTGGCATTAAGGCAAGAATATATTCTTTAGCTAGCCTTTGTTATCAGAAAGGCAAGAAACCTCTTTTACTGCCTAGTTCTGGTGAGTAACTTCAAAAGTGAAAGTAAAATGACTACATAAGTGCGTTCTTCACCAGAGATCCTGGTCTAGCCTATTCAGGGATGGAGGATTCTGTAAATTCTTGCATCTTCTGGTTCTGCTTGTTCAGTACAATTTCAGATCCAAAAACAAAGCTGGTGCCATGCCCTCATTTGTGAACATTCTCATTTGCCTGCTATCCCCAGTCTCCTTCCTGCTGCTCTTTACCGTTTCTTTCCTCCCCCTCTAGCCTCCATTTCACTATTGTATGGGTTGCTAAGATTGAGCTATGCATTTAAATTAGATGAACATTTCAGTTGTGGTGGACCAGCTTCCCTACTGTGGAAGCAGGTCCATATAGCAGCAGGCTGCCTTCTCCTGCTCCTTTTGCAAATCAATGCAAATCAAGCAGCTGTGGCTGTGGGTCACCAAACTGTGTGCGTAGTTGCAGTAGGAGGTACTTAGCCACTTAGCTGTTTTCATAGCTGTTTCGCAATGCTTCCAGTTCCACTCCCTTCTCTCAGATGGCTTTGGGAGCCAGACTCTGTGGGTGTAAAGAGTGTTTGGCTCTAGATTTCAGCACTTAGTCTAACAGATGTTCCTAGTCTCCTCCAAAGCCAAGTAGGAAAGGAGGCAGGCAATCAGTTGGACCACCCTGGAGTCTCCTTCTTTGTGTCTGAACTTTCAGTGGATTTTTTTTGGCATACTCTCCCCTCTTTTCAAAAAGGAACAAAAAAGACCAATTCTGGAGCATTTGCCTAAAGTTGCATTGCTGTGGCTGAGTAGCTTCTCTTTGTGCTCACCATGCATGGCACACCTGGATTTTCCTAAGAGTGGACAGCGAGAGAGATGTTCCCTCAAATGGCCAACTCCTGTGTGGCGTTACTACAGCAGTGTATCAAAACAAGAACAGTTACCAGGCACCTTGTCTTTAACTTTCCACTCTGAGCTGTCTCTACGCTTCCTTATGCCTAAGGAAGAACTTGCATCTTGCTGTTTGTAGCCTCTGCTTCCCTTTAGTTTGAAGACAACTTTAAGCAAAAGAGCTATAATCACACTAGTGAGTGTGCTGGGTCTGCTTATCATCGAAGCAAAAACCGCCTTTGGGCGGAGACAAAAACCTCAACTATGCTCTGCCTGTCCTTGCTGTGAGAGAAGAGGCTGATCCTTGTGATGCTTGGGCAGATTCTCTTCCTGTTGTCTGGATTATGCTCTGTTCAGTCTTGCGGTTTCTACTTCTGAACAGATGGGCTGAAGCTACAGTCTACTCGCTGTCTGCTGATTAGACCTCTCTTCTGTCCTTCAAAAAGCTTTATGTGCTTCTGTGAGGGGAGAAAGGGAATTTTCTTCTAGTATGCACATGGCATTGCACAGCTCAATGCCTAAGCATGCCTGGTGCTGAGTCTTGCTTTCCTTGGGTGTTCAAGATAGTACTTTGTTAGGTGCAAGTCTCTGCAAAAGGAACTATCATCTACGTTAAGTAGAGGGAGGATGAGAAATAACAAGTGTCAGGTGCAAAGTGCCAGCTTGAGAAATAATCCGCTCTTGTGTGTCTCATACAGGTGACTGTACCCGGTGAGGTGGTGGATGTTGCATGTGGAGTTGATCATATGGTAAGCCTAGTTAAATCTTTTATTTAGTAACATTGCTCAGAACTGTGCATAGAAGATGTGGGAATGTGGTGATGAGCTTCTCAGAAAGGAAGACCTTTTCCGTGGAACTGGGCAAGAAGTGACTTCCAGAGGCAACCTGGATGTGTTGTCTCCTCTGCATCATTGAAATGCTCCAGTCTGGCTGGCTGCAGGAGGAAGTGCTTTCTCCAAGGAGAGAAGGACTGCAGGGAGTGCTCTGGCTGATTCATGATGAGCTCCTGGAGAATCTGAGGCCCAGACTCAGAGGTGCGTCTTTCTGTGCAAAAGGATGACAAATATATCTCTCAGGGAAGACTGGAATGAGATGAAATCTGTAGCACAGGACATTCATTTATGGACTGGCTCTCCCTGTCACCAGCTTTCTGCTGTCAGTATTGGACTGAGACAAACTGTTTCTCTGGAGAAAGCTTTTTTAATTACCATTTTCTGTTCTGGATGGGAAGTTGCACTGGCTTCTGGAATCCAGCCGACCCGTCCTTGACGTCTGCCACCAGCTGTGCTCTGCCCAGGCTGTTGTTCTGTGTGGATGTTGGAGGCACAGCTAGTGGCCTGGAGGCAGATAGCATGCTTTCATCATGGGCATTTGCAGGCTCTCCACATGGACTCTGAAGACTGAACACCAAAGAAGAACACATTCCTTAAACTAGAAGAGTAAGGACTTATCTGCTGGGGGAAGCTGCTGTTAAATAAGACAGCATGGGAAGATAAATCATATACTCTCCACACTGCTGTTGCTGTGTGTACAGACTGACAGACACTGACAGTGGTGAATCTAACCTATTTATGGACAGAAGTCAGGAACAAAGCTCCCTCTTAAGCACCAGCCATGGATGTAGTTAGGCAGTTGAAATGAGCATAGCTTTTTTTTCCTTCTCAACTGCCTTTTTTTCTTTGTATGCTGATCACAAACCACTGCCTTCAATTTCTGGGGGAGTCCCGGCACTCTTTCGTGTCTTTGGCAGTATAGTGACTCTCAGTCACAAAGAGCCTTTTTAAATTAGTTAGCCTCTTCTGTAGTGCCTAAGCAGGGAAGGGGACTTAATGGGCAAAAAGCAGAATTGCAGCAAAACCTTGTTTCTTGGTAGCTTTCTAGGAGGGAAGTTGTTGTAAGTGCATTTAGGACATACTATCTAAAGGAGATGGGATCCAGCAGCCATATATACTCTTGATGTAGCAGCCACTTAGCAAATCCCACTGAAGTGTGGGAAACTGTTTCCTGTGATGTACTGCAAACATCAGAGCTGTGTCTCCTCCCTCTCTCTACTTGATACTTACGCTGTGTAAATTACTTAGACAAAATCCAAGCTAATATGCTTTAAATAAAGTGATTATAAAATCTTTATATCAGTAGTAATGGAAATGTTCTTTAGCTTGACTTCACACACAAGCTGCTCTGTCTTGCACTCTGCATTTAAATTTAAACATTTCAGTACAAAGTGATGTAATAGGAGACCTTTTCCGTCAACTAAGACGCCTCCACACATGCAGGACTGATACTGTGGTAGACATGGTATATATCCATGGTCCCTGAGGACACCGCATACTCTCACAGAGATTCAGCTGAAGGAGCCAAAAAGTATCAATTCTGTTCTTATGTAATTGACACAACTTAGGGCTAAGCTTTATCTGGTTGAAATATCTCTGAGGGCTTTGCAAAAAATATAAGAAAGGTTAAAGTCTACAGAAACAGTTATATAGAGAGTTACTTTTAATGTTACTCTGTAACTGGTATTTTAGTTGGGGGTTGAGGCATAGGCCAAAGCAGATAGGTGGTGTTGTGACAGACCTTTAGTGCTGTGACTTCCCATTAAACTAGCTTTAATTCATACCTTCTCCTATATGTGACTTGGTTAACCTAAGCTGCCCAAACATATCTTGCTGGCCCCATGCAAGTAGAATGAGGAAGCTTATCAAAGCATTGAAAACAGACAAAAGAAAGTATGGCAAAAATAAGGAAGTACTGTGTTTCTGACAACACCTTTCCTGCATGTTGATGTTTGACAAGGTCTGTACAAAATCGCTAGCCTGTGCTTTTGGATCACTGCCGGCTTTTAGCTACTGTCTTTCACCACAGTGATTCCTGATGCCATTTGGAGTAGGGCCTTCTGGAGAGCTGGGATGAAGACAATTAATGCCATGTCATAACTGATTGTGGTGCAGTCTTGCTGTGCAATAAATTGCAAAATCTGTGTGTTAATTAGATGCCAGCAAGGCCTTTAGCCCTAATCAGAAGTGTTATATGGCTTAACGAACTTGAAGTGCTCGCACTTTCATTACAGCAGCTGGGCGGTCTTTAACATACTCTTTGATTGGGAACAGGGGTAGTGGCAAAGAGCCTGCTGTCTGCCAAACATCTGTACTAGCCCTTGCTCTGGTTAGTGGGCATCACGTCCGGTCTGCAAGACCGGACTGGAGATCGTCCGGAACAAAGCCTCTGAGCCATTCTTGTGGACGTGACACCAGCCGTTTTGTTGTTCGTGGAGTGTTGCACTGCTTGCTAAGTTAGATATGGCCAGAGAGACCCAGACCTTGACACCAAGCTCCTGTTGTAGTTGTCAGTGAAATACTGTGTTTGCCCAGCAGTTAGCTACGAGGACCAGTGAGTGAAATGGAAGGTGATAGCTACCAGCTTGGTGACAAGTGTGAGATGCTGCTGTGAGTGGCTTTGGCTGTGTGGGAATGTGCCAGATGCTGGGGGAAGGGGAACAGAGAGTTCTCCCTTTGCAGCAAGTGTGCAGGCAGCACAGACTGTCCTGTTTGTGGTGTGGCTGTGCAGGTAGGATGGGGCTAGCAAAAACCTGAACAGGTACCAGACACTAAAGTTAGATGTTATATTATCTTAGTATTTTTATAAGCCTCACCATAGACATGACAAGTTAAATACCTCCTTTCTGGAACTGATGTTTTTGGGCCCTCCATCCATGCAAGGGGCACAGTGAAGGCCAGAATGTACAGAAACCCATATAACAGACCTTAGCTAATGAAAAACGCCTTCTGTAACACTGCCAGCAGTTACTGCCTGTAACTTCAAAGCTCAGCTTTAATGCTCTCCATCTATCAGCAGGTTGTACTCTCTTCTGGGAAGAAATAAGCTATGCTTTCTTTTCGTATTCAGCTCAAACCACCTCATCTTACTAGACTATAGGCATGACAGCAAACAAGGACTACGTATACCTAGTTAATGCAATAAAAATATCCATAGAGCAGTAGCCTGTGGATGAAGTAACACTCTGAACTGTGTATTTGTTACTCTCCTGACCTGCTTTCATCTACTATGGCAAGTCTCATGTCAAAACCAGAATTGTTAGGAGAAAGTGATGACCTCGTGATTACCTGGACTGGGAGCTGCAGTTCCAGGTTGCTTGCTCATCGTGCTGTTGTCTTGTAGTCACGGGAGCTTGGAATGGCAGTGACAGCTGTGCTGAGCTAAAGCTGAGCCCTTTTCCTCTGGTTGCTGGGGAAATAAATCTAAGTGACAGAAGGTTACTCTGAGTGATAATGGAAATAAGAGTGGGGTTCTGTTCTGCAACACCGTGCTTTCTGATTAGCAGCATCATACTGAGAATATTGAAATGAAAGTGGAGAAAGGTTGGCCTTCATAGACCCAGCTGCCCTCCCTTCAGAGCAAATTGCAGGGTTAGAGAGAGTGCCAACATCTACACTGAGAGCTTGGGTGGAGGTCTCAGGAGCTTGAGACCTTTGTCTCTTGCAATGCTGTGATGCAAAGGTGTGTCCAGAAAGCCTCTGTTCCCTGCCAGCCTTCAGTGTGAAGCAGTTGGTAAACATACAGACCAGAAGGCCCTTGCAAACAGCAGAGGGGAAGGTTTGGCCAACATCTTTGCATTCTGCTCAGCTGAGGAGACTCATTGCTTTGCCAGCATGGTATTTGTCTAAAAACAAAGAATGAATGGAAACCATATGTCCCAGTCCATGTTGGACAACTGACAGATGTTTCAGATGAAAGCGCCCCGCTAAGCCTTCTGCCAGTGTGCCTGCAGGGAGATGTTCCTCCAGGTACGCAGGCTGGAGGAGCTGTTACCAGCATTTAAAGTTCAGGAAGTCAGAATGGTGATTGCATGGTTTGTGCACCTTAACTCTCCACCATTGCAGCATACAGGACTTGCTGTGGGATGCTCCAGGGTTTCTGCTCTCTCAATCTTTTGGCCTGTAGGCCACGGAGATGCAACAGTGCAGAGGCAGAAGATACATGAGTGTGCTAGTGTCTTAGCCAGGGCATTTCAGGGCTTCTGACAGCGCTCTGGCACTCTCCGTGGCACTGGCTTGCCTCAGCCTCGTGCAGCCAATTGGAGATGCAGTTTAGCTGGAGGCCTTTCCTTCAGAAACCACGGGATTGTTAAATGGAAGCGTTGTCTAAAAAAAAGTCTTTGCTAGGGACAGTGTTGCCAGGAAACTGCTTCAGTAGCATCAGCACCTTCGATGTCAGTGAGGGTGAATTGCATTCACCCTTCTGTCCTGATTTTTCTTTTTTAGGGTATATTCTTAAGTTTATAAGCCTCACCTCTAATATATGCAACCTGTTCCATATGGCATGGTTCCCACTCTAACACTTCAACAAATTTAGATTTTTTTAAAAATAAATGCCTTGGCATTGGGATCTCCTCTGCCTGCAGAACAAATAGGGTGGTGTCCAACCCATTCTGCTGACAAGGCCAGGTTTTCGGTGTCCAAGCTCAGCTGTCTACCAGGGATCTGCCACTGAGATGCTCCACAGTCAGGAGCTGCCCTTTGCCAAAGGACTGTTGCCATCACGCAGGCCTGGGCCAGCAAAAAAAAAAAAAAAAAAAAAAAAAAAAAAAAAAATAACTGACAGCAAGAGGGATGGTGACAAACCCTTACCCAGCAGTCGGAGCACAGCAGCTTGTAGATAGCTGACCCTGATGCATCTGACCTGACTGTTGCAAGTTCGAGAACGGGAGTGGGAAGAAGGACAGGAGAGCGCCCAGGACAGCTACTCCGTGTAAACTAGAGAAAAATCCTTTCTTGAGACGGCAGGAAAAGAGGTTCAAGCTGCATGCGCGTAATAAACTGACACATGAGGAGCCTGGAGCTAAGCAGTGCCCCACATCAGCTTCCCCGTGGGGTTGGGCACTGGCACAGTCGGGCATGTGGGGACAGAAAATAATTCCCTGAGCGCAAGGAGCAGGGAGTCCAGGCCGTGCCCAAGAATTGGTACGTCCCGGCATCACAGCATGCATAGCCGCAACCTCGCAAGCAGCCCCATAGCCCAGCTCGTATTGCAGAGGGAAATGGAGGCTCAGCAGGCCGGGCTCCATGCGACAGCTCCAGGCTGCCAGCTCCAAGGAGCCACCACCAAACAGGACCTTTCCAGAAGGAGACGCTTCCCTTTGGGGGCAGCAGGAATGTGCTAGGTTAAAGGGAGCCTTTTCCACGGGCTGCCTGCATGCTGTTGCCCTTAGGGGCACTGAAGTCAGTCCCTGTCTCGCTGAAATAGAGCAAGAGGGACGACTTCCAACTCCCCTTTCCCCCCCAACCCCAAATCTTTCTTTTGAGCCTCACTGCCAAATTGCCCTCTTCTCTGGTCTCGCCCTCCAGGCAGACTGTGAGATCTCAGCCAGAAAGCTTGCAGCCCAAGCCTCGACCCTCGTGGCCCAGCGCCTGCTCGGGGCCGGAAAGCAGAAGCGCCTCTTTTGGAGCTGCTCCAAAAGCACAAGAGCACCAGCTGCTCGGGGAAGTGCGTGCGCGCGCGCGCGAGCCTCGCCAGTGCCTTTCTCACATGCTAGGCACAGCACGGCGCTCCGTCTTTCCGAGGGGTTGTGATCGCAGGTGTCCTTCATGCAGAAGAGGCCGGGATGCAGACGGGAGCCAATTAGTCTTCCCAGTTCACTTCAAGTTTCAAAGCAGGCAGTGGGAATGGGCTATCGGCAGGGCTGCGCTATGGCCCTCGGGCCAGCTGCCTCTGCTAATCAATCATCTCCTTCCCACTCGGGTTAAGCTCTTCCTAGAGAAACTGTTTGAGACAGACTTGTGAAGAGCATGAGCGTTACTGCCAGAAACCTGATATTCCATAGGATTCAACAGCTATTCCCATGGCACTATCAAGCTGCCTTTACTACCAGCTTTCTAAACAGGACTTTCGCATCATTATTAAAATGCTTTCATTTCTTACTAAAGGATGAGAACTTTTTATGACTAAATTTAGTCACTTGAAAGAGAATAGCTTTTTATTTTATTTGTATGGATGCTAAGGGCATGCTGCAGGCCCTGCGCGCCAGGCGCTCGCAGAAAGCACCCGCTGGTGTGTGCAGTGCTCAAGTCCTCTAGACCTGAGTCTTCTCTGGATGCTTGTAGCTTCCCCCTACTAAAAACATGTAAGGAGACAGACCACTTCAACCAGCTTAAAAAAAGAACCCTATGTATGCTAAGAGGAAAAGCCTTTTTTTCCCCCAAGTGCTTGGAACTGAAGGCCTTGATTAAGCTGGTGCGGGAAGAGCCAAATGGCCAATGCTCAGCGGTGGAACTGGGCTCTGGGGCAGGGGGGCCCAGCGCCGCTATCGTGCCTCTATCTTGTGCCTGCCTGCAAGGATTTTGTGCTCTGTGGTTTTGGGCCACAGACTATTCTGCTAAGGCCAACAAAAGCAGTCCTGAGTGCAAGGCACCTAAGCTTGTATGCATTCCTCTTGGCTCTACACTCTGAATAGGAAAAAAAAAAGATCAAGGGTGGTCTTGAGATCTACTGCAGGAGCAAAATAGTTTCATAAAAAAAATTTCCTGGAGAGACCCTTGGCATTATATATATAAATATATATATATATACATAAAAAAATACCCCCCCCCCCAAAAAAAAAAAAAAAAAAAATCCAAGAGCAATGGCAGCTGTATGCTTCGCTTTGTGCTGTAAGGGTTTATAAAGCCAGAACAAGCAGATCTCAACCCCACAAAACATAATCCCCAGGGAGGCCACCAGGCTTTTCTTTGCCTGCTCAGTCCAGCCAGGAGCACAGCATTTTTCTGCAGGTGCAGTCAGATCCTGTGCAACTAAAAACAACAACTCCTCTCCCACAGTGTGGGCCCTCAACACAGCCCATTGCTGCCTTCATGCCCAGGTGCTTAGGGTGGCTCCTCCTTGGCCAGGGTTTGTTGAGCTTGCCAAGGGGCCTCAGGACACTTGCTGCCAGTCCCTGTCAGAGCTGTTGCATTAGGAGGAAGCAGGTGTGTGATGCCCTGTTGGTACCTGGTAAAGACCAGGCACTGAAATGGGAAGAGCAGGCAGTTCACATCAGCTGATGCCAAATGGGACTGTCAAAGTCCAGCCAACCTTTTGAGCAGCTTAGCTGTCTGTAAAAATCAGCTCATTCCTCTCAAAGAGCAGCTGAAGGAGAGCTACCCATCTAGGTAGGGAAAGGCAGTGGTGGACATGGCTAGCAAGGAGTTTATAGCTTTGCACAGCAGGTAGGCACCCATTGCCTGCTCCTGCACTGGCTGAGCTCAGGACTGGCTTGGCTGCACCAAGCTCTCCTGGCATACTGCCCAAGGAAATGGCCAGTCCTCATCTTCAGTGGCGCTGTTTTTTTGGTTTTTTTTGTTTTTTTGTTTTTTTTGATTCCTGTAATGCACCTGTAAGGAAAGGGGCAAACAGGCTGTCAGGATGACCTTACTGGCAAAATGCAGGCTGTGGTGGGCAGAGTGGGGTCAAGGACGGCTCATGCCTGCCCTGTGAGTTTTCTGATGCTGTCATGTGCCCTGCCACGGGCTTGGTGATGGCCACCCCTGCCTGGGGCAGCCCTGACTCCCCTCGCCCTGGGTCTTCTGCTGCAAGAGGGGAGGTGCAGCATGGACCAGGGCTGCCTATCCATGTTGTGAAGCACCTGAGAGACAGATATTGCCTCTAATTTCAGCTCTTGGCAGTGGGGCCATAAATTAAGGACTTCTATATGTAATGCAGCTAGTAAGGCATCGCTGGCACTGCTGCTATTGCACTACATTGCTTCCCAGCACCGTTAGCTGCCCCACATCTCAGCAGTGTCAGCGCACACCAAGCTCTGTGCCATCACAGCCCACAGGCTCAACGGCAAATGCTTTAATGCAGGGATCAAAGGAAGACACAGCAATGCACTGAGGCACTTGCTATAAAATCTGGGCAGTGGAACTTCAAAAAGAAATGCTAAAATGCCGTTGGAAGCAAGTTTCTTTCTTTTATGAAGGGTATGGGAAGGGAGGAAGTGTTTTTTTTTTGTTTTTTTTTTTTGTTTTTTTTTTTCCTTTCTTTTTCTTGGCCTCTAAGTGCCATGCAAGCGGGAATGAATCCCGTGACTGCTCGGACAGGAGGGGAGCAGCACAGCGAGGGGACCTGGCCTGAAAAGTCCTGATGGCTGGGAGTAGAGCAGAGAGAAAAAAAAAAAACTTTCAGCCTTTTCTCCCTCCTCCCCATCACTAGCCCAGGTTCCTGGCTTGGTTTTAGGGGTCCTGCTGATAAAGCTGGGGCAAGCAGCAAGGAGGCAAAGCATTTAGGAAAGGGCCGACTACCAGTGAAAAGCTGAGCAGCGCAAGAAGGCAAGGTCCCTGCTCGTAGCAGGGAGCGGCGGGATGAGCACAAGTCTCCAAGGAAGCAGCCCCAGGCTGAGCTGCTTTGCTGCGAGCCCGAGGCCGTGGCGTTAACAGCAGGGCAGCATGGGGCAATCTGGGGCTGGCAGTGTCCGGAGGGGAAATGTGTGTGTGTGGCTGCGGCGGCCCCTCCGAGCAGCAATTCCGCTCATGTAAAATGGCAGAGCCCTTCCCCATGCTGGTTTTCTAGCTAGGAAATCTCTAAGACAAAAAAAATTTTTTTCCCCAAGACCTGTCCAAACACCTGTGCAATTCCACATCGTAAAAGCCTTAAGACAAAGAAAAAAGGGGTGTGGAAAATAGAAAAATAGACACACTTCCCCCCCCCCCCCAACCTAAGCAACCCACCTGCTAACAGGTTTATATTTCCCTGGTTGATGACTCATGGATTAGGGCTGTTTAGGGGCACTGCCGGTAGCATCATTATCAAGGCAGCCTAGGCGCAATGCAGTGGAAAGCACCTTTGCACCCTGTTGGCCTTCAAAGTAGCAAATTAGCCATTACTATACCTGCAGTTTGGGGGTGGAAGGGGGGACGGGAAGGCCAGGAAAGCAGATTAAAGTAGAGCTGAAATAACCTACTTGATTTTTTTGCATTGATTAGCAAGAGTAATTTGCCCTCCAACCACTACTGCACTTTCAGTTTTGGCTTAAATTAGCCTGCAAGCTCATCAGGCCTGGAAGCAGCCGTGCAGCTCCAAGCCCGCCGCGGCGGAGCAGGGCTGCTGCAGAGAGCTGGCCAACGCGAAGCTTCGGCGCGGGCAATGCCCGGCATGGCCGCAGCAACGTGAGGCGCTTCTTGCATGGCAATAACCCGCGCTCCTGGGAATAAGAGACACTAAAGGCTCTAAAACAACAACGATGCACCTGCTACATCAAGGCTAACTCTTTTCCCCGAGGAAGCCTTCAAAAACAAATGACTCAGAGAATTAATAATTAGCCTGAAGCATTCAAAGTATTCCTGAAATAGTATTACTTTGTCGTGACTCATCAGAATCTATTTTCATAGCTTTGCAAAGGGATTCAACCGGTATCCTGAGCCCCAGCATTTGCGGGGGGGAGGGAACAGACAGACTCTCAGCTTAAATATGGTTTCCCAACCTTTGGGGAACCTTTTATTGCAGAAGGGGGAGGAAAAAAGTGTGTGTTGGGGGGGGGGGTCTGCTTGATTGAAGCTGCAGTTGGGGGTTAGATCCCCAAAATAGGTTTCTGCTGGGTCAATATGCACCCAGCTGGCCTCATGCATGAGCCTGTTCGTGCAAATGTAGGAAAAAAAAAAGACTCACGATAAAAATGTCAATGTATCAACCGGCTTCGGTGCCTAAGCTCCAATATAACAACTGAAATCATGCATATTTACCCTAAAAGTGCAGTGTGAAGGCAGCACGGAAGCGCACGTGTGGACATTTTTCTTTTTTTTTTTTTTTCTTTTTTTTCCAATGGATTAAACTATCAAGCCAAAGCTCTGCATTAAGGATGTATTTTACAAATGTTTAGCTCTCACTTCCAGCTGGAAGTTTTCCACATTAACCATCCCACATTAGCTTATGGGAATGCTCTTATCCTGGAACAGAAGAAGAGGCTAAAACGGGTTACGCTAACGTAACGGAAGGACACTTGTCCTGAGCATGCATGCGTTAATACAGAGGGGCTGCTTTATTTTCATCAGTTCAATCAGTACAAAAGCAGACAGTGTATGTTTCACTTATTTTTTTTCGTTTTAATTAACACTTTACAAAGTACAAAATATACTGTCATTTGTTTTGGAACATTAGGATTTTTGTTGTTGTTGTTGTTGTTGGATTTTTTTTGTCCCCCCCCCCCTTGTACAGTACATAAATCTCTGGTTTCAGCACGAGACCGGCAAAGGGGAGCAGCGTGTGTGCCTGCCGGGAAAGCAGAGCATCGCCGGCCGCCGCTGCCCCCTCCTCCGTGCCTCCCCCCGTCCTCGCGTCCGTTAGCACGGTAATTAAAGGAGGGAGAGGGAAAAGAAAAAGGGGAAAAAAAGCACTTTTTGCTCCAGTGTCCCTCTCCCCTCGCGCCTTTGAGTGAGGCAGCAAGGGCCGTCGGGCGCTCCGGCTTGCTGCCCACGCCTGCCCGCCCGGGGCCGCGAGATGTCTTGCCCTCGCAGAGAAAACGGTGGGTAAATGTGGGGTTTTGGGGGAAAATGCTGGCGATTAGGACCGGTTCCCCTGTCGCGGGGCCACACACAGCCAGGGCCGAGCGGCGGGGCGGCAGCCTGGCGGCAGCCCCTGCACTGCCTGCCACTTGTGAGCGATTCAGGTTGCCACCAGCACCTCCCAGGACGTCTGGGGCAAATTCGGGGCTTTTCAGCCCAAGGGAAGGGGAGGAGAGGGGAAGGCACCGGGGCGGCTCTGCCAGCACCGCCACTGCGGGCCATGGGCGGGAAATGGCCGCCGCCGCTGTGTGCGGGAAATGGCCGCTGCCACTGCAGGCTGCGGGCTGTGGGCGGGAAATGGCCGCCGCTGCTGCAGGCCGCGGGCCGCGGGTGGAAAACGGCTGCCGCCACTGCGGGCCGTGGGCGGGAAACGGCTGCTGCCGCTGTGGGCCATGGGCGGGAAATGGCCGCTGCCGCTGTGGGCCACGGGCGGACGCTGCTGGCCGGTGGCCCGTGCCTGACCCGCTCTCTGCCCTCAACAAACCCCTCCAGGGACAAGGTACAATCGGGGTGGAGGAGCCTGCCGGGAGCCAGGAGCTGGGCGGGAGGCCGGGGCGGCCATGGCGGCGCCCGGCACCTCCGACCCTGCGGCTGGTGGCGCTCCCGGGCCGCGGCGCCTTCCCGCTGTGCGCAGCCGTTGTATCACCGTGATCCTTTCCAGTAGCGGCACGGGTTTCGGATCTGCAGCCCCCGGCCTCTCCGAAGGCGCCCTCAAAGCACCATGTTCCCTCCTCGCTCTGGGGCAAGTGTGCAAACGCAGACTGACCCCCCCCCCCCGAGAGGACCAAAAAAAACCTCCGAGAAGACCCCAAAAGGACCAAAAAACCCCCAAAGGACCGAAAAAGAAGCTCGGGCGGCCAGGCGCAGTCCTGCTGGAGGCCGAGCGGGACGCGGCGGCGGCGGTGGGGAGGCCTTCCTGTGCGCCGAAGGGAAACCGCTGAGGTTTGCTCCCGGCCAAGGAGACGGTCAAAACTCAGTTATTTCTTCGGTAACGTGACCGGTTAAGCGGGCTAGCTGTGCCTACTGCTGCAGGTTAACTGAGTGGCTGGAGGGAAAGGCCCCGGGATGCCTCCGCGCCCCCGAAACGCCGTGCGGCGGTTTCCGTGGTCTCTCTCGTGCTGCGCGGCGGGAGGCAAAGCTGTCCGCGGAGAGGTTTGCATTTCCCGAAGCGCACCAGGAGAGCCGACTCTTCAGGCAACGGTCTCGATTTTGCCCATCTCAATAATTCAAAAATAATTACAAGAAACAAGGACAAAAAAATTTTTGTTTTTCCCTTACGAATACAATTCCCTCTTCCCTTTCCGTCTGCTTCACACGTGGCCAAAGCTCCTTAGCTTTTCCTACCAGCAGTGACAGATAGAAACTCAGAGGGATACTCGTCTTTTTCAGCAAAGGGGAAAATCAACATTGATGAAGGCACCCAGGTAACAAAATTGCATGTCCCGAGCTCCTGGGAAAGGGGGCTTCGTGTCTGAGGCTTGGCCCTGCTGACACCCAAACTGTGCCCACGCGAGGACCTCGCTGATGCCTCCTGCGCCTGTCTGATCCCATGCTGCTCCAACCAGGAAGGTACCAAACTGATCCAAGCCCTGCTCGGTGCAACAGGGTCTGTGGACACTCGGCGCACAGTGAACATGAGCCTGATCCCCAAAGCCTCCTGCCCGGCCCCATCGCTGCACAGAGACCTCACAGCTCAGCCCAGTCTGCCACCGCCTCCCGTGCCTGCCGTGGGCGAGCCGGCATCCCGCGGCGCCTGGAGGCAGCCAGTGCTTCCCGCGGCCCCTTCCCCTTGCAGCTCCAGGGGCTTGTGCGGCCCAGGCGGGAGCCGGTGAGCACTGCCAGCCGCAGCAACAGGCACCGTGGAGAAGCAAAAGCTGACGTCAACTTTCAGACAGAAGTCTGAATTCCTGAATTGAAGAGTTTTCCAGAAACCCTTGTGCTCTAAGCAAAAGAAACTGTTAAAAAGAAACTTGAATTGCCCAGAAAAAGAAGCACACCTGGGGAGGCATCCAGTCTCTGTGCCATCAACTCAAACCAAACCAGCCTCCTCCCAGGATGAGCCTAAGTTTAAGCATGTGAACTGGACTGAACAGATGAATTCCTCTTTCAGGGCCTTAAGGATATTCAGAGCAGCCCCAACAGTGAGCCAGCTCTTTGCACACCAGGCTCTGGAAAATGGTAGCAACGTTTCTACTTCAAAGGCAGTGGCATGAAACTAGGTCCTTGCAAAATTACTTTTGTCAGGTTACAAAAGAGCAGGTAGGAAGCCTTTGGGAGAAAGGCTTATTATTATGATTGCAGAAGGCTGGTTTTCAATCCTCAATGACCTGAGGTCCCACCAGAAACCTGGGGGGAGTGGGGGGCACCTTGAATTACAACCACTCTCCGAAAGCATCTTCCCAAACACGCAGCGACACTGCCTTTCCCGCGTCAGCACCGCGCCACGTCCAGGGAGGAGAAAAGCAAACTACTCCCTAAAATGAAAGGAGCCAGTTTTTGGCATCATTTTTTCAGGGTTGGGGGGACATAGCTAAAAGCCTCGGGCCTGGCCAGAAAGGAACATATAGATCAACTCTTCTATGCTATATGCAGAGGACAGACCTAATATAGAGGAGATAGAGGGAAGCAAAGTGCTTCCTCTCCCCTCTCTCAGATATTTCAAAACTTCAAGCACCGCTGGATTCCTGTTGGGCAACTCCAGCCTTCCCAGATCCAAAACCCACTCACATTTCATAAACAAAATTTTGCAGAAAGCTAAAAAAGTGATGAAGATAAAAACAATGGAGACCAGAGAATTAAACAGAGGGTTTGTAACTAGAACAACATTTGTCCTGCCTGGGATAGTGCTGAAGCTGAGTGGAGCGTGTCACTGCGCCTTTTCACCTCCAGCCAGGCGCCCTGGGACGGGGGAGTCAGGGCCGACACAGCTGACATCTCTCCCACTGCTCCCTGATACTTCTGCTGCTGAAAAGCTGCTTTCCAAATGGAGACGAGCAGCCCGGAGTTACTGCTGTCTCACAACCAGGCCCTGACTGTGCCCTGGGCAGCCATAATCTCCAAGAAGGAATTACAGAGCAGGGAAAAGCTATTACAGGTTATCTGCAAAATAACATTTCAGTTCTAGCCCTCATAAGTTATCTATCCAAGCAGAAGAAGCAATGGCTGGTGCTGTCCAGAGAGACCAGGCGAGGGATGCCAGGGCTATACACGTTCCAAAGAGGTATGTTTCTCTGCACATTCACACCCTAAAAGAATAATGTGCTTTGAGATGTGCTTCATTTATTTCCCCTCTATAAATCAGAGCCTGTGCATTGCTCCAGGTTCACCATAGCTGCTGCACAGGCTAAACCACTTGCTGCAGCAAGGATTCGCTGATTAAACTCAAGTGCACATTAGTTTGTGCTGTATTGCAGAACACAGTCCTCTTCCTCCCTAGGCCAGTTGGGACACTATTACCTAAATTTGTGCTTTCTCATCAGGAGTTTGGTCCCCCTTGAGCCCTGCAGCTGTGCATGGGAAATGCAAGCAGTGCTAAGCTGTCCACTACACAGTTGGCTTGCGGCTGAGGACAGACTCTGCTTGCCAGCACAGCCACTTGCTGGCAACGGGCTGTGCTTCTGGGGGATCAGGTAAGGAAGGAGGCAGAGGGATGGCAAAGAGGGGGCTGGAGACAGCAGGGAAAATACAAGATTCACAGTTTAGCGCCTCCCTCCCAGGTGCATCAGGAGGCTCCTACAATCCCTGTCGGTGTGCGCACGTGGAGCGTTTCCGTATCAGCCCAGGACTGCAGAGATGCCCAAGGGGCGTCACTGTCTTCCGTGAGGCTCGGACAGACAGATGCACCTGCACTCTGGGTGAGGGGGTCTCCAAGTCCGTCGGGCAGATCTGCACATCTCGGCCAATGTAAACACCCCCCAGCACATGCTGTAAAATGTAAATACTATTTGGCAAAAGGATTACTGGATTGTACTCTCCAGCAGGTAATAAAGGTTTAATCCATTCTAACATTTGCAGGCAGGGCTGCACCAGTTAAGTGAGATGCCTTAAGCTGCTTATTTGAGAGGTCCACAAAACTAATGAAAATAACATAGAAAAAGAAATGCTCATCAAAAGATGATTTCTTGTCCACTAGCAAATGCTGCTGCGAGACATTTTAACTTGGGAGCTAGCAGCTGATGTTCAGCTTTGGGCTGAACAATGAATTTCTCCCTTAATCACTATCAGAAAATACCACTGATCCCATGGCAAGGCAGAAACACTGATGAGCACACTGCAGGCTGTCGCCGAGGGGGGCCCCATGTTCTCCTGCACCTCCCTTTTACTCAAGCCAGTGATCTTTAAAGAAGTTCAAATGCCCTGGTGCTTTCTTAAAGCCAATGTGGGTGCACGGTCAGAGAAACCAGAAGGATGCGACCAACTCGCTCAGGTCACAGCCTTGACCTGGCTGTTACCTCAACACAAGGAGCTTTCCCTGACAAAGACACTGCAGCAGCAGGAGATCTTCTGACCACTTGGGGTTTGTGAGAGCTCAAGCCACCTTTGCAAGGATGGCACTGGTGGACAAATGCATCCCCCAGGGAGTTTTACTGGGCTGAGCAAGGAGGCTGAGCAGGGAAGGGATGGGTGTTTAATTAAAAAAAGGAAAAAGAGGAATGAAAATACTTTTGTATTCACAGTGACAAGCCACATGCATTCATTTTGGCAAAACTAAGAAGGAACTTGAAATTTTTCCTTTGCATAATTCAGTACACCAGCTATTCATTCCTCTCCCCTGGCCTTCCCATGCTTGTATGTCCACAGACCTCCTTTGTGCTGCACCTCATGCCCTGTGCTCAGGAACGTCCTTTGGGCGACAGACAGTGGCAACTCTCGATGCCAGCTGCAACTCCTGGACACTGCAGGTCTGCCCTGGCTTCATACTGCTACTAGCAGCTGCTCCCCCGAGGAAAACAGCCAAGACAGAAACAGGGATAGGCACAGGCCTATCCCTGAAGACCTAGGGCCACCATCACAGCCACCTGGTGCGGGGACACATGGGTGTTGCACTCCCAGTGCAGACAACCACATGCAGGCTCTGAACGGAGACACTTTCTGCCTGGCCTCTCTCTCAGGTGTTTACACTCTGCTTGCATTAAAAGCATCAGGAAAACAACTGCATGCTATCAGTGACCACTGGGGCTTGAGTGAGTTCCCCTGCTAAAAGCCCCCCACATTGCACAGCCTTATTTTCCTTCCAGAGTCGGCAGAACAAAATGTAATGCTTCACAAAAACTAAACCTGATTAATTTCTGTTGGATGCTTTTCTTGGACAAAGCAATCACGACCTTCCAGTAATGTTTTCCTTTAAGTGTCAGTCCTGAAAATACACGTCAGCTCTACATGGCACATCTTAAAATACTAAATTACTGCTAAATTCCATTTGCAGTCTCACAAGCAGGGTCTGACATCACCATACTTTTTGTTACAGACAAGAATTGATTCATTTCTGACCAAAAGCATTCTCTACCTGTGCCTGTGGGAATGGTAACACTAAGCTTGGCATTAAAAATAAATTTGGAAGAAGCAGCATATTGTTTATAAGAAAGATGGATGTTCATTATAAATGGCCTTGCCATTAAGTAAATCTTAATACTAATGTCATCCACTGTGCGTTCTGCAATCTCTGCATTCCAGTCAAAGCAGAACACTTCCATTAAAACCTCTCTCCACAAGAAAGACCATCACATCACTTAGAGCATAATATTTCAGAAACGCTACCAACTGCAAACCAAACTGACTTCAGCTTCTGAAAGAAAAAGATGCACAAACTTATTAAAGGATGCATTTATGGGACAGGCAGAAAATTAGCAACCTAATGTTGAAATACAAGCTGCAAGGAACAACCTCCAGCAAACACACTTGTTGCAAATGATGAAGCATAACTGAAATGTCAAACTAGGTGACATTTTGGGTAGAAATCTTTTCCCATCTGGAATCTAACAAACAGCACTCCTGCTCAGCAGGAAACTCCAACAACAAGATGCAAAGACCACACACTTCCAATTACTGACTTCAAACAGCCTCTGTTACGGAAAAAAGCCCCTCTTCCACTTTCATCTATTTAAAAACAACCCACTGATTTAAACCTCCTAACAGGCCAACAAATGCTAGGCTTCCAATAAATACCAAACCTCTGCATTAGCACTGGTTAGTCCTCTGGCCATGAAACTACCAACAACCACTGAAAAACAGACCTCTCTGAAAGAGCAAAAACCCACTCTGGTAAAAGGCAGCCACACACACTCATGAGAAAACACAAGTGCACACTAGCACCTAGAGTGCTTGGGGAGGTCCACCTTGACCTGGCACCCTCGGACCCATAAAGATGCTCCCTGTCATCTCTGAAGACATTGCTGTGGGGAAGGTTTTGCACGGTGCTTCCCCGCGGTGCTCCCTGGGCAGGCGAGCGCCTGGCATCGCCAGGGCACTCTGCTCAATTGCTGCCGAAGGACGCCAGGGAAATCCGGCCAACGCACGTCCCAGTTTAGTGCTCGCAGAAAAGGGAAGCCCCGTTGCAAACCAGTTGGTCCCTGGGGCTCAAACAGGCACTTGCAAACGACCCACTGCTGCATACAGGCTGAAGTAATTCAGGGCAGCAACTAAAACGGAGAAAAAGGAGCAACTTTTCTAAAGACTCTGTGCTCAGTGCACCAAACTGAGGAGGAACAGGGTGTTTCTGAAGCAGACAAGAAAAAACAATGCTGCAGATGCATTACACCACAAATCATGCTAGGTCTCTGCCTGCTTGCAGCGAGTGGAAGAGCCACAGCTTTGCTGCAAGTCAGCTTTGCTGCCGCTCTTTGTTAAAAACGCGTAGAGAAACCCAGACAGCGTATCTAAGTATTCATATTGCCTATATACTTGAATTAAAAATATATGGTGAATCCATGTGTGTATACAGCACTTACTACATACACACACACACACACACACACACACAGAGCGTGTGCCTAGAGCATACACACATGTACTCACACCTCATATATTAACCTATATTGCTCAAGTATATATGCTATGTACAGTATATAGCCATACGAACATAAAACACAGGTATTTATATATGTGTACAATAGATACATACTAAGCATTTCTATGTAAACACTATACAATAATATGAACATACGCACACACACACTTGAACAGTAGAAAGGAATCTGCGGCCAAAATCTCATCAGAAAAAAAAAAGACAAAAAACTGCATACTAACACACACAACATGACAAAAGTTTAAATTTCTGTGAAAATGAAGGCCTCAGAGAAACAAGGAAGGAGACCGAGAGCTATCTTCTCCTTCCCCAGGCCACCCCTCCTTGCAGGGATGGAGCCGCATTTCGGGGTTTGGTGAATTTTTGTGCAACGAGAGATAGGAAGCAAGAGGGGTGCACAGAGAGGGTCCTGCGCAGTTAAGGTGATCCCTGATTAGCTCAGCAACCTCGGCCAAAGCAAACTCTCCAAGGAGCCGCGCCAGGAGACAAACCGCAAAGCACCCAGCGGGCGGAGAGCCCCCTTAAGCCCTTTTCCTCCTTTATCCACACAGTGTTGCAGGAAGGGCACAACGCCACCGATGCTTACAGACAGACATTATTATAGTAAGGCATTAAAAAAAAAAAAAAGAAAAAAAAAAGATCCTTCGATTTTCCCCCAGGCCAAAAGCCAGGTGCTGGGAGAGCGGGGGCAGTTCTACCCCGGGGGAAGCCGCGGAGCGGGCCGGGAGCTCGCCTCTCTCCACCTCGGCCCCCGCGCATCCTCGCGCAGTCCCGAGCACGCTCGTTTGGGCTCACAGCTAAGCGCTGTGCTGCTTTATTTATTTTCAATTTTTACAAAGCCCCTAATGGCCCCATCCTGCCTTTGCCTCTTACCACGTGAAGGTCTCCCAAGTGACACCACTGTGCAAATTTGCAACGGCCCCAACCGCATGCTGCATTTCCACAGTCATCTGAAAAAAACCTTCTCGGTTATGGAGACAAAAAGAGAGAGGAAAGAGGAAGGTGAATCCGATGGAGATGGCAGAGATATGGAGGCCCTTGATAGCGTTTCACCCCATGTGAATTCTTCAGGGTAACTTTTTAATGACAGCACATCAACCTGCTTGGTGAAAAGTTTAAAGCACCCCAGAATCATCCACAGATTTCACAATTTTTAAGGCCGACTCCCTCAGGAAGAAAAAAAAAAGAGAAAATTTAAATTAAAGAATCACCATCTAAAATAGCCTGAGTGCAAAGTTCAAAAAAAAAAAAAAAAAAAAAAAAAATCTTTTTCTCTTTCTCTTAAGGCTCAGTGAAGTTGTTGCTCGTTTCAAGTAATCCCTTACTGTAAATGCCATGATCCTTAGAGAGCAGCAATAGCATGTGGGGAGGGCACCAAACATCGCTCTGACACACACACACACTGGCTAATCATCCTTTCCCAGCAGTTGGTAAAACCCACAGGCACTAACCGGACCCTGTCCCGACGAGGCTGTGCACGCACACACGCAGGTCAAGCTCCGACTCAACCCCGCCGAGCCGAAACCTCGGCTGGCGACAACCCAGCTGTACGCCCACGAGCGCACTGGTTTTCACCTCCCCCCCCAACAAAAAAAAAAAAACCTAGCGCAAAACAAATCCGCAATCTGCTGTGCCGAGGCGAAACCCTTCAGCAATTCACGCCGTGCCAAGCTGCTGTCGCAGTGCCGCGCAGCCCCGCGCGCAAGAGCGCCGGGGGTGTTTGGGATTATTGCACTGCCCAGCTCGTGCCCGCAGCCTGGTGGCACGCAGCAGCGGACCAAAGCATTGCTCCGGACAAACATCCGAAGACGTGCAGCGCCGCACCTGGGATAAACCTTTACTCCAGAAATCTGGAGTGGATACAATATACCATGGGGCAGTTTTGACAACCCATGGAAAGGAACAGCAGAAATACTGCTCAGGAAAGTACATCAGTATGTGCCTATGCGCTCCTTGGCAGGGACACTTTAACTCCGTTAGGGCCTGCAAAGGGAAGCTACCCATGCTCTCGCCTACGGATGCGCTGATGCCCTGTCCAGCTGCCACACGACATCCCCACTGATTAAAAACCAAAAGGATTTCAAGCTCAGTGTCTGGATCTGGCAGCACCAGAAAACAGGACCGTTAAGTCCCTCCTGCTCAGCCACCATCAGTGTGAAAGGAGAACTAAACAGTGAGCCGCAGGCTGGTTGATGTGTCTGCGTGTCCCACGCACCAGTATAAACCATGGGGATGTCACGACTGGTCTTGGATGCTTGTTCACTGCCTCTGCAAAACCCTGGCTAAAACCTGCAATGCGCAAGCTCAAGAAAACCATGTTAGAAGTTGTTTCTTAACTAATGCTGGAAAGTCCTTACCAAAACTGTAAGACCTGAAATTTCTTAATGTCAAAAACGGGGAGGAAAGAAGTCTCAAAATGCAAGAAATCCTCGGATGCTTAATTGCAAAAGAAGCTCCTCTGAATATGGCCTCTCCTTTCCACAGCTCCTCGCTCCCGCAAGCTCCTACCCCGTGGTGCACCCCGCCGGCATGCCTGCCTTGGCTTGCACTCGCTGCCTGGATCTCCTCGGTGCTCCCTGGGTGCGGAGAGGGCACTTTGGCGGCAGACGCCGCGGCAGGCTTCAATGCCTCGTTCCCTGTGGCCACCGCCGTCATGCGAGCGAGGAGCTGACGGGAACCCGGGCTGTGACGCTGCTGCCTGCAGCGACCCCGGTGCCGGGCAGGACGGCAGCAAGCACCAGGGCTGCCCTGTGCAAGCAGCAGAAATGGGCTGGGAAGAGACCCGAGGAGGATGGAGACGGGATGCACCCCTCCTTCACTGAACCGGCACGACGAGGGCCGAGGACGGCTTCACTGCGAGCTGCCAGGGGGGCGGGGGGAGGGAGTCGGAGGCAGCCGGGCTCCCTCTGACCGGGGGACAGCATGGGAGAGGTGGGAGGGCGGCTGCGGAAAACTGAACTAAAACAGTCGTGTTTCAAAGCAGACAAGAGTCCCCGGTGCACCGTCCGCCGGGAGACGGTGCAGAGGGAAGCGTCAGCCGGGCTTTCTCCAGGCAGCCTGGCTTGGGCTCCTGGGAGAAAGGAAAAAAGGGGAAAAATTCGAACAACAGGATATTCTCTATTCCAATGACAAACAGGCTTGCTGGAGGAATCCGAACCCAGCTCCCTCCCTATTCGAATGTGCGCGACGAAGGATGGTCTTCAGAAAGTCCCGTGGGTGCGGGCAAGCTGGCGCCACGCAACGTCTCTTCTGTTTGATCCTACATTTTGCTCAGGGGAGTTTTCCAGGGCTCTCTTGGAGGACCGGGCCTGTGCACGCCGGCTGTGCCGCGAGCTCTCGCCGGAGCGCCCGTGCTCGCAGCCCGGCCGTGTCGCCGGACGTCCCGCGCGGCTCCTTTCGCATCGACAAAGCAAGCGGGTTACCCTGCACATCGGCGTTGTAATGTCAGGAAACCATCCGAACGCCCTTGCCTCCTGCCCCTCATTCATAAGGAAATTTAATAAAATAACAATAATAATAATAATAATAATAATAATAATTAAAACAAAGGCTTATTGGAGCTGTTTCCGCTCATCTTTCCACAGTCTCTTTTCATGTCACTCTCTGGAATCAGATTTTTCAAGAAATACTGTGAGAAAAAAAGAATAATAATAATAATAATAATTATAATAATAGAAAGCATCTGGAACCAGCTCAGAAGATTTCTAATGCTTTTCAGCTTGACTGACTTGGAGTGCATTGACCACACCATTTATGTTTTCTTCAGGTACCTGCAAGAAAAAAAAAAAAACAGGAAAGGTCACATCTTTAGCAAAAGCCAGGGAAGGACGACAACAGAGACAAAGCTAAAACAGTTCCCGAGGACCCAGGTATTGTTGGACACCTCAACTCCTCCAACAAAGTTCGTCTGAGAGACAGAGCTACTTTCAAGGTCATAAATGATAACAAGGATTTGCTGATGCTCCGTGTGAGCAAACTGCATAAGCGAGGGCTGGCAGTTCTGCCATCTACATGGTATCTGCTGGTAGGGACAGCAACTGGTTGGGTTTACTCCATCCCTTCCCAGTCCTTCTTCTCCTTTTCCTCTCCTCTCCTCTCCTTTCCCTTCCTTTCTTTTTTGAAGCACCTCCTTTGGGCGAGCGACATGGAGTGCACTGCCGGTCGCCTCGTTGCCCTTCTCTCCCGCTGGCTGGCAGTAGGAGGAACAGATACATCTCACCCAAGACCGTGTGCTTGGGCAAGAGAAACATAACAGCCCCAGAGATGCTTCGCTGCTCCACCACTGGATCGGGCTGAAGGGCTCCCTAGCCCATCCAAGTGAGCACTTTAGTTCTTGCAATTACCAATCTGGCTTTCACAGAAAGGTGATGCCCAGATAAAGCTCCAAGAGTCCTGGTAGCTCATGCACTACTGCAAATATGCAAGAGATTTGATTTCTGCCTCAAAGCACTTGTATACCAGGAGCTCACTACTGCAAGGTGCCTTGGGCTGATGGATTAATGCAACTACTACATGAGGTCCCACAAGGCTGTCAGGGCTTCTTACAAGCCTGGCACCCATAAGTCTGGGTGGTGAGTCCACATGGGGTGACAAGGGGAAAAGTCTGTCCAGAGAAGAGGACTGCCCATCTGACAGGCAGCTAACAGCTCTTGAAGGAGAGGAAGTGGAAAGGAGACTGAGGAAAAATAAACTATTTGTGAATTGCTTTGTGAAGCCAAAATAATTCATGTTAAGTTGAAGAAGGGACTGCCTTCTATGCAAGGTATGAGAATCCTTTGCCAGAAGCACAATACCTGGATTCATCAGACACCCTTATGAGTTTGTACTGTGGAAATACAATTGGACTGTGATTTTCCACAAGGCTTTCAACAAAACTGATGAACAAATACATAAGGAATAGCAAGAAGAACTTTCAGTTTTCCAATGGAACAGTGGAGCCACTGGCTCTGATGTGTGAACAAAGGTCAGCTGAGAAAGGACGAAAATAATCTTGAGACAACCATAGAGCCAACTCTTTCTGATTAAGAAGCAAACCTCCATCATATGAAACAGAACTACAAGACAAGAGTCTTTGCTGCTACTTTTCCATCATTTTTCCCAGTATCTTGAAGACGAAAGTAGAAGCAGCTATGTATGACTGTTTGCTTCTCCTGAAGATAATGGGAAAAGACATGGGAATCAATTTTGCACAAAAAACTTTTCACAGCCATCCCCAGCAGACATCGAGCATGTCTCTGCATATATTCCTTCAGTGCAATACAGACGCATGTGAAGGCAGAACAGGCCAGTTCTGGCCTGGTATTGATGGCATGGATCCACCTCCTTGCTTACACAGAATGGGCTGAACCTTCACTCACTGCAAAATGCATGACTCCCTTAAAGTCAAAGCAATGATATCAATCACCCAGTGAAGCTCTGCGCTGGATTTTCTCTGGGACCGGGGTGCAAACAGTTCTGATTTGTAGAACATGACATATTTTGCCACCAGCAGAGAAGTCCTACCTCTCCTCTGCCCCTCAAAGATCTCTATACTAGTGCAACTAGGGCTCCATGTTCACTTGTCAGCCAGAGGGTAGATCAAAGCATCCACCATGAAAGGCAAAGTAAAGCTCCAAACTACATCACAGACACTTCTTCAGCTTCAGCCTTATTATTATTATTATGCAAAAACCTTGTGAAGAAGAGCAACACCTCCCGGCGCGAGGCAGTGAGAGCAGAGCACCAGCTGGAAAGAGGGAGAGGGATCTTCTCACTAGCTCTCTCCAGGTGTATCCTAGAGGGAGCTGAAATCGTAGCTCCCTCTAGCCTGACCCTACATCACCCATGGGACACACCAGAGACCTGGAGGGTCCTGACTTGGCACTGTCTCCCAAAGGATTTTCTCTCCAGTGCAGCTCCAGATTTCCAGGCCCATGGCACACTCCTACAGCTACAGCATCCCAGAAAGAGTCTCTATTAATACCCAGGCCACATAAAAAAAAATTCAACAACAAAAAATACCTTAATGCACATGAGTGAAAAAAGATCAGGTCAGAGGGGAAAAATGAATGTTTGTAACAGCAGGTTTGGAACAATTTTGAAGAATGAAAGGGAGAATGTAGAGAATGGACTCCAGAGGTGCATAAACCTTGAGAAATTTCACTATAAGTCAAGGTGTCTGGCGAGCAAAGAGGAAGTGTGAAATTAAGAGAAATCATGCGAGAATCTACAGAGAGTCTTGGCCAATAAACCCCATCTAGAGCAAGCAAGAATATAGCTTCTGGAGCAAAGTCAGTCATGGAAGTGCTGGAAATGGCCCAGCATTTAACACATTTTGGTAGGAAGTTTTGACAGCTACAACAGTACTGCTCAAATGAAAAGGCATTTACAACTGCAAAGAAAGAAAACAAGAAATCACAAAGATAATGATAAAATACTGATTTGAGCATGGAAGATCTGCAGACCTTAATGCACGGCCCAAATGCCACCCCGAACAGCTGCCTGGAAGCTGAGAACTGCTGGTCTCAGATGGAGCAGGCTGAGACACATTTAAAACTTGGAGCTGCCTGCAGAGTCATCACACTTGGATGGCAGAAGTTTTAAGTGAAATATCTATTTTAACTGGCAGAGCTGAGCTCTCCAGATACTGCTTGACAATTAGAAGCACTCTGCACCCTCTGCCCTGCACAGAGCATGCACTTGGGGCTACAACAACAGGTAGGAATGCAAGGCAAAGCTAACAGTATTGATTTTAAAATGGTGTTTTATTGGCTTATCTTATCAGCACAGTTAATATTCAAGCAAATAAGACAAACATATATAACAGTCTAACCTTTGCTATCTGGGATAATATTTACTTTTACTCTTTACACATATGACCTATGCACTGCAAATGGTTTATGCCAACTGTGAAAAACTGAAGTAATTAGCTGGAAAAAAAAAAAAAACAGTGCAAAAAGTCCCTTGAACTCATTGGAGCTTTTACAGGTCAAAAGTAAGGCTTGAGCAGTGAGTCTGCAGTGATGAAAGCAGAAGTGTAATGTAAACAAGAAAGGGTGCATTTAAGCAAAACAAAACAAAAAGCCCCAGTTCTGCCTCAAAAACACCTTCCCTTGCCAGGCTACCAAGCCTTAACAGGAACTGGAAAAATACAAGTTTCAATGCAGTTTTCAATGAGCCAGGGGTAAAACCTGAGGTGAGACCACAGCGATGCACATAGGCTGGCACAGCTGCAGGAGTGTGGTCCTCCTGGGATAGAGGAGGCTTTTGCTATGCAGCTCATCAGATCCATTCCTCTATGCCTCCCTCATATGGTAAAAATGACTATTTAGGTGCTCCATGGTAGTCCTCTGGCTAGCCATTTGGTGGACTGAGGCCAAAGAGACTGGCCATCTGGGCAAGCAATAATAATAATTATTATTATAACTGCTATTTTAGCAGAGACCTGATTTCTGGAAGCAAGGGGTTGCTGAGCAGGCTGACCTCAGGTCCAGCATGCACAGAGCCCCTTTCATGGCCAGTTCCTCCCTAGGCCTGGCAGAACCTCAAACCTGCAAGGGTGCTCAGCCAGGCTGGGTTTTTGCCACGGATAAGCCAGTTCAAACCCTCACAAAAACCAGATGTGCTCAGCAAGGCTGTGGTGGGAGCAGAGCTCCAGCGGGATTCAGCACTGACTCGGGTTTGGAACCACAAAAATGCACAAAGAGAACAACCACAGACAGGCTTAGTGGCACGTTCAAACGCTCCAGAGCCTTTGAAAAAGTTTCTAAAAATGGGCAAAGAATGCAGGTACACTAAGTGCCTCAGCAAAACAACCAAATCCACATCTCTGGGGTTCCTGCAAACCTGACGAGATCCTTCAGAAACAGCAGAGCTAACTGGGTGCTCCCAGATAGATGTCAAAATGCTGAAGATTGGGACCATGTAGGGACTGAAAGATGAAGGCAGAGGTCTGCTCTTGGGACACTCTCCAAAATAGTCCCCTTCCCTGCACAAAACCACCTTCCTGAGAGTTCCTGACCATGCTTGCAGGCAAACGGAGAGGATTTGTGGCTGGTTCTCCTTAAATAACAGACAGCGATGCCCTGGAAGAGACGGCTGAGGGCAGGTGTGAAGTCTCCATCACTCTTGGTCTCTAAGGATTGAGACCAGCCTTTTGCAAGAATGACGCTTGCTGACCTGGGTTTGCCTTGAGCTAGGGCTGGACTCATTTCAGGAGCCTCTGGCAGAGGCAGTTACCGCCAAAAGGCTGTTTATTCAGGAGTGCCGGCGTTGCAGAGGGAACGGGGCACCAGGGCTTCTGCGGCCTCGGCCCCAGGCTGTTGCCAGCACAGCTCAGCCCTTGCAAACTGGCTGCTCCTGTCGCAGCCTGATCTGCTGCTCTAACCCAGGCATAAATGTGACAACGCAGCAAGGCTTGGCAGATAGGCGCAGGCATGATCTCACCCTCACCCAAGCTTTAATGCACGAGAAACACTGGGGAGAGGCATCTGTGCTGGGCCACGTCAGAACGAAGTCCCTTTGGTGAGCTCTCCCACAGGGAAATGATACTCTCACCATCACCTCTTTCCCAGGAAAACAACCTCCTCACCCCAGAAAAGCTACCCTGATACTCACCAACGCGTGATCAAACTTAAAAGTACTGATGTAATAGGCTGGGATGTCGGCCGCGGCCAAAGGCTCAGAAATCTGAGCGACAATTCCACATTCATCTAGAAGGAGACAAAGAATAGCAGCGATCAGCCGAATAGCACCCACTGGTCACCCTGGGGTTTGCAAGTGCCTCACCGATGTGGGGAGCAAGCGGAGGCACCACTAGACCCTGTAGACCTCACACCAGGAGCTCCATGAGTACAATCCCAGGCGTTTGACTTCCCCGGGGAATCAGGGGAAGGACTGCAGCATAGAGCCCACCAGATGAAATGCCTTCTTTAGGTGCTTTGTTGGTGATGTTTATGCAATAGCAGCAGAATTGGGCTCTCTGGGCAATCACAGTCCATTGCGCAATTGATTTTATCGCCTCCTTTTTCTTCCAGAAAAATGTAAATCTCCCAAAGGCACAAAACATTAGAACTGGAATGATTTTCAAAGGTCCAAAGAAAGGCAACTAATGAGATTCAGGACAGAAGCATCAAAAACTGTCTCAACTAGCCAAATCTTCATTTTTCTCTTTAGTTGTTGCTATTAAATTCTCTGCCATGCATTGCCGAAAGAGGAGATGCTGAACAGCTGTTTGGCCTGGCCACGTAATTCCTGGGCCACAGACTGCCACCACCACTGAGACTGGATTTCATGCTGATTTAAACGGTTCATCTGTTCTGTTCATCTGAGACCAATAGTACATTGTTTCCATGTGAAATCTGAGTTTCACTGATCCAAATTTACTATTCTCACTCAATTCTAACCTAACATATTTAAAAGCTACACATTTAGGAGACTGGCAGATGTCCTGATGTCCCATCAATGAAATATGGCATGCCATTTCTACATATTTTGCCTCAAAGATGCATAAAAACAAGGTGCATGAAGATTTCCTTCTTTTTATAGACCTAGGAATTAGCTACTGAAATTAGTTTGTCTGGTATAGATGTTTGATGAACAATGAACTAGGAATTAAATCTAAAAATTGGGCAAACATCTTTCAGGGATAATTAGTTTTCTTGAAGCCTGTATTTTGAAACAGTTTCAGAGACCTAATTTTTTCAAGGGAAAGAGCCCCAACATTTTCTGAAAACCAGGGCTTTGTGGGATTATTCCAACTGGACTCCTTAAAATTACAGGGATACAGAAACATAAGTCACTACTGTGGATGTGAAGCATTTGCTCTGTGCTATTTTGATCCAATATTCTTTTGATTAGAGAAAATATTTGGATTTGAAGCACTGCATTTGAAACTGAGATCCATGAACAGGGCTCCCACTTGGACTACTATAAATCAGCACTAAATCTGCTAAAGCCACAGAGTCGTCCAGGCTTTGCACTGGAGTATAACAGTCCTCTCTGACTCTTGATTTTAGTATTCTAAAGATCATTCTCATGCCATCTTTTAGGCCAATTTTTCTCTTTAAATAGAGACCTAGCTGTAGCTACTTCCCAGTTCCAGCAGATCAATGCAATTTAGATGGAGCTGTCAAACATGTAGCACTTTCAAAACTCTATTTAAAATCCTGACCTATTAGGTAGGAATCAGAATCCACCTTTTTGAAAGTCTCAGCTCTCAAAGTCATGTTAAGCTGCTGGCTCTTAAAAGGTCCCAGACAGGCCGCTGCAAGTTTTATCATCATTTCAGAAAACCTCAAGGTGACTGACTACCTGCACACCAACTGATCCCCAAATGTTACCTACCGAAGCCAAGTGGCTGCCCACCAATCCGCACCATCTTCCAGAGTTCACCAGATGCACTTGTAAACAACAAATTATTAGGAAATCTGCAGAAGAAAAGGGAACACCAAATGCGTCAATTAAAACACAGCAGTGTGTCAAATTCTGCTGGTGGGGATGCTGTTGCTCCTATATCCCCACACTGCTTGAAGTAAACAAAAAACAGCAGCAGCAGCTCAGTGAACACAAAAGAAGTTGAAGTAAGTGGCACAGATGAACCTGCCGGCCCCTCCAGATGTCCCAAGGTGAATACATGTGACACTGAAAGTCTGCATAAGCACTCAGAGAGGTGCAGAAGAAACTTGCCAAAACACAGGCTATGCCCTAGGCTTTACAAATCCCAAGAGTGATAATTTGAAGGCTTGATTTCAACTGCATTGTAGGAACACCTGGGGACAGAAGATGCTTCCCCCGATTTTCTGAGGAGCGTGAATGGTGACCACTGCGTTTGTGTCTGAGCATCTTCAGTACTTTATTCACTCATGGTCCCTGGGAGGTCCTGCAGACATCCCCATCTCCGAGTAGAGGACAGAAGACCAGAAGCGAAGTGACTTGCCCAAGGTCAAGCCAGCAGTCTGTGACATAGGGAATCAGCTCCCTGGGCTCCCCAAGTATCAGGCCACTGCTCTAACCCTCAAGCCTCTCTTGAAGGCAGACAGAGGTTTATTCCAATTAAGGTTAAAGCAACTTTAGGGAGCAATTAATAGTTTGTGAAACAAGTCCCTAGGGCAGGCAAGTATCAAAACTAAACACAGCACTGCATGCCAAAAGCAAATCCATGAATTGCATCTCTCCTGCCTAGCCTCCAGAGCTCAGCAAGTGATGTGGAGCTGAAGAAGTTCATATATAATACGCACAGGCTGATATTTGTTCCCTAGCCGACTTTTCGCCTTGCCAGACAAACAGAGTCATGAGCTCCTGCTGCACAGGGATGACTCAGTACATTACCATCACAAGGGGACTCCACATCAAGCCCAGCCATGTGTGAAAGAGAAGTTGGAGGACAACATCACTGAAGTCCCCACCCTACTCTAGAGCTTTGGCCTTAAAACGTCAACCATGTACACTGGATTTTTTGTTCTTTGCTGTTAAGAGTTCAGTCCATGAACAACCAAGTAAAAATGTCAAAATCACTTTGCTCCAGCATCCCTCCTTCAAAAGTGAGAAAACCCTTGGGATCCTACATTTCACCAGCTTTTCATTAGACTGAGGGCTTGGACAAACAAGCTCAAAATTTACTTTCTCCATGTCAGTCTTCACTCAGAAAAGTGACAAGGTGTACAGGCACATAAAACTGCCCCAGAGATGCTCCCCAGAATTAACACGTATGAGCCTGAATAACTTCCTGCTCCTTTGAGAACTTTCCAGGTGATTTTTTTGTGGCCCAAGAGACCAAGGCTCACCTCTGCTGTGTCTGGACATCCATGACCAAGGAGATGTAACCCTCAATGAGAGAAAAGGAGAAAAAGCGAATATGTCCCGAGTCTTCGTTGCCCACCACTGAGTCTTTTACTCTGAAGAGATAAGAGGGAACAGCATTAGCAGAAGCTAGAAGGGTAAAAGAAGGCATTTAAAACAGATACTAGGCACTGACATCAGAGATGTTCATACACTGACTTAGGCAAGAGACATTGAGTCCTGTCATATTATACTGCTTTTCACGTTTTGGTTTTGCAGGGGGAAGAAAATACCTGTCCCTACTACTGATAAAACTCTCGTCCATGCCCCAAACACGCTCCTCCAGCAGGAGGCCTTTGGCGACTCTGGGTTCCCAGCTTTCTCCACGCTGGCCCTGCATGGTCTGTGCATGTGGAACAGCAGCCCAGCCTGCATTCTATTTGTAGGCACATACGCATTTGCAGCATATGGGTTGCATTGCTACTCTTAGCTTAAACCTACAGACGCACAGCTCTACAAAGCCAGCAGACACTTTTGAGCACCTTCATATCTTATTTGGTGTCCACCTGGCAGGATACTCCTCTTGGACAGGTGAATACACCCTTCCTAAGCGCAGAACAACCCGAGTCCACCACGAATCCCTGGACATCTTGAAACAGCAATGGAAATTTGTGTCTTAAGACACCACCCGCACTTCCCCCAGGAGCCTCACTCACTGGTATGACGTACCCATTGGAGTAAAACATGACATCCATTAGGAGTGTAGCAACAGTGGGAAGGGTATCTGGATCCAGGCTGGTGACGCAGAACATATTACTTGGGCTGGAAAGGGGATGAATGACAGGCCTCTGAACTGCAAGAGACGCACAAAGACACACACAGATGATATGAAGCCAACCCTGCACCAGGTTCACATTCCACCAGACATTTAGTAGTCACACACCAGCACCAGCTGGACAGAAAGCTGACAGTGTTTCTAAGTGCAACTATACAAGAGATGGAAGGAGAAACTTCCTGCTAGGAACCAGCCCAAGGAAGGTGAGAGCGCAGCCCAGGGGTCTTGTGGCATGGCGTTTGCAAACAGCGTTTGAGAGCCCTCAGGTGCTAGGGCAAGCATGGAGGAAAGAGTGAGCTTCAGGTCCCTGAACACCATGCATGGCCCGTGCATGACTTCTAAGAGCAATGTTAACCGTAAGTCTGGAGGATGACTTCTAATGCAGAGGGATGGGTTCCCTCAAGGGTCAAAGCATGCAACTGCTGCCATTTATCGTTGCTGAAGGCTGCTGTAGTCCCAGCTTAGCCCTCTGCAGGATCTCACAAAGGAATCAAGGAGCTTGGTGGCCAACCTGCCCTTCAACTGGCCTCATGGGCATACAGGCAGAAATCACCCACAGCACTCTACTGCTCACGGGGAACCATTGGCTCTCCACTTGCAAGGGCTTTCTAGCCATCAGGTGCATCCACATGACACAAGGGGTATCTACAGGAGGTAGCCAGATAAATGAAAAAGCAGAAATAAATTCAGGCTTCTGCTATTTAAAGGCAGTGGTATGGAAGGCATTTCCCTGCCTGGTTGTTGGCAGCCTAGACCGCAGAAAGCAAGTGCAAAAAAATCAGGTGTCCATCTCAAAACACTGGCAAGATGGAAGCAAAACCCAGCATTTTTGTGGAAAACTAACAGTTTGCTTAACCCTGAAAGGAATTCCTCACCTAAGGTCATGAGACTCAGCCGTATCCCCTTCTCCACTGCCAGCCATGCCTGCTCACTGCAGGAGGAGTGCTTGACTTCTGCAGTGTGGTGAAGCATGGGGAAGGGAACGACCGGACCAACGGCCCCTTACATAAACCCACCTCCTTTTCCCTCCTTCCTCAAGGCCTATCTGGCCATAACATCTAAAAAAATTAAAACCACCCTTCGTGCACTGGCTTGGCAAATACATGCTTGCAGCTGGTGGCCAAGGGGCAGCTGGTATTCATGCATGTAATTATTAAATGGCAAAAGAACAAACTGCATACCTGTGCATCAACACCTGCGTCACTGTGCCCTTCCTTCACTTTTTTTGTATAATACTCATTTTCTTAAACAAGATGATCTATAGTTACTGAGTGACTAGGCTGAGTGGCACTTCATAATAATTGATCCCTGCTTTGTTTGGCTATGGGCACAAAATTTACACTCAGGTGTATGGGTAAACCTACGTTTTTAAACATTTCCTTTTCCTGACTTTGCCTTTTGTTCGATGCTTGTTTCTGCAGACTGCAAACATCCTCAGTTTTTGTATGGCATTGAGTCCACCGTAGCCTTGATCCTGACTGATACTGAAGTGTGAAAGCTAAACAACAATATTCTCCGCGCGCCAATCACGGCAATGCTTAATGCAGCTTTTATATAAGCTATTTTCCTTTGAAATGCTGAAATGTGGAACTTGGGACTACACACAATATTATTTTTGCTACTGAAAACAAATTGTATTTTAACTTTCTGTTCTGCAAAAGGCAAGACAGAAATTATGATGTCTAGAGACATGAAAACAGAATTATAAAGCTCAAATTCAGCAAAGCTCTTCTGCATTGCTCCTGGCAACTTCTCAAATCCTTGGTTGAACTGGGACAGACTCAGGCATACGCTAAGATGGTTTATTATCCTACAAAAAGATAAATATTCACCAAAATGGTGCAGGTACGTACTAGGCAGATTCCTCACCCCCATGTAACATGGAGACCAATTTCCCGGAAAGCTGAGCCCATCATGGTCCTTACCCAATTTTGGTTTGACAAATCCATTCGTTATCCCAAGGTCATCTGCAGCCACCGTCTCCCCGTTCACTACTCTAAGGATGGTGAACTCAGCAGCCAGTGTATGCATCACGAAGGGCAGGTCTCGCTCACGTACCTGAAAATGACAATGGGATTTGTTCATGATGATGCACGTCAGATATGAGAATTCGCTACAGTGTAGGTTAGGTACCCTTAGGGTACAGAAAAGTAGACGTATCACTTATCCTTGAGCCAGAAGTGCATAAGGATAATTATCATCTTGATGTGTGTTTGGAGAAGCATATTTAGTGATGTTACTGCAAATATCAGTAGGATTAAGCACCATAGCACTTTCAGATCTGTGGAAAGACTCCAGTGGACTTGCATAAGCTTGAATCAGCTTGCAGATACTAAGATGAATGTTTCACTTCTTCTCTTCCAGCATCCCATCAATAACAGCACTGCCTGTTCCTAAGCCTCGCTTCCTAAGGAAATAAAGCTTGTGCTCTATGTATACACGCGCACACGTATGAGACAGAGAGACAGCCAGAATGCGCGTCCCCAGAACAACTTTGGAGGCTCTTGGTCATCATCAACCAATCTGACAGCAGATACTACTTTCCTACAGCTCTTAGAAAACTAATGTCTGAATGAAGGTGAGAAATCCCACCAGTGCCTCCAGTAAGGGAGAGATTGCAGTGTGGGCTCGATGCTTTAATTAGATACCAGATAACCCACCGAACAGTGGCACAACAAACACTTCTTCCCATCTGAAAAGCTTCTGAGATGTCAGAGAACCTAACTGCAAGAGGTAGAGCTCTGGGGAAAGCAGACTTTGGTATTTCTGATGCTCCTCAAACAACTTGTTCCCTGAAGAGTCACTAAAACTCTGCCCATTTGAACTTTCATCTGGTGGAGCATGCAGCATTGCAAGCTGCCTGGTCCTCTCATGTCCGCTTACCAGAATGAAGTCCGTCTGATAGGTGGAGAGCATGAACACTGAGATGTTTTGGTCAGCTAGTGGTGCTATTACTGACTTGGCAATTTTGGTCACACCAATGGGCTGGGAGCTGGAGAAGCCACCTCCACCGGACACCACGTTGAGGGCAAGCCACGTAGCATCTGCCACACTCAAGTGTTCTGAGGAAGGGAGCTCTGCAAAGAGACAGAGAGAAAGGACAGAAGCTTGTTTTAGAGCCAAAGAGAGCTGGGTCCACTGTCTGGTCTGTATATGGTTTGCACGGACCTCAGTGCAAGGAACGAAATGAGCCCATTTATCTAGCCCACCTCCCTGGCTTTCCACACTGCTTCAAAGCTTGGTACCATGTTCCTTTTAAGATGTGCCCATTGCATCAACTTCCATTGCAGGAGTGACAGAAATTTTCAAGGATGATGCAAGGAATTACAAAAGCCTCTGCCATTTGCTAAGTTGCTAGTGACCAGCACTGTCAACAACTCCCCATGGAGGTAATCCTAGGACTTCGACTAACTTGAATCTCTCTCCTCCTCCACCTGATTTCTCAAACTACCTTACTCAGACTTTTCTATTCTCCTTTGTTTTACTTAGTCTTTTTGCTCTTGATTTAAATTTTGTTCTCTTGGACTGGAAACGTGGGATGACAGAGCAGTCTGGGCACTGGCCCAAGACTTGGGAGATGCAGAGCAGATATCCTGCTTTACCAACAGCTTTCTGCACATCTACAGGCAGCTGCCCCCATCTTTAATGCAGCCGATAAAAGCCCCATGGCTCTGCAAGGGATGGACACACACACTAGAGACTGCAAGGTGATCAAACAGGAAGGTAATGGAAATCTTAAAAACAACCCAGTTCCATTATGTTTGCTTCTCATCTCTTGCTTTTAAATACTTCAAAAACTACAGTTAAAACATTTAATAAAAATTGGTAACCATTTAAAAGAAATCTTAAAGTATTACCAGCCCATAAAACCAGACACAGACTCTGGAACGACGGCCTAAACCTTGTTATGATTGTCTGGACTTTGGATTTTGGTTTGGCAAATTACAGTTCAGACCTGGCTCTCGCAAATGCAGAATCCCACTTAGATCTACTTGGCTTAAGGAAGTCAACCTCAGATGCAGAGCCAGCCACCCCAGCCACCACAGATGTGCCCATGGAGATCAGAGCTATGCCAAACACACTGTGCAGAACTTCCAAGGGTATCGACACTTTCTAAAAACTCAATTCCCTTTTCTAGGAGGGTGAATCTGGCTTGTCGAAACCTCATCCAGCTCTCACGTCATCAGTCTGAATGGTATTATTATTTTACCCAGTTTCTGACTCTACCGACCTACTCCTGGCTCCTCCATCATCTTCCTCTGTACGGCCTTCAGGAGCTCCAGACACCACGTAATGAATTCATAACCTTGCTCCCCCAAAACCCCCGAGCACAGCTGCTATGAGACAATGACTGTGCTGAAAATCCTAAATGAACGGAGCACCAAATGTTGTTCGTTTTGCCCTCCTCAAAAACCTCATTTGTGTGTGGCATGAAAATAACCTTGAGCAAACACAGGGTGAACAGTTGGGACACGGAGGGTTTGGCTTTTGCATTCTGCTGTTTAGCTTCGTAGGCCAATGTTTCTCTTTCACTGAATAATCAGAGCTTGCAGGGAACAAAAACTGGACACTGGGGAGAGGGGGGTAAGTTTGGGCATTCACCAGCAGTGTGGTACCTCAGGGGGACCAGTGCAAGTTGCTGGCAGAAAATCCTTGTAGCAAAACG
Source organism: Rhea pennata (assembly GCF_028389875.1). Classification (NCBI taxonomy): domain Eukaryota; kingdom Metazoa; phylum Chordata; class Aves; order Rheiformes; family Rheidae; genus Rhea; species Rhea pennata. Next base: position 9,536,907 of record NC_084682.1, read on the forward strand.
TCATTTACTGATCAGGTGGCCTTCTGCACCAGAAAAGCAGCCCCGAAACAAGGCTTGCTCCATCAACTGGCATGGACAAGCTACGGCTCAAAACAACTTGTGCTGATCTAGTGAGGAGCTGATGTCTTTTTTCCTCTATTCCCACCTCTGCTCCCTGCCTGTGAAATAAGGAAAAATTAAAATAGGACGTGTTCCTTCTTTGGCCATACATTTGCCCCCTGGCAACCTGGAGCAGCAAGCCCAGGCCGGGCCGCCTGCACGGCAGCAACATTTGCAGTTCCCGCACCCCCTGGCCATGAAAACAGCCAGGCTCCAAAACCGCGGAAAGCTCGAGCGACCCCTCGCCTCGCTGCAACCGTTAAGGGCTCGGCCCCGGGACCGGCAGGGAACGCGCGGCTGAGCTGCCGCTCCAGAAGCGGAGCAGACTACGGCCCTGCTCTCCACGGGCGACGCGGGCCCGGCTGCAGTTCATTAAACACCAGTAAGCTCTCTTGGGTCAGGGATGCGGCGGAAGAAGCGACGTTTCCCAGGGGCTGGATGCACCAGCCTGTCTCGCTCTGCCGGCAGCGGCGCCGCCCCACCAGGCCCTCGACGACCTCTTCTGCACGGGGCAGAAAGGCTGATTTGCCCCTTACGTCTGTTAATTGCTGGGAAGCGTCGCTCGCGTTGCTTTAAATGGGTTTAACAAGCCCTATGAAGTGTGACAAGGGCCATTTTGTTTGCTTAAGTAACCTGCTTCTCATAATTTAATTGATATTACGAAAAATGTCTAGCAAATGCCAGAGATGCCACTTCTGGACGCTGTTTCCACTAGGAAGCCGGATTGAAGAGCAAAGCCCGAATTTTAGAGAAACAAATGCAGATTAGAGGCTCCACAAATTCATTTACCTAGCACCAAACAAGCCACAGGGGAAGACGCTTTGCCCAGGAAGCTGCTAAACGTAAGCATGAGGAGCTCCAAAAACACCAGGCGTAACATTAATGCAGACAAAAAGGTAATAAATAAGCAGCAAAATAAGGAAGCACCCGTGTTTTGGTGCCAACGTGGTAGAATGCGAAACACTAGGAGAAAGCCCGACCACTAAAGAGTGCTGTAAAAGCCTACCCATGGAGACTGGACAGCCGTCACCCTCCAACCATGGGGCGAGGGACGGGGAACACAGATGCGGGACACAGAAGCGAGCACGTGCTTCCCAGGGGCCCCGAGCATCCTGCGCACGTGGCCCCAAGGGGCTCCCTGTCCTCAGCCGCAGGGCCGAGGCTCCAGCAGGCTCTCCAGACCCTCGTGCAGCTGCTTTAGCAGACTATGGGTCACCCCCCTCATCCTGGGGGACACCTCATCCTGGCTGAGGATGACCTATAAGAAGTCAGAGACTCGGGCTCTGTTTGCTCTAATTGAGCTCTTTGTTTTTAATCTGTTTTGATCTGGGGTGATTTTTTTTTTCTGCATAATACTGCAGCAGAGGCACCAGCTCAGCTGCCCGTATGCTCCACAGCCATAACTTGCTGCCCAGAATCATGACCACCTCTGGCAAGCACAGAGGGGCCACAGACTCCTGCCATCACTTCACCCACGTTAGCTGCCGTCAAAACCCACAAAGATCGCAAGATGCAACCATCCCTGTCTTGAGAGCACCACGTCCGTCTCACGCATGATTTTGCTTGACACAGAAGTTTCCCTCATGCAAAATCCCCCGCGGTACATGAAACCTGTGGTGTCCCCAAGCAGACAGACAGACGTCGTACAGGACATGGCTCCTCCAAGGTGGATGTTAAAGAGATGCCAAGCACTGGTCAACCTAAACCTGACAAACGCGTGTCGAATCAGGTTGAGAGGCATGAGTTAAACTGCTTATTTGCATCATGGGTGAATTGAAAGGCCCAAGGTTCGTCCTGAGCCTCATTGGCCCACTTGGCACGTGTGGTCAAAGCAGACCTGCCTCCACGGCAAACGACAACCTGGGACAAGGGGTGGAGAGTATCACGTTGGCCATAATTGGCTCCTAAGCTCAAATAATTGATCCCAGTTCCAGCTAGGACAAAAATATTGGCTGAGGCCCAACTATAGATTGAACTTGTGCCTCTGGAGCGCTATGAAACTCTGCAAGCCCTGCAAGCCAAGGCTCTACATGGCACTTTTACAAAACCTGTTTTTTACAAAACACCAGCCAGATGATGATGCTTCCACCACAACGGCTCCATCAGCAGCTCAGGGGACCAAGCAGGGAAGGAATGTCCCCTGGCTCCCAGTCCAGATCTGTAAGTTGGCTCTGCAATTCCCCTGCGTGACAATGGGAAAATATCAGTATTTTGTTTCTTTATTTCCCATATTTTGGAGGCAGACACACTGAAGGTCTGCCAGCCTCGTGCAGCCAACGTGGTAGAATGCGAAACACTAAGAGAAAGCCCGACCACTAAAGAGTGCTGTAAAACACCTGAAAAACTACATGAAAGCAGAACTTTTTTTTCCTCTCTGCACCTAATGTAAACGGGTTTAGACTTCTTCTAAAAGGGCTACAGCCAAGGGTCCACAACAGCAACTGGAGAATGAACAGTTCCATGGTGCCAACGCACATCATCTGCCCACGCAGAATCCGATCAGTGCTGTGTTAAGGACTACCAAACGGGGAACGATCCCCTTCCTCCAAAGGGGTACACTGAGCTGTTTTACATGCAGCTAGTTTCCACTTAACCGCAATCAGCTACCCACCCAAGGCCACCTATTACCTTTCAGGTGAAAATGTAGATTTATGATAGATTTATTGTGGAGCTTGGAGGGAAATAAAGGTGGTGAGCATGTTTGGTTCTTTGTTGTGGTACATTGGCTCTTCTCATAAGCACTTATTTTCACTCAGTATAGAAATTTTTGCATTACAGCAGAGTACTTTGTGTGATGTGTTATTCATTGATTTATGTTGGCTCTGGTACTCAGAATGAACCAATTGCTCATTCAGTTTATCATTACAGGGTTTATGTTTGCAGCCACTGCTAACTCTGAATGTTAAAGAATAATGAAGTTAAAAAACGCTGTGTTTTTTATTAGCCTTCTGGCTTTAGATCCCTTGCACTGTACTTATTTCACCTTTTATAGCCTCCTCCTGCAAAAGTGACAGCTAGAATCTGACTTGTATTAAAACGACAGGCAGAATGCTCCTGCAATAGCAGGAATGGCCAGGCATTAAAAATAAAAGCTCTGCAAAGTGGAAAATTTTGCAAAAATGGCAACCTCTGCAGAGGCGTGTGGGTGCCACAGCTCGGCACGACCGAGAGGCGCGCAGCGGCCGCTGGTGCGCGGGGAGCCGGCCTGCCCCTGGCAGCGCTCCCGTGCCGCTCTCCGACACGTCCTGCCGAGCCGGCGGGCACCCCAGGCCTCTCCGCAGAAAACCTTCGAGGAACGTCGTATTTCCGAGGAGGAAAAGCCTGACGGAAACTAGCCACGCACGCTTGTAAGCACGGGGCGAGAGTGGGAGGACAGCCACGTAAACCTCCCTCCTTTTGAGAAATCAGGCTAAGAAAACACCGCTTTGACGCCAGGCCGTGGAACATTTGTTTTTTTTCACTACCGGAAAGCAATGCAAAAAAGCAACGCCGCTGTCGCAGCCTGCGGCAACTGCAAATTGCTTTTGCAATTTTTACCCTGTTAAGGCTCGACTCGGAGGCGATCCCCGTTTCAGCTGCCCGTGGGTTCAGCCCGCATCGTGCGGCACGGCGCCTCGGCACGCCGGCATGCAGTGGCACTGCAGGGTGCCACGCGCCCGGCCCACGGGGCAGCGGGTTTCTCCATGCCAGCCACGAGCTTTTTCTCATTTTTCATCATTTCCTTGTCCTGCTTTTGGCACTCCCAAAATGTGCTCCTGATGGGACGCCCGGGCATCCCTGTAGGGCTGCATCTGCAGCTGGGAAACTCGGCCACCGCCAGCCGCGTGCCTCCGTGCTTCTGCCACGTCCTGTTTTGCACGCAGACCCGAGGGGTTTTTATTCTAAACCCCCTCAGCAAGGAAGCTGTGAAAGCTGTCATCTCATTTTTCTATTTAGGTATTATCCCACTCACGAAACTGTCAAAAGAACATTGTTGGGTTCGTACAAACTCAACCGCTCTGCAGCGAAAAAATGACAGCCTGACATTTTATATATTTAACCTCAGCATTTAGGTGCCTCAGTTTCCGAGCTCTAAAATGGGCACAAAATCCTCCTTCCTCTCTATAAATCTTGCTCTCAAAAACCACCTGACCTGTTTAGCTGAGATTTATACCCGTTTCACAATATAAAATGCAAAAAGAAAAAAAAATCAGCATAAGGCAGAAAAGAAGCATGCAAAATTTCTGCCCAAAGAGGGAGTCTAGCAAAGGTTTAAGCACCGGAAAACAGGGTGAGAACAGCAATTGCTGCGGCTTCCCGGAGCGCTTTCCTGGGGGACGGGCGTTACGAGTGGCCCAGCGGGACGCGGTCGGAGCCACCGCTGCGCCAGGGACTTTCAGGCAGGACTGGCAGGCAGAGGCCTTGCATTTGCCACCGTATCGAGGCTGTAAGGGAAAGACAGATGGGCAAAAAGAAAAATAAGGAAAGGAGCAAGCAGGAAAGCAGTCTTTAAGAAAAAACAAGCACCTGGAGCAAGGTCTCCTTCCCTGGCTCCTGGCCGTAGGGCCCACAGCGATCTCGACCCATTTCTCATGGGAGAGTCATCTCACCCTGGTCCTCGCATGCTGTTGCAGATTTTATTAACTATGGGTCTACATGAAAACGCGCGAATGTACCCAGTGTATTTTTCTCCTGTTTTATTGACAGTTCCTTTCGGACTACACCTTGCGCAATGACCAGTTTGGATTTCACACCGTTCACGCGAACAGTCCAAATTACACACGCAGGGAATTACCCACGGTGACCCCAGTTACTGCGGCCGTCTGGCGGAAACCGCTGTTCCTGGTCACGAGCAAGGGAACATATCACAGCCCGTGCCCATCCCTGCAGGGAAATCACGAACGCGTTAATCCCACCTTTATTTCATAAAAATTGGGAGACTCAAAAAGCTGCTTCAAAGAGCAGCCAGGTCACCGGCGGCATTTCTTCAGACCACGGCGTCCAAGAAAGAGCCCCCAACTAGAAACACTGAGTGACTGAAGAGCACTTGCAGGGCCCGTGGGACCCGCTGGAGAGGGATCGTGTTGGCTCAGCGGGACTCACCGAAGCGTCACTGTGGCCCCATAAAAAATTTTTGCAGGACCTCACAAGCATGTTCGATTTTCAAAGTGGCTGCAACCTTTCCGTTGCCGATTTTTAAAAGAAAAATTTTTAAGTCCCTCCTCAGGTAAGGTAGTTAGAAGAGTCCCAGGTGCTATCATGCATAACGATAATTTCTGCCAGAGCTGCTGGCAGGTAGCTCTCTAGGAAGACTTTGCTTTTTCGGCAAAGCTGAAGGAGATGCTCATGGCTGTCTCAAAGGGGCACAGCCGGCATGGACGCCGAGGCAGGGGAAGGGCCAGCGCTGGTCCCTGCGGAGCAGCAGAAACGGCAGTGTATTTACACTAATTATACAGCTAGGGAAGGACGTGCTAATTAAAATTACTCTTTGGGCTCAGCACGTCCTCGCTGCGTTTGTACAGAGCAGAGATGACGCCATGTGGCTGACTGATTTATTTACACCTCCCGAATTCCCGGCTCATCCCGGCTCCTGCTTCCCAATTAAGGGCACAGCCATGAATTTGGGCCAGTTCCAGCAGTCAAATACGGCTGGCACGCCGCTGGCATGGAGGAGCCAAACTAGGGACTTTCACCTACCGTGAGCGCTCAAGATGCCTCCGCTGCCTGGAAAACACAGCAGCAGACCCCAGCCCGGCACCGTTTCCTAATTTAATGGAAAAAACTGCCCAAGGGCTCTGCAGAGCCCTGGGTAACGGCCTGCAGGTGACGGAGTTGCAGCAGGTTATCGCCGGCGCTGCCTACAGCCAGGAGATCTCCAGCAGCGCCCAGCGCCGTTGTACCGCCGAGCACCTGGGTTCGGTGCTATCCAAATAGCTCTGAACGGTGAGCAAATATTGGCACGACTTCATGGAAGCTTCTTGGAGTAGGGAGTAATGATATTTAAGAGATGAATATGCTGCAGGTAGGAAGATTTTTGTATCTGGAAGTGTGTGCTGATAAGTTGCTGGGAGCCCACAAAATGCTGACTTTTATCAGTATTCAGACAAATAAATGAAATGCATTCTTCCTTATTTCCACTTCTTATTTCTCTTTAAAATACAGGGGATTTAGATTATATGTCAACTATCTATTGAGACAGATGAAACTATTAGCTTAATTCCTACAGCGTTGAAGTACTGCTCTTCCCTGGCACAACCAGTCCTTGAGACGAATTTTCTTTCTGCCTGCAGCGATAGCATCTTTCTTTCTTCCAGACTTTATGTTTGCTCCTCTCTGAGCTATTTGCTGGCCTGAGGGTTGCCCACGTAGAGACCGACTGCATGCTGGAAGAGCAAGCGGACGGCCAGGTGCCCGTTCAGGTACCACGACACGCTGTGCCTTCCACAAAGCAGCTTGCCTTTATTTTTCTCCTGGTTTTCTCATGCTGTCTCGTTTTCCCGAAGCTGGCGGCGCCCACACGGCTGTGGCACTCACGGAGCCATCCCCGGAAGCGCCTGTGCCACCACAGTGAGGGGTCTCCAGGCCTCCCTTCTGTGCCGAAGGCAGGGAAAACAGCTGCAGAAACCCAATCACTTGCTTTTTTCTCCCTCCATCAGGCTCCAAACTACAACCAAAATAAGGGTCTCCTTTGGGCTGCATCAGGAGTGTAGCTGGATCCCCTTTGGCTAATGAAAGGCCAGGATATCCCAGGGGAAAGGACCTGTTTGCCATGCACGTTCCCTTTGCAGGAGAGAGGTCTTTAGGGAGGTGACGTAAGCTGTATTTGCTCTCAAGCCTTTAGATTTTCCTCCCGTTCTCAGCATCCCCGTTCTCAAGCTCCAGAGGAGGAGTCGAGTCACTGTGTCAAAATATCGGAGAGCTGAACCGTGGAGCTGTGAAGGTCCATGCCGTACCTCGCCCGAGCTGTGGGCAGAGGCCAGGAACAGGGCGTTGGGTACCTCTGTGTCCCCTGCTAACCACTGCTAAGCCTCAGTGGTGCCACGGCGTACTGCAGCCCTACAAGCCGCTTCTCCAGGGATGGCTGGCACAAACCTACCATGACTCGTGTGGGCTCACACACGCCCCTCTGCCTTAGCTGCCTGGGTGCTTGGTGGCTCAAGGGCACCCTGTCCGGGTCATGTCTACGAGATGCTGCTTTCTTTCCACCTCCCCCTTTCCTACTTTATCTGCAAGCTTGTGGATAGGCAAAGGGGTATTTCAGTACTTTGGTTCAACTGGGGAAGTCCTGCCTTGGCCAGAAGGTGCTGAGTTATCCTGGAGCTGTTACAAACCTTTGCTGTTTCTGGAAAGCCAAGTAGGCAGGTACCAGGATTGCACACATGAACTCAGGAAGATCCTTTCCAAACAGCGGCATAAGTAACACTATCATTTTTATGGATGAAGTCCTTAAAGCTATAACTTATTGCCTGCAAGCAGCGTTCCTCCAAGAGGTGCGAGGCACTGGCCAAGGGCAAACCTTCCCTCTCATCTAAGCAACACATCTGCCCCAGGGCAGGCACCTACCTGCTGGCCTGGAAAGCGGCCGGGACAGCAAATGGCACAAACATCTCCATTCCTGCCTGCATGGTTACACGCACGCTGTAGAGCTCTCCTCCATCACTGATGTAGCCTGGCAGCAGCCCTTCATCTAAAGGGGTCTGAGTCAAGCGGATCGCTGAAGAAAGACACAGCTGCTCTTTCGGAGGGAGATAGGTGCTATGTTACATTTTGCTTTTCCAAAATCTGGTTACGATTCAAGGGCGGACAACTGTGACTCATTTCTGCTTGCACACACGCCCTCCTGGAGACATGGTGGCTGCCAGGAGCTCGATGCAAAGCTCATCCTGCTCTTTACGCCCACACCGTCCCGTCCCATGGGGTGCACCTCCTCGCTCGCAGCCCCCCGACGCTCGGCCGCACGTGGGCACCAGCTCTCCTTCCCTGCAGGAGAGCTGAAGCATGCAAGGCGAGGATGGCAAGGAAGGCAGGTTGGGGTATTTTTGCACAGCCTCCTACCAGCGGCGTGCTGGGAGCTGCTGACATGACCTCCTGCGCGCCAGACTAAAGATGGGCAAGAAAAGCTACTCGCCACCTCAAGGCACAGACACGGGCTAACGGTTTTGATAGGAGGATGTGACTGAGCAGGACCTTCAATTCCCACCCACGTACTTGGATTACATGAGAAGTGGGTGTCGTTAGTGCCAGTTTTCCTTGAAACCCTCATGGCCCGACAGAGAGGGGGCACAGGCACCTCGTCCGGAGCCACACAAAAGCCTTCCTTTGCAGGAAATCAAGAGCAAGGAACCAAGTGCCAGCGCTTGCATCAGCCGCAGGCTAGCTCAGGCAGAAAATCACCTCCGAAGCGTTTGTGTTGCAGATCAACGGGGCGATGGTGGCGCGGGGCAATCAGCGCCTTGCACCAATCCAGCAAGCGGGGGGGGGGGGGGGGTGGGGGTGGATTTTAGGGCAAGGCTGGTGAGAAGGAGTAAGAACAAACTCTTCCTGTTAGGAAAGGCAATCCTCAGCTCCGGCTGAATCCAAACTGGGATACAGATGCTGCAGTCTGATGCTTTTGCAGCTGGGGGAAAGGCGAAGGCGCGGGAGGGAGGGGACTGCTGTGACCATGCCCGGACACACGGGAACATGCTGCAGACGGGGAAGGCAGAGCTGCTTTCACCGAGACGGCCAGCGGCAGCTACGGACACCCCCAGCTACAGAGCAGGGCAAGCTTTAGCCTGTTTTCTGCTCCACGCAGCTCTCCAAGCAAGATGAAACTCCTGCAGGTGGATCCCAGCAGTGCTGCACACATGGATGGACAGACATTAGATGCAAAGTGGCATCAAGGCAGATCGAGATCAAGCAGGTATCACCCTGGCTGGGGCTCTGCCCAGGCCCAGGCTCAGGCAAACGTCCCCTTCTGGAGGAGCCAGTGTCTTTGCCGGGTCTGAGTCTCTCTCCCAAACCGTGCTCCTCAGGCACAAATCTTCATCATTTAAGATGCTGTAAAGGTATCGGTCTGATTATTGTCACCACTGTTAAGAACAGGAAAATCTCATTATTTTCCACGTGATAGCACAGCAAGTGCGAATATAAAACGTGCCCTGCCGTTACTGCTGGTGAACAAGAAGGGAGGACGGAGGGATGATCTGGTGGCCGGCTGCCGCGCGACCTCCTCCATGCACGTTCCTGAAACCCGTCCCATCTCCAAACTCAGCCGGAAGAAGGGGGACAGTTGCTCCGAGGAGGCCTCATCCCACCACTGGGAACAGATCCCGCTCTGCCCCGTGGAGGGGCTCCCACGCTCTCCCAAGCGGGCACTTTCTCCACCACCCCAACAGCAGCCTGCAGAACGCCAGCTACCGAATAAGCCCCATTCCTTTCTAATTACGAACCTCTGATGCAAGGCGAACCACCTCTATCTGAATGCTGTTCTGCTCTTGGGACTGCGTTTGCATCGACTCTGGAGGCAGCGAGACCAAGGCAAGCCAAGCGCAAAAGCCTCGCAGGCGCTGACGCTCTCAACGCTTTGAAATCACGCTGATCTGATACGGTGCCGAGGGAATTATGCAAGGGAACAAACTCGGCGCCCGACAAGGAGCTTTCGAGATGGGTAGGTAGCGCTCGGCGGGAGGGAGAGGCAATCACGGCAACGGAGGGAGGGAGAGGGCAGGCCAGCAGCTGGGAAGAAGAGCCAGAACATAAGGGTGCAACGCGTGCCTCCCGCCTCGAGGAATACAGCTCCTGACTCGAATTCCCAATTTAGGGACCTCTACGACACACATGCCGAGACACCCCGGGCTGGATTCCCGAACTCGGCCCGGAGGCACCGGCAGTGCTTTGCGACTCAGCACTGCGGAGGCGCCAGGCTGCAGAGCCAGCCCAGAGCAGCGGGTGCTTTCTGCGGAGTCTCATCGCTGCCCTCTCTGCCTCCTTTTCCTTATTTCTACATTGCGGAGAGGCACCCGGTCGTGTTGGGAAGGCTGATGACCGATTAACAGCTGCCAAGCGTTTCGAAGGTAAAACGGGCCCCGTAATTACCACCTCGAGCGACGAAGAGCAGGACAGTCCGAGAGCACGCACCAAAACATTACACAGCGCTGGGAGGCACTGTGCAAAATCTCCCAGCAATTCCCACCAGAGCGAGCGGCTCTGACAGCAGAAGCTGGGGGAGATGCCGTGGGGACCACCTCCTTGGGGTGGGAGGGGCCCCCAGGGACCCGCCGCACCAAGGAGTTGCTCTCCCTTTCCCCGCGCCTCGATTTGCCACAGAAACGGCTGCGTTCGCAGGAATTAAAAACGCAATTCTTGCCCGGCTGTACCCTCTGGAGGCAGCCACCTCAGCCAAACAGGATTACGATAGCTCAGGATTTTACTTCTTTATTTCCACTGCCGTAACCATGAGATCAAGGCAGTCAGCTCTGGAAGAAATAAGCACAAAATTCATTTACGCAAACCCCCGTTTATTCCTCTATTTCTGCAGCACGTTCGAGACAAATACAAATGCAGAACTGGACTGATGCGGAAAAGCAAATAGCATCTAGTCACCCCCCAGAGCTCCAATGAGCACTTCGCCCGACCCCCCTGCACAAAAGCTGGTTAGCTCAGGGGAAGCAAACCTTCAGGAGAGCGGCAGGGAGAACTCCCTGACCGCCCATTTGTGGGAAATCAGAGGTAAAAACTACACATCCGAGGGAAACCAAAATGGTTTAAGTGGGAAACCTCCGAACTGAGGAAGCAGTGGGGCTGCGGTGGTGTGCAAGCATGTAAACACAGCGTGTGTGTGTGCATAGGCGCTCCTCTAAACAACACACGTATGTGCCAGCTTCCATGGGCTCCAGCCACGCTCTCCCCTCCCGATCAGGCCAGCTTTGGGAGGGACAGGAGATTTGTCTTCAGGCCACGCACCCCTGAGCTGGCATCAGCAACGCTGGTCTGCTTTTTGACCCTAGGGTGCCGGTTCACTCTGTTTATGAAGTTTTCATCTGTAACCCACTACAGAGGTTTTTGGCATCATGGCTGGAAGGTAAGAGAAGGACCACAGAAAAGCAAGCCCCAGGCATGGAGCCTTTGACGAGAATGATCAGTCAGCAGCCTCCGCCAGGAATTTTTTGTATTTCGAATTAAAAGAGCCTCTTTTGGAAAAAAAAAAAAAAAAAACACCAAAACCTCCCAACTGAGACGGTAAGTTGGTGGCTCAGAACTGGCGGTAAGATAATTCTTCCAGAAGGAGAAACACCTTCTGAGAGGAGACACTATTATTGCCTGGCATTAAGCATGATGTTAGAAGGCCACTTTATCAATGGCAGGAGAAAAACACCCTCAGAGCCAAGGGAGAACTAAGAACTGTTTTCTGGATTTCCTTCTCCCTCCAAGGACGACGTTTAATAACTTAGATACTCATCAGATGCCAGTAAACATCCCCTAATGACTTCTAGCATAGTCTTGTTGAAATATATGGTAACAGAGTCCAAGACGTATGACAAAGAGGACAGATTGGCCAGAAGGAGGACTTGGTCCTGAGTCCCTGTGATACAGCCAAGCAAGGCTGAGGAACAGGAGATGAGTACACAAGAAAGAGCTGTGTGCACCTGTAGTGCAGGGAAAAACATGCCAGGTTGAATGAACCTACCAAATGCATGTTCTCTTCATGAGTTCCTATGCAAATGCATATATATATATATGCTAGATGGCCCTGGAGAAAACATCTGAAGGGAGAGAGAGAGAGAGAGAGAGAGAAAAGAGGGCTATGGGGCTGTACTTTCAAAGAGATATGGAGCTGGATTCTCAAATGGTATGGGAGCACAAATCTTGGAGGAATGGTACTACAGAGTTTCTGAACTCCTGTTCCTAAAGCCTGAATTCTCCTGCATCTGAAAAAGGCTAGAAGATGGATAGAGGGGCCAGGCGCTTCCGCTTGCACGAAGCAGGCAGGTACCCCAAAAGAGATGACAGTGGAGAAGACCGTGCTGTATTTCTTCCTGGAGACAAACCACAGCATCCTGTTCTTCAGGACCAAAAAAAGCCTACCAATCAACCAGAAAGGACTTAAAGGATGGACAGCTCATGCCTATTGGGCTCCCAACACAGTATCACGGGATTTTATCGTTACAGACACTTGACCACAGAACCATCGTTCCTGCAGTGTTCCAGTCTGTGGGGAGAGAGCCGTTCCCAGGAAGCAACAGGACTCACAGGAGTCTTGTCAGTGCCCAAGCTGTTTGGACAAGATCCTGGGCAGCTTGTTCTAGGTGACCTTGCTTGTTGGACTAGATGAGGTCCAGATGTCCCTTGCAAACTCAACTATCCTGCGATTCTGGGTGAGTAAGTGCTGAGCGTGGACTAAACACGCTCTCACTACCTCCGGCATCTCCCAGCTCCTCAAAATGCACTATTGATTGAATGGGCAGGGTGATTGTACAGGAAATAAATACATTGGTGATCTTCCCAGGCAGAAAATAGCATCTTCTTTGCTCTGCAGGCCCAGCTCAAAGCTGCCGCCGCAGCATCAGCAGCCCAGCGCCCGCCTGGGCGTGGAGGGTGCGTCCGCACCGTCCGCCCGCTCGCGCGCCCGCACGTGAATCTGCTGTTTAATAAACTCTCCGACAGTCTGCGTTTCTCACGAACCCCGCGCGAGTAGCCATGGCGACCAAACCGGGGGCCTCGGCGCCGCACCAATGATGCTGCAAACCGACGGTGACTAATCCTAAAAGCCTGATTTGCAGAAGTCATCTGAACGCGTGAAGATACGCGGGTCAGCGCGGGGGCCGGTTTAACGGCTGTGGCACAGCCGCCGCGGAGGCGGTTGCTGCAGGAGCAGCAGCCAGGGCATCTTCTGGTCATAAAATTAAGTGGCTTTTTGATGCAAGACGCAGACTGGAGAGACGAGAAGAAATCTAACCACCACCACGATAACCAACCCAAAGCTCCCAGATGCTGCTATAGCAACGTCCGCAGCCCCGGGCAGCGCTGCTGCGGTCACGGGCGCCCTCGGGCCCGCGCGGGACGCTGACGGCCGCTCCCCTCGAGGCGCCTTGCCGGCGGCACCGGGGAGCTGCGCAGCCGGGTCCCCCGGCCGGCCCTGTCGGTCGGCGGCCTCCGCCGCGCGCAGCAGCCGCCTGCGCTTTGTGTTGGGCAAAATCCCGGCTCCGCTTGCTTATCCGGATTTCCCCCTTCCCCAAAAACCGGGATGCAGCCTAATTACACTTGCCGCCGCGGCCGACACGGAGCCAACCCGAGCGCAAAGCGCCGTAGGTTCCCTTCATTAGTTCATCAACATTTCTGTTCCCGCCGAGGAAATTGAGTTTAACCAGGAGTTATCTCCACTCACACTTCGTTATGTTGCTGTAATAAAGCAACAGCGGCAGCAGTAATTACGAGGGGAACTAATGACTTCTTGCGTACCTTCAGGAGCCGAAGGCGCCTTGCGGCGCCCGCGCGGACGCCGTCCAGAGGCTCCGTGGGGCGAAGGCGCCTCGCGGCGCCCGCGCGGACGCCGTCCAGAGGCTCCATGGGGCGAAGGCGCCTCGCGGCACCTGCGCGGACGCCGTCGAGAGGCTCCGTGGGGCGAAGGCGCCTCGCGGCGCCCGCGCGGACGCCGTCGAGAGGCTCCGTGGGGCGAAGGCGCCTCGCAGTGCCCGCACGGACGCCGTCGAGAGGCTCCGTGGGGCGAAGGCGCCTCGCGGCGCCCACACGGACGCCGTCGAGAGGCTCCGGGGGGCGAAGGCGCCTCGCAGCGCCCGCGCGGACGCCGTCGAGAGGCTCCGTGGGGCGAAGGCGCCTCGCGGCACCTGCGCGGACGCCGTCGAGAGGCTCCGTGGGGCGAAGGCGCCTCGCAGCGCCCGCACGGACGCCGTCGAGAGGCTCCGTGGGGCGAAGGCGCCTCGCGGCACCTGCGCGGACGCCGTCGAGAGGCTCCGTGGGGCGAAGGCGCCTCGCAGCGCCCGCGCGGACGCCGTCGAGAGGCTCCGTGGGGCGAAGGCGCCTCGCAGCGCCCACACGGACGCCGTCGAGAGGCTCCGTGGGGCGAAGGCGCCTCGCAGCGCCCGCACGGACGCCGTCGAGAGGCTCCGTGGGGCGAAGGCGCCTCGCGGCGCCCGCACGGACGCCATCGAGAGGCTCCGTGGGGCGAAGGCGCCTCGCGGCACCCGCGCGGACGCCGTCGAGAGGCTCCGTGGGGCGAAGGCGCCTCGCGGCGCCCGCACGGACGCCATCGAGAGGCTCCGTGGGGCGAAGGCGCCTCGCAGCGCCCGCGCGGACGCCGTCCAGAGGCTCCATGGGGCGAAGGCGCCTCGCGGCACCTGCGCGGACGCCGTCGAGAGGCTCCGTGGGGCGAAGGCGCCTCGCGGCGCCCGCGCGGACGCCGTCGAGAGGCTCCGGGGGGCGAAGCCGGGCACGGTGGAGGCCCCGCGAGCCCGGACGGCAGAGCCAACCCCGGGCTGCCCTGTGGGAAAGGACAGTGCTCGCCCACGCCGCCGGAGGCCGAGCCTGGCCCCCGCGGCCCGCCGGGGCCCCCGCGGCCGCCGGGGCTGGGCGCCAAGGGCTCCGCGGGGAGAGCCTGGAGAGCGGGAGGGGGCTGCAGACCGGGGAGCCCTTCGCAACGTCCGCAGGCAGGTTTGCGTCCTGCGACGACACCAGTTAAGTGCTTCAATGAATTGGGAGCGATCTTCCAGCGTATTTTTAGCTGGCACCAACAGGCATTACATAATAGCTATTATATAACAGCACTACAGCAACAAATATTCTCTTTGGGGCTTTGTTTAGTTTTTTTTTTTCCTTTTCTTTCTTCTTCTTTTTTTTAATCGTCTCCTTGGTGGGGAATTGATCAATAATTGTGCTTTCCATCAAACACGGGAGGCAAATCCTTAGGAGAAAAATCAAACGGCACAAAAATGTTGTTACTAAGCCTGCGAGCGCTTCCCTCTCGCCCAACCTCAAACAGAATTAACTATTCCCAGAATAGAAATTCCACCAAGGCTTATCGGTGGTTTAAAGGGACAGGCTGTGATTTTTTGCAGACACTAAATTTCTCAATATCAGATTTTTTTTCTTTTTTTCCCCATCTCTTGCTGATATAGCCCAGAAGACAAAAATAAAGCACGGGGCAGGAGGGGGAGCACTGTGTAAAGGATGGTGAGCGAAAACGGAAGGAGCTTTTCTTTGTCTGCCGGCAAGATCAGCTCCAGTCGGTGCCCCTTAAGTATCTTCTCTGGCATCTTTTTCTTTTTCTTTTTAAATCTTTTCTTCCGAACAGCCGTACTGACAGAGCAACGGAGGCTTCTGCTTCCCGACTAGGTGCTGCTTGGAAAAAAAGAGGAAAGTTTTCAAAAGCTACAAACACGTCCTTTGCCTTGCTCTGCACCCCAGCGGCGCGGGCGACGGCTCAGCTCGGCTCCTGCTCCGCCGGCCGGGAGCCCCTCCGACGAACGCGGCAGCCTCCGCAACTCCGCAACAAACCAAACCCCGGGCTACCCAGACGGGGAGGCGTCGCGTGGGAAAATAAAATAGCCTTAAGAGGGAGCGGAGAAGGGAAAACACAAATGCAGCTGCTCAGAGAGCGCAGAAGGGCTCAGCGGAACCGCCAGCAACGGGCAAAACCCCCCGAAAACAGCACAAAGCAATAGCGGAGGGAGCCAAAAGGCGTCGCATTAGCACGACGGTGCCAGGTTCAAGCTAAATTATTGGGGCGCGTGGCAGGAGGAAGGAAAACTCATCAAATATACTGAGGTACATTGCTCTATGTGGAATAGTGCCTTGCTTTTAGTTTCAGTCTCTTTTTTTATAGCTTTTTAATTCACAGGCTTTTGTCATCTGTTTTGATCTTGAATAATTAAGCTGAGAAGAAAGTAACTTGCTGCAAAAGCTGCCTCAGGAGTTGCTCGGGTCGCGGCTGGCGGCAGACACGGCCGCGCCGCAGGGCTTTGCAAGGGCTCCACACTGACCACGCTGAATCCAGCCGTTTGTCACTTAGGAATGGAAATATTAGACTACCAAGCGGCAAAACAAGCAAAGGCACTACGTTTTCTTGCATTTGTCATGGTTTTCTTCTTCCCTGTAAAAGTCATCAAGGGCTTTTGCAATAACTGATTGCTTGCAGTACTGGGAAGTGGCAAAAGCAACCTTAACTGAGAGAAACACTCGCAGGTCTCGGGAGAAACGCTCCTGACTCACTTCAAACCTGCAGGGCCCTGCAGATCCCACGGCCGCAGGTGCTGAAGATAACGGCATTTGCTGCCGGTTTGGATGCACTGTTATTTCTGCTGCTGAGGGCCCTTCTCAGGATCAAAGCTCTGCAGGCAAACACAGCTCGACAGCTAAATCCCCTGGTAATGACCCCTTCTGCACGGTCCTGCATGTGCATAGGTAGCTCGTTTGTGCATGTATCCAAAAGGGAACGACAACAAAAAAGTCTTCCTTAGGACTCAGCAGCATTGCGGCTCAGCTCGATGCTGCTTGCGAGCTCCCTGGGGTTTTGCTTTACGAGAGGCGTGCAACAGGAGCGCGATGAACCCAGCTACCTGGCTGCGCTTCCACCCGGCGCAAGCCTCTGCAAACCTGCCACTTCGGGGCAAAAAAACCCAGCTTCACCGTAAAGAGTGCTCCACAGTATTTAAGATAGAATTAAAGTGTATTTAACTCGTATAAGTGACATGTAATACATATAGGAGATTAAAAAAAAAAAAAAAGATGCCGAAGATCTGCAAAATACGAAGCATTAATCAAACCACCGCTCTGAAAGACTTTGCTGTGAAACCTCCAGCGAATAGCTGCTGGTGCCCAGCCACAAGGCCTGGATGAGTCGTCTCGGTGACACGTACTTTTGAACTAGCTATAAGAGGCCATTTGGGGCACGGAGAACGACCCTGTCGAGCTGGGACCAGTTTCTGCCGCAGCTGATCCTGCAGAGCATCTCGGCATCTCAGTCCTTCACCTCTAAGACTAGAATATTGCACCCTTTTCTTAACGCTGGCCTAGCTTGTTAAACGAAAGCTTCAGAGCGTGGTCCACCTCTTCCTACGTTTCTGGAGCACGTAATGTAACTCCAGGTGTGTTTGGGGATAAGCTGCACCCATCTGGAACACGTGCAACCAACGGAGACAATCGGAGAAAACGGGGTTGAACGAGCTCTCGTGGCAAAGCGCCGCCTCCCTGCCCATGACAAAACCAGCTGGCCCGAGACTGTCCTCGACCGTCCCTGTTTAACGCGCTCTTTGCAGCCCCCCAGTGATGGAGAGCCTGATGAAACGCCTCGAGCAGCCCCTGGCACAAGCCGCTGGGAGCCAGCGCTTCGCCTGTGCTTTCCTCCGCAATTCCAGTGGTGCCGGAATAAAAGAACTTCCCCTACAGAAGCGTGCACTCCTTCCTAAACTGCAGGGAGGGGTATGTGCATTGCCAACAGAGGAGCAAATGTTTAAAAAAGAGGGAGGAAAACCTAAGGGTGCGGAAAGCAGCGCCCGTAAGAAGGTTTGCAAATCGCTCCACGCAATTGCAAGTGGCCAAGCAGCGCTCGTCCGAACTCTGCACCAGCCGTTTCGAGGGGGCAAAAGGCCTGCAGACTGGTGTGCAGAACAAGGGACCTGGGGGACCCGGCTGCTCAGCACTGGTCCTGCCACGGCCCCCAAATTCAGGCACGCTGAGGGTACCCTTTGGCACCGCTTTGGTACCCTCTGCTCGCGAGCACATCCTTCCCCGACGGCCGGAGCCCGCACAGCTGTGGGAGCTGCAGAGCTTCTCCACAGTGACCGAGGACATATCTTACACGCAAAAATGTTGTTTAGAAGTGCTACAATATCAAGTGCTCTGAAGGTAGGAGATTCCAAAATGATATCTCCCCTGTCAAAGCACGAGAGCACTAAAGCTCACCAGAGGCAACGCTGTCAATATTCGGTAGTATTTCCCTCCACGCTGCTCTTGAGACTGGCTCAAATATGTTTTGTTGTATTTGAAAAGAAATTGAGAAAGTCAGGTCCCCTTGCATGAAGAATCTCATCCCAGGTTACTGAAAGCTGGCAAAGAATCAGGGAAGGGATTAGGGTCTTTTCATAGGAAACACGGGGCAAAGCCAATACGAGGCAGCACTGTCAGCACTGCCTACAAAAAGTTTTAATCTTTTGCTGACAGTTCTTTATCTCATAAAACAAATTGCTCCAAGTGAACTGCGACATCAGTGTGTGCGAATCCAGTTGCTCAGGGCTATTAATGTTTAAGATGTAATTAGAAGTAAGGGCAGAAAATAGCCTTTGAAGAATATTTTTCAGACCATTAGTTGAAAGAATTTTCCACACAATTTCTCCTTGGCATTTCTGAGTACAAGGGCCTTCTCCGTACCAAGTGCTCCCCACCCTGCTAAGCGCTTTCAGTGGTCACATTTGCTACCTATTCAACACACATCAGTGATGCCAGCTCTGATCCTGCCGTTTTGTCAAGCCCAAGAAGACCCGGTCAAATCTGACTTGCGCTGACAACGGGCTGCCTTATTCCACTTGCCTTGGTGGAAAAAGGCCAGATCGGTTTTACTCTCTAATCCCATGATTTTCTCCTGGTAGCCAAACTGTTTAAGAATTGCAGGAAGGAGGTGATAGAAAAACGACAGAATATTGCACATTTACCCACCGAAAATTGCAGAACAGAAATCATATGCCTTGTTGCTATCCAGCAACAGGGACCCGATCTGCTCATTAATAAACAGCCCGTTAAGCCAGCACATTTCTCTATAGGAAATTTTTCCTATGAAGCCTCTTTGCCTTGTGCTCATCTTTGAAATAAGAAGCCTTGTTGCGTGCTTCATTTAGACCCTTCCTGGCCACTGAGAACATCCTAGCTGCAACGGCTGCTTTGGAAAAAAGCATCTGCCAAGCACGCAAGCGCCCTTCAGCTTTTTGCTTCCTGAACCAACTAGGTTATTTGTACTGGGCGATCCAGGCATGGACCAGGGCCCGGCTGTTTTGAGCTCATCGGAAAATGAAAAAACAAACCCCCCAAATCCTAGAAATTCAAAAGCAACAGATGAAAAGGAGCATCCAATTCTTTTCTTTTCCCCAATTTTTTCCCCTGGTGCTGTCTATGCATTGCCTCCCCGTTTTCCAACGTGGAAGCAGCCCGCATCCCCCGTTAGTAGCAGCTCATCAATGCTGGCAACCCAGGTGTCCCCACCTAGACAGCTCCACCGCATGCAGCCCGTGCCCAACCATAGCCATCGCCGGAAAATAGGTGCCTTTTCTCCACCCCCCCTCCCTTTGTGAAATATCCCTACAGAAGCTATGGCCTCGGAGATGCCGGCCTGTTGCTCCAAACCCGACTCTTTGCCCAGCCGACACATGGTCGTCTCCCCTTGTCGTGAGCAAGGCGCGCGCCGTGGTGGCCCTCATCACACGTGGTCCCGAAGAGCTGCTCCGGCCCCCCGGAGACTTTCCCCAGCCCTGCGGAGACCCGGGCTCCTTCCAGTTGCCTTCTCTTCCCCCGAGTCGTTGGCTTTTACGGGGCCAGAGGGGGATTTTGGCCACGTTCAGCTTCAGCACGAAGCCCTGGTGGCCTTGACGGTGCAGCCAACGCTCCGCAAAGGGCCCTGCTAGGAATCCCCCTGCTCCTGTGCGCGTTTTCCTTTGGGGCTGGTGCACGCCGCAGCTCCTTTGAACTTTACGATTATGAGACGCAGGCCGGGCTTTTAAAAGTGACCTGGTTTCTCTTTGCGGTTTCCTTTCATCCAGCTGGGCGGCAATCTGAGAAGCTGGCACAGACGGGCCCCGAATCTTGGATGCAAACGCGTTTCCTTGTAAAGGTGCGTCCGAGCCACTAAAAGCAGGCGCATTGTGGCACGCCGGAGCGTTCATCTAGGTCAGGAATTTGTTTACACAAATTCTAAAAATGAATTTGTCTGGAGGGAAAAGGATCTCTCCTCTGGTTTGGAGCACGAGGAGGCATGGTAAACGTCCACGGGAGCAGGCGCTGCTGCCGGCTGCAAACAGCAGCAAGTTTGTTCAAGAAGCTGGTTTATTTTCTGCTCGCTGGTTGAAATGCCGAAACAGACCTCGACCAGAGGCTGAGCCGCACGCTGACCCACATAGGTCCCCATCCTGCATCTGCAGCCAGCACCCAGCCCGGCCCTGGCCCCGGCAAGCCCTCTCTCGGGGACTTCTCGGAGCCCAGCTTCTCCCATCTGCGCCAACCACCTATCACGCTGTGCTTTGCTGCTCCGGTCTCCTCCCACCCCCGCAGCTGGCTTTCTATCCGGCAGGAACACGCTGGGAATTTTCCTGCCCCCCTTCCCTCCCCGCTACCTACTGCTGTGTGCGCCGGCTCCCAGGCGCAGCCCGAAGCCCTTTGATCCGCCCCAATCGTTGCCCCTGCGGAAAAATCTGCGCAAATAAACCAGCACCAGGATGCCATGGCCTCTTGCTAACTTTTCAAGGTAAAGCAAAGTAATTTTTGGTGCATGCTGCCAGCTGGCTTGTCCCCGAGTTAGCCGCCTTGCAGAGGGCAGCTCAGCAAGTTCATGGGGCTTCGCGCTCATGAACATCATGAAGTACAAAATTATAACAGTTCTTTTTTTTCCCCTACCTTTTTTTTCCCCCCTTTCTTTTTTTAAAACTAATTCACAACCTTGGACCTGGTATCACCAAGGGCTTCACCTGCCCCGCAGCAGACCGAGGCCAGCACGCAGCCCCGCCATACGGCTCCCGGGGATCCCTTCCACTGCTGGACTCGCCTCCGTTATGGATCCTGGGAGTCTAAGCGCAAGCTGCCCATTTCGTTCACCAACTAGAGAAAACTTCTGTTTGATCCCGGACCGCTGACTCCTGCCAGACGCTCTTACTGGATACGTTAAAGCTTGAAAAAAAAACAATATACTTTGCAGTCTCAAGTCAGAGTTTAAGGATAGATTTCTGAAAAAACGCAGCTAAAAATGTTTTTGCTTAATCTCCTTCTGTATCTCTGAATAAATATAGACTACATACATATATATGTATATATATATATATATATAAATACACACACACAAATATATGTATACTCTCTCACACACACACACATATATACATCTATATAAAAAAACTGGGAACTCCTAATTACACAAGTTCAGTTCCAAGTAAATAAACATCTAACCCAAGCCCAGAGAAGGAGAAAAACAACTGTGAAATAAATACCTTGCAGAGAAGTTATTTCAGCAGGACTCCAGAGGTTACCATTTATTTAGTGCGTACGATCAGCTCAGCATCGTACAAGATATGAAGATAAAGAAATGGAGCTGCCAGGGACCCTTCAAGGGCACGCCAGCCACGTGCCTGGTGCTCCCAACACCCCCAGCCCCTGGAGAAGCAGCCTCTTGCATGAGTTGCAAAACCCATTTCACATACTCCAGAAGCAACTCAAAAAAAAAAAAAAAAAAAAAAAAAAAAAAAAAAAAGCAGCCTGTGATTGCGGAGAAACAGTTCATTCCAACTTCAGAAATTCAATAAATGTGGAAGCAGGGAAACTAGAACTGAAGAGGGATGAGTAAGTCTTATAAATAAAGATGAAAATATTTCAGTAGGACATGGTGAGGGAAATCTCAGTGAGAGTAAACCCAAAAGAGAATGAATGGAACTTATGCAATGCAAAATTGGGGACATATCTGCCCAGATGATATGCAAAGAGCTAGGAGAGGGATTATGGAAGAGAAGGGAAAGGAGCTTGTTTTATATGCAACTGAGAAGGAAACTGGCTACTGTCAACCAAAAGCTTTCACTTACATCAGGTTCCTTGAGTCAAGACATCAAGTTAAAAAATAATGTGATTTATACAAATATACACACACACATATATAAATATATGTACATGAATGAACCCAAATATATTGTTGGCTCTCTTCATTTTTCTTCTAAGGCTGATGCATTAAATGGTCTTATTTTCAAATTTTATTTCTCTGTAAGAAAAACAACTGCATTTTTTCCAGTAAAATAATAAAAAAAGACTACTGTCTCAATAACATAGGTTTCAATGTTGGGATTTTAAGGGAAGACATACTGTGATACTGCTTGTCAAAAGGCGGGAGATGTCTTACAAACTTTCTCAATACCTGCCTTGCATAATCATCAAACTGCTGTGTGCAGTCTTTAGAGGAGGACAGCATAGGAAGGACAGGACTCAAAGCCTGGCCATCTCTCTGATGTTCCTAGCTCTGAAACAATAAAGTACTGCCAGGGTCAGACTGATGGTCCTGTGAAATCCCCAAACGGGTGTATGAACTCCTGCATCTCATTGATATCAATGCGTGTTCCTCAGGGTTCAATCTACACTGACACATACTGGCCTTCCCGCATGGTCACATTGGAGACAGCAGCCCAGGAAGGCCCAGGAGATGGAGAAACTACTCAGTCATACCAACTGGACTCATCAGGGACTCAAGAGAGTGGCCCCTGCCAACCCAGTCACCTCTAAACTAAGACTGCCTCCTCATTGACCTTCACAGTTGGCTAGTGTTGTAGGCTGAGCAGAATTGATCTTTAAAGACCCCCTCACGTGCCAGCTTCCAGCAGAGGTATGAATCCAGCACTCACACAGGGTTTGTATCCTTGTACTACATCCTCCACCACTTCAGACAAATCAGAGGAAGTACAAGAAAAAAACAAATTAGAAGACACATGAACAAACATGGTATCCCAGAGAGGAGGAAAGTCAACAGAATTTTTGCAGATGGAAATTGGGTTTCCCAAGTCCATTAGACTCTTGGAGTGAGGCAACAAACTCAGAGAAGAAAAATCTGATCAACATGGGAGGTCACGAGCCAGGCAATCACAGGCAAGAGCAAGGATCCTCTGCTGGACTGTTAAGAAAAACAGCAATAAACAGCCAGTTTCCTGAAGGAGGAAAATTCACAGGAGAAACCAACAAGGACCTCTGGCAGAATCTGTGTTATTTTATAGAGGCTCTGTTCACACCTCTTCCTAGGAGTCTTGAAGACACTTGGACAGTTCTTTGAAACACCAAGTCAACATTCAGAGACAATCATCTCTAAGAAACAGGAGAGAAATGGGCGTAAGACTACTGGTGCTGTTATTCCACAGTATTAATAAACATGATCTGAAGCCCAGTTAAATTATCAGGGAGTAGGTTTAGAAGAAAAAGTGAAGGAAGAATTTGTACAGCACATACAGACACTGATGAAGGTGCTGCCACAGATGTCACAGAGACTAAAAGACTCAGCTTCAAAAGGAGTTTAGACAAATTTGCTGTGTATTGGTACATTCACAGCTATGAAATATGGCAATGTGGATTCAGCCTGATTGTTGGTTGATGGCGAACTGTAGTGGGGAAAGAACAAAATTAACTTTCTTGTTTGTCTCCTGTTCTTGCAGCTCTTACGCAGAGGACTTCCCACGGGCATTGCTCAAGTAGCCACAAGCCAATGTGAGCTGACATCCCCAGTTTTCTCAGACAGATCAGCTTCTCCACAGGTCTAGATTAATGCAGACAAGATGTTTTCACTGTTATTATACAATGCAACTGATGCAGCAATCTCTCTTTCATCATGTTCCTGTGTCTGAGCAGGATATCAGTCACCTAAAAGCAAATGGACGTACAGAATCCATACCAAACCCTTCTTCAAAGGAGCTCTCTGCTCTGCGGTACAGGATGTGCATACCAAGACTGCTCAATTAAATAGCTGCTGTAAGCTCTGACTACAGATTAGCAAACATCTAATTCAGGTGTCAAGACTTCTAAATAGGCATCCAGCATATCAGGAATTGTGATTTAGCATGGTGGTTGTTCAAACAGGAGCTTAAAGAAAGAGCTTTAAGAACTGCAATAGTGAGGACTTGGTATGGGAATTGCTGTCAGAATCATGAGCTCTAGAAAGGAGCAAAAACAGAAAGCAAAACAGTAAATAAGAAAAAAAAAATCTATTCCCCTTTTGGATTCAAGGGAAGCCTAGGAATTAGAGGAGGGGAAGGAGCCCCA
Organism: Rhea pennata; assembly: GCF_028389875.1. Taxonomy (NCBI): domain Eukaryota; kingdom Metazoa; phylum Chordata; class Aves; order Rheiformes; family Rheidae; genus Rhea; species Rhea pennata. Next base: position 9,560,958 of record NC_084682.1, read on the forward strand.
AAAAAGCACTTCCTGCTGTCACTGGAGGGAATTCAGATATCATCAGTCTGCACGGTTCAACGTGTGCCATCCTCATAAGCACAAATCATGAGTCAGGATCTAATTAACATAACCTGATGCTAACACCCTTTCCAAATTGAATAAATGTTTTGGAAGAACAGTTGACTTGTAGGTTTATTTCTGTCACTGCCTGATTGCTTACTAAGTGCATCTGCCACAGAGGCAACACACGGAAAACTCCGCAGCGCGCTGCTGCCCCAACTGCAGGTAAATCTCCTGTGCTGTCTGGCTGCCTGCTCATCTCCAAATGTTCTGCTGCCTCAGCTGGAAAAAACATATTCCTGGAGGGTGGCTGCAGCTGAAAGACAGACTTACCGATGACTTGATCCAAAAGGGTAAGAAGGGTTTTGACCCCAGGAGCCGAAGCGGCGCGGGCTTGCTCTAGCATCATGCACTGCGTATCACAAGACGGACACATCTCTGCCAAGGGGGGCTGGAAATCCAACCCGCTCCACCTTCTCTCTCATGTGCTAGCTGCGTGCAAAATATTAGCGCCATGGTCAAATAAAACATTCGGCCATTTTAGGCACGCTGCCTAATTAGAGGCCATTGTTATCTGCAAACGCTGTTTTTGCAGCTGTCAGGAAATTAAATAACTCCAGGGTAACTCGGAATTAAATGAAGCTGTACAAACACAGAGCCCGATTCTGAAATCCCGACTCCGACAACTAGCTTTGCTGCTTTCCAAGCAGCTACGCGTCCCGCAGCACGACCGGCTACCCCTGTCTACGGAGCCATAGGGCAACGCGTTCCTGTCCTCCTTGTGCGGTTCACGTGTCAGTCCTTACAAGCCTGGCAGCTTGTGAACCTGCACGTCGAGCGCGGGCATTGCATTTGCACCACCTGAACTATCAGCACCTCCTGGGCTGGAGTACAAGCGCCCGCTATGAGAGCGGCGACGGCCCGATAAAAGGAAACGCTTACGCAGAACCCCCTGCTTTGATCTCGTTTTCAATCAATTCGCTGCTCCTCTGGCAACCCTGTAACTTTAAACTTTGATGGCAACCTAGAAACTAAGCTGGTTATACTTTTCCGGTGACTTTTTAAAAATTAAACAAAAAGAGAGGAGTGCATTTCCAATGGGACTCGTGCAAGCTTGTGTAGTGCACAAAAATACATCCGTTTGGAAGAAGTGCTTATGGTGGCCTCCTTTCCTAGCTTCCTGCTTGCCATTTCGGCTGTGCGGAACGCAACGCTCGGCCTAATAGCAGCAGAAGAGCAAGGAGGAGGCGAGTTCTTGCCAGCCCGGACACTGATTTAGCAATAAATGGGATTGCACTGTAATGTGAAACACAACGTGAAAGCACACTTCCACCTGCCTCTGAACGCAGTGACTAGCTACCTGGTGGGGGGAGGACTAGGAAATCATATTTTTGCAGTGGCATTTTAGAAGAGAAGCTCAGTTCTTGGGAATACAGTCGTAGGCCATGTCCAGCTCTGAAGCACAGACAAGTAGATGGAAATCTGGGCCTGTATTAAGGCAAAAACTGAGCCATACCACAAAACACGCGTGTGGCCTTATACAAGCTACTTGGACTCTGTGTATCAGTTTCTGTGTATGTGGGAGAAAGAAATTCAGTCTTACCTCACTGGGGTATCATCTGACAGGAAACATGAATGCGCTCCAAAAAACAAAGCATCATTATTATGTTTGGCTAAAAATGTGGAACACGCTAAGGTAAACTCCAAAAATAATTGTTATGTCCACCCGCACTGGAGAAGCGGGTTAGCAAGGGAAACCCAGGCGATGCCACAGTCCGCTGCCAGGAGGTCAGGCTGCTCTCTTCCTTCCTCTTCATGGGATAACACATCATTAATAATGAGCACACCTGGAAAATCCAAAGCAGATCCAAGCTCTGCAAGCTGGAGCTGGCTCCTGAGAGGCAAGGAAGGAGCAGGAACCGGCCTTTGCTTGGATGAGCAAAGGGTCAAAGCTCATCCTGAGATGCCTTTAGATGCATCTGCACCTCAATGATGCCTTCTCCGACCACTGATGTGCAGTGCCACGATGAGGCACCAGGGTCCTTCCTGACCCACTGCCAGCGGCGCTCCACGCTCAGGTGGAGAGCACTGCTCCCTCGGCACCGCTGGCTCCCCTGACCCTCTCCGTGCCCCGCGACCAAACAGGCTCCACGGTCCGGAGGAACCGTGGACTTTGCCTCCGGTAATCAAGGTGCAGAAATTGCAGAAATCAGCAGGTTTTCCACTTCCTGAAAAAAAACTTTCCTGGTATTTCAAAACATCTTGGCAAAGGCTTTGCTCGCAGGATCTGCACGCCTGGGGCTGGGGAGGACCCAGCCCAGATGAGTGTTGGGAGGGGATGTGGCGCCTCAGGTTACTGCTGGCAAGGAGAAGCGCAGAATGCGTTGCAGGGAAAAACCACGAGCACAGAGATATATATATTAAAAAAAAAAGAATAAGGAGATGGACGTGGTTTGACTTGTCTTTTTCTATTTTCAAATGAAGTAACACAACCCCCCTCTTTTTTTTCCTTTTTTTTTTTTTTTTTTTTTAATAAACTGCATTTCAGACAATATTCTACTGGATGGAAAGAGCAGTGCAAATAATTACATTTCAAACAGGACTCGAAGATTGAGCTGCGAAATTCTTAGCAGTTTGTGTAACTGTAACCTTGAGGCTGTGTGACTTAATATTTAATCTTGCATAGGATTAAGATATGAGATTGTAAAAGATTATGCAACCCTTTTTGCATAAAACAGTATTATTTTTTCACCATAATCTCCAAACTACTCCACTGCAGGGATGATTTATTCCGTAGGTCTGGAAGTGTACCCATTGTAAAAGGCCTTGGGAATCCTTTGGGACATAAGCTACCTCAATTACTATTTATCATGGCCCTTGCCTGCTACATTATCAAAGCATTTCCACATGTTCACTAATTAATCTTTATAATGCCTGTTATGAGGTGATTTAATAGGATTATCCCTATTTTCCAGATGAGGAAACTGAGCCACAACGAGAGACTACTCCAAGGTCAAACTGAAAAGCCTGAAGCGGGCACGGAAGCTTCATTTGCAGGGTTCTGATTCCTGGTCCCTTCACCAATTCGACTGATTCTTGTGAAACTCAAAAAATGAAGTCTGTTGCACCAGGATGACCATACCAACCCTGGAGCCTTCATAAGATTGGGTGGCCCTGTACCGAGGCTGGCAAGAAAGCTGAAAAAGACAGGTTATTGCTCCAGGACAAAATAAAATTGGTGAAGTTCTTGGACACAAGACTCAACACCTCTGCCCAGGTGTAGATGGAGATTTGGCTGGTTTTCCCTATCAGGTCACGACGAGGAGGGTCCTCCAAGCCTGCCAGGGACAGAGATTGTCTCACCTTGACAACTGACTGCTAATCCTTGGGAAATCTGAGCTTCTCCCTCACAACTCCTCACGGTCAAAAAAACAAACCCCCCCAAAATCCCTCCCAAATCTGGCAGTCTGCTCAGATTCCAACTCTGGGGACTGCTGGCACCCTGCAAGGGCTAACCAGTAGATCAGTTTTCTCTGCTTGCAGAAGATGACAGACTATTTTGTGGAAAGTTATTCCAGGCTCATTTTTTCTAATCTAGAGTCACGGCATTTACAAGAAGGATGCCAAAGCAGCTGGAAATCCAGTTGCTAACATGAGTAATCAGGTCATGAACCTGAGAGAAGCAGGACTTGAAAATTAAAGTGGGGTCACAACTGGCAAAGCCTGGGAAGTAAGGGTTGAGTGCTTTCAGCCTGAGGACAGAGGGTTCACGTCTCTGCTATATCGCCGGTGCTCCTTGGGAAGGTCTCTCAGTGCTCCCTTGGATTCAGCTCCCTAGCTCTGAAGGGGGGATAACAGCATTTCCTCATCTTGCAGAGGGTGCCCCATACAAAATTCACTTAAAAGGCAGGAAAAATTACAAATTACAGCTCTACAACTACTTACAGTGGACAGATGCTTCAAAGAAATCTCACAAAACATATTCAAGCCTGTCCCCTCTAAGCCATGGAGCACTCCACCCTGCTAGCTTGGCTCATCTCCACCAAGCTGGCAGGTTGTGGTTAGCTCCAAACACATGGCAAACCACCAGAACAACCAACTGCCCTTAAGTCCTGCCTAAAAAAATCCACCGATAGAACAACATGCAAATGGCTAAACACTCTCTATTGAAACAAATAAGCAGGGCTGCTACTTAATAGTTGGGCTGTATCCACCTAAAATTTCAGTGAATCATTTCTTCATTTCAGTGAGAAAAACATTTTTAAGGTGCTGCACTTTGGAGTGCAGGTTGGTAAGAGCTAGCCAAGGTATCTATCTGCTCATCTATCTCAGACTTTGGAAAGCACTAGGAAACAGCAAAGATGTAATCAATTTAAAGGAGGAAATCAAGGCCAGTCAAGTGGTTCAGGAAGACACGTCTGGGCTTTCTCATCATGGGTTGTGAAACAAAAATAGATCACGATACACACCCATCTGCTAGAAGAAACAGTGAAAAATAGGTCTTATTTATGCAATATTTGTTTAAATAGGAGCAGAGAAACTGGACCAAAAAGACTTCATGTGGCAGGTAACAAAAATAAGGAATAATATGGGCTATCGAGATTTGCAAATCCACTGACACGTGAGCTCTAACAAGAAACTAAAGCACTCCCTTCTCTAGGTGACACAAACTAGACTTGGGAATATTCCGTATTTCTCATCCTTTCCCTCCCTTCCCTCAAAAGGTTTAACTACCAAACTATATTGCCTCTTGGGAGAGGGTGGAAATCACGCATACGTAACAGCCCCTCAGCATGCATCCAGATCTATATAAGCACTGTGGGAAAGACCTTCCCAATGAAACGCATATTTCTAATTACTCAGTACTCAATTCCCCATGTTTTTAATTTGCATTTAGGTCATTAGGACCACATTACTTTAAAAAAAACCCTGAAAATCACAGAGTCTTGCTTGGCCAATACAGAGATCCAACAGGGAGAAATTGTGCACGTGTTTAATAGCAAAAACATCTTCTGCCTAGCAACCAGCAGGCTCTCCTAGCGGTCAGGACGTGGCGAGCAGGGGAGGGAATTCGCCACTATAAATGTCAGGCAGCAAATTAAGCCCCCATGCCTTGAGATACAAAGGCCTTGTCACTGGGTAATAAAAATTCAAAGAAGAAATAGTTTATAGGTGAAATATTTCTAAAACCAGATGCATCTATTAGCTTATTTCCCTCCGCTTTTTAAATGGGGTTACAGACTGCTCCCAGCTAGCTGGGCTCTGTGCTTGCACTTATTTACAAGGCTGAATTCTTGTCTATTTTATATACAGGATAAGAGAGCAGATACGGAAAGCAATCTAACATTCTGATGTTATTGAAAAAGCGAATTGATGTGGCACTAAAGCGTATGATGGTCCTGAATCCAAGGTCAGGTCGGGAACACGTTTTCTGAGGATGATGGTTATCAAAACAGAGCACTGTCAGTAGAAGAGCTTTTTTCTTTTCTGTTTTTCCCCCCTTTTTATTAGAATGGGGTCAACATTTTACAAATTCCGAGAAAATCTCTCTGCCACTCAAACTTCAGTTTAGATTTTTTAAATAGTTCCATTATTTTTAATGTATTGGGCAATTACTGTGAGGTCTGAACTGAGATTAGGAGCCTCTTTATTCTATAAACTGCATAAATTTGGATTTCTGGGCTTACAAAAGTTATTATCTAGATTAGGCAGACTCAAGAAGGATAAATGAAGGACTGTCACCTTCCTCCTGCAGGTGAGCTTCAGTGTGGAAAGACAGAGTCCTGCTCTAGGTTCATGCAGGGGGCTGCAGCAAAGAAAGGTGATGAAAGCAAACGTTTCCCACTCCTGTTTCAATACGGAAATCAAAGTGACCTTCCTCTCTGGTTCAAATCCCAAAGAGATCAGTTATGGCCTAAGGTCGGTGACCTGGAACTACCTACATGCTGATTCTAGGGGACAGAAGTCCGGAGTACATGAGGGTGGTTTGTTTTCCTCCTCACCCCTCAACTTTCCAGTTTCCCGAAAACTGGAATAAGCACGTTCGCCAGTTTGGAAAGCACGAGGATTCACTTCTCCCTGGACCTCAGCATTTTTCCCCCTATCTCCGCTCTCTCTCTCCTGCCTGCAGGAAAAGATCACCTTGGCTGTCCAAGGGCTAAGGCTGGGCAGACAGTGCTCTCACCTTGGAAATGGTAGCAGCATGGTGCTTTACAGCCTTTTATCTTCAGGCCCACTTCACCTGGGCAACAGACTGTCACAGTCCCCATTGATGCAGATGTTCATGGAGCAACTCAACAGCTGCCACTGTCTCAGAAGGAGCCCAGGTCAGGGACAGGCCTCTGGGATATCTCTCCAGCAGGGAAAACCACCTTCAAACTCCATCCATTGCCCTGCAAGAGGTCTCAAGCAGGGAGACATCACAAACGGGGTAGAAACTCAACTAGAACCACTTGTTGCCCTCTAGGTGTAAAGTGACTGTCTTGCCCCAAGATGGTGTTAGAGGCGCTCCTTCTCCCTTTAGCATGGAGGCAGGTACAAGTGGTGGTGATTCAGAGATGGAGCAGAAGCTAGTCCTTGTCGAACAGACTGGCTCCGTTTCAAGTGGGTGCAAGAGATACTGAGACAAAGATATATCAGAGGGTGTACCATAACAGTCCCTCATCTCCTTGCAATTGGATCAACTTATACATGTGACACTGGATGTGCTCATCCGTCATTAGGCTTGTACAGAATGAAGGTAGTCGAGGGAGAGCTTTAGTTCTTCATTTCATACTGCACTGTGCAGTTGCAGAGAAGCACCGTAAAACTGGAGGGGAGATGGATGGCTTCATTCAGAGCTACCCAGGCAGAACTATCACTAAACCTAGCTGTGGGCTTCCAAGTGAAAAAAGGATGAAGAGGACTGCAGACAAACCAGCCAAAGTGATCAGGACTAGAAAAGAGAGGTAAAACAAACCAAATACCCAAACTGACTCCTTTCCTCCAATAAAAGCCCCTCTAGATATGTGGTATAGAAGCCACGACTTGACGGCTGCTGGGAATACCACTGCGGGAATGTTGCTACCCCAATCGCTCCCTAAGCAGCATTATTTTATTCAGATGACACCTCCAGGACAGGACTGCAACATCAGCAACTGCTTCCCAGCGCACATTCTCAGGATTTCAGAGAGCATAGCTGCCTCCAGGTGTACTGTCATTTACTTTCCTTTCAGCAAGCATGAAAGCTAAAACCCTTGATGAAAAGAAACTTCTGGGAATGATGAGACCACAGGTAAAAGCTCAGCTGGTGCAGGTTGGTGCAGCTGCCCAGGAGATGAAGGGATGGTGGCCTTGCTGCCCTTTGAAAAAGGAACAGACTTTGCAGAGAGCATAGGTGCTTCACTATCTGTACCACACTCAGGAAGCTCCTGCTTTCAGCCAAGTCTTGGGAAAAAGGCACCCCCCCCCACACACACACATATTCCTGTGTTTCAGGAAGCAGCAAGCACTCAACTCTTCTGCCACGTGCTGACTGCACGGCAGGGGATAAATGTGAGGATTTTACATGGCTGTCCAAGCACCCCAGTAACTGAGACACTTCTCTTCACACAGAAGAGCCCATAGCCAAACTCCTCCTGCTAATGCATCTCAATATCAGCCAGAAAAAGAGTTTTCTGTTCATTGTTTGCTGAATAAAATTCTTTCTCATTAAGAGGCCCAAGCCCAAGAAACAGCCACGGGAACAAACAAGGTTCTGTGCAGATATAATTCCCACCTCGCCACTGTGGAATTAAAGCAAAGAATCAGGCTGCAGCCGTTCCTTTCCAGCACAGTGAATGCTAAAGAGGTTACAGCTTTGCTCTGCAGACATTTTCTGGGAAGAAGAAATAATGACTTCTTTACTAGCCTGTCTCATTTGCTACTTGCAAGGAAACAAGCCTGAGGATTATTATTTGACATTTTTTGACAAAACAGTTAAGAATGATTACTACATGTCAGTACGTTTGAAGTGTTAACCCAAAGGATAGCTGGAAGTGCCAGTATTTCAGCATGCCAGCTGGAATTTCTACCTGAACCGCTCACCAAGGGTGAAGATTTACCCTGTAATCTGTGAGCTGAACCCTGGCACCTTACTAGTGGGGTCAAGAGGTATCTGATCCCCTTGAATAGAGATCATGAATGTTGTTTCGCAAGAAGGTGGGATGCAGCAATTCTTACAGGTTTTGTTGTTCTCCAAGCCAATATTTAGGTCATAACCAAGTGAGATTTCTCCTCCTCAGATGCTTAGAGCCGGACTAGGATAGGAAGAGAATAAAAGAGAGCACTTTCACAGTTACAAGTCATGCTAGGCTGGTAGATGCTGAATTCCTCCGGTCTGAAAAAATTACAGCATACAGGAACTAGGAAAACGGATGGAGAGCCAGTAGGGATCCCAGTTAGAGCTAAACCTGAGGGAAAGTTTTGAATGCAGTGGCAACTGTTCAGACGAAGAGCACGTGCCGGACACAAACCCAAAGGGAGCACGGGCTGTGTCAGAAGAGCTGGACGAGGTGCAGGATGGAGAACATTCAAGTCTCACCAGCAGATCACTGCTTACTAGCGAAGAGCAGAGGAGAGGCCATCAAGCTGCCGGCTCCGTAGCACTACTGTTCATGTTGGGATTTGCACCCGGCTTTCGCTCCGTGCCGTAGGCAAGGATTGTCTTAGAGCGCTCCTTCCTGCAAAGCTCTGCTTTCAACACTCAGCCTGCGCACTGTGTATTTGATTAAAAGAGATGTTACATGCTGCCAAAGCCACAGCTCAACAGGGGCTACGCTGGTACTGTAACTACCAGCAGTAAATTCACGCGCATACGAGAGCCAAGGTAATGAAGTCAAAAGGTCCAAGCGGAGCGCGCTGCTGCTTTGAAGGGTGGCAGCACTGCCGGATTCACAGAGATAACCTGAGGCAACAGCAGCCCGTGCCACTGCTCGAGGACAGGGGTTTGCCTAGACCTGGGATTTGCTCCAAGTACAACCACGGGCTACTAATGCAATGCAACCCCGTACTACTGAGGAGCAAAACTATTTGAACTTACCTTTGTTTCAATGTGGAATAATTTCCTGAAAGATAAATAGTGGTTGGGGTGCTTATGCTAGAAGCTTTACAGCGGTGTTTGCAACTCAGACTTGCCACAGTGCCCTAAACTGAGGAACATGGCTTGTGCCAACAGGGCAGAGAAGTCAGCCTCATGGCTATCACACTCATCGAGGGACTGCTGGAGATGAGTGTGCCCCTGTCATGGCAAATACGTGGGGAAGACACAGCTCAGTAACTCTGACTCCCTTCTGAGGATGCGAATCTGCCACGCACTGCCACCCTTGGCAAAAACTCTCTTCTCCTCCTGATGTCTGACTTCTCTGTCAGACCAAGCTCTTTAGAGACAGGCCTTGTATCCTGCTCCTACAGAAAAGCCAAATCTGAATTGATTGCCTGTAGCCACTGGCCATAATAGAAAAGCTGATGCTGCCAATACAGTAACAAAGTTTTCACGCACATGCCACATGAACAAATGCAACAAGGGATACACATTTGGGAAGCAGGAACATCACTTGAGCTCTTTTGGAAACAAAAATCATAACATGTGATGTACAGTTCCTACTGAAACCAACAATTCCCAAATTTTGAAGATCCATTCACCTATTCTCAACCTAGTGATTTTTTTTATGAAGATGTTTGCACCAACTTTATTATTTTCTAAAATATAATGATTTTTTTCTACTTTATGTTCATGAGTACTTCTTAAACAGAAAGGGGAATAATTCAGCAAACCAACTTATTATAAAACTTCTACTATATACGAAATAAAGACGGCATACTTTCTGATTTTTGCCTCAGGGCTTTGATATTACAAAACAATCATTGAGTATTACAGTGTCGCAAGTGGCTACTTGACAGTTAATTCTAACTCGGGAATTAAATCTGCCTTTTTCAAACTTTAATGAATTTTCTCCAAAACAGTAAATTTTTGTAGACTTCAGAAACCAACCGCAAACAGCAGCAATAGCACAGAAATAGTAATAGCTGCACAGTACTTCTTCATTCCACCACCCAAATAACACCGCTACACAGCCGCCCCACATGCTAAACGTTATTACAAGCTATTTCCACTGCCAAAGCCAGACTATTCTCTCCGTCAGCACTCACCCGACACCGAGCACCTCCAGCTCCCAAACTCGCACTGGGCACTTTCCTCGGCACCAATGGGACCGCGTGCCGTGCGCAGGCAGAGCTGTCCAGCCACCAGGCGCACACAAAGAACACGCTTAGCACGGGGTGGGAGAAAGGCAGATAAATTGAGGCTTTTGGTGACAAGGCAAAGGAGCCGATTTGCAACTCTGTTGTGTTTTGTCAGGGTGAGGACAATGTAAAATACTCATCCTTAAGGATTTCTTTTAAAGAGGGAGGTTGGTGAGACCTTGGAGCTGGAGGAACAAGACGTGGGCGCTCACAGAGGTCTGAGGATGAAGCCCAGCAGAACGATTTGCAGTGACAGTACAACGGCTTGCAGATAGCTTTGCTTTCTCAAGTGCGCTTAAGCTGCTCTTTAAAACTCATGCATGCTCTTCTCCCAGCAAAATCCATCCCTGTTCTGTGCATGAAATGCCTCGTACGGCACAGCGGCAGAGACAGCGTGCTTAAGCGATCAAAGCACCTTTCACAACTGTATCGCTAGTATTTACAGACCCGTTTTACAAATGCTTGGGTTTATGATGTTGATGAGAAATGACATGTTTCCCTCCTCCTCCTCCTCCCCCGCCAAGGCTGCACAGCGAGGTGGCACACGCTGACACTTACCCAGGAAGCCCTCTTCATCCACAATGATTGTGTAGTCCTCTGGGGTTTCTGTGAGGCTGAAGAACTTGCACCTGGTGAAGGCAAACAGCATGAAAGCAGGATTAGCCAGTGGGCTGAGCAGAGGCCACCCCATCACTGCAACCCTGGCCACGTCGACAGGACAAGCCCAAGGTATGGACAGACCTGGTGAAAAACTTATTATTTTTATTACTTTGGTTAATCACTTTTATTAGGTACCATATCCCTCAGGGCTTTTAGGCACAGCATGGGACCTGCTGTACTCTGCAGAGCCAAAGACTTCACATGTTTGTAGAAGACACCAGCACCCTCCAAAAAGCTTCTTGCCCTGTCAAGGCCTTGCAAGCACAATCTTCCTGCTGAAGACCCAGTATGTGTTCCTGCTGCTTCAGAGCCTTTTCCTGTTGGAGCTGAGCATCCCCATTCCCCTTGCCCATCCCTCTGCTGCCCTCCAGATAATGCTGCAAACGTCAAGTGCAGGAGCACAAAGCCAACCTGTCCTCTTCTTCATCTCTTATAGCCTCATATCTGCTCCACACTCATCTTTCAACATTGTTGGCCAAGTGAGGCCCTACCAGACTGCTTCTCAGCACTGCGGAGGTTCTGTATCTGAAACTTCCCCTCAGGGCTGCTGAGCACCAAGACACCTATGTTGCTGCCTTGAGACATCCAAAACAGAGACATCCATGTGATTAGAGATTTGGGCCAAAAACTGGCTCCAGCTTTCTTTTGTCATGTTGAAAAGAATGAAGAGTGCAGCTCTTCCCTCCAAAAACAGTGGGGAGAAAAACGAGATGGCTGCTGCCCTCCCCGTCGCCTCATCAGGAAAACAAAAAAAACCCAACATGCAGCTCTAATAGTGTTCTGCCATGTAACCAAAACGATTTCACGTAAATAGAAAGTACCAGACAACCTGTCCTAAGTGAGTTGTCCTCCTTCCCTAGGAGCATCCGTCATGACGATCAAGCATGACAGTCTCCCTCCTAGCACAGATGTATCACCATAAAACACAGAAGTGGCCCCACCACAACAGAAACCACAACTTAATTATTTTATGTCATCGGTAATAGCTACTGTGACAGCCACATTTACTAACTCAACTCTCTCCAGGAACAGTGCCAAGACAAGCAGAAAACAGTAGCAGCCCAAATTCTTCCTTCTCACTTCTGACCTGCACAAGGATGGTCCCTGTGAGACTGGTGACCCAAGCAGGAGAGCTATGCTGGGCAAAGAAGGATGCTGCTCCAGGAGGATCCCAGGAGATATCAGTATTTCTTTTATTATTCAGTGGATGAATTCCCTGGAGAAGTCACTGAAATCAAAGTTTTTGCTACCAGCAGCTTTCCTACTCACACATACTGATTGAGGGATGCTGACTGGAGAGAAACTAGTGGTCTTAAAGGAGGAAACATTAATATTAAAAATCCAGCTTTCCTGATCTGTGATGGCATTTACGGAGAAATTTTGTTCCAGAACTGTAATACACATCTGTTTGCACACATTGACCCAGCAAAAAGAGTATGAACGTGTCAGATGCCATTTTCTTAGCGCACATCTAAAAGTGATGATATTTAAGGGATATGTACTGACGAAATCCCATAATTGCTGGCTCAGAAAGCATGTCAAAACCTCACATCTTCATATATCAGCACAAAGCCCAATCCCCTCCTCACTGCCATTCTGGAAAAGGTCAGCAGCATACAGCCATCTGAATTTAAACACAAAGTCTTTTCACCAGCACAGAAGAGACAGTGCTTCTTGGGGAATACATTCACTCAGTTCAAGCCCATGTTGCATTTTTCACAGGGAAAAAGATAAAAAAGAAGAATCTGAATTGCAAGTGTTTATGCAATAAAATACTACATTGAATTTTTTTTCTTACCATCGTATACTAACAGAAATCAAGCCCAAGTCCTAAAACTTGTGCCTCAGCATAAATACACACGAATCTACTGCCACGGCGAGCACAACTGAAGAGTTGTATGTCTTGAACCACCAGCGACAGGAGGAACCCCCAAACTGTATTGCTCTCCTGTGCTAACCTATACATTGCCCCTTCCATTCAAGCAGCTCCAAGTATTTCTCTTCCCCCTTACAGCAGTTCTGGAAAGCTGCACGCCAACAGCATCTTCTGTTCTCACACTGAAGCCAACAAAGGAAAGGAATTGCCCTTTAATAGGTCTGAGACATCAAGCAAATGGTGCTTCTCTAAGTATGCGCAGAAAGCATATATATAGGAAGAAAATATTTTTAGTTCCCTAATAGCCAAACCTCAGATAGATTCTTCTGGATTTCTGCCTTCTTCGTATTTCAGCACATTTCCACTTCAGCACTGTTGCTGACTTCGACTGCCTGACAGCATATGTCTTTTTCTGGCAACACAGCAAATGTAGACCAATCTATTATTAGATTAGATCTTTGAAACTGCAAAGCTTACGCTGGTATGGAAGTAATACCGGAGCTTGCACAGAGCAGGAAAGCACGCGTAGGATGCAGCAACAGCATCATTTCAGTTTGCAAACAGCACGTAAGTCTCCACAGGAGGAGAAAGCAGGCAGAAAAGCCTCCTGCTTAGCCTCGCTCACAGGTCTGCCCCAGGAATGTCTCCTGGAGACGTTTGCTCCCCAGACCTGTCTAGATCACAGCGGTGATAACACTGGAATTAATGCAACTTCCACTGGTTCAGGGTCACACTCAGAGCACATGCTTGCAGGAATACTGCTGGGGGTCAACTGAAAATTCTGCACAAATGATGGTCTTTAAGGAAACCACAACTCCTGTCTTCTCATTTGTAAGGAAACCACTTAGTTAATTGTTGCCTAGGCAGAGTGAAGAGTTGCAAAGCTGTTTGTCCCCTGGAAAAGGTCCTTCCCAGAAGCAGGTGGGTGACCAGCCTCTCCCCACCCCTCACAACCATGGCCTGGCGCTTCAGAGAAACATAACGACTAGAAGGCATTCAAACGCAAAGTCTGGAGGTAACCCAAAAGTCTGCAAAGAAGCCGTTGCTCTGAAGGGGAATTAAGCAGCAACACTAAATCAGAAAGCTGATCTGAGTGAGGATGAAAAACATAATTTGTTGGGTTTTATTCCAGGCTGTCTTCTCATTTTAGATGAGAAGGGATTTGTATGCCTCACTCTGTACATTATCATGGTAATATATATTCTTAGTAAAGAAAGACAGTCTAATGCTAATCATCTCATTCGTGCTGATCTTAACTTCTTCGCAGTTTTACAAATAATGACAAGAGGTGGATTCTAGCGCGACATATTGTGAAATGTATTTAGGAAAGCAGTAAGGAACACTTGTGCTGTTAATGCATTTTGACATATTTGTGTAACATGTTAAATACTTTACACCATCTAATTACAAGACTATGCAGTCAAATGGCACCAAAAATTACAAACAGTGAAGTGACTGGTGTTTTCTAAACAGCATATTTGTTTGTTAGCCAAAACACTTTGCCATCTTTTTGGCAAGAGCGAGGAAGAAAACACAGCTTAGCTGAACTCCGGAGACGAAGCAAAGCCCCTCGCGATAGGGGTCGGTTCACTTTCCCCTCGACGCTCAGATCCGCAGGTGGTGGCTTCATCTTGCTTGCCGTAAGTTACTTCTGCAGCGCGGTGTCAGCAGGCTGCGACGCCGCGAAAAGGAGCATTGCTCAGACGAGCTGTTTCAACAACCCTCCCGCCCCCCGGTTCCAGCCCTACCAAGGGAAACAGCGAAGATGTCACGGCGCTGCCGGGACCGGTCAAAGGACAGCAGGAGCATTCCTTCCAGTCATTAGCCGGGCTCGGATCCGAGCCGGAGACGTTAGCAAACACGGTCAGGGACTGCCTGAAGCGTCACTGTGATAGCGGAGTTCGGCTCATTACAGAAGGTTAATCATTTTCAAAAACAATGCGGAGCAAAACTAACAGATTTGTGGCCAAGGAAAGCAAGTATTCATGAACAGACATTAATTCAGGAAAGTCCTGCAGCCTGTGCTGTGCCAAAACTTCTAATATGATAAGCCTGATGGTCTTCTCTAATTTATAATAATAATGATAGTCTAAGCCACAGACTGCACTGTGGACAGTTAAACAGGGGGAACTTCAGTTCACCTCTTTCCTTGCTTCTTTTGCATAGCTGGAAAAGTTAACCATAGCCTTTATTTAGGCTTTAAGATGCCCGAGAGGAGAAAAACAGCAAAACGATCTGCATCAGTGAAGAAACGGAAATCAAAACCAAGTGCAAAAGGGATGATCTGCAACACAGACCATTTAAAAAAAATAAACAGAAGATGTGGATGCACTCACAAAGACACTGATCTTATTAAGGACAGCTTACTGATCAAACCAGGACACTCAGCAACAATACACACAAGGATTATTCTAAAATGTCGGCTGGGTGTCCCCCTTCCTTGCTTTCACTAAACTGAAACCAAACTGCAATTTGAGTCTTCTTCAAAACAGTTCCCTGTGGTCCGGACTGCAAGAGCCCATGCAAGTCCAACCACTGCTGCAAAGGAAGGGAAGATTAGCAGCAGCTTGGAACGATACCAGCCAGCGATTCTGATACAATTCCCACTTTTCTAGAGCCAGACATGGTCAATCCAGACTTCCCAAGCTGCTGATTTAACAAAGGTACAGTATTCAAGAGCTATCTTGCAACATAACCGCAGGCAAAATGTTTTTGGTTCTATAAACACACACTTGGAGTTTATTTTATATGACTAGCAAAACCCAAGTCAGGATGCTTTCACCAGTCAAAGCCTAATGTTTGCAGTATTGCTTTCTAAAACTATTCCTTGGGGTACTCAACTGAAATTTTCCTTCATTTGCCATGACAGCATTTCTTTTTTTAAAAACACTTCCTGAAAAAACAACTAGAAAGTAACTTGCTACTTGGCTGGGGCTTTCTTTTCCCCTTCAACAGATTTCCACCATCATGTTTAAGAATATTCTGTAAAAAAATCTGTTCATCCCTACTGATGCATAGAAATCTACTCTTGCCAAATGTAAAGAGAGAAGCCAAAGTACGCTGGAGTAAGTAGTAAAAGAATACATCAAGTGAGGAAGTGAAAGCATGTTAGATGCTAGAATTGAGCAGAAAGCTGATCTCACTGAAGGAAACTGGGCAAGGGAGATGAGGAGGTCTGAGGTCCGCCTGAGTGCAGCTCTCTCCCGTGAAGCTGCCCCAATCCAACGAACATGAAAGGCGCTGCTCTCCCGTCCCAGCACGATGCCAACAGGCAAGGAGCCTGCGGAGCTGAGCGGAGATGCACTGCAGGAAATGTAAACACACTTTAAGACTACACAAGTATTACTGTGCTCATCTGTTATTTGTCTGCTGAAGTAGCTAAATATAGAGATGTTTTCCTAAACTCAAGAACGGTTCACAAGCAAATCATCTGAGGTGCGGACATGCTGAAGCTAACACATCCCCTGCACCCAAGGCTCATCCTGGGCGTGAATCTGCAGGATAATTTACTGACCTGATGTAATTAAAAGTTATTCTTAGCACACATTTTTCTTCTTGGGTCATAAATTATTTCAAGTGAGCTCTGCTGGGTGATTTTTACTGGGAATGTCACCATTCACCATCTATATTAGGGGATGGGGCTGAATCAAAACCCTGGATCTGCGCTTCGCTGTGCTGGCTGGTGTCCAGATGGCGCACGCGCCAGGCGCCTGGCAGGGATCCTTCCTTCCTTGCTCTGGGAGAAGTCACCCAGCTACCTCCAAATGGCTCATTTGCTCTTTGAGACTCAAGTTTGGAAGGTGCCTCATCATCAATCTCAAGGGAAAGGGTGCAAAGCAGAAGGACGGGAGCCTGGGCTGGCTCTGCACCCATGCTGTGACCCACTTCGCACAACCGCAGGACCTCAGCCTTCAGCTTTTAGCTTCTTCCTGGCTATTAACAGTGCTGGTTTCTGGTGCACACAGAATTTGGCAGATACAGTGCATCTGAAGGGCCTGCCTGGTGCTCAGAGAGGGAAGAACCTCTTGGTTTTTTTAAAAATAGCGTATTTTAAAAGAGCTGTAACAACTTAATATCAATTTTACTCAGATAACCTGGAAAAAATAATCAAAAAAATGAGGTTACTTTACCTCTACTTCTTTCATCTCTTTTTGTCTTCTTCCTCTCCTTGCTTCCCAAGAAGAGACAAAAGCAGCTTTTAGTTTTAATTGAAATTTAAAAAAAGACCACGTCAACAACAAACATTTCATGGAAGACTATCTCATTTTGACACAACCGGTCCCCTCAAATCCCATAAGAAACCTCCACTGCCTAATGCCTTATGGTTGGGAAACGTTCCTTTATCGCAGTGAAGCGGCTGACAAGGGAGCAGGAGGAATTCAGCTGTCATTGGTCAGAGCTGCGGTCAGGAACACATTTTTTTCAACTAATCGTAAAAGTAAAAGTATAATATAAAAATAATGCATTTTGATAGGTATATGCGCCTGTTGGATTCCACTGCCAGGTTTTTTTTTCCAGGTCTCTGAAACCGTCTCGCATTTCACAGCTGCCACACGGACGGCTGCCGCACCAGTCCGCTCTGCCACGTGCTCCCGATTCTGCTCTCGGAGCGAGTTCAGCAGTTCCGCGGCCAGCCCCGGCTCTCCCCTCTGCGGTCGTCTGGCTTCCCCCCTCCGGCACAACTCACTTATCACCTACGCGAGCGGGGACTGCCGTAACTCAGGACCAAGGGCTGGAGGGCAGGGACGCGTTTAGTTCGTGGTCGCTTTCCCAGCTACTATTTGAACTTTCTAGATTCGTTAGGGGTAAAAGTTTAGGCAGCTGATGGGAGTAGCTGCCTCCTCGGGCTGCTTGAAAGCAGCCATCTCTCTGTGCTCGAACTGCTGGGGACGGCGGAGAACCACAGGGGCATGCATCTTCTGCCACGCTCAGGCTCGGAGGGCTACTGCTAAACACCACCTGCAAGGTATTAGCCTTCTCCTCCTGTCTTTGGGCAATAACTGTGAGCCAAATTCATCAGTGCACGAGCAAACGCAAACCGGGTGAGCTATGAGTCAAAGGAACTTGGTCCCTTTGACTGGATGAGAAACATCAGCTCAACTGCTTGCAGGGAACCGGAGAGCCAGAAGTGCTCTTGCTTACCGCAACTGATTTCTGATTTTTTGTGTAATACACGTTCAGCAATCCAAGCTGGGCTCACCAAAACCAAGGAAGCGCCTCAACAAGCATCGTTTCCATTGCAAGGCCCAAATGCCCACAGCCTTTGTCCTTTTAAAACAAGCGCCCACGCAAGCACACAGCCTTCCTCGGCTCCCGCAGGACTAGGTCACGTTAGGACGATGCATGCTTTTACCTGGGAAACATTTGGGTCACTGGCATCGTGCTGGGCTTTCAGTGGGGATCTAGAAGTGCAGTCAGGGTATCATTGTCACATTTTTTTGGCTTAAAACACCTGAATTAAACAGAGCTTTTGCTGGTGGGCTCTCCTAGTCCCTGATCTCAGTATCTGCACTCTCAGATCTGCTTTTTCCCCCTAACACAAGCCATGGCTGGTACCTCTGAAGCACCAGGAGGAGCCTCCCTTGGCTTGTCCGTGTCTCTGTTTGGGACTTCAGGAGCTCTATGTGCACTATTAAGTGAATTTAAGCCAAAACAGCTTAGTGCATCCCATCTGCATAAGTTTACCTCTTTCTAGTTATTGGGACATAAACACAAAACCCAGTTGCAGGCTCCAGGAATGGAAGGGGCTTGCCCCAGAGTCAGTTTTGGATCACTAAAGACTCTATAGTTATATTCCCCAAAGGACAAACTGTACAAAGAAAGTAGATTTTTAACACTCAAAACACAGAGGAATAAATCTTCCTCCCCAAGTCATCACCACTGCCTGGCCTGCATCATGTTACAGAAACTCAACTAGAAAAGTCAACTTTCAGGAAAGCCATTTTATTGCAAATTTGAATTTAGGCAGAACCCCCCCCCTCAAAAAAAAAAAACAATAAGCTTGTAACATTCACAGAAATCTAACCAAAAAAGCCCAAGGAATTATTAACGTGGTTTTCCAATTGATTTAAAAGAAGCCATAGAAATGTGTTTTTTTTTTTTCTGTCTGTGCAATTCACTGAACATCCCACAGTTAGTGGTTTGCTCCAACTCACTTCGCAACTCTTCTGACTTTCACCTACCCTGACAGTAGCTTCATTCAATACAAAACAGGCAAAGGGCAAAAGCAGAGGATATTTTTCTTTTATAGAAATCTGCCTTTAGCACTATTATGTGGAAGAGCTGCAGTAGTAGGCCTCTGTACCACACTAAATTCCCGTTACAGTCCCCTCGCTCCGTTTGCATTGAGCTTGTCACCGTAGGGACTGCGTCGGGTTTTGTAGCTCCTGCTGCAGGTGGTGCCAGGCTGTTGAGGGCCACCAGGGAGACTGGCAGGTCCACAAAGCCCAGAGACTGCTCAAAGTTACTCATCAACTCTTCAATGTCAAAATGAAATACCAGGAGGCCTGACACTAGATAAAAACCAACTACAAACCACGCTGAGGAGGAAGGTGAGCCATGGCACAGGTGGCTCACCATGCCAGCCTAACGTCTCTGCCCACTGCAAGGTGGCGTTGCTTTGCCAACATCCGCAATGCCAAGAGCCCAGCATGGCAACAGCGGTGCTGCCTGCCCCAGGCTCCTCCACCGCAGCCATCGCCGCGACAAGGTGCGATCCTGTGCCCCCAGCTGTGCAGCCCTGCAACTTCTTTTCCATCGTGGTTAGTTGGATTAGCTTGATGATCCACCAGAAAACTCCTCTCTGCCACACCAAGGACATTTTCTGCTAACCTGAGTGGAGGCAAGCTGTGCTGCATGCATCCCCGAGCTCCAGTTGATGGGAGAGGGTGGAAAAGTGCAGGAGGAATAAAGATGACACTTCTCAGCAGCACCCCAGGGCTGTTAAGCATAACAGAAAACTGCCAGAGGGTCCTTCTGCCTCTACATACCCCAGAGGGGTACATTCCCCCTGTTAATACCTGTATCTAAACATATCTTCCTCATCCCATCTCCCTCCAAAGGAACTTATTAGGAAAACCTGTGAGAAGGGACTAAGCCACTAGTAGCATTAAGAAAGGTGTCACCACCCTCAGACCTGTGAGATGTGAGAGCAGTAACAGAAGTGGTCAGAAGATAAAGCAGCCTTAGATAACACACTCCTCCAGCCATTGCCACCAACCTCCATGAGGACAATCACAGACCAGGCTGCGAACACACAACCAGATCCTGGCTTAGAAGCGAAATTCCCTGGAGCCGACTGCACTTTCACGCTGCAGCCAGGTGAGGTGGGATCAGTCCTGTCTGCGGAGAAGGCAGGACAGAAATGCACTGGCTGGGTTACAGAACTCAGCCACAAACCTTGAAGGCACTGATGAAACCAGACCTTTAGCCCCCTAATGCTCCTGGAAACACTCACCTTATAGCCTCCTATGCAAGAGCCCTGTAATGAACTTCAACTGCAGAAGACCATGTGCTAGGAAGACCTCAGTAGAGACTGCAGGCATTGCTGCTGCCCTATGCCTACATGGGAGCAGGGAAAGCTCTCTTCCCTCTAGGCAAAACTATGAATTACACCAGGAATCAGTTCAGTCCACTAATTTTGACTGCAACACTTTTGGATTTACAAATTGGAAAATGAGGCAAGAAACTCATCCGATAAAAAAAAACAACATAAAATCCACAACAGCCAGAGTTATGTTATTACCTCCAGAGCCTTGAATTCAACACCTTGCTCTGTACTATTCCTATGGGCCTGCTTATGACTCAGTTTCCATTTGTAAACCAGGTCTAAAACCATCCCTGCTGAAAAATATGGGGATATAAAACCGAACCAAACCTTGTCATATTCTCATTTATTCTACTAATGGGGACTAAATAAGCAGCTTGGGCATCCCTCTGCTCACGTTTTATTGTTGTTATTCCTCCAGCTTCACTTTTTAAACCAGAATATCCCAAACAAACCAAAGGAGCAATAGCAGAATGTTTGAATCCCAGATCTTACAGAAATCATAAAATTATTTGCAAAGCTAAAACATGTTCAGTGCTGCCTGTGCTCATTTCCTTCTCCAAGGATGACTAAAATTGCACATCACCTTTTTATTCAAGTCCTTTAATTTGTTCCTTTTGGCTTAATATTCTCCCCAAAGGGTCTTTAACAATATTGTTTACAGTCTTATCACTGTTAACGACTGGGAAGTCATTTTTCAAATCTCCATAGAGGGTCAATGAATGTTTACATCAAAATGACAAAAACTCTTTGCTCTGGGAAAGAATGCTGTAATGAACTCTCTGAAGGGGAAGCTGAAAAGGAAACCGTGTTTGTGTGCACTGGAAAAGGATTCGTTATTATCTAACAATTAACCAATTGATTCAGACACACCTTTTCCTCTTCTCTCTTTGCTCTCTCAGCCAGCCAAAATTCTCAAAAGTCCATCTGTTGAGAGCCAACTTATCCACACAAGAGATGCACAGGCAATTCTTTCCACTTGAAATACTCCATCATTTATTTAAGCAGAAGGTAACTATGCTTTAAAAACTTTACACTAGCAACAGTATCCCTGACTGAGCCTTTACCGTCAAAGCTGAGCTTACTTGCAGCACAAGGAAAAGAGAGGTGGAGAAAGAAAGACTTTTCCTTAACCACAAAATTATCTTCTACAAATCAGAAACCAAACTGAAAAACATGTTGCAGATGTGGGTGTGGGACCTGAGGTTTATAGTTGAAAACAATGCATGATTTAATGTACGAAGGCATCTGAATGCATTTTATGGGCTAAATCCAGGAGGATTATCCCATAAGGACAACGCAAACACTGAGTAAAGAAAGCCCCCCTTCCTCTTTCCTTCCAAGTCAGGCAACGTACATCAGTCCTGGCAAGTTTGAATCTCTCTTCTATTACTCCTTTAATATCCTCTGCTACAGGATTTTGACTTTGCAATCCTACAGCAATAAAATGCAATTGAGTTTTCCTAGCTGGAACGCTACTGCACATCCAAAACCGAATACCTACGTTACATAGGAGCTATTATTGTGTTCAGCCCAAACCCAATGATTATTGTGCAGACAATGCTGAAAAACACAGACTGCAGAGCATGTGCTTCTTATTTCAAAGATGGGAGAAACGCAGGCTCAACCCAACAGGGGCGAGAGGTTCTTGTGATATTGCTCCAAGATACAAAGGAAGGAAGAAGAAACAGCAAGACTGTTGTGGACTGGAATTGATGAACTTGTTTCCCTGCAGGAACCATAAACACAATTTTCCCAGCATGGGACATAATAGTTCTCTCACAAATTACTAAAATATATTTCCAGGGCTCAATATAGAAAGCGAGATGTACAAGCACTGTTTGCAGCTTCAGCGCAGACAGTAATTGAGAACATGTGTGGCAGGGGGATTGAGGGGGAGGAGAGGCAAAGCCACCCGCCGCCGAGGCGCAGCGGCAGGAGAAGCACATTTCAGTCCTCATCAGCCTCTACCAGCTCCCATTTGCGAGCCTGGCCAAAAGCCCGCGTCAACTCCATCCAACGGGGAGCACGGCCTGCGAATCAAACCTAAATTTAGCGTTCGTTAACAATTCAAGAGCCATTGTCGAGCCTGAATGAGAAAATTATATATATATATGCTCACACATATATAAATAAATACATAGATAAATACGTCTGTTGACTTTCCCTTGAGCACAGAGGTGGGTTTTGATTCTCTAGGAGTGCTACGACACACCTGGTCACGTTCCTCCAAAGCGGAGGTATCATGCCCAAGATAGTGGTGTGGATGTAGCAGCGGCCACCTTTCCATGAACTGAGGTTTGGGTTTTTGCTAAACTTGCAGCTCTCGGAGGGCCAGGACAGGCCACTCGGCAAACGAAGCCAGAAGAAGCTGGTCTTCACATGATGATTCCTATAAATACAAGCAAAGGGGCAAAACACATTTCAATAATTTTATTTTTTAAAATAAGTCAATACTGACAACCCACAGAGTTTCAGCCTTCCAAATGTCAGCCAGCATTATTTTTAAAAATGTTTTTCCAAAATGTTTTTCTCTAAATCAGTCTCTTCAGGCTGGGAAGGAAGAGCCAATGGCAAAGGTAGTATCAGATTTCTCTTAGAGCCTACCAGCACTAAAACAAACATGAGAAATTATTCAACGAGCGAGTACGGATGCAGATTGAAGTTCTTGTTGAGTATCACCACTTAAATACATCCATCAGACCAACGACCCAAGCAAAAGCCAGAGCTGCTGGGGAAGTGGATTCTGCAGAGTGGGTCACTGTGTGGGACGGAAATGGGGTTTTGGCTAATTTCCCACAATCCCGGAGCCATCTCCGTGAATCGCTCCTGATGGGATGTTATAGCCACTCCAGCAGACCTGGCCTCCCTGCTCCCGTGTCTGATCCCTGCAGCCCACGATGTTTCAAACTGAGCTCAAAGCACAAACTGGAGCAGATTCCGCACCCCAGAAATCCATGGAAGCGCTCACTCTCTCTCTACCCTGGCTGCTTTACCAGGTGGCACAATTTCTGGGGAAAATCAACTTTCGGTACCTGTGGTGCCTTCGTATCATTTGTTTTTTGATAGTCTCAAATTTTCGGGACCAGTACTCTCTCCTACCCTCTGCACAGCACCTAGCGCAACGAGGCTCAGACATTTCTAGGGAGCATTAACCCAACTGACGTGAAAAAACTCAGCAGAGAAACTGTTCTGTAAGGCTCTTCAGCCCACCTGCCTGCCGCCAAGGATCCATAAACTCCTTCTCCACCTCAAGATCTTACACTGCCTCGTGACTGAGTAATAAGGTGACAGGTGAAATTCAAAGTCAATAAATGCAGATTATCCATATGGGGGAAAAAATAATCTTAATTCTGAATGAATAATGACAGGCTTTAAAAGGGCTATCACCACACAGGAAGGAGACTGGCATCACCATGGGCTGCCCTCTGAAATGGTCAGGGGCTGCCAAAGAGGCTGAGAGGACGTCAGGAGCAACCAGGCAGGGAGGCGAGAACAGGCATAACACCTCGTCATCCCACTGCGCAAACCGGGCTTACACCCAGCTGTCAAGCATTTCACGAAGTTCTGACCGTCCCTAGGCTAGCAAACGGGCTGGAATTGAATAAAAAGTAACACAGAGAAGGGGAACATGATGGATCCAAGGTGTGGACCCAGGACCGTTGAGCTTCAAGAAGTGATGGCTCAGTACAAGATTATGGGAGAAGTTTATTATGAACGAGATGATGAAGGAATTATTCACTGTCTCACGGTGTGCGAAGGGGGGGAATTCAGTCAAGCCACCCGACAGCACAGTTCTCCACATGAAACCGCACATGACCGCGTGCGCGAGAAGGATGGCCAGACAAAAACGCAGAAGCCAAAACACAAAGGGAAGAGATGGATTCAAGGATTCAGTGCTCACTGATGAATACTGGGGCCCAGATGAGACTTTCCGTTTAGGAAATCTCTCATGCTTCTGGCTTCCAGGAGCCAGGAGAATGTACCAGGGTAAATCCATGTTCCAAATCCTGTATCACAAAGCCAGACTTCCAAGCTCAAGAAATATCCTCTTCTTGCATAGCTCTCACGGTTACTAATTTTGTAGGTTTTTTTTTTTTTTTTTTTTTTTTTTTTTTTTAACAAAAAGATATGTCCTGGTGAAAAAGGAGGAAAAAAAATGGCATTTTATTAATAGTTCAGAGGTTTCAGCTATCATCGAGCAATGCTAGCCGTTATCTCAGCCAGTCTGAAAAGCATTTAAATGGCAGTGGTCCGCACGTGTTTTAAACGGGCATTTAAAGTCCATGGGAACAAATACAGTTAACACGCTGGGAAAACCTTTGCACAAGCAGACACAGGAAGAAGTTTCAGTAGTTCTAAGTAACAGCCCGAGGGCACAAAAACCAGCTTTCCACTTCCAATCCTCTCAGCTTGGAAGGGCCTTCTGGAAGTGAAAGGACACGTGGTGCTCCAGGCAGGTCTTAAAGCTTTAACTAACAGCTTATCCTCTGCCCTACCCTCTTTGCTTTAAAACATAGATGAACTGGAGTGCAGAAACATTTCAAATAGCACTTCACATGAAATTCAAATCGCCATTTCAGCTGATGTTTTTCTGCATTGTTCATTCCCTGCTTCCCCGTGGAGAAGGGGAGGAAGAGCAAAGGAAAGAGTAGCTGCTTTAGTAACTGGCAGAGCCCATAAACATGTTCTCTGGAAGCAGCTGACCAAAGATTGCCAAACGGCTAGGCCTTATGAAAATTCAACAGGCTGTAATCGTCTGTGTCCTGTCCTCACCAAGTACCGTACAGGATAAGTATTAAAATAGATTAAAAAATTAAAGCAGCAAAATAACAGCTGTCAAAGACTTACAAAAAAATGAAAATTGTGAAATCACTCAGACTAGCTGGGAAAAAAAAAAACAAACTCCCTCTTAAGAGTCTGGAGAAGAATAAATGCTCTCAGAACAATACAAGGATCATTACAAGACACCTCCAAGCATGAGAAAATAATGAGCAACAGCCCTGGATTTTCTTCTGTGTGCTTGTGTTGAGACTCACCAAAACTGAACAAGGGTAAGACGGGGCAGGAGCAGTATCTCCTTCACCCCTGGCAGCTACAGAGGAATATTCCTGGCTTCTTCCTTCCTTCCAACCATAACGGATCAAGTGGATGTAGCAGAAGATCACATGGTCAGATGTTGCTTTTACCTTTCATCAAGGAAGTTTAAATCATCAGATGACCCAAAAAAGTAAGATGGGCTGCAAGGAGGTGCCAGGGCACCTAGGACACAATGGCAAATCATGACCGGTGCAAGCGCCCAGAGCAGGACGGTTAACTGCTCTGCCTCTGCTCATGCCTTAACAGCCCCTAACTTGGAAAGCAAACAAGGCACAGTGCGTTCAGGGGACTGCAAAGCGTTCAGAGACCCCCGGAAGGAGGCTGCAGATGGAGGCTTGCTTGTCCCCAGCTCCAGGACAGGCTGGCCACCTCGCGTGGCCTGGGGCTGGGGCGTACCCTGCAGCGGGGCTTCACCAAACCTTACTGAGCCACTTGTAGGGTTTCTTCTTCTTCTTCTTCTTTTTTTTTTAAATCAAGTATTTCAGGACTATAAAATGCCAGGATGACAAATCTGTGTAGAACAGATAAATCTATAGATCTCGCAGCCTCTTGAGATCTGCATAGTCCTGTCAACTCAGGGATGCATTTGAGGTATATTAACTACCTGTTTCCACTCAAGTCAGGATTTAAAACCCACTTTAGGGATACAGACAAGGTTTCTCACTCATCGTCTGTGCAAATGCTTTTTGCCAATCGTGTTTCATAATGCTTCCAAGCATGATCCTGCGACAGGGGCTTGTTGGTTCATCTGGGTACTGAATTTTGCTTTAGGCATCCTGAGAAGTCTAACAAAAAGCCTGGTCTGCTAAGGAACCAAAATTAAGTAAATGATCAAAAACAAAGAACCCCCCAAACCCATTCCCCCCAAACAAACTCACTCCTCCCCACATCTTAGGGTGAGACACAACCCTGAACTTAGGGTAGTATGAAATAAGGTGCAAACATATCAATGAGAGCTCATTGCCTGACCCACATAACACAACTCTCCGTTCTCCAGAGCCAGTAAATACCTGGGATTAGCACCATCAGAAAGCCTTCTGCTAAAAATGCATTCAGGTCACAGAAAACATCCTCCAAGAAGATATAAAACCAAATACAATACTGAACTAAGACAATCACAAGTGGAATAAAAACTAGCGATTACCGCTAGCTCACAAGAGGACTGATAAGGAATCGCTAAATTACCATCTTCCAGGAACAAAAGATGAAAAGCCTCTTGGAAAGAAGCAATTCCACCTGGCTCCTATTTGCTGCTTTTCACAAGTAGACCCCAAAGCACTTTCTAAAGAAAGTCGGTATCGATATCTGCTTTTATTGCATCTGGGCTTTGCAGGACAAAGCACAAAAGCAGTAATTCTCTCTGGCCTCACACAGCCCAGACAGGTCTGAACATTTAGTGCTCTTCCAGCAAGGACACTAGCAGAATAAACAGCTCGTCCTAGTTAAGGAACGCTTTTAACCTATGCTGAGGATACGGGGAGTGCAGCCTTTGGCAATGTACTGGACTTGGCTCTCAAGCCAAGACTTCGGTTTTTCCACAGAAGAACGAACCGGGGACATGAGCAGCAGGTATTGCTGGCCCTGGGCGAGGAGATCGGGAAACAGCACGGTCCCGTGGGATGCAGAGCCACCAGCGTGGCAGCAGCCCCGCTCACAGAGCTGCCCCATGAGCAGAGCAAAAGCTGGAAAAGCAACCACCCACCTGGAGAATAAAATTCAGTCCTACGCAGAGGACGTGCATCAAGTAGATTTTTTTAAGCATGACGTGGGAGCGACACTTGATTAGGTGCGAGGTAGGGCAGGGGTCCCTGGCCCAATCTGGCCTTGTGCAACGTGGCTCTGTTGCAGGAGGCTCCTGCAAACCAGGGCTGCATGCTGCACCGAGGGTTTTATAGGGAAACTGCCTGGAAGGGGGCTTCACTGCTGGGGGAGAGCAGAGTGCAGGACAGTCCAGGAAAGGGACATCTCCATTTCAGTACAAATTTCTACACTTCTGCTGAGCCCAAAGGCTTTACTGAAAAGCCTGTGCTTCAGGACATGGTCCACAGGCTTTGTTCTGGCAGCAATTAATTGGCTTAGTCACCACTTTTTTTCTGCTGTCGCTGACCTATGTCAGTAAGTAAACAACATGGGTTTTTTGATGAGACAAAGAGCGAGGGGGTGGAAGCTGCTAACAGAACAGAAACACTCACAAACTAACCTCCAGTCTCTAGAGCTGTTATAAATCAAGAGGGCGAACAACAGAGAAGGCGCTAGGAAGCCCACCGGTTATTGCACAAGCTTTTCTTCCCTCAGTGCCAACATTCAAATCCCACTGGAAGGATTCGAGCAAAACAACTTTCTCCATGGCTATGACAGCGTGCCCAGTTTCCAACCCTAGATTCTTCTATGTTATTCCAGTTCACAGTAATACGTTAACGTACCTAAATGTCACATAAGACCTCAGACTCCAGTCTGTCCCTCGTAGTCCAAATCCAGAGCATTTGCTATCATATTTGATCCAGATATACAGACCCAGATACACAGTTCTGGTCTATTCTGTCCCCGCTGTCATGTAGCTTCTACCTGCTACTCGAGCTCAGTTGAGCAGCGATTCATCCCTGCCCCATCACCATCGGGACTGGAAGCTGCGCAGACCGTACGGAGACCACTGGGGAAGAGGAGCAGCCCAGCACTTCAGGTGCAGCATGCCTGGGACAAGCACTAGCTGTAAGCCACAGCACTGAAACAGAGCAGGATCCTGTCCCACAACTAAACCACTCCGATCTTGTCACAGTAGAAGAGAGATCAACTCGAAAAGGGATGGCAATTAAAATGCAGGCATGGCTCAAGACGCGTTAGTTTGGGGGTGACGAATGGCACACAAGGGGAGTTTTGGAGGGATGAGGTTAAGTTACTTTTTGTAAGTCTGTACGATTAAAATTTCCTGAAGTACCAACAAAAGCAAAACTAACAAAATGAATACTCGTGTATTAAACAAAACTGGACCACATTGTACCTTTTTCCCTGTAGATTATTTCAAGATCCACTTACATAGTCCTTCATAAAGGCCTGCTGAAAACATCAATCAAGTTTCCTAATGTAGAATGACTGAGTTCTCTAGCCATCAAAAATACATTTATATGTCAAAGAACTGACTAAATCTAACAGAACAAAGTGACCATTCATTTATTTGCCAGCTAGTTCTTTGCCATTTTGTCTTTTGCTCCTTTGCTAAAGACTACTTCCACGAACCACAACACGATACTACTGACGCACAAAGTTCTCATTCCTATCGCACCAAGTAGTCCAAGCGGTATTTTGCACTCTAAGCAGGGAATTCACCTGTGGATTTAGGTGCTATTCACTGTGAGCAAGAGATCAAGAATTTGGTGCATGATGGAGCAGCAAGATGACTGGCAGGCGTGTGTGTTCGCGCACGCATAGCTGTCATGTGCAGGCCTGGCGCAGAAATGCCAATGTTTTGAGAATCACTGCCTTCCTTATAACCACATGCGCACTGTTTAACCTCAGCGCAGGGCTTGGATGGCCAGAAGGCATCTGGAAAAGTACCGCCTGTGCACTGGCAGATGAAGAGCAAGCCAGGGTCACCCACCTAATGGTACCGTACTCCAGCTGCGCGGGAGCCACTGAGCGCGATAAACTGGACGTGAGCCAGGGTGCTGCTGTGGAGGTTGACAGGGCCAAGTCATGAATTTGTCAGCACTGATGCTGCTGGAGTGGAAGAGGAGTGGCAACTCACTGGGAGAACTGAAATTTTACTAAGGTTAGAAGTCCTCCTTATTTTCACACTCTCCAGTTTCCACAGCAGCAGAAAGACAGCGCAGGAGGTGCAGGGAGGCACATATGGCCCTACAGATTCGGGAAAGGAGCACTGTTTTAGGGCTAGTTTTAAAGAGAAAAGTGATTGATGCAATCACCCTATGTCTGTCTGCCCCTCCCCTGCAAGCTTTGGACCGATCCAGTTAAACGTGACAGAGCTGGAGATTTCAAAGGTACTAAAATTCATATAAGGTTCATTCAAACAGGTGCCAGACGTCAGAGGAAAGCCCATCTGCAGTACTGCTGAGTGAAAGGCTGCGATGCAAGTGTAAACCTAATTAGGATCCATAAGGGGCATGGCCTAACCACAGAAAATTTTGCTCAGGGCTAACGTCATGTTGAACTCTGAAGGTCTTGCTAGAAGACAAAGCGAGAGGAAGCCAGCGCTGCTTGCTCCACGGCTCTGCTCTTTCGGTCCCTCGGCAGCCTGGGTGTGCTGCACAGGGAAGAGTCCCAGGTGTTTCAGAAACCCTGTGGAAAGCTTGGTGTTTCTTTACTGCAGCTAACTCAAGGGGCTGGGAAACCTAGGGGGGGGTACCTCCAGCTAAGGGAAGAGCCCTTTAGCTATCACCCTAGTGGGCCAGAGCCAGCAGCTGTTTCCAGCACGCCAGCGGACACCACAAACACAGCAAAGCCACCAGCCTGGACTGTGCCTAGCAGAGAACCAGACTGGACCCAAAGGCAGCAGGCTACACTGACATGGACTTGGCACCTGGACATCTGGGTGAGAGATGGGCTTTGTCCCCATGGTGGAGCAAGCAGCGCTTGCTCGGGGAAGCTGCCATGACAGGCAAAAGAAGGGGCTCAGCCAACCTTCCTGCCCTGTCGGGTCCCAGCTGGTCCCGCTTCCCCTCCTGGCAGTGCCTCTGTTTCAGAAGAGCTCTCCAAGTACTGCTGTGCCAAGCCACTTCTGTGATTTTGGGACAGAAAGGAAACACCTGAGTACCAATTTTTGAAGGTTGAGGACTGGCAAACTTTCACTAAAGCTGTCTAAAATTTTTTCAGTTACATCAACATATGCTTATACAAATATATCCGCTCTCTCAAAGTCAACAGTGGTCTGTTTTTATCTTCACTATCCTTTGATGTCATTGCCCAGAGGGCTGGAAACGCTACTTAGCAGCATCACCACAAAAGCGTAGGTAGCAGCATCTTCTGCATCAATAGCTGATGACTCAGGAATCCAATATAATGCAGCCTTCACTTATGGCCGTTTCCGCTACCTGGATTTTAACCACACTGCAAAACCTGCATAGAGTGCTTAGTATCTTCTCCTTGGAAATGGCCATCTGTTTACTCTGACAAGGTTGACTTAATTTCAGGTTTCATCATTGCATATTAGTTATAAGCCATTGAGCAAACACGGCTTGACAAGAACCTTCCAGAAACAAGACTGGAGGAAGATGCTTTTTAGCCAGGGATGTAACGGGGAAACCAACCTAGAGCTGCTTCTGCCTCCACTGACAGCAAGCACTATTGCACAGTTGCTTACCATCCAACTTCCAAATTAAACTCAAGCAGATAGACCTTCAGGGGTATACGAAGTTGCTAAGCGGAGCAGGCTGTGAGGTGTCCAGTGTCTGCTCCTTTAAGGGATCTGGAGGAGGAGTCAGGCCATTTGATACCTTTGAAAATCCTTATGAATAACCTCAAAGTGAACTAAACCGCTTTGCATTCATGGTGCCTAGTTCTCACCCTGTAAGCGTGGGTATCTCCCTTTGGCCAAGCATGCAATGCTATTCCCTTAGGTCTTTTTCTAAGTAAAAAGAGAGTGGACTTCACTAGAGGCCGTGTCAGGCAGTAAGACATGTTGAACCACCAAGCACCAGCCACAGGCTGGGGGAACCCCATCTAAGCACTCCCTGCTGTCACAAAAGTTAAAGAAGTTTGATAAACCTTCAGTCAATTGGAGATCTTTCATGTTGCGCTAATCTGGGTACGGCACAGCTCCAGCTCTCTCCCAGGTTGGTAGGAGGCAGAAGACACAACAAGCAAGATCAAACCAAGCTCGTGGTGCCAAAAGTGTTCATGCTACACATGAAACGGGATATCACCCTGTGCTCAGTTGTGCTACGGTTTCTTATTCACCGCTCTGCATCGGTTTCGGATATGCCCAAGCTGCAGATCTTTAAACGGACATGCTAAATATAAGCTACGGAGGTGACTGACAGTTATATTTTAGTCTTTTATTTAAAGCCATGACTGAATCTAGTATTGCTAGTTTTCTCTTGGCACCCATGTTCACCGTGCAAAACTCCACTCCGTAGTGGTGAATTATTTCAGGTAAGACAGGGAGCAGAAATTTCACCCATTTTCCTGAGAAAAGAAATTGCTTCTCCTAGATAAACACCCTTCATATCCTCTTATATAAATCCACAGTTGCATCACTATGCCTAAACATACCAGTAACATTAATGTATACAGAAATGACTTGCAGACTTCCTCTGTTTTTCACTAATCTCTTTAATGCCTTTTGCATCTAAATCAGACCTTTAATAAAATCCAGACAACGCAGGTCCCACAGAAAGCGTACTGTCCTCTGCACCATTCCCGGGCAGTTCTGCAAACCAGAGGCAGCGAGACTCGCTTGCATGATTGATCGTGGCGGACCAATCCTGCTAGGTTACCCCATCACCCCACTGGATTTTGGGCAGATATAGCAATTGGCACTGTGTGCCGAGATGCCTTGCTACGGCAGGTACAGCCGTTCGCATGGGAAACCAACACAATAAAAGGAGTGATCGAGACGAGGAAGCTTGGGACCAACTGAAGATGTTTGGCAAGGCACGTGCTTTCCCCCTTATCTCACCAAGGAGCTGCAGGACTAATTCGCTGTGTCAACACAAGCCAGCATGTACTTCTGTTACTTGATGTAACCAAATTTATTTCGGTTTTGCTTAGGTGGGTTCTATGTTCCAAGCCACACACCTGAGCAACAAATCTGCAAAACAGTTTCAGAAACAAATGTCTTCTCCCTTCAAAGCTCAACTTTGAGGGCCAAAGGCAGAACCTCTCCTGACCATCACTGTAACAAAAGCTGCAAAGTTTGATGTTAAGATCAGAAACCTGGACTGAAGCGCAATGGCCCAAGTGTGGGAAAGCAACTGCACACGCAGGTGCCAGGTCCTCTGGCACAAGGTCCTGTGGTTTTAGTGAAGAAAAGAAAGCCCTCAAAAGATGCTTCTTTTTAAGATGCTTAAGTGTGTGTGTTCTCAAGAGCAGGAGGCTGAGGGCAGCCCAGTTCCCTTGGGAAAGGGCCAGCTCCTCTGCTTTAGGAAAAGGTCACTGCAACATGAGAACGCAGCACTCGCTCCCGCGCTCCTCCAGGCTTTCTTTACGCCGGGGATTGAAAAGGCTTTTTCTCTTGAGCACCGGAGCAGACAAATTACTAACTTCAATTTCTGCCGAGATAAAAGGAACATGTCCGAGAAAGCTAGAGCGGAGACTGAAACGGCCGCACAAGGACCACCGCGTACGTGAGCGCGGGCGGTCACGCTGCCAGGACCAGCCTGGACGCTTTAATCCCTACCTGCAAGAAACAGGGGACAAACCTAAGGAAGCAGTAGCACCGGGACACAGGGCTCCGCTGGGCAGCTGTGTTTTTGGCTGGCTGTCAAAACTCCTCTTCGCCCTACTTATTCCCACGTAAATCGGCAGGGGGGGGAAGCACTCCAACCTCTTGAGTATCCTCAGAGCTTACTAGTAATTCACAGGGAAAGTCTTTTGACCCAGCATTAGGGAGCCAATTTATTTTATTTTTCACATGATGGTTCAGTAGATGTGGAAAAACATTAAAAACGCGGTGAAAAGCCAGAAAGCAGAAAACGTAACGCAATCGGGGGTAAGACATTATGCCTTCTGCTATTACTGCTACTTGAGTAGGGGTTTATGACAATCCATCTATTCGGGATCTTACCTCACTCCTTCCGAAGACTGCAACCATCCTTAAAATTCATTAAAAAAAGTGCCCCGAACTGCCAAGGCACGGGGCAGTGAGATGGGCGGAAGCGTTCGGCAGTGGGCACGCACGCACCTCTGTACGTGCTCCCAGCGTACCTGCCCCTGCCCCCTGAGCTGCAGCTTCTTCACGTTCATCTGTCATTGTATCAGGAATTGCAGCACACTTCACTTCGAAGTACCAGCAGCTGCCACCGCGTATTAACGAATATTAGCGCCGACAGCATGCCACCGCGCTGTCAGGGCGCGTAGCTGTGCAACTTGCCGACTCTTCATGAATTTTGAAGGCGGCGGGAGGTGGGTTCGCGCACATATTATTCAGCTGCCCAAGGAGAAAGAACAAACGACCCATTGTGGCCATCTGAAAGAGGAAAAAACACCCCGCTGTGGCGGAGACAAATCAGTTTTTCGTACTGCTGCTGGGGACACTGCTGATGACAAATGCTGAATTTTGGCTCGAGCATGTGGGGTGGGAAGATTAAACGTGCTCTGCCATCTAATAAACCTTACACCGAGCTCTGTTTTTCTCTGCCTTGCCCTCTTATCAAGAGAGCAAAGCAACTTATCAGATGTTTCCAGGCGTGCTTCCGATATTAATACCCACTTAAATAACAGCAGCTGCCTTTGCAGCTAGAAAAAGAAGCAAGAGAAGGGACACAGGTCAGAAGCCCACAGTTTGGGCCAAGTACTGTCCCTCCACGTCACCGCGTTAAACTCCTTTTGTTATGAAACCAAAGGCAAGACCACATGTAAACATTTTTTTTCTTTTTTTCTTTTGAAAAAAAGGCATCAGATGCTTTCATGGAGGTAAGGTACACGGAAGCAGCAAAGCTCTGGTGTATTATTAAAGAAGAAGCAGATACAAAGAAATGCGGTTAATCTGGCACCTTACTGTCCCCGGTGCATCCAGACTCCCTCTTGTATCAACACCTCAGGAATTGCTTTCTGCAGCTGATACTCGCTAACCTTTACACTAGTGCCTGAGCAATGCTCCGTAATGTTTTCATCAAATTGCAGTAATTTGTTGCTGCTCCTAGCTGCCCAATTTGCATGGTTTTTTTAATTGTCAAATCTCATGACTGCCTTGCTGCTGATATAACCCAAAACTGCTGAGGTTTTCATGAAATCACATGCCATTAAAAAAAAAAAAAAAGAGAAAAGGTCCTTTTAAATAAAGTAGCTAATCTAGCCCTCACAGGTGTGGAGAAAGGTCTTGAAGCATTAACCCATGACTCAAAATTAAACAGTAAATTATGTTCATCTGTGGAGATCTGATGCATCGTGAATGCTGCAGGTTGACACTTGCCTCTACCCCCAGATTTCCAGGTAGAAATCAGCCCCCTGAAATGCATGCATATAACTGCACCAATATCCAGGGAGCATCCGAACACACAAAGCAGAGCCAGAGGCCAACTCCAGTGGCAGAGCGTCATCAGCACCCCTGAAACGTTCACCTTCCTTCCACTAGAAATCGCTTCTTGTTTACATTCAACAGCAATGAAGTCCACAACCAAACAGCTCTAGTTCTCATCTCATGCCTAAAAACAAGAAGGGGGAAAAACAGCAAATGCTAACAAACCCCTGCAGAATGACTAACACGTTTCCAGGGTCTGACTACCTGTGACCACTGCCATGGCCATAGCACCATGTTCACCATCCACCAGACAAGCCCTCATTTTCTTTTGGTGAATAATTCCCCAGGACAAATGTTTACTGAGCAGCAGAGATTTGAAAGAGTGCTTTAAGATATCTCTTCCCTTTAAATGATCTGGAGATCATTGAAGAGGGAAACATATTGATGGATGCAACAGATCTACGAGAGCCAAAATATCTCCCCAGGTACAAAGTCCGCTGTCCAGACCAACACGAAGCTGCGAGCGCCAAGAAAAGTCTGCAGAGAGAATTAAGCAGTTGTGCACGTAAGGAAGAGCAGCTGGCAAAAATAAACATGAGGTGTGTGGAGAGGGGATAGATGGAACAAGGATTTCCAGGTATGTTCAGTTAGGACTTTAAAATATAACCAGTGCATATTTTTGCATAGAAATAGCAATATGCTCCTGCACTTCAGTGTGGCACCAGGCCCAGCCTCCCCGCTAAGCTGCGACGTCTTGACTTCCCACCATATCTGTTCTTTACCTCTTCCAGAGGAGGAGGAAAATAAATAAGAGCAAGGCATATACTAGGGCTACTCTAAGGATACTGCTGCTTCAGCACACGGCTTGTTATATTATCGCGCTCACCTATGTGCTTTCTCTTAGAGCTCCCCCCTGCTATCAGATAAGAAAAGCTTGTCAGGAGTTTTTCCTCTGACTTGGTCTCCAAATGGATTCAACAGGGCACTGGGTTAAAGCAGTCCCACCACACAGAAGACCAAAAGGTTGGAATATCCCCCTGTTCCCTTCTGCAAGCACAGGCAGAAGGGTCCTGATAGGATAACACAACGGCAGGAAAAGAAATGTTTGCAGGAACTTTGTTGTACGCGCAGAGAGCAGGGATTTTGCCATGATCTGAAATGAGAGGAAGATTAGGCCATTGGGAGAGTAGGGAAAAATCAGAAGTAAAAGCTGGCGATTCACTGGGCTGGAACAAACCGATCGAGTGAGACTGATACAATACCCAACTACGAGGCAGCCCCGGCTCCTAACTCCTCCGCTCAAAATCACCATCACTGGTTTATCATCACTGGAGTTCACATCTACTGCCTACCATCCTAAAAGCAGTTAGAGAAAATGAGTCAATCTCCCATAAAATTATGCTCATCAAAAGGCTACCACAAACCTTTTTCTCTCTCTGTTCTGCTTCATTTCTTGCTGTTTATTTGTGTTTCTCTGCTGGGCAAACTCAGACCAGCGATTCCAACTTGGCTGCCCAAGGCAGGCACCTCCAGCCGCCTGCAAGTCCTGGAGCACTTTGGCTCTCCAAAAGAGCTGAGCTACCGGTAAGTCCTGTTGCAACTGGAAGCGCGACTGCTCAGCACCTCTGCAGGAAAGACATGCTCAGCGTTTCGGGGCAATCTCCTGTGACCTGAACGCTTCCACACGAAAAATTTGATCCAGGTTTTAAGCATTCCTGCATGTGAACGTGAAATGGCACATGCCCATGGCAAGAACACAGGAGCAGGGGATCCTCTTGCTTAGCAATATCCCCAAATAACCACACACGCAGTGCAGAACAGAGACCAATTTTCAAATTCACTAACTCTGTTCGTGCTCCCGCTATCCCACACCTCTGGTGTGGAAATCAAGCTGTACCTGCTGATTAAGCAGCAAATTTCTATGTATAGCATAACCTCCCCAGTTTCCTCTCTGCTCTACACAGATGCTGAGGACAGCTTTGCTAACTGCTTACAGCAGTATCCTCGAATAAAAGGCAGGCCTGAAGACCCACCCAGCGCTCGCTTGCCCCATGCAGGGCTGAGAGCACAACTCATACGCTGCATTTGGATCCTCTGATGCAACAAAAAGCCGGGGAGCCTGTTTGCGTTACAGCAGCAGCCCAAAGCCTGGAGTACAACGTCTTTAAATGATCACTGGCATGGTA
Source organism: Rhea pennata (assembly GCF_028389875.1). NCBI lineage: Eukaryota > Metazoa > Chordata > Aves > Rheiformes > Rheidae > Rhea > Rhea pennata. The sequence goes on from NC_084682.1 coordinate 9,597,761, forward strand.
ACATCTCACTTTCTAAACTGTCTCCAAGATATTCACCCTTAGAAGACTGTGAGGTGTGGGAATGGTGTTTTCCACGTGTTGCAGATAAAAATGGGGAATTTGAAGATGCCTAGGCTGCCACCGTAGGTCTTAGGACAGTCTCTTTGCTCTGTGAGCTGCGCTTTCACAGCTACCTCCAAAAAAACATTTGAGAAAGACTGACATTACGATGCTTTGCCAAAAAGCCCAGCAGCTCTGATGCAAACTGAGTAGGCTGAGCCCTTTCAGGGATGGATGCAGCAGACTGGAGCACAATTACTAGAAAGCAATTAGAAGGCTGTGAAGGTTGATTAAAAGAGAAGGAGAGGAAGATGACTGCACTCTGGAGAAACAGATCCGTACCGCTGGGCTCAGACCATTTTAACAGCCCCCATCAGCTTGTTTCAGAACGTGAGAAATTGTAAGGGTGCCAAGCAAACAAGGAGAGCGGCAAAACCCAACCCAGTGGCACCCAAGAAAAAATCTTTACAATTGCCCCAAAGTCCAAGTAAAGCAAAAACCCTGTGTTACAATAGAGCCCCCTCCAGCCCGCTATTCACATCAAGGAGCAGAGTTGAGCCCACTCACGGTGCTCTTCCCACTGCCTCCCTCCCCCCGCCCCCCCCGCAAGCGAAAGGGAGGATCGAAGACTCATGGAGACTTCGGTGACCGCAGCCTATTAGAGAAGGAACATAAGAGCTGCCGCCCAGGTCTCCTTAACTATGCACTTGCCCGCACAATCACCTTTCACAGCTTAGGTCAACGGTTTAAGGAATATTACCGCCAAAGCATCAAAATCCAGGCTAGACGGTATCACGCATGGGAAAAAAGTTCCTGTGTTTCCATGGGGATAACGGTGGTTACGTATTTAGCGTCCAGAAGACAAGTCAGTGTGCATGATGAACACACCAGTTTCCTGGCCACAGCACAACACCTAAGGGCCAGGAGAGCTTCAAGATGATGGGACAGCAGATTTTTCACTCAGGCGTTAATGTCAAGGCAGTGTTTTCCACAGAGTAGCAGCTGGCAGAGAAGGTTCCTGCTAATTCATGTCTTGAGATCAGACAAGCAATGCCTTAATTTCTCCCTGGATTTACTTGTTATAGAAATCCCAATGGAAAAGGCCTGCTACATCTAAAGAAGCGCCAGTCCCACAGCTCCCCCCTTCCAACATCAGAGTGCCAGAACACATCATCGGACCTCACAACTAACATACAGGAAGAGCTGGCAAAATGCAGAGACCACTTGATGGGGAGGGATACAGGGTATGGGATCACGTAGCAGCCACGGACAAGCACGCAGGACCATGTGGGAAAGGAGGTTACAACAGGGGACCAAGCAGTGTTTGCAGAGGGCTCCCTGTATTGCCCAAGCACCGTTTTTCTGCTCAGCAACCCTATGCACCAGACCATGGAGCAAACTGACCACCTACGTGGTCAGCAGGCAAGCTCACAGTTTGGGAAGTGTGCAAAATGAAGGTGAAAGAGCCTAAATGGAGGCCAAGCAACATCTGAACGCAGCAACGTCTCCCAGCACTAACCAATGCTACAGTAACATCCTTTGAGCTGCCTTGAAAAGCCTCTCAATTATGCTGGACCTCCAGCATCTGTCTTCACGGTCAGAAATAGAGTAAGGTAAAGGATTATAGCAAAATTAATAAAAATAGAAAATGCTTCCACCACCCAACTTTCAGAGGCCACTTCTGCACATGTTTATACCAACACTTGTGCACTCTGAACAGTGCAGTCTGGGATAGGAGGTTGCTCCTCACACAGCTGCCCCACTGTGTAAATTCCTTTATGAAAGCAAACAAGCCATTTATAGGTAACCCAAACACATGCAAAAGCATGCAGTTACAGCAGGCTTGATAAAATTAAACTCCCCAATGAATTCCAATTATATTTGTTCAACAGCTTAATAAATGGCAAGCTTGAACTCCTAGCAAAAACAAAGTCATTTGACTGGTCACTGAAGTACATTTCTATGGTTTACGTAATTATACCTCTGTGGCAAAGCTGTAGCACTCGAAGTCCTGTTTAAAGAAAGAGAAGAAATTTAAGAACAACCAATTACTGTATGTCAGCCCAGAAATCTCAGGACACAGCTCTGGGCTGGCTGATGAACGGCCTGCAGGCACCAAGGCATGGGACAACTGTCCAATGCTGCCAGGGAAAAATGGGACTCCAAGGTCAATACCTCAAGCACCCGCAACCTCCAGCATCACTCACAGGCTTTTCAACAGACCAGTTCCCATTACTGCATGTCCTGAATTGGCAAGGACCAGGTATCATCTGCAAATATACTTTACAAACAGATCTTTGCATCCCCCTGAAGCAAACAGGTGTAAATTGTCCTAAACTTCATTGCTTCCATCTCACACATGGAAGCATGGGTGAAACCATCAGAGCCTAGGCTAGAGCCAAGTCTAACATTAATCTTGACAGTGCTTCCTTGCTCTGCTTGGACATCTCGCTCTCTTCTCTTCCATATCTGTCTATACAAAGTGTGGTTCTCCTGTTATGCCTCTGCGCTCTTGCTACTGTAAGCGGAACCTGGGAACAGCCACCAAGCAAACTTAAGAGCTCCTGAATTAGGACAACAACACCTGAAAATAGAGCTATGAAAGCATGGATGAATTTTAAAACAAAACAGGCTTTACTGCAGAATCAGAAGAGTGGCAAATCATTATTCAACTCTTGAGTTTTATAGTTTAACTCCAAAACAGACCAATTGGTCACTCAACTCCAGCCCCTTCTAGTGCCAGCATCACACTGGAAGCGAGGCTCAGAGGGCTGGAGGATGCAAGACTCTAAACCAGAAGCACATCTAGGACTGATGCCCGATGGTCTTCCAGACTGAAAATGTAGCTGCTGCAAAACCAGCAGGTCCAGAAATTCTCAGAAACATCCACGAAAAATCCGATCAACATCAGACTGACACAGAGTAGATGATAAAGGGCCGGGAATTGGGACAACTTAATCTACGCAGAAACTACCCAAGCATTCATTTTGGGGGAACTTTACACTATGGCAAGTCCCACTCCTCAGAATGAGCTGTGCAGCTTGTGGCAAAGGGGTGGCTGGTCCTCCCTGGGATTTGCGTCTGTCTTCAGAGGAAAAGGAGTCAGCTGTGGCCCTTTGCTGACAAGCAGCCAAGGCACAAGACACTTGTCAGCTGTGGAGCCTGCCACTCACCACTCTCCTTCCCAGACTACAGCTGTTGAGTAGTAAATATCAGCATAATTAACAAGAAGAAAACACACAAACAAATATAACAGAGCAGGCAACAACAGCAGCACTGCAAGAACCAAGTCCAGACATTGACATTGTTCTTGGCTTGCTGGCCATGTCCTTCAGGCTGAAGGATGACAATTTGGAAGGTTGGGAGATGCATCTTAGGTGGCCCATGCACAAAGATAGGACCACAATTTATATGTATTGACAGGCAAGGCAGGAAAGCAGGGGGAAGGAAGGACAGCCATCCTGTTCAGCAGACAGGGAAGGGAGACAAAAATGATGGCCAGAAATGCCTAAGCTCGGCTTCCAGGAAGGTTTTGCTCCCCAGGGCTGTGCTGTTGCTCTTGAAACATGTGAAGCAGCTTGAGCAGCAGAATCTGAAACTGAACCACATAGTGCCCAGCCCAACCCAAAGACTACCCAAAGCCCTCCCTCTGTGACCTACAGAAGCACGTAGTCCCTGTTTGATACCCTAAAGGCAGAGCCCAACTTCTGTGGGCACTGAGCAGACCTTTGCTCAGCCCAGATGCTTTCCTCATGCTTCCGACCAAGGACGCTACCAAAGAGACCCCTCCAACCCCTTGCAAACTTGTTCTCATAGCTCTGCTATTCTGGAGGCAGAAATGAAGGAAAAAGAGGAGATAACAGGACACAAGGTTCCTAACCCAGAGAGAACCAGAAGTTCTTCCCATTCTGCCAGAGGACAAGTCATGGAGAGCAGCTGGTGGATGGGGCCACCATGCCTGTGGCACTTCCTGCTGCTCCCAACAAGGGGACATGGGCTCTCCCGGCTATGCCGTGGGGACTTTGCCCGCCATGCTGAGAGGAAAAGCAGGAATGACACAGCCACGGAGATCTCATTCGGAGGTGGAAAGGCAGCCCTAACTATTTAAAAGTTATAATGGGAGAAAATGGCTACTTGCTAGTACAAAATTATTTAGTTATGACACTAAATCCCAGCTAAGCCACAGAGAAGATACACAAGGAGAGCAATTTTTCCCACCTGCGAAGTGAATGAACTGTGTAATTCCAGGTTCCCACTCATAGACGTGTTGTTATACACTTAAGTTGTCTTACCACAGCACAATGATTAGGGCTGAACTATAGTACTTGCATGCACTGGTGTAGCTCCGAAAGTTACACTCTGAGGCAGCCACCATGAATCATCGTGTGTTCCTACGGACACAGCCAAATGGCTTCTTCTGAACAGCCCACGTGTTGTACATTGCGGTAGATCAGACAGCTACATGCCGATTTGAAGCTTTCTGCACCCAGTCAGTGGTTGCTGCCATAGATGGCTTAGGCAGGAAGACAGAGAACGTAATGCCATAGCAAAGGGAAGTCATCATTTCTTAAAATGACCCTCGTGCCACTCATTCACTTAGTCCCCATGCTGGAAGAGAGCTCCAGCTATCACTTGCAATGCATCTGTCTGCTTGCACTTAACACCCCCTCCACTATGGTAATAAATACAACTGCACAGTAACTCAAGTTTTCTTGCAACCCGATCTATAAAAAGCAGCTGATTTTTCCTCCCCTCTCCCAACACTGCCTTGGGTTTCCTGATACACTTGGAAACCTAACAGGGGTTTTATTGAGCAAGTTGGCATTGGGTAGCTATAAACATGAATTCTAACCCTGCCTCTCTAAGTATTATTTACAAGGTCAACACTTCTCATCTACCTTTCACCCTCCCCTCCACAAAATCCCAAGCAAACACGAATATTCTTTAGCCCCTTTGAATTTTTGGAAGCCACAAACGTAAAATTAAGATGCCACTTGATTGCATATTCTGCTCAAATGCCTTTGGCTAGCACAGAGGGAGAAAAGTCGTATTCATGGGCACCTGAATACAGCATAGAGTAAGTAAGCGTAAACTTCCTACTTGCACCCAAAGTGGGAACAAACCAACTTGGCAAATTCTTATTCTTGAACACATCCTATATCTCCCTACATCAAAATGTTACTTGTAGACCAGATAATAGACTAGAATATTCTACAATCCTAGACAATTGTAGAACAGATAGACAAAGACAGATTTCATTTCTACAAACCTCACTTAGTCTGTAGCAAAAGTGTGGGGTCCCACCACAGCAGGCACGCATCTCAGCCCTGATCTTACTGTCATCAGACAGGGAGACAGATCAGAAGTTGACAGCAGCAAGGACAGAAGAAAAGGAACCTCCTGCAGCAAGCAGAGTATGTTGGGGTAGGATTAATTTAAGCCTAACTTTTCTGGAAGGAAGGATGAAGAATGTGCAAAGGTCTCAGCACCAAAGGTAACGAAATATTTTGTCAAGACTCAGCTCTGCCCAAGACCAAGATGATCTCTGTAAATTGATTCTTTCAATCTACAGGGGAGGGAATCACACCGCAACGGCACAGATGAAGTTAACACATCTGCTCTCAGTTTCCCAGATTTTGCCACACTTCTGCCTGCTGTTGTGGAGCCTCTTTTTCCAGCACCTTCAAACCTCCTCTGGATTAAGCAACATTCAAGTAAGACCATGTGTAGAGACCCACTTAATGCCTCGTCATGGCAGGCTTTGCTATGAAAACTCATCATTCCCCTATGCTACGAGTTCATGTATCCTTTTCATAAAAGGATCAGTGATGGAAGGCCAAGCCTTGTTTCTCAAGTGTGACATCCTCATGTGGGACCACCAGCTCCTCCAGAGCATTAGGGTTGTCCTCAGGTCTCAGTTGACAGGAAGAGCTGGGCACAGGCTGCTCAGTGGGGACTTGACCCCCTGTGCACCTTGGTGGCCTTGTTTTAAAAAACACAGAACTGCTTTGCTGAAGAAATAGTTTATTATTTATGGCATGTTTTTTCAGGGAAGCATATACTCAGACTTCGATATAACCTTAAAACAAGGTTGAGAGTACATACGGGAGCATGAATGAGCTAACGGCTTGCTCAGACCCAGCCTTGCTCTCCACTGCTTATGGAGGGGATAAGCTGCTCCTCCAACACGACTCTACACCAAAGCATTTAACCTACACATCATCTCCTCCCCCATCACACAGGTATTCTGGGGTCTGCAGGTGGCTATGTAGGAGCTAATCCATCAATAACCTCTCCTTCCCAGCTCCTCCAGGAGTATTAACCCAACTCTTGGAGCTACAAGGCAAGATGGAGCACGTCGTGTTCCCAGAACCAGCCCCTCTCTATCAAGTGTTAGACGTGTTTGCTGAAAAACAAATTAGAGCATGTTAAAACACTTCACTTAATTAAAAATAAGCCTAACAGTATCACAAAGGTAAAAGTAATTCAATGTTTTGGTTAAACACTGGGAACAGAATCGAAGTCTGTGGGACCACTGTGTGCATACTAAGCAGTGTTTTATTTCTAAAGCATGCTAATGGAGCAAGAAGAAAAGTGATTTGAATCAGTTTTTTAATTGCACAACTTATCTTGCAAATAATCAAAAATCATCTGGACACAAGTAAAGGTTAGCATAGAAAGTAGGGGGGTTATTTTTAGTGTTCAAAACCCGTAAGATACCTCATCAACATTTTTAATTTCAGTGAAAAAGCAAAACTAGAAAAAATACCAGGTTTCTTTTCTCCTCCTGGGCCTGTCTTTTCTCCAGCTTTACAAGTAACGCTCTAAATAGATCCCCGCAAGAACACAGCAGAACGAACCCGCTGCCATTCAGGGGGATCCGTGCCAAAATGTGGATCAACTCTTGGTGCGACACTGAGCTCCTCTGAAGCCGAACCCACACTCTTCCCCAATGTTGCACAAAGGTGGCAGTTCACATTTCCCCTCCAGCGAGCAGTAACACCCTGCAGTTTTTGAACGAAATCTAACTACAGATTGTCAGTGATTTCTCTGGTTCGGCAACTGGCAGTTCAGAAGAAATCAATCTGCCGTGCTTGCCAACTTTTGTCTATGAAAAACTAGAAGGGAAAAATAGAAGAAAGAACAGAATAAAAACATGGAAAAAAATCTGCAGTTAGCCTCCTTCATTAAAAAAAAAAAAAAAAAAAGAAAGAAAAGAAAAAGGTGGGTTAGAATAAGCTGCCACTATGACTTTTCCAACTTAATTGCTTTTTTCTTTCAATCTCATTCCTGGTGTCTTCAAATAGAAGGCAATGTACACCTTCACTTTTCTAATACTACGCTTTAGTTCAGTCTTCCTTACTTAAATACTTCAATAGTTATTTGTAAGAACCAAAAAAGTAAAAAAAAAAAAAAAAAAAAAAAAATATTCATTCCTTGGCACTCTGATAGTAGGAATGCTCTAGGGAGGTAATAGCAAAACTTCAGTTTTTGCACTAACATACGCCTGTTAGCGAGATAAAGTCCATTGCTCTGGACAGCTTTTAGTCTTTTCATTTTTAATGTTACTGCTGTATGCCAAAACATATTTTTCCTGAAGAACTATGCACTGGATTAACTAAAGCCAACAGAATATTCACTGCTGAGTGCAACAAAAGTGGGATCAGACTGCAGCGCTGAGCATATCTATGTCCAGCTATTCAGAGAACATGAATTAACACTGAAGCATCCATCTGGCATAACAGATTGGCTGCTGCACTTCGCCCCCTGCTAATTAATTGATTAGCTCTACCGAGAAGTGAGAGATTTTCCCCTGGTTCTCCAGTTTCGGTGGATGGGCTGATGGACCACGAACCTGTCCAACAAGAACTCCCCTTGAGTAAAGGCTCATGCTGACACCAGGCGCCCAAGGCCCTTTGAAGCCCTTCCAGTGGGACCACGGCTGACAGGCAAATCCTTGCCCAAAGGGTATTCTGGAGAGGTGGTTGGGTTTATCTGCCTCATCCCCAAACACGACCTCACAGGTGGTGACACACAACAGCTCCACTGGGCATGGAGCTCTCCCATTCACCAGGGACCACATGCAGCAACAGAGCCCATGGAGATGGCATTGCTCAAGGCCAAACCCACTGCATGGCCCCTGTTTCTCAGCCTCAATTAACTCATTGCACAGTGTTGGGATGGAGCTGGGAGAATGGAAGAGAGAATCATGCTGGAAACGTGGAGCAATTATGGCAGGGCTGGAGGATGGGGATGGGTGCTCCTGAGTTAACCACGCTCCTCATCATAGGCAGGGGATCACCTCGAGCTATGAGATGGTTTGCTGAAAGCTGCAAATGCTCAGACTGCCACGATCCTGGAAACACAGAGAACTGACGGGATTTGCCTGAGGCATCCACCTGTGCAATGCTCCTGGGAAAGCGCTTCGGTAGGGAACCGTCCATACGGCTTTAGCAGCAAGAAGAAAACACAAGTTAATCTCTGTTTAAGCTCATATTTCCTGCAGTTTTGCTGTATTTTACCACTGCTGACCATTTATATCTGCAGTCCCTTAACCGCAGACTCGCACTGTGAAGGAGCGGGGGCAGCCCTGAACACGCAGCAGAATTACTGCCCGTGGAAATGTTCTTCGAACTCCTTTTCCTAGCTCAAGTCAGCAAGTTAAAAGGCAGCACTGCTTTTATTCCTCTGTTTGAAGTAGCTAACAAGTGTAAACTTGGAACGTTGTTTGAAGAGTAACAGTATTTCCTCAAAATCTGCCCATATCATGAAGATATTCCCAATGCATTCAATATGACTTTCTGGGAAAATGCCTTTCCAAACTACACGCATCTCCTTCCCCAAACCACGTGCTAAGACAGGTCCTAGCAATCTGCACGCTCTATAGGGCTGGGACCATCCCTCTCCTGATGCAAGTCCACGAAGCATGCTTGAGGGCGGTACACCAAAAAAATGCAAATATGCAAGTGTCTGGAAAGAAGATATCTTACAAGCCAATGAGATGCTCATCAAAATAGAAAGCTGATTCACCACTGTAACAATTCAGTAAACAGCTGAGTTAAAGGCCAGCGTTTCATCGCACAGGGTTCAACTGCTAAGAGGGCAGGTACCAAGCAGTCCATCTTTGAGACAAAACTTTACTCTGTGTAAAAATACAAATTTTTAAATTTCTAATATAATTTAAAAAATAACTAAAATATAATGAAGGACTTGTGGTCTCTGGATTCACCCTAAAGCCACCTCATCAGACAGGCCAACAGCAAGTCTGTGCAGTGCAGGATATGAGAGAAGAGAAATGGGTTAAATGCTCCCAAAGAACATATTAAAAGCACAAATGCAACTTAAATCTTGCCTACAGGGTGTGGATTTGTGCAGAGAGCCGTTCTGCTACCAGAACTATGCTCCAATTAGGCCTCTTTACGTGGAGAAAGCAGGACCCACGCTCGTAGGGGGTCAGGGCCTCGAGCTTCCAGCCCAGCACAGGAACCACGCAAGCCCCAGGCCAGGGAGAGGATGGGGGTCCCCGGCACTGCTCCAAGCCCACCTTCAGCAAACACCCCGCCAACCACCCTGCGATGTGACGCAGAAGCTGCCACAGGGATTGATCGTGATGTTAAAATAAATGATGGTCACAAGGAAAACAACTGCAAAACAGGATGCCCTCATTAGCCAAGCATCCCGCCGGCCCGGCCGCGCGGCCACCCGTCAGCAGCCTTCACACCGCGAGACATACTGCGCTTCGTGGGCCACGGCAGGTCCGTTCAAGCAATCCTTGACCCCAAAGTAGAGCCTCGTAGCACTACTGACACACAACGGCAGCCCACGTTCGTGCCTCTCTAGTATTAAGTGAGGTAACACAGCCTATTTTGTCCCAGTGCCACCCTGAGTTCTGCAGCCCCCCCTCCAACTCGTTCCTCACTTCCCCCAAGTATGAAACCTCCTGGAGGAGGAAAGCATACAGATCAAGGACATGAAGCTGAAAGAAACTACTGCAGAAGGGAGAAGGTCTCATGGGCAGCTCTGAGGCTCCCCCGAACACTATCGTCCATGCACCTGCCCGCTGACTGGCTGGGAGCCCCGTGCCGGCCGTGCCCTCAGCAGCTGCGGACACCAAGTGCCCCTCAGCCCTCTCCCCCACCCTAAAAATTCATCTGCAAGGCTGAGCTTGGGAGCTCTTATGAACAAGGAGTTCATGGCAGTTACTGTGCCGGGAGTAGTGCTGATCTTTCATCCTCCTAAGGTGCGCAGCCGTTTATCCGTTCAAGTTCCGGGCAGTACAGCCGGAGTCGGCATCACCCTTCAGCAGCCCGGGCTCCCAAGCTGCAAGGGTGGCTATTCCAAAGGCAAAAAAACAAACAAACAAACAAAAAAAAAAAACAAAAAAAAAACAGCCTTTCTCCTGCACTTCCTTACTTTAGTTCCTTCTGCTCGCTGACCAGGGTCTGGCACTATTCTTCCATGTTGATCACATACCAAGAAGCCAAGTGCCTGCAGACTCCTGCCCAGGAAATTCCAGATTTTGTAAAAACTTGGCTTGAGACAAGAAATAAAAGCTCTTCTTGTTAGACGTCACATTAAGTCTTCTGAACAGGATCATTTATACAGCCATGAGCATTTAGTTGAAACCTTTGTCACATGAGAGCCACACGTTCATTATTCCTACCTCAAAGTCAATTAATCAGCCTTGCTGTGCTATCCAAAGCCTTCCTAACAGTTTCATTTGGAAACACATTCCTGCACAGTTTATGTGAAGGTCTTTTTGGAGTGTGCGGGGACAGCTGGAGACAAAGGAGAACTGTTTTTCCCAAAGGCAACGGATCACGTGAATGATCTCCGTAAACCTAGAGAGGATGCACATCACAGGCGGACTGCAGCTCTGGAACAAACTCACCTCTTCCAGCCTCCTGCACGATACTGGGCCACCGCTCCTTGCAACTTGGTCATGAAAGCTGATACCTTTTCCCCAAATCTTTATCTAGAACAAGGTGGTTATGCAAGACTGAACACAGAGAAACAAACAGGTCCAGGCTTGTTTGCAGACAAATCTAAAACTGAAAGCCTAGGAGCTAATCAGAGAAAGAAATGCCTACTCAGTATTTTTAAACAGAGCTCGCCTTCTAAAGCCAGCCTTCCTATATCACGGGGCCTGTCCGCCTGCTTTTTCGGCTATCGAGATGAGTCACTGCAGAAATGGGAGCACCTAGCCGGCGTCTACCTCGCGCAGGTGTGCTGTGGCTTACTCGCTGTCTACGAAACGCTGCTCTGGCAGCTCTCCCCACTGAGAGCTGGCGGTAAGGCTGCTCCCGGAATAGCTGGCTGCATCCCAGAGGGCCCCGAGCAGCCTCCTTGCGCCTGGCACACCCAGGCCATGGGCACCGAACAGGAGCCGGGAGTCCGGCCGGCGGCCAGCTTGCTGCACGTCTTCTACCCTCATATTGTGCAGGGCAATAACTAAAGAGCTGTCACCATCACAACGTGGAGGAGCAGCCCAGCAAGCCCGCTGCATCTGATGGCAAAAGATGGTTAAACATTAAACCACAAGAATTTCCATCCAAATCCCTGCACACAGGTCTAGGCTTAAATGTTGTCTCCAGCACAATCGACTCTATGTAATTTATGATGGTGGCATCGTTTGCCAGATGGTGCTGGCTGGTGAGGTTGAACAAAGCAGCCCGGCGCTGGGAACGTCCACATTGACCTGCCCTTCCCCAAACCCAGACTGAGGGTCATACGAGAAGTCCTACACAGGCTCCAAACAGGCTCTCAATCACTGAGTCAGATCTGAGCCTATTCTTTAGTTAGAGATACAGTTAAAACATAAAATGTACGCCAAAAAAAAAAAAAAAAAAAGTAATTTCCTTATCTTTTCTTTTGTTTTCCAACTTCCATTTGTCAAGGGCAGATGACTGTACTTGGGATTCCACTTGGAATACAATTCAGCGTTGCCACTGTTGTTTTATTCTCACTGATCTCCTGATAAGGGATTTTCTTAAAACTCCAGAATATAAAAATAAATCACATGAAACTCAAGAATACATACATTTTAGGGATCTGAACAGGAGGCAGATAAAAAAGCACACATGATGCAGTTGTAACTACTAAGGTTCAAATTGGAACACAAATAAAAATAACTTTTTTTAAAAATAAAAATTCTTAAGATTTTAAAATCAGCTTCACTGTTTTTGGAGGACTGATTGCCTATGTATAGTTGATCTAAGTGTAAATGTTTCAAGCCATCCACCTTGCATTTTTAAAGCCTAGAATCCTACAATGAAAACAGCCACAGGCATGATTAGGTTGTATAAATTTCCCTGGTTACAAAGTTCGCAAGTCACTACCACAGACAGAATTACTATTATTTTTAATACATCTTTTCTGTACCTTGCTGAAAAAGTCTTAAGCACTTACAGAAAGCTAGTATCTCTGTGTAGTATTTAAGGAACTGTAATGCACCTGTACAAGATGCTGCAGATGGTTGAGACACCCATGCGCAAGTTATTCTTAATTATATGCTACAGAACTTAGCTGGCTTTAGAAAAAAAGCTCTGCTTAGAAGGAATCACTGGACTTTTCTTCTGTTCCATACTTTGGAAAAGCTCTCAAGCAGAACTTGGATGCAAACAAATCCCATGGCTATGTGCTGCCGCACGAGGGGTGACAGCCGGCCGAGGGGCTGGGGAACAGCCCCCTGCTCCCTACCGACAACTTGCATTCCCAATTTATCACATTACTTAATCACATACCTCATTACACATTTTAATGGAGCGACTCCTGTGCGTGAAGCCAGGCACCCAGCGGATCAGGGTTATGGAGAGCTTTTGTACTAACGCTTCTAAATTTCCTGCTGTAGTTTATCCCTCTCTTATCAAATTAAAACAAACACGAATATGAGGAAACAGAGCAGGTAGAAAACACAGCTTAACTACCTAGAGGACTTTGAATAATCAAAGCAAATTAAAGGGCTGGAACAGGACAGATATATGCTGGCCTTTTTTTTTTTTTTTTTTTAATAAAAATCTAATATCCAGTGCACCCCTAATTACTAGAAGAACCCAGCCGCAAGATGAATTGTAAACCCACAATTAGACACAATGAGGATGAACGACTGAGTAAAAATCCATGTCCGCACAAATAGAACTACGGAGTCCGGAGTTCAGCTCTTAATATTTCCTTGTTGCTAGCTCAGTGAAAAATGTCAATTCAGACCTAGGGACTTCAGAACTTTTGTGAACAAAAAGGATCTTTCTTGGTTTTTTCTTTTGCAAAGATAAAAGAAAAAAAAAGACTTTTTTTAAAAAAAGCTCAGAGGATGCAAGAAGGAAGTAATTAGCCTTCATATCAAACTTGAAAACAAAGCCTTAAATCATGACGCTCTAGTGTCAGCAAAAGGAAGTGAACATAAAATGAAAAAAAAAAAAAAAAACCACTTCATGGCTGAAAACACAGTAAAGAATCATGGCAACAAAGCTGTAAGTGTACAAAGGAGCCCAACATCCTCCTTTAGCTTTCTGGGCAAACTCTAGTCAAAACCCTGAAAACATCAAGTCCACAAAAACTTAGTCAACACCAGGCTACAATTAAGCCCATCTTTGGGTTCTCCTCTAGTGCAGTACCTAAACAGCAGGGCAAAACCATTTTTCCTGACCGTTTTTCTGACAGCAAAGAGAGAAGAGAACCGAAAGCTCAGATCTTCTGCTGAGCCCTCGAGACGAGGGAGCTGACTGGTCCCGAGTCCCATGCTTTGCCACCAAGGGCCGTCAAGCAGGGCAGCAGCGACCAGGCTCCGAGTGCCTCTCTTGAGGAGGGATCTAGCATTTGACACTGGGAGAGAGCGGGCAGCAAAGCAAGAGGCTCCTGCACCTTGAGGATGAGAAAATGCACCAGGAAGCGCATTTAAACACCAGGCAACACGATGAGGGGGACCTCACCAAAAAGCAGGAGCCTGCTGCGCACACAAAGGCTCCAAAGTAGGACTGCCAGGTGACTGTCCCAGGAGGGTGACATCGGTTACCGTTTGGGGGGGACATTTGTTACAACATGGAGAGGTAGACACAACACTAGTGCTCAGGGGGTCCCTGGGGACATGCCTGTTCCCTCTGGGGTGCTACAGAGGCTTTAGCAGCTCCAGGTGGGGATGCACGGAGAGCACCAGGAATCACCAGCACTGGGGGCAGCTCTGGTCCATTGCCCCGTATGCAGCCAAAGGCTGTTATAAAAGTTATATAGCTGGAGAGGAACCAACAGATCTCTGGGTGGATTTAAATATACAGGCATGTAGTTCACAACAAACTAAAAGCCACCTTCGAGCTTCTGACTACAGCCAGGGTCTTTTGCACTCTTGGCCCCCAGAAGTGGCTTTTCGTAAAGGGCAGGACAATAATTTCCTTCACTGGGGAGAGAGGAAAGGAAAATGCTCAAGTTTTTCACTCACTTTGGTTTATTTTAAGATTTCAGCTCAGATCGCCTTAAAGCAAGAGTATCGTACAAAACCAACGTCTCCGTTCACTTTTGCAAGAAGGTAGGAAATTAATTCAAGGCCAGTAAAAGCATGGATCACCACAGGCATTAATTTCCAGCTCTCTGAATTTATCAACAGCCAGAGGACGCCAGGATTTCTAGCTGAGCCAGGGACATAAAGAGAGAAGGAAATGGCAGCACCGACCCTGGCATTCAGAGCAACTGAGCAAGGTCCATGCAACACTGACCTTGCCATCTGGACATGGGGCAAGCCCAGTGCAGAGGCATTTCCAGCATTACCCCCCATACTCATGTAAGATTGTATTCTGATGAGACAGGCCAGCAACTGCATGCTCCAAAGCCCAGCTGATAACAGCAATCAGTCCCCTTTACGGATGCCAGGTCACACACACGTCACACAGCGATGCCCATGCTACTGCTTCACAAACATCTACAAATTATCATATTTTCTGCACAAAGATGGCAATTTTCATTCTCACAGGTCTGCAGAGTAAGGGGGAGAAAAAAAAAGAAAAAAAAAACCCAAAACAGCCAGCGTTTAAGAAGCTGATCCTAAATCCCCAAAGAAAAAACAGAAGAACTGTACTGAGGGCCTCTACCTGTGCAGGATCAGGCCTGGAAGATTTGCAAAAGGCTTTGCAATGAACTGTTACTGAGCTAAAAACTGGAGCCAGGAACCCAGGTTCCTGGGTCTGTGCTCACCGGACAGGCACTGCCACCAGCACGGCGTCACCACTCTCGGCCTCTCTGACCGCATGCAGCCTTCTGCTGCGCTTGGCCCTTGTGCACATGACCGGACTTTGATCCAGCAAGAGGACACACTGCCCTTGTGACACTTAACTCGGGAATCTCCTGCTAGCTCCGTGCAAGAAGCCTGTGCTGGAAACTATGAAACAGCTGTGGCTCGGCTCCTGCTCGAGCATCATGTGCCAGCAACACTGGGGTCAGCCGCTCCACTGGGAATTCTGCAGGAATTCCACTTGTGCAGACTAAAGAGAGGAGAAAGAGCAAAGAAAAAGATCAAGAAAAGAGATGATTTCTAGTGAAAAAAAATAGAAAAGAGGCAGACTTTGTAGTTATAGTTGACTTTCTGCAAAACAGGCTGAAAAAAAAAAAGATCTAGTAATCCCCATTTCAAGCCTGTAACAAGCTGGCCCAGCTCCAGTATTCATGCTGCCCGCTGTCCCATCATCTCTACCCCAGCATCTTCCATCCTGCGCTCGAGTCTCTTGCACAAACAGTCTCTGCACCCAAGAGTTTGCTAAGCCCCCTCAGACGAACCTCACTGCTCCAGAAAAAAAGCGGAGCCTAAGTGGCATTTCTCTACAACAGCCCTTCTTCGGAAGAACCAAATCCCTCCAAGGTCCGAGGCATAGACGAGAAAGAATTCAAACAGAGAACGCCCAACAAAGAAAACGTATACAACACCCTCCCATGCACAGTGACACAACAAGACTTTACAGGGCTTGAGGGAGCAAGTAGAGCAGTTATAGTATGTTGGAACAAGTCATGTCACTCATTGCTTGTCTTACGCGACAGATTGATGGGTCGCCGGTGCAGTACTTGTAGATGACTGCAAAAGGCGGAGAGCTGAAGCCAAACTGTCAATGGAGAGATTCGAATCCTTTGCTGAAAACAAACACGCAACCCCTAAATCTCCAAGCAGTCTGGACTCTTAATAAGACACCAGCACAATCTAAAACAAGAAGAACAAATTCTGATACGAGCCCACAGAGAAAAACAGGCCATGGTGCATCTTTTTTATGCAGAAGAAATTGTTTTCATGAAGGATGTCATTATTTAGCAATCAACAATCTAGACCAAGAAAAACAGGTTAACCCTGAAGAAAAATAGTCAGAGGACATTACAGGGTTTTGAGAAAGCCACCAATGCATCAAGTAACCAGAACGTCAGATGCCTTTGGCTAAAGTCAGTCTCCCTGCCACGTTGCAATTCTGGACGTGGCCATGACGTTCGCCAATTTGCTGAAGCTTAACTGTGAGAAAAAAATGTAATGAACATAACATTAATGTTTCCTTCATGATGCCACATGGAAAAACGTTCCCAGCCTGTCACCTGCGGAACAGGAAGGCTGCTCCACAGATGCAAACATTTCAGGAGGTACCTTTGGTTATACAAATCCACAGGTAACAATTCTAAAAATGGCTTTACAGACCTGTTGCTTCAACTCCTGCAGCTGTGCGAGCCTAGGGAGGTAATAAATCTAGACTGTAGATTCAGTACTGGAGTCAGCTACTAGTTTAACGGCTGTGTTGCGCATAAGGAAGGAGAGAGGCCAAGGTGAAGCAGCTTTGACAGGTTTCCTGGGGAAGCTACAGTGCCAGGCCATTCTCTTCTCGGGAAAGGCAGTTGTTTTTCATGGGAATCAGGTCACACAATGTCACAGTAATACTTTTCTGCTTAGATTAATAAACAGTAAAACATCAGCTATCTTTACGGTTAAAACCAAGACAAGCTTTCTCCGCAATAGAAATCCAATAGCATACCACAATTTCCAAGCCAATCACTGATGACCCATCCTAAGAGTCATCAAAATTCACTGTATTTCTGTGAGACAAACTTCAGATTCATCTGGGGTCAGAAAAAGTAAAGCTGCAGCTGCTGTGGAGTTTTAGTTGATGCATAAAGCTTCATCCTCAAGCTGTGTAAACAGTAGGCAGGACCACAAAGAGCCATAAAGGTGCCGGAGCAAGAAAATAACACCTGAATCTATCAAAAGACAGGGACAAAGTCCATCTTTTCCATTATATTAATGCCAAGATGGTTATTGCTTTCTAGGGAGTGAAGACTTCTCCTGTTACATGGGCCTAGCTTGCTCCAAGCCTACCAAACCCACTCAGTATCAAGGCTTGCTCCTGTTAACATCTTCCTTGAATAAGACTATCATCCTGATTGAAATCAGCCTGTTTCAGTGCCAGCCGTAATAGGCCCATACAAGGTACCTGCTGAAAGGACTGAATGTGATTCCTAAATTATAAACACAATGTAGATCTAGTGAAGAGAAAAAGTAATTGCAGCATGATTTACCTGTGATTGTTTCAATACTAACAAACTTTAGTCTTTTCTGGTCTAAACGAAAGAGGTCTGAGGTCAGAACTACTGTGACCAGCATCCAGTAGTAGATAGGTAAACTTCTTCCCTGAGTGACAGATGTGTAGAGATGTTCCCCCGAATTTTTAAAACAAAGTTGATCATAAAACTTGTACACAAGTTCTCCTAGACTCTTGGTTAAGCCCAACACTCTTCCCTCCGAGCACCCTCCCTCTCTCAACACAGCACCAACTCTTGCCTGGAGATATGAGAGATGCTTCGTGGCCACATAGACTATTCTCAGTGCGAAACATTATCTTCTACTTCTGAGTAGGAACAGCAGCTGTAAACTAAGCATCTATGAGAACATCTATTGAAGATGAGGTATTGAAGAGAACATCTGCATCTTAAACAAAAGCCAAAAACCTATTTGGCCAGACTCCAAGTCAAAGGTAGTCCTGGACTAGTTAAACTCTTAACTGGTATTTTCAAGCCCAGGGAATAAAATTGTTTCTTTATACCATTTTCTATCAAGACCCTGGTGAAGGGCCGGTCTCTGAAATTAGAGCTCAGTGCCAGCACAGTTTATTTTGTCAGCACACTACCACTGAACAGATAATCTCGCAGCACAAGGACAGTGATAAAAGGGGAAGAGGCTGAACAGCACAGCGTAAAGTGAACTCCACTTCACGTGGAGTATCAGCACCTTCACGCTAGCCACAATGTATCATGGTTTCAAAACACGCTGGCGCTGCAGAGCAACAAGGCGAGAGTACTGGAAACACGATCAAACATACTGCTCTCAGTCTGCCTGACCCATATCCAAACAGAATGGTCCTACTCTCTTTGTACAGCAACTTTACCATCTACATCATTCATCCAAAAATAATTAAGAGCTGGCTTTAATACAACATGAATTAATCCAAGGACCCTAATGCATGCTACACCCAGAATAAAGGTTTATTTTCCCAGAAATCTCAAGCCTACTGACATCTTATTTGCATGAATAAACTTGCAAAAACATCCCTTCAGGTGAACTTCTCACTCTTGTTTAGGTAGACATGATAAAGAAAGAAATATCTTTTGCAAGAAAAAACTCTGGTCAAGCCTAACTATAAAATCAACTATACTGCAATGGAAACAGGAAGGTGACCTGTTATGCAGTGGTTATGTTGTTTTAAAGCACACGTAGGCATTACTTCACATTAGGTTTTACGATCTCCAGTTTAAACTGATGATTTCTATTTTTTACCTGGGAATGCTTTTCAGCTCAGTACACTGTAGTTAACTGGTACAGCCAGTTGGGGCCTAATGCCATTTGTTGGCCCTAGAGCAAGTGCAGCACTAAACTATGAGTTTTTGCAGTAAAAAACTACTTAAACAATGTTCAGTTGTTTGGAAAGCAAGGCAGCAAACCCCTGGAGAAGTGGGAAACATTCCCATAGAAAAGAAAAAGCCATATCTGTAAGCTTCACTATTTTCTTATTACAAATCTTGATCTTGAGGAGGGGACAAGACATACCTACTCAGCATTTTTCTCTCATCTGGTCGCCAGAAATAGCTTATTCATTTGAAGTGCATGCAAAGCTAAGTCTCTGCAGAGACCGCTATTTTGAAATAAACTGATTTTTCCCATTTATTAGCAGAAGCCAGACCTAATTTTTTCAACACTAGATGCAGACACCTATGTCAATTCAGTTAAAAGAATAAGCCATTAATCGACAAGCATAAGCATAGCCAAATGTTTTCTCACGCAGTTCAGAGATATCAGAGTCAACCAGAATCTCCTCAAAACACAACGAAAGATGACACCTCAGCAGACAACACAGACATGGCAGGCAATAAGTCTTGCAGCAGAAGGCTCCCTCCTATTTTTAGTTTCAGCCATCACCAACTCTGAGATACAACCATCTTTTCCAAGCCATGACAGAGACAAGAGAGGTGAGATCAAAGTGAATGCCCTAAACAAATGAAAAAAACACTGGGATGTTCTGGTTTCATTCAATTCCCACGTATCTCCTTTGGTCTAATAAAAATAGCTCACTCTGCTGTTAGCACAAACCTGGAGACCAGGAGATACTACAGTATGGCTGCCTGCATGACTCAGAGCAGGCCTGCAGCATCCCACGGGCAACTCGCATGCTCATGACCAGGAGAAGCTTTGATGTTTTGCACTATCCAAGGATCTTCCATCTAAAGGTTAGCAGATGAAGCCGTGTCACCAGACTTCATGTGACTAGGTGTTGTTTGGCCTGCGAGAGCCGACCCTCACGGTGATGGCGTGGGAAGAACCAGCTCCCATCTCCACAGCAGCCCAGACCACCACCAGCTACAGAAGTCCATCCAAGTAAGCAGGTGGTCATTTAATCAACACAACTTCTATGGCTACAGTGCTGGATTTATCCGAGCTACCTCTCTTCAAGCTATAGATATGTCACTGCAGCACACGGTTGGTCTTGAGATAGGAAGTTTTAGCCTTCCATCTACACATTTAAAGAATAGATTTAGCTGTATGGTTTAGTAAAAGCTATTTGTCTACCTGTGGACCCTTAGTCGTGGACATCTGTAGGTCCCCCTCTTCCTCCTCCTCCCTCTGGCTCCCTGCGTGCCTGCAGGTAAACCAGGCAATTTTTCTGTGTCTAAATTCCACATTTGTGTAACAGAGATAATCACTCTTTGCTACTGCAGAGGGCCACGGTCAGGCTATGTTTACTAGTGATTTGCAGGAGTCTAGGTACTATAGATGAGCATCAAAGAAAACCACCCCCTGCAAATGCTTTATGAAAAACAAATGCTCATAAAGAAAAGTGATTGCAGTTTCTGCTCCCCAGCAGTTACCACCATCAAGAGCAGCATTTTAACAAAGATCCTACAAATGGGAAGGAGGGGGTGGGGGGGAAAGAGCAACAATTTGACAATGTCCCTTCAAGACTCAGCTTTTAACTTGACATGAAAAAAAAGCACGCGGAGAGAACCGCATACAATAAAGATAATGACAAAGCAACAGAACAAAAAAGGTGGGCAATATTGAACCTGCTGGCTTAAAAAAATAATTACAGTGCACTCAATTTGCCGGTTCTGTAGGTGACGTGACAGGTGCTCAGTTCGCTTTGGGACGACAAGGGAGCAGAACGATTAGCAGGGAACGGTGACAGCGACCGGAGAGCCGGTAAGTTATTAAGCCAAACAACGCATCGCTATCACGAGCGAGCCAGCGCGTGAACTGTGATTTCCTTGAAAGCCGAGCAGGGCATGATTACACTCATCCACGCAGCCGCCCCGCTGGCAGCTCGGCTGTCTGCTACTGTCCCGGGAGCCTCCGGCGTCGCAGCGCCCGGCCCGCAGCCGGCTGGCAGCGCGTTCCTCGCGTCCAGCCTCCACCACGGCACCTACCACCCAAGGCACAGCGGGAAGCGAAACGCTCTCCGTCCTGCAGTGCTGCTGTCAGAGTCCCCCAAAAACGTGTTTTCCTTTTTCACCAGGAGCTCATTCTCCTCTCATTTCTCGCAGGGAGAATTTCCATTTCAACAGCACTCTGACTTTGGAATGACACATACAGGCACGTATATATATGTTATACATGTATATACATACATGTGCATGTGTCTGCATATAGCATAAGCCTGTGTGCATAGACACATACATACACACAAGCGTGTGTATATTGCACAAACTATATACATACACAACATACACACACATCCATATACACACACATACATAAATATAAAACCACGCAGATATACAAGGACCTTCCCAGCTGCTTGCTTTCTGACTCTCAGGAAGACCTCTGTTACTACCAGAAGCCCAAATGGTTGTTTCTCAACCCTAATATCAGAAGGTATAAGCCAAAAAGAATAAAGCACACAACCACTAACGAACCTAGGAAAATTAGGAATAGAAGAGGGGAGAGGAGGAGGAAAAAATTTTAACACGCAGCCAGCAGTTACACGACAAGGATTTAATGTGGCCGGTACGAGCACGGACGGGAAGGCTTTCACCTCTCCTGCTGAGCAGAGGCAGTTCCACGGGCAGTGCAGGGCTGGAGGTCCCGCCGCAGACCTGCTCTGCAAGACGAGTGTTGACCCCCTACGTGCCTCAGTTCCCCCCCAGCAGCGCCTCCTCGCCTCGCAGGGACGCGGGGCTGGAGAGACAGAGCTACGCGCAGCCCTGCACCCGCGGGGTTACGGCGAGAGAGGCAAGAACAAGAGCCCCATCTTCGCAGGACCGAGCCTCCCCCTTGGTGCTTTGTATACCACGCTTTGGTCCTGCAAGGTGGTCAGCTAGTCACTACAGGAAGGAAAATTTTTAAAGCCCTAAGTGTCTTCCCCTCCCACGGCAACAGGCATTTCCGAGCTGGAGCCCCGCTGGTGTCCAACGAGCCTCAGGGTGCCAAGTCTTTTCTTTTTCTTCCCCCTCCCCCAAGCGGGACGTAGGTGATTCTGAAAATATTACCGTGTACCTCACGTTAGATGTACTAGAGAATGAACACCGAACGGGAAGAAAACCTGACACTAGGAACATTTGACAAGTGCTTAAAGGTAGGTTCTAATTCATTTTAAACTTTGTTTTATGTAAGACTTATTTAAGTAGCACCATGAAATTCTTTCTTTGTCCTTTTCTCTGTGCTGATCCTGCAGGAAATGTATAATCAGTAATATGGTTAAACAAACCAAGAGAAAAGTACCACTCTATTTTGAATCCATTCTATTCCTGTCATTGGGATTTTTTTAAACACAGAACTCAAGTCTAAGGGAAAAAATTGTTACAGTTGGAATTAAAAACACAAAATGAGCAAATGTAATACTCACAATACACTAGCAGCACACAGGATGAGCCTATAGGCTGGAACAAAGCAAAGACCATTCCCATCCCCACAGCCCATATATTTATAAAGAAATTATTTCTATCCTACAGTGAGACCTAATAATCTGAGCATCTTCCTGGGCAGCATGGAAAGGTGAAAAAGTCAATCATTTCTACTCCAACATTAAAATTAACCATCCCTTAGCTGTGCCACTGCAATCGATTATCAAAATTATTTGGCTTTAAAAGGGTTTTTTTTCCCCCCTCCCTCCCTGAACTTGGATCACACTCAGCAAGTTGACAGCAACCTCCACAACACTGGAGGTGGGAACAGTTGACTTGGGGCCAGGAATTTCATCAACTGCTTTGCTATGATCCTCTAACTACACGCTCCCTTATTCAGCCAACGGAGACTATGCCTAAAGATAGCGTCATTAACTGTTTTAAACACCGCGGCCATCTGAAAATCTGTAAGAAAAATGCATGGTTACGTTCTAGTCAGCAGGAGCTTGAAAAGAGAAAAACAGCAGTAATATGCCATGGAAGGCTATCAAACATGCATTAACAGCCAAAGATGTATTAGTCTAAAGCCTCAAAAAAACACTGAAAACATAGGAGAAAAATGAATTTAAAGCATATGCTCACGTACATCTCAAAAGGACAAACTCAAACAAAGCATTTATGCATATGCATACATGCTATTTATTATTCCTGACATTTTTTTCCTGTTTTCTCCCTAATAATTAGGTCATTATCACCTTTACAATGGGATAGGCATTCAAAACCCACTGCTTCACAAGATCATTAAAAGCTAACAGATAACCATATTGTTTTGGAACCATTTCATATTTAAATTATTGCCCAAGATCACAATCCAAGCACCATCAAAGCCTTTCAAAGGGGTACAGGACACACAAAGTCCTCTCACATTAGGCACTCCAGGCCGATTTCACACCCCTGTGCAAAGGAGAAGTATTTCTGGCTTTCGACAAGGATTCAGCACCCACCACGCAATGCTGTACGTGAACAGCTTCAAACACGTAATATTGGGACTAGATTCCATTGGAATGCTTTCCCCCAGCTACAGCAAGGACGTAAATAAAGCTCCTATGTAGTCAGTCAGGGTAGAGGTGACTTCATTAAGCTTCTACATCCACCTAACCCCTTGCAAATGGAAATTCAGCCATCTGCACCGAGGTGAGCACCTGCCCTTTCCCACGGCCAGCCTTGTTCTCATCCAGCAACGGAATTTTGTGGCTTCTGGTTTAAGTTAGAGGAGCCTCAAGGCTGCTCTAACGTCAGCTAGGTTTTATGGTTCACTACGGTCAACAGTGAGGATTACATGAAATGCTCACATGGAAACTTGAAGGACCAATAATTAGTATAGTAGACAGTTTTTCCTCCATACAGACAATTTCTTTCTCCAAAACAAGCTGAGAGGCTGTATAATCTCACTCTAGCATTCAAAAAAAAAAGCTGTCTGTCCTGTTTACATGAGACATTAAATCACAAATTATAACGCTGTATGGAAAGCGATACCAAACACAACAACACATCAGCAAGATCAACAGACTGTCAACACGCACAGGAGTAAAGCCACACGCACAGCGTCAGGTACAAGATCTGACTGGACAAGATGCTCAGTATCCTGCTCAAATTTACTCTCCCTTGAGCGGAGGGTTGGACTAGATGATCTTCAAAGATCTTTTTCAACCTCAACCATTCTAGGAAGATTTTTTATTTTGTGAAGATGACACAATACCAGGCTTAGAGCGAGTGCAACACACCAAGGCTCAGACTGCACTACAACGTCATCAAAGTCCTGCCTGAGGCTCCCGCGTTGTTGTCAGATATCCACCCTCTTTCACCAGGCCAACCTTGGCCTTTGGCACCTTTCCTCCCTTCCTCCTCGCCCCCCTCAAAGTAACCATAAAGCTGGCTTTGGTCAAGCTGAATTCTTGCTAACCTCTTCTGCACTCTTTATTCTAGTCTAATAAAGTGGTTCCTGGCAGCTATCAAAATACTATGACACCTGTATGCCAGAGACTCTTAAAAAATCCAGTAAACAACAACAACAAAAAAAATCCCCATGTTGAAAATAATGCTCTGTTCTCTAGGAATGCAGTTGTTCTGTACATCTGTAACTACCATTACGTTGCTTACAGTGTCGGCAGCCCAAAATCCATTTCATATGCCAAAAGGATCTATTAATTTCCTTTGCACAGAAATCTTTATAGACAGTCTACACTGATGAGTTTTGCCTTTAAAAAAAAAAAGGCCACTTAACAAAAACAATCATCCATCTCAATTTGTGTCCCCATAGCCCATAAAAGGTAAGTATTGCAAAACATTTTCACCACGCACTGTGGGAAAGCAGGCACTGACCACTCTAAAACCGGTGGTGGACTCAAGAGAGGAGGTGCCACTGGGGCATGGTTTCACCCCTTGCAAGCTAGGCAGAAGCAGACAGCCCATGCACATATACACTCTGAAGGGCATACAGAAATGTCAAACAGTTAAGAACATGCAACGCAAAATGTTTCAGGGTATACCAGAATCTGCTCTATATTTATACCCTCAGTGGCAAGAGATGGGTTAATTTTAACACTCCTGTTGTACGGTCAAGGAGTTTGGACACGAAAACAAGGAAAGCACATTTCAGCTTCAGTAGATCTGATTTAAAGCTATCTGAAGTCATTTCTGGAGTGACGGCAATCCTGATGCACAGAAAATAATTCAAATAAGTCAAGATATACTGAAAATAATTCATATAAGAATTAAGACTCAAAAGAACCACGTTTGCTGCTGAAACTCCAAAGAAAATTTAACAAGTCAATTGAGGAGAAATCAGTGACAAAGCAACTGGAACTGGTCCATTTACGCAAGAAGCCAGATTTTGACAGCAATAGCATCTTCCGCAAGGAGACAGAATATTTCATTTCAAATTACTCAGTTTAGTTTACGATGATCGCTAGTTCACTCCAGGTTGAGAAACAAATTAGGAACTTTAAAAAAGCAAGTAAACTTGTTTTTTCCTTCCAGTTTGCGAACAAGAAGGAGGTGTGGGAGGCTGAGATCAGTAGCTCTAATGTCTTGACAAGCATGGGCTTAAGTCACCATCAGTTTGTTTCACTAAGTACAGATCATACTAAACTGGTTAGTTGTAAATGCAAAATAGGCTCAGATAATTTTTTCTAAGTATTCAGCACACACAACATTGTTTCTTAGTTTAAAAAAATGCAGTAAATGAAAAAGCTTGTTTTCCATGTTATAATCACATTTCAATTTCCACCCAAAAGCATCCTGAAAAAGATCACAGCTAAAAGATTAATCATGTAATAAATAAGTCATCCATCATTTTCTAAAAAAGCATAAAGGCTGAGTAAGTCTATGTTAATGTATACAGCTGCTCAGATGCATACAGAGTCTATCCTTATTATTATTAAGAATAACCTTTTTTTCCTTCTGCCAAGACGACATTTATTTTCAAGAGAGTGCTTTAAATGTGATCAACGGAGGAGAGTCAATCTTTATTCAGGAAGAAAAATAAAAACTACAAATGTGAAAGACGACGAACACGGGCCATTTTGGTCAAGGTCTCCGACTTGTTGACTTCAACCAACTCGCCCCGTAAAACAGGACTTACCTGTGGCATAATAGAGGGTTGAACACTGATCTTTTAACCACAGAAAATCAGTGTATATCACTACCTAGATTCTCTGCAATATAATATTTCTGAAAACCCAGAACAGAGAGACAGGGAAGGAGACTCACACCTACGTCTTAACTGCTCAACCCATGTCAAAACTTGTAAGGTTTCCCCTCCCATCTTCAGAAATTCCCCCAGCATCTTTTTTTAATTCACCTATTTGAATACTTTATGTAAGACTTAATTTAGACTAAAAGGCAACCTTCGAGTGTCACGGCTCGCAGCATCTTATGACCTCTCTAGCATCCTCTGCAGCAGCGCGGACACCACAACTTTGCAGATAACAAAAAAGAACATTTTCTTCACTGTCACACCTTGATCAAACACACGTTCCCACTGACATAATGGTTGGGCTCCTATTCATAAACAACTCGTATCACAGGAATTTGGGTCAAGGACAGCCTACCAGCAATAACAGCCTACATCTCCCCACAGGTACTGGCCGAGAGGTAGCACGGTATCTTAGAGACATCTATTCCATCGTATTAGGGAAAATTAAATGGACTGGAAAGGATTCTTTAAAACGCCACACCACTCGGCCCACTGAGACATCGCTGAAAAACAGCATCTCAGGAGCCCCCCAAAGGTTAACGGACGGTTTGCCATTGAACTCACCACTTCTCCAGGTGCTAAACCGTGAACCTGGTGTCTTAGCAGTGCTGCTGGGAGCCCTCTCAAGCAGGCTGCAGTTCAGAAAGAGACTTTGTATTTTAAACTCTAGTTAAGCATATTTAATGGACCAAAGTAAGGAAGACAATTCTGGTTGGTAAGGATGTTCAGCCATTTGCTGCTTTTTTTGGATGTAAAAATAAAAACTTTATCAACCAGTACAAAATGTTTATTATACACGAGACCACAAAAACAAAATCAGAGCCTCTGATACCACGGTCAGCAGAGTAAAACTTTGTACAGTCAGTGTGAAACGAGCAGGGGATCATGCAGTCACACACACACAAAAAAAGCCTAACTGATCTTTAGCTCTTTCACGCCACAGTAAAACATTTTGTCCATTAACTGGTTTCTCTCTTAATAACTGTATCTTAGAGTTAGCACGCAAAACCAAGCTAAGCTCAGGGAACGAGGGGAGGAGGAGAGATCTTTTCAGGTTGAAATAACTGCGAACTACAGGCTTGGCTCCGGCGCTGCTGAACTGGGACGGCTGGAGTCGGCTCCTCGCGTATCGCTCCTCTTTCGCCAGCCTTCAGCTCTCAGCAGACCAGAGCCGGAGCTTACGTCGGCTCTGGCAATAAGCAAAAGAACATACCTGCACCATTTCCTACCCCCACCCCCCCAAAAAGGAAAAAAAAAAAAGAGAGAGAAGAAATTGTAGCCCTTGTACAAATATATTAAAACATTGAAACATGCAGGATGATTAAGGAGTTGTGTAATGCACAAATAAGTTAGTGTGTCCAACACGTGCATTCAAACACACACACAAACAGCTGAATTAAGCGGAAAGATTTACATATATACGGAGCACAAACAGGGTACTATCAAATAGTCCCTGTCATCTAACAGGGCCCAATTTAACTTATAGCTCGGTGGAAGGAATAGCTTGTGGATTCAAACTGTCGCATTAATGAACAGCTCAAGCTTTGCGTCATGACGACAAATGTCCAAAAGTCATACTTTTCCTTAACAGACCTGCAGTACTATTGCTCTCCTGCCAAAACGTCAGAGCATCCAAACTTGCAGAAAGAGCCGTCTAGGAGCTAATTAAGGCCAGATTTTTCACTTAAATATCAACTTTCATCTGAAGTAACATAATAAATAAATGTACACTTGAAGGGTGTTTCACTGAGTTACATGGCAAAAGATAAGTATTTTCCCCCCTTTTTTATTTCTCAGTTCAACGTCAGTGGGCACCAGCATTGCCTTTACACCACTGATTTCGTACCTCATCCCCAGATGATGCATTATGTCTACGCAACAGCTCTGCCAATAGATAGGAACAGTTTTGCATGGTAAATAAGGAATAACCACCATCTCACTTCAAGCTAGAGCCAGGTATTTATTTATTTAAAAGGCAAATGTCCAAGTTCAGAGAGGGAAAAAGATCTTAAAAAACAAGCAGTCCTGAAACAATGACCGACATCTAAACCAACGTTTCTCCAGCAACACATTGCTCCCTGGCATTATGCCGTGGGATTGATCCAGTGCCTTTGTTCCACCTCTTGAATCCCATTTGGTTTCTAAGCGCTTAAAGATAAACAACAGGAGACCATCAGGAAAGAAACCTGCTCTTTCCAAGCCTCTGTATATTAAAATACGGAAGAAGGTCCCTGCAGTTGCGGGTGCAGCAGCAGTTGGAGCACCGAGCAGTCCTAAGCATGGATTGACAATATTCACAATCAAAGCGCTTATGTCCTTCATTAGGCCCAAATAAGTAACATTTATTCCATTCTTTTTCACCTATTCTCATCAGCTCTTACCAGTCCTGAATATCCAGGGGCACATTCAGCACCATACGTGCACATGGGAACACAAATCCAGGGGCACAGCACCTCAGAGAAGGACAGGCAAAAGGTTTTAGCCATCAGGTTACCTGTATCTCCAGCCCCTCAGGGGGTCTGGACATGAGCACTCACCTCCTTCCTGAACAGATGGACAATAAGCCAAACAGAAAAAGAAGTCCCTACACCTCTGATACTGCACCCCCTTCACATTCCCCCCAACCAAGGGGCATAGAATTGTTTGTCACACCAGAAGAAAAACATGAACAACGTGTAAACACTGCCCTATAACCTGCAAAAGCCTTTATCTAGTAGGTCTTACTAGGACATAAGAAAAAAAAAAGGTTTTAACAATGATAGAAACTTGTCTTTGCCAGAAGATCACCCAGCGTTGCAGACCAGTCACTGTTTCATCAGAAAGGATAAATGACACTCATTTGCTTAAGTTTATTCCAAAAGCAACGGACCACTGATCTCCTGAATGTCCTCAAATGATGTGCAGATACATTTTAAGAACTTGTTTGTCCTATTGTGCTCTGAAATCCAAAATAGACCTTTTATCACAGTCTCTCCAGTTGCAGGACTCCTAGACAGTAAACAAGTGATCAGAGAACAAGAAACACTTATATTAATAGCAACAACACACTGTGTATAAGCAGAGGTGTCAATTATTACCAACCAAAAGAGAGAGGTTACCAAAAATACCATCGCAAAGTTAGCAGCGATAACAAGCCTAGCTTCGCCCTTTACTGCAAGATTGCAGAAAATCCAGTACGGTTTATCCTCATTTGCTTCTGTTTACATTTTAAGTAGAACGAACATTTCTCAGCCTGTCTTCGCTGTAGGATATGCTCCCTTGGAGCTGCCACGGGACCAGCAGCAGGACAAGGTCCAGTCCGGCTCTCACAGCCGCTCCGGCATTGCGGGGAAGAGCCCCGCTCGTGCCCAGCGCCAAATGGGCCACCTTGCAAAGTGCTCACAAGTCTGCTAGAGGTCACCAACACACCTCGAAAAGAGCTCCTTGGAGAAGGAACCAAGCTGAAAGCTGCTTTGAAAGGGCTGCCTGGGCCACCTCTGTGATGAAGCTCCCATCCTCGCCTACAGGAGCCTGTTCTTCCTCTTCAGCACCTAGGAATAACCAGGGCCAACTCAAAGCAAACAGCCCTGGAAAGTTCTCAATTAAAGATTTTAAAATTTGCCATGCTACATCCATGACCTACAATTATTTTAACTGCACAGACCAGCGAACAACTAACCTCTCCAGCCCAATTATAACTTTATGTCCTTGGAATTTAAAGGATACCTTTCTCCCTTAGCTAGTTTATTTCCCTGTTTACCACCAAATTTTTACATTATGCACAGGACCTGAGAAAGCAAAGGTTACTTGTTAACTCATTGACTGCAGATGTTCAAGGGTCTACCACAGCGTTAGTCAGAAACCAGCAAGCAAAGGATAATCACATTATACAGATACAGGGCTTGGGAGACCCCTGACCCCACTTTATTCTCCAGGACTTAAACTCAGCTATATATATATTTTTATATACACTCAAAAGACAAGGTCAGGCTCACCTCCCCTCTCTAGTGCATGCACTGGTGGCTCGCTGGAAGCGTTACCCAAGACTCACAACTATCCTTCCTCCCGCTCCAGTCAGGTTTAATCCCGAGGCACTAAAGGGAGATGTAGTTAAAACTGTTCAGCAAGCAAGAATAAAAATCCAAGACAGGAGTATAGCAGCATGTTAGCGTGTCTATCAAATCCTCAAACAGGTCATTTGGGTCATTTGTGGCATATCACCCAACAGCAAGAGATAGTTTAAGGCTGACCGAGGAAGCGGAAATCGGAGACACTTAGTTCTGGCGGGAGGGACGTTGGGCTTTTTGTGGCAGTACACAGCTAGCTGAAGGTGGTAGTTCACAGACCAGCACCATTCCCCACCCCAGATAACTAACATTTACAAAAGGAAAAAGACACAATGTTAAAACCAGGCTGCAGTCCTTATTCGTGCACCTGCAAACACACCGCGCACCTTCGGAGTAAGCAAAGGTCCTTGCCACCAAGGATCTGCCGAGCCAGTGCAGTCGGTAAAGCAGCAGGACGACAAGGAGCGCAGCAGCAAGATGATGAGATGTGCAAATCTGCAGCGTGCAACTAGAAATTACACGGAACTGATTTTCTGCTAGGGTGCCTGGCAGAGCACGGTTCAAATCAATAGGTCTGCACTTACTTACACAAGCAGAGCATCACTGCTCAGTGCAACTGCTCAGGAGCTTCACTATTATTTATTACCAGACTACCTGTCTTAAGGCAACTTTGCATAAATTAACTCACGCATAACTTTAAAGTTATTAGCAGTGTTTTTCTTTCAGTGCTGCTCAGCCCACCGTTTTATTCACCGTTGGTCTCACCTCTTCACCTCGTTAACTGCTTTCTTGCTTCTGGCCATCGGAATAGCTCCAAAATTGCTGCTCTTTGTTCAAAAAAAAATACTGCTATTGTAACAGAAGCTAAATTAAAAGACTCATGGCACGAATAAGGGCAGGCTAAGTGGCAAAAGGCCAACTAAGAAGAGGGAGATTTGTTACTTTTCCTTCCCAAGAGGATTAAGAAAAACGTACAAGATTTAAAAATTGTTCCAGCCTTTTTCCCCAGCGTATGGGAACGTGAACAAGATTCAAATCCTCCCAGATAGCTCCTCCGAAGGAAGAGCCTCATGTAAAATTGCAGCGTTTCCTGCATTGCTAACGTTAAGGCAACAATGATGTCATTGCCACCTCTCTGGTGCACATCTGTCCCACAAATTCTTATTTCTTACCGGCAGCCTTGCAGCACAGGTAAAAACTGTCTGAGGTCTCACCTGGAAAAAACATAGCTGGTAAAAGCAACTGGCATCTTTGTTATCTCAGCGGAGAAGATTAGCAGGCTGAGGGCCATCTTCCCCCATCATCCTCCACCTGGTCCATCTCAGATGGGGTGGGTAGGGAGGGGACATCTGCCTTACACCCAAATAATCATTTCCTGGGCACATTCATTTCTTAAAGAAGGAGGGAGAGGAAAGAGCACGTTCACAAATCCATAGTTATGTCTCCCAGAGGCCTTCACCTTTCTCATCTGCATGGTGTCCACCAGAGCAGAAGGCCAGTGGGGCAGGGACCTTATTTGTCCCACAACATGTAAAAGCACTTAACAGAAAGCAACGCTTGGGTACTGTCAACTGTCCTGAAATGGCACGAACAAGGATCCCCTTCTCGCCCCTACATCCCTACTGGCAACAAAAACTCCACCACAAGCAGAAAGGAAAGAAGGAGAAGCTTCCCATGCCAAACAAAAACTTTCCACAAAGCGAGTTTTTGACCCCAACAGGCAAGATGCCACGAAGCCACCAGAAATGCCATCGACAACGCTGGGCATGGGAAGGGCCAGGTACCGCAGGGAACAGCGGCAACGCCGGACCGGCCAGCGCCGTACCCAGCGGCGGACGAGGCGTCACAGCCCAGCGCAAAGGACACATGGTGCCACCCTCATCTGCCCCCGACCGCCCAGCCTTTGGGAGGGGGTGAGAGGGGGAGATACGTCACGTGAAGCAAAAAGACAACTGGACAGTTCCTGAACTAAAATAAAAAAAAACCCCACAAAATAAAAAACACCCCAAAATCAAAACCCATACACCCCAAAACCTGTCTATACATCAGAAGGTACAGATTTAAAGATTTCATTGCTGACATTAATACTGACATTTTAAGCACTGGGAAAGAAAATGTCCTGTTTAGCACCCCTCCACCTCAAATCAGCAACCGCTTTCACTAAGTAATGAAAGAATATGTGAAAAAATAGAATTTTAAGATTTAAGAGCCTTTAACAGCCTGTTGAGCATGCAGGGAGAGCGGTAAACAAGGTGCTGAGATCCATTACACTGCAACCAGCGTCAGCAGCGAGCCAAATGGGACGAGCCCCAAATCAGAGTGAAATTTCAACGCATGAAGTTTAACTGCAAGATAAGGGACTGTAATCAAATTACAACACAAACAGCTCCATTCATCCGAAAGCATTATCGGAGAGAGAGGGCTGCAACGCCGATCGGAATAAAACAATCCAAGAAATAAAAAGCAAATTTATTGTCTATTCATTATTTTCCTGCTGCCAAAGGAAATGCCCCGTCTTCGCACCGAAATTCTAGCTGAGCCAAATCCAGAGAGAAAACCGAGATACTAATTATCAGGCTGGAAAAACAAGACGAGTTGGACTTATATTATTTACATTCCCATTCCTCTTTCTGAATAGACCCACAAAGTCAACAAGGCAACCGAAGTCACAGAAGACGCATTTGCAATTCAAGTTGTTTTCGCTCCGAAAGGCCTAGGCACATCTCAGCCACCCGGTAACCCGGCCAGAGCCCTTTTTTTTTTGTTGTTGTTGTTGTTCTTTCTCCCTAAAGAAAAAAAAATTCTTCGCAGTGCCTTCCAATTTTTTTGGTCTTGGAAAAATAACACAGTATTTTAAAGCGCACGGAGCGCGATGTGTGCCCCCCTCCCCTCCCAGGGCTGGGAAAGCACCTTTTAACACACGCGTTTAGACGATTTGCTTTTTTTAATAAGTGCTGCAAGCAACAACACCGGGGGGGGGGGGGGGGAGGAAGAAACCCTCCTCCTCCTCCTCCTCCTCCTCCCCCTGCCGCCGTTGCCTTTGTTGTCGGGCGCTCGCCCCGCAGCCGGCCCGGCCCCCCCGGGCCATGCCCCCCCCCCGGCCATGCCCCCCCCACCTGTTCCGTGCAGCCCCGCTGCGGTGCCCGGGGGGGGTGGGGGGCGGCCAAGCACCCGGTGGAGGTACCTGGGGGGGGGGGGGGGGGGGTATCTACAGCGTCGCAAATGGGGGGTGTGTGTGCAAACTCCGCGGCTGCCCCTCCATCGCCATCTCTCAGGCTTCACCCCCCGCCCCGCGCAAATCCTGTCTCCGTGCAGCAAGAAGGGTGCCCCCCCCCCCTTAGCGCCCTGCTCCCTTGCAAGGGGGGGTGCTCCCCCCCAACCTTCAGCCCTTTCGCGAAGTGGGGTGCTCCCCTCCCACCCGAGCGCTCTGCCCCTCTGCAGCCAGGAGGCGTGCCCCAGCGTCCTGCCCCCTTGCAAGGAGGGTGCTCTTCCCCCCCCGAGCAGGGGGGAGGGTGCCCTTCACCCCAGCACCCAGCCACCTTTGCAGGAAGGACGGTGCCCCCCCACCCCAGAGTCCTACCCCCTTGCAAAGGGGGTGCTCCCTCCCCAACTCCAGCACCCTGCCCCTGTGCGAGGGGGGTTGCTCCCCCTCGTCTTAGCACCCTGTCCCCTTGCAGGGGGGGGGGTGCTCCCCCCCACACTCCGGCACTCTGTCCCCTTGCAAAGGGGGTGCTCCCCCCTACTCCAGCGCCCTGCCCCCTTGCAAAGGGGGGGTGCTCTCCCTCCCCACCCCCAGCGCCCTGTCCCCTTGCAACGGGGGGGTGCTCCCCCACCCCCAGCGCCCTGTCCCCTTGCAACGGGGGGGGTGCTCCCCCACCCCAGCGCCCTGCCCCATTGCAACGGGGGGTGCTCCCCCACCCCAGCGCCCTGCCCCCGTGCTGCCACCCCCCGCCGCCGGCACCTACCTCGTCTTGGAGGAGAGGAAGGCAAGTTTGATTAATCCATAGGTGAACAGCTGGATGCTCTCCTTGGCTATGCTGGCCACGCGGAGCCGGTGCTCTAGGATGTGCAGTTCCATCTTTTCCTCTTTCTCATTTGTAGTTCATCTATCCCCGGGGGTTATTTTGTGTTTTTGAATGGGGAGGGGGAGGGGGGCTGCTACGCTCGGTGCCTTTTTCCCGTCTCCTCCTCCTCGTCGTCGTCGTCCTCGCCCCGGGGGCGGGGTGGGGGCGCGGGAAGGTGCCGAAGTTGGCGGCGGCCGGCGCGGCGCGGCGCGGCGCGGGCAGGGAGCCGGGGCCGGGGCCCGAGCGCCGGGCAGCTGGGGCTACACTGTAACAAACAACTTGCCACTCAAGCCCGGCCCGGCCCGGCCCGGCCCGGCGCGCCTGCGCCGCGCCGCGCCGCACGCCGGGCGCTGTAGTCCGCGCTGCACCGCGCCGCCCCGCTGCACCGCCCCGCAGCGCCGCCCACCCCGCGCCCTGTGCTTTTTTCCTTTCCTTTTCTTTCTTTTTTTCTTTCTTTTTTAAATTTCTGATCTCCAAATATTTGGAAGTGACCGCCCCTTTTTTTATTCTTCTTCTTTTTTTTTTCCCTTTCATTGCACCTACAGTTCGAGCCAGGTGCAAGAGGTCTAGAAAGTCCTGCACTGCTCGAGAGTGCAAGGTCAAAGGTTTCAGTAACTAGGGAAATATTCACATCTTACCCTGTTTGTTCTTCTAAATATGGTTGATATGGAGCCCTTGACAACTTCTATGGATACTCCCCACCCCACCCCACAAAAAAAAACAAAAAAAAAAAAAAAAAAAAACAGTTTGCATAAAAGTATTACAGAAGTGAACACGCAGTTTTTGTTTGAGAACGTAAACACAAGCTTTGGGGGCATGCAACAGTTTGTAAGGTTGGATGGTGTCCCATCCCCCATCAAGCTCATGCTGGGGAAATGGAAGGACACAAGCCCCCTCCCCCCAGTGCTGCACACGGAGATGACCATGGGGCGGACGAGCCCTCGACCCAGTGCCCAGAAACAGGGCCTCGCCACAGCTTGCCCCATGCCACAGAGGCCAAAACGGGCAGTAAGGTTGGGCTTGCAATATTCTTGAAACAGGACTTGGGCTGAAAACCCAGTTTGAAACTTCCACCTGGAAGGGCTCCCTCTGACTTTGGATCAAAATCGAATGCCTTTAACAATAATAATAATATGTAGATCATTAGGACACCTAGGTCACTTTGCATCAGTAGATCTCCAACAGGCCTTATAAAGGGCTTCAATAACAAAATTTGTGTTGTACAGATGGGGAAACCAAGGCACAGAGTGTGTCCAAGCACAGCCAGGGCTCAGTTGGCTGAGCCCCTCTCCAGGCCACTCTTCTTCCCTGTGTAGACAGGCGAGTGTTGGTGGTTGTGAATTCAGATTTTCAGGCTGGTCTATGTTCTTACGGCAGAAGTCCCATCAAATTCAGCTCTGGAGACATGTCTCTGAAGCCAGAGTTTTCAAACCTTTTGATTCGGTTTGTTCCCGTGGGACGGCTGTACTTCCCCCTCTGGATACAACTGCGCTTCCTCTGCCTATGGCCAGACTTCCGAGACCATCTTAATACTGTTATATCTCCAATGGGGAAACCTGAAATTAGAGGCATTCATATCAATAGTTAGTCTGAAATCATTCAGGGGAAAAGCAACAAGGATAAAATATCAATTATTTTATTTTTAAAAAGCCTTTAAAAAACGAGGACTTATTTTTTCTCATTGCCTCGCACAGAAGTTCAGATAACGGTAGGCACTGCAATTTTGGAAGCTGAAGAGGGCTTTTAACCTGCATCCACTGCTAATTCAAGGCCTTGCTCTTCAAAGTGCTGAATGTATCTGTGCCCGGCTACAAAAAGCGCCTGCACCTGCATCTGCAAATCACAGATATCTCTGCTCCTCGTGGCTGGTGCAGACCACAGAGCCCAGAAGGAAGCAGCCAGGGACAAAACACTCACTGTCAAGGTTGCTGTGAGCTTCCCGAGGAAATCAGACAAACGCAGCCTGAATCGCTGCTAGGAAGTACTGCAAAACTTTCCTCTTTCACAAAATTTTCCATCATAACCAGGACAACATGCACAGGATCAACCGTTCCCCTTCCCACTCAAAGAAAAAAATATTCTGCCTTCAAGCAGAACTTTCTCAGCCCAGAGAGGCCAGAGACTTCAGGAAAGCCACCAGGGATTATGCTATTACCAGTCTAGTTACCACAGAAAATGCTTACATATAACAACGAGAGATGGTAGAACAGACCCAAAGGTAAAATCAAAGAGGACCTTCTGAAGCAAGGAAATCATCGGAGACTTTTGTTCTGCCTGCAGGGAAGGAGAAAAGAGGCCCTGATGAAGTCATCTGGATTTACTAAAAAAAGAAGAATCAAGCAAACAAGCAAAAAAATCCCCCCAAACCCACAAAACATAAAAAATACTCCTTTGTTTTGTAAGTTTACATCTGGTGCTCTCCAAAATTGCAATTTCTTTCCTGGGTCTGATCAACTGCTAGAGTTCTCCAAGTTTTTCAAAGAAGGCCTGAAGGCCTCTTTGAGCTGGAAACACAGACACAGACTTCATGGCTACATGAACCTTCACATAGTTGACCAGGGGAAGCTTTAGGGAAAAAACAAAGTCCCACCAACACCCAACGCAATTTTCTACACGTGAAACATATGCCTAGCTCAGCACAGGCAAAGTTTTCTAGAGCAGGCAACCTGGCAATAAACCAAAATGCCGTTAGGTGCCCTCTCCTCCGGTTGTGATGAGTACCTTGTTGCCAGGTGTATCTGTGAGGTTTCGTGCAGGGAGCAGAGTGGAATGTGTTGTTATTATATATAGCACACTATAATATCTTTTTATTATTGCTGCCCCAAATCTTTCACATTTTTGCAGCCCAAATGGACTTTCCTGGCCCAGCCACAGAGCGGGGACCTTTTGTGCAAGATGATGTCTCCATACTTTTTTTATTAAAAAAAAAAATTTCCTGCCCACGCAGCTTCCAGTGTAGGCTACCACAGCACATGCTGGGCCGAAAGAACAAAGAAATGAAGAGAATGGACAAGAAAGCAGGAAGATTAGATAGCAGCAAAACAAATCTCAGCACAAGGACCAGGCACCATGAGTCACCTCCTGCCTGGATGGAGAGCAGAGCACTTACGAGCCACCTGGAAAAGGAGAAAATTGCAGGGGGTCTAGGTCAGAGACTACTGATGACACTAAACAAGCCTGGGCTTTGAAGCCCTAAGGTTGGGGTGATGCAGTTCCAGGTCCACCAGAGTGTACGGACTGTACTTGAACATCTGGGCAGTTTTCAGGCATCTCAGCTTCTGCTTGTGGTTGCATGGACCTTCTCACTGGGGAGCAGGGAACACCTATCTCCTGCTTGCCCTATGGCACTTACTGTCTTGAAGTGAGGTCCTCAGCAGGAACATGAGGCTTTATGGTAATGAGGAGTTCAAAAAGGTGACCTGTATTTTGGTAAAATGTTACCTTGGCTTTGAACTTTCGTCTCAGGAGCAACCATATTCAGCCAGCTGTAGGTCACCAGCAGTCCTTTGGGAGACTCCAGCTATCGCGAGTCTTTCGCCTGGATGCTAAATTTCTCCCAAAGCTTATGCAGACTATCATTCAAATCTCTGCATACACGTTGCTTCCATCCTAACTGAAGTGCTTAACAACAATGGGTGTTTCAGGAAAAAGAAATGAAAAATGGAGAAACAGTTTAGGTGAAAAGAATGTAATTACACCCAGTGATGAACAGTTCACCAGGATCAGCACTGTACACAGAGAAGGAAAAAGGAGGATTTCTAATCACGTGAGTCATCATGTTTTATGCAGTTACTCTAAAATAGAGTTGGCTATTTCAATATTATGTTATTTAGATAGTGTAAGGAAGTTCTTAAATCATTTGTGGTCTCTTCTATACCATAAAAAAGCCCCCAATTACCCTATTTAGATCTCAAAGATAAAACTATGGGAGCCTTTTAAGGATGGATTTTAGCATGCAGTATCTAAATTCCTGGCAATAAAGCCTCATTTTCAGAGAAGAAGTATAATTTAAAGTCTCTCACGTGATTTGTCTGATACTGCACTGTTGCAAATCCAGTATTGCTCTGCTGTTGGCAGCATTACACTTCAGAAACATCTCAAGTTCAACAGCATCCTGACCTCTGACTAGGATTCTTATCAGCTTCTAAGATCTAAAATAGCAAATAAGACAAATCCTAATGTGAATGACGTAATGCCAGCCCACTAGATAAATATGCCCAAGGCAAGATGAAACCAGTGTCGCAGTTGTTTTTCCTAGCATTTGCTTTTCCATAGTACGTGGAATATATGAAGTCCTTAGCACATCTTCAGCTCTGTTGTGAAAGCAGCGTCAGTGCGCATTTCTGGGGTTCCTTTCAGACTTGGTACGTAGGGGACATTGTAAGCTGCTTCAGTGTCTGAGCTCAGAGAGCACTTTTTGAAGGCAGCTGTGTTTAAAGCTTTGAAGACTGGAGGTATCTTCAGGTCAGTGACTGGTTTAGACCAAAGGGGAAACCATGGTGTTTCTTAACAGCCTTAACCAGTTTATTCTGAGATGAAAGTTACTTAGTAACTATAATTATCCTGAGACTCTTTGCTTAAGTTAAACAGGCCTCTTCGACCCAGGGAGGGTAATGCTTCTTCATACAAATGGGTAAATAGAGGCACAGAGAGGCAGGCAAGGAGCCAAGGTCACACCAGGAGTTATTAGCATTTTGGAAGTGCAATTTGTAGGCTGCTGCTTGATCATGAGACCTCTGAGTAGTGTCCAAGGCGGATGGATGGGACAGGTGTGCAAGCTGATGTTTTACACTTTGATGACAGCATCTTTGAATAAATGGAAAAAATAAAAAAGCAAAAAACCAACCAACCAACCAACCAACCAAAAAAAAAAAAAAAAAAAAACAAAAAACAAACCTGTCCCAAATGATAGCTTCTGGGCTTGCTCATGAAAAATTAGCCATTTGTTTAATTGAAAAGAGCAATTTATCAAGCTAATTTCCTTCTAGCAACCAGAGACCTTTCAAAACTTGATTGCAGTTAATGTGCCAGTGTTTCAAAGCATTTTACTCAACTATCAAATAAGCTAATGAAGACCTTTAATTTACTGTTCAAGTACACAGTGGGCAGAGCAGGTTGAACATTTCCTGCTCCCAGGGCAGCCGAGGTGAGGAAGAGACCTCGCCCAGATCCTGGCTGCCTAGAGAGGCTGAATCAGCAGAGGGACGCACGGGTGCAGTTCCTGCCCCGTGCACAAGTCGTGTCCCTGCTAACCCAAGCAACAGCAAAGAGCTCCAATAAAACATTTACAAGTCAGCTTGCAAACAAGGATTGTACAACTAAAT
The DNA here is from genome assembly GCF_028389875.1 of Rhea pennata. Lineage (NCBI taxonomy): Eukaryota > Metazoa > Chordata > Aves > Rheiformes > Rheidae > Rhea > Rhea pennata. The sequence goes on from NC_084682.1 coordinate 9,637,329, forward strand.
ACCTTGGTCAGGCATGAAAACACCTCACCTTTTGCTCGCTATCTGTGTTTATGCACCAGTGACACCTAACAGCTAGTGTCCTAGCTGCATGTTGGAGAAGAACAAAAAACCATGGGACTCCCAATACCAGGCTGGGGAAAGCAAGCTTTGGCACCTCTACTTGCTGTTATGCAGCCTTTGGAGAAAAGAGATGAAACTGCACATAGCTATCACGTACAGCTAGACATAGCAACTACCAACTGGCAACACCAACCAAACACAAATAACTCACCAAGCCTCAGAGCACCCCAAAGCAGCCAGCTAATACCATCCCCATCCAAGGCAAGCAGGAGTCACTCAAGCTAAGCCTGTGAGGAGTCGCTTAAAAATTTGATCCGTGAGTTTCACTCCAGTTCTTACTTCTGCTAGCTACTGACTGACAAAACTTGTCCATACCCTCAATTCAGTGACTAGAGCCACTCTCGTGAATCCCTTATTCTTGGTTATGAGAAGGTGCCTTAATACATCACTCCAATAAACTTACTGGAAACATGCAAAGTCTGGAAGGAAAAGCAATTACGAACAAAAGACCGGTAAAGTAACGCAGGTATTGCTGAACCAAAACATTATATGACATAAGAGACTAAAGATGCCAAGATTGAGATCACACACTGGTTTCCTGGTCAGGTGAGCTACTTTGACCTATTTGCTGATGTCATGAACATTATTGATACAGACTCAGTTCAGCTTGTTGAGTCTGCACAAAACCAGTTAAAGTGGCCAAAGTCACGTCCACTTCCTCAAGGCTGAAACTCATCGTTTATGCAAAACTGAGACAGAATGGCTCAGGCTGTGGGAAGGATGTCTTCACGGCTGCTAGGAGGTGTTAGAGATGACCCCATCTTTTCCTTTACTTCTGGTATTGAAATAGGCAATTCAAGAAAATATCTCCCACTCCTATCCTGCCAGCCTCTTAAAGATCAACACATCTGCAAACACATTCTGTAAACCTAAGGGAAGAAAGCCAGATTGTAGCCTGCCTTATCTCTTCTGACTTGCTAAATGTATTTCAGGCCTCAAGCATCACATGACTGTACATAACGTGTGGATACGATAACTAATGTGGCTTTCATAACGGATCAGCAGGGATCAGCAATGTTGAACAAACACCCTTATTTGCAAAAGCACCTTCCAAGCCCATGAAGCAGGTGACCTTGTCTCCAAAGGGTTATAGTGTGAAGTTAATGATCCGCAAATTAAGGATTAGAAACTCGGGTGAAATTTATCCACCGCTCCCCCTTAACCTTGCTGTTTTGCATTGAATCAAGCAAACATTGTGACTGCTCTGTAGAAACCTCATGCAATAAGAGACTCCAGCTCCTAGCAGCAGAAGAGGTGGTAGACAATGCTCTTTCTGCAAGAAGGTGCCTGCTGGTAAGGACAGGATTTCATGAGAAAGCGTAGATTGGTATCTTGTTGAATGCCCTTTGTTGCATCTCCACATGAAGAACTTACCGTGCTCCTTCCTGATTGCAACACCTATGGGAGACACTCAGGGAGTGGTACACTAGGTACATGACTCTGCAGCAGTTTGGAGACTCCTGAAAAACAGGTCAAAGTATAAGCTAGTAACCTCTTCCAGAGCTGTTTTCCATATCCTGGAATGATACCATTGCACAGGAAGAAATCCTGTATGCTCTGGTGGGCCACAGGATCCAGTCATCCACAGGGTTTAACTTTGGATGAAATGCCACATGGGGAAATTCCCTGCATGCTGCCTTCTCACCTTCTCAATAATATATCCAAATAAATTATATTCTATATCTTGAGGAGGAGAAGGTCTTATCTGCCCATGTATTTGCAGAGTAGCCTTATCTGCACAGGAGGCAGTACCCTTCTGACCATGCTACTCTTCTCTTACGACTGGTGGAGCTAAGTCAGGCTCCCAGGGTTTTGCCCCCAGGGTTTTGCCCAGGACTGCCATTTACACTGAGGACCCCTTGAGGCTCTTGGCTGGCATAGCCACTTGGTAAGCATGAGCCCTGTGGCCGCTTTCACTCTTTCCATTGGCCTGCAAGTGCCCTGCTCTTTCCTTGCTGGGGCCTTTCTGGCTGTGGTGATGCACTTGGTGCCACTGAAGCTGGCTTTAGAAGCTGCAGCCTGCTCTTGGACACTAATTCTTACATACTTGTTGGACTAGTCCAAGCTTTCCTCTCTAGCTCCAGATGGACAGGGAGCTCCTATGACAGAAAATTAGCAACAAGAAGGAAAGAGTAGAAGTTCGAAAGACACTCTGACAACGACATGCCCTCTTTAAGAGAAGCAGAGGTGAGCGGGCAGGAATTCTGGTTCTGCAAGGCAGCTTTGCTGGAACAAAGCGGAGCCTGTTGGTCACGGGTCTGCGAAAGGCAGTGGGCCTGAGCTGGCACGCCCGGGCCTCTCCACCGGAGCTCCACCGGGGAAGCAGTCCTGTCTCCATTTCCTCTGGCACATTGTCAGCACCATCCCCTCCATTCCCTCCTGTTTGTCTTCTTCAGCAGAGTCTTTTTGCATGATTACTTTGAGACAAATGAGCCCTCCCGGAGTGATTCAGCAGATAAAGCCTGGCTGTTCCCATAGTCTCCGAGGTGGGCTCTTCAAGTACCTCGCCACATTCGATTCTGGATGGCACATTCCAGCAAATACTTGAAAAAACTCTCATCCGCTTGCCTCTCCAACCACAGTAAGATTTTTAACTCATTGTTTTCCCTTGAAAACAAGATACAGCAGCATGCACAGCGACTACTCTCGTGCTCTGCATAGAGTTTAATATTAGAGGTAGATGAAAAACAAAATGAGGGACGAAGTAAGATGACATGAAAATCACTGCACAATTAGGAAATGCACCTGCATTTGTCTATGAAAGGCCTGAGTCTGTAGCACTTGGGAGCCAGGTACAATTGCTTCAGGCTCCAATTTGCAAGTGCAAAAATCATGGAAATTTTGCATATCTAAGAACATGATACCTCTGCAGAGAACTATAAGTGTTTTTGCACCTTGGGATTGCATGTTCCACCAGATGACTAGAGAATATTTTTATTAGATTTATACTTCGTATTTGTAGACTCATAGATGCTGCAGCGGAGGAGCTGCCAAAGCAAATTCAGTGATGAACATAGAGAGCTGCAGAACTGGACCATCTCGCCTTGAATCCTGCTTTTGACAGCAGCAAATGCTGATGGCAGAATGTCAGAATAAGACATTTGTGTAGCTTCCTCTGCTGCACCCTGTCTAGCCTCTAACAGGTACAAAATTTCATGTTCTCCTAAAGCACTCTTAAGACACTGAACCTTTATTTTAGGAGTAAAATTTTAGTAGTAATAATCTGACTGCCCTGAGGGAGAAAAGCTACATTGAGGAACAAAGAGTTCTTTAAGACAGTGGGGAAAAAACACTGTGATATTTTAAAATGGAGCATTACAAACACTGAAAACAAGCCGAGTAAAGAAATGGGACAGAGACACATGCAAGGGAGCAAGTGGAAGGAGGTACAGTCAACTGCATAGAAAGTTTGCTTTATATAAACCATTTCTACTCCTAGGCTTAAATCACAGCTTTCCTCTGCCACTGACCCCCATAAATAACAACAGCAACAGCAACATGAAGAACGTCCCAGCTTCGGCAATCAAGGAAGGAATTTATATCCTGGATGCTATAATATGGTCACAGACCTCCCCCTCCCAACTGCTGTCTCTTCTCCCTGCTATAACCACCCATGTCTCTGTCTGAAGAGCTGACAGGTTTAAATAGAGCATATAAAACAGTGGCTGTTTTCAAAACCCCATTTCTGCCTGCCTCGGATAGCATGTAACAGTCATCTTTGCACTCCAAGTTGCTCTTTTGAATTTCAGTTTTGATTACTTCAGGGCTGTGCCTCATGCTATGCTGTTATTTATTTTAATGAATTCTGCTTACTCTATCATTTGGTTCAAACCAGGAGATCTTTGGAGCTGTTGTGCCGTGCACAAATTCAGGATGATACAGCAAAGTAACCTAAATGGAATGAGGCCAAACAACATGTAATCACGTCTAACGAGGAGGGCGGGCGAGGAGCGCAGGGGGATGGGAGCAGAGGAGCGGGGCTGGAGCGAGCACTGCGCACAGAGCAAGCGCCGCTCAGCCCGGCCTCGCAAACAGAACCGGGAGGGCAGCTCCAGCCGAGGCGGCGGAGCACATCTGGCTTTTGGGGGGGAGGGACAGCGAAAAGTGGTGTCTGGACTGGCAGCTGATTTTTCGTGGGGGTGTATTTCCACGAGGGTGGGACAGCGAGCCCCAGAGGCCAGGCCCAGCAGTAAGCGGCTCTTAGTTGTTTGCATTGCGGCTCATCACTAGCAGAAAGCAGAAAAGGAGAAAATTGGAGCAATGTGGAGAAAAGAGATCTAGGCAGGTAACTGCCTCCTAATCTGCTCGTGTCACCTGAAGACTATGCCTCTTCAGTTTGTTGGCATTACCTAGAGGCTTCCTTACCTCTTTTTCCTGCGTGAGTCCAGCTCTTTACCTCTCTGCTTACTCCTGAAGTAGGCCGTGCTTACGTGATCTGCTTCTTGGGCAGAGCTGAAAATGGCATAACCTTCCGAGGCAGGGATAACACTTTAAATGGATTTGCAGAGCAACTGTGTTTGCAGAGCAAACAGAGACAGAGTTGAAGGTAAGGCAGTGTAGCCACCAGAAGATTTCGCTGCTTTTACTCCTGTAGGATGAATGCCAGAAAAGTGCCGGTACTCCAATAATTTGTTCCAAGGGAAATCCGAACGGAATAATGCACAGTATCTGCTTAATGTAGGAGCATGCAAAAAGAAGAATAGAGATAAAGCAGCCTAGGGAAGAGCAGAAATCCTGGTGGCTTTATTCCTTCCTTTCATATACCAGCCACAACTCAGGGTAGCGCTTTGTGATGGTCTCCAAATTCTTGGACATGAACCTATAACTAAGCATACCAGAACTCCCCCTGCTGAGGAGCTACCACAACCACAGCTAAATATTTGGGGATTTTTTTTGGCAAAACACTCCTCTATTGGAAAGTGCTGATTTGTTGAAACCAAAGCTTTCTGTGGAAAAAAACCATCAGCTTCAATGAAATACCGGTTGGGAAGAGGTTCCCATGCTCACAGTGCAATCACTGGTCAAAAGCAGGCACAGATAGCATTCCTTCTGGGGTACTTCTGCACTGTGTATATATTACAGAGACAGACAGCCCAGCAGACAGACATGCAGACACAAACCAGAAAGGACAGTCTCTGTAATGTAGAAGGCCTGACTTAAAAGTGCTGTTTGAACCTGGCCTTCCCCACTGACTATTACTATATGGGGAGGGGACAGGTTCATGTCTTAGTATCTCCCTTCCAGAAAGGGGCTTGGAGGTGAGTGTTTTGATTTTCTTACCCCCCCTAGAAGGGAATGAAAGCAAAGAGACAAAAGCATTAAATTTCTCAGGAAAAAACACTTGTTTCCTTCTCTCTCTCTAGTTTTAACATCAGTGGTATTGTACTCACACTAAGGATTTGATAATTATTTTGGTTAAAACAAGCTAAACAAATGAACAAAAACTTGTAATCCTACGTGATAGGGCTATATTTACAAAGCACTGTGTGCGTGGATTAAGTATGAGTTAAACTGGAAGAAGTTCTCCACCCTTGACCTGGGGCTCTCTCCTGCATGTGCACTTGAAGATTTGCTGTCATCCTCCTTTCACTAAATCAGTTGAACAAGATGCAAGCTGGGACCACTGACTAGGAGCAGTTGCACTTTTCTGTTGATGTTTAAAAGCCCTAAAATCTGCCTAGAAATGCTCACCCCTCTGTTTAAATGCTGTGGCTGCAGTAAGATTCGCTTCGAAAGAATCAAACTGCAGGAAGTTGGGTTTTTTTAGCCCAGACAGGAAACCCAGGCAGGATCTCTCCGGTCCTTGAATCCTGTTCTGTGCCTAGCTATAAAACATGCCCTTTACAAATGATTTTTTTTGAAAGCCACAGGCTGTGAAAAGAGGATGAAGACAAAGTCTCGTAGAAGTTGCCTGTGAGAATTCAGTTTAGCTTAAATTCACCATGGATCCAAGTACCAATGAAGACCAGTCTGCAAACAAGCTGTGAGCCCTCAGCCACCTAGACACGGGGCCATGGTTAGGATTAATGCTGAACCATGGTTGTTTCAAAAACCACGACGAATCTCATGGATATCCTTCTGTTGGTCCAAAACTATCTTTATTTGGGGATCAGTATTATGAGACTCTCGTTTTTACGTCCCTCATTTGCTGTATTGCAACCACTTTTGTGGTAACTAGTGCTAAAGCCTTGCCCACGAGAGTTTGTTGATGCATAAGTGCTCCAAGGGAGAATATCCAGGGAGCAAACAATAGCACCCCACATTAGCCATATACGGAGCATCGAGAGGGGTTAAAGCATGCTGTGGTGCCATCAGACCCGCCAGGCAATTATCAAAAGCAAGCAGAGACACTTTGGTCCCAGGCTGTGTTTTCCCATCAGGTTTTTGAGCTGTAAATCTCAAAGGCTAAAAAAGGCCAAGAAAAGCGGGAGGGGCTGTTTGCCAAAGGGAGGGTTTGTGGAAACCAGCTCTGATCAGAACAGTAAGTAATACAAAGAAAGATGCCCGTGCCGCAGTGCCATCAGGATATTGACTTACTGCATCCAAACATCTGTGTCCGCTCGACAAGAACGCCATGATTTATTAGCAATCTGTACACATCCACCTTCAGTACTATCCTGGACACAAAAAAGTACATTTAGAAAAGAAATAACAAATCTGTCATCCAATGTACTATAAAAAGATTATATTTCTAAAATGCAGATGTTGAATGCCTGGCTGAAGCCAATCACTGATTTATTATATTTTTCCATTTGCTGTGTAATTTTTTTCTGAAAATACAAATGTCCTGCTTGCTCAGATAATCCAGACTAACTATGTATGAGCTTTGTACAAGGTTATGGCTGGCTATAGCCTTTTGGCTAACCTTAGGAGAAAGATCTATAATAAAGTCCTGTAAGGTTTGGTTCAGTCCCATTTTGGAATTAGATTTTGGCACACTTGCCATCTCTGTATTTAGAATCACTGACACACATTTACAGCCTTGTAAGCTTTGTTTCTTCTGAACCCTCAGTCTAAACATTTCCTTGAAAATCTAGCAATACCCACAACAAATTAGAAGATATGCATCAAGCAGATGATCATGGAAGGCTTCATCTGATAAGCAAGAAGAATATTACTTTTATGCTGTTGTTTGACACAGAAACAAGGATTCTTTATCGGAAAAGCATCTTGCAAGTAATGGCGGGCTTGCCAGTTAGAGGCTCAAATTCTCTGAGCACAAATGGCTTGATAAGGAGAAACACCGTGTTCAGATTGCTACTGTAAGGCTACAAAAAGTTGTATTTTTACTTTTTATTCACAAAAGAAAAAAGGAACTTCTGTGCAAGGCTCCAAGTGCTCTTGCTGTAAATTATAAGAAATTATTACAAGTTTATTTTTCTCCCTCCCTCTGTCTCCCCCCGCCAAGGGATTCACTCTGGAGAGAACGGTGTTGCTAAAGTATTGAACAAACAAAGCAGGCTGCCTCCCAGCCATAGCACAGTCCATACCTTCTTGTGCAAGAGCAAGGCAGTTGTGGTGTGGCTGCACTTGAAAATGGCCATAAACCAGGGCTATATTTTGCATAAGAGCAGCACATCTCAGAACAATAAAGAGTTTTTCTTTCCGTTCCTTGTTCTTGAGTTTAGAGCGAATATAATCCCAAACACAGCAGTTAAATGTGAAGCATGTTGCTATAGCTCCAGCTGCCTTCTGCAAAGAAGTTTGGAGGAAACCACTTTCAGCAGATTCCTCATATTACATTTATTTTATTTTATTTTTTTGCTCCACCAGCAGGTGAAGCAAATTTAGACAGCCAGGTTAACATGGTTATCACTTCCATTCTCTTCTATGGTCATTTCTGTACAAGTCCCTTTTAGGAAACTAGTGTGAAATAGTACAGCTCCATTGGACTTTTTGGAATAATGTTAGTTTACACCAGTTTTGATTTTCAGACTTAAGGTCTAACTACCAATAAAATGTGCAGATACAATTATGAGAACTGTAAGGAGAAGACTGACACCTTTCTGTAGTGGTCCCATGTTTTGTTGATTTACAGACTACTTGCCTACTAACCCAGTTTACCCTCATTATTTTTATGTTGAAAATTGCAGTTTAGTTTCTCCTCTTCCCACCCCTGCAAATTTCAAATTCACAAACAACAGTGCTGCAACCTGTACCCAAATGTAGGACACACTAATCACTCCTGCATCCACACATGCCCTCTCCAATGAGATGCATAAACATCTCTCTGCATGGCTTAAACTCTCTATCACTCAGTATGGGCTTGCCTACTTTTATCATTTATTATGCAGCAGAAAAAAAAAGGATACATTAAAACTTTTCACAGAAGACAAACGCAATTAATAGATGAGTAGAGAGAATGGAAATAAAAAAAAAACATTGTTGACACCTATACAATTATGAATTCCAAAGATTTGCCAGATGAACGCCAATATAGTTCTAAATGGTCACTTTTGCAATAGTTTTGTTGAAGTTAATATAGTCAGATGACACTGAGATGAACATTCACCTATGTATTTTAAAGTCAAAAACTGTCATCAAGGATACCCTGTCAAATCCTCTGTTTGAAGCCATCGCTCATCTCTCAGGAGACATATTTCTCCTCTCTTTCACAGCCGTCATGTATTGCAAACAACAGTCTTTTTGGCTCTCCACCCCAGAACAATAGACAAGTGGGCTATATATTATATTCTGCCTTGCTACTGTTCTTTTAAAAAAAATGAAGGAAGAAGGCACGCATGAGTGTGTGAATTGGACAGATTAGACACCTAAAGCCATACACATCAGGAATACATCTGCTTCAGTGATCTCCTTACAATTTGTCTCAGAAACTATACCAGGAATACAGCACTGAAAAAATGCCATGTGGCTACTCACATCAAATGTAGAAAAGGTTTAGCAGTTCTTAGGATCAGGCCTTGAAGATGATATGACTGCTATAAAGAAATAATGGCACCGCTTATTCAATTGCTTCAGCCACAGAAATGTTTCTGTTGCCACTCTGTGTGTTATATTGGAGAAAATAAAAAAAAATTCAAGAAATTTTTTATTAGAGGAAAGAAAAAACAACAGCCAGCTTTGCACTGCTAAAAAGTTAGTTTTCTGCAACAGCTTTGGGATAGTTCTTTTTTTTTTTCCCTAGTTAAGAAAAAAATAATTACCAAAATGTTGGTTGAAGTGGAAATCACGTGTTTTCCTGCATAACCATGTTTTTTTTTTTTTTTTTTCTGCTAATGCTAATGCAGATCGCTGTAGTGGGTCCAAACATGCATTTCTTCAGAAGGTGGGTCCACCTTGGGAAGATGTGAGACTTAGAAGGGTCAGCACAGGCACAACACACAGCAAAATCTCAGTTTCATTCTGATAAATGTTCACAGTATTAGGTGAGTTTGAAGAGAGGAAAAAAACCACACTAGTAGTTTTGTCTTTTCAGTATTAAAAGTTATTCATAAACAGCTGTCTTCTAGGACAAATGACAGCATTTGCTCCACGAGCCTGCAGTCAGTGTGGTTTTCTGTAAACCCAACAGGAGCTGCTGGATACCTGCAAGCAGTCCAAAGAAAGATAAGGCAGGACTGGAGCCCAGTAAATTCAAGAGACTTAACTAATCGCTCAGCCTGCGGCTTCCAAGCTTGCCTTCCCTCCCTCTGCCTGGAGACAGAGGGTCCTTTCATCACGTACTGATGGGCAGTAATCAAGATCAAGACAGAGGGAATGAATTCTGCTGTTGCAACACCCATGGAAAAACCCACAGTTCCCTGGAAAGCTGAAGCTGAAATACCTTTCCTTCTCTTCACTGCAGAAAGCATATACCCTCCACGTACTCTGTCGAGAGAAAACCAGTATTGACTGCAGCCAGTGCTTCCAGGGAACAGCTCTGCTCAGTGAGCAGCCGGCCAAGTCTGCCTTTGCATCTGACTTCAGCTGCTCGCGAAAGAAATTTATAGGCGACGGACAAAAGATCTATGTAAATGCAGTATCTGATTTTAAACACCTTCTGTCAAGATTATATAATCTAACAGATGCAATAACAAATGCACATCCCACCGACTAATCTCCACCAGAGCAGCATTTGGAAGGAAACACAGAGCTCTGCCTTTATGTTTATGCTCTTGGCTAAATCTACTGGATACTATCAAGGCCAAGTTGTAATCTTCCTCAGAGAGGTTACCCCTCCCTTGCAGGGCAGAGCTCCCTTAATTTCCCTGGGACCAATATTTGGCTCTCTGTGCACAAACTACAAAGTAGCAGCCAGGCCACACTGCTGCAGCTCCTACAGCAAACAGCAAAAAAGGAAATGAAGAGGGGAGTACTGCCAGTACTTTGCAGAGGGAAGAAGAAGGTCAGCATTTCACAGCTATGTCCCTGCATATAGACACATGTGTATATATTTGCAAGGAACATGTTCCCTCCCCCTGCCGTGCTACATGTTTTTTTTTCCTCCTGTTTTTTTTCCTTTTTTTCCTATTCTCTCTCTCTCTCTCTCTCTCTCTCTCTTTTTTTTTAACATATAGCTCTTGGTTTTCAGAGCTTAAGGCTTAAAGAAGTCCCATCAGAATGATCACCTTGGATATGTGTCTGATTGACTTATCTGTATGCTGTTTTTTTCAAAAGATGGCACACAAGTTTCATATCCAGAAAAAAAAAATGGGGCTTTCATATGGACCTGTTTTGGACTTGAGTGAGCTGTTAGCACCTAAGCCTTATTCTGCAGAAATTTATTTCTATCACCTTGTAGAAGATAGGCAAGAGTTAAACTGGCATGTGGTTTTCCAGTGCGTGGCACTGAGATTTTTATAGCACCAGAATCAGGTGGGCTTTTGCTTTTTCATCTATGTTCACTTATTTGTTTGTTTTGCAATAACCAGTCTATTTCTAAAAACAGAACTGTCTGTGCTGGATGTTTGGCTGTGTTTGACTGCAGTACATGAATTAACCTTCAAATGTGCAAATTTAACAGCCTGCAATTATTGCAATCATCTTTCATTAAAGAGCCTTTTAAACAAATAGTTTTTCTCCATATAGGTTGAGCTTCCCTGATACCAGCAAAACAAACTATACAGGCATCAAGTTTAATCGCATGCTCTGGTGTGGACGATGAGGAGGAGGAGCTGGAGATGCAAGCTGAAAAGCATGAAGAGCTTTGGAAGGTGATCACTGTCCATCTGTCCCTGGCAGGGAAGACGTGACCACCCTGGCCATCCTGCCTGGGGCTTTGCCAGGGGTTATCACCTCTGTGTTGGCTCCAGAGCAGCTGCACATCACCACTGAGCGTCTTAACTTGAACCGCTGCTCCAGATTAATTGCTTGGTTTCTAACTCTGGCTCAGGACGTGGCACACTTGTGCCTCTGCTGCCCTTGCGATGGATTAGCAGAAGCTTCTGGCCAAGAAGCAGCAGAGACAGCTCTGAGCAATGGTGTCCAGACCCGACAGCAGCAGTCATCAGCAATTGCCTGCCACAGTTCTTGTCACATGCTTGACATTAACCCCTTGTTAAAGTCTTGCTGATACTAAAGGGACCTAGGCGTGAGCCTCACCTTTCTGTTGAACACACAAACCGAGGCACATGTTTAGGAGTGTTCAGAGGAACTGCAGTCTGCATGGATTGAAAAGGTATTTTTGAAGACAGTAATGAAAGACAACAATGAAAAACAAAAAGCATCTTCCAGAAAGCTTAACATAAAACCCTCAAAAATGGGATGTTTGGGGTCACCGTCAACTCACCATAAACCCACAATTTATCCAGATCGTCTGTTATTCAGAGACAGTATGTATATGCTGGGAGGGAAAGATGGCAAAGGGTTTTGCAGAACCTCAAGAATATTTTCTGGTCTCTAATAGAAAATATTTCTAGATCATACTCTTAATCATGGCCATTTTGCTTAAAGATCACTTGTAGGTAATCTAGCCTTCTTTAAGTTTCTTTTTTAATACACATCTTTTTCATAACCTACTAAAGTAAGTTCCATGAAGATGGAAAATAACTCTTGCATACGTAATCCAGTTTGATTTTCAGATTCATTTTTTGCAGAATTTCAAGACAGAGAAACAATCTGTTGATTTATTTAAAGGAACTGCCTGGATGCTGAAGGCACTAAGGCCTTATCTATACCTAGGGGAAACTGAGCTACACAGTTACTACAGAATAATTATTTCACAACGTTCATTCCAGTGTACTTGAGTGATTCAGAACAGCCCCAGATACAGCTCTGCAAAATAAAAGTCACTTTAATTTTGAATTAAGGATTGAAGAAGAGAAAGCTGTACTAGAACAGTTAATTCTGTAGCAGCTAAGCCACAAAGAATTTTCCCTGGCAGAAAAATATGCCCATTTCTGTAACTTCACTTTTTAAGGGAACAATTGTGAAATTGCCACAAAAATCAATGTTAGGAAAGAGCAAGAATGTATTTGGCACTCCTCCTCTTCCACCGATTTCATTGCATAAAACTTTCGGATGTATATTGGGACTGAGGAATCAGGTTTAGGCAAAAAAAAATAACAGTAATATTTTCCATCCGGGAAATTTGGGATTCTCAATTTCTTTTCAGTGTACAAGCAATTCTTAGAAATAAGATGTAGTATGAAAGTGCACTAGTGAACATTCTTTTTTAATGATTTTTTCTCCCTTTGATCTCATTGGTTTGTGTTCGCACATGGAGACTCCGAGTATCTTTAAAGCAGATGCTCAAGATAATACATGTTAAAAATGGAACAGATTAAAAATTTTAGAGAGCAGTAATTGTAAGTATGCATCAAAACTACCCCCAGTGTTTTCCATTGTACAGAAGCTAGGTTAGTTGGTTTTTTGCTGGTGTGGGTTTGATTTTCAGAATATATCAGATACATCTGGCATGTGTCAGCTTTAGTGGAACTTGTGGTTTCCAGGTCTGGCTAGCGAAGAAAATGCAGCATATTAATAAGGTACACAGGATCAACTTAACAGAAAATTGCACCTAGCGTAATGCAAACTAAATTGATGCTGTTTAAAAGCCTTGCTAAGTTTTCCCTTTTTGTACCTTGTATAATTCAACATTGAAAGTACCTTTGCTGTGAAAGGACATTGCTAAACTTTCTGTTGAGAAAGGCTCACTTGACCCTTCTCTCCCACCTTCCCACTACCAAGCAGGGCCCCATTAATTGTCCTGCTCAGCAATTCCTTGTCTTGCACTACGGGAAAAACCTCCATTACTCAAAGCAGTTTTCAGTGACCTTGGCCTCACGGTGGCCATCCAGGAGGCCTGCAAAAGACAGATGGCTGTGATGGCCCGGTCTGAAGCTGGGCACCACAGCAAGCGCCCTCTCTCAGCCCGCTCTGAGCTGTTCATCTTTCAGCCAGCACCCATGGCCGACCTTGAACTCCTCCATCTCCTCCTAGCTTCGGAAACAAACAGCAGTGATTTCTTCTTTCCTTTGTTGCTCTCTATATTCTTTCAGAGACATAACGATTTATCTGACCTAGTAGTGTTTCCCTTTCTTCCCCAAATAAAGGCAGGGCCACTAAGGCCCTTACAGAGGAGAGTTTTGAAGCAAGTGGTAGCCTTGCTTTTAAAAATAATGTGATCATATTCCCATTGATCTGCAAAAATGATTCGTGGTACTTCTTCCTCCGTCATCAGCACTCATGAATCCTTTTTTTGGTCTTTGATTTTCTCCCCAGGTGGAATTGAAACACATTTTAAAGTTCTAAAATAGGTGATGAAAGCCTCCTCCCAGGCAGTTAGCTACTGCTTGACACTTTCCATCCAGCTTTCATCAGCATATTCTCCAATAAACACATTAATATATTTTTAAAGAAGCAGAATCTGCATTTCCTTTCCTAAATGAGAGGGGGGAAAAAAGTATCTGGCACTTTGTTCTCACACCTAACTGTATTAACACGATGGGACATTATTATCTCAGCTTGTAGACACAAGTAGCATGGACATGCTCCTCTGGCAGGCCTGCCCTGTTTCTGTTTGTTTGATTTAAAACCAGAAAATAGGCATTTGTTCTGGTTTGGGCAAATCCCAGTGGAACCTCAGATAAATGATTTTTTCACAACATGAGTAAGGAAATCAGTGCATTGATTTCTTCAGCTCACGGACTGTCCCAGAAGCGTTATGCCACCGTTTGTCCGTTCCCAACAGGGCTCAGGCCTAGCTGCACAAGCCCAGCATTATTTTTGTTATCTGTAGTGCTGTCTCACCCTTGGCCCAAGCTGAGAACTATCTACACTTCTACTTAACCTATGGTCTGGAGAAAATACATAAAAAAAGGAGGCAAGAACTAAAGGGAGTGAGAATATTTGCTATCCTTTTATTGGTGCTATGTAGCACAACAAGCTGTTTGATGATGCGGTCAGTCTCTGGCACATGGAAAACATAATTATCCCTGAACTAATACGAATTCCCAAACCTCTGTGAGTAGATTATATCTATATCGACAGACTGATAGTAAGCGCCTGCAAAAAGGAGCAGAATATGTAACCAACGTCTGCTGACCTAATAGTGCCAGTTTTGTCTAACAAGCTTACAAACAATTACATCAGCAGGCACTGCTGAAAAGGTTCATAGACCTCCTTGATGTTTTAATATTTTGTTACACTGAACTTAGGCCTCATAGCCTCCACTGAGTTTAATTGGATATCACATAATAGGCTGAATTAAAAAGACAAACAAGAATTAATCTCCCTCATAACATGCCAAACAGTGAACAAGAGGACAGGCTGCACATTGACTTTCCTGTGTTTTGAAAGACAAAGTGCAAAGTGCAGTGTTTAGGACCCCTTGCACTGCACCTTGTTTAACCAGGGCCCCCTGACACCCTTCTAATGGTCAAGAAAGGCTAACAGCAAAGCAGACCCAGCTGCTTCCCTGCCCAAACCTGCTATTCCTGGCAGCGCATAGCTGAACTTTGCTATGAGACTGTCCAGTTCTCCACTTGACCCCATGCTCTCTAGTGGCATTCTAACAAGCCAAATTTCCAGAAAACCTCATTTCTAGCAAATTATATGAGACTTTGTTTTCAGTCCATAAACTAGGTCATAAAGAGGCCTAACCATCAATTCCTGAGCCTATCATATGTTACTTACAGTATATATATTTTTAACAAGAACCTGCACTGAAGGGTCAATACAGACACCTCATTTTCACAAGGCCTTCCATCTCCAAGAAGTATTACAAGAAAATAGCACTCAATTTTCAAGGTAAGTCTTGGCTGCCCTTTCAAATGATCAAGGCTGAAAAGTGCAGCAGCTTCCAGCTCTTTATCTTCTAGTGCTTCCTCCTCCTTATCAGGCGCCTTCAGGCAGCAACAGGATGATAGGCAAGCTTTTGCTAGTGCTGCAGCAGAAAGCAAAAAGCAGCATGTATGTGTACACATGCATAACTCTTAACCAAGGCAGGCTCCAGTTCTCCACCTGCTTGTATGAGGCCCAAGAATCAAGAGCTGGTAGAGATTACACTTGCCTACATCTTCACATTTAAATCAGTCTCCTAGTAAAACACACAGATGCCAACACCTATACAGGAAAAATACTGATTAACTCCTACTCCAATAGGGGCAAGACAACCCTTTGATATCTTTTTGCTTAATAATGAAAAGGATAGGCTGCAAACAGTCATTTATAATGATCAACACAGAGATAGTATTTCACTTGCTGTACTTTGTATAATGTGCTTGTCAAGAAGAACTCATAAATCACAGAGAGATCTAGGTTGACACAGTGGTCATTGGAGAAAAAAATCACAATCTACATGTGTAACGTGAACCATACAACTTGCAGCCCCTGAAAATCTCAGCAAACAACACGAACAGAAAGCCCACAACATTTAAGCTCTGACTTCAAAAGGGGACTCAGTTTCCAAGACAAGTGTTGCACATACAGAACTTCCCACAGATGCCAACAGTGCTGGAGAGCAATGGATTGCAGAAAAAATAACACATTTTCTTTTCACTATTTTCCAAAATTTGTAATGTAAAATATATAATGTATGAGATAGCAGTATACTTGTACACACAAATATAAATTCTGAGTTTTTTCCATTATGGAGCAGTTGAAGTCATTCTTCAGTCATTTATGTTAAGTTAATCAGGAACATAAAAGCCATGTGTCCAAGCACTACAGATCAACAGCTGCTATGACAGCACAATTTATTTATAAAGTAACTGAAAAGCTAAATGCTCAACTTTTGCACCAAATATAGAAATTTTTAGATGACTAGGCAAAAAACAAACAAAATCATATTTAAGAATGATGAAAGCACATAAAGGAGAACAGTAGTTTCATTTAACTGTTGTTCCTTATTGGGAATGTGAATTTTCTGTGGCAAGGTAAGTGGAATCTAGATCAAAATCTACCCACATACAGCACTGAGCCATCTATTCCCCGTGCTGCTGAATCAGCAGCAGGGCTTCAAACTCCATATCCTCACACTTAACTCTCACATGAGTTAGAAGAAAATTTCTATCAGAGTTACAACCTTGCACTGAGAACCACTACCAAATCCATGCACACTTGACCTCTGGATTAGTTTTGGCTTAGCAGGGGAACAAGTATTATTCACTCTTCATGCTGTTAACATCATACATGCTTCAGCACCTTTCACTTCCCAATGTGGCCTATCTGAGATTTTTCTTACTCAGTTATTAAATTTATGAAGCCCTTTCCCCCTGCGTCCTTTCCTTATTTAAAAATAAGGAATTCTCTAAATGCCTTTGTGACACTTTGTCCCTTCACTCAGAGGGAAGGGGACACACAGAGCGATAATGAAATGCCACCTTAGCCTCGTGTATTAAGTGGACAGGCACCTGCTTGTAGAGGCAAATATTCCTGGTGAACTCACACAAAGAAAGAGGTAGGCACAAGTTATCTCCATGCTGCAATGTTTCCACTAGAAGTTGATCCCAGTTCTTGCATGTTCCCCAGTGAAGCAAATCTTTTCCTCCAGGTTTTTTGTATGCACTAAAGCCTTTAGCACTGGAAGTGAGGAGGACATGTTCCGTGAGAAATCAGGCAGTACAATACAGCGGAGTCTCTCCCCTCAGCAGAGGATCCATCTCAGTGAGACTACTCACTTTCAAACCCTTTATAGCATAGAGCCAAATTAGTGAATTGAAACTTATCTTCAGTCACACTTCTAGATCTACTGCTGCCCGCAGAAGACTTGCAATCTTCAGCTCTTCTGCTCTAAGCTCCAGTTTTCTCTCACTACCCAATTCACTCCTTTATTTCCATTCCAGTTGGTGGCAACTCTCCTCAGTTCTCCCCCTCCTTTCTGCTCTCCCAGAATCAGGTCTAAATTCTCATTCCCCTGGGAACACATATGGTAGTTCCAGTGGGACCATTTCCACCTTTGTAGGAGGAGAACTGAGGTATCCTCCTTGTCTGCACTCTTTAACCAAATTCTATCAATTAATAAGCAGTATAGATAGTGAAAGCACGTTTGGTTTTGGGCAGGAGCAGTTGAGCCTTTGTTCTCCCATAACTCGTCCCCCTCTCATGAAGAAATCTGACTTTGTCCAATAGTCCAGCACAGTCCAAATGTCATGCTACTACTACCACCTCTCATTAAGAGAGGATATAAACCTAACAAAGCAGCACGTGCAGAGAGGAGCCCTACAAAGCATATGGCCACTCTTAGAGAAGATGCACCCCTACCCCCTCCGCCTGTCAGAAGGGCTTCACAGTGTCTCAGGCTGCCAGATCAAGTGGAAGAGAAGACAAATTCCCTGTGCTTCTTAAGCAATTAAGTAGGAGTAGTATCTACTCTATTACTGCCATGCTACCACGGCAGGCAGGAAGAGACCATGGATTGGCACCGTAGAGCATCAACAGCCACCCTGACACAGATCCTGATGATGCACCAAGATGATGCGGTTTATCCATTATTCAGATATTACTGCTAACACACACAAAAAATGAACCATTAAATATACCTATGCATATTTTATGCATTTCCTTCATGTCATGCAAACTAGTCTGGACAGGACCCCCTGAACTTTTTCTAGGAGTGTGTTGCTCAAGCGAAAGAACACATTTTATCGGGACTGAAGTGGAATAATCCCTTTTGCCTTCAAATCAGTAGGACTCTTGACAAAGTAAGGTAGTGTTCAAGGAATCTGGAAAATATCCAACCCTAGTTCATAATCCTTCTTAACTGAGTGGAAAGAACTTGGATATTGTTCCATATCCAATCTGATCTCATGGAAGGTTGCCACAGCAGCCTCTGATACCATTTTGATGTAAAGTACATGCATGATCTGATAGGTGAGGGGAAAATTGTTTTCTAGTAGCACTGGCTGACTTGGGCAGTTTGCTGAATTTAGGTGCTGTGCATTTGTCAGCACATCTCCCCTGGAGACACACCTGGTTCCCAGTATCCTGGTCCTACTTTAATTAGTTCCTCAGGTAAATTCAGATGAACACTCCTGTGACAAATTAGCCTGCTGAAGCTTGTTCACACATTAAGAAATATATAGAGCAGAAGATAAAAAATGGATTGTCTCTCTGCCCAGGCACTGATGAGTCTATGAGTCTCTATAGCTTACAGCTAGGTTTTATTTGGCACTAAAGAAAAGGAAAGAGGCTCTGCTACGATTAGCATTTAGCAAGACTCGTCTCATAATCTTAGAAAAGCTCTGTTGTGGGTTCAGGAAAAAAACACTAAGATAACTCAAGAACATCATTATAATAAAATTGCCTTAGAAAAATTAATTTTTAGATCTAGGACTTAAATCTTACAAATTCTTGGAGCTCACATGGAGATCTTTTGCTATAAATGTAGTTAAGAAATTAGATTTTTCCCAGAGGGTCATAAAGCAACTATTAAAAATAATCAGTCACACAGGGCATCTCATTAAGAATTAAACTGACATAGATTTCAATTAGTCTCATTCCTAACTAACATAACAACAGACCTACTGGGGCAGATGGTAAGGTCTGAAGTTTCCTTTGTCTACCTCTTCTGGATCCTGAAAGAGGTGAACAAAAATATCCACCCTGAAAAAAAGTGACAAGGCTCAAAGCCTACTAGCGCATTTTTTTGTTCTAACAAGGGAATGATAAAAGTTTGCATGGGTTGAGGTAAAAGCTAGGCAATGCAAAAAAAAAAAAAAAAAAAAAAAAAGAAAAAAAGAAAAAGAAAAAAAAAATCAGACAATATTTTGAGTTCAGATTATACATCTACCTATTGTGCCTCTTCTGCAGGCCTACATGACTAGTCTGATACTCTGAGATTTGGTCAGTCTTTGGAAATACAGGAGAAGGGGAACCACAGCAGCACATGACAGAATCTTTCCGTCTTTAAGGGACCTACACCTGTAGCTCAAGGGGCTTCCGAAATTTGAACAGTGATACCTTAGATTCAATAGTTCTTGAATTAGTTTTTCATTAATAGACTTGTCCAGCTGCTTTTTGAAGCCATATGTACGTTTGTTATCTACAATATACTGTTTGCTTTAATGTTTACTAATTTAGAGTTTAATTCAGAGCACGACTTGCACTGTTTCCTGTTGAGGGACAATTCCTGTCAAAAACAATTTTTGTTCACTTCTTTCTCAAATCTGGTGAAGATCCTCTCTCTGCCTCAGATGATGCAGTGATGTTTGTTGTGAATTGCAGACCTAAATGTGGCAGAGACCATCTCTGTAGAGGAGGAAGATGAGGGTCAATGGGCACTAGCGAAGCAAAATATTGATTCATAAGGGTAGATACAAATAGATCTTAAGCTCTTCTATTTAAATTGCCAGCTGCACTAATTTCCCTGCTGTTGATCATTTATTTTCCTCCCTATAACCTTCCTAAGAGGAGGTCACGCCTATCCTAGTGAGTGACAAAGAGAAGTGAAATTCCAGCCTCAAACTTCCGATTCACTTCTGTTCTCCACCCAGGAGCAAAATTCAGAACGCCACTGTAATCCATTATTATTGCTATTATTTGTATTATTATGGGCCTCTTTAAAGACATTTTAGTGTCTTTTAGACATAAACTATCATAATGAAACAGTAATCACTAAAGCATTATCTGACGCAAATTAATTCTCAGGTTATCTGGAGGGACTTTCTCAAAATAATCAACTTATAGTTTTATAAGCAAGCTAATGTATAAATTAATCAAATACAAATGCAGCATTATCTAGTGAACTTGCACTAAAGCACATGATGCTTTCCTCAGCCTAAAAATCTCTGCTTTCTCAGTACTTCAAGAGAGAGTAGTGATATAACCCACTATTCAAAATGCTTTGCTTTTCCATCTGCGTGATTCACAGATGATGCAAATGCATGTTAGCTTCCAGCTAGGGAACATTTTATTTCCTTCTAAGCAACAAAGGTTCTTGCTCTCAATTCTGCAAATCTTTCAGTGACAAAGATGATGGCCACTGCATTACAAAAAGTAGAGGGAGAATGAGCAGTGCTGTAGGAAAGAGTGCCCTGTGCAGTCAGACAAGGGGCGGGAGATGCAAAAGTGAAGGTTACTAATGAAGAATTTTTAAGGAAGCCTGCTTAATGTTGGATAAGCAATTTGCAAACTTCTGTGATACCTCCTTTGCAGGAACTAGGCAGCCCTTTAATTTATCAGGAAATGGGCCTGCCTTTTGGACAAGGTACAAAAGTAGAGGCTATTAAAGACTATTTATTATAAGATTATTCATCACATTCGCAGTATTTCCCCTCATAGCATTAGTGATAATGGTCATGGTATTGACCCTGGATTTGGTACAAGTCAGATGACTTTTATTAGCAAGCATATATTTCACTTTAATATAAATCATGAACTTCTGCTAGCGAACTAAAACACCATGCAGGAAGGATGAATGGCTGTAAGAAGCTGCTTGACCAGAGATCCTAATCCCTCCACGATACTCTAGGGCAGTAAGGGGAGATGTGGCACCTGAGCAGAGCTCTACTCAGCAACAAGTCCCTGAAACTTTGTCAGGTAAGGCAGTCTGCAGTATGGTTTCATGTATTTAGAGCCTGACTTGCGAGCTCCCCTGGGTTAGGCACACAGCCCTGCTCGCAGCACCGGGCACAAGCTGCCTCGTGCTTCCTGACGTTCCAAACGCGCACGGAGCTGCAGGCGTCGCACCGGGGGAGAAACTCCACAAACGAGACTATTCGAACAACTTGCAGAGAACCGCTTCTCTCTCTCATTTATGCCTGACAAAGTTTTTCTGAAATCTCCAGTGTTTACAGCTAGCTTTGTTAATCTGCATCTAGGATTCAGCTACTGGAGGGCAGCTAGAGTTCTTACAGGCAGGGCAGTGTAATCACCTCTCCACCTCTGCCCCTCTTGGTAAGTTCTTGGCACACACTAAGGCTCTAAGGCCTCTCTCAACTGTTATTGCCTTTAACAAAAATCCACACAAAACCCCCACACTACTAGCCTTAAAACATCTCACTACTACAATTTACAGCATGCACTCATTTGTAACGTTCAAGCCGAGCTGTTCCTGTATCTTTTTGTGTGCTTGCATTAAGTACGCTTCTAAAATGTGCATCTGAAACCTGTCAGATTGTCATGAGCTGTCAGCACAGGGTAACCTGCAATGATGTTTTACTAACTGCTTGCTTACTAGCTGTTTGATGGCAGTGCTGTAACTGCATGTTTTGCCAGGTAAATAAAGTTTCAACAGCTTTAAGTGAAGAGCATTGCTGAGTGAAGTCCCAGGGCTGGATTCAGCTCCAACAAACAGGAAAGAAGCTGTGGAGCTACACTGGATCCCCCAACCATATTTAACGTACAGGTAGTGCCAGGTGGGAGGGTGTTATAACCACAAAGACTATGCAGAACAGTTAATGATTTCCTTACGTATTGGTCAAAAACCCTCAGCACTTTCTCCTTCCCTGTGCCTTTATTTTGTTCATAAAATATGTACAGATACATATGTGCACCCTATTAAACAGGTATTTTATCATGTAATTTAACTATTTGCCACTGCCCTGAGCACCTTGGAAGAGAGAGAGAGCTTCACGCATAATGTCATCTTATGCTCTTACAAGTACTAGTCAAGAAAAATGCAGAAAAATAAACTATTCATTTTTTGGAAAGAGTTTATACGTTTCTGGTTCACACACTGCATTCCTTGTTAATTTAGGCAACATCACGTTACAGTTTGAAACTAGAACTATTTTGGCAAAACTAATACAGGACAAAACAACACTACAGAATTATTCACATGTGAAGATAATGCAACCTTCCTGCTAGGCAGCACCAGAAGACAAACAAAACTCTACCTTTGTCTGTATTCAATCCCGCAGTGCAGAGGGACAACACTATACAGGGATCTAATGTTATTGACTTGGTCTGGCAAGATCTTACATCTGCTTTCTTTAGGTGTAAGTTAGTGTCTAAAGTCCAAAGGAACAGAAAAACGAATTACCAATTTTAACTACAAACCAAGAGATAAGACTCCATATGCTGCATAAAGCCTAACTATGGGACACCAAGTACATTTAAATTCAGTGATTTTTAAATTGCTTTGAAAAAACAATTGACCAATGTGATTTAAAATAATTCTCCACTGGATATGGTTCAAAGCAAAAGAGCAAATTAAAAGCTAAAATAGTGATTTTATTTGTTGCCAATCCATTTTTTTTCTTTAAACCTAGCTGTTTTCAATTCAGAAGCTATGGTTTGAAATTATTTAATAGTTTAAATAAAGAACACAGTTCAATAGGATGTTTTTTTCATATTTCAGAATTTTAAAAATCAGAGATGCTGAGAAGTCATTTTTCCTTCCACTACTTTCCAAAAAACCTTCCATCTGAACTATGCTAGTTTGAGTGAAAACTATTACATTCTGGTGCTTATTCAAAAACATCATTGTGTTTATCTTCAGGCTGCAGAGCATCCTATAAACAGCACAGTGGCAAAGCTGGGAGATTCTAAAAGCACAAATGCTTTCCAATGAGCATTGCCTTTGTTCTGGCTCACACTACTTCAATTTACAGAGGAAACATTTACCTAAAGTAAACATCTCAAACATTCAAGCCATCTCTGAATTTTAAAATATTTATCACCTCATGGGAAAGGACTTCCAAAGTAGAAGAACTTATAGGAGTGACCATAACACTGTAAATAATAAAAATAAACTTCATATTTGTAAGTTACAGATTATGTTAATTTACAGTATCTACACATTGCTTGCTAGCATTGTTTCAGCCTAAAACAGTTAATTTCTTCATGGTGATTAGGGCCTGTAATCTTCCATTTAAAACATACAGGGTGCATACATATGTAAGTAACACGCTATACACCCAAACACACCAGCTTTGTCTAGGGCAGGGAGAACTGCATTACAAGAATGCTCTCATAGATAACGAGAGTCAGCTGCTGCAGGGCAGCCACGAGCACAGCAGTGGAACTAATAGTCATGAAACCCCATTTTGCAAGCCTCCGCTTGATCCCCCGTACAGACATACATTCAGTGGCAGAGGAATTTGGCCAAAGTGCAACCACAGTTCATTGCATCTGCTGAATATATGTATTGAAAACTGCCTTCTGAAAGACATTTCACTGTTGTTTATTCCTTGTTTCCCGAGAACAGGAAAGCATTTGGCGACAAGTCTTTTTTTTTCGTTTTTTTTTTTTTGTTTGTTTTAGAGTGAGGAAAACAGTTTTTCTTTTCTTTGAAGGCTGCTTGCCTGAAAGACCAGGTGAGATTTTACCAGGTGGTGGAGAAGACTTGCAGTGCAAAACAGAGCATTTTTTTTGCTTATGGAGTTTTTCTTGTAGGCAGGCACCTAGTTTAGAAAACTCATTGATTTAGGAAGCAGTAAATATCATTTGACTGTAATTAAAGACTGCCAACATTGATTAAGGTGCATGCATATAGAACACACAAAGTAGATCACAGCAAGGAAAGAAGAAAAAAATGCCTGACCCCTTGGCAGAGCAGACAATTTGCTTTCCTCAGTTTTCTCTGATGACACAGTTTGCCTGGAACATACCAGTCCTGCACATTGCAATTAACTCCAAGTTCTTGCAATCAGCAGAATCATTAAAAGAAAAGGCCACTCCTCCCATGCCCTGGGTTGTGGAAGGTAGATTTTAATTTACTAAATGAAGATGATCTCACTGAGAGGAAGATCCTAATTTTAAGAGAGGCATGCTCTTGGGCACCTGTGTTATCAGCCAGCTTCTCTTGCCAAATGCAGCTGAAATCAAGCAGGTCAAAAAGAGCAAGCATCTCTCTCCTGTTTGGAGAGCAGCTTGACCTCTCTCACCTGTGAGTTTTAATCAGTCTGAATGAACTGACCTCCAGTCATCTTTGGTTTGTTTGAACAAGGCTGAACAACTGCAAAATACTTATCTCCTTTAAAGAGATGGAAGTGCTGAAGCAGAGAGCAACACACAGAATTGCCCTCTTTGCTTCGGTATTCTTATGAGTGAAATAATGATACCGAAGTCTGCCTGTCAGTGAGCGGCACAGCCAGCGGTTATGAGGCTCCAATTTTCTCCTCCCAGCTTCCACACTTTGAATGATATCTCATACTGCGGTCACTGCAAGGAGTAACATGGACTAACACAGAGACAACAAGCAGAGCAAAGGCAGAAGGTTGTGCAAACTATGTGAAACAAGGAACAGCGCATACATTCAGCGAGATGCAAATGGGAAAGAGTATAGTGGTGTATACCACGCTCAAGATAGGAAGGGGGATGAGAAACTAGTAAGGGGAACACCACACTACTCTTAAATACTTTTAAGGATGATGCACATCTGTCTGGAAGATGAAACTTATGCAGAGAAACAAGGCAGGCACGAGATCCTATACAACATACTTATCATCTGGATAAGACATGCAGCACTCCATTCACCTTACATGGACATTGTTCCCCTGAAGTGATGATGCTGTGTGCCCTGGAGCCGAGTGCCCAGTCTGACTTCTTCCCTTCTGCAGTTTTTGCAAAGCTCACAGAAGGCTGCTGGTGTCAGATCTTCCTTAAAGGCTTTGTGGTGCTTTGCTGGTATCTACTGCAAAGATATACACTGAAATAAAAGGCATGAAGACTTCTCAGGTATCAATTTCTTATCCTTAGTGGTAGCATTAAATGGGCTAATCCCCTCCTTCCTTTTTAATTTACAGTTTGAAAAAATTCAAACATATAGCAACTCCCCAAATTACTGTTATGCTCCTAGCTCCTACTCCTTCTGAAAGAAGTCACAGATATGACACATCACTGCACACTAAAGGGTGCTTCATCTGGAGATCTTATGTTACAGAGGTATAAGCACACCTCTAATGATCAGCTCTATCTCTGTAGCTCATCACATGCTCATCTCTCCTCCTGCTCCTTGGTTGGAGTACCCTGTGGAGCAAGCAGAGGAATACATTTGCTGCTCCAAGTTTTTCCTCAGACATAATGCACACTCAGCAAAGTACCACCTCAGCATGAGCGGTAGTGAGAGGTGCTCCCAGGAACTGGGAATACTGGCAAGTCTACAAAGACTCCTAGCAATGTTGCTTTTCTTGAGCGTATAGTTACTTTGAGGCAAAACACTGTTCTTTAATTGTTTACATGAGAAAAGGGCAAGAACCTCAGCAAAAACTGAAAGAAGTTTTGAACACTCAAGAGCTTTGTAGTATTCTCTGTAAAGAACAGATGCAAACCCAAAGCATCACAAATACATCCTGCTAGTGACATCACTTTTCTAAGGCAAGATAACCCATCTGACTCTGTTATAGCCACGGCTACATTGCTGGCTTTGATTCAAAAGGCCGTATTTTGAAGGGCGAGCCATTTACTCAGCTGCTGTTCGGCTGCAGCTGAGAATTCAAGCGCATTCAGAACAGTACGTTTGCCAAATTCACCTCTGTGCTTTTTGTGACTCTCTGAGATACGACGCTTTTCCATTCATCAGGTTTGTCAGCTTATTTGGGCCCAGCAGAGGCCAGGGGACTTATCTTTGCTCTAAGCAGGGAAGCAGAGATCCATACTGCAATGCACCCAGCCAATTTTCCTTTCTAGTTATCTGTGCAGAAAATACACCACCTTCCGCACTGCCCTGAGCTGATGAGCCCTTACCGACTGTCTTACTTGAAAGCAACCTGTCACTTTCACTACACAAGACACTTGAAATCATATTCTTCCTAGGCAAAAGCAGCTTTACAGTGCACATACATTTACTCTAAGTAGGATGGTCTTTTTGCCTATTAAGAGCGATAGAAAGGATCTAGTAACTAAGATTCGGCAGCAGGCTTGACCTGAATGAAATAAAGTAGCATAGCTCGCTGATGCCTGCAGAGACGGGGTTAAAATGACCACATCAAAACAGCATCTATGAAAGCTAGCTCTTCCTCAGTGTAAGCACAGAGAAACTCAAATGATGATGTGTTTAAACAGTGTGATCAACCACAGTTTTATCAAACCAATTATTTATTATGCAAATTTGCCTATATTATTTCAAGAAGATACAGTAATGCAAATATAGAGACAACCACAAGCATATTTAATTGCAGTCTTCCAAAAAAAATATGTATTAGCAAGTAAACAGTAGGTTAAGCTACACTTTTGATTAAAATGAGCCAAGGCATTAAAAACCAAGTATTTAAACTATTTGCCTAATTCATTTTGATTCTCTGAAGGAAATCCTCAGATCTAAGATATATAATAGTTATTAGCAAGGAAAAAGCAGGTCAGAGCAGAAGGGGGAAGCAACTGCTTTAGCCCTTTCTGTCCTTGATGAGATACAGCAGCTGCCTATTACACCTGGGAGCTGTATGAAACTGTTCTACCTCTTAACAGAATATTAATCTCAAAACTAAGACAATATGCATGCTTTCTGGTCACCCCAAATAAACCCGCTCTTGTAAAATACATCATAACTTATCTCGGGGAGAGAGTTGTTGGATTATTTTTATTTTTTGTGTGCGTCTACAAAGTGGAAAGAGGGGTGAAAAAGTATTGGTTAAGTATGACCTTGGGAGCAGCAAAGGGAAAACTTGAAATGATGACAGCCGAAAGAAGCTCAGCACTATATGCATGGAAAGAACTTCTGGTCATTTGATTCCTGTTTTGCCATAAGGATTATAACTTTCCAAATAAACCAGAAATCCAACCAACCTTTGTTAACTATCCAATTTAAAATGGGTAGCATTACTACATGCATTGCCACACTTGCAGGGGAAGCCCACAGGAATCATTTAAACATCATTTGGATTTTACTGAAACTTCCGCAGAATTTGTGCATGTAAAATAGTGTAATAGAGTGGAGAACTCTGTCTGCACAACTCCAGTGGGGTCAAGGGAATTGTACCAACTAAACTCTGAGTAGAGGGATGGAGGCCTTCCATCTTCATGATTTTGCACAGCCATTTGCCCTTTCATGTATAGCTTGTATAACTCACTGTACTGATGAGATCTTTGAATGCATTAGGTTCTCTTTCCTACTTTAGTCAAGGTGTCCATGCTATCCTTCCTTCCAAAAGGAAGTTTTTGTGTGTTGCTGAACGGAAGAAGGCAAATGATCTTAAAATATTGCCAATGAATGTCCTTGTGAGAGACAGAGACTGGTTTGTGGCCTTTCTGGTTGCATGGAACTGATAACGGTACGTGTTGCTACTGTTTGCCCCCACACACGGCTTCAGAAAGTGGAAAGCCTACATGACAAGATGGTTAGAGAGAGCAAACCGACAAAGGTCAGCAAAGTGCTGCTGGAACAAAGTGAATAGGTAAAAGCACAAGCTCCGAGTTTTCCAGTGTGTCCCCATTCCTTTTCTTAGATAACAGGAAACTGTTTTATTCTAAGCAGCAAGCTAGGTATTTTAAACTACTTTGCAAGCTTGCTGAGCCTAATAATTGAGCAATGAGTCTGTTTAGCATAAGAAAACTACAGTGGAGAAATTAGGTTACAATATACATGTGAATTACAGCAAAAATTTAAGAAAAAGAAATCAATCTTTGCAGACTTGCTAGAATATTTCCCAAGTGAAAAAAAAGATGATTTATCAAACCTGAGGTTCCTATGAAAGTCTAAGGAAAGCTACACTTAGAGAATTAATGATGCAACACCCATATTAGCAGCTGACATTCAATGTAATAATTAAGCCACTCAATGCTTTTAGTAGAAAGGCATAAATATAATCATCCCTGTTTTACAGATGGGAAAAAAAGAGGTAGAAAAGGAAATCATTGTTACCACCTAAATTTGAACTCACAAGTTTGTGACCCTAAGTTTCATACTGATCTGGTTCATGTTTTCTAGATGAGTTCCATTAAATTTCTCCTAGATTCATGAATCATTATCTCAGTTCTGTATGGAAATAAAAATAAATAGATGCACGCAAAGTAGATACAGCAGTAACTCATATGCAGAAATACAGGAAATATTTTGATATATGATATCTATATAAAAGACAAAACACAAAGTGCTCTGTGGTTACTAAAATGAAGTAAATGAGAATTCTACCAAAATACAATGGGAAAGATGAAAACTACACTCATGAGCAGAGTGCCTACAGAAACCTACAACTCAATTAGCTCATTCAATAGAGCAACCTATGCTAGTTAGCTCCATTCTGAGCAGAGGGGTTGGACCAGCTGTTCTCCAGAGGTCCCTTCCAAGCTTAACTATTATGCAATTCTGTCAATTCACTTATTTGTCAAAAACACCTTCTTCTGTAAAATTGATAGTTACACTTCTCTACTTCACCAGAGGGCCAAAAAGGTCAGCATTGCCATAGGAACTGTATAAAAAAGTAGTATATATCAAAATATTCTCTCCAAATTCAATTGATTATCTGTGTCTAGCTGAAAGCCCTCTTACTCTCCTTCATGTCCATCAGGTCTTCACTTGACTTCACAGAATGGCAATGGCAGGATGGAAGCCATGAATTTATATATACAAGACAAGATTTAACGAATGCTTTCTTTCGGATAAATGTGCTAATGTGAAACAATAAGCACAGAAAAACCATTCACAGTATGGGGGAAAGTAGATAACGCTGCTTTGCAATTGCAGCTCCTTTGGTATATGCTAGGTGTATTTCCTTTTGCAATGTACAAGGACTCTCAAAGACAAGAAATAATTTAAGTAACCATTAAAAAAACCCCCACATACACAGAACGAAGACCCTACTTTCTCCAGACCAATTATATCTACAAATGATAAAATGTTTTCCACAAGTTACTCTGTTTTAAAAGCTGAACTAAACAGAATCATTTATTTATTAGTCTAAGACAGAATAACTATTGAAAAAGTCTAGGACAATGTCTTTGGAAGAATCACAACTGTCTTAGTCTTTTCATCTCTAATGAAGCGTCTTCTTGCAGCAGTCTTACCAGTTTTCTGATGTTTCAGTATGCATTTCCAGAAAAGTTTTCCAAGAAGGCCTACAGATGATTGATACTTCTCTGCAATGTCTTGCCTTATTAATTAAAAATTCTGGGCCATGTTTTATCTTTATACACAGAGATTTCTCCTATTTTTCATGGGGGTCATTTGGGTTCAGTTTGTCTCATCTGAGGGTGCTTACTGAAACTATGCTATGTAAGTAGTCGTTGGAATGTTCCCATCACCTTCCCTGGGTCAGCACTAGAGCTTGTGCAGTAGCAGGGCAAGCTGGATCAATCAGCTAAGGTGCACAGCATTCAGTAAAGAGCAGTGGCAGCTGAGTTGTAGCTTACCCTTTGTAACTCATACTTGGCCATATCTAGCCAACAGGAACTAGTATAGTGAAGTTGAATGTAACATGGTTGGAGAGAAGCTGTAGATGTCTTACAAGCTGGGAAATGGGTAATGATATAAGAGAT
Organism: Rhea pennata; assembly: GCF_028389875.1. Taxonomy (NCBI): domain Eukaryota; kingdom Metazoa; phylum Chordata; class Aves; order Rheiformes; family Rheidae; genus Rhea; species Rhea pennata. The sequence continues at coordinate 9,667,185 of NC_084682.1, forward strand.
CCTCTTCAAAAATACATAAATATTTTCGTATTTGTGGGGAAGGCGATACAGGTGAATTGTACATTTAATTAGAACTTTAGTACTAGAATTGCCTATTTGAGCACATGTGAAAAGAGTTTTATGCATGTTTATAAGAGCTATCACTTTGTGGGCTTTTTTTAGGGGGTCAAAGGTAAAAACGATTTATGCTGCTGCCTTCTATCAGATACGTGAATAAATCTCAAATGGGTAACATAGCTCCTGAGAACAATTGCTGCTACTGGAAAGTTTTCCAAAAAGCCATGTCTGAAGAAAAAAAATTCCATTTCTGCTGTGACATTGAGCAATCATGATGTTCAACATTGTGGAAAAAGAAGAGACTTTCTTGGGTGGCCTACGGTTGTTATTATTTGTGTGTGTGTGTGTGTGTGTGTGTGTGTGTGTGTGTGTGTGTGTGTGTGTTTACAGTGCTGCTGTTGTAACCTACAAATTAATTTTTTTAAATAGAAGAAAACATCCTTTAAAGCAAAGGAATTGAAGATTGAAGAGGGCTCTATTCCAAACATTTGTGTATTCAGGTCAAGAAGCACTGACATTTCAGATCTAGATACACAGCAAGCGCTTATACTCAGCCTCCTAAAGCTAAGTGTATCACTAAAGTTAAATTAAAATCTGCAGGCACAAACAGAAGGCCAAGTTCTGTCCTGATTTAGTCACTGATAAAAGAATTATATTTGTCAACATGTGGCACATATGGAAGAGTTAGAGCCATGAACTGTATGGGGAGTAAATTAGGACAGAATTAGACCTCTGGAGTGCATGGCTGTATGGCAGCCAGATGTGCCCTGTGTCAACAAACATAATCCCTTTTGAGTCATTGAGTCCATCACCAGCAGAAGTGACATTATTTACCAACGCTGTGCATGCAGTTTCACTAACGCGTTCCCTCAGTTTTGGGGATAAACATATGCATAATCCTGCGCTGCACAGCTCATACACACTAAGTAGGAGTCAGGCAGCCTGGTCAGACCACCCAAGCTGAAGGTCAAACAGTATAACTTGTAAAAATGTCCAGACTGCAAATCCTCTACTTGCACTGGTAAGCAATCTCCTTACCCAGTGCAGTTACTCAGTAACTCAGTGCACTGGCAGTAACAGCATGCCCTCAAAACAGCAGAGATGTTTTTTCAGAAACTTGAAAGTAAGTAGCAATTACCATAGGAAACCAGGGAAAAACAGACAAAATTCATATTAGAAATAGCACAGCTATCACAGAGAATAGTCTCTGATAGATATTCCTCCTTCAGGCTGTGAAGGGTGTTTACAGAACTTGGATCATCTTCTATGTCCTACAAATAGGGTAGTGATGATTCCTGAAGATGACAGATCAGATGACCTTGCAAGCTCTTTTCTAGCCTATCTATACCTTGATATATACTGCTTCTAATCTTCAATGGCTACATAACGCACGAGAAAGGAAGGATGAAGTTTTGCTATGCAACACAGGTGGAAAGTGGAACACTGAACTCCTAAATGAAAGTTCATATTCCTTTACCGATAGTCAAATTAATCAATAGTTCACTTAATGCTATTGATGTCACCCAGAATATTCCTGTATAACCCCCACGCCTGTCCAAAGGTGACAAAACATGATTCACAGCAAGTTTATATAAGTATCACTTATGCTCTGAAAACAAAATAATACAATGCAAAACCCTTTTAATCAAGGAGAGCGTGTTTAATCCATCTTGATGAGCACTGCCAAGTCTATGTAGACAGGGGCTTAGAATGCCTTGCTAAATGATGAAGGGAAAAAGCAATCATCAAATAAGTGATGTGAATTAATGTTGTCTGGATTTGACTTTGAAGAGGCATTTATAAATATTTTTAAAGATGTATTATGCTAAGTGACTAACAAACATTGGTATTAGGCCAGCAAAATGATGGGATGTGAGCTTCAGTCTATCAATTTAAAACACAATAGTTGCTCTTACACACATGAAGATTGGCTGAGTAGTATCAGAGATATATCTCATCTTAGCTAATAAAAGATCACCTCAGTGGTTTATACCACAGCCATGGGAGAAAGGTCAATTTTTCTCAGGTAGGTGAATTACGCTGACAATTTTGTTTAATGGAATTTATTGTTAAAGGAGCTCTATACATTCAAGGTTTCCTTCCATAGTAAACTTTTCTTAATGGTAAGAATTTTTACCATTTTTCTTAATGGAAGAATTGTTTTCATGCCATGTGTTGAAATGTGTGCCACGTATTAATTAGTAAGTACAGTGAAACTTCTTCCTAGAGCATGCCTGAAAGCGGTGTGTAACTCCCCTAGATTGAGCCCTAGGTTGAATCAATAGCACATGGTTCTTTCCCAACATAGAAACAAAACAGCTGAATAGCTTAACAGATTTACAGACAGCTAGAGAGATGAGCACACTGGGGATTGGCCTACTCCTGCTACCTGGACTGTCTTCTCCCAACTTCAAAAAGCCATTTTCATGGAATTTCACAGGGACACTGAAATATCAGTACCTGATTTAGAATAAATTGCCAACCAATGCAAGCAATATTAATTTATGCTGCTTTCCTGCTGAAAGTTATGATATTAATAGTCTTGGGGTTTCATGTAACCTGTCTTTTAAATTCTATAGGCTAAATACAGGAGTTTCACACACAGACAATAAAAATCTACCCCGCTGCACCTACTAATTGGGCTATTGAGCTCCACAACATTTCATACTATACAGACAACTACATCACTCTGCCATACGTAGAAGAAATGTGGAGAGCCTGTTAATCAGGGGAATCTTGAGCAATTCAACATATTCCTTGCTGCAGCTGTTTTCAGGAAGGACGTGATCATTACTGAGCCTTGCCAGAACCCCCAAAAGGGTGGAAAGGCCTTCACAGTTCAGCATGTGTTCCCAGCCTAGAGATGCAGGAGTCATGGTAGGCATGGAAAAAATCAGTGCTTTACAGAGGTTCTGCAGGAGAATTCTCAGTAGAAAAAAAAGGGAATTTCCACAGCATCTCCTTCCCTATTATGTAAATTCTCCCCAACTAACTTAAATATTATGAAAACACTAGATCTTTTGTGATGCCTGCCTGTGTAAGCTGTCCCTTTGTTTTCATTTTCCATTTTACGGCTGAAAAATCAAATTAATTCATGATGCTATGACAATAGCTCAGGGGGAAACAAAACACCTCTTCAAGGCTAGGCAGCAGGGAAACAAGGATCACAGAAAGGCAATGGTCATTGGTATGTTTTGTCCAGGTGTTAGACCAGGTGACAGCAGCACAGGAAAGAAGAAGAAGAAGAAAAAAAAAAAGCCACATGAAGAAGTCACGCTGGAGACTTGCAGCTATTTCAGGTGCTGTGCTCATTTTCACTTCTCCCTAGTACTTACTGCGGCACAGTGAAGAGGCTGGAAGAGTACTAGGAAGTGGCCACCACTCTTTGGAGGCTTCCTCTGCACGACAGACGTGCTGCTGGCCATCGTGAAAAGCATCCGGCCGCTAGCCTCAGGAAAACAGGTTTAATTGATGCCAAAAGATGTCTTTGCAGGTTATAAGCCCGAAACTAGTGTTTGCTGTACAGCTAATGAGTCTTACCAGGGCTAGCATGCAAGAGAAGTCTGTCACACCGGGACCTGCTCTGCTTGTTCGGTTCAGACACCGCCTGTGATACTTCTTCAAAATACTCCTCAAATGGAGAATTTTATATGTAATTGGATTGCAAGCAACAAAGTTAAAGAGAAAAAAAATTAACAGTATCAGCTTCATTTCTTCTTTATTTGCATCTAGGCCGCATCAAGTGGCTGAGCTGTGTGTTTTAGAAGACACCTGTGCTATTTCATCGAATGAGAACCCTAACAGAAAATCAAGGGCCCCTTCGGCTAGACAAATTTGGCCTGAACGGGCCACAGAATCGCTGGCAGGGGCAGAGGGGCTGTGGCGCGGCAGGCGGCCGTGCAGCTCGCGGCCGCCTCCCTCCCGCGGGCGCGCTGCGGCCGGGGGTGCTCGCCGGCCGGGGGCTCCTCGCGGGCGCGAGGCTTCGGGCCCTGCGCGCTTGCCAGCTCCTGCCTAATGCTGCCGGCCTCGTACCCCGACCCTCCCCTGACGGCCATATTGTTCCGTGTGGGTTATCAAGGCAGGAATGCTCAGAGTGCACCTATACAGAGACAACCGCAGCAACTTAAAAAACAAAACAAAAATGTAAGTCCCCTTCTCCCCCCCAGCTTACCTATGTAGCTAGCAGCAGGTTTGGGCTGCTGTGGTGCCTCTGTTGTCAGGACATGAAGAGATGAGACACAACCCCCCTCTGCAAGGGCCCCGGGGAAACACCTTGAGCAGCCATTTTGTGGGGCAGGATGCTGCAAACAGCCATTTTGTGGGGGCAGGGGCTTAGTCAATGGGGAGAGAAGGAGGTGGTGGTAGTGCCTCTGGTGGAGGCCATGCCACCTCCTCCCTGCCCCCCTTGGGAGCAGAGCCCCACAGTGTTGCCCTGGAGAGGGGGACTTGGGCCACCCCACACGCGCACAATACCATCTCACCTTCCCTCTACCCACCCAACAGGCAGCACAGCCCTGTTTCCCATGCCCCCTCCTGGGCAATGACTTACTGCTCCCACCTGCCCTACACAGAGGCCTAACACAATGCAGGGCAGGTGTGTCTGCAGTCACTTATTGTTAAATTACCCTATAAAAACCCAGGTGTTTGGGTTATGGGTGTTTGCCCTGCAGGGAGGCCTATGTTCCCTGCTAACGTTCAAGCAGCTCACAAGGGAGACCAGCTGTAATGCTCTCCTTGGGTCCTGCATAGCTGAAGCAAGGTAGATGGCAGGTGGTGGTGCTTTGGGGGGGTCTCTTTCCCCCTAGAGGTGTTGCTCTCTGGCTCTTTTTTCAAATGTTTCTCTGTGACAGTGGAAGGGAGTGTTGGGGCTGAGTGACTCTGGTCTGGAGGTGTGAGCTGTTTCCCTGCTCAGGTGTAGGTGTGTTCTGTGGTGTGTGGGGAGCCCTGTGCTCTGCTCAAGGCCTTTCTCCTAGCTAGGACCTCTTGCTTGTATTTTCTACGTGGGAAAAAGAGGGCTCTGCCCACTGGCTCCAGCTGTTTTGTGGGTTTGGATGTTGAGGATATCTGTAAAAGCCTTTTCTGCCTTTTTCTTGTGTTTTAAGGGATTTCCCTGCAATCTGCTGTGCTGGCCTAAGAGAGAAAAATTTCAGCCTGAGGTACATGAGAGTGGATGCTTAAAGCATGTGTGGAAAACTTGCCTTTGCCTGGAGAGCAGGACTTATATTAAGCAGCAACAAAAAACCAACTACAGCTAATTCTCTGCCACGCAGCATGAGTTAGTAGTGCTGTGCTTTGCAGCATGTTGTTACACTGCTCTTAAGGCCCAGCTCTCCTTTATTTCCTCTACCTGACAGATCTCCTGTGCTTTATTAGGCTTTCCTGGTTATAATTGATTTTTTTAAAGCCTTTTCTCTGATCAAGGATTTTTCTGCATTAATGAAGCAGTATGTTCTAGTAACTATAAATGGATAGCTGTGCACAGTAAGTGAATGGTGAGCAATAGAGAAACCTCTAAGGAAAGCACCTCTTCTGCTAGTAAAATCAGCAAATGAGTGAAAAAAAAAATCAGTAAAAATGTGCGAATGAGAAATACTCTGTAAGATCCATGGTGTGGCAAGAGCACTGTGTATGGACAGAACCTCATTAGACCTAGGTAACCATAATGTTTGTTGTGCAACCTTTGTGCTATAACTTAAAAACATAGCAGCATTGCTTTTATGTGACTTTCTTGAGCTTAAGGCTAGCACAATGTGATATTAAAAGCATTTTTCAGTGTCTGTTTTTTTAATGCTGCTCAAATTTTGTGTTGGCAGTACTGTAAATGTTAATAGCAGCATGATGTTGCTGATCGTGCTAACTGCTGTGAAGAACTCTTATTTGTTGATTTAGCAAGCTAAGTTGTCATTTTGCTGCTAACACAGATATCCATTCCCTGTTTTCTGGCTTCCTACCAACCTATGGTGAAAGCTTGCTGAATAAGTTTAACTCATTTGCGTTATTTCAAAGACAGAATTCATACTGCTCTTACATGAAACATTTAGCTTAAATCCTTCAGAAAGATACTTAAGCAAGCAAACATAAAACCCACCAAAACTCAAACCTTTTGTGTTAGATAGTTGCAGCCTGTGAATGCTGAAACCATCCCAGAGGAACGTTAGTCCTCACAGAGATGGCAGTACAAGACAATTAGATGAGAATTTGGTGGCTGGATGAAAGGAAGTGTGAACTCTTAAGGCCTCATAGGGAGCACCACAAATTGATTTACCATGAAGTACAAATGATCAAAATGAGTAAAATCCAAGTATAGAGCAATTTTGCTTTCCCCTTTCTGCTGCTTTTTATCTTAAGGCAAAAAGATAACATTATGTACCTGGGTAATTTGTTTTTCAAATTGAAGACTTCTGTATGGTTCTGAGCAGTCTACAATAGATACTTCACCCTCAAGGTACCATTAAGATTTCATCCTTCAAGTCATTTGCAGGTGAAAGCAATTCTCATTGATGGCAAGAAGACCTGTTTGGGTGACTGAACTGTTTGGGCTTACATAGGTAAAATGTACACTTTACTGGTAAAATGTACCTATAGGACATAGTGCTGATCTGTGAAGAAAGCCTATTCAGTTTTCTTGATTTCTATGATAATAGCAGGGGAGAATGAGGTTAAAACAACTCTTAAAAGCAACAGAGCTTCCAGGAAGGTAGAATTTCACTTGAGACAAAATACAAGAGGAGAAAGCAGCAGGTGGATTCATTTGCTGCACAAATTAGTGCATGACCAAAGGAAAGTCAGAAGGCTCATCAGGGAGATGCAAGGCCTTTTTAAGGCCCTGTGTTCTTAGTGGGAAGCTGCCAGTAATTTTTAATGGGCTTTGGATTATTTTTCTACAGAACAGAGCTTAGACATCTCCTGATGAAGAGTGACAAGGATATACAAAATCTCTTCCGTGGGGCTTTTCTGGGAGGTAATAGGAATACACCTGTGGCTTCTAAAAACAAAACCCTGTGAAGGCCAGGTCATGTAACATGAGAGAATTGTTTCACACTTCAAGGTGTGAAGTACCAGCACATCCTGGAAAATGTTTAGCCTTTAGATCTTTGCTAACCTCTGCCTAACCACTGAGAACAACAGAAATACTTTGATTAACATGCTGTTTTATGAAATCTTGTATTTCTGTCTTTTTGTTGACTGGGTAGTCCTGCTGGGAAAGTTTTGTCTTAATGCTATTAGGGTAGTGTGGCTTATCCTGCTGCTTCCATGCTTTTTGCATTCTAGTCCTGCTCTGTTTTTATGTGATCCTGTTTGCTAGGATCTGTGTGTCAACTGATGGTAAACATATGACTCAGAATGGTGTAACTGTCACCAGTTACATTAATATTTATGGTGCAATTAGCAGAATATTATGGTGTTTTCTCATGTGTAAATACCAAAGCAACTTGATAACCATTATTGATGTGTAGTCAAGCAAAATGGTTTATAGCTCTGTGGCATCTAGTGCTGAATCCCAGTGTTTGATTATATGAGACACAAGAATTCAAGGTGACTACCCGATATGCTGAGCAGAGGTTTGTGGGGGAAAACTTAAGAGGCAGAGTAGTAGCAACTCATATTTAAAATAACTTTTTTCTTTTTTTTTCTTTCCTTTTTTTTTTTTTTTTTTGTGTGTGTGTTACAGGTAGGGCTCAGATCAGCTTAAGAAACATGTTTCATCCTTACTTTGCATGTGGAGAAACTGATGCACAGAGCAGTGACAAGTCTTGTCTGTAACTATGTGGGAGTGACAACTGGCAAAAACTTTGATCTCCTGAGTTTTAGGCCTGTGATTTCTCTCTTACGATATTGGATTATCATGGTGGACAGTAGTTCTCAATCTCCCTCATCTTTTGGAGCCTCTCCTCTAAATTTCAAAGCAAATTGCTGGTGTAGGAGTATTATTAGCCAAGGCTGTAAGGACTGAAGTGTAAAGTAAAATGTGTTTGAAAGCAGGTCTGAGCTTGCTGGATTAGCATTGTGCTTTGCTTCTCAGCTGCAGCTGGTGGAAAACCTCGAGTAAAACTCTGTGTGTGTGGCTTTAGGGTAGGACAAATGAAAGTTTTTAAGCTTCTATTTGCTGGATGCTGCTTGAGTAGATCCTTTAAGGACTGCAAGTGAGACTAGGGTAGAGTTGGAGGACTTTGCATAGCAGCTGTGCTTCCTCAGGGAGCCCTGGGCTTACTGCAGGAGTCTGAACTGAGAGCAAACTGAGTGTTGTGACAGGTGGATTACAACCCCTTAGTGTCTTGGTGTCTGTACCTCAATGGGGGTTTGCAGCCCATGTTCAGGGATGGCTTTAGCAGGCTTGATGCCAGGGACACCACCTGAATAGAAGTACTGACAGCTGCCTGAGTATCATATGTGAGGTACACAGGGAAAACAGGCTGTGTGGCTATGTGGGGTTTGGAGAAGGGGTTTAAACCCATTTATAAAATTGTAGGCTTTTGGAATGGGAAGATTGATCTATATCAACAATCTTGTAAAGTTTTATTTACCAAAAGGTAAAGTGTTTTTTTTTTTTTTTTTTTTTTTTTTTTTTTTTTTTTTGGAGGGGTGGGAGGAGAGATGAAACTGCTCGACAGCCTGACTGAAGCAAAACTTGCTTTTTCCTGTTGCTGCAAGGAGCAGCTCCAAAGTGTGTGCTATATATTTTTTTCTGTTTTTAAAGTGTTTTACTTTATTGCAGATTCTACCTTTTCCTAGCAGGTGTTTTTGATAGTCTCAGTGTATGGCTGGGAGGTAGTGTAGAAACTAGCTCTCTTGCTGGCTGCTTCTGTGTGCTTAGAGGTGACTGTGATATTAATCCTACCATGAGATGAAGAGGCTGCCCATGGAAGAATGGCACCCAAGTGCACAATCCTGCTTTGTTTGAGTATTTGTTGTTAACTTAAAGCACATACAAAATAGGAATCATAAATCATTCCTTGTCATTATCTGTCTGCAGCTGGCTCTCTTGCTCTGAGTTAAGTAGCTGGAGAATTGCAATGGAGTACAGCACAGATGATGGAAGGCTGGGTTGAGTAATGCCCTGAGAGGTTTTTTGTCTGAAAAGCTCTCTCAGTTGCTTTATTCTCAACAACCACACTATGGCTAGCCAGTGCAGAGCAGCTCCATGGAGATATTTGCACTGGTCCCAGAGTGGGAAGCAGAGCTGATTAGCTTGTGAGCTGCATAAGACTGTAATGGCTTTATATCCCTTTGCAAGTTTGGAGCTGGTGTTCATGTGGAACTGCCCTAACCTGAGTACGTGTTGCAGCTCTGGTGTTTCCACTGTTGTAGTGTATAGAGCAGACAAACTTCTGCACCTTTAAACAACTAAGCTGAGTACAGCCAGCCCCAGACAGCCAGGGATCAGAGCTTTAAAAATAGTTTGTGTGAATGTGCCTATGGGAATTTCATATGTTTTCATATATGAATGATGGATATAGTGCATACAGGTCTACAGAGGTCTTGGATCTCAGCACCTAGAAGGCCTATGGGTATTCTGCTGCATGTCCGCAGATTGTCCAAAATGAATAGGGAATTAGATTGTCCTCACAATAGTGAAAGTGATATGAATTTTGATTATGAAATAGGAGATGTAAATTCACTCCAATATCATTCCACACTTTCCCCTTGAGCAGAGAAAAGCACACGGTATGTGTGATCTGCTTTTATTAGGCATTCCTATTTTATATGCAATAATTTTCTTCAAAATATTTACTGTAGAGATTTTCAGTTCATTGCCAAGTGTTTATAGTTGTGATTAAGGGATGTGTTTAAATGAAGAAAACGCCTATCTTTTGGGCTACATATAGCAGAATACCCAGGTCAGTAACAAGTGGGGCTGTAGACATAGGGACTGATGTGTGATTATTGCTTCTTTAGTACTGCAAGCATTGCTGTTTAAATAATATCAGTGTTTTCTGCTTGAGGCTTAGCTGGGACCAGAGATGGAAGGAGGATATATACACCATGCTATCTCATGGGGCCATTGCTTTTGAATTTATTTTGCTCTCTTTGATTGCAAAGAAACATAATTTAGATGAAAATTTCTTTTGCTCTAAAGTATCACAGTTCTCATTAGTTGCAAGAAATACCAGTGCAGAACCAGTCCAAATTCAGATCTTGCTCCATGGATGTCTTAGTGTTCATTGATTCCTTTCATAGCTCCTAGAAGGGGGACAGTAACAGTCTCAGTTGCTATCTCTTTCTTCATGAAGTCTGGGTATTACGTAGAGCAGAAGGAGAAAAAAACCCTTTTATCAGACTGCACCACTGAAGTTGGAAGGAGAAAGGCAGTTAGAGGTATTGTCATTGTTGCAGATACAAGTGTTTCTGCTCCTGAGGAAGAGGGTAACAGCTTATGCTTGGAATTTACTTTTGTGCTCTGTTTTTGTTTGTGGAAGGGAGTGACTGGCCTGCAGAGAAGGCTAGAGTTTAGCTGTTCCTTTCTCTGCTGGGAATGGAGGATCCTGGAAATAAAACCCACCAGATCTCATAGCAGCTGATGAATTACTTTTTCAAGTGTGGCCACCTCAAGCCTTATCAGTTGTGTTCATGTTCTCTCTTGTATAGAGAATGGCAGCCCCACAGGTCTAAGTTATCAGGGTTTTGGTGGATCTTGTTTCCCAACTATGATATGCAAGGCTATGGTCTAGAAAACAATAGTTCCTTGACAGTAATTTCATTTCAAAGTTTGATAGGAGGACATAGTGATTTATTTTTTTTTTTTTATTTTTTTTTTTTTAGAAAACTGCTGTGGCCTCTTGATTCAATATGCTTATGTTATGAAGTCTGGACACTGTTCCTTGCTTCTGACATTAAGATTTTCAGGATTTAGGGGTATGTTAAACCATGCTCTGTCCTTGTACAATGCTCCTCCCTGCCTTAGTAGTGTGAGGGTGATTTTTTTTTTTTTTTTTAAGTCAGTGTGGCTGGCCAGAGTTCAGAGGAATACAGCTTGACAGCTTCTAATGTGACTACTCTGTAACCTGTGTGTCAGCTGGTTACAACTTCTCTATCGCCCTACATGCTTAGGGATAGACAAGTTTTCACTAATTATCTGGGACAGAAATGGTTGGAATAGAGCATTGCAATTACAAGATCAGTGTGACCCACATCACTGGGGTTGGTTCAGACAAAGGAAGCCTATGCAAACTTTAGTGCAGATGGCTGGGGAAAGGTGCTAATGCCAACTATAGTACAGTGTGTGCTCTTATATCTCATGAAACTATTGAACAGGAGGTAGAGATTGTGTTCAAGTAGTTCATAAATTTATGGCAATAACCAAAAGTGGACATTGGAAATACTATCTTGCAATGAAAATTTACTTTATGTATGTTAGAGTTTATGGTTTTGTATCCAGAATTTGATTTCTTTTCTACAGAAGCAAATTGACTTTTGGGCACCAAAGTATTTCAGTGTATTCATTTATCTCTGGTTTATTTGGATAACCATGATAGATTTAAATTCTAACCACCTTTGACCCTTCAATGTTCTGATGGTAATTAATTTGTACTTTGTTCCACTACCACTCAGAGCAAGCTTAATCAGATCATCAATTGTGAATGTTAACCACAACATCTGCGATGTTTGTATAAACCCTGTAGGAGCCTGATGCTGTATGAAATTGCTCTCATTACACAGTTCATTTTGAGATTGAATGTAGTCATGCTGCTCAGAAAACAGGATTAGGGTAAAGTATTCTATTAACTCACTTAATCTACAACTAAAATAATATTCATTATTTCTATCCTGTTTTAGGAGACAAATACTTTAAGCTGGGTGTGATCCTTGAGTAGGACATACACAATTACAATATAAAATTGAAAACCATAATGAAAAAGCTTAGTTGGAGCTCATAAGAGTGAAGTTGCATATCGGATAGGAAATAGCTGTGTCAGATGTCACTGCTTTGTCAGAGTTGCTCCTCATGAGTGGCGAGGGTAAAATCACAATTCCTTTCTTTAAAAATGGTCCAAAAGCTGTGTCTTTTAAATAGCTAGCACGAAACTCTTTAGGATATGTATGTGCCATATTCTTTTTCAGATCACTGCCTGTCTTCTGTTTGCTCCCCAATGTCTGGGTTGCAGCCGTGGGCTTGGCTTGTGTGCTGGGGCTGGGCTGGAGGAGTCCAGAGCTAAAACAACAAGCACCGACAGCTCCAGCGAGAGCGCCAGGCTCTCGTCGTGGGCGGCTCTCACAGCACGTATGCTTTGGGTGTTCGCTAGAGGATGGACGTGAACGCTAGTATGAAGACTTTTCCCCTCTGTGCACAAAGGCTGTCTGTAGGCTTTGTCAGAATTGCTTTGAGGTTGGGAATGAATGCAGGATTTTTGTCATTGAGTTCACCGTGGAAGAGTCATGCTGGGGGTTGCCTTTAACTGGAGTGAGCACAAAATGGCTGCTTGACTCTGACGGAGCTGCAGTTGCATGATGGCTCTGGCCATACCCTACCTTGCTTGTCTGAACTCTCAGACCTTGCCCAGGTCTGTCCTATGGCTAATCCTATACAAAAATTCTATTCTTTAAGTACTTGATGCTTCACATGATCACAGAATCAGTGAGGTTAGAAGAGACCTCTGGAGATCTAGTCCAACCCCCCTGCTCAAGCAAGGTCACCTCAAGTATGTTAGATGGGTGCATCCAGGTGGGTTTTGAATCTCTCCAAGGATAGAGACTCCCCAGCCTCTCTGGGTCAGTTGTTCCAGTGCTGTGTTACTCTCACAGGAAAGTTGTTCGTGTTTTTTTTTTTTTTTTAATTATTATTATTATTTTTATTCCAGTAATAGAAAAATCTTTCACCACCTTTGGGTAGCTAGGTGGTTTGAGATGAAAGAAACCTGACTGAAGCAGGATCGCTTCATGGTTTTAAGTCTACTTTGCAAAAAAAGTTTTATGAAAGCAGAATTGCACTGAGGCAAGGCAGATGCATCTCTTTGGAGCCGAGTGTTACAGCCTGGGGCTGTGGGCTGCTCCGCTTTGAGTCTCTGTTCTGCCTGTGCATGTGGAGGGTTTTGTTTTTTAATCCCACATTGGAAACAAGGCTGATCAGGGACTAGAATCAGTGTCTCCCTAGTCAGTACACCCTGATTAACCTCACATGCCTAATGCCATTTATTCAGAAGTACAGAATGGGTGTATGGAGAGGGAAGAGAGGAGTGCTGTAGAGAGAAGAAGAAACAGGGATAGAAAAGTTAAGGGTGACTGAAAAGAACACGTGAGAAGTTAGACATCAAAATTTGAAGTAAAATTACCTCTTTGTACAATATAGAACAAGCTGTCTTGCTGAAAGTCAGTCTAGCACAGAAGAGGGAAGAGGAATGAAGAGAAGGAAAATATCAAATAGTTCATCCTGTGAAAGTTTTTAGGTTTAGGTTTTCTTTCCTATTCTTATGAAAAAAGAACTAGTATGTGCCAGGGTCAGATCTTGATCAGGAACAAATCTGGATGGAGCCAATTCATTTGTTGGGTAAGATGGGCAGCATTTTGTGAGGAATTTTCAAATTCTGAACAGTTTGCCTCTGTCATTGGGTAGAGGAATCTCTAAGGATCCTCTTCTGATGCAAGAACTATAGAGGATAGCTATTAAGTTGATTTTGGAAGGCTTTTTCCAACTCCTGTTTGGAGTCAAGGCTCCAGGATGGTTCAGAAGTAAAATCTGAGATCTCTTCTGAATTTAGAAGTGTAAATCTTTATTTTCTAGGTAATTGGTTGCATTTGTTTCTATCTTTGTGACAGCATTTGTTTGAACTGATATTTAAAATATGTGAAAATATTTTGGCATTTTTGGACAAAAGTATAATTTTTATGTGAACATCAAACTGTGGGAGAAAGTCCCAAATATATATTAACTAGCTTTTATTTGAAATCACTGTTGGAAGTAATCAATAGAAATAGGTCACAAAAACAATTTAAAAAGGCAGTCAAGTATTGGAGATGAATGTTTCAGAGAAGATGTACTAATGTTATGTTCAGACAGCCATTCTTCAGGAGCCTGGTCTTGTGCAAAAAGTGTTCTTTCCCACAGATTTTTCCAATCTTCCTCTATTAAATATTCAGGGATTGTTCAAACATGCTGTAGGATATCTACCTTTTTTATTATCATTTTATAGGCTTTTGTATGTAACTTAGGAAGAAACTATTCAGTTTAATCTATAGTAAACTCTGTAGGTCTGCTGCATAAAGGATCTGTGTCCACTTGCTGGAGATCTGGAAATATCATCCTTTAAGCATCTTTCTGGGAACTCAGTGTAACAAAAATATCTCCATAGGAATTTGGCTTTATTCAGACTGCTCAAGCACAGAAACAAGCACAAACCTTGCCAAACAGTCCCTGTAAAGTGTTGATGTTTAATTGCTTGATTTAATTTCAGCTGGAATCAAAACTTTTGGTTACCATAAAGGATTTATATATGTGGTTTGCTTCCCATCAGGTTGGAAGAGTGGAAGCACTGCCCTGGTACATATTTGTGACCAGCTTCACTTCAGAAAAGAATGGGTGATTTAGACCATGGAATAAAAAAAAAAAAACAGGCCAAACTATTGCTGCCTCTCAGTTAAATGGAATTGGGGAGAACCTCAGGCACCCTGAGATGCTGCATGTGTCATTTGCTAAAGAGGTCCTGTGGGAATGCTGGGTCCTTCTCCTTGGTCAGGGAGCCTGTGGGGAGCTGTGCACTGGACTTTGGGAGAGAACAGGGCCAGCTGCTTTCTCCAGCCCAGACATGCAGCTAAAAGGCAATAGCAGGCCCTTTTCTAGGTGAGACAGGAGTATTTTGTTCACCCTCTGTTTTAATGGATTATTAGAAGCCTTGATTTTTGGTTTTGAGGTTTTAAAAAAGAAAAACCTTCATTGTAGAAATGTTCTGTAGCACGAGGTGGCAGTAATGCTCTACTATTTTGTATTCCTGCAGTTGAACAGGCTTGTTACAGTTGCAGGATGCAAAGCTGAGATTTTTTTTTTCCCCATGCTGTTTACTTCATCTCTTCTCTGCTTTTGCTCCCTTCCTCCTATTTTCCCTAGAGGTCTAGAGTGGGAGAGGGGGAAGAGTGGGAAATGTGATACCTGAGCCTGGGGTGCTAGAGTCCTGAGCCTTTCTTCAAAAATGCACAGAACTGAATCTAGCTGAAGTTGGTGTGAGGGGCTGAGTGTGAGTTCCTGGGACTTGGACTTACCAGCCTAATGGTCCTCTCCAAGACCTCTGCTGTATGCAAGTCCTGTAGAGCTGTGCAGGAGCGACACCATAATGATGCCCCAAACTGAGATCTAAGAGCAAGGACTGACTCATGCTGCGGTGTGATGGAACTCCTTTACTTCTTGCA
Organism: Rhea pennata; assembly: GCF_028389875.1. Taxonomy (NCBI): domain Eukaryota; kingdom Metazoa; phylum Chordata; class Aves; order Rheiformes; family Rheidae; genus Rhea; species Rhea pennata. The sequence goes on from NC_084682.1 coordinate 9,682,578, forward strand.
GAGAAGGGGCAGTTTTCTCTGCTGAACTCTCCTAGAGAGATCTTCATTAGACCAAATCTCAATATTGAGCTCTCAGAGCTTTTGCTGAAGAATGGCTCCCTTAGACCTTAAACGCTTACTGTGGTATGTAGGATTGACTTCTCAGTGAAGTGTACAGAAGTTCAGTCTTGGCGTGTGAGTACCAGGACTGTGTTATGGTGGAGCTGCTTTACCTCTGATACTTTTACCTTTCATGGGGCTTTCCTGCTGCTTTATCTCACAGCTAATGACTAATTGTTTTTCATTATGGCTATCTTTCTAAATTTGTCACTTCTGTAAAATAACTGCTCCACATTGTATTTTTGCAGAAAATAAGCTTTCATTCATTCAAAGATAGTATCTGTAGTCCTGCTCATCAGCAGCTGGGGGATTACTTTGTAAATACCTGCATGTTATATGCAGGTAGGGAAAGAGGTACCAGAGTGAGGGAATTACTTTCTTGCAGTCAGCTGTTAGATGCTGCAGCAGAAATTCCTATCTTGGGACAATTTTGTAGCCTCTTGGCAAATTTTGGTAGATAAGTATTTCAGATCCTGGTAACATTGTCCCTTTTCCTTCCAAGCTACAATTCAGTATTGGGTCTAAAGCCCAGATATGAGGCACCTCTTCTCTGTCTCTGTTTGTACAGAGACTGTCCAAGCTAAAGCCTTTGATGTGTTGGCAGTGCAGCGAGGGGCCCTCAGAATTAGGCTTATTTAATTCCTCTACATGAAGCAGTCCCCCGTGCAGTGGTCTGAGGCCCGCCAGATGTCACTCTTGGCTTGCAGGAGAGCTGCTTGCTGAGAAATCCCCCGTGCTGTCTGCACAACTGCTGCTCCCGTGGCGCTCCGCTGTGGCACTGGCTTGCTGTGGTGGCCTTGTATTTGGGGATGGTGTTTAGCTTCAGCTGTGTGTATCATGGGAAGAAAACAGAAGTGTGATCCTGTGGTCGAGCATGCAACTGCCCAAAGCTGTTAGGTTTTGGGAACATCAGATACAGCTTGATCTCAGGTGCATCCACATGCAGAGCCTGTGCGACAATGCTGTGGCTTATGGAGCTGCTGGGATTTCCTTGTGTGGAGTCTGATTAACTTTCTGAGGAAGCAGTCACGTTTCCATACTGAAGGCAGTTGTTTTCATGCACTAACAGCAGCATTTAATTTTTGCTCTAGTTCAATGTGGCACCTCCCGAATGTGGAAATGATGCCAACTTTATCCCTTCTGGGTGCAGCAAATCAGGAGTTATACCCAGGTTTCCTGATTGAGGTCTTGTCACCAAGGGTTAGCCAGACTTGCCTAGGCAACCAGTTAATGCTGTTTAATTGGTCCAAAGCACGACTGAAATCTTGTCCTCTGTCCTGCTGTGTCCCCTAGCCCTTTACAGCTGTGAGGGATCTGGGTTATAGGCTAATGTTTTGGCCCTGTTATGGAAGCAGTAATAGCTTATTGGAATCGCACAGGTTGTGGATGAATGTTTCTCCTGCCTGGCATGTGTGTCTCTTCTTTTAAGATTTTTTTTTTTTTTTTTTTTTTTTTTTGCTAGACTCTAAGGAACTTGTGTGCTTCTTACCAGCTTGCTTCTGAGTTGCTCAGTATGGCCTAAAGCACTGTTTAGCCATGGACAATACATGGTGTTGAGCAATATCAAAGCCTGCATGGGTATTTTTGAGATAAATGCATCCATATGTGGGTGTTTTGTATACAGTAAGGAAGTAATATCATTGCTCTCAAAAACTGACTAGGTATTAAACATATGCTAAAGCTCAGAGTTTCCATTAATTTAGTATACCATATGTAGCTGAGGAATATGCTGTACTAACAGGAGATTCCCTCTTCTAAGCTGAAATTTGGATTCAGGACCTCATATGTTTTTTATCACTTTCTTGTCTTGACTCCAGCTTAAAAGTATTGAAGTGCTTTTTGGTAAAGTTCCCTCCCTTTCTCTCCCCTGAGAGATTCACAAATTGTTAGCTTCAAAATTAATAACATAGTCCTTATTGTGCCAAAATGTAATGGGAGACAGACACTGGCATTTCAGGCTGTTGGAATGGTTATTGCTATCATGCTGCCATACTGTTATGGGCTTCCTTCTTCTGTATGCTGTCCCTCTTGGGCAGGTTCCTGAAAGAAAGCCCATCCCTGGAGCTCTGTATCTGGGCTGGGCTCGGCTCTGTGCAGGGGATCTGGATGGGTGGTTTGAGCCCATGGCCCAGGACATCATCCATCCCAGTGTGCTTACTCTGGCATGAGCCAAGGCATCTGTGGTACTGTGGAGCTGGATGGTAGGAGAAGACACTAAGGTTTTAAGTCTGTGCCCTGGCAGGAGGGCTGGACTGCAGTGTGCTTGGGTGCACTGGAGCTAGCTGAAGCTACTTGATACTTGATGGACCTACTAGATAAACCCTGAGAAGATACCCTGCCAGAAAGCTTCAGGCATGTGTGGGGTCCTTTGTACCCACACTGTGTAGCAAGTTGAGTTTAGTCTTCAGGTCTGGAAGGTATCAGAGTCTAAGTCTGTTTTTGTTGTGCATTTGACAGGCAGGACACTTCCTCTGCTGCCGCTCCTCCCCTTCTCTGCCACAATTCCTGACTATCACCTCTTAAAATGCCTTCACTGCTCATTGAATGTGTAATTATTTAGCATGTTGTTTTAAGCCTTTGGATATGCGTTGTTGGGCCAAGGCAAACAGTGAGCTCAATCATGCATATGGACTTAAGTCTACCTTCCACAAAGCAATTAAAACTCCAGTAATGCACCACCACTGTGGCATCAGTCAACCATGTCAAATTCTGCTTGCATGGCAGTGGGTGAACTGTTCTTTTCTCTTGTGACTCACCCTCTTGCACGTGTGCACGCTCTCTCTCTTTTTCCTAGTGGAGCTAAGAGATGGATACTTGTCAAATGCTATAACATGAAGCTAAACATTTGACTTGGGGAGAATGACACATTGACACTTTTCATAATAATTGCTTCCTACACTGGAAACCTCCAGCTGTTTTAGTAGAAATAACATGATGTGACTGTGACAATAATACAGTCCCAAAGCCTACAGACTGAAAATAGAAGTTGATAGGTCTAATTTTAGTTGAAAAGTAGATTTTTTTTTTTGACCTTTATTAAGCTGATAATAAAGATGGCTGGATATGGAAATTAAAGCAGTCCCATGAAAGTTCTTCCAGTTGTTATCACACATGTGTAGATGTTTAACAGTTGACTTGATGAATAAAGGATTGTTTTCGTCTTTACTATTGTAAGCTACAGGTATGCCCTTTGAAGAGAAAATAGACTTATATCCTTTTTTGCTATGGAGAATTTGCATTGCAAAACTTGTATTGCAAGATTGCCCTATCCAGTTCTGATGCTGTACCACAGAACAATATCAGAAGCTCTTTTCCTTTGAGAGAATGTGTGGCCAGTTCAAGTTGAATGGAAGATAGTCTGAAGGTTAGTCTATAGGGAGATGACTCTGGGATAGCCTTCCATTTTCTTGACTCTACAAGAAAAATCACTGATGCAAACAAGGTAGGGCTGAAGGAGGGCTATGTATTTTTAATATTTTTTACCTACATGAAACATTAAAGACTAGACAATAAGAATGCTCTTAATGAGACACATAACTGTTCTGTGGAAGGCTGAATATGGTGACTGTATTTCATTATCTATTTCTTTGAAATTAATGACTCTATCCCCCTACAATAAACAAGATGAACATACGTCTGCTAAATCTTTAATGTCTCTAATGGCATCTTGATCATTTGCATTTCAGATCCTTCTGCAGCCACAGTAGCAATTTGCAGTTGTGGAACATGCTGCTGATGAAAGCTGAAGATACTGCTTACGATTTTTTTTTCCTCCCACTGCTCAGCCCTAGAATGCAACAGATAAGACTGCTGTGATATCTCTGAGGATTCAGTGCTGAGATCTTGGCATCAAGAAGGTACAGAGCCTGCTTAATTGTGTTCTGAAGGGAATATGCATTTATGCTTTTTTTTGGTGACTCATTCAGGGAAATCATTTATTTATTTTTTTTTAAAAAAGGCATTTGTTGAAGACCTCCTCATAGAACAAGTTACTTTCTCAACTTGCATAGTTAGATTAGTTATGCCAAATCTCCCTATAAATACCAAATTCAGGAATAGGCTGCTGTTTTGCTGTCAGGGTGACTTTAAGTGTATGTATTTGCTCACAGTATCCTAGTCTGGATTAAACTCTTATATCTCCGAAGATGTGGAAGGTATTTTGCTACTGTGATTGATTTATTTGACTTCTGCCAGTTATTGGGGCCTATATTCTACTTTCAGTAGTAGCTACTCCAGTATTTTTCCTTTTAGCCAGCTTCGAATGAAGTACCTTAACAGGGCCATATTTTAGAAAGCATCAAAAGCCCTGTTCTGTGATGGCCATTTTCAAGCTGGGAAAATGAGAGCAAGCTGTTTGCAAAAATGTAGATAACTATTTTGAAACTTTCCTTTGTCTTGTTTTGGGGATACCAAAGCAATACTGTGGTTGCTAACTTCTCTCTCAAGATATCAATTTCTCTTCCACTTTGGACCGTAGCAGATCTAACTTAATTTGATACCAGGTTATTTCTGCTCTTCTGTGTATGTGAGTGTGAAGCCATTAAAGACTGGATCAAACATATCCAAAATAAACCTTCTGCTCATAGTGGAAGGCAGAACTGGAAATCTATTTGTCTGTCATTAACCATGTAGGACTCAACTTGACAAGCAGATTTCAGAATCTGCTAGTCTTAGTCCAAAGAAGGAATGGATGCTGTAATTATATCCTCTGTTTTTCTGCTTCAAATATTAAACTGCAATGAATACTTCCCAGTTATGTAGAAAGTGTTCTTTTTATGGCACATTCACTCAATACTCACTGTTGCTTCTGGTATTTAGATGCAGCATGTTGAAATGCAGTGCTGAGTTTGCTCCCAAGGATATCTAGCTCCCCTTCGTCTTGAAAAGGATAACTGTTATCGATTGTATGGCCATCCCTGTCGCTTCCAGTTATTGTGAGTTGTTCATTGAGTGAGGCTGCAGGTGACTGCAGGTAGACAGATACTCAGGCTACTTCTTGCTTGTCGTGGATCCAGGTGGATGTTAAGGTTGCCAGAGAGGTTTGTGGTGCATGCGCCCTTGTGCGTGGACAAAGACCAGGTGTCAATGCTGATTCTCAGCCTGCGGCCTTGATCTCAGTGACAGGGCAGTGATAAGTTTGTTGGACACTGGCAAGGATAGACTAAATGCCCTGAAGTGTTTGACGTTCTTCCTTAACTTGAAAATTTCAGGATGATTGCTCATCTGCCCTGAAGGTTTATTCTCCTGTGGTGGGGACAGGATTTCATGTTGGCATCCCTGTTGTTCAAGGCTATGAAGTGATCTGAATAGCAGTATTAATATTTTGGATGCTGTGAAACTCCACTGGATTTGTTTTGTGCTGCAATTGCAAATATCTGGGTGAAAACTGGCTGGCTGCAATGTGAGATAGATGATGCTGAGGGAGGCATCAAGTAGAAATGGCAACAGCCTTGGAGGAACTGATGAGATCTCCATATTTTCTCCCTGTAAGTCTGGTTGCTTTTTTGATTTTGGTGTCCAGATAGTACTTCAGCATGACTTTTACACTTTAAGATCAGTTTTTATCTGTGAAGCAGTTTTCTGCAGGATTCAAACTGTCTGTAATCTGGGTATGTCTGTTTTGCTATTTCCTCTTGTTCTTTGCAATGCACTTTCCTCGTGGTTATAGTTGTCTTGTGTTAGATATCTTCACACAGTTCGAGCTGTAGTTTTGTGGCACCTTATGCGTGCAGGGTTCCTCCTGTTCACATATACACAAGTGCTGACCATGCCTGTCATAAGGTCAGATGCAGATACGGGGATGAGATATCAGAGGTCACTTCTAGGCTGCTTTGAAGACAAGAATACTTCACACTTTATTGGAACAGAGGTCTGATAAGGTGCCTGACTAATAATAGGGGAGAATCTGAGAGTCCCTGATTCTGTATGTTTTATCTCCATTAAGATATGAATGTCATTAAACATGTTTTCTCAAGCTGTATAGATCTCAGGTCTTAGTAATTTGAGAATGAAGTTGCTTTGTAAGACAACTTTGCTCTCTTTCTCCAGACAGTTTTAAAAACTAGAGCAATTTTTAAAAGAATAAATAAAAAGCCCAGTAATCTGTCAAGTAGTGCTGACTAATAGTGCTTATCTGTTTTTGTAAAGCATATAATCGCTTGCTCTTTGTTCAGATGGGAAGAGTCATTTACAATATACATGAAACAGTGACCGTTTAGAAAGACAAATCCGATAGTTTCATGACTTCCTCTGGCTAGATTTTACTGCTAGTAGAACTTGTACTTTCTTGACTGTAAGACTAATCTACTTTTTCCTCTTTTGTGTCTCTGTCTCTATAATCTGTTCTCAATGTACTATGCTTCATAGTTCCGTACTTGAGACTGAGACTGACACTTTATTATTGAGCAACAATATTTTAGAGGATTTTTTTTTTTGATGTAGTACATCCTACTCAATCTGTTAAAGCAAGGTCTTCAGAATGCCCGACTAAAGTAATCGCATCACTTTTCCTCTGTTTCCAGTTTTTTGCTGGTAACTCGTACCACACATTGACCCCCATATAGTCTCCTTCTGTTAGTCCAATTTACATATTGCTACAGTTGCACTGAAAGTTCTAACAGATTTTCCTCTGTGGCGGAAAGCAATCTGAATAACAGCCGTGTCTAAAACGGTAGCCTTTAATACCTGGGCACTTGTCATCTTCCTGAACTTTTTACTCAAGTTGTAAGAGTACCCTGTAACTGATGTCCTGCCTGCAAGCTTCTCTTAAAGCCACGTGAACTTTCCACCCCTTGTGGGGACATTGCCAGTACTTCCAGTCCCTCAGGGCTTCTGTAGGAAAACTGAAGCAGAGTCTTCACCTGTGCTCAGTGAGGTACTGGATGCCTTGCAGGCCTGTTTTCTCACTTCAAAGAGGCGGACGAGAGCCCTCTTGCTCCTTTTCCTAGGAGTGAGCTAACTCTTTTGTCATGCCTGTGCTTTATTGCCGAGGCTGTCCTGGTGTGGCATATTGCTTACAAAATGCTCTGGATATTGACCTCTGCCAATGAGGTTATGCATAGATCTATGTTTTGTATAAAACCTCCAATTCTGTATTTACTCATCCTTTTTGTGCTGAAGACTATGGATATATTGGGGATGAGGAGAAATCGTTGGCCCGCATAGCAGAGCTGAAGTGTTGTTTGGGTTAGAGTTAGTCTCAGCCGGAGAAATACGTGCCAGGAGCCGTAAGATAGTACTTGAGGTTATTGTCGAAGCTGCACCGGGAAACCCCGCTTACTCGGTGCAAATGTGGCTGTGACTGACAATTGTTCTAGGTTCCCTTTTTCAGCTGAATGCACTGTATTTGCAATTATTGTACATGAGGCATTGTAAAAAAATGTTTTTTTTTTTTTTCTTGCAAGCACGCAATTTATGTTAGCTTCCTCCCTTTGGGCTTTGTTTGTTGTTACTTGCCACATTCAGATGTGCTTCGTCACCTCCAGCCTGAGTAGTTGAAAGCAGCACAGAAAATTCCTGTTAACATGGGCAATCCATTGCACTGAGACTGTTTGCAAAGACAAACCTTTTGTGCCTAATAGATGAGTTAAAATTATTGCTGTTCTTTGTTTTGCTGTCAGTGTCCTAAATAGGCTAGCTGCTCTTCAGCCAGAAAGGAGAGGGTATTTCCACCTAGAGGAGGAACTCGGGGCTTTAGGTCAATAGACAGATGCATAATGAAAATGGATGTGACAAGGGACAATGGGCTCCTTGCTGCAGGGCTGACAACTTCCCTCACGTGGAGGTGCAGTAGCGGGAGTGATGCAGAGGATGTATGTGTCTGCCTCTGGAGCATATCTGTTTGAACACGCTGGTAATTTTTCAGATAAACTGTTTCCAGTCTGAGACATTTGAAGGGAATTTTTTTTTTTTTTTTTTTTTTTTTTTTACTTTTAGCTGGATTTTTCTCAAGAGTGTCTAATGTAGAGTAATAGCTGCTAGGCTCGGGGAATGGTTCTTGCCCAAACTGTGGGAAATGCTGATTCAAGGTCCTGCTTCAAGTGGATGAGAGCAGCTAGTGAAATTGGATTTTCTGTGTTCCAGGTCAATGTCTTGCCAAGGAGGATTTAGGGAATAGGCAGCTTCTCTTCTGCCCTCTTTCATGTTTTTTCTTCTGATGTGGAAGGAAACCAAATGTCAAACTTGTGGGTTTTTTTTTAAACAGAATGAACACTTTGATTTCTAGTTTTTTTTGTAGATGGTGCTGTTTAGGGCCAGGTGTTGCCAACTGACAGTGACATGCACCTTTCACTGCAGACAACTTTGGCATTGAGTCTGATGTAATTTCCAGTGACATCAGTGACTTTTTTGTTCAATGAGCTAATAGGAACAAAGGTGCAACGTGCTCTGGAAATGTATGGGTGGTGCTGGGTATCAGGAATCTGAGATTGGCTTCTATTCTCTGCTTGCTGAGCCCAAATAGGAAATGTGTACTTGCATGTATGATAATACCTAATATGCTTTAGCTGATCAAATTCTGTTTTAATTGCTAGCTTTACAGATAGACTTTAGTGAAGCTGGATTCCTATGGGGGGAGGAGGAAATATTTTTTTTTTTGGGGGGGGGGAAACAAACCCGCATTAAGCGGTAAAACAGTAGTGATATATTGCTACTATTATTCCTGAAAATACCATGCCTAGCAGAAAGAATCAGATAGTATTGTGCCAGTATAAAGAATTGTATAAGATATTAGTAAGGATCTGGGTTCAAGACATGGTAAAGTAGCTAGTGTCTCAAGCTCTTTGCTAATAAATTACCTGTATCAGATGCATACCTAAATGCTGATAAAATTTAGACTGTATGTTCTTGCTTTTCTGTTGTTAAAAAGTGTTCTTTCTAAGGTGTTTTTTTTTTGGGGGGCCTGACGATCAGTGCAAAAAGATTTCTGAACTTTTGTTTTGCCTAGAAGTGTTTTCTGGCTTAACCTTGCCAACAGTGTTTTATTTAATAAGAAAGACAAATAAAAGTTGGGCTCGGTTGCGCATGTGGAGAGAAGTCAATCTGTCTGGAGTGTTTGTAGAAGGTTAAGATGTAGGTCATTCGATGCAGGATGGTTTGCAGCACTAGAAAACTGGAGAATTTAAAAGCTGGTTAGGTTTTACACTAGAAGACCTTTTCCGTCTTTGTGTGTGTGTAGAAGCAAAGTGTTTATTCTTAATGTCTAAATCTTAGGAATAATCAAGCTAAACTTGTTTTCAATTCTAACTTCCCTCGCTATAGTAGGTATTCTGATAGGAATGAACTTTATGCTTTGGTGAAGGTTCAGGTGAAGTGGAAGCTATGAGTTTTCTCTTGAAACCTAGATTTTGCCTTTATTTAGCTACCCCTTTACATTGTATATGAGTGAAGGGAGAGAGCTTTGGCTTTAGAAGAGATGTGAAAAACGAGCTGTGAAAGGTCTGGCTGCTTGATTGCAGAGCTAGGTTGAGCCCTACAGTTGTGGGATGCATCTTGTTATTAACTTTGAATTTAGGAAAGACCCTTTAACTAGATGTGTATTTTGCTTTCTAAAATTTAGGTTCTCTGGATTATGAATGTGTGTCTCTTGAGATTTGGTTTTGACTTCCTTTTAGGTACTTTGCTTGCATTTATTTCCCTTAGACCATTGCTGTAATTGTATGAATGGGCAGGCTTCTCTTCAGGTAAGCACGTTGTGACGGTGCAGCCCTGCCAGTGCAAGCCCTGGCGTGGGGATGGAGCTGTGTGAAGTGGCCAATGTGCCTCATCTGATAGGTTGGAGCTTGCATGCCAAGACTTGAAAAAGCTGAGAGCTGCTGCTGTTACTACCATTTTTGCTTAGTGCAAAATAGCAGCATTCAGGCCAGGTGTTGTTATTTAGCTCTTCCAATAATGTGGATTTCTTTGTGATTCATTGATTTCAGTGGGAATGAGAGATTTTGACAGTTTTGGCCTTTGCTCTGGATCTTTTTCTAAAAAGCCATTTTAACACACACATGGTCCCACTGATGTTTCAGAGGTGCCTTGTGGGCAAAAGGTGCAAGCTCACTTTCAGGACTGCAGTGGGTGTGAGCTTTGAACCTTTTGAGGCCTTTTGCAGATGCTTATGAAAGGGTCTGATTCTCTTCCCTGTCATCCCCTTCCCCCAGAGGTGTCCCAAAAGTGAGACCTCCTTTAATGTTTCTCAGGTTGAGCACTCCTATATGAGGAGTCAGTCTGGAAATTTGTATTTAATTTTACCATTTATTATTTATATGATAATATAAATATGTGCATAGAATATGTATGTAACACCCACTCAGAATACTGCACAGTTCCTGCAGACTGCAAAATGTGCTTTTTAAATCTTATCTCCTAGGTAGTATAAGGGAGGAAAGTCTAGAAAATACTAAGGAAGGAGAACATTGCTGTCTGTTCATCTCTTTTCTGCACTAGGTATTGCTTTTGGAGTTGCACGTAGAGTTTTATATCCTAGATGCAAGTAAACAGACTGCCTCCCTGTAAGGTATTTACTGCAGTTTGTCACCCTGTGCAGCATTCTAGTGATTTTTGTACCTCGGTTATGTAGGCACCTGCTGAGCTGCTGGAGCATAGATAGTCTGGCAGGTGGTTGCACAGTTTCTAATTACAAAAGTGTAATGTGGGTTTCTGTTCTACATGTATGTAGATGTTAATCAGGCAGAGATAATGAAAACATGTTCTTTGTTCAAGTCAGGCAGCAAAACAGAGAAAGAAATAGGTACTGATATCTTTGGTACTTTCCCCTTAATTTTGGGTGCCTCCTTGAGTTGTGGTAGACTCTTCTATCGAGCTGCTTGTGTCAGATACGGGGAGAGTTGGGCCTGCCCCACATGACGTGAATCAGGAGGTACACAGAGGTGAACTAGACCCTTCTGACTGGTCTGTTTAGCAAGTGCTTTTAAGGAATGAATCTAGCAGGTATTTTGATCACCCCTCTTCTACTGCTGGAAAAAATGCAGTGGCAGAGATTGCTGTTGGTGCCCATGTGGAGGAAGGCATTACAGTAGTTTAGCTTGGAGAAATGCATCTTTATACCTGTAGTCCAGTTTGGCTGAGTTCACCTAAGTTCTCATTTTTGTACAATTTTTCCAAGAATGAAATTGGTGGAACACAAAGCTAAATTGTTTTTATGCTTCAGCTAATTACACAAGGAAAAGCAGCCTGGAGCTACAAACCACTCAAATACATGTTTTAAACATGTAAAATAGTTTAGTGGACTGTTCCCAGTTAAAGCTCTAATTTTTCTGTGGTGACACTTGACATTGGTACTTAGAGGTTCCAGTGGAAGTTGAATGTTTGTTGAGCTGGGTGCAGTGCAGAATACATACTTGAGAAACTTGGCCTCTGCCTCCGAAGAAGTCAATGCAATGCCCAAGATGGGCAAAGAACAGGAGCCCATAGCTGGTCAGGTGTCCAGCCTGACCCACATGGCTGGAACCTGAGTCCAGCATCCTGTTGAGTGCGGTGTGTTGCCTCTGTCTTGAAATATTTTGTTTAATACAACTGTTGATGCATGAAAAGTTTGTTGTATGAAAAAATACAATAGCAACTAGATTGCCAGTGCCCAAGTGTTATGTATTTTCTGTACCTGAAGGGAACATTTGCCTTAAAGCAGATGTTCTTGGTGCTGCTATTAAGCTGTTTGGTATTTCCATACTGGCTTTGCTGCTAGTTTTGCAAGATAAATCAGACTCTGCCTGCACAATGAAGAGGGAGAGGGGAGATCAGAGGGTATCTTTTTATTGTATGTTAGGTGGAAAGGTGGAGTAATGTGAATGCAGCCCTTGCTGTTAAGGCTGTTGGTAGAAATGAGGGTATCTGCTACATTTGGTAAAGTATGTAGGCTCTGAGATGTCTGAGAACTGTTTCATTTCATCTTGGATTCTAGTGCTGAGAGTGCTAGGGAATACTTGCCTTCTGCTTTTCATCTGTGACTAATTGATGAATAAATTAATGTACTCTTAGTGTGGAAATAAGATAACTGAATTATACTTGTCTTTTTGTTGAAGACATAAGCCATGAACAAATAGTGATAATATATTAATATGTTCTCATTGGTAATGCCAATAACTGACTGAAGTATTGGAAATGGGTGTTTAACAGTGTGCCCAGAGGAGCTACAGTGTGTGTTTAGCCAAGAGTTCCATGGTTTGATAGAAAATTGCTTTTTGGAAGTACCTGATAAATTGCAAAGCCTCATTGAATTCATTTGGCACAAGGACTTGCGGAGGAATACTTTCTGCCTATAGGAAAGCCTCGTACACAGAATGTGAAACCAAGAGTGTGGTTCCCCCCTCTGTTTACTGGTCATCAGATGGGAGCTAAAATGTCAGCAAGTGCTTGTATGCACTTCCCAAGGTGAAGAAGGGTTATAGTTTAAGTCCTTTTTCTCCCCACTAGTGTGTGAAAAGAATAAGATGAAGAATAATGTAACATGTTAAAAGGTAAGTGTGTAGCTCTGTGGCAGTTCAGAAAGATGATGCCAGAATGAAGGAGAAGACACTGCCCTATTCAGAAGGAGTCCAAGGGGAGATGAAATCTGGGGCTGTGGCCCTGAGCTGCAGGTGTGCCCATCGCAGGTGCTTCAGGAAACCCTGAGGAAGCCTTATTGAAGCTTTTTGTCTCAGCTTCTTGGCTCTGGTTTTGTGTTACCTGTTTAGATTGTAAATACTCAAAATGTCCTATCTTGATATGTACAGCAACTAGCACACTGGGTCTTGATCTCAGGGCACCGTGGCAAATGAATAATAATCCTTGGCCTAGGAAGCGAGGCATGCTTTCCCTTTGCAGCATAATAGCACTTTAAATTCCTCTGCTGTCCTTGGTTAGATGCATGCTGACTCAGCAACATAAGGAGGCACTTTGTAAATATTTTTACGTATGCTGTGGGTTTCTGACTCTGCTTCTGCAGCCATGTAAATCTCAAGCAACTCTGCTGAAATCAATGTTTTATATACTGGCATGTAACTGTGCGAGAGAACAGATTTATTTTGAAAAATGGGAACAGCAGCTTGCTCAATGTTTCTTTCTTTGCATTAAAAAACCAAAATGTGTTGGTGATATTTTTCTAATGGAGTCTAAAGATTCAACCCTTAAAATGAGCAGGTTCATGAATAAAAATTTTTGCTGCCAAGGAAGAAATGACAAGTGTGCTTAATTTATGGCACTGAAAAAGAAATACTGAGATAATTAGTTATTTTTGCTATTTGATTTTGCAGCTAATGTTGTGTATTATTATCTTAGTTACTTCCAATTTCTATTTTGTTTCCTTCATGCACCATATAAATGCTGAGAAGTAGTTTGTAGTTTAAAACGGACGAGTGCTGAGAGAACTTCCCCTTGGTCTTTATCATGTTAACTTGCACAAAGCCATGTGAATGTAGTTTCCTATCAAATGCATGTCATCTATCAGCAGGCTGACCTAGCCATCTTGGTTGTCTGTTCTGATTAAGTGATGCCAATAATCTCCAAGAGGAAGAAGGTTGTACTGTGTTGACAAGTGCCCTTGCCACATGCCTCTCTGAGATACTACTTACTAATTGCAATGCTCTTGTGTTTTTTTCCACTCTATTTAGTGACTTAATTTTTTTCTTTTGGAAGGTAAGAAAGGCTTTTGTTTTTCGTATCTTGAGCAAAAGTGCCTAAGGGCTCAGGGTTTCTTCTGATCATGTAGTATATTCTGCTGTGGACTCTTAGCAGTCAGCATCAGCTTCTAGGTGGCATGATGCCTCAGCAGTTGAAGGATGGAGTGTATTCTCATTGTGAATATTAGGAGAACAGGGTATTTAAATGGACAGATTTGACGGCAGTTGCATGAAATTGTGACTGCGAAAACAAAGTGCCTGCTGGCAGCTACTGATCGTGGGTAATTACCTGGTTTTGTTTTGTTTGGCAATTCAAGTGCTGGGGGTTCCTTGCCAATGGTTTGAAGGAGTGTGATGTACCATGAGGTGCTGATTACTCCTTGGTAATAACATAATCTTGCTTTTATATAGTTCTCAATCTCTGTTGAAGCATGCTTTATCTCTATTTATCAGCTGGAGAAATAGAGAAAGAGGAACTGACAGCTTCCCTAAGGCTTAAAAGCAGGTCTGAGGCAGAATTAGGGAAGAGACTTGGTTCCCACACAGTGCTCTACCCATGAGGTGTCACTGCTGATTCAACTGGTTGAACACCAGTTGAATATCAATGGCATTTTTGTCCAAAGCTTGATGTATTCTTGCTAAGTAGTAATATCTGATCAGCTGCTACCAGAAGCTGTTGGAAGCAGAAGCAATTTGGCTGAATTCATGTGAGTTATCATTTTTATTCACTTCTTCAGTGCTGTTTTTTTTCTCAGGAAGCAATGTAGGTGCAGAATTACAGAAGGTGTGCTACTTCTGTGAAGTAATTGCCAGTAGAATAGGTCAAGGTTGGGACTCAGACTTTTCTTTGGTCTCCTAACTCTTTTAGGAATCACTTAACACAGTTCTCCAAAAGCCCTGAGGTGCTCACACTCTGGGATGTATGCAGAATTGAGGTACCTGAGCCCAGAAGAATATTCCTGAAAATCCAATCTGTTAGTCTCTAGGCATCTGCCTTTGTAAGGGAGTTTCTGTAAGGCTGCTTGTGCTCTGCACTGTTTTAAGTAGCACAGTGCATTTTGTCTGTGTCTTATGAGTCCTCTAAGCTGCTTGCAGTCTCCCTACATCCAAGGGACATCTCATGGGATATGAGATGGGATATTAACAAATTCTACAAGACCAGTTAAAGCTTAATGCAAAACTCAGCAGAAGCTATTTGGGGGGAAAAAAACATGGAGGTGAAAAAGACATTCTTTCATATGTGGCTTCACATTTAGGGCAGTTTCCTGTATATGGAAAACCCAAAATTAACGTCTCCCATCTGCCTGCATACGTTCATGTCTGTGTCTTCTGCCTAGGACCGATTACCAGTTCTGAGGCTATTGTGGGCAGATATGCCTTCAGTGTTGTGTTGAAGATCTGGCATTGTGCAGAAAGAAACTGAAGGTCTTCAGGATTGGAGGGAACAAATACAAGATGAAGGCATGACTCTAGTGGCTTGTACTCCCTGAGATCAGGGAAAACTAGAGTTGCTTCCTGTAATAACAACTTCCAAGTTGTTAATGCTTATGAAATTGCTGCGTAAAGTGCAGAAAGACCTATGTTAGAATAGGCTATAACTTAGTTTGTAGCAGTCAAAGGTGTGAGTTTGAATCTCCTCAAGCAGAGGAAGAAACAAACTGGATCTCCTGTATCTTGGCCATATGCTCTAATTGCTAAGGCTTTCAGTGAAAGAGATGTCGCTGCATTTGATGTCAGTTGTGTTTGAGAGGGAAGAATGACAGCTCATTGGTTTTCAGTAGAAAGATCTTCAAGTGCACAGCTTGTGAAAATGTGGCCGGGTATATGAATACTAAAAGAGGAGGATGGACTCCTGTGGAAAGGGAACCAAGACAATCTCCTTTCTGCAAAAAATTTAGATAGTGTTTAGCTTGGCATGATGGTGGTTGTGATCAGCAACCACTGTTTAGAGGTATTGACTTTTCCATGGAGCAGATAAGGAGCTTAAGAGCCTCAGTAACAGTGATGGATCACACTGGGGAGAATGGGTTAGGTACCTGTGATGATCCTGATTACTACAAGAAGTCTCTGGAGATCTGGTCCTTGTTTTTCTGGGCTTTCATTATATGCCTATGAAATGGAGATTAATTAGGGTTGCAAAGCTGGAGTGTTGGGAAAATAAGTGTGAGTGGATATCAGGATGATGTGTAGTGAATTTTAACTTCAACAAACCCAGAAATTTCTTTACAAGCAGAGGAGATGACTGAAACTATCAAGGTATGCGATATAACAAAGTGTTTTTGGCTTTGTTTGCTCAAAAATGCTCTATCAGAATGCTAGAGAAATCAGAATCCACAGTTTATTCAAATGTAGCAATTACTGGTTTTCTTAATAAATGAGTATGGCTAGGCTTTTGAGCATAGCCCTTGGTCGTAGGGTCCATTGGTGTTCAAATCTAGCTTTCAATTTGCTTAAGTCTGAATTCATAGGGATTTTGTATGGCTTTTGCAAAGGAAGTTTCACTTACGGTTCTTTGTTTTCCTCTGCTGAAGAAAATTCAAAGCTATTACCTGGTAGTTTGAAGAGGCGAGTGGATAGGGCATTGCTTATATCGGCTGTGCTTGTGGTAAATATTCCTGAGGACAACGCAACAAATAGAAAGCCTGAGCTTTAATTATCAGACTCAGACATGAAGAGAGAGACCTGTTTGATGCACTTCTCATTACTGGGCAAACAGAAGGTCAAGCTAATTAGTTCTCTTGATAACTTGCTTATTCCACTCTGGGAAAACTTGAATGTGTCTGAACAGAACTGGTTTGCAGTGCAACAGAGAATTACCTTCTGAAATCATTAAAGAAACATTAAGGAAATCACAAGTGTAATGCACCTGAGCAGATTACAAGGTTCCATTAAACCAGAGCATATTTAAAATTAGCTCTAATTTCTGCCTTCATTTAATGCACCTTCATCTATTTAATGAATACTCTAGTGAATTTTAGAGATGGACGAACAGAAAGCGTCCCAAGATGGCACTGGTTTTAGGTAGGTAATTCTGCCAGTTGTTCTCTGGCCAGATGTAGCGGCTGATAGCAAAAACATGCACCCTACACTGAGGCTAATTTCAGCTCCTAAGTTTGTCAGTATGTGTCATAATTATGGAACGATAGTGTGATGGTGGTAAGGGGAAATTAGCCAAGTTAATATATTGCTATGTTTTACCTGAGTGAAGTGTGTTTACAGTAATGTCTTGGGCTTTCTGTGGAAGTTTAATGTAGCGTACTCCACTAGATCAATGAATACATATTTTATAATTTGGGGGAATCTGGTAGCACAACTTCTTATGATGAAATGATCTTGTAACCTTTTCAAAAAGGTGAAGCACTTTGCTTACTTGCGCTGTACCCTCTAAGTTTAGAAGAACAAAGTTGTGTGGGCACTGTGATTTCTTGTTCTAGCAATAGCATGTTTACTCTGCCACCCTGAGCTCTTTGGTTTTTGCCTCCTGATCTGTGTGGTGCTGATTCCATAGCTGAAAGTCTAAAAGTATATCTAACACAAAGTTTTTTGACAGGTAGAACTTTGCATATGCTTTATTAGCATATATCAATGAAGTTTGAGTCTAGAGGGTTGCACAAATTTAACTTAAAAATATACCTTGAACACTTTGAAATTCAAATCACAAGCAGAGAGGGGGTGTAAAGAAATTTGTCTGCTTCTGGGGAACTGTCTAAGAAAAAGTAATTGTCTGTAGGCCCCTTGGGGAGCAAGTTTATGAAAGAACAGAAGCTGGAATCTAGGTTTCCCAAAAAGCTTTGGATTCTCCAGTAGCAAAACTGCTGTTTGGCTCTTTAGACAAGATGCAGCACCATGAGAGTGTTTTGGTGCTGTGGGTTTAGCTTTGTGCAGGGAAAGAGTAAGCCTTTAGGAAAGTACTTGGTGCTTTCTGAGAACATCTAGTCTCTTAATTTGTTGTTTTTTCTCCTGAAAGTTGTCCCATGGTTCAAATAAAAGGTACATAGATTTTGAAAGTAGAAAAAAACACGCAGGTCAGCTCATTTAAAAACTGAGAAGCCTTCAAATGTGTATTTTCTGTTTCATTTGGCAAGACAGACTCATGTTTTAGCAGAATGGAGGGAAATATGGTTTAAACACAGATGTTAAGATGTAGCTCATTTTTTTGCAGATGCCAAATATGAAGGGTTTTTGTAGGAGAGCATTTCCAACTTAGCTTCTCTTCAGTGTATTTATGGTCTAATTATCAACTCTTTTGCATTCAGATCATCTCATTTATGATAGAATTCACTTTTGTTTAACTTCTCATTTAGAAGAAAGGAGGGGCAGATCTTTTAGCATCTATGTAACTAATCCTTCCCTCCTTACCCCTTCCTTCTGTGGTATATTCCCTGCTGGCTCCTTCTGTCTTGCCTTGACATCTAGACTTGAATCATGCATAAACAACAGCTGACAGCGTCAGTGGGACCACTGCATACATGAGTGTCCTCGCACTAGTGCCCTGCCAGTAGCAATGACATTCCAGCCTTGAATTTGACATAGATACTGCTTCCAAAGACATGTAGGAACATTATTGCATGCCTGCATTTAAAAATGCATATGTACAATTTTAGCAGACTTTTTTAATGTACTGTCTAAATGGCAGCCCACCCTACACTAGAAGTTTAATTGTTGATTATGAAACCTTTTTCATATACACGCTTGCAGAAATATGTACATATTTGAATATGTGTGTACATATGTACACACATATGCCTGAATGCTCTCACAGTTCTAAAATACATATATATTCCCACATTTGTCAGTTGCTAAATGAATCTCTGGACTGTTTTAGATGCATAACTTAGTCTGTATCTACAATATTTTTTGGCTCTTTCAGGTAAAAAAAAAAAATAGTTTCACAGACTTTTCTTGTGACCTCGGATGCTGCTTCCACAGCTGTTGTCAAGAGAAATGAAACCAGAGTTTCTGCGTGGCATCAGCAGTTGCTCCTTCAAAAGATCATTCTTTTAGCTCTGAAGTGTACAGGTCTTTGCCTCAGGTCTACATAGCACATGTGCAGCTAATCTGGATTTAATTCGAATGATGGTATTACTTTAAGTTTACTGTTGGGCTTGTGATAACCAAGCTGTGTAATGGTTCTTTTTATTTTCCTACATTTTGATTTTCAATAATGGATGGCAGCTGCTATTTGTATTACTACGTCACATTTTTCTTGATTTTGGCCTTTAGTATAGACTAAATCATACTGGTCATAGTGCTTGCTACTACATACATAATACAAAAATATTTGATCTGTTTAAAATATGAAAAAAACTTTCAGTGCTTAGAGAGGATTGTGTTGAAAATGCATCAAACAAGTTTGCCCACTTCAAAAATCATTATCATCTTGATGTTTTGTAGATTACAATTTCCAAATGGTTAAATAGTGCATTTTGGGTCATATTTTGGTTCTTCATATTAGAAATACCTCCTTTTCAAAAAGTAAAAGCTCAAATTCCTGTGTGATCATGTGTGCACATGGATGTAGTGCACAAAAATAGGATGAGTTTCATGATAAAATTGTGAGTCTGGCTACAATGTGTGTAAGGTGGAATGGAATGTGCTAATGCTTGCAAGTACCTTGAAGCCTTTTTGAAGAAGGTTTGTTTTAAAATTAGTATATTTAGCAATGACCTACTTCAGTTTTATGAAGCTACTGTTCAGCAGCAACAGGCTGTATAAGTTCCAGTGGATGTGAAATCAGGATCCTGAGTGACTCCTTCCAGGTTCCTTGCATGTTGGGGGCAACCGGAATACAAAGATGGGTTGGGAGTTGTGTGCTCTAACTGTAACACAGCACTGTGTGTCCTAGCAGACTGCCACTTGCTAGAACCTAAAGCGTGCAGTTAGCAAATGGAGGCCTCTGGCACTAATTATGTAGCAGTATTAAACATGGATCAAGCGTGTACAGAGGCTGACACAACAGCAACAAGATGTGGGCCTGAGTGAGTGAATAGAAGCGGTAGAGGCAGAGATGGCATGTCATGTGGAGCAGAATTCAAAATACAAAATGTTATATGTATCACATCCAGGAGAAGAGAAACTGGAGTCACGATTGCTTGACTCCCTTTGCCTCTGAACCACAGAAACAGTATGTACATTTTAATAACACTGTGGTATGAGTAAGGACATCGTTGTGCACAATTCTTTTGCTGACTCTAATAAAGCATTCTGCCCTTTATTTATAGGACTGCCTCAAGGATCTGACAGGAGGAATTGAGTATTCTGCCAAGATATTAAATGAAATTCCCCTGAAAGACATTCAGTGCACTAAAAGAGCCTCAAAGGCAGAAAGGGAAGGAAATGGGCAAGGTAAGTCATACATAATGATCTCTGGCGTCCATTGATCTTGTTCAGCATCCTTTGAGTGGAATATCCGTAAGTCTTTTAAAATTCACTCAGATATTCTGGGTGGTGTTTGTCCTCACAGATGCACATTGTACAGCAGTAAGGTTAATTGTGAGAGGCTGTTTTCATTTGACCAAAACAATTGAAAAATAAAATTGTTGCTTCAGTTCACTGCTGTTAAGCTGAAAAGTCAAATACATCTTTCTCTTGCGTGTTCCTAGTGCTCTGTATTGTCTACCAGGTTTTCTCTGAAGGGGAATCACCAGAATGGGACAGTACTGGGAGAGATGAAAAGTTTGCTGAACTTATACTGTCTTAAGCACAGGCCGGTGATAGATACCTGGGGAAGCATACAGGAACATGGCAAGCATGCACTGCCATTCTTCAGAATTGACTGTCTTCTGAGGCCCAGAGCCTTCCTGAGCTCCACACATTTATCTGCTTGCTTTTTGAACCTATGTAAGGTACAAACATCTTGCAGGGTCCTGTAGCAATAAGCTTCAGAACTGAATTACATGTGTGTGGTTGACTACCCTTTGTGTTCAGTCCTTCTATGGAAACTCCCTAGTTCTTATACTGTGAAATTCAGGGGAGCTTTCACGCCTCTTCCTTCTTCCCATAATGTCAAATCTCCCATCCTTCCTTGTCGTCATCTTTTCCACTCGAGAAATCCTTATCTACTTAAGTAGTTTTTCATATGGAAGTTGTTCTGTTGATGCATCTAAGCTATCTGCTCATGAAGCTTTTGGGGTAAAGGTGTGTGTAAGGAGACAGATGTTTTGGGGTAGAGCTCTCTGGAATTTTGTTTTGTAACATGCCCTGACTGAAAAAAAGCCTTTAAGATCAGGAATCTCTGGTTCTTCCCTGTATCAAGTCATAACCAGAAATGTCTATTTCAAGTGACAACCCAAAGGAAAGTGTATTGATGATTACATGTTTGCTAAACATTGAATCAGAACAAGATTTGCTTAAAGATGAGATGCATTGCTTTTAGGCAAAAACCAAAACTGCTAAGTTCTGTTACTGCTTGGAAGATGGAGTTCTGTTTTGGGTCTTTTGTGTATCAGGGAACCTGTCTCAAAGTTTAGTTAGCTCTTTCATTTTAATGTGTGGAACAGCTTCTTTAAGAGCAACTGATGGGAGGCCTGAATTTTTTTAGGAAGGACTAGTGAGAAGTACATGCCTTTTCCTAAAATGCACTTAACACTTTAGGTCAATGTTTTTACAAAATGCATAAGTGTTATGGAAAATTATGCTTACTAGCCACCATAACAGGGTCTGTCTCTAGGTTCCCACTTCCAGAAGTTCAGAGACAAACTAAAGCCAAGTAAAGCTTAGTGGCACATATGCAGTAATTACAGCTTAAAGCGGGCGCCTCTGAAGAGGGACCTCAAACATAGAAATTCTTGGGCAAATATGCCCTTACAGTCAAAATCCTTCCCCCTTCACATGATAATTCAAAACCAATAGTAATAGAGTTTAGGGTCTTCTACCTCCCAGTTGGTCCTTTCTGTAGTTTCCAAGTGTGTTCTTTACTACTTCTGCGTAGTTATGGATGGCTCTTTTGCTCCTTATCTTGCCCTCTGGAACCAGTCTTTGTGGTTACTTCTTTCTTGCGTAGCTGTCTGGCCCTCCTACTCCCTTATCTTGTCCTCTGGAATCAGTTTTGTGGTTTTTTGTTTTTCTTTGGTGTCCTAGTTTGAAGTCCTTCTCCCTGTTGGTACTGTTTAATGCTAAACTTCTTATCTCTCCCTAAAATAGAAAGGTAACATAAGTGTTTCCTATTATTGCAAAACGCCTCTAACCAGTAGCCAGGGAAGATGGAAGGCGGAGGCCCTGACCATGGCCCTGTTGGCTGACGACACAGGGACTGACCATGAGACTTGTACTTGCTTTCAGCTTGGGAATAGTTCATCTATAACTAGCATGCAGTTTGCTTTGAGCATTATTTTTCCCCCTGCTACATACTTAGTTTTGTCTCACACAAACCTAATTTCCTGAGAAGGACCAAAGTGATTCTTTTTTTTCACTCTGGAAACCTGATGTGATCAAGCTTAGAGCTCAAACACAAGAATTATGCTGAATTAAGACTCACCTAAATCTTTTGGGAGGTTTGAAGTTTTGTTTGTCAATATTATGGTCTTGAATTATGGGTTTTTTTAATGCTTTTTGTTCCCCCCTTTCAGTAAAAAAAAAAAAAAAAGTTCAGATTTTATCAGGTTTAAAAAATACAACACCACTATGTGGCTGTCAGAATTTAACTGATGATGCGCTTGGAGATGTACAAACAATACAGCAAATACTGAGGTCACAAGATCTGAAATTTGACAGGTTGTAAATAACTTCATTTCCTCCATTTATATAAGCTTGTTTAAAAAGTTATATATAACAATTTTTTTTTTAAAAAAAGGTAGGATACCCTTGCCAGGTATCCAAATTAACATTGTTGGAGTAGTTATCTTTATCATATTTCACGCATGCATTATATTTGCAGACACTAGGTAGCATTAGGTAGGCAGATGTGACCTTTGTGCTAGAGTTTTCTGTATCTTTTCAGTTTTTGGTTTGCTCAGATTGCTCTGGGATGCAGTAATGAGTGCAACTTTCCTATTTGAATTGTCCTTTGCAACAAGAATGTTAACCAGTTGATTGATGCTGTTGCTGAAAAGCCATCAAAGTTGTCTGTCTAGTTCAATTAAAAAGGTAAATCAACAATTTAAAGGGGAGCCCCCTCACCTCTGCAAGACTATGGCTGGGGATTATAGCCTACTTAAACCCCCCAGAACAACCAACCAAAAAAAAAAAAAAAAAAAAAAAAAAAAAAAAAAAATCCTGCAAACAAAAACCCTACTAGTTATGGTTAGTCTTTTACCTTGATATGATTCAGGTTTTCTCCCAATATAAAGGCAATGTAGTAATGTCCTGTAAGTTGGTTTAACTACTCTGTACAGCTTTGTGTGCAGGAATAGCCTGAAGTTTAGGAAAGATAGCAGGCCTCCTGAACCAAAAATGAAACTGGGTAACATACTTCAAGGCTCTTTATTCTTAGAAATAAAAACAATGGAGACTGCTCTAGAAAAGCTGCAGACTATGGCCTAGTTAGACTGAAGCACCTGTGTGATACTAAATTAAAAAATCGCTCCAAGTTTTGATGACCAAAAGATGTCAGTCCTTTAAAAAAAAAAAAAAAAAAAAATCACTTTGAACCTGGGTAAATTCTTCACCCTATTCCATGACACTTTTAATAGAATTTTTATGGATTGCAGAGGAAGCTTTAAGTACTGTTTTTTTTCCTTAGCATTGGACCTTTTCACTAAACAGCTGGACCTCGATTTTAACAGATGTTTCCCTATTTTAGGCTTTTTGAAAACTCTAAGGATTTTTTCATTTAAGAACATTAGGACCAAATGGTGAATTACTAAAGTGACTTTTTTATCATAAAAGTGCTTTCTAATAACAAAAAAGTGATATTAAATCCTTTATTGTCTTCTGGATCAAATTACTACAAATTATTCCATATTTAGTCAAGTAAAACACTTGTGATTAATTGTATTGAATATGAACTGTAACAAATAAATGTGGCAACTGAATGAGCTGATGAATTAAAAAGGAGAATCTTTTACAGCTGCGGGACTCTTTGATGTGTCATTTATTCTTTCCGTGCTCACCCATGTGCTAGTGGTAAGTGTGGCTGCTTTGTAGTCCGTGCGCATTTGTAGATGTGTACTATCTCCGTTTTGATCCTGATGTTAAGATCACAGAAACCATTGCCCTTGGCGAGTGTAACTCTTAAACTGGGGTTGAGCAACAGGGCTTTTATTCCAGTGATCAAACAAGAAACCATGCATAGATAACAGCTCGCTGTAATTTGGAGAAAGCTGCCTGATGTTTTTGTGTAGCTTTGGAAAGAAATAGATCTAGTAAACTCATGCTTTTGCCTGTTACTGAAATTGTTATGCTAAAAATGACTGCTATATCAATTATGTGGATGGAGTAAGTCTGCAAACTGTTAGGGTGCAAAATCTACATCATGGAAGATATTAAATGTACATCCTGTCACAGGGTTTCCTATTGGGATCTTTGGAAATGCTAACTCTTAGGAAGAACTGAGTTTTCTCCAGGGCGCTTTGACATTTCTGTGAATTTTAGTTGATGTTGGCTTCATTGCCACCTCCTTCAATGCCTGTCTCTTGAAGTCTTCTAAAATATACAGCTCTTTTTCGTGTAGCACGTGGGCAACTGTCACTTTGACGACAATGAAAAATTCTCTGTGAGCGGGTGACTTGCTGCTGCTGTCTGCAGAGGTAGTTTCCCATCTTCTGCTGTTACAGAAGCTCTGTACCACCCCTGGCAAGGAGCAGAGTTCAGCCTCTTGGGTTAATTTTTCTCTAGATCTGTCACTTAAGTATCTTGGCTTTTTAATCATCATGTTGGAGCCTGCACTTTAGACTATGTTTAGGATATACTAGGGAATCAGTGTTCTGCACTATATCAGGCTTTAGAGACCAGCTGGCCGCCTTAGCACTGAAAGCTATGGCGATACTGCTTTCTTGATGGTATGAAGCTCATGTTATGGGGAAACAGTTGCCTTAGTGTGAACAGACATGTGAAAGAATGACAATTATTTCAAGCTAAACCTTTGTAGGCTTTTCTTTGTGAAAAGAAAGCTGTCAATGAAAAGAGAAAAGGTACCAGGGTGATACCCTAACAGAAGAAATGAAAGCAGGAGGAGGAAAAACCTGATGCTGTTAAAAGTGAGCAGTTTTCTTTTCCATCCGCCCTGCAGGATGTAGGAGCCCTTCTAGTGAAGCGCTCCAGGCCCATGCGCTGGAGCGCAGAGCGACCCTTCCCGGCACCGCAGCCAGCAGTGTGACCCACTGCGGCCTGCCACGTGGCCCCTGGGTACCCATGTTCTGTCCTGTCCTGTGGGCCACCTCTGCCACTCTCCTGAACATCCACGGTAGTCCTCATGGGTCTCTTCTGAGCCGAGAGTGGCTTTATTTAGCTTTGTTAAAGCGTGAAAGGCTCATGATTTAATCTCTTCAGGTTGATTCGAGGTCCCTGAGTTCTTCTGACAAATGAAATCATTTGGAGATGCTACTGCCATTTAACTGTAAAACATACTGTTTGCTTATGGTAAATGTGGAAAAAATATTTTGGAAATGGGACTGATTACAAGGAGACAAGCTAGTCTATAATTAGAGAGAACCTATGACAGAAACAGTAAGGGAATTTGATTTATGATGATCAGTTAGTGATTTCTGCTTGGATAGGTTTTCTACTTCAGCCATATAAATATTTTTAAATTTAGAATGTCAGTGTGGGGAATAGATCAGTGCCCTGTCTCACAAAATAAATCAACATTCACTCCTGTGCTCTGCAGGTGTTGATGTCTGCTATGGTAATTCCGAGTCCTTGAGATTTTCATCTTTGGCTTGGGGAACGGGGCTGGTTAGAGGGATGTATTTTGAGGTTCAAAACTGCAGAAGCAGTTCTGGGTTCTGAATAATGGGAGAAGTTTATTACTTTATAGCATCTACTCTAGGATTCTAGAAGGCTATTCACACAGCTAAAAAAAATTATAGCAGTGGCAGAACAAGGATTATTTATTTTCTAAAATATTTAGACCAAACTTGGATTATTTCAGTTAAAAGAATAAAAGAATTGTGATGTTTCTTTTTAGCTAGAATATCACACATTTAGGTGTGTTTTGAAATGCAAGTTAGCATCTGAAGCTTCCTTTTTCACCTAAAGGTTATGGCTTTTTTCTTTGGTACTTTGTTTTGACAAGAAAATGGTGCAAACAACCCTTCTTTCCTCCCCGCCTCAATCAGCCAGTCAGCATCCTCTCCTGTCTCATCTGCACAACTTTGTTACTGATTTCCTCTTAGTTTGGTCTGTTAATGGGAAAAAAATCAATTTTCACTAAGATTCTAGTTTGGAGAGCAGCGACTGGGACAGAACAGGCGATCTGTGAGAACAGGACTGAAGGACTTGCTCGTTTCTGCATTGACACTTTTGTAGCTTGGAAAATTGCTTTTGAAGTAAGTTGAGAATATGGAAGTAATAAGAATTAACATACTTGCTTTCATACGTGTAGCTGGACCCGAACAGGCTTTCTGCATCGTAACAGCCCTGAATGTGGGAGTTTAAATGAGTTCTGGATCAGAATCACATGTATTTTGTAGGCCTTTTTGACCCAAAATGGCAACTATGAATAGAAAATATGCTATCTTCTGTAATATTCAGAGGTAGTTATAGTTGTTTACACTTTGACCCTGCATGTAATCCTAATGGTCACTTATTTCCTTTAACTTCTATTCAAAAAATGGCCTAGTTCTTATCTAATGTAAAGGCTGCTTTCTGGGTATTTTTTTGTCATATTTATGCAAAATGATTTTGGGATTATGTTTATGGGAAGCTTCCTTTGGGAAACGGATTACTCTTTCTTCTGGCCTTGTTGACCATTACTAGCTCTCTGGGATAGCTGTACTAATGCCTCCTCTAAGCTGATGTCTCTTAAATAGATATGAGTTATTTCCAGGCACATACATTTGTTTTCATGAAGCTGCTTGTAATTACAGCTGTTAAATTTCTACTTTCTTGCCCGGCTGCTGGGGTAAACTTGAAGTTGCTTACAATCTGGGAAATTTGCATTGATTTAAGCCTCTTTAAATGCACCAAGGGCCTGTACTGTTGCCATCAGAAGAAGGAATAAAAGCTTAATTTTTATTAAAGAGTAATTTATATAGTGATAGGACTATTTCTTGCAAGAGCTATATGCTAAGTAATGTGCAATTACTTCTGCCAGTATTACTGTAGTAATACTAGTTTTACTAATGTATTAATGGCTTTATGATTATTCAAATGATATTTCCAAGCCCAAATGTATCCAATGGGATTGGATATATTTAGGCAAAATTTTTAAGTTCTCAACAGGAAAGAATGAAGTGACTAAGTGAAAACTTAGTCCTTGGAGATCTTTCTTAGAAGAAACATTTTCTGTGTTATACATTAATCTTTATTATTGCTAGCTTTTCACTCTTCATATTAAGAATTTCCTTATAGAAAAGACTGCAAAATCCAAACTATCATAAGAAATGAAGAGAATAAAAGGTTCAGGAGGTGTAGTGGGTTACTGAACTAAGTAATGGAGCTTTCTCCTGAGTTGCTCCCATTAATGTTAGTGGAAGTTATGTATTTTATTGTACGTGTTGTCAGTTATACCCAGAAAGGTGAAAACTTTCTTATGCACCTTAGAAATTAGGACTGACAGAAGATGGTCAAAGCTCTCACTTTCAGCACAGCCTCTTTTTCTTAAGCCTTTTTCTGGATCCTTGGAGAGAGCTTTCTTGGGAATACCTCACCATGAATGTCTTGCTGTCATCTGTGGAAAAGAAGGTCTTAAACTCAGCATGTGGAAACTTCAGGAGAATGGATTTACTAGATTAATTCCTGGTTTTGTACAGCATCTTCTGTGCTCTGCCTATAAGCTTTGATTTTTTTCTGTGGTCTAGAAAGAAGATATATCATCAGGCTGTGACATGCAGCTGTGTGTAATCCATCTCTGCATATTTTGCATTAACAGCACCAATCTAAACTTTGTTCTGAGAACTCTGCATGTCAAAATTGCTTGGTTTTTTGGGCATGCAATACTAAGCCTTTTGAAGGGGATCACTAAAAAAAACAAAACAAAACCCAGAAAACTTAAAAAAAAAAAAAAAAAAAAAAAAAGCCACAAAACCAACAAAAAACCTGTTCTGTAAAAGAAAGCAGTAGTTTAGGAATGACAGAGTATTCTGAATTTTGTTCTCTGCAGAGGTTTCATTTAAACCTCTAGATTGGATAATGTGATTACAGACACTTCCCAATTGCTTTGCAAAGGCTTATGCTGCCTTGAAATGAGATGTTTTTCCATCTTGAGTATGCACATGTAACTTGCAGCCTTGCCAAGCTCCTGGGCAGCATATGACTCCATCAAGTAAAGAGATGCTAGGCAGGGTTTCTGAAGCTTCAGCAGACGAATAGGAGGACCACCTAAAGATTAGTATGCTGCAGGTGGTGGAAAAAGGTACCTCTGTCTAGAGGACTGAAGTTCTCAAAAAGGGAAGTAGGATTTTGCCTCCTGTCTGACTTGTGACTCTGCAATCGCTCCCCAGAATTGGGATGCCCCCTGTCATAAGGGCTTAAAAAGGAAAATCTCATCAACTTTGTTAGGGGAAAGTGCTCTGAAAATCTAGCAGTTTTCTAAAGGAAGTAGTAGAAGCCCTTCTTTCTGGGACTTGAGAAACTAAGTTGAACAGCAATAATAAGCAATAGCAAAGACTCTTGCATTTGTATGGAAATGCATCAGCAGAGATGTTCTAGCAATCCATATCTTGTCTCTGCTATGATTATCTGTTGTGGAAGCTCAGTGTACAATGATATGGTGACCACAGATGTTATCTGCTACATGATGGAAAAACAAGCACTTTAAAAATCAAACAAACATGGTGGTTACAGTAATCCTCTTTCCCTGCAGTGGTTTGCAAATCATGCAAACATAAACAAATTCTATAGAATTCTGAGCAAGTGTAATCTGCTGCTATTCAAACAGAGCTGGATTGCTGCTTTTCACAGCTTTAGCTTATGAAATCTGTAATGTAATTATAGTGTTGAAATAGCAAGAATGGAGGGAATTTAGCTTAATCTGCAGTAAGATTTCAATTGGGAGATAAATACAGATATTGCAAGAAACTGCACAATTTGAGTAACCACATGCACTGAATGAAAATTACATCCTGGCTGGGGGAGTGTATGCTGATTTTCTCCTTAGGAGGCAGCACTGGAAGGGATGCATTGGAATTTCACTTCCTTTTCAGAGATGGGAGAAGATCCTGAGACTTGTTCTTGGCAGAGGTAGGCCAAAGTGAGCTGTATTTGTCCTGTCGAAGAACCAAGAGCAGAGCTGAGCCAAAAGGGAAACAAAAGTGCCAGATTGCTTTCCTCATCCTGGGGTTCAGGAGCACAGTTTGGTGCTGGATGTAAATTAGGTTAGCCTCACTGATTTTAAGCTTCCTGCCAATGGCCCTGGTTAGCTCTTGAACTATCTGGACGTTTCTAGAGACTTTCCCCTCCTGTCTGCTCTAACAGCCCAGCCAAAAGCAGGTGCGGGTGGAAACCATTGTGCCATGTAGGCCCCGCTCCTTCCTCTGCTCTCCCAAAGGAGCACTTAATTGCCCTGTTATGGCGAGCGTATGGCCCTTTTCTGTCACTGGCAAGGGACCCTGTGGAGGGCCTGCATCTAGCTGCCTGAAGGGGAGAGTGTAGGTGACACTATGGAAACAAAAGGATGTTAGAAATGGCTGGTGTAAGTTAGTATACTTGGCCTGATGCCCAAAACCATAAAACAATTGAAGACTTAAAATGTTCTTTCATGGCTAGTACTACAAATATAGAGATATTCTTCACAGCTCTTGTAGTTTCCACAAATAAATTGTAAGAGGAAGTGCCTTTCAGTTTGACTGCACTACTCAAGTGTTCCATGTTCAGCTATACCCAGCAATGAGCTGAAACGTCCATAAATAGTGGTGACTATATGGGCTCATGAAGCAGACAAGATACAGGTGTATGCTTTGCTAATGCACCTAATCTACAAGCTTAATAGCTTGAGATCACTTAATATGAAATCCTCTAATTCAAGTGCTCTCTCCTCAAGACAAGGTGGGCTCAGCTAATGGAAATCAGCACTATTCTGTTCCTGGGGTAAATCCTCCTAATCGGCACAGCCTTATGATGGAGCTTAGTGGGCTTAAACTAGCTGGTGTTTCTGACTTTGGGGGCTCAAATTAGCATTTGTTTTTCCTTGTGCAACAGAGATATGAAAGTCTGCTGTAGCTGATTTGACAAATGTATGCGAGTGGGTTCAGGAGGTCTGGCAGTAGATGATCTGAGAAGAGAAAAGGTGTTTGGGGGTGTGAGGGGAAAAAGGTGTTTGGGAGAGAGAAAAGCAAAGATAAAGATATCAGGAAGAGCAGAGAGGATAAGTCATTTTTCAGACCTCAGTAGAATAACAATGAGGTATTTTCAAATGGACTTTGTCCAAATAGGGTAAAACTCCTAACACAGGGCTGGAAAGCATTTGTGTTGTACTCAGTGTTCAAGTGTATTTCAAAATTGGCATCTTTGTGTGCCACGTAACTGGGGAAATCAAATATATTTACAAAAATCTCTTCTCTGCCAAAAAAGGTCAGTTGTATTTATGTGAGCTGGCAGGATCTCACCTCCTCAGAGGAACCCCATGTGTGTATTGGAACACCATCATCTTTGTTTTTTAGTGTTGTGTGATTTGATCTGTCCTGTGCTGTTGCCGTTAGCCTTGAGGCTAATTTTTGATACGTGCTCTGGCTGTGCCAACAACGTAATGGCTTTTGAGGCTAGGCAGGCATGCAGTGGATGATACTTTCCACCTTGTTGCCCACCGCCTCATCTAGGAGCGGTGGCATGAAGCTTGACACAAGGGCCAAGTCCTCTTGCTACGATTTCTCCAGCCTGCAACTTCTTTACTGCTCTTTTCCTTGCCGATTCCTTAAATGCGAGTGGGAAGTGATTTACACAGTCCTTCCCAACTGCCTGAAAGTTCATTGACCTGGTGCCTTAACGGAGTTGTGTCCTGTCCATGGGCTGCGGGAGCTTTGGGAGCAGGTGTCTCTTCTCACGACGGGCTGCGTGACCTGCAGACCAAAAGGTTCCCTGCCTGTGATGTATTGCAAAGTCTTTCTTCTTGCAGGCAGTTTAGTGTTTGTATTGGGATGAGGGAGGTGCATGAAGACTTGCATTTTTGTGGCTGTCTCTGTAAAGCTAACATTTCTTTAGGTTTTAACCATTACAGGTTGTGTTTACATTCCTCTTGATCATATTCCAGCAGTAAAATAATTCACTTTAAAGCTTATCTTTATTGCTGAAACAGAAAAGTTGTTCCAAATTAATTTTAACTATGCATTAAATGTGTTAAACCTCTCTATGCAAGTACTATGTTGGGGCTGGAGTGGCTTTAATTTGCTGTACATGTTGAACAGAACTGAGGCATTTTCCTTTTTAAATGAAAGGGTTTACTCCAGTGTTTATAGCAGCTTTTGTGGACAAGCCCATATGCATGTCTGCAGCTGTGGTGTTCCCAGGCTTTTGATGAGCAGGTTATTTTTGTAATTGCTCAGCTCCTGACACTTTTTTCATTTTGAAGCATGTGTTAATGACCTATGTCAGGAATCTGAGGGCTCGAAATGGACTTCTTGCCTCTTGTATGGTGGTTCTTGCCTTTATTGAGTTCATGGAGGAGGGATTTGAAGGCAAGATGGCAGTGAATTAATGTGCTGGCTGTGTATTTAAAACCACCTATTCTTGGCATCTCTGCCCTAGGAAAACTGGCATGTCACCTGGTAAGCAGGCAGTGTGCCATCCTGACAGATGGCTGGGGGAGCAAGCAGCCAAGAGGCTCTGCGTGAGCATCAAATGCATTTGTTGAGGACGGAATACCCAGGCAGAAGTGTCCAGTGGTCCAAGCAAGAGCTGCTGAACCTACGTACAGGACAATGTCGCTGATACCTCGGCTCGAAACTGGGTTATTTAGCTAAAGATAAAGCTGGAGTTCCTAGATCATGTCCCATGAATTTGTAGGAAGTCTTAGATTTTTGCCTGCCCCAGGGTATAAAAAGAAAGATGATCACGTTGACCCTTCCATTTCTCTCAATGCCCTGCGCGGAAGGGACAGTAGAGCAGTCTGATCTGCTCCTGGTTAATTAAAGCTCCTGGATACCTTGGGGAATACTTTCCCCCACTTCCCTTCACTGAACAGTATTCTTATGGTTAGGATCCTTTGGCCAGGTTACATCTTAATGCTGAAGTGTTATAGTGGAGATGATGTCCATGTTGTGGTAGTAAACTGTTGGCTTCCTTAGGGCCGTAGGAGGGGGACTCTGGGTTTCTAAATCCAGTTCTTCGCAGACATAATGCCACAGTGCATGAAGTTGTTGTGCTTTGTCTTCAAAAGCTTGAGGTTTTGAGTACCTGTTCTGATTGGAAAGCAAATGGTAGGGAACTTCCCTCAATTGTTTTGAAATAAATTGAATTTGAAGAATTTAAAACCAGTATTTTTCTAAAAAGAAAAATTTATAGAGAACTCTAGCAAATCTGAAACACAGCTGGCACCTAGGGAGGTATTGTCTGTGCTGATATGTAGGTCCACAGCATGCACTTTTAAACTGTGTAATTACACTGATTAGCTTTATTCATACAGTAATCAGATCAGTGCCTGGTAAAATGAGTTTTTTTTACTTTGTGACATAAGGAGATTATTTTCATTTAGTAGGTTTCAGAGTTTGTTAGTGCCAATATGCTAAAAAAAATTGCTGATATTCATGTGGGACAGTAGCAACATAGCGAGTAAATTTGTGTTCAGACAGGAACTGATCCCAGTGGGAATGCTTTAGCATGGATTTCCATGCCTTGCAAAGGAAATAATAGTCTTTAAAACCGTCGGTTTCTCACCTATGCATTTATTTACATTGCGGTGATGCCCAGAGGCCCGTACTGATGGGGAGCTCAGTTGTACTGAGCAGCGGAGCTGCTGCTGCAGTGACAACTGATGGTAATTGCACACCTTGTCTGAGCTTTCCTGGCACCTCCTGTCTGTTAGGGCAGCAGCACGGGTAGATTCAGAATTTTAATTCATTACCATATGCTAGCCTGGCTTCTGGCATAGTGCAGGCAGAGAAACCTAGTCTGTATTTTCTGTATTATGATCTTAATTTTCCTATTTTGTATTTTAAGTACAAAAATGAAGCCTGGAAGAATGTGTAAGCTGTTATAGCATCTCAAAGAATTTTCAGTTTAGAAACAAATTCTCCTGATTCTCTGCTCCCCCCCCCTTTTTTTTTGTTTGACTTATGGGAAGATTATTTGTAATTCAGGTAAGGAACTTGAAGGTGCAACAGTCACAGTAATACCTATTCAAAACAGTTAACTGCATTTTTCAGCTTATCTGAATTAAAATATTTTCTTTTAAATGAAACGAAAACTAATCGATACCAGTTAATAAAGTTTTTTTTCTTATCAAATGATGCAATAGCCTGACTAATAATTCAGCTAAGGTCTAGTGTTAAGCTGACTTTAACTGTGTATTGCTATGTTTCTGTAGGACTATGCTGAGGAGTGCTATGGTAGATCTTCCAAAATTCAAGCGACTCCATAAATCTCTCTCAATCCAGTAATATGGTAAATACATGTATTGTGCATGCCTTTGAACACAGACATCCATTATTTTGCTGAAAGAAGTGACCATAGCCAGAATTTGCTGATGTCCAAAGGGGTAGGCTTGTGACCTCGGCGGCATGGCTAATTTTAATTAGCCAGACATGCTCAGGCTCTCTGTAGCTTTGAAGCATTTGAATTCAGTTTTGATGGCATTATTCCCAGGCATGAAACAGATGCATGTGAAAATACTTGTTAGCGTATTACTTGAAGTTGACTTCAAACATGTGTTCATTGTAAATTGTTAGACTACCTTCATCCACTGGGAACAGTCTGTTTGCTTTATTTTTTTTATTACTACTGCTATAACTTGCACTTACGAGGGTGTCACGGGGTAGGCTTTTATTTTTTTTAATGCTATGGCCTGTATGGAAAAAGTCTCTGCTCCAAGAAGCTTATGATCTAAACCTTAACGCTTCTCACTTGGTTTTGATTTAGACAAGATTGACTACTTTAAAAGAAATGCTTTATTTTTATTTCTAGTTGCTTCTAGGCTGAGAAGAGTGTTTTTCAGAGGAAGGCATGGAGAGAATTTTGCTTGTATATAGGATTAATGGCCTGTATTTAAAGCTTAGCAATCCAGAGTTCAGTGTGCCTAGGTTTGTCTAAAATGAGTGGAAGTGGGATCAGAACAGATCATTTGACCAATTTACTTACTCTTTATAAATTCATGCTCTTGCTTCTTTCATTCCTATTTGAGTGTTTTTGCAAGAAACTTGAATTGCAATACTGCTGTAAAAAAATCAAATTAAAATTGCATTCAGATGCAGTTTCTATTGCTTTAATTTTATTTTTTAACTCTATCCCGTTTATTCTCCTTTCTAGAGCAGAACTTTCAGAAACTGTCAAGACATCAGACATTGATCTGAGACTGGTCTTCCCAGGTAATTGAGCAATATATTCTGCTACTCTCTTCATGTTTAATCTACCTTTTCAAGAACTGAAATGGGGAGGAATAATTTGATGATTCTCATTGTGGCAATTTAGACACTAAACAGAAACAAATCAATGAACTACTGTGTAAATTGAAAAAGATGTTAACTTGGAGGTGAAAAGGATGTTAACTTGGAGAGTCTCCATTTTTTCAAAATACTTTGAGGCTATTTTTTTTAAAAACCTGAGATTAAATATTTTTACTTCTACATCTAAAAACACAGATGGAAGAAGAGGAATTGGAGAGCATGTAGATTGTTCATAGTCTGAGCAAGAGTTTGAGCCCCTTTGCCAAAATGTTCTTAGCAGAAATGGATTCCAGATGATTCTGCAGTTTTTTGATTTCTTCCAAGTAGTAAAGGCAAGAAATGCTCTAAAACGTCTGCTAGATAAGCATGGCTCCCCCTGTGTAGTTGCACTGGTTCACGAGAATTCCTCATTTTATCTTCAGTTAGTATGTTACAGTATCTTAGCTGTAGAGTAAGGCCTCGATTTTGGACAGAAGAAGTTTGCTTGCAGTGTAAGATGTGATTTGCCTAGATGAAAATACTCTGTTTTTGGATTGCAGGGGGAGTAATTAGTTCATTAATTCCCCTGTGTAGTTAGATTAGCATATTCTGGGACTGTTGATTGTTCATTTATTTTTAAATGTAAGAACTGTTAAGTTTTCATGGTGGTATGATGCCATATTCTAGTAGGACCTTATTTTTTTGCTGAGTTGATGTGAAAGGATTGGCTTGAATGTACCTAGGCTGCCGTCCCTGGTTAAAGCCTTGTTTTTGATGTTGACCTGTAGTTCTCTTCCTCCAGAGTCTGGAAGGAACTATAAATTCAGCAGTCAGTTCTCTGCAAAATTCCTCCTAAAGATGTTGATACACACTATCACCCTAAGAACATTTTCCAACATCTCCCTCACTGGGGAGGAACCTGTTAGGCAGCCCATTTCTCTTACTGCTCTACATTGATTCCTGCTTTATATGGCCCTTGGAGATCCCTAAGTGCTTTCAGGACCTGTGGTGCGTCTCACTTGTGTCATGTTCCCATTGCTGTGAACAAAGGAGGCTTGGGGGCGGCTATTTTCTCCATGACAGAAACTGGATTCAAAATACTCAAAGGAGTGGTGTTTGCAGTTAATAAGTGTGAGGCAAGGAGGGGAAAAAGATTTTACCTGAGCTTGTGTAACATGTAGTGTTAGAGGACCTGGAGCATGGAGAAGCCTTTGGAATGTATTTGGGCTTACAACATGCTGTCATCTCCTGCAGCAGACAAATGCGTGTTTTCTAATGTCTTTAGAGCTCCTTGAAGTCTGATTGTATGTGGATGTAGCAATGGCTAGTAAGTTTTGATCAGGATGTGAACATGTGGCTATGGGCATAGTTCTTGCACCTTGTGCGTGTGAAGTTTCACAGATAAAACATGCCCATGCTTCTGAAAGTAGAGAGATCTAACAAATTTCACAGGTTAGTTTTAATGAGTTAGATGAACTGATTCCTGCAAGCTCTTTTTTAAGCTGTACTGTTGTAATTAAGTATTAATTAAAGGGTATACTTTTATCTGAAAAGCAATAACAAGCATGTTTCTTGATGCGCTATTGCACTCCTTGAAGACCTGTACTTCAGACAGGGAAATGAACTCGTGTAGGACTGCCACTTGTCTTTCTATTGTAGGCTTCTGAGACTGCTGTGTTGGTCATTTGACAGTGTCTTACGTGAGCAGTCAGTAGATATGATTAAGTGTTCAAGGTTTTGGCACGTGTGCCCAGTAGGAGTGACATACCAGAGGCTTTTCTTGCTATGGTACTCCTGTGCATTAGGAAACTTCACTAACTTTGGCCACCGTTGTTCATCTCAGCAAAAGCTATACTTTGCAGATGGTCAATAGGAAGAGAACACTTAGTACCATCTGTTTCTCTGAAAGTACACCATTAAGGCAGAAACATAAGCTAATGACTCTTTCAGAAATAGTGAATTTGAGCTAGGGTATGCTATAAATCACAAAAGACAGTGGCAGAGATGAGGACATCTCTCGGTGCTAAATCTGACATCTGAAGAGTGTCTTTTTATAAGGTGCGAACTTAATGACTTTTTCTATGTTCACAACAGAAATGAGTGCTCCAGTGTGTGATCATCTTGCATGGATGGAGCACGTGACTGACTGCCCCTGTTTCTTCTCTCTGCAAGGGAGAAATCTCTGCAGCTGAATCTTTCTGTAAGTGGTTGTGGAACCACCTGAGACTAGTAATTCTGACTGTTGGTTTGTCTGCTACGTTCTTCCATGAGTGTTTTACCCTGGTATAAGGTGGCACTACTACAGGAGGAAAGGTACTGCTTGTTTTCCCTGGGCTGGCAGCTTTATAGCCACATAAGCCAGGCAACAAGTTGGATCAAACTGGTAATCTCCCTGTTCTGCTTTCCCAGTTCATCTGGACCTTGATTGGTTCCTTGATCTGGTTCCTGGTGTGATTTCAAAAACCATCTCTCCTGGCTCAAGATTGCGGAAGTGGCAAAAAGGGACCAGAGATGTGGGTAATACAAAATTGTTTCTTTTGGTGTAAATAGCTGATTTTGGTGGAATAAAATGCTGAGGGAGCTGCAGTGCTCCCCATTTATTACAGAATTTTAGGAAATCTTAAGATTACAGGTTAATTAAATAAATAAATAAAAAACCCAGGAAAAACTCACTGCTGTGTTGTTAGTGCCTAAAAAGCAGAAAGAATGAAAAAAAAAATGTGGACACAGATGGTTAGCATCTTGTTTGCCTATCATCGGTTTTAAATATCCCTGTAGATCAAAGGATGAGCTTTTGGCACCCCTTTAACGTGTTTCAGCACAACATCACCTCTGTCTTAATGTCCTGGGTTCCTCCTGCCAAACCTGAATGCGCTGACTTAGCTGATACCTCCTGGCAGGTTGGAGGAAAATAAGAGGTCGTGGAGAGGAGGAGGGCCTGCCTCCGGGGCTCGTGTCCACTCCTGATCGTGAGGATGTCGGAGCCAGTGCAGTTGCTGTGCTCAGGTGGGTGTGTGCCTGGAACGTGTGCTGTGTGATCTAGCAGAGGACAAAACAGGGCTGAAGCTGCTCCTGGCATGTGCTGACTGTTCTCTCCACCCCATATACTTCAGCAAAAGATAGATAAATGTACTAAATATTTATCTCATAAAATCATCCTAAAGCTAGGAGGCAATTAAGTAACTCTAATAGTTCTCTTGTATAGCAGCCAAATCATAAAGACATTGCTTTATTTTGTTTTGTAAACAGACTTTTGTGGGCATATTGGACTTCAAAAGACCTTTTTACTTCCTTTCTCCTAGAGAAAGAAAAAAGTTTCCCTTACCCATATTGCTCTAGGCCCATATTTCAAAATGACACATGGGTACCAAAGATTGTAGAGCAGAGCACATCACTCATGATGCATTGCTCCCTATCCACATAATTCGTCCACTTTATGATCAAAATAAAACACTTGAAATATGTTCTACTCCACTGGGTAGGAGAGAGAACAAAATGCTGGAGGGGAACCTTTAAGTAGCATCTCCATGGACTTATTTATAAGATTGCACTATTTCCCCCCCACACCTCCCCCAGCCCCTTCTGTTTCTCCTCCCCCTTTCCTTCAAATATTCTGACTGGTGCTGACAGAAGTGATTATAGCTTATGAGTGATAATATAATTCAATTCCCCTCAAGGAGAGATGCTATCAGAGAAGGTTTTCTTTTTTCTTTTTTTATTTTTTTAATATACTGTTTGAAAAGAGCCATCTTTCTTCCTAGGAGAACAGTTATTAATCTCTTACTAGTACATTTTCATATCGCTTTGGACATTTATTTCCATGCTGTGATATTATAAAACTAGGCATTTGTGTCAGTTTTGATGCAGTGCAACATGCCGGAACATGAAAAGGCGTAATTACCACTGTGGTCATTTGAATTGCTAACCAGATCCTGACATTTTCAAATCGGACCAATTTCTTAGTGATCCAGAAGTGAGCCTGGGTGCTATATCAGCTGCATATAAATTAGATAACCCAACATTTGAGAAGGAAGTGCAGAGCATTCACATCCTCAAAGCACTTCTAAAATAAAGTGCTTTGGTTTTCTGTTGTGCCTTCTGTTCTATCGCCTGCTGCTGAGTGTTTGCTTGTGTGTGTATGTGTGCTTTTTCCCTTGTTTGATAATATTGTATTTATGCTTGCATTTTAAGTGTTCAGAAAGATCTCTTTAAGGAACTCTTCTGCAACTGTAACATTTTTTTTTCCTTCTTTCATGGGTATGATCACAGCAGCCTGACCTGAGAGCTGTGTTTGAACGTGCTGCGTCCACGAGCCTGTGGCGTAGTGCTCCGGAGGCTTCGTACGGTGGAGTTTGCCCTCCAGGCCCTGTTCGTTTGGGTTGGCTGTGGTGCAAGCTTGATGAACCTCAGTTTCTAAGATGGTTAGAGAGCTTAATTTTACTTTTTAGCCAAAATACACACTTGTCTGTACTTCTGTTTCCTGATGGTATGCTGCTGATTGCTTTTGCTTGGGGGAGTTACTCTCTTAGTGTTTCAGTGCTACCAGTTTTGAGGAAGGAATGTTAAAAACTGCAGTAAGCAGAATGTTTAGATAATTGACAGCCCTTTAATCTGAGCAAGAGTAACTTGGAGGCTCTCAGAATCCCAAACCAGCTGATATGGCTCTGTGTGTGTGTATTAAAAAAGATTCATATGCTTTTAGCCGTTGGACCTAAGAAACATAACATTAATAGGTAATGGCATATTTTTGCACCTGAGGCCAGAGAAGAGCGTACAAAAATCATCTTATGTGTGATGAAAACGAGGGTAAAGAATATTTACTTTTATTCTACAGAGCAAGTGCGACAGTTGCAAAAACATCTCCTATTTGAGTTCAGTCACTGTGGCAAAGTGATACCAATTCTAGACTAGATGAAGTTGACAAAGCAGGAAACAAATACAAAATGTTTCTAAATTAGTGGGAAACTGCTTGAATATTATTATTGCAAGCAAATGAAAGAAAAAATGAGCAAAGGTTTATATCTAAGTATGTGAAGAGTTTTTCTCCCAAAGGGGAAGAGTAAATGGAAGAGAATAGTGCTTCTGCAGATTTAAGGGGAATTAACAGTTACGCTGATATTCCGAAAACCCTGCTCTTTCTGTGAAGTGCCAAAGTGTTTCCTCAAAGAAAAGGTGATTTCTTGACTCAATCTGGAAAGATCTGCGCTTTTTTCCTTGTGTAGACAAAATCATCATTTTCTTGAAGATATGGATCTGCTTATTGAATCAAGGAAGAAAGAAAGATGACAGAAAGCAGCTGCAGGCTGCTTTTAAAGATCAGACTTCGACCTTTCATATATAAGGAATTCACCTTTTCCTGCCTGAAAATATCAGATTTGCATATCTGTCATAATGTTTTTGTGTATTGTACTATAAAAGCGTAGCTGTAGACAAATGAAACTAAAAATTGGCATAATTTTTTTTGTTGTTTTTTGGTTCTGAGGATTGAGAGAAGTGCTTTAATCTGTTTTCTGGAAGTATTTGAAATACATAATTTTTTTATTCCTAACATGTGCAGTGGTTGCTGGAATACTGCATGTCAAAACTACTATTCCAGAGTTTAGCCCTTCTCTCATCAAAGGGGCAGAGTGAGTTTCTCAATCTACTTGAACCTCATGAGAGTTTAGGTATGACTAACTGATGATTGGTGTTATGTTGTGTAATATTTAATGTTGCCTTTTAGGAGGTCAAGCTGATCCTCACAGCATAGATAATTTAGGTGTATTGTGCTTTGTGCTCAAATTGGCAGTGGGTAATTTTCATGCAACAGATGTGTTTGATTATGGCAACCTGGGGCATGAAATTACTCCTACTGCTAAAACTAGTGGGTTTCAATACAGCGGTAGGTTGCACAGCTATTTCCACTGCAGAGATGTCTAGACACCTCACCCAGGGAGCCAGGCTCCCAGGTAGTAAGCACTGTGTGTGTGTAACAAAAGGCCACTTCCAGACAGAAAGAGCTTTAAAAATACACTTGAAAGCACACTGATATTTTCAAAGAGGGTGGGGAAAAAAGGTCTACTCTGATTGTGAAACTGCTGGATGAAAGAAGAAGAATCTGTGTGGCCAAATGTGAACAATATGCAATGCGTGCAGTTACTGACTTGCTGCTGCTCTGGGTTTTCTCCTTTTCTGTGTTCAGCCCTGCGCTGATTCCCAGCCAGCCCCCCATGCCTCTTGTGTTAGAGGCACTGCGCTTGCTATGATGGAAAGCATACCTGATGTAAAGACTTGAGAGACTGGAGCTGTACTCCTAGCTGTCCCTGGCCTGACTGTTTAACCTTCCACCAGTGTTGTTGAGTGGGTGTGGTGGTGTGGTATTTCTTCCTGTGTGTTTTTCCTCCCCCCCTCCAAAAATTATATAAAGGGCTAAGCAATAATGTTTGTGACTGTATGAATGTGGAGGCTGAAGTCTGGAACATGAAGCAATGAATAACTTCCTGGCTGGTGTGTGTGCTTGTGACTTCTTCTGTAGGATGCATCATTTTATCTGATCTAAATTTAGCCCCCTCTGCAAATGCTTTAGTAGGCCTGGACTACCTGCATAGGTAATGCTACTCTAGTGAACTGGCCTTGTGCTGTTTTTGCTGAAGCACAAATAGCTGGTTTCCTTAGGGCATGACTGCAGTTGGGACTGTTATTGCTAAGTAACTTCAGAACGTGTGTGTCTATAACATGGCACGTCTTCTCCAAATATAATTAGAATCTTATTATTAAATTGGGGTCCCATTTCTGTGGCATTTTGGAAAACTGATAGAAAAGATTGCCATAAATTTGTGTTTTGTCATCCACAGTAGAAAATTGGAGGATTGTGACCCAGCCTGCTGGAGATGAGACGAAGGCTTGTGCATAGAGCAATGGTCACTGCCATCCATCACTTCTTCCTTCCGCTGTCTGACAGGGGACAAGGTGAACCTCTTCTCATCCCTTGTGGGGGCACTCTGGCCCCATGTCATCTCTCTGTCAGGAAGCTGTGTCACCTGCAATGACAGCAGTGACATGAGTAAGTGGCTTGCAGGGATACAAGAAAGCATCACAGTGAACAAATCTTGTCAGCTTTAATTAGCAGTGTTGAATGATGTCTTGAAAGCCTGTAGGTATAAACAGACAAATAAGCTGGTAGAATTAAAAACAGATGTTAGAATTTAACTCCTTTAATAACAACATCCCCCACTACCTCACCATTTAAAAAAAAGACTAATGTCAGTTAATGCCCAATTCTATTTATACATTTCTCATTTACATGCAGATTTAGCATAATGTATTCAGGAAGAGAGCAAGACAACATGCTGCTTATTTGAACAGAGATGACTGTGGGTATTCATCAAAT
Organism: Rhea pennata; assembly: GCF_028389875.1. Classification (NCBI taxonomy): domain Eukaryota; kingdom Metazoa; phylum Chordata; class Aves; order Rheiformes; family Rheidae; genus Rhea; species Rhea pennata. The sequence goes on from NC_084682.1 coordinate 9,724,256, forward strand.
CTTCTTTCTACTTCTTTCTGGCCACATGGCTAGATAAATAAAAGGAACCTGGCTTAAAACTGATCAGGCCATACCTCAAATTTTGTGAATCTCAGATCCTCCACAGAAGGTTAAATAAAGCCTGTAATAAAATCCAACAAAACTGTCACCTGAGCTACTGGAGGGTAAACTGAAAACTCTGGTGTGCAATTCCTTCAATACAATAGAAAGACTTTCATATGGAGAACCCCTTCCAGGCACATTGTTTCCAAGGTCCTTGTGCCTTTCCAAAGCAAGCTGTTAATCATGACCATATGCTCCTGGAAACTGAAGTAGGCATGGTCTTCATCTAGACTGTGTGGTTACACAGCCCTGACCATGGCATATGATGTAGCATGTGCTAAGCTAGCTACTAGTAGAGAGAGGAGAAGGAAAGAAAAGACACTGCTGCTCCCTTAGTCCTCAGGTAAATCTGCATCCACCTTGTCTTTAAGACTTTTTAATTGCAAAATGCCTTATACTGCTGTAAGCCTACAGAGCATCAGCAAACTCTAGAATTTTCTTCATTTTTCCAAAGCCTCGATTTTGCCTGGAGTTGCACTGTGACTTAGAAGCAGGATCATGGAGCTGAACAGTCTTGCAGCAAAAGGCCTTTTCAGTAAGTCTAGCTTGGAAAGCTGCAAATGCTTTCCTGATTGAGGAGGTGCCTGTATTTTCTAGCCTGTTAATCCAAGGATCCAACAGCCTGTAGCAGCAGTGCCAAAGATGGTAGGCAGGCAAAATCTGAGTGGCATTTGGCAAGGCTGCCACATCTTGAGAGGAGAAAATGGCTGTGAGAAACAGGATCTTCTTATTGCTATGTCCTGCTGAGCTGCAAATGTGGCAGGAGCAGGGTAAGGGTCTCAGAGGCAGGTTGTTAGGCAGCATGTTGCTGCTAAAGGGCAACCTCTCCTGGTTGCTCTGAGAGGTTTGTCTCAATGCTCAAAGCTGAAATGGGTAAAAGAAAATATAGCCTGGCATGCTTCCTCTCTGAAGCAGGATGCAGCATGTCTTGGTGGTGGGAACACAACTTGGAGTACAACTCTTCCCCATTAGCCTCCTTAAGGAGCTCAAATCTTTGAGAACTTCTTTAAAAGTAAGTCTCCCTACTGGCATGTGCCAGGAGAGAAAGTCACTGTCTCTGGTAGAACTGCTGTTGCCATTTAAAAGTGATGCATTTCTGTGGATGGCACATTTGATGTCCGACTTTCCTGTTGGACTTTGGCACCTGAGGACCTGGCAGTGAGCACCAATGTGCTTTGTGGTGACTAACTGGAATGCTCTCTTTCAACTATTAGTCACTGTTTTTCCTGCAGGTTAGGCCTATATTTATGATATGAGCTGTAAATGTTCCAATAAATTATAAATAGGCATGTGAATGTTTAAATCCATATGTTTGGATGAGAGACAAGACTGGAAGAACGGGGCAATTCTTGATCTATTCTGACTTTTACAATGAGAATGAATGTCAAGGTTAAAAGGACCTTTGCAGTTTTTTAGCTTGATATTACTTGATATAAAATGTAGGTGGTAAAATAACAGAGGGTCAGGGAGAGGTATCAAATTATTAAGACTTAATTGCTTCTACAAAGTACACTACTGAACATGTATACTACTATGAGTTAAAAAGCAAGTATTTACCAAATTGACTAAATATGCAGCTTGAGGCTCTGTCTTCTGTTTTCATGTTTTATGCTTGCTGATACTTATCAGTTTGGTAATTCCCAATTAGTCTCCAAATCATTAACACAATTCTACTATAAAACTTTGCTCCTGTTTTTATTCATTTTACTGAAGTATGTCGTGCTGAAAACAGAATAATGGGCACTTATAAGTGAAATCAATAGCTCTTGTTTCTTTTGTTTCAAAACATTAGTATAGCAAAAGTAAACATAGGCAGTATAGATTTCTTTTGAGTTTTAGAAAAATAGAAGTGGGTTAGAGAAAGTGTATATGTATGGAAGTCTGTCATGTTTGCATTAATTACCCTTTTATTTTTCTCAAGTGCATATGCATTAAAAAGATAGGAAAATATAGAAAGGAAGGATGTGTAGGAACACTTCTTGGAACTGAGAAAAGTGTGGAGCTGAGATCTGCATTACCTTGATTCTGGTCAACAGGGATGCTTGAGATAACTGCATTTGGATATTGCCCTCATTCTCACGTCCCTGTAGACTGTGGTGCTCTCCCCTCAGAGGCATTACTTGATTACTGTGCTTTTCAAAGATACTAAACATGGCTGAAGCTTTTCCTGCTAAGGAAGGAAAGCTAAGGAAATATGGATACCAGTAAATAATATAGCCATGACTCCTAAAATGGCTTTCACTGTTACCTTGCAATAGTTAGCCTTAGTTTTTTCAGTGTCTGAGATATGAAGCTGCGTGTAGTGAACAATTTGGTGTAAAATTTGTTTGAGGGTTAACTTCACTGATAAAAGTCCCTCTAGATAGAAGAGCTCTTCATCAAGGAGTTCAAGTTACCTAATTTCTAACTCCTGGTTGCACTTTGCTATTTCTTTTAGGATCCTGATACAGGAATATAGTGCTGGACTTTCCTGTTCTGCTTTAAGCAGTAAAACTAGATGATTATATTCTCTTGTCCTTAAAATCTGTCTCTGTCCTTTCCCCTGACTGAGTAAGCAGTAGATTGGAGGGTGGGTGCCTGAAGGTAAGTTTCTGTGCTTCTCCTTCCTGGAAGGTATTGCATCTTCACCACCAGTAGCAGGCTTGCTGTGTCTAAAGGGCTGCTGGTGGCAAGCTCCAGCAAGCTCCTCAGCTGCTGGGTTGAGTTCAGCAGAATTCATCACCCGAATGAGGCAGCGAGGTGACTGCCACTTTCCTGTTTTGTTACGAGACCTAAACAAATTTCCAGGGGAAGGATTCTGATATTTCGTGTTTGTGTGTTTAGAACTGGGATAAAGTTTGGTTATAAAACCATGTCCAGTGTGTGGGTAGGACCTTATCTAAAAGACAAGGGAAGAACGTTCTGATTCCTCATTCAAGAAAGATGAATTCCCGCTGGGACAGGTGACAAGGGCTATGGGGATGATATGGGGAATGAGGAGTTTGTAATAGGAGACAATGAATGAGCTCAGGTGACTGTTCTATGACACTTTGGGCTCTGCCAGCATGCTCTTAGATAAATTATTTTTTTCTCTCGTCAGTCCAGTCTCTTGCAAAGTCTATTTTCAGAAATAAATATTTGTTTCAATGTCTGAAGAACATCCTACAGTGATAAATACACAGCTAAATCTGGGGAAGCAGAGAGGCCAGAGAAGACTGTCTGGCTGGGGTTTTCCATGCTGGAGCTACATTATGCTTTTTGGCTGTGTTGGAGAAATTTTTTTGTCCTTTCTTGTGAAATGCAAAGCACTAGAAATAATCCTTATTGGATTGTTCTTGGCTGGTGAGATTGAAAGCTTTATTATATATCCCTGTAGTTGGTACACTTTTGTTGCCAGCTTGCTATTTGAGTTTGTGTTTCCCATTCAATTTGAAGAGTTTAATACCATGGAATGCAGAGAGCAGCACTGGGACTTCAGATTCAAAGAAAAGAGTTGAGGGGGGAAATTAAGCTGTTTTCAATTGAATACAGAGGGATTTTTGTTTTTGGTTTTCAATAGTTGCTGAATTCCTTTCTTTGACTATTCCTCCAATATTGACTGGGGTTTCTTGTTGTTATTTAATAGCAATAGTTTCAAAACCAATAAGAAATGAGAAAAAACAAATCCCCAAATCCAAGCTTGTGCCTCCTTGGCAATGAGAGCTCTGCTACACATCTGCTAGTTGAAACTTGAGAAAGCAGACTCTGTTCACACTCTGAGCCTGGAACCTGATCCGGTGTCCATTTATGTTGAAGGGAATCTTGCCATGAGTTCACTGGGCTTTAGTTCGCACTGTCTTTGTAGCAGAGATCTATCAGTCAAATCTGAACCCTTGTGTTGTCTTACAGTTCAGCTCGATCATCAGTTTGCTTTGCTCTTGTGAATGCAATAGTGTTAATCCTTCAAACATTCAATTTGTACTTTAGCAACTGCATGCGTGTCTGTTTTGCTTCATGCACCATCTCCCTTTTGTAATACAGTTGGCTGCATGGTGTGCACTATCAATAATAGTAGAAAATAGCAGGTAACAAAGGAATAAAGATATCTGGGCTTTTATTGACTTAGTGCAGCTAAATCTTCCAAAACTATGTGGCTTTTTAAGGCTTGCAGCAAATTTAACGATGTGTTTTGAATCTTGTTTTTTATTCAGATGGAGTCACATATACTGTGGGCAAAGCAACAGCCCCAAATGGTTTGCATCACTGAGGGACACCTGGAGCTTTCTCTGTAGCCTGATTATCTGACTTATGGTAGAGTTTCACTATTGGAAAAGTAGTAAGTACTATCTAATGGTCCAGTGCTTCAACAAGGAATGCTCACGAAGCTCTCCTCTGATGTTAGTTTGTAGTATATTAGAAATATACTGAATATCAGATGCAGAAAAGTGATATTTGCATCAAGGATGGCAAGTTGATTACTTTCTCTAGCCTGTTGGAGAACACTAACATATGCCAGCCTTGCATGCAGTTAGATTGATGAATACCAGATGGAAGTCATGCAGAATGTTTTCTGCAATATGCATAAGTGTTGCTGGCAGCTTTTCAGTTTTTGATATAGCAAAAGACAGTTGTACTTGCTTTAGTGAGTTGAGATAAATGCCTGCAGATTCTCAAATCTGTCTCAGAGAAGCACTACAACTCTAAAAGTTCAGTGATCCTTCATTTATTGTTGAAACATTGTGACTGTGGCTGTTACTCAATATGATCTCTTGACATAGCGAATCCCTGAATAGCCATTAGCGCAGATAAGCAGCTCTTTTGCTTAACTTTGTTTAATTTTCATGAATTTTGTTTAAATCTTAGACCTAGTTTCTATTTTCCCTTTAGTAACTAAAGATGCATGTTGAAATGTTCACTAAATAGTCTTTCATGAGTAACACGACTTCTGAGTTTTACATTCTTCTGTTTCTTTTCCCCAGCACTTTGTCCATCTTGTCTGTTTGGGCCTTGCAGCTGTGTTTAATCTGCATCAATTGTCAATTTTTCCCTAAAACAATGAACTCTGCTGTGCCAGGGTACTTGTCTTGTGTTCCTGCTACTAAATGTATTGCTAAGCATGTCCAACTGTTAAATGTGTTTTGGTAGCTGGCTAGTAGTAACAAATCTCTGGGATACTATAAAGTGTTCATCTATTGAATTACCCAAGCATCCAGCTGTTGAATTTTTGGCACTGTATTTTTGCAGTGTACCCTAGCAATGGGCTTATTCTTAAGGGGCTTAATTGACTATTTTGGGACATCTAGTATTTAAGCTAAAAGATCTGCAGCAATCTGTTCTTTGTAGCTTTAGACTGGATCTGGTTTGAGTATGATTTCTGTGGACATTGTTCATTTCAACCCATTCACGATTATTTGACAGGATTCAGCTGGTTTAGGTGAGACCAGAAAAAAAAAAAAAAATCTATCCTGAAAAATCGATGCATAAACTAGACCTTGTTGGCCCACTTGTGTGAGGGCTCCAAAGAGCCTGAAAGCTATCAGGAAAAAATAAATTCAGCTTGACAGTCACTGATGTCCTTTAGGGAAAGTGAGTAAGACTGTAATCGCTGGCTGCAAATGTTTACTTTAACTGGAGAACTGCAAGCTGCCTTTAGTTGCTGGGAGTCGCCTTCCAGGGCAGGCGAGTGTTGCAAGTTAGCGGTTGTGGTCAGTAGTTCTTCCTCTGCTGGAGAAGCACTGAGCTGCTGCTGGCTGAGGAGACTGCGTAAGAGCAGAGGGGCCAAGGAGATAAGGTAGAGCATGTGGTCTTTTGAACCTCTTTGAGAAACATGATGAAATGACTTTCACACAAGGTGCTCAGACTAATAGCAGAACTGGAGCTGTTCACAAATTTTTTTCAGTGATGTTCTCTGGCATTGGATAATGCTGGCTTCTCAAAATGAGAAAATGCTTTCTCGAAGTATATTGGCTTTGTTAAAACTTTCAAGAAGGTTCAAACCTCCTCTTGAACATGAGATGCACCCTGTAACAATCCAAAACCTAGTTGTTAGAGCATGCTCACCAGGATGTAAGATGGCCATCCTCAAGTCCTCACCTTGCTCCACAGAAATGGTCCTTAACTCTGCAGGGTGGCTGCAGTGCTTGCAGTTGCTGATGAGGCTGCCATCCTTGGCACCTTCCTGCTCTCCAGTGGCCATGTCAGCAGAGTCACTGCAGTGCTATGTTTTGCAGCATGGAAATCAATTGTGTTTACTTTAAAAATCATTCTCTAAAGGCCCTGCTGCAATTTTGTTTGCAGTCAAAGCTATGCAGTCCCTATTCATCAGTATAAGTCCTCTGTAATTAAGGTTCATCAAAACCTGACACCTAGGTTGAGTTCTCTGGTTTAATACTACAACATGTGCATTGCACTGTGCTGCCTATGCCCCAGGGATTCAAATGGCCCATCAAGTAAGGGAAGCAAAGCAAGTTTCAACAGCTTGATCAGACCCTTAGAAGCAGACCTGCTGAATGAGAAAGATTTGTTATTTCAGATGTTCCAGATAGATATCAAAAGCCTGCTTGCTAGCTTTATAAAAGGCTTTCACTTGGTTGTACCCTTCCAGACAACTTGAAAGGCCAGAGGACTGACCAGACTAATTCTGATCTGTCTCACATGTGTATTACTTCCTCTGAGGCTGTAGCACAGCTTTGTGCTAGTGTTAGCTCTGTACCTGCCTCTTCCACTATTTTTTGATGGAGAAGACATACAGTTTTGTGCTTTATTTGAAGAGTGAGGTTAACCAGGTGGACTTGCAGGCTAAAATGGAGGCTACTGGTAAACTCTTGAAATGCAAGCATTGCCGCCTCCCTGCACTTTAAACTTTTATGCATTCACAGGGAAGGCTTTGAGTCTGAATCCTGCTCTCATTCATAGCTAGAGTTACGGTGTTGTATTGTTACAAGCTACTTGCTACTGAACAGGTAGTGCTTATGCTTGGAGATTGTCTAAATCCTTTGGTTGATATTTTTAAAACCCCATGTCTCAGTTTGCTGATATATTGTGAAGGAACTGTTATGTCGTTGCCATTGACGGTAGCGAAAGAGACTTGGTGCTGTTGGTGGGCCTACTTCACACATGCTTTTTTGGACCACAGTGCTATACATGAACTCTAAGGGTACAGCAGAGTAAGTGTACACTGCAGTAACGAGGTCACTAAGTAGCGGTGATCTGGACAATTAAATCCACCTAGCACAGTGCATGCCTCCATACTGGGAGAGGCTGGCTCAGAGGACCGAAGTTTAGGAACCTGATGGATGTCAGGAATGGAAGTAGGAGGTGGCCTTTGCAGTGTGTGTGGAAGAGGTCACCTGGAGGTGACAAGATAGTGGGGCTGCAGAGAGGTGTGTGTAAAATATAAACACACAGGCATGCATTCACACAGATATAAATATATATGTATATGCATGTGTGCACGCACACACGTACACACACGTAAGTGTTCTTATGGGGAGCGTGACTGAATGCCAGAAGCAGTGGGTACTGTGCTGAGTACGGTGAGCTGCTGATCTTGGTTAACTCTTGAGTTAACTAAGAGCACAGTGAGTGCAGTTGGGTAGGTGGGATGTTAGAGCTGAGGACGGGTTGCAGTAATTTAGGTTTTGTTAGAGCAGGATGAGAAAATTCCCTGGCTGCTTCTGCCCTGTGATAGGCATGTGAACACTGTGTGTGTGAATGCGGGAGAGGGGAGGGAGGGCTGGGATGGGGCAGATCAAGCTATAGAAGTCAGAAGGAGAGTGCTGCTTCCAGTCCCGCTGGTGCTGTAAGTGCAAGGGGAATTGAGGGGTTTTATCTGCTGATTGCTCAGCTTGTAGCCAACACAGCTGGCTTTGAGCTCACTCCTGCGGCTGAGAGGTCTGTCCTGTCGTGCTCCTGTGCTCGTGTATGGGATGACACCGATAATGATGCAGAGGATGGAGTCATCACATCCCCCTTGGCTGCAAGGAGGAGAGAATTAAACTTTCAGTAAGCATCAGTGTCGCTTTTCTTTAACAGCTAAGAAAAGAATTTTAAATAATAGTACAGGCAAAATGCACTAAAGTGACCAGTCTTCACTTCCAATAGATTTTTTTCCCCCTCTCAAGCTGTAAACAGATGGAGTTTGAGTTGCACTTGGAGCTATGCTCATCTTTCTCACTGTACTAGCAAAGCTAGATTGGAATTTATTTGTATTTTTCTGGATGAGGGATTTTTCCAGCACTCCCTTGAAAGCTTTATTGCTTTTGAAAATCCTCTTCTATGAGATTTACAGAAAAGCAAAAAATGGAACTGGCTGTAGAAAGGTGGGGAAAACAATGGTAAAATGGCAAAGGGAATACTGAGAAAATAACCTTTTCCTAAATTATAAACATGATTATAGGAAAGTTGCTACATTATAATGTAAAACACTGAGACACTGAGGTAGATATTAAAAATGCTTATGCTCAAAATAATGTGATAAGGGCAAAAAGCAGTGCAGGCATTTTACCAGATGATGGTGCTGTGGTTTCACAGAAATTCTTCCTGCTGTAGAAAATAAAATTTTTTGACATGGCTATTATTGAGCTTTTGTTCTAGCTAGATACATCAGCAATGTTACCCTGCAGTGCTGTGTCACTTAGGACTCCTGGCCATGAATTGCAGTGATGTGGGAAGAAAACTGCCTCTTGCTCTACAGAGAGACCTTTGGTGAAGAACACCTGGTGCTGCAGAATCCATCCTTTGGAGGAATTTGGATAATCTTAACCTTTTGAATGCTCTGTAGTGTTGTGATACATGCACTCCACCCGCAATGCATGGAAGCGGGAAGATGTCCCATAAAATGGTTTACTACTCTAGCCTCTGCAAGTACTTCAGAGCTCAATGCCTCATCCAAAAGCTGCATGTTTGAAGACCTATGGAAGTGCATAACATCTGCAGATGGTCAAAGTACAGCAAGGGGAAGCAACCCATGATGTCAATGAAACATTAGGAAAAAAATCATGGTGTCTTTAGAGCATCTCAGAGCACAATCCCTACCTAGGGTCAATGATCAAAAGCATCCAAAGCAGCTAGGACCACAAGCTGTCTTGATTTCCTATGGGAGCTGTTAGCTCTCAGCATTTATTCACAGGATCCTGAGTGACCAGGTTATGCTGGCTTAGCAAGTAACTCATCAGCCAAATTTCAGCAACTATCTGTCTGTTCCTAGACAGTAAATGTGAGTACTTCAAACTACCATCATATGTCATTAGATTGTAGCAGATAGTATTTTCTTTTGCAGTTTGAGCCTTGTGATGGTGTTTAGTAATTGCTATAATATTGCTTTTAGCAGAGCAATGCAAAAAGCTGCATATGCATAATCAGGTCCTAAGTAACTGATTTTATTTGATATATGCAGGCAAGTGAGGTTCAGTCACACATGCCTTTTTCAACATGTTTTTTCTGCGATTCTTAAATACAGAGCACTGAACAGTGAAGAATGGTGATGGTGAAGGAGACAGTATACATCGTCTCCCCATACACTGTACTTGGGTATCTCAGAGGCAACTTAACTTTTCCAGCCAAGCTTTTTGCATCCCTACTGAATTTCTTTAACTGTCTTGAGGGGTTTCTCCAAGAGCATTTGTGCTTGTTTAAAATCTCTCAACCAAAGCTGACTGTAAAGAATCACTTGTACGAAGGGAGTTTTTAAGGTTTACTGTATAGGTCTGTGGTTTAACTGCTGTGGAGTGGAGTCTGTTCTTCTGTGTGGGATGCAAAAGGGACAGCAATCAGCTAAGTGTGCTATCGAGTAGTTCTGTCCAATTTGGGTTTTCTTTGTGGCTGTCAGGGTGACTGAAAGCTTAGTTTCTTGATTTACCAGTTCATCAAATAACCTTGTTGTTGGTGTTTAGCTTGGTCAAAAGATGCTTCCTTCAGATAGTATTTCCTCAGTTACAAAATATCTTTGTGTGAAATTGTGGGTGTTACGATAAAGCAGCAGCATACGTAGTGTGTATGTGTGGGGTTTTTTCCCCCCTCCTCTAGTGCTCATTTAGGCTTGTGGAAAGTATCTTTCATCCCTTTGTTTCTTGCACTTGATTTGGGGTTTTTACTCTTGGGTGCTTGACTTTTTCACAAGTGTAAATGGCACTGATTCTGTCAAGAAGTAGCAGGACCACAGGAAGTCATCTAGTCTGGATTATATTGGTGATCAATGTGTAAGATTGAAAAAAAATGCATGTTCTGTTGCAGGTGCTTTGTAAGTCAAGATTTGCTGAGCTTGAGTTTATAAATATCTTGCTGCACCAGCAAGTAGAGGGCCTGCTCTGTCATGTTCATACACTTAATGTGGAATTTGTAAAAATCAGATTCAGAAATCTAAACTGAAACCTCATTCAAAGCCTGAATTCTGTGTGGTTGGTAGAGCCCTAATAGGTGCAATAACTGGTCTGATAAATAAAACCTAAAGAATAACAGTAATATTTAACTTCAAAGGAGTTTAATAGTACTACTTTTTAAAATATTGCCTATATATGGATATTATATGTGAGACCTTACTGCAAATTATAGCAGTATTTTTGTTGCTGATAGAAACAAACCGCATTCTCTTCTCAAAGTTAAAATCCTACAGAATATTTTTGGACCGATAGCTGATGCCTGCCGAGAGATGTCTGTGTAATCATGCTGATATAGCTTGGATGTAACAGGATTAGAGGAGTGCTTCAGGACCTTCTTTTAGGTGGATAGTGATGCCATGTCAGAGTTCCTGAAATAGTAAAATGACAAGCAAAGACTGAATTGACGTGATAATTGTAGGACAGACTAAACCCCATGATGACATTGTGTTGTTTATGCCTGTAATCTGAATTAAGTTTGTCACTTGCTGGAAGGAAGGACTTTTGCAAGCAAGCGATATGCCTCCATCAGCTGCATGCTATGTAATGATCACATTACTTATAAAAATAAGCACTTTAAATTGATATACCTGAAGTTACCCTGCTTGGGGAGAGCTGGAGGAAGTATGCCACTGTTGTGCTTGAACTTGAACATGCTAGTAATAAATGAGGCCAGAGAAACACCTGATCTAATCCCTGCATGACTGGAAACTGAATATCCAAGAATCTGTTAAACTACAAAACAGGTAGCTTAAACCTAGAATTGTGTTGATAATGCTTATATTATATCAATAGGCAATAAGACACTTCAGATCCAGGAAGAGCAGGAACAACAGAAAAGACTTTGTCTTTCTCTTGCGAAAAAAGGCAGCAGAAGTGAGGTCCTACCTTGCTCCTGTGTACTGAGGTCACGGATATAATTAGTGATGTAGCTAACATGCAAATTCTTTATAAGTAATCACTACTGTGGCTGATAAAAGGTGCATATTTTCATACTAGGAAAAGTTTTAAAGAGACTTATTGAAAGAGCCTCTAATTTTCTTTTAATTTCATCTGTCATAGTATTTAATCTCTTGTACAGAATTTTTTAGCATCAGTGAGTATCCAAGTTGTGAAAATATATGAATTATAATTTTCTTTAACAGTCATGGCAAAGTCTAGGGTTTTATTTCAGCTAGGATAAGTATCCAGAAAGGTAGATTGCTTATTCGGACTTCAGTTGCTTGGATGAAGAAATGGAATTCTTGCAACATCATGATTTCTGGTCAGACTTCCCCTGTGCTTCCCTGTCAACAGGCTACAGACAAGACACGAGCTATTTTTCTCCCTTCTATTGCTCTAGTTCTAAACACAATTTGTAAATGGGAGTTGGAAATACAAAAGCAAATGAAGAAATAAGAATGAAAAGATACTACTTGAATGTCAGGCTTTGTAGGAGACTATAAAAGCATATATATGAAGTCTACTTATTTAGGCTTGTAAGCAGAGTAAAGCACTCAAGCGCTTAATTCATCTGGTAGGTGCAACTTGCAGGAAAGTCATCTTTTGAATTGCTATCAGTATGTACTCAAATTACATTCCTGTATAGAATAAGGAAAAAACAAAAAACAAAAACAAAACAAAAAAAAAACCCAAACACTGGAGCTTGCAGAAAGTCTGTTTCTTAACAGATCACATGTGCTGAACCCAGCTTTCAACACTGTCCGTATGATGTCACTGGAACGAAGGCAGTGAGATGTTACAGAAATAAAAGAAGAAGCTGAAGAGTGGGCTTTTACTGGAAGAACTTGAGCAGATTGTCCATTTCCAATAGATTGGCTTTCAGGTTTTTTAGTCATCTTGTAGGACTGAGCATGGAATTAATATTCAGTAATATGAGCTGGAGGTACATAGGAATGATAGGAGGTGATGGAGCAGCAAGACTAGTGGATGGAGGAGAGGAGGAATCTCAGCCCTGGTCAGAGGGTGTTGGTACCGAAATGCGTAGATGTATGTGAGCCTTGCTGCTCCTACCAGGCGTGCCTGGCCCAGCAACGGTGGTGTAGGGAGTGGGTTTGAGCAGAGGCCCTGCAAGCCTGCTGCTGCTCTCATGGGACTCGGTGCTGCAGGCAACTGTGCTCACATCCAGAAAAACTGCGTTGCCAGTTTCTTCTTGGATCCTGGGGAAAACGACTCAGTCTTCAACTTGGGTTGCTCATCTGTAAAACATGGATAAATGTGCTGCCTTTGTAAGGCACTTTGGGAGCTAAGGATGCAGGGGGCTGTGCGGCAGCCAGGCGAGTGCTGCAGCTCTGCTTAAGGAGCGTTGTCATTCTCTGCTCGAGTCTAATATGCAGGACTTTTCCCATGAGGTTTTGAATTGCAGAAAGAGGGGAGGGGGAAGGTCTCTGCTTCACAGTGACTTGTGACTTCTACATAAAACATTTTCTGAGAACTAATTAAAACTCTGAGAAATCACCAGAACTTAAATGAATCAGTGCTGCATAACTAACAGCTTATGTTAAAGGCTTTGAACAAATATCCACAATGCATCAGTAAACATGCAAATTACTTTTTCATGTTGGGCTGTGTCTCACTACAATGCTATGTGTTGATAAGATTCCTCTGTGTCTGTAGTTTTCCATACTTTTAAGTTTATTGGTTTTCATAACCTTTCTTTCAGGCCTTTTAATATGTGGAGGAACACTCTTTAAAATGATTTACTAAGCAAAATTCACTGTGCTTCAGCAATAACTAGCAGTTAACAAACAGTGTCTAAATTAAAGACTGAAACAAAACTGAGGCCAGTTACTGTTTAATCATGGCCGTTAACTTTGGTAATCTCCTTTAAAGGGGATTATTGCAGCTATAAAATATTTTCCCATGGTTATAGTGGCAGTTATACAGAAGATTCATGACTTGCAAAACTTTTGGGCATAGTTCACTCCTGGGTAGTTTAATGGGTAGTGTAAAGTAAGCCTCAGTTTGGAGAGGGAACGCTGGAGAGGTTTGGATCTCATAGTGAATATAGTTAACATCACCAGCTCCTTCTTTCTGTTAGTTTTGCATAAACCACCCCCTCATTGTTAGAGCTGTTCTTAAGTATTGGATTTTTTGGATCATTTCATACCTTCAATCTGTGTGTAATGCATACTAGCAGGCAATATGGTTTTGTCCTTGTGTTGTAGCGAGATGGTATATATGTTATGTTATGAGCCTGCAACTGCTGCCTGGCTAGCAGGGCTGGTGTGTTGGCTCAGTTGATGGAGATTAAGAAATTTGTGATTGAGTATCTCCAGCTGGTGCCTGTGGGGATAGGTCCTGTGAGGGATTCACACCAGGGGGACTGTGATGCTCTGACTCTGTACTGCAAGATGATATGGATTTTGGAGGACTCTGCAAATGCACTATTCAGTGTAAGTAGTGGTGCTTACAGTATTGCAGTTCTACCCACTGCTGCTGTCAATGTCTAATCCTTGCTTTTCTACAGATCTCTGTGGGTTTTTCAGAATCTGCTCATAGTTGCCATGATTAATTGGTTCTCTACCTTGGCTTCTCTTGGTAGCTATGGATGTTTTCTTGTGGGTGTAAGAGCACTCCTTGAGAATGAGACGTCTGCTGGCAGAGAATCTCTAGTCTGAGCTGACTGCCCCTTCTTGGTGGTGTGAATATTGCCTGTGTTTCTGTGATTGTCATGTTTGGGACTTCTAAACTGAACCGGAGGCTTTGGTAACAAAAAAAACCCCCATGAACTGCCTGGTAAGAAGATCCATATTTCCCAGCTTGAGACAGTAACAAATACCTCTCTTCTGTGGTGGGTGCAGAGTCATGCTGGTCGTGGACTGGAGTGAACTTCTGTCTTGGCCCTTTCAAAGCCAGTGTATTCACAGGTAAACTTTAGCAATCTGGGGACTAATACAGTGCTAAGAAAGAAAGAAAGAAAAAAAAAAAAAAAGGCTGATATGATGTGGCTCATTCTTTACAAGACCCATATTGCCAGCCTTTAGTGAACCAGGACAATATTAATGTAATGATACCTTATGGACACTGACTACTGAGTTATGGTCTTTGCAAAAAGTCATTTCTTTTTCCAGATTGGTGTTTGCTGCCTCCCTTCAGTGAGATGTTTATGGTTCCAATTAAAAGAATTCAAACACTTTCAATGATAGAATGACAGCACAGCGCTCAGCCAATACTGAATTTGTATCACAACCCACAGTTACATCAGCACAACTAGAGGGAAGAGCAGGAAAGTACAGTATTCTAATGGGAACATGCAAGCAGAGGTGGGAGTGGAGCAGAAATTTCTCATGCTGGCTTTGCCACCAAGGGATATGCATTATGCAGCTATACTCTGAAAACTCCATGTTACGCTTTCATGCCCTTCTTATTCAGCATGCCTTAATTAAAAGCCTTTTTCCTTTTGATTCATAGATTCAAAACTCTGTAATGATGTTAAACATCTGACTAAATTTCTATCTACCAGATTGTGTATTAGTTTAGTGAATGATGGTATAGCATTAAGGATGGATAGTGTGTTTAAACTGAAATAGGGCTTTGAGTGGAAATGTGACTTTCTGGGATATCATGAATTTTAACTTATTTGCTTTTTTTTAAAAAAAAAAGCTTCAAAAATTACTGTTTTAAATTTGTTTATTCCACTGGAAGACATGCTTTCATTTTCCAGTGCTATTTTTTTTTTTAAATAAAAAGAATGACTATGGAACAACTGTATTTCTGAAGGGTGGAGAAGAGCTGACAAGCTTTCATGCACTTCAAAAGTAGATTATGAATGAGTTTTTATCCAGATGTGATTTTCAGGATAAACACAACATTATACCTTGAATTGTAGCACTGTAAGGATAAGATGAGCAGTGGCTTATGTAAACTTGAGTTCAGCTAATTAACACAAGATGATAGCAGTTAGTTTCTTGGTTGCTTTCTGATAGCCTGTTGGTGCTCTGCTTGCTTGATTAATGCCAGACGTTGTTGCAGTGACTGTTGAACCAGGCTTTCGGAGATGAACAGGCTCTTTGTAGCACTTGCCAAGTGGTGGTGGTGGTGTTCGTGGTGGATGGGCGGGTCACTTGCTGCTCTGTGTTTTTGCTTTCTGGTCTGTGCTCTGCAGTAGCAGAGGGCTGCCTTTTGCTGTTTATGGAGAGGAATCCTCTGTTTCTCTAGTAACAAATATTGTTTATGTCAAGAAACTACTTTTTTCCCTAATAGGATAGAGAGAAAAGACTTTCTGATAAAATCTATTATGAGCTGTAACAACTGTTTGAATCTGTAGGGTAGGAGTCCTTATTTTAGGTTAGAACTTTGTGCACTGAGCTGAGAAATGTGCTGTGCTGGATGCTGCATGTGGTTGCCATATCCCTGCATCCCAGAATTTCCATGCTTAGCAGCTGGAAGCGAGTATCTTCAAAGAAGCAACTATGACTTTGTATGTGTTTTGAAGTACAACCTGAGTTTGCTTTTTCACAAGACTGTTCAGAAAGATGAAAGTGTTTCAGGGAGCTTCTTTTAAATTGCAGATATTTAAAACAAATTTGCTACCTTGTTTTAATGAAGTTAGATGGCTAGTCTACAGTGCTATTGACTTTGTACATGCAGAATAATGTTGCTGTAAGTGATCACATCCTTTAAGAATAATAGGACATTGGAGTCTTCCCTGTCCCCCTGCAAGCTTCTAGAATAGAGCTAGTGGTTCCTCCCTTAGTTTTAAAATCTCCCCTCTTAGTAACAAAAGCTGGCTTAACCATGTGATTCCAGCGCCTGGTTCTTGACAAAAAGCTTTGCAAATTGCCAGACTTGTGACTAAACTTGTCTGCATTAATATTGCTAGTCTGGTTTCCAAAACACTCTGGGATCAAAACTCCCAGTCTTATTCAGAAGGACTTCTCCAGGAACACGCAGTTCAGCAGGACTTCCCTCCCTTTCTACCCGGGCTTGTTGCACAAAGAACACTGTGCTGGCTACGGCCTCGGTTTCCGGCTCAAAACGCAGGTGCGTATTCATTTAATGCAACGCGGTGCAACAAACCTACAGAGTTATCTGCTTACCAGTGCACGACCACCACTTACCCAGTCAGGCTACCCATACCTAACACATACCGTATGCAAAGTACTGTTCTAGCCATTGGATGTCTGATCTTTGTATATATGTGTGTATATATATATATGTACATGTGTGAGACTTGTCATGATTGTCAGTTCCCAACTTCTTTCCCTTGCATTACACTGGTGAACTGGAACTCTGATAAAGGAGTTATGTACAGTGATGACAAGAATTGATTTCCAATTTCCTGTAGAATGACTCTATCATTGCTTGTGACTCAGGCAATTTAGCTTATATTACAGTGCTAGCTAGGGGCTATAGATCACCCTGACAGTTGTCTAGTCACAGAGCATGCTGATTTTGACAAGATATTGAAAGAGATTTTATGAGAGTTTCCTTTGTAAAATGGCTTAAAGTGGAGCTCTCTGGAATTATATGTAAAGAGATTTTGAATGATGTGGAATAAAGTGTTGGACTTGGTTTGCCTAATTCATCCTTTCTTGATCTTTGCACCTGAGAGCCTGTGAAAGTATGAAAACTGTGCGGCCCTCTTCCCATGCCAAACACTTGAGGATCTAATCTAGAACATCTAAATATCTGTTAGGTTAGAGAGATTCTCTCCATCTGCCACTTAGCATTCTTAGGGAAAGAGTATAAGGAACAAGGGGTGTGTAAGGGTAGTCCTCTCCTGCATGTGCTTCTGCAGATTCAGTAGTCAGTGATCTGAAGCCTTCCTGGGCTGGATGAATAACACTACACAGAAACAGGTGCTACTACTGTCCTTGTTCAAGAGCTGCTCTTGCTAAGTGATCACCTGATTTTATCTGTCAGTGGTGCAAGCTGTAGCAGCCTGTTTGTGATCTCAGCATCTTCTGACTCTGCTGACCTGCAGGTAGAGTGGGATGGGAGTTGAGTCCTATCCCTAGTGCAAACTGCTTCAAGCATGTACTTCTGCAGTGCCACCATAACTTGAGTGCAAGGAGACTGACTGCAGGTCCCTGGGTGGGACCTGAGGAGGCAGCAAAGGCTTCTCCCACACTGCTATGGAAAGACAGGTGTGGACTTCAACTGTGATGGTCTCACAGCTAACCAGTCATGGCTAAGTGCAGACCTTGATGGGAACATAATGTAAACAGGGTTGAATGCTGCATGTGTGCTCCCAGAGGGCTCAGGAGAAGAGGCAACAGTATTCTAATAATAGTGCATGCGTTTAGAGGCCAAGCTGTGTTGGGACAGTCTGTGCCTGTTTTATGAAGCAGTCCATCTTGTTGTATTTGCTCAGCAGAGCACTAAACATTTGAGGTTTAAATCTGTTTTTGTTTTGGGCATGCATGTTTCTCATCACTAATATCACTTTGCACTTCATCTTCTCAAATCCCTTGAATGGGGGATGCTCATGCCCTCAACTTACTGGCAAACTGAGAAGGGTGTGTGAGACTTCTCTGCATCTTTTGGTGAAAACCTTTAGAAGTTCTTCAAAAGCTGTAGTACATGTCTCCTGTTTCTTGGTGCATCTTTAAATCCTTCAAAATATTTCTTTATTTCAGTTGAGCTCTTAAGTATTTCTGAAAATTGACCTACATAATTTCTTTAACTTTTCACAAGAATTTTGAGTGAGGGCTTTAACCTGGGTTTCTAGACACCTGACTAATGTCCTAATGGCATCATGATTGTGCCTTCACCACCTTCACAACTTTTCATAGAATCGGTAAGGTTGGAAGGGACCTCTGGAGATCATCTAGTCTGACCTCCCTACTCAAGCAGGGTCACCTAAAGCATGTTAGACAGGGTTGCATCCAGGCAGGCCTTGAATAGCAAGTATCTTTGGTTCTATCCTGATGCACTTCAGTGTATTTAGTCCATCTTGTTGGAATTCAGACATTGCTAACAAGCAAAACACTAACTGCAGTTAAGTTTCAGAGCTCTGACCTTGCTAAGAAGGCCTCTGTGAGGAGCTGTGGGTGGAAAGTCCTCTTGCTATTTCAAGTATCCCATTTAAATTGTATTACTTAAACTTTCTAAGTGTTACTTGAATTTAGGGAAAACTCTTTGGGAACTTGGGAGACGAAACTCTGCAGCAATCTTAGCGCCTAAATTACATAGTGTGTCTTATTGGAGCTCTAACAGCCACAACTGGTAATTCTGATGCTTAATAAGAAAGGATTTGGAAAGAAATAGGCCTCTTAAGAGAAGGTAAATTGAGCTGATTTATGTGAGGAGGTAGGAGTGCCCAAGTCTTTAAAGGAGGACTCCTTTATGCCTGGATGATTTGTTTATCTAAAAGGAATGTCTAAAGGAATGTCTTTTGTCTAAAAGAAGCTGTATTCCGTGAGACTTTCACTTGAAAGTTTTGCCCGAGTGAAAATAAGCTGATAGCAAAGTGTGTGTGGTCTTTTTTGTCTGAAAACAATGATAACTTGACAATGATGAAAAGTAGCAGTACCAGTTTCTGTATTTATAATGCTTTCTAGGATTCTCAGCCTTTCCTAATTTCAGGGCATTTGTTTAGATAATTAAATAACAGTTTTTACCCTAACTGTAGGTTTCTATTTTTGTAAATACTGATTATTTGGTGCAAATTCTGTCATAGGTTTTTGTATAGTATTTTGACATGGAAAGAGCTACCTGGTACCTCACTTTGAAAACTTTTTGCAAATTTGGGCCATTACAGTATATTACTCAGACAAATGCCAAGCCTCAAAACTTCATGCTAGGTTTACTAAAGTCTGTCTGGAGATGAGTTTTGCTCACTGTTCCTGTGATAAAATAACTCTTATTTGGCAACTTGGATAGGGTAGGAGGAAGGAGTTACAAAAATGTTTTCTGCCATTAGCAGTTGAGAATAATCTCTAATCACACATGCCATTCAGGATGCACATGTGAAAAAGCTCAGATAGTAGCAAGCATAAGGTGGTGGTACATACATGTTAATCAGTATATCACAACACCCTTGTTTTCTTACATAATGTAATGACATTTTTATCTTCCTTTTCCTGCCTTAATAATTAATGTTTTCAAAATGCTTAAGTGTAAAGCTCTTTAAGTGCTAAGTGTTGGTTGTAATTACCAACTAGGTTATTTCTTAGCTTTCACGTTGTTCCATTCCCTCTGGATAAACCCTGAGTAACTTAGTGTAAAGGGTGGCTTGATTGCTACTATTCTCATGGCAAAGCCAGTCTTACACGGTAGTTTGTGCTTGTATTGCCAGCAGGAGGGAAAACATTTCCAGGGATTCCTCAAGTCCCTCTTAATTATGGTATATTAAAAGTATTATGTGCAGCAGCTCATGTTAAGACTCTGGTGTATTATCTTACTAGAGGAAATACTAAAAACTTTTCCGAAAACAATGAGGCTGTTTCTTACTGTCAGTACAGCTGCTGTTCAGAAACAAGCTTGGTATCAATATACTGTGCATTTAAAGCGTACAGGAAAAGAGTAATCTTTCATGTGAAAAAATATGGCTATTCTAGTACTTACTGAAATGTGACTCATCATATTCCCTATCAACTAATGAGGTTTAAACACTAAACTGGAGTAATATTCAATCTAGTGTCATGTGCAAGCCAAAACTCTCCTTTTTTGGCATTTCATGAATTGCAAAAGCTATTTCAGACAAATGCTTCTTGGACTTCAGTAGGGTTGTGGTGCTTTTTGCTTTGTTTTTTTTCCCTCCAGGAACATCAAGTTCTTATATCTATCTATCTATATATAATATATATATAGATATATACATACATACATATATAGTAATTTTACAGAAAAGCAACCTGAGCCATAACAAGTGAAGTATCTGTACAGGAACCAGTAATGGAACTGAAGAATGCAGATCTGTATAAAGGTCCATCTTTCTGGTTACATATGCTGTTACACCGGGCAACATCGCTTTTGTTAGGTGTACTTACATATCATTAGTTATGGGCCAAAGGGCTGAATGAAGAGCTCTTAATATAGACCCACTGATCTTTGGAATGGAATCTGCTGGTCTGCAGAGGGATTTTTTTTCCCTACTGTATTATTAATCTTTAAAGTGTGTTTTTTTTTTTTTTTTTTTTTTTTTTTTTAAAAAAGAAGTGAGGGGAAAAAGTATTAAGGCAAGTGTCAAGTCATAGAAGTATTTTTGTCAGGAGTCAGAGCAGACACTCTTTGCTATCACGAACTTGTAATGCTCCCAATAAATGATGGGGAAAAAAGATATTTAATTTGTCTACAGCTATTTATCAAAATAACTTCAAATTTTAGATAATTAAAGATAAGTTTAAGAATACAACTCACTAAAACAGTTAGTTCATTTTGTAGTTTTTGTTTACACCTTTTTTTAGGTTATCTCATAATTTGTGGAGTCAGAGCCTTAAACTTTTTGAAGGCTTAAGATTGAGAACAGTGCACAATTTGCTGAAGTTTGAAGGCTTCTGGAGGTCACTTCTAATACTGCTGAAGCCTACATGTTGACATCCAGGCCTTACAAAGTGCAGGCTCTCTTCAGTGAAGCATGAGGCTTGAGTAGACCCAACAGCATTTAGTGTTTTTCAGGTAAGCTATTAAAGCCTTCTCAGTCTGCCGGGGAATTGAACTGTTGAGCTTGTTTACTTGTGAAAATACTTGACTTCTCTATTTCTCTATTACTCAAGCCTTATATGCTGAGACGTATCAACATTTACACCTTTACAAGTACAAATTGGGTCAGTCGCTATCTCATCAAGTTTTGGGGAGGTCTGAAGGCAAACTTAATTGCCTCTTGTACTCTGTTCATAAAATAGTTTGCTGAAAAAAATCCCAGTTAAGTCTCTAACCTGAGTGTTTGCTTGTTCTGCATTTCTGGAGATTGCTATCTGGACCTGTGCAAACAGATTCAGCTGATCTCCCCAAAAGGTTTGTCGACCTTAAGTACGCTGTACTTTTCTCCCATGCCTTACTAAGCCTCTGACATAGTCATGTTGTGTTGCATTAATGGCTTCAGAGGATTGAATGTGACAATATAATGGCTCTCTTCACACCTGTCAGGTCCAAGCTGTATTAAGCAGTGCTTGTGAGGTATATTTAGTTTGTGATTAAAGTGATTGAAAGAGAATGTACCCCAGGGGTCTTATTTAATTGCTGTAAAAATGGCTTAACAGAATAATGAGCTACTGAGAGGACAGCATGTTGGGGAAGCTCTCACTACTTCTGGGAAATCAGCATGATTGGGTGCCTATGCAGCATGGGGAACAAACAGGAGGAGTTAATGGTTGGTGTGCAGTTGTGAGGCTATGATCCCACTGGGATCACAGACCTGGGGGGATAGCTCACACAGCTGGAGTGCTCTAATGGGTAGTTACAGGCTTTAGGGGAAGGATGACCTAAGAAGATGAGCAGAGGCAGTTGCACTTCACGTGCTGGAGCAGTGAGAAGGCATGGAGCTCTCTTCAAGGACTGATGCGTCAGCTGAGAGCTAATGGGTGTAGACCAATGTGGGCAATGTTGTAGGGGGTATCTGCTATAGACTGATCAGGAAGTAGTAGCTGAGGCCTGCCTCCTTCACACAAGTAGGAAGCCTCAGGTTCACAGGCTCTGATCCTCATAGGAGACTTTGACACTTTGATAGCTCCTGGAGGGACAACAAAGCAAATTATTTGGGAGGTTTCTGGAGTGCATTGGGGATAACTGAATGACATAGATGATCAATAGAGGTAGTCTGGATCTGCTGTTTAAAAACAAATAAGATCTACTTGGGGATGTGAAAGTGGGGGCAGCCTTGGCTGCATGGACTTTGAGACGGTGGAGTTCAAGATCCTGAGAGAAGGGAACAAGGCAAATAATATCACAATCCTAGGTTTTAAGAGAGTAGACTTTAGCCTGCTTAAAAGAATCCTGTAGGATACAGTCCTTCAGGGAATAGAGGTCTAGGAGTGCTAGTTGATTTTTTTTTTTTTTTGAAGGATTGCCACCTGCAAGCTGAGGAGTAGCTCATTGTGATGAGCAAGAAATACTGCACAGGTGGCAGGAGGCCTGCATGGATGAACATGGAGCTCATGGAGTCCTAGCGGAGGACAAGTTGACCATAAGCCAGCAACATGTCCCTATGGCAAAGAAGGCTGCATTAAGGGTAGTGTTGCCAGCAGACTGAGGGATGCGATCCCTTCCATGTTCTCAGCACTGGTGTGATGCATCTGGAGCACTGGGTCCAATTCTGGCCTCTGCAGTGTAGGATAAGAACATGCTGGACTGAGTCCAGAGAACGGCCACTAACATGAGGTGGCCCTCTCCAATGCAGGAGTATCTGTCACATGAGGACAGGCTGTGAGAGTGCTGGAACTGTGGAGCCTGAAGAAAAGGCTCCAGGGAGATCTTAGCAATGCATAAATATATTTGGTGGGAGGGAGTAAAGCAGAGCCAGTCTTCTCTCAGTGGTGCACAGTGATAGAATGAGAGGCAATGGACACAAATTGAAATCCAAAAAATTCCATTTAAATAACTTAAAACAAATGAATACCACCAGGTCTTTACTGAGAGGATGGCCAGACACTGGAACAAGTTGTCCAGAGAGGTGGTGGAGTCTCCATTCTTGGAAATGATGGAAAACCCTAATGAGACGTGGTCCTATTCTAGCTGACTCTGCTTTGAGCAGGGGTGTTGGACTAAGCAATCTCCAGAGGTGCTTTCCAACCTCAATAATTGATATCTGTATTCACTCCAGAAATTATTTGTATGCAAATGATGCCTCTTTTAAAGCAAACAATTCGTATTTTCCCTGAGCAGTATATAGCTGATGATTTCTAGTAGGGGATTATAAAATGTGGCTTATTATTAAGTTTGGCTGTTATGTCATGGTGAGCTGCCCATGATTAATATGATTCTTATGCTGAAGTAAAGTAGTAAGTGTTGACAGACAGCATCAGGAGTTAGAACTGGGTTGTAAAGTTGTCTTTTCTCAGTGCTGAATAATTGCAAGAAAACTTGGGCTTTTTGCTTTCAGAGCTGGAATGACTAGCCTTATATGATCATAGACAGTAGCACCGCCTACAATAATTTAGTAAGGTGTTTCTTCTCATCCTGTTTGCATCCTATGGAAAGGGGTAACCTATACAGAGACAATGTGAGGGGATCCACATTGGAGGCAAAACCAAAGCAAAGCAAACTAGAGTGCATTGTAGGTCACAAGTAGCATTAGCAGCTTTATATTTGTTCTGATGAGCAAAATGGGGATTATTTCTTACAAAACAGCAGTCTAAAAGGATAGTGTTCAGAAGGTAGTTAAGGGAGTTGAAAAACAAAAATAATTCATGTCAAAGTGCTGGTTTATAACTGGCAACGGAGGGAAAAATGGCTTTGCAAGACTGGGTGTTTTAAGGAGCAGGTTAGAACTGATTTTGGCTGGTGAGAAGGGGGCTGTATTCAGACAGTTGCAACTTATTAGCTGCTTTGAAAAGGTAGTGGTCCCATACTAGCTAGCTGTCTTTGGTTAATCAGATGTTTTACTGTGTTGTAGTTGACTGGTAGGTAGCAGATGGTCACAGTAGCTGTGTATGTGCTGATTATAACCTCTGAAATGCATTTACATGTTAGCAGATGACTGACCTTATCCAGAAGATCAAATGAAGGGGGGAACAGAAAGTGCAGAGAGATCTGGACATCAGGCCTGCTGTGACATTCTGCAGGGATGACTGTGGAGACCAGGGGCTATGAACTGATGAAGGATGGGGAACATTCAGATCTGTAAGGAAGTTTCAGTCCCTGTCTCCCATTGACCTTCTAAGGATCTCAGGCTTGGTTGGTAGACTGTTAGGGAGACTATATAGCCAACAGATGGCTGTATTAAGGCAAATGAAATTCAGGGTATAAAGCTTTGGGAATATAGTTTCTGTGAAACTGGTACGCAGCAGCAGCTGCCAGGTGTTCCCCCTTTGGCTATCTTGAGGGCAATGGGGAGACAAAAATCATGCCTTTTCAGTAGCTCGGAGCAACTGGAGCAAAGGCATGTGTACCACTCTATGCAAGTTTTTTCCCCAGTGGTATCCACTTAGTTCCTGACAAAAACATATTCAAAAGATTAGTGGCAGAACGCTTGGAAGCTGGAACCACTCAGGACTAATGATATAATTACTCTATAAAGCCATTTGTAAAGCAATTATGTACTATTGTTCTCTTTTGTTCTGTATCTTTATAAAAGCGAGCCATCTTGGCAGGCTGTTATGAATGCATTGAGCTGGCTATTATGCAAGAATATGAATAACTTGCATATTCATGAAAGAAAAATGCTTTTACAATGTGGCTGAGCTGTTTACATGTAAAAGTCTTTGCACAAAGCCAGCTTGCTGTTATGATTTCTGATACAAAGGCCAGTGTTGTTGAATAGGTAGCCCTAACTTCTACGGAAAGCTTTTTTTCCTTTAAACAGAACTTTTTTTAAATGTTCTTGTGCTCCAGGCAATCTAATAATTAGAACTAAGAACCATTGTAAATAAAATGCCTTTTCTTGCAACTTTTCTGTTTTGTTGCTCAGCTTTCATTAACACAAGAGATGCTGTTATTAACTGGTTGTAGTAAACACACTTCACTGAGTGAAAACTTGTTTCATGGGCCTTATATGACAAGTCACAATTAGATGACATGCTTCAACTTTATAACGCTTGCAAGCTTGCCAGTATAAGAGAATAAAATCAAATTTAAGCTAATTAAAATACCTTTTATTTGTTTATTGTACTAGTGCCCAGTAGCCTTACCTATGAAAATGGTGATGCGTAAATAAAGTAAGAGCCACTGCATAGAGATAAGTCTGGTTTTAAATGGCATGGTTAGCAGCAAATAAAGTTACAATAACTTTTTCCTCCAAAAAATATTTTTTTCAAAAATACTTATTAGTTGATAAATAAGCTACTCTGTAATCCTTTGGAGTGTTTAATCTCTGACCTGTGGAGGTGGTGTGACCTACGGAGCTGGTAAGGAGCAGAGAAGCCAGCGCGCTGTTTGAGATGGGGAATCCAGCAAGGAGGGTGGTTGTCTGCCCCTAAATGGGGATAGAAATTAGACCACTGAGCAGAAGAGTCAGTCAGTATGGGACACTGTCCTGTAATGGAGATGTTTGCTTATAGTAAAATTCAGAGAAGCTAGCTGATGCACCCTGTTACTTGGTCTAATTGAAAAAGCTGTTAACATATGTTTACCTCTTAATTTTCACCTACAGCTGCGGAAAGCTTATGCGCATGGTTGGAACCTGTCAGCAGATATTCAATAAACTTTTAAGAACAAAAGGAGGAATGAATGTGAGGTGAGATGAGGGAGAGGCTGAGCTCATTTATGGCCAAAAGAGATGCTCTATCTCCTGTGTACGTACAGTTATCTGCTCCTGTCAACAGGCCATTTAAAACAAGAGAAAACTCAGCAAAAACAACTTCTACTGGTTTTAGTGAGCTGAGCTGGCTCACTGGAGGGATCAGGCAGGTGCCAGCAGTAGAGGGAGGGAGTGGAGCTGCTCAGCTCTGACCAGGCACGGGGCAGAGGGCCGTGAGGACTCGTGGGGAGCAGCAGCAGGACGCTGGGATGCTGCTTTCTCTGGAGTTCAGCCCGAGAGCCTGGCATCAGTGCGACCAGGCTTTGCTTCAGCTCTTTGCCAGTAACTCGCTGTACGTAAAAATGATAGTCCATCGCGAAGGAAAGTAGTTTTAGTGGGGAACATTAAAGGTGCTGCCAGTGCTTCTTGACTGCTGTGGTAAGCATTGGGCTTGCCAGCCTGCGGCAGCTGTAACACGCAGCTATGTACGTGGTGTTTTACACTCTGTGTAACTTTATTTCTGGTATAATTACATGGAATTTAAATTTAGGGCCCTTCAGCAAGGGCAATAACTTGCCTGCTGTAACCTGTATGTGCACCATTGGGAAACGGGAGAACAGGAGCCAGTTGCCTGCAAGGCCTGCTGTAGCCTGGGGAGAGCCACCCTGCAAGCGGCAGCGTTTTGCATCGGATCCATAGGTGTCCGTGACACCAGGGCTGCTGCTTGATTGGCTCTGTTGAAGACCTGGCAATAAAAAGTATTTTGTGCGTACCTGAAGCTTATTGACAGCACTGAGCTGCAGGTAAGAAGCTCGTCTGCACAACACATTTATTTGTATAAACTTATGCCTTACAGGAATGAATAGTTCTGAAGTGCGATGTAGGTGTATACTGGTCTAAATTTGCAGAATTGATATAAAGTATTAAATAGTGCTGAGGTCTCTCTTATTGTAATCTCTGCTTATAGAAAAGTGCTCACAATTTTCTGAAGGAGCTTTAAAGAAATAGTAGTATTTACTTGCATTTTAAGTATAGAGAAACAAGTGGTGTAAAGGATTGATCAGGCAGTAGTGGAGCTGAAACCCGAATAAATGGTGAAAGGTTTCATCACTATCAGATGTCAAAAAGGGGCAAATGTTACAAAATATTTCCAAAACTTCTGTTTTGTTTTGTTTTCTCATATTAAAGTAGAGAGCACTGTGTAACACTGGAGCTTAGAGGAGAGAACCAAGCCTTGGCACTCAGAGGACACTTTCTATGCCACTGTCCTGCTGGGGAAGAGTGAACCAAATTCTTTCTTTTTTGCACTAATTTTGTCTTGTCTTTAATTTTTTTTTCTTTCTGCTGTAAAGGAGTGGGGCTCTTACTAATAGTGAAAACAGTGCTGAAGAGTTAGATATTATTTACTGCATAGCAAGTTTTCCAAGTGAGGGAAACCCATTGCTCTCTGCAGCTTTGACGAGGGCATCGTTAAATTAGATGCTGAAATTTGAGTGCCTCAGAGGAACTCTGGTTTCCTCTCATTTTCTGTTGGCAAAATATTCCTAATAATGTGATGTCATAACAATTGGCTAATTTAGAGCAAAATCAATTCTGGGATCTTACATTATGCAACTGTTGGAGAAAATAATTGTCTCGGATAATTGTGTTCATCACTTGTTAATCTTCAACTTGGCTTCCTCTGAATTGCTGAGCGACTCCTGCAAGAGGATTTATGCTCTCCAAGCACTTGATTTTTTTTTTTTTAAACCTGCAAGTAAAACACAAGATATGAGAACTGATTGTGAATCTCTTAAGGGATCAAAGGATTTTGTCTGGCTTTATCATAGGTAAATCATTTCCTGCATTAAAATCGTATATTCAAACCCAGAAAATGCCAGGTAAATCATCCACCCCAGTTCTGGAGAAATATTGAATAGTTTTTGATTACTGCTTTTCCTCAATCTTTTCCTCCCAGACAGGTCTCATGTTTGTTCTAGGGCTGGCTTTTCACTACTCTTCAGTGGTGGTAATAATTGTATTTTTCAAATTCTTGGACTAGGATATTCTTCCCTGATAGCCTATCCGACTGACACTTCTATGAATGCAAAATATAGCATGGGAAGCACTGGGCATGTTATCAGACTGTATTTTAATTTGTTGAAGTTTGTCCCTTGAGTTTTTTTCTGATCCTGCTTCACCACTGTGATGGAATCTAACTGGTTAATGTGGTATGAGTTTTGTTTTCTGTTCAAATCTGACTGCCAGATGAATGTGACCTGAATGTTAGGAAGCACCTTTCAGTTAATATCGCTGAACTACATATAAACCATCACGAAAGCATTAGAGGTGTATACATGAGAATGTGCTCCTTGAAACATCGTAGGATTCTTTGAAGTGGAGGTGTCTGAAGCATTAATAATACAAAAATTTGGTATGATAGCAGGAAGGAGCTGTCAGGAGGCATTGTCAGTTCACCTGCTGGAGTCTTTAAAGTGCTAATTTAGATATATAGCACAAGCTTAGACTAGAGATATTGCACAAGTCCAAATTTAGCCACTTCAGGCAGGGCTGAGGTAGGAAAAGGAGTTTTCCATCACTTACAACATGATAAAGAGAGTGTATCGAACAAGAAAAGGATGAAGACAGAATAAGTCTTAAGATAGGAATAACATGAGGTGCCTTTTGTTAAGACTCGTACCATCACTTGGTCTGTGTGTGTCTGCCTTGTCCTTCTCCCCTCTCAGTAACTTAGCATCCTTTAAACAGTTTTAACCACGTTTGAAGAACGAGGCTCAAATATTGTGCTCCTGCATGAACTTAATTGACTGGTTCAAGTGGAAAGTCTCTCTTCTGAGCAAAAGCTTGCAGTGCAAGGTGGCTTCTCCCATGGGAGTCCACGTGGGCGAGCGTGGCTTTGCTGGCCCATGCTATCTACACGGCCGTTGAAAATGGGCAATTGTGAAGCCAAGAGCCAGGCAGGGGACAGGGACGCTGATGGCAGGGAGTGAATGCCCAGGCCTGAGCTACCTGGATCTCCAGGGCCGTGGGGGAGGCCCCAGGAGAGGCTGCTCAGGGCCTGATGCCCTTGGGAGCTTGTGTCACCCGGTACCTCGGGCTCCCAGTCCCAAACGGCAAAACCCTGGGCTATTGCTTCTGCTGCCAGCACAACCACTTGTTTTCAGCATGGACCCATAATCTCTAGGTGCTTCTACAATAAACCCACAAACTTATTTATTCCAAAGAATTACTAACGTAATTTCACGTGAGTGGGATTTCTGATAACATAGGCCCACAGTGTTTCTTAAAAATGCTTATCTGAGGAGGGATATCTTGCCAAAAATCAGTATAGCCATTTGTTACAGCAAATGCTGCTTTCTCTCTGCCTAGTCTGCCTTTGAGAAAAAACCAGACACATGGTATTTGCAGGAGATGTATATTATTTCACCAGAATTTTGCACGTATTTTCACATAATGATTGAGAGTGACAATGAATTCATAGTTTTAAGTGGCTTTTTTGAGCTGTAACATCTAGAGCAGGAGTGGGAGTAATTTATACGCAAATTACTTGCCATGTTTGTCTGTTAGTGTTATTTTCTTAAAAAAAATTAATTGTAATTAAATTAATCTGGTCCTATGGAAATATAATCTTGACAAAGTATGTTTCTTGCTGCCACAGAATGCTATTAGCTCCCTGAGTTTTATGTGTTGTTAGTAATTTAAGTACTGTACCAGTCAAAATAACTGCAAATTGCTGGTACCAGATGTCATTAATGCAGAAAAGCATTTTTCCACCCTCACCTTATTTTTCAGTAGTGTAAAGAAAACCTGAAGATATGAAGTTAATCAGGAAATTAACGGTTACCTAGTAATGTCATGTGGTGGTTTCTAAAGAAAGTGTTCTGCTGTGTGTAGGACAGAATGAACAATATTGTTGTTAATTCCCACAGCGTAGAACTGGTGGGGAAATTTTGCATAGGCACTTTTTGTATGCAAATGCAGATATTTTCAAATTGTTTGTTTTAATGTAAGCATTAGCTTGTGTGTGTGCTAATTAGAGTATCACTGAGTTGTCTCAGTCCTGGTTGGGACTTCAGGAAAGGGGGCAGCAGAAGGGAAACAGAGCAGGACCATGCTGCTTCCCAGAGCAGCTAAGAGAGTCCTACTGCAGGTAATGGGGGCCCAGATTCAAATCCCTGCTCCATTTGATTCCCAACTTAGCTGGAACTTAGACTTCCAGCATCTCTCCTGTTGAATGCCCTCACCACCAAGCTATTGATATTCATTTGGGGAATGTGCATAAATAGACCTGGCAAATCCATACGGTACAGGTATTATGTTCTTTGCCTTTATCTTTTTGCTATTGGTCAAGTCATTTGTTACATGTGCATAGTGTAAAATTGAAAATACAAGTGTTCTATCTTTACTGTGACTTGGATCAAACTGAAATGAAAGGGAAAGATAGGAATGTGTGGAGAAAGGAAGGAACGTGTCTGAAGGTAGTCGCATAACGGCATCGGGGAGAAAAAAGGAGGGGAGTGGAAAGATCAGAACTGATGCAGGGTGTAGAGCAAAGAGTGGTAGAAAAAGGAAGGGTGGAAAGGGTGAGCAATAAAAATACTCAAATATAGGAAGGTGAGAAGTAGGGAAGAATAAAGGTGCAACCGGATATGCGTGCTAACTTAGAGGAGCAAAAGCAGGAAGGGCAATCTCATGCTGCTCTCTCTAAGCAGAGCTGGCTGGAAAAGGAAACAGGCTCGTTGGGGAGATCTCTACCTGTTCAGCTGGAAGGACTATCATTCTGACATGGGGGTATGGACTGCTAGAACAACACACTGAGGAGTCATGCATCTGTTCAGGCAAGTGGTAGGGAGTTAGTCTGGGTTGCATGGATGCAGAATCAGAGCTGCAAGAGTTCTCACCGTGTCCTTGTGAAACAGTTTTGCCTTGAAAAGTTTAAGGGATACCATGTTCAAGTAAAGCGTGAGTCTAGTCTCAGCTCAGGGTGATTAAAATCTCAGAACACCCTCTTCCAAAGGCTGAATTTTTAGAAATTGCCAATCTGGATTTGTCAAATAATGCTGAAAGGGGGAGCTGTGGTAAACATCGAGTGGAAAATGACCTTTCTCCCTCCTCTGTCAAAGACCTGGTTGTGGAAAAGAGCCATAAAATGACTTCATGACCTCCAAAAATGCCTTCCAGTGAGAGATATGAAGAGTTAAATTTGTTTAATTTATCAAGAAGATTGATAGGTGACTTGATTATACTGTGCAAGATATGTATTTTTTTTTAATGGGGAGAAGACACAGGGCAGCAAAGGGCTCCTTAATCTAGCTGAGGAAGATGGTACCACAACCAACCGCTGGAATGTGAAACCAGACAAATTCAAATTAGAAACAAGCAGGTGTTTTTCACAATGAAGCAGATCATGGAGAGGTGGATTCTTCATGTCCAAATGTCTTATTTCAGTATTCTCCTTTTAAATGTAAAAGCTAAAGCAGTAATATAGAGAGGCAGTCAATTTATATATGTATCTTACACCACTTTCCATTATCTGCTATCATTAACTAGGACCTTGTCTTTTTATTTATTTTATTATTTAAAATTTTCCAAAGCATTGTCCCCTAGTCTTGAAAACAGGATGGGGAGGGAACACCTATGGTTTTTCAAGAGAAGACAGCTGAGGGGAAGCGAGCTAGCAGCCTGATGCAGGCTGCTCCTGTTGAAGGTTGTTGCAAGGACAAAGCTCGTGTTGTTCTTCGTGCCTGCTAGGGACTGGGTAAGAAGCAAATCTGATCTGAAATTGCAGTTGAGGGCGCTTTAGTCTGGATGTGAGGGAAGGCTTTCACATGGTGGTGGAAAATGAGAGACTAGATGTACATGCCGAGACTGGAATCCCAGTCACTTGAGACTTTCAAGAACCAGTTAGGCAAACATTTTGCCTGGGTGGGTTGGATGATTTGTGGATCTTTTCAGTCCCCCCCCCCCCCAAATGAACACTGTTGTGAGTTTTGGTTAAAATGTATTTTCTTTGAACAGTCCTATTTTCCAAGTGGCTCTGATTTTGTCAGTACTCTTATCTCTCCCTTATTTATTGTTTCGCAAGTCTTTGCATATCAGTTAACTTCGTTAGCTTTTCTTTACTTTTCATTGATGGAAACATTCCTTTCTAAAGCATTTCATCCCAATCTCTTTGGGATCTTGCTAGTAACGGCTTCTTAGATGAAAAGTTCCCTATTAATGTGCCTGCATTTTCAGGCAAATTAAACTAAGTAGGTATCTTGAATCCATTTAATATGTGCTTTAGTCATGCTGCATTGTCAGGTATTAACTTAAGTCTTACCTGAATCTAAGAAATTCACACTACTGACCAAACTTGTCACCCACTGGAAGACACGATCAGGTCTGTTTAAACAAGATCTAGCTGCCATCAAACCGTTTGGGCTGGCATTTATTATATTCCCATCCTTGTTTTCTGTTGCTTGAATCCTGCATTAGTAATTCAATTCCCTTGCACCTACTAAATGTTGGAATAATGTTGCAGCTCTTACAGTCTTTGGGTATGCACAGACTTTGCCTTAAGCACAGGAATGGTCTTATTGAAACTAATTGTATTTGGCTGGGGAAAAAATCTGAATTTTGAGACTGAGTTTTTTTTTGAATTTTGGCCATTTTGGAACGGACACAAAATGCATTTTTATATTAAAAAACCTGATGCTTTTGTGTAATTATTGCTGTTTTTACTATGCTTTGTTTGAAGCAAATAATTTGACTTTCCCTATATGGAGAAATGCCTGATGGAATGAAGAAAATAGAGGGAAGTGAAGAGTCCTCATCCGTGCCATCCTGGAGGACTGAAGCACGCTGCTGGTTCATTGCAATGCGAGGCTGACAAAGTGGGAAATATATACGTGAGCGTCAGAAACCACTACAGATTTAGTGGGCCAACTTTCAGGAGAAATGCATCAGCTTTGAGAGCACATCGAGAGCTGTCAACACAGCCCAGAGCCATAAATATTTAATTTATCTTGACCCTTTTTGATGTTGACAACCAATGTTGTTTTCTTTTCCTGAGATCTGGGACTATTACACTGACAGCCATACCAGTCGGTTTGTCAGATGGAATGACGTTTGCTTTCGCTCCTTATTCCGCTCTTCGGGGCCGTGGGATTCTGTCGGAAACCTGTGCACACGCTGGAAAATAGTTGCTGAACTTAAATTGTATCTGTAGCGACTGCGTTTGCCTGTTATAAAGACCTCTGAAAAACAGGGTATGGCCAGCGAGCAGTTACAGGGGCGCGTTGACTCCGTGAGCCCGAGGGGTGCATCAGCGTTTGAAATGGAGCGTCTTAGTGAAACAGCAAAGTCATTTGAAATGAGGCAGTTAAAACGGTTGTTGGTTTCTGCCATCAAAGAGAGGGAGAATTACATCCAAGGTAAATGGATGATTATTGGTCATCAAAGCAATGATCATTTTTAATGTAGCATGCTTCACAGTAGTAGGAGCTCGAAAACATAAAATTTCCTGCACGGTCATTTCAGGTAGCACCTTTTATGGAGCTGGTTTGACTCAGCAACATTTACCCAATGATTTGTAGGCTGGGAACAGTGAATGATGTTACTGTTTGAAACTTGATAGAGCTCTTTGAAGGTCCATTAATGTGCGTGGAGTCCATTAATGTATGTGGAGTATGAAGAAATGACATTACTGTCCAACCGCTCTGGAAAGTGCTGCAGATAAGATGTGATTTTAGCTGTCCTTCGTAAAAAGAAGGATTGGCAGAAGTACTGCATGTCCTGGTATTATGCAGTAGCGTTGATCAGCATGACACTTCTTGGATCTGCAGAAATAATATATCCTCTAATTTCTCCCAATCTGGAGCAGGCCTACATCTGACTAATGCTATTCATCAGACTGGAGTCCAATTGGATCTGAATTCCAAAAAGTATTACAACTCTGGTAATGAGTGAGTACTAATATATCCTAAGGGATAAGTACAATGTGATGAACAAATATGAACCCTGAGCCTGCAGGATTTCTAAAGTAAAACATGCAACTGCTTGAAAAGGTGTCGGAAGAGGGCATTTTGAATGGGACATGACTTTTTCACAGCTGTATGTGGGAGGTAAACATTTATTTCCATTTTGCAGATTTGTCTGTCTCATAAATGTCTCTGAAATTTTTGGTATAAGGTATATAGCATTATGATGGTCAATTTTATTATTATTATTTTTACTACTTCATTCCTAGCTATAGGTATGTTCTTATAAGGTGGAATTCTCTGGGAGGTGGGTTTCTCAAAAGCATGAGAGGTAAAGACTGTCAGGTCTCCTTTTCACAGAAGAGCTCAACGTAATTGAAAACCAGTGGAATTGGGGCTAATGCTTTAAAATGCTTTAATTTTCTTCGTGATGGGCCCTGAGTTCCTTTAATAATATCAGAGTGGGAGCACTTCCTCCCTGCTTTCTCCTAAAGACAAAATCCACTAGCATGATTCTGTTTCAAAGAGCAGGTTGGTAAAAACATGTTGCTTGCTAGAATGTGATTTCATCAGTTTCACTATTTTTTTTTATCAGGAGCTCGTGTGTTTTTATTCCAGATTTTGTTAAACCCTGAATCCTCTTCTAGAACATGAGTGTAATTCATCTCAGGTAAGAGACTGAGCAAATTCTCTGCGTCGCTGGAGCATGAGTCCTCCTTCAGCGAGTATGTTTTGCACTGGCCTGGTATGCAGTATTTGGGGTAGGAAAAGGAGAGCAGGAATTTGAAAAAGATTTTGTACAAATACTTGTCACCAAAATGATGACTGGCTTTAAGGGCTAGCTGTGAAATCATGCCAGTTAGGAGCATTTTCATACGGCTTGTAATCTCCCCTGCTTCAAAGCAACACTCCCCAAGGAAGAGCCGCGGGTGTCATCCAACCCACAGCTGTGTCCCAGGGGACAACCAAGTGATCTGCCAAGAGTCAGCACAAATTGCCTTTCTCACCTTATGGCTCTGGGCAGGTGGAAGGAAGGGAACCAGCTCTGGCTTCCTTCAGTGCTGGGCTAATCTCTGATCCATTATGAATTTATCTGCACCTCAGGAAAGGGGATGGCATCCCACCTACCCAGCGTTTTCTCAAAACTGCCCCTGTTCAGAGAAAAATTGAAAAATTTGACTTTTCCAAACTGATCCCTTCAGTCGTTTTCTGTGTTGAGAACGTACTTTTTCTACAACTCCAAAAGAAAGGCAACAGCGCTTAGTTCCAAGTTACAGAGAGAAGTTGAATACTTTGGACATCAGTGCTTTGCAGTTAGTTTGTGATGCATAAATCCAGTACGATAAAATGTAGTGCACCAAC
Organism: Rhea pennata; assembly: GCF_028389875.1. NCBI lineage: Eukaryota > Metazoa > Chordata > Aves > Rheiformes > Rheidae > Rhea > Rhea pennata. The sequence goes on from NC_084682.1 coordinate 9,759,298, forward strand.
AGTTTTAGTTCCCCCTGAATAAATTGTTTAGTAGTTGACACATACCTGAATTAAAACGTGGTGAATCAAGACAAACATTTACAAAGGAGAAAAATCAATATTTCTGAATGTTGTTTTTTGAAAACACCCACAGAAAATTTGTTCTGAAAGAAATCTTGCCTCAAGGCATAGTAAAAAAAATGTGACCAAAGCAAATGAAGAAAAAATCATGTTGAAACAGCCTGATTTGGAAGTAGGGCTGAAATGCTTTGTTGCAACTGCAGGGTATCTTTATTTAAATATATTTTTCGGCTATCATGCAAATTTTGCATAACAGCATAAGCATTAAAATATGTATTTTCTGATAATTTCTTCTGTAATGCACACAACTTGGAATTGGGGCTATACTCTGTTTTTAGTAAAACTAATGTTTCCTTTCAAGATCTGTTGAAACTTACAGAACTATTTTAGTTGTTTTGCCCTTGTGCAGATTTTAAGGTAAGATTTGAGTGTTTTGGCACTACAAATTAAACAGTGCTGTCTGGATTTAAACATGTTTCTTGCATTTGATCCGGATAATCTACCTATTCTGATGTTACAAGTTCCTGCAAAGAAATGCTTCATCTCTTCTGCAATGGGGTCCCATTTAATAACAGCTTCTGCACATGCTTCCCATGTGCAAGACTCAAAGCTGCTTAAGAAAAAAAAGTTTGTTCTGATGCATACACGTGGAAACTGTGAAATGACCAGAAAAGTGACTGTATTCATTGGCCAAGCTGGGAAGAAAAGATGCTCTTTTTGGTTTGTTTTTTCTATTTTTAATGAATTTCCTCCCTCTTTAGATGCCTTACAAGCCCTCAGCTGCACTCAGGGCGCTGTGTTTGTCCCAGGATCCTGTATTGTTTAATCTTGTGTAGTTTTCGAGTTCTTCCACAGCAGTAGATGTGGAGCAGTATGAGGAATGCATGTGTGCTACTGACCTGATTCAGCTGTTTTGGAGGGGAAGCAAAGTGAGCATTACAAAGTTAGCTCCTATCTGCTGTCTAGGCTATAGTTACGCTTTGGTTCCTGTTAGTTCCTGAATACTGTACAGTTGTCATTGTGTTTTTCCTGAAAACACTTTGTGAAACACTGGAGTACTTTCAGCTCCACTTCTTTAATAGAGAAGCTCATGCTCCAGCTCCTGTTAACCAGTGGAGAGTCCTCTTTAGGGATGCCTGGTTGTTGTAGACCCTTTTAAGAGGTGAGGAATCTCCCTCTGGACACATCCTTTTCTCTCCACAAGCTTCAGAAGACCATAAACAGCTTGCTCAGGCTTACACAGTTAACTGCTAGTGGTTTCCTACCTAGAGAGATGAGACAGGACTTTCGTACTGATTTAGAGTAGACCAAGTGGATACCTAAATGTTGTTCAGGAGGTTCATGTGCTTACCCATGAGACTGAAGTTGTCCTGACCAGCACTTAATGCCCTCTTTATTGCTCGCCCAGGGACTTACAATGTTTGCTCTCCTTTCACAATTCCTGCCAGGGAGTTTTGTGGTGGAGGAGTTGGCTTACGGGCATGTTTGTGTATGTGTATATTAGAGAGCATTCACGGGCAGTGAGTTCCAATCTTATTTTATACTCTGCTATTCCAACTGAGGCTCTGATACTAGAGATTTGTCTCATCTGGTTTGGCACTTGATATTAGAAGAATTAATATATACTCAATTTAGAAATAGTTTTTTGGTATTTCCATTCTGTAATCTTAGAAACCTGAACAAAATGCTGTGTTCATGCTATCTTCAAAACTTAGAATTGTCGTTGAGGATGAGTCTCCCTGATTCACCATGATGTTTTGCATCTCTACTGCTGAGTCTTTATAACTTACAGGATTGTGTTACAACTGAGGCAGGGTATGTTATTTAATACAAAATAGATCTATATTGTCAACTGTTTTTCACGAGCAGACAGAAACTTATAGTGTTTAAGAGAAAATGAATTAACACCTCCACATGTGGCACTAAGGAGGAGACACCACAGATGGTGAATCTGTAGCCTCGTGGAGTGACACATCCAGAGGCTGCTTTCAAGCTGCCAATGCAACTAGTGCCGAATTTCCCAAATGGCCTGGTGTTACTGTTTGCTCTTTGCATGGCTTGGACCTCAAAAGAAATAGAGGCCTTACATTTTGCTTTCACTGCACCACGGCTGGGATGTGGTAATTGGGTGCAGGTTTTTAAATGTGTTAAGTTTACCTCTGCTCTAGTTAGAAAAACTTTTGGTACCTAAAGGCCTTTTGGGTTCCCCGCTTTGCTTTGCTAAGGTGGGCATCCAGAACGACCTAGAGCTTTATACAAAAACCCTGAAACTGCAAATGGATATAGAAAAATTCTGGGAGAAGAATCGTCTTTGTCACGAGAAGGCAGCGTTCCCGTGGCCTGTTAGTGTAGAAGGTGCATGAATAGGGTGCACAGAAAAGGTAAAAACAGCTGGGTTTGGTCATGTCACGAGACTAAAGACTCGGATGCTGTAGTTATGGATAGAGCCCTGCGATTTTAAGTATCAGCTGTGGAAAGGAGGGACAGCCCCTCTGAGGTTTCCTGGTCTAGGTGATAAAAGCAGGCAGTGCAATGCAGGGTGGAGTGTGTTATGCTGGGTCAGAAGACCTGGATTTCCTGAGCTGTCTGCCCCTGCAAGGGCCAGCTGATCCAGAGCTCTGTGGCAGCCTGCTCTGCCCTTTGTTATTAACCCTCGCTGAGAACGGTTTGCCTCGCGCGCGGTCTCTCCTCAGCCTCTATGAAAAACTAGCACGTAACGATGGCAAGGGGCAGTATCTTCTGGTGTAGGTAACTGCTCTCATAATGCAAAGAATAAATAAGAATATTGAAGTCAAAGTATAAGTCAAGTATGCAAGTATGCACCTTATTAGAGTATTACAAAGAGTTTTGGGTGCTGGGATTGAAGCTGAGACCTGTTTTTTTTTTTTTTTTTTTTTTTTTCTTTCTTTCTCTAAAGACAAATTGCCACCCAAACACCCTCAGGCCCTCTCTGTTTAGGCTCTTGCTGTCAACATCAGATCTGTGCGTTTACCAGCTGAGATGCTGGCAGGTCAAGCCCTCGCGGCCTGGGACCATGGTTTCGTTCAGGTTTTTGGCTGTGCCTGTTGCGTAGATCTGGGAAGGAGCTGGAGCGTTGCCCTGTGCCTGGTGCTCAGGCTCTTGCTGGGGACTAGTGCTGCAGAGGCCCTCTGAGATGAGGGGTATCCGAATGGTCCAGCCCTGTCCTGTCATGCAAAGTAGGGTCCTTCTAATGCAGCAACCACAAAACGTGTGTCCTGCTACCCGCTGGTGGAATCGGCCATGCTCTCGTTAGGGTGTGTTGAGAGGTCTTTGCAGCAGCCCTCCTGCACTGCCATCCGTTGTTGCACGTCTGAGAAAGCGAGAGCTTTATATTCAGCTTTCTGTGTTGTGGCGGCGTGTGGGTGCCTAGAGGCACTGAAGTACTTGCAGCCGGCAAAAGGAAAGTGAGGAGAGTGAATGTGAATTGCCATTATTATTAATAATAATGTTAATGAAAAAGCTCCCAAAGATCAAGGACTTTCAAATTAATTATTCCTAGTTACGATATACAGCATGAAAAGAGGCTGCCTAAACCAATAATGGGCTTCTAGTCCTTTCTTTATTAAATTAATTTTGTTTCAGATCTTCAGCTTTTTCCCTATCTGTGCAAATTTTTAATAAATATTTAAAAGAAGAATTAGAAAGGAAAGATTAAGGAGAGTAGGAGCAGCAGTGAGCCCTCTCAGAGAGGAGTGTGGAGAAGAAATAACTTATGAGACACTGAAGCATTTTTGAATAAATATCCTTTCATTTTTATGACTATTATAACTCTTATTCAAATACTCCTATGACCAGATCCTGCATTTCTTGTGCACTTAAATCTCCCATTAACCTCAATGCCACTGTACTCAAAGGACCCAATCTTGCCTGCCGTTTGCTCAGTGGGACTTTGGATGTGTGAGGAATGGAAAATTGCACCTTTAGAATAATTGAGCCATCTTTTTTATTCTAAAACTGATATTAGAGATTGAAGATGATCAAATACTTCCTTATGAATCACGTTTCCTTAAAATATGGTATTTGCCTAGGTTCATCTGAACTGCAGATGTAAGTTTTACTGCTGTCCATAAAGATAAATACTAATTACTCGGATCTTCTGTGGTTAGCTAGCTTGCCTCTGAGCACTTAACTCTCCAAGTCTAGGGGTGATTATGTGGCTCTATTGAAATCACTGGCAAAACTCTTGGTGACTTCAGAGGACCCAGGAAATAACTCTAGATACCTTAACAGAATTGTACTGAAAAATATTTACCTTTATCATTAGATGCTTGGGAAGTCTTCCGGAATTCCTTGCTCCTGGAGAAGCACCTTTTGTTGAGGAGACTTATTCCAAGTTTGCTTGAGTGTGTCTGAACACCAAAGAACTACCAAGTTATGCAAGATATGCTCTAGCTGCTTTGTGTACGTTTTGCTATAACTCTTTGCATAATAGTGTGATTTATATATGATTTTCCTTTGTTGATATTTTATTTATGCCATGTTTTTGAGATGATAATTTAAAAGCTTACATCATCTTTTGAAAGAATTAATTAAATAGATCATTTGATTCTCAGTGGAGAGTCTCCTTTTCCCCCCCTCAAAGAATGACATTGTAGTTGCAAAATGTATTGCAAATTAAAAGTAGTTGTTTGTTACTGAAAGACTTTTTCCCTTCCTTCTTAAAATACTTGTACCCCTGCTTTGAAAACCGTAGTCATAGCTGCATAAACAAGCAGGTGTTTAGATGCCCAGCTAACTTTTCTTGTTTGTAGCTAGCTGGTGCGTACTCAACAGAACAGGTATTTTGCACACCGGTTATACGTCTGCTGGCCTGGATTGCTGTCTTGCCCAGCCTGCGGACAGCCGGTGGGCTGGGGCTTCGCGGGGATGCCGGGGAGGTGTGGCGGCAGTTGTGTCTGTCCGGGTTTTGCCAAATGAGTGGTGTGAAAGGGCTGTTGCAGTCTGAAGTGTGATTTGGTGCAGTGTGAATCCATCCAGGGAATCGAGTGCTGCTGTGGCCGCTCCTTGGCAGCCTCTTGCCTCTGTCCCGAGGGGGAATCGCAACGTGGCTGCTGGCTATGTTGGCTCTGTGGAAAAACAAATGTCAAATATCTGTCTATTATTTATAAATAAAGGCTTGGTGGGACATTTGAGTTGAGATGCCTCTGTACCAACCCAGTGCAATCTGTTTCCTAACTTCAACATTCATTTACTTATGCCAGGTGCACACAGCTCTATGGGTAATGCCTGCCATGAATGGTTGCTCAGGTCCGACTGTGGCTGGACTCAGCCGTGTCCAGGAGCTACTTGCTTTCTTGAAAGGTTTGAGTGTTCGCTTGACAAACTGCTTTCAGCCAGCTGTTTGCTTGGTTCTAATTTTAAATCCTCCTAAGAAGAAACCCTCCTTTTGTCCAGTCTACCTCCCCTCTCTGAGTCGTGCTGCTTGGCAAGGAGCCTCTGCTGCTCAGGTGTGGTGACTCTTGTCATTGGTTGATTATCTGCTATGCTCTTGCTTCTCAGTTGTGGCCCTTAAGTTGGTACAAGCCCTCTTGGGAAGGATTTCTTGACGTAGCTCAAGCTCACTGATGAACCATTTCAGAGCTGCTGTATGCTGTTGAAGACTTGCTCAGGAACAGGGATGGCTTGGGCAGTGTCTCCGACTCATGCCGTGAGGTGCAGAGCAGTATTGAACAGTACGCTTCAAAAGTACTCCTAATAACAAAGACTTTTGGGACATCTTGCTTTTTTAAAAGAACCTGGTTAAAAGAAGAAAAAAAGATGGGGGAAAAACAGATTATAGAGCTATAATTTGAGTGGATTTCAATCTTGTTTACATCCTAAGTGTGTTGAACTTGATTGAAAGACTGTCTCCATCCCTTCTGTTTAAGCATGAAAAGTGTATTTAGAGGCAGAATTATGCAGCTGTTAACCTGTGCGTATTGTAGAAGCTGGAACTGTTTTTGATGAATGATACAGGAACTATTGCTATTTCAACACTAGCAGAAGGTAATAAAATTAATTGCCCAGCTTACAATAAAGACTTTAGCTGTGTACGCTCTTGTTTACCCTTCTCTTTTGGTGTCTTGAAGTGCACTGCTTGTTTTTTACTTTTTTTTTCCCTGAAAGGTAAAATCAATCTTATTAGGTCAACGCTGTTTTAAACTAGTGTGCAATGTCAGCTTTAGTCCTTAAAAGCTGAACTGCTTTAGAATCTTCTTCAGGGTAAAAAAAAAGTAATTGAAAAAAGGCAGATGGTGATAAAGAAAAGCTTGGCAGGGAGTGGGGAGATCTGAGACCTTACAGCGAAGCCCATTCGGCATGTTTGAGGGGTTGTCTGCGTGTGCGAGGCCGCCTTCTTTTTGTCCCCTGAATTCTTGCGGTTCAGAGTCTTTGTGAGCACGGTGAACCTCGATGACTTTTAATGTATTATAAGAAATTATTTTCCTGGTCTCACTTGGGAATGTGAGTTTTATTACTAGTCTTAGATCTATTTCTTTTCCTCTTTTGTAACTCATTTCAGGGAGGTTCCTCCTAACAAAACAGAACTGTTCATTTAAAATCTTTTTGTCATGGGTGATCTGTAGCTGTTAAAATTTTCTTCAAATTTATATATTTATAGGGGATAAATTTCAATAAATGTAATCATTTCAGCTGGCACTTCTGAATTAGCTATTCTTTGCTGAATAGATTTGTCAGAATCCTTAGAGAGCCTATTAGATATTGCTCATTTCTCTGAGTTGGTATAAAACTGCAGAGTTAATATTCTTGTGTTGCTTATACCTGGTGATGACAGAAAAATTGAATCATTACAACCCTTTTCTTAATGAAAACTCCTGATGTCAAATTTAACAGTATGTATGGGGTCACTTTCAATATTATTCTGCATTTTCTTGTCTCTTCTAATCTGCTTTTAAAATTGCACTGGAAAACAGGTGGCATTTGTAATCCACTTAACTCATCTCTGTACCAAGCAACCCAAACAGAGGTAATGAAATTAAACATCTCTGTTGCCATTAGGGCAAATAATAAATGACTCTGACCTGACTAAGGAATAATATTGATCTGAACTGCTGAAGAGCAGCAAAAGAGACAAAGTCCTTTAAAAGCAAATGCCTCTTGAAGATCCCCAGAGGGGAAGAGAAGCTCTCCAGGGCTGTATCTTTTCAAGATGTACCGTGTGTTTGATCACTGAGCTGTGCAGGCCAATGTGATGTGGATATATAAATCTTAATGCAACTTCTTTCCATCCCCTTTGGTATGGATAATGACCCCAGGGATACTTAGTTTAAAGATAAATCACTTAAAAAGGGAGGTTTGATCAAGGCAGAGGAAATGAACCTTCAATGGGCACAAAATGAAATCCAGGAAGTTCTATTTAAACTTTTCTACTGTGAGGGTGATGGAACACTGGAACAGGTTACCCAGACAGACTGTGGCATCTCCATCTTTGGAGAGATTCAAAACCTGACTGGACATGGTACTGAGCAACCTGCTTGGGGTCACACTGCTTTGAGCAGGTAGGTTGGACTGGTTGATCTCCAGATGCCCCTTCCAACCTCAGCTATTCTGTGAAATTATCAGGGGGTAAGATGATGAGTCAGGAGACCCTTGCTTTACACTTCTAATGTGAGGACAAGCAAACATTTGAGAAACTGATACATTAAGGACTGTATTCCTCTTCAAGGCTTTTCAGCTCCAGCAAGAAGCTTGGCCCAGCTTGGGAGCAGAAGGACGGTGTGGAGGAGAGTGATCAAGCTAGTGAGTTTTGGATTTCCATCTGTGGAGAGTAGGTTGTGACTCATTTTGTGCTTGTACATGCTTCCAGTGGTGGGGGCAGTGTAAAGACTGGGTTAATTAGCTTGTGCAGTAGTGGTTATACAAATCCATGTATGGTCTTTGCATTCCTGCTCCTAGAAATGAGCCAAGGCTGCTATAGCTTGTGTTTAAGGAAGAAGAAAGGGACAGAAAAGGAAAATAATAGTCTCTCTGAGTCACCTAGCAGCACATATTCATTCAGAGCACTTACGGGGCTCAGCATGTGGTACCTGACCGAAGAACATAAGTCAGCATGGCGAGCTATGGGCATTTCAGTTCAGAAAAAGCTAATAGTAAGATCTTCCCTGACTGTATAGCTCCTCTTTTTAATTTATTATTCACAGTAGGTGGAGAAGATTGAAATTACAGTGGTGATTAAAAATGAGCAGACAAACTTAGCAAAGTGGTTTGGCAGTTTTAACGTATCCAGTTCTAACTGGAAGAAGTCTGAAATCAGCTGCAGTCTCTGGTTCTGCACTTGAAACACATTGCCAGGGTCTGGGTCTGCTGTTCTGCAGCAGCTTTCTAGCACGTGGGTTGGTGGGTAGGGAAGGTGAGGTAGCAAGCCAGCATTTCAGCAGACTTTTGGGTGGGCTAACAGTGGGCCAAATATAAAGCCTTACTGTAACCATACAAGCTGTGTTAGAAATATATCTTGGAATATGAGCAAAGATTAATGATCTGCTGTCTGCTTGTCTGTGGTTAGCAAAGGGGCATGCTTGGAGAGAGAGAAACTTTTTTTTTCTGAGAATATGGACTAAAGTTTCAGTCTCCTTGAGTATGAGATTTAATGGATGCAAAAGTTCATTCCCTTTTGGATAGTTATAGCAGACACTTGTTCTAGTAATATATTATGCATTGAATGATTAATGCAGTTCTATAAAAATTGCCCTAAAATCTCAACGTTTAAAAATGTTGTTTTTTTTTTCTAACCAGGTTATTTTAAAAAGCCATGGTTCTATACTAGATAATTCTTCATAAAATTATGCAGGATCAGGGTTGCCAGTTCAAAATAAAATTAACTACTGTAGAAAGAAAAGGTGTAGTGAATAACTCAGCTGTTAGCCTGGCATGATTCAATATTGTGTATCAGTGCTGAGGATATCAGGAGTATTTAATATTTCTGAATTGCTTGTCTTGTTCCTGCAAAGATAGTTGTGTGTGTGGGGGGAAGTGTGTAGGGGGGGAAGAAATCAGTAAGACTTGCAATCCAGAATACTGGAGACAGGAAATATACAGTATCATCAAAAGAATGATGTGCATCTTCTGCCAGCCCTTCGTAACAGAAGGGCATGTCTTTGAAGGAGGAGAGCTTGTTTCTGACTGAGGATCTGAAAAGTTCAGCCTGTTACGGAGATCGAGACTAAACCACCTAGCCCTGCCCCTCTCCATCAGCAGAGGTCTAGTACAAACCACAGTTCAGGAAAGCATCTGCTCAGGAGATCACATATGTGCATATTTAAAAAGCCCTTGACATCAGTGTTATCGTGCGAGTGCTTGGAGGTAATGACATGCTCAGATGCCCTCAGTAGGGACCAAGCAAGTGGCAAGGGCTTAACTATTTTTACAAACTGGAGTTGAAGTGGATCAAGTTCTGTGCAAGACAGGGACCTCATTTTGTGTGTGCAGGTACAGTGTGTGTTCTCTTTGGTTTCTGTAGCGGTGCGTGCACGTTGCTGGTGACTCCGATTCAGTATGCAACACACAGAGCCTTGTTCAACTGCAGAGTATTACACTGTAACCAAATGCAAGTTCTCCCATTAATCTCAGGTTTAGAATTCACAATGACAAATCTTATTTAAGAGCCTATGTAAATTTTGACATTAATCATTCTCTAGCACTTTGACTTAAATATGGGAGATCCCTGCAATGCCTGACCTCAGAACTGTGCTACAATATATTGTTCAGTTGCCTTTATCGTGGCAATTTGTCTCACCCTGTCGCAGAGCATTGTCTCTGAACACACACAAGCTGTCAGTAATGACTGTAGAGCTAATTCTTTACTCTGTGACTACAGAATGACAAGTTTCAATTGACAGTGTTTGTTGAAAAGCTTGATAATACTTAAACATGCATTAATTTCTGTGGGGTAGGGTACAACTTGTGATGTCTAAATACAGGAGTGCTTTGATGCCATGTGCTAAGCTGCTAGTGATTTCCTGTTTGACAATTGTACTTCAGGGTGCTGGACAAGAAAACAAATATGAATTAGCTTTAGAGATTTTGAAATGTTTTTTCCAGTTTTTATGCTGTATCGTTTCAACTGTACATGTTCTGAATAGGCAAGATTTTTCCAGTGCTGTGGAAAGATTGTGTTCCCTGTCTTCCTCTGCTCTCCCTCCTTCTTTCAAAAACTGTCTTCGTGCTAATGTAGCAAAGTGGCACCTGCCATCTCTTGCTGATGACATCTCAACATTGATTAAACAGAACACTAATCATCATGGCATGTTCTATCCTGCTGTTCTTATTTGCTTCAGATTGCAAATTCCCATCTAAAGTGTTCAGTGTCTCTTAATTTCTTCCATTGCTGGTATTGTTTAGGTTCATGGACCACTGAAATCCAGCTGTGAAGGACAATTTTATCTGAACATGAATTACTTTTAATTTCTGGATTTTAATTAGGTGGTTAATTACTTATGACCGGATTGTATCATTGGTGACATTTCAATTTTTAAGATGATTACACAAGTCTGTGAAGCTAAAGAATTATTCTTTACAGTTCTGCAAGTCTTGCTGTTATTGTAATACAGGTATAAAAAAGAACCTCGTAATTCTGAACACTTCAATTTTGATATGTTAAATTACCATTGATTATTCAGTGAAGTTATCTAGTATTTCCAGAGGGACTCACTGTAATATAAAATGAATTGTGTCTTAGGTATAACTATTTCAGGAGACATAGTAAACATGTACTAACATGAGCTGAATTTGTTTATCTATGGTCTGTATTTTTAATTTAGCTTCATGGAATGTTATTTCTAATTGGCTAAATCATATTATCTATGAAGAGTCTAAAGCTGCAGAGGAGTACACATAGGAGTTGTAGTCATTAAAATAAAACAAAAAAGCTTCCCCAAACCGTAACTACTGCGCCCTTTGACACACACGCACGTACTACTTCTGGTATGTTGTTACCAGACAACGTTAAAAGGTGCGTTATATTCCTGTATAAGTGAACTGTATATATCATTTATTGTTAGTGAACTACATATGGTAACTTTGTAATAGTACCACTATTCTAAATCTGTGGGCTGCGTTGATGGATTACTTAAAAGCATCCTGATACTAACGCTTTGGCTGCTCATTGCATCTCTTTTAGGCTAGTGGCTTGGCAGCTGTTCAGAAAGCAGAGATACTTCCAGCAGCTGATTGAACATACCCAAGTTTTATGCTTGAATTGGAAGGTGTGAATGTTTTTGGTTTGTAGAGTATTTAAGAGCTGCAGCATTTCAGCGTCTTGCTGAGCTAGGATCCTGAGGGCTCTGTTCCTGGCTGAGGGCTGGCCTCCCCTCCTGGCCTCATCAAGGAAAGGGTTGGTAACATCAGATGAGTTTAATTGTCCTTGGTCTTAATTCCAAAGTGCTTACTCACCTATGTGTAATTCACTTTGTGTGGTGCTTTGGTTTAGGGGTAGGAGAGCCAAAGTGTTTCAAATCTGAACACGGAGTTTAGAGCTCTCATGATGTTTTTCTTGCCTTTCAGCAGCTTCCTGTTCTTCTTGAGTTCCACTCTGAGCAAGGTGCCATAATGGGTACAAAAGCAAAATGGGTGTCTAGGTACACTATGTTTTAGGTAGGAAACTCCTGGAAATATGCCTGACAGCATATTTGTAAACTCAAAAAAAAAAAAAAAAAAAAAAAAAAAAAAAAAAAAAAAAAGAGCCAGCCTACTGGGTGATTCATTCCTCATATAGTTTTCTTGGTTAGCAATGACTGTTTCATTATCGAGTACCTTTAACTGCAGGTGCTGCACCCACAGTGTTGGCGGCGGGGGGGGGGGGGAGAGTATTATACTTTATGTAAGGAAAATTACAACTTTCTAGAAATATTTCTCAGATTTCTTTTGTTGCTCTTTTCTAGTCCAGATATCAGCCACTTAGTCTCAGTTTTGTTTAAGACTTATTTCTAGAGGAAGCAAGGCTCATGATATATGTACATGTTCTGTCCACTCGCAGCTTCAGGTTCTGCTGACAAATTTCAACAAAGTTGGAATTTTGTGCATCAAATCTAATGAAAAGTGACAGTCGTGAAGATAGGATTTAGGAATATCTAACCATAAAAAAAGATTTTCGGTTTTGTTTGCAGAACAGTCTTGAGAGGGAAACCCTGTAAGAAAGCAGGTTTCATTACTCTGCTCACTGAATGCTTTTTTAAATATTATTTTACTTCTCTCAATTCAATGTATTCTTTAATTAAATGTTGGACTGACATTGCTGCGGTGAAAATAAATAACCTTAGAGACTGAAAAAGGCCCTTGCTATGATCTACATTTCTGATGTAGTCCTGTGGGTCTACTTCAAACTATTGCCTCTGAGACTGAATTTTTAAGTTTACTTATCCCTTTATCTGACTACTTAAGATAATCACCAAATACTTGTTGTACCTGCCAGTTTTGAGGCATGGCGAGAGAATGACAAATCTCTCTAAATAGGCTATCAAACAGCTGCTGGATGCCAAGAACTATCCATCACTTGAGGCTTGGGCTGTGTTTGAATCCATAACCTTGAATGTGATAACTGCGGTGATGTTTTTCTTTAAATTTGGTATCTCTTGGGAAATGAGCAATTCAGATTCCTGTGTTCTCAGTATTACTGTTTAAATTTGAGCTTTGGCAAAATTAAAACTTCGAAGAAATACAGTAAAAACACTTTGCTTGGTCTTGTCCCTTTCCTTCCCTTCAGTATTTACGTAACAAGCCTTTGAAATGATTTGCCCTTGTTGTGCTGTTGTAAGCTGTAATGAGTGATGTGAGTTAAGTATCACTTAAACTCATGAATGCAATAGCTGCCCCTCCATTATGAAAGTGAGGAAGACTTTTCTCAACACCCCTGATACAAGTATGCGTGGGCAAGGGGGCTGCTTTGGTGGAGGCTGTAGGATGCGTGTGCCTCTGAGGACAGTGGGCAGGAAGCTACCTGCAGAAAGTTTGGAGGAAGAGTGCTAAGCCCTGCTGGGGAGGGGATGGGAACTAACAGCAGACATGAACGTGATTTTTGCTTTTGATCTTCTGACCGTTTGATCTTTTTTGAGTCCTGCTGTATACTGTGAAGTAGATTTAATTCTTCAGGATTTTGAGCCTCAAGAGTTTCTTTGCCTTGTAATAATCCTAAAAGAGTGTAATCTTTTGCATGGAAAGCTTTGGTTATGGCACACTAATCTGCTGAACTTTGGCTCACCTTCTTACCACAAAGTGGCAGGGCTCGATAGTAAAATGCTTAAAGATTGAGGTGAGCACAGAAAGCTTTTACTACAGGCTCATGTTAACAAGCTAAACCTTGGGTGGATGAGCTTCCTGTCAGCAGGAGAGGACAGCCAGCCCCACCAACTGCCTAATGCAGAGACTGGTTCTCCTGTAGATCCCCTGATGATAACTAAGCTGAGATGCCTTTTATTTTCCTAGATGGTTTTACAGTCCATAAGCTATTAATTGTAAATTGGGTTCTTAAAAGCAGTATTCTTCCTACAAGCATGCTTAATAGTCAGTTGTACCATCTGTTTGTGGTAATGCTTTGCTCTTTTGTGCATACTGAGTGTTGCCTAGGTTTTACAAAATAAGATGGGCAGTCTGAAGTGCAGGTTACTAACTAGAACAGATCATAAGTGCAATTTGCATGAGTGCCAGCTTAAGGTTTTTCCTTTTATCATATAGATGATGGGATGGCCTGTTCATCTCAACCCTTTGAATGTGCAAATGGTTCTCTTTAGTGGTGTTATTTTGTCACCTCTTATTTCCATATCAGATTTTCCTGTTCTGATTATGAATCTTGGAGTGTGCATATGCCAACTGGCAGACCTGACAAAAACACTTTTTAGAAAATTATCTTGCAGCAATATGTCCATTGGTTTTTTATCACTTCTGAAGCTGAATTTAGAGTCAGTTCTCAGGGTGTGAGTATGGCAGAACACTGATGCAGGCCTTCATTTCAATTACAATATATGAATGCTGTGCAGAAGACTAGTATGTGTCAATATGGATCCATTTGTATGCAAAACTTTTATGCTGGCCCCTCAGCCAGTCCCTACTAGCACCAGAACTCTCCATGCTTGCCACTGTTTTGAATTCTTTTTGCAAACGGATCACATAGAATCATAAAATAGTTTAGGTTGGAAAAGGCCTTTAGAGATCATCTGGTCCAACCCCCTTCTCAGAGCAGGCCAACCTCCAAGTTAGATCACATCACTCAGTGCTTGTTCTGTCAAGTCTTGGATGTTTCTGAGGATGGAGAGTCCACAGCTTCTCTAGGCACCTGTTACAGTGCTCAACCACTCTTTCATGCAGTCTTTCAATAAAAGATCAAATGTTTACCTTTCTCTTTTTTTCTTGCTTTGCCTGTTCTCTTGCGTATCTTTTGCAGGTTCTGCTGTCTTACATTTGTTAGAAATAGTTCTTTCTCTCAATCAGAGCTGTACCTCTAAAACCATTAAAAAAAAAAAAAAAGTGGATACAGCATGTGTGTGTTCAGGAGCTTCAGACTAGCAAACTCCAATACCTGTAGCAAAGACCTGTGGCGTGGGCTTAAGCTCGTGATGTGTGAGCCTTCTAGGGACTGTAGATACTGATGTGAGCACCTGTATCCTATGATGAGATGCTTTACTCTGCTTTGCAGGACAGCAAAAATGATTTGTCAATAGCCAGACAAAACTTACGGAAGGGGCTATCTTATCTTCAATTTCTTCTGTTTTAGATGTATTAATATGAACAGCCCCGTCCTCATCAGAGAAACTGTCACCATTTTTGCACTTAACTAGCTCAGGTATAAACTTGTGCAAATGCATCTCTGGCCTGAGGAAGGTATTTCAATGTTTTTTTTTCTCCTGGAAGAGGATGAGAAATGGTAATGTAACCAAATTTTCACAGAATCTGTAATACGGAATTTCAATTAACTGATTGGGGCCAAAGCCAGCTGGGCCAAAGTATTTTCTCTTAATTTAGTATGATATTAAACAGAGTTGTTTTGTGGTGGTGAATTGCTTTCATAAGCCACTGTGCTTTAGGAGCTATTTATCCTGTGGGTTCAGTATAATGTCTGGACAATACTGCATTTCTTGGTCAAAATTTGCATTACAGTGATGGTGCTTTTATTTTCTCGGAGTTTGGGAAGGGGAAGGCTGCCAAAATTTCCAACTATTTCAACTGAAACACATTAGATAGTTCTCCCACCTTTACAGCCTTTGCTAGGTGTTAGGGAGGAGAACTGATCTTGCATATGAGCTGGTGTTTTCTAGCTCTACTGTGGACTGTTCGTCTGAACATAGTCAAGTTACCCTGGTTTTGTGCTTAAATTTCCTGTCTGGAAAACACTGATAACTGTTTTGCTTCTTGAGATCCTAAACTCTTCTGACCAGTCTTTATGCAGCACTTAGGACTGTGGAGCCTTGAACACTGTTAGATCATCTCTAGATCTGGGAATGCAAGAAATAAGCTTGAAAAGTGCATTCTACATCATTTAAATGATGGAGACTGACCTTAAGTTGCAGTTATCTGCACAGTGGGGAATGCAGATAGGTTAAACTGAGCCCAACCAGTAACGGAGCTGGGTACAGCAACTCGTAAGTGTAACTAAGTGGCAAATCAGTTTGAAAATTTTCAGTGAACTGTCAACACGCGGTCTGCATGCAAGAGTTATTTGTGAATAATTTTGTGTAAGGAATGCATTCCAGAATTTCAAAAAATGTTCAAAGAGACATGAAAGGTGAAATGCAGAGAATAAATTATTCATAACAAATTATTCACTAAGCTCTATTCATCAAAAAGATGAGACAGAATTATTGACTGGACATGGAAACAAAATTTCATTTCAGAGAGATGATATTAAAATACCAGTATGTTAGTGTAATTATGCTGTGACTGTAAAGACTTTACTATTCTGCAGTAAAATATGCCTTGGGTACTGCTGCAAGATTGTTATTCTCCAGGGCTAATGCACAGGATTTTTCCTCTAGCTACATAATAGAATTTAGGTATGTTATTGATCTGTTCCCATACTGAGACAAATTTTTGTTTATCTCCTCTGCTGATAATTTTCTAAAAGGTAAATGCTGTGCTCAGCTGGACTGGATGAAGAGTGGTTAACGCGGAAGCGGGCATGTAGGTAGGTCTTAGCCGTTCCTCCTCGTGCTTGGAAGATGATCTAAGGTGTCTTAATTGCTCCTATGATGTGAGGAGGAGGCTACTGTTTTCCTATCCTGGGCATTTTTAGGATGTTAGCCTTTGGAGCCTGCTTCAGTGAAGTGTGCGAGTGCCTGAACTGACATGTGAAAAATCCCGTCTCTTTGTCAGCAGATTAGATAATAACAATTAAAACCTTATCTTCAGCACAACTTTTGTAGTCACTATCAGTGGAACCAAGTAAAAATTGTGAATGTATAGTCACCTTTCTTCAGCCCAGGGGATGCTTTCGTAGTCAGCTTAAGTTTTTGAAATATTTATCTCTTTGGTGCTTAAGCTGCAAACTGAATGAATTTAATATCTTCTGTAGCTTGCATATGACTATTATTGACATGCCACTAATGCTCCACGTCCCACATGAAATAAGATGCGCCATTTCGTTAGGAGCTGCGTTTGTACTCAAAAAAAAAAAACAAAAAAAACCCACCTTTTATATCTTTGAGCTGTACTGTATATCACATTTGTCTGTGCAAGGCTCTTAACATTGCAGTCCTGTCAAGTTATTGGTGAATTCAGGTAATCCATGCTTAAATTCTTCTTCCCTTACTCTTTCATCTTTGTGTATCCCTATGTTATGATCGCCTTGATGCAAGAATTTTCTGTCTGACCAGATACTATATTGAAGGTATGCTGTAAACAAGGTACCTGGGGTCACAGAAGGGTACAGCTGTTCCTTCTTTAAACTCATTGCCCTGGGGAGAGAATATGAAGCAAAATAAACAGATTGCTTGACCTCAGCACAACAAAACCAGCGTTTGATTCCATCTAAATAGTTCAGCATTTCAGATCAGGTTTTGAAAACACTAGCACTTTCCTTCCCTTTTTAGATGTCCTGGGCTTACTTTCAAAATTGCATAATAGAACTGCTGTTGATTTGTTGCAGATGACGCACGTCTTGGTTTGTACTGGAAGGCCCAATTTGTTCCACTCCAGTTAGAGCTGTTGGCCTAAAAACAGGAAGGGGTCACATGAAGACTTTGTGCAGCAGTGCTTTTGATAGTGCTGTATTAGCTGTAGCCTTGGCTTTGGTTACTAAATTGCTTTCACTTATTACTTATAGACAGTCTTTCAACAAAAAGGGAGGCTTTTCAAAATGCTAATAAAAGCATTAGTGCTCCATCATCATCATCTTGCAGAAAACAATGTCTAGATCAATCTATCTCCTTCTAAATCTTTAGAGAAACAAAATTTAAACTCATTTTGCCAAGGCCAAATGTCAATCATAAGAAAAAATCTATATGAAATTTTAATTGCAAGATGTTCAGTGCAAATTTAATGAGTGAAATAAGAGATCTGAGAATTCAAGCATGCTCAGCTCATGCATAATGTTGACTTAAATTGGCTCTCTAGAGGTGCAGGGAATTGCATTTTTAGAATTTACACACTGATAGAGCAAATGTACTGGGCCCTGTAGGTTAAGGTCATAAATCAGAATCATTTAACTGCCTTTGAGTGATTGCTACAGACTATAATGGTTGGGAGAACTGGCTTCAGCTACAAGTGATTACTCTGCTTGGATTATTGAAATGCTACTCAATATTCATAAATCAGTGATCATTAATCCCCCAAATAGTTCCTGTCAGCTTTCTAAATAAATTTCCTACTGGCTAATTGAGATTGAAGGAGACTAGCATGCAGTGGCTCAGAATTAGGACAAATGAGCTGCTTTGCCTACCTAGGATCAGAAGCACATCTGTGGGGGGAACGGAACGATACTGAGCACATATGCGGCAGCTAAAATTGTCACATTTAGGCTGTTAACAGGAGAAGCCTTTCAGTAGCTCTTGCTCTCATGAATTACAATGATTATAAAAAGACATTTCGTATGATGAAGATATTTTTGTGTGTGCTGCATCACATGTAACTACCTGTCAATCAAAGGCATTTATCACAGTGCAGAGGGCAAACGCGAGACACAAATAACTGCAGCCCTTGAACTGCACTGGTGCGACACACTTGTCAGTCTTTCAACCAACAGTTGGAAAAAAAAATACAGCTTTGATACTAGGATGTAATTGGAATCTTTGGCTCTATGGATGTTTTTATTAGCTGCACATATTAGATTAGTTTAATTTTGTTTACTGCTGTTGCTGCTCATACCTGAGTGTATGGAACACTTTACAGATGGCCAATTACTAATATTCTTACTAATCTCCTACAGTAGGAGATGTTGAGGGATTTACAGGCTTCAGATACCTAAAATTGTAGACTCTGAGATACAAATTCTGGGTAAGTGGTGGTTTCTGTGGGTCAGGCCCTGCGAAAGGGCTTGGTGTCGTGCACGCGTCACGGCTTAGAGACGCAGCTTGTTCCCTGTATGCAGAATCATGAAAATGGCCCAAATGTGTCCCAGAAACACTGTCTGGAGCATTGCCTGGCACGCTGCCTGCGGCTGGATTCTGTACGGGCTTTCGTAAGGAAGTGAAGGTGCTGTGCCAATCCTGAATGTGTGACGATCGGCGTCTAGCTACCCCTTGTGCCTCCTGGCTGTTTTTGAACCTGCTGCCAACAGATTTAGGGCAGGAAGCAGGTTAAAGTACCAGGTTCCTGCAACTGGAAATAGGCAGCTACCAGGGGAGGGAGGACCCTGCTCTTAATTCGCTCCAAAAGGAAAGGTGCAGTGTGAGCTCTGCCCTTAGGCACCAAGGCAGCCGTGTGGCCTTTGCCCCAAAGGACACCCCACTTCCCTGCTTCAGGTGCTCGTGGAATTCCTTGCTCTTCTGTGAAAAGTGTGCTGTTGTGGGCTTTGGAGAGCATGCAATTTATTTAGCACTTATGTGCTGCCCCCATCTCACTGTCTTCTGCCTCACTGCTCATTTCAGTTATGTGTACACCTCTTGGAAAAAAAAAAGAAAAAAAAAGAAAAAAAACAGCATTTATTTGAAACGCAATAGATAAATGGTATTTACTGGTACCAGCAGTGGCTACTCCATTGTCATGATGTACAATATCAAAAAGTCATTGATGAAGGGAGAAGGCTGGTGCCCTGTTGTAATTATCTCAATATCTCTTGTTAATAGGATTTATGAGAAGATGAGCTAGAGAGGCAAGATTTTTTTTCCCCCCCCTTTTTTTTTTTTTTTTTAATGCAGAACTTTAATCAGAGCTGATGTGCATCTAGGCTTCTTTCATATCAGGACTACCAGTGCTCTCAGCAAGAAGCTAATTGTATCAAAAAGCCTTATTTAAATTGGCAAAGAGGAATCATTTTTGGAACACATGTGGAAGAATTAGACAGTGTACTTAAGAGAAATACCGCTGCAGTGTATCCTTTCCTTGCTGTCAACACTGACACTGATGTTAACATAAGCCCTTTATCTTTAATTGAAACTAGTACTGTATTTAAAATTGAGCATGTGATGAAGGAATATGAGGAAAAAAACACTTTTTTTTTTTTTTTTTTTTTTTTTTTTTTTTTTGCCCCTACCTTGTTTCTGTTCCATTTGAATTATCTCCAGTAGAAGCCTTCCCTAGCTGGCAGCTGTGTCCAAAAGTGAATGGCCTGCACATTAGATGGTTACACCTTGGGGTGGAGCGAACATGCATTTAATTGACATCAGCTATGCAGTGAAATAAGCTTTTAAATCCATGTAATCAAAGTTACAATTTCTTGTGCTGTGAACATTTCTCCTTAGTACAGGCACTTTCATGTGGTATACAATCCGGCAAATGTTTATATTTTATAGTGTATCATTACTTAATTACTTTGCTTAGAGTTACAGTTTGGTTAGTGATAAACTGTAAATACTCCTGTAATCTCTCTTAAGCTCCTTGAGGCAGAGAATGACAAATATGTTCAGACTGCTGCCTCCTTCAGGAGCCTACTAAAGTAGGCTTTTAGGAAGCGCTGCTTGGTTGGCAGGATTAGCTGTGTAGCCTCGGAGTGGTGAAGCCTCTCTTGATACCTTGTGCTGGGAACGAGTATTAATTTGTTGCTACTAAGTAGCTCCTCCAGACATGAACTGAGACCTCCACTGTACTACGGGCTATGCAAATGAAGAGCAAAATGTTGCTCTAAACTCCAAACAGCCTGTGATTAAAATACAAAACAAAAGGTATGTTGTGGGCAGGGCGTGAGGACCCAGCACACGCGAGGAGGACTTTGTGTTTTTCCTGCTGGTGACAGCTTGGCACATCACAATCTACAGTTCTTCTGCAGTGCCACCGTGATTTAATTTCCTTTCATTAAAACTTTTGTTGTTTCTGACCAGGTGTCTGTGGTTGTTGCTAGGAATGGAAATAAGCTGGTGATAACTTCTTTACTAAAGCCAACTTGGGTTTGCACTGAGGCCAGGATTTCCGTGCGTCGTTGTGTGTGAACTAATATGTCTTCTGCGTCTTTGCTTCCCAGGTTTGTGGGGAAGGAATGTTTGGAGGCAAAGAGCAGGCCCAAGTGGCTTAATTTTGCACAGGAGATAGGGCAAGCAGGCAGACATCCCCGTGGACAGGTCTTTGCCACTGAAGGAACATGACTCCTGAGTCTGTTTCTGAGCTCAGCTTCACAGATGTGGGAGTAGAAGGCCAAAGGCCAGATGCTGGATCTTCATGTGCCTAGTGGGTCCGACTTCTGCCTCGTCCATGCCGCAAGTCATGAGGGGGTTGGATTTGTGGCACTAGCATGAAGAAATTGTGTACAGGATGCTATCTGGGACACCCTTCAAGTGGGGCGAGCCCCTGAGCTGTGCGGCCTGCTGCTGGAGGTGTTACTGCACTGGTGGCTTCGCGCTGCAGCCCTGTGCTGATGCACAGCTACTCCCACAGGACCACTGATGGGGAATCTCTCTTTTATTTTTTTTCTTTGAGCATGTTTTAACTGGCAGCTGTTTACTAGTACTATTTGAGCTACCTTCAACCTGAGTCCTGAGGATTCTGTTCTTAAAACTAATTCTTGGGTGATTTTTATCATGAAATTAAATGTTTTCTGCCTGAGTGGTGTTGGCTGGAGTGATATGTATAGCATATACTGTTTATTCCAGTCCTCAGTATCTACTTCAAATTTGTGGTTGATAGGATATTTTTCTGTATTTTTTTAGCAAATCATTCCCATAAAGGATGTGAATTTTGGAGATAACAGTGAAGTATAAGTGAAGTTGTGCAATAATCTTAGTTTATTTTCTATGAAGACCTAGGTGTAACTTTAGAATGATCCTAAACATTTCTGCTCTAAGCACCTCATGAAGCAGGAGAGTTATCCTTGGAAAATGGGCAAAATATTTTGTTTCTATCCCATCTCATGCAATACAGGGATCTATCTGTGCTGAGACAGAATTTGGAATTCTTTTGCACTGAGGTGGCTTGAATAGCAAGGACATTGATTTTGAGCAAAAATGACCAAATGCTTTAATGAAAGTAATAAGACTGGCCCACATTTCTTTAGTGAGGCTAAGATTTTCAGTGAGAAGTGCTACAGTGCAGGAGTCTTGCTCCACCACCTCCTGGTCCTGCGTTCAGAGACGCAAAGATCCCTCGTTTGACTTAAATGATCTCTAGTTAACAAGAAGCTCAGTTGTTGTTTGCGGCATATGTTTCAGTCCAGCGTTACGCTCTTGCCATTGATTTTTACATCATTCTACGCTAATTAGGCATGCTACGGCTAATCTTTTGTGGTTGTTATGAAAAGGGGGAGGAGAGCTGGTGGGTAATACTTCTATAGATTCAATAATAGATTTTTTTAAAAGTCCCATTATCACTTGTGGGAGAATGCTCATGCACGAAACACAGATGTTATTTTAATGTGTAAATCAATAAAGCTGCCTTGCTTTTTCTGATTTTATTCCAGTACTGATAGGTTTTAGAAAAAAACCTATATTTAGGAAAAAAAAAAAAAAGCTTTCTGTCTATCTTAGGCTTTTAGTAGAAAGGATGGATCAATTTCTTTGGGAAGATTCTGGGAGTGTAAAACACACACAGTCAGTGATTCTGAAAACCAAATTAATCTGAGTATTGATGATTTCCAACCACAGCCTTGTATCCTCCTGGAATATATGGGCTGTAGTCAGCTGTGAGCTGTGCTCTGGTTATACGTATTTGGCCCCAAGAAGGGCAAATCCCAGGAGGCTGAAAAGCCTGTGAAACATGGGGTGTTCAGACCAGCTCAGTGGTTACTTCTGATTCAAACTTCCTATGCCTTTGGCATTTTAGTCAATGTTTTTCTGAGGGAGAAGGAAGGAAATTATGGTAGTGTTAACGGGCCAGAGTGTTGGGAATGGTGGTGATGGTAACATTAAAAAAACTTGAATTTTTTCTTAGTTAATGCCTGATAATAGGATTTTCCTATGGAACAGCATGCCACACTCAGATGTAAAAGCAAAAAGAGCATCTTGTACAGAGGAGCCCCTAGGATGAGTTGGTGGGGGGAAATAGCTGTTCTTCCTAAAAGGGACTATAATGATTACATTTCTGAAATGATTGAGACTAATAAATGTTGATATGTAAAAAGAAATGATCCTGTTTTATTAGTCCATTGAGGCAGGCTATATATTTTATGTCCCATCTCTGATCAGGAATTTAAGTGACATATGGCATCAGAATTGAAATACAGCTCTGTGGAATATGTTGTCAGTAGGAAAAAATTGCATATGATAAGGCTGCTGAATTTTTGGCATTAATTACAACACCATCTTGTGAACACTGGTGAGAGCTGCTGGTGCTCAAGTTCCAGCAGCCTTGTGCTCTCAGTGAATGGAAAATTTCAGGTAACTGCATTTCCTTTTCCTGTTACAAGTGCGTGTGGATATTTTACAGGGTTTTTATTAAATTGTTTTGCATTCAGATAGTCATTACTTAGCTACTTGGAAAGATAAGTTCTAAGAATGAGAGTTTAGGGTGAAAATCATTATTCTGGAAATTTAGTGCTCTTAAGCCTACCTGACTTTTCAGGATGTTCATCTCGGTTCCCTTTCACATTTGAGAAGTACAAATATCCTACAGCCCGAACAGAAGTGCAGTGAGGTAGGATTCGGTGGACACTAAATTTTGATCTTTCCTGTACCTATATTATACTGTACTGTTTTTTAGAGAACAAAAGCAAAAAAAACCCAGAAATCTCAACCTGCCTAGGACTGTGGTTGGAAAAAATAAAAACGTTAATGTTGCATGATTCTACCTCGGATAGCAATAGGAATGAAATCCAGGCATACAATGTGATGCAAACACCACCTTATTTGGTGTTTTTGCACTGTATCTCAAAAGAACAGGCTGATCTAAATCAGCCCTCCAAGCTTTCCCTAAATGTAATCTCCAGTGTAATGTTTCTATTCCAGTTTAAACCAAATTTTAGATTTTGAGACTGTTATGTCTCAATTTATTGCAACAAAAATGATTTTCAACAGCTTGGGTGCATCTCACATCTCAATGGCTGCAGCAGGTTGAGAAAAATAGCGAGGACATGCTTTTATGTTAATGTGTTAAAGGAAGTGTTGCCATCACTTGTCCTTTTGATCGGACTCCAAGCATGTATGTGTGAGGAGAAAGGATATTTCTGTTGTCACGGAGCTCCAAGCATTTACCATCAAGCCTTCCCCTGCCACTCTAGTACCTCTTTGACCTCAGGCTATTTGTGTAACCTACAATGAAAACAGTATTTATCCTTTAAACATTGCTGAGGGAAAGAAGTGGCAGATTCCTTGGGGGTTGTGGTCCCCAAGAGCATGGGTTCAGGCTAGGCACCTCCTGCCTGTATGGGGTCACTTAATCAGTGGGCAGCTCTGACCTTTTTTTGTGCTCCAGTTGCTAAATAAAATCTGATCCCATTGCCTTATGCAGTAATTACCTGGATTAAATCTGCCTAGACACTTCCCCTATCTTGTTATGGATTTATTTGGAGCAAAGTTGCTGTTCAGCTGTTGACCATGAACAGGTCATTGTTGCCCACCTTGATACATGGACACCTAGGTAATACTCCTTTCTGTCAAGGATAGCTTTGTTTAATAGGTTGTAAAGATTCTAGATTTTTTTTTTCTCCTAGGCTTGTATGACTTATTGGATCTGTTCTATTTCTTTATTATTGTTAATTGAGACCAAAGTTTTAAGAATGCTCATAAGCTTATTTGATCTGATCTGAGGATCTGTAATAACAGACTTCATAAAGGTACTTTCTTTAGATTGAACAGTTCTTATTTCTGATAGGAGGTGCTTATACTTTATATTGTTATGGGCTAACCTGTTTTACTGAATAAGAGCATTAAGAAGCTGAGTAGAAGAGACAGGTAACTAAAAACAGGGTTATGAAATAAAAAGGATGAGAAGACCGTTATGTTATTGAGCATAGTAAAAACTGTGTAAGTTAGGAGCATGAGATGAAATGGTAAAATAGTCTGAATGTAACTTTTAAAAATCAGTTTGACTGTATCCCTAAGACTTTGTTTTCCTCCCAGTGCAAGTTCTAGACATTTCGTTCTTCTGTATCACACAAGGTGTCTGTAAAGTAAATTACATCAAGTGCAAAGATCCATGTGCATCTTCCCTAATGGCAGAGCACGTCCTGCTGCCCCTTTTTGTTCCTGTATCTGTAGCATAGATTGCTATCATAGCAAAACAAGGCTGGTTTTTCACTGACCTGGATTTGAAAGCCAACCAACCACAAACTCCACAGTGCTTTATAGACTTTTCTTTGGCGTCTTTAAGTGAACTGTAATGTTTAGCTGTACCTGAAGGTTGATAAAGAAGGAGCAACACTGTTTGGACATGAGAACTGAAGGGAAGTACTGCTGAGACTGGTCAGAGCAGTGCAAATTGTAAACAGGTGGGATGGTTGGCTGTTGCGAAGTGACAGCCTGAGACTGCAAGTGAGAGTTATTTTAGCCTTAGTTATGCAGGCTACACCTTAGGATCCTACCTGTGAGTCAGGGCCACATTGTATGTCACCTGTGCAACCTCAGGCTAAGCAGATGGTCCTATCCCAAAGCATTTAGCAGAAAGACTACAACAGATGGGCACAAATAGATGTGGAGTAGCAGAAGGAAATGATAAGGCAAAATTGGTCAGCATGTGTTCTCAGCGTGTCAGCAAGCCCTTGGTCCTGTGCAGGCACCCTGGAGCTCCGGTCATGCCTGGTAGAGCAGTTCATACCAGCAGGATGCAGGAGAGCCCCAGATCTCAAGTAGAGCTGGTGAGCATACAATCCTGTCCCCTTCCTTTCAGGGCCACTGTGGTACAGAGACTGATGGTGCTTTATAGGCAGCTCTCTTTCCAGGAGAAGTTTTGTTGTTGTTGTTGTTTTTGTTTCTTTCCCCCCTCTCCCCTTTTTATTCTGTCTATAAAGCTCTTGCCAGTCTGTCTTCTAAGCTGAAATGCCATGTGCTCTGTGCTATTTCAAGCTTTTATTTTGGCAGGGAGAGAAAGGCAGGTCTGTTTTGCTGTAATAATAGTCACCCTTCTTTACTGAGGATGCCATGTGTTGTGTTTTAGAGCCAAACGTATTTTGGATTATGTGATACCTAAACCTACTACCCAATACTTCCCATGCCTTAAGTTTTAATAAAAGCCATTCCAAGTTGTCTGTATTCCAAACAGAGTGTGTAATCTCTTTATTATGCCTGGCCTGGGTTACTGGGCACACGAATAAACCTGGCTGCGTGTCATGATGACTGTTTGTATTGCCTGACAATAATTGGAACAGAGTTAAATAAAATCAGTGTTTTGTCTTTCCTTAGATTGGACCCGTCAGCAGATGGGGAATGCTGCCATTCTTTCTTTATTTTTGGCAAGAACCTGCATGGCTGACAGACCCCTGCTATGATAGAAAGAGATAGTTCAGTGAGGTTCAAGGAAGAACTAATAATACATCATTTACTTCAGTTGCATGTGGAATGTGGTTTGAGTTGAGCATTTTAAATGTATTTTTTTTAATCTTAAAGGAACCTGCTTTATTATCTACCTCCTGGTTTGACATCTCTGTAACAAAATGGGAGTGTGTAGAATATGCAAACTAAAATCAAACTGTATAATTCCCTTTGAAGCTTACAGTTTCCAGCTCCCCCCCCCACACCGCTTTAGTATTCAACTTGCCGTAATTTTATTTCTCTGAAATTTTCAGTGTAATTGGAAGAGTGTTGAAGGAACAAAGCAAATATTTACGTTGCACAAATGCCACTTGATGTGATTAGTTAAAAGCAATCTATTTAAAATTTAATATGTATATTAAACACTTGCATACATGTACACAGAGAAGCCAGTTCTGAATTTAGATAACCTGAGAAGTTTCCAGGCTTGGGAGCACAGTATCTGTGGAAAACATTTTGGATGTGGTAGAAACAGGGCAATGTGATCTTCAAGACTCTCAGAATTATGGTTATAAAATTTGATATATATAATCCTTCCCATATTTCATATTTCAAAAGATACTAAATAATCATATTCTGACCTTGGATTTTAAAGGATCAAGAACTCATGCAACTCATTTGAGGGTAGCAAACTCAAAGGGTAAATAGTGATATTTAATGCTGCATTATGATGGGATGCATGTGGTCCTGAAAGGCCCTTGGGCCACCTTAACCAGGGGCCAGATGTTCACCACTAAGCAGGGCCTGTGCAGTTTTTTACAGGTGAGATGAGCAAGAAACTGGTCTTGGCGCTGTGCAGCCTGTCCTTGCCTAGTGCAGGAGCTGTGCAGGGACGGCCCTCGTGTCCCAAAGCAAGGTAAGAGCAGGGAAGGAGCTGTGACCGGGTTGTGCCTTGTTGTGGTACAAATTGGGTCTTGCTTTGGGGGTATCTGTAGACCTGGTATAGCCCTGCTTTTATTTCTATGCTTATTTCTATTTCCTCCTTTACACCTGAGATATGAATCAGTAGGGGGGATGTGACAGAGCACATTAAGTAACTCAGTCAAGTGACCTGAAAAGTAGATTCTGAACACACCAAAGGAATTGTTATACAGAGAGCAAGTGATGCTAAGAGACTGTCTGGAGAGAGGGATGATGATTTTCAAGGAGGTTAAATTATCTTCCTTTATTTTTTACTTTTATAGTGATTTTTTTCTAGTGTTTTACAGAAGCATAGATCTAGGTAAGGTGATCAAACTATTTCATTTTTAGGTTTTACTGTTGTTGATGACTTTTTTGATAAGCTTGCGGTGGTAGGGAAAAAAGTATTTAATCATTTCCAGAGATGACAAAACCCTAGCAGTTTAAACAAATGAAGTTCTGGGCAGAGCCTCTCTAGGCCTGCTAAGTCTCATGCTTTGAGCACTAGTCCCTGTCAGACCTTTGGCTAACCCAGTACTGCAGCTTATCTGGTTCAAGGTTTTCTGGACAGCTGCTCCTGGCTTGTGTGCTCCAAAAGATGGTGAAACTGAAGCTTTGGAGAGAACGTTTCTCTGATGTGGCCTGGACTACACCTCCTCGCTGTACCTAAAGGAGGCTGAAATACCATATCAGTAATTGCAACTAGCTCTGGTCTCCTGTGGAGCAGGAGAAAGCAGGACAGGTGCTTTGGATGTTGGATCTTGTTGGATGAGGTTCAACAAGTGATTATCAGCAGAGGGTGGCTGCTTTTCTGTGAAATCTCCTGCTGTATTTTGGGATACTCGTAGCAGGGATGCCACAAGAGCTTTTCCTCTGAAGCTACTAGTGGTTTGGGGAAAATATGAACTAAGGCTGAGCATTGCTTTATATGTTTGGTGTGTAAAGCTGTGAAAACATAATTGGGTAGTAAGAATATAGAGCTGGATTGCTCCTCATATTTCCACCAAGAGAATTGAAATATTGTAGTCTCTCATGATTTTGGCCCTAAAAACAGCTGTTTAGTTTATAGGGTTAAAAATAAACATATTCCATGTACTGTGATTATTAAGACAGACTGAATGCTGAAATGCACGCCTGCAGGCTAAGGCACCATCTTTTGGACACATCCGTGGAGCTTATTTGCAAGAGTAAAGCTTTGTGGGTGTCTAGGTGTTTGCAGCATTGAACTCTAGTGTGTGATTTTTTTGTATTGCTTTTTGTTTAGTTAGCATTTCCCAAAAGCTTATATCCTTATAGCCTGTATATTACATAGAAAAACATCAGAGTGCAATTGTGGTTCACCACAGAAATAACCATTTTTTATATTCAGTTACAACGCTTTTCTTAATGGCATAATATAGCTTCTATGGAACTTATGCAAAAGTCAAGATTCACCAAACCTAGTCTGTCAATTAGAGACAGTAATAATATTTAATGCACAATACTAAGCCTGAGTTTGTGTTAAAGGAGACAGTCACTGTAAATTGTTGTATTAAAAGAATACCTTAACAAAATCCCTAGAGCCCAGAGAAGGAGCCATGTAGTGTTTTTGTAGCAGATGCTGCATTTTCCTATGATCCTTTTTTAACGTGGCTTTGAAAATTGCCCAGCAGTACAGTATTATTTAGTTTTGCTTTAGATGTTAAAATACATTTTTTTCAACCTAAATGTAAAGGAGACCTTTATATGAAATTAATGCACAAAAATCACAGGTAAAGGGCCATTAAGCAAGCATAATGCCGGGGGAAAAGGTATGCTTTGAACATTGTTTCCATTATTCAGGATACGTGAAGTTCAGTCCAAATAGAAATGAAAGACTACTGAGGAAACTTTGCAAATACCTGGAATTGTAACTCTCACTTTGCTCGTTAACTGTATGATAGTTAGGGAAGAAAGGGAAATTGTTAAGAGGCTTTGTTATTGGAAGTAAGATAACCGTGACCCTATCTTAAGTATGGACATGTGCATAAGTTAATTAGCAGCTGGTAAATGCTGCACTGAACTTTGTAGATGTTTTCCTTTGATACATCAAACCAAGAACATTATAATACTCTTGAAAGCATGGGGAAACTTTATATATTTGCCAAATAACGATGACATATGAGGTTGTACTTCCATCTCAAGATGAAATGTTGTGGTTGTGATTTGATCATGGAAAACAGTTTCTTACTGTTGCAGGATTGTTAAGATTTTACAAATCCCGTGCTGCTTTCCATTGATGTTGAAAGTAATGTAATTACAGAGATATAAAAGTCTACCCTCACGCACCACAGAAGCTGATCTTTCGATAACTTTTTCCTATGGGGTTTATTATATTATTATATTTATTATATCAGTTTTCATATAGTTCTCTGGCTGCTTTTGAACCTCCTTCCTTCCTGCTCGGCTGGTGTTGCTGGGGCGGTTGCTCTTTGTTCTAAACAAACGTAGTTACCCAGCGCTCTGGGCAGCAGTCTTTAATTCAAGAATTTCCTAGAGATAACTGTGTTTTGCTTTATTCAGGGGGATTGTCACAGTGCTCAACAACCAGATAAGGGCCCTCGGAAAAAGGTATTGTTTGAACCTTGGACACTTTTGTGTTCAAAAATGTGCAAGTACATGACTGGTTTTGAGAATTCAACCTTAGACCTTGGTAGAGACTGGCTGTCCATAAACTACAGCAGAACATCCTTTTTAGGGTGTTTTAGCAGTTTTCCAGCACCTGTCACTAATTTTATAAAGTGTACTAATATTTGTACATTCTCACCCTTCTTCAGTGAGCTGTTACATGCTGTCTTGCAAGGCTGTTGATTTTTGGTAGCCACCTACTTTTCAGCAACAGTTGAAAAAGAAAAAGTAGGGAGGGGTTTTATTAAGGTTTCAGTGCTTGCCACTGTTTTTGTTGACAGAGCAGAAAATACAATAAAAGAGGTGAAGGTGGTAAATCACACGATTTCTGTAATTGTCTACTCATAAGGATTCTTGGCCTGCTCTAATGTGTTATTAATCATTCTTTGCAATATATTGATGGTGCTCACTTAAACAGATTTCAGCTACAGTAGAGTTCTCTAATTAGACAATAATATTAGAGAAATTGACCCTTATCTTCAGTTACTGAATTTTCTGGCAGTCTATTTTAGCTTCTACCGGTTGGCCTTTAAACATAGAAACAATGTATCAAGAGATTATTATTCAAAACTATTTTCAATAGTGTGATAGCTTTTTAATTTTTTTAAATAGCTTGTATTCATCAGCTGGAGCACAGGGTAATCAGATTAACTCAATCAACTCCATTATTTTATCCATTTTAGTTAATTACAAGCTGTATTCAGATATTAAACCAATGGGGAAGCTATTTTTTTTTCCTTGATTATCTCAGAAGTAGTAGTCCATGTAGTTTATGAGTAAAGGATATGGGATTTTCAGGCAAGGAAGAAAAGGGCCTCATGCTTTAAGTAAACAGTGTGTTGCTCTGGTATTTTGTCAGTGGTTTGAGTCATTTGTGGTGATTTTGCTCTGTAGGTTCATCTACATATAGAAGATACCAAGGAGAGCATGAATTCCTGGTGCTCTATCTAAACTGTGCTTGGGTATCTATGTGAATGCTCTGAGGCAGGATACAGGGGAACTGATTTATTCAAAAGTGTCACTTGGTAGCATTGAATCCAGCTGTGACCAGGTCAAAGATAAAAGCACAGGCTCTACGGTTTTGTAGCAACTCCTTCCTTGCCTGAGCAGCAGACTGCTTCACAGCAGGGTGAATGGAGGGAACCCCTAAGACCTCAGGACTCCTTTTCCTGGTAAAACACCCCAACACTCACTGATCTACCTTCCCATGTATATTTATATATTTACCATCTTGGTGATGCAGATGAAATTCTCAAGACTATTAAAGCTTGCCCTCATTTCTATCTCTGGTGAGAAATGATAAATTTTAAACACATAGTGCCAGAGTGTTCTTTGGAAAAAGATTTTTAGGGAGATTCAGAACCAATAGAAGATATGGGAGGTGGAGCTCTGCTTACAGGGCTCAGGGACTGCGAATGATGTGCTCAGGAGCGACAGCAGGAGCTTCTCATCAAAGCTAAAAGCCTCCCTTGAGCGAATTTTCCTTTTGCCAATCTAGACTTTATGGGACAAACTGAACTGGAAGCTCAACTTTGAATCTGGGCATCATAAAGTGCAGAGCTCATGAAGGAGGTCTACAAGAGGCCTCCACTCTTAGCTGTCTGTGTTGCAGTGGCAGACAACATATGGTATAAAATGTTTCCCTAGGATTTCACAAAGAAAGGTAAATGGTATTATTGAGTTGATTATAGGTATTAATCATTTTAAAAAATATTTTATGTATAGGAAGTGTTTTTCAACTGGTAGATCTAGACCACAGAACTAGAAGAGACATTTGAACAGCTCCTGTTGTGTGATGTGTATTAAATGCTGCAAGTTTGTGAGAATTCCACTTTTGAAAGCTCTTCTCAGTCTTTGCACTTCTGTTGACCCACTGCTGGAGTATTGCTCAAACACTGATGAATTCATGTCCTTATAAGTCAAGTAGAATGGTTGGGGACTGGAAAGATGGTGAATTTGTATGTAATGTTGATATTGCAGGTATGTAATATCTGTCTGGTAGTCGCCTAGGAACAGAAATTGGGATATGATTTAAATGAAGCAGTGTTCAATAAATAGATTCCTTTAAAAGCACTGATTAGGAGAAAATATGTAAAATTAGAGTTAACACAAAGAAAGATAACTATGCTGAAGGATAGTGTTCAGGTTAGGTCTCAAACTCGGATGTCCTGTGCACTTTTGCTAGGGCCAGGATAAATCCTTCCTATGGTTAAATGTACTGTGGTCGGTCAGTGCAAGGGGTGTAAACTTGTCTCTATCTCTTGAGTTCCAGCGCTGTGTGTTTTCCAGGTCAGCCCTTACAGTAAGGCATAGCAAAAATCATTAGGCTGTGGACATAAACGTTTGTTTGCACCGAAGCGTTCAGTACTAGCACAGGGATACCTTGAAGCAGCACTAGTGGGATGACTACTGCTAATCAGCCCAGGTGGGACACCACGCTGATGCTGTCCTATGACTTCTAGCTCAGGAGCTGACTTGTTTGGTGGTGATCTGTAGATCTGCGTTTTGCAGTTAGGCGTGTTCCAGGGCTGAACTCCCTGCATTGCTGTGCTTGTGTGAAATTAATTACAAATATCTTCAAAATATTGATACAATAGGAGATGGATGAATTCCAATCAGTTAAATTTTCCATAAAATTGACTTTCCACGATAACACCCCGTATCATTGAAGTGCAGCAAATAAGTTGTTAATTTTAGTGCATCTTTTTCTTTTCTGGAAGAAAAGTGGTTGACTGTGCTTTTCATGCAGAAATCCCAATTGTCTGAAATGAAGCAAGACAAAAACTTGCATGTGAAAGAAGATTGGTTCAGGGCATCTTTCTGTGGCTATGATTTGTGCTCAGAGAATCTGTCATTTGTTGGGAATGTTCTCAGCTGTGGGAATACATACTATACTCTGTGCCAGTTCAAACTTAGGTACTGAGGTTTTGGGGAGATCTTGTGGAAAAACAAAGCAACTTTGTTTATTCCAGGATGTTAAAACTCTTACCTCTGACTTAATTTTTGTTTGGAATGGAAGAGGCTTGCGGCTACTGTCCAATAGCTGCATTTTGGCAGTGCTCCTAAAGATGCTGCTGATCGCTGTGTTTGCATGCCTGCTACGCAATCCATAGGAACGGGCACATGCGTTTGTGTTCTGATGCATAATGACCATGAGACTTGCTGCAAAATGACCGGTTCCTAATCTAGTAAGTGCTCAGCTGTTTTGGAATAAGCCAGCAGAGACTGCAGCTTTGACTTTCTTCTGTATGTGTATCTTGTTGCCTTCTGAATAAAAGAACTAGAACAGCGTAGCCCCTTTTTGCATTCTAGAGAGCAGCTAGCACTGTTTCTTTGAACAGTGGCAGATGTAAAAGGGATGCAAATCTACAGACGGTGTCCAGAGGCCAGCTCCAGAAGAGCTAGTTGGAAAATATTCTTCAGATGTTTAAATGTTAAGTTTCTTGTTCCAAATGGTGTGAAAGAATAAAACTGAAATTTCCTGCTCAGTGGGAATGTTGAAACTTCCTTTTGGAACATGGGTTGTTTTAAATGTATCCAGGTTTTCACCAAATTCCTGGAGTGCTTAAAAACCAGAAGGCTGGATGTCCTAGTCAGGCTTGCCTACTGCTGAAAGGCTTGGAAGAGCTGGAGACTTTAGAAGCAATGAGGTTACTGTAAATTTGAGGCAATTTGCCTGGCAATTGACCAAGCAGACTGGGAGCCTTGCAAGCCTGGCATATGAATTTGGTAGTCTGGGAGCTTTGGAGTTGGAGATGCTTTCTTCCTAGGTTTCCGTCGGCCTGCTGGGATGATTGCAGAGGAGCTATGAGGAAATGAAGTAATTTTCCAATGGAAAGCTGCCTTGTTTTCAACAGAATTTTGGTCAAATTAATCAGCAAAGATATTCTGATGGTCTTGAAAAATTAGCATTTTTCTGGTGGAAAATGTGCTGTTGGAATGCTTCCGAATTGCTGAAGGTACCTATGCGTTTTATTACAGCTCCGGTATTGGTTGCTACTTTCACTCTGTTTGCTTGAGATGATCTGGATAATGCTGACATCACGACTGCTATCTTCAATCACAAGGGGAAAATCTTAATCTGTGTAGTTTATGAAGTGAACTATTACTGCAGTTCAGAAGAAACATACTGTAAACTGTTTTATTGTCTCACATATGCAAGTGCTTTATTTAGTGTTAGTTTAAGTTCATAAATGTAAGGAGGTTACAAAAATCAGTACAAATTCACATGTACAGTGAAGCTTCAAGAGAATGAAGGTCGTCTTTTTACCTTATTATTAGTCCTGGCTCCCTATTATTTTTTGTGTGGTTTCCCTGTCTGTTAATGTTTGCCCCTCGTGTGGGGCTTCTTATGAACATCCTCTAATTTTCATTCTTGCTTGCTAGTACAGAAACATTAACTGATGTGCTCTGTTTAATTTAAATGGTGCCCACCAGTTCTGCTTATCTTGGGGAGAAAAAGATTATCGGAAGGGATCCAGGGAACAGAGATCTGTGCTCCAGATACAAACAGTGGTTTACTGCCTGGCAGGGCTTACCGCATCTATAAAAGTGTACTTACTAGCACATGAAGAGTGATGGAGGTCTTTGGATCTGTGCCTGGGTAGATACTTTGGTCAAAGCTGCAGGGAATGGGCTCTGCAGGAATGGAGTCTAAAACAGCTCTGAGTCAGCAGCAGCAGCTGCAGAAAATGTGGCCTGGGGAGCAAATGGAAAGCCAAAGATGCAGGTGTGCTGAGCTGAAAGAATTGAGTCCTGCAGTTGGAACTCAGTTAACATTGCTACCAATGCTAGGCAAACCAGACAAAACTCCAGCGCTGTCTAGACTCCAGAGAGACTTTACTGTAAAATGCAGTAATTTTTCTTCTCTTCTCCCCCCAGCCCCCATGGAAGCAGAGATGTGTTGCTGAATATCCATTGTGCTCACATGTACTCAGTCAGAAGGACTGTTTGTATAGTTCTCTGGGACTCTTCGTCCTGGAGGAGATGGCCAGCCCTCTGGGGGTAAGAATTTGCTACCTGTGCAGTAAGAACTGTCACGTCTGCAAAGCTGTGGAAGTTTTTCACAAGCTTGGGCAAATATTTTTGAGATTTGATAGCTGTATCACCAGGAAGAACACTAACATGTGAAATCAAATATGCCAAAACAGCACTTTGCAAAGCTTCAGATGCTGGCTGAATTTCAGGTACAAGGTTTGTGTCAGGTCCTGGTCAAGTGCTGCTTGTTGATGGTGTGTTGACTCATCAGGTTAGTTCACTTGCTGGTTAATGAAGGTGATTCTTTAGTGAGAACGGTAGAAATCACTGTTGCAGTGGTTGAGCTACCCAGGCTCAGATCCTGAAGTCAGTGTTGTGATGTATCTCTTCACTTGCTCGTATTTATAAGGCTCTAGGAGTCCATGTGACTTGGACTCTAGTGACTGTATTTCCTGCACTCTGTCCTATGGCACATACAAAGCACAGTCATGCAGAGAATCATCCTTCAGTGGTTTTGATCTGCTCCTGAGAATATTGCTGGGTGGTGAATGAGCTTGCAAGTGGGCCTCTAAGGGATATGTT
Source organism: Rhea pennata (assembly GCF_028389875.1). Taxonomy (NCBI): domain Eukaryota; kingdom Metazoa; phylum Chordata; class Aves; order Rheiformes; family Rheidae; genus Rhea; species Rhea pennata. Next base: position 9,794,448 of record NC_084682.1, read on the forward strand.
GCAGCTGTGGTGAGTTATTACATCTTTGCTGACTTGTAACCTGAAATCTATATCCCACTGAGCCTTGCTGTGTAGCCATCATCTCTCCACCTTGAGATTATTGATTGCATTTAAATGTTCACTCTGTACTCAGCACAGCTGGGGTAGTGATTAGACTTTTATTCATGTTGCCACTTGGAAAGGTTATTTATGTGGAACCACTTCCAACACCTGTGTCAGTTTGGAAAGCAGAATGTTTTATCTTTATTTATTGAAAACCTTTGTGCAAGGTGAGTTGCTCACTGAGACAACTTGCCCTTCTTATTTACTTCATTATAAACTCTATTTTGGTGCATCATCTTCAAATTAAGAAAACATTAAACTTAAAAAGGTTTCATCCTTAGTTATGCGAAGGCCTGTGTTCCTAATAAAAGAAATCCCAACCTAGATTTGTAGCAGTGTTTTTTTTTCTTTTTTTAAGCTGAGATAAATGTGCTTGCAGTGTTGTGCTGTCACATACATAAACTTGATATTTTATATATACAAACCCCATACATTTCAGTACTTATTGCTTTAGATTTTTGTCTTCAAGTCACGGAAACAAGTTTCATTACCATGCTGATTGTTCATCTTCCTGGATTATTAGCAAAACTTGAAGTTCTCCATATAAATATTGTCAGGATTTTGATTTTTGAACTGTAGTATCAGGATTTAGGAACTTCCTTTTGTTTCACTTTGTGTTAATGCCACAGCTTTCTACGAAGTATTTTTTTTTTTTTTTTCTTGCACCAAGCTGTTTCATCAAATAGGACTTAGCAGGAACTCCTTTTGACACCCTTCCTAAGGATCAGTGCTGCATGTGCTTCTCCACCTGTTGCAGTAGATTGAGGAGGCCAATTCTGGATAGAAAGTGCTTTCTGTGAGTAAATAGATCTTAAAGCTGAGCCTGAGCCTTTACAGATACCAGTAGAGATGTATACAGTGAATCCTAACTACTTTCCACTAATCCTGAGGCCCGAGCCAGCAGAAGTAAGGCTCCTAGTGCTCTTCTACTGACTCCCAAAGTGGTGGGGTGAGCACAAAGTGGGACCGAGTCCCTGCTGTGCTGGCTGGCATCGCTCTCTTGGCTTCAGCTGTGCCTGTTTGCGTGAGCAGAGGGTGAACTGCTATTGCTACTGATACAAAGATGAGGGAATTGCAGCAGTGAAATGAGGACTGTTTTATTTCTACCCCTCAAAATTTTAAGGTAGGCTCTGTTTTGTTGAAACCTACGGGGAAACAAATTTGGTTTATTTTCAGCTGATTTCCCACCTTATCCTCATAAGTTTGAGCAAATGCACGTTATCTATTTTCAATGCAAGATAAACAAGTAAAGAAAATATTCCTGTGATGATCTTTTCGAAAGTTGGAATAGCTGAAATAGAACTGCAGCCTAAATTTGCAGATAACTTTTGATTTTAAAAAAGACAATTGTGTGGGTGTGTTTTTGGCAAATAAACCTACCGCAGTTATTTTGTCCGGGCATAACAATCGCTCCTTGTTCTCTCGTGGGAGAACAAGCAAAACCCACTTGGCTTCAGAATCCTGTTTTGGATTCTGGGCACAGAGCATCAGAACCCAGAAGCTTGCTCAGGCTTTGGAACCATTTGTGCTGTTTGCTTCCATATTGTATCCAGCATTTTCTATTTTAAGTGAATTTCTGAAATAATTGACAAATGAATGTCAGCCAATTCTTTCTTCTAGATTCATAATTTTCGAAAGACAAGAAATGGGGGCAAGAACCCAGAGCTGATAAAAATCTAGAATTTCTGCTTCATTTTCATACCATGCATATCAAAATCCATAAACTGGGTCTTGGGAATCAGACTCAAGGGCCTCTTGATTAAGAATTAAATTACAGGTATGATTTACTAAATTTGTGCTTGGGGAAAGAAGGATTTTGATGATGATGTGATTGGTAAACTACACATTTCCTCAGCAACATATTAAAATTAATGGGAGTAGCATAACCATACATGTAAAATACTTCACAAGTCTCAGGAAATAATGTCTTGTAAACTAAGCCACATAACTGAGATTCTGCTTTCATAGTTCTTTAACTAAAGAAAATGCAAAGAGAGTGTGTAAAGCTGGCATGCTCTCTTCTAATATACAGGTTTATTCTGCTGTTAAACAAGACACAGTCAGGGGAACTGCGTGTATAACAGGTCCTTTGGTACCTAACTTTGTTCACGTTGTTTTCATACAATTATTTGAAAATATTGAAATGTAGAACCATTTGAAAAATCTATTTCATCTTCTTTTTTTGGCATGTCTTACATGTTTTTAATTTAGATTTCTTTCAGAATTGCTTGCGAACCTACTTGCTATGCCTTCTCATTCTTTGTTGCGTAGTTCTTGCCATAGGCTGATCCTTCACCATGTTTTCAACTTCGACTGTTGCGTAGGAGTGATGCATAAAGACAAGGTTCTGAAGGAGAAATCATACATTTAATACCAACTGATGTAGATGGTATGAGAGTTCCTATACCGCAGAATCGTAGCCCCAAAGCTTGTCCCTTTTTTCCCACCTTTCTTCGCGGAGTGTCTGGCTTACGGCTTTAGGCCAGCGCAGATATGGCAGCATTGCTGCTTCATGTGATGCGAACTAGTACGGGGGTCGCTTGCCGGGGAGGCAGGTAACCCAGGAAATACCCCATCGTACTGTGCTCTTATACAGTAAATTTGACCAGGCGATGGTGCCAGGCCTGTGCCCTTCTGCCCTAGCTTGACTGTCCTGAGTTAAGCGAGGTAGACCAGTGTGTTGTATGATCTGGAAATCAGTGGATATTTCTCTTCTGTGGTGCAGGTATTTGGGAAGTCAGTGTGTGTGAGGTGGAGGGAACAGGCAGGGTCAAGTGATCCAGCTCTCTGAGGTTGCATCATGTTTCTTCATGCAGGAGAGGCTTTGTGCTTGCAGCTTCACGGGGTACTGCAACTGCAGGGATTGGAGAGAGTGGGTAACAGTCGTGGCCAGTCTACCAATCTGTTGTATATTGGGGGATTAAAAATTGCTCTGTTCCTCTAAAACCCTGTCTGTCATTGAAACTTTGAAGCTTTTTACCAAGATGTCTGAAAGGGGAATGACTTTCACTGTGGAAAACAGTACTTTACCTCCAGCCTGTGCCTGCGCTCCTCACCTGCAGACCCCAGATGCCTTCAGGAGAGACCTCTCCATTGTATCACAAGAGCAGAGAAACATGAAAGACTGCTTGCTTCTAATATGCAACAAAGCACATAATCAAAATAAACAAAATAGCATTAACCACAAGGTCTTGCTGGGGTTGTTTTCAAAGCCATGAAGGGATTTTGGAGTCTCTAAGATCTCATCTGTTTGGATTTCAACAAGGCATTAGCTACGGAGCCATATGGGAAATTATTAGTTAAGCCAGAGATTGCTATAAGGAACTAGGTAAAAACAACCCCATTTTTTGATGCTAGGGAAATATTGGGCTGGGGGAAGATTAAACTGGATTGCCCCCCAAAACAACCTGTGGCTAACTTTAATTAAAATAGGAGTAAATTAGGAGTATACTAATGCTATTTAATGATACTGTGGTTTTGGGGAGTTTTATCAATTAGGGCAAAAGAACAGAATATCATACTGTAGGAGGAAGATGAGCTCAGGGATTGAAATGATAGACTATGAGATCTATTAGTATAAAATTCAAGTGTGTAATTAGGGGCTAGTAATAAGAATTTCAGTTTTAAGGTTAAGACTTGTAATTTGGAAGTAACTAAAGCCTTGCAGAGTGGAGACAGGGGATGGGATAGGATTACTGGTTGTGAATACATCAAGAGGCAATGTTGAAGAATGGGGAGAGCTCTTGGAGATTGCAGATGACAGTGGTGTAAGACCAAGAGCATTTAAATTGGTAGAGATAGGTTTGTACTGGTTTTTGAAAAAGGTTTGTAGCGTTTAGGGGTGTTCAGAACAGAAATTTTGGACAAGTTTGATGGGCGTACCAGTAGCAATGTCCATTTTTGATGTGCGTTTTTTAGGGAACTGTGTTATAATTGTCTGTTTGGGCAGTTCTCAGATCTCAGTGATGCCAGAAGAGACTCCTCTTTGTATTTATAAATTGAAGCATGTCTGGCTTGTGGTGTCTTTTTAAGAACAGGTGCGCCAACGCGTGTACAACCGTAAGGATGATTTTTTTTTCCCAAGTGTAAGTATTTTAATTTCAAGATCTGAGGTTAGGTACAAGTATGTTGTTGCAGATACTCATAATATTTCACGTTTAAACCATGGCTATAATGAATTTCTTCTTAATTCTGTTCCAAAACGTTTGCTAGTGAGACACAACAGCTATGGGAAACAGCAACTGAAGAGCACTAATTAAGACTCGGAGTGCTTTCAATAAACTTATGTTGCAATGAACAAATTAACTGACAAGAGAAAAGACAATATTGCCCTCAAGGGAATGTGCTGACATAGAGATAACTCTAAGTAGTTCAGTAGTCCTTTGATTTGGAAGAAACTATGAAATACGAGTCTGGTTCAGTAGCATTTACTTCTGATGTGTCAAAAGGAATAAAACAAAAATGTCATCATATTAAAAGCTGGGGAAAAAAAAGCGCATTGAAAAACCCTGACTAAGGATAATGCATATAGGAAAACAAGCTTAAAAAAACCCCCAAACCCTTAAGGAGGCGATAATTCTCGCTGCTGGCTGGGGTAGCTCAGCACGTGTGGTCGGTGTTTCTCGCAGGAGGTGTGCGAGAACCGTCTCTTCTGCCTTCCCGGGGTCAGAGTACAGCGAGGGGCAGCCTCAGGCACATTCAATTTTACTGCTGCTGTTACAAAACCCGCTCTGCTGGAGGTGCCATCCTGGTGCACAGAGCGCCTGCTGTGCTCTGAACCTGCTCTCCAGTGCAGGAACTGGTGCACGGTGCGGCAGAACCAGTAGCTTGAACTATGCACATAGCAATAGCAAAAGGCAATTGAGTTATTTCTCTCTAGTGTTTTGGGGTGACTTTTTCTTTTCTTTTTCTTTCTTTTTTTTTTTTTTTTTTGCACTTGTCTTTGAAAGATGCAACATTTGCACGTTGTTGGAGAGCACATACTTGAGGTTTTGATTTTTGACCCAATGGATTGGGACTTTCCTCGTGTTAGTCACGCTGGCTAGTGTATAGATTCCTTTGCTTGAATGGCTGGGTATTAACAGCGTTGATGTGTCTATAAAACCCTGTAACTGTGAAATGAATGATTTCAGAAGCACTGAACTGCCTGGGAGGAAAATGGCAGGTGCTTACGGACAGGCCTGGGAGCTAGAAGAAGGGGGGGGCGCAGGTAGATGCTGGTGGGGCTGTTGCCAGCGCCGGCTCATGGTGGCAGCTGGCTCGTGTGACATTGCTTTCTCCTTACGTGTTTGGAAAGTCCTTCACCTGAAGCGGCAGAAGCTTGCAGTTTTGGATCCCTAGGGTTCATCTTCCTGACTTAAAGCTGCTCTGTGTGGGATCATTTGCACCGGTCTGAGGGTGTTTGTGATATGCCTGACACCTTGAACTACCTGAAGCTCCAGGCCAGCAGAGAACCGCACGAGGCTGGTGACTACGAGGGGGGAGTTCTGCCGTGGCAGCTCGAGGCTCTTCCCTTCGCTGCGGGTGCAGAGGAGGCTTTATTTGCAGTGGGGTCTCTCTGGCACCTTCCCTGAATACTAAATCCCACCCTAGCACCCACAGAACGAAAAGGCAGGGGGAGAAGAGACTAGCAGCTCGCGTTGCTCCTGTGCCATTTTCTGCATTTTCTTTTTTATTTTATGTTTTTTCCCCTAAAGCTCGTAACTGTAGGTCAGCTTGGGATTAATTGAAGCTGATATCTTTACTTCAAAGCAGCACAAGATCAAGCCTAATGTACCTGCATAGCAATTAAACGTTTGGCAAGGCAACACGGATCGGCTTCTGCAGCAGCAGCGCTCTCCCCCTGTGCACGTCTTGTTCGGGCTCCAGAGCGCAAGTAGCCAGGCCGGAGCTCGAAGCAAAGGAGCGTTTTGGTGCCGCTCTCTGCAGGCATTGACCGTTCTGCCAGCCGATGGATTTAAGCATCTGTAGAATGGGGAAGATTCTGCGTCTCTAGTCTGACTGGCTACCGAAGAATACTGGGGATAATGAAGAAAATTGCAGGGGGCAAATTGAAAGATTTTTTTTTTTATATATTGTGTACTATCATTATTCCTTTAGTGCTAACAAAGATGAGAAGCCACTTTAGTATAAATCTTCAAAGCAACATGTGTGAATTTCTGTCCAGTGCTCATTACAGTTAATGGGAATCACGTGGCTGCAACTTTGTGAGTGCTTTGAAAATGCTCCTTCTATGGTTACATTGTATACCCCCACGTTAGCTCCTTTACTGTTGTTTTTATATTGCTCCATTTGTTTGCTTGCCGTTAAAAAAGCCAAAACAGTAAATTAATTAAAAACTGCGTGAGCTCCTCTGGTATTAAATAGAGCAAAATGCTCATTTTCTAAGATAAATAATATTACTTATCAACTTGAGACGCAGTATGGGTCTCTACTGTTCTGAATCCCTGTAGCATAAAATATGCTGTTTGTTGCACACTAATTAAGGTTAGCTTGACTGGCAAGTCAAAATGCTGATTCAGATGTGCGTGTTTAAATTTGGTCCAACTGTGCTATTAGTCACCCGGCATGGTATGTGATTTAGCCTCCTTTTTAATCTTTAGGAAATATTTGGTTAATCTAGTGTAGGGAAGAAATAAAATGATGTCAGGAACACATTTATGTTTATTATCTGTCTTATGTATGTGTGTGCACACACACAAAGGAGTAAAATTTTGGAAGTTTGGTCTTAATATTTTCCTTATCTCATGATCATATACACATAGTCATATACCTTACTATGGGAAGGGAGGCATTATTTCCCACTCGAAGTTTGGTTCTTAGATAAAATTTTGTAAAATCACTTGAAAATCAAGAATAACGAAAAGCATTCAGTATGGCATAAAGTGAGCTGCCCTGGCTCCCGGGTGAAGATGATGTGGTGGCTTAGGAGTATGTTACTGAGTGGCCTGGTGATCTGTGCCCGGAGCGGGGGCTGTACGTGATGGGGAGTGCCCACTGCTTCTCCCTCAGCCTTGTGAGATGGGAGCCATCAGCGAAACACCCGATGCCCTTCTCCGTGGATCCCAAACAGTGTGTGGAGTTTCTTTTGGTGGGCCTATGAGTACTGGACATCATGTTTCAGCTTCTCTTTGGTGAGAAATACAAGTTAGGGCTTGCACTCTTTCTCTTCAACCCAGGCTTTATCTACAATGGTTATATAAATGAGTCTTTTTTTTTTTTTTGCTTGTGTTTTTGAAAAGTTGAAATCCTGGGATTGTTTACTGTGGGAGATGTTGCAAATTGTGGCATTCCTTTTCTTAGCTTTGTTCCCAAATCTTCAAGTGCAGATGGTTTGAGAAAAGCAGCAGATATTGTCAGGATTGGCAAACTGGGAAGTTTCTCTCCCACTGTCTCTAGTGAGAAACAAATGCAACAGGCTTGGCAAAAGCCAACATCCCGTGTTGGCTGGTAGCTTCTGTCTGGGTCTCGGCTCAGCCAGTGGTGCCTCTTGCAGATGCTCTGTGCCCTCTGTGTTAGCCTGAGGGACAAGGCGTAGTTTCTGCTGTGCCCTGCTTTCCGGATGATTGACTTTTGCTTTGCTTTGCTTTCCCCCCAGTCTGGGGCAAGCCTCCAGACCGTGATTTAGCAGCGAGCATTGCAGGAAATCCAAAATGGGAGAACATCTTTCCCTAGTACAGAAATTTTGAGGGTTCGTGGAGGTGCTAATCATCCATGGTTGCAGAAAGATCAATGCTATTGAGCTCCTCCAGAGAGGCAGAGAAGGAACAGAGCTAAGTTCCCCAATCCAGCTGTTTTATTTTCCTTCTATCCTTGTAGTTCGTTATAGGAAACTGGATTTTGACCAGTGAGAGAAGGGAAAGGTAGAAACATCCCCATGGTGAAAGCAAGATTCTCAGGATTTCTCAGTAGAAGGTAAAGAGAAAAACAGTTGGCAGGAAGCTGCTGCACCTTGGGGAGACTGATACGTAGATATGGTTGTTTGCTGAGAGCCTGTATCTTTGAGTTGTTGATTAGATTACAGTGGCTGTAGCAGAAAGCTTTTGGGGTTTTGATGAGTGTGGTAAGAGGGTTGTTGCTCAAAGCTGTCACCCCAGAGGGAAGGGAAAATCTCGGAGGCGCTGAGCACGGGCGCTGTTGAGCAGGTACGTGCTGCTAGAACCGTGGCTGGGACCGAGCTTTGCCACAGGAAACCTGCTCTGGTGTCTCAGCTTTCCGCTTGCAGTTGCTGCTGCCAGAGGGAGGGGATGAGAGAAATGGGCTATAACAGCAGAAAATCTGATTTATTAAAAAAAAATCCTGGGGAATTGCCAGTATTAAATGTACTTAGCGCTTTTGCTTGGAGGTAAAAATGTGACATGTAAGAGAGAAGCAGGGACATTGCAGGGAAAAGGCAAAATAATTACAAATGTTGCGGTTGCCAGGTTCTCTATTTTGCATGCAATTACGAAATGTAGTAGCAGCCCATATGTATCGTGGATGATTATGTATTATGATTAAACACTGAGGTCTCGACTGGCAAGGGCAAGTTGTCTTAGCAAAATATTTTGTGCAGCCTACACAAGCAGTAAGCCTCTCCCTGGGAGGAGGGAGAAAGAAATCCCTTTAGAAAGAGCTATTGGATCTCTCTACCCTTGGAAGACCTACAAGAAAACGTTGTCTAGACTGTCAGATATGTCGTATAGGTTTTGCTGCCAGCATGGTGATCTGATCTAAAGCCTGTAAAAAGCCTCTACAAAGCCTCATGCTTCCAGTGGCTTTTAGATTATTCTGATGAGTAATCTGATTGGGGAGGAGCATGTAAGTAACTAGACAAATCCTGAGGCACAAGGGAACGATTGGCTTGAAGACTATAGCTGAATAGAGATCCCATTAGAAGTCTTTAATGAGTCTTTGTAGAAAGGTCAGGTCTGAACGATAATATGGTAGTATTGATAGTTTCAAGTGAAAAGAGTTTTAAAACATGCAGAGGGTTCAACTTTTGAACATTAGTGCTGGAAACAGTGGTTCTTTGAAGTGAAGTTTTGTTTTTTTTTGGGCACAGCTGGTGCTATGAACGGTCCGATCTGCAGGCATTTAACACGAGGTACCTTACCTACTTGAGTAGTTCAGAAAGACAATGGAGTAAAGACAGATCCGAGTGTAACCGGTTGCATGACTTCACGCGTTGCCTGCAGGGGAAAGCCGTTTGAAGTAACATTCCTGCTCCTGGCGAAGGCACGAGGCGGTTCCGCGTTGCTGCTAGGAGAAGCAGCCTGGAGTCTGCCTTCGGGAATCGCCGCAGAACCCAAGCGATGATTCATGTTTGGTGTAGATGCAGTACGACTGTGCGGTGGGACTGATATAGCCTCAAAGGAATAAAAAGAAGATTAAGAGATATTTATACGTTCTCATAGTAACTTTTACTTTGGAGGTATCCGGCAACATGTTCTCGAATGAAACAAATTTCTCATTGTTTAAAAAAAAATATATTTTTTTTCAGATGGTATTTGCACTCTTGTTTAAACAAGGTATGTTTGGTGCGAATATCTACTTAATTTGAAACTGTGCAGCGCTATTGTACTGGGTAGAAAAAGCAAATTTTTGGTCAAAATTTATGTTGGGAATGCAATTTTCAAGTAATATTGTGGTTGCAAATACTGAATATTACGTTATGTTTATAAAGAAATGTTATGTATGTGTAGCTAGGACCAAGTCACAGCAAGAGTCCACCCAACTTCTAGGATTCTGTGTGGTTTATATGGCACAGAGAGCAACGGGGAAGGAGAGTTAATGTATGATGTACATACTTCCCCTCTGAGAAAATTCAGCTCTGGTGGCTGAAATGAATTTTAATTCAGCCAGAGTTGTTTGCATTTTTTTTCAAACCCAGGGAAATGGCCAAAACTTCTCACATCTATAGTTTTTGTATTGGGGTGCACTGTTTTTTAAGCTTGTTTTTGCTAAGTTGGCATTATCAGTGCATGGGAAGTATTGCACACATGCGGACGTAGTGTGTTTTGGGAGACTAGAAGCTCTATCCTACAACAGACGTTGAGGAACTGTTAATGCAAAACAGAATTCATGTTATTGCTCTGATTCAGTGTCTCTGTGTGCAGCCTGAAAAAGATTTGGGAGAACTTGAGTCTGTTCTCAAATTGAGCTAAGAGCATTTTACTAGCAGGCACTATTCCATTTCTTTAAATGCTTTTTCTGGGGCAACCCTCTCTCTGTCATGCTATATATATATATATATATATATATATATATATTTGTATATATACATATATATATATATTAAAAAAAAAACCCAAAACTCCGTATTGAAATGAAGTTTGTCGTAAGAATTGTTGATGAAATTATGTTGCGACGTCATCGTCAAGCCAACTAAACAAAAGACATCAAGGTTGAAAAGCATTGCTATGGCTACCTTATTTAAAGGCGATTGTTAATAAAGGAGAGAAAATTGGAGCTGAGAGAGGCAGTAATTGCAAAAGCACAGAAAAGGTTAGACTGGTATTTTTCATCAAAACTTGATGTGAGCTTGCTTCATGTTATGTTCATTAAATATCCATTTTAAGGATGCTGTCTGAGCTCAAAAGATATAGCTGGGAGAAATCAAACCTAACAAATTTAGGTGTTAAAAAAAGGACAGCATTCATGTTTTGCATTCCTAGACTAATGGCTCTGGAAGGAGTCCAGTTGAGCTTTAGAGTGGGTGGTTTTCTCCCTTCTTTAGTGTTTGAGGAGAGATAATTGGTTTTAAAATGGTTGCAATGTTCCTTTTAAATCACATATGTTCTGATTTTGCTTCCTTGTTCTTTATCATGGTGCATTACGTATTCGCAAGGGACTAGAGCCTTAGAAGGAAGGAATTTGAGCTAGAGCTGCTAGCACGATTTAAAACTCAAGCTTAAATATTTTAATTGAAGTCAGGTATCGCATAGCTTTGAATCCCACGGTAGAATGTTGGGTTTTTTTTTTTTTTTATCATAAATATGCCTAGAGCCTCTGAAACTGCAAGAATTCCCTTTACTGGTAACATGGGTCACGGTGACAACAAATTTCTCAATCTTTGCCTACATAAAGACTGAAATTCAAATCTGCACAAAATGTTTTCTAGTTGCTTTCTGGGAGAATATGTTTTAGACGAAAGCTGGTCACTGGCCTCCATTTATGCAAAAAGGGCTTGTTTACTTTGCAAATATGGATTAACTGAGTATCAGCTTTTGTACTAGTCCGCTTCACTTAAGAAATGTTTTTTTAATTAAAATAAAAAGGTATACCTAAGGTTACAGAAACATGTTCTTTAGAAACTTAGTTAAATTAGAAATGACATTTCCTCTTCTACTGTTGACGTTGCAGCTGAGAGTTAAGCTATAAAAGGAGTCAATTAAATTCTCTGCAGCTTTGCTGCAAAATCTGAATTTAAACTACACAGTAACGCAACGTTATTAAAGCTGGCATTTTTAGACCAGTCATTTCTAGAACTAAATTGGGGCAAAAGTATTAATCCAAAGGCACAGCTGTCTGATTAATAAATTCGTGTGATGTCAAGATTCAAAGATAAACACGTCACAGGTTCTGCTTTGTTGCCAGCTTTCTGACACCAGCACGCGCTTAAGGGCTATTAGGGAACCTGAGTGTTTATTGGCATTAAAAAGAGCGCACAAGCACGTGTTGTACCCCTTTGCGGCAAGGTTCTCCAGTGGATCATGAATGCTGATATAGTCCTGATGTACCCAGGAATTTCTAGATCTTGTTGGTCATGCTCTGCAGCAGAAATTTGGGAGCTCTTTCTGTGATTTTAGACTTTTTCCAGGGGGAAAAAGATAGCTGAATGCTTCATTTTCTTACTAGCTTATTTTAAAATATTAAATTATGAGATTTGATTGGATTCTGAACTTTTGGATGTAGATCTTCTCCGAGATTTTTCAAGAACAGCCCAAAACCTAGAGGGAAGGATAGCAGTGTAAACAGTGGGTCTTCACTCGCAGCCGACCCAGCCATAGGGTACGAGCTGGAGAAGTACAGGAGCAAGGGAGGCTCTGGCAGCTGCCTGGGGACAGAGCCACCTCTTCAGCTGGAGCTGAAGCAGCTGATCTGACTCGAAAGCCCAAACTATTGAGATATTTGCAGGGATTGAGTTTCTATGTGTGTTGCAAGGTTTTACGAACTTTCTCTTCTCCTGTGTTTGCCCATCAGAGGTGTCATAGCGTTACTCTGTGCTGGATCAATGTAGGAGAGCATAATCTTATTAGCCTGTTTGCAAAATGGTAATGGAAGCTCTTCCAGCTGAGTATGGGGATGTAGAGGGGAAGATTGTGAGGTTATCGGGCCTTGCGGTTATGGGAGCCAAATAAGTCCCAAAGAGAAAATAATAAAAGAGCAAATTATTTTGTTTAGTTTCTCCCCAGCAGTTGCTATCAGACCTAATTCTAAGGCTCATCGGTAATGCTAAGTCTCAGAGTTCACTCTGACTGCATTTTATAGTGTTGTATTTACCACTTGATTTAACGAAGATTATTAAAGTCATCAAAGATTACGCTGCTTGGAAATGGTTAAAAACTGCAGACAACTATCTTTCTGTTTGAGTATTTATTAAATACCCCTTGCGTGCTGCCAGCTCTTCCTGCCGCGGCAGTATTTTGTAAGTGGCCTTTGCCTTTCCTCTTATCTCAGCAGTAGCTGAGACCTGTTTTTAAGTCCATCCGTTGAAGAATGGCGTAATGCTTGCGGTGTGCACGCTTAAGAGGAAGAAGAAGCGGTCCTTGTCCGCAGGAACTTAAACTTCCTGAAAGATGACGATGAACTAAAAAAGTCATGCTAATTTCAAGCTCCATTAGAAGCAAAAGGACAGGTATTTATATCCATCTGCTGTGCGAGAGTCTGCACCCTTTGATATTTTGTTTTAGTACAGTGCTCAAATATTGGAATGAGGAGTACTTTAGAGGTCAAAGAAGAAATGGGGAATGAGTGCTTCTTAAATAGGTGTTGACAGGAATCTTGCATAATTTTTTTTTTTTTTTAAAAAAAGAAGGGAAAGCAAGCTTCTTATTGTAGTAGTACTGACAGAAGCTTGTGAGATGGTCCTCTCTCCTCTCATGACTTTCTGGTTAGAATGGGTAGGTGCTGGCAGCCCTGTGCACGCTAACTAGGGTTTACTTGGTGATTGCTACTGCTGTCTCAAGCGCGAGTGTTTGCAGGATGGAAGAGAAACCGAACGTGGCCCGAGGTGGAGGTGAGCGGTGCAGTGCAGCAAGGCACTTGTTGCATGTTGTAGCGTGCTTGACAAAGTCTCTGTCTACTGTTGAATCAGCAGCCTAAGGAATAGTTGCTGCCCCTTGGATGAATATACCCCTGAGAACTTGCTCTATCCCAAGGGCACCCCTTCGCCGGAGCTGTTGTACCCCGTGTTTGGAGTGCCTGCGATCTTACTGGCTTACTCCAACTTTCACGGTGTTATAGTGCAGGCTGTTTTAACACAGGTTCCCAACACCATATATTTATTTTTCTTTATATGATGTTTGTCTCCAGCAGCTTGACTTCTGTTGTATTCATATGGTTAATGGAGTTCTGGATTCCCGTTACAGCAGTTTTCTAAATTACATCATAAGTGAGCTAAAAAGGGATATTTAAGAACGGTGATAAGATGGTTTTTGCTGCTCTGTGCTATTCTTGAAAACCAGCTGTGCAGTGAAGAATAGAACGGTTCCTGATGAGAGTGTCTTAGTTTAAATACAAACATTTAACATGTCTGCGCTAGCTATCTGACCTGTAATCTGAACTGATAGGGTTTTGCCCTAAGGCCACCCAACCACTATCCTTAGGTGTTATAATTGTAATGCATCTTTAGGAGCTAGCCTGCTATTTCTAGTAGAGTCTCTAGAAGCAGAGGATTTGGTTCCAGTGAAACTAATATTTTACTAAATCTGAAAGTTAATCTGATCCTATTTTTAGCTGGCATTCATATAAATCATTTGGACAACTCTGTGCAAGGCCTACTTTTTGTTTCATATTTATCCAGAGTGTATACCAACATAATCCTGATCCATACCTGCAGTCTCCTGATGTTAACACATGCCAGTGTTTAATCATAATGATGGATATGACACATTTCATGAGGCAGATCAAGCATTTAGAGCTGTTTCCATGAACATCTGTGCTGGCAGAGTTGTATCAACTAACAGTACAAGAGGCGCTCACCTAGCAAAATGCATGTGGAACGTATACTGCGGAGAGCAGTAGACCAGTCAGGTAAAGCAGATACAGAGGGAAGAAACAGCACTTCATGCTATAATGGAGATGTATAATAGTGTTAACAAACCTAATTAGTATTTCCAAATAATAAGTTTAAGTGAGTCTTTTTTTCTTACGTAGAATCTAAAAATAATACAGGTACTGCATATGTTCGCTTACTCCAAATAAAGGATGTCATAAGTAAAAGCATACCTAACCATAGAATGTTTTGCAACAGTGAATGAATGGCATGATTTCCATTTCATGTCTAAGGAAAACAAAGACACAAGACAATACAGATATTGATTCTGGGTTTGTTTCTGTCATGGTACAAGATATAAACGTTGCCATTAGAGGTAGATTCACCTCTGGAGTCTCACTCTATGCGCGTTCACTCTGCAAAAAGCCCACTTTGATTTCAGACAGACCAAGGCTGATAACAGATGTTGACAGATTTGCAGCAAAGCTGGCCAGGACCTGCTAGATGCAGTTCAGGTAAAATCATGCTCAGTTCCCAAAGTGGCTATTAAAATCCACCTCTGGCAGGCTCTGGTTTTCTGCTTCTGATTTGCCACCAGTGACTGTCTAAGCATGCAGCTTCTCTTTGCATCACCTTTGCCACCTGGTGCAGTTGGGAGTCCATCCTCCAACCTGGAAGGATTGACTCCAAGGAGTCATCTGAGAGGAGTGGCACACCAGGGAGTGTGTTGAGACTTGAGTCATTTCTGGCAGACATCAATAAAGAGCTGATTTATTTGGATGGGAGGGAGATTATGCCCAATTTTGGACAATATTTTAGAGGACACTCCTTTGGTACTGTACTAGCAGGGTTCCACTGCATTTTTGAAGAGACAGGGAGAGAGGAGAGGATGAGTCAGCGAAGAAACTCTGTTATGCCCTTCTTGTTCAGGGTGGCCTCAGTGGCAATCTATAGCTTTTATAGTAGTGCTGCTGCTTTCTCTGTGAACAACCCTGTGTAGATTTAGCTTTCATAAGCAAAAGATGCTGCTAGGACCTTTTCTCTCTTAAAAATGTAGGTCCCATTGATTTCAACCCCTTCTGTCCTATGATGTTGCATTGAAACTGAATGTCAAGAAGAGCTGATACTTTATGCTCTTTACTTGTTGTCAGAAAGGAAGGCTACTGTAACTGATGTGAGGGCTTCTGCAGCTCCAAATTAAAGCCAAGGATAGAGGTAGGCATTTGTAGCTTTAGAGCTGTGAAGTGGTGCAATTTGTAAGAGGTCTGCATTGGACCTTAAAACTAACATGACCCTTATATAAAACGACAGGTAAATGTATCAATATTAGAAGCCACAGCCTGGGAAGGAGGGAAATCTTCATGTCTTTCTAGAGTGATAAGATGGAATCAACACCACTCACCAAAATCCTTTAAACCACAACATTCCTAGAATGTCACATATCAAGTTGTGCTGTAAAGCAGACAGGAAAACAAAGGAGCAGAGGAAGAAAATCTTGGTGAATGGAGATCTTGGGTCTTTCTACTGAGACTGTTCCTTAAGATCTCAATCATTTGAGTCAGCGAGTAGGACTGGTAGAACCAGAATGTGGTAACCTGTTGCTGATCTTACCGGGTGCCACTAACAAGGAGAAAATTGCTGCTCCCTGTTCCTGCTCTCTGCTTGCTCATTGACACTTTCAAACTTTTCTTACAGTGCTTCAAGAAGCAACTGACCTTGTTACAGGTCAGCTTTTTCTACAGCTGAGCAGCAATTGCAGCACATTACTGGAAGGACTGGTACAGTAGGATATGCAAGTCAGTGGGGGAGGAAAGGAGAAATTGAGCCTTCAAGAGACAGGGTCTGATCTTCTGGCTCCAGGATCCCATTAGGAGCTTAGAGTGCTGTATCTTTCTTTTTGGGCAGAAACCTGAAACCATGAAAACTCCCAGACTTGTTTTGTTGCCACATTAGAGCCCCAGATCTGCATTATGGGAAACCCAGTGGGAGGCAGAGCAACAAGCAGCTGCCTTGTTTCTTCATAGGGAATCTGGGCAAAGAGGAGACCAAATCTAGTGCGTTATTCTTTACTCTCCTTTTCCTCCCCTGATTTGTGCTGCTCGCTTGTGCTAGGTGTGGGACAAGGACCTTGTATAGGATCTCTGTGCTGCTTTCTGTAGCTTTGTGCTGATGCATTTGGGAGGCCATGAGATGCTGGCCTCCACAGGGTGTTCACTTTAGAGTTGCTTCTGTTGATGAAGCACTTTGGAGAGAAGGGTTTGGAGATGAGAAGCTACTCAAAGTTAGCTTCTCAAACCTGTATGAGGGATCCTGTGCAAGGATTACCAGAGAGATTCAGACTGGTTCTGGGGAGGCCAGCAGGTGTTTTGGGGGTGAGTGTGTGTGACTGACAGTGCTGATGGTGACAGCATGACTGAAGGGGAACAGAGGATGCTCCTCTTGGGCCTGCTTTTGGCTTGGCAGATTGCATGTCCTAGTGTGCTCCCCAGAGAAATCATTTCCCTCAAGGCTCTTCTGCATGCTCTCTGCTGAGGACTACTGTGCCTCCAGACCTGCTACGTCCTCGTTCAGGTAACTGCTCCTTGACTTGCTGCAATGAGCAGATGTGGTGCAGGCTGCATGTCCCAGCTGTGTGGCTCCTTTAGCCTGAGCCAGGTTAAACTTCTGGACCTGGAGCCAATAGCTGTGGTAGCTGAGCTGAGGGAGCAGTAGTGTCCTGGGGTAGGAACTGGAGGGGTAATGGCAGTCATGGTGGTGGAGGTTGGGGACATCTGTACATGGTACGAGTACAGCCAAAACAGGACACATGTATTTTGGAAAGGTTCCTATGCTCTCCCCTTTTTCCCTAATCTCTATTTTCTCATGTGTGAAATGGGAAAGGGATGTGATGCTTATTTCACTCAGAAAATACTTTCAGTTTCGTAGATGAAAAGTCTTTTATAGGGCCTATGTATCATTTTTTTCTAGGAAATCATAACTCAGCCATGAAATTCCCTTTTTTTCGGGTGCTAACTTCAATCTCTCGTGGTCTGTCTAGCAGGAATTCCCCTTACTTTTTCTGAAAAATAAAAATAATTTAAAATCACTTTGGCTTTTTGCATTTCAGTGTTAAATTTTACAGTAGTAATGTCATTGTAGTTGTAATGGTTTAAAGACATTAGAATGACAAGCTTTATATTTATGCCTAGCTCTCAAATTTTACACTGAACAGACGAATAGAGATAGAAATATTTTCCAAGGAGATGAGGTAACGTTTGAGTTATTTTTAAGAAAATAATTTTAAGAAATTCTGATTTTTGTTTTAATTTGAAGAATGCTATACACAGTGGATCTGATAAGTCAACATAGAATTCATTTTCTTTCTCCTGCTTGCTCTTCAATGCCTTTTTAAAATCTACCTGAGGATGTTCTGTGACACAGTTGGCCACAACGGTACCAGACATTACAGTGGATTGTGTTAATAATCCGTGAATTAAAGCATCCCCCAGCAAGCTCTTAACATGATAGATTGCATCGGTGATGTGTGTTTAAAGGGTCCCCAAGTAGGCCTTGACACGATAGACCGGAGCGGTTTGGAAGGTCTGTTGTTGTCAATGACTGGATGATTATACGAAGGTATCTGGAGGGAGGGCGGAGTGGGAGGCGAAGGGAGGCTGTAAACAGCAGTTTAAGCTCTGTCAGATGTTAGGGCTGCCTGTTACAAATGGAAAGCTGGTAAGAAAAACGTGGCGCATGGGATGAGCCCAGCAGCAGGCGCTGAGAGACTTCGGTGGAGTTTGAGGGTGCTCATCAGATTGCCAGAGATGAGCCTGAGGAGACTGATATACTTAGAACCCTTGTAATGAAGGAAGGTCTAAGCTTGAAAATAAAAAATAGATGCTTTTTATCTAGCATATGATACAAAATCTCTTGTGATATGGTATTTTTATTATATTTTAGCAGCTCCAAGCAGTCTTGGATTAGGCCTGTATCACAACAGTAATACACAGGAGGCTATGTTTTGTCTTGCTGTGACACCAGCTACTATTGTTTTTGATCTGCAGCCTCTGAAGAGGGATGCTGCATCTTCTACAGAAGGTGTTATGAGTGCAGATTAGTTAGACAAGTGCTGGAGTGAATGCATAAGTAGTGATTTTGCATAATGAGGTATGTGAAATCCCAGTGGAGGTTGTTAAAACAGATAGACAGCCTGTGGTAAACAACAAGGAAGGTAGACTTTGAAAACAGATGGCTTTGAAAACCTGGCAAATGACTGTTCCATACTTAAAAATCAGTTTTGTTAGTGGAAAATATCTTCTTTTAAAAAAAAGAAAACCTGAAAAGCTTAGCCTGCATATTTTTTATAAACCTGAATGTATTAATAAAGTTCTGTACGTAACCACACATCAGCCATCTTTCTTGCTGCATGTGTATCTGCACGGTGGAAGCGATGGACCAAATACCCTGAAATGTTCTGCAGTGGTCTGTTGGGCTTGCTCGTACAGCTCCTCCTCTCTGGCAGATATGTTGGACTTCATTACCACTTTGACTTTCGTTAGGTGCATGCTTTGCACCAGGAAATGGATCTTACAATCAAAGAGTTAACTTGCTTTGAAAGATGGAGCTTATGAGTGAAATGGCAATGTGGAGAAATTCCTACTAGCTGGAGAGGGCACAGAGAAGTTTATTGCCCAAGATATTATATAGCTATGATTAGAGGTGGGAATAAAATGAGATTCTGCTTCAGAGCTGCAGAATAGATCTATCTGCAGGTCCTTGTTGGTTTTGGCAGAAACAGTGGGAGATACAGGGCTGGGGTGCCCCTCTGCTTGTTTGGTTGGCCATGAGTGGATGCTTCCTAGAAGGTGCTGTTGAGTCATGAGATGCCCACTCGGTTCTGGTGGACCTTGTCTGGGATTGCACTTCATGTTCTTCTGCACATCTGCGACATAAATTAGTATAATAGTAACACTAGGTCCAACAGCTGTTGCAGTGTTCCCAGGCGCCCAGCTTTGGAGGCTCCATCTCTGAGCGCTTGGGTGTTGTGACTGTCTGGCCTTCCCCCATGGCCTGATCTGAGGATATGAGTGAGTCCATTACACTAATGCTTTTCGTTATTTTTCGGTGCACAGACCTCTAAAGGATCTGCAGTGTAAGTGAGAGTTCCTCTACAGTCTCTGGGTGAATCAACTTTTAATTTTTTTATTTATTTTTGTAGCTCCCTTAGAATTATCCCAGGACACTGTGGACTAGATTGAAAGATAGAGTGAGCAATTGGATTCCTTTTTTTAAAAGGAATTTGTTAATACAAACAGGAGATGTGTCAGTCCCCACCTCCTGCAGGGAGAAGGTAAGTGTGACTTGGGAGTAAGGGATGGATAATCTTGTGCCCTGAAGGGAATCAAGGTCACAAGGGCTTGTCAGGTGCTTGTCCTGGTGCACAGATTGCTGTGGTTGATCTGGGGCGTGTTATAGCAAAGGTTCAGCTCGAGCGATGGCAGCTTGTGCTGTTAAACCCTGGGGTTCTGGGGATGATGGCCCGTGCCGTACTTGGCTCCCTCATCTTGAAAAAATGAGGAAAGTAGAACTACACCTGGAGACTGACCCATGGTTTGTGGGAGCGGGAGCTGAGTGATACTCACAAAAAAAGAGAAATGTCCCCTTTGCCTGTTGGTTTCTGTCCTGGTGACAACTGCTGAGGCTGGTGCCGGTTGAGGAACGGAGGAGGCACGTGCTGCCCTTTTCACGTACACCAGGTGGGGGAAGTAGTTGCTTAGAGAGTGTGAGAAGTAAGTTTTATCCACTTCATCTTTCTGCTCATAAATTAAACAAAGTACTTGCTGAGTAGCTCATTTCACAAGGTATCAAGTACAGCTGTTGAGATTTTTTTTTGCCATTATGTTGCTTTTTTTTAATCAGAAGATGCTGATTATCCAAGCTGGGTCCTTAGGTAGGATAACATAGAGGGTTTTTTGCTACAATTTTCCTTTCTGAGTGTTTCAGAATGCCCCTTTTCAATATTTTGAAAATGATGAAGTGGACTCCTTTGTTGCTGTTTAAATTTATTTTCAACATTTAAAGTAATAAGGATAGAGGCATTGGTCTTAACAAAAGTAGAATGATTGATCCTATCCTTTTTTTCCCCTGGATTTTTTTTTTTTTTTTTTTTTTTGACTTGACATTGTCTGGATTTTGACTTTTAGCTGTGCCTGGAGATGGGGATGACTGGGCAGGGAACTACTGAAAAGTCTCATAGGACAGAAAACTGGTTTTGTTTGGAGCTTGGAGAGAAACTCTTGCTGCAGGAAGTTCATCAGAGCTGAGAGCTGCTGCAGCCTTCTGTGATGAGTCGTGTATTTTCTCTCTTAGTAGATATTTGTACCTATCACTGAGGCTTTCCTGGAGCTCTTACAGGCTCCCCACGGTGCTCAGTATCATGTATAAAAGCTTAGTTTTTCCAGAGAAACCAGTTCTCCATTAGGTGTTGAGAGTAACACTTTCAGGTAACTTCTCAAAAGCACTTCAGTTAATATACTGCAAGCTTTTGCATTTCAATTGTTTATTTTTGTACCTAAATAAGAGTTGACTGTCCTGAAAAATCTTACCCCAAGTGTTTTCAAATTGCTCTATCAAGACTGTTACATATATCTGTCTGAGTTATAAGGAGTTGTGGAGTAAATGAGAAGGGACGGTGCCATCCTGTCATTGATGAGTTTTTTAAAAAAGGAGGGGGGAATCAGACATCCTTGCACTAAAATATTCATTTGATTTTTTTTCATCTGCTTTTCAGCTGTGGGGAACTAGGATATTTTATCTCTGACACTCCACTAGCTCTGTGATAATGAAAACCAGAATAGCATTTTTCAGCTCTAGTGTTACTGTTAGAAATGGTTATTACACATGGGGGCAGTAGCACACCATAAAGATGCTAAGTATGTTAACACTGCCTGGGTTGATTTATGGGCGTGCAATATACAGTGGGATATTTAGTATTCGTTAGCTGGCTTGTATGTTTGACAGATATTGGCAAGAAGTATTAACTTACATCCAAGTTTGTCTTAAGTAATAAGTGATGAGCAAAGAGAAGTTTGTATTTGCTGTCATAAGCCAATCTGTGAATCCTTATTCTTCAAAGTTTTTGATTCCGACTTTGACACGTGGCCACTTTCATCTGTTTAAATGTTGCAGGTGCCATCAGATGCTGAAACTGAAAAGACTGTTCTGGAGAACAGCAACAAAAAACCCCATTCTTGTGCCTTGCAGTCAGCACTTGCATTGAACTGCCCTATCTCATCTAAGCTATTTCTTTTGGATGTATTTTCTGTGGAACAGTTAGTGGAAAAGTTACTTTACTTTTCTAAGGGATAACCAAATGCTTAAGTGCTTTGCTGGGTCCTGGCCAGAGCAGGCATCTTGCAGAATAGGGCCCACGACAACTCATTTCATCCCAAAATCTCAGCTCACTTCACAAAGCCCAGTAAACCAAGTCTCTTGATAGCCTGGGAGTGCTGCAGCAACCATAGCGTCCCAGCTTTCCAGATGGCAAAGAGAGTGGTTAAACGACCTGCTCAGGGGAGTTGGGAGAGGAGTGAGGCTGGGCAGATGCAGGCGGCGGACTCTGGGGATGGTTTTGTTGGCTGGGTTTATTACAAGTTTGTTATATTTATGCTGCTGCCTGGGTGGTGTGGTTGGGATGTAATTGCCTGAGTCCATCTGTTCTGCGAGGTGTTTTGAAGAGTACATCAAGAGTTCTTGGGGACGAAGACGAGGGGGCTCTGGGGCACAAAAATGGGGCAGGTCCGAATGACTGCGACTTGCTCCCGGCGTTGGCGGTGGGACTGGCAGGAGTGATAAGCTGCAGAATGGTTGAATGCCGATGCTCAGGTGCCCCAGGTCACCCTCAACTCCTGATGTGTAAAAGGAAATAACGAAAGCAAGAAATTGAACAAACAAACTCAGCAACACCTTTTCTGTCCTTGCATTCGTAATTTATGTATTAGTAACTCCAGCCAGGAACTCACCTGGAGCAATTATCTAGGGGCTTCCTAATTGTATTCCATCATAACACAGGGAGCTGCACAGGGTATTGTTTTAAGGTAATACATTCTGTACATTAATCATTGGTTGTTATTGACTTGGTGACACATTGTGTTGGTGAAATGAACTGTGATGTAATTAGTTGCAAATAATACCCAGTCATGCTGTGCTAATTATTTTTATGTGAACCCAATTCATTGCTAATATAAATAGCAATATTAATCACAGCAAGTATCAATATTTATGCAGCATGGTTCCATTTAAAAGCGACTGTGGATGAGGATTCTTGTTACATGCACTGAAGAAAGAGGCATACGTGGACTTAAATAGTTGTCTTAATCACACCAGAGGATAGAGTGTTATGTCCATTACATGAGAGAAGACAAATGGTTCTGTGGTTATAACAAACAACTGTAAAATACTACTCCAGGCTGCTTCCCTGGCTGGGCCACTGACCCACAACCTAACCTAAAGAATGCACTTTTTTTGTTATCATTCGAGTGGGCACTTTCCCTGTTCTGACAGTGGGAGAGGTATTTTACTCTTTGAAAGTCATTCCAGGAGAGCAAAAAGACCATGTGATGTTAAAAGTATGAAGGAGGAAAATATGTGGGCAGGGATTTCAGAGATGGGCAGATTTCAGAGCCTGCTGCAGCCCATTAGCAGTGAACACCACTGCCAAAGCAGATGTCAGACATCTCTGCTTTCCTGTTTGCTTAAGTGGTGCGTGCTAGAAGGATGGTTGTGTGCAGAATAGCAAAGAAACATGCATGTTGTGACGAAGTGTTTCTGCATGGTGCAGCTCAGTGAATGCACGTTCCAGAAAGGTTGCTACGTAATCCTGAAGTGGTACAGTAAGTTAAAAACACCCTGAAAGGGTTCATGCTGATGTGGGATTTAGGAAGCACCCAAACCATCCCACCAGACCTCCCAAAATCTTGGTATGCAGAATTAGGCCTAGCAGCTTGCTTTCCAGCTTTTCCTTCTAGTGAAACACAAGACATGTCCTGACCCGAGGGGGAAGCAAGCCTACCAGCTTTCTGTGCTGAGCTCCTGTATACATGTGATCCTATGCAGGTGGAGGGAGGAAGGGCACAAGCTTCTTGGAGCCTGCGAGTTTGTTCCTGCTTCTGACCTTGGCCACCTTTCTGGTACGTGAATAGTCATGAGGAATGTGTGCTGCCAGACCGTTGCTCTCAGAGGATAAGAGGTTGTGTTACAAGTTGGCCTTTAATACAGTCCCTGGATTATGACACCTTTTACCTCCTTGCCCAGTATCTGCTGTGATTTTTGGAGTTACCATGGTGAGTGTGGGGCTGCATATGACAAACCAGTGATTACTTGTTGCTTCCCTAGAAACAGACCTCAGACTTTTGTTATGGAATAAACGTATCTTTATCAGCAACTGGTTCTTGGGGAGAGAGGAGCCGAGGTGTGATTTTAACCCCATGATAACCATGACTCCTAGCTGTATCACCTGCACTCTGGAGAGTGATGTGTGAAGGGTTCCTAAGCTGACTTATTGTGGCTCACCAGAGCCCCTCAGTCTAACAAACCAAAATGCACTTGGAAGAAATTTTCATTTTTTTCTGCTTGTTTTTCCCCTTCTCCTATTTCTAACCATACTGGGTGTTACTCAGCACCTCTTGGATTGCGACTGATACTGAACGATGCCGGGTGCAGTGAGTGCAATCAGAGGATCTGGTGTAAGAAGCACATTCTGCCCCATTCCCATGGAAATCCTCTTTGAACATGAAGCTACTTTAGGTGAGTCAGAATCATCTGTTGCTTGACTTCCTCATCCTTAAAAGAAGGCTGTTCTACTAGCAGGTGAGTGAGGCAATTGGAAGATAGAACTGCCCCAGCTGGATTATTATTCCGTAAAAAGAAAGCCAGGTGAGTTTGTGTTTGGCTGCTGGTGTCCGAGCGCGTGAATCCAGCTGCTCTGCTTGTTTCAGAGGCTCCTGCTGGGGTGCGATCTTTCTACTACCTCTGCATTTTCCCAGGATCTCGCTGTTAATGAGTGTGAAGAACTGTTTCTTGTTCAGCCTTTTGCTGGTCATAAACCCGCTTTACAAAAGCAGCGTTGGACTGTGCAGGTGAGCTGTGCAAGCATAGCTTCCTGCACAGACCTGGGCAGTATCGGCACGCAGGGGAGGCCCGGGGCTAGGAGAAGCAAGACTGAAGATTGGCGTGTGATCCTGACCCTGGGCAGGGATGTACAGTGCATGCTGCAGAGGTGCACTCAATAAATTAGACAATGATGTATGGCTTAGTACATCACATTCTTGAAGGCAAGGCATATATACTCACCAGATAATGTGGAGCATGTGAAGTATTGAATATATCAAAGAGAGATTAATCTTTATCTGAGAGTAACCCTGCACATTCTCTGTCTAGCCGAGCCAATGCTGTATAACTTAAAATGTGGGAGGAATGTGTGTTTGCTTCTGTACTTGGACACAGGAGGAGCATGTTTGTGTGTTTAATATTAGAGAGTGCCAGGGTACACATCTGTTACTCTTAATACAAGATTTCCCTCTGTTATTTTGCAGACAAAAGTGTTCTTAGAGCATCTAAGGCCCTTGTCATAAATGAGGACCCGTCCCGTGTGTCAAATGCTGCGTTATGGAGAACGAGGTGTCCTGCCCCAACAAGGCTGCAGACAGGTGAGCTTAATTCTTTCAGATCTAACTAGAGGAAGCAGTGGCTGTAGTACATGCTGTGCCAGTACTATACCTCTTGATATGTCAACTAAAAAATCGAAGAACAAAGTGACAGAATAATTACTGTGCGGTGATTTGGCAAGTGTCTGCTCAAAAATGAGTATAGCTCAAGGAAGGTGTGTATGATTGAAAGGGTAGCTAAAAACTTCCAGCATGGGTTTTGCTTGTATTTAAGGGTCAACGTTGTAGACGGTTGAAATTCTTAGAACTGTTTCCAGCTTAACAATTTACATCTGCTATATTAACATGAAAAATTAAAACCATGGTGTGATATATTAAATAGTGATTAATTTACAGCATTTATCTTGGGTTATTAAACATTCTGTTTTTTAAGTGATAATTTTATTTGTAATCTCCACAGTTAAATTGCCATAAAATATCATAGTTACAAAGACATTCATGAGCAACTGAAAGGACATGACACATAGTAATTTAGGAATTAATGTACACATTAAAAAAAAGCAATTTCAAGAGAAAGCTAGTAACATATGTAAATTTTAGGAAAAACAAAGCAGAAGAAAAATATCTGCAAAAGATAAGCATATGAGCGTTTGCAGCTCTATCACCAAATGACGGTTCAAAGATAAGGTAATGTCCAGTCCACCATCTCCTGACAAAGAGTAGCAAAGGGCAGAGAAATGTAACAGAACAATCTAGTGCTGAGCTGGGGTGGTACCAGCTGGAAAACATTCACAGTCCATGCCTGATTAAGCTCTGCCTTGCTATCTCTGTGTGGGCTGCTGGAAACTGTACCCTATTTAATGAAGTTCTGACTCTGTACTGGAGCTCCCTTGTGCTTCTGCGGTACAAATAATCACCTGCATTACCAGGTGATGAAAAACAGATATTTTTTGTCTGGGTAATTCCTAATTTTAGGACAACCGAGGATAGGACAGGAGCTCCAAGGCCTCTGCAGTACTCTCCAACCCTTCTGCAAACTGCATGTGATCCGTGTGCTGCCCTAGCTTTCCTGGCTGGATGCGTACCCAAAGTGGAACTGTGGGCTTATCCTGTTGCTGCAAGCTGGGTACCTTGCACAGGGCTCAGCACTGGTTTCCTGGTGCAAACCAGCTCGTTGTCGTTGTGCCAGGGCGTTCGGTGATGCAGTGTCTCCCAGCAGTGCTCCTCACGCTGTGTAATTTCCGTCTAGGTTGGGCATGTCCGTGGGAGCTGCCCTCTGAAGTATGGAAATACCAGCAGTGTTAGCCAGTTCCTCTTCACCTGTATCCCTTTTTGGGTGAAATCAGCACTGTAGGTGGTCATACGTGTCATAAGAAGGAAGGAATCTATGATCTCCAAGCAATAAGTATAATACAAGCATTTTGGTATTTTTTTCAGAATAACTAGTGGAAATTAAAAGAGTAAAATAATTAAGTTATAAATCACAGATTTTGCTACATTTAACATGCAGTTAAGAGTGATTCAGGTGGTTGATTCGTTTAGAACTGGTTAGTTTATCTACTGAAAATGACTGGTTGTTTTGAACTGAATTAAAATCATCCTTTTTAGATCATTGCAATTGCATGAAGGAGAAATTAAGAGTTATGTTTTCCTTTTGCTGATTATTAGTAGTCTGCACAGCTCTGCTTGGGTGTACAGGGAGAGAACAATTTCCTTTATGGCACAGGAGAGACCTAAATTACATGAAATTAAGGAAGCTTTTTTTCACCCTGTGTAGACAACTCTTTGTTATGTGTTCTTCATAGAAAACAGTTAGTCATTAATCTTACCCAATTCAGTGGGGAATTTTAAAATCAAGAGTTCAAACATGCTTTCTTTAAAGGATATTTTTACAAGGCGTAGTATATCCCAAGACAAAAGTCATCTCTGACAGTGAAGAGAAGTTGAAAGTACTAGGGTAGAGTAGTAGCAACTCTTTGGTTACTTTGAACTGTCTTGGGAAATTGCATTAAAAAAAAAAAAAAAAAAAAAGAATGGGAGGAATTTGAAGAATGATGTGATAAAATGAGATCTAGTTTGTACCTTAACAGACTTGCAGTGTTTGACGGAATCCTGGCTTGCAAACAAACTCATTTCCTTTCTCAGCGCTGCTCTTGGATGCGCTTGTCAGTAAGGGTCACTGCTGTCACCCAGCTTTCATTCAAGCGTCTGCTCTAAGTAATAATGAACTAGCAGAGGTTTTTTAATTAGCTCAGTCTCTCAGGCACAACTATGCTGTGTACCTTAAATTTCCCAATTCTCCCCCCCCCCCCCCATTCTAGCATTACCTGATAGTACGCAAGCTGCTATTTATGAAAGGTTTTATAATTTGACTGATTTAATTTTCACCCAAGTTTCTAATGTAGCATGCTAAATGCATTTTAATTTAGTGCCCTATAAAGGCAATAACTGATCATCTTTTCTGATATGTTTATTTTACGGAAGCGTTTTAGCTATGATAGTACCTAGCCAGGTGATTTCAATGCCATAACTCCTTTGATTGATCTAGTAATAAATAGTTGCAAAATAAATAATCCTTATGTTTCACCATTTCCTTCAGCTTTCTGAAGGTTTCCTTCTATTTCTAAGTGGTGAAGAACCTGTTTAGGTAATGTGGATTTTACCTGCCCACAAAAAAAATTCAGAGTGAGTAATCCTCTTGTCTCCAGCTCTTTCTCTGTATCTGCATACATGCACACTCAGTCTCTCAAAATCACGCAGAACTTCAGCAAGGGGGATTCAGGGTTACAGGTGGTAACAGAATGACTAGATTTATACTTCATCAAGCCATACAAAGGTCGTGACAAAAGACAGACATTTGAATCTGTGGTTATTTAATAAAGCCGACCTGTTTGCAGAGAGGTCTGCGCTGCAGAAGAGCAATTTAACAGCGCTCTGCCAAGGTAGAATAATGTAGCCATAGAAGCTGTGGCAGGCGAACCCTGCTGAAGTGTGTCCTTGGTGACCCCAGCTGCCTGGTCTTCCTTTCTCCATCTGCTCAGCACGTTGCTTCTCCAGCACTTCAGCTGTAGCACCATTGCTTTGCCCAGACTGTTGTGTCACTGCTTGACCTGATTAATTATTGGCGCTTGATCCTGTTTAGACCAGGTTCACTGGAGCGTCTTGCAGGGAGTCCACAGCAAGCCCACTGAACTGAATGGGAGAGGCAAAAACATTATTATTTTTTAAATGAGGTATTTTTTTGCCAGAACATGAAAAACTTACCAGGAGCTTCTGGGCAGCTTTTCCACTTGGTTGTAATATTCTCTTCACTGATGCTCTGTCCCAGTGATCAATAAAACTTGATTAAGGATAATAGTGAAAAGCAGCAGCCTGCAACCTCATTAAATATAAAAATCCAGTGCAGAGTGTACTGACTAGAGTCAAATGTTCATGACTCAGAGGACAAAGATGTGGCTTCAGAATAGAAGCTGAACCTGGTATTTCTTAGGTTTTTTCCTCACTATCTCTGTCATATGAGAAGCAAGCTACCACTTGAGCTGAATGGGGATTTACAGCTGGACAGGAGATGAAACTCTCTGAGTAAGTGGCTTGTTGAAGATTTGTTTTCTTTTCAAATGAAACCAGAAGGATTGTTTTTAGAATGATTTGTAAAAAGAATAATTGAGGGGAAAAAGTGTTTTCTTGAAGCTGAATGAATGCTTTGCCTAATCTGAAATGAGACTTAAGTAACTTTGATCGTTTTAGTCATGATTTAAAAACAATTGAAATTTTGAAGTGAAAAACCATTCCAAATTTTTGAAGTTTGAAAATTTTTTTCTAGATATCTTTTCAAGGAAGAATGTGATGGAATAGACAGCAGATGCAAAGTGTTTTGTTGCCATCAAACATGGGTTTTTCCATTCCAATAAGGTTTGAGTCCCCCCAGCTCTATTTAATGCTCTGTGGTGGAAAGAAACTGGAATCTTGTTTTTTGGGATCTCTTCTGTGTGTGATTAATAGAACTGGAAAGTTTGGTATTGCCAACTACAAGGTTTCAAAAACAGTGACTTAAAAATAAAAAAGCTATTGTTTTAATGCATTTTGAATTCTTCTGTCTTCTAGTTTCCAGGTCATTAGAGTATTCATAGTCCTTTCTCCATCCTTTTTTCTTTACCACCACAAAGACTTAATACTCACTTTTTCTTTAAATTGGACTTGATTTAAGCACATGCCTCTGGTGGCAGTGGCTTAAAACAGTAAAGCATGATGGGAGACCCAAGTTACCAACATTTGAAACCTCTGAGATGGGAAAGTTTCTCTGGTGCTTCTTGGTGCTTGTGGGAGCATGAGTGTCTAGTAAGGAAATAAGTTGTCAGAAACTGCTGTTTTTCTTTAAATACTTTATATTGCACAAGCGTTACAGATTCTCATACTAAAGCATTTGTAAGATATATTCCAGATAGATTTTGTGTCTCAGATCCATCTGCACCTCTGAGGAGATGTTCCAATGATCACATTTAAGAAAGCAAACTGAGATGCTCAAGTAGAGGTACCTGATGGATGATAGTGTACATACTGGTCACTCCTTGTTGCAATGCAGTCTAGGCATTGTACTTTATAACTCGCACAATTAATTGAGGCTGTGTTTGAAATTGTTTCTCTTTTTCTTTTCCCCCAAATAGAAACTTAAATGCAATCCACTTTCTAGAAGCTGTTTTCAATTTTGACTATCCAGTACCATGTTCCAATAATGAAACCTATACCTCCATTTAAAGGTCCTTTGTGTAATTTATAGACCCTATTTTCATTCCTCATAAATTCCCACCCTACTTTCTAAGGAGGTGAAGTGTACATTAGCCACTCTCTCAGGAGACTTTTATACTGTGCATATAATAACTGTGAAATCATAACTCAGCCTAGGAGGGCTGAGCGCATTCAGTTTCCAGCACCATGCAGGATTAGGTCCTCAGCTTGACCCCAGCATGAGCCAACAAGAGGCTATTTTTCTTC
Organism: Rhea pennata; assembly: GCF_028389875.1. Lineage (NCBI taxonomy): Eukaryota > Metazoa > Chordata > Aves > Rheiformes > Rheidae > Rhea > Rhea pennata. Next base: position 9,824,382 of record NC_084682.1, read on the forward strand.
CAGGCAGTATGATTTCTGGTACATAACTTTTCTAAAACACTAACTCACAGGAGGAGGGGCTGTGGATTTTCCTTTTGCTCAATTTATGTGCAAGTCTGACAGGAGTGCTTCTTTGAAGTGTCTTTAGGATGCTGGAGGGCAACCATATTTCTCATTTTAAAATATTTTAAAAATGCATAAAACCTTCAGATGTGTGTGTTTGTGCTTACATTCTGTAATGAATACAAAGATATAACTGCTAACATGCATAGAAAGTCAGTTTGGTCAAGCTATGCCAGTGTGGCAATTTCTCTTCAGTCTTGTGGTTGGGGACCTTTTAGATTAAATTCATTAGTTCATGGTAGTTTTGAGATGTAACGTAAGCCTCCAAAGGGATCTTAAGCTTCTCTCTTTTATTAACATGAAATCTTCCCTTGGCATTTCTCTAGGCAGTTCTCCAGTCACAAATAAAAGGGGACGGTGCTGAAGGGTATTCTGCTGTACACTTAAATGCCAGCAATCCAATTAAAGGAATGTTTAACCTTTTGTAAATAAAGCCATGGCTTGCGCTGCCTTTTGGCTAAATAAAAAAAAAAATTAACTAATTTATTATTAAGCTTCTTACCCAAGACTGATCTATGTATTCGTGCTATAGTTTACAGCATTATAAGCTCAGAATACTATTAAAATTCTTCTGTCCCAGAAGGTCAACCGGCTGCAGATTCAGAGACCAGTGTTCTTGAAGCAGGCCTGCTAAGGGATGAACTCTTCAAAACCTACGTCCGAGTTTTTTGTAGCCTGTAATCGCAAAAGTCCTGATCCACATGTTAGATTTTACATTACCCTAACCCTAACCCTGTATTTTTATTTTGTGAGTTCTGGTCTTTGTAAAAGTGAGAGTCATTTTCCAGTTGTAGACAGTGGATTTAGGTATGGATGTGTTCTAAGTTCTGATGTGTTTTGTTCTGAGACTTGGTCAAAAGCCACCTTCCAAATGAAACAGTTCTGAATCAATTTTTTATTCCCTGTGGAAAATTTAAACAGTTTAAAGGGCTATTTTATAATGTTTCTTTACTCTTTTCCTTACTGCTTTTGTTTCAGCTCAAAAACGCAGCCTGTCCTGGTGCCTTATCCAAGAAGATTTGGCGGAGAAGTCGGACCAGGCCTTGCTCGGGCAGGGCTGCCAAACCTGACAAAGTCTCAGACTGGTTGTGGGGAGAAGAGGGAATGTTTTAGAAGTTTTCCTGCTTTCAGTGTCCTGTAGCTCTGGGAGCTTTGGAACAGAAATCCGTGGTGGTAGGAAGGTGCTTTTCTAAATCCCTCTAACAGCTGTGATGGTAGAGTTGGACCAAGACAAGGTTCTTGAGTAGGGATGCTTTTACTAGACCAGCTGATACTCTTGAAGTGTAAAAGCCTACTTGACTTCTGAAATGAAAGCAGCATCCTTCAAAACTAAATACAGCTGGAGAACAACTGCTCAGTGTGAATTTCAAGTTCTCCACTTCTATTTCAGACCTGAAGAAAAGAGCCTATGTGCCTAAAAGCTCATGTAAATTTTCCGGTTGAATCAATTGATCAAATATAGGGTATCATCTCCACCTATGAGTCTTGCCTTACCTTTTCTGGGTGTATTTCTTTGCTGTCATAGTGTCCCTGAGAGAGCTGTACTAGAAGCACTGGGTATCTATGGGACCGCAAAAGGTGTGCCCGAGGAACTGAGCCACTCGGAGCAGCGGATACAACTATTACACTTGCTAGAAGAGGGCAACGGGCAAGAGGTCTGAGCCTGAAGGTGAGCCCGTGTGGTCAAGGGCAAATAAACAGTGCTCAGTCTGCCTGAGAGCCGGCTGGCTCGGCCATGCAGCAGGGTGGCTCTGGGGCAGGGGGACAGATTACCCTTCACTGCAGTTGCCATTTCTTCTAGTTCTCTTACTTCTCTCTGCACGTTTCATTTGGTCCAAATGTTTTGCAAGCCAAGGCTGCAAATGTGACTATTCATTGTACAAAAAGGGAAGCCCTCTTCTCAGTTACTGTAGGTGCATGTACTGCGTGAAAAAAAGGTTAAGTGATAATGTGAAAGATCAGGCAGGAGTCCAGCACTTTGCAGCCTCTTTGGGACAGCTCTGTATGAACACATTTTTAAAATTCCTTGTCCATGAGGCCACAGTGTGAATAATAATAACAGCACAAAGAAGGCTGGTGAGCAGAAGAAAGAAGCCAGCACTGCTCATTCCATTCATGTTAACTTCATTGTGTGGCCAGAAGCTGGCCAGCTGTGATTTTTCAGTCTGTGCTATCTGCTGCTGTAATGTGTTTTGTAGATCTGTGAGTAAAAAGGTTTGCATTAGAGGTAAGAATTGCCCACATAGTTTTCTATTTTGTCTCAGTTGAAGATCATGGACTAAAACTAGGCCATGTCTCACTACCAGTCAAAGTTCGGTAGTGATGTGCCCTGGAGAACAACAGGGGAGAGCATACAAAAATTACTGCGGCAGAAGCCTTAAAATGACCTAAAACCCTAAAGAGAGGTTTGCTCTTTGTGATCTCTTGTTCCAGTTGGGTTTTGCCTTTTTTTTTTTTTTTTTTTTCCTGTCAGTAGTTATCGGCAAGAAAATTGAAGAAATGAAGATTTCTGTGAAACTATGGAGTGTTGTTGATTGAAAGTGGATTTGCTTCGCTTCTGCAGAGTATCTCCAAATAGTGTTTGACCTTGAAAAACCATAAGTCAAATTTAAAGCTGAGTTGATGCTGGTTGCAATTTATGTTACTATAAAGTTCAGAGATGATCTGGCTAGGTTCTTATACTGTTTTGCTTGTTTTTGCAAGTAATATTCAAATCAGAATGGTTTTGCCTTTGAGAGTCTTTCCAGGTAGGGTCATCTTCTCCTGAACTGGTGATAATGTTTGGGTTTGGTTGAAAACTACCTGTTTTCAGGATCTTGGTGCCGAAAGTCAAAGAGGGCCTTTGCGGTGGTATTAAGGTATTTCCACTGACCTACAGTGACATTTCTGTTCGTAGGCATAGTAAATCAAAGCTGCTGTTGAGATTCCTTAATGCTGATATAGCACATTGCGATACCCGTCCCAGTGTGCTTTAGGATGGGCGCCTGAATGTCTCTAACTGGTGAGAACACAGAGGTCCCTTGTCTGCCGTGGTTTGCCAGCTGGCTCATTCTTTTGTGTTCGTATTGCTCCTGCTTGCAGCTTGGCACGGTTTGGGGATTTTTTTTGGTTTTATATTTTGATGTTAGTTGTAAGGCAGATATATTTTCTTTCTCTTGTAAGCTATAGAAAAATCTAAAGCTTCTTTTTTTTTCTTAAAAAATGCAGCAATTCAGCTTTTTGAAACCACGTAATTGAAGAGCTCTGAAATAATTGGCTGCTTATAGTGCACCCATAAAAATGAATTTGCATCTCATTTATGAACTATTAGATTCCCTATTACATGAGACTGATTGTTCTTAATGTGACTTGCATGTAATTTAGCATTCTTTACTCAAACACTTTGTAGCTAAACATGGAGGGGAGGGAAAATTGTTCCAAGATTGTGGCACTAAAGCTCACGTTACGGGGCATTCACAAACTGAATCCTGCATACTGTGCTCTCAGCACGCTGTTTATATTCCCATCCCAGCTATGTGCTGTATTGTAGAAGCTCAAGATTATCCAGCTTCTTATTTTCTTCCTCTTCATCACTGGTAAGGACTAGTCACACTGCGGTGAGAGGTGTGGTTACTAAAGACCGATGCGACTGGTGAGCATGCAAGTGATTGCTAGTACGCTTGACGTAGTTTTGCAGCTGGAATCGGAGCCTTTGCTGTGATTTTTCAGCTGGGAATAGGGAGATTCCTGTTTGCTCAGACTCGTTGCCAAGTGCACTACAAGTAGCAGCTGAACGCCTGGGTGGTGGCTGGGGTCCTCTCCTCCAAGGGTGGTTGGGTGGAGCCGCTACAGAGCGCAGCAGCGTTTCGCACTGTCAATCTACTGTTGATTATGGTGAAAATATTGGCTAGATTCAGTAGCGGCGTGCTGTTGCTTGAGCTACTGTGTCTGACAGTGAGCGCTCCGTGTGCTGCAGGTGTTTGTAACGAAGTTACACCTGTGGTCCAAATCCTTGTTCTGGGATATGTGCGAAGACTTCGCAGTGAGTGCTTTCCAGCTGCTGAGCTGTGAAGTCTGTGTGTATCAAAATGCTGTATAATGCTACCGAAAGCTATTCTATTGTATCGGAAAGCAGGGCTCTGACACAGCCAGGCATCGCTAGCTCCTAGCATGCTTCAGTCAGCATTTCCCATTTGGTGCATAAGCATTAGTTTAGGTGATTATGAAGTCCACTCTTGATATCTGTGACTCTGTTTTGACTCAAAGGAGCGGCAAAGATGACAAGAATAAGAATGCAGTGAAACACCAGGGTCACCTTGTGGAACGGAGGAGGCTTCTGAGTGACTCCTTGTACAAATAACATTGAGTGATTGAAGGGAAGGTGACAAGTAGGCGCCTTGCGTGAAAGTCTGCAGAAATATTGAACTGCAATTTCAGAATATCTTATTTACTGTAACTATCAAAAGGCAACAGAAGTCATGTGAGTATATCTAAGTGCTCTCCAGCAGAAACAAAAAAAAAGTCACAATCTTAACAAGAGGTAAGATACCAACAGTAATCTTTCTTTGTACACAGCTAATTAAGAAAATATGCTGTTTAGCAGGAGCAAGTGTACTTGCTCCTGCTAAAGCCCCAGGGTCATAGGTTGGAATATCATTAGTTTCAAAAATACTTGGATGTTCCTGTATATGCATTTTTTTTTCCCTCCCAGAAAGCAGGCAGAGAATTGAGTTTTTAATTGACCCTTATCTTCAGCACTATCCAGTGCTTGATCCTCGTATGCGTTATGGGGCTGGCGGGTGGCTGGCTGTGTGGCACACTGGGTGATGTAGAGGGAAAGAATACTGGACTGAAAAATTATGAAAGGACCTTATACTCCTTCAGGCAAAATAAAATATGCGCAACTCCATTAACTTTGGAAGAATTACTAGAAATGCTGCGAGCAGTTGCATCAGAACAGCAGTGCAATGCTTTACATTTCACTTTCCTTTCTTGACCGTAAATCCTTTCTGTATTTTGGTTCAACAGCACGATAAAAGCAACCGGAAACACATGGTACACCAACCGGGTGGGGAAACGCAATTTATCCCTCAGCCCTCTAATCCTTGTGTTACGCTGATTTATAACACGGATTAAATCTGGTGTCAGAACTATGGAAGTACTGCACCTTTAAAAGCTACCGTCTTAAGTAGGGAAATTCTTCACTTTGTGCATTAGAAGAGATTAGAAATGTGTCAGTCGCGATCCTGGGCGTTTCTGTGCTGTCACGTGGTGTTAGGGGAGCAATTACTCTATGCCGGAGCCAAACCTGACTTTGGGGCTGAAGCTATTGCAGCGCCCGGTGCGCTGCGGGAACGGGGGCTGCTGTGTATCTCTAGCTTTCAGGCAATAGCCCGTTACAGCTGGTGTTAACATACTTCTTCCACTTCATCCGCTTTACTGTATGGCCGATGCTGTTATTGTTTTGCTCCGAGGTGGTTTTACACCTCGGAAGCTACGGAAGGTTGTAATAAGGATTCATGGTTCAGAGGTTAAGCAGAATTGATCAGTTAGCTTTTCCAAGCCTGGTGCTCTGTTGCTCTGGCCTTTGAAGGATAAATGTCTTATTTGGACAAATCCACATTGCTTTTCAGAAAGATTCAGCCTGCTGCACAGCTGTTGTCAGGGAGCATGATTGCTGGGATAGATTGGCAGCATAAGGCAGCAAAGACCTGGCTTCTATCTTCTTTTATTTATTTATTTATTTGAAGAGGAAGAGAGTGGAATCGTATATTTGCAAAACAGCTAGTTGTTTTGCAAGTGCTGGGTTTTAATTCCCAAATACACATGTTTTCAATCTGCTGTGATCTTAGCAGGTGGATTCTAGGCACTTTGAAAAGCTTCCTTTCTGATTTCTCCACTTGGCAACCAAATTGTCCATCAGCCTGGATCAAAAATGGTAACTCCCTGCTGGGGCTAAAACTCTAGTTGTGAGTTAAGAAAAAGTCAGTACAGATCAAGGCCGTTGCAGCTCTTCCTTCTCCCCCCCCCCCCCCCCACTTTATTAATATGCATTTTAGGAGGAAAACATCATTTTTACCATCAGAGTTAAAAGACTGTTGGGGTTTCTTTCAGAATAAAGCCTATTGCAGTTTTGCTTCGATGTAGTAAACTGCAAATGCCTGGGACTTAAATTGTTCTGTTTTGGCTATTTTGAATGATTTTGGGCTATTTGAAACAGCCCTCGTCTCGCCGGGAAGGTGCTGTACAAACCCAAGGCGAGATGCTTGCTCGCAAAGGAGGGGGGGAAGTGGTAGGAAAACATTTGTCCCGATGCCGTGGAGGCGCAGAGAAGTCATACAACTCTGCTGGCGCGGTGCAGGAGGTGTGTGGCGAGCTGAGAACTGAATCTCCTCGACTTGCACGTAACTCTCGTCTCCTCGAAGCAGCAATGCTATTTGTTTGCAGATGCTGTTGTTTGTTTGTTTTCTAAGGCTTTTTTTTTTTTTAAGGATGCACTGTGATTATTATTAAACTAAATTAAAATGGCAAAAGTCAGAGAAAGACAGGAGAGAGCAATTTTTATACCTGTTAGCATGCTCATTACTCACTACTGCTTGTGGTTTTTTCACTGCTACAGATAACAGTGCAGACATAATGCTAATTATCTGTGCAGGAGGTCGTTTTTGCATGTTAAGGAAAACACTGGTATGTCTTGCTAATTTGATTTTAATATCTGTGCCACGCTATTGTTTGGCCTAGAAATTAGATTGCTTTTTACTAATATAATTGGCTAATTAAAACATCTTTTCTAGGAGATGGGGAAGATACCCACAGTCCTTATGTGACTTGGGACATAATAAAGTAAACATGAGCAAGTTCCTAATCCAACAAGAGCTCATTTAGAGCACAAAGAAAGGTGTATGCTCAATGCAATTTTCTTAATAAGTTTTTAAGATAGAGTCCAGTCCTCCACTTCTGCAGTAAAGATAGAAACACTTATCAGACCCAGTGCTTTGGGACTTCTGTGGAGATCTCTGACAAGTAGTTGACTGTTATCAGTTCCGTGTATTTGCAGTATCCTATATACTTAGTCATTGTAAGTACCTTGCAGAGGCTAATTCTAAGATGTAAAGCAGTAGAAATGAATGAAGTTACACCACAATGTGCTCGCTCTCTCCCAGCAGGTTACATATACCTGGATTTGCAACCTGACCATGCAGCCTTGGCATCTCTTTGCTTCCTATTTCTGCTCACCACACATTCCAGGTCGTTGGAAGAGAAGTTAGACTGGTTAGAGCCGCTGCTTTCCTCTTCCCTGCTGTTCAGAGATGATATGGAGTAGCTGGGTGGCGACGGGACAAACGTTAGCTCTGCCACGCGGGTGAAGGTGGAGCAGAATGGGCAGTGATCTTCCAGAAGCAGAATACTCCCTTGCTCCTGTCTCATTTGGCAGCTGTGAGAGCCATAAGTTTTCTCTGAGGATGCACTTTGGATTTCATGCTAATACACCAACCTTCAGACAGGACTTAAGGAAAAGTCACAATCTATCTTTGAGTCTGGGAAGAGTTTTAGAGACTTATGCTAATCATATTTAATTTGTATGTGCAGATGATTTTAACTAAATGTAGGCTTCCCTTAGTATTTTCAATTAAAAGCCCTGGATGTACTCCAAAGTTACAAATTCCTTCACTAAGCCAGCAGGGAATGATAATGAATTATTGCTAATATAGCCATAAAGCTTTTATTTGCATAAGTAATATGAAGCTAATGTGTGGATAAAATTAAATTTTAAAATGAAATATTAAAACAAAACTGTTAATGAATTTGGACACATTACCGAGCAGGTATATTTGGCAGCTGGCTAGAACAGATAACTCTAATAAAAAGTCTAGTTGAATCAAAATCAATATTGAACATTACATAACATGTTGAAGATGGTTTAACAAGTTATATGTGCTCATCTCCTCAATTCTGACGTACTTCATCATTGTTAGTTTTCATAATCATGACTAAAACAAAAGAAGATCTCAGAATGCAAGAAGGAGAAATGAATCCCTGAATTTGAGTATTTCGGTCTCTTTCTACTGTTATAATTGGATTGATTTGGGAGAAAATGCTCTAAATGCTCATCAGGATGGAAGAAGAACTGAAGATAAGTCACATCATCAACAGATGGTTGACAGGTGTACTTCTCATACCAGCAATGTTGTTGTTGATATTATATTGATAAATTATTATCAAGGTTGCATGTTTTTCTTCTTGAAATGTTTCACTAGTCATTTTCCATGTTTTTTCGTTACTGCAGAAATCTTTCCTCAACCCCCTGCCCCAGTCTCTTTAGGCTGTGACAGTTCAGGGGAATCACTCCAGGCTGAAATCATCTTAAGACCTATGTTAGTGTTAGACTAGGGAAATTATTCCAAAATAAAAATTCTGCCTCTGTAAGCAAGCCGGAAAAGTGTGTTCATCAGGTTTTCCTTTCTACCACTGGCTCATGTGCAAAAATCCATGTACCATCTCTCCAAGTTGGCAGGCAGTGTAGCAGGCTGCCTGTGGTCTCCTCTGACAAAAATGCAGACTAACTGCTTTGCTTGCCTTACTGGTGGCTCCTAAATGTATACATCAAATTTGCTTCTATTTTATCCATTAAAAGCCCTTCTTCTGGCTCTTACCCACATGTTACAGGTTTGCACAGGCTTAGCTTCACTCCTGATTTATATCCAGCTGCTCCAGTGCAGAAAGGTTCAGTTACAATTTTAGGCTCCCATGTTGTTTTTGTTCTATAATGTAATGTACATAAAACTGTACAAAGTAACTGCTAGATATTAGATATTTTGAGGCTAGAGGTTTCATTGTTGTCACTGAGTAGCAAACTCATCTTTTGTGCAGGGGGATTCTGTACATCACCTGCTGCAGAAGCCGAAGCTCTGATGTACCCAGAAAGATGAAAGTTGTCAGCTCTCCGCTGGTGCCTTACCCGAAGTGGAAAGGCCTATGTTGACTTTTGCTGCCTATGAATCTGCGTCCATGCTCTTTCAGTGTAGGTGTTTTGGAAATAACCTAGAGAAATCGGTGTGTTTCTGTGGCTCTCGCATACCCAGCTTGTGCACCCAGCTTTGAAAATCCCAGTCCGTGGGAACTAAGGTTGAATTCAGTACTGCTTTGTGACACAGAAAAGCTCATTAGGTTTTCCTTTATTTTTTTTCTATATTTTATATTGCAGATGTTTTGCAGAAAAAAAAGGAGATATTTCCCCTGATGTTTCATTTCAGTTTTATTGTTTCTTCCAGAGGATAAAATTAATTCCTTTTCTGTACTAAGGTGGAGATGTCTGAGAAGCTAAACCGAGTTGAATCTGGACAATATGATAAATCAAACTTGCTAGCTTGTCATTTATTGTTTGACTCTTATGTGTACAATAACTTAGCACTGTTGAGATACTAGCACATTTTGTGTCTGAAAGAGGAGATTGATATGGGGAGATTGAGGTGAAGCAGGTAGTGGTGATGGTGCGTGCCTCTGATAGTGCGTTTAGTGCACAGATCTACCATTTTTGCACATGCATTTTCCACTTTTGCATATGTAGGTATGCCAATTAGCGTTTTTACTTGGTTTTATACCCGTAGCTTGCTCAAATTGACAATTGCACCATTTCTTATTCATAATTTAATTCTTTCCTAACTCAGTGATTAATGGGAAAAGCAATAGAAAGCTGACTGTATTAATCAAAAGTATGCTGTCCTTGGTAAAACTGTGTGCAAAGCTGATCTTTGCACCTGAGAGGAGGTTGCAGAATTGGCAAGAGATTATTAATTTCTGAAGAGCAGTACTTGGTTTTCTCACGTACCTGGAGCTGTATCAACTCTAAGGTGTCCCACGTGGACAGTCGTGACAATCAAGTCATGAAGGTTTTCCATCTGAAATCACCATGTTAGTTAATTTGGCATGCTTGCATGAAGACCCTGTGGATTTTCACTGGAGACCGCATGAATAACCAGGAAGCAATGGGATGCTGTCCAAAGCTTGTGGGATGGGAGGCATTTCTAAAACCTCTTCTGCAACACACCTTAGCTTACTTTCCCTAGAAGAAAACCTGGTGTTTGAAGGATGTTAGCCCTAAATAGATGAAGAGGAAGGTGTAGGCCATGCTTTTTAGACCTCTGATTTGGCAACAGCTGAGTGGATTTAAACTGTGCTCTTGATAAACAGATAAGCACAAACTGTGTCTCTGTGCTGATAGCTTCAGTGTCAAACTTCAGCCTTGTGCACTTGGAACTGCTGACATAATAAACCTTGGAAACTGGGCTTCATGGTGGAAATAGCAACTCAGTGATCCTTAATTATAGTTTCAGCCCTGGCCATGGCCTACCCTTTCACACACATGAATTCAATGTGAGAGGGTGAGCGCAGCAGAAGCAATTTGTCATGAATGATATTAGTTGTGAATGTAGACTTTCTTCATGCTGATCACCTGTCTTAGTCAACCTGAGCAAAGTTATTGAACTCAGAGGGGGCAGTGTTAGCGCTAGGAAAGTAAAACAAACTACTTACAACCTTTTCCATGTGTTTTCAACAGTGAGGTTCAGTATGTCTGTGGAAATGCGCCCGTTATACTGTGTGCTGCTAAGGTAGCTTGGGAAGATCTCACAAAATGGAGTTAAATCAAATCGGAAATGGCTCTGTTCTGTGTGAGTTTACTCACGTTTGTTTTTGTTCACTACTGCTCTTTGGTTTGAGAAGTTGAGTACTGACATGTAAGAGGTCACCATCAAATGCTTAGAAGACAAGGGTGATATTTTACCAATTTCTGTATGTCCCAAATAGTCTTTCTGTCCAAAAGTGTGCTTGAAACTCTGGATTATAGGCATAAAAAGATGAACTAGATTGTAATGATTTGCTTTAAAAGCTGACTAAGATTTGGGGAATACGATGGAAGTCAGCTATAGCCTAAGCATTTTTCTTCTGTGCTGTTCTTCAAAGACGTACAGTAGCAAAATCAAAAGATTGCAAAGATATGTTACATATTACTATACAAAAGCAAACAGATGGTTTGCTTTTTCTCCTTTTTTTTTTTAAAATATGTAACTATTACCTTCTCATATCTCTTGGAATAGTTTCAGGTATCAATTTAGTTTGCAAAACTGAGTTGTTTGAATAGTAAGTGTATCAGAATTTCAAATCAATTAGAAATATCCCTTGCCAGAGGAGGAGATGGTTTACTTGAATGTCAATAACAAAATTGTGTAAGCCATGAATTACTCTGGGCTATTTAACGTTATTACTTTCTCTGCAGCACAGACAGGTGAGCTGATATTAGTTGGCAAGAGCTGGTAGCGATGGGGCTGGCTCGTTTATGACTGGATGCAAGGTAGCTCTTGGTGACTTTTGAGGGACTTTCTCCATCTCTTGGAGTGGTTCCCTCCCTTTAGCTGCTCCCAACCTTCTTCCCGTTCTTCCAGTCTGCCCCATTTGGCACTTGTTGCTAGAAGGACTGAGGTAGGGTCCTTGCTTTAGGCTGCATTAAACTGCTATCGGTGCACAACTGTTACTCCCCCCATTTGTTATTTAGCTTAGTATGTTATTTTCTTCTCTGCATCAAGAAACAGGAAATACAGATAAGTAGTTTCCTGTATAGTGCTAACTCTAAGGGTTCTGCCCAGGACAATTCTTTGTAACCTCACTTGTCTCTTATAATTATGCTTTTCATAGAAGTTCTCCTGAGGGAATAAAATTATACCTGAGAATCTAATTTTTAAGAGGAAGGGATTGAATAAGGTGATCTGTGTGAATCTTAAAATCCTAGGTGAATTATTGCATTATCAGTGTTCTTCCTAGAAGCATGTTGATTTTTATGATCTAATCTGCAGTACATTTATTTTCTGAAGTCCCGCTGACATGAAAGTACTTGCTATCTATTTCTGTCTGATGAAGCAACGTTCTTCTGGTTAACTTTCACAGAAATTAGTTGGCCTCAAGTGTCTAAATAAGGTGTGGGCATTTCTGCTAGGGAGTGAATGTGCTTTGGGAACGTGCTCTGTCTTCCTGATTGATCATAATTTTCCACGCAATTCATCAGTAACGGAGAACAAGAAAGGAAGGACTTAATGCACGCACGATCGGAGAACGTGCAGTTCTTCCACGACATGGCAGGATGTGTTTTATGTACTCCTGAAGACTTCTCGTTTGCAGCCTGCCTGGCAGCTGCCTGCGCAGGTTTGACCTGCGGCGCACGGGCTTCTTAATAGCTGCGAAGTGCTGAGGTTGCACGAGAAAATTTTGTAAATAAATATGTATTGCTTTTTTCTCCCTCCAGTGTGATATGAAATAAGATCTGAGATATGAGTTGGCCCAGCTTTGCGTGCAGGGACATGAGCATTGAGATCTGAACTAGGATAGCGTGGTGAGAGCAAAACCCAGCGCCGCGAGGCCCCCGTATCACTGGAATGGGACGGGAGGTTTTGACGCGTAGGCTTGGGGAACCACCAATCTCGGCTTTCTTTGCGGTGCCTCTTTGGGCTTGTATTTCAAAGGCGGCTGCTGAGGTCGAGAAAGCACGAATTTTTAAATTAACTCAGGCCAGTTTATTTTCTGTACTCCAACCTGCCCTACAAAGTGATCTGTTCTAACAGAAAAGGGGGGAGAAGTTTCTCTGTCCCCTGTATGGAAACCACTACTCTCACCTTCTCTAGCAGTAACAGTAGGACCCCTGGAAAATACTGCATTAAATTCTGCGTTGTCCTGCGGTCAGAGCAGCATGCAGGTGGATAAGCAAGCTGGAAGGTAGCTGCTTTTTCAGTTTAGTGTGTATCTTCTACGGAAACGTAATATGCGGCAGCATGTGGGGCCTCCTGCAGAGACTTCTGTTGTGGAAAATTGGAGGGGCTGTGCTGTGATTTGAGTCCTTTGGGATACGCCAGGTGCAGACGAGTTGAGAAAATTCAGGTTTCCTACCTGTTGGTTTTGTTCAGGGCTGCAGTAACGTGATCCGGTGCAATCTTCGCTGCCCAGCTAGCCAAAACTGTGGCCTTTGAACTGTGTATAGTGCTTATTTTTATTATACGTTTTCAGCTGAATCAATAGCTTTGCCCACTTGCCTCTACTCAGTCTTTGATCACAAGGAACGTTTTTTGTTCTCCTTTTCCGTTTATGTTGTGGTTAGTATTTCCAGCAACTTTTTACCCCATGGGGCTGCAGAGAGTGAGGTCAGCCTGGGTCACTGCGCAGGCTTTTTGGTAGATATATATTTTTTCTTTCTTCTGTTGGCATTGATCACTGGAAGACAGGGAAAATATTTATTCAGCATAGGCAGGGTGACAGATATCTCTTGTATGAAGAACTATTTGATGAGCTGTTAGTTTTGAGTGCCTTTCCTATTCATTGAACTAATTAGCTCTACAAATCTTGCTGTCAACCAGTCATATAACCACTTATTTATTTCCCCATGTGCAGAATTTTTATTTTGCTGCATATACACAGAGCTATAAAACCAAATGCACCAAAAATTGTCTCTTAGTTGGATATAAATGGAAACAAAATACGCTTCGAATTATTATTACATGTGCCATTAATTTTTATTTGAACTGTCTTATAAAAATGCCAAACTACTCTCACTGTTTTTCACTGTTGCACTCATGCAAGTGTAGAAAGCTTTTTTTATTTTATTTTTTTTTCCTCTCTCTCTCCTCTTTTAATTCTGTTTAACAGTCTTTAGCAGGAGCGTAAAAATGACTTTTCCTAAGTCAGGAAGAAGGCAGGTTTTAATGCTTGCGTGGGTACTGGGACTCTCCTGCTATCCTGGTTGCTGTCTCTCTTTAAAGTTATTGCTTGCTTTTAGCCTCCTCTCTTTCTCTCTGCAACTGTAACATTTTTGGCAGCCTTTTCTACATTGTAGTAAGTGGATTTAAGTATTTCATGCAATTAAGGCATTTCCAGCTCATGAAAACATGACCGCTAAGCCTGACCAGTGTTGTGTTTGGTCGCGGCGGGTCTGGTTGTTTCTGGCAGTGACGGCACCCGCTCCATTATCGTGAAAGATAACGAGAAAATGGATTTTGTGGGAGGCAAAAAAACGAATGGTGTAATTGCTGGCACGTGTTCCTCTTGTGATTTGATTGCTGTTGCTTTTCTTATTTGGGACAGTATCACGCGGGCTGCAGAGAGGCAGCATGTTTGCCGGTAAGCAGTGCTGCTCTCCTGGACCTGTGCAGCACAGCCGAGGAAGTTTGCGATCGTCTGCTGAAACATGACCCGACGTTGTATAGTGACGCTATTGCATTTAAATGTTGCCAGTGAGCCCTGGAAGTTGTGCAAAGCAATGGCCCGCTGGGATCGTGCTGCCTGTTGGGAAGGGATTTTCCATTTTGCAGCCTGATGCGCTTCGAGTCCTCAAAGCCAAGATTTCTGTTTTACAGAAGAAGTATCCTCTGTTGCTGAGCATGGAAAATGAGAATTTGCCTATTGAAAAGTTACGCCACCAGTGTTCTGCGCTGTAATGACCGCACAGTATTATTATTATTATTATTGCATATCAGGCAAATTTTATCTTGTTTTTGTGCCATCTCCTCCCCTTGGAAATCTTAAGTACACCTCATTTTGGAAGCTGAAGTAATGAGATTTTGTGGGATCTACTGCAAATGCATGAATTAAACTGTATTTGAAAGCGCGAATGTATTTACATTTTTTTTTTAATTCCAACCAGAAAAGCCCAGTTCAAGCGAAGCATAGACAAACAAAGCATGTGCAGCCCAAAGGCAATGAGTGGTGAAAGCATAGCTGTAAAATGGAAAATGGCTAAATAGAACTGCACTAATTAGCTTCAGAGTGCTGCTATTTAACTATTAGAAATGTGCGTCCGATTTTGATGTGTGAACTTCAAAAAGAATGTCGGCAAAGTGGAAAGGGTTTGGAAAAAGGTTACAGGAGAGGTTTGAAAATCAAGCCATTTAAAGAGAGCCTTAGCCTCTTAATCTCTTGTCTAGTTGAAAAAGAGAATCAAAGATTACTTGGGGAAGAGATCTGTGATGATAATGCCTGTTTAATCTAATGTTAGGAAGCACAAGAGCCGATGTTTGGCAGCAGGAACCAGACATGGCTAACGCGTACGTTTTTTTGATGGTGCAATTTGAAAATTTGAGTAACTTCCTCAAGGGTGTTGTGGCTTGCGCGTACTGCTTGAAGTCTGCGTTGTCAAGACTGAGTTCTGCAGGCTGACGATCTGACAAAGTCCTGGAAGAAGGAAGTGCTCTGAGTCGTGTTACACGAGTCAGATAGTCACAGGGGAGCAGCGGGAAAAACGACGTATCTAGTTTTAGATGGAACTTGACAAGCTTGTGAATGTGGTTATGGGATGTGACCGCTTTTGGTGTCTGTGGAAGATTTGCAGTCACCAAGATGATAGCAATAACGCAAAAACTGGCAAGCTCAGGACTGAGAGGAAGGCTTCAGGTCTGTGTTTCAGTCCATTCTCTTGATGCATTATTAAATGTTGATGTGATGTTACAGGAGTTGAAAGAAAAGTGACTTTTCTGAAGTGTGTAATATCTGTCTTTGGAGAGAAAAAAAAGGCTGTGGAGGATGGAAAGTTGTTTAAACCAGCACAAAGCCCTTGAGTTGGATTTTTTTTTTTTTTTTTTCATGTGAAGGTCTGTGTAAGAGCTTTGCTGAAACGGAGCCCGTTGTGAACAGCCTCAAGATGCAGCCTATGTATATACGCTTCTGGAGGTGAGGGGGAGGCAGGAAGAGGCTGTAGGCTCTGTCCTGTAGGCACTGGTCAGAAATAAAGCCCTATTCTGGGGCGGCTCCCACTGATTTAAGTGGAGCTGAACATTTCTCGTTTTGCTGTGGTCTGGCTCCCCTCAGTCCCAGAGATTGTTACGAGTTAGCCAAATACATAATAAGAAAAGTTGATCCCTGTTAGGGTTTCTGTCCATTTAATCTAGCATGAGTGTGGACGGACTTGTGGTAAAAGCTTAAATTCCCTCCTGGTGGGTGTCATCGATTTGCATGATTTGAAATGGGAAGGCTTCGAGCAATCCAGCCTCACGCGTTGTTGCTTGGCAGGTACTAGCCGGACAAAACCTCTTTTCTTTTTGTGCCACTTCCTTTTGCTACCATAACGTATTTTGTACTTTGTCTCTTCTCCTTAAATATCCTTCCCATTAACCAAACTACGCTGTTCAGTTCTGGTCAGCGTGCTTTCTCACTGGTAATTTTGTAAATTTTCCTTCTGTACGCGAGCAGCTATACAGAAGACTCTTCAGCTGTTTGCCAGACATGACTAACCCCAACAGCCTTGACTCCTGCTAGAGCAAACACCAAGTGGTCTTGAACTATAGTATCTTGGTTGTGATCACCTTGAGGTTAGTGACCTTTAGACCTAAAGTTTCAACTTGGGTCCACATCTAGTTATTAACACTAATTCGTTATTGACCTTAACATTTAGAAATGTCTGCTCTTTGGCACTATAGCCCCTCTTGGTCACCACGAGAGCATAGTATGTTATTTTGATTTCATTTTTTATGCATCTAACCCAGACCACCATTTCACTTGAGGATGCTCTCCTTTAAAGAAAATTCTCTATTATGGTACCTAGTTTGGCAAAATTTCTGGAGAGGAGAGTAACTAACAACTTGTTGAGGTAAATGGAAAGATTTGTGTTGACCTGCATGGACCTCGGATCAGACGGGTTGAATGGAAAGGCGTTTAGACGTATGCTTAAGGAATAGGAATTGACTTTAAAGGGAGAAACGTACTGCACTAACCTTACATACAGGGTTTATAACAGTTGAAACTGGAGTGGTCTTCTAAACCATGATGCCTGTTTTCTTATTTTAATAGTGAATTTACCAAAGCTACAGCAAAGCAGATACAGAAGATTTAACTTACTGAATTAGGCTTTAAAACCAGATAACTTATCTGTAGCCAGTCTAAAGTAGGTGAGGTGTTATGCTGAAACTATGTATCCTTACAGACTGTTTCTGCTGGTGGCCAATCTCAGTGGTACCATTTTTCAGATATGTTTGATTATAAGTCAAATACACCTCAAAATATAGAAAATTGAGTGTTTGGGTTTAATAGTTATTAGAGAGCTTTGAATTATAACTTAGCTTATGATGTGTGTAGCATTTTCTTTATTCCCAGCAGATTGTTGTCCAGTTTATAGAGTATGTTTTAGTACAGTTTAGAAACATTTCTTTGATAGTAAGCATTTCTGTCTTGGCAATGCTAGAAGCATTTTTCCGTATCAGCAGTGGTGCATGAATGCTGAAAACTCACTAGAGAATTGTGCTGTGTGCTGAGAGAGATTTTTAACTCAAAAAAAAAAAATCAATAAATTAATTTGGAGAATTACTACAGTAGAATTAAGAACTAGCTGTCTCTGATGCAGAGTTTGATTTTGATTTGTTATGCATGTAGCCTTCTTCCTGTGCTCAGGTTGTGATCAGCAGAAGTGTGTACTGGAAGGAGCTGCTGTGGAACGAAGGCCTCCTGCGATGCTTTAGCAATGTTACAGCTCTAGGCGTGTTTCTGCGACCGTGCTGTGCTCGGGCCGTGGCCAGGGGAAGAATTTACTGGTTTCAGAACAGTTTATTTGCAGGTATCGGCGCGTGGCAGCGTGCAGGGGTGGGTCGTGTGTGCAGAAATACCTTGGCACGGCTCTCCTGAGCGCGTGCGTTTGCCCGGCGTTCGCACCACTGCAGGGAGGAGTTTCAAGAACCACCATGGGACATCAGAGAGGAGAATTTGCCTCGGAAACACAAATATTCCATTTGTGACAGCGTCTTTACCTTTCTCTCTCATTCTTAGGCTAACTTGCAACATCCTTGCCTTGCCTCCGCAGCCGAGTTCCTTCCCTTTCTCCCTGCCCCCCAAAACGTGAGCAGTGTTTTGAAAGCTGATGGGTCTTCTCCAGGCAGAGATCTGCAGGCAGAGCTATTGTAGGGCGTAGATACAAGTCACAAACTGAAGCTGCTTTTTATCACGGTCATCAGAAAAAACTAAGAAAAGCCAAGACTGATTTTAAAAGAGGGGAATATTCATCATCTAGAATTTAGCAGCTATAATAAAATTTTGGGAAGTAACTAATGTTTTCAGTGAAACATCAGAGCAAATCTCCCTTAAACTTTTTATTGCCATGCTGGTTAACGCGGCGGGAGGAGGTGGGCAAAACCTCTGGGAGGGCTACACTGAATACTGTGTTTAACAGGAGAGGGTAAAAAAAAATAGTAAAGTTTTTCCTAATGTTGGCTTGAAGGGTAATTTTCTTGTCAACTATATAATTAATGCACCATACATTACAGTAGCCTATTGTTATTCTAGAACGCCAGGATACATTTCAAACTGAATAGCTATTTAACAAAACACTTGGCAGATTTATTACCCTTAGGTGATTCTGTCAGTCAGCATTTTCACATGTTTAGCCTGAAGTAGGCAGAATCAATTTTGTTATCTATTCTGTGAAATGCAAAGCTGTTTAAATTAACTCCCCAACACATGCACATCCCCCCCAACCCCCCAGAAAAGCAGGACTTGTATTGGGTCTTCACCTATTAGGAGTGAAACGAGAATTACCCTTGCAAGCTCCTTGGGTTTTTCTCCTGCAGTTAAGGCATCGTCTGCCACTTCTAGTATCTGCAAAAAGGTATTTTGTGGTCATTTCCAGATAATGTCTTTGGTGTTATGTTTGTCTCTTCCTTACTTCACAGAACACTTGGCCACTTTAGAAACTAAGGTTCAGCAATAACTGTATATGTAATGGGAATTTTTAAACAAGGAAACATCATGTTGAATTTGCTGCTGTTGGTTCTATAAAAGAAATCAAGTTGCAGCTGAATACAGAATGGGG
This sequence comes from Rhea pennata, assembly GCF_028389875.1. NCBI lineage: Eukaryota > Metazoa > Chordata > Aves > Rheiformes > Rheidae > Rhea > Rhea pennata. The sequence continues at coordinate 9,843,289 of NC_084682.1, forward strand.
GAGGCAAGTGGTATCTTCCGAATTTAATGATACCGTCATGATAGGTGTAGAACTTTTTCCAAAACATGCTGGTTTAACTTTCTTGCTACATAGAAATTAGGATTTCAAGAATGGAATTGCATTGTTTTTCATTTTGCATTAGGAGGAGATATAGGATAGATGTAAGAGCCCAAGGTATGAAGAATATAAAATAAAGGATGCAGGTGAGAAAGGAAAAATGTACATTGCAAATCTGAAGCAGCAAAGTGTCAGGTAACAATTTTCACACTTTCAGTGTTGCTTTTAATTAGAAAGGATTGATGCAACACAATTTTTTCACTCTTTTAAAATACTCTGAGAAATACTGTTGGAGAAAATACTACTTTCAATTAACATGAAAAAGGAGTACCTTGAATATCTCCATTCTTTTCCTCACTGTCACATTTGTCATATTTCTTCTTTTTCTTAAAATTTCTTTTTTACTTTTGAAAAGTTATGAACTGCCAGAGCTATGATTTCTTTCCTGTTTTTGCAGTCTTTACCAGAAGCTGAAAAGTCAGCCAGGGGCCCAGGCAGGAATGGGAGGAAAATCTTAGTTTCCACATTTGATCTAATTGATCTCTTATTGACAGATTAAAAAGGAGAGACTTGTACTAAAAATAAGAAATCAGCAAGTCATCCCAACACCCCAAAATAATTTTAAAATATTTAATTTTTTGCTTTTAACTTAAAAAAAAAAAAAAAAAAAATGTTCACTCATAACAAAGCCTAGGGAGGAGGTCTGGGGATCCCTGAGAGCTCCAATGGTTATCGCTGGTCCTCAGTTGTGGACAGGATACTCTGGTTAGGATGTGACAGGTGGGACCGTAGCAGGCAATTTTTTTGCTCTGATTTTCAGAGCAGCTTTGCATATGGGTGCACTGTACAGAGGTGTTAGAAAATGATAGTATTCTCCTAGTGCTCATGAGCACATCTCCAGAGTGGATTTGACCTTGTACAAAAATGCCCAGTGAGTAAGACTCCTCAGGCCAACAAATTAATATGGATTAAAGGCTACCCAAGCCAAACCAGCAGTATCATGAGGCTGCTGAAGTGTGACTAAGCTTAATCATAGAAGGGCAAGGTTGGAAGGGACCTCTGGAGATCATCTAGTCCAACCCTCAGCATAGTCCATACAGGGTTTGAACCCACGACCTTGGCATTGGCAGCAGCATGCTCTAACCAACTGAGCTAAACCTGCAGGTCTCCTGGAAGAGCTATTAGGTGTCAAGTGCCAGCGCAGTGCATCAGCTGCGAGGCCGTCCTCCTTCATCTCTGACTTAAAAGTCCAACCAGTGTTTTGGAGCCTGATTCTATATGCTGTAGTATATAGGAAGAGGTCAGTGCATGGAGCAGATTTCTGGATGAGTTCAGAAATAAGAGAAGTATGAGAATTAAACCTTAAGAATTGGTAGTTGCATGAGTCTTATGATTTAAACATGTTGTAAAAAATATACTTTAGAAAAAGAGATCCTAAAAGTGACAATGGGAAGTTCATTCCCTTTCTCCATTCGGCTCTACTTGTTTGTGTGTGTTCTGTTAACTCCCCTGTATCCACCTGCAGTGGACCCTATGGTTGTGTGTCAGGCCCCCATGGAAATGCTATATAACTCAGCTCTGCAAGAGGAGTTGCCAGGTTAACTTGTGAGTCATAAATTATTTTTGTTTTGTAAATTCTTAAGAAAGTATCCATCTTTCACTAAGTTCTTTCTTTTTTTTCTTATCTTGACCAAGTCATCTCAGGAATATCCACCACTTAAACACTCTATTTTACATTTTTATAGAATCCATCTCAATTTCTGGTGCAGTGAACAAAAACAGAAAAAAGCATAAACAGAAGGTGTGAAACTCCCACTCCAGTGGTTAATATTAAGAGACCCTGTGCTGTCTCTTGTGACTTTCAGAGAGGGAGAATAGACCTTGTGCTAGTCGGTCTTATTTACTTGTTACTAACTCTTTAACAGTTTTGATTTTGGGGGCATATTTTTGTTTTGCTTATTTTTTGTTTTCCTTAGCAATAAGTGGTTTCTAGATACCTTGTTAATCTTTGGCATTTACCACCTTGCATGCTACGGGTTGTATCAACTGGAATTGAGTTTCAGTATACAACAGCTGGATAAATTAATCGGGAGTGCTGGCCAAGAGTTCTTCCAGATGGAGATGATTTCATGGGACAAATCCATCCCTGGAGTAAAATGACTTTAGTGGAGCTACTTTAGAGATTATCTGACCTGCAGTGTTGACACTGCAGAAAATGTGTGCACAAGTGCTGTGGGTTTTCTGAGCCAGAAGCTGCATTTTCACAGTTATGTTTAATAACAATTTATCCTCCATGACGTATGTTCAATCCCTGGGGGGGCAATGTTTTTTTTTTTTTTTTTTTTTTTTTTTTTTGCTTTTGGGTTTTTTTCTTGTTTCTGGTTGGTTTATCTTTTCACCCATAGGATCTTGTGGCAATGGGTTGTTGGTTTGTCACTGGTGTTCCAGAGCTCTTGTGTGAGATATACATTTTTTTCCTTACTCATTTTTTTGTGCTATTTGTAATTTCATAGGTTTCTAGTGTATCAGATTCTCTCCTGAGCCCTGTGCTTGTCTTTTGGCAAAGCAAACCTAACGATGGTAAAAATGTAAATGATGCTACATAGTGCACAATACTGGACACTAATGGAGAGATTTTCAAAGTTTGGGGTCTGGCAGGTTCTTAGCAAAGCATGTAGTCCTGGAGATTTCAACAGATGGAGTTTCAAGCATACCCTGAGGTACATTGCTTTGGTGGCTAATTATCCTAAAAACGTATGCCTTGTTTTCCATTCAAGTGGGCCAAGTTTCAACTTGCAGGCATTGGATGGTATTAAAATTTTGCTTATTAGACTAAAACAGTCTATAGTGTAAGTGGTCTCCGTACACAGACTCTTCTAGCCATTGATCGAGGGATGTCTTCTACCTCTTTTTTTGATAAGCAAAAGTACTTGAGCTTCTTTGCAGGTATATCTGCCTTCGGTGCAGCGCACAGACGGATACCTGCGGTGCTGCTGATGTGGGTCCTGTGCAGCTGGAGGGCTTTCCAGTTACTGTCCCTCCCCTTGTCACCCTTTCCACAGGGGAGGTGCTGTGCCTGAGACTCACAACAGCAGAAAGTGTGTGCTTCACCCAATGTAGCTTCTGCTTGAAGGAGTTCAGCTACAACACCGGGCTGAAGGAACAGCCAAAGCACAGGTATGGGTTCCCCTTGCCGTCTCTCCTTCGGAAGCAGTAAATTTGAGGGGTGGAAGGGAAATCGCGGTTGGCTAACCTCACGTAGACAGGTTTGCCAGAACCCCAGATTAACCTGTGGGGAGCTCCATGTTGAAGCAGCTGTATCGATCCTTCAAGGATTGGGGCCTTTGGTACATACCTGCGGTGAAACATAGACCTCTCTGTAATGCCTCACCAGGAGGGAAGTTGTCCAAATTTTAGCTAATTCTCGCGGGCTTTTTCACACTCTGTGACAAGGCTGTTTTTCGATGCAGGTGTAAGTTCTAGACGCAGAACACTGTGTTTGCTGACAATGCACCTTGGCAGTACGGGGCCATGAGCAAACTGGTGGAAGCTGGCTCTGTTTTAAGCAGGAGGCTTGATGAGACCTCTGGAGGTCCCTTCCAATTTGAAATTGTCTTCTGGTGCTGCTGCACTACTAGATAATAGATCTACAAGAAAAGAAAGAGAACTCGAAGAAAGCAACTAGTGCTCTAACAAAATTCCATTTTTTAATGTATTTTGTACAGATTTTGTTTTACACACTGTATTTTCATTCCTTGCTAATGCAATTATCTGATTTTAATCCAGGTCTGTTCTGTTGTGCTTGTTCCTGAATGGAAAGTTTTCCCAGAGACTTCTGTCAAAAAGACAGCAAAGGTATGGCCATGTTTGCCAGCCGTTGAATGGGAACAAATGCATTGATCTAAATTTGTTCAGGTTTACCCAAGAGCAGTGAATCCTCTTTGTATTTGTTCAATTGGTATGGATGAGCTTTAAGGTTGTTTTTGAGATTAAAAAAAAAATTGTGCAGAGAGCTAAAATAGTGTATTTATTTTTACATTGCAGTATATGTGAATGTGAACTAGGAAGAACTTTCCTTACTTTTAGCAGGCAGGATAAATCCCTCTCCACCTGAATTTTATTTTATGTTTCTGTTTTCTCTGTACCTCGAGGCACCTGTGAGCCATCTTGAATATCAAATGATGGCTAGAAGTAAAGAAATAAAACAAAAGAGCAGCCACACATGTGCTCTCTCAGTATTGCTGTACAGGTGTTGGGATGAGTCTTCTCTGTTCCTCCAGAACATCCCTTTCTTACTCCACAAACAGCATCTTTGCTGTGGCATTGTCTGAGTTACTTTCATAATTCATAATTATCTTGGTTCTTAAAAATTTAGACATACATTTAAAAGCATGATCCAATCTTGCCTGATTGCCACCACATTGTGTTTGAAGTAATTACCATTCATTTGGCTTTTGAGGCTGTTGAATGAATTTTCCACATGAGATTCCTTAATTTGTACATATTTTATTGCTATAAAATAGGTATTGGCAAGCTGCCTAAACTGTAGTGAGGGCCTTTAATTCCTCTCCCTATGTAATGAAACAAATTAAGTGCAAACGGGGAGGCAGAAGATAGACTACTTAAGTATATTGCTGGCATTTTTAAATTGTCCTTATGCAGGTGCGACTGCACAGGTAAGATGAAGGTAGCTTAGTTCTGCACTAAGAAGCCAAAAATGGTTCGTTTTCATACAAGAAAGATAATGTTCCTATGTAATACAAAAACTCTATTTCTATCCTTGAGCTATTATCCCCAAGAGAAAATGTACTCTGCTTGAAAAGGTTATTAGTGCCTTTGTGCTGGCTTTCTGCATACTAAGGAAAACCTTCCAGAATATTAATCTTCCTCCTCTTGCTGCCCACCTATTCTCTGACGGTTGAGCAGGACTGGCCTGCTAGCTAGGTTTTTAGAGGCGCTTTGTAGAATACTTTCAGTACAGTTTATCCAGCCAAACTGGAGGTGCCTGGTGTCTGACTGTTGTAAGATAGCAGTTCTTAGGTGGAGGTGAAATTAGAAGGAAACACCTGGGTGCTCCAGGTCCCTGCTCTGCCAGAAACCCACTGAAAGATCTTGGAGACTTCTCGGAGTATGGGGCTCAGTTTTGTCCCCATTAAGCTGACACTATATCCTCTGGATAGCTTTATGAAGTGTCCACAAATACATTTGAATATGTAAGAATGTTGTAAGTAGAGAGCAAATTATAAAATTGTTCTTAAAGCATGGCAGGTTTTATAGCTGTGTTTTACTAAACAGTGCTGTATTTGTTGTTCATTTGCTTTAAAGAACTGCAGGAAAGTTAATGCATTTCCCTGATTCCCTATCAGAGCACTTCAGGTATGGCCTTTAAGGAAGAAAAACAAACAAACAAACAAAAAACCAAAACAGCGCTCCCCCCCCCCCCCAAAAAAAAAAAAAAAGAACACAGTTCTTGGTATGTTCTCTTGTGTAGACATAATTGGTACACAATTCTGCCCAGCCCAAACTAACAAAGCCATCCCTAGTGATCTAGCATTTCATGTCTATCACAATCACAAGGCTCTCATAAATTAAACAGCAAGAGCGTGGAGGCTTTGGCTCTGACTAATGAGCACTTGGCAATCAGCTATTCTCTGTGAAATCAGGGCTTGCTTCGTGCTCCTAGTAGAAAAGTACAGGAGTCCCAGAAATGCAGACCTTGCTAAGAAACATGGCTAATTGTATGTATCTGAAGCAAAAGGCTTACAAATCAAGGGACGTACTACGCAAACACCAAGGCTTACAGTTAGAGATAATTTTTAGTGGGTGGTGTAAACACCAAGTGTGACTGGTGGTTATGTTGGGTTGTGTGGTCAGAAAGTAGGCTCTAGCATGTTGGCTTATTCTGTTTAAGGCAGAACTTAGCTCAGTGGTGGTTCTGAGGCCCCACTGATGTCAACATAATACAGGATTTGAATTTGAGGACCAGATTTGCAACTTCGAATGTGTGCCTGACGCTGGACTTTGTAGGGAACAGCACATCCTCCTCTTCCAGCAGCTTCCAGTCAACTGAATGAAGCCTGTTTGGGGTTCTCATGTGCTATTTTATTTGTACCTTACTTTTGGGTAAATGACACTAAAATCTCACACAAAGTAGTAACTTAATGAGGTTTCCACCCTCTCCCTACATCCATTCAGGATAAACTAGCTGCCAAAGACACATTTCTCTTAGTACTACTAAAGCTTTCTCTACCTACTCAAAACACGCATGTCTTCACGTTCTCATTTTCACTGTGCAGCATCTCTTCTGGCCTGGGAAGATCATGGAGGCATTTGGCGTACTCCAGTCCTCACTGTTGATTCAGTCTTGCTGTTTGTGAAGACGTCTGAATTGAAGCACAGTGCTTCATGGGTGGTTGTGCAGAGGAGACTGAGAGATGTGATTTCAGGGCCGATGTTTCAGTGCTAGCTATTTCAGTATCTGACCCGAGAAGCCTGCGTTTTTTTTTTTTTTTTTTTTTTTTTTTTTTTTTTTTCTGCTTGCAAATAGTAACCTTGATGGCAGCAGATAGTTGCACCTTGAAAACGACGGGATGTAAAATGGCCTGCATCTCAGCTGGGGTTTTGTCTTTGTTTCTCAGTTAAAGCCAGGCAGAATTTGGAAGCTGACCTTGTACGCTCGGCTCCAGCTCCAGAGTAGGCTTGCCAGTGCTGGTTCCCGTGTTATACTGTGCTGTTGTACGCACAGCCCTTGTTTTACCTGTAGATCAGAGTAAGTCAAAAGACTTGAGTCACCCTGTGTAGAAGGAAACATCACTGCTGGATTGTCGAGGTAATCATTATACTCTTACGACCTTATTTTTCTGTGATCTCTTCCTTTGGCAATATTCATACGTCCTTTGATGACTCTTCACTGAGAAAGAGAATCCCAAAGAGGACAAATGCTCTGTTTTATTATGGCAAGACATAACTTAATTTTGAGGCAGATCACAGATTTCTGTTTGACATTTCTACCTTTCAACTGTTGCAAGTTTTTTAGCAAACAGTGAAGAGTGGGGAAAAAGACAGAGCCACCATGTTAAATGTTAATACGTTTTTCTTCTCCCTCTGGAGGTAGGCCTCAATAAAACGAATAACAGTTTTAAATCTTGTTTCAATACATTTTTATGTGAAAATATATGAACTGTAGTCTGAAAGGACAAAAGAAAATTCTCATTTGTCCTTTAGGCAAAGCTTATTAAAGTGTTCATACATAAAATATGATCGCGAATAGCAGTGGCATTTCAACTAGAAACAAAAGAAAACAAGGGTAAAAATGTCCTGGATTATTCTGAAAGCAGAAGCTTTTTTCTTAGGTTCTTAGTGAAGACCTTGTAAAGTGCTGCAGGATACATCGAATGCTGAATGCAAACCTACTCAGTTGGAGAGAGAATTCAGTTAGGGCAATGCCGGCTGTGGGTGGTACAGCTATCTATGGCAGTAGCTGGTCTGCTTCTTGGTTTCCTGATGGCCTTCATCTTCTGAAACCAGGCAAATGTCCAAAATTACTGATCAGAGGAGCTTCTGCCTTTAACCTTAAATTCTTAGGAGCATTCTGTGCAATTTGGCTTTAGCACATAATGTAACAACCTTCAGTCCTTTTGCTTGGAAAAATATTTCTTATGTTTCTCAAAGCAGCAACGCTCCAACGGAGGGGGCTGCAGTTAGGAAAACAGTATGGGTAGACTTTGGAGGGTGTGTTTTAGAGGAAGAAAAATACTGTTTGGGTGTCAGGTGCTTCCTGCCTCTGTAAATTATGGTTTTGCTGTATATGTGGAGGACCTCTTGCTATTTCTTAGCTGCTCTGTAGATTTGGCCAGTTACGAAATTTTAAAGTGCAGAAGTGAATAATACTTGGATTTGTGCCTTTTTCTGTGTGCAAGAGGAAGGACCCACTTGTGTCTCACCCTGTGTCAGTGAAAGGGGCCTTTTAACACGCTCAATTTCTAACCTAGCGGTGGTTGTAATGGTTCAGGGTTGGCTGGAGCCTGCAGCAGAAGCTGAGAGGAAAATTCAACTATGTTGATTGTACCAGAGAATCTCAAAAAATGTTACTATCTAGCTTGTACCCTTTTCCCCTGATAGACCCAGCTGTGTGAGTGACTGGCCCGTGAAGTTGCCAGTACCATTGGATTGTGCGTGTGAGCAAAGAGGATGAAAATGCTGGAATGCTTTCAGGGAGCGCAGAATGTCATGGTTTTGAGTCTCCTATCTGTCCTCTCTGCCCAGATCAGCATAGCCCCCTCTGTGGTAAAGCTACCCCCAGTTTGGGGCGGTGTTGGCTAGCAGCGTGATAAGGTCTCGCGTGCGTGCTCTTTGACACAAACGTGGGCACAATGCGTTTGTAGTGAGGCTTGTTTTACCTGGGAAGCCTATGTAATGACTTTGCAGGCATTACATTGATTTGCCAAAACACCTGTAGCTATCGAGGCAGCCTAGAAAACCTGCTTGGCTGAAGGTGAGACCTTAACTCAGCAGTGCAGGCCACAGTTTAATGACAGGTTGGATGAGGTGGTGACCTGCCAGATCAAGAAAAATGTCCTTATGAGTCCCCTTCAACTTTGCATTCTTACATGGATAACACCATTATATACCCAGTTCCCATATGTAAATTTTATTTGAAACAATTTTCATTCTCCTGTTATTGAGGTATCATAATTTCTGCAGCAGTAGCTGTTTATTTTGTTTTTTTTATTATTATTTGCTGTACATAATGACCCTTTACTACAAAACCACTTGAAAAAGAGATGTCCTGCTCACATAAGGAATGCCTCAAGAGAAGGGCAGCCCTGCATAATTTCCTATCCTTTCACAGAAGCATTCATATTGGAAAACTGGGGAATATTACTTTCTGGCCCTGCACACTCTCCTGAGTAGAAAGGTCCTGAAACACAATTTATTGTAAAACACACAGTGGTTACAGAGCTAGCACAGTCAATGATATTCCTTTTATTACCACTCAGATGAGAACACAAAATGACATTGGAAAGCAGTGAACTCACCAGAAGGGCAGAGAAAGCCATTAAATTCAACACGCATCATATTTCATAATCAGAATCCTGCAGTCAGAGCTGACACCACTGAATGAGTTTGTTGCAGTCATGATGATATAAAACCCGCTGCATCTGCTTCCCTTGGCACTTTTCTTTGTAGACCCTTGCAGTGTATGGGCAATTAATCATCAGTAGCCAGGGACACTGCAGACCAATGCACTTTGTATTGCATAAATTGAAAATGCATCACTATTAGAGAGAAAACTGCCTTCTGTACATCTCTATTTAGATAAGCAGTTTCCTAAAGGGCTGCTGGGCTATTATGGCTAACCACTTAATTGGAGTTCTTTCCACAACCTAGTAATTGGGGTTGGGGTGGTGATGGTGTAATGCAATCCCTTTTATAGTAAGTATGAGAACAACGGAGGGAAAACATTGCTTTCCTTACCTGGGAAGCCTGATGAGGCTCAGATTGGAGGTGACAAAATGCAGTTGAATATACTGTATCATTTAACCTCACAAAATTAACCTCAGAAATCCAAGGGCTTGTGTGTGCCTGTGAGATGTTGTTTAACCTGCGTGTTAATGAATTTTCAATATTCAGTGGATTGCTAGAGAAAGGGTGTTGCCTTTCCTTCCATACTGTTAGCTCTGCTCTCAGAAGAGAGTAAGCTGAGGCTTGGGGTAGGGGGGAGTTTCAGTGACACCCTGAGAAAAGGCAATTGCAAATTCAGCACTCAAAAATTGATCTTTTTAAAGAGAACCTGTTTTATTCTACTGTCGTTTGTCCAAGTTTTCGTATGTAATGAGCAAAGATAAGTAACTAATGAAAGCAGGGGGAAATTTGAAGTAATTTAACAATGAAAATCTAGCTTTAAAACTGCATTTTCTTAGCTCTAAATTGCTGCTTGGTATAACTATTTTCTCTTGAAGGACTGTGACAGCATTTGCAATGTCAGTGATCTTCAGTTATAAACTGTCCACACTTAATTCTAGTTGCATCTACCATCCTCTGTGGGTCTTATTTCCTAGTGTGTGCAGCAGGTGATGTGTTTAAGCAGGACTTTCTGATGCAGGAGAAGAGGCTAGGATATCGCATGAGAAGGTGGCACTATATTGATTAAAGGATGGAGAGGGAGGGTTAGGCTCTAGCTCGTGTTCACAGGCTTCTGTTTATATGTACATTAACAGTAAGACATAGGAGCGGTGCCCTGTGTCTGAGTCTGGTTGGGCTGCCTGACTTGTCTAATTGGCAGGACTTGCTTCTCCATGAGGCCGTGGCTCTGATGAAGAGACGAGACGTTTATGAATGGCTCCTCCACGCAGGCGAGAGGGGGGAGCAGGCAAAATCATTCCCAGAAGTGTCACTCCTCACTTACTTGAGAAGTTGGTAAGTGTCATTCTCACCTAAATCGTGTGCCGGAGAACATCGTTATGAGGATCAGTTCCTTTTCCAGTGGAGAAGGCATTAGACACTGAACTTTGAAGAAATCTGAAATTAGATCTACTCACTTGAAAGCAAAAACAAAATGGAAGTTTCTTAGTTGTTTTTATCTTGCAGAGTTTAATGAGACTTTCATTCTAGGTAAACTGGTGGTGAGTTAAAACCAACTCTAGTTGTCAGCTGTATGGTAAAGCAGTCAACTGATTTAAGATGAAGACTACATTGTCAACTTTTATTGGAAGTAACACAGAATATGTTCTATTTTTCAGTAATTATGTGGTTTTCTGTGATGTAATTAGGGAAGGAGAACTAAGGCAGGAGTGAAAAGCAATTTGAGTCTGCAACCACTGCCTGCCTCTCTCTAGTACCTAAGCAGTAATGACACCTATAGCAAAAAGCAAAAGTGGATTTGGGGGAATTTCTAATGTTTTCTGCTGTCTACTATAAAGGACATGAAAGTTTCCAGAGACTGATATAAAATGGTAAATAATTGTAATAACAATATTTAGATTAAGAAAAAGCCCTTTTGAAAGACAAGCAATGTTATCTGCTCACAGTATTCCCACTCCTTAATATTGATTTCTACAAAATGAACTATTCAGTTATTGAACATTTTTCTTTAAGAAAAAAGAAAAAAGCAGTGTGTGTACACACACTCAATCTTAAAAATAATTCATGTTTAAATTTTAGGTTTGAATACAGGTTACTTAAAAAAAAAAAAAAAAAAAACAACATCAAGACATGGAAATACCTTGTTGAAACACAAATTATTATGCAGAAGTTTCCTAAATAATTTAACAGATAATCAAAAATTATGACTTCTTGTTTAAAAACAAAAACCCACAGCCTACTAGCATTTTGTTCCTGTGATAACAGATGAGAGTTCTGTGTTTTAGTTGCATAGTGTACTGTCCTTGGTCAGAGCGATGGGAGCTGACCTGTTGGAAAAGCAGCTCTGCAAAGAAGGACCTGGAATGCCCCTGGACAACAGGTTGACCATGAGCCAGCAATGTGCCCTTGTGGCCAAGAGGGCCAATGGTCTCCTGGGGAAGAGAGTTGTGAGCAGGTCAAGGGAGGTGATCCTGCCTCTCTACTCAGCCTTGGGGAGGCCTCATCTTGAGTACTGTGTCCAGTTCTGGGCTCCCCAGGACGAGAGAGACATGGAGCTACTGGACAGAGTCCAGCGTAGGGCTACGAGGGTGATTAGGGGCCTGCAGCATCTGCCTTATGAGGAACGGCTGTGAGAGCTGGGCCTCTTCAGCCTGGGGAAGAGAAGACTGAGGGGGGAGCTTATCAGTGTCTACAAATACCTGACAGGAGGGTGCCAAGGGGATGGGGCTGAACTCTTCAGTGGTGGCAAGTGACAGGATGCAGGCAACAGGCACAAACTGAAACACAGGAAGTTTCACCTGGATATGAGCAGGAATTTTTTTTCCTGTGAGAGTGGCAGAGCAACGGAACAGGTTGCCCAGAGAGGTTGTGGAGTCTCCTTTTCTGGAGATATTCAAAACTTGCCTGGATGAAATCCTGTCTAATGTGTTCTAGGTGACCCTGCTTGAGCAGGGAGGTTGGACTAGATGATCTCCAGAGGTTCCTTCCAACCTCAACCATTCTGTGATTCTGTGGTGTTACAGATGCAGAGTGATGTCTGGAAAGCCATGTCTAATGTTGAGCTTGGCAGCTTTTTTCAAGTTTCTACTATGAATTAAAGTAGCTATATGCTAATATTCTAGCCTTTACTATGCAACTAATGCTTTACTTTATAAAGTAAAATATTCTGATATCAACCATAATCTGCTGATAGTCTTTTTGTGAATATTATTCCATTTTTAAAATGACTTGGTATGTGGTCTTTGCTCACTATAAAACTGTATTTAATATCAACACAAGATCCTCCTTTGGCATTAGATGGATGAGTTGTTCATGAGAAGACAAATGTAAGTCAAAAGGAAATGCTTCTGAAGGATAGGAAGTTTTCATTCTTAATGTACATAATTATTTTTCTCTGTCAGTATTGGTATTGGGAGATTTGTAATCGCACTGTCAATCTGTCACTTTTGCAACAAGTGCAGTAAGGTACTGCAGCAAAATGAGGTTTTACATTTATTTGGTCCTTGGGGTGATATTGGAATTAAGACTAGAAGTAAATGAGGCCTCACTGATTTAGTATACAGTGCCTCACATGTGTTAACTAGTTAGTGTGATTTATGTGTTTCCTTCCTCTCACACACCCTCCATAAAAGAAAATCTAATCAAGATTAAAGTTATGCTGTTTTTATTGCTTTGATTCTGATGAATTATTTCAATTTTTTATTATACATGAAAGAAAAGCCAAGCAAAGCAAATTACAACAAAATATTTCAATTAAAGCTATATTTAACTCATAATACTATGCTATGTTTTGTACCTTGTTTTGCACACTGTTAGCAACACCTCGAACTGAGAATCTGATTGCAGTAACTACTACCTACACATGTAGACCAAGAGCCCATACTGTTAAAGTATAGAATAGGTAGGAAGAAAGAACAACTCCCACTTCTATATGGCTTGGGAATGCAGAAAAATGAACTGAGGAGTCAAACAACGGGTCTGTGTCAGAGCCAAGAAGAGAAATTAGCTTCCCTCACTCATTCTAGGTTGTAAAGAAACTCAGGCCCAACGAGCAAGACTAAGTGGTATTTCTTCTAGGCTGATTGTCTCCTACAGCATCCTTCAAGATGAGCTACACCAAGGAAAAGAACCCATTCCCAGTGGTGCTGGGGAGAAGGAAGGGAATGGACAGCAGACAGAGCAATTGGCTTTCTGAAGATAGTTCACCACAGGTTCAGCAAACTTTTCTTTCCTTGCTCTTCCATCTTTGTATTATTTCAACTTGCCTTGTTTTTCCTCAGATGTGCAGAATAATAGTAAATAGGTCCATTTGCCTTTGGAGAGCAGGAATGGGAGGAGCCTTGGCCTCCCCTGCGGGAAGTAGCTGCAGCCGCACCCCGAGGGGAAAGAGCAGCCTGACCAGGTGGGACATCTCGGTCAACCATTGCTGCTCCAGGAACCTACAAGGAGGAGAGGAACCGTATCCCCGAGCTGTAACCGATTTACACTGCACCGAGTTTGTATAACACCATTTATCTGCTCGGGGCTGTGTTAAAACAACAAGCGGTGTAGCCCTGTACGTGGCGAAGCTGCACGTGGATTTTGCTCTGCTCTCTGTACTGGAGTAAATTGAAGACGAGTGAATTGAGAGTGCCAGTGCCCTCCCGAAGAGGGGCGAGTTCAGCCTGCGCCTCGTCCGCTCGGCGGGGAGAGAGAGCAGCAGGAGAAAAGAGAAGCGCTCTGTTAGCGCTCTGCGAGGCACCCAGGTACTCGCCTGGTATTGTAGGCACTTGAGAGATGTCAGTGTGAATTGCACAGCAAAATCGTCACCGCAGATCTGTCCGGTTGTGGTTTGTTAGCAGGCTTACGTTCTGGGAATCCTTCCGGTGCCGCTGGTCCTTCTGATCTAGCGCTGCCCCCCGACTGGAAGGGATGCAAAGCCGACTGCCTTCCGGACTTGGCTGGGCATCGCAGGGGCTTCCTGAAGGTGGGTGGCAGTGACAGCTTGGCAGTGGCCTGATATTCTCACTATGGGGAGAAGACAGCTTTAAAATCACATAGTTGTTTTGGTGGAACAATGTGTTCAAGATTGATTACTTCTGGAAGCAGTTGCAGCTGCAAGTGTAGCTGTTTAAAGACTTACAGGTGCGTTAATAGGATGCAGCAAGTCCAGGTCATCCATGTAAATCATTGCCTGCTGTTGACAAGAAATATAACAGTTTAGGCTAGTTGGGAGAACATGCACAATGCTGAAATCTTAATGGTGCTTTTTGATACAGCTGGTTTAAAAAAAAAAAAAAAAAACCCCCAAACAATAATAATTTCTTACACAGGCTTTAATTATTTTATAAAGTCAGCAGAAATGTCTTAACATGCCTTAGATTTAACATTTTGAAAAAGCTTTAGTTGATCAAAACCAGATTCTTCCGCAAATTATTGATTTGTGTTCATTTAATACTTTTAACTGCTGTCTCTGAAAAAATCGTTACCACAAGCTTCTTTGCTGGTAAAGGAGCTCTGTAGAATAGCAGGAGGGCTGGGAATCCGAAGACGCGCTGCAGTCAGGAAATGAAAGGGGTGGGACTGCAAGTTAAGGAAGGTGCCTCTGGTGCAAGGAGAGAAGGCAGAGTCTTCAGCTCGTCTGCATGTCGACCTGACTCGCTCCCTGCTTTGCTGTCGGGCAGTTGTCCATACTGCAGACGAATTAGTTCACGCCCATGCTCCCCTCCACAGTGAGCCCAAGCTAATCCCAGAGGAAAGCATAAACCTATTTTTAAGGTCAGTTTGTTATTAACTCTGCCCCAGACAACATGGGTGCATCCAACACTCATTTGGCTTTTTCCAGGCAGGAGAGGGGTTTGGTATACCGGGTAGTCATGTGCACTCAAATGTCAGCTTGCCACATCATGCTGCAAAAACATTATTCTGGTAGGTACCGTTATTTTGGCTATTTTGAACCAAAACCCCTGGAAAGTAATGTTTGAAGGCCATAGGGTCTCAGAGGGCCCCCAGGTCAAATACTGTGGGACGTGGATGTGGCCAGCCTCTACAAACTGGTGCTAGCTCTGGGAAATGTGGATGCGAGGCCCACTTGATTCCCTGGTGCAAATGATAAATGTAGCATGCGCCTTAGGATACTCTGGAACTAAACTCAGATTTCCAGTCATACCTCACCTTAAATGGACTTCCAGGTTGCATGTTTTCTTACTAAACAAGGAGTGCTTTAGAAGAGGTTTATAAAACTCTTTGAAAGAGTTGCATCTAAATTATGGAGAGAGACCTATTGTTTCTGACCTTGTTTATAGTATTTCATGGATTTTCATTTAATTAAGCATTTATCTGTCATCTTTTGGTTTACTGCTTCACACAGTCATTTGTCACAGCTGGCCCATGACAGAGGTAAAACTAGTTCTGTTCAGTGCTGAGGAAAAGTATATGTGAATTTATATTTAATGAAAGAAGTCCTCTTCAGCCAAAGCTATTCCATGGTATGTCAGTCAGCTTCAGTGAGTTCGTATTAATTAAGCAAATTACTGTAAGGTAAGTGATTTGAAAGATTTACGGTGTCAGCACTGGCTACAGAATCACTCAATTCCCAGGTGTAAGGTTAGCCAGGAAGCTTTTGTGTAAAACAGCAGACCCCACTGCCGCTGAAGAGAGCTGGGATCATTAGGGCTGGATGGAAATTAGCAAGTTATAGAGGGATTGGGAGGGGGGGAGAGAGAAATTCTCCACCTCCTTCTGTCTGAAATCAAAAGGATTTTTGAAAAGTTTCCATAAAAGCTGAAAATAGGGAGGAAATTCTTTAGAAACATTTTTAAACTTACAATTTAAAGCAGTCTGCCACAAGCCAGGGAATTCTGGCCTTGTCGAGGAAATGTTGAAAGTGATGATGAGAAATGGTCCTTAAGTGCATGAGTGTTTCTGTTTTAGTTTTAGCTCTTGGTGCCTCTCGGTGCAGAATGTAAACTTGCGCTTTTTAGTGTCACTTGAAAACAAAAATTCTTTTACAGTGTTTATATATATGGTGCCTGATGTCAGAAGTGAGCAATTCAGAGAGGAGATTGCAGGAAGGAGTTATTCCAGCTCTTTGGGTTCTGGGATGTGCTTATTAGAGGTTTCAGTGATGAGTCTCCAGCCCTGGAGATTTTATGCAATTATTTTGAGTTCAACAGTGCTGCAGTTTATGTTACCATATAGACTAATCCGCAGGCTCTAAGTAAAATGTTGGCGGTTGTTTAATGCGTAACTTTTGTTTCCTTGCAGTTCCCAAATGCTTTCTTTGGCCAAACTGAAAAACAGTCTCTTAAGAAATAGCTACCCTGACTGGTGGCAATTTGGTTTTGTACCAAAATAGCTTCTGTTGCCTCTGTCACTGTGCAAATTTGAATAAGAATTTTTTATTCTCTAGCATTGGCTTTGCCACTTGGTTGTTTCTAGAGATACAACAACATAGTCAAAATTTATAAAGTGGCAAAATCTGTTCATGCAGAAGTCAGAAGGTTGAATTAGTTAACTGTAAATAAAGAGAGTAAGTCAAGTGGTAAGGCAGAAGTTAGATCCCAAAATTCTGTGTTTTTTTTGGGGTGGATCAGGCATGGAAGATTAGACCTAGATTTGAATTTCTACCGTGAGAGCTCTTAGGTAATAAAAGTGCAAGCAAGCATGTTTACTTTGAAGTTATGTGATTTTTTTTTAAACACATTAGCCGTAATAAGCTAATTTAATCTGAAATTGTCTATCTCAAAAAGCAGTGGCCTGAAAGCACACTCAATCCAAAGTGTGTTTTCTATCGAGTAACGAGCACATTACTATGTGTTTTAGGCTGAAAGCATCAGTGCAGCCACTGAATGTGTAGGGACACCCTCAACCCTACTTTATGAAACCTCACCTTAGAGGTCTATATGGCTACTAAAGGAGAAATGAGAAATTACAGGGGCCTGCAGGTTTATCTGGAAAGGAAATTTTGTCAACAAGCTGGAAATCGTGAAGGTGGATTTGGATTGTGACAATTTCCTTTGCGGAAGGCATTAGGAAAAGAGCATTTGATACTGAAAACAGTGACTCCTTTGAAATGGTAACTTCAGGAGCTCCGGAACACATTCAGCCCTCCATAAAAGCAAATGTTTCATAACTGAAGAGCGATGCAGCTACAGAAAGGTACAAGATTAACTTAATGCTCTGAAACAGGGCAAGGCATGAATCAGTAAACGAAGGACTGTGCACTAATGTCTTACAAAACCAACACAGGTGGTGTAAAAGCTGCCCTTCCTGCGGCTGCACGTGAGGAAAGCTGGCAACATGAAGTAACCTGAGATAGGATGCAAAATAAGGATCCGATGCTTTGTTTTCTAGTGGTGTCTGAATGCTGGTTCATTTTTAACCATTTCTCTCTCAAACAGCTGCAGAGGCCATTGGAATTGTACCAGTCAAATAAATTTGCCTTTATTCCAAATTTTTGCTTTCTCTAAGGTACTTAAAACCAACAGCACTATTTCTTTTGGGTTAGTAATTTATAGCTAGTAGACATTTTCATGCCTTTCCTGGTGAAGTTGTACACCTGAAACGCATGATACAGATGGGCGCTCATCTGTGTATTCATTAAGTCTAATATAGCTGAGCTTGTGCATGTAACTCATTCCAAGTTACTGAGTAGTATGGTTTCCTTTTAGTACTTCCCGTGTGGATCCTAGTTCAGGTTTTATACTGGCTAAGGAAGCAGCAGCAGGCACACAGCAAATGTGATAGGAAGAGATAGGCAATGTGAATAAAGTACTATTTTGTTTGAAAAGTGGGTTGTGATTGAATACAATCTTTTTCCAGCAATGTTCTTCATATCTCCTCCCCTCCCACCCCCAAGATGATAATGTTGAGAGCTAGATTTTGAATTTTAACAAGCTGTGATTTTGCAAATAAAAGTGAAGCAGAGTTCTGATTTGAGGTAGATTTCTAACGTTATAAAAAAAGCCATCTTGTTTGGCGTCTCTTGTGGAAGTTTCACCCATTGCGTTTGTAAGGGACTAAATGCACTCCTGCAATCTAAAGCATAGTGTTTTTGCAAAGCAAAACCAACAGAATTATAACGGCAATTTTTACTGCTCGAGCTTCTAAAATCGTTGCACAGAATAACAGAAGTCTCATGTTAAACAGGAAGAGAGGGAGGAAAAGGTCAAGATTTCCCACAAAACAACTTCACGTATGTTGTGTGATCCACAAAGCTGAACAAAGAATATTGTTAGGTGTAATCACAGTGTTTTCTGTGAACTGTTTATCTGGGTTACCTTGGAATTGCTATAAACTCATTAGAAAAAACTCAGGCTTTTGAGCAACAGAATATTGTGTATTCCTGACGGTGTTTACAGTAAGTTTTGTCTGAGGCTTTGTTAACTGGTTCTCTGCTGGATTTTTCTTGGGCTCTTTAAGGATCCCTCCTTAAAGTTACCTAGATCGTAAAGTGATAGTGAAACAACGATTTCATATCACAGCTGAATATTTCGATTAAAGTGCAGAGTAGTAATCTGCATTAATTGTAGCCTATTAGTTGCAAATGACAACATTTTATTTTGTTGTACTTAAAGATTTTATTAGTAACAGACGCTTTTAGTTAGTGTTTGTTGCCCCAAGAGCTTTGGAGGAACTGATTTTCTGTCAGAAAAGATTGGAATCAATTGCATTCTTCCCTTCCAGATAGTGCTAAAACATTTATTTAAAGGTTTATAAGCTCACCCTGCCTTATCTGTATTCCAAGTCACTTGTCCAATGAAATAAAATTCATTCATGCCTTCCTTCACTGTGTTATTGACAAAGTGTAAGCTTTATGTGACTGGAAGCCAGAATTCTGTCTTTTGGGAATAGCTCTCTCTAAACTTGTCTGAAAGAATTATTTTATTGCGTTTTTCATGCCAGTTCAAGTATGTTTGAATGGTAAATCCTAGGAGCTGGGCTGTCTGTGACCATATCAGCCTTTTGAATTAGCAGCAGGCATAGCATGATAGAAATATTAGAGTCTAAGGAAGCCGTCTGTGTGCTACATAATTTTTTTTATTAAGTAGGGGTTTTTCTTGCACATAATAAACTGCATGTCACTTGGCTCTACAAATCAAAAACTAGGTCAAGTCAGTTTTCTAAATGCTTGGCATTATGCTGATGGAAAAGTTTACCAGTGCTGTACGTTTCCTTAGCCTGTTCTCCGTGAAAGAGCAGTGCTTGGAGAACAAGCACCGAAGACTGTTTACGCTGCGTTTCGTTTGGGGAAAATTAGAGCTTCAGCAGCTGTTTTGCTCATCCATGCAGTGAGTGCTGCATGAGTGACGCTGAACTGTCTGCCGGGGACATAATACAAAGTAGATGTTATGAGCCAAGTGCGCGCCCTCGTACAAAAGGCAGAGTAGGTCATCGCTGAATTAAATACTTAACAAAACAAAACAACCTGGCCTTGCAACCACGGCACTGATTAAAGAGTCCAGAAGCACGAGATGTACGTGACCTAACTGTCGTTTCTCCTCACTTCTGCATTAGGCTAACTCTTGTAAGGCCAAGGAGAGGTAGAGGTAAAAGTAGAATTTAACACTACTGATCTGAGGCAAGGAAACGGGAGGAGAAAGTAATAAGGTTACCTTTTCCTTTTGTCACTCGGCACATTCACAGAGCCGACCCTGGAGAGAACGACGTGCGTAGAGGCACCAGGGTATTGCAACATATAATTCCACTACTTCAACCACAAACTAATTAAAAAAACCCCAGTTGTCCCAAACTCCTGCCTTTCTGTTTCATTTCCTCCCCAAGCAGGACTTCAGTTTAAATTAGACATCCTTTGGAGACTTGGCAATGAATAAGCCTATTTGAGTTTTTAGAGCTTTCTTAAGCTTTCTTCAGAAAAACTATCCAAGTGTTTAACAATGTGCATGGACCTAAAAGCTGGAGGCATCTAAGCTCTCAAAACTGATGGCTGAGAGAAGGGGCTGGAGAGGGAAATTAAAATTTATCGGTTTCTCACATGGAAACTGCTAAAGCTCTAAGGATGCCGTTGAGAATGCGCGTGCTCACGGGAGCAGAGCAGAGGAGGCTACCCAGGCGGCTCTCGGAGACGGGATGGGCTCCGGAGTTGCAGGCAACGGGAGCTCTCAGGGATGCAGGTGATGCCAACAGAGCAGGTTTGTTATCCTTTTGTACAGTAGTGTTGTTACGTTTTGTAGGCTTGTCAATTAGGAACGTGTCAGTCTAACGCAAGCTCCTTTGAGGACATTAGAAAACAAATTGGCTTTGAGTAGATCTTACTTGCTTATAACTATTACTCCTCAGTGACATACTCTTATGCATCTCTGTGGACAGATCTCTTTTTCTGTGGCTGCTTGTTTTATTTCTGATCACGTTTTCTTAACAGGCCTGTCGTAATCCATACTGAGATTTGGAACTGGGGAGTGCTGTTCCGGGGAGAGAGACTAACCTGACCAGAAGTGCAGTGCCATCTATCTTCAAATTCCTACAAACAGGCACTAGATTATTCGGGAACATGTTTTGGGCAGTTGTTTTTTGTAATTTTTATTAAAGCAACGTACAAAGAAAACCATTAAGGTACTTGGAAGATTTGGGCATAAGGATAAATGCTTATTTCTATGCTAACTCTTTCTTACTGTGCTAGTGAGATCAGGCTGTGGTGTTTAACCTACAGCTAGTAAAGTGAGTGTTGCTTCTGAACAGAGGTCCTTGCTGTCATGGTTAGTGAAGCCACTCTTGTATCTGGTAGCAGAGCCTTCTATTTTGCGGCAACAATCCTTTCCATGTGTTCAGCCTCGCAGCAAAGAGAAACCTGGTGATCTGCTTGGGGGATGAAAGAGCACAGGACTCTGCCAGTGAGGATGAAGAGCAGCTGTTTCTCCTTGAAGGTAAGTCACAGAGGCCAAGTGTACTTAGCTTGGAGATGTCTCATGTTCCCTAACTGGATTTATTAGCACTTCTCTGGGAGAGATCAAAGCCTCAGCACCTGCCTCACGTCCTCCCTGGTTACAAGGATTAGGCTCCGTGTGCCAAAGTGTGGGAACAGTGGTGAGTCCTTTCAGAAAACTGGTGCTGAAGGCAGCCCTGGCAGAAATAGCTGTAAGCTGCGCAGTGATTCACATGCTTTTGTTCTTGGGTCGTAAGCAAAGCTGGGCAGAAACCTTCTGTTTATTGTCAGATGAAATGACAATAAATGGTGGCAGGAGATTATAGTCCCACACAGATTGCGTAGCCCTGGGTGAAGTTATGCTGAACAACTCATCTTCCAGGCTCTGATTCTGGAAATTCAAGAAAACTTTTTAAATATTATGTTTGTTAGAGGTTAGTCAATCTGCTACAGTCCAGAATCATTCTGAGCTTAAAAGGCAGTGAAATGCCAGCCGCAGCACAGTGCAAAGTATTTGTTTAACCCTACTTCAAAATCAAGCTGCTGCTGTAACAGAGGAAGCAGACCTAAGGTAGGCATTTGAGGACACTTTATCTTCTCCTCCTTATTTCAGGAAAAGCCCCTACGTTTAGAAAGCCTCTTATTTAGTCATAGAGATTGTCTGAGTGCTGGGAGAAGGGATCCTAGTGCTACATTAAAGCTCAGGGTTCTTTTTATTTTTCAGCATGCCTTTGGAGGATGTGCGCTCTGGTTTAGCCCTGCTGTTTTTATTATCTGCCCCTATGAGAATTTGCCACCTTGAAATGTAAGCTGGGGAAGCTGTTCACGTCCAACTCCTTTCACTGGAAGTCTTTCTGGTTGAGCTTTGCAGGCTTCACGAATATAAGTGCGAGAGCCAGACTCAGCAGGTCTGTTTGGGAATGACCCTCCTGCTCGAACACATGCACGCCACCAAAGCCGTGTTCCCCGAATACGATTAGCAATGCCTGCACTAGTCTGACCTCTGGAGAGAGGTGTAACACAAATACTTTGCTAACAAGTTGACCTCTCAATAAGTAACCTTTTCTGTAGTGTCTGTAAAGCACCTAGTGTGGTCCTGCTCTCTCCCTAGGAGACCTTGGTCTAGCTCCAGCACGAGTGATTAACCTTAATAGCCATAAAATGCATTTCTCATAGAGTGAGGGAGAGGAACTGCTTAATCCAGTTCTCTCCTTTGGAGCAGACAGCTGAGAGAACGCTACTGTGAAAGAGCACGGTGGTGTCAGCGCTAGTGATGTTATCAGGCCTCCCCCTCTTCTTTACTAGCACACGCACGCTGTGTGCAATAGCTCACCAGGTTAAGCGTTGCGCTGTTTGGTGCACAGTGTTGTACCCTGCCCGCCTCGAGGCGGTGGTTGGCTCAGCAAACGGGATCGGCTGAAGGCAGGAGAGGGAACCTCGGTGGGAGAATTGGAGCTCCTACCAAAAGCGATGAATTCATTCACAATCCGGATGTGCCCCAGGAGCTAGTTTTTGAGTGACCTAGATTGTCCTCTGCTGTTGTATGTTTGTCCCTGCGGCACTGTTTCACAAGAAAGGGGGGGGGAAAAAAATCAAATATGACTAATCGAAGACAAAATGCTGCTTTTAGCTGCCAGTTGGCAGCTTTTGCCCTTGTGGTGGGTAGGTGGTTAAAGAAGTAGAAAGCAAATATTTGGATTCTGAAAACCCTCTTACTGCACCTTTTCTGTGTGTTTATGTTTAAATAAGCTACCAGCTGAATAGATGATTAATCCTAGAGAGATGGATACATATGAATGTAAAAAGGTCTTTTTTTTGCATTCAAGCCAGCTTGCTAAGGCTGAGCTGATACTCTACCAATTGGCAAAACTGATTTTCCATATTCACATGGAAAGAGTCAAACACCTTAAGATGTGATAAGCTCCTGGTAGTTGTTTTTTTAGGGTAGATTTCTTGATGTTTTTACTGGAGGAGGGAGGAGTGAGTAAGCAAACTCTGTAGAGGACTCCTAAATGGCTCTATAACCAGGTAAAATAATTGACCATTCACAGAATCATAGAATCAGTAAGGTTGGAAGGGAACGCTGGAGATCTAGTCCAACCCCCCTGCTCAGCAGGGTCACCCAGAGCATGTTAGACAGGGTTGTGTCCAGGCGGGCCTGGAATATCTCCAGAGAAGGAGACTCCACAACCTCTCTGGGCAGCCTGTGCCAGTGCTCCATCACTTATCCTAAATTATCTGTGCCAAATTTTATCATGCCTATGAATCAGCTAACAACAAAAGGAGAAATATAATGTATCAAATAGACACAAATAGGTCCGGAATCCGAAGTTTTTGGTACACAATGGGAGCATCATTACAAACAGCTTCTGACACATGTCACTCTGGTCCTCAATGCGGTTAAGATCACTCCTTTCATGTGGAGGGCGGTCTAACAGATTCACTCTTTCTATTTTGGCCAGAAATAGACTATTTCAAAGTTTATTAAAGCAAAAAACAAACAAACAAACAGAAAAACCACACACACACACACACACATGGAAGAACAACCTCAGAATGACAACAAAAACCCACCATAGTAGAAGCAAGTATTTTCTGAGATTCTGAATGCTGATCTGCAGTGGGCTGTTTGAGGCCAAAACATTTCAGGACTAGCTACTACTATTAATCCTTTAATGTTTAAACCCTTGTAGAGAAGAATGAGGTTGCTGTAAAGTGATAGCATGTCAAACCTAGGAATATAGTATGCTCTGTTTGCTCTGGTATTAAAAGAAAAAAGTGCTACACTAGGCAGGAAGTAGGGGATATTGAAAACTTTCCTCATCCTCCCAGTTTTGGTTCTAGTTCTCAATTTTAAAAGCTTTCAAGTAACAAGTATTGACCCAACACATAGTCTTTCCTACTAGATAAATTGTCAGGGCATTGGAGCATAAGAAGAAAGGTCTCTGATCAGCAATCACTGCCAATTCGACAGGACTGAGATATTTCCATGCAGCCGGTAGTGAATAAGAGACGGTCGCCTTTGTTAGGGTCTGAACAACTTATGGAGCAGTTTGTTTAGAACAAACTTTGGATTGCTCACCTTGAAAAGATGAAATTCAGCAGGAATCTGTGTAGCTCAAGGCTGGGGGAGAGCTCTACACCAAACAGAAACCCAGCAAGAGGATTTCTTGTAAGCCCTCGGAGACTCCAGAATGCTTTGTTTGACCCTGCTTTACCCTGTAGTTTAGAGAGCTGTATGAAATAGTAAGTAATAGGAGAAAATGAATGCTCTGAACTTTACAAATGTCAAGAGCCTTGATCAGAGACTCAGGCTGATTGCTGCAGGGATGAAGGAATTGGTTTGGAGATGCTCAGCTGAGTAAGGAAACTAGTGGGAATCCTCAGAAATATTAAGAGAAGGGGACCTCTCCCCCCAGTATTCTGACTAGGATGGCCAGGGTTGAATTTGTGTGGCCTCACATAGCCTGTTCAGTAAAAGCAGTCTCATTTCCTGGAGTAGGAGGCATTCACCAGTCCCAGTCCTTTAAAGGTTAACGAATTTAGTTCAGAGCCTAGTTTTCTGATGTGCTGATTGGAGAAGATGCTTATCACTATGAATAGCAAACCAAATGGGAAAACAACTCCAAGTTTACCCAGAAATCTGCAGTTAGATTTCCCCTTGCCTTGTCTTGGTTTAACTCCTAATAACGCACGGCTTTCACAAAGGAACAAGGGGCCGTGTGGTGGGATTTCCTAACGACGAACTGCGTGGATGGTTCACAGACGTCAGAAAAGATGTAAAACCAAGTCTACCCTCCTATTAGCTGTTACCTAGCTAACAATTTGTCTTCAAGGTCTCTGTTACAAGAGGGAAACCCACCTTGCGATGTTACCCTCACTTCTGCAAACGTCCCCGTTGTATACGAGATAGACTATGCGGGAAGATAAAACAGCCCTTCTCGTTCCAGCAAAGCGTCAGACACGCTGATGCTGGACACATTTGAAGGGCAAAGATTGGAAGTGATACAAACAAACAAAAAACTCCCCTGCCTCACAGACATCATCTTTGGATTCAGGAAGGAATCATCTGCCCCAATGTTCCCATAATCAGACTTCCAAAGCATCAGATCTGTGCAAAAATATCCTCGATGGGAAGACCAACAGCACTAGGATTTTGTTGTTGTTGTTTCCATGTGATTAGAGATATGTAACTTCTTGGTAGGCATGACCCTCTCTGCTTCAGCTGTTTTATAATGGATTTTATTGAGCCAAAACTTTTCTTTTTTAATTACAGGGATTAAATTGTTTTCTCATTATAGTCTTTTTAGAACTAATTGTTGTTTTGTTTTCTGATGCTTTCTGTGTGTTTGTTTTCAGCTAGAAAAGGCACTTGGGAAGTCTGCTAAACCCAGGTAAATTTAAGAATGTACGAAAGATTACAAATTTTGGCATTTAAAGTATTGGCTTATTAACTCAACTTCAGAAAAACGAGTTGGTATGTCAAGAAGAGACAGGGGAAAAAAAATTGTTTTGCTTATGAGACTGAAGACCAGAGAGAAAAGAAAACAATTTCTCTGATCACCTGGAACAAAGTCCAGCCTTCTCCTCCCACCAAAATAGTACAAAGGCTATGAATTAAAGCTGCTTTTTAATATATAGGGCTGCTGGTCTTAACAGAGAAGGTATCTACTCAACAAGCAAATTACTTTTATAGGAGCAAGACATTCTGAAAACAGACTCAGGTAAGTCTTGGAGAGCTTATGATATTTTACAGGATCTCATCGGTAGCTCTAATAAACTAACATTAACTCATTGTATCATATAGACAACAATATCTGTAAGTATATAATGGAATAGATCTGCCCCAGGGACTTATTCTGCCTGAAGTTTGTTCTTTATTTCTCTTCCCAGTGCAAAAAGAGTAGGAGTAAGTATTTCAAACTGCTAATAACCTTAGCAAGACTTCTAATTGATTCCTATTTCTAGAAAAAGAAATAAGCAAGCCTCCTAGCCTTAAGCTTCCCTAACTTTACCACAAGGAGAGCTGACCATAAACTAGACTGCCTGTGTTGTTGCTACTTATTTTATGATGGACCCCTCTGATGTCCAATTATGACAGAGATCTGAATTTGAAAGACCTGAAAGCTCTTTGCTGTGAAAATGCTGAGCCAACCTTTTCTAGCAAACTTTGATATATAAGAAGGGGCTGGTAATTGCCACTTTCATTCCTAAACCTTGCAAATGACATAGTAAACAGTTGCTTGATAGGATCTGCTTTTAGATCTCACTGTAAGAGTTAGACAATTTCAGAGAATAAATCATTTTTTTTCTCCGTTTGTGGCTTACCCCCCCCGATGTCTAATTACGTAAGATAAATGTGTGTAAACATGAGCTTTATCCACCATAATCCAACTTCTACCTTACTTGTTTATATGAAGAGGTTAATAAGCTCAGACTATTTACCATGCTGCTTAAAGTAATAATTTTAATGCTTTATGCAACTTCATGGTCTTTCACCAGGATAAAAAGGAATGGAATCAAGAGATGATCATCTCTGATTGGTCTGGGTTCAATAACAGAGACTTTTAACTTATGAGTCTATGAGCAGAAATGCCAGTAAACAGATTTGCAGAAATATTTGATTTGTTTTCCAGAAGCATTAATTTTCATTTTTATCCTGTTTACCCTTCTGTGTAATAATTTCTCATTCCTGATTTGGAGAGTAGACTCATGCATTATCATTCCAAATGCCACAAAATTCAATTAAGGGCTGGCAGCAGCATCCCTTCTTGGTTTGTGAATGATTGACCTCCATCGAGAAAACAGGAAGACTTCTTCCATCACAAGGCACAGTTGCTAATTTTAACAGAGTAGATAGCTTTAAGATATGCAACCCATCATTAAACAATATAGGAATATTTTTTTTTAAATGACTCAGTGCTATCCTTTAGTCTGGGGGAATAACTATTCCTTGAACTTTGTATGGAGTATGGTTGTAAAATAATGTAGCACCTCAGGTACTGCCCTGCTGAAATTATTTCTCTGTCCTTCAGCAATCCTTTTACATTACCAGGGTCCTTTATCAGCACTAGCCCACAAGAAATATGAATGCAACTGTTGTAACACTACCCCTAAAAAAGGAAGTTATTTTTGCTGTAAGCTTTGATCAACCAACAACACATACTTTTAGGTTTCTTCCCACGAGACTGCACAGCTCACAGCCTAGGTCCCCTGGGTCCCGGCAAGCACTCCCCAGTCCCCTCGTATCTACCAGGGTCCAGCCTCCACAAGCCCCACGCATGCTTCTAGCAGATCCAGGCTGCCTACCAACTTGATCATCTTTTAGTCTGTCCTTATCTCAGGTCCACAGGCACCTGTCAGTATGATGGAAGCAGCCTATATAGGAGGAACTGTTGATTCTGGTCGTCTGTCTTTATTACTTTTTAAATATTCTCATTTATATTTCACGATGAGCAAAAGTTTCCAAGACAAGTATTAATTTATTTATTTAGAAAGCTTAGAGGTCTTTGAGCATGCTAGAAAACACCCCACTCTTCCCCTCACCCAGAAAGCACTTTGTCAAGATTTTCAGACTTTTACCAGTGTAGCAGATAGTCACGTTTTTCTTTGTTATGAGAGAGCTAGGCATGGATTAAGTGTTCTGTTTAAAAGCATGCTAGGCTTTGACACATTTTGCTGTAGCCAAGACAATTCTGTTGAAGTATTATCATGATTTACTTGAGGTAAATCAGCAAATAACTCATGTTGCCCCATAGGGCTACTCAGTCTAAGTGTGTATTTTATACATACAGAGCCCTATAGCTTCTGCAGTTGGCACCTTTCTTTCAACTCAATGTAGAGATTACACAATAAGGCAGAGGTATTTAGAGAGATGCTGCTGGAGGTGCCTGAGCCCCCAGGCTTTGTTCAGGCAGCTCCAATCTGAACAGATCACTTCCATACCAAAAGCAAAGAAAAAGAAGAAAAAAATCTCTGGAGTGCAATGCAAACTGTTTTCTATTAATGGCAACATGAATGTTACTGCTGAGCTGCGTTATGCCAGATGATTGTATGCAGCAGAAGGCAATTTAACTCACCAGAATTCTGCTTTGCTTCTCTCCCCCAGGTTAAAAATCTGATCAGATGCCGGCTGTATACGCAAAATCATCAAGTGACTGCAGAGAACTCCTTGCAGAACACAAAGCAATATCCTAGCAGACGACAACTAAAACAAACCCTGCCGCCAGGGGAAGCAAACAGCGGGGCTGTAGGTTCCCACTGACTTCCCTAGCCCTTCGTTGGGAGGGGAAGGGTTATTAAACCTTTCCACTTTGCTCTGAAGCACTGCAAATAGAACGGTAAGTCTAAATAATGAGGTGCATGCTGTTCCCTTCAATATGTGCTGCAGATAACAAGCAGGGACTAAAATCAAATGGAAACGGTAAGTATAGCTAGAGGCTATGTGCCCACCACGGAGCTGACTCCTGAAGCGTGTTGAGGTGTATACCTTGTAGTAGTGTTGCACATCCTGCGGTTGTGACAGCCTCATGCTGTAAGTGAGGCTGTTCCAGGGTACTCGTAGTGCCAGTGATCCCTCTTAAACACCCACATGGAGAAAACTGCAGAAAAGGGAAATTAAATCTTGAGATGAGAGCAGTAGTTCTCAGACTTTTCTTCTCGTATCCACATGCTGACTTCCCCCTCTCCTGCCTTCTGTGTCCCCAAGGAAGGTGGCAATTACAATTGTATCAGGACCACTTTCCTGATAATAGCCCTTGTGGGTTCCTCAAACCCAGCTTGGGGTGACCCTTGGCAACATAGCCTGATGTGGAGGGTCTTTTGGAGGGGCCTGCTTCTCATGCCTGCCCCAGGCATGCCCTGTCCCTGCTCTGGTTTGAGAATGCCCATGTTAGAATAAGCCTGGTGCAAGAGCTCAGAGATCTGCCTGTGATTGCTGGCGGAGCTGAGAGCAGCTAGCTTTCAACTGCCAGCAAGCAGAGTGTATGCAGGGGTTACACCGAGACTGACATTATTTTTCATTTCTCAGACTACATCATTTCTCTGCTCATCTACTGCAAACACTTAAACTCCTAAAGTTGGGCTTTTAGGAGCGGAAACCTCAGAAAGAGGGTACCTGCCTAGAAAAACCTGTTGAGAGAAGAAATCTGGGTACCAGCCCTAGGACTGATCACAGTCGCATATAAGACAACTGGTGCCTCATCCAAATTTCTATTTACCTATTATGTCATTAGTATGTTGGACAGAGCCATTCACCTAGATCTGGAACTAACATTTTTAAGAGCAGACATAACTATTCATAAACAAAAGATAGGTCTTCTACATATTCTGATATTTTAGGTATTCACAGCATGTCCAAGACATTTACCAGCTGTATTAGTTACTGGATTAAAATTACAAGGTGAGGTCTTTTTCCTGCCTGAACCAGGTATTGAGGTAGGAATTCATGTCCATTGGGGGCAGGTTTAGCTCAGCTGGTTAGAGTATGGTCCTGCTCCTGCCAAGGTCACGGGTTCAATCCCCGCATGGGCTATGTGGAGGGTTGGACTAGATGATCCCCGGAGGTTCCTTCCAACCTTACTGCTCTATGAAAAGTGGTCAAAGTCATGGAATCATAGAATCAGTAAAGTTGGAAGGGACCTCCGGGGATCATCTAGTCCAATCTGCCTGCTCAACCAGGGTCACCTAGAGCATGTTAGACAGGGTTGCATCCACGTGGGCCTTGAAGATCTCCAGGAAAGGAGAATCCACAACCTCTCTGGGCAACCTGTGCCAGTGCCCTGTCACTCTCACAGGGAAGAAATTGCCCCTCACGTTCAGGCGGAGCTTCCTGTGGTTCAATTTCTGCCCATTGCCTCTTGTCCTGTCACATTGGACAACTGAAAAGAGTCTGTCCCCATCCCCTTCACACCCTCCCTTCAGGTACTTATACACATCGAATAGATCCCCCCGCCTTGGTCTTCTCTTCTCCAGGCTAAAGAGGCCCAGCTCTCGCAGCCGTTCTGCAGAGGGCAGATGCTCCAGCACTCTGATCATCCTCATAACCCTATGCTGGGCTCTCTCCAGTAGCTCCGTGTGTCTCTCGTACTGGGGAGCCCAGAACGGGACACAGTACTCAAGATGAGGCCTCCCCAGGGCTGAGGAGAGGGGCAGGATCACCTCCCTTGACCTGCTGGCAACACACTTCCTAATGCAGCCCTGGATACTATTGGCCTTCTTGGCCACAAGGGCACGTTGCTGGCTCATGGTCAACCTGTCATCCATCAGTACTCGCAGGTCCTTCTCTGCAGAGCTGCTCTCCAGTAGGTCAGCCCCCAGCCTGTACTGGTGCCTAGGGTTATTTCTCCCTAGGTGCAGGACTCTGCACTTGCCCTTGCTGAACCTCAGGAGGTTCCTCTCCACCCAGCTCTCCAGCCTGTCCAGGTCTCTCTGAATGGCAGCACAGCCCTCAGGTGTATCAGCCACTCCTCCCAGCTTGGTATCATCGACAAACTTGCTGAGGAGGCACTCTGTCCCCTCATCCAGGTTATCATTGATGAATAAGTTGAAGAGGATGGGACCCAGTCCTGAGTCCTGGGGGATGCCAAGAGCCACAGGACTCAAACTAGACTCCACGTCACCGATGATTACCCTCTGAGCTCTGCCTTTCAGCCACTTCTCAAGCCACCTCACTGTCCACTCCTCTAACCCACACTTTGTGAGCTTATTTAGGAGGATGCTATGGGAGACAGTGTCAAAAGCCTTGCTCAAGTCAAGGTACACAACGCCCACTGCTCTCCCCTCACCTACCCAGCCACTCATGCCATCATGGAAGGCTATCAGATTGCTTAAGCAGGATTTGCCCTTGGTGAATCCACGCTGACTACTCCCGACTGCCTTCTTTTCCTCCAGATGCCTGGAGAGGACATCCAGAATGAGCTGTTCCATCACTCACCTTTCCAGGGATGGAGGTGAAGCTGACTAGCCTGTAGGTGCCTGGGTCCTCCTTCCTGCGCTTTCTGAAGACAGGACTGACACTGGCTTTCTTCCAGTCCTCAGGCACCTCTCCAGTTCTCCAGGACCTTTCAAAGATGATGGAGAGCGGCCTGGCGACAACATCCACCAGCTCCCTCGGTACTTGTGGGTGCATCCCATCAGGGCCCGTGGATTTGTGGATGTCTAGCCTGCTCAGAAGGTCTCTAATCCTATCCTCCTCAACCAAAGGAAAGTCTTCCTTTCTCCAGACTTTCTCCCTCACATCCAGGCTCTGGGATTCTTGAGGGCTGCCCTTAGCAGTGAAGACTGAAGCACAGAAGGCATTCAGTAACTCCGCCTTCTCTGTATCCCTTGTCACCAGGGCCCCTGCCCCATTCAGTACCGTTCCTTCATCTTCCAGGTGGAGCTAGATGAGGAAAAAGTATTTTTACCTATGAAAGCTTAAGGGTTAAGATACATCCCAATTCGACCTCAGGCTGAGATGGAGACCTTTAGCAATTTATATGCGCATGTCAATCACAGAGACCGCTGAAATGATCAGGATCCTTGGCTGGGAGTTCAAAGACAGCTCTCAAAGCTTTGTTCTCCCATTTAAGTGCCTAAAGTACCACTCCGGTGTTTGGGGAGGATTAATCTCTCTCTTTTGAAGCTGACAAAACTTTTCTGATACAAAGCCAGTTTCAGATTTAGATTCAATTCCCCTCTTTGTTATCAAAAAAAAAAAAAAAAAAAAAAAAAAAATCCCGAGAGTCCTTCCACACTCCTGAAGATTGAAGATTGTTATTTTTCAGCGAGATTCAGTGAATCACATCAGTTATTAGCAGTTGATGATCCTGTTATCAGTTAGCAATACCTAGGGTATGGACCAATGCTAATGATCACAGGTGGTGCTCTCAGCGTGCCCGAGTTGTTTCTGAAGGGGACCTGACATTTTCAAAAGGGTCTCCAGCTACTTACCATTTCTCTGGGCTAATTCCTAACTATGATCTGGCATGTCCAAGCTGAGTGTATCTAATCTGGCTAATGCTTCATAAACTGACAGATTTCAGAATAATTCTGTTTTATATTTTCAGATAGGCATTTTACAAAATGTTTGGCTTCAAGAAGTGGTAATGATAAGTAAAGAAGTTAATACTAGAGTGAAATGGGAACACTTGTCTAAATGAAGATTTTGCCATTCTGGGGCTCTGGTTTGGGAGTAGAGCTGATTGCCAAAGCTACTGAATAACATAAATTCTTTTTCAATTCCTTTTCAATTTTGGAGCCAATAGAAATTCCAGTGAAAGTTCCTAATACTATTTTTCTCTCCTAACCTAATTAAAAATGGAAAATTTATGTACTCCTAAATGGAATTACTTTCTCCTGAGCACTGCAGAGGGAGTTATTTCTCGTATACCTCTGAAAGGATGGGTATTGATGTTAATGCTTTGCTCCAGCTACAGTACTTGAATTCTCTTTACAAAAGTAGTACTTTTAAGTTGTCCTCTCCGAGACCGTGCTCCTTTCTGATGTGCACTGCTGATATTAACTTGGGACAGTATCACCCTGCTTCTGTTGTTAGTATATTAAATGTGGAATTGGAATTTTAATTTTAGCAGATTTACCTGCTGAAAGTTGAGAAAACCCTCAGCATGGTTCAGGAAAGCAGTTGTTTTTAAAGATCATTCTTTTGTGGAAAACTTGGTATTCTTTTAAAAAACTTCAAAAATGCTTGATTTTGATTAAATTTTGAAAAAAAATTGCTTGACGTCTCAGAGAGGAATTGTGTATTTTTTTCTTGAACATCATTTTTTAAAGATTATTTTTTCAATAGAGTTATGTTAAATTTGATTGTTGGTTAGCAAGAGCCTGCCATCACTTTTAGAGTGATATTCTAGGGTTTTACCAATACCCTGTTAATAGCTTAACATGTAGTTAGTTTCCCAAAAGCAGATTTCACACACTTTCTGTTTGGAAGAGTGTATTATTTTGTAGCTTAACTCTGTTTTACCATAGTATTGCTTCCAAAATACTGAAGGCATAAAATGCTTTATGGTTCGAAGATAAACTAGCACAAGGCACTATGTAGGAATATAGAGAAGGATCTGAGAAAGTGCTAAAAGCGTTATTGCAGCTACAGAATGGACTCTTAAATCTTTTATGCAACTTGATCAGTTCCCACTGGAACCACACTGTATTGTTTTCATAAATAAACACTAAAAGTTGCTGTGCACAGTGTTTCTGGACCATAACAGACTGCTTTTGTGCCTTAACAGGTTTTGTGTTAAATTGTAAACTACAAATGATCCCATGAAAAATTCTGTTTTCCAGCAGGTTGCTTGTGAGTGGCAAGTCATCACTCTTGATGCTCTATAAAGCAATTGCGTTTGTGCAGCGCTGTACCGTAGCCAGTCGCCTTGGTCTCCGTGGAAGCTTTGCCGCTCATGGAACGGCTGGAAGGAGCAGCCCAGCACCATTTTCCTCCCTGAGGCAAGAGATGGGTTTTCTAGACTGGAGTTTGCCTGTGATTTTGAGTTTAAAGAGGTGATTCCTGTTCACACCTTGATTTTTTTTGAGAGAAAATTGTTAAAGACTAATTCTCCACGTTTATCTGCTCAACAAGTGCAACACTAAAAGCTTCTATATATTGAATTGTCTTTTCTGTGCAGAAAGGACTTTCAAACCTCTGGCTCATTGCTCAGTATTACCAACCCAATTAGGCGATGGAGTTTGGGTTGTCCATTTTTGATAGTACAGTTTAACCTTCCACTAGACCATACCTTTTCCAGTTCATTTTTTAAATGGAGTGGTTTCCAGAGAGCTCAGACTGTGGAAAGGTCTCCTGTCCTGCACTGGCTACAGCTCAATGATTTGCAAGGCACAAAATTCTACGTCCTTTGGGCTCTAATCCCCAGACTGCCCTCTCCACCCAAACTCTGCATGCTTGCATTGCAGTCAACATCCTTCTGCCCCAAAGAGTCTGGAAAAAATATCTGTCAGAGAAAAGGCAGTTTTTCCAGACTACTGCAACAGTTTGTTTGAAGATCTGTAAGGATGATCTTGAATTTCTTGTTACTCTATATGGGAAGTAGCAATACAACTAAGGAAGGAGAATGACCATTAAAAAAAAAACCCTTGTCTGTTAGCCAGCTGACTACAAAAAGAGGCCAAGAGGTACTTCCTTAACAGAAAGATACAAGTAGAGGTGGTAAAGAGCAGAATGTTTTATTCAAATAGATCTCCATAAAGTATAGTAAAGAATATTTTCTATATTCAGTACTTAGCATCTGAGCAACATGGGATAAGAGGTTATTAAAAGAACCTCCTGAAAAGTTTCCCTGGAATGTTTCCAAGAGGAATTAAGTGATATTGGAGAGTGGAAATAACACATACTATGTCCACCCAAGCAAATTATAAGTCATTATGGTCAAACTCTAAGCACTACTATTGATTAAAAAAGTGCAGGTGACTGTGTGAAGGTGTACTCTGGAGAACAGAATGAAGGGAAGAAGAAAAAAGCCCCATAAATGTACTTTCAGAGATAAGGCTTCTGAAAGGAGGTTTGGAGGAATCTATTGTATTCCAAGACCCTTGAAGAGTCCAGACCATAAATACTGAACCAAAGCATTTAGTAAGTGAACAAAGTATTTTAAGTGTTGTATAAGAGAAGTTTAAGTTCAAGTACTGTATAATTCTGAATTAGTGACAGAAATGCGGAAGGGGAAAACTGGTGTAGTCATCATTTATAGGCAGTGATGTGATTTGACCTAGCCCTTAATGTAGACACAGAAACGGGGCTTCTGTTAATGTTGTTCTAGAAGTCAGTAACCTATCCGAAATTCCTCTATAGCTAAGGCAAATGCCTGCATTGCTCAATAGAAGAGGATTATGCAGAAAGTATTTTAGCCAAAATGACGGGGTAATTGATACATCAGGTTTTTCCTAAAGAGACTAAAATATGACAGTATACCATATTCCACTTAGTATGCAAATGGTGCTCCTTCAGAGAATGGGTGGTAGGTGTAAGGATCAGCAATTAAAAAAATTAATAATTAAAAATCAAGCTATGAAGGAATATAACCTTCCCACCATGTTTTGGCAACGAGCTCAGTATGTTGGGTATAGCTATAGTCACTACTGCTTGTAGCAGAATGGGATCCTACCTCTTAAGACCACAGCCTTTCTCACTGAGCTGAATTGGTAAGTTCTTGGGGGCAAAAAAACCCCAGAGATGGATGAAGCATTGTATGTGTCGAGGCACAAATTTGCTATTAACTGTAACTGCTAGCAAAGGGTGTTTACACAAAAGGGAACAACCCTCTCTAGGTCTGCTTGGGAAAACTTTCAAAACACAAACCAACACTTGCCCATTCACATTCAAGATTAAAAACTAAGCTTGAAAATGGACAGTGTATATAAACAAATCATTTGTCCCAGAGTGGAAAAGTTTCTTAGTCTAAAGCAGAAGTAACACTTTGAAGTACCAGTCTCCACCTCTGAAATACCCCTGGGCTGTTTACTCTTGGCTGGAATATGCAGACAGCTTGGAGAGAGAGACATGAAACAAAAATATCGATAGTCCAGTGCATGAGGATCAGTTAAGACTGAGGTCCTGTTGAGTTAGGATCTATATACACACACATAGTAACTGCTGTTCTTCTCTTGAGCCTGCTGCTCTTTAAATAAAAAGGATTATTATCCTTATCTTACAGGGGGATCAAGAGATTTATTAAAAAAAAAAAAGTCTTAGATGAACCTGTGGCAGAGCCAGAAATTGAACCTGAAGGCAGGATTGATTGCTTAAAAGCAGGAGGCATCCATAACAGGCCAGTGGATCTAGCACAGGACTTGCAGAAGAGCTGCACTGATCTGAAGTGGAAACTGGATACCAGGGTAGATACCCTGCAGCATCTAGAGTGATATTTGGGCAGCTGAATCCTAGATTTGCACCTTGGCCTGTCATTTTTTCCAAAACAGCTGTACAGCAACAGGGACTTGTTTTCAAAGCTAAGTTTGTGTGAACACGGCACAAGTTACAGATATAGTATCTATTCCTGCATGACTGAGCTGATTGTTCAGCACCTTAATTGAATACAGCACAAGTCAGCAGGAATTTAGACACGAAACAGAACTGAATCCTAACACACCTTTCTTTAAGCTGTTTGTGAACACAAAGGAGATAAGACAGAAGAAATGAGTAGTCATTTAAAGCATGCACTACTGCTAATGCTTGTTAGTTCCACTTCTCATATATCAATGTCACTCATGTCAACTAACAAGCATAAACCCTAAAGTCGACTTGAACAATATTTTCTTTCCCCTCTGCCCCCCCCCCCCAAAAAAAGTGAAGCTCATAAAGAGTTTTTAGTTAAATGCCACCAAAAATGCATTGATGCTGTCTCCTGACATACTTAGGAAGGATATCTTAACACAGAGATTAAAGAGAAGTAAAAATTTTGGTCAGTGTTCATTGAGGGAAGCTGAAAACTTTTTATACACACAGATGTGCTGATTTAGGTTAGGTTTCAACTCCCTTCAGTTTGTAGACTCAAAACTAAGAGTGCTTCCAAGAAATTTCTCACCTATCTGTCCTATTCCCTTCCTTCTAGTGTGGAAACTTTTGGTGTTATGTGTGACGCTGCTTTTGTTATTTACAAACCTTCCTCTGGGCTGTTACCCACAACTGGCAGTTTCTATGCTTCAGTTAGGTCCAACTCTTCATCTGCTCACTCAATATTTTACTATGACTCATTGTCTTGTTGTGCCTCAAAATTCAGTCTGATGACTGATGTACTGATGAGTACATACAAAACACAGAGAAATGCTTCTCCCTACATACCTATTTTTTGATCAATATTTACACACTCTCCATTCATTTTAGGAGCTAATTTACACTTAATATGCACAGCATGGGGTATCTTGAGAGACACCCAGGACTGACTTCTGGCTGTTCCTCCTTGTAATGGTGACCTGCATGGCAACTGCAGAAAGTACCACCTGGTCACAAAGCCAAAGGAGTTAAGTGGCTTTTCTTTGAACACTGTACATATTAAAAAAGTACTTTGCAAAGTCTTTGCATCCTTTCAGGAACTTCCTTTCATTCAACTTTCCTCATGGACCATTTGTTTTTTACTTGCTACCTTCAGAATTTATCTCCTCTTCACTGACTCCATCCACAAAGGTGTAAGGGTGTCCTCACTCAGCAGATATCTCTTATTTTCCTTGACTGATTCAGTATTTTCACAGTGATGCCTTAAGTTTCCAGCAGCAATTGACCTGGCAGAAGAAGTTTTGTCCACAGCTGTGTGAATGCAACAGCTCCTACTGGCTTTGAGTCAGGCCTTAGAAGAGGAGGAGGAGGAGAAGTTGCTAACGCTTTTTCATTAGCTCGTAAGGTAGGAAAGCTATTTAAAAAAAGTCCCTTTGCCTCCTGTTTACGTAGCTCCTCTCAAGGAGGGGATGAGGAGGTGGGTGAGTGAAAGTCAGAATTGATGGAAAGAAGAATGCTCCCTACAAAACCTGCACTGCATAGGAAATAGAGCATGAAAAGGATTTGTGCTGTGATGTTGAGATTAGAGAGAACAAGCAACATGAATTAGCAAGTGGGAATGCAAATATCGTACATTCAAGTGTAACTTCAATGTAATTCCAGAGATGTGGGTGTATGAAGAATTGTACAGTCTCAGAAGTAATATTAAAACGGTTTCTCTCCACTGGCTGGAGCCTCTGTACAGTGTGTTAGGTGGCCCCAGACTCTGTTGATCTGTGTCTAGAGCTGATGCTTTCCTCCCACTCTTTTTTAGCAGTTTTCATTGCATGAAATTACAGATTTTATTCATGCAGTTACTTTACATTTGGGATATGGAGCTGAGAAACACCTTCAGTCACCTCACAGCTATGAAGCTGGTTCTAGTCCAGTCTGAACTAGGCTGAACTGGGCTGCTCGAAAACCTGCCCTGCTGCCACGACTGTACCTGTTGTATAGCTGTACTGCTCTTTTCATCTGACTCTTCATAATAGCTGGGTATGAGCTACAGTTTGGAATGGCTACACGACTACTTATGTTCACTACTGATGTCAACATGAAAGAAGTCAGGCTGTTGTAGTTCCAAGTGGCAAGCTCATATCCAATTGCATGACCATGCTGCCTCTTCCTGGCCTGTTCCTCTTCTAGCAGCAGGAGGGGCACTGCTCTTCCTCCAGAGAAGAGCCAGCACTCTGAAACTTGCTTCAGCCTCACAGTATTAGGTTGACATATTAAACCATTCATAGAGGAAGGAAATGCAGATCATTTATGGGACGCACTAGTGCTAGATTATGCAAATATTGATAATAACCACGCACTAGTAACAGTAGTGACCACTGCCAGCAGAAGCTGGTGTGAGGTAGCTGGGTGAAAGCCAAGACAAAAGGCAGCCATGTGCAGTGTAGGCCATATCAGAAAGCTACAGATTATCCAAAGACATCCATAAATATGCTTAGCTTTGAAATG
This sequence comes from Rhea pennata, assembly GCF_028389875.1. Classification (NCBI taxonomy): domain Eukaryota; kingdom Metazoa; phylum Chordata; class Aves; order Rheiformes; family Rheidae; genus Rhea; species Rhea pennata. The sequence goes on from NC_084682.1 coordinate 9,881,739, forward strand.
AAATACTGGAAAATAGGTGACACAGTCCTGAAGGAGGCATCAATTAGGCGTGCTCTGCCAGTGACTTGCTCTCAAGGGAGATTGTCACACTTTGAGCAGAGACAGTAGTAACTAACTAAAGATGACCCTGGGTCCTTTAGAGAGGGGTGGAGGAGAGAAAAGCAGATTTGCAAGAAAGGAGAAGTACTAGTAAACAAAAGCTTCGTTGCTTTTTTGGTCAGGTGGGTCAGTAACCCTATAGTGCAGTCTCAGCCTTCTGTTTCTCCCTCTGCACCTACCTGGAAGGTGAGGGAACTGGGGCAGAAGTTAATAGAGATGAATTTCTTAATGCACCTTTCTTCAGGTTCAAGTCCTCTTCCCCCTGAACTTGGAGCTCAGAGTTGTTTATGTTCACTGTAATTCTTTAAAGCACCAAAACCAGAGGTTGGTTTTTAAATACATATAGTTCCAGTCACATCCATGGGACTCTGTAGTTACATATAGTAAAATGACTAAATGCTTTGCTGAATCAGGGCTGTCACGTACCAAAAGATTTTTGCACCTAAAAGGGTTAGATGAAGCACCTACTGAATATGCAGACTAGAAAAATAACTTTCTTGCATAAAAACATTTTTAAAATCTTACCAACTTTATGGAGGAGGAATATATTTCAAAATAAGAACAATTGTTAAGCCATTTTCCTTTAATTCTTCAGGAATGAGGCCTATGTTTTAAAAGGAAAGACTCTAGATCTAAGATTGCCTATGCCTCTACAAGTCTATTGCCATATTTAAGGTCAGTTGGATCATCATCATTACCTTCACCTTTCCACAGCTCTCTACCTGTCTTGATCTGTGAACTCCACATTTGAATATAGAAATGACAGGTTTAGGGCTTCCTTCATATTCTCCATTCATTTACAGGTTCTAATGATAGAAACAGTCTTTTCTCACCCTAATTACCTGTGCTTCCCCCTGAAATTGGCATACTTGCATTGTAATTGCTATACTTGGCTTATAACAGAATTTTTGTATTTCCTTACTACAGCTTCTCTGTGTGTTGCTCTTCCCTACTTGCCCCAAAACTTATCTCACTGCTTCATTTTTGGAGTATTTCATTGCATTTCCTTAAGGAAATCAACTCCTTCATTGTACAAGAAAGCGGAGTTCTGTTTTCCACTTGAATACATTTTTAGGCAACAGAGAGGGGAGGAGGAATGAAGTGGATGATTTGGGTTCTTAAAGGAATAAACTCAAACTCCCAAAATATAGTGCTAGTTAAATTGCAAAGGAGCGAGTATGTAATTTTCTCAGTAGCAAAATATAGCTACATGTATCTAAATCCAAGACATTCATCAGCCCTTTTATAGGATAAGACAGGGCTCAGAAATGATTTTCTGTTTAAGTACATAAGATCAAACATGTTTGTCATTTTAGCCTTCTCTTTATTCTATCTGATTTCAAGATCTTCAGACAGACTCTCTTTAGATGTCATTGCTTCAAGCTTCTGCTTTTATCACATTAACCACTCTTCATGAGCTTTTACACATCAAAATGTCTTTAGATACATTGTTGAAGAGAGAGTACTTATGAAGACTTTTCAATAAGAAGTTAGAGAATCTGTGCCTGAAACTTTGTACAAACATACTTAGAGAGGAGAAGAAAAGAAAACAAACCAAAACCAAAATAAAACACTAAACAAAATCCACAATGCTACATTCTCATTACATTTTTTTTAAGAGAGAAGAAAAGAGACATTTCCATTACGCTTGATTTCAGCTTTGTTATTGTGCAAAAACCTATAAGAAGCGATAAGCCATTTCATGGATTCTTAAGAATGTCTATTGGAACATAATAGCTTAAGAGTGTCTTTCTGAACTATTCTCTCCCTGCTGCATTTAGTGTGTGCTTATACCAAGGTCTGTTGCTTAAAAAGACTTTCATTTCCTATTGGATCACCTAGGCTTTGGCTGAGCCAGGTCTCCAGATATCTGTAGGTCCTGCTTCTTTCTCAGTCTCTGCATACCGAAAATTAATTTTCCCTTGCTAATCTAAAGGCCTGGCTTTGTTCTGAATTGTTTTAGCTGAGAACTAGCTAAAGGACTGGCCTTTGTCAGACTGGTTAGTGATTTCCCCAGCTGTTGCCATCCCTCTTGTCACTTACAATTCACCAGCACCATGCAATTAAGACTAATGAACATCAGATGACAATAACAGCATGTGCATGCATTAAAGCTCTCTCATCCCTTGTGCCAGCTTGGCAAGGCAAGTTTGGACTTCCCTCTGTCTGGAGGGGTGTGTTTATACACGGAAAGCAACCATGCACAGCTGCAGTGCGGGATCACAAGGAGCCTGGAGCAGTTGTGGGGTATTTCCACGGTAAGTCCTTCAAACTGGCTAATTTCTTATAAATTACAGATTCCCTTCTCTTTGGAATAAGTGTGCTATTTGACACAATTGCTTGTAGCGGGACCGCAGTGAAAGCAACGTGAAAAAGACGCTTCAAAGATGTTTTCGGGATGTTTTTGTGTATATGGGCACAGGTGAATTGATTTTGATGATAAACTAAAAGGCTGGGCTGTATAGGTGTCTGGAAGAGATTTATAGCCCTAGGATTTGCTAGAAGATAAAATGGAGCTATATTTCTTCCATCAAAATAGACTAGGTGCTCAAATCACACTGAAGCATACACCATAACTTTGTGATGTATCATCGTGTTAAGTAAAAATAAAAACAAACAAAACCCCCAAACAAACCTACGCACCATGTTTGCATTACCAGGTATAACAGTAGGTGCCTAAAAAGCCATCCAGCTTCTTGAATGTGGTCTTCTGCATTTTCTGCTGAAGCATTAAATACTGAGCCACATTTGAAAAAATCTGGTTTAGTTACTTGTATTAAAAAAAAAAAGCCCATATACAACACAGAAGCTTGCCATGTCATCTCCATGTCCTACCATGGAGGTGCTCACCTATGGGAGACCATTTGCATGTCATTAATGTTGGAACTTCCTAGTACACGAGTGAATACTACAGTCATATACAAGAAGTAAAATCACAGCTTTATTAGGCTGGCATGTGTTGTTGTGTGTGGATTTTTTTTTTCTTTTTTAATTTAAGTAAAAAGCTGTACCTTGAGGCGCTTACAATGTGAGTAGATAACTGGAGTGTGGTAGCACTCCAGGTTCAGTTAGTAGAATAAACTGGTATGTAGATGCGGTCACACAGGAATCCTTCAAAATTTGAAAATAAGCATACATCTCCTGTGTCCTCATCACAGATTTTCTTCCTGTTTTGTAGGTGCTTGAAGAGCACACAGGACTCCTTGCTTTCAGCCATGCCTCTTGCACACTGTTTTCAAAGCATGTGGCCTAGAAGTGTAGAGCAAAGCTGTTGTTAATCATCAGGAAGAGTTTTTGCCTAGCCATTCCGAATCTTCCAGTGCATACTGTCTTGTAATGCCTACTCCTGCTAGCAATCAAGTACTGAAGTTATCAATTTCTTTGGTTTTTGCAAAAAGGTACTTTTAAAGTCTTTCTCTCATTGCTGTGGCTGTTGCTTTCAGGACGAAAGGCTCACAGATGTGAGCCCTGCTGAGATGTCTTTTGATGGCTGGAACTGTAGGAGTGTGTGAGCAGGACAGTTGTAGCTAGAGAAAGAGTGAGTAGGACAGCAGGTGTTACCATACAACTTGTGCACCAATTGTTCAGTACCATTTCTCATGTTTTTTTATTGTTGTGAACAAATAAAATGCCAAATTTCCTATGGGAAAAAGCTTAGAACTGATCCCTGGGAATTTAGCTAAAATAGCTGAAGGAAAGACATGGATAAGCAGAGAAAGAAAGAGCAGCGTTATTGTGAACGTGCTATGGTAACACATAGTGGTCAGCCTCCTCAGTAGGACAGCCCACTGCAGACAAGCCTGTGTCCTACACTCTTCCATTAGAGGCTTCTTGTTGGCTATCAGATCTTTCCGCACACCCTGATGTTTCAAATCTAAATGTTCTTAAACTCTGAACTGTTTACCTCTAATCTGTCTTTCCAGTTAGGTTTCGAAGCGAAAGAGCTTTGCTCTGTGTATATATGCACTGACGGCTTTGTGCTGGTCCAGAGATTAGGCATTTGCTTTTGGAGAGATCAGAGCACACTGCAATACTTCTGTCTTCAGCTTGCCTCGCGCGCTGCACGTGTGCATGGTGCTTGGAGCTGAAGGGCCAGCCGTAGAACAGAACTGAAGCAGTTAGCAGAGATCCTGCTTAGTTACACCCATCTGACTTGGGCGCATATGTACATCTTGCCAAGTCAGCTGATCGCCCACCTGCGTAATCTGTAACCAGCAGATTATACACACAAGGTCCGGACTGGTTAGCACGAAGACCTGTCTGACAGGTGACTCCAGATAAACAGAAATGTATGGCTTGAGATCCCTCCGGATTTCAGTTTGAACAGGAGGTCTCTGGGAATCATTTCAGAAAATTGTTTATTGAGTAAGGAAAGGCCAGGAGATGGGTGGGTGTCTAGTGGTTTCTGGAAGTCTCCATTAGAGAACCTGGAGGAATAAATTTCTTTGGAAGCAGGTGAGTTAACTTTGGAGTGAAATCGCCTAGTGCTTGCTAGTTGGGCACTTTTGATATGTAGATCTATACTTAACTGAATTTTCTTTCTGCATTTGCGTTTCCATTTATATCTTCTTATGAGATATCATATACTCCTTAAAAAAGGGGAGGAGGAAAACGAAAATGGAGAACAAATAACTTGCAATAACGTAAGATAAAATTGTTACTTTACAAAGGAAACTTCCTTAAATATGGCTGGGCTTGAATGTCATACACTGAATGTTGTAGAAGATTAAATGCTAATGATCAGATCAAAAAAGGATATATGACATGGGAGATGAGGCTGGGAAATTGCTTGCCAGACTGAACAAAGAGGAGGACAGGAGTAAAGTTATTAGCTCAATTAAGGAGAAAGATGGTTTCATGAAAAACTACACCCGCAGAAATAAATCAAGTATTCTGAACATTTTTTAAAAAAAGAGACTTAAATCCATGTTTTTCTTTTTTTTATTTGACACCCTCTATACCACTGTAATCTAAAAGTTTCTCTGATCATGAAAGGGTGTTACAACAAGTTACTTGAGAAATAAATATAACAATATTTAGTAGCCATTCAATATTTTACAAGGAGTTCCTCAAATGGATGTCACAGATGGGGAAATTACCGTTATCGCATGTTTTATGGTCAGGAGGGGAGAGCTCTGGGGGTTGCAGCTTGCTCTGCGCTAAGCCTCGTGCCCGGGACCCGGGGCGGCTCGTTGCTCCCCTGGCACGTGTCCCCTCGCGGGCCAGCTGCGAGGCTCGAGCTCCACTTTCAAGACGCTGCTTTCAATAATGAAGCATTAGAGCAGCGTTTTAGGTTCCAGTGATCCCCAGTGTGAGATATCTGTGGACGCTTATGAAGCGTTTTCTTATATGCCAGTCTGTTAACTTTTCATTAATTCAGGGATAGTTCTAGAAATATAAACATATAACAGTGGATTGTCTTCCCTATAAGTAAAAATAAAAATAACTACCCCAAACCGCAAAGGCCCTTACTAATTGACCTGACATGCTAATTAAGCAGTTTTGGTCAGAAATAATTAACATAATCCAGCTAGACCAATTATAGCACAGAAAATCTTATAACTTTTTAGGAGCTTTAATTTTAAGAGTATCATTTGCAATACAAAAGAGCAGCTGATTCAGCAAAGCAAACAGGAGTTCTGAGTTTTGGAAACAAGTTATAACCCACTGCACAAAGAGAGAATAGCTAAACTAAAAAGCCATGACAAGACACTTTCTTTGTGACAGGGAGAGGACAGAGAACCTTTAAAACTTATCACCTCCAGAGGAGTCAGGCAGAAGACAACTGTAGTCCAACTGTTGCAGTAGGAAAGGATCTAAGTGCTGGTCCCACATCACAGCCACTGTGGCTAGTTGGAAAAATATTCACAGCCTGTGGGAAGCCTGGTTTTGAAATTTATCCTTGAAAGACACTCGTTGATGATTATTTGTTATGTTGAATGAAAAAGAAAAAACCCTCAATCCTACTGCAAGGCAAGAGAGAAGAAAATCCTATTAATGATCTGACCAGTGAATGGTAAGACTACAAATACCGTGAGAAGGCTGTATGCACACTGTAAGATGTGAAGAAGATGCAAAGAGTTGCTTAATTTCTTCTTTTTGGTTTAAGGAAAAAAAAAAAAAAAGAAAAAGATTTTCCTAATGCTGAGAACTGAACCAACAGAGAAGATCAGCAAGATCCTCAGAGCAAGATCTCTGTGGCTCTGCTGACCCTTTTTTATCCTTGCCTTGACTGTGAGATGAGTTGTCCATCCTAGATGGGCCATTCCCAGGATCTCGCTGCAGCAAGTCCCAGTGACGTAGCACTGGTGGGCAGTGCACCAGCATGCTCCTTCCCTAGGCGCGCACACCTTGTATGGGGTGGGCTGCGTGGGAGGGCTAGGCAGCACTTGAATATATTAACAGGAGGAGTATCAAGCTGCTATGATGATGCATTGTATAGTGTTTTTGTTTTGTTTTTTCTTCTGGCAGAAAGTTATTTTTTGATTCTGGGCAGGTGCAAAGATAGGCAAGACTTTCCAGGATATACATTTTTGTCTTTAGATCTTAGCTAATAATGATTTGATCCTAGGGAGAAGTTTTACCAAAACACTAAACTGTTGTGACTGGAAGTTCCCTACCATGGAATATTACATTTGTTATATGCAGTTATAAATACAGAGAACAGCTTTTTTTCCCCCTGTTTTAAGCCTACTCATAGCCATTTTCAAAGTATGCTGTGTATGTCTAATACAGGAAGATGTCAGATCCTGTAGGGAATGAGCTGCAACTCTCGGCATCTCAAGGAGTTCTCCTGGAACTTCATTTTCTCTCATTTTCTTACTGCTTGTAAACAAAATAGGATGCCCCAGGTTGATGTAAGATTTGGACCCCCTGTATGAAATCTTCAGGGCAGTGTTTCCCCTCTGAACCTTGACACACACTTGCTTTCTTGCCTACCCCCAAAATTTTTGTTATCTCTGAGAATGAGGGTTTCAAGGCTCAGTTTCATTTGGGCTAACTAATTACTTGTGTTGTAATGACCATCTTGCCTAATTTATCACTTCTTTGAACATTTAATTAGGCTACGGTGCAAGACAATTAGGTTCTGAATTAGGATAAATTAAAATGCTAGCTTTACAGCTTTAAGGGTATGCAAGCCACCACCGACTGCTGCTACAAAAATAGTGAACAAAGCAGATAAGGATACAAACAACTCAGCCAGGTTAATGATTCTGCTGAAGTAGCTCAGCCTTTGAAAAACTAACTGTGAAATGTGCATGTTTCATCACATGTCAATCTGTCTGTGCTGAAAGATAAAAACATGAGGCTGAAAATGGCAATTTGCTCTTCTGTGCTCAGCTTCAGCTCCCTCTGGTGAGCGAGGCTCATCAAGCCGCCTACAAATCTCTTCGTGCCCTGGGTAACTGAGGTGCCAGCTCAATCCCTGTAGACATACGTTCGGGGCATGCTTGCATTTCATTTTCCCGTAGATAAAGCATTAATTCATACTTCTATGTATTCTAAAATTGCTTTGGAATAATAAACCTGAATATAGACTTCTAATAGGAAAAATGATCAGTGGTGATGGTTTAAGATTAGTAGTCAATGGTGACACTTTAATACAGCTAGCAGAAGTGCTTCTGTTATTATGTTCACTCTCGTTTGGTTTCCATGACTAAGCTATTGTAATAAACTGAAAAGGACCTTGAAATACTTTTAAAGGTGCTTAAGAATCACAGGCCTAAATCCTACTGGCTTTCCAAGAAACTCGGATTCTTAGTCCTGCATCTGCAGCACGATTTAGGTGCCTGCTTTGTATTTGCTTTTCCAGGATTACTGTAGAACTGATGAACACTGTCTTTTCATTGTTGGGTCAAAACTATATGCAAAGAACCCCCAAAATCTGAACATCTGAATCCTTAGGCTGTTTGGTACTCTCTCAGTCTCTGTTCTTGAGGTATTTATTCAAATAGCGACCACGTTGAAGGCATATGTTTGTAGAACAGGAATGAGAACTGGTAGATGCATTTCTTATATAATGCATACATCTCTACAAATGCAGCTTCCTGAGAGGTGCAGATGCATTCAGCATCTCCAGAAGAGCCCTGAGATGTGCCACACACTCAGTATCAGGCACCTACTAATATAAAACCCAGCAGTTCCGAGCAGCAATGCTAGTTTACATCCAAATAATTCTAACTACGCTTTTCAGTGGTATATTTAGTGCTAATTAGTGCATTTTGAATTGTTTGCCTAAACTACACAATAATATCACTTCATTAAAAAGGCTTCAATTAAAGAAGACAGAGGAAAAAAAGTTCCCCATCAGAAAGCTATCTGCACGCATTATACAAGCATTCTCAAATTAGAGATGAAATTACAGCTTTCCTGTTACCATGAGAACAGCAACATTTCTCACAGGCTGTTAAAATTATTAACTCAAGGAGTATATATCTTTTTAAACTTCACTATTATTTATCTATGGTTGGACAAGCTTTGGCTGTGCCTGCAGTAACCACCATTAATCACATGCCTGGTGAACTGTTGCCAGCATGAAGAGAGTCTCTACCATTTTTTGCCAAAAGCTATAACTAGTTTTTATCTTTCTGTTGCCTTTTCTTATGTTAGCAGTGTGTGGACATGATAACAGAGACTGTCAGCTTATGTCTCCAGGAATCTTACAATCTGTGCCCCACAGCAGCTGGCAAGTTCGGTGGTGGTCCAGGTTCAGTGGCGTCAGCACAAGAAATACAAGGAGAGCTTCAAAATGCTTTACGCACAGCTCATGCTACCTACAGGTTTCACTGATGGCATCGAGTCACCCAGGAGCTTGAGGTTGCCATAGCAATGCCTGCCGAGGCCAGCCTGGCTCCAGCAGGACCAGAGCTACGCGTTCTCCCTGTCAACAGCAATTCGATCCTCTGACGCACAGGCTGCCCCATCCCCTGCCCTGTCCTCTCTTTCGCACCTTGGCAGCGGTTGTAGTTTGCCTTCGAGAGAGGGTGAGGAAAAAGCCACTGCGGGCATCAGTTCAGTGCAAGACAGATTAACGGCAGGAGCGAGGACGTGAACCAGGGAGCCTGCTGTCGGCATGTGCCGTGAGCAAAGCTGGCCTGAGCCGTGCTGTATTTCATGTGCTTTGGATGTCCTGGTGGCCCAAAGGAGATGGAAGTGGCATTCTGGAAACGAAGGATCCCAGCTGCCTAATCACCTGCCGACACTGGAATTGCTGTGGCTACTGGGACAATCCATCACCGTGCTGGCTCCCGAGCGGCTGCCAACTTCCAGCGTTGCTGCAGCAGAGGGCAACTCCTTTGCCCAGTTGTCAGAAGGAAATGCAAGGTGAATTCAGGTTTGGTGGGTGCATGTCTTGCAGGCATTTCAGTCTTTCCTCTTGACGTGCTTACTACTAACCTCCCAGCTCTCATTGCAAGAGACGACAGATAAACTCTCAGGAATTCATAAGTTGTCATCAAATACACAGAATTCCTTGACAATTCTAATTCTCTCCTTTTATTAAATTACTGCCTAAGCACAGTTATAAAGACTTTGATGCCTTAAGATTAGCTGTATTCCTTCCGTCTATTACTAGCCTGGTCTATTAGGTGAACTCAACTCAAGCTGATGGCAGAGCCCCATGAATGAAAGTGAGTGGTGGCACACCTGGTGACAGTTTTAACAGCTTCTGTGTACACATGGGCTCTCCCAGGTGGTCAGTGGGACATAAGCTATGTGATCTTCTGTGTTTCCCTGTCCTTTTGCGGGGGGAAACGTTTGTCTGTATGCAATTGCAATGCAAGATGAGGCAAAAAGCATTCTGAATTCCTGGATTTTTCTTCATATTTGTTTTCTGGGGATGAAGATTTTCACTTTTTAAAAAGGCCTTTCTCTCATCATCTTTTTTTTTTCTTTTTTTCTTTTTTTTTTTTTTCTTTTTTTTTTTTTTTGAGATTGTCAGTAGCTTTGTGCCACACTTCTGTGCTGAAAATGCCCTTTTCCAGGAAGTGAGTTGTAGTTCATGCTCACATTTTCTTACTCTCAGAGCACTTCTCATGCTTGTAATTCACAGATGTTAGTGGGAACCAGACAATACAAAAACAGCTCAGAGGTGTATTCCCAGCAAGTCTTTTGCAACTATATCACTTTGTTTTGCTTGTGTGTATAAAGTTCAAATTATTTTCAGAAAGAAAAGCAGCTTATGAATGGAAAACATCCTTTAGCCCTCAGTCAACCCCACTTTTAAACAGGCTCAGGCACGGGACAGCTTAGAGTTGAACTGAGCAGTACAGCTGGATTACATTTGACCTGTCCCCTAACCATACAATATGCTCGATGCACACACTTGAGCTGTACTTCAGCAGTGTAAATAGGGCCTCGGCTCAGCTCATCTGTAGCATATGGAATTTAGCAAATGAGGCTGAGTCTTTATCAATACTACTGGAAATGCCCACTTATAAAATGCTTTGCATTAATTTATCCAGCGTGTTTTAGGTTGCTTGTAGTTTCAGAGTTTTTCCTTTAGGCTTATACTGTGCAAATCTTGCTACCTCATCTTCCCAAAGACCCTAAAGCCTTTCTGATCAATAGCCACTTCTACTTGTATTTTCATAAAGAGTGATAATAAAGATATGTTGTTAGTAACTATGAGGATGGAGATAAGAAAGAGGAGTATCTCTATAGATGGAAATAGTTCTGAAGATAAGGAATGCCCATGTGTTCTGGGGAAAATAATAAGATTCCAGAAATAAAGTAAACTATAACAATCTTTATGATAATGGGAGAGGAGCACATTAAGAATTTTATTAGCAAGAACTACAAAAATTAGCTTTCTCCATTTTCATTTTAGAATTGGTGAAAATTTTGTTTCCATAATAAAAACAGCAATGAAAAGAAAATTGGACACAGGGCATTACACTTTTTCCTCTGCAGGCAAAGATGTGGTCTTTGCTCTTAGAGGACTAATATGGACAATCCAGCTTTTACCTCTGGAGGGCATAGTACATGTCACGAATGTGCCATGTGAGCCACTGCTCCCTGCACTTCAGAGCTCAGCCTGCACTACCTGAGCACCATGTTAGGAAAAAGTCTGGCCTTGTCAGCTAGTGATGCTAGCTGAGGAGTAGAAATAGTGATTATCAGTATAGAATTATAGAATCAGTAAGGTTGGCAGGGACCTCTGGAGATCATCTAGTCCAACCTCCCTGCTCAGCAGGGTCACCTACAGCACGCTAGACAGGGCTGCATCCAGGCAGGCCTGGAATATCTCCAGAGACGCAGACTCCACAACCTCTCTGGGCAACCTGCTCCAGTGCTCTGTCACTCTCACGCTGAAGATGTTCCTCCTCGCGTTCAGGCAGAACTTCCCGTGGTTCAGTTTGTGCCCGTTGCTTCCTGTCTGGTCGTATGGGACAGGTGAGAAGAGGTTGTCCCCGTCCCCTCGACACCCTCCATTCTGATACTTACACACATTGATCAGATTCCCCCCTCGGTATTCTCTTCCCCAGGCTAAAGGGGCCCAGCTCTCGCAGCCGTTCCTCATAGGGCAGATGCTCCAGCCCTCCGATCATCTTTGTAGCCCTATGCCGGACTCTGCCCAGTAGTTCCATGTCTCTCTCGTACTGGGGAGCCCACAATCGGACACAGTACTCGAGATGAGGCCTCCCCAGGGCTGAGGAGAGGGGCAGGATCACCTCCCTCGACCTGCTGGCAACACTCTTCCTAATGCAGCCCTGGATACCATTGGCCTTCCTGGCCAGGAGGGCACATTGCTGGCGCATAGTCAACTTGTCCACCAGCACTCCCAGGTCCTTCTCTGCAGAGCTGCTCTCCAGTAGGTCAGCCCCCAGCTTGTACTGGTCATTGGAGTTATTCCTCTCTAAGTGCAGGACCCTGCACATGTCCTTGTTGAAGCTCCCCAGGTTCCTCTCCACCCAACTCTCCAGCCTGTCCAGGTCTCTCTGAACAGCAGCACAGCCCTCAGGTGTATCAGCCACTCCTCCCAGCTTGGTATCATCGGCAAACTTGCTGAGGAGGCACTCTGTCCCCTCATCCATGTTGTCATTGATGAAGAAGTTGAAGAGGATGGGGCCCAGTACTGAGCCCTGGGGAACTCCACTAGCCACGGGCCTCCAACTAGACGCTGCGCCACTGAGCACAACCCTCTGAGCTCTGCCTTTCAGCCACTTCTCAAGCCAACTCACAATCCACTCATCTAGCCCACACTTCCTGAGCTTGCCTCGGAGGATGTTATGGGAGACAGTGTCAAAAGCCTTGCTCAAGTCAAGGTACACAACATCCACTGCTCTCCCCTCACCTACCCAGCCACTCATGCCATCATGGAAGGCTATCAGATTGCTTAAGCAGGATTTGCCCTTGGTGAATCCATGCCGACTACTCCCGATCGCCTTCTTTTCCTCCAGATGCCTGGAGAGGACATCCAGAATCAGCTGTTCCATCCCCTTTCCAGGGATGGAGGTGAAGCTGACTAGCCTGTAGGTGCCTGGGTCCTCCTTCCTGCGCTTTCTGAAGACAGGACTGACACTGGCTTTCTTCCAGTCCTCAGGCACCTCTCCAGTTCTCCAGGACCTTTCAAAGATGATGGAGAGCGGCCTGGCGACAACATCCGCCACTTGGTACTTGTGGGTGCATCCCAGCAGGGCCCATGGATTTATGGCTGTCAGCTTTGCCTCGAAGATCTCCAAGCCTCCTCCACTGCAGGAAAGTCTGCCTTTCTCCAGGCTTTCTCTCTCGTCTGCAGGCTCTGGGATTCCTGAGGGCTACCCTTAGCAGTGAAGACTGAAGCAGAGAAGGCATTCAGTAACTCCGCCTTCTCTGTAGCCTTCGTCACCAGGGCCCCTGCCCCATTCAGTAGCGGGCCCACGTTTTCCCCAGGCTTCCTCTTGCTACTGATGTGCTTGAAGAATCCATTCTTGTTGTCCTTGACATCCGTTGCCAGACTGAGTTCCGAATGGGCCTTAGTCTTCCTTGTCGCATCTCTGCATGCTCTGACAGCATTCTTATACTGCTCCCAAGTAGCCTGTCCCTTCTCCCACGTTCTGTGTACTTTCCTCTTCTGTTGGAGTTTTGCCAGGAGCTCCTTGTTCATCCATGTAGGTCTCCTGCCTCCTCGGCTGGACTCCTTTCTCCTTGGGATGCACCGCTCTTGAGCTTGGAGGAAGTGCTGCTTGAAAAACTTGCTGAGGGTGCACTCCGTCCTGCTGTCAAGGTCACCGAGGAGTAAGTTGGACAGGATGGGAGCCAGGATTGACACCTGGGGCTACCCCACTAGCTACAGGCCCCCAACTAGACTTTGCGCCACTGATCCCAGCACCCTGAGCTCTACCTTCCTACCCATTTTCAGTGCACCTCACTGTCTGCTCAGCTAGCCCACACTCGCTCAGTTTGCCTCAGAGGATGTAATGGGAGCCTTGCTCAAGGCAAGGGAGACAACATCCACCACTCTCTGCTCAGCTACCCAGCCACGCCTTTCAGCAGAGAAGGCTATCATCACTTTGATTAAGCACGATTTTGGCCTGGTGAAGCTGGGCTGACTGCTCCTCTTCCCCTTTTCCCCTTCACGGGCTTGGAAATGGTCTCCAGGAGGAGGAGCTCCTCCAGCACCTCCGCGTGCACGGAGGAGAGGCTGGCTGGCCTCTAGTTCCCTGGGGCTTTCTGCTTGCCCTTTGAGAAGGCTGCGCTGACTGTTGCTTTCTGCCAGGCCTCAGGCCCCTCATCTCCACACCACCAGCACCTTTCCAAGATGCTGATGGTGAGTGGCCTTGCAATGCCGTCAGCCAGCTCCCTCAGCACTCGTGGCTGTATCCCAGCAGCGCCCCTGTGCACTTGTGGATATCCAGTTTGCTTAAGCGATCCCTAACCACATCCTCCTCCACCGCAGGGAAGTCTGCCTTTCTCCAGACTTTCTGCCTGCTCTCCAAGGGGAAAGGGGCCTTGGTGACCCTGTGGCCGTGGAGATTGGCCAGAAAAATGGGAGGCCTCTACTCCAGCACTCGCAGTCCTTCCCTTTCCAAAGGAACCAAGGGGCCCTGCCTCCTCAGGGGCCTTCCCTCCCTCTCAGCCCACTCCACCTCCTGTGGCCAACAAGGCCAGACACAGGTGGCCAAGGCCCGCCCAGAGCATGGAAGCTCCTGGGCAAGGTCTTGCCAAGAGCCACTGACACCACAGCCCTACCCCTGCCCTCCCCCAAATCAGCCCCTGCAGAGAGGCAAAGCAGGCGCAAGCCGAGGAAAGAACGGGGCAGCTCCCAGCGCAGTGGAGATGAGCCAACAGCTTTATTTTTGGGGGCTCGGGGTGCCGCTGCCATTGCTCGGGGCTGCCACACACCCCCTCCGGCGGAGTCTTCACGGCCGCCGGTAGGGATTTTGGGAGCGGCGGGCTAGCCTGGAGCGGCTCGGCCTTCGCTCCGGCCCCGTCCCGCCCGACGGGCTGCGGGTCCGGGGAGCTGCGGAGCTGGAGGACGCCGCCGGCTCAGCCTGGCTGCTGGTGCTGGGGGCGGCCGGCTCCGGCTGCGCACTGGAGGCTGCGAGGGGAGGCAGGAAGGTCAGCAGCACGGCCCCGGGGCTGCAGAGCCCCGAGCGGTGCCCCCGGCCCTGCCGCAGGCAGAGACCCTGCTGCAGCGCTGCGCTGAGCACCTGCTGCCAGGCCTGGCCCCAGCCCCAGCCCCAGCCTGCGGGGCCCTGGCCGCGATGCCTCTTACCGGGGCCCAGGCCGGCACACTCGTCGCACTCCCAGCTCACGGCGGCGTTTCCCAGGCCCGAGCAGCCCCGATGGGCCCCTTGGGCGGCGCAGGACGAGCACAGCAGCAGCTCCCAGCGCCTGGCCAAGCAAACGGGTTGGTGGCGGTGGTGGCTGGGGCTGCTGGCCGTGATGCCAGCGAGGCCCCCACGGGCCGAGGGAGCGCAGCAAGGCAGTGCCCGGCACAGCTCTTGTGCCAAGCACCGGCTCCCAGAGCCCCTGGGGAGACCAAGAGCCCATGCAGAGCTCCAGCAGCACCCACCACTGCTTGCAGGACCCCTCGGGCTGCAGCACTGCTGCGGGTACCCCCCTTGCCCAGGCAGCACCACGGCCCCCCATGCCAAAGGGCTGTCCCCTTCAATCTGCCCCCTTCCCACCCGGGCGTCCCTCTACCTCCCTGCCCGACCTGCCGCCACCAACGGGACAGCAGCCATGCTGCCCCCCGCTGCAGATCTGCCGCGTGGCTGACGTACCCGCTCGGCTCTGCCTGCTCCCTGCCCCGCGGGTGAAGGCACCGGGCCGCATCGCAGCGCCTGTGCCGCTGGTACAGGTCGCGGTAGCGGCCGCCTTCCTCCCACGATGGTCCTCTGCCGCAGAAGGAAGGGAAAGTCAGGAGCCTGCCCTGGCCTGGCACAAGCCACCACGGCCTCGGGCCCCTGGGGTGACACAGTGCCGGCACCCTTCTGTCTTGGGAGCGGGGAGCATGGGCAGCGGGGAGCCAACCTGAAGGGGATGGAGATGCCCATTTTAAACATCTCCGGGAGAAATCTCCTGCGGTTCTTGCAGAGCGGGCACCGGAAGCAGGAGAATCCGGCGTGCACGGCCTGTCCCTGCAGGAGACAAACAGGCAGCGTCAGCGGGGCACTGTGGCTGGCCCCGCCGTGCCCCTGGCGCCAGGGAAGCGCCCCCGACCTGGATGCAGCCCCGGTGGAACCAGGCCCCTTTGCAGGCCGGGCACACCATGGTGCGGTACGAGAGCTGCTCGTCCACGGGCTCCTGGCAGATGATGCATGTCGTCTCCGCAGTGGGACGTGCTGGCACTGCCTGCTCCGGACGGTGCTCCCAGCAGAACGACCTGGCGGGAGCAGGGATAGAGAGGGGCGAGGTCGGGAAGCGCGGAGACCGCGCACTCTGCCGCGGAGGGGGCGAAGAGGGGGCGAAGGAGCCCCCCGCGGCCCGATGCAGAATGCCAGGACGCTCGCTCGGCTGCTCGGCCGGTGCTGGCACGGGGCGTCGTGGCAGGGACCCCCGGCGCCGGGCCGGCTGCCCTTACCTGTAGGGCCTGAAGAATTGGGTGACGCAGCCGTGCTCAGAGGCGCAGGGCAGGTGGAAGGTGCGGCTGCAGCCCTTCTGCTGGCAGCTGATGGCAGCGCCCCGCTCGCCGCACACGAAGCAGCCCTGCGAGGAGCACGGCAGAGCCGTCGGGCACGTGCCTGCGCCTCCCCGGCCAGCCCCGCTCCTCCAGCAAAGGCCCAGGGCCCTGCGCCTTGCTGCCTCCCAGCCCGCACAGCCACCTCCCATGCCAGGTCGCTCCCGGCAGCGCTGCCAGAGCTGCTCGGAGGCACTGGTGGCTCTTGCCCGTGCCCCAGGCCAAGCTGCCCCGAGCCTCTGCATGCACAAACCTCCCCATCCCCGGCACGTCCTCACCTTCTGTGCCGCACTCTTTATTTTCCATTTGATGTCCACGGGGAGGAATCCGCAGATGCCCTCCTCCCTGCTCCCGCGCTGGTGCAGCCAGCTGGCAGAGAACTGCAGGACACAGCAGAGCCGGAGCTCGGGAGGTGGCCGAGGCCCAGAGCGGTGCTGGGGCCGAGCTGGGGGAGCCCCCGGGCACACTCACCAGGCAGTTCTCGTGGACACACAGCCCTCTCTTCTCATGCTTCGGCCCGCAGACGTCCGCGCTGACATCTGCGCGGCGGCACAGCATGCAGGCTGCAGGGGAGAGAGCAAATGCCACGAGCACTGAGCAGCCCGCCAAGGCCTGGGGACACATCCCTGAGCAGCTGCCCTCAGGCCTTGCCCTGGCCCAGCCTCGCCAAGGGGGGACGGTCAGGGCCGGAGCTGCGGCAACGGCGCGATGGGGTTTGCAGAGGATGGGGGCATGGCCGGGATGGGGGTCCCGTCGGGCGCCCGTGCCCAGCCTGGGCAGCCCAGGCTCAGGAGAGCACGGGCTCCGCAGCGGGGCACTCGGGCAGCTCCTGCCTGCCCCTGCCACCGCTCACGGACCGCTCCAACACCACCTGCGCCGGGCAGCGGGCTGCCGGGAGCCGCGGGCAGGGGCCCGGCGCCCTCACCCTTCTCCTGCGAGTCGGGGGCCTTCCTCTTCATGGCGGACACGGGCCAGTGGACAGAGCGCTTTGGAGAGTGCCGGGCACCGCAGCCCCGGGTTTTCCCTTCCACGCGCTCCTCTGCTGACCCTGCGGGAGAAGCGGGACCACAGCGAGTCTCCAGCGCGGCACCCCGAGCCGCCGGGCAGGGGCACCCCCTGGTCCCCGGGCAGCCCCGCGCCAGCCCCTGCCTCCCCTGCCCGCACCTCCGCAGGTAGCTCGGAGGTGCTGCCTCCCGACTCAGCTCCTGCCCCAGCCGCCCAGCCCTTTTCAGCCCGCCACCGGCGGCGGGTCACAGGGCCCCGCTGTGATGCAGGTGCTGGTGCGGGGGCAGCGCCAGGGCCAAATGTGGACCCAGTGTCGCGGGGGCGGTGGGTGCCGAGGCCTCGGCCAGCCTGGCAGTGGGGCCGGCAGCTCTTGCAGCCTGCGCCTCTAGCGCCCAGGCTCCCCCTGGGGCTGCCTGCGGGCCCGGGGCAGCCGCGCGAGAGCCGCACAGCAGGCAAGGCTGGAGGGCACCTCTGGAGAGCATCTAGTCTGGTGCCCCCCGGCTCAAGTGTGGTCACCAAGGGCAGGCTGCCCAGGGCCCTGGCCACACGCCGCTGGAATGTCTCCAAGCGTGGAGACTCCACGACCTCCCTGGGCAACCGGCTCCGGTGCTCTGTCACCCTCACAGTAAACAAGTTTTGCCTTATGTTCGGCCGGAGCCTCCCGTGTTTCCCTTTGGGCCCGCTGCTTCTCTGCCTGTCCCTGGGCACTGCTAGGAAGAGTCTGGCCCGGACCTCCCTTCAGATGTTGCTGCGCTCGGCGCAGATGCCCCCTCAGCCTTCCCGTCTCCAGGCTGCACAGGCCCAGCGCGCTCAGCCTTTCCTCGGATGAGAGGAGCGCCAGTGCCTTCACCGTCCTGGGAGCCCTTTGCTGGGGTGCCTCCAGCAGCTCCGTGGCTCGCTTGGCGTGGCGAGCGCAGCACTGGACACAGGTCCCTGGGGGTGGCCTCAGCAGGGCTGAGGAGAGGGCAAGATCACCTCCCTCCCTGGGGTGGCGCTTCCTACTTCCTCCTGCCGCCCCGGATACCAGTGAGCTGCCTTTGCCACCAGGGCACACTGCTGGCACTTGCTGTCCTCCAGCACTCCCAGGGCCTCTCCTGCAGAGCTGCTCTCCAGCGGGTCAGGCCTCAGCCCCTTCTGGGGCCAGGGCTTATTCCTCCACAGAGGCAGGACACTTCCCCCATGAATCTTCAGGAAGCTCCTCTCTGCCCATCTCCACAGCGTGTCCAGGGCCCTCAGAAGGGCAGCACAAGCCTCTGCTGCCTCAGCCCCTCCTCACAATTTGTGACCATGACAGAATCATAGAATCAGTAAGGTTGGCAGGGACCTCTGGAGATCATCTAGTCCAACCTCCCTGCTCAGCAGGGTCACCTACAGCACGCTAGACAGGGCTGCATCCAGGCAGGCCTGGAATATCTCCAGAGACGCAGACTCCACAACCTCTCTGGGCAACCTGCTCCAGTGCTCTGTCACTCTCACGCTGAAGAAGTTCCTCCTCGCGTTCAGGCAGAACTTCCCATGGTTCAGTTTGTGCCCATTGCTTCTTGTCTGGTCGTATGGGACAGGTGAGAAGAGGTTGTCCCTGTCCCCTCGACACCCTCCTTTCAGGTACTTGTACACATTGATCAGATCCCCCCTCAGCTTTCTCTTCTCCAGGCTAAAGGGGCCCAGCTCTCACAGCTGTTCCTCATAGGGCAGATGCTCCAGCCCTCTGATCATCTTACTGGTGAATAGAGGGAGAAAGTTTTCCCTATCTGCACCTTGGCTACAAATGAATGCAGAACAGGAGCCTACATCCACACGATGCTTCAATGCAGGACCTCATGGCAGATGCTGGCACCCCCTAGCCTGAGCAGGCTAAGCAGCACCATATAATAACTGAGCCGAAGAAGAAATATTTCTGTGTCATCATGAGCTGCATTTAGAGGCTTTTTAAGCCTCTCCGCTGGATGGCTTAATAAACAAATAAGGTCTACCGGGGATACAGAAAGCTTGCTAGTGCCAGGAAGGTTTCCTGGGTGGGGCTCAGGGGAGCAGAAATGTCTGTGGACTGAGTAAGTGGGAGACTGGTGGTGGACAGAAATCAGCTAGGAACAGCTTTATATGACTATATCAGATGTGCTCTTGAAGCAGACTGAAGAAACTGGTCAACTTGCCTGAAGATAGATACAGTTTAAAGAACCAATGTCTCCTGCTCTTTGGGTTGCTAAAATCATTTTATTAACATCACCAGCAGAACAGTGTAGATATTGTACATCGTGTTTGGTGCAAGAACAGCTTGCTTAGTCAGCAGATACTGAGAGAGATGACGACTGTCAGATCAACATTAACTTGAATTCAGACTCCTGAGCTCCTGCAATGTTACAGCTATATAAACTGCTATTAACTGGAAGGCTGCTGCTGTGAAGTGTTTCAGGATCAGAAAAAAGCTGGTACTTCTGCACCAAAACGCTTTTCACCTATTTATCTCAGCCACATCATCCTTTCTTAGCAACGTTCCCAGAAATATGGGACTTCAAGTTCATGCAATGCCTCATTGCCAAAGCCCAAATTGGATTCGTATTGGCTACTGAAGGGGATCCTTACTCCCATCTCAATAAAACGTGTGCAGCAGTTCAAGAACAAAATGCAACCCCATGTTGTAATGATCATTATGCTGCAGTTGTAAGGCCATTTGTCATTTCTCAGGAGCTGTTTCTGATATCATAACTTTGCATGCTCACTAACTGAAAAAAAAAAAAACTGTTCCCAACATCCAGTCCTGATGAGTAGACTCTGTTCAGTGATTGCTCCAATTGCATTGCCAATGAGTCGAAATACTTTTTGCTAGGGCCATTAAGCAGACTAGGGGAACATTCATGTATGTTTAATGCTCAGGAAATCAGTACAATTGAATTCCAAGGATCAGAGAGAAAACAAGTAAAATCAAAAAAGTTGATGGGAGGGAAAATGCACATTTCTAGAGAACATGAGCTTGAAAAACTTGGCTTTGGAATTTCTTGCAAGCTCATGCTGTAGGAGTCTCATCCTGAATCAGTTTGGCCACTCAGTGTTAGCACTAGAACAGAAGACTGAAGCCCAGAGCCATTACAACCCCTGCAAGGACAGAAGCAGCTAATCCCACAGGTTTAAGACTTCATCCTAACGCCAGTCTCAGATTCACAACACTGAGAAGTTAACTGGACACCATTACATCTTCACATTGCAGAAGCCCTGTCTGAGACCATTCCAATTTTATCTTGCACTGTAAGACTAAACTCAAGGTTATAGCCTTCAGCAGATAATCCCTCTCTGGGCAGCTGAAATATTAAGGGTTGCAAGAGTAACATTTCAAAGCTTCAGTGTCCCAATTCAATTATAATTTAGAAGATTGGTTTAGATGTGGAAGCCACTTGGTGGTGTTAAAAATTGGACTGACCAAACTCGGTTGATAAAGCCTGACTCGATGTTCATTAAGACCAAGTTCAAAGGTGAATATTGAATTTTGTGGGTTCTTGCATAGCATGGAATGAGACAAAAACTGGCTGATTTCTGAGCCGTTACAGGGACCATGTTGCCAGTACTCCTTCCCTTTCATTGCTGTCCTTCCTCTCCATGCAGCAGGAAGATCCATTTTTCTACCAACAGCAGCTGAGGTAATGTATCCCAGGGAGGGATGTCTTCCTGCAAGTATTGCTGCCAACATTGCATACTGCTTCAGCACTATGCAGTAGGTGGAAGCCTGTGAATTTCTCTTCAGCCCAGTCTATAAGCGGCAAGGTACACTTACCCCACTTCTGTGTCTGCAAACCCACCCCCAGCACTGAATGCCAGCCATCTCATGGAAACCAGGAAGCGTTATACTGCTCTGCTCTTCTTCTTTGGAGCCTTCTCCATTTTCAAGAAGTGACAGGAATGCCATAAACAGCTCCCATCCCTTTGAACCATTAAACTGCTATGGATCTAGTTTATTGCCCTTGATTATGAGTCCTCTCTCTTCACTGAGCTGTAAATAAAGGCTTTTGACTTTAAACACAGCTCGGATATGTCATGATCGAAAACAGCCTGCTGCTCTCTCAACGTGTTTATCTAATGTCTGCAGGAGTAAGAAAAGGGAGCAGGGGAGCAGATGGTGCAGCTATCTCAGTGCAGGCAGTACAGTCTATGTATGCAATATGTAGACATCCAGTATTTTCTAATGCAATGCTATAATTATGTGGAGAGCAGATTTTATTTTTAAAATGCAGCTTAAGTAAAATGATTGCTTCAGACCACACAGGCCCTAGTACAGCTGAAACGACAGCAAGCCTTTTCCCAAGACAGGAGGGAGAAACGCAGACATATAGGCCAAGGCAGATAGGAACATGGGACAAAGAAGCAGAGCAATAAGCTGCTGAAGGGACAAGGGATTTCCAGTACAACCCGTGACAGAGGAGTACTCTGAGGCAATGTTTTCCTTCTCCACTTTACACAGATATTGTGGGCTGAGTGAGGGCTCATGTTTTGAGAAAAATACCAGCTAAGACTGTCCAAGAAGGGGAAGAAAAGTGTCATGGGAAACTGAAAAACTAATGAAGAGAATAACTTAAAATAAGAAGTAGGATCTGTCCTTGGGGAAGGCAACTGGTGCAAGACAAGGTCAACATTTATTCTGGCCAGATGGAGAGCGACTGGTAACAAGATATTCTTCCATCATCCAAATAATTGCCTCTTTCCCCTCATGTCATGTGTGCTATTCAGTAGGAGCAGAGTTACAAAGACCTAATTAATGCTTTCAATTAAGTTACCGTTTTCAGTACTTAAATCTAAGTAAAGTGCAGTATTTTGGACTCGTTCGATAAATAGCCTATGTCACTTATCTCTCTCCCCTCCTCTGTAAAACTAAATAGAGCATGCTGAAATTGGTTTAATGAAAAGGTTTCCGTCAGAAGTCATCTCAGTAAGTGCACAAAGCATGAGGAGGCTTATATCCCTTCAAAATGGGATGATTTTTAGTTATCTGTGTGCAAAAGGGAGAAGAATAGGGTCATTATCGTGTTTGGGCTGTTCTTTAGTCAGGCCTTTCGGTGTACAGCGAAGAGTCGAGGTGCTGCCCAGGGCTGGGCTGCTCACGGTCCTGTATGGGGAAGGAGGCAGTCTTCCACCCTGAAAGCCATCACATGCAGTCAGGAGGCCCTTGGGCAGAGAGTGCCCCACAGCACCCCATGCATTAGCAATCTGTCAAAGGGAATCAAGGGCCAGAGCCTGCATTTAGGCCAGAAGTGACCAAAATAGCAGCGTGAGTGATGAACTGAAGAGCAGTGGCTCACCAAAGGAGTCACAGCGATGCCCTCCAATAGTCATTCCTGCCAGGCAATCAGAAAGCATTTTTCTTCTTCAGTGATCTGAAGCTTTCAAAATGAATATACACTTTCCATCTCCCCCTCCTTCCTGAGATAAGAGCAACAGGATACTTAGTGATATGAGTACCATTGCTAATTTTGCACGGTCTTCAGTAATTTCCTTTCCCCGTGTCCTCATTTTCCCCGTTTGTAAAGTACAGCTTGTACCTACATCATAAGAGCTTTAAAAAGGAAAAAGGGATTTATATTAAGCATGATTCTAATCTCTTTTGCAGTGTATATAAATAACTTCTGTGCTGAAAATTCAGCCCTGTGTTCTGGCATATTTAGATGAAAAGGTTTTTTTCTAAATAAAAAATTATAAAAAAATTACAGAACACTTGGAAATAAGTGACTGGCTAAAGCATACTGTTTGCTAACAGAAAATATTTGTAAGTGCAAAATGACTTTACAATCACAGACTGTACATAACACAGCAGAGATCTGTTGAAAAACAATCCTGAGGAGCTGCCAAGATTTTTTAATTCTTTTAGTCCTTGCTTGTTCTTGTAAGGTTGGAAAGCCAAAGCTTGAGGACAAGGAGCAGAAGGGCAACTCTCCATGATGTCTGCCAGGAGATAGGGAGGAGAACAGCCCCATGGCTGACGCCCAGTAGGGAAGGGAGGACAAGTGAGGAAGGCACTTGGCTGAATCAGTCAGGTCTCATCTGCATGAAAGAAGTTGTTGTGATTTTATTAAAATTATATATTCTCTGCAACTTCAGAATAGTGCTTGCAGTGGTGTTTGGGAAAGTCTGGAAAGGACAACTAAGCTTACAGGATCTGGGTAGTTTGGCCACTCTGTCAGAGACTGCAAACTGCAGGAGCACTTTGAAAGAGACCCCTAGTGAACTAGTTTCCTTTGGCCACGAGGACTGAAAAAGTAACTTGTAGGTCGCTGCTTCCTCTCCAAAAGAGCTAGGAGATCAGCAAAAGATGCTGATCCCCTCAGTCAGTGCAAACTTGATGCTAATGGAGTTTCTGCAGCTGTAAGAATTCCCAGCAAGCTGGGGCTGAGTGCGATGCCAAGGAGCTCCATACCCAGCCCAAAGCCATTGCTACTTCTGGGAGAGGTAGTAGAGTCCTGGAGACTTCACACCCCTTTAGAAGTAGTGGCTGACCTGCCCAGTTGTTTAACTTGCACAATGCAGTGAGTCCTAGCTACCTCAGCAGCCCTTCGCAGCTATGGAGACTTGGACCAGGTACATTGTCCTCTAATCCCAAACTGTAGAAATCTCGTGTATGCTTGATGGTTTAGTTATTCCAGACTATGACCTCCCTTCAGTGCATTACTCTTCTTTAAACCCCATGCATAAAGTCATTGTATGACAGTGAGGAAGAATTATTCATTCTTGAATGTCCCCAAAATATAATTTAAGTAAGTTCCCAAGATAATGAGTGGAGACTTGAGGCATTTATACCCTGTGGCCGAAACTCCTGAAAAATCAGGAGAGTCGTGTTATGAAATCATATTGTGAATATATATCTACCATCTTAAAAAAAAAAAACACATTTATGAACGTGCTGGCCCATTTTAACAAAATTTTACAAAGGTACAGATGATTCAAAGATAATTACATTCACACAGATTTTATGGAAATGAGTATCTAGCTGGAGCAAAGCCCCAGTTGAGCACCTCTGCTGAGGAGAAGGCAAGCAGACTTCACCGGTTAGGTATTCTGCTTGGGGGTTGCCGTCTGGCTTGTTTAGCTCAGCGTGGTTCTCACAAAGGGCACCCAAGGAGGCTGTGGTTACTGTGTGTGGAAAGAGAAGGGAATAAGGGAACAAAAAGCTCGACTTCGTAGGAAGCTCGACTCCATTAGCTGTATTGTTCATGGAACAACTTGGGGTTTTTAGCTGAGACCACTGGAAATCAAAGTGTGCTTTTCTACTGTCGGAACAAACGGTTGAAACAGCTGGAAATTTCTGAAAATATTAATGGTGGTAGTAACACAGCATGGATGGCTCACTCTGTGTAGTTGGTTCTTGTTCTAATGAATTTTGAGGAGCCAAGTATATTTTAATCGTGAAATATATTTGAAGTATAGTGCTGCATTTTTTGTTGTTATTATTTAATTCAATGATTTCTCTTCTCTAAACTCCTGAATCATTCAGGCAATAAAATTCCATCCAGCATTTTCTCCACTGACTCCAACAAGCCAAGGCTGAACTAGCGCGTATTTATTAAAAGCCTTTGTATGTAGTCAGCTGGCTGACCCCATCCATCTTTGGAAAGCAGCCTCCTGCAGCCAGAATTCCTCATGACACTGAAGGAAGAAGTCCCAGTCATACAGGTGATCTCGGTCACCCCAATAACAGCCACACACTTGTTAAAGTTCATAGGTTTGAGCTTAAACTAACGACATTTTGCTCCAAGAAATACTTAAGATTCCAGATGTTTTGAATTTTCTACACATTTATAAAAATAAAACGATCTTTTCCTGACTCTATGGCAAAAACAGAAATTAATCAAGCATTTTTGCTGTCCTTGGCACAAAGAGAAGTATGCGTTCCCTTCACGCTGCAGGATAGTCTCTGAATCTGTTCACTGAGGAGCCCACGATCCTCTGCTACCTCCTTCCCCTCCGGACCACAGAGGAACCTGCCTCAACAAGGCTGGAAACCAAACCACCCTCCGTCAAATATATTTGTATGGCATAAGCAGGACCAGGCATGTGCCGTCGACTCTAAGACCATGGACACCTGAATCCACCGGCTGGCTCTTTCTTGGTGATTTTAGTTTTTTTTTTTTTTCTTTCTTTTTTTTTCTTTTCTTGTCACTTCTGAAGTAAGTAGCAGAAGGGTCACAGCTGTGAACCTAGAGAGTAGTTCTCTGTGTACTGCTGCTATGGCAAACAAGTGGTTTCATTTCTCATACTAAAGAGAAGAAAAAAAGTAATCCAGGCAAGGTGATGGATGATTGCACTCACCATTGGTAGCAAGTTTTAATAAAATTGTAGGAGTTTTTTTTTCCCCCCCTCCCTACTCCCTTCCAACAGCAGGTAATTTTTTCTTAAAGCCTCTTTCAGAGTTTCTTTTTTTACTGCACGTTAGTCATGTTTAGGTTCAGCTGTAGCTCCGAGGGCTGAAAGCACCAGGCGATCCCTCTTTGGCCGGCGGGGTGGCGAGCGGTGGCGGGCACCCACCTTTGTGAGCCCAGTGCCAGGTGTAGGAGCATCTGTCAGCGAGGAGCAAAACACCGACTAGACCAGGCCAAGACATTTCCCAGAGAGAAGACAGCAGTGCTAAATATGTGAGACAACCTTCTCAAACTTCCTGGTAAGGATAAGAGAATAAATTAGGCAGTTCCTACATTGGAGGAGGGGGAAGGAGCTTTACAAATTCTGCAGCACCGCTGACTAAGTGCTGATTTACAGTAATTCCTTTCATTTTTTTTCTAATTAAACATTTCCTGAAGGATCAGGCCTGTCAATGTGATCTGAGGCCCATAGCCTGAAGTGTAAAGTGAGGCAAATTGCCTGACTTACTTGCAATGATAGAGTCATTTTGGAAGGAGATTGAAAATCAATACTTGTCATCCCTGCATAGTGCTCTTTATTCAGAGGGGCAATTTGTAAGTGTAATCTGTGTGAGTGTAGTGGGAGCATACAAAGTTACAGTACTAGTCACGCAGAGTGAAATGACAGAATGTAAAATATAGGCTTATTGCCATTTTATTCATATTAATGTCAAGGAAGCTTATGAATAAGCACAACATTTTAATTCAGTGCTGTGCAGCCAGGCCACTTGCTGCAGTTTCTGGCGTAAGCTGCAATCAGCATTAAGGGTACCAATGTTTGACGTAATTTCCCCATTGACAACGTCGGGCAGTATCTGCGAGCATCCGCGTTCAGCCGTGGCAAGGCCAACAAGGGCTTTAAAAAAAGGAGTGGATCGACCCCACGTATGCTGCGAAAACAGCGAGCAAGCTCTCAGTGATCATGGGGCTTAGTCAGGCTCGAAGAGGACGGCAGCACTGGAGTGCAGATGCAGTCACAGAGGACAAGAGGCACTTGAGAGCTTGTGCTTTTCTCAAATGCGAGTACTCAGGGGTGGAAGACTGGCAGCTCCAGCTTACTCCAAGCATAATACAGTCAGGTGCCTTGTTAGCTTCTCTTTGCAACTCTGGCAGTTCGCTTTAATCTGCACTGGTAGTTACGAGCAGTTTACCTCCTGAGCCTCCCCTGAATTTGCTGGTAATGACAATTACGGAGACAGAGTAGTTAGGACAAAATATAGAAGGACAAATGGGCCTCCGTTACTGCAGTGAGACTGTCTGGTTCACTTTGCCTATTCACGTAATTAGAGCTCGAGAAGGGAGTTGTGGTTCTGGTCAGCACTGCTATCTCTACGTCGTTGTTCAACTAAGGTATTTTCTCATGCTAGAGCATATGCTGAAAGGAAGTGTGAAGTCAGAAAGTAAAATATGACATTTATTTTTCTGAAAAAAAAGGAATATGACATCCAAATTATTCAGAAGAAGCGGTGTTTCTTTGAAGAGAGCACACCTCAAAGCACTACTTCTCTCCCAAGATAAAGAGAGGAAATTATAAAATCAGTCTAAATCCTTCCTGCAGGTCTGGGCCCAAAAATTCTCCCGTGCAGAGTATGGCTCTCCTGTGGGTGAGCCACACAGGGAAGATAGAGTCTTTTTTTCCTGTTCAGCTAATCTCCTATGGGGTCTTAATATTATTTCTTTTCTGGCTCAGCATGAATTTTAAATAGTTACGTCTGAACTTTTTTTCCCAAGTTTGGTGCCAGTTACCCTGGCTGATTTCAGACATCTTCTCTCAGGTAGGGAATGATACTTTGGTACTCAGACCTGTTGACAAAAAGCAGGTTTTGGAAACTCATTTATTGCCAAAGCTATTCTAAAGCATGGTCTTCCACAACTCCCAAACCTTAGCCCTGGGGTGGCAGGAGTAGGAGAGCTCAATGACATGCTTCTTTCCAGTGCTGCTTCCCCCTCGCAGCCCACCCGAAAGCAGTTGGCATGTCGTGTTTCCTGCAGATGGAGCACGAATGGCACATGTACAGCTGATGCGCTCTGGCACTCGGGGAACGAGATTGCATTTGCCAGCTAGCTCACCAGGCAGCCAGAAGCCAGATTTAATTTGGAAAAGAATGGTCCACAGTTGTTGCAGAAATAGCAAAGAGCAGATTTTTAATCATCCTCTGTTCCTCCCTGTTCAATCTCATCCTCTAATTGGTAAATGAGAGGGCCAATCAGCTCAAATCAGGGGAAAAATGTTTCAGGAGCAGCCAGTGGGACATAAAACAGAGTTACCCACTCCTTGATAGCATGATCTTGCAGCTGTTTACAAGTCGGATTTGGCTAATTGGAGGGTCCAAGGGAGTGATTATTCTCTCTTTCTCGATTCCGTGTATAAATTCCAGTAGAAAAGAGCTTCCACTTGCCTTCCTGAATTTTTCTGTGTGTGTGCTGTTAGCTGTTTGCCATTTTATCAACCAGCAGGAACCTATAATGTCATTATATATATTCTTAGATAAACGTAACTAGACCGATTAAAACATTTTTAACTGAGTGTAGTAAAGGGCTTGAAGAAGTAAATTTTGTATGTTATTTTCTGTGTTTATTTATCATGGTGATTTCTCCTGCCTGTATGTCTTCATTGGTAATGTGCTTTACTTCAGTCAGAATTATTTTCTTAAGTCTTCAAGCCATGACCTGTAAAAATGAATGAAAACCACCTCCGTCTCCGGACTCCTAGACACTTCAAGCAGGGCCAGTTTTCAACTAACAGCTGCACAATAATTGGCCTTTCAAGATTGCTCAGTCTAGGAATCTTGAAATTACTTTTCACTTTAGGAACGATTAGCTCGATCATGCATCATTGTTCTTCTTAAGGAGAACATCTTTGGATCTTGCCCTTATTTTCATGAGATGGGACACTACTATTCTGGGAGAGGATGAATGGCAGAATATAGCCCTGCATTTATAACAGAATTTTCACTTCCTCAGGCATCAGCATTTAGATCCATTTCTTGTAGACTGATCTGCAGAATGTCTTGCTTTCCATCCCATAATTCAGCCCCAAGAGGGCTGCATACGTTGAACCATGGTGCTGTGCTCCCCATGCCTTATTTAAAAGACTTGGTTCTTTTCAAGTTTAGTCTCTAATGCATGGTCTTCTGCATCTCTGCTGCACAGAATCCTATCCCACAGGCCCAAACAGCCTGCATGGCCATTCCTGTTAGTACAGCATTATCTGTGGGTCTGGGCAGTTGGAAAATGTGTGTTAGATCTGTAATCTCAGCTAGTCCAAACTATTGTTGTCTGCACTTTTTATTCTATTATCTGCCAGTTATATTTACAAATGTGCATTTTACAAACTTCTGTTTGTTGCTCATGTTTCTTTATGCTTGTTAAGTGGGTTTTCATTGGCTTTAATCCATCAAGCTCTCTATTAGCTTCATCATTGTATTTGCAGAAGTACAGCTATGTCCCTCAATGGCTTTTGAGCCTGTAGAATCCTGCACCAGAATGCCAGCAAGCTGGTCCCGTGACCAGCCTAATGCTTTCACTTTGGAAAATGCCAGATTTATAAAAGCCATCAGGAAATATTTCCCATTTGAAAGCTGATTCAGCCACTGACTACATATCATTTACTCCAGCCAGGCCAGGCTTTAGCCTTGAGCTAAAAGCCTGTGTGAATCCTGCTGAGTTCAACAGCAAGAGCTATCACGGCCCACAACGCAGAAGAGGGCAGCTGAACACTTCAGTGCAAGGCACACGTGGGACGTCTTCCAGCCGGCCCTGGGACACTGCCTGGGTGCCTGAGTGAGGAGGGTTGTACCTGCCATCCCTGGAATACACCTACAGCTCTGCAGGAGGAAGATTCCGCAGTGACAGCTCAGATAGCTACCTGGAGCAAATTTTGACAGAGGTTACTTCAGTCGCACTTTGGGCATGAAGTAACCATGGAAACCTGTGAGAGAAACTGCTTCTCAACTTTCTGTCAATGCCAACATGACAGTTTAAAAACTCTTCATTAATACTTCCATATATTAGAGGTTGAACACTACACACAGGCTCTTTTGGAGGTAAACAAAAGCCTAGAGTTTTAATAATAGAGGAAAGGTAGAGGAGTGGATTTTACATCAGCAGAGCTGGGCCCATTGATTCCAGCAGAGTATTGCCAATTTACTCACGCTGTTTTTCCAAGCCAGCATTTCTTAGATACTAAAACTATTATTTTTTTCTGGGCTTGTGCATTGCTACACAGTTTAAAATTGGTGTGCTGGTATGCAGTTAAGATAGTGCAACCCTCAAATACAGGTGTAGCTGCACTGGGCATAAAAGTGCTTCACCTTTTTAAAGTTACAATAATGCACTAGTAACTACATAAGAAGTCAAACAGTGCATTTCTGAAGTGTAATAGCTATACAAGAAACACATTCCACAGGACTTTAGGACATACTGACATTCCACGAAAACATCACCTTTATACTCTAAAGCTACCAGAAAAGCAAATAAAAAATAGGAGTTATTAGGAAAGGAATAGATGAAATATAAAAACTAAGCCATTTTATAAAAGCTTAGTTGACCCACACCTGATACTGTGAGCAATTTTGCTCCCTTTATCCATTGTATTAGAGCTGGAGAAGATTCAGAGAAGGGTAACAGGGCGGTCAGAAGTAAGGTATGGCTTCTTTGGGAGAGGGGACCGAGCAGGTCAGGACTTCACAGACTTAAAACACAACAGAGCTCTACAAAACTAAAATGATCCAGAGGGAGTAGATGGGGATAGTGTGTTCACCGCCAGTCGCAGCACAAAAATCAGGAGGTATGAACAGGACTAGCAGCTGTGTTCCGGACAGACAGAAGAAGGGTAGTAGATCTGTGAAGGATGTTTTATTTGCAGAGAATGTGCGTGTGTTCCAGAGAGTCTGCACTGCATTTGGAAGAGACGTCTGTTGAGTGTTGCTAGATGGGCAAATAATGCCGGGTTCAGGAAACCTCTTGAGCTGAAAATTGACAGAGATTG
This sequence comes from Rhea pennata, assembly GCF_028389875.1. Classification (NCBI taxonomy): domain Eukaryota; kingdom Metazoa; phylum Chordata; class Aves; order Rheiformes; family Rheidae; genus Rhea; species Rhea pennata. The sequence continues at coordinate 9,912,313 of NC_084682.1, forward strand.
GGAGAGCACTCAGGGAAAGCGCTATGTACATTTGCTGTGTTCTTACTCTTCTCTAGGTGTCAGCTTACCACCCTTGTTGAAGACAGGACACTCAGCTAGATGAATCCAGGTGGAGTTGCTCCTATGTTGTTAGCTGGAAAAATCCGAATATTAAGGCATCAGCAAACTTGCCAGATAAAAATGGTGGTTAGTACTTGCTTATGTACACCTTATGCACTTATCTTACAAGTAGAGTTCAATTTTAATTGCTTATAATAATGCCCACTCTAGAATGTGGTGTCAAATCTTTACAGAGAATTAGAAAGACGCTAGCTTTTTATTTGCACAAATAATGCAATGTTTGCAAAGTGCAGGATTGTGTAGTAGTTATTTTTTCATAAAATAGCTTGACTTTTCAAAGAGATTTAGAAGAAGATAAATGTAATGACTCCACAGATTGTGAATATAATTTAGTATTAATTCTTTTCTGTAAACTGTAGCTGATTTCTTTCCACTTAATTTTTACTAAATTCCTGGCTGCTAGTTCCTGCTATTAGTATTACTGTGATTATTTCTTATACAGTTAATTCAATTTACAAAATCTTCTTATATTAATTTTCAGTTAAAAATCAGCGTAAGGGTGGTCAGAAATTTCCATCTCTGATCTGATTCAGGGTTTCTTGCACCATGGCAAGCCACAGATAGTGGCCTAGATCGGGTAAGCCGGGGGCTCAGCAGAGTCTCACTGGAGCGTGGAGGGGCGCTCTGAGTTTTGTGTGTCTGCTGGGACAGCAGCGACGCACAGGAAGAGGGATGGTCCTTCTGGGGTCCCAGTGGAGTTGCAGTGCATCCGACCCTGGATGTAGCTAGGCTTGACATGCCAGGGGATATCATTCATTAGGATTTGTCCATGCCAGATCAGGGTTTGACTTCTACCATGGAAGTTTCTTATACGCCTGTTTAAAGAACAAAACCAAGAGCTGGTTCAAGCTCTCAGGGCCTCAGACAGAGTCTCTGCAGTGGCCCACACATGCAGTCCAGCAGCAGTCCAGCTAGCACAGATAACGGCAGCAGGGTTGTCCAAGAAGCAGGGGCTTCAGCGTTAAGGGGAGAAATGCCAGTCACTCCGGCATGCCAGAGCCATGCCTCCTGGTTCGACTTCCGCTGTTACACCATGGTTGCAGAGATATGCCACCCTGCCACCCAGCCGCATGGTCTTTCTGGGGCGTGGATCCTTCCACAAGCACAGGCTGATGTTAATTGAATAGAATGCTTACTTTTGTAATAAATTTACTGTTAAAGGTGAATTATCCTAAATCTGGTACAGCTCCTAATGTATTTGATATTTTAGAGCCTGTTGAAATAAACAAATGAATGCTGAAGCTGATGCTCCCAGCAATCTGGAGGGAATTAACATCACACTGCAAAGGATGTTTAAATTACTTTTAAAATTCTAATTAGCCCGTGAACAGCAGTGAGTGTGGGACAAATTGCCTGGCTTCACAACAAGACAGTCAAAAAATGACCATAAAGAAAAACAGAGGGTGGAGGATGGCTATCGTGAAATAAATGAAAATGACTCCATCCATTTATTTAAGTAATAGCCTATTTTGTAGCTTATATTATATCGTCCCACATTTACAATACTCTGGGAAATCAGGAGGCAGAGGAGAAGCTTCAATGGAATAGAAGGAGAGTGCCTCACTACTAAAAATGATGCTAATAAAATCCCAGATGCTTAGCTGCAATTAAATTAACTGGAAACTAGTTTGGGGTGGTTGTAATTGGAATAATCAAAACAATTGTTCTGCCTTAGACTCCACCTTTCCTGCCATTTCTTCATTTCCCCATTCATAAATAAACCAACAGGAATTTGACAGAAAGCATTCATGGCTTTATAAACAAACTGTCCAGAAAAAAAAAAGAAGACTCCAAAGGCATTTTGCACTCCTGATATTTTTATTTATTGTAGACATACCAGCATGCAGTAGACTGACGCTCCACCCTGCAACATGGTCCGTCACTGTGGAGCTGTGCCTAGTGCTGAGATCTGGTTAGGAAAAAGTTTCAACGAGCAGATTTTGTCTGTCAAAATTTATTTCTCTTTTAGAGATTGGTTGCTTCTATTATAGATAATTGAACTGAAATAATGTCAGACTCATGCCATAAAACTGAACAGGGATGTTGTTTTTCCAACCTTTGCAATGCTCTGCATTTTTCCCTGGTAGGAGATCAGTTTGCCTTATTCCAGCTTCACACTGTTGTGTGACTGTGCCCTCCCATGATGAGCTATGGATAAGCAACAGGTTTGCATTGGGTTTTGTGTGTGTGTGTTTTCCTATGCTAACCCAAGTCCTCCTCCTAAATTGGGAGAACTAGAAGTAGTATGTTCTCCAGTTTTTCTAATCAGAAATTTTTACAGTTGCCTCTCAATCCTCTGATCGTGAGGAAGCATCAGAAAATACTAAAGATATAAAGAATTATTATTTACTTTTTACACAACACATTTCTGTTGACTTAATAGAAGCAATTTATTGGATTTGGCTTATGGAATCACTTTGCTAAGTTCCATTCAGATGTTCTGCCTCTTCAAGTGGAAAAGGTGAATACATGGGAATGGCTCTGATTTCTATCCCTTTCCCATTTGCTCCTCAGATCTGTGAGTATTTTACTCCACTTTGGAGTCTGCTTCTTCTGGAGGTGCAGCTTATTTTTATTGCAGACTGTTCAAATCTAAGATGGTGAAAAAATAACACAAACAGAATGAAAAGCTTTCTCTGGCTCCTATGACCATATAGCGCATAGAGATAAATACCTTTTGTGATAAAGCACTGAATTATGATCTAAGTTAGAGAAGTTTCATTCTTTTTCCAGAAGTTACCTCATTTCAGCCTGTTAGATTGGAGTTCCACAAATCTCAGACTGGGAAACACATTGGTTCCCAGGTGTTGGCATTCAGGTCATCACTGATGGAATTACTTGCAGGACCTGAGTCCAAACTGAAAATTGCCATTCCTGTCTCAGAGCACCTGAGAGCCTCCCTTCGTATGGCTCTGCAGAGAGACTGCATGTTCATTGAGTGTCCCCTTCCTTCTTCTGCCAAAACTGTGCATTTACATTTTTTGATTCAGATGTTTCAAAATTCTTCCAACATTTTTTAAACAAATGCTGAAAAAGTGAGTGATCCTCTAACTGTTCCACTGTATGAGACAGCATTTCTCTTCTGAGAGAAGCGATTAAAATGTTCAGCATAATGAGTGATTGGATTAGCTGAACATTTCTAGGTGTCCTGTGATAGTCATTAATGTAAATTAGTTATATATATCATTAGCTAAGCCAAAACTTATACTCTGGCTGAATGCTGAAAATGGGAAAACTTGTCTGAATTAGATCAAAGAAATTAAAATAAGGACCATTCAATGTTAGCAGTTAATGAACTGTAACTAACTGAAAAAAAATGTCTCCTTCCAGTAGCAAAACAGTAAGTGTAAGAGAGGATCAATTTGTTTTGTAAATGTTGTGAACACAGCATTTGCATTACCTGTCACCAGTAAATTGTGTAAACATCCCTAAGGGAGTTGCTGGTATGTTGTGACAGGCTACATAGCCAGAGCGCGTTTCGGCTGTATCCTTGACTCTATGATTTCCAGGGTCCTTGAGACATTACAAGGGAAGCCCAAGGGGGAAGGCCTCATGTATGGCTGTATAGACTCCTGTGCTCAGTTTTAGTTATGTCAATATCTGTAGTTTTATTGCATTTGTGCTGTCAGGTTCAGCCATTTCCTCTGTTCCTCTGCATGTCACCAAAAGGTTTGACAGGTTCTTCCTTCTGAGTCAACTTATTGATTGAGCCATTGCAGAAGCACCTCAGCCTGGAGCTAAGGATGAACAACACACTCTGTAGGCAAGACCAAGGAGGGTGAAACGCTGGCTGGCCTTCAAAACTGTGGCTGGCACATTCAGACTGCAGTATTACCAGTCAGGCTTGTCCACACATCTAATCTGAGTATACCTTCTTATGCTGACTGCTGTATGTCCCCCAGGAACAAAGAATGTCAAGCTAAAGATCTTGAAATTTTAATAAAGAAGCCAAGGTAGAGATAAGTGCATTATTATCCCTTGTTCACAGGTGGGTAAAGGAGGTAGTAAATGATTTGTCAAAAATGATTTAGGATATCTGAAGTGTAACTAGGAACTACACCCGGCTGGTCTGGGCCCTGATTGAGTGCCCTGACCAGGAAAGGCTCTTCAGCTTCAGCCGAGGAATCCAGATCGAATCCAGGCTGAACATTCAACCCATCACCTGAGAGAATGCTCAAAGTTTTACTTATCCTCTTACAAATCATTACAACGGTTTTTCACATGTTAAAAACAAAATGTTCTTTAATTTCCAATTTGTTTTGTCATATGCTATTACTTCTAAAGGATAAACTTCCTTCTAAAATTCTTTATTATCTTGAAAAGGTGTTTATTTTTTGGTAGTTGCAAGAATGTACCAATTTATAAGCAAATAGTCAGTTACCCGTCACCAGTAAGTCTGGCAAGTATTTTTTTTATGAACTATTTTCATTTCCTGAAAATACCAATATGAAACTATTCTGAAGAGAATTTAAGTCCTGTAACTCTCCAAGACAGTGACTGAAACGTTCTTTTCAAAATCTTCAATATATTTTTTAATTCAAACTGCAATTGGGTTGGGTACATGCAAGAAGAACTACATATATATGTGTGTATAAATGCTACTTTTCTGTGGTTTCAGATAAGATTAAGAAGATAATGCAGGAAATTCTTACAAGCTGGAAAAATAAATTCCTTCTTAGCCCTGGTAATAATAATACTTTGATAGTATTTTTTGTCTTCAAAATAAGCCACTTAACAAAGCCAAGGCAGTGTGTCCTGTTCTGAATTAAATCTGGTACACTGGTGTGGGAATAGACGTGAAAAGACTCATTAAAGATTGCAGTGAGTCTTTCGAAGCGTTAGAGCTAGAGGTCTGGTCCTTTCTTCCTGCCTGCCTTGTGCTCAGTCATCAGCATCCACTGTCAAGCTGACAAGAGGCAATTTAGAAAATATTATTTGGCAAGTGGTATAAATATCTAATTTCTGGTATGGAAAATACAAAGGGTTTCTTTAGTTAACAGAGTGACTATTCAGTTTGTGTTAACTCAGTCCTGCATAATTAATCTTCAATAGAGACTAGTTTTAAAAAACTTGAGGAGGGAGAGAAAACAAGGATCTTCAGAACCGACTTTATCAAGACTTTCGTTCACAGAATCACAGAATGGTTGAGGTTGGAAGAGGAGATCATCTAGTCCAACCCCCCTGCTCAAGCAGGCTCACCTAGACCACGTTGCACAGGATCGCGTCCAGGCGGATTTTGAATATCTCCAGGGACGGAGACTCCACAACCTCTCCAGGTAACCTGTTTCTCAGGTTTCTACATACTCACTGGATTCCTCTTCAAACTGATATACATTAAAAACATATGTTTAGCATTTCTGTGATTTGATAGTATCAAAATCAGTAGGTTTTCTCTGCTTGTTAAACAAGGCCAAAGAGGATGCTGAAACACTGTTAAAATCGAGCTATAACCAGAAAGGTTCATAATGTGGCCATAATGTAATAGCTAGCCAAACCCTCTTTGAACTATATCACAATCCAGGATCATATCAAATTTTTCCCTTTTCCTCCCCACGAATGTTAATTTCATCCTATTTCCCAACTTAGCTTTTTTTCGTCACCTTCTCGTGGCATCTTTCCCCTTATAATACAACATCAATGGTAAAACAATTGAAATTAGATTTCTCATACAAGAGCAGGCTCCCAATATCTTGGGGAGTTCAGAGCTGTGTAGATATTGAGTCTGAAAGCCTTTGAATGTGGATTTCCCGAGAGGCTGTTGAGTTTTATTTACATTCACTATTTCCTGGCAGAGATGTCATTTGGTGTTTTCTGAGTTTCTATTCAGGAACAAAACAGGAATGTAAGATGTGAACAAAAAGGTACAGTAAATTGCCAGCTTCTGCCAGGAGGCACCCCTTTTCTGATTTATTGTACCTGTACTCCAAGTTTCTCCTGCTGTGTGTTATACCTGAAAACACTCAGCTACCCAAGTGAGTGAGGTTTCTTTAAAATCAGATGACTGCCCAACACGCGCCATTCCTAGAACTCTTTTGCAAATCCCTCTCCTCTACTTGCAAACATAAGAACAAGGCCTTTGAGATGGATGGGCCGTCAACATGCCACAGTATCTTCTAACTCAAAATATAACATACTGCAAGCTGTGCAGGCCAGTGGGGAGTCTTTGAAAGCTGTCCTTACAAAGTTTACTCACTCCCACTGATTTCCTTCTCTAGAACTGTGCACCAGCTTGCAGCAAAAAGTATGGAGAGGCAATTTCATTGTGCTTTATCCTTTTAATGTCAATATCCAGAACTGTTTTCATCTTTAGGTCTTTCCTCTCCCCCCACAGAAGAGTATAGAAGGGGAAGAAACCCTAAGCAACCCCTAGCAATTTGAGTTTGCATCATTATAGCAATCTCAGTGGGAGCCAGCTGATAAAAAATTTAACAGTCTCATGTTCCTATTTCCAACACAGGTACTGGAAAGACATTGTTAAATAATGGATCAGTGTTTCGTATGGTTTCTTCTGCAGCCTTTAATCAATAAAATGTTCTTTAGATCAATACAGATGTTATTTCGCTGCTTGGAACCATTTATAAGCATATGATGGAGGTAGTTACAGCATAGGAAGTGCATAGTAAGGATTGCTCTTGGGCACAACACAGTTATAGCTCCACACATACACAGCAGGTATCAATATAAAATTGGATATACCAGCATAAAATCACAATATCCTCTCTACCAAGCAGCTCCAGATAAGCTGCACTGGGGGAATGAGGGCTGAGTGCGTTTAACACTGTGTTTTGTTTCCTATCAAAAATGTCAGCAAAAGAGTTTTGCAGATTTATGTTGATTATCAGTAAACTGACATACTGCCTTGCTGAAAGGATGTTTGTAAAATGTGTGTCTGGTGCCTCGGTAATGGAAAATATGGAGAGGATAATTCTAATTCTGCTAGCTCAGTTCAAGTAAATGAGTTCTATACTGCATGTCATGAGTGGAAAGTTTAGACATTGCTGATGATCTAGTGTGAGAAGCTATTGTCACAATAATGTTGGTGCAAATAACTTCAAAAGTGCTGCTGAGGGCAGTCTGTAAAATATCAACTCTGTTCATAATAACACTTTAACACTGGGATACAGCTTACATTTTCAAAGCATTGTAAAAACTCTGAATAATTAAACATCTGGATTGGCAAGGTAGATATTCTATAAACTGAGCTGCAGAGAAACCAAACCCCAAGGTCACAGACAGGTTTACAGCTTTCTCTTTCCTCCTGCACCAGGTGCAGGACTTTGACAATCTGTTGGAAGAAAACCTGACTTTTCAGAGAGGCTTGTGTTAGTGTTGAACAATGTAGCTATTTTTGATCTCTGCAGTGCAAATGTAATGTAAAATCTCTTCATTTGCCCACAGCAAGAAGGGGGACTACCTCAGCGCAACCTCTCCAAAGTTCTCAAATTTGCCTGCTGCACAGGGGTTTGATGAGTGACACACAGTGGGAAGTGAGGAGCGTTGTCTCAGTGACACAAGCGCCAGATTGGGGACAGCAGAAGGGAAGAGGTGTGTGGGGCTGGGTCAGGTCAGGCTGTCCATGTCTGCAATGCACACGTTGTTACCCTGGTTTTGTTACAACAATAATTAGGCATGCTGGACTTACATAGGAACAGTGACTCTCCTCTGAGTACTTAGTTTTGCTATCAATTTTAATTTTCATATTAATTGCCATTAAATTAATGATTAAGTTGATGTAATGAGTCTAGAGTGATAGATAAAAAAATGGCAATAGGGTGAGCATGGCTTCTGATTCCAACCTGTAAAAGTAGCCAGCTTGTTAGTGGATGCCTGTAGGAGGTATTTGGGGACTCACAGGTAAGCCTCACTTTTAGCCTCTCCTCCTGTTTTGGTTTGAAACCACTGAATCCCTCAGACAAGTAATTGTTCATTTTGGTGCAGACTCTATGCATTCAGACTCAAATCTCCTGTTTTCAAACCCAATTAGGAGATGGTAATTACCTGTGGGACGTGGGGATTTTGTTTGTCTGCAGGGGCAATGCAGATATTCTGCTCCTATCTCCCTTTCCAGTCATCACTAAAACACTAGAGCAAAATAGTGTTTTCCTCTTGGTGTTCTCAGGCAGCAGTATGCCAAATGAAGGCAATATTATGAGACTGCATGTGTTTGGAAATAATCATGCAAGCTATTAATAATCATGTCTCACTGTTTTACAGCAGTGCTTACCCCCAGCTTTTGTGTGTTTGACACACAAGTAGCTATTCGATTATTCTCATCACCACCCTATGGACAGTGAGGCTGAGATCATCCAGTGAGTCAGTCAAAAGATGAACCCAAATCTCTTGAGTCCAAATCCAGTTATCCACTTCTTCTAGGACCTCAGCATTTCTGAAATCATGTCTATAATGTATTCTTTGTCCCATTATAAATCAATCCCTCCACACTCAAGGACTAGCTGGGAAGAGGAAGCATATTGTTAAGCAGCTGTACGGTAAAGGAGGCCTGCTGAACATGGAGATTTCTTTTGAAAAGTGCACAGAAGAATGGATTGAGAACCTTTTATGGTATGGATGCTGCTCATTTGTCCGCTACTCTAATAGGTGAGAAGACATATTCCCAACTTTAAATATAATTCCTGATAGTATAGAAAAGGCAGCCAGCAGCTCTTTCATCCCTGGATGGGAATTTCTTCTTCATCATGGCCCAAGCCCCAGTGAGGCTGAGTGCATGTCAAGGCAGAGAATTTCATCAAATATAGAGTTTCCTTAAAGAAGAGGATGCTAGCCATCTAGGTACGAATCCATCTTGAAATAATCTTTTCCATGTTATGATGAAATCATTGAGTTCATCAGAAACTGTGGTGGTTATTTTCCTAGAAAGCAAATTAAGCACGATAAGTTAGAGCTAGTGTAAACTGTCAAAGAGTTTATAAAATTCATTACTGATGAACCCCATCCAGACTCTTAAGTTCTGTTCTCTTCCTTCTCTTTGACTTGCCAGGAGCCTAGGATCAAGGTAATCACTACTGGGACCAGAATGTGAATTGAGCAAGAAAAATCACACCACCAGCCCCTGAAACGTGCATAAGTGTTTGAATGCCACTTTGCTGTTTTTGAGACTGGTGTGAAAGAACATAAGGAAAAACAAACAGCAAAAACTAGATTCCCTGTGGAGTTAATTCAGCTGTGAGATTTCCTGTTGCCGCGGGTATCAAGCATGCTGGAAATGAGAGCAGCTGTTCTTGCCGAGCTCCTGCTATTAGTCCTAGTAAGAGTCAGATCCTGACCATTATTTCAGAGCTTTGGAATGCTTTTGGCATGGTGGCTGGACAGATTCATGATGCAGAAAACTGCCCTTGCATCCATTTTCTCGGAACTTGTCTTGCCTATATTATATACAAACAGCACCTGCTCTTTTGGTACACTTACTGCTCAGAGCTGGTATCAAAAGAAACTGCGATTGGAGGGATACCGAGCCAGAAAGAATTGGGATCCCTGTAACTCCTCTCCCTCCCTTCACACTTTTCATAGCATCAGCTACACAGCTCAGAAGTACTGAGGGACAAAGTCATTTTTTGCACTTTACCTTCTCCTTCCTGCACATCAGCTCCAAGAGGAAAGGCAGTTGGATGGCATCTTGTACTTCAGAATAGTGCCTTACTGGTGCAAAGGACAGCTTCTGATTCACCCCATCTCCTCTTCATGCCTGAGGTAAGCCGTAACCTGATCTACAGTATACTGAGATGTCATTGTACTAAAGATTGATTCTAATTTGGCAAGTGGGATAAAGAGATGCTATGAATAATAAAGAACCCCAGACCTGATCTCAGAACAGAGCAGCTGACAAATACACCCAGAGAAAAATCACAAGATTTGCAGCACAAAAATAAAGAGGGACGATGTGTTGATGTTTCTACTAAATGGAAAAGAGATTTGAGAATCACCGCATCAAAGCTTTGAAATCCTGGGCCCTGTGTGCCATGATCGCTGACAAGGAGAATAAACCTTGCACATGGTATGCTGCTGCAGAAACACGATACAGATACACAGGGGTGATCCTAGCATTGCCTTGGGCACCACTCGGCACAATGTATACTCTTTTGTCCGCTGTTTCACGAGGAGCGTATTGCTCCTGAAGTGCTGAGCAGGACAACGCAACAGCCAGGTTTGCAAAGGGATCCAGCTGCCTGAAGATGAAGAATGTTTGTTGTTGCACGTAAAAAATGCTGATGGGGACATTAGCATAGAGGAGAAAGGCCCGAGGAGAAAGAATGGTGGGGAGATAAAGAAAAGCAAATTCACATAAAAAATGAGGTGGTTTAAAAAAAAGCTATCAGAAGAAACTGCTAAGGTGGATAGTGGGTTCTGCAGTTCTTGAAGTCCTCAGGTCAGCACCAGATGCATTTGCCGTGATCAAGTGCAAGTTACTGAGCTCAGGAATGGAGTAAATGAATTAAACATTACTGACTGTGCCACAAGGAAACTCAGACTGGAAAATCTCTTTTGGACTGAAATCTACAGAATAAAAATTACACAGAGATATTATTGATCCAATAACTGTAAACAAAGAATAATATTACCATATTCCTGAACAACGGCCAACTGAAAAGAAAGATATGTCTTGTTTTCTACTCAGACATTAGAAATAATAAATAATAAAAGGCAGTAATATTTTGCCTTCTTTTTATCATTTACTCAAAGATCTGATAGTACATTCACATACCAGTGGTTTCATGAATACTGTTGAGTGATTTTGATCCAAAGCCCAGTGAAGTCAATGGGAAGATTCTGCTTTTTTTGAAGAATCTCATGTCCAATTTTCATTTCTAATATGAGTAAATACAAAAAGTCACAGAAAGAGTAGCAGAGACAGAAATTGCATGACAGTCCTCAGTATAGTGGTTCAACCATTACATACATTGCATTAATCTGGGGCATCCTGGAATGTAGTGGACCCACAGTAGAGTGAGGAGCAAACCAACATGGTACAGATATTTCAGCTGGATCTTGCATTGTTAACAAAAAAAAGTGGGATCTTGAAATCTCAAAGCATGCAAACAGAATAACAGAAGTAATTTCCAGTGTGTTTAGAGCTGCCATGCCTTTGGGGCTGTATCTGCTCCTTCTTCCCAGTGGTACACATTTTGAAGGATGATCCCATCCTATGTAATGTCTGACATATAAACTGGAAGTATCTACCTGACATAGGGATGTCTAAATTTACATACGTAGATGTCAATAGATGAGATGAATTGTCCCTGTATTCCGTCAGCTGAGCAGAAGGTGGCCAGCTCATATGTATCTACATACAGTATAGGCTTCAACATTTCGTTTGATCATCCTCACCCTTCGTGTTGCCAGCGATTAAGGAGCCATGTGAGTTCAAGACAGTCTTCACACTAAAGGTTTCCTTGTGATAGCTGTTATTTTCACATGTACTATCAGGCCACTAATAAAAATGCTGCCCATGATTTCATTGCAAACCACCAACTCACAGCTGCATTTCAGCGATACATTTCTATGCAAGAAATTACTTCTGAACACCTGCAAATAAGAAGTGACATTGTTTGTCTCTTGTAAAGTCAGGATGATTTTAAAGCACGCCAAAGGATTTCTTAGTTGCCAGCTGGGAATGTTGAAGTTAAATATTGAAGCAGGGCAGATCTGAGACAGCATAGATCAGAGGTCAGAGCATTTGTTGTACCTTGACAACCTTAGTTTTAGTCTAGCCTCTATGATGTGGTAGTAAAAAATCATGTCCACCTTGTATGTCCCATTTTTTTAATTTGTGAAATAGGAAACAGCCTTTTCCTCTCAGTTAAGTGCTCTGACTTTTACAAGTGAGAAATGTTAAACAAACAGATTGAATCTGCTACAGTCATGGGAATATTTCCTTTAACTTCAGGAAGATTTGGCTTATGGCCTATATCATATTGTATTGTACTAGTTCAATTAGAAAAAGAATAATGAATTAAAAGGTCATAGCTCTTCAAATTAAAGTGCAGGTAAAAGACGGGAAAATGTGTCAGTCTTTTCCTCCTTCACTGCCCTGAGCATTTACCACTAAGTACCAATGGGAGCTCTGCATCCAACAAGTTCACTAATCTCCTTTTAATTTCATTGAGTCTTGAACATCTTCTGGAAAACATTTTTCAGAACTAATCTGCCTAGGCAGGGCGGGGGAAATGTTAAAACACACAAAAATCTGCGCAACAGGAAATAATGTTAGAAAGCTGTGAAAATCATTTATCCTTTTGAAGCATAATGGTTTTTAATTTTCTCATGCCCTGATCTCCCTGGCAACAATTTAAAAGTGCATAAGCATTCATGAATCAAAGCTGTTCACGTCTGCATTTTTAATTATGTGTCATTGGATTGAAACTTTCCCTTTGATCTTTGCATTTAAAGGGATTTACAATTCAATGATTACAATCCCCTTCCCCCTCAAAGTGTACGCTTGTTATTGAGCAATGTCATAAAGGGGTCACTGTTGGACAGGGAAAAGATAGTTTTGTGTAGGATGTTATAAGCATGTCTGAAACCTGCCTTATGCTCTGACTCATGGAGAATATTTTTACGTAGTGAGGCTTCCTCATGCTGGTGACTCTAGGCCTTCTACTGCTCCAGGCAAAACATCTAAAAATAAAGTAAGATAAAAATAGAGAACAAAAATTACCTGGTTTCCCATTAAACAGTCCAATGCTCTAGGCAACTGCTTCTCATGCCAAATGTGATGACTTCAGAGCCACATAGCATGGACACCATGACAAATGGAGATAAAAATGCTCCCAGCTGCTAGCCATGAGGGTAGTTGGAAGCAGTTGATGGTTTTGAGATGTATGGAGCAGTTTGTCCTTGCCAGCAGAAATCAAGCAAACAGAAGCACTTGAACATTCTGCGAACACTTCAAAACCACACACAAGCTATTTCCTGGTGCCAGCTGGAAGGATGAGCTCCAGGGAGGCTGGTTTCAGAGAGGCAGAAGGAAGGCCTGGTGGTAAAGTGCAGGTTGAGGGTAGGGCTGTCAAACTGCCTCCATTTAATTTTTAGTCCTGAAGAGACAGCTGAGTGCTGTGGGTCTGCACTGGGATACACGTGAGAAGGCCTGAGCAGGACGAGAGCTGTGACAGCTTCTCTGTGTAACGTAGAGCTGCAGAGAAACAGGGAATGAAATCCCTGAACAAGAACAAGCTATGTAGATACTATAGCTGAGGAAGTCATAGAGACGGTTACAAAGGGTGGGTGACCTTGATGAAGTTACTCGACCTCTTTGTTTTCTCATGGGGCTCATAAATGCCCAGCTACATCCTGTCCCTGTACGGCAAGTTAACCTCCTCGCCACAGCAAGGACTGCGATGCTCGCCGCTGGCTCTAAAAGGTGTCAGCAGTTTCCCATTAGATGGGTGTATATGTGCGTGACTTGACACAATGCGTAGCGCATACTAGGTACTCTCTAATGAGTTGTTCTTTGAAAGCTTTTTGCTAGATATTTAATTTTCTTGCTGAATAACAGTTTAAAGGTTGTGCAGATCAGTGACACATGCAAAATGAATGCATGTTACTTCTGATGTGCCTGTGGAAAATTAAGGCCTTGCATGGGCTGCTTTATATGCACAATGTTATTGTATTTTCTTGTAAAAAAAATCAATAAAAAAGTATTAAACTAAAAACCCCGAGCAGAATATTTTATGTCTTATTAAGCTACTTACAGGTTCAGCTAGGATAGCAAGGGTCCTATTAATCAATGCTTTAAGTTGACTCCATGGTGAGCTGATGAATTAAAAAATTTGTTAAGATGTCTCTTTGTCTCTCTTTAGAGGGTCTTAATGTGGTAGATTTTGTGAAGTGAGCATACATTTGTGCCATTAGCTATAAGTTAACATTGCATGATTTAACATTAGAAACATCTTTTATTTAGTCTATTCTTTAAAGAAAGTCTGTGTTTTCACTGAAATGTGCTCTGTGATGATCCAATTTTACAATCATTTTATCAGATGAAAAAATTCATGGTTACACTATTGACAGCTGCTGTTAAATTGCTCGAGATGAGATTATTCTTAGAGGCAGACTACTCATCCAAATAAGGCTATGGGAAAGGATCCTAACATTTTTAGCCATGTTACTCAGAAAAGAGTTATACTTTTTAGAGCACAGGTGCCATTGATAGTAGGTGTAAATCAAGGATAAATGTGAATCAGGCTTTGGCAATCAGTAGTGATAGCAAGCAGGTGAGAAATGAGGAGATAAGAACCTGCAAAAGAGGAGAAAACTTGGGGTTGAGTTCTACTTTTATTGTTTTTATGTTTTTTTAATGGTTGAATGAAAATATTCATGAAGAATGAGAGAGTGGCAGGAGCAGTGGTTGAGTTTTAAAAGAAGCAGCAATGTGTAGACTGGTTTTGCTCATAAGATAATTAGTACTGCAGTATAATGAGAGGGCAAAGAACAAAATGAAGATAAGTATTGCTGGGAGCCTCAGTTTAATTTGAAAAAAGGATCCAGGTAAGCAGCTAAATGTAATGTGCTCCTCCTAAAATGTTATAGATTGAAATTAGATTTTAGAGAGCATATATCATGACTTTGTAAGTGTAGGAACAACGTATCTGAGGAAAGTGCCATACCTTCTTAAATCTTTCCTTTAGACTCAATTTCCTTTCATTGAAATGAATTTTGTTTAAGTACCAGAATGATTCTCCTAGTGAACTATAAATTAATTCTCAACAGAGGGCTGAAAACTGTAAGTAGGGTAGCTAGCTTAAGCTAGTAGCTAGGGAAGATGAGTCCCTTGCAGCTCGGTCCTTCCTCTGAGCTCGGCACCACTGCAGTTGCCAGTGTGCAGTAGGTGTTCTGCAGCAAAGCAGTAGCTTTGAAGTCTTTGATCGCATCTGTATTTGTGTTTTCTGGCACAGTTGTCAGCAACCTTTCAAAATGCCAGTTATGCAAATTTTGCCCAATTTGAATATATTTAGCTTAAGGGGAAAATCCTTGATAAATGTTAAGAGAAATAGGATTGCTTTTGTAATCAAAAGAGTTGTGGAGGCCTCTAGAAGGGTAGAGGGAGCTATTGTGGTCTTGTTGTAGAGAACAGTGTCTGTAACTCTTTTCCAAGGAATGAGTGTAGTGGTGGGTGACTTGCTGTCTGAATGTGAACAACTGACACAAGTTTAAGGCTAGACTGGAGCTGAGGCAGGACTGAATTTGGTACTAAAAGCAGGACACTCCTTACAGGCAGTAGTGGTATATGGATTAAGAAAGCAATGGACCTGGTGCCCTGATTTCCCCTTTGTCTGCAGAAGTGATTCTTCTCTGCATAGCTGGTATGATGTAAGGCTACTCAATTTTGTTGAGTACCTGCTGTGTTGGTAGACAGGCAGTTTTGCCTGAGCAACAGGAACCCAGCCCCTTTCTCCAGCCCTGAGCTCACATGTGAGGATTAGCAAGCCAATAGCAATCTCAACAGCGGAAGAGCATCTGAGAAAATACTTTGCCTGAGTGCTATTGTGCACCATGACATACTCAAAATCAGTGTACTCCAAAGCCTAAACCTACAGAAGCTTCAACAAGCTGTGGCCAGCATTTCAAATTGTTGATGAACAGGTTTGTGACTCTGCTCCAAGTTGCTTTGTCCTTTGAAATATTAGTATGGCATCTCGTTTTCTAGGCTGAAGGTTGGAAACATACCACAAGAAAGCTCAAAACTTGCACGTTTCAGGCTTGGAGCATCCAGTGTGTGTAATTGTGCTGACCTCCTTACTTCTGTGATTCCTGCAGAACTGCCAAGAACTCCAGGTAAGCTGTAATCAAGCAATTGTTACTGATGTCTCTGCAACAGTCTTATTTCCTATTTGCAGCTTGTCAACTTCCCTATTTACTGCCCTCTGCTTGTCTGTCTCTTCTTATGACTTTAAGATTATGGGCTATAAGGACTGTGGTTGTCTCACTTTTCCACCTAGGTTGTCCCACTTTTCCACCTAGCTCGTATTGGAATGACTCTGTGTGTTCACAGGAATACAAAGAATGACTACAACTGGCTTTAAAAACAAGTCACTTCCAACTTAACAAACAAACAATGCACATACTAAAAATCAGTCATAAGTTATTCAGCAAATGATTTTAAATAGCACATTTGAGGAAAAAGTGAAATGGGTGTACACTCCTTCAAAAAGAAGATACTGTATTAATGAAAAATGCTCAGCTCAGGGCTGCGTTTTTATCTATAATGACTGGTGTTGTCATGGCTGAAATGGTGGCATGTCAGAGCACCAGCTGCAATGAAGCATTCCAGGATTACACAAACATAACAACAAAAGCTTATTACTGTCCCAGAGCCAATAGTCATTGCTTAAGACTGAAAAAAAACAGCAAACAAAATGGGTTTCAGGTGCAGGAAGGGATATAGTTCTGGCCTGTTTGGGGAGGCACTGATAGAACACCACAAATGTTCCACCAGGTGGAACAGCAGATGTAGGCTTTAGCTGGTTTTGAAGGAGTATGCTCCCCACCCCCAGGATATTTCATAGTTTATTGCAGTTACTTCTGAACCAGTGTAGTAGCATCACTTGAGACCAATGTGGAGGCATTCAGATCTCATCATGTCTAAGGTTTCCAGGTAGTGGAAGTTGAACATCACACCCCGGCCTTGGGTAGACTTATACTGATGGAAGAAAATAAAAACTTTCAACTCCCTGCCCTAGAGGCAGAACATAATGATTGAGACCAAGCCCACTTACCTCTTTAAAAATATTGTTATCTTTTTAAAGGTAGTCAATGATGTATGAGATGTTTAGTGGCTAAAAACCTCTTGAGACCCTGGGCTAGGTAGGTTATAAGTGATCTGTTCGCAACCTGGATTTTTTTTGGCAGTTCATATACTGTCTGTTCATGACTAGCACTTCTTTCTGAGTTGCAGGGTCTACAGAATTAGAAGTGATTTGATATGTCTGGGTTTTGCTTAGGAAATAGTAATTACTGCTTGGAAAGGTACCTCACTTAGTCAGTTGGCTGATCCGCAACTCATCTGAGGTTTCTTCTTCTCTCTAGTGCAAAAAGAGAGAAAACAGAAACAGAGGAAATAAAACAGGCCACAAAGAAAAACATTCCAACTTGTGACTGAAAACTGTGTACTACAAGCTATACAAATGGGGGGGGGGGGGGGGCACAGGGGGTGATGGTCCAAAATCTAGATATTCTCCAATACAAAAAAAAAGGGGGGGGGGCATTAAAAAAAAAGTGTAATAATAGGCTTACCTAGTTACAAGTAGGATTGAGATGCAAAACAACTTGCTGCAGAACAAGCAAGGAAACAACAAAATTTGCAAAACTAAAGTACTTTCAATGAGAAGCAGAAGGTGGGTTAATGCCTAGTGTGAAATGGGATTTGGATTTTCTTTAGTGCTTTTTAGAGGCTGTATGCATGATCTAGATTGCACCATGACCTTAAGCTCTTCACCCACTCCATGTGGAAAGGGTCCTTGCCTAAATCTGGCAAAGGCAGGAGGAGAAATGAAGCAATTTGGTCAAAGACCTAGGTCTAAGTTCACCACTGCAAGGCTACTACACTCTAAGTCTGATAATATTCATCCTTTGCACATTCTTCCAGACTGCATCTTTCTCAAACAAGTTCCTAACTGCTGGTGTTGTCATCCATGAATTCATGTCTTTAGCTCCAAGCCTTAGAGGTGCTCTGTCTGTGCCCATCAAATAATCAAGTTTTCTGTATTGTTCCTGATCTGTTGATGTACTCTCTATCAAGATTATAGCGGATGTCTGTAGGAGCTTATGGAGTTAGGTTTTATGTTCTGCATAGGCAGAAATGAATAGAAGTTATGCAGCCCATGTATTCATTTTTGGGGGGGAGCAGGAAAAAAAAAAGGGAAGGGAGACACAAAGGAGCAGGAAAAAAAAGGGAAGGGAGACGCAAAGACTGCTGGGTTTTTGACTCTTCTGAAAATCAGGCTCCTGGTTAGTAAATCCAGATTGGTCATTTAGGAGCTGCATTAATATATAGATATGCATTATATATCTTACCCTTGCAATGCTGAGGGAGAAGATTCCACAGATGCTGAATACATTTGTTTTCTTTTGTGATTATCCAAGTGAAACTGAACACAAACATATCTGGAAGTGGAAAAGACTTGGGCATCATCATGGTAGTCATGTAGGAATACTGTCAAAGGATGTAAAAGAGTCTTGGTTGGTATGGAGAAGTAATGTGTTTTATTAGACTAATACAGTTGGGGAAAAACAGTCTTTCAGCTACAGAAGTGTGATTGCCTTCTTGTCTGGGCCTGTAGCTCCATGAACTGGTGTGTATGCAGTACGAGATCCCCCAGAGGCTTTCAGGGACACAGGTACAGTGTTTCAACAACGTGCTGTGAACTGGGAAGATTTAGCTTGCTGTAGCTGTGGGGCTGTGGAAACCTAGGAGTTTTTTTTGCTCTTTGCTTATCCCCTTTAAAATTTGTTCCTTTAGGGCCTCAACACATGTTGAAGGTATGTAACCATAGATATTCTGAACTGGAATAATTAATCTACAAGCCATAAACACTGAAACATGAGCTATCCATAACACAACATATCTATTACACATACCTATAACACATCATAAATGAACCTGGTCTTGTAAAAGGTTTGTCTATCTTAAGGATGTATGTTTTCTTTTCTTCTGAATACCCTATTTCTAAAGTCTGCCTACAAGGGGAAGGATAGGACTAGCACCTCATCTGTGATCCATTCCATAATGAAATGAAAATTGGCATCTGAAAAGAAGGGGAAAAAAAAAACCTAAGGAAACAAAAAGGCAAGATAAATGGCTTTCTCTCTGAAAAGTGTGCAGCGAAACAATGGGACTAAATGAGATACATTCCTGACAAAGATCTCTTCTGTTCTCTAAAGGCTTTTATTTTACCTGGAGTTATGTTTTATCTTTAAAAAGGTGGTGTTCTTTACTTCATATGAGCTCTCTTCCCCTTTGCCCTCTTTTCTACTTGCTGAGATTTAAGTAAGCTCTTGTAGTGCTCTATCTCTGATCCGGCTTAAAGATTTGGAAAGCCCTGAGTTTGCAAGGATAAAAAAAAGGCCTTAGTATCTAGACACTGATAGATCTGATTCATCACCTCAGGAGGACAGTACCACACAGCCAATGCCACAGATTGTCTTGATAACGAGCTTTGGATTTTTCTTGGCATACACCTTCATTTAAAGGTCAAAGCTCTTCCAAAGAAAGAGGAATTGCTGCATTAAAGGGGGGAGGGGAGTGCTTATATTAGCCTGACAAAGCCATCCTCTCCACTGAGGCCAGGGGATTTAGGTTGGGAAGAGCTAGCCTGATGCTAGCTGATACAAAAATGTGCTTGTGAGCTGCCCTGAGTGTGGCAGAGGAAGTGGAGCAGGATGCTGCCCACGCTGGGTGGCTGCCCTGCCAGGCACTGACTGGCCTGCTGCTCCCTTCCTGCTTGGGAACAACCAAAGGCAAAACTGAGGTGTCCCAATCTTAATACCTGCAAGACCTAGTCCTGATGCACAAGGAGAGGACGATGTCCCCAGGAGAGGAAGATGTCCCCAGTACAGTGCGTCCCTAGGTCAGCACAAGCTCTGTTTTTATTTAGCAAAATTGAATGCCCCCCCAGTTCTAGACCAAACTGACTCTCTTATTTCTGCTTCCCCCCCCCCTTTAATATCTAAGCAATAACCCACTGCATAAGATGTGCTAAACTTCCTCTGCCCTTAATCAGGATACCTCCCTGGGTAGCGATTAAGTGATGATGGCTGCCACTTAATGGGGATGATAATTTTCACTTAATTGGGGTATTTTCCCAGTGCCTTAGAGTTGTGTGGGTCTCTGTCTATCTCTGGCTGTATGTGGCTCGACAGCACTGAGACATACACCTGGTGCTTTCCCCAGCACCTTATCCTGTCTGCTCGCTTGACCTTTCCAGAACAGCCAGGGGCAATCAGTATTGACAGTTCTTCACAAATTCCAGTGGTCAGCTAATGCCTTGCTCTTGCTAGGCACCTTCTCCACCTTTTTGGCATTAAATTCACGACGAATAATTGTTTGTTTTTCATTTGTCCCTCTTAAAATGAAACAGTCTTAGGAGTCAAATCACTGATTGCATTGTGCACCAGGGTTGAATGTTGCCATCCAGCAGCATCAGCGAAGGCCAGCAGCAGAACCCTGGCTACAGGAAATGGCATCAGGAGTAGATCTAATCCTTTTCTTTACTCTGCCCTGTAATTTGCTCTCTGACACCAGCCTAATCCTTTTATCACTCAGATTTCACTGTGAAGCGAGCTGTGAGTGGATAACTGATTTCTCCCCCTTTCCCCCGTGGTTGTGAGGGTGGATCAAAAGGAAGCCAGGTTCACCATCTGACAGAGAATCAAAAAACTAAAAAGCAGTTTGCTATATCATAAAGCATTAAAGTGTTCTAAACGCTGCTTTAGAAATAAATAAAACTGAAGTTGTAATACATGTTTGGGGGGGGGGGGGAGAAAATCCCCCCTGAATGTCGCATGTTGACATTCTTGGAATTCTTAAATTTAGATTATTGAAATGAAAATATTCAAAATGTGTTGGTTGCCTCAGTATTGCCTGCTAGCCTGTCTGATTTAATTCTGAAGAGAAGAAAAATACGAACAAATGAAAAACAGTGATCTTTTCCCATGTGTTGATTGAATGAAAAGCCTAGAAGGTACTCCCTCAATGGACAAGTGGGCAAGCATGTTTCTTTAATTGACATAATCATATCCTGTTACAGGTATCATGTACTCGGTGTGTTTGACAGCATACAATATAGATTTTAAGTGCTGGAGAGCCTTTTGGAGATAATAGCTTTCGTAAGGAGATTCCATCACGGCTTCTAGATATTTTCCGTTTTAATCCTATCTGTACAACATTGACTTTTCTAATCAATTGTGAAAGTAAATCCTCCGGATTTGCCAGATTATGTGTGAAATGCAATGGGGAGTACTTAAATATATCAGTAAATAAACACATAAATCAAAAACTAGAGGGAGAGAAGCAGCACTCGGCATCCTGGCTACAATCCATGTTTATTATTTAACTTTAAAATGACAAATCAATGGCAAAATGGAATTAAGTAGCTGTGTAAGCACAGAGGTAATTTTATCAGTATATGAGATGCTCATGTTTTACATTATACTGAACGCAATGTGTTTACTGAGCAGATGCAGAGACATCAGTGAGTTGGAAGTGGAGCCAAGGCTGAAGGGAACAGGGATGCCATCTCAGAGATGAGGCCCTGGGGACAAGTTTCTGATGGTAACAGCATGGACAATAACGGAAAGTGATGCATTCAGGTTCTTCAGAGAAGATAATGAAACCTGTTTTATGATTTGAAGGTAGAACTGAGCAGGGTGAGGAAAGACCTTGTCTAGAGGTCAAAGCTGACAGTCTCAACTAGTTGGATGTTTAAGCACAACTGATCTGGTAGTGGATGTAGGTGCAACTCTAGGACTGACCTTGATTAGCTAATGTATGTGTAAAAATAATAAAGGCACTAATACTTGCAGTGGAAATTGTGCTTAAAAGAAGAGAGAGACTGCTCAAGCAGAGAGCTAGAATGTAAGCACCGTGTAAATCCATACAAGTGGATCTTGTACTATTCTCTTGGAAAGGAATTGTCTCGTTTTGGAATATCTTGGTTGATACCTGTTCCAGCCATTATAGGTTGACTTTTCAGGGAGGAAAAAGGGATGAAGATCGTAACAAGGGCTGGGAATTATCTGCATTATATGCTTCATACAAAATCCACTTTTTCCTGAAAAATCTGTGGAACTAAAACATGATGTGTGTGAATATTCAGGGCAACTGGTATTAGGACTGAAAACAAAGAACTGCTTAAGCAAGAAAATAAACATGTTTTGTGACTGAGAAATAATTTCTTGAGGGTAGAAGGTAACACAGATGTATCAAAATATTAGTCACAAGCCCAGACCAATACTCTGATTGAAGGACCAACATACTGTTTTGAAGGAGAGCTAAGAATATGTGAAAAATCAAAAGCAAACGTCTACCAACTTTGCCAGCCTCAAGCTGTGCATTCTCATCAATCACTGCAGCTCACTACAGTGGTGTTTTCTGCTGGATAAGGTCTAACTCGGCTTGAGTAATAGTAAGAAGAATCTTGCTGGATGGGAACACTTCCCATGAAACAGCCCAAAGCAGTCAATAGACACTATTCATAGTTTATAATTTGCCCAGTTGTCTCAACTGGGTTGCCTCTAGCCCAACTCAAGTTTGTTTAAACTAAGCCTCAGCTTGAGAGGTCTGTGGACTGTTAAGGTAAAACACACATTCAGAGTCTCACTGGACCTGCCTCTACCAGAAAACAGGATCAAATTTCAGTCACTCAGGTAGACTCAGATGAAAACGCAAATACCAGGGATGTTTTCACTGCCAGCATCTGCCCGTGTGTCAGGCCAAGCCAAAGTTGTGTCCTACCTCCATGTCAGGAGTCTCAGCAGTTCATGCTAAGGGAAAAATGTAAGGGGGAGGGGGAAGTATATGGAAACCACTGAGAGCGATGGCAGATCAGGGAATACATATTTCGTTCTGAACAGGGGAATGTGGGATCTGTCTTGTAAAAAGCAGCAAGAGTTTTGAATAACCCCTGAAAACGTAACTGAAGATCAGGATGGCAAGACTGCTGAGAGAGTGTTGCCCTCTCACCACCACGCCACCTAAGCAGCATGGATAATTGCTTTGGCTATCTAGTTCCTCTTCACCTCCAATACAAAAGTCAAACTCTACCTGTGACTTAAATTTTGCCCTCTCCAAATCTGGATAGCCAGTGAGTCATGTTGTGCCCACTTCTGCAGGGACTGCTATGAAGGGAAGAACGTACTGAGGTGGGAAGGCAGTACAATTCACAACAGTAAAGGGTGCGAAGGGCAAAACTGTTTTAAAAGAAGTAGGAAGGGAAAAAGAATAATGAATTATTTCCCTAAATCAGTGAAGGAATCTTAAAACTATCAAATATCTTACGTCGTAGATTTTAGGGCTTTAGGGCTCTATTGACTTATTATTGACATGTACTCTAGAGAATGGATTTGTATAAAGAAGAAAGCAAGCTGGGAAGTAATTCAGCCTTGACTACTAAATCAAAATACAGAGGCTTTCAAATACTAGGGGCCAACAAATCACAGGACAAGCGACTGCTTATTCTTGTGTTATGAGCTGTAGTTCTACTTTATACCTTAGTAGCACCTGGAGGCTTCCACTGAGACTAGTGGGCTGTATTTTTAAGTATGAATTTGGGGTGTCTTTCTCTTCACCTTCTAGGGTTTCTTGTTTTATTGCTCTGAGGTTGCATTTTCATGTCTTATTCCACAGTCATGAGGACTATAAACTTTTTTTTATTTCCTTGGTCACAAAGCCAAGTAGCTGGAGCTGCAGAGGAAACAAGAAGTATCAAAGAACTTCTACGGCATCATAATAGCTAGCAATGCTGGCATCCTTTCTGCTGTGTTTTTACTTTAATTTGATGTTCTTTGCTTGCTCTATTCAGTAGTTGTTCTGGTTGCTGAAGTTCTTGGGGATGTAGTTCTATAGGTTCTGACCTTGGTTCAAGGGAGCTGAATTTTACTGAGAGTAACACTTGGACATGGAAGGTAGTAGTGGTGGTATTGTAGTTGCAATAATTTAGGGATATGAGATGTGCAAAGTTTACAGAGAGATTGAGTGTCTTTCATGAACCGGTCTGATACAATTGGAAAAATCAGTCTTGGATGCAGCAGCCTTTTGTTGACTCTGCTTGTTCAACCTTGATAAGAAAGGTGGATTTAGGGAGCCCTGTATCTAGTCCTTGCTGATTCACTGCCTGCTCTAGAACCTTGGACAAGTTGCTTCCTCCTCTTCTGGGGCTCAGCTTCTCATCTGTAAGACACATAACACAGCTGAGTGTGTGCAGAGTGGTGGGTGAGCAGTGCTCTGTGTGATCTAAGAAATATCACCTTGGTAAGTCCTTGGTACAAAGTCTGAAATGTATTTTCTATTCTTCGTACAGTCCTGCTCAGTGGAACAAGTGCTCTGTTAGGAGGATCAGTGGTGGTATTCTTTTCTAAGTATTTCCGCAAATCTTGATATGTTTCTGGTGTAACTGATTTCTAAGGGACGAGCTAAAAGCCAAAAGGGTTTGTGCCTTTGCTCTGGGCTCTAGTTGCCTTTGGCTGTAATATTAGTGCTTGCACAGCTGTTAAATGCACGTGGTTAAACATGTAGGTGAATCTACTGCTGTGCAGATTGGAGCTTGAGCTCGTATCACGCTGAAGTCCATTCCACACAATGGCTGTGCAGTACGTCTGGATGCCCTGTTCATTAATCATCTCTGCTGAAAAGCCCTTTTAATTACATTATGTTCAGAATCCATAAAATATAATTAAAATATGTAAATCTATTATATTATTTAATGAGTACACTGAGACCTGAAAGTTTAAATTAGATGTAAAACTGATATGGACCTACTGTTATTGATTACTTATATTAATAAATCATTGCAGCATTAGACAGAGATATTTTCCCCTATCAGGTGGCAATATCTTTCTTTTATTTCATCCATCAATTGTTAGATTTATGAAGTCTTTTAAAACTACTATGGAGTAGTAATGAGAAACTGTGTACCTTTTCTGCAACTAACTTCCATTCTTTACTACAGTATCTTAAGTTCTGTTCCCTTCTTTTGCTCTTTTTTAAAGGCACAGCAGATTGCTACAGTGCAATTGAGGCTCCACAAATAAAACCCAACCTAACAACCCCTTCCCCCTGCAACTTTAGTTATAGGCATTACACTAGACATGTATTTTCAGATTAGTACCTTTTTCTGGGAGAGGGAGATATAGCTACTGAGGAGTTAGACCACTGAAACATGACGACGGGGGAGTTTTGAAAGTTAATCCAGCTTTGAGTCTCTTAGACCATGGGAGGAAAATGAAGAAATATTGGTGTTGTTGGCCCTGGACTGAGAAACAAAGGCCTCTTTACTAGCTACTTTCACGTAGCTTGCTGGGTGTTATTAAACAGCTGTTATGGTGTAGAGTCATGCAGAAAATAAGTTTGATTGAAGGTATTGTCTTATTGTTGGCTGCTTCCCTGCCCCCTCTGCCCTGGACCTTTCAGACATCCTAACTGAATGTGTTTTGCATCAAATGTGCATTATATTTGTTTCTTGGTAGAGGTTTTGCTAACAGAGGTTGAAAATAAGCACGCTGCTTTCCCAGGGAGCCCAGCCTGGGCCGTGGCGGGTGCGCTGCACAGGCTGAACGTACTCGTTCATCCTCCTCCTCCCGCTCAGCCGCAGACCCCGCGTCTCCACAGTGCCACTGGCACTTGAATCCAAAGGATATTTCATGACAGATTATAACTATTTGAAACCAGAGCGATGTCAGGCTGTTTGACGGCAGAAGATAGCCCTTCAGCACAATAACCTGTATTGCTTTCTCTTTTCTTGATCTGACGAGATCACAGGCTTCAACTTCATTTAATATCCCCTTTCCTGCATTTCCGTCCTGTAGCATAGACATGTCTGCTCTGCCTTCTCCTGTGTGGCACAGCTCACCAGCCACATTCCAGAACTTCCAAGGGAAATAGTCAGGAGCTGAGAAGTTGTCAGCAGCAAAGCACCCAGGCAGCGTGTCAGGCATCTGAGATAAAACAGCCCTTTCCCCTTTTTAAAACCCTGATGCTTCCTAGACATTCAGGATCAGCACTTGGGGCAAGTTTTGTATTTTGGGATGCTGAAGTCATATACTTAGAAGTAGGCATTTAAATGGCATACAAAAATATGCAAGCAACAGTGCAAAGAGGTAATCGTGCATATGAAATACGCAGTTGCAAACACCTGCTGGGAAACTGTGCACTCACAAGTGTTCGGCTGCACCTGCAATTTCCTGGTTTCCGTTTGAAATGGCTTGTCTTTGCCCTGGTGTGTGTGTTTGGCACGTTTCATCTCTGCATTTGAAACTGTGGCCCAAAGCACCGTGTTGCTGTTTAGCACAGATTTAAGCTTCTGATTTCAAAGCTGCTTTAATTAGTAACTTGCAGTTAGTGTACTCTCCCAATTCTTAGCCCACTGGGATATTATCAGACTTTATTGTTTCTTTCCGTCTTTGTGGAACTTCTGTAAATCTTTTCTTTGATAGCAGCTAGGGTTTCAAAGCTGCCTGTGTTTGAGCCATAAGAGACTAATAATGATCTAATTAATGGGAGATGTTTTTACCAGCATTGCTGTATTTTATCTCTTCCTGAAAGACTTGTTGGTACAAGCCAGCCTCAGGCACTAGCTAGATCCCCTTTTTTTCCCCCCTCATATATTTGTGAAATGCCCTTATATATCTGTATATATCCCCTGTTGTTCTCAGTTGAGTGTGTAAATCTTGAAAAATCTTCCCAAGTGTAACTTAGATTTAGGAAGTAGCTTTGTCATTCCCAGCAGGATTTTCTTCCAGCTAAGATTTGTTTCTCTAGCTCAAACCACAAAGCCACTTTAACTCTCCCTAAAAGACTTCAGTCTGTGTAAGCTGCAGTGTAGGACATACTTATTATCCCCCAGTGGGTATTCGTTGCTCCTCTCCTCCTGCTTTTTCAATTTCATTTTCTTTTTATTAATTAATGAGCTCCCTTAATTATTTATGGAAGCCTTAAAATGCAGCATGGCTGGATTCCACAGTCTCTTCCTTGTCACGTTGCCCCGTTCTGCCACAGAAAGGGCACGAACACCTTCCCAAAGGTACTGACATGGGAGCTTCTTCAACAGGGTGTGTAATCACACGGGGTTGTGTGGTGAGTGCAAAATTAGTTCCTGGTATACCCCTGAGGTCAGTGAATCTGGCTTTACAGGGTGGGACAGGGCAGGGGCTTGACCAGCGCGTTGCTTATTTTATGCGGGTGCAGGACAAGTTTTGTGGCTCACGGGGCTGGTCTCTTGTCTGGCCAGGCAGATTGTGTCACACTGAATGAAGTGGCAGCATTAGAGGTGTTAGAGCAATATAATTCTCTCTCTGTCCCCACTTACCACTTTTTGGTTCAAAACTCATTTCTTCATCTCAAGGTGCACAAGGGGACTGGCTTTTTACTACTGCTTTGACAGGCCTGTTTTACACATACCTTGAACTCAACCCTTCAGTCCAGCTTTACTACTCAAAACCTTAACCTTTCCCTTTCCAGCTCTGGCTCAGAGCTACCAGTTTAGTCCTGGCAAGGACCTAAAGTGTCAAGACTGATCCCATCCAGCCACAGAGAGCTTGATAGTGTGGAAAAAGCTGCCCCCACTCAGATTTCCCTGGCACACCTTTGAATACACCACTGTTGTTCATAGCATCATTACCAAATGGGCATCAGCTTACCAGCTCCAAATTGCCAGTTTTTGTACTTTCACAGAAACAGAGATGAAGTAATAAATGCCTCCAGAGAAATGTAGGGGCCTGTGGAAGCAGGGATGAAACACGAGAGCTATCGAGTTTAGGAGGCACAGGGAGCGTGAGAGAAACAGAAGAGAAAGGAACACTTCAGTGGCAGAGATTCAAGCTGGCAGGCAAGTTGTGTCACTTCACGGTGCTTTATGACCTTGAGACGCTGTCTCAATAAATCATGCCAAGTAATTAAAAACATAATTTAGAACTTAACTAGCATGTCACAGTACTGGGTATACACCAGCGATGCCTTTCTGTTTTTCTTCCCTCTCCCCCCTGTGATGCTGGGCTCCAGTGGAGTGAAACCACCTACTGAAGGCAAAAACTCCAACACAATTAATGGCTTGCTGCCAGCTGCTTAAATACAGAGAAGTTGATCTAGCACAGCTCGCTATCTGCAGGTGCCCTGGAGCCTCCTGCTGTACATTGAATGGCCTCCTCCGACACTGCAAGCAAAACCACAAGTTCTCTTGCAGCATAAATATTTCCTCACTGGTTTAAATAGAAAGCAGATGTGTCTCATTTGCTTGTGACCCTGAATGCTGAGACAAGTAGCAAGGCAAGAATATGATGGCAAGATGAGGTGCTTTGGAAAATATTAAATGATAGAACTCAGAAGTTGCCAGGTCAGGGACATTATTTTCTTATGCTGTAGACTTTTAAAAAATAGATTTTTAACGGTGGTGGTAAGCACGGAATTGCCAGTTTTCAGCCTGCCATCTGTCCCCATCCTCTGGCCCAGCCCACTGTGCGACAGAATCGAGTGAATTGCCTTGTCAGCTTGTGGGAATTCTGGCTCTCTTGTTGATCTTTATCAGTGCTGTGGTGGTGGTTATTGAGATCGGGTTATGAAAACCAGCAAAATGGGACTTGCTGTTCCCAAGAGAGGCATTCTTAGTAAGAAGAGCAAAAGGAAGAGGAGAAAGCAAGAGCTGCTTCATTTGACACCGAGATGCAAACAGACTATAGAGTGACATAATGTGGGACTGTGCTGGAATATCCTTCTATTTTTGACAGACTCTGTCCACAAGATCCTTTTACCACAAAAGACAAAACATATCCAGGAATTGAATAATTCAGCTGCTAGATCCCTGGTCTGGATTCAAGCTGTTTGATAAGTGGGCAATTGGTTAGCACCAGTCTGCCTGATCCTTGGGGAGGAGGACGAAGCAGAGCACGGTCACCGGTGGTACCAGATCTGTGGGAGCAGGCAAAGGACCAAAAAAATCTTTGAGCAGGGCCTTATCGACAGCACGTGGCCCTGTGTGTCTGCTCAAGGGAAGGAAGACAAACTAAGCTGTGCTGCTCGCTGGGGCAGTGTCTAGTGGACGACGATGCTAGTTGTATTTCTTCTATTCGTGTAGAAGAGAAGAAGGGCACAGGATGTAGTGTCTCTCTCACGCAGTTTAATTACTTTGGCAGAAGGTGTCACCGCTTTTTTTTTCATTGCAAAATAAGCAGGTCGAGGAGGATATTCCCACCTTTCTCGGAGCTGTCCTGGAGAGCCTTGCTGCCAGCTGTTTCGGTATTGTTGCGCACACCTGGTGTTTTGTGGGGTTGCAGCCCAGCTTGTTTCGGCTGGTGGCCACCCTGCTGGCAGTTAATCGCCTGAGCACAGAAAGAGTCACATGTCAAAAAAAAAAAAAAAAAAAAAAAAAACAACAAAGAGCTAATTAATTTTTAATTTGTGTCATTTAAAAATCTGTTGCATCTTCTTTCAGTATGAATTCTGAAGTGTGTCATTTCCTCAGGCAGGGGGGCAGCCTTCCCAGTTTGGGGCAGGAGACCTAGTGCTCTTATCAAACCAGTGCCACGCTGAGTAAAACCTGGGGCAGTCCATCTGGATCAGATTAAGTTTGACTTTTTTTTTTTTTTTTTTTGGCAAGAGCTTTGGTACTTCATTTATTAAAACACAAACTTGACTCCATGCTGTAGTTGCCCAGCTTGACAATAATAAATCTTACAAGCAGGTTTACTGTTTGCATGCTTGAAATAATTTATGTTCATTTACACTAATTTTAGGGCTATAGTTGGTTTTTACAGTGATGGTTTTGGAAGTCAATGCAACAGCTGACAAAGTTTGGTATTCCCCTCTAATGCCTGTGCCAGTGGGAAAAAACAGCCTACACCACGCGCTGGTGAACAGGGCTGCCTTTTCAGCTGAGGACTAGAGAGGTCTGTGCTGTATTACTGGAGTCGGTTGGAGGCAGGAGGTGTTACACGAGTGCTCGAGGGAAGGGTGCAGTACAGTTTTCTTTATAGCATTCTGTGACCATAAA
This sequence comes from Rhea pennata, assembly GCF_028389875.1. Classification (NCBI taxonomy): domain Eukaryota; kingdom Metazoa; phylum Chordata; class Aves; order Rheiformes; family Rheidae; genus Rhea; species Rhea pennata. The sequence goes on from NC_084682.1 coordinate 9,942,138, forward strand.
TTTCAAGAACATTTACAGTTTGAGCATGTATTTCTCCTGCCTAGTTGATGATCAATGAGTTGTTAGTTGGAAAAGTTAGAGTGGTAGCTATTCAGAATACATCGCAAGCAAATAATTGCCTGCACTGTTTGAAGAAAAATGGGGTCCTTAATTTGGATGGGGGTTTTACTAGCAAAGTGCACCAGAATATTAACATACCACACTCAGGCTGTGGCTACTTTACCTTTGTTACCTGTGTTCCTGCAGTACTGAGCTCAAATCAAACCTGTTCCCACTGCTGGGCCCAGGTTTCCCAGCCTGCTGAGAGAGCTTGCTGGACTCCAGGGACACCCTGGCAACAAGGAGCTTCAAGCTACCATGCTCATATGGACATCTTTGTAGGGCATGGCTGTGACACGGGCAGAATAAATATGAAAATGGACCTCACTTAGGACTAGCTGCTTAGCCTAACCTGGGAGGAAAAAAGAAGCCTTTGCTGTGCCACTAGAAGCAATAAAGAATTGCTCCAGGGAGACAGAGGCACCTTTTAAATTTGGAACTCCCTGCTTCGTTTTGTCTGTTCTGGAACCCTCTTTTCTGCAGAGTTGCAAACAAGTGGATAGGGGAGCCCAAATTGGAGAGGGCACAGAGCTGTGAGAGCATTGGGAATGCCCTGAATGCTCGTACAAGCAACAGAACGATAGATCAGTTCCTTGGATTTCCTTCTGCTTGTTACAAAGCTGTAATAATCGCAGTGAAGATGATAAGGATCCCAGACAGAGGCTCCATTCACAAGTTGCTGGGGATTCTCAGTGACACAGCAGGGCTGCTAGTCCACCGTCGTGCCTGATAACCAGCAGCAAACCCCATGCTGTCTGCTCCGGCTGGGTGAGATCATTAGGGATGCACTTCAAGTGTTCATAAGCACGGAGCTGCCGCTGTGGGGAAGTCTTGAGCCTGAGAGCTGCAAATCTGTTATTGCGAGCCTGATGACTGTCTCACCTTCTCCCGCACTGCTGCCTTCTTAATGCTACGTGTGAAAAATTAGCAAGGATCCCGTCATGCAAGCAGTGGGAGGAAGGCTGCCCTCCTGATTTACGCGATATGAGGAGCAAAGGCAGAATGTCACATTATCAATAGGATAGTTTTTCCTTGTGTTTTGCTGCCTGACTTGATACATTTCACTAATGTCACAGATATATATCAGAGAGAGTTTGATCTGTTTGGGTTTGCATTACAGGTCAGACGGATCCTCCAGTCATACTTCCAAGGTGGATATCTGTGGATGTTATTGATCCTACATCCCTTACATGATTTTTTTTTTTTTTTTTTTTTTTTGACACAGTGCTGACTCAGTCCTAGGGATGGTAGGGGCTCAGGACAAATCAGTGTTTGGCTCTTCACTGTCAAACTCCTGGCCAAATGCATGCTGGATTGAGCGTGTGGCAGAGAGGGGTTTGCCGGCTGTTCCCCAGCCCTGCCTGGAGGTGGCCAACCCTGGAGCAGCACTTTACAGCCGATGTCTTTTGTTCAGGAAGACAGGATATTTGTTTAAAGAGGAGCAACTATGATAATGCTTCAAACAGAAGTAATTCATTTCAGTGGGGAGCAGGACTATGACATTGTAAGCATCAGCGCGAGGTTCCCAAGCAACCACGGCAATGTGCCTCAAAATCTGAGCAGCTGACATCCATCTCCTATAGGCTGAAAGAAGGAGTTAGCCAAACCCACCCTCTCCAGCTCTCTTTTTCCTCTCTCCTAACTGCAGACCTCAGAGATGCTGGTTACATTTCCTGCAGAATTTAAGTTACCACCCAAATCTTCAAATCAAACTGAAAAAAAAAATCATACTTCACAGATCCAAGGGAGAGAGCAAAATATGAGGTATTCAGAAATACTGACTACAAATATTGGCTTGCCCCCTTCCCTCACAACACTGGTTATTACTTAAAAACGGGGAAGTTTGAAATGCAGTTTGCTCACAGACTTGGCAAAAATAAACTACTTTGCATTTCATCAGCCTTATTTTCCCCATGGGTTCACTGTCATCTTTCTTTTAGGCACCACAGGGATGATCAGCTTCAGAAAAGAGTTGAGATGAAAGGCAACAAAATATAAGTGGGCAAAAAAAGAATAAATAAAACAACCCAAACCCCTATCCTGGTGCCTGGGAGCAATCCAGAAAACTTTCCACTCCATAAGTGCATGAGCACTAGGTGATTGAGTCTGTGTCTCTCTTTTTTAAAGGAAAACTTTCTATATCAAATCGTATTTTACTCTTCAAGTGTATATCAACAATAATTGTTACTGTCTGTGACACTAGATGCAGCACTTTTACAACAACTATGAAAGTAGGAATTCCTTTCCTGGGGGGATGCAGAAAATACAATTATTGTTTCAAAGCATATCTAATGCTATCACATAATTACAGCTGTAATCTACAAGGAAAACAGAAAGGTAAAGATAATGGCATTCAGATTAAAAGAGATGCAGTAAAACAGAAGGCTATTTCTGTAGCTGCACTATCTCAAGTGGGATTCAAATCTGAATTTGCCTTCCATCTTCCTATTCAGCCTAGTTCAAATCCATCTCTTTGTGCCTCAGTTTCCCACCTGCTAAAAATAGTTTGAAACATTTCTTTCTCTCTGGCTTTGTTTGTAGTGACCAACTAGACACTGAATTTTTCTAAATGGTATGTACCACCCTGTGATGCGCTTTGTAAGTCCTGTCTGAGAGAAGAGGAGGAGGTGGAAAGACCCCTGGGTGTAGGACAGGGTTCAATATACTGAAGTCTCTAGAGATTTGTATCCCTCAATGTATGTGCATTTTTCCTCATATTTGAATGTCTGTTTATTCTTTGGGTGGCCATTGAGCTATTGGTCAATACTGGAAACTTAGGAATTTCTAGGTGTAAAGAATTGTACTTGCTGCCTCCAGCAGCTTTTTATACAGCATAGCTTCCTTCTGTACTGAAATGACTTAGAAGCAGCTTCCAGATACACACTGTGCATAATGCTTTCAAATGTATCACCTGGGCTGTGTTTTTCACCCACTTTTACAGCTGGAGATGATGCTTAGTGAGGCAATTTGCACAAGGTCATGAAGTTAAGTGTTTAGGTGATCATCTTCAGACCAGCAGCCTTATTAGTTGCCAGCCCTTCCTCAAACCCGCAGAGCCACAAAAGGTCAGGTTTTCCCAGTTGCATCCAGCAGATCCTACTGAGATCAGTGGTAGGTTCCCTTCCCTTCGTCTGTCTGTGTTTTCTTGTTCCAGTGAGGCACTTGGGAATATCTGCATCCTCCATGGTGCTCGGGAAGAAGCTGCACCCTTTTGGACAGCTTTTGGGGCTTAGCCTTCAGAAGGGCTGAGCTTCCGAAGCACTAGCCAAAGCCAGACAAACACCTGGTTTTCTCCAGAGCCCTGCAAATCAGGCCCTTAAGATCTCATAAAACCACCTCTGAAGCATCCTCTGTAGGGTTGTCTGTTTAAATGTTTAATTTAGGGACTAGCTAAGAATAATTTAGCAGCTGATTAAGACAGATGCCAGTTCTGCTGTTACAGGATTGATACTCCATAATATACACTTGTTATTGCTGCTGTAGCAGTGTTTTCTATCCATTTTCTATCAAACTTGGGCTATCTGTCACCTTGCTTTTGTAGCCTAATGATAAAAGTAAATAATATTTTAAAGACGTGAAGTATCTTTCTGGCAGAATGAAACTGCCTTATGCTAAAGATATTTCAGTAGAAGTGATAGCCCTAATTGTGACTGACTAATACAGATGTGAAGATGTTAAGAAGAGAAAATCAGATTAATTTTTTAGACACTAAAAATAATTGTTGCCCTGCTGTTCACCTGGAGAAGCTTGTTCCATTGCTGAAGCACAGGGGAAATTGAGACATGCTGGTAACTGCTATCATAGTGTAAAACAACATCGTCCTTGCTTTTAGAGCAGTTTCCCTTGTGTGTGATCAAGGTGTGATACAGCCAGTGTGTGCTCTGACTGTGAACTTTATTTCCTGACCCTGACATGACTCAGGGTTACAGAAGCAAATACCCTTGTCACCAAATGTGGCTGGTATCCATCGACTCCTGAAGTTTTGTTCCGTGGCTTTTCACAAGTATCTTTTTTATTATGATGCTGCTATCTACAAGGTAATCCTTTGCTGACATGAATTTCTTCCCTTACATCAGGCAAAATCTTTTTCCTCAAAGCCCCTGATGCCTGAGCTTTCATATTTTACAAGGTCTCAGTCTTTCTCATCTACCATCTGAACAACAACTTTTGATCAGTCATTTGAAATCATTGAGCTCAAATCTCATTCTGCTTCTTGGGCTCATTACATTACTACTACTGCTAACCCCCTGATCCTTGCAGACGGAAAGATTTTTAAATGAGAGAAGTTTCAGTATCTTTATCTCTGTTTTGTATTGGGTAAACTGAGGTATAAAGAGGCAGCTTATGTAAGATGTAAATGGGTATCCATGGTATAGAAGCCTTTTGATAGAGCTGAAATGTCTGGGTGCCTTTCCGACGTCAGTACCTATTACAGAGATTTTGAGCTGGCAGAGGGGCAGGAAGCCCAGATACAAATATACACCAAATCTAAATTGGATCCATGTTATTTCCACAGCCTAAAGAATAAAGGAAAATACTAGGAAAAGAATTAACCAGCCCCAAATTACACCTACAGTTTTGTCATCTGCACGTGAAACAGCTGTCTAAATTCCCTTTGAAAGAAAAGGAGAGGAAAAGGATGCTTTTATAGTCTGATTCCTTGCACCCTAAAGTGGGCCTTGAAGAGAAAGGCCAGATCTACTGTGCTGCCCTGGAAGTCCATGTACTTCTCCTTGGAGTGAAAAATAGTCTAAGGTAAAATACAGACAAGTGCACAGGAGATGTAGTTAGAAGAGGAGAGAGCCACCTTCTCCCTGGTTTGAGGGGAGGTTCAATGTTTTTCTTCAGGCACAGTTAACGTGGAGCTGTAAGTATGGTTCTCCCCATAGTTCTTCCCCTTAATCTCCTTCGAATGTACAGCAGCAAACAATTTCTGGAACCCAAACAGCCTGAGAGAAAACAAAGCTGGATCCTTTTCATTTAGCTAAGTATATGATTTGAAAACAAACAAATACCTTCTTTAAAACAAATCCAGTGCAGTGATTTATTTGCAAAATTCCTGGAGTGGAGCAGAAGCCACATAAAAGCTTTGAGGCTGGGGACTGAATCAAGGGTATGTTGATTTAGCAGAAGTGAATAGATAAGTCACAGAGAGAATGTAAGGGAAGGGCAAAATACATTTCCATGACTGGGAAGTTAGCACGTGTTTATATCCAGGATATTTCACTGACTTCTCCTTTTCTAAACATAAGTGATTGAACACCTTAGCAAAGGATGCATTGCATTTACTGCTTATTTTGTTAATCAAATGTAGGAATGTATCGAATTCCTTCCATCAGTGGCCCTTTACTTGCAAAAACAGATAACCTAAGGTATGGAATGGAGCCCACAGGATAGGTGTGCTCACTTGGATTTGCCATGTTGAGATAAATGTCACCAGAATCAAACTGCCATTGTCTATATGTTTCTTGCTGCTGTTTGTAGAGCTATTGTTGTTAAACTATTCGTTAAGGAATATCACGGAGCCATGGTATGGACCAGGCCTCCGTTGGGCTAGACACTGTACAGAAAGGCTTGTATCAGTTCTTCTGAGGTCGCAGTTTGCACTGTGGTGTGGCTAATAACGTATGTGGAGTAGGAAGGCATTATTTTAAAAAAGCATTTCCTGCCATTGGGAAGCACAGGTTCTGTGAAAAATCCTTGTCCAAAGCAACTGGAAAGAAAGAGAACATGACTCTGGAAAAATCAAGCCTAAGACCACGATTCTCAAGTTTTATAATCTGAGACAGAGCACTGGCACAGGTTGCCCAGAGAGATTGTGGAGTCTCCTTCTCTGGAGATGCTCAAAACCTGCTTGGAAGCAATCCTGTGCAATGTGCTCCAGGTGTGGTTGGGCTAGATGATCTTCAGAGGTCCTTTCCAACCTCAACTGTTCTGTGATTCTGTGGTTCTTTGATACAGCAATGATCTTTCATGTCAGCTGCAATTTTGGCCCTGAATATTTAAGCTTGGAAACCTAGTGACTAAATACCATAAATGAAGGAAAATTTTCCTTATGAAAGGGGATGAAAAATTAGAAAACTCTTTGTGCCAGCTCTTCTGCTGAGATTCCTCCCCATACTTGGATATAATTGCCATCTTCTTTGGATGGATGTTAATTTTTGAAAATATTCCAGGCATGCTCCCAGGTCAGCTAACTAATGCAGTATAGTCCAGCTGCTAATAGACTAAGTAGATGGTTGGGATCTGTTCATTTGCTCACATAAAGCATCTGTCTTCCTTTCCAGGAAAATATCTACCACAGAGGTAGGTAGATTTATTAATGGAAGATTTATTAATCTCTGTTTGCTGTCATGTTGTTTAAGGTAGGTGAAGGGTGTGTGAAGATGAATTCAGGCGGTGTATTGTTTTATCTGATAGTCTGCCATTGCAATCAGGGAATGCGATTCTCTCTCTGTCCTCCAAAGCTTACTTATGGATTTGAGAAATGAAAATAGAGTCTGGTGCAGGAAGCATAACACAATCTGAAAGTGTCAGATGTCAGAGGGTGCTTGCTTTCTGGTTTAGTTATTTCTCTGTTGCTTTGTGCTGCATGCATTTTAACTCAGTTCTAACTATTTACATCAAGAGAAATGGCTACAGAAAGGAACACCCTTCCTGAGATCACTCATCATAAACACTTTACTCTTCCCTGGACTCTCAGAGATCTTTAACAATATAAATGTGATGGGAATCTTTTGCTTGTTGCTGACATGTGGGTTTTTCTATCATGGAGCTGAGCAGCTGTTCAGTGATCAGACTCTTCTGACAATATTTCTCCTTAGAAACAGAAGTGAGGATGAATCCCTGGCTCTCAGTAAATAGGGAACATGGAAAGAGGCTAATAATTGCGGTGGGCTATATTCTGTGCAATATTAGTATGCATTCATCATGACATTTCTGAAGTGATATGCTAAAACCGCAGGCGTGAAAGAGTGTCTTGTACGTATATGGTAGATAACACTCATTTCAAAAGAAATGTAGGTACTTGAATCTATCAGCTGGACACAGTTTGCTACTAGTCCAGATATTTTTGATGTTAACAAAGGCCGGTGCATTGACTGAGAAAGGACATTCATCAAAAAATGGTACTGACTCTAGGTTGAAGCTCCTGCTTCATAGCTGTCTGCTTGGTTTCATTTTTTAAGAAAGAACAGGTAAGAGTAAGAGAATTTGTATTAAAATTTATTTTAAAAATTATTAAAGCCTACTTCACAGACTGCAAGTATTAATATCTAGACCATGGTACCAGAAAATCTCCCAGGAGGGAATGGTACTTGAACCATGGAATATCAATATTCAGTTTTAGCAAGAATGAATTTAGGGCTCTATAGATCTGTGTTGGAAAGTTTAAGTTCTTAGTTGTGAACAAATACAAAATCTTAATTATTGAAGGATATTTTTGAAGGGATATCGTCTACCAGTAGAAGGTTGTAAAGCAGCTGCCCCATGCATTTAGGAGGAAACACAATTATAAAGGAATTGTAGTGGGTAAAAAAAGTATGTATCTAATATATTTTGAAATAAAACTAAACCCTTGGATATTAGATATGGCTGTCAATACTCTGAGAAAATCTCTAACCAAATTAATGCTATGATAAGTATATTTGTTGTGGGTTTAGTGGATTTTGCTAGGGAGGCATGCCTAAGAATTTGTAAACACTATTTATTAAATCTGATGAAGGGGAAAATTTAACCATATGGTGGTAAAGCTGGGAGTGAACATGCTCTTGCCTGCTAAGTGTTTCATTATCAAAGTTACTACTCTTCCCAAACTGACCTTAGGGAGAAAGGAATTCCTCTGGTAGGTGGCTTGACAATGTTTGAAAACAGGGCAATAATTTAGGTTGAAAAGGCGGTGATAACGAAAGCTCCGGTGCCAGGACGGACGCGCGCTGGGCCTTGGCCCGGCTCGGCTCCGCTTGCTGTCCTTGGTGCTGGAAGCCCGGTCCTGCTCTGCAGCCCTCGCTCAGCCCAGGCCCCGCGGGTGCTTAGCTGCAGCCATCCTCCAGGCTCCATCAAGTAATGCGTCGTAACGTTACGCCACTGATCAGTAAAGCGCTTCTGTGCGTGCTGTCTCGTTGGTGTTGTGCTGAAGAAGGTGGATAGCTTTGAGTGGATAGGTGTAAAAGAGATGCATCTCCCCTCCTTAGGGCCTCGGGAGGATGCCTTGGCTTGAGCCACATCCAGAGAGTGTTTATACTTGCATATCAAACCTTGTAAAGAACCTTCTCAAGACAAGAAGTTTCTAAGTTTTTCTCAACAGATTTACACATCTCCTGTAAGCATTTTCTTTCTCCTACGTTTACAAAACCTTGCAATGCTATTCCAACTATGCCATAGACATATGTAGTACTTTCTAACAAGTATGTGAGGCTCTTCTGTGGATATAAAAGGAGGAAAGAGAAAACGAACGCGGTGGAGATGGTTCCCTGAAGACACACGTGTATACACACTGTTACTGTTTAATGCTCCTGTTTCCTCCAGTATTCAGCCTCTGGTTCATTCCCTTTCTAATGTTTTATCTAACCTCCACTTAACCTTCCTCTTTAACCATCTGTTTGTTTACTGACTTCGAGCTTTTCCCCCACCGTATTCCTCTTGGCAATCACTGCTGTTTATTAAACCCTTCCTGTTTGTGCAGCAGAGCCCATTGCTTTCTGAAAGCAACAAGCAGCTCGCTTAGAGTAGGTTTTGGGACTGTGTAAGGATAGGTTTCTAGAGCTGTCAGTGTGATCCCTAAGAACCATGTACAACTAGTTTCCAGTCTATTACTAACTATGGAGTCCTTTATAAACATAAGGTAATCCCTCCAAGACACACTTGAACTATATTAGTTGAGTTACTTGTGGAAGCTTGCAGCATTATATCTGATTTTTTTTTTCTGTATATATGGAAGTAATTATCAATCGTTAGAAATGTTGTATTATAAACTTCTATCAGTAGTTTGAGGCATCACAAAATCAAAGTCCTGATTCTTATTTATATAAAAATATTTGGAGAAGGTCATGGCGACCTAAATGATCGATGAGCAATGACTAAAATGGAATCGCACTACAGGATTTTCTTTTTGTACTTATCTTTTCTCCTGAATTCTCTGTGCCTGTAGCTAAATGATAGAGCAAAGGTAAGTTTTTTAATTGCACTCTGTAGTTTTGAATTCACAGTTTAAGCAGTGAAGGTAAAAGAGAAAAAAATGAAATGGAGAGGAGCTCGTCTTTGCCTAAGGCAGGATACCACGAGGAAGGATTAGGCACTGAATAAGAGAAAATAAAAATTGCAGGTATTAGTAAATTACCCAATGAAGAGGTTTTGAATTCCACTTCTGAAAGAAAGGTAGGATTTTTCATTCTTTCCTAGTTTTAGTCCCTACAGACAAACTCTGTGTATTATAGTATATTATCAAGTTTGAACAGTAATTCTACATGATTGTTCCTTAAAAATTGCTATTGATGCTTTTGGTTAACTCGCCCTTTCACAGCTCTCCTGTTACGTAGCGTCTGGCTGTGAGGAGAATATAAATCATTCACAGGATGGCTAGTGATTTAAAAACTTTCTCTGCAAATCTGAAGATATGACTCTTCCTTGAAATACTTTGTAGAGACCCAGGAAATACATTAAAAGTTGTAATACAATTCCTAAAATGATGCACAAATGTCAGAGTAGGTTGTTTCTCTTTCTTATACTAGAGAAGAGCTTTGGGGATTTTTCTGACTGTGTGTAGGACGCTCTGCAACAGGCACTAATTTAAAATGAGAAAGGAAGCTTCCCTGGTATTCTGGGTAGATGAATGAGCTCAAAGTTATTGCTGGCATCAGAAGGAGAAGAGAGCATCTGGTTGTTTACTGGTTATGAAGAATAGTATTTGTTCCCCCCCAGCAGGTCACAACCAACCTTTACTTAGGGAAAGGCTGTACTGTTCATGCCAGTTTCCACATTTTTAAATTTTTGAGAGCTTATACCTTTAATGTAAAATTGTCCAAGCACAGTCTGACCATATTAAAATACGATTATATCATTTCAAATTCAGATTGGGGAAGTATGAAGTGTTTAATCTCATACTTTCTTCATTAATTGCAAATTTAATTTATAAACAGCTGCATGAGTTAGAAATTTCATCTCCTGTGATGAATACAGACCAATTAAGGTTATAAGTAGAAATAATTTATGGGATGTGTCAAAAGCAAAAATAGATTTACATAGAGTTGTATTGATTGAAATGCAATCTCATCAATCTGGAGGATGTTCTGGACAGTATTCAAGGAGCTTGGAGATGAAAAAGATGGGAAGACAACACAATAAACTGAGCATCTTCATTTGTAAGGCAAGTAAAACATATCACTGAATCCCAGCTGCTTTAATAATTCGCTCCCTTCTTACACAGTTCCGCAATACTGACAAATCTAAATATGAAGAAGAAAAATGTCTCTAGAAGGCTGTTATTTTGCTGCCTGAATTGTGTCAAGGAAGTGTAAATATAATCACATTTTATCCTCCAATCTGAAATGGATTTCTGTGGCACAGATCACAATGTAGCATGCCTTGATTGATAATAACTCTCTTGTTACCGTCAGTATGATGAGGTGGAGAGGAAGGAGGAAGCAGTTCAGTTCATGACAGAATTACTAGGCAATTCGATCAAAATCCTGTATCTTTATTTGTGTTGGGAAGGAAGGGTAAACCCTAAAGGTTTGCTATGAGAAACAAACCATCCTAAGGAAGTCCTTTTTACAATTATTTAGAAATATTTAGATCCAGAGACTCAAATGATCATAGAATCAGTAAGGTTGGAAGGGACCTCTGGAAATCATCTAGTCCAACCTCCCTGCTCAGCAGGGTCACCTAGAGCATGTTAGACAGGGTTGCAACCAGGCAGGCATTGAAGAGCTCCAGAGAAGGAGACTCCACAACCTCTCTGGGCAACCTCTTCCAGTGCTCCGTCACTCCCACAGGGAAGAAATTCTCCCTCGCGTTCGGGCGGAACTTCCTGTGCTTCAATTTCCGCCCATTGCCTCTTATCCTGTCACATGGGACAACGGAAAAGAGTTTTTCCCCGTCCCCTTGACACCCTCCCTTCAGGTACTTATCCACATTGATAAGATCCCCCCTCGGTCTTCTCTTCTCCAGGCTAAAGGGGCCCAGCTCTCGCAGCCGTTCCTCATAGGGCAGATGCTCCAGCCCTCCGATCATCTTCGTAGCCCTACGCTGGACTCTGCCCAGTAGTTCCATGTCTCTCTTGTACTGGGGAGCCCAGAACTGGACACAGTACTCGAGATGAGGCCTCCCCAGGGCTGAGGACAGGGGCAGGATCACCTCCCTCGACCTGCTGGCAACACTCTTCCTAATGCAGCCCTGGATACCATTGGCCTTCCTGGCCACAAGGGCACATTGCTGGCTCATGGTCAACCTGTCATCCACCAGCACTCCCAGGTCCTTCTCTGCAGAGCTGCTCTAAAGAAGGTCAGCCCCCAGCTTGTAGTGGTGCCTAGGGTTATTTCTCCCTAGGTGCAGGACTCTGCACTTGCCCTTGTTGAACCTCAGGAGGTTCCTCTCCGCCCAGCTCTCCAGCCTGCCCAGGTCTCTCTGAATGGCAGCACAGCCCTCAGGCGTGTCAGCCACTACTCCCAGCTTGGTATCATCGGCAAACTTGCTGAGGAGGCACTCTGTCCCCTCGTCCAGGTCATTGATGAAAAATTGAAGAGGATGGGACCCAGTCCTGAGTCCTGGGGGATGCCACTAGCCACAGGACTCAAACTAGACTCCACGCCACCGATGACGACCCTCTGAGTTCTGCCTTTCAGCCACTTCTCAAGCCACCTCACTGTCCACTCATCTAACCCACACTTCCTGAGCTTGCCTCAGAGGGTGTTATGGGAGCCGGTGTCAAAAGCCTTGCTCAAGTCAAGGTACACAATGTCCACTGCTCTCCCGTCACCTACCCAGCCACTCATGCCATCATGGAAGGCTATCAGATTGCTTAAGCAGGATTTGCCCTTGGTGAATCCATGCCGACTACTCCCGACTGCCTTCTTTTCCTCCAGATGCCTGGAGAGGACATCCAGAATCAGCTGTTCCATCCCCTTTCCAGGGATGGAGGTGAGGCTGACCGGCCTATAGTTGCCTGTGTCCTCCTTCTTGCCCTTGTTGAAGACAGGACTGACACTGGCTTTCTTCCAGTCCTCAGGCACCTCTCCAGTTCTCCACGAGCTTTCAAAGATGATGGAGAGCAGCCTGGCGACAACATCCACCAGCTCCCTCAGGATCCCATCAGGGCCCAGGGATTTGTAGATGTCTAGCCTGTCCAGAAGGTCTCTAATCCTATCCTCCTCAACCAAAGGAAAGTCTTCCTTTCTCCAGACTTTCTTCCTCACGTCCAGGCTCTGGGATTCCTGAGGGCTACCCTTAGCAGTGAAGACTGAAGCACAGAAGGCATTCAGTAACTCCGCCTTCTCTGTATCCCCTGTCACCAGGGCCCCCGCCCCATTCAGTAGCGGGCCCACATTTTCCCCAGGCTTCCTCTTGCTACTGATGTGCTTGAAGAATCCCTTCTTGTCCTTGACATCCGTTTCCAGACTGAGTTCCGAATGGGCCTTAGCCTTCCTCGTCGCATCTCTGCATACTCTGACAGCATTCTTATACTGCTCCCAAGTAGCCTGTCCCTTCTCCCACATTCTGTGTACCTTCCTCTTCTGTCTGAATTTGGCCAAGAGCTCCTTACTCACCCATGCAGATCTCCTGCCCCTTTTGCTGCACTTCTTACTCATAGGGATGCACTGCTCTTGAGCTTGGAGGAAGTGATGTTTGAATACTAGCCAGCTCTGCTAGACCCCCCTTCCTTCTACGGCCTGAGGTTCCCCCAATTAGGTCTCTGCAGAGCCCAAAGTCCACTCTCCTGAAGTCCAGGGTTGCAGTCCTGCTTGTTGCCTTAGTTCTTTCCTGCAGGATCCTGAACTCCACCATCTCGTGGTCACTGCAGCCAAGGCTGCCCCCAACCTTCACATCTCTAACCAGTCCCTCTCTGTTGGTAAGGATGCAGCAGGACACTCTTCCTCGTAGGCTCCTCCACCATTTGTGACAAGAAGTTATCATAAATGCACTGCAGTAGCCTCACGGACTGTTTGTGCCTTGCTGTGTAGTCCCTCCAGCAGATGTCAGGATGGTTGAAGTCCCCCATGAGAACCAGGGCCTGTGATCATGAGGCTACTTCCAGCTGTCTGCAGAAGGCCTCATGAACTTTCTCTTCCTGGCCAGGTGGCCTGTAGTAGACACCCACAACAGTGTCCCCCATGTTAGCCTGCCCTTTGATCTTTACCCATAAGCTCTCAACTGCCTCCTCCTCCTCCCCCGCTAGGCAGAGCTCGATGCATTCCAGTTGCTCTCTCACATGAAGAGCAACTCCACCACCTTGCCTCCCTGGCCTGTCCCTCCTAAAAAAGCACATATCCATCCATGGCAGCATTCCAGTCACATGAGCTATCCCACCATGTCTCCGTGATTGCAATGAGATCACGGCCCTGTGACCGCACACAGATCTCCAGCTCCTCCTGTTTGTTCCCCATGCTGCGTGCATTGGTGTACAGGCATTTCAGAGAGGTTGATACAATTCAACAAACACTATCATGTTTTCTGTCTTTAAAAAATTTGTAAGAATCCTAAAGTTTTCCTGGATTTGTTATGTATGAGTTAGTGCTGGCTGGTACTTCTTGGTATGAAGTGCTTTCACAGCAAATCAACAGCAGGTTGGTAGCGATTCAAAATGCAAGCTGCCTTGGTCAGGTCAGGTGGGGATCTGTACTAGTCCCTAACTGCCTACAAAAAATCCAAGCTCTTCCTCACTTGTCTACTGTAATCCTCTAGCAAAAGCAAGGCTCCTTGAGCAGAAGTGACTCAGATGTCCTCTCTTGATTCTGGTTGTGTCCATTGGCTATTTTATTGCTCTCAGCTGCTTGTCATGGCTCTCCAGTTGGAGAACATCAGCACTGTTCCTCCCACACATGCATCTTAGCCAGTAGCACTAGTGTGTGAGCATGTCCCAGACTGCTGCAGGCAAAGGCAGCCTGGCTCTGCTGGCTCTTTGGGCTCCCTGGCCGGCTCTGCTGGAACATCGGTGAGGGAGTGCTGCCGAGGTCTGTTTTGCTATCTAAGGGCAGGACTTCCAGTGGAGGGGTACCAGTGAGCTCCTGAGGCTCCCATCAGCACAGCAATGTGCCACATGACAAGCTGCCCATGGTCTCAGTGCTCAAGGCCTTGGGCAAGCTGCTCACTGCAGAGAGGCTGCTGTTCCCCAAGCTAGTTCTCTTTTCTAGCAATTATTGCCATTGCTCTGCTTACCGTGGAGCAGGACATGTGGACGCTTCTGTGGCTGTGCAGAACCAGCACACTGGAGAGAAGAAACAAGGTTTCCTTTGACCTTCTTTGATCCCTTGGTTGATTTATTTGGCATCTGTAAACAGTGTGATTGAAAGCTTAGGAAAATGTGGAGGGAAATTAGGCAGAGAAATAGCTGCTGGTACCTCTAGTCTTATCTATGAGTATGGCCATAGCCTTTTCTTCCTGTGTAACAGCAAATCAGCTTTTCCAAGCCATTTGCATATTATCTGTGCAGGGATTTGGGGGGGGGGAAGTGTCTGTGTCCTCCTAGCTGTTCTGTGTCACTTGGCTATGTGAAGGCTACAAGGCACGCTTCCCAAGGCATAGGCCAGCCATAGTTTAGGAAGGGAAGAGCTGGAGAAACTGGCCTGAGGAACAGTGGGAGAGCAGAGAAGCAGATTCCGTTCCATCCATGATACAATACCACATATAGGGAAGGGTCAGCAACTGATGAAGGAATAGCTGACTTTTTGATACATTAGCAGTTTTAGAGACTTATGCGAGTCCATACAGTGCTTTTTAGATTATAAATGAAATCTCAAACTACAGCTTTCTCACTGTTTTCTCTCATCTCTGTTTTTCAGCAAATAAATTCCTAACCTGTTCACCTGGCCAAGCAAGTTAATTCTGTTTTGAATTTAATGCTCACACAGCTCCATCCGTTTTCTTTCCTTTCCCCAAACATGACTATACAGTAGCTGGCAGAGCTGTGTGAGGGAGCACCGCGTGTCTGAGGCTCTGCTATCTTGGTAGCTAGCCAAAAATGACGCATTTGGAGACCCCCCTCCACAGCTGTATCCTTTTCAAAGTGATGTTTGTAGCAGAGAGCTACAAAAGTGCTGTTATGTTGTCTTGAGTGGCTATGTGGGTTGCATTCTAAGCAGAGCAGGGATTAAATTTTGCCATCACTGCCCATGAGCAATTTGCCATTGTGCAGCAAGCAGCTTTCAGAGCAGGTTATTATTGCCGTCTGTGCTGTACCGTTCTTATTATACGAAACCTGAAACAGGACTCCTAACCTTGGAAGAAAAAAGATAATCCCTTTCCTTCTATTGTTGGCAATACTGTCTTAAAAGCCAGAGAAATGCAGCCCCCCCGGCTCCTCTCCCTTAATGATTCTCTGCTTTTCTACTCAGTGTTATTTCTATGTTTCCTTCTGCTGCATTTCAAATAACGCTGGGACTAATATGGCTGTTTCCATTGAACAGTTCCAGCTGATGTAAGGCCATGTCTTGCCCAAAGAGCTCTGTCTGTGCACAAATCAGCAGTGACAGCCCACTTCTGGGGACAAGAAGGTAACTGTCAGGTTACACTGAGCAAAGGGAGTAGCAAAAAACTGTTGAGGTATATTTATTTTTATTAAATTGTAGGTCATATGTATTAGTGATGGAGAATGGCTTTTTGAAATGGAGATTTCTGAAAAAATAGATGCTTTTAGCTAAGGGGTGTTTTTTCCATTATTATTATCAAGGCAAAGCTAAAATGTAACAGCTTAAGGTGCTTCGAATTAAAGCAAAACTCTTCTCGTTTCCTTTTCTCATCCTTCTCCATTTGTCCCCCAAAGGAGATTCCAGATCACAAAAATATCCACTACTGCCTATGAGACTATTATTTTTTTCCTCCAGATAAGCAGAAAAATGTCACAGTTGAATGCATACTATGATGAAGAGGTATTACTATCTACAAGCTTTTTTCTATTTTTCCATTTTTCTGTAACTGTATTTAATACTTCTAATTCACCCCAAAATTTCAATTTTTTTTCATATTACACAAAGAATCCATTTCCTGTTTGATTGACTCCCACAGAATAACCCCATATCTATCCTAAAGACTAGCTTGTTACCAAAAGAAAGTTTAGCTTTTGCTAAGGGTAAATTTGTTTCTGAAGTCCTAGAGATTTCTTCTTTGCCTCAGCTTCATAGTGAAGGAGAACCAGGTTTTTTGCAAAACAAGTGCTGATGTAAGTCTGGAGCAGCAGCTGTAAATCTCCTGTATTATCTCAGATGAAGCCTGTCCTTTCAGGTTTCCAGTATGAAGGTCAAGACCCAGAAAACACGAGAAGTTCCTGTGAAGATCTGAAAAAGGCCACCTGTGAGAATTAAATTGCCCTAGGAATCACAGTGTTTTTTCTTTACTTCTACTCAGGATCCATATTCATTCTGCTTTGTTAGGAAGTTCTCTGAGATCAACACTAATATCCCTTTTTACCTTATGGGCCCATACCAATGTCCTTTTCAAAGGAAAATACTAAAAAATTTGAAGCCTAGATAAAACCCAGCTTCTTAAAAGAAATGTCCAGGCTTAAAATGAAGCCCAGTGAGGACCCTTCTAACACTCTTGATTTTATATGCATTGAATCCTATGGTGCTGGGAGCAATACAAAACCCAAAATAGCAATCGTATCTGTGAGCATCACAGGTGATGAGGTTCAAGGCATAACTCCGACAGAATAAAAGCCAAGATTTCTGGATCAGGGTCCTAGGTCTAGATGCCTCAGATGGTGGAAAGCTCTTCACTAACTTATTCTATGTTCCACTGGTCCTTAAATGATCTGTTTAGTGAGCACCAGAATGGACCAAGGCCAG
Source organism: Rhea pennata (assembly GCF_028389875.1). NCBI lineage: Eukaryota > Metazoa > Chordata > Aves > Rheiformes > Rheidae > Rhea > Rhea pennata. Next base: position 9,959,231 of record NC_084682.1, read on the forward strand.
CTGCCTCCAGATACTTCTCTGTCGACTGTCTAAGAAAGAGCAAGCTTTGTCTGAAGCATTTCAGTGGCTGAGGTGTTTCAGTACAGGCCTGTGTTGCCTGATGATCTCACACAACAGTCTTTGCTTCTATGTCCTGAAGTGATGTTGCTTCTCTGCTCAGCATCAAAAAACCAAAAAAAAAAAACAAACAAACAAACAAAAAAAAAACAAAACAAAAAAAAAAACAAAAAAACAAAACAAAACAAAAAACAAAAAAAAAAAACAAACAACCCCCCCCAAAAAACAAACAAACAAAAAAGAGGTTCTTTTTCTCCTGGGATTCTACCTCTCTGTCAAATTCACTTTAAATAGACCAGTGGTTTTGGTTCATTTTAACAGGAGAGCATGCAAATGCACACCCAGACCGCCAGCACGGTCACCTCTGTTTCATTTCCATAGAAAACAAAGCTACAGCAATGTCACATTGGAGTGACCTACTGTTCAAGGAGATTGTGAAATTTAATTAGCACTCAAAGAAGCACTTGCTGGTCTCGGGACAAAAAAGTGCGGTTGAAGTATCTTTGTTTCCATGCTAGTAAAATCTGCCAGAAAATGAAATAACCACATGGCTTTTCCGGTCAACATTTGTTGGAGCAGAATGATAATGGGTGGAGGAGGGAAACACATTTGTGCTGTTCCCTTTCTGCTCAGGCTCTGGGCTGTCAGTCCGGTGCTGTGCCCTGTCAGCTTCACAGTGGGGAAGCAGTACCAACCTGACAACTGGGGGCATTCAAATCAGGCACAGTGTTCGCACAGCAAGTGCTTAGGAAGGAGCTTTGTGTTGCAGTTTCGCCTGTAAGAGCAGAGGAACCAGCCTCCCCTCACTCCCTCGTGCCCCCTTATTTCCGACAGGCTTGGAGACTCTAATTGCAGTATTGCTCAGCTCCTGGCAATTGCAAGGGCTTTTAATGCTACTGCTTGCTTTGGAGAAGGGAGGCTGGAATAATCTGCTTTGTGTAGTGTCCCTTGCTGGAGATAAGAGGCGGAAGTGAGTTGCAGGGAATATAAATTGAATGAACATATTGCAGTTGCTGGACACAGCTCTGGTAGATCTGCTCTGGCTCTGCTTCTGATTGATGCAGCCCGTCCTGCCTAGTGCCACCACACCACATCTCCTTGGAGCCTGGCGCAGAGCACTGGTATGGAGCAGGCTGTGGCTCCACAGTATGGCACAGGCGCTTTGTGGTTTTTTTCATTGTAATTTTTCTTTTCTTTACCTTTTTCCCCCCTTCCCTTCATGTGAGCAGATGAAACATGCACTTAATTTTCAGGAAAGTGACTGCTGTGGTGGCAGCTGTGGGAAATCAAATGCACAGCAGGCCCCCATAATTCACAATAATTTTGTGTAGCAGTTTCTGATGATGTGATATCAGGTGAAAATTATCCCTGCTACTTTCTCATGTGCCACATCTTTTGAACTCCAGCCTGCTTTTCTATTGGCATGCGTGCCTAAGGCTACCAGATTATTGACAGGGGAGAAGAAGTAATATCATAGATTTAGTTTTAAAATCTTCCTTGTAAACGTATTGCTGAGGATGTACATAGGATGCTACTGAAGTTTCTCCAGCAAAGACCATTGTTTTTAGCCCCTTAATCTCTACTGTTTGTATTTATACAGATTCCTTTGCTAAGGAGCATCCATCTTAATCTATTATATTTCCTCACAAATGTGATATTTACTCCTGATAAGATAAAAATGATAATGATATCTCTGTGTCACAGGCTTTTATTTTAAATGAAATATCTAGCAGAGCATATCATGTTATATTATTGCTGAAAGTTCAGTTATTAGTATCTGCAGAGTGGCATCCTTTCCTTTTGTTGTCTCCATCTGAGCTGCAGGACTGGTGCTGGGCTTGGTGGGGAGAAGCTATGCTTGGGCTCTGGTTGAATGTGCCATCTAGCACAGCTGGTGCAGCTCCTCATTTGACAGATTATAAAAAGCTTACAAGGAAAAGTGGCTCTAGGATGCCCATTCTCTGTCAGCCAATGTATAGCTTAGAAGACACGGGACCCAAGGCTTCACATCTCCTTCAGCAAGAAGAAGAAGGTCTCTGGGAAGTACATAGTTCAGGAGGGGCTTTTGACAGAAGCAGCATGTTGTGACAAGCACAAGATAAAAACAGTGAAGCCCTAAGGAAACGGGCCTAAAGAAAGTGAAGTTCTTGACATCAGGTCAAAGGGTCTCTTGTCTTCTGTTAGTAGGATGGCCAGTCTCTAGGATTAGAGTAGCTCTGTGGACTGTAATACTGGATTACTTAGTGAGGTGGACTCAGGAAGAGAAAGAAAATAGCGGTGTAGTCAGAAGATATTGGCAAAAGGGTAAACACCTATTCCAATCTAATAATCATTGCCATTGCTACATCAAATAGTACTGTTAGCAGCTTGATATGAAAGAACCTTTAAATATTGATGATGAGAGTCTGCTCAGCGGAGCATTGCATATAGTGAGAGGACCCAGTGAATCTGGCATATTTAATGTAATCAGCTGGAATGTAAAGCACAATATGTACAGACTTGTTCAATCTGTACATTTAATCACTGCTGTTGAAAGATTATTACCTGCAATAATGCAATGCAAAGTCAAAAGCAGGGAACAAAAACACCTTTCTGCAACTGAATAGTATAGAAGCTCCTTTGATGATTTTGGTTTCCTGTTCTCAGAGAACACCTTAAGAGGTATTATCAAAAGTAAAGCTGGCCTAATAGTACAGACTAATTTGCAAATAAAAGTACTAAATATTGTTCTCTGGGTTTTGTGGAGTCATCATATGTATTAACCTTGGAATTAACCAAAAAGTTCACTAATCTGGAGAAATTTGGGAATTTTTGCTCAAATTAAATTCATTCAAGAAATCTACCAGTCAAAAAATGCCCATTAGTATACTAATCATCATTTTCTGTTCTCCTGTTAAGAGAACTTCTTTCCTACCAGGAAGTTTAGGCAACCTCACGTGACTACATAATATTGTCATGAGTGAAGTTAATAGCAAAAAAAATAGGTCAGATAAGAGAAAACAGTTCATTTGAAGTTTTCAGCTCAAGTTCAATGATTAATGGATTCAAGAAGAAAGCCAGCATCACTGTACTAATGATCTGTTGCTCAAAAAGAGAGAAATGTTTCTGACACATGTTGGATGTGTCAATAGACTCTACAGTGATGGGTTTATAGTCATTGATATTCCTTAATGTAAGGGAAATGATAAACAGAATAGTATTAATGCATAATTAGTGCAACCTGCACTAATAAAACTAGCACAGTCTGAATACATAAAACGTTCAGGCCCGTCTGTTTTGAATATCCTTGGGCCTTTCAACGTTCTTAGTCATGCTCAATCAGTGTGAGGCAGAGGAATAAGCCCCAGGAGCAGCCAGAAGCTGAAGTGAGCTTATAGTCCATTTATAGAGTAGAGATAGACATGTTAGAGGTCATCTCTGTTCCAGCGGTGGCATTCTAGTTGGTATATAAATAAAAATGACTCCTGGCACTGTCTTTCCCAAGGGTGAGTTCTTGACAGTAGGATTTTTTTCTCTTTGCCACAATGAGGCCTTGAATGTTTTTGAGGCATGCTTCAAAACCCATCTTTTCTCCCAGGCTTTTTGAGAAGTTAGACTGAATGTTGAAGAGTTATGATGAATATTCCTATATTTAAACAAAGATTATTTAAGATTTGCTATGTATTTTGCCTGAACTTACTGTCTGGCACTTCATTCACTGACAGCTAAGTTGCCTTATATGAAATGGACTCACTGACATTTTAGACATTTTTTGTGTTGTTACCTCTCAACTCTGTATTTGAAGAAGACTCCTTAAGTATAGATTAAACCTACCAGAGCAGACAAGTGAACAATACAGACACAGCAGCCATACAGACTGCTGGTTTATGGGAAAGGAAGGGTGAGGGGAGAGATGCAAAGGAGACCAGTAGTAATATTTTGTTCCTCTGTTGAAAAATACAGCCTATATCAGCTGACAAAAAAAGTAGTACCCCCCCACACACCAGCTCCCTATCACGTATCTTCTGGCCTCCTTCATCTGAGAACATGACCCAGAGCCTGCTCTTTTGCACTTACTATGTTTATAGTTAATAAAGACAAGAATGAGGAGGGAAATGGCCATACTCTTATAATGAAAACCCAGAGATCCCCGCAGAGCTACACCAATTGCATTTTTATTTCCATTGGTGCTGCTAAACATCCTATAGTGCTAGAAACACAGACATCCAAAGAGCAGCAGCACCGTCGTTTTGAAAAGGAAGCCTGTCACATAGTACAGAGCATGTCTGTATTTAGCTACCACAGCCCTAATTTCTCTGATGCGGGCTGACACCGTAAAGCATGGCTCAGCACTGACTCATCACCTCAGATTCCTAGTACCAGGCAAGGACTTTAAATGAAAGTGAAAATCCATTCATTTTTTTTTATTTCTGTTAAGAGTATGGTAATGGGCATGCAAAGGTTTATAACCAGCCCCCGGACTGGAACTGCTATCAAAAGGACGGGGTTTTGAAGAGCTGAGACAACATGTTCACCTAGAAAGAAATACAAATAATGTCACTACTGCACAAAGAAATGAGTTGGCAGGGAGGTAAGCCTGCTCTCCCACAAACTGCTGATCGCCAGTCCTTCTTTCCAGGTTAGACAAAATTAGTATCCCACACTCATAGGGAGAAAACATATATTTTAGGCCTTGTGATTTCTGAGCACTGGAGCCTAGCTCTGTTGTTATAGAAATGCCTATGCTATTAACTGCGTTATTCAGCTCCTGGTAGAGAATTGTTTTGTTTTCAATCCTATTAACTCCTACTTGTAGACCTTCAGTTAAGAAAACCTGTCTCTAACACTGTACAAAAGCATAAGCCCTTTTAGAAAGCTGTTTTACTTCCTGAGATAAGATGATGTCCCCCTTCCTCCAGTGTAAGCAAGGAAGCTCTCTTTCACATAAGGAAGCCTAAACATCCCCAAACCACAAAAACCCATCACTGAACCATCTCTTGGGCTGTCACAAGCCCTATTTAGAGGGGTGGTGCAGGGGCTGCGGGAGGGAAATCACCCTGCCTACACCTGGGGACATGCTATAAAGTTAGGAGTGAAAGAGGCTTTTGTTTCCTCCTTGCAAAATTAAGCAGTGAGATCCAGGGAGAAGAGGCTATAGGGTAAAAAAGCAAACAATCCACAAATTGAGGAAGGGATAACTATTACATACTCTGTTTTTAATCAGGAAAAGCAATTTAGTTGCAGTTTTCTGTATAATTCTGCTGAAGAAATAAATTATGCGGAAGAATGTGCTTTTCTCCTCAGGCTAAAAAAAGAATAAGTGAGGCTCAGGGAAATGCCTGAGACTTGCATGTGTTTGCCATTTAGCTGCATTTCTGACAACTCCTCATAGGTCGAATGGTTTATGCCATAAGCTTCAGCTCTGGGCCCTTAACATGGGTGTGCAGCAGGAGTGCCCTTGTGTTGGGGAGAAGTTAGTTTTCTCTTCTGTGGCCTAAGACTACCTTGGAAAGAGCTCTCCATGTCTTTCTGGGCCTGTCAGAGCCCCTCACATCCATAGGGCAGCTCTGCCCCAAGGGGCCCCACTTGTCTGCCCCACTGGGTCGAACGGTGAGCTAGCTGTGTCTTCGTGGGCCTGCTTGCATTGGCTGTTCCTTGGGACTAGCTTGCAGGTTGTTTTTCCATTGCTACACCAAAGAAAAACATAGGCTGGAGCTTCTATTTCTTTAATGCTTCAAGCAGGAGTTCCCAAACCTGTGAACTGAACCAGTGCTTTTCTCTCTGAGAAAAGAAAAAAATCTAGACTTGGGAGACTGAAATTCTGGACTCCTTAATGGGGAGAACCTCATTTTTAAAATGATTTCTTTCCCACTGAAAGGCTTAGCTTTGGGACTTGGGAGCTCAAAACACTTAGATATATTGGAAAGCTTTATTTCTAAGCTTTAAAATATTAATTTAAAAAAAAAAGTGAGTGGAAGAGAATCTGAGACTTAAAATGTCAAATCAAACCCTCTCTGCCCTGAAGAGATTGTTCCGTTCCTTGGGAAACTCTGTTTTGCAGGCTAGTTCGTCTTTAGGTCAAATAATGAAGATCATTTTTACACATCATTTACAATATGGAAAGGAGTTCCCTGACAGGTGATCACGCAGAAGGTCATTTGCTTTGTTGGAGCAATGATGGCAGATGCTGTTAGCCAAGCCTGGCTTTGCAGACCTGACAGAAAACTGTGTTCAAGCCATGGTGCAGGGAGATGTGCAGGAGATTGTGGGTGGACTTGTTTTACAGGACAGGGCCTCAGTTAAGTAATTTTTGGTAGCATGCATGTATGTTCACACACAGAGAGACGTTATTGGTGCTGAATCAGCTTGCTTTTAGGGCAGTCTTCCCCTTGTTCTTCCCCCGCCCCCAACCTAGGTGATTTGCCTAATGGAAGCTGACAGTAAACCTCAATCTGATTGTCAGATTTCTCTGGAAATCTCATGGGAAGGAGAGGAAGGCAGACATTTGAGGAACAAAAATAGCACACATAATGAGCTCCCTTTTTTAGCCAAACTGCTTTTTTAATAACCTTCCTTTTCTTTCTCTGTCTTGCACACACAGACACACCAAATGTGCAGTGGCTTCAAACAATAGGAGCTGCTTTGGGCATCGGGGTTGGGATGGATGCATCTGCTGTCTCCCTGGGTTATTGCTTGGTTGCACCATGGGGGCCCCGCTTGGAAAAGTCATTTAGGGTCTAAAGATTCATCTTTTCTGTCTGTGTTACTTAACTCAAACCTGGGAGTATCCCAAACCTGGGAGACTCTCAGCTGATTCCTCCTTTTCACTAATGATGCATCCCTTCTGAATCTGCCTAGGCTGGCACTATGATGGTGAGTTTTGGATGATGGTGGCAGTTCATGATAACCTGAACTTTTTAGCTCCTGCCCAGGAAAATGTTTTTCCCGATTAAACTTGAAAACCATCCTTAAAGCAGGAAAAGTGAGCTAGACAAAGGCATATGAGGGAAGTTATCCTCCACAGGCTCTTCAGAAGTTGGGGAACATGACAGTCCTTTGCTTTTGTGCCTGAGATAGTCTGTATGAGGTTGTATTTTAAAGTTATGCCAGATTTAAGGAAAGATGCCTCTCAAGTCCTTAGATGGGGCAGAACTTTTACAAAAAAACAATCATTCGTGATGACAAGCAGTACTTTTAACATCAACTTCCCCCCTCCCCCCATTAAGGAGGCTTTTTTACCTTACTCCTCACTTGCTCTGGGGTCTTATTTCATGGTAACCAGTTGACAGTGAGATGGATTACTGAGGACAAGATGTGGCACATCCTTTACAGCATTGTTTGTCCAGAGAGGTCTCAAAATTATAAAGTACTTGAAGAGTACGTTATCTTACCCAGTAGAGAGATGCAGCTTCTGGGGAGGCGCAGAGCAGCTGTCCGACAGAAGTAACTGGCACCAGGCAATTATTTAGGCCTACACTTAGATAAAAGAAGTATGGCAACTAAAACGCGCCAAGGGTGAGGAACAGTGTTTGTAGCTGTTATTTTGTTATTACTACAAGCAGGCTTAATTTTGTTGGCAGTTTTATTACGACAAAAAAAGAACTTAAAAAGAAGAATAAACCCATCTATTAATTATCTAAATACTTTTAAATGAGACTGATCTTCAGAAGCAGCTCAGCTTTTATCCCGTGGTTGTTCAGCTCCTAAATAATATGGTCGACTTTGGCTGCATGTCCGGAGATAAACGATGTCTGAATGTCATCAAAATGTCAGACAGCTGCAAATAAATCCCAATAAGTTGTCTGGGTAAAGGGAATTCAGAGGTGAGGTATAGTACATTTTATGTTGCCTCAGAAATCTAACCCATTTACAGTATATGTCTTAAATTTATCTATATTCCAGAACTGTATTATCTTTATCTTTGTGGATTCCTATTGCTTTCCAGTGCTTTTAGTCTGTAAATTCAACACCAGATGGATGTTTTATCTTAGATAGATCAAATCAGCTCCTTCTGAATCAGAACTGGAGCCTGAGTTTCTCTTTAGGCACACATCTAGGGTAATACAAAGAGCGCAAAAACAGTTTGGGGTGAAACTAAATGCCAATTTGGAGGTATTTATATGCTTGTATTAGAGAGACTGATTTACCAGTTTCACGAGTGATATTGTTATTCATTAGAAAGTTACTGCTGTGGGCAGATGCTGTGGAATTTTCCACTGCGCTGGGTCTCAGCTGCTGTATGCAGTGGGAAATTTGTCTTTCTAATCCATTCACCAGCCCTGGAAAGGATGTCCAAAAAAGTAGAGCATGGCAAGCTCTTCGCAGTCTGTATTTATATCTCACTCCTTTTCAAGCGAAGAAGATTTTGCAAGCTGATTTCTCCCATCTTTCTTCCCTTCTGTATTTCTTTTCCCTGCCGCATCCACCATCTTCCCCTGCATTCAGTTCTGCGCATGGGCAGTTATTACATGGCCAAAATCTGCAGAAGGAGCAGAGTCCGTAGTGTATCTTCTCCTTGTTTTGCACTGTTCTGGTTCCTGCTGTTTTTAATTGGCAAGCCTCATGAGTTTGTTACTGAAAGTGGGTGAATACAGGTCCTATTTATCCAGCTGAAATGAAGAGGTGCTCTTTCTCATCTTCTTAGCTCGTGCTAGCTGCTGTCATCCTCTTAGCCTAGGTGTTGTTTCAATCCTTGTTAAATCCATTAAACCCTCCAAGATGTCCATTTTAAAAGGTCTGAATGCAGAGCTCTCTTCTGATCTAGAGGGTATAATTACTAGACCAAATATCACTCATGCAATTTTCTTTAAAGTGTAGAGATCTAGCTGTAAGTTAAGAAAATAGCCCCCCAAAATGATTTTGATGCAGAATATTAGGAGGAAAAAGCCCTCTTTGATAGCAAAATTTTTTTTTATTTATTGTTAAATCCTTTCAGAAGTTGACACAAAGATTGATAGTTAATAAGCACATGTTCTTAATTTGCATTGCAAAATTTTCAATGGAAACTATAGGCAGCCATCCAAATAGTCAGTTCATTATTTTGTTAGACTTCTTTTTTTTTCCTATTGTCTACCCATGGGTAAGAGATTATATATCAATAAAAGAATACTGAGAAACTCTGCTGAAGACAAGCAAGATAACAGATTGCAGTAGGTACTCTTGGTTCCCTGGATTTGTGCCAGGCCTAGTTCATCATACTAGCTCAGAAAGTCAATGGACAATTTATTCTCTACCAAAAATATTTTCTCTAGTTCATTTATTCTTTAGCAGTATATACATATATACACAAAGTGAATTTCAAATTCAACAGCTGAATGAAATTGTAAAGAAAAGACAAGCTGCTAAAGAAAGCAAAAAAGCTATTGTCTTTGATTTATGGATTTGTTCCAGTCTGAGAGGCTCAGAGCTTTCTTCGATAAGGGCCGTAAGTGATTAGAAAGTAATGAACTATGGAGAAAGGTCGGAAGATGCTGAGATTAGATCTTCTTGACTGAACAGGAGCTAGTGATGAACCAATCTGCATGAAAGGTTGCTTCAGTGTCAGCTTCTCAAAACTGTGGATTTATTCCTGTTATCTTTACATTTTGCCTCTGAAGAACAAGATATGAGGAATTAAGTAGCTAAAGATAGGAGCATTTTCATTTAATGTTCCATTAGCTTCTGTATGTTTCTAGTTTACTTAAAGTCAGTGCAGATGACTGTAGTTTTCATGTTCACCTTCTCAGAGATTCATGTGTAAAAGAAGTTTCCTAAAATATTTCCACGTGGAGATAAAAAAAAAAATGTGGTTAAATTCAAAGTCTCCTCTGATCTTCATGAATTTAATCACTGAAAACTCTTTCACTATGAGATGGAAAACCTTTACATCAACCTTTACTGACATTAGACTAAAGAAATAGTACTGCTATTCTAAGAAGTCTTCCTTTTTTCTTTTCTTTTTTCTTTTTTCTTTTTCCCCCCTTGTCAGGTATAGAAGATCTCATATTAAAATCTGTTTCTGTTTATTTCTGTATCCACACTATTGAAAGCTTCTTGTTCCACTTGTAATTCTATCAAGAGGGTTTCATGCAAAGGTAATTCATAGTAGCAGTGATGTTCATATCACTGTGGTGATCTGGGAATTTAAGTGAGGAAGGATTTAGAAGTAAAAGTGGTGCCTTTAACTTAACCAGCCACTATGTTGGTCTAACGGAAGATAACGCCAAGCAGTCTGTGGTGGCTCGAGTTATAATTCTCTGCTATTAATATTTGGAAACACTAACAGCATCCATAGGATAGTGTGTTAAGTGTTATATATTAACATCATAAGCCCTCATACATTTCTTTTATTTTCAATTAAGAATGGAGGAAGAGAAAAACTATTATCTCTGCTTTATAGCAGGGACACAGTTATACTGCAGTGTGCTTACTGTTCACTCAGGAAATATGTACCAGAGAGAGCAATTATGTCTAGATTGCCCGAATGTCAGTGCTGTTGCCACCAAGACCATCTTTTGATGTTTTTCTCTCTAGTATTATTTTGAGCACTATTTATTAAAAAATTTAGTTGGACACCTGAAAGCCTGATTTCAATAACTTTGATTAATTTGCACCTAAGATGCCAAATTCTGCATACAACTTCGACAATCGTAGCATATCTGCAGATACATGTTAACAACCTTTTTTGTAAGAGTTGGGTGAAGGATAGCATAGAATATTAATGAATATTTCACAGATCCTTTGTAATACCTAATCATGTTCTAGCGCTCTAAAAAAATTCTTAGACCAGTAAACCTTTGATGTTCTTCCATGTCATTTAGTCAAATACAAAACCTATTAAATGATAAACTCATTCACTCCATGTCAAATACGTATGTCCACTGAGTAATTTAGAAGGTTTCCAGGCTGAACAGCAAGACCACGTCTTGATGGATATTCTAGAGATAATATATTTCTTATATTGAGAGGCCTTGAAATTGGTAGACCTTGAGATGTTTCATAGGAACAAGCCTTACCCTCTTCTTCCTATTCCAGGGTCAGACCCAGGGCTCTCAAAACTAACCCTTCTTTCTTTGCCCCATTATATTTTGATCTTAGCAAATCTTATTTGATCTATTCAATTTTACTGTGACTCAGCTACAAAAAGCACTAAATTTTATTTTCTTTCCAAGCATGGTATCCATCTGTTTAAATAACAGAAGAATATCCATGTACTTTATTGAAAAAAAGCAATGAAGTGAGAGCTTATGATTTCCTTGTCTGAATACTTCAAAAGTGAAACCGTTGAATTCTTTCCAAAAAAAAAAAAAAAAAAAAAAAGAAAGAAAGAAAAGGATAGATAACTTCTAACCCATATCCAGTCATGTAGATCTGATTTAACTCTATGTCATGCAATCATTCAGATGAGCTAAATACAAACAAGGGTTTCACTGTCTGCCATTCCAGTTTGTGGTTTCAGAAGACAGCCATCTGGATGGAATACGTGTTTTGATGCCCATTCAGGTGTCACAGGACCTATTTGTGTTTGTTTTTCCTGTAGGCAGCTTTGTTCCATGAGATTAAGCTGGGATTCTTTCCAGTTGAGCAACTTTGTTGCAAGCAGCTATTATTAATATTTGTCTAATGCTAGCAATGTGCTATGGACTTTAACTCAGATCAGAACTCTGTATGTTCTTCTCATATAATGTAAAATGATTATGCAGTTTTATGGGCCATTTTTGCTTAGCAGATTCCGCTAAAACCTGTGCAGAAGGAACTGCTTAGAAAAGAGAGCACTGGATATTGGCTAATGGAAGAAACAGGACATTGGGCTTGATACATAAAACTTATTTACCCAGTTTCTTGGCCAAATATTTATTGTGCGCTCTCTGATTTCAGGTTGAAGTTCAAGCTCAGACTTTCAGAAAACTTGTAAGAAATTTGCCAACCAAATTTATTAAATCTCAGTGGATTGATCCTGGCTTTCTTGTTTGTACCAAATCTTTGAGGACACAACAAATAGCTTCAGGTATCAGTTTCAAATGGCTTTATAAAGAAATAGGTCAGTTTGCATATTAAGGATCAAGGTACCTCAAGCTCAAACCAAAAAGCCCAGAACCCCCCTTCCCAAAAAGAAAGATATTGTTGTCTGTAGTCTACTCTCTAGACAGATTCATAACTTCATTAAAATGTGAACATATTTTGGAACTAGGATTTTAATTTCCACCCTCATAGGAAGACCCAGACAGATCGGGGTTTAAATTTGACTTCCGTAAGATATCTGGGTGTATTTGGATTTGGTCTCTGGTAACCAAAAACTTGTGTATAATGGAATTGTTCTGTGTGAAACACTTTGCTGTCACGACACCAGAAGTCTGTGAGTTGCATATCCACGACACTGAAGAATTAAAATAGTTGAAAGTTTAAGTGTTTTATGCAATGCAAAAAAAAAAAAAAAAAAAAAAAAAAAATCCCAGAATGTAAGGTGACTGAAGAGAAATATCTGTAAGGAAAGAACAGGCACTTTGAAGTACTGTGTTTGCTTTGCTCTCACCTCTTTTTCTGGGCTTCACCTTTGTGTGAAATATATGAAAGATATTTATTCACATATCTGAATCCATCTGATGTTCATTTGACACTACACTTTAATAGCAACTTCCTTTTGAGTATTGGAATGTAATTCTGTGTTTTTGAGAAGCTGAGATTTGCTAGCTGAAGATGTAAGAGTACCTTCAAAAATTTACCCCAGTCTGGACTTCTATGACTAGAAGCCTGTGAGCTTCTGTTTGGAAGTAAAAGTTTTGTACATTTATTTGCACTGTCAGTAATGTGGTCACTCTGGTCATTGCTCTCACCTCGTCTGGTGGTGTTCTGGGTTGCTGAATTAAATCCTGATCTGTGTGAGCAAGCTCACTGGTATTTATATGGTAAGAGAGTAGCCTGATCTAATTTTGAAGTAGGCTCTAACTTCAAGGCTTGCCTGCTTTGAGGGGGAGTTTGAAGCAGGTGACTTCCAGTGGTCCCTTTCAACATACATTGTTCTATGATTCTATATTTTCTTTAAGCAGCCTTACTGGTCAGTGTTTACGCATGAGAGAACCAAGATGGAGCAATGTTCAGGTTGTATTGTTATGTCACGTATATTATCATCTCCTGTCAAGCACTTATTGAAAGTGGTGATCTTCCAGCTTCTGGCTTGGCCGATTGTGCATCACAGTAACAACCCTGTAATTAACATCTGTTTCCTTCCTGCTAGATAGGGCCCAGTCTACTGCCATGAGAAAACACTGCTGTAAAGTGCTGAGCAACCTTCACATCTGGCTAACTCAGAAAGCCTTAAGGGCATTAAGCGGGCTGGTGGGACGCTGGGTGCAGTGTCATTAGATCAAGGAGAGCCTCCAAAATGCCCTAAGACCTTCTGTCACACAGGGTCTATGGGGAGGGCATGGATGTCATTACTTATTGGTATCTGGTTTACTTTAGGCTCTGATGAGACAAATTAACAACATCACAGTCCCAAATCAGCCATCTTTAATCCTTTAAGGTTATCCTTCCCCCAATGACACAATGCAAAAAACCTTTTTAATTATGCAGCAGCCCATCTTTGACTGCACAGCTCTGCCTCCCCAGCCAGGGCTGCCAGGCTTTCTCCTCCCTTGTTACCCAGCCAAGCTCCCTTTATAAGACCTCTTAATTGGCTCGTTAGTGTAACCTGAGGCTACCTGTCCTGCTTGGCTGATTCATTAATGAGGCTCAGATGCCTTTTTTGAGACCCAGACAGGCTGGAGAGGGATCTGTAAAACCTGGTCATGAGGATTTCAGAGGTATTCCCTCCAGTCCCCCAGTAACTGGGCCTATCTGGCAGCAATGTCACTGGTGGGTTTTGTACATGCAGACACCTCATGCACTCTCAGCAGGAATTGCTCCCATGTTCAGACACTGACTTTCTGTCCTTAAAAGTGCATCCCTTGTTAGTATATCCTAATATACAGAGCACTGCAAATGGTTATTTCTGCTGTGCCAGTAAAATCAAAGAAATTATTTTTGTGTTAATTCATAAGATGTAAATATTACTTACAAATTATTTCCTTGGATATCAGCAAGAACAGAATTAGGATCAAAGTAATTGTATATTGGGGTTTCTATTACTAAGTTACCAAGATCTGGATTAGGCTCATCAAACTGGTGATACCTGGGATACCTGTCTTGTGAATGTTATTGCTCCTTGCCTTCTGTATGTGGGTAGATATTAGCATTTCCAAAGGCTAATAAGTTGTCACTGATTATCAAAGAAGACTTAAGGAGACTAAACGAAGTAAGCTTGTTTCACAGAAAAGTAAGAATTGTGACTTCAGAAGCAGCAATACCTTTCAGAAGTGCCTGCTAGCTAATTACTCTCAGCTGTACAGACAGAACAAAGGTTTGCCCTTTCCCTTCATGAACCACATGCAAAATGGGCTCAGTAGTTCTATCACTGTATTTTATGTGCTCCCCAAAGTTTTGAGGGCTATGCAGAGAGGAGCTTACTTGAGATGGGTCAAGCCAAGACTGTGCATCTCTTTCTCTCCTCCTGCAGATCTTGGAGAACAGCTTTATGTTCCTTCAAGACCAAGGGTGAAGACGTTGGCAGAGTCCTTGCTGCTAGCAGCTGTGTAAGCCACACCTGTAGGAAGAATTCGAGCAAGCATTTACTCAACTAGGTTTATAGTAGTTGTAAGGAATTTTGATTTGTTGGAAAAAGTGACTGGTGTCACACTGACGTGGTGGTAAATAGCTTGATCTCTGGTATTGCTTGTAGACTAACAAATTTTGGCTTTGGTTGTTTGACTGTTGGTCTAGGTGAGCTGTGCTGGTCTGGCTCATGCTGAGGATTATGTTTTGTATTCACACTACCTTGCAAAGGATAGATTTTGAAGTAAAGTAAAGGGTAGGCTGCATTTATGCGGTTCAATCCAGTAGCTAAGAATGCGGTCTTAAATTATGAGCTACTTGGACTTGAGGCCTGGCTTCTGTTTGTCCTTGCGTAATATGACAAATTATTAGTGGGGCTGGAGTGGATGAAGGCCAATAGAAGAACTACAAAGCTAGTAAGAAATATTAAAGGGAGAGAATAGCTAGCATTGAGAATGGAGAGATCAGAATGCACAAGATTATTAAAGGAGTTCTCCAAGCATTAAAGGTAAGGAAGTATTAGTACCACTGCAAAAGCACTGATGAGATTTCATCTGGAATATTGTGTACATAGCTGGTCACCCATCTGTAACATTCTCATTAATGATCTGGTGCAAAAAGCAGGAGTTTGCAGATTAAATTTGCTAGTCACATAAATTATGAGGCATCATTTTTAGAAGGGAAGATTAGAATAGCAGATGAACTGTATAACCTTGAAATCTAGTATAATAGAAAAGAGATGAAATTTTGTAGCGATCTGTAATAGAATAGACTGATACGAATGAGGTAAGACTGGGAAGGTCTGCATGCAGAAGTACCTGAGGAAACAGCTGAAAAAGAAATAAAAGAACGGCCTGTGCTGATGCCGCTAGATTAGGAGTTCACCAAAATCACAAGACGCTTCACAGTACAGGCAGCTTCTCAGGACACCCAGATCCGGAAAGAACAGCACACACCTATACAAAAGTGAAGTAAGATATAGAGACTGGGGCTGTTAAATGATGGCAAGGAGAGAACAGAACTGAAGCCATTAAACACCCAGATAAGGAGACAAAAGACAGAGGCAGGACAGGAAGGAGTGAGAGAATCACTGTCAGCTCCTAAAAGGTTCAAAAGGCACATCCAAACCAGTCTGGGGTCACTAGCAGGAAAAGGACTCAGAAGACATGGTGAGGGCTGGGTAGCTGGTGTCCGTTTTGTTCTGTGTCACTGCAAGTAACTCAGGAAGTCAATTTGGACACACACATATCTTAGTGCTTATCAGTACGTGGGCATGAGTGGCAGTGAAAAAGTGAAATCAATTTTGTTTTAATTTTAAACCACCTTTCCCTCTTCGGCAGCCTGCATTGAGCTTTGCTACATGGCTGCTCCGACCTTGCAAACTTAATTGCCGTAATTTAAATGTAATAACTGAGAGGTCATACACTTGCAAGAATTTTTCCTATTAGATTAACAAGCATCAATCAGTTAGAAACAAA
Source organism: Rhea pennata (assembly GCF_028389875.1). NCBI lineage: Eukaryota > Metazoa > Chordata > Aves > Rheiformes > Rheidae > Rhea > Rhea pennata. Next base: position 9,975,373 of record NC_084682.1, read on the forward strand.
TGAGGTGAACCTCCTTTTGTGCTGGTGGATCATGTGAGGAGCATCAGTGTGCTGCAGCTATGGAAATGACAATGTGATGCTGAATTTTCTTAGATGAGCATCTTCCTTGAGGGAAAAGGATATATCCATACTATCATACCGGATACAAGGCAAGATGTCCGTGTCTGAAATAGGCTGAACACAATTCCATTAGGACATATCCAGGAAAGGTGAACTTCAACAGAAGAATCAAGGAAAAGTAGAACCTACTGTAAAATAGGAGATCTGAGATGTCTAGCAAACCACAGGCCAAGAAAAAGATCTGGTCACTGTTTAAAAATATTGCATGGTACTAAAGAGCAGAAAGAGAGGAACACAACTGCCAAAGAGAAAACGTATTTAAACTAACTATGAGTTAAGTTAGGCTGGAAATAAGATAGTTCTTGATCATTAGAGCAGCAAGATTCTGGAACAGAGCAGTGTTCACGTTGAAAGATGGGAGCAAAAATACTCTCTGCTTAAAGATACAACTTGTAACATTTATGAAGGAGATGAAGGGATGTAGCAGTCTGTGCTATCAGGACATGGGACTTGATGACCCATCCAATCTCTACCAGCCCTGTGATCTTATGTTTCCACATAACCATCACTATCATCAGCCAAGAGAAACTATGCATTGGAAAGAAAGTTTTTTCTTTTAAGATGCCCTCAGTGGTTACTCACTGACCTGTGACCACTTGCACCTTTGAACCAGAGGGCAAAGAGCACTTGCCAGAGAAAGAAAGTTGTTTCAATGCTTTGATGCATCTGTAATATTAATTAGCAGTTCCTACAAATGGCAAGAATTTAGGGAGGTGCAAAGAAGCATTGAATGTTTCAGTGCAGAATTATACTACTTAGTAAAGAGGCTTGAAAGGGATATAAATTCTCATGCTCAAGCGTCCATTTGAAACTCTGCTAATGGGATTAGGCTAAAACCTTCAGAGGGTTTTGTGGGGTAACATCATCCCTTCCATACCTCCTGTAAGGCTTACTACATCTCCACTGAAGTACCCGATACTAGGCATTGGCAGAGACAAGATTTTGTCTCTGGAGAAGTATGGAAGTCCCAAGAGTCCTGTTATTTTCAACTCTTACACCCCAGTAGCAACCTGGAAGTCGGGAAGTTACACAGGACAGGAATTTCACCTGCTTTTGAGTTTCAAAGGCTGATTTTGTATTGCTCTTAAGAAAGTTAGAGTCTATCGTATGCAAAAAAAGCTGACTGTCTTTTCCTGTCAGTCCTGTGAGGCAGAGACTTTGGTCGTCAGCATAAGAAATACACACCAACCAGACTGGACTGAGTTAACAAGGCTGTCCAGACAGAAGACCCTTCATTCTACCACTTGTAGAACGGGAAGGAGGGTCAGCCTGGCTATTGGCACCAGAAATGATCTGACTGTGGCCTTCAAACATATAGCTAATAAAAACCTGACCCTGTGCTCCCTGAAGTAAGTAACAAACCCCCCACTGACATTAGTGGGTTGGAGGCAAGCTCATGCACGCTTTCAGCACGGCTCTTACTGTGCTGCTGGTGATCCTGGCATGCTCAGTGAGGCGTGGGTGCTGCTGGGGCCCCTGCCTGCAATGGGCACCGTGCTGTCTGAGACACAAAGCAGCAATCTGCCATCCATCACCTGGAAGAGCTGTTCTGCTCAGTGGTGTGCAGAGCTGGGCTAAAAGTAAGTTCCTTTCCCTTGGATTTTATTTTTTTGGAATTTTGGAGCCAATCTGGTACCCCAAAGGCTAAACTTGAAATCCCAGTGAAAAGTAGTATCTCATTTCCGGGAGAAGACAACCATCACAGAGTAGAGCACATCAAGCACTGGCTTTCATCAGTTCAGCAAACACCACTAAATCACACAGCACATCATTTAAAACAAACACTGTATAAGGGCTTGTAAAATAACAATACAAAGCAGCTCTTAAATTTCCCCAGTGTCAAACCAAGCCAGTTGTACTGGCAGGACTCCAGCTTTTAAGGTGCACACAGCGTGAAAGTGTTTCGCTGCAGACAAGCCTGGAACTACAGGCCCAGCATGTGATTCCTCCCACATCGTAAGGGAACTCGTTTCCACAGACGAGAGGGACTGCTGCAGACAAGAGTCAGATTAAACTCATGAAACAATTAATAGTATGGGCAAATCCCCATTTTAAGGTAGATGACATGGTCTTCACCTCTATCAATCTGTCTGCTCAGTTTTCTGAGAAGTCCATGTAACAGGGACAGTGAAAATCCATAAGGAAATTGCATGACTGATTCAGAGTGGTTGGAGTTGCCTTTTCGTTTCAGGAAGTATTGAACTCCAATATCACTGTTTGACTGTAGTGAAACTGAAAATAGGCTGAAAATGCCATGTTTTTGATATAAACCCTTCTGTCTCACACAGATTCTAATGCGAATTAATTACAGTCATCCTCAGATGGATAAAATATCCTACGTTCCTATCTGGATCTGTTTTTTAGTCTGGCTCTTACATCTTATGTGACTGACACCTTTTCTCTGATAGATGAAGTGTCTAATCCACATACACAAATCACTCCACCCCTCTCCTGAAAGCAAAGGGATGATGGCATTATTAAATTGCAATAAATATGCTGCCCTTGAGAATATATGGGTAATATATTAATTAAAATCTGTAAGCGTGTGAACTGCCCAGAGTGCTTCTCACGTGCACATCTGTAGTTACTTAGTCAGATTTGATAGCTTATATTTATTATTATTAGAAAGTTCCTCTTTCTGAAGAGATGCTGAGCAACTAAGTGACAGAATTACTCTTTCACACCAGTCCTGTTATCTGGTAAACTCTCTCTAGTATAATAACTGCTCTTCTAATGTTGAAATGGATTTTGCCATTGATGTACTGAGATACGAGACAGGTGCAGAGTGCTTGGGAATAGCAGCATGTGAAAAATCCTCTTGCACCTGTGTTTCTTGGTAGTATTTTGGATTCATGCTTGTTCTCTGTACACAGTGGGATAGTGTGGAATAGCCTTAGGGTTAGGGGTCTGTTGGAACAGATCCTGAAAAAATGAATGAAAAAGCAGCCCTATCCAAAACAGCATGAATTGGGAATTCTGCTTTTCATAATGATCTCTGGTGTTGGGTTAGAGAAAGAGTAAATATGCCAATTCTAAGTTGTTTATTTGCAGTAATTAATCCTATATTGATGTAAGATTAATCACTTCTTTTTACGGACTGTTCAGTAAGTTTTGATACTTTCCTGTACAGCTTGATAGATGAAAGAGACTTATCCCATGTTAATCAGAGGAGAGGAACGATCACCGTGCAGTTGCTGATAAGCAATTATAATGTAAAATAACAGCAATGAACTCAAATTGCCCCTCACTGCCCATCACTGCTCTGCTTTTTATAGTAATAATATAGTCCATTAAAACCTACAATCACTGTAATGTTTATGCATTATTGGGGAGATAAATTGCATAATTCTCATTTTGCAATTTAAATGTAATTATGAGCTTACTAATGACTAAAACCTGAATTTGCTAGACTATCAGTTTTTCTAACACTTGCCAAAATTATAGGTAATTACTTAGAGCTTACAATAATTATAAGTCCATCTTTTAAATAATTAATGTGCACTTTCATGGTACAAAACAGCTAGTAATCAAACGACCTCTGGCTTTTACAGCAAGCCCATGCAATTAGTCTTATTGTGTAGGTCTATAGAAATATACCCATTACAAGAGTCTGTTAAGTTGGCAGGCTTGATATTGATGGCTGTTGTATTTTATGGTACCAGACAATGATTAACACACAACAGCCTTTAGAAGTGTGTGCACAGACAAAAATCTTAGTGCATTTTGTGAGCCACTGGCTGCAAATACAGAAAAGTAATTGCAGGTGGGAAGAATTTAAAGTTACTTTTTGTTGGTTGTCCTAGTCCTTTTGGACACTCAGATATTCTGCCAAGAGGATTTCTGAACTCTGTTCATCTTGTGAGTCCTGTGACTCAGATTGTTAGCCCAAGAAAGAGCAAGAAACCTGTTCTGGAGATCTGTGTTGTGTTAGACCAATTACTTTTATTGTAGTCACACCCGTCAGCTTGCCCCCTAGCAAGTGCTGCAGCACAGAAAAAATACTTCTTTCTCTAGAGTCTCGAACTTCAGTGGGATGTCTGTGGGAAATAGATACCTGACTTGTGAGGCTTGTTAATGTTGCCTGCCAGATACATCCAGCCCAAACTGCCTAAGCTTCTGTGCTTGGTGTTACCTAGCGGTGGAGCTTTGCTGAGAGCCTGGAGTGTGTGTACAGAAATCATGAGGCACAGGACTGACTGAGTGGTCCTAATCTGAGCCCGTGTGCCAAAATTTTCCATAAATGCAGCCCTGTTTCCCAGCAATGGCCTATGTCCTTGTACTTTACATTTGTAAAGTCCGGATAAAAGGTCTTTATTCGATAAAGCTATAGCAGATAACAGTGGTGATTCTAGTATTTGCTGTTTTCTTTGCAAACCTGTCTCCTGTTGAAGTCACTGTGAGAGAACTGTTTTTTGAAGTAATAAAACAAAAGAACAAAATGAAACAGCACTACAAAAGGCAAATGAAACCTTAAAAACAGTGTCAGAACCCTTAGGGTCAGTCGGTGGATCTTGCCCCTGGAAATACTGCAGTGTAATGCACTATAGTGCTGTCTTTATAGCATAGGCAAAATGTTTTTCTCGGACTCTCATTCCTCAGCTCAAGGATCTGTACTTCACCCTGCACTGTTTGTACACACAGCACCTCTCTCCTCCCTTACCTGTAATGCTTGTAAGCAGGCAGGACTGTGTGCTCTGCTGTGATGAGACAACATCACCATCCGTTTTATTCCCACCTGCCTCACCAAAATGTGATGGCAAACAAGTCACTTAACCTCTTTGAACCTCAGTTTACCTGTCTTTAAAATACGAATTATGGTAACAGTTACCTAGCTCACCAGGGTGATGTGAGGATTAATTAATGTTTATAAAGACTTTGAGGCCCTCAGATGAAAATTGCTACGGTATATAAGTGCAAAGTAATTATGATTATCATTACTTTCATTTGCATGTATAGACTGTAATTAGCTGTGGATTGTATTGCATCGACTGTGAATAATTTAAAAGCTCTCCTCATGAAGGTGTCACTTTAAATGTTTTTACATTTTGCATTTAATAATACCCAGGTTTAGCTTCATTTTCCCTTCCCTTCTCCTCTGATAGTGTTATATGCTACAGTGCTGGTTTACTGGAGCACTGAATGTGAAGTGGTTTCTTTCTCATCCTGTCCTCCTTCATTTTGTTAGTTCTGCTCTGGCAAATGCTGATAAAGGGGTTTATTGAACACTGCAGATGTTCCACCAGTGGGTCCCTCCTGTGAACCCTGCAGTGAGAGAATTGCAGGCTCAGGACCCCCCTGGTGCTCACACATGATTCTTACAGCACCTCCAAGCTGTCCCAGGCGCTGCAACAGCATTCCTAAGGGAAGCTTTGGGGGTGATGTGTAATCCATAGCCCCTGTGAAAACACTGTGGGTGACCCACTGCCATTTGCTTTTCCACATGTCCTTTGTGACTCCACTCCCTAATCAACATAGAAGGGTTCTCATTTTCTCCTTTCCATGACTTTCAGCATGAAGGAGGAGCGAAGAGGGAACCATGGCTAGAGACTCATTCTCTGGGCTAGCGTCCTTTGAAATGCTTGAGAAGGGTCTCTCTAAGCCTTGTTTTGCAAACCCATGTACAACACGTGACAGCTATTCAACTTTTCTAGACATATTCTCATGCTGAATGCCAAAAGTAGTCCTTGTAGTGGTTCCTATCCCCTTGGAACTGAATGAGTGCTGGGAGAAGTGATACATCTCTCAGGTTGTTTTGATCTAAGACTCTACTACATTTAGGACTAGATTCGTCCTAATCAGAAGTGGAGCACTTAAATTAGGAATAGCGCTGCTGCAAAGATCGCTCTATAGTCCAAGGAAGGAACCAACTGCTTCCAGAGGATGGGCCAAAATCTTAAGAAGTACTACATGGTCTCCATAGGTTATATGGGGAACCATGTTGTCCTAATTTAAGTACCTCATTTAAATGCCTAAAAATATACGTGTATCTACTTTCTTCATTTGTGCCTTCTGGAAACATGGACATCTAACTTGCTTAATAGTCTAAAAACTCAGTTTTATCTGATCTGTGCATACATCAGCTTATCGTTGGAGATAGGAATAGAAGCTAAAGTACTGTTTAACAGATTTGTGCCCTAAGACTTGGGAATTTGTCTCATAAGAACATTATCAGCAATAGGTTTTCATGATCTGTGAATCCCAGGATGCCAAAGCCTGTTTGTTTGTTCAGTGACCCTAAACCCAAGGTCCTATCTTTGGAGCTTAATTGAGATTTTTATTTTATACTATGAAAGCAGAAGTAATTGTACTTCTTAAGCAAACATTGAAACCCACACTTAAATTAACATTTCTTAATTAGGCGAAAGTGAAAATGTTGTTTGTATTGCATGTCAAAATGCTTAATGTGTTGATGAAAGGCAAGAGCCATGGCCCCCTTTATTGCTTGTGCCTGATTCAGCATGTGCTCTAGGTTGTCCAGGCAGTGGGAGTCCCCTCAGGGCCCCCTTTCATGTTGGAGGTCCTATCTGTATCCAGTCCTTCCTCGTGCATGAAGCATGTCTGCAGCTTAATCCAATCAGTGTAGCAGCTAAGGACCATGAGAGTGAGTCCAATCAAGTGGCATATTTTTACAAAAGCTTCCTATTATTTAGTTTCATAATTTAGCTTCCCAACTTTAGCTGGATATCACAGAGCGCTGTAGTATTCACTTAGCACGCTGCCTGGCTGACTTTCTGTGATGACTTGGGGTAATACATGAGGCCACTTGAATTTTTTGTGAGGGAAGTGCTCTTGTTTTCCAATGCTTGAGCTAAGTTTATAGTTGACAGTGTTATCCATCACCTCAAAGTACCTTGAAAAATCTCATCCTGCCTACAGTAGTGTCTGAACGTCGTAATCTTCTAAATGTGTTTGTCCCTGTGAGGAAGAAAGGCATGGTGCTGTTCTCCTTTTGCTGTCAGTGGAGAGTGAAAGCTAGAGGAACCTACAGTAAAGCCCGTGGTTATGACAGAGCAGGACTGAGGGAAGATGAAGAGTCTTTAAAACACATAAAAGGGAAGAGACTACTTTGTTCTTCTTATCCACGGGAGATGGGACAAGGAGTCTCAGGCTTTAAATTGCAGCTATGGAGATTCAGGTTGCCTGCCAAGAAAAGCTTTTCATGGAATAGATTGTGCAGGACAAGAATAGACTGCCCGGGGAGGCCCCACAGGCAAGGCAGGTGAGCAGCTCTGAAGCACGACACTGGGATGGGACTTACAGTTTTTAAATGTATTAAAAGGGTACTGTTATATATTAAGGTGTAGGCAGAGATTTATCTTAGCACGCATACAGGCTAAATGCAGGTATCTATACAACAGGAGCATGGAGAGTAGTGACTTGGGCCAGATAGCTCGAAAGTGTTGGGAAAAGTTTTCTTTTTATGTTTTGAATAACAGTTTTTGGACTAGGATTCTCCATCTGATCCTGCTGCTATCAATGTGAGTCACCACTGACCACAGCGGTGAGCTCCCCAATACCAAGATTAGCTGGGGTCAAAACAGAGGTCATCTCTTCCTCCATTATAACAGCAGTCTGGATACCCCTAATCTTTGCCCTTCAGTGAAAGAGAGAATCTACAATGAAAAGCATTTCTGCTTCCTCAGGCTTCTCCTGGGGCAATGTGAGCTATGAGTCAGCTTTACAAAGTGATAACAGAAGCCTGAATCTTGTTCATTTATTTGGAATGATTACAGGAAATCAAGTTATTCTGCAGTTCTGTTCACACCAATATACTTTTAGTTTCTCTTTCTCTACAGCAAAGTGCACAATGATCACCTCGTAGGAATTGTTTGGACCTCTCCAGTAATAAGGTGGGCTTATGTCCAGCATGCAAATTTGGCTAATGTTCTAAATCTATTTAGCACACTCAAGTGTAAGGACTGAAAGAAATTGAGTTGTTTACTATATCTAAAAACACGGATCAATGGCTTGTCAATGTCCATGCCAACCTCATTAAAATTAACTTGATGAAAGAATGAACAATATTATGGTGATACATAATCCACCTAGAGTATGAAGTTATTAGAGAAGATGAAAAACCTGAGAATGCAGTGAAAATGGTTCATTTGAGAAGACAAGACTGCAGGTAATTATGCATATAGAATTAGTGTAAGGTAGAGAGAAAGGGCAGAAGCATCACCTGGCCTAACCTGGCATAGTTCTAGAGAATTCAGTGGGAATACAGAGATTTAGATCTGCTGACGGTCTGGTGCACAGGGTCTGATCTAAAGCCAAAGATGAAGTTCATGAAGCTTCTGTTGATTTCAATGAGTCCTAAACAAGATTATTAGTACCTATATTCATATTGCCCAGGCATCTAAGTAATATCCTCACCACACAAACAAGATTGCTTTAGTGTAAACATTACTCTTCTGAACAGTTGAGGCTGTGTTTAGAAGTAAACAGCTTAGAACAGCTGAGCGTCTTATCCTCCTGGATGTGGTATTACTGTTTTATTCACTACCTGTTCTGTTTTATTCCTGCTAATGCCAAATCTATATTTAGATGAGTCAGGGATAAAATGAATTAGGACAAAAAGTGAGTTCAGGGAGAAAGATTTTCCTACATTCCCTCTATTACAGAGTCCCAGACTGGCTCATCCCATGGTGAAGTCAAGATTCTCCCTAAAGAGTTAATAATGTAAGAATGGCCGTACCGGATTAGATATTCTGCTCTCCAAAAAGATTAAATTATTTGGTGGTGTTTGCATTTGGATTTTTTTTAGCTCTTTTATCAGTGGGCTTCCAGGCTGTTGATCTGGGCTGTGACTGGGGAGATGTTGTGCTGCAATTCCTGACCAGTCCTATTTTTCTGCACTACTGCAGGAGATGAGTTTCTCCATTACATTTTGTGAAGGGAGCCTGGAAGCCGTCTCTCTGGGTTCCTGGCTTTAGATACAAGAAAAGAGGAATATACAGGGAGTCAATTTTTCAGTTGCATTCCTTATTCTTTACCTAACTAGACTGAATGACAGAAATTCTCTGAGGCATCATGTATTCAGATCACATCTTTTGGGGAATAGGTCTGTTGTTCCTGTAATTAGGTTTAGTTTACAAAGTCCTTCAGTGGCATTTTACAAAATAGCTCGAGATTTTTACGTGCCCAGCTACCCCGAAAACAAGATTATTGAAGTCTTCTATGTTAGAAGCAGAGCAATTGTAACTTAAAAATCTAATGTCAGAATGGTTACCTTGGGTCATACCCAAAATCCATCTAATCAGACAGATGGATGTGATTTATTATGTGATAGATAGCAAAGGATGCTTAAGAAGGAATGTAGGAGAGAAGTCAACGCAGGGTGATTCTTTGCTTGGTACATCCTCCCAGCTCCAAGTCATCAGCGGTTTAAGGACATCCTGGCTGTTGGAATGGGCCCTGCAGCCTTAACAGCACCATGCTGAACCTGAACTAGTTCATGGAGACAAGAGGGTTTAATGTAGTATTTCCATCAATGTGGCTATCCTGTTCCTTTGACACAAATTAGTATCATCACTCACCAGTTGCAATCTGTGAAGATATATAGGTGCAAATATGGCTTATAATTAGAAGTGACAATCTATGGCTCTCCAGGCCACCTCCAGAACCTGCTGCAACCCCTTCACCAAATGCCACTGGAACAGTGGAACTGTCCCTTTAATTAGAAGCGTATTAATAAATCCATCTTGTTCTCTAATCCCCACACGCATAATGCAGTGATTCATTAGCACAGGAAGAGGCAATTTAGATTTCCTCAGATAATAGCAGCTGTCACTAATCAAATTAAAGGAGGAAGTCCAAATCTAAAGTTGGGGAAACTGGTCTGGCAGGAAGAGGAGGAAAGCGACAGTCTGGTTTGAAAGGCCTTTTCTGCAAGGACTGAGAGGCGGACACAGGGCTGCTGTCAGAATTAATTCCCATGGGCATTAGCAGCTTCTTGCCAAATGAATCTCCCTTGGTGCAGGGAAGGACTAGGGCCCCTCTGCCGGCCCCAGGGCCAGGCTTGGGGGAGTGCTCTTGCTGGTTCTCCCAACTTCACTGGGGCTTTGAAATGAGTAAGAGCAGAAATAGGTAGGAGAGGGAGGGCTTTGTGCAAAACCTCTTCTGGTAACACGGAAATGCCTTTTTTTTTTTTTTTTTTTTTTTTTTTTAAGTATGGATATATTTTTCAGAAATGATCTGGGTTCACTTGCCAAGGGGTCCTGTGGGCTTGTGTGCTCAGGAGAAGCCCTGCAGGGATACTGCACTACCTGGATCACCAGAAAAAAAAAAGAGAAAAATAGTTGCTGCACCCAAATTTTCTGTGTGAAGAATGCAAACATTTTTTTAATACCTTGATGGTACAGCTGATACTTGTGCTCAGCAGCATGAGCTCACTTCCTGGCATCTGTACTCATCAGGAATACAGGGACATCTCAGACTGCAGCATCAGCAGTTCATCTAGCTCAGGATCTTCCCTCTGAGGGGAGTCAGAAGCAGATACCTCGGGCTGTAGTACTAAAACTATGCTGAAAGACGGACATGGACCAAACATCTCACAGGAGAGCGACACTGAAAGAGATTAAGATCCCTTCCTCCTTATTCACAGCCATTAACATTAGACAGTCATCACAGCAATATGTAATTCCAGTGCCTTTTTGAATCTTTTTTATTTGGGAATATCCTGTGGCACTGAGTGCCATAGACTAATCACAATATAAAAATATTGCTTTTTGCTGGCTCTGAATTTATCTCCGTGTAGCTTCTTTGAAAGTTCCTCACCGTGTGCAGTGGTCTCATAGTCCCTTCTCCAGCCTGTCTGTGCTGTTCCTCCATTTATCACAGTCATTCCTGTTTGTTGCCCTTGTGAAGCACTGGCTTACCGTCCTGTCTTTTCTCTGTCTGTGCAAGAGTAGTTTTGTTGGTTGGTTTGTCATTCAGCACATACAGCTCGGTATGAGGGGTAGTGATCTCCAGGAGAGCCGACTGTGGCAGGGTTGTGTCGCAGTGACTCTGGGGTGGACATTTGCAAGCTTACTGCAAAAACTGTTTGCATAGTCTTTTGTGTATATTTTTGTATACATTTTGGTTTCTCCAAATATCTTCCTGGTTCAAATTTTGATAAAATTGTTAAAGTCTCTGTTGTTTCGACAGTGGTGTAAGCAATTAAACACACAGGATAATATGAGAAGCAGTAGGTGAGCTGATCTGGGTCTTGCTTCCACTCCTGCAGTGTAATTTCAGCCATTCCACAATTTTTTCACTTGCTGTCCCCTGAAGCAGAGCAATTTTTGAAGGTTTGTCTAACGTCCAACATTGCCTGTGTATAGTGAAAGCAGGAGATCAAAGGAATGAAAGTGCTCCCTTCTTTAGCACTTCAATCAGTGATACGAGCAATTAAAATATGAATTAATCTAAGGAAGATGGAAATGCAGATTTTGAATAGGAGCCGCTGGAGTCACCTTGAACATGTGCTTAGTGCTGTTTAGCCTATGTGATTAAAGACACTTACACTCCATTAAAAATCTTGCTGTTCTAATGTTAAAAACACCTTGTCAGCTGGGAGTCCTGAATGCCTGCCACAAAGAGTACCCTTTCTATTGACTGGCTCCTCTAGCAATTCAGAATAACTTAACAGTGTCACTGTGAAGAAAAACAAACAGCCCAGTTTTTATATGAGGAGGAGAAGTGGGATGTGCCTGTTTCTTCGCAGAGCAGCAGTATTTTGGTAGTGTAGAAGACAATGGCATTTATCACCCTTGTGTCACTGCTTGGCTACTGCAGTTTGCACTTTAGGAAGGAGGGACATGAATGTAGCAGGTGGGAACTGCTGTCTTGGGGGCGATTGCCTCTTTGCAGAACCCTGCAGGGTGCTCAGGTGGGAAACTGCAGTGGGAAGCCCAGGAGGAGCGGCTTGGGGTCCCCTAATCCTGCGCAGTGGCACTCCCCTGCGGCCCCGCGCAGGAGACCCTTTGGTCACATCAGTTGGTGAACTAATCTCGGCTCTATCTGGAGACACATGTTCCATATGTATCCCTGAGGTGGTATTACCAAACCAAGCTCTGCCTCTGCTTGCAGACACAAAACCAGTACAGACTGGAGGAAATTCCCGCTGCTTTTTTTTCCTCTCTGAAAGGCAAGACCTATTTCTGGATCAAACTCACAGGAGTAGCAAGTCCTTGAGTTAACTGAAAAAAACAAAAAGGATGGTAGGAAAAGGTGAATGCGTGATTGTGGTGGGTGATGCTTATACTTCTGTGACCATAATAATGTGCCTTTCAGAAGGGAGCTACTGTGTCAGGTCCAAGCCTTGCAGGGAAGGGAGACTGCTCCTTCTTGGAGTGTGCTGGGGATGCTCGCGAGACAGCTGCGGACTTCAGGCAGGGAGAAATTTGCAAGTGGAGAGCCCAGAGCACAGCAGGGAGCTGGTGCCTGCTGGACCTGGGGAAAAAAAAAAAAAAAAAAAAAAAAAAAAAAAAAAGGCCAAGTGGCATGCGAAAAAGTTTTCTAGCTGTCCATGTGGACTGCCCAGAACCCTCTGCAAGCCAGCAAGCTGCTGAGCTCTGCACTGAGAGCAAGCCTCATGGAGGGGATCTGTCCTTCAGGAATACAATGGGGATTAGTATCTTGCCCAAATGATTCTGAGTATAGGGGAAAAAAAAAAAAAAAAAAAAAAGCTTTTACTTCTAGTTCCCGTGTTTTGGTTGCTAAAGCCGCCGGCCTTTCGTGGGGTGCTGAGGAGAGCAGGACTAGGCAAATCTACCTGGAAGACCTGTCCAACTCAGCTTCTGTCCTAGAAGCATTTCCCAGCTAGCTTAAAATATATATATATTTAGAAACTTTCATTACAGGAACTTAATTCCAAGCATTTTATCCAATATTGATCATTTTAAATATAGTACTCCAAACATAAATGGCTCAGTAATCTAGCATTTATTTATTGACATATGGTTGTCAGCTTTACCATGCACCAAATCCTCAATCTCGTTTTTCTTAGCCAAAGAATCTCAGACATATTAATTGATCTAAAACATCTTCTCTCTATAAACTGTTACTCCTTTCTCATTTAGCCATTATTAGTATAAACAGCGAGGTGTGTGGAGATGGTATGTCCTCTCCGCTGGAGGGCAGCAGAATTGATGAGTGCCCAACAGGAGAGTGAGAAATAGAATAACTTGCACATAAAATTTTTTCATATTTGATTTTAAATCTGTGAATGCTTTAAGGATGTGGAAACACTGCAAAATTTAATCTTTTTTTACCTTCACAAAATTAGGATGACTTCAAGGTGGAAATGTTTCTAGTTGCTGTTCAGAACTCCAGATTCTGGAGTTCCAAAGTATCACACTTCTGTGAAAGAAAAAGCATTCACTCAGCAGCCGTGGAGGTTTGGTGTTTCCTACCTATCCTAATAAGAAAACTTATTAGAAACAGTAATGCACTAGATAAAGCAGCATAATTTATGCCAATAAACTCCAAGTAAAAATGTTTAATCTCTTTCCCTCAGCTCTATCACTGCAATAATTATTTTTAACTGTAACAGCCAGTAAAGATCCATTGCAGTTTCCACTGACGTGTGAAAGCTCCTTTTTAACCTCAGCTGCTGCTGAATTAGTTCCTAAATAAACCTCTAGTCATCACTTGAAAGGACTACGTAAGTATATTATAATGGAACTCATAATAAACACATCTCCCTGAACTAACGCTATAGGATAAAATACATCAGTTTTCTGTATTAACCACTTAGCCGAGAGAAGTAAATGGAATTAATACAGTACTGATGTTATTTATACCTGCCAGTGAGAGAAACACTTTCTCATTACAGGTACTTTAGGGCTGTGTTTAAATAAAATACTTTCTGTTGGCTTGTCCTTGAACTCTGTCCCTTTCCTCCAATTAAGCAGAACTCAGGGAAAGAGGAACGTAGCTCAGAGCTCCCCCTGCAAACTGCAGGGCTCTGTAAAGACTCAGATCTAATCCTACCATCACGAGGGGTTTGCAAAGTTTAAATCAATTGTCTGTGGAAAATCAATTATGAAGCAGACCAGTTTGCCTTCATGGTGAATGGAACGGATACATCTGTGGAGTGCCTCCCTGTTCACAGAGAATTATATTTGAGGTCTATGGCAGCAAATATTGGGAGAGAAATTGAGTGACTCCGTACTTAATGATAAGCAAAGTACTAGCCGGAGTTGCCTGCAGACCACTGAGCTGAATACGTCAGCCGGTGATAACCTTTCTTTTACTGTCCTGTCTCTTGTGCTGACGTGCTTCAGGCTTTCTAGTAAATTCACTGATCCTTCTTCTTCAACCTGTTATTTTTGCAAAAGCACAAATTTGGTTGACAGCGCAAGTTACTGCAGCGTAGGCAGTAGCCCAGCAAAATCCTACGTCGGACTGATTTCACTTGATTTGCCATTTAATATTTTTAAAATGCTGTTGAACAGTCACAAATTGTGACTGACATCAAGGGATGTTAGGTATCACTAAAGGGAAAAGTCTCATTAACTTTAGCAGCGTCAGAGTTAGACCTCAGATCCTCGTAAGAGTTTACACATCTCTTGATATAAGCACAGGAGCTGATTATTAAAGAATGTTGCAAAATAATGATGCTGACAAAGAGATTTTCACACAGCTTTATCTCTCTTAGGAGAGAAGGCAACAGACACATGGTGCAATGCAATAAATTCCAATAATGTGAGAAAAAAAGAATAAAGAAACCTTTCCAGATATGAGACCTTTCTAGATACACCTTTCCAGATATAAGGAAAAAAAACCTTCCTCATAAAGGTGATCAAAGACCAGAAAATGGGCCCAGAGATCCTGTGTGATCTCTACTGATGGAGTTATTTAAAAATTGACTGGTCAAGACCCTGAGCAACCTGATTTAGTTGGGACAGCTTTGAGCAGAAGGGTGTACTAAAGACCTCCTGAAGGTCCCTTCTGATCTAATTATTTTATGACTTCCTTGCTTGCCAGGACCTACATCTACCCTGCAGACATCTGGTGGTGAGAGAATACATGGCAAGTAAATGCCTTTATAAGCATTTCCTGGTTGGTGGTGTACATTTTACACACTCCAGTCTTGAAGATCACTCAGAACAAGTAAGAATCTACAATGAAACAAGTTAATGTCAGCATTGAGTAATTTGGTTCTCCTAAACCTAAGCTTTTGGCCGATATCTCACTGAGAGCAGAGTAAGTGCAGCATTTCAAAGTATTAAATCACAGGTTTGAACAGTGTACTTTTTCTCTGAATATCCAGCAGTGACTCAGTGTTGACAATAGGTGACTGTCTTGGCATGAAAAATATCAGATGGAAATGCGAATTGCTGTGAAAGATCAGCTTCACCATGAGCATCTATCAACCTGTTCATCAATTGCGTTGAGCTATGCCACTGTAAGAGAAGAGATGGACAATGTAAACACAATCGAAAGCAGGTCTCTTCTTTCACAGTTTTTGCTTCCTTGCTCTATTCTTCCCCCCCCCCCCCCTCCTTCTGGAGATGTTTTTCAGAATTGTGTGATACTTGATGTGACTCAAGTGAGCAATAAAGCAAAAATTGTTGCAAAGTCGTTTTAGTTATGGAGTGTCATTAAAGTTGTCATTTATTTGCTGTCATTTAATTGACAGGGCTTGAATTAGAGAGGCAAAATTGGCAGTGGCTTTCTACTGCTGGGGATGGGATATGGAATTCATCATACAGGTATAGGAAACAGGAAACATTTTAGCCGTACAGCATTATCCTGCCGTACTATTGTGCTGAGGCTGTAAGAACCACCTTGTTGTACCAGGTGCTGAGACAGGGAAGAAAACAGCCTGATTTGTTGGGCTAAATCAGGCATGGACCTTGCATGCTGAGGTGCTGGTCAAACAGCAGCAGGATAGCTCTTCAGGGAGAAGAGTAATCTTTTTCATAAAAAATCAGTTCAGAAGGGAGGATGGTCAGGGAAGCAGAACTGAAGCACTCGATTGTATTTCTGGCAAGGGCTACAGCCTGAATAATGATGGAGGAGGAGGAAAGGCAGAAGAAGGTAACACTCTGCCTTAGGATGGTCAAGCAGGAGCTTGAGATGTGCCTATAAAAACACTTAGCACAGGAAAATGACCAGCTGATTTGAAAAACAGAGAGCGACAGCTCATCATGTAAGAAGCCTGGTCAGATGGCAGGAAGACTGGAATGAGCATCAATTCATAGCGGGTATTAAGATTTTTACCTTCCACTCTCTTCTATTTTAGTTGTTATAGAAAAATTCTGACACTAAAACTTAGGACAAACGATTTGCTCTTAGGTTTTTCTGGGCAACATCAAAAAAATCCCACTGAAGTCCCTCCTCCCTTGCCACCTTTATTTATAGAGCAAATATTGTAATTACAAGTTGGTACAAATTTAAATTTATTGTCCAGTGGTCCGTTTTTTATTAGAGTAAGGCAAGCTTGAAAAAATTCTAGCATGACTAAGAAAGCTGGATGAGTGTGTAAATGCACCCATGCATTTTAGTGATTTGAACTGAAAAGTCTGCCAGCTCCTGAAATGAAACCCATAAGAACTAAGACACTTTCTGGGATCTGAGATTCACTTTTGCACATGGAGTACCAATATTTCTGAACTTTTTGTCCTGTTGATGCAGAAGTTGGAGGGTAACATTTCCAGCATGTGAATGACAGGAATATCTAACAGTTAATACCAGGAATTTTAGAAGCAATAGAGAATAGAGTAAGAGACAAGATTTTAGAATTGTGCGTTTAATACCAAGGAGGCAACAGTCACCACGATGAAAACATCTCTGAGACCTGGAGGGTGAAATCCATCCCTGCCTCAGCTCTGAACACGATCTGTCCCATTGATTTTGAGGTCCAGTGCAGGAATAAATGTCACCTAGTGACCTCAGTGGCATTTGCAATACATCTGGCATTTTCAGTCATAGTTATTGGAAAATATCAAGGTGTCTCAGATATCCTGACATAGTGTTGGATGGAAAATGCAGGAGGAAGGTTGAGTTTAAAGGCAAGCAGCATATGTCAAAGGAGTTGCTGATGGTTATAGCACAGGCTGATAGTGTGGAAGGGCACATGCAGGGCACAGTCTCTGAGGAGATAACTCACAGCCTCCTTTTCAAGAGCTGAGATGGTGCCAAGGAATTAGAGAGATGGTGCAAGAGTTTCCATTAATGCACGCTTTAAGCTAGCTGCAGCCTGGGCTTGATTCTGACCTCTCTCTGGAGGATGCTGTGATGGATGTCAGGCAAGGTTAGGCCTGACTTGCGTGTGGGTTAATGAGATCACAGCTATCAGGAGTATCAAGTCATATCTGGCTTTACGTTCTTGAGAGTCAAGCTTTCTGCTGTTACACTCCAAAGTACTTCATTGAGACATTTAAGTACCTAAATATGGATTTAGATGCCTATCTTTTAAACACTGAAAATCAAAAATTGGACTGAGGGTCTGATTCACCTGTGACTTATGTTTCTTCTCTGCTGTGGTGAATGCTGGCTGGTGAGACCTAGCAGTGTATGATGTGTAAAATATCTCCCTGTGTCTGCCTCAGACCTTGGAGGACAGGCTGTCCTCTTTATCTCTAAAACTCGTTTGTGGTAGGGCCAAAGCTGGCCAGTGGCAGTGTACCCAAGGCTTTGTGGAGTCAACGCTGTACTGAGAGATAAGAAGTATGAAGTTCAGGCTGACATGGTCATCTCATTCACCTGATTCTTCTGAGACCTCAAGCTCCCAAACAGCATTTTGCCTTGGTCTTCAGGGTTGAGGAAAGATTACTGACAACATCTAGATGTGACAGCCTAAAGGAGAGAAGAGGAGAGCAGTTCTTAGAGGGCAAAATTTGAAGACTGTTGCTCTTTTCCTAGTGCCCCCAATCCGAAGTTCAGGGAAGGCCCTTTTGCAGTGTATAGAGCCCCAGGATGAGCCCTCTGCTCCATAATCCTAGCACTATGCCTCCTTGTGCCTGCATTGTGAAGTCCGGTCACAGCACCAGTGTCATTTTCTAAACATGAAGTGAGGCTCCGTTAGCCTTTACTGCTGCTCTCCTCCTCCCCAACTTCTGAGGAAAACCTAATGTGATCTCCCCTCTGTCTCCTTCATCTTCGCAATGCCTAGCAAAGGGTTTCCTCTGTCTCTGTGTCCTAGCTGCTTTGAAGAAGCATTGTCTTCTTGCCCACTTTCTTGTACGTTCTTGTAATGACACTTCCCGTTTTGCTCTAATACACTGCTGTGTTGGTCTCCTTCTTCCCTTTTTGTCCTGAAAAACAGGATCTCACCCTCATGTACCTCCTGGTTGGTAAAAGAAGAGCCACAGCATAGGGAGGCCTCTATGAATAGGACTTATTAACCAAGACTGGGATAACAAGTGTTTCTATGAGATTAGAATATGGTAAGAAGCGTGAAGGACATGCTCCAATTGACTGTATAAACAACCCAACCCTGATGCTCTCCTTCTGCTGTTCATTCTTCATTCTCCAGAGCAGTGTGGTTTTGGGAGGATGGGGCTATGCTGTCTTAAAAAAGTAAAGGTTTTAATATAAAGATCTGTATAGCCAGTGTTGGAGTGCAACAGAGACGGGCAGACAGTCCTGTTGGGGTCGAAGGGTTGTAACCCTGTTTCATCTGCAAGCCAAAGTCCCTGTTACTCAGGTATCTCCTCTTGCCTCATTAAATTGTCTTTGTGCTTAGGTGGAAGGGAGATGCAAAGTGCAGAAACAGTGTACAGTGCTTACATAACCTAAGTGGTTTCTGCAGCAATCATTGTAGGAGTTAGCTAATGGCAGGGTACGGGGCCTCCCGCTGAGTTTCCATTACCTTGTAATTTTCAGCTTGTTCACTGTTGCAAGAAAGCCCCTCTGTCTTGTAATTCCTCCAGCATTCATGGCTCATCTTCTGCAGACTTGAAGTACATAAGATGCTTTCTGCTGGGGGATTTATTGAGATAAGTTATTGAAGTCAAGCAGTGAGGCAAGCATCCAATATTATGCTATTCATCTCTGAATTTATGTTCCCACTTTCTTTTGAAGGTCTAATGTAATCACAAACAATTTGTTTTGTATATGTTTAAAAATTCATAATTTTCTTGTACAATGGAAGAAACCAGCACTTGTAGCTCATTAGTGGTGGGATTCACAAAACATCTGGCTTTTCCTTTTGATGTAATTTCTGTGTGACTAAAATTCTGCCTTCATTTTGAGCAGTTCAAATGAGGAGGTACAATCACTCTGCCAAAAACCCATTAAATGTGCCCGTGAGTCAGCCTGTATAATCTTCTAAGTGTATTTGAGAGAATTAGAATCTTTTTTTTCCTCTGGCATATTCTGATCCATTTTTCTAGGGTTTAGGAGAACCCTTTTTCCTGCCGAGCCTTTCACAAGGGAGGTGTCTCTGCTCTTCGACTGCTTCTTTTTGCTTCCCTGTTAAACTCACTTGGGTTCCCCTGTGCTAGGTGCTGTACAAGCACTTTAGAAAAGAGTGTCTCTTAATGAGCTTCCAGCTCAGACAAGGCAAGTGAAAGGTAATACACTTGTCTCTACCCTACAGTTGTTGATGGCAACAGAGATGTTAGCAGAGATTTGAAGGGCCTGACTTCCAATACACTGAGCACAAAAAACTTCAGTAGACCGCGACTTAGTCTAGGGCAGCTTAGCTCTTCTGGAATAAACCAGGCCTTAAGAAAATGGGTCAGTCTCACTTGGGATGTCTGTGGCAGAGCAGAGAATTAACTATCATCTTCTACATTGCACTCCTTAACCACAGGCTGACCATTTATTTTTGAGAAGCTGACTTTTGACTGTAGGCTGAATGTTCAGGAAAAATAAAAAGACCCCAGGAACCACAGCAGATTCAAGAGTCAAGCACTGATCAGAAGCAACACTACTGGTGTAAAGCATGGGCAAGGTCTTTAGGGCTTACTCCAAAGCGCACTGGAGTCAGAAAGAGCCTCTTCTAAATGTCAGGTCAGGAGCTTACCACTGCTGTGTCAGATGTTAGAACTGTTGCTGCTGTGCATGGCTAACATAATAGGGATTTTCTTCCAGGGCAACAAATCACGCTGTCCACGCTGATAGAGAGGAGAATGTGACTAGACAGCAAAATTGCCAAATTTACAGAAAAAAATGAAACATCCTGGGTCTGCAAAAGTATAGGTAAAGTAGGACTCATTTTCTCTACAGAGTTAACAAAAATCTTGGGCTATTCTGTTGCCCCTGAGAGGAACAGTGAGAAAGAAGCTCAGCAAAGCCCCACATAAAACTTCAAAGGAGAGTTATCTGCTGAAGTGACTCAGTAGCAGCTGATAGCCCCTGTTTCTACCTCCTGCCATGTCACTCAGCCTATGCAGTTTTGTGCATTTATCGAGCTTAATCTGCTTCCTGCCTAGCTGGAAGCTCCAGACATTTAATGCAGATCTGCACCTGCCTGACCTGCTTGTTACAAAGCTCAGGCTGAAATTGAGCTCTTTCTGAAAGGGTTTCATTTTACCAACAGACATGCAGAGCAGTTTGGGGCCTGGGAGATACTTGCATACTCCTTGAGATTAGATTCATCCTGCAACCATATTGCTTTGACTTGCATTACCATTCATATTTCTTTGGTTGTCTAAATTTACCACTGCTAAGGCACAACCATATCCTGTTTCTGGCAGGTGGATCCCCTCTGCCTCCAGTTTCCAGCTATTTCTCTCACTGTTCATTGGCCTCCCATGTATGACCTGCTAGCCTGGGAAGGCGCAGCTTACATTCCTGAGAGAAAACCTCATTTCCAAGGTGCGTCCACAGTGTTGACCAGATCGTGCTGAGATCATTTGGGAATTCCTTGTTTAGCGACTTGACACAGAAAAGGTCTTCTCCACTCCTAGGTCCTCCGATTGAAATGTAGCCAATACGTCCATCAGCCTGTTTATCACACTGGAGTGCTAGTTAGTTTTTGCTGCAAAACCTGAAGGGTTTACAACCCAAGCACATTAAGAATCATAAGAACTCCGCAGCTTTACTGAGTGCAAACCATGCTTCCTTGACCTGGCTGTCACAGGTATAGGTGCATAACAAATTGCACACACAGAAGCATGCAAAATCCCATGTGCACCTCCTTCAGGAAAGGGGAGTGGAGAGGGAATTCCGTGCACCAGATGGTAAAGCCATTGCTTCATGTATTGCTGGAGAAGGCATACTACAGTTAGCTGTTGAATATAAGAATCTTAAATGAGAAGAATGATGAAGAACTACCAGCACACTGCATGCTACATCTGTGGTACACTTCAGATACCATTGCTAAATATTGAGGATTTCATTAGTTTGCCCCAACATACAATAAGCATTCATATGCCCTCTTGTAGGCAAAAGACTCCCGGGATACACAGATCTATTAGGTTCAAGCCTTCAGAAGTGCTGTGCTGTATGTATTGCATCTGTGTAATGTTTACAACATATGGTCTGTGTGAAGTCAGCCTGGATGATCACTGTAGCCTCTGCTGGCCCTGAGGCCTATCAGTCCCCGTCCACCCACTGCACGGAGTAGTTGTGGTAGCTGGGCTGTGCCTTGGCACAGCTCTCCTGGCAGGAACGGGAGGCGGGGGCTGGCTTCGCCGCTGAATCGGCAGTTTTGCTGTTCCCATGGTGTTTTGCACGGACAGCTTTCCTGAACCTCAGTTTATCAGTAAATGCAGTGGTCAGTGTTTCCCTGTGAGAACATTGTGCCGCATAATTCACGGGAACAGGAATAGTTTGGAGCTGTATTTTGTTCTTCTAGGGACAAGCCTGAAGATGAGACTTTCTGTAGGGTCATGCTGTTCAGTGCTGCATTTTCGTATGTATGCTTACTTATTTATTGATTTATTTTTGCACTTTCCTACAAGCACATGGCCATAGCCACTATTAGGCATGCTGCCATTTGAGCCACTACCCTGATAAAACATGACGATCCTTGTCTTTCCCCGGTTCTTGAGAGCTTCGGATGGAAGAAGATGGAGAACTAAAAAGTGATTTCATTATTTTCTATTGTGCACTAACAAAACCTTGGCACTAACACAGAGAATACAGATGGACACAAAAATAATTGCTTAGTACAAGCTGGATTTGGATTTTTCCTTTCATTTTATTTTCTGGATGCTGAGAGAAATATTAGTGAATTACAGCATAGGAAAGTAGGTCAACATCAAGCTGGGAATGCAGGGGAAATGTGGTTGAAAACTAAACCCTGACCCACTTGTAGAGGGGCAACTGAAAGAGGTACTGAAATTGCCACGTGAGTGAACCAGCATCTCCTCTTACTCTGCTTGCACTTTTGAAGAGCTTGGCTGTGAAACAGTTGTTTAGCCTTATTTCCTGTAAAAAAAAAAAAAAAAAAAAAAAAAAAGGAAGAAGAAGAAGAAACCTAGTATTGATTTAGAGAGAAAAGTCAAATGTTTCTGTTGCTGCAACTGTGCCAATAAATTCAAAATTAATTCAGGAGCTTCTGGCTCTCAACATGACAGGCCAAGGGGATATGGCTCCTGGAGTAGAGCCTCCCCCAGGGGTGGCGGAGAGCGGTGGGAGAGGATTAATGACTGCACTGCTGAACCGTGCACAATGTGCAACATTAGGAGGGCTTTGCTCTAATGAAACCTTCAGCCTTCAGCTGCCTCGCAGACTCGCTGAATAGCAGCTGCCAGCACTGGGGAGAAGCTCAGCACAATAGAAAAAGGGTCAGACCGAAAAAGCGGCGCTGGAGTTAGAAAGTAATAAGAGATAAGGAAAGAAATAAGTGTTAAAGAGTGTTTTTTTTTTCCTTTGGGACCAGCTGATTGCAGCGTTCCCCGAGGGGCAAGCCGTCACTCTGAGGGATGAGGTTTGCGTGCTGGGATCCCAATGATTTCTCATGGGGACTGGCCAGCCAATTTTACAAGCTGCTTTTCAAGTCTACGGGGAAGTGTCAAGCTCATCTGTCTTACTCTTTGTCTTATCTTTATTTCTGGGCCTGCAGTGACGTGGCGCCTCATGGTGCTAGGCACTGTACAGACACAGACTCAGCAGACTTAGAAGCTGTTTACAGCCTCAGTATCAGAGAAGAGGCAACAGGTACATGAAGCAAAGGAAAGCACATGGAAGACACGAAGTGAGGTGATACTGTCTCACTTGTCCTCCTTAATGTTACGAGCTATGAAAAAGCAAGTCCTAAAACACATCAAACTCCACGCTTTTTCTAAACTCCTCTGGTCTGTAGTGAAAAAGGATAATAAAAGAGAAAGAAAAATGTCCTTTCTTCTTGCTAGTGATAAAAGGCATGTTTGCTCAGTCTGGCAATTTGGAACAGCGTTAGTCTGATTTAGAGAGCTAAATCAGAGAACAAATTAGAGAACAAATAAATACCTATGCAACTCTAGGTGTGCTAGTGTCTCTAGCGGATGAGAGGGTAATTTTGGACTATGCCATTATGAAACACTTAAAACCTAGTCAGGAAACTGGAAGGGAATTTTCCCATGGCAAACCTGATGAATGATGTGATGCTCAGACAGAGCCATAGTCTTTGAGAGCTAAAGTCTGTTTCATTATAGGTGCGTTGATGTGCAAAAGCCCTGGGAGATTAGGAGTTTTGAACAGAAAAACTGGGAATTAAGGGTAAATGTTAGGAAAAGTAGTTGTTACATTTGCTTATCACATCTTGTTTACTTTTTAACTATTTTCACAACTCTCTCTGGCCATTATGGCAAGGACATTGCATAATTTACAAAAACCTGGGGAAACTCTTGCACATAGATTTCTCCAGAGAGGTGAAGTTTGGAGAGCCTCTGGTCCCATGGCTTGATGCAATCAGGGAGCAGACAAATTTTCCTGACCTTAAATGCAATGGCTTTCATTGGTCTGATATTTAAGGGAATAACCTTTAGCTCGACGAGACTGCTGCTGCGCTCAGATAATATCTCTACATGCACTATCTCTCTTTTGTTAGGTTTGGCATACATTTGTCTGTGTAAGAGTCATAGGTCAGTCTGCCTTTTAAGTACCCGTCTGCTGTTCCCCTCGAGGTAGGTGCTGTGGTAGTGCCTCTGACCCAAAGTCCTTCTGTGACTGTGGGTGCATTTCTTTTCAGCACCACCTCATTCCTTGCACTGTGCATTGAGAATACCACCGCCCATCTAGCAAGTTGATGTACTCTCTGGATCTAGATACAACAAGCTTGCTGTGTAGCTTGGTAAATACGGAGGTTATGAGAGTGGTGCTGATGTTGATGAGTGTGCTGTTACTTGAAAATTAGTGCTCTTTTTCTTCATATGGATAATGGATATTGGAATAAGCTCTAATTTGAAATAAAAAGGTATAAATTTGGCATGGCTTCCTGGACAGAAGTGATATTGCTTCAGATTTACCCATACACAACCAAGATCAAAACCTTACTTGTTCTGTGCTTAAAAGAGGAGTATGGGCAGTAGGAAGAGTGGACTGGATTGGATTAGTTTTGTTTAGTTTACTTTGGTGTGCTTTAGAGTGGTTTGGTTTTCCTTTGAGCCTATTTCTCGGAAAGATAGCTCTATATGGTTACATTGCATGGTAAGTAGGAATTTGATTTTATGGACTTGAGATTCAACACATGGATTTGCATAAAATAGCTAATGGTTTATACTGCAATAATATAAAAGCCAATAGCAATGTCAGGGAAAAAAGAAGAACAGATTCATGAAAAATGAGAATGATAACCCCAAGAATCCTGTGGCCTCGGGAGATGAGGCTGAGAGAAAGCCCATGTGGGCGGATAAAGGAGGAGTGCATTGCCAGTGCACAACGCAACTCCAAATCAGATAGTAGAAAGGAACTACCTGCAAAGTGAATGGTCGCTACATGCCGCCCAGAGAAAAGGGCATGACATGTGGAGAGATGGGAAACACTTAGAAAAAAAAAGGAAGATGTTGTATCTGAATAATAAGGCAGAAAGCTTCAGCTTATTTATCTGCTTTTGAATTTTAATGATCATTTCGAGTGATAATTACAGAATTTCTATATTTATATAAAACCAGCACATAAAATAGCACAATTTGATATTTATGAAGTGCCAGTTTTCCATAAATACAGAGATTTGTTAATGAGCGCTGGGAACTATTCATTAAAATTCAGAAGTAGATAAATAATGAATAGGAATTGCTGTTTATTCATTAAAATTCCCCCCCCCCAAAAAAAAAAGAAAGAAAAAACATCTCCTCACTTATTGTTGATGAATCCAGCCTGTTTTATAAGCGATTTATTTTAATTAATGCCATTTGACACTATTAGTGCCAAAATAGCAGAGAGTCATTTGCACATTGTAGGCTGTATGTAGGCCTGCATTAAAGCTATCTAAGGCCCTAGTACGAATGTAATTTGGGCCCAGCTGGAGCCCTCTGCCTGCCCCAGCTGTAGACGCATCCCCGCTCAGGTGGGAAGGGTCACTCAGTGAACGCATGCATGATGCCAGATCCCATATAGACCTGCTGCCTCTTCCCAGGACTTCTGCGCTGTCTCCAAAGGAGAATTTATTCTCCTCCAAAAGAGGGCTTTGCTGGTGACATTTCGACAGTGCAACAGCCCTCAAGAGCAGTGGATATCTAAGGAAAGGCAGAGTTCAAATTTATTACAGGTTATTATAGAAGAGGTTGGCATGGATCTCTGGAGATCATCTAGTGCAGCTCCCACCTCAAGCAGGGTCAGACTGTCTGCCAGCTCAGGCATAGACAACTATTGGTTTATATTTGGGTCCTTACTTTTCAAAGTTAACTTCGGCACTTTCTAAACTGACTGCTGGTATTCTCACAAAATAAGAGCTTGGCCCAGGTTTGAGATTATAGCATGGCATTGCTGTTTGTATCTCCTGCCCTGGTTTATGAAGAGCGGGGAGCAGTTCAGCTGTGAATCCACTGACTTGCATTTGAGCAAGGGCACTGCAGCCAGGAAGTTCAGCACCTGTTTGGGTTGAGCCCTGGGTACTTCAGGGCTCTCCAGGGGACATGTCCCCCTCTACCCCAGGGCCATGGAAATGCCTCCACCATAGCTAGATGGGGCCAGGAGGACTCTGAGCCTTGAGATCTTTCTTCCGAGAGCTCAGAGCTGCAGCATCAGCTCTGAACGTGTTCATTGAGTTTTGGCAGTTTCAGACCAACATGCTCTGGTGTAAAGCCTGAGAAGATGTTGGTAAGAAAATCAGCAGTTGTGTGACACATCTTCCCACACCACACACATGCAGCTCTGGAGCTGCTGGGCATCAGTGAGGTTAACTCGCATTTGGCATAATTACCAGATCAAAATGATGTGCACTATATCTGCAAACCTGGGTATTTATACTAAATACCTAACCACCTGCTTAACATTCAGATGCCTGAAAAATTTGGAGCAACACCCCGTTGTGAGCTGGGCACAGGCCTACAGGAAGGAAACTTTCAGACAAAGCTCTCCAGGTGATAACTTTGCCCTTTTCTCCCTCCGGACTTGCAACTGCCTTCTTTGTTCCTTTTCATTGCTTTGTTTCTTAGACACTTCTGCTTTTATGTTCTTTTAAGTGTCCTCCATGCCATGGAAGCAGCGGCTGCTCTGAATGCTGATGAGGGTCTCTGAAAGCCTGGTGGAGTTTTGCAGGCCCGGGGCTGCTCCGGAGAGCTCACCTGAGAGCTCAGCACGGGCCAGGAGCCAGCAGGGATCCTCCCCTTGGCTTCAGGGGACTTTGGATCAGGCCTTGAAGTGAGCCTAGCTTCTTCCTTGCTCCCTGCAGTAGAGCACGATAGGAAAAGTAATGCTGTCAGTTGTGTAGCTGTCAAGAACACAAGGTAAAGGAATGTCAGGAAGGATGTGGAATTCAAAATGAGGATTCGGGGCCCCTTTAAAAGTGCTCTTGTCTTTTTTGAAATGAAGATGGACAAAATGGAGCTTAGTATATTAAGCAGGGTCTTAACAGTGTTTGGGTTGTAAAAAGTCCCCTCTCTACCTTTCATTCCTTCTGTCTTCCCTTGACCTCTTGCCTTTCCCCGAAAGTTGGATTTAAAACAATAAAATGTGGAGTTTTGTGTAGAATACCAAATCGGCTCCTGTGGGGAATGGAATTAATTCTACTCAGGAGCAGAAAACGAAACCCAGAAGCATCAAAGCGTAGACATAAATTCAATATCCCACTGAGTCCATCACTTAGGATACTTCACCCTTTCTTGCATGTCTATCTTTCAGTCAAACTTAGATGTAGGGAAAGGGTTTATTTTAGTTTAGCCTAGCATTACAAAAGAGGAAGGGGAAGAGCAGCAGCAGTTGCTGTCTGTTTGCTGTGTGAGGTTTATAATTTCACAAATGCCAAATGCATTAATCCAACCTGTCATGTTGCAGCTCTGTTTGTAGATCAAATGGGATTAAAAGATTTAGTTGAAGCTTTCCTGATACATTTAAATAATATGACTAGAAATGTAATATTCAGAAAAATGAATATTTTAGAAGTACAATTTGAAACACCTGATATATTAGCATCTGCTTTATCAAAAAGGAATAAAAAAGATATGGCCCCAATCCTGAAAAATATGTCGATAATGCACTCAGTTTTAAACACCAGAAAACTGGCCTGACTCCTATTTTAGCATCAGTGGGTTTACTTCCCTATGGAGATTTAAACAAGGTGTGTTAGTGGAATTACTTATGTGCAGGGCTTAATGTTAAGCATATGCTTATGTATGTGCTTTGCTGGATGGGGCCTTTAAAAATTGCTACAATACTAAGTCTGTTTTTGCCTTTCTTTTTCTCTGCATACTCATTGTTTGATCATATAGTAGGTAGACGAACTGGCTTAATCTGTTGCCTTTTTATACTCTGAGATGTCTGATTAAAAAGAAACCAAGAAGTCTCTTTTTCAGTGGTGTAATTTCCCAGAGATAAGATGTTTCGTTGGTGAGCAGCAGTAGAGGTAATGTGACTGAATAAAGACCCATTATACAGCACCTCTTCAGAACTTGTTTATTCTGCACCTGGGAGATCTGATTGCAGTGCAGATAGATGTTTCCATGCCTGCTCCAGCTCTGGGCTTGTGAACATGAGTCAGACAGCAGTGATCGAACGTCTACCCAGCCCGTGCAGCTCCTCCACGGATTGTAGGCAGCCTGTAAAGGTTCACTGCAATGAGTTACAGCATCTTGTGAGTTGTCACTCATGAGAGTGACAGAGCACTGGAACAGGATGCCCAGAGAGGTTGTGGAGTCTGCGTCTCTGGAGATATTCCAGGCCTGCCTGGATGCAGCCCTGTCTAGCGTGCTGTAGGTGACCCCGCTGAGCAGGGAGGTTGGACTAGATGATCTCCAGAGGTCCCTGCCAACCTTACCAATTCTATGATTCTCTCATTCTGTGATTCTGAGTTTGAAACAAAAATGAAAGCAAAATAATTGAGGATTTAGAGCGTGTTTTGAAGGAAATAATGATTGATGATATGGAGAGGTGGCAGAGCTGGTGACACAGCTCTACCTATAGTAGATCATACTGGCTTTCAGTGGCATTTTTTTTTTTTTTTTTTGGTTTGGCAGATACTTCTCAACAGATCTATAATGCCTGAACTTCAGTAAAGGATTGAATATTGCATTGAAAGAAATTACAAACTTTTCCTGGAATGTTAAAGAAATATATAGAGAAAAGAGGTTGCAAATTAACTCCTTTCAAAGACTGACGTTGGGACTTATGTTTTAGCTTTTATCTCTTGCCCCCAAAGTCAATGTTAACCTATTTGCAATACAAAGTTAGGAGAGGCATCGGGAATCCAAAGGCAGCCTGGAGCATCATGTAGAATAACATCCTGGGTGCAGGAAGATAGTATTTTACAGAACTGGGTGAACTTGGAGATGGGAGTAAAAAAACTAGGTAAAATCTAGTAACATGAAGAGCAAGATGGTGCTGATAGGAAGAGTTTATTCTGTAGAGTAGGCACTTTTCTGTTAGACACAACAGGAGAGGAGAGTCAAGTGTGTTAGGCCATGACTGGGCTGTGAAGCAAAGTATGGTGGGAAATGTGATCCAAGGATGTTTAAGGCAGCGGAAGTAGGGAATTGCCAGCACCACAACACGAGGCCAGGGTGCGACTTTGTGGAAAGTGCTGTTCTGGTCCTGTTACCCATGCTGCAGATGGATGAACCTGTGCTGGGACAGCCACGGAGAAGGGCTGTTAGGGAGGATCAAGAAGAAGAAGAACATCTCTCACAGCTGAAGTCTTTGGTATCTTGGCTGAGCAGAGATACAACTGCTCTCTCTAAGTGCACAGGCAGGGAGGAAGTTTTGGCTGCATTGGACAAGAGCTATCAAAGAGAAGAAATTGGCCAACAACTAACTTGAAAATTCCAGCTGCCGCAGAAAGGAAATTCTAGAACAGCCTCTAAATGGGAGTAGTGGGGGGGCATGAATGTACCCACTTTTATAACTGAGCCTTCTCTGGTTCTGGAAGGAGTTGTCTGCCAGGGCTGCTTCCTGCGGTGGCAGAGCCTGGGCAGACTGTAGGATGGAGGAAGTTTCTACAGAGAGAAGCACCCAGATGGAAAAGGGGAATGAAACAAGGGATTTGTGTAGTGCTTCTGGATATGGTGGGGGCAACATCTAGATACTATGCTGGAAAAAAAAGAACAGCTAGTGCCTTCATATTCACAGTTAAATGTTATTCTCCAGCCTCATAAGAAACTAAAAAGCATCAGCATGGTCCCAATCAAGGACTGAGTGCAAGTGATGCCAATTTAATGTTAATACTGTTTTTGAGAGAATCATCATGTCTTGGCTATTCTCCCTGCCAATTTAGGCATTTGAGACAGTCCAGTAGAGAATGAAATAGGGCAAAACCACTAGCTGGTTACTTTTAATTGAAGAAACAAAGTGTGATGCTTTAGACAGGAAATCATTGTCATTTTTACTTCTCCTTTTTTCTTTTTCAAAATGCAGCGCAGTAGTTGATAGAAATATTCCATTTACATTTTCCAAATCAGATTAGCAGGTGCCTTGTTCCTGAGTCATTTTGAGGTTTGGGAGATCTTCTGTTCTCTTTCCAAAACTGTCCCAACCTGTTTCCTGAAACACATGCATTCATTATGTCATTTTACATCTCATTGCTCTTGCTAGTACTAAGCCTCTTGTCTTTTAAAGTATATCAAGCATATGCAATGGAAATTCCCATTTAGCTTCTGTTTTTAACAAAATCAAGAAAATAAATTAGAAGCAAATGCGTAGGCACCATCACTTGCATGGCACAATATAATAGTCCCAAGCTTATCTTCTGCTTTTTTTTCCCACCTTTCTAAAATTCTCTTACATACTGACATAGTGAGAACTGCCTGCTGTGAAAAATCACAGTGTCTGTGTTATGTATTTCTGACAAGCCCTAGTATTATCCAGAGAACAGTCCCTTACTTATATACCTAGAGGTGAGAGCATGTACCTTTAACTCATGTTATCTCACCATCATTTCAAATATAAACACTTCTCGGATGTAGGTGAATACAAAATTGGAGGCATTGAGATCAGTTATGTCCGGTTACAGTCAACCTTCACATTGTAGCTTACTTCTGAAAATCAGAAACAATGGGGTGTTTTGATCCATTCTTTTTTTGGCTGAGCTCAGCAGATGTTTTGTTGTTATTGAAATGCTTCAAAGCAATGGTTTCTTTGCAAAATATTTCCCAGTAGTGAAATATTCTCCCAGATCTTTTAAGAAACCACTAGGTCTTAAACTAGTTCCAATTACAATAGTGTCTGGTGCCTGGAGCCAGGTTCAGGTAAATATTTAGGACTAAAGCTGTGCGAGCCTAGGTGGATTTCCAGATGCACTTAGGAGGCTAATTCTCTGATGAAACTAGAGCCGGTGTTCTCAGAGGTATTCATGAGAGATACACTGAGATCTACCTGACTTCCTTTCAGGCACCAAAGTTAGCAAGACTGACGGCAGCTCTGATAAACCAGGAGTATTACGCCTTGATAAAACAGGAGTATTACGCCTTACACTGTTCTTTCCCCTGCCTGAGCCCGAGCTGCACATGGGGTGTCCTCTCCAGTGGCAGCCTGGCTGGGGCAGGGCTGCTAGATGCTGGCTGCGATATCTTCCCAGCCATAAGCATTAGCAGCTCCTTTATCCATCCTTTGCAGCACTTTAGTATCCAGCTGGCAGTGCGGCACTGTGGGGAGGTGAGGACATGCACTGATGGGACCCCCTTAGACCTCATAAAACAGCCAGATTGTGCTTTGAAGGCTGATCATCCTAAACTCTCATTACAGTGAACAGATTGGATAATTGCACTCTCGCTACTGTGAATGAAGTGGTCCTAGTCAAGCAGTCTCTTAAGCCCGGCATTTTAGTTAGATGTCGAAAGCAAGGAGGATGGATCTTCCCCCCATTACCAATGTACATCTGTGGATGTGGGCCAAAACACCTTTACTGTTTTGAAAATCCACCTGGTATCTAAATACCTTTATATCTGTGATCACAGAAATGCTATTCCAGGAGAAAATGAGTGCTTTGGACCAGCAAGGCCTGTACCTGCATCTGTGCTCACGAGTCCTGCAGGGTCTGATGCGCTACTCTCAAGGAGAAAATTTCTGACATGGATGTGTGCTTGCAGGAGTAAGACCCAACACAAATCAAGTTATGCATGGCATCAAGACACACTTCCAAAAACAATTTTAATCAATTACAACTACAATTGCATGCTGTACAAACCGCAACTGGATTGTCTTATATACCAGCTGATCATATTGGGCATGTAAGATTAAATTAAAGTTTTCTAATTGCGTTTAGGAACATACAAAATACTACAGTCTAAAGTGTAGCAAATTAATTCTTTGGGTGTAGCCTAATTGGATGGAAATTGATTTATCGTGTTTAGACCAAATGAGCCAGTAAGGCATGACGAGGAACAGTGAGGTAAGGAGAACAACACGTGTGTCAGGACGTTTAGAAAAGAAACTATCTCCCAAAGAAATGCAGGATGTTATGTTGGAAAGTCTCTCTGAAGCGGGAAGAGGCAATGCCTTCAGCGTCTCCATAGTTCTTATATACAAAGTGACTGAAAAGCCTTTGATTACTTCTGAAATTCCAGGATATAGTCAGCTCAGTGAGGGAGGAAGGAAATTAATTTTTTGAGCTCAGTAAATATTATTATTCTGTTAAAGGAGCATTTCAGCCAGTCTAGCCGTCATACTAATGCACTATAGAAATGGATATTAAAATTGCTCTTTTGTAAGAATTTGGCAGAATTTTGAGCTACCCAAGCCTTAGAGCCAGTGTGGAAGGTATTCACAGAAAAGGTCTCATTCTCTATATAAGACCACCTATTTTAGAGTAGTTTCCATATCTGTTTAAATTTTCTATAGACCTGATAAAACACTATAGCACTTTCCTATAGTAATGACACAGAAAACTTTGAGTTTATCTCCTTGACAAACAAATTAAATCCCTTTTGGATGAGGCAAATATCCCCTTTCCTTAGCAGAGGCTCAGCTTCATTTCAGCTACAGGCTCAGGGAACGCACTAGGTGATGAAGCACAGGTGTGACAGACAGCCCAGAAAGCATTTCCCAGGTCCAAATGGGCTGGAGACTCTTGGGAAATAGTAGGTGTCCACTGTGGCACGTTTTCTAGGCAGAGAAGAGCTGGAGATGTGGCAGCTGCTGCTTGGTGTTCTGCTGTTTTGCACCTATCTCACTTAGTCCCATGGCTTACTGATCGCTTTGCAGGGTGCAGAAGCGTATAAAATAGTGCAACTTAAGAGCAGAGGCGTCATTTTGTGAAGCCTGGTAGTGTAGTGGTCTGTTGGAAAAAGAAGTGTATTGCGATCAAACCCTGGAACCCAGCCTTGGGAGTGTGGACGGGTGGGTTTTGTGCTGTCCACTCCTTCTGAGCGTGGAGATGGGCAGAGCCAGAGTGCTGTAAAGAATCTGCGTGAATTCGGGACAGCAGTCATGATCTCTTTTTTTTCACTCAGTCGCTGCCTTTTCAGAGAAAAGGGGCTATCAGCCATAGTCTTAGAGACAAAAGGGCCTGGAACTGGCCCCTTCCAAAGGGTCAATGTCGCTTGCTGTGAGGATCTTGGATCTGTCTTAACACCTGTCTGTGAGAGGCTAGGAGTTTTCCACTTACCCTAGGGTTATATTAGAAAACAGGATTTTAATACTGAACGAACTGTTTCAGATTGCTGGCTATACATGCTAAAGAGATGCTTAATATTATTAATAATATGAGTAAAATTAAATTTGCTTATCACAATGAGAGGAAGAAGAACAAAGTTTATTAAATCTCCCTACCCAAAATGCTGGCTCACTGAAAATCACAGGTCTTCATTAAGAAGAAACTAATTTACCATAAAGAATTGCTTTACTTATGTAAAGGGACCAATTGCTCTAATTGTGGGCAGCATACAAAATATCTCCTGGAGAACAGAAGGTCTCCTGAGCGGTCTTGAATTTTAACTGAGCATATTCTTAGAGTTCTGCTTCCCCCAAAGTGAAATGAAAGCTTTAATCATCTAGAAAATTAGATGATGGTATTTGGGGTGTAAGTGCGAAACTGAAGGGAGATACTTCTAGCTTCCCATAGAGAATCCAGCCTTCATGTTAACTAAAGGGGATATTTCTCTAGTGACTTACAGGATGAATCTGCTTAAAAACCCACAACTGATTGGTATCTCCAAAGGTTAATTCTGAGGCCAAACAACTTTGAGACAAGAAAATTCTCAGTCTATTAAAGGAAGCATCCAGCTCTTCACAGAGCCTCGCGGTTTGTCACAGCTGGGCAGCCCCTCCGAAAGCCTGGGCAGGAGTGAATGATCCAAAGGCTTTCTGTTCACTCTCATTCTTCTTGCGTGTTCCCCCTTCTAACTTCATCACCTACCTCCCCTCTGCGCGGATCACGGTTTTCCATCGGCTGCAGAAAGAACCTGGCTGCAGAATGTCACCAGGTAAAACAAGATGAGCCTAGGGCACATGGCAATACTGGTGCTGGTGTGTGCAGTGACTTTGTCACAAAATCACAGGAACTGCATATACAGTTTCACACCCAATTTTGAAAACCTGATCTTCAGTATTAAATGCATCATTTTCCTTAGCCATAAAATACGATAACAACGCTTAGCTGCATTGTAGACTTGAACTTATAAGTTCTTGTAAGAACTTACAAGAAATGCATTTAAAATTTTCAGTTAGTACTTTCCAAATATGCAGTATTGGTTGGTAACGTTGATTTATATTTCAGCTGTATACTGCTAGAGCCCAAAATAGGGCTAAACCACACAATGCCATGACTTGGAAATAGATTCAGGAGTTCTGAGGCCAAATATCAAAGCTTTCTCTGTGCCAGACATCTCCTGCCCAGTATAAGCTGGGCTTTGAGCTGTTGGTAGAGCAAACTATAGGTGCAACTTTGTGAAGTGAAAAATTGTATAGGTGCGACTGAGTATGGCTTTATTGAAGCTGCCAGATCTGCTCTGTTTTTAACAGAGGTGGATCAGTCTCACAGCCTTAAAATGCTCCTCTGAGTGACTTTAAGCACGTTCGCTCCTCAGGTGGATGCAGCCCAGAGTGGAAATTTA